>NC_088380.1:82027500-92027500 GCF_037993035.2 Macaca fascicularis | reverse complement strand
TTTATATTAAGTGTATAAACATAAAAATATATTTAAATTGATAATTATGTTGAAATTTTTAGTACTTACTATCCTATTGTAATTAGCAGTTTATTATTGATAATCAGAAATTTCAATTTCTCTTTTTCTTCATATACAATTCCAGTATTCTCAGGGAGTAGTCTTTCACTGAAATGTTTCAGGAAGAGCGAGGAAAAGGAATTGCAAACATTTTGAGAGAACTATACCATTAATGACCCTGGAAGCAAAACAGAAATCAGAAAAAATAATGTTCTCAGAAACAAAATTTGTGTCACCTTGGCAAAGAAATTTAATGTCTCTAAGCAATTATTGTCCTTTTTGTGAAATAAAGACAATGCTTTAGCACAAACTCTGGCTTAATGTTCATTTAGTGTAGACTCTACTTAAAAGCATTTTGACACCATCTTACAGACTTTTGTTACAGGCAACATGGTTGAGTAGATGTTCAGAAAACACTGCTTAAGGAATAACACTTAAAATGCAGATAAATTATAAAACAATCATTGAAAAATGTATGGCTAATTCGTGAAGTGAGGGAAATCTTCAGAAGCCAAAACAAGGAAACATGAATCTAGAGATGTAAATAAACATAGTATTGGACATTTGCTGCTGTGTATCTGCATTGTCTAGGTGACCTATTTGGATTTGTTCAGGTTGCATGCATACCAGGTAAGATCTTATCAGATACACTGCACAAAGTCTACTTTGCTATCAGAGGCCACTAGAGCAACCTTTCTTCTTAGATTACTTAGGCATGACTCTGACACCAGTCCTTTCTGATTAGCATACTCAGGGCACACGTATTAGGATCTCTGAATGGTAACTAAGTGAGCAGCAGGTGCCTCCCATACTGTCCCCTAGGACTTTTTCCTAATTTCATGTGCAAACATCAATTCTGGACAAAATACTTCAACATGAAAGGCAGGACTTCAATATTTTTAGAAGTAATATGTAATCTCTGCATAGGAATGGACTCTTAATCAATACATCAAAATCATAAAACGTAATGAAAGAGAGATAAATATGACTGCATAAACTTGTCGAAAGACCCCTAAAACAGAGGAAATGTCAAATCACAAAGTGGGAGAAAAATTGTAACACACATAGCCAAAAATGGATAATGTCCATAATATTAAAAGAACTTTAAACCAGTAATAAAAGACAAACAACCCAATAGAGAAGAAGGCAAAATACATTAACAGACATTTTACAGAAAAAAATAAAATAAACAGCCAACAGCCTTTGAAAAGATGTTCAACTTTATTACTAATCAGCAATATGCCAACTGAAACCACAGTGAGATACATTTTACAAATATCATTAATTGGTAAAATCTAAAGGTGTTATAATACCAAAGATTTGGTAAAACGGTGGTAAACTACACAACTACTTTAGAAGATCCCTTGGCATAATCTAATGAAGTTTGTATACTTCATACACTGCTTCATAAACTTCTAGAATCCATCATTTTCATACATAAACTTCAGTGGTTTATATTTGTTAAGCCCTGATACGTTGGGACAGTTTTTCAGAGAACTTTTCCTGGGATAATTTTTAATAGTATCTCTTTGCTTTTCCAAAATTTCCTGAATTTGGTGACAAAATTTACAGTTTATAATCACATTTTTCCTTTATTTTTAATTTTTATCAAATTTTTATTCCCTCCTTTGATGTAGTCACCTTTTAAAAATTATATATCTTATTGTATTCTACATATAATAATTTACTTTATGCATACCTATTATTGGGGATTAGGTTTGGGTAATTTTGTACTCTTTTATTTTATTTATTTTTGTAGAGACAGAGCCTCACTATGTTGCCCAGGCTAGTCTTGAACTCCTAGCATCAAGCAAGTCTCTTGATTCAGTCTCTTAAAGGTCTGGGATTACAGGCATGAGCCACTGCACCCAGCCTAATTTTGTTCTCTTACACTTCATGTGATCTTTTTTTTTTTCTTCTTCTTCTTCTAAAAATATGCAGGTATGACAAAGCAATTAAACTCAACTTTTATATCAGGTATACATACCCTTGATAGGGTACATATGGCCCTCCTGAGTACTCTGCTTAAGTCAGGCTGGTAGTTAAGAAACCTTGAATAGACAGTAATACCTGATAGCTAACATGGGGAATTATCTGACCCAACCATTCTTTCTGCTTTTTTATTCATCTCTTGGTGGCCATATAAGTCTTTTTCTGTTTCTCTCAACATCCTAAAACAATTTTTTTCCTTGAGAGACATAAATTTTTTCCAGACTTCCTTAGAAATATTTTAAAAGAGAACCACCCCCAGGGACCACTATCTCAACTTCTAGCTCATTTAAAATTGTCCTTCAGAATCTCTTGAAAAGTTTCTCCCTATCTCCTTACAAAATTAATTCCGTTTTTCAAAAACAAAGCATTCTTGAAACAAACAAAGCAAAATTATAGTAGTATTGATGCTTTTTATTGCCTATACAATTTTTAGTTATTAGTGTTCCCATATTTTTCCATAATAAATGCATTTTTTAGCCATATTATCACCTATATAGATTATTGTGTCATTTGCTTAAATATAACCTAGTGTTATATGAAGAAATTCATTCTGAGTTAGCAAATTGGGGATTGACAATAATTGTAAATAGTGCCACCCTGTAATAGTTTAGGGCAATGGTAACCACCCTGTCTTAGTAATTCATAATATGTTTATTTCATCCCAGTAAACTCCATTTATGCAAGATGAGATTTTGCTATTAGCACATCTTCTATCATCCCTTTTATCTTTTCGTATTTAAATACTTACCAAGTTTGCAATTTGCTAATGATAAAAGGATACAATATGTGCTAATGATATAAATACAGGGTTTCCTGGTGCTTGACATACTTTAGTGTAAGTTATCTGTCTTTTAAAAAGCATACTATTTTCCCATGTCCTAAGACATTTTAGAAATAGAAACAGTAGCTTTGGGTATATGACAGCAATAGAATTGTAGAGTATGCAAACTCTTCAGTGTACATTGTCATAGGCGTCTGAGTTTGTTAAGAATGGTAGAACCATTATATCTCTCCACGCTTTCATATTATAGTATGAATATGAGCTGAACTAAATCCGACTGATCAAATCAGTTACAGCCAATTCTATGCTGAAATAAAGAAAATTCTATTTGTGGAGGGTATAACAGATTTAAAGAATATCTGCAGTTTAAAACAGTTCCTGACCTAATGGAAGAGCTGTGCTCATGGAAGATCAGAACTGTTCAGTTCAGTTTCTGAAGGTTTTGGAGGCTTGTATAAACGCTACAATTTTATTGATAATTTTGTCCATGTCACAACCCAAGAAGATTAATAAAAAGCTTTTCTATTTTTACAAAATACAAAGATTCTTCTTGTGCCTTCATTGAAAAAATAATTTGTTTGACAGCAATATAGATTAACACTTACTTTGAGTTTGTTCTAAAAGGGGAGGGTTCTCCACTCCTTACCTTGTTGTATAAAGAAAAAAGTCATGCTACATGTCACTTCAAATGTAAGTTATCCAGTTTGAAAATGATCAAAGAAAGAGGAAAGCATGTTGAAGAGCATTGTGACTCTCTTGAGTCACATTTCTAAGAACATGACATCACAACGTAATGGTTACCTTTTGTGTTATTAGAAAGTGATGGGAAATGGTTGCTGAATTATGACTGAGATAACCCACCAAAAATTAAGTGTTTCTCATATCAAACTGTCAACTCAAGTATCTTATTTATCCCTTTGTTCTTCCTTGGGGAGACTACATGTTGGTGAAGGCATGTGTGGCAATTGAAAAGACTTGGACTGATCTTACCTTCAAGATTGAGCAGTTTTGCTTTTTCTGTTAATTACAAGATACCTTCAAATAACTTTTGCTTCAATGGTTCATTTTTTCCCCTAACGAGTACATGGAAATTGTGGAAATAGCATTCTGAAGATTCATGTTTTCTTCTGATTCTTTTCCCATTAGTTGTTCCATTACGTTGGACCCTGAGGGGGTGAGTAAAGGTGAACACTAGAAGAAAACACCTGACTTGGAGGTGTTTACAATTAAGCCAATAAGAGTAGAGAAAATTGAAATAGCAAAGTTTAATTCTTAGTGCAATGAAGAAAAATTTATTTTGAAAATGACAAACTTCTCCCCACCATAGGCCAGTCTATCAGAAGATATACTGGATGCCTAATGCAGTAAACTGAGTTGGTGTTGAGGTGGTCTATCATTAGCATGTTTACTTGATTTGGTCATCTGTCTTTCTACCAAGATGTCTTTCCAGTAAAAGAAGAAAATGGATTGCTGGACTGCTGTTCTTTCTTCCCATCATATAACTTTTATATTGAACCAGCATTTTAAACCTTCATCGAAATGGAAACTTATGATTCAGAGTCTTGTGGGAAAATTCTACCAAACATTATTTTTTGTGTGTATACATGCATGCGTGCACATGCATGCACACACACACATACACACACCACAGTGCCAATTTTATACAAAGTCTTCTAGAAGTAAAAAGAGTGACTGCACTCCAGTGTGTTTATGAGGCCAGTGTAACCTTAAAAGCAAAATCTGAGAAGTCAGCATAAGGCAAATGTCAGGCTAATCTTATTCATAAACAGAGATACCAAAATTCTGAAACAAGATTAATAAACTGAATCTAGCAACATATGAAAAGGCTATTATATCAGGATCAAATGGAATTTAGTCCAGAAATGTAAGAGTATTTACCATTTGCAAATATCTATTTTTTAAATTTATAACATTGACAAAATAAAAGAGTAAAGTAGATACAGAAAAATAATTTTATAAAACTTATCTTCCATTCATAATAAAAAACTTTAGGAAATTAAGAATGGGGTGGAAGAGTTCCTTAATCTGATTATGGTGCAGATCTACAGAAAGCCTACAACAAACATCAAACTTAAAGAAGAAATGTTGAAAGCTTTACTTTGAGCTAAAAATGAGAAAGAAATACCTTATTTCCATTAAACATTGTTTTGTAGGCAAATGGAACTCCACTGGAATCATGAAGGATACCTCGGATCTTGGGGAGGAGAATGTGGGCAAACAGGCCCCCTGATGGCATCTGGTTAATAAAAATAAGTGAAGCCCCAATATGTGAGAGAGTCAGAGAACCCCTCTTTGTGACTCGGCTTTCCACTGGGGATCCAAGCAACCCAGGCCAAAGGAGAGCACTTTGTTTTTCCCAAACCCTGGAGTTAACCTGGGGACACATTTAGAGACTCTGTGAAGGAAAGACACTGGGGGAAGCTGAAGGCATTCCCCAGAACCGGGACAGGCCCTGCAGGCATTTTCCCAGGCCTGGGACTGAGAGCATGCCACTTTTAATATGGGTGTGTATAAAGTCGGTAATTCTTTGGCTACTTGGCAGCTTGGCTGCACAGGCATTTTAGTCTCAGACTAGAGATTAGAGTGCTTGCTCTGGAGTGAGGTAGGGGATTCTATAGCCAGAATTGTGAAAAGTGCCTCAGCAGCGGACATTGGAAATATGCTGTCCCATGTTGCAGGCCTTGGGTGGGAGGAGAGCTGCTACAGCTGTGGTTTTTCTTGGGAAACTAGACTTGCAGCCGGGGCAGCTTGGTGACCTAGAGCAGGTCTTCATGTGTCATTGCTGGGTGCCCAGGTCTGCTCCCCTGAGATGGTGGTACAGTGAGCCCTCTGCTCCACCTTCCAGCATATCTAGAGGCATTTAGAGCACTCACTTGCCTTGAGGTCCAGCTCAGGTAACTGCCTTATCCTTCCTGGGCACAGATTATGGTAGAGAGGAACTCTCTTCACTCCATGCCTCTGCAGATCTCCTAGCATTCAGACTACCCACTTGCCTGGTTTAGTAGGCTGAGTAGCCCCAAACCTCCTGTGCAGAGATACTGGTTCAGGGGAGCTCTTTCCCACTCCATGCCCAGGCAGATCTCCAGGCATTCATTCAGAGGACCTTCTCACCTGGGTCAACAGCCTGAGTTGCCCAGAGATTGGTCCTCCTGCACAGAGATTGTGGTGCAGCAGGACCCTCTCTACTTTATGCTCACGCAGATCTACAGGCTTTCAGGGGATCTGCTTGCCTGGACCAGCAACCTAAACCACTCCATCCTCCCTGTGCTAAGATCATAGTGCAGCTGTGCCTTCTTTGCTCTAGGTTATTGGAGCAACCACTCACCAAGATAAGCAACCTGAGTTGCCCCATCCTTCCTTTGCAGAAATTTAGTGCATCTGGGCCCTCTATGCTCCATGCTCAGGCATATTTCCAGGCATTTGGAGCACCCACTCTCTTAGGCTAGACCTTTAGGCTACCCATATTCCCCATGCAGAGAAACAGGGACTGAGGAGGTCTCCCAGTTCCACACCTAGGCACACTTCTGCATGCTTGGTGGCTGCCAATGGGATTCTCCCTTGGTGCTGGTGTTTTTGTCTGCCATTGGGGGGCTTGTAGGTGGGTCTGCCTGGTTTGGCCCTGTGTATGTTGTTCCCTTGTTCACCTGGAGCTGAACAGGGAGCTCATTGTTCATTCCTCAGATCAGTCCATTGCCTGATGTAATAGAGAGCTTCTCCCACTAAACAAGGATCAAGTAAATAACCAGCTGCATTGGCTATGGCTGGCTCTCACTCATAAATGCCATTTGGTACCTTGTAGTTCAAACCGCACAGCTCAATATAATATCTGTCAAAAGAAGTGAGTAGGGTTGTAGAAGTGAAGCCAAAAGACACAACACAGCATTCTCTATGTCACACTCTCTAGGGAAGAAGGAAAAGGGAAAGAAAAATAAGCAATAATATTATAGGAAAAGTAAGAAATAAAAAAGAAAAATTCTACCTTCATGAAAAATCATTACAAAAATTAAAAATGTCATCATCCCCAGATGAGAAGGAACCAGCATAAAAATTCTGACACCATAAAAAATCTGAGTATAGTCACACCACCAAAAGATCACACTAGATATCCAACAATGGTCTGTATTAGTCTGTTCTCACACTGCTATAAAGAAAGAAATATCTGAAAGTGAGTAATTTATAAAGAAAAAAGATTTAACTAGCTTATGGTTATGTAAGCTGTACAGGCTTCTGCTTCTGGGGAGGCCTCAGGAAACTTACAATCATGGCAGAAGGTGAAGGGGAAACAAGCGTGTCTTAAATGGCAGGAACAGGAAGAAGAGAGAGGGAGGAGGTGCTACACACTTTCAAACAAGCAGATCTTCAGAGAACTCTATTATGAGACAGTACTGGGGGAAATGTGCCTAACCATTAGAAACAACCCAAATGATCAAATTGCCTCCCACCAGGCCCCATCTCCAACATTGGGGATTATAATTCAAAATGAGATTTGAGTGGGGACACAGAGCCAAACCCTATCATTCAGCCCCTTGCCCCTCCAAATCTCATGTTCTTCTCACATTGCAAAATACAATTATCCCTTCTAAGCAGTCCCCCAGGTCTTAACTCATTTCAGCATTAACACAAAAGTGCAGTCTAAAGTCTCACATGAGACAAGGCAAGTCCCTTTCACCTATGAGTCTGTGAAATCAAAACAAGTTAGTTATTTCCAAGGTACAATGGGGGATATAGGCATTGGGTAAATATTCCCTTTTGAAAAGACATAAATCAGCCAAAACAAAGGGGCTACAAACCCCATGCAAGTCCAAAACCCAGTAGGGAAGTCATTAAATCCCAAAGCTCCAAAATAGTCTTCTTTGACTCCAAGTCTCACACTCAGGCTACACTGATCCAAAGGGTGGGCTCCTAAGGCCCTAGGCAGCTCTGCCCCATGGCTCCACAGGGTGCAGCCTTTGCACCTACTTTCATGGGCTGGTATTGAATACCCGTAGCTTTTCCAGGCACATGATACAAGCTGCCAATGAATCAACCATTCTATGATCTGGAGGATAGTGGCCCTCTCCTCACAGCTACACCAGGCAGTGCCCCGTGGGAACTCTGTGTGTGGTCTCCAATCCCACATTTCCCCTCTTCACTTTCCTAACAGAGGTTCTCCATAAGAACTCTGCCCCTTCAGCAGATTTCTGCCTGGACATCCAGGCATTTTTGTATATCCTCTGAAATCTAGGTGGAGACTTCTAAGCCTCAACTCTTGCCCTCTGCACACCTGAAGGCTAAATACCACATGAAAACCTTGGCTTGTGGCTTCCACCCTCTTGTGTAGTGGCCTGAAATGTCTTTGGGACCCTTTTAGCCACAGCTGGAGCTGGAGTGGCTGGGACACAGGAAGCAGTGTCCTGAGGTTGCACAGGGCAGTGGAGCCCTGGGCCTTGCCCATGAAACCACTCTTCCTTCCTAGGCCTCCAGGCCTCTGATGGAGGAAGGGTTTGGTAGTGGGGGCTGTCATGAAAGTCTCTGAAATATCTTCCAGTCATTTTTCCCCATTATCTTGGCTACTAACATTGGGCTTCTCTTTACTTGTGAAAATTTCTGCAGTAGGATTGAATTCCTTATGTGAAAATGGGATTTTCTTTTCTACCTTATGGCCAGGCTGCAATTTTTTTGAACTTTTATGCTTTGCTTACCTTTTAAATATAAATTACAGTTTCAGATCATTTCTTTGCTTATGCAAATGAGTATAGGTTTTTAGTAGCAGCCAGGCTACATTTTGCACATGCTTAGAAATGTCTTCTGCCAGGTACCCTAAATAGTCTCTCTGAAGTTCAAATTCCCACAGATCTCTAGAGCAGGTGCACAATATTGCCAATCTCTTTACTAAAGCACAGCAAGAGTGACCTTTACTCCAGTTCCCAGTAAGTTCCTCATCTCAATCTGAGACATCCTCAGCCTGGACTTCACCGTCCATATTACTCTCAGCATTTTGGTCATGACCATTTAACAAGACTCTAGGAAGTTCCAAAGTCTCCCTCATCTCCTTTGTCTTCTTCTGAGCCCTCCAAACTGTTCCAACCTCTGCCCATTATTCAGTTCCAAAGTTGCTTCCATATTATCAGGTGCCTTTATAGCAATGCCCTACTTCTTTGGTAGTAATTTTCTGTATTAGTCTGTTCTTGCAGTGCTATAAAGAAATGACTGAAACTGGGTAATTTATAAAGAAAAGAGGTTTAATTAGCTCATGATTTTGCAGGACAGGTTTCTGCCTCTGAGGAGGCTTCAGAAAACTTCCAGTCATGGTGGAAGGGGAAGTAAGCATGTCTTACATAGTGGGAGCAGGAGGAAGGGGGGCAGGTGCTGTACACTTAAACAAGCAGATCTCAGGAGAACTCTATCACAAGACAGAACTAGAGGGATGGTGCTAAACCATTAGAAACCACACCTATGATCCAATCACCTCCCACCAGACTCCACTGCCAACATTAGGGCTAAAATTCAACATGAGATTTGGGTGGGGACACAGAGCTAAACCATATCAGGTCCCTAACCAAAATGGAAACTCAGAAATAACAAATGAAAAGTTCAAAGCATGGATTACAAGGAAGCTTAGTGAGATCCAAGACAAGGTTGAAAATCAACACAAACTCCTAAAGCAATCCAGGAAATAAAGGAAGAGATGAATATCTTAAAAGGACATCAATCAGAGCTTCTGGAATAGAAAAACTCACTTAAGGAATTTCAAAATTCAATTGAAAGTTTTATGTATAGATTAGAGCAAGCAGAGGAAAAAAATTTATGGCTTGGAGGCCAGTCTTTAGGACTAAAGAATTTTTAAAAATAAACACATATTTGACAAATATGGGATGATGTAAAGTCACCAAACCTATGAATTATTGACTTTCTTGATAAAGAAGGAGAAAAAGTAACCAATTTGGTAAACATATTTGAGGCAATAATTCAAGAAAATTTCCCTAATCTTGGTAGAGAATATGACATCCAGATACAAGAAATCCATAGAACACATGTGAGATACTCTACAAAATGAACATCACCAAGGCATATGTAGTCACCAGATTGTCCAAGGTCAACACTAAAGAAAAAAATCTTAAAGGCAGCTAGAGAAAAGATCAGATCACATACAAAGGGAACCCTATCAGACTTCTAACAACAGACTTCTTAGCAGAAACCCCAGAAGCCAGAAGACACTGGGGCCTATTTTCAGTATTCTTAAAGAAAATGAATTTCAACCAAGAATTTCATATCCTGCCAAACGAAGTTTCATCAGTGAAGGAGAAATAAAATCTTTTCCAGACAATAAGCGCTAAGGGAATTCATTACTGTTAGGTGAGCCTAACAAGAGATCCTTAAGAGACTTCTAAACATGGAAGTGAAAGAGTAATACCAGGTACCATAAAAATGCACTTGAGAAAATAGCCTGCAGATCCTATAATGCAACCAGACAATAGAAACTACAAAGCAACCAACTAACAACTTCAATATGATTAAAATCTTACATATCAGTATTAACCTTGAATGTATATGGTTTCAATGCCTCCACTCCAAAGGCACAGAGTGGCAAATTGAATAAAAAAGCAAGACCTATCTCTCTACTGTCTTCAAGAGACCCATCTCACCACATAATGACACTCATAGGCTCAAAGGTGGAAAGATCTATAGAGAAAACAGAAAACAAAAAAGAGCAGGGGTCACTATTGATGTATCAGATAAAATAAACTTTAAACCAAAAACAGCAAGAAAAGATTAAAGAAAGAAATTACTTAATGATAAAAGTTTCAATTCATCAGGAAGACTTAATTATCCTAAATATACATGCTCCCAGCTTTGGAGCACCCAGGTTTATAAAACAAGCACTTCTAGACCTATGAAAAGACAAACAGACACACAATAATAGTGGGAGACTTCAGCAACCCACCAATAGCATTAGTCAGATCATCAAGACAGAAAACTCACAAAGAAATTCTGGATTTCAATTCAACACTTGACCAACTGGAACAAATAGACATCTACTGAATACTCTACTCATCAACCACAGAATGTACATCTGCACATGGAACACACATTGAGCTCAATTACATGCTCAGTCATAAAGTAAATCTCAATAAATACCCCCAAATTAAAATCATGCCAACCTTAATCTCAGACCACAGTGGGATAAAAATAGAAATCAACACCAGGAAGACCTCTTGAAACTGCAAAATTATGTGAAAACTAAACAACTTGCTTCTGTATGATTTTGGGTGAACAATGAAATTAAGGCAGAAATCAAATAATGAAAACAGAGACACAATATACCGAAATCTCTGGGATGCAGCAAAGCAGCGTTAAGAGGAAAGTTTATAGCACTAAATGCCTATTTCGAAACGTTAGAAAGATTTCCATTTAACAATCTAACATCATTCCTAGTGGAACTATAAAAACAAGAACAAACTAACCCCAAAGCTAACAGAAGAAAATAACTAAATAAAATCAGAGCACAGCCAAATGAAATTGAGACCCCAAAATTCATACAGAGAATCAACAAAACCAAGTTTCTTCTTTGAAAGGATAAACAAGATCAATAGACCACCAGCCAAATTAACAAAGAAGAAAAACAGAGACCAAAATAAACAAAACCAGAAAACAACAAAGGTGACATTACAACTAATCCCACATAAATCTTAATGATCCTCAGAGAGTGTTACAAACAACTCTATGCATATTACCTAGGAAATCTAGAGAAAATAGATACATTCCTGGAAACATATAAATTCCCATGACTGAGTCAGGACAGAATTGAAACCCTGAATAGACCAATATTGAGTTCTGAAATTGAATCAGTAATAAAAAACCTATCAATCAAAAAAGTCCTGGACCAGATGGAATCATAGCCAAATTTTACCAGACATACAAAGAAAAGCTGGAACCAATTCTACTGAAACTATTCCAAAAAAAATTGAAGAGGCTGGACTCCTCCCTAATGTGTTCTATGAAACCAGCATCTCCCTGATATCAAAATCTGGCAGAGTTACAGGGTCGAAAATCTAACTACTGAGCACTCTGCTCCCTACCTGGGTAATGGGATCTATCATACCCCCAGACCTCAGCATCACATAATATATTCATGTAACAAATGTATACATGTAACTTCTGAACCTAAAATAAAAGTTGAAATTGTAAAAATAAATAAAAAATTAAAAGCTACTTGTATTTGAAAGAAATTGAAATTTTATTTTTAATGATATGATTGCATATCAAAAACTCAAAACAGTCTACAGACAGAATGTTATAATTAATAAGTTAATTTATCAAGTTTCTGTGTACAAGGTCATATAAAAATTTTCATATATTTCTACATAGCTGGACAAGTTAGAAAATAAAATGCAAAGATGACTATTTACAGTAGCATCTTGGCTATTGATATGGTTTGGCTGTGTCTCCACTCAAATCTCATCTTGAATTTCCATGTGTTATGGGAGAGACCCAGTGGAAAGTAATTCAATCTTGGGGGCAGATCTTTTCTGTGCTGTTCTCATGATAGTGAGTAAGTCTCACGAGATCTGATGGTTACTATAAGGGGGAGTTTTTGTGAACAAGTACTCCCTTTGCCTGCTGCCATCCATGTAATATATGACTTGCTTCTCTGTGACTTCCACCATGATTGTGAGGCTTCCCCAGCCATGTGGAACTCCAGGTCCATTTAAAACTCTTTCTTTTGTAAATTGCCCAATCTTAGGTATGTCTTTATCAGCAGCATGGAAATGGACTAATATAGTAAATTGTTACCAGTAGAGTGGTGTGTTGCTGCAAAGACACCCAAAAATGTGGAAACGACTTTGGAACTGGGTAACAGGCAGAGGTTGGAACAGTTCAGAGGACTCAGAAGAAGATAGGAAAATGTGAAAAAGTTTGAACTCCCTAGAGACTTGTTGAATGACTTTGACTAAAATGCTGATAATGACATGGACAATGAAATCCAGGCTGAGGTGTTCTCGGATGGAGATGAGGAACTTGTTGGGAACTGGAGCAAATGTGACTCCTGTTATGTTTTAGCAAAGAGACTGGTGGCATTTTGCCCCTGCCCTAGAGATTTGTGGAACTTTGAACTTGAGAGAGATGATTTATAGTACCTGGCGGAAGAAATTTCTAAGCAGCAAAGCATTTCAGAGGTGACTTGGGTGCTGGTAAAGGCATTCAGTTTCATGAGGGAAGCAGAGCATAAGGATTTGGAAAATTTGCAGCCTGACAATGCAATAGAAAAAAAAAGTCCCATTTTGTAAGGAGAAATTGAAGCTGGCTGCATAAATTTGCATAAGTAATGAGGAGCCGAATGTTAATCTCCAAGACAATGGGGAAAAATGTCTCCAGGGCATGTCAGAGGTCTTCATGGTAGCCCCTCCCATCACAGGCCTGGA
The DNA here is from genome assembly GCF_037993035.2 of Macaca fascicularis. NCBI lineage: Eukaryota > Metazoa > Chordata > Mammalia > Primates > Cercopithecidae > Macaca > Macaca fascicularis. Next base: position 92,014,243 of record NC_088380.1, on the reverse strand, counting down.
GGCCTAGGAGAAAGTGGTTTTGCGGACCAGGCCCAGGGTCCTCATGCTGTGTGAAGTCTAGGGACTTGGTGCCCTGCATCCCAGTTATTCCAGTTATGATTAAAAGGGGCCACAGTAAAGCTCGGGCTGTTGCTTCAGATGGTGGAAGCCCTACACCTTGGCAGCTTCCATGTGGTGTTGAGCATGCCAGTATGCAGAAGTCAAGAATTGAGGTTTGGGAATGTCTGCCTAGATTTCAGAAGGTGTGTGGAAACGCCTGGATGCCCAGGCAAAAGTTTGCTACTGGGATGGGGCTCTCATGGAGAACCTCTGCTAGGGCAGTGCAGAAGGGAAACGTGGGGTCAGATTCCCCACACAGAGTTTCTACAAGGACACTGCCTAGTGAAGCTGTGAGAAAAGGGCCACCATCTTCCAGACTGCAGAGTGGTAGATCCACTGATAGCTTGCACTGTGCACCTGGAAAAGCCACAGATGCTCAATGCCAGCCTGTGAAAGCAGTCAGAAGGGAGGCCGTATCCTGCAAAGCCACAGGGGCAGAGCTGCCCAAGACCATGGGAACCCACCTCTTGCATCAGCATGACCTGGGTGTGAGACATGGAGTCAAAGGAGATCATTTTGGAGCTTTCAGATTTGACTGCCCCACTGGATTTTGGACTTGCATGGGTCCCGTAGCCCCTTTGTTTTTGGCCAATGTCTCCCATTTGGAATGGCTGTATTTATGCAATGCCTGTACCCCCACTGTATCTAGGAAGTAACTAACTTGCTTTTGATTTTACAGGCTCATAGGCAGAAAGGACTTGCCTTGTCTCAGATGAGACTTTGGACTGTGGACTTTTGAGTTAATGATGAAATGAAGTAAGACTTTGGGAGACTGTTGGGAAGTCATGATTCGTTTTGAAATGTGAGGACATGAGGTTGGGGAGGGACCAGAGATGGACTGATATTGTTTGGCTGTGTCCCTACCCAAGTCTCAGCTTGAATTCCCATGTGTTGTGGGGGGGACCTAGAAGGAGGTAACTGAATCATTGGGGCAGGTCTTTCCCATGCTGTTCTCATGATAGTAAGTTTCACTAGATCGATGATTATCATAAGGAGGAGATTCCCTGAACAAACTCTATCTCTTGGCCTGCTGCCATCCATGTAAGACGTGACTTGCTCCTCCTTGCATTCCACGATGATTGTGAGGCTTCCCCAGCCATGTAGAACTGTAAGTCCAATTAAACCTCTTTCTTTTTTAAATTGCTCAGTGTCAGGTATGTCTTTATCAGCAGTATGAAAATGGACTAATACAGCTATAAATAAAATAAAACATGTAAGGCTTCTTCAAACTGTAAAGCATTACTGATATAAAGACATAAATTGATGGAAGTATATACCATGTTCGTTGATTCGAAGTTGCAATATTATACAGATGTCAATTCTCCTCTAATTCATTTGTAGACTTCAATCCCAACAGAAATGTCGCAGTTTGTTTTTTTAAATGTAAGTTAGCAAGCTGATTCTAAAATTTATATGGCAATGCAAAGGGCTAAGAATATTGGAAAATACTCTTAAAGCAGAAGAAAAATATGGACTAATTGTGTTATTAAATATTTGGATTAAAAGACACAATAGTTGATGGTAGATCAATAGAATAGAATAAAAGGTCTAAAACCAGATATACACAATCATGAATGCTAAATTTATCATAAAGTTTGCGGTATAAAAAAGAGGTAAAACAATTGATAGATGGTGCTGGGTTAAATGAATATTTACATGAGAAAAAATGAAAGTTGACCTCTAACTTACATCATAATGATTAAGTGTACTTGGATAGTAGATCTAAATATAAGTAGTAAACAAAAACAATTTCTAGAACATATCAAAAAAGAATGTCTTTATGATCTTGGCATAAGGAAAGATTTCTCAACAAAAAGCACTAACAGTAAAGAAAATATTAGTAGGTTGGACTAAATTAAAATGAAGAAATTCTAATTATCAGAAGACGCCTATGAAGAAAGTGAAAAGGCAGACCACATGATAGAAGATATTTGCAATACATGCAGTTGACAAAGGTCTTGTTCCCAAAATGCAGAAAGAATTTCTAGAAATCAGGAAGAAAAAGCCATAGATAATCCAATAGATCGGCAGACCCCTAAGGAGGCACTTCACAAAAGAGGATCTTCAAATGGTAATTGAATCATCTGAAAAGGAGCTCAGCTTTTTGAGTCATCAGGGAAACGTAAACTAAATCCACTCATGCTACTACACATTCAACAAAATGGCTAAAATTTAAAAAGACAGATGCAGAGCAATAGGAATGCTTTATACCCTGCTCATAGAAGTTTAAGTTGATAAAACCCACCTTGGGAAATTGCTTAACTCCATCTACTAAAGTTGTACATATCCATAACTTATTACCTAATATTTCCACTTTCAGGAGTATCATCAATAGAAATTTGACACAAAAATACATTTATAAGAATGTTTATGATAGCATTATTCATAGGGCACAGGCTGGGAACAGCTAAAGTCTGACAACAGTAAGATGGATAAATAAATTATGCATATTTATACACTTAAACACTATATCCAAATAAACACAAATGAACTTCAGTTACATGCAATCAATTTCAAAAGTTAGAAGACACAGAAGGATATATATTGTTTATTCCATTTATATAATGATTGAAAATAGGTAAATGGTGTTAAAATCAGGATAGTTTTTACCTTTGGGGAGAAAGGATTTGGAGGGGAAAAGAGTAGTCTTCTGAGGTGCTGGGAATATTTTCCTCCTTGACATGGGTGGTGTTTATACAGGTGTATTCACTTTGTAATAATAAATTGATTCATATGTGTGTGTATATGTTATCCAGAATCTGAACCAATTCTCTTCAATGCCACTACTCATCTGCTGGTCTAAGCCAGCATCATCATCACAATTTCTCATTCTCATATCTCATGTGGCAATAGCTTTTTGATTTTTTTTTCTCTGCTTTTACTCTTGATTCCCTTTAATGTGTTCTCAACACAGTAACCAGATGTTTCTTGTAAAATTAAGTCAAGTCATATAACTCTGCTGCTCAAAGTCCTGCAATAGCTCTAGGTTATACACAGAATAAAACCCAAGGTCCTTATAACCACCAATAAGACGTATGTGATCTGGTTCCCAATGACTTCTGTGTCATTCCCAATGACTCCTTATTACTCTGCCTGTGTTTCCCTATACCACAGTGCCCTTTTTCCAGGTCCTGGAATACACCAGTGTTATTTTTCCTTAAAGCCTTTGCAGTGCAGTTTCTCTAGTTTGTCATGTTCTTTCTCAAGATGTCTGCAGGCTAAGTGCTCCCACTAACTTTCTCCCTGATGCCACCTTTTCATGATGCCCAGTATCATCACTCTCATTTGAATGGCAACTTGCCCCACCCCCATCAGCGCTCCCAGCTCCCCTTACCCTGCTTTCATTCTTTTTAAAAAATAGAACAATTATGTTCTTCTAACATACTACATTATATTTTTATTTTAAATTCTTATTACTTTTCTCTCTTTTCTTAGATACAGCAATACATTTATTATATGTCACTTTCGCAAGGGCTTCCTGTTTTCTTCACCCATACATCTCAAGCACTTAGAATATCATAGGTACTCACAACAGATATTTGTGGAATGAACAAATAAGCAAATTTATTGAATCCCTAATATATAAACCGAATTCTGCTGGGCACTGGGAGTGTAATGCTGAGCAAAACCAGAAATAGGTACTGATCTCATAGAGCTTTGCCAAATTAAGAGACAGCAGACGATAACATAAATAAATACTTAGCTACAAAGTGTATTAAGAGCTAAGTGTGCTTGGAGAATGTACAGTTGAGAAATTTATCTCAGTTTGAAAGTCCCTACCTTATGAGCTGGATCCTGCGAAACGGCAGGAACTATATCCAAGCCATCTTTGTGCTGTTGGTCCAATCCTGCATGGCAATAATAAATAGTTAATTAATTTCTATTGAACAATATTAAATCTATTCAAGTAAGCCCCCCATATTACATAGATAAAAACTATTTAAATTGTTCTTCAAGTTGAAACATTCATTTTCACCTTGCCACAAATGTAGGTGATGTTTGTATTTATAGTATGCCTGGTCAAACACATATTCATATGAGAAAAATTACAGGCAATAACTGTAAAAATGCATTTTAAACTGGAATGTCATAGAATCTCAGATATCAGTATTACTACCAAAGTAATACTAATGGAAAATATTTTTATTTTAAACTAAACTTTATGGCACCTATAGGAAATACAGGCAGAATTTGAATTTTTAAAAATAGGATAAAATGGCAAGTTTAATTGATGAGTTGGACCACATAAAACACAGTTAATTTTTTTTCTGAGATGTGTCCTAATTTCACAGGTTGTTGCAAGCTTTTTAAGGGAAGAAATTTTAATAACTAATTTTTGAATTACTGTTTATTTAGTACATGTTATCGGGGCTTGAGTTTCCAGGAATATTAAAGACCTATGGTAACGATTAGGAAAAGAGCCAAGGGCACATCAGAATGTTGGTATTTACCTTAAGCAAAAGAGATATAATGCTCCCCTGAGATATCTATTTTATATAGGCCAAAAGCTTATACACTGATTTTCTATTTAAATCAGAAATCCAGAGAATTGATTGTTTAAAACAACAACAAAATAACCCTTATCGAGTGCTACTTGAGGCACTTTACATGTATTAACTCATTTAAAAGTCAATGATGATTATTAACTCAAATTTACAGGGTAGACCCTGAGGCTCAGAGAGAAAATTATCTCTTTCTAGGAGTGGAACATATTTGAGATACCACATTAATATTGGAATATTTCAGAAAGGCAGTGGAATGGAGCAAAAAAGTATGACTGTGGAATCAGACAGATTCACATGAGAATACTGATTGCCATAATTTCCTGTGAATCCTTGGGCAAATCATTTAATCTCTAAGAATTGAAGTTTTCTCATCTGCAAAATGGGATAAAATCATGTATTCAACCTATTTTACTTACGCCATTTCTATCCACGTGGGCTCTGAATTGGGCATCAAGACCATTAGACTAAGGTAGGTCTTCTAACACCAACATCAGATTATGCAATAACCTTACTTTCCTTTTTCCCTTCCTTTTTCTCTTCCCTGCTTTTCTCTCTTCCTTCCTTTCTTCCTTCCTTCTTTTCTAAATAGCTACCATTTGTTACACACCTTCTTCAGGCCAAGTACTTTGCATACATAGATTAAGCCTTTCTTCTTTTTCCTTTTCATCTTTCTTTTATTATTTTTACAGTTAATATTTTCATCCATCTGTTGAAAGTGGTATTGGCAACCCTAAATTACGAAGGAGGTGGGCATGGGTCTGGTATAGGTTGTCATTGCAAATCAGACAGGAGTGCTTAGACCACATACTCCAAGTAATAAAAAACTAGGACAAGGTTAATCTACATATGAAAGGAACACATTCATTTATGAGTTTTGTTATAATACTTGGGGATCAATGTGGAGAAAGGTTTTGGGGAGAATATTGTTAAAGTTGGGATGAAGAGTTGGAAGACAACAACGGCTGCTATTTATATATGTGTCAGGAACTGTGGCAAGAACTTTTCATGCATGACCTCTCAGCAACTCTATTTACTTAATTTTAAAAGTTTTAATTTTTGTAGGTTTTTTGGGGAACAGGTGGTATTTGGTTACATGAATAAGTTGTTTAGTAGTGACCTATGAGATTTTGGTGCACCCATTACCCAAGCAGTATACACTTAACCCAATATGTAATCTTTTATTCCTCACCCCCCTTCACACCCTTTCCCCCTGAGTCCCCAAATTTCACTGTGTCATTCTTATGACTTTGCATCCTCATAGCTTAGCTCCCACTTATGAGTGAGAACATACAACGTTTGGTTTTCCATTGCTGAGTTACTTCACTTCACTTAGAATAATAGTCTCCACTCCCAACAAGGCTGCTGCAAATGCCAATAATTCATTCCTTTTTATGGCTGAGTAGTATTCCTGTGTGTGTGTGTGTGTGTGTGTGTGTGTGTGTGTGTGTGTGTGTATATAATCTCCACTCGATTGACGGATATTTGGGTTGGTTTCACATTTTTGCAAATATGAATTGTACTGCTATAAACATGCATGTGAAAGTATGTTTTTTGTATAATGATTTCTTTTCCTCTGGGTTATATACCCAGTAGTGGGATTGCTGGATCAAATGGTGGTTCTAATTTTAGCTCTTTAAAGAATCTCCACACTGTTTTCCATAGTGGTTTAGATTTTGCATGGCAAAAGGAATAGTCAGCAGAGTAAACAGACAACTCACAGAGTGGAGAAAATCTTCAGAATCTATGCATCTGACAAAGGACTAATATCCAGAATCTCCAAAAAATTCAACATATTAGCAAGAAAAAGACAAACAATCCCATCAAAAAGTGGGCAAAGGGCATGAATGGACAATTCTCAAAAGAAGATATACAAATGGCCAACAAACATACGAAACAATGCTCAACATCACTAATGATCAGGGAAATGCACATCAAAACCACAATGTGATACCACCTTACTCCTGCAAGAATGACCATAAAAAAGAAAAAAAATAGATGTTGGCAGGATGCAGTAAAAAGGGAACACTTCAACTCCGAGGTAAAAGTCTTTTAATCCCACTTTACATATGATAAAATTGAGGCCCAAGTGCATTAAATAAATAATCATGTATAATTTCAAGATGATATCCAAAATTTTTCTTTACATGTCTAAATAGATTCAAATCTGTAGTTTCTCCCATGCTGTGAAATTAGTAGTTTAAAATATTTTATACCCATCACAATACATTTACACTATATATGAACATCCATATGAATATGGATGAACTTGACAAACATAATGCTGAGTGAAAGAAGACAAAAAAAGCACATAACATATAATTCCATTTATATAAAGATCAAAAACAGGCATACTTTATCATCGGACATTGGAAATAAGGATCATGGTTACCTTTGGAGGATGATAAGAGAGGGCATCAAGTGCTTTTGGGGTCCTGGTAACATTCGTAATCTTAATCTGGGTACTGTTTTACAGCTTCACTTTGTAAAAATGTCATGTGTTTTCCATGTTCATTGTATGGAAATTTATTGAGCTACACTTAAGATTTTTATAATTTTCTGAATATATGCTGACTAGATGCTATACTTTGATAAAAAGTAAGTAAATAAAAATTATAAACAAGGTCCTCTTTAACAACATTTTTCTATAACTTTTACTGATTGAGCCTATGTTTCGATTTCATTTTTCTAATAGAATTTTATCCTAATTGAAATAAAAATATTGATTGATCACTTAGCAACCAGAATGCTGTAAGTCTTAAAAAAAACTTTTGTTGAAGAGTAAGCTATCCTTAAGACTTTAATTGTACACAATTGGCAATATAGAAATGTATTATAAATTTTTATAAAAAATTATTGAGCATGAGATTTTTAGAAATGCATTTTAAAATCAGTTGGATAGGCCTTTTCTTGGGGATGCATAGTTGGAATAAAAGAGGGCTCAATATCAATTCCATTTCTACTCTATGAATGTGGGAATGGAATGGACTGGAAACCTTGAATAAGAATGGAAGGGGTTTATTTTTAACAACAATATCTCACAACTATTTGAATTCATTTTTGTGGTAGAAACAAAAATCCACAGTAATGTATCACCAAAAAACATTTTTAATACTCTTTCATCATGATCTGTCTTCAATTTTGTTGAGAGCAAAGAATTATAAAAGAATTTGCAGAATAGCCTTTATATTTATTTAGTTTCTAAATTTCTGGTGAGCTTAATGAAAGGGTTTCACTAAGACTATTAATTTCAATTGACTATTAATTGCATCTGATTCTCTTTCATTTAGAGGCACTTTTTAAAAACAACTGATATATTAGGAAACTTTTGGGAACATTGAAACATTGTTAATTTCTATACCTTTGCCAATACATAAATTTTCTGGTAAATTGCATTTATTATATCATTTGCTTTAAATATATTTTCATCAAAATTTGGCATGACAGATTAAAGCATTCAAATTATGGAACACATCTGTCATATAACCAAATAGGCAAAGCCAGTTTTCACTATTAAACCATTTAGGTAAGTTAGAATTACTTTCTTTCAGACAAATCTGATCTCATTTATCGATTCATGTAAATGTCTTAAGACACACTCCCTGATATCTCACTTCTTAATGTTACTTTAGAATAGACAGATCACAGAGTCTTACTAGGAGTTATTGCCTAAATAAAATACAGTTCCACTGCTTTCAAAATCTCTTACCCATACACTCTATGCTTTATTTTCTTAGGTTCTCCTTTAACAGTGGTGTACTTTTTGTAAATAGTAGAGTGATGGGAGACATGAGGTTCTTAAACTCATTATCACTCTCTCTGCTTTATTGTGTGCAACATGTACATCCCTTACATCCCTACAGAGGCCAAAATCCCCTATGTCTATGCCACACTTTGCTCTTAACAGAAATGTATATAATATAAAAACAATCTAACAAACATGAGGCCTAGCAATGATTTATGAAGTTTTTGTTAAAGAAGCCATTAGTACTCATAGTTTAATTTTTTTTTTCTCTGGGACCATGGAGGTTTTCAATATTACAAGTCACTAAGATATATTAAATTTGGAATGAGAGATTTTATTTATTTTCTATTTACCTAAGTACCTATGTATGTATGTATGTATATACTATGTATGTATGTTTGTGTGTCTATATAGAGGAGAAAAGAACAAATGTGAAATTGAAAAAGGTGAGGTGGGGGGAAACTGTCATGAAGGCTCCTATCTAAAACCATTCTCAGACAGATCAATTTTGTAAAAAACATATAGGGAAGGTGAGTATCTGGAAAACTAATCTCTTAAAACTATATTTGGTTGTGTATCCCTTGGAAAATTGTTATGTATCCCCAAGAGTTCTCTTTTTGAAGAATGCTGATATGGAATTACTGTTTAGGAGTTCTGTGTGCTCAATAGAGTCTAGGGGGCAGTGGTGAAAGTGGCTGAAGTAGTTCGTGGAGCTGACTGGTTATGGAGGTGAATGTGTTTACAAAGGGACAGAGGCCTGGCCTGGGTCAGGAGTGAGTGAGGTTGGGAGGTGGGCATTGATAGTGTTGAGTAACTTGAAATTTACTCCATGGTGGTAGAAAACAGGAGATTCAATGGTGTGGGGGGGTGTTGAGGGAGAAGCAAAGTGTTTATCTTTTGCCAGGAAGATCCTCATATGGATTAGGCTGTGGTCATTTGACATAATAATTGATATGGGGGGAAATTGGATAAGAAATTGAAAGATCAGGAAGAGGATGACAGAGACATTTCTGCCACTGGAGATTGGGATTATTAAAGTGAAAGGAAAAGAAAAAAATATTTTTGTTATATCCTCATTTGTCTCTAGCAGTATTACATCCACAGTAAATTCTTGGTAAATACCTGTCAATTGACTGTATTATTTCTTAAGCAATGTGACTAAATCCTCTCTGTGTCTGTTAAAACCACTGCCGACTCACAAGGGGGAAATGTGGAGAGTGACTGTTCTCTATTCAACATGTATCAGGTGAGGGGTAGATCGAATTATAGTGACTTATTAAAGGAATTAGAATTAAAGGAATTAGAATTATATTAAAGGAATATATCATCCTATAAAATTGTTTGGTAGTCAAATAATCTCTGTGTTGGCTAAGTTGCTTCAATTATGAAGTCATTCAGTAGTGGACTTTTAGTAGTAGTTTTGATAATAGATTGTAGTTTTAAACAGTATCTGAGAAACATCTTTCTTATTACTTCTGCATTTTCCTAAAGAAACAAATATTATAGAAAATAAATATGCAAGGCATTTCTGGGAAAGAATGAAATTGTGTATATATTTTAATTAAAACAAGATTTTCTTCAAAATTTGTGATAACCTTTACAAACGTGAGAGAAAACACACAAAAAGATGTGAATGCAATAACACGCATACCTTGGGAGTTTGCCAAAGGAGAAAAAATAATTCTCATTAGTTAGCAAACATAAGAATAGAAATAATGGATTTAAATTTAAACAAGAAAGATTTGAAAGATTGGAGAAAAATTTAACAGATTGGGGAATGAAATCAATTTCTGGAAGAGATGACGTGATCAAAATTATGTGAAACCTTAAGGTTGCAGCTTGAGGAACACGTAGTAGGAAAACATGAAAGATAAGACATGTGATGTCCCACTGGGGGGATTGGATAAGATGATCTTCTAAAAATCTCCTCTAGGCCACTGTTACAGAAGGAGGATGTGCCTGTGGACTTAATATTCTCTAAAGACACAAGTGAAGAAAACATGTGAGTAGAGGGGCAGAGAGGGTTTAAATCCCTGGTGGCCTCTTTTCTTCACAGTATGAACAGAGAGGAGCCGTAGGCTGTGTGTGTGTGAGAAGTCCTGGTGCTGTAGGTGGGTGGGACAGTTCTTCTGTTGCTGTGTAATACCTGGTTGGCTGAGCCTGGGAGCCAAGCATAGGAATCCCATGTATCTTTTTTCTTTTATTGGTGTGGGAATTCAGGGAACATGAAAGCAGATTTTACCATTACCACCAAGAAGTGTAGTTTTAAAGACAGATAAAAGATATTCTTTCCTAGAATAGCAGGGCTAATAAATGGTCCTGTGAGATTCACTACTTTCCAGGCACAAGGAGGCCTAAGAGAGGTCGTGGCTGAGCACAAGGGATAGACGTATTTTCTCTTCTCAGCTCAGAATTCACCAAAAATAATGTTGCCCTGTGAGTGGAATTTATTTCTCCAAGACAAATGAGGATATGCAGAAAGTAATTGGGGAGGACAGAAAGTGTTCATGACTATTTCCATTACACCTGGGGAGCCAACTTGAATACAGAAGGGGTGATTTAGGACTGGTTACAAGAATGATGCCTTAAAATGTTCCTGTGCTTCAGGTTGCCTGCTAAAGCGTTACAGTCTACTGTAAATAAATAGAGCCACCCTTCAGCAGATTTAATTGCTTGATTGTTGCTGGGAGATTAGGCTATCTATGAAGCACAAATGCTCTGCACATATCTCCCTGGACTTTTTGCTGTGTTCACACATTTGCAATCTCTATCTGTCATTGGGCACTGCCTTTAACAGGTGATGTCCTTCAAACACCTGGACTATATTATGGCCAGCTGTGCTCCAGGTAGAAAATATCTTTGATACCCACTGTTGAATTATGTCCCCTGTCCCTAAAATCATATGTAGAAGTTCTAACCCCCAGTACCTCAGAATGTGACCTTATCGGCCAGGCGCGGTGGCTTATGCCTGTAATTCCAGCACTTTGGGAGGCTGAGATAGATGGATCACTTGAGCTCAGGAGTTTGAGACCAGCCTGGGCAACATGGTGAAGCCTCATCTCTAGCAAAAATGAAAACAATTAGCAGGCATGGTCGCATGCATCTGTGGTCCCAGCTACTCAGGAGGTGAAGGTAGGAGGATTGCTTGAGCCTGGGAGGTGGAGGCTGCAGTGAGCAAAGATTGTACCACTGCAGTTCAGCCTGTATGACAGAGTGAATCTGTATCAAACAAACAAACAAACAAATAAATAAATAAATAAATAAATAAATAAAGATGGAAAGAAAAAGAAAAGAAAAGAAAGCATGTGACTTTATTTGGAAATAAGGTCTTTATAGAGGTCATCAAGTTAAAGTCAGGTCATTAGGGGAGGCTGAATTCACAACTGACAAGTATTTTTTATGAGAGTGATAATTTGGACACAGAAATACACACAGAGGGAGAACAACATGAAGAGCCAAAGAGAGAAGTTGGCCGTCTACAAGCCAAGGTGAGAGGACTGTTTACTCCTTCTCTTACAGTCTTCAAAGTACCCAACCCTGCCAAGACCTTGATTTTGCATATCCAATCTCCAGAACTGTGGGCTAATAAATTTCTGTTGTTTAAGCCACCCAGGTTGTGGTACTTTGTTATGGCACCCCTAGCAAATTAATAATACCAACTAATTATGGATTTATATAGACCTCATTCATTCATTCATTCTGGTGTTGAGTCCCTTCTGTGTTTTAGATACAGAGAATACAGTAACTTTGATCTCAACAAATTTCTAGCTGCTTGACGAAGTGAGATCCATAAACTAAGAGTTTTAAAGGATAACTAGAAGAAGGATTGAGAGGTATTCAGTTCAAATATTTGGTATGTACTATGTACTAAGCAGGGTGATTTAGAGTTAAAAAGCATATGTAAAATTCAGCTTTGCCACCGTACTTTTAAGGTTGAAGAACTATTTAATCTAGGTATCAGTTTCCTTATCTGTGAAATGGGAATCATGATATATTCTAATGGGATTTTTGTAAATATTGAATGAGATAACAAATGTAAAATGTTTACTTTAGTGCCTGTAACAGAACATAGAGAAGGTAGTATTACATGCTGCTTATGGAACGTGTCATAATTGGAATGGTATGCAGAAAAATAATTGAGTTGGGGGCTGACCAAATAACCAACTAGAATTGGTGGTTTAAAATTCTATCTTGCTATTTATGCGTAAGAGGCACAACTTGAGTTTTTACAAGGGGATCACTAATAGTTCATTCAGAAATATCTGGTTATATTTCTACTTGTTCCTACTTGTTCATAAGGTCTTGGGGGCCTCTAAGCCCTCTCCTACTTAAGAGGAATAGCTTGTTTGGGGACCTCCAAGAGGAATGAGAGTGTCTTAGATTTGATTATGACACTTCCATTTTAAGCTGGGAAATGGAATTTGCATGGATGGTATCTTGATGATTTTCTGAGTTGTGACTTGGAAAACTAAACATGAAACTTGATGATTAGAATCATTAAAATAATAAATTTTGGAGCTTTGGAAATTGTGAAGTTGTTAAAATTGCAAACTTAAACAGAGTGGGAAAAGACAGATATTGTTTCAGAAACAGCTAAATAGAGTAATCTTGGAATACAGTTCAAAAATCCTCCCTGGCATTTATTTCAAGAGCAATGGCAAAACAGAATTTTAGCTTTAGTGTGCAGAAGCTTTTGGACAATGGAGGTGCTGGAAATAGTTTTGGACAATGGAGGTACTAGAAATAGGTACCTTTCTATCCTTGACTTTGTTAAGATAGGAATATTTTTAAAGCATAAGTCCCAGTGGTTTCCTGCCAGAAAAATATAGTCATTAATGCCCCATGTCCTTTCTTCAAAGAAGATCCTTGTCTCTCTCCAGGCTATCTAGTACTGGGGCAGACTAGGGTCTTCAGGATCTGATAGCATCTTGTCCTTTATGACTTGGGATAACTAACAACATTCTGGCATAAGAGGAATGGCAATTTCCCCAATTTCCAAAAAAAACTATGTCCAAAACCAACCAACCAAACGCATTTTTTTAATGGTAGGACAAACCATTTTCATTTTTTAAAAAAAGCAACAAAAACAATAGGACAAATCACTGACGATGGGAGTCAAAGAAGTTGTGTTATGATCTCGAGGAATATTTCACTCTCTTCATCTCTAGGTCCTCTTTAAAAAACCCATACCTGGAATTGATTCCTTCCAGCTTTGGGATGTTCTTCACTGTACATGAAAAAATCTGGAAAATGGTAGAGTGATTTTATTTTCGTAGAAGGAATAACATGCATGAAAGTCTTTCCATAGAAGGTGGGATTTTTGAAACTGAGTATTTATTTCATGAGACAGAGTAAGAGATTAAGAGAACTTTGTGTAAAATACCCCCCTAAGAGGAAGCACAGGGGCAGGAAGTGTGGAAGAAAGAACTGAAAACACAGATATGTCAAATTTCACTGAGCCATCAAGGGAACTTATCAAATTCTGATGAATAGAAATCTTTCTTTCTGTAAATAGTGCCCTGGTACTGATCTCATCTTGACTGAAGTTTAATATACTCTATATATACCAGTTCTGGGGAATATTATCATGACTTTTGAACTATGAGTCAACTCTAGTTGAAAATTTTAGATAGAGTGATTTTGAATTGATTAAGTTAGCTTTTGAGTATGTCATGCCCTGAAAAGACTTGCAGTTACTCACTAGGAGATGACTTCCTTGCTGGTGTTGAGCTCCTGCAGTCCTTGTGTGAAGATAGCACTCTTTTGCATGTCAGGAATCACCCTTTCACGTTGGAGTGTCTGGTTGGTACACTAGAAAAGGATAAAACATGTGGTCATATCACTGACAAAAAAAATCCAAATACCCTTTCAGAACTATCCTTTCCTTGGCTTTACAGACTTCTTGAAACTCTGTATTTTGTAGAGACAGTATGGGAATAAATGAGTCTACTCAGGTATTTATATTTGACCCACTACTCATTTCCCTTAAAAGTTGAATTCATTGGCTTTAGACTTCACTCTTATAATGGGGGAACCATGTTGTCTTCCTGACAACCATAGGAATTTCAGGCAGAAAAAACCCTCTCCACACTCTTAATAATATGAAAACTCTGTCTGGCCCACTGCACTCCCTGTCAGAAGTAGAACTTGTACACATGTTTAAGAACCTGAGGCAAATTTATCATAAAGCTAATGAAGCTTAAGCTTTAGAACCTCAGTGTCTTGGGCTTAATTTTTGTTTGTAATTCTGTAGTATTTTGCTTAAAGAAGGCCCCCATAATTATGTAAACATAATGTTGTAGGAATTCTAGACCTCATTTCTGGCAAGAACAAAGTCACTGGGGTAAAGAGGTGGATATTATTACCCCCAGTAATCCTCAGAGCTCATAATTCATGTTCATCTCTCAGAGTATTTACATGAAAGTTGAAAGAGAGTGAAGGCTTTTCAAAGTTTCTGCTGTGTTTATGATTCTGTGCTCTTCTCATTTGTGGATCAGTCTAGATCTGGAAATTCCCTCTACAAGAGGACAGCTAAGGAAGTAGAAGCTTAGTGTTTTTCTTCTGCAGTTAACAGGGAAGATGGTTATTTTTCTAATTTTTGTGTGAGGTTCCAGAATATACATTTCTTCCATTATCACTGCCCTTTCATTTGCTAACATGGAAAGTATAAGATGAATACTCTTATAAGAAAGCTGACTTTGAGTGGGAATGTGCTCAAAGGTAGCATCATTTAATTCATATTTTATTCATTCAGTTGTGAGGTGCCAAACTGACCAGTTTCTTTTTTAAAGGAAGCTAATGATTAATAGTAGCTTATTAAATTTGGAAACAACGTAATAAACTACAGATTTTTAAAAAGTGGCTGTAATTTCCTATCTACCTTCAGATACATAAAATAGACAATATTGCTTTAATTTTTAAAGAAGAGGTATTCTTTCTTAATTAAAAGTCTGTGAAAGCCAAGGAGGCTTTTAAATTATTTTAAAGACCACTTACGTGAAATTTGCAATACACTTTTAAAACATGCCACTATCACAGCTGCTGTCTGATAAAGCTCAGGCTCCAATCTGTGCTTCTCAGTAGCCTGTGAGACCATTGCTGTCAGGTGGCATCAGCTTCTTTGCAACATCCTCCTCCTGTGTGCCATGAGGGAATAAAGCCACATTTCCCTGGGAAGCGCCTATCAGTGACTCGGGAGAAGTCAAGTTCTTTCTCAGGAAGCTCTTCAAACTTTATACAAATACGTTTCCACTCCATTAGTGACTAGAAGATAGGTTTTAATTGTACTATGAATATTTGCAATGATCTAAGTGGACAAGTTGAGGATTAGAAATAAGACAAAAAAGGGGCCGGGCATGGTGACTCACACCTGTAATCCCAGCACTTTGGGAGGCCAAGGTGGGCGGATCACAAGGTCAGGAGATCGAGACCACCGTGGCTAACATGGTGAAACCCGCCTCTACTGAAAACACAAAAAAATTAGCCTGGCGTGGTGGTGGGCACCTGTAGTCCCAGTTATTCGGGAGGCTGAGGCAGGAGAATGGCGTGAACCCGGAAGACAGAGCTTGTAGCAAGCCGAGATGGTGCCACTACACTCCAGCGAGACTGGATCTCAAAAAAAAAAAAAAAATAAATAAATAAATAAGACAAAAAAGGCATTGTTGGGAAATGGGGCAAACAGAAGGTTTGGGATAGAAGTAATGAAAGCCAAGAGCAGTGGGTGAGTTGGGGGAAAGGTACAGAAGAAAGGTAGTTGATTCCTCCTTCTTAATCTCTGATTCTCAATTCAATCAGACATCAAGTCCATTCTTTTACTTTCATCCATCTGCTTTCCTAGAGCCAAAACTGGAGGAAGAGGTCATAGCACAACTTGAACTATACTGACCTATGCTTCAACGTTAAACTCCTTAGGCATTGATTCTAATTAAGATAGCATTAACTGAGAATGAGAACAGTTAACTTTCATTCTCAGATGACTCTGAGTCAGTCCTCTGCGTGGCTCTACCTCTTAAGAGAAATTAATGATACCTTTCCATTTTTGCCTCATCAAAGAGTAGTGATATCTGCCATTTTTACTTCACCAAATTTGGAGAGAAAGTCCAAACAGACATCAAAGAAAAACAGTATATTGATGCATTCCCAACATTACAGATATTTCATAAAATTGTTTTTTATTTCTCTTCATAAAATTGTTTTTACTTATTAAAAAATAGGATATTTTATTACATGCATTTGAAGCAAAGGGATAAAAACATGCTTTTGAAGTCAGGATGTCAACCTAGATGTGAAGAACACATATGTTGACACCGAAGTTAAAAAGACCCCACAAAAATGACAAATGATGAAGAAAAAGCACTATTACAGCAGATCTTGACCTTTTGAGAATATGATCAGCCTGTCAGCACTAATGGTTTTCTATGTTCATAGCAAAAAGCTATGAGTGCCTACATTTGGGATGGAGGTCAGATGATATCTCAATATAAAAATAATGAAATGGTACCCTGTCACACACACGCAAAAATAATTCTCCGATTTCCTCTTCTTCCTTTTCATCCTTTCTTCGCAACAGAGATGTACACATGTTTGCATAATATGAATATGCACAATGAACCTGACTCTTTTTCCTTCCACCATCCCAACCAATCCAGTTCTAAAGAGGACTCTTATTAATATCTCTTAAAGGTATTATGGTACTCAGAGTAGTTATTAGGACCAAAGGATTTTTTTTAAGAGTTCTCAAAACAGGATAAGGAGTCAGGAAATGGAATCAATTGATCCATTTAATGCTCTTATTATGCACTTGAAGCTTTAGAGACTCAAAAGAATCTCTTATGGCTATATTTCACTCCCAAATCTCCAAACACAGACATTTCTCTTTTGACCTAAAAATTTTGTCTCCTCATCTAGCTCTCTTCAATTTATTAAAGAGGATCATAGTTTTTTAGAAAGGTCCAGCAATATTATGTTTTCCTGACTATCTGAGTTTTTATTAATGGATCCTCATAAGCAAACTGACAGGAACTCAGGAGAATAGCATCTTGATTTATGCAAGAAATGTGTGAGACATGGGAGGAAGGCCACTCAAAGTTCGCTTTAATCCTTGGCAAGAATTGACTATGGTTATGGTTTTAAGGATAGTAGTAGACACAAAGTTAAAGGTGAGGTGAATTTCTCCTGGAAGTGAGAAAAAAAAAAGATTTCAAGTACTCCACTGATACCTAAGAGTGAATAATAATAATAATACGGGAAATAAGAATTGCAGCAGAGACAAACTACTGCTGTGGATGGCCTATTAATCTTCATGAACCATAAGCAAATCAGATGCTATGACCAGGTGTCTGGATGTGAGGAAATTCTAGTTGAATTGGACCAGTTACCTTAACAGGAGGAGAATCAACTGGTTCATGCAAAAACAGACAGACGAACAAACAAACAAAAAACCTACTTACTGTCATTAAATTGATCCATCAAGCAAGAGATAGAAATCAATTGTGAATTTGACCTGAATCAAGAAATTTTTCCATAGGTTTTTTGCTTATATGTTAAGTGTTGTAATAGCTATAGACTATATCAAAACTGTTTAAACCTAAAGTTTCAATTTGTGTTTTTTCCTTGTTTTTCCTCACTTCATCAAATCTACACTTATTGTACCTGTGATGTCACAGATCTTATTGAAAAATCAATCGGGCTTGGTGGCTCATGCCTGTAATCCCAGGATTTTGGGAGGCTGAGGTGGGTGGATCACTTGAGGTCAGGAGTTTGAGATCAGCCTGCCAACATGGCGAAACCCTGTCCCTACTAAAAATACAAAAATTAGCCAAGCATGGGTTACATGCCTGTAATCCCAGCTACTTGGGAGGCTGAAGCAGGAGAATCGGTTGAACTCGGGGAACTGAGGTTGCAGTGAGCCGAAATCACACCACTGCGCTCCAACCTGGGTGACAGAGTGAGACTCTGTCTAAAAAAAAAAAAAAAAAGAAAGAAAAAAGAAAAAGAAAAATCATTACCAATGCCTCCTGACCTGCGCCCCCACCCCCCCACAAATATTCTGTGGGGAAGAAATTAAGAGCGATTTTTAAAAAATTGCTCCTGTTGTGACATAGCCTCCCAAGGCAGGGGCAGCACTGTACAAGGACAAGGAGGGTGAAAGAAAGTTCGGTCAGGTCACTAAACTCTGAAAAGACACTATTTCGGGTCTTAGAAGTCTCTCCAGGGATTCTTCATCTTCATCTTGCATTAAGTCAAAGATTTCCATTTAAATTTTATATCTCAATGGATAAACTCCATATTAATCGCCTCCGTGGGTCATGTTCTTCGTGGCATTTCTTTTATTCCCAGTCATTTGACATTTCTTCCTCGAGGTAGCATGACATACATGAGCTGTCTCAGAATTTCTTGAATAAATATTCACTATAATCATTTCAGAGAGGCAATGGTAAGTCATTGGCACAAAGGAGTATCTGAATTTTCTTGAGTTTAAGAAGTTTTTCTTCATAGCCTGGCAGATAACTGGGAGTCAGGCATTCATTTCCTTCCTGCTCTGTTTTGCCACTGGGGAAATATGCATTGTTTTACCTCAGTGATTTCATATGCAAAATGGGAATAATTATACTTTTTCTTTGGCTCACTGGAGGGTTAAGAGGATTAATGCGTTTTCTTTTATTTAGAAAATGCACGTACTTCATGAATGAAATATGCTTTAAGTGGGAGTTATGATTAGGATTATTATCATCAATAAGGATTTAAATATGTTCTTTGTCAAATAGAATCCTAAAAGTTAAAATTCAAGCTAATAAATTAAAACAGGCTTGAGGGGATATGAACTTGAATGTCTGTCAATGACAATTGGATGCAGTGAGTAACCCAATTTACTTCAGGAAATAGGTAGCTATGGCAGGGGTGAGAAGTAGGCATGAGGCTGGAAGACTAACAAAGGAAGTATATAGATATTCATTAATTCCTCCAGGAAATAGTAGGAGGGAAAGGAGGGGTTGGAAGACATATTTATGAAGTGAGGAGAGACAGGAACTGTAAAAAGATAAAATACAGAGAAAGCCCTGAAAAGTAAAATGATTCTGAGAAACTGGCAAAATTTACAAAGCACAGACTTGGATGCTCGGGAAACATCAGCCGATTGACAGACACAAAAGAGATTCAAGGAGAAATCAAGGGTTTGGGGAGAAATAAAAAAGAGCCACTCAAATGATTCCATAATTAGAACTAAAGTTTTACTTAGGAAAAAAAGTATGGTGGAAAAAGCATAAAACTGGGAGAAACCACTTAAATTGCCTCTGAATTCTATACACCCAATTCAATGTAGTTGTCTAGAGAACAGAACTGAGATGCTCAAGAGACTGGGGATACTATCCTCTGAAGATAGATTGGAAAGCTTGGACTCTTTCATCTAGAAAGAAGGAGGCAGAGCAGATACCTGCCTGAAGTCACTCATGTCACCGATGGTTTCTATTGAGAAAGTACAAGGCTGTTTTCTGAATCCCACAGTGCTGATTGAAGAGAACTCCCCTTGAAGCCTGGAGGAGGAAGACACATTTAGAGAGGTCAATAATCCAATAGGTGGTAATAACTAAGATGTAAATTGATTTAAAAAGATAAGTTAAATTCAGATATGGAGTCCTGATTTTGGTATTAAGGTAAACAGATACTGTTCTTCATTGACATCTCCCTTAGTGCTTCGATTAGAGCTAGACCTATAACCTAGATGCACCAAGAATATCACTCTTTGTAGATATCCACATGTCTTTATATTCTAGCTGGAAATAGCAATTTTATGTTTCACCATCTTTTAATATAAGGGAATGAAAAGGTCAATATTCTTCTTGCTAATGCAACAAGTTCTATTCATGCATGATTCCATGCTCATGGACCGGAAAAGGTAGGCAAGGTATGGGAAGGGGAACATCAGTTTACACTCCCTGTGTACTCCAGGGGTAGGGAGATTGTAGTAAGAGTGTTTAAGGTAGCATTCAGCAGCTGCTGTCCTCCACAGGGTCACAACTTAAACTTAGATAGGCCTGAATTAACGTCACAGTTACATCAACTTCTGTTTCATTGGAAATAACACTCAGAGGCCAATTGTCCAAGGTTACCTTGATAGATGAGAGGTCTCTGAAATTCCTGTGTGGTCTTTGTTGACAAAACTGCGTGTTGCACATGACAATAGTGATGTGACTATTGAGTACTATTATTTTCCAGAC
This sequence comes from Macaca fascicularis, assembly GCF_037993035.2. Taxonomy (NCBI): domain Eukaryota; kingdom Metazoa; phylum Chordata; class Mammalia; order Primates; family Cercopithecidae; genus Macaca; species Macaca fascicularis. The sequence continues at coordinate 91,993,682 of NC_088380.1, read as the reverse complement.
AACAATATATAGAAATTGTCCTGCCCTTGATAGACCTACCAACCTGGGACAGTGGGTTTTGTCTCTAGCTTAAAATTTTCTCTAGCTTAGCATTAGAATCATCTGGGAAGTTAAAAAAATTAATAACCACACCATGAGTCTCCCCTATGCCCACCCCCAATATGCAGACACATGAAGATTCAGTTTTATTTTCTTGGTCATGAGTGTTTTGGAAAAGCTCTCAGAATTTTTTAATGTTCACGCAGAGTTAAGGACCATTAATGAAGAGAAAAGACTGATACTGAATACATGTAACAGAAAGATGATGACTATTATGATAAGGAAGTATGCTGGGCATGGTGGCATGCACCTGTAACCCTTGCTACTCAGAAAGCTGGGGCAGAAGGATTGCTTGAGCCCAGGAGTTCAAGGTTATAGTGAGTCATGATTGCACCTGTGAAAAGACACTGCACTCCAGCCTGGGCAACAAAGTAAGCCCTCATCTCTTTAAAAAAAAAAAAAAAAAAAAAGAAGAGGAAGAAGAAAAAGAAGTACCCACAGTACAATGGATGTTCAAAATCTCATGGACGGCATTTATCTAGAGTAGATGCAAATGTTTTAGGATTTGCAGGGTAAACATGACAGGTATGAAGGTTACTTTTATTTTATTGAGGATTTTACTATTAAGATTACATTTAGTTACAAAATTCACTGTAATTGATTTGCCTAAAAAGATCCGCGTTAAGGCAATCAATGGATGATATGTATAGATTTTCTCTGAAAATTCTCTGGATCTAGATTAATATGGACTTGCTTCACATAGATACATTAGGGAAGAGAAAAATTTAATAAAGCACACTCCTACTAGGGTAAGAGAAGAAAGTTTCTATTCATATGCACTGTGTTAAAAAACAAAATCAACTGGATTAGAGTATAGAAAATTAAGTCAACTTGAATCCTGAAATGCCGCTGTGAGAAACTAATAATTGGTCATCAATATAACCACATGTCAACAACCCACAAATGGATTGAGGATAAGCATCAGACTTAACATATTCCAGTTGGTTGCAGGTTGCGTGAGACATCGTTTTCAGACAGCATTATCACACAGCAATGCCTGAGGTTCCACTTTTGCAGAGGTACTTTAAATAACAAAAGACTCTCAAACATATTGTGGTTTCTTTATAATAGTGCTCGCCTTTGTATGGACTTACTCTTTCTTAAATCATACGGGTCACATAGACCATTATTTAAACTGTAGCTATGGGCAGGATGCTAAATGAATGACAACTCAACCTGAGGTCATGGGTTATCAAAGTCATATCTAATTGCACACATGTGCAATTTTCTCCTTCTTAAAGTCCCTCATTTTTAATGGCACATTTTAGGGTAGTTTTCAGCAGCAGAACTCCTTGTTTATTAGTAAATTATGGACTTTCTCCTTAGTATCTAAAAACAATGTTACCAGTTCTATACTCCAGGAAGAATGGAAGTTAGAAAGCAGTAGTTCACAGCAGACAGGACCATTTGTTTTTGTAATTCAAATCAATGTAAAGAAACATCATCTCAAAACATATTTTTAACAGTGACTTTTGGGCCTCTAGCACATTTTTCACAATTATTATCTGATGCAAACATATCAAGATAAAAAAAGTAAATTTTAATTTAACTTCCTTTGACTAGATCTTGAATGTAACCAGAGCTGTTTGTGGACTCCATTCATTAAAAACAATCAGAGGTCTCCACTGACCTGGGAGCTCTAGGGATAGATATCATCACTATTGGAAGAATTCTCAGCTTACAGTGGAAAGTACTGGAAAATTAACTCAGAAGCAACTGCCGACACGCAAGTGTTCTGTGATAACAGATGCCTCTTTGTGTAGGAAAAGAGACATAAACTGACCCTATAAGGGCAAGGGTTGGGGGCACAGCGCCCAGCTTGTAGGTCTTTCAGAAGGCACAGGCGCGAGGTCGCTCAGGGAAGAAATTGCAGATCACTTCCTTTGTTATTTATGCCTAAAATAGCTTCTTGTGACCTTCTAAAACTCAAGGGGATACAATTTAAGCCCCACATGGAAGTGTCCAATATATTGGCATTGTTAGATAATGTACTCAGTGGGTAAAATAGCGAAGCATTCTCTTTAAGCAAGCACTGAGCACTCATGTGTCTCCTGTCACTAGATACATTCAGCTGCATGCCTGTATTTTAATCAGAGATTTACATACAACCGAAGATTGCAGATGGTCTTAGGTTCTTATCATATTCTCCCAAGAAATGTTAGCAGGCTTTAAACATCTGGGATTTGTGTCTTTTGGCAAAACATAGAGATAAATGCTTTTCATGTTTGTTAATTACATATAGTTTTATCTCAGGGAGACACTCTTCCTTTGTAGCATCTCAGCGAGAAACCGACAGTGTCTACTTCTCTTATGAGTAGAATGCTTTCCATTGTTACAAGGTTTATAATTACATGTTTGTGACTTCATCCCCAATAGCCTCACCCCATGAATACAGATAACATCTTACAAAAGGGGAGGCTGGGAACGACTCAGACAGACAGGGTGGGAGGAGAGGGAGGCTGATGTGCTCAGTGACCATCTCCTAGAGAGGCTCTGGGACAACCAGTGGGGGAACTTGGCCCTTCAGGTTTCTGGAGCGGCCTATAGTCTGAAACACTGCCCTTCTGTTTCATGAGCTGTGAAGCACCCTTGGGAAGATGAAGAAATACTCAACCTATAGGTTGACGTTTTATTTATATCACATCTCTTGTTGAATCGTTCTGAAGAACCCGAGGTGGCCGTGGCATTCCTTCTCTTTATTCACTTGGTTACAGTTTAAAATTTGAATAGCTGTTTATGCTGGAAGGCTGAACACCCAATCAGTAGTCTTTGAATTGAAGCTGTATTGTTCACTCATGAAAATGCCTGTTTCATCTGTCAGCTCTCTTTTATAGCGAGCCTAATAATTTATGCTTGCTAAAGATGTTTTCTGACCTGTGATTCCATTGCCAGTTAGGAAAGGGCTTTGGCAGCATTCACACTTCCTTTCGTAATAGGGGGCCAGTAAGGTACAATTTAGTGAAATTACTGCTCCAGTGCACTAATGGTACCCAGACTCAGACTGGGGGAGGGCAGAGGGATGGGATGAGGGACCCTAGCCTTTAAAGAGGGCACTAGTCTCCACAGAAAGATACCCTGGAAAGAGGCTTCTTTGGGAGCCGTCTCCCTCCCTGAGGTCTGCATAACCCTGATGACTTTGAAAGAGTTAACGCAGCCATAAATATGCCACAGGGCACTACATGGGACAATATATAGTTTCCACTAATACAAATAAAAAAAGATTATTTTTACCTAGGAAGTTTATATCATCTCTTTGAATTTATCTTTGTTTTAAAAGGTATTGTGATTCTATTTGAGTGACCCATTTTTAGGAAAACAAAAAAAAGCAATAAAAGTCCTTTGTGTCATTCAAAAGAGATTTATTTATATGTGGTTGAACTATGTATTCTTTATCTTATTACTGTTGAAAGCATATTAAGTGGGAGTTCTTTAAATGGGTCATCCTGCATTACAATTATAATCTTTTCAGGTCTTTAATTTGCAAGTTATTGGCAGGCCTGTCCTGAAGAGAACTTTTCTAATTGCAAATGGAACTATTTTCCAAGTAAGGTACATTTTTTTCCTTTTTTGATTCTCTCATAATATTTCATTTTTATTTCTCATAAAGCATTTATCTTATCCTCCATAAAAATCATTTGTGTACCTGTTTTATACTCTACCAGTTTTGTCAGTGTCTTGAGGTTGGTGACTTCATCTTAATTTATTTCATATTTATTACAGCCTCTATCTCAAAGGTATTCTTTTAGGAGGGATTTAATGAATATCGGTGAATTGATTTCAAGAATATTTTTAGCACAACATCTTTAACTGAAATAGATTATCTCTGTACTTATTCTAATTTCAGAAATAGACCTGAATATATAATGAACTTGATGAGTCCAGTCAGAAAGCAGATTTTACCAAAGACATAACATTTAACAAAATGAGTAAATAAAAATAGTAATTAAACTCTTCAAAGAAGAAATTTCAAGAGATTTTTGGATGACGTTTAAATAATTTAAATAAATCTTTTAAATAAAGATATTTTAAAAGTTGATTCTTACTGACTTTCAGCTTTAATAGATATGGCAACGGAAATGCTGAAACACCTCTCTAGAAGCTGAAGGGTTATGGGTGTGATATGGACATTACAAATAAACCTTCCCAAGTATTCTCAGATGATAATAACTGACGATGTTACAGCACTTTGAAGTTCACAAAGGGCTTTCATATTGAGGTAGGCATTAATAATCCCTTTCCATGAATAGTTTCAAAAAGGTTCCCTGACTTGCTTGGGGTCATTAAATGAGCACGGAATAGAGCTAGAGTGAAGTGTGAGACTTGGACTGTGAGAGACACCTCTCCACAGTTCTGCCTGCTGCTGCTTTTTTGTCTTTCAAGTTATGCCTCCGTTTCTAAGTAAATAGGTGAAAGATGGTGTTTGCTATCTTGTTTAACTATAGACTTCTGCTTTACAAAGACATAGGATTTCAGAGCTAAAAGAAACTATAAAGCTCACACAAAACACAAAAATTTTTACTTCACAATTAAGGAAAGGAGAGCCTTTATTTTATTACATTTATTGTGGTTAATAATAGTAGGCTATAGATTTATTAAGCTTGTTAGATTCTAGTTCCTTAATCAAGAGCTCTGTGGCATAGATATATTTTCTATTCTAACAATAAAGAGAGAGGGTGCAGAAAGGACCGGTGATTTTCTCAACATCACATTTAGAAAAAGACAAAACACATCTGCTGTAGCCCAAACCAAGTCTCTTAATACTTATGGCATGATGTACCTTTACTACAGTTAAACAGTAATAGCAGAATTAGATATTATGATAGATTTTATTCTTTACCAATGCTTTTGCTAAGCAATTGATAAAAATGCACGAAGCTCCTTGCTCCTATCTTCAAATCTCTGTCTCTAATTGCACCTTTTCTTGAAGTGTTGTATAGGAGCAATGGACATTAAAAATTCGTTTTAATTATGTGGTTGTTTTAATGCAAAGTTTTGGTCTACATTACTTTGGACTTGTACCTGGCTGAGTGTTCCATCTTATTTTTACAAACCAAGTTCAAAAGTCCATTTACACTTAAACATGCTTTATGGAAAGTGAGAAATAAGTCATGAAACTAGAGAGTGTTCAGAGAAAAGCCTCTGAAATGATGAGAGACTTGAAAGGTGCTTTCTGAAGGCAGATCAACTAAAAGACAACTTCAGTCTAGAAGGATGAAGGCTCTACAAATGCATGACATCTTGATCCAAGTTCAAGAGTTGTAATGTAACATTTTTAGGGTTAGTATGGATAGATTCCCTAAGCCTCAGCACTCCTTAAGGGACTTTTTAAAAGACTCTATGTATAGCATATATACTTCTCCACAACATATCCCTTCCTCCATGATAGTTGCAGACGCTTTTGTGGGCTCCTTGTCCACCTTTGTATTTCTACTGGTTTTTGCATTGTACTATTCAGTAGGTAAATTCTTAGTAAATTTTTATTTAGTTGAACTGAATTACAATTTTCAGATACATACAAAGCATGGTTTTGCGAAGTGGCCAGTATAGCTACAAATCTTGTTACTCCCAGAAGTGATGATAGACTTAAATTCTCAGCAGATTCATGAAACCTCTAGGTTAAATTCTGGTATACCTATAATTGATTTTTAAGGAATATGACATATCTGCATAAATAAATTACTTCTGGAGGTGTGAACTTGAATGACAGTAGAACACCTATTTGTTTTGGTGTTTCATAGAATACCTCTAGGATATTCAACTGTGGATGATCCTTGGTTTGGCTTAATATGATATTATCCTTCCTTATGTTTTTACAAGTTGTACTAAATATGTGTGGAAACATCATCTATCAATTTCTTTGAAAAGTCCTGCTAGGTTGTAGTCATTATGAAATATTATCTTGATTCTTATTCTAGCTGCTATTATTTTTATTAACCTCAGTAGTTTGCTTGGTTCTTTGGTCAGATGAGGACTTGAGAAAGCTAATGTATTAATACACTTTTAACTCATTGTTAGCAGTGGGAACTTGGGATTTTGTCTTTGCTTCCTACCTAGTATCACACTGTTCCTCAACTAAACTCCTTGGCTATCCTCTCAAGGCCTTCTAACAATGCCCCACCTAGGCCGCTGACATAGAGGGATCCAAAGCAAGTCTCAAAGAACAGCTTGTGGATGGTTTCAGATTATGACATGTGATCATTGAAAACTCTTCTTACCTATCCTCACCTTTTTTTTCTTTTTCATTCCTCTCACCTTAAGTCCTATAGAGATGTAAGCACCACAACTACTAATAAAATAATTTGACTTTCAGTAACAGTTGGGAACCTCCATCTGGTGTAAACATGTAGAGGGATGCTCTTGGTGCTAGTTAGCAGAAAATGTGGGAAGCAGGGACAAATTCCTCTTCATAAACAACCTGCCCTGTGATGAGCTTCTCATTCATTATAAGTTATGGTAGTTACAAGTCCCTCAAATTTAGGTATAATCTAAGAATAGATGATTTTGGCTCCTTGTTAACCACAACTCTTCTGTTGAGAAGCAGCCACTGGTGCAAATGTGCATTGTGCAAATAATTCTTCCTACACCGAATTTAACGAGATAACACAATCCCAGTTGGAGTCTTTGCACAGAATAAAGATATATATTGAATGAATGCATGAAAGATGACCAAAGCATAGTTTGATTATGTCTAGGTGAACTGGTAAATGGTAGATGATATCAGGGATATGTTTTCTCTTCACATCTAAAAGATGTTGGTGGATGTTGTGGGTAAAGGTAAGTGGAGAGTAGCAATTCTTCAAGGGTGAAAGCGAGAATTCCCCTTGCTTACATGTATCATCTTTTTATTTTCCTACTCAACAACTATGTTAGTTAAGACAGGGGAAGGTAAGTTTGGGATAGCTTCTGTAAACCTTATATAATCTGGGAAAATCTAAAGACCGTAGTTTAGGGTGTGGTGCTCTCCTAGTTGAAAAGATGTTTTGTAAAACTTAATCATTAATTTTTATTTTTATGTTATTTCTTTTATTCTTGTGTCTATAGGCTAGGCAGTGCACCATGCTTTTCTGTGGAACAGATATCACCTCTCCATAAACAGAATCCTTTGGCTATCCCTCTTTGCTTAGCTATTTGATGAAAAGATTACAGAATCAGGCTGTATCTGAGACCTATTTTGTAGCCTACATATATTTACATAAATTCTTTAAAAAGTAAATAAAAAGAACCAAATGAATAAAATGGTGAAGACATGTGAGATCTAAAGCAGCTACTTATTTGAAGGGTAGAAAAAGACAGTCTTGTGTCATTACAATTAAACTGAGTACACCGGTTCATTTACTATTTTTGGTGAATTTTAATTGAGTTGTGTCTCATTTTTATAAATGTTGTCAATCTTCATTTTCTCTGTCTCCCATGCACCAGCTTAAACACACACACATGCAGATCCACATACGGGCATGTTTTGGGAGAGTGCTGACTATGGATATACCCTGACACGAACTTACACACAGTGACACATAATGCTATAAACACTAAAACATCCAACCTTGATAGAACACCCATAAGAACAACAACAAAAAAGCCTTCTTTTTAATGCATTTATTTTATGGACACAAAAGCTCAGCTAGTAATCAGTTTTGATAACTTTAGATGTCTGTTTCCCTGATGTAATGACTAGACTGAGGCAATAACAATACTTCATTATGCTATTCAAAGTGTATGGCAGGATTCAGTCAGAGCTAGACTCAAAACCTGGCCCACAGCTGAAAGCAGAGATGATGCATTAATCCACAGCAACACCCTCTCCCCCACTGCTCCCCTCAGCATTCAGCCACTAATAATGGATATCATTTTTCTTCATAAAACTAGTGGTACTTGAATCAAGCACATGACAGTTAAGGTTTGTTTAGTCTTTCAAGCAGGTGATTACAGGATTGAACTTCCCAAATGAGAAGCCAGTGGAATACAAATAGTTAAGAACACGTTTAAAGGGGGAAAAATTGTCCAGCCCCATCTGTCAAACTGTGTGTATGACATCATCAGATATTCTGCACTTGTTTGCAGCTATTCAGGACGGCCCGCCCCGCAGTCTATGCTTTGTGTTCCAGTTTCCTTTACAGGGCCAGCGGGCTGGAAAATTACCACATGCTGTCACAGTTAGCTCAGCCAGGTCTTGTTATCATTGTTTCCAAGGAATCCATTCATTCTGTTATTTTACATATTGGGCAGACGTCCTGCCACTGAGGCTTGGGCTGCAGTAACTTGAAGGGCCAAACGTTAATGGGCCTCTATTGTTGGTAGAATGGCAGTGCAATACGTGGGAAAAAATACCCAGACAGCTCCCTGACACTGGTTTAGGACCTCTAGACTTAGGGGGTAGCCTGTGAAGATCTTTTATGTAAACAAGCCTTCAATAAACAATGAATATCTCCTGTGTCAATATTCATAACCCATCAATAAAAAAAATTATAACTCTTCAACTAGAAAGAAGCCCAAATGTATTATGGATGATGGAGTTTTTCCTTAAAATAATCTATAGAATGTGGACAAGTCTCCTTCTACACACTGCTAATTTATAGAGGGGGAGGGCAACATTGTTGAGGCTTTGAGGAAAGAAAAGCATTTGATTTGGGGCTAGCTGTATTCTCATTGCAGTGGATAATACGGTGTGTAAGTTTTGTGACTTCCACCACTACAGACTGAAATAAAGACAAGGGCCTAGGTGACACATTACATCTTCACCATGCTGGCAATTTAAAGAAAGTTAATGAAAACATTAGAAAAGTTGTCTAGATAAAGCTTAACTTTAGGATGGGTTATGTTATCTTGATTAATTAGAGCATAAATAAGAATGAAATTTAAAAACTCTAGTGATATCGATATAGGAAAATCCATTCTTTATGGAAGATATATAGTGAAGCTACAGTTTTTGTTTTTCTTTTAATGGAATACTTTCTCTTTCTTGTTTCAAGATAAATCTGATCTTTTGATTATACAGTGTGTTGGAAAGGGATCACAAAGTGTTATGGATCTTCTAATTTTTATTACTGGCCCCAGAAACTCTTCCACGTGACTTTCTTCACCTTGGACAACAGGCGACTTGATAACTAGACCTGGCTGCTCAAAATGGAACAGCATATGGTAGTTAGTTAAATCCATTGGCACTTAGAAAAACTGTAATTCAAGTTCTTATCATTTTAAACATTCTCATGATTAGTTCAGCTGTTACTTCAGCTAATTTATTTTATTGATTCTGCACAGAGCTCCAAATGGCCCTGTGGAAGTTTACATTAGAATAGTTCTTATCCCAAATCATTTGAAGAATTAGAGCATGGGGTTGAGCCCTTGGAGTGGAGGACTGAAAGAGAAGGAGATGGGAATAGTCTGGTTCTGACAAACACAATCTGTACCACATTTAAGATAAAATATAATGTATTAAAAAGTTGCTCTATCCCAAAGTCAGTTTTGTCACTTTGCCTTTTTTAGAAAACATATTTTAATTTCAACTAAGATCATTTTTGTGTCTGGCAGCTAATTTTAAATGGTTCCCCTTTTCAGCTGACATTAAGAGCCAATTGAGATAAATTTATTTTTCTGTAAAGTAATATATGTCAGGATGAGATTTCCTAAGCCAAGCCCTTCAGGCAATCATAATCATTTTGTAAACTGTTGATAATGTCATCTTTAAGAAAAAAGATTTCTTCAGTGTATAAAATGTTGCATTAAGATAAATATTAAAATGTGGCAGTCCATTCGAATATAATATTTTAGATAATCTTACAGAATTTTGAAATTGTTTGTTTTTTTTTTTTAAAGTAAGTAACATCCTTTACAATCTATTGTGTTTTTTTTTTTTTTTTTTTTTTTTTTTTTTTTTTTTAAACATTTCTTTCTGCTCTCAACTTGATTCTTTTGCCAGGCTTCTGCAAGAAACAAGTTTTGATAAAGAAGTCTACTTTGACTTCAAAGTTATAATAGGTACATTACTTATGATATCCCAAAGTAACATCCTTATTCCCACATTGAAAGAGAGCTTTTGGTTTAACCCAAAATTATTTTATAAAGTAGATTATTGAATGATATATCATCACATTTAAGAAGTGTAACAGTTTTTTAGTAAACACTAAAGAACTGTTCCCTTAACTTATGCAACTCCCTACATTTATTGCCACAAAATATATGTCAAGCTGTATTGTTTAGCAATAAATTCAAAGCAAAACAAAGTTATGCTTTCAAATTCTTTAGCGACCTCACATTAATAGTAAATTTCCCATGAAAGCAATTTATGGAAACAAATATTATTAATAGTGGCTCTCCTTATACAAAAATCTAAATGACTATAGCTATCTAGGCCTGTACTAAATAAAAAAGATCTCAACTCTGCTAATTAATATTCATAATTGTTTAGAATGGATTTAAAAAATTTCATACAGTATATTACTTACCTGAGAGAAATATTTTCCATTTACATAGCCAGTTCAGCAGTGATGTTCTCAAGCCCAATTTCTCTTTCTTTGTCACCACCTGGTTCCTATAAAGAAACTATTTCCAAGAAATCACACCAAAATAACTTAAACTGTTTTTTTTTTCCAAATAAGCCTTCATATCACATTAGAAACTTTTGATAATATTAACAATTTTCTTTCATTCTACATTAGAATCATATAATTTTAGAATTTGAGTTGCCTAACAAGATATGACTATGTAATCATTCCAGCAATTTTCATATCATATTAGTGAAAACAAATACTAATATAATAGGATGCTAACATGAAAACCCCTAATAGAACATGACAAAACTTTTCATATTTTATTTATGCATTCTGGTTGTTGTTCTCCATTTCAACATTTTCCACTTCAGTTTATGGGAAAGTAGCATGGGTTTGCATGTTTTTGAATATCAATTAAGTGACATCATAATATAATAGTAATGCAAAAGTTAACTGCTATCATTTTGCTATAGAAGGAATACATTTCTTTGGGTCATCAAATCTTTATTTGAATGATAATGCTTTCGTTGGTTTTGTTATTTATTTCAATTTAGTTTAGAAATTGAACTATTTGTAAAAAAAAAATAATAATAAGAAACTCTTTGTAGTTGAGTATGAAGGCTCAATGAGTTGAAGAAATAATGCAATTGTCTTGGTAATTCACTGCCTCTCTCCTACTCCAAGTGTGTAGATAATAGAGATAAAGGTGAGCTTTTGCCTTGAGTTATGCAGGCAATTGTTTCCATTTTATAATGAGATTCTCTGTCACTACATACAGCACGTTCATCCAAAGACTCTCCCTTTCAACCCAGTTCATCTGAGCAACGTTGCTAGCAATGTTCAGCGAGAAAACAAACTAGAAGGAAATAGTCATTTGTCTCATCCTGAAGTCTACCAATAGAAATGAAGAGTGAAGACATTGATAAAGGGTTCTTTTGGAACCATCTCACTTCTATCAGTAATTGTGCTGGGTTTAAATACATCCTCCTCCGAGGCAAGAAAATATTTTGTCCTGGCAAAATGCTTTGATCTTTTCAAAATTACTTTGCACACTTAAGATACCAGAAGTACTCAGTAGGCATACTAAAAGAAAGAGAATTAACACTACAGTGTTTGGCAGAAAAACACAACCCTTCCACCCCCATGTGTGTATATAGTGATGTGTAAAATCAAACAGGAAAAACTCTGGCTACCTAAGCACTTGGAACTTTTCTTTTCTACCATATACCACACCATCGTGCAACAAAGACATAGTTCACACATTTTAGTAAACAGAAGTCACACAAAGTCAAAATTACCTTTGAGAAATCTTATAAGAAGGCACGATATTGAAGGGTGTACTTGTTTGTTCTGTCTTTAATAAATCTGACACAACCTCTTTGTCTTCCAGACTGCTGTGAATTCAGTTGAAGATAAGGTGAAGACAGTAGCCTATGTTTAGTTGTCATACCTTAAAAACACTCAATCATTCAGTGGTGAGATGTTCACATGAGTCGCAGGTGGTAACTGAGATTTCATATTTTCTGGATCAAGTTTACCTCAGGATGTGTTATCAGTGAGAATAATAGTGGGCATAATTTAAAGTTCTTATATTTCTCTTTCTTTTCCTCTCCACCAACCCCTTTTCCTTTTCTTCTTTCTCTCTCTCTCTCTCTCTTTTTTTTTTCCTGGTCTGAATGAATATAGTTGACAATAAGTAAGTATGTCTATAACTGTCTCCACTATAATTTCTCGACTACTTTCTGTCTCCCCTACTAATGTAGGCTCCCTCAGCACCAGGAGCAGTATCTTGCTCACTGTTGTTTCTCAGCACCCATTTCAGTATCTAGCATGAATCAGGCATTAAGAAAATATGTGTTTAATAAACAAAACAATCAACTTTATGCTAGTTGACTTCTGCACACTTGACCTAAAAACAGAAACTAAAGATATTTCACACCACAGATGCAAGCAATGTAGGATACCCTTGGAACCATTGATAATGGAGGTCTGGTGAGTATAGCTCCAGTCCTGGCATTGAGAGGGGCTGGACTGAGCAACAAATTCACCAACTCCTTTACAGGGTGAGTTTTAAGACCTGCTGTGAAACGAGGAATTATTGGAGTTGTGGTGAGAAATTTGCATGGACCTAGTTTGTGGCAAAGAGTATATTAACCTCCTTCCACAGAACCCTGTCGGGTTCCCACACTCCAAGGTGCTATTTTAATATACGTTCCTCTGTCCTGACAAATAACTACATGGCTGCAGTAAGGCAGGAATGGAGGTACTGGACCTAGATCTCCAAGATATCATTTGAGTGTATGACAGATTTCTTCTTTTCAAACAGTTTTCATGGGAATATATTTGGATAAAATACTCTATAGAGTGATAAGACATCAACCGTAAGATGCTGCTTTTCTACCCGTTTGAGCTAGCTGACTCATCCCCAAATGTATCTCTCTATTATAGGACATGACCTTGCATAGGAGACACGACTTATGCATGTTTAGAATTAACAGTGAAATGTTACCAAATGGGCTTTTCTTTGTGATGGGCTTCCAGCTATAACCAGAGAGACAATGTAGAAATGGAAGGAAAATGAGAAGTGTTGGGCTCATCAATATGTAAATCTTTTAAACAGCACGTAAATGATTTACATGTAATGCACTTGGTTTCCTAGAGAAAATAATTTTCTTTTCTTTCAGTGATGGCAATACATCTCAGGGAACCAACAGCACCATAGCAGGCTGAAGGTTTCTGCTTTTCACATTCTGGGGAGAGCCATGGTAACCTGCCCCTGCCTTCTACCTCGTCTCTGTGTGTGGCATCCTGGAACCCTGTTTCCACCAACATCTTGACTGTGGCAGATCTGAGAAACTCTACATTATACACAAATGTTCCCTGGCCCCTGAGATTATCGTGGTGCATTGGGAGAGGGTAAGGGGTGATGATTCAGGAAGCCAAAGAGGCTTGTGGCAGAATGTCTTCATTTTGCTGGAGCATCACGAGAAACTTCCTGATCAGAGTGTCCATTATGTATAGAGTTGTAGCAAGTATACATGTGTGAGGAGGAAGTAATTTTCTTTCAAAAGATCAAGGAAAGGGAGGCAGGAAAATGAAGTAATTAGGAGTCCAAAGAGAGATTAAGCTACATTTATACTTTAGTGTTCTCGTTTCATACCTGTATGACTTTGGGCAAGGTACTTACCCCTCTCATTCTTGGTTATCTCATATGTAAAATGGTGATAATATTGTCCTTTAGGATTTCAGAGAAGCTGAAACAAGACAGTGTATCTAAAGTGCTTAGATGGTTCCTGACTCCAAAAAGTGTTGGTTTTTATTAAGATACTGAAAGCCTGCCTTAGACCACTGATTACTTCTGTCTGAGTTGGAGAGAAGTCATGTTTGTATAAAATATGATACTGCACAAATAAACACAGAATTTCTTATTAGTCCCAGGAAATATATTTTGGTAGTTAGACATTTGAAGAAATAAAAATTTTAGAATTATTTCTGGGCTATCTTTTAAGATAATATTTCAAAAACTACATACATTTCATACTTTATTTTATATTGTCATTTCAATTATTGTTCACTTTTCTGTCAAACAAGATTTTTAAAAATGTACAACGAGTTACTTCATTAATTGAAATATTTTCTTGAATAGAGTGTAAATGAATAAATGTAATTATTCAAAATGAAATAGCAGATTATTGTATCTTTACTGATAATATTCCATTTGATAATTGAAGAAAATTGGAGGAATGTATGTAATCTGCATTTGATACCCTCAAAAATGCATTTTGGACATTCATTCATTCATTAAACTATGTGCCCATAATAGTATTCAATCTTTCTTTTTTACATATTAAACACATTTCTATCTGTCATTTTTATTTTAGAAAAAACATTTTCCCTTCTTCTAATTACCAGTGTATCTTTTCTCAAAGATGTTAATATGACTGATGCAGTCTTTCTAGTCGGATAATTTAGGGTTTAAAGAAATCAAACAAATTACTTTATATTCTTGAAGTAGTTCTCATATATTTTCTTATTACCATACTCCTGGCAATTAAGTGACCTTTAAAAAGGAACACAGTTTGTACCTGGAGGAGTAAGAGACATAAATGGGGCCCAGATCTCTGCCTTTTTCTCCATAGTTTGTATCATTCACCACTCCCATGTGGGCAACAATTCCTGTGGGATCTCCATACAGGACAAACACACCACTGGCCATTTCAAGATTTTATTTGAAGTCACCCACCTTCCATAGGGTTCTTTAGATAGAGGATGGCCTGAGTTGTGTCATCTCTTTGGGTTATAGCAAAGTTCTTAAGTTTCTACCTTAATATTTCTATCCTGATATAATAAAATAGTTAGATTCTATAATGCTCAGAATGTATTCTAAATTTTTATATTCCTGTTACAATGTACTGTGCAAAATCACCCAAAGCATCACAAAAGTTGTTGATTTTATTCATTTGGAAAATCATAAGGAATTCACACCTTTTTTTGATATTCTTTTCTAGGATGCAAACTACCCTTTGTTTTGATGTTGGTTCATCTGTTCAGTTAGGTTTTATTTTGGTTTCGTATTCATAGTTCATTAAGGGTAGGCTTGCAGTGATACATTCACCTGATAATTTTAGAGTCTTCATGACTTGCTGCTTTAATTCTGTAATTAGAGATTTTTAAAATACTTTTAATCTGAAGAGAACTGGAAAGCCATATGCATGCTGATTCTTTTTTTCAGAAGATAGTCAACTTGTGGAAAATACATCATACATTTTATTAGAGCTTCACTATTTGAAGATATGGGGGTCTGACTCTGGAGCCACGTCAGGACATTGTTGCAAGCTGTCCATTTGGGATTAACCATTTGGGATTGGTTTGACATTGTACTAACTCTTCTGGTTACAGCAAGGGGTTATATGCTATTATGTATATCAGAATAGCCAAAGCATTTGTTAAAAATGCACGTCCCTGTGCCCACCATTAGAAATTGCTAATGGTAGCCAGGTACAGTGGCTCATGCCTATAATCCCAGCTACTCTGAAGGCCGATAGGAGGATTACTTGAGCCCAAGAGTTTCAGACCAGCCTGGGCAACATAGTGAGACTCCATCTGTTCCAAAAAATAAATAAATAAAAAGGCCAGCATGGTGGCATGTGTGGGCAGTCCTAGCTACTCAGAGACTGACGGAGGAGGATCTCTTGAGCCCAAGAGTTCAAGGCTGCAGTGAGCTATGATCATGCCACTGCACTCCAGTCTGGGTGACAGAGTGAGAAGAAAAAAAGAAAAAGAATAAAAAGGAAGGAAGAAAGGAAGGAAGAGAGGGAGGGAGGGAGGGAAAGAAAGAAAGAAAGAAAGAAAGAAAGAAAGAAAGAAAGAAAGAAAGAAAGAAAGAAAGAAAGAAAGAAAGAAAGAAAGAAAGAAAGAAGAAAAGGAAAGGAGGGAGGAGAAAGGAAAGAAGGAAGGAAGGAAGGAAGGAAGGAAGGATGGAAGGAAGGAAGGAAGGAAAAGAGAAAGAAAGAGAAAAATAAGGAAGAAAAGGAGGGAAGGAGGGAGGGAGGGAGGGAGGAAGGAAAGAGAGGAAAGAAAGAGAGAATTGCTAATTGTAGATTTGAATTGAGTCCTGGGAATATGTTTGTTAAGCAAATCCTCTGTGTGATTTTTAAAAATGCAAATTTCTAAACAACTGCTTTAGAGAACTCCAATCACCTGGCCACTGTCCTTGTAGTTGTGCCACAGATTGGATGCAACTGAAGATAAATTGCAGATTAATTTACCACTTTTTGGATACAAAATAACAGACTTCTCTCCTCTGGAGGGATTCCTATGCTTCCTTTGGGAGGAGGGGGCAGCACTAAGGAGGAGATGGACTATGCCTAGTGAAGTGGAATGAAAATCCTTCAAGTTTTGAAGTTCAATTCAACTTCTGACTCTGCCATTTGCCTGCCAGTTGAACTTGGACCAGTTATTTGACCTCTCTAACTGAATGTAAAGCTCAACTTAAGAATGGTGATAGTGTCATTGTAGGGCAAATTTAATGAAGATGTATGATTATGTCAGACAGGTAGTGGGCACTCATTCTTAGTTTTTGCTTTTTCTTGGAAACGTAATATTAATATTCTTCTGTCCAAGAGAGTCAAAGGCACTGAACTAGCTGCTGGCTTCATTATTTTCAAATGCATGTCAATCGTTGTCATAATTTAGGATCCACTTCCTTTTAACTTCCTTATGGAAAGTTAGCTTTTCTGTAGGCAAATATTTCAATGTAGTCTCATGATATCAAGCTTATTGCCATACTATTTCACATGGCAATAAGATTGACATTACGGAAAGCCAATGCCCAGGTTGTGATCTTTTTGTAGGGTAATCTGTAGCCTGAGTAACTTTCTGGGTTATTTACAATGATATGTGCTTTAAAAGTGAAATTTCCCAAAAATCTATGAGAAATATTTACTTATTTGATTACTCTCTTCTCTCTTTTGTTGGTAAATAATTCCGTGACATTATACTAAATTATGCTTTTTCTCTCTCTTTGCCTCTAAAACTCTAATTTGGATTTCTATAGAGATATTGGAGGTTTGGGCAATAGCCTTCAAACCCAAATGCCACACAAATACATTATCTAGGTTTTTGTGAGACTGAGTTATCTGAAGTGTCTTTCTATGTTGTCTAACTTCACTATAATTGCTCAATTCTGGTGCTTTTGGAAAAATGGTCTCTGGTGAAATTATACACAGTTATTGACTTATAATTATACACAGTTATTGACTATGTATAATTTACAATAGAACAAAATTGGCCAGTACATTTTTCAAAGGCCTCTTTTAATGATTCAGGTAGAACAAACTCAATACATGTGGCTGCAGATTGTTCAAATAAAACAAAAGAAGTGGCTTCTACTTATACGTGTTTATTCTGTTGCATTTATTGTTTCATATTGACCATATTGTTTCTGTCTACATAATAAATTAAGTAGAAAAAAGCATACTTATTCTCACACTGAGACAAATATTACAAACAATTGTCAATATGCTGGGGTATAGTGGGGTGGGTAAGGGATACTGAGAATGACAACCATGTATTTATATTTTTCCTTGAATCATTCTGGAGTACCAATTTTCCTCTAGATTAGGGAGGCAGTTTTGTTGATTTTGTTTCATTATTTTTATTTTAAATTAAACATCTAATGTGGTGTAGGATCCAAAATTCTTATGAGATTTTATTAAAAAGTGTTGAGATATTAAAATGTTAACTCGATGGTAGACCTCTTTGGGCTAAGTTCAAAGGCCACCAGGAGTTTAATTTACTTTTCCTGGTGAGAAAATATGAGACCAAATATTTTCATGAATGAATCGGGAAGGCTTGGGAAACCCATTATCTTTGCCCCAAATCTTCTCTTACCCACTGGATAGTGATAGTTTATTTGCATAAGACTTTGATTCTTCCTAAAATGCAAATATCTTTGGGAAAAGTAATAATTCAAGCTATCAGCTATCACTTTTTATGACTAAGGGATAAGAGAGCAGTTTCTGATATGGGGAGAGCAGGATAAACTGGCCAACTTCTCTTCACAATTTTTACCAATGTAATAACCCTAAGAATAATATTTTCATCATTATATCGTCATATGTTGTATCAACATAAACAATCACCTTAGAGTTATTTCTTTATCCTCATGCTGTTATATGTGATTTACTTTTTGGTGTTAGCTTTATTAGGACAATTATCTATTTAAAAATTCTGTTAATCATATTATGCTACAGTAAAAGATTTTCCAAATTTCATCACTCAAGTCTTGTTAAATTTATGGTCACCTGAATCTTAAACCTCCCAATTCTTAGTCTAAAAAATATGCACTTTTTCTTTTCCTGTCTTTTTTAAAATCGGTTTGTACTTTATAATTTAATTACAAAGTCTTTATGTTATGTTTGCTTATTTTTTCTCCAATAGATCCTACTACTACCTGACACATTTAATATCAGGAAGTTAAAATTATTTTGTCCTCAATTTCCTTCTTTTTAGTTTCCCACATACTTATTAATTAAATTAACTCTAAAATGAAACCTATTCGTATTTGTGTATGTAATTGAGATAGTTGAAATCATACATTTTCTGGCCTACTGTAGTCATGTTAATTCAATTTCTTTCATCTATTTTCATTCCTCTACTCCTTGTTCATCTACAGGTGCTATAAATACTGCCTGTGGCTGGGGTGAATATGGTGGTGTTCTTGGGGAGAGAAATCACCGGTTGTCTGTTGGTAGGAAAGGCATTATATCACTTTGTTTCACATTTTCCAACTTTAAAATTGAGATAGCAATGACATGTTTTTGAATCTAACTTCATGAACATATATGTAAAGTTTATGGGATTGCAAAGTTGCAAGATATATTACTGCTTGATCATTTATCTGCAAAGTTCATTTCACTGTCTGATTCTGAAAAATGAAATAATAACTATCTTGGTAGTTGGTTTAAAATAAGTGGAAGTTTCTACTTATGTACTATTGTATGTATGGGTTTTATTTATTTTTTATTTTTTGGTGGCTTTTTCTCACGAGATATTGAAGGTTCTGTCTCATTTTCCCAAAGTGTAATCTTACATTATCTAATCTGAAAATAATTTTCTTAGCTTCCCTTTAATTTAGCCTCCATTTTATTCCTTTCCTGTTCCTGGTGTCTCATAATGTCTCATTGAAGTATTAAAGTACAATTTGACATCATCAAAAGTGTCATTAAGATGCAACTCTCATATATCCTACTTTAGACCCTTTATAACATCAACTGTATAAGACTTAAACACTGATTCCCTGCGTTACTACACTTTACAATTTGCTCTGTCCTCTTTGTGGCTTTTCAGCAAATTTCCATACCCTGCACAAATGCTCATTTTATTACCTATAATCATTTTCTTTGGTACACTAATACACACTTGACTAAAACCCAGCTATTTTAGTGGGCTGTTATTTGTAGTTTCCACTAAAAATATCTCGTTTTTATACAAGTAACAGAAACATCTCCATATTCATGTTTCTACATGTATTTTGAATTTTTATTGTCTTTTCTCCTGGTAGTAAAAGTACTCTCAATGAAGGTATTGGAATAGCTTTTAAACGTTTTTTTTAAACATATTCATCTTTATTTTTTAAATTATATCCCTGCAGAACTTAACAAGGTAGATAAGACTGATGTTATATCCCCATTTTACAGATTTATTTATTCTACATTTATTTATGGAATTTCTTCTATGTGATATGGATCAAGACAAACATTAAGTGTTTTGGTTAGGATAATGATAGCTGCTACAATGAGCGAACACCAAATTTTGAGTAACTTAGCAAAATAAAGTTTACTTATTTCTTATGTAACATTATAATACAGATATTCCTTGGTGGTATCAAGCCAGAGAGAATGGGAGAGAGGGGAAGTTGAGTTCCAAACATCATTCAAAAACCCAGGCAGTGAGAGCCTCTGAATTCTTCAACATGTGGCTTCAGGGAATACCTGAGCTTTGACATGATGAAAAAGAGAATTTAGAAGAAGGCAAATCTATTTCTTTACCATTTCAGCTAGAAAGTGACATACATCATGGTGAGATAGGCAATTACATAAAAGGGTGCTGGGAAATGGAGCCTATGGCTGGGCACCCCTTTCCCAGCAACAACCCTACCCTATAGGAGAGCCAAAGCCTAGGTGAACAGTCAGCCACTTCTGCCCTAGGTAAATATATCCAGGTAAAGTGAAATCAAGGACTAGCTAGAATAGAGGGTTCTTATTTCACAGCCCGGTCTCCTGGATGAGAATCCTTCCTCTTTTTGTTTTCAGAGATTTTGCAATTTCTTTTTTTCTTTCTTTTTTTGTTAACAAACTTCCTTTTATGCATGAATAAGTTTTTCCATTTTTTTATCTTTTATTTCAGGTTTGGGGGCACATGTGCAGGGTTGTTACATGGGTATATTGTATGTCACTTAGGTATGGTGTACAAATGATCCTGTCACCAAAGTAGTGAGCATAGTATCTGATAGGTAGCTTTTCAACCCATGATCCTGCCCTCCCACCTCAAGAAGTCACAAGTGTCTATTATTCCTATCTTTGTGTTCATGTATACTCAATGCTTAGTTCCTTCTGGCAAGTGAGAGCATGCAGTATTCGGGTTTTTGTTCCTGTACTAACTTCCTTATGATAATGGCCTCCAACTCCAACAATGTTGCTGCAAAGGACATGATCTCATTCTTCTTTTATGGCTGCATAGTATTCCATAGTGTATTTTTACCACAGTTTTTTTATCCATTCCACTATTGATGGGTACCTATATTGCTTCCTTGTCTTTGCTCTTGTGAAGAGTGCTGCGATGAACATATGAGTGTGTGTGTCTTCTGGTGGAATGATTTATTTTTCTTAGGGTATATACTCAATAGTGGTATAACTGAGTTAAATAGTAGCTCTGTTTTAAGTTCTTTGAGAAATCACCAAACTGGTTTCCACAAAGACTTAATTAATTTACATTTCCACCAGCAGTGTATAAGCATTCCCTTTTCTCTGAAACCGTGTCAACATCTGTTATTTTCCAAGTTTTTAATATTAGCCATTCTGACTGGTGCGAAATGGTATCTCTTTGTGGTTTTGATTTGCATCTCTCTAATCATCAGTGAGGTTCGACAGTTTTCCATGTATTTATTGGCTGCATGTATGTCTTCTTTTGAAAAGTCTGTTCATGTCTTTTGCCCATTTTTTAAAATGAGAATATATGTTTTTTGCTTGTTGATTTGTTTAAGTTCTTTATAGATTCTGGATATTAGACCTTTGTCAGATGGATAGTTTGCAAATATTTTATCCCATTCTGTAGGTTGTCTGCTGACTCCATTGATAGTTCCTTTTGCTGTGCAGAAGCTCTTTCATTTAATTAGGCCCCATTTGTCGATTTTAATTTTTGTTACAGTTGCTTTTAGGGACCTAGTCACAAATTCTTTGTGAAGGCCAATGTCCAGAAAGGTATTTTCTAGGTTTTCTTCTATTGCTTTTATAATTTTAGGTCTTACGTTTAAGTCTTTAATTCATCTTGAGTTGATTTTCATATGTGGTGACAGGAAGGAGTTCAGTTTCAATCTTCTACATATGACTAGCCAGTTATCCCAGCACTATTCATTAAGTATGGAATCTTTTCCACAATGCTTCTTATTGTCAACTTTGTGGAAGATCAGATGGTTGTAAATGTTAGGCTTTTCTTCCAGATTCTCTATTCTGTTCCGTTGGTCTGCATGCACATTTTTGTAGCAGTACCATGCTGTTTTGTTTGCTGTAGCCTTTTAGTATAGTTTGAGGTTGGATAGTGTCATACCTCTGGTTTGCTCTTTTTGCTTAAGATTACTTTGCCAATTCAGGCTCTTTTTGGGTTCAATATAAACATTAGGATTGTTTTTTCTAATTCTATGTAAAATAACATTGTACATTTGAAAGGAATAGCATTGAATTTGTAAATTGTTTTGGGCAGTATGGCCATTTTAACAATATTGATTCTTCCTATCATGAGCATGGAATGTTTTTCCACTTGTGTCATCTCTGATTTCTTTTAGCAATGTTTTATAATTCTTACTGTAGAGATCTTTCACCTCTTTGATTAACTGTATTCCTAAGTACTTTATTTTTTTGTGAATATTATACATGGGATCATGTTCTTTATTTGGCTCTCAGTTTGATATTATTGGCGTATAGAAAGGCTACTGATTTTTGCACATTAATTTTGTATCCTGAAAGTTTACTGAGGTTGTTTATCAGTTTTAGGAGCCTTTTTGAGTCTATGGGATTTTCTAGGAAGAGAATGATATCATATGTGAAGAGAAGTAGTTTGCCTTCCTCTCTTGCTACTTGGATACATTTTATTTCTTTCCCTTCCCTGGTTGTTCTGACTAGGACTTCAAGTACTATGTGGAATAAAAGTGGTGAGAGTGGTGTTACTTGTCTTGTTCCAGCTATCAAGAGAAATGTATCTAGCTTTTGCGGATTCAGTATGATGTTGGCTGTGAGTTTGTAATAAATGGCTTGTATTATTTTGAAGTATGTTCCTTTGATGCCAGTTTATTGAAGATTTCTAACGTAAAGGAATGTTGAATTTTATCAAAAGCCTTTTCTGTGTCTATTGAGATAATCATTTACTTTTTGCTTTTAATTCTGTTTATGTGATGAGTCACTGTATTAGTTTGTTCTCATACTGCTACAAAGAAATACCCGAGGCTGGGTAATTTAAAAAGAAAAGAGGTTGAATTGGCTCATGGTTCTGTAGGCTGTATAGGAAGTGCAGATGGGAAGGTCTCAGGACACTTACAAATATGGCATAAGCCAAAGGGGGAGAAGGCATGTTTTCACATGGCAGGAGTGGACGGAAGAGAGAGAAGGGGAAGAGGTTCTACACACTTTTAAGCAAACAGATCTCATGAGAACTCTATCATGAGACAGAACTAGGGGGATGGTGATAAACCATTAGAAACTGCCCCGATGATCCAATCACTTTCTTCCAGACCCCACCTCCAACAGTGGGGATTACTCTTAGACATGAGATTTGGGTGGGAACACAGATCTAAATCATATCAGCTACATTTATTGATTTTTATATGTTGAAACAATCTTGCATTCCAGGAATAGAGCCTACTTAATCATCATGAATAAACTTTTCGATATGCTGTTGGAATTGGTTTTCTAGTATTTTTTTAAGGATATTTTTATCTATTTTCATCAGGCATATTGGCCTGAAGTTTTCTTTTTTCATTTTGTCTCTGTTGGGTTTTGTTATCAGAATTATGCTGGCTTCATAGAATGAGTTGGGGGGAGTCCCTCCTTCATGACATTTTGTGGAATAATTTCAGTAGGATTGATACTAGTTTATCTTTGTATGTCTGGTAGAATTAGGCTGTGAATCCATCTGTTCCAGGGCTTTTTTTCATTGGTAGTTTTTTTTTTTTTTACTGATTCAATTTCAGAACTCATTATCAGTCTGTTTAGTATTTCAACCTCTTCCTAGTTCAATCTTGGGAGATTGTATATTCCAGGGATTATCCATTTCTTCTAGGTTTTCTAGTTAGTGTGCATAGAGGTGCTCATAATAGTCTCTGAGGGTTTTTTATATTTCTGTGTCATTGGTGGTAATGTGACTTTTGTCACATCTGATTGTGCTTATTTGGATCTTCTCTCTTTTTTCCTTTATTAATCTAGTTAGAAGCCTATCGATCTTGTTTATTCTTTCAAAGACCTAATTTTCGGTGTTTTTGATCATTTCTATGGATTTTCACATCTCAATTTCATTCATTTCAGCTTGATTTAGGTTATTTCTTTTCTTGTGCTAGCTTTGGGGTTGGTTTGCTCTTGTTTTTCCAGTGCTGCTATGTGCAGTGTTAGGTTGTTAGTTTGAGATCTTTCTAACTTCTTGATGTAAGTGTTAAGTGCTATAAACTGTCCTCTTAACACTGCTTTAACTATATGTCCCAGAAATACTGGTAAGCTGTGTCTCTGTTTTCATTAGTTTCAGGGAATTTTTTTATTTCAACCTTAATTTTGTGTTTTACCCAAAAGTCACTCAGGAACATGTTGTTTCATTTACATTTAATTTTATGGTTTTGAGAAATTTTCTTGGTATTGATTTCTATTTTTATTTCACTGCTCTGAGAGTGTAGTTGGTATGATTTCAATTTTTTGAATTTGTTGAGACTTACTTTATGACTGAGCATGTGATCAGTGTCAGAGTATATGCCATGTGCAGATGTGAAGACGGTGTATTCTGGTGTGTTAGGGTGCAGTATTCTGTGGATGACTATTAGGTCCATTAGGTCAAGTGTCAAATTTAAATCCTGAATGTTTTCATTAGTTTTCTGCCTTACTGAGTTGCCTATAACTGTCAGTGAGGGTGTTGAAGTCTCCTACTATTACTGTTTGGTTATCTAAGTCTCTTTGTAGGTCTCTAAGAATTTTTTTTATGAACCTAGGTGCTCCAAAGTTGTTTGCACGTATATTTATGACAGTTAAGTCTTCCTGTTGAATTTAACAATTTATCATTATGTAATCCCTTATTTGTCCTTTTTGATCATTGTTGGCTTAAAGACTTTTTTGACTAAGATTAGCAAGCCGTGCTCTTTTTTTTTTTTGAGACAGAGTCTCGCTCTGTCGCCCAGGCTGGAGTGCAGTGGCCGGATCTCAGCTCACTGCAAGCTCCGCCTCCCGGGTTTACGCCATTCTCCTGCCTCAGCCTCCCGAGTAGCTAGGACTACAGGTGCCCGCCACCTCGCCCAGCTAGGTTTTTGTATTTTTTAGTAGAGACGGGGTTTCACTGTGTTAGCCAGGATGATCTCGATCTCCTGACCTCGTGATCCGCCCGTCTCGGCCTCCCAAAGTGCTGGGATTATAGGCTTGAGCCACCCATCCCCGGCCCTGCTCTTTATTCATTTTCCATTTGCCTGATAGATCTTTCTTCATCCCTTTACTTTGAGTCAATGGGTGTCATTGCATGTGAGATGGATTTTTTTAAGATGGAAGACAGTTACTTGGGTATTGTCTCATTATCCCACTTGCCACTCTGTGCCTTTTAAGTAGGGCATTTAGGC
This sequence comes from Macaca fascicularis, assembly GCF_037993035.2. Lineage (NCBI taxonomy): Eukaryota > Metazoa > Chordata > Mammalia > Primates > Cercopithecidae > Macaca > Macaca fascicularis. Next base: position 91,968,518 of record NC_088380.1, on the reverse strand, counting down.
CATTTACATTCAAGATCAGTATTAATATGTGTGAATTCAATTTTTTTTTCAAGACAGAGTCTCGCTCTATTGCCTAGGCTGGAGTGCAGTGAAATGATCTCTGTTCACTGCAACTTCCACGTCACAGGTTCAAGTGATTCTCATGCCACAGCTTCCCGAGTAACTGGGATTACAGGTATGCACCACCATGCCCAGCCAATTTTTTCTAATTTTAGTAGAGACAGGGTTTCACTGTGTTGGCCAGGTTGGTCTCAAACTCCTGACCTTAAGAGATCTGCCTGTCTTGGCCTCCCAAAGTGCTGGGATAACAGGTGTGAGTCACCACACCTAGCTGTGAGAATTGGATTCTGTCATTGTGTTGTTATGTCATTTTTATGTAGACTTGATTGTATGGTTGCTTTATAGTGTCAGTGGGCTATGTACTAAGTGTGTTTTTATGGTGGCAGGTATCAGTCTTTAATTTTCATGTTTAACATTCCCTTAAAGACTTCTTGTAAGGCATGTCTAGTGCTGACGCATTCTCTTAGCATTTCCTTGTATGGAAAGGATATAATTTATCTTTCACTTATGAAGCTTAGTTTAGCAAGATATGAAATTCTTGGTTAAAATTCCTTTTTTTTTTTAAGGAATGCTGAGAATAGGCCCTCAATTTCTTCTGGCTTGTAAGGTTTCTACTAAAAAGTCTGCTGTTAGACTGATGGCATTCCTTTTGTAAGTGACCTACCCCTTCTCATTAGCTGCCTTTCAGAATTTTTCTTTTGCATTAAACTTGAAGAAACTGATGACAGTGTGTCTTGGGGATGGTTATATTGTATATTATTTCACAGGGGTTTCCTGAAATTTCTTGAGTTTGCATGTCAATCTCTCTAGAAAGATTTAGACAAGTTTCATGGACTCTATCCTTAAATATGCTTTGCAAGTTGCTTACTCTTTCTCATTATCTTTCAGAAATGCCGATGGGTGGCAGAAATGCCAATGGGCATATATTCTGACATTGATCACATGCTCAGTCATAAAGTAAGTCTCAACAAATTCAAAAAATTGAAATCATACCAACTACACTCTCAGACCACAGTGTAATAAAAATTGAAATAGATACCAAGAAAATTTCTCAAAACCATAAAATAGAATGTAAATGAAACAACATGCTGCCGAACGACTTTTGGGTAAAACACAAATACCTGATCTCTTTAGATGATCCCATATATGTTGGAGGTTTTTAGAATTCTTTTTTTTTTTAATTTTTGACTGCCTTTGTAGATTTGAAGGAATAGTCTCTGAGATCTGAGATACTTTCCTTGGCTTGGTGCATTCTGTTTTTAATGCTTCCAACTCTATTAAGAAATGCCTGGAGGGAATTTTTCAATTCCAGAATTTGTTTGGTTCTTTGTAAAATGCTTATGTCATCTTTCAACTCTTGTATTGTTTTACTCTTCCTTGGATTGGGTTTCAACCTTCTCTTGTATCTCCTTGAGCTCCTTGTCATCCAGATTCTGAACTATATGTCTGTCACTGCAACTATTTCAATATGGTTACAAATCCTTGCTGGGGATCTAGTGCGATTGTTTGCAGGCAAGAAGACACTCTAGTTTTCAGAATTGCCAGATTTCTTGCACTGTTTTTTTCTCATCTTTGTAGGCTCATTTCTTTTAATCTTTTAATTTTCTATCCTTTGGGTAGGGCTTCTTGTTTTCATGTTCTTTAATGCCCTCAAAGGTTTGACAGTAGTATAAGTTGGATTTCCTTGATTGGCTTCACTTCTGTATGCTTTCAGAGGGCCAAGGTTCAGCTCCTGGACTGTGTGCTCTAACAATCAGGGCCTGGAACTACACCTATACCTTTTTTCCCTGACCCCTTGAGGTCAAGCAATGTCTATTGTGAAGGTGCTAAGGTTCTTCTGGTCCACTGGCAACAGTGCTCCATTGCAGGCCACTGGCAAAAGTGCTCTGATAGTGTGGGTCCTTGGGTGAAAGCACTCCGACAGGTTGGGGGAAGTTGCAGGTGAAAGCACCCCAGAGAGTTGGCAGGGGATCTGTGGGCAAAAGTGCTCTGGCAGGGTTGGTGGGGGGGCACAAATTAAAGTGCTTTGGTGAGAGGTCATTGGCTAAAGTGCTCCAGCATGATGTCTCTGGGGCTGCTGGTGAAGGTGCTGTTGTGGTGGCCACTGGCAAAAGCACTCTGGCAGGCCATTCAAGGCTGTGCTGAACCCTGTGCAGGAACCCTAAGAGGGGCCAACAGACAGGAGGGCACTCATCTCAGACTCACCGCAGTTTCATGGGAAAAACAGCCCTGCTCTCTCTAGGTCTGGTAGTTAACAAAGGTAAAAGCCACTTAGAGGAATATGGAGAATCTGGTAGTTAACAAAGGTAAAAGCCACTTAGAGGAATATGGAGAACCTTGAGGGATGGTCACAAATGGCTGTGTTTCACTGAAGCTATCCCCATGCCAAACTCTCTGGGCTCTGCACAGACTTTAGTTCTATCTTTGTTGACTCTCTGGGAAGTTCCCCTTCCCAACTCAAATGTCCATGGGGATTGTGGGGCTTCCTTCAGTTAGAATTCCAGAAGTCCATAGTGAGAGTGGGCCACTCAAGTTATTCACTCACTTCTTCCTTAGGAGACAGGCAGGGCCAGGAATGAGTCCTAGCACTTGGCAACCCTGTGTAGGGTTTCCAGCTTCCTCCCCTTTAGCCCCATTGTCTGCATCTTCTCTCTATTCATTCTAAATGTCTTCTCTCAGAAGGTCTGTTTAGAATATCCTGGCCTACTCAATATTTTAGTCTCTCTCAATGAGAGAAGCTCTTCCTGGGTACATCTAGTTGGCCATCTTGGATTTAATTCCAATTTCTGATACCATGACTGAACATGTTTTGAAAAAGCCTTCTGGTTTTTGGGTTCACCCCATGATTCCTTGCAATGTAGTGGTTTTGTGTCAATGGACATGCCCTCTGTAGTTCTCTGAAGATCTCTTTTGGCTTCACTCTGAAAATTCAGTAGCTCTATGGTTGTTGGAAAACAAAAGATATTTTAAACTTACAACCCATTATTGGCATTTTGGTACAAATTGATTCCTATGTGGGAGTGATTCTGTTATGTCCATACACATGTTCACATTATGGGCTAGTTTTAATGGCCTTCTTTACAATGATGCAAAATCTGATCACCACAAAGATTCTTTTCCTATGTCTCGCAAATTATCCTCAAAGCCTTAAAATTCCTTTGCTCTGATAGGGGGTTGCTTCCAAGATGGCCATTTAGGAACAGTTCTGGTCTGCAGCTCACAGCGAGATCGACACAGAAGATGGGTGATTTCTGCATTTCCAACTGAGGTACCTTGTTCCTCTCATTGGGAGTGGTAGAACAGTGGGCACAGCCCACGGAGGATGTGCTGAATCAGGACAGGACAACACCTCACCTGGGAAGTGCAAGGGGTTGGGGAATTTCCCTTTCCTAGCCAATGGAAGCAGTGACAGATTGTACTTGGAGAAATGGTACACTTCTGACCAAATACTGTGCTTTTCCTGTGGTCTTAGCAACTGGCAGACAAGGAGATACCTTCCTGTGCCTGGCTCACCAGGTCCCATGCCCACAGAGACTTGCTCACTGCTAGCACAGCAGTCTGAGATCAACCTGTGATGCTGAGGCTTGACGGGGGCAGGGGCATCCACCATTGCTGAGGCTTGAGTAGCTCACAGTGTAAACAAAGTGACTGGGAAGCTTGAACTGGGTGGAGTCCACTGCAGCTCAGCAAGGACTACTGCCTCTCTAGATTCCATCTTTGGGGGCAGGGCATATCAGGACAAAAAGCAGCAGACAGCTTCTACAGACTTAAATGTCCCTGTCTCACAGCTCTGAAGAGAGCAGTGGTTCTCTCAGCATAGCATTTGAGATCCTAGAACAGACAGACTGCCTCCTCAAGCAGGTCCCTGACCCCCGTGTAGACTGATGGGGATGCACCTCCCAGTAGGGGCCAACAGATATCTCAAACAAGTGGTTGCCCCTCTGGGATGAAGCTTCCAGCGGAAGGATCAGGCAGCACTATTTGCTATTCTGAAGCCTCCACTGGTGATATCCAGGCAAACAGGGTCTAGAGTGGACCTCCAGCAAATTCCAACAGACCTGCAGCTGATGGGCCTGACTGTTAGAAGGAAAACTAACAAACAGAATGGAATAGCATCAACATCAACAAAAAGGACATCAACACCAAAACCCATCTGTAGGTTACCAACATCAAAGACCAAAGGTAGATAAAACTACAAAGATGGGGAGAAATCAGAACAGAAAAGCTGAAAATTCCAAAAACCAGAGCACCTCTTCTCCTCCAAAGGATCGCAGCTCCTAGCGAGCAAGGGAACAAAACTGGACGGAGAATGAGTTTGATTGGTTGACAGAAGTAGGCTTCAGAAAGTAGGTATAAAAAACTTCTCCAAGCTAAAGGAGCATGTTCTAACCATCACAGGGAAGCTAAAAATCTTAACAAAAGGTTAGATGAATGGCTAACTAGAATAAACAGTGTAGAGAAGACCTTAAATGACCTCATGGTGCTGAAAACCGCAGCATGAGAACTTTGTGATGCATGCACAAGCTTCAATAGCCAATTCGATCAAGTGGAAGAAAGGATATAAGTGATTGGATAACAAATTAATGAAAGAAAGCAAGAAGACAAGATTAGAGGGAAAAAAATGAAAAGAAATGACAAAGCCTCCAAGAAATATGGGACTATGTGAAAAGACCAATATACTTTTGATTACTATACCAGAAAGTGACAAGGAGAATGGAACGAAGTTAGAAAACACTCTACAGGATATTTTCCAGGAGAACTTCCCTAACCTAGCAAGGCAGGCCAACATTCAAATTCAGGAAATACAGAGAACACCACAAAGATACTCCCTGAGAACAGCAATCCCAAGACACATAATTGTCACATTCACCAAGGTTGAAATGAACAAAAAAATGTTAAGGGCAGCCAGAGAGAAAGGTTAGGTTACCCACAAAGGGAATCCCATCAGACTAACAGTAGATCTCTTGGCAGAAACCCTACAAGCCAGAAGAGAGTGGGGACCAATATTCAACATTCTTAAAGATTTTTCAACCCAGAATCTCATATCCAGCCAAACTAAGCTTCATAAGTGAAGGAGAAATAAAATCCTTTACAGACAAGGAAATGCTGAGAGATTTTGTCACCACCAGGCCTGCCTTACAAGAGCTCCTGAAGAAAGTACTAAACATGGAGAAGAGTGACCAGTACCAGCCATTGCAAAAACATGCCAAATTGTAAAGACTATCGACACTATGAAGAAACTGCATCAATTAATTAGCAAAATAACCAGCGAACATCATAATGACAGGATGAAATTCACACATAACAATATTAAGCTTAGATGTAAATAGGCTAAATGCCCCAATTAAAAGACATAGACTGGCAAATTGGATAAAGAGTCAAGACCCATCAGTGTGTTGTATTCAGGAGCTCCATCTCATGTGCAAAGACACACACAGGCTCAAAGCAAAGGGATGGAGGAAGATCTACCAAGCAAATGGAAAGCAAAAAGAAGCAGGGGTTGCAATCCTAGTCTCTGACAAAACAGACTTCAAACCAACCAAGATCAAAAGAGACAAAGAAGGCCACTGTATAATGGTAAAGGGATCAATTCAACAAGATGAGCTGACTATCCTAAATATATATGCACCCAATACAGTAGCACTCAGATTCATAAAACAAGTCCTTAGAGACCTACAAAGAGGCTTAGACTCCCACACAATAATAATGGGGAACTTTAATACCCCACTGCCAATACTGGACAGATCGAGACAGAAGGTTAACAAGGATATCCAGAACTTGAACTCAGCTCTGCACCAAGTGGACCTAATAGACATCTACAGAACTCAACACCTGAAATCAATAGAATATACATTCTTCTCAGCACTTATTCTAAAATGACCACATAATTGGAAATAAAACATTCCTCAGCAAGTGTAAAAGAACAGAAATCACAACAAACTGTCTCGCAGACCATAGTGCAATCAAATTAGCACTCAGGATTAATAAACTCACTCAAAACCATACAACTACATGGACACTGAACAAGTGGCTCCTGAATGACGACTGGGCAAATAACGAAATGAAGGCAGAAATAAAGATGTTCTTTGAAATCAATGAGAACAATGGCACAATGTACCAGAATCTCTGGGACATATTTAAAGCAGAGTGTAGAGGGAAATGTAGAGCACTAAATGCCCACAAGAGAAAGCAGGAAAGATCTAAAATCGACACCCTAACGTCACAATTAAAAGAACTACAGAAGCAAGAGCAACCAAATTCAAAAGCTACCAGAAGGCAAGAAATAACTAAGATCAGAGCAGAATTGAAGGAGATAGAGACACAAAAATCCCTCCAAAAAATCAATGAATCCAGGAGCTTTTTTCTTGAAAAGATCAACAAAATAGATAGACTCCTAGGAAGACTAACAAAGAAGAAAAGAAAGAAGAGTCAAATAGACGCAATAAAACATGATAAAGGGGATATCACTGCCGAACCCACAGAAATACAAACTACCATCAGAGAATACTATAAACAACTTTACACAAATAAACTAAAAAATCTAGAAGAAATGGATAAATTCCTGGACTCATACACCCTCCCAAGACTAAACCAGGAAGAAGCTGAATCTCTGAATAGACCAATAACAGGTTCTGAAATTGAGGCAATATGTAATAGCCTACCAACCAAAAAAAAAAGTCCAGGACCAGATGGATTCACAGCCGAATTCTACCAGAGGTACAGAGAGGAGTTGGTAGCATTCCTTCTGAAACTATTCTGATCAATAGAAAAGAGGGAATCCTCCCTAATTCATTTTATGAGGTCAGCATCATCCTGATACCAAGCCTGGCAGAGACACAACAAAAAAAGAGAATTTTAGGCTAATATCCTTGATGAACATCAGTGCTAAACCCTGCAATAAAATACTGGCAAACCGAATCCAGCAGCACACCAAAAAACTTATCCACCATGATCAAGTTGGCTTCATTCCTGGGATGCAAGACTGGTTCAACATATGCAAATTAATACACGTAATCCATCATATGAACAGAACCAAAGACAAAAACCGCATGGTTATCTCAATAGATGCAGAAAAGGCCTTTGTCAAAATTAAACAGCCTTCATGCTGAAAACTCTCAATAAACTAGGTATTGATGGAACATATCTCAAAATAATAAGAGCTATTTATGACAAACCCACAGCCAATATCATACTGAATGGGCAAAAGCTGGAAGCATTCACTTTGAAAACTGGCACAAGACAAGGATGCCCTCTCTCACCACTCCTATTCAACATAGTGTTGGAAGTTCTGGCTAGGGCAATCAGGCAAGATAAAGAAATAAAGTGTATACAGTTAGGAAAAGAGGAAGTCAAATTGTCTCTGTTTGCAAATGATATGATTGTATATTTAGAAAACTCCATCATCTCAGCCCAAAATCTTAAGCTGATAAGCAACTTCAGCAAAGTCTCAGGATACAAAATCAATGTGCAAAAATCACAAACATTCCTATACACCAACAACCAACAGACAGAGAGCCAAATCAAGAGTGAACTCCCTTTCACAATTACTACAAAGATAATAAAATACCTAGGAATCCAACTTACAAGGCATGTGAAGGACCTCTTCAAGGAGAACTACAAACCACTGCTCAACAAAATAAAAGAGGACAAAAACAAATGGAAGAACATTCCATGCTCATGAACAGGAAGCATCAATATCGTGAAAATTGCCATATTGCCCAAGTTAATTGATAGATTCAATGCTATCCCCATCAAGCTACCACTGATTTGCTTTATAGGATTGGAAAAAGCTACTTTAAAGTTCATATGGAACCAAAAAAGACCCCACATAGCCAAGACAATTGTAAGCAAAAAGAACAAAGCTGGAGGCATCACGCTACCTGACTTCAAACTATTCTACAAGGCTACAGTAACCAAAACAGCATGGTACTGGTACCAAAACAGATATATAGACCAATGGAACAGAACAGAGGCCTCAGAAATAACACCACACATCTACACCTGATCTTTGACAATTCTGACCAAAAAAAGCAACGGGGAAAGGATTCCCTATTTAATAAATGGTGCTGGAAAAATTGACTAGCCACAAGTAGAAAGCTGAAACTGGATCCTTTCCTTACTCCTTATATGAAAATTAATTCAAGATGGTTTAGAGACTTAAATGTTAGACCTAAAACCATAAAAACCCTAGAAGAAAACCTAGGGAATGCCATTCAGGACATAGGCATGGGCAAGGACTTCATGTCTGAACCGACAAAGCAACGGCAACAAAAGCCAAAATTGACAAATGGGATCTCATTAAACTAAAGAGCTTCTGCACAGCAAAAGAAACTAACATCAGAGTGAACAGGCAATCTATAGAATGAGAGAAAATTTTTGCAATCTACCCATCTGACATAGGGCTAATATCCAGAATCTACAAAGAACTCAAACAAATTTACAAGAAAAAAACAAACAACCCCATCAAAAAGTGGGCAAAGGATGTGAACAGACAATTCTCAAAAGAATACATGCATACAGCCAACAGATACATGAGAAAATGCTCATGATCACTGGCCATCAGAGAAATGCAAATCAAAACCACAATGAGATACCATCTCACACCAGTTAGAATGGCAATCATTAAAAAGTCAGGAAACAACAGGTGCTGGAGAGGATGTTGAGAAATAGGAACATTTTTACACTGTTGTTTGTGGTGTAAATTAGTTCAACCATTGTGGAAGACAGTGTGGCGATTCCTCAAGGATCTAGAACTACACATAGCATTTTACCCAGCCATCCCATTACTGGGTATATACCCAAAGGATTTTAAATCATGCAGCTATAAAGACACATGCACACGTGTGTTTCTTGCAGTACTATTCACAATAGCAAAGACTTGGAACCAAACCAAATGTCCATCAATGATAGACTGGATTAAGAAAATGTGGCACATATACACCATGGAATACTATGCAGTCATAAAAAAGGATGAGTTTATGTCCTTTGCAGGGACATGGATGAAGCTAGAAACCATAATTCTGAGCAAACTATCACAAGGACAGAAAACCAAACACTGCATGTTTTCACTCATAGATGGGAGTTGAACAATGAGAACACATGGGCACAGGGTGGGGAGCATCACACACCAGGGCCTGTAGGTGGATGGAGGGCTAGCATTAGGAAAAATACCCAATGTAAATGACGAGTTGATGATTGCAGCAAACCAACTTGGCACATGTATACCTATGTCACTAATCTGCACATTATGCACATGTACCCTAGAACTTAAAGTATAATACAAAAAAATCCCTTTGCTCCTACTTATCTCATGTAATACAATAAATACGATTCTTTTATTATTTTGTCTTAACAGTCTTTAGTGGCTACTCTAGGCACAGCAATTCCTTTTTATCTTCAGAGAACTTATTTTTCTTTTTCCTGTGGTTCATCATTTGTGGGTTTTTTTTTTTTTTTTTTTTTGAAATTACTTCTACTTTTAATTTTAGCCTAACCTAATTAGGTGTGTTGCTATCTTTTTAAAACGGTTATTCTTACCCATTTTCTTAATCATTGCACAAAATATTAATAAGGTAAATTAATTTGTAATATATATTAGTCTTATTTAAAAATTTTAACATAGAAAGTGGTGATCTGTGATTTGTGAAAGAAATACCAATAGATGTGAATAATTTTCTCATTTAATTAGAAACTCAAAACTCCTGAATGGTTCCTACTTCTGTGTTGTTGATCTTGACCTACAATGACTATTGATTCTCACTTTTGTACTCGGGAGTATTATTCTCCATTTAAACCTTTCACAGTGACTTTTCTTGTGATTCTTTGGAGACAGAGCTCTTTTAGCAAACATTTTTTCCCATCTACCTCAGGTTTTCTCCTGCTGAAATCCCAATGATTGCCATTGATTAAAAACCAGTCTTCCCATCAGATAAACCCTTAAATTTTCCTCCCAATTCAGTATATAAAGTAATTATATAATGTTATTATTCATATAGAATGTTAATATGTAATACTACTATATATTAAAATGTTGATTTTTTTCTTTTCTTTTCCTTCTTTCCTTCCTTCCTCCTTTCCTCCCTTCCTTCCTTCTTTTTTTTTTTTTTTTGACAGAGTCTTGCTCTTTCTCCAGGCCAGAGTACAGTGGCGTGATCTTGGTTCACTGCAACCTCTGCTTCCCAGGTTGAGGCATTTCTTCTGCCTCCGCCTCTCAAGTAGCTGAGACTAGAGGTGTGTGCCACCATGCCCAGCTGATTTTTGTATTTTTAGTAGAGACAGGTTTTCACCACATTGGCCAGGATGGTCTCTATCTCTCGACCTTGTGATTTGCCCGCCTCAGCCTCCCAAAGTGTTGGGATTTCAAGTGTGAGCCACTGTGCCTGGTCGGTTATTTTCTTTTTATCTTTTATCTACTATAGGTTTATTTGTGGTTATCATCAGGCTTACATATACCATCTTATAGTTATAACAGTCTATTTTAATATGATATCAACTTAATTTTGACTGCACATAAAACTCTACACTAACTTTTCCTCACTGCATATTTTATTTATTAATATTATGATTTACATCTTTTATATTGTGTATCCATTAACAAATTATTTATTTTTATTATTTTCATCTTTTAAATTTTATAATAGAGTATAACGCACCACCATTAGGGTATTATGGTACTCTGAATCTAAATATGGTCTTACCTTTACAGAAAGTTTTATATTTTCATTTGTTTTCATGTAGTTATTTAGTGTCCTTTTGTTTCAACTTGAATAACTTTATTATTTCATGTAAAGCGGGTCTAGTGGGGAATTTCTTCTGCTTTTGTTTTTCTTGGAAAAATTTAATTTCTCCTTCATTTTGGCTTTGCAACCTATAGTATTTCTATTGGTACTTGATTCCTTTCAGTACTTTGAATGTACCATCACATTCTCTCTTGGCCTGTAAGGTCTCTGATGATAAATCTACTGATGATCTTATGAGGGTTCCCTTGTAATAGATGAGTCACATTTTGTTGTTGCTTCTAAAATTCTCTTTGTCTTTGACCTTGTTGAATTTGATTATAATTTACCTTAGTAAAAACCTTCTGCTTAATCTCTTTGATGTTCTTTTGTCTTCATAGATCTTAATGTTCATTTTTCTCTTCAGGTTTGGGAAGCTTTCTGTCATTACATCTTTAAATAAGCTTTCTGCTCTTTTCTTTTTCTTCATTCCTTGTAGGACTCCCATAATGCATACATCTGTTCTCATGATGGTATCTCATAAGTTCCATGAGTTTTCTTGTATTTTGTTGTTGTTGTTGTTGTTGTTATTCTTTCTCTTTTTTTCCCCTCTGATTTGGTAATTTCTGATGATCTGTCTTTAATCACTCTGCTTCTTTCTCCTGCTTGATTGAATCAGCTGTGAAATTATGAAATTTTTCAATTCAGTCATGTTCTTCAGCTTCAGAATTCCTGTTGTTTTTTAATGGGTTCTGTCCCTTATTGGACTTCTAATTTTGTTCATTTATTGTTTTCCTGATATTGTTTACTTGTCTGTCTGTGTTTTGTAGTTCACTGCATTTCTTTCAGATAATTATTTTGAATTTTTTGTTGGGCTTTTCCTAAATTTCTATTTCTTTAGAGTTGGTTACTGATGGTGCTTACATTTTTTTCCTATGTGGCATCATGTATCCCTAATTACTTGTGGTCCTTGTGACCTTACATTTGTGTGTGCGCATCTGAAGAAGTAAGCACCTCTTACAGTCTTTACACAATGGCTTTTGTAGAGAAATCTTTTCACTAGTAAGCCCATCTAGATCTACTGAGTGGCCTCACTGGCAGGGTTCACAGGGAGACTTGCTGCTGTTATTTTAGAACTTTCTAGCCTAGTCCCTGGGTCAGTGGGTGGATGGGTCTGGCTCCTGGCTCCACAGGGAACATCCTGGTACCCGAGCAGGCTTGGTGTCTGGACCCACAGTGGTGAATGTGGAGCTTGTCTCTATGTGAGAATGTCTAGCTCCTGGGTTCATGGTAATAGGCCTGGAATCTGAGTCTTTCAGTTCAGGCCAGATCCTGGGTCCACAAGAGATAGCTTGGCATTAGCATACACTTGGGTGGGCCTGAAGTTTGGATCTGTAGGGGCTGGCCTGAGGTCTGGGTTCACAGAGTCCAATAGCTCTGAGGTAGACCCTGAGCCTCAGTCTGTGAAGGCCAGCCTAGTACTGAGGTGGGCTTGAAGCCTGGGTACTCAAGGGTAGTCCTGGGTCCTGAGGCTTTAGGGTCTGGCCTAAAACCTGAGGCCAAGGAGACTGGTCTGGTGCTGGGGTGGCCCTGAGGCTTGATCCTCAGGGGCTGGCCTAGAGTCAGTTCACTGGGACAGGTCTCATGATGGGGTCCATGGTGGAGCTGGTTTCTAACTTTACACTCCTTCCCCCTTATAAAAATATCTCTCTGCACTGTGCTGCCTGTATTGAGGAAAGGATTATGTAAGTAATATGAAACAGTCCTTTTTACCCTCTTCAATGTGTCTTTTATTATTTATTTACTCCACCCATGTGCTGTAATCTCTTACCTGGATTCCTTAGCTTTTGAGAAGGTATTTTTGTGTGTGCATAATTTTTCAAATTGACGTTTTTGTGAGAGGACAAGCACTGAAAACTTCTGTTCTGCCATCTTGCTGACATCACTACTCTATCATCTAGATATGTATTTTAAGTACACTTTTAATTGCCAGTACACCATGTCTGCATAGGTATAACAGAAACCAGTCAAAGTCACATGTTATGGTAGTGTGAGTGATGTGTACTTTATTAATCTGCTTGTAGGGTCTAGAAGAAGCTAACAGAACAGATGAAAAACCATATTTCCAGGAACCTCAACAGATAGAACATCCTTAACTCTTAAATCTTAGCATGACTATTTTCTTTTTTAAAATAATTATATTATTTTAAAAATTAAAATTATATTTTTAAAATTATATTTTTAATTGAAGTATAATAAATTATTCATAGTTATGAGGCACAAAGTAATATTTTAATACATGTATACAATATGTAATGATCAAATCAGGGTGCTATATTTTGGGTGCTTGTCCCACTAAAATTCATATTAAAATTTGATTCCTAATGTTGAAGACTGGACCTAATGGGAGATATTTGGGTCATGGGGTCAGATTCCTCATGAATGGCCTAGGGGCATCCTCACAATAATGAGTTAGTTTTCATTCTATTAGTTCCTGTGAGAGCTGGTTGTTATAAACAGCCTGGTACTTCCTCCCTCTCTCTCTTTCTCTTGCTTCCTCTCTTGCCATGTGATCTCTGCACATGCCAGCTTCTCTTAACCTTCCACCAGGAGTGCAAGCAGCCTGAGGCCCTCATGAGACCTTGAGCAGATTGCAGCACCATGCTTCTTATACATCCTGTATAACTATGAGCAAATAAACCTCTTTTCTTTACTAATTACCCAGTCTCAAGCATTCCTTTATAGCAATGCAAATGGACTAGGACAGTAAATTGGTACTAAGGAGTGGGTTGTTGCTGTAAAGATACCTGAAAATGTAGAAACAGCTTTGGAACTGGGTAATAGGCAGAGGTAGAAAGTTTGGAAGGATTAGAAAAAAATTAAAAAGTGAGAGAAATTTTGCAACTACTTAGGAAGTGATTAAGTGGTTGTGAACAAAATACTGATGGAAATATGGGTAGTAAAGCCATGTTGATGAGGTCTCATATGGAAACTAGGAACTTATTAATAACTGAACCAAATGTCACCCTTGTTCACTCACGTAAAAGAACTTGGCTGCATTGTGTCCATGCCCTGGGTCTTTGTGGAGGGCTGAACTTAACAGTGAAGACCTAGAGTATCTGAAGGAAGATACAAAATGCAAATCAAAACCACAATAAGATATTGTCTTATCCCAGTTAGAATGACTATTATAAAAACCAGAGCACCTGTAGTCCAAAAAGATATTTGGCATAATTTTGATTTTTTAAAGTTTGTTGGTCGGGAGCAAGATGGCCAAATAGGAACAGCTCCAGCCTCCAGCTCCCAGCGCGAGTGACACAGAAGACTGGTGATTTCTGCATTTTCAACTGAGGTACCGGGTTCATCTCATGGGGAGTGCCGGACAATCGGTGCTGGTCAGCTGGTGCAGCCCAACCAGTGAGAGCTGAAGCAGGGCAAGGCATCGCCTCACCTGGGAAGCACAAGGGGGAAGGGAATCCCTTTTCCTAGCCAAGGGAAACTGAGATACACAACACCTGGAAAATCGGGAAACTCCCGCCCTAATACTGCACTTTACCAAGGGTCTTAGCAAACAGCACACCAGGAGATTATATCCCACATCTGGCCCGGAGGGTCCCACACCCACGGATCCTCCCTCATTGCTAGCACAGCATTCTGAGATCTAACTGCAAGGTGGCAGCAAGGCTGGGAGAGGGGCGCCTGCCATTGCTGAGGTTTAAGTAGGTAAACAAAGCCTCCAGGAAGCTCGAACTGGGTGGAGCCCACTGCAGCTCAAGAAGGCCTGCCTGTCTGTATAGACTCCACCTCTGGGTGGAGTCTGACAGCTGTCTGACAGCTTTGAAGAGAGCAGTGGATCTCCCAGCACAGAGGTTGAGATCTGAGAATAGACAGACTGCCTGTTCAAATGGGTCCCTGACCCTTGAGAAGCCTAACTGGGAGACATCCCCCACTAGGTGCAGACTGACATCTCACACCTCACACAGTGGGGTACACTCCTGAGACGAAGCTTCCAGAGCAAGAATCAGACAGCAGCACTCACTGTTCAGCAATATTCTATCTTCTGCAACCTCTGCTGCTGATAACCAGGCAAACAGGGTCTGGAGTGGACCTCAAGTAATCTCCAACAGACCTACAGCTGAGGGTCCTGACTGTTAGAAGGAAAACTAACAAACAAAAAGGACACCCACACCAAAACCCCATCAGTACGTCACCATCATCAAAGACCAAAGGCAGATAAAACCACTAAGATGGGGAAAAAGCAAGGCAGAAAAGCTGGAAATTCAAAAAACCAGAGCACATCTCCCCCACCAAAAGAATGCAGCTCATCACCAGCAATGGATCAAAGTTTGATAGAGAATGACTTTGATGTGTTGAGAGGAGAAGGCTTCAGTCAATCAACTTCTCAGAGCTAAAGGAGGAAATATGTACCCAGCACAAAGAAACTAAAAATCTTGAAAACAGAATGGAAGAAAGGATAACTAGAATAATCAATGCAGAGAAGGCCATAAATGAATTGATAGATATAAAACCAAGACACAGGAGATACGTGACAAATGCACATGCTTCAGTACCAACTCGATCAACTGGAAGAAAGAGTATCAATGATTGAAGATCAAATGAATGAAATGAAGTGAGAAGAGAAGTCTAGAGGAAAAAAAAAAGGAAAAAGAAATGAACAAAGCCTCCAAAAAATATGGGATTATGTGAAAAGACCAAATCTACGTTGGATTGGGGGTGCCTGAAAGTGACGGGGAAAATGGAACCAAGTTGGAAAACACTCTTCAGGATATTATCCAGGAGACCTTCCCCAACCTAGTAAGGCAGGCCAACTTTCAAATTCAGGAAATACAAAGAATGCCACAAAGATACTCCTCAAGAAGAGCAACTCCAAGACACATAATTGTCAGATTCACTAAAGTTAAAATGAAGGAAAAAATGTTAAGGGCAGCCAGATAGAAAGGTCGGGTTACCCACAAAGGGAAGCCCCTTAGACTAACAGCAGATCTCTCCACAGAAACTCTCCAAGCCAGAAGAGAGTGGGTGCCAATGTTCAACATTCTTAAAGAAAAGAATTTTCAACCCAGAATTTCATATCCAGCCAAACTAAGTTTCATTAGTGAAGGAGAAATAAGATCCTATACAGACAAGGCAATACTTAGAGATTTTGTCACCATCAGGCCTACCCTAAAAGAGATCCTGAAGGAAGCACTAAACATGGAAAGGAACAACCAGTACCAGCCATTGAAAAACGTGCCAAAATGTAAAGACCATCAATGCTAGAAAGAAACTGCATCAACTAACGAGCAAAATAACCAGCTAATATCACAATGATAGGATCAAGTTCATACATAACAATATTAAACTTAAATGTAAATGGACTAAATGGTCCAACTGAAACACACAGACTGGCAGATTGGATAAAGAGTCAAGACCCATCAGTTTGCTGTATTCAGGAGATCCATCTCACATGCAGAGACACACACAGGTTCAAAATAAAGGGATGGAGGAAGATCTACCAAGCAAATGGAGAACAAAAAAAAGCAGGGGTTGCAATACTAGTCTCTGATAAAACAGACTTTAAACCATCAAAGATCAAAAGACAAAGAAGGTCATTACATAATGGTAAAGGGATCAATCCAACAGGAAGAGCTAACTATCCTCAATATATATGCACCCAATACAGGAGCACCCAGATTCATAAAGCAAGTCCTTAGAGACTCACAAAGAGACTTAGACTCCCATACAATAATTATTGGGAGACTACAACACCCCACTATCAACATTAGACAGATCAACAAGACAGAAAGTTGACAAGGATATCCAGGAATTGAACTCAACTCTGCAACAAGCATACCTAATAGACATCTACAGAACTCTCCACCTCAAATCAACAGAATATACATTCTTCTCAGCACCACATCACACTTATTCGAAAATTGACCACATAGTTGGAAGTAAAGCACTCCTCAGCAAATGTAAAAGAACAGAAATTATAACAAACTGTCTCTCAGACCACAGTGCAATCAAACTAGAACTCAGGACTAAGAAAATCAATCAAAACCGCTCAACTACTTGGAAACTGAACAACTTGCTCCTGAATGACTACTGGGTACATAACAAAATGAAAGCAGAAATAAAGATGTTCTTTGAAACCAATGAGAACAAAGATAAAACATACCAGAATTTCTGGGACACATTTAAAGCAGTGTGTAGAGGGAAATTTGTACCACTAAATGCCCACAAGAGAAAACTGGAGGGATCTAAAATTGACACCCTAAGATCACAATTAAAAGAACTAGAGAAGCAAGAGCAAACACATTCAAAAGCTAGCAGAAGGCAAGAAATAACTAAGATAGAGCAGAACTGAAGGAGATAGAGACAGGAAAACCCTTCAAAAAAACAATGAATCCGGGAGTTTGTTCTTTGAAAAGATCAACAAAATTGATAGACTGCTAGCAAGATCGATAAAGAAGAAAAGAGACAAGAATCAAATAGATGCAATAAAAAATGATAAAGGAGATATCAGCACCGACCCCACAGAAATACAAACTACCATCAGAGAGTACTATAAAAACCTCTATGCAAATAAACTAGAAAACCTAGAAGAAATGAATAATTTTCTGGACACTTACACTCTCCCAAGACTAAACCAGGAAGAAGTTGAATCACTGAATAGACCAATAGCAGGCTCTGAAATTGAGGCAATAATTAATAGCCTACCAACCAAAAAAAGTCTAGGACCAGATGGATTCACAGCCAAATTCTAGCGAAGGTACAAGGAGGAGCTGGTAGCATTCCTTCTGAAACTATTCCAATCAATAGAAAAAGAGGGAATCCTCCCTAACTCATTTTATGAGGCCAACATCATCCTGATACCAAAGCCTGGCAGAGACACAACAAAAAAAGAGAATTTTAGATCAATATCCCTGATGAACATAGATGCAAAAATCCTCAATAAAATACTGGCAAACCGAATCCAGCAGCACATCAAAAAGCTTATCCACCATGATCAAGTAGGCTTCATCCCTGGGATGCAAGACTGGTTCAATATATGCAAATCAATAAACATAATCCAGCATATAAACAGAACCAAAGACAAAAACCAAGATTATCTCAATAGATGCAGAAGAGGTCTTTGACAAAATTCAACAGCCCTTCATGCTAAAAACTCTCAATAAATTTGATATTGATGGAACGTATCTCAAAATAATAAGAGCTATTTATGACAAACCCACAGCTAGTATCATACTGAATGGGCAAAAACTGGAAGCATTCCCTTTGAAAAGTGGCACAAGATGGGGATGCCCTCTCTCACCACTCCTATTCAACATAGTGTTGGAAGTTCTGGCTAGGGCAATCAGGCAAGAGAAAGAAATCAAGGGAATTCAGTTAGGAAAAGAAGAAGTCAAATTGTCCCTGTTTGCAGATGACATGCTTGTATATTTAGAAAACCCCATCGTCTCAGCCCAAAATCTCCTTAAGCTGATAAGCAACTTCAGCAAAGTCTCAGGATACAAAATTAATGTGCAAAAATCACAAACATTCTTATACACCAGTAACAGACAAGCAGAGAGCCAAATCATGAATGAACTTCCATTCACAATTGCTTCAAAGAGAATAAAATACCTAGGAATCCAACTTACAAGGGATGTAAAGGATCTCTTCAAGGAGAAATACAAATCACTGCTCAGTGAAATAAAAGAAGACACAATCAAATGGAAGAACATACCATGCTCATGGATAGGAAGATTCAATGTTGTGAAAATGGCCATACTGCCCAAGGTAATTTATAGATTCAATGCCATCCCCATCAAGCTACCAATGACTTTCTTCACAGAATTGGAAAAAAACTGCTTTAAAATTCATATGGAGCCAAAAAAGAGCTCACATTGCCAAGACAATCCTAAGTCAAAAGAACAAAGCTGGAGGCATCATGCTACCTGACTTCAAACTATACTACAAGGCTACAGTAACCAAAACAGCATGGTACTGGTACCAAAACAGAGATATAGACCAATGGAACAAAACTGAGCCCTCAGAAATAATACCACACATCTACAGCCATGTGATCTTTGAAAAACCTGACAAAAACAAGAAATGGGGAAAGGATTCCCTATTTAATAAATGGTGCTGGAAAAATTGACTAGCCATAAGTAGAAAGCTGAAACTGGATCCTTTCCTTACTCCTTATATGAAAATTAATTCAAGATGGTTTAGAGACTTAAATGTTAGACCTAAAAGACCTAGAAGAAAAACCCTAGAGGAAAACCTAGGGAATACCATTCCGGATATAGGCATGGGCAAGGACTTCATGTCTAAACCAACAAAGCAATGGCAACAAAAGCCAAAATTGACAAATGGGATCTAATTAAACTAAAGAGCTTCTGCACAGCAAAAGAAACTAACATCAGAGTGAACTGGCAACCTACAAAATGGGAGAAAATTTTTGCAATCTACTCATCTGACAAAGGGCTAATATCCAGAACCTACAAAGAACTCAAACAAATTTACAAGAAAAAAACAAAGAACCCCATCAAAAAGTGGGCAAAGGATATGAACAGACATTTCTCAAAGGAAGACATGCATACAGCCAACAGATACATGAAAAAATGCCCATCATCACTGGCCATCAGAGAAATGCAAATCAAAACCACAGTGAGATACCATCTCACACCAGTTAGAATGGCAATCATTAAAAAGTCAGGAAACAACAGGTGCTGGAGAGGATGTTGAGAAATAGGAACACTTTTACACTGTTGGTGGGATTGTAAACTGGTTCAACCATTGTTTAAAACAGTATGGCGATTCCTCAAGGATCTAGAACTAGAAATACCATATGACCCAGCCATCCCATTACTGGGTATATACCCAAAGGATTATAAATCATGCTGCTATAAAGACACATACATACGTATGTTTATTGCGGCACTATTCACAATACCAAAGACTTGGAATCAACCCAAATGTCCATCAGTGACAGACTGTATTAAGAAAATGTGGCACATATACACCATGGAATACTATACAGCCATAAAAAAGGATGAGTTCATGTCCTTTGTAGGGACATGGATGCAGCTGGAAACCATCATTCTCAGCAAACTATCGCAAGAACAGAAAAATCAAACACTGCATGTTCTCCCTCATAGGTGGGAATTGAACAATGAGATCACTTGGACTCTGGAATTGGAACATCATACACCAGGGCCAATTACGGGGAGGGAGAAGCGGGGAGAGATGACATTGGGAGCTATACCTGATGTAAATGATGAGTTGATGTATGCTGACGAGTTGATGGGTGTAGCACACCAACATGGCACAAGTATACATATGTAACAAACCTGCACTTTGTGCACATGTACCCTAGAACTTAAAGTATAATAAATAAATAAATAAATAAATAAATAAATAAATAAATAAAATGTGTTGAGTCTTAACCTACGGTCTATCCTTAAGAATGTTCTATGGGCTGATGAGAAGAATGTATGTTTTGCAATAGTTGGTTGAAATGTTCTTTAAATGTTTGTTAGGTCCATTTGGTTTATAATGCAGTTTAATTCTGATATTTGTTTGTTTTCTGTCTAAATGCTGACAGTGGGAGTGTTGATGTTTCCAACTATTATTATAGTGGGGTCTATCTTTATATTTAGTTCTAATAATATACACTTTGTATATTTGGGTACTCTTATGTTGGGTGCATATATATTTTTAATTTTATATTTTCTTGCTGAATTGATCTCTTTATCATTATGTAATGACCTTCATCCCTTTTTTTTGTTTGTTTATAGTCTATTTTATCTGGTATAAATTTATCTTTTTCTGTGTTCCTTTGGCATCTGTTCGTGAGGAATATTTCATTCCATTCCTTCACTTTCAATCTTATGTGGTCTTTATGGTAAACAGAATTTCTTATAGGAAGCATATAATTGGGTCTTGTTTGTTTTTTAACTCATGCAGCTAGTCTATCTTTTAATTAGACACTATAACTGCTTTACATTCAAGGTTGGTAATAAGTAAGGACCTACTCTTGTCATTTTGTGAATTGTTTTCTAGTTGGTTTGTGTATCCCTGTGCTTCTTTATTCCTCTCTTTTTGATTATCTTTGTAGTTTATTGGTTTTGTATAGTGATACGTTTGATTCCTTTCTCTTTCTCATATGTTTATCTGTTTTGCCAGTGAGTTTTAATCTTTTAGGTGTTTTTACAATGGCAAATATTCTATTTTTTTTTTTTCTAGATGTAGGTTTCCTTTGAGCATTTCTGGTAGGGCTGGTCTAATGATAATAAATTTCCTCTGTTTTTGCTTGTCTGGGAATGACTTCTTTTTTCTTCATTCCTTAAAGATAGTTTTGCTGGGTGTAACATTCTTGTGACATTTTTGTTTGGTTTGGTTTCCACATTTTGAATATATTTTCCCATTCTCTTTTGGGCTATAAGATTTCTGCTGAGAAATCTATTATTCTGATGGAGATTCTGCAACTCTCATAAGGTCAAATTTCGTTCACATCATTGTGTCCCATATGTCTTGTAGGCTCTCTTCATTCTTCATTCTTTTTTATGTTTATTTTTTCTACTTGTGGAGATGTAGGGGCAATTGGGCCCCAGGGTAGAATGCACTCTGATGGTGGCTCTGCTTTTAAAATGGTGACATTCTGCAGCAGTCTAGGTTACTGGTAATGCAGTGGGGGGACCCATTATGAATTATTTCTCTGGAAGCTCCCTATACTGTGCTTAATGCCTACGAGAGTTGTGGGGCTCTCAGGTAGTTAGAATTTAGATGTTCATGATTGATATATGGACTCTTGGGGATCTCCTGTTTACCTTTTCCTTCCAGCAGGGAGTCACTCTTGGGTCTGAGTTGATCCTGGCCAGGTGCTTTATTTCTTTCTCTAAGCTGCTATCCTGAGTCACCATGCGTCAGTGGGTCTTTGTCATTTCTTTGCTAAATTCCAGTGTTCTTTCCTAGACATTGTGTGGTCTTCCGGATATGTGGTTATCTATTTTGTTGTTGTTGTGTTCCTTTGTGAAGGAGATAAGTGCTGGGTGTGGTAGGGAGCCATCTTGATGACTTGTCTTCTAAGCATGACTATTTTCAGTGAGTAACCTAGACTCACACATTTCATTTACACTTACTTGGTATTAAATTATTGCTTTTCTTTGGAGAACTACTGTAAGGACATGTAAAACTTCTCAGAGATGTAAACATTACAAAGCTTTTAAGAAGCACCCAGGATACTCTCTTTCATACTTTAGTGTTTTATTAAGAAATATTTATATTAGAATTTTGAAAAGTCAAAAATGTCAAAGCCTTCAAAGAATCCATTTGAGGGCCGGGCACGGTGGCTCAAGCCTGTAATCCCAGCACTTTGGGAGGCCAAGACGGGCGGATCACTAGGTCAGGAGATCGAGACCATCCTGGCTAACACGGTGAAACCCCGTCTCTACTAAAAAATACAAAAAACTAGCCGGGCGAGGTGGCGGGCGCCTGTAGTCCCAGCTACTCAGGAGGCTGAGACAGGAGAATGGCCCGAACCCGGGAGGCGGAGCTTGCAGTGAGCTGAGATCCGGCCACTGCACTCCAGCCTGGGCGACAGAGCGAGACTCCGTCTCAAAAAAAAAAAAAAAAAAAAAAGAATCCATTTGAGGTTTTTCTTGTAATGTTTGCAAGCAGGAAAGGGAGCTGAAAGTTGCAGGTAGGTTGTTACAGAGGTGTGCCCTATATGTTGATTGCAAGAAAGATAGTAACTCTTTAATTTAGGATATGTTGTTGTAATGTTCTGTGAAATCTGAACTCTGGTGATTGTAGCAGAGTCTTCCAAACCTGTGGTTGTTTTTGTCGCTCTAGTCTTTCCTAAGTCTACAGTGGTACAGCCACTGTAGCTGTCTTAATCAGCTTCTTGGTAATGCATTAATGAAATGCACTTCATACACAACCCACAGTCTCAGATCAGGCTTAGGAGATTGCTTTACTAAAAGAATCAGGAGTATAATGACCTTATGTTGTAGGTAGATTCTATCTGACAAACCACCCATTTTAATTCTTCTTGATCCCTGTTATAGTTTTTGATTCTGGGGATCATGGGACTTTATTGAAATGCCTGTATGGCATTGGAGACCTCAGAAGCACAGTCCTGTCTCAAGTTTCAATTTCTGTTTCTATCTGAGGAAATGGTTTGGAACTGCTTCATTGCAATTTTCAACTCTGTGGAAAAAAATGTGATGGATTTAGAATTTATGTTAGCTTCCACGTCTTTTTATTTTTGTAAAAGTGTGCATTTGAAAATTTTTAATGATCTACAAACACTTCTTTATTACATTGTCATAATTTTGTTCATAGGGTAGTTCATTGTTAGTTAGGAAGACATTTTATGAAATTTTATTGATTTATCTGTCAGATACAAGAACCACATAACTTTTGGGCAGATACTTTTCAACAGAATTGTTTGTAGTTAAAATTGGGGAGGCAACCACAACTTTTAGGGAAAAATAACTGGAAAAATTATGCATTTCCAACACATGGTTAATATAGTGGAAATGAAACTTCAAAAATGTGTGGAATTTCTACTCTAAAAGGAGAAAGTTCTCTGAACAAATCAATTATTTTGTTTTATGTCTGTGATCCTTTCCAAATTTAAAGGGAGAAATTGTGATTTAAAAAATAGATGTATAGAAAATTGATCTGTTTGATAAGAACAGTTCAAGACAAAGCTATGAATTAGGCAATTTTTTTTATTTGGCAATATTTCTATTGCTCCTTAAATGTTTTTCCTTTTTGGCAGTATGTTCTTTCTCCAGTTACCTTCCAGGCACACTTATGCCAAGGTTTTACTTTCTTATTATGTCCCTCTTCCGTTTAAAGCTTACTTGCATATATCCCTTTGCTTCATAGCCAGTTAAAATAATACAATAGTTTTATTAACAGATACTGGCTTAACATACTATTGATAACTTTCATTTTTATGAGAAGTTTTGGAGATAAGTATTCTTAAAATTAATTCAGACACATTTAAAGGAGATGGAGGAATTAGAGATAACAAGAAATATATTTTTGCACAGACAGAATTTTTCCCAAGCATTCCTCAAATTACATCTACTTATTTTTGTATAATAACTATTCTGCTAATATTAAGCACATTGAATTCATATAACAGAAATGGTTCACTTGTTATTTGAAAATGAAATTCATTAATTATTAGGGTGGTTTACATTTCTGAAGTAATTTCTTGTGCATTTTCTCATGTGATTATCTCAATAACCATATTAGGAAGAGCACACAGTGTCACCTTTTTACAAATGAAGGAATTGAGCCTCAGACAGATTTATAGATTTGCTTAAGGTGACCAACCACTGTATAGTAAAAATAGAAAATAAAGCAATGTCACTAGACTCCCGGCCTCATAATTGTTCCATCATTGCTAGTCAAGATATATAAGAGATGAACATTTAATTAAATATCTTTCTCTTTATTCAGTACACATATATTAGTTACCAGTAATATGCATTGACTCATAAGGGACACAGAGAGGCAGAGACATGACCTTGCTAGGAGTTCCCAGTCTAGTTGAGAAAGTTAAAACATTTAAAGAGATTTCTGTAATACAAGATATAGAAAGTGAAATATCCCAGTAAAATTGAGGAAGAGATATAATAGTGAGTGAATCTAAAGAAGGACTTTTTAGCTGTAAAGAGAAAATTCTAGTCTTCACACTGGCGTGTGCACATGGACATGGCTTTGCATGATGTCTAGGATATGGATATATAGAGATGAAAGACAGTACACAAAAGCAGAGGGAATATTGAGCACAAAATTACATCTAGGAAAAAGGGTTGATGATATAGACCTTTTCTGCATTTTCTTTCCTTTGCACTGATACTCCCTTCTGTTAACAGTACAGAAGGGAATACTGATGTGGAATACTCTTCTGTTAACAATACCCAAATATTTCTTTGGGCAGCCAGCTCTTTCCAACTCTAAATATATGTGTTTGTGGAGAGATTGATCTGACCATTCTGCTTTAAAGGGGACCACAATTCCCAGCCCGATCAGTCAGAATTACAGTGGTTCAAGGATATGCATATTATGCAGGACTTCTGAGAAAAAGCACATTTTTTTTCTTTCTGCTGAGGTTGCTCAGAAAGTAGAATGTAAGTGGTGGTCTTCTTTGCCCCGTCATGGAAAAAGCCTTCTGTTTGTATACAGTTCTCAATGGGTCTCTCACATTTCTGCCGATCTTGTGGATAAAGTACAAATTGCCTTTTTTTCCAGACTATACTTTAAAATATGTTTGCTCAGTGAATAGCCTTGGGAAGAGAGAAAGAGATCCAGAACAAAGGAAAGGAATGCTTACTGTCCATCAAAAAAGATTCAGGCTCTCTAAGCTCAGAGTTCCTCTACTGCAACACAACCTACTACCTGGGTAGGCATACACCTAGGCTTCTCTGTGTCCCTCATGATATTTATGGATTAGAGGGATTCACAGAAATATACCTTTGCCTCTGGTCCAGCAGTCTCATGTTTTCTGTCAGCATTTATATAACCAAGGCAGGTTATATAACTTGCTAACTTACAAGCAAGGTAAATCGCAGACCATTCTCATTTTTCTGACACTTTTTGGATAAATAAACCAACAGAGGCTTCTAGAAAGATGTACAAAGAAAGCTGTTTGTGGCAATATTTTTTTTGACATCTGTATCAAATTATGCCTTAATTAAGATGTCTGCATCTTACTCAGTTAAATGAACTACCACATTTCATTCCTGCTTAAGCTTTCTTAAATTATGTTTCCATCACTTGCAAGCAAAAAAATCCGTATCCCAATATTGGAGAACTATCTAAAAATTTAATTTAATTCGATGCAGAAATGGGACTACTGAAAGATTAGATTAGATATGAATTTCTAGCATAGCTGCAAATTTGACTGGAAGTGAATGAAAACAATGGGATTTTTCCATTAGAATACAATATTTTACACACATTTAAATCTTGAGTATCAATATGGAATTTCATTCCAGTGCATTCTATGCATGTTCTCAACTAGCAAAAAAAAAAAAAAAAAAAAAAAAAAAAAAGTAGGTCTTTAATTGTTATTAGCTTTGAGAAGATGAAGAACAGATATTATTTACGATAAGCAAATTAAAACCAAGTGACTTTCCTGAAACTTCACTGTGGCCTGAAAGTAAACCACAGCTTATGTGATTCTCTTTAGGGTCTCCACATATTCTTTTCTGGCACATTTCTCTTCAAAATATCTCATCAAGAAAGTAAATAAAAAAGAAAAATGCACACTGATTACATAAAATATAATTTTTGCTGCATATATTGTAAATAAAATAGTAACCTATATACTTAAGGGTTTCGTTTTTTCAAGTAAGGTACAAAATATGATATTATGAAAGGAACATTAAGCTTGGAATGATTTTACTTGTGTTTTCGCTACAGTGCTGTGTAAGACAAAACCACTAAGTCTTAAAATTTCTTGTGTAAATTTGGATAATTAATCCTATCTTCACAGAGTAATTGTTAGGTAAGTTATGTTGTATGTGAATGTGTTTAGCATGTACTTGGAATAAATGTAGGTGATATTTTATATTTATTGTCTTTATGCTTTGTATAAGGTATAAATATAGAAGTGTCATTTGAAGTGCTCAAAGATAATAAAAGATGATTTTAGAAGAATAAATGTTCATCTCTTTCAGAATTAATTCAGAAATTCTTCAGATAAGTTCATCTAAAAGATTAATACATGACATATGAAAAGTAAAAGTAGTGACAGCTTGCTTTCTCAAATGTTAAAACATAGCATAGAATAATAATGATTTTAGAAATGCAGAATGTATATAAGAATCAATAAACCAATCAGTGGAACAGACTAGATAATCTTAAATGACAAAATGTAAACTAATTTATAAAGTGGAACAAATAATAAAAAAAGTACAATTCAACAAATGTCAAAACAATTTTCTCTGGGGAAAGAAAACCAAGTTGTTTCATTTACTAATATAATTTTCCTGTGGATCTAAAAGTTAAAAGTAAAAATGAAAGTCTTAAAATTATGAGGCAATTTTTGAGCATAAACACAACAGAAAAAAATCTTAAAGGTTATTATTTAGTAATTTGACCACATGCAAGCTTGATACTTCTGTATGTCAAACATGAATAAAAAGCAAATGATCAACTAAGAAAATGTTTGCAAAAAGTATAATGAGAGGAAAGACTTCTCCCAAATTATTTTAAAATAACAACCCAGTGGAAAAATGAATAAAAGTCTCATAGAACCATGTAATATAGAAAGAAAAGGGGCCTGGAAATATATGAAAAATTTGCAACTTTGGTAGTAACCAAAGAAATACTAATAAAATAAGATTATTTTCATCACCACTGGAAAATTTATAGTGATCTGGGTTGCTGAAATGTGTACAAATTCATACAGATGTTCTGTAAAAAAAATTGCTACTTTGTGTTAAGAAATAAATATTCCTATTGATTATCTCATTAATCCTACTCATAAATTTAATCCAATTCTAGTCATAGCCATAACACAAATTCCTATGACTTCCTAACCTACCAGCAATCTATTCAAATAAAATAATTAGTAATTCTTATTGAAATTTAATATAAATATAAGTATAATTTTAACAAAAAGTAGGCAATAAAAGAATAAAAACAGTAAAATAAATATTAAATACACAGGTAAAAAAATTTATGACATCATTAAAAAGTCAGGTTTCAAGAAACATCTGGGAAAATGTTCATGATATAATACAAATAAATGAAATACAAAAGAAACATGATAAAACAAGAACACAATTTGATACCTATTATGACAAAAAAAAAAAAGGCATTTAACAAAAGAAAAAGAATTGCACCAAAATTGAGATCATGCTAATTTCAAATACGTGCTTTATATTTTATATTTTATATTTTGTATTTTATATTTTCTCAATTTTTTAATGATATGTTTCTATAACTAGAAAAAAATGTTCTTTAATTAAAAATTTTTAAAATTTTTAAAAAATCAAATGCTCAAAAATATTCTTCTCTTTGGATGAAACCAGCTTATCTATAAAATTGTGTACTGCTGAAATTTCAGAGTACCCAATAAGATAAGAAAAACTAATTTGCTTTTACGGTACAGAGGTTAAAAAATGAAACACACACTATATGCTTGTGATATAAATATTTCTAATATTAGAACCACCAATAGAAGTACACTATTTTGCATATTTTTTCTTTTCTCTTAGCATTGCATGACCTTATGTTTAATTTGCATAATTTAAATGAGTCCTTTGAGTGGCATGCAGTTGCATAATTATTCTTTTAATTACTGTTATTACTGTTTGTGTAATAGCAGATAATTTGAATAGATCATTTTTATTCTTCAAATTTTGCAGTTTCATATGCAACACAGATAGACTATATCAAAATGCTAAAATTACATGTGAAGATATAAAGAGAGCTGTTGAAGATTTTTAGAATCGTGGATTTGTCTGTCTCCCAGATAAGCAAAAGGAAGAATCTACATTTTTTGTTTAGAAAAATCAAAAGTCAAGTATTTAACTCTTACAACTTGTGTAATTGTGGAAGCCATCCACACACACAAAAATGGAATACATGTTAAATTGTTTAAGTCTGTTGAATAATATACACTTTCTTATTTTTCAGGAATTTTTTATATAATAAACCTGAGAAGAAAATCATGTATCATTAAAATATGTATGCTCAGTTCTTGATAAATATATAAAAATTGTATTCAAAATCAGATCATTGTTGATGCTTGATATGGTTGGCTGTGTCCCTACCCAAATCTCATCTTGATTTATAGCTCCCATAATCCCCATGTGTCGTGGGTAGGACCTAGGGGGAGGTAATTGAATCATGGGGCATGTCTTTCCCATGCTGTTCTTGTTATAATGAATAAATCTCAAGAAATCTGATGACTTTATAAAGGACAATTCCCCTGCACACACTCTCTTGCTGCCACCATGTAAGACTTGGCTTTGTTCCTCCTTCTGCCATGATTGTGAGGCCTCTCCAGTCATGTGCAACTATGAGTCCATTAAACCTCTTTTTCTTTATAAATTCCCCAGTCTCAGGTATGTCTTTATTAGCAGCATGAGAACAGTCTAATACAATGCTATTTTCATTTACAGTTCTCTAAAAGCAAAATATTTTGTTATTTACAGAATCTTTAAAATTTAAATTATCTAACAATCATTCCCACTCTGATTTATTTTAAAAAGTAATAAAGCTCTCATTATTATAGGATATGTCAGACTCTTCAAGTTTTTAAATTAATTTTCCAAATAGGCATAAGGCATAATAAGCAAAAGACATAAGACAGAATAGGCATAAGGATTAAAAAGGTAAAGCAGATGCCTGGTACCCCATCAGGCATAGGGCATGGTTCTGTAACTTGAGATCAGAAGAGACTGGGCAGCTATGGCTGGGATGTACAGTTGTCACTTCTTCCCATAATTAACAAACATTTCTTTAAAATGTTCTGCACTTTACCATGAGGAAGCATCTGATATGCTGCCATAATTGAAGTCAGTTTTGCTTTCCTTGTGCATATGTCAATGTCAGATGTTATGAGGACAATCAAGAAGTAGAAGTCAGGCTCTGGCTTTTGTATGCAAAGACCTTGTATCTCCACTGGGGAAGGTCAACCCTTGTGTATGACCTTGGTTCCCAAATAACAACAGGACAGAGTTGTGTGTTTTTTTAGCAACAAAATATGTGGGATAGACATTGAGTCCCCAGAAACAAGTCTTTAACCAAACCCTAGCCTAGTGAGAGAATAAGAGCAGACAGGGGTTTTAGCAAAGATGAAAAGAGCCAGGGCTTGTTGGACCTGTCATGGGTGTCCATGTCAAGAGACCACCAAACAGGCTTTGTGTGAGCAACATGGCTGTTTATTTCACCTGGGTGCAGGCGGGGTGAGTGCGAAAAGGGAGTCAGCAAAGGGAGACAAGGGTGGGGCCATTTTATAGGATTAGGGTAGGTAAAGGAAAATTACAGTCAAAGGGGGTTGTTCTCTGGTGGGCAGGAGTGGGGGTTACAAGGTGCTCAGTGCGGGAGCTTTTTGAGCCAGGATGAGTCAGGAAAAGGAATTTCACAAGATAATATAATCGCTTAAGGCAAGAACCGACCATTTTCACTTCTTTTGTGGTGAAATGTCATTGGTTAAGGTGAGGCAGGGCATTTGCACTTCTTTTGTGATTCTTCGGTTACTTCAGGCCATCTGGGCATATATGTGCAAGTCACAGGGGATGCGATGGCTTGGCTTGGGCTGAGGCCTGACATTCCTGCCTTCTTATATTAATAATAAAACAAAATAGTGTGTGAAGTGTTGGGGCGGTGAAAATTTTTTGGGGGGTGGTATGAAGAGAAAATGGGCGATGTTTCTCAGGGCTGCTTCAAGCGGGATTAGGGGCGGCGTGGGAACCTAGAGTGGGAGAGATTAAGCTGAAGGAAGATTTTGTGGTAAGGGGTGATATTGTGGGTTTGTTAGAAGAACATTTGTCGTATTGAATGATTGGTAATGGCCTGGATGCGGTTTTGTATGCATTGAAAAACTAAACGGAAGGCACAAGGTAAGAGAAGGAGAAAGAACAGGTATTGAAGGACTACAAATTGGGAGGAACTAGAACATCTAATTAGAGAGTGCCCAAGGAGGTTCAGCATAGCCTTGCCAGCAAAGATTGTTTATTTACCTTAAAAGGAAATTTAGAGTGGTGGTTTGGGATAGCACTAGGAGATATCAGCTGTGATGGCTTGGAGAAACAGTGTAAACCGGCAGTGTAAACATGAGCAGGGCATTTATGAGTAGTTCAGAAGGTATTTTGAATATGAGTATGACTAGACAGAAGACAGCAGGGATGAAAGTTTTTTGGGGTGCAGTCTAAATTGGTCTGGTGTCTGGAATGAGACTGGGACCTAATAAAAAGGAGTGTCTACACAGGAGCTCAAATGGGCTGGAACCTGTAGCATTCCGAGGACAGGCCTGAATTCTGAGAAGGGAAAGTGGTAAAAGTATTGTCTAGTCCTTTTTAAGGTGGTGACTGACCTTGGTGAGGTGTGTTCTTAAAAGACTATTAGTCTGTTCTACCTTTCCTGAAGATTGAGGACGGTAAAGGTTTTGAAGGTATCACTGAATACTAAGAGCCTGAGAAACTGCTTGGGTGATTTGACTATTAAATGCTTGTCCGTTATCAGACTGTATAGAGTTAGGAAGGCCAAACTGAGGAATTATGTCTGACAGAAGGGAAGAAATGACCGCGGTGGCCTTCTCAGACCCTGTGGGAAAGGCCTCTACTTATCCAGTGAAAGTGTCTACCTAGACCAAGAGGTATTTTAGTTTTCTGACATGTGAGTAAAGTCAATTTGCCAGTCCTGTGCAGGGGCAAATCCCCGAGTTTGATGTGTAGGAAAGGGAGGGGGCCTGCACAATCCCTGAGGGGTAGGAGAATAGCAGATGGAACACTGAGAAGTGATCTCCTTGAGGATAGATTTCTAGGATGGAAAGGAAATGAGAGGTTCTAAGAGATAGAACCTAAATGGAAGAGGTTATGAAATGACGACAGAATAGAATGGGCCTGTGAGGCTGGAAGGAGATAACTTCCTTGGTCTAAGAACTATTTGCCTTATGTGGGAAGAGATTGATAGGTGGAAGTTTCAGCAGGTGAGGAGGTGGGAGTGGCCAATGTGAAGGAGGAAAACTGCCGTGAGGTATAGAAGTTGGAAGCTAGCTGCTTTTTTAGCTAACTTATCCTCATAAGCATTGTCCTGAGCGATGAAGAAAATAGATTTTGGAAGTTATGAGAACTGTAGAGAGTTGAGCATAGTTTGTGATTTTTAGGGCCTCTAACAGTATTAAAGCAGTGGCAGCCACTGTGCGCAGACATGAGGGCTAGGCTAAAACAGTGAGGTCAAGTTGTTTGGACAGAAAGGCTACAGTAAGAGGTCCCGGCTCTTGTGTAAGAATTCTGTCCGCACTAACCATGCCTAGAAAGGGAGTTGTTGTTTTGTAGAAGGGGTTGGGGTTTGGGAGATTAGTCAGACACAATCAGCAGGGAGAGTATGTGTGTGTTTGTGAGAATTATGCCAAGATAGATAACAGATGAGGAAGATATTTGGGCTTAACTGAAGTGATGGGGGCTGTCTGTGAAGCCTTGCAGCAGTACAGCCTAGGTAATTTGCTGAGACTGATGGGTGTCAGGGTCAGTTCAAGTGAAAGCGAAGAGAGGCTGGGATGAAGGGTGTAAAGGAATAGGAACAAAATATGTTTGAGATCCAGAACAGAATAATGGGTTGTGGAGCGAGGTATTGAGGATAGGAGAGTATATGGGGTTGGCACCATGGGGTGGATAGGCAAGACAATTTGGTTGACAAGGCGCAGAGATCTTGAATTAACCTGTAAGCCTTGTCTGGTTTTAGGACAGGTAAATGGGGGAATTGTAAGGGGAGTTTACGGGCTTTAAAAGGCCAAGCTGTAGCAGGCGAGTGATAACAGGCTTTAATCCTTTTAAAGCATGCTGTGGGATAGGATATTGGCATTGAGCGGGGTAAGGGTGATTGGGTTTTAATGGGATAGTAATGGACATGTGTTCGGTTGCCAGGGAAGGAGTAGAGATGTCCTATACTTGTGGGTTAAGGTAGGGGGTATGAGAGGAAGATGCAAAGGAGGCTTTGAACTGGGGGAAAAGGCAGCAATGAGGTGTGGCTGTAGCCTAGGAATAGTCAGGGAAGCAGATAATTTAGTTAAAATGTCTTGACCTAATAAGAGAGCTGGGCAGGTGGGGATAACTAAAAAGGAATGCATAAAAGAATGTTGTCCAAGTTGGCACCAGAGTGGGGAGTTTTAAGAGATTTAGCAGCCTGGCTGTCAATACCCACAACAGTTACGGAGGCAAGGGAAACAGGCCCTTGAAAAGAAGATAATGTGGAGTGGGTAGCCTCCATATTGATTAAGAAGAGGACGGACTTACCCTCCACTGTAAGAGTTACCCAAAGCATCTGTGATGGTCCAGGTGGCTTCTGAGGCAATGGGGCAGCATCAGTCTTCAGCCGCGAAGCCGAGAAGATCTGGGAAGGAGTCAGTCAGAGAGCCTTGGGCCAGAGCTCCAGGGCCTCTGGGAGTGGCTGCCTGGCAAGTTGGACAGTCCAATTTCCAGTGGGGTCTGGCTCAGATGGGACATGGCTTAGGAGGAATCTCAGGCTGTGGGCATTCCTTGGCCCAGTGGCCAGCTTTCCAGCACTTGTAGCAAGCTCCTGGGGGAGGAGGTTCTGGAGGAACCTCTGGCAGCTGCGGTTCAGGCATTTGGAGTTGTGTGCTGGAGATGTGGCTGGGGTTTGTCTCATATTGGAGGCAAGGAATTGCAACTCAGAAATAAGTTGCTACTTGGCTGCCTCTACTCTATTATTGTACACCTTGAAGGCAAGGTTCATTAAGTCCTGTTGTGGGGTTTGAGGGCCGGAATTTAATTTGGGAGGTTTATTTAATGTCAGGAGCAGATTGGGTAATAAAATAAAATGCATATTAAGAATAAGATGGCCTTCTGACCTTTCAGGGTCTAGGGCTGAAAAGCGTCTCAGGGTTGCTGCTAAACAGGCCATGAACTGGGCTAAGTTTTTCATATTTGATGAAAAAGAGCCTAAATGCTAACTGATTTGGGAAGAGGTTGGATAAAGAAAAAGGAACATTAACCTTGACTATGCCTTTATCTCTAGCCACTTTTTTAAGAGGAAATTTCTGGGCAGGTAGGGGAGGGCTAGTCGCGGAACGAAACTGTAAGCCAGACCGGGTGTGAGGAGGGGAGGTGATAAAAGGATTATAGGGTGGGGGAGCAGAGACTGAGGAAAAATTTGGACCTAGCTCGGCCTGGCAAGGAGGGGAGAGGTCAGATGGGTCTGTAGAAAACGAAGATCAGAAAGACTCAGTGACGCTTGGGGTTAGGACTGAGGGGACAGGCGGGAGAGAAAGAAGGAAGATTTGGGATGAGTTGCATTGGGAACAGAGACTAGGGAGGGACTGATGTGTAAAAGAATGCCTGGACGTCAGGCACCTCAGACCATTTGCCCATTTCACGACAAGAATTATTTAGATCTTGTAGGATAGAAAAATTGACAGTGCCATTTTCTGGCTATTTGGAACTACTGTCGAGTTTGTATTGGGGTCAAGCAGCATTGTAGAAGAAAATAAGGCATTTAGGTTTTAGACCAGGTGTGAGTTCTTGAGAACACAGGCTACGGAGAAGAAGGAGGAATGGAGGGTGGAAGGTTGCCCATAGTGAGGGGGGCAAGCCCGGAGAAAAGAAAGAGTGGAGATACGGAGAGAAGGAGTTCTGGGGTTCTTGCCCTCCAGAAAACTGGGAAAGGGATCGGGGCATGGAACTAAGGGATTGGGGAGCAAAAATAAGAGATCAGGGTGGAAAAATAAGAGGGGGGAGCAAAAATAAGAGGTCAGGGCACAAAAGTAAGAGGGGGAGCAAAAATAAGAGGTTGGGGTTCTTGCCCCTCCCCAAGAAAAGCAGAGAAGGGGTAGAAACAGGGAGAGAAGGGGTCGGGGTGCTTGCCCCTCCCCCAGAAAAGCAGAGAAGGGGTGGAGACAGGGAGGATAGGGGTTGGGGTGCTTGCCCCTCTCCCAGAAAAGTGGGACTTTCTGCTTAGGGTGTAGGACCAAGGCAGGCATCCCCGCAGCATGGTCAGACACTCCTGAAACGTGGGTGAGTAATCAGAGAGGTGTCCCTGCAATGATTAAACACTAAGGGAAGGCTGCCTTCTGCAGTCCGTGACTGGCGCCAGCGTTTTGGGTTCCACGGATAAAACGTGTCTCCTTTGTCTCTACCAGAAAATGAAAGGAATTGAAATTAAGAGAAGGGAGAGATTGATGGGTGGTGCCAAGATTGAAAGGAAAAAGAGGTTGAGAGATAGTGGGAGAGGTTGGAGAAGAGAGCAAAAAGGGGGCCGCTCACCCAATTTAAAATTGGTGAGATATTCCTTGGGCTGGTTGGTCTGAGGACCGGAGGTCATAGGTGGATCTTTCTCACGGAGCAAAGAGCAGGAGGACAGGGGATTGATCTCCCAAGGGAGGTCCCCTGATCCGAGTCACAGCACCAAAATGTCATGCGTGTCCGTGTGAAGAGACCACCAAACAGACTTTGTGTGAGCAACATGACTGTTTGTTTCACCTGGGTGGAGGCAGACTGAGTCCGAAAAGAGAGTCAGCAAAGGGAGATAAGGGTGGGACCGTTTTATAGGATTTGGGTAGGTAAAGGAAAATTGCAGTCAAAGGGGGGTTGTTCTCTGGCGGGCAGGAGTGGGGATTACAAGGTGCTCAGTGCGGGAGCTTTCTGAGCCAGGATGAGTCAGGAAAAGGAATTTCACAAGATAATATAATCGCTTAAGGCAAGGACCGGCCATTTTCACATCTTTTGTGGTGGAATGCCATCCATTAAGGTGAGGCAGGGCATTTGCACTTCTTTTGTGATTCTTCAGTTACTTCAGGCCATCTGGGCATATACGTGCAAGTCACAGGGGATGTGATGCCTTGGCTTGGGCTCAGAAGCCTGACAGGACCAACAAGTGTCCCATGTCAAAATACAGAATTAAGAACAAACTATTAATTTTACTGGAGAGTGAAATTATCTGCTTGAGCCAAAAAAATCATTCTGGAGTATCCCTTTCTCACGTTCTAATTTCAATGTTACCAAATCTGTCAGTTCTGCTGTGTTAACATCTTTCCCACTTGTAGCCCTATACCATGTCATCCTTTCTGCTCTTGCCTTAATTTAGTACCCCATTAGCTTTCAACTCAACTATTGGAATAGGCTTCCAACTGATCTCCTTACTTACTGTGTTAGACACCCCTTCTATCCCCGTACCATATATCCTGCCTACCTTCTGCGGTAACTATGATCATTCTAGGATGAAAATCATGACACGCTAATCCCTTGCTTGAAACCCTGGTCTCTTTACATTTGCTCTCAAGTTGAAGCACATGAAATTGCTAGTATTGAACAGGTTTGGACCTATAAAAACAGCAATTTTATAATGCAACTGCTGAAAACTTACATCAGGAGACTTTGGGTTGTAAGTAACAATACCCAAGTAAAAATGGCTTGAAAATGAAGGCATTAATTAACACTTCTCCTTCAAATTTGTGCTTCATAGCCTCCCTTTTCAAGACTATTGTCTCATTTCTCTCTCTCCTGGATGGAATGAATCATTAAATACACTGCTTAGCAAAGCACTTATTATTAAAGTTATTAGTCAACCTATCATAACATTTATTTTTCTTCCTCTCATAATCGCCTCAAGTTCTTTGAGGGCAAGAGTCATGTTTGATTCATCTGCATATTTCCAGAACCCTGCACAGTGCCTAGAACATAGTGGGCACTACATATTTGTGGATTAAGTGAATGAATGAAAGGCAGGATGGATGAATATATAACTGAGTAAATCGGATGGGGTCAGATTTTATATCATAGTTATATGAGTGCCATATAAATGTCTCCATTCTTTGCTGTACACCATGGGTTGCAGATTGGAGGTTTTCAGCACAACACATTCTTTTCCCAGTGCTTCAGTGAAGTTATTTCCAAAACAATATGTTATTTTCATGTCTGACAATATAAGTACAAATTAATATCAATATCATGATATAATTGTGCTACTTGCCATCTAGAGGCAATCAATTCAAATTAGGAGCCCTCAAAAACAATTACCCTTCTCCTATCTATCTCATATAAATATCGTGACCATCTATTAATAAAATAATGCTGTTTAAAGTTACTTGGAGATTTTTTAGTGCTAAAGTTTAGCAAAATATTTGCTAATGTTTTTAGAAGGTACTTTTGAAATTGCTAATATTCCCTCAATATTTGTTTAAAAATGAGACTTGTTTCATTGAAGAGAAGCCTATTGGTCAGGTGTGGTGGCTCATGCCTGTAATTCCAGCACTTTGGGAAGCCTAGGTGGGTGGATCACCCGAGGACAGGAGTTTGAAACCAGCCTGGCCAACATGGTGAAACCCTGTCTCTACTGAAAATACAAAAATTAACTTGGTGTGGTGGCTGGCACCTATAATCCCAGCTACTCGGGAGGCTGAGGCAGGAGAATCGCTTGAACCCAGGAGGCAGAGGTTGCAGTGAGCGGAGATGGTGCCATTGCACTCCAACCTGGGGGACAAGAGCAAAACTCCATCTCAAAAAAAAAAAAAAAAAAAAAAAAAAAAAAAAGAAATAAAGAAAGATAGATAGATAGATTTATTATTACTACATCTTGACTTTATATTGAAAGCCTTATATGATAGATTAAAAAATAATGAACTGAATTCTGAGAGTATAGATTAAGTATCAAATGAAATAATTTTGTAGATTATCAACTTTATCAAGGTCATAAGGTTATATATTTTTGTGCTTTCCATAAACTGTTTTACAGTACATGCCAAATGATCTGTTGTTTCTTCAGATTAATGAAATAATGTGCTTGTCAAAAATCTTTATTCTTAGCATCACATAAAACATGTAGATTGGCAAGAAGTTTTGCTAGGGTTCTTAAAGTTTGGACTCAAAAAAAAGATCTCTATTCAGAATCGCATATGATAGAGTAAATTTATGATTCTAAAATAAATTACCACTTCTAACACTTAGAGAAGTACAGTGGAGTTAGAGGTGTCTGGCCTTACTTATTAATTCCACCTCTCCACTCCTTGTTCAAGCTTCAGTTTTTTTTTAACTACAGTTGAGTATCTTGCAGAGGTAAGTGCTGAAAAGAATATAACCAAGTCTTGCATTATGTAACAGAACACACAGAGAGATTTTGTGTGGGCTACAAAAAAAAATACGTCTGAGAGTGCAGAAAGTTAGCATTAAGATGAACAGTACATGCCAAGGTATGTATTATAGAAAGGAAGGACATTCGTGTGTGTATGCACATGTGAACCATTATAAACAAAGGTACCAACCTGCAATTTCATTACAAAAGATGGTCCAACAAATAAGAACCCTATTTTCATTTCTTATGAACGATTTTGTTTTCAGAAACTTTAGGCAAATTCAGGGCTATATAATATATGGCAAATTAGAGGAACCACTCTTTAGTATTTGGAAGTCTATCTTGCTGGAGTGACTCAGTGGTTCAAGAAGCATCTATGGGAGGAGAAAGATCCAAAACCATTTGCTGGTATTACACAAATTAGCAATTTCACAAAACATCACCACTGTTCAGATCTGGAGTCAGGAGAAATAATGTTAAGGCAGAATAAGGAATGACTAGAATGTGTCCTGAATTCAAAGTCAAGAGAATATGGGAATTCAACTGCACAGTCAAGACTAAGGCATCTAGATATATCATATATTATAGGATATATGAGTCTAGAAAGTGGACCTGAGACAAGCACAAGGAAAATGGACACGTGGAATACACTGGAGTCTCTTAGAGTAAGTCTGAAGTCGTGTCTAAATTTGGATTGTCAAAATCTAGTTATGGTAGCATAATTATAGGCAGCAGAACAGGTAATAAAATTCATTCACAGTGAGCCTGAGAGTGAATGTTAGAAGCAGCTCAGCCACAGGATGGCTTTAATGGAAAGCGTTGTTGACAGCTAGGGTCCCTTTTATCCCCCCATCTCTAGCTAGAATTAGTCTCAGTGTGGCCTCAGCAGAGTCTACAGGTAAGAGAACCAGAAGAATGCAGGGGCTAGTACTGTCAGTTACTCTCCTGCCCCAGTCAGAATGTCTGGCTGCCATTCTCCTTCATCCCTTTCCCTCTTCTTTTTTCCCCACCCTACAACACCCTCTTCTGGGTTTCTCCCTACAACTCCGTGAGAGTGCTCCTAGGATTCTCATGAATGGATAGGGTATCCGGAAAACCCACTCCTGACGGTTATGTGGGTTCTTTTCTATTTCCTAGGCATCTCAGCTTGTTTGAGAAATAAAGGGGAAGAGTACAAGAGAGGGAAATTTAAAGCTGGGTGTCCAGGGGAGACATCACATGTCCGCAGGATCCGTGATATTTTCCGAGCCATAAAACCAACAAGTTTTTATTAGCAATTTTCAAAAGGGGAGGGAGTGCACGAATAGGGTGTGGGTCACAGAGATCACATACTTCACAAGGTAATAAATGGAGGCAAATGGAGGCAGGGCGAGATCACAGGACCACCGGATGGGGCGAAATTAAAACTGCTAATGAAGTTTCGGGCACGCATTGTCATTGATAACATTTTATCAGGAAACAGGGTTTGAGAGCAGACAACCTGTCTGACCAAAATTTATTAGGCGGGAATTTTCTTGTCCTTATAAGCCTGGGAGCGCTACAGGAGACCAGGGCTTATTTCATTCCTTCCGCTTGGACCATAAAAGACCGCACGCTTCCAAGAGTGCCATTCATAGGCCTGCCCTTAGGGGCGCATTCTCTTTCTCTACAATGTTGCTTGATATTTCTCCTATTTGCTTTTGAAAGAGGA
Organism: Macaca fascicularis; assembly: GCF_037993035.2. Classification (NCBI taxonomy): domain Eukaryota; kingdom Metazoa; phylum Chordata; class Mammalia; order Primates; family Cercopithecidae; genus Macaca; species Macaca fascicularis. The sequence goes on along the minus strand of NC_088380.1, from coordinate 91,929,281 downwards.
GAAATATGGCTCTGTTCCGTCTGGCTCACCGGCGGCCAGTTCAAAGTTACCTCCCTTGTTCCCTGATCATCGCTGTTACCCTGTTCTTTTGTCAAGATGCCCAGATTTCATATTGTTCAAACACACATGCTCTACAAACAATTTGTGCAGTTGACACAATCATCACAGGGTCCTGAGGCGACATTCATCCTCCTCAGCTTACGAAGAAGATGTTGGGATTAAGAGATTAAAGACAGGCATAGGAAACCACAAGGGGATTGATTGTGGAAGTGATAAGTGTCCATGAAATCTTCACAATTTATGTTCAGAGATTTCAGTAAAGGCAGGCATAAGAAATTATAAAAGTGTTAATTTGGGGAACTAATAAATGTCCATGAAATCTTCACAATTTATGTTCTTCTGCCACGGCTTCAGCCCATCCCTCTGTTCGGGTCCCTGACTTCCCACAACAATAGGGAATTTTCTTCTCTCCTGGACAAAGACATGTTAACACAATTCATCAGTCAGCAATCTGTCTGTACACATGTCACTTCTAAATGACTCAGCTGTTTGATTCCCATGCTTCTTGCTTTCCAAGTAATCTGCCATTTTTCTTCTTCCTCCGCAAGTAGTCTTAATGGTATTCTATGAACACATAGAATTCAAGATGATCTATGAGTCTCTTGAGATTACAATTACAATTTTGGATATACTTCTGAATGTGAACTTTTCTGAAAATAGAGTTTATGAATTTCATTGCATTTTCAGTGGGGCTGGTGATATAAAATGATTAAGAGCCATTAATTTATGACATTTATTTTATTCATTGGCTTCCTGCCATTTCCTTTCTAGTATGACAATAGGGCCACGACCACAATCACTAATGGAATTTGTACAGCACTCTACAACTTATGATATTCTTTAAAATACTCTTTTGTGTTCATAAACCCATTTGATGTTCATGACTTTCCTGAAAGGTCAGGTCTTTTTTTTTTTTTTTTTTTTTTTTGAGATGGCGTCTTACTCTGTCCCCCAGGCTGGAGTGCAGTGGCGTGATCTCAGCTCACTACAACCTCCACCTCCCAGGTCCAAGCGATTTTCCCGCCTCAGCCTCCTGAGTAGCTGGGATTACAGGCACCCACCATCATGCCTCGCTAATTTTTGTATCTTTGTAGAGATGGGGTTTCACCATGTTGGCCAAGCTGGTCTTGAACTCCTGACCTCAGGTGATCCACCTGCTTAGGACTCCCAAAATGCTGGAATTACAGATGTGAGCCACCATGCCCGTCCCAGGTCTTATTATATCCATTTACAGATAAGGAAAGTCAGACTTAGAGATTAAGAACCATCTAGCTAAGTATATGGCAGAGCTGGGACCAGAACTCAAGTATCTAAACTCTTTGTCTGCAAGCAAAGAGCTCTTTGCATGGCCAAGATGTTTAATAACTATTTAGGACTTTTCCATCTTCAGTCTGCATTTATTTTTCCTCTTTAGTACTGTCTTTGATCCTGGAGAATAAGCTTGGTGTGCAATTTATCCAGATTTTCCCTATTTTCAAATGAGGTACTGTGATACAATGTGAATTTTTTTCCTAGGGCCTTGAATCTCCTTCAGTATATTTAGAAACAAAATGATTCACGGATTTAAAACATACACAGGAAGTCAGTAACTCAGAGAACTAAATGTGTCTCTGGTTTAGATTTGCTGAGTGACCTTAGACAAAACACTTAACCTTTCTTTCTCAATTAATCTGTGAAATGGAGTTAAACCATTTTCTCATACAGTAAAACAACAGTTAATAACTCATTGAACACTTAGAAATTTACACGTCATGCACATAAACATGTTTCTGATGTTATTTTGAGTAGGTCAGTGTTTCCTGTGTGAAATCATTTTAAAAATTCACAAGATTAAATGTGTAATTCACTTTCTGATTAGACTGTTTATTTTAAAAATCCACATTTTTTTCCTGCATTTTTGTTTGATTATTTTTCCCACTAAATTTACTGTCTCATCAAAGCAGTGTTTGTTCATTTGTAGAATCATTTAGTGTGTATTGGACTATGGGGACCTGAGATGGAACTTTTCCCATTTAAGAAAATAGCCACTCTGTATTTAGATTCCTGTAGGGGACACTTTAGGAGAGTGATGTTGTTATGTCATGCCTACAAATACCTCATCTGGGTCTGTAGTCTCTGATATATCTGCTCATTCAAGATAGTGGCACTTAGCAATTCAACCAGATGTAAGTTGGCTAATAAACAAAGCCATTATTCTCTGGGGGCCTGAACAACACTTCCTGTGTTTGACTCTGGTTGCCCCGAAGTTGTTTTAAGTCCAGCACTGCTGGTGACGTTTCCCCTGGTGTACTGAATAGCTCATGCCATGTCAAAGGGCGTTGACCTTTTCACTCTTAGAACAAAAAGACTGGAAACAAATTATGCTCTGAGAATTGGTCAAAGGATAACAACACCACCACCAAAAATGTGCCTGACCCCCAAAACAAGTGAACACAAATTCTAAGCTTTAGAGTATTATCATTAAGAGTATTGTCTCTTTAACCAACTTTTCCTTAAAGTGTAATATGAGCATTTGCTTCAATTTACTCTGAAACCACCCACCTCCAACCCGCTTTGGCTCCTTTTGCAGAACACAATGAACCAACTACTGTTGTCTCTACTCCCCCTATCCAGCTGAATCTATTCCAGTTTACGAACTGTCCACCATGGAGCTGAGTCTTCCAAAGAGAATGACTCATCTGCAAGTTTTGCTCGTGGCTTCTGAGAGTATATTTAGTGTGAAGAACTGGAGGATGCAGCATATCCAAACACATGCTAGGCTACAGAATTTGAGTGGGAAAAAGAGGACAGGGCTAAAATAGAACTGTAATAAGCCAAAGAATTAGAGGCCTGGCTTAGCTTTTTCAGCTATGTAGCTTCAGCAACACCTACAGTTCCCCGCCAAGAATGGCACACCATATTAATGTGAAGAAAATGAGGCTTCCCTGGTGGTTTCTTTTGGAAGGAAGAAAAACATACTTAATGTAAAAAATAATCAAAAATAAAACTAAACCAGTGCTTCACTATTGTTCCAAGTTAACGGGAAGATAATTTCTCCTTATATTAGTGAAATTAAGCAACACTTGCCCAGGAGCTACTTGTGCAGATAACTGGTGGGCTGAACATACTTCTTAGGAAATTGTTTAGGTTGGTTCTTCATTAGTAAACTCAAGCTGAATTTGACATAATTGCAGGAACCACTCTCCTCTTCTTTCTCTGAGACATACTCTTGAACAAGAAGTTTTTGTGTTAATTGATTTGCCTTTTGATTTTATTGTTTAAATGTTCCATCAATGACAATTATGGAAACTTAGCTATGATCTCACGTTTATATTGCTCAACAGTTCATCAGTGTTCTGACACTAAGTCAGCATTTGAAAGCAGTGATTACAAAAGCTAACAATGAGGGGTTCATGTCCCAACACACGCCACAGTGTGACCAAAGTAGCTTTCTTTGGCTTGAACTAACACTCCCCTCACAGACTTCAACCCAGCTCTCCTCTGTTTTCCTTCCTTTATGGCTCTGTGCTTACTTGTGTTTCTTCCTTTCTGTAGCTGTCGATGTATTTATCCTGTTTACTTGTCTTTCTCTTTTTTCCCTTTTTTCTTCTATCTTTTCATTTTGTTGCTTCTCTCTTCTGTTGCTCCCTTCATCTGTTTTTCTTAAGTGACTATGACAGTGAACTAAAGATTATATTTAAATAACTGTTGTAAATCTCTGCAGAAACGTTCATTTTTTTTCTGTTTAATAAACTATTATCAATAGCCAAGGTTTTGTATTGCTCTCATAAAAATACGTCTTTTTTTTAAAATGAAGCCCTGATTTCTTTTTTGTTTCCCAGTAGCTCTTGATAGAAAAAGCAAAAAATTTCCTTAATCCTAAATTCAAAATGGATTTTCAGAGTAGAGCAGTTCAATTTGCCTCCTCCCCACCAAAAAATAGGGAAAACTTGTTTCTAGCCAGTTACTTTGAAAATGATTATCTTTTATTACCCCCAAACTCACTTATGCATAGAGATAGTATTTGATTTACTTTAAGGAGAAGGCTAGTAGACACTAGTAAATTTAATTGCAATTTCAATTATGCTTTATAAATAACATACATTATAAATATTTCAATTTTTATATCTTTTTTATTGGTCAAATTTCTTTTTTTTTTTTTTTTTTTTTTTTTTTTTTTTTTTTTTGAGACAGAGTCTCGCTTAGTCGCCCAGGCTGGAGTGCAATGGTGCGATCTCGGCTCACTGCAAGCTCCGCCTCCCGGGTTCACGCCATTCTCCTGCCTCAGCCTCCCGAGTAGCTGGGACTACAGGCGCCCGCCGCCTCGCCTGGCTAATCTTTTGCATTTTTAGTAGAGACGGGGTTTCACCGTATTAGCCAGGATGGTCTCGATCTCCTGACCTCGTGATCCGCCCGCCTCGGCCTCCCAAAGTGCTGGGATTACAGGCGTGAGCCACCGCGCCCGGCTTATTGGTCAAATTTCTAACTATATTTAAGTGAAATCTTTACTGTAGTCTAGAAGTATATTGCAACAAATCTGTCTGATAATCAAATAAATGTAAATTGAAAAAAAAAGTCAAATAACCTCTTTTTTACCAATCAACTAAGAAAGATGAAAAAAATTGTAACTCCCAATGCTTGCAATGGTTCTATGAAATTCAGAGTTCAGCTTATACATTGTTGGCAGGATTGCAACTGTTTCTCTCACTCTCTCTCGTGTGTGTGTATATATATATATACACAAAATCCATATTTTACATATATATGCACATAAAATACATATATATACACAAAATACATATGCTGTATAAATACATATACATTTTCTTTGTTAAAACACATATAGGTATGTTTTTTGAGCTAATAATTCCACTTTTAGAAATTTACAGCAAGAATTTTAAATTTGAGGGTAGGCATTATGATGCTTTTCAGAGATTTATTTATAGTTTTTTTAAAAAGGAGACAAGCAAAAGGTTACTTATAGGAGAATTACTAAGTAAACTTTCAGTGTTTACTAATTATACTCAACAGCATTTAATTCAGACATTAAAATAATAGTTTTGGAAAAGATGTAGTAACATGGGGATATGCTTATGATGTAATGTCACAATCATGTAATAAAGAAACATCGATTTTTGTGTTTCCTTGAACGGAAACACAAAACCATCCAAAATATTTGTATGAATATTAAAATTGGTTTTTTAAAAAAAGGTTTTTGTATAGTCAAATGTTTATAAATGCACATGCATAACTTTTAAAAACTCATATGAAGGTCTATACCAGTCACCATCCTTAGCTCCTCCAGTAAAACTTAATTGTCATTATTTTTCAGAATCTTATGCTCTTAAAAATTTGGAGAAACATTGTACAAAATTCTACACACTTTAAAAATGTTAAAAGGTTATGCATTTCTAAATTACTTTGAACTCTAAGGGAAAAATTGTATGTGAACATGTGACATCCCTTGATGACCATTATTTGCATTGTAAAAAGTTGCTCCTTGGTTCTACCAAGTAACAAAACAGTGTCTTCCAGATGTATTAAAAAATTTTTTAAATCCAATTATTGTAATCTTATTCATACAAAAATAAAGGAAATATAGGGAGATATTTTATGGTATTTGATACCAGTATAAGGAAAGGAAAAAAATGAAATAAAAACCATTCTTATTGTTATTACAAAACAATTTTATTTCTAGAAATTTTACTTTACTTTTCTCCTAATATTTAAAATCTGAGGCTTACATGTAACACAGACAAAATACATACCTGTACAATTGTGATTATGAATGTTGTGTTAACAACTACTGCTGTTCTATCAAAACTGCGAACAGAGAATGGGTATTAATTAATGGGAGACATTAACAGGCGGGAAAAGTTGAGGGAGTATTCAATAAGCTGTCAAAACAGGAGCTAAATTCTATAGAATGGGTGTTCACATATCTGACAAAAATCGATCCTGAAACTTTGCTTTTCCATTTTTGCTTAGAAACAACACTACCCAGACTCTCACCTACTAATCTTTCAATTGCTCAGAATAATGGTGTTTATGGCATGAAAATAAAATTCATTTTAGTACTTTTAGATCAACAAACCCACTGTGAATTGTGACACAAAAGGGATACACAGGTGTGTATTTAGAGCTGTACTTGAAACTCTCTTATTTTACCTTGTAGGATTAAAGATCTCAGAAAGATAGAGCATGGTTTGGGAAATAAGCTGTGTCAAATATTATCATTAAATATGGGCCATAGAAATCTCCAGAAAATAAATCAGTTTTTAGATTGTAATTTCAAATATGTAAATTCTATTTTAACATGTTTATTTTAAATTCCTGTGGGAAAAACAGATTGCATAGGGCATGTAAACCCTAAATAAAATCTCTGAGGTCAGCAACTTAGTCCTAAATATTTTTCAATGAACATTGTGAGGGATTACTTTGAAGAAAAGCAAAAAAATTGATACACAAACACCCTGATTTTCTAAACTCCTTACCTCACAATGGAAATACCACCAAAGATGAAGCCCATATTTCTACAAATTGAGCATATAACACAGTGCTATTGTTATTCCTGGCAAGAGCCCATAAAGTTCTATGTTCTGATAGGCACTTAAAGGCATATGTATCACAAATATTCTTCCACATTCCCTTGATTCCATGCCTGAAGTTCCAACATTAGTTACTTCTTTCTGTTGAGAAGCACTGGCAATCCTTTGCGAAGTGCTTGTCAAAATACTACAACAACAGGCTATAATAGTAAATTACAAAAGAGGAAATACAGATGAACAGTAGACATGTGAAAAGATGCTTTGTCTCACTAATAATTGTCACTCATACTTTTTTCCATTTTTTTATTGCAGTAAAATACATATAAAATGTATGATGCTATGTTAACCATTTGTATTTGTAATGTTGTGCAAACATCACCATCATCTCTCTTCATAATTCTTTATCATCTTGTAAAATGAAACTCAATACCCATTAACAACAACTTCTATTCCCTCCTTCCTCTAGCCCCTGCTATTCTATTTTCTATCTCTATGATTTTAACTACTCTAAGTGCCTCATAGTAGAATCACACAGTGTTTGTTTGTAACTGGCTTATTTCATTTGGTGTAATGTCCTCAAGGTTCACTCATGTGGTAGCACAGGTCAGAATTTCCTTCCTTTTTAAGGCTGAATAATATTCCTTAGCATGTGTGTACCACATTTTGTTTATCTAGTCATCCATTGATGCATATTTAGGTAGCTTCCATGTTTTAGCTATTGTGAATAAAGCTGCTATACACATGGATGCACAAATATCTCTTCCACATCTTGTTTTCAATTCTTTTAGATATATACCCAGAAGTAGAATTGCTGAATCACGTGATAATTCTATTTTTTATTTTTTTTTATTTTTTGAGGAACCACCATACTGTCTTCCACAATGGCTATTCCATTTTACAATCCCATGAGTAGTGACCCAAGAGTTCCATAGTAACATATTTTTAGCACAAACATCATTGTGACAATATTTCCAATAATGAAAAATTGAATACAGTAATTTATTCATCAACATATTGAAGCATGTTATATCCATATTATGAACCACTCTGCTGCTACTGGAATGAGACTTAGTTATATTTATTGACAAGGAAAAGTATCTGTACCATATATAATTGAGTTAATAAAATCAGATTACATAAGAGTTTATTTAAAAGTATGCCATTTCTGTAGAATTGTATACTTATGTTTATAAATGCATAGTAATGTATATGTGCCTAGTTATCTATGGATAACTGGTAATTTGTTACTTTCTTTTTTTGTGTTTTCCATATTGTTCAATTTTTTTAAATGTCTCTAGATCATTTTACCCAAAAAGCTATAAAAATAATATATACCATTCATTATTATCTTAAAATGTTTTTTAATCCCTTAGCTGCTAATTTTCCTAGATGAACCAACTTAAACGTCAGCTGATTATTTTAGTATTCACTGATGGCCTACGATGTGTCATTACACTAGTAGGTCCTTAGATAAAAGAAGGAGTAAGACATAGTCTGTGCTCACTTTCCAGGTGCCATGGTTTAGTGGATCACATATACTTACAAACAAATCATTATAAATCCATTGGATGAATAAAACAATAAAAATAAAAAGAACAAGAAGGACATTGGAGAGATAACAATAACTTACAACTGTAAGGTAGAAATTGGAGGTCAAGAAGAACTTAAACAGAGGAACAGAGGGTGTAAGGCCTGGGCAAGTTTTTTGTTTTTGTTTTTGTTTTGTTTGTTTTTATTTTAATGACAATGTCTCACATTGTTGGCCAGGCTAGAGTACAGTGGTGACCACACCTGACTAATTTTTGTTGTATTTCCCTTGTTGTGGAGTCAGGGTCTTACCATGTTACCCAAGCATGTCACAGACTCCTGGGCTCATGCAATCCTCCTGCCTCACCTTCCCAAAGTGTTGGGGTTATAGATGTGAGCCAGCACACACGGCAGGGATTAAAAAGAAAGACTAAAAGTTGACAAGAAGATGCGGAGGGAGATGGAGGAGAAGAGAGAAAAGGACATGGGAGAGCATTAGGTCTTGGCAAAGTCTTAAATGCAACAACCTATGAGGGCTCAATGGAGTTGAAAATGAGGCTGGACAGTCAGGCTGAAGAGAGATACATAAAATGCTTCCCAAAACTCGACTTTGGTTTGAATCCCCTTTGTGGAGTTGATCTAATTACTGAACACAGTTATAGTTTTAATCAATCACGTCACGATTTTATAATTTAGACACTAGGGCAATGTCCACACTGTTTTGTTCTTTATCAACAGAAAGCTGATACCTGAATTCACCTTTGTAACAGGCTTCACCATTGTCTCTGCTTCTGGTAGATTTTGATTGATAAACTTAAGCAAGTAACATAAACAGTAGCTAAGATTACAGTGTTGTTCTTGTAGACATACAGTGAGCTGTGCATGTCTAGTGGCTTTGCATGCCGGCAAACTGTCATTTCATTGGAAAGTTACCAGCCAAGTTGGGCAGAGGATACTGCAGGCTAAAAGCTGTCAATTTCTACATCAGTGGTTGCTAAGACAAGCATCGCTGTTTGTACCACAATTCTTCATTATTAAATAAAAGATCCATGTTTTTCTTTTCATGAAATATTATCGTAATACATATCAAAGTAAGGAGCTATTTAGAACTTCCATTAAAGTAAGAATTCAAAGGCTAGTCTACAGTGAAGATTCTTGAAAATTACGAGTGGAAAGAAAATTAGCCTGATGTGCAACTAACTTCAGAAACTAATCAGCAGTAAAAATATTTTAGACACAATTTCTCTTGCACGTAGGCATGATTTAGCAGCTTTCTTCTCTAGCACTATCAACTTTTTGAATTGATAATTATTTCATTGGCCATGTTTCTTGGGTTGTGCTCTTGAGAGGCATTGCTAATTGTAGCACCCAAAAGAGTGGTCTTGAAACTTAGAAAAACTTCCACTAGACCTATTTGAAATAATTTTCATTTGTGGTCTATTCAGAGGATTTAACAAACTGATGTCTTACATTAGGAGAATCCTGGCAGGAACAACTGATAGAATTAATTGTAAAACACTTGGCAATATAAAGTGCTATGTAAATGTTAGTTAATAATAATAATGATATTCTGAAGTCTCTAGAAGTGAGAGGCTATTGCGATATGTTAGAAAAATGAGACAACCCACAATGCAGAAATTAAAATTATTTAAGGCAAACTGTGTGCTTTAGTATTTAAGATAATTGTCATATGTATCAGGAAATATAAGAAATTTACTTTTCATTGTTAAATATAAAAATGAAGGATACATAATCAGAGCACCATGATAATTAGTAGATTGTTCAACCCTTTAAATGATTGAAAATTAAGATAGAAAAAAATTAGGTCACTTTACTCAGTAATTTAGGGAGAGGTCAAGATTGGGAGTGAAGGGTCTAGATTTTGGCAGTAATTGATTTGACAGTATAGCGTTGAGGTCAAACTCAGCTTCAGAGCCAGGTATCTAAAGCTCAAGTCAGTCTTCTGATTTATTAGATGTGTTACCTTGGGTAAGTTGCATGACCTCGCTGAGCTATACCTATTCAATTTTTAATTGTTGTGGGTATATAGTAGGTGTATATATTTACGGAGTACATGAGACGTTTTGATACAGGCATGTAATATGAAATAAGCACATCATGGAGAATGCGGTATTTATCCCCTCACACATTTATCTTTGAGTTACAAATAATCCAATTACACACTCTTTCAGTTATTTAAAAATGTATAATTAAGTTATTATTGAGCTGTATCTATTTAATGGAGGTGAGAGTAACTTCTACTTCATACACTTAGAGTAATGAAAAATAGTGCACTGGCACAGAGTAAGTATTCCGGAAATGTTAGTTACCTTGATTCTGATTTATAAGAATAAGAATCTTGGGCAAAATTAAAAATCAAAATCTAAAGCTTTTCCCTCTAGATAGGAGAACAAAAAGGAGTTCAGTGCCCAAAGATATTTGGTAAATTGGTAAACACTTCAAGCTAAAGCCTCCCACCCAACTTTTTTTTTTAGAATTTCACCATCTCCATCAGCAACGTAAGGAAGGTTCTGAGTTTTTCAATAAAGAACCTTGTATTTTTTCTTACCCTAACATTTTAAACTTTGTTTAAATTTGAACTATTTATATTTTCAGGACACCTATTGACATCCCTTAGAACAGTTTGAGATGTCTCATTAGACATTTTCCATGGTCTCTTTCTGATCTCTGAACAGATCTTTTTTAAAATTAAACATTTTATTTGGAATTAATTTCAAACTTAAAGAAAAAATGCAAGAATAAAAATAGTTCTAAGAATATTCAAAGCTTTTGCCCAGAATCACCTATGTGAACATTTTGCCCCATTTGTTTTATACTTTGCTCTATTTATTCTTCTCTCTCTCTCTCTCTCTTATTTTGTTTTCTGAACCATTTCAGGGTCAATTATATACCACATGGCTTTTCAGTGTAGTCCTAATAACTTCAGTGTGTATTTGCTAATAGGAATAGTCTCTCCCATATCCACAGTGCAATGGCCAACTTCAGTAAATTTAACATTGATACAATACTTTAAATTATTGTCCATTTTCCAGTTTTTAAAATTGATCCCATAATGCCCCTTTATAGCAAGTTTTTTTTCCCCAGTACAGAATCCAGGGCAGATAATGCACCTAATTGCCACATCTTTTTATACTCTTTAATTTGTCACATTTCCATAGCCTTTCTTTACCTTAAATGGCATTGATGTTTCTCCCCCTTTTCAAAATATAACATTTCTCAATTTGGATTTATCTAATTATTTTAAAATGAAACTTCAGGTTCAGTTTATTTATTATTGGCCAAAACACTACATAGGTGATGATTTGACCTTCTCAGTGTATTACACCTAGGGATGCATGATGTCCATCTGTTCATCTTTGCTGATATTAAGTTGGTGCAAAAGTAATTGTGGTTTTTGCCATTACTTTCAATGTAATAGTATTTTTATCATGTGGTCAAAGTGTTGTTTGATTTTTCCATAGTATAATTGCTATTTTTTTCCTTGTTATTAATAAGCAGCCTGTGAGGACACTATTTAAGTTCACGAAAATATTCTACTTCTTGTCAAAATTTCTCTCTAGATTCAGCATTTATTGATATTTTTGTCTGACCTAGTCTTAATTATAATGGTTGCAAAATGCTGATTTTCCAGCCTCAGCACTTTTTCCATATTTATCAGTTGGTAATTGACAATCAACTGTAACAAAAAACCTTTTCTTCTTAATAATTAAGTATTAATAATTAATAACTAAGTATGGTAGGGCCTTATCAATTCCTATTTTTTCAACGTTTTAAGATGATTGTTCTTAATTATTTTGGTCAACAAATTGTTCCAGATTTGGTCCATGGGAGCTCCTTCAAGTAGACTTCTCTGTTCTTGTTACAAACCCCATCATTTTATTTTTGGCACTTTTTGGCATAACAAAATATTCCAGGCTTATCTTGTATGTTCTGCCCCTGCCTTGGAATAAGCTACTTCTCTAGGAGTTCTGAGACTGAGAGAGACAAGGTATGTTCATTGCTTTTTGAGTGTCATTGACTCTAGGTCCTATGAAAAGATCTTTTAATTATCCAAACAATATGACATTTTATATATCTCTCTATATATTTTTTGTCAACTCAAGGATAAAAATCGGGCAACAGTGTGACAAAAATTTAGTAGTCATTTGGTCTGACTCTTAGCTGATGCAAGAATCTGCTCCAAAAATATATTGAATCGCTAACATGATAGATTTAATATCACCAAATCTTCCATAATTTTCATTGTATGTTATTTCTTACGATAAACATATACAATTTTTCTAGGAATTTCTTTTCAACCTAAATGTTCTCTCTATTTTGCTCACCTCCCTTAGGCTATTAAGAGTTTTTAGGTTAGTGTGAAATCTCCCTATATTTTTTAGGACTTTGCATGTATCATAAATCAATTTTATATAGGCTAACAATAACAAAACGTGGAATTTATTACAGAGATACAGGAATGTCTTGTGAAACAAAGTTTTACCCATGCATATGAAAAGTTGTGATACAAGTAACTGAATCCTCTATTTTTGGCTTGTTTATGAATCTCTGCTTTATGCTTCTCTCTTTGAAGGTTATTTTTTAATTTCAAAAATCTTATTTAAGGTATGAAACACAATGTTATAAGATACATATGTATTTTAAAATGGTTACCATAGCAGAACAAATTAACATACCCATCATCACACTTAGTGCCCCATTTTTTCTTCACAGACACATCTCTTACAATCTATGAATTTATAGGATATGTTTTGTGCCACGTGTAGAAATATTCTGACAGTTTCTAAGTCTTAATTCCATAATCAGGGCAACAGGATCTCATTGATTGAACTTAGGTCACATGTCTACCCCTGGCCCAATCAAGCATGGTCACAGAATATAAACATGGGCTGACATAGGATCTATTTCTGAGATTGTAGAAAGACATTTTGAGACATATCAGGCAACCTTGTGAATTGGGCAGGGTGTAAAAAAGGGGTGTACTGTATTCACTCACACGTCACATTCAACATGGAATCTTTCTAAAAATATAAACCAATAAAAGCATGCCAGGGTGAGAATTTTCACTGGAAAGGGAAGACATAAGTATTACCAATATATGGAGAGTTGCTCAATCTTAACAAGGGTAAAAGAGTGGAAAGGTGTCATGGAGTATGTAAATAAGTATATAAATAAGTTATTATAATCCCTTTCAGAATGCGAAGGTAGCTAACTGAGACTCTGTACCCTTCAACTATCCACTCCCCACCCTTTCCCCAACCCCAGCCTCTGGTACATACCATTCTACTCTTTGTTTCTAGTTCAGTTCTACATTCTACACATAAGTAAGGACATGTGGTATATATCTTTCTGTTCAGCTTAATTTTAAAAATAAGAAAAGAAAATGTTTGTGGATTAATAACGCAGGGCTGCAGTTAGAGTGCCAGTGAAGGTTGCACTGTGTTTTCCCCACTTACTGCTGGCAAGACAAGTACTAAATGTATTATTATTAAAACCATCAGGAACACCCGACATATGAGCATCACTAACATTTTACTTACTAATGAATATTTTGAGGTCCCTTACAGGGGCCAAGATCAGAGGTTCCAGCAGCAAAACGTTCATGTGGGATTAACCTTGCACGCAGTGGAGATAGATAGTCCCAGGATGCATGGTCACCACTCACTCTACTAGATAACTAGGTAGTTTCAGGAGGTAATAAAATTATTAATTCTTTTCCGCATTGCATCAATTACACAGAACACTTTCAGGCATTTTATTTTATAGAATTTCCATTAAAAAAATCTGTGAAATTTGAGAGCATTGGCCTTAACAACTGCATTTTACAGATGTAATGGCAGAAGCCTGGAGAAGTTGTGCCAAGAACAATGAACATGTAATTGGGCCATGATTCAAATGTGGGTTCCTTAACTCCACTGCCCTTTGTTTAATCTCACAATAAAGAGCAACAAGTTGGCCTGGCGTGGTGGCTGACACCTGTAATCACAGCACTTTGGGAGGCTGAGGCAGGAGAATTGCTTGAGGCCAAGCACTTGAGACCAGCCTGGACAACAGAGAAAGACCTTGTTTCTCCAGGAAAAAAAAAAAAAAAAAAAGCAACAAGTAGGAGTGTAAATCCTGGCCTCGTGCTCAGTTGAAGTAGGCCTGGCACTGAGGTAGGCTGCCAGCTGACAATTATGCAGCAAGTGAATGAACAAACAAAGGCATACCAAATTTTTATTCTTGGTATTTGAGTAAAAAAAAGAAACAAAACTTCCATACGCCCTCACTGCATAAAGACTTGGCCATGCATCTACAGATCAAAAAATATGTTGTTAGCCTCATAAAATCACATCTTGGTTGTTGTTTTTTTCTATCCAAAATGGATATTTAATTTTGAGCTGAATTTGCTTTAAAATTTAGAATATGTTCAACTACAAAAAATCAAAATAGAATTTAGTGCTAGAAATCAGAAAAATGCAGAGAGAGTTTGAGGGGATTGCTTACAAAACTCTGCCTGACAGAAAGCAAGGTCATAAAGATGCCTCAGGAATGGTGCTGCTTGTTGAATTTGTCCTCTGGCTGTGTCACTGACTTTTCTCTCTTGTTCAAATGTTTGGTTTCCCAGGTGGGCAAAGACATCTTCTCTTCTTTGGATGCCCTTGGCATTCTCTCTGTTTTATACAGGTTGTGTCTGTAACAGGCACTTAGCAACATGTTTTCCTCCCCGTGTTTTTAAACCACCACTGTGTGCTTCCCACAATAATTTTGGCTTTTATCTTGGAAGCCTACCAGTACTGTTTGCTATATTTTAAATGTTGGTGTGACTGGATGACAATCCCCAGAAAGATGTGCACTACATTTCAAGCTTTTATGCCACAGCTTTGACATGTCATTGGTTGTCAGACATAGACTTGTGTGACAACCAACACAAAGTCCTTCAACATTTCAAGCAAAAGAACGCAGAAAGTGGTACCTGGGGAATTGTACTTTATCATTAAAATCCCTGCATCAATTTTCTTCATTTCAAAAGGCAGGTGGGAGGAAAGACAGCTGCAATCCTACACAAACACACACTTTTAAACAATCCAAAGAAAAGTTATTCTAACTGCCAGGACATCTAAACCATAGTGTTCTAAATTGGCCAGATTCCTCATATTAAAATAAAGAGGTCATGTCTCAACCAAGTGCAACTCACTTATTGATACTTTAAGTGTTGAGTTGCTTCGTTGCATCCACATTTTCTGATGTTAAGTGAAGCAGGAGTCCTCTAGTAGTTCAGCAGTGGGTGGGGAGGAGAGTCTCTTTCAATATAATGGCCGCATGTTAGTTAACATGTTGTCAGTCTTTAATGACTAGTGGTGTAACAGCTGGTTTTGATGTAATTTCTTTTGAGACCACTAGATTACAAGCAGTTTATTGCATTCTTCTTCTCTGACTGCTCCCTGGTTACAACCTAAAGTCAAAAGGTTAAAGGTCTAAAGCCATAATCTAAAGGATTTGTCATCATTTAACAGGTCACTTGTTGCTATGTACTGTGCAAACTGATAATTTTTTAGTGAGGCTGTCAGAATGGCTTAGTCATATTATTATTGTTGTTTTCTTATTTCAACAGGAAGGAATTGAGCATATCCAGCAAGAGACAAGTTCTCAGAAATCAAAGACCATGCTTTGTGTATATCTGTGAAAATCTTCACAGGGTGAAGAAAAAGGGTGAAAGAATATGTTAAAAATTAATTTAACTTTCACTAAAAGGATCTGAAGTTGGAAATTTAACTTTTACAGAAACATATTAAGATGACTTCAGATCTTTGAAGAGGCTATAGGTAACATGTTCAAAACTAAAAGTGAGAGAGACAAAGGAATGGGGTCAGACAATTTGGGAAGGTGCTAAAGGTCATGAAGCACTATTGTTGGTTGATTGCAGATTTGTAGCTTTTCAGTCTGTCAGTGTCTGACAGTCTAGCTATGCTGTATCAGCCAAGGACCTTCTTTGTTTAGGGAAGGAGCCATTCTTTTAAGACTGGGCTTGGTAACACAGGAAAACAGAAAATCCAGAAGAGAATGCATGAAACAGAAGGCTTTTTCCTTCCAGACATCAATAGTGAATTTGAGAGAGTTTTACTGTGTGTGTGCCTAGGTAGAATTATGAAGGCAATAGAACTAATTTTCACTGTGTTTGATTTTATGCTAGTTTCGAATGTCTTTCTTTTTGACATTGTTAAAAGTTACCCTTTTGTAGTCTCACAAAAATGCTGTAATAAAGTTTTGGAAATGTTCCTAGACAGTTTGGAGTCGTTTGAACTCATGCCTTGTCCATAACATTGCCATTCTGGACTTTGCCTCAAGATGGTGACACATTGTTCAGCCAAAGCTCATTTTCTGTGTATCTGTTGCCCTCTAGGGACTCCAATATGAAAAGAAATATATGATATGGCTATTTGCCAGGAATCATCATGCCATTGACTTTTCTTCTCATCACTCATTCAAAGTTAATCTTGGTTTTCATTCTTGTAAGCTTGTATTTAGCACTTCTGTGTCCTGAACAAAATTAATTTTTAAAAAACCAACCTGAATTATCCTCTCAAATCCTAGAGAGATGGCAAATATTACAGTGGGTCATCTTGATTATTTTCTACTTGGTACTTCTAAGTTTGAAAGAAATAGAAAAATATTAGAACTTGTGAATCGTTCTATCTACTTTAAAACTTTGGAATCATCAGGCAAGAAATAACTAAAATCAGAGCAGAACTGAAGGAGATAGAGACACAAAAAACCCTTCAAAACATCAATGAATCCAGGAACTGGTTTTTTGAAAAGATCAACAAAATTGATAGACTACTAGCAAGACTAATAAAGAAGAAAAGAGAGAAGAATCAAATAGACACTATAAAAATGATAAAGGGGATATCACCACCGATCCCACAGAAATACAAACTACCATCAAAGGATACTATAAACACTTCTATACCAATAAACTAGAAAGTCTAGAAGAAATGGATAAATTCCTGGACACATACACCCTCCCAAGACTAAACCAGGAATAATTGACAAATAACAGGTTCTGAAATTGAGGCAATAATTAATAGCCTACCAACCAAAAAAAAAGTCCAGGACCAGACAGATTCACAGTCGAATTCTACCAGAGGTACAAAGAGGATCTAGTAGCATTCCTTCTGAAACTATTCTAATCAATAGAAAAAGAGGGAATCCTCCTTAATTCATTTTATGAGGCCAACATCATCCTGATACCAAAGCCTGGCAGAGACACAACAAAAAAAGAGAATTATAGACCGATATCCCCGATGAACATTGATGCAAAAATCCTCAATAAAATGTTGGCAAACTGAATCCAGCAGCACATCAAAAAGCTTATCCACCATGATCAAGTGGGCTTCATCCCTGTGATACAAAGCTGGTTCAAATTATGCAAATCAATAAACGTAATCCATCATATGAACAGAACCAAAGACAAAAACCATGTGATAATCTCAATAGATGCAGAAAAGGCCTTTGACAAAATTCAATAGCCTTTCAGGCTAAAAACTCTCATTAAACTAGGTATTGATCGTATCTCAAAATAATAAGAGCTATTTATGACAAACCCACAGCCAACATCATACTGAATGGGCAAAAATTGGAAGCATTCCCTTTGAAAAGTGGCACAAGACAGGGATGCCCTCTCTCACCACTCCTATTCCATAGTGTTGGAAATTCTGGCTAGGACAATCAGGCAAGATAAAGAAATAAAGGGCATTCAATTAGGAAAGGAGGAAGTCAAATTGTCCCTGTTTGCAGATGACATGATTGTATATTTAGAAAACCCCATCGTCTCAGCCCAAAATCTCCTTAAGCTGATAAGCAACTTCAGCAAAGTCTCAGGACACAAAATCAGTGTGCAAAAATCACAAGCATTCCTATACACCGTTAACAGACAAACAGAGAGCCAAATCATGAGTGAAGTCCCATTCACAATTGCTTCAAAGAGAATGCAATACCTAGGAATCCAACTTACAAGGGATGTGAAGGACCTCTTCCAGGAGAACTGCAAACCACTGCTCAAAGAAATAAAAGAGGACACAAACAAATGGAAGAATATTCCATGCTTATGGATAGGAAGAATCAATATTGTGAAAATGGCCATACTGCCCAAAGTAATTTATAGATTCACTGTCATCCCCATCAAGCTACTAATGACTTTCTTCACAGAATTGGAAAAAACTGCTTTAAAGTTCATATGGAACCAAAAAAGAGCTCACATTGCCAAGACAATCCTAAGCCAAAAGAACAAAGCTGGAGGCATCACCCTACCTGACTTCAAACTATACTACAAGGCTACAGTAACCAAAACAGCATGGTACTGGTACCAAAACAGGTACATAGACCAATGGAACAGAACAGAGCCCCCGGAAATAATACCACACATCTACAACCATCTGATCTTTGACAAACCTGACAAAAACAAGAAATGGGGAAAGGATTCCCTATTTAATAAATGTTGCTGGGAAAACTGGCTAGCCATAGGTAGAAAACTGAAACTGGATCCCTTCCTTACATCTTATACAATAACTAATTGAAGATGGATTAAAGACTTAAATGTTAGACCTAAAACCATAAAAACTCTAGAAGAAAACCTAGGCAATACCATTCAAGTCATGGGCATGGGCAAGGACTTCATGACTAAAACACCAAAAGCAATGGCAACAAAAGCCAAAATTGACAAATGGAATCTAATTAAACTAAAGAGCTTCTGCACAGCAAAAGAAACTAACATCAGAGTGAACAGGCAACCTACAGAATGGGAGAACATTTTTGTAATCTACCCATCTGACAAAGGGCTAATATCCAGAATCTACAAAGAACTTAAACAAATGTACAAGAAAAAATCAAACAACTCCATCAAAAAGTGGGCAAAGGATATGAACAGATATTTCTCAAAAGAAGACTTTTATGCAGCCAGCAGACAAATGAAAAAATGCTCACCATCACTGGTCATCAGAGAAATGCAAATCAGAAGCACAATGAGATACCATCTCACACCAGTTAGAATGGTGATTATTAAAAACTCAGGAAACAACAGGTGAGGAGAGGATGTGGAGAAATAGGAACACTTTTACACTATTGGTGGAACTGTATACTAGTTCAACCATTTGGGAAGACAGCGTGGTAATTCCTCAAGGATCTAGAACTACACATACCATTTTACCCAGCCATCCCATTACTGGGTATATACCCAAAGGATTTTAAATCATGCAGCTATAAAGACACATGCACAAGTATGTTTATTGTGGCACTACTCACAATAGCAAAGACTTGGAACCAAACCAAATGTCCATCAATGATAGACTGGATTAAGAAAATGTGGCACATATACACCGTGGAATACTATGCAGCCATAAAAAAGGATGAGTTCATGTCCTTTGTAGGAACATGGATGAAGCTGGAAACCATAATTCTGAGCAAACTATCACAAGGACAGAAAACCAAACACCGCATGTTCTCACTCATAGGTGAGAATTGAACAATGAGAACACTTGGACACAGGGTGGGGAACATCACACACCGGGGCCTGTCATGGGGTGGGGGGAAGGAGGAGGAATAGCATTAGGAGATATACCTAATGTAAATGACGAGTTAATGGTTGCAGCACATCAACATGGCACATGTATACATCCATAACAAACATGCACGTTGTGCACATGTACTCTAGAACTTAAAGTATATATACATATATATATATACATATATATATATAAATCTTCCCATGAAGAAAATTTCAGATCCAGTCCAGATGATTTCACTCTTTAATTCTTCCTATTTTTTTAACTTTTTATAAATTTTAAGCAGGTCTACAGAATTATAGCTCAAGAGATGATTCTACTTAATTTTCTATCATCATTACTTTAGTTCATTATATTTAGGAAAATAGAGCATTAAAGCAAAATTGTATTGTACGTTAAATATTAGTGAACCTAAAAAAAAATAAATAAAACTTTGGAATCATCATTTTCATAGTGGATAGCAATATGCATCTAATAGTCTTCTATAAAAATAATATGGTAATGCAGGTTATTGCTTGAGAAATAACTATGGTGTGGAAAAAGAATTGACTGTAGTAGTAGTAATAACAAGGTTTCTGTTTTCCTAAAAATAGTTTTCTATTTTATTTTATAATTCAGGTAAACTTGTATAAAAAGTTTTTTCTTTATTGAATCCTCAAAATTATGCTAACAATAATTTTTTCACAGATAAAGGAAAAACCCATATTGACTAGACATGTTTGAGGCTATGTCTTCTTTGGCCATAGCAGACTATGTGGGTGCCTTACCCAAAGATAATGAACCATATGTTAGACAGCTGACTATGAGGTTGGCTGGGATGAAAAAGCATTCTAAAAGTAATCTGTTCAGTTTTAGGGATATTTGGGAAATTTGGAGAGTATTAGGCAGTTGGTAGATGATCATAAGGATCATGAGATTACAACAAGGCCAAAGTGTTATGTGAACTGGAGTTTTAATGAAGAAAAGTTGTGATGTAGAGACAAAATGCAGAATAAATCCAGATGGTAAAAGAGGAGGAAATAGAAAAGTAACTACAGACCAAGGGAGAACTATGTTATGTTATGATCAGTGGTAATGATTCAATGGTAAAATTCCATTGAATCTGGCTGCCATGATCTGTAGTGTTGTTGCAAATCTGGAATGACCTTCCTCAAGTCGAGGCTCCATGAGAGCAGATCGTATCTCACCTTCTGGCTAGTTCCATTCCTTTCACTACTTGCAGTAACTTGATTGCATCTAAAAGAGCCAGACTCATTCCATATTACAAAGCCCCTATTATGAAGGTATCAAAGAATTCTGAGGTAAGGGAAGTTTTCTCTAGTATGTTTCTCATGTGAAAATTGTTTGGGTGATTAGAATAAAATTCTCTTTTGTCAGTGTTTGTGAGCCTAGGCAGAGGACGAGGGGTGGTCGGATCTGTATAAAAGTGGATATTACCCTTTGCCATAACTTTTTTTCAAATTTTTATCTTCTCCTTGCCAACAAACATATGAAGGAAACTCCCTTGTCTCCTCAACACAAGTTATTTAAAATGCTTAAAAGATTGCCTCATATGCCAGAAGTGTTATCTATTATTCAAGTTTTCTCAATACTTAGAGGTTCAAAATAAAATCATGTTATGTGTGAAATTATTATTTTAAATACAAAGAATTATGCAAATGTAAAAAAAATCACTGTTTCTGGATTTACCCCTAAATAGCAGTATGCCCCTAAAAATCTTTACTTTATCTCTCTGGACTCTAGTTGCTTTAAGTTCGCTAATTCTTGGCTTTCTTGACCTTTCAGTTTCTGAAAAATGTTTCCTAATTCTCCTATTGCTATTATAAATTAGTCAATTTCTTTGTTATTCCATTTAATTTTGCTGTACATGTTTTGAGGCTATGTTTTTAAGCACATGCAAGTTCAGGATTGTTAAATCTTATGAGTGAATGTGTTTATCATCATATAGTAACTCTGCATATACCTACCCCTGCTTTTTAACTTAAGGTCTATTTTGTCTAATATGTATATTGTGACATCATTTTTCTTGATTAGTACCTTCTGGGGTATATTCCTTTTCAATCTCCTTTTCTCTCCTTTGCTTTCAAACTTTCTGTGCCATCATGGTAGATAGTACAGCATAGTGGACATGAACTCCAGAAAGACTGACTCTGTCACTTCTTGCTGTGTAACGGGATAGTTACTCAACATTTGCTATGGTCTGAATTTTCGTGTCTCCCCAAATTCATATGCTAAAACCTAATTACAATGAGAAAATATTAAGAAGTGGGGTATTTAGAAGGTGATTAGGTCATAAGGGTGGAACCCTTATGAATAGGATTAGTGCTCTTGTGAGAAAAGTCCAAGGGATTTTCTTTGTCCTTCCTGCTATGCAAAGATGCAGCAAGAAGATGCCTTCTGTGAACCAGAAGACAACCCTCACCAGACACTGAAGTGAATCTACTGGCACCTTGATCTTGGACTTCTCAACCTCCAGAGTTGTGAGAAATACATTTCCGTTGTTTATAAGATATTCAGTCTATGGTATTTTGTCATAGCAGTCCTAACAAATATGACAATCTCTCTATGCTTCAGTTTCTCTTCTGTAACATAAGAATTATAATAATACTTACTTCCTAGGTTTATTGTGAATATCAAATAAGTCAGTATGAGAAAATCACTTAGAGCATTTTCTGTCACATACTGAGAACTATACAAATGCTAGTTATTTTATTCTTACTATAATGGTAGTAGAGCATAGTTTAAATACAGATTCTAGAGGCAGAGTGCATGCATTTAAGTTTCTTACCACCACATTCTAGCTTTGTAATTTTGTGTTTGTCACTTAACCACTCATAGGCTCAGTTTACTTATCTGTAGGATAAGAATAGTAGCAATACCTACCTTAGGAGCTGTTGCAATGATAAATACATTATTAAATGAATGAAAAGGCTTAGAAGATTGCCTGACATACTGGAACTATCATCTATTATAGAACTTTAGAATTGCTCTACTTGTTCTGTGGTATGTTTCAAATCATTGCATTATTCCAAGGTCTTGTAGTGGTACTTTTACTGTTTTGGCTCTGCCAGCCTTATTAATGAATCATATACTGTGTGAATTGCAGTTTTTCACTGTAAACTTATCTTCAACTGTATTTTTTAAGGGACAGTTTCTGTGCCCTAAATTTTGGGAGTATCCAAATGTAGCTATTTGTGTTAGCTTCTTCTAGGCACCCAGAGGCTTTATTGGTCTGCAACTAGTTTGCCCTACCATCTTTCTGTGATGTTCCACAGTGATACAGGTAGCATAATTCAGATTACAAATATATATATGGGGAAAGGTTAGAGATATTATTTCTCATGGAACTTTGTTTTTCTTTTTTGCTTGCCAAAACTGATAAGTAAGTCTTACAATTCCTCTTCTTCACAGGACAGAGTTGTGCCAGGATACCTGGTTTATGCCGTACTTTGTTTCAGCACCCCACTTTGAATGAGCCCAATGTCACATGTCTTCATCTTGTTTGAGTATTAAGAACAGAGTGTTTGTCAATAATGATTTATAAACAAATAGCTCCCTGGCTTAACATGGTATCAACTAATACAAAAACAGTTTCTTGTTCATTCCTCAGGTCTGAGAATTTCTTTTTTTTTTCTTTTTAACTCAGTTACATTTTAAAAATTCTTTTAATATATTTGTATCCAGCAACTGTATCTTTATAATGGAATGAGAAGGCAGTTTTCATTAGCTCAGAATATCATGTAGAAAAAAATGTAAAATGAAAGAATTTGCCAAAATTAGGATTGGTAAATAGGCTTTGTGTTATATATTATTCCTGTTCATCTGGTACTGATCTTCTGGAGCATTCGCCTATGTATCATGGGAACCCAAGTTTGGGATTGGGGAAAAGAATGCTGCGGTCAATTAGTGGTATCTACATGGTAGTTTGGGGTGGCAGACATTACTATGTATGCCTTGCACTTATTAGCTGTGGGTCAAATGATTTCTAAGTCTTTTACAACATTGAGGTTCTGTTTGTAAGTGTATGTGCATATGTGTAGGAGTGTGGCTGAGGATGAGGTGAACTACTGCAGTTAGCGTTGAGCTAGTTCTGATGATCCTGAGGGATTGACAATCTTTCACTTTAACTGTGAGAACAAGATAAAGTGATTTATTTTCACTACGTTTTGCTGATTCTACAGATAAATCTCACAAACATTGAGATTCAAAAGATCTTTATTTTGTTTTATTCATCTCTAGTTATAAGAAAGTCACAGCAACTGCTAGTTTGTCTTCTTTGTAGTGCACCTTGTAGTCAGTCACAGTTATTTATTTATTTTCTCTTAGATTGGAAAGTATGGAGGCTATGTGAGAAGAGCTAATCACTATCCCATGAATGGGTTTCAGGACCAGATAGACTTTGAACATTAAGTATGTTGGGCTTTTAGTAACATAAAATAAATGCCCCTTTTTGTCTCCACGATTACATTAATTATTCTTACTCAGATAAATCATCCCAAATAAGAACTCTTTACTTCATAATACCAATGTTTTAATAAGATTATTTGAGCTTTCTTTAGTGAATACATGTCAAGATTTTTATTCAATATCCTATTTTTTGAAACATGTGCTCTATGAATTGTTGGAACTAAAATAAACTCAGTTATCTCTAATATTTGGAATTATGAGACTATAGAAGACATTAAACAATTCATATATTGACCTATTGCTTTGCACTTGTCTTTTAAAAGATCGGTGAAATACTCCTGATTTTTTTTAGTTAAAATCATTGAGAATACTCTATCTGATTTTACTAGGCAGTGTCTTCATGTTTACAAATGTTACATAGCTCAGATATTTTTTAAACACAAAAAGAAAACAAAGTTGTAATATTGGTTTTCTAAACAAGAACCTACCAACATGTGGAGACATTTCAAAAAACATTAAGATGTGAGCATTCACAAATGCTGTAGACAGAATATGCCCCTACCAAATTCTTGTGTTGAAGCCCTAATCCCAATGTGATGGTATTGGGAGGTGGGGTCTTTGGGAAGTAACCAGGCTTCAAAGGAGTCCTGAAGGTGGAGACTCCATGATGGGATTAGTGTCCTTATAAGGAAAAGAAGAGACCAGAGCCCTCTCTCTCTTTCTCTTTGCCATGTGAGCACACAGCAGGAAGGTAGCCATCTGTTAAGCAGGAAGAGATTCTTCACCAGACACTGAATCTGCCAGCTTTAGATCTTGGACCTCCCAGTCTCCAGAAATATGAAAAATAACTGTTTGTTTTTTAAGCTACCTAGTCTATAGTATTTCACTATTGCAAAACAAACTAAGACAATAAACAAAAAGAAAAGCATTAAAACATATGGTCTATCTCTTGTTCAAGGAATTATACAATTCCTTCAAACATAATCCTTAGGTGAAGCACCAGAACTTGAACCTTCATGACTTTTAAAAATTATTTAAAAATATGCCAGCCTTCTTTGCCCCACTAAAGATGCTTTTAAATTCATCAGACTGTCATGGTTTCCTCAAACACATTTGATACGAAGGTACTATTCAGACCACGATTGCAAATGAATCAGAAGCAATTTCCTGTTTCTCTGTTCATTTCTAAATAATCCTGCACAAAAATATGAGGAAGAGGCAGGTAGCACAAAGTAACCCAAACATCCTGACATCCTGCATTTCCAAGGGAGTAACAAAACAGCTTTTCCCTTTCTCTGGATTAAGATTTATTACCTATACACTATCATCGTTCATCATATTATAAATACATATTGGACACTTGGAAAAATAGTAGTTGCTATGGCAAACCTCTTCATCTGAAGAGTAATACTTGACTATTACTTGACTTGATAGAAAAAGAGGAAATAGATGGGTGAGGAAGTTTAGTATGAATCAAAAACCATTTTATATTGGGAAATTGTATCTGTCTTTTGTTTAGTTGTGTACTAGCTAGCTTTCAGTTTCATCAGACTCAGTTAAGGGTAGTGGCGAGTTCATAAAAGTTTAACAACCCTGAATTGCAGCATTTACCAATTTTTGTGATACTTCCACTACAGCCATTTTCAAGCTACTCATTTGATGCCACTAAATGTGGATTTTGGAACAGATGCACAAAATCAGCTCTCATGAACTGGTAAGAGCTGGCTGCAGCACACCACAGGCTAGAACACAACTTTTAGAGAAAAGTGATCTTGTGTAATCTGTCAAATGTAATTGTACAAATTATATGCATAATAAATGTGTTTCATGGTTCCTTTTAGAAATTGGACATTTAAAACCTTAAACTTTTTATCTCAAACAAAGTATAAATTTCCTAACAATTCACAGTGAGAGATAAATACTATTATATGGATAAAGTTAAATGCATGAATATTCTCCAATCCTATTGTTGTCCTTTAATATCCATATTATATCAAATCTTTAATTAAGACATAAAACAAGTTAAAAAAAAGGGAGAATTTCACTTTTTCTTACTATTTCTGTTTCCATTTTTACCCACAGCAATGCCTAAAAGTCACAGATAATTCACAATCTGAAAAATAAACATTTACAGATTCAATACAAAACAAATATGTAAAAAGTCTTGAAATAATATTTAAAATAATTCACCTTCTTTGGTAGAAATTAGTATATTTGGTTCCCTTTTTGCATATGTATTTTGTGCAAGGATCTCAAATTCTGTTTCTGAGGGCCTATTATGTGCTAGGTGCTATTCAAGATACCGGTAAACAGAAATGGACAAAACAATGATCTCTAACCTCATGGGCTTATGTTTAGGGGAAAGGGAACAATAAAGAAAACAAGGAAAATATATAATATGATAAATAGGAATTATTGCTTAGTAGATAAAATAGGAGAGGGAAATATTATGAACTTGAGAGTAAACTTTTAGGCTAATTGATAAAGAAATTGCTGCAATAGCAAAGAGGAATCACCCTAGGTCTTGACCTTTGCCTTGTCTTAGTCTATGAAGAACTCTACTGACCAACTCATGTACCCAAAACTAGTTCTGAAAAACAGCAAATTTCTAAAGCACTTGAATAGGCATTTATTTAGTCTGAGACTACAGAAGAAAGAAAACACATCTAATGATGCATTTAAGAGATAGAGTCTGCAAAGGGACATTGAATAATGAGACAGGAGAGAAGTTTCTTTTGTCTTTGCTGAGAAAGGCCCAGGGAGGAGAAGGTCAGCAGTAACAAAGGAGAGAAGAAAGCATATATTTTTCCTTGGGTCCTAATTTTTTGCAAATTTAAAAAATAAAAAGGTTACACATGTTGAAGATTTTATGTGAAGATTTTATGTAAAGATTTTGGGATAATGAATTTAAATTAGTCTTGAAAGTTGGAATATATTGACACTAACAGTGAGGTACATTACTTTCTGATTAATGAAAAATCCCAAATATTTTGAGTGTAACTATCATAGAGTATCTATAATAGGAAGAATATGAGTACATGTAAAATAAAGAAATGGGTAAAAACTTCTTGACTATATTTTGGTGAGATGTAATGTACAATCTCTTCAAACCAACTACTTATATTGAAAAAGTCATGAAGTTAAAAATTATTAAACATATGAAATTTTACTCAATTCCAATTATGTAGTATACCATGAACACGCAAAATACATATGTTTCAATGGCTATGAGTTCTGTCTTTTAGTTTAGAATGCAAGAACTTTGATATTACCTCTGCAGTATAGTAAACGCTGAGATAGTAGGGATGTGAAGATTTGGCCAGATTCAGAACAGAGCAAGGAAATGGATTCGATCTTGGTGATTTAGAGTGTGGGAACTCATGTCGACTTTAGGATATGCACTTGAGCGAATTTTACTTAAACAAAGGGAAAGCTGGCAAATGAATGTTTCAGAAAGAGTCAAAGCTTGCCTCATATGCTATCTATGGAGCAAGAGAATCCAATTTGATAACATTTGAAGGGGAAAATTGTACCAAAAAATTACAAAGAGCTTTTGCTCCCTAAAAAGGGTTGTTTGGCAAAGTGCCTGCTTTCACATTAGATTCCACTTACAATGTTTTCATTATAGAATTTACTTTTCTGCTTTTTTTTTTTTTTAATTTCCCAAGCTTAACTTAAAAGTATTTCTACAGAATTATTTATATTTTATCTCATTCTCGTTATGGTAGTTCCTAAAATAAAATACACAAATGCTTATTGGTTTTGCTGCTTTTTAATGCTATGGAATCCTGCATACTGTGTATACAGTAATAGGGAAATTAAAAATTCCATGAGAGGAAAAAAATTAAGACACATAAAAATATGGGAAAATATATTGATTTTTTAAATTATTAATTTTAGATTTTTATGATAAAACATATCAATTGTATGTCCCTCTCTATTGTCTTAAATATCATCAAGCACATATCTCTTTATAGAAAAGAGAAAAACTGGGATAATCACTAATATTCCAAATTCTGTCAAACCAAAAACTTGCTGCAATTTCTCCTCATGACACTGATCTCAGACATTTATTCTCAGTAAAATAAGTGAAGAAATTAGTAACTGTCTAATTGGTGAAACTCTTGGGGTAGTTGTATAAAGTTCATTACTGTTCAGACATTTAATAGGCAAATGTCCTCTCGGCAACTCCAAATGGCTGCAGTTCCTATTGAATACAATTCTCTTTTCAAGCCATTGATGTGAAATGATTCTATTGACACTAACTTTTGAAGAAAACCTTTAGTTGAAGGGAACTATGTCCAACATTTATCTCTATTGGTGGATTTTTTTTCATTTTATATATTCTTCTTTTATTTTTTATGTGAGAAGGAAAAAACAAAATCAGATCAAACACATCTGTAGAACAAAGCACGAGGGTTCACACTAATGTGCAGGGATGAGAAGATTTTGCTCTAATTTGCTCTCAAAAGCCCTGATGCTTTTTCCCATACCCCATATGCAGGCATGACAGTGGATACCTCAGCCACTTTTGCACAATGCTTAAGAAATGTGTTTCTCACTTAAATTGCAGTTTCCACACTTTTCTGAACATATCTCTTAAACTTTTTTTGTCTTCTTTGTCTTTTTTTGAAAAGAAATAGAAAGTAAGTTTAGAAATAAGCATGAGTGGAATAACTTGTTAGATTTGGAGATGGAGCAGTACTTTTCATTCTTCCAGGCATGTATTTGAAAAGAATTTGCACCTAAATTGCCTTGACTGACTGTTTCTATTCCAAGTTAAGTCATGATACCAGTTGAGTAAAGACACCCAGAAAACCCTTCTGGGCATTGCAAGGTTTCTCTTCCCTTTGGCGTTTGAAGTCAATACTGACAACATATCTACTGTCCACTGGTCCTTTAATCAGTGTCCAGACTATCCGATGAGAATAGCCCCAGGATGGAGCCCCAGACCAGGCCATGAGCAGCACCCTTTTGTCCCTCTCACATGGATGGGACATGATTCCACAGGATTAGCCAACAATTATATGCTCTGAACTGATCAATTCAGTCAATTTACTGTGCAAAGTAAATTGATCCTTCAGAACAAAGGGTTCTGTCAGCAGGGAGCTACCTGAGAAAGCAGCATGCCTGTGTAAACAGTTCTGTCCTTGTCCCAGTGTGTAGTGGCCCTGCGCCATATGGTGCCACTATGAACTTATTAGCTGACGGATTAACTGATCTCTGCATTTGGGATCCCCAGTTTCCAGCTGTGAGAATGATTGATGGGCTAACTACTGCTCCAGTCTTGGAAGTTATTTCCTCCATTTAACAGAGTCAAGAAGACAGAAAATTGCCCCCTTTGTAAATGCTAATCTCACCACTCCTTCGAACACCCAACATAGCAATTTATTCAAGGCAAAGTCTTAAAATTGGTATAGTGCACATCAAATGCATACTAATTAGCAATTTCTTTTGAAGGCTCCATCACTTATTAAGGGTCTCCTTTTCCATATGTTCATCATGCCCCACTTCACCCTTTAATTACAAAACAGCACTTTCAACTAATTGTGAGAAGGTATATTGTGCCCGGAATCTGTATTAAACTCTATACCTTCTGATGCCTAATTTAGGGTCATATCGAAGGCAGACAGATAAGCAGGCAAAAAAGCTTACAACTGTCATCTGCAATTTTAGGCATATTTGGGTGTTGTTCAGAAAGAACATTTTATCTAAGATGCCAGCTATGACATTCATCAGTGGGCATTACCACAAGCACTGAGTAGAAAGAAGGGGTTGATTCTAGGTTAATAAATAGAATCGTTCCTTCTTTGAGGGAAGCCCACATAAACTCGACAGATACATGATAATATTATTTGTAACTTTGTAATTTCTTCACCTATATATATGTAAAAGGACCACACAATTTTAAAAGGTTAATAGCCTGTTATTTAAATATGTATATCATAGTTGCACTATAGAGAGGGGAATTTTGCAAAATACACCTGCATAACACTTAAAATAAATGCCTCTCCTCTTGGGGAATGTTGATGTTTTCCGTCATTAAATAAAACCCAAAGTCTCTAAGTCACCTAGATAACTCTAACCTTGATCCCAAGTATATGTCTGTCATTTATCATCCTCCCTAGAATGTTTTATGAAAGACCTAGTCAGCTCCTTTCTCTGGACCTCTTTTTCTACAGAATTTTCTAGACAATCTAGTGATACTTCCTTGTTGATGTTGGTTCCCAGAGATAGAACTGGTGGGAGTTTATGGTTCAGGTATATATAGGCTACAAAATGGAGACAGACCCAAAGAAACCTTTGGATTTGGGGTGGAGAAAGGGGAGATAAGGGATTCGCACTGTAAAAGCAGTTCATTTTTTCACAAGTCTTCAGTGAACCTTACTTCATCAGATAACAGTAGAACCCTGTAAATAAGCCAAGGAGCCAGACCAATCAATCTATCTTTAAATTAAGACTACTTTGATGTAGCCTTCAAAACCATTCCTAAATTTGCAGTTGATGTATGGCAGAGATGGGAAAACCATGAATGGCAAAGTAAGTATAGACCCTGGTTTTTTTTTTTTTTTTTTTTTTTTTTTTTTCCTCTAGAAATTAACTGCAAAGATTCTTGAGCAGACCCTTAGTTGTTTGTTGTCTTCAGCCAAATGTCTTTATTCAAACCAAAATTGCATCTTTTTATGTTGGTTATTAAACTTCAATATCCAAACTCTCTGATTCAGAATCACTCCTTCAGACTGTGGTTTGGTAGATTCTAGTCAAGGTTTATCCAGGGTTTTAATCCTCCTTTTAGCCTTGTGTCTTTGGCCAGATTTTGACCTTTTTGAATCTCAGCTTCCTCATCTGAGATCATGAAGGGAATTATATCTCTCCTCAAAGATTTGGCTTATATCTGGTGTGCTGATAGGTGAGTATGCTAGTTTAGCATGAAACAGAGTTGGAGGCTAAGACTTTCCTTTGCTTCTCCTTCCTTTCATTTACTAACCACTTTAGCAACTTCAGTTTATCAGTTCAGTACCACACTTACCATTTAGGTATCTTCTGTAGAGAAAGAACCTGAGTATTTCTCTTCCCTAAAGAGAGCAGAAAGAAACTGTCATTAAAATAGAGGGAAAATAAAAAATACCATATTATCTTCTTTCAAGCAATATAACATATACCAAATATTAATGTAGTGTGTGTGGTGGGGGGTCAATCATTTATTTTAAAATGACTTTCTGAAATTTGCTTGCCCACTCTTTCTTTCTTTCTTTCTTTCTTTCTTTCTTTCTTTCTTTCTTTCTTTCTTTCTTTCTTTCTTTTCTTTTCTTTTCTTTTCTTTTCTTTTCTTTTCTTTTCTTTTTGAAAGAGTCTCAATCTTTCGCCCAGGCAGGAATGCAGTGGTGTAATCCCTGCTCACATCTACCTTCGCTTCCCAGGTTCAAGCAATTCTCCTGTCTCAACCTCCCGAGTAGCTGGGATTACGGGTGTGCACCACCACACCCAGCTAATTTTTGTATTTTTAATAGAGACACGGTTTCACCATGTTGGTCAGTCTGGTCTTGAACTCCTGATCTCAGGTATCCACCCACCTCAGCCTCCCAAAGTGCTGGGATTACAGGTGTGAGCCACTGCACCTGGCTTGGTTGCTCTTTCTTTAATAAACAGTTGAATTTTCATATTGAAATGTGATGTGTGCAAAGAGAACAACTCATGTGATACTGGAATTAGAGGATGATCACTATATTTATGAAAAACTGGTGTCAAAGGAAAGTTGAGGAAGTCATCTGTATAAACCTGGCAAATAATTGTAAGGTAAGAATGATTTTAGCATTTTTTTTATATTTTATGAGTCTAACATTCTTAGCAAGTTTATACTGAATTGAATTTTAGGGAGACAAATAGACCCCTCCAAATATCCTCAAACACACTAGACAGTCACTTTATTTTGACTTTGAAAATCTGACCTTAATAAATGCTTTTATTTATAGAAATCTTCATAATATTTTAACAGTCAGGTTAGATATACTTTGTTGGGATATCAAGAAGGTAAGCCACAATTTGTTCTTTGAAAGAAAATATGCAAATTCTGTTTCTAATTATTCATGCTAATTAGGTGGTTTACTCGAAAAAAAGTGTGTTACAGATAAATGATTTACATTTGATTGAAAAATACAGTCTATTACTTTTTCATCAGATTTATCGTTTCCTTTGCCTTCCCCGCCCTCATTCAGGCAATTCTTTTAGCCAAATATCAGCAAGCTTAATTTCCACCTCTGTATCAGATTATTCTAGAATGATCACATATTTAAGAGTGATAAAGGTGCCACAATATTTCAAAAAGTTGTTCCTTATTTGCTGTTTATTTTTTTACCCATGGGAGAAACTATGAATTATATATCATTCAAGTTAAAGAACCTCTACCTGTAAGTGTCAGGGGAATTTTACCTTTGAAAAACCTCTCCTTTCATCCCAACCAGTTTTTGGATTCCAAGTGACATGAGGGTAAGGAGCCTCTTTTATACATCTGTACATATCTGGTCTTTTAAAAAGAATAAGTGCTCAATGAATGTGGTTGAATGAAAGAGATAGTCATGGTCTATGAGAAGCATAGCTATTTGCTATCATATAGGACAAGAGTACCAAAGAACATTTGCAATATATACCAGTCTTGTACGGTATTCTGAGCCTTATTTAATGAGTTTTAAAATTGTGACTTTTACAGAGCCCAGTCAACCTCCACTCACCTCCTCTCATTCGCTCCAAACATCTGCCTCACAAAGATTGAGTATAGATGATCACTGATTCTGTATGGGCTAGTTCACATAATTTTGATCTGATCCTTTTTCACTACCCTTATTTGTGTGTATGTGTGCGTAAATAACAAGAGTGGGGTGGGTGGGTAGGTAAGTAGGTGAAAAATTTCTCCCTCCAAAGATTAACTGATTTTTTTATTTGGGGAATTTTTAGTGAATATGTATCAATTCATTTGATATTACAGAATGCAACAAACGTTTTCAGATTAGCTTGATGTTCATCTTTTGAGTTCTCAAAAGCTATACTTCACATTTCCTGAGAGTTATATTTTGAACCAGAATTTACTCCTTAGTTTCACATAATTTTTTTCAGTTTTTGGACTATTAAATTTTATAGTTCAAGGATTATTGTTGAGTGCTGTTTGCCTTCATGAGACTAATAATATTCCCGTGTTGAAAGTGGTATATTTTAAGTGATATATATATTCACAGCATAAAAATGTAGAGTACCTAAGTCATCACCAGAGGATTTTCCAGTTTTAAAAATCTTCACAAGTTTACATACTAAAGTTTTCTTGAAAGAAGAAAATCACTTTGACTATTACTTTGTATTTTTTTTTTAAATCAGTCACACAAAGGAAGGCAGGCAATGGTAGTAGATTACCTCATATATGTCATCATTTGGATAATACATGAATATACAACAAACAGTTGACCAACTGTAGAGTTCCTTCTCAGCCACAAATGTATAAATTCGGCAAGATCAACAGTACTGTGATAGTGACATTGCTTTCATAATAGAAAATAAGTAGTTCTTAAGAATAACCAGATCAGAAATGTGCCTCAAATACATTACCAATGAAAAAGAAGATTACATAAGTAATGAAACATATATGAAAGTCCAGTATTTTCAATTTGGTGGGAATTTTTGAAATTTACTCCTAAAATTTCTAGAAATGAATGCAAAGTTACCCAAGGAAATGATTAATAATATGAGGATTATATTGGGAACTATTCCTATTTTGGAAAATAAATCATAACTAGCATTTCTTACTGTATTTAGAGGTGTTTTGTCTTCTTTTTTGAAAGGGCCTTACACTTCCTATCTCCTTTCAAATATTTGTTATGACAGTGTTCTTCATTCGAATGAATAGAGATACTTTTCATTCATTTGGATAAAACCAGTATTGAAACATTTTTAGACTAACTCTTTTGCACACTTCTTTTAAACTAGAGATTGAGGAAAGAAACATGAAAATTGTACACCTATTTTTTATTCATTACTGTCTTGAAAGACTTAAAATGTTCTTTTTTTTTCCTAAATGGCAGCTGGATGAACAGCTCATATGCCAACTTAAAATCTGAATCAACATGAAATGACTGAAATTCTAAGCCTAAAAAAATTACTGTTTATAATGGAAACTCAAACATAATAGTCCATGATGGAAATTCAGTCACCATAGTCAGGTGGATGGTGATGCTGCAATAAGCAAATGTAATTAAGCTGTCTATAGCAGGAAGAGAGTTGACTAATCATTCATGGGGAGACTTATTGCTATCATTTTAAAAATTATTTTTTCTTAATTATCCTCAGGTATTTCACTTTCAGCTACAACTTAATGCAGATAAAACCTACTTCTGATTTCTCTTAATTACTAATGCTGTAAAGATGTTGCATCTTTTCCAAGCTCCCTTACAACCAACTTTCAAATCAATTTAGGCATCTTAAAAGCATTTCTAAAATACCAGATGCTCTGTCAGCTGCACAGAACAATGTGTTAATAATTATATTTCTCTTTCTTACAGCAGATCAAAGCCAGAGATGAGGTGACATACACCTAAGATATTCAAACTCCAGCTTGAAGGTCAATTGGATCTGCCGACATATGTTGCTGATTTTGTAACATGAAAGCCAGCTAAGAAAAACAGATCAGTGAATGCATATTCTTCGTATTCTTAATTTCAGCCCTATCCAAATGTTTACAGAATAGTTTGAAGAGATTTGCAGTTTCTTGTTATCAGTCTTATTAAGCCTTGGCAAACCTTTAATAACAAGTCTATCAACAACCCACCAGGGATTTGATTTTAGTCTTAGAGTGCCTGAATTTTTACGCTATTGAACAATTTTTAATTGGAAGCACCAGGACCTTTTCTGATCAGTTGTCCACATTGCCTCATGAATGTGTGGCATTCATGCTCAGCTTGAAAAGGCAATGGCAGCTGGGGAAAAAATAAGGCTTTGTGTAAGCCGAGAAGAGGGCAGGCAGGCAGGCAAACAGCAAGATTCCCCTAGAAGTAGCTTTAGTGTGGGTGTTTTAAGCCACACAGAAAAAAGTAAACTAGAACAATCACCACCTTGCACTTGCTTTATGTTTCCATGGTTTAACTTAAAACATTGGCACAAGGAGACAACTACCATTCTAAAGCCAGAGCACCTCAGTTAAGCTAGAATTGTGGGTCAGATCCATGTCTGTCAACTACATAGCACACTTGGAATTGCAATTTAGAAGGAGAGAAAAATAATATGGTAACAGTTTCCCCACTAGTAAATCCTACACACCCATGCCAGGGGAATTTTATCATGGTTATTCAAATGTCAAAACCTTCAAGGATTTCCATCTGCTCTTAGAGTAAAATATCAACTTCTACATTTGTATTTCAAAGCCCTCTCTAAAATAACCAATCCTACACATCCAGTTCTGCATGAGAGTCAGGGCTCTAAAGCCAGATCATCTGGGCTCAAACTCTACCTCCATTGTTTTCCAAGCTCTATCACCTTGCACAAGTCACTTAACCTCTGTGTGCCTTTGTCTTCTCCTTGCAAAATGCAGATAGAACATTGCCTCTATTACATGGCTCTCATGAAGATTAACTAAGTTAATATGTGAATGTTCTTAAACTGGCCTAGCACTTAGTGAGAATAAGCACGTATAAATACTTGAGTAAGGGATGTCCCACTGTACTACAGTGCATTATGTTCCTTCCTTTCTCTTTCTACTCATGGTTTTCTGTCTACTTAAAATTCTTTGCAAGGTTAGAAATGGAAGTAGTCAGAAACCAGAAAGCTAGCTAGAATGAAAATCACTGAAGCAGAAAGACTAGATTGTCCTTCCAGAAGAAGGGTCTCCTCAGAATTCTCCTAGAACTTTCCAGCCTCTATACATTTGCTTATTTAGTTCTCCTTTTATGGTATGCCTTTCCTTCTATCTGTTCAAAACGTACTCGATCTTTCAAAGACAAGATGGAATTCTCTCTGATGCCTTTCTCAAATGCTTTGGGCTTACTCATGTTTTCATGAACTATATCTCCGATTGATCTGCCACTTTTTGGTCCTTAATTATATACTAATTTGTGTTGCAAATTAATATTTTCTTGCATATTAGTCTTATTTCCCCCAAGTAGATGGTTAGTTTATCAAGGACAAGAGCAGAGACTTATCTTATATTTTGTGTGGAGCTGAGCTTAAAGTAAGTACTCAATAAATTCTATTGAATAGACTTTAATAAAGTCAATTAATGTCCTCTCCTTCAATCCTGTCTGCAATAGTCAGTCACAGTAACTAAAAACAAGAGGTTTAACAAAAGATCAATAAAAGTCTGGAAATATCATGAATAAGAAACTAAAACTGACTACCAAAGCCAAGGTAGATTTTGATGGGCTGAAGCTGAAAAAAAAAATGGTTCTTCCTCTAAAATATTTTACAATTTGTTTCACATATTTAAAATATATTTGCAAGTGAGGAAACTGGACACAAATAATTTCACAATGAATTAAGTCAGAACAAGTGCTCAAACCTCTATCTTCTGGCACTAATCTGTCTTAACTCATAGTGGGATTCTGTGTGTCCAGTGCACCTATATCTACCACACTGTGGATTACAGTGAGAAAAAGGATTATCCAGAGTGGTTAAGTCTCCAGATTTGTTCATCTAGGTGGAGTTAAAAAGTCCATTGGCAAGTAGATTGTTCCCCAATTTCTGTAAGTAATGGCTACTAAAAAACTCTTCCCATCTGAAACTTAGCATTTTGGACATGTGGTAGGCTCTTACTCCTTGTTAAACAACAGTGTTGTTATTTCTGCAATTTTGATATTTGGTGTGTACTCTTATTTCCTGGCTGTTCATAGTTTATGCCAATTATGCCAAATTTTTATTAAATTTATCCAAATTTTATTTGTCATCCAATATTTATTTGACTAACTTGCCAATTTCTCAGTGCATATTTATCCAAGAAGAACAGAAGTATAGTCAGTACAGTTTTCATACCAGCCAGGTTATATAATAAAAACTAACCTTTGGTGACTATATTTGTATATTTAATATTAAGTATAGATCACATGCGGCTGCTTGACTTCTGATGCAACCCTATGCATTTTGAAATAGATCTGAGACTCCTTGTAGGAATAGACAATGGTCTCTTCAATTGAATTTTTGCTGACTTTTCTCAATATGTGAAAATCTCTTTTAATGTTCCTGACTCTACCCTATCTAGGTTCTCCTCCTGTGTCTTCCTTCACTCCTTTAATAAATCTTAGTACTCAGTCCTCCACTGTATTTTCTATATAATGCCTCAGATTTCATCTCAGTCACTGTAGTGCTTTCACTATTTCTGCATAGACGGTGCTATAATATTTACTTTAGCCTTCAAAATTCTAACCAGCTCTTCTCCAAAAGCCTACTAGACATTTCTTCTTGGATAACCTACCTATACTTCAAGTTGGATGTATTTTTAACTGAATTCATCATGTCCCTGAAATTGTCTCCGTCTTTTAATTTTCTTAACACTATTCCTCCCGTTCATTAGGAACTTCAGAGTCGCCTTTGACTCCCCTCCTTTCTTGACTCCGTATCCATTTGGTCGTATAGTATTGTCTGTTTGATCATCTTGATATCTGCAAAGTCCATTTTTCCTTCTGGCACTTCCTTTTCCATCTCTTCAACTGGACTGGCACTGTAGTTCAATGCCCAGAAATACACATAATAATTACTTGTTGAATTAATTAATGAATAACTTTCCTATCTCAATTTTTCATGCCTTCAATATATTCCAGATTAATTATTTCTTTGAAATGACATATTTATCCTGTTACTTATACTGGAAAGCCTTTATGAGCTTTCGCTCTTCTCTAATAGTGCTTCCCTTTCCTCACTTTGCATTAGTACCACCTGGGGAGATTGTAGAGAATCCTGTGCCCAAGCCTCATCTAGACACATGAAGAAGACTCTCTGGACATAGGACCCAGACATTGAGGGGTGATATCCAAAGAATTTTACCGGTGATATGACAGAAACACTAACCAATCAAAACCGCTTTCCTGACCAATCATGGATTATGGCTGCAAAAACCAGAATGGTCCTAAATACTATCTAATTATCAGCCCTGCCCATATTCATATTTATTAAGATCTCAAAAAGGTAATTCTAATGAACCACTGATTACAAAATACACTCATATTTCTGACCCTGGCAAGCAAGACTCTTTATAATAAGTCCTAAATTTCCCTTTAGAACATTATTGCCTCTATCTTTTATATGAAATCTCTGCTCTAATCATCTTATATCCACTAACTATGCCTTGCTCATTGCCATTTCCTGGCTTTTACTTACAGAGTAGGTGTTCTATGACAGGGTACAAGTTTGCTTTATTTCATTTTAATGGAAAATAGAGTGAATGTAAAGTAGAACGTTAATGCACTCAACCAATCAAGCAGTAATTTACAGTGTTTGTGAACTTTTTAGGACGTCTATGTTTGCTTACCAAGAATGGCACTGAATTACAATAAATGATGAAAAGTTATAATCATGGAATAAAGGGGAGCAGAGATAAAATGTTCAAGCCTTGGCTATGGAGGAAGAAAATTACTGATGGAAAGAGAATGGCCGTGTATGTCTACTAAACATCATACTCTAGATCTTTTTAAAAGCAATTGTTTTGTGAATTTCTAACTTTTCTTTTATGAAGTTATGTTTCATTCCTTTACATAATGTGAGGAAATGTTGATCAAAAATGACTGAAGTGTGTTGAAAAAAGAATAATCTCCAAAAATAATGCAAAGTAATTCTATTGTTACTATTCACGGAGCTCTTTCCTTACATTGTGTTTTTAGTGTCCTTGGCTACTTCCTAGATCCAACATGTGCAACAAAAATGCTAAAATGTAAAGAACACAATTTAGGGGTCAATAAAATTTTATCAGATAGATGCCTCACTCACAAGAAGACTCAGATGACACATGAAGGGCACTGATGTAGGAATAACTAATCATTGTTAACTGTACTCATGGGAAAAATCAGCCATAATTTCCGTGTTCAAGTAAGAAGAAAATTTTAAGTCATTGCATTATATCACATCTAGTTCCAGAAGCCTGTTTTGGGTTATTTGTGCCCTGGGAATTCCTGCAAATTCACAGACCAATTCTACGATAAGATGATTGAACTAGTCTTATCCTAGAATTATCCTAGAAGTACTTATAAATACATAATAAAGTCATTTAATAAAATAATAGTCTGTTCTTCACTGCTTTAAAGAACTACTTGAGACTGGGTAATTTATGAAGAAAAGAGGTTTCATTGACTCACAGTTCTGCAGACTAGACAGGAACATGACTGGAAGGCCTCAGAAAACTTACAATCATGGTGGAAGGTCAAAGAGGAAACAAGTATGTCTTCGCATAGTAGCAGGAGAGGGATAGAGTGAAGGGAGAAGTGTTAGACAATTTTAAACAATCAGATCTTGTTAGAGCTTACCCATTATGATAATAACTGCAAAGGGAAAATCCACTTCCGGTGATCTCATCACCCCCCACCAGGCCCCACCTCCAACACTTACAATTCAACATGAGATTTGGTTGGGAATTCAGAGCCAAACCATATCAATGATTTTATAGTGTTTTGTACCAACCTGGAGTGGAGTTTTCAATTAACTCCTAAGAGAATGTTTGATTAACTTATTTTTAATTTTTATTTTTTTGAGATTGAGTTTCATTCTTGTTGCCTAGACTGGAGTGCAATGGCACAATCTTGGCTCGTTTTAAACTCCACTTCCCAGGTTCAAGTGATTCTCCTGCCTCAGCTTCCTCAGTAGCTGGGATTACAGGTGCCTGCCACCATGCCAAGCTAATTTTTCTTTTTTCTTTTTGTATTTTTAGTAGAGACAGGGTTTAACCATGTTGGCCAGACTGGTCTCAAACTCCTGACCTCAGGTGGTCCACCCACCTCGGCCTCCCAAAGTGCTGGGATTGCAGGTGTGAGCCACCAGGCCTGGCCTGATTAACTCTTTTAAGTGAAGTACTCAGAGACAACTATTTGGCTCCAACATGCTCTTTTAAGCTCTTCCTTTTCATATTTCATGCAAAGCCTTTTGATAGTCAATTGCATTTATGAAGTTATTCCAAAATTTTGGAGCTCAGTCAAATAATTTCCAAAAGCACAGAGCTGCAATTGGCAATATGGTAGGCAAGATAATAGTCCCCTACAAAGATGACCATATCCTGATCCTTATAATCTGTGAATCTGTTAAGATACATGGCAAAAAGAACTTTCCATATGCAGTTAAATTAAGGACCTTGGGATAGGAGGATTACTCTGGAGTATCTAATCTAATCACACAAATCCTTAGAAGCAGAGAACTTTTCCTGCCTGTGGTTAGTGACCATGTGATGATGAAAGGAGAGTCAGAGAGATTCTACATGGCTGGCTTTAAAAATGCAGGATGGCCAATGCCCAGAAGAGTTTTCCCTAGGTTATCTTCTAGCGGTTTCAGGGTTTTTGGTCTTCAATTTAAGTCTTTGTCCTACCTTGAGTTGATTTTTGTATAAGGTGAGAGATAGGGATCTAGTTTTATTCTTCTACATGTGGCTAGCCAGTTTTCCTAGCACCATTTATTAAATAGGGTGTCTTTCCCCCAATTTATGTTTTTGTGTGCTTTGTTGAAGATCAGTTGGTTCTAAGTATTTGGCTTTATTTCTTGGTTCTCTATTCTGTTCCATTGGTCTATTTGTCTACTTGGTTCTCTATTCTGTTCCATTGGTCTATTTGTCTACTGTTACATACTGGTACCGTGTTGTTTTGGTAACTATAGCCTTGTAGTATAATTTGAAGTCTGATAGTGTGATGTCTCCAGTTTTGTTCTTTTTGCTTAGTGTTTCTTTGGCTATGCAGGCTCTTTTTTGATTCCATATGAATTTTAGGATTTTTTTTTTTTATTTCTGTGAAAAATGATGTTAGTATTTTGATAGGAATTGCATAGAATCTGAAGATTGCTTTGGGCATTATGGTCATTTTTGTGATATTGATTCTTCTAGTTCATGATCATGGGATGTGTTTCGATTTGT
Organism: Macaca fascicularis; assembly: GCF_037993035.2. Classification (NCBI taxonomy): domain Eukaryota; kingdom Metazoa; phylum Chordata; class Mammalia; order Primates; family Cercopithecidae; genus Macaca; species Macaca fascicularis. The sequence continues at coordinate 91,888,131 of NC_088380.1, read as the reverse complement.
TTGTTTAATCTCTGATTTCTTTTAGCAGTGTTTTGTAGTTCTCCTCGTAGAGCTCTTTCATCTCCTTGATCACCTATATTCCTAGGTCGTTTTTTTTTTCTTTAGCTATTGTAAAAGGGATTAAATTCTTGATTTGATTCTCTGCTTGGTTATTGTTGGCATATAGCAGTGCTACGAATTTGTGTATCTTGATTTTGTAGCCTGAGACTTTACTGAATGTGTTTATCAAATCTAGGAGTCTTTTGGAGGAGTCTTTAGGGCTCTCCAGGTATACAATCATATCATCAGTGAGCAGTGACTGTTGGACTTCCTCTTTTCCAATTTAAATGCCCTTTATTTTTTCCTCTTCCCTGATTGCTGTGGCTGGGACCTTCAGTATTATCTATGTTGAATAGAAGTGGTGAAAGTGGACTGGCCATTGGCCTAGGCAAAGAATTTATGACTAAGACCACAAATTCAAATGCAACAAAACCAAAAATAAATAAATGGGACATAATTAAATTAAAGAATCTGTTCAGAAAAAGAAATAATCATCAGAGTAAACAGACAACCCACAGAGTGGGAGAAAATATTTTTGCAAACTGTGCATCCAACAAAGGACTAATATCCAGAATCTATAAGGCACTCAAATCAGCAAGAAAAAAACCCAAATAATCCTGTCAAAAACTGGGCAAATGACATGAATAGACGTTTTTGAAAATACAAATGGCCAAAAAACATGAAAAGATACTCACCATCACTAATCATCACGGAAATGTAAACTAAAACCACAATGAGGTACCTCCTGACTACTACAAGCATGACCATTATTAAAAAGTCAAAAAACAATACTTGTTGGCATGGATGTGGTGGAAAGGAAATGCTTATACACTGCTGATTGGAATGTAAATTAGTACAACCTCTATGGAAAACAGTATGAAAATTTAAAGAACTAAAAGTAGATCTACCATTTGATCCAGCAGCCCCACTGCTAGGTATCCACCTAAAGGAAAATAAGTAATATCAAAAAGACACCTGCATGTGTATGTTTTTGGCAGCACAATTCACAATTTCAGATATTTGGAACCAACCTAAGTGCTCATTGACCAATGAATAGATAAAGCAAATATGGTATATATACACCCTGGAATACTACTCAGCCATGAAAAAGAATAAAGTAATACTCTTGCAGCCACTTAAATGGAGCTGGAGGCCATTATTCTAAGTGAAGTAACCAAGGAATAGAAAACCAAATATTGTATATTCTCACTTATAAGTGGGAGTTAAGCTATGGGTACACAAAGACATACAGAATGATATAATGAACTACAGAAACTCAGCAGTGGGATAGTGAGAATGGGGGGCAAGGGATAAAAAAACTACGTATTGGATACAATTTACACTACTGAAGTGCCAGGTGCTCTAAAATCTCAGACTTCATCACTACACAATTTATCCATGTAACAAAAACCACTTGTACCCCAAAAGCTACTGAAAAAAAATTTTTTTTAATGAAGGAAGGGAATCTTGAGCCAAGGAGTGTAGGTCGTCTTCAGAAGCTGTAAAATCATGGAAGCAGTCTTTACCCTAGAGGCCTCAGACAGGAATGCAGCTTTGCCTACAATCTTGATTCCAGCCTACAGACTTCTGATCTGCAGGCTGTATGATAATAAGTTTATGTTTTAGACCACTATGTTTGTAGTAATTTATGGCAATTATAGAAAATGAATAGGAGTCTGCATGGACATTTGTCTTAATGGGGAGTGAGGAGGGCTTAAAAAATACAAACCCCTCTCAAAGCATTTACTAAGAAATATTTGTTGATGAGCCTAGACTCCGTTTTTTGTTTAAAACTGCTCAATTATTATGTAATGGAATTGTAATTTCTATGCATTTGTTGGGTTGGCTATTACATAATTTTCTTTTAAAAAATAGTTTAGTTGAAATATAATTCATATGTAATTTGCCAATTTAAAGTGTACAATTCGGTGTTTTTAATGTATTCAAAGGGTTGTGCAACCATCACAACAATCTAATTTTATAACATTTTCAACATCTTAAAAGAAATCCCATACCCTTTAGCAGTCAATCCCTTTCCCCTCATCCAGAGTCCTAAACAAATGCTAATCTACTTTCTGTCTTTATTATTTTGTCTATTCTAGACATTTCATATAAGTGGAATCCTAAAACATGTGGCCTTTTGTGTATGGCTTCTTTGACTTAATGTAAGGTTTTCGAGGTCCAATTACACTGCAGTACATATCAGCACTTCATTCCCTTTTATTAGTGAATACTATTCCATTGTATGGATATACCATTTCCACATTTCGTTTGTCCACTGAACAGTTGAATTGTGCTCTGATGGTTAAAAGACAAAATTGTCAACCATTCTGTATTGACAGTGGATGTAGACTTTTTTTTCAGATGGATAAAATGTATATGCTACAGATGTAAATCTTCCATGTAAAAAAATTTGTACAGCTTTCTGTACAATTGATTCTCATCTGGCATATTCTAATCAGGTTATAGGTCAATAAAGTTTTTGACTTATTTCAATAAAAACCAGTTGATAGAAATTTAGGTTGTTTCCACTTTTTATTTATTATAAACAATGTTGCTATGTTATGAATATTTGTATACAAGTTTTTGTATACATGTACATTTTCATTTATCTTGGGTATATACTTAGGAGTGGAATTGTTGGATCATATGATATGCTTAATGTTTATTAGACATGTGGTTAATGTTTTGAGGAATTACTGAACTGTTTTTCAAAGTAGTTGCATTATTTTTCATTACTTCTATAATGTAACAAGAATTCCAATTTCTCCATATCCTAATTAACACTTGTTATTGTCTGTCTTTTTAATTGTAGTCGTCCTAGTGGATGTGAAGTTATATTTTATTATGATTTTGATTTGCATGTCTCTGGTAACTACTGATGTTGAGTATCTTCATGTGCTCATTGGCCATTTGTGTACCTTTGGAGAAATGTCTGTTGAAATCTTTTGCCTGTTTTAAAATAAGTTTGTCTTTTCATTATTGAATTTTAAAGACCTTTAAAAACACATTCTGAGTACAAATCCATTATCAGATATATTATTAGTAAATATTTTCTCCCATTCTGTAGAGTTATGTTCTCATTTTCTTGATGGCATCTTTTGCACCACAAAAATTTTAATGTTGATGTAATTTCATTTATCTATTTTTTTTGTTGTTGTTGCTTGTGCTTTTGGTATTGCATCTAAGAAATCATTACATAACACAAAGTCATAAGAATTTACACCTATGTTTTCTCGTATTTTAGCTATAACAGTAAGGTCTTTGATCCACCTTGGGTTAATTTTTGTGTATAGTGGAAAGTAGAGGTCCAACTTTATTCTTTCACTAGTGAATATCCGATTATCTCATCGCCATTTGTTAAAAAAGACTATTTTTTTCCTCATTGAATTTTCGTGGTATCCTTATCAAAAATCAGCTGGCCATAAATGTAAGAGTTTGTTTTTGGACTCTAACTTCGATTCCATTGATTTGTGTGTTTATCCTTACGTCATTTTCAGTGTCTTGATTAGTGTAGTTTTGTAGCAAGTTTTGAAATCAGGAAATGTTACTCCTCCAATTGTGTTCTCTTTTTTTCAAACTTTGTTTTGGCTCTTCTGGGTCACTTGAGTTCCATATAATTTTGAGATTAGTTTGTCAATTTTTGAAAAAAAAAAAAGCTGCATTTCAATAATGGTTGCATTAAATCTGTTGATCAATTTGGACAGTACTAATAGCTTAACAATATTAAGTTTTGATCATAGAACATCTTTTTAGTTATAAGAATGACTAATTTGTTTCAACAATGTTTTGTAGCCTTCAGTGTATTAGTTCTTAACATATTTTGTTATGTGTATAACTACATTAGTTTTTGATGCTATTGTAACTGGAATTGCTTTCTTAATTTCATTCTTAAAATGTTTACCGAAAGTGTGTAGAAATACAATTGATTTTTACATATTGCTCTTGTATCCTGCTATCATGCTGAACTCATTTTTTTCAGTTCTAATAGGGGATGTGTGTGTGTGTGTGTGTGTGTGTGTGTGTGTGTGTCTGTGTGTGCTCCCCCAAATTTTCTACATACAAGACCATTTCATCTACAAATGAAGATAGTATTTTTTTCGTTCTAATTTGGGAGCCTTGTATTTCTTTTCTTGTATAATTGCCATGGCCAGAACCTCTAGTACAATATTAAAAGTAGACTGGATAAAGAAAATGTGGCACATATGCACCATGGAATACTATGCAGCCATAAAAAGGATGAATTCATATCCTTTGCAGGAACATGGATGCAGCTGGAAACCATCATTCTCAGTAAACTAACAGGAACAGAAAACCAAACACTGCATGTTCTCACTCATAAGTGGGGGTTGAACAATGAGAACACATTGACACAGGGAGGGGAACATCACACACTGGGACCTGTCAGGGGGTGGAGGGCTAGGGGAGGGATAGCATTAGGGGAAATATCTAATGTAGATGACCAGATGATGGGTGCAGCAAACCACCATGACACATGTATACCTATATAACAAACCTGCACGTTCTGCACATGTATCCCAGAACTTATTTTTAAAAAAACAAAAACAGTGATACCCTGTATTGTTCTTGATACTGAGATAAAGTATCTAGACTTTACTACTAACAAAGATGTCAGTTGTGGGGCTTTTGTAGGTGCTCTTTATCATATTGAGAAAGCTACCTTCTTTTTATTGTTTTTATTGTAAATAGGTTTTGGATTTGGATATGCTTTTTCTGCATCTCTTGAGATGATTATATGGCATGCTATGCTAATTTATTTTAAAATATTAAGCCAACACTGTTTTTTAGTATTTTGTTAGAAATTTTTGCATCTATAATTGTGATATCTTTTTGGTTTTGGTATCAGAGTAATATTGGCATCATAAAACAATTTGGAAAGGGATCCCTCCTCTTCTATTTCCTGGAAGAGTTTGTGAAGTATAATTATTTTTTTTCTTTGAATGTTTGGTAGATTTCACCAGTGAAGCCATCTGGCCCTGGTCTTTTCTTTGTGAGATTTTTAATGACTGATTTAATCTCTCTACTTGTTAGAGACCTGGTTAGAATTTCTGTTTCTTCTTGAGTGTGTTTCAGTATTTTGTGTCCTTCTAGAAATCAGTTCATTTTGATTTAATTACCTAATTTGCTGGCATGAAATTGTTCATAGTATTTCTTTATAATACATTTTGTTTCTGTAAGTTCTATAATGATGTCCCCTTTTTCATTTCTGATTTTAGTAATTTCAACCAGCTCTCTTTTATTCTTAATCAATTTAGCTAAAGATCTACCAACTTTATCTTTTCAAAATATCAGCTTTTGGTTTGTTGGTTTTCTAAACTTTTAAAAAATACTCTAGCTCGTTTAGTTCCATGCCAGTGTTAAAATTTTCTTCTTTTTCTTGATTTGGGTTCAATAAGCTCTCCTTTTTCTAGTTTCTTATTGTGAAAAATTAGGTTATTGATTTGAGATAACATTCTTTTTAAATATAGGTGTTTACAGCTATAAATTTTTCTCTGAGCACTGCCTTAGTTATATTTCATAGTGTTGGTGGGGTGTGTTTCCATTTTCACTCATTGAAATTATTTTTAAATTTCCCTTCTGGTTTCTTCTTTGATCTATTGTTTATTTAACAGTGTAATGTTTAATTTTCACATATTTATTATTTTTCCAAAATTCTTCCGTTATTGGTTTCTAATTCCATTGCATTCTAATTCCATTCCAACTACTTTACATGATTTCATTGCTTTTAAATTTATCAAATTTGTTTTAAGGCCTAACATACTGTCTACCCTGGAAAATATTTTATATGCCCTTGAATAGAATATGCATTCTGCTACTGTTGAGTATAATGTTCTATAAATGTTTGTTAGTCTATTTGGTTTATACTGTTGTTCAAGCCTTCTATTTTATGGTTGATCTTCTGTCTAGTTGTTCTCATCCTTATTGAAAGTGGGGCACTGATTTCTCCCACATTATTAGTGTTGATTTGTCTATTTTTTCCTTAATTTCTTTTATTTATTTGCTTCATGTATTTGAGGGTTCTGTGGTGAGGTGCATATACGTTTATAATTGTTATAACTTCCTGATGAATTGACTATAAAATTTCTAGTAATTTTTTTTTGTCTTAAGTCTTTTTTGTCTGATATTACTATCACTATTTACACTAGTTTATAGCTATCTTGTGCATGTTATATCTTTTTTCATAAGTTTACTTTAATACATTTGTATTATTAAATCTAAAGTGTTTCAGTGTGTGGCTTAGGGAATGTTTTCACGTCTTCCCCAGGTTTTGCTCTGATTGCTCCTCAGTGGGTGCAGCCGAGCACTTGTATTCAGATTTCACAGTGATCTGAGGAGGACTCTTTTTGGTTGTTCCTTTTTTGGTTCTTTCTATTCAATTTCTCTGTCACCTTGCTTGCTTGTGCCAGAGATACCTGTCTTACAATTGCTCCCCACCAATATTACTATTGTTTTCAACAGCATTTATAGGTGTAGAATTATTCACTCTGTTCCAAATAAATTTAGAACCATATGGAAGAAGTGCAGTGCTCTTAACCCTTATGGCTTACCTTTACCCCTAGGCAGAACCTCTGTACCACTATCACTGCACTGGAGCTGGGAGCAGGAACCCAGAATGATATCCCATTGTATAAGTGGGCAGTGGACAGGAGAGTGGCCACTGGGAATAGAGCTTCCCACCTAGCAGTTGGAGCTGAGTGGGAGAAGAAAGACCATTCTTCTCTGCCATATCTTCCTGGAATAGAGCTCCTGCAGTATGGGGTTGGGAGTATGAGAAATGGTAGCCTGTATTTCCTTGGGTTAACTTATAGCCCCAGACCAAGAGCTTAGAGGAGAGGAAATGACTGTCTTCTTGCCTGCACATGCCCCATCTTCCAATTAGTCAGAAATTATGACCTCTTGGTGGCACCAGTGTTTGCCATTGTATGGCCCATTCCATGAAAACTTGCTGACTTAGAAACCACCATGCCATGGTGTATACCTACATAACAAACCTGTACGTTCTGCACATGTATCCCAGAACTTAAAGTATAATTTAAAAAAAAAAAGAAAAAGAAAACTTGGTTGCTTAGATGTGAGGGCAGGAAGACTGACAATTAAATTTAGCAAACAGAGCAATGACAGGACAGAGAAAGCTGTGGTCAATGTGGGAATGCTGTCATCTAAAACTATAAGGATCTCTCTCTTTCAGGTATTGACAAGGTCCCAGGGATTAATGTGGAGGAAAGTTAATGAGATGAGGTGGAGTTGAAGAACTTTGGAGATGAGGTCAAGGTTTGGAATTTGTATAAGAAATGCATCACTTACCACAGGGAATGCTCTACATGAGTATGTTTGCTGAAAACCTTGCTTTACATAGATTATATCAGTTAGAAAATACAACACACCTATGAAGAAAGTACTTTTATTCCAATTTTTAGATGAAAAACTAGAATCTTAGAAAGTTTGGAGAACTTGCATAAAGTCTTATTGTTAACAGTAATAACAACAAACATTTTAGAGCAATTTACTATGTACCAAGCATTCTTCTAAGAGATGTACATTCTTAAGTCTTAAGTGCTCAAAAAGTTATGTATTATTACCATTACCATGTTAGAGAGAAGGCATAGAGAGTTGCAATAACTTGCCGAAGGTCACATGGCTAGTTAGTGGCAAGAGCCAGGGTGTAGAGCAAGTGTCAAAATTAGGCCATTAATCAAACTTGGTGTTATGCCAAACCTATGTTTTAGCCACTCAGAAATAGCATCTATTTATGACTTTAAAGGTTCATATTACTCAAGAGACTCTTGGAAAAAATCTCTTCCAAGAATATTAATAAAGATTTTAATCAGTACAAGATTAAAATTGAGGCATAATGAATTAGATGAAATGAAACTAAAATTCCATTTATAAAATATAGAAGACAAAAAAGAACATTTGAGCCTAATAGAGGAAGAAGAAATAATAAAAAAAGAAATATGGAGGAAAATGAGATAAATGTCAGAAATTGTTGGAGGGAGCTCTTTGACACTTTCTTTCTACTTGTGAAGCATAAACAGATTTATCCTAATAAATTAAAGGTGAAGTTTTAGCTCCCCATAAGGATGATAGCATTTTTCTTAGGAGTGCAGCTGAAGTACAAGAATTTTATAGGGAAGAATTTACAACTGTGTGTAGTTACTTCTATTACTATAAACTTGAACCCCTAGGAAGGAGTAGGGCTGTCAGCCTCTTTGACAAACAGCCTCCATTCTTTTCCACCAGTCCACAGGGATCCTCCTGTGACAACTTCATCACCTGGAAATCAGCCTCCATCTTCCTTTCTCCTCAACAATTACTACTTTCTCTTTCACAACTATGTACTAAGACCTGCCAAAGGAAACTATGTGCTAAGTTTCCTTTCACTACGTACATATTCCTTTCACAACTATGTACATATTCCTTTCACAACTATGTACATATTTCACAACTATGTACATATTCCTTTCACAACTATGTATTAAGACCTGACATAAGGAAACCAAGTGCAGGCTGTCTCTTGACTCACTAGTTATGTTTAAGTTTATTAAAGGAGCACAAGGAAATGACAATATCTAAGTGTTTCTAAATGAGTCTGGACTTACTGCCGTGACAGTAGGCACAAATTTATAAATAAAATTAACAGAAAACGGGAACCCAAATATTGAAGAAGTGTCATAAGCACAAACTTTTCCTTCAAACTTAGGAAATCAATATGGTTTAAAGAAAATAAAACCCTGCATGGCTAAGGATGTTTTAGAGGTTTCTCTATCACAAGTCATTTGACTTCCTTGAACCTCAATTTTCTCGTCAATGTAGATAATAACCATCTTTAGAAAGTTACTACAGCCCTGGTGTGGTGGCTAACGCCTGTAATCCCAGCACTTTGGGAGGCCGAAGCGGGCAGATCATGAGATCGAGAACATCCTGACTAACACAGTGACGCCCCATTACTATTAAAAATACAAACAAACAAACAAACAAAAAGATTAGCCGGGCATGGTGGCAGGCGCCTGTAGTCCCAGCTACTCAGGAGACTGAGACAGGAGAATGGCATGAACTCGGGAGGCGGAGCTTGCAGGGAGCCGAGATCTCGCCACTGCACTCCAGCCTGGGCGACAGAGTGAGACTCCACCTCAAAAATAAATAAATAAATAAATAAAAATAAAAAGTTAATACAATAATGAAAAGAGAGAATATATATGGATAGGCTGTGGCCTATTATAGCAAACTATCTCATTATACTCTCTGCTTCTTTATTTGGAAAACAGATACCTTTAGAGCTGGACTTTGACATTGTATTTGCTAGGTACTCTGTGCTAAGATCAGTACAAACAGTTAAAGTTAATGCAGCATACTTAGCTTTTGACAAACACATTATTTTATATTTGAGTCCCAGTAGATCAAATGAATATTATATTTATTACAATATGAAGTTGAAAAAGTTTCTTACCAGTATCAGCTGAAAGCTGTTCAAAGTGCATAATGTATGCATATTACTTTGCTTTTCTTCTGCAAAGGTCTGTTTTATGAATCAAAATGACTAGTGCATAGCAGCAACGTATAATCAAAGTTACTGTAAAGGTCACAAGTAAATGAGAACGTAATTGTTTAAATATGTGGCTTTGTTAGTAATATACCTGATTATTTTATGACTGATTAGTGTTGTTTTAATTGTGGGGAGGGGAGTGTTGGAGGAGAGTAGGAAGAGCTTTGTCTGTTTTATGATATACCTGACTTGGACTTTTAACCAAAACTCTGGTTGGTAGAATATTGGCTTTCTTAAGCTCTTCTGATTAACTTTAACTTAATTACATAAAAATGAAAAATGGCCTGCTACATCTACCCTGTGTACTGAATTCAGCCAGGAGGTGTTTTCTATGGGCAGCGCCAAATTTTAAAGATTGGAAAATGCCTGTAATTTTTGGACAGGTGTACACTATCCGCTATCCTAAGTCCCCATGTCTCCACATTCTGTCTTACACCCAGCTGGCTTCATTTATTTATGTAAATCGCCTGGTCCTAGTGGGCATTGGAGTCTGTGGTTTCTGACTCAAGGCAAGGAGGAAATAAGCAAATAACTCAGGTATTTATTTTTGCATGACCCTGTCATTATGGAGTGGAAAGGGAGTTTCATTTTTATTATGAATACACACTATGAATGCTGATACTGCATTTGTGGCTTTGAAAAAAGTTCTGCCACTGAAATAATCTAAAAGGGGACTAGTTCTTACAGCAATTTCTTCAAGTGCTTTGTTTAATAAGTAGTTAAAAGCAGACTAAAGGGCCACTGGATATTCAATTAGAGAGAGAGAATTTCTGTCACCCTGAATGAAGGAGGAAAATAAGGCCACACTGGCAGGTGGAGACTTTTTATTTGCTGCCAGTGTGATTGCCTGCAAAGCTCCTGTGATTTGGTGCTTGCTACAGCACATCTCCCTATTTGCACATGCATGGAAACACTTTTTGTTGAAGCTACTTGACAACACTTAGTGTTTATTGTTTACTTGTCATTCTAAGAAACCACACACAGACTGTTTAGGTTACACCTAATGACAGTTTTTATTCATTTTACAGTTTAATGTTTCTTTTTATTTAGCTTTTGTTATGGTTTAACAACTCCTTTCATTTAGTGGAATTGTAGACAAGTTTGAAATGTGAGTCTACCCATAAGACAAACACACATCATTACCTTTTCGTCTCCTGGTGTGCAGCCCTTTGTGAAATCTGCCAAGAAACAGTAGATGCTGATGTTTGGATAATGGAGAAAGATGGCTTCAGAATGCCCAAGGATTTCATGGATATTTCTTTTAAAAGGCTTTTCCTGGAGATATGGGAGCCATGAGATAGAGGTATTTAGGTGGTCTGCAAAGTTATAAGGCAATAATGAGATCTTTAGCAAGAGTATTTCTAAGAATATTTTGAAGTGCCTGGGGAAAGCAAGCACTTACTCCCTTTCCTCCCTAGTCCTTTGGCCAGGAAAATTATGCTGATTTCTAATCAGAAAGAAATCACCCATGGAAAGTCTGAGTATACACTGTGCATTCTATCCAAACTTCAAACTTCAAAGTAACTAAAATTGATAGAAAAAAAGGAATAAATGCTTTACATGGAATTTGTTATTAATTTACACGACAATTAATTAAAAATATTAACCGTACTTAGCTTAATTCTGCCTCAGTATCACAAGATGGACAGCAAAAGAAGTGAGCTTTTGTGTGCCTGCCCCCAAGTTTTAAGTTTTAAATATGGAGGAAAATATGGATCTAAGGTTTAAATCCCATGCTAATCTCCATTAAGCTATAGGATGAAAATGGATGTGAGCCAGGATGCCACAAACGTTGTGTCCAAAAGGAGGTCATGATACCCAAAGAAGAAAATAAAAATACACTTCAGGGGCAATCTGACACCCAAGTAAGATGAAGGAAATATTGACATTGGGAGTCGAAAACTGTGGCTGTTGGAGTAGGGAAATTTGAGATAAAATGATAATATTTTGCTAAGAGAGTTTGCAGTAAAAAGCAGCAGGATTTTGGGAAAATAACTAGGGCTTCCATAACTACTGGTACAAGTAGCAGCTCAGAGGAAGGAATGTCTCTAGGAAGGGGAAAGCTGCAGAAGAAATTGAAGCATAGGTCCATTAGGAGCTTTGTGAAGTCAGGGAGAACATAAAGTAGACAAGCCCTAAGGTCATAGAGCCACCCTTGGCTCATAAGTGGTACCAGGAGATTTCATCAACAGCAAATTGAAACTACAATCTGGTTAAAAATGAATATTGCCAGCTATTAGTTAATAGGGAATATTAACTTTTTCATGTATTGCTAATACTTGCCACATATCATAAATCTTTAAGGAATTTTGTCGGCTTTTCAGTTTTAGTTACCTGTTTTCATTTTTCTTCCTATTTTTAACTAATTCTCAGGTCACTTTGACTTGCTCTGTTTGACAGTTTTTATAATTTAAAAAAATACAAATTGGTTTCAAATGAATATTTTCAAAGATGAGCTTATGTTCTTACACCTTTTTATTCTTGTGGGTGATCATATCACATTAAATATTATTTCTAATATGGCCAATAAGGCTTCTATCATAGCATGAGTAAATCCCAATAGTGAATGCTCCATGGTGAGGGGGGCCAGTGAAAGAGAAACTTATGGGGAAAGAACAAGGGTGAGTGAAAGAAAATATGCCTTTTGTGGATCATGAAGGTGGTGGTAAGAGAGGTCTAATAGGGGATTCTGAAGAACCCATGGGTATGCCTAATACACACACACACACACACACACACACACACACGGCCCAGAGAGTGGGAAGTCAGAATACTGCATTACTAAGCACCAGCCAAATAAGGATCATTCCATTTAACTCCTTGACCTTTTTCCTCCTAATACCTGTGATCCAGATGGGACAATGAGAGCAACCAATTAAATGAGGAGAAAGTGAGAGAAGAAGGCAAGTGGCTTGCCAGTTTATAGGCTAAAGAGAAGGAAAAGTCTTCTTTTTGAATGAAGACTGCAGGATTGCTTGATATGTTGAACTTTTGAGACTTTACATTTCTGAAGGAAGACTATGTTTTATGACTTAAAATGGTTATAGGATTTTCTATTACCTGAGTATGAGCAGAGGAATCAGAACTCCTGCTGGAGTTATCAGACAGTGGCATGGGGGAAATTTTTCACATGCTAAATAATATGTAAAGGGGCTTTAGGAAACAACATAAAATTACATTTAATCATATCCTATGTGTGTTTAACATATTAGTTACAAAAGTAATTAAAAAAAAAAAAAAACCCTTCCTCAAACTGGTTGAAACACAGGAAATCTATTGGGTTATATAACTGAACTATCTAGAGGTCAGGTTGGCATCAGGTGAGGCTTGAGTATTCAACCCTTTTATTGCCTCCTGTGTGGCTCTAAGACCATTGTCAAAAGCTCCTAAAGCTACATCCTTTCTGTGGTTTGTCTAGCTGGAAAAAGAGTTTATTTGTCCTAACATTTTCAGCAAAAGTCCTGAGATTCAAACTACCTCCGTGGCCAGGAGTGTAGACATGTTGATTGTTTAGCTTGGGTCACAGGCCAGAGGGTAAGATCATGTTCCCTGGAACCACACAGACCCTAAATGGAAATCATTGCATTGGCAAGGGAGACATGAATAATGAATCCCAAGAGACAACTGAAGATACCTGTAAAAACTTAATCTTTATAGGAACCTTGTGAATTAGGCAATATTTTCCCATTTTTCAGGTGAGAAAATTTTCCCAAAGGCAAACATTGTTTTAGTAGTGATTTGAGAATAAATTCAGGTCATTCTAACTTTGAACCACAAAGTCATTCTATTTTACCACATTTCTTATGTAGCATAAATTAAACACATACAAGGCTATTTAATCTATATCAGGAAAGGGTTTTATAATTTCTCTTCCATAAATTTCAGGCTATAAAATAAATTAATGAGAAGCTTAAGAGTCTTGAAATGACAAATAAATACTTCTAGAAATTGCAAATCCTATAAACCATAAGTAAGAAGAATTTTACTTAAATTTTGAAAACTTTAGCAAAGTTCTTTTATTCTTGTTTATGGAAAACTCAGAAGAAATATATGTACCTTAAGAGCAAAGCCCCTGTTGATTTTAGAATTGTCTAGTTATCTCAGATGCCATACGTAATATTTGTGTTTTAAAAAAGAAATGTAGCTTAGACTGTGTATAGCAAGGTATAAAGCTTAGGAAGTCAAAGAAAAGAGAAGATCCTAACTGTCGAATTGACTGGAGAATTCAAGAGCTGTTAGCATTATGAATGGAAGCTATTATCTGAAAAAATATTGCTGCAGGAGGTTTAGACTGGGACATTAAAACAAATCGTTGTCCTGGGCATTGAAGTTAAATAAGGGGGCATGATAATGAAGTTTCATTGTCTTGAATCTGTGGGAAATAGATATTTCAGGTCTATGAGCTCACAAGCATTTAATGCTGTAGGACAGTACCTTGATGAGGCTCCTTTGGGGAAAAGGTAACTGAGCAAATTATGTTCGTGGTACATTGGCATATCTTATAACCCACTTCTTATTTTAGAAATGCTTAATATTATTAATTTACCTAAATGCCATGGGAGACAGATGCTCAGAGATTTGCTAATTGCCCAAAGAGTTATATTCTAAAACTGGAAACCCCAGGTGGTCCCACCTCAATTCTGAATGGCAAGAAAGGAGTCTTGCTGCTATTCTCTCCCATTATCCAGCAGAGCTGAGAAAAGCTGAAATGCTTGGTCACTTTTTTTTCCAGCAAGCTCTCGCCTTGCTTCTTCAGGAATCATGTCGGACAAGATTCAAATTGAGTGGCTGAACAAAGACAGCAGGGGTTTTAGAAAAATCAAGATTGATTCTTTTATATTTAACAACCTTCTTCTTACAGCTAAGTCTCTAAATTGACACTTAAGCGGGGGCGGGGAAGCCTATAAGAAACAGAATATAAATATACATATAAAATAAGCCTACGAATAAAATAGGCTTATTTTAATCAAATTTCTTTCAAGAGAAGCCCCATTTTGTACTTTTTTAACTTCCATCTCTTCTCATTAGGAAAGAAAACAAGTCATGACTTTAGTATTGTGATATCGATCTGTCCACCTTACAAATGTTTTACAAATGCTGTAAATGTAAATCTGGGAAACTGAGGAAGTAATCAGTTTAAATTCTGTGGAAAATATAGATTTTATTCTGCAAGTTGGAATCATCCTGAAATGTTGAAGTCTTAGAGAACTCAACATCTTTAGGGCCTTTAAAACTAATATCCTTTTAGGGACAGAGACATATTTACTGAAATACATAACACAGAAAATAAAGTTCTTTGCCTTGCTTTACATCCTGGAGTGTGATAAATTTTGTGGGTTGTGGAATAAGCCTGTCCCCTGGTTTCTTAGAGGATTTAGTTCAGTACCAGAAATCACTGGAATTTTAGTAGCAGCTTTTTGGCCTTTAGAATGACCATTTGTTTTGTAAAGTACATGATGTAAACTGTGAAATGTTATTAATATTTTTAACCATTTCCTATAATTATTTCAACAACTTGAAGGAAAATTCTTCTTTTAAAAGATCACTTTTCTGGTGAGGGATAATTTATAGCCAATGTATAACTCAATAGGAAGTCAAGAGAGCAATCACCAAGAGGAATGAAATAGGCAAGTTTCCCCAAACTAACACATAAAAGGATTTCTTGCGAGCTAAAGTCAGCAGTAAAAGAATATGTGCAGGATTAGTCATACTGGATTTAGAGGCTTCAGCCCTACCATTCGTTCTTCTGAGAAGAAACGCCTAGTGTTCTATGGGAAAATAGGAAAGCCTCAGAATATATCTCAGAATATATATTCCACCAGCTGTTTCCTTAAAGAAAGAGGATTGTTTGAAAAAATTTTGGGTGGGGACATGGTGGTACAGGAAAACAAACAAACAAAAAACATGCACTGAATCATAAAGTCTCCGTCATTGGTTAACATTTAATTTTTATGGCTATGAATATTAGGGCAAGGAATGATCAAGTCCTCAATCATTTTTAGATACAGGAATTATCACTTTGTTTCTGTTCCATAATTTTAGAAAATATTTCCATAGGAAATGTCTCCATTTTCATCATCTTCTGTAACCTATAAAATGTAGAGCTCTAGAATGTAGACTCTTCACTGATTTTTTGAGGCAATGCTAGCTGGGGCAGAACAAGGAACTGAGCTGGGTTGGAGCTACTTTGATTCCATCTTCTTTCTAGCTCAGAGGTCATCACAATGTCCACCGGATTCTATACTGACCCTAGGAAGAGCATCACAGAAGCTACCAGCGGAAAGGCTGGGTCCTACTCTCACCTTCATAGGTAATTCAAAATAAAAGTTTAGTTTTTAAAAGGACACTGCTTAAACTGATATGGAAATGAATGTAGTTTCTTTCCAGTTGTTTTTTAGTTTTCAAAATTCTGGATAAGTTCATTGAAAAGGTACCTGTTTTTCTTTTTGGTTTTGTTCCCCCAACCCTGTGCTTGGCTAAGAATCTAAACCTGTGAGGAGTCTGTTGGGCAATCTAGCACTGGTTATGCAGCAGAAGCTTCTATTGCATTTTCCTTTGATCTTCTAAATCCCAAACTTATTTTAAAAAATAATCAGAGCTCACGTATGTTTTACAAACACTTATTTGTCTTCACTTTACTACTCAGTTGACTTTCTAAAGCAAATATATTTCTCAACTACATTTTAATTTTTCTGATCATTTCTGTTTTTATTGGCTAATGCACAAATTCATGCTTACTAAAAATCACTGCCTTCCCAATGCTGTTGAGTAAAGAGGATTTCCTAACATCTCTGATTTTACGTGGATCAAGCAACAGATTTGAGATTCATCATTGTCTAAGAATCTTTATCACTTAGACTCCCCTTACGCTAACATCATTCTTTCTATCACACTATCAAATATTTCAACATTTCGTCTTTGCTCCAAAGGCACTAGGTGGAGCTAAATATGTCCTCTATTGCCTTACCTTAGTTATTTGCCATGATTTTACTGTGTGAATTCTCACTGCATGTTGAATATGCTCACTCTTCAAAATGGTCTGAGATATCAAGAATTTGCTCTTAGCAACATCTGCAGTTATTTTGATTTATTTAGGACATTAATCCTCATGTTTTCTTCAATACCAAGTATGTAGAATTTTTTAATTGGAGTTTTTTCAAGCCACATAATTGTTTGAACTTTTTGCTTTATTTGCCCTGCTCATATATTCGAAGAGATGTCAAAATAGAAAGAATTGTAGATACAATCAGTCTCACCAAAGACAAGAAAGTCTGATGCTAATTCACAGTAGAGAGTTTTAAAACTGATGGAGGTGCTGGAGAATGGATATACTTTAATAACCAAAACCCCCTAGGAATGAGTCTGGTGGGTGATGTAAGAGGAAAACAAGGAAATTCACTGAAGTCAAAATCCCAAATTTGAGAATCCTGAAACTAAGAACAGTTGTAGGAACTTTTTCAAGTCCCATGAGACTCACGTTTTCAAAAATGAAAGAGACTTCCAAGAATGTTTCATAGAATTTCTGACTTTTTAAAATGAGAATATAATTAATTTTAGATCAATTATAATTCAAAGATTCTTTTAAAGAGGGCTGGAGAGATTCAGATAGGAAAATAATTTATAAACTCCACTCCCAAATGGTACACCGTCACTGCTCCCTCCCTGGTGTTCTGGATTAGGGTACACATGAAAATCAAGAGCTCATAGCCATGGTGTTGCCAGGGACACAAGGACTGACATACAGAAAATACATGCAGGAGAAACTGGTGGTTTCAGTGTCTGCCACCACTAAAGATTTATTTCTCTGAGACATGAAGGCTTTTCTTTAAATCATATAATCTTAGGAGTGAAGGGAACCACAGAAATGAGCCCAATACCACCATTTCATATATTAATAAATGAGGTACAGACCAGTTAATTTGTTCAAAGTCACAGTTAGTGTGTTAACTATTTCAGTTGGACTGGAAACGAAGTCTCTTATAACCCACTACAATTAGTTATGACTGAAATCTAACACAAACAAAATTTTTTGAAAGGATGCTGAGTGTCTTAGCTAGGGTTTCCTCAAAAGTAGAGGCTGACATGAAGGATTCTTTAGAGTTTTTCTGAGAATGTGATGCCAGGGAGCAGTAGTACAGGACAGGGGCAATAAAACAAGGAAGGAGAAAAGTCAATCAAGGGAGAATTATAAAGTTGGCCACCCTAACTTGCACCAGGGGATTGATTGACTGCTGTTCGATCCCTCTCAGACCTCTGGAGACACAAAATACATCTTGGGGTCAAAAGGAGAAAATCTTTATCTAGTAGCTCCCATTGGTCAGCAGTGGCTCAATTAGCATTAAATCCCTTACACTTTCATAATCTACATACAAAACTATGGAACAGATTCCCACACTGTAACATCTGAGACATTTCCAGGTGGTAAGCAGTAAGTACAGAGCTTGGGCCTTTGGTGAGATACCATATGAATGTACCCTAAATAAGTTAATGCAAGCTTGTACAAAATTAATGGTCATAGTATGGCTGGTCAAAGAAGTTGGGTCAGGAGGATTCTGAAGGACAGAACATAAAAGATGTTTTCTGGACTCCAAACAGGAGCTAAAAGTAGTGGGAAGGGCAGGAAAACTGCTTGGCCCCTTTCTCCACTCCTTTTCCCACAATAAGTCATGTGGAATCAGCATCTCTAATGTTTCTCAAACTCTTTCTGTCCTTAATCTCTATATATTCTTCTTTCTTCTGGTAAGTTAGATTTTTCCATATGATGTAAACATAGTCACCAATGCTTATTAAGTTTATATTATACAGCTTTATCCCATAAGAGAAATTTCCCTGAATCTTTCTGTCTCAAATTAAAAATTCTCAAGAATGAGTATTGGCCTAGCCAAGGACAAGTGGTGTTGCCTGGATCAAAAGTGAAGATCATACAGGACATAGGAAGTGTAGGTAGAGTCGAGGGGAAAGCAGCTGTCAAAAAAGAAATGTAGTAAGTACATAGTAAGTGGACAAAATAGTATGTCCATACTACACTAGAAATGATATTATATTTGGAAGGAATATTACAAAATTAACATCTTGGTGTGAATTCTCCAAGCTTAAATGGCCTCTGAAATACGGATTATCTTCTAACACAGGATAGTCTCCTAGGGAAGGGGAAATCATACTATGCTGGGAGATAAGACCATTTTTCCTATTTTACAGTTAACTGCAGGTTTATTTCTTAATTCAATCTTCCTAAAAACTGAATATGTAGGTAATATGATGCAATATTAAGTACAAAAATTTTTTTCAAACCGTTGCTTAATACTTTTCTAAAAAGAAGAATACTGTAGATTTCTTTTGTCTTCTGGTTGCATTACTTATTGAGGTTATTTTCTTCATAAAGTACAATTCATCTGGAGATGACAAGAAAGAAATAACACTTAAAATATGACAAAAATTTTGATGTATGTGCTCTCATCAGAAAGTGCAAAGTCAAATGGGGAGTTTCAAGAGGACTGACTAGGGCCTCCCAATAGTCCCCTCCTTCACAAAGAAGAACCAAAACAGCAAATAGATAATCACACCTAGAATAGATTGTTTAAGAAATAACACTAGAATTCAGTAAGAAAGTGACAGGGAATATCCGAGGCATGGAAAAAGTTGGAAGTGAGGCACCTGGCCTGGCTAGGTTTGGCTGGGAGCCAGGAAAGGGTCTCTAGTGTGGGAAAAAGGTAAATGAGGGAATCTCAGTAGTCCACATTCCCACCATGGACTCTGGCAGTCCTAGCAACAAGAGAGCTCCTTGGCCCTTGCAGGCCCACACACTAGTATAGGGAGCTTCCAGAAGTTCACACAATTACATCGCTTTATAGAGGGAGTTCATGCTGGGTCCCAACACACCCCTGAGACCCAAACAGATAGTACAGTACCATTTTGAGAGCCCAGTCCCCACCAGACTACATCCTGCCGTAGGGCCCAAAAGTCCCTGAATCTCCACAATCCTGGAACCCCACTGACATCCGTCCACATCCAACCAGAGAACTAAAGCATCATGACGCCACCTGGACCCAGTGGTGCAGCTGAGTCCCCAGCACTTTAGCCTATGCAGTGCCCTACATGCTAGGAAAAGGGAGGTGCAGCTCACCAGGGAGACTGCTGCTGGGACAAATAGAGACAAAGTGCACACTCCCTAGAGTCTGAGAGCTGCCTTCCAAGGGTCACAGGCACTGACAGCAATCCCATGTGCTCCTCCAGCAGCAGGGCTACCATGTACCTGCATGAACCTATATGAAATAACCTATATATACACCATGTACATATTTCCTATAGGAAATAACCTATATGTACACCATCCCTGGGACTGAAGACATGTTCATGCTGCCCAGAACCACCTCAGTCAGTGCCTGAGCAAGCTGCCTGGTGACCTGAGGTTCAACCTACCCTACCTGCCATTTTTGGTATGCATGCATACCACCAGGAGGCCTAACAACAGACCCAGCAAGCCTGCTACCAGTGCTTGAGTGCTTTCTGCAGGCCTGAGAATCAACCTCTCTGATTGCCACCACCAACACCTGTGCACTTCTCCCAGGGCCTGAGGATGGGTCCATCAGCCTGCCACTACCACCATCATCAATACCCACCCCTATGTTAAACCTGAGGGCCTGGTATCTGGCCTACCCAACCCACTACCACCATTGCTTGTGCTCCCACATGCTGCCTGGGGGCCTGATAGTTGACTCACCACTGCTACTACCATTGCTAATACCACACACACCACCTAGGGCCTCAAGGACTTTCTCACCTGCCTGAGTGCTGCTGCCACTTTCAGCATCCAACTAAGCTTTTTGGAGGCTCAAAGATAGGCCTGCTTGGTCCTGCTAACACCAATGCTTGCATACATCACCAAGGGTTTCAAGGATGGGCACATTTGTCCTGTTGACATCACCACTGGAGCACAAAGACTGATCCACTTGGTGTTCTTATCCCCAGCAAAACCTCACTAGCAAATGCAGCCTAAGCCACTGAGGAACTAAGAGATACTAATGATGCTGATTAAAGTTGAAGAAGTCATATAGAGAATACACTAATATGTACACTCAGAATAAAAACTAAGGTGCCCTACCCACCCAACATTATAAACATATATATAGGAAAAAATCTTTCCTTATGAAGGTCAATCCAAAAATAAAATGAAAGAAGTGAGTAGATGTGCAGATATTAACATAAGAACATAAGAAACATGAGAAAACAAGAAAACATGACACCTCCAAAAGAACACAAAAATTCTCCAGCAACAGATTTCAATAAAAATAAAACATCAAATTCCCAAAAGAGAATTCAAAGTAATATTAAAGAAGTTAAGTGAGATACAAGAGAACACAGATCAAACAATACAAAGAAATCAGAAAAACAATTCATGATCTGAATGAAAAATTCAACAGAGATATGTATTATAAAAATGAATAAGAAAGAAAATACGGAACTGAAAATTCCAATAAATAAAATAAAAATACAATTGAGAGCTTCAGCAATAGACTAGATCTAGCAGAAAAAATAATTTTTGAATTTGAAGACAGTTCTTTTGACATAATATGGTCAGAGGAAAAAAAAGAATAGAAAGAATGAACAGAGTCCATGTGATGTAAGGGACACTATAATGCAACCAAATATTTAATTTTTAGGTATTCCAGAAGAATAGATGGGAAAAGACATAGATAACCTATTTAACACTATAATATTTGAAAACTTCCCAAGTCTTGCAAAAGATATAGATACTCAGATAGAGGAAGCTCAAAGATCTCCAAATAATTGAATCCAAAAAGGGCTTCTTCAATGCACATTATAGTCAAACAGTCAAAAGTGAAAGAAACACACACAAAAAAATTCTAAAAACAGCAATAGAAAAGCATCAAGTCACATATAAGGGAACATCTATAAAAAATAGCAGATTTCTCAGCATAAACCTTAAAAGCCAGGAGAGAATGAGATGACATATTCAATGTACTGAAAGAAAAAAACCTGACAGCCAATAATACTATGTCCAACAAAGCTATTCTTCAAAGGTGAAAGAGAAAGTCTTTCCCAGATAAGCAATATCAGAAAATTCATCACCATCAAACCAACCCTACAATGCCTATGGGAAGCTTACATCTGGAAACAAAAGAACTAGATCTAACATCATGAAAACACACAAACAGATAAAACTCCCTGGTAGAACAAACACAGAAATGATAAATAGAGGAGACTTAAATGTTATCAATACAAAAAAAAAAAAAAAAATCAAAAAGCAATGATAACAATAAGAGAGAAATGAACAAAGTAAAGTACAAGACAACAAACAACCAACAAACAATTAAAAAGGGAACAAGAATAAGTCCTTACCTACCAATAATAACCCTGAATGTAAATGAATTATATTCCCCACTTAAAAGGTATAGACTTACTAAATGGATAAAAAGAATGTAACTCAACTATATGCTGCCTATAAGAAACTCGCTTCATCTATAAAGACACATACAGACTGAAAGTGAAGGGATGGGAAAAGATATTCCATGCAAATAAAAACCAAAAGCAAGAAGCAGTAGTTGTATATATTTCAGAATAAACAAACTTTAAGTCAAAAGCAGTCAAAAGAGATGGAGAAGGTAAATATATAATGATAAAAGGATCAATATAGCAAGAGGATATAACAATACTAAATATATATGCATCCAATACTGGAGCACCTAGATCTACAAAGCAAATATTATTATACCTAAAGGGAGAGATAGACTCCACCACAACAACAGTTGGAGACTTCAGCACCCCACTCTCATCATTGGACAGATCATCATCTAGATAGGAAATCAATAAGGAGACATTGATTTAAACTGTGCTATATACCAAACAGACATTTACAGAGTATTTTATCCAAAAGCTGCAGAATACATATTCCTTTCATCAGCACATGGAACATTCTTCAGATTAACCATAAGTTAGGCCATAAAATAAGTCTCAATAAATTTTTAAAAATCAAAATCATATCGAGTATTTTTTTCAGGGATACAACTATAAATCAATAACAAGAGGAACTTTGGAAACTGTATGAACACATGGATATCAAACATCATGTTCTTAAACGACCACTGGGCCAATGAAGAAATTTAGAATGATTTTTTTTTAAATCTTGAAATAAATTAAAATGTAACTATAACATACCAAAACTTATAGAATATAGAAAAAGCAGTGCTAAGAGAGAAGTATATAGCAAGAAATGACTACATTTAAAAAGTAGAAATACTAACCCAACAATGCAACTCCAAGAACTAGAAAAGCATGAAAAAGTCAAACTCAAAATTAGTAGAAGAAATAATAAAGATTAGAGCAGAACTAAACAAAATAGAGACTAAAAAGATTACAAAGATTCAACAAAATGAAAAGTTGTTTCTTTTAAAAATAAACAAAATTGGTAAAATGCGAGCTAGGCAAACGAAGAAAAAAGATACAAAACCAAAATAAACAAAATCAGAAGTGAAAAAGAAGACATTACAATAAATACCACAGTAATACAAAGGTTCATCAGAAAGTATTATAAATGACTGTATGCTAACAAACTGGAAAATCTAGAGGAAATTGATAATTTCCTGGACACACACAACCCACCAAGATTGAACCAGGAAGAAATAGAAAACCTGAACAAATTAATAATAAATAGTGAATCAAATCAGTAATTTAAAAAATTTCCCATTAAAGAAAAGCCCAGGATTGAATGGTTTTCCTGCTGAATTCTACCAAATCTAAAAATGATAACCAATACCAATTCTTCTCAAACTAATCCAAAAGGTGAAAGAGAATTATTTCTAACTAATTCTGTGATGTGAGCATTACCCTGATATACAAACCAGACAAGAACATATCAAAAAAAGAAAACTACTGGTCAATATCCCTCAGAAAAAGCATTTGATAAAATTCAACTGTTTCATAATAAATACGCTCAACAAATTAGGAATAGAGGGAAAATACCTCTGCATAATAAAGGCCATGTGTGGCAAGCCCGAAGTTAACATTATACTGAATAAGGAAAAGCTGAAAATCATTCCTCTAAGAACTAGAAGATAAGGATCCCTACTTTCATCACTTCTATTCAACATAGTACTGGAAGATCTAGCCTGAGCAATCAGGCAAGAGAAAGAAATAAAAGACGTTCCAATTGAAAAAGGAGTCAAACTGTTTTTCTTTGCAGATGAAATAATCTTTTATCTAGAGAAATCTAAAGATTCCACCAAAAACCTCTTAAAACTGATAAACATATTGAGTATAGTTGCAGAATGCAAAATCAACATATACAAATCAGTAGCATTTCTATACATGAGTGACAAACTAGGCGAAAAAAAATTGGGAAAGCAATATCATTTTAAGTAACTAAAAAAGAAGTACCTAGGAATAAATGTAACCAAGGGGGTGAAAGACCTCTACAAGGAAACCTACAAAACATTGATGAGAGATATTGAAGAGGACAAAAACAAATGGAAAAACTTCCCATGCTCATGGATTGGAAGAACTGATATTGTTAAAATGACCATACTACCCAGGCAATCTATATATTAAATGCAGTCTCTATCAAAATACCAATGACATTCCTCACAGAAAAAGAAAATTGAATTTTTTTTTAACCATACTTTAGGTTTTGGGTTACATGTGCAGAAAGTGCATACCATCTGCAAACAGAGACACTGTCATTTCCTCTTTTAAATGGAACTCTTATACACTGTTCTTGGGAATGTAAATTAGTACAGGCACTACAGAAAATCGTATGGAGGTTTTTTCAAAAAACTAAAAATAGAACTACCATATAATTCAACAATTCCACTACTGACTAGTTATCCAAAGGAAAGGAAATCAGTTTATCAAAGAGATACCTGCACCCTAGTGCTTTTGCAGCGCTATTCACAATAGCCAAGATATGGAATCAACTTAAATGTTCATCAGTAGATAAATGGATAAAGAAAAATTTAGTATATATACACGATGGAGTATTATTCAGCCATAAAAAATGAAATCATATTATTTGTAGCAAAATGGATAGGACTAGAGGTCATTATGTTAAGCAAAATAAGCCACAGAACCAGAGAAACAAATTGATATGATTTGGCTGTGTTCCCACCCAAATCTCACCTTGAATTCTAGCTCCCACAATTCTCACATGTCATGGGAGGGACCCAGTTGGAGGTAATTGAACCATGGGAGTGTGTTTTTCCCATGGTATTCTCATAACAGTGAATAAGTCTAATGAGATCTGATGGTTTTATAAAGGGCATTTCCCCTGCACACACTCTCTTGCCTGCCACCATGTAAGACATGCCTTAGCTCATCCTTTGCCTTCTGCCATGACTGTGAGGCCTCCCTAGCCATGTGGAACTGTGAGTCCATTAAACCTCTTTTTATTTATAAATTACCCAGTCTTGGGTATTTCTTCATAGCAGTATGAAAATGGACTAATACAGTACATATTGCATGTTGTCATTCATATGTGAGAGCTAAATAAGTTGATGTTATGGAGGTAGAGAGTAGACAGAAAGTTACCAGAGGTGGTTGTTGGAGGGGAGGATGAAGAAAGTTTGGTTAAGGGGTAAAAACATACAGTTAGGTAGAAGGAATAAGTTCTAGTGTTGTATAGCACATTAGGGTGACTGTAGTTAACATCAACATATATTTCAATATCGCTAGGTAAAGACACTAAAGTCTTCCCAACACAAAGAAATGATGTGTCCAAGGTGATGTCTATCCTAAATGCCCTGATTTGATCATTACACATTGCATGCATAATCATATGTAACCCATAAATATATGCATATATTATATATTAACTAAAAATTAAAAAACAAGAAAATGCAAAGTCAAATAGAGATTTCAGCACTTGATGTGTACAGAGTTCTTGCTGCCTATAATTCAAATGCATAATTCATCCCCAAATAATAGCAAATATTCTCTGAGCCCTTACCATGTACTTCACGTTTTACATATGTTCATTTACTCAATCTTCAGAACCACTCTGTGAGATAGAGGCTATTTTTCTTCCATTTTTCCAGTTGAAGAAATGGAAGCAAAGAGAAGTGATATGCAGTAGTTTTAACAGCTAGTAAGCGATAAATCTGGGATTCAAATCCAGTCAGTCTGGTTACAGAGCTTGTTTTTTTTTTGTTTGTTTTTGTTTGTTTGTTTTTAACCTACTCACTATGTTGCCTTTGTGATAATCTATAAAATTAACTTTAAAGACACTACTCTGCACCACTACCTTAAAAAGGAAAAATGACCTTTATTAATTCAGATAAGTTTTTATTGAAGATTTACTTTTGTATTGCTTGAGTTGTCCTGACCTCTACCTTTACAATGATATCTATGTAAAATTATATCTATATAAAAACGTTAGCAACATCATGTTGGTACATGCCATTTCCAGAATTTGAGATAAATTGTAGTAATATCATTTTCCATATTTTTCATGGAGATGAACACTACAAAGTTAATTTTTGACAAAGTTAACAAACAAACAAAAAAAAAAACAAAAAGAAAACACAGCAAACCTGATCACTAGGATTCAGCAAAATACATGGGAAAAGAAGATTTAAAATATTTTCCATTGAATATATGGTAGAAACAAAAAATCTTATTTATGCTGTTTATACTCATAAAATTCTCCCCATAACTTGTTAGATATTAGATATAAGTCTTCTGATCTCATGTTCTTGAGATCATTAAATTCAAGTAATACCTATTAAATTAAGAACTATGATTCAAGAAATATACTGAGGGGATTATCATAAATTTAAAACGCTGGTTACAAGAAAAAAACTGTAGACCTCCTTTACCTTTATTAACCTCTAAATCACACAAACACACACACTCACACGCATATGTATGCGTGTGTGTGTATGTGTGTGCATGTGTGTTTGGTGGAGAAATGTGTCCCCTCTTCTTTCAGGTTTCCCTTCCCAACCCTCTTTCCCAGAAATACTAGGGCTTTACGTATATGATACTCAATAAACCCTGCCCAAGCACACTGCATTGTATCCAGGGAGTGACTGTAGTACAAACTAGGGCTATATCATATTATCTGTTGGTTCCCATCTTCCAAGATTAATGAAGAGACAGAATCTGCAATCAAAAAGATAAATAACTATAATACTAATGACATTCTAAATTCTGAAAGAAGGATGCTTACAATAAGAGCTGTAAAAGTCATGGATAGACTAATTCCTTACAGTTGTAGTATAGCAATTAGGTATTGGGGTGTGATGGTAACAGAAGAAATGGGAAAAGTTGAACCTAGATCCCTAATTGTTAGGGTCTTCTTTGCTACATGAATGTTTTCCCCCAGAAGAATTGCCTGAATTTTAAACATCCTCTTTAATCTAATATTTTTGGGAGATTTTGAGGTCGAAAGAGTTAATTTATCATAGTTTGTGCCAAATTTGGCATTATCACAGTTGGAATTAAAACATTTCATTTTAAAAGAAGATTTTATTTTTGGTTGTGAAGTGGGAGCAACTTATTACAGGTTGTTCTTTGCTGCATAGAACAGGAGGAAAAAAGAGAAAGCTGTGAGTGTCTAATGAAGCAAAAATTTCCATATCCTTTTGGTGAGTGCTGTAAGAGCTGAGTAGAAAAACTGTGGTTCTCTTTTAATAGTCAGGGCAAGAGATTGAGAATTAGAGGGAAAATTGGGAAAAGTGGCTTTGCTCTAGAAATTCAGTAATGAAATAGTGCCCTATAATGATAATAATTAAATGTGTTACATACACAATGTGTACAACTGATCATATACTAGGCCTTGAATATCGCCTTTCTTAACAGCTTGGGTGGGAGTGAGGGCAGGGGGATAGAGCAAGGTTCTGACTGGCAAACAACTGCCCAGATTTAATATAGAAATTTACTCTCTTATAATGATAAAAATTATAAAAATATAAAATTCTACTTGTGCCTGGCTAATGTTACTATCCTTTTACCTCAGAAAATTGCATTTATTAATTAGAGTAAATGTTGTGTTTGTATTTAAAAGGAGACCAAACTATTTTGAACAAATAAAAGTTTAGTTATATCTAATATGCCAGGCTAGTCTAGAATGGTGGTGTAGATGTTCTCTATAACTTTTTAGGATGGTGGGTCCCTTTCATCATGCATCTCCATCATCATTTGCAAAGTTGAGATATGGATTATTGGCTCAGAAACAGTCTTATTCATGGAAATAAAAGCCAAAGTCCAGGAAAGCCAACTTGTCTTCAAGTCAGCAATGATCTAGAATTTATACACATCATCTCCCCTTCATCCCATTAGCTGAAACCTAGGAACATTGGCACTTCTATATGTTTTAGCTGGGAACTTATATAAGTGTCTAGAATAGTGCCTGGAACTTCAAAAATAATCTGTAATAGTTAGCTACGTTATTATTATGATGAATATTATTATATTAAATCCCATTTGCTGGAGAGTTGAAAATGTATCTGGGCAGTTGAATCAAGGGCTCAATTTGTGTTTTATCCTGACATTGGAAGATTTAAGGTAATCTTCCAAGACTGGACAACTGACCTTCCCCTTTCACTTCTGTTCTTCCCCATCTTCCCCATCTTTCTTTTCCCTTTTCAGCCTAGAACCTTTGCAATTATCTTTATTTTTTCTCACATCCCAAATGCAATCCACTAGTAAATCCTATCTCTTTATCTTCAAAAAATATTCAACACCATCTACCAGAATCAGTATGGATTCATCATGCTATATGTTAAAAACCCAGCCCTTCCCACTCAAGGAGAGTTAAAATACCTGTAAGAGAGAGAAGTTTAAGTGTGCCATGAGATACATACATCAAGGCTTCCTATTCCGGGTCAAATTTGGGGAGTAGCATTGAATGCAGATGGGGAGTGATATGGTTTGGCTGTGTCCCCACCCACATCTCATCTTGTGGGAGGAACCTGGTGGGAGATAATTGAATCATGGAGGCAGGACTTTTTCATGCTGTTCTTGTGAAAGTGAATGAGTCTCATGAGATCTGATGGTTTTAAAACCGGGAGATTCCCTGATCAAGCTCTCTTCTCTTGTCTGCCACCATGTGAGAAACACCTTTCACCTTCCACCATGATTGTGAGGCCTCCCAGCCACGTGGAACTGTGCATCAAATAAACCTCATTCTTTTGTAAATTGCCCAATCTCTAGTATATCTTTATCAGCAGTGTGAAAATTGACTAATACTGTAAATTGGTACCAGGAGAGTGGGGCAATTCTGTAGATAACCAAAAATGTGGAAGTGACTCCGGAACTGAGTAACAGGCAGGGGTTGGAACAGTTTGGAGGGCTCAGAAGAAGAAAGGAAAATGTGGGAAAGTTTGGGACTCCCTGGAGGCTTGTTTAGTGGCTTTGACCAAATGTTTGATAGTAATATGGACAATGAAATCCAGGCTGAGGTGGTCTCAGATGGAGATGAGAAACTTGTTGGGAACTGGAGAAAAGTGACTCGTTAATGTTTTAGCAAAGAGACTGGCAGCATTTTGCCCTGCCCTAGAGATTTGTGGAACTTTGAACCTGAGAGACATGATTTAGGGTATCTGGTGGGAGAAATATCTGAGCAGCAAAGCATTCAAGAGGTGACTTGGGTGCTGTTAAAGGCATTCAGTTTTATAACGGAAGCAGAGCATAAAAGTTCAAAAAATCTGCAGTCCGAGAATGCAATAGAAAACAAAATTCTGTTTTCTGAGGAGAAATTCAAGCCAGCTGTAGAAATTTGCATAAGTAACTAGAAGCACAGTGTTTATCCACAAGACAATAGGGTATGTGTCAGGGCATGTCAAAGGTCTTTACATCAGCTCCTCCCATCACAGGCCCACAGACCTAGAAGGAAAAGGTGGTTTTGTGGGCCAGGCCCAGGGTCCCCATGCTGTGTGCAGTGTAGGGACTTACTTAGTGACCTGTGTCTCAGTCACTCCAGCCATGGCTGAAGGGGCCAACATAGACCTCAGGCTGTGACTTCAGAGGGTGTAACCCTCAAACCTTGGCAGCTTCCACATGGTGTTGAGCCTGCCAGTGCACAGAAGTCAAGAACTGGGATTTGGGAACCTCTGCCTAGATTTCAGAGGATGTATGGAAATGCCTGGATATCCAGGCAGAAGTTTGCTGCAGAAGCAAGGCTCAATGTGAAGTCAGATCCCCCACACTGAGTCCCTACTGGGGAACTGCCTAGTGGAGCTATGAGAAGAGGGGCCCCATCCTCCAGACCCCAGAATGGTAGATTCACCAACAGTTTGCACCTTGCACCTGGAAAAGCCGCAGACATGCAATGCCAGCCTGTGAAAACAGTTGAGAGGGGGGCTGTCCTCTGCAAAGCCACAGGAGCAGAGTTGACCAAGGCCATGGGAACTCACCTCTTGCATCAGCATGATCTGGATGTGAGATATGGAATCAAAGGAGATCATTTTGGAACTTTAAGGTTTGACTACTCTGCTGGATTTCAGACTTGCATGGAGCCTGTAGCCCCTTTGTGTTGACTAATTTCTCCCACTTGGAGTGGCCGTATTTACCCAATGCCTGTATCCCCATTGTATCTAGGAAGTAACTAACCTGCTTTTGATTTTACAGGCTTATAGGGAGAAGGGACTTGCCTTGTCTCAGATAAGACTTTGGACTATGGACTTTTGAGTTAATGCTGAAATGAGTTAAGACTTTGGGGGACTGTTGGGAAGGCATGATTGGTTTTCAATAGTGAGGATATGAGATTTGGGAGGGACTGGGGTGGAATGGTATGGTTTGGCTGTGTCCCCACCCAAATGTCAACTTGAATTCCCACATGTTGTGAGTGGGACCCAGTGGTAGATAACTGAATCATTAAGGTCAGTCTTTCCCATGCTGTTCTTGTGATAGTGAATAAATCTCATGAGATCTGATGGTTTTAAAAATGGGAGTTTCCCTGCACAAGCTCACTTCTCTTGTCTGCTGCCATGTGAGATGTGCCTTTTACCTTCTGCCATGACTCTGAGGCCTCCCCAGGCATGTGGAACTGTGAGTTCAATACAGCTCTTTCTTTTGTAAATTGCCCAGTCTTGGGTATGCGTTTATCAGCAGTATGAAAATGAACTAATATGGTAAATCGGTCAGGTAGATAGAAACATCCACAGAGAAATGAATAAATCTTAGAATAGCTGTGCTAGCAGCCTATTTTCTTGGAACTATTGGAAGGAGAAGATCCAAGCTTCTAGGAGAAACCAAATTTTTATTCCTGAACCATTTTCTATTATAAACATGGTGGAAGGCATGTTTATTTAAACATGAGGTAGCACTCTAGGTTTCTCATGGCTGCTCATAACATAGATAATCTAGAAGTATCCATATGCCTTGGTAAGGGGAGAGAGAGAGGCTGAGATGGTCAATGAACCAGCAGAGGCCTGGAGTTTAGAAAAAGATGTCATGAAGTTTCAAATATTTGAGACCAGAAGCAAATTGAGTGGACCGTGAACATCAGCCATGGGAACATGGTCTCAACAGATATTGCAAAGGGCACTAGAAACTAGACAAGACTAGCCTGGATCAGCCACTTCTCAACCAAATCTTTCCAAGATCCACAGTACAACACTAGGAATTGTGATTACAAATCCATTACTTTCTCCTCCTTTCTTTAACCTTCACAGAGTAATATAGCCCACCTCCTCCTATGCCCCAGCATTACCTTTGGATAATTTGAGATGAGAGAAAAACTTTGGAAGACATCGTGCACCCCAGACACACTACTTTGAAATGGAAGATGATGTTAAACTGGAAGACAGTAAGAGATACTATTTCTCACGTATGAAACTAATAGGGTGGATGTTCAAGAAGTAAGATTAACTCATAGAAAATGATGACACATTTCAAAAATAAGATCTCATTTGGGTTAATAAACATCTTTTTAAGACATTAAATAAAAAACTTAATTTTCTTTGTGTATTTGAATAATGTGGACACCTAGCTATTTATTAAATCCACTGGTTGAGGAAGCAGACTGGGACACAGAGAAGGTGTATGAGATGGTCTTGTGGTCACATGAGAATAAGAAGACTCCTTCATACTGGAATGGTCCATGCTGTCTAAAGGCTTCCCTGATCAAAACTATATAAAACTGAGTTAATAATAGAACCCACAAACTTCAAAAATTCAATATAAACAAAAGCACCTTCACACACTCCTCTCTACTTGCAAATTCAATGAAGAGAACCTCTACGACTCACAACGAAGACCAGTCCAGCTGGAGACTTGCCAGGCCTTACTTGGTCAACAGTCAGTAGTTGTCTGCTCTTTGGCCTCTCCTTTCCCAGCTCCTTTCTGTTCTGGTAAAAATAAGAAGAGAAAAAGTAAAACAATAAATGCAATTTAGAAAAAGTTACATTATTCTGCTTCTGCCTTTATTGTTTGTTTTTAGCTAGCCTTGGAATAAAACTAAGAAGAAGATTAAGACACTTTAATTTGGGCTTTGAAATTCAAATCCAAGTCAGAGAACTTCAAAAAGAGAGTATCAAGTTGCTTACTATAACATGCTAGAATAGAATCAGGGGAACGTCCTGTCGACAAGTCCTCCCTAAACAAAATATCTCTCTGATCATTCTTTTAACAAATAAGAGATTCAATTGGGTTAACAAATTCCTTTATAAAAATTAAAAAATATTTATGAGAAGAATTACAGCTACTCACAGCCCAGTGTAAAATACATCTAATGAGCTTTCTGGTAATATCTAGGTTTGCCACACTGATACAATAGGGAATTTTGATTGTATCGAGAGAGATAGGACTAAGGGAGCAAATGTAATTATGTGGTTGGGTGGAGGGTAGGGGAGGAGTGGTGACTACTGTGAGGCTTTGACCCACTCTAAGGAGCCATTGACCAGATGGAGCCATTGGTCAATAGAAGATAGGAGATAAGGAGATAAGGAGAAGTTTAGGAATAGGAGATAAGGAGAGTTTCAGGATGGTGGAATTGGTTATCCTAGGTCATCCTGGGGACATGCCTCTTTATGCCACAGGGAACCTACTTTTATAAATAGTTTATCAATAATGCTAATGACTGTCTAGGCAAGATTCTTTCTCAATTTCCCTATACTTTGAGAATCATTATATAATGAGAAATTTCTGATCTCCCTTAATTTCCATGCCAACAACAATGATCTGAGATTGTTGGTTATTCTTCTCAAAGGTGCTCTCATTAAACACAGGAGAGAACTGAAGAGAGGCTTGTTTCAGAAACATGAGAGGAGATAAGAGAAGACTTTGAGACAGGTTTCAAAATCTTGTGTGAGTGATTTTAACTAGATCTGGATAATAATGACTGAATCAAGAAGATGTATTTAGATTACATAAAGCTATGTAAAGCTAATTTCAAGGTACCTGCCTTCTGTGTTAGATTGTTTTATTTTAGGGTAACAAGCCTAGTTTGAAAAAAAAAAAGTTATGATTAAAAATAGGCATTTTGTGATGAAGTAGATTCCTCAGGAAATAGGAGAATATAGATTTAGCTAATTTATTCACTCATTCATTCATTTATTGAAACAACCATCTTGAATTGGTCCTGGTTTCTCAACCAAATCAGTCAAAAGTTGTCAAGACTAATTTAGCTGAAATTGCCTCCTGAGCACAATATTAAAACGTACAGTTATAGTCAGAGTATTGATACGTGTTTTGGCATTGTCAATTCTTCTTTCACTGTTTTCTTATGTCCTCACTGCATGGCAGCTCTGGAGGACATCAGGAAAGGTATACGCTAACTTTGGGATGGCAGTGACGCTGGAATTTTGTGTGCGTGCATGCATGCACATGTGTGCATGCGTGTGTGTGTATTTTGTGTGCCCTTTAGGTGAGAAATATAATTACAATAACTCTATGCTCAGTTGGAGTCTCATGACTCATCACTCCATATCTAAATCAGCCCCTGAAGATGTAAGGGCTCTTGCAAATCCTGGAAATATCCATCTAATACTTACCCTTGACCTCCTGTTTCGGTTCCTGTATGCAGCACTGCTCTGTTTCAGAAACAAATCGTTTTCCATTATAATTCAGAAATACTCAGGTCCCCAAACAAACCTGAGATTTCAGCTATTCAGCAAATTTTTTATTTGCAAAGCACATGCCTGCTAGCCTCTGAGATTGCAGTTGCTATTCATATGAATGTTGGCAACATTTCACTGTGGGGGTCAATTATGGTCATTTACCATGATGACATAATAACAACTACAAAAATGTGAAAGCTAAAGTAGGGTTATTATTACTGTTTGTAAAGTCTGTGTCCCAGATGTTCCTGCCAGGAGAGAGAAAAGCTGGAGTGCAGAGAGAGCTGACAACAGTGCTAAACATTCAAATCACCACCAGATAGAACAATTTACAAGATGGGGATGTAACAAGAGGTTAAAGCTGGTACTCAGGTTGCCCTGCCTCCCTCACCTTAAACTGCAAGGCTTTTCCTTCTTGGCATATCATGTCATACAGAAACAACCCTGCACCCTAGCCCAAGGATGAAAGAAAAAGAAGAAATACAGGCAGTGAATTTGCCCAGAGAGATGGGCCAACAGCCAGTGTCATTCGCTGATATATAGCCGAGGAGGAATTTATTTCCAACTAGTAGAGGATTGGGGGGCTCATAAAACTGTATAGCTTCAACTCAATGAAATAAGGTTAGTAAAATACATAAACTCTGATACAGCACCGTGAAGTATGCCTCTAGTCACCTGCAATTCACCAATAACTTCGTGATAGATATTCTCACACCTGGCTGTTTCTTGTCAGCTGTGACCAGTGTGTGCTTTCAGCAAAGTTCACCCTCCCTCCCTCCCGGACCCTCTCTTTTTTTCTACCTTGGGAGAGGTCTAGTGCTAGGCTAGTAGAGGGCTGGCTGATTGCAGAGATGCTTAGCAGATCCTACAGCAGATCTCTTGAGTGATAACACTCTGATAGCAAGCACCAGCATGAGACAAAAGCACAGTATTTGTCAAATAAAAAAATACAGCAGTAGTTGAATATACGAATAGGTAATAAAAAAAATCCAGCTCTAAAAGAATTCAGCTCTGATGATGTCTGTTTTTTTAAAAAATGGAGAAAAAAATCACAGTAGGCAGAAACTCCATTTTTTTACACTTCATACTTCTGTCAGTGTGATGTTGAACAAGTACCATTAATCAAGAGCACTGTTATTCATTAGGCACAGTGATGTACTTGAATTGTTACTTTAGTATCATTGTTCAAAGCCTCTGGAACAGCCTTAAAGAAGATGGGAAAAATTTATAGCTATAGTTTACAGCCAAGACTGTAAAAGAACTTTCCTACTATTAACCAAATGTTAAACATGGTAATAATAGTAATAATACCTTGTATTTACACAGTGACTGTCTGAGAAACTCAAAGTACTCAACAAACAGTACATAGTATATTCATTGTCAACAACATCGTTTTGCAGAAAGTTAGTGGGAGGTAGTATTACTTTCTTTGCTATCGGGCCAATAACATATTCTTTGTGTTTATAGTTATCTCTGATGCAGGGGAGGTGGCAGACAGGAAGGAGGATAGGGATATGGCATATGTGTGGTGGCAGTGAGTGGATCGAAGAGTTTTGTGTATCTTTTGAAGAACTAACCCAAAAGGAATCCTTTTGCTGTGTAATGGTTGTAAGAGATTTGGATAAACATGATAGTTAATCCAGTCTCTCCAGGCATCAGAAATTAATTATAGCATATTCTAATCAGAATGCACTCCTGAGGAAATTAACTTGATGTACTCTGCCTGCTGAGAGGAGGAAGAGCCCTCAGGCCCTTTGGCAGGTTTCCTGACATCCCAAAGCTGACATGCTCATGCGGCTTCTTTGAGTGACTGGTTCCTGGCCCTGCCTACCTACCCACAGCTGATTGAACCAGGGTGGGCCAATCAGATTCCTTCTCCTGGGCATTTAGAAATGGATTGTGGGAAATCCAATGAGTGTAACGAACTTCTGAACTGGCAGGTGACTTAAAGACAGGCCTGCAATGACTCTATTTGACCCATCTGAAAAACAAACAAAAGAGAGGAGGAGGGAGAGCTTTGGTTCATGAAGAAT
The DNA here is from genome assembly GCF_037993035.2 of Macaca fascicularis. Lineage (NCBI taxonomy): Eukaryota > Metazoa > Chordata > Mammalia > Primates > Cercopithecidae > Macaca > Macaca fascicularis. The sequence continues at coordinate 91,852,483 of NC_088380.1, read as the reverse complement.
GTTCTGTTTCTCTCCTAGTCAGAGCTATTTCAGGCTCTATAGCCCATCCCTGATTCTTTACAGTAAATATCCATTCAGCTTAAGTGTTTTTCTTTTATTCCTGAACAAATATATGATCTCTAACTAAGATAGAAAATATCCCAAGATAATCACACTCAGAAGACTTTTTAAGAGTAAAGGACAGATCACATGCACAGAAAAGGCCCTTCAGTGTTATTTTATTTGGAGGGTCCTTGGCCCCCACATATCGAAATACCTTTTGTGGGGAGTTCAGCACAGCAGAGACCATTTAGTGAAGTTGACAATTCAACTCTGAAAAGAGTGACGTTTTGTTTTGTGTTTTGTTTGCCCATTTCCCTCTTTTAAATCTGATCCTATTTTGTTTAATTAATTGTACCCTCGGCATATCAGTGGGTTGTTTTAAATTTTAAAAAGGCAGTAACTTTTAAAAGTTTGGAGAAAATCGACTTGTCTGTATGCGTCATTTAAGTCCCAATAAGACAGGCACAACAAAAATCTCAACACTTGCCACTTGAGTCAGACTTTTCAGTGTGAGGTGAGCACCAATGTTGAATTGTTAAGAAAAGTATTCAAATGCAATATTGCACCCCAAAATAATTCTTGCTCTCCTGCCACAAGAAAAAAACAAAAACTCCATTCTAGTACTAGTTTTCTGTACATTTCCCCTCATTCCCAAAGCATTTTAATATTCACAACTACATAACAGAATGGAAAAACGGGCATAGATATTCAGAGCAGAGAAACAGCAGTGTTCATAATAATAAATAAGCAATATTTAGCCATTTTGTGATTCTCCAGGAGAGTGGACTTGCCAAATCAGTGACCCTGGGGGTTTGCCTAGAGGCTGTTGCAGGTGGGCCAAAGACATTGGAGTCAGACAGACCCTCCCAAATTTTTAAAAGAATGTCTTTGAATAGGGAATTTATGCTTTCTGAGGCTGTCTCCTTGTCTTCCTTACTTGTAAAATGGAGTTAACAATAGCTACTATGTAGGTTGTTGCAACAATGAAATGAAATGATGTTTATAAAATACGAGGCACTTGGTTGCTGAAAGGAGAGTTCTGCATATTTTGGGAATGGTTTATAATCTCAAACCTTCATTACCGTGACTCAGATACCCTAGAGAGTATATGATGATATTGAAATTCAACATTTTCCCTAGATTTAAAAAATATTTTAAATGTAATGATTAAGTCTCAAAATAGATCCAAATGAAATTAATGGCCCTGTGCATTTTGTTACTAAAATAACTGAAGTGTCTCAGAAGGTTACTTCCACCTGAAATTCCTCAGCATGCAAACTGATGATGCTAAAGATAACACGACTTAATGGGCAGTGTAGAGACTTCTTTGCACACTCTCGTTTTACAAAGCTCCACTTGCTACACGATTAAAATGATACTCTAAGATGAAAGGGGCTGCTGCCATCATTGAGCAGGTTATGTGTGCTGACAGCAAACAATTCCAAGGGTCTCCCAACGGACTGAAACTGCAAGCAGAATAAAGCCTCCTGTCCTTAGTGCTGCAACTACTCAGGCTCTTATTCAAAGAACCTGAAATATTACAGGATGGGATGTTTCTTACAGTAGAAATGGCATAACCCTAGTACAAGTTGAATTTATTCATATTCCCAAAAAGTTCGCTGTGTCTCTGAATTTAGAATGCAAGTTCCTAAGGAAAGTCTGCTAAAACCATCTCTTTAGGAATGTTGATGGAATTTTGTTACTTCATTAATTATATTCATTCATTCAATACTTTTTTTTAATACTGTACTTCAGATAGTAATGATACAAACCTGCATAATGCTGACTTAGTCTTGCTCTACAAGAGCAAGAGATCTCCCTCTCCCTGTCACTTAAGCCTTTGGTCTCTAATTTCACCACTAATAATCCACAGTTATGACTCCTGAACTTTAATTTCCCTTGTGACCCTAGGGATGGGTATAATTTTTTGTTGGAAATAGTGGTATTTAGGATAAATTCTAAACTTGCTAGCAAGGAATACAAAGCTGTTTATGATGTCTATCCAAAACTCAAGTCTTGTAACTTGCTCCAACTTCACAATAACTGAAACTAACTACCTGCAGTTCTTCCTAGTGAGCCTCCCCTTTCCCCTTCCTCTTTCTCTTTCTCTTGGCCTTCCGTGGTCTATGTAAGCTGTCATTGCTATCCAGAATTTCTTTTGTGACACTGAAGACATACAAAACATATGTTATGTTGAGTCAGTGTGTCTACAAAACCAAGGTGCCATCACCCTGAGGTGGAAGGACTTCTAAAAGTCTCAGAGGAACCACCTGAAGCAAGAGGCAAGAGGAAGACATTGATGGTGTCAGGGTTGTCATCAAGAGCCAAGGTAGGGGCCTGGTCAGCAAAGACGGGACAACTCTCCAAAACAATGGTTAGGCATTTCCCACTTCAGGGCAACATTGCTCTAACCTTGAGCCAACTCCTCTAAATCAGAATCTAAGAACTCAGCTATAGGTCAGAGAGAGCCAATAGTGAAAGTTACACGAAAAATACATGAACCCCTCTCCTGCTACCACAGAATTGCAAAACTTTCTTTGAACAGATAGATATCCCTGGGGAAACGAAGGAGGAGAAGGAAAAGCCTATACATCTCCGTTGTAACGCACCCCTGCCTTTATCTAGCATTCAATCAAAAGAGACAATTGAATTGACAAGAAATTTTTAAAAACAGTTTTCTACTGATTAAAAATAGAAGCCTAGCCTGGGCAACATAGTGAGACTTCGTATCTACAAAATAATAATAATAATAACAATAATAATAATAATAATAATCTGGGTTTGGTGGCACATACCTATAGTCCCAGCTACTTGAGAGGCTGAGGCGAGAGGACCGCTTGAGCTGTGATCATACTACTGCACTCCAGCCTGGGAAACAGAGTGAGATGGTGTGTCACCAAGCAAACAAAAAGAAGCACCAGAACATGATAAAATCAGCTAAAAAGAATTAATAGGTATGTATGTGTGTGTGTGTGCATAGTGCAGTGTATCTGGATTATAGCATGTATATTTCAATTCTACCCTACATTTCTATCTATTCTACTAATTTGGACTTAGCATGTGTTCTTTAATGTTGTTACCCACTTATCCTCTCAAATAGATTTACAATCTTGTCAAAAACTGTATTTTACCACTTGGCATCCTCGGATTTTGACAATGTCCTATACAAAGTAGGTTCTCAATGTAATAATAAACCAGTTCATATCCATGTCATTACAGTAACTGAAGATTACATGTTACACTAAGTCTGTGAGAATAGAGAAGGTACTGGCATGGGTGTGACTGAACTTGCCTTTCTAAGTTGAAGTTTTCTTGAGAGAAGTGAGCCTTGAATGAAAGAAATGAAGAAGATGGGAAAATCAAGCTGTCTATGATAAAATGCTAATGTATGAGAAGTTCAACACAAGAGCAAGAGCAAATGTCCATGGAGACTGTCTTGAAGATTAAAGCAGATAGATCTAACAAAAAATAATGCCATTATTTCCAGGAAATATGATGGTTATTGTCATGATACTGAAAGGGGGTTATGCATTGCGTCTTAGGCACATAGAGGTTTCTTGGCTTAGGGAAAAAATGACCAGTGTGACCAAGAGTACGCGATGCACTTGGTAAAAATATTTAGAATGATTAAAGAGAGAGAGAAAAAAAGAAGGGGAACAATTTGTAAGAAAAGGGTAGATGTTTAGGTTTTTTTAAGATTTTTTTATTTTTTTTTTAATGTGCCAGGGAAGTGTTTTATGCAGAGTGGGTGCTAAAAATATGTTTGTCAAATGTATGAGCAAACTAGTTTATGTATTAATTGAATATATAAATTCAAGGAAAATAAAATAAAATACAGATAAAGCTCATTTTACAAAATAAGTGAGTTCATTACATATCATAAAACAAGTGATAAAAAAGATTTATGAATATGTTTATATATAAAACACTGTGTAGTATGAAAATTATGTCTACTTCCCTATCAAATATCTATTAACTATCAGTGAACTAGTAGTTTCATCATTGCTTAACTTATAATCACCCATATTATTAGTGTTTTTTATTGAATGGCTATTGAACTTCAGCATGCACTAAGTACTACAGAGGACATCAAATAAGACATTGTTCTTTCCCTGTAGGTTCATAATATAACTTAGGGGGACCATCTTTCTCTTCTTTTTTTAAAACTTAATGTGTGTCCATGCCTCATCAAGCATTTTAATATCCCAAAGGCCAAAGATGCACTGCACATTTATATTCAGGTTCTGATATTTATATATTGTAATGTGCTGGGATCCATATTACTTTCAGTAACACCATCTAGTTTTAAAGGGCAAAGTACATAGAATTCCGAATAAGTTCTTCTGTTTTTTTCTTCTTCTTCCCTAAAGGAAGGTGTGGAAAATTGTCAATATTCTTAAGAATTTTAGAGCAGGGGACAGTGAAATACTCTTTTGTTCATTGCTGCTTGCACTATTTGATATGGACCCTTATTTTCATTATTTCAATAATTATTTCTTAATTTGAAATGAATCCTCCTTTAACTCTAATCAGCGGCAACTGTGATCATTAGGAACTGATTAGAAGTGATGTGGAATCTCCATTTCTTTTCATTGCTTTTACAGAATCATACGAACTTAGAATTAGAATTCTAATGATTATTTATTCCAACAATCCCCAATGCCTGTCTATAGACTTGCTGCCATAAAACATCGAAAACACAAGGACAATAAAAATTCAAATTTCTGAGACTCATCTGCCTTAGATCAATTAAATGAGAATTTGCAGGGTGGGGTCAAGATAACTGTTTCACTGTCAGTACAAATGGTTCTCAGAAGGGTTAAATGCCTTATCCCATGTCTACGTGGGGAGATGCTGTCAGAGTTGGAAATAAAATCTGGATTTACTTTTTAAAAATATCTAATGTTCTTTTTAATACACCACGCTGTTTCACATAAGAAATAATTTATTTATGAGATATTTCTAACTCTAGGCAACCTGTGGCAGGGTCTGTTCAAATCTATTAAAATCTTTAATAAATTTTCTGTAAAAGCAAGTTTATAAATTGTGCACAAAAATTATTTATTTTTGACCCAAGTAGCTTACCTAGATTGACCTTTCATTCTACTTTGTCATTTTGACTCTGAATGACATTTGGTTTTTATCACAATTCTAACCCATCATCAAAGGAGTGCATCTTCAATGGAGGCTATTTAAAAGTGTGTTCTACAAATTCTGAGTTGCCAAAATATTTTGAGCAATAGTATATCACTGAAATTAATATCTTTCCTCTGTGATATATTCTTTTGGAAAAATACAGGCATTTAAAGCACTGAATACTGCCAAAGATACTTTAAACAACTCTGTCTAGTTTTACCTTTGGTTTGTTTCACTTTTTTGCTTTAAACACTGTGATGAATGTCTCAATACACACATCTATACTAGCTGCCTATAGTTATTTACAAAAATGTAAAATGTTCTAACCCAACAGTTGCCATAAAACATTGATGAGAAAAAATTAAAGAAATGGGGAGGTATATGCTGTTCACTGGCTGGAGAATCAATATTGTTAAGATGTCAGTACTACCCAAATTGATTTACAGAGTCAATGCCATATCAACCAAATTCTAGCAGTATTTTTTTCAAGAAAATACTAAGCTGATTTTAAATCTGCATTGAAATCCAGAGAATCTGGATTAACCAAAACAAGTTGAAAAAAGAATTTATACTACTTATTTCAAGACTTACTATAAAGCTAAAGTAAAAAAGAAAATGTGGTATTAATATGAGGATTGACATATAAATCAATGATACAGAACAGATTGTCCAGAAATAGACGTATACAACACTTTCACTTGATTTTGTACAAAGTTGCTTAAGTATATTTTTATTTTATTTTTTAAGATTTTTTTCATTTTCTCCACATTTATTTTAGGTTCGGGGGTACATGTGCAGGTTTGTTACATGGGGAAATTGCATATCTTGAGTATTTGATGTATAGATTATTTTGTCACCCAAGTAATTAGCATAGTACCCAATAGATCATTTTTTGATCCTCACCTTCCTCGTACCCTCCACTCTTCTCCCATTCTCCACCCACAAGTAGTCCATAGCGTCTATTGTTCTCTTCTTTGTTTTTATAAGTACTCAATGTTTAGCTCCTACTTATAGGAGAAAATATGTGATATTCGGTTTCCTGTTTCTGTGTTAATTCACTTAGGATAGTGACCTCCAGCTCCATACATGGTACTGCAAAAAACATGATTTCATTACTTTTGATGGCAGCATAGTATTCTATGATGTGTATGAACTACATTATTTTTATCCAGTCCACTGTTGATGGGCATCTAGGATGATTTCATGTCTTTGCTATTGTGAATAGTGCTGTGATGAACATATGCATGTATGTGTCTTTATGATGGAATTTACATATATATTTTTGGGCATATACTCACTCATGGGATTGCTGGGTTGAATGGTAGTTCTGGGTTCTCTGAGAAATCTCCAAACTGCTTTCCACAGTGGCTAAACTAGTTTACATTCCCACCAGTAGTGTATAAGCATTCCTTTTTCTCTGCAACCTTGCCAGCATCCGTTATTTTCTGGCTTTTTGATAATAGTCATTCTGACTGGTGTAAGATGGTATCTCATTGTGGTTTTAATTTGCATTTTTCTAATGATTAGTGATATTCAGCATCTTTTCATATGCTTATTGGTCATATGAAAGTGTCTGTTCATGTCCTTTGCCCATTTTTTAATGTTTTTTTTTTTTTTCTTCTTCATTTGTTTCAGTTCTTTATAGATTCTGGATATCGGGCCTTTGTTGAATGCGTAGTTTGCAAATATTCTCCCATTCTGTAGGTTGTCTGCTTATTCTGTTGATAGTTTCTTTTGCTGTGCGGAAGCTCTTTCATTTAATTAGGTCTCACTTGTCAATTTTTGTTTTCATTACAATTGCTTTTGGAGTCTTTGGCATGAGTCGTTGTCAGGGCCTATGTCCAAATGATATGGATAATGAGGCAAGAACCAACTAATTGTCTGCTGTTTTCAAGGACTCATCTCACATGCAGTGACACCCACAGGCTCAAAGTGAAGGGATGGAGAAAGATCAATCAAGCAAACAATAACAAAAAACAGGAAGGGGTGCTATTCTCATTTCAGACAAAACAAACTTTAAACCAACAATAAACAAAAAGGACAAAGAAGGGCATTACATAATGATAAAGAAATGAATTGAACATGAAGACTTAACTGTACAAAATACATACGCACTCAACAGTGGAGAACTCAGATCCATAAAACAAGTTCTTAGAAACCTATGAAGAGGCTTACATAGCTACACAATAACAGAGGTAGACTTCAACTCTCCACTGACGTTATTAGGTAGATCATTGACACAGGTAATTAACAAAGATATTTGTGATCTAAACTTGATACTTGACCAAATGGACCTAAGAGACACACAGACACCGACAGAACATCCACCCAACAAAAACAGAATACTTTTTCTTCTCGTCACACATGACACATACTCTAAAATTGACCACACACTTTGCCATAAAGCAGTTCTCAAAAAATTCCAAAAAAACCAAAATCATACTAACCATACTCTTGGACAACAGCACAATAAACAGAGAAATCAATACAAAGAAAATCTCCCCAAACCATACAGTTATGTGAAAATCAAACAGTCTATTCTTGAATGACTTTTAGTTAGACAATGAAATTAAGGCAGGAATCCAGAAATTCTTTGAAACTAATGAAAACAAAGATACAACATAGCAGAATCTCTGGGATACAGCTAATGCGGTGTTAAGAGGAAAGTTTCTATGTTAAACACCCACATAAAAAACTTAGGAAGATCCCAAATTAACAACCTAGTATCATACCATACCTTATTTTTCTAAACACAAGAGCAAACAAGTCCCAAAACTAGCAGAAGAAAAGACACAGCCAAACTCAGAACTGAACTGAATAAAATCAAGACATGAAAAACCATACAAAAATCAATTTGATTCTGGAAATAATACATAAAATTGAGAGAACACTAGCTATACTAATAAAGAAAAAAGAGAGAATATCCAAATAGACACAATCAGGACAAAGGGAATATTACCACCAACTCCACAGAAATAAAAAACAACCTAAGAGACTGTTATGAACACTTACATGAACACAAACTAGAAATCCTAAATGAAATGGATAAATTTCTGGAAACATACAACCTCCCAATATTGAACCAGAAAAAAAAATTGAAATCCTGAACAGGCCAATAATGAGTTCTGAAACTGAATCAGTAAAAATAATCTGCCATCCAGAAAAAGCCCTGAACCAGGCAGATTCAGAGCTGAATTCCACCAGATGTGTAAAGAAGAGCTGGTACCAAACCTATTGAAACTATTCCAAAAAAAAAAAAAAAACCAACAAGGAGGAGAGACACCTCCCTAACTCATTCTATGAGGCCAGCATCATTCTGATACCAAAACCTGGTAAAGACATAACAACAACAAAAAAGATAACTTCATACCAATATCCCTGATGAACATAGATGCAAAAATCCTCAACAAAATGCTAGAAAACCAAATCCAACAGTACATCAAAAAGGTGACCCATCATGATCAAGTAGATTTTATTCTTGGGTTGCAAGGTTAGTTCAACATACACAAACGAATACATGTGATTCATCACATAAACAGAACTAAAAACAAAAACCACATGATCATCTCAATAGGTACAGAAAAAGTTTTTGATGAAATTCAACATTCCTTCATGCTAAAATCCCCCAACAAACTATGCATCAGAGGAACATACCTTAAAATAATGAGAGCCATCTATGAGAGACCCACAGCCAACATCATACTGAACAGGCAAAAGCTGGAAGAATCCCTCTTGAAAGAGAATAAGACAAGGATACCCAGACTCTGCACTCCTCTTCAACATATTACTGGAGGTCCTAGCCAGGGCAATCAGGCAAGAGGAAGAAATAAAAGGCGAAGAGAGGAAGTCAAACTCTCTCTCTGCAGACAATATGATTCTATACCTAGAAAACCCCATAGCCTTTGCCCAAAGGCTCCTAGATCTGATAAACAACTTCAGCAAAGTTTCAGGGTACAAAATCAACATGCAGAAATCAGTAGCATTTCAATGCATCAATAACATCAAAGCTGACAGCCAAATCAAGAGTGTAAACCCATTCACAATAGTCAAAAAAATAATAAAATATCTAGGAATACAGCTAACCATGGAAGTGAAAGATCTCTACAATGAGACTTACAAAACACTGCTGAAAGAAATCAGAGATGACACAAACAAATGGGAAAACATTCCATGCTCATAAGTAGGAAGAATCAATATTGTTAAAATAGCCATACTTCAACAATGTACAGATTCAATGCTATTCCTGCCATACTCCTAGTGCCATTTTTCACAGAATTAGAAAAAACAATCCTAATATTCATATGGAACCACAAAAGAGCCTGAATAGCCAAAGCTATCCTAAGCAAAAAGAACAAAGCCAGAGGTACCATACTACCTGACTTCAAACTATACCACAAGGCTGCAGTAACCAAAACACCATGGCACTGGTATAAAAATAGACACGTAGACCAATTGAACAGATTATAAAACCCATAAAGAAAGCCTCACACCTGCAACCACCTGATCTTCAACAAAGTCAACAATAAAAAGCCATGGGAAAAGGTCTTCCTATTCAATAAATGAATAGGATGACTGGATAGCCATATGCGGAAGATTGAAACTACACTCTGTACTTTCAACATATACAAAAATCAACTCAAGATGGATTAAAGACTTAAATGTAAAACCTAAAGCTATAAAAACCCTAGAAGAAAACGTAGGAAATACCATTTTAGACATAGGCCAACTACACAATCAAGTTTACATAACGACCAGCTGGCCACACCTCACGGGATCAAATCCACACATCAGATTAAACAGGCTAAATTGCCCCATTTAAAATTTGGATAAAGAAGCAAGGCCCAAATGTATGATATGTGTGGTTTTAATCCTTGTGAGGTGTGATGGATTTTGGTGTACTTTTCTTTTTAAAGATTTTTTTCACATTCTTCAGGTTTGGAGGGTGACTGCTGAAAGGTCCACTATTAGCCTGATGGGGCTCCTTTGGATGTGACCTGCCCCTTCTCTGTAGCTGCCTTCAACAATTTTTTCTTTCACATTGACCTTGAAGAATCTGACGACTATGTGTCTTGGGGACAATTGTCTTGTATAGTGTGTCACAGGGTTTCTCTGAATTTCCTGAATCTGAATGTCAATCTTTCTAGTGAGGTTGGGGAAACTTTTGTGGATAATATTCTCAAATATGTTCTCCAAGTGCTTGCTCTCTCTTTCACAGACATCAATGAGTCATAGGTTTTGCCTCTTTACATAATCCCATATTTCTTGGAGGTTTTGTTCCTTCTTTTTTACTCTTTTTTTCTTTATTTTTGTCTGACTGAATTGATTCAAAGGACTAGTCTTTGAGATCTGAGATTATTTCCTGAGCTTGTTCTATTCTGCTATTAATACTTCCCATGGTATTATGAAATTCTTATAGTGAATTTTTCAGCTCTATCGGAACAGTTTTGTTCTTTCTCAAATGGCAATTTTGTCGTTTGGCTCATGTATCATTTTACAGGATTTCTTATATTCCTTGAATTGGGTTTCCATTTCCATTTTCTCATGAATCTCAATAATCTTACCTGCCATCCAGATTCTGAATTCTGTATCTGACATTTCAGTCATTTCAGTCAAGAAAAGAACCATTGTTGCAGAGCTAGTGCGGTTTGTTGAAGGTAAGAAGGCACTCTAGTTCTTTAAGTTGCCAGGTTTCTTGCATTGGTTTTTTTCATTTGTGTGGGCTAATATTCCCTTAATCTTTGAAGTTGCTGCCCTTTGAATGGGGCTTTTTGCTTCTATAGTCTTTGATGTCCTTGAGGGTTTGTCTGTGCTATAAGTTGGGCTCAGTCAATTGGCTTCATTTCTGGACTCTTTCAGGGGGCCAATGCTCAGCTCAGCACTCCTAAGCTGTGTGCCCTAACCTTAGGGGCCTGGGACAAGATCCATAGCTTTGTTCTCTTGCCCCTATTAGTTGAGTGCCTGTGCTGGAGATGTCGAGGTGTTCACAGTCTGCTGGCAACAAAGCTTTAATGGGGGTGGGGATGCCAGCAGAAGCACTTCAGTGGGGTGGTAGCAGCAGGATCTGCACTTGCACACACAAGTCAGTGGTAGCTAAACAGTAGCACGGCAAGGTCCATGTGCACCAGCAGTAGCCAGGTGGTGGTGTGGCAGGCTCCACACATGTGCTGGCAAAGCACTGGGGGGAGGCTGTGCACAAGTGTGCACTGGCAAAGCAATGGAGGAAGGCTACAGGTGGGTGCATGCCAGTGGGGGGCTATCTGCAGAAGTTCTCAGATGGTTAGATGGGGTCTGCCAGTGAAGAAGCTATGTCAGTGGCCACTGAGAAGTACCTTAATTGGGCATCTGAGGCTGCTCTGCAAGCAGGTGCAGCCAGGCAGGGAACCTGGGAAAGGCCAGCAGACAGGAATGTGCTCAGATCAGACTAGCTCCCTCCCATTGTCTGTCCAGGTATGCCAATCAACAAAGACCCAAGTGACCTAGTGGAGTGCAATGAACCTTGGATGACAGGCGTCCCTGGCTGTGCTCCTCTGCACCTGTTCCCTTGCCAAAACCTCTGTGCTCCACAAAGGCTGGAATCCTGCCCCTAACAACTCTCCAAACAGCTCTTCCTGCTAGCTCAAATGCCTATGGAGGTCATAGTGTCTCCTGCAGCTAGGATTCTGGAGGTTCATGGTGAGAGTGGTCTACTCCAGGCTTATTTAACTCACTCCTTCCCTAGGCACTGCTCAGAGCCAGGAATGAGTCCTAGTGATTGGCAAACCTGTGCAGGGTTCCCAGCTTCCTCCCCCTTCAGCCCAGGGTCTCTATTTTCCCTCTGTTCACTCTCAGTGCCTTCCTTCCCAAGATGCTTGGAGTGTGCCAGTCTTCTTGATGGTCTAGTCACTTGGTGGGACAGTCTCCATGGCTGCATATAGTTGACGATCTTAACTCTTCTCTTTGGTGCTCAAGTATTTCATCATGGAAAAGATACTCAACGAGGTCCTGGAACAACTAGACATTCATTGAAAAATATTACCTCCAACATTATTTTGCACTTGATACAAAAGTTAACTTGAAGTGGATTAAATAATAAAAACCTAAAGGCATAAATCTTTAGAAGAAAACATAAGAAAATATCTTGTGAATAGGCTAATGGTTTCTTATATATAACACACAAAGTATGAGCCATAACAGAAATACAACTTTTAATTTGTCCTTTATTATAATTAAAATTTTTGATATTCCAAAACTACCTGTCTTTTGATTTAGAAAAGGGTCAAGCAAGAACTTCTATGGGTGCATAAGTAGTGTATATTTTAATTTTGGCAGCAGTTGCACAACTGAAACTTTTTAAAAAAAAAAATGAAAAGACTATTCACAAACCAAAAGAAAATAAAATATTTACAAGGCACATATCTAATTTGTATACAGAATATATAGAACTCTTACAACTCAACAATAAGACACCCCAAGAAAAAAGGGACACATGATTTGAGCATATTCTTCAATAACACTACACATATGTAGATGGCCACTAATAGCAAGAAAAAAAAACCTCAATACAATTAGACATCAAATAAATATAAAGCCACAAGATGCTCTATATACCCACTAGAATAGCTAAAATTAAACACACTGATAATATAAAATATTGGTGGAGATACAGAGCAACTGGAATTCTCATACCTTGCTGGTGAATGAAAAATGCTATAGAAACTTTGAAAAACAGTTCTTCATTTTGTTATAAAATTAAACATACACTTACCCTACAATCCAGTAATCCTACTCCTAGGTATTTGCCAAAGGGAATGACTTAAAAGACACAAGAGATAACTTTTATGGGTGACAGAAATGTTGTCTCTTTTAATTCTGGTAGCAGTCACATAATTTAAAATTCAATGACGTATTCACTTTAAAAAGAATGAATTTTGTTGTATTTATAATATACTCAATGTTTAAAAGTAAATTAAATGCAAAAGAAAAATTGGATAAAACATTTGTGGGAGGTATGTCTGAGGTAAAGAGCTATTAAAATCAATAAGAAACTAAATATATAATGAAAGAAATATTTTAATAGAAGAAAATGAGTAAGCAGCATGAATATGCAATACACATGGTAAATTATATAAACCAAGAGGTGAGTCCCAATAGTTATCAAATAAAAACCAAATAAAATGAAAATTAGAAAATTGACAAATATTTAAAATACAAAAGAATGATGTCAAGATGGCTGAGGGTCTTCCCAAGAAGCTCTATCATACACTTCCAGGAATTTAAAGTGGCATGCCCTATCTCAGAGGGAACCCCCTTATATACCAAAAGTTTAAACATATATCTAACCTAAAGTCCAAGAATTTTCTTCCTCAGAGTTTATCCTAAGAAAATAGAGGAACACTCTAAGATTTATATGCAAATATATTCAATTTAGTATTATTTTTAATCATTAAAAATTGGAAATAATATAAACAGGAATAAAATACTAACAAACTATAGTATATCTATATGATGGAATCCTATATAGTTTTCAAAAATATATATTTCAATATATATTTAACATATATTTTTCTAAAAATGTGTGTATACATACATACATGATTCTGACTTTGTAAAAATAGCCTAAGATATGCAACAAAAGTGACCAATATGGCACAGACGAAAGGGTTAACTGAGACCATTTCTTGGCTACAAGACTGTTGTTGATGTTTATTTTCTGTAGTCTATTTCTACATACACCTCGTTACTATATACTAAACATATATTGCTTTTATATTTAAAAAGTAAAATAGTAATTATCTCCCTTAGCAACATTTTGATAGGAAAGGGATACAGTTATAACTATGTATGTCTCTGTTATAGTTCTCTAGCCTATTACAGGCTTGAAATCTATACAGAGTAGGAATTTTCTGTGCAAAGATATTTGGCAAATTGATTTTTCAATAAAATTGAATGTGGCTATTATGGAATTCTTTCCCCAGGATCCAACTCTTAAATAAGTCCTGAAGAAGAAACTCATATATAGACAAGACACTGGTAAAATCAATAAGAACATTTCACCTTTTGATGTCGTAGGCCAAATTTTTTTCAAACCCCTGACCTCAAGCGATTCACTTGCCTCAGCCTCTCAAAGTGATGGGATTACAGGTGTGAGCCACTGAGCCTGGACTGTCAGGTTTTATTCTACCCCTTGGGATAGACTACCTATCGGGGTATGTTCCCTTCTCTGTCATTGCACTTACCAGTTTTATTCAACGGTCTAAACCAACAGGCTGTAGACATGCCATTATTTTCTAGAGCAATGGTAATATAAATCCTCTACATGAAGTCAGCATTCCTGTTTCAAGTAAGCTACTGTAGAGGATACCTAGTCCATAGGCCAATATATAGGCTTATTCACATGATCCTTATTCTGAAAGAATAATAAATACAGTCTAAAGGTATTTCTGTTGGTTTCTCTGTTAGACATTGAATTAAGGTGAGCTGTGCTTCATTTTAAACCAGTACTATTGGTGTACATTAACTTGCACTTGACTTTTTGAAACCTGTCTATGTAAGGGGCTCATTCTACAAGGGAAAGTATATTGAAAGGGGATTGGAACTCAGGAGAGGTATGGTGTGAAGGTGTAATGGAAGAAGCGGGTAGGATGTGAGAAGTTGTGACTACACTCATGCAATTCATGGGTTTCCTACAGAACCCTTTCTTGGATGTTTCAAGCTACACTCTCTCCTGCCCTTCATAGCAACTGTGCAGAGTGCTGAGGTACCACTTTACCACCTGTTACTGAGATTGTCTACAGAGTCCATTTATCACATTTAGTTTTGAGCAGTTGGAGGCCAGGAATTTTTCTTTCTGTTTTTTTTTTTTTCTCTTTTAAAACAAGAGACATAATTGGCATACATTAATGGCATATATTTTAATTGTAGAATTTGACAAGTTTTGATATATATGTATACCCATTAAATCACCCCAACAAGGTAATGAACATATCTAGTACCTACAAATTTCCTGATGGCTCTTTGTTGTGCATCCTCCCACCCCCACCACCTTCTCTCAAAGCCCATCCCCAGTCAAGCATTGTTCTAATTTCTGTCACTAGATCACTTTGCACTTTAAAATTTTTTATATAGGAGAAATCATTCAATGTATGCTTTTGAGGAGGTCTGTCCCCTTTCACTCAGCATAATTATTTTGAGATTCTCCCATGTTTTCACATTTAACAATAGTTCATCCTTTTGTTATTGCTGAGTAATAACATTATTTGGATATGTTCATTCACCTATTGATAGACATTTAAGTTGTTTCTAGTTTTTTCCTATTATAAAATTTGCTTTTATGTTAAGTGAAATAAGCCAAACATAGAAAGACAAATATTGCATGGTCTCACTCATATGAGGGAGCTAAAAAAAAAAAGTGGATCTCATGAAGGTAAAGAGTAGATTGGGGGTTACCAGAGGCTGTGAAGGGGAGAAGGAAAAGGAAAAGGGCAGAAAGAGAAGTCAGTTATTGGATGTAAATATATGGTTAGATAAAAGAAATAAGACCTAATGTCAGATAGATAAGTATGGTGTCCATAGTTTACAATAATCTATTGCACATTTCAAAATAGTGAGATAATAATTCAAATGTTTCTAGCATAAAGACAAATATTTAAAATGATGGATATCCCACTTATACTGATTTGATCTTTAAAGATTATATGAATGTGTTAAATTATCACATGTACTCGAAAACTATGTGTATCTATTATGCATCAATGAAAAAAATTATTTAAATAAAAGACTACAAATTGTGTGCAGTGTATACTGCTTAGGTGATGGGTGCACCAAAATCTCACAAATCACCACTAAAGAACTTACTCATGCAATCAAACACTACCTGTTCCCCAGTAATCTATGGAAATGAAAAAAATAAGAAAATTATTTCCAACAATAAAATTAAATCACATATCAAATCAAAGGAAAATGATAAATAACAAATAAAGCTACTATAAACATTAATGTATAAGTCTTTATATATAGTAAATGTATGCACTTAGTATTTTGGGTAAAGACCTAGGAGTGAAATAATGGCTTCCTATTGTAGGTGTAATTTAACTTTTCAAAAACTGCCAAACTATTTTCAAAAGCGGTTGTACTACTTAACATTCCCACAAGCAATATATGAGAGTTCCAGTTCTTTCACATGCTAGCCAACACTTATTATGGTAAACCTTAATTTTAGCTATTATAATAAGTGTGTAGTGGTGTCTCATTATGATTTTAATTTGCATTTTCTTAATGAGTAATGATGTTGTCCTTTTTTGCCATATGCTTAATTTTGGCATTCACAAATATTGCTTGGTTTTGCCCATTTAAAAAAAAATGTTTGTTTTCTTATTATTGAGTTTTGAGAGTTCTTTATACATTCTGGACACAAGTCTTTTAGCAGATAATCGGTTTGCAAATATTTTCTCCCAGGTTATGGTTTATCTTTTAAGTGTCTTAAATAGTAGAGGTTTACATTTAAATGAAGTCCAATTTATCCATTTTTTTTTGTCAGTTATATTTTTATTGTCACACCTAAGAAATCTTCCACCCTTATTCTTCTGAAAGTTTTATTAAGTTTCACATTTAGGTCTGTGATTCATTTTGAATTATTTTGTAATGATGTGAGAAATAAAAATTCTTTTTTTCTCTTTTGTTTTTGGCATATAAATATTTAATTACTTCAGCATCACTTTTTGAAGAGTCAATCCTTTTGAAAATTGAACTATCTTTGCATATTTATTCAAAACTAGTTTTCTGTATTTGTGTGGGTTTATTTCTGGATTCTCAATTCTATTTCATTTATCTACTTTTCTATATATTATACTAGCTTATATAAGTTTCAAAATTGGGTTGTGGTAAGCCTTTAACTTCTTCTTCAATTTCAAGTTGTTTTGACTATTCAAGACTTTTTGAATATCCAGAAAAATGTTTAAATCAGCTTGTAAATATCCACCAAAAAAAAAAAAAAAAAAAAAACTGCTGAGATCTTGTTTGGATTTGATTGAGTCTGTAGATCAATTTGGAAAGAACTGACATTTAACAATAGTATGTCTTCTGATGCATGAACTCTACATTTATTTGTCTTGTTTAATTTTCTCAGCAAAGTGTTACGGTTTTCAGTGTGCAGTTATTGTGCACCCTGTCAGCTTATTCCTAAGTATATAATGATTTTAAATGTTATTGTAAATAATATTGTTTTAAATTATAATTTATAATTATTCATTGTGATTGTACAGATATATGATAGATATTTTTCTGTTGATCTTGAATCCTACAAACTATGCTAAACTTATTTATTACTTTGTTGATTTTAATTGCTTTTCTGTAGTTTCTATCACATATCTACACCCACAATCATATTGTCTGTGAATAAAGGCAGTTTCACTTCTTTTTCATCTGGATGCCTTTTATTCCCCTTTTCTTACCTTGTTTCACTGGCTAATATCTCCAATGAAATTTTGAATAGAAGTGGAAAGAGCAGACATTCTAATCTTAAGGTAGAGAGCGTACTCTTTTTTAACCATCAAATTTGATGTTGTTTTAGGTTTGTTTGTAGATGTTCGTTATCAGGTTAGGAAGTTCCCTTCTATTCCTAGTTTGCTAACAGTTTTCATAAGGAAAGAATGTTAAATTTTGTGAAATACTTTTGTGCTTTTTATGCAACTATTGAGAAGAAGATTATATAGTTTTTCTTTTTCATTTGTTAATATGGTAAATTATATTGATTAATTTTAAGATATTAAGCCAACCTTACATTCCAGAGATGTACTCCACTTGATAATAATATGTTATTCTTTTTATATACTGAATTTCATCAGAACTTTTTTCATCCAAGTAATTGGGAATTTTGTCAGGACTTTTTTCATCTATGTAATTTCATCTACATACGGACTATTGGTCTGCAGTTTTCTTGATTTGTTGTGTTGTGGTTTTGGTATGAGGGTAATGCTGACCTCATGGAAAGTATCTCTTAAATTTTTTGGAAGAATATGCATACAATTGATAATATTAGTTTATTAGATATTTGGCAGAACCCACCAGTGTAGCTATTTAAGCCTGTAATTTTTTTGGTTCTAATGTTTTTAACTATAAATTAAATATCTTTAATAGAGATTGTACTATTTAATTTACCTATTCCTTTAGTGATCTTTGGTAGTTTGTGACTTCCAAGGAATGTATCTATTTAAGTTTTTTACAATATTTTCTTCATATTTCTTAATATCTGTAGAATCTGTAATGATATCACCTCTATAATGCACAATCTTGGAAATTTGTGTCCTTTGTTTTTCTTTTTATCCTGACAAGGTAGAGACATCATTTTTATTCATCTGTTCATAAATAAGAGCTTAGTTTCTTTGATTGTTTTGTTGTTGTTGTTGTTTTTGATTTTTGTATCTGGAAACCCTTTTCCTCTGTCTGAAAGATTCTCTTTAACATTTCTCATAGTCATGTTTGCTAATCACAAAATTTTTCAGCTTGAAAACAGTCTAAAAACAGTCTTTCTTTACTTTCTTTTTTGAAAGATGGTTTCACTGGGCGTAGAATACTAGACTGAATTGTTAAAATATCTCTCAGTACCTTAAGAATATTGCTCCACTCTCTTCTTGTTTGCATTATTTCTGACAAGAGATCTGCCATTATTGTGGTTCTTCTTCTGTGTGTGATATATGCTTTGTCTCTGGCTCTTTTATCACTGATTTTCAGCAGTTTGAGTATAATGTGCCTTGGTGTAGTTTTCTTCATATTTCTTCTGCTTGGGATTCACTGAGGTTCTTTACTTTGTGAGTTTATAGTTTTCATTAAAATCAGAACATTTTTGGCTATTATATCTTTTAATATTACCTTTCATTTCCCTCCCTTCATTTGAGTACCCCAGTTATATGTTATTAGGCCGCTTTTCTT
The DNA here is from genome assembly GCF_037993035.2 of Macaca fascicularis. Classification (NCBI taxonomy): domain Eukaryota; kingdom Metazoa; phylum Chordata; class Mammalia; order Primates; family Cercopithecidae; genus Macaca; species Macaca fascicularis. The sequence continues at coordinate 91,833,400 of NC_088380.1, read as the reverse complement.
CTGCAGGTCACTGATGGTAAATTAAATGTTTTTAGGGTCTTTTTTTCTCTTTGTATTTCACTTTAAATAGTTTCAGTTGGTCTGCTGTTATTCCATCCAATATATGTTTTACTGTACACATTATAGTTTTTATCTCTACAAGTTCAATTTGGTTGGGGCTTTTTTCTATCATCCCTGTCTGTACTGTATTTATTCAATTTTTCCTCTAGGTATTGTTCACATGTAATACAGTTACAATAACTGTTTAATATCCTTGTCTGGTAATTGTAACATCTGTGTTAGTTCTTGGTCAGTTTTGACTGATTCATTTTCTCCTTATTATGGATCATATTTCCCTACTCTTTGCATATCTGGAAATTTTTAAAATCAGATCCTGACATTGTAAATTATATCTTGCTAAGTGTTGGATTATTATTATTATTATTCTTTTTTGAGACAGAGTCTCACTGTGTTGCCCAGGCTGATCTTGAACTCCTAGGCTCAAGTGATCCTTCTGCCTCAGCCTCCCAAAGTACTGGGATTATAGGCATGAGCCATCGTGCCTGGCTGGATCATTTTTATTCTTGTAAGTTTTCTTGGGCTTTGCTATTGAATGCACTTAAGTTATTTGGAACTAGTTTGCTCCTTTTTGCTATTAATGTTAAGCGTTATTAGGTAAGACCAAAGTCCCCAATTAGTTTAGTGTACTTTATTTTCTGGTACTGAGGCAAGACTCTCTCCTTAATGCCTCAGAAATTATAAAGTTTTCCAGTCTGACTGGCAGGAGTAAGGACTATTTTTGGTCCTGTTCAAGTGCTGGACACTGCTGCCTTTAGTTCTTTCAGTTGTTTCTTTCTGTGGCCTTGGGTAGTTTATTTACATGCATGTGATCATTACTCTGGTGGACACTCCAGGAAGCCCATCTGCAGATCTCTGGAGTAGTTACTCTGTGAAATTTTCCCCTCTCTTTTATTCTGCTCTAACATTCTAGCCTCCTTGATCTTCCTAGATTCTCAGCAACACATCTTTAACTCAGGGAGTCCTCTGGGCTCAGTCTGCTTCTCCCAGGGATTGTTCTTATCAACATTTTATTCTTGGACTCTAGAACAGTGTCCGGAATATAGGTGATTCCACAGAAATGAGATGAAACAAAATGTATTCGTTTTAAAAACGTGTGCTTTTGGCCGGGCGCGGTGGCTCACGCCTGTAATCCCAGCACTTTGGGAGGCCGAGGCGGGCAGATCACGAGGTCAGGAGATCGAGACCATCCTGGCTAACACAGTGAAACGCCATCTCTACTAAAAAAAAAAAAAAAAAAAAAAAAAAAAATTAGCCGGGCGTGGTGGCGGGCGCCTGTAGTCCCAGCTACTCGGGAGGCTGAGGCAGGAGAATGGCGGGAACCCGGGAGGCGGAGCTTGCAGTGAGCTGAGATCCGGCCACTGCACTCCAGCCTGGGCGACAGAGCCAGACTCCGTCTCAAAAAAAAAAAAAAAAAAAAGTGTGCTTTTGCCACAGCAAATTACAAGCTTTCCACTTTAGTGAGGCTAACATGGAAATATATCTGTGCCTCTTAGCTTCGTAGAATGTTTATAAATCAAAGACTGGCCTTGATGTCATTGATTTTCTCTAGGAAAATATCAAATCATTTGCAATGTGGCATTGGCTTTAAGAGACAAGATAAACGCTATTTACCCAACTTTTCAGTAGTGATAATACAGGTCACTATAATCATGTATTTGGATTACTATAAAGATGGGTACAAATATATACTAAGAAATTATATTTAAAATCCATTATGTCATTTTATCTTAGGTTAGTGTGTGTCAAAATTCACTGAGTAACTTGTTTACACATTCAGAAATTCTGATTTGCTGGTACAGTGGCTCACACCTGTCATCCCAGCACTCTGGGAGGCTGAGGCAGGCGGATCACCCGAGGTCAGGTGTTTGAGACCAGCTTGGCCAACATGGCAAAATCTCATCTCTATTAAAGATACAAAAATTATCGGGGTGTCATGGAGCGCGTCTGTAATCCCAGCTACTCAGGAGGCTGAGGCAGGAGAATCGCTTGAACCCAGTAAGGGGAGGAGGTTGCAGTGAGTCGAGATCATGCCACTGCACTCCAGCCTGGGTGACAGAGTGAGACTCCATCACACACACACAAAAAAGAAAAAAAGAAAAAAAAAAAAAAGAGAGAGAGAAAAAAAGGAATTCTGATTTCATCAACTGCCTCCAGATGTTTCTACAGGGGTTAATTTACAAGCCAAATTTAGTGATCAGTTTCCTCTTCTGCAAAATGGGGAAAGTGGTTATTCTATGCCTCACTAGGTTGTTATGAGAATCAATGATATAATACATTCAAAGCATGTAATTTAATGGTACATATAATAAGTGCTTAAATATTATATATATTATGCAAAATAGATTTTTGAGGCAAGTTATACATGTGCACAAAATATAACTTGTTGTTTGCCTTTAGACAACCAATAACCTATACCTAATCTCTAGAATTTCCTATTACCTTAACCCAGAGTAGTGTCCATTGACTGTTAAATTACTGAGAATTTAGAAAATTAGAAGTTTTCTATTAACAGATGTAAATGTAAGTAATTGGGGATTAGAACCACAGTAGAAAATAGGCACATGAGAATAACTTGGAAGTGAGTTGAGTGTAACTACAGGAGTCATACAGAGTGTTTTCGTCAAGAAAGTGAGTCACAGGGGATGTTCTGCTTAGAAGATTCCTTCATAAGATTGTGAGAACCCAAATGAATCTTTTCTCTAGGCACCTACGAACTTTTAACTTGTTTTATTTCCTTTTATTTCCTTGGGTGAAACCAAGACTTGAACAATAGCAGATATGGGAATATCAGTATTAGAAAAGATCTAGTTTTTCTAACACTTACTTAGGAATCCTGGTTTTTGCTAGCTATATGAAGTTATAATTCTGCAAAAATGCCTCAGGTGAACTTAAGGTGCAAGTCTCTAAAAGCTCATGTGGGAGCATTAGGTATCTATTAACAGACTCTAGTAAAGCTACACTTTATTCTCATAATGTACCAGGTAATATAGGTCAGTAATAGAAGTGGGAAAATCCCATGATCGCCTAAAAATCAGATCAAGCCTGAAGGTAAAACAGTCTTACACTGAAAGTATCTACTGTAAAACATAGTACAAACAATGAGATTCCCCCTCATTTCTTTATGATTCCCATTATATGTATGTCTGGGGGGTGACTTTATTCATTAATAACCAACCCTTGAGAATCTATTAAGATCTTAGAAGGTGTAGTTCACTACTTTGCATAAAACATGGTGAGAATCTCAATAGAAAAAAATAGTACATTTCCCAAATGTCCAACAAATTGAAAAAGAAACTCAAAGCTTAAAATTCCTTAGCAATTCCTTAGCTATATCTCACACAAAGATTCACTCTGCCTCAGATCTAAAAGCTTTACAATCTACATTTAAGCATATTCAGCATATTCATATTATTTAGTAAAAGAAGTCATTAGGGGGAAAAAAACCCCATAGGTCTGATGTTCAAAGATCCAAAAACACAATGTTGTATGCTTACAATTTTCAAGGATAGATTTATTAGTACCAAGATTAATTTACCTACTAGTAATTAACCCACCAGGCACCTCCCAAATTTGTGACATTGTGTAATAATACATGCAAATGTACCTTTAGTTTTGTTAATGACATGTAGAATCAATTGTTCTATGTTCAAAAATCAAGCTATAAAATTAAAAAAAAATATGATGCAATTGAGGCATCACAAGGGCACTTTATAGATTGTGTATGTTGTAGATTATAGGAGGAAAGTGTTTTACTGAAATAAAGGTAAGAAAATGATTGCACTAGCTACAAAAGCTGAAATTGTGTTTTATTTCAAAACAACTTTCATTTTGATAAGAGTGATGTTAGATAATTTTTCCACACCATTTACCTAGCTCTTCTCTTTATTCAATTATTTTGCAGTGATAAGTCAAATACCATTTAGTCTAATAAGGTTTGTATGGTACCATTTGCTGAAATCAAAAGTCATTTATAGCATGCAAAAAAACAGTTCTGTGTACTAAGTCTAATTAATTGTATTTATAGCAGACAGTATATCTGTCTTCTTTCTTTCTTTCTCTCTCTCTCTCTTTTCTCTCTCTCTCTCTTTCTCTCTCTTTCTTTTTTTTTTTTTGACAGAGTTTCACTTTTTGTCCAGGCTTGAGTACAATGTGTGATCTTAGCTCACCACAACCTCCACCTCCCAGGTTCAAGCGATTCTCCTGCCTCAGCCTCTCAAGTAGCTGGGATTACAGGCATGTGCCACCACGACCGGCTAATTTTCTAGTTTTAATAGTGACAGGGTTTCTCCATGTTGGCCAGGATGATCTCAGACTCCTGACTTCAGGTGATCCACCTGCCTCGGCCTCCCAAAATGCTGGGATTACTGGTGTGAGCCACCACGCCCGGCCAGTAAATATTTCTTTATATACTAATTATACTTTAGCTATTATACCTGAAAACAGAGAGATTGCTTTAAATAGCACAGTAACAAAATACATTGTTAATGATGTTAGACATGGAACTCACCACATTCGTTTTTTTTGGAAAGATATGAAAAACAAGTATTTTTATGTTAAAGAAATGATTTGAATATATACATATATGCATGTGTATATACACATACACCTGTAAACGTGTGTTTGTGTACCGAGAGCCTACCTCAATTTTACCTAATAAGCCAATTCCCACTTTTAAAAAATTATGTATACTTTGTAGAGATAGTAATTTATTGGATTATTTAATCTATCTATGAAGTCCAAGCCTTTTTCCAAAGGTGTTTGTGGTAAGTGATTAAATATCAGTGTTCAATTTGAAGCAGTCACAAATACTGGTTGGCAGCTTGTGAGCAGATGCATTTTTCTTCCTGAGGAGGTTATTCTGTGCACCTCAAACACATTGGACATCAGGCCTATTGAGAAATCATCATTGTAAGCAGAGTGGATTTAACAGTAGCTTCCTTACAGGTTTATGTGTTTAATTAGCTGACAGAATGGACGAAGCTGAAGACTTGCAAGAGAAAATAACGTGAAAGTGTAGTATAGTTCTTATTGTGTCAAACATTATTAATAACAAAAATGAAGACGAGAATTAACTGTAACTTTCTGTATTTTAAAGAATCCAAATTTCATGATTCACCTGGTTATAATAAATTGCAAATTCTACAAACCACTCACTCGATAACAAAATTGCCCCAGTTTCAGTCAGTATATCTGAGTTCAGGTCCGTGAAGACAATTTGAAAAATAGGGATAAGGTTCTGGAGGTGGTGAATGAAACTGAGATTAATGTAGTTTAATGCTAGTTCTCATTCTATATTTTAATAGATTAATGAGAGCTCAGAAAATAGTTTTCACATGTCATGTGCTTTGGTGTGTCCCAGATATTACCCATTTATTTTGTCTTTTAACGCGATTCTGCTATAGTTTAAGAATATACACACTCAAGATAATGCTTTTATGTATATATATATTATTGTAGGAAATAGTCAAACAAATATGTAATAGTAATAGCTTATATAGACTATTAAAGCATGGAAATTCTTATTAGTTAATACCTTTATAGCTTGCTACCAGAAAAAAAAACTGTGTTATAACAAAATCTTATTTAAAAAAATATTTTAACTGCTTTACACTCTGAATTCACCACTGCATTTTACATGGAAGTAATCAATAACATTAAAAGTGAACTTTCTCAAATTCAGATCCTATTTAAACATCTTGGTTTTCTAGCACTTTGATTTGGTTTAAGCTATTTGGGAGTTTAATTTCGTTTCCTGATTTTGCTTGTTTTGTATTTTGTAGAGACAGTGGTCTTGCTATGTTGCCCAGAAGGGTCTCGAATTCCTGGCCTCAAGCAATCCTCCTGCCTCAGCCTCCCAAAGTGCTGGGATTATAGGCATGAGTCACCACACCCAGACAGATTTTTCTAAAAAGGAAAATAAAAGAAAAAGAGAATGTCCTTATTTTAGGAGGAACAAATGGCTTTGAAGAGATTACGACAAAGATTCTAGGGATTTTTAGACATAAAATAACTTACAAAATAAAATTTTTGAAGTACTAAGTGCAAATAATTCTAAAATACGTAAATTCAGACATGACTAGCTTTAATATTGGTATAAAACATATGACAGCTGTTGTAGGATCAAAAGCTGGTGGCGAATGAGCAAACCTTTTCTGAAGCCCAAATAATAATTCCAGACTAAATTATATTAGTTGTTCCTTAAGAGGGTCAAATCATGCATTTAGGTTATCTGCCTCATACTTTCTTGTACCTGTAGTGACACTAGCAAGTCTCATTGTCCATGAGGTTTTCATAGTTTGAACATCTTGACTTTGCTTGATCTGGAACCCTGAGGCCCCCAGACCTATCTTAGATGAGTACTCACAAAGAGTGGCCAAAACTTCTTCATCAAGGAAACTTATCAGAAGCCCTTATAGGCCTGGAGATGCTGATCCACTAATGAAGACCCAAGGGTGGATTTGAACACTTAGAGTCAGAGGCAGCCATATCTATCCTTTGGGTGAGAAGGGTTATTTGAGGGAAAAATGAATATTCTAACATCAGCCCTGTTCAGACCAGGTCACTTGCACTCACATGGCATCACAAATCTAGAGTTTCCAGAATCAATGTGGGAACCTGGCATGTAACCTTGTTGCATGTACCAATTACTATTCATGCCTTGGTATTGGAAATGGTTACATCGTTAATTTCCCTTTTGAATTAATTTGAGGTAAAGATAGCACACACATTTTATTAACATTCTGAACATCCTCGAAAATTGGATAAAAACTAAAGCACAAAGACCTGGGTGCTAGGGATTCCCTGAATCCTAGGATAAGGATCTTTGTCAACAGATGGCTGCCACTGTTACTTTAGCTTTGTCCCTAGAAATATGTTTGGATTGGTTTATCGCAGTCTCTTGAGATTGAGTCACCTTTGAAACATGGCAAAAACTGGCTTTTACTTTGGGAGTTACGTTCTCCTCTGGTAACTCAGGCTTTTGCTGAGGAAAATCAATAATTTGAGGTCTATAATACTGTGATCAGTGCAATTTTTGATGAAGAAAAGATATAATAATAATAGCAGTATTTACCGAGCGTGCTCTGACTGGAGCTTTATATATATTACCTCATTTAATCCTCACAGGTCTCTGAAGTAGAACAGTTATTGTTCCCACTGTAGAGATGGGGTTAAATAACTGGCCCTAGGCCCTAGAGTTAGAACAGTAAATCCAGGATCACAAACCATGAGGTCTTACTCCCAGGCCCTGTGACCTCTGTAGCCACAATGGTGAATTCATCTTTCGATTCATCTTTTGGTCATCTCAGTCATCTTAATTCTGCTCCCCACATCTTACATGGGTAAAAACTCCTCTAGAGATGATATTTATTTTATTTTATTTTATTTTATTTTATTTTATTTTGAGTCAGGATCTCACTCTGTCACTCATGCCGCAATGCAGTCATGTACTCACGGTTCACTGCATCCTCAACCTCCAAGCTCAATTAATCCTCTTGCCGCAGCCTCCTGAGTAGCTGAAAACAGGTGTGTGTCACCATGTGCAGCTAATTTTTAAATTTTATTTTGTTTTGCTTTTTGAGATGGAGTTTCGCTCTTGTTGCCCAGGCTAGAGTGCAATGGTGCGATCTCAGCTCACTGCAACCTTCACCTCCTGGGTTCAAGAGATTCTCCTGCCTCTGCCTCCTGAGTAGCTGGGATTACAGGCACATATAACCACACCTGGCTAATTTTGTGTTTTTCGTAGAGAAGGGGTTTCTCCATGTTGGTCAGGCTGGTCCTGAACTCCTGGCCTCAGGTGATCCACCTGCCTCAGCCTCCCAAAATACTGGGATTACAGGAGTGAGCCACTGCACCTCGCCTTGTTAATTTTTTTTTTAGTGATGAGGGTCTCACTATGTTGCCCAGGCTAGTCTTGAACTCCTGGGCTCAAGTGATCCTCCTCCTTCGGCCTCCCAAAATGCTGGGATTATAAGCATGAATCACCACACCCAGACTATACTTTTTATCTTTTCCTTAATTCTCTGCTCTACTTTACTTATTTTCTGTTTTGATACCCTCCCTTGTATTCTTTTCTTACAACTTTCCAGAAAAGTCAAGAAAGGGAGACTAGATGCGGGAGTGGGAGTAGGGAGTTGCTGATGCTATTTAGATGACACCGTCAGTGTTGGTCAGAAGGAGGCAGAGTCTGATTTTTAATTAAGGAAATTTTTACAGCTTTCCTTTTCTACTCCACTTCAATCCTCCACTAAATGGTAAAGGTATCAGCACCAAATCACTCCTAAATAACTGTTCGTCTGTAACCTCTAACAGAGGCAGGTCAGGAATAGGTGGGAGTGAGTTGAAGGGACAGGTCTGAATACAGGACCAAAACACCTGAGGAAAAATATAACTGCCACATGAATTAAATTTGCCCAACTTTTTCTATTAAAGAAATACTGCCTTCTATTTTCTCTTGCATTTTGTGGCTTGCTTAGGAACATTTTTAAGTGCTTATGTTAAAATAAACTTTGATGTAAATATAACAAAAAAAAAACTTTTGAATTGAAAATTTAAAATAACTTACCTAAAAGCTTAACACCATCTAGGAATTTCTATTACAGTAACTAACTAAACAACGCCAGGCATGTTGGCTCACATTTTTAATCCCAGCACTTTGGGAGGCTGAGGCAGGGGGATTGTTTGAGCCCTGAAGTCTGAGACCAACCCGGGCAACATAGTGAAACCCTATCTCTAAAAAAAAAAAAAAATAGCGAGGTGTGGTGGCATGGCCCTGTGGTCCTAGCTACTCAGGAGGCTGAGGCAGGAGGATCACTTGAGCCCAGGAGTTTGAGGCTGTAGTGAGCTGTGATTACACCACTGAACTCTACCCTGGGCAAAAGAGTGAGACCCTGTCTTAGGAAAAAAAAAAAAAAAAAAAAAAAAAAAAACTAAATAATAATTATTTGATCTTTGCAGCCAGTAAGGATCTCTTAATTTCTATTAAAAACAGACCAAATCATTGAAAGGCAAGACAAAAGTGTGATTCAGAGTACAGAAAAATTAATATTTGAATATCTTTATTTCAGAAAGCTGTTGACTTTAATTAAAATAATTTAACACCATTAACATACTGTTCCTCAAAATAGTCTCTACAATAAGTACTGTCTTTAGAGATGAGGAAAATAAAACAGGTTATGTTTTATTCAGGATCTCAAAGTAAATCCATGAAAATGCCAGTTTTACACTAATAAAATTAAATGGATAATTGAGACAATCATTCATATAATAAAATCTCAAAACTACCATTTTTGTACTAATTACATTTTGTTCAAATGAAGGTTTTTTTCCTTAAGAGAAAATTCTTAAAATAAGCATTTTTCTCTCTTTAAGAATGGTGTTATTTAATTATGGAACAAGTAAGAATGCTTTGGACTGACTGAGTCACATAACATTTCTTTTGCAATGTCTATTTAAAGTAATAAAAGAAAATCACAGCATGGCAGCTATGTTAATGACTGATAAAAAAAATGTAGAGGACTTTTTTTGTACACAATTAACCTTCAAAAACAACTAGATTAAATAGCTGCATTTGATAACTATATTTTCCAAAATGTTTATAAAATGAATTCAAGTGCCCAGACTTGAAAATTATGCTCCGCATCATTTATAACAAACAATTAAATTATTCTAATATTTCTTTAATAAGAAACTAATTTTCAAAAATATGGATGGAAATATAGAAATTAAATTAAAAAACTAGAAGTGTGAGTGTAAAGGCCACTGAGAATAAGATGTAAGTATGCATTATCATTCACATAACCATACGCAGCTCTTTTCTCTATAAAGCCTCACTTGTTCTTTCCTATTTTGACATATGAACAATTCAAAGAACAGGAATTCCATTTTCTTTCCTTCTCTCTGTCTCTCTCTCTCTTCCTTCTGCAGAGAGGGTGAATTGGCTTGAAACTACAAGATGAACTTGAACATGTCGTGACAACTGTTGCGACTAGTATGTTGCTGTGATGATCCCCCACCAGCTGCTGGCATTTAGAGCACGGGTGCCAGAGAAGCTACAATGGGTATAGGCAACCTCTCAAATAAAAAAGATACATTATAAACTAAACATGTTAATTGGCCAAAACGTAAGATCCACATAAATAAATTAGCTAGGAGCTAAAGCAGATGGACACTTAGCTCTTTTCTTTACCAGAGGTTTTCAGTTTAAGACTATTTGTAGAAACGTAATGATGAAGTGAATAAGCAGGACTCTGGTGACTGCAAAACAAGCATTGCTGTTAGTTTGCCATTTTGGAAAACACTCACTAAACCATTGTGGGACTGATTGACATAACTCACTCTGACTGAACTAGCCCAGGATAAAGAGTGATGGATGCAAACTTAGGTTCAGATGGCATTCCTAGCTATAGAGAATCAGGTGTTATTAGTATTTAGTCAATAAAAATTGTTTGAGCTATTAATAGCTTAAGCTCTTGCCTTTTGGGCTAAGAATTTCCTGTATCACATAAAATTGTTCTGCTGTGCTTCAAAGAAAAAAAATTATCTTACTGAAAAAACACTTGACATCTGTAATTGTATTGCTAAGGTCCAGATTGGATGAAATGCAAACTTTATTTGAAAACCAGAAGATATAAAATTGTCCTTTTTATGCGTTGTAATGGGAAGCATTCATTAGATAGCATGAATAAACCAGAATCATAGAACTGCAGAAATAGGTTTTGTTTTCAAACAGAAATAATAATGTCCATCATTTCTGTTGTTGGCAATTATAAGCAGAAAAAGTTGGCTGTCTATTGATCATTTCAATAGAACACAAAGTAATGGTTACACTATTCATATACTGTCAAGAAACAGGCCTTTCATAAGAAACATCTTTTTCATTCTTGCTACATACCCCAGATATGAACCAGGTATTAATGGAGAATATCATTCTACATTATGCAGATGGTAAATGTTTCTCCAGAAAAGCACTAGTTTGATGTAAATTGCTCTCAAATGTCCAGGTGCTTAAAGTTATTATTGGTAACATAATCAATGATTGGCATATAAAGATGTGTTTTGTATTCCATTTCTTAAAAAAATAGCACCCACTTTTTAGTAACCGCTTTATATATTCAGACATGGAGACATAAAGAGACAAAAAGCCAGTATTTGTAATGCTCAGAACTGCTTCAACAAGTTTAGAAGTACAGACAAGATAATTGGGACTAAATTTCAAATCCACATATATGATTATGGTACTGGAATTATTCTTTTAAGACAGCCAGTTGACTTTTGCACATTAAGGTTCTTGCTACCACTCTGTTACTTTGTTGAGAAAGAGGTGGGATCAGAGTTTTCTAAGCTCTAAGTTTACTAACCTCTTACATGTAGCTCTAATAAAAGCACAAGCAGCTACCAGCTTACCATTCAAGTAAATACAGGCAGTCATCGCCAGGATAACAATAGTAATAGCCAAACATGGCAGCCTTGGATAGCCTGAACTTAGCACAAGAGCTTTACCTGGACCAGGTTAGCCATGGGTGGACACTGACTCAGACATAAACCTGGAAACTGTCTTCTCTGAGGATGTGGTACTGACTCAGATTTGCTCTGATGTGACAATGGTTCTCCATTAATGACAGGAGCCCCGAATGGGGAATTCCACAGCAGGTGAGCATGGTACTAAAGAACAGACAGGAGAAGTGTGTCAGGGAACTCTGTATCTTGGCATTTATCCTGGAAGTGCATGCAGTCCACTTGCATGGGTAGATCACAACAATTATTCAAAGACTAACTTCAGTGCCAGGGAGCACTCATGAGAGCAAGGAAGAGTCTCATTCTGGGAGACCCATGCTATGAGCAATGATGGAAATAGTTGCCCAGAGAGATGAAATAAGGCAGAAGTCGCTTGACCAAACTGAAGTAGAAGATCAGAACTGGTAGGGGTGAGTATGAGTGACTTCCAAGGGTGGGAGGCTAAAACATCACAAATCCAGTCCTCTCTCTGCCTCCTGGTTCAGATTGGCCCTCACAACTAGACCAGGAAGAGTGGACACAATCAAATGACTGTCTCCTGAGAGAGGAAGAATTCAGAGTCTGGGAGTATGAAAAATACGCTCTGAATCACCCTGAGGGTGAGAAAGGAAAGATTTATCACCAGCTGAGTCTGCAAAAAGACTGTCTTGTTTCCAATTGACATCTCTTAATGGATTCCCTTATAGACTAGGCAAGTTTCACTTCAGAGGAAATATTAATGGCAGACCAGGCCTCCAATAAAGTTCTCTAGCATTTTATGCAAAACTAATTTCACTAGTCATAAGGGGTAATTAAGAGGAAAAACAAATGAAAGGATCTCTGCCCTGCAGAAATGTTAAATCTAATGCCTATGAAGGAAACAATACTGAGGTCTCCTCCATGTGGAAGAAGCCAAGAGATAATCACAGATGTTAGATATTGGAGCTGAAAATCTCTTACTGTGCCCAGTAATGACTTTGGGATTATAGTATCAGAAGGATAGTCCAACAAAGGACTCTAAGAAGCAATCCAAAACTATGTATAATGCAACAAGCCATGTTTTAATACAGCCACGCTTAGCAGTTGCTAAACTATTGTAAAAACAAGCAAGCAAAATAAATCAAATTAATAAGGACAAAGTAAAGGAAAGCAAAAGCGGGGAGGTGGGATTGTAAGACCAGATCTGTGAGAAGCATAGGAAATTGTTCTCTATACAACTAGCAGAAGAAACCAGAGAAAGTGGGTAAGATGTCATCTGCCAGCTCCAAGTAACTGCCCTGTATGCTCTTCTCAGGATAAGTCCAATATCCTAAGGAAAATATGCCTTTATATTCCCACTGTTTATTCTCTATTTTTTTCTTGATCATTGAGTAAATGTGCCTGTTATTTTAGCATTTTAGGAAAGCAAAGACCTATTCTATTTTGTAAAGATAAGATTTAACTTATTTGCTGTTGAACATTTTCTCAAACAACCCACCATTCTTTTTCCAAACTGAATGTGTCACAGTAATCTATAAATTGCAGTAATCAGAAATGGAGTTTTATAGGGGTATTTTTTCCAAGCCATTAAAAATATTCAGCATTAGATTCTTATTCAAGGTGAAAGAGAATAAAATGACCCAAGAGGCTGCAGCCAAATTTGGAGGAGGAACTTACTAAAAAATCTTTTGGTTTAAACAAAGCTTGGAAGAACTAATTTCTAAACCATGACATAATATACAAATAAAACACAGTATACTAACTATACAGTGAAGGAATAATCTCAAATAATAATTTCAGAGCAGCAAAAATTAAAGACAATGATTTCTCCTGACAGAGGAAACCAGTGACTGAGAACCTGTAGTCAATCATAAAAATCCTCAGTAATGTACTATTATAAATAAGAAAAAAATCAGTTGATCATACAAAAACCAGATACATTCATCAATCAGAGAGGAATGAAGTTTCCGACATGTGTTTAATACAGTTTCTCATGGTCATGATGCTTATGATTTCACTTTGGACATACTCCAGAAATTCAAGGGAGTAGATGTTTCTGAAACTTAAGAAATTATAGCTAACACGCTGAGAAGATATCATTGCTGAATTAAGATAGAGAAACCTGAATTGATTTTAATCTTTTCTACTGAAATAATTAGTTCATAATGGCAAGACATACTGAGTTATGCACAAAGATTCTAGAGTACACCTACCTATATTGCTCAGCGTGACCAGAAATGACCACATACTAAGTGTATCAAGTAGCCACTTCACTGTGATAAATTGCACTGACAAAACAGTAGCAGAATTTTCAAAAGGGAAAAATGTATTTCATAAATATATGGTATTTATTAACAGTAGAGAAATTTAAGTTTCAAAGAAAATCAGAAACAAAAATTGGCACATATATAATTATCCATAACTGAACATGTTATTTAATTTTTAAAGAAAATACTTATGTAAAACAACTATTCTTAAAATCATTTGGCGACTGATCTTATTAGTTTACTTTTAGATGTAAATCCCTTATCAAGGGAAAGGTTTTTTTCCAATCCTTTGAAAACATTTAAGCACTGGTGTACATAATTACTTTAAAAACAAAATTTTAAATTTGGGTGCATGTATATTGATACATTAACTATTGTTCATATCATTTTATTCTAAATTTGTGTGTTTTTAGACCCCATATTTTCCTGTAATTTGAACCTGCCTAGATTAAAAATAGAATTCACATGTGATGATTCAGTGTTATCAAAAGGATGTTAAATATTAGTCTGTATATTAAAATTTATCTTACATTTTACATATTGTGCATATAAACAGAGGCCTTGTTACTCAGACTTTATATCCAAAGGGACTGTGACCATGAAGTATACGTTTGTAAGTTGTATTCCATGGAGAGGTGCAAGAGCCTGTCATCTTGTTAAAGGAGAGGAAGATATTTGAGATATGACTACAGGGTGGTGTGACTGATTATTTTAATTAATATAACCTAACAGTCATCAAAATCAAATGCTTCAAAGGGGTCATCTTGCCAAATATTAGGTACTTGTTTCCTGATGCTACCATTGCTCCAACCAGTATTAAATGTCCTCTTTTGATAATTGCATTTAGAAGCCACGGCCCACTCTTTCTAACATTTTTTATAATGGAAAATCTTTGCCCAATAAAGGAAGGTCTGGCTTTGGGAAATTGATACAGAATTAAGTCTGCTGAACATAGATATTTCTGCTCCGGATTTAAAAAGGAAACATATAAAATAAGAACATTTTTCTAGCAGCTAATAAACACCCTTTCAAGGGTATTCCAAAAGAATTGTTTGACAGATGTTTTAAGCATTGGAGAGGGAGGAGTCCAGTGGCTTCAATGAAACACGTGTATAGGCTTTTTCAGGATAGCTGCTTCAAAAAACACCATTTAACATGTTGCGTTGCTTCGTGGTCAGTAACTTTGTAAGGAGAAACAGAGGAAGAATGTTGCTAACTGACTCTCCAATGAAATCTCCAGTCGGAGTTAAGACTTTAACATATAGATTGAATGTAAGGTGATCTGACTTTACTTTTAAAGTGCTCCAAGAAGTGGTTTGGCATCTCAACAGATATTTATAATTTCTCTCTGCTGAATGAGGAAACTAATGCATGTACTTTGTGAATATGGGCTGAGATTGAACTGGAAGGCCAGATCAGGTCAAAAGAAAGCCTTCAACTTCTATACACAAACATCTCTTGGATATTCCGGTGAAACTGTAAAGAGTACCACTAATAGTTCATTTTCACCCCAATGAATCTTTGAATCTTAGGGAAACTATAGCTGAGTACATCCAAACATGTTCACATGACAGGGAGAAAGTCAGGCAATCTCAAAATTTTACGAAATGCCAAGCGAGAAATATTGTAAAATCTTCCATCCTGGGAAATTAAATTTTCTTAAATGTTTCAAAAATAGAATTCAGGGAAAGTGACGTTCCGGAAACAGGGAACCCTAAGTAGAAGGCACTATATTGGTACTTAACCAACTACAGGCATGACAAATGAAACATTCTGTCAAGATGTGGTCCACTGAATTTACCACAAATAAATGTCATCATTATGAATTAGACGTGTATGGAAAGAGATGATTAAAATTTTACTGCCAATTCAATTTCAAAAATCCAATATCTATTTCATTGACCTAAAATTTATCTTACTAACAATGTTACTTCAACTTAAATGAGAAATAGTTTTTCCTCCTTACCCCCACCCACCACCAAAATAACATGAATATAACCCATATCACTAGGGGAAAAATCACATTTAATCTAACCGAAACTATTTTGTGGACTAGATGCTAATAACATTTAGACTAGTTTTGGTATGGTTATTCAATTTAAAACAAACGTTCAATTTTTATTTTGATGTCATATGCATGAGACTGAGATAATGTTTTCTTCAGGTAGAAGGAAATAACACTTTGTATATACATCACTATAATTTTGCAAGCTGGTCTTTTGAGAGGCTTTGGAAGATATAAGAGAAAAATCTCTATTTTTCTTTAACACTTTGATAAATGAGTCATTTCAGAAAAAAAAATGTGATCATGCATAGAGAATAAATTCTATAAAATAGTCTGCTTTCTGTATTACCAACAGTTTGAAATAATTGGGTAAAATATGTAGCACTTTCCATTTTTACTCTATTTCTAATACAAATTGATTCAAATAATGTTATAGTATTGTTAAAAGTGCTAAATAAGTACCAATTTGGGTACAGTGCATTGTTGTTTCATGAATATCTAACCATATGAAATTCTAGTTAGAGATCATGGAAATTACTCAGAGATTATATATAATTTTATCGCAAAAGGCCACATAATAAAATAATAAAACAGAATTAAAATTCAATTTTAAGGAAAGTGATAGGGATTAGAATTGTTATTATATTTTAGTGTTAAAGCTAAAACAATTTCTAATTTGTTTGCAATTCTTAAATGTGATATAAGAGAAAGTACTCAGGAAAGATACCTCCAACTACGTAACAGTGTGACTATTTGGCCTACCTTGAATATTCTTAGTTCAGTGAGGGTATTGAATAAAATTTTGATATTTTTCTTACTACTATGCTTTATTATTCCTGGGCAATCTAAAGAAGAATTAATATTGCAGCATTTTTTAAAAACATGGAAAACAGACAGTGTACTTTATAGACACTAAAAAATTCTATTATCCCAACTTAGTCAGTTATTTTACATTCTAGCTACTTGCCTAAGATACAAGGCAGTCTAAAATTGCCAACTGATGACTGATTTAAAAATTTTTCATACAGTAAGTGACTAGCTCTCAGGGTTCTTTTAAGAAACACAAATCAGTAAAGGAACTGAACCAATCAGTACAAAATTAACTGGTGATACCCAATTGAAAAAATCAAATCTAATGAAAATAAAATTAGCAACAGATTTTGTTATCTGTATCAGCTAGCATATACAAATGTTAAAGCTTTTCAACTGAATTGCTGCATTTATAAAAATGTATGCCCGACATGATATTTTAAAAAGAAACTATCATCCAACACATAACTTGGCAAGTTTTTGTTAGTTAACTGTTCTACTCAAATTAGATCTATTGATTAAAATATTTAAATACTTTATTTAAATCTGCATTCAAAGTATGACATTAGGAAGGTGTTGAAATAAAAATACAAAACAAAATTTATAAATTATAATATTTAATGCCAAATGTTTAAAAATGTTAAAAGAATGTAATGTCTAAATTTAAAGTCTAAGCTAACAAATTTAGGAGACCCCACAAATGGGAAATACCAATTAACAATTAGGTAACATTTTGAGTACTTTAAAAAATAATTTAATAATAAAATCTAAATTATAAATGCAATTTAAATCTTTGAAGAATTATGTAAAAAAAGTTGTACAATATGAAGAAACGAAATTTTGCCTAAAAAACAAAGTAATTTAGTATTGTTCTTATTTTCTGTTTATTATATTCAACTTAAAAATTGTATTTCTTGTGTATGTTTTGGAGAATCATTAGAGGTGGATTTTAACAAGAAAATAAGAACTTTTGCATTCATTCTTATGTTTTATATTTTTAGAGGAGAATTATTGTTAATGCTTTATTTTCAAGTGATTACTACTGTTTTTATCCAGTAAGTAGGAAAGAGTTCACCAAGATGAATTTTATAAGTATCTGTTTCTGTTTTGTATAAGCCTTGATTCCTATATTCTTGCAAGACAATTATGGTTTCTAGAGATTGTTTAAAAAGTCATTTTCAGTGGAAATCCTGCTGTTTCTACATATAATTCTTTCTCTTGAACTAGAAATTATTTATCCTTAATATTAAACTAATAACTTTAGTATCCGGCCCTTTTAACTATTATTGTTTTCAATAGAAACAACCCTAACTTACTTTTTCTTTCTTTCTTTTTTTTTTTTTTTTTGCCATGTAACTACCATTTCTGGCCAAAAAAAAAAAAAAAAAAAAGAAAAAAAAAAGTTGTTTTTACACCTGAATCTTTTTTCTCTCTTTTTCATCCTTTCCCCCCTCTTTTTCTTTCTTTCTTCCTTCTTCTCCTTTCCTTCCTTTTCCTTTCTTTTTTGTCTTCTTTTATTTTTGGAGGATAACGTTATTGAATCAAGTAGCTGTTTAGAAGGTGGAGCGAATGTTACTACCTGTAGTCAACTGGCAAGAAAAATGAAAACCTTTATCACATGAGAAGTATTTAAAGTAAACAGATTTACTCAGAGGAAGGCCTGAAAAAACATGGAGTAGAAGTTACAGTCTGGCACATAAACTTAAATCTTGTTTGGGAATTTTTTGGTGGAGTGTCTTTCTAAAATGCAGTCTGCTGATTTATTTATTTATTTTTTTAAAAAGGCTGACAGTTAATTAGCACAGAGTCTTATTACAGAAGTCTCCTCTAAAGCAGACATATTCAAGTTATACTGAGGCGATTGTCATAAAGGGGTTGTTTGCTGTGGCGCTCACAGATGGCAGAAAAGACAGCCCAGGAACGCAAACAGCCTGATAATCAAGATAGCTTTAAAATATGGGTGAGTGTTCAACTCTGATGCTGGCAGCAGTCTCTTTTCAAATATCTTGGGTTTTATGTCCAAGTGGTTTACTTTAAAGCAACGTTGTCATCAAAGGGGTCCCAGAGTCAAGAATAATCATGATAATTACCCAGAATTGCACCCCCCCAATAATCATAATAATAATCCTGAATCTTAACCAAGTATAATACTGTTTGTGCAATACACTGCTACATTCAAAAAGATGAAGTGCTAGACAACTATGATTTATTCTTAACTGACAAAGTAGCTATAATTGTATGACTTTCTAGGATAATGGTTTAAACAAAAGTAAATAGTAAAAAAAAAAAAAGGTCCCCCACCCCACCCCCCCAAAAAAGATTGGAAAGCTTAGCTGTTTTTAGTACCCATTGATGAAAGCAGTGTTCTCTGATCCATGCTGCTATTGTTGGTTTTAGTTTAGCTCCCTCTCAATCAATATCTAACAGGGCATGATTTAATAAGGTTTTATAATCTCCAAAAATGGTTGGGGGAGGGTGGTTGTGGTATTGTCATTCATCAAAGGGGGCCTTTCAGGTTTCTTTGCTTTCACCTGCTGGGACCCATTTGGTCTCTTTCAAAGAGAATGCAATGACAAAATGAATGAGAAATGCTAGAATAAGAGTCCCTTATTCTACCCAATAGTATAATCAATGGGTACTTGTAATCCCTATTGTACCTCACAGAGGTAGTTGTAAGACAATTAAATCTTGCTTCTCAGGCAAATGATTTTGGTAGTTAACCTGAAACAGCCAACAATATTGAAGAGAATGAATGCATTTGAAGCAATGATGTAATGGGATACTGCTTGGCCAGAAAAGCAGGCATATGTATTGATGTGCATATCTATATGTGTATGTTTATTTCAACACTCTATGTCCACAGTTTTCATGATTCATAGGTCCTTAGATATTATGTGGGTAAGTGGCAAGGATTTAAAAAAATTCATAATCTGCCCTTTTAATTTATATTTTAAAAGAACACAAAAATATTCTTATTTTTGCAGCATTATATACTCTAAACTGTAGTTTCATAAACAGAAAACATTTACATAGTTAACATCAGTTTGATGTGACAACCAATTTAGTTTTAATTTCATTTGCATCAGCTAAATTCAATTTCTCTTTCCCTCCTTACTGAATTGCTTGAATGTCAAAAGGAAGCTTGTAGTCTTTCGAAGAGATACTCATTTCAGCCTGCATTATTTGTTCACCTTCAGTTGTGTGGACTTCCTATTTTATTTTAAGTATAGTCTATCAGGATTCTCATGGTTTATCCTTTATAAGAAGGAATACAAATGTGCCAAGTGACAAAATTGCATAGCGCACACAAATTCTAAAAAATTTGTGAAAAAAAGTATACATTTGTTAGGAAGTCTTGTACTTACTGATAAATATTAAATACAAAATAAATGGAGCAAAGAGATTGCTATGAGAAACAACATAAACATGCATTTTAGTTCAGAATAATTTAAAATTTTAATTAATAATTTAAAAATTAAAGGGCTCTGCCTTTAGTATAATTTAAATATACTTTTAATTTCTCGTGTCTCATTTATGTTTAAAATATCCATATTCCTTTGCCAAAATTCTCTAAGAAGCCTCAATTAGTTATTATTTATATTTAGTCCAAGCTTTATTCCTGAGGTACAAATTCTACATTTAATTACACACACAAACATGTAATAAACATACTTTTATCTCTGGAGGTACACATTTTCTTCTCCACCTAAGGGGGTTCTAATAAAAAGCTATCGATTTGGGAGATCTGTACTCCAAAAATGTATTGACCCAGACATACAGATATCACAGATGTGTGCTGTGCACAAAGTGCATATGTCTTTTCATTAAGTTATGCAGATATGTAGCTTCCTTATACATAAATAAAATTACTCTCCATTGATGCTTGTACACCTAATTCTCTCAATTATCCTTAAATATTGAAAAGCAACTTTCAGGGAACTAGGCATGTTGCTACATATGACTTCCAAGGCAGAAATATTGGTATCAGAATTCTACATACTTGTAGATTATTTTTTAAAACTGTTATTTTTCTATGTTTGGATCATAGAGGAATAGAAAAACCACTTAGAAAAATAAATTGACCTAAAAAAAAGATATGTTTGCTTAGAATGCTGAGTTTAGTGAAGAGTGATGCACCTGACTCCTCTGGATACTTCCAAATGAGTCTGGCTAATTGGCGTAACCTAAGCCAATGGCCATTTGAAAGACTCGAGGTCAGGTGTTTTATTGCTGGGATAGTATTCAAAAAAATGACTGTCAGGGGTGAACGAAGAATTATGTCAAGAGCATTCAGCATTACTGCCACTAAAGAGAGAGGAGGGGAAAAACATTGTGAAGAAAAACATGTCATTTTCTAAATGAGCTAGGGGAGGAGGATAGGGCAATAATGTGGCCTTCAGCTGTTGGTTTATTAGGTTTCCATTCCCATGATCCACATCTGCGTTAGGCAGAAATAGTTTTACTTTTACTACAGTTGCACTCTTCTACTTTGCTTTCTTATGGAGTAAAAAATAGCAGTGAAAAACGTGCAAGTGAGGTTTGTTCTGTGTGGCTGTTTGTTTCCCTATCTCCTATGCTATTTTCCTGGTTCTATAGCAAATCTTAGCATTGTTGTCTGATTTGCCATGGAACAGTGAACATTGCTTTTCCTAGCCAAATCATCCAGTGTTAAATGCTATGTGATACAGATCAATAGGGCATCTACAGCTGTACAAAAAGGGCAATGTTGTTTCTATTAACAATTTTGAAAGAGAGTGTGGCCTAGTGGTTAAAGGATTAAATAGGTTGTTGAAGTTTTTGATGTCTTCAATTCTAATTCTACCTAAGCCTTTGGATTCCTGATGAAGTTATTAGCAGATTTTTTTTCATTTTGATCTGCACCAATATACTCATGGGTTATATACTTGGGGATATTATTATCGTGTGATCATTCAACAAATAATAAAAATCTGAAGGACTGATGAAGATTGGAAAAACATCTTGATGACTTCAAAAAATATGTTGCTTTAAATATTCAATCAGATTAATTACTAATATTATTTTTCACATAACAGTTCTGTGTTTCAGGTTGTTCCTCCATCTTGCCTGAGCCCATTTAGCAAACTGAGGTAAGGGCTTGTGTTGGTTCTGGTTACCTGGATTTCCCTTAAGGAACAGGATACATTGTGTTTCCTGTAAAGACATAACTTGCCGGTGGCATTTTAATGAACCGTAATGTAGAAAAAGTGGTTGGCTTTTTGGTGCCATTGCCAACGCCAGGCGCAAATGGTTGTTTTTAAGGATTAGCAATACACACTCCTCTTTATTTCACTTTGAGGCAGAGGCCTGTATGAGTGTATGTGTGTGTGGTTATGTGTGCACATATGTCTATGTGAGAGAAAGAGAGAAAGAAACCGAGACAGAAGAGTTTTATAGAATTGTATGTTGCTGTGGTTAACTAAAGCTAACCATTGAAAGTAGTATACGCCCTCCTATCGTACTTCTTGCAGAATCAGATTTCTGGATTCCAGATTATCTGAATTCTGTCTTCCTTCCTCCTTTTTCCTCTGTCTCGGTTTCTCTGTCTCTGTCTCACTTTTCTCTTCTTCTCTTTCTGTATTTCATTGTTTCTCCTTCTCCCCCATCCCCAGTTCATTTCGGAAGAATGTTACATGTTTATAAACAATTCACTCAAGCAGCAAAGAGAAGAGAAGGAGGAGAGAGACATATTATTCTTGGAACAAAGACACATTATCTTTAGTGTAATCAAATAATAGAAGTCCAACATTAATTATATTCAAATATGTGCCATTTGGTTTTAGTATACTTTATTTTATTTTACTTTTTTATTTTATGTATTTAATCTTGTACTCCATAAAAGTGGGAATGCAGCCCTTTGTAGGTGGAGACTGGTGGAAAACTAAGCGTTCTGAGGCTGATGAGACTGCCCATGGAAACGGAGACTGTAGCTATCACTTTGGTCTTAGTGGTGACCCAGCCACTAAGTGACCAGTGGCTGGTCACAGATTAAATACTTAGGGCAGTGCATTGTGGGAAGACACTTTGTGAAAACACTTGGAAAACTAGAATTAATATACTATGCTGATAAAGTTTTCTTGACTTTTGGAATAGTTGACTTAAGTTTGTGTGAAGGAATTAAATGAAATAGCCAACAATCAAGTATAATTTCTTCCTCAAATCAATGGAGGATTTTTTAAAACCATTTCTTCTATATTACTCATATTAAAGAGATATTAATTTCAGTCACCTTAAGATGCTATATGCTTTCTCTGGCCTTCTTTAAAACCTCCTTATTTTCCTAATTTGTTCCAATTAGATTTTTATTTTTAAAAATGTAATTCAAACATCATATTCTGGTCTACAAAAGGGTAATTTTGCAGGTTTTAAAAGGAAGTACCCTTATTTTATTAACAGTTTCCAAATTATTGGTGGGTCTCTGTTTAGTTTTTCTTAAAAATATACAATGACTTTGTAGAATCTTCACTACAGCATGAAATAAAAAATTTCTAGGTAAGAAAAATTTATTTGCTTATTTCTGTATAATCACAACTCTGCTATTTAATGTTATTTATTATTACAAGGATTAATACTTAATTAGCTTAATGATTAAATATTCAACTAATTGAATATTTAATTATTAAATTATTTGATATTCAGTTAACTTGGCCAAATAAGCCAATCAATATTAAAAGACTCTCTCAGAACAACAAAATAAAACAAATGTTTTGTTATTTAAGATTCTGATCAATAGATTTTCTTTTATATTTTATGAATTCGGACATTATAGAGAACTAATTGGCAAATGAGAATACAATGCATTACTAATAATTTCAAATACTAGTTACATCTGCTTGGTGTGAATCCAAATATAATTTGAATTTGAATTTTTCTGCTTCGCCTACTGCATCTACAAAAGCATTTACAACGCTTTCTACTCTTTTTTCTCTGGTTGTTTTGCATCTCTGGTTGTATCACAAATTTTATCAAACTCTTTGGACATATGAATACAAAAAGAACTTAAAAAAATTAGTCTATTTCACTTCTGCCCTATCACTTCTCTATCATGAACACTTGAAAGTGTCCTGTTTACTCATTTTATGGAATTCAGTCATTTATTCATATGGAAATGCAAATTTTTAAAAAATAAATTTTAAAAAGGGATTTTATTGAAATATTTCATTGTAATCCATTTTGGAGGCAATACCCCTCTCAGTATCAGTGAGAAGCTACTAGTTTTCTGCAAGCGATCAAACAGAACTGAGTGGGCAGCTTTAGAGCACATATATACATTCCCTGGTGGATTTTGAAGCACAAAGTAACTTAATGTCCCACTGATGTTAAGCAGTCAGTTGTCACGAAAAAGCTTAGTGGCCATTCACAACCAGCTAAAATTACATTTCTAGCAATTGTTTTAGATCTGTATATAGAATAATTCACTTTAAAATGATTGAAGTATTGGTCTTGTTTTACATTTCTTATAATCAATTGACTAACCTGTTACTGTGAATTACATAGAATGTCTAAGAGGAAAAAAAATCAGCTGTGCACACATGGGGCTCCTATTTTAAGATATCTTTATCTGTCTGCTTTATAGCAACACATCGTATAGTAATAATCATGGATTTGGGGAGATTATACCCAAAGTGAAGATTTTCATGATAGCAAAGATTAGAACCAATTAAAACATAATTCAAATAACTCATTTCATCTATTAATATGACAAATTAACATGTTCTTATAAACCAGAACTACACAGTGTAAAAACAAAAATGTAACACTATGAAGCAAGTTTTGCCAAGTTGCCCATTTGTTCTCTAATATTTGCATTTTAAAGAGATATAACTGCATTATTGAATTCTTATTGAATACCAAATATTTTAGTTGAATGCCCTCATAAAATCTCTGGTTTTCATAAATTCATGGATATTAGGGCTAAAAGTGTACATTAAAAATGATACGTCTTGCTCTGAGACACTACACAGGAAAAAAATAACTTTTCAGGGGTGGATAAAAACTGAAAAAAAAAATGCTTTTAAAAATCTTTCAGTTTTTGAACTGGTATGATATTATATCAAAACTGTAAAACCCATTATATGTATAAACATAACTATATCAGTAGCATATGAAGTAAATTATGCACTTCAGTTCACCAATGTGTAATATCATTTTTGATCATATGCAAATTTGCTATAAGAGGTTTTAAAAGGAATCTTTAAAAATATACCCCAAACTACAACAGATTTGTCATTCATGCACTGCTGAGCTTAGAGGCCTAATTTTACCTTTTTGCTATTATTTTAAATTAAGGCACTTATCCGAAAGATCAAAACAGCTTTTACAATGGACACTTTGTGAAGGGAGATAGTGATAATATCTGGAGGAATATGGTAATTAGTCCTGTTGTGGAGGCACAGAGAGATGCCTCATGTATATATTGGGAAACTGCAAAGACACCAAATATAAAAGTATATCTCAAAGTTGGGAGAGTAGATTAGAAGGTGCCTACTGATCCGGCAGAAACATTAAATAAAGCAAAAAACATTGTATTTATAAAGCAAGAACAAAGACATTTCCTTTTGCTTTGCTGGTAAAGAATACTAAAAGAGGACAACCTCCTTTTTGACAGCAGTTTTAAATCCAGCTTTTCATATTACAGTCTTAATGAGGGACCCCACAATATCAAATGAAGAAAAACAAAGAGAATTTTTGATGAAAAAAAAATCAGGAAAAAGAGAGAGATGACTGAGAATATGCAAACTTTGTGTGCGTTGTTTGAGCACAGGCATAATGCTGAAGGGACTTTTTCCCTCTAACTACCTATTAAGGAAGGCTGCATAACAAATAGCAGACTATCCCCTAAAGAGCTGAAAGGTAAAGTTCTCAGGAAGCCCCAGTAAATACTGAAATGATTTTTACTATTCCAAATTTAATTCGACATTTTCTTAGTGTGTGTATGGGGAGGGTGGAATACCCCCTTTGTGTCCTAAAAAGTGTCATGCAACACAGAAAGACCTCTCTGAAAGAAAACGCATCTTACTTGACTAAACACTGAGCTCTCAGCGTGAAGAGAATAAACGCCTCAATGTTACACGCGGCCGTGTGGCTGAGAGGGGCCAATGCAGTGCTCTCATGCCATCTAGCGGCTTTGTGAGAAGTCTCTGGAAGGCCCTGTGATCTCAGTGAGCCACTCGTTTGTGTTTAAGTCGTGCCTATAATGCAAATAGAAGTGCAAATAGAGGGGAATTGCCATAATTATCCAGAGAATTTGGGCACAAAGTAGTTATTTTGCCTGAAAAATATAAATTTTCAGGATGAAATATTCCAGCAGTTTAAATACCCTGGTTTAAAATTTTTGGTGCCATTTTGGATTTAAATGGAAGTGGTTTCAGAACTAGGGCCTTTCCTTTCACTTTTGTCTACTTAACTGCTACATCTCTTTCCTTTCTTCTACTCTCCTTTATTTTTACATCCTACTTTTCTTTAAAATTTCTGTTTTGATTTCAAAATTTTCAACGGTTTGAAGCTTTTTTTTTTTTTTTTTTTTTGCTTGTACCCATCAGGCTTTTATTTTAATCAAATGCCCCCTTTGGCATTCTAATTTGAGATAATAATAGGTAATAAAGTCAAAGAACCAACTTTCTGCTTCTTGGAAACACCCAAAATAGTGCTATCCTCAGACAGTATTCCCTTACCAACCCTCAGATGTGCTGCCCTGCAAGCAGCACTTGGAATGTCAAATTGCAAAGGTATTGTTTACAAGCTAAGATATTTTAGACACTCTCAGAAATACAGGTTTCCACTGTTATCTTTGCAAAATGGCATTATACACACTATTTATATGAATAGAAAGCATGCTTCAACTTTGCTTAATGAGTCAATCTTCAACAAGTATAAAGTCTACTTAACCAAAATCACATATTTCATTCTTTTCCTATTTGAGAGCTATTTCATAGGCCTAGGCATTCTCCCTTTTGATCCCATTGAGTCACACATTTTAATATTACATTTATTATATCTACAGATAGAAACTCTTATACTCTGAAAATATAGTTTCCTTTTTGGATAATGTGAAAAATTAAATTTACAGTGTTTTCATTGAGATGCCTTTTAATGATACAAAGAAGCTAATTTCTACATTCGTATAACAAACACCTGCATAATATTAGTCATGAACCAGGATTAAAGTTTCCTAATCACCAATAAAAGGGGCTGTTGGTGGGAAAAGCTGTAGCGTTATATAACTAAAATAGAAATTTTGAAAACCTCATGTATTTTTTATTGCGTTTGGGAATCAATAAGAAATACAAGTTGTGACTTTCTTTATACATGTGATGTTCAAAGACTGATAAATATTTTAAATCAAACATCCTTACTTGAAGGGATTTAGTAAATTAATTTAGTACTTGTTGAAGAGGTGTGCAAATTTAACCTTTCAAATATTATAAGTAATATGCAAGTGGAAAATAATTTAGTTTTTTTGTTTATATTAAAAATTCACTTTCAACGATTCAATTACGAACAAACAAAACCTCATAAAATCTGAATTTAACTTTTCTCTGAGTATGATGTTATTTGCCTTTGTTGTGTTCTTTTTGAACATTCATGTTTCATCATTTAATTTAGACTATAAGCAAATATTTTAAAGTAAGGATGCTTTTTTAAAAAATGCTGAATCAGAAAGAATGTTCTTTAATTTTTCTACTTTGTACTAATTTTCATATAAATTTTCCTAAAGAGAGGTCAAGTCTGGGTTTTCACCTTTCAAACAACCATAGGGAAAAATTCGTGTTACACAAAATGCTCATTTATTTTCCAATTTTTTCTTGGAATGGCAATATGAAATCTTAAACAATAAATGTTTACAGATGATATCTATATATATTCTAGTAGATCAACTGGTTGGTGATGTTTTAAAACTGATATTTTAACTATAATTTTCTTATCTGAAGACATTATCTGGTAATTTTAAAATTGCACTTTTATTACATTTTCTAATAATTATTGTATATAATTTGATTTTATTTTCATATGTAAAAAGAAGCTATTTATAAAATTCTAAGTAATATTGGTCCAATTTTAATTGAAATCCAGCAGTGTTTCTACCAGTTTTAATGTCAATATTATTGAGAACCATAGGTAGCAGTGTTTCCTGAAACAATATTCAGAAAAACTTTAGAAAGCTGTAAACTTCTTTGTTGAGTATCATGATAGTGCTTTTCCACATTTTTTTTCTAAATAGGTTCACATAGACAGAAAAATAGACTTCCAAACAGTTTAAAAAATATATCTCAGTAAAATGCTACTTTTCTGATAAATTCACTACAACTATACATATTCATTGTTTTAAAGAAAAGGAAAAAAACCTCAGGGAGGTTTCATTTCATAGAAAAAGGCATGTGGGCATCACACATTGCTGTCTGAGGACAGTGCTGCATTTTGATTAGAACAAGAAGCTATAATTGGAGTGATAATCTTTTACACTGTTTTTAATTGTAATCAGTGCAGATGTTTGTAGCTTTATGATTAAGAAATGGTGCTTTACAATATGTATAGTTGATTTTTTAGGCCACAGACTGCTCAACTCGGTTCATCTGAAAACATTAATTTGATATTTAAAAGTACTGAAAAGTGAGAAATCCACAAGAATTAAAAAACAAACATCTACCATTTTTGATGGACTAAAATGTGTATGTTTTAATCTTACTAAGCTTATGTAGATAATTTTTTGTATCCTTTCTTCATGAAGTGAAATAAGGAACCTCCATCTCTGAGACCAAAAGAAAATTTGAATTATGGTTGAAAATAGCTTTGATAAATATTAAAGTCTTCATAGTTTAAGCATGATCTCTCCAAGGATAAGATAATTTGACTCATTCTTTAGGTATTAGAATGAAATGCAGATGAAAACAATTCTATATAAGCATTACATTTTGCATTTCTTTCATTGTGTCTGTGTTTATCTTAAGATAGTCTCCCTGGAGATATAGCTGATAGATAGATAGATAGATAGGTAGGTAGGTAGATAGATAGATAGATAGATAGATAGATAGATAGATAGATCTGAATTTTTCAATTTTTATTCAGAATGTTTTTAATGGAATTAATAGAATTAATTAACTTTGGCATTTATATTATATACCCGAGGGAGGGTCTTTCTGTATTCTCTGGAGGAATGATTTGCAGTCTCATAAACACAAATCAAGGGAGTCCTTTCCTCCCTTTTATGTGTTGGAGTATATTTGGTGCACCGAAATCTCTTAATGAATGTCCTTGGTCAGGTCCCCTCTACCTAATGCTGCACTTAAATATTCTGGATGTTAGATACCTTTCTTTCACTTTTCCTGAGCTGTATTTCTCTTTTAGGTTACATAGCTAGGCTGCAGCAGTATCCCATTCTGTCTGCCTCTTAAATGAAACAGAGTAGAAAACCATGCCCCCACGTAGAAGCATCTGCTTTATTAAAACAATACATGTGTTCAAGACTCAACAAGGCATTTTGAATCACAGTGAAGTTTAGAAATCAGCTGATTAATTTTCCACAAGAATCCTTGGGAGAATTTCCTTTTTTCCTTGTATCGAAAAACACATCAATTTAAACAGCAAACATCTGATTATAAGTGGTAGAAATGTTAGTGTATATGTGTAATATCTAAGACTAATCTGGTTAATGCCTAGAAAATTTATGGTAAAGAAACTTAGGAAGTATTTTACTTCATACAGTTTTAGACCCCAAATTCCTAACATAAGGATAATATTCTGTCTTCATTACAATAGCAATATAGAAATTGATTCATTGCTAGAGTGTTCACAAATTTTACAAAATAACTGAAAATTATTATATGGCTAATAATGATCATTTAAATAATAATAGCTGCTACTCAATGCCATCTGCCACAATTTATACTTCTTATTGCTCATCTTTAGAATAATCTCACAAAATAGGAACTATTTATATTGTACACATAAGGAAACTGAGACTAAGAGAATTTGGATCACTTGCCTATGGTCACCAGTTATCAAATGGCAAAATAAATTCGAATCTATGTCTGCTTCATCCTACTACACGTCATTCCTCCATGCCATGCTCATCACTAATATGAGTCAGAAACTGTCCCATGTTCTTTATAAATATCCCTTGATTATAAAGCCTGTGTCTCTTCCTATATACTTCTTAAATTGAATGAAATTTAGATGTGTAAGTAACAGTATATTTACAGTATCAACTTATTAGCCTTTATCAGGTATGTCAATAATCAAAGCATTCAATTTTGGTAGAAATCAGGGGTCATGATGCTAACAAACTGGATTTAATACAATATTAAACTCTAATGGATGAATTTGATAATTATTCTCTGACATATTCTGTATTATTATTCCATTTTATGGATTGTGGAATGGTGCCATTTTGTCTTTGTTCATATCTGCTGCTGCTTATCTCATTTGTCTAGAGAATTTTGCACGTGACTCATTCTTCTTATTACTTTAAACATAAAACACAGCAGACATGGCATGCCTTGTTTAGCTCTGCCTCGCCTGACCAGACTTTCTTCAAAGTCCATACAACATTCGCACTGACCTTTTGGGACTTTGTGGTAGTTTACCTCACTTGATTGGATTCCTCTGTCTTGGCACTGCTCAGCACTAATTTCTAACATATCAGTTTATGCAATAAACGTGTTATTTTATTTCACATATATGCTTGATATCTTAAGTAATATCCAAAATCTTTAAAGTGGAAGCAATTTTCATTTCTTTACATTTTCCATGATATCATTCTAAGGTACCTAGCAGAATGCTCCAAAGAGGAGCTACCCTGTTCAACAGTTAAGACTGAGCCAGGCAGATGGCAGCTCATCAAGTCCAGTTCCAATCTTAGAATAAGGAGCAACATGCCTTTCTATCATGTAAGTCAGTGGGCCAGCCGCGGTGGCTGACGCCTGTAATCCCAGCATTTGGGAGGCCAAGGGGGACAGATCATGAGGTCAGGAGTTCAAGACCAGCCTGACCAACATGGAGAAACCCTGTCTCCACTAGGGACACAAAAAATTAGCCAGGCATGGTGGCACATGCCTGTAATCCCAGCTACTCAGAAGACTGAGGTGGGAGAATCGCTTGAACCCGGGAGGCGGGGTTTGCAGTGAGCCGAGATCATGCCATTGTACTCCAGCCTCGGCGGTAGGGCGAGACTTCATCTCAAAAAAAAATAATAATAATAAAATAAAATAAAATATAAATAAATAAATAAAATAAGTCACTCAGATATTGTGAAACAAGATGAGGTCAAGACTAATTCTCATAGAATATTATTTGTTTAACATTTTCAGGATTGGTCCAGAGTCTGATAACCTTATCCTGGGACCCTTTCTCCAGGTACAATATTATATTCATTTGGAAATTTTTAACCAGAGTTCATCTTAACCAGAGTCTATAGGTGAGAACAACATGAAGACCAGAATGAAAAGTTTTGCTGACGCTACAGTACAGTATAACTATTCCTATTCCTCCATCTTCCAGTGTTTTTAATAGAGAGTCTAGGAGGAAATGTTCTTAATTCAGCCACGCTTTTGTCAACTGAATATTTTCAATTTTAAGGCATTTTTGAGACAGTATACTTGAGAAATAGTTGCATATATAACTACACATTACATGGGTCAAAAAAACAGGCATAGATCATCTAGTTTGCAGCAACAAACTCGTAAATTCTAGGCCAGAACCCATTCTCGCATATGCTTTGTTTGGCCTGCCCAGTTTTCAAAAGCAGATTTTTTTTCTTAATTCAAAACCCAGGGCATTTCACATTTTTAAAAAACCTTGCTTCTCATGAAAAACCAGAAGGTTTTGTAACAGTGGGTTTTCTTTCTTGCAGGTTAAAATCACCTGGGACTGAACATTTGCCATTCTCTTTAGACAGGGCATACTTTCTCCAATTTGCCCCAGTCCTCAGTACTTCTTAGAGAGATTTCTTCCAAGCCTACTTCAGGCATTCATTATCTGCCTTCTGTCTGTAAGCATGTAAGTGATTCCTGATTTAGTCCAAGCCCTGCATTTTAAACTATTAAAAGGAAAGCTGAGTCATTTATAGTGATGCATCCAAGCCCTGGGTGTTATCCACTGAATGACTAGATGCTTCAAAATGAGTTACTTTTAGACATTTCAAAAGGATTTTTAAGATAGTAAAAGCATTCTATTATAAATTTGCACATCCATATGTATATAATTACTCAGATCAACTATAATATAATTTATTATACAAAATATATTCCATATCACACTTTTCTAAAGGTTGGATAATAAAATGAGTAATATGTGTTTTCACTAGACACAAGGCGTTCTGTGTATATAAGAGAAGAAAACAAAGAGTTTTAATGTAGACAGTTCTGCCTAGCCGAGAGAATTGGTTTCTCAAGCATATGGATGTATCCCTTGCTTCCTTGTCTTTCTGTCAGTTGATGCTGGACTGTCTGATGGTGAGAAAGGATCAGTGCCCAAGAGATATGAAGAAGAGACACCCTAACATTGGCCCCAGCACTGGAAACTTGTACTACTCCACATAGCTCCAAGAAGTATTAAAAGAACTAAGGGTCTAACCACTCCCAAGAACTGCCTTGTAATCTGAATCCTTGGAATTTTCTTGACCTACTTTGAGCTGAAGTTCTGACTCTGTATCAGGGAGAGATTCTTCACTAAATTGATCCTTTTCTTGAGAGTGAGCTAACCCAGTAAGCACTGAAATTCATTTAAAGGAAAAATTTGCATTAAAATTTCTTGTAATTTTGTATCATTTTTACATGAAAATGTATATTCCCTTCCACTCCACCCTACATGCACACACAGGGGCACTCACTTTGGGCAGTTTCTTTTTAATGTCTATCAGATTTACTCCAGGCAAACTGAGACAACATAGGAAGCCAGTTTCAGCATGGTAACAATAGCTCATAAGCCCACCTGCCACCATACACAGAAGCTTTTATCAAGACATAATAGAATGTTAGAGAACTAATTACAGTATCATTTTTCAAACATGACATTCTCTAGAAGTTCAGGTTAATTTAATCCCTCAATAAGTATTTTTCAAATGCAAACTTGATGAACAGCACTGATCTATGTGCTAAAGATGAGAGAACAAAAAATGCAAGATGAAAACCCTGCCCACCAGTCACTTACTGTCCAGTTAGAGAAAATTCGTAATGCAAAATTGTATATTAGTAACACAGGGATGTGGTTGAATGAATGTTATGGATGTTACGGTTTCAAGACAGAAGAGCTAATGAATGCATTATTCATTCTAAAGGTGAGACTTGAGTACAACCTTGGAGAATGGGGAAGGCGAAGTATGAAAAAGGCTTGAGGTCAGAAATATGCTTTATTCAGTTGACAGTGAGGATTCTCAGCTGTCCAGAGAGGAAGGTTCATACTGGCAAGAAGTAAATTAAGTAAGCCGGAGAAATCATGGCTGAAATCTCATACAGGGTCAAACTGCCTGGGTTTGAATTCTGGATCTATCACCTACTAGCTGATGATTGTACCTCTGAAATCTCAAAGCATCTTACAGAGCAATTTGGGTGATTTTGTGAGTCCATTGATGTAGGACACGTAGCACAGTTCCTGGCACATTAGCGCCACTCTGTAAATGTTGGCTACTATCAGTAGAGGTGGTGGAGAACCCGATATGAAATGGATTTGAATGCCAAAATGAGAAGTCAGAATTTGACCTTGTAAGTAAAATGAAAGCTATCATTGTTTTTTTTTTTTAATTTGTTTTTTAGTGGATTTGAGACATGATGTAGATGATGTTTCACTAAGATTGATCTGGTGGCATTTGTTATAGAGGGTGAGTTGGAGAAAGGAGGCAGGAGGGTGGGAAGGCAGCTGGGAGGTTACTGGCATTGTTGGGGTATGAAGCACTGAAAGTCTGCACAGAGAAATTTTAAAGAGAAAAAATCATTGGGATATTGGATTTTAATCACTTGGGGTCATAGGCTTCCTAGTCTATCTCACAAAAACTATGGATGCTCTTCTCACAAATGTACAATACTGTTGCACACACACACTAAAATCTGCATGCAATTTCACGAGTTCAGGAAGCCCCCCATTAGAACCCAGATGTAGAGAATAAAAGAAAACACAGATAATGAATGCACTATCATGAAGAAGTGCAATAATAATATAATAAAATAAAAACAGCAGTATGATAAAGTGAATGTAATAGATTACTTTGGATATATAATATTGCTACTTTGTATTTATGTTTGTGAACTGTTTTGTAATTTTAGTTTGCCCCACAGAGATGGACATATTTTTATATCTCAACTTGCAATAATTGTATTTTCTTTCATCCTTGATTTTTTCCTAAAAAATATTACTCCATTGTACTGATCTGTCAAATGTGACTTTCACACTCATTTGGTAAGTACAGGATATCATATTCTGCTCCACACTGCCAGGTTACGCTCTTCTCTCCTGTTTTGTAAATTGGTGCCTGTGTCTGTGCCTTTTTTATTTAAGTTTCAAAATTATGTAAAAACATTGCTCAAAATTATTTTTTCAGGATGAAAATTAAAAAGAAGTCGTATTGCAATTTTCCTTTCTCCATTTCTAATACAAATTAAATCTGGAGACTGGGGAGGGAAGTCTATTGCATCAGTCTTAACTTCACTTACCATTGATTACCCTTCTGCCCACTTATTCCTATGTTCTTATATCAAAATTAAGCTTATTGAATAACAGCCAATGCACCCCAAATTGCAGTTTCCCACAATCTTTAGATAAAAGAAGACAAGAGAGTATAAACAGAGAATACACCTTTTTTTTTTTTTTTTTTTTTTTTTTTTGTGGATCGGCTAATTCCCAATAGACACTCCAAATGCCTATCTTTAGGTTCCTTATTTTTATTTTATGATTGGAGCAAGCTGATTTATACTTAATTTTGTGGCAAATACCAAAAACAACTTGCATCTCTATTAAAATTATTCATATATTACACAGGATATAAATATAAGGTTTTACTAATGTTGTATCCATTTCTTTCTTTCAGATTAATCGTTAGGAAATCTCAAATAACATTTTATGAATATTTACCAAGCTTTCACCATCAATCCTGAGGATCAACAGTCTAATCCTGCCACTTAAGCTACATCTAATATAGTACTGGATCTGCTGTTTTGGAAACTAATTGATCAGATTCTATAAAACAGACTAAATTGAGGTGAAAATAGACCTAATGACCATCGATTCATCAGTTAGGTCAAAATTGATATCTTTTCATGCATGTTAATCACATGAATATACTTTTAAAGTATACCAATTATCATACACATCAAATTCTCCAAAATATGCATGAAACACAGGTATTAGAAAAAGAGACTGCAGTATTTGAGAGCTTTAGGAAATCCTATTCTTGTCACTAGAAAGATGTCGATGTACCATGACTCAGAGATACTGATTTTATATGATGCTAAATGTATTATAATAAAATTAGCCCCTATGATTCGCATTTACTAACAGCTCTGACAGTTTCCTCACCTTGTATATTTTTTGAAAATATTTTTCTTATGGATTTAATTTTTTCAATAATGGTTGATATTTTTGTGCTGAAATGGGCTTAAATATAGCTTTAACTAAAAACTATTTAAAATAAGACAGTTTAAATTAGAAATAATGACTGAGTTTAAGTTAAACCAAGAATAATTAAAAAAAAAAAAAAAAAAAAAAAGACCAACTTCCCCAGTCTCGCTGACTTTAAGAGAAACGAAAGCCTTAAGCACAGTCAGTTTGGTGTAATGGAAGCCTCACTGAACTAGAAACCTGAGGATGATGCCGTCTGCTGATTACATTCTCTGTCACTCAGAACAACTGAGGCCATTTTCTGTTCTGTAAAATGGGAACTAAAATACTTTCTGTATCTCTTTTGTGGGGTAGTTGTAAGGATCAAATATAGTAAAGAGTGAAAACACATTAATCTTAAGTGACACAAAGTTATTTAAAGAATGGATTAGTGCTATCCCAATTATTGACTTTTTTCCCCCTACGGTGGTCATTTTTCTTTTTGATTTTCATTGATGATCTCTGCCCTCACTTCCTCTGAATAAAGCCTTGGAACTTTTTTCATAATTGGATACAATTAGAAAGAATCCCACATCAAATAGTGAGATGCCTCAGCTATTATTATTACGTTGTAAAATGCCAAAGAAAACCATTTAGGCATGTGGGCCCCATTTAGGGATTTCTGTTTTATAAGTCACGTTGGTGTAGAAGTGTGTGAGTAGAACTCCGCAAATTATACTTAGCATTTACTCCTAAGTAAGCTGGTAAATCTACGTGAAAGGAAGCCCAAGTCTCCATTCTTGCTTCCAGTTCTCACGCTTATAAAGCGAACTGTGTCAGCCAATTCCAGCAAAGCCAAAGGGGGAAGATCTTTTTTGTAAGCTTCCTTTAACTGGCAACATTTAGTGCACTACACTGATATCCCAACAACATCGCAACGGCAACCTCAGGCAAGCTCTGCGCATACCTTAACTTCCAGGCCTGGGCAGAGAACTTGGCTTGCGCCACCAGGAGGTGGGGAGCTGGGGAGCTGGGGAGTGGGGAGCTGGAAAGGAGGTTGACTCCGGGCTCTACTCAGCATTAGAAACAAGGGCGGGAGGGCTGGCGGGTGAAGGGGGACGACACCACTTGATATCCTTTCTAAGTGATTCCTGTGTTACTCTGACTTTGTTTTAGTTATCACGTGAGCTAATTACAATGCTAATTAGCCCAGTTTACCGGGACTGCTGTGCATTTGTACACGAGGGTTCTTTGTTTGATCTGCTACATCATAAGCTTACCAGCACGGAGGGATAGCATGTATCGTTGAACGTGGAAGAACACACCTTCATCTGTATTAATGAAGAAAACTACTGAAAACCAACAGACTAATTAAGGGTAATGATGAACAATTTTGATCAGCAATTATTTTTTTAATACCGAAGTTCGCTCCTGGAAAGAGTAGAATGGGGAAGTTCATCTTCCAGCTTTCTCCCCAGAAAGGTAGTGAGAGAGAGATCCTGCTTCATTTCCATTTCTTCTCCCACAAACTGTTTTAACATATAATTGAACGGATGCCTTTATTTCAAAAGAAAAAAAAATAATTATAGAGCTTGTTGGGATCATTTTCTGAAGAGAGGACATTATGCGTGCATGAATTCCATCGGTGATCTGAGGAGGAGCAGGCTGCTTGGACCATTACCCATCATTGTCGAACAGCAGAGTAATTAATTGGGCAAATACGTCCAGATCTGGTGAATTCACATGCACAGTAACTGGGCAGCAGCAACACACACTCTTTTACTGTGAATAAAATAGCAATAGTTTTATGTGCCTTTGTGTTATGTAAATTTTTTTTTTTTCCTCTTGGCTTTATCCATTCCAGATATTTTGTCCATCTTTATGTACTCATTTGCAAAGAGGTTGCTTATTACAAAGGAAAAAGATCTGCGGATGAGCAAGTTTGAGTTCCATGTCTCTGTTTATTTTTAAAGGAATGAATTGGATTCATTATTCCTTCACTAATTTTTAAAATAATTTAATATTTTCACTAAAATGGGTTAAACGAGCATGAGGAAATATTTTTTTTAAAATAGTTCCAGGAATGGGCGTGCTTCTAAAATAATTATTAAGGCCTTCTAATTACCATACAATATTAATTCAAAAATTTAATTTTTTTATTTAAATGTCATCTACAGAGGTAAAAAATAAGACACAGCATTTGTCCTGGAGAAACTAATGAAGAATATTTCATCACCAACCTCTTATAATAGTCCTCTGTAAAGTATAGACAATCAAACAATCTAACACTGTTTATTTGAACATCAAAAAGTGGACAAATATTTAGAGGAAAAAATATGATTGTTTTAATGCAAATCATCTCTGATTGCTAAGTCCAAATGTAATAAGAAAGCTTAGGTTTTGATTTAAAGGAAGTCAATTTTCCAGCATCTCCACTTCTGAGGAGGTTAAATAATGATTTTTTTTTTTTTTTCCGATCACATTTTAATCCAGATAACAGAGGACTTGCACTCCTAATTCAGACTTTCTGGTAAAGCTCAGCTTGTCACAATGTATAGCTTTCTTTCCTTTGATAAGGTCAGTTTGCCAAAAAGAACAAAGTGCATATGAGTAATACATTACTCAACCACTTGTATACATACATCTATTTTTCTTACCAGGTTTCACTATTCAGAAAGGTACAGACATGGCACCATGATAAAAAGGGTCATTTAAAAGACTTCGCAGAGGCTCTGTACTGTGAAGGATTGAATTTTCACTTGAATGCCTACATTTTCACATCTTTTTCTTTGCAGAAATATTCCTTTTGAATGGCAGACTGCAATTGGGTAGGTTTTTTTTTTTTTAAGTCACTGACCAGGAATATATAAAATATTAGAAGGCATTTGTCCCAGTGGAAGAACACAGTTCACTACCAGGTACCAGGTGGTTATTAAGAAAGTTATACAACTTTGTCTCTTCAGATTGAAGAGCTCCTTCAGATAAAAGGCTTAAGTTCAGTCAAGGTGGAAGGAACACTAACGTCTGCCACTTCTAAATGACAGACAATTTAAATAACTTGTGAAATTATTAGCCTCAAAGCCATCTACCTAGTAATTTTTCATAATCACATCCAATGTGTATTCTTAGGAACACACAAGCAGACTCCAGTTTATCTTTCTATCTACTTCAACATTTAATCATAACATTTTGAGAAATATGCTCATGACTAATTTTAAAACCTTTAATTTTTCTTTAGAGGTTTTATATTTCCCAAATATACTTAAAGGGGTGGGGAGGAGAGAAAAGTCTATTAAATACACTAAAACTTTTTAATCTTGGTTATTGGATTCCCTAAGGAGTTAGTGTAAATTCAGTTCAGTTGAATGAAACAAATATTTCTTCATCTCCTACTATCAGTATGGTATTGTGCTGGAATTAAGGGGAGATACAAGAATGAATAAAGTATCTTCTCCACTCTTAAGGATTCTAGAATCTATTAAAAAAAAGTAAGGTGCACAACCATAATAAAAGCTAGAATATGATGAATAAGAATAGAAAACCACAAAATTCTGTCAGAATATATCAATGAAATTTTTTCTGGCAGAATCAAGGAAGACATCATAGAGGAGAAAAGATGCATTCGACTGCACTACAGTGGAGAAGGACAGGAATAGTCTGATAGAATTGCTGCATTCTAGAAAGGAAAATGGCAAGAGAAAAAGCATCAAGGTGGAAAAAATGCAGGAGTTTTGGTGTGACACGGAGTCCAATATAAGCGGGACAGAGGGGGAATATAAGTTGCTTGAGGAGGAGCGATGAAAATCAAGTGTGAACCGCTATGTTTACACTTGACATTACTAAGGAGTTTGCTTGTGATTCTACAGGCAATTGTGAGCTTTAGAGCAACAGAATGTCTAACAGAACTGTGATTTGTGTAGCTTGTAAAATACTGTTTCTTTCTTCTCATGTATAATTTATTTGTTTTTTCCTATACTGTTAATGATTTTTCTTGAACTTCAATTCTATTATTTCCCTTTCCTGTTGGAACTGAACCAGATGACTATAGATATCACGGACAATATATCCCCCACACAAGTATTCATGTCCAAACTAAATTGTTATGAAACTTCACAGTAACAATAATGATTTTATGACACTAAGTCTAGGGGAAATTGTGTATTGTTATTTTATAAAAGTACTTAGAATTACTTCTGAGTTAGGTGGAATCAGAAATAAATTTCTTGGAAAGTGAAACAAGGATACCTTGTTCATATTGTATAACAAAACTAGATGAAAAGGTATTTTGGGGGCTTTTAATAAATAAACTTGCAAACCTACCTAAAGTATGGACAATTTTATTTCTAAATGTTGGCATTTGGAAAAGTTATAAGAATTAAAATACATAGAAGAGTCTGTATACAATGACATAGAATTCAAATAAAATGTTTCGAGTTCCAACCACTACCATCCAATTCTCCCACTAATGTACTTATCGCTAACAGAAAAGGTACCTACATTTTACAAATTTGAGATTTGATTAGTGAAGACAGAGATAAATTATCCCTTTTAAAATTTTATATAAAATTAAAATAATTTTCTCTTAGCTATACAGTAATTTCTCTCTTAAGGCAAATTCTGTGTGTGTGCGTGTGTGTGTGTGTTGTTTAATTGAAAGGCTTTTGGAATAGCGGAGCAGAAATGGCAGCAAGAGTGAATTTCAGCTCAGTGTGTTTTTTAAGTAAAACAGGTTATTCTGTATAAGATTAGTAGAATTTGAAGGTGGGCTAGAGCTATTCTGATGGCCTAACAGATCAATTGTTTGTCATGTATAGTAAATAGGTGAATGACAGATCAGACACATTCTATTCATTTTGATGTCATGTGTTTTTAATCCAATAAATTGCCATATAGTTAGCCATTATGACAGCTGAAGCAAACAATTTGACACTGAAATAATTGAATCAGTGGCCCCACATTCATACTCAATATTTGGAGTGGGAAGACAAGTGGGAGAAGTGGAAAGACAAAGCTCATGAGGCAAAATTGGATGAAAAAATAAATGCTGCCCTTTTGTTTAATTATAAGAAAAGAAATGGCTTCATATATAAGATTTAACGTATGACATTACTCTTTGTAATTTCAAAACTAAGAAACCATTATTTTTTAACCTGAGAATAATGGCATTAATTCAGGCATTATGTCTTGGCTTGAGATTGTTGACTTCAACATGCAAAATTTTATCTACCCTTATACTGAAAATAGCTACAACTAAAAATACAATTTAGAAAGGGAAAATACTGGTGATCCCTGTGAAGGTACTATAATGACAGATACTGTGACCAACAGAAAGGCACGATAGCTCATATTTTTCAGTCACTTGATATATATTAACCTGACTCAATATAACATTCTTAAATCTGGGCACCCATGTTGTTATAAACTTACTTTGCTTTCAAAGAAATATAGTTCAACTAGGAATTTCTATATCTATTTAAATCTCCAGAATAAACATCTGATGGGGATGGAAATACCTAGTTCATAGTTATTCTTCTTAAAAGCTCCATGAATTTTTCTAATTTTGCTGCCTTATCCCAGTGAACTATTTTATCCATATTATATTCTCCTGCTAGATGCATTATCAACACATCTCATTTTTGCCATGAACAATCTTCTGAGTTGCTTCCTCCAAATTGTTTTTGTAAGATTCCCACCTCCCACTCCTTTCTGACTCTCATTCTTTCTACCCTTCTCCCTTTCCTTCTGCCTCTATGAGTGGGTTGTTCTTTGCCCATTATTTTAACTCTGCCAGGGAAAAGCACAGAAATCCTTACTTTCTGGTAAGTGGCAAAAAAGTGAAAGGTGATGGGTGTGACTAAGTAGGGAAGGCTGGTCTAAACTTACTGGAAGGAAGGGCAAAGTTGGAATTTCAGTTTGTTAATACTTTTATCTCCTTCATATCGGCTTATAGTATGTTTTCCCCTCTGCCCC
This sequence comes from Macaca fascicularis, assembly GCF_037993035.2. Taxonomy (NCBI): domain Eukaryota; kingdom Metazoa; phylum Chordata; class Mammalia; order Primates; family Cercopithecidae; genus Macaca; species Macaca fascicularis. The sequence continues at coordinate 91,792,273 of NC_088380.1, read as the reverse complement.
TTAGACAATCACAGCATCACTAATAGCAGGATGCTTACATAGAATAATTCAGAGACCTTCTGGCTTCTGATTATATTTGATTAGGTATGAGTGTACCTGGTAAAATTCATATGTGATCTCCAAGTTCCTGCCTTCTAAACTAGTTCCAAAACATATGGTCTGGCCTATGAAAATGTGATAAATAAGCCAATAATTATTTATTGAGTAGCTGTTATGAATAATATACTCTGCTTGAAAGTGAAATATAAATCAGGATCCTACAGTTGTTGTGTAGGGCCAGAAGCAAGGATTTGTAGTCAGATGACCTGAGTTTGAGATCCAGTTAGCACTTAACAGCTCTTAACTTGGAGAAAAACACTTAATCTCACTAAATCCAATTTTCCTCTTTTTAAAAATAAAAACAATAAAACTGTCTATAACATGAGATTCTTGAGAGATTTAAAAAAGGCAATCTATTCAAAACAATTTTTTTAGTAAATAGTAGACTACTAAACAAACACAAAGAAATGTAGCAGGGATCTTCTGGCTCAGATGACCTGAATTTAGGTATGAGCTGGATGTAGATAAAGAATTGCCTTGAAGAAGCCCAACTGCCTAAAGAATAAGGGGCACACACACACACATACACACACATCTATTCCCTCTACAGCAGGGATCCCAGCACACCAGTCTGCGGCCTGTTAGTAAGTGGGCTGCATAGCAGGAGGTGAGTGGCTGTCGGGTAAGCATTGTTACCTGAGCTCTGCCTCCTGTCAGATAAGCAGCGGCATTAGATTCTCATAGGAGCCTGAACCCTATTGTAAACTGCGCATGCGAGGGAGCTAGCTGGTGGGCTCCTTATGAGAATGTAATAGATGCCTGGTGATGTGAGGTGGGATAGTTTCATCCCAAAACCAGCCCCAACACACATACACACCACAAAACCAGTCCCTGGTGCCAAAACGGTTGTGGATCATTGCTCTAGAGGTAGCAGGAGTGTGTCAAGGTTTCCTGACTGAGTTACTAGGAATAAGGTAAGAAGTGTGAGAAAGATTTCAGCTGCTAGTAGAAGTTACAAGTACCAGGCTTGGGGACCACCAAAGGAAGCTTTTCTCCACTTTCAATGCTGGGATTAGGAAAGAGATGTGGCAATACCAATAGCCCAGTTATTGGCTGTCACTCTGTGATGCCACAGAAAGTTAATATTTGAGGGGTAGTTTTGTGACCAGAACTTGAAATATAAGGTGACTAAAGTAACAGCATCACTGAAAGAAAGAAAAACTGACTAGAAGCAGCAAGCATTATTTCAGTTACCTAAGAAGGAAGGGACTCGGGGAAGAGTTCCAACAATTACTCTGATGAGGCTCAGGTCCATAAAGTCAGTTTTACGGTTGGTGTTCTGACTCCTAGTCTTTGAATTGACCCCTTTGGTTGTAGAAAGCACCTGATACTTAAACAAACAAACATTCCAAGTTGAAGTACAACTTTCTTTATAGGATATTTATCATGATTGAGATGAAAGAGTATTCTAGTGTATTATCCCCACTTTCAAGAATCCTGATTGAATTCAATTTTGGCAGAGTAATTAATAGAATAACTTGTGCTCTATTCTTACTGATATACTTATTTCCCTTCACAGAATCCTGCAAAAAATGCCTAGTCCTTGTCTTTCTGTGCCTTAGACGTTGATTCTTAAACTTCACACATTATAGAAGAGAATTTACTTAAACTCCACACATTATAGAAGAGAATTTACAGGGATCCAAAGATAATCCACATCCAGTACTTTGGTTTGGAAAAACCCAAACTCTTAGAAATGATGGGGCTATATTTATCAATAGGGAGAAGACCCACTCCACACCCCCAAGGATTAGGAGAGCCAACTGGAGAAGTAAGAGAGGTTTAGAGAGATTTAGTGTTTTGGAGATAGCAGAAGGAAGGAACTAGGATCCTGCCAGCTCTGCAGATGAAAGGACCAAGGCTTTGGTACCATGCAACATCATAGAGAGTTGGCTAGACCTCAGATGGAAGCACTTATGGTAATACCTAGAGGGGGTGGACACCATGCCTTGAGTCTTCAATTTAGAACAGTGGAGCCACCTGAGACCTTGCTGTCTCAATGAGTCTGTTAGGGTAGCCAATATGGACTGGAGATGAGAGGATGCCCCATAGAACAATCTGGAATGTGTAGGACCCTAGAATTCCTACATGACCTAAGGAGTAGATTCTCAAATTATTTCTAATGTCACTATTAGAAACATTTTCTCTCCATTCAATTAAGAAGGTACTTGAAGCAGTTTTATCTGCTTTAGAAAAATAAAAATTTTAAAATATGATGATTCTTAAACTCCACACATTATAGAAGAGAATTTACATTTACTATGTCATGAAGGGTTTCAATAGTGACTCCGTAATGGACACTTACTTATATTTTTAGATACCTCAGTATGATAGGTGTTACTCTAATGATGTTACAGATACAGAGAATTAAACTCAAAGAGATGTCATTTATCTAGCTCCATGTTTTATAACTCATAAATTATGAAGTCTTAATTTAAACTCCGGCCTCAAGCTGCAAACTCAAGTTTCTGTTATTAACTGTGCTGCTGTTAGAAATGGGCCAAAAGAGAAGCTCTTCATTCATTCAGTCAACATATATTTACTGGGGACCCACTATGGGTCAGGCACTCTTCTGAAGCTGAGGAAACAGAAGCAAACAAAACTGGCCCTCATGCATCTTATATTTTAGTAGTGATGTGGGGAGAAGGAGACATTAACAAAAGATAAGTATATGTCATCTGTTGATAAGTGATAGGGATAAAAATAAAACAGTGGAAAGGGGGTGGAAGGTGATAAGGTGCTATTTTATAAATGATAATCAGGAAACATACCTTTGATGAAACAACATTTGAACAAAAATATGAAGTCAATTGATGGAGGGAACCCTGCAGATACAGGAGGGAAGCTTTCTGGGCTGAAGAAACCACAAGTACAAAGGTCCTGATAGAAGATGTTGGCTGTGTTGGAAGAATAGAAATGAACCAGAGTGACTGAAGAGGAGGCAGAGCAGCATAGAGGGTAGCTGGTATGGCAGAGGTGTGGTGGCAGATCAAATCAGATGAGGCCTCCCAGGGGTAGTGAGGGTCTCAGATAAACTTGGAAACCAGCTCCTCTGACTTGACTGGTAGGCTTCAGAGACTGCAAAGGTTGCAATGTACTTTTATATTTACTTTGGAGGTAGCATTTGTGAGTCACATTTTCTTCTAAAAAGCCAAGTAAGATGACTTACAATAGTTTTTTTTGTTTTCATACAAAATCAAATTAATGGTCATTCCAACCCAGTATTTGCTCCCTATGAGGGGCAACATCTTGCAGGGAGCATAATTTTCATTCATGATAACTAAGCTCAAGTGACTGGGGATGAATAGTAGACTGTTGAAAAATGACTTTCAATAATATAAAGCCAGGAGCAGATGATTTGGCCTTTCCAGTTGAAACTTGAAAATCCTGTGATTTCCAAAACTAAATCTTATTTTGTTCTGTTAGTGATTGTCCTTAAATTTTGCCTCTGCCTCAATTCACTATGCTTTATGAGGGCACAGTAAATGTTCCAATGGGGTGAAAAAGATGTAAATAATATTTCATTCTGGTAGTTTGGTCACATAATGTTAATTAGGAAGATGACAAATAGAAAAGTTAATTTCAATTTTACATGACCTGCTGTGTGTGTCAGCTTCCAGTTCATCCAACTTGTGTCTTTTACTTCTTCAACAGATCAGATACTCCATGTGGGGGTGCCATCTGAATAGAAATTAAATGATCTATTCTCCCACAAGTGTCTGAGGAATTGCAGAGGTAACTTTCATTAACCTTCTTGAATCTTAGACATATAAAGCCCTTGAATGTCAATGGGAGACTGGACTCCGTTGAGCCTCTCCTACTTTCTTTAATAGTGCATATTTAACCAAAGAATGGCAATAAAACATTTATCATCAGAGATATAAACAGTCCTATTTTAAAGCTTTGAATGGGATCAAAAAATGAGTCATTAAAAAGTGTCAAAAATGGATGAAGCTGGAAGCCATCATTCTCAGCAAACTAACACAGGAACAGAAAACCAAACACCACATGTTCTCACTCATAAGTGGGAGCCTAACAATGAGAACACATGGACACAGGGAGGAGAACGTCATACACCAGGGCCTGTCAGGGGTTGGGAGCAAGAGGACGGAGAGCATTAGCACAAATATCTAATGCATGCCGGGCTTAAAACCTAGATGATGGGTTGATAGGTGCAGCAAATCACCATGGCACATTTATACCTATGTAACGAACCCGCACGTTCTGCACATGTATCCCAGAACTTAAAGTAAAATAAAATAAAAAAATAAAGTCTCAAAGATGATTGCTACAGGCATCTTAAAAAATATTAATTGTTAAAAAAAATCAATGTAGAAAATACTATCATCCCTTCTTTGAATTTATAAGTATTGAGGTAAATTCCTTTAGAGAAATAAATTATTTCTGCCAACATATGTCACGTGCCTGATATGAGTGTAGCCCTCACATTTTGTTTTCCAACATACCATCACTGTGTGTCTGCAAGTAGCCATAAGGCTCTGTACTTCATGTCATTTTTCAGCTCTCTCTGTATGGGCCTCTTAGAAGTCTTAAAACTATGCTCATTTCAGCACCAATAAGGTAAATACTAAATATACTAAGAGAAAGGACAGTGCCTCTTGCCCTTTCACTCACTCATCCCCTCACTCACTCTCTCATCAAGCACAATAGCTCATTGACCCTATTGATAGGAATGGCCACTGAGGATTGCTGAATTTTGCAAATTAGCTTGTGTCCCCCGTGAGCTATACAGCAATTTACACTTAATAGAAATTATAAAGAAGTTTTGCACCAAAATGTGTCAGAGTGGCAATGGGTTAATAAGAAATGTGAACTTTGATTTCACAGAGGAGGAGGCTGAAAGCTTCACTCCAACAGGAAGGGATTCATGAGGGAGTGTAGGGAATGCAGTGAGGGATTCTAGAAAGGAGTGAGCAAAGAGGAAAGCCTCTAAAGTGGTCAAAGGCAGCATTGACATCATCACCCAAGCAATGACTTTAGTTCTGAGCAGGTGAATATTTTTTTAAAAATCCAAATCAGTCAATTTAACTGCTGATGGGTTTGTCCTCTCTGGTGGTGAGAAGAAAAATGACACAAAAAAGTCAGTTGATGCCAGTTCTTCTGGCAGAGTGTTGTGGTTTATAAATGCAACATCTGTATGTGAATGTGTATCGATGTGTGTGTGCAGATATGCTTGTGTGGCTCGGTGAGAGAGGAGGAAAGGAGGCAGAAAGAGGTCCTTACCACATAGCAAACCTGATAATGACAGGGGATTTCAGTTTTTCTAAATTTCATAATCTTAACTCTAACTTAGTGATCCTTGCTCAGAAAGCAGAAGTTAGGTATCGAAGAAAATTAAATTCTCTTAAGATTATGATGTCTTATTTTTGAAATGGCATTTTTATGTGTAAGTGTTATGTCATTGGTAGCTAGCAGGATTCCTTTTAACACAGATCCCGACACACGCAGACCTACAAATGCCTGGAAGATTACTGGGCCTATTCCATCCATATTGTGTATTAGCAGTGGGAAATATTCAGAGACGAAGGGTTTTCAAAAAACTTGGGGATAATTCTCCTAGGGTTATTCACATTTCTTTTCCTTCTCATTTCCTTGTAACTATAAGGAGGAAAGGTTAATTCACTGAGAAGCAAAGAAGATAGCTCAAACACTTGGCTGCTTAATCATTTGTTCTTCCAGGATCCTAAAAGAACAATAAGAAGTCTTGGCAATTGCTTCCAATTACAGTCCTTCTAAAATAAACTGGTATCAATAATGGTTTTTTATACCAACAAGATATAACCATTAATAACTAATTATAAGTAAGGTTTGTTAAACCAGTGCTGATTTATTCAAAATGATATGTAATTCAAAGTCACTGGTAGTCCTTAACTGATTAGATGTTATGCATTCTTTAACAAAACACTGAATAATCGGGAAGAATTTAACCTCAAGTCAATTAATTAATGTTGTTGAATTCTGGCTTGTTGCTTGCTGAATTAATAAGAGTTTGCTGTAATCAGCCATAGCATCAACTTTGGACTCACAACAATGCCAGATATGCAGTCTGGTGAACTTGAATAGGTGACAGGTTTCTATCAACTCTCCTCTGCCACCCATCTTCTCCCTCTACTCAATTTCATTTTTCTCCGACAAAATGACTAGAGCAGCTTGCTGGAAATGCAGCATGGTTCAGCAGGTGAATAAGAGCACAAACATTGGAGCCAAACTGTCTGGAGTTGCAATCCCAGCCCAACTACTTCTAGCTAGGAGAACTTAAGCAAGTTAGTTAATTGTTCAGTGCTGCAGTACACTCACCTATAAAATGGAGATGTTAATAATGATTCATGACTCATAGGGCTGTTAGGAAGATTAAATAAGTTAGTAGTTATAAGGTAATCAGAGAGGTACCTGGCATAAAGAAAACTCCATAGTAGTACTTATAATAAACAAATATTCTCAGCAAACACTAATGTGAGCAGGAAATTATAATTAACTTGGATGACCATAACCATCTCTTTATCAAGGAACAGCAGCAGTCAGAAAGGAGAAAGTCCAAGTTTTGTTGCTCTCACTTTCTTCCACTCAATTCCTATCTCACTTTACCCAAACTCACTGATACTCAGTTATGTTCAAGGAGGGCTCTTTTCCTGACCTTTCTCCAATCAAGAAGAAGAAGGAAAAAAAGCTTTTGGTGTTCTTAACTAATTATCTCTCCCATTAACACTGAAATTGCAATTTCCGAAGATTTGTATAGACAAATGTCTTAGATGGTCTCAACTGAAAAACCACTCATGCTCAAATTTCCATGTTCTCTAACAATAAGTAAGTTCCATTTATGTCTGACCTGTCTCAACAAGGAATTGAGCTCCTTAAGGTCATAGGCAGTTACCTATTTCTTTAAAATCAAGCAACATGAATAAAACATAAATACATGGAAAGATAGCCTGTGTTCATGGATTGGAAAAATTAATATTATGAAAATTTCTATATTATTAAAGTGATCTACAGATTCAGTGCAATCCCTGTCAAAATTCTAATGTGATTTTTTTTTCACAGACAAGGAAAAAAGCAATGCTTAACTTTGTGTGTAATCACAAAAGACCCCAAATAGCTAAAAAAATCTTGAGCAAAAAGAACGAAATTGAGGGTGTCATACATCCTGATTTCAAAACATATTATAAAGTGATTTAATCAAAACAGCATGTTATTAGAATATAAACAGACATAAACCAATAGAACAGGATAGAAAACCCATAAATAAACCCATGCATTAATAGTAAACAGATTTTTGACAAAAGTGGCAAAAAACACACAATGGGGAAAGGACAGTCTCTTCAATAAATAGTGCTGGGAAGCTGGATATCCACATGCATAGCAGTGAAAGTAAACCCTTATCTTACACCATATTAAAAAATCAACTCAAAATGGACTAAAGACCTGAAACTGTACAACTACTAAGAAAATATAGGGGAAAAGCTTCACAACATTGGGTTAGGAAATTTTTTTTTGGAAATAACCTTTTCTTAAAATTTATTGTTTCATTGACAAAAATAAAAGTTGTATGTATTTATGATGTATACCATATTTTGATATTATGGAATAGCTGAATCAAGTACTTTATATATTTGTTACCTCATATATTTAACTCATTTTTTTTTTGATGGTGAGAACACTTAACATCTACTCCTATCAATATGTTGTATCTTTTCAAGTATCATATCTATTTTTTAATTTTTGTGGGTACATAGTATGTATATATTTGTGGGTTGCATGAGCTATTTTGATACAGGCATGCAATGCATAATAATCATATCAGGGTAAATGGAATATCCATCACCTTATGCATTTCTCCTTTGTGTTACAAATGATTCAATTATACTCTTCTTTTTAAATGTACAATTAAATTATTTTTGACTAGAGTCATCTGTTGTGCTAGCAAATACTATATCTTATTCATTCTTTCACTGTTTTTTGTGGCCTATTCTAACTATTTTTGTTGTCACAAGCAACAAAAGCACAAATAGATAAATGGGATTACTTCAGACAAAAAAGTTTCTGCACAGCAAAGGAAATAGCCAACTGAGTAAAGACACAACCCACAGAATGGGAGGGAATATTTGCAAACCATACACCTAATAAGGGGTCTATATACAAAATTTATAAGAAACTCAAACAACTCAATAGTAAGAAAACAATCCAGTTAAAAATGGACAAAGGTCCTGAACAGACATTTCTCAAAAGAAGACACACAAATGGCCAATAGGCACATTTAAAAATGCTCAGTCTCACTAATCAGGGAAATATAAGTTAAAACCACAATAAGATAACCTCATTCCTGTTAAGATGACTTTTATTTAAAAGATGAAGGATAAGCATTAGAGAGGATGCAGAGAAAAGGCAATCTTTATACATTGTTGGTAGGGATGTAAATTAAGTTCCTCAGAAAACTAAAAGTAGAACAACCATACCACCCAGTGATTCCACTTCTAGGTATATATCCACAGGAACAGAAATTAATATATTGAAGAAATATCTGCACTCCCATGTTCATTGCAGCATTATTCACAACAGTCCAGATATGGTAACAACCAAAGTGTTCATCAGTAGATGAATGGATAAAGAAAATGTGTATACACACAACGGAATACTATTCAACCTTTAAGAAGGGGGGAATTTTGTCATTAGTAATAACATGGAAGAATATGGAGGACATTACTATAAGTAAACAAGCCAGGCACAGAAAGACAAATACCAGATGATGTCACTTATATGTGGAATCTGATAAAGTGCAACTCATAAAAGTAGAGAGTAGAATGATGGCTACCAGAGACTGGGGGAAAAGAAAGAGGAGAGAGGGAATGGCAAGTTGTTGATCAAAGGGTACAAAGCTTAGAGAGACCAGGGGAAAAAGTTTTGAGAGGAATTGCACAGAAGAGTGACTATAGTCAATAATAATGTATTATATATTCCAAAATAACTTAGAGAGTAGATTTTCAGTCTCTCACCTTAAAATATGATAGGTAAGTGGGTCAGGAACAGTGGCTCATGCCTGTAAGTAATCCCAGCACTTTGGGAGGCTGAGGCAGGTGGATCACGAAGTCATGAGTTCAAGACCAGCCTGGCCAAGATGGTGAAACCCTGTCTTTACTAAAAAAATTACAAAAATTATCTGGGCATGGCACAGTGGCAGGTGCCTGTAATCCCAGCTACTCAGGAGGCTGAGGTAGGAGAATCGCTTGAACCCAGGGAGCAGAGGTTGCAGTGACCCGAGATCACACCACTGCACTCCAGCCTGGGCGACAGAGTGAGACTCCGTCTCAAAAAACAAACAAACAAACAAAAAATGATAGGCAAGTGATATGATGGGTATGATAGTTTAATTTCATCATGCCACATTGAACACATATATCAAAACATCACCTTGTACCCCATAAATATATATAATTATGATTTGTCAATAAAAAATATTAATAATAAATAAAAATAAAGTAAAATAAATAAATGTACTCCAAACAATGAAATAATAAATATGAAGCATAATGGATGCTCTGTTTTCTTATAAAAGAATAATGGTCTTCCTCCGAAAGTTTTTTCCTATGGAACTAACTTTACTTCCCCATACTGACAACAGCTGAGGATGAGGAACATAGGCTGCAATGCCGAACCTCTTTTCCACATAAAATCCAAGTTCAGTCATATTTTTTAATCTGTTTAAATTCAATATAGTAAAATTACCCTGTAATTTCTTATTATACATAAAAGTAAATCTGAGGTATAAATAACTTAATATCTTACAAATCAAATATGATATAAATAGAGCTTTAGGAAGAAATGGATCCATGGAAGCATATGAAAACATTTGTGTTAATAGCCAAAAAATATTCTCAGTGAAAAAACACTGATAGGATATTATGACTAATGTTTCGTATTTTAAGGAAATATAGCATGAATACTTCCACAAATATTCTATCATTTCCAAACAATTTTTAAATAAGTATGCTGGAATTCATGATAGCATGAAAGCTTATAAAACAGGTATTTTTCTATTTTCCTAAAAATATCCAGTAAGAGAAAAATGTATATTTATACAGATAATTTTTCACTTTTAAATTTTAATTTTTCAGAATTTTCTATTTATTAAAAGTGGTTGGTTTTGCTTTTGTTTTAAATGAAAGCAGCTTTAATTATCTGACTCTCATTGACTACTAATGACATACTAATGTAAATCTCAGGGAACAATCGAGGAGAAGGCAACAACATGGAATGGTTGTAGATGGCTTGTTTTCTCAGCTCCTCTGAGCATTAGTGGGCAGGAGAACCTGCTGTTTGCAAGAGGAAAAGACGGCAATCGCACCCCGATGGGGATTAAAGAATACTCCCTGTGTCTTTCAGCATAAGAAAAGGAAGGTTTTTGGTATATTAAGAGTGTGTCTCTACCAATGATTGAGTCATTTTTGTGTGCCAGGATACTGTCAAATGTTTGACACATGTCATCTCATTGGATCTTTACCACCATTATTTCTATTTTACAAAAGAGGAAACTGAGCCTTGGTGCAGTTAAATAATTTGCTCAAGGTCACACGATGGTAGAACTGAGATGGAAACCAGGTGTGCATAACTCTAAAGACATCTGAATCACTAAACTGCCTCTCTTTAAGCAGTCATATAAAGGACACACATTTACAGAACAGCTGAGGTGATCAAATTGAACCTTCAAATTCTACATCTCCTCTACATGCTAAAACTAAGCCTTTTATTAATATATATTGAAAATGATTAAAACGTAAAAATTGCATTGTACTTTTTATAATACTAGTGATTTCCAGGCTATAAAAGAAAATAAATGATAATAATAACACCTCTAACACCACCTCCAAGGATAATTTCTACTGCCATTTACTAGGCATTTACTTTAGGTACTTTGCTAAGCACTTTACATACATTATTTCATTTTTTAAGATAAGAACTAGCCACAAATTATACAATCTAAAACTCAAATTAAATTGAAACATGTATACATTTTTTCAGAAGTGGAAAATAAAGATACAAGTTTCCATTTCCTTGATTTCATTTTCTTTACTTCTAGAGGACAGATCTTCTATTGTCGAAAGTCTGGTTCTTACAGGTCTGAGTGATTAATACATATCTCAATCCCAAAGAACATGCAAAAGGTACTGAAATCAGTTAGTGAGGGCTTAGCAAGGTAAAACAAACCAAAGACCCAACTGAGAACTAATTTAAATCAAATTTACTCCTCATTTTTTTCACCTACTCGTGCCAGGTGATAGACGCTAAATTCAGTGCTTCTCTCAACACTCAGGTACTGTCACCCTGGGCTAACAGGGAGAATAATTCTGCCATCTCCACCGGTACAACATTAAAGGAAATGAACCTCATTCTGTTCTTTTTTGGGAAGTAATTTATCAGATGATTTATTTACAGTGCAGACTGCATGACAAGTAAACAAATATGTTATTTTTGCCCACTGTAGTTGGATTTTAAACATGAGAAAGAGACAGAGTAAGTATCTTTCTAGGGTATGTGAGTAGCTCTGACAACAGCTTTGAAAAATAAAGGAACTCCATTACAAGGCGTTTAGCAAGAACTGATTTACATACTAGAGTAGATCTTTCATGAATTCTGCCAACGTAGAGAGGAAAGGGGAGGAAAAAAAAGGCTCCAATTGCATGCTACCACTGTGCATGTTGATGAATCCCCCAGCACATGTTAATTAATGCCCTATTGTGTTTGGCAGACTACCAGGGACTGTGATTGTACACGAACTGATCCTTTAAATGGAGAGTGGCTTACTCTATATTGAAAAGAAAAAGATTTGTATTTGTATAAGCCACAACTATTCCTTAGGAATAAGTGTTTTGCTTTTAGTGCAATTAAGAGAGACGAACTGCCATCTATCACAATATTTTATCATTACACTTAAAAAAAAATCCTCAACCCCAGTAAAGCAAGTACAAAATCACAGAAATGTCATTGTTTTTAAGGAAAAATATCGTTGCTCCCATTGCCCTATCTAAATCAGTGCCCAGATTTCACTCATAAATGATAATAATTAAACTGTTATCTATTATACCATCTTGTGTTCTGGCTGAAGCATAAGATTGTATTCAAGCAATTAAAAAGAAATCCTCATAATAAACACATGGCGATATTGAAAAAATTAAATAAATAACGTCATCCTGATAACAGAGGTGAACTGAACAGGGAAAAAAGCCAGAAGATGCAAATTGCCCTGTCTTAAAGCTTACAGAAATATTATGTCCAGCTAGAATTTTAATTTTAATCATAGAGAAAAAGAGGACTACTTTCTCAGCTCTTATTTCTTATTTGTTTTAATTTGCTTTTTACTACTTACACTGCAGAGAACTGATAAATATTGGATACATTAAAGCATGAATGACCTAGAAAAATAAATTGCCTTATATTATTGCTCCTTGTGAATAAAATTGACATATCTCAGAAGCTGCTGCAGCAGTATCCAAAAAGGCGTTACAGCCAAATTGATTAATTATCTTCCACCATTCTAAACAATAATCAAATTCACTTCTAGCTTACTAAAGAACACATCCCTTTCCTCATCTACATTGCTTTAGTTGAAATAGGCTTTATTTGTATTTTTTAATGGCTTCAGTCATTTGGGCTGCCTTGTAGGTAGAACTCCCTCCAGATTTTCCCCAGCATATGTAAGCTTTACTTAAACCAGTGATCCTCAAAGTGGGGACCACCAAAACCAAAAGCCCATGGGGGTGCTTATTTAAAATACAGGTTCTGAGACTCCATGTGCTCAGAAGCTCTGATTCAGTAGAAGTCCTGGAATGTGCATTTTTAACAAGTACCTAGGTGATGCTGATCAATCTATTCCATATGCCCTTCTTTGTGATTCAGTTGCTTTAAAAAAAAAAAAAATCACCAGCTCTTCTCTTTACTTAAATGATTGATTTCAGTGGATAATGATTATCTCTTTAAGAGTGTGGTATCATGTACTCAGATGGCCAGGTCTGTTCTCCTTCTGGTCTGAGGAGACTGGGACCCAACAATTCAAAGGCCTTTAATTCAAAGTGCCAGGACTGTTAGCCCTCTGTGCCAGTGGAAAAGTACTGCAGGGCTGTGGGGACATGAAGTTTCAAGAATAGGGTCGAGATCATCACAGAGTGACCACAGAGAGCTTCTGTGAGCCCTTCAACCTTTGGGAAACTTCTTCCTGGGTCACACTCTGCTAACCTTACTAATTCTTAAGTCATGTTTTTATCAGTCTTGGTATGCAATGAACTCTTGTTTACCTTAGTTTAGTATGAAACCCCAACCTTATAACCAGATACGTGTTGAGTCATTGACTCCTTTTGCAATATAGAATTCTTGGGTCTATGAATGAAGAATAGCAACAATATGTTGAATATTTACTATGTGCCAAGCTAAGAGCTAAATGCTTTATATACATTACATTATATATCCTTTCAGCAATAACCCTCTGAGATAGGTGTTACAGTTCTCCATCTTATAGACGAGGAACTGAGGTTTTGAGAGGATAATTAGTTTATCTGTGGTTCCTGGTGGTAGACATAGAATTCTGCCCAAGTTGGTCTGACTCTGTGCTCTTAACCAGGAGGCAATCCGGCCTCTAAAGTGGGCTTCTCTTTCCTGTATAACTAGGCAGTCTTTGTGCCTCATGCCTTTGAAATAAAGTCTGGGCTCTTTATGAGCATTTGCTTCCTTTGGGAGTGCTTTTACTGTATTATAAGTTCTTTGAGATGAGAACAAACGGATTGAGCTCCACCTCTGGGTTTCCTTGCCAGCACTGTCAGAACCAAAGTACAATAGTGACATGCTCAGGCTAAGAAAGTGAGGTCCTGCCGGTCTATTTTAGGACTCAGAGCTCTGACAGAGAGCTTACTGTTACATTATCACACAACATGATTACAATGGATGAAGTCACTTTCAAGGGAAGCCAGAGCCTATACCCCACCAGTACTTTGTTTAATGATCCCAAGACAAAAATAACAGCATCTAATGGGCAGGGAGGCTAAAAGAATGGCACAAAACAGTCTTTACAGAGCGCAACTCTGAAATACAATGTAAGTCAAAGGCAAACAGCGAGTTGATTTATAAAATCTCACTTTGCCCCAAATAATTATTGCTTTACATAGGATTTGAGTGAATCCTAAAGTTCTACAAAGGAGAATGACCATTTCTCATACTTCCCCATTCCCTGCACTCTTGCTTGTGTCACTGTTCTCATTTGGAAGCCTCCCTTACTACAGACATCTCCTTTCCAAAAGTCTGCCTGGCCAATGGCAAATGATTTCTTTTAGGCTGAAAGACAGTGTGGCTGTGAAAGTGTGCTCTTGCTCTTTAAAAGGGAATCTATGCAAGGAAATTTAGTGCCGAAAATAGATTCTGGCACCTGAGTCCACAACAAATCTTGATGTCTTATATGCTTCCTCTAGTTTTTAACCTGACTTTGGTTCATAACTTTGATTCTGAAATTCATTCCTTTCAGTTCTTGCAACTTCTTATCCTCATAAGCAGGTATTGGAATCTGGCTTTGCCCCTGGATACCACAATTCTTCCCTAGATTGACCTTGCTGGATGGCTACTGGCAGTCTAGTATCATCCCTTAAATCTCTAGATTCACTTTCATTACCCTTCAACCTATAGCTAATGTTCAATTCAAGAACTGTGAAAGAATGGTCAACCTCAACCAAAATCTTGCCTGATTATTTAGGAAAGAAGCAATTCCTTCTTCCTCTGCATTTGATCTAAACCTTTTTTTATGGCATTTATATTGCCAACTATGACTATTTGTATACATCTTGTTTTCTCTTCTGAATTATAAGCTCCTTGGTGCTAGGGACCAACTATCTGTTTTTATATTGTCCACAATGTTTTGAATTAATAAAAATAATAGTAAATAAGATAACATTTAGTGAAATGTTGATAAGTTTCAGGCACTGTGCTACAAGGTTTTCACACACTATCTTCTTTAGTTTTTACAAGAACACTATAAAGTAGGTATTATTGTTATTAACATTTAACAGATGAAGACACTGAAGCTTAGAGAGTTTCAGAAATTTGCCGAAATTTACACAGTCAGTATGTGTAGAGTCGGGATTCTAACTCAGGACTGCCTGACTTGATAGCAATAACTCTTAATCCTTGCACTGGAGTTTTTAGTGAATTGGTAGAATGAGTAAACACATTCATAAATTAAAGAAGAGTAAATTGTTAAGACATAAAATCATACTGCATGTTTTAAATAAATACATTATACACCCAATATTTTTAAATATTGGAGTTATTTTGAAGGTGGCCTTTTTTCTCTGATTCTGTAATATTTAAGGAATTTCTAACATTTAGCATTGATATGTAAAAATGTTTCAATTAAAGATGAAAATAAAATGAGATTCGGTCAACAAAGTTGGACAGCTAATGAAAAGTGTGATGGAAGAAATTTATGGTGCTTTATACATAGTAAACACCCATATTTGTTGAATGAAAAAAAGGACTGAATTAACAAACCACTCAATCAATGAACAAACATTGAAGATCAACCTAGATACTAGACACTTTAGAATAATTACTGAAAATGCATAGCAGCTTATAAAATATTTGGAATTGGATACACTAACAATAGCATATATCACCGCAAGAGTGAAAATATGTATGGAAGGTGATCATGTCAAAATTTTCATAGAATTAGACCTTATATCAAATCCCAGAGTTAGCTGCCCCAGCATGTAATGTGTTTATAACAGGGGTGACCATTTCTACTTAACTATAACACTGCTAGGTTAAATGAAATGTAACATATATATTTAGTAACTTGACACATAATAGCCACTCAATGAATACTATGTCCCTTCGCCTAGCCCACACCTCCATATTCCATTTCTTTAGGGAATATCTTCAACTAATAGTATCTTTTTAAGACCACACTTTCTTTAAGGTCTTTGGTTCCCATCCTTTGGGTCCAAATGGTAGAAATGATATGTGGTTTCCCCAGAAGTCTTCAGTCCTATCAACAAAAGACAAGGAAGAGTATTTGAGGTAATTCCTGTTCTTTCTCCAGAGAGATCTAAAGGGAACTCTTAAATGAAGGCATTGCTTGTGTCTTCTCTAGGCTTTCCAACTCTCCTCATGGGTAAAGAAGAGACTGTGAGTTAAAGCAACAAGCAGATTCCTCAGGGGTCTCAACTCTACCCAGAAGTGTCAAGGCCAAATTCATGATTTTGGGTCGCAACTATCCACAGCTTCCCCAGACCTTATGGCCTCTGCCAGTAGAGATCAGAAGCACGCCTAGACACACAGACTTCCCAATCTCTTCACATCTACTGCTTTACTACATGCTGTGCTTGAATCTACCAGGCCTAACCACATTATGCCTGTTATCCCTGGACCTGTCAGTCATCAAAAGAAGCCCACAATCCCAGACATCTGTTATATCTGTCACATGAATTCTCACAGGGCTCTGCACAATTTTGACCTCTCACCCCTTTCCCACCACTCCCCAATTCATGAACTCCTTCCACCATGTCTTCTAGAATTCAGGTTCTGCAGTCAAAAAATCTCCTAGATCCTTAACCTCTTATCCAAACATTCTTTTCACATTTTTACTCTAATGAAAACCCAACTTTCCATACAATGTCTCTGAGGTAGTGATTTGTTTTTTTTTGTCGTTGTTATTTGTTTGTTTTTCTCCCACAGTCCTCATACATCTGGGCCTGGAGGTTGTGTATGTGTTGCACTTGTTATCCTTCATTTTCTGTTCAGACCAATCTCTCCGACTTACCAGTTACAGCCATGTTGTCAAACCCAATGGTCAATTTTGGTTCTCATCCTACCTACCTAACATTAGCATTTGACACAGTTGGCTCCTCCTCCTTGAGACTTTTTCTTTATTTCACTTCTATTTCACTACGTTCTCCTAATTTTTCTTCTGTGTCAGTGGCTACTCCTTCTCAGTCTTTTCTGCTGCTTCCTCCTCCTTTGTCCAACAAACTAAATATTAGAGTTACCCATGGCTCAGTCCTTAGGTTACCAGTCTTTTTTGGTCTCATGGATTTAAATACCACATATGTTGATGGCTTTCAAATTTACATCCCCAGACTTTCTTGATCTCCAGATTCATGTCTTTAATTGCCTACTCAACACCTACAATCAGAGATATAGCAGAGATCTAAACCTAATATGTTCCAAACTGAACTCTTAATGTCGTTCCATGCCCCAAACCTGCACACTCTCTCAGTTAATCAAGCTCCAAACCTTGGAGTCATCTTCACTCCTCTCTTTCTTTCTCATACCCTACATTCAACCCATCCGAAAATTCTTTTGGTTGTGCCATCAGAATACACTCAGAAGCTTATTACCTCTCACCACCTCCACTATTACCATCCAGGAGCAAGCCA
Source organism: Macaca fascicularis (assembly GCF_037993035.2). NCBI lineage: Eukaryota > Metazoa > Chordata > Mammalia > Primates > Cercopithecidae > Macaca > Macaca fascicularis. The sequence goes on along the minus strand of NC_088380.1, from coordinate 91,774,751 downwards.
TCTTCCTCTCTGAGATTACTGCAAGCACTTCCTACCTGGTTTCTCTTTTTATATTCTTAGCACCGCTATGCTCTATTCTTAACAGTAGGCAAATTAAAAAAAAAAAAAAGTTTTTCAAAATTACAATCAGAAATCTTGCAATGACTTCCTTTTCTACTCTCAGTAAAAGCCAAAGTCCTTACAAAGGCCTACAGGGCTTTATAAGATCGGGATCACAGTACCTCTGACTCCACCTATCACCACTCTTCCCCTAACTTACTCTGCTCCACCCACACAGTTTATGTGCTCCTATCTTAGGGTGTTCATTTGACCTGCAGTGCCTGCAGTGCTTCCCCGCAGATATCTGAAAGTTCAACTTCCCCACCTCCTTCCAGGCTTTGTTCAAGTGTCACCTTCACAAAGAAACTAATTCTTTTTTTTTTTTTTTTTTTTTTTTTTTTTTGAGACGGAGTCTGGCTCTGTCGCCCAGGCTGGAGTGCAGTGGCCAGATCTCAGCTCAATGCAAGCTCCGCCTCCCGGGTTTACGCCATTCTCCTGCCTCAGCCTCCCGAGTAACTGGGACTACAGGCGCCCGCCACCTCGCCCGGCTAATTTTTTGTATTTTTTAGTAGAGAGGGGGTTTCACCGTGTTAGCCAGGATGGTCTCGATTTCCTGACCTCGTGATCCGCCCGTCTCGGCCTCCCAAAGTGCTGGGATTACAGGCTTGAGCCACCGCGCCCGGCCACAAAGAAACTAATTCTAACCTGACATACCTAGTTCATTTTGCAATCCTCTCCCCAGCCCCATACTCCTAAAGCCTCTTCATCTGGCTCTACCTTTTTATTACAATTATTCCTTTTAACACATGGTGAAATTTACTTCACTTTTTCTTTTTAAACATCAGTTTCTTGTTGCCTGTCTTCCCTGATGGAATGTGAGCTTCATAAGAGCACACATTAATTTCTTTCTGGTTCTCTGATTTGTTCTAGGAATCTGGAAATGTGCATGCCACATGGTATATGCATAACAAATAATTGTTAAATAAATGCTAGATTTGTATAGGGTTTCAGAATGTGTGACTTGCTGTCTTGTGTTTTAAAATTATATTAAAACTACCCTTTTCTATTGGCAAGGCATTTATCATTATTCCCATTATTCAGATTAAGAAGCTGAGTTCAGAGATCATTTTTCCTGACTCCTAAATGTACTGCTTTTGCTACTTCATCCTGGTTACCAGGACAGTGTCCATAAAGATTTTGCTTAACTCATGGCATAGACCAGTGGCTTAACACATTTACTGGGTACTGACTGCTGTATGCCGGTGATAGCGCACAAACACAAAGTATAGCCCAGAGTCTGGCAGACAATGTATTTGGACAAGAGGGATATGCCAGGGTCTTGACTCGCAAAATGCAAATGTGCTTTTCCTTTACCAGCAGAGCCACACCGACCATCATGTCAGTTGTTTCTCTTTGATTCATAAGCCACCTGGTTTGACATGTTCAACTCAGGGTTTTGATCTCAGCATTACTCTGAGATGACACCTCAGAAAGTGGCTAATACAATTTTATTAAATTTAGATTTTGGTAATTTGCCGGCACTTACTCACTTGGCTGGAGGAACAAGGGTCCTTTGGTACATCTGATCATGAAATTTAAAGACTATGACGTTTACTGATTGCAATTGAATGCGTTAAGCATATTTTAGGCATAGCTTTATGACTAGTGACAGTAATGATCTTGTGGCTAGTCAGCAATTCCACCTGAATAGAAATTCTTTCACTGGAAATTTCTGACTTCGTTTCTCTGAGCTGTGGTCAGAATCCCACCTTTGACTTCCTTGAGAAAAGCATTACTTTACTTAAGAAGCTTCTGTACCTGCTCTCAAGAACTATAGACCAAATTCTTTGTGATCTTCATGTTTAGAAGAGCTGCTACCCTTGTTCCTGGCCAGTGACTGAATCTTCAGATTCCGTTCAGGCACTAATTTAAACTTTCTTTGTTTGAGAGTTTTTATTTCTGACCAGAAAGAGCAGTTGAATTGATTCTAGTAATCAGCAGGATTGCTTTGAAAGTCTTGAAGATGATTGCTATAATTATCGGTTCTTGTAAGGAGTGTAAAAGGAACACATGCTTACTGAGTGCTCACTCCCCTATGTGTTACAGCTCTTTTAGTTAGTTTGTGCAGTTAAGCCTCATCATCACCTTGAGAAAACTATGCTCAAAGCTGTTTTACAGTTGGAGGTATTAAGACACAGGGAGCTAAAATCACATTCCACAACTGCCTCAAAGGCTAGGACTTTGAGCCCATGTTGGAGAATGACCAATTTTCTTTAAAACCTCATACAACTAAAATATAGCCACAGAGAACAAAAAAAAAAAAAAAAAAAAAGAACTGAAAATAATGGATAAGACAACCTCACAGATCAGATGAGAGTCTTGCCTGTAAAATGTCAGTTTAATAGAAGTCCCAGGCCAATCAAGCCATCCCATGGAGATTAGACAGAGAGGCCATGGGGACAGATCCTGTCAGTCATCTTATGAGTGATTAGCAATCAACCAGATTAGATGTGTAGGAAAATAATTTGATTTGTTTGAAGTTAAAATAAATTAACAAATTGGATGTGGCCATTCAGACAGGAGAAAATTTTGACCACATGCTTTCACTGTCTCACTACAGAGAATGCTGGCTAAATTTGATCTGGTATATTTGTCTCAGTCAAACCTCATGAACCAATGTGCTACAGAAAAAATTCTGATCTTTTTTCTCTACTTCCTCTCTTTCTCTTTCTTCCTCTCCTCTTCCATCTTCTTCTTCTTTTCTTTTTTATATTGAAGTCCCTACTACAGAGTAGTTGAAAGACTCTGAAATTGATAACCCTGTCTCAGGAGTCTATTTTTCAGGTTCTCAGCTGTGATTATAGAATTTTCATTATTAGGGTCAAAGTTCAGAACATTTCTATCAACGTTCCCATTTTTTTTTTCATTTGTGGAAAACTGAGGAAGTGTCTTGGCTATGTCCTTTGAATTATAAAATACACTTTTCAGAACTTCTCTATAATTGAATGTGATTGTTTCCATTTGTTCCTCATTCATCCTCAACTTCTCAAACAAATTTTCTTCCTGTATTTAGTTTCTATTACTATCCCTTTTTTAAAGCAGGAATATAACTCTAAGCCTCTTGTGTGAATCTGACTCTTTTATTTGTTTAAGAATAAAAATCTACCCCCTGTGTGTTGAATTTGGTTATCATGGTTTTTATTTGGCTTTTAATGTAGTGTGATCAGTTTTTAGTTAAGGCATACGTTGTCCTATAAAGTGGAGTCCTAACACCTCTCAATTGTTTAGTTTCTGACTCCTTCGTACATTTATGATACTTGCTTATGCCCTGAAGGCATTTCAGTTTGCAATCCTTATTTAAACAAAAATCAATACTAATATGATTTTATGATGGTTCAAGATGTCTTTAAGAACGTATATACAGGTTCCATCACACAATATATTTCGTTTTACATCTTATGTGTTTATTATCAGGTGATGCACCGGCTGCATTCCTATTCATATACATTCGAAAAATTCATTGGCATTTTAGCAGCATTTTTTTTCTCTAACATGGATATATATTTTGCAGCATCATTTTTGGGAGAGAGATTTGTTTTTACAAAGACACGGACTTTTATCTGCCATTGATAGTTTAGTGGTTTCAAATATAAAATTAGTTGCAACCTTCTAAATACTCTTCAAGCTATGATATTTTGGTACCAGTAAAAACCAGCTATAGCAATACAGGTATTTCTGAGTGACTGTCAATATTTAGGGAACACATATGTAGTATAAGAGATAATTTGTTAAAAAGATTTATTTTGTTTAAACCAGATAACTTAATGAACAATGGCTATATGTTAAGAGCTGTCAATCAGATTCTCATTTTATGAAAGCTATCGGACTACCAAATGAAGAACCAATCCTAATGGATACCTGAGAGTAAAATAGTATGTACTTGAAATTCACTTGCAATACAAAACAAAAGTGCCAGTTACGTTTTTAGCATATTTTATTGTAGGTTCATTTTGAATAGGAAAAAAGTATACTGCACTATCAACTCAAGGAAAATGTTTGTGTGTTTAAATAATTATTACTCTCTTCAGGTTCTTTTAAATTCCTTTCTTTCTGTTCTTCATAAGCCAAATCACTAAGGGGTTGATTTGAATACTACAAATACAATATTTATATTTTATTATTTTAAATGTCTTTTCCTATAAAATTCAAGGACCTAGTTTTCAAATACAGATCAATTTGTTTGTCCTTGAAAAATCTACTTTAATTCTAAGTACCATTAATACAGACACGAGAGGGAAAAGACTGAATATTTACTAGCAAAGTCAGGGATGAACAAGATCTGTTACAACAAACTATCGAAAACAACCCAGATTATTAAAATCTTTGTAGGAAGGAATATCTGTATACTGGGTACTAAACTGAAATTTTTCCAATATTAAATTGAAACATTTAGACTAGAAGGAGAGCTAAAGATGCTTTTGGTGCCAGGCACAGTGGTGCTCACCTTAAATCTCAGCTACTGAGGAGGCTGATGAGGGAGGATTGCAGGAGTTCAAGATGAGCTTGGACAACACAGCAAGACCCTTTCTCTAAAAAAATAAAAACCTCTTTTCAATACTTCATTTTATAAATGAGCAAACTGTGACTCAACTAGTTGTGGAAGGACTAGAATTATTCAAGTCTCCTAATGTATAAACCAATGTTTTTTTTCTTTTTTTTTCACTACTGTGAACCTGAAAAAGCCAATCCCTCAAGATGAATCCTGAATGGCTAACTGGGCCTAAATTTAAAATAGAGCCAAACACTTTCTCTGAGTTACCAGAACACCCACACTTCTGACTAACTTTAGGGTTTTCATGCCTGCCTGGTCCTGTTCACCTGGCCTGAGCCAATCACTAGGCTGGCATGCATCAACCAATCAGAATTCAGATGCATTGACCAATCAGAACTCAATTGCATCAACCAAACAGAACTAAGCAAATCTGACTTTTTCATTTGCCTAAGTCCACCTGGGAAATTGGGAACCTGGGATGGAACTTTCTCTACAAAAGTCAAGCTTTCCTTTATTCTCTGGAACATACCTTCATTTTACACTGAAGGCTGCTTTTACACTGAAGGTTGCGTTTCCCCAGTTTGCAAAGTGTTCCCTGGAATAAAGTCTCTTTCCTTCAAATTCCTTTTCAGAGAACTTTTGTTCACCTTAGCTGTACCTACATAGGGCATAATATAGTCAGAACGGCAACCATTTACTGGGATGTTATGTTTCTGGCATAGAAAGTCTTACTTGCCTTATTATCTTAACAATCCTGTAAGACAGGTATCAACATTCCTATTTTACTGGTAAGTCGTTTATAAATTTCTGTTTTGAGATAAAGTGATTTGCCCAAAGTCACCTTACAGAGCCAGCAATCTAATACAAGTCTGTGTGAATTTAAAGCCTCTTCTCTTGCTGCTGAACCAGCCATTTAATTTTTTAAAATCAGAAACAAGTTTATGAAGTTGTGCAGTACCTGAATAATATAATATATTAATTGGCTTTTCCCTTTTCAGTTTTACCATTATGTAAATAAAGTTAAATATTTATGTAAAATTTATAACCTGTCGCTATCATGAGATTCTTTTTTATCTAGAAGAAACCTGAGAATAGCTAATTCACCCCATTCATTTATAAATGAAGTAATTAAGACCAGAAAGGTCAAGGACTTTTCACCAAAGGGATAGTTGTGAAACTAGAATAGAGCTGAAGTTCCAGCTTGAAGTTATCTGTTTTTTTCTACTATTCAGCTTTCACCTATTGAAAGCCAAAGTGCAGGGAGGGGAAGAGGAAAGCTGAGAAGAGACTTAAGTACTATTACGAGTGAGCTTGGTGTTGATAAGGTCGATGCCTATACATTTTTGGACTGTACTGTTTGAATGTGTTTGACTTTCAAAGGGCCTGGTAACTTTTAAAGCTTTTGTATGTGTTTTATGAGGGACAAATGACCAGAATTTGCACTCCATGTTTGGCTAAGAAAGGACATCCAGTAATTTTTATATTTCATTGTGTCCTGTAAGTAAAATGTGCATTATATTATGAAAAGTGAGAAAGAAGATATTTTTCAGCTAAAGTACTAGTCAGCAGTTAATTTTAATTTTCTTTTCTTCTTTGTAAGGTTCTTTTTAATTTTTTTTTTTCTTAGAAGAATTGTTTTAGTGAAAAGTAAAACCTCTATGGCACATTTAGTAATTTTTTTCCATCTAGTTTAACTTATTTTCCTAGGGAGAATGAGGTGGCTATAAATACCTTTACCACTTGATTTTGTAGCCGTAAATGAGGTCTAAACTCCCTTTGGCACTAACAAGAATTTTGTCTACGAATAGTTACAGAATTGGGTCCGTGATGATTATGAAGCAATTTGATTCTTTCCCAAGAGATAGAAACTCTAGCACAATTTTCAGAGGAAATACACACACTAGCATCTTGTCCATATTCCTAATAAGAACAAGAATGAAGGAAGAAAAAAGCCAGGAATTCTTGTAGGCTTTAGCCGGCTTGCTTCAAAAGCCTGTCAGCTAAACAAATAAAGTGAAGTAGTAGTGGGAGGGAGAGCCAGGAAATTAACTGCTGTGGGCTATAGTTAATGAGTGGTCCGATGAAAACGAAGTTATGGTCATGGAAGTGTACACATAGAATGAAAAAAATTAACACTATCAAAAAGAGTTAGCCTGCACAAATTAGATTCTTATTCAATTCTGAAGTTTATTGCTTTCTTGTGGGATCTGCCTCCAACCAGCTACAGAAGCTTTCCCTTACTCCCGAACCCCCACCCCCAAACAAGACGAGTGAGATCAATCAAAAGATTGAAACTTTGAAACATGGTTAGACTGCTGGGTAAAAGCAAGCAAAATATGCCTGAGACTTCATTAAAAAATGCCTACACAACACCTTGAGTAAAATCCACAGCATCTTGGCATTGCCACCTCATTAGGAGTAAAATGAAGTGATCATTCCCTGAACACTGCCCCTGCCATATTCTGACCAATCCCACAAGTGTCTTGCTGACACTCTGTTTTAAAGCCTAAGCAACCACAAATCCTCTCACCTAAGTCTGTGCAAGGATCTGTTGACTTTAGGCAATATGGTCTAAGCAAGGGCAATGTCTTTCTGGTCTCACTTTTTAAAGATAGGATTAATCAGAGATTTCCTACAAAGAATTTCTTGCCCTTTTTCAAAAGTTTGAGAACAAAGTAATCATCAACTTACTTGAAGAAGTAAACTACCCATTTAAAAGAAAACACTGATTTGGATATAACAGTGACCAAATTTTTTCGAAATGGGGCATTGTTGAAACATTCTTGAAACAAATGCTTCGGTACCTGATATCCCTGTACTGTAGGCCACAGGGAATTAAAAACCAATAAGCTCCTAGGACTGAAGAGGAGCAAGGCTTTCTCTTAAAGTATTCCCTCTAATCGTGCAACTTAAAGAGTAGTTCAGGGACCAGCATCACCCAGGAGCTTATTAGAAATGCAGAGCTGGGGACTGATCTCAAACCTCCTGAATCAGAATATGCACTTTAACAAGATCCACCAGGTCGTACTTTTGCACATGAAAGTTTGAGAAACACTGCTCTGAGTCAGGGGTTCACAATGGAGTATATCACTGAATAGCAATAATAAAAATCCTTATAAATGTCATTCTACACGAACAACTTACCCTTAAGCCCCCTTCCTGTCAATGCAGTTCTAAGTAGCCTAGTGACACAAGAGGTTTCAGAATTATTCTAACTAAAGAGTGCAAATTCTTTGAGACACAGCAGTGGCTGGATTTACAATAAAATGATGTGGGCCAATTATCCCAGTTAAAATCTTGATAGCACCATTACTAACTTTTATGAACTATTTTATTGTGGAGGTGGAGAACGTGCTATAAATAAGGTGTTTGAAATCGTTTGTTTCTTAGGAGTAAATCTTTAATGTAATTTACCCTGAAAGACATAGAGGGGCCTAGACCAGTTTCCTATTGAATCAGAGCTACAGTTTATATTAGTAACTTCCAGTGAAAACTTCCTACAATCAGAACTAAGCTCTTATTCTCAAGGGCAAATTTGTCACTAAAACCTTGTGTTAGTACATGTAGATGAGTCGAATGATATACTGCTAAGTTTTAATTAATTCATGGTTACCATTAATGGCTATATTTTAATAATAATTTCTTCTTATATTTATACCCTTGTCATGATTTTATAAAAAACACAAAAATATTAGCCTGGTCTAAATCCCTAAGAGCATAATAATTCCTAAGAGTTATGCAGAGTCAAGTTAGATGGGCCATGGGCCTCAGTCAAATATTTATATTAACCCGGATCTTGATTGTCATCATGAAATTCATCTTTTCAAAAACAAACATATTCCTGGCTTTTTAATTTTTAATTACTGCTACATCATATTTCTGTGACTTATGAATTTTCAAAGTCCAGAATTTCCTAAAATGTGTTTGGGATAAATACAAGTGCTCAGAGACATTACAAGTCCTATGGTTAATGAAATTTGGTAAATACTAGATTAAATGAAATTATATATGCTGAGATACATTATTACTAACCAATAGCAGGGATATAACACAATGTTCTTTTATCCTCAAAAGCCACATGTTAGCCGGACACGGTGGCTCACACCTATAATCCCAACACTTTCAGAGGCCAGATCACTTGAGGTCAGGAGTTTGAGACCAGCCTGGCCAACATGCTGAAACCCCGCCTCTACTAAAAATACCATCGAATTAGCCAGTCATGGTGGCACATGCCTGTAGTCCCAGCTACTCTGGAGGCTGAGGCTTGAGAATCATGTGAACCCTGGAGCTGGAGGTTGCAAGGAGCTAAGATTGCACCACTGCACTCCAGCCTGGGCAACAGAGTGAGACTGTCGCAAAAAAAGAAAGCAAGAAGCAACAAAAAAAGCAACATGTTTAAAAGCATTCTCTATGATTTGGGTCCTGAGTTACATACTTTGGGACACCTAATCTACCTTCTAATTGTTTGAATTTTCATTTTTCTGAGTACCATTTTATACCACTCACAGTAAAAACAGTAAAATAGCACCTTTGTAGTCTGCACATACTTATAAACTCTTTCATGATTAATCGTTGTTTTGTCTACTAATCTTCCCTCCCAACTAGATTGTAAATTTGGGCTGTAGGAATCACACCTTGTGTTTTCATATCTGCCACAGCATTGAGCCCTGTGTTGGGTATGGTAGGTAATGAAATACTTACAGATATACTGACCTATGCTAAAATTAAGTTTTTCAAGTTTCCATGAGTAGTCAATTGTTGTAGTATTTCAGGATTTTATGAGATAGTTTGTTTACTTTAAGTAGAAATTTCTCATTATTTTATAAACTTGGATTCTACATCCAATAAGCCTGTCTTTCTGGCCAGCGAATATAAATATTTCTGGCCAATGAATAAAAATATATAATCGCTAAGCTGCTACTAGGATCTGGATCTTTCCAGGTTATTATTATTTTTTTATCTGTGTTATATCTACCAGATATTATTTCTTCAATTACAGAAGCAGAAATACCAGAGAAACTCCAAGTGCAGACACACCATTAATTTGAACATGCTTTGTTATTTATTTCATCATCAATGCATTTCATAATGAGACTCAACAAATGTTTATTTTCGACTCCACAGATGATACTGAAATTGTAAGTCTAGAAGCTATCAAATACTTTTATTCATGTATAAGGATGCTGAGGCCCAGGGAAGTGAAGTCAATATCTTTCAGGAATGTTTACAAAGTTTCCTGTATGTGTCTTGCTAGCATATCATTCTTATTGTAAGTACTGTTTCCATTATATTTCGCTAAAGGAATAACAGTAACCTACTTGTTTTCTGTGAAGTTCAGCTGTTGCTTTTCTCCATGTTCACCTACACTGTGGGCACCCACTTGAATTTGACTTTTTCCGCAGACATTTCAAAATTAAGATGGAAAAAATTACCTTTTTTTGCGTTTGGAAATTTCACTTAGTGTTCCATCTCCTCAGGCATGAGGTGATGAGTAGGGGAGACTGGAATATTCCTATCCCACCATTTGGGGCCACTAAAAAATTCTCTTGGTGTCAGTTCCTTTTGATCCCCTGACAGTAGATCTTGCAGATATACACACAAGGTCTTCAGATGATATGAAAAGCTCATGCTGAATTTCATGAACTGATTAATTATAACCCCATCACACCCCATATATATGCAAAAATATGATTTTTTTAACAGATTGGATTCTACTTGTTTTGCCCTGGAATTTACCACCACCCAGTTATAGAATTCAGATTACCATACCAGTCACATATAGGTAATATTTGGAACTGTCTTAGTACCCTAAATGAGCTACTCGGTGAGAAACAAGAAGAAATTGCTTCTTTTCCCACTTAGAAGATAAATATATTTGATTGCATAAAATATTGGACTTAGGCGGTTTGTCTAATTACTTGCCTAAAGGCAGGAAACTGGACCCAATTGTTTATTAACATTCTTTATTATATTAATCTACATATCCTTCAACTGAGTCCTTTTCTTAAAGTCTTGGCACCCCAAGCAGTAAAAAAGCCAATCACCCTTTCCCAAAGGATGTGTGGCCATAGAGATAAATTTTATTCTCAAACATAAAGGTTAAAAAAAGGTAAGAAAGTGAGATTACAAAGTCAAGGAGCTGCCTTAAAACACCGATCAATGTTTTTACTCCCACTCTGTCCTCATCCGGACATCAGTAGGAGAACCACTAAAACTGAATTCAACTGCTATGTATTATGCATGATGCATTGTATACTGTATTGTTCTATGTCATTCATTTCACCTGAGATGAAATCAGGAAAAGGAGGTAAATTAAGTCTACCTTCAGAACTCTAGACCACTGACTCTTATAAAAATTGATTTACTATTTTATCTAATGTTTTAAAAACTCATTTTATTAAGTTGTAAATCACATCATTCAGTACTACTACATCAGAAGGTAAAATTAATGATAGAGATAAGGACATTAGAAAAAGCCACAGCATGGCTACATGACAACATGAAAAAAATAAGTTGATGAATAGCAGCTTAGGAGCAGTGACATAGGGTTCAGATTTAATTTGAACGGTGAAGGTCATCATCCTATTGAGCAGACTGGATAAGGGTAAGTTCATATTGGCACATGGTTTGATGTCATCATGGGTGACATGGAGCAGTGGTACAGTGAGAAAATAACATGTGGCATTTTAAAGACCAGAAAAATAAAAATTTGAGGTTAGCCCTGAATTAAAGTGCTTTTTCTTTGCCAGATAAAGAAACACTATCCAGTAATTCTGAAATCCAAAGGTTTATTTTTCTTTTCTATTAACTCTTTAGAAGTAGCCTTAAAGGAAAGCAAAATTGATGGCAAAGATGTGGGGTCATGTTAATTATAGGGAGCAGGTAGACAAGTTGTGAGTAAAAATTTAATGTCAGTACAATTTTATCAGAATACAGGAAATGCCATTTGAGATACATGCTGTATTAGGAATTTCAGTACCTTTCACATAACCAATGTACTTCCTATGCTTTATTATGCCAGTGCTTATGCCATCTGAAGAAAGGGGATGGATTTAAATAGAAGACAAAGGGATATTTAGTTTTGCATATTGATAAAGAAGCTGAGATATAAAGGGCATATCAGCATAGGCAATGCTTTCTACAAGAAATTCTAAGACATCAACAATTAGGTGTTCTCAACAGATTGATCATAATAAATCATTAGCTCTCAAAGCCATATACTGATTATAACCAGTCCGTGTCAGTAACTTTTGCCTTCATATCTTTTGGCCATCGACTTGTCCTGTCATTGTCTGCATCAGGAACTGGCTCTATCATGGCCAGCAGAGCACTTGTCCCATCTGAAGCTGCAGTCAAAACACATAAAGAAAGTCAATAACTGCTCTTAATCACAGAGTTTGGAAATCCTGACTTACACATATTACTGAGTCAAAATGTGCTTGTGAAGATCAGAGGGTGTCACTTTACAAATGAGGAAAGTAAGACAAGAAAGAGAGTCCCTCACTTTTTAGTCATCTCATGACAGATCTAGGAAATGAACTCTAGTTTTCTGTCTCTATTTTAATAAGCCTGATCACAACAAATAATCAGTTTGCTTCCTTATTCTCCTTTCAAGGAAGAAATACTGCCTATATTTTGAGTGAGTCTAAGAAACAAGGAAAATGTCTATTTTCAGAAGGAGCAAATGAACCTATGCTGCAAAGTGTAAAATTTACATTTTTTTTTAATGGACATGACTAAAACTAGTAGGATAATATATCCTAACAACCTAAAAGTGAGAAATTAAAATAGTTAACCAAATCCTTAAAATGAGACAATATTGAACCAGTTATCAGAGTCTGAAAATGAATCCATCTACATATGCGATGATAAAGTTTGGGAGATTCTAATCCTGAAAATTTACTATGTGAGTCAGGCCTCCTGCTTGATTTGAAATGAACACATTTAAGGCCCAAGTGCATGTGACTGTCTCCTGATTTATAAGTGAGATTGAGGCAAGTGTGCACTTGCCCAAGAAAAGTAGACCTCTCCAGAACTCTCCTTCTGACCACTGAAGAATCACACTCACAGCATGAAATAATCAGGTCTCTGCTCATAAAATAACCACATTCATATTTCTTTATTCCTGTAGGACTAAGAATTGATTTCTAATGATGAGCAAGCAATTTTTTTCTTTGAAATAGAAATGAGGTTTTTAAAACCTTATTTCTGGAATTACTGGATAGGTTTCTGTGCATGTTACATACTAGCTCTCCAGGACCATCTGTATGTATAATTATGTGGAGGGCCTCAATGCTATAGCATCTAAATAATTTGTATAAGATAAAGGAACATACTAAAATCTTGCCAGTGTCTGCAAGAGATTTGTGCAAAGGTGCACAAGCCCCAAGCATCACTTAATTTTTCTTCAACATAGTATATATTGATTACAAATGGAGGAGTGTACACAAACAGGAAGCAAATGAGTGGAAAAGAAAAATATAAAAGAACATGGGTTGTTAAAGGAAATAAAGAAAACAGAATGCATGAGACAACAAAGTATAAGCAAAAGAAGTGCCCAAACAGAAACATTTACATGTGATGAAAGGCTGTATCTACCTTGACCCTGTGCATTTTGTTGATTTTCTGTATTAAAATTTGTACTCACTCTTAAACACTTTATAATCATTTTGAATCTCATTGTTTATACATAGGTCTTATATAATAAACTTGTAACTCTGGATAGAATTTAAGGTTCCATTTCATCTTTAAAAACTTAAGAAACAGTGAAATACAGAGATTAAAGCAGTTGCTAACTTACTTTTTTGCAGTGAATACTTATTAATGTCCAATATGTACAGCTAAGAACAAATGAATTTGAGGAGTAAGTAAGAGCTCATCACTCTAAGAAGCACTAGAAAATGAGGCCGGGCGCGGTGGCTCAAGCCTGTAATCCCAGCACTTTGGGAGGCCGAGACGGGCGGATCATGAGGTCAGGAGATCGAGACCATCCTGGCTAACACGGTGAAACCCCGTCTCTACTAAAAATACAAGAAAATTAGCCGGGCGAGGTGGCGGGCGCCTGTAGTCCCAGCTACTCGGGAGGCTGAGGCAGGAGAATGGCGTGAACCCGGGGGAGCGGAGCTTGCAGTGAGCCGAGATCGCGCCACTGCACTCCAGCCGGGGGCACAGAGCAAGACTCCGCGTCAAAAAAAAAAAAAAAAAAGAAAAAGAAATAAGAAAATGAAAATAAAAACGATATGATTACAGCTGGTTTTCATCTTGACAAACAAGTCACTGACTAGTTTATCATAGAAAGGATATTAGCAATTGTTGAGTGGTTCCTAGGGAAAAGCTGAGAACAATGATGGGACTGGGGTTGTGGGGGGTGGATTCTTACAGGAACTGACCCACTGGTATGCTTCATGTAAAAAAGATGCAATAGCAAAAATAACCAGTGCTTTTCACGTGTTTTATCAATAAATAATAGATTTTCACCTAAAATGTTAAATAAGGGGAAGATTATGTAATATCAATGCAGACTTTCTTCATTTTGTCCATTAAAAGCACTTTCTTATAAAGTGAGATAAGAATATTTTGATTATTCTTTCAACTACATATTATTTTAAATCTCAATCCAGTTGAGGTCAGTTGATTGATAATTATTCATCAGAGTTTGGCTGTATGCATGCCAAAGTCAAGTATTAAGGGCAGAAGACAGGTCATGTTTCAAAATGATCCTGATGTTGTAATTGCACAATAAATACTGTTTCCAACCCTTTTCTCAGTTTCCAGTGTTAGGGTGGAGAGATAATTTACAAAATGCCTTGCCACTCAACATTCCTCCGCAGTCTAGAAGGGGTAGAAGGAAACTCACAAGGTCTTAAGAACTTGTCCACCAGAATTCAAATCTCGGGAGTATGGCCGAGTGCAAAACTGCCCATTAGCAGAGACAAAGGTCCTCAGTTCTCGCCCTGCAGGATTGGGCAGCTGAGGCTGTGTTCCTTTTGCCCCCGCTTGCATGATATATTAGTGAATGAATTCTAAAGACAAAAGACATCTCTGAAAACCTTTTAATAAAAGCAAGGTTTTGGACTAACTGTATGAAAACAAGATAACACACAGGTGAGACTTTAGAAAAGGAAAATTAAGTGGCTTCAGCACTTCTGAAAAACAGCATAAATAGCCTGCTTGGGTTTTTACTGTGCTACATGTTGTGATAGAACCAAAAAGGAAATTAAAAAGTGCCTTGTTTTCTCATGGACGAACACCATTTGCATAGTTCTATGACAGCAATGCGGCGGCTATAGAGGTCAAATACTCAGAGACTAGGCCGCTGGGGCGAGCCACTCCTCCTTCCTTTCATTGTTTGTCTTACCCACAAAAACATACTATGCAATTCTCCTTTCCTAAGTTAGATTATAATTCAGTTGATTTATACGTTGCTTCTTTTATTTAATAAATCCTCATATCTAAGGGCTTCCCAAATTAATACTAAATAGAAACTAGTGGCAAAAGTAAATATTTTTTCTCCTGAATCTAATCTTTTATTAATCTGCATACATGTTATTCCAAATATATACATGTGGATTACCACATATATATGTGCATAGAATGTATAAATACATATATATTATACATGAATGATTTATTACAGAAATATCAGTGTTTCTAGATTACACTGCATACTTGATGAGCTGTCATTAGTGCAGAAAGGATACATAGCTTTTCAACAAAAGAAAAGAATGAGGCTGCCAGAGTGTTGCAGTGGTTTGGGTTTTTTTTTTTTTTTTTTTTTTTTTTTCTTCTAGCATCCATCCCTGCCAATCTCTGCACTGCCAGTAGGGAAAACCATATCCATGGCAACCAACCGTACCATTCCAACCCACATCAATGACGCCTCCAATCTAAACTGTCAAATATTCTATGCACATCATGTAAAATAGGTCTCTTTCCCCTTATACCTCTGTGCATCTCGTTTCCGTGGCTACATGTTTATGCAAATGAGAATTGTCCTTTCTCTCAGGTTGATTGAACACTGAATTTGTTTTGCACCTTGGCAATGCAAAGCCATGCTGTCTTGCCACCTGGTCTACCACATAATTGCAAAAAATTACATTATAATGATAACTGTCCCCAAATTAGCCTGATAACACCATCTACCTGCCTTGTGAGCGAAAGAAACAGTGCAATAAAGAAAGATGTTAAAACAGAGTCGAGATAGGGGAATAATGTTTAATTGGCTCTCCAGAGTCCACTAATTTTCAGAATTGGAAACCTAGTGTTTGATTTGTTCTTTTTAGTCAGTGAGAAGAAAAAAAATCCTTCATAAATTCTGAATGACAAATTTGCCCATCCTTTTTTGCATGTGGTTCCAGCATCCCAGGGAATCTAAAGTGTCATTTCCTCTCTGGAAGAAAGGAAGCACAAAACATGCTAGGTATGTACTCTAAATTTTCACTCAGTATCAGTTCTAACTATAAATTTCTCCCAATTCTTGTAGCTCTCTCATTCTTTTTCCCCAACCCTCTCCAAATCTTACATCAATACCTTTCTTTTAAAGTAAAGATGCAGGATTTTTACAGGATGACACATATTAAAATAAAATAAAGCTGGGACTGTGAAACAAACTACCTTCTCTCCACCCCCAACTCCTTTAATCTATTGCTTTCCACTGAATTATGTCCTGTAAATGATTTTGTTGTGCTGGTTAGCTTTGTTTTCAGGAAAATCACATTTTGCAAATAATGAAATAACTAATTGTTTATTTAATTTTCAATTGTGACATATCAATATGATGACTTTAAGGACTATAGTCATGTTAATTTTTTTTTACAAAAGAGAAAGAAATATGCAGGTAAAAATGTGGCTCATAGTATATTTCCCCAGGGTGTAAGTGACAAAATAAAAGATACTAGGCTCTATTATGATAAATGTTGCGGATATATTTTACTTTTCCCCCTACTTAAGACCTATTTCCCTGCAACACAATTCCTTCAGTGTGTTTTTAAAGGAACAATTTTATATAATTCCATGAGATTTTTGTCTTAGATTGATCTTCTAAACTTTGTTTATACTCTGAGTTATCTTTGAGTAGATTAGGGAAGAGCAAAGCTCACAAAGGTAGCTAAGATCCCTTTTAAATTTAATAGATGATCTGTAAGTGTGTCCTGGCCAAAGATTAAAAATCTGAAATTTCCAAAGAAGGATTCTTAACCATCTTTCCCCCAATCTTCTTCTCCAAACTGTAAATATTTTTTAGGGTTTAGCTGAGAAGCCACTTTCTCCCTGACTCAATTCCTATCTAAAAAGATAACAAAGTGATTGTTGTTCCCTTCTTGATCTCTTGTTTATGTCAGTGCTGTTTCAGCATTTCATAAGATGCCATTTCCTGTTTGTATGACTTGCTCTCTGATAAGATTACAAACCCTGGGGCAAAGTTGGGGAAAAGTAATATTTTATCATTCTTCTGTATTTTCTATCCTTAAAGTGAATATTTTGCTCAGTTAAATTGTATGCCAAGTCTTGATTTTTGTTGGAGTTTAGACTGAGACATTTAGACAGAGAGCAGCTAATAAATGTGTCTCAGGTCATGATAGGAGAATAGAAACCAACTTTTAGTTAAGTGTTCATATGTTCAAGAAACCATATCAAATATTTTACATATGGAACAATAATCTTTTCCTTGTTAAAATTTACTTTTAAATAACAGATTATATTTTTTAAAGCATAATACTTTAAAGAGAGAACATGACATTCATCCTTAGTAATTCTGTTTGATTGTCATATTTCCACCAATAAGTTCTTTGCTGAGCACTATTCTTGGTTCTTTGGGGAATAACTAAGGAAGCAGAAGACCTAATTTTATAAAGATAGCAAACAAATAGGATGATAAATACACATAAACACAGGCGATAGGAATGATTTAAAACTTAGCATCAATTATGACTGTAAATAGTTTGGAAGACTAAAATATATCATTATTGGAGCTAATTTCTGGTAGAAAAGTATGGATGAAGAGTTTGAATAAGATTTACCTGAGGATGACAAATATTTAAGGTTATGACTTTTTCATTAAGTCAGTTTTTTTTTGTTTTTGTTTTTGTTTTTGTTTTTTTAAATCTAAGGTTTACGCATTTGGACTATCCCCATTTAGTCTCAATGTTAGAGCTTGCGGATGGAACTTTAGGTATCCCATGCTGAATTTGCCTTATTTGCTATTTAACTTTGCCTATTTGTGTAAAGTAAACAGAAGAAATAAAGCACTCATTTGCCAAACATAAGGGCTCAAAAAGTTTGACTGCCTTCCACGTGTGAAAAAAAAAAGGTGTTTATGCACTAACCAGAAATTGCCTTAATTCTCTCATCCACTTACTGTATCTACACAATTTACACTGCCTAGATTCCTCCTATGAGATTTCTCCTTAGAAACATTGCAGAGAAAAATAAACAAACACAAACAAAATCCCCCATATCCATCACCTACTTTCTTAAGTAAGAGCACCGACTTTCTTGAGAAGGGATAATACTATTATCAAATAAATAATAATAAATTCTTATGAGACACTGTGTTCCAAACACTGTTCTATGTCATTTACATAATTGAAGCTATTTGCTCTTTACAACAGCTTCATAAATTAGATGCAATCATTAACCCTAAGAAATAACAGATGAGAAAACTGAGGCATAGAGAGGAACCCAAAGTTGTGCAGCTAGAAAGGTAGAGCTGAGACTCAAGCCCTAAGCATCTTGCTGTAAAGTCTCTGAAGTGTTAACTTTTTTATTTCTATGTCGTATGACATTTTGAGAAATAATTTTATTCTCAATTATCACAATAAATTTGCATCAGTTAAAAAATTCTTAAAATTTTAATATTCACAAATTCTGTCTTTATAACTCAAATTCCCTTTTAATTTTTTCAAAGCATGATATTGAATCCTCTCTTGGGGAGAAAAATCTCTTTCTGAAAGGCTTCAAAATTGAAAACATTATTTTTAATTCCAACAATAATTGTTAAATGTATGTTGATTATTTCACATCTAGACATCCTTCATTCAGCTAGTCAGTGAGTTAACAAATATTATTGCAGACTTACTAAGTGCCAGGCACTGTTCTTGGCTCTGGGGATTTAGTAGTGAGAAAAAGAAAGCCTATTACCTTATGGCACCCACTTTACAGTAGAAGGAGGGAAGAGAAGAGAAAAAAAGAGAATAGAACAGAACAGAATAGAATAGGTCAGATGGTGAAAAGTGTTATCCAAAAAAAAAAAAAAAAAAATTAAAGCAGGTGACGGAAAGGGGACTGCTTTTTTATTATACCAGTAAAGATCTTTTTTGATAAAGTGACATCTGATCAAAACCTTGAATGAATTGAGGGAGGGAGCTCAGAGGTGGAAACAGGCTTCCTAGGCTCAAGGACCCATCAGAATAGTTGGATGGTGTAAGGGAGAAGAGCTGCAGGAATTGCTGTCAGTGAGACAACAGCTGGTCAAATCACAGAGGAACTTGCAGGAAATTTTTAAGTCCTTTCCCCTATTCTCTGAGAGAGATGGGAAACCCTCAGTGGATTTTCAGCAGAGGAATAATAGAAACTGACTTACATTGTAAAAGAATCACTCTGGCTCAGAGTGAAATATGGAGTAGGAGGCCAGATGAAATCAGGGAGTCTGTTTTAAAAGGACTGCAGTAGGTGAAGGTGGCATGTGCCCGGATGATGGGATGAGTTGTGAGATAATTATTTTTCTTTTTTCTTTTTTTTTTTGAGCTGGAGTTTCGCTCTTGTTGCCTAGACTGGGGTGCAATGGCACAATCTCGGCTCACTGCAACCTCCATCTCACGGGTTCCAGAGATTCTCCTGCCTCACCCTCCCAAGTAGCTGGGATTACAGGTGTCCGCTACCACGCCTGGCTAATTTTTTGTATTTTTAGTAGAGATGGAGTTTCACCATGTAGGCCAGGTTGGTCTTGAGCTCCTGACCTCAGGTGATCCACTCGCCTCGACCTCCCAAAGTGCTGAGATTACAGGCATGAGCCACCACACCCAGCTTAAGATGTTAAATGTGTAAACTACAAGATTTTATAATTTATTAGATTTGAGATGTGAGAAAAATTAAGAAGGATGACTTTACACATTACATAATGAAATTAAAAGTTTTATACTTAGGTGTGAAATGTGTCTTTAGATAAAAATTAAACATTTAAAATAATTTGAAAGTTATAATACAGTTAAAATTCTTCTCAGCCTAGCCAAATTTTTTAGATACTCAGTTGAAAACAATTACTTGATCATTACTTCTTTATTGCCAATGGTTTTTTGATGCTATCCAACTCTTCACTGAAGATGCAACTTTGTAACGTTAGCAAAGTTCTTAATGTAGGAGCAACCTCCTCTTTCTCGAAACACTCTTTTCATCTTCCAAATTTCAGGTGTCATGCTCCTTTTGTCCTATTTTTTAAACCATTCTTTCTTACCTTTTTTTTGCAGGCCCCTCTTCTCTGGAATTTCCTAACTCTCAGTGCTTTTTTAGTATTCTGTTACAAGCTATCTTTCTGTATCCATCTTTGACTCCACTTGGACAAGCTTCACCACAAGAAAAGTTTCAACTATTGTCTAAATATTAATGACATCAAATTCTCTAGTCCCTCACTGTTCAGTGTGGTAGCTCCATCTGGCTCTTGAATGCTTGAAATGTTGCAAATACAAATTAAGATGTGCTATAAGTGTAAAATAAATGCTGAATTTTGAAGATGTCCTTTTTTTTTTTTTTTTTTTTTTTTTTTTTTTGACAGAGTCTTGCTCTGTCACCAGGCTGGGGTGCAGTGGTGCTATCTCGGCTCACTGCAACCTCTGCCTCCCAGGTTCAAGTGATTCTCCTGCCTCAGCCTCCCAAGTAGCTGGGACTACAGGTGTGTGCCACCACGCCCAGCTAATTTTTGTGTTTTTAGTAGAGACAGGGTTTCACCATGTTGGCCAGGATGATCTCAATCTCTTCACCTCGTGATTTGCCTGCCTCAGACTCCCAAAGTGCTGGGATTACAGGCGTGAGCCATCATGCCCCGCTGAAGATGTAGATTTAAAATAACAGAATATATCAATAATTTTTATATTGATTAGACATTGAAATAAAATGTGTTGATATATTGGGTAAATAAAACATATTATTAAAATTTATTTTATCTGTTTCTTTTACTTTTTAATTATAGCCACTAAAATATTAGAAGTTCCATATATGCCTCACATTATATTTTTATTAAACAGTGTTTCTCTGGCCCCATTGATATTTCTTCAGTATCAGACTTAGCCCATGGCTTGGTATATAATGTGTTAATAAACATTTATAAAATAAATAAATGAATGTACAAACCAAAAACCTTTTATAAACTGGAACAAACTTCGTACAAAATGTGGAGATGGTATACAAACATTTCCTAAGGAATGCTAAAAAGTGACTTTCTTATAAAGAGGCAACCACCATGTTTCGAATGGGAGAACTCAGTTTTCTAAAGACGTTAAGTGTGCCTAAAGTGACATGCATACGGAAATGATTCTTATAATTTTTCTTTAGAACTTAACAAAATAATGTTAAGATTCAACTAGAAAACTAAACATGGGATGATGAGTCAAAAAAGATTTAAAACAGAATAATTATAGGGGATCATATCAAGTTTTTAAAAAGTTATAAAACAGTATGAAGCTTGTGCCAAAATACAGAGATCAAGAAAATAAAACAGAAAGTTCAGAAACAGACAAAACTACAAATAAGAATTCAGTATGTAATAAAGGTGGTATTTTAAATCAGTGAAGAAAAGGTATATAATATGATAATTTCTTTTTTAAAAGTGTGATGGCAACTAACCATTTGACAAGAATAAATGTAGATCCTTAATTAACACCTTAAAATAAAATGAATTCTCCAAATGAAATAAGTACAAATAATGAAATTTAACAGTATTAGAGGAAAATATAAATGCATTTATAGATAAAGAAAGCTCTTTCAATGAAGAATTAAGGCAGAAATGGAAAGATCTAACTAAATAAATAGTTCAAGACATTTGTATGGGGAAAAATTAATGCAATCCAAGTGAAAAAGCAAATGACAAATATATAACTATGTGTGACGGAAAGGGTTAATGAATTTAGTACATAGAAATCTTGCAAATTGTCAATAAAAAGAATATATAAGCCACTAGGAAAGTGGGCAAAAGGTATAAATAAGCAACTTACAAAAATCACAAATATAAGTGATTATAAAATATGACGAAAATGTTCTACTTCACTAGCAGCCATAACCATGAATATAAGACAGGATGTCTTCCCTGCCCTCACCAACTATTAGGCTATCAAAGGAGAAAATTCCCACTGTGATTAAGACTGAAAAGCAACACACTCTTACAGATTAAAATTGGTAAAAATGTTATGAAATATAAAGGGAAGTGATGTATTTGATTCAGAAATTCTATTTCTAAGAATTTTCCCTATTAGGCAGATTCATAAAAATGAAAATGTGAAGATTTGAATATCACAAAGTTCTTTACAATAGGGAGAAAACTGAAAATAAATGGACAGCCATAGGTTAATACTTATATAATTCAAACAGTCATAAAATGGAATTCTACCCAATCATTACAAATCATGGGGTCTATATTGATAAATATGTAGCATGTTGATGACATGTTGCTCTATGCTAAGTGTAGTTTCCCAAAAACTGTCTAGGATGATCCCACTTTAAAGATACATTTATTTCACTCATACACATTGAAAGAACGTATTCTCCAAAATGACACTATTGCTTACACACTAACAGTGCAAATATGGCTAATCATGCCAATAGTGATAGGATTATGGGCAATTTTTTTCTCGCTTGCTTTTTTTTTTGTTTCTAATCTTTCTACATAAATATGAATAATTTAAGCAATTTAAAAATGCACAAACACAAGCAATATATATATTGAAACATTGTGACTTACAGCAATGCAAGAAGCCTTAAAGGCTATGTTTATACTGTCAGAATTCACTTGTGCCACATTTCTGTTCCACTTTCTGACACAGTGAAGCCTTACGCTCATAATCTCCTCAGCACACTTACATAGGTGCTTACATAGGAGCCTACAGACATGCAGTTCACCTCTACTGAGAGCAAACGCTGCTATGCTCACTCTCAGGGAAACATGGCAGGCATCGGCATTATCTCACAATAGCTGCCTGAGTTTGAAGGAGAGACTTTGAAAAAAAAAACTCGTTTGGTGTTTTCATGTCCTTTTAGGACACACTCAACTGACTTGCACAGGGAAGAGAGTTTGGCTTCAAGTTCTTTACCCTAATAGTAAAAATAATAAGACCTTTGCTTATATAAATGTACACAACTTACTTGTTTTCAAAAGAATCTCATGAACTATGTGGCTGCCTTCCTCTTCTTCCTACTCACATGTTAGAAAAATGAGATTCAAATAATTTACATGATATTTTTCTAAAGAGCAGGATGAGGGTTCAAACTCAATTGTATTTTTCCAAACCTTAGACTCAATTTCATTTCACTCCACAGCCTTCCATGCCTACTGTTGAAGGGCCTAGTCTTTAAATAACTAGGAAGAAGAGAAAACCCAAACACTTTTGATTATAAAATATGATTGATAAGAAATTATAAGTATTTCACAAAATATGTTTTAAGTGTTATGGCATTTTGCAATAAAGAACCATACAAAAGAGAAGAAAAAGGAAAAGGATCCTTTAAAATTCCCGAAACAGACATTTTCTTTTTGAAAGTTACTTCTTGTCCAAGAAGATAGTTTTTCAATTACTGGGGGAAAAAAACTGGAATAAATATACTATGAAATACACCAATTTATTTGTATTAAAGATAGTATACTACAAAGAAAATACTGAATTAGAGAAAAACATACATGATACAGTGCTGCAAAATGTACTGCTCATTTCATGCATCTAGTATTCTTCAAATACAAAAATTATTATATTTTAAAGTAATACTATGCTTTATATTTCAAAAGTCAAAAAGAAGGTGGAAAATGGCCTAAAATATCTACAAATCAAAGGTTTGTAGCTAAGTGTTTTATAAAAACATAAATTTGATATAATATTTTTCCAATTCTGAGCTAACTTTCTAGTCCATTCACATGCAAGTATGCACCATTGTCCCTCTCTATGAACATCATTGCAAAGTGTCCAATCAATTTGCTTCTATTATGAATCATGCACTATTCTTACTGGTTTTCTGCACATCAACATTCAATGAATAGACTAAAAGCCCATGCTATGTATATTCATCTAAAATTCTTCCATATACAACCTTTGTAGAAATAACTCAGCCAGAATGCATATCAGTCATATTGCTTTCATGTTTGAAGTTCAACTGTTGCACCTTCTGGGTTGATGCCAAATAGAGATTTTTCTAGTAGGCAATATAAGTTTTCACTACTAATTGCATCTGGCATGTACTCTCACAAGTAGTCACATTTGTTTTTTCTTGATTGATTTTTAAATTATTTGTCAATGCAAGGTCAACAGTGACCCCTCTCATGTCTTTCAGCCATGGGGATTGGTCCACAGCCTGCTGAAATGCCAAGCAATTTTAGTTTATTTCCTTTGTCTACTTCACGTTTATAAAAGTGCATTGACATACAGACCTGTAGTTCTACACACTGTTTTTTAATGAGTTGTAAGTAAGCTTTTGTTCTCATTAAAATAATATATTTAGAAAATTTGAAAGAGAAAATAAAAATATCAGAGTCACCACAGAAACACAATTATTATTTGTGTTTATTATTATCTACTATTTTATTAATAAATCCTTAAAAGTTATTGTATATTTTAAAAATATCTGTCTTAGTCTTTTCCTCCCCTTTGGCCCTTAGGTATACATAATTAAAGGAATTATAATATTTGGTTCACGACAAATGCTATTTAATGTTCATGTAAGGTCCTATTAATTTTTTACTTACTTATTTGTAACACTATAAGATCTCTCACAAATTCCCCATCATCTCCTCATATATTAGGAGCTTCATACTAACCTACATCAAATGTTTTGTTCCTCGTTCCTCACTCTGCCTTTCCCTACTAAAGGTAACAATCATTCAAAATTCTGTTCTTACCAATCTCTTATTTCATGTATTGCATTTAGATGCACTCCTGAAAAACTTATATTTTATTTGAGATTAAAAGTTGAGCATACTGCGTGTAATCTTTTGGATTTTATTTTTTCATTTAATAATCTTATTACAAAGATTTATTCCCAATGTTGTTTGTCACTCTATGTCATTCGTTATGATTTCTATATAATAAACCATTGTGAATATACCACACTTTTTCTTTTATTCTCACTTGGATGGACACTTGGGTTGCCTTTATTATAGTCTTTTTAACTGTCAGTTTTAGTAGTTTTATGATATTCCATCAGTTTCCATAATCAGCTCTCTCTTTTGTTTTTTTATTTTGTTGTATATAATACATTGCTCTGTTGATCAAGGTTGGAGTGAGCACCTCTGTACTAATAGATTTCCTGCACTATTACCTTAGTGCCTTAGATTACCTTAGACAGAGGCAGAATT
Source organism: Macaca fascicularis (assembly GCF_037993035.2). NCBI lineage: Eukaryota > Metazoa > Chordata > Mammalia > Primates > Cercopithecidae > Macaca > Macaca fascicularis. Next base: position 91,749,618 of record NC_088380.1, on the reverse strand, counting down.
ATTAGATCAAAAGATACGAGCATAATAGATATTTCCAATTTGCATTCCAAAGGATGATAATTCCATCAGCAATTGCACAATTATCACATCACCATAAGCACTGTCTTATTCATCTTTTATTGTTAATTTAAAAGATAGTTATGTTTCGGCCGGGTGCGGTGGCTCATGCCTATAATCGCAGCACTTTGGGAAGCCAGGTAGATGGATCACTTGAGGTTGGAAATTCAAGATTAGCCTGACCCGTCTTTACTAAAAATACAAAATTAACCAGGCGTGGTGGTGCATGCCTGTAATCCCAGCTACTCAGGAGGCTGAGGCAGGAGAATTGCTTGAACCCAGGAGGTGGAGGTTGCTGTGAGCTGAGATTGCACCCTTGCACTCCAGTCTGGGCAACAAGAGCAAAACTCTGTCTCGAAAAAAAAAAAAAAAAAAAAAAAAAGATAGTTATGTTTTACTTTTAAGCCTCACTGATTTCAGTCAATAAATGAATATTGACATATTAGAGGTAAGGCATTAATGCTGAAATAATGACTCATAAACAGGCTCGAAAGTCTACTTTGAAATTCTAAATGGGATATATTGTCAGTAAGCATTATTTATCCTTACTAGAGTGATTTTCAGCTTACAAGTAAAAAAACTGAAGCTTAAAGGAAATCAGTATTTTTTTCTAAAATTATATAGTTAGTTTTCTATCATACTGTATTGCTTCCCAGCTGACCAAAGTGTAAAATGGATCATCAAAATGTTTAACTTGTCTTAATTTTGAGTGATCTCTTTAAATTTCTGTAGGATTTGTAATCTTGGCCCTACAACATAGTACTTGAACATGCATCTACTCTTATTTGAATTCCCATCCCCGCCTCCAACCCCAAGGAATGGCCTTCTTTTCTTGCTGTTGCTTCTCCCTTGAATTTATCCCTCACAATGTGTTGCAGTGTCAGGTCTAGAGTAGTTTGTACAGACAGACATGCTGAGCTCACCTGTCTGAAGTCACACTCTTTCTGTATTGGAGACACTTGTCTTACCATTCCTCTAAATCAAAATATTATTAATTATGTAAAGTTGATATCTCATTTCAACTGGTTCTTCTTTTATATGTCCCATGTTCAATAATATTAACTAGTTTGCATCACAACATGGCATAAAGTGCACTGCAGTGTTTGTATAATTTATATAAATGTTTGCCGGCCGGGCGCGGTGGCTCAAGTCTGTAATCCCAGCACTTTGGGAGGCCGAGACGGGCGGATCACGAGGTCAGGAGATCGAGACCATCCTGGCTAACTCAATGAAACCCCGTCTCCACTAAAAAAAGTACAAAAAACTTAGCCGGGCGTGGTGGCGGCGCCTGTAGTCCCAGCTACTCGGGAGGCTGAGGCAGGAGAATGGCGGGAACCCGGGAGGCGGAGCTTGCAGTGAGCCGAGATCGCGCCACTGCACTCCAGCCTGGGCGACAAAAAAAAAAAAAAAAAAAAAAAAAAATGTTTGCCACAAGATTACCTGGCCAATGGAGACAATAGTAGAGACTTTTTTTTATTTTCAGTCTCACACAGGGCAACATTTGCCAGGCACTCACAACACATAGCCACTCTATTCAACTACCCCAACTAGAAACAATTGTTGTTCAGTCTGATTCATCCCTAACAAAGCAAACATATTTAATCCTTGGTCTTGATGACTAAAGTCAGCAATTTTACCCATCCTAGCTGCAAGTTCCCATCCTTTTCCTGCATGCCTGCAATCTGCATCTGAATCGCCAGATGATTACCCTGCTGGGTTCCTTATGCCCACTCATAAACAGTTACCAGTCTTTGTGGTCCTGTGCAAAAATAGACCCCGGATGAGTCATTCGTTGTGTATCCAAATACTGGCAAGATTTGTAAAACAAATTCACATTTTTCACTTTTGCCATATCTTTCTGATCTTAGCTTGGAACAATTAGCTTTCTCTAGGTTTTGTTAAATAGAAATATGCCTATATAACATATTCTTCTTGCTTTCTTCTTCTGACAGAACAATTTCTTTGGCTATAGAAGGATGAATTTCCACAGATTCATCAGATAAAATATTCTCTGCCCTTCTTCCTCAGTAACTGTGAAACTGCCTTGGCAAAATTATGACTGAGCTGGTGAAAGAGATCTAACTTAACTGACTCCATCTTACTTCCAACCTCCCAGCGGCCTTGTTCATTCCTGGGTGTAGGCTGAACTAACTTTGGGAGAAACTTAGTTTATAGTTTAAGCAAAGACGATAACAACTCTTTCCCAAGACAGACCTCCTTCTTACCTGGGGACTAGATTGCATTTGTAAGACTAACATTAGCCACAAGAGTAGAAATTATGGTTTAGGAGTCATGCAGCTGGAGGCTACAAGATTCTGACCCTCCATAAACTGCTCCTAAGATCAGTGCTTGAGATATTGTGCAGACCCTGCACTTGATGGATCAGCTGACCCCACCTAGATCAATAAACTGGCTCATCTGTTCTTGTGGCCCCCCACTCAGAAACTAACCAGATGCAAGAAGACAGCTCCAACTTTCTGTGATTTCATCTCTGACTAATCAAAACTCCTGGCTCACTGGCTTCCCCTCACTCACCAAGTTGTCCTTAAAAACTCTGCTCCCTGAATGCTCAAGGAGACTGAGTTGAGTAATAACACAACTCCAGTCTCCCTCACATCCGGCTCTGCATGAATTATTCTCTCTCTATTGCAATTCCCTTGTCCTGATGAATTGGCTCTGTCTAGGCAGTGGGCAAGGTGAATCCCTTGGAAGGTTACAAGTTTGGGAACTCATCCAGGATTGCCCTTGTGGCTACCTTCCCATGGTTCAGTAGGCCCCCTCCAGTGATGAATTTGGAAGCCAGCCCAAGTGACTGCCTAGTTCTCTCAAGACTAGGGACTGACTCTGGTACTCTGGGTGCTGCCAACCCAATGTGCATGGATTTAATTGCAATGGAGAAATAGTCCTGGGGAGACAACCCATCACAGGGTGTCTGTCTATAGCCCCATGCTGGGATGTCTATCTGTAGCCCTGTTGCAAGGTCTCTGGATTGGTGAGTATCTGAGGCACTACCAATACCTCTTTCCTTCTCCTGACTAGTTCTGTAGCTATTTGGTGGGGTGTCTGTAGCCATTTGGTGGTGTCTGTTTGTACCTCCACCATGAGGTGTCTGTGTCTGTAGCCCCATTATATGTTGTCTGTTCAGCTCCTTGCCAGGGGTGGAGGGGGATCTCAGTTCATTCATTCTAACTAGTGGGAAAAATCCTGGTTTGGGAGACTTCTCCTCAATCAGGAAGATTCTGAGGAAGTTTCTCAGACAGAAAATAGGAAGATAATTTTGAAGGGATACTCTTGGAGTTCTTGGTTAGGTATCTGATTTGGAAGGCCTTCTGTCCATCTCATCTTTGTGTGTGTTTGTATATGTGGAAGGGATCTCAGAGGGGTTGCTGATGGAAATCTAGCAGGCCTAACTCAGAGAACCCTCCTTATTTGTCTGGTCACACTCAATGAGATCTAAAGAAGGCTCAACAGGCCTGTCTCTCAGGGTGACTATCTACTCTTCCCCTTGCCCAGAGATTCCAATATGAATTACCATTCAGAAGTTGTCCGTCCCCACCTGGAGTGGATCAAAGGCAACAGGGACCAAAGGGAAAAAGTTTGGGCTTTGCCAGGTTGATATTGGGTACTGAATGAGGTGACTAATATCTGTTTTGTCATGTGTATTTTGCTGCGATGGAAAATGTTAATTCAGTTCCTCATGCAGCCCTTTGAGCAGCATCTTGCAAGCTGAGAATCTTATCTATGGTTCCATAAAGCAATAAGAGGAATTTTCTCTTGTAAAGTGACTTGAACTCCACAGTTATAGCACAAGCGAGCAGGGTCATCAGAAACTGCTCCATTCTTCTGGAAGCTGCAGAGAAAGGGAACCCAGAAACCTGGTATGCCAGCAAAAGGGTTAAGAAATTCTTACCGGCCAAGTTTCTGGTCTCTGTATCTCTTTCTCTGTCTGGATAAACAGTAAACTATTTGTCACCTCTGCAAAAGTTAGATTAATAGAAAAAATGATTTGTGAGACTAGTCTTAGGTTGTAGCAAATCTGGTGTACTTTGTGCTAAGAATCTGTCTTTCTGTGTTCTGTACTGGAGAGAGAGGTATCACAGGATAGAATGTGGGTTTCGGGCCCCTATTAGCCTGTTTTTCAAGTCATTTTGGCAGTCTGGTCAGTTACAAACTTTGCCATGGGTCCCTGAAACAAATACTGTATGAAATTTCTGCATCTTGCTTTGTGTTCTTAACAGCTTAATCTTGTGACCATGTGGGGATACCTTCATTTGGTTTCCGACACCCAGAGGACAGGAATTTTGGAGTTCATGTCAGTTAGCCCTAAAAATTTTTCTTGAGCAGTTAAAAGCCTTGCAAGCTAGAAATTGACTTCTCTAGGCTCCTTCCGGGAAAAGCAATAGAAACTGCTCAATACTGTATAGCTCAGTAGCTAAGGCTTTATCTTTCAGCAGTGGTGGCCTGGGTTCAACAGTTGGCTTCTGGAATGATTCCTTTCTGGTTTGTTAATTGTGTAACTTTGCCATTTATTGAGGTTTTTTCCCCCTCATAGATAGCTTCTGATTTCCTCTCTTGAATTTTCTTTTCTCAGAACTACCTCGTGGAGATTCTAAACCTTGTAAAAAAAGAAACTGCTTGCCATGTATTTGAAAGCACCTAGGAGTTTACCTTTGGTAAATTTCAGAAGCTAGATATATTGGCCACTTGGCATGGCTAAAGTCAGGTAATAAGAGATTTGAAAGGATTTCTTTTTCAAAGAGTACTATGGTTAAAAGTCAGCTTAATTAAAATTGAACAAACTATAGATATATGTAAAAGGCTTTTATGTTTTTCTCTTCTTGGAACTTGTTTTTCTGGAAAAAGGTTTTTCCTTCTCAGTCTATTGAATTATTTTTTCTCCATTTTTTTTTTGTCTTGCCACTCGTAATGCACACATGAGAAGCTCTAAAATAACTTCTGGTGGCCTGGGACTTATTGGGAAAAGCAAAGGGGGCACCACAGACCCCGTTTTGGAGGAAAAAACCCTCTGTTTTCCTCATGAAACCCCAGGAACTAAAAGCAGATGGATCTCTCAAAATCAAAGGCTCTGTTCTGTTTTGTATTGTATTATCTGACGGTTTTGAGTTTTGAGGGCATTAAAAATTACTTCACATTATGAGAGAGCTTTGGTGTGTAATAACTAGGTAGGAAATATACTTTAAGGGATGGCTAATAGTAGTTATATTTGAATCTTTGCACACTTGGATCAGAGAAGCAAGCTCTTGGCCACCTGGAAAATAAGGAAACATCTCCACTCCGCACTGGGAGATGAGACTTCCATGAGAGATGGGCTGATTACAAAATGGACTGATTGGCTTTCGGTTGCCTTGCAATGAAATGCAGGGTAGAAACACTGCACTGTCTTCTCCCATAGTATTTCCCTCCTTTTGTGGATCCAGGATCCAGTATAAAATGGCACCCTTAATTTTGGGGATCTGCCTTTGCCTTCAGCTGCTAATTTGCTGCTTATTTGACCCTTGAAATGCATGTTTTCCTGGCCCTGTTCCTCCTCCCTGAAGCCAGTAATCCAATTAAGAAACTGTCAAACAAAAAAGTTTACAAGTGCTGAATCTTCTGTCTCTCTGTGTATTTATATGTGTTGTTTGTTTATATATAAAAGAGCTCTGATTAATTGGCTTAGGAAAATAAGTGCTTAAATCAAATATTTTGTCAGAAAAATTGAAACTTTAATGCCTTTTCGTTCATGTGGCTTCTGTAATCTTTTAGAAATAAAAGACAGTTTTAAAGATTATTGATAAAATAAAATGTATTGAAAACGTAGACATTTGGTCTAAATTAAGGTCGGATATCAGATTTTCTAAATGCATTAAGGTCATGCCGTGTCTTTGACTTTTGAAAATTACTTGATTTACCCACTTTGGAGCATTAGATTATAGATAAGGCCTAGAGACATATGGAGACCCATGCCTGCTAACTATGTTTAAAGGAGTCAGACCTTATCTTCATTTCTGTCTGATGTTCTAGGCTCCACCCCTAGTACATAATTTAAATCACTTATCAGGATTTTCACTAAAAATGAAAGTTGCTAAGAGTTAACATTGTAATGGCTAGTTCAGACCACCGGAGAAGCAGTTTTACATAAAAGGTGTGTAGGTAATGTGTTTTTGGTAAAAGATTATAAGAAGGCATGGGAATATGGCTTTTGTTAAAGGGAATGTAATTTTGTCTAGTTCAGAGGGCTTTTAAAGATTGTCTTAACCTGAAAGAGTAACAGAACAAAACTGAAGGTTTAGCAAAGTGAAAAGGGTTTGTAAAGGGTTGATCTTGTAAAAATTCTGTGGGCATAAACAAGTTGGCTAAGATTTAAAAGAAATTGGCTGGCTGCGGTGGCTCATGCCTGCAATCCTGGCACTTTGGGAGGCTGAGAGAGGTGAATCAGAAGGTCAGGAGCTCTAGACCAGCCTGGCCAATATGGTGAAACCCTGTCTCTACTAAAAATACAAAAATTAGTCGAGCATGGTGGCACACACCTGTAATCTCGGCTACTCAGGAGGCTGAGGCAGGAGAATTGCTTGAACCTGGGAGGTGGAAGTTGCAGTGAGTCAAGATTATGCCATTGCACTCCAGCCTGAGTGACAGAACAAGACTCCATCTCAAAAAGAAAAAAAAAAACAACATTAAAATCATACTGATGTGGGGCCAGAATCTGGGCCCATGTGTCCGAATAACAGGGTTTTCTAGAAAATTGATCTGCTGTTTGATGAAAAACTGTAAAGGGTTCTAAAAACGTTTCTGAAAATCATACCTTATGGTCAAACTAATTAAAACTAGATAGAGATATATAATTTTACATTAAAAAACTAGCCTTAACATTAAAGATGTACTAATGCAAACATTAAATTTTGTTTTCTCTTTTGAATATGATTTTTATGTACTGTTAAAAGATAATGAAAGTGTTTTATTTTCTCCTATGAGTAAATGGCAGGAAAAAAAGAAGAGAGAGAAAAGACAGATTCATTTGGCCTTATGCTATCTTCATAGGGTCTCGTTTAGAAAGCTAAGTCTCCTCTAGCAGACTAAAGGTTTTCTTTTTAAAAAAATTTTTGCAGTACTTTTGGCCAAATGAATGAGTTATGGTGACCTGGGATTCTATCCAATGTTTTAAACCTTTGATATTTGACAAACTTTCCAAAATCAAATTATAAATCATGTCTCTTTCTTATCTAGTATTTTAGATATTAGGTCCTCTGAAGTCCAAAAATGACAGTTGGTAAAAATCATACAGGAAGCATTATCAAATATGAAATGCTGTTTTGCTTTCTTTGGCCTATATTTGTGTAAATGTGTTATTGGTATATGTTCCAAAATTATGTAAAACTCCTATAATTCTAATATAACTTAGTGTATGTTATCAGTAATAATTACAATTATTGTGTTAACAGACTGTGTGCCGCAGAGGTAACAAATTTCCTTGACAATTATGTCTTTACCTGCGGCTGCCCTAAAATGTTGTTATCCATAGACACCTGTTTTCTCATTTTGGTCCTCTTTAAAAGATGGTTTTATAACCACCTATAAAATGTAACAGGTGCTCTTAAATGCAGGCTTCTGATTAATAACACTGGAGGTTGTGACATTAGAATAGAGAAAAAACGTTTGAATAGAAAATGAATGGTGTTTGGTTTACTTTGGACTGCATTTGTATAAATATGTTATTAGTATGTGTTCCAAAATTATGGGAAACTTCTATAATGTTGATATAATTTAGTGTACATTATTAATAATTATAATTGTTATGTAAAATTGTTGTATGCCACAGAAGTAACCAAAATTCCTAGTCAATTGTAGCTTTAATAGTGACTATAGACTTTTGTCATCCACAGATGTTTTCCCTTGCTTTGTCTTGCTTTGGTCCTTTTCAAAAGGCAGTTTATAATCAGATATAGGACTGTAAGTGCAGGTTTCAGATAAGTTTAAAAATTGTGCTATCGGAATAGAGGAAAAAAAATCAAACTTCTAGGACTCTCATGGAGAGCTAATGTGTTAAACATTGGTAAACTTTGTGTTATCAGAGTCAAGATAACTTATTTTTTAGAGTTTTTTGCAACTCCTGTGAACAAAATTTGGAGCATATTTGTTCCTCTCTACTTGATTTCTCCAGAATTTGGAGACTATTTGTGAATATTTTCTATTTATGGCAAATGCGTAAGTGCAATAAGAATCTGTTTTCTTTTGTAACAGGACACAACTTATACAGTCAATTAAGCCCTATTGGGGAATCTGGCCTCGTACCTTGTCCACACAGAGTCCTTGTGCAAGGTTCCTGACCTGTGGTAAGTAAAGGAGGTCACTTTCCATCAGGCCCAGCAACCCCAAGCTCTCTTGGGACCTCAAGAGGAGAGGAATTTGCTCAACTCATAGGTGTTTGAAGGTACAAACTCATGGCTGGACTCGGTTTTTTTTTTTTTTTTTTTTTTTTTTTTAATGGAGTTTCACTCTTGTTGCCCAGACTGGAGTGCAATGGCATGATCTCGACTCACTTCAACCTCTGCCTCCCAGTTTCAAGCAATTCTCCTGCCTCAGCCTCCTGAGTAGCTGGGATTATAGGTACCCGCTGCCACCCTGGCTAATTTTTTTTCTTTGTATTTTTAGTAGAGACCAGGTTTCACCATATTGACCAGGCTGATCTTGAACTCCTGACCTCAGGTGATCCACCCACCTCAACCTCCCAAAGTGCTGGGTTTACAGGTGTAAACTGCTATGCCCAATCTGGGCTCAGCTTTTAAAAAGTCTTATCTGAGATTCCTCATGTAACAGAGTTCTATCAAAGCCAATTTAAAAAGCTTAAGTGAAAAATAATTATTCTTGCTGTACTTTAAGCAAATAATCAGGCCAAGTACTGTAAGACTACAGTTTATTTTGTAAACAAATCAGTTCTATCATGATTTGTTTTTCATTAAAATGGGGACTAGAGAGAGAAAAATTGTGCTTCAAAAGAAAAACTATAGTACACTGTTATTAGCTGTTCTTTTCTGTAGTTTCGCCTAAATTCTAAATTCTTTATTGGTTAGAAGTCCCCAAACTAATGTTTTTAAATCTTTGATTTTAAAATTGGGAATTGTACTCCTCATCCTAGGGCTTATCATTTACCTTATAGTAGGGTGTTCTCTTAAACACTGTAGTAAAATTATAGATGAGAGTACTAATATTTTTGCCATACAAACCTTGAAATCCCATCCACACCTGCATGAGTACACTCAGATCGTTGCAAAGCAGTTCCACTCTTGTCACCTTGGGGTTCACTTCCATTCCCACTATGTCTCCTGACAGCAGGAAGAAGCCAGAGTGATTGATGGCCTTTTCCCATCTTCATAGCCTACACCTTAAGATGAAGGTGTTATAAAACCCAAAGGGAGGGATTGTAACTGCTTTTGCAAAATTATGATTGAGATAGTGAAAGAGAGCTAAATTAACTGACTCCATCTTGCTTCCAACCTCCAAGCTGTCTTTGTCCATTTCTTGGGGTAGGCTGAACTAACTTTGGGAGAAACTTAGTTTATAGTTTAAACAAAGACAGTAAAACCCCTTTCCCAAAGCAGACCTCCTTTTTGCCTGAGGACTAGATTGCCTTTGTAGGACTAACATTAGCCACAAGAGTAGAAATTACGGTTTAGGAGTCATGCAGCTGGAGGCCACAAGATTCTGACCCTCCCCAAACTCCTCTTAAGATCAGTGCTTGAGATATTTTGCAGATCCTGCACTTGATGGCCCCACCCAGATCAATAAACTGGCTCATCTGATCTTGAGGCCCCCACCCAGGAACTGACTGCATACAAGAAGACAGCTCCAGCTTCTTATGATTTCATCTCTGACCAATCAACACTCCTGGCTCACTGGCTCCCCCTCACTCACCAAATTATCCTTAAAAATTCTGCTCCCTGAATGCTCAAGGAGACTGATTTGAGTAATAATAAAACTCCAGTCTCCCACACAGTCAGCTCCATGCGAATTACTCTTCCTCTATTGCAATTCCCTTGTCTTGATGAATCAGCTCTGTCTAGGCAGCAGGCAAGGTGAACCCTTTGGGCGGTTACAACTGAACCATGGCACACAGCATTTAGTTAGTAAAACACTTTGCTGTATTAAATGCATCCTTTTTTTTCACAGCCCTCACAATGCATGCATTTCCAGAAACATGGGTTGATTTTATGAGCACAAAAGGTGGAAGATGAGCCCTTTAATGTATTCTTCTCAGTGATAAGCCTACTTTGCACTGTAACACATAATAGAGTTTCTCAAGGACTTTCCTGTATTTTACAAGCAAGCGCTGAGGGTATTTGGTAGATGTGGAATTTGACCCACAGAATGCTGAAATACCCAACCTAAGGTCAAACAGGCAGTCCCTGGCCAATATTGTTCAGAACCTTGACCATCTAACTATCTTTTGCTCTAACATTATGTTTTCTTTCTAATCCATCAAGAAAGAAGAAAGAGCTTTAACAGACATTTGATAATGAATTGCTACTTCTTACTCATGTTTATATATAAACCCTTGACGGTCAATGCTATAAAAGACAATTCAAAAGGAAGAAATGTAATTATATTGAAACACTATTCACAAACATCACAACAAGAAATGCAGTCTACTATAAACTGGTAAGTTCTGGTAGCTGTGGACTTTTTAGTGGATTACAGGAATAAAAATATTAATTTTGAAATTGGGTAATTGGATCTGAGAACATTGTTTTTCATTGAAATTATGTGTATCTGCTGGTTATGTTCTTGAAACAGAATGAAAAAGAAAGCCTATTTAATGCATACTGTACTTAAATAATGGTAATAATAATACTGTTTCAACTATATCTCACATTGCTTCCATAGAAGAAAACATTTCAAGCTCCAGACTTTCACAGCTGGGCCATTTCAAAAGCAGATGTGACTGATTCTGATAGTGGCAGCAGATACATAAGGAAAAGGCCAGACGATAGATAAGTTAGAAATGGGAACAGTTTCAAAACCATTCTCTTAACTCTATATTTCAATGGGATAAATGACATTGTTTTCTATCTGCTCAAAGAATGCCAGATACATCCTAGGTTCTCTGAATTGAGAAAGAATGAGAAGTTTCTCTCCAACAAATAGAGATCTGAATGCAGACCACCTGTACCTGAATGCAGCTACAGACTTGCATTTTGTTCAAGAAAGACATCTTTCTGCTGGTGGGACAAGACACTAGATACACACAGAAAGGAAGTATAGTTGAGAAGGGAGGAAACATAGGTTAGGTGAGGAAGAACTTACTTTGTACAAAATATACTAGTAGTAGTCATGGTGAGAAGAAAAAGAAAAGTATTGCATGATGCGCAATACTCAAGCCATGCCTTTAGTACTTAATTGGGAAAATTTGACCTCTGATTTTACCTCTGGTTTCCACACTCCTGAAAGGAGGATATTGAATTTAATGATTCTTTAATGCTTTTTCAGCTTTAAAATGCTACATTTGTGCTACAAGCCTGAATAAACAATACAGCCCTAGGGAGAAGGTAAGCAAGAACCTGGCAGAGCCCTAGTGCTGGGTAGATGAAGACCTGCTGAGAAAGTGACCCCATAACCAGGTCCAAACACAGCTGAATGAAATAGAGTCCAAGGTAGATAGTAGGACTTGGAAATAAGATAGAGGAATACTTGTTTTAAAAATATGCTTCCTTAAACTGCTTCTAGGGTAACTTCATGAGGAAGCTGGCATCGAGTACCAGAGCATTAACCCAGGCCACTTCAAACACCTTCTTGTCTTACTTTGGGATTTACCTTAGAGAATATGATGGGAGTGAATTCATGGGTAGAAAGCAAATTTCATCAGATCATTTTGTGTGGTGGTAGATATTTTAAATTATTCATACTTTTCTCTTTTTTTCTCAGATCACCTCTATTTTTAGTTTTTATTTTTCTCTTTCCTCCCACCCTACCAAGAAGTACTACTATAGTAAATTATTATCTCTGATCAAAATAAGTCAAAGTCCTTGGGTGTGATGGAGACAGGATAAGGTTGAGACTTATGGTCTATTGGGAAAATAGATGACATACAGTGACTGAACCCAGGCAGAACCTAAAAAATACATTGAACATCTGGTTGTTTGTAGCAAAATATGAGATGGGATTATGTGGTCCATCTGCATGGAATTAGCATTAAATTTATCTAGTAGTTAAATGAAGATGCTTACTATATAAATCCAAATATAAGAAGTAGCTATTATAATAATTATTGATAATAATTTACTGTTCTTATCCATGGCCTTAAACATGTCATTTTATAATTGTATTCTTTAGTTTCAAAAATTGATCTAAAAAGCCCAAAAATAATTCTGTAAAGGCAAGTGACCTAATAAGGCAAAACAAAACCTTAATATCTTAGCAAAGGTAATTTAACAAGAAATTTCATAGTATTCACACAGAATTAATTTTTACGATAAATTATACTACATCATCAAGCACTTTACTTATTGTTTATGTCTTCTCAAGTGAGTGAGGGAAAAAATCACATAAGAAATCCATTTATTTAAATATATTGGCATATCATGTCATGAATTATTCCCATGTTTCACCTCAGTTCATGTTGACTTTGTAGATACAGCTTTAGAAAATATTTTGTACACTACTAAGATAAACAAGGTACATATTTATGGGAGTTTATTGCATTATTCCATTTACAATATTCTTCAGCAGATAGAAGACTGTCTACCAGTTAAAATAAAAATTTAAGAATTTTTTTTAATAAAAGAAAGGCATAACTTGTTGATAAATACTTGGTAAGAACAATTATATTACAAAGAAATAGAAGACATACATAAGAATGGAAAAATCATTTAAATCTAGAAACACATTTTCCTTTAGAATCTAAATATTTGAGAAGAAAGTTTCCATTTCCCTTTAAACTGCATTTGAATAAGTGGCTGAGAAGCCTCATGGCACATTCATGGATAGTGATACTTAGTTATAGGTGACTGAGCCTCACATAAAAGTATGATTCACCAATTACGTCATGTTTACCTGATAATGTTCAACAAATTTTGAACGCTTAAAAATTATTTGGCATGATTTTTTACTTTAACACTCAATATCTAAGCTGGACACATATGTCAATGTCACTCTCACAGGGAATACACTTATTTTTCACTTTTGTTTTGAAAGCACTTTGAAAAGTTAAAAGTAGTATATGACCATAAGAAAGCAATGGGCTTTCCTGTATTGTAAATGTTGAGCGCTAAAAACGTGTAGACAAATGACATTGTAAATATGGACACTGATTCTTGGAACTTGGTTGTGGACTAGAAAGCTTCAAATAAGATTATCTACAGGTTTCTAGAATGTCCTTACAAGCAAGGATATCTTACGACACCAGAGAAAAATGAGACAGCAGTTTCCCGTGAATAAATTCTGATCTCTTTGCACACTGAGCAGATGTACCAAAGGAGAGACCATTGACTCTCATTTTCTGGCTTTTTAAAAAAATTCACCTACTTGTTTCCGCTTGTGTACATAAAAAGAAAGGGAAGATGCAGTTGAAACATATTGGCAAGGATACCTGCGAGTTATTTTGTGTATGTGCTTTCTTCAAATGCAACCAAAATGATGAAATATATTAATTTTTTAAAAATAAAAGTCATATTTTTAACCTCTGTTTATCAAAAAGCTGTTAGTCTTATATTATGAAGGCAATGTAATGAAAGTAATGACTTAGAAAACTGAGAAATTTTAAACAAAAAGTCAATTTTTTTCTGCTGTCATGGAATGAGGTAGATGAGAGGCAGGAATGTGAGACAATTCTTTGAATTTGATTAACTATACTTTTAGACAATCTGTGTTATTAAAAATAACATTTGGAAATATTGGAGTTGTAGTTCTTAGATAAGGTTACAAAGCCAATGTTTATTGTAATTAATGATTTAAACATCCTTCTGAAAAGCATTCTTAGCAAGTCATAAGAATCTAAATGATGAAACAGAATATTTTTAGCAATTGTTTCTATGAAAAAGACAGTCAACATTAATGAAATAATAAAAGCAACAAAATGCAAGTCTCTGTCGTCAAAAGTCTGTATGAGAAGGAAAGAGCTTTACTTCTCTGAGAGATGATGTTACAAGCTGTGCCCCTCACTATTCCAAAGAGCTACTCACATGCTTTTTACATGAGATGAAAGGCTTCATAATCCAAGAAGTTCATAGATCACTTTAACATCATCTTTTCCAGAATTTTTTATTGATTACTAAAAATAAGCCTTCCCCTTGTTTTATAGAAGAAATTTTTCTGTGCTCATTACGGCCCAGCTGCTGGGTGCAGAGGCTTTTATTAGGCTTTTATTGCATTAAAAAGATGCCATGTTGCATGCTTCATAACAATTGAGCGAATTCCTTTTCACTTTTCTTTTGTCCACAGTACTGTTTGTACCTATTATCAGGATTGAAAATGATGTCTAGGTAGCATTCTCAAAGTTAGAGAAGGGATTGACCTGTCAATCTGGTCATGCTGTATGGCACTGAGATAGAGCTTTAAAAAATCACACAGATGTAAGAAAAAATAAACAAATATTGCTAGCAGATCTGCAAAAATCTAGTAGTAATTTTGTTGGATATGCAACTAGAAATTGTCACACCAGTAGTAAGGGCCACAAAATTAAAAAAAAAAAAAAAGTTCATTCCAAATAATGCAACATAACAATCAAGACAAACAAGCATCCATACGTGTTTTGCTTACAGTTTTAACATATCTTATTCCTTAGTTTAACACTATTTTATTTTGGTATAGAAGATCTCTATTATGTACTTCTTTCAATAATTTCTTGTGTGACTCAATTAGTTGTCTCCATTGCATTTGAAGATTCCAGTACCTCTAAGCTCACTCTCTCCCATCCAGCATTACATTTCTCACATTTTTCATTCCCTCCATAACATTATGTATGAATGTCCTCTTAAATAAATTAAGCTCCTAGAGTTCTGTCTTGTTCTTAGACTGAAAGTAGACATCTAAGTGTCTACCATCCTGAAGAGGTACATGTCCATTTATTTTTCATATTGGGAGTCACCAATTAAAAGGTGAAGAAAGAATGTATTCATTTGGTCAAGATTTTACAAGTGTCTGTTATGTCCCAGGCAATATTCTAGGCACTGGAGATAGAGCTATGAACAA
Source organism: Macaca fascicularis (assembly GCF_037993035.2). Taxonomy (NCBI): domain Eukaryota; kingdom Metazoa; phylum Chordata; class Mammalia; order Primates; family Cercopithecidae; genus Macaca; species Macaca fascicularis. The sequence goes on along the minus strand of NC_088380.1, from coordinate 91,734,378 downwards.
AATGGAAATCTTTGCTATCACACAGTTTATATTCTGTTATAGAGGAGATAATAAAGAAAATAAATGAGTAAAACACAAAGTATATAAGATAGTTGATCAGTGTCGTAGAGGAAAATTAAATAGGCAAGGGAGACAGAGGGCATTGGAAAAAGGGGAAGTTAGTCATGTAGAGAATCAAAATAGACCTTACCAAAATAGTCATATTTAAGTAAATTTCCAAATGTAGTGAGCAAGGAAGTCATTAGGATATCTCAGAGAAGATCCTGGAACAGGCACAGGAAAAGACAGATGCAGACAGAAGTCTACTGGTCTTGGTCAAAGAACTAGTGTAGCTAGAATTAGTGCTGATAGGAGAAATCAAGGTGTTAGAGGTAAAGGTGTGAATGTTGGAGGAAAAACACCAAGGGAGACAGATTGTTTGGTACCTTGCGGGCCATTCCAAAATGTCAATCTTTCTCCGAGTGAGTTGGAAGCCAGTGGAATTGAATTTAAAAGAATTTTAGTCTTCTCTTTAACAATTACAATGCTTTGAGAAATTTTGTGTTGGAGAAATTAAAGAGCTATAATTCAGTTACTTTTGCAAATATATTAAACTCTAGCTGTTCACTTCATGTTGCATGTATGTATTACTTAAAAACAGATGTTTTAAATGTTAAATCGGTCAGGCTAAGAAGGATCTGCTGTTTGGTTTTTTTTCCTGGAAGACAGTTGAGTTAGCCAGCTTCACTCAGTCCATGGCATTAAGATAGCAGTTTAGAAACTGGATATGAAGTAGAGCTGAATTCCTATCTGTTTATGATGCTGTACACATTAAGGAGATTCAGTTAGTCATCAGAATCAATTAGAAATTGCCATAGATGTAGTAGAAATTTTAGTAAGAAAAAAATATTTGTGAAACCTCATTTTGGTGGGAAAATTTTGTTGTCACCAGAAGTTTTGGAGTCTTAATAATAATTATGAACAGTTATGGCCGGGTGCAGTGGCTCACAACTGTAATCCCAGCACTTTGGGAGGATGAGGCAGGTAGATTACCTGAGGTCAGGAGTTTGAGACCAGCCTGGCCAACGTGATGAAATCTCGTCTCTACTAAAAATACAAAAATTAGCTGGGCGTGGTGGCATGTGCCTGTAATCCCAGCTACTCAGGAGGCTGAGGCCAGAGAATCGCTTGAACCCAGGAGGTAGAGGTTGCAGTGAGCCAAGATTGTGCCACTGCTCTCCAGCCTGGGTGACACAGTGAAACTCCATCTCAAAAAACAAACAAACCAAAAAAAAAGCAATGCATGTATGATCTTACTTCACACTACTATTATTATTACCTACTACTATTAATATGTTGTTCTAATACGTTGATATCATAATTACTCCTATTAGTAATGGTGATATTACACCTATTTTAATGAAATGAAAAAAAATCAAACTTAAACTTAAAGAAGTCAAGTAATTTTTATGGTGCCTAGGAACCAGAATTAGCTTTCAAATCCAGTTTTGAAGATTCTAGAGGCCATGCACTATGGATACTTTTTCTGCCTTATCAGGTTAACAATGGTAAACTTATAAATCAACTTGCAAAACTATTATGAATAGAAACATTTCATGCTATGATTGTAACATACTGCTGCGTGTGGGCGACACATAGTAGGAGTCCTTAAAATACTAGTTCCTTCACCACTTTCCCTCCTAAGTGGTAAAGACATTGCTTATTTTCAAAAGAACAACAGAAGACTGAACATGGAGTCTGTTTAAAAAAAATGCACTTTGTTTAGGTAAACATGTTTATAGTACTGGGCATTTTGTAAGACAATGCACTCCTCCTATTGATACTTGCAGTAATTCTCTCCCCAACAACAGCACAGACTATACTATACATACATAATGGTAATTTTAGAGTAGAAACATATCAATCACAATTTGTACATATAATTTTGGAAGGCATAGTGTGCTACACAGTGTCTTCCAGGAATGTGTTTGTTTTGCAAGGAAATAAAATGTAACTCTTCATTAAATGTTACCACGTGAGCGTGCATGCGCGCGCACACGAACACACACACACACACATATAAATAAAATACATATATATTTATATATATTATATATAAAACAACTGTGTTCTACCTTATACTCAAACTTTTTGCAAATATGGACTTTGCAATATATAAGTTTGACCACTCTTAACAATTTAGAATCTTAATTCATGTTCCAAAGGATTCTTCTTTTATACAACTAAAACCAGGCTCTCATTTTCTTTGTGTAACGTCCTCCTAGCTTTCATCCCCCAGTTTTAATTTTGAGTCATATCAGTCCAGGTTATTAATTTTGTTCCCCATTTATCCCATTCACACACTGGAAGGTACATAAATTGTAACCAGTGTCTAATACCATCCTCAGAGTCCATGTCATGAGACTAACTTATAATGAGATCTTTTTGGCTTCTCTAGTAAAACTAAACCTTCTTGGATAGTATCCAAGACACATCTGTGTTAAATAAAATTCTGCTCTACAGAATCTGGCAATATGGATGTAGACAAGAGTAAATACACCTCTGACTCAAGTACAACAGTAACTTTTTAATTAAATGTTAATTTGTTACTTATAATGCTATGTAATTTTAAAAGAGATTTCAAATATATTATCTCATTCTTACAGCAGCCCTCTGTGAAAGGTAGAATAGAAATTATACTCATATTTTACCCTTAAGGAAACAAAAACTCTAAGACAATAAGCAACTAGTCTCAGGTTAGACACCTGCAAAGAATTAAAGTTGATTTCAAGTTGAGGATTTCTGACTCTTTTTCCAGAGCTCTTCTCACCACACATTATGTCTAAGTGAAAAAGGTGAAGTGAAGTCACTCATAAATTTGTGGGTGAAACACAAAATATTTTCTTTGGGGCCAAATATACAGAGAAATCTTGGAATCATTCTTTGTTTGGAAATACGGGTTTGTCCTGCAACTGTCAAACAAAGTTCCATTCTGCCAAGAGCACATTCTATAATTTTTTTGGAATAATACTTTTTTTAGGACTATCAAAGACACCAAAAATTAGTACTAATGAAAGGAAACTTGGCCAGTTACATATTAAACAATATTATAAGATTAACAATAACTTAAAAAATGTGGTACTAGTACACGGCATGGAACAGTTCAAAAGCAGTTCCAAATACATTAAAAAACTTTCATATGCTCCAAAAGAAATAGAGGTGTAAGAGTTAAATTATTCAAAAAATGGTGTTAGAAAGAATATCCATCTTTTATTCATCTCACAACAGGGATTGAAATATATTCCAAGTAGATGAAATAATTAAATGCAATAAAATGTACAGGTGAGTATTTAACAAACTGGGAGTGCTAGATATTGTTGCCTAAGTCGTGTGCAGCTGCACAATGGCACACCCACCTAGGTGAAAGTTTTTAACACCTTGCAACTGATTTTTGGTTGGGAAAGAATTTTTTAAATGTGAAAGCAGTATAAAAATCACATAAGTGAGATCCATGGATTTGACCATATCAACACAGTTGAATATTATACATAAAACTTTAAAAAATTAAGACAAAGAATAACTAGTAAAAACATTTGCAATAAATATTATATCCTTGCAGGATTTGTGTATGAATTCATGTATGTGTAATGACCAACACCCAAATCCCTATCAATAACATTCATTACTTCTATAAATTAGGGTGATGTTAAAAGGTATAACAAAAATATCCCAAGTTGTAAAATGGCTCCAACATAATAGAAACAAGCATTTGTAAACTTTTTATACCAGGACCACATTAGTAGTCTGGTGAGGCTTAGAATCCCTTCTCAAAATAATTTTTTATTTCTTTTTATTTTATATATTTTTTATTTTTATAGATTTAAGGGGAACAAATGAAGTTTTGTTATATGGATATATTGTGTGGTGGTAAAGTCTGGGTTTTTAGTGTAACATAACCCAAATAGTATACATTGTACCTGGTAAGTAGTTTCTCATCTATTATCCCCCTCCCACTATCTGACCTTTCTGAGTCTCTAACCTTTATTGTTTTACTCTCTATGTCCATGTGTAAACATTATCAAAAAAATAATGTTTTTAAATGCATGAAAAAAAAATTTTTAAGTTTCAAAAGAAACTAATTACATTGAAATGCAGTGCTAAAATATTGAAATAATTTATGATATAATAATAAAGATGCTTCTTTATTAAAATATCAAATAACAAAATATACCAGCAGGTTCATGACTACTATATTTTTAAAATCTTGATGAGTATGAATTAAATTTCAGATATTTGCTACAATTGTAGTGTGATACAAAACTACTTTTCATAGGTACTGCTAATGCTACTGGTTTTTGTCTACACTCATAACAAAAGAAAATGCTAAATTGAGATAAGAAAGACAAAAAAATCATATTTTTTCCCATTCCAAGTTCACAGACCACTTGAATTCAATCTACAGACCCCTTGGAGATCTGTGGGCCTCAAATTAGAAGCTAATTCAATACAAGTTTATTTCTTGCTTATATAATATTCTTTCATGAGAAGGCAGAGAAGCAGGATTCAGGTGAAGGAGACCTCAGGGGACCAGAGACCAGCTGAAGGAGATTTGCCTTGTTCAAAGATGCAGTTTCCAAAGGCATCATCATTGTTCCCATCCCAGCTAGCCAAAAGAAAGAAGAATATAAAGAGATATATGTGAGAATTTTGGGAACCTGGAAATGGTGTACATCATGTCTACTCATATTCTAGTGACTAAAACTCAGTGACGTGAATATACCTATCCGCAAGGGCAGATGAGGAATATACATAAGCAGTATTCCTGTGAAGAAGAAGAGAGTCTGGGCTTTGATGAGTAGGTAATAGTCTGCCATATCACCCACCATATTAGCAATTTCATTTCTAATGACTATACTCAATGAGGTAAAGTTAAGAATGAAGAAATGGGAACCGCTGTGGAAATGAATTGTGTAAAAAGTGCATTTTGAAGAGCAAGTCATCAAGATGAACTATTTTTAAAATGTTGAAGCACCTTGATCCATTACTTTAATTCCTATGAATGTTTAAGAATATAACACAAACTGAAGAAAAATATCCACACGAATTATTACCAGCAGCATAAGTGTAAATAAAAATACAATTATTTATTATTATTTAAAAGAAATATACAATAACCAAAAATTCAATTAGCACTGCCAATGAAATTGAGGTACAATCACGTGATAGATTATTATGTTTATAAGAGTTTTAACATGTAATAGCTGAAATTTCTTCAATGCTTATTATATGTTAGGCATTGTGCTGATTGATATACATGCCTTATGTCCTCACAACAACCCCATGAGACACTTTATTTTTCCCATTTCAAGTATGAAGAAACTGAATCTCAGCAAAACTAAGTGCTTTGCTGAGAAATATAAAGCTCTGATAAATATTCGCTGATTGCCCACCTAGAATCTGTTCTCTCTTCTTGATAAAATCCTAATCTTGCAGGAGCTGGGGGGAAATGTGCTCTGTTAAAAACATTGCACCTCCAGACTAACACAATTGAGGCTGGCTATGTGCCTATCCATGGCCAGTGCAATTCAAGAAGGAATTGCCATTATAAAGGGAGACTCATCTGGCATGAGCCTGTTCAGACTTCCAGCCTTCATCTTTTCTCTCTTCTTCTTCTCCCAAAGGAACACTGTAGGGACTCAGCACACTCAGCATGCCTGGGGGCAGTTGACAACAAAGGTAACAGTTTGGGCTTGTATGCACTCACTCCCTGAGCTCAGCATGAAATGATCAGAAAAATTCATAGCCCACAGCTTCTCCCTAGGGAGAGAAAGAGAAGACTAAACATAGATCTAATATTCAGACATTTTTGGGAGCTGCCTGAGGACTGATTTCAGTCTCTCCTGTCTTGGAGCACAGATGGGACACAGCATATCGTGAACAGAAAACAAAAATAGTTGTATGGTGTGTTGCTGCTCCAGAGGACACACAGTACAGCAAACAGACATCAGAAGGAGCAAGATATAATAAACTCCTGAAACAGAAACTGGAGAATCCCTTTAAATAGAAATTTACATGCACACATCTAGAGAAGTCACATCCACAAAAAAAGTTTGAGAGGCCCCTAAAATCTTTAGCTTGGTTGACTGTTGGAGATCATCTCCTGCAGGAAGCCAATCTATAAACACTGGAAGAGGTGGCTGTTTTTTCAAATGTTTAGACACCAACACAAAATGTCAAGCACAAAGAAACAGGAAAATATAGAGCAAACAAATATAAGTAAATCTTCCTAATGCCATGCTAAAAAAACAGAGGTATATGAATTACCTAACAAAGAGTTCAAAATAAACATCATAAAAATGCTCAACAAATTCAGTGAAACAATATATAAAAAAGGATTATTTCAACAAAAAGATAGAAAATATATATTGTTTTAAAAATCAAACAAAAAATTGGAAATGAAGATTCCAATAACTGTGATAAAAAATTTCCTAAAAAGGTTCAACAGCTGATTGATCAAGCAAAAGTATAAGCAAACTTTAAGACAAGCCACTTAAAAGTATCCAATTTGAGGAACAAACAGAAAAAAAAATTAAAAATGAATAAAGCTCTACGGACTTATAGGAAACCATGATGTAAACTGATATACACATGGTGGTAGTCCCAGAAGGAGCAGAAAGAGAAAATGGAAGAATCTTTTTTTTTTTTTAATAATGATCTTCTCCTACCTGCTGCCTTTTGAAGAAGGTGATTTGCTTCCCCTTCACCTTCAACCATGATTGCAAATTTTCTGAGGCCTCCCTAGTCATGTTGAACTGATGCTGAGGCTGCAATATCATTAACATGCAAGTATGAGAGGAATGAAGCACTCCATCTTATAAAGACTGTGACCTATGGATTCTTGTGATGGGGATTATGTTGGATGCACCTAGAAAAATTAGAAGCTTCTAGTTAACTCCACAAAATGTTGTGTGCCTCATGAATAAAGATGCTGGGAGGAGGGGCCAAGATGGCTGACTAGAAGCAGCTGTTGTCAGTGGCTCCCACCAAAAAGAAGAAAAACAGCAAGTGAATCTTGCACCATCAGCTGAGATAGCCAGGTTCTCTCACTGGGACTGACTAGGTAGTTGGTGTAACCCATGGAGAGTGAGGAAAAGCAGAGTAGAGTGACAGCTCACCAAGGAGCCACACAGGACAAGAGGAATTACCACCCTTAGCCAAGGGAGAAAGTGAGTCGTTGTGCTACCCCACCTGGAAAACCACACTTTATCCACAGATCTGTGCAACCTTCAGATCAGGAGATCTCTTCATGAGCCCATGCCACCAGGGCCTTGGTTCCCAAGCACAGAGCTGTGCAGATGCTTGATGGCCGCTCAGGTTGCAGCCAGCAGCTGCATAAGAAGATTGGCACTGCCTAAGGTGACTGCCAAATACTCCCCATCAAGGGGAGGGGAGCAGCCATCAGTGTGGCTCCAGTCTGTTGTTTTCCCCTGCTGGTGCCAGAGAGACTGGGTGGTTTGGACCAAGAGGAATTCCCCACAGGGCAGCACAGCAGCTGTGTACAGATCATGGCCAGACTTCTTGTTTAGGTGGGACTCAGATCATTCCTTCTCACTGGGTGGAGCCTCCCTGTGGGAATTTCAACAACTCCAGCCAGGGTTTGCAGACAGAACTCTAATCTCCCTGAGATGGAGCCCATGGTGGGAGACGCAGCCATGATCTCCGTAGTTCATCAGACTTAACCTCTCTTGTTTGCTAGCCCTGAAGAGTCTAGGCAGTCCGGATGAGGGGGATTCCCTCCAGCACAGTAACTTCTCAGCTAAGGGGCAGCCAGAATTCTTTGTTAAGCAGGTCCCTGACCCCATGCCTCCTAACTGAGTGAGAACCCCCCCAACAGGGGTCACCAGACACCTTATACAGGACCATTCCCACTAACATCAGATTTTTTCCCCTTCTGCAACAAAGCTCCCAGAGGGAAGAGCAGGCAACCATCTTTCTGTTCTGCAGCTTCCACTGGTAACACCTCCAAGTGCAGGAGAGACCCAGGTGAATAGAGTCTGGAGTGGACCCCCAGCAAGCTACAGCAGGCCTACAGAAGAAAGGCCTGACTGCTAAAAGGAAAACACACAAACAGAAAGAAACAACAACATCAACAAAAAGATCCCACAAAAACCCTATGCAAATTTTAGCAGCCTCAAAGATCCAAGGTAAATAAGTTCATGAAGATTAGAAAGAATCAATGCAAAAACACTGAAAATCCAAAAATCCGGAGAGCCTCTTCTCCTCAAAATAATCACAACGCCTCTCCAGCATGATCACAGAACTGGGCAGAGGCCGAGATGGAGGAACTGAATAAAGAAGGTTTCAGAAGAAACTAAGAACCATGATAAAATATTGCAGGAGTGACCAGGCATGGTAGTTCATACCTATAATCCCAACACTTTGGGAGACTGAGATAGGCGGACCACCTGAGGTCGAGAGTCCAAGACCAGCCTGACCAACATGGAGAAACCCCGTCTCTACTAAAAATACAAAAATTAGCCAGGCATGGTGGTGCATGCCTGTAGTGCCAGCTACTAGGGAGGCTGAGGCAGGAGAATCACTTGAACCAGGGAGACGGAGCCGAGATTACGCCACTACACTCCAGCCTGGGCAACAGAAGCAAAACTTCATCTCAAAAAAAAAAAAAAAAAATATGAGGAGCTGTTAACCAGAATAACCAATTTAGAGAGGAACGTAAATAACCTGATGGAGCTGAAAAACACAACACGAGAACTTCACAATGCAACAAGTATCAATAGCCGAATAGGCCAAGAAGAGAAAAGAATCTCAGAGCTTGAAGACTATATTGCTGAAATAAGACAGGCAGACAAGATTAGAGAAAACAGAATGAAAGGGAATGAACAAAACCTTCAAGAACTATGGGATTATGTAAAAAGACTGAACCCACGACTTATTGGAGTACCTGAAAGAGATGGGAAGAATGGAACCAAGCTGGAAAACATACTTCAGGATATCACCCAGGAGAACTTTCCCAACCTAATAAGAAAGGCCAAGATTCAAATTCAGGAAGTCCAGAGAACCCTAGTAAAATACTCCATGAGAAGATGAACCCCAAGACACATAATAATCAGATTCTCTAAGGTTGAAAGGAAGAAATAAAAATTTTAAGGGCAGCCAGAAAGGCCAGATCACCTACACCAGAAAGCCCACCATCAGACTAACAGCAGACCTCTCAGAGGAAACCTTATAAGCCAGAAGGGACGGGGGGTCAATAGTCAGCATTCTTAAAGAAAAGAATTTCCAACCTATAATTTCATATCCAGCCAAACTAATCTTCATAAACAAAGGAGAAATAAAATCATTTTTCAGATAAGCAAATGCTAAGGGAATTCATCACCACCCGTCCTACCTTGCAAGAACTCCTGAAGGAAGCACTAAATATGGAAAGGAAAAATTGTTACCAGCCACTACAAAAATACACTGAAGTACACATACCAATGTCACTATGAAGCAACTACATTAACAAGTCTACAAAATGACCAGCCAGAATCATGATGACAGGATTAAATTCATTAAGAAGTCTGCAAAATGACCAGTTAGAATCATGATGACAGGATTAAATTCAAACATAAAAATATTAACTTTAAATGTAAATAGGCCACATGTACCAGTTAAAAGACAGAATGGCAAGCTGGACAAAGAGTCAAGACCCATTGGTACGCTTTATTCAAGAGACCCATCTCACATGCAAAGACACACATGGGCACAAATAAATGGATGGAGAAAAATTTACCAAGCAAATAGAATCAAGTTGCAATCCTGGTTTCTGACAAAACAGACATTAAACCAACAAGTATAAAAAAGACAAAGATGGGAATTGTTTAATGGTAAATGCTTCAATTCAACAAGAAGAGCTAACGGTCCTAAATGTATATGCACTCAATATAGGAGCACTCCATAAAACAAGTTCTTAGAGACCTACAAAGAGACTTAGACTCCCACACAGTAATAGTGGGGGACTTTAACACTCCGTTGTCAATATTAGAGTTTATTGAGACAGAAAATTAAGAGATCTTCAAGGCTTGAACTTGGCTCTGGATCAAGTGAACCTGATAGATATCTACAGATCTCTCCGCCCCAAAACAACAGAATATACATTCTTCTCAGTGCCACATGATACCTACTCTAAAATTGATCACATAATTGCAAGTAAAACACTCCTTAGAAAATGCAGAAGAACTGAAATCATAATAGTCTCTCAGACCACAGTGCAATCAAATTAGAACTCAAGGTTAAGAAACTTACTAAAAGCCACACAACTACATGGAAATTGAACAACCTGCTCCTGAATGCCTCCTGGGTAAATAATGAAATTAAGGCAAAAATTAAGAAGTTCTTTAAAACAAATGCGAACAAAGAGACAACATACCAGAATCTTTGGTATGCAGCTAAAACAGTGTTAAGAGAGAAATTTATAGCATTAAATGCCCACATCAAAAAGCTACAAAGTTCTCAATTTACATCCTAACATCACAACTAAAAGAACTAGAGAAACAAGAGCAAACAAACCTCAAAGCTAGCAGAAGACAAGAAATAACCAAGATCAACAAAAAACTGAAGGAGATAGAGACTTAAAACAAAACAAAACAAAACAAAACAAAAACCTTTAAAAAAATCAACAAATCCAGGATTTGTTTTTTTTTTGGAAAAAAATTAATAAAATAGACTGCTAGCTATACTAAGAAGAAAAGAGAGAACAATCAAAGATAGACACAATAAAAAACAATAAAGGGGATATCACTACGGATGCCACAGAAATACAAACAACCATTAGAGAATACTATAAACACCTTTATGCTAATAAACTGAAAAATCTAGAAGAAATGGATAGATTCCTGGACACATACACCCTCCCAAGGCTAAACCAGAAAAAAGTTGAATCCCTGAATAGTCCAATAACATGTTCTAAAATTGAGGCAGTAACAAATAACCTATCAACCCAAAAAAGCACAGGACTAGATGGATTTCCAGCTGAATTCTACCAGACATATAAAAAGGAACTGGTTCCTTTTCTTCTGAAACTATTCCAAACAATTGAAAAGGAAGGACTCCTCCCTAACCATTTTATGAGGCCAGCATCTTCCTGATACCAAAACATGGCAGAGATACAACAACATAAGAAAACTTCAGCCCAATATCCCTGATGAACATCAATGTAAAAGTCTTCAATAAAATACTGGCAAACCAAATCCGGCAGCACATCAAGAAACTTATTCAGCATGATCAAGTTGGGTTCATCCCAAGGATGCAAGGTTAGTTCAACATATGCAAATCAATAAATGTAATTCATCACATAAACAGGACCAATGACAAAATCCACAAAATTATCTCAATAGATGCAGAAAAGGCCGTCCATAAAATTCAACATTCCTTTATGTTAAAAACTCTCAATACATTAGGCACATTGAAGGAACATTCCTCAAAATAATAAAGAGTCATTTATGACTAACCCACAGACAATATCATACTGAATGGGCAAAAGCTGGAAACATTCCTCTTGAAAACCAGCACAAGGGAAGGATGCCCTCTCTCACCATTCCTATTCAACATAGTGTTGGAAATTTTGGCCAGGTAAATAGGCAAGAGAAAGAAATAAACGTATTCAAATAGGAAGAGAGAGAAGTTAAATTTTCTCTGTTTGGAGATGACATGATCCTATATCTAGAAAATCCCATTGTTTCAGCCAAAAGCTTCTTAAGCTGATAAGCAACTTCAGCAAAGTCTCAGGATACAAAATCGACGTGCAAAAATCACAAGCATTCCTGTACTGCAACAGCCAAGCAGAGAGCCAAATCATAAATGAACTCCCATTTATAATTGCTACAAAGAGAATAAAATACCTAGGAATACAGATAACAAGTGAAGTGAAGGACCTCTTCAAGGAGAACTACAAACCACTGCTCAAGGAAATCAGAGAGGACATGAACTGGTGAAAAAATATTCCATGCTCATGGACAGGAAGAATCAATATCTTGAAAATAGCCATCCTGTCCAAAGCGATTTATAGATTCAATGGTATTCTCATTAAACAACCATTGACATTCTTCACAGAATTAGAAAAAAAACTACTTTAAATTTCATATGGAACCAAAAATGAGCCTAAATAACCAAGACAATCCCAAGCAAAAAGAATAAGGCTGGAGGCATCACACTACCTGACTTCAAACTATACTACAAGGCTACAGTAACAAAAACAGCATGGTACTGGTACATAAACAGATACTTAGACCAATGGAACAGAATAGAGAAATTAGAAATGAGACCACATATCTACAACCATCTGATCTTTGACAAACCTGAAAAAAACAAGCAATGGGGAAAGGATTCCTATTAAAGAAATGATGCTGGGAGAACTGGCTAGCTATATGCAGAAAATTGAAACTGGACCCCTTCCTTATACCTTATACAAAAATTAACTCAAGATGAATTAAAGACTTAAATGTAAAACCCCAAACTGTAAAAACCCTAGAAGAAAATCTAGGCAATACCATTCAGGACATAGGTAATGGCAAAGATTTCATAATGAAAACCTCAAAAACAATGGCAACCAAAAAAATTGGCAAATGGGATCTAATTAAACTAAAGAGCTTCTGCACAGCAAGAGAAACTATCATAAGAGCAAACAGACAACCTACAAAATGGAAGAAAATTTTTGCAATATATCCGTCTGACAAAGGTCTAATATCCAGAATCTATAAGGAACTTATGCAAATTCACAATAAATAAACAAGCAACCCCATTAAAAAGTGGGCAAAGGACATGGACAGACACTTTTCAAAAGAAGACATACATGCAGCTACCAAATATATGAATAAAAAGCTCAACATCACTGATCATTAGAGAAATGCAAATTAAAACCATAATGAGATACTATCTCATGCCAGTCATAACAATTTTTGTTAAAAAGTCAAGAAATGGCCAGGTGTAGTGGCTGACGCCTGTAATCCCAGCATTTTTGGAGGCCAAGGCAGGCAGATCACAAGGTCAGGAGTTCGAGACCATCCTGCCTAACATGGTGAAACCCCGTCTCTACTAAAAATACAAAAAAATTAGCCAGGCATGGTGGTGGGTGCCTGTAGTCCCAGCTACTCAGGAGGCTGAGGCAGAAGAATGGTGTGAATCCGGGAGGCAGAGCTTGCAGTGAGCTGAGATCACGCCACTGCACTCCAGCCTGGGTGACAGAGCAAGACTCCGTCTCAAAAAAAAAAAAAAAAAAAAAAAAAAAAGTAAGGAAACATCTGATGCTGGTGAGACTGCAGAGAAATAGGAACGCTTTTTCACTGTTGGTGGGAAATTAGTTCAACCATTATGGAAGATAGTATGGTGATTCCTCAAAGTTTTAGACCCAGAAATACCATTTGATCCAGAAGTCCTATTACTGGGTATATACCCAAAGGAATATAAATCATTCTGTTATAAAGATACATGTACACATTATGTTCATTGAAGCTCTATTCACAATTGCAAAGATGTAGAGTCAACCTAAATGCCCATCAGTGATAGACTGGACAAAGAACATGTGGTGCGTATATATGAAGGGATACTATGCAGCCATAAAAAGCAACGTAATCATGTCCTTTACAGGGACATGGATGGAGCTGGAAGCCATTATCCTCAGCAAACTAACCCAGGAAAAGAAAACCAAACACCGCATGTTCTCACTTATCAGTGGGAGCTGAAAAATGTGAATACATAGACAAAGTGAGGGGAACACCACACACTAGGGCTTTTCAGGAGGGGCAGGAAAGAAGGAGAGCATCAGGAAGAATGGTTAAGGCATGCTGGGCTGAATATCTAGGTGATGGGTTGATAGGTGCAGCAAATCACTACAAAATAATAATTGAAACACCAAGGAAGATAACAAAAGAGAGTCAAAAAAGCTACAAAATAGACAAAAGAATTAATAAAATGTCAATAATAAATCCTTACCTATCAATATTACTAAATGTAAATAGATTAAACTCCCCCATCAAAGGACACATAGTGGCTGAATGGATACAAGAAAACTCAATGTTTTACTGTCTATGAGAGAATAATTTTAGATTTAAAGACACACAGACTAAATGATAAAAGATGGAGAAAAGGAATTCCATGGAAATAGTAACCCAAAGAGAGCAGGGATGGCTGTGTTTGTATCAAACAAAATAGACTTAAGTAATAAACTGCCCCAAGAAACAAAGATGGACATTATATAAACATAAAAGGGTTAACTTGCCAGGGAGATAAAACAGTTATAAAGCATATACATCTGTCATCAGGGTACCTAAATATATAAAGTAAATATTGACATAACTGAAGAGAGAAACAGCAATACAATAATATTAGAATACTTCAACACCTCTCCTTTCAATAAGGGATAGAATATTGGGACAGATAATTAATAATGAGACAGCAAATCTGAAAAATAACATAGATCAAATGAACCTAAGAGATATATACAGAACATATCATCCAACAGCAGCAGAATACACATTCTTCTCAGGCATACCTGGAACATTCTTCAAGATAGATTACATGTTAAGCCACAAAATAAGTTAACAAATTTAATGAGATTGAAATAATACAAAGTACTTTTGTGACCACAATGGAATGAAACTAGAAATCAACCAAAGAAAGAAAACTGGAAATTTTTCATAACATGTGGAAAGTAAAAAACATATTCTTGAGCAGCCAATGGATCAAAGAAGAAATCAAAAGCAAAATCGAAAATACCTTGAGAAAAATTAAAATGAAATACAACATACCAAAACCTATGGGATGCAGCAAAAGCAATACTTAGAAGTTTATAGCAGTAAATGCCTACATTAAAAAAAGAAAGATATCAAATAAGCAGCCTAACTTTACACCTCAATGACCACAAAATTTAGTAGAAAGGGAAAAATAATGAAGAGTAGAGTAGAAATAAACAAAGTGGGAAATAAAAAACAATAGAAATTATGTGATAAAACTGAGGGTTTTTTTAAAAAGATAAAACGGTCAAAATTTTAGCCAGAATTACCAAGAAAGAGAAGAGAAAACATTCAAATAAAATCAGAAATGAAAGAAGAAACATTACAAGAAGCTGAGGCTAGGCGCGGTGGCTGACGCCTGTAATCCCAGCACTTTGGGAGGCCAAGGTGGGCAGATCATGAGGTCAGGAGATGAGATCATTCTGGCAAACACGGTGAAACTCCGTCTCTACTAAAAGTACAAAAATTAGCCAGGCATGGTGGTATGCACTTGTAGTCCCAGCTATTCAGGAGGTTGAGGTAGAATTGCCTGAACCCGGAAGGCAGAGGTTGCAGTGAGCTGAGATCATGCCACTGCACTCCAACCTGAGCCACAGAGTGAGACTCCATCTCAAAAAAAAAAAAAAAAAAAAAAAAAAGGAAGCTGGATATGGTGCCACGCACTTACAGTCCCAGCTACTTGTGTGGCTGAGGCATGGCATTGGAATTGCTTGAGCCCAGGAGTTCAAGGCCAGTCTGGGCAACATAGTGAGACCTTGTCTCAATAAAATCAAATAAAATAAAAGAAGAGACATTACAATTGATACTACAGAAATAAAAAGACTACTATGAATAATTATATCCTAACGAATTAGATAAGCTAGGTGAAATGGATAAGTTTCTATTATCACCCAATGTACCAAGTCTGAATCATAAAGAAATAGACAACCTGAACAGACCTATAGGTAATAACCAGTAATGAATTGAATAAGTTATCAAAACTCCTTGACAAGGAAAAGCGCAGAACCAGATGACTTCACTGATGAAATCTACTAAACATTTAAAGAAAGTTAATACCTATTTTTCTCAAATTATTTCAAAAATTGAAGAGAAATGAACACTTTTAAGCTTATTTTTTATGGCCAACATTATCTTGATAGCAACACCAGACAAAGACACTACAAGAAAAGAAGACAATAGGCCAATATCCCTAATGAACATAAATAGAAAAATACTCCACAAAACATTAGCAAACAGAGTCAATAGCACATTAAAAGAATCATGTATCATGATTAAGTGGGAGTTATCTGACGCAAGAATGGTTCAGCATTTAAAAATCAATTAACATAGTGATATACTATATTAATAGAATAATGGATAAAACTCACACGATTATCTCCATGAATACAGAAGAAGCACCTGACAAATTTCAACACTTTTTACAAATAACAGTCAGTAAACTAAAAATAGAAGAAAATTACCTTAATATAATAAAGTCATATATGAAAAGCCCACAGCCAACATCATGCACAATAATGAAAAACTAAAATATTTTTCTCTAAGATCAGAAACAAAGCAAGAATGTCCATTCTTACCACTTCTATTCAATGTAGTACTGGAAGTCCTAGGGAGAGCAATTAGGCAACAGAAAGAAATTAAAGAAATCCAAATCAGAAAGGAAGATGTAAAATTGTCTCTGTTTGCAATGACACAATCTTATAAGTAGAAAAAAAAGACTCCATAAAAAACATTAGAAATAATAAATGAATTTGGTAAAGTTGCAGGACAGAATATCAACATATGAAAATGAGTTGTATTTCTATACTCTAAAAATGAATTATTCAAAAAGAAAATTAAGGAAACAAACCCATTTAAAAGACCATCTGAAAAGAATAAGACAGCCGGGCATGGTGGGTCACACCTGTAATTCCAGTACTTTGGGAGGCCAAGGTGGGCAGATCATGAAGTCAGGAGATCGAGACCATCCTAGCTCACAAGGTGAAACCCCGTCTCTACTAAAAATACAAAAAGTTAGCTGGGTGTGGTGGTGGGCGCCTGTAAACCCAGGTACTCAGGAAGCTGAGGCAGGAGAATGGTGTGAACCCGGGAGGCGGAGCTTGCAGTGAGTTGAGATTGCCCCACTGCACTCCAGCCTGGGTGACAGAGCAAGACGCTATCTCAGAAAAAAAAAAAAAAAAAGAATAAGACAAACTTAACTGAGGAAGTGAAAGACTTGTACTGTGAAAATCACAAAACATTGATGAAAGAAATTTCAAAAGACAAAGAAATGGAGAGACTTTCCACGTTAATGGATTGGAAGACTTAATACTGTTAAAATGTACATACTATTGTGCAGGGGCCTTTGAAAACAGTATGCTGAGAATAGATAGGGCTCAAGGACAGTATCTCCAATTGAACTTTTAATGAACTCCCGTAGGCGCCAAGAAGGCGGGCAGATAAGGAAGAGCATAGAAACAAGGAACTGAGTAGAAGGTTACATGTGGGAAAAGAAAGTTTGTTTTGCATTGCATTCTTTCTGCTGACGTGTGGTTTATGGAGTATAAATAAAGTGAGGCGGAGGCTCTGAGTGCGGCCGCCATGTTCTCTGTGTGTCTTTGTCTTTTGTGTGTTCTTTCATTCTCCACCACCCCCAGCACGGACCCCAACAAGTGGCGCAGCGAGCAGGGTCAGCACGGGTGAGTAGGGGAGAACAAGAAGGGGAACCCCCTAGGGGCGGGTAAGGCCCAGATATTGTTAAGGGGAACCGTCTTAAGCTTTCATTATGGGGAATTCCATCTCTCTGGCCTCAGAATATTTACAGCTGTTTCAAGGACTGTTGCTGTCTATAGGAGTAGAAGTGAAAGAAAAAGACTTTGAAGTGATTGTTTGCCCATGTTGAACAACATTGTTACTGGTTTCAGTATCAGACTAAAGTGCAGCTGAATCACAGAGAATGGTTACAGGTAGTAAAAACTCTGCTTAGAGCTCTCCAGTTAGGGGATATTATGCCTCTAAAATTGTGGACCTTGTGTGACTCTATCACTCAGACATTAGAGTTACTTGAGACTGATTCAGAGTGTAGTAATGTAGCCACAGGAGGAAAGGTATCTGAGGATTTGAAAAAATAAATAAATAAATAAATCTGAAATGGAGCCCATTTGTGCCAGGATAACAGAGGATGGGGGGGGGGGGGTAGCAAAAGGGGGAGAAGAGAAAAAGCCAGCTCTTCCTTCTTCTAAGGGAAATTCTGACATGCAGTGTATTATGGAAATGCTTCAACAAATATTACAGATATATTCTTCTAATTCACTTTTGCGAGCTTTCCCTGTTTCTTTTCCTTCTGCCCTGTTAAAAGAGGATTTTCCAGAGCCTCCAACCCCCCAGCTTCCTTATCTTTACCTTTGTTTGGCAAAGTTGAAGCCCTGTTCACATCAGACATACTTTAAATTTATACTAAACACCTGTTTAATATGTTAAAACCAGTGTATATGTATATCTTGTTGTTTGTTAAAATATTATGAGTATTTCAATAGTCAATAAATAAGCACATTAATATTAACTATTAATATTAATATAGTATTAATAACCCCAGCTAGGAAATTGTTATGTTATAGGGGTGCATAGGTTCCACCAATTTACACTCCAAACAGAAGTTGAGTATTCGAGCTGCTTAACACATTAACTACCTCTTGATATTTTCTGTGTTTTTAAATTTTAACCATTGTATTGTGTATGTAATGATTCTCAATTTGGTATTAATAATCATATTTCCTAGTGAGTAATGATGTTAGACATATAGGTTTATTGTCATTTCTTTGTTCTGCTACTTTTGGTTGGGTTATTTGCCTTTTCTTATTAATATGTTGAGATTCTTTATATTTGGGGATATGAGTATTATTATATATTACATATACTTTTAATTAAAAAAAAATTTTTTTTAAGGAGCTGGATTTGTTTCCAATTATTTGTGCTTCTTTTGCTCCTAATGCTCAGTTTTCAAATGGTGGCAATAATGTCCAATTTAATGCCTTACAAATTAAATTTTTAAAAAGAAAAGAAAGCTGCCATTTCTAACTATGGACCTCAATCTCCTTTTATCCTTGGTCTTCTTGATATTTTTTCATCAGAAAATTTGATAATTCCTATAGACTGGAAGACTTTGGGGAAGGCTTTTCTTGATCGTTCTCAGTGGTTACAATTGCACAGCTGGTAAATGAACAAGGCACATGTACAGGCTAGGAAAAATGTTATGTGTTATCCCCCTGGACCCACTGAGGAACAACTCACAGGCACGGGCCAATATGCTACTCTTAATGCTCAGGCTGGTTTAGATGATGTTGCCCTTACTCAAATCAAGACTTTGTTTTTAAGGGCCTGAAATAAGGTAGAGATAACAGGAAAATGTTCCCTTTCCTCTGTGAAGATTTTATAGGGCACAAATGAACTATATCCAGATTTCATAGCCCATCTTCAGGATGCTGTCTTCAAAATTGTGGGTGCTGGCCTTGCTTGAAAAATTTTGTTACAAACATTGTCTTTTAAAAATGCTTATGCTGACTGTTAAAAATTGTTAAAATCGTTAAAGGCCAATGGGGCCAATTTAGATAAATATATTAAAACTTGTGTTAGTGTTGGAGGGGCTATTTATAATGCTCAATTATTTGCTGGAGCTTTGTCTAAAGCCTTAAAAGGAAATAACAAACAAGGTGTTTGCTTTCAGTGTGGTAAACCTAGACATTTCAAAAAAGAATGTCATAAAAATTGAACACTTTTATCCCTCAAGGCAGAAAGCTGCCTTCAGAGGTGTACAAATGTTGTGGTAAAGGTCGACATTGGACAAATAAATGTCGTTCCAAAACTGATAAAAGTGGAAATTTACTGTCTCCTCTCCTGGGAAATGGGAGTCGGGGCCCACAGGCTTGGGGCCCCAACAATTACAATACAAGTCTACTACAATATTCAGTGAGCAATGGCCTACAACATTAAGGAATAAATTCAAGTCCTCCTTAAGGATCCCACACCTTACCCCAGTTTCTCAGCTTTATGCGGCAACTAAGCAGAGCACCGCTGCTGACTTAGCTATTACTCAGCCTTATACTTTGTCTCCTAATAGAGGAGTATATAAATTAGCTATTAGAGTGTGTGGCCCTTTGCCAAAAGGACATGATATTACTAATAAAATTCTTATTTTGGTACAAGTTTCACAATTTATACGTCTAGAGGCAGGGGAACGTATTCTCAATAGAGAGGGTTTGGTAGCACAGAAAAAAACTGTTTTTTGGGAAACTTTAGTTTCTAATCAAAAGCCCTTATGTTCATTGCACATTAATGGAATAGTTTTAAAAGAGTTAATTGATATGGGGGTAAATATGTCTATCATTTGTTTAAATTATTGGCCTACACAATGGGAAAAAAGACAAGTTTCAGTTATACTCACTGGCTTGGGTGCTGCTTCTGTGGTTTATCAAAACGTAGAACCTTTAACCTGTGTCGGTCCTAAAGGTCAACAAGGTCAAGTGTTTTTTTTATATTATTCTTATCAATATTAATCTTTAGGGACAAAATCTTTCATAACAATTTGGTGCTTTTTTAAACATTCTTCATATTTCCTCAGCTGTCAAAAATATGATGTTCAAAATGGGCTACAATCCTTTAAACTCATAGCCACTGTTCACCAGTCTCAAGTTTTATAATTAAAGTGTAAAACGACCACTCCTCTTTAGGTGAAACAGTGGCCATTATCTAAAGAAATACTTAGGATTTTAAAAGAGTAAGTCAAAAAACAAATGGCCGAGAGGAATCTAAAGCCACGTACTTCTGCATGGAATTCCCGTCTTTGTCTTGTTCTTAAAACTATAAATGTTTACATTCAACCTAGGGAAAGTTTACAGCCCGGTCTTCCTAATCCTGCCCTTATCCCACAAAGTTAAAACCAGAGAAAAGCAGCAAGATGCTTTTGTACCATTACAAACTCAGCTTTCTTTCTACTCACTTAATATTGCCACAGAAAAAATTTAACTGGATTTTCTTATTCAATATTTAGGTTATACCTTGGGGGCACAAAATATTCGACCCCAAAAAATTCAAATTCGATGTGATCATTTAAAAACATTAAATGATTTTCAGAAGCTTCTAGGAAACATTAATTGGATGCGTCCTGTTTTAGGAATATCAATATATCAGTTATAACATCTTTTTTCTATTCTAGAAGGAGATAGTCACTTGGACAACTCATGCCATTTAACTCCTTTGGCTTTACAGGAACTCCAGCTTGTTGAAGAGCAACTTCAAAAGGCCCTTCCTTTTGTTTATTTCATACTTTACCTTCTCCCACAGGAATGATTCATCAAACTAGTTGACCACTAAAATGGATCTTTTTGTCCAATAAAATATCTAAACGCTTGGCTACTTATATCGATCGTTTAGCTGAACTGATCATCAAAGGATGGCATCACTGTCGACAACTTTGGGGAGGAGATCCTTCCTTAATTATCTCTCAATTCACTCATAATCAGATCACTTATCTTCTTGCAACTTCTGATTCTTGGCAAGTTGCTTGCGCTTCTTTTGTTGGACAATTTTCTACCCAATATCCTAAGTCTCCGATCTTTTCATTTTTTAGGCAACATTCTGTGTTGCCTTTCTCACCAATTTCTGTATTCCTGCTCAAGGTCCTACCTTTTTTACTGATGCTAGTAGCAATGATAAGGCTGGATATTGGAGTGTTCATCAATCTCGAGTTACAGTTTATCCTTATCCCTCGGTGCAACAGGGAGAACTGTTTGCTATTCTCATGGTCTTACTTGATTTCCCTACTACTGGTTGTAACATTGTTAGTGATTCTCAATACGCCGTTTATGTTACTTCTTACATTTCTCAGGCCACTTTACCTCTTTGTGCTACTTCTTCTCTTCAAAAACTCTTTTCCTTGTTATCTTCTACTTTGAGCCAACGTCGAGCTCCTTTATTCATCACTCATCTTCGTTCTCATTCTCAACTTCCTGGACCATTAGTTCATGGTTATACTCAGATTGATTCACTTTTAATAGGCCACCTACATGCTGCAGAACAAAAATATACTCTACATCACTCTAATAGTTCTGGCCTTCAACGACGGTTTCATTTAACTTATAAACAAGCTCGTTCTCTTATTCGAGCTTGTCCTTCCTGTGCTCCTTTGAGCATTCCATCCTTCTATCCTGGGGTTAATCCACAAAGTGTCCCTTCTTTTGGACGATTAAGGTATGTTCATCATACCATTGATACCTTTTCTCATTTCTATTATTACTCATCTCTTAACTTGTTTCGCCATCATGGGCATTCCTCTTATACTTAAAACTAATCATGCCCCTGCCTATGTCTCTCGTAAATTACAAGTTTTCTTACAGCAATACAATATTCAACATATCATCGGTATCCCGGGCAACAGTCAAGGTCAAGCCATCATTGAGCGCGCAAATTTAACTTTAAAAACTTAACTATTAAAACAAAACAAAAAGGGGGAAATGAGACCCCAGAAACCAGATTTTGAAACCAGATTTTGAAGGTTCTTTTTACCTTAATTTTTTTGAATCAATGGAGACAATTGCAAGATTCCGCTGCCGTAACCCATCTTTCCTCACCTCCCTCGGTGATAGTCCCCGCTGACAGTTTAAAGCTTTGGTATCCTAATGAAGAAGGTAAGTATGTTCAAGGGCAAGTTCTAAAACAGGGATGGGGCTATGCTCTTGTCCTTACAGGGATCGGACCTGAGTGGTTTCCTACAAGATGATTGAAACCCTGTTGAAAAGAAAACTGGATTCAGCATGCTTTTCTTCCTTTGTTGGATGTGCCTTGGCGGGGGACTTATTTCTCTTAGTGAGGCTTTGTATGAATATTGGACTTATATTCCCTTTCCGCCCTTGTATCAGGGAATCGCCTGGGGGGAGGCAGAAATTAAGGTTTTCACCAATGACACTACTTGGATGCCATCCCCCGATATGGACAAGGACAATATAGAATGGGAAACGGGAATTATAAACAACACATATCAATTTGGAGTGGAAGGAGTTCCAATATGTATGGGAAATAGTTCTCATTGTCTCCGAAAATCGCATGAAGCCTGGGCTGTTTGTTATAATCATAGTCATGTGGCTGCTAATACTGTTATTATTGTAACTAGAAGTTTTTAATATAATCATACTGTATATAGTAATGAAACTATTCCTAGTTCTTTACTTTTTTGTCCTATTCTAGAGGTTTCTCCTAATATTGAGGTGCTGGAGTGACAACAATGTCAGGGAACTAAACCCCGGATTTTATTAGAATATAATGGAATGTAAATAACTGATTGGAGTGTGCACGGTTATTTTCAAATAAAGTTTAGTCACATACCTTTGAAATGACACTGGGTAAATAAAACTATTGCTGCTAACAGTAATGAAACCTTGGTATGGCGTGAAGGAGGCCTGAAGTACAGAGTCATCTTTGGAAGTTGTTAGCTGCAGGCGATGCCATTAGCACTTTTGTGGGGAATATGTCCCTTAATCTTTCTAACCCTACTAACTCCTTTCATATTCAGTTATATCGAAATACCTCCTGATATATTATTGCTTGTGTCCGTGAGCCCTACCTATTATTATCAGGGAATTTGACATGGGATAATGATACGGGGATTGTTAATTGTACAGATATGTGTACATTTTTGTCTTGCCTCAATCATTCCTGGTGGCACAACTTTACTGGGGATATTTATATCCTCAGGGCTTGTAAGGAAATTTGGCTACCTGTTAACCTTACGTGACCGTGGGGGGCATCACCTCTTGAAACTTATATTTGGACTTCTCTTCAGCGAACCCGCCGTGCCCTTGGACTTATAATTGCCTCGGTGATGAGTCTTGTTGCCATTGCTTCCACTGCGACCGTAGCAGGACTCGCTCTTCATCAAAGCATACAAAATGCTGAATTTGTGCAGCAATGGCACAAGCAATCTCACCGGTTATGGCTTCAACAACGAAACATTTATTCTCAACTTGCTGAAAGATTGGACAACATGGAGCAAGCATTGACATGGCTTGGAGATCAGCTCACTGTACTTAGTACTCGGATAACATTACAATGTGATTGGAACTCCACTCAATTTTGTGTAACGCCTGTGCCTTTTAACATCTCTCAAAATTGGACAGTAATCTGAAAATTATTAGTAGGCCATAAAAATATTAGTTTGGACATCCAAGAGCTCACTCAGAACATTTCCGAAGCATTTCGACAACAATTACATGTGTTGTCCGGAACCGTAACCCTGCAAGAGCTGGGTCAGTGCCTTGCTGCCTTTAACCCATGGACCCAGATGAAAACATGGATTTCTACAATCTCTGGAAGTATATTGTTTTGGGCACTCGAATTGGATCTACTTCTTTTGGTGATCTGATGCTCCCTCTGTCGCCTCCAAAAACAAAAGAAAACACAGGAACAAATATAGGCTACCTTTTTAGGATTGAGGCAAAACAAAACAAAAAGGGGGAAATGCAGGGGCCTTTGAAAACAGTATGCTGAGAATAGATAGGGCTCAAGGACAGTATCTCCAATTGAACTTTTAATGAACTCCCGTAGGCGCCAAGAAGGCGGGCAGATAAGGAAGAGCATAGAAACAAGGAACTGAGTAGAAGGTTACATGTGGGAAAAGAAAGTTTGTTTTGCATTGCATTCTTTCTGCTGACGTGTGGTTTATGGAGTATAAATAAAGTGAGGCGGAGGCTCTGAGTGCGGCCGCCATGTTCTCTGTGTGTCTTTGTCTTTTGTGTGTTCTTTCATTCTCCACCACCCCCAGCACGGACCCCAACACTATTGAAAATGATCTACAGATTCAATGCAATTTCTATCAAATCTTAATGGAATGCTTTACAGAAATAGTAAAAACAATTCTACAATTCATATGAAACAACAGAGAACTTCAAATAGCCAAACCATCTTGAGAATGAACAAAGCTAGAAGTGTCACACTTGAATATGTAATTTCAAAGCACATTACAAAGCTACAGTAATTAAAACAGTGTGGTACTGGAATAAAAATAGATATATAGACTGATAGAACAGAATAGAGAGCCCAGAAATAAACCTATACATGTACAGTCAACTCATCTTTGACTAGTGTGCCAAAAATACGCAATGGGAAAAAGTCCCTTCAACAAATGGTGTTGGGAAAACTGAATATCCACATACAAAAGAATGAAGTTGGTCTCTTTCTTACACTTCCCAATACAGAAAAATCAACTCAAAACAGAATAAAGGCTTAAATATAGTACCTGAAACTTTAAAGCTCCTAGAAAGAAACAAAGGGGAAAAGCTTTATGACACTGGTCTTATCAATTATTTCTTTTACAAAATGCCAAAAGCACAGCCAACAAAAAGCAAAAATAGACAGGTGGCACTACATCAGACTAAATAGCTTCTGCACAGCAAAGGAAACAATCAGCAGAATGGAAAAGTAACCTACAGAATGAGAAAAAAGAAATACTTACAAATCAAGTATCTAATATGGGGTTAATATCTTAAATATATAAAGAACGTCTACAACTCAATAGCAATAAAACCCTTATAGTTTAAAAAATGGACAAAGGGACTTAAACATGCAATTTTCTAAGACGACATAAAATGGTCACAA
This sequence comes from Macaca fascicularis, assembly GCF_037993035.2. Lineage (NCBI taxonomy): Eukaryota > Metazoa > Chordata > Mammalia > Primates > Cercopithecidae > Macaca > Macaca fascicularis. The sequence goes on along the minus strand of NC_088380.1, from coordinate 91,708,990 downwards.
AAATATGATAAGGTGCTCAATATTACTAATTATCAGGGAAATGCAAATGAAAACCACAATGACATATAACCTCACATCTGTTGGGATAGTCATCATGAAAAAAAAACTAACAAGTATTGGTGAGGATGTAGAGAAGTTGGGATAGATGTGCACTCTTGGTTGGAATGTGAAATGGAGCAGCTACTGTGGAAAGTATGAAGATTCTCCCAAAATTTAAGTGTAGACCCACCATAAGACCCAGAACTTCTACTTCTGGGTATATATATCTAAAACAACTGAAAGCTGGATTTTGAAGTTGCTTGCACACCCATGTTCATTGCAGCATTATTCACCATGGCCTATATGTCCATGAACAGATGAATGGATCGGGAAAGTGTGGCATACACATACAATAAAATATTATTGGCCTTAAAGCAAGAAGGCAATCCTATCATACGCAACAACATGCATGGACCTTGAGAACACTATGCTAAGTGAAATAAACACATCTCAAAAAGACAAAGAACATATGATTCCACTTGTACAAGTCATCTATAGTAGTCAAACCCACAGAAACAGAAAGTAGAATGGTGGTTGCTGGGGCTGGAAGAGGAAGTGAAGAGTCATTGTTCGATGGGCATAAAGTTTCAGTTACGCAAGATGAAAAGTACTAGCAATATTCTGTATGACATCATGCTTATACCTAACAATATTGTTATAATTAGTTTAATACAGGTATAATTAAAATTTTCAAAGGGTAGATTTCATGTTATGTAGGTGTTTTTTAACCACAATAGCAACAACAAGAAAAGCCAAGTCTGAAGTCCATAACACATGTTCAGCATGTATAAGGATGTTGAAGTGGGCTGACATCCAGTGTAAAAATATAGACATAATATATTCCTGTTTATCTACATTATTGACAACTATACTTTTTTTTCTATTGTACTTTAGTTGTACAGCTTAGGATTAATCATAACCTATAGTTTATAATGTGGTCTCATTATTAGTTCATATATGGCCTATGTTTTAGTTATTATTTAAATAGTTATTTTAAGTAATAAATAAACACATATCACTCACAACAAAAGCTAGAAACTTGATAATCTTATATAGTACATGATTTTCCCCAACAACACATTTCTTTGCTACTCCCTTGATCTCATTTTCATTAGAATGTCAATAGACATAATTTTGTTTCACAAACAGTGTCTCCATGTTTTCAAATAAATTTTGAAAACCATTCTTCCATCTTCATATTCATTTTCAAATGAGTACTTTGGTTGCTTTAAATTAAAATGATACAGCATTTTTCTGTCCTAGAACTAAAGGTAATGTCATGTTTGAAACGTAATTCAGGTAAATAGTTATAAAATTATTGAACAAGTTTTTAATGTAATGTAAACAGATTGAAATGATACAGCCTTTCAGATCCAGTCAATATAAAATTGCCATGAATCTTGTAATTTGCTCTAAAGTAGTAAAATCCAAAAAGGACTTAGAACAATAGAAGGCTTCTTTTAGTTAACTTCAGTAAATGTTTATTAAGTACCTACCAAATAGGAAGTATAGAGTTTGGCATTGGTGGTAGTAGTGGTTCAACATGACTAAGATAATGATCTTTAGGTGAGGAGTTTAAATTTTAATAGAGGAGAGGCACATGTCACAAATAACTGTGATTCAAGATAAAATGACACAAATTCGAAATGTTAAGTAAAAACAAAGTAAAGGTAAGCAATTATAATTCTGAATTGAGGATGGAATCAATACTTAAGGAAGATTTTTTTTTTTTTTCTTTGAGACAGAGTTTCATTCTGTCTCCCAGGCTAGAGTGCAGTGGTACGATCTCAGCTCACTGCAACCTCCACCTCCGGGGTTCAAGGTTCAAGCAATTTTCCTGCCTCAGCTTCCCAAGTAGCTGGGATTATAGCCACATGCCACCACACCTAGCTAATATTTGTATTTTTAGTAGAGATGGGGTTTCACCATGTTGGCCAGGCTAGTCACAAACTCCCGACCTCCAGTGATCCACCCGCCTCGGCCTCCCAAAGTGCTGGGATTACAGGCGTGACCAACCGTGCCTGGCCTTAAGGAATACTTTTTTTTTTTTTTTTTGAGACGGAGTATGGCTCTGTTGCCCATATTGGAGTGCATTGGCGTGATCTCAGCTCACTGCAAGATCTGCCTCCCCAGTTCAGGCCATTCTCCTGCCTCAGCCTCTTGAGTAGCTGGGATTACAGGCACCCACCACCATGCCTGGCTAATTTTTCTATTTTTAGTAGAGGCAGGGTTTCACCATGTTAGCCAGGATGGTCTTGATCTCCTGACCTTGTGATCCGCCTGCCTCGGCCACCCAAAGTGCGGGGATTACAGGCATGAGCCATTGTGCCCAGCCTTAAGGAGGATTTTTATAGCTGAGTAGGATCCAAATAGATCTAAGTGGGAGATGGGGATAAAAATACAGGAGAAAGAGTAATTCCAAAATGTTATTTTAAAGCAGGGTGACCAATTCATCCTTGTTTGTTTGGTACTTTCCAGTTTTAGTACTGAAAGTCCCATGTTGCTATGATCTGAATGTTTATGTCCCCTCCAGATTCATATGCTGAAATCCTCACTGCAATGTGATGATATTAGGAGGTGAGGCCTTTTGGAGTGATTGTATCATGGGGATGGAGCTCTCATAAACATGATTAGTGCCCTTATGAAGGAGGCCCCAGAGAGACCCCTCACTCCTTCCATCATGTAAGGTTAGAGTGAGCAGATGGTTTTCTATGAGCAAGAGGGCCCTCACCAGACATCAAATTGCCAGTGCTTTGATTTGGGACTTCCCAGCCTCCAGAGTCATGAGAAATAAATTTCTATTGTTTATAAGCTACCCAGTTTATTGTATTTTGTTATAGCAACCCTCATGGTCTAAGACACATGTCATGGGTAAAGGGCAAACCCAGATGGTTGATCACCTAGAGAACAATCAACACCTTTCCTGCCATTCCTTCTAATTTCACAAACAATGAAACACACAGTCCCATTTGCCCAGACCTTAGGTGTCAGCTTTAGGAAACTTTCAGCAGTTTTCCCTGTCTCTACTACATTTTCTGAAAAGTGAGGTTTAAGACTCCAAAGTTCCTTATCTTTCCCAGTTACCTCCAGCTGCACTTCCCTTACCAAGAGCAATGATTCTTTAAAACCTACTCAAGTCCCAAACTCTTTTACTGATAAGATATCAAATCCTGGCCTTTTGCACCTTCCATTCTCTCACCTCTGCCATACTTTATTCTTGCTGAGCTTTTATGATGTTCTTATCAACACCGTTGGTCCCTCAACTCTAGCCAGATTCTCCCAACTTGTCAGTCAGTTCTTGTTTATTGAGATTATCTGCATACTAACATTGTTGAGATGAAGCACTTAAGAATCAGATAGGTTAATTTTTCATCCATCTCTGCCTGTTACTACTATCCATATGAGCTTAAGCAGTAGAGATATCTTCTCTGAACCTGTTTTTTCAGTTGGAAAATAGGAGATAATACTGTTTCCTATTTCATGGAATCCCTATGGGATTAAATGATATCACTCACAAAATACATTTTTAAAAGAAACAAATTTTAGAATTTTATGGGCAGTCTGACTATAATTTTCTGTAAAAATGTATACCAAGTGTGTTTTTCTGTATGAATATTTATAAATGCAATAAAAAGAAGAATAAAATGAAACTTGACAAGGAAGAGATTTCAGAGGGGGTATGGAAAAGGAGGGAAATATGAAGAAAATTATCTCCACATTTCATCTTTGAATTTTATAAATATTAAACCATGAGCACAGGTTATTTCAAAATTAAGATATAGAAAAAATTAGGAGAAAAATAAACAAGCAAAAACTTCACAGGGGATTTAACACTTGAGTGAATCTTAAAAACTGATGCTTCATACCTGGGAAGTAAGAAAGAAAAAGATGTTCCAGCAAAGAGAGAGAGAGTAGTGTGAGCCACTGAATAGAAAATGCAATGCTGCCAGGACCCTGATGTAATTGGAATGATGAGAGACTGCGTACATTGAGAGAGATGTGAGTGGGAGCATCATAAGAAACAAGTTTGGAGCCTAGAGAAATGCCTGGGGCCAGATCTGGGAGTCACCAGAAATGAGACTGGAGATATGGTGGGGCCAGATTTGGGAGGGTCATCAGAAATGAAGCTGGAGTAATGGCTCAGGCCATATCTGGAAGCCCTATGAGTGCAATACTATGGAATTTAAACTTTATCCTCAAAGTAATGGGAAAGCATTGAAGGGCACTAAGAATGGGAAAAATAATGGAAGGGTACTAAGAATGGGAAAAATAATGGGACAAAGAATGGAAAAATATTTTAGGGGAAAAAACAACTGTGTTAAAGATTGATCAGAAGGAGTAGTCAAAGCTGCAGACTGGAAAAGAAAATCACAAACTCTTCCAGTAGTCATAAAAAGAGATGATGACAGCTAGACCAAAGCCGAGGCCAAATAATATGTTTTTTATGCTGTGATTACAATTAATAGATAACATTTATTGCAATAGCTCTTAATAGCCAACATTTATTTAGCCAAGCTTAAATTGGCTAAACACTATAAATGGATATCTCAATTATTTCTCACAGCTCAATAAAGTAGATACTGTTAATATTTCTGTTATATAAATGAGGAAACAGAGAGATCAGTACTTGCCCAAACACACCTATATGATAAACAGTGTCACCAGGATCTACTCTATACAGCTTGGTTCCCTGGTCACACTTTCAACCTGAATGTCATAAGCCCTACACCTAAAGTGTTCTCGATGTCAAAGAAAAAGTGCACCAGACAGAATTAAATAGGCAGAGAAGACATTATTCAAGACTTTTGCAATTATTTAAGACTAAACAACTCCACTGAAACAAAAGACAGGAGGAATTAGTGAGTTAGTGAAAAAAAAAGTACTGGAAGATGTTAGAAAGGAGGAGGTTGATCAATGCAATTTGGCCATCTAAGTTTGCTAATTGTTGCTTATTGAAGAAGTTAGGCCCCTATCTTCTCACAGAGACTGGGAGATGGGAGTGCAATCTTTTTCTGGTGATTATATTTCAAAGGCATGTCTTCCAGATCCATGAAAAGACATTCCTGGGTTGTAAAACTGGCCAGGGGCTCAGAGGAGATTTACATATCAAAGGGACAGAAAAACATTATTTGTATTATTTTTATTTTTTCCATTTTTTTTAGATTCAGGCGCTTCATATGCAAGTTGTTACATGGGTATATTGCATTGTGCTGAGGTTTGGGCTTCTATTGATCCTGTTGCCCAGACAGTGAACGTATTACCCAATAGGAAGTTTTCAACCCTTCCTGCTGTCCTTTGGGGTCCCCAGTATCTACTGTTCTCATCTTTATGTCCATGTGAACCCAAGATTTACCTCTCACTTATAAGTGAAACATGTAGTATTTGATTTTTTGTTCCCATGTTAGTTCACATAGGATAATAGCCTCCAGCTGCATCCATGTTGCTGCAAAGGACATGATTTCATTCTTTTTCATGGCTGTGTAGCATCTGTGCAGTATATGTACCACATTTTCCTTATCCAATCCACCATTGATGGGCATCTGGATTGATTCCATGTCTTTGCTATTGTGAATACTATGACAATGAACATCCAAGTGCAGATGTCTTTTGGTAGAATGATTTATTTTTCTTTGAGTATATACCCAGTAACGGGATTGCTGGGTCAAATGGCAAAGCAACAAACAAAAAGCAAATAACATGATTTAAAAATGGACAAAGGATATGAACAGTCACCTCTCCAAAAAGATATGCAAGTGGCCAACATACACGTGAACAAATGTTCAACATTACTAATCATCAGAGAGATGCAAATCAAAACCACAATAAGAGACCATCTTACACCAGTCACAATGGTCATTGTTAAAAAGTAAAAAAAAAAATGGCAGATGTTGGGACAGTTGTGAAGAAAAGGGAAGGCTTAGCCACTGTTAGTGGAAATGCAAATTAGTTCAGCCCCCGTGGAAAGCAGTTTGGAGATTTCTCAAAGAGCTAAAAATAGAACTACCATTCGACCCAGCAACCCAATTACTGGGTGTATACTCAAAGAAATGTAAATTGTCTACCAAAAAGGCACACATAGTCACGATTGGTGCAGCACGATCACAAAAGCAAAGACATGGAATCAGCCCATCAACAGTGGATTGGATAAAGAAAAATAACTTATAATTGCAAATTATCTAAAGTAAATGCTCTAATAAAAAGAAGATCAGGAGCCTATAGTCAAGAAGAAACCTGTCTAAAGTTCAGTCAAGGTGAGGAGAACCCTATTCTTCATCACTGATTATTCCGAAATACGGGATTCAGTAATTCAGTGTAATTGAAACTTAATTCTACTGAGGAAACTCATGCAAATGGCATGTAAGTCACTAATATACATAACCTATTTTAAATTATAATATTTACATGTACATTTTAAAAGTTAACACACCAGTATACATTACAAAATTTAATATACATCTTCAAAGTAAAATTTTCTGTTTTATAGGCATTTTAAAACAGCACGTAGTAATGAACGTGATGACTCAATAACAACAAAGATAATAACCAATATTTATTCAGTATTTACTATGTGTCAGATGTCGAGCTAAATTTTTTCTTTTATGCTCCTAAGAACAATCCTGGGAGGTAAGTACAACAGTATCTTCATTTTATGGATGAGGAAACCTGTTCTTAGAAGGTCACACAATATATGCATTGAACCATAAGTAAGACTGGCTACCTAGTTTGTCAAACCCAGTGAAAAACGAAAATGTGGAACCTCTTGTTCAGAAATCACTAAGAGTTTCAAGACAGTGACAACAGAACCTTAAACAGAACAGGATCCTTACAAGCACAGGTTGCACACCCAGAAAGCCAGCCCTACCTGCCCTTAAGTTTGTACTTTTAACCTTCTGGATGTACTCTGTCTCTTCTGAGTAAGTTATTAAACGGTGAGGTTTCTGGGGGTACCCAGAGTTGTTAAGTCATTATCAATTGACCTGAAATGCCCTTTTTAATGCCTGGAAGAAAGATCCTTTTTCACAGACAGGATCTGGATGTTTAATCCTACCTATATCACACTGCTTCTCAGTGAGGTATCAAAGTATTATGAAGATTTGAAACTCTTTACTGAGTTTCTGTCTGAAAATAGTAAATGTCTGCAACAAAGGAGGACCTTACAATACAAAGGGGAACTACAGCTAAATACTAGCCTACAGACAGCAGCTCCTTTCACTGTGTACTATAACAGCAAGTATTACTGCATCCGATTAGAACTGAACTTGGATGATATAGTACAATTTTTAGATGGCAAGAAATAGCAGGAATGCAAATAAATGAAAGGGTTTCATTTTGTTTTTCTTTTTTTACATTTAGAGTAAATAGAAAGATATACAGTAGTACTGAGGCTACTACCAGGAGAAGGCAATATTGGTACTGAACAAAAAACAGTTTCTTCACACTAAAGTACAGCAAAGTTGAGAAGCATGAAATAAAGACGTTTTCTAGATTCCAATTCCATTATTTCCAGGAGGTGGGAAAATTTTACTTTGAAGATGTATATTAAATTTTGTAATGTATATTGTGTGCTAACTTTCAAAATGCACATGTAAATATTATAATTTAAAATAGGTTATGTATATTAGTGACTTACATGCCATTTGCATGAATTTCCTCAGAAAAATTAAGTTTAAATTTCACTGAATTACTGAATCCCATCTTTCGGAATAACTGATGATGAGGAATACTTGAGGGTTCTCCTCACCTTGACTGAACTTTAGGTGGGTACTATCCAGAGTGACTACTAATATCACTACATGATACATGATTGGGACTTAGGTAATGGTTCATTGCAAACAGCAATAACAGAGTAGCAGATTCAGATTTCATTAAAAAGAAAGTTCGTTTCTATTTGAAAATTCATTTTCCTTTTTCGTAGTTAGGATCAAAATGGAGCTAAACATAGACCAAATAGGATATCCATTGTAATACAGGTCATTCATAGGTTTTTTCTTTATTTCAACATCTCCAACACCAGCTCTTTGAAAAGACTTGTATGAATTCTATAACTAAAAATTATTCACTGGGGACAGACCAGAAGTTATTGTCAGGATGACACATATTCTGTTGTGACCGTTGTTTGGCATTTTGTGTATTTTTTAGAAGTGACTAGTCGTCCTTCTGAATATATTGACAAAATATTAATCAATTTTCATAAATATAATTATAATCTTTGACTTAAATATATTTTTCTTCAAAAACAAGCACCTTGCTTATGTAGTGTAGTTTTAAAGTAACTTATTAAAATAAAATTGACATAAAATGAAGTGTACATATTGAAAATGCAATGTAAGTTTTGAAATAAATATTTGTCAGGGAAGCTTTGCCAGAAGCAATATAATGAACCTATCTGTCAACCCTCAAAATTTCCCCTTGTCCTTTAATAATCCCTCTTTTCCCATGCCCATTCTCCCCTTCCAGGTGGCTCCCCAGGCAACCGATCCGTTTCTGTCACTAGAGACTAGTTTGCCTTTTTAAAGAACTTTATATTAAAATAATCACTCAGTATGTACTTCTTTTACCAGTATAATAATTTTGAGATTCATCTACATGGTAGTCTGCATCAATAATTCATTCCTTTTAATTGCTGAATAGTATTCCATTGTATGAATAGAACACATTTTATTTTAACTGTTCACCTGTATTTGTGCGTTTGTGTTGTTTCCACTTTGGGGTTATTACAAATAAAGCTACTATGAACTTTTTCATCCAAATCTTGGATGGAAAAGTATATTTATTTCTCCTGGACAAATAGTTAAGGATGGGATAACAGATTATTTGGAAGATGTGTATCTAAAAATGTAAGACACTACCAAACTATTGATCAAAGTGTTTAAAACTATTTATTTTCCAACCAGCAGTGTAAGAGAGTTCCAGTTACTCCACATTCTTGCCAATAGTTGTAATAAATATTTTCTATATTTCTTATGATATATACGCATGTATATTAGCATAACAGTATTCAGATCATATAATATTCATTGATAATAAAGATATAAAATACAGTTTATTTTAAAAGGTGGGAGGACAGAGGCAAATAGCCACATTTCAAAGGCGTCTTTAGAAATCTGTCACCTTTCTGTTAATTCCCAGTCATTATCATTAAACACAATAAAAATTATGACTCAAAATATTAAATAGATATTATTTAATGCTAAAGCCACAGTGATTATTTATTTATGGATACAGAAGTTACAAATAAGCCCAGCAAAACTATATGTGAAGATCAAACAGGAAATAAATTAGAGCACAAACAGCTTCTTAAGAAATAGGAGTAGAACTAGTATAGCTCTAATGCATCAGCGGAGTAAGCAGTATCTAGCTACTAAAGTCATTTGTGCTTAGATTAAGGCAGCAAATTTTTTGCCTCTTAAATGTATTTCTATAGGACTCCAAACAATCTAGAGTACCCTGAATCACTAGTAACATCAATAATTTTGGTTCTGCTTCCATCAGAAGATGGGATGTGCTTTTGTCAAGATGTCAGGTATCAGATCTCTTTTCAAAGACTGCAAGAGATGAAAGTAGCACTCCTTGAGGTCAGAAGCTAACTGGTGTCTTTTAGTGTTATTTATTATCTGAGAAACATGAGTCAATTCATAAGAAACTCCCGGTGGAGGGTACTCACAATCGGCCTTCAGTTCCAACTCTTACTGTTCTGCAAGGCAATGGAAGATGAACAGTGATGATTTTGGGGTCTCTGCACAGAGGTGAAGGGGTTAGAGTATGAACTTTCCTGATCTTCCTTGGGTGCTGTTAGCAGTGACATCTACCTACCTTACTCCTTTTTTATAATAAGTTGAATTTATTAATAAAATCCCATTCCTAATAATTTATTTCCTCATGATCGAATATAATCACAGACATGAGATCTCAATACCTTCTGGGAAAGTTCATTTTATTTGAGAGTGTTTAATGGGTAGATGGTGCTTCCTCTTACCTTAGGAGCTGAAATTTGCCTCTTAATCATTTCTCTCTAACTAATGGAAGATTCCCTACTGCTAACAAAGAGACTTACTGAGAAAAGGATGTAGAAATATCATGAAGAGTATGAGTTTGCCTCATACTTCCACCACTTCACCTCCAGATAATGTTTGCCTTCCTTATCTTGTGAAATGTCTACAATAATAACCACATCTTAGTGTTGCTTGAACACTAAATGAAATTATTTTAATGCATAGTCCCTACTTGATAAATTCAAGTTCCAACTCTGAGTTACACTATTGTCCCCAGTGAACCTGATAGCCTAGCTCAAGTTAGGAAGGTCAGACTTTCTCTGGCAAAAACTTTTATTGCTCATGCTCTTTGATCATGCTTCATTTTTAGAAGTTTCCTACGCTGAGATTTTTAATGGGAATTGAGAGCTAAAATTTTAATGTTTTCAAATAAGCTTTAAACTCTTGTATTCATCAGTTCCTTTTTGGTCCTTAATTTCTAAAATTACAAAGAAAGTCTAAAAGCTATCATGTAAAAAAAAACAAATTTTATTTAGTGGCACATTAAATATTTTCAGTTTCAATTTGCCTACAACAACCTAGCCACAGTTGTTTCAGTGTCTATCTGCTTATCTGTCAATCACATACTGATTTTCCTCCTGTAATCCGCCACAAACCAGCCGTATTCCAGATAAATGTTCCCAGTAAAATCAGTAAAATCAACAATAATACCATTAAATCCTAGTCTTGTTGACTGGAAGAACTGGGGCAAACTCATCAAACCCAAAAAGAAAATTGGTGGATGTATGTTTATCTCCCTGGCACAATAGCATCTTTGTAGGAAATATCCAAACTCTTATTGCATGCCTACTGTCAGACTCTATTGACAATATGCTTAATCACCGAGTTCTCTGCATTTGGGAAGCTTCATTCCTTTTCTCTGGTATTTTTTAAAAATATATCTTATTCCTGCCTTTCAAGCCATCCACAAAGCTGTCAATTTTCTTTATGCACTTCTTTCTCCAAATGTCTACATTGCTAATAGTACCTGATAATTCAAATAAAATATAGCGAGCATCCTACTCTAAGAGAATACCTTCAACTTAACCAATCTAGTCTTATACGTTTTTAAGTTGTCAATTTTTTTTTCTCACTATAATTAAAATTGCCAGTTGCCCAGGGACAAAGTGAGTGTCTGAGATGAAACAAAAAAAGAAATATGAACATTTGTGATTTAGAAATCAGATCATTTACATTGTTCATAAAATAGTATTTATTATGAAATCATCATCTTTTGCTTATTCTACTCCACTTCTTGATTAGCCACTTAAAAGAATTACTAGCTAAAAATTCTTCACAAAGGATTCTGTGGCTCCCTTTATCCTCTGACAGGTCATCCTGTTGAAAGGCCAGCTCTTTCAAGGAAAACTGCATTTTCTCAGGATAAAACAAAAATATTTTATTCAATACCTCAGGGTGTTAAGGTTGTCACTCTGGGATTTCATCTGCTCTATATGTTGACCCTGGAGTAAACACTGACCACCTCATACCTGCTGCATCAGCAAGTCTTGTCAGTTCTACTTGCTGAATATTTTCTGAATTTTCCCTTTTCACTCCTCACCATTACCCTCCTAGTCCAATGTACATTATTTCTCAACTGAACTACATTCTTCCTCTCTTACCTGGTCTCCCAGTTTCTACTTAGGCTTGCAAATATTTTCCCCTTTACCCAGTAGCCAGAACAATTTAATTCATATTAATAAATCTGATAATGCATTGCCCTGATTAAACTTTCCAGTAACTTATCATTACCCTTGGAGTAAAATCCAGTTCTTATTTTCAGCTCCAAGGTCCTGAACCATCCGTTTCCTTCTGGGGGCTCATCTCCTACCATTCTGCCTCACTCACAATCCTCCAGCTACACTAGCTTTCTGTCTATTTCTGAAATAAACCCAGCTTATTTCTAATTCAGGTCCTGGAATCCATTTTTTCCAGATCTTTATGTTGCTGGCTTTGCTACCTTTCACATCAAAATAATTCTCATCCCAGTGTTCTCTCCCCTCCTATCCTACTTTAATTTCTTACCAGAACGTTTTATTCTTACAATTTATTCTTTTTATACATTTTATTCTTAATATGTATATTATGTATTACTATGTATTCTTAATACATATACTATGTATTACTATGGTATTCTTACTATGTATATTATGCATTTGAATACTTGTTTATAGCCTGCTTTCCCAATTAGAATGTGAACTTTCTGTGGTATAGACTTTTTGTGGTGTAGACTTTGCCTCACTCACTCCTGTCCTGTCCGCCCCTTTCTCCCCTCCAATTTAGATTAGTACCTGCTACATAGAGAGTACAAAAAAGATCTATTAAATGAAAGAATGAAAGAGCAACATGTTGAGTAATGTTACTAAATATACCTGAGATCTCTAAAGACTCTCTTGTAAAAATGCTTTTGTAAATTGCAACAAAAGATGAAACTCTTCAATGTTGTTATAAAACATTTAGATTATAAGACATACTGATAGAAACATTAAAAAAATTTAAAATATTCCTATAAAAATGACAAGAACATGTTTTATTCACTAAACAAGGATCCCTGGACCATGGAGTCATCTAGTTAATAATTGAGTAGCCTGTACTAGTCTGAGCATGGCCACTAAAATAGTGTGAAGAAACAGTGTTCTTGTTGCAAGGGTAATTCTACTGAAGAGAGAAAATTGTTAAAGGTAGCTAATTAAACAATTAATTTTGATATAAAGGATGTGTTATGAAAATTTAGAAAATGGTGAAGCTGAAAGCAAAGCAGACACAAGAGAAACCGTAACATAAGAGCAGTTTACCTTGGAATTTATTGGGTGAGAGGCTCTTGGGGTAGTTCAACCATCCTGAACACCAAAAACTGCTTAGAATGATCGACCAGGTTCTCTGGTTAGACAACTTTTCTTAAAATACTTAAAAAATTTTCTTAGGAAAGCAGTCTTTCAACAGAGGCTTTGTAAACCTAGAGTGGTGGTAGGGTTACGTGGAGGATTTGGTTGAAAATAACCAAATCCCTATCTGGAATAACATTTCAATATGTACATAATTCATATTTGTGTTAGAAGTAATGTATTTTCTCTATTATATAAGAATCTGACAAGATTAGAAAGAACTTCATATCTTAGAAAACCCAAGTAATAATAGCTTCATTAAGATGAATAAATGATTTTATTTTTCATGCGGAAGGAATTCAGAGTTGAGTTTTTCTGAATTTCTACAATTACTCTGAGAATTTACCAGAGAACCAGGCTCCATTTTTTCTGAGCTACATTTTCAAATATTGTTTCTATCTTCCACTTGTCTTATGGTCTCAAAATGGCTGCTTCAGCTCCGGGCATTATATTCATATTCAGGATAGGAGAAAGGAGAAAGGAGCCAGGTGCAGAGGAATATACCTCCCAGCTGAATAACTTTCTTGAAAAACTCATGCATTGTCTTCTACTTACATTTCACTGGACATGTCTATTTGAAAGGGAGGATGGAAAGTGTCATTATTATCTGAGCACTTTAGTAGTCCCAACAGTATAGAGTGTTTTGGGTTTTGTTTTTTGTTCTTACTAAGGAAAAGGGAAGAGTAGATACCGGGTAGGCAGTGTGTACTACCACTATACAGTGTATATACCACTATATTTGTTTCTGTTTGACTGTATTTGTTTTGTTCACTGTTATATTCCCGAGATGTATCATAGTGCCCAGATTTCAATAAAGTATGCAATCCCAATAAATTAATATATAAATAAATAATTTTACAATATTTGTCTGTACTTTTAACTGTGGTGTAGCTATGCCATTGTTCTGGTGTTGGCCACGTCTCTTTTTATCATCTGGGGATGTCACTAAATGAACATCAATTATGTCTCAATTCATGTCAATTATCTACTTCCCTGTGTGAATCTCAACATGCTAATAGCATATTATTCAAAGTTTTGATTTTAAAAATGCAGGGTATTCACCAATTGTAATTCTATATCACAGGCTATTTCTAGTTCTATTTTCTAATGTACATATATAGGCAAATACTGTAATTGCAATTTCAGGCTAAGTTTTCCAATTCTGAAAGTAAGTCAACTACTAAGGAGAATGTTTAAACACATTCTATGTGAAGCAGTGGCTTTGACAGGAAGAAAACAGCTCCATCTCTTGTGCCCAAAAGTCTTTGCTCAAAGCTCCCTTCCTGTGTCAATTACCTACCAGCAGCAAAGGTTTAAAAAGTCTACTTTCTACCTAACAACAGTTTTTCAATTTTTATGCCCACTTGTGTATAAGCTAAAGAAGAAGTACCCAAATTAGATTTTGTGAAAATTACTTATTTTTACCCTTTTTATTTCTTGTCTGTCCACTTTTTACTGGGGAAAATTTTTATATGGGCATATTTGCATTTTGTGGGGGAATTTCACCTTTATTCTCTATATTTTTCTATCTTTTAAATTCTGCTCAAGTAATAAGAAAATAAAGAAAATTCATATATACATAATACTGAATTTTAAGACCTGAACAAAATTTGTAAAGGTCAACATATATGCTGAAACATCACAGTACTATATCATAGCACTGTAACTACATGTACTAGACACCTTTACATATACAATGGATCTGAATCTTTTTATGCCATGAATTCAGAAGTAAGGAAATAATGGAGAAACTGAAAAAGCAAGGTCAATGAGTGAAAATAAATATGCAAAAGGGTGATTGTAAAGATGTTGAGAGATAATGAGATCTATGTAAACCAAATGACTTAGGCATTAGATACAGAAACAGAGATAAGAAAGCAAAAGAACATAAGAGATATGATTACCAAAAACTAATTAAACAAGGTTCAGCAACACCACCACTTACTTCATCTATGAATTTGCTATTTATGTTATTTGTTGACTGAAGGAGGTAAGATGACTATTTTAACTAATGCCTGTCTTGGCTTTGTTTCTACTCAATTCTTGAGGTTAAAAAAAATGAAGGAATTATTTTTACCAATAAGTAGATTAAAATATACCTTAGGTTTGATGTTTTAAGAACATATTCTTATTATTATTATACTTTAAGTTCATGTACCCCAGGTTTGATGTTTTGATCATCTCGACAAACTTGAATCAAACTAATGGCAGAAAACAGTTATAGAATAGGCATGTTGTCTATAACTTTAATATATTTCAATGTAGTGTGTGAGTTTGTTCCAGAGATGAAAGTCAGTGGAATAGAAATTCATCGGCACATATATTTCTCATTCACTGCTCAACTCCCACACCTAGAAGGGTACCTGGCATATAGTATATACTCAGCAAATATTTGGTGAGTAAATAGATTGATTTATCAACAAAAACTCATTTAATCCATCTAAAAACAAAACCTACATATTTGTAATGTTTATATGAGGTTAAAAGAATGAATTATCTACCTTAATTGAGAAAAATATACACTCTATTAACTAGAAATGAAGTCTAGAGTTCAGAATTCTAACCATATGTATCACATTTATCTGTAGAAATTATCTAATTTTATCTTCAGGTTTCAGTAGAAAACATTTGAAAGCATTTGGAAAACTTGCATAGTGTTCATTATATAATAAGAACTCAAGTATTTCTTGTAGTTTCTACTTTTATTTTAGAAATGCAATGAACTTATCTATCATAACTCTAATTTAATTCATAATGTAAAGGGCCATCAATATTAACCTGGGGTCCACATGATATAATAGAAAGTGTATAGGCTTTTGCATTAGACTAACCCAACTTTCAACGTAGTAGATGTGTAGCCTTGAATAAGTTGTTTGGCCTTTCATAACCTGAATTTCCACAACTGTAAAATGTAGATAATACCTACATTTTATGTCAACTAATATGTATTACTTAATCCTAAGTACAATGGCCTAAGGAATAACACTTCAGCTGCTTGGCATGACTCAAGTTCCTGGCGCATCTCTTCAGTCATTCTGAACTCCTTGCTGTTCTCTTCCTTTATTCTACCATCAAGTGAGGGAGCTATCTTCAGCTGGGGGAATTCCTGGAGAAGCATGCAGCTGTGAACCATGAGCACATACTGTGAATCATAAGTACATACATATTAGTGTGGTTGTGAAGATAAAATGAAATGATACATCTAAAATGTTTAACATGATATTGGACACATACTAGATCTTCAGTAAGTGTTCTCCTTTAATTGCACCACTTGGCCAAAGCAATATAAATTTGTCAAATTTCATGTTATATTTTAGCTGATGTGTTTTTAAAACCATAGAAAACATATATGAAGGCCGGGCGCGGTGGCTCAAGCCTGTAATCCCAGCACTTTGGGAGGCCGAGACGGGTGGATCACGAGGTCAGGAGATCGAGACCATCCTGGCTAACACGGTGAAACCCCGTCTCTACTAAAAAAAAATACAAAAAACTAGCCGGGCGAGGTGGCGGGTGCCTGTAGTCCCAGCTACTCGGGAGGCTGAGGCAGGAGAATGGCCTAAACCCGGGAGGCGGAGCTTGCAGTGAGCTGAGATCCGGCCACTGCACTCCAGCCTGGGCGACAGAGCAAGACTCCGTCTCAAAAAAAAAAAAAAAAAAAAAAAAAAGAAAACATATATGAAATTGCTGGAGTGCAAAGGGGTAATGTTACAAGACACTGTTTCACTAATAGCAACAGAGTTATTTCGTGAATTATCCCAGAAAGAAGAAACTTGGAAGGGTAATGCTCCAAATTTGACTTGGACCTCTCATTCATTCTCTGATAGACAAATAAAAATCTGAGAAATTCAGCACTATTTCACAGGGGCACAAGGCAAAGAAGATCTATTAGTGACAACAGAAATATAGTGGTGGTGAACAATTTCACTACAGATTTTCTCAAAACAGTTGACTTTCCAGAGAACATATGACCTATTAGATTCATTCCTCCAGTCAATGACTATTTTATTTCAAGTTAATCAAAAGTGATGCGCTCATAATGACAGAAATTATGCTTAAAAATTAGACACATTAATATTGAGTCTTTCATGTTTTCCCTGATGTGTATCTGCATTAGTAAATTGATTACATAAAATACACACATATACTTAACAAAACACTTTCAGAGAACGAGTGGATCAATGAAACATCTCTGTCAATTTGACACTTCACATTTTCCCCATGGTTTCCATTCTAGATCAGAAAAAGGAGAGAAGGCAATAAAATATTCATTAACTGCACTGCAGCCCATTTATAGCAGATGGTCTCTGGAGAGTAAATTTCAAAACATGTGTTAGAGAGCGCTGTACAAAATATGCAGTTGTCCTGACACAGCAACTGGTGTGAAGAATGGCAAACGCAATAGTTGTTATTAGTCAGTGAGAAGATCATCCATTGTGAATCACGATCCAGCTCCCTTTTCATTTAGTTTAAGAAAAGGGTAAGAGTAAAGTTTGCTGTCCCTTATCATTTCAGAGATTTTATAGATAGATAAAAAAGTACAAGATTTGCCTCACAGTGTCATCAAATATTATGATAATTCTTAAAAATTGTAATGAATCTTCTTTCATAATTCTTTAAGTTCTTAGAAAATTAAGATATTTGCGGATACATAGCAATGATAATAATTCACAGGTATTGCAATGCAGAGGGAAGAAAAAAGAGGAAAATTATATATTATAAATATTATGCACATGATTGCATGGTAGGTGGATGGATGGATAAGGAGCTAGATGTACAGTTTAATGATTTAACATACTAGAAGCACAAAATGATCAAAATGCTAATCAGGATATAAAATAAAATACAAATGTGCTCTAAGTCCCTCAAAAGCTAATATAAGTAGATAACATTTAGAATAAAATGAACATTTTTTTGGCTTGCCAAATTGCCTGTTTGTTCAATATAATGTAACAATTACCCAGATTTTTCAGTCTCTAAGTTTGTGTATGTTACTGACTTTCACTGTAAAAAATACTTTGGCATTACACTATTCTTTCAAAAATTTGTGGAGATGTATTTTTTAAATCACTTTAAACCAATTTTCTTAATAATGAAAAGTTTGGCAAAATCATTTATATTGGTTAGTGCATGTTGAATTATGCAACATTCTTTCAAAATTTTTTATTGTGGTACAAAAAACATAACAAAAAATTTACTATTTTAAAACGCACAGTTCAGTAGTTTTAAGAATATTCACATTGTTGTGTATTCATCTCTAGAATTTTTCCATGTTGCAAAACTGAACCTCTATACCCATTGAACAATTCCCCATTTCTCCTCCCTCCCAGATTCTGGCAACCACCATTCTGTTTCTGAGTTTGACTACTGCTGATACCTTGTATAAGTGGAATCATCTGGTATTTGTCCTTTTGTGATAGTCTTATTTCAGTTAACATAATGCCCTCACAATTCATTCATGTTGTAGGATGTGAAAGAATATCCTTCCTTTGTAAGGCTGAATAATATTTTATTGTGTGTATAGACACATATTGTTTAGCCACTCATCCAGTGATGGATATTTGTGTGTTTCCACTTCTTGATTATTGTGAATAATGTTGCCATGAACATAAATATGCAAATGTCTCTTTGAGATCTTGCTTTAGATTTTTTTTAGATAGATAGTTGGCCCCCTATATCCATGGGTTTTCCATCTGTGGATTCAATTAACCACGGATCAAAGTGTTTGGAAACAAATATTGCACCTCCACTGAATGTGTACAGACATTTTTTTCTTGTCATTATCCCCTAAATGATATAGTATAATAGCCATTTATATTATATTGGGTACTATAAGTAATCTAGAGATGATTTAATGTATATGGGAGGATGTGATGGGTTATATGCAAATACTGTGCTATTTTATATCAAGGACTTGAATGTTCATAAATTTTGATATTCTCTAGAAGTCCTGGAAGCAGTCTCCCACAGATACCAAGAGACTACTGTATATCCAGAAGTGTGACTGCTGTGTAATATGAGTTATAATTTTAATTTCTTCAGGAACCACGATACTGCTTTCCACAGAAGGTGCTCTATTTTAAAATCTCACCAACAGCGCATAAGGTTTCTAATTTCTCCACATCCTCACCAACACTTATTTTCTGTCCTTTTGGTATTAACCATCCTGATAGATATACAGTAGTATTTCATTGTGGTTTTGATCTGCATTTCTCTAATGGTTACTGCTATTGAGCATATTTTCATCTGCTTGCTGACCATTTGTATATGATCCTTAGAGAAGGATCTTTTCAAGTTCTTTGCCTAGTTTTTAATTGGGTTGTTTTTGTTGTTGAGTTATAGGAGTTCTTTAAATATTCTGGATACTAACTTCTCAGATTAATGATTTCCGACATTTTCTTGCATTTCATATGTTGCCTTTTCAGTCTATTGATTGTGTTCTTTGTTGTACAGAAATTTTTTAGTTTGATATAGTCCCATTTATCTATATTTGCATTTGTGTATCATTTCCAAGAAACGATTTCCAAATCTAATGTCATGAAGATTTTCATTTATGTTTTTTTCTAGGAGTTTTATGGCTTGGGGTTTTACATTTAGGTCATTAATGCATTTTGAGTTAACTTTTGTATATTGTGTAAAATAAGGACTCAAATTCATTCTTTTGCATATGCGTATTGTAATATTATTTTATTCTTTTGTCTCTTTCACTGTCTCTCTTGCCTCACATTCAAGCATTTACTTGAATTTCTTTTTTGCTTTTTTTTTTTTTTAATTGTCACCTGCAATTTCTCCTTATTTTCCTTCTCATGTTTGGATCTATTGGTTGGAATATTACAATAAGCCTCAATGAGAATTATAGTGGTATAGTAAGCTAAGATTATCATTTAAGGTAGAGAATAAACAGAATAAGCAGATGAATACTTGAGGCAAGATTCCTCTCCGTTTCTGATAATATACAGAGAAAAATGTTACAAATTTTGACATGAAAAGAGAAGTATTTGTAGCATCGTATTTTTTTTTATTGTGGCTTCCCCCCAACAGATTGCCTCATGTGAGTCTCAGTACTTATAAAAAGTTATTTATCATTTATTTCTCACAGAAGGAACTAGAAGATAGAAGACATTTGATGTTTAATTTATGAAATATAAATACTGGTAAAATAATGTGGCATTCTACATTAAAAAGAATGATAATGCCTTTCCAGGAGAGTACTTATATAATTGCAAGGCCTCTTATGAGATCTGAGTTTATTCCCAGCTTGTTCCATTATGTTATACAAATCGGCTACCAGGTAAAAATCCTATCACATTGCACAAAAGTATTATAAGTTAATTATTAGTAAAAACCCTCAAAACCTTGATATTACTATTTTTTAAATATCATTTATTGTCTCAGATGTATCAAGAAGCAACTATTATTGAGACTTTCTCATCTTTTCTATGTGAAATCAAATTCTCTCCAGGGTACTTTATATAACTTATTAAAATAGTCTGTTGGTAGGCAAAATTCTTCTTACTGTGACCAGAAGACTTTAAAATTAGTGGCAAAGGAATTTGGATATTCCCAGAGAAAAAGAATCACTGAATTGAGTATTCGAAGTTAGGTTTAATGGTCTAATTTCATGTGAAAATATAGGTGCAAGCTCAGACATATTTTTATACAAGTATCTGGGAACCAGATATTGAACTAAACAATTTACAGACCTTGGAATAAGTAGAAAATTACTCTTGAAACCACGTTAAAAAGCAAATGTAAAATTGATCACATTGGAATAAAAATAATCATGACCAGAAAAGTATTTTCAGTAAGTATGATTTATATTTAAGAGAAAATTATTTTCTACATCTTGGATCACTTGTATATCATACCAACCTTTAAAGAATTATTTTAACCTTCTCAAATTTATATTACCATTTCAAGCAGATAAATGAACCAGTGACTTTATTGACTAAAGTATGTCAAACTAGTTTTCTATAAGTCAAAGAAGGGTAAAGGGGTTAAAACTGATGATAAAAGTCTAGTGTTATAGCTCTCCAAGTTACTATATTCCAAAAGACAATAGATCATTTTGTTAAAATACTGTATTCAAAAAAGTTCTTATTTTCTTCCTACAGTTTATTTAAGTATGTTTACATGAAATCTCAAATAGTTCCAACATGTAGTATCAGTTACACCATTTGTTAAGTCCATACAATTTATCATGTTAGCAGGCTAAGAGAAAAATAATAAATGCTATTATGAAGAAACAATTCATCTTAGGACAGTTTACTAAAAGGCAAGTAAACAAGCAAGCAAGCAAACAAAAGCCAACTCTTCACTCAGGTAAGAATTCAGTCTGTGATTTGTGTGTGTGTGTCTATTTATTAACCAAGAGTTTAACTTGACTTAATGTTAACATACCAAAGATGTGAATTTTATTTTACTAAGAAAATGCTTTCAAAGAATCTTGATGAACTTTTATTAGCTTTTCTTGACTTTGAAATAATTTTATATGAGTGATCCACTCACAAAATAGAAAATGTAAAAACAAAAAAAACAAAAAAAACAAAAAAAAACCCCAACTAGATTTAGTGACCCTTTATATGAGTGTAAAATGATTTCATGTTATATTGTGAACTTTTCACAAACCTTTTCTAAGCAATGAATGTGTTGGTTTTTAATTCTAAGAACAACATATCCCAAATACTACTCTGCAGATTATTTGGGTTCTCTCCATCTAAATAAAATGATAGACTTTCTAAAAACTTTTTAAAATCATATTATTATCATGATTTGCAAGAGTCTTTTCAAGTGGATTTCCTCAAAGACTAAAGCCTACTCATAGTAATGTGAAATAGTCTAGTTGTGATTACTCCAGACAAAGGGTATCTACATAAGTAAATTCACCCAATAAAAATTAGTATCCCACTTCCTTTTATGTTTATGTGAGCATTCCATTGGCTTCTAAACATCGAATAATTTTTCACAGAATCATAGAATTTTAGAGCTGGTGCAATTCTTAGAGATACCTCTAAGGAATCCAAGACCACAGAGCTTTAAAGATCAACAATCAATAAAATGAAGAACAAGGACATAATATCAGTAAGATGCAAAACCCAAAACTATTATGTTGAAAGGACTGATAATAGACAAAACTCTTACAAGAATGTCCAAGGAGAAAAAATAGGAAACCACAGACAAATAAAATACAAAATGAAAAGGAGGCATATAGTTCACACAGTACAAGTTTTATGTCATAAGAATACAACAAATAACTTTAAGTTAGTGAAATTGAAAACTTAGATGAAAGAAAAAATTCTTAGAAAAATATAAATAATCAAAATATATGCAATAAGAAATAAATAAACCAACTGATCACTACCACTTAAAAATTGAATTAAAAAAAGATTCCTCCCAAAAAAACACATGACCCAGATGGATTTAGAACCAATTTATACCAAACTTGAAGAAATGGATAATTCATGTACAATTTGTATCAGAGAAAATGAAAGAAGTAAAACTGCCCAACACATTTTATAAGGCTAATATAATTTTGATACCATAACTTGATGAAAAAATATATAATGCCTCAATTTTTAACCAGTCTCACTTATAAGTAGAAATGTAAAAAATACTATATACAATACTATTTGAATCCGGATACATTTATTTAAAATTTACTATTAAATATATATATCTATTTAATGCACTATACAAACTAACACAAAAAGAACACATGGTAATCCTAAAAGAGCCTCCCTTATTAAACATTTCTTCTAAAAGTTTTTGTGTTTTAAGCATCCATTCCATTTAGACTATCAATATGTCATATATGCCTTTGATAAATAGTATGGTAAAAAGAGACAGAAAGTGGTTTATTTTCACCCAAAATAATTAATATTTAAAATGGAATTTTAACTACAAATATTACTTTTTTGCTTTCCTAATCACTAAGTTCAGAATGCCACTGGGAAATTTCAAACGGGGTCTGAATTAAAAATTTAATTAAAAAACACACTACCAAAGCTTACAGCATTTTTATTTAGATTGGGTGATAACCTAATTATAATTAGAATCATATTTTAAGAGTAGCTATACAAATTCAACTTACCCAATAACTCTATAGAATTTAACCCTATTAAAAAATTAAGTATACAGTTCTAACTAATGGAGTTGAGCAATTAGAGTGGTAGAGGGAGGTCCAATCAGAACAGGAAAGCTCAAAAGTAAGCCACACCCCTCCTCCTCCACATCCTTTTCTATACTAAGAAACTTAACTGGCTAACTCAGACACAGGTTATTAAGCCCAGCTTATTTTGTCCATCTAGATTTAAACACTATCCATTCAGAACAATGACAAGAAAGCTTTAAGTAAGTTTGCAAATCTGAATGATTGGGTTCCTGTGAGATGAGTGCCACTGGGTGGAGGGATTTGAAAATAGGTGTTCAAGTTGTACACTTGCACCCACCAGTCAGATTAAGTTTAGATTAAGAGAGGTTATCCTATCTTCATCGAGAACAGTTTCTCATAAAGGTGCATGAATTTGCTAGGGGATCTACATGAACTAATTGATATTTCTTGCCTTAAGGTATGTATCAGCTCCAAAACTTTTGTGCAGACAAAATATTACTTGTTTAGTACTTCACTTCATGTAGATTAATTTAGATTTTATCCTTTTCAGACTAAAGCACTGGTTGGTTGCAATTTTCCTTAACTACCAGTGGATTTAGCAATGATATATACACAGCCTTAATTGCTTAAGTCCTCACTAACAATTTTTTGACAATGTAATCAGAAGATTAAAACAAGGATGCAAAATTGCAGATAAGAGTGTATGGGTTTTTTTGTTCACCACATGCAGGATGATCAGATAGATGTTAATGAAAATATCTTTTAATTGACAATATGAATGTGTGTGTATATATATATGTGTATATATATGCATATAGACGTGTATATATATATATGTAAAATGCTTCACTGTTTTTCTTTTTAAAATGTCTAAAAATATAAAAGCACTACATGAAATAAGACTGTATTTGCAAGATACAAATTATTTTTCCTCCTTAGAAATGTATTATAATTTTAATTTCATCGAGATGATGATTTATTTTTAAAATTTAGCTGAATGTTTTGTTTTCTTTAAATAAGGCTTATACAATACAAGATGACTCTTGTCCTTGTAGGAAGAACCCCCTACTGAAGTGGAAGGTAAATTCTTTGGTCGCTCACTAGCTTTGCAGTTTTCAACTTTATTAAAAATACGTTTTCTTTAAAGAAGCTTCAGTGATTTCTCCAAATAATATAAATGGCAAAAACATAAAGGAATTCAGTGTATCATGTGAAATTGTATATTTCACAATTGCTCAATCAAAAAGAATTAGAGGAGAATTTTTCATTTTCAAAATTATACACACATAAAATAGAATTATAGACATATATTTACAGATCTACAGAATCACAGGACTCTCTTCTGAAATTATAACTTATTTCTTGTTTAGAAAATAATTTGGATTATTTTGAAACAAATGAAAGAAATAAATATTGGATATATATATATATATATATATATATATATATATATATATATATATGTCTGGTTTCTTGAAAAGTATTCGATAGAATGAGCATCACTTAAATGAACATCTTTGGCTAAATGGTTCCAAATCTACAATCTTCATATAGTAATGGTAAAGATTGCATAGTGTTTATTACAGCTGTAAACATTTAATGGCTGATAATTAAACAGCATCCATACTGAATTTTGAAAGATTTAATTAAACATAGCACACTGCAGATGTGAGATTTAAATTACTATTTATAATTACATGTAAAACACAATTCCTAATATGGTCACATGGAATTCTGAGAGAAATTTGCAATTTCCTCTCATTTTAAACAATTTTCGTTTCGAATTCCTTATTCCACTTTTTAAATATGGAGCATTTGACAACAGACAACATAACAGATATGTCAAATGTGTTCATGAATGTTGGTTCTGAGTGAAGGAGTATTGTCTCAGAACTATTCCTTTAAAATTTTTATTCCAAAGGTATAGCAAAAAAAAAGAAAGAAAATAAAATAGAAATAGACCTACCTAATTACAAATAATTCAAATAAAGGAAAAAAAGAACTAGCCTAACTCTATCATTAGATGAACAGAAAGCTAGAAAGAAAAAGTAAAAAGGATTGTATTTTTCTTCAGTTTTAGCATCATATGTAACTCATGTATTTGCATATTATTTACAAAAAATCAGTGAATAACATTAGAGTGCAAAATTGATTTAAAGGGAACATTTAAATTTTCATGTGGAAAACCTATTAAATACTGAAAAATTTTCAGCCTTCTTTATTCCTTATTAAAGGTGTCTCTGGCATTTTTATCCATAAAATGTATGGGAAATACAGTGAATGTGGAGTATTTTATAGTTGATTTCACAAACTAATTGATTGCACAAAACATTTAATACACCTTTTGTAACAGAAATTGCTTAGCATCTTATTTGTGCTATATGTCTCTATGGAGTGGGAAAACAAAAATGGAATGTACCAAAGACTAAATTCAATTTGCACCATTCTCCAGTCCTTTATGTCTGTAATGTTTCACGTTCACAAATGTTTACAATGAGAATCTTGTCAGTGAGGACTCTGAGACCAGAAAAGCAAATGGCTGATGTTGAAGAGACTAATAAAGAATGCCTTGAAATTCCATATTCCTCATCTCCACAAGCATAAAGAAAGGCACAATTTATTTTTAGTAAATTGTGGGAGTGAATTACACCCTAATATTTAAATTATCCTGGTCATTCTTGATTAACACTTCTCTTGCCACTATTGTATTACAAAGAGCTACCAAATTTAAAAATCTGCTGGTGGGCTGAGAAAAAACTATAAATAACACATTCAACAAGGAATAATTTGTCAGATCATATATGCTTATTATATGCATATATAGTACCATAATTGTTCATGACATTTTAAAATAGACAAAACAGTCTCAAAGTTATCATTCAAAGAGAAGATTCTGATAAAGAAAATAGATGAAACCTAGCAATGTAGCTGTCCAGGGCTCCATATGCATGTGATGGTTTCTTATTTACATGTCGCTCATGTTTATGCATGTTCAGAAGAATACAGCTGCTACCCCATTCTCCAGAAATCACAGACACCGGTCAAGTCTACAAATAGCCACATTTGAGCTTGTAATGTATTTATCATGAAAAGCTAGAAGCTCTAATGGTAGGGAAGGGGAAAAGTAGCACAATTTGCTTTGAAAAGATAACAGCTATTTTTCAAAAAACAAATACTGTATATTCAATTCAGCTCCTTTAGGTGCTTTCATGTTATAGGAATTCTGCTGGTGATGAAAACAGCATCCAGCCAATCAAATGGTGGTACCCTAGTGCCATCCAAAGTAGAAGCCTAGTGTTTAAAATAACCCTGATGAATTATTCATAGAGCTGATGTTTATGCAAATTAGAGAATCATGCATCCACCTGACCACCAAGGGAAGAAAAAAACATAGGGAAAAAAAAAAAAAAAAACCATCATGTTTTTAGCATTCTCCAGAACCTATGTAATCAAATGATAATATTCTTTCATTAAATGCATCAAGGAATTACAATCCTTACCTGGTTAGTTTGTAGGGCCTTCAGATTTTCTGGATGAAATAACTGACTGTGCGTGCAACCAATAAAACTGAACTGAAAAGCTGATTAAGGGCACTTACTTAATGCAAAGCCATTCACTGAATATTCATATGATGCCTGTGTTTATGCAAATTAAAGCAAAAGAAAGCCCAAGGGGATTGGTTGCCATAGCCCACAAATACTGTGTACAGCAGAAAATATAGAGAATAGTGACAAATAAATCTTGAAATTCATAGCTTTGAAGCAACAAAGAAGAAATAGTAAAATATTTAAAAAGCTGAGGTGAATTACAGTTTTAAATTGTTTTATTTAATCATATTACTTTAGAACTATCACCTATTCCTACCATGTAATGATCTATAATTATCTTAATGCCAAAAGAGATCTTCACTTTTGTTTGTCAGCTTTATTTATCCTTTAGCCATTCATATTAGCAGATCTCCTAAGCATAGAATAATGAAGAAAGAAACAATTATGATAAAAATATGAGTCGGTGGAGTAATAACCAAACACAGACCCATGTGTGATACAGTTTAAGTGTTTTATGTACTGATTCTTCATTGGTAAAACCTTACTAAGTAGTGTCAATGGAAGACCTCCAACATGTTGAGCACGTTGCTATCTCAATATTGATAGATATCTGCTTCATTTGATATGGGGATTAGGATTATTTTATATTAGATGAGATACTGTGAATATTTTGGCCAAGAAGATTTTGCCACATGCGGCTTTAAATGCCAAGGATTTTCACTTTTAGAACCCACTTACAATAATGTTCTCCGAAATGCATGCTAATATGTAGTGTCCTAATCACAAAAAAATGTGAATCCTCACATATGGATGTGAGAACCGTTTACAGACATTGGCATAATTCATAATATTTAAAGGATACGGTGGAAGTCTGGCAGAAAATGCTTCATATTGTTAAGAAGTATCTTCACTTTTATTTCTTGAATAAGAATCAGAGATTGCTAAAAATGCTGGATTGTATCTTACAGGTTTTTTGTTTGCTTTTGTTCGTCTTTTTGTTTTCTGTCACATACATTCAAAACTTCAAAAATAAGAATAAGGCAATATCCTCCATGGCAGTTACCATTGACTGAAGAGTATTTATCATTTTCCAATAGTTTCCTAATAATTCTCACATCCTCATTCCACAATGACTTTGGTCTCCCTCAGATAACATAATGAATTTTCAAGCTCTTTCAGGAAATGATATTTAAAGTAATTTAAGCATCTACACAAAGCTGGCTACACTTATCATAAATGCTATAAAGTCTGAATCCAATTCCTGGACATTGTTTTCCCAGAAGAAATTTAGAGGAACTTCTTTGTGGCATCTTATGCTTGCCTAATTACAGCTTTCATGTTTGCAAATAATTTCCTTTCTTGTAAAGTTGTTCTTTAGCTTTCCATGACAGTAATCTTCACAGATGTATATTTATGTGCATACACATACATTTTCTATAAAATACATTGTGTTTACTTAATCTAATTAATGACTCCTTAAAATTATCTTTTACTAAGTTTCAGAATTGACTTGAAACACAGTGATCAGCGTATCTAAAATTAAGAATTACGTTGTTAAAATTTTAGAAGCTGTGAATTACCATTTTTGTTATTGGTGATTTCTTTCATTTAATTAATTAATTATATTTATACATATCTGTTCATACAAAATACAGAATAAAATGAATGTATAACTAGTAGTACGCTTTCCATTATCATCATGCAATTATTTTTCTTCTATTGATTTAAGAACATATTATATAGAAGGTAGACTGGTAATTTCTTAAAGTTTCTAATTAAAGAATCCTAAACTAAAAGCTTCTGAGAAACAAGGTTTGGGTTAATCAGCAAACACTTGGTATTTATTAAGATTTTCTATCGCTATAAAAATTATCCGTTTTTGAAAAAGTCAATATTTTAAATATCAAAATTCTCCAACTTTCAAATTAAAATTCAAACACAAGTTTTACCAAGACTAGTTACTGCTTATTTAAGCCACACTGACCATGCTTCAGGCTGCAATAAAGCTAAGGCTTCCTTCAGAAAGCTCTATTTTTATTTTCAAAGAAAATACACCCCCTTTCCTGCCCCGCCCTGCACACACGCCTCAAATGAACTGCCAGAGGAAAATGTAAGGGGTATCATTAATGTCATCCTTTGTCCAGTTTTTGATATCATTAGTGGAATTTTTCCTTCCCTTTCTTGGATTGAATCTCTTAATCTCTGGCCCTGTACAACTCTGAGGTATTTCTGACAACTTTAAAATATTTATAAACCAAATCCAAACTGCCGTAGGCCGTGGTTGCCTCAGACCTCTTATCCTGTATCTTGGCAGGGCAAGAGTAGCTTAGTCGGTGAATTCAGTTCCATAAGAATCAAAATCATCTATTCCAGATTAAATAAATCAATGCATTTGAGACTGAGTTAACTGACTTATATTATGAATTTATAATTTCCAGGTTCATAATTCATTCACTATTTTACTCTGTGGGCACAACAAAATCCTAAAGGACTATTTATAAACTCTTGCAATGTTTCATAAAGAGGTAAACTTTAGCCCATTTGCCATTTATGTTAGAAATCTGAACTCTCTTTTGAGCAGCTCATTTGGACTTTAACCAATTCAAAAAATGTGAATAAATATATAGAGAGATTCAACTAAAACTCAATCAATCAGGTGAAATTGGTAGTCGACTATCTCTGATGTAAAATTCATTTGTTCTATACATGTTTTTAAATTAAAACTAGATAGCTGTATTTAAAATTATAAGATTTTACATTTAAAAAAACAACCCAGCATTTTCTTTTTTTCTTGGAAAATCAGAGCTGACCTTCCCCCTAGGCAACAACGCCCTGGAGCCAGGTAGAGAATCTCCCTCTAAGCGAGTCCTGAGTCCTCCCTTTGCCAGGAGTCCTCACCAGGACACTTCTCTCTTTTATGCTATTCCTGCAGGTATCTGAATTTGTGACCTGTTGTGATTTGAGTTGGATTTGTGAAATCTGGGGGAGTGCTACATTTTGAGACTGTTTTAAATCCACTGACCATGTCTGATGTATATATTTTTATTCGATATAATTATGTTTATAAATCTATTGTTCAAGTAATTCAGAATAAAAGGTAACCCACACAAAGAGTAGGCTGCCCTAGGTAGCCAGGCTGCTTCTATGTGTACGTTTTGACAGTTCTGCTTATACCAGATATTCTCATGCTATCTTTTTAATAAAAAACATCCACAAAGCATCTCTAATAGAAAAGTCAAATAAAACCTCATACTAATATTTACAGATTATTTCTTTATAGCTTACATAAAAATACACACGTGCACACACACACTTACACACCTTATGTACACTAGGTATGCCATTAACTGTTTAAAATATCCTTTTCAGTAATAACTTTGAAGAGAGAACCCTGGGTTCTTTTCTTTTTCTCCTTGCTTCAACTTTCAAATACTTTAATTTTCTAGAACGTATCTGTGGTTTCACCAGAGATCACAGTCCTCATAGTTCTCCTCCTAACTTTCATGATTTGTACCTAATACTCTGCCTCTCTAATTTGGTAAGAGTGCAGGAAAAGCGGTAAAAAATTAAAAAAAAAAAATTTAAAAAAGAGTTCTGGGACACTCCTGAGAACCGCCTCAGTCTCTCCTCCATGTGGCCCCCGCACAAAACAAGATTGATTACTTGAGTTCATATGAACCTTTTGGCAAAAACTTTGTGATCTTCTAGTCCAGTCACAAGAACACAATTGTTCCATCTATCTGTAATAGAGAAACTATTTACTCCACAACTCTCACCTACAATAATTAATACTTTTAGCTGTAATTTACCTAAAGTAGCATTTCTCTCCTGCTTGAGTCCTTAGCAAGCATTGTCCATGAGGGTAAGCAAGTACACTTACAGTTAGATAACACCACTCTTTTTTTTTTTTTTTTTTGATACAGAGTTTCGCTCTCCTTGCCCAGGCTGGAGTGCAATGGTACGACCTGGGTTACTGCAACCTCCGCCTCCTGGGTTCAAGCGATTCCCCTGCCTCAGTCTCCCAAGTAGCTGGGATTACAGGCGTGCACCACCACGCCTGGTTAAATTTTTTTTTTTTTTTTTTTTTTTTTTTTGAGACAGAGTCTTGCTCTGTCGCCCAGGAGTGCAGTGGCACGATCTCAGCTCACTGCAAGCTCCTCCTCCCGGGTTCACGCCATTCTCCTGCCTCCTGAGTCCTCCCTTTGCCTGGAGTCCTCACCAGGATGCTTCTCTCTTTTATGCTATTCCTGCAGGTATCTGAATTTGTGACCTATTGGCATTTGAGTTGGATTTGTGAAATCTGGGAGAGCGCTAAATTTTGAGACTGTTTTAAATCCACTGGCCATGTCTGATTTATATATTTTTATTCAAAATAAGTATGTTTATAAATCTCCCGAGTAGCAGCTGGGACTACAGGCACCCACCACCACACTCGGCTAATTTTTTGTATTTTTAATAGAGATGGGATTTCACCATGTTGGCCAGGCTGGTCTCAAGCTCCTCACCTCAGTTGATCCACTCACCTTGGCCTCCCGAAGTGCTGGGATTACAGGCAAGAGCCACCGTACCCGGCCATCACCACTCTTTAATAAGACCATTCAGTTGATTATTTTTTCTAAAATAAGGCTCAATCTTCACAAAAGGAAAATATTTTAAATCAACTCAAGGAGGCTTAACTGCTTATTGAACATTTCGTTTTTATTACACATAAAGATGGGAATTTAGTGTACAACTGGTCCTTCTCTACCCTAAATAAGAAAATAGGTACAAAGTATTTCTTCCTTTTTTTCCTCTTCCCTTAGGTTGGTATGCACTGATCCTACGTCACATTGGTAGAGATGCTCATGACGTTCAGCTCTTCTGGCAATACTCTTTGCTCTTGATTTTGTTTTTCCTTCCATCTCAAAATTCTTTTTACTGCTTTCTCTTCTTTAGAGGTTCTGGTTGACGTCTGGTTCATTGAAATTATCTTGATAAATTCATCTGAGCAGCAGTTTAATAGATAATAAAAGTGCCAGTGGTAGAGACAATTAGGTTCAAATGAACCTTCTCTCAAAATACCCCTCAAATCACACTATAGAAGCAAGTATCTGCCAAGCCGGTAATGGTTCCAGTGGCATCTAATTTA
The DNA here is from genome assembly GCF_037993035.2 of Macaca fascicularis. Taxonomy (NCBI): domain Eukaryota; kingdom Metazoa; phylum Chordata; class Mammalia; order Primates; family Cercopithecidae; genus Macaca; species Macaca fascicularis. The sequence goes on along the minus strand of NC_088380.1, from coordinate 91,677,251 downwards.
AGCCTTAAAACCAAAACAAAGAGGTACTGTTAGAGTAAATTCATTTGAAAAAAATAACATTTAAAAACACAGTACCAATCTAATTTTAGTGAGGGTATGAGGCTCTCTATTTTATGGCTTGATTTTTACCTATGGTTTAATAATCATAAAGGTAACATTGTTGCAGCCCAGGGTCTCATTTCCAAAGATAATTTCTGAACTTAAATATTTCAGAGCACAGAATAGTGTTTGGATAAGAATATTTGCAGAATAGTAAACAGCTACTGTCTTAAGGTTAATGGTCCACTACAATATATCTGTAGTGTCTGTAAAATCTGTTTTGCATTATGATCTCCCCATCTTCATTGCAATAACTCACAGCCTTCCAGGTTATTTTGTTTCTTTCTCAAAGATTTAATTAGCTGGTTCAAAGGATTCATTTTCAGACATCCTTTATGTTATACTTGGTGATTCTGACTTCTACTTTATGTACCTTCCAACATTCTGGATTCAATGTCTTTAAACATCTCCATTTCCATTCCTATAAATTTCAAACCTAGTAATCACCTGGAATATTTCTGCACCTTTTTTATGAACAAAAATTCTCCTCTCAAATCTTTCTCCTATACCTATGAGTTGCTTTCTCTCTTCCATTACATTCCATTTCCCCTCTTCCATTTAAGCTTCTTTTCCTCTCATTGCATCTAACATATTAGACCTTTCAGTTTTTATTTTGCTCTGTGTCAGTCTCAATTCCATAATCAGTCACAGTAAATGTGCTGTATCCCCTTGACTATCCACTTTAAGAGCTCTCTCCACCCTATTTAGGGACAAACCTAACATCCGTTTACTTTATTCCCATTCCCATATAGTCAGGCATATGAACTTTGAGTTCTTTCTTTCTTTCTTTCTTTCTTTCTTTTTTTGAGTGCAGTATCAACTCATATGATCACATTCAATCTTGATCACTGCAATGAGATAAACGATACCTCAGATAACTTCCTTTGTATGTTCTACCTTTCACCCCCAAATTTCTTCAGGCTCTACTCTTTCCTTCAGTCCTTGAATCAAAGGGAGATTTCTCTCTTCCTGCCACAGACCAACTCTGATCCAAAAACCAATAATAATAATAATGCCTAATGTTTACCGAGAATTTATGCCAACCATGTGCTAAATACTTTACGTGGATTATCTCATTGATCCTTATTTTAAATCTATAAGTACAACTATTATTTTTTACAGATAGAGAAATTAAAGCTTGGAGAATTTAAATAAATAACTCATAGTTATACAACCCCTGGTAGAGCCAGATTCTGAACACAGGCCTGCCTGATTCTTTAGAATTTGATGATATTAAGAACTTATATTTTTTCGACTTCTCCATGATATTTTACTTTCCTGTTTTGTTTCATAAGTCTCTGAGCAGCTTTTCGCATATCATTTGTTATCTACTCTTTTTATGTCCGTAAGTTAAATATAGATTGGTCATTCTATTGTTTGCTACAAAATTTCCATCTGGACAATCTTCTTCTCTTCCGTGGTATCATATGCCACTCCTGTCTGTTTACAAAATATAGTACAAGTGCAGTATAGTAAATCTGCCTTGAGAACAACATCTAGTTGGACATGCCCAGGATGTCCCACTAAATCAAAAAACTAAACAGAGCTCACTCACCTCAGCTCATAAGAGTTCAATATTTCTGTGAACTAGTGAGTTCCCCTCTGATTTCTCATTCCTTTCCCCAAAAGTCTAAAGTCTATATGTGTGTGTGTGTATATGTGTGTGTGTGTGTGTGTGTATGTGTGTATATATATGTGGGGGGGTGGTGTGAAGTCACAAATTTGCAAACAACTCAGACCTACAAAGATCTATCTGGTCTTCGTTGTAAGTCCTCACCCACTAGGAAGTGGTAAGAAAGTATTCAAACACTTCCTAACATTTAGCCCAATATAGTAAGCTAACTAATTCTTTTAGATAATGCTAAGTCTTTGGGAATCTTTGCTCATTCTTTCACATTTCACTCCCTCTTTCTTGATTTATCTCTAAGACAGTGTTCCAGAACTGACATTCAGCTGATATTCTATTAACTCTTGTGGAACAGGTGTCTGTTTCAATTATTCAGTACCTTTAATATATTGGACATTAACCAATGGGTTAAAGCTTTCTCCTTTCATGTTATTGTCCTTAATTTAACTGATTTATAGTTTCTTACTATCAATGTAAAATATGCATTCTTTTAAAACACACAAAACTTTAAAAGGTAACCATTTGGCCTCAACACGATCTCAATTCCAAAGAATATAAACCATGCAGATTATAACATTAGTAACAATGCAATAATAATGGTAATTAATAATAAAAATTGCTAAAAATTCATCTGGCATACACTTAGAAGTAACTCATGTTAAAGAAACCCACAACAAATTACAGATAATAATGAGTTCCATCATAGCAAACTGAACATCTCCATATTCAACTATGCTTACTTATAAGAGAGAAAAGGAGGGAGAGTGAGATATAAATGGAGAAATAGTGTGGGTAATTCTGCCTGCTGTTCCACTCAAAGAGAAGATGCATGTGAAAAGGGAGAGTTGTTCTGCTCTGTTATCTTTGCTGTTCTTCGTGATGCAAATACTACACCACAATGAAAAGGGTGTGTGTTTTTAAAGATACATCATGATGCCTTCCACTTTTGGTAATGACAGAGTAGGAGGTAATTTGGACCTAACCACGAAGTAAAGCCAATAGAGGAGGATTTACTGTGAACCTACTTAAGCTTAGATTACAGGGCTCTTCACTTGCACACTTCCTTCCAAGGCCTCGTATCTAATTTTGTATTCTGTTTCTTAAAGAGGGACCCACAAGTTGTGTCAGCTTTGGGCTCCACAAAATAGGACAGCCACTAAAAACAATTAAAAATTTCAAAATGATGGTGAAGAATAACTACGTCAAGATCTAGGAAAATACAGAAATCCAGGTAAGTGACTGGGCCTGGTAACGGTAGTTCATGCCTATAGTCCTAGCACTTTGGGAGGCCAAAGTGAGGATCACTTAAGCCCAGGAGTTTGAGACAAGCCTAGGCAATATAGTGACACTTCATCTCTACAAAAAACTGAAAAATGAGCTGGGCATGGTGGCAGGCGCCTGTGGTCCCAGCTACATGAGGGGTTGAGGCAGGAGGATAATCTGAGCCCAGGAGGACAAGGCTGCAGTGCGCTATGTTCACCACACCACTGCACTCCAGCCTGGGTGACAAAGCGAGACTGAGAAATAAAGGAAAAGGAAGGAAAGAAGGAAGGAAGGAAGGAAGGAAGGAAGGAAGGAAGGAAGGAAGGAAGGAAGGAAGGAAGGAAGGAAGGAAGGAGAAAAAAGGAAAGAGAAAGAAAAGAAAGAGAAAGGAAGGAAGGAAGGAAGGAAGGAAGGAAGAAAGAAAGAAAGAAAGAAAGAAAGAAAGAAAGAAAGAAAGAAAGAAAGAAAGAAAGAGAGAGAGAGAGAGAGAAAGAAAGAGAGAGAGAGAGAAAGAAAGAGAGAGAAAGAAAAGAAAGGAGGAAGGAAGAAAGGAAGGAAGGGAGGAAGGAAAAAGAAATGAAAGAAAGAAGGAAAGAAAGAAAGAAAGAAAGAAAGAAAGAAAGAAAGAAAGAAAGAAAGAAAGAAAGAGAAAGAGAGAGAGGAAGGAAGGAAGAAGGGAAGGAAGAGAGAGAAAGATGAAATGAACAAACAGGAGAAATCCAGGTAAGCCTAGTCTTCAGGGCTATTTCTGTGCAGGAGATGTGCACAGATCTAGAAGGAACATTGAGAACCTAAGGAGCACCTCTGACAAATTCTTTGATCTAGAGCAACAAGAGTGGAGTCCAAGCCTTGGCAAGGGAAGATGTCTATGGTAAACAACTCCTAAAGGTCACACACTCACAGTAAAAATGAACGGAAAGTAATGCACCCTTTGCAAGCACTGCAGTCAAGCTCAAAGTCATCTGGGGCCACAGAGAACCTTACATCTTGAAATTAACTTAAGATCACTTGTTTTGCACATGCCCCAAAATACTGAAAAAAAAAAAAAAGACAATTTCCTCTGAAGGAAATAAACTTTATCTTCAAATTATTTCTACAAGTGACTTTTAAAATAAAACATCCAGCACACAACTAAATATGAGCAAGAAAGACAATATAATAAAACAGTCAACATGATAAAAACAGTCAACATGATAAAAAATGAGATAGATCCAAACAGTCTAAAAATCTAAAAAATGAGATAGATCCACAAGCACTCTAGTCAAAGGAACTACTAGGAAAAGTCTGTAAAATAATGATGACTTACTATGCTCCTAGAATTAAAAGCATAATATCCAAATATCAGCTAAGAACTAGAAATTATGAAAAGTGACATAATCTCTTTGAAAAAACTAGAAATTCTGTGGCTAAAAAGGTAAGAATACGCTGGATAGTATAATGGCAAATAAGACATAAGGAGAGAATTAATGAATGAGAGATGAAAACGAGCTGCCTGTTTTTGGTAAGCAGATGGCTTTCTGGTGATTACAAACCTCACTGGGGGCAAAATGGTCTTCAAGTTTATTTATTACTATTGCAATTTTATGGAGAAATTAATTGACTCTTGCTCTCTCACTCTAATCCTAATTTGGGTTTGGGGGAGAACTCTGACAGGGCCATATAATATCAAGCATTCACCCTTTGTCTAATCAACTATGACTAGGAGAGTGATGCATCTTGAAATGTCTCCAAAACATACAGGTTAAAACTTGTATACAACAATTGGAAATGCAGAAGTTGGAAATTCAGAAATGCATATAAACTTTTTATGAATAAAACTTTATCTTACATTTTATTGAAAATTATAATTAGAAATCTTTAGAATATATTTCACTATCTTTATTTCCATAGAATGTTATTCTTCTTTTGAAAAACTGAATACGTTCATTGTTGGTGAGTTTTCTGTTTTCCTACTTAAAGTGGGATCTCCAGGTCACTTATTGAAGGGATATTCATTTTGCTCTATCTTTGTGAAGCATTTGATAACCTTGACTGCTTTCTTTCATCAGAAACTCTTACATTGGCTTATTTAACATGGTGCTTCCTTGTTTTCTCCAATATTTCTGACCATTCTCCCTGTATTTTTACGGTGTTGCCTTTTTCTCTCCAGTGTAAGTATTGGGATTTTTTAAAAGGCATTGCCCTAGCTTCTTTCCTCTTATACTCACTCCCCAGGCAATTTCTTCCATGTTGAGAGCCTCCAAAGCTACCTACATACAATAATCTCAAATTTAATGTCTAGTCAGTATCACTCATTTTGTAATCTTTGACCCTCCAACTCAATATACGTAAGATATAAACAACAGGGGAAACTGAATGCAGGGCATATGGTAAGTCTCTGAATAATCTTCGCAATTTTTCTATAAATCTAAAACTTTTCTCAAGGACAAACTTTATTTTAAAAAGACTTAACAACCAAATTAAAACATTCAGTAAGTGAATGCAAACACTGTGGTAAAGGAATGAGTAAAACATTCAGTGCTAGAAAATGGAGAATCAGAATGTACAAAATTGTAAAGAAAAGGAAATCTAACCCAAGGATTTTATGCTCAGCTAAATTAGCCTGTGATTTAAAGGCAGAGACGAACTCTTGGCTTTTCTGGAGCAGAAAGATGATGCAACAATATCCAGCTTAAAATAAATAAATAAAATTTCTAAAATTCAGAGAAAAAGGCTACGTTAGTTATCTATTGCCAGATAAGAAATCTCCCCAAAACTTTCAACTTAAAATAACAAACATTTATTTTGTCACAACTTCTAAGGGTAAAGTATGTGATGGTGGCTTAGCTGGGTGGTTCTGACTCAGAGTCTCTCATGTGTCAAGACGTAGGCTAGAGCTGGAGTCATAGGAAGACTTGATTGAGGCTGGAGAATCACCTAGAGGATCATTCACAAAGCTGTTGGCAAAGTACTAAGTTTCCTTGCTGTTGTTTGCAAGAGGCCTCCAAAATCCTTCACCAAGTAAATATCTCCTGAGGGCTGTGTGATTGCCCTAATTACACAGCATCTGAGAGAGAAGCCACAATGTCATTCATGTCCTAATCACAGTTGTCACTTTTTCCCACTCTCAAAACACGGTAGGGAGGTAAGTTGTGAAGGAAGACATTTAAAAATTTGTGGACGTATCTTAAAACTTCCACTGGAAAGAAGTACCAAGGTATTAATTAATTATATTTACTATTAGAAAATGTGTTGGTATCATCTACAAATATTCATTGCAGTCGAGATTTTATTTTAATTCCTAATGGATTTATAGTATTTTCCCCCTTCAATATTATAGTTATATTTGAGGAACTAACATATCTTGTGGTAAAAGAAAAATTTATATGAAGTCAGCCATTATATAAGCCTCGATTCATTTTCTCTTTTTAGCCAGCATTAAGAACACATCATGATATCTTACAATATCTTATGCATTTAACACTTTTTTTTGAATAACTGAGATATGCTGGTCCTCTGTTTTCCAAGAATATGACATGGAAGTTTTCCTCAAGAGTATACCAGTTCTCCACCAATCTAGGGTAAATCTTATGCTGTAATGAATCATAATCCTGTTACCCATGATTCAGCATGCTTCAGCTGTGTTTCTTTTTTTTGTTTGTTCGTTTGATTTTTTTTTTTTTTTTTTTTTTTTTTTGAGACAGTCTCTCACTCTGTCACCCAGGCTGGAGTGCAGTGGCATAATCTTGGTTCACTGCAGCCTCCGCCTACCTCATTCAAGTGGTTCTCCTGCCTTAGTCTCCCAAGTAGCTGGGACTACAGGTGCACACCACCATGCCTGGCTAACTTTTGTATTTTTGGTAGAGACTGGATTTCACCATGTTGGCCAGGTTTGTCTCAAAATCCTGATCTCAAGTGATCTGCCTGCCTCAGCCTCAGCCTCTCAAAGTGCTGGGATTACAGGCGTGATTACCTGCGGCTGGCCCAGCTGTGTTTCTTTACGCTTTCTACCACCATCACACATAGCATCTTCTAGACATATTCTTCAAAAATTTTAGAATGAGAAGGTCCAGATAACTATGTCTGTTACTCTTATTCGTTTTTCTTCAAAAATGAAAGAACGAACGCTAGGATAATATGTACTTGATTCTTATGTTTGAATCCTATACTGTTAACACAAACATCTGATACTTTGGGATGTTGCTCTGCTGATTCTGCCTTCTCCTTGTTGCAATATCAAAATCCCCTGGGTGTTGGGTCATTCCCATCTGAATAAAAATGTTACCATTTCTAACTCTGCTTATCTCAATTTTCTCTCCAATATTGCTCTATTTCTCTACTTCTTTTTACAAAAAAAAAAAAAAAAAAAAAAAAGTTCTCCAAAGGGATGTCCATTACTTGCTACCACCAAGTTCTTTCCTCTCATTCTCCTTTGAATCTACCATAATTAGAGTTCTGTTCCCATCACTCTGTCAAAAGTAAGGTCACTAATGATGTAAACCTTACTAAATCCGATGAGTGATTCTTACCCCTCATCCTATTGGGGGCATCCATAGCATTTGACTTCTATTGCATGACATGTTATTGTCGTGGGTTTCTCCTTCCCCACTGGCTGCTCCTTCTTGGTCTCTTTCACTTCTGGTCCTCATCCTTCTGACTATTAAACATTGGAATGCAGCAGGTTTTAGTCCTGAACCTCTTCTCTATGCACATCAATCCATGGAGGAACTCTTCTGTCCCTTAGCTTTGTATACTACCTGCCACCTAAAATATCTGAATTTGTATAACTTCAGTATGGAAACTTCTGAACTTCAGATTTGTATATTCAGCTATCTATGTGACATCTCCATTTGGATGTTTCATAGCAATACAAGACTGTACCTCTGGTCTCCACCCCTTCCTCCTTCACCAACACACTTTCCGCCCAAAAAACAAAAACAAAATACTGCTCCAACCACAGTCTGTCCCACTTCAGGCCCACAAATGTAGCCATGGTGTTAGACTTGGGGATTACTCATGGCCCCAACAGCACGGACTTCTTCTCATTGAGGCTGCACATCTGACTTTGTCAAGAATGGAGTCTAAGTGTTCAGTATGTTATCAACCCTCCTGGAGACCAATCAGCCATTTGGTGACAAGTTGATTTAATCAAACCATGTGTTCCCTGGTGGTACAATTATGTGTTTGGATAAACTAAGGCATAACTAACACCTCAAAATTCCTTTTGGATCAGGCAGAAGCCACCCTCCAGGGGCATTTGTCTAAAATCACACATGGTTACTCTAAACCTCTTCACTCTCTTGCTTTCGTCTCTCTTTTATTGGTTTCTCCTGGGATGACTTCCTTACTAAATCATTTGCACATGAATCCTTGGGTGAGGCTCTGCTTCTAAAGAACCCAACCTGAGGCACTATCATTAACACTGGCAAACACACTGCTCTTCCACTGGCCCCGTCTTCTCAGGGTACAGCTGTAGCCTTGTGCATTAAGCTCCAGCACCTGTAGTACTACGATTTTGTGTAAGAATCTGGAGTCACCGCCACCTGATGCTACAATTCATTTACATTTAGAACTGTCCCTGTGAAAGTATTTGTTCACATTATGTATTTGGTGTCTATAATAAGGAACCCTTTTTTCTTGGCATATTCCATTCAGATCCAGAAGTAGAGACTTGCAGAAAGCTTTATTTTCAAAGGTTACATTAATTTCTTCTGACATATTCGATGCAAGATGTCTGAGAAACTTACACATGGGGCCCTAACTATTATGCAGCCAACTTAAAACAGATTTTTATTTCTTATAGTTAAATTTTTAAAGTACAAGGCTAAATACAAGTTTTAGATACTGTTGACATCTACTAACAGTCTAAATATAGGTACCAAGAATTTAACTATCTAAAAAGAAATGCTAGTATTGAGTGATTGCTCCGGTTTTTAAGACTGTTTTAAACAATCACCACATGTCACTCTAAGTTGTACCTTATTTGCTAAAGGAACATTCACATTTCATTCTTCCTAATTCAAACCTTGGTTTAAGAAAAAGCATAATTGGGAACTGAACTGAAATAACTTTGGATTTACTTTTTCAGCTAAACTGGGTTTTTTTTCATGTTTTAATTGCTCCCTAATTTCTCTATTATTGCTGCATGTCCTAAAATAAATTTTCCATCTGCTCTTTCCATGTTTGATTGTCATGTTGGTTCTCTTTGAAACTGCTAAACAAGCAGCTTTTCTAATCACAATTTGTGGCTGTGGTGCATTTCAATGCTCAGTCTGCATATAGAAAAGCCACTTGCTGTTAAAAAAATACAAGATAGATTGAATATAACTAGATAATTTCATTTGTGAGTATAGATTGGACTATGCAGCAGTTTTATTCCTACAGTTAGTATTTTCTGGTGAAATGAACAATTTCTGGGAAAAAAGTGATTAAAAGAGAATAGCAAACATCTGTGCATCTTTCCTTCAAGTTTTTCTCCCACTTTTATCAAACTCTCCAAAGTTTTTTGTTCAATTTAAAAAGGAATAGTTCCTGTTTGTTAAAAAAAAAAAAATGAGTAAAATCCTGTATTTCATAGTTATTAATAGAAAACTTTGTAAAAAAATAAGAAAACGTGTTGTTATACAAATATGTTTTACACCTCTGAGTAATACATTTACATTAAAGTAATTAGAATAACAATAATACCTATGAGATTTAATAGTAGAAAAGAATAAAGGATAGTTAAAAGTATAAAGATAATTTATACTGAAAAAAATTACAGCTATAATAATAAAGAAACATACATTCCTCGATAGTAAATTTAATTTTCTATATAAGTTAATAGAAAAATTAGACCCCATGACTCAAGGTATCCATTATCATTGATTGTTAAGCTATTATTTTCACCATTTAAAAGTTAATTATGAATATACTATCGTACTCTTAGGATAGTAAATTACTAAATTTGGGAAAGGTGGTTTGGTCACATACTGTATAAGCCTTAAAGATGTCAGTATGTATTAGTGTAGTAGGTTAACCACAAGCAAGTTATTCTAAGGAATAATTTATAACTTATCAGAGATGCATACAAAGACAGACATTAAGTGACATTCATTGCAATGTTATTTATAATAAACACACCACTATAAATAATTTAACTGTCTAATAAAAGGGGATTGGTTTTATAAATAAGGATATATCCATATGGAAAATAATTTAGCAATTAAAATCATTTTTGAGGAATATTTGATGACCTCCTGTAAATGCTTATAAATATAAAAATGAAGTTATAAAATAACATTCATACGATTAAAATTTAATATAAATATAGATATATAAATTACAAATTATAGCAAAACATACAAAAATGTTAGCAGTGATTTTCTCTGTGGTGTGATATTATTGGTAATTTTAATTTTCTTCTTTATATGTATATATTTTCCAAAATTTTACAATAGTAATATTGTATTTTATAAAGGAAAACTAGAAAAATTTTTCTCTAAGCTTTTTATATTCATAGTGTTAAAACACTGTTTTATACATATATCAAAGAGATGATTGAATACTAGCTTAATTAATCAATAGTATTAGTGTGGAGAGAAAAATGTGGGCATATGACTTTAAGTTCAAGTAAAATATGCTTGGAGGAAGTCAGGAGTTGGTAGTATTGTTTAATTTTTAGAGTAGTTTTTAACAGGAAGAGATTGAGAAACTGTTACCTTTTCACCTCTCATTTTAAACAGAATTGTGTGTGTTCAACCTGAATCTATGGGATGATATTTTGTACTCCAGACCTGTCAATCCCCCCTCTCCTTTTCAGAACACTAAACCAATAAACTGAATTATTTTTAAGAATAACGAAACAGTGAAAACGCAATCCATAAATTGACTCCTTTGTTCTGCCAATTGACTAAGTGACACTTAGTCATCTCTAAGTGCCTGGAGAAAATAAAAGGCATTTCTTTTGTGAAGCTGATGAACAATTAGGCAATTGTAAAGCATTGAACACAAAGTGGTGAATGCAGTGTAATATTGTTTTATGCATCTCCCTCCCTTTCTCTTTTTATTTTTATTTTTTGAGAAAAAAAAATGCTTGAGGCAGATATTTTACTCTCTCTCCTACTCTCTAGCTTTTAAAATAATGATCAGCATTTGCTATGGCTAACACAGAGGTATAAAGCCATGGTTCAAATGGAGAAGTTGTTTTCTAAGTCAACCAGCACATTTTTTAGAGAAAAATATGCTGCCAGGCTTTTTAACTTTGTTCAAAGTTCAGAAGGTCTGATAAGTGCTTCCAAATTTCAGTCTCTGCAATAGCTACAAATTTTTCGTGTTGGGGATTATAGTATACTACTGTTTGCAATTTTCATTATCTTTCAAATTCCACTGAGATATTATAGAGAGTCCATTCTAAAACTACAAAGGTTTTTAAAGATGTCAATTGTAAAGAACTGCCTTTGGTTACTACAAAATAACATAGCTCTTTTTATCAAGTTAATGCTAACATAGGCTACACAGTATGGAATCAAATGAAATAATGTACCAGTTCTACTACATCACTTAATTGATACATTCACACATGTATTATGTACACAGTATTTGTGGGAGATGGAATGCTCAAGTCCCATATATAAAATGGTGTCATATTTGCATATAACCTATGCACATTCTCCCATCTAATCATCTCTAGATTACTTATAATACCTAACATAATGTAAATGCCATGTGAATAACTGTAATGAAAAATATCATCCCATAGATTCAGGTTGAACACACAAAATTCTGTTTAAAACAAGAGGTGAAAAGGTAACAGCTTCTCAGTCTCTTCCTGTTAAAAACTACTCTAAAAATTAAACAATACTACCAACTCCTGACTTCCTCCAAGCATGTTTTACTTGAACTTAAAGTCATATGCCCACATTTTTCTCTCCACACTAATACTATTAATTAAGCTAGTGTTCAATCATCTCTTTGATATATGTATAAAACAGTGTTTAACACTATGAATATAAAAGGCTTAAAGAAAAATTTTTCTAGTTTTCCTTTATAAAATACAATATTACTATTGTAAAATTTTGGAAAATATATACATATAAAGAAGAAAATTAAAATTACCAATAACGTCACACCACAGAGAAAATCACTGCTAACATTTTTGTATGTTTTGCCATAATTTCTAATTTATATATCTATATTAACAAATATTATGGAAAATGGCAAGAACAAAAAGTATGAACATGTTCAGTTCAGAAACAACCATTCTTTCTTTCCCTCAAATATTTTTTTATCGCAGTTGGTTAAATCCGTGGATGTGGGACCCACAGAAACAGAGGACTGACTGTACATATATACTTATTTGTGTTTGATGACACTTGTGAGAGGTAAACTACTCTGTAAAGCAACATGATAGATTAGAATCTCCAATGTTACAGACACAGAAGTGCTGGATAAAATACAATAAACAAATTTACCCACTGCAGGGTTTTTGTTTTTGTGTTTGTTTGTTTGTTTGTTTTACCAAGAGTGGACCAAACTCAATGGTGGCAGTAAGTATTAAGCAGCCCACAGACTATGGGATACTGAATATAGGTTAAAGAGAATAGGGCTGGGGTTATAACATCCACATGGACACGGAAGATATGGCCTTAAGGCTAAATCACTACGGGAAAAAGAGAATATTGTAAATTTCAGACCAGTAGAAAGCATCAAATAGAATAAAGAAAATTCTAACAATCTAATAGTAGCCTGAAAAGAGAAGGACAGAAAGAAGCAAATGTGAAATATAGTAAATTAAACATTCAATATAATAGAAAAAGCTCAAATAACTAGTAGCCATGATAAATATAAATCTAACTGATAAAATAAGTTCAAGTGAGTTTTTCAATTTTGGTTTTTGTGTCTTCTGTTATTCTAATATAAGAGAAGATACAAAAACCAAAAATAGAAAGAAAGAAATCATCATCAGACCAATTCAAGTATTTTTCCCAGAATTGAAGGAGAAAAGTTTTCAAAGGAAAAGAGCCCATAATAATGGAGCAAATTATTACACACACACACGCCAAAGTGTATGGCCATGAAGTACTGTACTGCTGGTGGAAAAGAGGAGATCATAAAAGCTTTCAGGGTGTGGAAGTAGAAAGATTTCATTTAAAGGATCTAGAAGGCAGATCTTTCAATAGTGACACTGGAAGACAAAAGAAAATGGAGGTTCTGTCTTTGGAATGGGAGAATATACTTGCAAGTCATTTATCTTATAAGGGGTTAATGTCCAAAATATATAAAGAACACTTACAACTTAACCAATTTTAAAATGGGCAAAGTACTTGAATAGACATTTCTCCAAAGATGATATACAAATGGTCAAGAAGCACATGAAAAGATGTTCAACCTTATTAGTCATCAGGAAAATGAAATCAAAACTATAATGAGATATCACCTCTGACCTATTAGGATGTCCACAATTAAAACAACAGGAGAAAGGAAATCTTGGAAAAAATGTGGAGAGATTAGAGTCCCTTGAGCACTGATTTTGGGACTGTAAAATGGTACAGCGCTGTGTAAAGCGGTATGGAGATTCTTCAAAAAACTAAAAATAGAATTACCATATGATCTAGCAATTCCACTTCTTGGCATATATATCCAAAGAATTGAAAGCAGGATCTCCAAGAGATTTTTGCACACCCAAGGTTATAGCAGCATTACTCACAATGGCCAAGAGGTGGAAATAACTCAAATGTCCATCCACAGATGAATGGATAAACAAAATGTATATATACATATGACAGAATATTATTCAGCCTTCAGAAGAGAAGAAAATCGTGTCCCATGCTGTATTAGTCTGTTTTCATGTGGCTGAAAAAGACATACCCACACTGGGCAATTTACAAAAGAAAGAGGTTTAATGGACTTACAGTTCCACATGGCCGAGGAGGCCTCACAATCATGGCAGAAAGCAAGGAGGAACAAGTCACGTGTTATGTGGATGGCAGCAAAGAGAGAGCTTGTGCAGGGAGACTCCCATTTTTAAAACCATCAGATCTCATGAGACTTATTCACTATCACAAGAACAGCATGGGAAAGACCCACTCCCATAATTCAATTATCTCCCATGGGGTCCCTCTCATAATACGTGGGAATTATGGGAGCCAGAAGATGAGATTTGGGTGCGGACACAGAGCCAAACCCTATCATATGTTACAACATGGATGAACCTTGCATACATTACATTAAATGAAATAAACCCATCACAAAAAAATAAATACTGTGTGACTCCACTTACATGAGACATCTCATGTAGTCAAGCTTATGGAAAGAAAAGAGTAAAATGAGGATTGCCGGGGGTGTGGGAAGGGAGATTTAGGGAGTTTTTGTTCAATGGGTATAGAGCTTCAGTTTTCCAAGTTGAAAAAGTTCTGGAGATTTGTTGCACAACAATGTGAATATTCTTATCACTATTGAAGTGTACACTTAAAAATGGTTAAGATGGTAAATTTTATGAGTTTTTTATCACAATTTAAAAATTTATAATTTTTTTAAATGAAAGTTCCTTTCTTGTCAAGATAGAATATATACACTTCAACCTGTCTCTCAAAATGAATGCAACTCAAATCCCTGAAGAGAATACATGGGACAGCTGAGAACTAAAAAGTAAATGATAGTACCACTAAAGAAGCAGTAAGTTAACAGATTTTTTTCATTTTTCATTTCCTGGTCTGAATGCAAATGCAGTCCAGAACCCAATACTGTGTACAAGATACAGACAGAAAATGTTTCAAAAGAAACTCTCTGTTTCTGTTATGAGGGACCTCTTTTTGTCAAAGATAATGAGGAACATCCTGTGTTTTTCTATGTTTTTTTTTTTTTCTATCTCTTGTCTTTCCACCCTACTCCACAGGAGATCACACGGTGGCAGTAGCAGAAACAGAAATGAGAACTTGAAAGATATTTACAACTTCATCAAAGAGAAAACCTCTCTGATCAGAGGACCTGTAGTCACAAGAGCACAGGAGAATCCACTCGCTTTTCCTTTTTATCTCTTTCTATTCTCTTTACCATTTTGCCCTCTAGGTATACAGGGTAATGGAAAGTACATGGCAGAGTCAGAGAAGCAAGAACAGCAGCTTTTAGCCAGAGAATCAGAAGGAGAGGGCTTCTGGGAACTATAAGGTGTTAGAGAGATATGGAGGGAGCTTAAAAAAGCCATTCTATAAAGTTGCATATGAATGCCATGACTCACTCCTGTGCTGCATGTGCATGAATACGACCCTGAAGAGCACAGTAAAAGCTTTCAGAACTTAACTGTAGTCTTGACTACAGCCCAGGTCCCAGACTGTCCACTAAGTGGTGTGCATGTGGGAATACCACTGCAAAGGCTTTAAAAATTGAACTGACATTGAAATCAAAACATACAAAAACAGACACGGACTTGTCTGCACCTAACTGGATCAACTGCCTGCTAAAACAAACGAACAATCAAATATCAACATTCTATACAGGATTTAAACAAGACTACAAGTTTTAAAGTATGATACTTTAAAAGCACAGGATACCATTCAAAATCACTTGATGTAGAAGCACCAGAAACATTTCAACATCTCGTAAGAAAAATGACACAAGAGTAACTACACCAAGATGATACAGATATTGGAACTATCAAACACTTTAAAATAGCGAGTATAACCATGTTCTAGGAAGTAAAAGCAAGCATCCTTGAAATATATGGGAAAATAAAAAATGTTAACATGAAAATAGCCAATATAAATTAACGAAAATTTTATAAATGAAAAATAAAACAATGGAAATTAAAAATTTCCAGGTGAGGAAAATAGCATAATAGAAATAAAAAGGCAAAGATTAATAAACTTGAAGATAGATTGATATAAATTATCCAAAATGAATGACAGAAAAAGACTGAAAAAAATAGAGACCTGGGGACCTGTAACACAATAATAAAAGGTCTAAATTTATTTATATTTCCAGACATAGAGGAAACAGAATGTATGCAGAACACAATGTTTAAAAATATAATGGCTGAAAGCTTCCCAAATCTGGTGGAAAATGTAAACTTAGAATTTCAGAATGCTCAGCACACATAAAAATGAAATCTCTTCCAAAATATATATTATAATCAAACTGCTGAAAGCTAAGGACAAAGAAAGAATCTTGAAAGCAGTCAAAGAAAAATAATGCATTACTAAATTTAACTCCAGATTTCTCATCGTGATCCATGTAAGGCAGAAAGAAACAGCAACATTTTAAAGTGATGGAAAAAAAAAAACAACTATAAACCTGGAATTCTATATCCAATGAAAATATCATTTAAGAATAATGGTGAAATAAAGCCATTCTTAGATAAAGGAAAGTGAAGATAATTTGTTACAAACTGACATGATGAAAAGAATGAATTGCTAAAGAAAGTGAAGCCACTTTTGCAAAGAGTGTATCAGTGAGAAAAATCTAACATGGCTGACTCCATCTTGTTTCTAGCTTTACAAGCTACTTGTCTTTGCTCATTCCTGGGAGTAGGCCAACCCAACAATGGGAGGAATTTAGTTTATGCTTAACTTAGAAACAAGGATAATAATAGTCTTTCCCTAAAACTAAGCGCCTCTTTGCTTAGGGACCAAAAATGAATGAAAAGCCACAAGATTAGAATTATGGGAGGGTCCTGAATTCTGCTAAGGGTAGGCATAGTTTTTATAATCTCTTACTGCTCAGAAATCCTACGGCTTGAGTTCACAAGATTTGTGCCTTCTCCAATTGCTCCTACATAACATCACTATTGTAGAAACTAAGATTGGTCTTTTGAAAACTTCTTCCAATTTTTGCATTCTGGGAACTGATTGACCCCTCCAAGACCCATGACCCATGACTCAATCGGTCCTGTGCGCCTCTACCCAGAGATGGACTCAGCACACAAGAACCATTTTCCATACCCCATGACTTCATCCCCAACAAATTAGTAGCATCCATTCCATAGCCCCCACCCACAAAATTATCCATAAAAACCCTAGCCTCTGAGTTTTTGGGGAGACTGATTTGAGAGATCGTGATATTAGAGGGATCAGGGAAGTGCTGGGTAGAGAAGGGCATGGTCCCTGGCGAGGGCTCCACCCCGGGACCTGTGCCCATGGACCTAGGTGAGGACAGGCACTCCCGTTTACCCGCCAAAAGAAGTAAATTTAAAGCAGAGGGAGACTTTTGAATGGCTGATGGAGGTCCTCGTTAAGTAGTAAGAATGAAACTGGAGAGAAGAAAACAATATAACTTGAAGATGAGAGTGAATAAGAGAGAGTGAATAAGAGAGAGTAAAACTAAAGTCACTGCTGGGGAAAAAAGTAATCAATGTTATACTTCTTTATTCAAGGCTTTCTAGTAGTTAACTGTAACTATTTCAGTGAAGTTTGGAAACCAATCTTAGCTCTATATGTGAAAAAGTGGATTTCTTTCAAAAAGAGAGTTTTGTTTCTCCTGGGAACTGAAAATTGGAGTAGGCTTTCATAAAGAGAAGGGAAGCAGATAAGGATAGTACAGTACTACTGGGGAGAGAAAAAGTGTAGAGGGTGAGAGAAAGTGAGAACAAGTCTAAAGTAATGTACCCCAAGATGGAAAACCGAAGATGGCTAGTTGCAAACTAAATACAAATTGACCTGAAAATATTGTTAAGTATTCAGTAGGTGCCAAACTGGGGCAATGCAATTGACACAGGAAGTCCTAAGCACTGTGTAACTGCAGAAGTAACTAGGCATCACATTAGGCTGCTAGGTTTTCACATTTTGAAGGTGATCATACTTCACTCAAGCATTTTCTTAGTAGGAATCAAAGAGGAATTTGCCAGAACAGCAGGACTGACCCCACTGTCCCCACCCCCACCCACTTCACCCCCCTTCCCTGTTACAAGCATAGTACAATGGGCAATTATTGGCAGAATCAGTGTTTTAGCACTGACTCTTTGCAGGAAGAAAGTATCATGGGGTATTCACAGTTGCCAAGGAGGACTCTGAGTTTCCAACTTTCTCTGTTTAACACTGTTATAAAAGGAATTAGGCTATGAATGTCAACCTCTGAGTTTCTAGAATTATCCAAAAGGAGGTAAGGTGAAAGAATCATGATAAGAAAAAAAGATAAGCTTGAGAAAGTCAAAGGACGCTTGAAATAATTGATTTGAATAATCCGCAGATACGAGTTTATTTTCTACCACCAAAACTGAGGAAGTGGGGGAAGTCTTATTTATATATAGGACAAGTATATTCCAGTCATAATATAAATGAAACATAGTCTTTCTCCTTCAGTAACATGAAACATGAGTTAGACTGGAAACATGGTACTATCTATAAACAGAAATGTGAAGTTTTTGTCTCATAACCTCTCCAACTACCTACAGTCACTCAATACTTTAATCGCATGTTTTGTAAGGCAGAACCAATTTTCATGTTAAAAAAAAAAAAAAAGGACTGCCTGACTAAGGTCTGTCTACTTAATAATTCCTTTTGAAATTTATTTGCTTGCTACATAGATAGGTCACATTCACAATTGAGATGATTACATAATCAATTAAAGGAGAAAGCTATTTATCTTGTCACTTAAACAAATTAACATTTTAGGTGTACCAGGAGTTCTCATTTTCATTTATTTATAATTATTAGAAATGTTTTTAGATCTGGCATCTTTCTTTAAATTATGGATCTAATCATCAAGTTAGTTGCAAATCAGACTCAAAATAGATAACAGATATTATGAGCCTTTTAGCATTACCAAGTTTAATAAGTATTCTTTGAAATAATTTTAGTAAATATTTTTTCTGACACAAGCTAAAGTTAAATACTTGAAATAGGGGGGGAAAAAACCCTCAGCTCTACTTTGATGATTTTGTTTCCAAATTGTGAAAAATAATTACTTCAATTTAAAAAGTAGCTTTATTTTCTATTACCATCTTAATATAAAAACGTCAAAAAACATGTGGTTCATCTGCCTGAACAGGGTGCACAGGATCAATTTACAGGAGGGGCTATGTAGTGCTGATGACAATCGGTACTTGCTCTTTCCACCAGGCATCACATTGCATCTGTTTTTGTGACGGCATTGGATTCAGAAATTAAGCACAGCAGGAAGGAAGATCTTGCATAGATTTAAAATATATTGCATGTTCTGACATTATAACCTGCTTTAAGTGGGGAAAGACTGAAAAACCCTCAACTGTACTTAGAGGACACTAAACTGTATTTGTGAGATGTCCTTCTTTTGAAGAACATTCATCCCCAAAGTTTACCAACACTAGTGCTGGTGTATCATTCTGACCAGAACACCTATGATAAGATTATTTCCAGCATTTCTAACAACCAAATTTCCCAATTTTAGAAAAAGTAATCTCTATTATTAAAGGCATTCTATAGTAATATAACACATTTACAAAATATAGAAAACAAAAATGTATACATCAGCCAATTATAATAATACAAAGCAAATATCCATGTTTCCATCAACCAGGTCAAGAACACTGCCAGCACCCCAGAAACATCCTCATGCCCCCTCTAAATCATGTATCTCTAAACACTGTACTTTAGTATTGCATATTTTAGAACTTTTTAAGATTTCTTCTACCCACATTATGGTTGTGAGATTTATTCATATGTGAGGACAATTATAATTCCTCAATTTGTGTTGCTGTATGCAGTCCATTGTGCATATGCACACAACTTACTCGGTCTGCTATTGATGGACATTTGGGTTGTTTCCAGTTCTAGGTGTTGTGAATAATGCTGCTATGAACATTAACGTATACCTTTCTTGGTACATGTATTGGTGCATTTTGCATGCCTAGAAACTGAATCTCTGGAATACAGGATGAACTCAACTTGAGAAGACAGTTTTTAAAAGTTGTCAAATGTGCTTCACGTAATAGGCGCTCCACCGGCAACAGTATTCATGTTGCTCCACACGCTCACCAATATTTAGTCATGTCAGTATTTTTCCTATTTGCCTGGCCACTTTGGTGGATATGAAGTGTGTATCATTGTGGTCTTAATTTGTGTTTTTATGATTACTAATAATGCCAAGCATATTTTCATGTGTTTCTTGATCACTTAGATATTGTCTGTTGTGAAGTGTCTGTTCAAATGTTTTCTGTTTCTTTATTGGATTATCTGTGTTTCTCATATTGACTTGAAAAAGTATTTATAGGTTCAAGATACAAACCCTTTAACCATTATTTGGGGTGAATGTATTCTCCTACTCTAGGGCTTACATTTTTACTTTCTTAAAAGTATCCTTTAATAGATGTCCTAAATTTTAACACGGTTAAAAACTATCAGACATTTTTCTTTATGTTTAGCACTTTTCAACTCTCATTTAAAAAATCTGTGCCAATCCTAAGATCATGAAGACATGCTCCTATAATTTTGTACAGAAGCTTTATTATGTTACCTTTCACATTTAGATCTATAACCAATTTGGAATTAAATTGTGTCTCTGGGATCAAGTGAAGTCAATCTTTCCTTCCCCCGACATGTATTTCCAATTACTCACATCATTTGTTAAAAAGACCACCTTTTACCTACTGCTCTGCAGTCAACTTTTCAAAAATCATGTCACCAAATATCATGAGTCTGTTTCTTAACACTTGATTCTTTTTTATTGGTCTATTTGGACACCTTTCTGCCCATAACACATGGCATTGATTATTAAAACTTTATAATAGGTATTTCAAGAAAAGGCTGTATATGCAAAGCAACCAACAAACACAGAAGAAAACAAGAAACCTAAGAATAAAGCAAACAAATCAAACTTGTTCTTATAGGGCAATTTTATTGGGGAACATAACAGACAGAAGTGTGGACTTGAGTGGCCACAAACAAGTAGCTCTCCATCCCATTGACCCCTAGAACCAGGGATTTTATACCATAGGGAAAAGGTATAAATGCTTAATTTGATTTAAGGGCAAGATTTATGGTAAGTATAAGTTTATCAAAGTTGATTTGATCTAAGGGCAGGATTTGCAGTAAGTATGTGCTTTTACAAAAGGAACAATAGAAGAACTGGAAATCTTAGAGGCATTCTCAGAACTGGGTTTAATTGGAAGTAATAGAAGATTAGCTTCCAAGATAGAGTTAACATTAGCCTCTACAATAGTTCTTTATATCTGCAGAATAGGTCATCAAACTTATTTTTTCTTCAAATTGTTTAGGCTATTCCTGGACTTTATCATTACCATATATATCTTAAAATAGCTTGTCAACTCCTACAATAAACCTCCTAGGATTTGTTTTAGGATTGTACTGAACCTATAGATCAATCTGGAGTAAGTTGGCATCTTTACCTTATGAGTTGTCCATGAACTTGAATAATTCATTTGTGTAGGTCGTCTTAATTTTTCTCAAAAATATTTTATGGTTTTTGCTAAGAAGGTCTTGCAAATTTTTATTTATTCCTAGGTAATTTTCATGTATTGTAGTGTATCATTTATTAGAATTTCATTTTTATTTATTGCTTATATAAAATATAATTTAGTTTTGTATATTGATCTTGCATCTAGAAATCTTACTAAACTCATTAAAGTATAATATTTATTTATGCAGTCTTTCAAATTTTTACTTACTCAACCATACTAATTTGCAAATTATGACAGCTTTACTTTTTCATTTCCAATTCCTAGAATTTTATTTCTTTAGCCTTATTCCATTGGCTTAGACCTTTAACGTGATGGTAAATTGACATACTAATGAAAAACATACTTGTCTTTGTCACAGTTTCAGGTGAACAACTTTCACTATATCTCATTGTATATAAAAATGAAATATTTCTCAGTACATAAAGAACTTACAACAAATACTTAGTGTTTGTTATAAGTTCTTTATAAGTAAATGTTTTCTTACAGAAGTTCCCTTCCATTTCTAGCCTGTTAAAGAGTTTATTTAATCATGAATTAATATGGAATTTTATTTTATCAAGTAAATTTCTGTATCTACTGAATTATGTAATTTTTGTCTTATTTTATATTAATTTGGTTGATTTCTGAAATTAAATTTATTTCAGTATGTGAAAAATTGCATCTCAGAAATAAATCAATTTTTTATGATTTAATGTGCTTTTGAAATCATTGGAATCTGCTAAATTTGGGGGGAACTTTGCATTTAGGTTTATGAAAGATTTATATATAAGATTTCTTTTTGTAACATTTTTGTCTCCTTTCATAAAATGACTTGAGAAGTTTTTTTTTTTTTTCTACATTATTATGCTTTATTCTATTTGGATAAGATTGATATTCTTTCTTTCTTAAATATTTTGAAGAATTTACAAGTAAAGTCATCTAGGCCTGAAATTTTTGTTATAAGAAGGTCTTACATTACACATTAATTTCTTCCATGTATATTGGCTTATTCAAATTTATTATATTTATTCCCACCAGCAACAAATGACAGTTCCTGCTGTTCCAGTTTCTTGCCAGCACTGGTGTTGGTGTTTTGGGTTTTAATCATTCTAACAGGTAGGTAATGGCATCTCATTATTGCTTTAATCTGCATTTCCCTAATGACACATGTTGCGGAACATCTTTTTATATGACTATTTGCCATCTGTACATCTTTTTTAGTGAGGTGTCTGTTAAGG
Source organism: Macaca fascicularis (assembly GCF_037993035.2). NCBI lineage: Eukaryota > Metazoa > Chordata > Mammalia > Primates > Cercopithecidae > Macaca > Macaca fascicularis. Next base: position 91,654,699 of record NC_088380.1, on the reverse strand, counting down.
TCTTTGACTCATTTTTTTAAAAATTAGGTTGTTCCTTTTCTTATGGTTGACTCTGTTTTTGGGGGCTATTTTCAATAACAGTCTTTTATCTGATGTCTTTTGTAAATATTTTCTCCCACTCTGTGGCTTGTCTTTTCATTCTCTTGACAGTGTCTTTCTTAGAGCAGAAATTTTTACTTATAATGAAGTCTAGCTTATTAGTTCTTTCTTTCATGAATCATACCTTTGGAATTGTATCTAAAAAGTCATCACCAAACCTAAGATCATCTAGATTTTCTCCTTCTAGTAGTTCTACAGTTTCACATTTACATTTAGGTCTATGATTCTTTTCGATTTATTTTTTGTGAATGGTGGATAGGGTCTGTGTTTCTTTTTGTTTGTTTGTTTGTTTGTTTGTTTTTGCATATATGCAAGATGTATACTTGTTCCAGCATTATTTGTTGGGAAATAAACAAACGAACAATTTTCTCCATTGTGGTGTTTTTGCCCTTTTGTCAAAGGTCAATTAATTATATTTATGTGGGCAAATTTGTGAGCTTTCTATTCTGTTACATTGATCTACATTTATTTTTCACCAATACCACACTGTCTTCTTTACTGTAACTTCACTGTACGTCTTGAAGTCAGATAGTGTCAGTCCTCCAACTTTTTTCTTCCCCTTCAATAGTATGTTGGCTATTCTGGGTCTTTTGTCTCTACATATAGCATATGATGCAGACCATCTTTTCATATGCTTAACTGCTATATATATATATATATATATATATATATATGCTATATCTATGTATCTAAATATAGATATCTATATATATCAGATATATCTGTATATAGATAGATAGATAGATCTTTGGCCAGGTGTCTGTTAAGGTATTTGGCACATTTTTATCTTATTACATTTCTAAAGGTTGTAAGATCAGTAGTAATGCTCCTTTTTTATATTTCATTTTTCCCATATACCACTCCAAAGAATCTTTCACCTCCATTGCTCTACCAAAGTCATCAATGATATTCCTATTGCTAAATCTAATAATCAATTCTTAGGTTTTATTGTTTATTATCCAAGCACACATGTCACACACACTTCTTTCCTTTACATAAACTGTTTACCTGACTTCCAGAATGTATCAGTCTCTAGATTTTCCTTCTAACTCCCTGGCTGTCTCTTCTCTGTAGCCTTTGTTGATTTCTTCTTATCCCTCCACTCTTGACATTGGTTTGCTCCATGGAGCTCTTCTTCCCTCTATCTCACTTAATACCTTGGTGATCCCCTACAGGTTTATGGCTTTAAGTATTATCTGTACGATGACGACTCCCCAGTTTAATCTCCATTCACTTCCCATCTTTATACTCATATCACCCAATGGCTCCCTTGATGTCTGCATGTGGATTTAACAGTCATTTTAAACTTTATACATCCAAAACTTAGTTCCTGATCTCTGTATCTCTAATTTTCCTTTTCCATTGTCTTTTCTGTCTCAGTACATGGAAGCTCCATTTCTCCAATTTCCCAGATAGAAAACCTTAGAGTGAATTGACTATTATACTTTTTTCATTTCCCACAATAAAATGATCAGACTATATTGTTGGTTCTAACTACAAAATACATCTATTATTCGATCACTTTGTATAACACCTCTGCTACCAGTCTTGTCAAAACAGCTATTAATTGTCATCTGGTTAATTTCAATAACCTTCTAATTCATTGCTTTTACTCTTGCCCTTATTCAGTCTTTTCTCAACACAACAATCTGATGAACTATGTATAGTCAAATAGGCCAGTTCTTCATGTAGACATACACAGTCATAGTTCAATATCAAATGGTATAGAGGAGATTGAGCTCAACCAAGTACAAAGCACAATTAAAGCACATCTTTTACTACAAAAGAAGTGAAACAATGAACTCAGACCCAAGATACTCACTGGTCTTTAGAATCAATTGAACTCCAGAATAATGAAATGGCCTATTTAAGATTTGGTTATAATACCAGATATGAGACAATACCTTAAGAGGCTGAGTGCTATCCTAAAGTGTGCATTATTTGTCCTGAATCAGAAGATACTATTATAGAGCTATTTCTTTCACAGTCAGTAAACACAGGTCCTGAAGCCAGAAGTGAAAATGACCCTTACTACTATTACTGAAGCCACTAGAAGAGTTTTTGATTCCCATCCCCACAATCTCAGGCTCTGGCAGTATGAAAGCTTAGTTTCTAAGGGAGGAAAGTCCCACCAAGGGACAAGGCAAAAATCTCATAATATGAATATTAATACTTCCACTTTGCTATCTGTTGCTCCTCATGGCACTTAAGCAATAAGCAGAGGCATTTACTGAATTGGATATTTCAGAGGAGTTTACAGAGTTGGATGTTCAGTAAGCATCCAATAAATTGGAGTTTACTTGATTGCAGTCAGGAGGATCTTGATTACAAAGCTCAACTGGGTTTCTGCTTTACAGTGGCGGCAGGCAAACAATGTTTTTTGGGGTATCCTCTAGTACTTCTATTTGTGAGGCAAAGATCAATGGAAGACCACAGCAATTCAACAGATATAAGACCCATAATGATTCAGACTCTTTAGAAATGAAAGGGTGAACTCATCAAGAAAATAACTATCCAAATGAGGAACTATCTGAGAGAAAAATAATTATGAGATTGATAGTAGAAATGACAAATCTCAACTATAGATTCATGACCAATTCAAAATTAAACCTGTTGCAGCTACGCATATTTTATGTATATATTGATGTTTTCTCTTCCCTCTTTCCTTACCATTTTATATTAAGAATATTAGTAAGGCCTAACAAAGTCAGACCTGGTAGAGACAATTGCTCATCTCCTGGAGATTCTTAGCTTTGTGAAGGATACCATGGCTGATGGGACTTTGTTTCTCTCTTCGGAAGACAGAAAGTGACATTATCTTTTGTTGTAGTTATTCTCTAAATAGCTATTTTATGTTTACTGGAAGCATGATGTTGAAATATGAAAGTGTTAAGTAAGGGGGAAATCAGTCCTGGCCATTTTTCCTCGAAATGATTCCTCAACCTTCCCTCAGCTCTGATTCGCAGTACTCATATGACTTAAAATATGGAAAATCTAATGCAGTGAATTTGTACACAGTGATGAAATTGCTGAGAGACCAAGCAGACGATGGTGAGGAAATCCAGGGATTAAACTGAGCCACAGGAAAAGTGTAGCTATTTCCAGACATAGCCCAAGGAAGAGAGGAAGGGAACAAATAACCTGGCTTCTCCTTTTTAATCTGCCAATCCTTCTCATTGTCTGAATATGGCTGGAAGCCATTTGACACTGGAGTTTGAGAAATATGCTTATAGCAGTGTACCATCACCCTGTCCATCCCCTGACTGCAAACATTTTTCTTGAATCACTGCTTATAGCAGCCAAGCATTGGATGTATATAACAAAGTGTTCATCCATAAGAGAGTTCACAAATAATTGTGGCATATTCATACCACATGTCCGTGTGCATTATGATCATCCTACTATTTTCTATGTATCACCAAATTAGACTCTAGATTGGTTTGTACCAACTTACACTCCTACCATAAATGTATGAGTTCATAGCACTAACATTCTCTCTAAAGTTTTATGCTTTTTAAACTGCTAATTAATTGGTGGAAGACAATAGCTCAATTTTAGTTTCCATTTTTCTGACTACTAGTGAAACTTTTAAAATTATCATTGAAAATTCAACTTTCCCGTTTTGTTAATTGCCTGTTTGTATATTTTGTCCATTAAAGTTATTTTTGGCTTCTGTTATCAACTTATAGGAGTTCTTTATATAAGCTATACACCAATGGCTTTGGTTATATGCACTCCCAATATAATGGCCCCGTTTATGGCTTGCTCTTAATTTTACATAGTGTTCTTTGTGATACAGGACTTTTTTCTTTATGTAACATGGTGGAATTTAGTGATCTTTTTTCTTCAACATTTGTACTTTTTGTATGCTGTTTACAAAATTATTTCTACCTTAAAATTACAAAGATATTCTATTTTCTTCAAGAAGTTTTAAAATTTTTGTTTTCACACTTAGGTCTTTATCCATCTTGGGCTTATTATTATAGATATTAAAATATGATAGGTTTTTTTCATTAGGCCAATCAATTTTAACCCATTAGCAATATTAATTGGATAGTCCATCTTTTTTCTATAGATTTTTAATAATTACTCTGCCATATGCCAATTTTCTCTGTGTTTATTATGTCTATTTCTGGGCTTTCTATTCTGCCACATTTTTCTATTTGTCTACCCTTGTATCAAAGCCACACTTTTGAAAATTACTAGGAATTATAATAAGGGGCAAATACGTCCTGCTCCCCTTCTCTTTTCTTCTTCAGATGTCCATGATTATTCTTAAAATTAACCTCTTCAAAATCTCTGGTTCAGATGTTGAATGGAATTTCATTGATTTTTAAACTAATTTGACAAATATTGCAAAATCTTCCATATCGAATGTTCTTATATGTAAACATAGCAGACGACATCTATTATTCTGGTATTTTATGTCTTCAAGAATACATTTTAATTTTTTTCCATAATCATTTTTCTCATCTCTTGTTTAATATTCCTAGGTGTTTATATCTTTTCTTCTGTGAATGACTTGTTTTTTTAAAATACATTCATGGTGTCTAGAAATGCTATTGATTTCAAACTCACTGAATTCCTTTCATAATTTTAATAGCTTGATTTGTGAATATTCTTAGGTTTTGCTTGCTGTCAGTCAATATTGACTGTGAAAATGTGATGTTATTTTTTTCTCTTCATCATATATTCCTTTGATTTTTTCCTTCTTCCTTTATTTGATGGGAACTCCAAGATAATGTTGACCAGAAGAAATAATAGTGGGCCTAATTTTCTTATTCCTGACATTGAAATAAATATTTCTAAAGTTTCATCATTGACTATGAGTTTACTGTGGGTTTGCACAGGTCAATTTTTTTAAAGTTTCCTTATATTCTGAATTTGCACACAGTTTATGTAACAATAGCAAACAGTAATTCATAATTTAATCTCATGTGTCACACATAGTTTGCAAAGCCTGAAAGAATACACACTGAAATGTAAGAACATTCAGGTTGTGCCATTATGGCAGAAATTTCTCTTTCTCTAAATTATTTAATGTTATTTTGTTTGTTTATTTGTTTCGACAGCTATGAATATATCAATAGAGTTATTTCTTAAGTAAAATGAAATAAACAGTAGACTGGGGAAGTAGTTGCATTACTAGCCAAATTCTTCCCCTGTACCTAATTCAACACCTTCTGACACATAAATTTGAAGCTCCTTCCACTACCCCTTGATACTGAGTTTAACCATGTACATTTCTTTGGCCAATTGGATATTCACAGATGTGACCCGTGCAGAGGGTTCTCTGCTTTTGCCATGAAGCCGCAACTGAGCTGTTGGAGAATGAGACATGAGAAACCAAGCTGCATCATCGCAATTGTCCCATCTGTGGCCCTCACAGGTCAGTCAATAGCCAGCCTACCCATACACACTTAAGCAACAATAGCCAGGATCAGCAGAGTCTCCTAGCCAATTAGCCCATATATGTTTAAAATGATAATTGTTTCAGAGTTTGTGGTTTGTTACACCACATACTGTACTGATAAATAACTGATAGAGATGACATATAATGCTGGACTTACAATGTATATTTATCCTTTAAAAATTTTGTTTATATTTTGGGAGACATGCAAAATCATTCACAGGTGAAAAATACTAATAATACATTTCTAAAGGAAACAGAATTCTGATGGATACTGTTTTCAAATTAGAAACATCAGTGACTTTAAACATCTTTCTCAATCAAACTCTTAATATGAACTAGATGTTACATTGATAAACTCACAATTAAATAGTCATATTATTAAGTTCCAAGGTAGAAAAATATTCATTTTTCAATCTGGTTTCAAGTGTTATCATTTGTTTTGAATAGTATTATCATTATAACTAGGTTAAATGCTTCATTAAACACCTGGTAAAACAAAAATTTTAAATAAACAAGAATTGATTTCTTTTCCTGAATTGTATTACCAACTTATGAATCTTATTCTGAGATGAATTTACATAAGGGATAGCTTATGTCATCACCCGAGATTTCAGTAGAATAACATCTGTAATAGCATTTTGATTATGTATCTTATACATGACATGGCCCAACAGTGTGCAAGCTGAAGTTTCATTAGCCTCTGTATTCTACTTTTAAAGAACAGGTTTTCTTGTAGTTACTGATATCAACCCTAAGATAAAGATAAAAACCAAGGCAATACCTGAATAACCAGAATGTCACAATGGAAACTTGTGCCAATGTGAAGAATCTCAGGAAACTTGGTGGGATCCGAATTTGACAAGGTGACTCTACCGATTTGGGGAAAATTGCATCTACAACCTTCTAAATGTGTAAACACCTCATACTGTAAGTATCTCTTGAAGTCTATGTCATTTTATACCAACCAAAATGTAGATTAAATAAGTTTTTTACTTAGTTTCTGCCATTTTAGTATTTGTTTAGATGGTTCTTAAAGAATAACTGTGTAACAAAATAGTAAATAATGCATTATTTTATAGCTTAAAAACATGAAATTCATTTTAGAGAATTTCTAAACACTTAACACATAAATTATCATGTAACATTTATAATGAAATTACTTTGGATAAAATAGGTAAGTAGTGAATATCCTTCTTATTCAAATAGTATGAGATCTATAGAGTTACAGAATAACATTTTACAGTATTTGGAAGGGAAACACAAGAACTTTAAGATAACATTGACTTATAACTTGTTTTAGAAATTACTTACCTTTTTGAAATTATGCATATACATCATCATCTATAATTCTTTGCAACATGCCCACACTCACTGAAACAATTGAAAGTTTCATTAAAAAAATGACATTTCCATACACATGGCAATTGTGAAAGTTGTAACATGATGTGTTTTTTTCAGCTGACACTATAATTAATATAAATTTGTCAGGTTAAAGATTATTTAAGTGTAGAAAACCCTACATAATATAGAATACTTGGGGAAACGATGAATAAAAATTATGAATTTTTAGCAGATCCTTGTAACAGTATGTTGGAAACAAATAAATTCTTTGCTTAAATATTTAAATTCTACTTCATGAGACAAGACAATAAAAATAACTGTTCCAGTTATTTAGTTTAATCATGATAGTAAGGAAACTTTGTGGGAAAATGACTTTATTTCTTACTAGACTAGTTGGGAGTTTAGTATCAACAATCTAGGTTTCCACATTTTAAGGAAAAAAAATCATACATATTGATATTGCATTCATAAGGCCAACTTGCTTAAGACAAAGTTGAATAGCAAAAGAACATAGGAACACCGTGGTGTAGGAAAACTATGGCTAAGGTATATAATGTGTAGGCTGGTACTAATTGTACACCATAGGCATGCATGCACATTATATACCAAGAAATTCTGTCACTGTAACAAATTTAAAGCTGGGTCCTAGATCTTTAGATGCTCAGAATCATTATGAATTAATTGCATTATAAGACATTATCTCTTTGATCTCTGTTCGTCTCCATTCAGCAATATTTGTCATATTTGATGAATTGCCGCAGCATATTATGGCAAGAAGCATAAAATAATTACAGTGGTGCTAGTGTTTAGTCCATCTTAATGACATTGCCTGTTTACCTCATGGAGGGTTAGTCTGGCTGTCTTTCCTCAGATGGTTTTGCTACCTTTAAGTCAAATGTCTAGTTGGCTACACAGTAGACATTTAAGGAAAATTAAAGTGAAAGTTTTGAAAGAGGTAAATAAAAAGAAACAATTATCTTGAAACATTTGAACCCCTTTTAGAGAATAAGAGGTAGGGCTATTCACATATATCCCCTAAAGATTTTACAGTAATGATGGCATGTAAAAAGTATGAAATAGAACTAATAATGCTGTTTATAATTTTACATATTTCTCTCATTTCTTCCATGTAATTACACTTTATATAAAGCATCTTAGGCAAAAATAATCCTCCACATGACTATCTTTACATTTATACTCAACTTACATCATATAAAGACTTTCTATGTTTCAAAAAACTTTACCACATTTCTCTCCTTTGCCTGGGGTCTATATCATTATTGCAACACATAAATAGTTTGTATTGGTTTCGGGGTCTCTTCTTTCTAAAATGTTGGTTTGTTCATGTCCCCTGTTAAAACAGAAGGTGTTGCTGGCAAAATTGCAGTTCACCTTGACCTCTAGGTCTACTTGGCAGATAAAAGCATTGTTTTTGGCAACTCATATAAAAATAGTGTAATAGAGTATAATTATGGGACTTCATCTGAAGCACTGATGGTCTCTCTGTGATTTCAGCCAGTATAATAATGAATACGCTGCATTATTCTAAGCTTTAAACACACCCATCACAGTGGAAGCCTGTGACATCTGTGTGTGTGTGTATATGCATTTGCACCTGGACATGAGCATAAGCCCATGCAGTTAGCTGAATTTATCAAGTTTTGAAGAACAGTTGAACACAGTTTAGGACTTCTAATCTACCTACTGACTTTTTAAACAGGGTCCCATAAGATAAAGGAATGTAACTGTGGTGCTGAAGTAACCCGAGTTCATAAAAGACTAAAAAAAGAAATTGGGGTTGGAAAATACGTTTATGTTAAATCAAAATATGTTTATCGTTTCTACTCTATCCCTCTCAAAAGAAAATGGAAATACGGAATTGCAGAGCACAGTCTGTACGAGGAATACAGAAATTGTTCTAAAGTTTCTTTTTTTTTTTGCTTTTGTTTATTTTTTGGGGCTTTTTCTCCTTCCTTCCTTCCTTCCTTCATTCCTTCCTTCCTTCCTTCCCTCCTTCCTTCCTTCCTTCCTTCATTCCTTCCTTCCTTCCTTCCCTCCTTCCTTTTTCTTCCTTCCTTTCTTCCCTCCTCATTCTGTTTTATTTTTGTTTTAGTGTCAGGACTCCGAAGTTAGAAGTAAAAAACCTACTGGAGAGACCATTGAATCTGCACCACAGTCTATAATATTAACATGCTTTGAGCTGGGTCTGTGACAAATCAACATTATCCACATTTCAAAGTCAACCTTAATATCCCATTCCAGACCAGATCTTAGTGGTCCAGAGCATAATTAAATTAGTTGCAGAGATTGTGGTCCCAACATGTAATTTCAAGTGTCTCTCTGTGCAAATCACCCGGAGGTTGTGATTTAGGCTACTTCCAGGACTCTTTGAGGACAGTAATGTTGCCAATGTCTAGTGATCCTGTAGTTATGTTTATCTAATTTCTGATTTTCCTCCTCTATGACTGAGTGAAGAGGATTTTACCATACATCAGCACTGAAGCATGACACCAATAATCTCACAGATGTGCCAATCTATCCTTGTCCACTTTACTAGCAAGTCTTATTTAAAAATATTTTTCCTTTGACTGTTTTAAGCCACTCACAACTGGAAAATATGTATCTTTATATATTTTAATCCCACTTTAATTATATAATTTTAATATATAATATACAAATAAAATTTATACAATTTTAATCTCACTTGCCAAGTTCTGATTTCAAAGTTTCCACTTTAAAAAAAGAGAAAATATAATCCAAAATAGGAAAGACAGGAGGTATTAGTATCCAAGACCTGCTTTCTGCATGGCATTTCCCAGAAAGAATAGAAACAAAGTTGATTCATTTACTCTTAACATTTTTACCTTAAATTTTCAGTAGTGTTCAAAATTACTAAAATAATCTGCAAATTAGTAATGAAGATAATTTCCATATTTACCTTCCCAATATCCTTGGTAAATAATGATTTAGAAAAAGGGCTCAGAGTGTCCAGTAAAATTACTTAATAATTTTTGTAGTTTTATAACTTAGTCCACTTTGTAATTTAGTGATAGTATTTATTACTAATCATACACCACAGGAAAAAGACAAGGGAAGGCAGAAAATATTAAAATGTTAATAGTGGGCAATTATACAATCCAAGTTAAATCTAACCAAAATATAACAAAAGCCACATATATAATTTAAAATTTTCTAGAAGCTATATTTTTAAAAGTAAAAAACAGTATGAAATGAATTTTAGGAATATATTTTTATGTGATTCAATAGATCCCAAATAATCATTTCAACATATAATTAACATAAAACAGTTAATGAGATATTTTACATTATCTTTTTCATATTGTCTTCAAAATCCATTATACATTTCACATCTACAGCTTATCTCAATTTAAACACCAATGTTTCATTAGAAACATTGTTTTAGATTTTATAAAATATAAAGTGTCATATGGTTTGGCTCTGTGTCCACACCCAAATCTCATCTTGAATTATAATTCCCAATGTTGGGGGAGATGGCAGGAAGGGATTGGATTATAGGGGTGGATTTCCCCATACTGTTCTGATGATAGTAAGTTCTCATGAGATCTGATTGTTTGAAAGTGTGTAGTAGCACTTCCCCCCTCTCTCTCTCACTCTCTCCTGCCACCACGTGAAGAAGGTGCTTGCTTCCCCTGTGCCTTCCGTCACTATTGTGAGTTTCCCGAAGCCTCTCAGTCATGCTTCCTGTTAAGCCTGTGGAACTGTGAGTCAATTAAATCTCTTTTCTTCATAAATTACCCAGTCTCAGGTAGTTCTTTATAGCAGTGTGAAATGGACTAATACAAAGTGGAATAGTAGATTTGAGACCAGCCTGACCAACATGGTGAAATCCTGTCTCTACTAAAAATACAAAAGTTAGCCGGGTGTGGTGGTACGTGCCTGTAATCCCAACTACTTGGGAGGCTGAGGCAGGAGAATCGCTTGAACCTGGGAGGTGGAGGTTGTAGTGACCTGAGATGGCACCACTGCACTCCAGCATGGGGACCAAGAGCGAAACTCCATCTCAAATAATAATAATAATAATAATAATAGTAATAGCTAATACCTATTGAATGATAGCACCATTCTGTGAGCTTTACGTAGATGACATCATGTGATCCTTATGATCAACCTGTGTGGCTGGTATTCATATTCTCCCTACTTTTCTAACAAAAAATGCAAATTTAAGTGATTTTCCTATACTTAGGCAGAAGATTTATACTTATAAACGACTGAGTAAAGAGTCGTATATATACAAGATTAAACACTGGGAGAGAGAGAGAAGAAAATAACTTGCCTAACTAGCTAACCAAGCTAGATTACCAAGCTATCTTACTTTCTTCTCTCTCTCAATTTTTAAGACTGTATGGCTCCATTATTCAGTTATTTGTTTACTAGTTAGTTATTATGTACTATTCTTAGTAATCTAGTGGGGTTTATTTTGGTTTTATTTTATTTTATTTTAAGACAGAGTCTTGCTCTGTCTCCTGGCTGGAATGCAGTGGTACAATCTCAGCTCACTGCAACCTCTGTCTCCCCAGTTAAAGCAATTCTCGTGCCTCAGCCTCCCAAGTAGCTGGGATTACAGGCACACCACCACATTCAGCTAATTTTTTTTTTAATTTTTAGTAAAGACGGGCTGTTTTCCAATTCCTGGCCCCCAGCGATCTGCCCACTTCAGTCTCTCAAAGAACTTAGTGTTTTTAATCTCCTTACTATTTGAAGACAACTGCTATTTTTCTCAAGCAAAATATTATCAAAATTAATTAGATTATTGAGTATATTTCAGACATTGTGCTCTGTACTGAGGATACAAATACTAATTACTCATGACCTCCTCCTTTGAGTAGCATTTAATCTAGAAGGAGAGATAGCTTCATAAAAAAAAAAAAAAGGATCTCTAATACAATGGGCAAATACAAGGGGAGCTCAAAGGAAGGAGGAACTAACTCAGCTTGAATAAGAAGATACTGTCTTAGGGAAGGCTGTGTCGGAATGGAGTGTTGACAGGTGACTGGAGGGTTATCAGGCAAAAAAATAAGAGAAGGCAGGTTCCAGGTAATTAGGTGAGCACAGGCATTTTGGATAGAAGCACAGTATCTCCAAAGAGATTGGCACATGTTGTGTGGGCTGGGGCTGGGGGCTAGAGGTGGGAAGAGAGGAATTCTGTGAGATTGAAGCTTGGTGTGTATAGGGGGAATTAATGAAAACTGAAACAATAAATGTATATAAAGGTATACAGAATGGCCTTCAGCTGTGACTAGAACCATGTTTCCTAAGTTGTAATCTACCTTAGGAAAATACTGAGGAAAGAAAATATTGATGGAAGAAATTTAGGAAAGTAAAGATATCCTAAAAGAGTAAGGAATATTCCATAAGACTTGTATTAATTTTGAAAAAAACAAAAGTATAAGTTTTGTATTAAATAATATATTTTCTGGTGAATTAAAATTTATCTTTACCATTACAAATTGGATGAACTACAACAGTCTGTAAAATTAACATTCAAAACCACAGAAAAGAGATGCATTTATATTCTGCCATGTGCCATCTGAGCTCCAGTTTTTGAAAGATGGACAAGCTTCGTGCACTGCTCAACATTTTTTTTCAATTAATTACCCAATTACTTCACAAATTATATACTTGCTGCAAGTTGTGCTATTTTGAGATATTATTTAAACCAATTTTCCTTCTTCTACATTGAAAAACTGTCTGAACACCCTCTATGCAAGATGTTAATTCAATTCATAAACTTTAGTTTGGAATTTGTTGTATATTTTGCTCGTTATATACTTTACACACACTCTCTGTCTCTCTCTCAGATACACACACACAAACAAGGACTTAATATTGCAACTTTCACACAAATAAATTTGCTGATCCAATATAAAGTATACTACATATAAGATTTTACACACACACATACACACACACACACACACACACGATAATTCCTCCCTAAAGATGTCAAACTTTTATTGCCACAGGAATTGACTTTAGTCTTTCTTTCTTTCTAAATATCTAAAACAAGATAATAAAATTATTAATGGAATCATTTTTATATTGGTCCAGAAGCATATAAAATGAGAATTTACAAATCACTTTAACATTTAAATTCATTCCAACAAAAGACAATTTGTGAGCCTACTATGTGTCCAGCTCTCAGGTATCAGTTTGTGTCTGTATCATCACCCAAATACATCAAGAAGCATTCCTGAAATAAAGCAATTAAATGTTACTAAATTCAACCTATGTAGCTTGAAATATTTAAAAAGCAAAGGTAAGTTGAAATTTCTTTTTTATCAAAAGACCTTCACTTTATGAAGTAATTCAAAAGAATGTTGTTCTAAATAGCAACCTTCTTCATCTCTTTACATTATTTACACATGTTTTTAAATAAGGTATTTTTATGTACAGTGGAGCAGACCACTGTTTTCTATTCTTTTAGAAATGTAGTAGAATGTGTAAGAGTGACAGGAACAGAATGGAACAGAAGAGAAAAAGCCAAGTTGGTATCTTCGAGTCAATAAACTTTAAGCAAAGAAAGTGAAAAGCATACGCATACTCATAATCTTTTTTCTATTCTAAAATGCCATTGATTGCAAGATTATTTAGCTTCAATTTTGACAACTTTTCTACCAAACAAGATGCCATACCACATTGAATGTGTACATTGATTGCCTGACCTATCCAAATATCAGAAAAATGAAAAATATGGATAGCGTTGAGAAAATTTAAGCATACGGAGGAAATTCTTTTTGTGTAACATGTACATGTGTGCATTTGCACATGCAATTGCCTGTAAATACATTTACAGAGGGGAGGGCAGGAGGGAAAGAGATTGATTGCTGGCTGGCATGGGTGCATACAGACTTGTCTGCTTCTTGAAATCTCTTCCACTGTTCCCTGGCAGTGCCTCAGGCATTCAGCTGCAGAGTGCAAAATGAGACAACTATCCGCCCACACATCAATACTCTATTTAGTAGTTTAAAACACCTATCATCTAAAACATAGTTATTTTAAAATTTTAAATACAGCCAAAATCTGTTACATAATGCTAAAAAGGGCAAAAGATGTAACAACTGTAGCATTTTTTAATGGAAATACATAGGTGCTCTAGGCAAGATCCGTTGGAGAGGGGAAGGATCAAGCTTTGAAGATCTGATTCTCTCCTTATGCCTCTTTTGAACTTTTCACAGTAGTTACTAAGTTCATATCTGTTTTGTGTTCTCAATGCTTGGTATCCTCTAAAAATATTTAATTAGAAAGGAAAAAAGAATGGTATGACTTAAAAGAAAATCATATATGCTACATTTAAGTCTTCTGTTTGACAGCCCTCAGTTAGATATTAACTAAGAGAAATGTATAGATTTTCTCCCCAAAATATACTGCTAGTACTTTTAAAGCTTGGAGTGGGGATGTTTAAAGTAGAGTGGGAAAATAGTCCACTTACTCAATGTGCTTCACAGAGTCACATATGAATAATTTACCCTGTGAATCCAAAGGAATAATAAACTACTTTTATAATTTATGCCTGATACTCTCTGTAGGCCTGCCTCTGGTTGTATTTACATGCACACACAACTGTTTTACTTTTTTTGGAGGAACAAAATGTAAGCATAGAGGTGCACCTATCCAAAGAGAAGGTTCATGCTGAGTCTCATGAAAGCTTGAAGGCTGTTTGGTTTTGATAAAGTTGTAATTTGAATTCAGTTCATGCCAAAATAAAAGAATAAAACTATTTCCATGAAGACTATTTTATAAGTTGTACTATAATAAGTGAAGTTTATTTTTTAAAAACTCTAAATATAAAGGAAGATAAGAAAAAGTGATGGAAATTGTGAACCCATAAATACCTATGGTTATATTTTGATGTACATATATGCTTTCCCCTAAATACCATCAGCTCCTCTAGAACAAGAGCCATATCTTATGTTTCTTTGTATCCTCAGGGTCTCACACACTGCTGTACACAGAGTGGGTACTTAATAAATTGTTAATGATTTATTTATCTATTTAATTCATTGAATTGCTAGTATGTTCTGTGAATTGCTAGTGGGGTACTAAGATGAAACAAATGTAGATCCTATTTTTAAGGAGCAATCTAGAAGGGTAAATAAGATACAAAAATATATATGAATAAAAGACATAATAAGAAAAGCTGAAAAGAAGAAAGTGTTAAAATCAAAGTACAGACAAAATTCAACTGGAAG
Source organism: Macaca fascicularis (assembly GCF_037993035.2). Classification (NCBI taxonomy): domain Eukaryota; kingdom Metazoa; phylum Chordata; class Mammalia; order Primates; family Cercopithecidae; genus Macaca; species Macaca fascicularis. Next base: position 91,639,615 of record NC_088380.1, on the reverse strand, counting down.
TTCAAAGGAAGGAGTTGGGGAAATGGGGAAGGAGTCCATGAACAAGGAAGAATCTAATGTTTATTGTACAAAAAATTGGAGTCAATGATGTATTATCATTTTGGAAATAAATATGGTAATAAAAGGAATTTCATATGAAAGGAATTAAGTCACCTGGAATACAGAAATGGTTACAAATTGTTTCAAGATTGTTTTGTGCGTTCATCAATGAAATATTATCTTTCTATAAATTTAAGTTTTTCCTTGCAACACTACTCATGCATATATAAAATGCAAATTCTTATCTGTCTAATAAGCACTTATTGAATGATAATCATTTTAATATAGTGGACTAAGAGCAAAATAAGATATTAAAATTAAATGAGACATAATCCATGTTCTCAAGGAACTTACTATTTATTAAGACTATATATATATATGCAACAATTATTAAATTAGAATTGCTAAATGTAAACATTCTCAATAGCTGTACTTGACTTATCCTACACCTTTAAAGGAAATGTTTCTATGCACAATTAACCAATTTTCTCTGAGTTAAAATGCAGATGATCCCTGCTTTAATGAGGTAATTGGTTCTTATCAAGTAAAGACTTCATAAGTCAATCTCTTGATGTTATAAAGTTAGGTTTTATTCCTGAAAATCATTTAATGCCATAATATTCTAAAGTTATTCATGAAAGAAAATTAACATAAAATACAAATATATTTGATAAACATATTAAGTATATGTGAGGAAAACACATGAGTATGTATATATTTAATATAAAAGTCACATTGTAAATATTTCTTTGGAAGGACATCTCTGCAATTGTTACTATGGTTATTTTAATTACAATGTGAAAGATGATAAAAGCAGGATGGCACAGTTTCAGATATTATTAAGTCTGAACTTTCCCATGGGATAAAACACACTTAGAAATTTTTATGCATTATGATTTTTTTGTTTTTAGAAAGCACTTTAATTTCTTGCACTGCTTTATTTCATTATTTATATGGTCTATTTGGTAAAATTTTGTGAACTATTCTTTATATTTGAGCTGAGTCTTTAAATCCTGGATAAATAGGCAATTGAGAAGACTTTGATAATGATAAACAAACATACGGGATTGACAAGAATAAGATGTAAGATCTAAAGATAATTTCAGCTAGATATTCCATCATTGCCCAAACAAAGATAATCATAGTTTTGTATCTTCCCAAATTTTTCTGCTTTACATATCCCTGTTTAAGACTTGAAACTTAGTAAGACTTACTAACATCATTTTTCCCTTTGCATTTGCACAGCAAATGATATTGTCCTTTTGTTACCACAAGTGTATGACTATATATGTTGCAGGTACTTTTTCTGTACTAAAATACAATCATGATTTATTCATCCCAGGTACATGCTGTCCAGCACTGGATAAGATTGTTCACTTTATGAAAGAAATAATTCCTGAGAAAGGCCCTTTTCCTCTTTGAGGCCATTACAACACTGGCTTGGTTATTAATCTGCTAAGGTGATCATGTTCTACTTCAAATACTTTCTTATCCACATGCAAATGAATCACATAAGGAACTATATTCATGTTTTTGATTATTGGGTTTATGTCATTGCTATTTTTGAAAGAAGGTAGGGATCTGAATATGTAAATTAAGGCTAAAAATGAAAGTCTGTCATTGCAATGTCTATTTTCCTACATTCTCTGATATTTCCCTTAAGCTGCTTTGTACCAACTAGTTGCATGGCTTTTGCTCCCATTAAAATAGGTCTGACACTTCAACAAAAAAAATTTGTGCCTGAAATTGGGACTATTAAAATTCTACAGTGCCACCCAGAAGTCAGCAGTGGCACTGCAGAGGGCCTGTGAGGAACAAAAAAATAAAAACATGTGAAATGTGATGCTTCATTCACTGTGACACATCTAACATTTTTAAGCTCCAGAAGTCAGCTTCACATAGTTTTGTCAGGTAATAACTTAGAAAACCAAGTTTGGCACAAACTAGCTGCATGTCACTTGGAAAAAATTCCTTAGGAACTGAAATTTTCTCAATGACAAATATACTCATCTTCATTATAATCAGAATTATTTGCTATATATACGGTATTTGCAAGGCAACCCAACAAGTAAAACAATAATAAACATTTTCATCCTCCAGAAGTCATCTGCTTTAAAAAGCAATCTGCAATAAACATTTGCCTTTTCACTTATAAATTACATATAGATTGGATGAAATAATGGTTGTTGCTTCTGACAAAGACAAGAAAACAGGGCAAAATTAGTGCAGGAACTCAAAGGAGGGGAAAAGAAGTTCAATGCCCTTAAAAAATAACCTCTTTCTACAGTATCTATTACCACTGCCATCAGTAATAACATTTCCCATATCTTCAAATGGCTCCCTACAGTCCACAATCACTTTACTACAGCTTGGGAGCCTTTCTGTGTAAGTGCGCACACATTCCATTATAATCTACCCTCCTTTCCACATACAAAAATTTCAGCTTTGGAGTGACTTAGTTCAATTCAACAGAATTCTCAACTCCAACTTGAGTTTTTGACACAGAGGAACAGTGAAATAATGTCAAGGTTTTGAACTAGGGATATGTGGGTAAGAAAATTGATCTCCTTAGCCAAACAAATTAATCGCACTAGAGGAGCAAGTCTAGATTCCACAATGTCTCATTTTGCTAATTCTGGGATAAGACAAAGTAGGCAGTAGTGTTTGAGTGGCCTGTAATTGCTCTGGTCTGGTGTCTCCAACAAGGAAAAGTGGGTGGAGATGATTGTTGAGATATGAACACTGCACATAGTATACATTTGTAAAAATCACCCCTTTGTATTGTTGTGTTTAGTATTTTGTATGTAGTGGGTAAGAGAAGGCAGGAGGAGTAGGAGAGGCACCTGAAGGTAAACAATAAACAACAAGAAAATTTGCATGCAAAGAGGAATCTGGTTGCGCTCTAAGAATAGTCATTCTACAAAGATTCAAACTATGCCCTATTTAACAGCTAGAAAAATAACCTGCATTTCAGCTGAGTTGAATTCAAGATAGGAAAATTGTGGCTGAATGTTGCATTATATCTACCTGTGTTTTGCAAGTCTATTAGGTTCTGAATATTTCTCATACTGTTAATTATCTTCTATGCCTACTATACTACTGAAAACTTATATATGATTTGGGAAACTGTTCTGTAAAGTAACTGTTCATTCTCAACAGGCTAGTTTTGCAATGCATTTCTGAATAAATATATGTTGTAAAATGTCTTTTCCCATATCCCACAGCTCATCATTGTCATGTCAAACAGCCTTCTCTCTACTGGGGTCTTCACTATAGAAGCACAATACCAATTAATTGATTATGTTTGTTCCAACCTGTCCAGCAATAAATTTATTATTTCAAATTACATAAAGGAAGCCAAGCAGTCTAATTAAGAGAGATGGAACAAATGAATTTAAGTGTTCTTTGAATTGCAATCAACCAGTTTTTCTAAACTACATAATCAAAAGGAATTAATACTAAATTCTCAAGCCATACCACGCATTATTTTCAGTGTGGGTGTAAAATAGGCACATTATGTTGGGTTGAATAGATGTGGAGATCTGTAATACCATCACCTAAAAATAGACTATGGCTTAGCTTCAAAGTGCATACTCAAAGATATACTGGCATTTTGGGTAACTATTATTATACTATCCCCTGTAGTTAACTCAAGGCAAAAGCTATCCCACTCTAATTGCCATTTTAAAAGTTTATATGATAATGTGTTTTTGAATGCTGATATTAATGTAATTTTCTGATATTCCACAAGACCATATTTGGGGAAATATAAGCTTAAGAATACAACATGACATCTATGAAACTTTCAACTTAATTATGTTTCAATAGCTCAATTTCCATGAGTGCGCATTTTAAGTTATTCTAACATATTCGTATGATGGTTTTTCTCTTGTCTTTGTCTATCTATTGCTTATAAAAATTTTTTTAACCTAAGGAGGCAAATATTTTGCTCAATAAACCAGCTAATATATTTATAATTAATAATTCTTACTTTATAATAATAATTCTTACTTTATTTTGTACTTCAACATTGTACAATGCCAGTTCATAGGTATGTATCTGCTTTTTAAATAGAAAAAGTCAAGAATTTCCTTTTGTGGTGATATTTGGATCTCTGAAATCTTCCCAGCTCTCCTGACATTTTATAGACATACTATCATCTTCAGATTAATCATAAACATTACATAGTAGGTAAATAAGGAGGGATCTCAGAAATAAAAGAGACCAATTTTAATCGAGAAACAGCAGAGTAATTGGGTTATGTCAGACTAGTAAAAAATGGTAGCAGTTTTCTGAAGGTATTTAAAGCTCTTCTAATGAGTTAATAGAATGAAAACATTTATATTCAGGAACTTCCTGATGGGGCTCAAGTACTATGAAGTGATCTAAGTCAGAGAGATTCATAGGTTCTGATGCTGATTCAAATCAACCTTATAATCCTCAGCATGTAGTTTGGCTTTATTGGGCTTCACTTTTCCCAGAAATTTCACCTAAAAAACAAGATTTTGTTTATGGGAATCAAAAACAAAATATTATCAAGAATGTTATAAATAAGAAACAGATTAAACAATCATAAAAACACAGGATAGGAATTACCTTACCATAAGTAAGTATGTTACAGATTAATTTCAAATATATAAGTTATATACATTTCTAAAAGTGGCAATATTATAAATTATTAATTTACTACAGTTAGTAAGCCTTTAGTAGTGTACATGCATTTATTATAATTCTTCACATCTTTCATAATCTGAGTAAGAAATTTAATGAATTTTCAGTTATATCAGATTGAATATTTTAAAACAACTATAATGGTTGTAATATAAACAAAATAATTTGTTCTTTAGAAAACTCTTTAAATGTAAACACAGTCATTACACGGAAAAAACTATAATAAATTTATCCTAAATAAATCAGTATTTTCAAGTGTGACTACAAATAATAAATCAGAATTTTTAAAATTCAATACTAGGTTACTTACTTTTTTTTGTCTGTGCCTTTAAGTTTTACCCATTTTAAATTCTGGTGTTAGAATTTCCCCATCTTTTATTTATCCCAAAAAGTATCCCAGATGATAGAAAAAGTAAAGTCCTGAATTATTTTAATTCTATTTATGTGAACTTTAAGGTAACAGAAAATTAAATAAACTGAATAATTACAAGAACTAAATTTATTTGAGTGGGAATCAAAATGGGTATACACAATTTAGTAGAATAGAAATAATGGTACAGAAATATACAATAAGACATGCTATAATAAAACGTAATGCAATATTGTAGTTTCTAAAATACAAAAAATGAGCTGCAAGATACTCAACTGGTAATTTTTCTTGCTCCAATTGTTTAATTTTAAAGTACTTTTAATTGTGTAAACAGTATGCAATCAAAGATAACAAAACTTTTAAAAACATAGCATATTAGTGAGTGCCAAAATACTTAGCTAGGAAGGTCTTTAAAGAAAAAAGCTTTCAAAAGCTTTTCTTCTTCTTTAGAGATAACCATTTATGTCCAAATAAAACTTATTTACAACTGACAAAATTATGCCCCAGTAGTAGAGACAAGGTGGTGAAATGAGCCCGTATCAGTGTTCCTAACTTGACTATTCTTAACTTTTTTTTCCTTTTCACATCCCAAGTTAGTTGTCATTTCAGTAGTTATATTCCATGTTTTCTGTTTTCTTTTTTTAAAATATAGACTCACCACCAAGAAATATCCCATGTTAAAAGCCCACTAATTATTTCTTATGAACCAAGAAATGTATGTCTTATTTAAATTGACTTAAAAAAATTGAGGGAAAATCAAACAATGCCTGATATTGTTTGGTTGTGTCCCCACCAATCTCATCTTGAATTGTAGTTCCCATAATCCCTACATGTTGTTGGAGGCACCCGGTGGAAGGTAGTTGAACCATAGGGGCGAGTTTTTCCTGTGCTGCTCTTATGATAGTGAATAAGTATCATGAGAGCTGATGGTTTTTAAAGGGCAGTTCTACACTTTCTCTGTTGCCTGCTGCCATGTAAGACATGCCTTTGCCCCTTATTTGCCTTCTGCAAAGATTGAGAGGCCTCCCCAGGCATATGGAACTATGAGTCCATTAAACCTCTTTTCCTTTATAAATTACCCATCTCGGGTATTTCTTTATAGAAGTATGAAAATTAACTAATACAAAGCCCCTCAGAGTTAACATAAATCGAAATGAATGCAGATTTCTGAGTTACATGAATTATCTTTGCATTATTTACCAAAATAGTGACACCCAATAAATATAAGTAAAAGAATGACTTTAACTGTCAATAAATATCTCCATATTACACTTTACATTTTTCTACTTTAAATGACCTTGTGAAATAAACTTCAGAAGAGTAAAAGAGGGGCTGTGACACCTTAAAACCCTAGAAGGTTCTTGGGAAAGGAGTTACCAAGATGAGGACACTAGACTACATGACTCCAGAGAGCCTTTCAAAAGCACATATCTTAAACAGTCACATAAACAGTTAATACTCCTCAGCAACCTAACTAAGCCTTATTAATGAAACATGATGGCTTGGGAGAACACTGGCTGTTCCCAAAATATCCCCTAACTGTAACATAATTATTCCCTAAATGTAACTGACTTCATCTCACTCTAAGAACTTGGTGCCCTCCCCTCTCCTCCTCCCAGTTACAGTATGAAGTGCATGGTGGAAATCACTAATGCACCACTTCTTAAGGAGATGCATCTCCAGACATCATCTACATCAGCTGTCTTCTAAACAGCCTCAGCAGGACAAGGGCAGTTTCAACCTGTCCAGGAAAAGCACTGGTGGGGCAAACTCTATCCATATGTCTAGATATAAAACATTAAAACAATACCTTAAGTTTCTATATTGTTTTCCACCTATTATCACGTTAGTTTAAAATTCACATATTTTCTAAATTAAGAATATGTATTCTGTTCAGATTTTTAAAATATTATACCTAAATGAACAGAATATTTTTTTGTTTAAAAAAACATGCAAAATAAATGTTAGCCAATTATACCCATGAATTTAATCTCCCTAGAGAAATCTTAGAGACATCTCCTTAGAGAAATGTTAACTCTAAAGAACTGAAATACCTACAGCTTCATAGCTTATAAATTTTACGAAATGTATGTGCCTACAACCTTTTGTAAAGGAGGTGGCATAGATAATCTTTGATAGTTGAAAGAAAAAAAGAAAGAAACAAGATCCTCAGGGCCACTATTCTCATAAAGAATGACAAAGTGATACACCAGGTTTATTCAGCTTCAAAGGCAGAGAGCCTCAGCCTCTTCTCAGGAGAGCAATACTTTTAATGACTCCAGAGACAAGGTTGTTATTTGGAAATCAACAAGCATAGCCTGAATTGACAGTGGCCTCTTCGTGTTTTACCTTTTAATGTGAGCTAATACTTTCTCCAATTTTTCATTTTTTCCTACCCACAAATAAACCAATATAAAGGGTGAGATATAATATTCATCCAACTCACTTCTCTATTCGATATGGCATCACTGATTTACCAGGTCCCTAGACTAATCCTTTATTTGGGGATAGAGCTTTTTTTTTTTCAGAATAAATAAAACAGAAATTCCATCTTAATAAGGCAAGTGTACCCCTCTGCTGCAATTTCAGCTGCTAGCAAACAATCATTCTGTGCATCAATTTAGTTTTCTTGGAAAGGAAAATAATGCATCGTTTCTATTTCATTGTATATAGTGAAGATCACTAACGCACCACTTCTTAAGGAAATGCATCTATAAATGAATGAACAAAGCTACATGTGCTGCATAATAGAATACTCTGTAGAATAATTTAGAAAAGGAAAACTTAGGAGCATTCAGGAAAGAATTTCAAACCTGAGAAGTTAATAATCTAATAAGTTTTTGAAACAATATTTAAACAATACAACTTTAGTATTATAAAGGCATGTTAGTGCAGCAATCTAAATTATTTTTATTCCTTCATGCTCAGATTTCTTCTCAGAAAGCCATAAGTCTAAACAGCTCAAAAGTAACAATGTTAAGAGGAAAATACAGATATAGAGAAATTAATTTACTGCCATGGCATATAACTGAGGCAGAATAAATAAACAAAAAAGAATTTTGATTTTTTTTTCCAATTGAGGGGACAATGCCACCTACTCTTTAAAAACAATACATTAACTCCAGTTTCATTTTTGCATAAATCATTCAAGTGAAAAGTGGGTGATGAATTTGGGGGAAAATGTGTTCTTTACATTAGAAAAAAATGAAGATAATATCCACCCTAGTTAATTCTGAATTCCCTATGAATCAATCAGTAGAGACTATAATGCATAGTTCTAATAATGGGGACACACAGACCACTTGCATCAGAATTGCTTGAAGTGAACTTCAATATTTCGAATTTTTTATGCCATCCCAGAAGCAATAATCTGAATTTTAGGGAATCTGTCTTTTAATACATTCTCTAGGTCTTCCTTGTAATTTGATAATTATTTTTATAATATTATTAGTACTTTTATATTTATCAATATATTAGCCTATATAAGAGTTGTAAATTAGCACAGGTATTTAGTATCACAAAGAAGATAAATACCACAGCTATAAGATATAAAAATAATAGGGAGAGGGGAGAAGTCAACCACAAATACATCCGCTTTCAGAAGAACAATAATAACAATAGCAGTTGACTTAATAAGAGTATGTTTTTTATGCTTTCTGAGTGTCAGAAACAAAGGTAGGTACTTGGGATGCAATGATTAATAGAGTGCGATTCCTATCCTTTCAGGAGAAAAGAACTCACAGCTGGTGTAATAATAAATATTTATTATTGTATCTGTATTTTGCATATTATCAAGTTTTTTCAAACTCTCAATCGTAATATAACTACGTTGAAACCTTTTTTAATCTTTACCTTTCTCTGAGGCAGACTTTAGTCATTCTGCTCCACATTAAATTGATTGTCATCTAACCCTACTAAACAACTATCTCCTGCCTTGCTTTTCTGAGTTGGAACTGTTGTTTTTTGAAGCCCTTGCTAACCTATGTTTTGGTTTACTCTCTTGCTTCCATGGTATACATCCACAAGTAAATTTCCCAGTTACATGTGGGGGGTAAACTTTCCAAATCCTTGCATGTCTGAAATTACTTTATTCTATCTTTATTTTTGATGGGTAGTATGATAGGGATACAATTCTAGGTGGAAAATACTTTTTCTTTAAGTTTTGAAGGTTAACTAGTCTTCTAGCATTCAATATTTATTGCTTAAATACCTAATATCAGTCTAATTCTTTTTCTTTTTCTTTCTTTTTTTTTTTTTTTTTTTTTTTTTTTTTTTTTTTTTTTGACAGAGTGTCACTCTGTCGCCCAGGCTGGAGTGCAGTGGCGCAGTCTCGGCTCTCTGCAAGCTCCACCTCCCAGGTTCACGCCATTCTCCTGCCTCAGCCTGCCGAGTAGCTGGGGCTACAGGCGCCCGCCACCACGTCCAGCTAATTTTTTGTATTTTTAGTAAAGACGGGGTTTCACCGTGTTAGCCAGGATGGTCTCCATCTCTTGCCCTCGTGATCCACCCGCCTTGGCCTTCCCAAGTGCTGGGATTACAGGCTTGAGCCACGGCACCTGGCCTCTTTTTTCTTTTTTGTTGACTCTAGTATATAGAGAGAAGTGCTTGGTAAGAAAACTCTTGGAAAAGTTGACTTTGTTTTCCTTAAGCTTGGAGTTACAAAATTTGATGGCTTCATCTCAAGTGGAAACTTGATTGAAGCGAGGGAATTCCAGTGGCTACGACCTAACCCCTCAGATTTTGGTAGAAAAAAAAAATGTTGTTGTTGTTTTTCAACATGAAATAGTAAATATCACAGAAAGCAACTTGGCTATAGATGACTTAAAAGGTCACTGCATAAATTGACTATGTTTGGTGCAAGGCCACAGCAACAGAAAGAAAACGGACTATTCTGCCAGGGTTGGTGTTGAGAAGTTGTAACAGGCCAACCAGAGCATGAACACTTTATGTCACAGAACTGTAAGGGGGAGACTGCCAGCTCCAGTAAGGTGGAGTTGGAGAATGTGTACATACAAAGACATGTAAGTACCTCATAGGAGGAAGACAACGTATTGACATCTGCCAGAAAGTGAACCTAGCATCCAAGAAAGAGTTATAAATCGTATTAGCTAAATAGACATTTTATTTTCCTTTACAACTCATAACTTTTTTCAATTTCAATCTTGGAGGAACCAAAGACAGGATAGTGAATGAAAGGAGAGAAGCAGAATAGCTGAGAGAAACAGGGAAAATACAGAACATGTTTCCTTTGTTGAAGGTCTCCAAGGATGAGTCAAACATCAACTAGGGCTGGGAGTGGGGAAGAGGTGGAAAGAAATGTTTGAAATGCATATGAAACAGAAATTTTGGTTTGGGTTCTAATGAAACTATCCTGTTATCTGAAAGTAACAGAAAAATATATCAGATAAACCTGGGAAATCTTCAGGGTGAAGAAGGAATACTTGACTTTGCACACTTAAAAACAGAGATTAGAAAAAAATTGAATCTATTTTTTTTTCTTGTATGTCCACAAATTCCAAGCCATTCAATAAACCAGTTATAACTTTTCTTCCTTAATCTTTACTTTAATGAGGTTCTGATAAGAATAGTCGATAAATATGAGCTCAATCTAATAGTTTAGAGTTTCTAGAAATTATTAATTTTTTAAATTTGAATGTGATTCTGTGTTTTTCCACTTCCTCCTTACTATTTCTCTGTTTTATTCTTCTCCATAAATCTAGAAAAGATGGAACTAAGAAACTCTGAAGCTATAACAGAACCCATGAAACACAATAGCTAGTCTGGCTGGTCGTCCTTTCAAATACTGTTTTAAATCAAAACTAACACACTGCTTTGATTTCAGTATCAAGAAGAAATGGACCATTCTGTTTTCGCGACTGCATGGGAATCCATCCCTTTTTTGTTAAGGGTGATTGTTGACAGACCAACGCAACTACTTACTCTTAGGCGCGTTAGTCTGTCAGACAGTTCATCTTTTTCTTTTTAGATACTATTTTTTGTTCCAATGTAGGGCAACTGTTCTTCTACTGTTCTTTTTTCCTTATAATATTAACAGGTGTCTTTGTCTAAACTAGGCATAGGGTTGTCTAGTTTCTGGATCTTTCTAATTGCTTAATGTAAGGAGCTATTCATTTTTTCTATATGTTTTTCTTAAACAAACTACCTTTAAAGTATCCCATAGCCCTTGCAATTCAGAAAGAGACAGTATGCCCTGTTTTCTGACTAAAGCTGCCAACTCAGATTTAAGACCATCAAAATGAAAGTAGATAAGGAAGTGAAGTTATGATATGCAAACTCTTATGGAGACCAAAATGTCTCAGAAAGTGGTAGTTAAGGTGGTCTCTGAAATAATGGGTAGATTCCTTCTTTCCTGCGTGTATATAGGATTGGATTTTGACCAATCTATTTTGAAAGCAAACAAACAAACAAAGATCTCAGAGGTAGCTACTGAGAGGTCTTATCTATTTTATGCACTTTTTATATCAATCTGTAGTCAAAATTTACCCATAGATTTTGTATCAATCAGCCTGATCACAAATTCATTCTGCTTTTTCTAGCTAAATTTTAAGATTCCTGTATCCCATAAAGACATGAGCTAATGGATAGATATTAAAGAGACCCAGACCATATGTCCCAAGGACAATCCTAAATTCTTCAGTGAACTTTTGTCTCTCCTTAGGAGGGTTTGGCAAGTACTTACCTGGGTTATGCAAATTTAATCTTGACCAAGGGTTAAAACTATAAAACCAGCAAGATTTGTCGTCATCTCCAACTACATTGGTTGAGAATCACTTTCCTTTATCCTACCAATGAACTAAATAACTTGTTAAGCTGCGCTGTCACTGAGACTCCCAGAGGGAGGCCTCATGGGATCGCCCATAAACTATTCTCATGGGAGTGGCTCCGGCTGAGCAGCAGAGGGCCCAATCCTGATCCAAATCATAACACCAAAGACGGGACAAAAATTAACTAGAACAACTCTTAGCATTATCCAGTAGTTCTCAACTGCAAGATAGTGGGGAGCAATTTCTCCCCCAAGGGGCCAGTGTCTACAGACATTTTTAGTTGTTGTAAGTTGGTGAGTGTGCTACTGGCTTCTAGAAGGTAGAAGCCAGTGACACCACTAAATGTCTTGCAATAGGTGCAGCCACACAACAAAGAATTATCCAACCCAAAATGTTATTAGTGCAGAAATTGCGAAATCCTGGCATAAGCCTTTGTGCTAAAAATGCCGGACATGAGAAGAAGAGCATTTAGAGGGAAAGGGGTAGAATTTTTAAAGCTCTGGCAGAATGGACCAGCCAGAGTTCAATTAACTTGGGAACCCGTTGGTCAAAAATGGCAGTCTGAATAGGAAAGAATTGTTATTGCAGTTTAGTAGGTGTTGGTTAGGTAATACATGTTTATCCAGAGGGGTGGGGAAAAGGAGTCAGGGGCTAAGTCACATCCAAGAGAGGCTTGAGAGAAAGCTGTCGGAGACGAGGATAAGTGAGGGCCAGAGTAGAAAATTGTCTTTCAGGAACAATGTGAAACACAGACAGGAAATCCATGGGAGAGGGAACATGATTCCAAAGTGCAGAATGATTCTGCCTAACAGAAAAATGTTCTCCCTTTAGAATAAATAAGAATATGAAGCATGATAATTAAGTTAGTTTACTGTTCAAAGAACTGTACAATAAGAGCTATAATCTGCAGTATGGGCCTAGCCAAGGCAATGATATTTAGATAGAGAATATTAAACTTGTTTTGTGTCTACTTTATATTCATACCAAAGAGTTTTAATTGAATAATGTTAACTTCATTGCTTTTTACCCAGCTGATCTTTATATAAACTAAAGTGGGCAGGATTCCTTCCTACGATGGAACGTCTTCTAAAACAAACATGGTGAAAAGTAGTTAAGGGCAACTTCTGTGGAATATAGATAGTCTGGATTGTTTGTCCTGTTTGAATGAAATCTGCAGAGATTGCAGGCTTTTATTCAGCAGTACAGAAGCAGGTTTCTTTGAAAAATGTTTTTAAATACAAACATCAATTTCTCATTAAACTTACATGGTTTTAAATGGTCCTCCACTAACTGTTTTTCTGAGTTAAACAAAAACATTTGAAGGAAATTTAACAGGTTTAATAGGTGAAAAAGACTTCCTATCACAACCAGGCAGAGAAAATGACATTTTCATGAGTGGAGGCCTGCCATGAAAATACTTTTAACAAAGCATCTCCCACAAAGCAACATGGGCAAAGACTGAGGAACAGAGATATGCATATGAGGTAGCACAATGCCTAGTAATAAACAGGCCTGTTTCTTTTTAATGTGTAATCTTTTAGCTTTCTGCCTGGATGATGTTATATAAGGCCATCATAATCAACAAATTTCACTGCTGCTGAGGAGAAGAGGAAGTCTAAACACATCAGCAATTTCTTAAGAAAGTGCAAATGCCAAACAAATCAGGAATTCATTAACTAGATGGTGCTGACATTTCCCAGTGGCTTTTGGAGAACTGAACCATTCATTCTTCAATCTTTACCTGGGGAACAGGGGGCTCTCTGATAGAACATATGAAGTGTGATTTTGTTTAGTCTTGTAAAAATCATGATCTGATGTTCATTCCTACTTTCAGTATTTTATTGGACATGACCTAAGTCACCTCAGGCGGTGATGGACCTTCCATATCTTATTCCCAATTTATTATGCTCATTGCTCTTCTCTGACTGGAAACTATGAAGTATCAGTGTTATCTACAACTGCTTATAGATGAGAGCTATGGTAAAATTTCTTTTTAAACTCCCTTTACATTTTTCTACAAATATTAGTTGTTCTTTTTTAATTATTGATTTTATAATTTTGTCTTTACAATATTTGATTTAGTGGAGTTGGAATATATTCACAGCCTATAAACTGCAAAGGTAAATAATAAATGGCAAATTATTTCCCTTTATCACATGAATAGGCAGTCTACTAGTCAGAATAGGAGGGATCTTAAAAGGAAGACAATAAGAATATAGGGTATGGGCACACAACTTCACACAGTGTGGGGCAAGTAGAAACAGTCTGTGAGTAATTATATTAAATAATCAAATGATACAAAATCTCACAATCATGTGGATTAACGAACAATTCCCAGATGAGGCTCCTGAGCAAAAAAGCTTTCTAAGATCTTTTCTCATACATTTGTTTTTCATAACATAAAACACAGTTTGATTTTTGAATTGTTATAAACTTCCTGTTCACAAAAAGTGAAACGTTTCTGTTAATTACATTAAGTGAAGAAGTAGATGCATTTAATAGTCAATTACAATATCAATATTATGTTAATAGTTCAAATAGCTTCCTACTATAAATCATGTTGGTATAGCTTTAGACATTTACCTGTCTCCAAAGTAATAGGTAGAATATATCTTTTTTAATTAAGCTGATTTTAATTGGCCTTTATTCTGTATTAAAAATATTAAATTTTGATATTGATTACATACCTAGAGGCATTCTTGCTTTGGATATAATTTTGGGTAACATTTTAGCATGTTTTTCAAAGTATAATTTATTTGATTTGCCATTCAGTAAGAAATAGAGAAAAAGAAGAATATGCTATTGTTTTATAAATGTTGCAACTTATAACAAAATGGTTTTCAACTCAAAGAGCCAGTAAGTTTGGTAAATCGCCAGTGGAATATTTGCCTAATCAATCGATCTATTTCAAGTTTCATATTTTTCAGTATTCCCTCGTAGATCCTAAAGTATTTAAATTATGTTCCACCAGAAATAGCAAATTATGCTCTATTAGGTTAAGGATTCATCTAAAATGAGAATCAAGATCCACAGTTTTTAGTGGATTCCAAGTATTTACTGTAAAGGTCAGAAAATATTTCAGACATACACATTCATGACAAACCTTGAGCCAACCTTAGCTAAAGTGTATAGAAATTAAATCTATGTTCATTTTATCCTTTTATTATTATGTAGTTCTTACTATTTAACAAAACTGGATAACTCACAAGGAAAATATAAGAGGAACGATAAAATGATGAAATTGATGAACAATAAAATTCTATTTCCCCACAGCAACTTTTGGAAATGCAATGAGAAGTTTAGAGAAACACATAAAAGTATCATTTAAATATTTTGGCTAGAAGACTTTCAGTTCCAAAATGGCAGCATAGAAGCAAGCTGGCTTCACACCTCCCCAACAGAAAGCCAAAAACAAATACATAGAGTTGAGATTTTCACCAACGACAGCCCAGAACTAAAATATATGAATGAGACAGTTCCTGGTGCCACAAAGAAGGGAAAGAACTCTGAGAAAATAAGAAGAGAATCAATCTTCAGTATTTGCGGTGCCTTCCTCCACCATTTTGCCCAATACCAAGCTCATGGAAAAATCCCACAACCCATGATTTTCACACTGGAAAAAATGAGATTGAAGTGTTAAACCAGCTTCCTCACAATCTTGGCAGGAAACTTGTCCTTGCCTTAACCCATGGGAAGGATCATGACTGCCTGAAGGAAGAAAAATTGCTAAGGACAGGCAGAAACAAAGCAAGGGGGTGGGCCTGCCATCTCCAGGCCTGGAAACTCTGCTCTGCTACTCAATGAAAGAAGACACCAAACCAGAGTTGCTGATTCAGCAGTACCAACCTGTAGGAGGTACATTCCACAGGTCCCTGAGCACAAACTCCTAACCAGCCCTGACACAATAGTGGGATAAACCCTTTGAGACCTCCCCAGGTCAAGACAGGGAGTGCTCCAATCACTTACTAGATCTGAAGCAAACTTGGGCCTAAGGTGCTACCTAGACAGAAAAAGGAGACAACAGCCTAACAGTAAAGACTCACTAAGCAAATATACCCCATATAACTCAAAACAAGCCAGACAGAGAACACTGGTATAAATAACCTTTCAGTGCAAAGACATATAAGCACAAGAAACAACAGCATATAGGGAACAATGGCCTCCTCAAAAGACAAAGCAAAAATTCAGTGACTGGCCCTAATGAGACAGTGTTTTGTCAGCTCTCTGACAAAGAATTTAAAATAGCAGTTATAAGGAAATTCAATTATCTCCAAGGTAAGACAGAAAAGCAATTCAGAAATTTATCAGAGAAGTTTTACAAAGAAATTGAAATGATTTTTAAAAATCAGAAATCTTGGAACTGAGATACAGATTTGTTGAATTGAAGAACTCAACAGTCTCTCAATAGCAGAATGGACAAAGCAAAGGAAATAATTAACCAGCTTGAAGACTGGCTATTTGAAAATACACAGTCAGAGGAGAAAAACAAAAGAACAGCAAAGACTGCCTACAAAATATACAAGATAACTAAATCTAAGAATTATTGGTATTCAAGAAAGAGTTTAGTAAGAGCAAGAGGTATAAAGTTTATTCAAAGAAATAATAACAAAAAACATCCCACAACTTGAGAAAGATATAAATACTCAGGGAAGGTGTGAGAACACCAAAGAAATTCAACCAACTAATCTACCCCATAGCAGATAATAATCAAACTCTCAAAGGTTAAGGACAAAGAGAAAATCCTAAAAGTATCAAAAGAAGCAAATAATATATAAAGGAGTTTAAATTCATCTACCAACAGACTTCTCAACAAAAACCATACAGGCCAGGAGGGAGTGGAAAGACATTTTCGAAGTGCTCAAAGGAACAAATTTCTATTCAAAATATTGTATCCAGCAAAATTATCCTTCAAATATGAAGGAGAAATAAAGTCTTTCCCAGATTGAAAAAAAAAAAAGAAAAAGAAAAACCTGAAAGAATTCAACATCACCAGATCCATCTTACAGAAAATGCTAAAGGGAGCGCCTCAATCTGAAAGAAAAAAACACTAATTTGCAAAAACAAAACTCTTTAAGGTATAAAACCCACTGCTGAAATTAAGCACACAGACAAACCCACATACTCTATTACTGTAATGGTGGTGGGCAATCACTCATAACTCTAGTCTGAAACCCAAAAGATAAGTCTATCAAAACCAATAATAACTACAGCAATCTGATAAGAGATGGGTAATATAAAAAATGTCAGTTGAGACATCTGAAGGTCAAAATGTGGAGAAATGTAGTTATAGCATAGTTTTTGTTGTTTGTTTTTTGTCTTTGTTTCTATTCCTGTATTGGTGATCTAAGATAAGTTGTCATCTCTTTGAATAACTATAATCTATAAGTTGTTTATTGTAAGTCTCATGATAGAACCACAGCACAAAAACCTATGATAGACTCACTAAAAATTTAAAAAGCAATAAATTAAAACATACTACCAGAGAAAATTACTCAGCCACAAAGGAAGACAGTAATAAAGGAAGAAAGAAATCTCAAAGCAACCAGAAAACAAGACATAAAATCACAGAAGTCCTTACTTACCAATACTAACCCTAAATGTAAATGGATTAGTATCTGCAATTAAAAGACATGGAGTGGCTAGATAAATAGAAACAAGACCCAATTGTATGCTGCTTTCAAAAACCTACTTCACCTATAAAGACACACATATACTGAAAGTGAAGTAGTAGAAAAAGGTATTCCATGCAACAGGAAACCAATAAAGAGAAGGAGTAGTTATACTTATATCAGATGAAATAGAATATCAATCTAAGAGTGTAAAAAGAGACAAAGATTTTCAACATATAATGAGAAAGGGGTCAATTCAGCAAGAGAATATAATAATTATAAATATCTATGCACCCAACACCAGAGTTTCTAAGTATATAAAGAAAACATTAAGAGACTTAAAAGGAGAAAAAGACTTCAATACAATAATAATAGGAGACTTTAACACCTAACTTTCAGTAATGAACAGATCATCCAGACAGAAAATCAACAAACAGCAGTTAAACTACACACTAGATCTAATATACCTAACTGACATTTACAGAACATTTCACCCAACTGTTGTGGAATATACATTATATTCATCAGTACATGGAACATTCTCCAGAACAAACTATATCTTAGATCACAAAATAAGTCTCAACAAATTCATAAAAATGGAAATTACATCAAGGATCTTTTCTGACCACAGTGGAATAAACCTAGAAATTTTTGGAGATTATTCTTTTTTCAACACACTTCAGTCATTTTTGGTCAACATTTCCTCACGTTTATGTAAAAGAATGAAACATAACTTCATAAAAGACAAATTAGAAATTCACAAAACAATTGCTTTTTAAAAGATCAAGAGTATGATGTTTAGTAGACATACATGGCCATTCTCTTTCCATCAGTAATTTTTCCTCCATAGCCAAGGCTTGAACATTTCATCTCATCTAAAAAGAGGAACCTCAGAAAATACACAAGCATGTAAAAATTAAATAATATGCTCCTGAATGACCAATGAGTCAATCAATCAATTAAGAAAAAATTAAAAAAATTTATTGAAACAAAAGAAGATGGAAATACAGCATACCACATTCTGTGGGATATAGCAAAAGAAGTTCTAAGAGGGAAGTATACAGCTATAAACAATTATATCCAAAAAGTAGAAAGAATTCGAATTAACAACCTAACAATGTATAACTCAATGAACTAGAAAAGCAAGAACAAAACAAGCCCCAAATTAGCAGAACACAAGAAATAATAAAGATTAGAGCATAGGGAGGCCGAGACGGGTGGATCACGAGGTCAGGAGATCGAGACCATCCTGGCTAACATGGTGAAACCCCGTCTTTACTAAAAAATACAAAAAACAGCCGGGCGAGGTGGCGGGCGCCTGTAGTTCCAGCTACTCGGGAGGCTGAGGCAGGAGAATGGCGTGAACCCGGGAGGCGGAGCTTGCAGTGAGCTGAGATCCGGCCACTGCACTCCAGCCTGGGCGAACAGAGCAAGACTCCGTCTCAAAAAAAAAAAAAAAAAAAAGATTAGAGCATAAATGGATAAAATTGAAACTAAAAAGAGATCAATGAAACCAAAAATCATTTTAATAAAGATAAACAAAACTGACAAACTTCTGAGAGACATAAAAACGTAGATATAATAAATACAAAGAATTATGAAACAATATTATGAACAACAATACACCAACAAATTGGAAAACCTAGAAGAAACTGATAAATTCCCGGACACATAGAACCTACCAAGATGGAACCACGAAGAAATAGAAAATCTCAGCAAACCGAAAGCAAGTAATAAAACTGAAGTTGTAAATAAAAAGTCTTCTATCAAAGAAAAGCCCAGGACCTGACAGCCTTACTGCTGAATCCTGACAAACATTTAAAGAAGATACCGGAGTTTTGCAAGATGGCCAACTAGAAACAACTAGTGTGCACCATTTTCACAGAGAGAAATGGAAGGGGAGAGTAAATACAGCACCTTCAACTGAAACATCTAGGTACATACATTGAGACTCATCAAGGAAACAACTCGACCCGCAGAGAAAGGAGAAAAGCAAGGCAGGATTACTGCCCACTCAGGAACAACAAGGAGCCAGAAGGGCTCCCCTGCCCAGGGAAGCAGTGAATAAGTGAGTAAACCCTGGGACACACCCTTCTCCCACAGGGTCTTCGCAACCCTTACTTCAAGAGACCCCTTTGTGAACCCACTCCACGAGGGCGTTATGTCTAACACACCAACCTACAGCAGAGCCCTAGGAGCCTTAGGTATCTGGGGTTCCTGGCAAAAGCTGCAACTCTGGAAAATCAGGTTAGACTGCCATACATAACCTTGGGAAAAGGGCTAAATCCAGGGAGCTGAGCAGCTACAGCCTGCAGGCCCTACTTCCACGGCACCTCACAGGATGATACCCATTGGCTTGGGAATCCAGCCAGTCACCAACAGCAGCGCTACACCTCCCTGAGACGGAATTCACAGGACGAAGGGTGGGCCACCATCGTTGCTCTTTCACAGCCTTAGCCATGCTTGCCCTTGGGCTCTAGGGAATCTGATGTGACTGGGAAATCGAGCAGTCCTCTGGCACAGCCCAGCAGTTCTACAAAGAAGCAATCAAACTGCTTATTCCTGTGGATCCCAGATCCCACTTGCTTTACTGGGCAGAATCTCCTGACCAGGATCTCCAGTCACCTTTACTGGTGTTTTCTTGCCAACAGCAGTTTTAGACCTGTTGCCAACCTGAACACACCTACAGTAGGTGGCTGGAAACCCCGGTCAGGAGATCCCGCCCAGTGAGGAGGAGCAGCCTCAGGGACCTGCTTAAAACACAGTTTGGCCACTTTTTCATAGAGCAGTTCTGCTGTGGTAGAGGTACACTCTAGTCCCAAGTCCTATCAGACTCTTTAAAGCCAGAAGGCAAAAATGATTAAGGCTGCCAGATAGCAAAGACTCCTCCCTCTGGAAGCTCCTCACTGTGCAATTCCTGCAGGCCTGGGTCTTCAGCCACCCCCTGCCAGGGCTATCCAGCCAGTAGCAGCTCTGTAACTTCCTGTGACGGAGCTCCCATTGGGAGGGATGGGTTGCCGTCTTTGCTGCCATCTTTGCTGTCTCCAGGCTTGGGATAGTATGTAGGGACCAGGGGCTGGTCCAGACCCCCAGCACAGAGAAACTATCTCACTACAATCAGAGGCAGCCCAGCATTCCTCTGAGGAGGAAATCCCAGAGTCAACCCACAACTCCTCTGCCACCACAGTTACAGTGGTATCACACTAGCATCACTTGGGCTGGGAAAAAACAAAGGGCCTAGTCATTACACTGGCACCTCCAGCACACCATAGCTTCCACATGGAGAGGAGTTCAGACTCTCTTCCATGGGAACCCCCACACCCAAATCTTCACCAGGAAGGACCCCAAGCTCAGACCACAGAAGAGTCACCCCACCCATGGCTGAGCATACCCACTGGGAGCGGCCCAGAGATTTCCTGGTTCCCAGAGTTTCCCCAGAGGCATATAACCACCCCTCTGCCACTGCCACAATGGCGGTTCTATTCCTGCTTCCTTTAATCTGGGGAGGAAACAAAGAGCCTGAGGGTTATATCCAAGCTCACAGCATGCCACCATCACCATACAGAGAGAAAACCAGTCTCTATTTCTAGTGAGTCTTCAACCCCCTGTCCCCCAAAAAGTGGAACCTCAAGCTCATGTCAGCAGTGCAGCCACCCTACCCCACTGATTGAACCCACCCAGTAACAGCAACTCCACATTTCCCAGGGCAACCCAAAGCTTCTCTGCCACTTGCTCTGCAGTAGTACTGCCCCTGTTACCCTCAGACTAATGAAGGAGTAAAGATTCTAAGTGCCTTATCCACACCTTCAACAAGCTGCAGTCAACCAAAGGAGAAGAGATTAGTCTGTCTCCCACAGGTCCCACTACCCCTGCTCATAGCCAGGTAAGGAACTCCTAGCTCAGGCCCATAGCACAGATCTCCCCATCCTGGGATGATTGCTTGCATTGAGCAATGCTGACCCACATGTCTCTGGGGTGGAGCCCCCAGGAGATAAGCAAAATACCCTTGGCCACAACCACTAATAAAGACCCTCACTCTGCTGCCTCTAAGTTGGGGAGGCAACATAAACCCTGAGATCACCCCAGAGCTGTGGTGGGCATCCCGGAATGTCAAGCCACAGTCTACAGCGGGCAGTCAAGTGGGAGAGGAGCCCACACTTTCAGAGCATTGAGAAGTAGCATGGCTGCAACTGTGAAGAAATATAGGAGAGCCATATGACTGAGCAAGAGCCTACCAAATGAACAATACACCTAGGCACCACCAACTAATTCACACTTCAAAGTTTCAACACCAACATTTCCTCACTAACACATTCCCCTGTGAAACCTAAGACAAGTCAGTTACAGATAAAGACCCTAGACAAAGCCTCAGCTCTATGAAAACATCCAGAAAAGAAGCCTATTGACTGCATTCAATCTATACTGCAGTTAAAAGGGCACACATGCACAGAGATGAGAAAGAACCAGTGCAAGAACCCTAGCAACACAAATGGTCAGAGTGTCTTATGCTCTCCAAATAACTACACTAGTTCTCCAACAAGGGTTCTTAACCAGGCTGAGTTGGCAGAAATGACAGAAAGAGAATTCAGAATATGGACAGGACTGAAGATCATCAAGATTTAGGAGAATGGCAAAACCCAAACCCAAAAGGAAACTAAGTATCACAATAAAAGCATACAGGAGTTGACGGATGAAATAACTGGTTTAATAAAAAAACCTAACTGATCTGATAAAGCTGAAAAGCACACTACAACAATTTCACAATACAATCACAAGTATTAACAACAGAATAGACTAAGCTGAGGAAAGAATCCCAGAACTTGAAGACGGGCTGTCTGAAATAAGACAATCAGCCAAAAAGAAAGAAAAACAGAATGAAAAGAAACAAACAAAACCTCTGAGAAATACGAGATTATGTAAAGAGACCAAATCTGAATCACTGACATCCCTGGAAGGGATAGAAAAAAGCAAACAACTTGGAAAACATGTGTTCACCCCTGAAAACTTTCCCCACCTGGCTAGAGAGACCAACAGTCAAATTCAGGGAACACAGAGAACCCCTGCAAGATTCTACACAAGATCATCTCCAAGGTACATAATCATCAGATTTTCCAAGACTGAAATGAAAGGAAGAATGTTAAAGGCAGCAGTCATAGAGACAGGGCAGATCACCTACAAAGGGAACCCCTTCAGGCTAACAGGGGACCTCTCAGCAGAAACTATATGCCAAAATAGATTGAGTACCTATATTCAACATTCCTGAAGAAAATATATCTCTTCAACCAAAAAATTTATATTCAGTCAAACTAAGTTTCCTAAGCAAAAGATAAATAAGGTCCTTTTCAGATAAGCAAATACTGAGGGAGTTTTTTTGTAAGGCAGGTCTCATTACCATCAGACCTGCCTTACAAAATATCTTAAAAGGAACACTAAATATGGAAAGGAAAGACCATTACCAGGCAATAAAAAGACATACTTAAGTACACAGACCAGTGACGCTATAAAGCAACCACACAAACAAGCTGGCATAACCAGTTGCAAACACAACAACAGGATCAAATCCACACATATCTATACCCACCTCGAATGTAGATGGGCTAAATCCCCCCATTTAAAAGGCAGAGTGGTAAGCTGGATAAAAAAGCAAGATCCAATGGTACCTCTTTAAGGGACCCATCTCATACACAATGATACCTAAACTATGCATCTGACAAAGGTCTAATATCCAGCATCTACAAGGAACTTAAACAAATCTATGAGCCAAAACAAACAATCTTGTTAAAAAGTGGGCAAAGGACATGATATTTTTCAAAAGAAGACATAGATGCAGCCAACAGGCATATATTTTTTTAAAAAAGCTCAAAATTACTGATCATTAGAGAAATGCAAATCAAAACCACAATGAAATACCATCTTACTCAGAAAGGCTATGAGTAAAAAGTCAAAAAATAACAAATGCTGGTGGGGCTGAAGATAAAAGGGAACACTTATACATTGTTGGTGGGAGTGTAAATTAGTTCAACCATTGTGAAAAGCAGAGTGGTGATCCCTCAAAGAGCTGAGAACAAAACTATCACTGAACCTGGCAATCTAATTACTGGGTATATACCAAAAAAAATATATAAATCATTCTACCATAAAGATGAATGTTCATTGCAGCACTGTTCACAATAGTGAAGACATGGAATCAACCTCAATGCCCATCAATGACAGATTGGATAAAGAAAATGTGGTACACATACACAGTGGAATACTAGGCAGCCATAAAATTAGATGAGGTCATGTCTTTCACAGGAACATGGATAGAACTGGAGGCCATTATCCTTAGTAAACTAAAGCAGGAACAGAAAACAAAATACCATATGTTCTCACTTATAAGTGGGAGCTAACTAGTGAGAACTCATGGACACAAAGAGGGGAACAACAGACACTGGGACCTACTTGAGGGTAGAGGGTGGGAAGAGGGAGAGCATCAGAAACAATAACTATTGGGTACTAGGCTTAGCACCTGGGTGATGAAACAATCTGTACAACAAAACTCTGTGACATAAGTTTACTTATATAACAAACTTGCACATGTACTCCTGCACCTAAAATAAAAGTTTAAAAAATAATAAATAAATAAAATACTACTTCCACTCAAATGCTTCAAAAAAGAAATGAAGACAAATAAATACCTCTGAACCCATTCTACAGTTCCAGTGATAAGGTTTGACTGTGTCACCACCCAAATCTCATCTTGAACTGTAGCTCCCATAATCCTCATGTGCCATGGGAGGGACCCAGTGGAAGGTAATTGAATCAGGGGGGTGGTTTTCTCCCATGCTGTTTTCATGATAGTGAATAAGTCTCATGAGATCTGATAGTTTTATAAAGGGCAGTTCCCCTGCACAAGCTCTCTTGCCTGCCTCCATGTAAGATGTACCTTTGCTCCTCCTTTGCCTTCTACCATGATTGTGAGGCCTCCCCAGCCATGTGGAACTGTGAGTCCATTAAACCTCTCTCTTTTTTAAAATAAATTACCCAGTCGCAGGTATTTCTTCATAGCAGTATGAAAATGAATTAATACAGTAAATTGGTACCACAGAAAGTGGGGTGCTGCTGTAAATATACCCAAAAATGTGGAAATGACTTTGTAACTGGGTAACAGGCGGATGTTGGAACCATTTGGAGGGCTCAGAAGAAGACAGAAAAATATGGGAAAGTTTGGAAATTCCTAGGGACTTAGAAGGCTCAGAAGACAGGAAGATGTGGGAAAATTTGGAATTTCCTGGAAGCTGCGGTGGTCTCAGATGGAGAAGAGAAGCTTGTTAGGAACTAGAGAAAAAGTGACTCTTGTTATGCTTTAACAAAGAGACTGGCAGCATATTGCCCCTTCCCTAGAAATCTGTGGAACTTTGAACTTGAGAGAGACAATTTAAGGTATGTGAAAGAAGAAATTTCTAAGTGGAAAGTATTCGAGAGGAAGCAGAAAATAAAACTGGAAAATTTGCAACCTGAAGATATGATACAAAAGAAAAACCCTTTTTCTGGGGAAAAATTCAAGCCTGCTGCAAACATTTGCATAAGTGACAAGGAGCCCAATGATAATGACCAAGACAATTGGGAAAATGTCTCCAGGACATGTCAGAGACCTTCAGAGCAACCCCTCTCATCACAGACCTGGAGGACTAGGAGGGAAAAATGATTTCATGGGCTGGACCCAGGGCACTCCCTGCCAGGCCTAGTGTCTTCTTGCTCTATGCAGCCTTGGGACATGTTGCCCTGCATCCCAGCTCCTTCAAATCCAGCTGTGGCTAAAAGGAGCCAAGGTACAGTTCAGGTCATGGCTTCAGAGGGTGAAAGCCCCAAGCCTTGGCAGCTTACACGTGGTATTGAGCTTGTGAGTACACAGAAGTCAAGAATTGAACTTTGAGAACCTTTACCGAGATTTCAGAGGATGTATGAAAATTCTTGGATGTCCAGGAAGAAGTTTGCTGCAACAGCAAGACAAGCCCTCATGGAAAACCTTTGCTAGGTCAGTGCAGAAGAAAAATATAAGGTTGGAGCTCCCACACAGAGTTCCCACCATGGCACTGCCTAGTGGAGCTGTGAGAAGAGGGCTACTATCCTCCAGATCGCAGAATGGTGGATCCACCAACAACTTGCACCTTGAAAAGCCATGGACACTGAATGCCAGACCATGAAAGCAACCAGGAGGAGAGGCTAGACCCTGAAAAGCCACAGGGGCAAAGCTTCCCAAAACTATGGGAGCCCATCTCTTGCATCAGCATACCCTAGATGTGAGACATGAGTCAAAGGAAATCATTTTGGAGCTTTAAGACTCAACTGCCCCTCTGGATGTTAGACTTGCGTGGGGCCCATAGTTCCTTTGTTTTTGCCAATTTCCCCCATTTGGAATGGGTGTATTTACCCAGTGCCTGTACCCCCATTGCTTCTAGGAAATAACTTACTTGCTTTTGATTTTACAGTCTCATAGGTGGAAAGGATTTGCCTTGTCTCAGATCAGACTTTGGACTGTGGACTTTGGAGTTAATGCTGAAATAAGTTAAGTCCTTGGTGGACTGTTAGGAAGGCTTGATTGGTTTTGAAATGTGAGAACATGAGATTTGGGAAGGACCAGGAGCATAATAATATGGTTTTGCTGTGTCCCCACCCAAAATCTCATATTAAATGTATCTCCCATAACCCCCACCTGTTGTGGGAGAGGTAATTAAATTATGGGGAGTTTTTTTCCATGCTGTTCCCATTATAATGAATAAATCTCATGAGATCTGATGGTTTTATAATGGACAGCTTCCCCACACTGGCTCTCTTGCCTGCTGCCATGTAAGACATGCCTTTGCTCCTAATTTGCCTTCTTCCATGATTGTAAGGCCTCCCCAGCCATGTGGAACTGTGAGTCCATTAAACCTCTTTTTCTTCATAAATTTCCCATATCAGGTATTTCTTCATAGCAATATGATAATGGTCTAATGTAATGGTTAAGTTTGAGTGTCAACTTGATTGAATTGAAGGATGCAAAGTATTTATCCTGAGTGTGTCTATGAGGGTGTTGCCAAAGGAGATTAGCATTTGAGTCAGTGTGCTGAGAAAGGCAAATCCACCCTTAATTTGGTGGACACAATCTAATCGCTGCCAGTGAATATAAAGCAGGCAGAAAAACATGAAAAGGCTAGACTGGCCTAGTCTCCCAGCCTACAGCTTTCTCCCATGATGGATGTTTCCTGCCCTCAAACATCAGACTCTAAGTTCTGCAGTTTGGGGACTCAGACTGGCTGTCCTTGTTCCTCAAGCTTGCAGACAGCCTACTGTGGAACCTTTGTGATTGTGTAAGTTAATACCTAATACTTAATAAGCTCCTCTCGATCTATATATCCTATTAGTTCTGTCCCTCTAGGGATTCCTGACTAGTACAGATTTTGGTACCAGGAGTAGTTCTAGAGGAAAAGAATATTAAGGCTAGAGTTTTTCCACTGGTTTTGGGGTTTCTGAAGTTGGCTGCTTATCATGATTAAACCAAAAAATGTTGAGGACTCTACTTCTAATAGTATGGAGATCACTGATAGTCCTTGATGTGAACTGTTTAAAAAGTTAAGCAAAATAAATAAATTTGACACTCCTGACTCACCATTCAGGAGAGGCCCAGGAGTTTAGTGAATATATACATAATACCTTTGACCATATGTGAGAATCAAGGAAAATAATGAAGCTGGTTGGTTGCTCCTAAGTTCAGTGGACAAAGTGATGAAAGAAAATGATGAACTCAGGAATTCTGTCTCCCAGCTTGAAAAGCAGATACTGATCCTCAAATCTGCTAAGATTGCCCTGAATGAGAGTCTTAACCCCTGTAGAGAAAGAGCTGAAATTGTGGAGAAACAGACAGAAGCTCTTATCATGTGAGTGGCTGACCTGCAATGAAATGTGCGTGCACAGCCTTGCAAGGTGTCTACTGTTAAAATGAGGGCATTGGTTGGTAAAGAATGGGACCCTGCAACTTGGAATGGGGACATCTGGGAGGATGCTGATGAAGTTGGGAACACTAAGTTTGTAAACTCTGATAAACCTCTTTTGGCCAGAAGAAACAGCTTCCCCATCCTCAATAATAGCATCATCCCCTCTCTGACTCATGCTGCCATCAGCCTTTCCTCCTTAGTCTGAGGAGATAAACCATGTGCTGCCTGAGGCAGTTGCCAGACAAAATAATGTTGATTCTCCTCAGGAGTCACCCCCAACACCCTTGTATGCTTCTAGACCTATAACTAGACTAAAGTCTTTGTGGGCCCATACACGTGAGGTTGAGAGTGTGACCCATGAGAAGATGCACTACACTAGAAAAAAACAACTTGACTTTTCTAATTTAGATAAATAGAAATCTAGATAACAGGCATGGGAATGGATATTAAAGTTATGGGATAATGGTGGAAGGAACATAAAATTGGATTAGGCTGAATTTATTGATTTGGGCCCACTAGGCAGGGACTCTGCATTTATTTTTGCAACTTGAGGAGTTAAAAAGATGCTACTAGTTCATTAGCTTTGTTACCTGAAATATGGATTAAAAGCTGGCCCACTGTGAGGAACTGTGCCTGATCTCCCTTGGTTTAATGCAGAGGAAGGGATCCAAAGGCTTAGGGAGATTGGGATGCTGGAGTGGATTAGTCACTTTAGACCTACCCTCATCCCAGTTGGGAGTGTCCAGAAGACATACTCTTGACCAATGCCATGCAAAATAGATTTGTGAGGGCAGTACCTGAATTTCTGAAGAGCCCTGTAATTGCTTTTCTCTGTATGTCAGATCGAACAGCGGACTCTACAGTCACTCAACTACAAAATTTAAATACAGTGGGAATAATTGGATCCCAAGGTGGCAGGGGCCAAGTGGCAGCACCCAACCATCAAACACAAGATAAGTGTAACTGCTATAATGGACAGCAGAGAAGCAGCAGCCATTAGAATAGTCTGACTCGTGTAGAGCTCTGTCATTGGTTAATTAATCACGGTATTCCTAGAAGTGAAATTGATAGAAAGCCTACTGCCATTCCTACTTAATTTATATAAGGAGAAAACTTCTAGGTTGAATGGACAAAAGACTAATTTGAATTATAAAGGCAGAGAATCATGGCCCCTCAATTTCCAGACTTGAGCCAGTTTACAGACCCAGAACCATTGAATGAAGGGGAATGTAGGAAGAACCCTACTAGATTACTCACAATTTATGCAGTGAATCTTTCTCCCATCCATCCCCAAGGAAACCTCCGGCCTTTTACTAGGATAACTGTGCATTGGAGAAAGAGAAATGATCAGACATTTTAGGGACTACTAGACACTGGCTCTGAGCTGACCTTGATTCCAGGGAACCCAAAAGATCATTGGAGGTCAGGTAATTAATGGAGTTTTAGCTCAGGTCCGACTTACAGTGGGTCCAGCATGTCCCTGGACTCATCCTGTAGTCATTTCCACATTGCCAGAATGCATAATTGGCATAGACTTACTTAGCAGTTGGCAGAACCCACACATTGGCTCCCTGACTGGTAGAGTAAGGGCTATTATGGTAGGAAAGGTCAAATGGAAACCATTAGAGCTGCTTCTACCTAGACAAATAGTAAATTAAAAAAAAGAATGCATCTCTGGAGGGATTGCGGACATTAGTGCCACCATCAAGGACTTCTCCTGGTACCTGGTAGGCAGCCATCGACTTTGCAAATGATTTTTTTCTCCATTCCTGTCTATAAGGCCCACCAGAAGCAATTTGCCTTCAGCTGGCAAGGCCAGCAATCTACCTTTACTGTCCTACCTCAGGGGTATATCAACCGTCTGGCTTTGTGTCATAATGTTATTCAGAGAGAACTTGATTGCTTTTCGGTTCTACAAAATATCACACTGGTCAATTACATTGATGACATTATGCTGATTGGATCCAGTGAGCAAGAAGTAGCAAACACACTGACTTATTGCTGAGGCATTTGCATGCCAGAGGATGGGAAATAAATCTGACTAAAATTCAGAGACCTTCTACCTCAGTAAAATGTGAAGCCTGTCAAGATATTCCTTCCACAGTGAAGGATAAGTTGCTGCATTTGGTCCCTCATACAACAAGAAATACACAAATGCCTAATGGGCCTATTTGGATTTTGGAGGCAACACATTCCTCATCTGGATGTGTTATTCCAACCCATTTATCAAGTTACCCAAAAGGCTGCCAGCTTTGAATGGGGTCCAGAATAAGAGAAGGCTATGCAAAAGGTCCAGGCTGCTGTGTAAGCTGCTTTGCCTCTTGGTCCATATGATGCAGCAGATTCAATGGTGCTTGAGGTGTCAGTGGTAGATAGAACCTTTGGCAGGCCCCCACAGGTGAATCACAGTGGAAGCCTCCAGGATTTTGGAGCAAGGTCCTACCATCTTCTGCAGATAACCACTCTCCTTTTGAGAGGCAGCTCCTGGCCTGTTACTGGGTTTTGGTGGAAAATGGATGTTTGACTATGGGTCATCAAGTTACTATGTAATTTGAACTGTCTATCATGAACTGGGACCCATCTAGCCATAAAGTGAGTCATGCACAGCAGCATTCCATCATCAAATGGAAGTGGTATATATGTGATCAGGCTCTAGCAGGTCCTGAAAGCAAAAGTAAGTTACATGAGGAAGTGGCTTGGTCAAATGCCCATGGTCTCCATTCTTCCCACCCTGCCTTCTCTCGCCCAGCCTGCACCAGTGGTCTCATGGGAGTTCCTCAGTTGACAGAGGAAGAGAAAACTAGGGCCTGGTTCACAGATGGTTCTGCACTATATGCAGGCACCCAAAAATGGACAGCTGCAGCACTATATCCCCTGTCTAGGACATCTCTGAACAGTGGTGAAGGGAAATCTTCACAGTGGGCAGAACTTAAAGCAGTGCACCTAGTTGTGCACATTGTTTGGAAGGAGAAATGGCCAGATGTGCAATTATATATTGATTCATGGGCTGTAGCCAATGGTTTGGCTGGATGGTCAGGGACTTGGAAGAAGCATGATTGGATATTGGTGACAAAGAAATTTGGAAAAGAGGTGTGTGGATGGACTTCTCTGAGTGGTCAAAAACTGTGGAGATATTTGTATCCCATGTGAGTGTTCACCAACAGGTGACCCCAGCAGAGGATTTTAATAATCCATTGGATAGGATGACCCATTCTATAGACACCATTCAGCTTCTTTCCTCAGAGAGCCCTGACATCCCCCTGTAGACCTATGAACAAAGTGGCCATGGTGGCAGGGATGGAGGTTATGCATGAGCTCAGCAACATGGACTTCCACTCGCAAGACTGACCTGGTTATGGCCACTGCTGAGTGCCCAATTTGCCAGCAGCAAAGACCAACACTGAGCTCTCAATATGGCACCATTCCTCGGGTAATCAGCCAGCTACCTGGTGGCAGGTTGATTATATTGGACCCCTTCCATCATAGAAAGGGCAGAAGTTTGCTCTCACTGGAATAGACACTTACTCCAGATTTCGGTTTGCCTGTCCTACATGCAATGCTTCTGCCGAAACTACCATCTACAGACTCACAGAATGATTTATCCACTGTCATGGTATTCCACACAGCATTGCATCTAACCAAGGCACTCACTTTACGGCTAAAGCAGTGAAGCAGTGGGCTCATGCTCATGGAATTCACTGGTTTTATCGTGTTTCTCATCATCTGGAAGCAGCTAGATTGATAGAACAATGGAATGGCCTTTTGAAGTCACAATTACAATGCTAACTAGGTGACAATACTTTGCAGGGCTGGGGCAAAGTTCTCCAGAAGGCCATGCATGCTCTGAATATGCGTCCAATATATGGTACTGTTTCTCCCATAGCCAGGATTCATGAGTCCAGAAATCAAGGGGCGGAAGCAGAAGTGGCACCACTCACCATCATCCCTAGTGATCCACTAGCAAAATTTTGCTTCCTGTTCCCACAACATTAAGTTCAGCTGGCCTAGAGGTCTTAGTCCCAGAGGGAGGAACACTGCCACCAGGAGACATAACAATGATTCCATAAAACTGGAAGTTAAGATTGCCACCTGGACACTTTGGGCTTCTCTTACCTTTAAGTCAACAGTCTAAGAAGGGTGTTACACTTTTGGCTGGTGTGGCTGACCCAGACTATCAAGGTGAAATCAGTCTGCTACTCTATAACAGAGGTAAGGAAGAGTATGTGTGTGTGTATATATGTATATATATATACACACACACATATACACATATATCTACATGCACACGTATACATCTTCTATTACTTTTGTCCTTCTAGGGAACCGTAATACAACCAATACAGCCAACATTATAATGATACTCAAACCAGACAAAGACACAATAAAGAAAAGAAAACTACAGGCCAAAATCACGGATGAACATACATGCAAAAATCCTCAACAAAATAGTAGTAAATCTAATTCAACAACATGTGAAAAAGATCATTCACCATGAGCAAATATGATACAAAGACATCATATTGTTGCATCTAGGGATGCGAAAACATTTCAATGTACATAAATCAGATATAAAATCTATTTATTTCAATAGATGCTAGAAATGCATTTGATACAATTTGGCATCTCTTTATGATAAAAACCTTCATCAAAATGGGTATAAAATTGATATTTCTCAAAATAATAAAGACTATATATGACAAACCCACAGCTAACATCAAACTAAAGAGGCAGAAATTGAAGGTCTTTTTTGTAAGGACTGGAACAAAACAAGGAGTCCCACTCCCACCGTTGTTATTCAACATAATACTGGAAGTCCCAGCCAGAACAATTAGGCAATAAAAAAAAAAAAAGGGCATTGAAACTGGAAAGGAAGAAGTCAAATTAGCTTTCTTCACAGACAACATAGAACCTAGAAAAATATAAAAATGTCACCAAAAAACTGGTAAAGCTGATAAATGAATTCAATAAACTTGTAGGATAAAAAAATCAACATAAAAAATCATTAGCATTGATATACGCCAACAGCAAAGAATCTGAAAAAGAAATCAAGAAAGCAATCTCATTTACAATAGCTACAAAAAAAATGTAAAATACTTAGGAGTCAATATAACTAAAGGAGTAAAAGATCTATGCAAGGAAAGCTATAAAACACTGATGAAAGAAATTGAAGAGGACACAAAAATATGAAAAGATATTCCATGCTCATGGATTGCAGAAATTGATATTTTAAAATGATAATACTACCCAAAGCAATTTACAGATTCAATGAAACCTCTTTCAATATATCAATGACACTCTTCACAAAAATAGAAAGAAAAATCCTAAAATTTATATGGAATGACCAAAGACCTTAAATAGCCAAAGAAATTCTGAACAAAAAAGATAAAACTGAAGGCATAATAATACCTCACTTCAAAATTTACTACAAAGTTATAGTAACCAAAATACCAAAACAGGAGAGTACTGGCACAAAAGCAGACAAATGTACCAATGAAACAAAAGAGAGACAGAGAGACTCCAAATATAAAATCATGCATTTATAGCTGACTCATCTTTAATAAGGGTGCCAAGAACAGGAACAAACAGTCTTTTCAATGAATGGTGCTGAGAAAACACATGCTGAAGAATGAAACTAGACCCCCTCTCTCATTCTACACAAAAATCAAATCAAATTTGATTAAAGACTTAAATCTAAAACCTCAAACTATGAAGCTATGGGAAGAAAACATTGGAGAAATGATCTAGGACATTAATCCAGGCAAAGACTTTTTGTGTAAGACCTCAAAAGCACAAGTAACCAAAGCAAAAATAGGCAAATAGGATTACATCATGCTAAACAGCTTCTGTACCACAAAGGAAACAATCAACAAAGTGAAAAGAAAACCCACAGAATGGGAGAAAGTATTCACCAACTATCCATCTGATAAGGGATTAATAGCTGGAATATATATAGAGAAGGGCTCAAACAACTCAGTGGCAAAAGATTTCAAAACAAACAAACAAAAAAGAATTAACACCAAATAATCTGATTTTTTAAATAGACAAAAGATCTGAACAAACATTTCTCAAAATAAGACATACACACAGCAATAGATAAAGGAAAAACTGCTCAACATCACTAATCAGAGAAATGGAAATCAAAGCTACAATGAGATATCATCTCATCCCTGTTAGAATACCTATTATTAAAATGACAAAACATAACAGATGCTAGTGAGGATATGGAGAAAAAAAGAACGCATATACTGTTGGTGAGAATGTAAATTTGTACAGCAACTATGGAGAATCTCATAGTATGAAGATTCCTCAAAGAACTAAAAGTTGCACTACTATATGATCCAGCAGTTCCAATAGTGGTTATATATCCAAAAGAAAAGAAATCAATATATCTAAGGGATATCTGCACTCTGATGTTTGTTGCAGCACTTTTCACAGGAGCCAAGATATAGAATCGACCTAAGCATCCATTAATGGATGAATAAGGAAAATTTAGTACATCTATATGACGGAATGTTATTCAACCATAAAAAGAATGAACTGCTGTCATTTGTAGCAACATGAATTGATCCAGAGGCCATTATATTAGGCGAAATAAGCCAGACCCAGAGAGACATGTTCTCACTCATATGCAGGAGCTTAAAAAATGGATCTCATGGCTGGGCGCAGTGACTCACGCCTGTAATTCCAGCACTTTGGGAGGCCAAGGCAGGTGGATCATGAGGTCAAGAGATAGAGATCATGCTGGCCAACATGGTGAAACCCATCTCTACTAAAAGTACAAAAATTAGCCGGGCATGGTGGCATGTGCCTGTAGTCCCAGCTACTCAGGAGGCTGAGGCAGGAGAATCGCTTGAACCTGGGAGGCAGAGGTTGCAGTGAGCGAAAATCATGCCACTGCACTCCAGCCTGGGTGACAGAGCGAGACTCTGTCTCAAAAAAGAAATAAATAAAATAAAATAAAGGATCTCATAAAAAGAGAGTAGGATGGGGTAGGGTGCCAGAGGCCAGAAATGGTACAAGGAAGGGAGAGATGAAGGGGGGAAAAAAGAAATAAATGTACTTATTACTACTGAACTATACACTTGGAAATGGTGAAGATAAATTTTATATGTATATTCCACCTCAGTTAAACAAAGTGTAAAAAAAGAAGAAAACAGAAAAAAGTTGAATGTTCTAACTATATACTAGGTGAAGTTAAAAGATAATCTAAGCCATAGTTGCTGGCCACTAATAATTGAAGTTAAAAGACTAAAATACACTTTTACAACTTAAAAGCACTTTATTAAAAGGTTTTTGAGTGAATAGAAGGTCAAAAATGCAATTCCATAATAGTTGAAGAATTATGTATCAAAGGTCAAAAGCTTAAACCAAAGGTTTACTCAGGAGAATTTCAGCTTCTATTTATCACTGGACGGGAAAGTAAGAAAATAAAGAAAAATTCCTTTAAGT
This sequence comes from Macaca fascicularis, assembly GCF_037993035.2. Taxonomy (NCBI): domain Eukaryota; kingdom Metazoa; phylum Chordata; class Mammalia; order Primates; family Cercopithecidae; genus Macaca; species Macaca fascicularis. Next base: position 91,604,736 of record NC_088380.1, on the reverse strand, counting down.
GTAAGAAATTAAGAAATAAGCAGCAAAACCAGCTTAAGGAAATAAGGAAAAAGGAAGTAATCAAAATCAAAATTAAAATTAAAGTATAATTAATATACTAGAATGCTTTGCAAAAAAAAATGTATTTTATCAACGTAAGTGCTAAATGCTGGAGAGAGAGAATCTAAATAAAGCAATAACTATTTTAATTAAGAAGTATGGTAATCCTTCAAAGAGCTAAAAGCAGAACTACCATTCAACCCAGCAATCTCATTACTGGTTGTTTACCCAGAGGAATATAAAGCATTCTACCATAAAGACAAATGTACATGAATGTTCATTGCAGCACTGTTCACAATAGCAAAGACATGAATTCAACTTCATTGCCTATCAATGACAGACTGGCTGAAGGAAATATGGTACATATACACTATGGAATATTATTCAACCATAAAAAAGAATGAGATCACATCTTTTGCAGAAACATGGTTGGAGCTGGAGGCTATCATTCTTAGCAAACTAATGCAGGAAAAGAAAAGTAAATACTGCATGTTCTCCCTTATAAGTAGGAGTTAAATGATAAGAATTTATGAACACAAAGAAGGAAAAAACAGACACTGGGACATACTTGAGGGAGGAGGATGGGAGGAAGGAGAGGAGCAGAAACAATAACTATTGGGTACTGAGCTTAATAATATGTAAAACGAACCCTTGTGACATGTGTTTGTGTAACAAACTTTCACATGTACCCCAAAGCTAAAATAAATATTTTTTTAAAAAAGGAATATGGAGCAAATGATTACCATGCTTTAGAAACTGCTGCAGATGATTACAAAAGATTAAACATTTCCCATTCTTTATTAAGTGGGGTTTACTTTTTTCCCATGAATATAAAAACAAACATCTATCTCTTCCTCTTCATTTCTCTCTCCTTTTCTCTCCCTCCCTTCCTACCTGCCCCCCACACACCCATATTGAAGAAAAGTCCAATAAGTAAAACCAGTTCATACTATTTTTACAGATAAGGAAACAAGTCAAAGGTAATTAGGTGACTTGTAAACAATCATAGAGTCACACTGCTGAAACAAGATCGCTCCCCCTATGGCTTCTCTGCACTAACATATATATTTATATGTATATTCCACATATTCCATATTTATATATTTATAAAATTATAAATTTATAAAATTATAAAAATTATAAATATTTATAAAATTATAAAAATTCCATATTTATATATTTATATATCTATAAATATATATATTTATATGTATATTTATATGTATGTTCCCTACTTATACTGACTACATAGTCAGAGTTAGGAAATTGATCTGATTATTTGATGTGATTAGCATATCAAATTCTGAATTCTTTTGTTATCAAATATATTCTGAAGCCAAGAGGAGCTCAAGTATATTAGCAAAAAATTTTTAGATAGTCATAGAGCTTTTAAGTATACATTCACAGTTACCATCTATTAATCTTCATATTCTACCTCTTTACCTAAAAGCTTTTTGTTTTGTTTTGTTTTGTTTTGTTGCAGGTTATTTTTTTTTTTCTTTTTTTTAACATTAAGTTCTGGGATATATACGCAGAACGTGCAGGTTTGTTACATAGGTATATGTGTGCCATGGTGGCTTGCTGCACCTATTGATCCATCTTCCAAGTTCCCTCCCCTCACCTGCCACCCCCCAACAGACCCTGGTGTGTGTTGTTCCCCTCCCTGTTTCCATGTGTTCTCCATGTTCAGCTCCCACTTATGAGTGAGAACATGTGGGGTATGGTTTTCTGTTCCTGTGTTAGTTTGTTGAAGATGATGGCTTCCAGCTTCATTCATGTCCCTGCAAAGGACATATCTTATTCCTTTTCATGGTATAGTATTCCATGATGTGTATGTACCACATTTTCTTTATCCAGTCTACCATTGATGGGCATTCGCTCTACCCAAAAGTTTTAACCAGAATATATACCTATGTTCATATACCAGAACATCTACTATGTTTTCAGACATCTGAAGATTCCAAAACTATGGGTCCCTTTGCTCAAGTTTTATCCATTGATTACTTGAAGTTTGCCCTCTAATGTTTTCTTCAAAAACAATTTATTTGGACAATATTTCTTAAGTTTTTGCATATTCAAAGCTGTTTGACAGTAGCCTTTATACTTGAAGTAAACTTGATTGGATATAAAACCATGAGTTTGCATATTCTTTCATTGGACATTTGTAGCATGTTATTAGCCAATCTTTATCTTTGAAGTCTTATACTTCTACTAAGTTATGTCTCTATGTGGATCATTCTGGGCCAGTTTTTATTTAGCCCTTCAATTTGAAAATGTAAGTCATTTTGCTTGTTTAACAAAAGTATTTGGTATAGTTTTAAACAGTTGTTCTGTCCTACTGTTTTGGTTTTCTTTTTCTGGGACTTAAATTACGGTTTTGAATCTCATTTGGCTGATTTATATATCTGTGATTTTTCCTATAATTCATTTTTATCTCTTTATTTTAACTTCATTTTGTTCTTTCTGTTTGTATTTCTATCTTCTCTTTGTGTGTTTCTGTTTCCCCTGTGTAATAATTAGTCTCTATTTCTGAAAATTTTATCTTTTTCTTCAATTCCTCTGCCAAGTTCTTCCAGTTATAGTTTCAGACCTTCCTTTTTGCCTTATCATCACTTCCTTGAGATCTTGTACTTCTGTTACGTGAATTTTTTTTTATGGCTCCATTATTTTCTTTTTTGGATTCATGTTGTTATGCTGGCTACAGTTTTCATCTGCTTTACTCAACAATTTTCTGATACGTTTTTATAATTAGCAGAAAAAATATGCTATCTCTTTTTCATATTTTAATATTTTTGTATGAATACCATAAATATTTATTTCTTGTTACTTGAATAAGTTAAAGTTTCCTTGAGTTAGAAAAATATTAAGAAGGGCCAGGATAACTTTCCAAGCTATATCTGTTAAGAATCTCCTGAGCAAACGGCTGTTTCTTCATTATATGGTGCTTCTGTAAAGACATGTTTCCACTGCCTCTTAGAATCTGACCTGGCTCTGAGAAACTTCTACTGCCAACCCTCAGTTCTTTTTAGTTTCTTTCTATGTTGTAGTCATAAGCAAATAGTTTTTCTTTCAAAGGGCTTTTTTATTTCCCCTTTACTGGAACTTTCTATACTCTTTCTCCACGAACCCAAGACGTCAAGACCCGCTCAATCTCAGACCCGCGCAATCTCAGATAATGCTCAGATAGAGCATTATCTTTCTGGGATTAAATATTTGCTGTAAACATATGAGGTCTGCTACAGCTGAGTCTCCCCTGTGCTCATTTTTCTTGTCCAGAGCCCTGTCACAACCTCCTATGTGGGCCTAAGGTCAGCAAAGTTGTTTTTGATACCTTTGCAAATAGTTTTGAGTTTGGTCATCTTGATTCATAAAAAACATAGATCGCTGATTTTGTTTGTTTGTTTGTTCTGTGAGATTTCAAGAAGGAAAAAAATGAGATGATTAACAACCATACTATTACGTTTAAGAGGAACTGAAAAGTCTCAGAAGTTTTGTTACTTATAATTCTCCAAGAAAATCAAGTTTTTCTTTTCTAGAATCAACTTAGTAAACAATGCTATCTTCTGACAGCAAATTATCTCACATGCTAGAATTTAATAAATCAAAATAAATTTTAGCATGCTATAAAGTATACTTGTTTCACTGTGTTATGGATCGAATTGCATCCCCTTGAAATTCATATATTAAAGCCTTAATTCACAGTATTGCAGAATGTAACTGTACTTGGAGATAAAATATTTTAAGAGGTGATTTAGCTAAAATGGAATCACTGGGATGGGTCCTAATCCAATCTGACTAGTGTCCTCATAGGAAGAGGAAATTTTGGCACAGAAAGATACACCAGGGATTTACATACACAGAGGAAAGGTCATGTGAGGACATAGCAAGCGAAGCAGAGAAGCCTCTGAAGAAATCAAGCCTAACAATACCTTGATCTTGGACTTCTAGAGTCCAGAGCTATGAGATAATATTTCTATTGTTTAAGTCATAAAGTTTGTTGTATTTGGTTATGGCTGCCCTAGCAAACTAATATGTACTGTTAACATTGAATATTTTCACTGAGAAAGAGTAAGCACACTTCTCTAGTTGCCAAGGGAGAAAATGGGAGAGGTTTACTATTATGTGTGGGGGTAAGAGGATTTGAATTCCTATCCTTAGAGTATATGAATGTTCCCCATATTTAGCTGCATTTTTTGTTGTTATATGATTATTTCAAAATGATTTTATTCCTGTATAAATAGTTATTTGAATAATGCATTCACCAGCCATAAAAAAAATTATTTTTTTTCTTCCCACTTTCCCATTTATTCTTTCTTTCCATTAGTATATTTCTTTTCTCAATGACTAATATGCCATTATCTTCTGCATACATACTTGAACCTTATCAAAAGACTATCATGAGGATTTTCTGGACAACAGCAAAATGGTGGGGGGTTTTTGGTGGGTTTTTTTGTTTTGTTTTGTTTTGTTTTGATATTGGTACACATGTTGATGTTCCCACATAGCTGATTAGGGGTTACAGATTGCAGGTAAAGCTGTTTAGACATGTAGAAGCCACAGATCATGTGCACTGGCATGTATAACTCAATACCCTCTAGATGGGTCTAAAACACTTCCCACCCCAGAACCTCGCCTTAGCTGTACCACAGCAATTCTACCATCAAAAACCTAATTACCTTGAGAAATTCAAAGAATAGCTGAATTTGATTCTAGTTCTGGTTTGAGAACTAATCAGATCTATACTGTAAATAGTCAATAAAATTTTCTCGTATGCCACACTTACAGTAACCCTAAAATGTTTACCATTGTTGAATAAACACACTTCCCCTTAGAAACTACATTGATGTACAGCAAGGTGTTTGGTTTACTTTCATTTTCAAAAGTGTATTTATTCTATATGATGTAAACTTATATATAATTTTATTTTTTCACATTGTACTAGAGATATTTTTGAAAAATAACATTGCTGTTTCAAGGCCATATCACTACAAAATCAATTTATTAAAAACACTTCTTTAAAACTGTTTAACGTTCTCTTTGTGGCAGTTTATAACTAAAAAGTTAATTTATATTGTACGGTTTTAAAACAAATTTTTAATGGCTATAAAATCCATCAGCAAGTATTTTTGAACACTATTATGTGCTCAATGCTGGGCATTGCAAAGGCATTTAGAATTATTATGTTGATTCATGTGAAATAGTGTAATAGCCAATATTTGACCATATTTGACCTACAAAATGACAATTTCCTTTGGGACAGCCCAAACCCAATAAAAAGCAAGTGCTCTCCTCTCCAAAGGCATGAAAGTTAATATTCCATAATGATATTTTATAGAATAATGTAATATCTTAAAAGATGCTCAAAAAATAAAATATAAAGTTCCACCTTGACCAAAATTAAAGTAACACCTCAGTTATACAGCCATGGTATCACTTTAGATGCTAATAGCCTTTCTTAGATTTTATTAAATTATTATAATTTTTTTGAACTCTTTGTAAAATCTATTACATATATCATAGCCCTAGAACACACAGAGTCACAAGCATTTCTTTTATGAAAATTTAAGGGTTTAATTCTCCATCCTAAACTGTGAGCCCCTTGGAGATAGGGAGTCTTATTTATCTTTGTTTCCCTAGGCTTGTTTTGGAACTTGGGATATTATTACAACACCAACAGATACACTGCAACACAATTCTGATGCTAACCACCCAGAGTTAGCACAAACACCACAAGTTAAAGAGCATGGTTCCCAATGAGACTGCCCTTACTTCAGACACCAGCTACACTTTGGAGGTCCACAGGCCACCCACACTTCTGACCAACTAGCTACATAACCCTTTCAGGTTTCACAATTCACTAGAAGGACTGAAAGAACTCACAAAAATTCTATACAAATGAGTACAGTTTTATTTAAAAGGATACCAGCCAAATGAAGAGACATACAAGGTAAGGCCTGGGAAACTCCCAAATGCAGTGCTTCCATGTCCCATCCCCATGAAGAAAGAACATATCACCCTTCAAGTCTATCCATGTGTTCACCAACCAGGAAGCTTCACTGAGTTCCAGTGTCCAGATATTTTATTTGGTTAATCCACTACTTAGGCATGATTGAGTGAATCATTGTCCATGTGATTGAACTTAATCTTTAGGCTCCCTCTCCTCCGTGAAGGTTGGACTGGCTCAAAGGTCAAACCTCTCATCACTAAGTTGGTCTTTCTGGTGACCAGCCCCCATTCTGATTCATCTCCCTGGTATAAATTCAGATGTCATCCAAGGGGTTCATACATAACAAAGATACTTCTATTATTGAGGAAATTCCAAGGATTTAGTCTTTCTTTCAGGAACCAGGGATAAAAATCAGTCAAACTCTTTATTATGCAACTAATGTACTATGTGCTTGTCAAGTTTTATTGAAGAGATTACAGAATATGCATTTAATTATTTAATTTCTTGGCATTTGTATATAGAGAGAAGTAAATGAGTATCATCTTCATTATCTCCATCAGTCTTCTTGCATTTATTTTATCAGAATAAAAAACTATCTAATATTAGCATATGTCACAATTTCATCTCAACAACTATACTCTCCCTTTTCTCTGTGCTCCAATAACACATATTTTGTACTACTCATATAACACTTTTCAGATATTTTGCATAGTCATGCTTGTCTACTCTTTAAAATTGTTAATTTGATGTCAGTAAGTGTGACATCAAGCTTTGATTTCCACACAAAAGTATGCATTCAAATGTTTTTAATGTTTTATTGAATTTTGTGGATGTTGCTGTTCAAACACACACATATATATAAGCCAAGCTAAGTTTTCTCAAGAACATTTATATATGGATTCTGTAGATTTGATTGATCACATTCACTTTCAGATTTCTCATAAATCAAAGTTTTTTAATTTTGTGGTTATATAATCTGAGCACTCATCAAAAGACAGTAAAGCAAAACCAATTTAAAAATGCTGGCTGGCTTACTAAAAACTTTGCTGGAGAGTTGGTTGTTTCCACTTATTTCAAAGTTACACTAAAGCAACAGGGAGAAAGCTGAGCATGGTGGTGTACACCTCCAGTCCCACCTACTTGGAAGGCTGAGGTGGAAGGATCACTTGAGCCCAGGAGTTGGATACCTGCCTAGGCAATATAGGAAGATCCTATCTCATCAAGAAAAAGTAACAAGGAGACCAACAAGATCAAGAAACAGAAATAAAATCTCTGTGGAAAACCTAGAAGACTGTTGAAACTACAAACCACAAAACAGAAGTTGTGCCCTAGAGCAATTAATATTTTTGTTGGGGAGAGTGGGTCAGGTCTAGACCTATGATTGCAATACTCAAAAAAAATGCTGGCTAAGAATGGCTGTATAAGGGTCACACTCAGATAGTCAAACCCTAAATTCCTGTTTGCAACATCAGTTCCAAAATGAATGGGCTAGATGATGATGTAGAAACATCTCTGAACCCAGTTCTGTCTTGATAAATATAGAAAGAAGTGTTATAAAAGTAATCCTACAGACAAGCTATACTTGGATGAATAGTCTAACCAAATGCTGGGGAAGAGGAATAACAGGGACTTTAGTGAAAACAATCTGTTTCTAATGGATTTTTAAAAGGTAGAAGATAAAAAAACTTCACACCCCAAATCATGGGCTTGAAGGGGATTTTCTGCTATTTTATAACATGGCCCTGAGGACATACAAACTTTATGTAAATGGCTAACTAAGGAAAAGTTTACTTTATTCATTCAAAAGTAAGTTGCCAATAAAAAAGAAAAACAGCACTGGTTGGCTCTATAGAATGATATTAGAAAAAATAATAACTGGAGATAGAGAAATGATGAAAACACTCTACTATAGATATATTGCCACTGAGCAGATAAAAATCTTGACCAAATATTTTTAATGAGTTAGAAAGACTATAAAACAGAACATAAAAGTAACATGAGCTCAGGAAAAGACTGTGGATCAATAAATGTAGATGAAATGTGAGCTGTCAGAACTCAGAAATTGAGTAGAAGATACAAAGGAAACCAACCCCAAAACGAAGGCCAAATGGAAAGTGCACAGAGAAGAGATTCTGATGAAAGCACAGAAAGATAAATAGAAAACAAAAATTAAAAAATTGAAAGGAGTGATGTTGAAACAAAAACGTAATTTAAAAGGATTAGAGACATAGCAAATGGACTAAAATATAAATATTATTAAAATTTCTGAAGAAAAAAACTAAAAATGAACAGAAATAACACATAGTTATTTTCAAACAACAAAACAGACTGAGACTCATAAAATTATTGAATTATAACCAAACATACATTTTATATAAATAAATACAAACAGGCCTAGGTTATCATTAAGAGAAAAGGACTTTTACACTGGATCATAAAGCAAATCCAATTCTGTACTATATTAAAGTGTCATATCTGAAACAATAGAAAGCAATATATTTCAGAAATTGTGGAAATAAAACAATATATTCTAGACAAATTCAAACAAAAGAATCAGGGTCATGACCTTAACAAAGGTCACATCACCTGTGTGACCCCCTTTGAGGTTTTTGGAGTGTACCCAACAATGTGTTCACGTAGTCATTAGTATTAATATTTATAAAAATTGCTAAATAAGCTATTTTAATCATAATTCTTCTACTGACTCTTGTCTCTCCAAGTTCCCTTCTCTCATATTATCCAGTGTCAGATAACATTAGATTTACTAACTATGGGTGATTTTAGGATCTAGTTAGAGGGAAGTTGAGTTGGAGAACCTTTAGTTTGCATGTGGTTGAATATGCTAATGTTTTCCATTAGAGAAATAATCCCTGGAATAGTACCACTGTCACTTAGCCTAATGCACCCAATATTATGTCACAGAGGTGCAGGACCAGAGGTCAAGTAGCAAATAAGCAAGTCCTACAGCACTCATCACCAAAAGTGTGGGTAATGGAAAGAAAACAAGATTTAAAATGTATAGTCAGAAATTATTCTGGTAAAATGTATATGATCAGAGATACAAAATTATAAGCAAAACACCTGAGTCTCCCTGATGCCTCACCAAAATGGAATCTATTTACTGTTAGAACTATACTTGATTAGACAGAATATTTAATTATACATGAAGCCCTTTTTAATGTGGGACTTATGCAAACTAAAATTTATCAGAAACTTTATCTTTGTAGAGCTCAAAATTATAGCAGTACTAAAAATAATACATCTATGAGAAGTCACATATTGTATGTACCTCAACTACCAATAAAAAAACAAATTTTAGTGTTTTGGCTAAAAGAAAAACTGAGTAATTTTTCTATTAAAAATATTATGAAGCATTTATAAATATTTTAAAAAACATTAAATATTTACAAATATTGTTAAAACATTGTTACAAGATGTTACCAAAGTGTATGTAGTCAACAAAATGTAGGAAAAATGTTTATAAAAGTGTCATATTAGTTTCCTGTTCCTGCTGTTACAAAATTACTAAGAATTGAGTGGCTTACAACAACACAAATTTCTTATCTTAGAGTTTTGAACGTCAAAAGTTTAAAGTAGGTCTTCAGGGCTGCCTTCTTCTGAAAAAACTAGAGAAGAATGTGTTTTCTTGCGCTTTGCAGCTACTAGAGGCATTTATTTCTTGGTTTGTGGCCCCTTCCTCCATCTTCAAAACCGGCAATAGCAGCTCGTCTCCTCTTCGACCCTGCTTCCGTCCTCATGCCTTCCTCCTATAAAAACCTTGTAATTACACTGGGCCAATCAGATAATCCAGGATAAACCACACCTCTCAAGATCCTTCATTTAATCACAACTGCAAAGCCCCTTTTATTGTATAAAGTAACAACAGGTTCCAGGATTAGAATGTGGACATTTTGTGGGGACCATGTTGCAGCCTACCATAGCTGTATTAGACAGTTAATTATGCATATATGATCAGAGATGTAAAATTATAAACACAAGATTTTATATGTAATACATAAACAGAAGATATATATGTTAGCTACGTTTTGTGACTTTTTTTGATAGTTGTCACCATTGTATAATTGATAATTTGTTACTTTTCCTAATTCTAAATATGTATTCATCTTCAATCCTAATTTTTAACTTGAAAACTTTATCACTTGAAAACATTGTCAAAAACCTGAATCCTAAACTTCAATCTCATAATTTGCATTCAGTAAGTATGTAAAGTAGCAGCACTTCTTAGCTGCCCACCAAAATCTACTTTTCTTTTTCTTTTAAAAAAAAAAGCCGAGATTATACTTTCAGGCCTCCTTGTAGTTAGGTGTAGCAAAATGATTATTTTTTTTTACAATAGAATATAAGCAGGCATGATGTGTGTTATTTCCAGGTCTGGCTCATAAAAACCTGCCAGATGCACTCCCTTAGGTTCTCTTCTCTTGGCCAGGTAGATGGAAGTGACAGGAGGTGTGACAGCCACGTGATGAAAGTAACCTGTGTCCCTGAATGACCTCATGTGGGCGAGCCACCCCAACTATCTGCCAGGAATACTCACAAGAAATAAACTTATTGCTAGTAGCTAAATTACTAAACTGTTTTTATCATGGCCTAACCTATTCTGGCTAATATAAAAATTGGCACCACATTAAGTACTGCCACAGTTAAGAGCTTTCAAATGTGACAAAAATTACAACAGGGGCCAAGCAGCAAGAAAATAGATACAGCAAGCTAGAAGACTAGAGATCACGCCATGCCAACACATTTGCTAAAACCATTGCCTAGAGATTTTGCCATACCAACACATTTGCTAAAGCCATTGCCTACAAAAAGTTGAGCAGCAGAACAAACATCCATGAAGTTTGTAGTAAAACCCAGAAGAGACTGGAAAAAATTAGACTATTTAGTGTGTGTTAGTAATAATCATATTTAGCAAGATTACCAGAAGGAGATGAGATTAGGCCAAAATTGGATGGTTTCAAGCAGAAATTAAAGTGGATAGAGAGAGGGCGGTGATTAAGAGGTTATAAGGTTGAAGAATTCAACTGCTGGAGCCCAAGTATAATTGATAAATTTGAGGAAATGGTTTTTAGGCTACTAGAAACTTGTTAACTCTTCTTGGTTATACAAAAAGATTCAGTTATTTGTTAAGTATTATTATCATGTATTATTTCATATGACCTCAAGATAGCCTCCGCTGGTTAAGAGAAAGAGAGACCTAGGAGCAGGAAAGCATATAAATAAGTGGATTTGAGGGAATATAACTAGGTTATAGTTAAAAGCAAAGAAAGAAAATAGATTATAAGTCTACTGAGTTTTTGACAGAATTATATTGTGAACTTAAAAAAGCACATGGGAAGGCTTTGAATGTCTAAGTCTTAAAACAACCCTTATGTTCTCAACCTTTCATGGGCAGGAAGGAGGCTGTGAAAGCTGAATAGCCTCCAAGCCTGTACTGGAATCAGACTTTCCAAAGCCCACCTCCATTATGGCCGTGGAAAACAATGATCAAAATAGTATCTTTCAGATTCAAAGCCAGTGGGGCAAGGACAACACCAGCTAGAAGAGTCCCTTTCAGTGTCTAGTTAAGAAAGTCTAGGGCCAGGCGCAGTGGCTCACGCCTGTAATCCCCACACTTTGGGAGGCCAAGGCAGGCGGATCATGAGGTCAGGAGATCGAGACCATCCCAGCTAACAACGGTGAAACCCCGTGTCTACTAAAAATACAAAAAGTTAGCAGGGCGTGGTGGCCGGCACTTGTAGTCCCAGCTACTCGGGAGGCTGAGGCAGGAGAATGGCGTGAACCCCGGCAGGGGATGGGGGCGAAGCTTGCAGTGAGCCGAGATCACGCCACTCCACTCCAGCCTGGGCGACAGAGCGAGATTCCGTCTCAAAAAAAAAAAAAAAAAAAAAAAAAAAAAAAAAAAAAGTCTTCACTACCAGGGGAAATAGTTGTCATGCCTGGTGAGCAGGATTCCATCCTAGGTATGTGCCAGCCACCAACATTGTTTCCTAGTCCTCCTGTGTCTGAGTTCTCACTGCAGTTAGATGATCCCTGTTCCACCATTGTGCATTGGGGGTATGTTTGGGAAAGGTATAAAAACTATTTTTTAGTTCACTGGTTGTTGTACCACGAAGAAGTATATCTGGATCTTACGGAGAACAAATACCCAGAGATCTTAACTTTCGGCATAATGATGTAACTGGACAAACCTTGGGTTCTTTCCCTTTGCAGAGTGTATCGTGTGTTCACTGTGTGAGGAGAAAGACCGCACAAGTATTTGGTAGCCAGGGACTATGAGAGAGACAACTAGTAGTGTATAAAACTTTCTTCTGCTCTTTTGTGCACATAGCGAGGCTACATTTTCTAGCCTATCCTGTATATAAGTGGATTCATGTAACCAAGTTCTAGTCAGTGAATGTGAGCAGAAGTGATATGTGCTATTTAGCAGGCCTGTCAGATAAAAACTTCCAGTGGTACCCCTGCATGCTAAATGGAGATGACAATGAGGTCATAGGAGATGGTGAAGGCACAGATGGAAGGAGCCTGAGGACCTGAATTCCTGTATGAAGAAGAGCTGCTCTGCTGATCAGAACACCCACCTAGGGCAGAAAGTAAGCTTCTATTAGAGAAATAGATATAAAAATAGTCTTACAATGTGTTAGAATGCACAAAATTCATCGTAGTTCTGATATTGTAAATCTGCTGCATGAACTTAAGAACAGCATATGATTTCTATGTATTTCAATTTCTTCATCTTTATAATGAAGATTTAGCTGATGTCCAAACATATCTCTATACAAAAGATTGCACTTACCTGATGATATTCTAAAATTAAATATAAGTTAAGAAGAGGAATGGCAATATAAATCGAGTGGCTCTACATTAATTTAGACTAGCAATTATCTCTTCCTTCTTCTAATCACCAGCTTCTACCATCAGCATACAAACATTTTTTACTTTTTCCTCATCTTTGAAAAAAAAAAATTGTTTGCCCTCCTACTCCTCTCCTGATGTCTTCCTATTCTCTACTTCCCTTCATAACAATTCTGAAAAGATGTATCAGTGGTCATTGTTGTTCTTCCTAATATATTTTTCTTTCTTTAACACGCCCCATTTTGGGATGTTGCCACTGTTCCATTTATTCTACTATTGCCACATTATAAGTAGCCTCCAAGTTCTTACCTCAGGTCAACCTTCAGCTGCCTTACACATAATCAACCACTTCCTCCTACTTGTAACTTTCTCGAATTTTACAACATCACAGTCTCTAGAGTTTTAAGACTGCTACAGTTTTTTTTCTGGCCCCAAATTCTCTCCATACCTCTAAATATTGATTACTCTGGGATTCAGCCTTTTAATTTTCTCTATTTACACAAATTCCTCTCTATTTACACAAGCCCTTTTACCTAGTCCACTGCTTTCAATACTGTTAATCAGCTTGTGCTGCTATAACAAAATACCACAGACTGAGTCACAACAAAATTTACCTTTTCACAGTTCTTCAGACGAGAGTTTGAAATTCACATAGTTATGTTCTGGTAACGGCTCTCTTTCTGGCTTGAAGATGACCATTTTCTTGCTGTGTCCTCACTCAGGGGTGGGAGGGTGATGTCTTTTCTTGTTTCTATAAGGGCACCAGTTATATTGAATCAGAGCTCCACTGTTGTGAATTCATTTAACCATAGTCACCTCTCTAAAGGTCCTGTCTCCAGTACAGTCACTTGGGAGGTTAGAGCTTTTACAGATGAATTTGAGGGGGATACAATTCAGTCCATAGCAAATACCATCTGTACTTTACTTCAGTCTATGCAGCATTCTCCACCTCTCTTTAACCACTTCTTATGCTTTTTATCCAGAGCAGTCTTAGGAGTAATTTGCACTGATTTCATAGTATGGGGCCAGGTCATTTCTAATGCTTCTACATAATATACTCTCCTAGAAATTTCTCTCTTCTATTCTGAACTCCAATCCCATTATTGTTCCTTGAAGTTAATTCTTACCTTAAAGCCTTTGCACTTGATAAGTCCTCTGCCCAGAATTCTCTACCCTAGATAGTCCTAAAGTTGATACTTTTTGGAAAGAATGCCTTAACCAATGAGGCTTTCTCTGACCACCCAATTAAATTTTTAAATCTCCCCCAACAAGTCATTCCTTCATATAATCTGGTTTTATTTTTTTTCTTGGCATTTGCCACTATGTAAAATTGTCTTGCTTATTTCTTATTTCTCTCCTCCCATTGTCACATACTATCTGTGAGAGTAAGAATCTTGTATGTATTGTTCATCACAACGTCCCTGGGACCAAAATAAAGACTTGACACGTTTATACCAATGGAATGTGCATTTAGTAAGTAGTTGTCAAATATATTATTGAGTGAATGAATACATGACTTCAAACAATTACAGCATATTCTTTCCAAAATTATTTGAATTTCACTAAGATTATTTGAGTGTTTTATTGCATTTTAAAACAATTCATTTTTATAATAGAAAGCACAGTCTAATTCAATAACTATACCCGTATAGATCACAGAAATTGGGAAAATAATCAAATTAGTTTGTTTAGTAGCTTTGTGTTGCATACTAATCCATTAAAATAATTCAGATAACTTTTGTCTTATAGAAACAATCTCACTCAATTTTTCATTGTGTAATAGAAACATAGGCTCCCAAATAAATGACAGATTGTTTTAATTCCTCAAATGAAATAAAAGGACAATTTGGATTTCTTTTCTTTTACTCCATAAAAGACAGTACTAATTCATGGATCTCAGTTATCCTCAGCCTTGGGTGCTGGAAGGGCCAGGATGGCTGGCTGGGGTGGTGATTGCTCTGTAAATGGGTCTGCCTTGAGTTCTATGTTCTCTAAACCTGACTGAAGGAAATAAAGCAAGAAGGAGGCAGATTAAGAGAGCATCAAGGTGGCCAAACAGCTTGATTTACTCTCACATCTCAGAAACTTTCATTAAGATTTACATCATGATGCTGACCTAAGTGGCAAAGCAATTTTTTCATAGCTGAACAAAAAAGCTAATACTCTCCATTTGGGTCAGGTAACCTTTTTCTTGCTCACAGCAAGTAATGGAGTTTGCCTCATGTGAATGAAACTGACCAATGGACATATATCGCTGTATTCCAGAGAAGCAGGTTCCCCTTGTGATAAATCTGCACTCCACTTATTAAGGTTTTTGAAAAGCCCTTTCTCATTTTATTCATATTTCTTAGTGAGCATAAGAAAGGCTGTATGCACTTTCCTTTATAAAATGTGTAGCTTGACATTAAAATACTCAGCATGATTTTCAAAAGCACCTGGAGAAAAAAATGACCCAATACCTCAGAAGCAAAGTTTCTGAAATAAAACAAAAAACGAAGCAAAAACATATACACAAATACCACATTTAAAAGAACTAAGTCATAGCAGAAATTAATTAGAATCTTGTTTTATGTAATTGATTCAGAAAAACTGATTTTTATAAGTGTGAATCACAGAGAAGCAAGACATCACGAAGAGGCAGAGTAACTGTCTTAGAAATCATTGTATTAACAGTCCCAAAACACTAAAACAGCATCATCATCATGTTAACTAGTGAATGAAATTAATGCTATTAATGACATGTAAGACTAGTAGGAGATTGCAAGCTGAGTCTAACCTGGCCAGAGCCATGTCAGGGAATTTTTTTTTTTTTTCCTAACTATGACCAACTAGTTTTCTAGGGCCATTGTTAATGCTTATGGCATCTGCAGGTTAATATAAAATAAAGTATTCCTTCCTCAGGTAAAGAGATTTTTTAGAAGAGTGTATTATTGGTTTCACATTAATAAAAATAACAAATTTATTTTATATAAATTATACAAATCAGATAATGAGTTTAAGGAAAATTGAGAATTAAGCACCAAGTCATTAGGATATAATACTTTGTTATAAAATACTTATTTCTTTTGTTTTCATTGAAACAAAATTCTCTGTGGTTGTTTTGATGTTTGCTTATTCTAGTATCTCCATTTTTATAGAAAAGATTACTAGAGATTCCTGGGCAAGATGGCCAAATAAGAAAAACTCTAGTCTGGAGCTGCCAGCGGGACCAAAGCAGAGGGCAGATGGTTTCTGCATTTCCAACTGAGGTACCTGCCTCATCTCATTTGGACTGGTTAGAAAGTGGGTGCAGCCCACTGAGGGCAAGCAGAAGCAGGGTGGGGCATCACCTCACTTGAGAAGCACAAAGGGTCAGGGAATTCCCTCCCCTAGCCAAGGGAAGCCATGAGGGAATGTTCCATGAGGGAATGTGCCATGAGGGACAAAGCTATCCAGCCCAGATACTATGCTTTTCCCACTGTCTTTGCAAACCACAGACCAGGAGATTCCCTCAGATGCCTATACCACCAGGGCCCTGGGTTTCAAGTACAAAACTGGGGGTCCATTTGGGCAGACACTGAGCTAGCTGCAGGATTTTTTTTCCATACCCCTTGAATGTCAGCAAGACAGAACCTTTCACTCCCCTGGAAAGGGAGCTGAAGCCAGGGAGCTGAGTGGTCTTGCTCAGCAGATCCCACCCCCATGGAGCCCAACAAGCTAGGATCTACCTGCTTGAAGTTCTCGCTGCCAGCACAGTGGTCTGAAGTTGACCTGGGACACTCAGACTTGGTCCAGGGAGGGGCATGCACCATTACTGAGGCTTGAGTAGACGGTTTTCCCCTCACAGTGTAAAGAAAGCCACCAGGAAGTTTGAACTGGGCAGAGCCCACCTCAGGCCACAAACCCTCTGTAGCCAGACTGTCTCTCTAGATTGCTCCTCTATAGGCAGGCCATCTCTGAAAGAAATGCAGCAGACCCAATCAGGGTCTTATACATCAAACTCCCATCTCCCTGGGACACAGCACCTGGGGGAAGGGGTGGTTGTGGACACAGCTTCAGCAGAATTAAATATTCCTGCCTCCTGGCTCTGAAGGGAGCAGTGAACCTCCCAGCACAGCACTCGAGTTCTGCTAAGGGACAGACTGCCTCCTCAAGTGGACCCCTGACCCCCAAGCCTCCTGACAGGAAAATATCTCCCAGCAGGGGTTGACAACCACTTCATACAAGAGAGCTCCAGCTGGCATCTGACAGGTTCCCCTCTGGAATGAGGCCTCCAGAGGAAGGAGCAGTCAGCAGTCTTTGCTGTTCTGTAGCCTCAGCTGGTGATACCCAGGAAAACAGGGTCTGGAGTGGACCCCAGGAAACTCCAGCTGACCTATGGAAGAGAAGCCTGACTGGTAGAAGGAAAACTAACAAACAGGAAGCAATTGCATCAACATCAACAACAACGACAAAAATGACCACTCAAAAATCCCATCTGAAGGTCACCAACATCAAAGACCAAAGGTAGACAAATCGACAAAGATCAGGAAAAACTAGCACAAAAAGGCTGAAAATTCCAAAAACCAGAATGCCTGTTCTTCAAAGGACCACAGCCCCTCACCAACAAGGGAACAAAACTGGACAGAGAAAAAGTTTGATACATTGACAGAAGTAGGCTTCAGAAGGTGGGTAATAACAAACTCCTCTGAGCTAAAGGAGCATGTTCTAACCCAACGCAAGGAAGCTAAGAACCTTGATAAAAGGTTACAGGAACTGCCAACCAGAATAACCAGTTTAGAGAAGAACATAAATGACCTGATGGAACTGAAAAACACAGCATGAGAACTTTGTGAAGCATAAATAAGTATCAATTGCCGAATTGATCAAGCAGAAGAAAGGATATCTGAGATTGAAGATCAACTTAATGAAATAAAGCATGACAACAAGACCAAACCTACGTTTGACTGGTGTACCTGAAAGTGATGGAGAGAATGGAACCAAGTTGGAAAACACACTTCAGAATATTTTCTAGGAGAACTTCCCCAGCCTAGAAAGACAGGCCAACATACAAATTTAGGAAATACAGAGAATGCCACAAAAGATACTCCATGCGAAGAGCAACCCCAAGACATATGATCATCAGATTCACCAAGGTTGAAATGAAAGAAAAACTGTTAAGGGCAGCCAGAGAGAAAAGTCAGGTCACCCACAAAGGGAAGCCCATCAGACAAATAGCAGATCTCTCTGCAGATCTCTCTACAAGCCAGAAGAGAGTGGGGGCCAGCATTCAACAACTTTAAAGAAAAGAATTTTCAACCCAGAATTTCATATACAGTCAAACTAAGCTTCATAAGTAAAAGAGAAATAAAATCCTTTACAGACAAGCAAATGCTGAGGGATTTTGTCACCACCAGGCCTGCCTTACAAGAGCTCCTGAAGGAAGCACTAAATGTGGAAAGGAAAAACTAGTACCAGCCATTGCAAAAACATACAAAAATGTAAAGACCATCGACAGTATGAAGAACCTGGATCAACTAATGGGCAAAATAACCAGACCAGCCAGCATCATAATGAAAGGATCAAATTCACACATAACAATATAAATGGGCTAAATGCCCCAAATAAACCTTAAATATAAATGGGCTAAATGCCCCAAATAAAAGACACAGACTGGCCAATTAGATAAAGAGTCAAGACCCATCGGTGTGCTGTATTCAGGAGACCCATCTCACATGCAAAAAAGCACATAGGCTCAAAATAAAGGGATGGAGGAATATTTACCAAGCAAATGGAAAACAAAACAAAGCAGGGGTTGCAAGGTTGCAATCTTAGTCTCTGATAAAAAAGACTTTAAACTAATAAAGATCAAAAAGACAAAGAAGGGCATTGCATATTGGTAAAAAGATCAATGAAACAAGAAAAGCTAACTATCCTAAATATATATGCACCCAATACAGGAGCACCCAGATTCATAAAACAAGTTCTTACAGACCTCCAAGGAAAGTTCGACTCCCACACAATAACAATGAGAGACTTTAACACCCCACTGTCAATATTAGACAAATCAACAAGACAGAAAATTAACAAGGATATTTAGGACTTGAACTTAGCTCTGGATCAAATGGACTTAATAGACATCTATAGAACTCTTCACCCCAAATCAATAGAAAACATATTCTTCTCAGCACCACATCACACTTATTCTCAAATTGGGCACATAATTGTAAGTAAAACTCTCCTCAGCAAATGCAAAATATGGAAATCATAAAAAAACCGTCTCTCAGATCACAGTGTAATCAAATTACAAACAGGATTAAGAAACTCACTCAAAACTGCACAACTACATGGAAACTGACCAACCTGCTCCTGAATGACTACTGAGTGAATAACGAAATTAAGGCAGAAATAAATAAGTTCTTTGAAATCAATGAGAACAAAGACACAACATACAAGAGTCTCTGGGACACAGCTAAAGCAATGTTTACAGGGAAATATATAGCACTAAATTCTCACAGGAGAAAGTGGGAAAGATCTAAAATTGACACCCTAACATCACAATTGTAAGAACTAGAGAAGCAAGAGCAAACAAATTCAAAAGCTAGCAGAAGATAAGAAATAACTAAGATCAGAGCAGAACTGAAGGAAAAACCCTTAAAAAATCAATGAATCCAGGAGCTGGTTTTTTTGAAAAGGTTAACAAAATAGATAGACTGCTAGCCAGACTAATAAAGGAGAAAAGAGAGAAGAATCAAATAGACACAATAAAAAATGATAAAGGGGATATCACCACTGATCCCTCAAAAGTACAAACTACCATCAGATAATACTATAAATACCTCTATGCAAATAAATTAGAAAATTTAGAATAAATGGATAAATTCCTGGACACATACACCCTCCAGGGACTACAACAGGAAAAAGTTGAATCCATGAATAGACCGATAACAAGTTCTGAAATTGAGGCAGTAATTAAAAGCCTACCAACCAAAAAAAGCCCAGGACCAGACAGATTCATAGCCAAATTCTACCAGAAGTACAAAGAGGAGCTGGTACCATTCCTTCTGAAACTATTCCAAGCAACAGAAAAAGAGGGACTCCTCCCTAACTCATTTTATGAGGCCAGCATCATTCTGACACCAAAACCTGGCAAAGATACAACAACAAAAAGAAAATTTTAAGCCAATATCCCTGATGAACATTGATGTGAAAATCCTCAATAAAATACTGGGAAACAGAATCCAGCAGCATGTTAAAATGCTTATCCACCACGATCAAGTCGGCTTCATCCCTGGAATGCAAGGCTGTTTCAACATACAGAAATCAATAAATGTAATCTATCACATAAACCGAACCAATGACAAAAACCACTTGATTATCTCAATAAATGCAGAAAAGGCCTTCGATAAACTTCAACACATCTTCATGCCAAAAACAGTCGATAAACTAGGTATTGATGGAATGTATCTCAAAATAATAAGAGCTATTTATGACAAACCCACAGCCAATATCATACTGAATGAGCAAAAGCTGCAAGCAATCCCTTTGAAAACCTGCACATGACAAGGATGCCCTCTCTCACCACTCCTACTTAACACAATATTGGAAGTCCTGGCCAGGGCAATCAGGCAAGAGAAAGAAATAAACCGTATTCAAATAGGAAGAGAGGCAGTCAAATTATTTCTCTTTGCAGATGACATGATTGTATATTTAGAAAACCCCATCATCTCAGTCCAAAAATTTGTCAAGCTGATAAGCAATAGCAGCAAAGTCTCAGAATACAAAATCAATGTGCAAAAATCACAAGCATTCCTATACACCAATAATAGACAAACAGAGAGCCAAATAATGAGTGAACACCTGTTCACGATTGCTACAAAGAGAATAAAATACCTAGGAATGCAATTTACAAGGGATGTGAAGGACCTCTTCAAGGAGAACTACAAACCACTGCTTAAGGAAATAAGAGAGGACACAAATAAATGGAAAAATATTTCATGCTCATGGATAGGAATAATCAATATCATGAAAATGGCCATACTGCCCAAAGTAAGCTATAGATTCAATGCTATCCCCATCAAGTTACCATTGACTTTTTTCACAGAATTAGAGAAATTTAAATTTAAATTTAAATTTCATATGGAACCAAAAAGAGCTCATATAGCCAACACAATCCTAAGCAAAAGAACAAAGCTGGAGTCATCATGCTACCTGACTTCAAACTATACTACAAGCCTACAGTAACAAAAACAGTTTGGTACTGGTACCAAAAACAGATATATAGACCAATGGATCAGAACAAAGGCCTCAGAAATAATGCCACACATCTACGACTATCTAATTTTTGACAAAATCCTCACTAAAACAAGCAATGGGGAAAGCATTCCCTATTTAATAAATGGCATTGGGAAAACTAGCTAGCCATATGCAGGAAACTGAAACTGGACCCCATCTTTACACCTTATACAAAACTCAAGATTGATTAAAGATTTAAACATAAGACCTAAAACCATAAAAACCCCAGGAGAAAATCTAGGCAATACCATTCAGGACATAGGCATGGGCAAAGACTTCATGACTAAAACACCAAAAGCAATGACAACAAAAGTCAAAATTGACAAATGGGATCTAATTAAACTAAAGGGCTTCTGCCTAGCAAAAGAAATTATCATCAGAGTGAACAGACAACCTACAGAATGGGAGAAAATGTTTGCAATCTACCCATCTGACAAAGGGCTAATATCCAGAATCTACAAGAAGCTTAAACAAATTTACAAGAGAAAACAAACAACCTCATCAAAAAGTGGGCAAAGGATATGAACAGACATCTTTCAAAAGAAGACATTTATGTGGCAAAAAAACATATTTAAAAAAGCTCATCATCATTGGTCATTAGAGAAATGCACATCAAAACCACACTGAGATACCATCTCACACCAGTTAGAGTGGTGATCAGTAAAAAGTCAGGAAAAAACAGATGCTGGAGAGGATGTAGAGAAATAGGAATGCTTTTACACTGTTGGTGGGAGTATAAATTAGTTCAACCATCGTGGAAGACAGTGTGGCGATTTCTCAAGAATCTAGATCTAGAAATCCCATTTGACTCATCAATCTCATTACTAGTTATATACCCAAAGGATTCTAAATCATTCTACCATAAAGATACATGCAAACATATGTTTACTTCAGCACTATTTACAATAGCAAAGACTTGGAACCAACCCAAATGCCCATCAGTGATAGACTGGATAGAGAAAATGTGTCACATATACACCATGGAATACTATGCAGCCATAAAAAAGATGAGTTCATGTCCTTTGCAGGGACATGGGTGAAGCTGGAAACCACCATTCTTTGCAAACTAACACAGGAACAGAAAACCAAACACCGAATGTTCTCACTCATAAGTGGGAGTTGAACAATGAGAACATATGGGCCCACAGAGGGGAACATCACACCCTAGGTGCTGTCATGGGGTGGGGGCCAAGGGGAGGGATAGCATTAGGAGAAATACCTAATGTTGATGACAGGTTGATGGGTGCAGCAAACCACCATGGCACATGTATACCTATGTAACAAACCTTCACATTCTGCACATGTATCCCAGAACTTAAGTATTAAAAAAAAGGATGACTAGACAGAAACCTTTTTTTGGATATTTTTACTTTAATTTTTTATTAAAGTTTTAAGATGCAACATTCTTCAGTGAGAACCAATATTGGAAAAGAAACAAATACTAAAAACTACAAAAGTATTTAGAAATATGTCTTATATTATTACTGAGAATATGCTGCAATATTTCAACAGAAGTCATATCACATTTTAGAAAACAACTGCAAGTTTTACAATTCCTTATATGTTGATGTCCATTCAATACCACACTCCATGGCTATGTTTATTGTTATTACATTGTCAAGTGTCAAATGTAAATTTTTTACGTTGTTGTATGTATAATTTTCATATAATTCTCCAAATTACATATGTCATCTAGAACTGTGCTTCTCAAATATTAATGTGCATGCAAATCACATGATACATTGTTAAAATGCAGTTTATGTTTTAGGGCCTGAGATTCTGCATTTCTAACAAGTTCCCAGGATACCAATGTTGTTGGTCTGTGGACCACACAGAAAGGCCATATAAAGATACATGCACACGTATGTTTATTGCAGCACTATTCACAATAGCAATGACTTGGAACCAACCCAAATGCCCACGAATGATAGACTGGATAAAGAAAACGTGGCACATATGCACCATGGAATGCTATCCAGCCATAAAAAAAGATGAGTTAATGTCCTTTGCAGGGACATGGATGAAGCTGGAAACCATCATTCTCAGCAATGATGATTTCCATAATATATTTTAATATTATAAACATAATTTTTTTAAAAATTAACATTTTATCATAGAACTTGCAGCTTTTAAAAATAAAAATATGTCAAACCACTAAATGATAATAAAATTAGTGTATTTATCTGTCTAATACCTACTTTGTGGATTATTAATGGCAAGAGTATATAGATTATTACAAAGTGAATCATGTCATAATGAAGGTACTTGTGAATTTAAACTGGGAACTTAGTAAAAAATGGCAATAATATAAACTAAAACATAAAATATCAAATTAGCCGTGATGTTAATACTAAACAGGTTTTCTACTTTTTATTTTCTTTTAAGATAGTAATCAGAACATCAGTGAGAAAAGCAGGAAAATCTCATTATTTAGATATTATATCAAAAAGGTCTTTCAATTATTGTCATTTCAGAAGAAAACAAATAACAACACTGTTATAACAAGACACTTCATTTTCATTTGTCAGAAAATTATTATAATATGCTGAGTTTGTTGGAATAACACACTCTATAGTATCTGCTTTACTATCATCATTACAAAATATGCAAATAATTTATGTGTGGAGACAACAAAGTTGTAACAAAAGTGCCAGCATACTCCAACTAATAAAGAAATCTCCCAGTTGCACTGTGCATCCTTAGATGCCTCGTGTGGTATATTAACTAAAGAAACATGTATGCAGGAGACATGGCTCCACTTCTTTGGTTGGATAGTGAAAGCCAGTCTATTAGGGTTCCTGGACCACTGAAAGAGGAGTTGATATTTTCCTCGCAGCACAGCATCAAGAAGGCCAGATGGAGAACTCCCAACTTCTACTTAGAACTAAGACTCCTTAATCAGTAGTCTACTTAGTTCAGTAGTCACATGAATGGAGGATCTGATTGGCCACCACATTGCTCACACTGGTGAAGGGTGGTGCTTGCTCATGAAGAAGATGGACTCTCACTCTGACTCAACAACCACTCTCAGTAGCTGTCACCTCTCAAAAATTCAGTCACAGAGAAATTTCACTCCTTTCTATTAGGAGGAATCAGCAGCCATTATAGAATATAATTGCTTCTCTGTCTCCCTCAAATTTACACCACAGATTCTGAAACTTAAACCTTAAGAATTCAGGTTCTTCTCTCTGGTTCCTCTTCTCCATGGTGACATTGCCTGGGGAAAAGCCTGAAGGTGGAGGTGGGGCCCTCCTGTTATTTCAATACTTCATAATTTTATTTCATACTGATTCATAAACTATAACGAGAGACATGCCATTAATATAATACACCATGTTGTTACATTTTAAGAGGAAATGCTTCAAGCTAAATTACGTTTTTGACAACTGCACTAAATATAGTACCTGCTGGAAACATTTTTGATAAATAAATACTAAATAGAAACATCTGTCATCATCTGCTCTTTCCTTTGATTGATATAGTTCAGAAAGTGATCACATAAATCTGACAGAAAAATGTTTAAAAACTGTGTCAAAGGGATGTCTGGGCAACATGGTGGAATAAGCTGGTACAAATAATCATTTTTCTCATTATAAACACATAGGCTGGATACAATTTAACTAAAAATTGTAAATACATGGCCAAATACAAAATGAAAAAAGGGAAATCTCCAGGTGTTAGAGAGAATAAAGAAAAAACTACAACTGAGACTTTGCAAGTTCATGGATGTTTCCAACCAGCTACAGGTCCTGGGGTTGTGAGGACCAGGGCATTAATGACCATATGGGGGAGAAAATGTGATCACAAGCTATAAGAAGTGAATTATTTCAACCGTAAACATTCTATATACTGACAGCACTCACATTTATTTCTTCTAGCAAAAGCTCTCTCTGGAGCTTCCCCTACACTTATCCCTTTCCCTTCAAGAAAAATTTAGCACTAAAGCCCTTAGGTAGCTTAGAGCAAGGTGGACATACCCATGATGGGAGCGGAAGGCAGAGGCCCAATGTAGAGAATCAAAATCCAAATGGAATGAGGAAGAAATCTATATGGAGTGGAAAATTGACCTGGAAAGAATTTCAGGGCCCAGGTGGGGTTGACAGGCTCAGTGATACAGAGAAGTACAGGGGGTTAATCATAAGTAGGGGAAAGAGGACATCCCCAAACAGAAGGCTGTCAGAGATAAGTATAATGAGGTGGACATGTACATGGGAGACAGGTTATATACAAGGGGAAAGATGAAATAAATACATATAAACACACAAATTCCTCACTGTCAGAAAACAAAATCACAGATATAAAAAGGGATAAAATTATATTTAACCCTGTGATGTTGGTTTAGAATCAGAGGTATCAGTGCAGTATTGGTTTTTCAATATATAAAAATAGAAACAGAATCAAATATAGGTATATGTGCATGTGTGCGTGCATATGTACACTTATTCCTTAGTTCTCTCCTGTTAGAAGACAGGGTACTGATGTAGGATTTTTCTTCTTGGTCACATTGCAAGCCACGGAACCCTGGCCAGCAATGCCCCAGGCCTCACTTGGCCATGCTGGCATGCCTCAGTTCACAGGTGTTATAACTTGTACCCATGTTTGGCAGTTCCCAAGCTCTTATACTCTGCCCAAGAAGAATGAGGATATGCTGGACATTGAAGGGCGATGAAGGTGGAGAAGAATTTTACTGAGCAATGAAAACAGCTTTCAGCTGAAAGCAGACATGGGTTTGGTCCCTCTAACCAAAGAAGGGAAAGTTCCCCTGTATAGCTGGGTCTGGGGCCTTTTATGAACTCGGAATAGGGAGTGCGTGCTGAATGGTTTGTGAATAAACAAAAAAAGTTTAAAGTAAAGATACCATTTGAAGGCAGGCACAACATTGCAGAAAACCAATTAGAAAAGGGCAGGTATATGTAAAATAGGTCAAGGGTGGGGACCAACCAGAGGAAAGCATGCCAAACAGGAAGATACATTCTCAATCCAGTCCAGGGATTTAACCTTTTGCTTGGCTTTCAGGCTTTAAACTGTTTTCGACTTGGAGGTGGGATTTCACTGGGGACCTGCTTCTATCTGCCTAGGCATTTGGCTGCTTCCTCTCTCTATCAGTACCAGTGAAAATCCTCCAAAGCATTAGATTAGATTAGATTTAGCTGTGGATATCATTTTCCACTCAAAGGAATAAGGGTTCCTAAGAGAAATATCTGATTCCAGGGATGGGGAAGGAAAAGTTAAGATATGCTTGAAAGATTTTGCTGTGCTAGAAAGCAAGGAAGTCCTCCAAGAGGGAGGGCGCCATGTCAAAAAGGGACACAGGAGTCAGCTTCAAGAAGCTCCCAATGATCAAATCTTGGGCAAAAATACCTATAAAAATTACTCAAATGGATTATACCCCTTTGAATAAAATAGTCCATTCTGATGAATGAATAATTGAAAGCTTGTGAGAAAAAGAATATTTATCTAGCTTCACAAGTCAACCGCCAAAATACTTATTAATTATGAAGTAAAAAGAGCAATTTGACAATGGATATCCTGACAAACATTACCTTAATCAAAAGATCAAAGGGAATATCAGCAGTAATGAGACAAATCAAAACTTCTACATCATTTTATAGAATGGAATAAGAAAGACTGTACCATCAGTTTTGTGGTACTTTTGTTAAAGATCTATAAATTGAATCTAATCATGAGGAAACATCAGACAAAACCAAACTGAGTGACATTCTGCAAAATAACACTCCTGTCATGTTCAAAAATTAAGGTCATGAAAGACTTTTTAAGGAAATACTGAGAAAATGGTCCAAGCTAGAAGAGGCATAACAGCTAAATGCAGCACATAATTCTGAATTGTACTCTTTTGGTAAAGAAAATTATTTGGACAATGACTGGTTAAACTTGACTGGAGTCTGAGGTCTGAAGATTGTGTATAAAGTATCAGTGTTGGTTACTTAATTTTGATATTGATACTGTGGTCGTATTGAAAAATGTACTTAATTTTAGGAAGTCCACACTAAAATATTTTGGATTACGGGGAACCAGGATGGCATATAATTTTCAAATGGTTCAAGTGAAAAGCTATTTTTATTGTTATTTACAATGTATCTCTAAGTTCATAGTTATTCCAACTTTTAAAAAAAGGTATTATTGTTAAAAATGTTGACACATCAGCATAAACAGTGACAAATCCAAAAATATTTGTATAATCTAAAATTGTGTAATATAAAAAATAATAGAAGATAATTTAGAGCATGTCTATGCTAGGCATGATTCCAAACATTTTTTTGTAGATGTCAACTAATTTCATTTCACAACAAAACTATTGAGGGTCATAAAAAGCAAATCTGCAGTATATAATGGTTACACAACTTGTCCAAAGTTAGACCAAAAGTAAGTGTCAACATTGAGATTATATTTATACAAAATGTTTCTAGCCTCTCTAATCATATAGATATGTAACTGACCCAGAGTAATTTTTCTCTGAGATTTTCTTTAACACTATCTCTATTCAAATAAAAGCCTCTTGATCCTTTTAAACTATTATATCAAGCTTCAGATATAGGAATTTGTCCAGGGTTAAGATGGGTCCTTCCAAAAGGAGCCACAGAAAAGCTCCCTGCTCAAAGTAAACAAGTGCAAACAGCATGAGTAATCACAGCATAATTAATTAGAGAATTGGTTTCAGCACTGCTGAGTCAGTAAAACTGCCTTTTCCCCTTTCTATTTTTCATGTGTGTAGAATATGATCACAATTGGTGGCCATGGTAGAGCTTAGGCATTAGACAAGACCTAAAAGCTGTTCTCTCAAGACAGTGGACAATCTTTCTGGAAGGAGACTCACAATGGGTACTGGGATATAAACAATATAAAAAAAAAAAAAAACTTAGACCATCAATAACACACTAAAAAAGCAAAAACAAAAGTCAGTTCTACCCAGAAATCAAATGTTCTAAAGCTACCCACACCCAGAATAAAGTCCTATATACTTCTGCAGTTAGGAAGACCACTGGACCGTCTGCTCCACATATTCACAAGGAACAATGCATGTAACCTAGAACTAGGAGTTGATCTGCCTTCCCCTCACCTACTCCTAAAATGTAACGACTACTGAAGACAAAACATACGTAAATATTAAAAAACCTTATTCTTTCATACATAGACACTCTGAAAACCACAGTATCAAACATTTTTAAATAAACTATTAGCAAGAAAAATGAGGATCAAGATGAATATGTAGAACAACCATTATTCAGAGATCACCAATGGAAAAATGAACAAAGGGTATGAACAGTCAGTTAAGAAAACCTGAATTGCTATTAAAGAAGTAAACAATTTTCAAACTGTGGAAGAAAAAAGTCAATCTCGGTTTACAGATAGTTCTGCATTACATGCAGGCATCACCCAGAAGTGGACAGCTGCATCACTTCAACTCCACCCGGGGTTGTTTTGACGGGCACTGAAGAAGGGAAGTCTTTCCAGGAGGCCAACTGTAAGCAATATTCGGTTTGCATGGAAAAAAAGGATGATCAGATATACAGATTTACACTAATATAGGAGCTGTATCCCATGTGAGTGCTCATCAAATGATGACTTCAGCAAAGAAAGATTTTAATAAACAGGTGGAGGATTACCTAATCTGAGGATATCAGTCAATATCCTTCTCTAGTCACCTAAGTCATTGTCTAATGAAATCATGAATAAAGTGACCATGGCAGCAGATAGGGAGGTTATGCACTAAGCAACGTGGACTTTCACTCACTAAAACCCATCTGCAAAAGAATCAGCAAGCTACTTGGTAGCAGGTTGATTAAATTGGATTGTGATATGTTTTGGCTGTGTCCCCACACAAATCTCATCTTGAATTGTAGTTCTCATAATCCCCACATGTCATGGGAGGGACCCGGTGGGAGGTAATTGAATCATGGGAGTGGTTTCTCCTATTCTGTTCTCATGATAGTAAGTTCTCACAAGATCTGATGGTTTTATAAGGGGTTTCCCTCTTCACTTGGCTCTCATTCTTCTCCTTCCTGCCACCATGTGAAGAAAGATGTGCTTGCTTCCCCTTCCACCATGATTGTAAATTTTCTGACACATCCCCAGCCCTATGGAACAGTGAGTCAATTAAACCTCTTTCCTTTATAAATTACTCAGTCTTGGGTATTTCTTCACAGCAGCATGAGACTGCACTAATAAAGTAAACTGTTACCAGTAGAGTGGGGTGCTGGTATAAGGATAACTGAAAATGTGAAAGTGACTTTGGAGCTGGGTAAAAGGCAGAGGTTTGAACAGTTTAGAGGACTCAGAAGAAGAAAAAAGTGGGAAAATTTGGAACTTCCTAGAGACTTGTTGAATGACTGATCAAAATGCTAATAGTGATATGGACAGTGAAGTCCAGGCTGAGGTGGTCTCAGATGGAAATGAGGAACTTGGTAGGAACCGGAGCAAAGGTGACTATTACTGTGCTTTAGTACAGAGACTGGCGACTTTTTGCCCTGTCCTAGAGATCTGTGGAATTTCAAACTTGAGAGAGATAGATGATTTGGGGAATATGGTGGAAGAAATTTTCTAAGTGAAAAAGTGTTCAAGAGGAAGCAGAGCATAAAAGTTTGGAAAATTTGCAGCCTGACAATGTGATAGAAAAGAAAACGTCATTTTCTAGGGAGAAATTCAAGCTTGCTGCAGAAATTTGCATAACTAATGAGGAGCAAAATGTTAATCACCAACACAATAGGGAAAATGTCTCCAAGGAGTGTCAGAGACCTTCACAGTAGTTCCCCCTCATCACAAGTTTGAAGGTTTAGGAGAGAAAAATGGTTTCCTCGTCTAGGTCTAGGGCCCTGCTGTTGTGTGCAGTCTCAGGACTGCATCTCAGCCTCTCTATAGCCATGGCTAAAAGGGGCCAAGGCATAGCTTGGGCTGTTGCTTCAGCGGGCACAGACCCCTGGCCTTGGTAGCTTTCATATGGTGTTAAGTCTGTGGTTGTATAGAAGTCAAGAATTGAGATTTGGGAACCTCTGCCTAAATTTCAAGTATGTATGGAAACACCTGGATGTACCAGCAGAATTTTGCTGAAGGAATGGGGAAGGCCCTCATGGAGAACCTCTGCTAGGGCAGTGCAGAAGGGAAATGTGGGGTTGGAGCCCCCACACAGAGTCCCCAGTGGGGCACTGCCTAGTGGAGCTGTGAGATGAGGCCACCATCCTCCAGCCCATGAAAGCAGCTGGGAGGGTGGCTGCACCTTGTGAAACCACAGAGGCAGAGCTACTCAAGGATGTGGGAGCTCACCTCTTGCTTCATTGTAACCTGGATGTGAGACATAAAGTCAAAGGACATTATTTTGGAGCTTTAACATTTAATTACTGCCTCATTGGATTTTTGACTTCCATGGGGCCAGTAGCTTCATCATTTTGGCCATTTTCTCCCATTTGTAAAAGATATATTTACCCAATGCCTGTACCTCCATTGTATCTGGAAATAACTAACATGCTTTCAATTTTATGTGCTCCTAGGCAGAAGGGTCTTGCCTTGTCTCAGATGAGACTTTGGACTTGGAATTTTGAGTTAATGTTGGAATGAGTTAAGATGTTGGGAGACTGTTGGAAGGGCATGATTGTGTTTTCAATTGTGAGAACATGAGATTTGACAAGGGCCAGGGTGGAATGATATGGTTTGGATGTGTCCCCACCCAAATCTCATCTTGATTGTAGCTCCCATAATCTCCACATGTGGTGGGAGGGACCCAGTAGAAGGTAATCGAATCATGGGGGCAGTTTCTCCCATGCTTATTCTCATGATAGTAAGTTCTCACAAAATCTGATGGTTAATAAAGGGCTTCCCCCTTTGCTCAGCTCTCATTCTTCTCCTTCCTACCATCATGTGAAGAAGGACATGCTTGCTTCCCCTTCCACAATGATTGTAAGTTTTCTGAGGCCTCCCCCACCCTATGGAACTGTGTGTCAATAAAACATCTTTCCTTTATAAATTACTTAGTTTTGGGTATTTCTTCATAGCAGTAATACAGGTTGTTTCCATCACGGAAGGGACAGTGCTTTATTCTTACTGGAATAGAGACTGATGACTATAGATTTGCCTTCTCTATCCTTAATGCTTCTGCCAAAAAAACACTACCATCTCTGGACTTACACGAGGCCTTATCCTCCATCATAGAATTATACACAGCATCACTTCTGAACAAGAAACTCATTTTATAGCAAATAAAATGTAGCAATGTGTCCATGCTTATGGTATTCATATGGTATTCACTGGTCTTACCACCACTCTAAAGCAGTTGACACGATAGACTATAAAAGGTAGTTAAGAGCCAGTTGGATGGCAACAGCTTGCAGTTCTAAGGCAATGTCCTCAAGTATGCAGTATATGCTCTCAATTTGTGATCATTATATGATGTTGTTTCTCCAAGAGCCAAGATGTATGGGTCCAAGAACAAAAAGAAAGAAATGGGAATAAATTCTATCACTTAAAAATGCAAGGATGCCCACTAAAATAACAATTACTTAATATTTCTCTGCAGAAACTAATCAGTATGTTTATAAAAGATGGATAAAATATTAGTATAGAAATTAGAAATGATAGAGTATCATTTTTGTAGATAATATAATTGTATCTTGAGAAATGTGATAGAATTAATGAACTATTGCAAAAACAAGAAATTTCAGAGAGATAGATATATAACTTATAAATCAGTGGCTTTTCTTTATACATAAAAAACTATTACAGGTGGAAGCTACAATATGAAAGGAGCAAGAACTATAGAAAGAAAACCTCAAACGGCAGCTACAGATAAGAAAATAACACATGAACAAATAGAACAGCCTTGTCTGATCTTAGATAAGAAGATTCAATATGACAATGTCCCCATCCCCCACTAAGTTAATTTGTAAGCATGTCACAATCCTAATAAGAATAAAAATGAAGTGTTTTTGACTAGACAGATTCAAAAGTTTTTATGTAGCAGCAAAATGTCAGATAAAATGTGAAGAAAACACAGTAATAAGGGGGACTATACCAACTACCAACGAACAATCAAATTATGCTATAAAACTATATGAGTAAAAACAGTGCAGTACCGGCTCATGTGTGTGTGTGTGTGTGTGTGTATATATATATATATGAGAATTTAACCTATATGTGTAAAAATTGAATTACAAATCAATGTGGAAAACATTTGCAATTCAATAAACAACGTTAGGGAAACTGCATATTTACTCCATATCTCACACTGAAATAAATACCAGTTGGATCACACATTTTAATGTAAAAAGAAAAAATTAAAAGAAAAATCAAAACTATTGAAGTATGAGAAGAACGTGTACTATTCTCAACAATATCACGATGGAGAAGGCCTTCTATGATGGAAAGCTGACAGAGAGATATAGATGGCTGCCCCTTTGCCTTAAGGTTGGATGAACTTTGTGTAGTTTATGCTCCAGAGATTCTGTATGATCAGACTGAAGCTAGGTTCCAGTTCAGACCACACCTACTCTATCCTGCTGCTGCTTTTGCTCCTTTTCCTAAGAGCACTTCCTAATATATCATGTAAACAAGAATCTCTGTCTCAGGGTCTGCTTCCAAGAAACTGGACCCAAAACACTGCTAAATTTATTGTCTGCTAGAAAATTTACTTAAAACAAAAGTTAAAATAAAACATATGTTCTGAGTCCTAGTTACAGTTAGTTTTACTGCTCAGCACATCATGGTTATTTATTTTATTCTTTGAAATCCAACTTAAGCCTTGTGAATTTCCTCATAAAAGCAAACCAGATAATTTTAAAACGGGCCTCAAGCATAGTCATGTTCTTGTCCACAAGACCTTATTAACATGATCAACCATCACTATTAGAGGAAAAACTCCACAACAGTGATACCTTTTTTGTGATATCAAGAGTGAGAGAGTGGTGAGAGGGGGACAATTGATTCCATCCTTATTTTTATTCTAATGTCTGATATTGGGAACCATGGAACAATGATACTGAAGATTCAAACTATGATACCACAATCTTACGAGACTGCATACAATAAGATCTCTGCTTTCCTGACCAGCTTCTTAGCCCCTACAATCTCAGCAAAAATATCATGTGAAAATACTGAGCAGCGGATTGTATTTGGGGCTCCACTAGATTTAAATTCCACATGCCAGCCCACAGTTTAGGCAGAGATTGGCAGTTCATAGCAGTTTCATTTCTCTGCCTGTCCAATCCCAATCTCAGCAGCTGTCCCTTAACATAAAGGCATCCTCTATCTCTTGACTAATAATCAAGGGATCTTCCCATTGGTGTTTAATCCTTTCAGGGTATTTTGTATCAATAGCTCTTTGGTTGTTTTAAAGAAAAGTGTAAGTATTAAGTTTATATGGCAGGTTTTTGTTGTTATCGTTGATTTGTGAGTGCTGAACCACCCTTGCATCCCTGGGTGAAGTGGGTTTTATTCCAGGGGTGGGCTGTATGTTTCATGTGTTGTTGGATTTGATTTGCTAGTACTTTGTTGAGGATATTTGCATCTATGTTTATAAAGATATCAGCCTATTGTTTTCCTTTTTTGTTGTGCCCTTGCCAATTTTGGTGTGATACTGGTTTTGTAGAATGAGTTTGTAGAATGAGTTAGGGAGGAGTCCCTCCTCTTGGATTATTTGGAATAGCTTCAGTGAGGTTTGTACCAGATTTTCTTTGTACTTCTGGTATAATTCAACTGTGAATCCATCTGGTTGTGGGCTTTTATTCATTGGAAGATTCTTCATTACTGATTTGACTTAATTACTTATTATTGGTATGTTCAGGATTTCTATTTCTTCCTGGTTCAATTTTGAGGAGTTGTATGTTTATAAGTGTTCATACATCTCCTCTGGATCTTCTAATTTTTGTGCATAGAGATATTCACAGTAGTCTATGATGATTTTTTGTATTTTTGTGGTATCAGTTGTAATGTTCTCTTTCTCATTTCTGATAGTACTTATTTGAATATTCTCTCATTTGTGTTGGTTAAAAGCTGTTATTTAAATAATGTTACACTGGGCTACTTCTACAATACAAGTATTTAATATATGCTATATTACATACAGATCAGTAAGAAGTGCTATTGCATTCTTAAAACAAAATTAGGTTTTTCTGAAGATGAACAATTAGAGAATAAAAATAGAATTTAAAAAATTAAAACTTTGTTGATTAAAATGAAGAAAACAATCAATAAAAGTGTTGGGAGATAAAGTAAAAAAAAAAAAATGTTCCAGAAGGTAGAGCTGTAGAGCTATAATATAAAATAAAAATAAAGACAAGAGATAAAAAATAAAATTAATCCAGAACTATCTAATATATGACAGTTCTAGAAAGAAAAAAGTAGTAAAGAAGTAATTAAAGAAATAATAAAAGCAAATTTCCCAGAAGAAAAAACCATGAGTTTCCAAATCAAGTGGGCCCACCAAGAGTCCAAAAAAGAGAGTTTTAAAATACCCACCCTAAGGCATTTTCTCATGATATTAAAAGATACAACCTTAAATTCTTCCAAAGAAAATAAACATATGACATAAGAATTCCGGAGATCAGAATGGCATAAGCTTTTAGGGTTATATTGAAAGTTAGCATGGTGGAAGATTGGATTCAAAGTTCTAATGGTGAATATATTTTAACATAAAATTTTACATATAGGTAAATCATTAAACAAGTAAAAGGATAACATGAACATTTTCATAGTGCTATTCTTTAAAAAATTAACTTTCATGCATCCTTTCTTAAGAAGTTACTCCATCATGTTCTATCACAAGAAAAATTAAGTAGTAAACCAAGAAAGAAGGAGCAAAGATTCCTGCCCAAGAAAGTAGTGATGAGAAATGTTCACATGACAGTACCAAACCTGTTGAGAAACCAAGAAGCACTTGTATGAAGAAAGGAATAATATAGAAAAAACATAAATATAGCTGTTAGATTATTTGACTTATATGTGCTTTTGAAAAAAAATCTGATAGATGTTGGAAAAATCTGTTGGAAAAACTAGTTAGTAAATATTTGTTGATAGGTATAAATAAGGAACAAAGCAAAAGTAAAATGAAGTAATTATTACCATACCCCCCCTACAAAGGAGAAATGTTCTAGAAAAAAACATAATCACAGGATACAAATTGTCTCAGCAATAAGCAATATTTTCATATTCATAATGATGGAAACATTAAGTATCAGCTTTTAAAAAATATAACATAAATTAAAATAGGAGGATACAAGAAAGAGAAGATAGTATTGAAATCACGTAAAAGCTAAATCCTCAACAGTCAAAATATGTTCATGAGTAACACTTGAAATTGATAAGGAAAGAAATACTAGTTATATCATTGAGTAATATAATCAGCTAAAAGGAGTCAACACAGTTTTTCCTGAGGAGGTGGACTGAGAAATAGGGTGGTATATGGCAAGTTAATACACTTTTTCGTTATAAGGCTGTTAACATAATTGGACATGTTTTAATGCATGTGTATATACTAATGAAAATAAATCAAAAAGGAAAACTGAAAGCATTTGGAGGATTTAAATAACAAAATTAATAAGCATGTTAAATAATGTACTTTTAAAATCAAGCTAAGGTTTTTTGGGGTAGTTGTTTGTATTTTTTAACATTTTCAACATCTTAGAAACCTAATACATTTTATAACCAATGATATCATTTTTATCAGAATTGGTGGATTCTCACTACAATGTAATGTTTTATACAATTAATAATATCTTAGATTTGATGAATTTTTTTGTATTACTATAAACAAGCAAAGAATGTATATTCTTTTGTAGCACAGATCATTTGTAAAAAGTAGTGAAGTATTAAGCCATAAAGATTCTGTCACAACTGTGGCTACGGTGGACAATTAGAAGTGTCAAGCATAGCAGGTGAAGTAGACATAACAGGTTTAGTGTTACAAAACATGACTGTAAAATGAAAAAAAAAAGAACAAAAATCAATATAGAGTTGGCAGCAGGATGCCTATTTTCAGGTCAATAAAAATATGTGGTTGGATCTTGAGAGTTATCTGCAAATATGCTGAACAGAAAGAAAAAAATCATATCCTTATGAAAAAAATCATAAAGATAACTGGGAATGATTTTGGAAAATGTCAAATAGTTAAGAC
Source organism: Macaca fascicularis (assembly GCF_037993035.2). Lineage (NCBI taxonomy): Eukaryota > Metazoa > Chordata > Mammalia > Primates > Cercopithecidae > Macaca > Macaca fascicularis. The sequence continues at coordinate 91,568,509 of NC_088380.1, read as the reverse complement.
CAGATAAAATTAATCTAATATTGTTTATGATATTCTGGACATGTCTTATTTCAGCAAGATAACACTGGAGAAGTAAGTCTTTCTGCTATACAATGGAAAGAATTATATAATTAAATTTGCCACAAGAAGACAAGATGATGATTTTACAGATTTTTCATCATGCCTTATAAAGTTGCCATGATAGTGCAATGGCAGAAACATTCTTCAGTGTAACCCATTAAGCTTAGGTCTCATAATTTTTCCACATTTTACTGTAAAAAAGGTACTCAATTACCCTAATGGAAGCTGCAGACTTAAAAAGGACCTTTACACTATGCAATTACAAAAGTGGGACTAATGATTAGAGAACAGTATAATGACTCTACAATTATCATGCAATTGTTACATGAAAAACTCATTATGGACTTCAGCCAGCCACAATGACAATGAAGAACAGAATAAGTAAGTACTCTAGGATGTGGAAGATGGAAACCAGTGAGTCATCAAAGCCAAAGGAGGACTCACTCTGACTACCCTATTCCTGCTCATCCTGCCCTTCCAAAATCCTCTACAGTCACTAAGGATAACCAACTCTTATTTTCACTTTGAAGTATAGAATGTAAGTTCTGAATTGCAGATTTTTCCTCTCATTTGTTTGTTCAAAAGTTTTCAAAGGTCTTGAATGCAAACAATAAATTTTGGTGGATTTTGCTAATCCTCATTTTAACATTCATTGAGACATTGAGACACAGGCTTCTTCAAGGTTTCGACATTATCTCCTCATCAGTGAAAAATATAAGAAATATATATTCTGTTTCTTTAAAAAAAAAAAAAGCCATCAAACATGCTGATAGTAATACAACAGGCCAGAAGAAAGATTTATTCCTTACCTTGTAAAAAATACATGGAAAGATATTTGGTTTTTTATATAGCTATTTTATTTAATTTCATTTTAGTTATCTTTAAAATCTCAACTTTTATTTTAGGTTCAGGGAATACTTGGGCTTATTTGTTACATGGGTATATCACATAGTGCTGAGGTTTGGATTATGGCTGATCCTGTCACCCAGGTAGTGACAATAGTACCCAATAGTTAGATTTTCAGCCCTTGCCCCACACCTTCCCTCCTCATTCCAGTAGTCCCCAGTGTTTAATGTTGCCATTTTCATGTTCATTAGTACCCAAAGTTTAGCTCTCACTTATAAGTGAGAACATGTGTGGGATTTTCTGTTTCTGAATGAGTTTGCTTAGGATAATGGTCTTCAGTTGTATCCATGTTCCTGCAAAGGGTATGATTTCCTTATTTTTTATGGCTGTGAAAGTATTCCATGGTATATATGTACCATATTTTATTTATTCATTCCACCGTCGATGGGCAGCTAGGTTAATTCTATGACTTTGCTATTGGGAATAGTGCTATGGTGAATATAAGAAAACATGTGTCTTTTTGGTAGAATGATTTATTTTCTCTTGGCTATATACCCAATAATTGGATTGCTGGGTCAAACGGCAGTTCTAAGTTCTTTGAGAAATCTCCAAACTGTTTTCCACAGTGGTTGAACTAGCTCACTTTCTCACCAACAGTGGTTAAGCTTTACCTTTAATCTGCAGCCTTGACAGCATCTGGTTTTTTTTTTTTTTTTTTTTTTTTTTTTTTTTTTTTTGACTTTTGGATAATTCCCATTCTGACTGATTTGAGATGGTATCTCATTGTGATTTTGATTTGCATTTCTCTGATACTTAGTTGAGCATGTTTTCATATGATTGTTTTCTGCTTGTATGTCTTCTTTTGAGAGGTGTCTGTTCATGTCTTTTGCCCATTTTTAATGGGATTTTTTTTTTCTTTCTTGTTGTTTGAGTTCCTTGTAAATCTGGATGTTAGACCTTTATCACAGGCAAAGTATGTAAATATTTTCTCCCATTCTGTAGGTTGTCTGTTTACTCTGTTGATAGTTTCTTTTGCTGTGCAGAAGCTCTTTAATTGAATCAGGTTCCACTTAATTTTCATTTTTGTCACATTTGCTTTTGAAGACTTAGTCATAAATTATTTCCTAAGACTGATATCCAGAATGGTATTTCCTAGATTTCCTTCTAGAATTCTTATAGTTCAAGGTCTTACATTTAAATCTTTAATCCATCTTGAATTAATTTTTGTATGTGTTGATTGATAGGAGTCTAGTTTCATTCTTCTGTATGTGGCTAGCTAGCTATCTCATCTCATCTCATTGAATGGGAAGTCCTGTTCTCATTGCTGATTTTTGTCAACATTGTCAAAGATCAGATGGCTGTGGGTGTGAAGGTTTATTTCTGGGTTCTCTATTTTGTTCCATTGGTCTATGTGTCTGTTTTTGTACCAATCCCATGCTGTTTTCATTACTGTAGACCTATGGTATATTTTGAAGTTGGGTAATGAGATGCTTCCAGCTTTGTTCCTTTTGCCTAGGATTGCTTTGACTATATGGGCTCTTTTATGGTTCCACATGAATTTTAGAATAGTTTTTTCTAGTTCTTTGAAAAATGACATTCATAGCTTGATAGGAATATTATTGAATCTGTAGATTACTTTGGGCAGTATGATCATTTTAATGATGTTCACTCTTCCAATCCATGAGCATGGAATGTATTTTCCATTTGTTTTTGTCATCTATGATTTCTTTCTGCCATATTTTTCAGTTTTCCCTGTAGAGCTCTTTCACATCCTTGGTTAGATGTATTCCTAGGGGTGTGTGTGTGTGCGAATTGTAAATAGAGTTGCATTCTTGATTTAGCTATCAGCTTGAACATTATGGGTGTATAAAAATGCTACTGATTTTTGTACATTGATTTTGTATCCTGAAATTTTACTGAAGTTCTTTATTTTAATGAAGTTCTAGGAGCCTGGTGAATCTGACTGTGGGATTTTTTTAAGTATAGAATTGTATTTTCAGTGCAGAAAGATCATTTGACTTCTTCTTTTTGGATGCCCTTTCTTTCTTTCTCTTGCCTAGATTGCTCTGGCTAGGACTTCCAGTACTTTTTTTATTAGGAGTGATGGAAATGGGCATCTTTGTTTTGCACAAGTCCTTGCCTGTTCAGTATAATGTTAGATGTGGGTTTGCCATTGATAGCTCTTATTATTTTGAGGTATATTCCGTTGATGCTCAGTTTCTTGAAGATTTTTATCATAAAGGGATGTTGGACTTTATCAAAAGCCTTTTCTGCATCTATTGAGATGATCATATCATTTTTGTTTCTAATTTTTTATATGTGGTAAATCATATTTTTTGATTTGTGTATTCCCACCTTGCATCCCAGGGATGAAGTCTACTTGGTCATAGTGAGTTAGCTTTTTGATTTCCTTTTGGATTCAGTTTGCTAGTATTATGTTGAGGATTTTTGTGTTCATGTTCAGCAGGGATATTGGCCTGTAGTTTTCTTTTTTCATTGTGTCATTGCCAGGTTTTGGTATCAGGGTGATGCTGATTTCATAGAATGAGTTACAGAGAGTCCCTTCTCTTCAATTTTTTGGACTGGGCAATTTAAAAAAGAAAGAGGTTTAATGGACTTACAGTTTCACATTGCTTGGGAAGTCTCACAATCATGACAGAAGGCAAGGAAGAACAAGTTATGTCTTACATGGGTGGCAGCAGGCAAAGAGAGAGAGCTTGTGCAGGGAAACTCCCTCTTATAAAACAATCAGTCCTTGTGAGACTTGTTCACTCTAACAAGAACAGCAGGAGAAAGGCCTGCCCCCGTGATTCAGTTACTTCCCATCATTCTTTCCCACAACACGTGAGAATTCAAGATGAGATTTGGATGGGGACAGAGCCAAACCATATCAAGTGATGACACTACATTCATAATTCTTTTTAAGTTCAAGAATTCTCTGATGATTCCTTCTTATCTGGAGATATTGCCACTTCTAATTTTTGTAACTTTTTTTGCAGGATGGATTTTTTCTTTTTATTTCTTAATGTTAAACTTTTTTAAAATTTCCCTTTCGTCACTTCCCTAGGGAGTGTGACTGTATAGAATGCTACCTAGGGTTTTTGGCTTTGCTTCTATAACCCTATGCATTTCTGCTGGCAGTTTTTACATTGGGCTGTGCAGTTTGAACCACAAGTCAGTAGATGGTGCATATGGATAAGAGCCAGTTTCAGTCAACATGGTTGGGTACATACTTGATCCTTGTTTACTGAAAGAAGCTCTCTATTGCTTCACACAATAGGCTAACTTATAGAATTAACAGTGGTCCGAGCTCCTGTTTCAGTCCCAAGGGATTAGGTAGCAAGATGTGCAATACTGAACCAAGCAGGTCAGCTACATGTTCCCCAATGGCAGGCACAAGCACCAATGCCAAAGGAGAATCCAGTAGGTAACCACCACTTCCACAAGGGTGTACGTAGCCATGAAGCTAGGAAACATCCTTGGTCCTAAGTTCTCTTTATGGGGATGAGTGGCTTAACCTCCTAATCCAGGAGAGTGGATGCTCCAAATGGCTGGAGATCTGCCTGGGTGTTTACTAGAGAGGGTCCTGCTGCACCACTATCTCTGCACAGGGACAGTGGGGCAGCTCAGGCTGCTGAACCATGTGCGCAAGTGCTCCAAATACCTGGAGGTCTGCCTAGACGTGGAATGGAGAAGATCCCACTGCCCCATGATCTATGGTCCATGAAGTGTGGGGTGGGGTCAGGCTGCTGGTCCAGACAAGTGGGTGCTTTGAATACCTGGATTTCTAACTTGGAGTGGAGCAGAGATGGCCCTGATGCATCACAGTCTTGGGAGAGCAGGCTGAGGCACCTAGCAATTGCACACATTGACGGGTTCAGGTCACCAAACTGCCCATGGCTGCAAGTCTTGTGGCCCATGAGAAACTGCACCTAAGTAGCTATCCTTTTACCCCAGGCCTGTAACAAGGGAGAGCACACTTCTAGCACCTACTGCTGAGGCACTTTCACAGTTCTGGCTACAGGGGTCCCTACGCTACTTCCAATGCCTGCGCAGTCATGCTGCTAAGTCACCTAAAAATGGCCATGTACCCAGATTAAAAGTAGAATCCTGATCTTTATCCTGGGTCTGGGAAAATCCTTGTAGCTTTCCCTGGTGTTTTCCTTCACAGTATCTCTAAATCTCTCCCTCCCAAGTTACCTCCAGGGCTTGGGAGAAACAAAGTGCTCCCCGTTACCCTGGGTTGCTCCTATCCCCAGTGGAAAGATGAGTAACAGAGGGAGGCTTACTGCCTCTCTCACATACTGGGCTTCACTCATCTTTATCAACTGAATGCAATCATGGGAACTGTATGTCCATCCTCCTCCTCCTCCACCCAGGTTCTCGGGTGTCCTTCATGAGTCTGGTTGATTTCTGTTTTTTTCTTGAATTAAAGATCTCGGAATTGATCTTTATGCACCATCTTGCTATTTCCAAGTGGTGGAGGCACACTAAAAGTCTCTAAACCACCATCTTGGAAAAGAACAAGGAAAACTTTGTTTTTTAATGTAAGTTCTTAAACTGAATTCTATATTGATGTTCCCAATTAAATGGTGTTTGACTTGAACCTTCCAGTTGATACAATTTCCTGTATTTTTATAATAGCTATGTTGCCAAATTTTTCTGAAATATGCCAAGATGTCACTAAAGAACGTGCACACAGAATTTTGTCTCTTTTACCTTCTTTAAAGCACGTTTGTATTGAAGTCTATATTGATAAGCCTGCAACACTCTTCAGTCCCTTATTGTCTTTATTTTAAATGGACAATAATATTATATGTATCTATGGGATAAAATGTAAAGTTATGGTATGTAGAATGATTAAACCAGACTAATAAACATATCCATCATCTTACACACTTACCATTTCTTTGTAGAGAGAACATTTAAAATCTACTGTCTTAGCAATTATTATTTTATTATTTGTTTACAGTTTTTCCTTTTCCCCTTAGTAGTATACCAAGGGCTGGTTGTGGGAGTAGTAGGAAAGAAGGAGTATACTATGTGTAGAGAATATCAAAACAGTCAGTAAACCTATTCAGAGTTCATCTGCTTTTTATTATCATCATGCTCCAGCAATTTTAAACAATGTTGGTGGTAAATTTACTTCTGCCCCAAAATATTTTGGGTACGTTCTAAATAAATGTTATAGTTATGGATGAGTTTTAACAATGTATATATAAGCTTTAAATTAGCACAATTTATACTTATCCTATAAATAAATATTGTACTCTCCCTAGAAGTTAATTCATAGAACTCCCGGTTATAAAATTGCTCCCCATACATGTGTGGATTCTTTACATGCATTTGTTTGGAGAGTCATTTCCTACTATTACAGATCCTTTGACTTGCTTCCTGTGGTCTTTGTCCTCTAAGGTAACACATATTCCTGACTTTAAAAAGTAGACTGAAAATAATGGAATGATTGTAAAGACAATGAAACAGAATGTAATCCACCTCAATTCTGTCATTCTACATGGCCACATGCAGATTTTATTTGTTCTTGAAATATTTAAAACTGAAACTGTGCAAATGACAAGGTATAATATTTTTGCTCAGTAAGTGTAAGTTCTATAAATGTGAAAAATATACATGCATCTGCCTAAGATATATCCATTTCATTTTATGATTATTATTTAAAAATTTATTTAAATAAAGGAGGAAGACTTTATGAGATTATCTACTCTGGGGTCAAATAATTAGTTACTCCACTGCCCATTATCACTCTCCTTCCATGCTAAGCCTCTCTCAATCAGCATGTATAACATAGCTCTGACTTGATTATGATCTATCCTGAGGAGATGCATATTTAGAATCTTATTATTGTTACTGAAACAAAGCATCCAATTAACATTTAACTTACCTAACACAAAATTAATTTCAGAATGCCCACCAAAACAGAATTATAACCAAACAGTAAATTATTTATAAATAAACATGTGTATATATATATGTAAGACAAAAGACATTTATATACATATTATTTTTATATTTTCTTGGAAAAAGTTTAAACACTCCTCTAAATAACTCATCAGTGAGAAAAATTAAAACCGAAAATATATAATGGTTAGAAATAAGTAGCATGAGAAGGGGCTACATACCAAATTTGTGGAATGCAGACATGATAGAAGTGAAATAAAATTTCAGAAGTTTAAATGTCTTTATCAGAAAACAAAGCACATTGATAATAAATGAATTAAAACTTTAATTCAAGAAGCTATCAGAAATATTAACCATGTTTTAAAAAGAGAGAAAAAGAAAATAGTAAAAATTAATGAAATAAAATAAAATATTTGCAAAAAATATAATAAACATACTAAGAATAACAATTTATAACTATCTCTTATAAATTAATAAGGAAATAACATAAGAACTAATTATTTAAATGGACCAATAATGTAAAAAGGCAAGAAACATAGAAACATAATTAATTAAACTCATTTGAAATCAAAGAATTGTAAACTAAAACAAAAAGATACAATTTTTTTCATCTTATGGGCAAAATTTATTGTTGATGTCATCCAGTGACAGAAAAGCTGTGATAACATGAGATTTCTGGTACACTGTAGATGGAGTCTGAGTTGATGCAGTCTTTTTTTTTTTTTTTTGAGATGGAGCCTCACTCGCCCAGGCTGGAGTGCAATGATGCGATCTCACTTCATGGCAACCACCCCTCCCAGATTCAAGTCATTCTCGCACCTCCACCACTTGAGTAGCTCGGACTACAAGCAAGCTCTGACTAATAATTGTATTTTTAGTACACATGGGGTTTCACCATGTTGGCCAGGATGCTCTCGAACTCCTGACCTCAGGTGATCCTCCTGCCTCAGCCTCCCAAAGTTCTGAGATTACGTGCATGAGCCACCGCACCCAGCCTGCGTGCAGTCTTTTTGGAAGAATATTTGTCAGTCCTCTTATCAACATTACAAGTGATCATACCCTTTTAACTTCACAATTCAATCTATAATAATTTGTTTTACAGAAAGTGTTGTTTACTTGTCCACAAGAATACTAACTGGATCATTCTTTATAGTAACGAAAAATAGAAAGCAATCTAAAAGTTAGCCATTTCTATCTTATGAATGGTATGCTGCCATTGATAGAATGATGCAGATCTGTACACACCGAAATCAAAATCCAAATCCCTCTAAGTTCCTAAGCCGATTATTAAGTAAAGAAAGTAAAATCATTAAAAAGTTATAGTATGATCCAATTTTTGAAATTAAATATTTAAAACTCGAGTAAATATGCACATCTATCTTGACACCTATCTTGATAAGTAAATGCATGGAAAGCAATCTGAAAGAACACACAACAGTTTCGTTTTGGGATGACATTGGAGTTAGAGTATGGGGATAATAGACTACTTTCATTTATCATCTCATATATTATCTGTATTATCTGTAATTCCTACAAGAATGTATTGGTGAATGACTTTGTAATTTTAAAACATACATATCTATAGCATAAGAGTGGTCCATTGAAGACAGCCCCAAAACTAATATCAAAGACAAGATAGTAGTAGAGTCACTTCTGGAATCAGCATGCCACAGTTCCAGTCCTACCACTGTGTTATCTTGAGGAGGTAATTAGCCTCCTTGTTTCTGCTTCCTCATTTGTGAAATAGGGGTAGGTATGGTGTCTATCTCACGGGATGGTTATAAGTATTATCTGCGGTAATATATGTAAAATCCTTAGACCAGTGTATAGCACATAGAAAGCATTCAGTGCATATGTAAACATAGTGTTAATCATTTCATTAAAGTCAAAGGATCAACATTTTTCAAGAAGAAATGTTTGATATTCTCAAATTACTGAGACAGCCAGGTGAGAAGGGGTCTCTGGAGAAACTCCAATCAGCCTGCCGGCTGAGGTGGAGCCTCCCGAAGTTCACGCATTTGCAGCAGGGAGGAGCCTGGCCTCTCCTCTTCCTGTGTGGAACCTGAGATTCAAGCTGCAGGCTGGAAACACTCTAGCAGGGAGTTTGGCCTAGCAAGAGTCCTTGTTTCACCTTTTTCTTCCTTTTCACCCAATAAAACCCTGCTTCACTCAGCCTTCAAACCATCTGTAAGCCTAAATTTTCATGGCCATGGGATGGACAAGGACCCCATCTTTAGGTGAACTAAGGAAAAGGTTTGTGAGGGTGGGGGAAACATACCCCAAAACACTATTGCTCCCAGGGGTCACGGAAAGGCCTTTGCCTTCCTTTTTAGGAAGGGACCAGTGAGCAGGGGCTCCCCTCCAACCTCCCCCCCGTGCCAGGGCTAGGAAGCATGGCCCGAGGTTCCCACATTGTCCCTGCCACACGCTGCTGCAGGAACCTTCCCTTTCCCCAGCCAAGGGGTTTTACTCCATCAGACAGTAATTGAACTAATCTCCCTGGTGGAGGAACCACTTGCACAAGAATAAGAGATTCTTCCCCAGGCATTTTTAAACTGTTGTTTTTTTTTTTTTCTTTCCTCTTCTCATCACATCAGTAAACCTTTAAAGTTAAAGCAGTAAACCTTTAAAGTTTTATTTTCCCCCTGTTACTAGGCCAGCCCCCCAACTATTACTATTTATACTTTCAGTAAAGCTTTAACTGTGAGAAAGGATTTGTGGGGCTAGTCTTGGGCTGTGGCCAATCTGGTGTGCTTTGTCTGCTGTATGGTTTATGCTGCAAGCCACCATCTTGCTTTATACCCTGGGGGGCATGGCTGGTAACTACTTGGTCAGGCTTTGTTTAGCAATCCTGCTTTAGAGAGTAAGTTTCTTTCTGATTTGATATCTGGATGTTCTCCTAGCCCTGTCTGTTGAAGAACCACACGCGGGCACTGGGTTTTCTTCTGTCAGTCTGTGTGTGTCCTATGCGTGATATCTGTAAAAAGAGCTCTAATTAATTTGGCCTAAAGAAAGACAAGCGCGTGAATCTAATATTTTTTAAAGGGAAGATAAAAGTAGTGGTACCTTTTGAGAAATAAAAACAGCCTTAAAGATTATTGGTAAAATGCAGGTCTGATGCAAGGTTTGCTGTGTTTTAAGGTTACAAACTGCATCTTGGGTTTTGGGAACTATCTCACTTGCAGCTTCACAATTGGTAAGGCCTGGGGACATATAGAACTAATCACACCCTTGATTAAGAAGACAAATATTGACTGCACTTAGCACACAATTAAAGCAACTTACCAAGTTTTACCTTAAAAATTGCTAGGAGTTACCATTATAACTCATAACTAATTGAGACTACTAAAAATAAATTTACATGCAACTACTAAAAATAAATTTGCATGCAAGGCATGTTAGAACAGTAAAATGTAGGGGTTTTTTTGTAAAATGTTATAACAAGGTTATCTTAAAGTGCTAATCTTCTCTCTGGCAAAATTTGTAAAGGGTCATAAAAGGTTTTTGCTTCTTTAAAATGTCTGAGTCATCATTTTGGCGAAATAAATAATTTATGGTAATCTGGAACTCTATTTCATAATATCAAGTGTTTTGAACTTAACATATTTAACAACCTTCCCAAAAGCAAACTTAAGTTTCAAAGTTGTCTTTCCTGACACCTGGCTTTTCGGATACTTCAGAGGGCCCACATTTGACATATTTAGGTACATGGGATTGCCAAAATGATGCGCAATCTTCTTTAGGTTATATCTTGGTAAGTAATGCTAATATATTGATATGGTTTGGCTCTGTGTACCCACCCCAAATCTCATCTTAAATTGTACTCCCCTAATTCCTACGTGTTGTGGGAGGGGCCCAGTGGAAGATAATTTGAATCATAGGGGTGGTTTCTTCCATACTGTTCTCATGGTAGTCTCACAAAGTCTGATGGTTTTGATAAGACTCCGATGACTGGAAGCACACCGGGGTTCTTGGTCTCTCGCCAGTTTAGATAAAGTGACACGGGCACATGTGGAGTGGTTTTAAGGAGTGAAAAGTTTGATAGGCAAGAAAGAAGTAAGGAAGAAGAAAACAGCTCCCCCATACAGAGACAGAGGGAGGGGGGCATTGAACAAAGAGAAAACCTTCATGTGCAGCAAAAAAGTGGCTGCTTATATTGGGAGGCTGGAGGAGGCACTGTCTGATTTCCATGGGGTCCAGGGGATTGGTTTGACCAGGTATGTCATTTACGTAGCCTGCAAAAAAACCTGGCCCTCTCACCTTAGCTCTTTAATATGCAAATGTGGGTCGCCATGATGTTCCGAACACATGGTGTTATCTGAAAGTGGCCTTGACACTGGGTACACCAGGTGATAAGGAGAAAATGGTGGGGATTGTCATATTGAGTGAACCCAGTTTCTAATGGTGGGTATTTGCATATCAAAGCTTGCTAGCCTGGCCCTTCAAGCCACCTTTTCTGTTAGAAAAGAGATGGTTCAGGGGTTGTTTCTTATTATAAGAAAATTTCCACCAATAACTTTTGCCCTTACTAGCTGCTTAAAAATTGTTTCTTAATAATTCCTATATCAGTTTTATCAGGGTTTCTGCTTTTGCATCTTCTTCATTTTCTTTTGCTGCTGTCACATAAGAAGTGCCTTTTGCCTCCAGCCATGATTCTGAAGCCACCCCAGTCATGTGGAATTGTAAGTCCAATTAAACTTCTTTTTCTTCCAAGTCTCAGGTATTTCTTTATCAGCAGTGTGAAAACGGACTAATACAATAAATTGGTACCAGTAGAGTGGGGTATTGTTGAAAAGATATCCAAAACTGTGGAAGCAACTATGGAACTGGGTAACAGGCAGAAGTTGGGGGGGGGCTCAGAAGAAGACAGAAAAATGTGGGAAAGTTGGAAACTTCCTAGAGACTTGTTGAATGACTTTGACCAAAAGCCTGATAGTGATACGTCAATAAGGTCCAGGCTGAGGTGGTCTCAAATGGAGATGAGGAACTGGTTGAGAACTGGAGCAAAGGTGACTCTTGTTATGTTTTAGCAGAGACTGGTGGCATTTTGCACCTGCTGCAGAGATTTATGGAACTTTAAACTTGAGAGAGATGATTTAGGGTATCTGGCAGAATAAATTTCTAAGCAGCAAAGCATTTAAGATGTGACTTGGGTGCTGTTAAAGGCATTCAGTTTTATAAGAGAAGCAGAGCATAAAAGTTTGGGAAATTTGCAGCCTAACAATGTGATGGAAAAGAAAAACATTTTCTGAGGAGAAATTCAAGCCTGCTGCAGAAACGCATAAGTAACAAGCAGCTGAATGTTAGTCTCCAAGACAAGGGGGAAATAACTGCAGGGCATGTCAGAGGTCTTTATGGCAGCCCCTTCCATCACAGACCCAGAGGCTTAGGAGAAAATGGTTTTATGGGCCTCACCCAGGGTCCCTGTGCTGTGTGCAGCCTAGGGACTTTGTGCCCTGCATCTCAGCAGCTCCAGCCATGGCTGAAAGGGGCCAATGTAGAAGTTAGGCTGTGGCTTCAAAGGGGGCAAGCTCCAAGCCTTGGCAGCTTCCACATGATGTTGAGCCTATGAGTACACAGAAGTTAAGAATTGGGGTTTGGAAACCTCCATCTGGATTTCAGAAGATGCACAGAAATGCCTGGATGCCCAGGCAAAAGTTTCCTGCAGTGGTAGGATGCTCATGGAGAACCTCTTCTAGCACAGTGCAGAAAGGAAATGTGGGATCGGAGCCCCCACACAGAATCCCTACTGGAGTACTGCCTAGTGGAGCTATGAGAAGAGAGCCATCATCCTCCAGATCCCAGAATGGTAGATCCACCGACAGCTTGCACCATTCACCTGGAAAAGCCACAGACACTCAACACCAGCCTGTGAAAGCAGCTGGGAAGGAGGCTGTACTCTGCAAAGCCCCAGGAGCAGAGCTGCTCAAGACCATGGGAACCGACCTCTTGCATCAGCGTGACCTGCATGTGAGACATGGAGTCAAAGGATATAATTTTGGAGCTTTAAAATTTGACTGTCCCAGTGGATTTCAGGTTTGCATGGGCCCTGTAACGACTTTGTTTTGGCCAATTTCTCCCATCTGGAATGGCTGTATTTACCCAATACCTGTATCCCCATTGTATCTAGGAATTAACTAGCTTGCTTTTGATGTTACAAGTTCAAAGGTAAAAGGGACTTGCCTTGTCTCAGATGAGACTTTGGACTGTGGACTTTTGGGTTAATGCTGAAATGAGTTAAGACTTTGGGGGACTGTTGCGAAGGCATGATTGGTTTTCAAATATGAGGACATGAGATTTGGGAGGGGCCAGGGGTGGAATGATGTGGTTTGGCTCTCTGTGCCCACCCAAATCTCATGTTGAATTATACTGCCATAATTCCCACATGTTGTGGAAGGAACTTGGTGGGAGATAATTTGAATCACGGGGGAGGTTTTTCCCATACTGTTCTACTGGTAGTCTCATAAGATCTGATGGTTTTATCAGGGATTTTCACTTTTGTATCTTCCTCATTTTCTCTTGCTGCCACCATGTAAGAAATGCCTTTTACCTCCTGCCATGATTCTGAGGCCTCCCCAGTCAGGTGGAACTGTAAGTCCAATTAAACCTCTTTTTCTTCCCAGTCTCAGGTATGACTTTATCAGCAGTGTAAAAATGGACTAATATACTCCAAAATTTTATGGGATTTCTAAAATTCTAATGTATGAGTATATGCTATCAATCATAACTATGGTTTTTATATTAAGTTATTGTAAACCACAGAGATAACCAAACTTCTTTTTCAATTGTGTTTCTAACTGTAACTACCCTGGACATTTTGCTATTCACAGACAATTGTTGTCTTGTTTTAATCTTTTTTTGAAAATGGTTTCTAATGAGCTATAGAATTTTAACAGGTGCTCTCAACTGCAGTCTCTTGATAACTTTAGAGATTGTAACATTGGAATAAAGGAAAATGTACAGGACTCATAAAGACCTGAAATGTTCACAAATATCAAGCAAAATAAGAGTTAATTAAATGGACTGAACTTAGGAAGCTGAAGAAAATCGTCTTGACTTTGGCTTGGAATATTGCTGATCCTTGTTTTGTTTTTCAGAGTCAAGAACACTTATTTTGAACTATTTAGGGCCTTTAATAATTAAGATATACACTCCTATGAACAAAATTTGGAGCATATTTATTTCTCTCTGCCTGGTTCCTCTAGAATTTGGAAACTATCCGTGAGTGTTCTTAACTTATGGCAATATAGTTGTTTGCATCAGTGCAGTAAGAATCCATTTTTCTTTTGCAACAGGACACAATTGGAAAAAAAATGGTTATTTTACTAAGGCTTTTACTGGAAGTGTATGCTTCCCTTAAGGAGTCATTTTTGACTTGTAAAGCTAATAAAAGCCCCATGGAAGAAACTGGCCTCATACCCTTGCCTATGCAGTCCCTATAAAGGGTTTCTGACCAGTGGTCAGTAAAGAACGTCACTTTCTAACAGATCCAGGAGCCATTTATCTTGGGACCTTAAGAAGAGAGGATCACCCAACTCACAGGTATTTGAGGATAAACCCGTGGCTGGGCTCGACTTTAAAAGGCCTTATCTGAGATTCCTTGTGGAACAGAGTTCTATCAAAGCCAATCCAAAAGGCCTAAGCAGAAATAGTTACTCTTGCAGCACATTATGCAAATAATCAGGCCAAGTATAAGACTGAAGTTTATTTTGTAAACCACTCAGTCCTGTGATGATTTGTTTTTTAACAAAAATGAGGACTGGAGAGAGGGAGATTATGTTCCAAAATTTATCATACATTTGTCACTAAATTCTGAACTCATTAGTTGTTTTCAAGTTTTGCTGACATTTTAGACTAACCCTGCTTGGTCCTGTGAACCAACCGGCAATCTCTAGCACGAGCTCAGAAAGAACAAGAGGGATGGGTAATGTAAAAATCTGGATCAATATTCTAGTTCTGAGCAATTACCCTGAAAATCCCACCAGGTAATGGAATAAATAGGATGCCTATCACACGAAGGTTTCCTTTTTGGGAAAGTAAGACCAAGGGAAGTAACCGAAGCCAAGCATCCTGCACTTAAATCCTAGCAAGCTTAACTATAGCCACCAGTTATCTGGGTGTGTCATGAGACATACTTTTATCTCCCTTGTTAGAGCAGGACTCAATTCCACAGCTTCACCTCAACATTTGGCCTATAATAAGGAGTTCATGAAATGCCCCCTGAGACACATGTTTGTCCCAGACTCAATTCCAAGCTTCAGGTCAAAGCCCTAGCAAAGAAAACTGGATCTGAGGGATCCAGAGGCAAATGACAACAGAGGTTAAAAGGCACAGCGCAGGTAAGCATGGCTGATTCCTGCTGATTTAGCCAACCCCAAGCTTTCTGTTTCATGGATGAAGACCACATTAATACCCATGGCATAAATAAGGTCTAGGGAACTCCAAGACTACTGACAGTAGTGCAGATAGAGGCATAGGTGAGAGCAGATAACTTCTGTTCTCTAGGCCCTCCCTACTTCATGGGTGCAAGCTGCTTTGACACTCATGGAGGGGCCTGCCAAGGTCGCTGGGACTCAGAGATGCAAGGATGGAAGAAGGGAAAGAGGACACTCTTCCCTCTTTACCTCACATACTCTAAGTATCTGCTAGGAAGAGAAGGGAACCAGGGATGCCTGTTCTACTCTTTCTAGATGGGTAGCCATTCATCTTCAGACTGCAGCCCTCTCAAATGCATCCTGAAACCCTCGGACTCCTTTGGAAAAAGGTCTTCTTTTTCCTTTCTTCTCCTCATTTCTGCCTTCACTAATAGGTAATTCTGTCTCTGTACTACAGGACACTCCCCTCAGATGCATCCTCCAAACTGGAAAGAGTTAATTTTCCACACCTTAAACTGGTCAGCTTAGGATTGGGCTCAGAGGAAGGGAACCCAGAAGCCCAACATGCTGGCAAAAGGGTAAAGTTTTTTTGCCAGTCAGGTTTTTGGCCTCCCTCTCCCTGTACAAACTGGTAAAGGGCGTTGGAATTTTGAGCTCTCTTTACCCCTCCCCTTGTTTTCTTTTGATGCATGTTTTCTAATAACCTTGTTTGTCTGTTCCTGCCTTCAGGCCGTTAAACTCCAAACAGTCATGCAACCTGAGCCTCTGACAATGGTCCCTTCTGCTGGGAACCCTTAGGCCTCTAGGGAAGCTCTCACTGCTGTTTCCCCAAAACAGCGCCCCCTGTCAGCAGGAAGCAGTTAAGATCAGTCTTCTTCCTTATCCTTTATCTAAGGGCAATTAAGTGTACTTCTTTACAGTGGGAAATGAGACAGCCAGGTGGGAGAAGTGCCCTGAGGAAACTCCAACCAGACTGCCCACTGCGGTGGAGCCTCGGGAAGTTCATGACATTTGCAGCAGGGAGGAGCCTGGCCCCTCCTCTTCTTGTTTGGAACCTGAGATTCAAGCTGCGGGCAGGAAGCACTCTATTCTAGCAGGGAGCCTGACCTAGTGAGAGTCCCTGTTTCCCACCTTTTTTCCTTTTCACCCAATAAAACCCTGCTTCACTCACCCTTCAAACCATCTGCGAGCCTAAATTTTCATGGCTGTGGGACAGACAAGGACTCCATTTTTAGCTGAACTAAGGAAAAGTCCTGCAACATTAGGAATGGATGAAAAATGAAGGGAAATAACTGAGATGTTGTTTTCACATTTGATAAGACTAAAAATCAAAAGAATAGTTGACTGTTGAGTCTGTCAGTAAATAAGAAGTGAAAACTTGAGGCACCAAAGTACTAATGCCTTAAATAAATACACAAGAAAAGAAGGAAGTGATTATACTGTTGATTAATTTGTTGCAACAAACTTGAAAAAAACAATTTTAGAATAAAAAGGTTAGCTATAGGCAGGGCGTAGTGGCTTACACCTATAATCTCAACACTTTGGGAAGCCAGGTAGAGTGGATCACTTGAGCTCAGAAGTTTGAGACCAGTCTGGCCAATATAGTGAAACCTCATCTCCACAAAAGATAGAAAAATTAACCAGGCTTGGTGGCACATGCCTGTAGTCCCAGCTACTCAGGAAGCTGAACTGGGAGAATCACCTGAACCCAGGAAGTTGAGGCTGCAGTGAGCTGTGATCGTGCCACTGTACTCCAGCTTGGGTGGACTCTGTTTAAAAAAAAAAAAAAAAAAAGTTCCGTACGTATGTAACAATGGAAAAAGGAGTCCATGCAAAATGGAAAAAAGCCTGAAAAGGTATCAGGGACTGAACGTGATTGATGGAAAATGATCCTAGAGGGGATAGAGGGAGATGGAATCAGTAGCATAGCAGAAGGTGGCAAGGAATTCTTATTTCCAAACAGGAATAGACACATGGATCCGACATTCTGAAACAGTACAGCTAACATAGAATTATAACCCTAGAGTTTAATATATTGAGAATACTTACATAGTTAATATGAAAGAAAGTAGTGGTGCCATGGCGGCTTAGAGATGACTGTGGCTATCATACTGAAAGACAAACTAGGGCATTGGAAGGACAGGAGCAAAGTGCAGAGGCTCAAAACCATTGATAAAAGTTTAAAGGAATTGTGGGTTTATGAAAGAAAGTTAAATCTAGGTGTGGAAACTTTAGAGTTTCCTACATCAGTCAGTTTCACAAAATTCTGAAGTTTTAGTAAAATTTTCAAATTGTTCTCTAGCACAGGAAATAATCAAATATGTGAAATGAACTAGCTACATACATCTCTAAAGGATGGAAACATAATTTTTTAGAACTATCATTTCTTTTGGAATTTTGCTAGCATTTTAAATACCATGTATTTAACATATTTAAACATATTCGGTCATAACACTCTGCATTTGCTACTGTTTTTAAATAAACTTAAAACAGGTATCTGTTGATTGCTAATTTTTAGAGTCTAGTTTGCTTTTATAATTAGAAAATAGATATGGAGAAGAACCCACAAGCATAAATTCAGCAACCTTAGTTACAGCTCACACTATTCATGTTAGCCATGTTTTAAATCCCTTGGCAAAAGATAATGCCATATAAGGAAAGGTGAGGCCAGGGTGAAGAGTGAGCATGGGGAACAAACAGAATGGGAGAGACATAAGACATTGCTCCAAATGTCCTGACCTGTCTTTCGCATGCCTAAAACTATTCTAGTAGTACCTACTTCTTCTTTGGCAAGTGTGTTGGAAGAAGACAGATGAAGAGAGTGGACAGGCACATGTGGAAAGTGAAAAGTAATAATATATGCCTTTGTGACAAGGAAACATATTTTTGCACATACGTACATGAATCCTTGAAACCAGTAAGACTATCTCATTTTAAGTAAACTCCGTATATTATAATAATATTTAATACTGAAAATTGTTATTCACTAATTTCTTTCAATTAACAAGCAATCCCAGGGTACTAAACATAAAATTCAATTTACACATAATGCTTTAAAATGTATCAAATACTGCCCCAATTCCAAAAGCAGAAACATAACTATGCCAAATATGGATCAGTAGTGATATATCTACAGTTCTAAGGGTCTAAGGTAGACAAGAATGATGATAGTTCTACAAGCCTAACTACTGTGGGTAGAAAGATTTTCCTAAGCTATTTGTAAAGTGAAATTACACAAATTAATGAAGAGTAAGTTTTTGCTCAACAAGTGGATTGGCTGAATTAGAAGTATTTTCTAGCATTGTCATCTATCATATTCAGAAAATGTTTTATAATATACCATTGAATATCTACGTTCTCTTTTTCTGATCTTAGATCTCTGTAACACTTAGAGTGGAAACTTTGCCCGGCTTTATCCCTTTTTGATATCTAATTAAACCTGATTTAGTACAGAATTTATCAGTATGCCTTTTCCCTCATATTTCATTTATGGATATGGACAGCCACCCATTTTTACCGTGCACTGTATGTTGAAAGATCAAATACATCAGCATAATTTAAATAAATCTGAGCCCTATAAATTCCCACTGGATACAAGACCACAAATGGGAACAAGAACAAGGGCATGTTCAATGACATTAAAATGCAACTAATTTAAAACACAAAAGAAATGCATTTCTAAAAAGTGCCTAATAAATCTACAGCACTCATTTCCACAGGATTTTAGTGAGCCAAATACCTCAACAACTTTCAAGAAAGAATTACACATTCATAGCTTAAGGACAAAATATTTGTGGCCGTAACACCACATGGACTATCAATTTAGATGCTTTGTTTTTGAGTCAAAAGAGACTGCAGCAACTTTCTAGATTAGTAAAATTTCCTTGACAATTAGGGAATGTGCTAACGTAAAAATATCTCTAAATTTGGAATCTTCATTTACTTAGTTCTTTTATTTGGCTGCTGGGCTTATTTCAAATAACACTGGGGTTATGGATGTAGCCATAATCTTTTCTTGGCTATCTTTGAATTGATTGTATCAGTAGACCATTAGCATAATTAATTGCCTCAAAAAAAAAAACTGGATCGTGTGCAAAAGCAGTAATTTTTATAGTAACAGAAATACATTTGTATGCAAGTATAATGGAATAGAAAGGAAAGAAGAGAAACATTAGAAAAAGAAAAGAGGGAGGGAATGAGAGCTAGAGGAAAGAAATAAAGAAAGACCAGAGCTATATGTGATAGCCTGGCTGGAACCACAGATTGACTCTAGACCCAAACAGAGAAGATAAATCAAGTTTTGCTAATGAAATAAGAAAGCCTTTACTTTTTTCTCCTTGATACTAATGTTTCTTAATGCATAGTGTTTCATATAAGGTGAATTCCAATGTTTTCCTTTTTATTCTTCCTTCTATGCCAGTAATTACCAAAGGAGAAGGGTTCATATAAGCTTCCCTTTACCCAATTACCTTCTTACAAGTACCTATGAGGTTCAAGAAATCCAATTTTCCCTTCCTGTGAGTCTAATTTTCTGAATACCACTAGCAAACTCTGCAATTCTAGGCCTATGATCTTTCCATTTATTCAACTATTTAGTGAACAACCACCTCTATCACAGGCATTAAGATAGGCTCTGGAGATATAACAGTGATAAAAATAAACGTGAATCCCTACTTCCAAGGGGTTTGTTCTCTACCAGAGGAAGAGAGAGGAATGGGAAAGAAGGCAGATAACAAACAAAATTAAAAAGTAAAAGATAGAGATGGTTATAAATGCAATAGAAAAAACAAAGCAGGAGATGTGAGTAGAGAGTATATTTGTGAAGACTAAAGAAAAGGGTGTAGGCCAGGCACGGTGGCTCACGCCTGTAATCCCAGCACTTTGGGAGGCCAAGGCGGGAGGATCATGAGGTCAGGAGATCAAGACCATCCTGGTTAACACAGTGAAACCCCGTCTCTACTAAAAATACAAAAAATTAGCCGGTGTGGTGGCAGATGCCTGTAGTCCCAGCTACTCAGGAAGCTGAGGCAGGAGAATGGTGTGAACCCGGGAGGCGGAGCTTGCAGTGAGCCGAGATTTCACCACTGCACTCCAGCCTGGGCCACAGAGCAAGACTCCATCTCACCAAAAAAAAAAAAAAAAATGGTGTAGTTTTAAATACAGTGGTCCAGAAAATTCTCACTGATAAGTGTCAATTAAACACTGCACAAAATAAGAGAGTGAGTCACTAGCATATCTTGAAAACAGGACTCACAATGGGAGCAAGAGAATGCAAATTCCCAGAGACAGACTCCTCCTGGCATGTGTGTCTGGAGCAGAGTGAGCAGAGAGCAGTAAGAGGTGAATTCAGAGAGGTAATAGAGGCAAGGAGATATGACACAGAAGGTGCAGGGCCTTGTAGACACAGATAATAATTCTAAATTTAATTTTTAGAAAGATGGGGAGTCTTTGGGGAATACTGACAGAATTGTGTCATGATCTGAGTTGTATTTAATGGAATAATTCTTGCTTTATGTTGACAGTAAATAAATCTGAAGCTCTGAGTAGGTAGATGAAGGGTAGAAGATGTAGAAATAACCGTCTTAAGAATAGACACAGAAGTTAAAACCATGAAGGTTGATGGAAACTTCCAAAGAAAGCATGTGGAAAGAACAGTAAAACAAGGACAATGATGGAAGCCTACTGGAGGCTAATTTGTAAGAGATGGAAGGAGAGGGATGAACTCATGGAATCCAAGAAAGAACTGGTCAGAAAGACATGAAAAGAAACAAACAAGTACAAAATGTGAAGACTGATGAGCTCCACTAAGGCTCCAGATGAGCTTAGACATCATAAATTTGGACTGAACTAAATTTGAACTGACATATATATGGTTGTGTGTGTCATTTAGAAGTACTCCTATGCCAGTAGTAGCTTAGAAACCTGATTGACGAATTGACTCAGAGTTGTGGTTTTCCTAAGCAGGTGCAATAAATAATAGGAATATCAGATAACCAAGATATTGATGAGAGAATAGATAAGATATTCAGTCATATGTTTCTGTGCAGGGAGAAGTAAATAGATTCAAAAGATGGATAAGTAATTAGGAAACATAGGAATTAAGATACAACGTGTGTTTAAGAGTGTGAAGAACAGATTTCCTAGGAGAGAGGTTAAAATTGAGGACAAGAAAAATTGTTAGAGAATGAGATTTTTGTGTTTTAAATTTGTAATGTGAAATATAATTGAATGTAATGATGTGGAACACAATAATTAAATTAAAATTTGATGACTGTTTGATGTATCTTAGGCTGAAGATAGTTTCGTTTCATGATATAGATCTTATCATTTTCATTTAACTTTTTTATTGCTGTCATAAAATTCTAAGTTAAAGGACTTTCTTCCAGGTGTTTTGCTCGAGATATCTGTTCTAGTGTATGCCATCTGACCACTATTGGCAAGATTCAGGAGCCCAATGTACAAAAGCTGCCCCCAGCTTACAGAATCCTCATTGTGAAGTGAGGCTTGTTTCAGACTGGATATGAACATTTTACTGGATATGGCTTATTTCACACTGGATATGAGCATTTTACTCAAACTTACATGAAGTTCCAGGGAGTCCAGACATCATGAAAGAAGTTTTGACTGTGCTTAGTCCTCTAAATTCCATCTGCTTTTTTTTACTAAATAGTCTGGGTTAGGAGCATTCATACTCAGCATGTAAAACCAAAGAAAACTAGATAAAAAGAAGCAAAAATACATTATTTAAATGGAAACATATTGCTTACAACCAAATATAATCATAGGATTGATAAATAGATAAACCACTTTAGTTTTATTTTTAACTTCAGTTGACTATCTCTCTTGAAGCAAGGTAACATAGTTGACTAGTTATGCATATGCTTCCCCAACTTTTTGTATCCTTTGTTTCTAAATCACTAGAACAACATCTGCCAGGTGTAATTTCATTTTCTCACAGTAAATGCTGAAGAAAATTGCTTCACCTTCTTGTAGGCGAAGTGCACTATTTTGAGTTTGCTTCTAGCCCCTTTAAATTTCGGTCAGTAAGAGTGAACCTAAGTTTTCCGCTTCACACCTCTTTCCCTAGTATTTAAATCTGTCTTACTGTCAATGGATGCTCATTGTCTTCAAGATCTGCATAATATCCAGACACAGTGACCCATAAGATTTCTTTTGCTCATTAATCTCCAAGTGTCTCTAATGTAAACCTACAAAGGAAGAATTTGGTAACTCCCTGCAAAATAATTAAATCAAGACTTTATGGTCCTCAAAGGGAGAGTACTCCCTAAAGTAAATCTAGCAGCAAAAGCTCCTCCTTTTTCACTTAAACTAAATATCCATTTTCTGTAGTATAATAGAGAATTCATCAAATGGGAGAAATTCTCATAACAGCTTAATTCGACGTTAAAAGAAATAAGTAAAAGACAGAATTAATAAAAGGAAAGATAATATCAGGTATAATTTGGTGATTAATGTCCAACAATGTGTTAAAATAGAGAGTGAAAGAAAATTTATGCTAAAAGGGAAAAAAGCAGAGAAGAGAAAAAGGAACAAAGTCTTGAAGATATATAAGGAGAAACTGAAAAAAGGAATAAAAAATGACAATAAGAAATAAATTTTTAAAAGAAATTGGAAATTTCTTACTATTGTAAAGCAGAGCATTATTATTTTAGTAATAATATCAAAAATGTTAAATCATAGGGTGATTAGTAAACACATAAAATGTTTTATTAAAGTTCTTACATACCACTGTATTGCTTTTTATTTAATTAATTACTGCCATTTTAATAAAAATATCTATATCCTCATATCATACGATGGATTATTTCATATAGATAAGTTAATATGAAAACAAAGTAATCACACAATGTCTCAAATGCAGAGGACTCATTATGTGTGTACATTAATCAGAATATTCAATTCTACTTGAATAAACACAATTTAATGCTAAATTTTTTATATTTTCTGGATGCATAACTATTCAATCAATGCTTTAAGATTACCCACTTATGTCAAGTATAATTGGGATATTGCCCCAAAAGTCTAATGGTTGCTTCCTTATTATAGCCTAGTGTTCAGATTTATGCAAATAGAAAACAATTTCTGCAGTATCCTTTAAAAATAAAAAAATAAACAAAGTATCTGATTGTGATTGCTGTTTTGTAGGTTCAGACATTTTAATGCATTCTTTCTTGGAAAAAAATAACAACAACCAGGAACAATAATCACAGACAAAACTTTGCAACACCAATTGCTTTGAAAAGGAAACAAATATTTCCCACACACACAAGAAAAAATACTGTCCATTCCTGTCAGCCTTTTCAACCTCTTTTGTGTTCCAAGAAATTGCGAGTAATGAAAACAGAGCAGAGCCAATCAAATGGGTGTGTATACTAGTGCACTGTGAGAGTTGAAAGCTCTGCATTTAAAATAAGGTTTATGCATTATTCATAGACTATGCATGTTTATGTAAATTACCTAAGGCGGAAGTGTATACGAAACCAGAATCTGAAGTAAAATGACGATGTTATAATATACTGCTGGACTTGCATCTCGCCAGTTCAACATACCTTCGTTATACTATTCTTCAAAATTACATCATATGCCAGTTCACACCAGAAAAACTAATAAAACTTTGAGACTTACACATATTATATATTTTTCAACATTTCTTTCAGATTCAATATATTATTAAACACTGAAACTTAGCCATGTAAAATTCAGACAGCCTAGGAATAAAGAGGTACACATACACTCCTGTAAGCAGTTGTTATATAAGTTGAGGGAAATAGAAAATGGTGCTTAGAAATTTAATTTAAAGATAGGATGGTTTTTAATATATGGGGATTTCTGCTTTTAAAAAAGAGAGAAAACATGAACCCTTCCTTTTTTGGAAATAGAGCCAGTAAATTGTGGAAGGTAATATAGTATTTGGAAGGCAACCTCCCACCTAGCATGGAACACTGGAGTGGTTTCTGGCCAGCAATAATCAGCTCAGACTCATCTTCTGGGTTAAAGTGTTCTTTTGAATCAGTCATTGTGGGCTGCCAGCCAAGAGGAAGAGTTCATTTGCATGAGATCTCCACCTCCTGGTCAGCTCTGAAAATCTTGGCAGCTTAGCTCTGCAATTGGCAAAGGAATGTTTTTTAAAAAAATTAGTAAATAAGGGCTTCTAAAGAAAACATCGTCACTGAATTAAGTCCAATCCACCTGAAATACATTGCTCTGTTATCTTTTAAATTGTTATAAATATAGCAGGCATTTTAAAGTCATTTCTGTTTATTTCCTTCCTAATGTACTGTGTGAACCATTTTCCTCATGTGTTAACGTACTATATGCAAATGGCGTTTAATGTGTTTTATTCACAGAATGCATTTGCAAATCATTTTGTGTGGGGGGAAAGCAGTTGTTTCACTTTTGCTGTGAAACTGAAAAGTAGGAGTATACATCACTACATTTCTAAAATGAGCGAAAATTTAAATGGAATGAGGAAAGCCCACAGAAGCTATAATAAAAATTGTCTATGTTCCTAATTCACCTATTAGTACCTTTTTCTCACTTCATAGATTTTCAAAGTCTGCTTGCTAAATTTCCCTCCCTAAGAATTTTAAGCTCTTGTCATTTGAAACAATTATCTTTGCCATTATTTGTGCTTAGGTCCATGTGTACTGCTCCTCTTAGAAATCAAAAGAAAACCTCAGAAACAGCAAACACTGTTTAGTAAAGCAAAAAATTTAACTTAAACATTTGTGCTTTATGTACTACCACAGTAACTGAGAGTAATTTCTCACACATCTAATCAACATATATTTCATGCATGGCATTTAAAGACTTTCAAATAATTTGCAACAGAATATATTTTTATATAGTTCTTATACTCTAAACAATATGAAATCACTAGATGTTTAAAAAATGTTGAGAGTAGGTTAAATACTGAAGGGACATTAAAATTCCATTTTATATAATGTTAAATATGTAACCAAAAATGAACATAACTGTTATGAAAATAATGTAAAGAATGTGTACAACATAATATTTTTATCCTGTTAATTTATAGAAATAGATCTCTAAATGGCTATTTTCATTCCATGTGTAGAATGACCAGGAAGAATGTTGGCAATTACTCTGTGAATGGCGTTCTACCCTGGCATGAAGGTATAACTAATTTACATATAGCATTGTTGGAAATGAAGCCTGTGACATACAGATCATCATCAACATTGGGAATGCACACTGCCAATTGTACCTCCTCATACAAATAGATACTGCCACTTATGGATCAAAAGGAGTGTTGCGACTATGGTCCTGAGCCATTAAAACATGTTACAGAACTTTAAATGTGTTTTAGAAGAGGGGACTTTATCATTAGAAGGATATTTTTCCCTTTGTCATGTAAACTTACTCCAGGGAAATATTTATGTTTTACCTACATTGTCATATTTCCCCCAAAGGAAAAAGGCATATGGCACAAAAATTAAAAATTTTTAATTATTTTATATGTCAGTAAAACAGCACTTCATTTTTTTAAATAATAGAAACACAATAAAGTCTTCTTTAAATTTTAGAATAGGAAAGAAAAAGAACAAAATGTAGATACAATCTACTAATCTTTGAGCAATGGCTTAGTAGTTTCCATGGTGACATGAATCTACAAATATAAATTCAAGTGAGGTAACTTTTACTTCATTTATCAGAAAAAAATGCAAAAGAGAATTAAATTACCCGGTAAATTATCTCGGTTATTTCCTTCATGTTGCATACATATCACTGATTGACTTACCTCCTGCTATTCATCTTTGTATTTTAAAAAATCTAAAAATTTGCCCTGTGCATTTTAGAAGACTAAATATTTTTAATTTAACACGAGATTATTATTTCTTGATGTTAAAAAAGCTTTCTCGATAACTAAATAGTGAATTGGTTACAAAACTTGAAGAGAATTAAGCTTCCAGCAGTAAGATATTTTTCTACCAAAATTTTTGAAAGAGGAATATGAGTGCATTCGCGATTTTACATCTGCCCTATGGGAAAATCGATAATAGATTGTTTCTATACATTATGTGTCAAGTCTTGCCTATTGAGGCATATACAATAGGTATGCACTCGAGTATAATTTACAAAGTACGTTTACAAGGTATTTCCTTAGTGCCCTAACCTATTATCGTTTCTCTTCTCTTAATTTTCATGAGGCTTCATTGTGCATCTTATTTTCTATTTAGTGAAGAAATTGAGTGATTGATTATGGATGATAAGTGAAAAATCAGTCAAATGTGGACAAGGCTGGCCTGATAAGACCGAAATGAAGTATGCTTTTGGTTGTGTAATAATTTCCAGCTGTGTTCTAGTTTAAGAAAATGTCCAACATGACTCTCCTAGCTTAACTCAATCACACATTTCATACAGGTAGTATTTTTCAGATGACACCAAGTTAGAAGGGACTGCTAACACCTCAGAAGAAAAGATCAGAATTCAAAGTGACCTCGATAAATTGAAGAAACAGCATGAACCTAGCTAGCCACAGGCCATACAGGGAAAAGAATCTAAGCTAGTATTCATCATTTATTTATTTTTTCATTCACTCATAAAATATTAATTGAATGCCTACTATGTGCCAGCTACAAGCTGAATATTGTTTAACACAAATGCATTTTTAGTTTGGCAATCTACCCCCTCCTTCAATGCATGGCTGGACCCTTTCAGGAAATCAGTTCCTTTCAAAATTGTGTGCTCCTACATTATGCAAAATCAATAGATTTAAGAGAAAAAATACAAATAGGTCTAAAAATATGACATCATATCATAGATAGATATATATACTTTATATATATATACACACACACTTTGGATAGATACACACACATATACACACACATCTCCTCTTTCTTTTTTAAAGGTGAGTCACTTTGGGGGGACAAAATAAATCATATTTAGTGTTTAATTGTGGGTTTCTATAGGGTTATAATAAAAATAATTTAAAATATTTTTGTGGCTCAATCTTTCCATGTTAAATTGAAGAATAATCAGGATATCTTTAAAAATCTGATTCTGCTAGAGTCTTACCTGTGTTTCCACCCTGGCTGCCTTAAAAGAAGAGTAATCATGCATCCTGGTTTGATTTGGACAGTTTACATCTGCTGTCTCAGCATAATTATTAATCTGTCTTTCACTTTCAGACATGATCAATTTAAACAATAAATTATGTGACCCCTGTGTCTTGAGGTGCCGCTTCAACTATACCCAAGCACTGCACCTTTTGATGGGGTCAAACAAGATGCCATTCTAGCCCTCAGGGAGCTGACTGGAAACCGAGGGAGACATAAATATCAACAGCTCTTTTCAAGGGAAATCAAGGACTTGAAGAAGAACAAACTTCATACAAAAGAATAGGTTAAAAAAGGATAGTATTCGAGAAGCCATTAAGGCTGTCAAATTTGAGAACATAAGACAGCAAAGCCTAATAATTAACAACTTATTAAATACAGTTCATTTTTGAACAAAAACCACTTTATCTAGGTGTTTTTAATTTGAAAACCATGTTCCACAAGCTATTACAAATAACAGCCAGAAATAATAATAGTACATAACAGTAATAGCAATACATGAATGATATTTACTTGTGTATAATGAAAATTATTTTCATTACTCTTCCAGGCTTTTCACCAGTCTTTGACAATGGATAATGCATTTTTTTGTTGTTGTTGTTGTTTAACAAATATTTCCTATTTTACCTGAATTATATTTCTCATGTTTTTCTTCTCTCACTTACGTAGCCTTGGGTTTGAGGAAATAAAGAGTTAAATTTTTAAACAGCCACTGATATGCTCTCTAAAGCAATTATTTCTTCTGTCACCAAGAGATAAATGTACTACCACAAGACATTACAAATGTGCTCCTCTAGACTCTAATACAAATTACTGTCAGACCACACCACTTAAAGCCTTCCTCCTCTTATTTAGTAAAGCCAATTTCTTGTGATTTTTTTACATAAGAAGAAAATATCTTGCTCTGAAGATTGTTAACACATTTTAACAATTTTTAAACTATTTAAAATAACAAAACTGTTTATTAATTCTTAAAACCATTAATACTGAGACTGTTGAACCTTCTGGAACAAGTCAGTGGGGAAGAAAGCCTCTGGAATCAAGTGAATTTCCTACTCTCTGGCAGGGTTGCAGAAGGACCTCAATCATTGAAAGCAATTCTAAAGTTAGTCCTAACCCCAAACAAGCTTCTGGAAGAAAAATTTAAGCTGCTAAAATTGAAGTATAGATTTACCTCAATTATAGTCTTATCCCCAGAAGAAATTATCTTAGGGTTATTCAAAGCGTATCAATGATGCTCAGAGACTGTGAACGTATTTCTCTTAAAAAACAATGTGCATTTTAATGAAATATGTTCTTGTCTACTTTCCAATGGGAGGAATGTATTACGGTTCTAATATTTACTTCCTTCTCTTCTCTGTGTGGTTATTGACTAATAACTCGATCTCTCTGTTCATATTGGTATGATCATCCATAAACGTAAGAACATCTACTAAGACTCTGTGGAGAGTGTGTGTTGTACTAAAGCTAATGATGACCTTAAGGAGCAGCCACATGTACCTGTTTGGTAGGGAATTACTGCTCTCAACCTGCATCCCACCTCACAACCCACTCCTAGTATCACACCTTGAAGTGTCATTTCCAAGACTTCTCATCGATTCCATGGCTGAACACTATTAGTGGGTTCCAGTTGTACCAGGTGATGAGGCCAGCCTTTGTCACGACAATAAGGACTTGCCTGACCTGGCTATGCCTAACTCTTCAATCATCCCGTACTACTCTGACCTTTAATATCTACTCTAGCTATATAGGCCTTAGGTCAGTTTTCAAATATGCCTAACTCTTTCTCAAGGAATGTTTCTGCACACACTGTTGCCTCAGACTGGAAGGCACTTTCCCCTGCCCTTCACAATGGCTGCCTCTTTATCCTCTTCATCTCTGTTTAAATGTCACTTCTCAGAAAGGCTTTTCCTGATGCTTTATCTAAAGTATCCCTTTTCATTGATTATCTCAGCAGTGTTTATTTTTCATAGCACTAATCACAATTGGTTATTTCATTTATTTGTATGTTAACTTAGTTCGTCTGTTTTGTCCACTACACTCAAGTCTCTCTAAAGGCAGGAACAACTGCTGTATTACTTGTGGGAAGATTCCCAGCACTGAGCCCAATGTCTGGCACACAACAACTTGCAACTACTCTCTCCTAAAAGCAGATCGATGAGGGTTAAATGATGGAACCAGCCAGGGAGAAAGTTGGTATTACACACACATACATACACACACGCACACACACACACACACACACACACGGGTGGTAAAAAATATGCGTTAAAACAAATGAAAATAATGTTTTAACATCTGAAGAGGTTAAGGAAGAGTAACTCAGCTCTTGAAGATACCAATATCTTGGAAACACCAAAAAGTCTTTCCCTTTCTGGTCTCCAAATACTCTGGCAGTCCGTAAGATAAGTGGCAGACAGGAGGCCATAGGATCCCACTTCAGGAAAGCTGACCAGTGCAAGAGAAAAGACCCACAGATAAAGAAAGCTGGGAGTCATGCAACAGCCAGTCAAGTCCCTGCCTAATCGCCCTATAATGAAGCTTATAATTTACTACTCCTGCTTATTCATCAGAATTTTCAATCAGTCATTTGGAGGTTCTTTTAAATATAAACAGACAATCAATGATCACCAGAAATTTGAAGACTCTAGCATAACAGTTCAAATAAAGAAAGAAAAAGGAGAAGAAAAAAAAAAGAAGAAAGAGAAAGGCAGAAAGAAAGAAAGAAAGAAAGAAAGAAAGAAAGAAAGAAAGAAAGAAAGAAAGAAAGAAAGAAAGAAAGAGAGAGAGAAAGAAAGAAAGAGGAAAGAAAGAAAGAAGGAAAGAAAGAAAAAGGAAGGAAGAGGAAGGAAAGAAAGGAAAGGAAAGAAAGGGGAAGGAAGGAAGGAAAGAAGGAAGGAAGGAAGGAAGGAAGGAAGGAAGGAAGGAAGGAAGGAAGGAAGGAAGGAAGGAAGGAAGCAAGGGAGGGAGGGAGGGAGGGAGGGAGGGAGGGAGGGAGGGGAGAAAGAAAGGAAGGAAGGAAAGGGACGAGGGAAGGAAAGGGAGGAGGAAGGAGGAAGGGAGAGACAGAAAAAGAAAGGAAGGATTCAGAGAAAATCCAGGCACTGAAGGAAACTTTAAAATGTTTTCTTCAGAAAACTCAGAAAATAAGAGAAGATAATTGGATCTATGAAGAAGGAGGAGTAGGAAAAGAGAGCATGGAAGGGGAGAAAGAGGAACTACAACAACAGCAGCAGCAGCAGCAACTACGACTACACAAATATCATGGAGAAATGAAAAGGCTACTAAAGATGACTAATAGAAAAAAAAACTGAAGACCAAGTAAAGGGTCAACATCATAAAACAAGAGTTTCAGAGAGATAACAGAGAAAGGAAAGGAAAGAAAATTATCAGGAAGTGCTACAAAAAAAGCGCTTACAAAAGAAGAACAAATACCTTCAAATTGAAAGACCTCTTCAAATACCTAGCACAATGAATACAAATGGACCACACTAACGTACATAGTCATGAAATTTCACCCCCATGGCAAAAATAGAAATATTCAAACGTTTCTCGAGAGAAAAGTAACAGATTTTATTAATAGGCTCAAAATTCAGAATGGTATCAGACTTCCAAAAGGGAAACTGAATCTGGAGAAGCAATGGATTGACACCTTTAAGATATTGTGGGCAAAACATCTCCAATATTGAATGTTTTAGCCAGCCAAACAAACACTCAATTGTTTTGGTAAATCAAGACATCTTCAGGCAACTGGATCCTTTCCTTACTCCTTATACGAAAATTAATTCAAGATGGATTACAGACTTAAATGTTAGACCTAATACCATAAAAATCCTAGAGGAAAACCTAGGTAGTACCATTCAGGACATAGGCATGGGCAAAGACTTCATGTCTAAAACACCAAAAGCAACGGCAGCAAAAGCCAAAATTGACAAATGGGATCTCATTAAACTAAAGAGCTTCTGCACTGCAAAAGAAACTACCATCAGAGTGAACAGGCAACCTACAGAATGGGAGAAAATTTTTGCAATCTACTCATCTGACAAAGGGCTAATATCCAGAACCTACAAAGAACTCAAACAAATTTACAAGAAAAAAACAAACAACCCCATCAAAAAGTGGGCAAAGGATATGAACAGACATTTCTCAAAAGAAGACATTCATACAGCCA
The DNA here is from genome assembly GCF_037993035.2 of Macaca fascicularis. NCBI lineage: Eukaryota > Metazoa > Chordata > Mammalia > Primates > Cercopithecidae > Macaca > Macaca fascicularis. Next base: position 91,537,037 of record NC_088380.1, on the reverse strand, counting down.
ACAGACACATGAAAAAATGCTCATCATCACTGGCCATCAGAGAAATGCAAATCAAAACCACAATGAGATACCATCTCACACCAGTTAGAATGGCGATCATTAAAAAGTCAGGAAACAACAGGTGCTGGAGAGGATGTGGAGAAATAGGAACACTTTTACACTGTTGGTGGGATTGTAAACTAGTTCAACTATTATGGAAAACAGTATGGCGATTCCTCAAGGATCTAGAACTAGATGTACCATATGACCCAGCCATCCCATTACTGGGTATATACCCAAAGGATTATAAATTATGCTGCTATAAAGACACATGCACACATATGTTTATTGCAGCACTATTCACAATAGCAAAGACTTGGAATCAACCCAAATGTCCATCAGTGACAGACTGGATTAAGAAAATGTGGCACATATACACCATGGAATACTATGCAGCCATCAAAAAGGATGAGTTTGTGTCCTTTGTAGGGACATGGATGCAGCTGGAAACCATCATTCTTAGCAAACTATCACAAGAACAGAAAACCAAACACCGCATGTTCTCACTCATAGGTGGGAACTGAACAATGAGATCACTTGGACTCAGGAAGGGGAACATCACACACCGGGGCCTATCATGGGGAGGGCTGAGGGGGGAGGGATTGCATTGGGAGTTATACCTGATGTAAATGACGAGTTGATGGGTGCTGACGAGTTGATGGGTGCAGCACAGCAACATGGCACAAGTATACATATGTAACAAACCTGCACGTTATGCACATGTACCCTACAACTTAAAGTATAATAATAATAAATAAATTTAAAAAAAAAGACATCTTCAGGCATACAAAAACTCAAAAATTAGATTCTATAAACTCTTTCTCAAGAACCCACTGGAGGATGTGAACCATCAAGGAAAAGAGTCACCAAGAAAGCGAAATGCACGGAAGTAAGGAAATGGGAATATAGCATTAAAAAGGTTAAGGGAACTCCTAGTAGATAATTGCACAGAAAGAACAACTGTATGGATGAAAGCCAGAAGGCTGGAGGACTACAGAAGGGTTATCTTAGAAACAAATTAAACTGGTAGACTTTCTAATATGCATGAATGGAACTGAAAGGAAATTTACACTTTGGTCACAGAGTTTGGAGACAAATTAATTCTGGGAACATGGAAAACAACTAAGAAAATAAATGTTGGATCACACTTTTTCGTTGTACACCTTTTTATTATTCTCTGTAAGTTTAAAATGTGTGATCAAAAGTTCATTATACTGCATAACTGTAAATAATATTTATATAGTCATTATATAAACAGTTAAGCTCAAGTAGAAAGAAGCTGCTAACCCAGCTCAGCTATTTTGCCATGTAGAAATGCAGGGCCTAGTGTTGCCAGAACTTGCCATGTGGTGCCAAATTATAGCTTCTGGCTATTCTGATTGAGAAATTAAAATGGTCACATTAGCTCACACAGAGGAAAGCTAGAATAAGGCTATCAAATCAATTGTGCAAGACAAAGATATTTTGGGTCATTCATGCCCAATTGGGGGAACCCAGATTTCTTCTCTGCCAAATAGCTCATATATCAGGAGAAGAGCTTGGGATTCAAATATCAGAACGCTTCGATGACTAGTCATCTTTTGAACAAAGCATTGCATCTGTAAGATTATCAGTCATGTTCTTGTATACCTAGTGCCATAGAACAATGACTGTTACATAGCAGACTTGCAGCAAATATTTGTAATATTTTTAATGAATGCATGAATTTTTACCTTTCCCAATGCCTTGAAAATGTTTACATTTTCCATAAGCACTCTCAAAAATAATTAATCATTCCACATTTTGTGCTACTTCTGTACTGGGTACATACCACATTTTTGGTACTCATCATTCTGTACAGAAAATATTTATTTATGTCTACCCTCCCAAAAGAATTTAATTTCCTTGAATGCAGGAATTATTTCTTTATAAATTTTGTATCCCCACCCTGGTGGGGATACTCACCAACAGGTGACTTGTTTCTTTCTAGCCCCAGTTATAATGTATTGCATTTATTGAGTACTTGATAGGTACCAAACTTCTCATATAGTAACTTTACAACATTTAATCTTTGCAACAATCCTATAAGACAGGTACTATTACTATCACCATTTTACTAAAGCATAGTGCCTAGTATCCAGCAATTATTTACTAAATGTTTCTGAAGGAATGGATATACCTTTTGGATCTGGATATGTAGATGTGTTCCCAGAAAATGTGAGCAGATACATCACCTCTCAGGCTATGTGTCAAAGTAAAAATAATGATTTTCTTTTTTTACTTGTGACTTTGCACACATCTCTGTTGACCATGATGAATATTCAGTTGGGAACCCCTTGGCAGAAGACACATTTGAGTATAAACTCAAAGCAGCACCAACACAGGCCATGGATTGTCGCAGAAAATGATCTTGTACGATAGAGAATATTATGAGAAGATAGTCTTAATCGAATGGTTATTTTGAATGTACAATAGAGTTAGGAAGGGAGTAAAGAAATCTTTTAAATTATTCAACATTTTAAGATTATTCTTGTGAAAACTTAAGATACAGGCTCTCTTAGTCTGGTTTCCCCCTAGAAGCACAGCCCGAGACAAAGGTTTGATGCAGATAGCTAATTTTGGAAAGTGATCTAAGGAAAAAAAAAATTGGGAAACCAGGAAGAAATAAAGAAAAGACCTTGAGCCCAATGAAAAGACCTTGAAAAAGTTGTGGTTACAGTTGAAGATCATGAGGACTCAATCTCACTGAGAATATTCTGAGGAGGTATATAGAGTGAACCTCGGAACTATCTGTCCAAGATGTGACAGAGAAACTTATTCATCCACTACCTCCCATTGGTCAAGAGTTGCCCCCACAGGTGTTAGCCCTCTCATATTTCCAGGCTTTTGCATGTCCCCAAAATAAGTGAATTAGCACTGTAGGTATACTACAAGGCAGTAGCAGAGAAGGGTCACACAGAAAACAAGAGGCAAGGGGTGAGGTTCTAGCAGGATACATTCAGACAAAAATAAAAAGTGGACCTAGAAGATGTGAGAGTGGCATGAGAAACGTTTACATGTATACAAGCTCATAGTGTACTTATAAATGGACAGACCTAAGTTTAGAGAGGAAAAGATAAAATGTGAACATTTTATGTGTTTTTAGCTAATTAATAAAATGTCTTAAGCCCATACACTGTATAAAGCACTAAACCTGGAGTTGGGAGGAATGTAGAACAAATATATAATATGCATCCTGTCTTCATGCATCTTTAAAATGAGTCTAAACACCAACAATGTGAATAAAAACAGAAAATACAAAGTAAATGTAAATACAAAGCTGAAATTTGTTTGGTTCCAATTATATGGATTCCGGGAGTTCAGAGGAAAAAAGGGATCAATAAAGGCCAAGGTTGCTAAGCAAAGTCTCATTGAAGAAGTCGTACCTGAGCAGGCCCTGTTACGATGAACACATTTTGATAGGAGGAGAAAAGGACAATTTGAACATATTGGTGAGGTTAATATTGCTACCATCCATATCCTCTTCTGGAGGAGTTAATCTATACACGGCCATTGTTCACCACATAGTGGTGTTTTCTACCAGACAGTGCCATATTCCCAGTACTCAGACCAAACAATGGCTCAGCTTAAGTGACCAGAAAAGTGTGGGTACACAGAAAAGAGAGGGAAGGAGGAAGGGAGAGAGATTTAGCTCTGATGAATCTATCCAGAGTTTTAAGATTTGAAGTTATTGAATCAATTAATTTTAATTAGAGCACACATGTAAGCTTATCATTTCACACTATAGTTTTTGATTCTTTGTGCTCCTAAAGGTCATAATCAGGCCCTTCCACCAGGTGATTTCCTTCTTTCTAGCCACAACAGTATCAACTAGGAGTAGGCATCCGACTCAAGGGCTACTGATTCTTAGCGTTGTCAACAACCTGTGACAACCTTCGCCTTTTGCAAAAAGATAGAGAAGTCCAATAAGTAACTCGTTCTTGAGAAGCTGAAATTAAAGACTGAACTATTGGGCAGCCTACAGCCCACAAAAAGATGCCACAAGTTAGGCTAGGGGCCAAGTAAGGCCGTGAAAAAGCATCAATTTTTAGACAAATGATTCTAGTTGGTAGAGAGTGGAAAATGCTGTATTCATAGATATATAGAGGAAAGAGAAGAATTGACATAAGCCCAAGAGACTGATCTGTCCTTAGGTGTGTTTTCAGATCATCTTTCCAGGTCCAGGCCTCGTTCCAGCCCCAGGCATCTACTCTAACCATCAATACTCTTTGATTAATACACCTGACAAGTCTCTTTTTTGTTTTTTCAACTAAATAAAGATGAATTTGAGGGGGAAAGGGTGAAGAATTAAATGTATAAGTATACTGTGGAACAGAAAGATCATCTTGAATACACAGTAGAGATTATGCATTGAAATTAATGGGAAATAGGTTAAATACTATGCCAAGAAACTTGGAAAATCTGGATTTGGTACTATTTATCATTGAAAAAATCTTCTCTATACCTGATTTTAAAACTTTCACAAAGTTTAGAATAAGAGACGACAAAGCCTTGGCCTTTCCTACAAGGTAACGTACACAAGACATAATAATGGGAGCAGATAGAAGCATAAAATATTCTGCAAGTCACACTGTCTGTCTGTAGAAATTATGCATACTTTCAACTTGACACTCTTTCGATTATATATCAAAACCACTTCTCTGCCGGGCGCAGTGGCTCACGCCTGTAATCCCAGCACTTTGGGAGGCCGAGGCAGGTGGATCACAAGGTCAGGAGATCGAGACCATCCTGGCTAACACGGTGAAACACCGTCTCTGCTAAAAAATACAAAAAAATTAGCCAGGCATGGTGGCGGGCGCCTGTAATCCCAACTACTTGGGAGGCTGAGGCAGGAGAATGGTGTGAACCCAGGAGGCAGAGCTTGCAGTGAGCCAAGATCGTGCCACTGCACTCCAGCCTGGGCGACAGAGCGAGACTCCGTCACAAAAAAAACAAACAAACAAAAAAAAAAAACACCACTTCTCAGTACCTTAAGCAAGAATAGTTATGTTTGATGGCCTCGTTTTCAGTCATCACATTCATAAGAGAGGGAATCCTGTCCCTCACCCTCATTGAAAATGGTCAACGGATTATTTTCTGAGTTTGTTTGTGATGAAAGACTTTTTTTTTTATAGTCCCTCATAACACTGAATGGAAAAAGAAGAATCTCCGAGCTAAAACTAATTAGTTCTAAAACTAATAGGTAGGATAAGGCAAGCATAAGGGAGGCCTTGAGAGTTCATTAACATCATATTAGGAAGGCATTTTAAATCAAGCAAGCTTGGTTCAATAAATATTTATTTTTTGAGGTCTTTATTACCATTGCAGAGAGAGATAAAACAAATGACCAAGTGAAAAGAAGAGTAGACAGGTGGTAATTAAGAGCAGAAAAAAAAAAATTCTTAAACATTCAGAAGTTCTTGAGTGTAGTGATTGCTTTGCTATGACTGCAGTGATAATGAGGACTGTTCATTAGTTTGAAAGTAAAGAAAGGAAGGAAGAAAGAAAGAGAAAGAGAGAACGAGGGAAAGAGGGAAAGGGAGAAAGGGTGGATGGAGGGAGGGAAGGAAGGAAGGAAAGAAGGAAGGAAGGAAGGAAGGAGAAAGAAAAGAAAGAGAAAAAGAAGGAAAGATAAAGAAAGAAGAAAAGAAAAAGAAAAATTGTTGGCATACCAAAAAATGAAGTAAAATAATCTCTGCTTTTATTGTTAAAAGCATGGTTAGGATGATTTTCATACTAAAATCTCCTCACCTCTAAAAAGAATGGCATTTTTCAAGAGACAAGAGAGCATCAGGACAATATTTAATAAAATATTCTTTTCTTTCTTTTTCTTTTTTTTTGAGATGGAGTCTGGTGCGATCTTGCCTCCCTGCAGCCTCCACCTCCTGGGTTCAAGCAATTCTCCTCCAGGCCTCTGGAGGCCTCAGCCTCCAGAGTAGCTGGGATTACAGGCATGTACCACCACGCCTGGCTAAGTTTTGTATTTTTAGTGGAGACGGGATTTCATCATGTTGGCCAGGCTGGTCACAGTCTCCTGACCTCAGATGATTTGCCTGCCTCATCCTCCTAAAGTGTTAGGATGACAGGCATGGAGCCACCACCCCCAGCCTTTTTTTTTTTCCTTTTGATTGACTATCCAGGGCTATGAGAATCCAGGTATCCTTTTATATAGCGCAAGCCAATATGTTAAATTTGTATGCCAAAAAACCTTATAAAATGGGAATTAATTCAGCTAAATTAACATTCACAGATTTTTAATGGCCATGCGATACTTCTCTATGCTACTCTGAAGTGCCATTCTCATGCTCTTTTTCCATTGACTGTTCTTTGCCAGAAAAAAAACAACACAACTTTCCACTTGCTTGCTTGATCTCTGTCAAATATCAAGCAAGAAATCATCCATTAAAAACTGATAAATGATAAGAAACTACCAACTGTCAGACAGTTATAAAAGCAGCAGGTCTCTTTCCTCGGAAAAATGGCAGAGGCTCCACTTTGAATAGAATGATATGTTTCTAAAGGATTATTTATAACAGAAGATTTACTTCCCCATTTTGTAGAATATAAAAGACAAACATGAAAAAATCATGAGACTTTCCTCTTGTTTTTGCATGTTTTAGTGACATGCTGACCTGAGTCCAAAGACAGAGATAAAAAGCTTTGATTAAGGTTCTAGGTAATAAAGACCTCTCCTGTTTTCCTACTTACTTTCTCCTTACAGAGAGAAATGAAAGGATTATGGCTATATGTATCAGCTCTGAGCGAAGTTATTCATTAAAAGAAATTTCCCACTGGGGCTTCCCAGCTATGCTTTCATCACCCCTCCCTTAGTGGTGGGATACATGTTTGGTACAGCCTTTTGGGAATATCTTTAAAATTTAAAATACACATACTCCTTGATCCTGACACTTGTATTAATATTTCTGTAGGATTGATTTTGAGAAAGAAAAATCAGTTCCTGACATCCAAGAACTGGCCTGACACTTACAGTTAGGCCTTGATGTTGCCTGTCTGGTGCCCATAAAGATGTTCTGTTGGACATAACAGTCTCCTAGAACACCAACATCAGACAGGGTCACTTTGTGACTGTGAAGAAATGAGATCAAAGCAAAGCAAAACAACACTAGCAAACAAAGACCACTTCCTTGAACCTTATCCAAAATTACCTAGCCACAATGCAAATTTTATAAATCTTTCCTAACACACTCTTAGCTGGCTCCTCATGATGTGTGTAGTCTCCATTACTGCAACAAAAAATGAGCCCAACTTACTTTCTGGTGGTCTTTCACAAGAGGACAAGAACAGTTATTAAAGGCAGAATTTTTTTACAAGAATATTCATAATCACAAAAATCGGAGACACCAATTTGCTCAGAAATATGAAAATGATTCAATTAGTTATGACACATTTACTTTATGAAACAACTCAAAAAAAAGTAAGACAGATGCTTGAGTATTACAATGGGGAACTGTTGAGGTGTATGTTGGAAGACAGGGCAAGTAAATTAAATATCAATTACAAAGAATAGGATACTAGCCTATCTTTAAGGAAAAACAAATTGTGTGTGTGTGTATGTGTGTGTGTGTTTGTGTAGAAAAAAGTTTGGGAAGAATACACATCAAACTCTTAACAGTGACATGGGGAAGAAACAGAAAACTTCCCCATTTTAACATACACATCTTATAGTTTTCTAAATTTCATAAGGTTTTGTAATTACATTTATAATTTTTAGAATAGATTATAATTTTTAAAAACTGGCTTCTCAGTAAATAAATGTCCATATAATTAAATAATGTGTGTGTATATATATATTGTACAGACTGAGTTTCCCTTATCTGAAATGCTTGAGGTTAGAAGTGTTTTCGATTTAGAATTTTTTTTTTTATTTTAGAATATTTGCATATACCTAATGACATATCTTGGGTATGGAACCAAGTCTAAACATAACATTCATTTATGTTTTACATATGCCTTATACATATTGCCTGAAGGTAATTTTATGCAATATTTTTAATAATTTTGTGCATGTTGCAAAGTTTTGACTGCATTTTGACTGCGATGGTTATTGATTTTGTGAAATAATTTTTACCATATTAGGTATAGTTCCTTCAGTTTTCTGATTCAAAAAGTCTCCTTTGAAACTTTTGTGCTGCCTCAATTAGTAGAGAACTATAAATCACAATCTGATATGGATTCCTTGCACAAGGAAGAAACAATCTCATGAACCTGAGGATACTTTTGTTTATTCAGAAGCTTTGCCATAGTCTTTATCCTGAAAAGACACATATAAATTTTTTACAAGTCTGTGAACTTTAAAATAAAGCCTTACTATTTGACTAATCAGGCTAAAACAAATAAGATGAGATTCAACCATGCTCTGGCTGGGCGTAGTGGCTCATGCATGTAATCCCAGAATTTTGGGAGGCCAAGGCGGGCAGACCACTTGAGGCCAGGAGTTCAAGACCATCCTGACCAATGTGGTGAAAGCCCGTCTCTACTAAAAATACAAAAAAAAAATTAGCCAGATGTGGTGGTGTGTGCCTGTAATCCCAGCTACAAGGGAGGATGAGGCATGAGAATCATGTGAACCCAGGAGGCAGAGGTTGCAGTGAGCCGAGATCATGCACTGCACCCCAGCCTGCATGACAGAGTGACACTCTGTCTCAAAAAGAAAAAAAAAGAAAGAAAGAAAAAGAAATTGACCATACTCTGTTCACGATTGTAAATTACGGATCTTCTATATTGTGTTTCCTGACACTAGTGTCAGCCACATAATTTGTAGGGCCAAGTGCAAAATGGAAATGTGGGGTCCTTTGTTTAAAATGCGAGAAAAATGTACCGTTAATGGTACTAAAATAAAAACATTCTCCTTCTACAACTTTCTCTTTCTTGGCCTGTTGTAGTTTTTAATTTGCTCTTTAATTTCACACTCTCTGGAGCATGGCAATGTTCCTGGGCAAGTATAGACATTCACCAGGCACTCAAGAACTGGACTGTGATTTGGCCTATCTTGTAGTTCACTGGCTGCCAAGTCCCCCAGCTGGCCAGCAGCCAGACAGAAGCTTCATATCCTCCTTAGGAGAAGGGAAGTAAAGCTAGGAGTCTCTCTTTACCATAAGGCTGCTGCTCTAACCAATCGCAGATGAATGAATCTGAGGATTGCAACCTTTGCCTCTAATAGATCTAACTCAAAATTGGATGGGGTGGAAAAAAACTTGCCTCCAGGAGTCATGTGCCCAAAAGCACTAAGATACTGCCAGCCAACTGTCAAGCCCTGCCCCAAGATGCCATGGAGCTCAGGTATCCAGCCCCAGCCCTTCTTGTCTGGTTCCTAAACTCATGCCAAGGAGAGGGTTGTAGCAGTCTCTGAATGACAGCGGGGAGCTGGAAAACAGGCAGGGTCTGGAGAGCCGAGAGTCAGAGAGCAGGCAGCTAAGAATCCATCCAAGAAGGCAGAGAGGTGGCAGGAGGCAGGGACTACATGTGACTCCAGACTCTAAGTTCTCCTCTTCCCCTCACCACCATGCATACTCCATTATTCCATTGGACTTCGCTTTTAAAATAGAAATTCAAAGAAAAATTATTATAATTGTCAAGACAGTGATTGCAGACCATTCAACCTCAAGCTTGGGGCCCTTCTGAGCACGGGACTCTGTATAACTACACTAGCCTTGTGCCCATGAAGCTGGCCCTGCATGGCCCTTAACACTAAAAATAAAGAGATAGATACAGATATATCGACTGGGCATGGTGGCTCACACCTGTAATCCTAGCATTTTGGGAGGCTGAGGCAGGTGGATCGCCTGAGTTCAGGATTTGTTACCAGCCTGGGCAACATGGTGAAACTCCATCTCTACCAAAAAAAAAAAAAAAAAAAAAAAAGGAAAAAATTAGCCTGGCGTAATGGCTCGTATCAGTGGTTCCAGCTACTCCGGAGGCTAAGGTGGAGGGATCACTAGGGCCTGGGAAGCAGAGGCTGCAGTGAGCCAAGATTGCACCATTGCACTCCAACCTGGGTGACAGAGCCAGATCCCATTTCAAAAAAAAAAAAAAAAGAAAAAGAAAAAAAAAGATATATCATGATCACTGATATACCAAATTATTTTACAACAGAGAATATCATTACCTTACATCAAATCTTTTATGAAATCTGAAACTTGAAAAAAAGTGTTTTACAGAATGCCATGTAATCCTAAAACCTGCTATTCAGGAGTATCATTAGTTCATGAAACATATGTAAATAGTCACTTGAATTGTACATGCCATCCTTACTTTGGAGGAATTTTTCCTTTTTTCCTTTTGTGATTCCTTAACTGAGTTGAGAAAAAAACATTTATGTTAGCTTGTGTCCCTGCAGCTGCTGATATCAAACTGGTACTAAAAGTATGCAGTCGCTTTTCCGAATCTAAACACAAAAACAAATCTTTGTTTCTACCACAATTTCTCACACTTATGTTTTTATTTTTCTTAGGGCTTTTAAAAATTAGGTATAGCTGCTGAATTTTATCAAATGCCTTTCCAGCATCTCTTATAATTTTTTTCCTTTAGTTTGTTCATGAGTTAATTTATTTTGTTATACTTCCCTGATATTGTCCTATCCTTGCATTGCTGGAATACACCCTAGTTGATCATTACATATCTGGCTTTGAAAATCTGACATTCTAATTGTTATTATTTTATTTAAAATGTTTGCATGTGTATTCATAAGTGTGACTGGTCTGTAGTTTTTCTTTACCATCATTTTCAGGTTTTATTATTAAGTTTAATGCTTTATTTATAAAATGAAATAGAAAGTTTAAAGAGTATTTTGATATCTATTATTTAAAGGTAAGATAGAATTTAGTGGTAGCGTTACAGTGCATAGCTAGTTAGGCACAAGCAGGGCAGAAGAGGGCTTTACATACACATACATCAGGAATGTCAGGTGACCATCAGGTGATGGTCAGACGGTTATTAACTATCGCTCTAAAAGAATAATTGGTCACATCTGGTGCCAGAGAAAAGCCGTCTCCTAATAGATACAAAACACCTGAAACTGGTGATCAGCAGCTTCCTGATAAGATCTGAAAAGCTGGGTAAGTGGGCTCAACCATGCACGTGTCGACAGCCCACCCCAAGGGAAGAATCAAGAGAGAAGTGACGCAATACTCCAGAAGTATGCTAACGTGATAAACACTCACTCCTGCTCTAAAACTTGCCTGGGTGGCTCCTTCTGCCCTTTGCCCCTCAGTCAAATTCTTTCTCCTGAGGAAGCAAGAACTGAGATTGTTGCAGACCGGTATGGATTTGCTGCTGCTAACAGTGGAGCGTTCAGTACTGGTATGTTTTTTAGTGGCAAGTCTTAATCACTTTTCCAGGATCTTTTGTGGTTACTGATTTATTAGTTACTTCTGTTTGGATCCATCTTAGAGGGAAAGAGAGAGACACATACATACATACACACTAGAATTTCAAACGTTTTGCAGTAGAATTGCACACATTTTTTTACCATTTTAATATCTTGTAAATATGTATTATATCTTACTCCCAGTATTTTTTATTCATCCTTGCTTTAATTTTATAGTTGTTTTCTGTTGTTTAAAGTCAACTTTTGCTTTATTAGTTTCCCCTAGAAAACTTTGCTTTTTTGTCTAATGCCTTATAATGAGTAGTAGTTTCTGTTATTTTATTATTTCTGCTTTAATAATTAAGCTATTTAGAGCTAAAAAGTTTTCTTTAAGTTCATCTTCACTGTGTTGCATTGATTTTGATATGGCTTCTTCTCTTCTCAATTTCAAGATAATTTGCAACATCAACTTTGATTTCCTTTTGGAACCAAAGATTTTATGTAAGAGTGTGTGCTTTAATTTCCATGTAGTTAAGTTTTTCAGTCATTTTAAAGTGTATTGATTTCTAATTTTACTTTAATCTGATCAGCAACTGAGACGTATGTATAATATTCCTACCATCTTTAAGTATTGCTTTCTGATCAAGAACATGATCAAATTCTGTGAATGTTTAGGAGACATACAAAACAGTGTATTCTCTATTCAAGTAGTACAAATTTATACACACACATAAAATCAAGTTATTGAGTATATTAATAAATTCCACTTTAACCTTCATTACTATATCTACTAGAACCTTATTATTTAGAAATGTTGAAGTGCATTATTTTCCTCAACAATGGTATTTTAATCAAATTGTCACTTTTGATTTATCTTTTTTAAATTTAGTTTTTGCTTACTATACATGATAGCTATTTTGACTAATCATAGAGTTTGATGACTATTTTCTTGAGCTGAACTTTTTTTTTTCTTTTTTTTTTAATTATTGTACTTCAAGTTCTAGGGTACATGTGCATAACGTGCAGGTTTGTTACATATGTATACTTGTGCCATGTTGCTGTGCTGCACCCATCAACTCGTCAGCACCCATCGACTCGTCATTTACATCAGGTATAACTCCCAGTGCAATTCTTCCCCCCTCCGCCCTCCCCATGATAGGCCCCCGTGTGTGATGTTCCCTTTCCCAAGTCCAAGTGATCTCATTGTTCAGTTCCCACCTATGAGTGAGAACATGTCGTGTTTGGTTTTCTGTTCTTGTGATAGTTTGCTAAGAATGATGGTTTCCAGCTGCATCCATGTCCCTACAAAGGACACAAACTCATCCTTTTTGATGGCTGCATAGTATTCCATGGTGTATATGTGCCACATTTTCTTAATCCAGTCTGTCACTGATGGACATTTGGGTTGATTCCAAGTCTTTGCTATTGTGAATAGTGCCGCAATAAACATACGTGTGCATGTGTCTTTATAACAGCATGATTTATAATCCTTTGGGTATATACCCAGTAATGGGATGGCTGGATCATATGGTACATCTAGTTCTAGATCCTTGAGGAATCGCCATACTGTTTTCCATAATGGTTGAACTAGTTTATAATCCCACCAACAGTGTAAAAGTGTTCCTATTTCTCCACATCCTCTCCAGCACCTGTTGTTTCCTGACTTTTTAATGATTGCCATTCTAACTGGTGTGAGATGGTATCTCATTGTGGTTTTGATTTGCATTTCTCTGATGGCCAGTGATGATGAGCATTTTTTCATGTGTCTGTTGGCTGTATGAATGTCTTCTTTTGAGAAATGTCTGTTCATATCCTTTGCCCACTTTTTAATGGGGTTGTTTGTTTTTTTCTTGTAAATTTGTTTGAGTTCTTTGTAGGTTCTGGATATTAGCCCTTTGTCAGATGAGTAGATTGCAAAAATTTTCTCCCATTCTGTAGGCTGCCTGTTCACTCTGACGGTAGTTTCTTTTGCTGTGCAGAAGCTTTTTAGTTTAATTAGATCCCATTTGTCAATTTTGGCTTTTGCTGCTGTTGCTTTTGGTGTTTTAGACATGAAGTCTTTGCCCATGCCTATGTCCTGAATGGTACTACCTAGGTTTTCCTCTAGGGTTTTTATGGTATTAGGTCTAACATTTAAGTCTCTAATCCATCTTGAATTAATTTTCATATAAGGAGTAAGGAAAGGATCCAATTTCAGCTTTCTACTTATGGCTAGCCAATTTTCCCAGCACCATTTATTAAATAGGGAATGCTTTCCCCATTTCTTGTTTTTGTCAGCTTTGTCAAAGATCAGATGGCTGTAGATGTGTGGTATTATTTCTGAGGACTCTGTTCTGTTCCATTAGTCTACATCTCTGTTTTGGTAGCAGTACCATGCTGTTTTGGTTACTGTAGCCTTGTGGTATAGTTTGAAGTCAGGTAGCGTGATGCCTCCAGTTTTGTTCTTTTGACTTAGGATTGTCTTGGAGATGCGGGCTCTTTTTTGGTTCCATATGAACTTTAAAGCAGTTTTTTCCAATTCTGTGAAGAAACTCCTTGGTAGCTTGATGGGGATGGCATTGACTCTATAAATTACCTTGGGCAGTATGGCCATTTTCACGATATTGATTCTTCCTATCCATGAGCATGGTATGTTCTTCCATTTGTTTGTGTCCTCTTTTATTTCACTGAGCAGTGGTTTGTATTTCTCCTTGAAGAGGTCCTTTATATCCCTTGTCAGTTGGATTCCTAGGTATTTGATTCTCTTTGAAGCAATTGTGAATGGAAGTTCATTCATGATTTGGCTCTCTGTTTGTCTGTTACTGGTGTATAAGAATGCTTGTGACTTTTGCACATTAATTTTGTATCCTGAGACTTTGCTGAAGGTGCTTATCAGCTTAAGGAGAATTGGGGCTGAGACAATGGGGTTTTCTAAATATACAATCATGTCATCTGCAAAGAGGGACAATTTGACTTCTTCTTTTCCTAACTGAATACCCTTGATTTCTTTCTCTTGCCTGATTGCCCTAGCCAGAACTTCCAACACTATGTTGAATAGGAGTGGTGATAGAGGGCATCCCTGTCTTGTGCCAGTTTTCAAAGGGAATTTTTCCAGTTTTTGCCCATTCAGTATGATATTGGCTGTGGGTTTGTCATAAATAGCTGTTATGATTTTGAGGTACGTTCCATCAATACCGAATTTATTGAGCGTTTTTAGCATGAAGGGCTGTTGAATTTTGTCAAAAGCCTTTTCTGCATCTATTGAGATAATCATGTGGTTCTTGTCTTTGGTTCTGTTTATATGCTGGATTATGTTTATTGATTTGCGAATGTTGAACCAGCCTTGCATCCCAGGGATGAAGCCCACTTGATCATGGTGGATAAGCTTTTTGATGTGCTGCTGAATCCGGTTTGCCAGTATTTTATTGAGGATTTTTGCATCGATGTTCATGAGGGATATTGGTCTAAAATTCTCTTTTTTCGTTGTGTCTCTGCCAGGCTTTGCCATCAGGATGATGTTGGCCTCATAAAATGAGTTAGGGAGGATTCCCTCTTTTTCTATTGATTGGAATAGTTTCAGAAGGAATGGTACCAACTCCTCCTTGTACCTCTGGTAGAATTCAGCTGTTAATCCATCTGTTCCTGGACTTTTTTTGGTTGGTAGGCTCTTAATTATTGCCTCAATTTCAGAGCCTACTATTGGTCTATTCAGGGATTCGACTTCTTCCTGGTTTAGTCTTGGAAGAGTGTAAGTTTCCAGGAAATTATCCTTTTCTTCTAGATTTTCTAGTTTATTTGCATAGAGGTATTTATAGTATTCTCTGATGGTAGTTTGTATTTCTGTGGGGTCGGTGGTGATATCCCCTTTATCATTTTTTATTGTGTCTATTTGATTCTTCTCTCTTTTCTTCTTTATTAGTCTTGCTAGCAGTCTGTCAATTTTGTTGATCTTTTCAAAAAACCAACTCCTGGATTCATTGGTTTTTTGGAGGGTTTTTTGTGTCTCTATCTCCTTCAGTTCTGCTCTGATCTTAGTATTTCTTGCCTTCTGCTAGCTTTCGAATGTGTTTGCTCTTGTTTCTCTAGTTCATTTAATTGTGATGTTAGAGTGTCGATTTTAGATCTTTCCTGCTTTCTCTTGTGGGCATTTAGTGCTATAAAATTCCCTCTACACACTGCTTTAAATGTGTCCCAGAGATTCTGGTATGTTGTATCTTTGTTCTCGTTGGTTTCAAAGAACATCTTTATTTCTGCCTTCATTTCGTGATGTACCCAGTAGTCATTCAGGAGCAGGTTGTTCAGTTTCCATGTAGTTGAGCGGTTTTGATTGAGTTTCTTAGTCCTGAGTTCTAGTTTGATTGCACTGTGGTCTGAGAGACAGTTTGTTATAATTTCTGTTCTTGTACATTTGCTGAGGAGTGCTTTACTTCCAATTACGTGGTCAATTTTGGAATAAGTGCGATGTGGTGCTGAGAAGAATGTATATTCTGTTGATTTGGGGTGGAGAGTTCTATAGATGTCTATTAGGTCTGCTTGCTGCAGAGATGAGTTCAATTCCTGGATATCCTTGTTAACTTTCTGTCTTGTTGATCTGTCTAATGTTGACAGTGGAGTGTTGAAGTCTCCCATTATTATTGTATGGGAGTCTAGGTCTCTGTAAGTCTCTAAGGACTTGCTTTATGAATCTGGGTGCTCCTGTATTGGGTGCATATATATTTAGGATAGTTAGCTCTTCCTGTTGAATTGATCCCTTTACCATTATGTAATGGCCTTCTTTGTCTCTTTTGATCTTTGATGGTTTAAAGTCTGTTTTATCAGAGACTAGGATTGCAACCCCTGCTTTTTTTTGTTCTCCATTTGCTTGGTAGATCTTCCTCCATCCCTTTATTTTGAGCCTATGTATGTCTCTGCATGTGAGATGGGTCTCCTGAATACAGCAGACTGATGGGTCTTGACTCTTTATCCAGTTTGCCAGTCTGTGTCTTTTAATTGGAGCATTTAGTCCATTTACATTTAAGGTTAATATTGTTATGTGTGAACTTGATCCTACCATTACGATATTAACTGGTTATTTTGCTCGTTAGTTGATGCAGTTTCTTCCTAGCCTCGATGGTCTTTACATTTTGGCATGTTTTTGCAATGGCTGGTACCGGTTGTTCCTTTCCACGTTTAGTGCTTCCTTCAGGGTCTCTTGTAAGGCAGGCCTAGTGGTGACAAAATGTCTAAGCATTTGCTTATCTGTAAAGGATTTTATTTCTCCTTCACTTATGAAACTTAGTTTGGCTGGATATGAAATTCTGGGTTGAAAATTCTTTTCTTTAAGAATGTTGAATATTGGCCCCCACTCTCTTCTGGCTTGGAGAGTTTCTGCTGAGAGATCTGCTGTTAGTCTGATGGGCTTCCCTTTGTGGGTAACCCGACCTTTCTCTCTGGCTGCCCTTAAGATTGTTTCCTTCATTTCAACTTTGGTGAATCTGGCAATTATGTGTCTTGGAGTTGTTCTTCTCAAGGAGTATCTTTGTGGCGTTCTCTGTATTTCCTGGATTTGAATGTTGGCCTGCCCTACTAGGTTGGGGAAGTTCTCCTGGATGATATCATGAAGAGTGTTTTCCAACTTGGTTCCATTTTCCCCCTCACTTTCAGGCACCCCAGTCAGACGTAGATTTGGTCTTTTAACATAATCCCATACTTCTTGCAGGCTTTGTTCATTTCTTTTTCTTCTTTTTTCTTTTGGTTTCTCTTCTCGCTTCATTTCATTCATTTGATCCTCAATCGCTGATACTCTTTCTTCCAGTTGATCGAGTCGGTTACTGAAGCTTGTGCATTTGTCACGTATTTCTCGTGTCATGGTTTTCATCTCTTTCATTTCGTTTATGACCTTCTCTGCATTAATTACTCTAGCCATCAATTCTTCCACTTTTTTTTCAAGATTTTTAGTTTCTTTGCGCTGGGTACGTAATTCCTCCCTTAGCTCTGAGATGTTTGATGGACTGAAGCCTTCTTCTCTCATCTCATCAAAGTCATTCTCTGTCAAGCTTTGATCCATTGCTGGCGATGAGCTGCGCTCCTTTGCCGGGGGAGATGCGCTCTTATTTTTTGAATTTCCAGCTTTCTGCCCTGCTTTTTCCCTATCTTTGTGGTTTTATCTGCCTCTGGTCTTTGATGATGATGGTGACGTACTGATGGGGTTTTGGTGTAGGTGTCCTTCCTGTTTGATAGTTTTCCTTCTAACAGTCAGGACCCTCAGCTGTAGGTCTGTTGGAGATTGCTTGAGGTCCACTCCAGACCCTGTTTGCCTGGGTGTCAGCAGCAGAGGCTGTAGAAGATAGAATATTTCTGAACAGTGAGTGTCCGTGTCTGATTCTTGCTTTGGAAGCTTCCTCTCAGGGGTGTACTCCACCCTGTGAGGTGTGGGGTGTCAGACTGCCCCTAGTGGGGGATGTCCCAGTTAGGCTACTCAGGGGTCAGGGACCCACTTGAGCAGGCAGTCTGTCCCTTCTCAGATCTCAACCTCCGTGTTGGGAGATCCACTGCTCTCTTCAAAGCTGTCAGACAGAGTCGTTTGCGTCTGCAGAGGTTTCTGCTGTTTTTGTTGTTGTTTATCTGTGCCTTGTCCCCAAAGGTGGAGTCTACAGAGACAGGCAGGTTTCCTTGAGCTGCTGTGAGCTCCACCCAGTTCGAACTTCCTAGAGGTTTTGTTTACCTACTTAAGCCTCAGCAATGGCGGGCGCCCCTTCCCCAGCCTCGCTGCTGCCTTGCTGGTGGATCACAGACTGCTGTGCTAGCAATGAGGGAGGCTCCGTGGGCATGGGACCCTCCCGGCCAGGTGTGGGATATAATCTCCTGGTGTGCCTGTTTGCTTAAAGTGCTGTATTGGGGTGGGAGTTACCCAATTTTCCAGGTGTTGTGTGTCTCAGTTCCCCTGGCTAGGAAAAGGGATTCCCTTTCCCCTTGTGCTTCCCAGGTGAGGCGATGCCTCGCCCTGCTTCAGCTCTCGCTGGTCGGGCTGCAGCAGCTGACCAGCACTGATTGTCCGGCACTCCCTAGTGAGATGAACCCAGTACCTCAGTTGAAAATGCAGAAATCACCAGTCTTCTGTGTCGCTGGCGCTGGGAGTTGGAGACTGGAGCTGTTCCTATTCGGCCATCTTGCTCCGCCCCCAAGCTGAACTTTTAAAATCACTTCCTTATGTATCTTTCTCTTCCTTAATGCTTGTAACGTTAAATTCCTCCCTCTTTGATGTTAATATTGCCAGTATGCTTTCTGATAATTGTTAGTCTTGTCTTTTTTACCCATTCTTTTATATTCAGCCTTTCTTCATATTTTAAGTGTGTTTGCTTTAAACAGTATGGAATGGTTTTCATGTTTAACTCAGTCTGATAGTTTCTGCTTTAAATAATGTTATACAGCTTCTTGATATTTCATATAACATATATTACTGTGTTACTTTTTTTTTACTTCTTGTTCTTAATTTTTGCTGTTTTTTCCCTAGTTTCTATTCATTCCCTTTGTTCTTTTAACATGGAAGTTCTACTGTATTTTCTTACTCTACAAGTGGTTACTTGTCTTTCCTTGACAGTAAAACACATATTTTTCTACTATTATAAGAAAACAAGATGTAACGTATTTTCGTCACCATTGTTGCTATTTCCTTTTCTGTCTAATATGGCATGATTTTAGAGTCAGTGTTCTCACTTCTAACTCTCTTCACCCGCTTTGAGAACTTTGATTTGGCTTTTACTTCTCAGCCTCTTCCTCTTTCCCAGCCTTATCTCAACTGTTAAACTTTGCTGAGATAATTTAGTATTTTAATTTCCAATAATTACAAAGTTTTTTTTTCATACAATATATCTTTTCTTTTCTTTCTCTTTTTTTTTTTTTTTTTTTTTTTTTTTTTTTTTTGAGACAGAGTCTCACTCTGTCACCCAGGCACCCAGGCTACAGTACAACGGCACGATCTTGGCTCACTGCAACCTCTACCTCTCCTGGGTTCAAGTCATTCTCATGCCTCACCCTCCCAAGTAGCTAGGATTGCAGGCATGTGCCACCACGCCCAGCTAATGTTTGTATTTTTAGTAGAGATGGGGTTTCTCCAACTTGGCCAGGCTGGTCTTGAACTCCTGACTTCAGGTGATCCACCCATTTCAGCCTCCCAAAGTGCTGGGATTACATGTGTGAGCCACTGCATCCAGCCTTCTGTTTTAAGAGTTGTTTTTTAACACTTAGATTACACATTCCCAGTCATCCTCTCATTAACCACTTAAGTATAATTTCACATAGCATAAATGTAAATATATAATATAAATTTTTATACATAATTTATGTTGTATGTATATGCCATATACATATACATACACACACATACTTACATATATAGATTTTGCTCATCACTTTTTCTCATCTCATCTTCCCCTATTTTGAAGTCTGTTCTGATTCATTTGTTGGTTAGAACCTGCATATTTTCTTTAGAGAGGGTATACTGAAAGCATACTCTCTGAATCCTTACACATTTGCAAATACCTATTTTATTTTAAGCAAACAGTATCTGGACTGCATATAGGATACTTAGGTGGCAGCTCTCTTTTCCCTGTAATACTTGATGTTTCTCATATTCACTCTCACAAATAAGAAGTTTAATGTCAGTTTGCTTTTCCTTCTATAAAATTTCTGTTTGGAAACTTGCATAATTTTCTGTTTATATTTACAGTTGGGAATTTTACTTATATGTGTCTTCTTTAAGTTCTGCCTGGAAACTAAATTTTCAAAAGGAAAATTTCGACTTTTTTGGCTTAAATTTCTTCTAGCATTTATTAATTGTTGATTCTCTTCCACCTGTTACTTTTTCTTTTTCTGGACCTCCTAGTGGGTCTTCTTGATAGTTCCTTCTAGTCCCCCTCTTTTCCCCTCATGACTACTGCACCTTGGAATTTCTACTCTGTGTTTTGAGATATTATTTCCATTTCATCTTCAAGATCACTATCAGTGTCTTAATGGAAACCAGTGTCTCAGTCAATTCGTTTACCAATTTATAATTTTAAAAATCTTAGAGTTTTGTTTTCTTTCAATTTTGGGAAAATAAAGTTACTATGATGTATTGGAATCTCCTTAAGAGCTCTGTTTTTACGATATTTGTCTGTTTAATAATTTTTCAAAGTAAAATTCATGTAAAAGCATTTCATAGTGAACAATAGACAATTAGTACATTTACAGTGTTGTATAAGCACCTCTATGTAACTTCAAAACATTTCCATCAATGCAAAGTAAAACTCCCCTCAGTTCCTGATAACAACCAAAATGCATTCTACCTCTGGATTTATGTATTCTAGATACTTCATATAAATGAAATCATATAATATGTGGTCTTTTGTGCCAGAATCTTTCACTTAACCTAATATTTTGAGGCTCACCTACCCTGTAGCATTTATCAGTACTTTATTCTTTTTAATGACTGAATGACATCTCATTTTAAATACATATCAAAACTTGCACATTTACTTGTTGGTGGACATTTATACTCTTTCTACATTTTTACTATTGTGAATATCAAATATATGGTTTGCAAATATTTTCTTTCATTCTGTGTGTTGTATTTTCACTTAAACTGTTCTGTGATACACAAAAGTTTTTAATGTTGGTAGACACAAATTTATTCTATTTTTCCTTTTGTTGCTTATGCTTCTGGTGACATGTTTAAGAATCCATTACTAAATCCAAGGTTATGAAGATTTACTCCTTTGTTTTTTTCTAAGAGTTTTATGGTTTTAACCCCTACATTTAGGTTGCTTGTCTATTTTGAATTCATTTTTGTATGTGGTGTGAGGTAGGGGTCTACTTTAATTCTTTTCTATATGATGTAAGAAAGGGGTCCAGTTTTAATCTTCTACATATGGTTAGCCAGTGATCTCAGCACCATTTATTGAATAGGGAATCCTTAACCCCATTGCTTGCTTTTGTCAGGTTTGTCAAAGATCAGACAGTTGTAGGTGTGAGATCTTATTTCTGGGTTCTGTATTCTGTTCCATTTTTCTATGTATCTATTCTGATATCAATGCTGTTTTGGTTACTGTAGCCCTGCAGTACAGCTTTATTCTTTTTAGACGGAGTCTCACTCTGTTGCCAGGCTGGAGTGCATTGGGGTGATCTCGGCTCACTACAACCTCTGACTTCCAGGTTCAAGCAATTTTCCTGCCTCAGCCTCCTGAGTAGCTGGGACTACAGGCACACACCACCATGCCCAGCTAATTTTTGTATTTTTAGTAGAGGTGGGGCTTCACCATGTTGGCCAGGATGATATCGATCTCTTGATCTTGTGATCTGCCTGCCTCAGCCTCCCAAAGTGCTGAGATTACAGGCATGAGCCACCATGACTGGCCCGCTTTGTTCTTTTTGCTTGGGATTACCTTGGCTATTTGGGCTCTTTTTTTGATTCTATATGAATTTTAAAATAGTTTTCTCTAGTTCTGTGAAGGATGTCAATGGTAGTTTAATAGAAATGGCATTTAATCTATAAATTGTTTTTGGCGGTATGGCCATTTTCACAATATTGATTCCTGTTATCCATGAGCATGGAATGTTTTTCCATTTGTTTGTGTAATCTCTGATTTCTTTTAGTGGTGGTTCATAGTTCTCCTCGTAGAGGCCTTTCACCTCCCTAGCTAGCTGTATTCCTAGATATTTTATTCTTCTTGTGGCAATTGTGAATGGGAGTTTGTTCCTGATTTGGTTCTTGGCTTGATTGTTGTTGGTGTATAGAAATGCTAGTGATTTTTGCACATTGATTTTGTATCCTGAGACTTTGCTGAAGTTGTTTATCAGCTTAAGAAGCTTTTGGGCTGAGACCATGGGGTCTTCTAGGTATAAGATCATGTCATCTGCAAACAGAGATAGTTTGACTTTCTCTCTATTTGAATGCTTTTTATTTCTTAATCTTGCCTGATTGCCCTGGCCAGAACTTCCACTACTATCTTTATAAGAGTGGTGAGAAAGGACATCTTGTTTTGTGCAAGTTTTCAAGGGGAATTCTTCCAGCTTTTGCCCATTCAGTATGATGTTGGCTGTGAGTTTTTCATAGATGGCTCTTATTATTTTGAGGTATGTTCCTTGAATACCTAGTTTATGGGAATTTTAAACATGAATGGATGTTGAATTTTATCAAAAGCCTCTTGCCCATCTATTAAGATAATCATGTGATCTTTGTCTTTAATTCTGTTTATGTGATGAATCACATTTATTGATTTGTGTAGATTAGCCAACCTTGCATCCTGAGGATAAAGCCAACTTGATTGTGGTGGATAAGCTTTTTAATGTGCTGCTGGATTCAGTTTGCCATTATTTTTTTGAGAGTTTTCACATCAATGTTCATCAAGGATATTGTCCTAAAGTTCTCTTTTTTGTTGTATCTCTGCCAGGTTTTGATATCAGGATGATTCTGGCTTCATATAACGAGTTAGAGATGAGTTCCTCCTCTTCAGGTTTTGGAATAGTTTCAGTAGGAGTGGTACCAACTCTTCTTTGTTCATCTGGTAGACTACAGCTGTGGATCTATCAGGTCCTGGGCTTTTTTGTTTTGTTTTTTTGTTTGTTTGTTTGTTTGTTTGTTTTTGGTTTGTTGGCCATTTATTACTGCCTCAATTTCAGAACTTGTTATTGGTCTATTCAGGGATTCAATTTTTTCCTGGTTCAGTCCTGGGAGGATGTATGTGTCCAGGAATTTATCCATTTCTTCTAGATTTTCCAGTTTATGAGCAAAGAGGTGTTCATAATATTCTCTAACCGTTGCTTGTATTTCTGTGGGGTCAGTGTAATATCATCCTTGTTCTTTTGATTGTGTTTATTTGAATCTTCTCTCTTTTCTTCTTTATTAGTTTAGCTAGTGGTTCATTTTATTAATATTTTTTTAATCAGCTCCTGGATATTGATATTCTGAATGGTTTTTCATGTCTCTATCTCCTTCAGTTCAACTCTGATTTTGGTTATTGTTTTCTACTATCTTTTGGATTTCTTTGCTCTTGATTCTCTAGTTCTTTAGTTATTTAGGTTGTTAACTTGAGTTCTTGCTAACTTTTCAATGTGGGCATTTAGTGCTATAGTTGTGTCCCAGAGATTCTGGTATGCTGTATCATTGTTCTCATTAGTTTCAAAGAAGTTCTTGATTTCTGTCTTACTTTCATTATTTACCTAAAAGTCACTTGGGAGCAGATTATTCAATTTCCATGTAATTGTATGGTTTTGAGTAAACTACTTAGTCTGGATTTCACATTTGATTGTGCTGTGGTCTGAGAGACTGTTATGATTTCAGTTATTTTGCATTTGCTAAAAAGTGTTTTACTTCTGATTATGTAATCAATTTCAGAGTAAATGCCATGTGGTGATAAGAAGAATGTATATTCTGTTGTTTTGGAGTGGAAAGTTCTATATATTTCTGTAAGGTCCATTTGATCTACTGTTAAGTTCAGGTCCTGAATATCTTTGTTAATTAGTTGTTTTGATGATCTCTCTAATATTGCCAGTGGGGTGTAAAAGTCTCCCACTATGAGTGTGTGGGAGTCTAAGTATCTTTGAAGGTCTCTAAGAACTTGCTTTTACGAATCTGAGTGCCCATGTGTTGGGTGCCTATATATTTATGATAGTAAGTTCTTCTTGTTGAGTTGAACCCTTTAGCATTATATAATGCCCTTCTTTGTCTTTTATGATATTCATTGGTTTAAAGTATGTTTTGTCAGAAACTAGGATTGCATCCCTTTCTTTTTTCTGTTTTCCATTTACTTGGTAAATTTTCCTCCATCCTTTTATATTGAGCCTATGTGTGTCATTGCATGTGAGACAAGTCTCTTGAAGACAGCATATAAATTTGTCTTAGCTCTTTTTCCAGCTTGCCACTCTGTGTTTTTTAATTGGGGCTTTTAGCCCGTTTACATTTAAGGTTAGTATTGATATGTTTGGATTTGATCCTGTCATCATGATGTTAGCTGGTTATTTTGCAGACTTGTTTATGTGGTTGCTTTATTGTGTCACTTGTCTGTGTACTTCATTGTGTTTTTGTAGTGGCTTGTAACGGTCTTTCCTTTCCATATTTAGTTTTTTCATGCTCTACATGCTCAGGGAAATTTCTCTAGGAATGAACTATAGAAAAGATCCCTGAAAGTATAGTCTTTGTAAAAGTTTTTAAATCAGAAAATGTGAGTCCTCCAACATTATTCTTCTGTTTCAAGATTGTTTTGGCTATTAAGGGGCACTCAAAATTCCATATGAGTTTGAGAATTAACTTTTTCTTTTTTTAAAGAAAAGGTCATTGGAATTTTCCTAGAGATTGCATTGAATATATAGATTTATTTGGGTACTATGACATCATAACAATATTAAGTTTTCAAATGTATTAACACTAATGTATTTCGATTCATTTAAGTATTCTTAAATTTCTTTCAGTAATATGTTGTAGCTTTCAGTGTACAAGTCTCTCACATCTGTATTAATCAGGGTTCTCCAGAGAGACAGAACCAATAGGGTATATATAGAAATATATAGAAAGAGATTTATTATGTAGCATTGGCTCACACAATTACTGAGGCTAAGAAGTCTCATGGTCTGCCATTTGCAAGCTGAAGACCCCAGGAAGCTGATAGTATAGTTTCATTCCAAATTTGAAAGCCTGAGAACTGGAGGGCTAATAGTGTAAGTCTCAGTCTAAGTTTGAAAGCCTGAGAACAAAGACCACTGATGTCTGAGGGCAGGAGAAAATGGATACCCTAGCCCAAGCAGAGAGCCAATTTACTCTTCCTCTGCCTTTTTGTTCTGTTCAGCTTTCAGTGGATTGGATGATGTTCACCCACATCAGTGAGGATAATAATCTTCTTTACTCAGCCTACCACTTCAAATACTAATCTCTTCTGAAAACATCCTCACAGACACATCCAGAAATATTTTATCAGCTATATGGGCATCTCTTAGCTCAGTAAAACTGACACATAAAATTAACCATCATAATCTCCTTGGCTAATTTTTGAGGTGCATTTTATTCCTTTGGATGCTACTGTAAATTGAATTAATTTCTTAGTTTCTTTTTTAGATTGTTTATTGGTGGTGTATAAGAGCACAATTGGTTTCTATGCATTGATCTTGTACTCAAAAACTTTGCTGAATTTGTTTATTAGATTTAGTAGATTTTTTATGGATTATTGGGATTTTCTATTATGTCACCTGGAAACAGATAGTTTTATTCTTTACCTCAATTTCAATACCTTTTGCTTCTTTTTCTTGCCCAATTACTCTGACTAGAACTTCCAGTACAATTTTGAATAGTAATGGTCAAGGCAGCCTCCTCATTTTCTTCCTGACCTTAGAGAAAATGCTTTTATTCTTTGATCGTTGAGTATAATGTGTATAGCTGTGGGTTTTTCACAATACCCCGTATCGTATTGAGGAAGTACCCTTTCATCTTTTGGCTTAGTTTGCTCTTTGTTTTTTTCTAATTTTTAAGATGTACATTTAGGTTATTGATCTTTACTTACATTTTAAATTTAAGTTTTCATTTGTTTCTTCCAGCAGTTCTTTTTTTCTTCTAGTTCTTTCTTTTTTCTTCCCCCCACCCCCCATGAGTGCTGTATCCCCTTAAGTGATTTGGTATTTTTCTTTGACTACTCACCAGGATTCAGCCAGCCACTGGGCTACCTTAAGCAGTGTCAATTCTAAGAGTGGTGGTAATCTCAGTGACCTTTACCTCAGTGAACTTAGCTGCAGAGCAGCCAGCAAGTTACCAGTGTTTTCTCTGACAATGTAAAGAAATCTCTCTGCTTCTAGACTCTTCTGTTTTAAAGACAAGTATTATAGCCATTCTATCTACAAGGTAGAGAAAACTCACTAGCCCACCTAATAAGATTCCCTGTATCTTCTCAGATCCATCAGGCTTGAATACAGCTCCTAGAGATCGTTACAGGGGTCTCCATGAGCCAAAATTAGTCTAAACATTCTCCCTACTTGTCGCTTCAGGGTTCTTTGCTACTGGTGCACAATCTATTGTCTATTCCAGGAGGAAAATTTCAGTATGTCCTCTCTTTCCAGACCTAGAAAACCTCAAGGCTTCTAGCATCACATTTCTACATACCTCTGCCTATCAACATAGCAGCTGCTGACTCAGGAAAGGTAGTTATCTAAACTGAAGTTAAGAACATACATAGGGCAACAGTGGTATATTTTAGCTGCCATCTTCCCAGTCATTTAAAAAAAATGTATATATAGGGGCCAGGCATGGTAGCTAATGCTTGTAATCCCAGCACTTTGGGAGGCTGAGGCAGGTAGGTCCCTTGAGGTCAAGAGTTTGAGACCAGCCTGGCCAACGTGGTGAAACCCCACTCTACTGAAAATACAAAAATTAGCTGGGCATGGCAGTGCATGCCTGTAATCCCAGCTACTCAGAAGGCTCAGGCAGGAGAACTGCATGAACCCAGGAGACAGAGGTTGCAGTGAGCTGAGATCATGCCACTGTACTCCAGCCTGGGCAACACAGCGAAACTCCATCTAAAAAATATATAAAAATAAAAATAAAAATAAAATGTATAAATAGGTAATTATTTTTTAATTCTAAAGGACAGTTTTGTTATGTCTTGCAGCTATCCTTTATACATTGGAATGGATCTTAGAATTTTAAATGGGAAATATGATTAACATACAAAAATTTCATTTATGGATAAATTTTCAAGTATTCATCTCAATTATTCATCTACCTTATGTAAATAATATAATCACCATGATCCATAAAGAAATAGATATTAGTATTTGTTCCAGGAAAATAAATTGCATTTTGTGCTATAGCCAAATTATTTCTTTTAACCAATGAGTAAACAAATCAAAACACAGAATTAGGAAGTAGAAAATCTCTTCTGTGCCAGGCGTGGTGGCTCACGCCTGTAATCCCAGCACTTTGGGAGGCCAAGGTCAGTGGATCACAAGGTCAAGAGATCGAGACCATCCTGGCCAACATGGTGAAACCCCCTCTCTACTAAAAATACAAAAATTAGTTGGGCATGGTGATGCACACCTGTAGTCCCAGCTACTCAGAAGGCTGAGGTGGGATAATTGCTTGAACCTGAGAGACGGAGGTTGCAGTGAGCCGAGATCGTGCCACTGCACTCCAGCCTGGCAACAGAATGAGACTCCGTCTCAAAAAAAAAAAAAGAAAAAAAAAAGAAGAAAGTCTCTTCTGTATATTTTCTCCAAGCAAAACACAAAGCTTCACTTATTTCTTGTCTGAAAATAATTTTTTTAAAAAATCACAGAAAATAGGTGAATTGAAACTTCAGAATAAACTTACTAGTCAGAAAATCTACCCAAAGTCATCAGAACTGGTGACTGATTACAATCAGAATAGATTGTTGGGAGGCCGAGACGGGCGGATCACGAGGTCAGGAGATCGAGACCATCCTGGCTAACACCATGAAACCCCGTCTCTACTAAAAATACAAAAAACTAGCCGGGCGAGGTGGCGGGCGCCTGTAGTCCCAGCTACTCCGGAGGCTGAGGCAGGAGAATGGCGTAAACCCGGGAGGCGGAGCTTGCAGTGAGCTGAGATCCGGCCACTGCACTCCAGCCCGGGCTACAGAGCAAGACTCCGTCTCAAAAAAAAAAAAAAAAAAAAAAAAAAAAAAAGAATAGATTGTAATTTGAACATACACTGTGCCATAATCTTAATAATCTTTATAAGGCAGTGGTTCTTAAATGGCATTTTTTTTTCAGTTATTGACAATAAATAGAATGTCGTAAGTTCCCTAGAGACCTTTTTGAAACTGTTATTAAAAAACACTGTCCATACTTCCAAAAATCTATTGCCAAGTTTTTTTTTCTCAAAATATTTTTCTCTAGTTTTCCAAATTATGAACAATGAGTTACTGTTTCAACACTCTCTCACACAATCTCCATTTGACTGATCATCCAACCACATCAAAATTCAAAAAGCACATTCCTCATTATTCATATACTTTATATAAGCAATAATTTTGAGATTAACTCAAATCATGTTTGCAAATATATATTAAACCTATAGCAGTTTCACCCTTTTGCTTAGAGTAGTCTCATAAGCTTCTCATTTGTCACCATTCACATAGCGAGAGATTTTTCACCAACTGATAATAGATGAGAAAATAGTAATTTAAGAAGGTGCTATGAATAATACCTTTTCTATCTGTACTTTGCTGATTTGCCTTAGAGTTTTCAAATGCTTGTTTTCATTTTCTTAGTATGCTCATTTTTTGACAAATAAGAGAAATGAAACTATTCTTTAATTATACTAGTGAACCATGACAAGAAATGAGTGGGAAATTTTGCTTGCACAATTACATGATGTTCAAATTAACTGATTCTATATTTCAAAAGGAAAATATACTATCAGTTTTATATCTTTGTCATTATCTATACATACATTTAATAGCTTTTTAAAATACCAGTTTTATTTCCTATTTGAATAGCTTGCCAATACTTACCATCTGAACAACATTTCTCTGCTTGCAGCTGGTCTTTGCTTATGACACTGTAAGGTAACATATTGTGATTTGGAAGCGCAGCTGTGACTAAAAGTTCCAGTGCACTATTCATGCCAAAATGAACATAGTGCAGATTGTTGTACAGGACTCAAACTTCATTCAAAGATTTACGCAAACTGTGTATCATTCATACATATTCATAACTCATGGATAATTTTATTTTTAATAACTTTTAACATAATAGTTTTTTTTGAAATTTTGGGAAACAAGGAAAATTATGAAGAAACATCTAATGTTTACATCTACCACTAACTTTACATTTCAGTGTGTATCTTTTTATAAATATATATATACAGTCTCCCCCCAGTAGAGATCATACTATACATATTATTTTGAAGACTACTTTCCATACTAAGTATAATGTCATACAATACTGGGGATTTGTTTATCTTTAAATTGCAATTCTCCTGAGGTATAACTGTAACCAGAGCATCATTCCATGCTCTGAATAGTAAATTTGTTTCTTACAGATTCCCAATTGCTCCTTGAATTTTGCCTAGGTACTTATAAGAATCTACTCTCTTTCAAATAATTAATAAAAATGAGTACCCTGGTGGCTTAATCTCATAATAGGTATGGCTTATACAAGGTAAAAGGTCTCTTAGTAATTGTATTTTAATTATTAAACTCTAAATTGTTTTAGCATTTTCCCTTTTTTATTTTTTCTTATAATTTAACATTTTTTTAAGATTCAGGGAGTACATGTGCAGGTTGTTACATGGGTATATGGTATGATGCTGAGGTTTGGGATACAATTGATCCTGTCACCTAGGCGGTGAGCATAGTATGCAATAGTTATTCAGCCCTTGCCTCCTCTCTTCCTCTCCTGTCTAGTAGTCCCCAGTATCTACTGTTGCCATCTTTATGTCCTTGAGTGCCCAATGTATATAGGTCCCACTTATAACTAAGAAAATGAGGTATTTGATTATCTGTTCTTGCATTAATGCTGTAAGGATAATGGCTTCCAGCTGCACCTATGTTCCTGAAAAGGACATCATTTCATTCTTTTTTCATGGCTGTGAGAATTAGCATTTTAAAATATGTAAGAGTCTGTGAAAAAGCTGGGTGGAGCTACTGTGTATGTGAGATTTTTATTCTTGGTAGATTTCTTTTTATTAAGACACATTTAGGAATGTTATTCTAAATTAAGAAAAGTATTTAATACTTTAGTAATTTATGAAAGTTAAAAAGCACCATGCATAAGTAGATAATTTTTTTGTTTTGCATCCAATTTACTCAAACACTTTCTTTTGCAAAGGTTACTTAGAAATTAACTATGGAGGGCGGAGCAAGATGGCCGAAAAGGAACAGCTCCAGTCTCCAACTCCCAGCGCCAGCGACACAGAAGACCGGTGATTTCTGCATTTTCAACTGAGGTACTGGGTTCATCTCACTGGGGAGTGCCGGACGATCGGTGCTGGTCAGCTGCTGCAGCCCGACCAGCGAGAGCTGAAGCAGGGCGAGGCATTGCCTCACCTGGGAAGTGCAAGGGGGAAGGGAATCCCTTTTCCTAGCCAGGGGAACTGAGACACACAACACCTGGAAAATCGGGTAACTCCCACCCCAATACTACGCTTTAAGCAAACAGGCACACCAGGAGATCATATCCCACACCTGGCCGGGAGGGTCCCACACCCAGGGAGCCTCCCTCATTGCTAGCACAGCAGTCTGTGATCTACCAGCAAGGCAGCAGCGAGGCTGGGGGAGGGGCGCCCGCCATTGCTGAGGCTTAAGTAGGTAAACAAAGCTGCTGGGAAGCTCGAACTGGGTGGAACTCACAGCAGCTCAAGGAAACCTGCCTGTCTCTGTAGACTCCACCTCTGGGGACAGGGCAATAACAAACACAGCCGAAACCTCTGCAGACGCAAACGACTCTGTCTGACAGCTTTGAAGAAAGCAGTGGATCTCCCAACATGGAGGCTGAGATCTGAGAAGGGACAGACTCCCTGCTCAAGTGGGTCCCTGACCCCTGAGTAGCCTAACTGGGAGACATCCCCCACTAGGGGCAGTCTGACACCCCACACCTCACAGGGTGGAGTACACCCCTGAGAGGAAGCTTCCAAAGCAAGAATCAGACACGGACACTCACTGTTCAGAAATATTCTATCTTCTGCAGCCTCTGCTGCTGACACCCAGGCAAACAGGGTCTGGAGTGGACCTCAAGCAATCTCCAACAGACCTACAGCTGAGGGTCCTGACTGTTAGAAGGAAAACTATCAAACAGGAAGGACACCTACACCAAAACCCCATCAGTACATCACCATCATCAAAGACCAGAGGCAGATAAAACCACAAAGATAGGGAAAAAGCAGGGCAGAAAAGCTGGAAGTTCAAAAAATAAGAGCGCATCTCCCCCGGCAAAGGAGCGCAGCTCATCGCCAGCAACGAATCAAAGCTGGACGGAGAATGACTTTGACGAGATGAGAGAAGAAGGCTTCAGTCCATCAAATTTCTCTGAGCTAAAGGAGGAATTACGTACCCAGCGCAAAGAAACTAAAAATCTTGAAAAAAAAGTGGAAGAATTGATGGCTAGAGTAATTAATGCAGAGAAGGTCATAAACGAAATGAAAGAGATGAAAACCATGACACGAGAAATACGTGACAAATGCACAAGCTTCAGTAACCGACTCGATCAACTGGAAGAAAGAGTATCAGCGATTGAGGATCAAATGAACGAAATGAAGCGAGAAGAGAAACCAAAAGAAAAAAGAAGAAAAAGAAATGAACAAAGCCTGCAAGAAGTATGGAATTATGTTAAAAGACCAAATCTACGTCTGACTGGGGTGCCTGAAAGTGAGGGGGAAAATGGAACCAAGTTGGAAAACACTCTTCATGATATCATCCAGGAGAATTTCCCCAACCTAGTAGGGCAGGCCAACATTCAAATCCAGGAAATACAGAGAACACCACAAAGATACTCCTCGAGAAGAGCAACTCCAAGACACATAATTGCCAGATTCACCAAAGTTGAAATGAAGGAAACAATCTTAAGGGCAGCCAGAGAGAAAGGTCGGGTTACCCACAAAGGGAAGCCCATCAGACTAACAGCAGATCTCTCGGCAGAAACTCTCCAAGCCAGAAGAGAGTGGGGGCCAATATTCAACATTCTTAAAGAAAAGAATTTTCAACCCAGAATTTCATATCCAGCCAAACTAAGTTTCATAAGTGAAGGAGAAATAAAATCCTTTACAGATAAGCAAATGCTTAGAGATTTTGTCACCACTAGGCCTGCCTTACAAGAGACCCTGAAGGAAGCACTAAACATGGAAAGGAACAACCAGTACCAGCCATTGCAAAAACATGCCAAAATGTAAAGACCATCGAGGCTAGGAAGAAACTGCATCAACTAATGAGCAAAATAACCAGTTAATATCATAATGGCAGGATCAAGTTCACACATAACAATCTTAACCTTAAATGTAAATGGACTAAATGCTCCAATTAAAAGACACAGACTGGCAAAATGGATAAAGAGTCAAGACCCATCAGTCTGCTGTATTCAGGAGACCCATCTCACACGCAGAGACATACATAGGCTCAAAATAAAGGGATGGAGGAAGATCTACCAAGCAAATGGAGAACAAAAAAAAGCGGGGGTTGCAATACTAGTCTCTGATAAAACAGACTTTAAACCATCAAAGATCAAAAGAGACAAAGAAGGCCATTACTTAATGGTAAAGGGATCAATTCAACAGGAAGAGCTAACTATCCTAAATATATATGCACCCAATACAGGAGCACCCAGATTCATAAAGCAAGTCCTTAGAGACTTACAAAGAGACTTAGACTCCCATACAATAATGGGAGACTTCAACACTCCACTGTCAACATTAGACAGATCAACGAGACAGAAAGTTAACAAGGATATCCAGGAATTGAACTCATCTCTGCAGCAAGCAGACCTAATAGACATCTATAGAACTCTCCACCCCAAATCAACAGAATATGCATTCTTCTCAGCACCACATCGCACTTATTCCAAAATTGACCACGTAATTGGAAGTAAAGCACTCCTCAGCAAATGTACAAGAACAGAATTTATAACAAACTGTCTCTCAGACCACAGTGCAATCAAACTAGAACTCAGGACTAAGAAACTCAATCAAAACCGCCCAACTACATGGAAACTGAATAACCTGCTCCTGAATGACTACTGGGTACATCACGAAATGAAGGCAGAAATAAAGATGTTCTTTGAAACCAACGAGAACAAAGATACAACATACCAGAATCTCTGGGACACATTTAAAGCAGTGTGTAGAGGGAATTTTATAGCACTAAATGCCCACAAGAGAAAGCAGGAAAGATCTAAAATTGACACTCTAACATCACAATTAAAAGACCTAGAGAAGAAAGAGCAAACACATTCGAAAGCTAGCAGAAGGCTAGATATAACTAAGATCAGAGCAGAACTGAAGGAGATAGAGACACAAAAAACTCTCCAAAAAATCAATGAATCCAGGAGTTGGTTTTTTGAAAAGATCAACAAAATTGACAGACCACTAGCAAGACTAATAAAGAAGAAAAGAGAGAAGAATCAAATCAACGCAATTAAAAATGATAAAGGGGATATCACCACCGACCCCACAGAAATACAAACTACCATCAGAGAATACTATAAACACCTCTACGCAAATAAACTGGAAAATCTAGAAGAAATGGATAATTTCCTGGACACTTACACTCTTCCAAGACTAAACCAGGAAGAAGTCGAATCCCTGAATAGACCAATAGTAGGCTCTGAAATTGAGGCAATAATTAAGAGCCTACCAACCAAAAAAAGTCCAGGAACAGATGGATTCACAGCTGAATTCTACCAGAGGTACAAGGAGGAGTTGGTACCATTCCTTCTGAAACTATTCCAATCAATAGAAAAAGAGGGAATCCTCCCTAACTCATTTTATGAGGCCAACATCATCCTGATACCAAAGCCTGGCAGAGACACAACAAAAAAAGAGAATTTTAGACCAATATCCCTCATGAACATCGATGCAAAAATCCTCAATAAAATACTGGCAAACCGGATTCAGCAGCACATCAAAAAGCTTATCCACCATGATCAAGTGGGCTTCATCCCTGGGATGCAAGGCTGGTTCAACATTCACAAATCAATAAACATAATCCAGCATATAAACAGAACCAAAGACAAGAACCACATGATTATCTCAATAGATGCAGAAAAGGCTTTTGACAAAATTCAACAGCTCTTCATGCTAAAAATGCTCAATAAATTCGGTATTGATGGAACGTACCTCAAAATCATAAGAGCTATTTATGACAAACCCACAGCCAATATCATACTGAATGGGCAAAAACTGGAAAAATTCCCTTTGAAAACTGGCACAAGACAGGGATGCCCTCTCTCACCACTCCTATTCAACATAGTGTTGGAAGTTCTGGCTAGGGCAATTAGGCAAGAGAAAGAAATCAAGGGTATTCAGTTAGGAAAAGAAGAAGTCAAACTGTCCCTGTTTGCAGATGACATGATTGTATATTTAGAAAACCCCATTGTCTCAGCCCCAATTCTCCTTAAGCTGATAAGCAACTTCAGCAAAGTCTCCGGATACAAAATTAATGTGCAAAAATCACAAGCATTCTTATACACCAGTAACAGACAAACAGAGAGCCAAATCAGGAATGAACTTCCATTCACAATTGCTTCAAAGAGAATCAAATACCTAGGAATCCAACTGACAAGGGATGTAAAGGACCTCTTCAAGGAGAACTACAAACCACTGCTCAGTGAAATAAAAGAGGACACAAACAAATGGAAGAACATACCATGCTCATGGATAGGAAGAATCAATATCGTGAAAATGGCCATACTGCCCAAGGTATTTTATAGATTCAATGCCATCCCCATCAAGCTACCAATGACTTTCTTCACAGAATTGGAAAAAACTGCTTTAAAGTTCATATGGAACCAAAAAAGAGCCCGCATCTCCAAGACAATCCTAAGTCAAAAGAACAAAGCTGGAGGCATCACACTACCTGACTTCAAACTATACTACAAGGCTACAGTAACCAAAACAGCATGGTACTGGTACCAAAACAGAGATATAGACCAATGGAACAGAACAGAGTCCTCAGAAATAATACCACACATCTACAGCCATCTGATCTTTGACAAACCTGAGAGAAACAAGAAATGGGGAAAGGATTCCCTATTTAATAAATGGTGCTGGGAAAATTGGCTAGCCATAAGTAGAAAGCTGAAACTGGATCCTTTCCTTACTCCTTATACGAAAATTAATTCAAGATGGATTAGAGACTTAAATGTTAGACCTAATGCCATAAAAATCCTAGAGGAAAACCTAGGTAGTACCATTCAGGACATAGGCATGGGCAAAGACTTCATGTCTAAAACATCAAAAGCAACGGCAGCAAAAGCCAAAATTGACAAATGGGATCTCATTAAGTTAAAGAGCTTCTGCACAGCAAAAGAAACTACCATCAGAGTCAACAGGCAACCTACAGAATGGGAGAAACTTTTTGCAATCTACTCATCTGACAAAGGGCTAATATCCAGAACCTACAAAGAACTCAAACAAATTTACAAGAAAAAAACAAACAACCCCATCAAAAAGTGGGCAAAGGATATGAACAGACATTTCTCAAAAGAAGACATTCATACAGCCAACAGACACATGAAAAAATGCTCATCATCACTGGCCATCAGAGAAATGCAAATCAAAAGCACAATGAGATACCATCTCACACCAGTTAGAATGGCGATCATTAAAAAGTCAGGAAACAACAGGTGCTGGAGAGGATGTGGAGAAATAGGAACACTTTTACACTGTTGGTGGGATTGTAAACTAGTTCAACCATTATGGAAAACAGTATGGCGATTCCTCAAGGATCTAGAACTAGATGTACCATATGATCCAGCCATCCCATTACTGGGTATATACCCAAAGGATTATAAATTATGCTGCTATAAAGACACATGCACACTTATGTTTATTGCAGCACTATTCACAATAGCAAAGACTTGGAATCAACCCAAATGTCCATCAGTGACAGATTGGATTAAGAAAATGTGGCACATATACACCATGGAATACTATGCAGCCATCAAAAAGGATGAGTTTGTGTCCTTTGTAGGGACATGGATGCAGCTGGAAACCATCATTCTTAGCAAACTATCACAAGAACAGAAAACCAAACACCGCATGTTCTCACTCATAGGTGGGAACTGAACAATGAGATCACTTGGACTCAGGAAGGGGAACATCACACACAGGGGCCTATCATGGGGAGGGGGGAGGGGGGAGGGAGTGCATTGGGAGTTATACCTGATGTAAATGATGAGCTGATGGGTGCAGCACACCAACATGGCACAAGTATACATATGTAACAAATCTGCACGTTATGCACATGTACCCTACAACTTAAAGTATAATAATAATAAATTAATTAATTAAAAAAAAAAAAAAGAAATTAACTATGAACCCATTAAAGGACTGACCTGTGTGTTTTTCTTCATCCTCAGTGCCTAACACAAAAATTTTTTGTTTGTTGCTGCTACTACTGCTTCTACTGGTGTTGATAAAATTGATAAGAAAATTATTTTGCTTTCTGCTTTACTCTATTGCTCATCAATAATTTGAGAGAGTTAATAAATACTTAGGTAACTTTCAAGATGGAGTTCAACAAATATGAAATAATAAGGCAAAAAATCTAAGCTTTATCTCTTGGTAGAAGTTTAAAAAGACTTTGAAATGAGGGTATAAAAATTGATTTGGGAGGATCAATTATGTGCCCAGATTCATAGGCAAAGATCTTGCAGTGAAGAACTCACATCTCCCTTATTATTCTGGCCTTTCTCTCCATTCTTGCACACTAAATAATGCCCTCGGCCCTTTGCCCTTTATAGATAATGTATTTTATGACAATTACTACTGCTCTTTAAGCACCCTATATTTTTAGCAACAAACTATATTCTTAAGATTTAACATATCAGCTACAAAGCAACAAAATATTCTTGGTGTTCAACTTATTTTTTGGTGTTTGACATTAGGGGAAAACAAATATGATCTGAATGGTATCCCTGGAGCCTAGATACTGATATCCTGCAACATTTAAGTGTGGATTGGCTGGAGCTATCAGAGGTCATCATCTGTAATTCCTCAGAGAATGGGGTTACTAAAAACAATATCTCCAAATTGGAAATAAAGTTTTTATTTGCAGGCTTTCTCTTTGGATGCTTGCTAATGATGAGAAGGCTACACTGGGTGGCAAAGTGAAGACTGTTTCAATAGGAAAAGAGCCTTAGTTAAAAAGTTTTGTGAAACTCTTGAATGCTCAGCTTGCTACAATTACATAGTATATTTGCCATGATTCCATTGTATGTCATAAGGTCAGTAGGTTTCATCAGAATCTGTAAATCTAACACTTAAGGCCTTATCAGATTATCCCTATGACTTCATAAATTCTAAGGTT
The DNA here is from genome assembly GCF_037993035.2 of Macaca fascicularis. Classification (NCBI taxonomy): domain Eukaryota; kingdom Metazoa; phylum Chordata; class Mammalia; order Primates; family Cercopithecidae; genus Macaca; species Macaca fascicularis. The sequence goes on along the minus strand of NC_088380.1, from coordinate 91,499,699 downwards.
ACATGGATAGCGAAGTCTCAATACCAATAATACTGTACTTACCTTAAATTTCTATTTATATTCTTAATAATTATAAATAGATTGATGCTTAAAATAAGTTTATTTCCTTATTTTTAAAGTTTGCATTAAAAATAAATAAGCTCATAACATCTCCTGCAGTTTAGTGTGTGCTCTTTCACTTCTTACAACAGATTTAGATAATGGAGTCTGGAGAAACATGGAGGTGATGACAGAAGGAAAATGTCATAGATGGAGGAAAAAAGGTAACTAAAACTGATTGAAAGAACTCCACAAACATAAAATGTCTCTGTATATTCACTTTCTTATACCATTTATGATTTAAATCAATGATCTACTACAAAATATTTGCATTCACTACTTGAAATTTACTTCATTAGCATTTTTTTGTATTAAGGTTTTGACAGTGAACCGTAAACCCTAAAAATAGCCCATCTTCATTTTCTTCATTCTTGGAAACTCTCTTAATATAAGAGTTTTGCTTTCTTGCCCCATTCCAGCTCCATCAGCATTTCTGTCTGTATCAAGCATATTTATGCATATAATCATTTACTATTACCTTCTCTATCTCTTTTCAGTTTGCATGAATACAGCTTAAGTCATTTAAAGATCCCAGATATGTGCTAATTAGAGTGTCCACCCTAAAGGTATCAGTAAATCAGACTGCTGCTAATCTAGTCTCTCAATGTATTACTTTGAAATGCCCTAGGATGCATAAGGGTATTGAAAACTATCAACCCCAGAGAACAAAATTTATCACCTCTGTCAAATAATACTCACATTGATGAATTCTGACATTTACCTCAATATAAGTCAGAATCCACTTATTATTTAATTAGCCAATTCTATGTAATGTTTGCCATTAAGTTTGACAACATATGCAGCTTCTTTCTTTTCTCATATTATGGTATAACATAACATGAATTAAAGAGGAATCTAAAATTGAGAGTTCAATCTTCAAAGTCGTGTATTCTTTGACCTGCAGTTTGACATTCTTTCAGTGATACTACTTTTTGTGAAGAATTAAACCCTGTTGTAGCATTGTAAGTTCTGTGACATTTTTAAAATGCAGCTTCTTGACATCAAATTGAGAATTGTTTCTGGGGCTAGCTTATGGGTAACATAATGGCCCACATGTTTTATCTGAAATATGATTGTTGTTATTCAAGTAGTCTTTGCCCCAAATATACATTTATTGAATAACTGAGCCAGATTTTCTAATCATATGGAAATAGTGGTATTTGCCTATACAATCAAACGTGCTTCTAATCCCACTTCTTGTATAGGTGGTGTAGCTAGATCTCTAAGACTAGCGAGAAGCATTGCCTTAATCCTCATTTAAAAAAAAAAAAAAAAAAAAAAAAAAAAAACCCTCACCAAAATCCTAGTGTTTGGGAATGCTTGCGTGATACAGTATATAGAAATGGTTTTGTTCACCAGCACTCTGCCCCACATTACATTATTCTAATAACAATATATTCTTCTTTTGTGGAATTTCTCCTTCCCCATTCCATCCAAGTGTTTCCAGTGGGGACTGTCATTAGTATACCACTCCCCTAGTCAGAAGTTGGATGAGTCCCTGATTCATACTGAGACCAGCTTATTGCCCCATTCCTGAGGCACAGTGATCTTCCTAATACCAAATGGGTGACTCAGGCTGAACCAGAGGACATCTTAGTGACACAGGATTTTTCTTGGCCTCTTTATCAGACTTGCAACAGGGGCGAACATTTACTCTGCCCACCGCCCTCAACCCCATGCAGAAAGGAGCACGTGAGCGAGTGAGTACCTGACCCGGACAGCCACTCTGGGCGCTGTCACAGGAATAAGCTCCATGTGGGGCCCACAGCAGGCCAGACCAGGCATGAGTGAGTGAGTGCAGGATCTAGCCAGCCAGCCAGCCACTCCGGGCACCAGCAGGAGCAAGCTCCCTGCAGGGCCCACAACCAGACCAGGTGAGACTGAACAAGTGTGGGATCTGGCCAGCAGCTCCAGGCACCAGCAGAAGCAAGCTCTGGGCGGGAACTGTGCTAGCGCCCAGGTGGGGGTGCCTGCAACTCTGAAGCCCCAGAGGGCGTGTTACAGTGCTCTCTTAGCTCTACTGTCTGTGGATGCCTGTGTGTTAACAACTCAGTTGGCCCTTTGCCTCCTCACGTGAGGCAACTGCCCTTCACCAGTGAGGGCAAAGGGCCGGTGTGACAGCCTTTCTGGGTACCTGCATTTGGTGGGCCCCGAGCTGTTGTCAGAATACAAGAAGAATGAGGTCAGGCAGACACTTGAAGGCTAGTGAAGGTGGAGAATTTTATTGAGCTATGGAAATGGCTCTCAGTAGAGAGGAGAGGGGAGCTAGAGAGGGGAATGAATGGCAGGTAGTCTTCCCTGATGTCAGCTTGTCTTCTCCCTGAAGTCTGGCTGCCTCATCCCCAAAGATAAGCCATCTCTCTTCCCCAGAATTTGGCGGTCTCTCCTCTCTACTGACTGAGTCTGCGATCTTTACAGACATAGGATTGGGGTGGTGCAGGCCATAGGTAGTTTTGGAAAAGGCAACATTCAGTTGGCTCTTTCTGAATAATGCCTTTTTACCAATCAGGAGAGAGTGGGCAAACAGGAATAGAAGTTCTCACTTTGGGCTGCAGGTTTCAGACTTTTTGACTTCAAGGTAGGGGTCACTGGAACCTGCTCCTGTCTGCCTAGAATTTCTCTACCTCTATCTTTAGTAGGATATAACTGGAAATTCTAAGAATCTACTTTTTGCCTCTTGAGCTATATAGATGGGAGGTTTTTAGTCTGCAGTGGTCTAGAGCCATATTCCCAATTCTGGAGAAAATTTATCTGGAATAGGAAAATCTGATATGCAGAAAAAAATCAGAGGTAAGAATCAGTGAAAGGAAATAACTGGGTGAAGTTTTTATAAATTCTGTCATCTCTGAGTCCAATTCTACACTTGCATTTGTTGTAGGTTGTTTATATTACACAATAAATTTCTCATATTTGCCTAAGTTAGTTGCGTTGAGGTTTTGTCACTTGCAACTGTAAGAAATTTAAATACACTGGAATACCTGGAAGTCTTAATGGTATTTTTCAGGAAGTCTAGCAGCTTCTGATAAGCCTTAAAAGTGTTTAAAAGAAAAGCAAACTTGCATCTAAGCAGATATGATATGCAATACACACAAGATACATAGTGTTATAGTAACATAATAACGGCTTTTAATGATCTGTCTCAAGGAGGAGGCACATTTATAAAGATTTTCAGATCGTGAGGTCTTCTTAGATAATCTGAATCCTGCTTATGCTACATCCCAGCTGTGTGGATTGGGCAACTTACATAAAGTCTTCAGTCTCTGTTTTCTTATCTGTAAAACAAAGATGATAATACATATCTCATTTGATTCTTACAGTGTCTGGCACTTATAAGGTGATCAAAAATAGTATCTATGATTAATATCTCATCTCTACTATTTTAGGCACTTAAGGTGTCCTAACCAAATATCTTAGCAAAATGAGTCCAAAAACTTTATTAATTTATAGTATTTACTGGGTATTTACTACCCATAGAGATAAATAAGGCTTATGGCTTTCACTTATAGAAGTTAGTTTTATAGAAGAGAGCATAAATATGCATGTGTTGTTTCTTGGGAAACAACACACATTATAGAATTATTGTGTCTGGAAATTCACCTTGACAGAGTTGCCTAAGCAAACTCTTGTGAGTCCTCTTGAGGATAGGTTTATAGACAGACTTCTAATCAGAAACTATAAAAGCCAGAAGATGAAAGAACATCTTTCTTTCTTTTTAAAAAAGTAGGAAGGCTTAAGTGCAGGTGTTTTACATGCATATATTGCATAGTGGTGAAGTCTGTGTTTTTGGTATACCCAACACCAAAATAGCATCATATCCATTAGGCAATCGTTGAACCCTCACCCCTACCTTTTGTTGTCTTCCATGTCTATTTTTCCACTCCATATATCCATGTGTACCCATTGTTTAGCTCCCACTTGTGAAAACATGCAGTATTTGACTATTTCTGAGTTACTTCACTTAGGTCAATGGCCTTCATTTTCATCCATGTTGCTGCAAAAGACAAGATTTTATTTTTATGACCAAGTAGTATTCCATGGTGTGTGTGTGTGTATGTGTGTGTGTGTGCGTGTAGCTCACATTTTCTTTATACAATCCTCTATTGATGGACACGTAAGTTGATTCCATATCCTTAATATTGTGAAGAGTGCTGTAATAAATATATGAGTGTAGGTACCTTTTTGATATAATGGTTTCTTTCCATTATGTAACCAGTAGATAACCAGTAGTGGGATTGCTGGGTCAAATGGTAGTTCTATTTTTAATTCTTTGTGAAATCTCCATACCGTTTTTCATAAAGGTTATACAAACTTACATTCCCACCAACAGTATATACACATTCCCTTTTCTCTGCATCTTCACCAACATCTGTGGTTTTTTGACTTTTTGTTAATAGCCATTCCAAAATGGTATAGATGGTATCTAATTGCAGTTTAGATTTCCTTTTATTTAATGACTAGTGATAATGAACACATTTTCATATTTTTTGCTGCTTGTATGTCTTCTTTTAGAAAAAATATATTTTCATATCTTTTGCCACTTTTAATGAGGTTATTTGTTCTTTTTTCCTGATGCAATTGAGTTCCTTACAGATTCTGGGTATTAGCCGATTTTCAGATACATAGCTTGCAAATATTTTTTCCCCAATCTGTAGGCTGTCTGTTTACTCTATTGATTGTTTCTTTTGCTGTGCAGGAGCATTTTAAATTAAGTCTCATGTGTTTTTGTTTTGTTGTGTTTGCTTTTGAGGATTTGATCATAAATTCTTTGCTTAGCCAATGTCCAAAAGACTTTTTCCTAAGTTTTTTCCTTTGATTTTTGTAATTTCAGGTCTTATGTGTATGTCTTTAATCCATCTTGAGTTAATGTTTGTATGTGGTGAGAGGCAGTGGGTCCAGTTTCATTCTTCTGCATACGGCTATTCAGTTTCCCCAGCACTCTTATTGAATACGGTGTTTTTTCCCCAGTGTATATTTTTGTTAATTTTATTGAAGATCAGTTGGTTTTAGGTATGTGGCTTTATTTTTGGATTCTCTATTCTGTTCAATTGGTCTGTGTCTGTTTTTGTACCACTACCATGCTGTTCTGGTTACTATAGCTTGTAGAATAATTTGAAGTTACGAAATGTGATACCTCCAGCTTTGTTCTTTTCTTCTTTTTGCTTAGGATTGCTTTGACTATTTGAGTTCTTTGTTGGTTCCAGGTGAATTTTAGGATTTCTAAAAATTCTATGAAAATTTACATTGGTAATTTGATAGGGATTGAATTTAATCTGTAAATTGCTTATGGTTATTTTAATGACATTGATTCTTCCAACCCATGAGTATGGAATGTTTTTTCACTTGTTTGTGTCATCTATGCTAGTTTGTAGTTCTCCTTGTAGAGGTATCTTACCTCTTTGGTTAAATATATTGTTAGGGTTTTTTGTAGCTATTGTAAATGAAATTAAGTTCTTCATTTGGTCCTCAACTAGATCATTATTGGCATATAGAAATGTTCCTACTGACTTCTGTACATTAATTTTGAATCCTGAAACTTTACTGAATTCATTTACCAAATCTAAGACTATTTTGATGGAGTCTTTAGGGTTTTCTAGACAGAAGATTAGTGCATCAACAAACAGGGATAATTTGAATTCCTCCTTTCCAAGTTGAATGTCTTTTTTTTCCCCCTGGTCTGATTGCTCTGGCAAGAACTTCCAGAATATGTTGAATAAAAGCAGTGAAAGTAGGCATCTTTGTCTTTCTCCAGTGCTTAGAAATGCTTTTAACTTTTCCCTGTTGAATGTGATGTTGCCTACGGGCTTCTCATATATGACCTTTATTGTGTTGGAGTATGTCATCCATTTATATTCAAGGTTAATATTGATATGTGAAGCTTTGTTCCTATGATATTGTTGTTTCCAATTTTTAAAGTAGCTTCTTTGTTTCTTTTTTATTTATTTATTTAATTATTTATTTATTTATTTTTTATTATTATTATACTTTAAGTTCTAGGGTACACGTGCATAACGTGCAGGTTTGTTACATATGTATACTTGTGCCATGTTGCTAGCTGCACCCATCAACTCGTCAGCACCCATCAACTCGTCATTTACATCAGGTATAACTCTCAGTGCAATCCCTCCCCCCTCCCCCTCCCCATGATAGGCCCCGGTGTGTGATGTCCCCCTTCCCGAGTCCAAGTGATCTCATTGTTCAGTTCCCACCTATGAGTGAGAACATGCGGTGTTTGGTTTTCTGTTCTTGTGATAGTTTGCTAAGAATGATGGTTTCCAGCTGCATCCATGTCCCTACAAAGGACACAAACTCATCCTTTTTGATGGCTGCATAGTATTCCATGGTGTATATGTGCCACATTTTCTTAATCCAATCTGTCACTGATGGACATTTGGGTTGATTCCAAGTCTTTGCTATTGTGAATAGTGCTGCAATAAACATACGTGTGCATGTGTCTTTATAGCAGCATGATTTATAATCCTTTGGGTATATACCCAGTAATGCGATGGCTGGGTCATATGGTACATCTAGTTCTAGATCCTTGAGGAATCGCCATACTGTTTTCCATAATGGTTGAACTAGTTTACAATCCCACCAACAGTGTAAAAGTGTTCCTATTTCTCCACATCCTCTCCAGCACCTGTTGTTTCCTGACTTTTTAATGATCGCCATTCTAACTGGTGTGAGATGGTATCTCATTGTGGTTTTGATTTGCATTTCTCTGATGGCCAGTGATGATAAGGATTTTTTCATGTGTCTGTTGGCTGTATGAATGTCTTCTTTTGAGAAATATCTGTTCATATCCTTTGCCCACTTTTTGATGGGGTTGTTTGTTTTTTTCTTGTAAATTTGTTTGAGTTCTTTGTAGGTTCTGGATATTAGCCCTTTGTCAGATGAGTAGATTGCAAAAATTTTCTTCCATTCTGTAGGTTGCCTGTTCACTCTGATGGTAGTTTCTTTTGCTGTGCAGAAGCTCTTTAGTTTAATTAGATCCCATTTGTCAATTTTGGATTTTGCTGCCATTGCTTTTGGTGTTTTAGACATGAAGTCTTTGCCCATGCCTATGTCCTGAATGGTACTACCTAGGTTTTCCTCTAGGATTTTTATGGTATTAGGTCTAACATTTAAGTCTCTAATCCATCTTGAATTAATTTTCGTATAAGGAGTAAGGAAAGGATCCAGTTTCAGCTTTCTACTTATGGCTAGCCAATTTTCCCAGCACCATTTATTAAATAGGGAATCCTTTCTCCATTTCTTGTTTCTCTCAGGTTTGTCAAAGATCAGATGGCTGTAGATGTGTGGTATTATTTCTGAGGACTCTGTTCTGTTCCATTGGTCTATATCTCTGTTTTGGTACCAGTACCATGCTGTTTTGGTTAGTATAGCTTTGTAGTATAGTTTGAAGTCAGGTAGCGTGATGCCTCCAGCTTTGTTCTTTTGACTTAGGATTGTCTTGGAGATGTGAGCTCTTTTTTGGTTCCATATGAACTTTAAAGCAGTTTTTTCCAATTCTGTGAAGAAACTCGTTGGTAGCTTGATGGGGATGGCATTGAATCTATAAATAACCTTGGGCAGCATGGCCTTTTTCATGATATTGATTCTTCCTATCCATGAGCATGGTATGTTCTTCCATTTGTTTGTGTCCTCTTTTGTTTCACTGAGCAGTGGTTTGTAGTTCTCCTTGAAGAGGTCCTTTACATCCCTTGTAAGTTGGATTCCTAGGTATTTTATTCTCTTTGAAGCAATTGTGAATGGAAGTTCATTCATGATTTGGCTCTCTGTTTGTCTGTTACTGGTGTATAAGAATGCTTGTGATTTTTGCACATTAATTTTGTATCCTGAGACTTTGCTGAAGTTGCTTATCAGCTTAAGGAGATTTGGGGCTGAGAAAATGGGATTTTCTAAATATACAATCATGTCATCTGCAAAGAGGGACAATTTGACTTCTTCTTTTCCTAACTGAATACCCTTGATTTCTTTCTCTTGCCTGATTGCCCTAGCCAGAACTTCCAACACTATGTTGAATAGGAGTGGTGAGAGAGGGCATCCCTGTCTTGTGCCAGTTTTCAAAGGGAATTTTTCCAGTTTTTGCCCATTCACTGTGATATTGGCTGTGGGTTTGTCATAAATAGCTCTTAAGATTTTGAGGTATGTTCCATCAATACCGAATTTAGGGAGCATTTTAGCATGAAGGGCTGTTGAATTTTGTCAAAGACCTTTTCTGCATCTATTGAGATAATCATGTGGTTCTTGTCTTTGGTTCTGTTTATATGCTGGATTATGTTTATTGATTTGCGAATGTTGAACCAGCCTTGCATCCCAGGGATGAAGCCCACTTAATCATGGTGGATAAGCTTTTTGATGTGCTGCTGAATCCGGTTTGCCAGTATTTTATTGAGGATTTTTGCATCCAAGTTCATCAGGGATATTGGTCTAAAATTCTCTTTTTTCGTTGTGTCTCTGCCAGGCTTTGGTATCAGGATGATGTTGGCCTCATAAAATGAGTTAGGGAGGATTCCCTCTTTTTCTGTTGATTGGAATAGTTTCAGAAGGAATGGTGCCAGCTCCTCCTTGTACCTCTGGTAGAATTCAGCTGTGAATCCATCTGGTCCTGGACTTTTTTTGGTTGATAGGCTCTTAATTATTGCCTCAATTTCAGAGCCTGCTATTGGTCTATTCAGGGATTCAACTTCTTCCTGGTTTAGTCTTGGAAGAGTGTAAGTGTCCAGGAAATTATCCATTTCTTCTAGATTTTCTAGTTTATTTGCATAGAGGTGTTTATAGTATTCTCTGATGGTAGTTTGTATTTCTGTGGGGTCGGTGGTGATATCCCCTTTATCATTTTTTATTGTGTCTATTTGATTCTTCTCTCTTTTCTTCTTAGTCTTGCTAGTGGTCTGTCAATTTTGTTGATCTTTTCAAAAAACCAACTCCTGGATTCATTGATTTTTTGGAGGGTTTTTTGTGTCTCTATCTTCTTCAGTTCTGCTCTGATCTTAGTTATTTCTTGCCTTCTGCTAGCTTTTGAAGGCGTTTGCTCTTGCTTCTCTAGTTCTTTTAATTGTGATGTTAGAGTGTCAATTTTAGATCTTTCCTGCTTTCTCTTGTGGGCATTTAGTGCTATAAATTTCCCTCTACACACTGCTTTAAATGTGTCCCAGAGATTCTGGTATGTTGTATCTTTGTTCTCATTGGTTTCAAAGAACATCTTTATTTCTGCCTTCATTTCGTTATGTACCCAGTAGTCATTCAGGAGCAGGTTGTTCAGTTTCCATGTAGTTGAGCGGTTTTGATTGAGTTTCTTAGTCCTGAGTTCTAGTTTGATTGCACTGTGGTCTGAGAGACAGTTTGTTACAATTTCTGTTCTTGTACATTTGCTGAGGAGTGCTTTACTTCCGATTATGTGGTCAATTTTGGAATAAGTGCGATGTGGTGCTGAGAAGAATGTATATTCTGTTGATTTGGGGTGGAGAGTTCTATAGATGTCTATTAGGTCTGCTTGCTGCAGAGATGAGTTCAATTCCTGGATATCCTTGTTAACTTTCTGTCTCGTTGATCTGTCTAATGTTGACAGTGGAGTGTTGAAGTCTCCCATTATTATTGTATGGGAGTCTAAGTCTCTTTGTAAGTCTCTAAGGACTTGCTTTATGAATCTGGGTGCTCCTGTATTGGGTGCATATATATTTAGGATAGTTAGCTCTTCCTGTTGAATTGATCTCTTTACCATTATGTAATGGCCTTCTTTGTCTCTTTTGATCTTTGATGGTTTAAAGTCTGTTTTATCAGAGACTAGGATTGCAACCCCTGCTTTTTTTTGTTCTCCATTTGCTTGGTAAATCTTCCTCCATCCCTTTATTTTGAGCCTATGTATGTCTCTGCGTGTGAGATGGGTCTCCTGAATACAGCAGACTTGACTCTTTATCCAGTTTGCCAGTCTGTGTCTTTTAATTGGAGCATTTAGTCCATTTACATTTAAGGTTAATATCGTTATGTGTGAACTTGATCCTGTCATTATGATATTAACTGGTTATTTTGCTCATTAGTTGATGCAGTTTCTTCCTAGCCTTGATGGTCTTTACATTTTGGCTTGTTTTTGCAATGGCTGGTACCGGTTGTTCCTTTCCATGTTGAGTGCTTCCTTCAGGGTCTCTTGTAAGGCAGGCCTAGTGGTGACAAAATCTCTAAGCATTTGCTTATCTGTAAAGGATTTTATTTCTCCTTCACTTATGAAACTTAGTTTGGCTGGATATGAAATTCTGGGTTGAAAATTCTTTTCTTTAAGAATGTTGAATATTGGCCCCCACTCTCTTCTGGCTTGGAGAGTTTCTGCCGAGAGATCTGCTGTTAGTCTGATGGGCTTCCCTTTGTGGGTAACCCGACCTTTCTCTCTGGCTGCCCTTAAGATTTTTTCCTTCATTTCAACTTTGGTGAATCTGGCAATTATGTGTCTTGGAGTTGCTCTTCTCGAGGAGTATCTTTGTGGCGTTCTCTGTATTTCTTGGATTTGAATGTTGGCCTGCCCTACTAGGTTGGGGAAATTCTCCTGGATGATATCATGAAGAGTGTTTTCCAACTTGGTTCCATTTTCCCCCTCACTTTTAGGCACCCCAATCAGATGTAGATTTGGTCTTTTAACATAATTCCATACTTCTTGCAGGCTTTGTTCATTTCTTTTTCTTCTTTTTTCTTTTGGTTTCTCTTCTTGCTTCATTTCGTTCATTTGTTCCTCAATCGCTGATACTCTTTCTTCCAGTTGATCGAGTCGGTTACCGAAGCTTGTGCATTTGTCACGTATTTCTCGTGTCATGGTTTTCATCTCTTTCATTTCGTGTATGACCTTCTCTACATTAATTACTCTACCCATCAATTCTTCCACTTTTTTTTCAAGTTTCTTTGCGCTGGGTATGCAAGAATTCCTCCTTTAGCTCTGAGAAGTTTGGTGGACTGAAGCCTTCTTCTCTCATCTCGTCAAAGTCATTCTCTGTCAAGCTTTGATCCGTTGCTGGCGATGAACTGCGCTCCTTTGCCGGGGGAGATGCGCTCTTATTTTTTGAACTTCCAGCTTTTCTGCCCTGCTTTTTCCCCATCTTTGTGGTTTTATCTGCCTCTGGTCTTTGATGATGATGGTGACGTACTGATGGGGTTTTGGTGTAGGTGTCCTTCCTGTTTGATAGTTTTCCTTCTAACAGTCAGGACCCTCAGCTGTAGGTCTGTTGGAGATTGCTTGAGGTCCACTCCAGACCCTGTTTGCCTGGGTGTCAGCAGCAGAGGCTGCAGAAGATAGAATATTGCTGAACAGCGAGTGTCCGTGTCTGATTCTTGCTTTGGAGGCTCCCTCTCAGGAGTGTACTCCACCCTGTGAGGTGTGCGGTGTCAGACTGCCCCTAGTGGGGGATGTCTCCCAGTTAGGCTACTCAGGGGTCAGGGACCCACTTGAGCAGGGAGTCTGTCCCTTCTCAGATCTCAACCTCCATGTTGGGAGATCCACTGCTCTCTTCAAAGCTGTCAGACAGAGTCATTTGCGTCTGCAGAGGTTTCTGCTGCTTTTGTGGTTGTTTACTATGCCCTGTCCCCAGAGGTGGAGTCTACAGAGACAGGCAGGTTTCATGGAACTGCTGTGAGCTCCACCCAGTTCGAGCTTCCTAGCGGCTTTGTTTACCTACTTAAGCCTCAGCAATGGCGGGCGCCCCTCCCCCAGCCTCGCTGCTGCCTTGCCGGTAGATCACAGACTGCTGTGCTAGCAGTGAGGGAGGCTCCGTGGGCGTGGGACCCTCCTGTCCAGGTGTGGGATATGATCTCCTGGTGTGCCTGTTTGCTTAAAGCGCAGTATTGGTGTAGGAGTTACCCAATTTTCCAGGTGTTGTGTGTCTCATTTCCCCTGTCTAGGAAAATGGATTCCCTTTCCCCTTGTGCTTCCCAGGTGAGGCGATGCCTCGCCCTGCTTCAGCTCTCGCTGGTCGGGCTGCAGCAGCTGACCAGCACCGATTGTCCGGCACTCCCTGGTGAGATTAACCCAGTACCTCAGTTGAAAATGCAGAAATCACCAGTCTTCTGTGTCGCTCACACTGGGAGTTGGAGACTGGAGCTGTTCCTATTCGGCCATCTTGCTCTGCCCCATCTTCTTTGTTTCTTTATCTGTCTTTTTTTCTTCATGATTTCACGAAATTCTGTCATGTTGCCATTTGATTTCTTTCTCTTACTCCTACTCCATTTTGTGATTGTTTTATAAGAACTGTTAGTTTTATATTTCCATGTGTTTTCATAATAGTGAATATCAACCTATCATTTATTTCCATGTTAAAACTCTTTTGAGCATTTCATGTAGGACTGGTCAAATGGTGACAAATTCCCTCAGTGTTTACTTACCTGGGAAAGGATTGATTTCTCCTTCATTTAAAAATCTCATCCTGGCAGGTTATAAAATTCTTGATTGACAGTTTTTTCTTTCAACTTTTTGAAAATGCCCTCCCATTCTCTTTTGGCCTGTAAAGTTTCTGCTGAAAATTCCACTGTTAGTATGATGGGGTTTTCTTCATAAGTGACTATACACTTATCTTTGATTTCTCCCATGGGGGAAAGAGAGAACAAAGTAAGCATCCAACTTCCCTATCCTTTTGAGATGTTGCCAAGAAGGCTGCCTCTCATCTCACCCAGAACACTGAAGGAATCTACACAACTATATCAGCTAATCTGTCTGTGGCCTGTTGGGCTAGCTGACCAGCATGTGGACCCCAGTAGCCAGACAACCCATGGACTTTGACAGCTGGTATTCCACATACCACCACAGCTGGACCCAGTACATTTCCACAGTGAGTATGCAGACCTCAGCATCCAGCATAGACCTCAGCAGATGGCTCAAATTTGCAGGATTGAAAGTAGGTACACAACCCTGATACTGTTTCATCAGGAGGGAGGGAGAGAAATGGAGCTTGCACTCATCATTCCAGCATCTTGGCATACTACCCTACAAAAAGGAGGCAGATTAATCTTAGGATTTAGTATGGGTCTTCAGGTGAGCAGAAGGTATGGAAACCTAATAAGTCTCTTTCAGGAGAAAGAGAGAGAAATGAAGCTTTTTCCAACAACCAGGTGTATTAGTCTGTTCCCTTGCTGCTAATAATGACATACTCATGAATGGGTAATTTATAAAAGAAAGAGGTTTAATTGACCTACAGTTCCACATGGCTGGGGAGGCCTCACAATCATGGTGGAAGGCGAATGAGGTACATAGTCACATCTTACATGGTGGCAGGCAAGAGAGAGCTTGTGTAGGTTAACCCATCTTTATAAAAACCATCAGATCTTGTGATACTTATTCACTATCACGAGAATGGCACAGGAAAGACCCACCCCCATGATTCAATTACCTCCCATCAGGTCCCTCCCACAACACAAGGGGATTATTACAATTCAGGATAAAATTTTGGTGGTCACACAGAGCCAAACCATATCACCAGGCATTGCAGTACACTGCCCTAGGGAAAAGGAGGAAGCATTCAGGATGGTTCTAGGATGGATAAAAGTCACATAATCCTAAATCTTTTCCTGCAGAAGAGAATGAAAGAAGTAGAAGAGATGCATCCAATAAAAGGTTTGAGAGGCCCCCCCAGAATCCTCAGCTTGGCTGACTAATGAAGGCCTTTCATTGCTAAAGCTAGTCTAAAGACTGAAAAGGATAATAAACAACAACACAAAAGCATATTTAAGGCAGAATTAGGTAGTACTGTAACGGTGATACATAAATAACTTTTAACCCTAATATAAGTGCTACAAGATAAAAGTACTAAGAGTAATTATAGTTGCTGGGTGTAGTAGCATGTGCCGGTAATTCCAACTACTAAAGAGGCTGAGGCAGGAGAATCATTTGAGTTCAAGAGTTTGAGACCAGCCTGGGAATATAGTAAGACCCTGATAAAAAAATAAATAAATAAATAAATAATAAAAAAAGGAAAGAAAAGAGAAAAAGAAAAATTCTAGCCAAAAATATTTGTTAATAAATACAGAATATAAAAAGAAGCAAATTCAGACATTAATAACATAAAAAGTGTATAGTTTTTATATGCGATTGAAGTTAAGTTGTTGTCAATTTTAAAAAGACTTAAACTATAAGATATTTTAAGGGAACCTTAAGGTAACTTCAAAGAAAAAACCCTGTAATAGAAACCAAAACGATAAAGAAAAAAAACCAAAATATATTATTACAAAAATTATTTAATCACAAATGAATACAGTGAGAGACAAAGAGAAGAACAAAAGAGCCACAAAATAGACACAAAACAATTAACAAAATGGCAACGGTATGTCTTTACCTATTAATAATTAACTAAATAGTGGTTAACGTCACTAATCAAAAGATATAGAGTGGCTGAGTGAATAAAAAACCATGATGCAACTACATGCTGTCTATAACTCACTTTATATTTAAGGACACACATGTCTAAAGTAAAAGGATGAAACAAGATATTCTATGCCAGTCGTAAACAAAAGAAAGCAGGTAGCTATACATATATCAGAGAAAATAGACTAAGTCAAAAACTGTCAGAAGAGACAAAGTTGGTCATTATATAATGATAAAAAGTCAATTAAAGAAGAAGATATAAAAAGTATAAATGTATGTGGATCCACCACTGGAGTACATAAATATATAAAGCAAATATTGATTGATGTGAAGAGAGATATACAAAGCAACACAATAATAGTACACACTTCAATATGCACTTTTCACATGGATAGATTATCCAGAGAAATAACAATCAAGGAAACAGCATAGTTCAACCATACTATAGAGCAAATATACTTAAGACAGATGCGTGAAAGTCCACCCAAAACCAGAAAAATACACACTCTTTTCAAGTACCCATGGAACATTCTTCAAGATACATTACATAGATCACAAAACAGGCCTTAGAAAATTTAAGAAGATTGAAATAATACTACATGTCCTTTCCAACCACGTACAATGAAACAAGAAATCAATAGCAGAAGGCCTGGACCTGGTAGATCACACCTGTAATTTTGGCACTTTGGGAGGCCAAGGTGGGTGAATTGCCTGAGGTCAGGAGAATTCACCTGAGAATTCAAGGCCTGAGAATTCAAGGCCAGCTTGGCCAACATGGCAAAACCCTGTCTCTCCTAAAAATACAAAAATTAGTTCGGACATTGTGGCTGATGCCTGTAGTCCCAGCTACTCAAGAGGCTGAGGTGGGAGAATTGCTTGAGCCCAGGAGGTGGAGGATTCAGTGAGCCAAGATTGTGCCACTGCATTTTGACCTGGGCAACAGAGGGAGAACCCATCTCAAAAAAAAAAAAAAAAAAAATCAATAACAAAAGGAAAACTAGAAAATTCATAAATATGTAAAAATTAAACACACTCGGCCGGGCGCGGTGGCTCACACCTGTAATCCCAGCACTTTGGGAGGCCAAGGCAGGCGGATCACGAGGTCAGGAGATTGAGACCATCCTGGCTAACACGGTGAAACCCCGTCTCTACTAAAAATACAAAAAATTAGCTGGGTGTGGTGGCAGGCGCCTGTAGTCCCAGCTACTGGGAGGCTGAGGCAGGAGAATGGTGTGAACCCAGGAGGCGGAGCTTGCAGTGAGCCGAGATCGCGCCACCGCACTCCAGCCTGGGCGACAAAGCGAGACTCCGTCTCAAAAAAAAAAAAAAAGTAAACACACTCTTTGAACAACTATTTTATCAAAAAAGAAATAGAAAGGGAAATTAGAAAATATCTTAAGACTGGCCAGGCGCAGTGACGCTAGCCTGTAATCCCAGCACTTTGGCAGGCCAAGGTGGGCGGATCACCTGAGGTTGGGAGTTCTGGACCAGCCTGACCAAATGGAGAGACCCCATCTCTATTAAAAGTACAAAATTAGATGGGTGTGGTGGCGGGCACCTGTAATCCCAGCTACTTGGGAGGCTGAGGCAGGAGAATCGCTTCAACTCAGGAGGTGGAGGTTACAGTGAACCAAGATTGCATCATTGCACTCCAGCCTGGGCAACAAGAGTGAAGCTCCATCTAAAAAAGAAAAAAAATAAATCTTAAGACAAACAAAAATGAAAATGCAACATAACAAAACTTATGTGATGCACCAAAGCAGTACTAAGAGGGAAGTTTATAGAAATAAATGCCAACATTAAATAGAGAAGAAAGAGCTCAAATAAACAAACTACATTTCAAAGAATTTGAAAAAAAAAAATAACTAAAACTAAAGAGAGCAGAAGGAAGGAAATAAATATTGGAAAATAAATAAATGAAATAGACAATAGAAAAACAATAGACAAAAATAGAGAAAACTAACAGTAGGTGTTTTGAAATGATAAACCAAATCAACAAACCTATAGCTAGACTACTAAGAAAAAGAGAGAGAATACCTCCAAAAAATAAACTGAGAAATGAAAAAGAAGACATTACAACTGATATAATGGAAATTAACAAGGTAAGAGATAATTATGAACAATAATAGCCAACAAATTGGCCAACCTAGAAAAAAAATAGAAAACTTCCTAGAAACATACAACCTTCTAAAACTGAATCAAAAAGTAGTATAAAGGCTGAAAAGACCAATAACAAATCCTTATTTAAACTAGTAATCAAAAACTTTCCAACAAACAAAAGCCCAGGACTAGGTGGCTTCATAGGCAAATTCTACCAAATATTCAAAGGAGAATTAATACCAATCCTTTTTAAACTCTTTCAAAACATAGAAGAAAAAAGACTTCTAAACTCATTTTTGGAAGCCAGTATTACCCTGATACCAAAACCAGACAAAGACACCACAAGAAGAAAACACTGTAGGCCAATATCCCAGATTAATATGGAAGCAAAAATTATCAACAAAATATTAGGAAATCAAATTAATCAATACATTAAAAGGATAATACATCATGATCAAGTGAGATTTATAATAACCCTGGGATGCAAGGATGATTCAACATATGCAAATCAATCAATATGACACATATTAATAGAATGAAGGACAAAAATCATATAATCATCACAATAGATGCAGAAAAAGCATTTGACAAAATCTAACATCATTTCATGATAAAAACTTTCAAAAAAGTAGGTATAGAAGGACTCTACGTCAACAAAATAGAGACCATATATGATAAACCCATAGCTAAAATCATATTCAACAGTGAAAGTTGAAAGCTTCTCCTCTAAGATCAAGAATAAGATAAGGATGCCCCCTCTAAGCATGTTTGTTCAACATATTACAGGAAGTCCTAGTCAGGCCAGTCAGGCAAGAGAAAGAAATAAAAGTCATCCAGATTGGAGAGAAAGAAGTTAAATTTCCCTGTTGGCAGACAACATAATCTTATACATAGAAAACCTTTAAGACTCCACCAGAAAATTATTGGAACTCATAATTAAACTTAGTCATGTTTCAGAATACAAAATTAACACACAAAACTCAATTGTGTTATATATATTAATAACAAACTATTTGAATATAAAATTAAGAAAACAATACCTTTAGAATAGCATCAAAAAGGATAAAATACCTAAGAATAAATATAATCAAAGGAGTGAAAGCCACAAGACAGGAAATACTAAAAAACGAGGGCAAGGATAATGGAAAGATATTCTGTGTTCATGAATTAGAAGTCTTAATATTGTTAAATGTCCCTGCTACACAAAGTGATCTACAGGATCAATGCAATTTATACCAAATCCCAGTGGCATATTTTACAGACATAGAAAAACCAATCCTAGCATTTATATGAAAATACAAAAAGTCCTCAAGTAACCAAAGCTATTTTGCGTAAGAAGAAAAAGCTGGAGACATACACTTCCTGATTTCAAAATATAGCACAAAGTTACAGTATCAAAACAGTATGGTATTGGCATAGAAACAGATATAGAGACCAATAGAACAGAATAAGGAGACCAGAAATAAACCTACACATGTACAGTCAACTGATCTTTGACATGGAAGCCAAGAATACACAATGGGGAAAAGATAGTCTCTTCAATAAATTATATTGGGAAAACTGAATATCCACATGCAAAAGGATGAAGCTGGACCCTTATCTTACATCGCAGCACCCTCCCAACCAAAAAACCAAACCAAAATGAATTAAAGACTTAAACATAATACCTGAAACTGTAAAACTCCTTGAAAAAAACATAGAGAAAAATCTTGACATTGGCCTTGGTAATGCCTTCTTGGAAGTGACACCAAAAGCACAAACAATAAAAGTAAAGATAGACAGGTGGGATTACATCAAGAAAAAAAAAAACCTGCTGCAAAGAAAAGGAAACAATCACCCTAATGTGAAAACAATCTATGGAATGGAAAAAAAAATGTCAATCATATATCTGATAGAGGGTTAATATCCAAAATACATGAAGAACCCTTACAACTCATTAGCAAAAACCAACCAAGCAAATAACCTAATTAAAAATGGTCAAAGGACCTGAATAGACATTTCTCCAAAGAACATAAACAAATAAATGTCTAATGGAGATGCTCACCATAGAAATCATTAGGGAAATATAAATCAAAACCACAAAGAGTTATCACTTCATATCACTTTGGCTGTTATTTTAAAGATGATAAATGGTGGCAACAGGTATACAGAAAGGAGAACTCTTGTGTATTGTTAGTTGGAATATGTATTACTATAACCATTATGAAAACAGCATGTAGCTACTTCCAAATATTAAAAATAGAACCACCATATGATTCAGTAATCCCATTTCTTGGTTCTTATTGAAAGGAATTGATAATATCCTGAAGGGTATATTCCAACATGGTTCCATTCTCCCCATCAAAACATAGGTTTGGTATTTTCACATAGTCTCATATTTCTTGGAGGCTTTGTTCATTCCTTTTCACTCTTTTTTCTCTAATCTTGTCTTCACACTTTATTTCATTAAGTTAATCTTGACTCTCTGATACCTTTTCTACTGCTTATCGACTTGGCTATTGATACTTGTGTATGCTGCGTGAAGTTCTCGTGCTGTGTTTTTCAGCTCCATCAGGTCATTTATGTTCTTCTCTAAACTGGTTATTCTAGTTAACAATTCCTCTAACCTTTTTTCAAGGTTCTTAGCTTCCTTGCATTTGGTTAGAACATGTTCCTTTAGCTTGGAAGAGTTTGTTATTATCCACCCTCTGAAGCCTACTTCTGTCAGTTCATCAAACTCATTCTCATCCAGTTTTGTTCCCTTGCTGGCAAGGAGTTGTGATCCTTTGGAGAAGTGCCATTCTGATTTTAAAAATTTTCAGCCTTTTTGTGTTGGTTTTTCCTCATCTTCATGCATTTATCTACCTTTGGTCTTTGATGCTGGTGACCTTTGGATAGGGTTTTTGAGTGGATGTCCTTTTTGTTGATGTTGATGCTATTCCTTTCCATTTGTTAGTTTTTCTTCGAACAGTTCCCTCTGCTGCAAGTCTGCTGGAGTTTGCTGGAGTTCCACTCCAGGCCCTGTTTGCCTGGGTATTACCAGCAGAGACTGCAGAACAGCAAACATTGCTGCCTGTTCCTTCCTCTGGAAGCTTCCTCCCAGAGAGGCACCCACCAGATAACAGCTGGAGCTCTCCTGTATGAGATGTCTGTTGACCCCTGCTAGGAGGTGTCCTCCAGTCAGGTGGCACGGGGGTCAGGGACCTACTTGAGGAGGCAGTCTGTCCCTTAGCAGAGCTTGAGCGCTGTGCTGGGGGATCAGCTGCTCTCTTCAGAGCCAGCAGGCAGGAATGTTTAAGCCTACTGAAGCTGAGCCCACAGCCACCCCTTCCCCCAGGTGCTCTGTCCCAGGGAGATGGGAGTTTGATCTATAAGCCCCTGATTGGGGTTGCTGCCTTTCTTTCAGAGATGCCCTGCTCAGAGAGAAGGAATCTGGAGAGGCAATCTGGCTACAGCAGCTTTGCAGAGCTGTGGTGGGCTCCGCCCAGTTCAAACTTACTTGTAGGAGAACTTCTCCAACCTAGAAAGACAGGCCAATATTCAAATTCAGGAAATGCAGAGGACACCACAAAGATACTCCTCGAGAAGAGCAATCCCAAGACACATAATCATCAAATTCACCAAGGTTGAATGAAGGAATCACTGTTAAGGGCAGCCAGTGAGAAAGGTCAGGTTACCTACAAAGGGAAGCCCATCAGACTAACATTGGATCTCTCTGCAGAAACTCTACAAGACAGAAGAGAGTGGGGGATAATATACAACATTTTTAAAAAGAATTTTCAATCTAGAATTTTATATCCAGCCAATAAATGAAGGAGAAATAAAATCCTTTACAGACAAGCAAATGCTGAGAGATTTTGTCACCACCAGGCCTGCCTTACAAGGGCTCCTAAAAGGAAGCACTAAATATGGAAAAGAAAATCCGGTACCAACCACTGCAAAAACATACCAAATTGTAAAGACCATCAACACTAGGAAGAAACTGCATCGACTAATAGGCAAAATAACCAACTAGCATCATAATGACAGGATCAAATTCACACATAACAATATTAACCTTAAGTATAAAAGGGCTAAATGCCCCCATTAAAAGACATAGACTGGCAAATTGGATAAAAAGTCGAGATCCATCACTGTGCTGTATTTCCAAGACCCATCTCACCTGCAAAGACACACATAGGCTCAAAATAAAGGGATGGAGGAATATTTGCCAAGCAAATGGAAAGCAAAAAAAAAAAACAAAAAAACAAAAAACAAACAAACAAACAAACAAACAAACAAAAACCAGGTGTTGCAATCCTAGTAACTGATAAAATAGACTTTAAACCAACAAAGATCAAAAAAGATAAAGAAGGGCATTACATGATGGTAGAGGTATCAACGCAACATGAAGAGCTATCTATCCAAAATATATACGTACCCAATATAGGAGCACCTAGATTCATAAAGCAAGTTATTAGAGATGTACAAAGAGACTTAGACTCCCATACAATAAAAGTGGGAGACTTTAACACCCCACTGTCAATATTAGACAGATCAATGACATAGAAAATTAACAAGGATATTCAGGACTTGAACTCAGCTCTGGACCAAGTGGACCTAATAGACATCTACAGAACTCTCCACCGAAATTCAACAGAATATACATTGTTCTCAGCACCACATCGCACTTATTCTAAAATTGACCACATAATTAAAGGTAAAACACTCCTCAGCAAATACAAAATAATGGAAATCATAACAAACAGTCTCTCAGACCACAGGGCAATCTAATTAGAACTCAGGATTCAGAAACTCATTCAAAATGGCACAACTACACGGAAACTGACCAACGTGCTCCTGAATACTACTGGGTAAATAACAAAATTAAAGCAGAAATGAATAAGTTCTTTGAAACCAATGAGAATAACACACAGTGTACCAGAATCTCGGGGACACAGCTAAAGCAGTGTTTAGAGGGAAATTTATAGCACTAAATGCCCACAGGAGAAAGCAGGAAAGATCTAAAATCGACACCCTAACATCAGAATTAGAAGAACTAGAGAAGCATGAGAAAACATATTCAACAGCTAGCAGAAGACAAGAAATAACTAAGATCAGAGCAGAACTGAAGGAAATGAAGCATGAAAATCCCTTCAAAAAATCAATGAATCCAGGATCTGGTTTTTTGAAAAGATCAACAAAATTGATAGACCACTAGCCAGACTAATAAAGAAGAAAAGAGAGAAGAATCAAATAGAAACAAAAATGATAAAGTGGATATCACCACTGATCCCACAGAAATACAAACTACCATTAGATAATACCATAAACACCTCTATGCAAATAAACTAGAAAATCTAGAAGAAATGAATACATTCCTGGACACATACACCCTCCCAAGACTAAACCAGGAAGAATTCAAGTCCCTGAATAGACCAATAACAAGTTCTGAAATTGAGGCCGTAATTAATAGCCTACCAAGCAAGCGAAAGCTCAGGACCAGACAGATTCATAGCCAAATTCCACCGGAGGCAAAAACAGGAGCTGATGTCATTCTTTCTGAAACTATTCAGAACAATAGAAAAAGAGGGACTCCTCCCTAACTCATTTTATGAGACCAGCATCATCCTGATACCAAAACCTGGCAGAGACACAACAACAAAAAAATTCCAGGCCAATATCCCTGATGAACATCAATACAAAAATCCTCAATAAAATACTGGCAAACCGAATCCAGCAGCACATCAAAAAGCTTATCCACCATGATCAAGTCGGCTTCATCCCTAGGATGCAAGGATGTTTCAACATACACAAATCAATAAATGTAATCCATCACATAAATAGAACCAATGACAAAAAACACATGATTATCTCAGCAGATGCATAAAAGGCCTTTGATAATATTGAACACATCTCTCAATTAACTAGGTATTGATGGAATGTGTCTCAAAATAATAAGAGCTATTTGTGACAAACCCACAGCCAATATCACAGTGAATGGGCAAAAGCTGGCAGCATTCCCTTTGAAACCAGCACAAGACAAGGATGCCCTCTCTCACCACTCCTATTCAACATAGTATTGGAAGTTCTGGCCAGGGCAATCAGGCAAGAGAAAGAAATAAAGGGTATTCTAATAGGAAGAGAGGAAGTCAAATTGCCTCTGTTTGCAGATGACATGATTGTATATTGAGAAAACCCCATCATCTCAGCCAAAATCTCCTTAAGCTGATAAGCAACTTCAGCAAAGTCTCAAGATACAAAATCAATGTGCAAAAATCACAAGCATTCTTATACACCAATAACAGACAAACAGAGAGCCAAATCATGAGTGAACTTCCATTGACAATTGCTTCAAATAGAATAAAATACCTGGGAATCCAACTTACAAGGGATGTGAAGGACCTCTTCCAGGAGAATTACAAACCACTGCTCAAGGAAATAAGAGAAGATGCAAAGAATTGGAAAGACATTCCATGCTCATGGATAGGAAGAATGAATATTGTGAATATGGCCATACTGCCCAAAGTAATTTATAGATTCAATGCTATTCCCATCAAGCTACCATTGACTTCCTTCACAGAATTAGAAAAAAACTGCTTTAAATTTCACATGGAACCAAAAAAGAGCCCGTATAGACAAGACACTCCTAAGGAAAAAGAACAAAGCTGAAGGCATCACACTATCTGACTTCAAACTATACTACAAGCCTACAGTAACTAAAACAGCATGGTACTGGTACCAAAACAGATACATAGACCAGTAGAACACAACAGAGGCCTCAGAAATAATACTACACATCTACAACCATCTGATCTTCAACAATTCTGAACAAAAACAAGCAATGGGGAAACTATGCCCTATTTAATAAATGGTGTTAGGAAAACCGGCTAGTCATACGCAGAAAACCGAAATTGGACCCCTTCCTTACATGTTATACAAAAATTAACTCAAGATGGACTAAAGATTTAAATGTAAGACCTAAAACCATAAAAACCCTAGAAGAAAACCTAGGCAATACCATTCAGGACATAAGTATTGGCAAAGACTTCATGACTAAAACACCAAAAGCAATGGCAACAAAAGCCAAAATTGACAAATGGGATCTAAATAAACTAAGGAGTTTAATTATACTGGATAAAGAAAATGTGGCACATATACACCATGGAATACAATGCAGCCATAAAAATGGAGGAGTTCATGTCCTTTGCAGGGACATGGATGAAGCTGGAAACCAACATTCTCAGCAAACTAACACAGGAACAGAAAACCACACACTGCATGTTCTCAATCACAAGTGGGAGTTGAACAATGAGAACACATGGACACAGGGACGGAAACATCACACACTGGGGCTTGTTGGGAGGTGGAGGCTAGGGGAGGGATAGCATTAGGAGAAATACCCAATGTAGATGACGGGTTGATGGATGCAGCAAACCACCATGACATGTGTATACCTATGTAACAAACCTGAACGTTCTGCACATGTATCCCAGAACTTGAAGTACAATAAAAGAAAAAAGAAAGGAATTGAAATCAGGATCTTGAAGAGACATTGGCACTTCAATGTTCATTGTAGCATTGTTCACAACAGCTAAGACACAGATGTAAAATAAATGTCCACCAATGGAATATTATTCAGTCTTTAAAAAGAAGAAAATTCTGCCATTTGCAACAACATAGATGAGCCTCAAGGATATTATACTAAGTGAAATAAATCAGACACAAAAGGACAAATACTACACAATCTCACTGATACAGAGAATCTAAAAAAGTCAAACTCATAGAAGCAGAGAGTAAAATTGTGGTTTTCAGGGGCTGCAGGAGAGGGAAATGAAGAGATGTTTGTCAAAGGATACAAAGTTTTAGTTTTGCAAGATAAGTAAATTATTTAGATCTATTGTACAGTATAGTCCCTATAGTTAACAATACTGTATTATATCCTTTGACATTTGCTAAGAAAGTAGATTTTATGTTAAGCACTCTTATCACAAAATAATAATAATAAAAATGGTAAAAGGAAACTTTGGAAGTGATAGATATGCTTATGGTATTGATTTTGGTGATGGTTTTATAGGTGTATACTGGTCTCTAGACTCATCAAGTTATATGCAATACATATGTATAGATTTCTTGTATGACAATCACACTTTGATAAAGTGTTATTTTAAAAAAGAATTTGAGGTTACATAAACTCTGTTCTAAGAAATAAAAGCTGAGAAATTTGTCATTAGAAGACTGATATGTAATGATATATTAATTTCTTCAGGCAGAAGGAAAATGGCAACAAATGCAAAACATGAGCTTACACGTAAGAATAGAGAGCACTGGCCAGGCACAGTGGCTTACACCTGTAATCCCAACACTTTGGGTGGCTGTGGCAGGCGGATTGCCTGAGCCCAGGAGTTCGCGACCAGCCTGGACAACATGGTGAAACTCTGTCTCTACTAAAATACGAAAAATCCTAGCCAGGTGTGGCGGCGTGTGCCTGTAGTCCCAGCTACTCGGGAGGCTGAGGCAGGAGAACTGCTTGAACCCGGGAAGCAGAGGTTGAAGTGAGCCGAGATCACCACTGCACTCTAGCCCGGGCAACAGAGTGAGACTCCGTCTCAAAGAAAAAAGCACTAAAAATATTAAACATGTGACAAATGCAAAAGACTTTCTTATTTTGTTTTTTTAAAGGATGGTCAATTATTTGAAGTACATTATTGGTGTTTTGACATGTTTAAAAGTCTAAAATTTAATAAAAATAGCCCAAAAGGCAGAAGGAGAAGAAAAGTATAAAGTATACCATTTTAAAGATTCATATGTTACAAAAAAGCAGTATGATATGATTTTAGGGTTGATTGCCATAAGTGAAAATTAGATATCATAAACCCTAGTACAACACTAAAAAGCAAAAGGAAGCTAACAAGTCAATAACAGACAAAATAAAATACTAAGAAGTACCAAATTAATTGAAAAAGACAGAAAAATCAGGAAAATTAACCAAGAACAAATGGGACACTCAACAAATAACAAGTTAGTAGTTTTAAACTCAAGCATACCAGTGTAAACATATGGTATAAATGGTTTAAACACACTAATTAAAGGCAGGATTGTTATATTGAACAAAAAGTCAAGATCCAACTGTATACAATCTTTAAGAAAATGATTTTAAATACAGGTATACTTTGAAAGTATTTTGGGTTTGGTTCCAGACCACCACAATAAAGTTAGTATCACAATAAAGTGAGTCACGTAAGTTTTTTGGTTTCCCAGTGTATGTAAAAGTTATATTTGTACTCACACCTGTAATCACAGTGACTTGAGGCAGGAGGATTACTTGAGGCCAAGAGTTTGAGAGCAGCCTGGGAAACATAGTGAGACTCTATCTCTAAAAAGCATTTTAAAAACAACCAGACTTGGTAGCGTGCATGTCGACCCAGGTACTTGGGGGCTGAGGTAGAAGGATTGCTGGAACCCGGAAGTTCAAGGTGCAGTGAGCCATGATCATGCTACTGCACTTTAGCCTTGGTAATAGAGTGAGACTCTAACTCTTTTAAAAAAAAATGTTATATTTACACTGTATTATATTATAGTATATATAGCATGCAATGACATTAAGTCTATTTTATACAATTATGTTATATTAAATCTACTATAGTATATATAGTGTGCAATTGTATTATGTCTCAGACAATGTATACATCTTAATTTAAAACACTTCATTGCTATGAAAAAAATGCTAATGATCCTCTGAGCATTCAGTCACTTGTAATATTTTTGCTGGGAGAGAGTTGCCTAGATGTTGATAGCTGGTCAAGGTGGTAGTTGCTGAAGATTGGGGTGACTGTGGCAATTTCTTAAAGTAAAACAGCAATGGGAGTTTGCTGCACTTATTGACTCTTCCTTTCATGAAAGATTTCTCTGTAGCATGTGATGCTGTTTGATAGCATTTTACCACAATAGAACTTTCAAAATTTGAGTCAGTCCTCTCAAACCCTGCTGCTGCTTTATCAACTAAGTTTATACAATATTCTAAATCCTTTGTTGTCATTTCAACAATGTTCCAATCTTCACAGCATCTTCACCAGGAGTCAATTCCATCTCAAGAAACCAATTTCTTTGCTTATCAGTAAGAAGCAACTCCTCATCTCTTCAAGTTTTATGATGAAATTGGGGAAATTCAGTAACATCTTCAGGCTCCACTTTTAATTCTAGTTCTCGTACTAAACCACTAAGAACTAGCAAGAGCCCAGCCTGCAGACTCAAGGCCCTGGGAAGGGATTGGCAAGTATAGGAGAAGATAGATATGTTACCTTCCCCAGGATGTTACTTGAGTACCTGTCCACTTATCAGTGTTTATACTTGTGAAGTTCTTGCTTGGAAACTTCCACTGTCTTTACTAACTAGGTTATGTTCTAAGGGCAAATAGGAAGGTATAAGGCAGATAAAGATGATTTGAATAATCGCCAAAAGACATGAGAGACAGGCATAAGAGACTAGGAAAACAGAAAGACGAATTAGAAAGATTGCCATGCATATGAGTTTTTAGTGACACTAGTCTTTGCTATTGTACAGACCTCTCCATAAACACTTGACTGCCTAGATGTTGAGGAAGAAAAGCTGACAACAAGATCCAAGGTCAGGGTTTTAACAAGCAGAGCAATGACAGGGCAGAGAAAACTGTGGTCAGAGAGCAGGGATGTTAGAATCTAAAACTTTAGACATCTCTTTCAGATGTTGACAAGGTCCAAGGCAAAGTGTGAAGGAAAGCTGATGGGATGAAGTGAAGGCAAAGACCCTTAGGGATGAGGAGGTTAAGTTTTGGAGTTTGCAAGAGAAATGAATCACTTACTGTTATAGTGTTTAGACAACCGTGAGTGCCAAAACTTGAATTTACATAGATTATATCAGCTAGGAATTATAGCACAACTATGAAGTAAGTACTTTTATTTCAATTTTCCAGTGAAGATGGAATCTTAGAAAGTTTAAGTAATTTGCAGAAAGTTACACAAATGTTAACAGTAACGAAAACAAACATTTTGTAGCAATTTACTGTATGCCAGGTATTGTTCTAGGAGTTTTACATTGTAAGTGCTCATAAAATTATTGTTATCACCATGTTAGAGAAAGGCACAGACACTTTCATTAACTTGCATAAGGTCACATGGCTAATTAGTGACAAGAGCCAGGATTTAAAGCAAGTATCAGAAATAGACTATGAATAAAAGTTGGTGTTACTTCAAAACTCGTGTTTTAGCTACTCAGAAATAGCATCTATTTATTATTTTAAGGGTACATTTTATTCAACAAACTATTAAAATATCTTCCAAGAATACTAATAAAGATTTTAATCAGTACCAGATTAAAATTTAGGCATAATTAAATGGATAAAATGAAACTAAAATTCAATTTATAAAAATTAAAACAACAGAACATTTGAAACTAACAGAGGAAGATGGAAGGAAAGGCAGAAATAGGAAGGAAAATGAGATAAATGTCAGAAGTTGTTGGAGAGATCTCTTCATTAATTTGTCCCATCCAGGAAGTATAAACAAATTTTTCCTACTAAATTAAAGGTAAGATTTGGGTTTCTCATGAGCATAGTTGCATTTTTCTTCAGCTCACAACTGACATGCAATAAAACTAAGTGTAGTTATTTTCATTACTATACACTGGAACTTCCAGGAAAGAGGGGATATGGCAGCCTCTTTGGTGTTCTTCAATCAGCCATCGTTCTTTTCCACAAGCCCACATATACCCACCTGTGAGAACTATCAGCTGGACACCTTCTCCATCTTCCTTTCTCCTCAATGGTTACTACCTTCTCCTTCACAACTACGTATAAAGATAAAAGTCAAAGTTAAATTTGGAAAATATACAAGAAAGTACTAACTAGGCATAACAAAGCTGGAGTGACTATGTTAATATCAGACAAAAGAGACTTCAGAACAAGAAATTTTACTGGTAATAAAAGGGAAATTTCATAATCATCAATTAGTTTGTTAACCAGGATGACATAGTAATCCTAAATGTGTACACACCTAATAACAGAACTGCAAAACATAGAAAACAAAAACTGATAAATCTGAAAGAGAAACAAACAAGTCCACAATTGTACCTAGTTATTTTACCATTCCTCTTAGTAACTGATAAAACAAGGAGACAGAATATTAGTCAGAATGTACATAATTTAAATAGCACCATTAACCAACTTCATTTAACTGAAATAAATATAACTCTATACCCAACAGTTGTAGAACACCATTCTTGTAAGATGCACATGGAACATTTGTCAAGATAAGTCATATAGTGGATTGGTTTAAAAGGATTGAAATCTCACAAACTTTTTCTGTTACTGTAATGGAGTTAAATTAAAAATGAAAACCAGAAAGATATTGGGAAAATGCCCAAATATTTGGAAATTAACAACATAGTTTTATATAACCCATGGACTCAAAAAGAAATAAGACAAATTATAAAATATTTGAACTTAATGAAAATAAAAACCATATATTAAAGAATGTATGTAGCTGAAGCAGTATACAAAGTTAAATCTACAGATTTGAATTCCTATGTTAGAAAAAAAAAGAGAAATCTAAAATCAGTTATTCTAGTTTCAGTCTAATGAAGGAAGAAAAGAAAGAGCAAATTAAAACTGCAGTAACTAGAAAGAAGAAAACAATAAAGATAAGAATGCAAATAAGATAAAATAGAAAACAGCAAATAATAGAGAAAATCAGTAAAACCAGGAGCTGATTCTTTGAAAATCATCAATAAAATTACTAAACCTCTAGCTAAAATGACCAGGAAAAAAAGAAAAGACATAATTTTTCAATATCAAGTGAGTAAGGGAGGATTACTAAAGATCATACAAACATTAAAGTGACAATAATAGAATCTTGGAAATGAATTCAACAACCAAGATGAAATAGGTTTCTTAAAAGACACATTTTTCCAAAATTTACTCAAGAAGAAAGAGATAACCCTAATAGTTCTTTTTCGATTTTTAAATTTTTTTGGTTTGCGCAACAATTGTTTTTTTCTTTTTGTTTTTTTCAGATTTTTTTTTTTTTTTTTTACTTTAAGTTCTGGGATACATGTTCAGAATTTGCAGTTTTGTTACATAGGTATACATGTAACATGGTGATTTGCTGCACCCATCAACCTGTCATCTAGGTTTTAAGCCCCGCATACATTAGGTATTTTTCCTAATGCTATCCTTCCCCTTTCCTCCCACCTCCCGACAGGCCCCAGTGTGTGATTTTCCCTTCCCTGTGTCCATGTGTTCTCACTGTTAAACTTCCACTTATGAGTGAGAACGTATGGTATTTGGTTTTTTGTTCCTGTGTTAATTTGCTAAGAATGCTTCATCCATGCCCTGCAAAGAACATAAACTCACTCTTTTTTATGGCTGCATAGTATTCCATGGTGTACATGTGCCACATTTTCTTTATCCAGTCTATCATTGATGGGCATCTGGGTTGGTTCCAAGTCTTTGCTATTGTGAATAGTGCCACAATAAACATAAGCATGTGTGCATGTGTCTTTATAGTAGAATGATTTATAATCCTTTGGGTATATGCCCAGTAATGGGATCGCTGGGTCAAATGGTATTTCTGGTTCTAGACCCTTGAGGAATCACCATATGGTCTTCCATGATAGTTGAACTAATTTACACTCCCACCAACAGTGTAAAAGCATTCCTATTTCTCCACATCCTCTCCAGCATCTGTTGTTTCCAGACATTTTAATGATCACCATTCTAACTGGCGTGAGACAGTATCTCCTTGTGGTTTTGATTTGCATTTCTCTAATGATCAGTGATGATGAGCTTTTTTTCATGTTTGTTGGCCACATAAATGTCTTCTTTTGAGAAGTGTTTGCGCATATCCTTTGCCCACTTTTTGATGGGGTTGTTTGGTTTTTCTTGTAAATTTGTTTAAATTCCTTGTAGATTCTGGATATTAGACCTTTGCCAGATGGATAGATGACAAAAATTTTCTCCCATTCTGTAGGTTGCCTGTTCACTCTGATGATAGCTTATTTTGTGGTGCAGAAGCTCTTTAGTTTAATTCGATCCCATTTGTCTATTTTGGCTTTCGTTGCCATAGCTTTTGGTGTTTTAGTCATGAAGTCCTTGCCCATGCCTATGTCCTGAATGGTATTGACTAGGTTTTCTTCTAGGGTTTTTATGGTTTTAGGTCTTAGGTTTAAGTCTTTAATCCATCTTGAGTTAATTTTTGATAAGGTGTAAAGAAGGGGTGCAGTTTCTGTTTTCTGCATATGGTTAGCCAGTTTTCCCAGCACCCTTTATTAAATAGGGAATGGTTTCCCCATTGCTTGCTTGTGCCAGGTTTGTTGAAGATCAAATGGTTGTAGATGTGTGATGTTATTTCTGAGGTCTCTATTCTGTTCCACTGGTCTATATCTCTGTTTTGGTACTAGTACCATGCTGTATTTGTTACTGTAGTCTTCTAGTGTAGTTTGAAGTCAGGTAGCATGATGCCTTCAGCTTTGTTCTATTTGCTAGGATTGTCTTGGCTAGACAGTCTCCTTTTTGGTACCACATAAAATTTAAAGTAGTATTTTCTAATTCTGTGAAGGAAGTCAATGGTATCTTGAGGGAAACAGCATTGAATCTATAAATTACTTTGGGCAGGTTGACCATTTTCATAATACTGATTCTTCCTATCCACAAGCATGAAATGTTTTTCCATTTGTTTGTGTCCTCTCTTATTTCCTTGAGCAGTGGTTTGCAGTTCTCCTGGAAGAGTTCCTTCACATCCCTTGTGAATTGTATTCCTAGGTATTTTTTTCTCTTTGTAGCAATTGTGAATGGGAGTTCACTCATGATTTGGCTCTCTGCTTGTCTATTATTGGTGTATAGGAATGCCTGTTATTTTTGCACATTGGTTTTGTATCCTGAGACTTTGCTGAAGTTGCTTATCAGCTTAAGGAGTTTTTGAGCTAAGACAATGGAGTTTTCTAAATATAGGATCATGTCATCTGCAAACAGAGGCAACTTGGATTCCTCTCTTCCTATTTGAAAACGCTTTATTTCTTTCTCTTTCCTGATTGCCCTGGCCAGAACTTCCAATACTATGTTTAATAGGAGTGGTAAAAGAGGGCATCCCTGTCATGTGCCAGTTTCCAAAGGGAATGCTTCCAGCTTCTGTCCATTCAGTATGATACAGCCTATGTGTTTGTCATAAATAGCTCTTATTATTCTGAGATATGTTCCATCAATACCTAGTTCATTGAAAGTTTTTAGCATGAAGGGCTGTTGAATTTTATTGCAGGTCTTTTCTGCATCTATTGAGATAATCATGTGGTTTTTGTCTTTGGTTCTGTTTATGTGATGGATTACATTGATTGATTTGTGTATGTTGAACCAGTCTCACATCCCAGGGATGAAGTCAAATTGATCATGGTGGGTAAGCTTTTTGATGTGCTGCTGGATTCAGTTTGCCAATATTTTGCTGAGGATTTTCACATTGGTGTTCATCAGGGATATTGGCCTGAAATATTCTTTCTTTTTATTTTTTATTTTGTTGTTGTTGTTGTTGTTGTTGTTGTTGTTGTTGTGTCTCTGCCAGGTTTTGGTATCAGGATGATGCTGGCCTCATAAAATGTTTTAGGGAGGATTCCCTCTTTTTCTATTTTTTTGAATAGTTTCAGAACGAATGGCACCAGCTCCTCTTTTTACCTCTGGTAGAATTCGGCTGTGAATCTATCTGGTCCTGGGCTTTTATTTGCTTGGTGGGCTATTAATTATTGCCTCAATTTCAGAACCTGTTATTAGTTTATTCAGGGATTCAACTTCTTCCTGGTTTAGTCTTGGGAGAGTGTATATTTCCAGGAATTTATCCATTTCTTCTAGATTTTTCTAGTTTATTTCTGTAGAGGTGTTTATAATATTCTCTGATGGTTGTTTGTATTTCTGTGGAGTCAGTGGCGATATCCCATTTATTATTTTTTATTGTGCCTATTTGGTTCTTCTCACTTTCTTCTTTATTAGTCTGGCTAGCAGTCTATGTATTTTGTTAATCTTTTCAAAAACCAGCTCCTGGATTCATTGATTTTTTGAAGAGATTTTCGTGCTTCATTTCCTTCAGTTCTGCTCTGATCTTAGTTATTTCTGGTCTTCTGCTAGCTTTTGAATTTGTTTTACTTTGCTTCTCTAGTTTTTTTAATTGTGATATCCAGGTGTCGATATCAGATCTTTCCTGCTTTCTCTTGTGGACATGTACTGCTATAAATGTCCCGCTTAACACTGCTTTAGCTGTGTCCCAGAGATTCTGGTACATTGTGTTTTTGTTCTCATTGGTTTCAAATAACTTATTTATTTCTGCCTTAATTTTGTTATTTACCCAGTAGTCATTCAGGAGCAGATTGTTCACTTTCTGGGTAGTTGTGTGGTTTTGAGTGAATTTCTTAATCCTGAGTTCTAATTTGATTGCACTGTGGTCTGAGAGACTGCTTGTTATGATTTCCACTCTTTTGCATTTGCTTGAGGAGTGTTTTACTTCCCATTATGTGTTCGATTTTTAGAATAAGTGCATGTGGCTCTGAGATTTTGTTGATTTGTGGTGGAGAGTTCTGTAGATGTCTATTAGGTCCACTTGGTCTATAGCTGAGTTCAAATACTGAATATCTTTGTAAATTTTCTGTCTGGTTAATCCACTGTTATTTTGTGGGAGTCTAAGTCTCTTTGTGGGTCTATAAGAACTTGTTTTATGAATCTGGGTGTTCCTGTATTGGGTGCATATATATTCCGGATAGTTAGCTCTTCTTGTTGCATTGATCCCTTTACCATTATGTAATGTTCTTCTTTGTCTTTTTTTATATTTGTTAGTTTAAAGTCTGTTTTATCAGAAACTAAGATTGCAGCCCTTCCTCTTTTTTGCTTTCCATTTGCTGGATAAAGATTCCTCCATCCCTTTATTTTGAGCCTGTATGTGTCTTTGTATGTGAGATTGGGGCATTTAGCCAATTTAAGGTTAATATTGTTATGTGTGAATTTGATCCTGTCATTATGATACTAGCTGGTTATTTTGCCCATTAGTTGATGCAGCTTCTTTATAGTGTTGATGATCTTTACAATTTGGTATGTTTTTGCAGTGGCTGTTACCAGTTTTTCCTTTCCATATTTAGTGCTTCCTTCAGGAGCTCTTGTAAGGCAGGCTTGGTGGTGACAAAATCCCTCAGCATTTGCTTATCAGGAAAGGATTTTATTTTTCCTTCACATATGAAGCATAGTTTGGCTGGATATAAAATTCTTGGTTGAAAATTCTTTTCTTTAAGAAAGTTGAATATTGGCCCCCACTCTCTCCTGTCTTGACGAGTTTCTGCAGAGATCCACTGTTAGTCTAATGGACCTCCCTTTGTAGGTAATGTGACCTGTCTCACTGGCTGTCCTTAACATTTTTCCCTTTGTTTCAACCTTGGAGATTCTGACGATTGTGTGTGTTGGGGTTGTTCTTCTCAAGGAGCATCTTAGTGATGTTGTGTGTATTTCTTGAATTTGAATGTTGGCCTGTCTTGCTAGGTTGGGGAAGTTCTCCTGGATAATATCCTGAAGTGTGTTTTCCATCTTAGTTCCATTCTCCCTGTCACTTTCAGGTACACCAATCAATTGTAGGTTAGGTCTTTTCACACAGTCCCATATTTCTTGGAGGCTCTGCTCATTCGTTTTCATTCTTTTTTCTCTGATATTGTCTTCATGCCTTATTCACTAAGTTGATCTTCAATCTCTGATCAATCTTTTCTCTCACTTGATAAATTTCACTATTGATATTTGTGTATGCTTCATGAAGTTTTCTTGCTGTGTTTTTCAGCTCCATCAGGTCATTTCTGTTCTTCTCTAAGCTGATTATTCTAGTTAGCAATTCCCGTACCTTTTATCAAGGTTCTTACCTTCCTTGCATTGAGTTACAACATGCTCCTTTAGCTCAGAGGAGTTTGTTATTACCCACCTCCTGAAGCCTACTTCTGTCAATTTGTCAAACTTATTCTCCATCCAGTTTTGTGCCCTTGCTGTAGAGGAGTTGTGATCATTTGGAGGAGAAGAGGTATTCTGGTTTTTGGAATTTCTAACATTTTTGTGCTGGTTTTTCCTTATCTTCATGGATTTATCTACCTTTTATCTTTGAGGCTGATTACCTTTGGATGGGGTTTTTGTGTGTGGGTTCTTTTTGTTGATGTTGATGTTGTTGCTATCTGTTTGTTAGCTTTTCCTGTAACAGTCAGGCCCCTCTTCTGCAGGTCTGCTGCAGTTTTCTGGAGGTCTACTCTAGACCCTTATTGCTTGGGTATCACCAGTGGAACCTGCAGAACATAAAATGTTGCTGCCTGCTCCTTCCTCTGGAAGCTTCATCCCAGAGGGGCACCAGCATGTTGCTAGTCAGAGCTCTGTTGTATGAAGTGTCTGTTGACCCTTGCTGGGAATTCTGTCCCAGTCTGGAGGCACAGGCGTCAGAGACCCACTTGAGGAGGCAGTCTGTCCCTTAGCAGAACTTGAGAATCCTCCTGTCAGGATCTGCTGCCCTCTTCAGAGTTGGTAAGCATCACCGTTTAAGTCTGCTGAACCTGTGCCCACAGCCGCCCCTTCCTCCAGGTGCTCTGTCCCAGGGAGATGGGAATATCACCTATAAGCCCCTGACCGGGACTGCTGCCTTTCTTTCAGAGATATCCTGCCCAGTGGGGAGGAATCTAGAGAGGCAGTCTGGCCACAGCTACTTTGCTGAGCTGTGGTGAGTTCTTCCTAGTCCAAACTTTCTAGCCTGCTTAAACACTGTCAGGGGTAACTGCCTACTCAAGACTCAGTAGTGGCAGGCACCCCTCCCACTACCAAGCTCCATCCCATTCAGACTGCTGTACTGTCAGTGAGAATTTCAAGTCGGTGGTTCTTAGCTTGCTGGCCCTGTGGGAGTGGGACCCTCTGAGTGAGACCACTTGGCTCCCTGGCTTCAGCCCCCTTTCAAGGGGAGTGAACAAGTCTGTCTCCCTAAAGTTCCTGGCACCACTGGGGTACAAAAAATTCCTGCAGCCAGCTCGGTGTCTGCCCAAACAGCCACCCAGTTTTGTGCTTGAAACCCAGCGCCCTGGTGGTGTAGGCACACGAGGCAATCTCCTGGTGTGCAGATTGTAAAAACCATGGGGAAAGTGTAGTATCTGGGCCAGACAGCACAGTCCCTTAGGGCATCCCTTGGTTGGGGGAGGGTAGTCCCCGGCTCCTTGTAATTCCCAGGTGAGGGGACACCTTGCCCTGTATCTACTCGCCCTCCATGGGCTGCACCCGCTGCCTAACCAGTTCCAATGAGATGAACTGGGTACCTCAATTGGAAATACAGAAATCAACCACCTTCTGCATTGGTGTCTCTGGAAGCCACAGACCGGAGCTGTTCCTATTCAGTCATCTTGCCCATCCTCTAATAGTTCTTTATTAGAGAATCTGAGTCTCTACTTTAAAACTTTCCACAAAAACAAAATAAGCTCCAAGCCTATATTGCTTAACTGGTGAATTCCATCAAACATTTGGGGAAAAAATAATGCCAATCCTACACCAACTCTTTAAGAAAACAGAAAAGGAAGGAATACTTTCTAACCAATATAATAAGCCATCATTAACTGAAACAAAATCAGATACAGACACTCCAGGAAAAGATAATGGCACACAACTATCTCCCATGAATTCCTCAAAACCCATGAATAAAATAGTACTAAAATAATTCAGAAAATATATAAAAATAATGGCATATCATGACCAAATGGGTTTTATCCTAAGAACACAAGGTTAGTTAACATTAGAAAAATATCAATAGAGTTCATATTGAAATAATAAAATAGATCATATGATCATCTCAATAAATGGAAAAAAAGCATTTGACAAAATTCAACACCAATTTATGATTTTAAAAAACTCCCAGAAAACTAGGAATAAAAATATAATCCTCAACCTGATAAAGAGCACCTACAAAGCACGTATCAATAACTTTATCCTTAACAGTGAAAGACTGAGACTGTTCCCTTAACAGGAGCAAGACAGGAAGGTCCTCTTCCTTTTAATGTTGTACTGCAGGTTCTACCTAATACAAGGAAAAGAAATAAAATACATACTGATTATAAGTGAAAACTGCTTTTATTTGCAAAGAGATATTTGTTTTTAGGTAGGAAGTTCTAAAGAGTCAACAAAATAACATACCAGAGCTAGTAAACACTTTTAATAAGTTGCAGAATATACTAGGCCAATACGCAAAATTCAACTATTTATATAAGTTGCAATGAACAATTAAAAATTAAAACATGAAAAACAATACCATTAAAAACAGCATGCAAAAACCTGAAGTACTTAGGAATAATTTAACAAAGTACATGCAAGAACTGTACACCAAAACCTGTTTAGATAAATAAGACACTTAATAATACATTTTTAACTTTTTTTTTTTTTTTTTTTTTTTTTGAGATGAGAGTCTCACTCTGTCACCCAGGCCGGAGTGTAGTGGAGCGATCTCGGCTCACTGCAAGCTCCGCCTCCCGGGTTCACGCCATTCTCCTATCTCAGCCTCCTGAGTAGCTAGGACTACAGGCGCCCGCCACAACGCCCGGCTAATTTTTTGTATTTTTTGTAGAGATGGGGTTTCATCATGTTAGCCAGGATGGTCTCGATCTCCTGACCTCGTGATACGCCCGCCTCGGCCTCCCAAAGTGCTGGGATTACAGGAGTGAGCCACCACACCCGGCCAAATTCATTTTTTTGTTAATAAGAATACTAAATACTATTAATTTGACAATTATCTCCAAATTGATCTATAGTTAGTTTGTCCAGTATGGTATCCATGACCCACATGAGGCTACTAAACACTTGGTTTGTGGCTAGCCTGAATTAAGCTGTACTGTAAGTGTAAAAACACACCAGATTTCAATGACTTAGTACAAAAAAACAATGTAAAATATCATATCAATGTTTTTATATTGATTACAGGTTGATAGTGTTTTCACATACTGGGGTAAATAAAATAATTATTAACATGAATTTCATAGTTTGGTTTTTTTTTTTTAATGTGTCTAACAGAAATATTTAAATTACATGTGCTTACATATTTTGATATGCATTACATTACCGTTAGTCATTATTTATCTATGAGTTTAATGCAATTCCAATAAAAACTCCCGAGGGCGGAGCAAGATGGCCGAATAGGAACAGCTCCAGTCTCCAACTCCCAGCGCCAGCGACACAGAAGACCGGTGATTTCTGCATTTTCAACTGAGGTACTGGGTTCATCTCACTGGGGAGTGCCAGACGATCGGTGCTGGTCAGCTGCTGCAGCCCGACCAGCGAGAGCTGAAGCAGGGCGAGGCATCGCCTCACCTGGGAAGCGCAAGGGGGAAGGGAATCCCTTTTCCTAGCCAGGGGAACTGAGACACACAACACCTGGAAAATCGGGTAACTCCCACCCCAATACTACGCTTTAAGCAAACAGGCACACCAGGAGATTATATCCCACACCTGGCTGGGAGGGTCCCACACCCACGGAGCCTCCCTCATTGCTAGCACAGCAGTCTGTGATCTCCCGGCAAGGCAGCAGCGAGGCTGGGGGAGGGGCGCCCGCCATTGCTGAGGCTTAAGTAGGTAAACAAAGCTGCTGGGAAGCTCGAACTGGGTGGAGCTCACAGCAGCTCAATGAAACCTGCCTGTCTCTGTAGACTCCACCTCTGGGGACAGGGCAATAACAAACACAGCCGAAACCTCTGCAGATGCAAACAACTCTGTCTGACAGCTTTGAAGAGAGCAGTGGATCTCCCAACACGGAGGTTGAGATCTGAGAAGGGACAGACTCCCTGCTCAAGTGGGTCCCTGACCCCTGAGTAGCCTAACTGGGAGACATCCCCCACTAGGGGCAGTCTGACACCCCACACCTCACAGGGTGGAGTACACCCCTGAGAGGGAGCCTCCAAAGCAAGAATCAGACAGGTACACTCGCTGTTCAGCAATATTCTATCTTCTGCAGCCTCTGCTGCTGACACCCAGGCAAACAGGGTCTGGAGTGGACCTCAAGCAATCTCCAACAGACCTACAGCTGAGGGTCCTGACTGTTAGAAGGAAAACTATCAAACAGGAAGGACACCTACACCAAAACCCCATCAGTACATCACCATCATCAAAGACCAGAGGCAGATAAAACCACAAAGATGGGGAAAAAGCAGGGCAGAAAAGCTGGAAATTCAAAAAATAAGAGCGCATCTCCCCCGGCAAAGGAGCGCAGCTCATCGCCAGCAATGGATCAAAGCTGGACAGAGAATGACTTTGACGAGATGAGAGAAGAAGGCTTCAGTCCATCAAATTTCTCTGAGCTAAAGGAGGAATTACGTACCCAGCGCAAAGAAACTAAAAATCTTGAAAAAAAAGTGGAAGAATTGATGGCTAGAGTAATTAATGCAGAGAAGGTCATAAACAAAATGAAAGAGATGAAAACCATGACACGAGAAATACGTGACAAATGCACAAGCTTCAGTAACCGACTTGATCAACTGGAAGAAAGAGTATCAGCGATTGAGGATCAAATGAATGAAATGAAGCGAGAAGAGAAACCAAAAGAAAAAAGAAGAAAAAGAAATGAACAAAGCTTGCAAGAAGTATGGGATTATGTAAAAAGACCAAATCTACGTGTGATTGGGGTGCCTGAAAGTGAGGGGGAAAATGGAACCAAGTTGGAAAACACTCTTCAGGATATCATCCAGGAAATTTCCCCAACCTAGTAGGGCAGGCCAACATTCAAATCCAGGAAATACAGAGAACGCCACAAAGATACTCCTCGAGAAGAGCAACTCCAAGACACATAATTGCCAGATTCACCAAAGTTGAAATGAAGGAAACAATCTTAAGGGCAGCCAGAGAGAAAGGTCGGGTTACCCACAAAGGGAAGCCCATCAGACTAACAGCAGATCTCTCAGCAGAAACTCTCCAAGCCAGAAGAGAGTGGGGGCCAATATTCAACATTCTTAAAGAAAAGAATTTTCAACCCAGAATTTCATATCCAGCCAAACTAAGTTTCATAAGTGAAGGAGAAATAAAATCCTTTACAGATAAGCAAATGCTTAGAGATTTTGTCACCACTAGGCCTGCCTTACAAGAGACCCTGAAGGAAGCACTCAACATGGAAAGGAACAACCGGTACCAGCCATTGCAAAAACATGCTAACATGTAAAGACCATCGAGGCTAGGAAGAAACTGCATCAACTAACGAGCAAAATAACCAGTTAATATCATAATGGCAGGATCAAGTTCACACATAACAATCTTAACCTTAAATGTAAATGGACTAAATGCTCCAATTAAAAGACACAGACTGGCAAACTGGATAAAGAGTCAAGACCCATCAGTCTGCTGTATTCAGGAGACCCATCTCACACGCAGAGACATACATAGGCTCAAAATAAAGGGATGGAGGAAGATTTACCAAGCAAATGGAGAACAAAAAAAAGCGGGGGTTGCAATCCTAGTCTCTGATAAAACAGACTTTAAACCATCAAAGATCAAAAGAGACAAAGAAGGCCATTACATAATGGTAAAG
This sequence comes from Macaca fascicularis, assembly GCF_037993035.2. Lineage (NCBI taxonomy): Eukaryota > Metazoa > Chordata > Mammalia > Primates > Cercopithecidae > Macaca > Macaca fascicularis. Next base: position 91,459,646 of record NC_088380.1, on the reverse strand, counting down.
AGATCAATTCAACAGGAAGAGCTAACTATCCTAAATATATATGCACCCAATACAGGAGCACCCAGATTCATAAAGCAAGTCCTTAGAGACTTACAAAGAGACTTAGACTCCCATACAATAATAATGGGAGACTTCAACACTCCACTGTCAACATTAGACAGATCAACGAGACAGAAAGTTAACAAGGATATCCAGGAATTGAACTCATCTCTGCAGCAAGCAGACCTAATAGACATCTATAGAACTCTCCACCCCAAATCAACAGAATATACATTCTTCTCAGCACCACATGGTACTTACTCCAAAATCGACCACGTAATTGGAAGTAAAGCACTCCTCAGCAAATGTACAAGAACAGAAATTGTAACAAACTGTCTCTCAGACCACAGTGCAATCAAACTAGAACTCAGGACTAAGAAACTCAATCAAAACCGCTCAACTACATGGAAACTGAACAACCTGCTCCTGAATGACTACTGGGTACATAACGAAATGAAGGCAGAAATAAAGATGTTCTTTGAAACCAATGAGAACAAAGATACAACATACCAGAATCTCTGGGACACATTTAAAGCAGTGTGTAGAGGGAAATTTATAGCACTAAATGCCCATAAGAGAAAGCAGGAAAGATCTAAAATTGACACTCTAACATCACAATTAAAAGAACTAGAGAAACAAGAGCAAACACATTTGAAAGCTAGCAGAAGGCTAGAGATAACTAAGATCAGAGCAGAACTGAAGGAGATAGAGACACAAAAAACTCTCCAAAAAATCAATGAATCCAGGAGTTGGTTTTTTGAAAAGATCAACAAAATTGACAGACCACTAGCAAGACTAAAAAAGAAGAAAAGAGAGAAGAATCAAATCGACGCAATTAAAAATGATAAAGGGGATATCACCACCGACCCCACAGAAATACAAACTACCATCAGAGAATACTATAAACACCTCTACGCAAATAAACTGGAAAATCTAGAAGAAATGGATAATTTCCTGGACACTTACACTCTTCCAAGACTAAACCAGGAAGAAGTTGAATCCCTGAATAGACCAATAGCAGGCTCTGAAATTGAGGCAATAATTAAGAGCCTACCAACCAAAAAAAGTCCAGGACCAGATGGATTCACAGCTGAATTCTACCAGAGGTACAAGGAGGAGTTGGTACCATTCCTTCTGAAACTATTCCAATCAATAGAAAAAGAGGGAATCCTCCCTAACTCATTTTATGAGGCCAACATCATCCTGATACCAAAGCCTGGCAGAGACACAACAAAAAAAGAGAATTTTAGACCAATATCCCTGATGAACATCGATGCAAAAATCCTCAGTAAAATACTGGCAAACCGGATTCAGCAACACATCAAAAAGCTTATCCACCATGATCAAGTGGGCTTCATCCCTGGGATGCAAGGCTGGTTCAACATTCGCAAATCAATAAACATAATCCAGCATATAAACAGAACCAAAGACAAGAACCACATGATTATCTCAATAGATGCAGAAAAGGCTTTTGACAAAATTCAACAGCCCTTCATGCTAAAAACGCTCAATAAATTCGGTATTGATGGAACGTACCTCAAAATAATAACAGCTATTTATGACAAACCCACAGCCAATATCATACTGAATGGGCAAAAACTGGAAAAATTCCCTTTGAAAACTGGCACAAGACAGGGATGCCCTCTCTCACCACTCCTATTCAACATAGTGTTGGAAGTTCTGGCTAGGGCAATTAGGCAAGAGAAAGAAATCAAGGGTATTCAGTTAGGAAAAGAAGAAGTCAAACTGTCCCTGTTTGCAGATGACATGATTGTATATTTAGAAAACCCCATTGTCTCAGCCCAAAATCTCCTTAAGCTGATAAGCAACTTCAGCAAAGTCTCAGGATACAAAATTAATGTGCAAAAATCACAAGCATTCTTACACACCAGTAACAGACAAACAGAGAGCCAAATCAGGAATGAACTTCCATTCACAATTGCTTCAAGAGAATAAAACACCTAGGAATCCAACTTACAAGGGATGTAAAGGACCTCTTCAAGGAGAACTACAAACCACTGCTCAGTGAAATCAAAGAGGACACAAACAAATGGAAGAACATACTATGCTCATGGATAGGAAGAATCAATATCGTGAAAATGGCCATACTGCCCAAGGTAATTTATAGATTCAATGCCATCCCCATCAAGCTACCAATGACTTTCTTCACAGAATTGGAAAAAACTGCTTTAAAGTTCATATGGAACCAAAAAAGAGCCCGCATCTCCAAGACAATCCTAAGTCAAAAGAACAAAGCTGGAGGCATCACGCTACCTGACTTCAAACTATACTACAAGGCTACAGTAACCAAAACAGCATGGTACTGGTACCAAAACAGAGATATAGACCAATGGAACAGAACAGAGTCCTCAGAAATAATACCACACATCTACAGCCATCTGATCTTTGACAAACCTGAGAGAAACAAGAAATGGGGAAAGGATTCCCTATTTAATAAATGGTGCTGGGAAAATTGGCTAGCCATAAGTAGAAAGCTGAAACTGGATCCTTTCCTTACTCCTTATACGAAAATTAATTCAAGATGGATTAGAGACTTAAATGTTAGACCTAATACCATAAAAATCCTAGAGGAAAACCTAGGTAGTACCATTCAGGACATAGGCATGGGCAAAGACTTCATGTCTAAAACACCAAAAGCAATGGCAGCAAAAGCCAAAATTGACAAATGGGATCTCATTAAATTAAAGAGCTTCTGCACAGCAAAAGAAACTACCATCAGAGTCAACAGGCAACCTACAGAATGGGAGAAACTTTTTGCAATCTACTCATCTGACAAAGGGCTAATATCCAGAACCTACAAAGAACTCAAACAAATTTACAAGAAAAAAACAAACAACCCCATCAAAAAGTGGGCAAAGGATATGAACAGACATTTCTCAAAAGAAGACATTCATACAGCCAACAGACACATGAAAAAATGCTCATCATCACTGGCCATCAGAGAAATGCAAATCAAAAGCACAATGAGATACCATCTCACACCAGTTAGAATGGCGATCATTAAAAAGTCAGGAAACAACAGGTGCTGGAGAGGATGTGGAGAAATAGGAACACTTTTACACTGTTGGTGGGATTGTAAACTAGTTCAACCATTATGGAAAACAGTATGGCGATTCCTCAAGGATCTAGAACTAGATGTACCATATGACCCAGCCATCCCATTACTGGGTATATACCCAAAGGATTATAAATTATGCTGCTATAAAGACACATGCACACGTATGTTTATTGCGGCACTATTCACAATAGCAAAGACTTCGAATCAACCCAAATGTCCATCAGTGACAGACTGGATTAAGAAAATGTGGCACATATACACCATGGAATACTATGCAGCCATCAAAAAGGATGAGTTTGTGTCCTTTGTAGGGACATGGATGCAGCTGGAAACCATCATTCTTAGCAAACTATCACAAGAACAGAAAACCAAACACCGCATGTTCTCACTCATAGGTGGGAACTGAACAATGAGATCACTTGGACTCAGGAAGGGGAACATCACACACCGGGGCCTATCATGGTGAGGGGGAAGGGGGGAGGGATTGAATTGGGAGTTATACCTGGTGTAAATGATGAGTTGATGGGTGCAGCACACCAACATGGCACAAGTATACATATGTAACAAACCTGCACGTTATGCACATGTACCCTACAACTTAAAGTACAATAATAATAAATAAATTTAAAAAAAAAAAAATTACAACTTAAAAAAAAAAAAAAAAAAAAAAAACTCCCATAGGCCTTTTGCTAAATCTTGACAAACTATAAAATTTATGTGAAAATGCTAAGAACCAAAAATAGCCAAAAGAATTTTTAAAAAGAACAATGTTGAAGGATTTATAATCACTTATTTAAAGATTTATTATAATGCTACAGTAATCAAGACAGTGTGCTATATGGCAAAGAGATCAATCCAACAGAATGGCAAATCCAGATATTGACCCACACACGTATCCTCGATTTTTAACAAGATATGATAGTAATTCAATAAAGAAAAGATACACTTTTCAATAAATAGTGTTATAACAACTAGATAGCCACATGGAGAACAAATGAACCATTACCTTTGTCTCATGCTATACAGAAAGATTAATTTGAAAGAGTTCAGAGAACTGTTAAACAAAGTGGAAGAGAAGCTATTGTTTAGGGCTGAGGTCCTGCACTAGGCCCCAAAAGACCAGACCAAAACCAGAATGGAATCGCTCATGTTAGGTGCCACATAATGAAACTGAACTTCCAAAGGAGCCAGTATTCAAATAACCAGAAGATTCACAGCAACCAATCAGAATGGGCCTGGTTTACCTAAGCTAAGGGAATCTCGGTTTTAATCCTATAAGGAAAGCAATTTTGAAATAACCAATCTGCTTTTTGTTCCTTATTTCTGCATTCAGCTCCTTATTCTCTACTTTCTTCAGGAAAGCCTAATTCGTGAATCACTGATGGAGGTCCTTTTTCTCCATCTTGTTCTTAGCTTTCTCATGAAAATATTTTCTCACTTTGAGATTTAGGTTCATCTCCCAATATAGCAACAACATTTAAATAGTCAAATTTTGGAGATCCAAAAATTTAGGAAACAATTTGAACACAACAGCATAAACCTCAGAAGCTGATGGCTCATTAGCCATTGTAGAATAATTTTGTTATAAAGAAGAAAGAAAAAAATTTCCTTCAGAGTTCCAAATTATTGATGGATATCTATAATGGAATAGTTGCTTTTTTTGTTTGTTTTGTTTTTGATTTTTTGTTTGTTTGTTTGAGATGGACTCTCTCTCTGTTGCCTAATCTGGAGTGCACTGGCGCCATATCAGCTCATTGAAACCTCTGTCTTCCAGGTTCAAGCAATTCTCCTGCTTCAGCCTCCCAAGTAGCTGGGATTACAGGCGCCGGCCACCACACCTGGCTGATTTTTGTATTTTTAGTAGAGACGGGGTTTTGCCATGTTGCCTAGGCTGGTCTTGAACTCCTAACCTCAGGTGTTCTGCCCATTTGGTCTCCTAAAATTCTAGGATTACAGGCGTGAGCCACCGCATCCAGCCTAAAAAGTTGCTTTTGTCAGATAGTTTGATAAATAATTTCCTGCCTGCCAAGTGCTGTAGCCTACATACTTGATGGAAGATCTTTATGAAAAAATGAAAAGTATATTTCTAAGACGAATTCTTATAGTGATTGTCTTTTTTGCCACAAGAGAAAATAAAGTTATAGAACCTCAAGTCACAAATAAATGAATCACAGCTTGTGAGTTTTGTAACATTTTATCAACTATAAAAGAAGTCTGGTGAAGCTAAAAATGTGCATTTTCGGTTACTCTTTTATGCTATCCTCAAACTACTATTTATCAGTAGCCAAACAAAACTATTCATGCTAACTGGAGGTGAGAAAGTTCAGCTTGTTTATCAAGAAAGAAATATTTTATTGCTTATGTTTTCCACCTTGAAGCAAACCGATACGGCTTAAAAGAGGAAACTCACTCATGCTAGGAATATGATAGAAGGAATTATCCTTTGGATTAACCTTCCTTCTTGACACAGGCATAAACAATAAAATTTTCAAAATGCATTCTTTTGCTTTGTATGCTAGCAGTTCACATTTTAATACATGTAGCAAATAAAGAATAGTCCAAAATCTTCAAACTGTGCTAATAGATAAATACAAATACAAAGTCAAAAACATGTGTGTTCTTGTCGTTTTTATTTGCTTATAGGTCTACAACCTTCACAAGTCCAATCTGAACTGTAACCATACTTTTGCCCCAAATCACAATGTGTCTTTGGGGGAGTTTCTTCATTTCTCTGTGTCTTATGTATATGTCTGATAAGATAAAAGAATTGAAGTAGACAATAGCTAAAGGTCTTCTTAAAAACATATAGATAAGGATGAGTTCATGTCCTTTGCAGGGACATGGATGAAACTGGAAACTATTATTCTTAGCAAACTAACACAGGAACAGAAAACTAACCACTGCATGTTCTCACTCATAAGTGGGAGTTGAACAATGAGAACACATGAACACAGGGAGGGGAACATCACACACTGGGGCCCGTCATGAAGAGGGGGTGGGTAGGGGAGGGATAGCATTAGGAGAAGCACCTAACGTAGATGACTGGTTGATGGGTGCAGCAAACCACCATGGCACGTGTATACCTATGTAACAAACCTGCACATTCTGCACATGTATCCCAGAACCTAAAGTATAATTTTCGAAAATTAAAACATAAATAAAATTTAAAAAGAATATAAATATAAATAGAAAATAAAGTGATTCAAATAAAAAAAAACCATACAGATAATAAAGTAAATGTCAAATTCTTTCTAGTTCCATATTCAAGCTTGTGAATGTTCTGCACATTATCAATTATTCCAATTTAGGATAAATCTCATTGTGTCCACCCTAACTAAATACCCTTTTATTTATGTTTTCTTCTACCCTTTCCCTTTTGATATAGCATTGATAGGTTTTTGTCACTGCAGTGGAAACCACTCTTCCCTCTCCCTGTTCTTTGATGAGAATGCCAATACCCTGTTTTACTCAAAAGAAAATAACAGAAACCTTCTTCAGGGGGTTATATTCCATTCATGAAACTGTTCACAAACTTCTCTCTATTTCTAATGTTTTAGTTCTGATTCCTGTTCAAGATAGACAACTAGCAACGTAAGATACCTGCCCTCTCCAGGAAGAAAAACCAAAATTATGAACACAATCAAACTTCAAATAGAACATCTAGGAGCCAACACTGGAGTCTAACAGAGAAATCATGGGAAGCGCCTGAAGCAGAGAAGAAGAAGGAAATGAGTGGCCAGCTTGGCTGAGATTGGCTGGGAGCCACAGTGAACTTGATATTGCGAGGAAAGGGTACATAAGGAAAATTCAGAGATTCACATCCCCACCACAGACTGCTGCAATCCAAATCATAGGAGGGCTCCTCTACCCACACGAACTCTGACAGTAGCACAGAAGCATTCCCTTTGAAAACAGGCACAAGACAAGGATGTATTCTCTCACTTCTATTCAACATAATATTGCAAATTCTGTCCAGGGCAATCAAGAAAGAGAAAGAAATAAAGGGCATTCAAATAGAAAAAGAGGAAGTCAAATTGTCTCTGTTTGCAGATGACATGGTTGTATATTTAGAAAACCCAAAATTTCCTTAAGCTTATATGCAACTTCAGCATAGTCTCAGGATACAAAATCAATGTGCAAAAATAACAAACATTCCTATAAGCCAATAACAGACAGAGAGCCAAATCATGAGTGAACTCCCATTCACAATTGCTTCAAAGAGAATAAAATACTTTGGAATACAACTTACAAGGGATGTGAAGGACCTCTTCCAGGAGAACTACAAACCACTGCTCAAGGAAATAAGAGAGGACACAAACAAATGGAAAAACATTTCATGCTCATTGATAGGAAGAATAAATATCATGAAAATGACCATACTGCTCAAAGTAATTTATAGATTCAATGCTATTTCCCTCAAACTACCATTGACTTCCTTCATAGAATTGGAAAAAAACTACTTTAAATTTCATATGGAACCAAAGAAGAGCCTGCATAGGCAAGAAAATCCTAAGCAAAAAGGACAAAGCTGGATGCATCATGCTACCTGACTTCAAACTATAGTACAAGTCTACAGTAACCAACACAGCATGGTACTGGTACCAAAACAAATATATAAACCAGTGGAACTGAACAGATGCCTCAGAAATAATGCCACGCATCTACAATCATCTTTGACAAACCTGACAAAAACAAACAATGGGGAAAGGATTCTCTATTTAATAAATGGTGTTGGGAAAACTGGCTAGCCATATGCAGAAAACTGAAACACTGGACTCCTTCCTTACACCTTATACAAAAATTAACTCAAGGTGTATTAAACACTTAAACATAAGACTTAAAACCATAAAAACCCTAGAAGAAAACCTAGGCAATACCATTCAGGACATGGGCATGGGTAAAGACTTCATGATTAAAACATCAAAACCAATGGAACCAAAGCCAAAATTGACAAATGGGATTTAATTAAACTAAAGAACTTCTGCAAAGTGAAAGAAACTATCATCAGAGTGAACAGGCAACCTACAGAATGGGAGAAAATTTTTGCAATGTATCCATCTGACAAAGGGCTAAAATATCCAGAATCTCCAAAGAACTTAAACAAATTTACAAGAAAAAAACAAACAAGATCATCAAAATGTGGGCAAAGGATATGAACAGACACTTCTCAAAAGAAGACATTTATGTGGCCAACAAACATATGAAAGAAAAGCTCATCATCACTGGTCATTAGAGAAATGCAAATCAAAACCACAATGAGATACCATCTCACGCCAGTTAGGATGGTGATCATTAAAAGGTCAGGAAACAACAGATGCTGGAGAGGATGTGGAGAAATAGGAACACTTTTACACTGTTGGTGGGAGTGTAAATTAGTTCAATCATTGTGGAAGACAGCGTGGTGATTCCTCAAGAATCTAAACCCAGAAATACCATTTGACCTAGCGATCCCATTACTGGGTATACACCCAAAGGATTATAAATCATGCTACTATAAAGACACATGCACACATATGTTTATTGTGGCACTATTCACAATAGCAAAGACTTGGAAACAACCCAAATGCCCATCAATGATAGGCTGGATAAAGAAAATATGGCACTTATACACCATGGAATACCATGCAGCCATTAAAAAGGATGAATTCATGTCCTTTGCAGGGACATGGATGAAGCTGGAAACCATCACTCTCAGCAAACTAACACAAGAACAGAAAACCAAACACCGGGTGTTCTCACTTATAAGTGGGAGTAGAACGTTAGGAACACATGGACACAGGGAGGGGAAAATCACACACTAGGGCCTGTCAGGGGGTGGGGGCGTAGGGAAGGGAGAGCGTTAGGAGAAATACCTAATGTAGATGATGGGTTGATGAGTACAGCAAACCACCATGGCATGTGTATAACTTTGTAACAAAACTGGACATTCTGCACATGCACCCCAGAGCTTAAAGTATATATATATATATAAAGAAAATCTCTATCCAAAAAAAGAAATATTTCACATAAGAATCAATGATGCATCACAAGGAACTCAAAAAGCAAGAACAAACCGAACCCCAAAGTAGCAGAGAAAAAAAAAAATAAAGTTCAGAACAGACCTAAATGAAATAGAGACTAAGAAAAAAATACAAAGAAAAACAAAGTTAAAGATTGTTTCTTCAAAAAGACAAAATTGATAAATCACTTACTAGACTAGCCACAATAAAAAGAAAACCCAAATAAAATCAGAAATAAATGAGATATTGCAAATGATACCACAGAAATATTAAAGATTTTCAGAGACTAATATGAACAACTATACATTAACAAACTGGAAAACCTAGAGAAAATGGATAAATTTCTGGAAATTTACAACCTACTAAGACTGAATCAGGGAAAAAGTAGAAAACCCAAACAGACCAATAATGAGTAGCAAGATCAAATCAGTAATAAAAAGTCTCCCAACAGAGGAAACACCAGGACTGGATGGATTTACTACTACATTTTACCAAGTGTCTAAAGAACTCATGCCAATTTTCCTGAAACTATTCCAAAAACGTGAAGAGGAGAGAATTTCTCTAACTCATTCAACAAGAGCAGCATTGCCCTTAATACCAAATACAGATGAAAACACAACAAGAAAAAATAAAACTACAGGCCAAATTCCCTGAGACTCATAGGTGAAAAAATCCTCAACAAAACAGCAAACAGAATCCAATAACCTATCAAACAGATAATACACCATGATCAAGTGGGATTTATCCTAGGGGTGCAAGAATGATTCAATATACCCAAATCAATAAATGTGATATGTCGCATCAACAGAATGCAGGGCAAAATTTATATAATCATATCAATATAAAAGAGCATTTGACAAAATTCAACATACCTTCATGATAAAAACACTCAACATACTAGGCATAGAAGGACTATTGCTCAAAATAACAAAGGCCATGTATGTCAAACCCACAGCTAACATCATACTGAATGGGGAAAGAACTAGAATAAGAAGAGAATGTCCACTTTTGCTTTTTCTATTTGACATAATACTTGACATCCTAACCAGAGCAATTAGGCAAGAAAAAAAAGAAAAGGCACTCATATTGGGGGGGAAAAAAAAGAAAGTCAAATTGTTCCTCTTTGCAGATGACATAATCTTATATTTACAAAAATTTTATAACTCCACCAAAAAAACTCTTAGAACTGATCAACAAATGCAATAAAGTTGCAGGATACAAAATCAACATCCAAAAACAATTAGCATATCTATACACCAGTAATGAAATTGCCAAAAAATCTATCAAGAGGGTGATCCCATTTAGAATAGCTGCCAAAAAATAAAATAACTAGAAATAAATTTAAGGAGGCAAAGGATCTATACAAGGAAAACTAAAACACTGGTGAAAGAAATTTAAGAAGACACAAAAATCAAGACTTCTCAGGCTCATGAATTGGAAGATTTAATATCCTTAAAATGGCCATGCTGCCCAAAGAAATCTACAGATTAAATGCAATTCCTATCAAAATGCCAATGCATTTTTTTTTACTGAAATAGAACAAACAATCTTAAAATGTGTATAGAACCAAAAAAAAGAGGCTGAATAGTCAAAATAACCATGGGCAAAAAGAACAAGGCTAAAGGCATGACATTATCTGACTTCAAAACATATTACAAGGCTATGGTAACAAAAACAGCACAGTATTGGTATAAAAACAGATACATAGACCAATGGAACAGAATACAGAACCCAGAAATAAATCCAGATATTTACAGTCAGCTGATCATTGACAAAGTTGCCAAGAGCATACACTAGGAAAAGGACACCCTATTCAATAAATGGTGCTGGCAGAAGTGGATAACCATGTGCAGAAGAATTAAACTGGATCCCTATCTCTCACTGTATACAAAAATTAAGATGAATTAAAAACTTCTTACACATATTACTCCAAACTATAAAATTACTAGGAGAAAACATACGGAAAATTGTTCAAGACTTTGGCCTAAACAAGTATTTTATGGCTAAGGCCTCAAAAGCATGGGCAATAAAAACAAAAATAAACATATGGTACTATATTAAACTCAAAAGCTTCTGCACAGCAAAAGAAATCATCAACAGAGTGAAGAAACAACCTCTTAAATGGAAGAAAATTTTTGCAAATTACTCATCTCACAGGGGACTAGTATTCAGAATATATAAGGAACTCAAACAACTCAAAAGTAAAAAATGAACAAATAATTCCATGTAAACATGGGCAAAGGATATGAATAGACATTTTTCAAGAGAAGATATACAAATGGGCAATAGGTGTATGAAAAACTTCTCAACATCATTAATCATCAGGGAAATGCAAATCAAAAACCACAATGAGATATTATCTCACCCCAATTTGAATGGTTATTACTGAAAAGAAAAAAAATAACAGATCTGGCAAGGATGCAGAGAAAAAGAGCTGTTATCCACTGTTGGTAGGAATGTAAATTAGTATAACCACTATAAAAAATTGTATGGAGATTTCTCAAAATTAAAAATAGTACTACCATACAATCCCACAACTGAGTAGCAAGCTCACTACTGGGTATCTATCCAAATGAAAAGAAATCAGTAATCAAAGGGATAGCTGCACTTGCGTGTTTATCATAGCACCATTCACAACAGCAAAGATACGGTTAAAAAAAATGTGATATATACACACAGTGGAATACTATTTGGCTATAAAAAAAGACTGAAATCCTGTCATGTGCAGCAACATGAGTGGGAATGGAGGTCATTATATTTAGTAAAATATGCCAGGCACAGAAAAACAAATACCACATGTTCTCACTCATATGTGGGAGGTAAAAACGTTGATCTCATGAGCATAGAGAATAAGGCAATGTATACCAGAGACTGTGAAGTGGGTGGGTATGGTAAAGAGATTGATAAAGAGATTGATGATGGGTACAAACCTACAGTTAGATAGAAAAAATAAGTTCTTATGTTTGAAAGCAGACTAGGGTGACTATACTTAGCAACCATATTATAAATGTTTAAGTGACTAGAAGAGAGGACTTGAAATGATACCAACACATAAAAATGATAAAAACTCCTTGTCAAAGATCAGTTGGCTGTAAGTACTTGAGTTTATTTCTGGGCTCTCTGTTCTGTTCCATTGGTCCATGTGCCTATTTTTATACCAGTACCTTGCTGTTTTGGTGGCTATGGCCTTATAGCATAGTTTGAAATCAGGTAATGTCATGCCTCCAGATTTGTTCTTTCTGCTTAGTCTTGCTTTGGCCATGCAGGCTCGTTTTTGGGTGATACGAATTTTAGGATTGTTTTTTCTAGTTCTGTGAAGAATGTGGTGGTATTTTGATGGAACTGCATTGAATTTGTAGACGCTTTTGGCAGTATGGTCATTTTTACAATATTGATTCTACCCACCCATGAGCATGGGATGTGTTTCCATTTGTTTGTGTCATCTATGATTTCTTTCAGCAGTGTTTTGTAGTTTTCCTTGTAGAGGACTTTCACCTCCTTGCTTAGGTATATTCCTAAGTATTTTATTTTTTTGCAGCTATTGTAAAAGTGGTGGAGATATTGATTTGATTCTCAGCTTGGTAGCTGTTGGTGCATAGAAACCTACTGATTTGTGTACATTAATTTTGTATCCAGAAACTTTGCTGAATTCTTTTATCAGTTCTAGGAGCTTTTTGGAGGAATCTTTAGGGTTTTATAGGTATACAATCATATCACCAGCAAACAGGGACAGTTTGACTTTCTCTTTACCAATTGGGATGCCCTTTATTTCTTTCCCTTGTCTAATTACTCTGGCTAGGATTTCCAATACTATGTTAAAGATAAGTGGTGAGAGTGGGCACCCTTGTCTTGTTCCAGTCCTCAGGAAATGCTTTCAACTTTTCCCCATTCAGTATTATGTTGGTTGTGGGTTTGTCATAGATTACTTTTATTACGTTGAGGTATGTCCCTTGTATGCTGATTTCACTGAGAGTTTTAATCATAAAGGGATGCTGTATTTTTTCTGCGTCTATTGAGATGATCTTGTGATTTTTGTTTCTAATTCTGTTTATGTGGTGCATCACATTTATTGATGGGTGTATGTTAAACTATCCCTGAATCCCTGGTATGAAACCCATTTGATCATGGTGGATTATCTTTTAGAAATGTTGTTGGATTTCGTTAGCTAGTATTTTGTTAAGGATTTTTGCATCTATGTTCATCAGAGATATTGGTCTGTAGTTTTCTTTTTTGGTTACATTCTTTCCTGGTTTGGGTAGTAGGGTGATACTTGCTTCATAGAATGATTTAGGGAGGATTCCCTCTTTCTCCATCTTGTGGAATAGTGTCAAAACTTAAAGTGGGGAAAGGACACCCTATTCAACAAATGGTGCCTGGATAACTGGCAAGTCTCATGTAGGAGAATGAAACTGGATTCTTATTTCTCACTTTCTATAAAAATCAACTCCAAATGGATTAAGGACTTAAATCTAAGACTCGAAACTATAAAAATTCTAGAAGATAACATCAGAAAAACCCTTCTAGACATTGGCTTAGGCAAGGATTTCATGAGTGAGAACCGAAAGCAAATGCGATAAAAACGAAGATAAATTGTTGGAACTTAATTAAATGAAGTATCTTTTGCATGGCAAAAGGAACAGTCAGCAGACTAAACAGACAGCCTACAGAGTAGGAGAATGTCTTCACAATCTCTACATCTGATAAAGGACTAATATCCAGAATCTACAACAAACTCAAATTACCAAGGGGGAAAAAAAAAAAAATCAAAAAGTGGGCTAAGAACATGAATACACAATTCTCAAAAGAAGATATACAAATGGCCAACAAACATATGAAAAAATGCTCAACATCACTAACGATCAGGGAAATGCACATCAAAACCACAATGTGATACCACCTTACTCCTACAACAATGGCCATTATCAAAAAATTAAAAAAAAAAAAAAAAAGATGTTGGCGTGGATGCGGTGAACAGGGAACACTTCTATACTACTGGTGGGAATGTAAACTAGTACAAGCACTATGTAAAATAGTGTGGAGATTCCTTAAAGAACTAAAAGTAGAAGTACTATTTGATCCAGCAATCCCACTACTGGGTATCTACCCAAAAGAAAATAAGTCATTATACGAACAAGATACTTGCACACGCATTTTTATAGGAGCACAATTCTCAGTTGCAAAAATGTGGAACCAACCCAAATGCCCATCAATCAACAAGTAGACAAAGAAATGACACAATAGACTTAGGGAACTCAGGGGGAAAGTGTGGGAAGAGGGTTAGGGACAAAAGACTACAAATTGGGTTCCATGTATACTGCCTAGGTGATGGGTGCACCAAAATCTCATAAATCACCACTAAAGAATTTACTCATGTAACCAAATAACACCTGTTCTCCAAAAACCTATAGAAATTTAAACAGGTGAAAAGATGATAAAAACTCAAGGTGATGAATATACTAAATACCCTGACTTGATCACTACACCTTCTCTGCATGTAACAAACACTCAAATTTACCAAATAAATATATAAATTATTGTATATCAATTAAAAAGAAAATACAATTTAATAAAATTTCAGTTCCAAATGGAATATTTAGCAAGACATACAAAAGCGTAGTGGTGACTTTATTCTAACTGATAGGACAATTGATAATCAATGTGGAAGAAAAATGGAGCTAAGTCTCTAACTTATACTATACCTAAAAGTCCATTACTGAAGGAATAAAAATGTAAATGTAAAGGAAAAACCATAAAGTTTTTAGAGAAAAAAAAATACACACACACACACACACGCACACACACACACATACATATATATATGACCTTAGGATACGGAAAGATTTTTTAAACAATCTATGAAAAATAATCATAAAAGGAAACACTGCTAAGTTCAACTCTATTAAAATTAAGAATTTCTATTCATTAAAAGATAAAGAAAGTAAAAGGGTACTATGAACTGTGAGAAGATATCTGCAAGAAATACATGCAAAAATTGAATTTTGTCTCAGTGCAGAAAAAGCTCTCACATAAAAAAGAAGACAAAAGACTCAGTCTAAAAGTAGGCTAAAAAATTAAAAGAAAGGAAAGCATTTTGTAGATGAGAAATATGAATGGCTCATAAACATAAGAAAAGAGGTTCATTAGCAATTATTAGTTGTCAGGAAAATGTAAATTAGAAACACAATTTGATATTATTTGGCACCTACTACATTGGCATAAATTTACAAGCCTGTATTGTAATTTACAATACCATGTATTGGCCACAATACAAATTATTCAGGAGTCTGAGACACTATTGATGGCAACGTAAACTGGCATTACCACTTTGGAAAGTAATTTGTGAATAGTGAATCTATAAATAATCACGTTCCCTACAATCCAGCAATTCCAGACCTGGGTATAGAGCATCTTTAATACATATGTGAAAGAGATATGTGCAAGAAGAGCAGCATAGTTAATAACAACAACAAAAAAAAACACCTGGAAACAAGCTAAATTCTATCAACAGTAAATGAATAGTCATGTAGATGTATATTCACCTACTGGAATAGTATACAATAGTGAAATGAATGAATTATACCTAGCTACTTCAGTATGAATGACTCTTAAACACATAGTGTTGAGAGAAAAAGCAAGTGCATAAAACTATACAAAAAAAACTGCTATTGTATAAAGCTCAAAAAAGTAACGCATTGCTTAAGTATATATTTATATGTCATTAATCTATTAAACAGTAATTGATAAATGAAAATCAGAATAGTGTTTACTTTCTTGGAGTGAAGGAAGAGGATGGAAGGGGAAAGGAGAATAGAACTGGTTGCAAAGGCATTTATAAGTCTCTATTTCCATGATGATGTTCCATGATGGTGTTTTCATTATTAATATTTGTTTATATGTATCAAACACTTGGTAACTAAACATTTAAAGTTATATGTGTATTATGGGTTGAATTGTGTGTCCTCCCCAAATTTATATATTGAAGTTCTATGAATGTATTTGGAGAAAGTGTTGTTAAAGAGATAATTAAGTCAAAACGAGCTTACTAGGGTGGGGCCTAATCCAAGATGACTGGAAATTAAAACACAGACATACACAGAGGAAAGACCATGGGAAGACAGAGGGAAGAGATTGCCATCTACAAGCCAAGAAGGGCCTCAGAAAAAAATTAACCCTGTTGATACTTTGATCTCAGACTTCTGGCCTCCAGAATAGTAAGAAAATAAATTTCTCTTTAAGCCACCTAGTCTGTGATATTTTGTTACAGAAGCCCTAACAAATTAATACGATGTGATTCCGTAAAACAGGATAAATTATGTTTTACTTAATTTTTTTACTTACAAACTTAATTAATTTTTGTTAACTGGGAAGCTAATTACAAATGACATCATTTACATCATTTATGATGTTATTTCTATTAGGAAATACAACACTAGGTTTTTAAAACTTGACTTATAAATTAACATTTTATTATAATTCATTCACATACACAAGGCTCAGACATTCTCATCTCAACTTTCTATTGAGGGGCCTGATTTAAATTCTTTAGGCACTCTGTTACTCAACCTTATTTCTAAAAAAATTACATAATCCTTTTTAAGAATGGTGAAATGCACCTCCTTCACAAAGCAGAGCCAGGGATAAGGATTTGGGTTCAGGTGGTTTATTTGAGAGGTGATTCCCAGAAGCAGGAGTGAGGGAGTGAAGAGTGAAACAGGGAAAACGAGAAAGCCAATAAAAGAGAAAGCCAATGGAGCTACTTTGTGTTGCAGATAACTGGGGTTCCACAGAGCTGGGAAGCCTGTAAGCATCCATCAACTTCTTTCCTCCACTAGTTAAGAATGTCTCCCAGAAGCATTAACTGCCCCCATGATTCCATATTACCTTGCTTCTGGCTGAATGGTCCTTAGCTTGCAAAGATAGATAGATAGATAGATAGATAGATAGATAGATAGATAGATAGATAGATAGATAGATAGATAGATAGATAGATAGACAGATAGAAAGATATAGGTATATCTATAAAATAGATATAGATATAGATATAAGCAGAAAGACCTGATAGGCACCTGAAGTGGGGCTGTGGTACTATGCATAAAAACTGTCCAAGTCAGAGGCAGGCTGAGGGGAAGTAAAATGGGGTACAAAAGGTATCTGTTACCAAGATGTATTTCACCAATCTGAAAACAGTGTCTGTGCTCTTCACAGTGGCAAGAAGTGTCTTAGCCTATTGCCTATTAGCCTATTGCAGGGAAAATGACTTTATTTGGAAAGCAAAAACAAAAAAGAATCCCAAATATTAGGACTAATGATATCATCAAGGAAGACAAATAAAAAAGAAATCAACACCTACCTGGCTGCTGTCCAGGCTTGATGCAATAAAAGTGCCAAAATGTTAAATGTTTTAATTACAAACAGTCAAGCCATGGACTAATGAGAATAAAACCAATTGAATACTTATCAAACTGGGGGGAAAGGGTGGAGGAAGTTTAAGCTAAACTTATAAGTAATATAAGAAATCACAAATGAAAATATCTGTACATCTGAAACAGATAAAATGTAGTAAAACATTAGATATAAAATATAAAGCCAAAATTTATCTGTTTTTAATTAATAACAAATTATGATCATATTATTTTAACTTCTCTTTTCCATTTGATTTAAATAAATATTGTTTTTCTGGCCAAAACAATGACACTAACGTCAATATGAACAAAAATAATAAATGAATTAATGAATCTGACTCTCTGTCAAAGTGTAAAACTTGAGAAACAAGTACATGCTTGTAATTTGCAAATAGAATGATTTTACTGGGAGCTATGATCAAAAGAGACTCCTTGTTAAATAGAGTCTGAACTGTTGCTGGGAAACCACAGAATCACCTTAATCAATGTTGTAAAACTTCTTTCTATTCAGAACATAATCAGCGAAAAAAATGCAAAGCCATATATCACTGCCTCCCCATGAATTATTTCCTGTAAGGCCAGGTGCCGTGGCCCATGACTATAATCCCAGCACTTCGGGAGGCCGAAGTGGGAGGATTGCTTGAGCTCAGGAGTTCGAGACCAGCCTGGGCGGGCAACGTGGTGAAACTCCGTTTCTACAAAAAATACAATAATTAGCCAGGCGTGTTGTGCACGTTGGTAGTCCCAGGCTGAAGTGGGAGGATTGCTTGAGCCCAGGAGGTTGATGCTACAGTGAGCTGTGATTTCACCACTGCACTCCAGTCTGGGATGACAGAGTGAAACTCTGTCTCAAAAAAAAAAAAAAAAAAAAAATAGAAAGAAAGAAAGAAAAAGAAAAAAAAAAAGAAAATGTCTGTAATCCTTCAAGAGTCTTGCTTTTGTTAGTACTTTTTCTACCTAAATGTCTTCCCCTGTTTTTTTTCCCAGCTAAATACTTCCCATTCATTAAGAAACAGCTCAAATCTATTTTCTTGGGGAAGCTGTTTTGTCTCCTTTCCTGATTCCATCACCCCCAGTCCTGGGAAACAAATCTCCCTTGCCTCAGGTCTCTCAAAATTCTGGAGCTTCCATTATAGCTATTTATTATCTCCTTCACCCCCACTAACTTATGAAATCTTAAATGCAGAATTCATATTCAATTCATCTTTGAATTCCTACTGCATCTAAGAAGAGTAATTTGAATGAAGTGTGAGTTCTAAACATATTTATTGGCTCAATAAGTTAAATAAACTATAAATTATTTGTTGCTGTTTGCTTCTGTATCTTACAAGTCACTTGAATCTCTACACATAAGAAATTTAGTTCTTTCATTAGTCTGATTCATTTAATAACATATTTTTCACATTAATTCACAAATTACTTATTGTTAATCATTGGCAATTTGAACTTGTTCAAGTTTATCTAATGAGAATAGATTCTCAGAAACTTCTAGTTGGGCCAATGATAGGATTAATAAATGATAAGGGACAGAATTTTCAAATGAAACACTTGTCTCAATTTTTTTGAAAATAGAAAACTTATAAATGAGTTTGTGAGCACACATAATAGTTCCTTATTTATTTTAGATATGTTTGTAATTATGATATCTTCATCTATAGAAATTATTGAAAATTTAGTTGTGATTCTTGCCAGTCAATCTTTCTGAAAGTGATTTCTAAATAGTACAGGGAATTGGGAGAGAAAGAAATTTGCTTGACTCAGCCAGTTGGCAGAAATAAAACGCTCATATTCTTCTTTCTCTATTTCTTCTCTGTAATGGCATTCAGAGAAGGCAAGTATCACTCTGTAATCAAAGAGACTGGAATGAAACCTCTTTTTGAAAAATGTATGGTTTTCTCAGTTTAGTCACTCTGAATCCACACAGCATATGTTTACATTCCAAAAATAGTGGTTACAAAGAAAGTCCGCAAAGAGCTGGTTTCTGTAACATATTCTTTATTCTATTATGCTAATACAACAACCTGGAATGCTAAATCTGCAAAGAAGTTTTTCCAAGAATGCATAAAAAGGTATGAACAGAATTAGCTAAGTTTGCCACTGGTTTCTAGTCTCTGTAATCATATTATCATCAACTTAATTATGGTCTATAAGACATATTTTGGAAGGTTTTTAATGAACATTTAAGCATTTTCTCAGGAGGACCTAATATTAAATCTAGAAAACATTACCAAGCTATAAACTTTTCCAGACATTTCAAATGACAGATTTTTGTCTAAGAAAAACAGCATATCTATAGGGTCAGTATCTTAATCTGTGGGACTGACTCTCAAATGCCTTTGGTGATATTTTATGTTCTAGACCAATATGGTAGCCACAAGCCACACATGGCTATTGAGCACTTAAAATATGGCTAATCCACACTGAGGTATGCTTAAATATAAAATACAGTTAGATGTTAAAAGACTGGGTATGAAAAAGAGTAAAACATCTCATTAATAATTTTCATATTAGTTGAAAAAAATGAAAATATTTTAGATATATTTGTTTTTCTTTTTTCTTTTTATAAAAGATATTCAAAAATTTAAAATTAAATATGTGACTTGTGTTTGTGACTCATATTTTTATTGGACAGCATTGCTCTATACTTTTGCCTAGTTTTGCTCAAATTAGAAATTTTTTTTCAGGAATATACAACTATTTATTTTTAGTGCTCAGGATTTC
Organism: Macaca fascicularis; assembly: GCF_037993035.2. NCBI lineage: Eukaryota > Metazoa > Chordata > Mammalia > Primates > Cercopithecidae > Macaca > Macaca fascicularis. The sequence continues at coordinate 91,439,406 of NC_088380.1, read as the reverse complement.
ACTAACTGTGAGTAAGTTGGGAAATTTAAAAAAACAATGACCAATGACTGATTATTCAAAGGTGGGCCAGTGTTTGAGATGTACTAGTTTGGAAAGTTATCTTTTCTTTTATCATAGTTGTTTTCAGATAGTATGAAAATATTTTCACTTAATCTGCATTCAGTACTCAGATACCAAAATTATGCTTGGTTGTGTAATATGAAATACACATAAATGTTATGAAACGCTGATCAGCAACTATGGAAAGCCATATTTAGCATGCCATTTCTCATTTCACAAATAATGACTACTAATCACATCCAAGCATTAATACTCTAACATCAAGATAACACAAAAATAAGTGAAGAATTCAGAAAAGAATAATAAGTCTTTAAAATAAGATCACTATAAAGAACTAGAAGAAGTTATTAAATTAGAGTGATATTCCTACCTTCTTATCATATAACGTAATCTACAAATTATTTTTTAATGACTGGTGTAGAAGGATAATGTTTAAATGTTAAAAATATGATGGGAATTTTTAAATAAGTTTTTAAAACCAGGTTTTTGCAAGTCCTTTACCTGCTCTGTCTTTGTGAGAAGTAACTATTTCCCAGTGTCGTCTAATAAAAAGTGCAAAAGCAATGGCACACCAGTAGGAAACAGATAGTTTTGGAGGTGCCTATCAACATACAAAAGTATATTGCACCTTCATCAAATTTCCAAATTCGTTTTTAGACTGTGCTTGTTTGCTGTAATTTCATCCACTAGAAATTATTCAGAATCAGATACTTAGCGTTCAGATCCTCTATCTGTGTTATTTAAACCAGAGGAAAAGAGCCATGAGCAGTGGATAAGCAGTGTGACTCCCCCTGCATGGCTATTGTTGCTAGGGAAACCACTTCCTTCTAATCCTCATGTTCAGGTTGTCCATCCCACTATCTGCCATCATTGCTCCTCAAGAAGGGCAACATCACAGCATAGCATAAGAACAAGAAACAAAAAAGACAAAAACCAGTACATTATCCTGCTGCACACATTTCTCAGAAAATCTGTGTGGCAGTGACTTCTGGGAAATGAAAAAGCAGAGCCAGTCCCTAAAACTGCTATATGCACATGTGCTACTGGCTACAAGGTACTGCATTCACACATACAAGTATGCAAAAACACCAATTTCCAAGTCACACTTATGATAAGAGAATATAATGTGTCAGGCCTGGACAGGACAGGGCTTGGCAGATCAGCATCCTGGAGCATGCTGGGTCAGTAATGGAGTCCTGTGATCTTTCTAAGAGGGAAAGTTACTGCCTGGCAGCATGATCAGTGAAGTGACTCTGTAGCTTCTGAGAACCAGTCCAAGGAAAACTAAGACCCTGTAGGTCCTGCGGACAGTATGAGGTGTAAAACATTCCAACTACTCAAATACAAGCATCATCATGACTGAATAAAAAGAAAGCCAGCTGGTTCTGGTAAAAAAAAAAAAAAAAAAAAAAAAAAAGAAGAAGAAGAAGAAGAAGAAGAAGAAAAAAGAAAAACAAAACCATAGCCCACAAAGGCAACTGTTCTCATAAATCGAACATTAGCTTCCTCTTGGCTATCTTAGCAACCTACTCACAGAGCCAAACTGGCTCTACAAAACAAATGAAATTTTGGAAAGCTATAATACACAGTAGCTAATTTGAATTAATGCAATTAAAATCACAGTTCTACTCTCATCTGTATATAAGACACCAAATAGTTCCTCTACTTTTGTTTTTCTCTGCTTTTCTAGCATTTATTACATGTGTGTACTGTAAACGTTTGTTAAATTGAATTGAATATACAAGATCTAGTATGGCAAAGGGTAAACAATGTCTACCAAATTCTGAAGTCAGTTGGCGATATAAAAAATCTGCAGTCATAGCAGATAATTATGGAACTAACTCAGCTATAAGACTGTAAAAAATAAAATATTACACTGATCTGAAAGAACGATAACTCAAAAGGTGCTTACTATGAATCAGAAGTACTAATGGGTACGGCTGGGTATGAGACCCTATTCAAAAACTCTATTCAGGGACAGTCAGTTTCCTTTATTCTTTAATAAACCAGACCACATGAGACTTAACTCCTTTATAATGTACATATATTTGTGTCTTCTTCTTGAATTATAATAGAGGGTGGTCTCTGAACATTGCCACTATAAAAAGTGCTTCCTCAGATAACAACACAAATTTTCAAAGTTGTTTTTCTCAGACTCTCAAGAGTGTCATTCTGTGCAATCATATAATACAATCACCATAATGCTGCCTCAAAATTAAACAGCAATTTATCTATAGAATAAATGAAAACAGAAACAAGTTGTCTCAAGCTCTATATCAGTGAGATTCAAATTCACCCATTAGTTTCTTGACTGCTTTTATAGGCAGTGTCACAAAACAGGAATATACCTGCTCTCCTCTTGCAAACATATCCAAACTGTCACCTGAAACTCCCGTTTTACATATTTACATCATCAATTTTGAGACTCTTAGATATACCTAAGATCTCTAAAAGAAATCCAAATTCATTTTCAAAGGATTATGTAGAAAAAAAGAGTAAATTGCTTTGCTCATATTAATTTTAATTTCCTTTTTTTCTAGATAGACACTATCTTCCCAGTGACCCAAGACTAAATACAGGATTTCCTTCCTCAAAATTTGAGAAGTTAGTTGCAAATGCAATGAATCTCTAATCCCCATGCAATGTAGGAGCTACTTAGTAGGTTATGCCAATACAAAGAAAGAATATGAGAGAAGTAATATTCAAAACTGTCTCATTGTTACTCGTGGCTGCACTCCCAAAATGCAGTTTTGGCCCTTTAGCACTAAAGACAGAGTCAAAAAGACAAGTTGCTTTTTCCAAAGTTGTCTGCTTTTATTTTACTCTGCAACCTAATGTAATGGCACAGCCCTTTGTGGTGTTGTCTCCCTTATACTCATAATATTCATAATATGAGTATGAAGTTTCATTTTATTGTTAGGCATGAAACATAGACACAATTTAGTAACTTAGTTCTGATAGCCATCATGAAATATCAGCTGTTTGACCAATCAAGGCATTTATGCCTTCCAAGGGCTTGAATTAACTTGGCAGTTTGTTTGATTGGTTCAGATGTCAGTCAATGATCCAAAGACAATAGTACTATTTGAGAAGACTGCGTATATAGTCGAGTAATATTTGATATGTTTACATATCAAATGGGACTAGAATATCCAAGTGTGGAATGTATACCCTTTCCTGCACCATCCTTATGCCCCATCCCCATCCCCCAATGAGACTGAATTTGGGAATGTCTCATTTAACATCTCTTGTTCCCTGCTCTCTGAGAGAGAGACAGCAGTCAGTGCAGGCGTCTAAACTCACTCAGGCAAGTCTTGAGGGAACCACTAAAAGCCAAAGATGAACTCGCATTCACAGGAGGCTGAGTGTGGTGGGGAAGTGGTGAAGTGTCTAGCAAGCTCCATGCTGGAAAGTGCATTATGGTGGAGAGTGGATTCCGAAAGCATAAGAGGCTAGATAAGAGGAAGTGTATGTGAGAAAAGACTGGAATCTCCATTCGGGGTGTTCTTGAAATGCCATACTACTGCAAAACTACATCCTTTGAGTATTCATTTTATAAGCATTACACAATTAGTAAATATCAGGTAAATATGAAACATAGGATGTTCAGGTTATGAATTTCTTTAGATAAAATTCCCTAAACCCAATGTTTCCTCTAAAACAAAAAGGCTGAAGAAAATCACAAAACAATCTTATAACGTGGAAGAATCTGCAGTAAGGTTATGTTTATGTGCCACAATCCAGTGTACCTCCTTATCTCCTGGTAGGATGGCACCCATTCAGGGTGCACAAGATCATCCTTGCACTCTCAAGCCACAACTTGGGTAGCAGCTAAGGTTAACTAACATGAGAGCTTCCTCAAACCTTCCCTTGCCTTTTACACTTTTCTTTCTCTTCAAGCAGCCCAAAGCCACGTTTTAAAAGTGACCTTCAACAGGCACAATAATTTCTTCAGTACATGGGTACATTCAAAAGCTTTGGAGGATTTAGCCGTAATAAGTAGTCCTAGCAAATATATGGACTTAGGAAGCCTTTGAAGTCTCTAAAAACTTCCCTTAAATAGCCTCAACTGAAGGTTTGGGCTAGATGATTTACAGATCTTCTTGCAACCAAAAATCCTGTGATTTGGGATCCAGCAGAACTAGCTGGATGTTACAGCTTAGTGCTGTTAATATGGCTTTCCCATCTTTAAGAATATTTTTAGATCCAAAACAGGCTGCTTGAGTTGTTCAGCGATTAACTACTAGTTAACGTCCAGTATTCACTGGGAGAGCAACAAAACCAAATAAGGCAGAATGCTTTATTTCCCAAGCATAAAGAATGATTCTATACACGTTTTTCATTAAATGCAATTAGAAAACATTGAAAAGTATTGCAAAGTCACAGATATTTTCTATGACTCCAGATTGTCACTTAGCACACTCAGGACTTGTATTTTTCCTTCAAGAAACTCCTGTATTTGACTTAAAACTCATACTCTCCACATCTATTTGTGTAATTTTATAAGCAAGTTTGAAAATAATATAACAATATGTTCTTAATATCTAAGTTTTCAGTTAGAGATGTAAAATATCACAGAAATTTTCTCTGGTTGGTGAATAGATCAGATTTCTAATCAGGTTTTCACTAAGTACCTTTTTTGATGTTTTTCCGGGAGTTTTTATACTAATTACTGCCTTTCAAAATAATAATTGCATACTTAATCCTCTACCACATCTGGGGCATGATTTTTGGAGAAATTAAATTTTAAATCACCATCACAAATAATAGATACATAAAGAGAGAATAATAATCAACAAAAGTGTAGAAATTCATAGAAAATCAATCTACTAAAATCAATTAGTTTGACAACCAATTCCTGAACGGCAAAATTGACTGTTGGACCAACTTTACCAAAAAAAATTCTAAAGGATATTCTAAAGTACATTCTTAAAATATTCTTTTCGAATACATATATTTACATGTCAACTTTTATTTTAGATACTGGGGGTATATGTGCAGGTTTGTTACATGGGGCTATTGTGTGATGTTGAGGCTTCAGGTGTGGTTCCTGTCACCTAGATAGTGAGCATAGTACCCAATAGGTTGTTTCTTAACCCATGCCCCCTCCTTCTCTCCCCTCTCTAGTAGTCTGCAGTGTCTGTTTTTTCCCATATTTATGTCCATGTGTGCTCAATGTTTAGCTCCCACTTATAAGTGAGAACATGCAATATTTGGTTTTCTGTTCCTTCATTAATTTACTTAGGACTATGGCCTCCAACTGCATTCCTGTTGCTGCAAAGGACATGATTTCTTTTTTCTGGGTGCATAGCATTCCATGGTGTATATATGCCACATTTTCTTCAACCAATCTACCTTTGATGGGTGCCTGGGTTGATTCCATGTCTTGCTATTGTGAATAATGCAATGATGAACAAACAAGTGCATGTGTCTTTTTGGAAGAATGATTTATTTTCCTTCGGGTATATACTCAATAGTAATAGGATTGCTGGATCAAATGGTAGCTCTGTTTTAAGTTCTTTGAGAAATCTCCAGACTGCTTTCCACAGTGGCTAAACTAATTTACATTCCACCAACAGTGTGTAAGAATTCCCTTTTCTCTTTTTCCTGCTAAGTCCCTAAAAGCAATTGCAATGACAACAACAACAACAAAAAAATGGACAAGTGGGACCTAATTAAACTAAAGATCTTCTGAACATCAAAATAAACTATCAACAAAGTAAACAGGTAACCTACAAAATGGAAGAAGATATTTGCAAACTATGCATCCAACAAAGACCTAATATCCAGAATCTATAGGGAACTTAAATAAATCAACAAGCAACAAACAAATAACCCTGTTACAAAAAATCAGCAAAGGACATGAACAGACACTCATCAAAGGGAGACGTACAAGTGGCCAAAAAACACAAGAAAAAATTCCCAGCGTCACTAATCATCAGAGAAATGCAAATCAAAACCATCATGAGATACCATCTCACACCAGTCAGAATGGCTGTTATTAAAAAGTCAAAAGAAATAGAATATTTTTAATAAAAATAAATATTTTAAATATCTACTTAATCGAATATTTTCTTTCCCAACATTTATTGAGGACTCAGAATATGTTAAGCACTATTTTATGTGCTTTATATTAGTTATTTACTCTTCACACAATCCTATGAGGTATATTTTATTATTACCCCCATTTACAAAGAAGGAAACTGAAGCACAGTCATGCTGAATAACTTGTCCACGTTTACACAACCAATAAGCTGCAGAGTTTGGACCACTGTATCATGCTGCTTCATAAAATGACACTCATCGAAATTATATTAACTCATATATTCAGGACCATAATAAATATATCAGAAAATAAGGAGATTAAACCTTGTTATTACTCAGCTTTCAAATGTTTGAGTATTTTTTAAAACACTAAGAAGGATATATACATTAGATAAATGGATAAAATTTAAGGAGAACATATTCACATTTACTAAATGTATTTAAGAATATTCACTAAAACATACTACCACTTAGGATTTATTCTATTCATTAGAAGGAAGTCACCAAATCCAAGAAGTAGCAGAATTAACCTCCACCTCTTGAAGGAAGAATCAAATAATTTGTTGACATAATTTTAAATCACCATATGAGAAAATTATAATCAAGAGAAAATCTCAAATATAGATTTTCTGTGATGATTTCTTAAGGTTAAGTTTAGAAATATAATAGGTTAGATATCCTATGAACACTTCATTGAGATTAGGGGTTTTCTTTTTAAATATTTTTTAAAAAACAGAGATAAATATTTGGTTCACTATCTGCTTTAAATTTTTCCAATGCTGAAATTTCTGAAGCCCCAGTCAAAGACCTAGACTACTTAAGGCAAGGAGCTCTTAATTGTACAATATATACAAAGAAACAAAATCTACTCCTTAATTACATTAGTAATTTGGTTCACTGATAGCCCCTTGGGCCAATTCTATGGGGAAGTAGTGGTGCTTACACTCTGAGTCATGTCTCTGTATCGGGGTCCTCAGGTTTCATGAGACGATTTAAACCCTAATCCAGTTTGGAGTGTCTATAGGACATTCAGTTTATTTGTCACCTCTTAATTCTCTTAAATCTATTGTTAAATTTAGTCATTAGGGCCCCACATAGAATTTCATGAATCAACCTGGTGGAAAATTTAAGAATAGGATTATATATCTCTTTCCAGTGTTTATTGTAAAGATGATTGTGTTATCCCTTACATTATATGGTATGCTCTTCATTAAGACCTATAGGTCTTTCTTAATCTCAGTATCAGAAAAATGAGTTTCTCTTAAACAATTGATGTATTTTTGTCTTATAGACACTGCAAATCATATTTTCATCTTTGCATTGGCAATTAGTTCAGAGCCATGTTTGCACCTACTTCTAATTCTGTGTACAGAATTTTGTGACATGATTTTGGAAACAACTTGCTCCTGCTATATCGCTTTCCCCCTGCATTCATTCTTTTGTCCAGGTTTCTTCATCATTTGTTTTAAATGTATGTTATTATTATACAGGACACAGTTGTAGAGAGTGATTCAATTATACCTTAGAACAATTTGGAAAATAGATAAATATATAGATGTACCAGTCAAACCTCTTATTTGTCATTGGAACACTTAAAACATAATTTTCATCTGACTTTTCCACTGTTCACCTAAATACAACCATTCTTTAATAAATCCTACTTTAAATATCTCACACTGAATTTTCTGCTAAGGCACCTCATCCACATGCGTGTCTTCAGTTTGCATCTGTACTAGATGTGACAACCAGGAAGGTGTGCCATTCACATCTCCCTTCAAGAAAGGACCTGTCGTTCAGTAGTAAGGAGGACTGTTAGGTGACATCTCCACTGCAGTTCTTTCTGGATTCACTGCAGTGTTTCAGCTAAGATTATGCTTTCTTGGCAAACACCCAGCCAATGACTGAGCACAATGAGCGTACCAGGGCCTACCCACTCTGTCCAATGAGAGCCTTCTTTAATGGCCAGTCTTTGGTCTGGGGATCACAATTGAGTTGGCCAGGACTCTGTCATATTTACATCACAGTTTAAGGCTCTTGCTGCCCAATTCTGCTCCTTTCCTGTTAGATGTCAGATTAGCACCAGGGTCTGAAAGCTTCCCATGCCCAATCATGTTTTCTCCTTTATCTTTCTCATAGGTATTATCAACCTTCTACATCCCTGACCAATAAACTTCTTGCACTCCTAAATCCAAATCAGCATCTTATTCTGATTTGACATAATGAAAAAATGACATAACAGATAACACACAAATGTATAATTCCTTGTTCTAGACCTCTAAGTATATAAATATATTTAAATTCATCTCCTGGGTGTCTCAGAGATACCTTAGCTGGGACCTAGCCAAAGAACTCATGATCTTCTAATTTTTTTCTGTTCTGCTGTTCCCTATCAGTTGATAGTTCTAGCTTCCATCTCATTGTGCAAGTCAAAAACCCAAGAGTTATCCTCGACATTTCTTCTTGCTTGTCCCACATATTCAATTTATCACCGATTCATGTCATCCTTACATACTAAATATATTCCTCCTCCTATTATCTCTCCAGGTCCACTGCAATGGTTTTTCTCTAGAATACCATCATCCTTTAATTTTATTCTCTACTAGCCTCCAAAGATCCGTATCCACTGTAACCACCATCCAATACCTTTTGCCCATATTACCTCCGGAATTATTTTCAAAAGACAAATCTAATCATTTCACCACCTGGCTTAAAATACCTTCCGCCGTTTCCCCTTTGCTCTTACAATAAAGATAAAACTCTTTAACACAGCCTACAAGTCCCTGTAGTCAAGTTCCAGACTTATTTCCCATTCCCCTGACCCTGCCATATTGTAATTCCACTGTGGCAAGGACTGTGCCTATTTCATTGACCTTTTATTTTATTTTATTTTATTTTATTTATTTATTTATTTTTTTTTTGAGATGGAGTCTCGCTCTGTCGCTCAGGCTGGAGTACAGTGGTGCGATCTCCGCTCACTGCAAGTTCCGCCTCCCGGGTTCACACCATTCTCCTGCCTCAGCCTCCCGAGTAGCTGGGACTACAGGTGCCCGCCACCACGCCCGTCTAGTTTTTTGTATTTTTAGTAGAGACGGGGTTTCACATTGACATTTTTTTTTTATCTCCACCGACTACTTGAGTACCTGCTATGTGCCAGGTGCTCACTATAGAGTTGTTTAATACACAATGAAATGACTGAGTAAATGAATTGATTGAATGAATCTATTCATAATCCACTGAGCACACAAAATTTTCTATTGTAGCTCTTTATTTCAGAGTTGCCTATCTAAATCTCTGTCCTATAATTATCAGCTCAAATGTCACTTCCACCAAGAGGGCTTGCTTGACTTATCTAGCTGATAATAGTTATGCTACCCTATTATAAACTCCTATATTCTTAATATGTATGATGCTTAATATTTAATCATCTGATTAAAAGCTTTAAGATTTAATACAACTAACATATGTAATTAAACTCTACATTCCTTGAAGGCAAATGTTGAGCTTATTGTTTTATGTATTCTGCACATGACCTAACATACACATATGTGTATAACTGTGTGTGCTTTAGTTGATTGAATGATTTGATTGACTGATCTGGCAACAACTGGATGATTTTGCCTGCCACTACAGCAACACTGTTGTGATATTAGAAAGAGTAGATGAGGCTAATAAAAGTGTGATGGCCCAGTAGAAATGTTGGTAAGGCAATTTATCTCTTGAACCTAACTTTACGTATCAACACTAGGAGACTCATTTGACCTATAAATTTTTGTTGTTGGTTTTCTAAACTCAGATATTATAAAATCTGCTTTGTAGCTACAAAATGTTCAGTGGCTGTAGGCATTTAAGAATTGCCAAAGCTTTATATTAGAAAAACTTTTCAAAATATTAATATGTGTACTATTGGGATAGAAAAGTATGTTTAAGACAGTTGATTTTTAGAGACAAGCTGTCTTTAAAATTTTTGTTCTGAATATTTTAATGTATATTAAAAAATAAAATGTACTACTACATTGTGGTATTTCTCACAACATTTCAAACATTTGATTATTATAATATCTGTTATGGTGATCTGTGATCAGTGGTCTTTGATGTCGCTATTGTAATTGTTTTGAGGCATCACAAACCACACCCATAGAAGACAGCAAACTTAATCGGTGAATGTGTGTGTTCTGACTCCTCCACTCACCAGCTATTCCCCATCTCTCTCCCTCTTCTCAGGCCTCCCTATTCCCTGAGACACACCAATATTGAAGTTAGGCCAGCTAATAACCACACAATAGCCTCTAAGTGGTCAAGTGAAAGGAAGAGTCACAGGTCTCTCACTTTACATCAAAAGCTGGAAATAATTACACTTAGCGAGGAAGATGTGTCAAAAGCTGAAATGGGTAGACGCCTCTTGTGCCAAACAGTTAGTCAAGTTGTGAATGCAAAGGAAGAGATCTTAAAGGAAACTAAAAGTGCTACTGTAGTGAATACACAAATGATTAAAATAAAAGTGAAACAAACGTATTGCCAATATGGAGAAAGTTTGAGTGGTCTGAATAAATGAAACCAGCCACAACAGCCCCTATGCCGAATCCTAATCTGGAGCAAGGCCCTAACCATCTTCAATTCTGTGAAGGCTTAGAGAGGTGAGAAAGCTGCAGAAGAAAAGTTGGAAAGTAGCAAAGGTTGTTTCACAAGATTTAAGGAAACACTCTGTCTCCATAACATAAAAGTGCAAGATGAAGCAGCAAGTGCTGATGTAGAAGCTGCAGCAAGTCAGATGATCTAGCTAAGATCATTCATCAAGGTGGCTACACTAAACAACAGCATTTCAGTATAGATGAAACAGCTTTCTATTAGAAGAAGATGCCCTCTAGGACTTGCCTAGTTAGAGAGGTGAAGTCAATGCTTGACTTCAAAGGTCAGGTAGACTCTCATGTTAGGTGTAAATGCAGCTGGTGACTTCAAGTAGAAGTCAGTGCTCATTTGATATTCTGAAAATCAGAGTGCCCTTAAGAATTATGCTAAATCTATTCTGCCTGCGCCCTATAAATGGAACAAGAAAGACTGGATGACAGCACATCTGTTTACAGCTTGGTTTACTGAACACTGTAAGTCTCCTGTTGAGACACACTGTTCAGAAAAAAAAAAAAAAATTTCTTTCAAAATATTACTGCTCTTTGACAATGTGCTCAGCAGCTCTGATGGAGATATACTAGAAGATGAATGCTGTCTTCATGTCTGCTAACACAACATCAATTTTGCAGCCCGTGGATCAAGTAGTAATTTCAACTTTTAAGTCATTATTTAGGAAATATACTTTGACAGGTTATATCTGTCATAGACCGTGATTCTTTTGATGGATCTGGGCAGAGTACATTGAAAACCTTCTGGAAAGGATTCACCATTCTAGATGCCATCAAGAACATTTTTGATTCATGGCCAGAGGCCAAAATATCAACATTAACAGGAATTTGGAAGAAGTTCATTCCAACCCTCATGAATGACTTTCAGAGGTTCAAGACTTGAGTGAAGGAAGTAACTGCAGATGTGGTAAAAATAACAAAAGAACTGAATTAGAAATGGAGCCAGAAGATATAGAATTGCTGCGATTTCATGATAAACTTGAACAAATGAGGAGTTGGTTCTTATGCATGAACAAAGAAAGTGGTTTCGTGTGAAAGAATCTGTTCTTTGTGAAGAGACCGTGAACATTGTTGCAATGACAACAAAGAATTTAGAATATTGCATCAACTTAGTTGATAAAGCAGTAGCAGGGTTTAAGATGATTGACTCCAATTTTCAAAAAACATCCTATTGTGAGCAAAATGATATTAAATCACATCTTTTACTACAGAGAAAACTTTTGTGAAAAAAAGAGTCAATCGATAAGGCAAAATCTGTTGTTGCCTTATTTTCAGAAATTGCCACAGCCACCCCAACTTTCAGCAACCACTACTGTGATCAGTCAGCTGTCAACACTGAGGCAAGACCTTCTGCTAACAAAAAGATTTTGACTCATGATGATCATTAGCATTTTTCAGCAATAAAGTATTTTAATTGCTATGTACTTTTTTAGACATAATGCTACTGCACACTTAATAAACTGCAGTATAGTTACAAACAAAACTTGTATGTGCTGGGAAACCACAAAATTCATGTGACTTGCTTTATTGTGGTAATCTGGAACAAAACCCACAATATCTCTGAAGTATACCTGTACTATGTGATGTCAGATATGGCCAAACCAATGACTGAAGTTTAAGAACCATTATTTTTTTGTTTTTTTGATATGGAGTCTTACTCTGTCACCCAGGCTGGAGTGCAGAGGTGCGATCTCGGCTCACTGCAACCTCCGCCTCCCTGTTCAAGCAATTATCTGCCTCAGGCTCCCGAGTAACTAGGATTACAGGCGCCCACCACCATGCCTGCCTACATTTTGTGTTTTTAGTAGAGACGGGGTTCCACCATCTTGTCCAGGCTGGTCTTGAACTCCTGACCTCATGATCCACCCACCTCAGTCTCCCAATGTGCTGGGATTACAGGCGTGAGCCATCACGCTCAGCAAGAAGCATTGTTTTTAAGGACTGAAACATTATTCTAGCTCTTTATTGAAAACTAGGTTCTTAACACTATTTAATAATTGTGTCTGCTAGCTTTCATTCAGCTGCCACATATTTATAGAGTACTGCCTATGTGTAAAGCACTAGGTTTAAAACTACAGAAATAAAATAATTAAGAAAGTTTCTTCCCTCGAAGAGCTCAGGACATCAAGGGGAAGGCACTATGGAATAAATAAATAAACCCAGTAGAAAATCCCCAATAGAGGCACATCTATTAAAAGGTTACTTATGGAGGAAAAAACAAAAAGTAGGAATGATCAGCTGTGCTTGCTGAAGGTGGTGTCAACAAAAGGGGTCAATACAAGGGCTGCATTTGGGAGGCTGAGTAAAACAAGTGTGGTCACATAATTTCAGGTGAAGGCAACAGTCTTTGTCAATCCAGAGAGGCTAGAATGACAGGAAGTAATTCCTAATATCTGGAGCATGGGATGCAGCATAGTGGAGACTCGAAACTGAGGCAAAGCAAGTAGAGGCCTTCTATGCCATGCCAACGTGATAAAGGACCAATACATAGGAGAGACAGATGATCAGGCTTCTATTTTAAACTAAATAGTGTCACAGGAATTTTGTTCCTTATGAATTTCAAGGCAAGAAATCTGAAAAGTGCTTTTTCTATAAAGATAATTTTAGGAATAAACGTTTTCCAAAATTTCCAAAAGTGAGATTTGGAGAAGACACACAAACTGAGGTGAGGTGAACAGAGACTTAATAAACCATGAAAGTTTTCTCTCTAACATCAAGAATAAAACAAAGATGCCCACTTTTGCCACTTCTATTCAACATAGGACTGGAAGTCCTAGCCAGAGCAATGAGGCAAGAGAAAGAAATGAAAGGCATCCAAAGTGGAAGGAAGATATTAAATTGTCCCTATTTTCAGACAACCTAATCTTAACCATAGAAAATCTTAAAGATGCTATACTATTAAAACTAATTTTTTAAATTCAGTAAAGTTGCAGGATACAAAATCAATATGTGAAAATCAGTAGTATTTCTATACACTAACAATGAACTATCAGAAAAAGAAATCAAGAAAACAATCCTATTCACAATAGCAAAAAAAAAAAAAATTAAAGATACTTATGAATGAAATTAAGCAAGGAGATGAAAGGCCTATATGATAAAAACTATCAAACAATGATGAAAGAAATTGAAGGCACAAATCAATGGAAAGATATCCGATATTCATGGAAGGAAACAATATTGTTTAAATGTCCAAATTGGCCAGAGCAATCTATAGATTCAATGCAAGTTCCATCAAACTTTTGATGACATTTTTCACAGAAATAGAAAGATCCTAAAAATTTGTATGGAACCACAAAAGACCCTGAATAACCAAAGCAATCCTGAGCAAAAATAACAGAGCTGGAGGCATCACACTATGTGACTTCAAAATATACTACAAAGCTATTGTAGTCAGAACAGCATGACATTGGCATTAAAAGTAGACATATGGGGCCTGGCATGGTGGCTCATGCCTGTAATCCCGGCACTTTGGGAGGCTGAGGTGGGCAGATCACGAGGTCAGGAGATTGAGACTATCCTGGCTAACACAGTGAAACCCTTTCTCTACTGAAAATACAAAAAAATTAGCCAGGTGTGGTGGCAGGCGCCTGTAGTGCCAGGTACTTGGGAGGCTTAGGCAGGAGAGTGGCGTGAATCTAGGAGGCGGAGCTTGCAGTGAGCCGAAATCTTGCCACTGCACTCCAGCCTGGGCGACAGAGCCAGACTCCATCTCAAAAAAAAAAAAAAAAAAAAAAAGGGGGGACCAATAATACAGAACAGAGCCCAGAAACGTATCAGCACATTTGCAAACAATTGACTTTCAACAAAGGTGCCAAAAACACACAATGAGGAAAGAACCGTCTTTTCAGTATATGATGTTGAGAATACTGTATATCCACACAAAAAACTGAAATTAGACCCTTAACTCACATACAAGGATCCACTCATTATGGATTAAAGGCTTAAACATAAGACCTGAAACTGTAAAACTACTGGGAGAAAACTCTTCAGGACATTGTTTTGGGCAATGATTTTTTTGGAGATGGCCCCAAAGCACAGGCAACAAATTCAAAAAAGACAAATGGGATTACATCAAAGTAAAAAGCTTCTGCACAGCAAAGGAAATAATCAACAGAGGGAAGAGACAAATCTACAAAATGGGGGAAAATATTTGCAAACCATACATCTAATAAGGGATTAATATCCAAACTATATGAGGGACTACAACAACTCATAGCAAAATAAATAAATAACCTGATTTTTTAAAATGGGCAAAGTTTGTGAATAGATATTTCTAGAAAGAAGATATACAAGTGTCCAGGAGATATATGAAAAAATGTTCAACATTACTAATCATCAGAGAAATGGATATTCAAACCCAATGAGATATCACCTCACACTTGTTAGAATGGCTATCATCAAAAAGATGAAAGATAATAAGGAAGGCAAGGATGTGAAGTGGGAACCCTTCCATAGTGTTGATGGAAATGCAAATTAGTACAGCTATTATGGAAAGCAGTGTGGAGTTTCCTCCAAAAATTAAAAATAGAACTACCATATGATCCAGCAATGCCACTACTGGGTATATATCCACAGGATATGAAATCAATATTTTGAAGAGATATCTGCAGTCGCATGTTTTTTGCAGCGTTATTTACAGTAGCCAAGATATGGAAGCCACCCAAGTGTCCATGAACAGATGAATGGATAAGAAAGTGTGGTATATATAGCACAGTAGACTACTACGCAGTCTTAAAAAAAAGGAAATCTTGCCATTTGGGACAACATTGATGAACTTGGAGGACATTATGTTATGTGAAATAAGCTAGGCACAGAAAGACAAATACCACATGATCTCACTTTCATGTAGGATCTAAAAATGTCAAATTCATAGAAATAAAGAAGAAAATGATGTTTATAAGGGGCTGAGGGTGAGGGGGAAGGGTGGTGTTGGGGAAATGTTGGTCAAAGGACAAAATTTCAGTTAGGTAGAAGGAATATGTTCAAGCAATTTATTGTAAAACACAGTGACTGTAGGTAGTAACTATTATATTCTTGAAAATTGCTAAGAGACTAGATTTTAAATGTTCTCATTATAAAAAATTGTAAGTATGTGAGGTAATGCTTATGTTAATTAGCTCTATTGAGCTATTCCACAATATATACATATTTCAAAATACCATGCTGTACATAATAAATATGTACAATTCCTATTAAAAATTAATAGAGTGAACAAAATCAATAAAAACAAAAGTACTTTATAAGTGATATTTCCAATTATGAGTATATTTACATCACATGATATGAATTATGGCATTCCATTGAAATTGAATTAAAGATGATAAATTTTGATTTTAAAAAAAGGAAAAGATAAAAGAGACAAGGCAAATAAATGTAAGTGTGAATCTTTGACTGGATCCTGATTTTAAAAAAGCAGCCATTAAGGATGTAATTGGAGTGAGTGGAGAATTTTGAAAAAAGATATATATTATCTGTGCATTATATATTTATGATGTTATTGCAAAGTTAAATTTCCTTAGTTTGATTGATTGATTGATTGATTTTTGAGATGGAGTCTGGTTCTATCTCCCAGTCTGGAGTGCAGTGGCACAATCTTGGCTCATTGAGGCTCACTGCAACCTCCACTTTCTGGGTTTAAAGGATTCTGTTGCCTCCGCCTCCTGAGTAGCTGGGATTACAGGCATGTGTCACCATGCCTGGCTAATTTTTGTATTTTTAAAGTAGAGACGGGGTTTCACCATGTTAGCCACACCGGTCTTGGACTCCTGACCTCAACTGATCCGCTCGCCTCGGCCTCTCAAAGTGAGCCACTGTGCCCAGCTTGTTTTGTATTCATAGGGAAAAATGCCTTTGCTCTTACGAGTTACGTGCAGAAATATTTGAGTATAAAATTGTATAATTTGAGAGTAAGTTACTCTCAAATGTTTCAGAATAAAAAATATATTAATATGTATATAAACAGTGAGGTAGAGCAAGGAATGTGAATGTTGATTTATTATTCTCATAGACATTCTGTAGACTTGATTACAAAATAAAATATTGGAAAATAATTGATTCCTGAGACCCACCCCTAAAATTTCTGATTTAATTAGTTGGAGGAGTAGCCTAAGCATGGGGATTTCTTTTAAGCTCCCTAGATTTCGCTTAGGTTGAAAACCACTGCAATAGTTCAAAATTGTATTTTACGACTATCTGGGGTATAGAGAAATCACAGCTCCTTCAGCATAGCAATTCTTGACTTTAGGGCAACATCTTTACAGGTTCTTAACATATATTAACTAGCTACATTTGAATAGCACAGGGTATAGGCTTGGATACTTGATTTTAGTATTTTATTCATTTTTACAAGATATATCTGTGAGTGATTTACTTTGTACCAGAAACCCACCCAATTCAACCCCTAAATAAGGCCAAACCATTTAAAATAACATCTTCCTGTAATATGTAAACTACTAGACCAGAGAGTTAAAATTTGAGAATGTTATGTGAAAAACACTCAAAATTATATGCAGTCAGGATATATATCACTGAAGGACAAGAGTTTTCCACACACAAAAAATATATTAATGCAAGAAAAGATATGATAAAATATGTATGCATTTATCCCACACTGAATGACAAGAAATATAAATTTCTAAAATCAATAGCTGAGTAAAAAATAAAAATTCAACTTTATATCTGACCTTCATCCAGAATAAAAGACTAAAGGTTAAAATCTCAAATTTAGTTATATTTTATGTAACATTTTTAAAAGGTTTAACGGATGATATAATATCAAAGGAGCCTTATATCTCCATGGCCAAGTATAAAATTTAGATTTCATTTGGTCCTGATTTCAGGGATTTGTGCTGCTTGCTACAGGAAAATTAGACATCATCTGAAGCTATAATTATATCTAACTTTTGCCCTAACATTTGCCAGCCAGTCAATGTCCTTGCTCTTTCCATGTTTTTGCATGTAAAAAAGTAAACAAATTAAACAGTAATATTTCTATAAAAGGAAAAGTTACAAGAAGAATGAAAAATAAATATTCTTCAATATAACAGATTCATAGACAATCTCTAGGCTTTGATAATCTCAACCCATTACTTCTTTATCAATAATTAAATCCATCATTAAACAAAAGTTTATCCTTTAAGAAAGTGCATATAATTGGTCTATCTCTTTGCTACATTTGTGTTAGGTGAGGTCTAGTTGCAGAGCCAAAATTCCGTATCAAGCTTAGCAGTTACTTTATAAATAAGCACACAGTGTCTTTATCTTCTAATCCTGAAAAACAAATTTTATTTGACCATTACTTCAAACATTACCCCCATATGTACATTAAGCAAAGAAATTCAGTTCTATAATTGTTTACTAGAAAAATAAAATCTATTCCCCCTGCTCCTTGCCTCTTCACTAAGGTCTGCCACCAAGATCAGAAAAGAGAATGGTGTATCATTTAAGAGCAATAATGTATACACTTCGGTTTGGTCACATACAGCTAAGAAAGCAGGTATAATGAGACACCTGAACTGGTTATTTACTTTATACCCAGTAGCCTTATGAGATGCAATTTGGAAATGAGGAAGTAAATGAAAAAAAAAAACCCGTTACCACCACCACAACAAGGATAATAGTGGCCTTGAAAATTATAGGGAAGAAACTTGTTTCTCTTTTTCCTTATGGATTTAGTCTTTCCTGTCCCTGAACATTATTTGCCCAGAAGAGAGATGTGTATGCATTTGTGTGGGGGGTGTGTGTGTGTATGTGTGTGTGTGTGTGTGAGAGAGACTCTGTGTGTATGTGTGTGAGTGTGTGTGTCTGTATGTGTGTGTGTAATCCAACAGCTTACCCACTGAACGCCAAGATTAAGGATGCCCATCTGCAACTCACACCATTGGAGAGACTTTTAGAGATGAGACTTGTCAAGACCACACCCATTCTAGACCTTTCTCTAAGATTTGGAGTGTGAATGCCAAATCTGCACTGTCCTTCTTGAGCCCCCATGAAATTATTCCAACTCATACTTGGGAGAATATACGTCCAGGAGGGAGGGAAATAAATTCTAGAGTAAGACTAATTTGTGGATAGGAAATAAAGTTTCTAACAGTAGATAAAGAAACTGACAAGGAGAAACTCTTACAAACCTGATGATAGAATGAGGTTAGATATTGGGACACCTTCCTAAGAGGCCTTGCAGGAAAGGTAGAAATTTGGGGACACTTTCCCTTTGGACCATGGGAAAGCCATGTCACTCTCATTTACAATTCTTTCTCCATTGCTTTTTGTTTTCTTCAATCTTTTAATAAATTCAGATATAATTTAATAATTGTCTGTGATAGTTGTGACGTAGAAGGAAGGAAGGAACAGGGCCATAAAAACAGACTGGACCTGTAACACTTTTACCACACACACTTCTGCAGAGGACTTTGGCAAGCAGCACCATTTCCCTGAGAGGCCTTGAAGTTCATGAACATGATTTATTTATTTATTTTTATTTTTTATAGAAGGGTTTTGCATCTACTTTTTTGTACCATAGTCTATTGCCTGCCACATCTCTTTTTCCTACATATTACATTAGATATTGTGAAAAAGTATTTTTGAAACTGAACTTATATCATCAAAAAAGAAAGAAAACAAAGAACTAGAAAAGACTGGTGTAAAATGTGGGATTTCTGTTCCCGGAACTCATTGAACTTACTTCTCCCTCAACCATCTATAGATGAACATGGGCTATCATAAAATCATGTTAGAACCTTAGAGATTTTGATGGTAAAAGTCTGCTGTCAGAGAAACCAGTTTCAAGTCATTTCAAGAAGAATATTAAATGATTTTCACTTGGGAAATTCTGGTTTAAAAAAAAACCATGTTGATGTGGGTCCAAATGAACTCGATGTGGGTACAAGACTTGACCACATCACACAAGTAGTAAACACCAAAGAATCAGTCTAGTTTCATCTAACTCCAGAACTCTTGCTGTTCCCCACTATGCTGCACTATCCCCTAACTTTATAATGTCAGCTGCACACCTAAGCAATCATTATGAACCTATCAGTTCCCTGGGATCTTGTAGAATGACAGGAAGCCCTGTTGGAACCCTAGGGGCAGGTTATGACAGCATCACTTCTTTTGAAAATGGGGAAAACTGTTCTGCTTTTCAGTTAGCAACCACATAAGGATACTAATCTTTTTTGTTCTTTATTCGGAATTAAGAAAGGGACATGGGGGCATCAAATCTGACATGCAGCAAGATTCTTCTGCCTGCATCCCTGAGAAGCTGTGAAATTTAGGTAGTTAAAAGGTGACTGGCAGAAGGATCCAATCTGTTGTGTTCTCTGCATTGACACATATATCACAATGTTGCGTAACAGTACAACTCTGAATGCAGAATATGGATTTCTTGTCATATATCATGTGTAAGAGATGTATTTAATATTCACTATTGAATATTAAAACTATATTACCTTGAAGCAACAGAGGCATCAAGAAGGAAAGAAAAATGATATGTTATTTTTGTTGACATGATAAACTTCTAAAAGACACAGAATAAATATTATCTTAATCATGATAGGTATGCCTGGAGAAAGAACATGGTAGTTGCTGGAAGCACAAGAGCATCAGATGAGTCCAGCAAGCCCAATTCTGTTCATGACTGTGACATCAAATATATAACCATTGACAACATTAAGTCCCTCACCTTAGTTTCCTTATCTATTAAAGCCAGCTATTTATTTGGCCTTTATCTACCTATTAGCTTATTGTGAGGAGCAAATATAATAATGGGGATGATCACAACAAACTTCTATAAAAACAAAAGTTAGTCTAGTAATTTGATAGGATAATACATCTATTATATGCAAATTTTACTTATTAACCACAGAATTATTTTAATTAGCAACTACAGATTAGTTGAGTCATCCAAATAAAATTAGAAAACAGAAGTATTAAGCATACATATTTAAACAGGAGTGTGGGAAACACTGAAGCACTATCTATTGAGTGTAGTTTCTGGTGCTGATTCAATTCTCATCCCAATGACATAGAATGTCTTTTGTTTTCCCAGGTTAAATATAGTATCTTCGGGAATTATTGACATTTTAAAAAAACATTTTCAATTAATATTAAATTCTGAGTGGTGCAATATTTTGAAATATGAAAGAGAGCAAAGAATAAATAAATGAAATTGATTTTCAAGTCTAAAAGTTTAAAAACATGAAAAGTAGGAAATGAAATGTTAAAATGGTGGTCTCAGATGTTGGATAGGCACAATGTCTTAGTCTGTTTAAACTGCTATAACAAAATACCACATACAGGGTATTTTATAAACAACAGAAACTTATTACAGTTCTGTAAGGTGAACAGTTTAAGATCAAGGCATCAGCAGATTCAGTGTCTGGTGAAGGCCCATTCCCTCATAGATGGTATCTTCTAGCTGTGTCTTCATGTGGTGGAACAGGGAAGAAACAAGCTTCATAGCATCTCTTTTATAAGGACAGTAACCTTTTATCTGGATATGAGGAGCCCCCATGACCTAACTGCCTCCCAAAGGGCCCCACCTCCTGACACCATCACGTTAGAGACTAGGTTTCCATCTTCGAATTTTTGGGGGACAAAAGCATTCAGACTATAGTACATAGGCCTGCATATTTCCGGTTCTAGAAGGATCTCACACTTTGGAGTGTTTTTCTCTACATTTTCTATAGCCTCCTTTATGCCTGGTAGTGGCTAGACCAGCAGTGCCATCCAAGCAGGGTTCTCCAAGCTCAGATCATAAAACACAAGGTCTTCATTCTCCATTTCTCCACTAAGGTATTTCTCCAACCCTCTTTTTCCAAGATATGGGTTCTACCAAATGCCAATGGAGTCCTAGGGCTCATGCGGATGGTATTGTCCTGAGACCCCTGCCTGGCTTCTAATCCAAGAGAACAGACTGAAGACTGGTAACTCCCAATAGTCAGCACAGCATTTCTTTTTGTGGGACCACACAAGACTGAGTTTTCAGAATGGAACCAACAAGCAGCAGATGTTGGCCGACTCTCTTATCAATGTAGGACAAGTTCAGGACTCAGGGCTACAAAGAATCTACTGCTAAAACTTGAGCTTGATCTGAGTGTGTGGTCTAGAACGTGGGCCCACACTCATCTTTGTTCTGACCACAGTACCACTTTTGATCCAGCACTGAAGAGTATTCTTTACCCTATGTACCCTTGGCCATTCCTGTGGCAGATACCTACCCCTTCTTCAGACTCCGTGTCCCATTCTCTGGGGTTTGGTGATATTATCTACTCTAAGGCCTTTGGATCTGTATCTACTCTGGCTATTGATCACTGTGATAATGCCATGCTTTTGTAAGATGGGCTTGCTCGCACAAATTGGACCATTCTTTCCCTATCCCATCCCCCTTCCCCTCAAACTCCTCACCTATTCTCTCCTCTGGTGGCAGTGTATAGAAGGAAGAGAGAGTCAACTTTTAAGAAGATCATATTTTAGGTATGCAGTGATTATAGCCTAAGGAGTTCAAGAGAAAACATGGTTGGAAGTCATGTTGTTCTATGCTTATACATTAAAATTTAAAACGAGAAATTTAACATGAATGGAGAATGAATTGTTGTTCACATGTTTCTGCATAGTCTGGGTAAGTTTACATTTCTGTTCATCATCAACAAAACATAGTAACAACATTAAAGAGAGTCTTTGGGGGGCAGTAATCATGGAAGGCACTATGGATGATGCAAAGTCATGAGCAATCATGTAACCAGAATTAAATAAATGGTATTAGGGAACTGCAGAAGCAAGATCTATATTTTTCAATATAAGCAGGTTCCAGCAAGCCATGACCTTATGAGTAATAACAATGTTAATGCCTTTTTCTTTGAGTAAGCGATATAAAAGTAGCCAGGAATGGTACATTTTACAATAAAGAAGAGTGGGCTCCTGTACCTGAACAGGAAAAAATGATGCCTGTATACTATTAGAAAATGTCATCTGCCATGGGCCTGATCAGACTTGCACATTCTTGCTCTGTGTGCCAGATTACTAGTTTTATCCATTCCCTGCTACTGATAAGGGGCACATAGGCACTAAGTAGGTCAAAGTGACCACAGTAAGATTCCAGGTTTGTAGCAGGAGGGATCTGAGTGATCTGCTACCTGCTACAACATTTTGTAGCTTGCTCAGAGAGTCCTGGACCCTTGGGACCCCTACTTTAATGCAACTCCCTGCATGTACAGGTGTCGTCTTAGCCCACTTCATCAAGCCCTGATACTTAGCAAGGAGAACCAATGCAAATATGGGGATGCTCATGATTTTGCTGTACTGTGAGCAATTAAATCCTTTGTCTCTGACCCAGGAGTCTCCTGTTTTTTGCCAGTATCCTTGATATAGTAACAAACTAACTTGTTAGATTGCATTAGGGTAAACTTTCAGAACCTTCACAGTTTTCGGCAGACACTACAAAGAATCCCTTCTCAACTTATTATTCTAAATCACCATCAACATATCACTGTAACTTACATGTGCCTGTGAATTTCATAACACATTTTAAAATCAAATTAACCACATAGACTGGAGCCTGACAAAAAAGTTTTGCCCTGTACTCTGCACACCCTATGGATGGCGCTAGATAGGTTTCCATTATTTGAATGGCTACTTAAGTTGTAAAGTTGAAAATGTACTCAAGTTTGCTTTTGTTTTGTGAAACTGAGAGTCCAGAAATAATTTAATAATCAAAGCATGTTTGTACAAGTAATTAAGAAAGATAGTAATTTTAAAATAACTTTTTAAAAATTAATATATACCAGACAGTGATCAAATATTTGAGGAATCTAATCTCTCTCCCCCACTGCAAGACTCCATTTTAGTGGTTCCTATATCTATTACTGTGAATCCCCCTTGAATAAAGTCTGTCTTTCCATCTTTAAGAAAAATTTTAACAAGCTGAGCACAGTGGTGTGCACCCGTAGTCCTAGCTACTCAGGGGAGGAGCTCTTGAGACCAGGAGTTTGAGTCCAGCCTAGTGCGATGTCTCATAAAAAAAAAAAAAAAAAAAAAAAAAAAAAAAAAAAAAAATCACTTCTTGATCTTTTGACTA
The DNA here is from genome assembly GCF_037993035.2 of Macaca fascicularis. Lineage (NCBI taxonomy): Eukaryota > Metazoa > Chordata > Mammalia > Primates > Cercopithecidae > Macaca > Macaca fascicularis. Next base: position 91,415,595 of record NC_088380.1, on the reverse strand, counting down.
AGATCAAGGGTGAATGTTTGATATATATTATCTCATTTAATCCTATAATTCCATTATCCTCAAATTTTTCTACCAATTAACAACATGTTTGAAGTTTCATCCTTAGTTAATATATTAAAGCATTCTACTTAAAGGAATGGATAAATGTAAGCTTAAGATAAGGAGGGTCTTAAAAGGAAGGCGGGTGTATTTGCAGATATTTTTAAAGGACACTGGATCAGCTCATAGATTGTACATAAATGACCAAGACCAAGAATAACAAAAATTAGGGTTCTTGAGGACCTCAGGAATTAGAACTACAGACATTAAAAACCTTTTCAACACTGTTTCTTGTCTTCTTTTCTTTGGTTCTCTCTTGTGTTTTATTCCTCTGTCTACCTAAAACTCTCAATACAAGGCTGAATCACTACCACTAGTGAATGCTGGATTAATATCCTCACATCTTTACCATCTGAAATAGAAGGGTTCATTCCTCTAACTCAAGCTTAAATTTATAAGAAAGAGTCTGACTGGCATGACATATGTCTGGTGCCCCCTCCTTGGACTAATCACTGTGGGCACAATGTACTATGATTAGCAATCTTTACTAAAGGTAGTCTATTAATCCCAGAAGAAGGGAAGGATGCTGGGAAAACCAAGCAAAGTAATATCCAAAATAATAATTTAAACAATTATGAATTTATCTTTACTTTAAAATCATGAACGAACCACGTCAATATCATTCACTTATTTTTTGATAGAAAGAAGAGTTCTTATTCAAGTCCATAATTTGAATGCCATCCAAGGAGCCATAATCTACACAGCTAAGAGATTCCTACTATTTATGAACATGACACTGAAGTTTTGTTTTTTTTAAAAAAGATGCTCTGTGTGGCCAAGAAATGTATTCTAAACACATTGTAGTTATCAAGGATCATCAACCTTAAAATATTACTATCACTGAAAAGGGATTCCCTGATATGACCAATACAGGCAGTAGGGCTTACTATTTATCTTTAATAAAGAATTATATTAAACCTATTCAATGTCATAGAAATACTAGTTAATTAATTCAACAGCATGTTTGAATTTACATTAGAAAAGCAAAACCACTTGTTTTTGAATATCTGCACCATCATCCACATGCAAGCATTGTACATAAATGTCATCCACGTTCTAATCATGAATTTTGACATCAAAAGTGCTCAGTTCATGTGAGCACTTTGCAATGAGTAACATTTTCAAAAACATTTATTTTTATAAACTTGAAAACTTTGACAATTTCTTTCACTAGAGGGCATTTGATAATACTGATTCTAAGAAAATCTGAGTATAAATGATAGGTCAGTATGATCTTTATTACTATACCCATTTCTACTATTGGCACCTTTCCATTAAGGGAACATCAAGGTATATCTGTTCGATATATAGACCAATGAAACAGAACAGAGGCTCAGAAATAACACCACACATCTACAACAATCTGATCTTTGACAAACCTGACAAAAACAAGCAATGGGGAAAGGATTCCCTATTTAATAAATGGTGCTAGGAAAACTGGCTAGCCATATGCGGAAAACTGAAACTAGACTCCTTCTTTACACCTTATACAAAAATTAACTCAAGATGGATTAAAGACTTAAACCTAAGACCTAAAACCATAAACCCTAAAAGAAAACCTAGGCAATACCATTCAGGACATAGGCATGGGCAAAGACTTCATGACTAAAACACCAAAAGCAGTGGCAACAAAAGCCAATATTGACAAGTGGGATTTAATTAAACTGAAGAGCTTCTGCAAAGCAAAAGAAACTATCAGCAGAGTGAACAGGCAACCTACAGAATGGGAGAAAATTTTTGCCATATATCCATCTGACAAAGGGCTAATATCCAGAATCTACAAGGAACTTAAACAAATTTACAAAAAAAAAAAAGAAAGAAAGAAAAAAATCCCATCAAAAAGTAGGCAAAGGATATGAACAGACACTTCTCAAAAGAAGACATTTATGCAGTCAGCAAACATAAGAAAAAAAGCTCATCATCACTGGTCATTAGATAAATGCAAATCAAAACCACAATGAGATGCCATCTCACACCAGTTAGAATGCTGATCATTAAAAAATCTGGAAACAACAGATGCTGGAGAGGATGTGGAGAAATAGGAATCCTTTTACACTGTTGGTGGCAGTGTAAATTAGTTCAATCATTGTGGAAGACAGTGTGGTGATTCCTCAAGGATCTAGAACCAGAAATACCATTTAACCCAGGTGGGTATATACCCAAAGGATTATAAATCATTCTACTATAAAGACACATGGACACGTATGTTTTATTGCAGCACTGTTCACAATAGCAAAGACTTGGAACCAACCCAAATGCCCATCAATAGTAGACTGGATAAAGAAAATGTGGCACATATATACCATGGAATACTATGCAGCCATAAAAAGGATGAGTTCATGTCCTTTGCAGGGACATGGATGAAGCTGGAAATCATCATTCTCAGCAAACTAACACAAGAACAGAAAACCAAACACTGCATGTTCTCACTCATAAGTGGGAGTTGAACAATGAGAACACATGGACACAGGGAGAGGAACGTCACACACCGGGGCCTACTGGGGGCTAGGGACCTAGGGGAGGTATAGCATTACGAGAAATACCTAATGTAGATGACAGGTGGATGGCTGCAGCAAACCACCATGGCACATGTATACCTATGTAAAAAACCTGCACGTTCTGCACATGTATCCCAGAACTTAAAGTATAATAAAAACAAAAAGATTTAAAAAAAGATATGTCTGTTCAAAAGGAGTAGCTTTGACATGCTAAGTGACTCACTTGGATATAAGAAAGGTACATGCCACACTGAAAAATCAGGTTGAAGGTATGATTACAGGAACATTCTAAAGTTGTTTGATATGTGAGTACAAGCAACTAACTCTACTTCTCCTGGGGAGGGGGTGGGAAACCGTACTGAGACAAGATAGTGATGGTCTGAAAATAAAGACCAAGATAATTTACTACCTGCTATCATCATTACATCATCTGGCAGGCACATCTGAGGAGACATTTTAGGGCTGAAGGGCTCCTCCCTAATTTTTCTGAAATGAGGGCCACATGACTTTCCTGGGACCTAGCTGCTTTTGCCTTCATGGCCAAAATACAACAGAATTACAAATTGCATTTTATCACTGTATTGGCATAAAGATTACTATATTACTATTTTATGTTAAAACATTTTCTTTGATGCAAAGGGTCTTTTTTTTCCTTCTAACTTAAAGGACATTAAAACATAATCGTGGGCCCCTAAAAGCACTGTGGTTCCTAGGCACTGCACCTACTGTGCCTAATGGAGAAGGCGGCCCTGGCTAAAGGCACATCACTTACTCTTCCATAATATTCATTCTTGAAAATCCAGTTCAGTTAGGGTCTTGGCAGTTTTAGGATGAGAACTATTACAAAGCCAAAGATTCTGAATGACTAGCTAGTGAATACGAGGATCCACTAATTTAAAAAGAGTATCTGCACCATCATCCACATGCAGGCAGTCCATTTTCTGTTGACTGAAACAGAAATGTTAGAGTTGAGAATTTTAGATTGAAAAGAAGTACAATGTAAAAGCAGCTGTTTCTAAGGACGTTTCTGATGTTACCTTTGAACTCAATAAGTTTGCAGAAAAGAGTGTCTTCTTTAGAATATAGTTAACATCTGTTGGTTGACCTGGTGCCACGTTCTGTACTCCAAGCCACCGAAAGGCAAGCAAACACTTGAGAGTTGTTTGACAAAAATAAACATCTGTGTCCTAAATAAGAGGAAGTCATTTTATGGTATTCATCTAGTCATTCAATAAATATTAATTAGTGCCTAGTGTATTAGTTGTTAAAGTTATGAGGCAATTCTGGAATTGTGAAAATGCCTGGTAAGTTTAGAAGCCTGCAAGCAATTCTTTAGGCTGGAACTCTGCATGTGCTGTGGGGTGGAAGATGGCAGTGATGCTAGAAAAGCAAACGTCAGATGTTGAACGGAATTGTTTGCCTTGTTAATGAGGTTGATTTTATCCTAAAGTTGATGAGGAGCCAATTAACAATTTTAACTGGAAGAGTGGTGTGATTAGATCTATAATTGAAAAAGGTGTCTACAGTGGTATTATGCACTGGTTTGCAACCTTGCTTTCAGGACAGAATCACACATGGAGACTTCAAACAGGTGCCAATGTCCAGACTCCACTCTGCAGATTGCTGGTCAATTAGCTTGAGGTAGGGTCCTCAGCATGAGGGTTTGTAAAAATTGCCCGGGAGTTACCAATGTGCAGCCAAGATTAGCAAATCACTGCTATAAAAGACAGACTGGAATAGAAAAATACTGCACTCTGCTACAGTGCGAGATAATAAGGAACTAAACTAAGAGAACCAGAGAAAACCGCACACAGGAAGAAGAAATTTGGTTGGTTGGATTTATCATGAGTTATTACAACACGATGAGGATAATAAAATTGGTGTCTCCAGGATCTAGCCACATGGCTCCACCATGTGGATAAACTATGATGTGCCAAGTTGGCTCATTGCTTTCTTTCCCTCTGATCCTGGTTGCTGTTAACATGACAATATTAGTTTAGAAATCAATCTTAAAAAACAAAAGTAATGTGCTGATTAGCAGAAAAATGTGCATTCATACCTGAAAATATTTAGAATTCCAATACTTTATTCAAACCTGATATAGTACTTACATGTGAAATTCCTTTATAATGTTTCCTTGGGTACAACATTTATTTTTAGAAAGGTACTTACTGCATTTATTAAGTTCAAAATTTATTAAGTAGTGAAATTATTATATTTATTTTGAGGTAAAGTATATAAAGAATATTGCTTTAAGAACTCAAAAGTTGGCCAGGCGCGGTGGCTCGTGCCTGTGATCCCAGAACTTTTGGGAGGCCAAGGCGGATGGATTGATCACCTGAGATCAGGAGGTTAAGACCAACCTGGCCAACACTGTGAAACCCCATCTCTACTTAAAAAAAAAAAAAAAAAGACGAAAATTAGCCAGGCTTGGTGGTGGGTGCCTGTAATCCCAGCTACTCAAGAGACTGCGGCAGGAGAATTGCTTGAACCTGGGAGGCGGAGGTTGCAGTAAGCCCAGATTGCGCCATTGCCCTCCAGCCCGGGCAACAGAGTGAGGCTCCATCTCAAAAAAAAAAAAAAAAAAAAGGAACTCAAAAGTTCATAAAATGCCAAACATTTATAACTGCTTTTTATATCTATCTATAAGATTCCTTGAAAGCAGCTTCATATTCATACTACCTTTATTCTTGGAATATACTAAAATAGTTCAGGTAGAAATTTTAAATTGATTAGAAGAAGAGCAAAGTAAATTTGCTAATTTTTATGACAGTATAGGTTTCTCATCTTATTTAATTACTCACCTAATTCTCTTCAAAAGCTGAAATGTGTGATTCTTAATGGCAAAATAAAACATTTTCATAGTCTGTAAACTTTCATACATGATTGGCTATTGCAATTTATCAATACCTCTTCAAGAAAATTCTGAAAATGAAATTATTAAACTAGTGAAATTAACATTGCATTTCTAATTCTCCAGCCTCCAGGCAATTTGCACAATAAGCAGTTTTTCAGTTCGTAATTAAGGTGTACTTTTCATCTCAAGGCTTGAGACAAGTTTAAATTTCAATTCTGTAGCCTGATTTAATGTATTAATCCAAAGACTTGTATTTTACTTCAATACTGTCTTTTGTTCAGGAAGAAGAATAATTCTTATCACTGAAATTTATCAAAATTATTAAAGAGAAAAAATAAATTAATTCTAAAACTGTATCAATGACTAAGAATATCACTTCACGTACTGAGATGATGTACTGTTGATTTAACTATATCCTCTCTAGGTGTGGAACAGTAATTAATTTAATAACTATCTTGAGAATACCTTCTACATGTTAGGCACTATGCAAGCATAACAGGTAATAGATGTCTCAAAACAGAATATCTAAACTTTAAATCTTTTGAAGGAGTTAAGATAGTCACACATTAAAAAGTCAGGCCTCGCGTGGTGGCTAGTGCCTGTAATCCCAGCACTGTGGGAGGCCGAGGCAGGTGGATCACCTAAGGTCAGGAGTTCGAGACCAGCCTGGCCAACATGGTGAAACCCTGTCTCTAATAAAAATACAAAAATCAGCCAGTTGTGATGGCAGGAGCCTGCAATCCTAGCTACTTGGGAGACTGAGGCAGGAGAATCGCTGAACCCCGGAGGCAGAGGTTGCAGTGAGCCAAGATTGTGCCATCACACTTCAGCCTGGGGGACAAGAGTGAGATTTGGTCTCAAAAAAAAAAAAAAAGTGCAACAGCTAGGGAACACAGAATACATTCAAAACCTAAAAATTTGAAACAAAGTAAACACAATGAGGAAGAGGAGTTCACAATAAGATGAAATAGTTTGGAGAATAAATAGAAGTAACAAGATTTAAGTTTGATGAACCTAAAGAGAATCTGCATAGGCAGCAGTTTAAGGCATTATAGTTAGGGACTATGAAAAGAGCAAAAACTGAGAAATAGAATATACAGTTTTCAATCTAGCAGTACTGGCCTCACCCAGAAGCATGATAGTAATGGAGAATTTTGGCTATGACCTACTGAATCTGATTCAACAATTTAACAAGATCCCCAGTTGATTTGTACATATATTAAAATGTTAAAAGCACTCTCTTAGAACATTGGTGAGCCAAGTTTTTTATAGTAAAGGGTCAGATAGTAAATATTTTGGGTTTTGCAGGCCAAATGGTCTTTGTTTCAACTCCTCAGCTCTGCTGTTATAGCTTGAAAACAGCCAAAGATGACAATATGGAAATGAACAAGTGTGGCTTTGTTTCAATAAAACTCACTAAAGTGATGGTTAATTTTATATGTTCACTTGACTGGAACACATGGTGCAAGGTATCCGGTTGGAAGTTGTTCTGGGTGTGTCAGTAAGGACATTTATAGGTGAGATTAACATTTGAATCAGTAGACTAAGTGAAGCAGGTTGCCCTCCACAATATGAGTGGGCCTCCATCAATCCATTGGAGGCCTGAATACCACAAAAGGTGAAGTAAGGGAGAATTCACTGTCTGTCAGACTGTTTTCTTCTCCTGCATTTCAGCTGAAACCTCTACCATTGGTTCTCCTGGTCTTTAGCCTCGCACTGGCATTATACCACTAACTCTCCTGGGTCTCCACCTTGTAGAATGCAGATCCAAATCATGAGACTTCTCAGCCTTAGTAATTAGGTGAGCCAATTCCTTATAATAAATATATACATAGGAACACTGATAGTCCATGGCATGAACTGGTAGCAGAGATACACAAAATACCTGCACGAAACACTCCTAATCAACCACTTCCAAGAAGCAACAAGTTGGGTGGCTGTGTATACAGTACTTCCAAGCTTTTTTGGAAAACTAATCAATACAATAAGATTGACTGGTTGTTCCACTGTTGCTGGACAAAGTGGTGAAGGAAAAGAATGAGCTCAGGGATTCAAATTCACAGCTCAAGCACCACATAAATGACCTGAGTTTCTATCTGTGTCCTAAAGGAGACCTTTATCTCCTATAGCTAAAGGGCTAGGTTGAAAATTGAATGCAGAATACCATCCCAAGACTAAATTACAATTTAATTGATTATAAATTCCCAGCCTTGTTGAATGTCTACTGTTAAAGTGTGGGCATTGATTGGGAAAGAATAAGATTTAGGATGAGGATGTGTGGGAAGACTTTGACAAAGCTGAGGATATTGTGCCCCTAAATTCTCATGTCTCTTTACCAATGGAAGAGGCCCCTCCATTCCCAGGAGGTATGGCCTCCCCATCCCCAGTGGAAACAGCCTCCCCATGCCCCAGTGTCAGTGGCCTCCCTACTACCAGTGGCATCAGCCTTTTTAATCCAGTCTGAGATTAACCGTGCATTGCCTGAGGAAAGTTTAATGGCCTCCCACGAGACAGTTGCCATGCAAGACAATGCTGACTGTCCTAAGACCCACCTCTCTTTGTTTCTAGACCTATAGGTAGACTCAAGTCCCAGCAGGCCCCTAAAGGTGAGGTAAAAAGTGTATGATTCATGAGAGGGCTCACTACACTTCAATGGAACTGCTTGAGTTTTCTAATTTGTACAGACAGAAGTCCAGGAAACATGTGTGGGAATGAACACTAACAGTGTGAAATGAAGGAAGATAAAGTTAGATCAGGCTGAATTGATTGATATGGGCTCACTGAGCATAGCCTGCATTTCGTGTTACAGCTCAGAAAGTTGGAAAGGGCACTATGAATTTGTTCAGTTGGTTGTCTGAAACATGTTCTAAAAGGTGGCTCACAGTAAGTGAACTGAAAATGTCAGACTTGCCTTGGTATAATGTAGAGGAAGAAATTCAAACGCTTAGAGAGATTGTCACGTAAGACCTATCCACCCACACTGGAAGGATTCATAAAACAAACTTTTACCAGTACTGAGAGAAATAAATGTGTGAGGGGGGCCCTGGCATCCTTGAAGAGCTCTTTGATGCCTCTTCTCTGTAAGCAAGACCATCTTAAGTATGGATTTGCATGCAATGCTTCTGCCAAAACTGTGATCCTGGACTTACAGAATTCCTTTTCCACGGGCACAGGATTCCACAGATTCCACACAGCATTGCTTCTGATTAAGGAACTCACTTCACAGCAAAAGAAGTATGGTAATGGGTCCATGCTCATGGAATGTATAGGCCTTATCATGTTGCCCACCATCCTGAAGTAATTTGTTTGATAGAACAGTGGAATGGCCTTTGGAGAACTTAGTTACAGCACCAGCTAGGTGGTAATATTTTGCAGTGCTGAGGCAAGATTCTCCAGAAGGCTGCACATTCTCTGAATCAACATCTAATATATAGACAGAGCTGTTTCTTCCATAGCAAAGACTCATGGGTCCAGGAATAAGGGGCAGAAGCGGGAATGAATTTATTCACTATTACTCCTCGTGACTGACTAATAAAATGTTTTGCTTCCTGTTCCCATGACCTTATGCTCTACTGGCCTAAAAGTCCTAGTTCCTGAGGGAGAAATGCTTCCAGTAGGAGATACAACAATGAATTGTGCTCACTTCAGCAGCACATATACTGAAATTGGGATGATACGGAGAAGATTAGCATGGCCCCTGTGCAAGGATGACATGCAAATTCATGAAGTGTTCCATTGAAAAATAAATTAATTAATAAAAACTGCTGCCCAGCCACTTTGAATTCCTCATGCCTCTGAATCAACAGGCAAAGAAGAGAGTTGCTGTGCTGTCTGCGGTGACTGATCAGAACTAGCAAGGGGAAACTGAACTGCTATTGCACAATGGAAGTAAGGTTGAGTATGTCTGAAATGCAGTAGAACCTGCAGGATGCCCCTCTGTACTACATGTCCAGTAATTAAAGTCTGTAAAATTACAACAACCTAATCCAGGCAAAACTCCTAATGCCCCAGATCCTTTAGGAACGAAAGCTTGGGTCACTTGACCAGGTAAAGAACCAGCTAAAGAAAGGCAAACAAACAAACAAAACACAGGATAGTTAGTGAAAGAAGGTAGTTATAAATATCAACTACAACCATGTAACCAGTTACATAAATGAGGACTGTTAGGAGTATTCCCCCTTACTTTGTTATGAAATGTTCATGTGTGTATAGTAAACATCTTTTTCTCCCTCTCTTATTCCTTTATTATGTAACATATAATGTATTGATTTATTAACATAATATTTAAGTATTGTTCAACTTACATCATAGTATTTTTTAAGTTACAGGATGTCAAGGAGAAGAGTAAACATCAAGAACTTTATCTCCTTTTCTGGGGAATGGGTAATGCATATTCAGTTTTATGTGAGATAGTTATATTATGTAAAGTGGAGTTATGACCTTGTTATTGTGTTTATTTGGAAATTAAATATGATTTAAGGAGATGTATATGAATGCCAAGCTGAGAAGGGATAGATTTTGTTGACTAGGACAATGGGGTGCCCAGATATTTGGTTGAACATTATTCTGGGTGTGTCTGTGAAGGGTTTATAGATGAAATTAACATTTGAATCAGTAGGGCGAGTGAAGCAGTTTGATCTTCCCAATGTTGGTGGGCCTTATCCAATGTATTGGAAGTCTAAATGAAGCAAAAGACAGTATAAGGAAGAATTTTCTCTTGGTACCTGACTTTTTTTGTGATGGTGCATTGATCTTCTCCTGTACTTGGACTGGAACTTACACAATCAGCTCTCCTGGGTCTCCAGCTTGCAGTCAGCAGATCATGGAACTTCTCAGCATCCACAATTGTGTGAGCCAATTCCAATATCCAAAATATTATGTATTATACATACATATGTATATGTACACACACACACACACACACACACACACACACACACCCCTCCTATTGGCCTATTGGTTCTGTTTCTCTGGATAACTTAATACATTTATAGACATCAAAATTTGAATTTTGTACAATTTTCATGAGTCATGAAATATTACTCTTCTTTTGATTTTTTTCAACCACTTAAAAATATAAAGGCCATTCTTGGCTTGTGGACCATACAAAAATAGACATTGACGGAATTTGGTCTGTGAGCCAAATTCACATTTTACTGACCCCTGTCAATAGATAAACCAAAAAAAAAAGTATCCTTTCAATTACCTTTATCATTTGAATTCTAGACTTTAAAACAACAGAAGAATAACTAAAGAGGTTGATAATTTTTATTACTCTACAACGAAAGTACATTTCAATCCAACTGTGAGAGAATACATTTTTTCTTCACCTTTTATTTATCCAGTGAGAATGTTATTAGTCATTTTTTTTTTCAAATAGATATTAAATTTCACCATGGTCATGTTGTCTGGATAAGGCCAACACATGACTAAGCATCCTCCATTTTTCTTCTCTCAGGTAACAAAGAATAAAAGTATGGTTTTCTTCAATCTAATAGAAAAGACGAAGATTCTTAACAATAAGGACACCATCATTCTCCCCATTACCCAGGCTATAAAAATCAACTGGAGTAGTGGTTCTCAAACTGTGGTGGTCCACGTTCCAAGTATTACTTGGAAATTAGTTAGAAATGCAAATGCTTGGGCCTGCCCAGGACTGGCTGAATGAGAAATTCAGCAATCTGTGTTTCAACAAGCTTTCCATATGAGTATGACGAACACTAAAGCTTAAAAAATCACCAAACTCAAGGTAACACTTAAGGATCCAGTTTCTTGGGGCTTCATTCCAGACCTACTGAATTGGAATCACTGGTTTGTGTTTTAACATGATCCAGATGATTGATATGTTGATTCACATTTGAAAGTCACTACCTTTTAGAGTTGCTGCTCCTCTTTCATCCCACCACCCTATCCGTCCTATTTGCCAAGTCCTGTAAATTTTACATTTGCAAAAACTTTCAAACAAGATTTTTATCAACCAAAATTCCTAGGCCCTGCTTCATAATTTCACATGAAAATATATTATATGGATTGGTTACATCTCATAGAGCATATGTTGTATGATATACATGATATACTACCTATCTCTCTATCGGGAGACATAGTGAGGAATTCCCCTTTATAATCGAGAATCTCATGTAGCTAGTTCAAGAACACAGGCATTTGGGTATCACTTATAGACTTAATCCTCTGTTCTATTTCTTTTTTTTTTTTTCTTTTTCTTTCTTTCTTTCTTTCTTTCTTTTTTTTTTTTTGTTTTTGTTTTTGTTTTTGTTTTTGTTTTGAGATGGAGTCTCGCTCTGTCACCCAGGCTGGAGTGCAGTGGCCGGATCTCAGCTCACTGCAAGCTCCGCCTTCCGGGTTTATGCCATTCTCCAGCCTCAGCCTCCCAAGTAACTGGGACTACAGGCGCCCGCCACCTCGCCTGGCTAGTTTTTTGTACTTTTTTTAGTAGAGATGGGTTTTCACCGTGTTAGCCAAGATGGTCTCGATCTCCTGACCTCGTGATCTACCCGTCTCACCTCCCAAAGTGCTGGGATTACAGGCTTGAGCCACCGTGCCCGGCCCCCCTGTTCTATTTCAAGTTATTTTAATGAGGGTTTATAAAGTCCTCACTATCAAAACAGTCACAAATAATTTCCAGATTAAAGTAATGCAATTCTGATCATTTCATTCTCCCATTGAAAATGTTTGACATTCAAAGCCCTCTTATCAATCAATCAAGCGATTCTACTTCCTAGTCCTTAGAGACACCCTGTACATTGTGGCCCTTTGCCTTTACTCAAGCAAAACCTATCCACCAACAGTGCCCTCTCCCTCAGTATCAATACAAATTCACAAAAATATTATTTCTTCCAATTAGCCTATGCCATGTGTCAACGAAGTAATAACTAACAATTTAAAACATTTTATAGAAGTCAACTAGTCTGCTATATCTTCACATGTATTAACTAATTTAATCCTCACAACCACCTTATGAGGTAGTTACAACTATTTTCTTCACTATGCAGGAGATGAAACTTAGGGTAAGGTAGGTTGAAGTGACTTTCTCAAGAATGCTTTATTAATGATACTTGTGAAGAATGGTGAGACAGACCTTTTCAAAGTCAGCTATGGAGATAGGTTTCAGGACCACGGCAGTAAGGTATTGCAGTGGGGGAGTGAGATTGGACTAAATTCTAACTCCAATAAGGACAAGTGGGAATTTATAACCAAGAAGCAGGGTGGGGAGCAATGGATGGAAAATTACTAAGAGTAAACACCAAGGATAAAGGATTTCTGGCTAAACTGACCTGATGGGATTATTGCTGAAGGCAGGCCAGGGTGATAAGATATTGAGGGTGGTCTGATACCAAGGGTAGGGGATATTCATTAAAGTGATGTGGCAGGATTCTTGCTCCAATTGGATTCTACAAATGGTCCCCAACTTACAATGATTTGATTTTATGATGGTGCAAAAGCCATACATATTCAGTGGAAACACTTCCAATTTTGAATTTTGATCTTCTCCTGGGCAAGTGATTCACAATACAATACCCGCTCCTGATGCTGGGCAGTGGCCGTGAGCCGCAGCTGTCAGTCAACAATGCAATCACAAGAAGCATGTTTAAGGTAGGCTAGGCTTCAGCATGTCTAAGTTAGGCTAAGCCGAACTATGATGTTCAATAGGTTGGGTATATTAAGTGCACTTTCCACGTGGAATATTTTCAACTTATGATGGGTTTTTTTGTATCGTAACTTCATCCTAAGTCGAGGAGAATCTGTACTAGAACAGAAAGGAAAGCCCAAGATCAGGCTTAGTCAAGCAAAGGACTCAGAGAAGAGCCTGATTATAGTTTTGGTCAAAGGAGAGAGTGTGTGTCAGCCCTATCCAAGGTTACCATCGTTGAGAGGGGATTGTATTCATACATGCTATAATTCTACTAGAGTCAAAGAACCCTGGGACAAGAACTGTGAGATAGTCATTCTTGTGACCCCATCACCATATCACTACCACCTAACAATTGATACTAGGCCTTGTGTATAGTGGTGATTTACTAAGTGTTTGCTGAATTGAAGATGGCTTTATAGGATTTTCTCTTTAGTACGTTGTCATGTCTTCTTTATGCCTTAATTTGAAATAGTCTTAAAGCAAAAGAAAAAGCGTTTCAATTTTGAGGGGGTCACATACAGATCAATGATATTTTCTAAATGCTATTTGTTCTTTTTATTTGTCTTATTTTAGTAGTACTCTGTTTTCTAGAAACTAGGTACTTGCTTCAGGCGACTCCTTTTCTTCTGTTAGTTGTAACTTGACAACTGAGAATAAAACTAAGAAAGGATTTTGCAGCCAATGCTGCAAATACAAATTTGTTAATTGTATATTAACCAAATATGACTGCAAAAGGTTACTAAATACTCATTGTAAAGCTGTATTTTAAATGTCAGAAATCCATGTCAGTAGCTGAAGGCATACAGTTTTATGTTACATTTTAAAGTAACAAAGATATCGTGTTTTTCTTGTGAGCATAGATGTGGTTTAGTCTCTTTTATCCCCCCTTTGTGTGTGTGTGTGTGTGTGTGTGTGTGTGTCCCTGAAATCAGAAATGGTGTGAACATGAGTATGCTGATGCATTTGAGAAACGAGGACTATAAATTAATCTGGCCACTTTATAAGATGTTTTATATTAGACTGTAAAATTATTTCAGTTGCAAACGTATTTACTGGTAACTCCCATATACTTTTAATGCCCCTTTTTCTTCCTTTTCTCCTAAGATCAGGCAATATAACGTTTTTACTTTTATTTTTCCCTAAACATTAAGATCACTAGGTAGAGCCTGAAGAAGGAAGACTGTCCTGAAGCAAGAGAAAGGAAATCCTAATACTCTTATGGGAAATTTTGGAATAGCATGTGGATAAGTACAGGGCATTTCTGTGGTGGCCAAACAGATGACACCTGCTCAGTATCACCTAATCTCTGATTGGTAACCGTTAGTTTACAGGCAATGCCTGCAACTCAAAATATTTGGAATTTGTCTACAAGTACATACCATAGCACAATTTAACAACTGCAGCACAATAAAAGAGATTGTATTTACTTTTAAAAGTCATTGAAATATTTCTTAACATTTCACTTCTGAGTAGTGTCTAATGAAATAGTAATATCTTTGTCAACAAGCTATGAATTTCCCTATTACTCTTCTAGGAAGAATAGGTTCTATCTGGTTAGCTGGTTTGTTCTTGTTTGAAATATCTTCATTTAGTAGCAGGGAAATTGTGATTTAAAACTAATGGAGTTGGGAGGCCCAGGAAGGTGGATCACTTAAGGCCAGGAGTTCTAGACCAGCCTGGCCAACATGGTGAAACCCCATCTCTAATAAAAATACAAAAATTAGCTAGGCGTGGTGGCATGAGTCTGTAGTCCCAGCTACTCGGGAGACTGAGGCTGGAGAATGGCTTGAATCCAGGAGGCGGAGATTGCAGTAAGTAGAGATTGTGCCACTGCACTCCAGCCTGGGTGACAGAGCAAGACTTTGTCTCAAAAAAGAAGAAGAAGAAAAAAACCTAATGGAGGTGTGAGTGGGGGTAGAGGGGAATTGGCCATGTATTGATAATTTTTGAAATATATTTCTCTGTATTCTTTATATTTGAAATTTTCCATAAATAAAGTAAGTAAAAATAATAGAAGTGAAGAGAAACACCTGCTGCTTTTTAGTTGAAACTAGAAATGGAAATAGGTAAATGCACAAGTTCTACATTCCAGTGTGCCTCCTGTGGTAGCAATAGCAAAGAAACACTTTCGCACATCAGGCTAAGTAGGAGACCATCACAGCATCCAGTCTGCTTACTTTAATAAAAAAAATCATACATGAGCCTTAATGTTAGGGCATCAGCAACAATTGTATTCTGCAGACAGTTAATTTAGACACAGCCCAATTCCTACTACAACTGAAAAATAAGATCAATGTCAATTTTCATGAACTAAAATTTGTTCAAGGTTTAAAAAAAGTTACACCAGCAATGCCAAGTTTTTCATATATTTTTCCTAAGTGACATTCAGAAATTTTACTCATATCCCTGTAGAAATCATAGTCTGCCAACTCTTTTAAATGCCTATTTCTATTTTCCTTTACATAAAACTAAGGAGTTGTCAAATATCTTTCAGAAAAACAAAATGAAAAGAATTTATATGATATATATAACTGTCATGAGTCTAATACTTTATATAGACATTTAATTATCTAGATCACTTATTTTCCTATCTTTTGTACCATTAATGTTTTTCTCCATTAAATTATTCTTTCCCCCATATGCAACATTTTAGGTTGTTCACAATTCGTTGTTATCAATTTGCCATGCCCTTCAATCTTCTCTTTCTCTTTTTCTCTCTTAGCCAATTTACGACACCAGATTAGCCACATATGTTGAGTGTGTGGATCGCCAAAATTATAAACCACAAATGGCATAAGTTTGAGGAATTCAAATAACTCTGGCAAACTCTAACCTCAACTGCACCCAACAAAAATGAACAAGAAAAGACTTTCCCTATCTTAAGCCTCTAAAAACATTTTCATAGAAAGCAGAGTTAAAGCCATCCTGCCACTTCTTTTTAGGCTTTTCAAGACCTAAATTCTCTAGGTCTCATCATCTTTCTCTTTCTATTTATTTATTTATTTAGAAAAGCTATTTGCCATAGGGAAATTTGGATATATAATAAATACATGAGAGAATAAGGTATGCCTAAATGGGACACTTCAGAATCAACATAAATTTTGGATCTCACCTGCAATTTTGAAAGTCCTATTAATTTAAAAACTAGTAAATACCTTAATATTCATGATAGCTTACTGTAAGATTCCCTAGAGGCAATGAAGATGGGAATCTCAAGAAAACTAAAACTACCATACATCTTGGCTTCAGAGGTGAAAATAGGGGGAGAGGATTGGCTAGTTATCAACAGAAGGGAAAGTGCTTTTTGCACAGAGAAAGAATAGACAAGGCAACAAAAGTGGCAAACTGTAAGGGCCAATACACATCCACTGCTTCAAGTTTTTCAGCCATGTTCCATTCTCAGAGATTTCTGGTAGTACTTCAAGAACACCGATCTCCAAACTCCTCCTGAAAAGGGCTAGGAATGCTTCTGCCTGAAGATCTTACCTATTCTTTCTGGGCCCCATGATCTCCCTACATGATTGATCAACCTACTATTTCAACTCGAAAAAGCCTTTTCACAAATGTCAACTTCAGTGAGGCCTCCATTTAAAAATGAACACCCTACCAAGTCCTTTCCTAATTTCTGATTACACCCTGTGAATTTACATCAACCTACCCCACACCCTCAGTTTATGCCTCTTTTGAACATTCCTGCCGGGCTTCTCCTTTAAATCTTGCCTGGAAGGGGCGGAGCTATGTCCCAGGCTCACCGGGAGGAGCGTTCCGTAGGCTCCGCCCACCTACGTCTCAGAGGGCGCCCCAACGAACCCTGGATAAGGTCTCTTCCTAGTCCGCTCCGGAAATGCGACTGCGTACGCGCTGGACACGCAGTCGTGACGTCAGCGCGCCCGCGCCGGCTGGCCGGACGCCCTAGGCTTCCGCGAGATCTTAGGTGGGGGTTCGGTTGCTTTACGCCACGGCACTGCTGCGGTTGGGTTGTCACCTGTAGGCTGTCTGGACCTGGTCACGATTCCACAATGTACCACAACAGTAGCCAGAAGCGGCACTGGACTTTCTCCAGTGAGGAGCAGCTGGCAAGACTGCGGGCCGACGCCAACCGCAAATTCAGATGCAAAGCGGTGGCCAACGGGAAGGTGAGGTTTTCCCGACGGTTGCCCAGTTGCTTGGTCACTAAATTCTGAGCAGCTGCGGGAGCTCTTCTGGCTCCCAGGACAGTCTCACTCCCTCATTTCTCTGCCTCTGCGGCGCGGAGTGCGTTTATCTATTAAAATAAGCGAGCACCTCGCGAGGTTCCGTGGGTACAAAGACGAACAACGCCATCCCCGTGGTCGAATGGCAGACAAGTAACCAGTCTTTGTAACGTGGTGAAGAAGAGAGTAGGTAGTGTGCTAAGGTAGTGCGTGGCAAGAGCCGTTCACTTGTCAAGCGGTGATGTTGGGGAAGGTTTTTCCCAGTAGCCAATGCGGAGAAAATGGGGAAAGGACGTTCCAGGCAGTCAGAACTACCGTGCAGAGTGGGAGGGAGGTCAGAAGTTACAGGGCTGGTGCGTGGACGTGTTTGTGGTCGTATGTGGCCGAATGTGAGTACCTGTACAGGAATGGCTGGGGAGGGTAGGAAGGGAACTTGTTTGTAAGTGGAAGTGAGGCGTTTGAAATTTCCATTGAAAGGATGAGGAACCTTTGAAATATTTAAAATGGGAAGCTAACCTTATCAGATTTCCGTTCTGGAAACAGCGCTCTAGCAACCTCGTGGTGAATGGGTTGGATGAGGCGGGAGACCGGCGACGGAATACAAACCAAGTGACTAAAGATAAGGTTTGGACTGTGGCCCGCTAGCCAAGTCCCTTCTGTTACAGCTCTAGGACTGGTTTAATCTTTCTTACAAGCTCCACTCCAGCAAGTGTTCAGTGCCTCCAAATTACTGACACTGAATTACTTTACTTTCTACCTTTAATTCACATCACTGATTTTAGCACCTGAATTAGTTTCCTTAAGGGCTGCCTTAAAAAAATCACCACAGACTGGGTAGCTTAAAATAACAGAAATTTATTGAAACATTTGCTGTTTTTTTACAACTTGTGTCGTAATGACTGACCGAGAAACGAATGTTGGAAGCTTTCCAATCATATTTGTAAAAAGTCTATCTACTTTTAAATTTGTAAATAATGATATCACAGCTGTGAGCATATGCACATAGCCTATCGTGATTGTTTATATAATGAAGCAAAGGTCTAGCTGACATTCCGAAAAGTTGTGAAATGATGGTACAGTTTTAGTTTATTGTTTTCCTACAGCTATTTTGTGTAATGATTAGCGAATCTATAAAGAAAACGAGGCGTGATATATTCCCCTTCGTTGGAGATATAAACTAAATTTAATCTGGATAGAGAAAAATGTTTTACAATTGTTTAATTCATTGAATTCATTGAACTTGTGTTGTAATTGTTGATCTAAAGGTTCTTCCGAATGATCCAGTCTTTCTTGAGCCTCATGAAGAAATGACACTCTGCAAATACTATGAGAAAAGGTTATTGGAATTCTGTTCGGTGTTTAAGCCAGCAATGCCAAGGTCTGTTGTGGTAAGTTACAGTAGTGATGAAATATAATGTCCTTTAGTTGACTTGTGAAATTTGACCTCTTCTAAATTCCCTGTCCACTCTAGTCTTAAAAATTCACGTTAGTTACAATTAATTAGTTTTTGGCACATTATATCTTTTTCAGTTCAGGCCTTAACTCTTGAATTGCTGTATCATATCTTCAAAAGTATTTCAAGTCTCATTTTGTGGTCAGAAAAAAATTTGAGGTCAGGTAATGTTATAAAGAAAGAAACAAAATAAATTACTTTCCTCTAAGTTCTCAACTAGTGAGCCATAGAACTGGGACTAGAACATAGACTACTTGCTTTTCCAACTCTGTGACACCCAATAAATGTTTGAAGTAATGCATTCTTTCATAATTGGTAATCATATGCCCCAGCTGAAACTGATACCATAAGATTTTTTTAAGCCTTAATTAGTAGAAGCTGGAGTTTTATCTTTGGTTAAAAAAGATTGTCTTATTGCTTCAGATGTATGGTTCTGAGGACCTGTTTGTTTTTTGCTGGGGTGGGCAACCGTGAGGAGAAACAGGTAGCTGAGATTAAAAAGCAGAAAGATAAAAAAGCTAGAGTGGGAGGGTGTTTAAAATGTCTTTACGTTATTCTCTCACAGGTTTGTTGCAAAGAACAAATATAGAAGTGTATCTTAAGTAAAAGACTGTTAAATTTTAAAGTTATACAGTGTGACTAGCTTACGACCGAGTAGAGAATAATCTTCTGGGAAATTATCTCCATTTTTATAGTTGAAAAAAATTTGAAGTATGTTGAAAATATTAAGTCCATAGAATTTATAATTTTTTTTTCATCTGAGATATCAAAGATTCAGAGAGAGTTTTAGGTATACTTGATTAGTTTATATCTTCAGATTTGGTTTATTCTTACAAAAGAACTAAAATGAGGCAGTAAATTTAAGTGATCTTATCAAATGAAGAAAAAAATCCTTTAATGAACTTCTTTATGGAATTTATTTTTAAATAACATGTTTATCATTGGTGAATAATTTTTTGTTATACATAATGACAAAACTAAACTTTTAAAATACTTAAAAGGAAATATTCTTTTTTCTATCATAAAATAGATTAGTGGTTATTTCATTGGTTCCAGCCAAATGATATAATGGTTAAAAGTACAGGCAGGTCTTACTTGAATTCATTCCTGTTCCTTATTAGCTGTGTGACCTAGATAAGTCAGTTCACCTCATTGATACTCAGTTTCCTTCTCTGTAGAGATAGCAATATTTCACCAAGCTGTTGTAAGGGTTAAAACATGATGATAGTTTTGTGCTTATCACAGAGTCTGGCACTTGGTATGCATTCAGTAAATGGTAGTGCTGTTTCTGCCATTCAGTTGGCAGCAGTGATCACAAATCATGGGAATGGATACAAAACAATATCACAAATATGTAGTGGCTTTAGAGAGAAGGCTTATTGCCTTGCTCATTATTTTTATAAGATTGGTTAATCTGTGAACATTTGTATTTTTCTTCCTGAATTTATCTAATTCAGGACATTTTTGATACTCTGACTTCTAAAACATACACACTCACGTATTTTTAAATCCAGTGACCATAGGAAGGATTAGCCAGGGTAGGCTAGGGATAGACAAGCAAAGGATGGGAAAGGATCTTTTGGCTATGGCATTTCTGTAGTAATTCATCACAATTTATTTTGATTAAAGAAGAATTAATGAGTATTAGTATTTTTCTGGGTAATCTCTACAAAGAAACCTTTCCATAAATAAGTTCTGTTTCACACAATTTAACATTTAACATTTGTGAATAGATCCTGATGATATATTTTTTTTAACCCTTAGGGTACAGCTTGTATGTATTTCAAACGTTTTTATCTTAATAACTCAGTAATGGAATATCACCCCAGGATAATAATGTGAGTATGTCTGTCTAATATATTGTTTTCATTTAAGAAGACCTTTATACTCGTTTGAGTTTTTTTGGGAGGAGAGAATTGAGGGTAATTTAGACTTGAATTCTGTTTTTTTTTTTTTTTTTTTTTTTTAATTCAGAACTTAAGATCTCTATTTACCTGTACTTCGGTAATTCTGATGGCATCTGAACTTCAACTTGTCCAGATTCAAATTTTGTTTTTCTCAAATTAGCTACTTCTCTAACATCTCTATTTGACACCTTTGTTCTTCCAGTTGTTCAGACTGAGAATCATTTGTAGCGGCCCCTCCCACATCTAGTCAGTTTACGGATCCTATAGCTTCCTACTCATTTCAGTTGAACAAAGGTCTGTTGTTGCTGCTCTCTGCTGAGCACTGTGTCTATCATTAAAGATGAAATTAGTATGAGACTCATCAAAGAGCTTGCTCTCAATGACATTGTACCTGTTTTCTCTTTTTGATTCCCATTTCCACCAGTCAAGATTAGGCCCTTGATCTCACTGCCAACCTTGATTTTTGCAGTAGCTTTCTTACTGTTTTCTCATACTGAACAGCATGAATTGGCCAGGTGAATTTCACACATTTGTCCCTTAAATAATAGTCTCTTATTCAGATGCCCTTAGAGACTTCCACCGATGGCCTTCCACAATGTTCCTTTAACCTACTTTTCTTCCCATACTTACATGGTACATATGTGCTTTATTTTTAACTATTCTATCTACGTTATACAAAGTGCTCTTATTCCTCAGTTAATTTGTTTTTCCAGATATTTAGTTGTACTACATAACACTGTCATTGAGTCAGTGATGTTTGAATGCCATGGCAATATTGGTTTGACCTATTTATAGTTTGTCTTATGTCTCTTAATGAAGTGTGAACAGGAACTATCTTTAAAAAAAAAATTCTTGCAATGTCTAGCAGTCACTTTTGAATATTAGGCAATTATAGAATATACTTTTAGAAATAAAATATTTAGATACTTCTCAAAGTATATGCATGTTCTTCTGCCCCACCCCAACCCCGCCCCCTGCCGCTTCATTTTTTCCTCTAGGCTCACTTGTGCATTTTTGGCCTGCAAAGTAGATGAATTCAATGTATCTAGTCCTCAGTTTGTTGGAAACCTTCGGGAGAGTCCTCTTGGACAGGAGAAGGCACTTGAACAGATACTGGAATATGAACTACTTCTTATACAGCAACTTAATTTCCACCTTATTGTCCACAATCCTTACAGACCATTTGAGGGCTTCCTCATCGACTTAAAGGTAAATTTGATATAAAATAAACTAATATTACATTCTCCTTTCCTATTCTTTAACAAAAAGAATCCAAAATTTTAAAACTCATAGTCATCCTCATTGTTAGAGCATGGATACGACCTGTGGGTCTGGCCTGGTCATCTAGGGCAGTTGTGTTTAAACTTCAGTGGGCATCATCAGTCATCTGGAGAAATTGTTAACTCAGATGGTTGGGTGGGACTTATGGAGTTTCTCATTTAAGTGATCTTCATTACGTCCAGGGATGTAATGAAGACCATTGAGAGTTTAGAACGGTGCTTATTATGGAGGCTTAAGATACCTCTTCTAACTTTGAATTATATTGTCATGGATCTGGGCCTGATTTAAACCATAAAAAATTCTTAAACTAGAAGATTGCTAAGTGACTTATATTTTTAGAGGTTTGTGAACTTGAGTCTCTATGTAGGCATCAATAATATAAGTAAACAAACATTGACAGAAGTAACTTTTAAGTTGTTTTGTTTGGCTCTAAAAGAGAAGTTGGATAGTCAAAGTTTAATCAAACAGAAATCAGGAACTGGTTCATTCATATTAGATCAGTGGCTCAATTTGGGTATCTTCTGTGTGCCAAACTTTGTGCTTGAGGATGTAACCAGAAACAGGACAGGAACAGTCTCAACTTTTGTGAACCTTGCAATCTAAAGGTTTTAGAATATATATCTCCCTCTAAAATATATTTTCCCCTCTGTATTATTGAGCACAGTGGATAACAGATTAAGAGCTAAGGAAAACGTTCTGAGAACGTATCATTTAAAGTACAATTCAGAGTAGGAATAGGAGACAGAAGAACATTCCAATCAGAGACTTCCCTGGTAAAAAAGTCAAATTCAAGAAACCATTCTGTGCTAAACAACCTGAACAGAGCCTAGCAATGCAGGGGGAAGAGATCACAGACAGCTGCTGCCAGAGTGGAAGGCAGAGTCTAGACTGTAGAGACAATGTTACGGATTTTGAATAGAGCAAAGAGAAACCAGTGAAAGGTTTAAATTTAGAGAGTGGCATGATTAGATTTGCAATTTTAAAAGATCATGTTGGCAACCTTATGGATCAGGTATTTACTGTGCATCTGTATATGTCAGGCATAACGTGGAGAATGGATTAGAATAGATTAAGTGAATAATGGGGTACTGTTAAAGGAGTCCAAGCTAAGGATGGTGGTGGTCTTCACTCGTATGAAGGTTGTGGATACAGAAAGAGCTTCCTGGGCTTCAGAGATACAGGATAAGTATCCCTTATCTAAAAAATTTTGGGCCAAAAGTATTTGAGATTTCACTTTTTTTTTTTTTTTTTTTCCGATTTTGCAATATTTGCATTGTGATTACTGGTTGAGCATCCCAAATCCAAAATCTGAAATGCTCCAGTGAGAATTTCCTGAGTGTCATGTCAGTGCTCAGAAAGTTTCAGATTTCGGAGTATTTCGGATTTTGAATTTTTTGGATTTATGCTCAGCCTGTAGTTAGGTAGAATCAATAGAACATGAGGATTGATTGTATATAGAGATGAGGACAGAGGAAGAACCCCCAAGATTTCGGAGTATTTCGGATTTTGAATTTTTTGGATTTATGCTCAGCCTGTAGTTAGGTAGAATCAATAGAACATGAGGATTGATTGTATATAGAGATGAGGACAGAGGAAGAACCCCCAAGTTTCTGACTGGGTGATACTTTTTTTTGTTGTTTTTTGTTTTATGGAAGAGACTGATGCACATTTAAATACTGATGCAAAGAGCTAGTAGTGAGAGAAAGATGAAATACAAAATAGTCTGTTTGGAGTAAGGTGGAAGGGGTTGGCATGGGATTTGGAAGCAAGGTAGAAGAACTGGCCTTAGACGGAATAATAGCTCTTTCTCTTAACAGTGGAAAAGGGGAAATTATGGGCTTAGGATACTGTTATGCCTCAGGATTTGGTGTTGGCAGGAAATAGCGCCTTTCTTTGGTAAGAAATAGTTTTCTGAGAGTGATGGAGTTGCTGAGAATTATCAAAGATATTAAGACAGATGGAAAATATTTATGCAGTCACTGAAAAATGGGAGAGTAAACTGTCTGTGGAAATACTATGGTTGCTTGGCAGTGTTTAAGAGCCTTGCTGAGGTCAATGAATATGAGTTTTCAGTAACATTTCCAGACTTTCTGCTCGTATTGTTTTCTCTGGCAGTACTCAGAAATCTTGGTATAGTTGCAAAGCGAAGTTTGTTGGATTCAACCACTGTTCAACTTCTGGTTTTTCCAGAAATTTGTTGGCAGTGTATCGGGGCAGGGAATTCAGGAGAGAAATGAGGAGCAAAGGACACTGGTGAGTGGGAGCAAGTAGAGAGATAAGTGAGCAAAGGTTCAGAGGAGGAAGAACAGCTGTGAAATAAATGAGTAAATATATTAGAAAGGGAGGCATTGTGGTCAGAGTAGTGGGTCTTAATTTCTCATATCACAGGCGAGGCATTTTTGTACAATTGACTCTTAAATAAACTTTATTTCAGAGTGTAGAAAAGCTTTCCTACTGCTTTAGGTGTCGAACATGGATATCTGAGGACTTCAGATTTATGGTTTATTTTATAGGGTGTGAAGAACTGTCAGGAAATAGGAGGTCTTCCACATCTCTTGGGCATATTTTAAAACTTTTTCTGTGGGAATTTGAAGTCTAGTGTGTTCTAATCAAATTGAGATTCATTTTTATTTACTTCTTTCTGAAAGTAAATTTTAAGTAGAAGGAATTTCATATAAAAATAAGGTGTATTCCTAAATGTGGCCTTACATTTGAATCACCTGGGTTGCCTGAGAGAAGCATTTACCTGGGAATATGTATTTCTTGGCCCTACTTTAGACTCAGTGGAATCTCTTAAGAGCTTCCCTTCCTTCCCCTTCCTACTCAGGTGGAAAAGGACCAAGAGAAGGAATTAATGTAAATTGAGGACACTGTCAAGTACTGTGCTAGGAACTTTAGATATGTTATAGCACATATTTCTTAATATGAGTTGTGTAATTTTAAACTGTTGTTATACTCCATTTAAACCCTCAGAAATGGTAACATTTGCAAACTTTCTTTCTAGACCCGCTACCCCATATTGGAGAATCCAGAGATTTTGAGGAAAACAGCTGATGACTTTCTTAATAGAATTGCATTGACGGATGCCTACCTTTTATACACACCTTCCCAAATTGCCCTGACTGCCATTTTATCTAGTGCCTCCAGGGCTGGAATTACTATGGAAAGGTATTAATTAGTGTTTTAACTTAGGTCAAATTCAGTCACTGAGTTTATTTATTCATAGAATCATTTCTGACTATAATCTTTAATATTCCTTGTGGCTGGGATGGTTGGTGAAAAGAAGAAATGAAATTGCCTTTTAAGGAAGTCTTTAAACATCATGAAAAATACTGTTGAACTAAGAGGAGGATACATTTAGGATTAAAGTAGGAGTAAACAGGTGATCCTTGAAAGACTGATATAGCTATCAGTGTATGACAAATTTAGAAGGTCCTGTGAACTGATGAGCAACTTGAGTGCAGCAAATACGTCTGCCTTGTTTTATCTTTATTCCCCTTTTGTAGAGCATGTATGACACGTGGAAGTTAAATATTGTTAACTAACTGAAGCACAAGCTAGCAGCCAATTAGACATCTTTAGTTTCTGTATTAAGTTTCTCAATTTATGACCTTTGAGATTCTGCTTGATTTCATTCTTAGAAATAGCTGAGGAAGAAAGCTGATAAAACTTCCTAAAGTTAATTAAAACTGTTTTACATGATTATAATCCCTTATCCATAATTTCAGAATCCACTGATAAGGTGGCAGCAGATAGAGCAGATTGTATTTAGTTTTTCTTTCACTTAATAGGAATATTTGTGTTCCCTTGCAGAAATCTTAATATTCCTGATTATAGACATCACTTGAGTATTTCACATTTCATAATATATGCACCAGATAACTTTTCTAAGACATGAATACTTAAGAATTTCACAACACATCTGCATCTGGGATAAGGGATTGTAGGTTTATATTTTATGATATGCCTCTTCTCTGCAAACACAGCTCACCAACTGTATATAAATATATATATTTAATCCCAAAGTGATTTAAATCTCCACTTATTTACTAAGCAAACATCTATTAAATACCTTCTGTGTACTACTATGCACTGTACTACGCTTTAGGAATATGAAAATGAATAAGATAAATCTCTGCGTTACGAAAGACAGTCATGTAAATTATTGATGTATATGGAGTTAAGATGTGGACTTCCATTAATTTTGGGGGGGTTGGTTGGTTATTATTATTTTTTTGAGACAGCATCTCACTCTCACCTAGGCTGGAATGCAGTGGCACAGTCATAGCTCACTGCAGCCTCAACCTCCCAGCCTCAAGCGATCCTCCTACTTCAGCTTGCTGAGTACCTGGGACCACAGGCACACACCACCACACCCTGGCTAATCTTTTTGTTTTTTTGTAGAGTTGGGGTTTCCCTATGTTGCCTAGGTTCATCTCAGTCACTCCTAGACTCAAGTAATCTCCTGCCTAGGCCTCCCAAAGTGCTGGGGTGACAGGTGCACACCACCATACCTGGCCTGCGGACTTCATTCTGTAAGGGAACAAAAGTCCTCTTTTCCACAGTTCAAATAACCAAAAGTCTGATTAATCTTGAAGCATTGTATATAGTGCATATATAAATTCTTCAGTGATGAGATTTTAGTTACATAGAGTGGGATGAAGCATCCTAAGGTCCAGATGAGTTTATTTCATCTTAGAAGTTTAGTTCAGTATAATTCCAGGTAGGCAAAATTGAAATTGTGATACCTTTGGCTCCGTGCAAATTTAATAGGCCTTTGTAACATTCCCAGAGACTAGACATTGGGCCTTCCCCAGCCCCCCTTTTTAGGGAAATGCTTTCCAAACATTTTTAACTTACAGCTGATTTACAGGCAAATTTTTGGGATATGTGGAAATGGGGTTTACATTTATTGCTCATTTCAAAAGGGAAAGCCCCTGTGCTGTTGTCAGAGTCTGGATAATGCCTCAGATTATTAATCATAGGATTATTACCATTATTTCTAGGTTTTCTTCTCTTTCTTGTAGATTTAGAGCTTTATTTCTCATCTGCTACTTTAGGTATTCTTATTTGCCTGTGGATTTTATTAAAACACCACAATATTAAAATTCAAATTCAAAATTGAGGTTAAGAGTTGCTAACTTCACAGAGCTAATGAGTAGTCAGCCAACTCTTAGCACCAAACCTATGATCCTTATGCTTAAGAAATCAAAAGGAAATGAAGAGTAAAAATAAAGGAAGATGACAAAAATGGGAGTAATTTTAGGTAGGAAAGGGAAAGGAAAAAACTAGTTATTTTTTACTATAGTTGTCAGGAGAGTTCTTGATTTTCAGATCCAAAATTTATTCCCACAATAGATGATGATGATGTAACGTCAAACAGTTATCAAAACTTTATAATAAAATTTCAATCTGGATAAAGACACAAGAGTTCTTAAAGCATTGCTTTCTATTTTTGTAACTATTACACCCAAGAGAAAAATAATTTTTTTGCATTTGTGTTTGAAAAACTATTTAATACTTTGAGAATCTGTTCATTTGAGCTTTTATCAATTATAGGTCAAGTTCAGGTATGTAAAACTTCAGAGTAACTAAAAATTTAAATATAGAAATTATATTTTCATACTGTCAGCTCTGAGAAAAACAGGTAATTTGGATTTTATATCACATTGATAAAGAAGTTTAACACCTTTGATTTGGACTTGATGCAAATAAGATGTAATAGATTTATAAAGCGTTAGGTGGTTGGTTTGAATGTCTGTTACTTCCCAAAAGTGCAACTATAGGTAAAATGGCTTTCATATTAAGGGAACAGAGAATCCTTACTAGTGCCAGATTCCAGTTTTGCTGCTTCCTAGCTTTATTACTTTGGACAAGTTACAAGATCATGACTTGTTCATCCCTGTAACTCAGATTCCTCATCTGTAAAGTAAGGTTAGACTCATTGGGCTTCTATATTAAAAGATATAAATGTTACAAGTACTGACTGTTACTGTTACTTACATACTATTTTGTCTCTGAAAGGTTGTACCTGAATGTCACTAAACTTAAAACAGTAAACATCTTTTAATGTAATTGCTAATAAATCCTTATAACATAAGAGTTATAGATTATACATTCATAAATTTAAAAATTTTTTAATTGCCTTTGATGAGGATGGAGGAAAATAATTTATGGTGTCATGTTTTCTCAATGTGCTGTATCTTTTCAATAGATTACATTTTTTTTCTTTTCTTTACCAGTTATTTATCAGAGAGTCTGATGCTGAGAGAGAACAGAACTTGCCTGTCACAGTTACTAGATATAATGAAAAGTAAGTCAATGAGAACACTTTACAAAATGTTCTTCCAGTACAAAGCTCCTTTCTAAATAAATATCTTGGTGTTTAACTAGAAATACAACATAGATTTTTGTTTAGATTTCTTTTCACTGAATTACTGTATTATGGAAGCATGAAAGACACATTGGTCTAGAACAAATAGAAGGTACATAGAAGGAAGTAGTGTTCATATATATAGAACTTATGCAGAGTGAAAAGAGAGTCCGATTTAGAAAGGATTTAGAGATTGACAACAGGATCCTTTTAAAGAATAAAGAAACATACTAGGCACTGAAAAAGATGTAATGGGAAATAAGGATAATGTTTAAATTTGTAACTTCTATTTTGTAGATAAATTATTTTTTTAAGAGAAAGGTAGAAGAAGATTTGACACACTCAGAGAAGGCACCGTTAAGACAGCAGAGAAAGATTTAAAGATGCTTGCCTTGAAAATTGGAGTGATGTGGTTGCAAGCCAAAGGAAGCAGGCAGCCACTGGAAGCTGGAACAGGCAAGGAATGGATTTATCCCTGGAGCCTCCAGAGAGAGTGTGGCCCTTCCAGCACCTTAATTTTGGTGCAGTGAAACAGATTTCAGACTTCTGGGCTCCAGAACTATGAGATAATAGATTTCCGTTGTTTTAAGCCGTCACGTTTGTGATAATTTTAATAGCAAGGTTGGGAAAATAATACAGCCCTGAATAACCAAGATTTATCCAGCCCAAAACGTTATGAGTGCTGGTGTTGAGAAACCCTGTCCTGAGTTGAGTAGAATCTCTACTTATTGGCTGAATTAACCAGCATTCTCCATTCCTCATTCTTGCCCATGGCACACTTGGTCATGGCTGCTAAGCTACTCTTTGGGGTTAAAAGTCAATCATGTGGCCGGGCACGGTGGCTCATGCCTGTAATCTCAGCACTTTGGGAGGCCGAGGTGGGCAGATCACGAGGTCAGGAGATGGAGACCATCCTGGTGAACACTGTGAAACCGCATCTCTACTAAAAATACAAAAAATTAGCCGGGCATGGTGGTGGGCACCTGTAGTCCCAGCTACTCAGGAGGCTGAGGCAGGAGAATGGCATGAACCCGGGGAGCAGAGCTTGCAGTGAGCAGAGATTGCGCCACTGCACTCCAGCCTAGGTGACAGAGTCAGACGCCATCTCAAAAAAAAAAAAAATCATGTTTGTTTCCAAACCTTGTGTAAATTGTTCTTGTTGATTAAATTTGTAATGTAATTAAATGTTAAACCAGTAAAATACAAGATTGAAATCTTGATCTTCGATGAGAGTAAATGGGTATACATTTTACATATTTTGTGTTTTAAAATTTAAGATGCTTCAGGGCATCTCTATCATTTCTTGATTCTCTGCTCGAAGTGATCCTGAGGGCTTCCTTCTTGGAGAATGATGGCTGTGGTTTATGAATTATAAACTGTAGGTCTTTAGTTATGCCACTAGGGGGTTCACTTTAAAAGCTAATTGTGATTTGACTGTAGCTGTTAGGATCATAGAACTTAGTAGGTAAAGGGGGTCTTATTCCAGTGTACTCATTTCATAGCTTAGTTTTATTACTGATTTCTTCTCAATACCTTTGTTTTGCTCCACTTATTTTAAAATGAAATAAAAACAGCTCTTTATGAAACACTCAGAAGTTTAATGCTACTAAGATACTGGTAATTTTTGGAACACAGATACTGTCCTAAGGGTGTTGAGTTACAAGTATTAATTCAATTAAAAATACTGTTTTGTTTGCATTATGAAATAGGTCACTAGTGTAGTCATTTGGATCACATGGCTGGCTAACAGTAATAATAAGCTCATTGGATCTCATTATTCTCCTAATGTTGAAATTGGTATTCTTTGGTTTATTATAGTTGAATAACAAGATCAGCTAGAGGATGCTTTTGCAATTATAAAGTTACTGATATAGTAGTTTGCTTTTAACCTCAAGTGGACATTTTTGTATAGGGTCTGCTTTTTGTTAAAACAAAGGATTATTAACAAATTTTTACTAAGCATCCTTCCTTTATTGCATGTTGTGTAATAACAGTTTACTTTGTAAAGAGGAAGTATACTGTTGGCCCACTATCTATGGAATAGAATATTACAAAGATGGTTGGTGATAGAGAACAAAACATGTTCACTAAATCATTTAGGGATTTTTTTTTTTAAGTCTTAAAACTGAACAAGAAGTGACCCCAGTAGGATTTTCAAAAAATACTAGATTATACAGTGTGCTTTATGTTATATATGATATGGGCTAAACAGCAGAGAGCCATAATTACTTCAACTAAACATGCAGTGCTTATTGGATTTTAATGTAAAATGAAATGCAGAATGATGCAAATCCTGAGAAGAATAACCATGTCATTTGCAGGGTGTTTTGTTGTTTCCTATAACAAAATGGAAAAGTAACCAGCTCCGCTACTATAAGAAGGTTTGCTTATTCAGTTTAAATTCTTTTTTGTATCCACATAGGCATGAGAAACTTAGTAAAAAAGTATGAGCCACCCAGATCTGAAGAAGTTGCTGTTCTGAAACAGAAGTTGGAGCGATGTCATTCTGCTGAGCTTGCACTTAATGTAATCACGTAAGTTGATGTGACAGTGTTAATCAATAGACATAATTGTTACCCAGTCCAACTGGTTCGTAAATCATTTTATTGGTGTTTGCTCATTTGAGGAAAGCTGACTGATCCATTAAATCAGATTTCCTTTATTGAATGGACATTTCTAATGAGATTAAGTTAATAGTTTGGCATTCACTGTGCAGTTCTGATCCTGCTGTGACTCGTATGTTCTTTGGCTTGCAGGCCATTCTGTTCTGTTACTTCTCATGGGATTTCAGGGGTCAGGGTCTTCCTAAGGAATCCTTTTACCTTTTCCTGTCCTTTTAATCTTTGGTCTCTCTGAAGCTGTGATACCTGGTCTGAGGAACAAATATGCTGTTCCAGACTTCTGTTAGCTAGAGTAGGGAAAGTTGGCATACTTGCTTTCAGTGACAAACTTTATATTGACGATAAAGCCAGTAGGAAAATAGGCTATTTAATTTCTTCTTGTAGCTAGACATAACACCTTTAATGTCTCTTAATTGATATGTAAGCTGAATGTGGAAATCACCATAAAATTGGCAATGCATGCTTTGTAAATTGAAAGATCCACTTAAACTTTCTCTTTTAGGTGTTTAAGCAGTTGGGAATTTGGACAGGTACTAGGATTAATTAAACTGTCATTTTCTATTTCCTTTGGGATGCATTTTGTTACTTAAAATTATACTGTATTTGTTAAAATTTAGTAAGAGTTATCTGTGGCATTTTATATTTAAGATGTATTGAGGTATTATTTCTGTAATTGGTGAATATGTGCTGCTGGATACCTATGAAAAGCCAGAACAGCATTCCAAGGCCCTTATGTCAAATACACATGATTCAAATTCCTTACCTATACAGTTGTAGTTGGGGAATATCTAGGGAGTTAGGAAGTGTGCAGAATATGAGGTTGTTTTATTATAGTTAGAGCTATAATGACAAAGCATGATTTAGCACAGAATTTGAAATTGGTGGATTCCATTCACTCCCGGGTTTCAGTGGTAACAGGAATTTTTCAGAGTGGTTACAGAGAAGTAATGTTGGCTTTAATGAATAAAAGTATTGCAGCACTGATTATGTTCTTTTTGCATTGATTTTGAAATGGGATTAGACCAGGGGTTGGCAAACTGTGGCCTATCAGGCCTATCCAGCCCATTAGCTGTCTTTAGAACAGTTTCTTGGAATGTAGCACACCCATTCGTTTATGTATCACCTATGGCTATTTTCATGATACAGCAGAAAAGTTAGTTAGTTGAAACAGAAACTGATTATAGGGCCTTGCAAGACCTAAAATATTTACTGTCTCTTTAAAGTTTATCCACCCCTGGATTAGACCACTGAACTATTAATCCTACCTTTTCTAGCTAAGTAACTGAATGGACCATAATCCAGAATTCCTAACTACCATAGCTTACATTTTATTCCAGATTGCCATCTGCCTTGTACTGGGTGGGCCAAGCAAATTCTGAATACCTATGAGTACTTGAGGGGTGCTTCTCAAACTGTGAAGGACTTTTTTAAAAAAATTCACTAGATGTATACTTGTGTAAAATTCAATAAAAAATGAATTACTAGAAGATTGAAGACTAAAAACATAAGCTCAAGTTTTATTAGATTCAACAGTCATAAAATTATATCAGATTACTATTAAAAATTTCTAGGGCTGGGCACAGTGGCTTATACCTGTAATCCCAGCACTTTGGGAGGCTGAGGCAGGCAGATCACCTGAGGTCGGGAGTTCGAGACCAGCCAGACTGGCCAACATGGTGAAACACCGTCTCTACTAAAAATACAATAATTAGCCGGACATGGTGGCGGGTGCCTGTAATTCCAGCTACTTGGAAGACTGAGGCAGGGAGAACTGCTTGAACCCCGGAGGGGTCACAGTGAGCCGAGATCACGCCATTGCACCCCAGCCTGGGCAACAGAGTGAGACTCTCAAAAAAAAAAAAAAAGAAAAGAAAAAAACCTTCCAAACACAATTCCTATACTTAACTCACTGCAAACTGTGCAAACTGTTCATGGAACAGCCCTGGTACTCACTACCATGAGTAGTGCTACTTTAGGACTAAATATTTGTTTTCCTTGATCTTCAAAATTATTTTACCTTTATTTTTCATGACACAAAAACTGTTTGGTCCTTGTCAGTCAATACAAGTGAAACCAAAGTTCCCTTTGATCAAAACCCAAATCTGTCATGACCTCAGAAGTTACTTAGCAGTTGTTTACCTTTGCCAGCCTTTTCTCTGCACGTATATCCATATGTATTTATGAAATAAGTCACATTTTCTTCTTCTTTGCATCTTTCATACATATTGTACAACGTGTAATTATCAATGCTTAGCTTTTGCTAGTCTGAGTGAAAAAGTATCACATTGGTATTTTAATTTGCATTTTCTTGATTATGGGGCATTGAAGTTTCCACGTTTAACAGTCACTTATATTTCTACTGTGTTGCTTATTTATTCCCCTTGTCCAATTTTCTGGCTTTTTTTTTTTTTTTTTTTTTTTTTTTTTTTTGAGATGGAGTCTTGCTGTGTCACCCAGGCCTGAGTGCAGTGGCGCGATCTCACTGCAACCTCTGCCTCCCGGGTTCAAGCAATTCTCCTGCCTCAGCCTTCCAAGTAGCTGGGACGACAGGTGCATGCCACCACGCCCGGCTAGTTTTATTTTTTGTATTTTTAGTAGAGATGGGATTTCACCATGTTAGCCAAGGATGGTCTCAAGCTCCTGACCCCCGCCCACCTCAGCCTCCCAAAGTGCTGGGATTACAGGCATGAGCCACCGCGCCTGGCCACATTTTTGTGGTTTGTAGTGCTTTATACATTCTATATACAGTCATTCTTCAGTATCCATGGGGGATTGGTTTCAGGACTTTCTGCTGATAACCAAAATCCACAGATGCCCTAATACAAAATGGTGTATTTGCATATAACCTGTACACATCCTCCCATATACTTTAAATCATCTCTAGATTACTTATAATACCTAAATACAATGTGAATACTATGTAAATAGTTATCATATTGTATTCTTGAGGGAATAATGACAAAGTCTGTACGTGTTCAGTACAGATAGAATTTTTTTCCTTATTTTCAATCCGCAATTGGTTGAGTCCACAGATGTGGAAACCACAGGATACAGAAGGCTGATTGTATTTATTAATATATGATATATTCTATTGTTTTTCACAACTTTTTTCCAAATACTAATTTTTGCCCCAGCTCCCATACCCCCACTTTTTTGAGAAAGTCTGTGTCATCCAGGTGGAGTGCAGTGGCTCGATCTTTGCTCACTGTACCCTCTGCTGTCTGGGCTCAAGTGATCTTCCCACCTCAGCCTCTCGAGTAGCTGGGACTACAGGTGCTCAACCACGTTGGTTAATTTTTTAATTTTTTTTTGTAGAGACAAGGTTTCGCCACATTGCTCAGGCTGGTCTCAAATTCCTGGGCTCAGGCGATCTGCCGCCTCGGCCTCCTAAAGTGCTGGGATTACAATTGTGAGCCCCTGTGCCCGGCAGGTCCCAGCTCATTTTTTATTTCATGTTTTTCCTAGTTATTTGAAACAGTTTTTATCACACATTAAATTTGTACTTCTGCATAGTCATTACTTTGCTTAATCTAGTCTGATCATTGATTTATGATCTCACTTTTAATTACCATAGCTTTTGTAATATCTCACTTTTAATTACCATAGCTTTTGTAGTATGCTTTGAAGATAACTGGGACAAGGTCTTCCAACATTGTTCTTTTTTATATTCTCTATTTTTTCACACTTCTTCCTAGGTCAGTGTTAGACTTGACAAATTCCATGAAAAATTTTATTGGGGTTTTTTAATTAGAATTGCATTTAATTTAAAGATTGATTTTAAAAGTATCATTTTCCCTACCCATAACTCTTCATCTTTTTCCATTTATCCAGGCCTATGTTTTTCAGTATATACATGATATTGCATATGGCCTTGCTAGTTTATTTTACATTTTATAGTATCTGTGGCTGGTATTAGATTGCTTATTGATAGTTGCATAATTATAGGAAGAAGAGGAAAGGCTATGAAGATGATGATTACGTCTCAAAGAAGTCCAAACATGAGGAGGTATGTTTTACTCCAAAGATGAACTCTAAGTCATTTTTGTTACACATTCTGGTGTGATTATACTATTAAGATTTGTTCTCCAAGAGTATAAGCATTATAGAGTTGTGGGTTTTTTCATTTTTTGCATACTTCCTTACGTACAGTACTGTTGTCCATTATTAAAGGGATTTTTCTCTCTCCTGTCTTTGCTTGATGAAAAATCCTTCTTGTGTTCATAGAAAGCAGAAGCAATATGCATACATACTACATTTTTGCTTTATTTCTTATTTTCCAAGGATTTTTCCCTTACCCCCTTTTAAAAACAAATTTTCTGTCAAGTCAGGTAAGTGAATAATCAGAGGCAGAAGGTCACAGTTGTAACCTTTATTCCTCATTGGAGTAGTCTGGTGAGACCATGCCAACATTACTAACAGTGAACTATTACAAAATTTCCTGGTTTATCTTTTGTAATCCACATGGGTAAAAGGAGGAGAACATTTTCCTAAAGGGAGGTAAGAGGTAAACAATACTGGTTATGCTTCAGTGTTATCCTTACCACACTTTTTTTCCTTCTTAGGAAGAATGGACTGACGACGACCTGGTAGAATCTCTCTAACCATTTGAAGTTGATTTCTCAATGCTAACTAATCAAGAGAAGTAGGAAGCATATCAAGCGTTTAACTTTATTTAAAAAGTGTAATGTGAAAACAAAATATATTAAAACTTTTCTATTACTTTCTTTCCCTTTCACAGTAACTTTATGTAAAATAAACCATCTTCAAAAGAGCTAGAATAGCACCTGTTTTGAATATTCTTATTCCATCATGACTAATATCAAATTAAAGCTGCAACTTACTTGCCTAATTTTTTAAGCAAAATATGATAGGCAAACCTATGCTTTTTTAAGAAAAAGGCACCACAAAAACCAAAACTTAGTAGCTAGCTTTAAAAGTGTTAAGGAATGTGTTTTGCCCTCTAGAAACCTTTATAAATGGCTTTTTGAATGCCATCCTGATACATTTAGCTATTTGTCCATTACTATTAAACTGCAGAAGGTATTTCAACTATTACATGGTACTGAAAGCCAGTTGTCTGGGTAATGAATATTATTTGTTTTCTTTACTTACCCAAAAACATTTCCAAATGGGTTTTTTTTAAAAAAACAAATATATGATTTTGAATAGCTGTCTACATCAAACTCTTAGGCTAGTATAGATAAGTAGGCAGAAGCCACTTGTGTATTCGGTTATGGTTTTTTAATTTTGTTTCGATGTAGGGTCTTGCTGTGTTGCCCAGGCTGTCTCAAACTCCTAGGCGCTAGTGATCCTCTGCCTCAGTTTCCTGAGTAATTGGGACTACAGGCATACGTCACCACAGCCTTTAATTAACCTATTAGATCACCTATAAGTGAATCCGTGTAAGTAGATTATAACAGTTACTAGGAATTGTGCAGACCAAATATGTTCGAAAAATGTAATTCAAATTGAAATGAGTCAATTTAAAAATATAAAAGCACAGACTATTACAACAAATTACTTAGATATGAATCATGGCTGCCTCTGTTTCACTGTGTGACCTTGGTAAGTTATTAAATCTCTAAGTGCCAGTTTCCCACACTGAAAATGGGGAAAATAATAATGCCCACTCTTTATAGGATTAATTAGAACAGTACCTGCATACACTTAAGTATTCAGTAATTGCTAACTGTTATAATTGGAACCGAACTGTGGCTGGCTGTATATCAAGCCAGAATTCTTTTCAGGAAAACTGGCTTGAAGGAATTCCGAGTAATTCAAGTGTCCTAAATCTAATTAAATTGCACAGATACACACACCTCCTCAGTCTCAGTACATCCCAGGCTGTACTTTCCAGAAAGGTAAGTACCATTATAATTACATCTACTTTAAGGCAATGCTTACTATGTGCATATTCATCTCTCTAACAATTCTTCAAACTGTAGGCTTGAGTTTTGTGGGGTTTTTTGTTTTGTTTTGTTTTGTTTTGTTTTTTCCCTCATTCTGGAGTGAAAGGAATAAAATTCATGACGTGAGATTTTACAAAAGCTGAGTGGAAGAAGCCAAAAGTTATAAATCCTCCATCGTGGTCCTAGTTAAGTACATTGCTTCTAGGCTCTAGACAGAATTACAAGATATTCACAGTTTTTCTCATTTTCCCTTTCAGATCGCCAAACTTTGGCATCAGAGCAAGGTCCACACTTATCACTGAAAATTTTCCCACCCAGCCCCATTAAAAAAGTTAAAGTGTGAGAGATTTTATTTCAACACTGACAAGCTAGTTACTACAGGGCCTACAAAGGTAAGTAACAAGTTTCCATTTCAACTTGAGAGACAAATGATGTTAAAATATAAGCAGCAGGATGAGTCAGGTTTGTGATTTTAAATAAAAGGGAGAAGGATTTCAGACTGACAGGTTAGTATGGCTAAAGATTGAGGCGTGATTAGTGGGAACCAAAGTGCATAGCAAAATATCTTGACTAGTCCATATCCTCCCTGTCTTCTATCATGTAACTAAGGAAGGAGACCACCTGGGTTGTTCCAAGTCCAGCTATAAAACAGAAGGGATGGAAAGGAGAGTAATTTGATAAAAAAGCCAGGAAGGGAGAGAATGGAATGAATTGAGTTGATTTCAAGGAAAAGGAGCACGGGACATGTTGAGATTTTTGGTATCAATGTTAAACTGTGATTGAAGCCACAGAGGTTAGCAGCCCCCATAGAAATAATTGCCTTTTGTAGCTTGAAACTGTTAAGCAGACATCTTTTAAACCTTTAGCATTTTTTTTTCCTGTATTTTATACATTAGAGGAACAGCATAAAGTGTTGCTCTTGGAATCTAGGCCTTTCCTTACTGTAAGAACACCTCCTTGGGTTCCTGTCTCACCCACTTTTATTACCAATGTCATTCTGCCACATATGTTCCATATGTCATACCTGCCCTGCACAATTATGAGATGGAAGGAATTGCTGCATATATAGAATCCTTTTCAAAAGAGGCCATTAGCAAAAATACTGATCTAAAGCTTCAGCTTCTCCCTGGGCCTTGCTCTGGTGCTAAGGTTTAAACTGCCCCTGAAGGAGGAAGAAAATAAATTAAATGCTTAGCTCTATTTAGACAGAAGTAATCAATTATGCAAGATATCCCTTGGTTTTATTTTAACTTAACCTTTGTGAATACTTCACAAAAATACACATACAGAAGTAAATAAAACTATACAGTTGAACTAAATGTCCAGCAGATACAACAAGTAGTCAGAAGTTCAAAGATGGATAAGTTAGGCAGCTGATGAGGTTTGTCTGCATAATCAAAGGGGTAGGGTAGCACAAATAATGAACAAATAACTTTTAACAAAAACATTCTAGTTAACATAAAAGAAACTGGTAGTCTATGAAATGAAGGGGTAACATGCATTGATCAATACAACAACCAATAATATTTACTGAATTCAAACTATTTACTGTTGTAAACATTTAACAAAGCATTATGAGATCTAAATACAGTCTTTGACAATTTCAACAAAATAAGTAGTATGTTTAAAAAATAAAGCTGATGAGCAATAGATCATTCTATATATTTTCTTTCAACAGTTCCAGCAAGAGAAATAGCACAGTATTTTTTAAAAGTATACAGCAAAGATTGTTCCTATTATAATGACAAACTCTGGAAACTGTAAATACAAATAATCATTGAACAGTCAAATGGTCATATTCCTAATCAGGAAGTAGTTACAGTAAGAACAGTCTGCAATCCAGTTATACACAATTGTCAATAAGAGAATGTGTCAGTTGATTTCATAGTTCTTTCTCTAAGAGAGAGCAAAACTTTGGCAACTGGGTGTACTGAAAATATATTTTCAAAGTTCAAGATACAGTCATAGCATTTTGTTTTGTGAAAGGTGATCTGTACACCAAGGCTCAGAGGTTGTTAAAGATTGATTCCATGTGGAAATAGTGCAAATATCCTGCACAGATAGCTTACAAGGTTGCTGGCATAGTTATGCACTAGCAGAATCTTGGATTTTGTTTGCATAGCTCACACATCATTGGAATGTGGAAAAGTGTGCTATTTTTTGGCAAGAGCAAAGGAGATATTATACTGAAGTGAATTACCATGTTGGGCATGATGAATCCATGCAGAACACTGGGGCGAAGGCTGCTACCTGACATCATTGGTTTTTGTATACTGGTTTTGTTTTTGTTGAAGCAGTTCTGTTATAGCCAGAAGCTTTTTCAGTACGTGCTAGACAGAGGAAAAATGGTATGAAAATAAATGAAAGCTCGGTCAGCAATTTCAGGATGGGAACCTGGATTTGAAAAAAGCCATATCAAAGCAAAGGGATGCATAAAATATTAGCACAATTCCACTCAAAACATAAGTTTCTATTATTCAGTCATTGGCTGAGTATTTCTGGTCATAACTAAGAGAATTTTTATATATAGTGAACAGAAATTTGTGTTTGGCATGCTCCTGTTTTTTAGGCCAGAACTATCACTATCACATTTTGCCAGAAGCAGTTTACCTCTCTTTAAAGGTCTTTTAATTTAATATTTAAGGCAAGTCATATTATTAGCTTTGAAAGCTGGGGGGTGGGGGGCTCGGAGGAACAGGACTTGAGGATTCTAGAATCTCAGATTGTAGAGAACTCAGTCACCAAATTCAATGCTTTAATCCCTTCTACAAAATCCCTGCCAAATGGTTAGCCAGTGCGGTGACAGCATTCACTATCTCCTGAAACTACATTAGAAACTAGTCAAAACTGTCCCTGTGGTCACTTCTTCTCAGTGGCCCTTATGTCAGCTGAGGACATTGAAAATGTAACCCGTTTTGTTCTGTATCTCCAGTATCTTAATTGACCTGGTGTTAAGTCTCTTTGAATACATCCTAATCTGTATCTGTTTGGTGCAGATGGCAGATAGAAAAGTCTATCAATGTAGTCTACTGTTTCTCAAAAGTGTAGGCCATGGTTCACTTGCATCAGAATCCCTATAAATTCCTGGAAGAGTTTGCTAGATGTGCAGCTTTCAAGGCCACACTTCAGAATCTCTGGATGTGAATTTGACAAACATCCCAAATAATAATCATTTGTTTCACAATTTGAGAATCACTTTGGCCATGCACTGTATCTGTATGTGACAGAGAAGAGACAGAAACTGAAAGAAAAAAAAAATCAATACTGACTTACTAGCCATTTTCACATACGTCGCCAAAGTATGTTAACAGTTACACTGCTTTCCAGTAGAATTAAGATGCAGACTCAAGAGCAAAACCTGATGTTTTTCAGTATTAAATGTACATCATTTTAGTCTGGGCCCGTTATTTCTGTCTGCTGAGATCTTTTGTTAATATGATGCAGAGTCTCAAAAATTTAATGTAACAAGAAAAAATGTTAACCAGAATTCAGTTATTTACCACCTCTCAAAGTGTTATCCTTGAAACATCATTGTTAATGAAGGCTGGCAAAAGCCTACCTGCTGTGCACCACGCTCATTACTGAGCGTTCGAAGTTCATCTGAATGAGCCACACAAATCTCATGCAGTGCTGCCAAATCACGGGACAGGTCCGTTCTAGAATGTTCTGTAGTGTCCGGAAGTTCAGGTACGTTCTTTAAGGGAATTGTAAAATTGCATTTAGAAATACAAATCTTTTTTTTTTTTTTAATTTTTTGAGACAGAGTTTCGCTCTTGTTGCCCAGGCTGGAGTGTGATGGCATGATCTCGGCTCACTGCAACCTCCTTCTCCCGGGTTCAAGTGATTCTCCTGCCTCAGCCTCCCAAGTAGCTAGGATTACAGGTGCCTGCCACCATGCCCGGCTAATTTTTTGTTAGAAATACAAATCTTTATAGTCTCATGTGAAAATATTCTAATTGAGTATATTAATTTTTTTTAATTCTCAAATTTCTTAAAATTCTGAAGATTCTTATTGAAATATAAAATTCAGCATTAATGATGGTAAAATATAGACTCTGTAACCTTTGTATTCACATTTAAGCCAGATTCTATTTTTTTCCATAGCATGACAGATGTGGTAAAATATTATTGCTATTCTAAAAATAAGGGTCGGGGGATGTGGCTTCCTAACAATTAGCTTTATATCTGAAATATAGAACATATGCCAAATAGTGTAGGTTAACTGCTAATCTGGATTAAATGCAGCCTATACTTAAAATTCCTAGATGAAATTTCATTATTAAGCTTCTGTAGTTTGTCTAAGTTGATATGCATATAAGTAGGAACTGCACTATGAAAATGCAGTGAGAACATGTCAAGTTAGACATTATCTGTGGACTGTGTTCAGAATACGTGCTAATGTGTGGGAATAATCAGTGTTAATTATGGTACTTTCAGATAAGGTTCATACTATAATTAAAGTTTATAGTATAGGTTGAATATCACCCAAAATGCCTGGGACTAGAAGTGTTTCAGATTTTGGAATATATGCAGTATACTTGCCAGTTGAGCATCCCAGATCCAAAAATCCAGAATTGGAAATTTTCCAAATAGCATTTCCTGTTGGTGCCCAACAAGTTTTGGATTTTTTAGCATTTCAGATTAGGGATACTCAACCTGTACTTTATTATCAACACTAAATGGCAGTGTTATTTTAAGCCTTGGAATAACATTTAACAAAGGCTTGGATTACCAGTAAAATGGTGACAGTATTTGCTTTACACTGCTAAAAACTGCAAAACAATGTTTTCTATGGGATAGAGAAACACGGTTATACAGGATATATTTATTCAGTGATTAAAGGATTATAGCGATGAAAGACACTATATTTGCCTTCAGAGAACTGACTCTAGTAGAAAGGACTTTAGAAAAAGTAATCATAGCAACACAGAGTTTATATATCACAGATATGCAGGGGATGCTTAGGAGGTAAAACAAAAGTTACTTTATTCACGTTTGGGGCTCAGCAAAAGCTTCCTGAAGGAGATAATAATTGAAGTGGGTCTTCAAAAATAAATTTGGCTTATACAGATGGTATACAGATGGTAAAGAAATATAATAGTATTATATTTGGATTCTAAGCAGTATGAAATCCTAGATGTGTGGCATAATTTCTCACACAGTTCCTTAAACATTATAGTAAAAATGTTTTCCAGTGATCAACTATATCCCAGTTCACATACAGAAGCATGATGGACTTTTAGCTTGTCAATTTCACTATGTAGAACTATGCCATAATTTTTCATACACTAAACTAGTGACTCATAGGCATTCCTGATTTGTTTGCCACAAATTGTGGTGTTCTTTTTAACTGAATCTGAATATATTAAGACAGAACATGGACACCTCAATCTCCAAGCCTAGCACTCCCTAATGCCATGCCTTATACCTGGCTCTATTCACATGTACATGTACCTTGCTAGTTTCCCTATATATGAACTGAATTATTAATAAGTTTAGTTTAAAACTGACTCAGTACCTGAAAATCTGTACAATCATGAAAATTTAACTCTTAAAGGCAGGGTCCTAGAAATTATAAAATACCCTCATTCATAATTTTTTAATCACATTTTATTAACAAGGCCCAAATGAGGCATAGATATTCACACTGAATGAAGTGTAACACCAAATCCATGTCTTTTATTCCTAGAAAAGAAGACTTTTCAGTCTATTTACTTATTTAACCTGGTCAGAACTGTGTCATCGTCTTGCTTCAAGCCCCACATAGTAGCAGCAAAGTAAAAAAGCTAAGGAGGCAACAAAATGTCATGGCAGTCAGATGTGATAGCTTTAAAAGGATATGAAAAACAAGACGGACCCTAAAAAATGATAGTAGTCTAAAAGCCACAATAATGTATGCTTTGCTTTAAGAATAAATAGTTTTAATTACAAACAAAAATGCTGTTTTTTGTTTAGGAAGGCAGACAAAAATTTGCAGGCTTTTTGTCTTTTTAGTTTTGGATAGAAAAATCTTTCTAAAGATTGCTGCTTAAATGGGTTAACTCAGCTAT
The DNA here is from genome assembly GCF_037993035.2 of Macaca fascicularis. NCBI lineage: Eukaryota > Metazoa > Chordata > Mammalia > Primates > Cercopithecidae > Macaca > Macaca fascicularis. The sequence continues at coordinate 91,372,703 of NC_088380.1, read as the reverse complement.
GCCAACTCTAAAAACTATATACATACCCCAAGTTCATCTAAAAACATGATCATACGATGTTTGTTGCTTTTGATGAATGGATTGACACCTTCCATGTAGGGCTCCTGAAAAATAGAATGCTTCTATTATATGCAGCGGAAACAAACCACTGTTTGACCTATTAGGTTGGTGCAAAAGTAATTACAGTTAACAGCAAAAACTGCAGTTACTTTCACACCAAATTAATATAGCAAAACTCATACATGTAGCAATACTTCTTATAAATCAGTTGTAGCAGCAGCAACACATTCACAAGAATTAATTAAATCATATAATGACAGTATTTTCCTTCTAGTATATAAGCAAATGGCTATACTGAGGAGTATGGGCATTTTTAATGAAAGAAAATTCTGAACCCAAGCACAAATCATAACACGCAGACTGGCAGACACAAATTGCTTATATATAAAATCACTCAAACATGGCCCCAAATCATAGGTTCGAATCCAGCAGAGATTACAGGGAATTAAAATACAATATAATGAAGACTGCAATAGGAAAATATCTTATTTGTAACCTGCTTCAAGATTCAGATGAATTCAAAACCTAGGCCATACATGTTTACTGTTCATCATACTAAAATCCTGACTACTTAAAACTATGCTATAAATAGGGAAAAGGTTAAGATTAACACACTCGTAAAAATCAATAAGAAATGAGACAAGGACCTCAACAGGCAATTCCAAAGATAGAGACAATGAAAGTCTCTCTAACAGTAATAAAACAATGAAATACAAAATATTCTGCCTATCAAATTGGCAGAAAAGAAAAAAGTATAGTACCCACTGAGTTTTGGCAAGGCTGTGAGGAGCAACAAAAGAATTTTAAGTTGCCGACAGGAAATCTTGTAATACATAGCAAAGCCTAAAACATGTATTAGTAATTTTACTCCTAAGTTCAGCTAATAATTGAACAAGTATGAAAGGAAATGTATGTAAGGATATATGTTACAACAATAACAGGGACAAATTGGAAGCCATGTAAATATCCATTATTAAGAATAATGAAAGAGTTATCTATTTCCACATATGGCAGGAAGTCTGTCACATATTAGGTGACAAACGCAGGAGGCATGATATGATCCCAACTTAATATTAGTCATTATCCTTAGATAGTACAGTTACATGTAGGTGTCAAAAAAAAAAAAAAGTTAGTATTTACAGTGAAGGTTTACTGTGAAATAAAATTTTTAATGAATTTTTGTATTAAAATGTACTCATTTATTATTTTTATGTTAAAAGTGGGAGAATTTGAGTACACTGGACCTTGAAAAATTTGTTTTCTATAATGGCTAAAGTGGTGTTTTTTAAAATTCCACTATTAAAATGTAAAATTTAAACAAGATGCTTTAAACACAAACATACCAACAAAAATAATCTTTCATTGCTAAAAACTTCACTTAAGCCAAATTTTATCGTTTTATCATGTCAAACTTGCAGTCATAAATTACATTTTAAAGTATCAAAATGTTTTTACCTTAGCTCCAAATTCCACAAGATTTGCTAAGTTCTGCACAGATTTAGCCACTAATATTAGTGTTCTTGCAGCAATAGGAGATGGGGAATCTGGAAGAGAATTGGGCACAGCTAATGACACCAACTCCAACAGCACTTTCAGCTAAACCATTATAAATTTAGTACTTTAACATTTCTTTACTGTTACACTACTACCCATTCTTCCATTCAGAACTCAGAATGTTTTTTGAAAAATGTTTTTTGAAAAATTTGTGATCTGTATAATTCAAAAGAACTTGAGTTAAAAGAGGAAAACTGAATATGCTTATCAGTGCTTCTAGGCTTGTGAAAAGGGTACTACAAAACGCAGCAATTTCCAATGGTTGATACTATTTCAGAGGACCTCAAAGCTTTACCTTTACCACTAAAAAAGACTGTCACTCTTACATGTTTTGTGACAGTTCACAAAGCTAGTTTCAGCCTACTCAGGTTAGCAATCTGAGCAATTCCCTGCTCCCAACATTATCTGCAATCCAAATAATTCACTTAAAGCGCAAGAAGCAAGATAAAATCTAGGACCTCTGCTTTATTTTGAGGAGAAAAACATGAAATTTAATAAACTTTTAAAATATTTTAAAGGTAAATCAGGAGGCATTTCCCTGTAGAACACAGATAAGTAGGATGTAAATGACAAGTATTGGTGTCTATTAAATATAAGCTCTGGAACTTAATTATTTAACAGTAAAATCCCATAGATAATCTACCTGACTGCCTAGTTTTAGATAGTGGTGTCTGAGGCAAACATTCAGATAAATTTCTCCAAAAGAATTTCAAACCCTTAATCTTAATGGATTTGTAGATTTAACCACTTTAGTAGCAATAAAAGATAATTACAGAGACGCAAAACATTTTTAATACAATTTTGAGCTTCAGATTATTAAGGTAAAAATTCTGGTTCCTACTGTTTATAATGGTTCATTATTACATTCAAAGTCACAAATATCCCTGTTATGCTTTCTTTGAAAGAAGTGTGTAACACCTGAAAGTCATCTCAAAATGGGTATATGGGTAATAAAACTGGATCAGGTTTACTGAAGTTTAAAATGGCCAGTTTACACTATATAACTGGTGACTTTAAAAATCTCTAATGGGAGGAACCAGGACTGCTTTCTTCATGCGTACACACAGAATACTATTCTAACTGTAGATACCATTTAATTTGATCTTGAAGATCCAGCTGGCAGCAGTCTAGCAATGGGCTAAGCAAAGCTCTTCCCAACTTGAAAAAGCCAAGAAGTTATTTATTATAAAGGTTTTAGACACAATAGGGTCAGAAAAAAAGGTGCAATGTGTGTAATCATGCCATCTCAGATTAGATAGGAAATGGAAGAAAAGAAACAAAAAGAAAAAAGCCGAAGAAGCACAAGGAAGGAAGGGTGCTTTGGAATACTTTATATATGCCAAGACTAGAATTGGATAATCAAAAAAAAAAAAACTAGATTTAATTTATTTTAAGAGTATTCTTACCTAACAGTGTGAAACTGTTAATTGTAATTTTTTGAATTTTGAAATTTATCAAAAGCTGATTACCTGAGATGATATTGAACATCCGTGGATTCAGGATGGCAGGACAGATGAGTCGAAGAAAAACAAAACCACTGAATGGGAGGGAAATTTTTTTTTTTTTTTTAGAAAACACATACATAATGTGTTACATTAAAACAATACATATAAAACAGAATTTTTAGTACTCATAGAACCATAAACTTCACTCTAAACCAATAAAAGGAAGCCCAGACACAGAAAGCTTTAAGAAAACAGTAAGCCAAAGCATCATATTTTAAGAATATATATATATATCTGCTTCCTGAATGTATTACTCACTTTTCCCAATTTAGAATTTGGATTAACTTTGGGAAAATGTTGTTCATCTGTAGTGTTTACTGTCTTGCTTACTATTTATTATTCCAGGCCTAGTGGTCATGTGATACTTAAAGTAGTATCCTCAGGAACCCTAAGAATTTCTGAAACACCACAGGAGTATAAATAAACTTTTTATATTATATAAGCATAATTCTGTACAATTTCATAATTTCACACATCCTCATTTCTTAATTTATTTAAACAAAACAGCCTTAAGTTGGCTGCATTGATTTTGTTGATGATTCATATAAAAATAATAATCCATTGCACTAGAGAAAAGGTGACTTACTGATAAATGAAAATGTCTATAATAGAACACTGGAAAGGTTTTTTTTTTTTTCTTTCTTTTTCTTTGAGATAGGGTTTTGTTTTGTCACCGAGGCTTGAGTACAGTGGCCTGCAATCACAGCTCACTGCAACCTTGAACTGCTGGGATCAAATAATTCTCTTGCCTCAGGCTCAGAGTAGTTAAGACTACAGGTGCACATCACCATACCTGGCTAATTTTTTTTTTTTTTTTTTAATTATTTTTGTAGAGAACAGAGTCTCAACACGGTGCCCAGGACAATTTCAAATTCCTGGTCTCAAGCAATCCTCCTGTCGTGGTCTAAACGTGTTGAGATTACAGGCTTGAGCCACCATGCCCAGCCTGGAAAACTTTTAAGGCAAGACATCAGGAATTCTAAAGTTTTAAAAAGTTGTCAAATTACAAAACAATAGCAAAAGCAAAAATTACACTAACAGCTGTCATACATGATTTTATCTGCTAATTTTATTTTGGGACAATGTCAGTGTGAAAATGAAGCTTGCATAGATACTCCTATGCCTCCTTTAGTCACTGGTAGGGAGGATATGTTGTCATGTAGATAATTTCTCTCTAATTTCCTTTTAAGAAGAATCCACACTAATAACCTCTTACTTGTCCCATGTAAAGACAAGCATTATTCCTAAAATAATGAATTATGCAATTCCTTCTACAGATTGATAGACATAATCTATGTAAAGACAAGCATTATTCCCAAAATAATGAGTTACGCAATTCCTTCTAGACATTAATAGGCACAATCTCTGTTCTCTATTAGAGTGGGTTACCCAATTTCTCAGCATTTACCTTTGAACATGTACCTGTTTGCTAATTTTTGGACTCTTAGAAAGTAGTTACTTCTCAAACAGCATTTATAGGAATTGTAATATATTGGGCTGGGCATGGTGGCTCATGCCTGTAATCCAACACTTTGGGAGGCCAAGGTGAGTATATTACCTGAGGCCAGGAGTTCAAGACCAGCCTGGCCAACATGGTCTGACCCCATCTCTACTACAAATACAAAAATAGCCAGGTGTGGTGCTGCATGCCTGTAATCCTAGCTACTTGGGTGGGTGAAGCATGAAAATCACTTGAACCTGGGAGGTGGGGGTCGCAGTAAGCTGAAATCACACCACTGCACTCCAGCCTGGGCAACAGAGCGATACCCTGTCTCAAAAAAATAACAATTAAGTCTTTAATTTTGGACTTCTCAAATTTAAAGAATATTGTGTAAACTTTACTTGAAAATATTGTCATAATTATACACAGTAGGTCTATGAGCCTGAAACATAACCTTGGCAAAAATGCCCTAAAACACCCTCTTGCATCAGTTTACAATTTCCTGCTGTGTTTGCTTAACAATTATACTTGTTTGAATTTATAGAACAGTTTTAATTTACATCTCACACATAACTGTGCTAGGATATAATTCTTTTCTATTCCTCCCAATCACCATTAATGCCAACAAAAACTGAATCTGTAGTTCTTAAATATTATGTCATATCATAACCAAGAGAAATTTTATCTGCCCCCCAAAAAAAGAAATAGAAGACCCTTGACAAAATTTAGGTTGGAGGCAGGATTAACACACATTTTCAAAACAAACTGTAATAATGGTGTTAATGGTTGTCTGATTATTTTAAATATAGCATGGCATGACTATGTATATTCTAAATAACAAATTATATTATTAGAAAACTGCTGTATTCCATGATGCTTTTGCATTAAATTTCCATTTGCCTGGAATTAGTTGGGGTATTGGTTGGAGTATGCTTAACAAAAGCAAAAGCCTACAAATAAGACTTAAGGATATCAGATTGGGTCTTAGAAAGTTACCTTTAGTTGTGCCTTAGCCACCAGCTTTCTATATAACCTTAGTTCAACAACTTAACCTCTCCAGACAGATCTGCTTCTTCATTGGAAAGTAAGTTAGAATAATGATAATTAAGTAACCTTATATAAGCTCCCAAATTCCATGATTTGCCAAAGCAGTTCTTCCTATAGAATAATGATAATGAAGTCCCTTTATATAAGCTCCCAAATTCCATGGTTTGCCAAAACAGTTCTTCCTAATTATGGTACAATGAGCAGACTGAAACACAGCTTCAGCACCACATGTTCTGGTTCCAGATTAGCTCAGATTCACAGATTGTAATAAACCAATTAATATCTAAATCAGTCAATTACTGCTCTTCTCTTTTAGTGCCAATCAATGTGTGTGTGTATGTATGAAGAATATTATATGAAGTTAGCTACAGATTTTGTTTGTATAACTTTTAACCTCATCCTGTAAGGGTTTAAAAATCCCTAATACTTGACTATAAATGAATGTTCATGTTTTTAGAAAATGCAAACGGTAGCTAAATCTCATAGTAACTTTAAGTTTAGGAGCCATTTGGACTTAGAAAATATGCAATAGGGCTTTGACATAAAAGTCAAAGAAAAACGTTGAACTGTATATTGTTATTCTTCAATTTTTCACAATTATCCATCTATCAGTTTGTGATTTAACAAATGAATTGATGAGTCTTACCTAACAACTCTTGTTCTCATGGTGGTATTTGTAGGCCACTTATGCTGAACAGATTTCTGTAAACACCCATAAATATATCTCAGTGTCCTGCCAAAACAACACAATCATCTCAACACAGAAAGCAAGTGAAACTACTGATCTCCTAGCAGCCGAAAGCTTAATTTACCCAAATATACCACAGTTTAATAAAACTGGCCTTTTCCCCCAAAAAAGTATTTTGCCACAGGTAATGAGACATTTAGAAGGGGTAAGGAAAATTTTATCGACTAAGTTTATCATCATCAATTTATTCAGTCAACTTCCTGACATTTACTTTCAGATACAGAGAACTAACCAGCTGCAAACTCTGGGGAGAAAGATTTAGACTTAGGTTAACTTCTACCTAAACAAGTGAGTTCACTAATACTGGAGGCCTAAAAGCATATTAACAGAGTGATTAATCTATCAAGTATAGACTAAATGGATAGACAAGATATCTTTTACAATCTCAAATCTGAAACTATAAACCTCTATTCACTCCCCAAGCTATACAAACCAGACATATTGGCTTGTACAAAAACAATGGGTGGTTTTATTAAGACAGTTATTTTCTTTAAATATAATTCATCTTATAAAGATTAACCATGACTTTTTCAGAGTATAATATTAGGACAACAGAAAAGCTTTCACATGTTTTAGAAATAGAAACTTCTCAAGACATAGATACATAATTTCTTGTCAAATGAAAATTTCACCACTTACGGTGGAAGTATTTCTGAAGCCATGAATATTTTCTCCACAAGCTCTGAAAGTATGTTCAATAGGTGTGCTAAATTAGTGTTCACATCTTCATTTTTTTCTAACTTTGATGGACTTAACTAAAAGAAGGAATAAATCAATAGAAATGCATTGTTGGCAATGACAAATGCAAATGAATTGAGGAAAACAAGTAGTTGTAGTTTTCAAGGTTCTCTATTTTTCAGTATCGCTGTGTGTACTGATCTTTTTTCTTTGTATAAATGGGAGTTTTTAAGTAGTTTGCTCTATGGAACTCCTGGTAGGTTTGTTACCATTTATTCCCAATTACCCAACTGAAAAGCAAACAGTGGTTAGTCAATTCTATTTGAGGGTAAAAAAAAGCTGATTAAAAGCCCTTTCTGAATGAGGCTTATTTAATGGCTAATAAAAATATCAAATGTCTTAGGCAGAATCACAAACCTTTCTCAGAACTTCTCCTGTAACCCTTCTGATCTAGTGTCAGCAGAGTACATTTATCTATGGAAGTCCGAATTCCACAGCCTATATCTAAAGTCCAGAGACTCCCTACCTACCTGCTGCACTTCTGTGTCATCCTTACGCTGGGCCAACTATGGCATTACTCCAGATTTCCAAAATTAAATCACTAATTTCTTCCCTTCAGGTTATTAGTACGAATTGACACCTTCGTGCAGGATTAACATTTGCTAGGTCCCAGTGTCCACTGTCGAAAACAATTCCTTAAACTGATTTTTGTATCAGATCTAAAATATGTATTTCTTTGTAGCTGCTTTACCATTAAAATGAGAGAATATATGTGTGAGATTCCACTTACTGTCTTAATAGTTTATTATGAATTTATACTGAAGGTTCAATAATCCTAAAAAGATGTTTTTGTTTTAGTCAAGGTTATCTCATAATTCTCCTCTTGCAAAAAAACCTTCAAGGACAAACCTAGATGTAATGAAGTGCTACACAGGTCATATGATAAGTCACTAATAAAACCTTCAATGTATGTTATGCATGCTTTCTATAAGTAGTATATAGATTACTAGTGCAGTAGAGGAAATGATAAAAGTATTTTCATGAATTTCTGGTGCAACTTGATGGTTTTTAATCCCAAAATAAAGTACATCTTTTTAAAAAAGTCCATTTTGCAGAACATTTTTATAAATGTATTAGAGACAGGTATAACTGCTATGAGGAATAATTTTAGAAATTTAATATTTTCCTTAAAATGTAATTGGCTACAAATTATTACCTACTAAAACATTAAATTCTTACCTCACAAGACTGCTTGCTTTCCATTATCTTTAAAATAGAGTCTTTCAAAGCATGATGAACAAACTGTGTAGCAGTGGCTTTCATATACTGCTCCATCAAGGTGCTTGCAAGTGTTGTGGCTCGAAATAGGGTAGTGGCTTCATCTACACAAATATTTACATTAGAAGATTATTTGTAAAGGACTGACCTAATGTGACCAAATTGGAAGTTAAGTGAATTCATTTTACCTCAAAAGGAATAACCACTTAAACGTACTTTTTGCATGCAGCATTGAAGTACTAATTACAGTGACATCCTATACTTCTACAGACTTAACTCTGTAAGACTTTCATATGTATTACCTCATTAGATCATAAACAGGAGAAGGGATTAACACTGCCATGTTCATATGGAAAAATGAAGTCTCAGAATTGTTATATGTAAGATCAGTTAGACAGCTAGTGACAAAATTAGGACCACAAATCAGCTTTCCTGCCCATTGACCCCATGCTTTGAAACTTTGGGGTTTATTTACAATTAAGGATATAACACTAAATCCCAGTTTAGATTAATTTATTAGCTTAAAACGTGTCTACTGAGTTTCAGTAAAATTTTAATGAAATACAAATGCTACAGAAAAGATAAACTCAGTGTAAAATAAGGACCACCATTTTATCTATTCCTTGACAAATCTGTATTTTGTGATGACAAGGAAATAGTTCTAAACTTTACTATTTATTTGGGGAACCTAGAAGCAAGAACTATTACTGAATCAAAGTGCTGGGTGGGGGGGGGGGCATTGGGGGGGCCGGTGGATTATTTTGTAAGCCATAAAAGCACTGTGAGTCCAGCAGCTTGGGAACTCTACCTATCTATAAAAGTTAGAAATAAAATGCAACTGACACCCAGCTTCTGTGAAATGAATAAATAAACAAGACCTGTAATCCTGGCACTTTGGGAGGCCGAGGCAGGCGGATCACCTGAGGTCAGGATTTCAAGACCAGCCTGGCCAACATGGTGAAACCCCGTCTCTACTAAAAAATAAAATAAAAATTAGCCGGGTATGGTGGCATGTGCCCGTAGTCCCAGCTACTCGGGAGGCTGAGGCAGGAGAATTGCTTGAACCCGAGAGGTGGAGGTTACAGTGAGCTGAGATTGCACCACTGCACTACAGCCTGGGCGACTGAGACTCCATCTCAAAATAAATAAATAAACAAGAGAATACAATTAAATATGCCAGACAATCAAGCACTATGAGCCATTGATGTAGACACAGATACCACTTTCTTGTGGCTTCTAGTACTTATCTGCCAAACTCTGCATTAGAAATATCAGCTCCCCATAGTAACCAACATAATCAGAACTGATATCCAACTGCAATTTTTAATGAGGGAAAACAGAATAACTTACCTTGCAATATAATTTAACAATTTAGTATATTCAGAGATAGAGTCCATATATCCTTGATATAAAATCTAAACCCAGTTTCTTAAAGTATCACACTAATATAGCCATACTATACCTTCCATGCTTATTTCTCTGTCATTTAGTGTGCATAACAACAACGATTCAAGCTTTTCGTGAAGAAAAATCCTCAGTAGGATGCTGGCCAATAGTGTTCGGTCTTGTCCACATACATGTGATAAAGCGTAGACTACATGAAGTTCCTTTTGCAGTATAAGCTAAAATGACATTTTAAAAGACTGTTTAAAGTACATAGCATTAAGCATGCTCCATGAGACTAACAAGAAATATGTTCTTTCACAAGTTCTTATATTTAAAATGATGTCCCACTGAATAAATTTATTTAAAATAGAATGAATTCGTAATCTACCTATTTCTACCAAAATCACACTATAAAACAAGGTTTTAAATCTTCTCTGGCGTCAGTGTGCTACTAAGCTATGAATTACTATGTTTAGCTTAATAGATTTTTTATTAAATGTTAAATGTTTCTGTTAATTCCAACAAAAACAAGATTGATAAATAACTTAATACCTCTTTAAATTCACTGTACTCTTCTTCTGGCATGATTTTTTCCATAGAGTATCGTGCTCGAACACGCAGGGACCCTGGTTCAATACCTTTTAATGGTATATGGGAGCTGAGCAGAAACCATTCATCTGTGGCATGCCCTTTCTGTAATCGGCTCAACTGGCAGCGCATAAATACTTGGGAAGAAAAACAAGCAATTATTGTCTAAAAAGATAACATGATAGTCATGCAAGTAAATTTTTCTGGTGTTCAGTCTTCTCTATGGTGTTAAATGCTTTTCATTAAAGGAGTTTTCAATAACATCACAAATTCAATATTTAATTGCTTCATTCGTTTACTGAATGTCTACTGTGCACTAAACTCTGATAGGTAGGGAGTATAGAGATGATTGAGATGTGGTCTTTGAGTTGCGTAGAGGTCAGTTTAGTCAGTAAGGCAAGAAATCAATTATGTTTCAGCATTAAGTGCTGTTAACAGTGGTGAATGCTATTCGAGTACAGATAAATAATACCTAATTCAGCCTGTGGAGGTGAAAACTCCACTTTAAACAGGTAACCCTTGAGCTGACAAGATCTGGAAGTGTAGCTAAGAAGAAAAGTAGTGAAAAAAGAAAAGAGAGCACTTAAAATATAAGGTATGGCCTTCCTTCTGTGTCATTACTGTGGGGTTTGGATTTTATCGTAAAAGTAATGGAAAACTAAAATTACTACAAAAAATTACAGAATAAACATTTTATAGAGGAATATTCAGGCTTTAATCTGTCTGTTAATACATATCACTTCCTTCCCTAAGCCTGAGTGTTAAGAAGGTATTAACCTAATTCACCCTGATGTGAACTGGTAAATCCCACTGTCAACTGCTTTAGAGCAGTATGGAAGGAGTTGTGCTGCTGAGGACAGGAACTGGAAGCCTTTGACTACCAGAAGTGAATAAATGATATATTCAAGTTTAAGGGAAATTTTTAAATAGAATACTTTTTTACTAATATGCTAATGTAATCCCAGCACTTTGGGAGGCTGAGGCAGGCAGATCACCTGAGGTCAGGAGTTCGAGACCAGCCTGGCCAAAATGGTGAAACCCCCGTCTCTACTTAAAAAAAGTACAAAACTTAGCCAGGCATGGTGGTGGGCGCCTGTAGTCCCAGATACTCAGGAGGCTGAGGCAGGAGAATCGCTTGAACCTGCGAGGTGGAGGTTGCAGTGAGCCAAGATCACACCACTGCACTCCAGCCTGAGCAACAAGAGCAAGACTCCATCTCAAAAGAAAAAAACGGAAAAACCTAAAAAGTAGAAAGAAGGGATGAGGGCATGCCCTACAAAAAGACCACTGTAATCATTTTCTTATTCTTCCTATTCATTGGAGAAAGGAGGGTGGCTAGATACTTTAATCTTAATTGCCTAACAGTATGTACGGTTGAACCGTGTTGGTCTTTTTCTTTCTTAGGTATACTCTTTCTTGATAATCAATACTTTAAGATAATCAATACAATAATGCAGAAAGAAACTATCTCAAATTATACTACGTGCATTTCTGATTTTTTTTTAAATTTCTATTTCAAGACTATTTCATTGTGAATTTTAAAAGTATATAAAACATGCTTTTTCTATTTTAGAAAGTTTCTGTATCAACTTACAGATATCAGGATCTTTGCTTTTCTTTGTTTTATTACTGAGAGTTATTTCAAATCTATTGATGTCAGGAGGAAGATCACTAAAGGAGCAAGGAGAAAAAGAATTAACAAAATGATTTGGCATCAAACTACCTTATTTCTTTAGTTCTAGTATCAAATAAACCCCCATTTCTGCAAAAAAAAAAAAAAAAAAAAAAAAAAAGAGTGTGCTAGACCTAAAACCAGATTGACAACGTATTTTATTATTTGGTATACAGAAGACACGCAAATTACACACTTTTCCTACCATCTTTAACCTCCTAAACTAATAATTCATTCAAATAAGTACTGGAAACCCTAGTAAACATTTTGTATGTGTGGATTAGTAAAGTTTTTTGACTTGCTAATAATTCATGTTAATAACTAAGTGGAAAAACCAAGGGCATAGCACTTCACAAATAAAGGTAAACAAATACAACAGAAAAAAAAATATATATATAGCTATTAGGATACCTGAATATGGCACCTTGTTCTGATGGTTTAGAGACCAAAAAAAATAGAAAGAAATGCAATATGGTAAAAGAAAATGATTAATGTAATGATAAAATAAGACTTACTCAAAGACAAACTCTTCTGACCACACTGGGTTTTGCCCTTCCCTTGCATGAGTTTTTGCTACTTGGACACTATTCAAGTAGATGTTACAATATGGATTAGTAAAATGTTTTACTGGGAGTTTATGGGCTTCTTCAATATGTAAAACAAGGCTGCTGACCTAAAAAAAAAAAAAAAAAAAAAAAAAATTACCCCAGATTTCTATAATTGCACATTTCAAAAGCAATTACTCTAAGATACAAAGCCAAAAATAATAATTTATTTTCCCCTTTTTTCAGAAAATATGAGCTTTGGTTATATTTTTCCTTTACATATGACATACTTAAAATATTCAAACATTTAAAATAATTCTTCCCACCTAAAAAGATAAAACAATGCAATTTTATTTTACAAGTTATTTCTCCCACTATATACTTGGAGAAATAATGAAATACATCTTTTCTACCATAAAACAATGATAAAGAGAAAATGAAGTTAAGAAAATTCTTTACTAATGTAAGTAAACAACTGTCACTACTCATCGAAATCCCGTATGTTATATAATATTTATCTGGAAGATTCTATTTCTATAGAAGAGTTCCACAGCTAAACACTTTTAAAACACTGACCTTACCTTCTTATTTTACAGGAAAGGATACAAACCTAAAGAAACTAAGCTATTTGTCAGTTTGGATGCCAAAACTTAGATCATCTACCTTCTAGTATCAGGTCCTCTTTCTCTCTTGCCATATACTACTTGTGTGGCCTTGGACAAATCTGTCCCTCTAAGCCTCATCTTTCTAATATGTAAGTATAAAGTCTACACTACAGGTTGTAATAAGGATTACAAACTAGTTATCCCTCAGTTATCTGTGGGGGACTGATTTCAAGACCCTCCACCTCTCTCTCCTGGCAGATAACTAAGCCCAAGATGCTCAAGTTCCATATAGAAAATGACGTAGTATCTGCATAAAATCTATGCATGCCCTCCTGTATGCTGTAAATCATCTCTAGATTACTTGTAATACCTAATACAATGTGAATGCTATGTACATAGTTGTTATACTGTATCTTTTTATTGTATTTTTTTCTGAATAGTTTTGACCCATGGTTGGTAGATTACAGTGATGCAGAACCCATGAATAGAAAGGGCCAACTGTATATGTAAGTCACTAAATCTCACTGCCCACTGATACATAAAAAGTGTTTGAGATGTTAGCTATGATTATGTTAAACCTGCAAATGTCAGTTTAATGGCTCACGTTTCATACAAAATACAACTTGCTCTTATTTGCAAAAATCCAATCTGATTTTTGATAGCTTACAAAATGTTACAATGTTATGAAGACATGGCGATTGTGTGTCTACTTAAATGTCCCTGGCGAAGAGCCAGACTTTGGGTTACAGGGACTATTTAGTCACCTAAATGTCAACCATTATCCACTCCCAGTAGAACAGTATGTTAATCACTCAGCTTATCAGATATTCACATGAAGAGAACAGGAGACACTTTGGTCAGTAAATATTGTACTCAACTTTCTTTAAAACCTCGAGAATGTCAAAATTTGCCTAACTTCTTCCAATTATATAGGGATTACTATAAAGAAAAAAAGCTAAGAAATGGAGGTTATAAAGTTACCCTTGTAAAGGCAAAAAAGAGAAAGCCTAGCTTAACTCTCCACAACTCGAAGTATAGGGCATGTTACAGTTTCAAATAAGATTAAATATCTCCTAAGAGTTAAGCAGTAGGTTTTAAAAGCTGTTCTTCAAAATGAAAATCCCAAAAAAGTTTATTGAGATTTGTGCTATAAATCTGATGATCTTTTCAATGTTCTACTTTTTTGAAAAAGGCCAAAATAATTTTTTAAAGGAAAATTAAGTGCCCAACAGAACAGTTTCTGCTGTGTTGGTTTAGTATTGTTATTTAAAGTGGAAGAATAATCTTTCTTATGTTTTTAACAGTTGGCATTTTGGACTAAGAAAGAACATTCTCTTTCATAAAGAAGTAACATTTTCCTGCTACTAAAGCAAGTGGCAGCATGGCTTAACCCCTCCTAAGATATGATGTCCAAAACAGTTCAGATAAAAATAAAATAAAAAGAGCGAAGCGTTAGAGCAAAATGTGACAATTAAAAATCAAAGAAAATTAAGCTTCACCTGACGAAGGCGTTTATTGGATGTCCCTGGACTACTTTTCCGTAAATTGCAAAATGCCTGCAGACCTTTCATCCAATCCTACAAAGAAAAAAAGCATTTCAAAGAAATATACACTAGTTTATTTGGTTTCCAAATCATCAGTTAGGTTTTTTTTTTTTTTTCCAAATTCAACAATTCCTTCCTTCTCTAGACTGCCCTTTCGTTTCTCGGACTATATTGCACTTTATAACAATAACCAATAATAAAATAATAAATAATAAAGTAATAACAATAAAACAACCAAAACAGTTGTAATTCTGTATAAATCTTTGTTTGAATTTATGTATTAAACACATCGAGTGGCCATTAATTAGCCAAAAAATCAATTTACATGAAAGAAACTGTTTCTCCCAAACATACTACCTTGGGGAAGTTAACTGTCAAGTATAATTAAGCTGTTACACTTGAGGCAAGCTTAGGTGGAATTTAACTTGATACATTTTTTGAAAAGGGGAGAGGGCTGATTCTAAAACCAACTGATAACGTTATGACTGATCCCATGACAAGCATGCTAATCTATACTTTAGGCCATGATACAGGCAGAAATGTATAAGGGGATTTGGGTTATTTTTAAGCTTTTAAATATAACATTAGATTTTAAAAATCATTTTAGCCTAATATTCAAATCAAATTGCAGCCATATTTTTTAAATGTTTAGTGCTTTGGGGGAAAGAAGAGAACTAAGGTTTATTAAAAATAAATCTAAATATTCACTTTGGTTTTTACATGTTTCTGGAAAGCTGTGTTCTATTGCTTTATTCAATTATGTCTTTAGTTTGTTGGCTATTTCAGTGAAGCTGAACTTTATCAATATTTAGAGACAGTCTTTATATTACAGCAAATTAAAACCAAATCAGTTACCATAGCTTTTTGAAATAGAAGAGAATAACCAGAGACCCCCACAGCCCAACAAATCGACAAAAACTGGAAATACCATTTATGGAAATATATAAATATTATGTATAAATACATTTAAAACATATTCTAAGGCTGCAAAACATGCTGAAATGTCACTATGGTATGTGACACATTTTTATTCAGAAAGACGGACGATGGTAAAATGATTAGAAAATAGGATACTGAAGTTTCTAACTCAATTTCTAACATTTAAAAAAATCATGTAAGTTACCAAAATGTTTTGAGCCCTACCTTTCTCGTCTAAAAATTAGGAATACATAGCCATAAAATTTTATGTGCATTACATGTGAAATGAGCATTTAAATGAGATATTTTATAAAGATGTGAAATACGACATTCAGTTACGAGCTACAAAACACAGTGGCTCATTCAAGTTTATTCTATGAGTCTCATGCTAGGATCCAGTTTTAAGGGCATCTTCTTCATATCTAGGGTTGGCAAATTATATTTCCAACAAAGCCACTTTCACTTCTTAACCACGTTTAAGTTCCTTCATTAGAGTATAAGCCGAAATTTAGCCATATTTGTGTAAAATACGACCATATACCCCAGAAGTATTAGGGTTCAAAGAAAGCAAAAAAAAATTTTAAGAGACAGTATCTCAGTCTGTTGCCTAGGCTGGGGTACAGTGTCTCAATCTTACTCACGGTAACTCAAACTCCTGTGCTAATGCAATCTTCCTGCCTCATTCTATCCAGTGGCTGGGACTACAGGCATAAGCCAGAACACCCAGCTAATTTTTTACTTTTGTTATAGAGGTGGCGTCTCCGTTTGCTGCAAAATATTTTTTAAAGAGTTTTTTTCTTTAATATTATTTCTTCACAAAATTACTTAATAGAAGCTGTAAGAAGGACACTGCACGTGGATCAATAGCTAATCTAAAGTAGACATTATATGTAGACTTGGCTTGGAGAATAGATTCCTAAAATCTCTTTCCTTGTGTTGACTGACTTTTATTTTCAGACATGGAGTTCAACCAGTGAAGAAGAATAATTAATGCCTGTTAGCAAAACTAACTGGCTTACCTTTGGATTGTACTGAGATTATCTACAGCCTTTATGCAGAGAGGATTTTAAACGAGCATTCTCAGTTGGACTCAACATCATAGAGTATTTAAAGGTCAATTTAAAATGGAGTTTTCATTCCTAATAACCCTTCACTGTGTTTGTTTCTGCATTTCTTTCAGAAAACTTTTTACATATGAAATCTCTTTCCTTAAAATAAGAGATGATTAGATTTCAGGGCTTCTATCACTTTATCTTGAATGCAATCGTTTTCTATTTCAGTTAATAAGAAAACATGGGCTAACATAAAAGTTTACGGTGGTTGAAGAAACAGTACTCTTACCTCTGCTTGTTCTGGAGTTTCTCCCGCAAAGTAAAAGATGTAATGTTCTTCGCTAAAGTGCTGAACTACTATCTGAAAACAGTTTGGCCTTTAAATTAAAAACAAAAATTATTAGGAAGCTTAACAAAAAGCAGCAAAATATTTATACCAGCTTCCAAAACACAATAAATAACATAAAATTATAATTCTTAAGAGAAATAATACTCCACTGTACTAGATTATTAAAAAGAAGTCAGCTGTATATATTTTAGAAAACTTTATGTCAGCACTATTAAAATTTTATCAGTGTTTCAAAGTGTAAACTAAAGCAATTTCAATTAATTGTAAAAGACATTAGAAATAAAGTTACAAACAAATTGAAGCTGAATTGCTACAACTACACACAGCTAATCTGAAAAACTTTATATGCACTGGAAAAAGACTAGAAATGTTCTTAGACCAAAAATGTTCTAAGTAATTATCTCTAAGGAGATTGCAGGTGATTCTATATTTTCAAATTTTTCTAAACTGATCATTTTTCTTCACCTGTTGAAATGGAAACATCATCTCCTTATACATATGCTGTTCTAGAGTTTAAGTGAACAGCTGTGTACAACAAATGTTCGTCTTCCTTTAGTATTATTATAAATCATTTGATACCACTTTTGAAAATGGTATCTTTCCAACTAGACTTGAAAATATTGATAAAATCTTTACTAAGGGCCTGCATGTTTTTGGAACTCAATAAATGTTACTTCTATTTCCTGCTTTAAACAAAGATTTTGTATCATGCTAATGTTAGGAGGCCATAGCAAAAATACACAGAGGACAGGCTTAACACTTATTAAAGATAAAGACTATCTTTTCATGCTTTGAGAATGTCCTAAAAATAATCATGGAAAATAGGAATTGGAAACTCCCAATTCTAAATATTGCCTGTATCAGACTAACCATCCTAGTTGGATAAAATTTAAAATATTAATACAAAACAAAAAAAACAACTGTTTGAAAGCAGTGGAGAACAACCAAAGCAGCTAAGATTTGAGGAGCCAAGATCATACTATAATGAACCCGACATTCTCCACAGCTTTTCCATTCAAGGCAGTTGCCAATTCCTAAGCTGTGTAGCTGAGACGCTAAGCAGAAAATAGTAGCTAAAAGGCTAAAAAACTAACTACAAATCCAGTAGTTTGACAGTGCTGGGAGGGGGAAAAAAATGAATTTCAGGCTTTCCACTGAGACCCCTGAAGGGCTATGCCTTCATGATAAGGGCAAATCAGAAATGGAACAGCCTTTACAAGATGTACTATCCCTACACTATCCGTAAGAACAATTCTTTCTGGACATAGTAACATTATTATCCATAGTTTCCATAGTTTTTCATGTACAATGTTTACCATTCAATCAAAGTAAGTAGACACTACAGGCATCAGGATTAAATGGCTAAAAGTTGCTGGGATTACAGGCGTGAGCCGCTGTGCCCAACCTTAAAAGAAAAATCTGTTTTCTAAATGAGAGACTTGAGTTTAGTTCTCATTAACATAACTTTTTCATACTAGGTTTCAGACTTGGTATCATTAAATATAATTCATGACAAAGACTTTTTTTAATGTCTTCATATTCTTTTAAGTCACCTTCAACAAGAAACTGCACAAGAAACAAGTTACAACTTCATAGCAAGTGATAAAAGTATATTTATTGCTTTTCCCCATACCAGACAAACTCCTTTCTTGTTACTAACCAGAATAGGAATCATTCAGAATCTTCAACTTGTACTTCAAGGATCTGATCCTTCTTTTTACTCTAGCAGTTCTTTTTCTTTTACTGTCAAGTGTAATGTGGACCTTTCTTTTGATTGTGCCAATAGATTTCCAATCTAACTGCATCTGTTCATATAAACTAATGCTAAAGCTTTTCTTCAGTCTTACAGATATTGCTATATTCCTCTTAATACTTCCTTAAGATTCATATAATTCCAGTTTTAAGTATCACTAGTGAATCATTTTTAACTTCATTTTTCCCAGGTTGAATTTCTGCCTTAAATCCATAAACTGTCAAAACACGTATCTTTTTGTATTGTACATATAATTTGACGAAGTTTACTCATTCTTCAGTAAACCTGCAAAATGAGAATCATTCCCCAAAAGTTTTTCTCCTGTAATCATAAACTTTTATCAAAACTTTTCTTTTGGACAGCTAACATACTTCAGCATCCAACAGTAGGTATTTTGATTCCACTTCTCACATAAAACTGAAAACGCATGCAACTGAAGCAGCTTAGATTTTATTACAGCCTCCATTTCATTCTATTATTTAATATGGAATTCAGGTCTACAGACAAACATATATATAATCTTGACATAAAATCTTTAAATGTTCCTATCATGAAGGCTCATCATCAGTCATTAACTAGCATTTCCATAGGACCTTCGTTGTTTCAAAGTATTAAAGAAATACATTTAACAAATGTATTTTTTTCGGGGCCTAGGAAGTGAGTTACATTTTTTTAAAATTATTTTTCATCTTACGAGTCTAATGACTTGCCAATGTTAGTCACTAAATTGCCCTTATTGGGGGAAAATTAATATCAGTACATTAAGGCTAATTATAAAGTAGTAAAAATGAAAAATATATCAAATTTATTATGTTCTTTTCAAGAACCTCCTATTTTACAATGATAATTACAACAATTTTAACTTCCCTGTTAATTGAAAGAAATGTAAGAAACAAAATGAGACATTTCTGCTTGAACATAAAAAGTAGCTTCATGATGATTAACAAGCTGTGAATAAAGTAATATTCAGAGTACCTGGATGATTGAACAAGAAAGTAGGAAGTACTGAAGTATAGCCACTATAAAAAGCTCTCTGTCTCCAAGTGTTATGTACCACTTCTTTTGCCCCAATAAAATGATGAATTGGAACAGTTTATACAGGGATCATATGATTTCAAGTGTTATAATTTTTGAAATGTAAAACATCTGTTAAATACTTGTACTACAATAGGATTTTACAACCACTAGTATCTCAAGGGACACCTACACTGATTAATGGAACACTGGTTAGGAAGCTGTGCTTAACCAAATAAATTCATACCCATCCTCCAAGAATCAAGAACCACCTATTTCATATTACTGATCTCAATGAAGTTGTTCCCAAAATATCATCCGACTTTTACTGTTTTAATTGTTTTCACGATAATAAACTACATTTAGTAGTGAATAGTGTCGTCTCTCCAATATCCATTTCACCCATACATATGGTAAGCAGAGCAGCTTCACTATTTGGGTGAGATCACTTCTAGCAACAGATCTGGGCACAAAAGGGCCTCCTCATTCTATCGGGATAATCCCATTCCTTTTGCTACCTCAGGTAACCTAGAACTAAAAATTGGTTGAGAGGTGGCTCAACAGAATATTTTCAAGATTTTTAATAATTATGGGAGTGAATGCTTACGGCCCTTTCTCTGGTGCTGTTTGCCACCTTGCTACTATGTAGGGAACTGGTTTGAGGAAGGATTCAACCCACAAGAAGGGTGCAGAGTAGAACTAAAGAGAAAAGCCAGAGACCTGAATCAACCATATTTGAAGGCTAAGATTCTCAGGTTGTGAAAAAGGGGCAGAAAAATCTCAAGAAATCCTGTCTCGCACAATCTTTGTGTTTTTTGGAACAACTCTTTATGAGGTATCAGAGAGTCTTCAAGGAAAAAAAAAAGGGTATCTTTGTAAAATGAATTTATGAAGTAATTCATACTATTTTAGAGATTCACAATATAAACACTAGCTAAGAATACAAAAAGCCTTGCTATATATAAGTAAAACTATTTGTTCAATCAGCATTCCTCAAACCTATCTGATCATTTTAAAAAACTGTCAAAATCACAAATAACACTAATGTGATCTCCTAAACACACTCTGAAAAGAGAAATGACAAGGCTATATATTTTACAGGTATTTCTCTTAAGAGAAATATTTCAACAGGATAAAACGTAGATTTGCCTCACAGAAATGCCATCCTGCAGCAGAAAAACAAGCTGTTGAAACATTTGTTTTAACTGCCTTTTCTCTAACTAATTGTGACAATAGGTAATAAAAGTGGTAAGTACATCTAAAAAGACTGGGATGGATTACTGATAATACTAATGGTGAAAGGTAAAAGGCCGTTGTTCTTGAGCAAAAATCCAGATGTAATCAAGAGCTGGATTTGTCCTCTGATGTTTAGGATTCAGCTTATACATTTATATTCATTTTTTTAAAACCAAGCAATCAATGTAAGAAGAATTTTTTTTTTAAATTTCAAATACATTTTTCCTATCAAGACAATTTTAAGATTATTTTTTAACGTTAACTTTTCTCAAGAACTTGCTTACAGAGTTAATGGCAGAATTGAGTGCACCTAGTACTCTTGGGTACACTGAGTTAAAGCATGTGAAAAAAACAGAGGAAAGATGACAAAGACTCAAAGTCAGTCACTCAAAAGATTGCTGGTGGGGGCAGGGAGAAAACATGCCTTATACTACAGGAAATGTCATGCCAAAGATTTCTATGCAATACAATGGAGTAGACTTTATGCATATGTTAGTCTAAAATTAAGCAAGGAAGGCAAAAATTACCTAGAAAGTACATCTACTACTGTTAGAAGGTAATTTTAGGGCTCTCAAAATTGGTTTGCTTTGTTTATACCCACTATTTTATTACTAAGACAATCCCGAAAGAAAAATAGGAAACCAGTCTCTTACCTGCCAAAGAGACTATCGTGAACGACATAGACAGAACATACACTGAGATCTATTAATCCTTTTGGTTTGGTAGCTCGTTTTTCGCTTTCAAAATAAATAAGCTGGGCATCACTACCCTCTAAGATAAAATATAAATTTTTCCAACGTTTTCCTTTGCCTGTTAAAAAAAAATAATTATTATTTTCTCTTAGCCAAATAATTGCGAAATTCTACATATTATTAAAATTAGTATTTCTAAAAATATGAATCAATTTTTATTCCAAAGCTTATGTAATATGCCAATTCTTACATAATGAGAAAATGCCTGTAACAAATCTATACAAAAATGCCTTTTGTTACATTACGTGTTTTAATCACAGAGTAAATGTTGAGAATACTTTATATCTTCAGAGATTTCATCATGAGGAAATCGTCAAAATTCTTGTTTTGGAGTAATTCTTTAACAGTCTTCAGGAAAAAATTCTTCCACTAAAGCACACCCCCACCCACAATTCCCCAACATGTCTTTATGTCAAATTGAGGTAAATCTGTAAAATATCAATACTATGAATGTGCTATGTGCCATAAGGATTTCCTCAAAAAAAAAAAAAAAAGAAAAAGAAAAAGAAACCATGGGCTGAAGAAACATTCTGGGTTGAAAATATAGACTTCTAAATATACCTACACTCTAAATTTTGAAGAATGCTTATATATGGGCTCTAAACAAGTGTCAGTTACTAATAACTCATGTCAAAACTTATTAAATATATATCACAATAAGTTCGGAGCTCCATATTTACAACATCTCTATCAAATGGGTTAATGATGAAAGTCTGAACTTACTCTTTTTCAGAAGATAACCTTTCTTAACAATATTTTTATAGAAGGCATCCTTTGTTTTACGACGGATAGTATTATAAATTTCCTTGCCATCCACTGCGTCATTGAGTACTTGTTCTTGATCCTGAATTTTAAAAAACATTAAAATTATTTCATACATTCTTGATGGAAATGAAGTAAAAAATCTATAAAATTACCAATTAAAAGCCAAAGTGCTTAAAATACCAAAATCTAGATATACATAACACATAAATGATTTTTTGCTTTCCAAAGAAATTCTCAGAAATGTTTCCTTATAATTTCGAAGAACACAGACAACGTTCACAGAAAGATTTCCTTGCCAGTCCCAAGAACAACTAATAAGTTGTCTGTTTCCATGGATACCTAATAAACTATTTTCAAATATAGTCAGTTATACTTTACAGCAAATAATGTTTTAAAAACATAAACTTGTCACAGCATAACTGGTAAATTAGGACCCAATAAAAAAAATAAATTCATGTTTGCTTATGCACAGTTGTGTCTGTGAGAAATGCTAGGTGAATACAGACAACAGTACCCAGGTGAACTAAGACATGAGAATGAACAAAACATACACACTTCGAATACCTAACAGTTCCCTCAATCCACTAAGTGTGTCACATGCCACACCCATGCATCTGCAGCTGGTGGTATAACTCTGATTTCAGATAATCCTCCTCTGCCAATCTGCAACATTCCCACGCTTCAACCCTACCAATGGCCATTTCCACATGTAAACTTCAGGTCTTTCTTCAAGGTAAAATGCCATATTTATTGTAGTATGTACATATTTATTAAAAAGAAAATATATAAAATTAAGCAACATGTTTATATTAGGTTCTTTCTTGATGTATCATTGATGAAATTTCTAAGTGTTACACCCTTAACCTCACTTTGCCCAAAAGCCCTGTGGTTTTGATTGCCTGATTTTGCATAATGCTATGATTTTTAGGAATGTATATGTTACATTTTAGCAGAACTTACATTAATTGCTAAATCCCTTGAGAAAAAGAATTATATCAGGATGCCTTTATCATGATCTTTCCAGAATGAATGAATCTTCAATTTTACTATTAAGGTCAGTTGGACTGTTTTAGTTTTCTGGTTTCCTTTTTGAGTAGCTCTTAACTATTTTGCAAGGATTAATATTTTATGACTTTTAGTCCATCTTACAAACTTCATGGGTCCATTCAATCCTCTTATAAATCTAAGTTATGCTGTGGGATTTTCACAATCCTCTCTCTCCTGTATCTTGAAATATTATGCTGTTTCATCATCCTAGGAACTATTTCATTACTCAGAATTATTCCCAAGTTTATGCTAAAAAATTACTAAAATAATAAGAAAATAGAAGAATGAATTGCCTACAAAAGGGTTGACAAACTATGGCATGCAAGCTAAATCCAGTCCACCACCTGTTTTTTATACATAAAGTTTTATTGGAACACAGCCATGCTCATTCCCTAACATGCTGTCTGTGGTTGCTTCCAGATAAAAAGACAGACTTTAGTGGACACACTAAATGAACTGCAAAACCCTTTACAGAAAATTTTTGCCAACCCCTGGCCTAGATAATATAACTGAAATAAATCATCTGTATTGCATCACTCTGGGTGTTTTCGTGTCTGTGTGTGTGTGTGTGTGTGTGTGTGTGTGTGTGTTTTAACTGTGTTGCAAAGTATTGCAGCGTCTTTTGTAAAAATATAAAAGGCCATCTTTGCTGTATTTTTAGCTTTGATTGATCGTACTTAAAATATTCAGAACTCTTTATTTTCTGCTCATAAATGATAAAGAGAAAAAAACTGATCCAGGAAGATATCTGGCAATTAGAAAAATCAGAAAATGAATGCAAAGAAATAGCACTCTAGACTCTACCATGATGGCAGAATTGATTTTGATAAATCTCAGACTGTTTTTCAGGTGATGATATACTTGAATTTTCTCAAACTCAAGAATCACTGAGTGAACCATATTACTTCTAAGGGGAAAAAAAGGAAATATGATGTTCTCATCTGGTTAGTTATTAAATAGGAAGAATGTCGTCACGCAATATTTTGTGATAAGAACCTGGATTATCCTGTTCGGCTAAAAAGAAATGAGACTATTTAAATTTTTGTATGTACATCAAAATTTACTTAATATGACTTGTGAATGGGCAAATATTAAAGGCCCTTTGTATAAAAAATTACTGAAAGTAAACATAGATATTTTAAAATTCACTGGATTGATCACTCTTATAAACAACGTTAATTGCTGTTTTAAAATCTAAACAAAAATATTTTACAATTATGGAGCAAAGGACACTGTACTCTCCAACAAAATTATGAGCCATCAAAGTTTTCAAAAGTACTGCATTTTGCTTGCGCCTTTAATCCCAGGACTTTGGGAGGCTGAGGCAGGATCATCTGAGGTCAGGAGTTCAGGACCAGCCTGGCCCACATGGTGAAACTCTGTCTCTACTAAAAATACAAAATTAGCTGGGCGCGGTGGCGCGTGCCTGTAATATCAGCTACATGGGAGGCTGAGGCAAGAGAATCGCTTGAACCCAGGAGGCGGAGGTTGCAGTGAGCTGAGATCGTGCCATTGCACTCTAAGCCTGAACAAAAAAGAGCGAAATTCCGTCTCAAAAAAAAAAGAAAAAACTACTGCATTTTGATAATACAAAAACAAGAAAGAATCATAAGCTAGATTGCAATAGTGATGTACTTAAAATCTAGAATTGATATGATAGATATAATGCAAGAAGAACCAAAGTAATTACAAGTAGAACTTATTAGACATGTATCTGATTTCAAATCTGGAATCAGAATTTACAAGATGGCTGTGTTTCAGGTCTGTGCACAAAGGGTGAAGAACTGTTAGTTGCATTGAAAATACTGTCCATTTCAGGTACATAAGCCTTCCTAGACATGAAAACATGGAACAAAAATTTGGGTACACTACATTTAAATTCTTATTACATTTTCCAATGCAGTTGGTTTTTGGATCATACCCTGATTCTTGGTGATGCGAATTATTTGTAAAATGACTTAGGAATATAAAAAAATTAAAAGGGTACACTGGACCATGATGTTACAAATAAGTGATGACTTTTTTTTACTTTCCTGTTAATACAGATTTGTATTTACCAAATCTTTAGTTCAATGGTGATGGCACTTAGTATTAGCTGCAGAATGGAACATTCTTGGAGTCTGTCATTTAAGACATGTAACCACACTAATATTTGGATTTAAATACTTGATTCCAAGATGCTCTATATAGGTCTTTTAAAAATCATATGAAAGTGGGGACTAGTCCACAAATCCTAAAGGATTCCAATGCACTAGATGATGCTATAGGCAAGAACACAACTTCACTTTTCAAGTCCTAGTAAATGATAGGAGAAAGCCTTCTCTGTGTGTTCCTTTTCTCAGCCCGAGAGATAGTTCTTAGATTTTTTACATTTCTCCCAAGGGAAGTTCAATAATCGGATTGGTGACAGTCTAACAGCCACTGAACCAAGCATTTCCCTAGAAGTTACATATGTAAGCTCCTGAAGGCAGACTTTACTTGCAGATCCTAGCTTTGTTTCTTAATGTAGGAAAACACCATTTAATATATTAATTCAGTAACTGTTGAGTCCCAGGCATTGCTGTAGTTCTTGAAATACATCAGTGAACAAATCAAAGACCCCTATCCTCATGGAACTTATATTCTAACCAGGGAAAGATTAAAAATAAACATACATAAATAAATTGTACTGTATGTTAGAAGATAAGCGCTCTGCAGGGTTGAGCAAGTTACAGTGTTAACTAAGGTGTCTAGGTAAGTGTCATTTGCTAATTTGCTAAGTTTTGAGCAAAAACTTGAAAAAATTAAGAGTTAGGCTAGTGGATATCCAAGGGAAAATAATTTTGGACACAGTGAACAGCTACAGCAAAGATCCTAAGGAAGGAAAGAGTCGAGTTCAGAAAATTAATGGACTGCCACTGTTGGGTCTTGTATGCCATTCTAAGGACTTTGGCTTTTATTCTGAAAGAAACAGAGAACATTTTCAAGTATTAAAACAGAGGAGTAACATGATCTGACATTTTAAATGGATCCCAGTGATAGCTGCGTAGCATGCAGCATAAGGGGACAAAGCTAGAAGCTAGCAGATTGAGGCAGATTCTGGTGGTGGTCATATTCTAGACATACTTTGAAGGCAGAGTCAGTATGATCTTCCTGACAGGTTAGATATAGAGTACAGAAAGAAAAAAGAGAAAAACTGAGGATGATTTAAGTTATTTACTTAACCTCTCAGCTCTCAGTTGCCTTATCTTTGAAATAGGTGTAGTCATTATAGTGTCACCTTGGTAAAGGTGTTGAGAAAATTAAATGAATGAATATGTATAAAAAACAGTGCTTAAAATATAGTGCTCAAAAACGTAAGGCATTTTTATTATGGGGTGTATTGTCTCAAAAGGCCCCTTTTCTACTAATGCTTGTCTCGACAAGTGTTAATAGTTCCAGGAAGTAAGCAAACCTAGCTAGGACTCTGCTCTTTCTTAGCCTTTGCCAGCATCTTAGCCTGAGTCTGGGTACACAGGGTCACCTCACTGGAAGATGAGGTGATTTGCTAGCTAATCAATTTGGCAATTAGTAAAAACATTTTACTTGCTTTTGTACTAATAGTTAAAATCCTGCTTGAAGAATGAGTTTTATTATTCCCCAAACTTCTACTAAAACCTACTTTTCACCTCATGCTCCAAAATAATAGACCACAAATAGCACTTAATAGTTTCTGTGTAGCAATCAAATTGCTTTATAATCAATATTAATTATTTCTGAAGTATTCAAAGCATTATAGGCACTTTTGCAAAACCAACTGGAGGTTTGTTCAGTTATAAAACAGTAACACAAGAGTGAGGCACATTATATATCTGAAGTAATTCTTAAAGCAGTCTTATAACATACTGCAAATTTACTAGATGCCACGTACTATCTCTCTCTCTCTTTTTTTTTTTTTTTTTTTTTTTGAGACGGAGTCTCATTCTGTCACCCAGGCTAGAGTGCAGTGGCGCAATCTTGGCTCACTACAACCTCCACCTCCTGGGTTCAAGCGATTCTCCTGCCTCAGCCTCCAGAATAGCTGGGACTACAGGTGCGTGCCACCATACCCGGCTAATTTTTTGTATTTTTAGTAGAGACGGAGTTTTCACCGTGTTAGCCAGGGTGGTCTTGATCAAAACTTAAATCAGAAAATTCTAAGTACAAATTCAGTATGGGGAAATGTATAATTTGGGGTCAAATAAAATCACTAATTCAAAGAGCCAAGGGGAATTAGAATTGAGGATACAGCAATGGAACTATATAGCAGGATCTGTCATCTGGAGGCAAAAGCATCTCTAATCCTGAAAAAAGACCCTAGCCGTGGTCTAAAAAGCACTCACCACATGTTATTTAAAAAATAGACATATATAAAACATATATATTTGTGTGTGTGTGTCTGTGTGTAATATGTTCTGGCTACCTTCTCTTCCAATTACTCTGCAGTAATCAAAAATTACTCAAAAAGTGAAACAAGATGGATGTTAAAATAGCAGTATTTAGACAGGCAGAGAGGAAGACTGACATGGCGATAGGAAGGAGCACATTAAGGTGTAAGACATTTAGTAACAATATAGGCAAGAGTAAAGTAGGTACTTCTTGCTGAAAAGCAGAGAATCATTCATTCAATCAATATTTATTGAATATCTAATGTCAGGTACTGTTCTAAGCACTGGGGAAAAAACAATGCAAACAAAAATCTCTGTTCTCATAGACCTTAAATTCTACTAGGAAAGCATGCAGGAACGAAGGAAAATATAGGCATACCTTGGAGGTATTTCAGATTTAGCTCCAGACCACCACAATAAAGCCAGCCATATGAATTTTTTGCTTTCACAGTGCATGTAGAAGTTATGTTTACAACTATACTGTAGTCTGTTAACTGTGCAACATCATGTCTAACAATGTACACGTGTTAATTTAAAAATATTTTATTACTAAAAACTGTTGCAGCAGCCAAGGTGGCTCAAAACTGTAATCCCAGCATTTTGGGAGACCAAGGCAGAAGCCTTGGTCTTGGGGCCAGGAATTCAAGACTAGCCTGGGCAACATAGCAAGACTCTATCTCTACAAAAAAATATTAGCTAGGCACAGTGGTGTACACCTGTAGTCCTAGCTACTGGGGAGCCTGAGGCAGGAGGATTGCTTGAGCCCAGGAGTTCAAGCTTGCAGTGAGCTACAGTTGAACCACTGTATTCCAGCCTCAGCCACAGGGCAAGACCCTGACTCCAGAGCGGGGGAAAAAAAAACTAACAATCATCTAGGCCTTCAGTGAGTCATAATCTTTATGCTGGTGAAGGGTCTTGCCTTGATACTGATGTCTGCTGACTGATTAGGGCAGTGGTTGCCAAAGGTTGGGGTGGTTGTAGCAATTTCTTAAAAATGAAGTCTGCTGCATCAATTGACTCTTCTTTCACAAAAGAAATTCCCTAAAATGCTCTTTGATACCATTTTACCCACAGTTGAACTTCTTTCAAAACTGGAGGCATTCCTCTCAAACCCTCTTGCTGCTTTATCAAGTTAAGTTTATAGAATATTCTAAATCCTTTGTTTTCATTTCAATAGTGATCACAGGATCTTCACAGGAGTAGATTCTATCTCAAGAGACCACTTTCTTTTCTTATTCATAACAAGCAACTCCTCTTTCACTCCAGTTTCATCACAAAAGTGGAGTAGTTCAGTCACATCTTCAAGCTCCACTTCCAAATCTAGTTATCTTGCTATTTCTACCACATCTGCAGCTACCTCCTCCTCAAAGTCATCTTGTAGTCTTGAGCCCCTCAAAGTTATCCATAAGAGTTGGAATCAGCTTCTTCCAAACTTCTGTTAATGTTATTTTGGCCTCTGCCCATGAATCACAAATGTTCTTAATGGCATCTAGAATGATGAATCCTTTCCAAAGGGTTTTCAATGTACCTTGCCCAGATCCGTAAGAAGAGTCACTATTTTTGGCAACTATAACATTATGAAATTATTTCTTAACTAAGGATTTGAAAGTCAAAATTACTCCTTGATCCGTGGGCTGCAAATACAAGCTGTGTTAGCTGGCATGAAAACAACAATCTCCTTGTACATCTGTATCTGAGCTCTTGATTGTAGAGTTGCATTGTCAGTGATCAGTATTATTCTGAAAAGAATCGTTTGTTCTGAGCAGTAGGTTTCAAAAGTGGCCTTAAAATGTTCAGTAAACCATGCTGTAAACAGATGGGCTATCGTGCAGACTTTGTAGTTCCATTGACAGAGCACAGGCACAGTAGATTTGGCATAATTCTGATGCTCCTAGGATTTTCAGAATTGTCAATGATAACTGGTTTCAACCTAAAGTCACCAGCTGCATTAGCCCCTGAAAAGAGTCAGCCTGACCTCTGAAGATTTGAAGCCAAGCATTAACTCTTGCCATGAAAGACCTAGCTAACATTTTCAGATAGAAGGATGTTTTCTTTACACTGGAAATCTGTTGTTTAGCCACCTTCAACAGTTATCTTCTGGATAACTTGCTAGTTATCTTCTGGAAAACTAGCTAGATGTTCTGGGTAACTTGCTACAGTTTCTTTGCTTCACTTTACACTTTTATGTTATGGAGATAGCATCTTTCCTTATATCTTATGAATCAACCTCTGCTAGCTTTCAACTCTTGTGCAGCTTCCTCACCTCTGTCAGTCTTCACAGAATAGAAAAGAATTAGGACTTTGCTTTGGATAGGCTTTGGCTTAAGGGAATGTTATCCCTGGTTTAATCTTCACTCCAGACCACTCATATTTTCTCCGTATCAGCAATAAGTGTGTTTCACTTTATTATCATTCATGTGTTCAGTGCAGTAGCACTTTTAATTTCCTTCAACAACTCTTCCTTTGCATTCACAACTTGGCTGTTTGGTGCAAGAGACCTAGCTTTCAGCCTATTTTGGCTTTCACCATCCCTCCCTAAGCTTAATCCTTTCTAGCTTTTGACTTAATGTGAGAGACATGTGACTTTTCCTTTCACTTGACCATTTAGAGGCCACTGTAGGGTTATTAATTGGTCCAATTTCAATAGTGTTGTTTCTGGAGAAATAGGAAGGCCCAAGGAGAGGAAGAGAAACAGAACCAGCCAGTCAATGAAGCAATCAGAACGTACACTACATTTATCGATTAAGCTTGCAGTCTTCTTCAGATGCAGTTCATGGCACCCCAAAACAATTGCAGTAGTAACATTAAAGATCACTGATCACAGATCAACCTAACATATAATAGTGGAAAAGTTTGAAACATTATAAGAATTACCAAAATGTGACACTAAGACACAAATGAGCACATGCTTTGGAAAAACAGTAGCAATAGACATCCTCATTGCCACAAACCTTCAATTTGTAGGAAAAACAAAAAAAAAAAACAAAAAACAAAAAAAACTATCTTTGAAGCATAATAAGGCAATGCACAATAAAATGAGGTGTGCCTGTATGTTAAAATGTTGGCAAGATTATTATTCTTGAATTTATATTTAGCTTCAGATTAATGATTCCTCATCCCCCTGCCTCCCCCCCCAATTAACTGCAATAAGTAGTAGGTATAACCACATGAAATGAACTTGTTAGGAGGAAACATCAAGAAACTAGGCACACTACAAATCACTGTACAACTGCAGCTGGGTACCCAAAACCCTTAATAATCCTTTATGTCCCTAGAATAACAGTACCTCCATTTTCCACTTAGGAAAATTATTAATCCATCTTTTGAAGCACCTTTTTCTAACTCCTGTTATACCATTTCCCTACCATACATTTCAGAAAGTGCAATGAGGAAGAAACAGAAGCTAATCACCCTAAGCATTAAGCAACTAATATTTAACAGGCTCTCTTGCTCAAGGCCCATCTTTCCTTTTATGTTCTAGAGTCTATTCATTTTTGTCTTCTCTAGGACCTTGTCCGTAAGATACTGCCACCACCCATCTCCCCATACGACATCACTCTCTTTACTACTATATAGTTTTTACTCAGAGTATACAGACATCCTCAAATTCTCTCACCATAAAACTACAGGCAAATAAAGAAAAAGTGTAAACCATTTTCTGCCCTAATCCTCCTCTGTCAGTATTTTTTATTTCCTTTTATTACTCCCCAGGCTTTAATAAGCCTGGCTGTGGTTTATCACTGCTGTCTCTACTTTTGCCTCCAAAAAACTCACTCCTGGACCTATTGCAACTTACCTTCCTCCACAACTGCTTCTAATCTCAAAAACCTACTAGGTTGCTCCTGATTACCTAAAATCAACATAGATAAAAACCAAAAGATTCTCTTACAGTTTACTTTCTAAAAAATCTAAATAATCTGTAGTTTTAAGTTGTATCCAATTTTAATTGTACAAATGTGTGCAAAAACATACCACCAAAATGCATTTTAAAATAAAATGCTAATTATTGCAATAAGAAACGCAACACTGACCTGCATTGGTACAGGTTCCTTAAGATAATATCCTTCAACAATCTGTTCTTTTCGATAGTGATCTATGATGTCCCCAATGCTGTTAAAATAAAAATTTTTAATATTAATCCGTCTGATAAAAATGCAGAATCTTTAAAAATATGTGTAAACTTTCTTACCAAGGATTATCTTAATTAGCAAATTTTTTTCAAAGCACATAACACAAACACATTAATAGAATAAATGATCATAACATTCGTATTGTTTTAGAAAAACCAGAATGTTCTCAATATAGATTTACAAGCCAGAATACGTGGCCCAGGTACTGATTTTCCATACCCATCAAGTGGGCAGCCAGGTCAACAATACCATATTCAAAGAGTCACCATAAATGAGGAAATGATTAAAAGTCTAACTTTTTTTTCACCCCCAAGAGTACTTCTGATATACTAAGAATGAAAAATTCACAGAAACATGGCATTTATTTAGGAAGCAGAATACAGGTAAATTAAGAATTTTTATTATCACATTTACACATTCTGGTTTTATATTAGAAACAGGTCATAAAACACATGAAAAGCAGGCAAAAGGAAGAAAAAAAACCCAGCTAATGTTACATGTAGGATTATCACTACAGGGAGAAAAGCTTATTATTTTGATTAAAGGTGCTACAAATTGGGAAATATTGGGAAAATATTACAAAAAAATAAAATAATGTACTGTTTTAATATAAATTTTAGTGAACCACATATTTTTTTAAATATAAAGTTGTTTCTCTATAATCAGTCAGATCATTCTATTGTCCTGAATACATAAATCTTGGAATTTTAAACCTTCCTTTAATATAGTGGACAAATGGGAACTTTTGAGCCACTTAGGAAACACTTCTCCAGACAGATTTTGTTTAACCTACTATATATATATAATTAGAATCTATGTGTGTGTACGCATCTTCAAGTATGTTATCTTCCCTATACTACAAAGTTAATTTAAACCAAATATAAGTAATGTTAAAAAACAAAACAAAAAGACCTGACAAGTTAACTAGTAGTATGAATGAACTTAACAGAAGCAGCATTTAACACAAGCCACAGAGGGGTGTGGTAAAAAATGAAATAAATAAAAGCATTATTAAAAGAACAAGCAAAGTTTTATGTTTTTAAGAAAAAATCTAATACCATATAAATCCAAAATTATTAAAAGAAAAATGAAAATCAGGAAATATATTTGAAGATAGCTAGATTCCACTAAGGAGATGACTATGTGTTTTAAAGCAAAAAGCATCAAATCTACGAAAATCAGTAAACATGGAAGGTTTTTGGGCTCAGTAACTGTAAAATACAATCAATCCACTGTAGCACCTCAATGTTACAATATAATTGTTTTCCATAAACTGAGGGAAGAGGAAACCATTGGGAAGTACAGTTTAGATTGTCCACGAGCAAATTTAAAAGTGTGTGGCAGTCAATCAGATAGGTTTTTACCAATGAGCTAGACTTAAAGAGTTTTTTTTTAAATTACTCTTCCATTCATATTCTACCCAGAAACACCAAAATAAACAGGGGAGATACAACAAATTTTCTAGACATTCATATAAGTTCCAGCCATGAAATAAGACAGATTTACATCTCAGAAAACTAAAACATATTCAATGTAACTTACTTTTGAAATAAATGTGAGTTTCTAGAGACAC
The DNA here is from genome assembly GCF_037993035.2 of Macaca fascicularis. NCBI lineage: Eukaryota > Metazoa > Chordata > Mammalia > Primates > Cercopithecidae > Macaca > Macaca fascicularis. The sequence goes on along the minus strand of NC_088380.1, from coordinate 91,339,078 downwards.
TATGTTCTGTACTTTAATTTTTGCAATGCACTTAGCACATAAAACCATGTGCACTCTTCTTGAAGTCTAGATAGATGTTAATATTGTCTCATCAAGGTCTAGCCAAAATCTATTGTCTTCCTTCTCACCCCTCACTGAACTCTCATCTACTGATGAGAGTTTATATATCCCCTGAATTTATCACAGTCTGCATACCACACTGTCTTTTCTAATAAACCTGAGCACTAATAATGAAGAAACTGTATCTTTTTCTTTAATGTGTTTACACAGGATTTGTACAGTATATTTCACAAAGTAGTTAAGTCTATAAATGGCTGCTGAATTAAATTTGCTATTAAATGCCTCTTCTACTTTTTTTAAAGAAACTCTGAATATAGGAACATTAAAGTTATGTCTTAACAGTTTCTAAATGAAAGACATAACTACTATCCCTCTTTATCAAGGTCTCGTGTATAGTTAATGGGGAGATGGGACAGCAGAGTATGGTTGTGTTAGATTTATTGAAAAATCTTACTTTATATGTTTATATCTAACAATAAATAATAAGCACAAAGATTTATATTCCTAGGAATTATTTCTGACATTACTAACATTAATGCTGAAATGAAGTATATATTTCCAAAACAATTACAAAATCCTTCATTTTCACACATCTGATTCACATAATTTGGGGCTTTTTTAAAAAGTTTAATATTAAATCTAGAAACAATAAGATGAATGTATAAACAAATTCACAGGGAAGAAAAAGTATAAAAAAGTTCTGGGGGAATGGTCAAGGCCACTAAATTAATATACATTTAACTTTTTTTTAAAAAATCCTTATTTTGAAAACATAATATTGTAATAATTTGGATAGAAATCTACTTAAAATACTTCTTTTTTCACGTTCCATCATGGTCTTTAGCAACAAAAAGCGACCACCTTTACATGTTTTACCGACTGCCTCCGGTATGTAGGAAGAATTTCCAGTTTTGTATGATGTATCATAAGGAAGTTTAAGTTAGTAACAAGACGAACTTCAAAAAAAAAAAAAAAAAATTCATGTAAATTATTTTATCTTTAAAAAGGATCTCAATATGGACATTTATTTAAGAAGACGATATGTTTTCAATGTATGCAATACATTTTGTATGTTCTAAATCTCTAGAAAACTGGAATGGGGAAAAATTACATTCTTAAAGAGCTCAAATTGCAGCTAGCTGTATTTTCAATGAGAACATCTAGAACTCAGATTGTTATGCAGAAAGTACTCAAGCAACCTGTATATGAGGTAGGCAAAGGGGTACAGCTGCCTAGACTCACTCACATCTTACATTTGATGTCTTTTAACAGTCAACTGAGCTTCTAGCAAGCAACTAGAAGAACTTGTTTTTGTTTTTTTCAGATAAACAAGTTACAGAATCTCTATTCACTCAAATGTCTACTTTGATAAATTATAATTTGGATAGAGAACGCTGCTGTGGCAGAGGGGTTAAACCAGGCAAATATAAGTGTTTTAGAACAAGATTATGCCAGCCCCTGAAATAGGAAAACAATGCTACTCTAGAGTTATTAGGTATAGGAAAACCTTTACATTCACAAATGATTATTTTCTATTTGACAGAAAAATTGCTGACATTCTGTCATATGGTTTCTTCTATTAACTTATTTTCCTAATCAAGTAACTATAATTCATTCTGAGTTTTGGGACAAACAATGAGTTTACTTTGAAAGTGAGAAGTAAAAACCAGCAATCACAGATAAGAAATGTCAACTTGAGAACAACTCAATTACATAACATCTGTATAGTAAGTCTCAGGTACCTTTAGAAACTTTTTTTTTCCCCTACTAAAGTATCTCACTGATAAAACAATGTTGATATATTTTATTTTCCTTCTCCTACAGATAATACACGGATTTAGTAAATCTGCTGCAAATAGCTTACGTCTAATTTTTAAAATCACAAAAATTATTTTGGAAGGAAAATATAAGTTACTAATTTGTATTCATATTTGACACTGTCTGAAGAATTCTTGGGTATGACCACTATGAAATTATATTGAAGGTCTTATAATTTTTAGAAGTTAGAAACTTTTATATAATTTTGAATCTGAATACTGTGTTATCAAGATTTCAACTATTTTTACCAAAAGCAAAAGATAACTAAAAAATTATGATTTACCTGTTATAATACCGGCCTCCCATCATAAACTGATTGTTTGGCGTTGGACATATTTTAAATCGCTGAATATTTTCATTGGTCCGGAAATAAAGTGAATAATCACCAGGAGTATTATCTGAGGGTCTCACAAGAAAACTGCAGACCTGACCAACTGTAAAAATTAAGCTGTTAGTTTTTCCCTAATTATCAAATAAAAAAGAAAAGATGTTAAGTAGTATTATTACAAAGTGCATTCAAGGTCATAAACATATGTAAATTTTCACCAGGAACTTGTTTTATTTAAGGACAATTTCTTTCAAATTTTCTGGTTTATGATTCACAACCATCCATGTTGCTTGTCTGCTATCTCTCTGTTGTATCTTACCAGCTTTAATACATAAAAATAGAAAGCAGAAATTTTGCAGCCGTAACTTCTGGTCAGTAATATCTACAACTGTCATAATTTGGAAGGAACTTAAGCACAGTTAGGGAATACTGGCTAAAAATGCTAAATTCTGTTTGTAAATCCTTGTAATAAGAAGATTCTAAAAAGTGAAGACCAGTTTTGCTTAAGAATACTCTGTGCTTTATCAGTGTTTTCAATTAATCATTAAACAGTAATGACTGTGCCAGGCACAGTGATACATGCATATAATCCCAGCTATTCAGGAGGATCACTTGAGCCCAGGAGTTTAATACCAGCCTGGACAACACAGCAAGATCCTGCCTCTTAAAAAAAAAAAATTAAAAAGTAAAGACTGTAATAAAATAGAACCAAAAGCTTTTCACAAAGGTAGATTCAAAACAACTGAAACATGTGTATACATTATCAAAATCAATACACATACACTATATTTTATTCAATAGATATGCTACTGAAAGGAATTATAGACGCAAATTATATGTTAAATATGTCATATTAATTTTAGAGAAGTATTTCTGATATCTTTGATTGGCAGTGATTCATACTACTAAGATCCTCTGCCTTTTCTCCATTTAAGTCCAAATGATCCAGTAAAGATCAGGACTTGATTGTTTTTAGGAAAGCACAATGAATGCTTAGATTATAAGATATAAAGTTTGGGGGCAAATTACTAATAGTTCCAATCATCCAGTCAAGGCACATATTATCAAGTACTTCATGTTCAGTAAAAAGAAAAAAATAAATCTCCTTAAAAAACTGAATCTTCAAGGCTTAATACATAAGTAAACATAAAAATTACAGGAATTGTATAACGTGGGCTAAAATGAAAGTGTTTCTAAGTTGATACAACAAATCTTAAGTGACAAGAATCCAAGATACTCTCTAAATTTCTTCTAGAATATGATAGGAATTTCATGCAAAATTATGCATGCAAGTCCTTATTTGTACTTCTCAGGAGAGAAAATCCCACCAGATCCTCAAAAGAGCACATGACACAAAAAAAATGCAAACTAATGTAAGGAAATTAAGTTTAGCTCCTTTTCAACTTTGTATGCCTTAAAACAAAAGTACCTCAAGTACTTGATGGTGCAAGTTCCAAAAAAGAAACATATCCAAAATTCAATAAATTCACTAAACTACATATTTTTGGTTCCATACTGAAATAGCTGATAGAATGTCATTTTGGTTTAAAATTTCTTCTCTATTACTATCATGTAGCATTATGATGATCTTTTTTTATTTTTTGAACCTACTTAACGTACATCTTCACAATAAAATTGAGTACTTCAAAAACTATCTCAAATCTTTCAAAATAATAAATTATTAATTTAAAATGCAATGCTTTATGGATTAAAACAATTCAGATTACCTCTTTAATAACTAGTGTTATCACCACAAGAATCTATTTCATTCAATATTTCACAGAAACTATTGAACAGTCAACATTTTTGAAGAACTAAAACTTTTAAATTACATACTAAAGCTCAAACTTGTCTGAAATCTTTATAAGATGTGGTTTGCCGAAGAAATGCTTGGTATTTAAATTAATTCAGCTTTAGATATTTAGTAGGAATAAACAATGACAGGATGGTTAAAACCACAATAAAAGTCAATTTTTACTTTTTATTTATAAGCACAAGAGTTTTGGGAAATGTTAAAATTAATACATATTAAATAAAGCTCAATCATATAATTCCACCAAGTATACAAAGATAAATACAAGAATGTCTGCTATAGCTGAACAGCAAAAGAATAAAAACAATATAATATCCTTCTTCTGAAGACCAGTTAATTATGGTATTTACATAATGAAAACTTTAAATCCATAAAAAGAGTAATGAAAATTTTTATCTGCAGATACAAAATCATCTCCCAATATATATCTAACATGAAAAAAGTGTGTTGAATGTTCCTGTCTGTGTAGGTGTAGGGGTGAGAAAGAGAGATTCACAGAGACACAGAAAACTTCTAGAAACATGGAAAAAAAAAAACTATCACTTAGTGTTACTTCTGAGGAAGTGGACAGGGGCCTGGGGTAAAAGAAAAACACACTTTACTAAATTTTATAATACATGTATGTTTAAAATATAAATAAAAACACCAGGTTCTTAGCACTGGACACGAAATTGTAACATGCATAAACACTAACTGAATGCTAAAGGCAAAACACAGGATAAATGGTTTGTTCACTTTTTTATTCTCTTTAAACAGACATTAGAAAAGCAAGTGAATAAGTAAGTACCTGTCATTAGTAAATTATAAGCTTCCTGTTTGGAAATCTTCCCATGGAACCATCTTAAAAAGAGAATAAATGATATATATAAAGTCCTTTTTGCTGTCATCATATGATCAAAATTAAACAACCAATATAGTAAGTTTAATTCAAAGTGATAAAATAAATGCAATTAATCAAATCATCTCATTCTTATTACATTTTAATACATTTTATATACATATTATATTTAATTTCAACAAAATGTAGTAAAACTAGGAACTATCAAATATAAACTACAATTTTCATTACCAATACAAAAATGGCAATAATTTTTAATCCTGATAATAACAAACTGTTATAGGTCTTTTTATTTTTCTTTTTGCGGGGTAAGGGGAAGGAGGAGTAGTTCAGATAAAGCCTATTCCAGAATTTCCCTGAAAAAATTAATGAATTCATTTCTGAATTTTCCTATAACATCTGATAAATTCTCTCTTCAAATAAAATCAAGATGTTGACTCTTACTTTGCTGAAAGTCAGAATATAAGATTAGGTGATAAGAATGAGTGGATACCACCATCAAGAACTGAAAGAAGTACTTAGTGTTCCCAACTCTATTTGAGCTAACAACCTATCAAACTAGGTTGCTATGTATTTTATATTTTGTATTCTTTAGAAATTATTATAAATGACATCACAGTCAAGATATAGAGCACATAATAACCTAAGTATTTAAAGGTTACCTTCAAATAAAATGATATATCTGATTAAAAAGTAATTACTAGTCATCAAAGTACATAAAATCACCTCTTTTTTAACTAAAGGCCTATAATCTATCTTGCTGATTAACACATCTTAATGCCAGGCTGACAATTCCCAATCAACTATTTACTACTTTGTTGGATCTTCTTAGGGTCTACAAGTATTTTTAATAATAAAGAGCAAGCTGGAAATTAAACATAAGACTAAAATATGTAAATGCTCAAAAGTCCAGTGTGACAGGTTTAGAGGTTGTTCACATTGTTTTAAATGATCCATACAATTATTACTGGTGAAGTATGAAAATATAACTGAATTTTTACATTTTCACATGAATGAAAAGGTAAACTTTTCTTTAACACCATTCCAAGCATTAACTCACTAATTCAGATCTCCTGGTGCTCCCTGTGTGAATTTTGAATAATATAAAGCAAGAATACAACAACTAAAACAGTTCAGACTACAAGTAGTGAGGTTCTATATTGCATTCAAGTATAGGCTAAATGACCACTTACTACAAATGCTAGAGCAAGATTTTTATATTCTGGAGGAGAGTCAACTAGATGACCTGACCTCCAAGACTAATCCTCTACTTCTGCAGTTTTAAAAAAAATTCAAAAAGAAAAGGGTAAAAAAATGACAGGGTTTACAGATGAACAAGATTATTTAGCATAAGCACACAGTCTGAAGCCAAAGTGGCAATATCACTTTCTAAAGTTTTAGTTTCATTCTTCAGACGTTTATTCCCATATAAAATTTATATATTTCAACCACATGTTTTCCAACAGTGATAAAAAGATGAGTCCCTGCTCTTATGAAGTTTCCACTCCTAGGCGGGTATAGTGGCTCATAATCCTGTAATCCCAGTACTTTCAGAGGCCAAGGCAGGAGAATCTCTTGATCCCAAGAGTCCAACACCAGCCTGGGCAACATAGACCCTATCTAACTACAGAAACTAAGAACTATGTAGAAAAGATAATAAGCACAGTGACAGGCACTGCCGAAGGCATTCTGGGAATAACAGAGAAGGGTACCAATTCTGTTGAGTGTGTAGAGAAGAAAATAAAGGAAGATTTTCTAGAGGGAAGTGATAAATGAGCTAAGTATGAATGGAAGAATTCTGGCCTAGGAAGCAGCTTGAGCAAAGGTATAAAGAAAAATAGCTAGGAGCAATGGCTCACACCTGTAATCCCAATACTTTGGAAGGCCAAGGTGGGAGGATCACTTGAGATCAAGAGTTTGAGACCAGTCTGGGCAGTATAGTAAGACCTGATCTCTACAAAAAAACAAAAAAATTACAACATTTGCCAGGTGTGGTGGTACACACCTGTAGTCTCAGCTAATCAGGAGGCTCAGGTGGAAGGATCACTTGAGCCCAGGAGTTTGAGGTGAACTATGATAGCACTACTGCACTCCGGCTTGGGCAATGGCAAGAACCTATCTCTAAAACAATAAAGAAAAAAGTATTATGCATTTGAAGACCTACATGCTGGAGACTAGGAAACTAGAGATGATAAGTGCTAGGAGTAGTAAAGGACAAAATAACCAGAGAACAGATCATTTTTTAGGCTCTGCTAAGGTAAAAAGATGGAGAATCAGTATAAGATTCAATTTTTTAATTTGTATTGTTTCTGTTTTTATGGGTAATGTATACAACTATTTTGTGTATTTTTATGGGGTACCAGTGATGTTTTGATACAAGCACATAATGTTTAATGATCAAGTCAGGATAACTGGGGTATCCATCACCTCAAGTACATATAATCATTTCTTTGTATTAGGCATATTCAAATTCCACTCTTTTAGCTATTTTAAAATATTCAGTAAATTATTTGGTAGCACCCTGTTGTGCTACCAAATACTAAATCTTATTCATTCTATCTAGGTGTATTTTTGTACTCATTAATCAGCCATATTGTATCCCCCTTCCCTGCTACCCTTCCCACCCTGTGGTAACCATCATTCTACTATCTATCTCCCTGAGTTCAATTTTCTAATATTTTGCTCCCACATAAGTAAGAACACATGGTATTTGTCTTTCTGTGCCTGGTTTATTTCCCTTAACATGGTATTTTCCAGTTCCATTCATGTTGTTGTGAATGACAGGATTTCATTCTTGTTTATGACTGAATAGTATTCCATTGTATGCACGTACTGCATTTTCTTTATCCATTCATCCACTGTTGAACACTTAGGTTGATTAAACATCTCGGCTATTGTGAATGGTGCTGAAACACAGGAGTGCAGCTGTCTCTTTGATATACTGATTTCCTTTCTTTTGGATATATACCCAGCAGTGGGTATGGTAGCTTTATTTTTAATTTTTTGAAGAACTTCTATGCTGTGCTCTATAGTAACTGCACTCATTTACATTCCCACCAACAGGGTACAAGGGTTTCCTTTTCTCCACATCCTCACCAGCATTCATTACAGCCTATCTTTTGGATAAAAGCCATTATAACTGGGGTGAAATGAAATCTCATTGTAGTTTTGATTTGCATTTATCTGATGATTAGTAAGGAATGGTGAGCATTTTTTCACATACCTGCTGGCAATTAAGGATTTTAAGTGAAAATGTGATACAATCTAGGTAGATTATTCCAGCTATTGGATAAAAGGATCTGATGAGGCTAAAGAGTCAAGGGAGATCAACTTGGAGGTTACTGCTATATCATATCCTGGCAGGAGATTTAAAAAGGCCTGAGCTAGAATGTAGTTATTTAAGATTTGAGAAGGTGGTAAACATTTAAGAAATACTTTAGGAGATAAAAATCATCAGGACTTGGTGTCTATATCATGTGAATAGGGAGCTGGAAAGAAACTTAACCAAAGTTATACCATCTTTTTAATCTCAAAGGTTACTTGTGGATGTTACTGAGGACACTTTAAAGAATTTAAAGTACTGCCTCACAGCCATAGTCCCTATATTAGGAAATTAAAGGAAATGAACATACACATAAAATAAACCAACAATGCAAATTTACGTTATGCTAATATAAATAAGAAATTACGCAAGTTAAGAAAAATGGAAGAATGACAATGTTATCAGATAAAAAAAGACTTCCGAGTGAAAGTGGGATTTATATTTTATACTATGAGAAAACTGATGTAGCTTTACATGTTTATTGGCATTTAACCTACATTTTTAAATTTAAAATTCCATTGCTATTATCAAAAAAAAAAAAAACAACCTAGATTTATGGTCTTTTTTGAAAATCAGAAGGATTTAACAACACTAGGCTCACATTCCTACACATATCAACTAGACAACTAAACAGAGTGATTACCTTACAATAGGCAAACACTTTCTAGTTTTCTACTTCCCACAGTTTTCCCTAATACCATGAGTAAATATCAGTTGCCATTTATTACCAAGCTTACAGTGGTTTTTTTTTGATAGTACAGACATAGTTCCATGTACCTTGATCTCTAGCAAAGAGGGAAAATAAGAAAAGATTATTGTGCCTAAAGAAAACTGGGAATATATATACTTGACCCGCTTCACTTGCTTACATTGTCTGTCTAGATTCTTCCAAGCATTAATTAGAATTTGCAACTCCTAGCCGGATACAGTGGCTCATTCCTGTAATTCCAGCACTTTGGAAGGCTGAGGCTGGTAGATTACTTGAGGTCAGGAGTTCAAGACAAGCCTGGCCAACATGGCAAAACCCCATCTCTACTAAAGGTACAATAATCAGCCTAGAGTGGTGGTGTGCACCCATGGTCCCAGCTACTCATGAGGCTGAGGCAGAGAATCGTTTGAATCCAGGAGGTAGGGGTTGCAGTGAGCAGAGATTGTGACATTGCACTCCAGCCTGGGCGACAGAGCAAGACTCTGTCTCAAAAAAAAAAGAAAGAAAGAAAGAAAAAGTAACAAAAAGTAATTTGAAACTCCTGATATAGGTAGAGGAAACTTCAAACTAATACAAACAGCAGGGTATAGTCTCACTAATGGAGTCTATTTTGTAGCTACAAGAAACAATAAAAATAAACTCAGAATATATCTTACATATTCCACTTACAGAATGGTCAAGCACTAAATAAGGTGACTGCAAATGGAGTAATCAGTTGAATGTTTTAATATTCTAATGGTTAGAAAACAGAAAAAAAGCAAACACTTGAGGCAAGCCTCAAGTTCCATCCATAAATGCTGAAAGATAAGAAAAAAATGTACTGAAAAGATATTAGAAGATGAATAGTCTATTAAAATGTGAGTAAGAGAGAACTGGGATTAATGGTTCAGATCTTTAAAAGAAAACTTACATATACATAAAATCAGTTTGAAGATTATGAAAAAAAAAGACCTTGCAGAATCTTATTAAAGTTGTGAAGAATCATTATTTTGGGGGGATAAAAGATGTGGCTATAAAACAAGAAGTACTATGAATAACCAATAAATACTATGAATAATTTTAAAATGTGCCGAATTGTGACATTCATAATGTTATAAATGTAATGTTTATTGAAAGTCTTTAGTGTGGTGATAAAAAGAGTTGTATTTAGTTATCAGCTACCTTTTATTTTAAAAATAATACTTTATCATTAGATCCTTAAGAAAATACTTAGAAATCAGTTCCCTGAGCCAAATTAAAAAGTTAAGTCAGTCCAAAAACTTTAAAAAAAATTTTTTTGGCCAAAGTTTTCCAATTAGTAAATTTACAATATAGACATATATTTTTTTCATTTTTGATAATTAACACCAACTCACATTTTTCCTTCATGTGGATCTTCTTCCCGGCCCTAAAGGGAAGACATCAAGACAGTATTTTATGCAATTAACTGTTAATCTACTTTTATTAAAATTCATAGAAATCATATCTTCAAACATATCCCCCACTATCCTTACTTATGTGTATACAAAAAAAGATGTTTCTGTTCAATAACTATCTTTCCATACCTCTCTTAATCTTTTCTTGTTGCCATTACCCTAACTCAGGCCCTCTTACCCACTTTTCTTAAACTAGTACAACAGCCCAACTAATATAATTATGTCCTACTACAACACTCTAATCTGGATACATCAGTTTCAACAGCAGCTTTGTCCTACATTAAGAAAAACCAAACAAAAAACAAACACCTCTCTACTGCCTACAAATTTCTCATTCTGCAACTGAAGTCCTTTACCACAGAACTCAAGTCCACATTTCCTGTCTCATACTACCAAATTGATTTTTGGTTCCTATACCATGGTCACACATAATTTCCTATTTGCCAATCTCCCACCACTGTAGCTTGTTCTTTTTGTTCTTAGAATGCACTTTCCACTTTTTGCTTTCTACCTGTTAGATAAATACCTAACCAATCTACGAAGGAACTATCTCAAATGCTACCTCTTCAGTAAAACATTCTGAGCCCATAAAAAGCGACATCAAGTTTTACTTTGAATATAAAAGACATTCCCCTTTTATCATGTTTTGAACTTTATTTTATTCTATATTCCTCTGATTTAAGATACAACAGTGTTACTCATTCCACTATTATGGAGAAAAATGGTCTAACTATACATGTGGATTTACTTCTCACAATTTGGTCCTCACTCATTAAATACCTAATCAAACTAAAATCACTCACTCACTGAATGCTACTATATCCAAGAGAGTAGGCTTTAAAAAAACAAAAAAACAAACAAACAAAAAAAAACCTATAAAAATGAATAGCATTATCAGTGTATCACTGCCCAAAAGGAGTTAATCTCTTGTAGAAGAGGTTTACACTAAATTAATTTTAGACAGTGGAATAGAATGCAAAATTAACAGGGTGCTATGGAAATACAGAAGGAAACAATTTTGCCTAAGAGACTCCAGAAAGGCATAAATCCTCTGTGAAACAACGGGTGACATATGAACTGAGCTGATAAAGATGAATCAAATTTTACAAGACAATCTATCAGGGCAGGAATGTCAAGGAAGAGGGGAAACTATAAGCACAGAAACATTCATTTACTCAACAAACATTTACCGAATGCCTACTGATGCCAGACACTATTCTAGGCAATGGTAATACATCAGTGAATCAGAGATAAAAAATCCCTCCCCTCAGAGAGCATACATTCTAGAGTTAATACATAAAAGTATAAATGTGTTTGGGGAACAGTAATTAGAATTTTAGAAGGAGAAATTCCTTAAATCTAACTACTAACTGAATGTCTGAAACATCTTCACAAACTAGATGTCCAAATGGTTTTTCAATCTATAAGGAATTCACTACACTCTAATAAAGCCCATCATGAAAGTTATTCTACACATTGGAGTGAAAATTGTTTATAACTGATGTGGAATTATTCCACTATTAATTTATAATGTTACTTACTATATTCATTTTTAGCAACCACATCACATTATTCACTCATACTGAGTTACTAACTTTTTCCTTGATCCCTTATGTATTGATGTGAGGTCATGTCTCCTTATTCTGGTTTGGATTGTTATTATTATTTTTCTGTATACATTGAGTAATTTTCACTTTTCTTTAATATTAAAGTTTATCTTGTTAAATTTGATCCAGAATTCCAAGAGCTCAAGAAAAGTTCAACTATAGTGCAATTCCTTTAAGTAATCAGAATTGGGAAGATGGTGGTACAGCAGGGAGAGGGAAACCCAAACTAAGAGTTGTAACAAACACATTTTATAGGAAAACTATCATAGATAGTAAGATGCTTCAGTATGAATACCGTTTGCCTATATGGAATAAATATCCTCTTTTACTGTAGAATACAGAATACTAATCTAGGAATTAGGAGTCCTAATCCTAGCTCTTTTACTAAATAACTATATGACTATGAGTATGGAATGTATCACACCATTTCCTCAACTTTTTCCACCTCTACTTAGTATGTTTTACTTCTATGGTTGCCAGAATAGGCAGGTAAGAGAATTAATAGGAAAAAAAAATATTCTCCACTGCAGTCTTCCAGGAGCAATAATCTTCAGCATATTATCAGGTCTGTGGCATAATTTAAAAACAGTAGCTTTGAGGGCTGTAAAAGACAACAGAAAGCCACTCCATCTCACTAGAAAAATCCGAAAGGAAAAGGAGAATTCCAAAGTTATAATGTATATTTGATACTGAATATTATCTCTGAAATATAAAAGCTGTTTGAATGCTGACCTGTTATTAAAAATGCACCTGGTAATTAATACCATATGATAACGTATTATATGATGGAACAAAAACAAGGATGAGATTCAAAATGTAGAACCATGTGATAATATATGTATAATATAAATGAAATCTTCCAAGTTTACTGGAAAATTTCATTTTCACATATATTGGAATTTCACATATATTGGAAAGATAAAGAATCTAAAACCAAACATGTGTAACCAGTTGAGATTCCATGATCAGACTGATATAACTTCACTTATGAGGAAGAAAAAGGGGGCAAAAAAAAAAAAGAATAAAAATAAGCATAAATAGGCCGGGCACGGTGGCTCATGCCTGTCATCCCAGCACTTTGAGAGGCTAAGGTGGGTGGAACACTTGAGGTCAGGCATTTGAGATCAGCCTGGCCAACATGGTAAAACCTTGTCTCTATTTAAAAAAAAAAAAAAATAGCTGAGCATGGTGGCACATGTCTGTAATCCCAGCTAGCTGGGTCACTGAGGCACGAGAAATGCTTGAACCTGGGAGGTGGAGGTTGCAGTGAGCTGAGATCGTGCCACTGCACTCTAGCCTGGGCAACAGACCAAGACTCTGTCTCAAAAGAAAGCACAAATGTTAATATATTTTTAAGTCACAGAAACTCACACAAGCTTTCTGAATATTGGCAGTTATGTATTATAATATGCTAGCTTGATTATGTTCCACACTAACTATACTTATAATAGATTTTAATGAAAAATTCCTTGTACTTCTCAATTCAGTTCTTTTATAAAAGAAATGTATTCATAGCTACTTTCTCTGATTATAGACAAGATCCAAATTTATAAAATATTTAGAATCTAGAATTGAGAAGAAAAGAACAAAACTTACCACCTCTTCTACAAGGTCTTCAACAATAAGGCCTTGTTCATCTGTTCTTAAATTTGTAACCCACATCCATCCATCTTCTAATTCATTATGAACAATGAACATATCTCCTTTTAAGAAACTGAAAAGAGCAATTTTAAAGTTATTAAAATTAAAAATTTTAAATACAGAAATTAGAATAGTCATATACCACAAAATAGGATAAGGATAGTATTATATTGAAAAATGCCAGGAATTAAGAGTCAAACACTCTAAATTTGTATCTTATTTCTGGCATTATCTACATGTCAATTCCTGAAGATAATAAATAATCTGAATCTTAATTTCCTCATGAGTACAATGTGTCTGATAATAGTATCTGCACTATCTATATAACTGAATTATTGTTAAAGATTCAAATTACAACTTGTTAACAGAAACTGATTATACATATATTGAAGGTTTTGGGGTGTAACTACAAGAAAACTGAATTGAAAAACTTATGTTTCAATGTTATTACTCTTTCAGATGTAGGTTAGATATAAAATAAAAACACAAAACAAATATAATTAACACATTATACATACATAAGATATAGAGTTACTTAGAAACTGTTTATTTTAGATAAGCATGATGTAGATACTTATGTCAGTTAACATTTTTCCTGTAAAAAAACTAGGGCTTATTTAATTCACCCAGATACCCATCATCCAATGGGTACAGCATTCTTTCTCTGAAAGTGGTACCAAGGGATATATTATGAGAAAGGCATGTATGTTTTTTTCTGTTACCAATTTAAGAGTACAGAGTACAGAGATACAACTTAGTTTCCTTTTACTGAAACCTACATGTTTTCCACCTCCACACAATTATGGAAATAACAAGTTGTTTATTTATATACAAGTTGTTTATTTATATAACAAGATGTATTTCATCAATATAAAACCATCAGTAATCCTTGAATTTGTCCTTTCAGGCTTAAAAGAATGCGTCTGAACACAAAGTTTCCAGATTTGTTGATGGTACCATTAACCCTGTATCTATAACTGTATTTGTCTTTTTTTCCAGCAATTTTCCTTTTGATTTTAATCTTCACAAACCAAAATCTAAATTTAAGTAAATTTAGTAATCTAAATTTAAGTAAATTTAAGTAAATCTCTTCTCCTATCCTTGAAAGCTTTAACTACTTTCTCTGTGCTATCTCCAGCTTCACTGTCTCTTGGATAATGTTTCGGACAACAGAACTGATACATAACATTTAACTCAATATTTGAATAATCATAGAATATTGTGTTCTATCTTGATTCTACAATCCTTCTTAATGATGGCCAGTATTTCACTAGCTGAATGGCAGCAGACATTACCACTTAACCAATTAAATTATTCCTTTCTAGAACCACCTAAATAAGCACATTAAAGAAAATCATTATGAGTAAAAATAGGGTGCACGTGAAATGGTAAATTTCATTTCTTAGTTAAAAGTAGTCATAAGAGATATTTCTAATTTCAAGTTTACTTGTTGCTGCTATAACAACTTTTCATTGTGCAAAAACCAAAAAAATGTTTTAAATAAGCTTGTTAGTAGTAACAAAACCTAATCATAACTCATTCTGTATTATTTTGTATTATTCCCCCCTAAAACAGGCTACAGCGCTTTATTAAATCATTAATTTTTTAGGTATTTTTATTTTAAAATTCACAGGTATGCATAAATTTTTTAAAAGACTCATAAATCCAAATGTGTATCATCAAAGTATTGTTTAAATTCTCATCTTCCTAGATCAGCTGTTTTTTTTTTTTCTTTTTTGGTTTCCCAGGACTTCTTTACTCTCTTAAAAACTGACATCCTAAATGGCTTTTATTTATATGGATATCTACTGATATTTACCATATTCAAATTTAAAACAAATGTTTTAAAATATTCACTAATTCCTTTAAAAATAGCTCATTAAAAATAAGAAAAATATAACTTTTACAAATTTAGTGAGAATATCACTGTTTTATAATTTTGCAAATCTCTTAATGCCTGGCCTAACTGAAAACTGCTGGAGTCCCATATCTGTTTCTTTATTAAATTTGCTGCTATTTGATTTTTTTTTGCTTAAAGCATATGAAGAAAATCTGGCTTCACCTAAGAATGTAGTTGTGAAAAGGCTAAGTATTTTAATAGCCCTTTCAGATGATTATAGATATTATATTAAATCACACCAAAAATTCAATGAGCGGTACTTTCTTGAAAGTTAATTGTAATATGGAATCCAAAACTATTTATCAGTGAACTTTCTGTATGCATTCCAGTAACATCTATTGGTCTATCTTGCATTTCAAATTACCCATGCATAATTTTGTAACAACATGCATCGACCTTTTAGAAAATATTAGTTCACCAAGCTATCTATATCTTCTAGTTGTTAACACATTATACACTATCAAAACCTCTCATTCTTGGCCAGCCATGATGGCTCACGCCTGCAATCCCAACACTTTGGGAGGCCCAGGCAGGCAGATCACCCGAGGTTAGGAATTCAAGACCACCCTGGCCAACATGGTGAAACCCCATCTCTACTAAAAATATCAAAATTAGCCAGGTGTGGTGGCAGGCGCCCATAGTTCCAGCTACTCAGGAGGCTGAGGCAGCAGAATCACTTGAACCCAGGTGGCAGAGGTTGCAGTGAGCCAAGATGGCACCACTGCACTCCAGCCTGGGTGACAAGAGCGAAACTGTCACAAAAACAAAAAACAAAACAACAAAACAAAAAAACCTCATTCTTTATTATCACTGCCTGTCTCATCAGAGAAGTCATTATTTCAGAAACTGTCAAACTTTTGATGGCCAACACAGAATGTCTAAAATTCAAAGTTTTACTCAAAACTCAAATTTTGTCATTGGCAACAAACACTAACAGTTTTTTTCCTTGAAATAATAGTCTTACTTTGTTCTTCTTCAAAAAATGTCAAACATTCTCTTAAGTGAAAATAGTATGCACAAAAGTAACAGCTAAGCCACGTGCAGTGGCTCATGCCTATAATCCCAGCACTTTGGGAGGCCGGGGCAGGCAGATCACTTGAGGTCAGGAGTTCAAGACTGGCCTGGTCAACATGGCAAAACCCCATCTCTACTAAATAACAAAAAATAGCTGGACTTGGTGACACACGCCTGTAATTCCAGCCGCTCGGAAGACCGAGGCATAGAATCCCTTGAACCCAGGAGTTGGAGACTGCAGTGAGGCAAGATGGTGCCACTGCACTCCAACCTGGGCAACAGAGCAAGACTCTGTCTCTAAAAGGAAAAAAAAAAGGAACAAACTAGTTCAGCTCTCAACTCACTGCTTTTCCTCATGACACTGATCTCTGGCACACAGCAGAAGTGTTTTATACATACTTCCCATTTCATCATACAGATTAAAGTGTGTGGTCACAGGTCAAAATTTAATAAATATTTTTTAGTCCCTCATCAGTAACACTCTTAAATGAAACTGTCTTTGATTAACTCCAAGTGTGTAACAGTAAAGAATACTGTACACTTTTGTGCCACAGCCTTGATTTCTACTAAGGCACCAGCAGTTTTACCATACATTGCTTTTGTACTATCATTGTAAAATTTACGGTGAAAAAGGCAAATTATGTCTTAGTATGGTTATGAAAATAATCTGATCTCATGGACTGTGATGGCTAATTTTATGTGTCAACTTGGCTAGACCGTAGGGTTCCCAGATTAAACATTATATTTCTGGGTTTCTCTGTGAGGGTGTTTCTGGATGAGATTAGCATTTGAATCAGAGGACAGTACCCTGCCATCCCCAATGTGCGTGGGCATCATCCAATTCACTGAGGGTCTGAACAGAACAAAAACTGGAGGAGGAAGAAATTCATCCCTTTTTTCTGCCTCACTGGTTGAGCTGGGACATCTCATCTCAACTTTTCCTGCCCTCAGACTAGGATTTACACCATAGGTTCCCTTGGTTCTCAGGTCTTCAGATGTAGATTGAATTATACCACTGGCTTTCTTGGGTTTTCAGATTACAGACAGCCAACTGTGGGTCTTTACTGTCTCCATCTACCATTGTGTAAACCAATTCTCCATAAAAAATCTCCTCTAGAGAACACTGACTAATACCCAGTGTCATTCTAAATGAGTCTCAAAGATCCCCATAGTTACATGAAACACACTTTGAGAACTGCTGTCCTAAATAATCCCACAAAAAATTTAAAAATTACCTAAATTCATAAATTTGTAATTCATCACTGTTCTTCTTTAATATATGCATTTTCTCCTTTGTCGTTTATAGGCCTTTCCAGTTTAGATTACAAATAAAAATGTGTCAGTAAGAATTAAATGAGAATTAATGGTAAGAAACAAAGTTTCCACTAGAAATTTAAATACCTTATAGAAAGACATAATTTGATTATCAAATTATATAATTATAGAGAAATAAAACTACAAACTAACATGTTGCATAGTTCTATAACATTACTAAGGTTTAAAATTATTCACCCCTTACATAAAGTAGAAGCTTATCCTTTATAGCTGTGGCATAAATGTCACGTGGTAACAAAAATTTAAATAGGATATAGATTGAAACAGAACTCTCCTTACTTTGTGAGAGACAATGTAATAAAACCTAATTATTTCTCCTGTCATATTCACTGAGGCCACCCTGATTCAAAATCACAGTCTGAACAAATAAGTCAACCCAGAGGTACAGGACCAACAGACCCAATATCAAAAGCTCTTTCACCTTGCTGTATGCCGTTTCTTCAAATTTCAAAAGCTTCCTAGTCCAAGAGTAATAAATCCTCGAAGTCTAGCTCTTTCAAATGCCTATACATGAGAATAGATTATAAAATACCTTATTTCATCAGTGTCTGGTACTTTAGTGTAAGGTAGAATAGCTCGTACACGCCTTCTATCTTCTACTGGCTAGAAACCATAAAAAAAAAAAGGATTTAAAAAAATAGTCTTTTTATCTTAAAGGCAAAAGAGGTATATCCACATAAAGCCAATAAAAATTCATATTAGAAATTCCATGGGATCATTCAAATACATTTTTACTTGGACTACAAATATGCAGTGCCTAGAAAGCCTTCTTTGTTGTTCTTGTTTTTATGAAAATTATATTTTAAGTATAAGCAATATGCTTTTATAAGGTAATATGAATGATTTCATTTTAAATATACTACATGAAACATATAAGTTAACCTTTCATTGATGATACACAAGGCATTTCAGAATCTTGCAGCAAAGTCACGGTTAGTACTATGAAATCAGTAATTTCTTCTCATACATTCAGAAATATTTGTTAGGCTATCACCAAACAGTACTTTTTTTTAATCTGGTTACTTAAACACAAAATTACTGAAAAATGTTTTCTTTTTTTTTCAAAGAAGTTGTCCATTTTGTTCTGACATTATAACCCAAATTAAAATTTAATACAACAAATACTTCTTGAATTATAATAAACATAAGAAACTGAGCAATAGCTAAACCCACTATTGTACTGAAAAACAAAGTTTTGAAAAATATTTTATTCATTTTACTTGCCTCTGGTGGTGCAACTGGGTAAAGTAATTTTTCTCCTTTAAGCAAACAAGAGACATGACTGTAATAACCTATTAGGTCTGACAGTGAAGAAAAACGTCTTCCACCAATGTAGTAATCCCCACACATAGCAATAATCCTATTTGAACAGGAAAAAATACAGTATAAAAAAATCTTTACAGTCAATTTTAAAGACCGAGTTTCATAAAGAAATTATAAATCCATAATTTCCATACTCTTTTCCTTGTAACTATATCCTTATACTAAAATACTACTTATTAATATCTTCATCACAGCAAATTACTTGGGGCTATTTCTCTTACATATATGCATGCATTTGATGTGAAATACGTATCAGGCTTATAAACCTCAATTACAGAATTCCATCAAATATTTGAAAATTCACCCTCAGATACCTCTTCTCACTTTCCATATTTAAGGCTGAATTCACAATGTTAGTTAAGTTTTCTCTGGCTTAAAGGACCTCACAGATCTCTTGAAATATTTCAAGAGATATATTTATCTCTTGAAAGATATTTTGAAATCTTGAAAGATTATCTCTTGAAGAAATATTTCAAGAGATATATATATCCAACAAAGTACAGGAATAATTTCACATACTACATGTGGTATCATGGTACTACTGAACCTTATTTTAAAATCTAAAAACCAAGGGTACAACAAAAACATTTTATCATTTAACACTATATGCATTAGATGATTTTTTTCAATTTCTTCTATAAAAATGAAATAGAATACAATATGGGTAAATATGTTTATATATACAGAATATTTGTACTTGAAAATTTATATGCCTGTTTCACTGAAGTGCATGTCTGCAAAGAGTTTTAGAACAGTGAAGCTAAAATAGAGGACACAAAATTTGAGTTTTAAACAGGGTTTCCTATACTCTTTGTTATTCTACAGTCTAAAAGTATACAATTCCTTTATTTTAGACTTGCCGCTCAAAGTTTATTTGTAATTCTTTATACTTTAAAAGCTATAAATATATTTGAGGATCAGCACAGTAATGCCCAAATATACTGTTTTTAAACAAAAAATGTAAACATTCAAAAGAATCTCTCTAAATCACTGATTAAATCACTTGACTGAAAACAAGCTTCCTTCTCTATTATTTGTTACTGAGTCATTCACCTTTATTATACCGGTATATTTTTGAATATTATATCAAAATAGCTACACCATTTGGCTTCACAATAGGAATAAAGACTTACCTAAAATGGTTGACAACATTCATCTGGCTAAGAAATGAAAGTACAAAGGACCCTGGCCTTCGATCACTCTCTCTTATAAGGTAACTGCCAGACTTCCCTGCCTGCCTGAGGCGTTCTTCTGCTATCGTTCTGTCAAGTTTTCCGTGATACCACCTAGGGGAAAAACAGAGAAGATATTACAATATAATAGCAAGTGTAAAATTTCTAGTGATACTTGAAAAACATACTACTAGAGGTTTTAAATGCCTACATGTAACTTAAACATTTACATTTTACTCTGAACCAGTTATTCCAATTTTAACTCAATTCAACCTCAGTCTCTCAAAAAATACTCATTTACTTGGTCTTTAATTTGTTCTAAAAGCTCAGTTCTAGTCATCTCATATATAAATCTCTTCCATTTCTACCCATCTCCCTACTTCCAGGATTGCCTGCTATTCAAAATATAAACACTACTGCAACCAAATCCTTACTTAGAAAAATAAGATAAACAAATGGAAATGATGAATTTACTACCTCGATCTTATACTGAGGAACTATGACTTCACAAGGCACATGGAACCTATGAGAATATAAAATGTTTTATTCCATTTTAGTGTTTGTGCCCTGAGACAGGAAAACAGAATTATACTGTCTAAAGGATGCTATTTTAATTTCCTGTTTGAACATGAAGCTGATTAATCCCTTTGGCTCTAAGATAATCTACTCCATGACTATACATTTTACATTTGCACTCAACTTTCCAAATTTATTTAACAAACATTTGGGGGAATAAATAGCACCTTTGTCTCTTCACCCTTCTTGCTCTCAGTTTAACTGTATTCTACCTACATACTATCAAATGATCTACTTGAGAAACTGGCTATAACTCTAGCATCATCCATGATACCAAGTATGCCTATAAAAGCCTCATAGACTGATATAAACTGAAACATGCTTAGAAATGTACTAGAAGTATCATACAGGCATGGTAACAAATCTCCAAAGTAACTGTTATAAAATATTTTTACATTTTTCATAGTTTAGTCAAACTCATCCTTAGATACTTACAGCCTAATTTGAAACATTCAGAGAAAAACAACAAACATTCATATTACATTGATATATTAAATTATGTAACATATTATAGTACTTCAGCTTTACCACTCAGTTTATTTGTAATCTTACATTTGTAATAATGTAGTATGTATTTTATATAATATATAATAAGCCAATGATAAAAGCATTATGCTACTATGACTATTTTTGTAAGCTTGTTGTAATAAAAGCTCATTATTTTTGACACCTTAATTTTTAAAAATAAAACAAAAACACAGAAACTTAAAACTTATGGAAAGAATCACTTTTAGTTTTCTTCTAAAATCAACCTATTTTAAATAGAGCCTTATGCATAAGGCTGAAAATAATGAACTTATTTACAGAGTTCCATTACAACTTAACAAAAAATATAATTGTAAACTGTTAGTATTAGAGGAAGAAGGGAAAGAGCAATCAATACTGCATTCCTCTAAAATCCTAATCTTAGTTCAGCCATCATCTTTGAGACAAATGACAAGTAATTTTAACTTTCAAGAGCTCAGGGATTTTTTTATTCTAAAATGGAAAGTTTACACCAGAGATCATAAAGGTCCCCTGAGGAACTATAATTTAACAACATAAGAGAATAAAATTTTGAAATTTCAGGCTGTAAGTTTAGCTGTGAAAATATAAGGGATATCCTTAGGTTATCCTTAGAATATGAAACTAGTGCTTTCCTCATTACTTAAAGCAGTAGAACTATCCCAGAGAGCAGATTTATATACCCAACAAAGATAAAACTAAGGACAATTTTAAGCAAATCTCTATTTTTGTGTACTTGTTATTTGTTAAATTTCTGTTATGTCTTACGCAGTGTCAAGATGAAAAGGTTTTATTTAATCTCCTTAATCTTTTGAACTTACCATGAAATGATACACAGAGATACAGGAGGCATTACACAATTACTATTGTACAATAAATATCTGACTTACAATTTTAAGTGATATATACGTCTATTTGTGGTTTTTAGTTGTTTTTGCTTTGTTTTGTTTCAGATGGGGGTCTCACTTTGTCACCCAGGCTGGAATGCACTGGTACAATCTCAGCTTACTGCAACCCCCACCTCCCGGGCTCAACCCATCTTCTCACCACAGCCTCCCAAGTAGCTGAGACTGCAGACACACGCTACCATGCCCAGCTTTTTTTTTTTTTGTAGAGACAGTGTTTTGCCTGTCACCCAGGTTGGTCTCAAATTCCTGGACTCAAGCGATCTGCTCACCTCAGCCTTCCAAAGTCTGGGATTACAGGTGTGAGCCACCACACTGAGCTGATTTTTTACATCTATGTACTTTCAGTAAGATCTGAGCATTCAAGTGGATAAGTCAGTTCAGGAGAAAGACATTAATCTAAATAAGTAACTATTTCCTACATGTTAGCAATTTCCTTTCATGTCAAAAGGTCATAAGCTTCAAACACGTAAAGCAAAACATGTCAATTCTTATGACTATAAACTGCAATTAAATTATCCAGCCATCAGCTTGTAAACATTTATGTAGTTGATTTGATCCTTAAATGTTTTATAAATAAATCACAATAAATCCAAAGTTATAAGATTTGATTCAGACACCTTACAGATTTATAGAACCTAGGTAAAATACTATATAACCTTTAAACACCAGTCCTTGGGTTTACTCAAAAACAGTATTTCTCAACCTTTTTTTAACCCACAATCTTTTTCATAAATATAAAAATTTTACCCTACTGAGAGATTCAGAGTCCCTAAGGTGGCTGCCCTGCACAGAGAATCATACATTCTAATTAGCCCCAGTAGCCAAGAAAATGTTGTCTACCTTAACTTTCTGAAGTCTGTAATTCTTTTTATTCTAGGTATAAAATATATGGGATATGCCTTTACAAAATATACTCTCAATAACAAAGATATAACTTTTCCCAAGAGTGAACACTTTGGGAGTGGTTGTCTAAAATACTCAATTTTTTAAAATGCTACACTTTCTGCCTCTACAAATAGTCACAGCAATAGAATTACAAAGAAATAAAAGAAAACATATTTAATCAACCCCACTATTACTCTTAAGTCTTCACAGTCAAAGCCTTATTATATCTCTTTAAGAGCAGATTTGCTGGTGACTGTTTTCAAGTAAATTAAAAAAATAATTCAACTGGAATCTAGAATACCTCAAAGAAACATAAGCACAAAAGTTATACTGGTGGTATGAGAATACTCTAACATGAGATTACCAAATAATAGCTCATCACCTAAGTTAAAGTTTATAAATCTGCTCACATTTGTGGCAATTATAGCACAGAGTATACCTGGCACATAGCAATAATAAGTTTTAAAAGTATTTGTCCAATGAAGGAAGAAGTGTTGACTCATAAAACAACGTTGAAAAATACTTTATAAGTCATCTAGTTGAACCACCTTGCCAATGTAAAAAACAAAACAAAACAAAAACCTCTTTTTTAACGTCAACATAGGAAGTTCTTCTTTTTTTATTTTGGAAACAGAGTCTCGCTCTGTTACCCAGGTTGGGGCGCAGTGCCATGCTCTCATGGCTCACTGCAACCTCTGCCTCCTGGGTTCAAGTGATTCTCCTGTCTCTGCCTCCCAAGTAGCTGGGATTACAGATGCGTGCCACCACATCCGGCTAATTTTTGTATTTTTAGTAGAGACTTGTAAATTAGGGAAATTAATTTCTATCTCAACCTCAGAACAAAATTAATGACTTGTCCTAAATTGCTTTAAAAAAAATACAAAAATGAAAACTACTACGTAGGCTTTATAGTAGAACGGTTAAGACTCTAGAGCCACTGTCTTTGAATCCCAGCTCTGCCACTGAGCTGCGCAAATGTAGGCAGATATCTCCGAGCCTCAGTTTCCTCATCTATAAAAGGAATAGTGTCCACCTCACAGAACATTGGCTTACTATTATTAAATGAGCTAACACATATAAAGTTGCTTAGAAGAATACCTAATGGATACCAAGAACCTAGTAAATATTAGCTTAATTATTATCAAACCAATATCACAGGGGAATAGAGGATACTCAAAGGCTATGGGACTGACTAACAAACTTCTTCAAAAAAACTAACACATTTTATGACTGTTGCATAATAGGTGATCAATCTGTGAATCATCTTAGTCTCAATTACCTATTTTCCAGTCTTGTTTACTTTCCATGTAATTTGGGGAAGAGGACAGAAGAAATCAATCTTTTTTTTTCTACTAAGGCATTAACTTTAGGAAGAAATTTTCTCAAAACTCTTTTTGAACATTATAAAGCATTCAAATTAATTGGGGCTGCAGGTGCCATACTATTAATAAACCAGAAATTCTATTTCACCTGGCAACTCTAGAAGGAAACCCTCAAAGAACCCCCATTCTTTTCCCAATGTGTGTATATTTTAGGGGTTGGGGAGCAGTATAAAGGATAGTAGGTACTTGAGATACTATGACTTAAAACTGCTTAATGCAACACGTTAATAATAAAGCATTTATGTCCTCCTATTTTAAAAGTAAATTTCCCTCTCTCTTCTTCCTTGCCTAAGGAAACTGGGGAAAAGGAACAGCAGGAGGAAATTCAAGAAGTACATACATGTCTTCCCAGCTAGCTTTGTAAATTTTTGTTGAGAAATTTTACAGGTAGATATGGAGTTTCTTAATTTCATTTTTTTAGAAATACAAATCAATTTATATACAATATCATACATCTAAGATAAAACTGCATGTGAAATAAGTGAACAATTTTAAAAAAGGCACAGAAATCACTCTATTTTAAATTTGGAATCACATGAACATTTTTTATAAATGTGTGCTGTGGCCAGGCACAGCAGCTCACGCCTTTATAGACCAGCACTTTGGGAGGCTGAGGAGGGGACTGCTTGAACCCAGGAGTTCATGACCAACCTGGGCAATATGGCAAAACCCCACCTCTACAAAAAATACAAAAATTAGCCAGGCATGGTGGCACAAGCCTATGATCCCAGCTACTCGAGAGGCTGAGATGGGAGGATAGCTTGAGCCTGAGAAGTCAAGGCTGCAGTGAGATAAGATCGTGCCACTGCACTCCAGACTGGGCGACAGAGAGAGACCCTGACTCGGGGGAAATAAAAATGGGGGTGGGGGCTGCTGCATATTGCTGGAACACATTTGAGGGGCCCTAGTGAGGCCTTTGTGTTTTATAATCTGTCTCACTTGATCAGAGAAAAATATGTAAATTTGTGCAATGAGAAAATATCCTAGTGTGAATGCAGACAGGCATTTCATTGAAACTATACAATTATTTACAACTCACTTGACAATCCCAAATGAAAACTGTCTACTACACAACAGAAAACCATTAAACCAGTGCTAACATCAGTAGACTTCCTTTTATAAAAGGAAAACTAAATAGAAGTTACCAGCAGATCGCTTTTACTGTCCACTTGTTTTTCCTTTTGGTTATATTACCGACAGGCACCAAAGTAGTTACAGAGAAACATACATGCAGAAATCCAATTGCCAAGAAATCTTTTGCATCTGAATCACTTGGGAGTCTGTGTGCCTGATCATACTACAAACTTCTGGAGTTATTCTGCAAGTCTCAAAATGCTAATCAGACTTTCTTACACATGCTTGTGTCTTCTAAAACTAAATTGGTGATTTCAAGCTGGTATGCATTTGCTAAAACATAGAAATCTTCTAAAGCTCCCATATTTATGTGTAACTAATACATTCTTACTATCTGTGATATGGTTTGGCTGTGTCTCCACCTAAATCTCATCTCACATGTTGTGGGTGGGACCTGGTGGGAAGTAACTGAATTATGGGGGCAGTTACCCCCATGCTGCTGTTATTGTGATAGTGAGTGAGTCCTAATGAGATCTAATGGTTTTATAAGGGGCTTTTCCCCCTTTTGCTCAGTACTTCTCCTTGATGACACTATGTGAAGAAGGACATGTTTGCTTCCCCTTCTACTGTGATTGTAAGTTTCCTGAGGCCTCCCCAGCCCTGTGGAACTATGAGTCAGTTAAGCCTCTTTCCTTTATAAATGACCCCAACTCAGGTTTGTCTTTGTTAGCATCATGAGAATGGACTAATACAGTCTGCTAAAGGCTTTTTTTTTTTAAAAAAAAAAAAAAAAAAAGCAACTGATTTCTTAAAGTGAAGAGGAAAGTAAAGAAAATTTATCTCATACTAAGTGACTTTACTTGGCATTTTTTCAAATCACTATGATAGACTAAAATTGGGTCACTGGTAAATTCACTTGAACAACCACTAGGCTAAGCAAAACAGGTGTAGTACCCCTTAGACCAACTATGCATCACTTAAACTTGGGGAAGGGGAAAAGAGAGCATGTTTTTATCTTAGCTATTCTTGGGTATATTTGTATATATCCAGATAGCTAGTGTGAATATATGTGTGTGTGTGCACATGCGTGCATGTGTGTATGTATTTATCTCAGATCAAGTTAGTTCAAAGTAAGGGCAGAAATGCTGTTTCCTTTTTCAATAGGTAATGTATTTAGAGAATCCAAGAGGTTTTAGTTTTGAGAGAGCATTTCTAAAGAAACAGCACTATCATACATTCTGTCCACCCAAAATTAACTAAAAGACTAACATACAAAAGGTGAGAATACAAAAGTTTACACTGAAATGCACTCAACCATGATTGTGAAGTTCTTACTACCTTTAACTCCCATCACCCTAGTAAACAGATAATGAAGGGAAGAAAAAAAACCACACCTCTCCAAGAAATGTTATGCACTAATCAAATGTTGCGAGGGAGGAGGAAAAGGGAGGGAAGGCTAGCACAACACCTACTAGCAGGAGGCTAAGATCAGTTAATACAGCATATTTTCAATCTCTTTTATCTGTGTACTTTAAATTCTCAAAATGGTATAAATTCTTATAGTTGGGATTTTCTTAGAACTTCAACAATTACAATATCATACCATTCAGCACATGAAGACAAGAAATCACTACATCTGGAAGTTAAAAGTAAACTTTAGTCTAACATTGTCTCTTATTTAGTTCATCTCCAACAAACTATCTGCCAAGCAGTGTGCTACATGGTAGACGATAACAGTAAATACCACAGAACACCATGACGTGTAAGTTTAGGATCCAATGGAGAAGACATTCAAATTAAGCAACTGTAATCTGGTAAAGTAAGTAAGAGGATACACAGGGATACAAAAAAATACCTGTCTCAGTCTTAGAATTTTAGCATACATTTCCTGAAAGAACTGATGGCTAAACTGATTTGGAAAAAGGGAGGGACTGAGAAGGAAAGTGAGAAAAACGTAACAGGCAATGGGAAAAAGCACAGGCAAAAAAAAAAAAAAAAAAAAAAATGACTTATCAAAAGATATATAGCCATAACAATACCCTAAACATTCTTCGTAATATACTTTACAAATCTAATTCCCACCAAGTAAAATGGAAAGAATGTAAGTTTATAAGTAGACATGTTACCTTACTTGCTGAATACAGACATATTACCTTACTTATAGAATTTCTTTCAGTTCCTCAAACTGAAATATGCCTCAAAGAACATTTTAAAAGTTCAAAATATTCTCAGATCTGTCCTTTCATCTGGTATCCGCAATAACCCTATGAGCACAGGGCAGGGGAATGGGTATTATCCACTCTATCCCTCAAAAGTTCTCCACAATATGCCCATTTTTCTCCTATACATACGCTTATATCCCAAACAAGTTACAATTATTCATTCAACAAAGATTTTTTTAAGCTCCTATTATGTGTTAGGCAATGTTTTAAGGCATTAGTTTTCTTCCTCTGTGCTTTCTCAAGGTATTTCTCCTATGTAACTTCTTTTAAGAAATAAGAGTGAAATATAACACAATTTACTCAAAGGTCATCCTAAAACTAAGGCACTTTCTACATGCCTTTTCCTCAGAATTTTCCATTTCTGTATTTATTCACAGTCATGGAAATATCAGTTATCAATCAGCTCAAATTATAACCTGTATGAGAGTGATCCCCAAATTTCCCTCTCTAAATCTAACTTCCTTCTTAAACGCCAGGCTTAAATTAACAAAGCCCTCCCAAGAATCTTCACCTTAAGGTGAATATATCAAAATCTTTAAAAATTAGCAAATATCTCTACAAACACACAGAAACACACACACACACACCCACTCACACTTCTCTTCCTCTTTATTGTTAATGACACCAGCATCCTTCCTAGTGTCCAGACCGGAAATTTCAAAAGCAACTTTGCTTCATTCTTGTGGTGTTATTTTATTTATGTATGTGGTTGTGTTTATATATCTATATTTTAAAAAATAGATTTTCATCCACAGTTCCTGGTTTATAACTCCCATAGCCCTTTGTGTTAGTCTGTCTTTGCATTGCTATAATCGAATACATGAGACTGGGTAATTTATAAAGAAAAGTGGTTTATTTTGGCTCATGGTTCTGCAGGACCATAGAGGAAGCATAGTGCTGGAATCTGCTTTCAGGGAGGCCTCAGGTAGCTTTTACTCATGGCAGAAGGCAAAGGGAGAGCTAGCGCATCCCATGACCAGAGAGAGCAAGAGGAGGAGGGAGGAGCCAGGCTCCTTTAAACCAGTAGTCCCCAACCTCTGGCACCAGGCACTGACTGATTTAGTGGAAGACAATTTTTCCACAGACGGGAGCTCAGAGGAGATGATTTCAGGATGAAACTGTTTCAGCTCAGATCATCAACCATCAGATTCTCATAAGGAACAACCTATATCCCTCACATGAGGAATTCACAACCGGGTTCGCACTCCTGTGAAAATCTAATGCTGCTGCTGATCTAACTTCTGCTGATCAGAAGGTGGAGCTCAGGCAGTAATGCTCACTTGCCTCTGGCTCATACCTCCTGCTGTGTGGCCCAGCTCCTAACAGGTCATAGACAGGTACCAGTCCACGGAGTAGGAGTTGAAGACCCCTGCTTTAAACAACCAGCTCTCGCCTGAACTCATTACCACAGGGGAGGGCAGCAAACCATTCATGGGAGATCCACCTCTATGACACAAACACCCACCAGACCCCACTTCCAACAATGGAGGTCTCATTAAACATGAGATTTGGAGGGGACACACATTCAAACTGTGTCACCCTCCTTATAGTCTTTTATTACAATGTTTGGTGTGTTAGTCCTCAGAAAACAATATCCTTGACCTTCTCCTGCCCTCCTTTCACCTGCACCAAGGCAGGACTCTAATTTTCCTCCACTTTTCTGACTGTGGGTCATAATGCCCTCATTTCAGAGAGGGTCTTGTGGGAGGCCTTCCTATTGGGGAAAGTGCTGATGTCATGAAAATTCCATAAAAAACCAAAAGGACTGGCTTCACAGCTGAACATGTGAAGATGGGCAAGAAGGTGAACAAGAACTCATCCATTTGCTGGGAGAGTGGCATACCCTAACTCCATGAAAACAGAGGCTCCTACATTTGGGACCCTTCCAGACCTTGCCCTATGGCATCCAGACCTTGCCATATGGCGGTTTACTTGTATCCTTTAACATATCCTTCATAATAAACCAGTAAACGTGTTTCCCTGAGTTCTGTGAGTAGCTCTAGCAAATTAATCAAACCTAAAGAGAGGGTTGTGGAAACCCCAACTCGAAGCCATCTGGTACAAGTTCTAGATATCCAGACTTACAACCAGTAGGAAGGAGGGCCCAGTCCCCAAGACTGAGCCCTAAGCCATTGGGATCTGACACTATCTCTGGGTAGTGCCAGAAATGAATTGGAGGCCAATCAGCTGGTGTTCACTGAAGAACTGATTGCTTATTTGGCAGGGAGAAATAGCGTGCATTTGGACACAGAAGTCTTCTGTGTTGATTGTTGTGGTGTAAGGGCAGAGGAAAAACAATTTAAGAGTTTTTCCTAAACACTTATCTTCCTAGTCATAAAACTACTGTCAATTTGTATACTGCACCTCCAGAATCACTGAAATTATTCTCCAGTTTTCCATTCCTTCATTCATTACCACCCTCTCCATATCATATTGCTCCAACCCTTCCTACAACTAGGGAAAGATTAATCTCCCTAATAGGCTTCTTCCTAAACCACAGGCTTAATCATTTCACTCCAATAGCTCCAAAGTGTAGAAATGGCTATTCAATAACAAGTACAAACTATTCACCATGGTATTCAAAAGCCACCATGAAAGGCTCCAGCCTCCCTTTTAGCCAAATCAGACTATGTGTAACTCTACAAATACTACCTTGTTTCACCATGTCTTTTCACAATACAGTCATCATTTGATTTTTGCTTGTCAAAACACTATTCCATGTTGAGTTCCAGGGAAAAGTATACTTGCATAAAGCCATTTTTAATCCCCTTTAACCGAATACATTACCTCCCCCTGATATGGTTGCTCTGTATCCCCACACAAATCTCATGTTGAACTGTTACTCCCAGTGTTGGGGGAGGGACTTCGTGGTAGGTGATTGAATTATGAAGGCAAATTTCTTCTTGCTGTTCTCGTGATAGTAAATTCCCACAAGATCTGATGTTTTAAAAGTGTGTGGCACTTCCTCCCTTTGCTCTCTCTCTCTCCTGTCACCATGTGAAGACGTTCTTGCTTCCCCTTTGCCTTCTGCCATGATTGTAAGTTTTCTGAGGCCTTTCCAGCCATGACTCCTGTACAGCCTACAGAACTATGAGTCACTTAAACCTTTTCTTCACAAATTACCCAGACTCAGGTAGTTCTTTGTAGCAGTATGAGAACAGGATCATACAGAAAACTGGTACGAGAAAAGTGTGGCACCGCTATAAAGATACCTCAAAATGTGGAAGCAACTTTGGAACTGGGTAATAGGCATAGGCTGGAACAGTTTGGAGGGATCAGAAGAAGACAGGAAGATGTGGGAAAGTTTCGAACTTCCTAGAGACTTGCTCAATAATTGTAACCAAAATGCTGATAGTGATATGGACAGTGAAATCCAGGCTGATGTGGTCTCAGATGGAGACAAGGAAGTTACTAAGAACCAGAGTAACGGTCACTCTTGCTATGATTTAGCAGAGACTGGCAGCATTGTGCCCCTGCCCTAAAGATGTGTTGAACTTTGAACTTGACAGAGATGATTTAGCGTATCTGGCAGAAGAAATTTCTAAGCAGCAAAGCATTCAAGATGTGATTTGGTTTTTTTCTAAAAGTATATGCCCATATGTATGAAGAAAGAGATGGTATGAAACTGGAACTTATGTTTAAAAGGGAAGCAGAACATAAAAGTTTGGAAATTTTACAGCCTCACCATGCTATAGAAAAGACAAACCCATTTTCTGGGGAGATATTCAAGCCAGTGGCAGAAATTTACATAAATAACAAAGAGCCAAATGCTAGTAGCCAAGACAATGGGGAAAATGTCTCCCAGGGCATGTCAGAGATCTTCATGGCTGCCCCTCCAGTACAGGCCTGGAGGTCTAAGAGGGAAAAATGGTTTCATGGGCCAGTCCCAGAAACCCACTGCTAAGTGCATCCTTGGGATTTGGTGCCCTGCATCCCAGCCACTCCAGCTCCAGCTGTGGCTGTGGCTAAAAGTGGCCAATGTACAACTTGGGGCATGGCTTCAGACGGTGCAAGCCACAAGCCTTGGTGGATTCCACATGGTGTTGGGTCTGTGCGTGCACAGAAGGCAAGAGCAGAGCCTCCACCTTGATTTCAGAAGATGGATGCAAATGCCTGGATGTCCAGGTAGGACTCCACTGCAGGGGCAGAGCCCTCATGGAGAACCTCTACTAGGGCAGTGCAGAGGGGAAATGTGGGATTGGAACCCTCACAGAGAGTCCCCACTAGAGCACTGCCTAATGGAGCTGTGGGAAAAGGGCCATCATCCTCCAGACCCCATAAGGGTAGATCCACTGACAGCTTGCACTGTGTGTCTGCAAAAGTCGCAGGCACTCAATGCCAGCCCATAAAAGCAGCTGTGGGGGTTGTATCCTGCAGAGCCATGGGGCAGAGCTGCCAAAGGCCTTAGGAGGCCACCCCTTGCATCAGCGTGCCCTGGATGTGAGACGTGGAATCAAGGATTTGGGAGCTTTAAGGTTTCATGACTTCCCTGCTGGATTTCAGACTTGCACGGGGCCTGTAGCCTATTTGTTTTGGCTATTTCTCCCATTTGCAACAAGAGCATTTACCCAATGCCTGTACTCTCACTGTACCTTGGAAGAAACTAACTTGTTTTTTATTTTACAGGCTCATAGGTGGACGGGACTTGCTTTGTCTCAGATGAGACTTTGGACTTTTGAGTTAATGCTGGAATAAGTTAAGAGTTTGGGGGACTGTTGGGAAGGCATGATTGTGTCTTGATATGTAAGAATCATGAGATTTGGGAGAGGCAGGAGAGAATGATATGGTTTGGCTCTGTGTCCCCCACCTAAATCTCATGTTGAATTGTAATTCCCAATGTTGGGGAGGGGACCTGGTGGTAGGTGATTGGATCATGGGAACAAATTTCCACTTGCTGCTCTCGTGATAGTGAGTTCTCACAAGATCTGATGGTTCAAAAGTGTGTGGCACATTCCCCTTCACATGCTGTCTCTCCTGTCACCATTTGAAGATGTGCTTGCTTCCCCTCTGCCTTATACCATGACTGTAAGATTCCTGAGGCCTCCCCAGCCATTTGTGAGTCAATTAAACATTGCTTCTTTATAAACTACTCAGTCTCAGGTAGTTATTTATAGCAGTGTGAAGACAAACTAATACACACTCCTTTAAAATCCTCTGTATTTAGACATAATCTTCCTCTATCTCATTGTACTTTTTTACATGTTCCCCTATACTGGCCATAAACTCCTCCTCTAACAGGCCAAATTTTGTTGATTTTTATAACCCCTATAGCATTCTTAGTATAGTGCTTTGCATACAGTAGGGAATCCACAAATGTTTGTGGGGGTTATAATAAAAGCTCAGGTAGAACTGTTCTCTGGATTTCGATATGATATTTGAAAGCACTTTTCAAAATGCCAAGAACATATCAGCTCAGCAATGAATCTCAACCTAATGGTAGTACTATTACTCTAAATATCTTCTAGAAAACTGTTTCATTACAACTATTATAAAGGGGGGATATTTGACAAAGCAAACTTCTAAAAGAGATGGGAAAAAATGAGCTTAAGATTATGAGGAAAAATGGCCGGGAGCGGTGGCTCAAGCCTATAATTATAGAACTTTGGAAGACTGAGGTGGGCGGATTGCTTGAGCTCAGGAGTTCAAGACCAGGCTAGGCAACATGGCAAAACCCTGTCTCTACAAAATGTACAAAAATTAGCTGAGTGTGGTGGCATGCGCATGTAATCACAGCTACTCAGGAGGCTGAGGCATGAGAATTACTTGAACCCAGGTGGCAGAGGTTGCAGTGAGATGAGATTGTGCCACTGCACTCTAGCCTAGGCAACAGAGCAAGATACTGTCTCAAAACAAAAAAGAAAAAAAAAAAGAGCATGAGAAAAACAGTCTTATTAGGGAAGAAGGTCATCTTTTCCTTAAAAACAGAAGAGACAAAAGATAGGTGGAAACACAGTGTCTACAATCACGGAATGGCAAAAGAACAAATACACAGCTCCCTCACAGTAAAAAGTAGAGAAAATTATTTTAAGATGAAATATCTGGGATGGAAAAAGCTTTCAGATATCTAGTCTAATTCCTTAAGGTCACAAATAAGCAGTGATAAGTGAACTTGAAAATATGTAATTTTCATTCTCTCTACAAAGTAGTAATCAAGGCCATCTAATGAGGAAGAAGATAGGCCTTAAGCAGTGTGGTAAAATGCCAAAGCAGAGCAGCTAGGGGGAAATATATTAAAAGTCTGGAAGGCATAAACAAAAGGAGTGCAATAAGAGCACCATGTAATAAAAGCACAGATGAAGTTAGCACAAATTCATGCTATCTACTAGGCGCAGTGGCTCACACCTGTAATCCCAGCACTTTGGGAGGTTAAGGCGAGCAGATCACATGAGGCCAGGAGTTCAAGAACAGCCTGGCCAACAAGGTGAAACCCCGACTCTACTAAAAATACAAAAATTAGCCAGGTATAGTGGCACACGCCTGTAATTCCAGCTACTCGGGAGTCTGAGGCATGAGAACTGCTTGAATCCAGGAGATGGAGGTTGCAGTAAGCTGAGATTGTGCCACTGCACTCTGGCCTGGGCCACACAGCGAGACTCTGTCTCCAAAAAAAAAAGAAGTGGTATCCAAGTAGCAGTCAGGTGACTTTTCCCATAAACTCAGATTCTTGGCACTTTAGAGCAGTTTTAATTTCCGAAACACTGTTTCTCACATGGAAGAAGAAATCAGTGAGTCCACAAGTTACCAGAAAACAGCTTTGTATCTATAATTATGAGAGGCTTTGACAGTTTATGTGCAGGAAGTTCTCCAAAACAGGAATGCTGAGGCACAGGGTATTAATAACAGATACAGGAAGGACCATGCTACTTCCTTACTCCCACTCTCCATGTTCTCAATTCTCAAGTCTCTGTGGGACAGGTCTAGAAATTTCAGGGAAGAAAGATAGATAGTGGCAATCCTGACACATGAAATAAAATGCCATGAAATTTGAGGGAAAGAGGTAGAAAATTTAAGGATGAGAAAAATGAAGAACCACCTTTGGTTTTGAAGTATTTTTGTGATTGTCCATTTAACTGTTTATCCACCGATAACCTGGGAATCTGAATAGGCTATCCATTACTGTCTTTTGAAGGGCTAATTATTTTTTCCACAGCTATTTTTCCCATTTCTTAAAATGCATTCTGAAACCAACTGGCCCTCAATATAACTATAGTAACCAGGCAAAGAAGGAATTATCTTCCAGGTACCATAGCCAGAACATCTTAGAGGGCACATCTATTACAGGCAACAAAAGCCAAGGCACAAGCTAATCATTCATCATGCTTTAAATTTATACTCGTAATTTGTCTTTTCAAATAAACAGATCTGGTCTCAGAGCATTCTAGCACAAAAAAAGTTAAACATTAATAGTTCTGAAAGTTATCCAAATATGTCAGTTTAAAATGTATTACTTGGTATACAGATTTTAACTTAGTGTCCATAATTTTTTAAATTTTAATGAAATTACTGAAGAAACCACAGAAAAATTTTTATTGCAATTCCAAACGACTTTCAATAATTTAAAAAATCAGCCTTTAATTTCAATTTTTTGAAATTAAACTTTTTTTAACCTGCAGTGTACTTTAAATCAGTATTTTTTTTGAAGTAAAATAAACATAATTGTTAGGAAGTATTTAATCTGCTTGATTACTAATATAAAAAATAATGGAAGCAGACTATTATTCGCAAGGTGCTACTCATTTAACAGCACATAAAATAATCTTGACAGCAGTTGTTCAACCCTCTCCCATATTAAACGTTCTAATACGGGATTATTAAATAGTATTCTGTATTTACTCTAGGTTGAGAAGTTCTCTGAAAAACCCAAAAGATAGCACACTTTTTTAAAAAGACAAGATTTTTTAAAAGGAAGCTGCCATGATTTGAATGTGCCCCCAAATTTCCTGTGTTAGAAACTTAATCCCCAAATTCATACATTGATGGTATTTGGTGGTAGGGCCTTTGTGAAGTAATTAGGATTAGAAAAGGTCATCAGGGTGGGGCAGGCCCCCCCCCCATGATGGAATTGGTGATTTTTATAAGAGAAGGAGAGACCTAAGCTGGCATCCTCCCGCCCTCTCACCATATGACTCCCTGAACTATGTTATTATGTAGCTAGAAGGCCCTGGCTGGATGCCAACCCCCCTCCCCAGTCTTGGACTTCCCAGCATCCAAAACTGTAACAAATAGTTTTTTTAAAATAAATTACCAGTTTCAGGTATTCTGCGGCAGTAATAGAAAATGGACTAAGACTGAAGTTTTTGCCTGTTAGCCATTAATAGAAGCTGTGATGTAATTCTGTACTTCTTTATGAACACAGTGAATATGACAATCAGAATAATATATCCATTTTAATATAAAACTCTTTATACTTTACATAATTTGGAAACCACATTCTGCCTAGCTCCCAAATATAATGCCCTCAAAAAGGTGTAATATTCAAAAATTTTTTATTTAGGATCTCCGAAACAAACTTAAAGACGGGGGTGTCACTTGTATAATAATCCAGGTCACATATTTGTCATACTCATCCAGTATCATAATAAAGAGCATTTAACAATGTAAATAATTCCTAACTCTCCCATCAACCTTAAGACAGAACTGCATTTCCACCAGCGACTGGATCTTTCAATCTAGGTATCTCAACAACTAAAACTCAACACTTTTTTTTTTAATGACCATCATAATTTTTCCCACAGCCCTTCTTTTTACCTCTCTTCTCCTGTTTCTCATCTTTACTTGCCATTAACATCAATTCAGATACCCAAGCTATGAGCTGAACCATCTATTGCTGGTTTAAGACCAAAAAATTAAATACAATTCAACCTAATGGAAACTTCTCATCAGTATCTCTGACCTATCTCTCTACCCTGTTTCCCTCATATCCAATCAGTCAAAAAGCCTTAACAATTCCACCTTCCTATACTCTTATTCCATCCTGTCATTTCCTTTGCAACCCATTATGTTCTCTATTCTTACAACAGATTTTTCAGTTTTACTGGTCTCCCATCTCCTTATACATCTATAATATTATCGCCAGAAACAACTATGCCCAAAACACAAATCAAAACTGAAAAAGTCCCATTGCTTACAGAATTAAATCTAAACAACTGGTACAACATTCAGTAATCTTTATGACTTGGCCAGTCTCCACTGGACTACCTGTCATTTCTTAAACAAACCAAACATGCACTTTATTTCTTGTTTTTGTTTTTTGTTTTTGTTGTTTGTTTTTTGAGACAGAGTTTCACTCTTGTTGCCCAGGCTGGAGTGCAACAGCATAATCTAGACTCACTGCAACTTTCACCTCCCGGGTTCAAGCGATTCTGCCTGCCTGCCTCAGCCTCCCGAATAGCTGGGATTACAGGCATGTGCCACCACGCCTTGCTAATTGTTTGTATTTTTAGTAGAGACAGGGTTTCTCCATGTTGGTCAGGGTAGTCTCAGACTCCTGATCTCAGGTGATCCACCCACCTCGGCCTCCCAAAGTGCTGGGATTGCAGGCATGAGCCACCACGCCTGGCCCAAACATGCATTTTCAGACCTTTGATCATACTAATCCTTTCATTTGCAATGTCCTTATTGCCATCCCCTTGTCTATAGAAATCTGTCTCATTCTTCAGTGTCTAGCTTAAGTGTCATCTCCTTGATCCCTTGGTCATAATTAATCTACCATGATGTCAGCTGATTTCTTACACTTTTTTTTTGGCATTTTATCTTATCTGTAATATAATCCATCATTTTCATATTTGCTTTCTCCATTACAGTAAAAAGTACTTGTGGATACTGGGGACATTTAAGTCATCTTCACAATTCTCTAGTCTAGCACATGGCACAGTGTCTTGAACACAGTAGGCTCTGGCAGGTGGGAGATGAGGAAAACAAATCTGTCAAAAAGTTCCGCCTACGCGGAAATTCAAAAGTCATAATCCCTTACTGAAATCCACATATCTAGCCAAAGTGGAGAATGACTTTCACTCTCCCATTCAAGCTATTTCTCACCTCTCCTTCCTCTTTTTCCTGGTAAAGCCCTGACTCCAAACTATTTGCCTTGTCCTCCCACTCTGTGGTAGTTATCTATCACTCTTCCCTTCAAGGAATACCTATACCTCCAGGGATAGTCAAAATTCAACCACTTCAAAGATATTAGCTAAAGATATTTTAAACCTAAAATCACCTAGTATAAAATGCCATTTGATCACATCAAAAACTGAGATAGAAATGTGAGTTCCCTCACTTGAACACCCTAACCTCCCCTTGCACTGAACTCCCATAATATCTGCAGTCTATACAACTTGTTGACACTCAAAGATGATTTGTAAGATGCCTGTTCAGCACCCATCCCATTCAGGGAAAACACTCATAGTCTCTCTGTGGGAACTCTTTCTCCCTCAATTCCAACAGGGAAAGTATAATTTTCCTTCAATAATCTGGCCTACTCATAGTTGATCATTCCATGATAAGCACCTGAACCAAGTATTCAAGTATTTTTTCCATACTCATACTGGCAAATCTATTTTTTTCTCTGAAAGCAAAAAATTTAGGATGCAAGATCAAAGAAAGAGTTCTTGCTTATTTGTTTGCTACATTTTCCAATATTCTGAAGAGCCTGTGTATAATAAGAAAGAATGAAGCTGAGAGGGCCAAAGAGACAAAGAGATGGAAATGAAGATTAATGGTAGCATTCACATCCCTGGTTCCAGATACCCCTGAGATTCCAGTTGCAAACTGTCTTTCCCTTAGTTTAGTTGTTCATCTCATCCTTTGATAACCTCTAGCCCAGAAAGAGGAGACCCAGCAAAAAGGTCCCTAGGCCCCTTCACATGTTTAAAACATTGCTGGCCCCTAAAGAACTTCTGTTTTTGTAGGTTATAACTGTCAATATTTCCTGTATTAGAAATTAGAACTGAAAAAATTTTTAAAGTTTAAAAATTAATTTAAAAATAACACATAATGGAGTAAATGTTAATACAGATAACATATTCTTCACGTAAAATATATTCTCCAAAAAAATTTTATGAGAAGAGCAGCACCAATTTACATTTTTGTACAAATGTTTAGTAACTAACTTAATAGAAAACAGATTTCCTTATCTGTTTCTGCATTCAATATGTTGCTCTATATTGCTTTGGTTCATAGTATATGAAGACTATTACTTAATAAAGTTACATATAATTTAGATGAAATGTAGAATCTGACCACATCTAAAACATTCTATTCCATTAAAATCCACTGGCCTATCATTTACTGATGCATATCATGAGTTGCATCATGCATCTGAAAAATATTGCTTCACTGAGCTACGCAGATCTTCCAGATATTAACACATTTCATTTACATTATCAAAACATTACATTCCTTATATATCACCAGTATGCCAGTATGCAGTAAAGGATTAATAACTCAGTAGGGCTAGGTTGTCCACACCTTGGATATTCCAAAGAAAGGTTTGGTCCTTGCCCACCTAAGGCCCTTGAAATATGCTGCTTAATAAGAGGGCCTTTGTTTACTGAATCTTTGAGCCACACCAACAGATTATGCTAACAATGTAATTTATGGTAGGGGCCTTGGTCCGTGCAGTATCAGAGTCTGACCTCTGGAGTCAAACAGATGGAGTTACTAAAGTCAGCAACGTGGGCACTTTAGGCCTTCATGAAAGATACCCAAAAAATCCCTGGACACCAAGACTCAGGTGAGTTCTCCTGGTTGGCAATACTTGACACGTGTTGTCACATACTGCTACTGTGAGCAGCAGTTAAGCACTGTCCCTATGACTCCCCTGGGAGAGGGTAACTGGAAGCTTGCATCTAATCTCTGCTGGACTCCGCCCTATGCACCTCTTTCAATTGCTGATTTTAAACTGTAACCTTTTGCTATAATAAACTATTATTACTGTTATATAACAGTTTTGCCGTGTTCTGTTAGTCCTTCTAGCAAATCACTGAACCTGAGGGTGGTCTCAGAGACTTCTGACAACCATCAATCTCATCAGAAAAGTCATTAAGTATTTGAGAAACCTTCAAAGTCACAGCTGTAGATACAAGGCCTCCAAAATTCTAATTTTTGCTTGAAAATTTAAATATCGCCTTAAAGTACCAAATACTGCCAGTTTTTTTTCCTCAAAGTGATAGGCTCGCTTAGTTCTTTTTCAAGAAAGTATCTGCCATGTACTGAAATATAAATAACCATAGTTTGTCAGTTATTTTTCAAAGTAAAACTAATGTGTCATAAAAGAAGTGGCTAGTTCAGGTACTGACTCAATAATCACATAACTATTTTTTCTCAAGACATTGCATGTCAGGATATAGTACTATGTGTTCTTTCCATTCCAACCCACAAAATACTAAAAAGACACATACTCAAGGACTGCAACTTAATAAAATTAATAATTTTTACTGTTCTATCAAAGACATTCTTAACTGGAACTGGCTTTATTTTTTTCTGCAGGTATGTGGCAGCAAAGAATACAATAATTATTAGTATAGTCTGATGCATAAATTACTTGATAATGAATTATTTGGTACATTAAGGCAATTACTACATGAATTTATACTAAGGCATTAGAAGTTTTCATTTTGTACCAGAGTGCAAACGTCAAAAAACTGAAAATGGCAAATAATGCATTAGTATTATGAAAATTATTTGACTTTACAGACTTCTTGAAAGGGCCTCAGGGAATCCCATGGTTTGGAACTCTAGGGAAAGCAGACAGACTATCAATACTAGGAAAGCCATTCCAACCACTTTCTACAACAATCTTAACTAAGTCAGTCAGCACTTACATGAAAAACAAGACTATCACCAATATTGTAACCAAAATTTTAATTCCTTTCTACTTCTTTATGCAAAGCCTACTCAGACTCCATTAGTTGTAAATTTTTGGTGGCCATTGTTTTTAAATAAGATCAACTCTATCATAAAAAATAACTCTGGAAGTAAGTTATTTCTAAATAATTTATTCAACTCTCATATTCTATTGATGTATTTCAGATTTCACTTACTAGCTTTGCATCTTTCCTTTGATTACAAATATTCTGATGATACATTCCAGTCTCTTTTGATTAATTTTTCTTTAGATGAATCACCCATTTATAGAATTTTTTAAATTTCTTATTTTCTTCTTGATAGTTTGCTATGATCCTCATCGTCAACACAATTTCAAAAATTATTTAGGAATGTCTTACATATAACTTACAGTTATTTACAAAGAAATCAACTTCAAAGCAGTCAATTGATCTTCAAAAGCAACAAGCTGCTTGACGTTACTTGCCCCAACCAACAACACAAGTCTTTCCTGTAGCCAAACATTACATTACCTCTTTCTTCTTTTTCCTGGTAAAGCCCTGCCTCCAAGTCACCCAACAAGTAGAAGAGCTTTCAACTAGCACATACACATAAATTCTAGAAAAGGATCTTATCACATATAAAAATTTAATGTATAATAGAAAGCATATCACAAAAAATATTCAAAAAATATTGATACAACATTCAGTTAGATGCTTGGAAAGTTATCAACTGAGAATCCCAAACCATGCCAAATTAAATGTTAAACAAGTTAAAGTATTTTTTTAAATACTATAAAAACTATAGGTTTATATATAAAATACTGATATACGATACTCTTTGCTTAAAAGCCAAAACAAAAACCAAAAATCAAAGAAATATACAAAGACTGAGATTTGACAGCACAAAACATGTGAAAAATACAAGATGTGCATGTGCTCACATAACACAAGAAAGGATCATCACTGTGGCTGTTTACAGTATCATAAGACCAGATAAAACTTAATCACTAGAGATAAAGAGTAAATAAATTATGTACATCCAATAGAAAACTGTGTGGTTACTTAAAAGAGTAAGGCAGTTTAAACATTCAGAAGTACACAAACACACTGTATGTACTACCATATACTTATCTTCAAGTCTTTGCACAAAAATGTCACTCAATGAGTCCTATCTTGACTACCCAATTTAAAATGGCAACTTCTCCTCTGGCTGCCAGTACCCTATTATCCAGTCTGACTGCTTTTTCCTTTTTGCTATAGCACTTACTACCTTCTAGAATTCTATACTATTTAGGTATGTATCATATTTATTGCATGTCTCCTCTCTGCAAAATATAACTTACAGAGAGAGCAACGGTTATCTTAATCTGTTTATTCATTTATCCTAACCACCTAAAATAGTGCCTGAGTAGGTTCTGAAATTTTCATCCCTTAAATAAATCAATATAGACAGAATTGGTATTGACCCTAGAAAGTCTAACTGGGAAACTGATAGTCAGTGGCAGAAAGGGATCTTTTTAATTAGAGTACCTTTTTTTATATGTTGTATTTTTTCCCTCCGTGAAAAAATATATTGCCTATTAGAAAACTTAACAATCTTATGCATTGCGTTAACGACAGCGATACATTCTAACAAATTTATCTTTAGGCAATTTCGTCATTGTGCAGACATCATAAAGTATACATACACAAATCTGACTGCCATGGCCTACTACACATGGCATAGCATATTGTTTCTAGGCTACCAACCTGCACAGCATATTGCTATACTGAATACTACAGGCAATTGTAACACAGTGGTATTTGTGTATCTAAACATATCTAAATATAGAAAAGGTACAATAAAAATATGGCATTATAATCCTATAGGACTGACCAAAATATCATTATGCTAACATAACTGTATGTTACACATAGGTAAATGTATACTTATGTGTTATACATATGCATGTACATTATATATATACATACACAACAGCAATGGTTACTACCAAGAACAGTGAGATTAGGGAAGTATGAGGGAGTAAAGACTTTTTCCTATATTGTTCATTATTTTGTTTTTTAATGCTAGTTATAATACTTGTCACATTACTTGCAGCAGAATAATCTCCAATCAAGAACTGTTAGAAACGACAAATAAAATACAAAAAATAAAAAAATAAAAAGAAGAACAGTCTGTTTAAATCATCCAAGAGCTAAATATGGAGGCAATCAGAACTTAAGGAACCAACATTTCAAAAAAAGTAGAATCCTAAAGAAGGTGCCATTCAGCAGCCACTCTGCCACTTTTCCCCTCAAACTATTTATCTGCATATTGTGGTCACAAAGCAAGAGGCTGAGAATTCATGCAAAAGACCCAGGTCTTTGGTCTGGGTCCTAATAGGAGGAAAACAATCCAGCAGAACTTTCAACAGTCTCACAAAGCTGGTGAGACAAATATTAAGAGACTTGAAGGGCCAGGATTCTGGCAATAAAAAAGAAACAGAGAACTGAATCACAGGCTTAACTATTTCCCTCCAGAGACATCTACTGAACTGTGAAGCTACAGAGACAAAAAGTTAAGTAAAGACTGCGTAGCAAGCTGTAGTATTCAAAAGTTTTGTGATTAAAGTGATCTAACTGCATTCTATCGGCCTAACAGAGGAGAGGCTAAGCCATCCATCCTCTATAGCAAATGATCATTTATATAACCTATAAAATTGTCAAACACAATGTCTGGCATTTAATTAAAATGTAACACATGCCAAGAGAGTATACAAGAAGACAAACAAGTAAATAAATGAAACAAAGATACAATATAAAACTTCCAGAAAAAAACAAAAGTTGGTTCTTGGAGAGTCTATTAAAGTCAACATTTTGTTAAGACTGATCAAAGAAGAAAAAGTCACAAATTATCAATTTCTGACTCAAAGAGGAATAAATTTTAAAACTACAGACAGAAGGCTGTAATAGTTATTCAAGAAAATATAGCAAAAGACAAAATAAAGATAAAATTTAAGGATAAAATTTGAATATTTAAAAAGTAATCAAATTTGTAAAATTAAGAGCTAAATATAATGTTAACAGATTAGGCAGTTTTTTTTTTTTGTTTGTTTTTGTTTTTGTTTTTGTTTGAGATGGAGTCTCGCTCTGTCACCCAGGCTGGAGTGCAGTGGCGCGATCTCAGGTCACTGCCAGGTCCGCCTCCCGGGTTCACGCCATTCTCCTGCCTCAGCCTCCCAAGTAGCTGGGACTATAGCTGCCCGCCAACACGCCCAGCTAATTTTTGGTATTTTTAGTAGAGGGGGGTTTCACCGTGTTAGCCAGGATGGTCTCGATCTCCTGACCTTGTGATCCACCTGCCTCGGTGTCCCAAAGTGCTGGGATTACAGACATGAGCCACTGTGCCCAGCCAAGAAGCTAATAATTTGAAAAGTTCCATAGAAAATACACTGACTAGAGCATAAAAAGAAAACAACGACAGAAAATACAGAAAAGTTATACCTGTCAAATGGTAATGCAGAAAAAAAAGAAAATACAGAAAAG
Organism: Macaca fascicularis; assembly: GCF_037993035.2. Lineage (NCBI taxonomy): Eukaryota > Metazoa > Chordata > Mammalia > Primates > Cercopithecidae > Macaca > Macaca fascicularis. Next base: position 91,294,886 of record NC_088380.1, on the reverse strand, counting down.
AATACAAAAGACGAATGGGGCATCGTTTTTTAAAAAGTTGCTAACAGGCTGGGCAAAGTGGCTCACACCTGTTATCCAACACTTCAGGCGGCTGACGAGGGAGGATCTTTGAAGACAGGAGTTCAAGACCAGCTTGGGCAACAAAGCAAGACCCCCAACGCTACAAAAAAGGTTTTCTAAAACAAATAAGCTGCGCACAGTGGTGCACAGCTATAGTCCCCAGCTACTCAGGAGGCTGAGGCAAGAGGGCTGCTTGAGCCCAGGAGTTCAAGGATGCAGTACGCTATGATCATACCATTGCGCTCCAGCCTGGGTGACAGAGTGAGACCCTGTCTCAAAAAAAGGGGAGGTGGGGGGGTAGACATACATGTACAGTACCAGAAAGAAGGCAATAGAGAATAGAACAGAAGCAAAATATGAAGAAAAATCAGTCAAGAATTTTCCAAACTCAATCAAAAACGTTAAGGCAAAGATTCAAGCATTCTATATATCCCATCAAGTTTTTTTTTTTTTCCTTAAAAAAAAAAAGGCCACATCTAGGCAAATCACAGTAAAGATGCTAAAAACCAAAGGCAAGACTAAATAATTTTTTTCAACTTTAAGTTCAGGGGTACATGTGCAGAATTGTTACACAGGTAAATGTGTGTCATGGGAGTTTGTTGTACAGATCATTTCATCACCCAGGTTATAAAGCCTAGTACCTATTGGTTATTTTTCCTGATCCTCTCCCTCCTCCCACCCTCCACTCTCAATTACACCCCAGTGTGTGTTATTCCCCTCTATGTATCCATGTGTTCTCATCATTCAGTTCCCACTTATAAGTGAGAGCATGCAGTATTTGATTTTTACGTTCCTGCATTAGTTTGCTGAGGATAATGGCTTCCAGCTTCATGCATGTCCCCGTAAAGGACATAATCTTGTTATTTTTCTAATGGCTGCATAGTATTCCATGGTATATATGTACCACATTTTCTCAATCCAGTCTATTAATGATGGGCATTTAGGCTGATTCCATGTCTTTGCTACTATGAACAGTGCTGCAATGAACATACATGTGCAAATGTCTTTATAACAGAATGATTTATATTCCTTTGGTTATGTATTCAGTAATGAGATTCATTGGTTGAATGGTATGTCTATCTTTAGGTCTTTGAGGAATTGCCACACAGTCTTCCACAACAGTTGAACTAATTTACACCCCCACCAACAGTGTATAAGCATTCCTTTTTCTCCACAACCTCGCTAGCATGTGTCATTTTCTGACTTCTTAATAACACCCATGCTGACTGGTGTCATGGTGGCTTTGATTTACATTTCTCTAATGATCAGTGATGTTGAGCTTTATTTCGCCTGATTCTTGCCCGCATGTATGTCTTCTTTTGAAACATGTCTCTTCATGTCTTTTGCCCAGATTTTAATGGATTCTTTTCTTCGTAAATTTAAGTTCTAGATGCTGAATATTAGACCTGTCAGATACATAGTTTGCAAAATTTTTCTCCCATTCTGTGGGTTGTCTGTTTACTCTGTTGATAGTTACTTTTGCTGTGCAGAAGCTCTTTCATTTAATTGGATCCCATTTGCCAATTTTTGCTTTTGTTGCAATTGCTTTTGGCATCTTCCTCATGAAACTTTGCCCAGGCCTATGTCCTGAATGGTACTGCCTACGTTGTCTTCCAGGGTTTTTATAGTATGGCGTATTACATTTTAGTTTTTATTTCATCTTAATTTTTGCATATGGTGTAAGGAAAGGGTCTAGTTTCAATCTTCTGCATATGGCTAGTCAGTTATCCCAGCACCATTTATTGAATGGTCCTTTCCCCATTGCTTGTTTTTGTCAAGTTTGTCAAAAATCAGATAGCTGTGTGAGGTCTTATTTCTAGGATCTCTATTCTGTTCCATTGGTGTTATGTCTCTGTTCTTGTACCAGTACTATGTTATTTTGGTTACAGGAGTTCTGTGTATAGCTTGAAGTTGGGTAGCATGATGCCTCCAGTTTCGTTCTTTGGCAAGACTAAATCTTCAAAGTAGTCAAAACAGAAAGACATTATATTCAAAGAAACAGATAAAAAAATTTTGCTAACTTTGCAACAAAAATACTGGAAAGCAGAGAGAATGGAATATCTTCAAATTTCTGAAAAAAAGTAACTGTGAATCTAGAATCTAATGCACAGAGACAATATCCTTCAGACACAGAAACAAGTACATTTTCAGATAAATAGAAAGTATATTTGACAACTGACGTTTACCAAAAAAAAAAAAAAAAAAAGTATTAAAAGAAGTTCCATAGGCCAAAAGAAAAGTTAACAAGTTCCCATCCTACAGGAAACAATGGAAATACAGCATAAAGTGAAGAACATCATAACAGTAAATATATGTGTAAACAAACAGTGTACAAAGCAATAATATCTAATGAATATTAAAACGTGTATAATAGGCCGGCACGATAGTTCATGCCTGTAATTTCAGCACTTTGGGAGGCAGATGCGGGTGGATCACTTGAGGTCAGGAGTTCAAGACCAACCTCCCCAACATGGCGAAACCCCAACTCTACTAAAAACACAAAAATTAGCTGGGTGTGGGGGCACACACCTGTAATCCCAGTCACTTGGGAGGCTGAGGCAAGAGAATTGCATGAACCTAGGAGTCGGAGGTTGCAGTGAGCCAAGATTGTGGCACTGTACTCCAGCCTGGGCAACAGAGTGAGACTCCATGTCAAAAAAAAAAAAAAGGTATAATAAACATGCAGAGCAATAATGTAAAAAGCAGAAGGAGGCCGGATGCGTTGGCTCACGCCTGTAATCCCAGCACTCTGGGAGGCCCGAAGCAGGTGGATCACGAGGTCAGGAGATCGAGACCATCCTGGCTAACACGGTGAAACTCCATCTCTACTAAAAATACAAAAGATTAACCGGGTGTAGTGACGGGCGCCTGTAATCCCAGCTACTCGGGAAGCTGAGGGAGGAGAATGGCGTGAATCCGGGAGGCGGAGCTTGCAGTGAGCTGAGATCGAGCCACTACACTCCAGCCGGGGCGACAGAGCGAGACTCTGCCTCAAAAAAAAAAAAAAAAAAAAAAAAAAGCAGAAGGATAAGTGAAGTTCAGATGTTCTAAGTTCCTAGCATTGTTAGGGAAGTGGTAAAAGTAAATATTTTCAGTAGACTGTAATAAGTCAATGATACATGTTGTAATCTTTAGGACAACCACTAAAAGACTAAAATGTCAGGCTATATAAAACAATAAAACCCACTTATAAGAGATGTATCTTAAATATAAGAATACAGAAATGTTGAAAGTAAAAGAACACAAAAAGCTTTACCATACTAGCACTAATCAAAAGAAAACTGATGTCAGACAAACTAGATTTTAAGACAAGAAGTATCAGCTGGGCACCATGGCTCACGCCTGTAATTCCAACACTTTGAGAGGCTGAGGCAAGAAGATCACCTGTGGTCAGGAGTTCAACACCAGCTATGGTCAACATGGTGAAACTCTGTCTCTACTAAAAATACCAAAATTAGCCAGGTGTGGTGGTGGGCACCTGTCATCCCAGCTACTCGGGAGGCTGAGGCAGGAGAATCGCTTGAACCCAGAAGGTGGGGTTTGCAGTGAGCCGAGATCACGCCTCCAGCCTGGGCGATAAGAGCAAAACTCTGTCTCAAAATAAATAAATAAATAAATAATTAAAAAAAAAAAAAAAGACAAGAAGTATCAGAAGTAGTATCAAAGATAAGAGACATTTCATAATACAGTAATGAATTCATTAGGAACTGGTATATGCATATTTAGAATTCATTATTCAAAATATAAAGCTAAAATAAAACTATATGTAGTTCTATATAGATAAAACCCCTAACATAGATAAATCTACAATAGTAGGATGGGAAACTATACATTTCTCTCAAGAGTTTATTTAAAAAGCACATGAAAGAAAAAAAAAAATCAGTGAACATATAAAAAACCAAGATTCATAAATATAATTGACCCATGAAGAAAGCTGAATCCAATAAAAGTTTGTGTGTGTATATATATGTGTGTGTGTGTGTGTGTGTGTATATATATATATACAGAGACACATCTTTCAAGTGAACATAGAACATTCATCCAAAACCATATGCTGAATCAAAAAGCAAGCCTCATTTCAAAGGACTGAATTCATTCAGAGTATGTTCTCTCAAGGGAACTAATCGAAAAATTACTAACCCCTAAAAAAACTATAAAAGTTGCCATCTATTTGGAAATATGTCTTCACAATATACTAGTGAAGAAACCAAATGCAGATAGGTCAGATAACAATTTGTGACATGTAGCTGAAGTTATGCTTGGAGGGAAATCTGTAACCTTAAATGATTATATTAAAAAAGAAGACAGAGAGGAATTATTTAAGTATCTACCTCAATAAATTAGAAAAGACAAAAAGTTAAACCTGAAAAGACAGAAAATAAATAGGACACAATTAACAAAATCAAAAGCAAAGGTACAACACAAGACTTCAGGAAAAAAAATGAAAAATTGGTTCTTGGAAAGATTAACAAAATTGGTCGACTAGAGAAGACTGAACAAATGAAAAAGGTCACAAAGTATCAATTTCACTAGTGAAAAAGAGATAGGTCCTACTGAAGAACAATTAGTCATGCTATTATACATTAAGAATTAATGCAAAGATAGACAAGTAGACTAATGGGACAGAAGTGAGATGTAACAAACTCACACATGTATTGCCATTGATTCATGACAATGATGAGTCTGAAAAATATGAGCTTTTTACTTGATGGAAATGGGTCAACTAGATATCCACATTGTTTTTAAATGAATCTTGACCTCTTCCTTACTCCATTCACAAAAATCAATTCCATATGTACATTATATCTAAAAGAAAAAGATAATAAAGTGTCTAGGAAAAAACACAGGTAAATATGTTCATCTCCTTAGAGCACGCAAAGATTTCTTAAACATGACTCAAAAAACCTCAACCTGTTTATGATTCAATTTTATTATATAAAGCTGAAAAAGTCAGAAATAATCTGGGATGGAAGAAGTTAGAATTCTGTTTATTCGGGAAGAGGTAGCGTGCGTATTAGGCAGAAAGCAGCCCCAAAAAGATATCTAGGATGCTGACAATATTCTGAGGTTCTTTAAGTATGGATTACATAGGTACATCCACTTTTTAAAATTCATTGTGATAAACACTTAGAATACTATGCTTCAGTATAGTATACTATAGAATACTATGCTTTATGTGTGCTACACTTCAACCACAAAGAAAAAAAAAAACTGATAAAATTAACTTCTGTTAAAAAAATCAACAGTTCAAAAGCACATATACTCATCAAAAGACTCATAGCCAAGACAGAGAATAACCAGAAATAAATACAAAAAAAGACAAACCAATAGAAAACTGGAAATCAAAAGACTTCTTCATGGAAGAGTTACAGAAATGACCAATAAACACATGAAAAGATACACACTTCCATTAATCATCACATCAAGAAAATAAAAATTTAAAACCACAAGAGCTATTACACCACCAACCCAACTAAATCACTACAATGATTTTATTTTGATACTAAATGTTCACAAGAATGTAGAGCAACTGAAATTCTCACACGTTGCTACTCAGAATTTAAATGGGTACAAACACCTTGCAAAACTATTCAGCAATTCCTACCAAGCTTATTAAATGAACATCCCATGATCCAGCAATTCTAATCCTAGCTGTATAACATAAATGTCTATACATGTTCATCAAAAGTCATTATCAGAAAATTCATAGTAATGCTATCTGTAATAGTCAAACTACACACACCTTAAAGGTCATGTCCATCACTAGTAGAAAAAGATAATATACTGTTGGTATAGTCACAATGTAACACAAGCAATGGAGATAAGGGAAATAGTGCTACATGAGACAACATGAATAAATCTCATCAACATAACAAAGTAACACACAAAAGAATGGATATTAAAGGTTGAGTATCCCTAATCTGAAAACTGAAATCCAAAATGCTCCAAAATCTGAAACTTTGAGGACCACCATGACACAAAAACAAAATGCTCATTGGAGCATTTGGATTTCATATTAGAGATGCTCAACTGGTATAATGCAAATAAAGCCCCCCAAAAATACGAAATCTGAAACAGTTCTGGTCCTAAGCATTAAGGGAAACTCAACCTGTATATGATTCAATTTTATAATATAAAACTCAAAAAGTCAGAAATAATCTAGGATACAAGAAGTTAGAATTTTGTTTTTCAGGAGGAGGTGGTGTGCATATTAGGCAGAAAGCAGGCATAAAAAGACATCTAAGATGCTGATAATATTCTGGGGTTCTTTAAGTATGGATTACACAGGTACATCCACTTGTTAAAATTCATTGTGCTGAACACTTAAGATACTATGCTTTGTATGTGTTATACTTCAAGAAAAAGTATACCCAAGGAAAAAAAATTAATTCTAAACACAGAAAAACTCTATACTACAACTTTCATTTCAACACTAAAGGGAGCATGCTTTAAAATTAGTATGTGCATACATATTATATGTAATTGTGCATATACATAAAACATTAGACAGTCAAAACTACATCTACACTAAACACCTCATAACAATGTGTTGTCCAGCTGTTACCCTCTCCCTCATCTGTTTTATTATCTTGGACTTAATCTCCCTTAACCCCCAGTACTGCCAAATGTTTGCAGAGGCCACAACAGTGGTAACTTGAAAATTCACATATGTACTGTTCAGCGGCCTAAGACTAAGTGGTTGGTACTAACAGCTGAGTTAATGGGTGACTCAGAGCCAAGACCTAGCCCTGCCTCATCTTTTCTGCCTTTCCGTGACTAACGTCTCATGCCCACGAAGGTCAGAGACACGACAGAAATTCATGCATCTGCCTCTTTGGCATATACAGTTTTATACCTCTCAGGATTGTGTCACCATTTTTCATTTTCTCTGTTCATTAACTATGTAAGTTTTAATCATATAATCATCTTTTAAACTTTTTCAACACACAAAAAATCTGAATATTTTCTTTCCATATAAAAAGCTCTTCTATCCCCAACTATTATATGCATTATTCTAAAACTCATTTTAACATCCTTACAACAAAATAATTAGAATTGTAGATATTACCTTATAAATAATTGCATAAGATTTCATCCAAAACCTTATTCTATCATGTTTCAACTATACTTCTGTCATTAGTAAGTAGGATAAACTTACCAGCTAAGGAAGTTTTCTTGTAATCCATCTAATTCTTTTTATTTTAATATTTTTTTTGAGACAGGATCTTGCTAGGTTGTTAAGGGTGGTCTCAAACTCCTGGCCTCAAGAGTCCTCCCACCTCAGCCTCCCAAGTAGCTGGGATTACCGGCAGAGGCCACCCTGCTCAGCTTATGAGACTGATCTTGCTTTGTCACCCAGGTGAGAGTGCAGTGGCAAGATCAGAACTCAATGCAACCTCAACCGCTTGGGTTCAAGTGAGTCTCCTACCCCAGCCTCCCGAGTAGCTGGGACCACAGGTGTGCCACCACCATGCCCTGCTAAACTTCTTATTTTTATTTTTTGTAGAGACAGGGTCTCCCTATGTTGCTCGGTCTGGGCTCATGCAATCCTCTCTCCTTTGGCCCCTCAAAGTGCTGGGATTACAGGCGTCAGCCAACTGCACCCAACCCCCAGCTTAACTCTTAATAAGCAACACTAAATATCTATTATTCTTGTTTTATTGGTCATCTCTTCGCAACATATTAAAGCGTTCAAAAGAAAAAAATTGTAAGAAAACAGTATAACTCCTTAGCACTCTTGCCTCTATAAAATGTTTACACACCATTCTCTTGCATACTGATTTATTCTTTCAACATCGATATAGGTTTCTGACTCCTGGAACAATTCACATCAATATCACACCTACCACCAGAAAGCAGGTGTCAAATGTTCCCCTTCTTTGTAAGAACCATATACAGTACTCACTTCTGCAGCACATATACTAAAAATTGGAATGATGATAGAGAAAAGATCAACATGACCCCTGCTCAAGAATGACATGCAAATTTGTGAAGCATTCCATATTTTTTTTGGCACTCTTACCACACACACACACACACACACACACACACACACAGAGAGAAACGGTTAACTGTGGGAGATGAGGGATATGTTAACTTACTTGACTGTAGTAATTACTTCACTAAATATATGCATATCAAAACATTATGTTGTGTACCTTACATATAGACAATAAAAAAGAAAGAAAAAAGAACCATATACAAACCTTATATGTAAGTACTTTATTATAGCCTTTTTGGTAACTATAAAACATCAGCATCACTGTGAATTAGAAATGGAGAAAGGTTACTATATTTTACAAAAGGAAACACTCATGAGGAGCTTAAATTAACTTTTCCAATATAGTGATTCACTAAAAGCATTAAAAACCACAAACGCAGGTTTTTCCAAAGGCTAAACTTGGGTTCTTCCTCTATACTACTCCCATTGTAAGCACCAGGTAGAGAGAAACCTAACGACTTGCTATTACTATGTTTCTCAAAACATGCCCTGCGGAGAATGATCATTAAGCACATAAGTTTAGAAGAAGCAGAGTTAAACAAGAAAGTTTGTTTAGTATATTAATGACTCATAGGGCTCCTGTATTTATGTCTAAGGTTGCAACTTTTTGAGTGTGAAAAATCGGACCTTGGAGATGACCTTGAGCAGTAGGATATAAAGAACTCCCAGATGCTTAGCGCTCCATTAATGGAACACTAGGCATAAACAGGTTAATGTACATTCTGGATTTCCAAGAGCAAAGACCCAAAATGCAGAAGTTCTCAAATTACTTAACTGTCAAAAAGTCACAGAACACCAATTCCTTTAACTGAACAATGCAGTGTACAATTTAGGAAATGTTATGTGATGCTTATGAAACAGCTGACACTCGTTAACTGACTAGTAATTCGCTCTCTTTGTTCAAAACTGCTTTCTTCTGATACAATGTCTACCTCAATTCTCTAGGTTTTGATTAAATACATCGGCAAATATTAAAAACAAAGCATCATTTACTTTCAAATACACTAGGGTAAAAACAAAAAATCCAACCTCGATGATTGATTTATAAAATACTATTAAGTTATTTAATTTATTTATTTATTATAACTATTTATTAAGTTATAAATAGTTAATTTATAAATTAACTATTTACTATTAAGAATAAAAAAAATTACCAAGTATTATCTTTTGCTATTCTGAAAAATCTACTCCCCTTAATTTGCTATCCCCTCTACTTACTCTCTGAAAGGATGTAGCCTCCAAATTCCCACAAACCAATCTCTTTTCAACCCCTTTAAAACTTGTAACCTTTAAGCGGCCTTTAAGCCACTGTCAGTTTCCTGTTCCTCCTTCTTTTTTTTTTTTTTTTTTTTTTTTTTCAGACGGAGTCTTGCTGTGTCGCCCAGGCTGGAGTACAGTGGCACAATCTCCGCTCACTGCAAGCTCCGCCTCCCGGGCTCACACCATTCTCCTGCCTCAGACTCCTGAGTAGCTGGGACTACAGGTGCCTGCCACCACACCCAGCTAATTTTTTGTATTTTCAGTAGTGACGGGGTTTCACTGTGTTAGCCAGAATGGTCTTGATCTCCTCACCTCGTGATCCGCCCGCCTCAGTCTCCCAAAGTGCTGGGATTACAGGCGTGAGTCACTGTGCCTGGCCTCCTGTTCTTTCTTTACATACAAGAAGATTAAAAGTCACCACTCCATCCTAACAAGTAAAAAGCTGAACAAACTGAAAAATCAATAGCTCTAGTGAGATCCTTCAGAGAAGTGAGGTCACAGGGCAAACCACTGTCCCCCAAAATTCAGAGACAGGCAGGCAGATAGAGAAAAATCCCAAGTCATCAGAACAGAAACCCACAAGCAGAAACTTCCTTGGGAACCAGTGCCAGGGTAAGAATATTTCAACTATAACGACAAATTGTTGGAGACTCGGTGCAAACAAATGACAATTTAAAACTCCAGGAGGACCCAGTCATGTAAGGCCCTGACACTCTTGTGAATTTTACCTCCAGGAGCTCTGCTAGGCCCTTACAGTAAATATCAGAGAAAAATCCCTTTGTGCTTCTGGCAGGGGAAAGGAAAAAGGAACAATTTTGAAATATGCCACAGCAATCAGTTTTTAACAAGGCCTGCCTTGAACACAAACTAATTTACCAGAGCCTAATCTACCTGTGGATAAAGAAGTACGGTGAATAACTCCAGTTCACTTTAGCCTTTCACAAGAGGAAAGGGAAATACCAAATTCCAGTCCCTTCTAGCCATTCTATCCCACCTAAAGGTGACAGGGATAAGGGTGGGGGACTGAGAAACAATGGTTACGTTCACAGTCCAGGAGCACAATTTCACCAAAAAACTGGGACCTAATACTAGGACTACACAATGCCTCCCTTATAACTACATCACTAAAGGCCTATTTGCAGCAGTTCCTTTTACCTAGTACATCATGTATACCTTTCAATAAAAAATTACAAGACATAATAAAAGGCAAAAAACAGTTTAAAGAGACAGAGAAAGCATCAAAAACAGACATGACAGGAATTCTGGAGTTACCAGATTGGGAATTTTTTAAAACTATGATTAATATGCTAGGTGCTTTATGAAAAGGGAAGACAATATGCAAATACATAGACAACGTAAGCAGAGAAATGGAAATTCTAAGAAAAGATAAAGAGAAATGTTAGAAATCAAAAGCAATGTAACAGAAACGAGGAATGCCTTTAATGGCTTCGTTAATACACTGAACGTAGCTAAGGAAAGCATCTCTGAGCTTAAGGGTCTAACAACAGAAACTACTTCCAAAACTGAAAAGCAAAGAAAAAACAGAGAGGAAAAAGAAAGAGTGGAACATTAAGAACTGTAGGACAACTAAAAAAGGTGTAACTTACATACACTGATAACACAAGGAAACAAAAATGACTCAATTTCCAAGTTCATATCAGACACCAAACCACAGATCCATAAAACTCAGAATATTAAGACTGAGGCCCCTAAAAACCTAAAAATATTTTTTAAAAATCTAAGCATATCATATTCAAGCTTCAGAAAATCAAAAACAAAGAAAAAAAATCTTGAAAGAAACCAGAGGCAAAAAACACCTTGCCTACGGAAGACCAGCTTCTCCTCAGAAACAATGCAAACAGGAGAGTAGAATGAAACACTGAAGTGTTGAGAGAAAAAAAAAACATGAATCTAAAAATGTATACCATGTGACACTATCCTTCTAGAGTGAAAGAAACATAAAGACATTCTCAAACAAAAATCGAAGAGATGTGTTGCCAGTAGACCTGCCTTGCAAGACATATTGAAATAATTTCATGAAAGAGAAGGATAAAGATATAGGTCAGAAACTCAGGAAGAACATGAGAGAACAAGTGAAGGTAAAATAAAAACTTTTATTTTTCTTATTTTTAATTCAGCTAAAAGGTAACAGTTCAAAATAATAGCAATGATGTATTTGCTTGCGTATGCCTATGTATAAGTGAAATGAATGACAAGATAGAAAAGGACAGAAGCAAGGAAACAGGAATATTTTGTTATTATAAAGTACTTACACAACCCATGAAGCAACACAGTATTATTTGACAATGTGCTTGGAAAAACTGTAAATATATATTGCAAGCTCCAGGGCAAACACTTAAGTTAGGAAAAAAAAAAGGCCAGGCGCAGCGGCTCACACCTGTAATCCCAACACTTTCGGAGGCCAAGGCAGGCAGATCACTTGAGGTCAGGAGTTCAAGACCAGCCTGGTCAACAAGGCAAAATCCCATCTCTACTAAAAACACAAAAATTAGCCAGGCGTGGTGGCGCACGCCTGTAATCCCAGCTACCCGGAAGGCTGAGGCAGGAGAATTGCTTGAATATGGAAGGCGGAGGTTGCTGTGAGCCAAGATGGTGACACTGCATTCCAGCCTCGATGACAGAGCAAGACTCCATCTCAAAAAAAAAAAAAAAGAGAAAAAAAAAGTGGAGGACAGGCGTGGTGGCTCATGCCCATAATCCCAGCACTTTGGGAGGCCAAGGTGAGAGGATTGCTTTAGCCCAGGAGTCTGAGACCAGCCTGGGCAACATGGCAAAACCCTGTCTCTACAAAAAAAAGTACAAACAGTAACTAGCCAGGCATGGTGGTGTGCATCTGTGGTCCCAGCTACTCAAGAGGCTGAGGTGGGAGTATCACTTGAGCCAGGGAAGTGGAGCAGTGAGACGACATTACGCCACTGTACTCCAGTCTGGGTGATACAGTGTCTCAAAAATAAATAAATAAAATAAAAAAAATATATATATATATAACTGATGTGCTCAAAAATGAGAGAAAAATGAAATCATATAAAATACTCAAATCACAAAAGGCAGAAAAAGTGCATAACAAAAAGTTACAAACAGGGCAACAAATAGAAAATCGTTAAGAAATATGGTGAATATTAATTTAACTATATCAATAACCACTTTAAACATCAAGTCTAATATACCAATTAAAAGACATTGTCAGAGCAGACCAAAAAACAAGATCCTACTATGTGAACAAGAAACCCATTTTAAATATAAAAACACATACAGATTAAAAGCAAAGGGATGGAGAAAGATACACCATGCTAACACTAATCAAAAGAAAGTGGGAGCAGCTATATTAATTTCAGACAGAGCCAACGTCAGAGCACGGAAAGTTACCAGGGACAAAGAGAGGCATTAAGTAATGATAAAGGGATCAGTATCTCAAGAAGATCCAATGATCCTTAATATATATGTGCCTAACAATGGAGAGTAAAAATAAATGAAAACAAAAAAAAAAAACTGAACTTCAAGAGAAAATACATAAATGCACTATTAGAGTTGAGATTTCAACATGCCTCTATCAGGAATGGGCAGATCCAGCCAGCAACAAATCAGTAAAGATACAGTTTAACTCAGCAGCACTTTCAATCAACTGGATATAACTGACATCTATAGACCACTTCATCCAACAATAGCAGACTGAACATTCTTTCCAGGCTCGAATGAAATATTTACCAACATAGACCACATTCCGAGTAATAACACGCCTTAACAAATTTATAAGTATAGAAATCATATAATGTCTATTCTCAGACTACAGAATTAAATTAGAAATAAATAACAAAAAAAAATGGCAGGAAAATTCCCAAGTACTTCTAAATAAACACATTAATCAAAGAGGAAATGTGAAGAGCAATTTTAAAATATTTTAAATTAAAATGAAAATACAATTTAACACTTGTGGGATGCAACAGAAGCAGTGGTTGGAGGAAAACTTATAGTTTGAATGCACATGTAAGATAAAAAATCAGTAATCAGAGCTTCAGCTGGGACCACTGGTACACACTTGTAGTCCCAGTTACCTGGGTGGTGAAGACAGAAAAATGGACAGAATTCAGAAGTTCTGGACTGTAGTACACTATGCCCAGTGAACCTCCATGATTAGTTTGGCATCAACACCCCTGGGAGCAGGATACCACCAGGTTGCCTAAGGAGGGGTGAACCAGCCCAGGTTAAAAACAGAGCAGGTCAAAACACAGATCAGTAGTGGGATTGCACCTGGAAACAGTCACTGCACTCCAGCTTGAGCCATGTAGAGAGATCCTGTCTCTTAAATAAAATTTGTAAATAATAATAATACTCTAAACTTCATCATAGAAAGCAAGAAAGAAAAGCAAATTAACTCCAAAGTAAGCAGATAAAGAGAAATATAAATATTACAGCAAAAATCAATGAAATTGAAAACAGGAAATCAATAGAGTAAATTAACAAACCCAAAAGTAACTTTTCTGAAAAGATCAATAAAACTGGTAAGCCTCTAGCCAGACTCAGAAAAAAAGACAGAAGACAAATTAGTAATATCATAAATGAAAGAGAAGATCTTTACTAATTGCTACTACCCCAAAGCCATTAAAAAGATAATAAACTAGTATCGTAAATAAATCTATGTCCACAAATTTGCAAAGCTAAATGAAATGGAGCAAGTCCTTAAAAAACATAATCTGCCAAAACTCACACAAGAAGAAAAAAACAATCTTGAATAGACCTATATCTATTAAAGAAATTGAATCAATAACTAACTTTCAAAAACAGAGGGAACCAAATCCAGATGGGTTCACTGGTGAGTTCTAATCAACATATAAAGAAGAAATAATACCAATTCTCTACAATGTCTTTCAGAAATACAGCAGTTACTTCCTAAGTCATTCTGTGAGGACAATACTAACCTAATATCAAAACCAGACAAAGACATTACAAGAAAACTACAGACCAATCTCTTATGAACAGAGATGGAAACATCCTCAACGAAATATTAGCAAATTAAATCCAACAATGTACAAAAAGAATTACATATCATGATCAAGCAGTATTTATCAAGACTGGCTCAACATTTTAAAAAATCAATGTAATTAATCACATCAGACTGAAGAAGAAAAATCACATGATCATATTAATAGATGCAAAAATTCCATTTGACGGTATCCAATACCCAATCATGATGAAAATGCTAAGCAAATGAGGAATAGAAGGGAACTTTCTCAACTTGATGAAAAAACAAAAATCTACCAAGTAAATCGACAATTAACACCATACTTAATGGAGAATGTCAAAGCTTTCCCACCAAGATAGGGAAAAATTCAAGGATGCCTCCTCTTACCACTGCTTTTCGAATCATACTCAAAGTCCTAGCTAATGTAGTAAAACAGGAAAGGGAAAAAGGTACACTGGGAAAGAAGAAATAATACTGTCTTTGTTCTCAGATGACAGGTTTGTCTAGGTAGAAAATCAGAAAGAACTGACAAAAAAAACTTCATGGAACTAACAAGCAAGGTTGCAAAATACAAGGAAAGCCAATGGCTTTCCTGTATGTACAAAAGAAATTTAAAACACATTACCATTTACATTAGCAACCAAAAAATGAAATACTTAGGTATAATTCTAACAAAATATGTACAGGATCTATATGAGAAAAACTACAAAACTGATGGAACATAACAAAGAACTAAATAAATGGAGAGATACTCCAGGTTCATGAATAAGACTCAATATCAACATGTCTGTTCTTCCCAACTTGATTTACAGATTTGGCACAATTCCAATCAAAATCCCAGCAATTATTTTGTGGATATCAACAAACTGATTCTAAAGTTTTTACAGAGAGGTAAAAGACCTAGAATAACCAACATAACATTGAAAGAAAAACAAAGTCGCAGGGATTGACACTACTAGACTTATTATAATGCTTCAGTAACCAAGATAGTGTTGTATTTTGGAAAAGGACAAATAAATCAATGGAACAGAACAGGAAACCCAGAAACAGACCCAAATAAATACAACAAATCATCTTTGGAAAAAAAGAGCAAAGGTAAGATAATGGAGCAAAGACAGATTTTTTAACAAACAGTGCTGGCACAACTGGACATCCACGTCAAAAAAAAAAAGAATGTAAACACTCACCTTACACCCTTCACAAAATTTAAATCAAAATGGATCACAGACCTAAATTAAAATGCAAAAGTGTAAAACTCCTAGACAATAACAATAAAGAAAATCTAATGACCTTGGCTATGGCGATGACTTCTCAGACACAAAAGTCACAATCCATGAAAGAAAAAACGAATAAGCTGGATTTCATTAAAATTAAAAACTTCTGCTCTGCAAAAAGCAACTGTCAAGAAAATCAAAAGACAAACCACAGACTGGGAGAAAAATATTTTCAAAAGACACATCTGGTAAAGGACTGTTATCCAAAAATACACAAAGAACTCTTCACAACATTAAGAAAACAAACCTGGTTTTAAAATGGGTAAAAGACCTGAAACAGACACCTCACCAAAGAAGACATAAAGATGGCAAATAAACACATGAAAAGATGTTCAGTATCACAGGTATTAGACCATTCTTGCATGGCTATAAAGAAATACCTGAGCCTGGGTAATTTATAAGTGGTTTAACTAGCTCATAGTTCTGAAGGCTGTATAGGAAGCATCGTGTCAGCATCTGCTCAGCTTCAGGGTAGGCTCAGGAAGCTTTTACTCATGGTGGAAGGCAAAGTGGGAGCAAACATATTACATGATGTTTCATGAGAGTAGGAGCAACAGAGAGTAGTGGGCAAGGTGCCACAATTTACAATAACCAGACCTCGTGAAAACAAACTCACTATCAGGAGAATGGCAGCAAGTCATGAGGGATCCTCCCCCATGACCCAAACCTTGGAGACAGGGTCTCACCCTGTTGCCCAGGTTGGAGTGCCATGGCAAAATCATAGCTCACTGCAGCCTTGACCTCTCAGGCTTAAGTGATCCTCCCCACTCAGCCTCCTAAGTAGCTGGGACCACAGGTGTGCTGACCACCACCTGGCTGATTTTTTTCTTTTTCGTAGAGACAGAGTCACAGTCTCATTATGTTGGCCAAGCTGGTCGCAAACTCCTGGCCTCAAGCAATCCTCCCAACTCAGCCTCCCAAAATGCTGGGATTATAGATATAAGTCACCACCCTGGCCATAACAAGAGATCTAGAGGAGTGACATATCCAAACCATTATATATCATATGTGATTAGAAAATGACATATTCAAAGATGATATCATTATACACCTTTTACAATGGCCCAAATCCAAAAATCTGGCAATATCGACTGCTGGCAAGAATGTAGAGCAACAGGAACTGTCATTCACTACAGGTGGGAATGCAAAATGGTGCAGCCACTATGGAAGACAGTTTGGCAGTTTCTTCCAAAACATACTTTTACTCTACTATCCAGTAATCAGGCTTCTTGTTATTTATCCCAATAAACTGAAAACTTATGGCCACAAAAAAACCTGCACGCAAATGTTTATAAGCACCTTTATTCATAATTGCCAAAATTCATAAACAACCACTAGCTGACCAGATAAATTATGGTACATTCAGATAAAAAAAGAAATTAGTTACTGAACCATGGAAAGAAAGAAAGAATCCTAAATGCATGTTATTAAGTGAAAGAAGTCAATCTGAAAAGGCTACATACTGTACAATTCCATCTCTACAACATCCTGGAGAAGGTAAAACTATGGAGACAGTAAAAAGATTAGTGACTGACAGGGCTAAGGGGAAAGGAAGAATGAACAGACAAAATATACAGGATTTTTAGGCAATGAAACTATTTTGTATGACACTACAATGTGGCATACATGTCATTAAACATTTGTCAAAACCCACAGAATGTACAACGTCAAGAATAAACCCTAACATAAACTATGAACACTGGGTGACAATAATATGCTAATGTAAGTTCATCACTGGAAACAAATGTGCCAGTGTGCTGGATGTCAACAGTGGGAAACAAACGGGGTGGAATATGGGAACTCTACTTTCCCCTCAATTTTGCTATAAAGCTAAAACTATTCTAAAACATAAAATTTATTAATTTTTAAAAAGTGAACTCGAGGAAACAAAATTTTTGTGCCTATCTAGAAGTATTCACCATTTTACTCAAACTGCATTCCTGTCCCTTATACACCACCTTTAACCATTAAATCCAATGCCTTTTTTGATTTTGCATCCTTCTTGTCCTCATTGCCTTGAAATAAGTCACTGTAAAAATGCAATACAAACAGGTAAGATGCAAGGCAGAAGGGTTTCCCCCAGAACAAGCCATATAACTTGCTGTCAAGAAACATCATTAAATACCAAAAGTCAAGATGACTTCTCCAGGATATACAACTTAAACTCAAGTGAGTCAAGTATTAAGAGTTGATGGGGCCGGGCGCGGTGGCTCAAGCCTGTAATCCCAGCACTTTGGGAGGCCGAGACGGGCGGATCACTAGGTCAGGAGATCGAGACCATCCTGGCTAACACGGTGAAACCCGTCTCTACTAAAAAAAAATACAAAAAACTAGCCGGGCGAGGTGGCAGGCGCCTGTAGTCCCAGCTACTGGGGAGGCTGAGAGAGGAGAATGGCATAAACCCGGGAGGCGGAGCTTGCAGTGAGCTGAGTTCCGGCCACTGCACTCCAACCTGGGCTACAGAGCGAGACTCCGTCTCAAAAAAAAAAAAAGGGGGGGGGTTGATGGGATATAAGGTTGCTGATCCATTCTAATAAAGCTCAAAAGTGACTAATATAGAAACCGCAAGGACAATGTATCTATTAACAACAACAATAAAATTAAGCCAAGCACAGTGGCTCATGCCTGTAATCCCAGCACTTTGGGAGGCCAAGGAGGGAGGATCACTCAAGTCCAAGAGTTCAAGATGAGCCTGGGAAATAGGTGAGACCCTGTCTATACAAAAAATAAAGCATTAGCTGGGCATGGTGGCAAGCACCTGTAGTCCTAGTAACTTTAACAGGAAGGCTGAGGTGGGAAGACCGCTTGAACCTGGGAGGTTGAGGCTGCAGTGAACAGTTACACCACTGCACTCCAACCTGAGCAACAAAGCAAAACCTTGTTTCAAAAAATAGCAGTAATAAAATAAAATACATGCATGCCCGCATGTATCTCTGCCCAGTCTAATCTCCCCTACAAGCCTACTAAGTGGGAAGCCAAACTGTAATCCTAAGATTCTCTAATGAAGGTTGCCAACTAATAAATTTCAAAGAAATTACAAATGGGGGGAAAAATCACCATTTTTACAATATCATTACAAGAAAATAAATGATTCAGGTAAAAATAATCAATGGATACTAAAACTAATGGGTACTTACTATTTATTAATTATAAAGAGAAAGGTATCTTTTATAATAGCAAAATCTGGTGGAACCCACCTTAACCAAGTTCAAACTTAGGTACATCATCAACAGGATAATTGACATCATGTGCCCCTAGGTACTGAGAACTCATGATCTATGGTATATCTCTGCCAGTAATGGTTAATCCAAATCTAATTATGAGAAAACAATCAAATACAAATTGAGACACATTCTGCAGAACTATCCTAAACTCTTCAAAAATGTTAATGTTACAAAAGAAATGAAAAGCAAAAGGGACTGTTCTAGATTAAAGGAGACAAAAAAGACATAACAATTAAATGCAATTCATTAAAACAGACAGATATAAATGACACTATAGGAAAAACTGATGATATATGAATAATATATTAATGTTAAATTTACTGTATTTGGCTTTGTGGGCTATTGTCTTTATTCTTGGGAAATACATGATAAAGTATTTCAGTGGAAAAGAACAAGATCTCTGCAACTAACTTTTAAACAGTTCAGCGAAAATAATATATACATGTGTGTATAAAGAGAAAGGGACAAACTAAATGTGACAAAATGTAAAGTTACTCAGTATTCTTCCAACTTTTCTGCAAATTTAAAATTTTCCAACATAAATACTTGGGGTAAAGTTTGCTTATTGAGTATGCAATCTGCACACAAAAAAAATGATATATCTAATAAAAACATTTACATATTACCAAGAATAACTCCACCAGAAACAGGTTCCATCCTTGGGCTAAAAAAAAAGCCCACTCACTTGAACTTAGATGATACCTGACAAGCTAACCCTTAATAAGGCTCCATTTTACATGAGTCCACTATGACCACATCGTTTGCTACAATCCCTATTACTTAAATAAGCTAGTATCACAAAGCAGGTTACTGTCAGGTCTTTCTAAAGAAAAAACTTGTGTAATTCATGCACGTTGATTTAATTGAGATCGTGTGGTTTAATTCTCTCAGAAAATAATTCTTTCCAAGTTGGTTTGATGACATCGTTGTTGTCACTGAGAAGAAATCTTTGTTTTTTGCCATATTACATCAACTTCAAGAATGTTCCAGCTGTATTCAGAAGAATAAATGAAAATTTGTCATGTAATCAAGGTAGGGAGAAAGGAGAAATAAAAAAAGGAGAAGAAGAAATAAAAAAAAGGAGAGACATAAAATTGCTTCTGGAGTGTGGGTGGGTGGGTGTGTGTGTGGGGGTGTGTGTATACGTTTCTGCATAAGTGTATGCTGGGTCACAGGTGTAAAATCTATTTCTTCTAGTGAGTCATAGTCAAAACTATATCTGAAGGCCACTACTCTGTAAACAATAAACTCACAAAAAGATTTTAAAAAGTATAAAATATGTCTTTACAAGATTACACTGAAAGTAAAGTAAAGCAATTTTTCAAACTGCTGGGAGTTTCAAATTCAATTTAGTTGCTTTCTACCAGTAATTTTTAAGTAGAGTATAACAGAATTAAAATGAAAACAGAATTGTATCAAGTAGTAATTTAAAAGGGTATTTTTCATTAAATCTTTGCGTTTTTTTTTTTAATTTAAATATACACATAAACTCTGTGTCATAATGTACCAGGAATTTCTTAATTTTTACTTGGGTTGAAGTTAAACATTTTGAAAGTCAATAATAAACAGTTATTAATTGGCTGAGGAAGAGGTCAGTAAAAGGGAAAAAAGCAACAGACCACTCTAATAGGAGAAGAAAGAGAAAATAAGGGTGTGAATCACATAAAGGAGATAAAAAAGAAAAGTTAGATCCTTTTTGGGAGGCCAAATGCGAGTGGATCACTTGATGTCAGGCATCCGAGACCAGCCTTGCCAACATGGTGAAACCCTGACTCTACTAAAAAAAATACAAAAATTAGCCAGGGGTGGTTGCACGTGCCTATAATCCTAGCTACTCGGGAGGCTGAAGCATGAGAATTGCTTGAATCAGGAGGCGGCGGTTTCAGTGAGCCAATATCGTGCCACTGTATTCCAGCCTGGGCTACAGAGCGAAACTCCATTGCAAAAATAATAATAATAATAATAAAAGAAAGAAATGTTAGATCTATTTCGGAGGTAGAATAGAACAATCTACATAACTGGTTAGAGTGGAAAAGGAGAAAAAGAGACCGACTGGCCAGGCATGGTGGCTCAGACCCGTAATCCCAGCACTCTGGAAGGCTGAGACAGGTGGATTACCTAGGGTCAGGAGTTTGAGACCAGCTTGGTCAACCTGGTGAAATCCCATCTCTGCTAAAAACACAAAAATTAGCTGGGCATGGCGGTGTGCACCTGTGATCCCAGCTACTCAGGAGGCTAAGACAGAAGAATTGCTTGAACCCGGGAGGCGGAGGTTGCAGTGAGCTGAGATTGCACCACTGCACGCCAGCCTAGGCAACAGAGCGAGACTTTATCTCAAAAAAAAAAAAAAAAAAAAAAGAGACTGACTGAAATCTTAAAAAAATTGTTTTTAAAAGTTGAGAAGAGAATTGCATTACAATTCCACATATCTACACTACAATGCTATGCACAAGTCATTACCATAGCATTCAAAGCATAACACAATTTGTCTCCTATTATATTTAAACTTTTATTCCACTGTACTCTCTCAAGGGCCCTGTGCACTAGGAAGATAATACCATTTCCACAAAAATTAAAACTAATTTATTAAAAGGTACCATTGCCAGGAGCGGGGGCTCACGCCTACAATCTCAGCACTTTGGGGGGCCAAGGCGGGTGGACCACAAGGTCAAGAAATCAAGACCATCCTGGCCAACATGGTGAAACCCTGTCTCTCCCAAAAAATACAAAAATTAGCTGGGCATGGTGGCACTCGCCTGTAGTCCCAGCTACTCGGGAAGCTGAGGCACAAGAATCGCTTGAACCCAGGAAGCAGAGGTTGCAGAGAGCCGAGATCACACCACTGCACTCCAGCCTGGCGACAGAACGAGGCTCCATCTCAAAATAAATGAATGAATGAATGACTAAATGAATGAATGAATGAATGAACGGTACCATTATTTCCACAGAACTTTAAAACGTTATATGATTTCTGACACTAACTTTAATGTTAAACGTTATTTTATCACATAGATAAGGTTCTTAAAAAACAACGTCAAAACAAAAATATCAGGTTATTTCCTATTCACTTGCTATAATTTCAGAAACAGCTTCATGATAAAAAGATTTTGATCCCAATGATCAGGCAAAAGGAAGATATTCAGGAATCCTAATATTAACTAGAGAATATGATCTCCTGTTAGTCTGAGGTTTGTGTTCTTTTTTCCAAATTCAATGAGAAATTAATCAGATTTATGTGCTAACAAAACACAAACAATAGTTATTCTTTTTAATTACCAAAAATGAGAAATGTGGAGAATTACTACATGATTCCAAAGAACTACTAAAATCTAACTGAAATTTTATTTCTTCTACCACCAGCAATAAAGCATTGCAGTGTCCCCTAAGTACTAAGTAGAGAACAACTCCACTCCAGATACCTGGATTAGCTTTCTTCATCAAGGAGGAACTAAAAGACAGTAAAATATTCCTAAGCTGTCATATGGTCACTACTGAATGCAGTGATTGATAACTTCCTCTAAATCCATGCTTTGGCAGCCACCCTAAAACCCAACTGATGTGAGTGAACAACTAAGCTTACCATCTACCTACCTACCTGTCTGTCTATATATGGAGAGAAAGCAACCTACAGTCACTTAAGCGACATAATGTATGAAACAATTCCTATACGGTGGCTGTTCAATAAATAAGAAAGCTAACAATGGTTTAATTAAAATATTACAGTTACATCCTCACTTCATCACTGATAGGTTCTTAGAAACTGCAACCTTAAGAAAACAACATGCAGAAGGTCCTCAAATAACAGCATTTCATTATAACACTGATAAGAAAAAAATTGGGTTTCATTGTATGTTGTTTCATATTTCTGCATTTGTCTTGAAAGGAGATTTAAAAATCTGTCAAAAAAAAAAAAAGGCCTTCAACCTTAAGGAGGTATTTGTTGATACAAGTATCCCTAAATAAATGCATATACAGAAATATCAAAGCTCATTTCTCTATTGCCTGAGATAACCTCCAGAATGCATGCAAGTACATGAATATCCATAAATACTGAACTACCCAAAATAAACACTGTATTAAGTCCGTTAAGATGGCTATAACACCCTAATTTCTCCTCAAATAACTTCATTCTCCCACTGAAACAATTTTTTTGAAGCATTAAGGAAGAAAAACAGAAGCGGGAATGAGGCATAGTGGCTAAATAGACTTAGGGGTCAAAAGCTTGGGTTTGTTTCACTTGGTAGCTCTGTGACTTGGGAAAGTTACTTAAAACCCTCCACATCTCAATGCCCTCATATGTGAAAATGTTAGCTATATTTAGGGGGATAGGGATATATACAGATGTGTTTTATATACATATAATATACAAAAACTTAACAGTGGTTATGACCTTTGGTAGTAAAAGTAAGGATGATTGGTTTTTCTTCGTATTTTCTAATAGTCTCCAAATTTTCTATAGTAAACATGTATTAATCACATTTAGCGGAAAAGTGACTATTTAAAAATTATCTAGAAGCCAAAATGTCCAACGTACAATCAAAACTCATGCATCATACCAAGAACCAAGAAAATCACAACTTGGATAAGAAAAAGAAAATAAAAATGTTAATGTTGATGTGTATTAGATGTTGGAAAGGTTTTTTTTTTTTTTTTTTAATTTTCAATCAGCTCTCATTAAAAACACTTCAACAATCAATTACAAATTTTAAAACAGATTTTAAAAATAGAATATTTCAGCAAAGAAAAAAGTTGTAAAACCAAATGATGATAAAACAAGCTACAATACCAACCAAAAAAAAAAAAAATCACAAAAAACAAAACTTATTGGATAGGTGAGGAAATGTTGATCAAAGGAGATAAATTTCCGTTAAGAGGAATAAGTTCAAGAGATGTATGGCACAAACATGGTGTCCATAGTTTATAATAATAGTTTACTGCATACTTTAAATTGCTACGATTGTGTTTTCAGCACAAAAAAAATGCTCAGTACATGATGTAATGCAGGTTAATTAGCTCAGTTTAGCCATTCCACAACGTATACATCTATCAAAATATATGTTGTACACAATACATACACACAATTTTTGTCAAAAAAATTATTTTTTTCAACCTAATGGGCTCAATAGCAGATGACAGATGACAGAATCTGTGAACTTGAGGACCAACAGATCAATAGAATTCACCCAATCTGAACAACAGCAAGAAAAATGACTAAAAAGAAGTTAAAAGTCTTGAGGACCTATAAGACAGTAACGTTAAGATCTAACTCCGTATCACTGGAGTCCCATAAAGAAAAGAGGATGGAATTAAAAGAGTATTCAAAAATACTGGCTGGAAAAATCCATATTTGGAGAAAAATATAAACCTACAGATGCAGGAAGTGATCAAATCTCAAATAGGTAAACCCACAGAAACCCTGACATATCACTAGACTTCTGAAAACAAAGATAAAGATTTTGAAAGCAATCACAGAGAAAAGACACATTACCTTATAGGGGAACACCAATTCAAGTGGCAAGAGATTTATCATCTGAAACTACAAAGGATAGAAGAAAAGTGGCACAAAATTTTTCAACTTCTGAAAGAAAAGAACTGTCAACCATAAATTTTATTCGTGGTGAAATTATCTTTCAGGAATAATGGTGAAATAATGACATTCACAGGCAAAAGGAAAATGAATAAACTGTTACCAGCACACATACCTTTAAAGAATAAGGAAATTCTTCAAGTAATAAAAGAAGGAATCTCGAAACACCAAGAAAGAAGAAAAAACAATGAGAAAAGCAGAAATGCAGATAAAAACAACAGACTATCCTTCTACTCCAGAGGTTTTCAAATCGTAATTGATGACTGAAATGAAAATTATATAGAAAACAAAAGAAAAAAACATGTAAGCTGGAATTCATCAAAATTAAATGCATGAAAGGACACTATCAACAAAATTAAAAAGTAGCCTGTGGAATGGGCAAAAATATTTGCTAATTATATAGCTGATAGGGGATTAATATCAAGAACATATAAAGAACTACAAAAACAAAAAAATCAAACTCAACTCAAAAATAAGAAATAGGCTGGGGCGGTGGCTCACGCCTGTAATCCCAGCACTTTGGGAGGCTGAAACTGGTGGATCACTTGAGGTCAGGAGTTCGAGACCATCCTGACCAACATGGTGACACCCCATCTCTACCAAAAACACAAAAATTACCCGGGTGGGGTGGCATGCTTCCATAATCTCAGCTAGTTGGGAGGCTGAAACAGGAGAATCGCTTAAATCCAGGAGTAGGAGGTTGCAGTGAGCTGGAACTGCACTCCAGCCTGGGCAACGGAGCTAGACTCCCTCTCCAAAAAAACAAAAAAACAAAAATGGGCAATAGACATTTCTCTAAAAAAAAAATACGTATATACAAATGGCCAATAAGCACAAGAAAAGATGCTCAACAGCACTAATCTTAGGAAAATGCAAATCAAAACCAGTTACTACTTCACACGCAGTAGGATAGCTATTATTAAGAAAATAGAAAATAAAAAGTGTTGGCACTCAGTAGGCTGAGGCAGGAGAATCACTTGAACTCAGGAGGCGGAGGTTGCCAGCCTGGGCAACAAGAGTGAAACTCCGTGTCAAAAAAAAAAAAAAAAAAGTGTTGGCAAGGATGCAGAGAAATTCTAACCCTTATGCATTGCTGTTGGGACTATAAAATGGTGTGGTCACTGTGGAAAACAGTACGATGATTCCTTAAAAAATTAAAAACAGAATTACCATATGATTCAGCAATTCCATGTCTGAGTATATCCCAAAATGAAAGCAGGTACTGGAACAGATGTTTATATACCATGTGCACACTGGGAACCATAGCCAAAAGGTGCAAGCAACCCAAATGTTCAATGGATAACTGGGTAAACAAAAGGTGATATATACATGAAATGGAATATTATTCAGCCTTAAAGAAAAAAAAAAAGAAATTAGCTGGGCGTGGTGGTGGTGCCTGTAGTCCCAGCTACTCGGGAGGCTGAGGCAGGAGAATGGCGTGAACCCGGGAGGCGGAGCTTGCAGTGAGCCGAGATCACACCACTGCACTCCAGCCTGGGCAACAAAGCGAGACTCCATCTCACAAAAGAAAAAAAAAAAAAAAAGAAAGAAAATTCTGACATGTTACAATATGGTTCGTTGAACCTCTTGAAACTCAACAATTAAAAAAAAATCCAATTTGAAAATGGGCCAAAGACACAGACATTTCACCAAAGAAGGTATACAGACGAAAAAAGCACATGAAAAGATTTTTCAAGCTGGGTGAGGTGGCTCACACTTGTAATCCCAGCATTTTGGGAGGCTGATGCAGGTGGAGCACTTGACGTCAGGAGTTCAGGACCAGCCAAGCCAACATGGTGAAACCCTGTCTCCACTAAAAACACAAGAATTAGCCAGGCGTGGTGGCAGGTGCCTGTAATTCTAGCTACTCAGGAGGCTGTGGCAGGAAAATCACTTGAACCTGGAAGGTGGAAGTTGTAATGAGCCAGTATCGTGTCACTGCATTCCAGCCTGGGAAACAGAGCAGGACAGTGTCAGGGAGGGGAGGGGAGGGGAGGAGAGGGGAGGGGAAGAGGGGAGGGGAAGAGGGGGGGAGGGGAGGGGGGAGGGGAGGGGAGGGGGAGGGGAGGGGAGGGGAGGGGGAGGGGAGGGGAGGGGGGGAGGGGAGGGGAGGGGAGGGGAGGGGAGGGGAGGGGGGAGGGGAGGGGAGGGGAGGGGGGAGGGGAGGGGAGGGGGGAGGGGAGGGGAGGGGAGGGGAGGGGGAGGGGAGGGGAGGGGAGGGGGGAGGGGAGGGGGGAGGGGAGGGGAGGGGAGAAGAGATTTTCCAACATCATTAGTGTGATGGTTAATAATAAGTGTCAACTTGACTGGACTGAGGGATGCCTTGATGGCTGGTGAAGCATTGTTCCTGTGTGTGTCTGTGAGGGTGTTTACAGAAGAGACTGGCATGTGAGTCAGTGAATGAGGAGAGTAAGACCCACTCTGGGTGGGCACCATCTAATCCAATCAGCTGCCAGAACAAAGTAGGCAGAAAGAGAAACAGAGCCAGCTTGCTGAGTTCCCCACCCTCTTCTAGTGAAGGATAGTCTGCTTTTGCCCTTAGGCATCAAACTCCAGGTTCTTTGGTCTCTGGACTCCAGGACTCAAGCTGGCAGCCTCCCTGGGGTCTCAGGCCTTTGGCCTCAGACTGTCAGCTTTCCTGGTTTTGAGGCTTTCCAACTGGGACATGGT
This sequence comes from Macaca fascicularis, assembly GCF_037993035.2. Taxonomy (NCBI): domain Eukaryota; kingdom Metazoa; phylum Chordata; class Mammalia; order Primates; family Cercopithecidae; genus Macaca; species Macaca fascicularis. Next base: position 91,267,828 of record NC_088380.1, on the reverse strand, counting down.
ACCAGCTTTTCTCATTCGCTAGCTTGCAGATGGCCAATTGCAGGATTTTGACTTTGTAATGGCATGAGCCAATTCTCCCTAATAAACTCCCTGTTATATATGCATATATCTTATTGATTCTCTCTGGAGAACCTTGACTAATATAATTAGACATTAGAAAAATGTTAATCAAAACCACAATGAGATATCAGTAAAAACAGAAAGGCTAAAATAAAAAATGGTGGTACCATCAAATGCTGGTTAAGACACAGAGAAACCGGATCTCTCATACATTGCTGGTGAGAATATAAAAAGGTATAGCCACTACAGAAAATACTGGCAATTGCTTATAAAAGTGAACATGCAACTATCATACAATCTAGTAACTGTACTCTCGGGAACTTCCCTGACAGAAATGAAAACTTATGTTCACACAAAAACATATATACAAATGTTTATAGCAGTTTTTTTTTATAATACCCAAAACTGGAAATGACCCAAATGTTCCCAAATGGCTGAATGGTTAAACAAACTGTAGCACATCTATACCATGGACTACTACTCAGCAATGAAAAAAAAGCAAAATATTGATACTTCAACTTACATGAACTTGACAAATTATGCTGAGTGACAAATGCTAATCACAAAAGGTTAAATACTATTTGATTCCATTTTGAGGCAGGGTCTCATTCTGTCACCCAGGCTGGAGTGCAGTGGCACAATCATAACTCACTGTAGCCTCAATCTCATAGTCTCAGGTGATCCTCCCACTTCAGCCTCCTGAGTAGCTGGGACTACAGGTGTGCAATACCATGAACAGCTAATTTTTGTTTTCTTGTAGAGACAAGGTTTCGCCATGTTGCCCAGGCTGGTCTTGAACACCTGGGCTCAAAGCGATCCAACCGCCTCAGCCTCACAAAGTGTTGAGATTACAGAAGTGAGCCATTGCACCCAGCCTGCACAATCTTCTTTAAATGACGGGGGGGGGGGGGGGGGGGGAGGGAAAAAAAAGAAAAAAATTAGCAGTTACCAGGGGATAAGGAAAGAGGAAGGAGACTCTGGTTATAAAAACACAGCACAAGAGATCCCAGTGGTGAAGAAACTGTTCTGTATCTCTAGTATGGTAATGATTATACAAATTTACATGTTATAATACTGCACAGAACTAAATACTAAATATATCATACACCCATGCATGCACACACACAAATGAGTGTATGTAAAACTGGCGGAATGTGGATAAAATAGTTGGATTACAGCAATGTCGATTTCCTGGTTGTGATACTGCACTATAGTTATGCAAGACATTACCACTGAGGTAAAATGGATGAAGGGGTACATCTCTATCTTATTTCTTTTTTATTTTTTTTTTGTTGTTGTTAAAACGGAGTCTGCTCTGTCACCCAGGCTGCAATGCAGTGGCGCGATCTGGGCTCACTGTAAGCTCTGCCTCCCAGGTTCACATCATTCTCCCGCCTCAGCCTCCTCAGTCTCAGAGTAGCTGGGACTACAGGCGCCCACCACCACGCCCAGCTAATTTTTTTTTTTTTTTTTTTTTGCATTTTTAGTAGAGACGGGGTTTCACCGTGTTAGCCAGGATGGTCTCGATCTCCTGACTTTGTGATCCACCTGCCTCGGCCTCCCAAAGTGCTGGGATTACAGGCATGAACCATGGCGCCCGGCCCATCTGTCTTATTTCTTAAAACTGCATATGAATCTACAATTATCTCAAAATAAAAAGATTTAAAAATTAGAGAAATGAATCAATATTTAGATAGAAAAGAATACAGGTGAGATATGGTTCTATCATTACACAAGTGTCTAATATGAACCCAGTTTAGTGAGTTATCCCTACAAAAAACACTTAAAAGAGGTGAGTGAGATCTCTAAGTCTTTCCTTCAGCTTGAGACAGATGTATGAGAGAAAGGAAATTTTTAAAGTAAAATGCTACAACAATGAACACACAATGAATACAGAAAATTTGCTGGAGTAACAGCTTATCCATAGGATATTCCATGGCTACCATGGTCATGTGTAGGATCTTTCCACACTATAATAATCAGACGTGCATTTAAATATGCTTTCCATCTTTCAACAGAGGTACAGCCAAAAAAGATAAAGGTCACTGACTAACAAAGAGGTAAAGTAAGGCAAGATTTTCTCTCCCACAGTGGAAGAAATTAAAAGAATGAGGACCTTATTTCTCAAGCAGCATTTATGCATTTAATCTGCTCCAAAATAATCCAAATCCATTTTTAAAGATGTAGAGTTACCCATGCATTAGTCAGTTTGGGCTGCCATAATGAAATACCACAGTCTGGGTGGCTTAAACAACAGAAATTATTTTTTCACAGTACTGCATGATGAAAATTGAATATCAAAGTGCTGGCAAGCTTGGTTTCTGGTCTGGCCTCTCTCCTTAGCTGACAAATGAAGGCCTCCTCACCATGTCTTCACATGACCTTTTCTCTATGCACTCATACTCCTGGTACCTCTTCTTATAAAGGTACCCGTCCTATAGGATTCACCAGCCACCCTTATGACCTCATTTAACCTTAATTACCTGTTTTAAAGGCTGTATCTCCAAATACAGTTACATTGGCGGTTAAGGCTTCAACCTATGACTCTGGGGGACAAGGGGGAACTATCGGGGGACAAGGGGGAACTATTAAGTCCAAAACGCCAGTTACCGCCAGCCCTGAAGTACGTTAAGTTTTATGTGGGTGCATATATTTGTGTACATTCTATGTAATGGAAGGGGGCAAGACAAAAGAAAAAGCATAGTATTTACATTAAAATTCCAGCTCTATCACTCAGTTTTCTCAACAATGAGGATGATGCCCATTCTCACTATATCATTGTAAGAATTAAATAAGATAATCTATATAAAGTACCTGACATATAGCAAATGATTAGTAAACACTGAGCCTTTGCTTCTAGTCCCCTCTAAAATTAAAAACAAAATGAATTATAAATATTACCCTAATCTAAATATATGTGAAAAATTATGAGAATTGGATTCTGTCCCAGTTCTACTACTACCTAGTTATATGAACTTAGCTAGGGTGTAGGGTAGAGTGAAGCAAGTCACTCTACCTAAGGCTACTTCTGTATCTAAGCAGAGAAGCTTCCCTCTATAACTAAAACTCTATGTTACACATAACAATTTGACTACAATTTGAAACACAAATACTACAAAAGTTAATCACACTTTCTCTCTGTAATAATCCTAAATGAAAGAATGATACTGAAATTTCCTCCAAGAGAATTATGGTATGAAATTTCAGTATCAATCTTTCATTTACTTTGATTCTTTCACTCCTTAGCAACTATTCTCTGAATTTGAAAAATTTACCTGTACAACATATCTGTAGACTACTTATTTCCCTATCAGGAATGCCTCATCTTCCAACTAGACTGTAGAACTATATATTTTTTTGTCCCCCATACTGTTCATTATTTTACTTACTAAATCAAATAACCACTAAACACCTAAAATCATCATACCCTAAATCCTGTAGAGATACATATATAGTTATCAATAAGTTGTATCTAATAACAATTTTTAACATAGCACAACACCGAAATTTACTGCCAGTGATTTCAAGGTAACACAGTTATCATACAAATACCTGCATATTCATATAGTAACCAACATCTATATTCAGTATTTTTGGTTTAAAATTAAGATAATGGTGGCCAAAAAGCAACATCTATTGTGGAGAAATTTGACTCATTTAATGAAAGACAACTTAGCTTGCCGGGCCTGAAGGAAGAACTCGTAAGTATTTGCCCTATCTCCCACCCTGTCCCTCCCCAGTAGTATTCTATTATCTGGTATTACATGTAAATAAGTAATACACATGGTATACCATTACTTTGGCACCCTGAGGAAAGCTCAACTTGCTGTATCCATGCCCTTTTATAGTCCCCCTCCCATACTTAATGCATACTGGGTTATGTGACCAGCACTCGCCATTGGAATATTAGCAAGCATGAGGAACACAGAGGCTTGATAAATACCGGCACACTAGGGCTTGGAAAGGTCTTTCATGGAACTGCCATAGCTGCCATGTTATGAAGAAGGCCAAGCTGGCCGGGCGCAGTGGCTCATGCCTGTAATCACAGCACTTTGGGAGGCTGAGATGGCAAATCACGAGGTCAGGAGTTCGAGATCAGTCTGGCCAACATGGTGAAACCCCATCTCTACAAAAACTACAAAAATTAGCTGGGCATGGTGGCACACACCTGTAATGCTAGCTATTTGGGAGGCTGACACAGGAGAAACGCTTGAACCCGGAAGGCAGAGGTTGCAGTGAGCCGAGATCCTACCACTGCACTCCAGCCTGGGCGACAGGGCAAGACTCCATCTCAGGGGAAAAAAAAAAAGAAGAAGGAGGCCAACGTTCTTCAAGTGCAGAGGCAACACAGGGAGGAAGCAAGAGGGAAATGCCCAGCTATCTACCAACTGCTCCAGCCATCCCAGCTAAGGCACTAGATTTATGAGTTAAGAAGCCACCGTGGACATTATAGCCAACAGATCACATGTGGAGAAGTCTCCATAAAGCCATACACAAATTTTAGAATCAAGAGCAGATACACAATTGTTTTAGCCACTATGTTTTGGAGTGCTTAATTATGCAGCAACAGATAACCAAAACAATACAAATAAACCAATTAGAACTGTTCCTGTTTGGTAGTAACCAATGACAACAAAAAATGTCAGTGGTAACCATTGTTACAGTTAATAATCACTATAAAAAAATCTTCCCACAAAAGGTACTTTTTTGAGTATTTAAGTGTTCTTAAAGGTACTCTGTTCATTTCACCAATGGCCAGTAAAGACAGAGAAGTAAAGTAACCAGAAAGTCTACTCTTCATTTTTCCTTTTCCCTTCCTAATTTATGGTTGTCCTTTTCAGCTTTGCCAATAATGTTTGCCTGTTTTCCCCACAGTGGCTAATCAATGATCCATACCGATTCTAGCATTCAACTGTGCTCTGTACCTCAGTAACTACAGACATCACTGTCAACTTACGTCCAGACCACAGGTAACTAAGAGTTCTGTTGACGAGATTCTTCACTAATTTAGGGGTGAAAAGTTTAAACTCATCCAATTCATAATTGTGTCTTTTGATAGAATCATTAAGCAAAGAGCTTCAGAACCAATAACCTCTTGCTCAGAAAATAAATTAAGTAGCAGGAAAAACATACCTGTTATTTTTCCTGAAAGAATTTACTGATCCTGGTAACATAAATTTCTTTTTCTTTTAACTCTCGTGACCTTTGCCCATACTTCACTCATATTTATCTTAACCTAGCCTGAATCACAGTAATTGGTTTACTTAATTTCCTACCAGATCTAATACTACCTTTTCTCCCATTGAGAAAAGCGGCATTTTACTCTTGTAACACTTGAAGCACCTACTATATTTCTCTACTACTTATACAAATACAGTAAAAAATATGAGTTCTGGTCATCAATAACTGTCCATAACTAATCTTAGCAAGTCTCACCCCCATTTTTATTAAGAAACAATGACACATCCATATGTATAATGCAATCAGTGACAAAATTAACGAATGCTACATGTTCTAACATTAACCTTCACCAATTACTTGACTTAATAAGAATGATTTTATTTTTGTAGAGACAGTAAAATGATTTTTTAAAAAAAGAAAGGTACTATTTACATTCCTTATTTTCTTTTCCTTAAAGTTTCAGGCTTGAGAAGTTTGAATATTAGGTTCAGGGTAAGATCCAGGCCAGATGCCAGGCAAATACTGCAATAGCAAAGGCAAAGCAGACCTGGTGGAGACTGCAAATGGAGACCTCAGTACCCACCTAAAAGGGTCAACTGCTACTCAGCTCTGGCAATCTAGTCTCAAGCAGGGATGGCCACCAGGTACAGCCAAGTCCTGTGGGTTTTCTAGAGATGCTAGAAGTTGAGACTTCTTAAATATGAAATCTTCCTATTGGCCACGAGGTGACTCGTGCCTGTAATCCCAGGACTTTGGGAGGCCAACGCAGGCGGATCACCTGAGGTTAGGAGTTCGAGACCAGCCTGGCCAAAAGAGTGAAACCCCGTCTCTACTAAAAATACAAAAATTAGCTGGGCATGGTGGTGTGTACCTGTAACCGCAGCTACTCGTGAGACTGAGGCAGGAGAATCCCCTGAATCCGGGAGGCAGAGGTTGCAGTGAGCCAAGATCATGCCACTGCACACCAGCCTGGGCAACAGAGCAAGACTCCATCTCAAAAAAAAAAAAAAAAAAAAACCTCTATCCTTAAATGGTGACAATTATCAAATATTCCAAATACCCTAAAAGCAAGCAGTATACATCTGTGGGTTGAATTCTCACCAATGGCCACTTGCTATTGCAGACTCACAGTTAAATATCTCTACATATAATTGATGGTGCACTACACAAACAATATTCCTTTACCACCACCGCCCCTCATCCCACAGAAGCAAAAAATGAGAACCATGAAAAGAAACTCCAAAAAATTATGGAGTACTAGTGACAAACTGCTTTAATTTAAACCTTTTCTCTCTCTTGAAAAAGAAATTTATTAACAGTTTTAGATATAGAAAGTTTTATAGTAGAAAAATAGTAAGAATTTTTTTATTTTTAAAATTTCTCAAAACTTTCAAAAGACAAAATATTCAAATAAATAGTACAAATTACATAAACATTTCCAGCCTCAACCAAACTAATGAAAATGCTCAGTAATAAAAATGAGACTAATAATTCGTCACGTACACAGACAAACAAGGTACAAAATACTAATTAATAGTGTTATTTGCACTGTTCTATCTACATACTGTCATTTGACTCTTTTGTGATCAACAGCACAAAACTACCTGGGAACAAAGCTGAACTAACACCCTGACCATGGAACACTCGAGTAACAAGCCACTCGTGGACTCAATCCTGTGACCTAAACCTCCTTAATATCATGCTATCCATAACTAAGGTGACCAGTTACTCACAGTCAGTATTTAGTCCAATATTTCTTCAATACTTTTACAAAAGATAAATATTACTTGAAAATGTCTTTAAGGCTTTTCCTTCCACTTAAAAATATGAACGTCTACATTCAGGAATAGGAATTTATAGAGAACACTTGAATTTCACCTCTAAAATTGCTTAACCTACTACTAGAAGCCCTTATAAAGTTAAAATAAAATTCTTAACATAATTAATCATGGTAGGCTTGATTTGGAGTTCAAAACATTCTCTAAAATAGTCATGTAATAAGGGAGACCCTCTAACCAAAAGAATCAGCAGACAATTTAGCGACAGTAAAATTTTACGGTTATGGGCACAGAGGACTATGTATTTACCTTAGTTACCTACGTCCAAGTACTGTGCTGAATACATCTAGGTATTCATTAAATCTTAAAAAAAAAAAAAAAAATACTATGAGGAAGGTACCATTCCTATCCCCATTTCACGGATGGGGAAACTGACCTTTCCAAGAATACCCAACTAGTAAGTGGCAGAGTCAGGATTCCAACCCAAATCTTGTCTAACTTCAGAATCTGCACGCTTAACCACTACACTGTATTGCCTCCAGTGACTCTGGGTTGATATCTAAGATGAAATAAGAAGGAAATTTGTACTTCTCAGTGGCAAATTTTAAAAACATACTAGAAATGAATGGTATTTTTTAGAACATGAACAAGTTTCACATACACGGTCATACAATTTTTATTTCCAAATACATGTAATAATGATGAAAATCTCACACAATGAATTTCTCACAATTTTTCATAACTACTCAATCATCGTGTTTTTTTGTTTATTTTTTTTTTTTAGACAGAGTTTCACTCTTGTTGCCCAGGCTAGAATGCAATGGTGGATCTCGGCTCACTGCAACCGCCACCTCCCTGGTTCAAGCAATTCTGCCTCAGTCTCCCGAGTAGCTGGGATTACAGGCGCCCACCACCATGCCCGGCTAATTTTTGTATTTTTAGCAGAGATGGGATTTCACCATGTTGGCCAGGCTGGTCTTGAACTCTGACCTCAGGTGATCCACTCGCCTTGGCCTCCCAAACTGCTGGGATTACAGGCGTGAGTCACCACACCCAGCCCAATCGTGTTTATTATTAAAAATTTAATGGGAACACCCTGTATTTTCCCCTCAATTTTGCTGTGAACCTAAAACTACTCTAAAAAACAGTCTATTGGGCCAGGCGTGGTGGGTCACACCTGTAATCCCAGCACTTCGGAAGGCAGGCGGATCACCTGAGGTCAGAGTTTGACACCAGCCTGGCCAACATGGCAAAACGCCGTCTCCACTAAAAATGTAAAACTTAGCCAGGTCTGGTGGCGGGCACCTGTAATCCTAGGTACTCAGGAGGCAGAGGCTGGAGAATCACTTGAACCTGAAGGCGGGGAGGGGTGGGGCGGAGGCTGCAGTGAGTCGAGATCAGGCCACTTCACTCCAGCCTGGCCGAAAGAGCAAAACTCCATCTCAAAAAAAAAAAAAAAAGAAGTCTATTAAAAAAAGTTTTCAACTACAATATCCTAAATATACCTAATTTAGTTATAAACTAGCATAAGACTAGATTCTTTCAGTATGAAAAGTTGCATTCTGTTTTTCATAACCACTGTACCAAGCATGCTGTTAGCATTTAATAAAAATTGAACTTTTTCTTTCAAAAGCAGTGGTGTAATACTGTGTGTGTGTGTGTTTTGTTTGTTTGAGACAGAGTTACACTCTTATTGCCCAGGCTGGAGTGCAATGGCGTGGTCTCGGCTCACTGCAACCTCCGCCTCCAGGGTTCAAGCGATTCTCCTGCCTCAGTCTCCTGAGAAGCTGGGATTACAGGCACCTGCCACCACACCAGACTAATTTTGTATTTTTAGTAGAGAGAAGGTTTCTCCATCTTGGTCAGGCTGGTCTCAAACTCCCGACTTCGGGTGATCCACCTGCCTAGGCCTCCCGAAGTGCTGGGATTACAGGCGTGAGCCACCGCGACCGGCAAAATTGGAATTTTTAACACTCCCTGAACACTCCCAGGGACTCTGCATTACAATGACATGAAATAAATTGTCGTGTAAAATTTGAACAAAACTCTGACGCAAGACTTGAACCCTTTATTGAGGAATATAAAAGGTGGAACACTACATCCCTATAACATGGCTGGCATAAATATGACTAACTTTACTTTTCCACTTTAAGTATCAAAAGATGTAGCCTTAAGTCAAAAATAGATGAGGGTAACAGAATCTTTTCCTAGTTTCAGTCCTTTCTAAATGCTCCAAAGAAGCTTATCCAAAAAAAAAAAGGCCGGGCACAGTGGCTCACACCTGTAATCCCGGCAGTTCGGGAGGCTGAGGCCAAGCCGACCACCTGAGGTCAGGAGTTAAGATACCAGTTTGGCCATATGGCGAAACTTCGTCTCTATGAAAAATACAAAAATTAGCCAGGCATGGTGGCATGCACCTGTAATCCCAGCTACTAGCGAGGCTGAGGCAGGAGAATCTCTTGAACCCGGGAGGCAGAGGTTGCAGTGAGCCAAGACCATGCCACTACACTGCAGCCTGGGCAACAGAGCTAGACTCCATCTCTTGGGGGCAATGGAGAGAGGAAAAAAAAAAAAACCTCTGAATTGTCCAGAATGACTGTCAACATATGAACCAAATCTTTCTTTCCTGATATTCACCAAGGTTGTTAAAATTCTAAGGGTCAATTAAGAGTTATACGAGAAACCTATAACAAGTTTTGCCTAATACCACTTCCCATCGCAACATTTTCATCAAGGTCCACCTTTATGAATAAACACCTAAGTTCAATTAAGACAAGTGAGGAGGTATTAACTTACATTAAAAAAAAAGTCATTGTCCTGTATATTCTACTTAATTTTCAAATAGAATACTATACTGGCCACCAACAAAAAATGTTTAAGGGAAGCTCTGTTAATTTTGTTTTGTCTCACTGTTGTACTTCCAATGTCTCGACTATAAAAGCTAAGTGGGAAGCCTAGGGAAGAAGATACATTGTTGAAACAAAGGCGCTTAATCACACCTATAATTCACAGTATTCCTTTCCTTTCTCTCTGACCCAAGTTCTCATTAAGTGACCCACAGACTCTTCTAAACATCACTATGCTTTCTCTAATCAGAAGCTGGGATGTGCACTGAAATAAATACATTCTAACCAATACATTTTTCAAATTACTAATACAATACTCGTTTAAATATTTGTATTCAAAATTTCTCACTAATCATCTAGCTTTATCAAGTAACACAAACAGGTTAATATACACTATGACTGCCTTGGTAGCCGCAGTTTGACTAAATCCTGGGACACCACTTCAACTTGGAAGGGACAGAACCATATCCGGTTCTCATCAGATACACATTTTCTCATACTTTCCATCTTAAAAACTTTACACCTTCCCAGAAGAGCAATAAATGTAGGAAGACGCCAGGTAGTATGCCTGTAAGGAAGATAAGTGATCAAATTAAATTCCTACGCAAGAAACCTGAAACTTCAAAAACTTTTCCTAAACAAATCACAGATGAAAAAGACAAAGTATGGTTTACCCCATTTCCACTTCTTTTCTGGAGCCAGCTGCCCAAATTCCTGAACAGCAGTCTTAACTTACTGGTTAGTTGGAGGAGCGGTCAATGGTATGGCCACCTCTTCCTCCTCGTATTCTGGTCCATCCAGAGAGTCACCTTCGTCCACTGTCCCCAGGCCCGCCCCCAAAGGGGGCAGGTAAGGGGGAGGGGGCAGAGGGGGAAAACCGCCGCCTGGCCCGAGAGTCTCAGCAGGCAACGAAGTGGGCAGCTTGGTGAGAGCCATGTCTCCACTAGGTCCAGCGACAGCAGCACCGGCCACGCCAGCAGCAGTACCTCCCCCTGTCAGTCCGGCTCCCCCCAATGCCCCTGTCATAGACCCGGCTCCTAGGAACCCTGACCCCAAAGCGGCTCCGCCACCCAGAGTTCCAGCCACTCCAGTCTCCACCAGCCCAGGATAGGGGGCGGCTGCCACAGGCAGGGCCGCGGGTATCTTCACCCGACACACTGCGGGATAGGCACTGGAGCCCGCTGCCGCGCCGCCTCCTCCAGCTCCGGCTGTTACCGGGCCGCCCTCCTCACTGCCGGCCTCGGCCGCCATCATGTTGAAGCCCGCTCTACTCTGCCCTACCCTGCCCGCCCGGGAGCCCCGGGGGCCACCAGGCCCGGGCTCCGAGCCGCCCCACCCAGACGCGTCTCCCCTTCAGCTCCCCAGGCGGAGGAAACAACAACAAAAGGAGAGAGCCCGCCGCCGCGCCCCCTCCTAGGGCCACAGCCCAGGCTCCGGAGCTGCTTGGGTTACGGGAAGCGAAGTGGGCAAAAAACCCAACGCCTGCACAAACGCCACCCAAACCTCACGGCACACACCCACACTCACGCACACAAACACATGTACAGAAGCGAAAACTTCCTGGCTGCACTAAAGAGGAAAGGAAGCACAGGGAAAGAGGCTTAGGTGGCTATCGCTCCTTCAGCAGCCACCACCGCTTCTTCACCACCCCAGTTCCGGCCACCCACACCGCAGCCACCGCCGGTGCCGCTGCTGAGGCTGGGGCCACTGCAGCCGCTTCATCCTCCACCAGGCAGATGAGAGGGGTGGGGACAAGAGAAAGGGGGGCGGGGTAACAAGGAAATCGACTGAACTGCTCACTACCTGGAGCTCTCAGTGACTGAAACCGTAGAGAGAGAAAGGAAGGCGGGGCAGGGGAGGAGGGACGGAGGGAAGGAAGGGCGGAGGAGGGAGAGGGCAGCTTGTGCGCAGGCGCGTTCCCGGAGCGGGGAGCGGGGGGCGGGGGGCGGGGGGCGGGGGGCCGGGCCTGGAGGAAAAGGAAGAGTCCAGAGGGAAGGAAGCGGCGGGGACGCGCGGTGCGTGGTCGCGCTTGCTGTCCTACTCCGGTTCCTAGCGTGCGGCGGCGCGGCCGCATCTCCTGTTGGCGTGGCCGGCGGCGCGCGCCTGTCTCCCGGGGCTTTGTTTGATGGGCGGGAGAAGAGGGAAGGGTACCTGAGCACGCGGGTGCTCGGCGCTGTGAAAGCCGGAGAGACGAGAGGGGGACCGGGAGGCGGCGGAGAGGAAGAAGGGGGAAAGGGAAAGGAAAATGCCTAGAAACTAGTTCCGTACTTCCTGACCGGTGGAAGAAACAGCCTTAGCCAGCAGCGCAGAGACCATGCAGGAGTCAGGTAGCTTTGAAGATCGGGGCAGTACTAAATGTTGTCTTTTTCGTTGCATGCTATAAATCACCATGACTATCTCACACACACACAGATAAAATAGATTCTGAAACTCCGAAACGAAATAAAGGGCACCATATGAGAAGGGTGGGGAATTTTGGTAGAAATAGTGGTTATGAAGTAAGATTTCTACTAGTATTTGCATAGGTTTTTCTTTATCAACTGTCTCATATACTTACCTATGCTATTATAAGTCTGTTGGATACTGATGAAGAGGAGGGGGTGCCACAGAAAACACTAATCAATGCACTTTTGTCCTCTGTGTGCAAAAGACTGCAGGGTGTGATCCGCAATGCAAGCACCTTCAACAAGTCAAATGTCAAGAATGTCCCAGAATGCCAGTTACAATTATATATCGTTTCTAAAGTAGCAATAAACTGAAAACTCATTTTTAATACAATTAAGGAGAAGAGTGTTATTTTGTCTTCTACACTAAAATGTATACAAACTATTACATGCATTCATGTACAGGGAGCTTCTCATGGTTTGAAATTAACGGTATTGTTATTTTAAATTCTCCCAGTAGTAATCCCACGTTGAATACCATTGGATATTGATCTTTGAGATCAGTATTTTCTCTGCTAAGGATGATCAAGCCAACACTCCGGATGGCAAGTGGTTGTGATAGAAACAAAGGAACAAGAGAAAAGACCACTAAAAGAGGTGGCAAGATACAGGCAATGCATTTTCTTTGTAAATTTGCGTAGGCCTATTTACCTAGTCGATGACAACGATCCAACTTGATTAGGAGTAGTCCTGGGACCTCCATTATGCTTATGTCTTAGGCAATGTGCTACTTGGGAGAAGGAAGATGAACCAGTCACAGGAGCTAGAGTTCTCGAGTGAATTAAGGCCAGCAATATCCTAGGAATTCAGTAATGCCACCTCAGACCTTCTGAATCAGAAACTGTGCAGCAATCCATTTTAACAAGCCATCCAAGTGATTGTTTGCCCACTTAAGTTTGAGAACCACTATATTAATGTATAGTATACTAATCAAGAAGGAGGTATGCAATACCTAAAAAAGGTTCTGAAAGATATAATAGATGTCATTCATTAGGTGGGAGGTAAAATAGGTGAGTTTTGAGTTGCTAAGCTCTGTGCTGTTCTAGAAATGAGTATGAAGTAGTTCCATAATACTTAATAACGAAGTACTACTAATAGTGGCCTCCCTGAGAACAGTTTTCTTTTAAACTTAGACCCTCAGTTAGACAAGACTATCAAAATACCTACTCTACCTACTGTCTGCTATATGAACACCAAGTGCAACATTCCCAACAAATCTTAATATAGCTGGTGCTTGAAAACCTCCAGTGTGTTAGCATCCCAATCCTCCAACATACCTGTCCCAATCACCACTGTCAGCCCTTGAATGCAGGACATTGGACGGGCAGGTTATCACCAGCTCTTGGTTTTCACTGATCTCTAAATGTTCACACACCCTCCGTATGTTGCCTGGGAGTCCAGATGAGGCTCACTACTCTTACTGCAGAATTACCTCCTCCTTTTTTGACAATTCTTTAGCACTTTTAAAGGTCAAAATTTAATGCAGTGTAACACCTATCAAATGCTCAATTAAATGTTTTCTAGACTTTTAGGTGTATGTACCTACAAAACTGGACTGCAAATACAACCTGTGGTCTATTCTACTGCCTAGCCCAGTCCTAGGCAACCTCAGTATGCTACTTTGAACAGATCTTCATCCTTTTAACAAACACCAAATTTGATCAGCTCCCATCTTTGGAAATCAATTTCTTAACCAGTAGGAAATACGTACTATGTCTATTTGTAAATCAGCCTTATATCAACATCTTACCTAGTTTATGTTTAGCCTTAGAGTTAGCCCTGTTCTTTTCATCCAAAGAAATTGCCACATATTTTATGAGGTATTTTCAAATATTTAATATATTCCTACTATTGAATAGATCTAGGCTCTAATCTTTACTATTGCTTGTATACTTTCTGAATCTCAAATAAGTTGCCTATCTTTAATTTCTTTTCATTTTTTTCCAAAAGAATTTGATGTTTCTACTGCCTTTATTTTTGTCTGTTGCCTTTCTTTTCCACCCACCTTAACTTTCTGCCCAGTTAACAAAGGGAAGTAAACAATCTTAATTAAATTCACAGATAATATTAAACAGGCAGGAGGTATTGAAAAATAGAATAGTACACAAAAGAAAGAAAATTCAAAATACATTTTACTTTTAGTAAAATAAGCTATTTTAACTGTGATTTTAGAAAAGTTACTCTAGATTTTGAAACATAGTATTTAATGAAGACTAAATAAAAAGTGTTGGACAAAAACTTGTGTATGAAAAAAACTGAAAATTTAAGAAATGAAGTTGGCTCATTCTGGTTTCATTGGCAACTGAAATATGAATGTAGTACATTCCAAAATATTTTATAGTTTTGATATCTTGAGTACATGGAAAGGTAATTCTAACTCAGTAACATAACTGTAATTTTAGAGGACCTTAGAGCCTATATATGAAAGTTTCTGATGGGAGGACTAACCAAGAAGTAACAAAGAGCTTACTGCTGTGTTTGAAGAACGCCAAATTGTGTTCCATGCCCTAGTACATATTCAACTACACGAATAGCCTTCCAAATTTACCTAAATAGTATCAAAATATTTCATTGACCCAACAATTTTGAAAGAAAGCCTTTACTTCTAACCCTAATGTCCCCACTGCATTTACTGACTTTATCTTAAAATTCTCCATAGCATAAATTTTTTTATTAGATCTTTTGAGGAAATAACATTGAGGAGATACAGGTTAAAGGAAATACTTTGATGAAAAGGTAAATAACTCTGCAGAGATTACAGTATGTGGTATAATAACTAAATAATATTTATGAAAATTATAAACACCATAGAGAAATTGAAGAACTGTGTGATGATCTCTGAGGCTGTAAAATAAATTCCAAGGTAAATTATCCACAGCTCTCTCAAAACATTCAAACCAATATATGGGTAAAGAAGATTAGAACAGTTAGATCTAAATCTCTCTTCTCTTGAAATATAAAATAATAGGAAATATATTTATTTTTTGTTATTTACTTTATTCCTATTTTGTCTTTATATTGCAGATCCTTCATTATTTTTTGCCAGAATCTTTCCTCCTTCATGATTTCTAGTCTCTTTTTCTTTACCTATTATTTTACTCTGACTAGGTACATTTATGTGTTTTCCTTTCTTTGCCTGGCTCCTATACATGATAGTATCCCATGGTAGAAGTAAAGGAGAAAAGGAAATGGAAAGGTTTCAAGGCAAAGAATGTGGGAGAGTCAGGTGGGTAGGACTCTGCCATATTTCCTTCATTATTACACTCCCATTTTTCACAGATAATTTTTTTTTTAATAATGCCAGCAACAATTTAAATACCACCTGAAGCACAGTCATGAAATCCAACTAAGCTTTGCTCTTTTCACCTCAAGAATCCTGCAAAGTCTCTAATTCACATTACATTCTTTGGTCTACCTGAGAGTCTTCAGGAACCCTTTCACTTCCAAATTCAGTTAGTATGACAATACACACTGCTCTTTAAAGTAACTATACAATGAAAGGGCTAAGTGGAGCCTTAAGTCAGATAATTATCATAAATAAGGTGAGAGCTTTAACTACTGCAAACGCATTGTAAGTAGTGTAACTTTACTCAACTGAAAACAGCTTTCTATTTCTAACTATAATTATTTCTGAATCCACATGCTCTTTTGAAGACTTTTCAACTTCACTTGTTATCTTAATAGAACTCTTATTTTTCAACTCCCTATTCATTATCTAATTGTTTTTAAAAAGCAATGAAATATGACATATAAATACAACGGTATGTATCAGTGATTTTCAGACATCTGAGTTTTGTGGACTACTAAAGGTTCCACAAAAATTGAGAGACTACCGAATTGCCAATTATGAGTTTACCAATTTTGTGAAGACAGAAGTATTTTGTTGTTACAACAAAACTGCCATTTCCTGCTGCTTTATTTCATAAAAGGAAAGGATATTTCAAGGTAGGGAGAAAGAGAAAAGAGAAAAGATGGAAATAATTTTAGAAAAAAAAGGAAAATTCCTTAGAATTACATAAATTTAGCTTCATGAAATATTCATCATATATTATGTTCTTATTTTATCTTTTTCCATGGATGCATTAAAAATTGGCATTGAAGGCCAGGCATAGTGGCTCAAGACTATAATCCCAGTACTTTGGGAGGCCAAAGCAGGAGGATCACTTGAGCCCAGGAGTTCCAGACCAGCCTGGGCAACATAGTGAGATCCTGTGTCTATGAGAAATAGAAAAAATTAGCCAGGCGTGGTGGTACATGCCTGTAGTCCCAGCTAATTGGGAGGCTTAGGTGGGCAGATAACTTGAGTTCCAGAGGTTGAGGCTGCAGTGAGCTGTGATTGTGCCACTGCACACCAGCCTGGGTGACAGCAAGACCCTGTCTCAAAAAAAAAAAAAAAAAAAAAATATATATATATATATATATATATATATAGCTTTAGTTTGACAAAGTGTGTTAGTTTGTATTTCCCCAGAAGCAGACTTTGAGACTAGTACTTGAGTGTTACATTTTTTATTTAGGAATTGATTCCAGAATACTTAAGTTCAAGAGCAAGAAAGGGGAGGGGCCAATACAGGGAATGCTGAAATGAACAGGTTGCTGCTATGGATAAGTAGCGCACTCCATTGATGTGAAACTCTGGGACACAGCACAGAATCCACCTGAGAGCTGTTACACCTAAGGGACAAAGAAACTGTGTTTTATCCATCGGTTCTCACTTGGCATTGGTTGAGGGCTGCTCCTGGAAGCATCTCCTCTGCAATGCCTCCAGACTGCCTTGTGTGCAATTGGAACATCTTCATGACTAGAGAAAGCCCTCAGGTAGAGAGCCACTAGTGCATGCAGTAAGAGACCATTGGCATGCACAGCACAGGTGACTCCAAGGGGATGTGGACTTGACACTGACAGTAGCTACTGTACCAGGATTTCAGAACCCCTGGATTGAATAACTTATTTCTGTTAAGTATAGATGCTCCTTGACTTAGATGGAGTTACATCCTGACAAAACCCCATTGTAAATCAAGGAGCATACTGAATGCCCATCACTTTCATACCATCATAACGTACAAAAATCATTAAGTGGAACCATTGTAAGTTGGAAACTGTCTAGATACTTTGGAATGTCATTGTATTTCAGCCGTTTTATATTTATCTTACTCTGTAAAGCCTTAGTATGCTAAGGCTATTTAGCACACATGGTTAAGAAGCTTATTCAGCTTGGGTGTGGTGGCTCATGCCTATAATCTCAGCACTTTGGGAGGCTGAGGCAGGAGAATCCCTCGAGCCCAGGAGTTTGAGACAAACCTAGGCAACATAGGGAGACCCCGTCTCTACAAATATTATTATTTTTTGGGGGACAGAGTAGCGCTCTGTTGCCCAGGCTGGAGTGTAGTGGCACGATTGCAGCTGACTGCAGCCTTTGCCTCCTGGGTTCAAGCAATTCTCCTACCTCAGCCTCCCAAGTAGCTGGGATTACAGGCACCATCCATCATGTCCGGCTAATTTTTGTATTTTTTTAGAGATGGGGTTTCACCATGTTGGCCAGGCTGGTCTTGAACTCCTGACCTCAGGTGATCCACCTGCCTCAGCCTCCCAAAGTGCTGGGATTATAGGTGTGAGCCACCACACTCAACCTACAAATATATTTTTAAATTAGCCAGGTTACAGTGACTTCTGCCTGTAGTCCCAGCTACTCAAGAGACTGAGGTGAGAGAATAGCTTGAGGCCAGGAAGGTCAAGGTTGCAGTGAGCCATGGAAATTTAGTCTAGATGACAGAGCAAGACCATATCTTAAAAAAAAAAAAAAAAAAAAAAAAATTCAGTGTTAATGGTGTGACTGAGGCAGGAGCTCCTAATTTCTCAGTGATGCATTTTATCTCTAGATCAGGGCCTGCCAGAAGTGGTTTTCTAAGACTATTTAATTATTGCTTGCTTCTAAACATATTCCATGTCTCTTCTTTTTATCTGACATGTTTTTTTTGAGCTAGAAAATAGAAGCATGGTCCAAAGGTCATGACTTAGTAGAAAATTTTAAACTTTTTAAAGTGCTTCTTTGTACACTGTCTCTTTCACAACTCCAGAAAGTGTGACAGTATTATTATCTTCAACTGACAGATCTGAAAGGCTTTTAAGTTCCAAAGGTGTGGTCAATTCACCTTAAGTGACGAAGGTTTATTATAAGGATTCCTGGGGGAGTAAGGCAGGACAAGAAAACTGTTCCACAACAAAATGTCTAGTGTCATAGGGAACAATAATAGTATTTATTGTTCAGGATTCAGAAGCTGCTGCAGAGAATGAACAGGCATACCTGTGTCATGTCTGAAAAATAAGGACCATGTTATTATCTCCTTCGGGTGCTGCACCATTCCCATGACTCAGGTGCTCTGACACTGCCTCACTCACTGCTCCCCCAACACAGTCACTGCTTCTACTGATTCTGAGTCTGTCCCCAATACCAGCCATCCCTCTCTCCACTCCTCTCTAGCTCATGATTTTTGCTCACTTGTGGCTCCCACTACTTCTCTGCTTCCACTTACAAATATTTTTGAAGTGCCAGGGAAACAATAGTATGTCAAAATAGGTACGGTCTTTGCTCTCATGGTGCATACAGCTTAGAGAGAAGAGAGGCAGACATTTAATCAAGGAACCACATAAATAAATGCAGCATTCAACACTAAGATAGATTATGTTAGGGAAAGAAAAACTAAACTAACTTGAAATCTTTATGGATTTTGTAGTCACTTGACAGGCTTTGTTGGGTGTTCACAGAGTGTTACAGTGTAATAATATAGACATGGTAAGTTAGCCCCAACCCTAGAATCCTGCCACACATAGACTATGTTTGATTCGCACCTCTGCCACTACTAGCTCCATAACTTAGCCAAGTTAATTAACCTCTCTGAGTCTCAGTTTTCACATTTTTATATGCATGGAAAGCAACACCTATTGGCTTAGGTTGAGTTCCCCCAGAAGGAACTTGAGACTAGAATTGGGCTGTAAATTATTTATTTGAGAGGTGATTCCAAGAACTCCATTGCAGAGAGGGAAAGTGAGATAGGAAAGTGAAGGAAGCCAATAAAGGGTGTGTCATCAAACAATCACTTGGGGCAATAAGTTAGGGGAGCATGGGGTCAGTCCCATGGGGGAATTATGGCAGACCATGAATACATGTCTCAGAGTGAGGAGTGAGGTAGCTGGAGGTATTTAACCTCCAACACCCTTCCATCTTTGGTGAAGGCCGCTTTGTGATTCATTAACTCCCTGTACTCCCAAGATGTCTCATGCTCACAATGGAGAGAAAGGTGGATAGTCACTAGATAGACAGATTCTGTAGCCATGCACTAGAATGGTGAGTGACAAGGGAATATGAGTGGGGCACTGACAGTTGCTACAACTACTGTATTAGGGTTCTCTTAGAGGGACAGAACATATATATATACACATACACACACACAGGTATACATGAAGGGCAGTTTATTAAGTATTAACTTACATGATCACAAGGTCCCACAATAGGTTGGTTGTCTGCAAGTTGAGGAGCAAGGAGAGCCAGTCTGAGTCCCAAAACTGAAGAACGTGGAGTCTGATGTTTGAGGGCAGGAAGCATCCAGCACAAAACAAAGATGTAGTCTGGGAGGCTAGACCTGTCTTGCCTTTTCACGTTTTTCTGCCTGCTTTATATTCGCTGGCAGCTGATTAGATTGTGGCCACCAGATTAAGGGTGGACCTGCTTTCCCCAGCCCAGTGATTCAAATGTTAATCCCTTTTGGCAACACCTTCACATACATACACAGGATCAATACTTTGAATCCTTCAATCCAATGAAGTTGACACTCAGTATTAACTATCATACCTACCTTTAGGAGATTTTTATGAGGATTTGAAGTTGGGAAATAGTGAAACAAAGTAAGAGCTAAATGAATTGTATCTATTATTATATCTATCTATATATATAATCAATATTACCATTGATAAGTTTTATTGAAATGAACTATGCACTCATGAAATAGTAACATCATATACTATAATGTAAACTTCAATATATAATTGTTAACATGAGCAGTATAGATTACTGCAAGTGGCAGTTTAGAAAGTCAGATAATTTGTGTCCTGGAGTAAAAGGGCAAACATTTTCCTCTGGCTTCTATTAACTTTCACTATTAACTCCTTCAATAGTGAAAGAAGGACTGATCTCCCAGGCAAAGATATAAAGAAAGGTGAGGAGACAAGACAAACATTCTTTTGTGGTAGAGAGTGAAGAAGCCAGCCTTACTAGAACAGAGAACTTTAATCAGAAAAAAAAATACAGAAGTGTAAGTTAGGACAAGGTTATGGAAGTTTATTAAAGCTAGTCAGAGGCATTAGGATTTTACCTTGAGGCAAATATGCAGCAGCTGAAGATTGTTGAATAAGGAAGACTGTCATGAAAATGAAAATCTAAAGATCAGCATCAAGTCTTAGATCTTGAAAAGGACAGCTAGCATAAGTCCTACCCATATAAAACAGTCTTTTAGAAAGTCTGTAACTTGGTGACAATTTGAACATTTTCAGTGATTCAGTGTTCATAAGAAATGTCAGAATGTTAGAAAGTAGTTTCCTTTATTGATTAGAAGTGTGGTTTTGGTGACTTCCTCACATTGCTCCCAGTGCATATTTCTAAATCTATAGTAAATATAGAGTCCCTAAAATACTCGAAGCTAACTAGTAAGTCATCCAAAAAATTCTTCACCTGAAAAATTCTGGTTCCTTTTCTCATATTTCAAGTGACCGGCTATAGACCCCTCACCATCTTGCTCCTGATTCTCTTGACATGCTCCTATTGTCACTGTCATTTGGTCATGATACCCTACACAACAGTAAAGATATATTTTGACCAACCTAGTATGGAATATAAATTATGTCCCTCACCATAAACTTTCACTAATAAAGCCTAAGATTGCATATATCCTCATCATACCCTTTAGCAGCATCTAAAATTTGGTCCTTTCTCCTTTCTAAGTAGAAACTTTTTAAACTTGGCTTCCAAAATTATCACATTCTCTTAAGTCGCTGGCCTCAGATTCCTGTGCCAGATGCTTTCCCTCTTCTAAATGTTGAAAATTCTAATGTTGAGAGTATCCTAGACTTTCTTTGCTATTAACTGTTCTTCCTAAATGATTTAACTTAGGTCCACGAATTTAAGTATCATATATGCAGATGACTCACAAACTAATATCTCCAACCCCAATCATTTCTCTTAGCTCAAACTGTTCCTTGTAACCTCCACTCGAATATTTCATGTCCAAAATAACACTTGAATTTACCACACATAAAACCTGCATCCCCAGTATTACCCATTTAGTAAATGATGGCACCACTCACTTAGTAGCCAAAAATCTAGGTGACATCGTTTGATTCTCTCTTGCACATCCCACAGTCAATTTATCAGCATATTCTGTCAACTCTCTATCAGCATGTTCTTTCAACTCACACACACTCTCTCTCTCCCAGTTCATTTATCAGCATGTTCTGTCATCTCTCTCTCTCTCTCTCTCTCTCTCTCTCTCTCTCTCTCTCTCTCTCTCTCTCTCTCTCCTCTCTCTCTCTCCCCAGGGTCTTACTATGTTACCTAGGCTGGATTTGAACTCTTGGGCTCAAGTGATCTTTCCACCTAAGCCTCCTAAGTCTTCACATTGTGTTAAGGGATGAGCTCTCTCTCTGGGCCCTCTTTTTTAAGGACTCTAATCCCATTAGGTCTTCACTCTCATGATCTAATCAACTCTCAATGGCCCCACCTCCTAATACCATCACTTTGGGGGTTAGAATTTCAACGTATGAATCTGGGAATTTGAGGACAAACATTCAAACCATAGCACTGTATTTGATCACATTTCAATCTTGATTGCTACCACTTCCGTCTAAGACACCATCCTCTCTTACCTGAACTTCTACAGTAAAATCTTCTAACAGTCTTCCTGCTCCCACTTTTACTCCCACTGTCTATTCCACACACATTAGCAAGAGTGATCTTTTAAAAATGTAAATCAAATCACCTCCCATCCCTTTTAAGAATTCTCCCATGACACATAATAAAATGCAAACTTCTTCCTATGGTCTAGAAGGCCCTCCATGACATGGCTACTGTCTTTCTCTTAAACCTCAGCTTCTACCACACATCTCCACTTTTCAGTTGCCTTTGATACCTCCTGAGTGTGACACCTCCTGTCACACTGAATATCTACTTATTGAATGTTCCAAGAATACTACTACCTCATAGCCTTTAGACTTGCTATACCCTCTAAGCAATCTTCAACAGAGCTTTGCCTGGCTAACTTCTTCTCAAATGTTATATTCAATATTATATTCTCATTAAGTTCTTCACTGACCACTCAAACGATGAAAAGACCTCCATCTACAGTGTTTGGTTTTTCTTCTTAGTGCTTTTCAGTGCCTGAAGTTATGCCATGTATTTGTTTACATATTTATTTCTGTCTTAATTTGGTTAGAGTGCTATAACAAAAATATAATAGACAGGGTGGCTTCTAACAACAAACATTTATTTCTCACAGTTAGGGAGGCTGCAAAGAATAAGATCAAGACACTGGCAGATTTGGTGTCTGGTGAAACTCGATTCTGGTTTATAGATGATTGTCTTCTGTATCCTCACATGGTGGAAGGGGTGAAGGCACTAATCCCATTCATGAGGGCTCCATCCTTATGACCTAATCACCTCCCAAAGGCCTTACTTCCAAATATCATCACATTGGGGATTAGGTTTCAATATATAAATTTGGGGGGAACATACACTTTCAGTCTACAGCAGTCATCTACCTTGACAAATAGTGTGAAAGATTCATGAGTGCAGGGATTTATACCTTTGTTATTAATTACTATATTCCTCTTGCCTAGGGCAATGCCCACCACAGAGTAAGTGCCCTATAAATCTCTATGGAAGGAAGGAAGATGGAAGAGGAAAGGAGGAAAAGAAGGAAGAAAGGAAGGAATTGGAATTCTTGGCAATTCATATCCCACTGTTGAAAAACATTGAGTTTACAGCAATTACTATTGAAACATTTTTCCTGTGAATGTGCATCAAGTCACATTTTTCCAGTGCTGTATTTGTGTAATGTGTAATATTTAATTTGGCGCTTTCTTTTCGTTTGTATTTAACATTTCAAGCTTCTGAGATTTAAATACTGTCTAGGTGTTTCTGTGAATATATTTTGACGATACAGTTAATATCTATAATCAGTCAACTTTAAGTAAGGATTACCCTTGATAAAGTGGGTGGGCCTCATCCAATCGGTTTGCCTTAAGAGCAAAAGCTGAGGATCCCTGGAGAAAGAAATTGTGCCTCATGACAGCAGTGTCAACTCCTGCCTGTTTAAGCCTGCCATTCTGCCTTGCATGTTTTGAATTTGCCAGCCACGCAATTGTGTAAGTGATTTCCTAAAAACAAAAAACTCTTATAATATATATATATATAAAAATATATTTACTTAAATATATTTATATACACTTATTTATAATATAAATATATAAGTATATATATACTATTTATATATATTTATATTTACTTATATATTCAAATATATTTGGATATATACTTATATATGGATATATGATATATATTATATATTATATATGGATATATATTATATATTTATGTATATATATTTACTTATACATTATATATCCAAATATATATCTTATGTATATCCAAATATATTTATTTTGGTGCATTCTTTTGGTTTGTATTTAACATTTCAAGTTTGTAAAATTTAAATACTATATGTAACATATAGTGTATATATAATCATAAAGTGATCATCACATCTGTAAGTTCTTTCAGTAGCCTAAGGTGTCATTTTTATGAATCAGATTATTGGAGTTTATACTACACATCTTACTTGAGATACATATATATATATACGTGTGTGTGTGTGTGTGTGTGTGTATGTAGTCTCCTGTTGGTTCTGTTTCCTCTGGAGATTTCTGACTAATACGGTGTTCAATTATGTGAAAAGCAAATCATCAATATTATCACTTAAATCCAAGACTTCAGGCTGAGCACAGTGACTCACTCCTCTAATCCAAGCACTTTGTGAGGCAAGGCAGGAGGATCGCTTGAGCCCAAGAGTTGGAGACCAACCTGGGTAACATAAGGAGACCCCTGTCTCTACAAAAAAATTAAAAAGTTAGCTAGGAGTGGTGGCACATGACTGTAATCCCAGCTACTCAGGAGGTTGAGGTGGGAGGCTCACTTGAGCTCAAGAGGTCAAGCCTGCAGGGAGCCGTGATTGTGCCGCTGTACTTCAGTCTGGGCGACAGAGTGAAACTCTGTCTTAAAAAAAAAAAAAAAAATCCTAGTCTTTAGGAGTAAACAGAAAAAATACAAAGTTAGCAGCCTATCCATGTGGATGTATATCCATTATCCATTATCCAATATTACTTAGGTATATTTGATCAATAAGCAATAATTCTCTTAACCTACCTTTATTTTATTCCCATGTACATTATAAGAGATTTTGAAAAGCACCTTGCTAATTCCAAAAATAATATTTATAGCATTTTTATCAATTTATTATCCTTGTCAAAAAACAAAACAAAATTAAGCAGTGCTTGGTATGTCTTGTATCAATTTCTAACTAATCATTTTTTTTCTATTCTACCCTCAAAATAAATTGGCTAATAATCTTTTCTAAAGTTTTGTTAGACATTGGCATATGTTATGCATTTTGGGAAATATTTTTGACAGAGGAAAGAAATAATATTTTAAAATTCTACTGTTGTCATATGTCATCTCATCTCATTTAATCCCATCAATGACCTTAAGGAATAGATAATGATGTTCTCATTCAGTAAATGGGAAAACATGCTCCCAGTTTAAACTACATATTTGCTGAAGTCATGTTATACCACAGTATTCTTCTAGTCAGAACATGTGTCCAATATCTGTCTTTTGATTTCTCATGTGATCATTACCACTCATAAAATTTACCCAGCAAATCCATTGTCACATCTATAAATCTTTCAGTTTCAACTAAACCTAAGATATAATTTTTATGAATCTAGTTTTTGTAGCCCACTCAACACAGCCATCTTCTCTCTTAGGATTCTCTTACCTACTTTGGGTCACAGATCTTTTTTAGGTTGATCTCCAACCAAGCAATACTCAGAGTAGATTAGAAGAAAAATTGAAGGAAATTGTGACTGACTAGATGTAAGAAGCAAAGAAAGTTGTTTTTTTGTTTGTTTGTTTGTTTTGAGATGGAGTCTCGCTCTGTCACCCAGGCTGGAATGTAATGGTGCAATCTCAGCTCACTGCAACCTCTGCCTCCCCAGTTTAAGTGATTCTCCTGCCTCAGCCTCCTGAGTAGCTGAGATTATAGGCACCTGCCACCATGCCTGGCTAATTTTTGTATTTCTTTTTTAGTAGAGACAGGGTTTCACCATGTTAGTCAGGTTGGTCTCGAACTCGTGACCTTGTGATCCACCCACCTTTTTTCTTTTTTTAAACGACTCCAATATACTAAGCCTATGAGAATACAACCAACAGATCCTGTATTCACAATCAGCTTGTTCCATGTTGATTTGTAAGAATATTATATATCCCCACCCACTGCCATGTAACTTGCAGTACCACCCCATCAGTGGAGTATGCTTTTCTACCACATTGTTCAATGATATGTATACAGAAAGTAACATGTCATCACATCTTTCTTTTTTTAAAAGGGAGGTGAATTATTATTATTTTAAAATTTGATTACAGTGAATTTTGTTGGCATTAAAATTAGAGGCATTAAGCTAGAATGTATATGTACCAAAAACGAGAAATTGAGTTTGGCAAAAATGGGAATAGGAGTTTTCCAGTAATTTCAGATTAGAAATCAACTTAGAGAAACAAACCACACATTTCTTTCTTTCTGTCTTTCCTTCTTTTTCCTTCTTTTCTTCTCTACTCTGCCTGTCTGTCTCTTTCTCTCCCTCTCCTCTCCCTCTCTCCTCTCTCTTCTCTCTCTTCTCTCTTTTTCTCCTTCTCTGTTTGCCCATGCTGGAGTACAGTGGCAGGATCATAGTTCACTGCAACCTCAAACTTCTGGGCTCAAACAATCCTCCCATCTCAGCCTCCTGAGTAGCTGAGATTAAAGGCACATGCCACCACACCTGGCTCCTGTGGATATTTCTGCCAACAATCTTGCTCTTATCCATTGCCATAATAATAGCATGTTCCAAACAAAGACTATTCCTTTAGTTAGGGTCCCATAATTAGAAGACACATGGAGCAAGCCACAGGCAAACTTGGCAGCCAACATGTAACATGAGAAAGGAATAAGCTGTTGCTATTTTAGGTACCAGAATTCCAGGATCATTTGTTACTGAAGCAGAGTTGACTAATAAAGGCAATGGATCTATAACAAATAGAAACAAATATGCTGAAAAATAATGGTAATTTAGGATTATGCTAATGGATTGGATAAAAAAAAGGCTAAAATCTGAATTATCAAAAAGCTTTTGCTACCATTTGGAAAGAAACAAAATGTCTTCCATAAGATATGAAGAATTATTGAAGAAAGAAAAGGCTTTTGTTATGGTCATGTGTGCCTCCAAAATTCCTATATTGAAACATTACCCCCACAGTGTGATGGTACCAGGAGGTAGCATCTTTGGTAGGTAATTGGGATTAGATGAGCTCAGGAGATGGATGCCTCATGGATGTGCTCAGTAGCCTTATAAGAGCTTACTTCCCTTCTTTGCTGTCCACTATGTGAGGATATGATAAGAAGTAGGTAGCCTGCTACCTGGAAAAAGGCCCTCACCAGAACTTAACCATGCTGGCAGTTTGATGGATATCCAACCTCCGGAAAAGTGAGAAATACATTTTTGTTGCTTGTAAGCCACCCAATCTGTGGTAATTTGTTACAGCAGCCTGAACTAAGACAGTTTTAGAATCTGCATTATTTAGGTAACAGTTTACATAGCCACAGTTAAGTAAAAAATCTTTGATTTATCTACAGATTTTGAGCTGTAGTGATAGCATAGATAATGAGGTTTTTGTTTGAGGATGAGGATTCTTTATTCTCTTGGACTAAGATATTAGAATTGATTTTATATTTTCATTTTTGCCATTTCTCCATTTGCTTTGTTTATTGATAAACCCCAATGATGATGAGAGTTTCTGAATTTGTACTTTATTTGGTATAAATATTTCTATATCTTAGTTAATAAAAAGGATATCCATTAAGTTTCTATGCTTTTTTGAGATGCTTGAATCAACTAGAAAAACATGTTAAGAATTTTTGGTTTGAAAATAAAAACAAATAGGTTAAAAAATGCAGTGACATATTATTTTTCTAGTCACCTAAAAATATATGACTTATGCACATAGCCTAACTGGTTTAAAATTGTACTTTCCTCAAGTAAAATAATCAGTCTTTTAAGACTTGGCATTAATCAAAGCATGAGATGATTTTGGCCTGAAGTTTCTTAAATGAATTATGTATTGATGCTCTTATTTCCTGAGCCTTCCAAGGGAGGTCATGTATGATATGCTGCTTATATAATCTTGGTTCTTAGATAATGTAAGCCGGTTTAGCTCTTTTGTTCCACAAAACCAATCACCATAGCATCACAGGAATAAATTCATCTAATTAAATAATTATTGAAAGATTAAGTGGTTATACTTATTATTATTATTTTTTTCTTTTGAGATGGAGTTTCACTCTCGTTGCCCAAAATGGCACAATCTTGGCTCACCGCAACGTCTGCCTCCTGGGTTCAAATGATTCTCCTGAGTCAGCCTCCCGAGTAGCTGGGATTGATTACAGGCATGCACCACCATGACCGGCTAATTTTGTATTTTTAGTAGAGACAGGGTTTCTCCATGTTGGTCAGGCTGGTCTTGAACTCCCGACCTCAGGTGATCCGCCTGCCTCGCCTCCCAAAGTGCTGGGATTACAGGCGTGAGCCACCGAGCCCAGCCTATACTTACTATTTCTTTATATTTTGCAGCTACAAAGTCTTTATATTATATCATTGACTCACTTGATATAAAGATATAAGTAAAAGTTTTATTAAAGGAATAAAACTCTGTGACTCATTTTCATCTGAAACAATTTTCTATCCCTTATGGCAAATATTTTTATTTTTAAATGGAATTTTTCTTCCTTAATAAGTTAATAAACATTTTTTTTCATTTTATGTAGACTACACAAACATGTTTTCTATAACTGTTTAATATGAATTCATTGTTCCATAACAACAGTACATATAATTTTTATATGTCATATTCTATAGTAGCAAATATTTTGTATCTTATATTTTCTGATTGTTTTGATACATTAGCATTCATTTTTACTGAAGTAATTAAAACATTGAAAGATAAAATCAGGCAAGGCTCATACAAGAGTAGTCCCAGCTACTCAGGAGGTTGAGGCAGGAGAATCACTTGAACCCAGGATGCAGAGGTTGCAGTGAGCCAAGATCTTGCCACTGCACTCCAGTCTGGCAACAGAGTGAGACTTTGCCTCAAAAAAAAAAAAAAAAAAAAAAAAAGAATTCTGCAGGGAAAGAACACAGTGATTATAGAAGATTCTGTTAGTTGCTTATCCAGAATCTTATTCCTATCTCCTTTCTTGCTAACTGAACTTTTCCCAGCTACCCTTGCAACTAAACATAGCCATGTGATCCGGTTAGGTTCCTTTATGGCTTCTAGACTTGTATCATAGTTAAAAACACCTCCATTAGAAACTCTCTCAAGTTATCTTCTGGCGCTTTTTTAGTTTCAATTTTTATGTTGCTTAAATATTTGATTCACCTGGAATTTATTTTGGTGTATAGCTTTCTATCTTTTTCCCCCTTTATATAACTTTCTCCTTTCATGCACTTATTGTCTTTGCTTTTTCTCCCATTACCCAGTTATTCAACTTTAAACAATTTTTTTCACTCTCAGCAGTGAGATATTATTAAAGGGAGGAAATAACATTAGGACTTTCATATTTTAATTATCTCTAGCATTCAGGAAAAGCTTTTGTTATATTTAAAAGTTTGGGGAATGAGAGATCAAGAACAACCTGCTTAAAATTACTCTCTCTTTCTCCATGCCATACAAACATCCACTTTGGAGTGAAAATACCAAGGTGGAAAAGAGAAAACTCCACAAATATATGAGAAATATAATTATCTATCCAAAAGTTGTTTAAAATCTTTTTTCTCATCAAACAAATTTCTAGCTCCACAACTTTGAAAAGTTAAACGCAGGCCTTCTGTAGTTAAACTTTATATAAAATATATATAAGTATATATTCATATATAAACTTTATATATGTGTGTGTATATATATGTATTTTTTTTTTTTTTTTTTGAGATGGAGTCTTGCTCTGTTGCCCAGACTGGAGTGCAGTAGTGCAATCTCAGCTCACTGCAACCTCCATCTCCAGGGTTCAAGCGATCCTCCTGACTTAGCCTCCCGAGTAGCTGGTATTATAGGTGCTCACCACCATGCCTGGCTAATTTTTGTATTTTTAGTAGAGATGAGTTTCGTCACATTGGCCAGGCTGGTCTCAAACTCCTGACCTCAGGTACCACCTGCCTTGGCCTCCCAAGGTGCTGGGGTTACAGGCGTGAGCCACCATGCCCAGCCTAAACATTATATTTTTTAAAGAAGGAAGGAATCACTTCTCTGGAGGAGATATACTTCATGTATCTCCTTTTCCTTTGAATAGATGACGATTCTCTTTATCCGCAGACAGAGAACACAACTACTTAAAGGTATGATCCAACTTAGGAACATGGGGTTACAGGAAGATCTGCCTAAAATAATATGTATCCTTATCAAATACATTTGAGAAGAGATAATTTATTATAAAACTGACAAAATATTGATGCTTGTTAAAGCTGGGTGATGGTATACAAGGTATTCATTCTACCTTTTTTGTATGTTTGAAAAAATCCCATAATAAAAAGAGAAAAGCCTTAAAATTTTCTTGGTCATTTATACCTGACTTTGTGTAAAGATCCTTAGACAAATTGAAGAAAAGTTTCCAGCGGGAGGTGAGGAGGGCTCACTTCAGAGAGATTTATTCAAATCAACCAACAACCGGTAATAAAAAGTTACCAATTCTCAAGTATTTGCAAATAACTCATGTCCAGCCGAAAAGAAGGAAAAGCATGGATGATAGTACAAAATGGATCTGAAGACATTTACAAAATATTCCAGAAAACACAATGCCTTTCTGTTAGAAGTCGAATCACAACACTCTATTAGTGTGGATGACTAGTTGTTATGAGTCAATATTACAACCCAAATTTTGGGACATTATGTCATAGTTTGATAGCTATTTATTATTTCTTTTATTAACAAAGAGTCTTTCTCTGCACTATACTTTTGAGCTGTTAAAGCAAATTTAGATTTTAAAAACAGTATGGCATCTAGATTAGTAGGAACCAAAATAAATAAACAAACCTGACTGCCATTTCAATTCTAAGATTCAAATATTCTTTATTGAAGTGAGCTAAGACTGAAAAAGCCTGATGTTCATTAAAGTCACATTTGTATTCAATTCTCAAATTTTTCCAATCATATAGCTTTATTTTCATCAGGATTCACTTCAACAAAAATATAATTAAATGAACAAGAGGAAAGGTTTCAGAGAATGTGATGTGCTTTGTTCCCAATCAGATCCTTCTTGTTGGTAATTCAAGCCAAAAGTTAAATCACGTTTATTCTTATCCCATTCTTCTACCAAAAAAAAAAAAAAAATCAAAAATTGTTTTCAGGCACTTTGTAAAAATGTAAATGAAAGAAACTGAATAAGACTGACTGGCTTTATGTGATAAAGAGAGGGCAATGAAGGAAGAAATAGAAGAAAAAACAGACTGAAGGTGGAGAGCCGGGTTGTGTCTTTTTATTGTTGTTTTATTTTGGTAGGTAGAGAGAGAAAAGAAACTCTGGTAAAAAGAAGATTATAAAGATGATTTTTACAAAGTTCTGAAGGGTAATTAGAATATATATGATTAGGTTTTACAGTCATATTTGTATTTATTTGGGATGTGTTTCTAAATTGACGGTGATCTGAGGTTGAAATAAAGTAAGCCCGATTTTATTCAAGTTTTAGTTCTATAAAATAAGCTTTACCTAAAGTATGTGTATTAATGCTGTTCCTTAAGGTCACCATTTTAAAGATGTTATTTTATTAATGACTCAAATATTAAGGTTGAATTGAATGATTGGCAGGAGACATATATTAAATTCCCTCATTGCTCATTATTTTTTTCACTAAATTCAAGACAAAGTATAATAAAAAGATCATAGGTATTGTTTTTACCTAGAACAGCTTGTGTTTCAGATCTAGCATGCACAGTGGGGTGATTTTAGGCAAATAAAACTTAATGAATTTTTATTTCTACCTATGTAATTTTAATGACTTTTTTTTTAGTTCTAGAAATTCTATTTGGTATTTTTTCAATATTCCCTGGTATCATTTGAAAATATAATGCTGTTTTTTCCATTTTTTATTTCATATCTTGAATCATTTGAAACATACTCACTTTGTAGTTAATATTTAATAATTATATTTCCTAAAGCTTTTTTGGGGGGGGTCTAAACAAGTTGTTTGTTGTATTTATTGACTTTACCTCACAACGAACTATTTCACATGTTTTGTAATTTTAGATTGTGAATACATTTTAACCACAGTGTTATCTGTTTGAATCCTGCATGGTGTGTCCTTCCAGAACAGTTTATACTTCCACATCTAAGCAAGATGAAATAAGAGGGACTGGATTTACCCTTCTGCCTGAAACAACAAAAAGTCTGGACAGAATATATGAAACAACTGTTTTTAAAGACAGCCAACATTGAGCAAAAAAGACAATGATTCCTGAGAGACAAGAATGAAGAGAGCTCCAAGGAGAGATGGGAAACAAATGAGAATTTCCAAGAAAAATGTGCACAGAAAGAGACTGCCAGGTTTTCTGAGGTGAGGAGATGGAACTGCAAATACAGAAAGGCCAAAGAGACCAGAGTTTATAGATCAGAGTATTAAGAAGGAGAAAGCTATGTAAAAAGAGAATTCAAGAGATCTGTAGAAGGTGCCCCTGAAGTCAACACCCTAATGACAAGGCACACATGAACAGATTGGACAAAAAAGCAAAATGCAACTATATTCTATCTACTAAAAAACCTACTTTAAATAAGGCATAGTTAAAAAAGAAAAGGATAGGAAAAGATATACCCTGCCAATGCTAATCAAAATAAGGATGAAAAATGAATTTCAAAGCAAAAATATTACCAGGGCCAAAGAGGGTCACTTCTTAGAATGATTTGGTATTTGCTTCTACAAGGCTCCCTGTGAGTATTATTAGCTTTCATATTCATGGACACAAAGAGAGGAGACTAAGTGTAAGAATAAGAGGTAGAGACTTGGCACTGAGACTGGAATTTCTCGGCTTAAAAGTCTTCAGGCCCTATAGAGAGTAAATTTTAATCTCAAATTTGAATGCTGCTCTGAGGTAAACTCTAAAAGGGGACTGTTTTTGGACCCAGAATGTAGTAAGATGACAAACTTTCCTGTCCCCTGGTGTCATTTTTTTTTTTTTTTTCTTACTTCACACTTTCACTGGATTCCAGTAAGTCCATCTTTTTGTAGAGGGCCTCAGTTCTAAGGCTCTACCTTGCCTCATCCGAGCCTCACCTGTATATCTATGTCTACAGTGAATGAAAACACCTCCTTTGCCCTACCCTAAGACAAGTCCAGCACCAATTCACATTTTGAGATCTAGTTTTTAGTTTTGTCTTCATGTTTGACTTCCAGGGATTTCCTTACTCTCTTGCAAGCTCAGTTATGCATTTAAAAGTAAGTTTGTTATATTTTATACAGCAATTTTTTGTTGTTTCATTGGAAGTTTTTGAGATATAGATTGCACTTTGCTGGTAATGGAAGTCTGTGTTTCTCTAAGTGAAGTAGTAGTTAAAGTGGCTACTGTAACATGAGGGTAAGGTTTGGAGATAATATTCACAAAATACTGAGCACACTGCCTGGGCCAAAGTTAATGCTCAGTACTGATAGTTACAATGGGGTGACTACAGTGTCTAAGGCATAGTGCTTTGGAGGTACAAAACAAGACAGAATGCACTTTGGAGAAAACAAAAATACACCGGATGGAGGTCTTGTTATTTTTGTAGACTTTCTGTAGAACTTTCATCAAGATATCTTTTTTTTTTTTTTTTTTTTTTAAGAACTTGCTATTTTGGGTTTTAAGTAATAGCAAACGTAAATTTTTTTACGAGTTACTTTTCACTTTTCAAAATAAAATTTGTATAGAAAATGGTTTAACTATATGATAATGACTTGTCTACAGGGATTAGTTATTAGATAGGAAATTGATTGTGAAAGAAGGAAAAATCATTCATGTATGTTAAAGTCAGGGTTGTGGATACTGAGACACAAAAAAAAACAGTTTTTGCTCCTAAAAGAGCTGGGGATCTGGTCAAGATATTATTTGACACACACATACTTACAAAAATCAGCTTCCTATATTATCAGATAATATGTGCTTAAAAAAAAATAAAGGTTACAAATAACAAGTACTGTGAAAGGTCAGAAGTGTGAAAGCATCTTGGGTTGAAATAGGAAAGACTTCATAACCGATGTGAGATGATACTGATCCTCCATAACTGAGCAGTAATTAGGTAGTGGGGAGAAAAGTAGCCAGAAGAAGAGACGTAAAAAAGATAGGCACGGGGCGGGGCACGGTGGCTCACGCCTGTAATCCCAGCACTTTGGGAGGCCGAGGCGGGCGGATCATGAGATCAGGAGTTCCAGATCAGCACAGCCAACATGGTGAAACCCCGTCTCTACTAAAAATACAAAAAAATTATCCGGGCGTGGTGTTGCGTGCCTGTGATCCCAGCTACTGAAGAGGCTGAGGCAGGAGAATTGCTTGAATCCTTGAGGCGGAGGTTGCAGTGAACCAAGATTGCGCCACTGCACTCCAGCCTGGGCGGAAGACTCCATCTAAAAAAAAAAAAAAAAAAAGAGGCCGAGCCCGTGGCTCACACCTGTAATCCCAGCACTTTGGGAGGCTGAGGCAGGCAGATCGCAAGGTCAGGAAATCGAGACCATCCTGGCTAACACGGTGAAACCCCGTCTCTACTAAAAATAGAAAAAATTAGCTAGCTGAGGTGGCACGCGCCTGTAGTCCCAGCTACTCGGGAAGCTGAGACAGGAGAATCGCTTGAACCTGGGAGGCGGAGGCTGCAGTGAGCCGAGATCGCGCCACTTCACTACAGCATGGACAACAGAGCGAGATTCTGTCTTAAAAAACAAAAACAAAACAAACAAACAAAAGGCACCAGCATGGAAGTGATGGCAGCCGCTGGCCGTCTGATGTGGCTGCTGCCATCACGCCGGGCACGGCAAGGGGAGGAGGTGGACAGCCCACCTTCCACCCTCCCCGCTCCCTGCAGCCCGCCACCTTGGGGACCGCCGTGATAAGGCCAGGCCTGGTTGCGCTGAGCTGAGCCTCAGCTCTCACGGGCGGCGCTCTGGCCGGTCCCTGAGCGCTGGGACACAGTGGGAGTCACAGCAACCTCGCCCCTATACCACATACCGGCGCAGGTCAAGGAATGACCTGGAGCCCCCGCCCCTGGCTGCCAGGAGGTGCGGCTGGGTGCCCACTGTGCCAGTGGGAGCTGGGAACAACTGGGAGCTCTGCTCTTTCCAAGTTGGTCGGGCGGGAGCTCCCCAGGTACAACTGCAGCCACCCAAGCGAGCTGCATCCCGGGTGCTGTTGGGAGCCAAGAGTAGGCGGGAGCCCCGCCCTCTTAGGCGGGGTTGCAGACCAAGGCATCCCTGAATTCTTAGGCGGTCTAGGAAGGCCCCCCTTGCCCTTCCAGGCTCAGAGGTACCTGCTCCAGCTGGCAGACCTCTCCCCACTCCCAGCGCCGATCAGATCTCTGACCGGGGTTGGGGCTGAGCTAGGGTGCTATCACAGCCCCTCCGGGTGTGTGCACAGGTCAGCGGTGACACGTCAGCTCCCTGTTGCCTCAGCCCCCTCCAGACTTTGGGTGTGGAGAAGCAGGAGGGGAAGCTGAGGGGGAGCTGAGGGTACCTGGACACTGCAGGTGCCATGGATGCCAGGGGAAGCAGACATGCTCCTGGGCGGAAGTGGGTGGGTGACCCGTGAAGCCCCACCTTCAGGCCAGGGCAGGCCTCAAGCTTGGGGGCGGGTCAGCCAGTCCTGCTGATGGGAGGGGGATTCATGGTGGTTTTCCCAGTGCCCGCCCATGGCCGCCCATGGGCCAATCAGCATGTACTTCCCCCCTCTGAGGCCTATAAAAGCCCTGGGCTCAGTCAGGGCAGGGCGGAGGACTAGATGACCGGCCACGGAGAGCGGCTGCTATTGTCAGGAGTCCGAGACCAGCCTGGCCAATATGGCGAAACCCTGCCTCTACTGAAAATACAAAAGTTAGCTGGGCGTGATGGCAGGGGCCTGTAATCCCAGCTACTTGGGAGGCTGAGGCGCTAGAATTGAGAATCGCTTGAACCTGGGAGGCGGAGGTTGCAGTGAGCCGAGATTGGGCCACTGCACTCCAGCCTGAGTGATAGAGCGAGACTCAGTCTCCGACAAAAAAAAAAAAAAAAAAAAAAAAAAAAGAGAGAGGACTTACCCTCTCTGCTGTTAAAGAGGACAAGACAACCAGCTGCAGGGGAACTACCTTCTCCAGGGCCTCCCTGAGCTGTTTTAACACTCAGTAAAGCTCCTCTTGGTCTTGTTCACCCCACACTGTCTGCAAACCTCATTCTTCCTGGATGCAGGAAAAGAATTCAGGTAAAGGTGCCACCAACCACAGAGGTCTCTGGCAAGAAAAGTGACACTGCAAAGCTCCTGTAACAGAAGTAGTAAAAGTAAGTATTGAAAAGGGGAAGAACACACACTGGGGCCTGCGTGGGGGGACGGCGGGTGGCATAGGGGGGCAGGAGACGATTAGGATAAATAACTAATGCATATGGGGCTTAGTACCTAGGTGATGGGTTGATAGGTGCAGGTAACCGCCATGGCACACATTTACCTATGTAACAAACCTGCATGTCCTGCACATATATCCCGGAACCTAAAACTAAATTAAATTAAAAAAAAGAAAATAATATAATCTAACGATAATAATAAAAGAAAAGCTGAACTAAAGGGGATAATTTTTAAAAAGAAGTAGTGGATAAGAGGGAAAAGCAAACTGAGGAAGGCCCCCAATTTGTTAAATTTGGGACAATTTTTTATGCAGCAAAAGAAAATTAGCACAGCACCTATAACTTTATTATAATCTGCAATCTTTATCTTATATTTTAAATGTTTGTATCATATCCTACTTTTGAATTTTTAGACACTGTTATCCTCAATTTGTTATTTTTTGGCCTTAATTATCTAAGTCTTAGGTTTAATAGCCTCTGGTATGGATTCATTGATAAGTTGCATTTGGGTTATCATTTTAATTTTTTAGAAGACCTTATTAGAAGATTAATTATCACTGACAGACCATAACCTTTTCCTCAATCTTTGTTAATCATATAATTCAGTTGAGAATGCTTTTGGTTACATGTTGAAAATGCAAATTGATGTTCAGATATTAATTATGAATTAATCATCTTTGGTACTACACATAAAGGTATGAAACCATGGGTGTGTGTGGGCATGTGTGTGTGTATGTGTGAGACAGAGAGATCTATAGGTTATAATTTGCATGCTTTTTAATTTCAAATGGGTATTTAATACTCTTACTTTTTCCCTGAAGTTTTAGCAATAGGTTTAGCAACCTTTTAAATGTTACTTTTTAGTTAATCAACATTTTAGATAATGACAAATTAGTTAAGTAGTTTTTTTTGGTGGTGGGATAGATGGTGCTTTAGTTCTGCTTTTGAATACAATTTTGTTGATATATGCACAGAAGTATACAAATCATAATGTACTGCTCAATTGATTTTCATAAAAGAAGTGCTCCCAAGAAACCAGTACCAGGTCAATAAATAAAACACCAACAGAATTTCAGAACTTCTTTCCAGTTCCTACCTTGCTTACCCTAATGGTAATCGCTAACCTTACTTCCAACACCAGAGATTAGCTTTGCTTATTTCTGAACTTCATATAAATGGACTCATACTAAATATTCTCTTTTGTGTCTGTATTCTTTATCTCAGTATTATGTTTGTGAAATTGATTTCTGTTGTTGTAGCTCATTTTATTGCTATATTGTAGTTTATTGCGTAAATAAACAATAGTCTCTTCTGCTATAGATAGATGTTTGGCTTGTTTCCAGTTTCTGGCTATTACAAATACTGCTGCTATAAACATTCTTACCCATGTCCTTTGTGGAACATATACATATACATTTTTGTTGGGTATTTATTTAGGGTTAAAATTTCTTGGTGTGGGTGTGGTGGCTCACACTTGTAATGCGAACACTTTGGGAAGCCAAAGCAGGAGGATTGCTTGAGCCCAAGAGTTTGAGATCAGCCTGGGCAACATGGCAATACCCCATCTCTAAAAAAAAAAAAAAAAAAAAAAAAAAAAAAATTTAGCCAGGTGTGGTGGCATGCACGTGTGGTGTTAGCTACTCAGGAGGCTGAGGTGGGAGAATTGCTTGAGCCCAGCAGATCAAGCTGCAGTGAGCCATGTTTGTGTACTACACTCCAACCAGGGTGACAGAGTGAGACCCTGTCTCAAAAATTTTTTTTTTAATTAAGAAATTGCTTGAATTTATGATGTACATATTCAGCTTTACTAGATATTGCCAAATAGTTTTCCAAAATGTTGTTTCAATTTACATGCTCAGCAACAAACATGAGTTCTAGTTTCTCCACATCTTCTCCAGCACTTGACATTATCTCTTATATTTATTTTGTTAAAAATTTTTTTAGAGTTGGAGTTTTGCTATGTTGCCCAGGGCTGGTCTCAAACTCCTGGGCTCAAGCAATCCTTTTTTTTTTTTTTTTTTTTTTTTTTTGAAAATACAAGAGGTCATGAGAGTTGTCAGATCAAAGGAAACTTTTGTAAGACCACTGATAATTTTTGTTTAATATTCTTTAAATAGTAATCTTCTTACTGACAGCATATGTAGCCCAAGCCCAATTTAATGCTCAATTAAATAACAAATATTTTAGACATTAAAATTAACATTTTGACTTCTTCTTTTTACCATTTTATATTTTTTGTTTGTATTTATTCAACTTTCTGAATGATTTATGTTAAGTCACTTCAAATCCTTTTTGAAAAGCAATGATGTATAAATAAATACTGTTAAGACCATCAAGCATCTTCTATACACTACAGAAGCCAAAGTATTTAAAAAGCATGACACATTATTTTTTTTTTTCACTGTTCCTTCTGGATCCTATAACCTTACTTTCTGTATAACATCATGACATCCACGCTGAGTTTTCTTCCTAACCATTTAGTCAAACTTTAATTGGTGGATTTCTGAAACCTTGTGTACTGATTTCTGAGAACATTGATTGTATATTTATTTGAATCTTTTCCAATTTTATACACCATATTTAAAAGGAAGATAGGGTAAAGTTCTAAAGTATTAATTGCAAGTCCAACCATAAATTTAATAGTCTAGCTATTCTAAGTGAAGTAAATTATGTTTCACAAACTAAAAATGTAAGTATAAATGATATTCTTCCTACATTCAAAATAAATTTGAGGTAGGTTTGTAGACTAATTTACTGTAAGTTTCTTTCATTTAAATGTAAAATATTAATGCAAATATATATAATATACATTATGCATGCCTTTTTCATGTATTGTTATTAATATTTTTATTTTAGTTTTTATTTAAAGATGACATATTAATGTCACATGAATGTATATAAATAATATACATTATTATATGGTTATGAAAACTATCCAGAACTTAGTTCTGAAATCACAAGTATACTTTCAT
The DNA here is from genome assembly GCF_037993035.2 of Macaca fascicularis. Taxonomy (NCBI): domain Eukaryota; kingdom Metazoa; phylum Chordata; class Mammalia; order Primates; family Cercopithecidae; genus Macaca; species Macaca fascicularis. Next base: position 91,228,602 of record NC_088380.1, on the reverse strand, counting down.
GTTTTGCCTTTCTTATAATTATCTTACCTTTACCATGTAACATATCCAAGTTTCATTCATTCATTCATTCATTCCACATATATTTATTAAATGCCTACTAGAGGACAGAATATCAGGTTTTTTTTCTTTTTTCTTTTTTTTTTTTTTTTTTTTTTTTGAGATGGAGTCTCACTCTGTCGCCCAGGATGGAGTATGGTGGCGCAATCTCGGCTCACTACAACCTTCGCCTCCTGGGTTCAATTGATTCTCCTGCCTCAGCCTCCCGAGTAGTTGGGATTACAGGTACGTGCCACCATGCTTGGCTAATTTTTGCATTTTTAGTAGAGACGGGATTTCGCCATGTTGACCAGGCTGGTCTCGAACGTCTGACCTTGTGATCTGCCTGCCTCAGCCCCACAAAGGGCTGGGATTACAGGCATGACCCACCGCGCCCAGCCCAGGATATCAGTTTTCTATTGCTGCATCACATATTATCACAAACTTAGCAACTTAAAACAACACAAATTTACAAACTCACAGTTCTCTAGGTCAGAATTCCAGATACAACATGACTGGATTCTCTCCTCAGGCTGAAATCCAGGTGTGGGCTGGGGCTGCTCTTCTCACTCTGGGCTCAGGTTTCTGTCCAAGCTCGTTCAGGTTGTTGGTAGAATTCAGTTTCTGAGATAGTGGGACTGAGGTCTCTGATGTCTTGCTGGCTGTCAGCTGGGGGCTGCTGTTAACTTCTAGAGGCTGCCCACCCTTCCCTGCCATGTGACCTTGTCCACAATATGGCAGTTCCTTTCTTCTGAACGAGTCATATGCATCTCTCTGACTTCTGAAATCAGCAGAGAAAAACTGAGTTTTTAAAGATTCATGGGATTAGGTCAGGCCCGCCAGGATGATCTCCCTATCTTAAGGTCAATGATTTGGAACATTAATTACATCTGTAAAATCTTTTCACAGCAATTCTTAGATTGGTGTTTGAATAAGTGGGAGAATACGTCAGAGGCTGGGAATCTTGGAGGGCCATCTTAGAATTCTGCCTAAAACAGCCAGATATTTAACTATATGTCCTGTTACTTAGGACCTATTAGTGAAAAAGCAGATAAAAATTCTAGTCCACCTGGAGCATACATTCTAAGAGAGTTTAAGGGGAAAAGTGTTTATACTGTTTATTTGTATTGTCTTATCACTTCAGGAGTTTTAGGAGACAGCCAGATATAAACAGTCATCAGAATAAGCGAATATACCTGTTTTACATTTTTTATCCTCAGCTAGTATTCAGTTAACTTTTTTTTTTTTTTTTTTTTGAGACGGAGTCTCGCTCTGTCGCCCAGGCTGGAGTGCAGTGGCCGGATCTCAGCTCACTGCAAGCTCCGCCTCCCGGGTTCGGGCCATTCTCCTGTCTCAGCCTCCTGAGTAGCTGGGACTACAGGCGCCCGCCACCTCGCCCGGCTAGTTTTTTGTATTTTTTAGTAGAGACGGGGTTTCACCGTGTTAGCCAGGATGGTCTCGATCTCCTGACCTAGTGATCCGCCCGTCTCGGCCTCCCAAAGTGCTGGGATTACAGGCTTGAGCCACCGCGCCCGGCCTCAGTTAACTATTTTTAACAGATGGCATTTTTTCTCCTTATGTGCTTATAAATGTGTATATAATGAAAATTTCTGAGTTGTGTTGAGGACTTCTTTTATTTTTTATTTTTTATTTTTTTTTACTTTAGACTGGTGGAATTTCCAAATGGGGGAAGGGATCTTAAAGATCATGCTATGTTTTGTTAGCATTTAAGAGTAAGGCAATCAAAAAAAGACTTTTCCTGTTTATATTTAATAAAATACCAAGGTGCTATTAGATGTTTTTTGAATATGTATACTTCTTTTCAAATGATCACAGATGTGACCATCCTTAATGAGTGCATTTCTTGAAATAGAGCAGAAACTCAAATAACAAGAATGGGCAGGATACCAAGGAAACAGACTAATCAGGCAGATGGTGACTATTTCATAAGCAAATTCTGAGTAAACCAATAGCTCTACAACAGGGATCTGAAAATAAAGGAACATTAGTGAGCGTGAAAAAAATGTGTTTTCATATTTTTTCATTACCTTATAAAAATCATTAGATTTACATACACATTTTTACCTATTACCACAGATTATATGAACTTAGTTTTTCTTTCATTATAATGTGTTCTCTTCATATTAGCAAAATTTTGTCAAAAAACAACTTTTTCATAATTAAGATGCAGTAATGGATTTCCTTTTTTTGCTATACCATCTGAGTACTTGCATGATTTTTTGAAACGTATTGGTCTTTTAAAATTTCTTAATCATTTTGAAATAAATTGATTTTTAAATTTAATAAAATAGATTTATATTTTGTGTAAAATATAAATATCACAATAAACTGAAATACATTTGCCAAAGAATAAAATTTTTTGTAAAAAAAACAGTAGTAAAAAAAATCCTAGCAGGAAACCAGGAACGGAATAAAAACACAAAAAGGTATCTCGGGCACAATGCCCTGAAGGTCAGCAACCATGGCCAAGAGCATGAGGTAATATCAGGAATAAGAAAACACCCTGGGTTGGATCCTTGACATTCTGATCCTAAGATCATTAGCGATTGTGCAAAAATGTAATGTGTAAAGTGACTTATTAAGTTGTCAGGTGAATGTTGCTTCTCATTTCTACTTCACAAAACCCTGGTGAGGCAAAGCAGTTCTTATTCCCATTTTACAGATGAAGAAATACATACAGAAAAATTAGTTTGCCAAAATTCATAGTTGCCAGAGTGGCAGAGCAAGAACTAAAACTGAGTCTTCTAATTCTGAATTCAGTGCACCTGGGGACTGAAGAATGGAATGATCAGGAGACAGACAGACTATCAGTTGAAGAAATGAACTTTTTTCCACTTAGCGTCTTAATATATACATAGCCTGTATTTGACTGTATTCTTACTATAGCATACTGCATTTAGTGTATAAAGATAATGCTTTGGGGTTAGCATTATTAAAAAATAGTTTCTTTCTAAAATTTGTGAATGGTTTGAATTGTTTCATGGACATTTCATTGCACAAATTTTTTTCTCTTCATATGAACCATAAGAAATTAAAAAGAGTGGCTGGATGCAGTGGCCCAAGCCTGTAATCCTAGCACTTTGGGAGGCCAAGATGAGTGTATCACTTGAGGTCAGGATTTCGAGACCAGCCTGGCCAACGTGGTGAAACCCCATCTCTACTAAAAATACAAAAAAATTAGCTGTGTATGGTGTCATTTGCCTGTAATCCCAGCTACTCGGGAGGCCAAAGTGAGAGGATCGCTTAAACCTTTGAGGCAGAGGTTGCAGTGCAGAGATTGCAACACTGCACTCCAGCCTGGGTGACAGAATGAGATTTTCTCAACAACAACAACAACAAAAAAAAAAAAAAAAAAAAAAAAGAAAGAAAAAGAAAACAGAAAAAGAAAAATCAAAAAGAGCAACCACACACACACACAGACAAACACACGCAAAGGAAAATCTGATGGGCCGGACAGGGGTGAATCCCTCACAGTGATTTCATGATGCTAAAGATAGTTTCTACAAACATCCAAGTTCATTGCAGTAGGGTAGGAAAGGTGAATTTAAAAAAGGCAGTGAAGAGGAATCAGGTTTTTAGGGGCCTGCAATCTGATGAAAGCACAAACACCCTGTGGTGCTTTGCTCTTCTCTTAGAAGAGAACCACTCTCTTAAGAGGCACAGTTGTTCCATATGAGTCTGCTCTCCTCCCCTATCTATCACAAAGTAAAAATAATATTTTAAGAAGAGTAGGAGTAAATAGACTACTTCCATTTCCCAACATGTATAATCCACAATAACCTGTAGCCTTCTAGAGAGAAAAGACTGTTATATACGCTCTTAAATTTTTCCTCGAGTATAAGCGGAAACACGAAAAATATTATTGTTTACAAGCATGTATATATGAAGTTTTTGGCACAGGCTAACCACTGTTTACTAGACCCTTTTCCTTTTATTCTCGGATGAACCACTAAATATTACCTTGCAGTTAGGTATGAATTCCTTGCAGTTAGGTATACCCGTAAGATGAAATCCAGCCAGTAGAATATTGGAGAAAGTACTGTGTGTCATTTTTAGACCAGGTCCATGGCATCCTACATGCTCCTTCCTTTTTTCACTTGTCGGATGTTGATGCCCAGTGTGTTCTTGGAAGATGTGTATGCAAGTCAGCAGTCTCCTTTAGTCCTGGTCCTTGGATGACTGTGGTGGAGCAACAAACAAACAAACAAACAAACAAGCAATACTACATGAAAACCTTCAGCTGCCTTGGTCTGCTTATGTATAAGAGAAATAAATTTTCATTATATTTGAATCATTATTTTGGGTCAACTTCTTATAGCTGTTAGGCAGTTAGCTTACCTTAACTAATTTGTTAAGTGCCCTAGACAAAGTGCCCCGTGAGAGAATACACTTGTGATTTCCTTCTTTCTTTGTGACTGAGAACAGTTGCCAACTTCCTCCCTGTGGCCTAGTCTTTCTGCCGGAGAGTCTTCACTATTGCCTAACCTCTGAGCTTATTGTATCATTTCTGGAGAAAACAATGTGTTGCCATATCATTTTGTGTTCAAAAGTGCTATCCATTCGCACCCTAATCTCAACTGTTTCATGTCTGTTAAGTTGAAGTACCCTAGCCAGTTCAGTTGAAACTTCCATTTACTCAATATAATCCTGGATGAGAAGCGGTCAAGATTTGATAGTTCTTAAGTGGCACAGTCGGTTGGTCCACCTTTGAACCTGAGGCACTAGAGAGGCCAGGGTATCATCCAACTTCCATGCTTTGCTATGACTCACCAGCGTTGTGAATGTTACTCGGCTCTAGTCAAAGCAAAGCTGAACTGAAATTCTCTGTCTTTCCTGACACTAATGGATCTAAGGGGAATATTAGAAGCATAACTGGAATTGTTATGAAAGAAGTTAGATTTGTAATCTGGATGCCTGACATAGCAGAAAGTGGGTTAAACATTTACACTTTGAAGGGTATTAGTTACACTCCAAAAAGGGTAGGGGCCATCCTAGCTATACATAAATTCATTCAGATGTGGCTAATATGATACTTTAGGTACAGAATAAAGAACAGGAAGGATAGTGGCACCTATTAAGTGGACTTCACAATTTTTTATTTCTGGTAACAGCTTTTCATATACATGGGAACATGATGGGACTTTATTTGCTTATTCATTTCTTTAAAAAACTTTTCATTTTGAAAAAAGTTCAAGATTAGAAAAAAGTTACTAAGTATGACACAGAATTGCTATATTTACTTCATCAAACTAGTGTTAGCATCTTACCACACAGCAAGTATCAAGCAGGAAATATTGAGAAAATATTAACTAATTTATAGATCTTATTCAAATTTCATTAGTTATTTCTCTAATGTTTTTATCTGATTCACACATTGCATTTAGGTGTCATGTCTCCTTGGTCTCTTCCAATCTATGAGAGTTCCTCAGTCTTTCTTTGTCTTTCAGTTCCCTGTCTTTCATAACTTTGATACTTTTAAAGATGGTCAGGTTTGTTCTGTTTTTCCCTCTACTCGCTGACGGCAGATGGTCAGGTATTTTGAAGAATGTTTCTCAATATGTGTTTGACGTTTTCTCATAATCACATTTAGGTTAGGCATTTTTTGCAAGACTAGGACAGCAGTCTATGTCTTTCTCAGTGTGTCATAGTAGAAGACACATGACTGATACATCTCAATACTGATTATGTTACCCTTGAGACACATTGATATCATGTGCCCCTTGATATTATTCACTGAGAAAGGCACAACATGTTCAGACATGCTCTTCTCCTTTTTACTGGCTGAATGTTTTTGTTTAGAGTGACCCTGTAAGTTATTTGTGGTAGATGAGAAAACCTCCTTCAGATTGGGTCCCTGAATGATTGTGTGGAGTAGAATCATCTCCAGCTCCACCCACTAACTTATAGTTGTGTTGGTCTGTTTATGTGTAAGAAAAACTTTTATTGTGTTTGAGACATTGTACATTTTGGTTCTTTTCACCTGCTTCAGCCTCCCAAAGTGCTGGGATTACAGGCAAGAGCCTGTAGAAGAGTCATTGGCCTACTTCATTACATTACCTAGGATTAGATTCAGTTCCCTGCTGGGGAAAGCACTTCATCCAAAAACATTTCTGTGATTTTTCTTCTTCTTTATTGATAGTTTCTAACTCTGTTTCTGTAGCACACATCTCCCATCAATATTTCTGTCCAGTTCTTTTCAAACTCAAGTACTCTGAAATATTTTAACATCACACTCCTATCTTTAATCCTACCATATTTCAAGTTGCCGTTTTTAAGAACCCCAAAATTCATCTTTTGTTTTACAGTATTTAATGAGATTTATCAACATGTTCACCAAGTATTATTTTTTACAGACATTGATTTTTGCATCCTACATACTTCAGCAGTTATTTTAAAGAGGGTCTGCAAGTGGTACATTCTGTCTTATTCTGATAAATGTTTATTTCACAATACATCTTGAATGATAGTTTTGCTCTTTGAAAGTATCTGTTTTCTGGTATCAAACTTGTAAAACTGAAAATGGATTAAATTCACCTGAAAAATACAGAGATTCTCAGATTGGATTAAAAAAACCTAAGTTTAGGCTATATGCTTTTTTAAAGAATCACACCCAAAATATAATAATCTCAAGAGGTTGGGCACAGTGGCTCTTGTCTGTAATCCCAGCACTTTGGGAGGCTGAACTGGGTGAATAGCTTGAGCTCAACAGTTCACCTAGCCTGGCTAACATGGTGAAACCTCGTCTCTACTAAAAATACAAAAATTAGTTGTTCATGGTGGCACTCACCTGTAATCTCAGCTAGTCTGGAGGCTGAGGCATGAGAATCACTTGAACCCGGAGGTGAAATTTGCCATGAGCCGAGATTGCGCCACTGCACTCTACCCAGGGTTACAGAGTGAGATTCTGTCTCATAATAATAATAACAATAATGATCTCAAAAGACTGAAATTATATCAGGTGCTCAGATAATGTTACTTTGTTATAATATTGATGGGAAAAAAATTAATTCATGGCTGAGGCTAATATCTCTGTGAAATTTGCACCTTTTCCCCATGTCTGTGTGGATTTTCTCCAGGTACTCCTGTTTCTTGCTACATCCCGAAGATGTGTATTTTAGGTGAGTGGGCATGTGTCAGCAATCTCAGTCCGTGAGTGTGGGTATATGTATGAGTGTGCACTGTAATGGGATGGTGTCATGGCCAGAGTTGCTTCCCATCTTGTATCCTAAGCTGCTGAATGGACTTTGGCCACCTGTAACCTGAACTGGAATAAGTGGGTTGGAAAATGAATGATTAAATGAATATAAATTATTATAAGATAAAATATAAAGTATTTGATGATCATACAAATGCAAAACAATAATGTTGTATGAAAGTGCTTACAGAACCTGCCTTATTGATTACTGTTTTTTAACTATGTATTGGTAGGAAGTACTCCTGACAATTTTCACTTTGCAAACATTTCTTTCTTGATTTAACCTACCACGAGTTTGACTGCTATCACTCACTGATTCACCAAAAATTGGGCAAATAGCTTACTTATTTTTGTTGATTTTTCTTAAATGTATGTATAGCTTACATTTATATCAATATTTAACATTAGAAGTGTTTCAAGTCTTCACTTAGAAATTTGGTGACGTTTTTGTGATACAAACATGCCATAGGAACTAATTCTTGTTTATATTAATTAACCTATGGTAAAACTGGTTTTGTTACATGGCATCTCACTTGAAGTTGAAGTTTCCAAGACCCTATCAGCAACATTGAGAACTGTCATAGGTTGAAAAAATGTACACCAGGAATCTGACCAAAATAAATCTGACAGTAATATTGATATTAGAAAACAACTTTAAGTCTAATAATGATTTTTCTCTAAAGAGGTTGATTACTTCATGATAGAAGGATCACGTCACCATGATGACACAGACTGTTAGTACACATCAATATCCATTTTGTCTTCTTCTTTTTTGGCACACAACCAAAACTGACATAGCCTTTTTATAATTTTATTGGGCCTATGTAACTGAGTTTTAGCCAGTGGAATATGTTCAAGTGACATTTGCCACTTCTAGGTCTGGCACATTAACGCTTGATGTATTACATTTCAGACCCTCTTATCATTCTGCCGTGTGTTTGACGATCTGTTGTTTAAGATCTATATGCACTGGGTACTGTTGCTTGCCTTCCATTCCTACTCTTACTAATCAGATTCCTATTATAGCTATTTCTGTCCTTGATTCATTTTTTATATTAGATGTGTGTGTGTTCATGTGCATGCATGCACCCACGCATGTAGGTGTATACGGGAGAGGTGGTAAAGACAGATAGGATGTTTCTTCAGTTCATGGGATTTCATTTCAGGAGAATTCAAACATTCACGTATTGGAGAAGATGACACATTTCTTGAATGTCTTTGGCTTTGAGCTGAATGCACTAACTAGAAGGGACTTCGGATTGTCCTTCTGAGAGGAAGATAAATATATTCTTCATATACAGGTAAGAGTGAAATGATAAAAGAATGTTCCTTCCTCCTTTTCTTCCTGGACAACAGATCAAATATTTCTCAGATCTTTTACAGTTGAATTGGAGTCACATGGACAGGTATGATCTTAAAATATAAAAAATTATTTCAAAATTACATGCTAAAATTTTATAAAAATAAATTCTAAAACTAACTCAAATGGAAGCATTTGATTTAAAATTTATCTTAAAAAGTTTGAATTTTATATGAAACAGGATAGAAGATGAAAAAGCTAAAGAAATAAAATATAAAGAAATCATGGCTGGGGACAGTGGCTCACACCTGTAATCCCAGCACTTTGGGAAGCTGAGGTGGGAGGATTGATTGAGGCTAGGGTTTGAGAACTGTTATTTGAGGCACATGGGAAGGAAAGTTTTCTTTGAGATGTTCCACATTTTATAATATTCTTCAAGAGATTTACAGAGTTCTTTGAGTGAATTGTTGGTTTATTCTTGATACTGAATTTCCTATTTGAATTTATATAGAAGTTCATTTCTTACAGTGATCTCATCTCCTATTAAAATATTCTTCAAGGCAGGTTCTTGGACAGTTTCTCAATGACAGATTTTTAAAAATATTGTTAATCTTTTTATTAACATGAGAGCATAATTGTTCCAGATCTGGAGGCCATCCTTTAAGCTTCCTGCAATAGCCTGGAAGCACAAAGAGTCTACTCGCCACTGGGTAGTGGGCCATGGACACCCCAGTCTCCACCAGAAGTCCGGGATTGCAAAATGGGACTCTGGCAGCAAATTTCAAACTGTATGCCAGACCTGGCCCTTTGCAGGTGGGCATCAATAAAAATTTAAATTACCAAAATTGACTCAAGGGTAAACCTATGTCTGAGGAGAAAGCCTTCAGAAAAATTGAATTAGTAAGCAAAAACCTACCCAAAATAAATACAGCAAGTTCTAGAAAATTTTACACAGGCATTACCAACAAATGCTTCAAAGCACAGAAAAGTCTCCTTTGCACAAAATACTACAAAATATAGAAAAAGAGGAAAATTCTGTAACTTCTCTCATGAAGTTAATATATTCTAGTTACCTGAACTAGAAAAATAAGAGAAAGAAAAATTGTAGTTTAATCTTCGTTATGAGTACATGCAAGTATCATAAGATGTTGACAAATTGAATCAAGCATTTTAAAAAATGCATTATGATCAAATATGATTTATCCTAGAAATAATGTATGAGAGTTATAAAATTCCCATTAATATTAGGAACAAGCATTAATACTTATTATCTCCACCAATAATCATCATTGCTCTGGAGTTCCTAACCAATGAAATAAGAAAGAAATAACCAGTTATATAGATTAGGAAAGATCAAATATTGATTATTTGAATATTATTTTTTATAGAAAATCCAATAATTGTACAGCTGAAGAACTAGAATAGTAGAGTTAAGCAAAGTTTCTACATACCAGAGGAAAGTACTCAAATCAATAGGTTATCTGTAGGCCAGTGCTAATTACGTTGACATGGTGGCCTTAACATTTTTACATGCAATTCATAAATCAGTTTCACTGATATTACTCTATCAGATATTGATATTCTAAAATTATAGTTATACAACTGTATTATTGTGTCAGAAATAAAATTAATAGATCAACAAAACAAAACTCAGAACAGATTCATATATTTGATAACTTGGTGTATGACAAGTGTGACATTAAAATTCAGGAGTAAAATAAGAAAGTAACTCAACAAATAGTCACATGGGAAAAAGTTGGAAAGATCTCTGCCTCACTCTGTTTACAGGAATATACTTCAGATGAAAGAAACTTAAATATAAAGAGCAAAATGTTAAGACTTTTAGAAAAAGGTAGGAGAATTTATGACTTCTTGTAAGGAAACCTTTCTTAAACTAGATGCAATGGCATAAACTATAAAATACATTGATCTTTTTTTATAACATTAAACGTGTTCCGTAAAAGACACCAAAATACAATTAAAAGATAAGTTACAGTGTCTTAGTCCATTCTGGCTGTATAAAAAATTACCATAGACTGAGTGGCTTAAACAACATTTATTTCTCATAGTTTCTGGAGGCTGAGCAGTCCAAGTCAAAGTGAGCCCACTTTTTGTTTATAGACCACCATCTTCTCAACTGTGTCCTCACATGGAAGAAAAACAAGATGGCTCTCTGGAGTACTTTTTACAAGAGTACTAATCCTATTTATGAGGGATTCACCCTCATGATATAATCACTTTCCAATGACCTCATATCCAAATACTATCACGTTGGAAGGCAGGATGGGAGTGGGAGGGTTGGATTTCAACATAGGAATTTTTGGGGAACACAAATATTCAGTCCATAACACACAGACTGGGAGAAAATATCTATGATGCATACATCTTACAAAATAATTCATATGTAGACTATAAAGAGCTCCTCAAACAGATAATATCAAAAGAGAACAAAAACGTAAACATAGTTCAGATGGCCATAAATGTATGGAAAAAATGTTTAACTATTTATCATGAAAATGTGAATGTGAACAACTGAGTTTACCTATAACATACAACAAACTTCCAAAATGACTAAAACTTGTATTAGCAAGTAAAACACACACACACACACACACACACACACACACACACACACACACACACAAACACACACACTTCTATAGGAGCAGGAATTTAGGCCGGGCGCGGTGGCTCAAGCCTGTAATCCCAGCACTTTGGGAGGCCGAGACGGGCGGATCACGAGGTCAGGAGATCGAGACCATCCTGACTAACACGGTGAAACCCCGTCTCTACTAAAAAATACAAAAAACTAGCCGGGCGAGGTGGCGGGCGTCTATAATCCCAGCTACTCGGGGAGGCTGAGCCAGTAGAATGGCGTAAACCCGGGAGGCGGAGCTTGCAGTGAGCTGAGATCCGGCCACTGCACTCCAGCCCAGGCAACAAAGCGAGACTCCGTCTCAAAAAAAAAAAAAAAAAAAAAAAAAAGGAGCAGGAATTTATACAACCACTGTGGCAGTCACTATTGGTTGCCCATAACATATCTATCCACCTTTCTTCCTAAAGAGCAGAAGCACAATTTTATAAGTATGTGAATTCTGGGTTCTCTATGTCTATGCATCGATTTTTATGCAATAACATGCCATGTAGTTACTATAGCTTTGTTGTATATTTTGAAGTCAGGTAGTCTGCTCCTGCCAGCTTTGTTTTTTGTTGTTGTTGTTGTTGTTGTTTTTGTTTTCTTTTGTTTTGTTTTTGTTTTTGCTTAGGGTTGCTTTGGCTGTTTGGATTTTAGGGTTTTTTTTCTATTTTTGTGAAGAATGTCATTGGTATTTTGATAGGGGTTAGATTGAATATGTAGATTACTTTGGATGGCATGGTCATTTTAAAAATATTCTTGCAATCCATAAATATAGGATGACTTTTCATTTTTTAATGTCCTCTTAATTTTTTTTCATCAGTGTTTTGTAGTTTTCATTTTAGAGATATTTCACTCCCTGTGTTAAATTTATTCCTAGACTTTTTTGGGTAGGTATTATTATAAATGGAAATGCTATTGATTTTTGTATGCTGATTTTGTATCTTGAAGCTTTACTGAATTTGTTTATCAGCTCTAAGAGTTTTTTGGTAATCTTCAGCATTATCTATATATAAGATCATGTCATCTGCAAACAGAGATAGTTTGACTTCTTCCTTTCCAATCTGAATGGCTTTTATTTCTTTCTCTTGCCTGACTGATCTAATAGGACTTCCAATACTATGTTGAATAAGAGTAGTGAAAGTGGGCATCCTTGTCTTATTCCAGTTTTTAGAGGAAAAGCTTCCAACTTTTTCCCATTCAGTATGTTAGCTATGGGTTTGTCATATATGGCTTTTATTGTGTTGAGGTGCTTTCCTTCTATGCCTAATTTGTTGGAAGTTTTTATCATTAAGTGATACTGAATATTATGAACTGCTTTTCTGCATCTATTGAAATGATCATGGTTTTTTATTCATCATTCTGTTGATGTGATGTATCTCGATTATTGACTTTCATGTTTTGAACCATCCTTGCATCCTTGGGACAAATCTCACTGAACTTGAAGCCAGGATCAGTGGCACATGCCTGAAGATGCAGTATGTGTAGTTGCAACAAACCCCCAATCCTGAGGTGGGAGGATTGCTTGAGCCCAGGAGTTTGAGACCAAGTTAGGGAACATAGTAAGAGACCAACTTGGGGAACATAGTAAGACCCCATCTCAAAAAAAAAATGACAATAAAAATCCAACTCGATCATGTATAATCTTTTTGATATGTTGGTAGATTCAGTTTTCTAATATATTGTTGAGATTTTTTGCATCTATATTCGTCAGGGATATTAGCCTGTAGTTTTCTTTTTTTGTTGTATTTTTGTGTAGAATTAAAAAAAGATCTACATACCATACCTTCTAATTGGAGATTGTGGTTGAAATGTGATCCTTTTATATACAATTATTTCAAAGTAGACATTGAAGTTTTTAATATACTTGGTTATAACTGGCATTTAAATTATAACCTCAAACAACAGTATTTACTTAAACTGTGATTTTTAACTATTAGCCAATATGTAGCCATTAGAATTTTGGCTGTTTCCTCAAATAAACTTCCCTAAATATCTGTGAAATTATGAATTAAAGATATATTAATTCTGTTTTAAAAATATATTTTATACATAAGGAAATTAAAATTTGTGCAATAACGGTCCTACTTTTTGTAAAATAGAAAACTTCAGTTTAAATGTTAAAATGGAAATGATTTAGGCTGGAGATAACTCATATCTGTTGCAGGAAGTATAATTTTTAAATTTTATCTCAATGAGTTTTGGGGAAACAGGTGGTGTTTGGTTACATGAACGAGTTCTGTAGTGGTGATTTCTGAGATTTTGGAGCACCCATCACCTGAGCAGTGTACACTGTACCCAATGTGTAGTCTCCTCATTCCCCTCCCACCCTTTCCCCTGAGTCCCCAAGTCCCATTGTATCATTCTTATGCCTTTGCATAGAGGAAGTATAATTTAAATAGATCTCTGATAAAAACATGTATAGTGCTAAATATTTTGAATTAAAGTTTATGATTAATAGCTATACTTAAAAGATAAAATTAGTGGTAGATGATACCCAGGTCATTTGACAGAACAATTTATTTCAAAATGAACAATTTATACCTAAATGCTGAATAAGAAGTTAACACATACTGTGAGAGAAGGGTCTTTGCTTCAAAAAGCTTTGCACTATATCTTCCTAAGAGATGATTAAAATTAGTTCTCTAAATTTATAAACATTATTTTCCATATCTATTGGGCTACAACTATCTCCTTCATGTAGAACACTGATGTCTCATGACTTCACCACTACCACGGAGGGAATTGTTGCCATATAGGCATTGAGTGTAAAGCTTCTAGAACATTTGTCTCCAAAATGGGGATGTATACTCCCAAGAAGGCATGCAAGTCAATTCTAAATATAGCTAGGTAGAGGGACAGAGATATTAAGCTTTACTTTTGTTTAATATATTAATTGATACTGACAAAATCAGGTTTATTTGTCTGATGGTGCCATTTTATATACAATATGTAAGGTATGACTAAGAAATGAATCCCACACAGGATTTACACTGGAAGATTTTACACTGGCACATTTAGGTAAAATTATCTTACCACATATTGCAATTAAATGTGCTTGGTTAAATGGATCAGATGATTATAGTACGTCCTCACTAACATCGTCAGTAGGTTCTTAGAAACTGACTTGAACCAAAATAGTGTACAACAAAACCAATTTTACTGTAGGATAATTAATATAAACCAAAGTTAAGTTTCTACAGCATATTTCTGGTCACAAAACCCACCAAACTTCTAAATAAAGACCCAAACACTTCTAATAATAAACATTGAAATAAATGTGAGCTACACATACATTTGAAGGTTAATAAAAACAAGTAAGATAATTATTTACCTGCTTATTCCAATTCAGGGTTCCTGGTAGCTGGAGCCTTTCCTGGCAGCTCAGGGCTCAAGGCAGGAAACAGCCCTGGATAGGACACCATCCCATCGCAGAGTACATTCACATCCACGCTCACTCAGACCGGGACAATTTAGATGTGCCTGTTAACCTAATGTGCACATCACTGGGATGTGGGAAGAAACCAGAGTACCCAGAGAAAACCCACACAGGCATGAGGAGAACATGCAGGCAGACTCTACACAGATAGTGACCCCAGCCAAGAATACATTTTTTTTTTTCTCATCAGCATTGTAACAAAATGACATTGAATCATATACCAGGAGGACCTGCTGTGTATCTCCTGTGTTACCTGAAATACTTTGTAATTTGAGGAGGTGTTACCATAAGCATATTTTATACAATAAAGGGTTCATTCTTTACCTCAGGAAAAAGTATTTCTATTATCTTGGGTTTAGAGACTGAGGGGAAGAATTATATATTACATCCTCATCTAGTAATGCAATTCTTAGGCCCAGGATGAAGCAAAACAAAAATGTGGCAAGAAATGAGAGAGCCAACACAAAGCTGCATTAACTAGAATGCCATTGCTAGTGTCAAATGCCATGGCTCAGTCTCATGGGGCCATCTTCTTAGAGGCTTTATAAATGACTTCATCTTCCAAGGAGAGTTCCTTGGGAGGAGAAATGGGGAAGTAATAATATTCTGGCCTTCTTCTCTTGGCCAAAGCTTGTGATGATTAATTTTATGTCAACTTAACGGGGATACTGGATGTCCAGATATCTGGTAAAACATTATTAGAGGTGTCTGTAAAGTTATTTCTAGAAGAGATTAGCATTTAAATCAGTGGATCAAGTAAAGTAGATTGTTCTCCCCAATGTGGATGGGCATCATGCAGTCTGTTGAGGGCCTGAATAGAACAAAAAGGTAGAGGAAGGTTGAATTTGCTCTCTGTGTGACTGCTTGAGCTGAGGCATCAAGCTTCTCCCTGGGTGCTCCTAGTTCTCAGGTCTTCAGACCTACACTGAAATTGGCACCATCAGCTTTCCAGCTCTCAGGCCTTAGAACTACATTTCTGGCTGTAATACATGGGAAAAACAAACCCAAATGTTTTTCCTACTCTCTACTCACACACTCAATACACTTCAGATGCCAGATGTGTGAGGTTATCTCTCCACACACCAAGCAAGCACTCCTCCAGCAGACACAAACTGAGTGTCCTGTAGTTCAATTCAATCCTAACACTGTCTACCTGGAGATAACATCAGATCCCACAGGTTGAGTGCTCAGTCCGCCAAGAGTATCCTCCACTTCAGATGCCAACTGTAGGTTATGGCCAGGTTGTGGCCTGTGCTTCTGACAGACCAGCCATAAATCGGGGTTCCCATGACCCCCCTTCTCAGTTCTATTAATTTACTAGAGGTTCTCACTTAACTCAGGGAGATGCTTACATTTACCCACTTATTATGAAGGACATTATATACAGATGAACAGCCAGATGGAAAAGTGCATAGGTTAAGGTATGGAAGAAGGGACATGGAGCTTTCGTGTTCTCACTGGCACGTTACTTTCCAGAAACTTTCACATGTTCAGCTATCCAGAAGGTGTTCCAAACCCTGTCTTTTTTGAGTTTTTATGGTGGTTTCATTGCATAGGCATGATTGATTATATCACTGGCCATTGTTGATGGCCGGCTCAATCTTCAGCCCCTCTCCCTTCTCCATAGGTTAGGGCTGAAAGTCTCAACCCTAGCAGCTCCCATCCTGAAGATATCTAGGGGTCCACACCTACGCGTTATCTCATTAACACACAAAAGATAATCCATCATTTCTGAAATTCTAAGGGTTTTAGTATCTGTATGCCAGGAAACAGGGAAGAAGACCAGATATATATTTCACAATACCACAATGGCTTTCCTGGGTCTCCAGGTAAATAACAGAACATAAGACATCTTAGCATAATCTCATGAGTTAATTTCTTACTAATAATACATCTCTCTTTATGTGTACACACACACACACACACACCCCTATTATAGGTTGGTGCAAAAGTAATTACTTTTAATGGCAAAACCCGCAATTACTTTTGCACCAACCTAATAGTCTTGTTTCTCTGGAAAATCCTAACTAATACAAAGTTTCACCCCATGCAACTTTGATTCTCCCACATTTTGGACTTGTACATATGTGACTGCCAAAGAATCATGTGGCATCTTATGCCTTAGCATCAAAAGAGAATCCCAGGGTGGGAGGACGGGTGCTGGTAGTTTGTACCTTGTGAAGTCACACAGGTCACACATACCTGTATGTTGCTGCAATGGCTGCTGGAATAAGTACACAGAGTTCCCAAAGACTAGTGAGGCCAGGATGTGTGAGTCATTTTCCATCACACACAAAAAACCCAATTGTTCTAAGTATGTATTTTACCAAGCAGCTTTATAGAAAGAAACACAAACAAACCAACAACAACAACAACAAAACACAAAAACCTTGGCCAGGCATTGTGGCTTACAATTGTAATCCCAGCATTTTGGGAGATTCAGGCAGGTGGATCTTTTGAGCTTGGGAGTTTGAGACCAGCCCGGGCAATGTGGCAAAACTCCATCTCTACCAAAAATATAAAAACTAACCGGGTGTGGTAGTGCATGCCTGTAGTCCCAGCTACTTAGGAAACTGAGGTGGGAGGATTGCCTGAGCCCAAGAGGTAGAGGTTGCAATGAGCTGAAATTGTATCACTGCACTCCAGCCTGGGCAACAGAGCCAGATCCTGTCTCAAACAACAAGAACACTCCTTATATTTAATCTCTTACAGATGAAAAAAAATAATATTTTAGCAATTATTAAAAAGTATCTTGTTTTTGAAAGAAATTTGTGTTATGAAAAGGGCATTTTGAATATAAACTGAAACATTTTCAATTTTTAAGTGATACAGCTAAAAATTATTACAGCTCTTATAAAATTCCCTTATCTGCATGCCTAAAAAATTTTTCTAATTTATTCTAAATCTTTCACATAAAGAATTCAGTGAGTTTTAAATTCATTTATTACATAAGAATATTATAACTTTTTATTGGTTTATAGAAAAGTTTAGTGACATCAGGATAAATTGATATTTATTATATAAAAGTTATAAAAACTTTTGTATAGTTGGTAAATAGGATTGAAAAATGAGTATCAGAATTTGGTAAACACAGCCAGTGATATATTTCAGTTGGACACAAATGTTTTTGTGAGGTTTCTTTTTCAGTTAGGAAAATCATTAAAATCGTATACTGATATAAAGTAAACATAGTACCAGACTTTCAAATCACTTGATTCCAAAGTTTAAATCAATATTTTTAAAAATAATTTTCAATTATAAAATTATTAATAATTTTCTAGTGAGAGTAAAGATGTTTATATTATTAATAAATAAAATGAAATATGAGGCTTAGTTTATTTGAAGTATATATTTAATCCTATAAAATTCATTTTGTAATAACTGTATCTCCAGAGTAGCATATTTGTGATTTATAAATGTTATATGTTCAGAATCCTTGATAAGAGCATGTGATTAAGAAATGAAAAACTTACTGTAGAGTTTTTCAGTTACATATATATGTAACTATGAATACATATGATATATGTAATATAAATAAATGTGTAATATATAAATATATATTTTACATATATATATATATATATGAACTATGCTACATAGTTTTTAGGACAATATCCTTCCAGTCTCAGCTGATCAAGTACACTGTGTTTTCCTATCCAGTTTTACTACCCTTGACTTCTCCTTGGCGGTAATTCCTATCTACCTTCCTAATTATTTCTCTTCATTCACTTAATACTTCAACTACTGTCTCACTGCCTTCCTGTATATCTTCATTCCTGTCATTGTTCTTAGTGATTCTAAGAACCATGTAGATGAAACACTCTGAGCTTTAGCTTCTCTATTCCTTGACCTCTCCTCTTTTTTTTTTTTTTTGAGACGGAGTCTCACTCCGTCGCCCAGGCTGGAGTGCAGTGGCGCGATCTTGGCTCACTGCAACCTCTGCCTCCCAGGTTCATGCCATTCTCCTGCCTCAATCTCTCGAGTAGCTAGGACTACAGGCGCCCACCACCACGCCTGGCATTTATTTATTTATGTTTGTCTTTTTAGTAGAGACAGGGTTTCACCGTGTTAGACAGGATGGTCTCGATCTCCTGACCTCGTGATCCACCCTACTCGGCCTCCCAAAGTGCTGGGATTACAGGCATCAGCCACCGCGCCCGGCCGACCTCTCCTCTTTCACTGTTTTCCTCTACCCCACCTTTGCCACCTATGATAAAACCACTGGAACTTATCACCACTAATGAAACCACCTCCTAATTCTCTATTTGAAGCATCCTACTTTATGACCATCACCTCCTGTTCTTCTAATTCACTTACCTGAGACTTCCATTGCTGCATTTCTTTAGCCCTACTGTAATCTCCAAACTACTGTTTTCCTTGTTTGAACTTCAGTAGCTGAACATTGGTGGAAAATACTAGGGTGACTGATAACACTTGAAATTCATCACAAAATCTTCAACTAGCCATTCAATACTGCCTACCATTCTTGTATGTTTTTCTAGCAAATTTGCTTTGACTTTCTCAGATGACGGTTGAAAACCTGCACTTCACCTTTCACACACCTTCCCTGCTTAACTGAGAAAATAGAAAGTATCTGCTGGGCACAGTGGCTAAAGCCTGTGATCCTAGCACTTTGGGAGGCTAAGGTGGGAAGATCGCTTGAGCCTAGGAATTCCAGACCTGCCTAGTCAACATAGCATCATCCTGTCTCTATTAGAAAAATAAAATTAGCCAGGCATGGTGAAGCATGCCTGTAGTTCCAGCTACACTGGAGGCTGAGGCAGGAGGATTCCCTGAACCCAGGATTTCAAATGACTAGGTTTGTGAAGGCTGCAGTGAGGCAGTGAGCCATGACTGTACCACTGCACTTCAGCCTGTGCAACAAAGTGATACCTTGTCTCAAAAAAAAAAAAAAAAAAAAAAAAAAAGAAAGAAAGAAAGAAAGAAAAGAAAAGGGAAAAGAAAAGAAAATAGAAAGCATTGAAGGTAAATTTCCTCACCTTCACACATGAAATCTAACCAAACAGAAACTTTGCCCTCTTGTTACAGTGAAGGAAATATCCCTGCCATTATCAAATGCAAATCTTCCTACTCTTCTCTGGATTTAATCCCCTCTTGCTTTCTCTTGGACTAGGAGTATTTGCTCCTCTGCTCCTCTATCTAGCAGCATCACTCTCACCCTTTCTGGTAGATCATAGCTATTAACATATCTGACATGCCCCATGTTAAAAAAAAAAAAAAGTAAACACACTTCTGCTGATTACATCTTATTTTCTGGATACTGCCCTATTACTTTTAATTCTTCTATTTAACATCTTAAGCATGTTATCAATGCTCATTATCACCTTTTTCTTTCTTCCAATTAATTATTCACCCCATTCTAATCTAGCTTCTGTTTCCACCTCTGCAGTGAAACTGCCTTTGTCAAGATCTCCCACAGTATCTGCATTGCCAAACCCAACTCCTCTCTTCTTACCTCATTTGATGCCTTGGTAGCATTATACCCAGCAAAACACTTTCCTTAAAGCCTTTCTTTCCTTGGTTCTGTGACATCATCCTCCTGGTTTTCCTCTTACCTCACTGTTACTCCTTCTCTCTTTGTCAAGGCTCAGAGCTAGTCTCTTTTCAGTTCTATCAGAGCTTTCTCCCTAAGTGGCCTTATTTAGTCTCATAGATTTAAGTAACTTGTACTGTATATTCTCATGGTTTTCAAAATTAATTTCTAGCCCAATGGCCCAAACTGAGCTTTTGATTTTCTTCACAAACCTAGTCATTTGCAACTCTCTCTCATCTCAGTATATGGCACCATTTTTCATCCATTTTCTAAAGTAACACTCAGGTATCAACTTTAATTTTT
Organism: Macaca fascicularis; assembly: GCF_037993035.2. NCBI lineage: Eukaryota > Metazoa > Chordata > Mammalia > Primates > Cercopithecidae > Macaca > Macaca fascicularis. The sequence goes on along the minus strand of NC_088380.1, from coordinate 91,208,119 downwards.
CTCTTTCTGCAATTCCCTACATCCAATCCATCATCTGGTTCATTTGTTTCTACTACCAAAAAATATCTCAGGTTTTGCCTCTATCTACATACCACCATTTGAAATTAAGTCACCACAATCTCTTTCTCTACTATGTGAAAGCGATTTCTTTGCTTCTTCTCTTGCCCTTCTCCAAAAAAAAAAAAAAAAAAAAAAAAAAAAAAAAGAAAAAAAAAAATTTGTCTTCACATAGCAATTAGTAATCACTTAGAAACACGAATCAGGCATCATTTTTTTCTTAGATTAATTCAGTGGTTTCTCATTGTCCTTAGAATATGTCCATTCTTCTTACAATGGCCTGTCTGGATGATGTGGCTCCTGTATACCTATACAACGTTACCTTCTGCCTTTTATATTCTCCCTTAATGATTTTATGGCAATCCAATTGGCCTCTCTTCTGTTTTTCAAATTCCCAAGGTGCTTTCTGATGCCAAGGCATTTGCACTTCCTGTTCTCTTTGCCTACAAAGTTCTTACCTCAGCATTTTTGCATAGCTAGCTCATTTTCATCCTTCGGGTCTCAGCCTAAATGCTGTCTCCTCAGAGTTCTTAATTGACTGCTAAAGACACACCTGCACTGAATATAATTATTCTTTATTTCATCTTCCTTCTTTCGTCTTCCTTCATACCACTTCTCATGATCTATATTTGCCTTTTCTATTATTTCTTGTTTGTGACATGCCAAAAATGTAAGTTCTGTGCAGGTAGAGATTATATCATGTTCATTATCCTCACCTTGGGATCTAGTACAATGTCTGGCACAAGATAAATTTTCAATAATATTTATGAACAAACAAAAGAAAGCTTCTTTTTCCTTGTCTTACTTTATGCTCTCACTATTCACATTTTTTCAGTTTACCCTCTGGTAACCATCTGTATTAGGCAGTCAGGATGCAAAAACAAAATACTGCAGGCTGGGTGGCTTAAACAACATAAATTAATTTTCTCCCAATCTGGAGGCTGGAAAGATCCAAGATCAAGTTTCTGGCCAGTTTGGTGTCTGGTGAGGTCTCCCTTCCTAGCTACAGTCTCCATATACCCTCACGACCTTTTTTCTTGGTGTGTGCACCTTGCAGTGAGGGAAGGGGGGGTTTCTGGTATCTCTTCTTATGAAGACACTAATCTTAGAAGATTGCGACTCCATACTCCTGACCTCATCTAACTTGAATTACTTCCTTAGAGGCCCCATCTCCAGATACAGCCATGCTGGGAATGAAGACCTCAGCATATGAATTTTTGGGGGACGCATCATCTTTTCATTGCTGATTTCACTCACACTGAGAAAGTGTGCATCGGGGGGCCTCTGTCTACTGAACTCTTAGCTAGTTCTTATTTAAGCCCATTCACGGTTTTTTGTTATTTTTATATAGATATATGCCTTGGTTTGCATTTTAGTACACATTTCCTTTCCCTACTCCATACAGAGCTCTTTAAGTAGTGGTTCCATACATATTTACTGATTGACTAAATCTACATCCACATTTCCATTTACAAACATTCACCCAACATCCAATTCTTTATCACTGACTGCTGATTATGTTTATACTTGGATTATCCACTTTTGTCTCAAATGTGTTATGTCCTAAACTTATTTGCTCAACCACCAGCAAGCTTTCTCTTTGTCACTGCATTACATTCTCCTGACAATAGGGGCCTAAAACTTTGGCATAATCTATGACTCATTCGTTAGCTTTCATCTACTTTATCTAATTAATTGCTAACCCAGTTGTTATTTCCTTTAAAATCTTGCCTAAAATGTTTCTTCCTCTAGAATCTGTCATTTCAAAAATAAATGTTTTTATTTAAGAGATTTACATTTATAGAAAATTGCAAAGAGAATAAAGAATTCTCTTTTATCCTTCATGCAGTTTATCCTATTATTAGCATCTTAACATTAGTATGGTATATCTGGCAGTACAAATCGAACAACACTGATGCATTATTATCAGCTAAAGTTCATCCTTCATTCATTCCTCCTTGGTTTTTACCTAAAGTCTTTTCTATTTCATAATCTTACCCAGGATATTACATTGCATTTCATTGTAATGTCTTCTTAAGCTTCTTTTGGCTGTGATAGTTTCCCAGATTTTCTTTGTTATATATGACCTTTAGAGTTTTAAGGAGTACTATTTAGATATTTTTTAGAATGTCTCTCTGTGGGTTTGTTTGTAGTTTTTCTTATGACTATATTGGGATTATAAGTTTTGGGGAGAAAGACTACAGAGGTAAAGTGCCATTCTCATCATATCATATCAGGAGTGCATGCTGTCATCATGGTTATTGTTGCTAATGTTAGCCTTGATCACCTGGCTGAGGTGGTATTTGTTAGCTTTTCCATTGTAAAGTTATTTTCTTTCTCCTTTTCTGTACTGTATTCTTTGGAAGGAAGCTATTATATGCAGCCCACACTTAAGAAGTGGGTAGTTATGCTCCCCTCTGAGGATAGAGTTTCTTTAGGAATTACTTGAATTTCTACATAGAAATTGGTCTATTCTTGCCTATTTATTCAATTATTTATTTATATCAGTGTGAACTCAGGGATATTTATATTATACTTTGGGTTATAATACAATGCTGTTATTTACATTATTCCTCAAATTGTTCCAGCTTTAGCCATTGGAAGCTCTTTCACTCAGCTCCCATGTCCCTTTGGCATACCCCATTGATATATATATTTTTTTTCTTTTAAACATTTCCTTACATTCTGGTACTATAAGATGCTCTAGGGTCATCTTGTATATTTCCTGCCTGTATTGGTTTTCCATTGTTATTGTAACAAGTTACCATAAACTTAGTAGCTTAAAACAACACAAATTCATTATCTTGTAATTCTGATGGTAAGAATTCCAAAATGGGTCTCATCAGGCTAAAATTGAGGTGTATGAAGAGCTGCATTCTTTCTGGAGGCTCAAAGGGAAATTTTGTTTTTTACTTTTTCCATCTTCTGGAGCCTTCTAACATCCTTGGATCATGGTCTCATTCCTCCATTCTCTTATCTTTTTTTTTTTTTTTTTTTCCCAGAGTCTTGCTCTGTCACCCAGGCCGGAGTGCAGTGGTGCAACCTTGGCTCACTGCAGCCTTGACTTCTGGGCTCAGACTATCCTCCGACCTCAGCCTCTCAGCCTCCCGAGTAGCTGGGACTACAGGCACATGCCACCATGTCTGGCTATTTTTTGTTTGTTTGTTTGTTTGGTTTTTGTCTCACTATGTTGCCCAGATTGATCTTGAACTCCTGGGCTCAAGCAATCTTCCAACCTTGGCTTCCCAAAGTGCTGGGATTACAGGTGTGAGCCACCTCACATGGCCTCCATTCTTCCATTTTCAAAGCCAGCAATATCAAGTTGATTCCTTCTCACGCTGTCATCTCTCTGGTTCCCCTCTTCTGCCTCCCTCTTCCATACTTAAGGACTCTTGTGATTACACTGGCCCACCTAACAAAATCCACAATAATTTCCCTATATTAGAGTCAGCCAATTATCAACTTAAAATCCATCTGCTAGAGCTGGGTGTGTTGACTCACACCTGTAATCCCAACACTTTGGGAGGCCAAGGCAGGAGGATTACATGAAGCCAGGAATTTGAGACAAGCCTGAGGATCAAGGTGAGACCCTTTCTCTAAAGAAATAAATAGTAATAATCCATCTGCTATCTTAATTCCTCTTAACCATTTAATGTGACATATACAGAGTTTCTGGGAATTAGAATATGGACCTCTTGATGGGGAAGGACATTTTTCTACTATATTGCCACAGTTTTGACTCAATTATTTCTCCAAGGATTTCTGTTTCCTTTTATTGGAGAATTTTATTAGCAATCAAGGTTTGAGCACTGGGTGTGCCCACTGCTGTTGGGGTATAGTTTCTTTTAGGCCCTCTCAACTGAAAAAGCAAGGAAATACATGTATGTATACTAAACCAAGGATACATATAGAAATCCCTATTTCTACATGTATCCATTTGTATTTATATTAAGCTACATATGAATTCATATTGATATCTTCACCTCTAATATAATGTCTGTCATTTAAAAAAAATGTAGGCTGGGTGCAGTGGATAATGCCTGTAATCCCAGGACTTTGGGAGCCTGAGGAAGGCGGATCACCTGAGCTCAGGAGTTCGACACCAGCCTGGCCAACATGGTGAAACCCTGTCTCTACTAAAAATACAAAAAATTAACCAAGCGTGGTGGTGTGCGCCTATAATCCCAGCTACTTGGGAGACTGAGGCAGGAGAATCATGTGAACCTGTGAGGTGGAGGTTGCAGTAAGCTGAGATCATGCTGCTGCACTCTAGCCTAGGTGACAAAGTGAGACTCTATCTCAAAAAAAAAAAAAAAAAAAAAGCCCTCGGCACTGTGAGCATAAGTTACCCCCAAAGCATCCTAAGTAGTCACGTTAGTTCATTCCTTTATTTGTTGTACATGGCACCGAAAGATCAATTTTTCTTAAAGACTGCTTTTTTAAAAAAAAATCAGGTAACCATGTTTAAAAACACTGAACAGTATTCTATTCAATAACTATTTGTCCATAGTTTAGGCAAAAATCTTTGCCTTATAAAGCTTTCTATAATCAGTGTCCACACTAAGCATCCACCTTTACTTCCTAGAATTTCCTAGGCTAGCCACTGACTTCTCATAGCTCCTCATGGCTTCTCATGTTAAATAAGTTAGCTTTATGGTCCTTCAAAAATGCACCATTTTAGGTTTTACATGGTATCTTTGCTTTTGTAAATATTTTCTTCACTAATGCTTCATTTGTGTTCAATTCCACTTACCATTGAAAATCCACTTATTCCAACTACCATTAATGTATTCCAGCCAACATTTTCTCTCTTTTAGAAACTATAGTACTCGAATAAAGAATAAAGAATCTATATCTTATACTTAAAAATTTAATAATCATTGTAAGGAGTGTTCAGTGTTCAGTATATATCATTGAACAAGTTAACTTATTTAACTATTTCTTAATTTTCCCAACTTTGTAGGTCTTCCAAACAGAAGCCTAACTATTCTTGTCCCTCTTTTTTTTTTTTTTTTTTTTGCCTACATTATAAAGGTAAGAAATTTATCTTTCCTTTACAATATCTTCAATTGGTTTTTTAAACCCCTCAAGACCAGTTGTTTTCCAATGTTAGAGTACAAAAGATTCACCTGGGAAATTGATAAGAAAGCACATTCCTTGATCTTATATTCAGAGACTTTGATTTGGTGCATATTTTTAGTTTCTTATTGCTGTTTTCATGAATTACCACAAACTTAGTGGCTTAAATAACACAAATTTATTACCTCACATTTCTGTAGTTAGAAGTTTGAATGGGTCTCATTGGGTTAAAATCACGGTGTCAGGAAGGCTGTGTTCCTTTCTGGAGGCTCTAGAGGAGAATCACTTTTCTTGCTTCCAGAGGGCACCCACATTCTTCGGCTCATGGGTCTCATTCTCCTTGAAAGCCATCACATGGCAGCTCTGTGCCTTTCTTCTGCAGCCGCATTTTTCTCTGACTGGTTCTCGTCTTCTGCCTCCTATTCTACTTTAAGGACGCTTCTGATTACATTAGATCCATCTGGATAACCTAGGTGAATCTCCTTAATTTATTTAGTTATTTTTTGTAGAGGGGTCTCACAATGTTACCCAGGCTGGTCTCTAACTCCTAGGCTCCAGCAATCTTCCCGTCTCGGCCTCCCAAAGTGTTGGGATTACAGGTGTGAGCCACTGTGCCCAGCTTTAATCTCCGTATTTTAAGACCAGCTGATTAGCAACCTTTATCCCATCCGCAACTTTAATTCTCATTTGCCAGGTAACACAACATAGGTTGTGGTTTTGGGGATTAGGATATGGACATATTTGAGGGCCATTATGCTATTACAGTAGGACTGGGGTGGTGGAGCCCAGGAAATTACCCTTTTAACAGTCATTCCAGCTGATTCTAATGAAAACAATCAGGACAACACATTTTGAGAAACACTCCTTTGGTTATTTATGCATAAAAGCTATATTTATTCAACTTTGGAATTCAAACAAACACAGAGGTGGTTTAAGATTTGATTTAAACAGAAGATTTAGTACAAACAGAAAAGTAAAATCAGACTCTGATAAACACGGTTATCTAGAAAGAGCTGTTTACACAGGAAGAAGAGGCATGGGCAGATTGATCTTTTGGTGCTTTATTCTGAGATGTTGCAGAGAGGTAACATAGTTTTACAATGCAAAGAAACATTTTACAGCCTGAATATCAAATATTAGGAAAGACAACTGTAACTGAAGTTATGAAATGAAATTTTACTTGGTTTTAAGAGTATACTTGGCTGAAGGTTCTTTATTGCTTGGTCCATTTTACACACACACATACTATATATATAGTGTATATACATATAGTGTATATATGTGTGTGTATATGTGTGTGTATATATGTGTGTGTATATAATATTCAAACGACATCCTCATCCTAAAACACTCTTTTCTTTTTTCTTTTTTTTTTTTTTTTAAAGGCGTCGCGCCCTGTCCTAGGCTGTAATACGGTGGCGTGATCTTGGTTCACCGCAACCTCTGCCCCCCGGGTTCAAGCTATTCTCCTGCCTCAGCCTCCTGAGCGGCTGGGATTACAGGTGCCTGCTAATACACCTGGCTAATTTTTGTATTTTTAGTAGAGACGGGGTTTCACCATGTTGGCCAGGCTGGTCTCAAACTCTTGACCTCGTGATCCACCCGCCTCAGCCTCCCAAAGTTCTGGGATTACAGGCTTGAGCCACCCTGCCTGGCCTAAAGCACTCTTTTCTATCTCTCCAAACCAGCAACGAAGCTGAACTATGCTAGGAATAGTCTATAGTCCCTTTATATCTTATTGAAAAGATTCAGTTTGCTGAGATTTATATTATATATGAGTAAATTCAGCTATTTTATTAAGTGCTTTAGTCTAGCTTAATAGTATTTTGAAACATCATCTACTTTTGCATAGTCTTTTTCTTGGTTTATTGCTCATAAATAATATTTTCTCAAAACTCAAGAAAAATTACTTTAAAAAATCTGGATGCTGGGCACTGTGGTTCACACCTGTAATACCAGCACTTTTGGGAGGCCGAGGCGGGAGGAGGTAAGGAGTTTGAGACCAGCCTGGCCAACATGGTGAAACCCCATCTCTACTAAAAATACAAAAACTAGTTGGGCGTGATGGCGGACACCTGTAATCCCAGCTACAGGGAGACTGAGGCAGGAGAATCGCTTGAACCCAGGAGGTAGAGGTTTCAGTGAGTGCAGAGATCACACCACTGCACTCTAGCCTGGGCAATAGAGCAAGACTGTGTCTCAGAAAAACAAAAACAAAAAACATAAATTAGCTGGGCATTGTCGTGGGCACCTGTAATCCCAGGTATTCGGGAGGCTGAGGCAGGAGAATCGCTTGAACCCGGGAGGTGGAGGTTGCAGTGAGCCGAGATTGTGCCACTGCACTCCAACCTGGGTGACAGGGCAAGACTCCGTCTCAAAAAAAAAAAAAATTAAAAAATAGGTTTCATCAGTTTAGTTCCCCCTGTTCTTTAAATCATAAAATATTTAAACCTAATTATATGCTTTATTTTTTTAAAGTACTTTTTAGAGCTCAAGTTTAGCAGATCTATTTACAATATTATTGTGTGAGAATAGAGAAGAAAGAACTTTAGAGAATGATTAAAATTTTAATGAATGAACACATGAATTAAACCAATATTTAGTCAAATCCAACTAACCTGAAATGTTAACTCAGTTGAACTCTCATAACAATTTATGAGTAAAGTATAATTATCCCTTGTTTCTTAGAGAGGAAACATGCTATGTTGAGTGATTTCACCCAGCCTTCATAGCTGTTAAGCAGTGAAGTTAAGTAACTATTCAAACTTGAGTCTCTGACTCCAAAGTAAATGCTCTTCATAGTATAATAAGGCTTCCATATGCTTAACTCACTAGGCTTATTATTATTATTATTATTATTACTATTATTATTTTTGGTAGGGAGACACTCACTAACCCACAAGGGTAGAAGGCAGGCATGAGGTGGGGAAAGTTTGGCCAGTGTTGGCCCTGGAGGTAGAAGGCCATGTCTTCTGGGGTTGGCTTGATTACATGTTGAACCAAAGAGCTGATTTCTGGAATTTAGTAATCAGTCAAGAGTTACTATTAGAGTGTGTCTTTGTTTTGTATTACTATAACATAATACTGGAAATGATAATTTACAAAGAATAGAGATTTATTTCTCGCTGCTCTGGAGGCTAGGAAGTTCATGATTAAGGCACTGGTATCTTTCTGTATCTTAACATGGTAGAAGGCTTAAGGGCGTAAGAAGGATGAATTTCCTCCATCAAACCCCTTTATAATGGCATTCATCCATTCATAATGGTGAAGCCCTTATGACATAAATACTTCCCCTAAAGCCCCACCTCCTAATACTGCTAGATTGGGGATTAAGTTTCCAACATGAATTTAGGGGAACATATTCAGACCATAGCAAGGTGTCTAGTCCATAATTTCAAATAATTCAGTATCCTTCAAGTCACTGGAATAAAATGTCCTCTATATGTAGTAATTATTTTTCCATATGAAATAATTTTGGGTAATCAGATATTTCAGTTGTTGAGATATATTTTTATTCTATCTCACCATTGGACAGCTTGCACTACTCTCAGCTGTACAACATGGAGCCAAGCAGAGGCCAGACCCTAAGAGCATAGAGTGTGAATATTTGTCTATACCAGATCATAGCCTGGTCAGTAATCATCACCCCACCACAGTGAGACCCCTGGACAAGGGCCACTAATGCTAGATGCTTTGAAAGACAAAAATCAATTAATGTAAGATCAAACTCCTAACAGGAGATAGAGATAATCACAAGTCAGATGGCTTTGATTCCTAAATTCTTCTCGGGTTGTAATTAAAAGACTTTTAAATTAGCACTAAATCATTCAAATCAAGTAATTTTTTTTTTTAGACTTGAAATTCAATCAGTGTTTCCTATGAAATTTAAAATTAAAAACATTTTTAAATAGAAATTTAAATATAACTAACAGTAAAATGTTGTATGACTCAGTTTACTACCACATGTTATACCACTGAGCAGTGTTTCCAGAAATGTATCACCACTGGTAATACCTGAGATAACATTAGGAAGCATGAGACATGATTTCATGTCCATGGATATGGCATTAATTAGCATTAAATCACATAATGACAAAGTTATTTCCTCCTAAGCAACATTTAATCTTTGTGATTATCTCAAGGAGGATGTCTCAGTTTGGTGTTGTCTCTAAATTTCTCTAATTTTTCATTTTGCCAAGGTAGAGCAGACCCCTGTAAAAAGTTTTCATTAGGTAATATACTAGCTAGAATATACTACCATGTTTTATTATTTTTACTCTGTCATGTTTATATTTACTGTTACTTTCTATTCATGCCAAATAATTTGGGTTTTCTATTTGTGGTAGTGATATAAAATTTTTCTTGAGGTGTCTGGAAAGATGGCTGAGTAGGAATAGCTCTGCTCTGCAGCTGCCAGTGAGATCAACACAGAAGGCAGGTGATTTCTGCATTTCCAACTGAGGTACCCAGCTCATTTCATTGGGACTGGGTAGACAGTGGGTGCAGCCCATGGAGGGCAAGCAGAAGAAGGGCAGGGCGTTGCCTCACCCAGGAAGTGCAAGGGTCAGGGAACTCCCTCCTCTAGCCAAGAGAAGCTGTGAGGGACTGTCCTATGAGGAACAGGGCATTCCAGCACAGATAATACGCTTTTCCCATGGTCTTTTCAACCCATAGACCAGGAGATTCCCTTGGGTGCCTACACCACCAGGGTCCTGGGTTTCAAGCACAAAACTGGGCAGCCATTTGGGCAGACACTGAGCTAGCTGCAGGAGTTTTTTTCATACCCTAATAGCCCCTGGAATGCCAGCAAGACAGAACTGTTTACTCCCCCATGGAAAGGGGCAGTGAAGCCAGGGAGCCAAGTGGTCTAGCTCAGGAGATCCCACCGCCACGGAGCCCAGCAAGCTAAGATCCACTGGCTTGAAATTCTCGCTGCCAACACAACAGTCTGAAGTCCATCTGGGATGCTTGAGCTTGGTGCAGGGAGGGGCGTCCGCCATTACTAAGGCTTGAGTAGATGATTTACCCCTCACAGTGTATACAAAGCTTCTGGGAAATTTGAACCGGGTGGAGCTCACTGCAGCTGGGCAAAGCCGCTGTAGCCAGAGTGTCTCTCTAGATTCCTCCTCTCCAGGCAGGACATCTCTGAAAGAAAGGCAGCAGCCCCAGACAGGGGCTTATAGATAAAACTCCCATCTCTCTGGGACAGAGCACCTGGGGGAACGGGCAGCTGTGGGCACAGCTTCAGGACACTTAAACGTTCCTGCCTGCTGGCTCTGAAGAGAGCAGCAGATCTTCCAGCACAGTGCCTGAGCTCTGCTAAGGGACAGACTGCCTCCTCAAGTGGGTCCCTGACCTCTGTGCCTCCGGAGTGGGAGACACCTCCCAGCAGGGTCGACAGACACCTCATTCATGAGAGCTCTGGTTGGCATCTGGTGGGTGCCCCTCTGAGACAAAGCTTCCAAAGGAAGGAACAGGTAGCAATCTTTGCTGTTCTGCAGCCTGTGCTGGTGATACCCAGGCAAACAGCATCTGGAGTGTATCTCCAGCAAACTCCAGCAGACCTGCAGCAGGGGGGCCTGATTGTTAGAAGGAAAACTAACAAACAGAAAGGAATAGCATAAACATCAACAAAAAGGACATCCACACAAAAACCCCATCCAAAGGTCACTAGCATCAAACACCAAAGGTAGATGAGGAAAAATTCAACACTGCAATCTTTGCTCAGGTTTTATGATCACACAATCATCTATAAGACAGCCAAATATTTAATGCTGTTATCTTTTTGTTGTTGTTGTTGAGACTGAGTCTCACTCTGTCAGTAGGCTGGAGTGCAGTGGCACGATCTCAGTTCACTGCAACCTCTGCCTCCTGGGTTCAAGTGATTTTTCTGCCTCAGCCTCCCGAGTAGCTGGGACTACAGGCGTGCGCCACCATGCCCAGCTAAATTTTGTATTTTTAGTAGAGACAGGGTTTCACCATGTTGGCAAGGATGGTCTTGACCTCTTGACCTTGTGATCTGCCCACCTCAGCCTCCCTAAGTGCTGGGATTACAGGCATAAGCCACCACGCCTGGCCTAATGCTGTTATCTTAAGTGCTTAAGCTATCTGTCCCTAAGATCTCCACTTTCATACCACTTCTATTATCAGTCTTCATATTAGAAAACTTGTCTCTCTGAGAAAAATGTTTGTTCTGTGTTCAGATAGCAAACTCACACATACACTTTTGAACTGTAACTTGTGGTTAAATTGTGAACTGATCATATTAATTTCTGCCAAACAGATTTTTTTCACTCAGGATAACGATAGACTATTAGGTGACATCAGTTTAAAAAACTGACTTCCTATCCTGAAGCAGTTGACTACTATAGACTACCAAGAAATCCAAATTCCAAGACCATGCTGTGTAGATTAGAATAGTCCCACCATTTTCTAATGTAAACGCTGAGATATATTGTCAGTGCCCATGGGGTTTGGGTGGTGTGGAGAAACATAACCCCCAACTTCTTATATGTGTGCATACATGATAGAAGACACACACACACATGCACACACACACCCTGGCCAAATTTGAAAAAAATAGATTTTTTTTTTCCTCCAGAGTAGTGGCTAATTTGTTTTTTTTAGATGGAGTCTCACTCTGTTGCCCAGACAGGAGTGCAATGGTGCAATCTTGGCTCACTGCAAACTCCACCTCCTGGGTTCAGGTGATTCTCCTCCGTCAGCCTCCCAAGTAGCTGGGATTACAGGTGCCGCTATCACTCCTGGCTAATTTTTGTATTTTAGTAGAGATAGGTTTTCGTCATGTTGGTCAGGCTGGTTTCGAACCCCTGACCTCAGGTGAGCCCCCCGCCTCGGCCTCCCAAAGTCGTGGGGTTACAGGTGTGAGCCACACACCCGGCTTTTTTTTTTTTTTTTTTTTAATACTATGAAAGGGAGAGAGAGCAAGGTAAAGAGAACTGATTATAATATAATCTTCCTCTGTTTTCCATAATTTTTTACTCTTACTGTAGGTTTAAGAAAACTATGCAATTCTCTCGCTTCAGCAGCTGACAATCCGAGCAATGCTACATTTAGAGAACAATTTCCTTAACCTAGAGTTACCAAGAACATCAAAAGCATAGTTTTATTTAGACCTAAAATGTATAACATTTAGAGTTGCAGAGCCCCACCCCCAAAAAGGAAAGATAATAATTAATTCTGTCATTTGCTTTAATCCAACTAGACGCACTAAAAACAGCTTGAATGTCTTTACTTTCTCTACCTAAGCTTTCAAGGACTCTAGAATGCTATTGCTATAACAAAATATTCAGATAAAAAGAATCTAAATTTGTTCCCTAATGTTGGAATAAAATAATTGGAATATTTTCACTCATAAGGGAGTGAAAATAAAAATAAATAATAAATAATAAAACAATAAAATAAATAATAAAACTAAAAATAAAATGTATGAGCAGTTAAATTTTTCTCTTCAGTTATATTCAGTGGTTTAGAATGAAGAGATTCTTGCCGGCTTTTAAAAATTAACACAGTAAAGATGTTAATTTTATTATTTATACATTTTATCCTTAAAAATAAACTTAGGAATTCATACTCTAGGTCCTAGAGGCTAAAAAATCTAGAGATTTAAATAATTTGGTTAATATAATGTGTCCTGTGTTTCAGAGTATTCAGTTTTACTTGTAAAATTATTTGATTTACTCTGTATTCCAAATACACTAGAAAATTTATATGTATTATAAATAGATGTATTAAGAACAGAATGCATACACACATATAGGAGAACATTTTATTAAGTCAGATACATTTAGTCAATAAATATTCATTGAGCACCTACCACATACCAGGCACAATGATAAATTGCTTCAAATAAATGCATATTTAGAGAATATCTTCACACCATCAAGTAGCTGGCTAATATGCATAGGTATTTCATATGTATGTGTATATAACAACAGACATGCATACATATACATATCTATATGTAGATACATATCATATATTGTATATTCTCCATACACACATTACACAAATACATACTAAATATACATGTATGTTATATATAGAGAGAGAGAGAGACAGCATATGCCAAAATAAATTTAAATTGAATACTTTAAAATTACTTATATTTTATTATTTCTCTGGAGAAAGTCTGTGCTGCTATAATTTATTTAGGTAGATAAAGTCATGCTTTAAAAAAATGCTTTTATATCACAAAGGTGCATTTTTTTTACTTTTCATTTTCATTTCAACAGTTTTTTGGGGTACAGGTGGTTTTTAGTTAGATGGATAAATTCTACACTTGATCTCAGCTAAAAGGCTGTGAAGTGATGGATAGATAAGCTCTTTAGTAGTGATTTCTGAGATTTTAGGGCACCTGTCACCTGAGCAGTATATACTGTACCCAATAGGTAGTCTTTTATCCCTCACCTGCCTCCCAAGATCCACCCCCTCCAAATCCCTAAAGCCTATTGTATCATTCCTATGCCTTTGCATCCTCATTGCCTAGCTCCCACTTATAAGTGAGAACATTACAATATTTGGGTTTCCATTCCTGAATTACTTCACTTAGAATAATGGCATCCAGCTTTGCTGCAAAAGACATTATTTTATTCTTTTATATGGCTGAGCAGTATTCCATGGTGTATAGATACCACATTTTCTTTACCCACTTATTGGTTGATGGACACTTATGTTGGTTTCACATCTTTGCAACTGCCAATTGTGCTGCCAAAAATATGTGTGTGCATCTGTCTTTTGCATATAATGACTTATTTTCCTTAGGTAGATACCCAGTAATGGGATTGCTGGATCCAATGGTAGTTCTACATTTAATTCTTTAAGGAATCTCCATATTATTTTCCATAGTAGTTGTACTAATTTACATTCCCACCAGCAATGTAAAACTGTTCCCTTTTCACCACATCCATGCCAACATCTAATGTCTTTTGATTTTTAAATTATGACTATTCTTGCAGGAGTAAGGTGGTATCCCATTGTGGTTTTAAGTTGCATTTCCCTGGTGTTGAGCATTTTTCCATATGTTTGTTGGCCGTTTGTATATCTTCTTTTGAGAATTATCTATTCATGTACTTTGCCCACTTTTTGGTGGGATTATTTATTTATTTTTTTCTTGCTGATTTGTTTGAGTTCCTTGTAGATTGTGGATATTAGTCCTTTGTCAGTTGCATAGTTTGTGAATATATTCTCCCACTTTGTGGGTTGTCTTTTTACTCTGCTGATTATTATTATTATTATTATTTTTGCTGTGCAGAAGCTTTTTAGTTTAATTAGGTTCCATTTATTTATTTTTGTTTTTGTTGCATTTGCTTTTGGGGTCTTAGTCATGAATTCTTTTCCTAAGCCAATGTCCAGAAGATTTTTTTCGATGTTATCCTCTAGAATTTTTATGGTTTCAGGACTTAGATTTTAGTCTTTGATCCATCTTGAGTTGATATTTGTATAAGGTGAGAGATAGGGATCCAGTTTCATTCTTCTACATGTGGCTTGCCAGTTTTTCCAGCACCCTTTATTGAATAGGATGTCCTTGCCCCAATTTATGTTTTTTATGCTTTGTTGAAAATTGGTTGGCTGTACATATATGGCTTTATTTCTGGGTTTGCTATTCTGTTCCATTGGTCTACATGCCTATTTGCATGCCAGTACCAGGCTGTTTTGGTAACTTGTAGCATAATTTGAAGTTGGGTAATGTGATGCCTCCAGATTTGTTCTTTTTGCTTAGTGTTGCTTTGGTTATGCGGGTTGTTTTTGGGTTCCATATATATTTTAGAATTGTTTTTCTAGTTCTGTGAAAAATGATGATGGTATTTTGATGGGAATTACACTGAATGTATAGATTGCTTTGGGACAACATGGTCATTTTCACAGTATTGATTCTTCCCGTTCATGAGCATGAGATGTGTTTCCATTTGTTTGGGTCATCTGTGATTTCTTTCAGCAGTGTTTTGCAGTTTTCCTTGTAGAGAGATCTTTCACCTCCTTAGGTAAGTATATTCATTCCTAGGTATTTCATTTTATGTTTTTGCAGCTGTTGTAAAAAGGACTGAGTTTTTGATTTGAATCTCAGCTTGGTCATTGTTGGTGTAAGGCAGTGCTACTGATTTGTGCACATTAATTTTCTATCCTGAGACTTTACCGAATTCATTCATCAGATCTAGGAGTTTTTTGAATTAGTCACAAAGGTACATTTTTATTCAATGATTCTTTAAGTGATAATATCAAATTTATGTATTATCTGGTATGGCTTTCAGACACAAAACTTAAACATAAAACATTTATTTAAAAAACCCTGCTTCTTGATATCATAATAAGTCTAGCTCAGTTATTCAACAAATATTTATTTAATGCTTATTCCATGACAGTAATTGTTTTAAGCCCTGGGAGTACAGAAGTTAACAAAATAGAGATCCGTACCTTTGTGGAGCTTTCATGGTACCTTTATGCAATAGGGTGGAATCAGTCTTGCAGTTTCCTTTATTATCTTTATCATAAGATCTTAGGACTGTGATTATGACATCCTGCAATTAAACTATATATTGTACTTTATGGACTGTTAATAATTATGAATCAAGGAGACTAATAAGTCCTAGGAAGAGAAAGCTTTCTGTTCTATTTATTAACTATCCATGGTAATGCAAATGAACAACTGTGAATCAAATGCATTATTGGAAGTTGTTAGTTGTTTTTCATAGAACTGAAATTATATTAGGAGCCTTAAAAATAATTAGGTCCCAGTGTAAGAGAATGGATAATGAAGGTATTCCTATGTGGTTGATTTATTTTATAAGTAGATTTGTAATCTTTATAAAGCCATTACTAATTGTTCCACTTGCATAATATATAATTAAAAGGAAGGTTTATGGTTCCAACACTGTTACAGTAGCAGAGAAAAATGTCCTACCATAAGGCTAAGAACTAGGAATTGGCTTTGATTTGAACAATGATCATTATTACAGCTAACATCTACAAATAATACAGGCTAAACTTATAGCTTACTCTTAATATGAATTATTACAATGAACATTTTTTAAACATTGACTTTGCCAAGTGTCATGCATTTCGTATACATTAACTTTAATCTTTATGCTAAGCACCCCCTACACGGGAGTATTATTTTCCTATTTTACTAATGAGAAAACTGAGACTAAAGGAGGTGAAGTGACCTGACCAAGACAATATTTAGGATGTGCATTTTGAATCACTGTATCATTTGTCCCCAAAAATGCCAAACTTACTAATCTCTATCAGCCTTCTAGGCCCACAGAATCAAGCCTAGAAGTCAGAGTAGAAGGTCTGTAGCACAGTATATAATTCACCTAACTGCAGCAAATAAATGACTCTTTTCTTGGCTTTCTACTTTAACTTTGCTTCACATTCATCCAAAAAAGGAATGAGACTGAAAGCACAGATAATCATAACTAAGCCGTTAGTCATTGTTATTTTATTATTAATTTACTTGGAGAAAAATAACCTTCCTAATCTTCTCTTGAATTCTCTGAGTTCACCAAACAGTCCCAGATAATCCTTTTCTATGACCAATGGGCTAAAATTAAAAAAAAAAAGAAAATAATTATAATAACAACTAAACCAGATTTGTAGTATCTTAAACCCATTGTAACTGAGTATAACAACAGTCTCCCAAATTCCACTTTTCCTAACACCTACCTTAGTACACTTTCTCTGCTAGTCCAGCTATAATTGAAGAACAATTAACGTTAGCATCACGTAATATATAAAAGGGAAAGAGACTACTTTTTCCACAGCCAGTGTCTTTTGGAGGTGATCCTCATACAAATTATGTATTTTGGGTGATTGATGCTTGCAATATTTTTCTTTTTTTTTTTTTTTTTTTTTTTTTGAGGCGGAGTCTCGCTCTGTCGCCCAGGCTGGAGTGCAGTGGCGCGATCTCGGCTCACTGCAAGCTCCGCCTCCCGGGTTCATAAAATCACATGTATAGAAAAATAAAGTAAGCACAAATAGTTCTCACTGAATTTTCATATTCTAGTTTTTTTTATTAAATGGTGATGAAAAGGCTGGCATTTAGATTTGGCAAACAGACACAAAGTAAATTTTAAAATTTGGCAGCAGACTTCCATGGTATGCATTTATGATAGTAATTTTAAAATTGACAGGCCTTATTCTGTAAGCAGCCTTTGACTGAGCTGTTTGAAAATGAGTGAGATTTGTTTAAATCATTTCCTCCACCTAAAGAACTTGAGCTTGACAGATGTGGACTACAGTAATCTAACCTGTTTTTCAATATCTGGATCTACTGGGAAGCCAGCCAACCAAGAAGAAATAACAACTCTCTAATGTGGTAGAAACAAAATGACATATAGCATAGCTAGATGAAAAACAATGTAGTTGTGGAAACCCACATTGATCTCAGTCGAAAGTGGAGTGAATTTGTATGAATACCCAGTACCAAAAATCAATCTTTGACTAAAAATGTGGAAGAGAAAAGTACAGTTAAATATGTGAATGGAAAATGGGCTTACTTTACATTGTACAGTGAGTCTTTCAGAGGTACAGCCTGACTGAATGCCAAAAGCATCAGGGGGAATTTCTGGCAAATATTTTGCCATCCCATACCTGGAGGCTGTGATGGAACTGCATCAGGATTCACCCTGGAACATAGAGGATTCCTTTAGAAACTAAACTAAACTAAACTAAACTAAAAAACATGGAGGTATGGGGCAGAAATAGGCCCAGTAGTGCCAGTTCACCAATATGGGTGCACTCTGATTAGAAAGAACAGTAAGAAAGACAGAAGTTAGACCCACCCTAGAAACCTCAGATTGGGCTGGCTGCTGGGGACTCAGGGTTCTCTGGGTAGACTGGAGAATCAAGAAGAAATTGGCAACTTGAAAGAGAAGAGACCAAGGAGAAGAAAAAGTCATAAAAAGAGAGAGGGAATACACAAATAATAAATGTAGCTGACTTGATCACTGTGCCTCTGGAGAGACTCACCCAAAAATCAAAGGCACAAAATCTAATTGGCCTGAAGACATATTTCCAGCCAATAAAATTTATCTTAATCTTACCCTCACCTTCATCTTTACTAACATTATAATTATATTCTGGAGTTTATTCCTAAAAAATATCTTAGAGATTATTTAGCTCAAGCTGTTCAATTAGAGGATATGAAAACTGAAACCAGAATCATTTAGTGATGGGGCCAAGGTTAGCTAATATGTTAGTTGCCAGAATCTCCTTTAGACAACTTGGTCAAGTTTCTTATTATTCTATGTCAATGTTTGCCAATCCTTAGTCATTTCTGTTTCCTCTTCACTTTTTGCCTCATCTTAGTATTACCAATACTATCATTTTTTTCTGAAATTGATTCAGTTTTTACTTAATACATTTGCATAAAGAAAAATAATTTTTTATGATACTTTAAGTTCTGAGATATGTGCAGAACATGCAGGTTCGCGACATAGGTATACACGTGCCATGGTGGTTTGCTGCACCCATCAACCAATCATCTATATTAGACATTTCTCTGAGTGCTATCCCTCCCTTTGCCCCGACCCAGCAACAGGGCCTGGTGTGTGATGTTCCCCTCCCTGTGTTCATGTGTTCTCGTTGTTCAATTCCCACTTATGACTGAGATCATGCAGTGTTTGCTTTTCTGTTCCTGTGTTAGTTTGCTGAGAATGATGGTTTCTAGCTTCATCCATGTCCCTGCAAAGGACATGAACTTATCCTTTTTTATGGCTGCATAGTATTCCATGCTGTATATGTGTCACATTTTCTTTATCCAGTCTATTATTCATTGGCACTTGGATTGGTTCCAAGTCTTTGCTATTGCAAATAGTGCTGCAATAAACATACGTGTGCATGTGTCTTTATAGTAGAATTATTTATAATCCTTTGGGTATATACCCAGTCATGGGATTGCTGGGTCAAATGGTATTTCTGGTTCTAGATCCTTGAGGAATCACCACACTGTCTTCCACAATGGTTGAACGAATTTACACTCCCACCAACAGTGTAAAAGTGTTCTATTTCTCCACATCCTCTCCAGCATCTATTGTTTCCTGACTTTTTAATGATTGCTTTCTAAGTGGCGTGAGATGGTATCTCATTGTTGTTTTTGATTTGCATTTCTCTAATAACCAGTGATGATGAGGTTTTTTCCCATATATTTTTTGCCCACATAAATGTCTTCTTTTGAGAAGTGTCTGTTCGTATCCTTCATTCACGTTTTGATTTTTTTTTTCTTGTAAATGTGTTTAAGTTCCTTGTAGATTCTGGATATTAACCCTTTGTCACCTGGATATAAAACTTTCTTCCATTCTGTAGGTTGCCTCTTCACTCTGATGATAGTTTCTTTTGCTGTGCAGAAACTCTTTAGTTTAATTAGATCCCATTTGTCAATTTTGGCTTTTGTTGCCATTGCTTTTGGCGTTTTAGTCTTGAAGTCTTTGCCCATGCCTATTTCCTGAATGGCATTGTCAAGGTTTTCTTCTAGGGTTTTTATAGTTTTAGGTCTTACACTTAAGTCTTTAATCCATCTTGAGTTAATTTTTGTATAAGTTGTAAGGAAGGGGTCCAGTTTCAGTTTTCTGCATATGGCTATCAAGTTTTCCCAACACCATTTATTAAATAGGGAATCCTTTCCCCATTGCTTGTTTTTGTCAGATTTGTCAAAGATCAGATGGTTGTAGATGTGCAGTGTTATTTCTGAGGTCTCTGTTCTGTTCCATTGGTCTATATATCTGTTTTGGTTGCTATAGCTTAGTAATATAGTTTGAAGTCAGGTACCATGATGCCTCTAGCTTTGTTCTTTTTGCATAGGATTGTCTTGGCTATGTGGACCCTTTTTTGGTTCCATATGAAATTTAAAGTAGTTTTTTCTAATTCTGTGAAGAAAGTCAATTGTGCTTTGATGGGGATAGCATTGAATCTGTAAATAACTTTGGGCAGTATGGCCATTTTCATGATATTGATTTTTCTTATCCATGAGCATGGAATGCTTTTTCATTTGTTTGTGTCCTCTCTTATTTCCTTGAGCAGTTGTTTGTAGTTCTCCTTCACATCCCTTGTGAGTTGTATTCCTAGGTATTTTACTCTCTTTGTAGCAATTGTGAATGGGAGTTCACTTATGATTTGACTCTCTGTTTGTCTATTCGTGGTGTATAGGAATGCTTGTGATTTTTGCACTGATTTTGTATCCTGAGACTTTGCTGAAGTTGCTTATCAGCTTAAGGAGATTTGGGGCTGAGACAATGGGGTTTTCTAAATATACAATCATGTCACCTGCAAACAGAGACAATTTGACTTCTCTTCCTATTTGAATATTCTTTATTTCTTTCTCTTGCTTGATTGCCCTGGCCAGAACATCCAGTACTATGTTGAATGGGAGTGGTGAGAGAGGGCGTCCTTGTCTTGTGCCGGTTTCCACAGGGAATGCTTCCAGTTTTTGCCCATTCAGTATGATATTGGCTGTGGGTTTGTTATAAATAGCTCTTACTATTTTCAGATACATTCCATCAATACCTAGTTTATTGAGAGGTTTTAGCATGAAGGGGTGTTGAATTTATTGAAGGCCTTTTCTGCGTCTATTGAGATAATCAATCATGTGGTTTTTGTCATTGGTTCTGTTTATGTGATGGATTACATTTATTAATTTGCGTAAGTTGAACCAGCCTTGCATCCCAGGGATGAAGCCGACTTGATCATGTTGGATAAGCTTTTTGATGTGCTGCTGGATTTGGTTTGCCAGTATTTTAATGAGGATTTTTGCATTGATGTTCATCAGGGATACTGGCCTGAAATTTTATTTTCTTGTTGTGTCTCTGCCAGGTTTTGGTATCAAGACAATGCAGGTCTCATAAAATGAATTAGGGAGGAGTCCCTCTTTTTCTATGGTTTGCAAGAGTTTCAGAATGGTAACAGTACCAGCTCCTCTTTGTACCTCTGGTAGAATTCGGCTATGAATCATCTGGTCCTGTTTTTTTTTTTTTTTTTTTTTTTGGTTGGTAGGCTATTAATTATTGCCTCAATTTCAGAACTTGTTATTGGTCTATTCAGGGATTCAACTTCCTCCTGGTTTAGCCTTGGAAGGGTGTATGTGTCCAGGAATTTATCCATTTCTTCTAGATTTTCTAGTTTGTGTAGAGGTGTTTATAGTATTCTCTGATGGTAGTTTGTTTTTCTGTGGGATCAGTGGTGATATCCTCATTATCATTTTTTATTGTGTCTATTTGCTTCTTCTCTCTTTTTTTATTATTCTGGCTAGTGATCTATTTTGTCAATCTCTTCAAAAAACCAGGTCCTGGATTCATTGATTTTTTGAAGGGTTTTTTGTGTCTCTATCTCCTTCAGTTCTGCTCTGATCTTAGTTATTTCTTGTCTTCTGTTAGCTTTTGAATTTGTTTTCTCTTCCTTCTCTAATTCTTTTAATTGTGATGTTAGGGTGTTGGCTTTAGATCTTTCCCACTTTCTCCTGTGGGCATTTAGTGCTATAAATTTCTCTCTAAACATTGCTTTAGCTGTGTCCCAGAGATTCTAGTACATAGTGTCTTTGTTCTCATTGGTTTCAAATGACTTATTTTTTTCTGCCTTAATTTCGTTATTTACCTAGTAGTCATTCAGGAGCAGGTTGTTCAGTTTCCATGTAGTTGTGCAGTTTTGAGTAAGTTTCTTAATCCTGAGTTCTAATTTGATTGCACTGTGGTCTGAGGGACTGTTGTGATTTCCACTCTTTTTCATTTGGTAAGGAGTGTTTTACTTCCAATTATGTGGTCAATTTTAGAATAAGTGTGATGTGGTACTGCTAAGAATGTATATTCTGTTAATTTGAGGTGGAGAGTTCTGTAGATGTCTGCTTCTTCCAGAGCTGAGTTCAAGTTTTGAGTTCTGTAGGTCTGCTTGGTCCAGAGCTGAGTTTAAGTCCTGAATATCCTTGTTAATTTTCTGTCTCATTGTTCTGTCTAATATTGACAATGAGGTGTCAAAGTCTCCCATTATTATTGTGTGGGAGTCTAAGTCTCTTTGTAGGTCTCTAAGAACTTGCTTTATGAATCTGGGTGCTCCTGTATTGGGTGCATATATATGTAGAATAGTTAGTTCTTCTTGTTGCATTGATCCCCTTTACCATTATGTAATGCCCTTCTTTGTCTTTTTTTTAATCTTTGTTGGTTTAAAGTCTGTTTTATAAGAGACTCAGATTACAACTCCTGCTTTTTTTTTTTTTTTTCCCTTTCCATTTGCTTGGTAAATATTCCTCCATGCCTTTATTTTGAGCCTTTTATTATGTGTCTTTGCACATGAGATGGGTCTCCTGAGTACAGCACAATGATAGGTTTTGACTCTTTATCCAATTTGCCAGTCTGTGTCTTTTAATTGTGGCATTTAGCCCGTTTACATTTAAGGTTAATATTGTTATGTGTGAATTTGATCCTGTCATTATGATGTTAACTGGTAATTTTGCCCGTTAGTTGATGTAGTTTCTTCATAATGTCGATGGTCTTTACAATTTGGTATGTTTTTGCAGTGGCTGGTACTGGTTTAGTGCTTCCTTCTGGAGCTCTTGTAAGGCAGACCTGATGGTGACAAAATCTCTCAGCATTTGCTTGTCTGTCAAGGATTGTATTTCTCCTTCGCTTATGAAGGTTAGTTTGGCTGGATATGAAATTCTGGGCTGAAAATTCTTTTCTTTAAGAATGTTGAATATTGGCCCCCACTCTCTTCTGGCTTGTCGGGTTTCGGCAGAGAAATCTACTATTAGTCTTATGGGCTTCCCTTTGTGAGTAACGTGACGTTTCTATCTGGCTGCCCTTAACATTTTTTTCTTCATTTCAACCTTGGTGAATCTGATGATTAAGTGTCTTGGGGTTGCTCTTCTCGAGGAGTATCTTTGTGGTGTTTTCTATATTCCCTGAATTTGAATGTTGGCCTATCTTGCTAGGTTGGGGAAGTTCTCCTGGGTAATATCCTAAGAGTGTTTTCCAACTTGGTTCCATTCTCCCCATCACTTTCAGGTATAACAATTAAACATAGGTTTGTTTTTTTCACATAGTCCCATATTTCTTGGAGACTTTGTTTGTTCCTTTTCATTCTTTTTTTTCTCTAATCTTGTCTTCACAGTTTATGTCATTAAGTTGATCTTCAATCTCTAATATCCTTTCTTCTGCTTGATTGATTTAGCTATTGATACTTGTGTATGCTTCACAAAGTTCTGTGCTGTGTTTTTCAGCTCCATCAGATCATTTATGTTCTTCTCTAAAGTGGTTATTCTAGTTAGCAGTTCCTCCAGCCCTTTTTCAAGGTTCTCATCTTCCTTGCATTGGGTTAGTACATGCTCCTTTAGCTCAGAGGAGTTTGTTATTACCCACCTTCTGAAGCCTACTTCTGTCAATTCATCGAACTCATTCTCCATCCAGTTTTGTTCCCTTGCTGGCAAGGAGTTGTGATCCTTTGCAGGAGAAAAGGCATTATGGTTTTTGGAATTTTCAGCCTTTCTGTGCTGGTTTTTCCTTTTCTCTTTAACAAACCTGAGAAAAACAAGCAACGGGGAAAGGATTCCCTATTTAATAAATGGTGTTGGGAAAACTTGCTAGCCATATGCAGAAAACTGAAACTGGACCCCTTCCTTACAACTTACACAAAAATTAACTCAAGATGGATTAAAGACTTAAACATAAGACCTAAAACCATAAAATCCCTAGAAGAAAACCTAGGCAATGCCATTCAGGACATAGGCATAGGCAAAGACTTCATGATTAAAATGCCAAAAGCAATGGCAACAAAAGCCAAAATTGACAAATGAGATCTAATTAAACTAAAAAGCTTCTGCACAGCAAAAGAAACTATCATCAAAGTGAACAGGTAACCTACAGAATGGGAGAAAATTTTTGCAATCTATCCATCTGACAAAGGGCTAATATGTAGAATCTACAAGGAACTTAAACAAATTTACAAGAAGAAACAAACACAGACATCAAAAAGTGGGCGAAGGATATGAACAGACACTTCTCAAAAGAAGACATTTATGTAGCCAGCAAACGTATGAAAAAAAAGCTCATCATCACTGGTCATTAGAGAAACGCAAATCAAAAACCACAATGAGATACCATCTCACACCAGTTTGAGTCACGATCATTAAAAGTCAGGAAACAACAGATGCTGGAGAGTATGTGGAGAAGTAGTAATGTTTTTACCCTGTTGGTGGGAGTGTAAATTAGTTCAACCATTGTGGAAGACAGTGTGGCAATTCCTCAAGGATCTAGAACCAAAATACCATTTGACCCAGCAATCCCATGACTGGGTATATACCCAAAGATTATAAATCAATCTCCTATAAAGACACATGTGCACATATGTTTATTGCAGCACTATTCACAATAGCAAAGACTTGGAACGAACCCAAATGCCCATCAGTGATGGACTGGATAAAGAAAATGTGGTACATATACACCATGGAATACTATGCAGCCATAAAAAAGGATGAGTTCATGTCCTTTGCAGGGACATGAATGAAGCTGGAAACCTTCATTCTCAGCAAAACTAATGCAAGAACAGAAAACCAATATTTTCAGTCATAAGTGCAAGTTGAACAATGAGAACACATGGACACAGGGAGGGGACCATCACACACCATGGCCTGTCGTGTGGTGGGGGGCTAGTGGTGGGATAGCATTAGGAGAAATACCTAATGTAGATGACAGGTTGATGGGTGCAGCAAACCACCATGGCATGTGTATACCTATGTAACAAACTGCACATTCTGCACATGTATGCCAGAACCTAAAGTATAATAAAAACAAAAAGAATCTTGTTCACAATCCATGTATGGTCTCTACATTTCACCTTACTATTTAGCTCTACTTTTAGTAGAATCACAAAAGATGTTTTTTACTAGGATATGAGTTTGTTTCCTTTAACTATTCTTCCTTAATTTTTTTCATATAGTAATAGGAATATTTCTGGATTTGTAAGCTTTCTGTTCCTCAGAGGATGTATTGAAAAATCTATTGGAAGGTCAGGCGTGGTGGCTATGCCTGTAATTGCAGCACTTTGGGAGGCCAAGATGGAAGGTAGGCTTGAGGCCAGGAGTTCGAGGAAAATATATTGAAAACTACTAAAATTGCAACCTTTTAACAGTTTGCATGCTTTGGTTCCAGATTATTTTCCAAATAGTTTTTGTATCATCCCCTTTTGATGATCACTAGAAGGTGCTAGAACTAAGTGTCTTCATTTACATTCATGACTTTATTTATTTATTTATTTATTTACTGAGACAAAGTCTTGATCTGTCGTGCCCAGGCTGGAGTGCAGTGGCACGATGTCAGTTCACTGCATCCTCCACCTCCCAGGTTCAAGCAATTCTCCTGCCTCAGTCTCCCAAGTAGCTGGGATTACAGGTGCACACCACCATGCCCAGCTAATGTTTCGTAGTTTTAGTAGAGATGGGGTTTTATCATATTGGCCAGGCTGGTCTCAATCTCCCGACCTCAGGTGGTCTACCCACCTCGGCCTCCCCAAAGTGCTGGGATTACAGGCGTGAGCCACCATGCCTGGCCACAACTTTATTTATTAAGACTGTGTTCACTATAAACTTTAAGGGAGCTTGAAGACTTTAGGAAAAATACAGTTGGTCTTATGAGAAATGCTGAGGAATGCTTTGTGAATTTGTGGTTCTATTTTGAGCAGTATGTTTTCTCAGAGAGATCCTTCCAACAGAGCATGTACTCCATGTTCTCCATATGGTGCACTGAAATTGTAGGGAATGTATATCTATCTATATATTCTGGATGTACATTTCCTTTATTCTTCAGTCCTTCTGGCAAAATCTTTGTCTCAACATGCTTTGGATGACATTTAGGGAAGTTTATACTTTCAAGTTTGTAATGAGTAGAAGAGAAGATTCTAAGTATCGTTTTTCTCAGGGCATGATAAATGACCAAACTAGTAAAGTTATAAAACACCACTGCAATATTTCATTAATAAATTTATATGCAAGGTGATAGTGTGATATATCACTTAGAATTCAAGATTTCAGTGTGAAGAAGGTAGCACATATTCCTCAAAAAGCTGAGACAACAAAACCGTTTTTGAGAATCTATGTAATATTCACAAAAATTATCATATACCAGTCCAGGGACGAAGCCTCCAAATGTCCTAAATATTAATATAAGACAGACTATGCTCTGTTGCCATAATACAGGGTAATTAGAAACCAATAACAAATGAATATTTTTAAAAAACTGTACATAGCTTCACTATAAGCAATATTGTCTCTAGGCTACAAATTCTGCTTAAGAAATTTAAGTCTGTAAAAGAAGAAAAGGTTGAAACCGCATATATTATGAAAACCAAAACCAAAACCAAATGATACTTAATAAGCATGTCCTTTAATAACACAGCAAGTTTATCAATAATCTAACAGTTGAGATAATAGGTAGCAGTCTTTTTTTTTTGTTTCAGTCTATCACCTATGCTGGAGTGCAGTGGCATAGTCATGGCTCATTGTAGCCTTGAACTCCCGGGCTCAGGCGATCCTCCAACCTTAGCCAATTTAGTAACTGGGACCACAAGTGTGAGCCACCATGCCTGCTTGATTTTTTTATGGAGACTAGGGTCTTGCCATGTTGCCCAGTCTGGTTTTGAACTCCTGGGCTCAAGCAATCCTCCCACCTTGACCTCCTAAAGTGCTGGTTTACAAGTGTGAGCCACCTCACCCAGCCTAGATAATCTTATTAAGACAAATGCTTAGGACTACAAACAGGATTGTTCCATGTTACATTTCTGTGTATTTGGTGGGACCAATGAATTAGCTGATTTTTCATTTTTTCTTGTGTATTTTAGAATGTTTTTATAATTGGCAGGTATTACTCTTAAGTGCAAAATATAGAATCTCAAGAAAAGGCTGGGCGCGGTGGCTCACGTCCATAATCCCGGCACTTTGGGAGGCCAAGGGGGGTATCACAGGAGCCTGGCCAACATGGTTAAACTCCGTCTCCACTAAAAATACAAAAGTTAGCTGGGCATGGTGGCACACACCTGTAATCCCAGCTACTCGAGAGGCTGAGGCAGGAAAATCACTTGTACCCAGGAGAGGGAGGTTGCAGTGAGCCAGGATAGCACCACAGCACTCCAGCCTGGGCTGCAGAGTAAGACTCTGTTGTGACACCACCACCAACAAAAAAACTCCCAAAAAACCTCAAGGAAAATAAAGAGTACACTCCTGGCAAGTAGCATTTTCTAAAGCTACTCTGAAAGAGTGGTCTATATTAGGAAAATTTAATTTCCTCAAGAAAGCAAATTCTTTTGTAACTCAGTATTTCATAGAAAACAAAATCCTATATATGTGTGTGTGTATGTGTATATTGTGTGTGTATATATATATAGTTTAGTAAGGAAAACATAATAAAAAAACTTCATAAATTCCTTAGAAAAGCATAAATTCAGTACTTTCTCAGAATTTACATTTTGTTAAGAGTAGCATCAGTCAGTGTGTAAGGCCTTGTAGCCAGCATCCTTACTGCTCTGCCTATAGCCTCCTGGCCCACCCTGAAGGTCAGCTGTGGCTAGGGTGGGCCGTTGCAGTACCCGCCAACAGCTTTCTGCCTCAGACACCTGCATGTTTGCCTCAGGGTTTTCTCCGGATACTTGGAGAAATACTTGGCCTGAGTATAGGACAGGCCAGAAGTGATTTATATTAATCCTCTCAGGAGGAACCTTTGAACAAGGAGGGCAGAATTGAGGGATTTATGGCCCAGCTTCCTCATCTCAGAAGGACAATCTAAGGCATGTCCGCCATAGTTTCTCAGTGGGTCCTCAGCAGAACTGGGCCCAGTTGCCCATAGCGGAAGCCTGCTTCTGATTAATGTATCCTTTTCAACTTTCCTTCCTTTACTGTGTCACTTCCTCACTCCTCACTTCCAAAACACTTACATCCAAATCCTGTGTCACAGCCTGCTTTCTGACAGGGGAATACAATCTAAGGTTGCATGCTAGATGTGAGACAACTTCTTGAAACAAAGGCTTTTTCGTGTTTACTCTGGAATTCCTGAACTTAACATGCCTCCAGCACATATAAAAATCAGATATTTTCCTAGACCTCAATTAGATCTGAATACAGCAGAGAATACAGTCAAGGATTCTACAGAATGAGGTATACTGGATTAATTTCTATAAGAGACACAACAAAAGTGCTATAGCATGTAGTCACTAATTATAAATTAGGAGATCAGCAAAGGCTTTAAGGAGGAGATAGTAGTAAATCAGGCATCTGAAGGATGCACAAGATTTTGTCAAGTGGAGAAGAAGGATTAAAGTGACATTCCAGGCAAATGAAAGAGCAACATCAAAGTCTTAGAAGTGTTAGGGTACATGGACTACTGAGAGAAAATAATAGTGCTTTTGGAATGAACCTCAGAGTACATGAAATAAGAGGGCAGAAAGCAAAAAGGAGCTAAGTTAGTCCATGGCAGCCTGCACATTTGAGGAAGCGCTGAATAGATGGGGAGAGAATGTTTCAGAACTGCACATAGAGAGCTATTTTTTTTGGTGTGACTTCTAAAAAAAAGCCTCGCCCACGCATTGACGGTCACTTCCTTTGCTAACATTATTTTGAAAGTCTGACTCACTAATAGAGCATTTTTCCTGAAACTCAAGGCATTTAGAATTTGGATATATTTTCTTTTCTTTCTTAAAGAGGACAAGAAAAAGAGAAAAGAGCTTCTCTTCTTGCCTGGGATTTCAACAAGTGTTTGTATCTTACATTGTCTAATTTATTAGAATTCATTTCTTTAAGCTTTCCGCTTTGAAGCTATCACTTTTTCTGAAGGGGACCATGATGTGCTCATTCTCCTTATATAAATTAGTTTGTGAAGAGAAAGATTTGGGAGACCAATGCAATGATCATCTAGTATGACGGGTGGGATAAGCACTGGTCTGAAAACAAGGAAACCTGGGCTCTAACTCTGGATCTTCCTCATCCTGGCTTTTTGGCCTTGGGGGAATCATTAAAACTTTCACTCTCTGTTCAGTGAGGTGTTGGACTAGATGATCTCTAAGATTTCTTCTAGCCCCAACTTCTTGTCCACTTGACAAAATCTTGTGCAACCATGGAGGACATGCCTCAGATTGTCCTGACATGATTAACTAAAGGTCAGAGGAGGAAACTGAGTCTCTTATGAATGTCACTAAAAAAAAGTTATTTGAAAATTGATGACATTATCATTTTTTGAAAAAATATAATGCAAACATCATTTTCACTAGCTCCTTTAAAAGATCTTTTTTCTGATGATTTAATGTAAGCTCCATCAATTAAAATAGGCATAATCGTGCTCTTATAAAATAGTAATTTTTTAAAATGTATCTGATGGCACCAGGCCTTGGAGTATATTTCATTAGTTGTTGGAAAGATGATAGCATTTAATTAAGAAATGAATCACAATGAACAATCTAGATTCTGAATGTATTTCCCACTGAAATATAGACATCATTGATAGATGACAGTCTGTTTTTAGGGCTAGCAGTCTTTAAGATATTGTTGTAGTACAAAACAAGGTTAAAAAAACTCTTGTCTCCTTATACTCTGAATAAAGTAGTAGTCAGAGAAGCAGTCTTCATAATTTACTTCTACTTTATCATGCACCTTCTAAATCGAGTTTTTTTTTTTTTCATATTGGAAAACACTCCAGCTTATTCTGTCAGTGATTTTTTCCCCACGTGGTAATGATGGAAAGGTCTTAACTTACAGAGAAATAAATATGGGAACAATACCTGTTTAAACAGCAAGCACAGGGGCAGGTGAGAGAGTCTGGGAGGAGGTTCTTTTGCCTGAGGGTCACTGTCATGCAACAGTGCTGAACACAGCAGCGTCCTCTACTAACTTCAAAATTTAGAAATCTCAAGTAATGTTCCAATATTATCCAGGGAATCTGAAAAGAAAAACTGGCGTGCTCAATAAGTATATTTTTTTAAAGTCATATTGGGGCTGGTCGTGGTGGCTCATGCCTGTAATCCCAGCACTTTGGGAGGCCAAGGCAGGTGGATCACGAGGTTAGGAGTTCAAGACCAGCCTAGCAACATGGTGAAACCCCATCTCTACTAAAAATACAAAAATTAGCTGGGCATGGTGGTGTGTGCCTGGAATCCCAGCTGCTCGGGAGGCTGAGGCAGGATAATTGCTTGAACCAGGACCCATGAGACAGAGGTAGCAGTGAGCAAGATCATGCCACTGCACTCCAGCCTGGGCTACAGAACGAAACTCTGTCTCAAAAAAAAAAAAAAAAAAAAAAAAAAAAAAAGTCATATTGGGCTTGAGAACTCTCTAGCCTGATTATTTACTTTTTAGACCTCAAACAGTTCAAGAGAATGCAAAACAAACTATACTTTGAACCTAATAGTACAATGACAAAATAATTATTTTCTTTCCAAAACATTTGAAAATATGTCCAGTGCACTTGTTAAGACAAAATTCTAGATCCACAAATATTAAAATCACAAAAATGGTTTTGGTGAGAAGTGGTGAGGAGACCAGACAGGAAAGGCGAAGAAAGAGAATTAGCATTCACAGCATACTTTCCCGCCAGCTAGCCTGATATACACTAACTTTATGCTAATTTATATAATCTTCACAAACAACTCTATAAGGTAGGTGTTATCTTTATTTTACAGTGGATAGAACTGAGGTTCATTAAAGTTAATTAACTTGCTCATCATAGTGTGGTTGTTAATGTCAGAGACCTCATTTGCTTTCAAGAGCTGTGCTGTTTAATACCATGCTGTGTTCTGCTTCAGATGATGCATCTCTGCAGGAATAAAAGCATGTACTGTACATTTATTTTCCAAGAGTTAAATCACTATCATTTGATTTTAACATAAGCAAAGCAAAAGTCCCAGAACATAAGCTTATCATTGTGAAACTACTGCAGATTTGGATATCACAGGGTACACGTGGCAGGCTGGTGGGACCTCAGTTTAGTCTGACAGAGTTTGATACACTTGATGGGTGCAATGAGGACTGAACCATCAGAGGCTGGTGACTGGCCGCCAGGAATCACCTGCAGCCAGTTACTTATTGGCAAAGTCAGAATAGGGTGAAGTGAGTAAGGCCTTTGCTCCAAGTGTAAAATTTAAGGGGGTACCCAAAACTCAGTAATTGAAATAAAAAATATTCTAATGCAATTTCTTAAAAAAAATCCAAATCAGCAAATTACCTGTTTTTGTAAATAACAGCAGGGCTCTGAGTTCTAAGCCATGTCAAATAGTGAATTTCTTTATCTCTCAGAGGTCTAAGGAAGAAGAAAGATCTCACTGGGTAAAATCAGAATGATTTTTACTAGATTCAGGCACTCTGTTTTGGGGGGTATAGGAGCAGTATATTCTCTGGTCCTGTGCTAGTAGGAATCTCCTACTTTCTTAGAGTGGAGCTAGACTGGGCATGACTAAGTGTCTTGATTTTCCCAGGCTATGTAGGTTTTAGCACTGAAAGGACTGCTCCCCGCAAAATCCTCAGTCTTGGAAAAACTGCAATGATTGGTGATCCTAGCAGAGGGGATGTACTTAAGAGTCATACTACTAAAAAAAGAAAAAAAAGAAAAGAAAGAAAGAAAGAAAGGAAAAGAGAGAATATGTGGATATTCTGTTTGGGGCCAGCTCTTAGCATTTAACATAGGTAGAAGAAGAATGTTTGAGTATATATTTGACTATTAAAATTAGAGTCATGCCAACCAGGGTGAAGTTACAGGTGACGTAATTTATATGTTCCCAGGCTACACCAGCCTGGGAAAGGGGTATGGGGAATGATAGTCTTGGTGATTTCTCTGGAAGATATCACCACCTGCTTTCTTGGGCTTTCCAACTCCTTTAAATCCTGTTCTACTTATTCCTTGAGTCCCTGGGAGGTCTTGCACCTGCCATATTGAGCAAGTCCTCTTATCTTCTAGTGTTTGACATAGACATTGATGACTATCACTGTGACTGTGATTGAGGGTTTGGGATTTCCAAAGCCACCAGAGCAGTCAATTGGCACCACTTCCTGCAGGGATGCATTCTGCTGTATTCAGTCAAATTCACTGAAATAAGATTTGTTTCCAAAATCTTTTTTTTTTTTTTCTCAATGAGTTCCCTACACCTTCACTCTACCCCGACCCAATTTAGATCTGAACAAAAGTCTAATGAACTGCTCCCTCCAAACAAAGGCAAAATTACTGTAATGATGGAGAAATAGAAGTTATAAGAGCCCGTGAGTGAATTTGAACTAATCTTGTATTCTTTTCTTTTAAAGAAAACCCCTGGATCCATGTTGTGGACTGAATTGCATCCCTCCTCCAATTCATATATTGAAGCTCTAACCCCTAATGTGTTTGGAGATAGGGCTTTTAGGCTGTAATTAAGGTTAAGTGAGGTCATAGGATGAGGTCCTAATCTGATAGGACTGATGATCTTACAAGAAGAGTAAGGAGATCCCCCTGTCCTTCTTTCCTGCTTTTCTTCTCTCTTTCCCCCCCCCCCCCTACTTCTTCCTCTCTTTCTCTCTCCATGTGATTACATAGTCAGAAGGCAGCCTTCTGCAAGCTAGGAAGAGAGTCCTCTCCAGAGACCAATCATGGTGGCATCCTGCTCCCAGGTGTATAGCCTCTGGGGCTGTTAAGAAAAATAAATGTGTGTGGTTTAAACCACTCAGTCTATGATATTTTATTATGGCAGTCTTAGCAGACTAAGACAATTAATTTTGACTATGAACCTGTATTTGACCAATAGGAATGCAAATTGAAATCCTTATCTCTGACTTTATTAACTTTGTGTTACAGTGATAATTTATGGCCCAGAGAAGGCAAATCAGCACAGAGACAGGAATATTTTTTGGTCTGGAGCATTGACAGCAATTTAGCTACTGGGAAGCTATTGTTGTGAACATCAGAGGTGATTACAAGAGTGAAAGCCAGAAAGAGAAAGTTCCTTTTGTTTGAGCAACTCGAGTGAAACAGATTTGGTGGCATGACAGTAGAGGCCATTTCTGAGTGGGAGACAGCATAGCACAGTGGCTAAAAGCAGGGACTCTGGACTCAATACCTGCATCCACTATATATAATCTGTATAAAAGTAGACATGTTACTTTATCTTTCTTTGCATCAATTCCTTATCTATAAGATAGTACCTATATCACAGAGTTTCTATAAAGAACAAACTTTATAAGATGTGTGGAGCTTTTAGAACACTGCTTATTGCATAGAAAATCTTCAGAATATATTACCTATTTCATTTATAAGAAAACATCTTTAGTGTTTCCTAAACAAATAGCATTCTCATTTGTCCAGCTGTACAAACTCTTGACTACCCTTTGCCTGGTATTCATATTCAGTCTATTCCCATGTCCTATCAATGTTATCTTCCAAATATTCAATTAATCCACATCCCTTCATCTCCACTACAGAGGACAAGTTTCTCTGGGAAAGAAAGTATTTTTCCTGGCTTCCAGAGAGGGAAGGGGGGTTAAAAGTTTTTACAATGTACTTAGGTTTTTGCTATTTACTGCAATAGTCTAATTCATCTAGCTTTGCCTCCCCCATCCCCACCACTTGTTCTCCACACCTTGAGAAGAGTCCTTAAGGCTCTTCCTGAGCCTTCCCTACTATTACTTGGTTAACAGTTGACTCATCATAAGTCAGCTCAAGTGTCCTTTCATGGGGACACTTGTCTTGCCTGCAATTCTCCCCTTTTCTCAAATCTAGGTAGGTTTTCTTTGTTATTTGTCAGATTTCTCTCCTTCATAAAATATTTAGTCTACTCTTGCTCACCATCATACCTGTAGTGCCTGGGAGAGTGCTTGGCTCATACATGATAATCAGTATTTGTTGAATGAATGAACTAATAAAGAAATGACCTGTCGGCTGGGGCTTCATCTCTTTTGCTGTTGAATGTTGTCTATACTATTACTTGACAAATTGTTTTAATTGGTCCCTCAGGCCAATATGGCCTAAGCTATGTGGGTTATAAGTGTTATCATTTAAAAAAATCATATTAAATTATTCACTTGCATTGAAATATTCAAACCTACAGCTACCTAACAAACTTTATCTGAATGCCAGAATACAAAGAAATATTTCCAAACAGCCTTCTTAGGGCATAAAACTTAGCTGCACTCTTTCTACAGTGAGTCTTACATCCATTAGAGGTCTTAATTAAGACTTAATTTTACTTGAAGGATTCCTAGAACTACAAATATCTGATGCATATAAAAATCACTGACAACAATCTTTGAAGAGTTCAGAAAATAAAGTTTGCAACTGGAGGTAGTTTTTGCTTCGTATGTACCATTTTTTTCTGCGGCTCCGAGAAAAAGGAAAGGGGTAGTTTATTGAGCAGCACTTAGAAAAACATTTATTGAACAGAAAATATATTACTTTACCCTGAAAGGTATTATCATATTTCAAAGCTAATTTTCATACATAGAAATGGAGACTGAAAAGATTATTTTTATCAGATTTTCTCAGCTGGTAATAATAAATGTGAATTTCAAATTTCCAGAACTTTTGACTTCCAAGTGTATCCTCCTGGTGAGCCATGCTGCCTCTGCCTTTAGGGTTGGCCAGAGCTTGTCTGCTGCCAACACCCTATAAATGGATTGCACAGGGTATTATACAAGCTCTGGATTCCTTCCTTCTTTCTGTCTTTCTTCTTTCCTAGAGGAAATGCTTGAGTTGTTAAAGGTGCATTTTCTCTGTCTTGTCTATCATTTAGCTGTTTCTCCTTCCTGTATGTTTTTTGGTATGTTATCCAGAGTTACATGACATTAATAAATACTCAGGAATTAAGTGATTTTCATTCTTCATGCTTAAAGAAAAAACTCCACTAGTATTCAAATTCTTTAATATCGAAATCATTTTCTGCATCATTCTACCACAAACCCTAAATAAAAGTTGCATGTGCAGGCACTTCAATCCTTCACACATGAACCCTTCCATTTAGTTATTTATTTAATTCCACTCCTGGAATAAGATAGGTATGCATTACAGTTTGGGTAAATAATGATTGCATTGTTCTCTTCTCATGTAATTTACTGGGGATTGGCACATCCTAGAGTAAATTGCAAAGACCGGAATTGGATTGAAGTGGAGTGCAGCTGTTATATGCCTGTGTACAAACAGCTTCCAAATAACAGTCTAAAATAGTCTTCCAACAGTGTCTGGTGATCTTGCCAGCAATTTTTCTCATTGCCCTCGGATGTAAATCAGCTGAGCTAGGATGCATAAACTTAACAGATTGTCTTTTTAAAACAGCTTAGTCAAAATTATTTTTAAAATACAGAAATGGCCTGAAGCTTGGTGTATGTGTGTGTATACGCACGCATGCATGCACGCACACATACACACATGCATATTGCTGACAATGATTTTGTAAACTCTGTAATTTTTATTCCACATTGTGTGAGACCTACACTTCTCCTGGGATCCATCTGATATAGAATCTGTTGGTTTTCCACCAGTGATAATTTGATGTAAAATCTTAAATCTGACCTGAAATGTTTTTTTGTCTTACTATCTTTACATCAGTATTAATCGTTGTGATATACCAAGATATAATTCAGTTGGTTCATAACTGTGCCAATAGCTCTATCTTTATGTACAAATAGACATACCTAAATCCAGTTCATTTTAAAAAATTTAACTACACTACAAAAGAGGTTGAATTATTCTCATTTTGTTTTTGGATATGTTGGATGTGGGAAGTGGAGAGTAACAAGTACGATATTATTGATCATTATGGATTGCATGGCTGATACAGATAATATAAGTTTTCATTAATTTAATAAATGTTAACTGAGAGCTAGTGGGCCCCCGTGATTATATTAGGCTCTGGGGTTACTGAGATGAAGATTCTATGTCCCATTGTCAAAGCAGGGAGTTTCTTAAGGAGATAACCATGCAAACAGAGAGAATACAGTATGATGCTCTTTTACTATAAACAGCACCATTGACTTCCAATCAATTAGTTTTGATAATATCTGAAAGAGATATCTCTATAGCTGCTATAATAAATGTATGTACAAAAAATAGAGAAATAGGAAAAGGATTATCTAACCCTACTTGCAAGACCAAGAAAAGGTTTTACGAAGAAGATAATGACTGAGATGGCAATGAAAAGTGTTTGAGGTATTTTGACAAAGGGGACAGAGTCGGAGGAGAACATTCCCATAGAGGGAGTAATGCAAACATATAGAACTTGAATCATTCATGATACTGCAAATGGTTCAGTATTTCAGGGGAGTAAAGTCCGAGCAAGGAAGTGGCAAGAGATAACCCTGAATAAATAGGCCAAAATCAGAGTGAGAACTTTTCATGCCATGCAAATGGGATTAGATTTTTATGCCCTAAAGTAGCTGAAAATGTTTGAGAGTCTTAAACTTGAGAGTGTCATAGTCATCTTTTTGCATTAAAAATATCATTCTGACAGTACTATGGAGAATGGACTGAATGAGGACAATACGAAGGCTTGGGAAATCTATAAGGGGGCTTTTGCAGTAATCTCAGTGACAAATGATAAATGCCTGAACCAGAACAGACACAAGGAAATGGAAGGGAGAGTTATGAGATGTCTTGAAATGTAGAATTCACCATCTTGGTAACTGATTTGATGTGGGATGTTGGGGCTGGATAGGAGAGAGAGAAACGTAAGATATCTTTGAGATTTGTCTTATGCAACTACATGGATGATGGTATATTTTCCTGAGATAATCAATTTAGAAGGTAGAGTAGGTGTGGGGGTGTTGAGTTCAATTTTGGTAAGTGATAACTGCAAGATGCATGAGTGACTTTTCAGCTGCTATGGAGAGTGTGCTATTGGGCATAGGGCCCTGGAGCTTAGCAGGGATGTGGGTATGTGTTTATAGGTGAGTTTATAGATGGTAGTTACATATTTGCAGATGAAACTGCCTAGGCAGTGTGGACAAGAAGAAAAGGGAAAGGATAGAGCCTTGAGGTACACCAACATTCATGGAGGGCACACTAGAGAATCCTACAAATAGAATTGAATAGAGGTCCAGTAGAGAACTAAGAGGAGGACCAAGGAAGCCTGGTGCCACTGAAACCAAGACACTCCTCTTTGTATTGCAGCTGCCCTGAAGAGAAGAGCATATCACATTTTGAAAAGTTTCAGGTATTGCTCAGACATTCCCTGTGATTTCTTCTTCTTTTTTTTTTTTTTTTTTTTTTCCTAGAATGCTTCCCTAATCTCTACATAAACTACCACTCTCCTGTGAAGCCCTCCTGGCTACTGTATCTGTAAGGTACAATGAAGAATTATGACCAAATCACTGGTGGCATTAATCAGAAATTAACTTTGTAATTATATATGCCCATTTTGTTTAGCCAAACAAGAGACAAGGTATTTATCATGCCTTGCCTGTGGTAGATGTCTCAGGCCAGTGCACTAGAAGCAGAGCCTGAGAGAGGGACCCAGGTGCACAGATTCATTGAGGGAGTGCTTGTCACAAAAAACCTGCAAGTGAGTGGAGGAAGAAGGATGTGATCTTGGATTGCTTAGTCTTGGCCTGGTCCATAGCAGCCAGGGAGAATAATTGCGTCTTAAAGTTATCCTTGCTTGAGGTAAGGGTGTTTGGTTTTGTACTCCTGAGTCAGCCAAGGGCAAATCTCTGGAGAAGGTCATAGGTGTCAGTCACTAGTCTTGCCCTGGCAGCAGATAGGGGAGGGATTTAATGACCTATACAAAGGTATCAACAGTGTCCACTGCAGCAGGCAGGCATTCGAGGATTTAGTGATTGCTTTGTATTTCCCGGATATTGGCTCTTTTGGTATTTGGCTTGGGAGCTATGGTGAAGAAAAATAGTTTCTCTCTTCATCTCTCTCTCTCCCCGCTTCACCTCCAATCCTTTTTGTTTAAAATGGAACTTTATTTTTTGTATGTCTTCTATTGAGGAAAATAAAAAGTTTAAAAAAGAAAATAAGTATTGCCCCAAATTCTAGCACCTTAAGATAATTACTGTTAACATTTCAGCATATTTTCTTCAAATTTTTATAAAAGCATTTTAGTCAAGATCATTCTGTAAATTAAACAAAAATAGTCATTTTACTTCGTGTGCATAACCTTGTTAAATCTACAACTAGATACAATTTTATTATGTGATTGAACTATACTTTATTATGACCATTCCCGTAATTTGGGGCTTTTAAGTTTTCCCATATTTTCACTTTTATAAAAATACTTTCAGCAATGTATTTTGCCATAAGAACTATTCTTCACATTTTAGATTATTTCTTAAGATTAAATTCCAAAAATGGAATTACTGAGATCAAAGTCATGAAAATTATAAGGTTCTTGGTAGATATTGCAAATTGCTTTTTTTAACAGGCCGTCCAATTTAGACTTTCCCCAGCAATTGATGAGACTGCCTTTTGCTATGCTATGTCAGAGTAGTAGGCTGCTCCCTTTAGAATGAATCCCTCAGTTCTCTTCAGTGGAAACAACCGCTGAAATACAGTTCCTGTATTCTCTTCCAGAGATATGCTATATGTATTTATGATATTTTTTGATGTATGAAAATTTTGTAGTTTTACAAAGACAAACTCATTACATAGTCAAATTTGCTAATATTTCTCATGATTGTGGTTCACTTTTGATTTTCCTCTATCCTTTGTCGTCGACTGGTTGATATAATTATTTTGGTCAAAGAAGAGTCATATTGATCTTGAAAACTGGGACAAGAAAACTTTGTAAGAGGTGTTTGCTCAATCCATTTCACTCTTCTCAGGGGAGCCTGTGGGATGACCCACACCAGTGTAAGCCTTGGGTTTTCTAAGCAAGGTGGAAAAAATCAGCTTCATCTTGTCTGAGGGAAGGGCTCAGAAACAATGTCTATCTACTGCTCAGAGATTTGTAAAGTGATGATGATTCTGCTCATTGTTGTTAGAGAATACAGCATTTGCTCTAAAGGAAGGTTGTGTATGTGTTTAGGTTCAGAGTGGAGGTGAGGCATAAATCAGAGAGAAGCAAACTGGTGGTAAAGGCTAGGTAAGAATAGATAACAACACGTTTTCAGAATTTGTTGGGAAAGTATGCAAGCTCTCTCAAATGCCCTCCTTTTGCTAAATTCCACAGCAACATGTTTTTTTATTATATACAAGATCGCATACAGAGGAACCTGCCATACTGGACAGATGTTGTTTTCTCTATGTTCATTCTTCTTAAAACATTTTAAAATTATTTTGACATTTAGCTACTTATGAGTAGAAGCCTGAACAAGATAATTTAATTCTTGATCTGTATGATGTTAGGATTTGGATAAAGTGAACGAAAAAGTTATTACTCAAATGTGCCCAAAATAGTATAATAATGTATTCCAGAAGGTGTTAGAAAACAATTATAACTGTTCAAAAATCTTGTCCTAAAGATCAAGTATTCTGAATTTTTCTTTTTTAAAATCTTGACACAGTTTATATTTTATTAAATTTCTTCACAAAGATCTGAACCCTTTCTAGTATATACCTGGCAACATACCACATAGCACTGTCTGATAAATGTAAATTTAAACCACTGAAGCAGAGTCTGAACTGAGGAAGAAAATTTGATGTAGGAGAGCACAGTTCTTCTTCTGTGTTAGAGAGTAGTGCTGTAAGATTTCCTTTCTTGCTGGGATGAGAGAAGGGAGTAGGAATGAGTGGAAATTGGGGTTAAAATACATCATGATTTCTTGTAATGAAAGAAAAGCAGTGAACATCTTTGGGTCTCCATTTCTTTAATTTTAACGTGGGGAGATGGGCTCGATTTGTAAATTATGTGATCTGTAACTTGGGTTCATCATGTTCTCCCCTGTATTGAAATAGGAACAAGGACCCATTGAGTTTTCTTTCTTGCTAATGGTTGTTTTCCTTGGGGCAGCTTGATGAAGGGCATAAAGAGAAAGAGAGGATTTTCTTGTGGAATAACAATTTAGAGAGACTTTGATGAAGAGCGAGGATAAAACCCAGTTTTAACACGAATTTGTGGCTAAGAGGTGCTCCTGCCTTTTAAAGCCGATTATAATGACAAAAGAGGGAAAGGGATGAAGGTGAATAGTGAAAGGGCAGGATATCAAGTGTGTTATTCTGCCAATGAGGTGTGACACCTGAGAAATGGCCAAGTATTCATTGAAACAATTCTAGGCAATGGAACAAAAACGGAAGGCTTCTTGCTTTTCAAATATACAGAACAAAGAGGTTTACCCTTGAAATTTTTGCTAAGAGTCATAGATTTTAGGTAGGAGGTTATTTTCTGACCTCCTCTCCTGATAATCTCTGACTTACTCATCTCAACACAAGCACCCTTTTGTTATTCTCAAACATGCCAGGAAAGCTTCACCTTGGGGCTTTGGGCCTGGTTTTTTCCTTTCATGGACTGCTCTTCCCCAGATATTCTTGTGATCAGTTCCCTCACCCTTCAAGTCTTTGCTCAAAAGTCACTTTCCCATTGAGACCTTCCCATTAGATGATGCAGCCACCCTCCTCCTTCCACCCCAGCTGATGATCCCTTCCCCCAAACCCTCCTCATCCCCTTTACTCTGATGTACTCCTTTTTTTCCATAGCACTTATGATCTTCTAATATATGGCAAATTTCAGTTATTTTCATTATTTATTATTTATGATCTCCTCCTTCCTTCCCCCACCCTCCTTCTATTCCCAGATGGAATGCTAAGCTTCAAAAGGGCAACAATTTTTATTTTTTCCTTATGAATGTGCTCAAAATAACTAGTACAGTGTCTGACATGTGAAAGGTACAAAGGATACTCATTTAGCATTTGTTAAATGAATAAATGAAGGCTTATGCAATCCACATGTACGAGAAGTACACATCAGCTAAGGAATGCAATAGAGAGATTTTATATATGTCTGCTTTTCCTGTAGCTAGTAGGTACAAATACAGGAAACTATATTGACTAAAGGTTTGTTACGTTTCCTGGGAGAAAAACTGCTTAGAAACGAGTCCTTTTACTACCAAGTTCACCGTGTTTTCTTAGATTCATAATATTTTGGTTTTGGGTGATGCTTCAAAGGTTTTTTCAGAGTCCTGTGTTATATGTTAGCTCATTTTAATCTCTATTTTACAATAAGAAAACCATAACTCAGAGAGGCAAAAACTCCCTTGCAACAAATGTGACCTCACAGAAGGGTACTCAGGCTTTCTGATTCCACAGCTTTCCCATAACACAGAGAAGATATAAAGACTACGTCATTTGAAGGACAAAAGACAAAAAGATAGGGGGTGTGTGTGTGTCTGTGTGTGTCTGTGTGTCTGTGTGTGTAAAAGGGATGCAGAGTGTGATGTCTGTTCATAGACCAAGGGCAGAGCACAAGAACAGAGACAAATTGTTAGAGACAAAGGAGAGCACTGCCATTTACAGTGACCTACATTTATTGTTCAATATTCAAAACATGTTTTAAAAGCTTAAAATATCTAAAATATTTTCATACTGCTCATTTATGCCACAAAATTTATACTCTGTAAGGGGGTTTATTATTATTTTCTCTGTTTCTTGTAACTATAACCCATTTGAAATATTATCAAAACTGAAATCTTGTCATTATTTTCCAATAGTTTTCAGCTCTGTAGCCATAAATTTTCAATATTAGACAGCAGTTTTTGCTCTTTGTTAACATGTATTTATCACATATTTTATTTCTGGGATACACAGCTGTTCACTGTAAAACTATTCTTTTAAGTGTCAGCCTTCAATCATTTGGCCATTTCATTTCTATTTTTTCCCCTAGCAGCTGTTCTATTGATTGTCTAGAAATTGTTCGTTCTATGTTTAAAATTATAACAGGAAGTGCAAAATTAAAAGGTTACATGTAAAAAAAGGATGCTGGAGTCTAAGAACACAAGTGCAGCTGTGTGCTTCCAAGAAACTGGAATATATATATATATATATATTCCACACACACACCCCCCATACACACATACACATACAAACATACACACACATTGGAAATGCATATGTACAGACATTAATATTGACTTTATTGAAATAATTCAGGAAAAATATCAAGTATATTAAGTGAATACCACATGCTAGTTACTTTGCTGAATGCTGAGGCACTGTTTCAGGAAGTTGGTATAATACTATTATCCTTATTTTGGCTGGGCACTGTGGTTCACACCTGTAATCCCAGCACTTTGGGAGGCCGAGGCGGGTGGATCACCTGAGGTCAGGAGTTCGAGACCAGCCTGGCCAACATGGTGAAACCCCGTCTCTACTAAAAATACAAAAATGAGTTGGGCGTAGTGGTGGACGTCTGTAATTCCCAGTACCTGGGAGGCTGAGGCATGACAATCGCTTGAACCCGGGAGGTGGAGGTTGTAGTGAGTTGAGATCCTGCCACTGCACTCCAGCCTGGGTGACAGAGTGAGACTCCATCTCAGAAAAAAAAAAAAAAAAATACTTATTTTACGGATGAGGAAACTGAAGTTCAGGGAAGCTAAGTAACCTGTTCAAGTTTCCACAGCAACTATGTTGCAGAGATGAAGTTGGAATTAAGTTTTGTCCTGATTTCAAAAGATTTGTTTCTCCTCCTAATCTCTTTTTTTCCTGAACTATTTCACATATATAAGAACTATACAGAGAAAATGAAAATGTATGTATTTATCATTTAGCTTAAGAAGCAGAACGTGGTAAACATAATTGGACCCCTAATTATATCTCCTAATCCCATTTCCTTGCTTTTCCTTCTGAATCCTAAATTTGTGTTTATCATTCCCATTTACATTTTTATATGTTTACTACATATATATGTGTCTCAAAGCAATATTTAGTGTTGCCATGTTTTGACATTTTATATACTGTTGTGAAAATTTACATTTTCAGTCAACATTATTTTCATTGCTTTTTAAATTTTTGATCCATCTTGTGTTTATAGATGTTTAGGTTGTCTCTTTTTTTTTTGAGACGGAGTCTCACCCTATTGCCCAGGTTGGAGTGCAGTGACGCAATCATGGCTCACTGCAACCTCCACCTCCCAGGTTCAAGCTATTCTTCTGCTTCAGCCTCCCGAGTAGCTGGGGTCACAGGTGCGTGCCACCATACCTGGCTAGTTTTTATAGTTTTTAGTAGAGAAGGGATTTCACCATGTTGGCCAGGCTGATCTTGAACTCCTGACCTCATGATCCACCCGCCTCGGCCTCCCAAAGTGCTGGGATTACAGGTGTGAGCCACCGTGCCTGGCCAGTTGTCTCTAACTTTTAGTAATGACTTTACATTTTTGACAAGTTGATGGGTACAAAACAGTGTATTATTGTTTTTTAATTGGCACTTTCCTGATTGGTATTGAAATGGAATTCTTTTCATATATTTATTGGCAATTAATATTGCCAGTTCAAGTGTTTTGCCCCTTTCTTCTAGTGAGTTGTTCATCCTTTTCTTATTAATTTTAGGGTGACTGCAGATGATAATCTCTGTAGATGTCTTCCTGAATTTATTTTTCTATATATCATGTCTTTTGATGTATAGGAATTTTTCATATGTTTAAAGGTTTATGAGTCCATTTTCACACTACTATAAAGAAACTACTGGAGACTGGGTAATTTATAAAGAAAACGTTTTTCTTTTATCTATCTTTATTTATTTATTTTAGAGACAGGGTCTCACTACATTGGCCAGGCTGGTCTTGAACTTTTGGGTGCCAACAACCCTTCTGCTTCAGCCTCCCAAAGTTCTGGGATTATAGGCATGAGCCACCATGCTCAGCCAAGAAAAAAGTTTTAATTGACTCACAGTTCCACATGGTTGGGGAGGACTCAGGAAACTTACAATCATGGCTGAAGGTGAAAGAGAAGCAAGGCATGACTTACATGGCAGCAGCAGAGAAAGAAAGTAATACGGGGGGTAAGTATCAAACATTTTTAAACCACTAGATCTCCTGAGAACTCACTCACTATCATAAGAACAGCATGGGGGAAACCGGCCCCATGATCCAATCACCTACCACCAGATCCCTCTCTCAACACATAGGGATTACAATTCAAGATGAGATTTGGGTGGGGACACAGAGCCAAACCATATCAAAAGGAAATTTTTATTTCTTTTTCTGTGAATTGTCTATTGATATCCTTTGCCTATTTGCAAAGGATATCTATTCTTCTATTGGAGCTTTTT
Organism: Macaca fascicularis; assembly: GCF_037993035.2. Classification (NCBI taxonomy): domain Eukaryota; kingdom Metazoa; phylum Chordata; class Mammalia; order Primates; family Cercopithecidae; genus Macaca; species Macaca fascicularis. Next base: position 91,163,858 of record NC_088380.1, on the reverse strand, counting down.
GTCTCTTCCTCAACTTTTTTTTTTTTTAATTGTAAGAGCTATTAACTATTTTTATTTTTTCTTTTCTTTTCTTCCTTCCTTTCCTTTCTTTTCTTTCTTCCTTCCTCTCTCTTTCTCTGCTCTCTCTCTCTCCCTCTGTCTCTCGGTTTCACTCTGTTGCCCATGATGGAGTGCAGTGGTGTGATCATAGCTCACTGTAGCCTTGAACTCTTGAGCTCAAGCAATCCTCGTCTCAGCCTCCCAGGTAACTAGGACTGCAGACATCATGCCCAGCTCATTATTTTTTCTTTGGCAGAGGTGGGGGTCTCACTATGTTGCTTAGATTAGTCTCAAACTCCTGGGTTCAAGTGATGCTCCCACCTTGGCCTCCCAAAGTGCTGCGATTACAGGCTAGCGCCACCACACTTGACCTCTTCTTGTATTTTTGTAATCTTACTTTTTACATTTAAATCTTACATCCTTTGAGAATTTATCTTAGTGTGATCCACCCTTATCTGGGCTATTCAGTTTTTCCAACAGCATTTATTTAAAAGTCCATCTTTGTCTCACTGATTTCAGATGCCACTGAATTCTTGTGTGCGTTTGAGTCTATTTCTGGACTTTCCATTTTACTCCATTGATTTTTCTATTTATGTAACATTACTACACTATTTTAATGATCAGATCTTTATAATATAATTTAATATGTGATAAGGTTAGTTGATCCTTATTGCCCTTCTTTTTAAGTTTTCCTAACCACTCCTTATTTATAACTTTTCTATATGAACTTGATATCAGTTTGGCTATGTCTTTTACAAAATTCTTTTGGAATTTTATTGAGATTTTGTTGAATTTATGAATTAAGTTAGATGGAATTAAGATCTTAATGATGTGTTTTCCCATCTAAAAACATGGAATGACATTTCATTTATTCAAATCTACTTTTAGGTCCTTTAAAAGTGCTTATGTTTTTGTAAAAATAAATTATGGATTTTAAAAAAGTTATGTTTCAAGTTATTTTAGGAATAACTGTTTATTCCTAATTGTTTTTATCTTTTTTTGTTGCTGTTTTGCATTAGGTCTTTTCTTCTATTTTATCCTCTATCAGGTTATTGTTTGTAAAAATGGACTATTGATACATATATATTAATTTGATACCCTGCTACTTCACTGAATTTCCTAATTGTTTTTAGTTTATGGGAAATTCTGAGTTTTCAGTTATACAATATACCGTCTACAAATAGTGATAGTTTTACTTTCTCTATTAAAATATTTCTGCGTATAGACTCTTCTTTGCTTGGGAAAGCAACAAAATAAAAAATACTTCTATGTGTAATTCTTTTTTCATTTTTATCACATTGGCTAATATTTCAAGTATAATATTAAATAGCAGTGATGACAAAACACATCCTTACCTTTTTCCTGAGTTAAGTGAAAATAATGCCAATGTTTTGCCTTTTACTATGATGCTGATTTTTTGTAATATATATAGACACATACAAATATATACATACATATGTTTACATATGTATATATACATACAAGTTTATAAATATAAATACCTATATGTATGTATATGTATATATGTTTATATATGGATATATGTGTATACATATTATATATATCTGTGCATATATATGCTGAGATGTTTGTATATGTATGTATTTTATTGATATATAATACAAAAATTCAGCTGAGTGATCTTAATAAGAATTGGTGTTGAATTTTTGACATCAGAAGATACTGATATGACATTTCTCCTGAAATCTTTTAATATAATTCATTATATTCATCAGTTTTCCAATATTCAGTCATCTTTGAATTTTTAGAATCTCTTTCTCAGTGCAGTTGTTTTTTTAACGGTGTTTTTGGATGGTAATTGTTAAACCTTAAGATTTGGCCAGGCACAGTGACTCATGCCTGTAATCCCAGCACTTTGGGAGGACAAGGCGGGTGGATCACGAGGTCAGGAGTTCAAGACCAGCCTAACCAACATAGTGAAACCCCGTCTCTACTAAAAATACAAAAATTAGCTATGCATGGTAGCGGGCACCTCTAGTCCTAGCTACTTGGGAGGCTGAGACAGGAGAATTGCTTGAACCTGGGAGGCTGAGGATGCAGTGAGCCAAGATTGCAGCGCTGCACTCCAGCCTGGGTGACACAGCAAGTCTCTGTCTCAAAAACAAAACAAAACAAAACCCTTAAGATTTATGCATTGACATTTATAAGTGATATTGGTCAGAACCAATTATCTAGGATGTTATTTACTTATTTACCTTTTCCTTAGATTTTCCAGGACTCTGTGGCTAATTTGGATTTAAACTCCAAGCCAGGATATGGGCACATTTGGTGAACAAATGTTATGAGTCCCTTCTCTCATGAGCACCTTTGAATGTGAGCTTTATGTACAGGTATGCAAGCCAACACTTTGTTTCCTATCTCACATATTTTTTAAGACTGAAGCCTTCTAGTTACTGAGCTCAATTCAGTGTGTGAAAGAATGTTTGCTATCAACAACATGGCAACCAGGCCAACTGATCTGAAGGAGAGAGACAGCATTGGAGTTGGAAGTTGCAGTGTCTTTGACAACCTCATCTCAGAGATGATTATTTCTATCATATTGTATTGGCCACACAGATTAACTATGGTGTAATATGGGAGAGGATTACATGAAGTTTCTAACACCAGGAAGAGGTGATCATTGGAAGCCATTTTACATGCTGGCTGCCAGAATACATTCCCATTTTTAAGTTATTTTAATTCTAGTACATACTGACAGTTCATGATTGCAAAGACATGATGAAATGATATGATAGAACAGATATCTGAAGGTGTCAAGGGATAGTAAAGTGGAAAATAATTTAAATAGAAAGTTTTTACAGACAAACTTAGCTAGCCAATGGTGGATTTGTTTGTTTCACAATAATTTCATACCGGTGAGTTTGTTTTCTTATAATACAACTGACGTAGAATTTTTCTTCTCGGTCATTTTGAAAGCCAGGGACCCTGGCTGGCAATGCCCCACCCACGCCTCGCTCCACCACACTTGAGTGCCCCAGCTTGCCTGTGTTACAGCTTGTACCCACGTTCGGCAGTTCCTGAGCTCTTTATACTGTGCCCAAGAAGAATGAGGATATACTGGACATCGAAAGGTAAGGAGGGAGGAGAAGAATTTCATTGAGCAATGAAAACAACTCTCAGAAGAGAGGGGAGCCGGAGAGGGAATGAGAAGGGCAGGTTGTCTTGCCCAAAGTCAGGTTGTCTTTACCCTGTAGTCAGGTTATCTCCCCCTTTACTGACTGAGTCTGGGGTCTTTAAAGGCACAGGATGGGGAGTGCATGCTGATTGGTTTGTGAGTATGCGTAAAAGGTTAAAGCGAAGACACCACTCAAAAGTGGGCATGACGGTGTAGAAAACCAATTAGGAAATGGTTGGTATATGTAAAACAGGTGAACAGTGGGGTCCAGTCAGAGGAAAACACACCGAACAGGAAGACAAGTTCTCAATCTGGTCTGAGGATTTAACTTGTAGCTTGACTTTCAGGCTTTAAACTGTCTTTGGCTTGGAGATTGGTTTTCACTGGGAACCTGCCCCTATCTGCCTGTTTTCGCTGCTTTCTGTCACTATCACAACTACCAATATATCAATATAAAAGACATTGTGTAATTGCTGAATAAGTGGAGAGTTTGAAAATATATTAATCTAAATAGTTCTGACAAATGATTGTTCTATTTTCAAAAAATGAGACATTTCATCTAAACTTAGGGTTAATCAATCTCAGGATTATATTAGAGAAATAGATAAATTTTATTCTCTTTTTAGAACACCGTTAGAATTTAAACATATTATCCTATGTCAAGTACATTGTCAATAGAATAAGTACTGATTATCTATTGAAAGATAGTGTTAGTGATAGGATGACTAATCTTATTAATGATGGTTACATATTCTAGATGGAGTATTTTCTTTATATTCTGCCTCATTTCCACTTCATTTTGGAGCATATAGCAGCTGCTATCTGCATCCTGAAAAAGTGAGAAGTAAATTTCCCAGATGACCCTTTAATAATGTAAGAAAATCAACTAAGGCCTTTCAAATAAATGATATTCATATCATCAGTATTAACTCTGTTAATCCTAGGTAGGGTCTCTCTCAGAAGCCTATCACATTTAGAAAACTTTAGAGATTTCATCTACAAAGAAAATTGGAATACAACTTTAAATGCCCATTCTCTGGAACCTCCCTCTTTGAATAATATTAATTTTTGAAATACTGTCTAAGATTCACATATATATAGTAGTTAGGTGCTTTTGATGTCTGTTTACCAAGTTATGGTAGCCAAAATATCCTTCTTCTATGAGTCCTCCTTAGAAAAACCTGAAAGCTACCCATCTACACTGTATTTATGAGAATATAAAATTATTCAATTATTTAACATTATTGAGACAGTCTTCTAGATTCTGGAAAAGAAAATCTGTGCCTTATATTTAGAAAATTTACATGTGTGTTTACCCTGGTAATCTCATCTCTGGGAATCCTAAAGATATACTGAAAAAAATACAAAATGCCATACACACAAATACATACAAATATTATAGTATTTGTAACAATGAAAGGACAAACCTGAATGCCCATCAATAAGGCAAGGGTTGAATAAAATATGACACATTCACCCAGTGGATTACTTTGTAGATATAAAAAGGAATGAGGAGGATTTCCATATAATTTCATTTACAGTACCTTTTTTTTTTTTTTTGAGATGGAGTCTTGCTCTGTCACCAGGCTGGAGTGCAGCGGCGCTATCTCGGCTCACTGCAACCTCAGTCTCCTGGGTTCAAGTGATTCCCCTGCCTCAGCCTCCTGAGTAGCTGGGACTACAAGCATGTGCCACCACACCCAGATTTTATATATATATACACACACACACACACACATACACACACACACACACACACACACACACACATTTTGTATTTTAGTAGAGATGGGTTTCACCGTGTTAGCCAAGATGGTCTCGATCTCCTGACCTCGTGACCCGCGCACCTTGGCCTCCCAAAGTGCTGGGATTACAGGTGTGAGCCACAGCGCTGGCCTATTTGCAATATCTTAATATGTATTGCTATGTTGAAAAAAGCAAGGTCAGTTTATAGCATTTGAAATATGCTATGTTTAGTGTAAGTATAGAAGCAGATATGAAAATCCAAATTATATCTTTGCTTGTATGTCCGGGAATAAACAATGGAAAGATAAGTCAGAAACTAATAAAAATTCTTACCTATGGGGGAAAGAGGAGGAACATTGTGGCACAGTCAGACATGGAGGTGGGACTTTAGAGAATGTACTTTGTATTAAGGTTTGACTGTTTTACATAATTAAAAACCACATTAAATAAAAAAGGGAAAAAAGTCTTAAAGAATTAAAATAATAAATAATGAAACAAATGAACTTAGTGGCATTAAAAAGTTGGTTACATAACCATGTTGACAAACTAATTATATCAAGTGATTTAAAAAATGGTATTTTATCTATCTCTAATGCGATGACAAAAAAAGAATTGCAAAATAACCTGTAAACTGCAAAGAGGAGTCTTACTGTTATATGTACTGTCATTTTGAAACTAAAATATATTGTAAGATAAAGTATTCAGTAATTATGTTAATGTTTTAGGAACCAAGGGTTTCCATACAAGAAGGAAAGAAGTATAAAATATAAAATACCTTGTGATTTTATATTTGAATTTGAAATACCAGTTAGCATTCATGATTCTACCCTTTACCCACCCAAATAAAATATTTTACTAATTTCCCAGCTAGGTCTCTGAAAAGGCTTAGAAAAAATGAAAATTTAGCAACATTCTAAAATTCCATTTTCCACTAAAAGAAATCAAGTCTCCTTAGAGAATGGCAATTCTAGATCTATAACAGAAAATGTTTAAGATTCACCTGGGATATCTTGTGCCAAAAAGCATGAAAGCTATCCAATACTAATGTGGTCAAATTAAATGTATACATTATCCACTTGCAGTTGGTCCTAGAAGTCTACCTGAGACAATTTGAGCATCAAAAAAGGTAAATGATCAGGCCAGGCACGGTGGCTCACACCTGTAATCCCAGCATTTTGGGAGGCCAAGACAAGCAGATCACTTGAGGTCAGGAGTTAGAGACCAGCCTGGCCAACATGGTAAAACCTTGTCTCTACTAGAAATATTTAAAAAATTAGCCAGGCATGGTGGCTCATGCCTGTAAGCCCAGCTATTCAGGAGGCTGAGGCAGGATACTCATTTGAACCTGTGAGACGGAAGTTGCAGTGAGCTGAGATGGTGCCACTGCACTCCAGCCTAGGTGACAGAGTGAGACTCCATCTCAAACAAAACAAAACAACCCTCCTCAAAACCAAACCAAAACAAAAAGATTAATGGCTATACTAGATCAAAACACAAATATGTAAGAATGTGTGAGTCCATTATGAGACAAAAAAAAAAAAAAAACACCAAAAAATAACAATACCAAACAAAACAAGCTAACCCCAAGGTATTAAATAACTTGAAATTTGCTGGGGCACCAAGTCATTATGCTGCCAGCTAACAAAAGATCGGACATTTATTTTACTTGAACAATAGTTGATATGAGAAAGCTCTCTTCTTATTAATGAATTTAGATAATAAATGCAAAAGAAGTGATTAAATAAAATTGTTAATGAAGGTAATAATCATCAATGGATAGATACTAAACCATCAGCTAAACTGTTGGTAGGAACTTCATCATGGAGAAATCAGGCAGATATCACCCTAACCTTCTGATTTATCTTAACATCACTAAAGGGGTGCCAACCCCTCATTTTGTGCCCCATCATGAGACACAACAGGAAGTAAAACAGAATTCTTGCCTATAAAAATGAACCTGAATCTAATTAGACTTCTGTATATAACAACAACCAGATTATAGAAAATATTAAGTGGTAAGCAATCTGTCAAATTTAGAATATGAGACATGCTAGAGGACAAATGTACTGGGTTTCCAACAAATCAATAGCATGGGAGGAATACAGAAGTAGGGGGAAGAGATTTAAGACATAAAAAACCAAATGCAGCATGTGGGTCTTGTTAGGATCCCAATTCAAATGAATTAAATGTAAAGAGACATTGTTGAGATAATCAGGCAATTTGAATTCAAAATACAAATAAATGACACAAAGGGTTATTGTTAATTTAATTTGATGTGATAATGGTATGATGATTTCAAATATTACAAAACAATGCTTTATCAGGAAGAGATATATACTGAAGATTTTATAGGTGAAATAACATGAAATCTTATGTCTAAGATTTGCTTGAAAATACCTCAAGGAAAAACTATTGTAGAGAGATAGAGGAGATGTGATTGGTAAAAATATTAAAATTTTTTGAACCTGAGTGATAATGGTAGTCCACTATAGTATTATTCCTATGGAGGTTCACTATAATATTCTTCCTATTTTTATAATAAATTTTTGTATAATAAATTTTTAAAACTTTGTATAATAAATTTTTAAAACTCTGCTCTCATGTAACTTACATTTTCATAGAAGATACAGATAACAAACATGTCATAATAAAACATATAGTCCTTTCAACATAAGGAAACATAAATCAAACATGAAGGGGGTAGGAAATATAGGATAGTGATGTGCAATTTTGATAGGGTGGTCAGGAAAATTCTCATTGAGAAAATCACATTGAGTAAAGGCTTGAAGTGAGGTAGCAAGCCATGCAAATATCTCTGAGAAGAGCATTTCAAACAGAATGAACAGTAAATGCAAAGTCCCTGAGGCAGGAGCATGAGTTGTTCAAGGAACAATGAGGAGGCCAATGTGATGGGAACATCTTGAGTGAGGGGTTGAATAGTAGCAGTTGAGGTCAGAGAAGAAAAAGTGGAGAGGAGATACAAATCACATAGTACCTTCTAGGTCATAGTGGGGTAGATTTGCAAATTCCTCTCCATCAAGTAAAATTGTAGATTTTACTGGTAGATGTGATATATTTCTTCTGTGGTTTTAAGTACCCACTACATTACTGCATAAACCATGGGTATATGTGCTTTGACTGAAGAAGCACAAACGTAGCCTATTCCTTTAATGTTAGCAAATAATGGCATAAGAAATTACCTTGACAAGATATATTAAAGAGAGGAATGCATAGAGAGTTCTCTTAAAGATGTGTATAATGTGATTAGAACAAAATGAACCCTAAACCCAGTGGAGAAGAAAATCTAGCAGAAAGGGAATTAAATAGCTTCTCACTACTCCAGATGGGGTACTAGGCAGACTGATAGTGTAGAAGGAGGAGGATCCCTGTGCAGGAAGCCTGGAGGCCCCCAGAGGAAATGGTTCTGCCTCATCCTGTCAGGGGAAGAAAAGCAATTCTGCCCAAGGGTCTCAGGTTTCATTAGGCGTGGCCCCAATGCATGTCTTATCAATTGCTTTGAAGAGAGAGTCACAGGCTCTTTTTATACAGGGTTGATTGAGTCACTCGGGGCTCTTTTGGCAAATGGATAGGTGTTGAGAAACTGGGCTGCCATGCACAAAGAACTCACTATTCCACTTAAGTTATGTTGCTGGATGTCATCATCCTCTTACATTTCACGTATAACATTTACAACTAATTCTAAGTGTATTTTTGAGCCATGTAACTCTACAAAGTGTCCAGGTAGGGTTCCCCCCACCGAAAAAAAAACTTTCAGGGGAATACTAACAATACAGGACACTACAAAATATTTTTTTAGCATTTGAATTTTTCCTGGTTTTGCCAATGTCATAGAAATATCTCTGAGATTATAAATTTAGTTTTTAAAAAATTATTGTTATTTTTTACTTTTTTACCACAGAAATATGAAATGATTTTGGCTATATGGTGATGTAATGAACTATTCCCTGATTTCCTGAACTGCTCTCTGGAGTGAGAAGGGATCTTGAGCATCTGGCTTAGGCTGGAATTCTAGGATTAAGGTCAGATACGAGAATGAAGGCCCACAAGGTGTGTTGGAAAGAAGAACCAGAAAAAAGTTTTAGGAACTAAAACTCAAACCCAAAGTAGGAACTTAAGGAGAATAAAACTTAATAAAAAATTGGAGGTTTGGCCAGGCACGGTGGCTCACGCCTATAATCTCAGCACTTTGGAGGCCAATGCAGACAGATCACCTGAGGTTAAGAGTTCGAGACCAGCCTAGCAAATATGGTGAAACCCCATCTCTACTAAAAGTACAAAAAAATTACCAGGCGTGGTAGCACATTCCTGTAATCCCAGCTACTTGCGAGACTGAGGCAGGAGAATTGCTTGAACTCAGGAGATGGAGGTTGCAGCGGGCTGAGATCAGGCCAATGCACTCCATCCTAGGCTACAGAGCGAGACTCCATCTCAAAACAAAACAAAAGAATGTAAGAGGTTTGTGATTGGGGTCAAATATAAAGTATGTTAGGAAGAATAAAAATGAAATGGTACCTGGAGATATTGTCTGAGTCATCATTACACAAAAGGAAGCTAACTTAGTGCTCCTGGCTTCTTGGCCATGAGCTAGTCAGAGACTCTGATGAGGCCTATATTTTTAACCACAGTATAGACTGCTGGTCATCAACAGGATAACTATAATGCCCTTGGAATGATCTGAAAGAGCCCAAAGTACCACATTGGTGATACTACAGTGCCTTTGTTTTTCCTCCAGTTATTTGATCCAGACTCAAGATAGATTATCTGCCTGATTTGATTTACATGTTTGTCTTCCCCGTGAAATTGTTAAGTATTCAGTGTCAGGGATCGTGTCTTATTCACATTTATTAATGACTATTTATTGATGGAAAAAGAGAATTATTCTGGCCAAAGACAAAAGAATTTACTTGAACTCACATGCCACAAACTTAAATAAGCCAGATTACCCACCTATTTATACAGCGTCAGGTAACACTCAACTGCACAAGTTTACAGATATGAAGTTGGCCGCAAAGTCTCAATGTATAGCTTTTGAATTTTGCAGAGACAAGAAAATCAATTTTGTTATGCATTCTCTCAGCAATAGCAATGGTAGCCCTATTCTCTTCCTGATTCCTCATCTGAATGTGTGTTATGACAGTGTAGAGGTGGAAGGCTAGAAGCAGCTGTTCACATGGTGTAATAAGATAAATTCCTAAAGACTCTCTGTCCAAAATTATTTTCACTCTTTTCCATGGATTTATGCTTGCAAATTTTATATTTTTAATACTAAAAGTGGTGCTAATTGAATAAAGAATAAAAATATAAAGTGATTTAGCTACAAACTGATAATTAACTTGGCTACTACCCTTCCTACCTTACTACTTCCTATGGTTTGCTTTCTAAGCTACACATCCAAACAGGAAAGACAAGCTTCCTAGATCGAAGAGTTTCCCTAGAAATGGGGGGATCTGGGTTTCCTTACTAAAAACCGCAAACAAACTCTTCTTAAGATCCATTTCGGGGTATAACATAATTAAATTCCTAAAGGTGAAGAATTGATCAATAGGGCAGATCTGGACTTAGTGACATCTCGAGGGAGTAGTGGGCTAACATAAAAATGCTGAATGCCTTTAGAGTGAAGAGAAAACAGGCAGGTATGTTTTCTTCCAATTCTCTATTTTGGAAATTGCAGGTTCTATTTTCTTCTATTAAATAATGAATTCTGGGTTTTGGAGGCAAATGATCGTATCCAAATTTCAATCCATAAAATTTACCATGTAATCAAGTATTTTCTGCATTTGACTAAAAGGTACAAGCCATATATATATAATTATTTATTATTATTTTTTGAGACAGTCTTGCTCTGTCACCCAGGCTGCAGTGCAGTGGCATGATCTCAGCTCACCGCAACTTCTGTCTCCTGAGTTCAAGTGATTCTCCTGTCTCAGGCTCCCTTGTAGCTGGGATTACAGGCACGTGCCACCACTCCTGGCTAATTTTTGTATTTTTAGCAGAGACCAGGTTTCACCATGGTGGCCAGGCAAGTCTTGAACTCCTGACCTCAAGTGATCCGCCTGCCTCGGCCTTCCAAAGTGCTGGGATTACAAGCATGAGCCACTGCGCCCGACCAAAAGAATATATATTTTTAAATTTCAGCAACATACAAAAATCTCAGTAGAGATGCTGTTATATATGTTTAGGTAAGCAACAAAATTCAAAGCTTTTGTATTTCATTCATCCAAGACATTAACAAGAAATGATCTAAAGAGCCTAGTGACATAAATGGAAATTCTAGGAGAAAAGAGAAGATGTATCTTCAGATTTTCAATTATAGAGTGAACATCTATGTAAACCCCAACCACGAAAGAATACAAACAAAGCCTTGGCAATTAAATTGCTATGACTTACATCTCCAAAGGGATATGAACTATATGTTTCTCTTTTCTATTAATTGCTTTTCAATTACTAGAAAAACAATATTCCATTGAACATCTCTCAGCATTATTCTGAGTAGTTCTCTAAAATATTTTTATGTTTAATTAAGGGTTTGTTTTCATATTACCCTTAACACTATTCATTGGTCTAAAGACACACAGAATGGGGACCAGAACATATTAATCCATATGCAGGAAAATAGAACATGTTAGTTGAGCCTACTTGTGGGATAAGTTAATTTAAAAACTAAGTAGCTTTGGAACATACTACAAATAAAACAAATGAAAAATATAGTATTTCAGCAAAGACCTAGATGTACCATACTCAGAAAATGCAGTAAATGAGCACTAGATATGTATTTAAAAAATATAATCTAGGAGTTAATTATCCACTTTTCAAAGTGAGTCTTTATTTTAATAAAATATTTTAATGAATATATTTCACTCATATATTCATTTATATATATTTAAAATATTATTTGTTTTACAAATAGTTTACTTACTACTATCTTTAAAGGATGTTAACAGTTGCTCAATGTAAGATATTCTTGTATTGAGCCAGGGAATAGACTTGTGAAAAGTTTTTGAATGGCTGTGGAAACAGTTTAATCCTACATGGGTCTATTTTTTTAAATTTTCAATGGGGGTGATAATGCCAATTTTTTTTAAAAGCTTTAAAGCCTGTCAGAAGTCCATTTTTCTAAATATGTCATATGCAATAATTATGAGCTTCTTTTATGATAAAAAACTGCAGGTCAATTTTAAGAATAAAATAATAAGTCACACTATTAAGTAGTGACAATGGACATTATACTTCTCACTACCATTCTGTGTCTTATTTTAAATTTCCTTTTGGTACTGTTTGCTACCCTTACATCTGCTTTTTTGGTCTCTACTATACCTTTATCTTTGCCCTGTGTTTTTTATTTCCTTCTCTTCTTTTATTTCTGGCTTCTACACATTATGTCTATACCCAGTGACATTTCCAACATTGCCTGGTTTGCTGTTAGTATATATTATTGTATTCAAGTTTTAGTAAATTAATATATTTGTATATATTAGAGTATAGCAATATGGCCAATGGAGCTGCCAGGCCATCCAACTCAGTAGGTACATCAAAAGGCTTTCTAGGAGGACTTTATCTATGAAACATGCAGCCACATCCATATTTTAACTTGCTTATATTTATTTGCCCTAAGAGAGATTTCTCAGAGCTTGACTTTATTTCCAGAGATTCAATCTAACCACCAATTTCTAATTCTGAAAATTAAGCCCTTCCAATATTTCTTGGCAAGAGGGATGAATAATTACCAATAAATCTGATAAGGTGGATAAAATAGCTCATGTGACTTCTAGTTACCGTTAACATGCTTGAAAGTACAGCACACATACATACACTAGCAAACAAAAACACTGTGAAAAAGTACTTAAACTTGAACAGAATTTCCAAATAATAGGAAAATACAGTGCCCTAGAGTAAATGGGTCCTAAAATAGCCCTAGTTTTTTCCCCCTCAAAATAAGCTATATCACTACTCAGCAGACAAAGCCATTGTTCATTTTTTTCTTGTCAGCTGTGTTACTATCTATGTCATTTGAGTCAAAGAATGAAGCATATGTAAATGAAAAAGTATAAGGAATATCACCAAATTAGTGAGTGGGAGTAGTAAAAAAAAAGAAAAAAATATATGTATGACTGTCATAGATTTGCAGATTTGGTTTCCAGATTCCAGCAGTGTCTGCCACTTGTGATGTTACTACAGAAATAACATCATATTTTTATATTGAGGCCATTTTTTAAAAGACTGAACATGTATAGGCTAGGCCCAGTGGCTCACGCCTGTAATCTCAGCACTTTGGGAGGCCAAGGCGGGTGGATCATGAGATCAGGAGTTCAAGACCAGCCTGGCCAAGATGGTGAAACCCCATCTCTACTAAAAATAGAAAAATTAGCTGGGCATGGTGGCAGGTCCCTGTAACCCCAGCTGCTCGGGAGGCTGAGGCAGAGAACTGCTTGAACCCCAGAGGTGGAGCTTGCAGTGAACTGAGATCATGCCACTGCACTCCAGCCTGGGCGACAGAGTGACACTCCATCTCAAAAAAAAAAGAAAGAAAATGTAGCTAATGCCATCATCCCACAGGTACTACATGAATCAAGTCTTTTAGTAGCTATTTATTAAGCCACTTTCAGATTTATTTGAATTACATAAAAAGTAGATGCCATATATTAATAAGTTATATCACTAATTTATGAATCAATAGAACCAAATATGGCAGTAAAACAATAAATTTAGTTTAGTGTTTTTGTTTGTTTGTTTGTTTGTTTTTTGAGACGGAGTCTCGCTCTGTCGCCAGCCTGGAGTGCAGTGGCATGATCTCGGCTCATTGCAACCTCCGCCACCTGGGTTCAAACAATTCTCCTGCCTCAGCCTCCCAAGTAGCTGGTATTACAGGTGTGCACTACTACGTCCAGCTAATTCTTTTTTTAAAAAGTTTTATTTTTAGTGGAGATGGGGTTTCACCATGTTGGCCAGGATGGTCTCGATCTCTTGACTTCGTGATCCACCTGCCTCGGCCTCCCAAAGTGCTGGGATTACAGGCATGAGCCACTGTGCCCGGCCAAATTTAGTTTTTAAAAACCTAATTGAGAACATAGGGCAAATATTGTGTAGCTATACTTTCTTTTACTTAAAGAAATCAATGTTTCTGATTCTTCTGTGGCTGTCTTGATTGTCAATTACCTAAGATCCCAGAGCATCAGTTCCCTCTCACTCTGATTTCTTTTCTACTCAGTTAGGGTTACACTATCTTAACTGGGGTGCAAATGTTTAAAAAGACTGTGGATAACCTCACATTGTTCACACTGTGCCTGGAATTGCTGTTTTCTATTCATTATCTAAACCAGAACATTGGGGAGATACAGTATATACCTGTGGATTTACTTTCAGTTTGGGAAAGCAAACACTCTTGTCAGCGAAGGAACTGCATCCTCAATACGAGAACTTGAAAATTATTCCCCTTTGGAGAGCTCAAAAGAAAGGAACTTAGTCCAATTACTTCTATTTACCCAGAAGACAGCTGAAGTAATCAAAGTCACAAAACTAGTTAGAAACCTGAGTAAAACCAAAGCCCTATGCTCCTAGTTCCAGCTCAGTGCCTTGCCCCTTCTTCCACTGTAACCCATTTACTTGAATATATGAGATATTTACTATACTTGGTGTATAGATATGTATGCCATTTTAGGGGTTTTCAGACAAAATTAAATTCACACTCAATTGTTTTTTGCTATCATAAATGCAATAGCAGTTGAACTTACAGCTGAAGGAACACTTGACAATCTTCTCTTATTCCTCTTTTTTTATGTGTAAAGGGAAGGAAAAGATTCCATTAGATGATCTCTATTGTTTCTTCTAGTTTTAATATCCTCTGAATCCATGAATCATCCTAGTACACATTGGTATGCAGCAAATGGCAAAAGGGATGTCTTTGTAAATTTAAGATGTTGATATAAATTCCTGTAGTGCACGTTTACTACTGAAAGCATAGAATAAGAATAACCACCACACCTTAAATGAGTATTTATTCTCCCTTTACTGTTGCCACATTGCATACACTCCTGCCCCCACCAGTTCTCCCCTCCATTCCCTATCAATCTGTGTAACGTGCTCAGTCTGTAAATGCAAGGTAGTAGAATCAAAAGAGCACAGGCTTTGGCATAAGACAGACATGGGATTTGAATCCAGGCTGTGCAACTTTCAACCACATACTTAATCTTCCTGAGTCTCAGTTTCTTCCACTGTAATAGGGGTATACTAATATAAACCTGAGAAGATGGTTAGTAGGATCAGTGACCACATAGGATGCCCAAACAATGTTGTGATGATAATAATAAATGATCACATTATTGTTATTATTATTACATAACAAATGTTCTTCAAAATTTGCAGTGAGGAGAGGTTAACAGGTTATGTGTTCCTCAAAATTAACTGGAGGAGGTCCCACTTCACTGCCCCCCGGCCTCCTCAACACTCCATTTGTAAAATTGTCACTTTCTTTTTGTTTTTATAATACTCTGATATGCCTAACTGCAGAGGACAAATTTAGTCCACTGTTATTAAAAAAAAAAAAAAAAAAAAAATTTCATTTAGAATGCAGTTCTACTTTGGTAGACTTTAACATTACTGCCGGCAAGTCCCATTACAATGGTGTCTGCTTGAATATCTGAAACATCTTAAGATTTAAAAATTATTGTTCTGTGTTACAAATATAATAGCTTACATTGTAAATGAGTTCTCACCAGTTTTAGATGAAAGTATGATGGGACAAAACGTTGGATTTAGTTAATTATCTGTAATTGTGGTTTAAAATGAAGGCCTAATATTGAGATGTGCCAAGTAGGAAGAAGAAAAGGGATTCAATAGAAAATAAATTATGAAAGAAAAGTAAATCTCAAACAATGACCAGTATGCATCGTAATCCTAAGTTAAAAGTAGGTAGAGTGAAGGGAAGTAATATAAAAATGGTGAACTATCTGGGAGTAAAAATGTCTTCTAGAAAAATATATATTAATTCATTTTTCATGGCTCCTGTTTTGTAAGATTAAGGTGACTGCATGAATATAATCTTTAAAAAATTATTTTACTAGCTATGGAAAGTAACTTATGGGCCAGGCACGGTAGCTCACGCCTGTAATCCCAGCACTTTGGGAGGCCGAGGCGGGCAGATCACGAGGTCAGGAGATCGAGACCATCCTGGTTAACACGGTGAACCCTCATCTCTACTAAAACTACAAAAAATTAGTCGGGCGTGGTGGCAGGCGCCTGTAGTCCCAGCTACTCGGGAGACTGAGGCAGGAGAGTGGCGTGAACCCGGGAGGCGGAGCTTGGCAGTGAGTCGAGATGGCACCACTGCATTCCAGCCTGGGTGACAGAGCGAGACTCCGTCTCAAAAAAAGAAAAAAAAAAAGAAAGTAACTTATGTTCATAGTAAAAATTTCAGAACATATGAGAACTAAAGAGAAAAATAAAGATTGGTCCCAAGATAACTTTTTGTACCTTTCATCAGTTCTTTTTTCATGCATCATGCATATATGATATCATTTGTTTTATAAAATTTGGACATTAGTATATAAACAGTTTAAAAACTTACTATGGAAAATATTTTTCAACTTACAAGAAAGTAGAAAAACTGTATAATGAAATCCTCATATGCCTAGCAACAATTATTAGTCTTTGGCCATCTTGTTTTATCTATACCTTCTTCTAATCCTGCAACCCTAAATTATTTTAAACAAATCTATATGATCTATTATTTTCATCCATAAATATTTTAATATGTGACTCTAAAAGATAAGAACTCCTTTACAAAACAAACAAAAATATGAATATCAAACATTAACAAATTAACCACGATTCCTTCATATTATTGAATAGCCACACTATGTTTTATTTTTAAAAATCTGGCTTCTGTTTGACAATATCATGATCATCTTTCATTTGCAGTGTAAAAGTCTATTGACCACAACACTGAAGTAATTTGCATCGCCAAAAAAGTGAGTGCTAACTTTCCTACATTTTTTCTCAGGCTGGATTTTAATCATTCTTTTAATCATTGTCAATTTGATAGGTTAAAAATAAAAACCTTTTTTCATGTTTGTTGTCCAGTTATATTTTTTTGTTGATTGCTTTTTTATGCCTTTTACTTCTATTGAAGTGTTTATTTTTTCTTACTGATTTGTAATGGTTCTTTACAAACCTGTGTATTTCTTCAAATTGTTCACACTCTGGCTAGTCTTGGTATAATTTTACATTATGTCTTCTATTCATTTACTAAGCCAGAACACTGGAAAGAAACAGTTTATATTTGTGGATTTATTTGTATTTTGGGGAAACATTATTTTCCCAATTGCCTTCCAAGCCTAGTCACAATACCCTCTTCTCTGTTACGAAGTGGAGATTAAGTTAAACCTTTGTCAT
Organism: Macaca fascicularis; assembly: GCF_037993035.2. NCBI lineage: Eukaryota > Metazoa > Chordata > Mammalia > Primates > Cercopithecidae > Macaca > Macaca fascicularis. Next base: position 91,146,529 of record NC_088380.1, on the reverse strand, counting down.
ATATGTTTCAAATATTTTTCTCGTCATTTATTTTTCACCTTTGTTCACAACAGTTATTTTTCTCTATACACAAATTTTCCTATCTTAAGATAAGCATAGTTTACAAATTTTCTTCTTATACTTTTATCATTTTATTTTTCATTTTAGAAACTTAATTCAATCTGAAATTATTGTAATACAAGGCATGGATTCGATTTTAATTTTACCTTCATCCCAAAATTGCTAGCTAAGTGTTCCACAGCATTTGAGTAGACCATCCTTTTCCCAATGATTCAATGTATCTTCCTTATCATCTAATTAAATATTTTATAATTTCAAAACACACATGTGTGTTTAAAAGTATATATGTGTGTGTACATATGTGTATATATAGCACAAGTAGGAACCTAAGTACATGGGATAAGTCTTAAGTGGCAGTGGAAAGAGGGCGGTCCATATAAGGTTGATGGAGTACTTCACTGAGCACATAGGAAATAAAAGGAAACCCTAAATATTTTTAAGGAATAAGCAATGAAAAATATTTTTAATGGAGATGTAAAAAGATACCTGTGAGCTGCAAATTTTGCCCATTTCACAAATAAGCTGAAGGCTTATTCATCAGAGAGCAGACCTAGCTCTTCCAAGCTTACCTACGTGAACAATCCCTATACCTCTCATTTATTTAACATTTATTTGATCTTTACTATGTAGCAGGCATTTTGCTATGTTCTGGTGATACAAAAAAGCATATGATTCAGTCCATGCCCTTAAGGAGTTCATATTTTCATTGAAGGGACTTTTTATATTGTGTTGTAATTTTCTGTTTATGGGCCTGATTCTCTTCCTAGGCTATGACCTTCCTCAGGACAGTGTCCATGGTTTATTCATGTTCAAATCCCTAGTGTTTAGAATAGTTATTGACATATAGTAGCTGCTGATCAATGAGTATTTTTTGAGTTCCCTGGGAGCAGAATCCCATTATTTCCAGGGTCTTTCACACTCAAAGCCTTCTGCCACGGGGAGATAAGAGCCATCTATGAAGCATTCATTGTTGCAAATCAGTGACTTTTTCTGCTCTGCTCAGGCTCCTTCCAATGTTGCCATGTCAGATAACTTTTCTTTTCTTCTACAAATCCTCTTGCTATCCTTCTCTATCCTGTCTTTTTCCTCCTGGGGTTGACTTGTTTCCATTATATCAATAGTCTCTAGCCGCCCAGTCTTCTGGTTGGGTTTTGCCCCTGGAAAGCCCTACTAGTAGATGGGAGGGAAGGAATAGAGAGAAGACAGACATGATATTGACTTCCCTGTGAGGTTTTCTCAAGCTGGCTATGTTCACTCCACAGAAAGTCTTTAGTCCTTCCTCTTAAACTAGCTTGCTGTGATACACTCTCCTCTTCTATCAACTTCCAAATCTTCCCAAGCCTATGGTGGTAGTGGTAGAAGGCTAGCAGCTAATAGCTCTGGGTTCTTTTTAATTTCATTTTATTTTTCATAAGGGCATTAATCCCAATAGCTCTGGATTTAATGATGTTTCATGGCTCCAATATATGCTCCATGAATTCCTTTTTGCATAATTTTTTTGCAAATAAAGCCTCTTCAAATATATTGTGTGCCATTTATTCAGTTGCTATCAATATTTTATTATTATTATTACTACTGTTTTTTTTTTTTTTTTCCCCCAAAGAGTATGTGTTTTGGGTTGGGGGGTAGGCAGTGGAGATAAGGGTGCAAGTGTGGTTGTACATCTGCAAGAAACCAGTTTTATATTTGTAGGTATCTAATAGCTTGAAAAGTAGTTCCAGGCCAGGCGCAGTGGCTCACATCTGTAATCCCAGCATTTTGGGAGGCCAAGGCAGGTGGATCGCTTGAGTCCAGAAGTTTGAGACCCGCCTGTGCAAGGGGGCCAAGTCCTATCCGTAGAAAAAATACAAAAATTAGCTGGTTGTGGTGGCACGTTCCTGTAGTCCCAGGTACCTGGGAGGCTGAGGTAGGATGATCACCTGAGCTCAGGGAAGTGGAGGCAGCAGTGAGCTGTCATTGTGCCACTGCGCTCCAGCCTGGGTGACAAAGCAGGACCCTGTCTCAAAAAATAAAAAATAAAAAGGAGTTCCAAAGACTGAAGTGGTAATTTGGCAGAAGGATCAGTGAAAATGAGAGAGGTCAAACTTGAATACCACTACGGGTGCTCAAAAGGTACACTGATCAGTTGGTAATTCACAGTGAAACAGTATTTTTTAAAAATTATTTTACCCCAACATTAACTATGCCTGTCCTACAGTTTTTGTTTCTTGATAATTTGCCTAGAAAAACTTTGCCAATATTATCTGAAAGTGATCATTTCTACACCAGGTAAAGAATTCTAGCTATACATATTAGCTGAGTTACAAAAATCCTTCATAGACTCCAAGGGAATAAAACAAATCACACCTTGTTGCTTTTGGTTATTTGACTCATTATTCTGGTGGATCGTTCACTAAGTGTTTGGTACTGTGTTTAGCTTTACATTATATCTCTATATATAGATACAGTGTAGATATTCTACAATTGTACTTCATTTATTTTTCTATTCAGTAAGCTTTTATGAGAACCAATTGAGTAATGGACTTAATGCTAGTTAGGTGCTGAAGAATCAGAAATAAATGATACATGTGTTTTACTAGAGGTACTTAAATGAAGATTAATGGGCCCTGCAAATGAACTTTCTTTTCAAAATTTCCTTTTCCTTTTTGTTACAGAGACACAAGAAGAACTGCTTTACCTTAATTGGGAGTTTTTCAAAGGGGCTATTACAGGAGTACCAAGGGCATCACAGAGATGGATCCAAAGCTGTATACAGTTATTGCAGTTTTGGGTGATGACGAATTAGCCTTCTCTATATTCTGAAACTTCTATTTTAGTATGAATATTTTTATAATGTTATCACATTGCAAAGCTCAACTCTAGTTAGCAAGTTCAGACATGATAAACTTCAAACTTCATGATAAACTTAAAGTTTTGTTTTGATGAAAGGAAAATATACATTATATAAAGGTTCATAAAAGCCTGTGTGTGTGTGGAGCCAAGAAAGGCATGAGTCTTTTTTGGTGCATAGCTATTAAAAGAGCTACAGTAGGTGCTTGATGTCACTTACCCTAATATCCCTGATATTAAAATAGTTTTTCTATAAGTTGAATGATTTTATTCCTTTGAAGTAGTAGTACTGTTTCATTATATCCCACTGAATAAACTGTAGTAGGTACGTGTCATGTGCTGGTGAACTAAGGAACTCTTGCTTTTAAGTCACTATTGAATTCATGACTTTGCGATTACTCTTGTCTCCTTGCATTTCCTCATGGTGCTCCATTTCATTAATAATAGAAAGGTCTCTAGTCTGAACACACTTCATTTTTATGCATTGAAGTTATTTTGGCTGGCATCCGCTGATACTCCTCCCAAGCTGTTTCTATTTATGAGGATACTATTGTGAAGATACACATTTGGCCGGGCATGTTGGCTCATGCCTGTAATCCCAGCACTTTGGGAGGCTGAGGTGGGCAGATCATGAGGTCAGGAGTTCGAGACCAGCCTGACCAACATGGTGAAACCTCATCCCTACTAAAAATACAAAACTTAGCCGGGCATGGTGGTGCGCACCTGTAATCCCAGATACTCGGGAGGCTGAGGCAGGAGAATCACTTGAACCCTGGAGGCAGAGGTTGCAGTGAGCCGAGATTACCACTGAACTCCAGCCTGGGCAGCAGAGCAAGACTCCCTCTCAAAAAAAAAGAAAAGACAAGATACACATTTAAGAAGCACTAAAGAAACATTTTAATACATCCTATATTAGGAGAAATATTTAATTTTTTGTGCTATTTTTGTAGATCAAATAATAGGTTTTAAATAAAATTAATTTATTTTTAGTAGAGCACGCAGGTTGATTATTTTTCCCTCTAGATAGAAGGGTGTTGGCATTCCTGAGGAGTTAGATCCCCCACATCCTGTTGTTTACCTTTCTGACCAGGCCCTTGCAAGTGCCCAGGACTAATCAGACATGGCTTCATATGTTCTATAAATATATATACGTTAACAAGAAGCAACCCTGGACTATGCTTGTGAATGAAAGCAAGAAAGTAATACTGATTCTAAAGAGAAAATATATTAAGAACTTAAGAACTTAAAATTCCAAATTAACAGTTGTTACTACATTTTCTGAGAATGAAAAATGTCTCCATTTGCCCTTCCACATTCAATAGCCCTGTTTGTGACATGTTGAGAGCTGGGATCACTTAAGAATGATTAAAAGCACATTTAAAAGATTCAATGGCTTTTTGGCCGGGCACGGTGGCTTACGTCTGTAATCTCAGCACTTTGGGAAGCCGAGGAGGGCGGATCACGAGGTCAGGAGATCGAGACCATCCTGGCTAACACGGTGAAACCCCATCTCTACTAAAAAAAATACAAAAAATTAGCCGGGCGTGGTGGCGGGCGCCTGTAGTCCCAGCTACTCAGCGGGCTGAGGCAGGAGAACGGCGTGAACCTGGCAGGCGGAGCTTGCAGTGAGCCCAGATCGCGCCACTGCACTCCAGTCTGGTGACAGAGCGAGACTCCATCTCAAAAAAAAAAAGAAAAAAAAAAGGCTTTTTGTAAGGTTTGTGTTATCTTTTCTATGAAAAACAAGGATGTATATCTTAGAAAACTAATTAGTGTAATTGTTTTATTATTTTATATATCACCAAATTGCTCTTTTATATAAGATACCAAAGATGGCTTTGAACATAAAATGTGCATATCAGGGTACTACAAAAGAGTGCAATGTAATGAGTGTCCAATGAATGCCTTTATTCTTAAAGATTTCATAGAAATGGATATTCTTTTCTTGTCATACATTATACTGAAACTAATCCTTACTCTCATTTAAGAACTCTTAGCAAAGCAAAAGGACCATACACATAGAAAAATCTGTCAAGTCTTCTATTTTATAAATGTTAGAAATGAATAAATAAAACATTAGGAGTTTTGTTTAAAAAAAGCTTTTAAAATTTTTTTTAGAGTCTTGCTCTGTTACCCAAGCAAGGTTGGGTAACCCAACCTCCACCTCCTGGGTTCAAGAGATTCTCCTGCCTCACCCTCTGGAATAGTTGGGATTAGAGGGGTACTACCACACCTAATTTTTTTTTTCCTATTTTGTATTTTTAGTGGAGACAGGGTTTCACTATGTTGGCCAGGCTGATCTTCAACTCCTGACCTCAAGGGATCCACCCACAATGGCCTCACAAAGTGCTGGGATTACAAGTGTGAGTCATTGCACCTGGCCATATTTTCAAGTTAAAATATTTTAAATGATATTAAAGAATATCATTTAAAACCTAACTTCATTCAAAGGCAACAAGACATACGTTCTTTTTTTGAACAGGGAGACAAAGCTTTCCCCCGCCCCCGCCCCCCCCCATCTAGTTCTTCAATTTACTTGGCTAGGGAAGTGACTTTAAGCTACTATGAATAATTAGCCAAAAAACAATGCTCTGCAGTTTTTGAAAGTATACATTTCCCCCCAAAATTTAATGCTTTAATTTTGGGAGAGTAGTCTTTAAGAGAGCAGCCAAATGCATCTTTAGAAAGCCAAAAATATAATTTCCTCTGTCTCATTAATATGTTCTTGCCATCAAAAAAAAAAAAAAAAAAAAACATTTTTTAAAGGTAACTTCTTACAAATGGTCCCCACAAAACCTCCTGTCATCTACGTCCCTTCCATGTGTCCAAGTGAGTGGTAATTTGCCATACAAGTTAGTTATTGTTTACAAAGATATAATTTTTAAGTGAAAAACGTATTTATCTGTGAGAATCATATTTTGGATTGTGATTTTAAAATTTTCTTGTGAGGTTTCTTTCATTTTACATCTTAAAGAAAAAGTATTTTATAAATCTGAAAAATATTTTGCAATAATTTCTGTAATCTAAGTGTTCCAGATTTTACCAGCTAGTAACTATAAATTAAGATCATGTTTTCTTTTAATTCCAAAATTGTCATAGCTTGAGCCCCTACCAGTCTAATCACTGGAAATAAGACTTCTTTACTTTTGAGGGTTTTCCCGGGTACTGCTTCCCATATGCCCAGGAGCAGGTGGTCTCCTCATCACACTGCTGTCTGTGCCATTGGCCAGCCTCCTGAGACCACTAAACATATGGACTCAACTCCCTTTTCCTCCAAGAATGACTACCACCACTACTGCCTTTCTGATCTCAAGCAAGACTGACACTTGTTCTTCTCCACCTGAAAAAAGTAGACCTCCTCCCTTACTCCCCATAGCACAATTGAGACCAGGATAAAATGTTAACTAGACTATTAAAGGTTCAGGCATCATGAAGGAAAGTGCAACAAAGAGAGTAACTTAAACAATTGCTATAAAAATGGCTACTGTTAAAATACACAGAACCTCAGATTTCTTATTGGTCCAGCTTGAGGCTGGCTGACATTTCCTTGCCAGGGAAGTCCCAGCATGTGCCTGACTCAGAGTCTAATAGAAACCCCTAGTCCAAAGTGAAGATTCCCATTCACCCCAACCTAAGGCCTGGGTCCTCTTTTTCTGCCTCAATATTGGAGCTCATCCAGAATGATTGACCATGAAAAGTTACACTCTCCTCAGGGAAAACTTTCCACCTAGCTAAGTTGTGCTCTCTTTAGGAGCCATGGAAAAACACCACACCACCATAGCCCAACAGGGTTTTTCTGCCTTAAGCAACGCTTTACTGGAATACAGGATTTTTCTGCTTTGAGCAATGCTTCACTGGAATGCAGCTGACCAGGTGATTGTGTACTGCTTAGCCAGTCCAGCTTCTTGGTAGTAGCATGATGCGATGGCCTGATTGGGCCTGTAAGACATTTGTACCATTCTTTCCATCTTTGCTTTACATCTCAAGAATTCATAGAGTTAGACAACAACTCTGCAAATATTCAGTAATTGATGTTTACAGTATGACCGAAACCCATTTTGTACCATTCTTTCCATCTTTGCTTTACATCTCAAGAAGTCATAGAGTTAGACAACAACTCTGCACATATTCAGTAATTGATGTTTACAGTTTGACCGAAACCCATTTTGTGAAAAGAAACATTTTCTAAACACAATCTGTGGAAACTCTTCTGATAAATTTCCTAATTTATATTACAAAACCTTACCTTTTCATTTTGTAAGCATTTGCATAGCAGTTATTTCATTGAGTTCAGGTTTTTCTTTCAAACAATTGGTTGGTATTATTCTATTTTTTTCTAGGAATAAAGTAACAGGTTTCCTCAAGGATTCCACCCAACAAAGTAGAACTTTCTCAAAACTCTGAATGGTCTTGTAAGCACTGTCAATGGCAGAGACAGCAGTGTTAGGAGATGGGTACTGAGTTTTAAAGATCTCGAATTTTGGAATCCAGAGTACACTATAGGAAACTAAAATTCAGTGGCTACCTTAGAACAACATCTTTTCATTCTCATGAGTCTCAGTTGGGTGCGGCTTGAATCTAGAGTAGAGTCTCTGAGCTTCAGGCTGCATTTTGAATTCAGGCCTGCAGCATTTGTCTCATTCTGGGGCCTAGGCTGAAGGATTTGTCTCATTCTGGGGCCTAGGCTGAAGGGCAGTGGCTTACTGGGGCATGTTCTCCCCAAGGTAGATCCCCAGAGCTCAAAGTGCTACTCCAACGGCACAAGCATATTTCAAGCTTATGCCTGAGTCATGTCCATTAGCATCCGTGGTCAGAGGAAGACATGGCAGAGCCCAGTGCCAAGGGGTGGAGAAGTTCACTTAGCCCTCTTCTCTGCAAGGCTGTGGCAAGAGTGTGAATATATAATTCTGTTACAGAGGAGCAGGTGATTATGTACAATAATTCAATCTTCTTTTCTGGACCACTGCAGAACTTGCTAGTTCTCTCTTGCATCTAGTCTTGTACCACAATCCCCATTTTTTATAACTGATATTGTAACTCCCTTGCTTAAAACTGTACTTCTGTTAATAGGAAAAATTTAAGCATTTTAGGGAGACCAGTGAATTCACACTGGTTAGTTTTAAAGCATTTAAAAACTTCTAGGCTGGGCACAGTGGCTCACACTTGTAATTTAGCACTTTAGGAGGCCATGATAGGCAGATCACTTGAGGTTAGGAGTTTGAGACCAGCCTGGCCAAAATGGTGAAATCCTATCTCCATGAAAAATACAAAAATTAGCTAGGTGTGGGGGTGTGAGCCTGTACTCCCAGCTACTTGGGAGGCTGAGGCAGGAGAATCTCTTGAACCTGAGAGGCAGAGGTTGCAGTGAGCGAAGATGGCACCACTGCACTCCAGCCTGGGCAACAGAGTGAGACCCTGTCTCAAAAAAGAAAATTCTATTATTTTTGCATGCGTTCTTTCTCTCCCCTCATTCTCGAAAACTGTGCTTCCGTCTACTTGTTACTCCTCTGAACACTTAAATATTTTTAAGGCTCATAATTTTGTCCATGCTATTTCTTCTTACAGAAATTTATTTCATTTATCCAATAAAAATGTATTATATGCCTACAATGTACCAGGCACTCAGCAACATTACAGATACATTGGAGAACAAATGAATTTTTCTTTTCCTTCAGAGATCTTTCTTTCCTCTTTCCCCAGAGGGAGTTAATTTTTTCCTTTTTAATGTCTCTTACCACTTTGCATCAGTGTGGCTAAATAACATTTTGAAATACAAAAGTGTTTTTTCCTTTCTGTATTTTCCCTTTTTTCTTCCTCCCCCAAAACAAACAAGGGGAGGGCCCTGGGCCATTGTTTTTGTAGAAGAAGCTCCTCCACCAAACACAAAGACATCACAACTAAACCTAAAGCTATTGAGGACAGTTTCATATGTGACCCTAGAAAAAATATCAAGATAAAATGATATGCAAGTGGAGGTGGAGACATCTAGAAGAAAGTGGTAAACAACATAGGGCCTTTGTCCTAGATTACAAAGATTTCCCTGGCTGGAGAGGAGGAAGAGAAAGAACTCTGGATGTCCCAAGATCAAAGGGGACCTGTTTACTCTTTCTGGTAATGCCTTGAGCATGATGGTATCAGTTTCCAGTAACAACAACAACAGCAAGATAATGATAGCAGCTAACTCTCCCTGAGTACTGCTATGTGCCAAGTATTGTGTTATGCAATTTTTATTAAATAAGCTCATTTTGTCCTCACCACAACTTTGTGAGGTAGGTAATATACATATCTCCATTTTGCAGATGAAAACCTGAAGCTTAGGAAATTTTTAAAAATTTGCTCAAGACCACACACAGATCTGGTGTGCCTAGGATGTGAGTCCAAGCAATGCCAAAGTCATCTTACCAGGGCTGCATACATTTGATGACTCTGCCTCTCTATGGCCAGGCACCCTCTACCTACCAAGTTGGCAAACAATGAACAATAACACTCTTCTTTCTCTCCCATTCCAGTCACCCAGGTAAGGGGATGGGAGAGAAAGACCAAATAATTACCAGGATCAATTTTCTAATGATCTGGAAGATGGGGGATTGGTACAAAAAAATAATTAAGCATAAATATAGAAAATACTAAATATATGTATTATACATGTAAGTTTGTAAGGTGAGATTCATACCTATTACATAGATTATAATGCTTCCTCTTATCATTTTGCATTATAATTAGAGTATTTCCTGTAGATTATGAAGAAGTAGAAGTTAGGAAATTTTTGTTATTTGACTTTGTTTCTTGCACATAGGGGTGTGCCAGGAATATGCTGGTTAAAAGGTTTATTGAATCATCCTTAATAAGATTTTTCTATTACTCTATTTTTCCCTCAGTAAATTTTGTTCACTAAAAATGTTGAAATTGTTATGTAAATATAAAGTCTATTAACATTAATAACTTGCACTTCAAATGTCCTTGCTCTTAGAAATGTATTTTCTACTCTTTTCTTTATTCTTATTTCTTATTCTTAAGATAATTTTTAAGAATAAATCAGAAAATGTAACACAAAAACATTTCAGTCAAAATGTTCATTAACCATACCATGTAATTTCCAAGGGCAAAGGGTACTTACAACTGTAATGACAATAGCTGCAGAATTTATCAAGAAAACAATGTTAATGAATAGGAAGGGGAAATACATAATCCATAGAGAAACGATGCCAGAGAGAACTGCAACAAATGACTCAGCAGGAGAAGGTCTTACTAATGTCAAGGGCCAGAAAGCCAAGCACTGTCATCTAAGAAGAAAATCTGCCAAGGAATCAAGACTACTCCTACGGCTGAAGCAACTTAATGTAAATCAGAACTATTGTTGGTTTCTGTGAATGATAACAGTTAACCAGTTAGTATGCTGCCCTTCTTAGTCACTTCCTTCCCATTCCTCTACTTCTTTGTGGTTCCCGACCTTCAGTCCTAGGAACTCAACAATTGTACAGTCCCAGAAACACCAAGTAGATTTTTTTCCTGTTAGATACATATTAAGGTTTTCAGCTTTATTTGACTTCATGAAGAACAGTTATGTCAGTTACACCAAAGTAGATGAATAAACTCACAAGTCTGAACTAAAACTGTAAAGCATTTGAGGAAAAGCATAGGTTCTTATGCTAATTCCTTCATTCACTCACAGACTATCCAGTCAACATCTGTTGTTTACTGAAAGTTGGGTATTGCTCTAGGTGCTAGAATTCACAGACTAGCTGGACAGCCAGACATATAAATAAATTCTATGTGTAGTTTGGTAGGTGTCAGAGGCATGGCTAAAGTTCCAGAGAGCACAGACAGGAGAATGCAATAGAGAAAATAAAGGAGAATTTCTAGAGATGGAGATTTTATTTTTATTCATTTATTTATTTGTTTGTTTGTTTGTTTACCTAGAGACAGGGTCTTGTTTGGTTGCCCAGGCTGGAGTGCAGTGGTACGGTCATGGCTCACTGCAGTCTCAACCCCCTGAGCTCACACGATCCTCCCGCCTTAGCCTCCTGAGTAGTTGAGACTACAGGCAAGTGCCACCATGCCTAGCTAATTTTTATGCTTTTACAGACAGGGTCTCATTATGTTCCCTAGGTTAGTCTTGAACTCCTGGGTGCAAGTGATCCTTTCACCTTGGCCTCCAAAGTGCTGAAATTACAGGTTTGAGTTACTGTTAAAACGGACTTTGAAACTGGATCTTGACGGATGTTAGGAAGTTTGCCAACTGATTCAGAAAGGAAAAGGCAGCTAGGGAAAAAAGAATAATATTGATATTTTGGGGGGAGGAGCCAAGATGGACAATTGGAAGCAGCTGTGTTCCACAGTTCTCACAGAGAAGAATGAAAACAGCAAGTAAATCTAGCATCTTCAACTGAAATATCCAGGTTCTTGCACTGGCACTGACTAGGCAATCAACTCGACCCACAGAGAATGAAGAAAAGAAGGGTGGGGTGACGGTCCATGTGGGAGTGGTAGGGAGCCAAAGAAACCCTCACCCCCAGCCAAGGGTAGCAGTGAGTGATTGTGTGACTCCACCCGGGAAACCATGTTTCTCCTACAGATCTTTACAAACCCTGGATCAGGAGATCCCCTCATGAGCCCACGCCACCAGGACCTTGGGTTCGATACGCAGAGCTGTGTGGAGTCTCATCAGAGCTGTCATTCAGGCTCACAGAGATCCAGGTGTTTTTTTTGTTTGTTTGTTTGTTTTAGATGGAGTCTTGCTCTATCACCAGGCTAGAGTGCAGTAGCGCGGTCTCGGCTCACTGCAACCTCCACCCCCCGGGTTCAAGCGAATTCCCCTACCTCAGCCTCCTGGGTAGCTGGGACTACAGGCGCCTGCCACCACACCTGGCTAATTTTGTTGTTGTTGTTGTACTTTAGTAGAGATGGGGTTTCACCATGTTGGCCAAGATGGTCTCGATCTCCTGACCTCGTGATCCGCCAACCTCAGCCTCCCAAAGTGCTGGTATTACAGGAGTGAGCAACCATGGCCAGCCAAGACCCAGGAGTTTTACCGTCTCTAGCTCTGGGATTTCTGGCAAGGTGGGAGTTCCATCCATACATTCCTCTAAGAAGGAAGCTTAATCCAGGGAGCCAATCAGCATCCTTCTGTGGGCCCCACTTCCATGACACCTAACAAGTTAAGACCCATTGGCTTGAAATTCTAGTTCGACAATGCAACGGGCTGGAGACTGCCTGAGATGGACGAGTTGCCAGGGAGAGGGGCGGCCACCATTTCTGCAGTTAGGTCAATTCAGCTGTTCTAGCCTGCTGGCTCTGGGGAGTCCAGGTGGTCAGACAAGGAGGAGTCCCCCACAAAATAGCACAGCTGCTGTGCCAGTTTGTGGCCAGATTTCTTTTTTAAGTGGGACCTGGATCCATCCCTCCTCACTAGGGGGGCCTCCCTGTGGGAATTTCAGCAACTCCAGCCACGGTTATACAAACAGAACTCTAATCTGTCCCTAGGATGGAACCCCCAGGAGGAGGGGGGCAGCTTAAGTCTCTGCAGTACAGTCACCTCAGCCTTTCCAGCCTGCTGACTCTGAAGAGTCCAGGCGATTTGGTCCAGGAAGGGGTCACCCCGATGCAGCACATCTGCTCTACCAAAAAGCAGCCAGACTGCTTCTTTAAGAAGGCTCCTGATCCTGTTTCTCCTGACTGGGTGAGACTCCCAACAGGGGTCTCTAGACACCTCCTATAGGAGCATCCAGGCTGGGTCAGTACCCCTCTGGAATGGGAGCTCCCAGAGGAAAGAGCAGGCTGCCATCTTTGCTGTTTAGCAGCCTTCACTGGTGATACCTCCAGGTAAGGGAAAAGCTGAGGCAACTAGGGTCTGGAGCAATCACCCAGCAAACCACAGCAGCCCTACAGAAGAGTGGCCTATTAAAAGAAAAACAAACAAGCAGAAAACAACAACAACATCAAAAAAAAAAGACCCCACAAAAACCTTATTCAAAGGTCAGCAACCTTAAATATCAAAGGCAAATAAGTCCACAAAAAAGAGAATCAAGGCAAAAACACTGAAAACTCAAAAAGCCAGAGTACGTTTTCTCCTCCAAATGACTGCAACACCTCTCCAACAAGGGCACAGAGCTGGGCTGAGGCTGAGATGGCTGACTTGACAAAAGTAAACTTCAGAAGGTAGGTAATAACAAACTTCACTGAGCTAAAGGAGCATGTTGTAACCCAATGCAAAGAAACTAAGAATCATGATAAAACAATACAGGAGCTGAGAGACAGAACAGTCAGTTTAGAGAGAAGCATAACTGACCTGTTGAAGCTGAAAAACACAACATGAGAAATTCACAATGCAATCACAAGTATCAATAGCAGAATATACCAGGCAGAGGAAACAATCTCATAACTTGAAGACTATCTTTTTGAAATAAGACAGACAAGAATAGAGAAAAAAGAATGAAAAAGAATGAACTCTGAGAAATATGGGACTATGTAAAAAGACCAAACCTATGACTGATCAGGGAAACTTAAAGAGATGGAGAGAATGGAACCAAGGTGGAAAACATACTTCAGGATATCATTCCAGGAGAGCTGAGCACAGTAGCTCATGCCTGTAATTCCAGCACTGTGGGAGGCTGAGGCAGGTGAATTGCCTGAGCTCAGGAGTCCAAGACCAGCCTGGAAAACATGGTGAAACCCCATCTCTACTAAAATACAAACAATTAGCTGGGTGTGGTGGTGTGCACCTATAGTCCCAGGTACTCAGGAGGCTGAGGCACTAGAATTGCTTGAACCTGGGAGGCTGCAGTGAGCCGAGATCACAGAACTGCACTCCAGCCTAGGTGACAGAGTGAGACTCTGTCTCAAACAAACAAACAAACAAAAAGAATATCCTTCTTAGAGAACTCCCCCAACCTAGCAAGACAGGCCAACATTCAAATTCAGGAAATCTAGAGAACCCCAGTAAGATACCTCATGAAAAGATCAACCCCAAGACATATAATCATCAGATTCTCCAAGGTGGAAGTGAAAGAGAAAAATGTTAAGGGTAGCCAGAGAGGAAGGCCAGGTCACCTACAAAGGGAAGCCCATCAGACTAACAGCAGACTTCTCAATAAAAACCCTACAAGCCAGAAGAGATTGGGGGCCAATATTCTACATTCTTAAAGAAAAGATTTTCCAACCCAGAATTTCATATCTGGCCAAACTAAGCTTCACAAGTGAAGAAGAAATAAAATCCTTTTCAGACAAATGAATGCTCAGGGAATTTGTGACCACCAGGCCTGCCTTGCAAGAGCTCCTGAAGGAAGCACTAAATACGGAAAGGAAAAACTGTTACCATTGGTATGGGTCTCGACTGTTTATCCATCTTCCGTTCTGTGTCTTTTAATTGGGGCATTTATTTAGTCCATTTACATACATTTAAAGTTATATTGTTATGTGTGCATTTGATCCTGTCATCATGATGCTTGCTGGTTATTCTGCAGACTTGTTTATGTGGTTGCTTCATAGTGTCACTGGTTTTTGTACTTCAGTGTATTTCTGTCGTGGCTGGTAATGGTTTTTCCTTTCCATATTTAGTGCTTCCTTCAACAAGAATCTCTGGGACACAGCTGAAGCAGTGTTAAAAGTGAAATTTATAGCACTAAATGCCCATATCAAAAAGCTAGAAAAATCTCAAATTAACAATGCAAATAAAATAACTTAGTGAACTGAGAGCAAACAAACCTAAACCTAGCAGAAGACAAGAAATAACCAAGATCAGAGCAGAACTGGAGGAGACAGAGACATGAAAAACCCTTCAAAAAATCAACAAATTCAGGAGCTCATTTAAAAAATAATAATAATAATAATAAAATAGACTGCTTGCTAAACTAATAAGGAAGAAAAGAGAGAAGAATCAAATAAGATACAGTCAGAAATGACAAGGGGAATAGTACCACTGATCCCACAGAAATACAAACAACTCTGAGAGAATACTTTAATACACATAAACCAGAAAATATAAAAGAAATGGATAAATTCCTGGACACATAAACCCTTCCAAGACTGAACCAGGAAAAAATTGAATCCCTGAAGAGTCTGATAATGAATTCTGAAATTGAGGCAGTAGTAAATAGCCTACCAACCAAAAGGAGCCCAGGACCAGATGGATTGACAGCTGAATTCTACCAGAGGTAAAAAGAAGACCTGGCTGAGGCCAATAGTTTCTTCTGAAACTATTCCAAACAGGTGAAAAGGATGGACTTCTCCCTAACTTATTTTATGAGGCCAGCATCATTCTGATACCAAAACCTTGCAGAGATACAATAAAAAAAGAAAACTTCAGGCCAATATCCCTGATGAACATCGATGCAAAAATCCTCAATGAAATACTGGCAAATCCAGCAGCATATCAAAAAGTTTATCCAACACAATTAAGTTGGCTTCATATCCAGGATGCAAGGCTGGTTCAACATACATGAATCAATAAATGTAATTCATCACATAAACAGAACTAAAGACAAAAACCACATGATTATCTCAATAGACGCAGAAAAGGCCTTGGATAAAATTCAATCTCCCTTCATGTTAAAAACTCTCATTAAACTAGGTATTGAAGGGATATACCTCAAAATAATAAGAGCCATTTATGACAAACCCACAGCCAATATTATACTGAATGGGAAAACCTAGAAGCATTCCCCTTGAAAACTGGCACAAGACAAGGATGTTCTCTCTCACCACTCTTATTCAACATAGTATTGGAAGTTCTGGCCAGAAAAAGGCAAGAGAAAGAAATAAAGGATATTCAAATAGGGAGAGAGGAAGTCCAATTATCTTTGTTTGTGGATGACGTCATCTTGTATCTAGAAAATCCCAGTGTCTCAGCCCAAAAACTTCTTAAACTGTTAAACAACTTGCAGTAAAGTCTCAGGATGCAAAATGTGCAAATGTTGGTAACGTTCCTATATGCCAACACAGGCAACAGAGAGCCAAATCATAAATGAACTCCCATTCCCAATAGCTAGAAAGAGAATAAAATACCTAGGAATACAGCTAACAGGGAAGTGAAGGACCTCTTCAAGAACTAAAACCAGTGATCAAATAAATCAGAGACTACACAAACAAATGGAAAAAAAATTCCATGCTCATGGATAGGAAGACTTGATATCATGATAATGGCCATACTGCCCAAAGTAATTTATAGATTCAATACTATTCCCATTGAACTACCATTGACATTCTTCACAGTATTAGAAGAAACTTTAAAATTCACATGGAACCAAAAAAGAGCCCAAACAGCCAAGACAATCCTGCAGAAAAATAACAAAGCTGGAGGCATCACGCTACCTGACTTCAAACTATACTACGAGACTGCAGTAACCAAAACAGCATAGTACTGGTACAAGAACAGATACATAGACTAATGGAACAGAATAGAGAATGCAGAAATAAAACTTCAGAAATAAAAGTGCTCACCTACAACTATCTGATCTTAAGCAAACCTGACAAAAACAAGCAATGGGGAAAGGATTCCCTATTTAATAAATGGTGCTGGGAGAAGTGGCTAGTCATATGCAGGAAATTGAAACTGGACTCCTTCCTTACAACTTATACAAAATTAACTCAAGATAAATTAAAGACTTAAATAGGCTGGGCACAGTGGCTCACGCCTGTAATCCCAGCACTTTGGGAGGCCGAGGAGGGTGAATCACGAGGTCAGGAGATCCAGACCATCCTGGCTAACAGGGTGAAACCCCGTCTCTACTAATAATACAAAAAAAATCAGCCAGGCAAGGTAGTGGGCGCCTGTAATCCCAGCTATTTGGAAGGCTGAGGCAGGAGAAAGGCATGAACCTGGGAGGCGGAGCTTGCAGTGTGTTGAGATTGCACCACTGCACTCCAGCCTGGATGACAGAGTGAGACTTGGTCTAAAAAAAAAAAAAAAAAAAAAAAAAAAAAAAAAGACTTAAATGTAAAACCCCAAACTATAAACACCCTGGAAGAAAATCTAGGTGATACCATTCAGCACATAGGCATGGGCAAATATTTCATGATGAAAACCCCAAAAGCAATTGCAACAAAAGCAAAAATTGACAAATGGGATCTAATTAAACTAAATAGCTTCTGCACAGCAAAAGAAACCATCAGAGTAAACAGACAACCTACAGAATGGGAGAAATTTGTTTCAATGTATCCATGTAACAAAGGTCTAATATCCAGAATCTACAAGGAACTTAAACAAATTTATGAGAAGAAAACAAACAATCCCATTAAAAACTGGGCAAAGTACATACATGAACAGACACTTCTTAAAAGAAGACATTCATGTGGCCAAAAAACATATGAAAAAACCTCCACGTCACCATTAGAGAAATGCAAATCAAAACCATAATGAGACACCATCTCACACTAGTCAGAATGGCTGTTATTAAAAAGTAAAAAGATAACAGATGTTGGTGAGGTTTTGGAAAACAGGGAGCACTTATACACTGTTGGTGGGAGTGTAAATTAGTTCAACCATTGTGGAAGACAGTGTGGTGATTCCTCAAAACTCCTGTGGTAGAGATGCCATTAATCCCAGCAATTCCGTTACTGGATGTATACCCAAAGGAATATAAATCATTTTGTTGTAAGATAAATGTACACATATGTTCACTGCAGCACTATTCACAATAGCAAAGACATGGAATCAACCTAAATGACCATTAGTAATACACTGGATAAAAAAAAATGTGGTACATATACACCATGGAATACTACGCAGCCATAAAAAGCAATGAGATTATGTCCTTTGCAGGGACATGGATGGAGCTGAAGTCAGTATCCTCAGCAAGTTAACGCAGGAACAGAAAACCAAACACCGCATGTTCTCACTTATAAGTGGGAGCTGAACGATGAGAACACATGGACACAGGGAGGGGAACAACACACTCTGCTGCCTGTCAGGAGTGGGGCTAGGGGGAGGGGGAGCATCACGAAGAGTAGTAATGGATACTGGGCTTAATACCTAGGTGATGGGTTGATCTGTGCAGCAAACCATCATGGCACACATTTCCCTATGTAACAAACCTACACATCCTGCACATCTACCCCAGAACTCAAAAGTTGAAGAGAGACGCACGTGCCCAAGATTGCCGAATAGGAACAGCTCCAGCCTCCAGCTCCCAGTGTGAGTGACACAGAAGATGGGTGATTTCTACATTTTCAACTGAGGTACTGAGTTCATCTCACTGGGGAGTGCCAGACAATCGGTGCTGGTCAGCTGATGCAGCCTGACCAGCGGGAGCTGAAGCAGGGCGAGGCATCTCCTCACCTGGGAAGTGCAAGGGGGGAAGGGAATCCCTTTTCCTAGCCAAGGGAAACTGAGACAGACAACACCTGGAAAATTGAGTAACTCCCACCCTAATACTGCACTTTACCAAGGGTCTTAGCAAACGGCACACTAGGAGATTATATTCCACACCTGGCCTGGAGGGTCCCATGCCCATGGAGCCTCCCTCATTGCTAGCACAGCAGTCTGAGATCTAACTGCAAGGTGGCAGCAAGGCTGGGGGAAGGCCGCCTGCCATTGCTGAGGCTTAAGTAGGTAAAAAAAAGCCCCCAGGAAGCTCGAATTGGGTGGAGCCCACCGCAGCTCAAGGAGGCCGGCTTGCCTCTGTAGACTCCTCCTCTGGGGACAGGGTGTATCTAAACAAAAAGCAGCAGAAACCTCGGCAGAGGTAAATGCCCCTGTCTGATAGTTTTGAAGAGAGCAGTGGATCTCCCAGCACGGAGGTTGAGATCTGAGAATGGACAGACTGCCTGCTCAAGTGGGTCCCTGACCCCTGAGTAGCCTAACTGGGAGATATCCCCCACTAGGTGGAGACCAACACCTCACACCTCACATGGCAGGGTACATCCCTGAGATGAAGCTTCCAGAGTGAGAATCAGACAGCAATACTCGCTGTTCAGCAATATTCTATCTTCTGCAGCTTCTACTGCTGATACCCAGGCAAACAGGATCTCGAGTGAACCTCAAGCAAACTCCAACAGACCTACAGCTGAGGGTCCTGACTGTTAGAAGGAAAACTAACAAACAGAAAGGACACCCACACCAAAACCCCATCAATATGTCACCACCATCAAAGACCAAAGGCAGATAAAACCACAAAGATGGGGAAAAAACAGTGCAGAAAAGCTGGAAATTCAAAAAATCAGAGCGCATCTCCGCCTCCAAAGGAACACAGCTCATCACCAGCAGTGGAACAAAGCTGGATGGAGAATGATTTTGATGAGTTGAGACAAGAAGGCTTCAGTTGATCAAACTTCTCAGAGCTAAAGGAGGAACTACGTAACCAGTGCAAAGAAACTAAAAACCTTGAAAAAAGAATGGATGAATGGATAAGTAGAATAATCAATGCAGAGAAGACCTTAAAAGAACTGATGAAAACCATAACACGAGAAATATGTGACAAATGCACAAGCTTTAGTAACTGACTTGATCAACTGGAAGAAAGAGTATCAGCAACTGAAGATCAAATGAATGAAATGAAGCGAAAAGTGTGGAGAGAAAAGAGTAAAAAGAAATGAACAAAGCCTCCAAGAAGTATGGGATTATGTAAAAAGACTAAATCTACATCTGATTGGTGTGCCTGAAAGTGACGGGGAAAACAGAACTAAGTTGGAAAACACTCTGCAGGATATCACCCAGGAGAATTTCCCCAACCTAGTAAGGCAGGCCAACATTCAAATTCAGGAAATACAGAGAATGCCACAAAGATACTCCTTGAGAAGATCAACTCCAAGACACATAATTGTCAGATTCACCAAAGTGGAAATGAAGGAAAAAATGTTAAGGGCAGCCAGAGAGAAAGATCGGGTTACCCACAAAGGGAAGCCCATCAGACTAACAGCAGATCTCTTGGCAGAAACTCTCAAAGTCAGAAGAGAGTGGGGAACAATATTCAACATTCTTAAAGGAAAGAATTTTCAATCCAGAATTTCATATCCAGCCAAACTAAATTTCATAAGTGAAGGAGAAATAAAATCCTTTACAGACAAGCAAATGCTTAGAGATTTTGTCACCACCAGGCCTGCCCTACAAGAGATCCTGAAGGAAGCACTAAACATGGAAAGGAACAACAGGAACCAACCATTGCAAAAACATGTCAAAATGTGAAGTCCATTGATGCTAGGAAGAAACCGCATCAACTAGTGAGCAAAATAACCAGCTAATATCATAATGATAGGATCAAGTTCACACATAACAATATTAACCTTAAATGTAAATGAACTAAATGGTCCAATTAAAAGACACAGACTGGCAAACTGGATAAAGAGTCAAGACCCATCAGTTTGCTGTATTCAGGAGACCCATCTCACATGCAGAGACACACATAGGCTCAAAATAAAGGGATGGAGGAAGATCTACCAAGCAAATGGAAAACAAAAAAAGAAGCAAGGATTGCAATCCTAGTCTCTGATAAAACAGACTTTAAACCATCAAAGATCAAAAGAGACAAAGAAGGCCATTACATAATGGTAAAGGGATCAATTCATCAGGAAGTTCTAACTATCCTAAATATATATGCACCCAATACAGGAGCACCCAGATTCATAAAGCAAGTCCTTAGAGACTTACAAAGAGACTTAGACTCCCATACAATAATAATGGGAGACTTTAACACCCCACTGTCAACATTAGACAGATCAATGAGACAGAAAGTTAACAAGGATATCCTGGAATTGAACTCAACTCTGCACCAAGCAGACCTAATAGACATCTACAGAACTCTCCACCCCAAAGCAACAGAATATACATTCTTCTCAGCACCACATCGCACTTATTCCAAAGTTGACCACATAGTTGGAGGTAAAGCACTCCTCAACAAATGTAAAAGAACAGAAATTATAACAAACTGTCTCTCAGACCACAGTGCAGTTAAACTAGAACTCAGGATGAAGAAACTCAATCAAAACCACTCAACTACATGGAAACTGAACAACCTGCTCCTGAATGACTACTGGGTACATCAGGAAATGAAGGCAGAAATAAAGACGTTCTTTGAAACCAATGAGAACAAAGATACAACATACCAGAATCTCTGGGACACATTTAAAGCACTGACCCCACAGAAATACAAACTACCATCAGAGAATACCATAAACACCTCTACGCAATAAAACTAGAAATTCTAGAAGAAATGGATAATTTCCTGGACACTTACACTCTCCCAAGACTAAACTGGAAAGAAGTTGAATCCCTGAATAGACCAATAACAGGCTCTGAAATTGAGGCAATAATTAAGAGCCTACCAACCAAAAAAAGTCCAGGACCAGATGGATTCACAGCCGAATTCTACCAGAGTACAAAGAGGAGCTGGTACCATTCCTTCTGAAACTATTCCAATCAATAGAAAAAGATGGAATCCTCCCTAACTCATTTTATGAGGCCAACATCATCCTGATACCAAAGCCTGGCAGAGACACAACAAAAAAAGAGAACTTTACACCAATATCCCTGATGAACATCGATGCAAAAATCCTGAATAAAATACTGGCAAACTGAATCCAGCAGCACATCAAAATGCTTATCCACCATGTTCAAGTGGGCTTCATTACTGGGATGCAAGGCTGGTTCAATATATGCAAATCAGCAAACATAATCCAGCATATAAACAGAACCAAAGAGAAAAACCACATGATTATCTCAATAGATGCAGAAAAGACCTTTGACAAAATTCAACAGCCCTTCATGCTAAAAATGCTCAATAAATTCTGTACTGAGGGAACATATCTCAAATTAATAAGAGCTATTTATGACAGACCCATAGCCAATATCATACTGAATGGGCAAAAACTGGAAGCATTCCCTTTGAAAACTAGCACAAGACAGCAATGCCCTCTCTCACCACTCCCGTTCAACAAAGTATTGGAAGCTCTGGCCAGGGCAATCAGGCAAGAGAAAGAAATAAAAGGTATTCAATTAGGAAAAGAGGAAGTCAAATTGGCCCTGTTTGCAGATGACATGACTGTATATTTAGAAAACCCCATCATCTCAGCCCAAAATCTCCTTAAGCTGATAAGCAACTTCAGCAAAGTCTCAGGATACAAAATCAGTGTGCAAAAATCACAAGCATTTTTATACACCAATAACAGACAAAGGGAGCCAAATCATGATTGAACTCCCATTCACAATAGCTTCAAAGAGAATAAAATACCTAGGAATCCAACTTACAAGGGATGTAAAGGACCTCTTCAAGGAGAACTACAAACCACTGCTCAATGAAATAAAAGAGGACACAAACAAATGGAAGAACATTCCATGCTCATGGATAGGAAGAATCAATGTCATGAAAATGGTCATACTGCCCAAGGTAATTTATAGATTCAGTGCCATCCCCATTAGGCTACCAATGACTTTCTTCACAGAATTGGAAAAAACTACTTTAAAGTTCATATAGAACCAAAAAGACCCCGCATTGCCAAGACAATCCTAAGCCAAAAGAACAAAGCTGGAGGCATCACGCTACCTGACTTCAAAGTATCCTACAAGGCTACAGTAACCAAAACAGCATGGTACTGGTACCAGAGATATAGACCAATGGAACAGAACAGAGCCCTCAGAAATAATACCACACATTTGCAACCATCTGATCTTTGACAAACCTGGTAAAAACAAGAAATGGGGAAAGGATTCCCTATTTAATAAATGGTAGAAAGCTGAAACTGAATCCTTTCCTTACACCTTATACAAAAATTAATTCAAGATGGATTAGAGACTTAAATGTTAGACCTAAGACCATAAAAACTCCAGAAGAAAACCTAGGCAATACCATTCAGGACATAGGCATGGGCAAGGACTTCATGCCTAAAACACCAAAAGCAATGGCAACAAAAGCCATAATTGACAAATAGGATCTAATTAAACTAAAGAGCTTCTGCACAGCAAAAGAAACTACCATCAGAGTGAACAGGCAACCTACAGAATGGGAGAAAATTTTTGCAACCTACACATCTGACAAAAGGATAATATCCAGAACCTACAAAGAACTCAAACAAATTTACAAGAAAAAAACAAACAACCCCATCAAAAAGTGGGCAAAGGATATGTACAGACACTTCTCAAAAGAAGACATTCATACAGCCAACAGACACATGAAAAAATGCTCATCATCACTGGCCATCAGAGAAATGCAAATCAAAACCACAATGAGATACCATCTCACACCAGTTAGAATGGCAATCGTTAAAATATCAGGATACAACAGGTGCTGGAGAGGATGTGGAGAAATAGGAACACTTTTACACTATTGGTGGAATTGTAAACTAGTTCAACCATTGTGGAAAACAGTGTGGCGATTCCTCAAAGACCTAGAACTAGAAATACCATTTGACACAGCCATTCCATTACTGGGTATATACCCAAAGGATTATAAGTCATGCTGCTATAAAGACACATGCACACATATGTTTATTGCAGCACTATTCACAATAGCAAAGACTTGGAATCAACCCAAATGTCCATCAGTGACAGACTGGATTAAGAAAATGTGGCACATATACACCATGGAATACTATGCAGCCATCAAAAAGGATGAGTTTGTGTCCTTTGTAGGGACATGGATGCAGCTGGAAACCATCATTCTCAGCAAACTATCAGAAGAACAGGAAACCAAATACCGCGTGTTCTCACTCATAGGTGGGAATTGAACAATGAGATCAGTTGGACACAGGAAGGGGAGCATCACACACTGGGTCCTATCGTAGGGAGGGGGTAGGGGGGAGGGATAGCACTAGGAGATATACCTAATGTAAATGATGAGTTAATGGATGCAGCACACCAACATGGCACATGTATGTATATGTAACAAGTTCTAGGGTACACGTTGTGCACGTGTACCCTAGAACTTAAAGTATAATAAAAAAAAAAAGAGAGAGAGAGAAAAAAGTTGAAGAGAAAAAAAGAATAATATTTTCAAAGACCCAGAATCATGAAGGAGCATGGTATATTTCTGGATTAGAAAGATAATTCTACACAGATTATGTTATGGTAGGATATGAGAAGAGGGGAGTGGGAAAGCAAGTCTGGATTGCCTTTGCAGGCTATATTTATTATATTTACTAAATTAGAGAGTGTTACAGATTTTACTAACAGAGTTACTTTTTTTTTTTTTTTTTTTTTTTTTTTGAGACAGAGTCTCGCTGTGTCACCCAGGCTGGAGTGCATGATCTCAGTCTCAGCTCACTGAAACCTCCACCTCCCAGGTTCAAGCGATTCTCGTGCTTCAGCATCCCAAGTAGCTGGGATTACAGGCGTGCACCATCATGCCCAGCTAATTTTTGTATTTTTAGTGGAGACAGCATTTCATCATGTTGGCCAGGCTGATCTTAAACTACTGACCTCAAGCAATCCGCCCGCCTTAGCCTCCCAAAGTGCTAGGATTACAGGCGTGAGCCACCATGCCCAGCTGACTGAGTTATTTTTTGATGACAGCCAGTTGTTCTGTTGACTGGTAGGGGATTGATATGAATATGCTCTTTCTCTCCATTGATGGCAAAATTATGCCAGTGCTGGGGTGGGGGCAGCTGAACCCAGCAGGGACAAAACCAAATAAGGTACAGAACTGGTCACAGTTTCTACTGCATAGATTTGCACCTGATGGATATCCATGAATATTCTTAACTTACTGGGGTGCTTGGAGTGTGTGTGTGTGTGTGTGTGTGTGTGTGTGTGTGTGTGTGAGAGAGAGAGAGAGAAAGAGAGAGAGAGAGAGGGAGAGAGGCTATTTGGTTCTATAATTGGTATAGAGAAAGGTGGACTGGGGTGGAGTATAAACCTTGGAACTCACTCTGGTATTAGAAATTTTTAACTACCTCTCTGCTCACTATTACATGGACAGTGTTGCCCTTCATGTTCTTGTGAGAATTGAGTAATAAGTATAACATGTGAATGTTTCTTTCACACTCTCCTCTTTTAGTAAATGAGGAGTATTTTAGTTCAAGAGAAAAAGGGATGCATAGAGGAACAGGCGTGATAAGTAAAATCCTTAAGAAAAAGTCCTTAGTTTTTCTCAAAAGTTTAATTTTTTTTCTCAGAATTAGTCAGCATGGCTGACTGGTCATGGGCATTAGTAAGTAGATTTAAGTATTCCTGTTCATTTCATTGTCCCATAGTCATAAAGTGACAAGTGGGCCCTCAGTTACACAGTAGAGGTGGGGAGAGTCATCTTATTATTTGGGGACAGGATGGTCAATATCATGTGTAACAGGCTGCAAATAAAGACCTAGAAAAGCATTTGAAGTCTTGTTCCCATCCTTGAGAGTCTCAGTGTTACTTGCAACAGGACTACCAGAGTGTAGAATCTGGGGCATTCTCTAACTCGATTAAAAATAGAAAATTTAGTATAAGATGTGTATGTGGGCAGAATTAATAGTAAGAATTGGCCGGGCTGGGTGAGGTGGCTCACACCTGTAATCCCAGTACTTTGGGAGGCTGAGGCAGGCAGATCACAAGGTCAGGAGATCGAGACCATCCTGGCTAACACGTTGAAATCCCATCTCTACTAAAAATACAAAAAATTATCTGGGCATGGTGGCTAGTGCCTGTAATCCCAGCTACTCAAGAGGCTGAGGCAGGAAAATGGCATGAACCCAGGAGGCGGAGCTTGCAGTGAGCCGAGATTGCGCCACTGCACTCCAGCCTGGGCGACAGAGTGATACTTTTGTCTTAAAAAAAAAAAAAAAAAGAACTGGCAGGACCTGGTCCACCCTTCCACCCTTCCTTCCATTGTAATCTGATCTGTAGTATCTTCTATTGTTTTCCAGTACAAATCTAAATTCTTTGTATCTCATAGTATCTTAATATTCTGGACTTTCGGCACCTTTATAAGAGGTTAAGTTTTAATTTTCTCATAACTCAGTTCAGTAAATATCCCAACTAGTGTAAATATCTTTAACTTTGTGTTGAAATTTTTATTTTTTCTTGCATGCCCAATATTATCTTGTAGCAGGTGCAGATTCTGTGCTTTCTGAATTCTTTGTGAACATAAATCCCAGTGGAGACATTTTTCATTCCCTGCATACCATTGTTCTGATAATGATGCTTATAAAACACAGAGAGAGACTTTCTAGCTTCCATGGCTAAGTATACATTTCAAGAAAGTCCAGTGTTCATCAAGAAAATGTGGAACTGCCTACAGGTTTTTGTGGATATATGTGTATGGTTTTGGGTAAGTTTGCTAGAGGTAAAAGCTGCCTTATTTATTGTAATCCACTGGCGTCAGTATAGTTCATAGAAAGAGTATCACACCATGAAATTGTTACACGCCCCTTTCTGTGCTCCTGGGATCATTTAGTTGTTAAAACATAATTTAAAATGATAATTGCTGGAAATGGGCCTGATCAGGGAAGTATTCCAGAGCAGCTTTGCAAATAAATACAGAATATTTATAAGCACACTTTGAAAAACCTATTTTCTAGACTCCACCTAACAAATATCCAGGTGAGGGAAAATGGATAAAATGAAATAAGTATTTTCTACCATTCATTTAGTCTGTGTCAAAATTTTCCAGAAGCAACTGTTTGCCAGTAACAGAATGATGCCTTAATGCTTCTCTTTCTCTCTCTTACTTCCTTCCTCCCTTTCATTCGCCTGCCCTCTCTCCCTCCCTTCCTCCCTCCCTCCCTTCCTTCCTTCTTTCCTTCTGTCCTCCCTTCCTCCCTCCCTCTCTCCCTCCCTCCCTTTCTCTCTCCTTCTTTCCCCCTCTCCCTCTCTCCCTCCCATCCTCTTTTTGTTAGTGCAAATTGTGATGTGACGTTGGAATCTCTGAGGACAATGAATGTTATGTTAATAAGTTCATCTTTAATATATGATGCAAACTGCTGCACAGTGAGAAATCCTGTCTATATAACCCACTCTGGAAGGTTTAGAAAGTTGCATACCCATCCTAAAATAAATGTAGGCATAGTAAGCTCCTGCCAATGATTCATGAGAAGCATGTTGGGATTGTTAGACTTATCTCTGAAGAATAGATGGGTGCTTCTCATCCCTGTCTTAACTGATCTTGCTCCAGAGCTAGCATCTCACATTTCCAATTGCTGCTAGACAGTTTCTTGTGAATGACCTTTTGTTGCCTAAAATTCTGCATGGGTAAAGCTAAATGTTAAACGTGGTTTCCTTGCTTACCTTAATCTACTCATGTATCTATTTTTTGCTTTCTTCACTCAGTCAGTTGCCAAAATCCATCAATGTTTTCCTTTCCCCATTTCCTTCGGTCCTTCTCATCTCCACTTCCCTCTTTCCTACCACCCTTTTATCCATTTGTGCCTTTATTTGCCCATTATATATTAAGTGTGTTCTCTATGCAGATCTTTGGGTATACAGATATCCATAAGGCAGCCACACGGCTCTCTCTTTGTCTTGCTTTTTTACTGATAGAACAATTTAAGAGTCTTCTAACTACATCTTTTTTTAGTATCCTTTATCTTTTTCTTATTCTCTTTCCACCAACCTTCCATTCTACCCAATTGTTACCATATTAGTTTATGGAAGGTTTTTCCTTCAAATTTCCTTTGAATAGGTCACTCTTCAGTTTTTTAAAAAGTGCTGATTTCGTCTTTATTTTCCACAGGAAAATAGAAGTGGTGTAGGGGTATGGGAAGTACTTCTTTCCTCCCCATCCTCCTCAAGCCAAGCATTCAAGACTGTCCTCAAGATGAGCCCCACCTGTCTTTTCAGTATGAATCACTCATCTTAAGTTTCTTCATAAGCTCTTCACCCCAGCAGCACTGATGTGTTCACTACCTTCTGAGTAAGCCTGGTGTCTTTCCAGTGCTATGCTTGTGCATTACTTTCCCCCCAAAATCACCCCTCACTTATGACTTTGCCAGTACAAAGTGTCCTTCCTTCAAAATACAGGTAAATCATAAAGCTTCTCTTAATCCTCTAGGCCAGGAATTGACTTTTATCTTTTTTTTTTTTTTTTCTGTGAAGGGCCAGACAGCAAATAGTCTAGATTTTCTGAGCCATACGGTAATTGTGGTAATCATTCAACTCTGTTGTAGCATGAAAGCAGACATAGACAATATATAAAGGAATGGGTGTAGCTGTGTTCCAATAAAACTTCATTTGTACCAACCTCGTCAACATAGCAAGATCTTGTCCACACAACAAAATAAAAACTTTAACTGGGCATGTGCTTGTAGTCCCAGCTACTCGAGAGGCTGAGGTGGGAGGATTACTTGAGCCCAGGAGTTACAGGCTGCA
This sequence comes from Macaca fascicularis, assembly GCF_037993035.2. NCBI lineage: Eukaryota > Metazoa > Chordata > Mammalia > Primates > Cercopithecidae > Macaca > Macaca fascicularis. Next base: position 91,118,433 of record NC_088380.1, on the reverse strand, counting down.
GTAAACTAGGCCCACACCACTGCATTCTAGCTTGGGTGAAGAATGAGACCATGTCTTTTAAAAAAAATAAAAATAAAAAAATAAACAACAACAACAACAAACCCTTTACCTGCAGACATTGAACTTTTAGTTTCAAATATTTTTCGTGTGTCATGATATATTATTCTCCTGTTTAGTTTTGTTCAATCAGTTTTGTTCAACCATTTAAAAATGTTATAAACTAATCTCAGTTCATGGGCCATCTAAAAACAGGTGACAGGTAGATTTGGCCGGTGGGCCGTAGTTTGCAGACTCCTGATCGAGGCAGAAGTTTCTTACGTAATTCCTGATGAGAAGTCACTTGAACTATTCACTTGGTGTGCAGGATACTTTTAATATACTGACCTGTACTGCATTTTAATTGTGTGTTTATTAACTTTACTCAGATCAAATTTCAAGAAAGCAGGAGTTTATCTCATAGTTCTTCCTATTTCCTCAGCACCTACCACAGTATCTTTTGGATAACTAGGACTCAGTGAAAATAAAATGATATGAGTGATTCAAGCAAGCTCTGTTAGAATAGTCATCTATGAATCTTTCTGCCCCTATGTCTAGGTCAAAAGTAAATTAGAAATAACATTTTCTACAGATAATTCATTGTGGAATTATTATCTCTATCTTTCCACATGCTCATGTGTGAATTTAAAATATACTTCATTGTAAATTAAAGGGATAGAATATGACATAAGCTTATTTTTCTTTATAATCAGTATTTCATTAATATGGAAATGTTTGCTTTCTTGGCAAATAAAATACATTTGGAAAACACAACAAAATTAGGATAGCAGCAATGGGAGCTTCTAAAATGTGTTTCTAGAAACAGAACAGTAAAGTATCTTCCTTTAAGATCTCTTTGGCTACCTGGGAACAAGCATTACTCAGTGCTCTCATGGACCTAGATACACTGCAATTATGGCCAGTGCTGACACAGTCCAGTGTCTAAAATCTGCCTTGGCTTGTTGGCAATAGTTTCAACCTTAAGTTTAAGTAACAGTTGAGGAAAAAGTTGTACATTTGATTAACTAGAACAGTAGATATTTCCAGGTGTAAAGACATTCCACAAAGGAAGAAAATCCAGGCATTTCCTCCTACCACTAGCTTTATAACCCTCAATCTCAAAAAAGTGCTACAGACACCCTTTTGAGCAGATGAGGGATAGGATGAACTCTGGAATTCTTTTGATTTTTTTGTTTGTCGTTAGTTTTTCAGGCCAGCTGGCTAAGCAGGGACTATTTCTAGCCTAAAGGAAGCTCTAAGGAAGACCTTGTGATTTAGTTGCTAAGTAAGTATTTCTGCAGATGCTGTTATCTTTAGGTAATGATGCCCTACTTTGCAAATAAAATGATGTATTTATTTTGGAGTATTGGTTGGGTTTCTGAAATGTTGAGCTTTCTAATATGGGATTCTGCTATTAACTACTGGTGTGCCTAAAGACACTGACCCTTATTTGTAGTGAAGTATTGGTTTGGAAAGATGTGCAAATTTCTCTCTGGCTTTGACTCCATTTGTGTCTGAATGCCTACTGGGATTAAAAATTATACTGGTTTCTCAGCCAGAATGGAGGGTAGATTTTCTGGCCTAGTTTGTGTAAAATGGAACTCCCAACTCCCATGAGGTGCAGACACAGCATCCTTTTCATATGTGACAGAAAGCTGCACACTGTTATGTGGGTAACTTGGTTCCTCGTCATATGTACTACCCGGCTCCTGAGAAGTCTCTGCTTGTGAAAGAACATAATAAACTCCCTGGTTTGTCACCAGTGGTTATAATACTTTAAGTATCTCAGATTACTTTGGGTTAAGCAGGATTGAAAAATATTATTATTATTTTTGCCTGTGGGAGCAAATCATGATTTATTTTTAATCACTCACTTGCCTTCTGCCAAAACTCAGTTTCGTGTCCTTGTTCTTCTTCTTCTTTTCTTTTGAAATCCTATTTTACGCCTTGTATTAAAGTTAACTAGTTTGTAGATTGAGTTGTTTAATCCAGATAAATAGGACTTCCTTGGCTCTCTTGATTGCTCTGACCTCATTTGTGCAGCAGAACAAACTACCTTGGCCTTCTGGAACATGCTGTGGGGAAATGAGCATGATTTCAAAGTCAGACTTCATTTCTTTTCTTTTCTTTACTTTTTTTTTTTTGAGATGGAGTCCAGACTTATTATCAAATACCATTTCTGCTGTTGGCTGGCTCTAGTAACCTGGGAAAATCATGTAACTTTCCCAAATCTTAGTTTCCTAATCTGTTCTAAGAATAAATTTAATAATGTATGCAAATAATCTAACACACTGTTTAATTCATAGTAGGAATACAATAAATATTACTTTCAGTCCTCAGTTCCTCACTTAAGTCTTTTTGTTATTATTTGTTGTTATTACAGCTTGGCAACTGGGTAACTTGATTTTTATGACTGTAATAATATATTAATAGCAAGATACGCTCTTAAGAATTTCAGAATTCTTACTGGATGCTACACCCACCTGCCCACAGGCATGCTAACAAAATGTGAAACAAATAGCTACTTTTATGCACTGTTTCTTACAAAGGGAGAGCTGGAACTAAGAAGTAGTCACATTTGAGGCTACAGAGAGGAAATGAAGAAGGTGGGAGGAGGACCTGAAATTCTTGCTTTTCATAGTGCTATGATAAGCATTATTAGATCCTGTTCTTTGCTCTGAATGTCTTATTGCTTTTTGTAATACATCTTTTATCAAAAGTGTCCAGAGAGATGGTTTAACATTTCATTTTGTTAAGAAAAAAATACCCAGAAAATTATAGGCTCTTAGATTTTGGAGCACAGTATGTTGTATTCCAATATAGAAATTAAAACAACCACCACCAAAAAAACTCAGTTAAATAAACAGGCCCCCAAATTGATTAAAACATAAAATCTGACATTAGATCTTTTCAATCTGAAATTCTACAGTGAAGTTTCATTTAATGTGCTGTTTTTGCACCATACAGGACACATTCCCTGACTACTGGTAATTTTCAGTCCTTTACGAATTTTGATTTTGTTTATGAAAGTCTCAGGTTTTTTTTTTTTTTTTTTTTTTTTTTTTTTTTTTTTTGAGACGGAGTCTCACTCTGTCACCCAGGCTGGAGTGCAGTGGCCGGATCTCAGCTCACTGCAAGCTCCGCCTCCCGGGCTTACACCATTCTCCTGCCTCAGCCTCCCGAGTAGCTGGGACTACAGGCGCCCGCCACCTCGCCCGGCTAAGTTTTTGTATTTTTAGTAGAGACGGGGTTTCACTGTGTTAGCCAGGATGGTCTCGATCTCCTGACCTCATGATCCGCCCGTCTCGGCCTCCCAAAGTGCTGGGATTACAGGCTTGAGCCACCGCGCCCGGCAAAAGTCTCAGTTTTTTAAAGTCTGGGTGTGAATCCATCTAAACAATAATAAAAGCTTCTTTAATTGGCTTTTCATTTCTATTTCTTTTCTTGTTTTTAGAGACAAGATCTTGCTTTGTCATCCTGGCTGGAGTGCAGTGACTACATCATAGTTCACTGTAACTTTCAACTTCTGTGCTCAAGTGCCTCTTCCACCTCACCCTCCCAAGTAGCTGAGACTGCTAGTGTGCACCACCATGCCTGGCTAATTTTTAAATTTCTTTTTGTAGAGATAGAGTCTCTTGCTGTTGCCCGGCTGGTCTGGAACTCCTGGGATCAAGTGATCCTCCTGCCTTGGCTTTCCAAAGTGCTGGGATTACAGGTGTGAACCACAGCACCCAGCCCAGATTCTCATTTCTGAATCAAATAATCCAATTTCACGACAAGCAAATGTAAAATAAAGTATACAATGAACTTGACCAGATTTTTTGATAAACATTGTTGAATTGTAATGAAATATCTTCACAATTTGTTTTCTGCTCTTCCTAGGTCTTTCTTGTGAATAAATATACCACATTAGTCAGTATTGAGAAGGCATTCATTCATTAGCTGGGAATAGTAATTGAATGTAGGTGCTTTAATCTTAGAAAACTGTTTTGCTAAAATTTTCTTAACTTTTATAAACTCCTTCATATGACATTTATTCTTAATTTTTAAAAATTTTAATGGTGTAGGAATGAAAATGCCTTTAGAGACCTTTAACCCACCTATATCTCTTGTGGACTGAATTGTGCGCCCCCTCCCCTCAATCAGATTCATATATTGAAACCCCCCAATAGCTGAGAATGTGACCATTTTAGAGATAGGGTCTCTAAAAACTAGTTAAGGTAGAACCCATTAAGGTGGGTTCTAACTCAACATGACTGGTATCTTTATAAGAGATAGGACACAGATAGGCACAAAGGGGACACCATGTGAGGACATAGTGAGCAGACAGACATCTACAAAACAAGCAGAGGGGCCTCAGAGGAAATGAACCCTGCTGACCCCTTGATCTCAGACTTCTAACTTCCCGAATTTTGAGAAAATAAATTTTAAATGTTTAAGCCACCCAATCTATGGTGCTTTATTATGGCAGCCCCAGCAAACTAATACAATATCTTAAATGTGGTCATAGTGCTGTCTGATAGAGTAAAAGTTTCCCATGTGGGTCCTTCCTTTTCCCCAAATTTCCTTTATTTGTTTTTAAATGCTACCAAAGTGTGACTGGCAAACTTTCTGTGCATAAGGACAGTCATGAATTGCATAATCATAATGAGATTTCTTTAACTTTTATTTTAGGTTCAGGAGTACATGTGCAAGTTTGTTATACAGGTAAATTCATGTTACAGGGGTTTGTGGTACAGATTATTTCATCACCCAGGTGCTAACCCTAGTACCTAATAGTTATTTTTTCCTATTCTGTCCCTCCTCCCACCCTCCACCCTCAAGTAGGCCCCAGTGTCTGCTGTTCCCCTCTATGTGTCCATGTGTTCTTATCATTTAGCTCCCACTTATAAGTGAGAACATGTAGTACTTGATTTTCTGTTCCTGCATTAGTTAACTAAGGATGATGGCCTCTAGCTCCAACCATGTTCTTGTAAAGGACATGATCTTTTTTCTTTTTTATGGCTGTATAGTATTCTAAGGTGGATATGTACCATATTTTCTTTATCTAGTCTAATGTTGATGGGCATTTAGGTTGACTCCATGTCTTTGCTATTGTGAATAGTACTGTGATGAACATACATGTGCGTGTGTCTTTATGGTAGAATGATTTACATTCCTTTGGGTATATACCCAGTAATAGGATTGCTGGATCAAATGCTATTTCTGTTTTTAGCTCTTTGAGGAACTGCCACACTGCTTTTCACAATGGTTGAACTAATTTACACTCCCACCAACAATGTATAAGTGTACTCTTTTCTCCAAAACCTCGTCAACATCTGTTATCTTTTGACTTTTTAATAACAGCCATTCTAACTGATGTGAGATGGTATCTCATTGTGGTTTTGATTTGCATTTCTCTATTAGCAGTGATATCAAGATTTTTGTCTCAAGCTTGCTGGCCACATGTATTTCTTTTTTTGAGAAGTGCCTGTTCATGTCCTTTGCCCACTAATTAATGGGATTTTTTTTTTCTTGTAAATTTGTTTAAGTTCCTTATAGATTCTGGATATTAGACCTTTGTCAGATGCATAGTTTGCAAATATTTTCTCCTATTCTGTAAATTGTCTGTTTACTCTGTTGATAGTTTCTTTTGCTGTGCAGAAGCTCTTAAGTTCAATTAGGTTCCATTTGTCAATTTTTGCTTTTTTGTAATTACTTTTGGCATCTTCGTCATGAAATCTTTGCTGGTTCCTATGTCTAGAAGGGTACCACCTAGGCTATTTCCTGAGTTTTTATAGTTTTAGGTTTTAAATTTAAGTCTTTTATTCATCTTGACTTGAGTTTTGTTTATAGTATAAGGAAGGGGTCTAATTTCAGTCTTCTGCATATGGCTAGCCAGTTCTCCCATTGCCATTTATTGAATAGAGAGTCCTTTCCCCATTGCTTGTTTTTGTCAGCTTTGTGCATAATGACATTTCTGTTGACTTCATATGTGACAGTGGTTGCATAAGATGATAATGGAACTGAACAATTCCTGTTGCCTAGTGATGTCTTGATGATTCTGACCCTGTGCAGGCCTCGGCTAATGTGTTTATGACTTCATTTTTAACAAAAAGTTTAAAAAGTAATAAAAAAGAATTTTTTTAATAGATAAAAACCTGTAGAATAATGCTCCTGTAATCCTAGCACTTTGACAGGCCGAAACAGGAGGATTGATTGAGCCCAGAACTTCGAGAGCAGTGTGGTCAACATGACAAGACCCCGTCTCTACAAAAACAAAACAAAGAAAGAAAATGTTTTTATACAGCTGCACGATGTGTTTGTGTTTTAAGCTAGGTGTTATTATAACAGTGCCAAAAAGTTTAAAAATTAAAAAGTTTATGAAGTAAAATGTTACAGTCAACTAATTTATTACTGAGGAACAAATTTTAAAAGATAAATTTAGTGTAACCTAGGTATACAGAGTTAATAGTCTATAGCAGTGTACAAAAATGTCGTTGGCCATTTACTACCACCCACTCACAGACTCACCCAGAGCAACTTCCAGTACTGCAAGTTTCATTCATGGTAAGTGCCTTACATAGGTGTATCTTTTTTTTTTTTTTTTTTTTTAATCTTTTATACTGTGTTTTTACTCTACATTTTTTTGTGTTTAGATATGTTTAGATACATAAATACCATTGTGTTACAATTGCCTACAGTATTTAGTACAGTAACATGCTGTACAGGTTTATAGCCTAGGAATGATAGGCTATACCTCAGAGCCTAGGTGTGTCACAGGCTATGATATTTAGGTTTGTGTAAATGTACTCTCTGATGTTCACACATGGTGAAATTGCCTAATGACTCACTTCTCAGGACATATTCCTATTGTTGAGTGATGCTTAACTATATATTAAAATATCTTTTAATGACAAATATTCTATAATTTAGACTTGGGACAAATCAAATAGACTTTTCCTCCCAATTGTAATAAATAAAAGAGATCTTACTGAATAACCCACCACTAAGATATACAAAATCAGTTCTAGGAGTACGTTCTGCATATTCAATCATTTCCTAAGTCTTATTGTTTTTACTACCTTTCTTAAAATACAGCATTTTAGTACTTTATTTTCCCTTTTAGCTTTCACTACCCTAATTTATACACTAATATTTCTCCTGAGCTCATGTAATAACTTCCCACGTGTTTTTATGCATAGACTCTTTATACCTCCAAACTATTTATTACATAGATATCAGAGTTATAATTATGCCACAAAAATCTTTTCCTCACAAATGTATTCAATAGTTTCCCATTATCTACAAAATACAATCTAAACTCCTTTCTAACACATCAGCATACAATGCATGATGTAGCCCCCTCAGACCTGTTCTACATTATGTCTCTCCCCAGTGTTCCAAGCTCAACCCTGTTTTACTCACTTACTGGAATTAACTCTATCTTCCCGAATGTATTGGACTTATGTCTTTGCATGTGTTGTTCTCACTATCTGTAATGCTTTCTCCAATATTCTCTGACAAAGCTCTCATTTTTAAAGTCGTAGCTCAAATAATACCTTATCTCTTGATGAGTTAATTAAATGTGCCTTCTGTGCTCCCATGACATACTCTTCACAGCCCCAGGTATGTCTCCTCACCAAATCAATGTCTTTCCATATTTGACTATTCATTGCCTAGTGTCATGCCTTCATGGCGGAGGGACTCAATAGCTTTTAAGCGAATACAGAGAATGAAGTGGGTTATGTTCTCACAGAACTACTGAAAAGTGTACAAAAAGGTTCTATCCACCACAGACTCTTTATGGAAATGACTAGAAAAGAGGATCATGCCATTAGGGTCAGTTTTCTCCACAGAAATAATGCTCTAATTGGGGGGCCATTTTATAGAAAAATCATAGCTTTGACCACATGAGAAAATCATAGCTTTGACCACATGGGAAAAGCAAAGATATAACAATTATAAGTTTATAATTATAACAATTATAAACTTAAATAATTACTAAACTATAACCTTATGTTTTAAGTCCTATAAGATGGGGTATACATGTTCTAGATATATTTATCATTTAAAATTGCATCAAATTGAACATTAATTAATTTTGCTAAATCTTCTAAAATGGATTTAAGGCTGCTTGGAAAACACATAACAGCAGAACCTTTACAATAAAAATTCGACAATTCTGTACTTAAAATTGAAGTAATGTTAGGCATTAACAAAACATTTAATATTAAATGTCATTTTTGTTTCCTTAGGATAATTTATTTTGGAATTGGTGTGAAGTAGACTTAGACCTTTTTGAAAAGTGTCTGAATTTGCATGCACAGTTGGTGGGGATATGGATTAGAAAACATACTTGAAAGCAATTTAGCTTTACGTTTTAAGATTCTTCAAATTGTTCATAATGTGTGACCTAGTATTTACAATTCTGGGAGCAGATCTTAAAAAAATAAATCAGGCATTCTAAAAAAGCTTCATTAACAAATATATTTATCACAACACTGAAATTCAAAAGATAAAAAATCATCAATAAAATGTTAGTTAAGAAAACACGGTTTACTTGTTCAATGTAATATTTTCCTGCCATTAAAAATTTACAATAACAAGGCAGAACATTGGTCTTGTAATAGTTGAAAACGACAGGATGCAAAGATATGCTTACAATGAAATCTCAATTATGGTATCAAAATATGGTGAGGAAAACTAGAAGAAAATTTTTCAAAATATGACTAGTGACTGTTGCTGAAATGTAATTTTTTAAAAGATTTGTTTGCTGTTTTCTAGTTTGTATATACTATTTTAAAAAATAATTTCAACTGTTCTTTTCAATTCAGGGGGTACATGTGGAGGTTTTTTACCTGAGTGTAATGCTGAGGTTTAGGGTACAATGATCCCATTACACAAATACTAAGCATAGTACCCAATAGTTAATTTTACAACCCTTGCTTCCCTTCCTCCCTCCCGATTCTAGTATCCCCAGTGTTTATTATTTCCCTCTTTATGTACAGGAGTACTCAATGTTTAGCTTTCACTTATAAGTGAGAACATGCAGTATTTGTTTTTTGGTTCCTGTGTTAATTTGCTTAGGATAATGGCCTCCAGCTGCATCAATTTTGCTGCAAAGGATGTGATTTCATTCTTTTTTAGGGCTATGTAGTATTCCATGATATATATGTACCACATTTTCTTTATCCAATCCACTGTTGATGGGAATCCGGGTTGATTCCATGTCTTTGTTATTGTGAATGGTGCTGCGATGAACTTATGAGTGCCTGTGTCTCTTTGGTAGATGATTTTTCTTTCCCAGTAATGGGATTGCTGGGTCAAATGGTAGCTATGTTTTAAGTTCTTTGAGAAATCTCCAAACTGCCTTCCATAGTGGCTGAACTAATTTACATTCCCACCAATAGTGTATAAGCATTCCCTTTATTCTACAGCTTTGCCAGCATCTGTTTATATTATTTTTATAATTGGAAATTTATTAACTTTGAAAATTATTCTATTGATTTTAGCATTTTCTCAGAAATTCTAGAGGCATGAGTCATTATTTTTGTTGATAGAAATTTCTCCTACTAAAAAATGATTTCTAGAAACAAGGTCTCACTATTTCCCATTTTCTCTGTTTATTCCAAGTTATAACAGCATTTGCTTGTGTTGATGGCTATTGATTTTGTGGAGGGTTCTTCACTTCATGAACAACACTAGCCATTTTCCTAAATACTACTAAGCCATTAAGAAGGACTTTCAGGCCAGGTGCAGTGGCTCACGCCTGTAATCACAGCACTTTGGGAGGCCGAAGCAGGTGGATCACGAGGCCAAGAGATCGAGACCATCCTGGCCAACCAACATGGTGAAACCCCATGTCTACTAAAAATACAAAAAACATTAGCTGGGCCTAGTGGCTCATGTCTGTAGTCCCAGCTACTCTGGAGACTGAGGCAGGAGAATCGCTTGAACCCGAGAGGCGGAGGTTGCAGTGAGCTGAGATTGCACCACTGCATTCCGGCCCTGGCGACAGAGCAAGACTCTGTCACAAACAAACAAACAAACAAACAAAAAGGACTTTTAAAGTGCAGCTTCAAAACATCTTAGCGACTTGCTAAAATGGTACTGGGAGAAAGGAAAGTTGGATATGGCCTACAGTCTGTATTTCCTGAGGCTCTCTTCTGATTCTGTTAATAAAAATTTAAAAGTCATATGTCTACCCTATATAGCAATAATAGAGAGTCTTCCCTTAGTAGGGTAGTGACCATATATACCTGCTATCAGTACTTATTTATTTCTTATATTTACTCTACTGTTCAATCCTGGCTTCCCTTTGGATGGTTTTTATTTGTGAGGCACAAACATATGTTCTTATTTTACTCTTTGCTCTTGTTTTCATATTTTGCCCCAAATGGCATAGTCTTTATTTCATTCCTGACTATTTAACCATATCCTCTGGGAATAAATTGATATTTGCTCTTCCAGCAGTCCCACAAAAGTGTTTTGAGTAAATGACTTATTAAAAATATTCCATTCTTTTCTGAATTATTTTGAATGATCATTTCTAAAGGAGGTGCCTTCCTTTAATCTGAACTACTGTATCACAGACAGATATTCTGTTTCCAGTCATTTTGAGCACCAAATCTAGGAAGCAAATAAATCAAATTCTTCATTATCTGGGGTCCCTTTAGATTTATGAAAAACAAAGTAATAAAGAGAAATACTTAAGTGCCTGTTCTTTCCATTTTCTCCTCCATTTTTACTTTGGCTATTTGCTTTTTCAAAGCTGTTGCAATATCTTGACACAGCTGAAACAAAGCATGTACTTAAATCTACACAATATGATGGGCTTGTTACTAGTGAATTGAACTGGAGTGTTTTCAAATAATCATTTTGGCAAAATGACTACTACTTACAGAGACAAGATTTGGACCTGAAACACGATGTCCACTAGCCTTTCTTCCTTGGAATGTGCTAGATATCCCATACCTGACAGGCTCAGCACATTCCCTTAATGTATTTTTCTTTCGGTACCACTGACTTGCCAGTGGGTAACATCCTTGCAAGTAGAAAGGTTAACATATGTACTTTTTTGGGGAATCTCTGAAAATAAACAACCTGCAAAGGTACAATCTAAAAGCAAAGTGTTTTTCTCAAAGAAAAAATTACTACCTAAGCATTTCCTCAGGTACCAGTGTGATGCGTGAACTCACAGATGGAGGAGGTGGCCTTGTCAGGATGCCAAGAATGCAGATACTTGAAGGGAAATTTTAGTGGCTGAAACAGAGATGTTAACTGGCAGATGAGCCATTGGAACATTTCCCAGGTAAAAAGTATTTTGTTTAAAGAAAGATATTTTTTGCATGAATTATTTCCTGAATTTAGAAAAGAAACTTCTTTAATAAGTCTGAATCGCAAGAGATATAGCTCATCAATAAAAACATCATTTGAAGATATCCTTAACAATTGGTCAGTGTTAATCAAATATAAGCATATGATTCTTCAAATGCCAGTATAAATATTTGGATGCTGAGCATTTTACAGACTCTCAAAAATGAGCAAGAAGAGCATGAAAAAATGCATTTAAGTTCTTTGTGTATGATCATGGAATATGTAGAAATGTCATAACTTTGGAGGCAAAAGGACACAGTTTTCTAATTTATGAAACAAAAGATAATAATCTCTATCTCAAGACTCTTTGTGGATTAAATTATAATATTATGATATGCTGGAACTGGGATGAAACATTTAAAGGTGGCTAAATATTGGGAAATTGGTTTTTCCTTCCTTGAAGAAAGCATGGAGATGAAAAAAGGAATTTTTGGAAATGAGAAAACAGAGACAGAGTAATATTGGCTACTGTGATGTGATACATTGCTTTGCATTAAGAACAGCCAAAAGAATGTTGCAGAGGTGAAAGAGAAAATAAGAATTAAAATGGTCAAATCGAATGAGTGGGTTGAAGTGTTAAAGGTGCTGAGAGAGATGAGAACCAAAGATGACTTGATTAAAAAAAATTCTTGCAGCTCGAAGTAATCTTTAGTATATGACTAATTTTGACTGAAGAAAAGCATGAGCAATAATGAACAGAGCTAGTTACAGAAGGTGATGGAGGATGTGGTCTTTTGTATGAGGTAAGCTTGAGGGAATGCAAAACACAGCTCCCTGGTTGACAATATTCACTTACTTGTTCTTAAGATCCGTATTTGATTCTCATTGCCAGTTACATTTCTTAGTCCCTAGAATAAGCTAAATAAATGTTCTTATGCAAAGAATGAATATCTTAGGTTGTGTTCCATTGAAAGCAGACCCTAAAATAAGGGTTCAAGTACAAGTAGTTTGTTTGGAAGGTAAGCCCAGGAAGCCCCATTAGAAGAGTGGAGAAGTGAGACAAGAGAAAAAAAGGAGAAAGGAATACAGAAAAGGAGACCCTAATGAGTAGTTTACTACTGCGGGCCAGTGGGGCTCATTTCTACTGGGGATCTCTGAGCAATGATGTTGAACTCCCATATTTTATTGGGTGAAGGCTGTTGCTGAGGACAGTCAACTGTCTATTATTTCCTTCCTGAGCATGCTCCTATAGGACAGAAAGCCTTTAGTCAGAGAGTCTGAGGTGTTTGCAGTAAGAAGCTGTAGACGGTATAAAACAAGCAAGTGCTGAGGGGCCATGAGCAGGGCACTGATAATGTCTGCTATAGCGTATGAGTGAATTACAGCTTCCTGCCTTCGGAACTGTGGGCCATTTGGTATTCAAATGTCTAAAAATAAAATGTCAATGCCTAAGTAATCACCAAGCCATATTAATAGACATTTTACTTATCATCTTAGTTGACATGTGGTAGAAATCATATTTTACAGGGAAAACATCCTAGTAGAGGAAAGGCCACTAATGAAGTGTGTGTAGAGAGAGGGTGGTAAAGAGTGTTAGAAGGTAAATTTGTGACTTCGCAATGTTGCCTAGGACAGGCCCTTTTTTTGAAGATTCTGATTGTAGTTATTTTATGTGTTAGGATATTCTTGTGTCTTGGAGAAACTATGAGGCTTGTAAAGTAACTCCTTCCCTTCTTTCAATCCTTCCAAAAATATTTAATACAACATTTTATTATTATTGTTATTGTTATTTTGAGACAGGGTCTTGCTCTATTGCCCATGCTGGAGTGCAGTGGTGCAATCATGGCTCACTGCAGCCTCAAACTCCTAGGCTTAAGTGGTCTTCCTTAAGCTGGGACAGGTGCACACCACCGTGCCCAGATAATTTTTTAATGTTTTGTAGAGACAGGGTCTCATGTTGCCCAGGCTGGTCTTGAACTTCTGGGCTCAAGTAATCCTACTGCCTCAGTGTCCCAAAGTGTTGGGATTACAGACATGAGCCACTGCATCTGGCTAATACAACATATTAAATAATTGCCCTCATCTTCCAGTAGGATTTGCTCTAAGAATTCGGGTGACAGTGACACAAAATCGCATTTTCCAATTTAGAGAAAATTTGTTTGTTCTTTCCTAATTATGGTACTTAGAAAAGTTTCTATAGTTTTGAACCATCAACCTAATCCTATACATGTTTCACCTTTAATAGGAGCCTAAGGCAAGTACAGAAGTCAGAGTTTGCCTAGTATACTCTCCCAGAGGGATTGTTAAGTATATTTCATTTATTGGATTGTGAATTTTTAGAGTGTCCAGATTCACTCTTTTCCACAAAAAATCAAGAGTAGTGATTTTAAACAGAACTTCATTCCGACAATAAGTGCTGATTTGTATTATTTTCCAGTTCATACTTTGAAGTATTAACAGACTGAAAACTGAGCATTTTATTGTTGCCCACTTGTTTTTGGTCTCCATTTGTCAAAGTAATATATGGAATATATCCTGTTAACCAAGCTCAAATGCTTTAAATTTTATTCACTGGCTATTCAAAAAAAGAGAGATTTTAAAAATACTTGAATTGTTTGAATAATTTGTTGGAAGGCCACCAACACTGAATCATTTGAATCATTTTTTTTAACAGTTTAATTAGTTATAGCCTGAGGAAATGTTATTAAAAATATTCATCTGAAAGTCAGTTTCCTCAGTTAGTTCAAATTTTTTATTTTTCCTTTTAGCTTTGCTTTTAATGTTTGCAAATAAATACAGTATTTATTGTTTGTGAAAATATTATTAAAATAGAATATTTCTCAGATGATGTTTCCTTTTAACCACTTCATTAACTAAACTCTGGATCAATGTGTAATCACTGCATTTTTTTGTTTAGGTACTTTTTTTTTAGATACTTTTTTTTTCTTTAGTGTCTGAAGAAAGCAGCTGTGACTTAATCTCACAGTCAGAACTCAGACATAATCACATGAAAAAATATTATTCAATGTATCATAATAATGGCTAACACTTCTTTAGGTTTTATTTTTTGCTTTTTTAACATATAACTATTTGATTATTATAAATAATAGTCAAGTGTTTGAAAATCATTACCCCTTAAAAAGAAACTTATATAGAAACTGTAGAAAATATTTCAGTAGAGGATATGGTTAGAAACCACAAGAAAAAAAATCAATTAATGTTAAGACATTGTCAACCATGATCTTGTTTCAATATATGTTTCTTTCCAAGTAAAATAAATCCCATGATATCACCACATCTGTATGTATGTACAAAATTCAATAAGACAAAACTGAGCATGTTCAGGAAAAAGCATGGTTTAGGGAGATATTGTTACAATAATTACTTTTTTCAAAGTTAAGTAAATTTTTAAGAAGCCATCAAATAAACTTCTATTCTAAAATGAGAAGTTGTCACAATTACTCAGTTTGGATCATACTGAAATTGGGGTTTTTAAATGAACGAGGAAGATATAGACAGTACTTTAAAATTTTCTATCCATTATATTTTACATTTTCTTTTGATAAACAAATGCATGCCCCGATCAAAAGCCTGAATTATTCAAAAAAATGATACAATGAAAATAACTTTTTTTCTCCCTTGATTGTCTCATAGGTTCCTCCCCGGATATAACTGACATTAATTTCAGATGTGTCTTCCAGAAACATTCTATGCATTCACAGTAAAATAAGCCGAATTTAATGATCCATTATGTATAAACAACCATTTTCCTTTACATATCCTTAGATTAATAAATTATGCTTAGTTTGACAACTTACTTAAAAGTTGTCAAACTTTTAAGAAATACTTAGCATTTCTTAGACATTTGATAACAAATTATAATTCTAATTCACTTTAAAAATTACTACAGAGTATTACATTATGTGGATACAATATATTTAGTGTATTCAGTACGTTATTGTCAGAAATCTAGGCTGTTTCCATGCTTTTCAGCAATGAACATTTTCAGCAGTCAGCATTTACAACTATTTATATTTGTACCCAGGTGGATGCATATCTACAGGATAAATTCCTAAATAAAGGGTTGCTGTTTTTAATTTTTAAAAATATTAATATTGATAGACATTAAGCAATGTACTCTTCATATACAGTTTTTATTGAATACTATTTTGGGTTGGAAAAGTAATGCAAAGTTTTTATTCACAGTCTCAAAAATTTAGTATCTCTTGCACTCATTTGTCACGTAGGCTTGGTGACTTTAAATGTGTTTTTTCAAAATAGATTTAAAAGTTCTTGAAGCTGCTGTATTGTCTTCTGTCTTCATATTTCTCATGTTAAGTAATAAGACATGTCTTGGAGCAAGTGCCATTTAAGACTCCTCTAACTAGTAACTTGAAATGTTTGACACTGCTACTTCATTATCTAGTATAAATGAATAATCTCAGTGTTTTTTTAGTGCCCATTTGTTTCTCATATTTGTGAGTTTTTGCAAAACTTAGCATTTGAACAGAATTGGAAAATGAATAATATAGTCAAGTTTTACATATCACATATGATGTTGCTTTTAAATTCTTATTTTATTAACTCTTTTTTTTTTTTGAGACGGAGTCTTGCTCTGTAGCCCGGGCTGGAGTGCAGTGGCGGGATCTCAGCTCACTGCAAGCTCCGCCTCCCGGGTTTACGCCATTCTCCTGCCTCAGCCTCCGGAGTAGCTGGGACTACAGGCGCCCGCCACCTCGCCTGGCTAGTTTTTTGTATTTTTAGTAGAGACGGGGTTTCACGGTGTTAGCCAGGATTGTCTCGATCTCCTGACCTCGTGATCCGCCCGTCTCGGCCTCCCAAAGTGCTGGGATTACAGGCTTGAGCCACCGCGCCCGGCCTTAACTCTTATTTTTGAAGAATTGTTTTTTGAATAGCCGTGATTCTTTTTAATTTTAATTTTTATTTTTGGATATCTAAATCTTTTAATTTTTCTTCTTTAGGATTTATATACTTCCTTTTCAGGTTATGTTATGATCCTTCTCTACAACTTAAAAACTTAAAACAATCAAATAAAACAACCGTATCTTGTCAGAGTTATGCTGTGATTTGTGTACAAGTAGAAGGCCTGGTGGACAAATGATGGATACTGTAAAATGAATCCAAAGCAGAAGACCAGGTGGACAAATGATGGGTACTGTAAAATGAATTCAAAACTATAAATGCAGCTTTGTTTTCAATGACAAATAGCTCTCTAATGCAACTAATTTAAATATGAAGGCTAGGTTATTGCAATAAGCTAAAAACTACTTAAAATCATTTTTAGGAAAATAAAATCTCTCCTTGGATGGATGCAGGCTGTATTCTAAGACTTTGAAGATCAGGCTTAGGAGTTAATATTATTTAGTGGTGATTGGGACAGAGTGTCATTTTGTGACACTCCAGGACAAGTAGCCTTAGGGTGTCACAAGATTTCACGCTAGCTTGGTAAAATGAAATAATTCTAAATGACACCTCTGAGCTACTCTGAAAAGTTAGCTTTCTAATGAGAACTTAGCTACTGAAGAAGCACTTGACTGAGTAACAAATCTCTCTGCCTTTGCAAAGAATAATTTCTCCCCCGGTCCCTCCCCCCGACGCTGGCATTTAAACTCAACCATTTACATTTAGGAAATCACCAATATATGCAAAAATGAAAAGGAAGGTAGAGAAGCAGCAGAAAACGTGTGGTTGAAATAATCATTTAGCTCTGATGACCATGCCAAATGTGGGTAATATTTAGAAAAAAAATTTGGATGTCATACACACAGAATTGAGGAAATTAGTTTTTGATATAGATATGTGAGAATTGGCTCTGTGATGTAGTGGCAGTTTAAAAGTGTTTTCTCAAGAGAGGATTGTCAGATTCTGCTCTAAAACCAATAGAAAATGACTCAGTTTCAATTATACTTTTAATCCTAATTGCAGAGACCCTATAACATAATGATATAATGAACAATTAAAACTCAAAAAAGTACCAAAACCAACCACAAATACTGCTCAAGGACTTTCAGAAAACATTAATTCATTCAATAAATATTCACTGTAGTCCAGGAGATGTAATGAAGAACAAGACTAATAAGATTCTTACTTTTTTCAAAATTACATCCTCATTGGTAGACACAGATGAATGAAGCAAGCATACATATTTATCAACTAATTTCAGATAGTGTTAAGTTCTAAGACGAAAATAAAACAGGGTGATGTGATAGAATGTACCTCATGTGTGGGTGTTGCAGGGAGGGTCAGCTTTAGTCAGGGAAGGCATCCTCGATAAGGAGGTATTTGTGCTAAAACCTGAATGATGAGGACTCCACCACGTCAAGATTTGGAGGAAAGGGATTCCATACAGAGAAACAGCAAGTGCAAAGTCCTTGAGATGAGAAAGAGCACGGTATGTTCAAAAAGAAAAAAGAACACCAGCATGGTGACAACAGAAAAGACAGTGTTACAGAAGAAGAGGTCAGAGTAATAGAGAGGAGACAGATTGGACTTTTGTTCTAAGTACAACAGGAAGCGATTTCAGCATTATAAGGAGAGAAAGGAAAGAATATGCATGATTCAAAATGGTCACATTTTCATCTGGATAAAGATTAAATTGCAGAGGGGCAAACTTGGAAGAGGAGAGACAAGTTAGAGGTTTTTGTGGTAGTGCAGGTATTTGACAATGGCGGTGGGATTAGCGTGGTAGTACTGGAAATAGTGATTAGAATCTGGATGCGTTTTGGGAGCAGGGTCTACGTATTGAGGATTTGGATATAGGGAATGAGGGGAAGAGAGGAATCAAGCATCACCCCTAGGATTTTGCCTTGAGCTGCTCGTGAAATGGAAATGCCTTTACTGAAAGAAGATTGGGGGAGAACAATTTATAAGGGAGGAAATTAGAAGTTCTATTCTGGGTATGTTAAGTTTAAAATGCCTATTACTTGTCTAAGTGGATCTTAACTACAAAACTAACTGTAGTCTCAGCAAATGAGTCCTGTGGGCAATCAGCATTATTTTCTTTTTGTTGCCTTCCTTCATATTCCTAGCTTGACGGAAAAATAGAAAAAATATTCACTTATCTATTCATTCAAGATATATTTATTAAACTATCTATTCCATAAACATTTATGCTACACACTGTTCTAGTAAATGTGGATAGGGGAATAAACAAGTTCTATTTTGTATTAAACCTTTTTTCCCTTTCAGGTTTAGTTTCAAGAGTGTGGGTGAAAAATGGATGACTCATTTCCGTTCTTTACTAGCTGGTCCAAGGCTGGCAGTTTGCTCTCTGTTGCCTCACTCTTCTCTGGTATGCAGTAGAAACATTCAGAAACAGACTTAGTAGCCTGGATATACAGTGTCACCTGCCAAAGTCCTTCAATACCATATTAATGAATAAAAAATGAATGGTACTAATTAATATATATATCCTTATCCATCCTATGTTTTTGTTCTATCATTTATTATTTTTTAAAGTACCAGAATAAACTAATGTCTTTGAGTTTGTGATGACTAATAGAAACAGTTGGATATAGAAATAATTCAGTTTAAGTCAGCCAAAGAAATACAAAAATGTTTCTGAGTAATTGGTTATTGCAGCCTTCTTAGAATTTCATTAGGGACAAATTGAGGTTTCTGAATCTAAGAAATTACCTGGTGCTTTTCAATACTGATATGATAGATTTTGATACCACTTGCTTCATATAGGAACATTTCCTGTTTTTCTTCTAGAGAACTCTGAATTAAAGAGAGAAGCAGAGATGAAAATACCTTCTCATTTGTGCTTCGAAATATTTCTTGTCCTAATCAAAATTCCGGCAAGCCAGATTTGATACCATAACATAGAGTCAGCCAGACCGCTCAGCTTCCCTTAATATTCTGCATCCCCTCACCCTTCTTTAAAACTGGTTCCTCCAGTTTGTATCTGAATGATGCTATCATCAGAGTGAGTTGTGCCAAACTCAGATTACTGTACACTATAGTCATTGTCTGGTTTCCTGTCTAGTGAAGAAGTATTTCATGGTGGTTAATAGCACTGGCTTTCGTCAATTAGGCTAGGATTTGAATTCTGGCACCACTGTTCATTGGCTGGATGACCTAGGGCAAGATACTTACTCTTTGTATTTCAATTTCCTCATCTGTGTTTATGTGTGAGACTTAAATGAGCTAATGCAGGTAAAGTCCCAAGCACAAGGCCTATCACCAGGTAGGCATTTGTTCATATGCTTAAAACCTATCTGAGTGCCAGGCACTGTTCTGAGCTCTGGTATAAAGCAAGCACAAATTAGACAAACGTCCTGCCTTCGTGGTCTTTTTATTTTGGCATTCCATAACCTTAATTCCCTTTCCTATTTTCTTTCTTTTCAGGGTGGCTCTGAGCAAAATAGTCACGTAGCAAAAATGGGCACTTTATCATATTCTTACCCTTGTGTGTGACACAGCTAGTGTATTAGTCCATTTTCATGGTGCTGATAAAGACATACCCAATACTGGGCAATTTACAAAAGAAAGAGGTTTAATGGATTTACATTTCCACATGGCTGGGGAGGCCTCACCACCATGGTGGAAGGCAAGGAGGAGCAAATCACATCTTAGGTGGATGGCGGCAGGCAAAGAGAGAGAACTTGTGCTCTCTCTCCCATTTTTAAAACCATCAGATCTCGTGAGACTTACTATCATGAGAACAGCAAGGGAAGACCCACCCCATGATTCAATTATCTCCTACCAGGTCCTTCCCACAACACATGGGAATTACAAGACGAGATTTGGGTGGGGACACAGAGCCAAACCATATAAGCTAGTGTCCATATTGCTCACCCTTGCCCACCAAGCTCCACCCATGCTCCACTTCCCCACCTAGTATGTCTTTCCAAGCAGTGCCTCCCCTGTGGGGCTTCTCTGCACAACTTGGTGCCCTGTCCTATCCACATTCACCTGCATACTTTGTATCTTAGTCCCTGCCTTCTCAGTCATGTAAATCAACCGATACTGAGTTTCTAGTAACTGGTATAGATCAAATATATACCCCTATTGAGAGCTTTGCTTAGTTCCCTAGAAATGAATCTCTAGAAACAGAAGATTGTAATTTGTGGAATATTGAGAGAGGAGAGGATTTTGGAGAAGCTGCTGTGTCTGACTGTGATCACTGTGTTGTTTGTTTGTTGAACATAGGCTATAAAATGACTTTCTTCTCTTCCCCATGCTTTTCCATGTTCCTGGCTTTCCCTTTTTTCTCTCCCATTTCTCCCTTTCCCACACTTGTGTTACTCACATTACATAAAATATAATGTATAGTGAAGCCAACTTAAATACCACATCCTCCTCGAAACCACGCCTTCCCTTGTCACTTGAAAGAAATCTACCTCCTCTGTACCTCTCTGGCCAGTCTTTCCAGTGTTATCCACTTACTGGTTATCTTTCCCTCATTTCTCTGCATTCACAAACTTCTTTTGGGATAAAACCCAAGTGAGAAGCTGGGAGCTGCAGCCAATTCAGGGCCTTTCAGAGGTCCAGCAAAACCTGGATCTCCCTCTGCTTTCTCCTCTTCTCCCTTCCCTCCTTCCTTTTCTGGAACAATTTTTTTTTTTTAAGCCCAAACCAGGTGTTAATATTATCACATAAGAAAGAGTACTTTTAATACAGTAGTAACCTCTTAATATAGTAGGAACCTGCAGGGGATATGTTCTAAGACTCCCAGTGGATGCCTGAAATCAAAGATAGTACAAAGCCCAATATATATACTGTTGTTGTTGTTTTTTTTTAAATTGAGATAGAGTCTCACTCTGTCATCCAGGCTGGAGTGCAGTGGCATGAACTCGGCTCACTGCAACCTCCGCCTCCCAGGTTCAAGCGATTCTCCCGCCTCAGCCTCCTGAGTAGCTGGGACTACAGACACGCGCTACCATGCCCAGCTAATTTTCATATTTTTAGTAGAGACGGGGTTTCACCTTTTTGGCCAGGATGGTCTTGATCTCCTGACCTCGTGATGTGCCCACCTCAGCCTCCCAAAGTGCTGAGATTACAGGCGTGAGCCACTGCGCCTGGCAGGTATTTTTGATATAATAACCCAGATGGCTACTAAGTAACTAACAGACAAGTAGCATATACAGTGTGGATACACTGGCTAATGGATGATTCATGCCCTGAGTGGGACAGTACAGTCTGGCATGTGATTTCATCACACTATTCAGAATGATGTGCAATTTAAAATGTATTAATTGTTTATTTCTGGAATTTTCTATTTAAGACTCTTGGACTGTGACACTGAAACCATGGAAAGCAAAACCATGGCTAACGGAGGTCTACTGTACATAAATTACAATACAACATAATTGTGTTATTTATAAGATTATGTGGGGTTTTATTTAAAAAGTAATTTGCGATGTGCAATATGGTATCTGATAATGAGCTATTAAAGTTTTATTATAAATAAGATCTTAAATGTATACCAGAGACTGCATATATAAACTAATATGGAGAGATTATTGGAAGTTTATTTTGCGGTCTATTGAGTAAGAGCCAGGGTGAATGGTTCTTTGGCCCCCATGATACATCCTGTGTGGGCAGTAGTATCAGGTACAGATAAAAATCAGTAACCAAAACATTAGATGGATGAAAAATGAGGGTGATCACAGGAGGATGAGAAGCTACCAGGGTAGAATTCTGGAGAAAGACTGAGATAATTTTTGGAGATGATGCTCTTGTTAGCTCAAAGCCTGGGCACAGAGCTTGACTTCTTTGGGGTTTCACAGAATCAGGGAGACAGAGAACCAAGAGACCTAGAAAGAAGATCTCCCCACAGGAAGACTGAATTTTCACCATGGCAAAGGAAAAGTATCAAAGGAAAGTCCTGCTAAGAACAAAGCAAAGAGATTTAAGAGCTTAACATCTCTGGTCGACATGCTTTGGACCATCCTTGCCCATAATCCTTTTCTTTGAGATCCTATTCCCTATGTAGCACTGGTAATGAGCAGCCCTAAGTAACTGGTGACACCCTTACAAGAAAGCTGGTCTGCAAAGAGAAGGAAGAGGAAAGAAAAATTGTGCAGAGAGAATTAGAAGCTAGAAAGCAGATGAATCTTGAGAGATAACTGAGTTGTCTCAGTTCTCCAATGATTTCAGTTTCCATGACTCATGTTGGTACCATGCTATGGTTTCTGTGGATCTCTAGCATTGTTTGAAGCTTCCTCGCTTTATATCCTATAAATGGAGTCACTGTTTTTTTGTCACGAAAAGAGTCCCGACTAGGACAATAACTGATATGTTGTTGAAAGTTGATGGTCTCTAGTTGTCTTGGGAACTTAAGCTTAGAGAGAAGGAGAGCTATATTGGTTTTCTCACCCCAGTTAATATAGCCAGAGCTAGTTTTCCATTGCCAGTAGGGAGGAGTGTTTGGACACTTTCAGACAGTTGGGTTGGAGCTAAGATAAGGCAGAAGGAGATAATTTTTTTATGAGTCCTAGATAAATATTGATGGGTGTTTTGTTTAGGGTAAAAGCTAAGTTGCTGAAACAATGGGAACCTTTTAGTACAATGACTTAAATAAGATTAACATTTATGTATCTCTTTTGCTACAGTCACAGTAATAGATGAGTTATTCTCCTTAATGTCAGTTGCATCAATTGTCCTTGTCTACATGGTCACTAGTACCATGACCATGTTCCAACCCATAGGAATGGGGTAAGGGGAATAGAGAGTGTCACCAAAGATTGCAATCCAAAACCTAGATTTGTCACACTTTACTTACAGTCATGTGTCATGGGCTGAAACTCAGTTACTTGACCATACCTAGCTACATAGAATGTACTTTCTTAGATTTGTGGCCACACATGCTGCTAAACAACTTTTGGTGTTCGATTATTAAAAGAAAGAAAGGGTTTCAGGGGACCATTAAGAGAATCTGTAGCAAACAGGAGCTGAGCTAGAGCACAGCACCACAAAGCTTAACACAGTTTGTTTTCTTCTCTTCCTCTAGCATTGACTGAGTTTTGGGTTTTATCCATTTATTTGTTTACAATTTTAATATACTTACTTCTTTTATTTGTAATGTGTGTTATTTGTAGTTGAACATTTCATATTTATAATTGACTAAAAGGTAATCAAAATTTAAAATTAAACATTTTACTTTGTATGATCATTAATAGTTTTATTGGGTTTTAGAGCGGTACCATAAACTTTCTTAAAAAAAAAAAAAAATGGGCCAGTTACTGCTGATCTCACCCTCTGAATGCACTAGCAAAGAAAGTGTGTTTCACTCTGATAAGACTCTGTGGACCAAAAATTGCTATTTCAAAGGAGAAAGAAATGCCAACTAGTGGCTGCAGGTCGGGGATAAGTGTGGAATATGTGAAACAAATGTTTACAGTATTTTTTTAATTCTTCAAAAACAGTTGTGTGATAACTCTGCAGGGGGTCATGCTAGGGCAGGCATCTATGAAGCACAATAAAGGCAACTAGACAAATCAAAGCATAGGAAGGAATGAGCTGAAAATAATGGAGCTATTCATTCCTTCATAAATAATGTGTCAAATGATACTTTAATACTGCATAAAAGTCAGGCATGGTGGCGTGTGCCTGTAGTCCCAGCTACTCTGGAGGCTGAGGTGGGAGGATCACCTCAGCCAGGAAGTCAAGGCTGCAGTGAGCCATGATCACCCACTGCACTCCAGCCTGGAGGACAGAGTGAGACCCTGTCTCAAAAAACAACAAACAAACCAACTAACTAACTAACTACATAAAAAATAACCTGACTTTAAAACAGCAAAAATCCCTTCCTTTTCTACATTTGTTTTTTCTAGATTAGGTTTGTGACTAACGAGCAGAAGAATAAAAATATCTCTGCCTCCAGGGGGTTACTGCCCCATTGTGGATATAACAAGGCCATGGGATGTTCAGTGGCCTCTACTCTGATGTGGCTTACATTAAATAGGACTCAGATAAAAAAGGTTCCTTGGGAGAGGTCAAAAGCGAAGATTCTTGGGGGAGATGGGAAAGAGTGAGGCTGCCAAAGGAAAGGAATGGGAGAATTATTTTAGATACACAATGTCATTTATCCTTTACACAAATCTGAAAATTGGCTTCTTGGAATTTCTCTGGATCCCCATTCTGTTGCTTCTCAAATATTCAGTACTTTCCTGCCTTCTTGGCCTTGTTTAAGTTGTTGGTTCTGAACTGTTGTTTTGACCTTGGCTTTGACCTTAGCATTTAGCATCAGTATTTTAAAAGTATTTCTTTTGTAGAATGCTTCATTACTTCCAGGCTTACCTCTGGGATTATCTGCACCTGAGCTATCACTGGGCCTGGCCCACTCACATGCCTGACCTTTATTTTCTGCCCAGCTTCACCTTATATTTTCCTAGGCTGTCTTTCAATCTCTTTTTATGAACTGTTGTGTTCCACGTTTATTTAATGGCACAAATGGTTATACACTCATTTCCATTGTGCAGACCAGACCTGAAAATGGCACAGGAAGTCAAAATAGAAAGATCATTAGGAACTTAAGGTAAGGAATCAGGGTGGAGCGTAGTTCTGAGCAGAGCCTTAAAGGATGAGGTATGTCCAAGACTGAATGACACCTTTGTGATGCTATGGGGTGAAAGCAGCGGAACATGCTGGTGACCGACGTGAAACAGTGCTTCGTGAGGAGGAAGGGTTTGGCAGAACGTGTCGAGTTGCCCTAGGTCTGAACCCTGGTTCTTTTCTCCGGATACCTGTGTGAATTTCCTGATTCCAATTTTGGATACCTCCCAGGATGACAGCTTTTCAACTTCCTTGTTGACATATTTTCGGGGTCTGTCTTGAGAATGATTAGCAGCTTTTAATATGTAACCCCAAGTCTATTCTTACATAGTCTGCACCCATCTTTTGCTCATAAAATATTTGGTACTGACTCTGTATTACTTGGAGTTTCATTTTTGTTCAGTCTTAAGTAGGAATTACATGGG
The DNA here is from genome assembly GCF_037993035.2 of Macaca fascicularis. NCBI lineage: Eukaryota > Metazoa > Chordata > Mammalia > Primates > Cercopithecidae > Macaca > Macaca fascicularis. The sequence goes on along the minus strand of NC_088380.1, from coordinate 91,093,153 downwards.
TTCAAAGGGTGGGGAAGAAGACCTTCTTTCAGTAGAGAAGTCGAAGACAATCCAACACAGTATTCCCTCCTTATCGAAGAGGGGATATGTTCCAAGACCCCCAGTAAATGTCTAAAACTGTGGATAGTATCAAACCCTCTATACACTATGTTTATTTTTTTTCCTATGCATACATACCCCATGATGAAGTTTAATTTATAAACTAGTCAGAGCAAGAGATTAACAATAACTAGTAATATAATAGAACAGTTATAACAATATGCCAGCATCACTACTCTTGTGGGTTGGGGCCATTATTAAGTAAAATAAAGGTTACTTGAACACAAGCACTGCGATAGTGTGATAGTCGATTTCATAACAAAGATGGCTACTAAGTGACTAAGGGGCAAGTAGTATATACAGCATGGATACACTGGACAAAGGATGATTCACATCCCGGGTGAGACAGAGTGGGATGGCACAGGATTTAATCATGTTATTCAGAATGGTACACAATTTAAAACTTGGGAATCATTTATTTCTGGAATTTTCCATTTAATATTTTCGGACTGTGGTTGACCACAGGTAACTGAAACCATGGAAACCGAAACCACAGATAAGGGGGGACTACTGTACTAAACTTGAAGGGGTCTGAAACTTGTTGGATAAAGTAAAACAAACACTGAGAAAATAAACTTTAACTGTATAAGACAGCAAAAAAAAAAAAAAAAAAAAGCAAAGTATGAACCATGAATTGCTTTAAAACACAAATAGCTTTACCATGTAATACCACCTCTCCTTTTCACATTGTGATTTAATTATTAACTAAATCCTGTTCTTTAGAAAGGTACCACACATTATTTTAGAGCACAATATCCATGTTTTAACCACAGAAGAGCACTAACATGGAACTCTCTGGAAGATGAATATTCCCAAATGTTCAACACATGGCCTGTAAAAGCCAGTCCCATATTTATTTTTCATGTTACATTTGCTGATGGAAGTTATATCTGGAATTAAAAAATATTTGGCAGATTCATAAGGATCCTTTTTAATCTAAAATTTGACAATGTCGTTTTAGCATATAATATCATGCTCACTGTGTGTGGAGATGTGGCAATGGAAAATATATCTGGGGAAAACACTGACACCTGGAAGGCTTCTGTCAACTTTCAACAAAAGCCTGCAAAAAACTGCAGATCAGATGCTATGCAAATGTGTTTCAATTTCACGTACACCAAGTACACTGTATCCTGTTATTTTGACACACATTGGAAAATCATTTTATTACTTATCTTAGAATATTTCCTTCTACATGAATCCTCTCATTAAAATTTTCTGATAACATTTTACAATTATTATTTATTAAAATAGCAGTTTAGCTCTGACATTTCCTGCTCTCAACGTTAGTACACGTTATGCCTCACTGATGTTACTTGTCATTTTCAGCTTTATTTACCTTTTTGCTTCCTCTCTCCTATTTGATTATGTACTCCTAAAAGACAAGTTTCATGTTCATTTCACTAGTTTCCTGTATAAGGTCTTACTTAACATTGATGCTCAAAGGAAAAAATTGTTGTGTGACAAAATACGTTTTTATTTTGTACTGTGAATTCCTTGAGGTCAGAAGAGAATATCTCATTCATAGTCCCCAGCACCTATTACACTCCTGAGTCTGCAGAATAACTCAATAAATGGTTTTCCTATAAAACAATACGAATTGCATCCAAATGCTACATTTTATCTTACATGCCTATCTGTTTTAGTGCAAGGAAATGTATTCAGACAAATCACAGGAACCACATGGAATGGTCCCATTGGTTCTCTAATCCCAACAGAGGCAGCTGTACGATGTTGCTAAAGGATCATAAAGCTCCAGAGACAGATCTGGGACAGGTACACAATTTAAATGGAGGTACAGAGGTAGACGCTGAAGAGTAACTATACCTTATACTGTTTCCACATTCATGTTTTGGAGAAAAGTGTGATAAAAACAATTTTGTTAACAATTTTTAACTGCAACTACCACAATTAATTTTAAGCCCCTTCATCATTGTTATGTAGGGCAGAAGGAAGAGGGTGAAAAGTAATTATTTTTGTGATATTTTGGAAACTGTATCCAGTGGGTTGAGGGTGCCAACTGCCACATAGTTGAATCCACAGATGAGTGAGAAAATTATGCCAATGAGTTGTTACCGATTAGGTCAAATAGCCTAATATGGTGGAAAATTGCAGAAAAGGTTGCAGAAAAAAAAGTAAAAACAAACTAAAAAAATTTTGATAATATAGAAGAAGCTGTTTGAAATAAATAAAGCAATGTAATTCTTAGTTTTGTGTTTAATCAAAACTCCTGCAAGGAAGCATTCCCTTGAAAAACAGCGCAAGACAAGGATGCCCTCTCTCACCACTCCTATCCAACACGGTGTGGGAAGTTCTGGCCAGGGCAATCAGGCAAGAGAAAGAAATAAAAGGTATTCAATTAGGAAGTGAAGGAGTCATATTGTCTCTGCTTGCAGATGACATGATTATAGATTTAGAAAACCCCATCGTCTCAGCCCAAAATCTCCTTAAGCTGATAAGCAACTTCAGCAAAAGTCTCGGGATACAAAAGCAATGTGCAAAAATCACAAGCATTCCTATACACCATTAACAGACAAACAGACAACCAAATCATGAGTGAACTCCCATTCACAATTGCTACAAAGAGAATACAATACCTAGGAATCCAACTTACAAGGGATGTGAAGGACCTCTTCCAGGAGAACTACAAACCACTGCTCAATGAAATAAAAGAGGACACAAACAATGTAAGAATATTCCATGCTTATGGATAGGAAGAATCAATATTGTGAAAATGGCCATACTGCCCAAAGTAATTTATAGATTCAATGCCATCCCCATCAAGCTACCCATGACTTTCTTCACAGAATTGGAAAAACCTACTTTGAAGTTCATATGAACCAAAAAAGAGCCTGCATTGCCGAGACAATCCTAAGCAAGAAGAACAAAGCTGGAGGCATCACACTACCTGACTTCAAACTATACTACAAGGCTACAGTAACCAAAACAGCATGGTACTGGTACCAAAACAGATATCTAGACCAATGGAACAGAACAGAGGCCTCAGAAAGAATGTCACACATCTACAACCACCTGATCTTTGACATATCTGACAAAAACAAGAAATAGGGAAAGGATTCCCTATTTAATAAATGATGCTGGGAAAACTGGCCAGCCATAAGTAGAAAGCTGAAACTGGATCCTTTCCTTACACCTCATACAAAAATTAATTTAAGATGGATTAAAGACTTAAATATTAGACCTAAAACCATAAAAACCCTAGAAGAAAACCTTGGCAATACCATTCAGGACATAGGCATGGACAAGGACTTTATGACTAAAACACCAAAAGCAATGGCAACAAAAGCCAAAATAGACAAGTGGGATCAATTAAACTAAAGAGCTTCTGCATGGCAAAAGAAACTATCACCAGAGTGAACAGGCAACCTACAGAATGGGAGAAAATGTTTGCAATTTACCCATCTGACAAAGGGCTAATATCCAGAATCTACAAAGAACTGAAACAAATTTACAAGAAAAAAACAAACAACCCCATCAAAAAGCGGGCAAAGGATATGAACAGACACTTCTCAAAAGAAGACATCTATGCAGCAAACAGACACATGAAAAAATGCTCATCATCACTGGTCATCAGATAAATGCACATCAAAACCACAGTGAGATACCATCTCACACCCAGTTAGAATAGCAATCATTAAAAACTCAGGAAACAACAGGTGCTGGAGAGGATGTGGAGAAATAGGAACTCTTTTACACTGTTGGTGGGACTGTAAACTAGTTGGAGTCTCACCCTGTTGCCCAGACTGGAGTGTAATGGTGCAATCTCGGCTCACTGCAACCTCCACCTCCCAGGTTCAAATGATTCTCCTGCCTCAGGCTCCCAACTAGCTGGGATTACAGGTGCCTGCCACCATGCCCAGCTATTTTTTGTATTTATAGTAGAGACATAGTTTTACCATGTTGGCCACGATGGTCTCAAACTCCTGACCTTGTGATCTGCCCGCCTTAGCCTCCCAAAGTGCTGGGATTACAAGTGTGAGCCACCATGCCCGGCTGAAGAAAGAGAGTTTTAAAGTTCCATCTGAATTTTGATAGCAGTAATATCTACATTCTTGAGAAAATATCTTAACATTACATGGCAAAAGAGAGTGAGTAGTATTTATAAAATGAGTGTAGTATGATTCTATAGGTGTGGAAGTGATGGCACCCTAACATATTATCAGTGAGTGACATACCTGTGTATAGTGAACAGGTAAGGGTACCTGAACAGCTTCATGTAGAGAACTGCAGTAGAGTGAGGGAAAAGAGAGAGAGGAGAAGTAATTTTACTTCTGTTCCTCATATCAGTGTTATAATTTCTTAATATCTATATCATAATGTGGAACTATTTTGTGATAAGCTTCACTCCCCTTATTCTCTTTTTAACTTTTTTTCAGTTCTGATAAAATATATGACAAAAATGTGAGTAATATTTTTGTGTTTCTATTGCTTAATAATGATGAACTACTAATTCAGTTAATTCTATATCTCATGCCAACTGTCCACTTACTTATTCAGAAGACCAGGAGGCTGGAGCCCTGTCTTTGGAGAGTCTGATTCAGTCAGGCATGAGTATGCCTATGGAATCCATTATTTGATAAGCTCCTCAGATGAGCGTGACAGCCAGCCAGCATTTTGAGTCCTAAAGTTCTTCTTTCTCTTTAATGTCTCCATCACCCTTTCTCTGCAACTCATGCAGGAGGCACAGTAATCCTTCCCCTGAGGTTAATCTATCATCTCAACAATGACCTAATCAATATATTACCTCTTTCACTTTATATTTGAATTTTAAGAGAGCCTCCAAAGTGTTAAAATAGAGGATCAGTTCTCTTTTGAGATCCCACCACTTCCAGAATTATCTAAGAATCCAAGTGGAGTAATTCACTCAGTCCAAAAGGTTCAGTCCACTTCCCAAGGCCAGCTGGGGAGAATAGTGGAGAATTTAATCCATTTGCTTCCGGCAGGCACTAGTAGTTGCTGGATGCTTGCAGTTGTGCTCTTGGTGGCCAAGTCCTTGCATAGGGCCAAGCTTCACACTTAGACTTTCTGTTTAGAACTCTATTTCAGAAGTTTGCCAAAACAACGATAGTCCTGAGGGCCTCTAGACTAATCTTTTTGTGCATGTATATGACAGAATCAGTTTTTTCTCAAAAATCTATAGATCCTTACAATAATCCTATCACTTCAGCTAAGACCACCCTTTCATTACGGTGAGTTGGGGTCCTCACTAGCCAGCACAGTTCTCAAACTCTACCTTGGTATTAAAATCACCTGAAGGACGTATTAAACACAGATTGCTAGGCTCCAACCTCTGAGTTTCTTACTCAGTAGTTGCTATGAACTGAACTGTGCCGCCCACATACATATGTTGAAGTTCTAACCCCCAGTGCCTTAGAATGTACTTGGAGATAGGGCCTTTAAAGAGTAAGGTTAAATGAGGTTACAACGGTGGTGCCCTAATCCTACATAACCAATGTCCTTATAAGAAGAGGAAGAGACACCATTGGATGCACGCACACAGGGCAAAGGCCATGGGAGGACACAGCAGGGTGGAGACTCATCATCTGCAAGCCAAGGAGATGCCGAATTTGCTGACACTTGATCTTTTGGTTTTTAGCTTCCATAATTGTGAGACAATAAATTTATATTGTTTAAGCCAGCAAGTCTGTCGTATTTTGTTACAGCAACCTTAGCAGACTTATACAGTTGGATTCAGGTGGGCTCAAGAATTTTCCTTTCTAACAAGTCCTGATACGGCTGGTCTGGGGACCACCCTTTGTGAATTACTGGGCTAGGAAATCTTTGTCAGGTCCACTTTGGTTTGCTTTGTGCATGTATATGACAGAATCAGTTTTTTTCTCAAAAGTCTATAGAAACTTTGTTTCACCTTAAAACCTTTGAAGATCAGGAGGCAGGATTTTTATCCTTATGCTGAACTACTCAGAGTTAAAAAAGGCTCAGTTATGCTAGTGTCCATGACAGGGGGTGCCTATTCACCTTACATCTGGTAACTAAAAGGCACATTGTAATAACTGCTTCTTGTTTCCACATACACAGAGATATTCTGGAAGTAGATTTTCCTATTTTTTTCCTTTAAAGTTGTATCTTACCAGCAACTACTCAGGATAACAGAACTGAGATACAAAAAGAAAAATAAATTTCAATAATCTGACAGTAAGTGCAATTCAGTGTAATTCAACAAATTGAATTGGTAGCAGATAATAATAACTGAGTTAACACGTTTCCTCTTCCACTTTATATTGGCATCTTACACTAGACTCCAATGTGTTAAAATACAACAAACTTTATGAATCATAAGAATCACATGATGTCTTTGTTAAAAATATGGAGTCCTGAGCTACATTCCTACAGATTTTGATTCATTAGTTTGAGTGAATTTGGGAATCTTTATTTGTTATAAGGGCATTTGGAGATTCTAATGCTGGTGGTCTGAATACTACTACATGAGAAACATGATCTTTGAGGAATAAGTAATGTGGGGATATTAATTTTTTGTATAAACAAATTAGCTGAGCGTGGTGGTGCATGCCTGTAGTCCCAGTTACTCAGGAGGTTGAGGTCAGAGGATTGCTTGAGCCCAGGAGTTCGAGGCTGGAGTGCAGTGGTGTAATCATGGCACACTGCAACCTGAAACTCCTGGACTCAAGCAATCCTCCCACCTCAGCCTCCTGAGTAGATTTTTTTCCAAAAAAAAAAAAAAAAAAAAAAATAGAGGCCATGTTAGAAGATGTGGCTTTAAGTCCTCCCCACCAATTTTGATAATACTGAACTGGGACAGCCTCCCTAGGTAAGATTTAGGACATGGAAGTGCAGAATATATCTTTGTTCTCTGATTTCTATGTCCATGCTTGCTTCTTGGAGTTGAGTAAGAAGTTATTCTTTCAAAATTTACTAATCAGAGAAATATTTCCCAAGAGGTGGAGTAGAGTGAATAGAACATGGAGAGAGGCCAGTACAGGGGATCTCTGAACCTTGAAAAAACCCTCCGTAGTGGAGAGATAAGCTTCATCTTCCGTTCTCCTCACCATTTCAAGAAGGTTACCACATTTGCAAAGGTGAACCACCTACTTAGGTTCCCATAGCTGGAAAGAGGCAGAGCCAGGATGGAACCTGGTCCTGAGTACCTCCAGAATCAGCACTCCTGACTACTCTGCCAAAGACTTAGCTATATAGATGCAACCTTGTAGTGTGTGTGTGCAAATCCTCATACTGACAATGAGGGAAGCCAAGTCCAGGTTAAGTGCTTTTACTTCAACTGTGATAATCTACCATCACAGCAGCCACATCCTTTGGGTATAGATTCATTTAATTTTAAGGGAAAAAATGTATTTCCTGCTTTTTTGATTCCTGACTTTGTTTCATCCTGGTAGGCCTGCAGATGCTTCAGAATTACTTGGTATATTCCTACCCTCAAAGAACTGTAATGGTCTTTGGTTTCTCATAAATGTAAGACTGCTATATTATTTTATTAAAACTCAGAGTTACTGGGCTGAATAAGCACAGCAGCACATTGTTTCTCAGCATTTACAGTTCTTTTTAGTTAAAATAAATGCTACATTCTTTAGAGTTTTAGGAGAACTAGTTCCCTTTAAATCTCACCACAACTGTGAATTTGGAAATTAGATGAAAAAAAAAGCTTATAAAAGTAAAATTCATATTCAGTTCATATTCACACATACACACACACAATGCTAGTAACAACAGATGCGTCTGCTTGCAATAACAGATTTATCCTAAATCTGGATACAATGAACTCTTTTTATTTCCTCAGATAAGCAGATATTTGGCCAGATTTGGTGGAATATTTCTCTCTTGTGAGTTAAAAAATAATTTTAGCATATATTTTAATTATGTAAAATTATGAAAATTAAAATTTTCATCATTGTTTTTAGATAGTGTTTCTATGTAGTATTCTCCAGTATCTAGCACAAGACTGGCATATAGACCCATTTATTTGGTTATTCTTTCATTAATCTTGGCTGGTTCTTCAAAAAATGTAATGTTTTAATATTTAGATCACCAAACATTTAGAGTTTCAGGTTTTAAGACATTCATACATTACTATAGTAATCATTATTGTTGGATAATTAGCTTACTGATCATACCATAGCAAATAAGAAGAGATTTTCACTTTATTCCCAACTATGTACCTGTGAATATAAGATGCTAGACAACGTTTACATGTATGAAAGGCCATGAGAGTAGGGTAAATGAGAAAAATTTATATAATCTCATAGAAAACACTAGATCTTTGGCATATTTACACATCTTAAAAGTTCTTATTAAGTGAATTTTGAGTATAATTTGCAGAGAAATGTTGAAAATAACTGACAATATCCTTTCTATTCTATATGTTATGCTAATTTGCTTCCACATTAAATCACACTGTTTAAAATGGTAGCATTTTGCATAAGGGTCTTAGCAAGTACTTGATTATTGGATTGTTGGTTATACTGATTTCCCCCAGTAATTTCCAATACTTCCCTATTACTGAAGAAGCCAATTAGGCTTTTGTTTTGTTTAGTTTTGCTTTTTCTTTTCCAAATCTTTGCTCAAAGGTTTAATTTTTAAATGTTTCTATGTCTTTTTTTCAGTGATGTACCATTTTTCAGGAACCATTTCAACTCTTTTAACAATTATTCCTTAAGGGAATAAAGTCAGTTTTCTGTTTAAACCTGCTTGCTGATTTTTTTTTTTTTTTGTAAGATGGAGTTTCACTCTTGTTGCCCAGGCTGGAGTACAATGGCTGGATCTCAGCTCACCACAGCCTCTGCCTCCGGGGTTCAAGCGATTCTCCTACCTCAACCTTCCGAGTAGCTGGGATTACAGGCATGTGCCACCACACCTGGCTAATTTTTTGCATTTTTAGTAGGGACGGGGTTTCTCCATGTTGGTGAGGCTTGTCTTGAACTCCCGACCTCAGGTGATCTTCCCACCTCGGCCTCCCAAGTGCTGGGATTACAGCTGTGAGCTGCCACACCCGGTCAAATATTCTAATATACGTTTTTAGTTATTGAAAGTTACCAATAACTGGAATTTATTCATTTTGATGAAATAAATGAAATAACTGTTCATTCATTTGACAGTTATTGAGCACTTACTATGTACAAAGCACTGATATAGCTGTCCTAGAAATTACAATAATATTATCACCAATTACTAACCTTTAGGTGGTCAAGGTGCATGACTAGTACCATATCCCAGTTGGATCCTCAATACTTGCCATGATGCTTGGCACATGGCAGATTCTTACGCACTACTTCCTGAAAAAATGAATATATGATATACAATAATTTAAATGTCCATTTAGTGCTCCCCAAAACGTTTTATAATTAAAACAGATTTTTTTTTCTTGCTGTTTGGTATGTGTATTGATTACTCCATACATTTGTAAGGAGAAAATGCTATCCACAGTTATAAATGGTGCCTATAGTGCTACCTGTGTTCTCTTCATGCCTCCAGTTCCCACCTTCATTGTGGTTCCACTTCTTCCATTGTACTTCCATTCCACCTGCACTGTGATTCCAGCTTCTTCCAGATGACCTCAAGCCTTAGAAACTGGTAACATGACCTCCTTCCTTTGTTCCTCCAACCTAAGAGTAGTGAGGACATTCTGCTTTTGTTAACCTCTGGGAAGTTTCACTGTCCTAATTGACTCTTAAGCTCTTCCACTAACTCATTATCTTTGTTTCAAATACTTAGATGATTCCCTTGATTGTACATGTCTAATATAATTTTATTACTCTGTCTTATTTTCTTTAGGGTCCTTATCACTATCTGTAATTATGTTTGTTACTGCCTGTACTATCTGTGTTGTGCTGTACTGTTACTGTTTTACTTCAGTAGAATGTAAGATCCAAGAGGACATGACCCGTTGTCTTATTTATGACTATATGCCCAGCTCTAGCACAGTATGTGGCACGTGGTAGTTGCTTAATAAATGGTTTCTGAGTACATACATCTGGTTAAATTTCTGAAGCTTTCAAATACATTAGTAGTAATGGCACATATGGTGTTCTCATAGTAATTAGTTATTTTAACGCTAAACCTAGTGAAATGGCCATTATTTTTGTTTTTGTAATCCAGATGGAAATAGAGTATTTTAATTTCTTTTAGAAGAGGGTGAAAAAAAGCATCTAAGAAGTTTCATAATAAGATTCAGAGTTCTAAGCTGGATCAAGACTTACAAATTCAAATGGATTATTCTTATACAGCTAAGGTGTCCCCATTCTTAACAAAATATTCTTTTATGTATTGGTGTGTATATACTTTTAGATTGCAATCTTAATGCCACACAGATGTTCAATTATTTTGCCAGTGCTGTGATTTCTTTCAGGCTGCCTGCCATCAACCAAAAACACAGGAAACTTCTTACTTTGCAAGCAAAATTGACATAGCATTTTGTGTCCTAAATGATGTCCTAATAAATATCAGAATTTTTTTTCCTTTGGTGGCATCATTTTTAATGATGTTACTATTCAAGGTGTTTTCAGTTGCTAAAGACAATGCTGCTTTTAGAGTCTTGTATAGATTTTGTGGAACAATCAAGACCCAGATATCTTAAAATTAAAGTGTACTTTTTGGTAAGTAGTTATAGAAAAGCAAATCTGGCATGTGATATTTATTAGCTCATTTATGAATCTAACCTTGCACTTTCCCCTTTTCTGCTTCTGTTTACAGTTTTCCTTTAGCCAGTGGGGATACATTATTTTCCTTTCCTTTCAAATATTGAAATCCTAGTTATAGAAATTTCCCTTCCTTTATGAAATCTTCCTAAGGCTTCCCAAATCAATTAACTGCATTTTATTTAGACTTCACTCTCAGTAATTGAATCAAGTTTTTGCATTCATTTGCTTATTTTTTCTTTTGACAGTGACAATCATTGTGTTAATCCGAGTAACAGTGAGAAAAAGGAAAAAAAAATTGTGCCTTCTTGAACTTACCCTTAAGTGGGGAAGACATATGAAACACAGTAATATGAAGTAAATATATAATAACATATTGTGACAATTGTGATGAAGAAAAACAAAAGTATAAGAGAAATGCTAACAAAGAAGATCCATTTAGATTTAGGAAGAGATGAGCCTATCTGAAGAAGTAATATTTAACCTGAGAGCTGAAGGTTGCATATCATCTTATTGAAGTTATTTGCATACTTGGGTATTCCCCTGCCAAACCTAGGTTCCTGTCTACACATTCAATGGCATTGCCTCTACAGGATCATGGGACCTTGCCTGTTGGGCTGGTTCAGTGAATGTTGTATGCACTGAGAAGGATTTGCACAGTTAGCAAAAACCAAACTTGATACATTCATTTTGGTTCTGAATAAATGTTTCAAACTCCCCTTTATCTTGAACTAGACACTTTCAACTGAGTCACTGACTGATCAGGAGGCACTGGGATGGGGGTGAGTGGAGAAGTGATGTTTGCTGCTAGCTGGGTCTTCATCAAAAGATGAAACTGATGAGATATGAACTTTAATTCTGCTTATTTTCATTTTCAGTCCCCCAGGAAAACATTGGGAGGGAATTCCACGGGTAATCTTTGTTTTTATGAAGGTCTAGAGGATTCTTCCATAAAATTAGGAAAGATAAGTCAGAAATGTTGAAACACAGGAATTTAATACTTGTATTTTTATTTGTTGAGGCCTAGTCTCCCTCTGTCACCCAGGCTGGAGTGCAGCAGCGCTCTCTCTGCTCTCTGTAAACTCTGCCCCCCGAATTCAAGCAATGCTCCTGCCTCAGCCTCCCAAGTAGCTGGGATTACAGGTGCACACCACCATGCCTGGCTAATTTTTGTGTTTTCAGTAGACGGGGTTTCACCGTGTTGCCCAGGCTGGTCTCGAACTCCTGACCTCAAGTGATCTGCCTGCCTTGGCCTCCCAAAATCCTGGCATTACAGGCGTGAGCCACTGTGCCTAGCCCAATACTTGTATTTCTTAAAATGAGAATGGCTATATTTCAATTTATGTGCATGAGTTTTAGTACTATTGCCCTGTGATAAATACACAAACTGTGCTATTTAGCAATCCTCACCAAAACTGATTTTCCAGGTTACATACCTTTGATGGGAGAACAAGGCTGTTTTCAAATTAGAATTGGTAAATCCTAAAACATTGCATTTGGAAATGATTAAATAGAAAGATGTGAAGTGATTTGGCTGCAACACTAAGCCCTCATTCATTTCCAGGGTATATTCAACGGGTCTGGCTGGTGAGGTAGGTGTTACCATCCTCCTCATTTCTCTTTGCTTCGATTTAAATTTGACATTCAGGATAAAACATGTATTGTGCCTCTTCTGGGACTGATGAAGATCCCAAACAAGCAATGTGGGAGAAAGAGTCTGAATTTAGACCCTTGCAGCAGGAGTCTGTCTGTCATATAGGACAAGCAGGTTGGTGAGTCTAACTGGAGTAAACAGGATTTCTCCAGTTTCCCTCTCCTGCCCAAAGGAAATCAAACCCTCATTCTCCTTCCGAGTAGTGCAGGCCTCATGGCAGTTTTGGAAGAGTGGTAATGATTATATTTAAGTAACTCAATATAACAATATAATATTGTGTTAGAACTGAAGCCAGAGAACTGTATAACAAGAATCTTACTACAATAGAGAAAGTTTCAGAGTGGCAGCATTTCTGCTACTGCTGGACTTAGGAAAGAAAAATTCAACACATTAACAAAGAACTTAATGGTTTGTTTAGAGTGAATAGAAAATTAACATTGTTTTCTTTTATTCCTGTTGTCCAAAACCCATAACTGGATACTACATTGTTGTAACACACTGTGATCTTTCTTAAGACATTTTCCAATTAATGGTATTGCTTCCCTAGGTGTGAGCTCTACAATTTAAAAAGCAGCCTGTGTTCAAATATGTATTTCATATGGTGTCACTTTATCAGAAGAGCAATCTGCCATTTTTTGACAGCCAGTGACTTGTGGCTGAATCAGTGATACTGTAAAAAAGAACTCATTATCAGTCTAGTGAACGAAATATGCATTATAAGATTTGCAGGATTATAATTTTCAATGTCAGTGATTTTATCTGCATGGGTGTGATAAATTGGGGATCAGCTGAAGCAGTTTCAAATATTTTCTATTTCATGAGATTAGCAAATGTAGACAGCCAAGGATTCCCTCCATTTTTCTTGGCATGAACCAGCTTTTCTTTTCTTATAAATAGTGCCACTCTGAGGAAAAATAAAGAAAAAAACGTCAACTGTGTTTTTATGACTGAGAAGTTGCCTTTGGAAGAAGAAGGAATCATTAATGTAGACATCTTTTATAAACATTAACAGACTTCATTTGAGGATTAAGGATGAATGAAATATGGGCTGTGCTGTACGGTCTTAATTCCACAAAGTTCTTTATGGTTCTGTGACACTGCAGTCAAATTCACATCCTGTGAGAAGTGAGCAAATGACATAAAAACAAAAACCAGAATGGGAAGAGGTTAAAAGAACAGCATCCTGCTAGCTGACCTCAGGACATTTTTAGACAAACAATCCTAATCACTGACGGACTGTGGCAGATTATTTACACATCTCTAGTGCTGGTTATTATATGGATGCCTGAAATTATTGCAGCTATGGAAAGGTGAAATAGTGATGGTGTCAGATTGAAACCTCATTTGAGAGAAGTCCACATTCCATAGTAACTAATGACTGGAAATTCAGACTTGATGAGGCAAGGGAAAGAAGTGAGAACACAATGAAATATCATTGGCACCAGCATATTTGTTATTTTTCAGAAGAGCCTTTTGAAACCGATCACGTATATTTAACCCCATCCAGGTATATATAAGTCTCTGTTACAGGATTTTACACCATTGAGCTGGATATGTACTATTTACAAGCCTCTAATATCTCCATCACAAAGTGTTTGCACCCATAGTGAGTTGAGATTTTGGAAATACAGAGAGAAATTTTATGTTAAGATTTTGTCTTCATATAGAACATGCAAAAGTGAAAAAAGTGAATAAGGTGAAACTGTCCTCTCTGTTATTTATCACCAAAATGCTTTTTCCTAATTTTGATATATGGCAATGTCAGTGGCCTGGCATTGGGAGGCAATGCTGACTTATCTGTCAGACTTTGGAGTCACAGAGGCTTGTGTTCAAATGTCACCTTTTGGTATCTATTAAAATTTTAGGCCAGCCACAGTGGCTCATGCCTGTAATTCCAGCACTTTGGGAGCCTGATCAGGAGGATTGTTTGAGCCCAGGGGTTGGAGGTCACAGTGAGCTATGATTGTGCCACTGCATTCCAGCCTGGGCAGCAGAGTGAGACTCTGTTTCAACTGAAAAATCAAGCTTTAGTAGGGGTAGTTATAAATATTATTATTGCTCAAGTGAGAAGCTTAGGTAGCATTCCCAACTCCTCTGCTTCTATACATTTCAATCTGGTTGTTTACCAAGTTCTGTCCATCTGATCTCATAAGTATCTCCTAATAATTGCCCCCTTACTAACTGTACTGTCATGGTTTCTGCTACTTCCATAGGTTTTGATCACTGTTTACTTGGATTTCTGAGATAAACCACTTTGTACTCATTGTCTCCTGACTTATCCCTCTGTATTTCTTTCTGCACATTACTGAAAAATAGAATCTTTCAAAAATGCAAATCTAATCATGTTATAACATATATCAGAATATTTCATGGTTTTCTTTAAGGTCCGGCATAAAGCTTAAAGTCATAAAATTTTATACAAGACTCCTCCTTTTCTCTCCTACAATACACTTGTCGGTACACCCTATGGGTCAGTCAGGCTGAAATGTGTTTTCATGCTTACCATGCCTAGAATCCCCCCTGCTGATCTCTTCCCTCTTATGCTTTCCCTGCACACTGCCACTCCCACTGACACAAATAGCTCTCCAACTTTTTTTGTCCTGATTATTCGACTAAAATGAAAGTTCCTCTGGGAAATCTTCCCTTGCCCACCATAATGAATTTGATATGCCTTCCTTGTGCCTCAATAATACAAACTCATGCTTCTTTCCAAGCACATAGACTACATATTAATGTTAGTTTTTGAGAATAACTTTATCTTTCCTGTATTAATATTTTTTTGAGACAGGGTCTTGTTCTGTCACCCAGGCTGGACAGCGTGCAGTGGCCAGAATACGGCTCACTGCAGCCTCAACCTCACGAGCTTAACCAATCCACCTGCCTTGGCCTCCCAAAGGGCTGGAATTACAGGTATAAGCCACTGTGTCCAGCCTGGGAAAAACTTTATCGTTGAAGTATAATCTCCTCAGGGCAATGACTGTATCTTCTTTACTTTCACATCACTGGCAGAGTGCCAGCAACACAATAAACAAGCTATAAAACTTTGTGGAAGGATGAATGTCTAATGTTTAAGTGCTGCTAATTCAAAGGTCATTCATATTTTGAAACAGATCAAAGATTAACATTAAGAAAATGAGTCTCAAATTGTGTAATTTCAGGCTATGGCCAACTGACTAATGGGATAAGTGTATATGGGTGTGTGTGTGTGCTGCGCTGTGTCAGTGTGTGTGTTAAGGGGATCCAGTAAGAATGTGGGGAGGTAGGAGTGCGGGTGATAGGAATGTCTCAAAACATTTAAAATAATAATATGTAGTTGGCTATTCTGTTAGCTAAGAATATGACTATTGTTAGTCACAGTGACTTAAGCACATAAGGACTTATTTTTCTTCTGTAATAAGAAGTGTAGAGGTAGGTAGTTGCTTGTTCATGGCTTAAAAATGTTAGCGCAGAAGTTCCTGTGATTCTGTTTACCTTTTTCTTAAAACTCCATAATGGCCGCCAGAATTCTAGTCATCAGGACCACATTTCAGGCAAAAGGCCTTAGAAAACATGGAAAGGCAGAAAGGAGAATGCCAAGGAAAATGCAGGTGAAGACCTATTCTGTCATATTCAGGAGCTGTGCAGAACAGTGGCCAAATCTGAGGTGGTTATGATACTGGCTGGATTAAAGAACTCTGCTTCATTATTCTTCTCCTTATTAAGCTTATAGATGATGAGTTTATTGATCCCTTTGGAAGATCAGCAAATATAAGCAAATAAGTTATATGTGTGTGTGTGTACAGGTGTATATATATGTGTGTGTGTATATATATGTGTGTGTGCATTATGTGTGTGTGTGTGTGTGTGTGTGTATGTATGTTAGATGGAGTTGCACTCTTGTTGCCCAGGCTGGAGCGCAATGGCGCAATATCAGCTCATTGCAACCTCTGCCTCCTGGGTTCAAGGATTCTCCTGCCTTAACCTCCCAAGTAACTGTGATTACAGGCGCCCACCACCACAACCAGCTAATCTTTGTCTTTTCAGTAGAGACATAGTTGCACCATGTTGGTCAGGCTGGCTCGGACTCCTGACCTCAGGTGATCCATCTGCCTCAGCCTTCCAAAGTGCTGGAATTATAGGTGTGAGCCACACACCTGGCTGCGAATAAGTTATATTCTGAATTAAAACATATGATTTAACCTAATTATCCATTCAGTTGTATATAATTTCATTCTTTCTATTCAATCCTATTAACAAAACCCTCATCTTGCCAGCATTATTTATCCAAATTTATTAATTAAGGACTTACTCTGTGCCAGGCACTATGCTTCTCTCTGGGCATACGGAATATAAGAACAGAACAACCTTCTGGTCCTCTAGAAGCTTATTAAGTAGTAGAGGAAACAAAGAAACCAACAGGTAGTTCGTATAGTAGGTGATACATTCTATGAGCCAGGCAGGCCTTCAGAGCTTTGAACAGGTAGCATGTGGATTCGTTCCAGACTCGAGAGAGGAAGACAGAACCCAAGGTCTCCAGAAGGAACTGGCAGCTCATCTATTTTTGTAAAGGAAGAGAAGGAGTTGAGAGAATATGACAGTCCTTCCAAGCAGATTAAAAATCAAATCAGAAGGCTGAAATTAGTGTCAGGAGGCTCAAAGAGAGGAATATGTGAGTGTATGGCCAAACTACAAGATTAGTAAGCCCTAGATATATTTTCAAGAGTTATGTTTATATCCTTGTATGAATCAATAAATTCTGAAATATTATTCTTGCATTATACTTTCCATTTCAAGCTGTTAATTCTTATAACAGAGAACCACAAAGCTACATCATGATAAGAATGCTCGGTGATCACTGTGTCTTACTCACCCACTTAGTGAATGTTATCTGAACACCATAAGGAACGTATAGAAGTGTGATGAGGTTGGGCTGAAATATGTACTTGAGACATGTGAGAAACATCTGAATGGAAACAGAAAGTAGGCAATATGATAACTATCCTGGAGCTTAAAAGTAACATCTGGGATAAAAATATAGATGTAAAATTCCTTCACTCATTCCACAAATATATACTGATCACATAACATGTGCTAGATGCTAAAAATACAATGAGGGATAAGAAAAATTCCCTACCCTCCACATGTTTACATTCTAATGATAGAGACAGAGAAGTAAAGGTTTTAACCTGCTTATAGTGGGCATTTACAACTAGGAGGTTAGATAAGAACTGCAGAGAAAGTATTTAAAGTGAGAAGACATGGCTCATAATAAAATTCGTAGCATATTAAGTTTTAAAAAAAGAGTGGTGGTAGATAAAGAGGGACTCACAACAGATTTTGAAAAGGAGCACCTGGAGAAATAGAGGGAAAATCAGAAAAGAACCGTAGCACAGAAAGCAAGCAGGGCGAGGGTTTGAAAAGTGAGTCAAAAGTCTTGAAGGCCAAAGTTGAGTTCAGGAGGCTAAAGACTGGAAGGCGTCCAATGGGTTAAGAAATTAGGAGGTTATTAGTGATTTTGATAGGAGCAGCAGATTCAGCGAATTGAAGGGAGGCAGAAACATTTCCATTTGAGGAATAAATGGGAGGTGAAGAAGATAATGAATGTCACCTGCTCCTTTCACAAAGCTTGGCCAAGGTGGGATGAAGAGAAATAGGGAAATGTAGAATTAAGAAAGATTTTAACATAATTATCAGGCTAAGGAACAGCTTAAAGACAGGCTGGGTTTAAATTCAGTAAATGAAGTGTATAATTTTTGGGAAGGCTTCCTCAAGGAATTCAGAGAAAGTAGAATCTAGCGAGTGTGTAGAAGGAATGAGCCAGCACTTGGGTGTGTCTTCCACTGAATCCTGAGAGAAGATGGAGTTCCTGGATTCAGGTACAAGTCTTCCTGGGAGAGAGCAAGAGTTGAAAGAACACTTACCTAATAGCCTCTGTTTTTCTGTGAAGGGGGGCCTAAGAGTCTTTGAGGGTTTAGGATTAAGATCTTTAAGAGAATGGTGAAAGCTTAAAAGGCTGTTACATGGCATTCAAGAGGGAGTTGCTTAGGAACTCACCAAAAGATTGCCTGCTGATCTTGAGAACCTATCCAAAGTTAGAGACCAAGACTTTGTGTTGCTACCAGTCCCCCTTACCCTGTGACTTTTCCCCATAATGCTCAATAATTTATGTTCAAGAGCAGAAGAAATCCATAGTTGAGTCTGTTGCTCTAGCACTGAGGTCAGGTTGGTTGGGAGAATAAGGAGGCAAGAGAGTTGAGGGTCCTAGCAAAAAGTAGTTTAAGTCAGAGCTTCCCAAAATTTTCCTCCTCAAAAACTCACAATGTCTTTTGTAGCTGTAGCACACTGAGATGCTATGATAAAGCTCCTCTTATCCCTCTAAGGGCTGAGCATTGCAAGAGGAGCCAGAATTCTTAGGCTAGTTATCTCCACTGGCATAAGTAGCCTTGAGCATTTAAAATATTGAAATAAAATGTTAAAATTAATTAAAATATTATTTTTTTCTACCATGTTATGCAAATGATTCTAAAGCACAGGTTTAAGTGATTTACGAGGTCTATTTAGGTTTGGGATAGCAGTGATGCATCCGGGAAGTTTAGATGTTGAAGAAATAATTGTATCCATAAGGCAGAAACACTAGTGTGGGGAATGACAGTGTTATCTGGAAAGGGTGCTGTGGCCAGAGAGAATGAAAGAAAAATAAAGACTTCTGAGATTTTGCCATTCCAGAAAATAAAAAAATCTTAGTTGCAGCCTCAGGTGTGATTAGCTGGAATGGAGTGGAGAAGTGGAATAAGGAATTGAAAGTGGGATTTGGGTTAGATTGTCCCCAGAGACATTTAAGACTGCCGCAACAATGACAATCAAGATTGCCATGACCTCTCTCTTTTTCCTCATGTCATTTTTTTCTGCCACTATTCTGATGAGAATTTAATTAGGGATTTTAAGGATGCACATGGTCTGAAACTGGAAGATTATTCAACAGTAAGGCAGCTCTAGATATCAGAGCTAATCTTTTTCATTTGAATAAGTGGCTTCATGTCTAAAAACAAGTTTGAAGGTCATGTATCCTAGAAACAGATAAACAAAATACCCTTCAGGGAACTCTACAGAAATTCTAGTTCGATTGACTTTCAAGCTGTTACAAACTTTTTTTTAAAAAAAATTAAAATCCTTTCTCACCGCTTCATAAACTGCAAGAGGTAAGTCTTAAAAATTTGACTTTTCAGAGCATCTTTCTTGTAGATAATACTGTTGACTCTTAATGCTACAACTTTTCAATATGTTTTTCTTGTCCAAAATAACTGATATCAGCTAACTGGAATTTGCTTATCGTAAACCATCCTGAAGTGATACTGTCTTTCACAGATGTCTCTTAAGACCATTCCATGCCATCTATAGTGTACTCAATAAGTGCTTTTTAATGTAGATGAAGCAGTTGGTGATTCTGCTGTTGGTTATAGTTTACCTTCACGTGGCCTCTAGTTTTCACTTCATAGCATCAATATAAAAGATATTTCTATGTAACAGAGTTTTGTTTCTTTGTTCTATGTTAACTCTGGAGAAGCTTCAGTTGGAAATTCAGTACTGTTCTTACATTGTTAAACCAGGAATGATTTATTTATTTCACTGTTATTTGCTTTTCTTCTTTCCTTTCTCCTTATTGTTTCCTTTTCTCTTTTTTCGCTACAATTTCAGTTGATGTCATTAAAGCCACTTTAGGAGAAATTGTGGTCTTTAACTAACATAGCAGAGGGCAAGGTGCTAGACTATGGCTAGTGTTATTCAAAATTTTAAAGTTACTATCTAAAGTTATTATTTCAGAAAACGCCAGCATTTTATGAAATGCTACATTTCATAGTTCTTGCAGTAGCAATGTAGTATGTTACTAAATTGCCAGTAAAATAGAATTTTCAGATTATGTAATTTTTCAGTGTATATGCAAACATGTTTAGCTTTCCTGCTTGCTGTTCCAACAAATTGCAGTCATTCAAAATGGAATGTAATAAACTTCCTTAAAGGATTTGTGTACATAATTTTCAAATCTGTATTTGTGATGAACTGTTTGAATCTAAATATGGGAGAGGTAACTTGGAAATCTGTCTATAGATATTTGGACTGAACTTCCCCAACAGGAGAGAAATAAAATCAACTTATTCAGATTGTGCTCCTGCTTAAGATAAACGGAAAAAAAAAAGTGGTTTCTGCTATTAGATCTAGTGTTAAACTTCAACCACGAGAGGGGAAACAGTTTCAGAATGCTTTGTGAAAGTAGCAAATATGAAATGAAAATCTAAATGTGTGATAAAAAGCGAACTATCTCTCAAGGGCAGAATTTTCAAAGGGAACTTTCCCTAAAATCTCTTTAGATGTTCAATCTGTAGTATGAACGTTTAATTTTTTTGCTCAGCTTTGAAATTGTACCTGTTTAAATCTGCTTTGTGCCATGTTAGAAAGGAATATATGTTTGAGAAGATGTCTGCATCGTCTCTCAAATTAATGCCAAGGGCAAGAGACTAGGCCTTTGAATTTATCTTTCTGGGACAAAATAGAAGGTTTGGGAAGTTATAATTTTACAGAGACAGGAAAATGCATAAGCACCAATCAGTTTCTGTATCTTACAGATTGTTTGAGAAAGATAATTTAGCCATAGTTATTATTGTTAAGAACCTGAAATGATTGCTACATATATAAGTATTTTAAAATGACTTAATTCAGATTCAGAATTAAGATTCTGAATTAATATTGAGACTTTGAAAGACTCTTTCCCCCTCTCATCTAGAGGCATGAATTTTCAGAACCCTTCCTAATAATCTTGTGATAGGCTTGGATTCTTCCCAAAGCATGAAGAAGGATGAAGCAAAAATTCCAAGGAGGAGGAAAGGTGAGAGATAAAATATCACATTGCGATAAACTGAATGAAATAATGTTTATATAGAAACAATCCCTTTGCTCTCCCTTTGAAATAGTTGAGAATTGTCTTTTCCAACTTAGTGCCTCCTGGATCTTATTTGTCTTAGACATATTATATTATATTAATATAGAAAATTAAATGTACATGAAAGCCTTTAAATTAACATGTGGAAAATAGTTAAAATTTGTTTTCAAAGGTAGATTATTTTCTTACTAAAGTGAACAAAGTTCATAAGCCTATAAGCTATTAAACTAGGTGTTTGTGTGAGTCTTTTCTGAACTAATGACACCTCAACTAAGATAGTGGTTTGAGACTTATTTTAACAAGCCGCCTCTTACTTCATTTTTTCTAGAATTTACTCACTATATCTGAAACCTCTCAATAGTTCTCTCTACTCTCGAAGTAAAATCCGTTTTCTTATTAATTTAATTCATCTAAGTTAAGTATCTGTTGATTGTGTAAATATTCAGGAATCTACCCATCACTTTATTAAAATAAATCAAAAGAATATTGAACAACTACTCGAAGTAAGGGTAGTTTTGGGTGTTTGGGGTATTCATTAATGGCTAGCACATGACTCTTTCATTTGGATGGCTTGCAGTCTACCAGGTGTGTGTTTAGAAATACCAATACGACTAGAAGGAAAATAGTGTTTCAGGAGAAAAGGGGACCCTTATTTAAGGAACTTCAAAGGATGAAATTAGCTACATAGTGGTTTAGTATTTCATTGCCACTAACATCTCCAAGTTGCAACCAGGAATCATTTCAAAGTGATTATTTCAGGAGTACAACTGGAACTTGCTTAAAAGATATTTTGTTTATTAAGTATCGTCTGAATAATTCTTGACTCCAGGGACCTTTGTATATTTCTAGGTTTTGAAACCCAAATACTGTCCTGCCTTCTTCTTTTAGAAGTCAGCCTCCTCTATTGTTTGGTGGCGGAGGAGTGGAGAAGAGAGTTGTCTAGCTGTCTTTCCAGAGCCTTCTTCAGGGGCATGCATTATTTTCCAGCTGCTCTTAGCAGTCCTTTCATGGTTGTCACATCATGTTTGTAATAATTTCAAAAGGGAATTACAACGTAGAAGAGGAAATGTTTAAAACCATGTTAAATAGGACTTTTCCCAGAGAACCAGAGAAAATGGTAAATTTACAAGGTAAATTTAATGAGAATTTCTCAAGTCCTAGTTGATTCTACTTGCCCTCTTTCCAGCATCTCCTTCAGTTCTCTCTGTGATCATCTCCAACCACCTCTCTCATGAATTGCCATCCCACTTGCAGGAAGGCTCCTGTTTTGTGTCCAACTGCTTCTCCCTACATTTGTGCAGTCTGAGAAGAGCACACCTGGAGAAGAACTTCTAGAGTCCTTAGGATGGTCAGAGACAGTTGAAACTTAATCCTGTATTGTGGCCACGAGTTTTCTTATTCTTTGGTCCAAGATAGATGCATTTTCCATGCTGAATTTTCTTTTGGACAATTAAACAAATGTGAACTACAGACATTTATTAAACTATAACATCCTAAGAGCAAACATATGTACCTCTCCGAAAGACAAATATTAATGATCAGGAGTAGCAAAGTTCAAACCCATATTGAAAAATAAATTTTCTTTAATAAACAAATCCCAGTTTCCTTCCTGTGGAGTCAGTGTACCAGTAGGCTTTTACTGAATTACAAACTAGAGCAAAACCTAGTGGCTTAAAACAGCTGTTTATTTAGCTTATGATTCTGTGTGTTGGTGATTTGGGCTGGGATTATCTGGTCACTTTGCTCCTGATTGCAGCTTATGGGTTCTCACTTCCGTGTCTGATGTCAGTTGTTAGCTCAATTGGGGCACAGGTTCACATGTCAGGTAGTTAGCTCCTTGTTGTGTGGGGTGATAGGACAACCTAGGTGACTTGTCTTTCATGAACTAGCACAACTGTTCACATCTTATCCTCCAGCAAGCCTATTCTCAGTCTCCAGCATGCTTATTCAGAAGGGCTTATATACATGGCAGCTGATGGGTTCCCAGAACAACCAGTAGGCAAGTCCCAAAGTGTAAAGCACTTTTTGACCCTCTCCTTGTGTCACTTGCTGAAGTAAGTATCCTTGAGTAACGCAAGCCACACAGCCAACCTAGATTTAAAGGGTGGAGAAAAAGGCTCCCTCTATTAATGGGAGGATTCACAAAGTTACAGGAAGAAAACATGGATGTCGGGAGAGGGAGAATTTGAGACCATTTAAAAAACCAGCAAGACCTATTTTTGTGCAGACTAGAAATTGTTTTCTCTTGCTTAGAATTTACCAGAATGAGAGAGGGAGAACATTATGCTTCAATGGGTGGTCCCTTTTATAGCCCTGGAAGGTGCCCAAGTTGACAGTTCTTTACTTCTCTACAAGTCTCCCTCCAACAACAGGGAAGGAATGAGACTGGGGAAAGAAGAGTTGCCTAATTTTTCCCATTGTCATTGAAAGTTATGTAGCCAAGACAATAAAAATGTTAAGACCAAATAAAATAGTCGGATTTTGTCATGTTTTAAATTGTGGAGGGTCACAATTTATGACTCCCTTTATCAGAACGGGAGAGTTGAAGTGGCTATTTAGCTGCGTAAAACAACCAATTGATTGTGTTTTTTTTCCTTCACTTTTAAACCTGTACAAAAATACTTAGGCAAGTCATAGACTCATATCTAGAACCAAATAGATATATCAGTAACAGAAAGCTGACACAGTTTGAAAGATTCCAAAATTTCTTGGGTTAAGAAATTATCCCATAAAACACCAATTAAAAGACAAATATATTTCTATAGAGTGAGGACTGGGGAAATTAAATATGTACATAAAAAACCCAAAGATTTTATACAATTGAATCCAATACAGAAAAAAATTTATGAAGAAGATAGAAGGAAAATATGATGATATATTACACTGATATGTCAATAAGAAGTCATGGGTTCTGGAGACATATGGAGTTTTAAGAAAGGGGAAAATTCAGAAAATACACATAATTGACTTCGTATTTCTGCCTAGGCATGTATGTTCTCACATGATCAAATTTTGCATGTACATTTTCTCCTAATTTGGTATTTAAATTTCACCTTTCAAAAATAATTTGTGTGACATTAATAGAGGAGTAAATAGTATTGCCAAATTGTATTCAAACATGTAAGTATCACTAATGAAGACACATTTTGACCACATTTGTTTTCTTGTATTTAAAAGACAATAGGACTTACTGCTTTTGACTCTCATATTTTTTCAAAAAAAATTTTAAAAGTCTATAGAAAAATTGATGGGACACACTCTGTTGGCTGATAATCTCATAAAACTTCTCAGTAAAAGCCAAGGATGGATGGCCAGAGTCTACCCTTCATGTATTTTATATCCCTCTATTCTTGTCTTATATTAAAAACTACAGAACATTTATTACATGAAGATACTGTTAGCAAATATACATGTTGAACTAATGAGGCTTGTGCCCAATACTCTTGCAGTTTATAATATACCAGAGTCCATTGAATGTATCCCTCAGATCAATCAAGAAGATAACTAGTAATTTGAGTAAATACAAAAATGAAGTTGGAAAGTTATACATGAGTAATGAACTAAATGTACTTTATGGGATTTCTGGTGAGAAGGCCACATCCTACATGTGTGTTTAGACCTCCTAGGATGGTAATAAATGACCACCTTTCGGAAAGAGTGAAGGGTTTATGGAAGAGATGGTATTTCATGAGTTCTTCCTATAAAACGAGGGGAGGGTATGGTCCTCTGACAGAAACTCTAGGCTCTTTACTTTTCTGATACTGTGGTGGTTTGAGAGTAGCCCTTCATTTTAGTCTTGAATTCTTAAGTATCTTTATATTGACATTAAATTGAAAATGACATAAAATTACATAATTGGAAAACACATAAATAGTTACCATTGAAAGTAATTTTGGGTGCCTCTGTCCCTTCCTCCGTCTGCTTCAATGCAAATACATACATGTTTCTGACTCCTTGCCTTCCATTTGTGACATTCTAAGTCAGAGAAAGCTCTTTTTACTGAAAACTGTCCAGACCACCCTGCCCCCGAGGTATTTTATGTTCTAGGATCTAGTTTCCTTGTACATATGTAGGCAGCTCTTGCTTTTATCTTCTCAGCTAAATTAGTTCCCGCATTTTAAAAAAGGGGAAGTGGTGAACCGCCCCCACGGAAGACTTTATTTGGTTTTTAAAAGCAGGTTTGTTACGATCCTGTTGTGGTTATTATAGGAGACAATTTTAGCACTTTGAGCTGTGTGTTTTCCAGAGGAAGTGTTTAAAGAATTTTGCAAAATGTTGGTTAACATTTCAGCCTTGAAAGTTGTTAAAGGTCAGGATATGTTTTGTGATTAAGTTTGAGAGAATAGTTGGGGAATTTAAGTGACAGGATTAAATAAGGAAATATATCACAGTTCATGCGTTTCCACACTTTCTCATTCCTACATCTTACTATCCAATATATACTGAGCATTCTTTGCATGTCATTTCTTTTTCAACGGAATTCTTTGTTGGAAGCAACTCAAAGGGTTTTCCAAACTGTTAGTGGGTGATAATTTTACATGCAAACAATAGCACAATGTTATACTGGTGAAAGGAGGCACTGATAAATGTCTTGATATTTCTTAAATTATGAATCTATGTGGCTTATATTTCCACATATGCGAAATTCCTTGATGCAATACAGTCTTACTGCTTAAGACACATCTGACTGTAATAATCTATTTGTTGGTGCTATGATGTTATAACTTGAAATTCCATACATATTATTAAAAGAAATCTAAATAGGTAAATTGGTGTATTGACAATGAAAAAGATACTAGTTAATCTCTTACAAAGTTTTATAGTTTTTAGTTGCATTCTTTAAACCATTCGTTTTAATTTTTAATTAACTTTTTGGTTATTACCAAGGAATTCTTTGTTTTGGTACATGTAGAAAAATTGTATGTAAAACAATACTACTGCTTTAGTTCCTGGAATATGGCAGGTGCTCAGTTAAACTTCTGGAATATATTATAGCCAAACAACTCATGGTTTGAAGGAAATGTTAAATCTCTATAAGGCCTAAAATGTCTTTCTAAGGGATTGAAAGAGGAAATTAGAAAGAACCTCAAAATATCAGTGACTGGCAATCCAATAATCAAAGGACTTGTTACTATACATATCATTGATATTTCAGAAATAATATTAATTGGGTATTTGCCAGTAGTCCTTATTTAGGCAGGGAAGAAAAAATTCTCCTAATAGCAATTATATTGTACTTAATAAGCTCTTGCTATGGGCCAGTCGATGTGCTAAGTGATTTACAAATAGTATCTCAATCCTAAAAACAGCTAGATGAGGCAGATAATATTTCCTCCATTTCACAGATGAAAACATAGAGCAATTACATAAATTTCTTGTCTTTAAAGTAATGAGTTGAGAAGCCAGGATTTGAACTCAGGCACTTTCCAAACATAAACAAGGTGATACTCTCTACAATACTAAAAAAAGTTAATTTGTGTATTCTGGTGGAAATCACATTGTTACTAGCTATTGTCAAGCCTGAAGTACTAGTACTGAAGCTCTGCTCTATGCTTTGCAGAACTCAACAGCTTTATTGATTAACCATGTGCTCATTATCTTCACTTTGTAGAATTCTATTTCTGTGCTGGTTTGCACAGTAGCTTAAATGTTTTCTTTTCTTTTTTTTTTTTTTTTTGAGATGGAGTCTCACTCTGTTGCTCAGGCTGGAGGGCAGTGGCACCATCTCAGCTCACTACAACTTCTGCCTCCCAAGCTCAAGTGATTCTCCTGTCTCAGCCTCCTGAGTAGCTGGGATTACAGGTGTGTGCCACTACCACCTGGATAATTTTTGTATTTTTTGTAGAAATAGGGTTTCACCATGTTGGCCAGACTGGTCTTGAACTCTTGACCTCAAATGATCTGCCTGTCTTGGCCTCCCACAGTGCTGATATTATAGGCAGTAGCTCAAATTTTTGAAAGTACTTTGTTCTCCACTACCTTTATTCCTCTCACCCCACTTTGAGAACTGTGTAGGTTTCGAAGAAGAATTCCACCCACTTATAGTTTATTAAAATTTGTTCTTAAGTGTGCAACTTTCTATAGCAACTCAAACAAGTGGCATTTGTCAAGGGAGTGTTGAATACAGTAATTATTTTAAAAAATAGTACAGAAAGTGTTGACAAGACCTCCATCTCTATGGAGAATAGTACTAGAGCAAGCACATAGTAAGCATAAGATAATACTTGTGTTAGCACACATGAAAAGTAGTACTGTAAGGTTGCCTCTAGATTATTCACTAGTTCGTGATTCTAGGATTGTGTGTTGCAAATCTAGCTTTAAGGCAGGCTTTTCTCCACTGCTTGTTCCTTTCGCTTAGGATCACATTTACTCTTGCAGCTTCCCTAGCCACATGGCCCGCTGTGATAGCTCAGCAGATTCTGCTATGGCTGGCTCCGCCTCAGCTATTCCTTCTCTATCTCTAATCTCTCAATGCATAACTCAAGATTCAGCATCCTGCTTTCCATTTGTGACATTTTAATCCACTGCCCCCATTTCCTGTGTTAGTCCTTTATTTTCAGTTATATCACTGATTTAAAAAAACAGCATTTAATTAATTATCACAGTTTTCACATTCAGTTTTCTTTCTTTTCATTTCATTTAACAGTCTGCATTGCATTTTTGGCACACTACATTAAAAGTTCCTCAGAATTAGAGTTTTTTTTTTTTTTTCCATTGATGGCAATTTAGGAAAGTGTTGAGTGCTCATAGTCATTGCTTTGAATTACAGTAAATAAAAAAATAAAGTCCCACCCCATCCTTACTCAAGGCCACATTTCTCACCCTCTCCATTTCTCTCAGTAGGTTCTAGTAGTATTCTGTAGGCATCCTTATTTTGGAAGGATTGTTGGAGTCACTTTCAGTATGTTCTTTTACTCTTCCATATTCAGTCTATTAGGGACTTGGGTTTCTTCTTTTTTCAATGTTTCTCAAATTTACCCTTTCATTTCCTTTTCAAGTGTCCTATCGGCCATATCTTTATGACAACATGTCTGAATATTTGATTTAGCCTTATGGCTAATATGCATGGCTTAAGTCATCGTTTTCTAAACCTAACCTGCATAGTGTCCTAAAACATGCCTTGCATTGTGTCAACTCCTCTTACAGAACCTATAATGTCCTGTTGACATCACCTTCAAGTTTTTGGCCATGTACACAAGACTGAGACTACCTGACCTATATAGATTTATTTTTCATTGCTCCCTAACCTATGCAGTCTAATTTGCCCAGATTAATTTCACTCATTGTCTCTTCACACATACTATACTCATTCCTATTTCTCTTATTTTGAATGAGTTGTTTTAGGGGATTCAGGATGTCTTGGCTACTATCCTTTGCTTATACACCAATTAGATCTTTCTGTGTCCTTCCTGAAACATTACCTAGACACTCAATTGTATATACAGATGCTCCTCCATTTATGATGGGGCTGCATCCCGATACACTTATCCTACACTGAAAATATTGTGAGTGGAAAATGCATTTAATACACCTAACGGCCAGGTGCAATGGCTCACTCCTGTAATCCCAGCACTTTGGGAGGTCAGGTGAGTGGATCACGAGGTCAGGAGTTTGAGACCAGCCTGACCAACACACTGAAACCCCATCTCTACTAAAAATACAAAAATTAGCTGGGTGTGGTTATGCACACCTGTCATCCCAGCTACTCAGGAGGCTGAGGCAGGAGAATCGCTTGAACCTGGAAGGTGAGGTTGCAATGAGCCGAGATCATGCCACTGCACTCCAGCCTGGGCAACAGAGTGAGACTCCATTAAAAAAAAAAAAACTACACCTAACATATCAAACATCCTAGCTCATCCTAGCCTACCATAAATGTGCTCAGAACACTTAAATTAGTCTACAATTGGGCAAAATAATCTAACACAAAGCCTATTTTAATATCTCACATAATTTATTGAATACTGTTCTGAAAGTGAAAATCAGAATGATTGTATGGATACTCGAAGTAGAGTTTCTACTGAATAAACAATGCTTTTGCATCATCAAGAAGTCAAAAAATAGTAAGTTAAATCATTATCACTGGGGGCCATCTGTATATATATATGATGATATATAGCCCATCATTAAGTGATCCATGACTGTGTACTATATATATAGTTAAGCACTATATAGAGAGAGTACACACAGTTTTGTACTATATATATATAGAGAGAGAGAGAGAACACAGTCATGGATCACTTAATGATGGGGAATATGTTCTGAGAAATTAGTCATTAGACAGTTTCATTTTTGTATGAGCATCATAGAGTATATTTACATAAACTTAGATGGTATAGTCTAAACACATCTAAGCTATATGGTATAGCCTATTGCTCCTAGGCTACAAACCTGTACAACATGTTAATAAAAAGGTACAGCATTTTATTATACCTTTTCTATGTTTAGATACACAAATACTATTACATGACAATTACCTATAGTACTGAATACTATATTTCAATTATATACTGTATTACAATAGTAATAGTACTATACCACAGGTATTTGTAATACAGTATATAATTGTAATATAGTATTCAATACTACAGGTAATTGTCATAAAATAGTATTTGTGTATCTAAACATAGAAAAGGCATAGTAAAAATACAATTTAAAAGGTTTTAAAAGTGGTCCACATGTCTAGGGCATTTACCATGAACAGAGGTTGCAGGACTGCAGGTTGCTCTGGGTGAGTCACTCCCTGAGTGAGTGGTGAGTGAATGTGAAGGCCTAAGACATTATTGTACACTACTGTAAACTTTATAAACAATGTACATTTAGGCTACCCTAAATTTATTTTAAAAGTTTGCTTTCTTTAATAAACTTTTCTTACTGTAATTTTTTTAGTTTATAAACTTTTAAATGTTTTTAAACCTTTTGACTACTTCACAATAACACCTAAACACAAATACATTGTGCAGGTGTACAAACATATTTTCTTTATATCCTTTATATCTTGGCATCCATATTCCACACACTTTTTCTATTTTTAACTTTTTTTTAAATTTTAAAACTATTTTGCTAAAAATGAAGACACAAACACACATCTGGCCTAGGCCTACGCTAGTGGAAAATACCACTGTTTTCCACTTCTACCTGTTGTCCTGGGACATATTGCCCCTGAAGGCCTTCCAGGACCTTCATGTTGTCTCCTGGAACATATTGTCCCTGAAGGCCTTGGAGCGGCAATAACCCTTTCATGTAGAAGGTCGTAGAAGGCCTTCAGGGGCAATAGCCCGCATGAAACTGTCATCTCCTATGTTATGACACATAGATTTTTCTCCTATGACAAAAATGCCTTTTCCTGGAAGGCATTCCTAAATAAATGCCTTTTTCTGGAAGGCATTCCTTCTGAAGGATTAGCCTGAGGTTGTTATCCACTTAAACTTATTTTTTAATAAGCAGAAGAAATAAACTCTAAAGTAATGATAAAACATATAACATAGTAAATACATAAACTAGTAACACAGTCATTTATTATCAGGTGTTATGTACTGTCCCTATTGTATGTGCTATGCTATTACATGACTGGCAGCACAGGAGGTTTGTTTATACCAGCATCATGACGAACACATGAGTAATGTGTTGTGCTCCAACATTTTGACAGCTACAGAGTCACTAGGGTATAGGAATTTTTCAGATCTATAATCTTATGGGGCCAATGTTGTGTACGTAGTCTGTTATTGACTAAAATGTCATTATGCAGTACATGACTGTATGTGTGTACACACACACGCACGCACACACATAAACACTCAATATTTTTCCCAAATGTCTATGACAAAAATATTTTATTCCATAATTTAACTTTTAATTGTTTGTAAATATTCTATTTCTTTGCTTTACTCAACATTGATAGTGTTGTCCTTGGTGTTTAGATTAGATGTCATTTTCTTATTGTCTAGGTATTAGGTGTTCAATAAGTATTCTGGTTTAAAATGCCATCATGCTCCTCATTATCAACAGTGGCCTGTCTGCATTTTGAGAATAGGAAAAATGTTTAACATCTGAAAGCTTGGGTTTATCCTTGCTAAGTGACAAGGAGATTCTGGGCAGAATGCTAAATCTTTAAGTTGTCTTTCATTATTATTTTTTTTTTTTTCAGTTTCTAAAATAAATAGCACTGTTAGCAATTACCCATAGATTTCTTTGTTAATATAAGAAAATATTTTGTAAGATTAGACTCATTTTATTTTTAAAAAGAGCTTCGGTATATGAATATGTGATGTTTAATAAAAGCTTAAAGTAAAAAGGCCCTTCCCTTATTTTCTTAGAGTACAACTGTAGGCAATTAGAATACGTTGAAGTGGGTTAAAAGGCAGAACCTAACTTGAACTTCCTTCTGACCACCTGTACAGTATATTCTCAACACTGGGGCCATTGGTTTTGTGGCTTTGTTTCCTGCTCACTGGACTGCCTGGAGGATGGGCTTAGGGTGTGACTTTGTTCATTTCCTTTTTGTCACCTCACAAAGCCCTGCTTTGTTTGCTTTATCTAAGACCTCTGTGCTACCTAGCAAAGCTTGGCTTCCTGTCCAATGCTGTTCACTCTGTCTCCATGGACCCAGCTCAATTGGAAGAAAAAGCAGATGAAGGCCTGAATGTCTACTGAGTTTTCAATGACTTCCTCAAACTTCTCACTTACCCTTCAGTGCTGGCATCGTCCAGGTCATAGGAGAAGGTAGTAGGGGTGACTCAAATATTTAGTATTTGCACAGTAAAAATGTCCAGCTATGCCAGGTGGAGTGGCTCACACCTATAATCCCAGTGCTTTGGTAGCTTGAGCAGGAGGATTGCATGAGGCCAGTAGTATGAGACCAGCCTAGGCAACATAGTGAGACTCTGTCTCTACAAAATGTGTGTGTTTTTTTTTTTTAGTTGGCTGGACATGGTTGCATGTGTCTGTAGTTCTAGCTACTTGGGAGGCTGAGGTGGGAGGATCATTTGAGCCTGGAAGTTTGTGGCTGCATTGAACTACGGTTGCATCGTTGCACTCCAGCCTGGGCAATAGAGCAAGACCCTGCTTGTAAAAAGCAAGCCAAGCTCTTTATTGGCTGAAATCGCATGGGGTAAGGAAGGGAGTAGAAATTCCAGGGCAGAGAACTACCTTTTATTGTTCATATGTGTTTGTCTTTAATAATGCTCCCCAGTATCTTATGTCAGTGAGGAATATTAATGCTTTGACATCCTTTCATGGTGGCACTTCAGGGAATCACTCTTGCTTATTCTAAGGAGGATTTGGAGCTGTAGCGAGCTAAAAGTCTGAATTTGGAGATGACAGTGGTGACCTTATAGGCAACATCAGGTACAGATGGAGCTTTAATAGTACAAAAGTAGACTCCTCAGAGTAAGTATGGAGGATCGTACTTCTGCATGCACTGAATGTAGTTGTTTCTTTCCCACACAAGGACTCTCTACAAGAGAGGTTTCTTTAGAAAGAATTGGACCTGATGGAGGGTCATTCATCAGAACGAATGTTTTAGGTTTCTTCCTTACAGTTAACATCTCTGAAAGGTGCAGATACAAGTTATCTACAGGGTAACACCTGTAGATACGATGCAACAGGCTTATGCCATTGGAGAGTGAATAGCCAACCTTCTGAAAACAGTGCACACCACCGGAAGGGCAAGAAGCAAACTACTTGTGAGTAACCAGTGAGTCCGGGTGCCTTGATTGGGGTCACTTTCAAATACTGCTGCTTTTTTGTTTTTGCTTTGTCACCACATGGTTTGCATGTGTTGAAGGACAGTGTTACCCAGTAGATTTTGTCTTAGTTTTTGTTGTTGTTGTTGTTGTTTGTTTTTTGAGACAGAGTCTCACTCTGTCACCCAGGCTGGAGTGCAGTGGTGCGACCTCGGCTCACTGCAACCTCCACCTCCCAGGTTCAAGTGATTCTCCTGCCTCAACCTCCCGAGTAGCTGGGACTACAGGCGCCCACCACCACGCCAGGTGATTTTTTTGTATTTTTAGTAGAGATGGGGTTTCACCATGTTAGCCAGGATGGTCTCGATCTCCTGACCTCGTGATCCGCCCACCTTGGCCTCCCAAAGTACTGGGATTATAGGCTTGAGCCATCATGCCCGACCTTGTCTTCGGTTTTCTAGTGGAGGCTTGAGCCAAAGAAATTTTCATGCTGTACAAAAAGTTAACCTATTTCTTAACCATTTTTTAAAATGACACAAGGGTTAGATTTTTGAAGGGAGGGATCAGTTAAGCACATTACATTTGCCTTTTCATCAATTTTAATGTTTTTCACTAGTGTAAAATATACAACTGCAGTTACTCATATTCATCCTGGAATTGCAGAGGACACAGAGATTTTGTGACCAAGGCAGTCATGGACAGGTTGTTATCTTACACTATACAAATACTATCTTAATTCCATTGCCAGTTATGAACTGCATATAAAGTTTGCACATAATTACTAAGGCTGAATAAAGGATCACTACTATTATTACTATTGCAGATGTTGGTGCCATCTTCTAGAATACTGGAAGTTTTATGTGAAGTTAGGTTTAATCTTTAGTAAGGTACTGCTTTCATATCATTCTTGGACTGAAAAGACTATCCTCTAGATTCATTAATGTGCTTAGTCTAATTTCCTAATTCACCATCAGAAATGTAAATCAAACCTCCAGAAGTACGGCTTTTCAAAATTTATTTTGTAGAAGAAAACTTATATTGTATGTTTGTTGGCAAAGTAGAGAGCATATTCTTATCTTCCATGAAGGCTAATGGCATTTTTAACTGTTAGATCAAGCTTTTCTGTTAAGAAATTTTACTGCTGTTAGTGTAATAATTCACCTATTTTGTACAAGTTTAAAAATCTTTTAAGGTTATTCTACATGTCTATCCTTCCAAAGAATAACCAGATTGCAACATGGATATTGTATTTTAGTTTTTGGTTGTTTTAAAGCATCCAGGTGAGAAAATAAAAGATGGGAAAAATGTTCACTATAAACTCACTTTGAAAAATATACCAATATAACATGTGGACATTTTTGTATGAGATGTGTGTGTGTGTGTGTGTGTGTGTGTAGAAGGAGACAGAGAGAATATTAAATATGTAACATATACTGTATTACCTCACACAAATGCACACAATTAAATTCCTACTGTAAAATGTAGAGACTAGGCTGGGCTTCCTGGCTCATGCCTGTAATCCCAACACTTTGGGAGACTGAGGAGGGTGTATTACTAGGTCGGGAGTTCAAGACCAGCCTGGCCAAGATGGTGAAACCCCGTCTCTACTAAAAATACAAAAATTAGCTGGGCGTGGTCATGGGCACCTGTAATCCCAGCTACTCGGGAGACTGAGACAGAGAATTGCTTGAACCCGGGAGGCGGAGGTTGCAGTGAGCTGAGAGCGCACCACTGCACTCAACTCTGAGCGACAAAGCGAGAAATATGTCTCAAAAATAAAAAATAAAATAAAAATAAAAAATTGTAGAGACTAGCCTCGCCTGTATAGTATTAAGAAAAGATCAGCAGAATTTACTCAGAGCCCTCTATCACAATGATGATCATTTCATTATATGAGCCATTGTCACTATATGCTAAAAATCATATATGCAATATATGCAAACGTTTTAGTCCCCAATTAAATATGTCTCTGAGGCAACATACTATTATTATACAGTATTTCATATTATCTGAACTTCATGATAAACGCATTCGAGATAATGATCTCAAGCTCTGTTTTAACAATTTAGGAATGGAAGGAAAATGCCCAGAAATGGTGATGTTAATAGTTATTCTTAGAATTGTTGAAGTCTGACTTGATGACTTTGAGTGCCACGTTGAATGCAGGTTTTGAGACAACTTTACATTATACTCTCCTCAAAGGATGTTGTGGTAATTCCATTTCTCAAAGTAGCTACCAAACTTCCCAGGTGAAACAAATACATTGAAAGGACTTCCACACATAGTGAGGTGCTAGTAGATACACATGGTGCATACCAGACAGTTCCACATTTTTCACACAAGGAGTAAGCAGTTTCTAGCCCCTTTGTTTTTCATATTTAAATTGACTAATTTTAAATTGGTAAGAGTATAAAATTAGATAATAAAGTGAAAAATTTTGAAGAGTTACAGTGTAATATAAGATGAGCTCCTACTTTTTGAAAAAGGTATTTATCAGCCAGGTGTGATGGCTCATGCTTGTAATCCCAGCACTTTGGGAGGCTGAGGTTGGTGGATAACTTGAGCCTGGAAGTTCAACCAGCCTGGGCAACATGGAGAAACCCTGTCTCTACAAAAAAACAAAAATTAGCTGGATGGTCATGTGTGCCTGTAGTCCCAGCTACTCAGGAGACTGAGGTAGGAGGACCATCTGAGCCTGGGAGGCAGAGGCTACAGTGAGCTGTGATTGTGCCACTGCACCCCAGCCTGGGCAATGGAGTGAGAGACCCTACCTCGAAAAGAAAAGAAAAAAAAAAGAAAAGAAAAAAGAAATGTTTAAACAGTGTGAATTCAATCTTCAAATAAAACTTAGAAGTCATTATTTATGTTGGCTTCTGGTTTCAGTTCAGTATTTCTCAATGAGAAAGTTATTCAAAAGCAAAATGAGATGTGGTAGCTAAAACATAAAAAATATATTTTTTTCAAAATGATGTTTTACAGTTAGAAAATAATAAACAGTAAGCTTATATTTTTCAAAATAACTTCTCTTTCAAAGTGGGCCCTTCAGAAACACTGATGGCTCATTAATTTCTCAAAAATTTAAAATATAACTTCAGAAAAATGTTTAGCTGAAATATATCAGTAGGCCTAGGGCCAAGGTTAGCTGATTTAGTTCTATAATTGATCAAATATTTATAACTAGCTCTTTGAAGGGGAAATTTTCTTATAGAAACATCTTTGTGTTTAAAAATGTGTGAATTCTGGAGTGGACTCCCTAGGTTCAAGTCCTACCTCTGCCATTTGCCAAATGTGCCACCTGGGACAAGCTATAGACTTGTTTGTGCCTCAGTTTACTCATCTTAAATATGGGGATAAAAGGGTCTTACCTCAAGTGGTTATTAGGAGTTTGAAATGAGGTTATACATGTAAAATACTTAGAACAACCCCTGGTGCATAGGCAGTTTTGCATAAGGGTTACCTGTTATTACTACTAAAGCACACAGGTTGCAAACTAGCTACCCTCAGCCTGTGAACAACTTTTAAAAAACATTTAAATATCAAGAATATATGAGATATAGACTTTTAACTTCTCTTGATGAATAAAAAATATCTGACTATATGGTAGCAGGGTTAGTGGTCATAACACTTCCCCATTCCTGGGCCTGTTTCTCTTCTTCTGCCCAAAGTTGCCATCCATCCTTGCAGCCCTGGGTGGAGCCACAGACCTTTCAAGGCCAAAACCTCTATGGAGCAGAACTGAGGGAGACACTAGGAGTTTGGCATTCCTGCTCTTCCCTCATCTGCTGAAATTAAATAGTTAAAAAAAAGTGTAAAAATGCCAAAGTTCAAGGAAAAGTCAGTAAAGACTAAATGACATTACTTCCACAGGATCTGTAGTAAAATGTCTTGAGAATGTCCCTTTCCTTTTTCCCCTTTATAGTAAGCTTTTCAGCTCATTGAGTTTCAACTATCTTCGCCTTTGGCCCCATCCTGTGGTCATTCCTTCTTGTACACCAAGTATGTGCTTCTATGAGAACAAGATTTAGCTCTTAAACTAACTTTAAGAGTTAGTTTCAGGTGAACTAACAAACACAAGAAAGTTCCCTCCCCACCCCTCTATCCATTTTGAATGCTCCCTTTGTTTCTCTACCTTTGCTGTGCTTAATTAAAGTGACAGTTATTGTTTTCAGGTTCTTTCTCTGCAGACAAGAATCATAAACCAGCTAGTCCAACAGAAAAAGAATAACTGTAAAAATAAATCCTTTCTGGGAAATGAATCTTTTTGATGTTGAAGCATTTCATTTTCACACCATTACAAATGTTGTTTTAGCCCACGATACTCTGAACATCTAGATTCTATAATGATAAGCACACCATTCATTGATCTGACATCATTTAATTTACCTGAACAAATAAGACAATTTTCAGGCACCTTTCTTGTCATCTGATATAATGGAAGAAATAGTTCAAATATTTGTGGTTACATATGCATTAACACCCTGATGTTAAAGTGATAACAAAATTCTCAAATTTGTCTAACCTTATTCTGTGTGTTTCTTTATTATATATATTATAAGATCTTAACAGAGACAGCCTTTTCCTTTAAATCTGTGACAAAATGTCACTCAGCCTTATAAGGCTGACTCATTTTAAAACTTACTTTACAAATGTGTTACAGTGTTATGCATTAAATTACAGATTTGGAAGATATTCTTTATGGTTTTTCTGAATTGCAGGAAATAGATGTGATAATAAAATGTTATGTATTTCACTATATTCTGCTTCATGTTGTCAGTTGATCATTTAATGGTACAGTTGCGTTCTTCCCTTTGTATGTGATCTTCAGATTAATTTGAAGTTCATATTTTTGTGTTGCATGGAATATCTTCACTGCTTCAGCTTACCATAAATTGTTTCATCCCTTTATAGTATCCTTTAGAAAAAACATTTTGAATTTATAATTCCTGCCCTGAAATATCATAGGAAACTTAATTTGTTTTGACACATAAAAATAGCATCATACTAGAACTTTAATCAGAGGACCACTTCTCCACTGAATCTCTACAATTTTTCAAACTTTGAGACAGGAAGAAAGATAGCCAAAGATATCACCTATATTGTTTGGCTTCTATCTTTTCAACTAAATTAATATTATTAAGTTTAGTTGTTTTAAATTAATTTTTAAATTAAATTAATTGAATAGGCAATACAATGTTTCTTTTTTCTTTTTTTTTTTTTTTGAGACAGTCTTGCTGTGTCGCTCAGGCTGGAGTGCAGTGGAGCCATCTCGGTTCACTGCAAGCTCTGCCTCCCGGTTGACGCCATTCTCCTGCCTCAGCCTCCGGAGTAGCTGGGACTACAGGCGCCCGCCACCTCGCCCGGCTAATTTTTTGTATTTTTAGTAGAGACGGGGTTTCACCATGTTAGCCAGGATTGTCTTGATCTTGTGACCTCGTGATCCGCCCGCCTCGGCCTCCCAAAGTGCCGGGATTACAGTTGTGAGTCACCACACCCGGCCTAAAACATTTTTACAAATGTAAATATGTGTAGTCTGCAAAGCCTCCCTTTCCTTGTTCTCTTTTTACTCATTTACCTCCTGTCCCTTTTTCACACATTGGTAACCACTGTAATTATCTCATTTTGCATTCTTATTCTCCAAGGGTTTCTTTAGGCAAATACAAACCAATAAATGATATATTCTTTCCCTGCCTTTCACAAAACTCTGTCTCCTACCCATTTCCTCCACAAGTTGCTTTGTTAAATTAACAATACAGGTCCCATATACAATACTATTATTAACTAGAGTCATGCTGTACAGTAGGCCTCCCGAATTTATTCATCCCATACAACAAACTTTGTGCCCCTTGACCAGGGCCTCCCTATTTCTCCCACTTCTCCATCCCTGGTAACCACCATTCAACTCTCTGTTTCTATAAATTCAACTTTTGAAGATTTCACCTATAAGTGAGATCATGCAGCATTTTTTCGCATGAGCTTATTTCACTTAGCGTAATGTTCCACAGGTTCATCCATGTTGTTGCAAATGGCAGGCTTTCTTTTTTAAGACTGAATAATATTCCACTTGTGTGTGTGTATAATAATTTATTCATATCTTGGTAATTGTGAATAATGCTGTAGTGTACAGCATAATAGTTAATAATATTGTATTGTACACTAGAAATTTGCTAACAGAGTAGACCTCAAGTGTTCTTACCACTCTCCTACACACAGAGAAAAGACAACTATATGAAAAGATGGATATATTAATTAACTTGACTGTAGTAATCCGCTCACTATGTATATCAAAACACCACATTGTACATCTTGAATATATATAATTTTCATTAAAAAACCTCAAACAAAAAACATACAATGCATTTCACAGGTCTTTATGTATCAGTATATGGAAAGCTTCCTCATTCTTTTTTTACAGCTGCATAGGATGCTATTGTACAGATATAATTTTTCTAATCGGATCCCTGTTGATAATTTAATATAGTCCAATTTTTTGCTCTCACAGTGCAGCAATGAATATTTTCGTTTTCCTATGCATAAGTTTAATATACATTGTCAGAAATAGAACTGCTGAGTAAACAGTTGTAAATATTTGTAATTTAGAAAAAGTTTTCAAGTTGCCTTCTATAGACCTTGTGCCAATTTATATTCTCACCAGCAATAATTGAAAGTATCTGTTTTTCCATTGCCTTGTCAATGGGCTGTTGTCAAAATTTAAGGGTTTTTGTTAATCTATTAGGTGAAACATAGACTTATAGCTTATTCTAAATTAGTATTTCTTCTATTATCCAATTAAAGTTTTTTTTGTATTTAATTTTCTATAAACAGTTCTATCATTATCAACTGATAATGCATTCTGACAATTATCTTTTGTGTTGCTATATATTCTTGTGGCTTTCTAGTATTGTTTTGGTGTTATAAAGATTGGGGCTGGGCAAGGTGGCTCATGCATGTAATGCCAGCACTTTGGGAGGCTGAGACAGGTGGATCACCTGAGGTCAGGAGTTCGAGATCAGCCTGGCCAATATGGTGAAACCCTGTCTCTACTAAAAATACAAAAATCAGCCAGATGTGGTAGTGCCTGTAATCCCAGCCACTCAGGAGGTTGAGGCAGGAGAATGGCTTGAACGGTTACAGTGAGCCAAGATCACACCAGCCTGGGCAACAAGAGTGAAACTCTGCCTCAAAAAAAAAAAAAAAAAAAGATTGGCTTGTGATATACATTACAGAGATTATCCTTAGTCTGTCATTAGTCTCTTATTTTTCTAATATGCTTTGCTATACTATAGGAATCAAATATATACTATAAATATTAAATATTTTCTTTTCCTTTCTTCTCCTCTCTGTTTTCTTCTCCTTCTTTGTAGATAATATAGACTATCTTTATGACCTTGAGGTCAGGAAGTCCTCTTAGACAAGACACAAAAAAGAAAAATCACAAGGGAAAAGAATGACAACTTGTCTCCATCAAAATTAAAAACAGGTGCACATCAGAAGATACCATACATACAATGAAAAGATAAGCAATGATATAGAAGAAACTAATTGCCTCACACAAAGCAAACCTAGATTGCTTTCTAGAAAGTAAAAAGGAATCCTAAAATAATCAATATGAAAAAGACAAACAACCAAATAAAACCAAATAAAAAAGTAGACAAAGATTCAAGCAGGCAAATTCACAAAAAAGGGAATTCAAATGGTCAAGAAACACATTAAAATATATTTAAACTGCAGTAACCAGAGAAATGCAAATGTAAAAAAACAGGTGCCGTATTTCTACTCATTTGATTTGCAATTATTAAAAGTGTTGAAAGTATCAATTGCTTGGGAATCAAATATCCTCATAGATGGCCAATGATGGAAGTATGTACACATTGTAAGGTTTTGTTTCTAGCAGTGTTTGGTAA
Source organism: Macaca fascicularis (assembly GCF_037993035.2). Taxonomy (NCBI): domain Eukaryota; kingdom Metazoa; phylum Chordata; class Mammalia; order Primates; family Cercopithecidae; genus Macaca; species Macaca fascicularis. The sequence goes on along the minus strand of NC_088380.1, from coordinate 91,052,258 downwards.
GAGTTGAAACTTTTGCTCTATTTGAAATTTATCTTTGTGTATGGTGTGAAGTATGGATTTGATGTAAACATTTTTTGGATGTTTTCCTAGCTGCTTTAACACCATTTATTAAACACTACCTCTTTTTCATGCTGACTTGAGATGACATCTTTGACATATACTAAATTCATGTATGTATTTGGGTCAGCTTCTGAATGTACTAATCTGTTCATCCATCTGTCTACTCTTTTCACTACCTCCTGTTTTAATTATTACAGCTTCACAATATGATTTAATGAATGTATTATAAGAATTACTTTTTTTTCTGTTTGATTTTTTTTCTTCTTGGTCACATTTTTCTGCTGTGTTCTTTTTGTTTTTGATATCTTTTTTCTTTATATTGCCTTGTATTGATTTTGTACTGGCATGCTTCATTTTATTGTGCTTTACTTTACTGTGCTTTGCAGATATTGCATTTTTTTTCTAGATTGAAGGTTTGTGGCAACCCTGCATCAAGCAAGGCATCAGTTTTTCCAATAGTATGTGCTCACTGATTGTCTGTCACATTTTAGTAATTCACACAGTATTTCAAGGTATTTCATTATTTGTATCTCCATTATGGTGATCTGTGATCAGTAACCTTTGATATTACTATTACATTTCAAATGTTTTGGGACACCATGAACTGGACCCATCTTAACAGAACTTAATCTATAAATGTTCTCTATAGAACTTAATCTATAAAAGTTCTTTATCGAACTAATCTATAAATGTGCATGTTCTGATGGTTCCACTAATCAGCTGCTTTCCATCTCTCTCTCTGTCCTCAGGCCTCCCTATTCCCTGAGACACAACAATATTAAATTATGGCAATTAATAATGCCACAATGGCCTCTAAGAGTTTGAGTGAAATGAAGAGTTGTATCTCTCTCTCTCTCTAATCTATCTATTTATTTTTGAGATAGAGTCTTGCTCTGTCACCCAGGCTGGAGTGCAGTAGCACTATCTCGGCTCACTGCAACCTCCACCTCCTGGGTTCAAGCAATTTTCCTGCCTCAGCCTCCCTAGTAGCTGGGATTACAGGAGCCCACCACTATGCCCAGCTATTTTTTTTTTTTTTTGTATTTTCAGTAGAGACAGGGTTTCACCATGTTGGTACAGCTGATCTTGAACTCCTGACCTCAAGTGATCTGCCAGTCCTTGACCTCCCAAAGTTCTGAGGTTACAGGCCACCGTGCCTGACCATATCTCTCACTTTAAATGAAAAGCTAGAAATGACTAACATTAGAGAGGAAGGCATGTAGAAAGGTGAGATAAGTTTGAAAGTTAGGCCTCTCGCACCAATTGGTTAGCCAATTTGTAAATGCAAAGGAAGAGTTATTGAAGGAAATTAAAGTGCTACTCCAGTGAACACATGAATAATAAGAAAGTGATACATCCTTATTACTGATATGAAGAAACTTTTTGTGTCTGAATAGAAGATCAAATCGGCCACAACATTTCCTTAAACCAAAGCCTAATCTACAGCAAGTCTCCAACTCTCTTCAATCCCATGAAGGCTGATAGAAGTGAGGAAGCTAGCAAAGATTAAAACCTAGTAGAGGCTACGGAAGAAGCTGTCTCCATAACATAGAAGTGCAAGGTGAAGCAGCAACTGCTGCTGTGGAAGCTGTAGCAAGCTGTCCAGAAGATTTAGCTAAGATCATTGATGAAGGTGGCTACACTAAACAGCAGATTTTCAGTGGAAACAAAGCAGCCTTCTATTACAAGAAGATGCCATCTAGGACTTTCAAAGCTAGAGAGAAGTCAATGACTGGCTTCAAAGGATGGGCCAACTCTGTTGTTAGGAGCTAATGCAACTGGTGACTTTAAGTTGAAGCTAGCGCTCATCGACCATTCTGAAAATCCTAGGGCCTTCAGAATTATACTGTCTCTACTCTTCCTGTGCTCTATAAATGAAAATATAAACTCTAGATGAGAGCCCATCTGTTTACAGGATGGTTTACTGAATATTTTAAGTCCACTGTTGAGACCTATTTCTCAGAATAAGAGTCTTTTCAAAATATTACTGCTCATTGACAATGCACTTGGTTACTCAAGAGGTCTGATGGAGATGTACAGAAGATTAATGTTGCTTTCATGGATGCTAATGCATCATCCATTCTGCAGCTCATGGATCAAGGAGTAAGTTTGACTTTCAGATCTTACTACTTAAGAAATACATTACATAGTGCTCAGCTGCCCTAGTGATTCCTTTGATGAATCTGAGCAAAGTCAATTGAAAGTCTTTTCAAAAGCGTTCACCATTCTAGATGCCATTAACAACATTCACAATTCATGGCAGGAGGTCAAAATATCAACATTAACAGAAGTTTGGAAGAAGAGGGTTCCAACCCTAACAGACGATTTTGAGGGGTTCAAGACATCAGTGCAATGGAGTAACTGCAGATGTGTTGGAGATAGAAAGAGGACTAGAATTAGAAGCAGAGCCTGAAGTTGGGACTTAATTGGTGCAATCTCAGGATAAAACTTGAACAAACGAGGAGTGGTTTTTATGGATGTGTAAAGAAAGAGGTTTCTTGAGATGGAATCTACTCTGGTGAAGATGCTGTGAGCATTGTTGAAACGACAACAAAGGACTTAGAATAGTACATAAACTTAGTTGATAGAGCACTGAGTGGCAGGGCTTGAGGAGGATTGACTCCAATTTTGAAGGAAGTTCTACTGTGGGTAAAATGCTCAAACAGCATTGCATACTAGAGAAATATTGCATGAAATGAACAATCAATTGATGCAGAAAACTTCATTGTCTTATTTTAAGAAATTGCCATGGATGCTTCAATTTTAGGCAACAACCACTGTAGTCAGTCAGCAGCCATCAAAGTAGAGCAAGACCCTCCACCAGCACAAAGCTTACAACTTATTCAAAGCCAAGATGATTATTAGCATTTTTAAGCAATAAATTATTTTTAAATTATGGCATGTACTTTTTTATATACATAATGCTACTGGACACTTAATGGTCTACAGTATAGTATAAACATAACATTTATATGCACTGGGATGCCAAAAAAATTCATGTGACTTGCTTTATTGTGATGATCTGGAACCAAACCTGCAATATCTCCGAGTTATGCCTGTACTTGTTTCTTTTTTATTAATTTAGTTATTAAATGTATGTATTTTACTAGACCAGCTATTTTCTGTAGAGCTCATTAGAGTTATGTAAAGAGAGTCATCACCACACAGAATAATTCTCTACATAGAAAATTTCTACACAAGTTTATGCCACAGAAGCAGACAGCTTCCTGCAAATATGGCTTTTGTGTGTGTGTGTGTGTGTTTTAGAGCCCCTCATTTTTTGCTACTCTAAATCAAACCATTTCCTGCCTTGCTCAATACAGCTCCTACATCCTTGTAAACAAGAATTACAGTTTTTAGATTTCAGAATAGGTCTTCAATTTTTAGAAAGCTGTGTTTTCATTGGTGCTTTTTGGGATTCAAGGCAACAGTGGACAGGTTCCACTTTCTGTGATTTGACTCCTTTTTAACTCCCTTATTAACTTCTTCCCAATCTTAATTGTTTTTAGCAACTCATTGTTATATTTAGGGATCTACAGATGATATGTTTTTTGGCTTCATTGAAAATGTTTTTATTTAATTCCAATTTTTCTTTCTTCTTGGTTTTGTGTACTTTTTGGAAGAGTAGGTTTGGAAGTGGGGAGAATTCCTGACTGATAGCAGTCACATTCTCATTAGAAGTTAAGGACTTCTAATGAATTTTTTTCACGATTTTTAAAAATATGATGTTTTCCTGTGATTCCTCAAGCTAATGTAGATGTGATTGTCATTCTGACCATGAAATGCTACTGTGCATAGTAAGCCCCTTTGGGCTTTGCCCATACCTGAAAAGTCTTTCTGAAAACCTCACCACTGACTTCTTTCACTTAACTTACTCAGATGTGTCCTTGGAGATCTGTATTGAGTATCTCTTCTCTCTAGAAGCTTTCCCTTACACCCCCTGTACTTGCATCCAACCCTTGTACTTTTACTTGCGTCTCACCCTGGGATGCTTCCTTTGCTCTTATTTCCCTAGACCACAATGATCTGCTTACTCCTCTATAGATTCTAGAAGGTACTGTACAAAGTATTCTCAGGAGATGCTTCTTCAAGATGCTTTGTGAAAACACTGTGGTATGATCAAATATTTGGGAAATGCTACATATTATATTCTTAGTCTTGTAGAGTCATGATTTATATATTAGAATTTGCAAAAGGTCTTAAAAAAAGAAGCCTGTTAATATTGATATAACCCAGAGCATACCAAAAGTAGTTGTTTATGAAACCCCCATTTATGTGTGACACATGTGTTAATACATGCTGGGAAGCTACACAAGAAATGCCTCTTTGATGTGACTATGGTAGGATCCTCAGCTCTTAGTACAGTGCTTGGTACATTGGTGCTACTTAATATATGCCTGTTGAATGACTTAATCTATCTTATACACTATCCCAGATGCTTAGTTCTTTACAGAAACATGTTATAAGCTGGTTTGACATAAAAGGGATCACAATGGCATAAACTCGGGAGAGCTGTGTAGGTCTGCTTCAGATAAATAGATTTGACTCCAATGTTGAATGTTATTTTTGAATCATGCGGATATTTACTAAGCAAAGAGCATTCAGGGGAGGGTGGCCAGGTTGTTTAAGGGATTTGGAAAACCTTTATGCAGGGAATGATGAGAAGTAGTGAATACATTTAGTTTGGAGAAGATAATGCGAATAAAAAAAATCTATCTTTAAATATTGAACAGTGACTAAGATATCCTTTTACCAGTCAAAAATTTCACAGTACAGTTAAAAAAAAAAAAAAAAAAAAAAAACCAAAACAAAAAGACAAAAAAAAAAAAAAAACTGATTATAAAAACTGACACTTATTTATAATGAAATAAGTGTCCTGGTAAAACATCTTCAGCATCAGAGAAAAGAGTGAATATTTTGCTTGGAGGGCTGGGTGTGTGATGGGTAGTCAGGGAGACTTCTCCAAGGGGACAGCATCTGAACATATTGTCAGGGTGAGCATGTATGGAGTGCTCCATATCACAACAGTCTACTCCTGAAGAAAGATCTAGGTGAAAGTTTAGAGTTTATTTATTATTTATTTCGCTTTAATGGAAAACTGTTATGTTTGGACAAGAGAGCTGTTTCTGTCAATTGTTCTACTTCGAACACTTCTAAGTTGTGGCATAATGCAACATGCAGTGGCTGAAAATATATGAAGTACTTTTTGAATTGCTGACTTAAAAGTGAAACATTGAATAATATTTTTCTTATTTAGGTTTAAGCTGATTTTTTTTTTTTTTGAGACAGAATCTCGCTCTGTTGCCCAGGCTGGAGTGCAGTGGTATGATTTTGGCTCACTGTAGCCTCTGCCTCTTGGGTTCAAGTGATTCTCCTGCCTTAGCCTCCCAAGTAGCTGGGACTGCATGTGTATGCCACCATGCGCAGCTAATTTTTGTATTTTTAGTAGAGATGGGGTTTCACCACGTTGGCCAGGCTAGTCTCACACTCCTGACCTCAAGTGATCCACCTGCCTTGGCCTCCCAAAGTGCTGGAATTACAGGTGTGAGCCACCTTTCCCAGACTAAGATAATTCTATTTATGATGACCTATTCTTGGTAATGGACTTCTTTTTTTAAAGGAGGTGAGAAATTCTGTGGGCTTCAAAGAAGTGTTGATTTTAGGTGGCTCAGCATATGGCTGAAACACTTGTAGTTTACATTGTAAAATATTGACTTTATAAGTAGATCATTCTGTAAGATACATGAATTCAATACTTATCTATTTATTGTAGATTTCCATAGTTCTATATCATCAGAAGGGCTGAAACATATTCAGAAAATAGACAGTTTGGGCCAGGCTCAGTGGCTCACACCTGTAATCCTGGCACTTTGGGAGGCCGAGGTGGGCGGATCACAAGGTCAAGAGATCGAGATTATCCTGGCTAACATGGTGAAACCCCATCTCTACTAAAAATACAAAAATTAGCTGGGCATGGTGGTGCGCGCTTGTAGTCCCATCTACTTGGGAGGCTGAGGCAGGAGAATTGCTTGAAACCGGGAGGCGGAGATTGCAGTGAGCCAAGATCGCGTCACTGCACTCCAGCCTGGTGACAGGGTGAGACTCCATCTCAAAAGAAAAACAAAAACAAAATAGACTGTTTCACAACCTTGGAGGAAGAGATAATTTCATTAATCCAAATGAAAATACAATGATTTAATAGATTTTTTAAATTTTTTTTTTATTTTTTGAGAAGGAGTTTCACTCTTGTTGCTGGAGTGAAACAAGAGGCTGGAGTGCAGTGGAGTGATCTCAGCTCACTGCAACCTCCACCTCCCAGGTCCAAGTGATTCTCCTGCCTCAACCTCCCAAGTAGCTTGGATTACAGGCATGCACAACCACACATGGCTAATTTTGTATTTTTAGTAGAGACAGGGTTTCACCATGTTGGCCAGGCTGGTCTTGCACTCTTAACCTCAGGTGATCCACCCACCTCAGCCTCCCAAAGTGTTGGAATTATAGGCATGAGCCACCACACCCAGCCTAAGTTAGATTTTTATTAGAAAAAGGAATCAATGTTAAAGTTTATATTTCTAAGAAATATTTTCATCTATCCAACTCCGTGTTTTTCTTGTTTGCTTATAAGAGTAAAAGAAATGATTTCACTGTTTTATTTCATACTGAACTAACAGGCTTCACTTGTTTCATAATTTTACCATATAAAGCTCTTGGTGTTAGTTTTGTAGACACTGAAAATTATTTTTTAAAATGAAAATACTTGGTTGCCAAATGAAATTGTGGATTATGCTTCCCTAAAGATGTTTTTAAAATACAGTATTTATATTTATTTAAAATAGAAAATATATATTTTATATAAAATATAAAAGTCATATTTTTAAAGTTGAGAATGATCTGCCTGATTCTGGAGATGAGTTAGTTGAACATTCATTCATTCATTCATTCATTCAGGAAATGTTTTTTGAGTGATATTAGTAATAAGACACTGGGGGTTCTCATTATCCACAAGATGTTATAAATGTGTATACAGAAAAGGGACTAGTTCTTTCAGCATCTGTTAAACAGGTTACCTTAGAAGGCAACCCAGTTTAGGAAACAGGGTGTAGGTTTTAGAAGCAGACTGATCTGAGTTTGAATCTAGGTTCTGCTACATACTAGCCGTTGTTATTTTTGACAAGTTAATCGATGTCCCAATTTTCAGTAATAAATGAGATATTTATAGTATTAAAACAATATACCTAAAACAATGTCTGATACAAGTAGGCATTTAACAAATAGTCAACATGAAGGCCATACAAATAGGCACAATCAACTTAAGTATTAGCTCAATTTGTTCTAATAATGATAGGTCTCAGCCCATCTGGTTATTTCCAAGACTATTTCAGAAACATTATAGAATCTTTATTGATAAACAATACAATAGAATGATGATGGTTCATAAGTGTTCATATTTAAACAGTTTGAACAAATGTTCATAATTGTTTTGCAGTTTAAAAAGGAAGTTTTTCTGGGTACAAGGAAAGAAGACTGCTTTTTGACATTGTGGAAGGAAGCTGTGAATAGTATTAAATCCCATTTACATTTATTTGCTTTAAAAATTTCTTGTATATAAGCCAGTTCTAATAATTCTTTTTTTTTTTTTTTTTTTTTTTTTTTTTGTGAGACAGAGTCTCATTCTTGTCGCCCAGGCTGAACTGTAGTAGCATGATCTCAACTCACTGCAACCTCTGCCTCCCTGGTTCAAGCTATTCTCCTGCCTCAGCCTCCCGAGTAGCTGGGATTACAGGCACCTGCCACCTCATCTGGCTAATTTTTGTACTTTTAGTAGAGATGGGGTTTCGCTATATTGACCAGGCTGTTTGTGAACTCCTGACCTCAGGTGATCCACCTGCTTTGGCCTCCCAAAGTGCTGGGATTACAGGCGTGAGCCACTGCACCCAGCCCATTTCTAGTAATTCTTTATTTTCCACTTGTTTAATGTAAGAAATAAAGAAATACAAGTAAGTATAATAGATTTTTTAACTTTCCTGTTTCCCGAACTTTAAAACCCATCACTCAATTTGAAGACAATGCATTTTCATATGTGTTAGGAATTCACTTCTTCATACTTCTCAGATGCTCAGACATTGTGGACATCATGTCTTTAATCCTTTACCTTTGGAAACAACTTGTATGGGAGAACATCTTATCAAGGATAATTGTGCTGTGGTCACACATGTCCTTTACTCTCCATGTTGAAAATAGAGCTATGATAAGGAAGCAATACCTAGACCAATGTTTTTTTGGCCCAAAGGAGGCTAGTGCAGAATCAGACGAGGTTTTGAAGTGGTCTAAAGATCTTGGACCACATGGGTCCTGGTCATTTCAAGACTATAGAATCTTAATGTAAATTGGAGAGACATAATTATTGAAAATAAATCTGAGTCTACGCTAATATTGACTTGGACTCATTTCAAAGTCTTAACATGATCTTCAGCCTTCCTTTCAGAGAAACCAATTCTCTAAATACGTATTCCTAGACCCACTATCATTGTCTTTGTACTGAATGATAATTGACAATTTTTTGGATTTCTAGAGACCTCTCCTGACGGAGCAATATCCTGGTCCCTAGGAAGCATTCCCTGTGATTTTGGTTGGTAAGTATAGGGTGTTTCAGCTTCACATTTTCCATTGGTAACATCTGCTTTTCTCATATGCATTAGTTATATAGAAAAGATCTCTAGAGGATGTCAAATGCCCTTATTCCTTTCCTGTATATTCTTTAAAGTATATTTTCAAACTTCCCTACTAATTAAATTCTTCCTTTTCCCTTTCCTGTTTAAAAATCTCATTGTGTTATGCAAAATGGAGGCCTTGATTTTAGGGAAATGGGTCACATTATCATTTACTTCTTGAATTGTCAAAATAGGAAGTGATTCCACCAAATAAGAAAAGAAACATGCACAAAAGTTGTGATCTTTTTCAAAATGTCAGCAAAATTTAGTACTTAGTAGGGGTTGGAGGTGGTAGAGAGGTGGGAAGGAGACCAGAACACAGAAGGCTGTTACTTACATGGAGATGCCTGATCTTTGCCTACTAAATGAAAAAATCATGATCCATGTAACCCAAAATGAAGATGACAACCTAGATATTTTATCAGTTTCGTGGTCCACTCAATTCATTTACAGTTGAAATGTTTTGAAAACCTCCTAAAAGTTGAGCTGGATCATTTTTGCCTCCCACATTTGCTGCCTAATGTGCTACCTACAGTTCTGATGGGTGTTTCACAATCATCCAACATTCAGCCATGTTTCTCCAAATAGTCTAAGGGTTCATGTTCACTGGTCAGGACTGTGTTTCCTTATAATCTTTATCAGGCATTTAAAAGGAAGATCCTCCATTAAAAGGCCATGCCAAAATTTTAAGTTTCAGGATCTAAATAAAATTGTTGTTGCATTTGAATGAATGTTCTTTAGAAATAATTCAACCGCATGTCAACCAGAATATGCCTAAAGGGCAACTTCTTTAAATTTAGTTTTGAGAAACAGAACTGACATGATGTCATTTTAATAACAGATTGCATTTTAGCCTTAATCACGTAAGGAATTAACAAAATCCTAGTGAATTTCATTTTGATATATAAAATACATCAATGATATCTGGTTAGAAAGCTAGCTGAGTATACAAACATGCCATCATTCAAAGTATTTATAATAATAATATGCTTCTAAATTATTTTTAAAATTTTTATTTTAAACTATAAATTTTTGCCAGGCACAGTGGCTCATGATTGTAATCCCAGCACTTTGGGAGGCCAAGGTGGGTGGATCACCTGAGGTTAGGAGTTCGAGACCAGTCTGACCAATATGGTGAAACCCTGTTTCTACAAAAAATACAAAAATTAGCTGGAGTGGTGGTGCGCACCTGCAATCCCAGCTACTCGGGAGGCTGAGGTGGGAGAATTGCTTGAACGTGGGAGGTAGAGGTTGCAGTGAGCCGAGGTTGCATCACTGCACTCCAGGCTGGGTGACAGAGCAAGACTCCATCTCAAAAATAATAAAATAAAATAAATAAACTATAAATTTTTACTAAATGATAAATGATATTTATAATTTCTAGCAACAATAACACACAGTGTTTTTGAGAACTTACTATTGGCCAAACTATGCTAATTTAGAGCTTACATAGGCCATCTCATTTAACCATCACTAAAATTCTGTAAAGCACATTAGTATACTACTACCATTTTACATTTGAGAAGAACGAAAATATAGAGAAATAATTTACTTAAAGTTATCTGGACAGCGGTAAGTCTAGGATTCAAACACCTAAGTTAATCATAATTTTAATTTTATAGAATACATGAACTAAACTGCAGTAAACACATTAGAGAGATCTGAGGCTCTGAATGAACGAAAGAGCCCAATAGGCTCCCAGTAGTTCTATAGGATTGCACCTTTTTGTCACTGGAAAATGTTTTGTTTTTTTAAAAAATCTAAAAAATTGGCAAATAATAATTGTACATATTCATGGGGTACAAAGTGATACTTCATCATATATAATGTATAGTGATCAGAACACAGTAATTAGCATATCCATAATCTCAAACATGTATCGTTTCTTTGTGTAGGGAATGTTCAATATCTTTTTTCTATCTATTTGAAACTATATAATGTATTATTATTAACTACAGTCATGCTACAGTGGTCTAGAATACTAAAACTTATTCCTCCTATCTAACTGTAATTTTGTATTCCTTAACAAATCTCTCCCTATCTCTCCCTTCCCCCTACCGTTTTAAGCCTCTATTAATCTTTGTTCTACTTTGTGCTTCTATGAGATCAACTTTTTTAATTTCCATATATCAGTGAGAACACACAATATTTAACTTTCTGGTTGCTGGCTTATTTCATTTAATATAATGCCCTCTAGTTCCATCCATGTTGTCATAATGACAGGAATTCATTCTTTTTTATGGCTGAATAGTATTCTAGTATGTATGCATATGTGAGATTTTTAAAAAATCCTTTCATCTGTTGCTTGACACCTATGATGTATCTTATCTTGGCTATTGTAAGTAGTGCTGTAATAAACACAGGGGTGCTGATGTCCCTTGTGATACAGTGATTTTTTAGATAAAATCTTTTCTTTAGATAAATGCCTAGTAGTGGGATTGCTGGATCATATGGAAGTTCTATTTGTAGTTTTTTGAGGAAGCTCCTTTGTATTCTTCATAGTAGCTGTACTAGTTTACTTCATACCAGCAGTGTGTTAAGAGTTCCCTTTTCTCCACATTCTCGCCAGCATTTGTTATTTTTTGTTTTTGATAATAGCCATTCTAACTGGGGTGAGATGATACCCCACAACATTATTGTGATTTTGTTTTGCATTTTCCTGATTAGTGATGTTAAGCATTTTTTCAAACATTTGTTCCCCATTTGCATGTCTTCTTTTGAGAAATGTCTGTTCAGATTAATTGGTCATTTTTTTTCTGCCATTGACATGTTTGAGTTCCTTGTATATTTTGTATATTAATCCCCTGTTGGATGAGTAGTTTGCAAATATTTTCTCCCATTCCATAGGTTGTCTTTTCACTCTACTGATTTTTTTTCTTCTGTGCAGAAGCCTCTTAGCTTAATATAATCCCATTTGCTTATATCTTGCTTTTGTTGCCTATGCTCTAATAAAATCTTTTTTGAAATCCATGTCTTGAAGCATTTCATTAACGTTTTCTTCTAGTAGTTTTACTCTTTTAAGCCTTACATTTAGGTCTTTGATTCATTTAGAGCTTATTTTTGCATATGGGGAGAGGTAGGGTCTAGTTTCATTCTTCTGTATTTAGATAGTTTTCCCAGCACCATTTATTTAAGAGAATGTCCTTTCCCCAATTAGTATTCTTGGCACCTCTGTCAAAAATCAGTTGGCTGTAGATATATGGTTTAACTAATTTTGGGGTTCTTTATTCTGTTCCATTGGTCTATGTGTTTTTATGCCAATGCCATGCTGGTTTTGTTACTATAGCATTATAGTATATTTTGAGGTCTGGTAGTGTGATATCTCCTTCTTTGTTCTGTTTGCTCAGGATTACTTCGGCCATTCAGAGTCTTTTGTGCTTCTGTACAAGTTTTAGGTTTTTTTTTTCCTATTTTTATGAAGAATGTCATTGATATTTTGATAGGAATTGAATTAAATCTATAGATTCTTTTGGTTAGTATTGTCATTTAACAATATTAGTCCTTCTGATCTATGAGCATGGGATGCCTTTCTATTTGTTTGAATTCTGTTCAATTTCTTTCATCAGTGTTTTTCAGTTTTCCTTGTAGAGGTCTTTCACCTCTTTGGTTAAATTGATCCCTAGGTATTTTATTTTATTTTTTGGTAGCTATTGTAAATGGCACTGCCTTCTTCATTTCTTTTTTCAGCTAGTTCTTTATGTTTAGAAAGATTTCTTTGAATATTAATTTTGAATTTTGTTTTTTGAATATCAATTTTGTATCCAGGAATTTATTGAATTTGCTTATTAGTTCTAAGAGGTTTTTTTTTGGTTTTTTGTTTTGTTTTTGTTTTTTTTGTAGTCTTCAGGTTTTGCTATATATACGATTATGTTGCCTGCACACAGGAACAATTCGATTTCCTCCTTTCAAATTGGATTCTCTTTATTTCTCTCTCTTGCCTAATTGCTCGGACTAGGACTTCCAGTATATGCTAAGAGTGATAAGAGTAGGCATCATTGTCTACTCTCATTTCTTAGGGGAAAAGCTTTCAGCTTTTTGTCATTGAATAATATGTTGCTATACCAGATGTGGTTTCATTGCTTGAGCAAATTAATACATCTCCTGGTACTTGGTATGCAGCCATTAACTTGGCAAATGCCTTTTTCTCCATTCCTGTCCATAAGGCCCACCAGAAGCAATTTGCCTTCAGCTGGCAAGGCCAGCAATATACCTTTACTATCCTACCTCAGGGGTATATCAACTCTCTGGCTTTGTATCATAATCTTATTTGGAGAGATGTTGATAGCTTTTTGCTTCCTCAAGATGTCATACTGGTCCATTACATTGATGGCATTAAGCTGATTGGATTCAGTGAGCAAGAAGTAGCAAACACACTGGACTTATCGGTGAGACATTTGTATGCAAGAGGATGGGAAATGAATCCAACTAAAATTCAAGGATTTACTTCAGTAAAATGTCTAGGGGTCCAGTGGTGTGGGGCCTGTCAAAATATTCCTTCTAAAATGAAGGCTAAGTTGCTTCATTTGGCCCCTCCTACAACTAAAAAAGAGGCACAACCTCTTGGGCCTATTTGGATTTTGGGGGCAACACATTCCTCATTTGGGTGTGTTACTCCAGCGCGTTTATCAAGTGACCCAAAAGGCTGACAGTTTTGAGTGGGGCCCAGAACAGGAGAAGGCTCTGCGACAGGTCCAGGCTGCTGTGCAAGCTGCTCTGCCACTTGGGCCATATGACCCAGCAGACCCAATGGTGCTTGAGGTGTCAGTGGCAGATAGGGATGCTGTTTGGAGTCTTTGACAGGCTTCCATAGGTGAATTACAAGGGAGGTCTCTAGAATTTTGGAGCAAGGCCCTGCCATCTTCTGCAGATAACTACTCTCCTTTTGAGAGACAGCTATTGGTCTGTTACTGGGCTTTGGTGGAAACTGAATGTTTGACTATGGATCCTCAAGTCACCATGTGATCTGAATTGCCTATCATGAACTGGGTGCATTCTGACCTATCTAGCCATAAAGTCGGTCATGCACAGCAGCATTCCATCATCAAATGAAAGTATACGTGATTGGGCTCGAGAAGGTCCTGAAGGCACAAATACATTACATAAAGAAGTAGCTCAAATGCCCATGGTCTCCTCTCCTGCCACCCCGCCTCCTCTCCCCTAGCCTGCACCAGTGGCCTCATGGGGAGTTCCCTATGATTAGTTGACAGAGGAAGAGAAGACTAAGGCCTGGTTCACAGATGATTCTGCATGATATGCAGGCACTACCCAAAAGTGGACCACTGCATTACAACCCTTTTCTAGGACATCCCTGAAGGATAGTGGTGAAGGGAAATCTTTCCAGTAGGCAGAATTTCGAGCAGTGCACCTGGTTGTACACTTTGCCTGGAAGGAGAAATGTCCAGATGTGCGATTATATACTGATTCATGGGCTGTAGCCAATGGTTTGGCTGTATGGTCAGAGACTTGGAAGAAGCATGATTGGAAAATTGGTGACAAAGAAATTTGGGGAAGAGGTAAGTGGATGGACCTTTATGAGTGGTTGAAAACTGTGAAGATATTTGTATCCCATGTGAGTGCTCACCAACGAGTGACCTCGGCAGAGGAGGATTTTAATAATCAAGTGGATAGGATGACCCATTCTCTGGACATCACTCAGTCTCTTTTCCCAGCCACCTCTCTTATTGCCCAATGGCCCCAGGAACTAAGTGGCCATGGTGGCAAGGATGGAGGTTACACATGGGCTTAGCAACATGGACTTCCACTCACCAAGGCTGACCTGGCTACTGTCACTGCTGAGTGCTCAATTTGCCAGCAGCAGATACCAACACTGAACCCTCGATATGGCATCATTCCTCAGAGTGATCAGCCAGCTACCTGGTGGCAGGTTGATTATATTGGACCTCTTCCATCATGGCAAGGGCAGAGGTTTGTCCTCAATGGAACAGACACTTACTCCGGATATGGGTTTGCCAATCCTGCATGCAATGTTTCTGCCAAGACTCCATCCATGGACTCATGGAATGCCTTATCCACCATCATGGTATTCCACACAGCATTGCCTCTGACCAAGGCACTCACTTTACAGCTAAAACAGTGCAGCAGTGGGCTCATGCTCATGGAATTCACTGGTTTTACCATGTTCCCTATCATCCTGAAACAGCTGGATTGACAGAACAGTGGAATGGCCTTTTGAAGTCACAATTACATTGTCAACAGTGTACACTGACATTACTCTGCAGGGCTGGGACAAAGTTCTCCAGAAGGCCATGTATGCTCTGAATCAGTGTCCAATATATGTTACTGTTTCTCCCATAGACAGGATTCATGGGTCCAGGAATGAAGGGGTGCAAGTGGAAATGGCACCACTCACCATCACCCCTAGTGTTCCAATAGCAAAATTGTTTCCTGTTCCTGCGACATTACATTCTGCTGGTCTAGAGGTTTTAGTTCCAGATGGAGGAATACTGCCACCAGGAGACACGACAATTATTCCATTAAACTGGAAGTTAAGATTGCCACCTGGACACTTTGGGTTCCTCCTACCTTTAAGTCCACAGGCTAAAAAGGGAGTTTCAGTGTTGGCTGGGGTGACTGACCCGGACCATCAAGATGAAATCAGTCTACTGCTCCATTGGAATACAGGAGATCCATTAGGGCGTCTCTTAGTATTACCATGTCCTGTGATTAAGGTCACTGGGAAACCACAATAGCTCAATCCAGGCAGGACTACAAATGGTCCAGACTCCTCAGGAATGAAGGTTTGGGTCACTACACCAGGAAAAAAACATGATCTGCTGAGGTGCTTGCTGAAGGCAAAGGAAATACAGAATGGGTAGTAGAAGAAGGTAGTCATCAATACCAGCTACAACCACATGACCAGCTTCAGAAATGAGGACTGTAACTGTCATGAGTATTTCCTCCTTTTGTTAAAATCATGTTTGTACATGTATACACTACTTAGTACATGTACTAAGAAAATATCTTCATTTTATTTCCTTTGACTTCATCATGCGACATAAGATTTATTGACTTCATATCAACATTGAAGTATTGTTAACTTTACGTAATAGTATTTGAGTTGGGGATTGGTGCATTTCTGGTTGTACTAAAGATAATTGTATTATGTTAGGCGTAATTATGACCTTATTATTGTCTTTATTTGAAGATTATGTATGATCTCAGGAGATGTGTATGGGTTTAAGTTGACAAAGGTAGACATGTGATGGTTAATACTGCGTGTCAACATGATTGAATTGAAGGATGCAAAATATTGATCCTGGGTGTGTCTGTGAGGGTGTTGCCAAAGAAGATTAACATTTAAGTCAGTGGCTTGGGAAGGCAGACTCACCCTGTGGGCACAATGTAATCAGCTGTCAGCGAATATAAGGCAGGCAGAAAAACGTGAAAAAGTGAGACTGGCCTAGCTTCCCAGCCTACATCTTTCTCCCGTGCTGGATGCTTCCTGCCCTCGAATGCAGGACTCCAGGTGCCCAGCCGACTTATTCTTTTAATACCTGCATGATATATGATTTTGTGGAAGCACAAGCCTTCTGCTGATGGTATTCATAGTGGCTCTAAAGTATTGTGACCACAACTAATGTGCAGCAGGGCATTTTCAGGGTAATCATTTTAATTTTTAAGATATATGGTACTAAGATGGCTGTCATAAAAGGATAAAATTTATTTTAAAAATGATTTTCCTGTAGCACTGTTCTTCAGACACTTATTTGTCTCTGTTGATGAGCATGTTTGTTTAAATATTATAAGTCTTTCTGAAATCATAAATGCAAGATGCTTATTCTTTATTAACTATCATTTATGAAAGAATAATATTAGAAAACATTTCTAAGATTGAGTTCCTAAAAAAAGTTTTGTTGAGTATGGCTTAGTGTTTTGTAAATGCATCTATATGGAATTCATATTTTTATTTTTCATGATTCATTCCACTATTTTTTTAAATTTAGAAGTTATGTTAAGGCTACTATTAGAGAAGAAAGAAAAACCTGAAGAGAAGTTAGATTTTCAGGAATGAAAATGTGGAATGCTAAACAGTTTAGCAGCATTTAGTCTACATCTTTCAAATTTTAAATAGCTCTTCATATTTTATTTCACCACATGACATGTATTCAAGTTGGATGAATGTGCCAGATGCTACATTTATACTTAACTGAAAAATTACCCAGTAGCAATTTAGAATTCAGCAGACTTCATCATATTAGTAACTTTTTATTGTTTGTATGAATTAGCTCATGCTTCTCTTCCTAAGTGTCATGGCTTCTCTATGATTGAGGCTCAGTCTGTAGCTATTCTTTGTTTTTAATTGGTCATTTAATCAAAATTTAAGCTTTTATTCCTAATCTTTCATGGATTATTTCACTGACTATAAATAATGCTATTTTATCTTTTCCTTTTTTAAAATCATATCACTTTAAGGCACTTAGGCTTACATTAAATTAAGGGAGACATATTTAGACTGATATAAATGGACTAGACATTTATACATGCAAATTGGCTAACTATACTTCTAACATTCATTTATTTCTTTATCTGGCCTAGAATGTGGAAAAAGATGTAGGAGTAATTATCCCAAATGTTTTAAAAAGTTGGATTATATTGGAACAGTGTCTGACAAACCTGGAGAAGACAATGCAATTGACATTGATTGACACAATCCCTACTTTGAAAATAACCAGCCAATCTACTTAACAGAAATTGCAAAGGAATACTGTTTAAATCTCGTATTTTTTCAAGGACATCCAATTTTATTATTGTAAACTTTAAAAATAAATGTTCTTTTAGAAAATGGAAAACAAGCATAATAAAATATGGCAATTTCGCCAGAGGAAAACTATAGTAACCAAATTTAGACATGTACTGGAACATTCTTCTGAACAAAATGAACTCTCTTAAACTTGACAAAGGGTAGGGTGAGAGCATGTAGACTTATTCAGGAAAGATACTAACAAAATCATTTGCAATATTAAAAAAACTCAATATGCCAATAACAAATTTTAAAAATCCAGTCATTAAAAGGCTTATATATGGATTTCCATAAGCTTCAGACTTAATCCTCAACATATTTGAAAGTAATAATACTAAACTTCTTAGCAATAGTTTTATCTTCTGCTCCTTGCTTCTAATACTTATTTAAAAAATTGATTTTTCAACATACTTCTGTCATTTTTAATCATCCAACAATGATAAATATTTATTATGTGCTAACTCCTATATGCTGTACACTTGCAGCACTCAAGCTAGATTTAGTTTTTGCTGGGGGGCAGTAAATGAAAAATTTCAATTCAATATTAATTGAAGTGCAACAAAATACTTGTTGATTTTTTTTAAAAAATTTAAAAGGTGTGACTGTTCTGCCCTTCTACTAATCTCTTACTAATCAGTTTCTACCCTGATAAAAATCACATAATCTTTTAGACCTGCAGTTGCATCATGTAAAAATTTTGGAACACAAATAATCAAATGATAGACAGAGCTGATGTTGAAAAGCATTCTTTCTTTACAAACACATGGAATTACAGAAAATGTATTACCATTTTATAGCTGTATAAAATCACATAGCTGAGTTTCAAAACAAGGAAGTCAAATCTCTAGGAGCTGGACATAAAGTGGAAATAAGTAATGGCAAGTGGGAATTGAAGCTGTGTGGCCCATTATGGCAATGCTTTAGAGGCTAGGAATTTTTTGGCAACACAAAACGGGACTTAAAGTTACAGACCATGTACTAGAGGGGCTATTCCTCAGCAATTTGCATAAAACCAGGAGCTGCAAACATACATCCCATTGGAAACACTCATCCTTTTTATCCCAGGGAAGGGTATAAATTATGGTCACTCATCCTGCACCACATATGGAAATACTACTATCAAGAAGCCTTCGACTTTCATGATACTTTTGGAAACGCTCAGCCAAAAAACTAGGTAAAATATGCTCTGTAACTATGAATACTGTATCTCTTAATAGAGCCAACAATAAAATCATCCCAAAGAAAATGCAGTATCTCTAAAAAGACTGATTACCACGGGAATGTGCTCTTTTACTCATGAATGAGAAGGTACTATGGGTCTTCCTCTCTTGACAAAACAACTAGAAAACAGGAAAAATAGCTGAAAAACCTATTTTCAGAAGTTGTTTAACAGGAATCATAGGACTAGGATTCCTAATAGAAGGGAAGCATATAAAATGAAATCTATAATTGCCCTTAGCTTTCTGCCTAGGAGAATTTCTAGACTGCAGGGAAGGGAGGAGAAATATAAACAAAGCCCTATGGTCCTAATGGGTTGAAAAAACCAAGACCTGAGATCAAGAAGCTGAGGCGGCTAGAATTTGCTGGGAAGATTTCCAGGGAAGAAGTTGCTATGACGAAAAGTACTCCAGAGATCTATATAAGGTCCTTGAGTCTTTGGCTGAATACAAATCTGTAAACATAATGGTAGAACTTTATTAAGTCAGGTAAAGAAAAACTACCTGGGAGAGAAAAATTAACGGAGAACCAGAAGCTGAATAACTCACAGAACTTACACAGGGCTAGGAATTATTTGAGTTCCTATTAGTCAAAGTGGAGCAATCTTACTGAATACATAATGCAGTCACTAGAAATCCCAAAAAGGTCATGCCCTAGTAGTGGGGGCTGCTACCTCAGTGTAAAGGTAATTCTAGACCCACTCTAAAAAAGCTTTAGAATATGCCTGAAAAATATGCTGATCTGCAAGGAATTTAAATGCCTGCCAGAACAAAGTCCACCATTACTTAAATGAAATTCAGCACTTACCAACATAAAATTCATGTCTGACGTTCAAAGAATTACTAGACATTTGAAGAAAGCAGGAAAATGTGATCCTTAACCAGAAGAACAATCTGTCAATAAAAACAGACACAGAAATGAGAATGATCGTGGAATTAGCAGGCAAGGCTTTAAAACTATTTTATACATGAACACATATGGAATATGTATATATAGGTATTAAATATTCTCCATGATGTAAAGAAAAATATAAAATTAATGACGGAGAACCAAACAGAACTTCTAGAGATGAAACTTTTATAGGATGGAATAACATGCAGGTTAGACACTGAAGAAGCAAAGATTAAAGACTTTGAAGACAAAATAATATAAACATTAAAAATGAAGCAAAAATGACTGAAAAGAAAAATGAACAGAGGCTCAGTGAACTATGGGAAAGCAGTCACATGCACGCATTTGCGCGCGCGCGCACACACACACACACACATACACACACACACTCTTGAAGTCTCAGAAAAAGAGGAGAAAAGAAAATATGTAAATAACTAGTGGCCAAAAAATATCCAAAAATGGTGAAAACTAAATGCCCACAGATCTAAGAAGCTCAAAGAAACTCAAGCAGGATAAATTCAAAGATGCTCACACCAAAACACATTACAAATTGTGCAAAACTAGTAATAAAGAGAAAATATTAAAGATCAGAAGAAAAAATAAAAATAAAAACACATTTATTCACAGAGGAACCAAGAAAAGAATGACTGTGTGATTCTCACTAGAAACCGATTAAGCCAAGTTATACTGAAATGATATATGAGTGTGAAGGGTGGGGAAGCAGGATATAGAACTCTATATTTAGTAAAAAGATTTTTCTGAGGGAGTTGCCAAGATGACCGAATAGGAACAGCTCGGGTCTGCAGCTCCCAGCATGATCAACACAGAAGATGGCGATTTCTGCATTTCCAACTGAGGTACCTTGTTCATCTCATTGGGACTGGCTGGACAGTGGGTACAGCCCACAGAGGGCGAGTTGAAGCAGGGCAGGGCATTGCCTCACCCAAGAAGCAGAAGGCATCAGAGGATTTCTGTTTCCTAGCCAAGGAAGCTGTGACAGACTACCTGGAAAAACAGGACCTTCCTCGCCCAAATACTGCACTTTTCCCAAGGTATTAGCAACTGGTAGACAAGGTGATTCTCTCTTGTGCCTGGCTTGGTGGGTCCCACACCCACGGAGCCTTGCTCACTGCTAGCGCAACAGTCTGAGATCGATCTGCGAGGGGTGTGTGCCATTGCTGAGGGTTGAGTGGGTAAAAAAAATGGCTGGGAAGCTTGAACTGGGCAGAGCCAATCACAGCTCAACTAGATCTACTGCCTCTAGACTCCACCTCTGTGGGCAGGGCACAGATGAACAAAAGGCAGCAGACAATTTCTGCAGACTTAAACATCCCCGTCTGACAGCTCTGAAGAGAGCAGTGTTTCTCCCAGCACAGCATTTGAGCTCTGAGAATGAATAGACTGTCTCCTCAAGTGAGTCCCTCACCCCAGTGTAGACTAACTGGGAGACACCTCCCAGTAGGGGCCAAAAGACACCTCATATAGGCAGTTGCCTCTCTGGGACAAAGCTTCCAGAGGAAGGATCAGGCAGCAATATTTGCTGATCTGCAGCCTCTGCTGGTGATACCCAGGCAAGCAGGGTCTGGAGTGGAACTCCAGCAAACTCCAACAGACCTTCAGCTGAGGGACCTGACTGTTAACATACAGAAAGGAATAGCATCAACATCAACAAAAAGTTCATCTATACCAAAACCCCATCTGTAGGTCACCAACATCAAAGACCAAAGGTAGATAAAACCACAAAGATAGGGAGAAAACAGAGCAGAAAAGTTGAAAATTCTCAAAATCAGAGTGTGTCTTCTCCTCCAAAGGACTGCAGCTCTTCTCCAGCAATGGAACTAAGCTGGACGGAGAATGTCTTTGACGAGTTGACAGAAGTAGGCTTCAGAAGGTCGGTAATAACAAACTTCTCCAAGCTAAAGGAGTATGTTTGAACCCATCACAAGGAAGCTAAAAACCTTGAAAAAAGATTAGACGAATGGCTAACTAGAATAAACAGTGTAGAGAAGACCTTAAATGACCTAACAGAGCTGAAAACCATGGCATGAGAACTTCGTGATGCATGCACAAGCTTCAGTAGCTGATTTGATCAAGTGGAAGAAAGGGTATCAGTGATTGAAGATCAAATTAATGAAATAAAATGAAAAGACAAAGTTAGAGGAAAAAAAGTAAAAACAAATGAACAAAGCCTCCAAAATATATGTGACCATGTGAAAAGACCAAATCTATGTTTGATTGTGTACCTGAAAGTGACGGGGAGAATGGAACCAAGTTGGAAAACATGATTCAGAAAATTATCCAGGAGAACTTCCCCAATCTAGCAAGGCAGGCCAACATTCAAACTCAGGAAATACAGAGAACACCACAAAGATATTCCTCGAGAAGAGCAACCCCAAGACACATAATTGTCAAATTCACCAAGGTTGAAATGAAGGAAAAAGTGTTAAGTGCAGCCAGAGAGAAAGGTCGAGTTACCCACAAAGGGAAGTCCTTCAGACTAACAGCAGATCTCTTGGCAGAAACCCTATATGCTAGAAGAGAGTGGGGTCCAATATTCAACATTCTTAAAGAATTTTGAACCCAGAATTTCATATCCAGCCAAACGAAGCTTCATAAGTGAAAGAGAAATAAAATCCTTTACAGACAAGCAAATGCTGAGAGATTTTTGTTACCACCAGTCCTGCCTTACAAGAGCTCCTGAAGGAAGCACTAAACATGGAAAGGAAAAACCAGTACCAGCAACTGCAAAAATATGCCAAATTGTAAAGGATGCTATGAAGAAACTGCATCAATTAACGGGCAAAATAACCAGTGAACATCATAATGACAGGATCAAATTCACACACAACAATATTAACCTTAAATGTAAATGGGCTAAATGACCCAATTAAAAGACACAGACTGGCAAATTGGATAAAGAGTCAAGATCCATCAGTGTGCTGTATTCAGGAGACCCATCTAAAGTGCAAAGATGCACATAGGCTAATAAAAGGAGATGGAGGAAGATCTACCAAGCAAACGGAAAGAAAAAAAAAAAAAAAGCAGGGGTTGCAATCCTAGTCTGATAAAACAGACTTTAAACAAACAAAGATCAACGGAGACAAAGAAGGCCATTATATAATGGTAATGGGATCAATTCAACAAGAAGAGCTAACTATCCTAAATATATATGCACCCAGATTCGTAAAGGAAGTCCTTAGAGACCTACAAAGAGACTTATACACAATATAATGGGATACTTTAACACCCCACTGTCAATATTAGACAGATCAATGAGACAGAAGGTTAACAAGGATATCCAGGACCCGAACTCAGTTCTGCAACAAGCAGACCTAATAGAAATATACAGAACTCTCCACCCCAACTCAACAGAGTATACATTATTCTCAGCACCATATCACACTTATTCTAAAACTGACCACATGATTGGAAGTAAAACACTCCTCAGCAAATGTAAAAGAACAGAAATCACAACAAACTGTCCCTTAGACCACAGTGCAATCAAATTAGAACTGAGGATTAAGAAACTCACTCAAAATCGCACAACTATATGGAAACTGAACAACTTACTCCTGGATGACTACTGGATAAATAATGAAATTAAGGAAGAAACAAAAGATGTTTTTTCAAACCAATGAGAACAAAGACAAAACGTACCAGAAGAATCTCTGGGACACATTTAAAGTAGTGTATAGAGGGAAATTTATATCACTAAATGCCCACAAGAGGAAGCAGAAAAGATCTAAAATCTACACCCTAACGTCACAGTTAAAATAACTAGAGAAATAAGAGCAAACAAATTCAAAAGCTAGCGGAAGGCAAGAAATAACTAAGATCAGAGCAGAACTGAAAGAGATAGACACAGAAGCCCTTTCAAAAATCAATGAATCCAGGAGCTGTTTTTTTTGAAAAGATTAACAAAATTAATAGACTGCTAGCAAGACTAATAAAGAAGAAAAGAGAAGAATCAAATAGACACAATAAAAAATGATAAAGGGGATATCACCACCGATCCTACAGAAATACAAACTACCATCAGAGCATACTATAAACACATCTACGCAAATAAACTAGAAAATCTAGAAGAAATGGATACATTCCTGCACACATCCACTCTCCCAAGACTAAACCAGGAAGAAGTTGAATCTCTGAATAGGCCAATAACAGGCTCTGAAATTGAAGAAGTAATTAATAGCCTACCAACCAAAAAAAGTCCAGGACCAGATGGATTCAGAGTATAATTCTACCAGAGGTACAAAGAGGAGCTGGTACCATTCCTTCTGAAATTATTCCAATCAATAGAAAAAGAGGGAATCCATTCTAACTCATTTTATGAGGCCAGCATCATCCTGATACCAAAGTCTAGCAGACATACAACAACAACAACAACAACAAAAAACCCCAGAATTTTAGACCAGTATCCCTGAATAAAGATCAATGCAAAAATCCTCAATAAAATATGGCAAAACAAATCCAGCAGCACATCAAAAAGCTTATCCACCACAATCAAGTTGGCTTCATCCCTGGAATGCCAGGCTGGTTCAACGTATGCAAATCAATAAACGTAATCCATCACATAAACAGAACCAATGACAAAAACCACATGATAATCTCAATAGATGCAGAAAAGGCCTTCAACAAAATTCAACAGCCCTTCATGCTAAAAACTCTCAATAAACTAGGTATTCATGGAATGTATCTCAAAATAATAAGAGTTATTTATAACAAACCCACAGCCAATATCATAATGAATGGGTAAAAACTGGAAGCATTCCTCTTGAAAACCAGCACAAGACAAGAATGCCCTCTCTCACCCCTCCTAGTCAACACAGTGTTGGAAGTTCTGGCCAGGGAAATCAGGCAAGAGAAAGAAATAAAAGGTATTCAGTTAGGAAATGAGGAAGTCAAATTGTCTCTGATTGCAGATGACATGATTGTATGTTTAGAAAACCGTATCATCTCAGCCCAAAAATCTCCTTAGGCTGATAAGCAACTTCAGCAAAAGTCTTAGGATACAAAATCAATGTGCAAAAATCACAATCATTCCTATACACCATTAACAGACAAACAGACAACCAAATCATGAGTGAACTCCCATTTACAATTGCTATAAAGAGAATACAATACCTAGGAATCCAACTTACAAGGGATGTGAAGGACTTCTTCCAGGAGAACTGCAAACCACTGCTCAATGAAATAAAAGAGGACACAAACAAATGGAAGAATATTCCATGCTTATGGATAGGAAGAATCAATATTGTGAAAATGGCCATAGTGCCCAAAGCAATTTATGGATTCAATGCCATACCCATCAAGCTACCAGTGACTTTCTTCACAGAATTGGAAAAAACTACTTTAAAGTTCATATGAACCAAAAAAGAGCCTGCATTGCTGAGACAATCAGAAGCAAAAAGAACAAAGCTGGAGGCATCACCCTACCTGACTTCAAACTATACTACAAGTCTACAGTAACCAAAACAGCATGGTACTGGTACCAAAACAGATATCTAGACCAATGGAACAGAACAGAGGCCTCAGAAAGAATGTCACACATCTACAACCACCTGATCTTTCACAAATCTGACAAAAATAAGAAATAGGGAAATGATTCCCTATTTAATAAATGGTGCTGGGAAAACTGGCCAGCCATATGTAGAAAGTTGAAATGATCTCTTCCTTATACCTTATACAAAAATTAATTCAAGATGGATTAGAGACTTAAATGTTAGACCTAAAACTGTAAAAGCCCTAGAAGAAAACTTTGGCAATACCATTCAGGACATAGGCATGGACAAGGACTTCATGACTAAAACACCAAAGCAATGGCAACAAAAGCCAAAATAGACAAGTGGGATCTAATTAAACTAAAGAGCTTCTGCATGACAAAAGAAACTATCATCAGAGTGAACAGGCAACCTACAGAATTGGAGAAAATTTTTGCAATCTATCCATCTGACAAAGGGCTAATATCCAGAATCTACAAAGAACTGAAACAAACTTACAAGAAAAAAACCAACAATCCCATCAAAAAGTGGGCAAAGGATATGAACAGACACTTATCAAAAGAAGACATCTGTGCAGCCATCAGACACATGAAAAAATGCTCATCATCACTGGTCATCAGAGAAATACAAATCAAAATCACAATGAGATACCATCTCATGCCAGTTAGAATGGCAATCATTAAAAAGCCAGGAAACAACAGGTGCTGGAGAGGATGTGGAGAAATAGGAACACTTTTACACTGTTGGTGGGATTGTAAACTAGTTCAACCATGATGGAAAACAGTATGGCGATTCCTCAAGGATGTAGAACTAGATGTACCATATGACCCAGCCATCCCATAACTGGGTATATAACCAAAGGATTATAAATCATGCTGCTATAAAGACACATGCACAAGTATGTTTATTGTAGTACTATTCACAATAGCAAAGACTTGGAACCGACCCAAAAGTCCATCAATGATAGACTGGATTAAGAAAATGTGGCACATATACACCATGGAATACTATGCAGCCATAAAAAAGATGAGTTCATGTCCTTTGAAGGGACATGGATGAAGCTGGAAACCATCATTCTCAGCAAACTATCACAAGGACAGTAAACCAAACACCACATGTTCTCACTCATAGGTGGAAATTGAACAATGAGATTACCTGGACACAGGGCGGGGAACATCATACACTGGCGTCTATTGGGGGGTGGGGAGGTTTGGGGAGGGATAGCATTGGGAGAAATGCCTAATGTAAATGATGGGTTGAGGAGTGCAGCAAACCAACATGGCACATGTATACCTACATATCAAATCTGCACATTGTGCACATGTACCCTAGAACTTAAAGAATAAAAAAAATTTTCATAAAGGAAGGTGAAAAAAATAATTTTTAGACAAAAATAAATCTTGGAAAATTCATTGCCAGAATAACTTCATTACAGGATAGGTTGTAGTAAGTTCTTCAGTCAGAAAGAAACAGACATGATATGGAATCTTGGATCTACACAAAACTCAAGAGTACTCAGAATGGAAAACAGGTCTAACGTAGGTCTAAAACATAACTGGGGGTTTTGTAACATTTCCAGAAGTAAAATAGACATAGAGCTAAAAAGCAAAATGACAACAGCACGAAGTACAGAAGGGAGAAATGAAAATAAACTGTAAGTTTCTTACATGGGAAGCAATATATTATTTGAAGATACACTATAATAAATTAAAGATGGATACTGATAACAGAAAAACACTAAGAAATCATAGAAGTAGACATAATAAATAAGCTAACTGTAAAAATAAAATGGAGTAATAATAAAATACTCAATCCCCTCCAAAAAGGGAAAAAGGAATAAGAAAAAATGGGACAAATGAGAAAAAAAAATGGAAGATAGTAGATTTAAACCATATTGAGAACTGCATTAAATATAAATGCCTAAATACTTCATGAGACAAAGAACATCTCACAAGGGGAAATTGAAAAAGTTTTGGAAATGAAAATGACATTTCAGAATATAAAAATTAATGAAGCATTTCTAAAATGTTACTTTGAGGAAAATGTATGGATTTAAATGATTGAATTAATAAAAAGAAATGTCAAAAAATGACTGATTTAAATTTGGATTAAGAAATCACAAAAAGGAGAGGGATAGCAGACAAGGTGACAGAAGATAGGAGACAGGATAATGTGCCACTCCCACTTGGACAGACATAATAGCATATGGAGAATTATACTATGATTTTTTGCTTCAAGAACCATTGCAAGAATGTACCAGGAAAACCAAAATAATTCACAGGTTCTTTGAAAGAAGTGGCACAACAGTGCAAATTCTGCAAAAACAGGTAAAAAACTGAGTTCCCAAAGTGTGAGGCAGGGAAACCTGCCTCCAAACACAAAGTTCCCCTGGGGAATCTGAACATTCAGATCACAGGAGAAGGATTTAACTTTACCTAGAGCTAAAACAGATTTAGGGAGTCATGTGGAATGTAAAAGTAGAAAGTAATGGGAGGTGCCTGCCAGGCACTCCCAGTCTCCAGCTCAAGTTCCCCCAGGGAAGCCATCGCTGACTATACTTCACAGAGGCTCTCAAGGAAGGCAGCAAGTGGAATTGGGGAGGGGTCACAGGGCAAAGGAAGCTTCCAAGTGAAATTGGTAGTGTTTTCAACTGGGCACAATTTTCTTGAGTGGAATTGAGGAGATGAGCAGGAGCTGCTGCAGACATAAATGCAGGAGTGCAGGAGCTGCCACTTGCTTTCTCAGTATGGAAGCTCAGGGCCTGGGGCAAGGTCTGAGCGGGACACTGCAGGAGCGAGACTGGCCCGCCAACTGCATCGGAGCTCTGTGAGACCTCTTGCTACTGGCTATCCCCCACTTCCCTGGCAAACTATATGATACAGCAGAAGTGGCCAAGATCCCTTCTGGAACATAATCTCGTTGACCTGAGAACCACCTTTCATCCCTCACAGTGGCCATGGCAAGCCCTGCCCAAGGAGAGTTTGAGTCCAGACTTGCCTAACCCTGTCTCTACCTGATAGTATTTCTCTACCTGCGTTGGTAGCCAAACACAAAAGACAGAAACTCTTGGGAGTTTTATGACCCCATGTATCACCTGAGAAACCAACGTACCTCCCCTGGACAATTTAGGGCAAGCTTAGATACCCCTACTACTACTGCAGCTGGTGTTCTCTTGAAAGCACCACCTCCTGGCTGGAGGCCAACCAACTCAAGCCATTACAGCAACTCATGACAGAATAACCTTGATCCTAGGAAGGAGAAGACAACACCTAATTCCACTGCCTGCAACATATTAGCTAACCAGAGGTCTTGAGTGTGTCCATGTGAAAACTTCACTGTTAATATAATCAGCATTTAAGAAAGCCAGCATACTAAATATCTATAATCAAGGAATCTCACCATCCACTTCATTTCCCTGCCACTTCTACCAGAGCAGGAGCTGGTATCCGTAGCTAGGAGACATGAAGAGGGATCACATCATAGGACTGTTTGCAGACATTCCCTAGCAACAGGCTGGAGCCTAGTGGCCTCTCTGGGTGGCTAGACTCAGAAGTGTGATAACAATCTCTGTAGTCCAGCTCTCAGGATGCCCCATTGCTATGGGAAGGGGGAGAACACCACATCAAAGGATCACCCCATGGGACAAGATAATCTGAACATCAGGCATTGAGTTTCGGACCTCTCCACAGAAATAGTGTACCCAATTGAGAAGGAAACAGAAAAGTAATTCTGTTACTATGACAAAACAGGGTTCTATTGGTATAACACCCCCCAAAAGATTACACTAGCTCCCCAGCTATGGATGTGAACCAAGAAGAAATCTCAGACTTGCCAGATAAAGAATTCAGAAAGTTGATTATCAAGCTACTTAAGGAAATACCAGAGAAAGGTGAAATCAACTTAAGGAAAATTTTTTAAAAATACTGGTTATAGAAGAAAAACTCTCCAGAGAAATAGGTGTCATAAAGAAAAAACAGTCACAACTTCTGGACACGAAAGATACACTTAGAGAAATGCAAAACACATTGAAAAGTTCAACAGTAGAATAGAACAAGTAGAAGAAAGAACATCAGAGCTTGAAGAAAAGGCTTTCAAATTAACCCAATCTGACAAAGACAAAGATAAAAGAATTTTTAAAAAATGAACGAAACCACCAAGAAATTTGAGATTATATTAAACATCCAAACCTGAGACTAATTCATGTTCCTGAGGAGAAAGAGAAATTTAAAAGTTTGGAAAACTTATTTCAGGGAATAATTGAGGAAAACTTCCCGGGCCTTGCTAGAGATCTAGATATCCAAATAAAAGAAGCTCAAAAAACACCCAGGAAATTCATCACAAAAAGATAATCACCTAGGCACATAGTCATAAGGTTATCTAAAGTCTCGATGAACAAAATAATCTTGAGCTGTAAGACAAAAGTGTCTGATAACCTCTAAAAGAAAAACCTATCAGATTAACAGCAGATTTCTCAGCAGAAAACTTAAAAGCCAGAAGGAACTGGGGTCCCATCTTTACTCTCCTAAAACAAAACCATTACCAGCCAAGAACTTTGTATTTGGCAAAACTAAGCTTCATAAATGAAGGAGAGATAAAGTCTTTTTCAAACAAACAAATACTGGGAGAATTTGCCACTATCAAGCCAGTACTACAAGAAATGTTAAAAGGAGTTCTAAATTTTTTTTTTTTTTTTTTTTTTTTTGAGACAGAGTCTCACTCTGTCGCCCATGCTGGAGTGCAGTGGCACGATCTCGGCTCACTGCAATGTCTGCCTCCTGGGTTCAAGTGATTCTCCCACCTCAGCCTCCTGAGTAATGGGGACTACAGTTGCATGCCATCATGCCCAACTAGTTTTTGTATTTTTAGTAGAGACAGGATTTTGCCATGTTGGTCAGGCCGGTCTTGAACTCCTGACCTCAAGTGATCCACCTGCCTTGGCCTCCCAAAGTGCTTGGATTACAGATGTGAGCCACTGCACCTGGCCTAGTTCTAAATCTTGAAACAAATGCTGGAAATATACCAAAATAGAACCTGCTTAAAGCATAAATATCACAGGGCCTATAAAACAATAACACAATGAAAAAAATAACAGAAGGTATAAAGGCAACAACTTGCATAATGAATAGAACAATACCTCACATTTCAATACTAATGTTGAATGTAAATGGCCTAAATGCTCCACTTAAAAGATACAGAATGGATAAATATCAACGAACCAAGTATCTGCTGTCTTCAAGAGACTCACCTAAAACATAAGCACCCACATAAACTTAAGGTATAGGGGTGGAAAAAGATATTCCATGCAAATGGAAACCAGAAGCAAGCAGGAGTAGCATCTTCAATTCTTATATCAAACAAAACAGACTTTAAAGCAACAACAGTAAAAAAATATATAAATAAATAAAAAATATAAAAAGACAAAGAGGGACATTATATAATAATAAAAAGACTAGTTCGACAGGAAAATATCACATCCTAAATGTATATGCACCTAACACTGGTGCTCCTAATTTTATAAAACGATTACTACTAGTCCTAATAAATGAGATAGATGGCAACACAGTAATAGTAGGGGACTTCAATGCTCTACTGACAGCACTAGACAGGTGATCAAGACAGAAAGTCAACAAAGAAACAATGGACTTAACAGATATTTACAGAACATTCTATCCAACAACTGCAGAGTATACATTCTTTTCTTCAGCACATGGAACATTCTCCAAGATAGACCATATGATAGGTCACAAAACAAGCCTCAATAAATTTAAGAAAATCAAAATTATATAAAGTATCCTCTCAGACCATAGTGGAAAAAAAACCTGGAAATTAACTCCAAAAGGAACCCTTAAAACTATACAAATACATGGAAATTAAATAATTTTCTCTTGAATGATCTTTGGGTCAACAATGAAATCAAGATGGAAATTTAAAAATTCTCTGAGTTGAACAAATAGTGATACAATGTATCAAAACCTCTGGGATACAGTAAAAGCTGTGCTAAGAGGAAAGTTTATAGCATTAAATGTCCACATCACAAAGTCTGAAACAGTGCAAACAAACAATCTCAACCTCAAGCTCACACCTCAAGGAAGTAGAGAAACAAGAACAAACCAAACCCAAAACCAGCAGAATAGAAGAAATAACAAAGACCAGAGCAGAACTAAATGAAATTGAAACGAATACAAATACAAAAGACAAATGACACAAAAAGCTGTTTCTTTGGAAAGATAAGCAAAATTTATGCACCAATAGTGAGATTAATCAAGAAAAGAAAAGAGAAGATCCAAGAAAACTCAATTAGAAATAAAAGGGAGATATTACAACTGATACCACAGAAATACAAAAGACTATTCAAGGCTGCTATAAATACCTTTACACACAGAAACTAGAGAATCTAGAGGAGATGGATACATTTCTGGAAATATACAACCCTCTTAGATTAAATCAGGAAGAAATAGAAGCTCTGAACAGACCAACAACAAGTAGCAAGACTGAAACAATAATTCAAAAATTGCCAACAAAAAATGTCCAGGACCAGATGGATTCATGGCTGAGTTCTATCCAACATTCAAAGAAGAAATGGTACCAATCTTACTGAAACTGCTCCAAAAGATGGAGAACAAGGCAATCCTCCCTAAATAATTCTGTGAAACCAGTATCATGTTAATACCAAAACCAGCAAAGGACATAACAAAAAAGAAAACTACAGACCAATACTGTGATGAACATAGATCCGAAAATCCTCAAGAAAATATTAGCTAATTTAATCCAACAGCATATCAAAAAGATAATACACCGTCATCAAGTGGGTTTTATACCAGGGATCAGGGATGGTTTAACAATAAATGTGATGCACCGTATAAACAGTATTAAAAACAAAAATCATATCATCTCAATAGATACACAAAAAGCATTTGACAAAATCCAGCATCCTTTATGATTGAAATCCTCAGCAAAATTGGCATAGAAGGGACACATCTTAAGATCATAAAAGCCATTTATGACAAACCTATGGCCAATATTATATGGAATGGGAAAAGGTTGAAAGCGTTTGCTCTGAGAACTGGGACAAGATAAGGATACCCACTTTCACCACTTATGTTTAACAGTACTGGAAGTCCTAGACAGAGCATCAGATGAGAAAAAGAAATAAAGTTCATTCAAATCAGTAAAGAGGAAGTCAAGCTGCTGCTTTTTACTGATGATATGATCGTATACCCAGAAATCTCTACTCAATGAAAAAGCTCCTATATCTGATAAATGAATCCAGCAAAGTATCAGGATACAAAATCAATGTAAACAAATCAGCAGCACGGCTATGCACCAACAACAACCAAGCTGAGAAAAAAATCAAGAACTCAACCCCCTTTTATAGCATCTGCAAAACAAACAAACAAACAAGCAAACAACTAAAAACAACTTAGAAGAAGCCAACTGGGAAGGGAAGGGGCCAATACAGCCAAGTAGAAACAGCTCCGGTCTGCAGCTCCCACCGAGAGGAACGTAAACAGCAAGTGAATTCTGCATTTCTAAGTGAGATATCGAGAGATTCTCTCACTGGGACTGACTAGGTGGTTGGTGCGACCCATGGAGTGCAAGGAAAAGCAGGGTAGACTGATGGTTTGCTCAGGAGCTTCATGGGGCAAAGGGACCTCCCTCCCCTAGTGAGGGATTGTGCTACCCACCCGGAGAATGATGCTTTTCTCATGGAGATTTTCAATCCATGGATTGGGAGATTCCCTCATGTTCTCACACTACCAGAGCCCTGGGCCGGAAGCACAAAGTTGTGCAGACCCATGGCAGCTGCTAGGGTAGGCAGCCGCTTGGGGCAGGCATTGAGCTGCATTTTTTTTTGCATACTTTGGCAGCTCTTGGAACTCCAGTGAGTCAGGAGATCCATCCACTCTTGTGGAAAGGGGGCTGAAGTTAGGGAGCCAAGCAGACTCACTTAGCAGTTCCCACTTCCACAGAACCGTGCAAGCGAAGACCCACTGGCTTGGAATCTCCTCTGGCCAGCACAGCAACCTGGAGTTGGCCTAAGATGACAGAGTTCCTGAGGAGAGGAAGGGGTAACTGCTGTTACTGTGGATCTAGTCAGTGGCTTTCCCCTGCCAGTGCTAGGGAGACTGTGAGGTTTGGACTGAGCAGAATTTCCCACAGTGCAGTGCAGTGGCTATGGCAAATCATGGCCGGACTGCTTCTTTAGGTGGGAACCAGATCCATATCTCCTCATTGGACAGGGCCTCTCTGCAGGAATTCCAGCAACTCCAGTCAGGGGTTTATTAGACAGAACTTTCATCTCCCTGGGTCAGAGGACTTGAGGGGAGGGATGGCCGTGGTCTCAGGTTCAGCAGACTTAATCTTTCCTGCCTGCTGGCTTTGAAGAGTCCAGGCAATCTGGACGAGGGGGATTCCCCCAGAGGCAGTGAACCTACAATGTTAAGGGGCAGCTAGACTGCCTCCTTAAGTGGGTCCCTGATAGTGTGCCTCCTGACTAGGTGAGATCTCCCAAGAGAGGTTGCCAGACACTTCATACAGGAGAATTCTGGCTGGCATCAGGTCAGTGCCCCTTTGGGATGAAGCTTCCAGATGAAGGAGCAGGCAGCAATCTTTACTGTTCTGTAGCCTCCACCAGTGATACCCAGGCAAACAAGGTTTGGAGTGGACCTTCAGCAAACTGCAACAGACCTGCAGAAGAGGGGCCTGTTAAAAGAAAGCAAACAGCAACGACAACACCACTACCAAGAAAAAAGATGCCACAAAAACAGCATCCAAAGGTGAATGCCTCAAAGATCAAAGGTAGATAAATCCACAAAGATGAGGAAAAACCAATGTGAAAATGCTGAAAATTCCAAAGGCCAGAATGTCTCTTTTCCTCCAAATGATCATAACACCTCTCCAGCAAGGGCACAGAATGGGGCTGAAGCTGAGATGGATGAACTGATAGAAGCAGGCTTCAGAAAGCAAGTAATAATGAACTTCGCTGAGCTAAAGGATTATCTTCTAACTCAATGCAAAGAAGCTAAGAACCATGATAAAAGATTACAGGAGCTGTTAACTAGAATAACCAGTTTATAGAGGAAAATAAACGACCTGATGGAGCTGAAAAACACAGCATGAGAACTTCATGATACAAATGCAAGTACCAATAGCTGAATCAAACAAGTGGAGGAGAGAATGTCAGAGCTTGAAGACTATCTTTCTGAATAAGATATAAGACTATCTTTCTGAATAAGATATAAATAAGGCAAACAGACAAGATTAGAGAGAAAAGAATGAAAAGGAACAAACCAAAGCTATGAACTATGGGAGTATATAAAAATACCAAACCTAGGACTGATTGGAGTACCTGAAAGAGATAGGGAGAATGGAACAAAGATGGAAAACACACTTCAGCTATCATCCAGGAGAACTCCCCCAACCTAGCAAGACAGGCCAACATTCAAATCCAGGAAATCCAGAGAACCCCAATAAGATACTCCATGAGAACAACCCCAAGACACATAATCGTCAGATTCTCCAAGGTTGAAATGAAGGAAAAAATGTTACGGGCACCCAGAGAGAAATGCAAGTTCACCTACAAAGGAAAGCCCTTTAGACTAACAGTGGACCTCTCAGCAGAAACCCTACAAGCCAGAAGAGATTGGAGGCCAATATTCAACATTCTTAAGAAAAGAATTTCCAACCCGGAATTTCACATCCAGCCAAACTAAGCTTCATAAGTGAAGGAGAAATAAAATCCTTTACAGACAAGCAAATGCTGAGGGATTTCATCACCACCAGGCCTGCCTTGCAAGAGCCCCTGAAGGAATCACTAAACATGGAAAGGAAAAACCGTTACCAGCCACTACAAAAACACACCAAAGTACATAGACCAATGACACTATGAAGCAACTACATTAACAAGCCTGCAAAATTAACCAGCCAGCATCATGATGACAGGAATGAATTAACACATAACAATATTAACCTTAAATTTAAATGTGCTAAATTCTACAATTAAAAGACAGAGAGTGGAAAACTGGATAAAAAAGACAATACCCATCAGTGTGCTATATTCAAGAGACACATCTGATGTGCAAAGACACACATAGGCTCAGAATAAAGGAAATTTACCAAGGAGGTAATTCCCAAAGGAGGAAAATTTACCAAGCCAATGGAAAGCAGAAAAAAGCAGGGGTTGAAATTCTAGATTCTGACAAAACAGACTTGAAGCCAACAAAGGTCAAGAAAGACGAAGAAGGGCATTACATAATGGTAAAAGGCTGAATTCAACAAGAAGAGCTAACTGTCCTAAATATATATGTACCCAATACAGGAGAACACAGATTCATAAAACAAATTCTTAAAGACCTTCAAAGAGACTTAGACTCCCACACAATAACAGTGGGAGACTTTAATGCCCCACTGCCAATATTAGATAGATCGTCAAGACAGAAAATTAACAAAGATATTCAAGACTTAACTCAACCTGGATCAATGGACCTGAGAGATATCTACAGAACTCTCCACCCCAAAACAACGGAATATACATTTTTTTTTCTCAGTGCCACATGACACTGACTCTAAAATCACATAATTGGAAGTAAAACACTCCTTAGCAAACGCGAAATAACTGAAATCATAACAGTCTCTCAGATTATAGCACAATCAAATTAGAACTCAAGATTAAGAAACTCACTGAAAACCACACAAGTACATGGAAACTGAACAACCTACTTCTGAATGACTCCTGGGTAAATTAATGAAATTAAGGCTGAAATCAAGAAGTTCTTTGAAACTAATGAGAACAAAGAGACAATGAACCAGAATCTCTGGGATGCAGCTAAAAGAGTGTTAAAAGGGAAATTTGTAGCACTAAATGTTCACATAAAAAAGCTAGAAAGATCTCATATCAACATCCTAATATTACAATGAAAAGAACTAGAGAAACAAGAGAAACAAACCCTAGAGCTAGCAAAAGACAAGAAATAACCAAGCTCAGAGTGGAACTGAAGGAGACAGAGACATGAAAAACCCTTCAAGAAACAAAAATCGATGAATCCAGGAGCTGGTTTTTAAAAAATCAATAAAATAGATCAACCACTAGCTAGACTAATGAAGAAGAAAAAAAGAGAATATATAAATAAACACAATCAGAAATGATAAGGGGGAATGCCACCACTGACGCCATAGAAATACAAACAACCATCAGAGTATACTATAAACAACTCTTTGCATATAAACCAGAAAATCTAGAAGAAATGGATAAATTCCTGGACACATATGCCCTCTTAAGACTGAACTAGGAAGAACTGGAATCCCTGAATAGACCAATAACAAGTTCTGAAATTGAGGCAGTAATAAATAGCCCACCAACCAAAAAAGTCCAGGACCAGATGAATTTACAGCTGAATTCTTCCAATGGTACATTTATCTGAAACTATTCCAAAAAACTGAAAAGGAGAGACTCCTCCCTAACTCATCTTATGAGGCCAGCATTATCCTGATAACCAAAACTTGGCAGAGATACAACAAAAAAAAGGAAAGTTCAGGCCAATATCCCTGATGAACATTGATGCAAAAGTAATCAATAAAATACTCACAATCCTCGAAATGATAAAAGCCATTTATGTCAAACCTACAGTCAATATCATACTGAATGGGCAAAAGCTTGAAGCATTCCCCTTGAAAACTGGCACAAGACAAGGATGCCTTCTCTCACCACTTCTATTCAAAATAGTGTTGGAAGTTCTGGCCAGGGAAATCAGGCAAGAGAAAGAAATGAAGGGTATTTAAATAGGAAGAGAGGAAGTCAAATTGTCTTTGCTTGCAGATGATATGTTCCTATATCTAGAAAACCACATCAACTCAGCTGCAAAGCTTCTTAAGCTGATAAGCAACTTCAGCAAAGTCTCAGGATACAAATTCAATGTGCAAAAATCACAAGCATTCCTATACACCAAAAACAGACAAGCAGAGAGCCAAATCATGGCTCATTCACAATTGCCACAAAGAGAATAAAATACCTAGGAATACAACTAACAAGGGAAGTGAAGGACATCTTCGAGAATAACTACAAACCACTGATCAAGGAAATCAGAGAAGACACAAACAGGTGAAAAAACATTCCATGCTTATAAATATGAAAATCAATATAATGAAAATGGACATACTTCCCAAAGCAACTTATAGATTCAATGCTATTCTCATTAAACTACCACTGATATTCCTCACAGAATCAGAATGAACTATTTTAAAATTCATGTGGAACCAAAAAAGAGCTCATATAGCCAGGACAATCCTAGGCAAAAAGAACAAAGCTGGAGGCATCACGCTACCCAACTTCAAACTATACCAAAAGGCTACAGTAACCAAAATAGCATGGTACTGGTACAAAAACAGGCATATAGACCAGTGGAACAGAACAGAGAACTCAGAAATAAAACTGCATATCTACAACCATCTGATGTTTGACAAACCTGACAAAAATAAGCAATGGGAAAAGAATTCCCTATTTAATAAATTGTGCTGGGAGAACTGGCTAGCCATATGCAGAAAATTGAAACTGGACCCCTTCCTTACACTTTATACAAAAATTAACCCAAGATGTATTAAGAACTTAACTGTAAAACCCAAAACTATAAAAACCCTAGAAGAAAATCTAGGCAATACTATCGGGGGAAACCCCAGCCCCGATATTCAACATGGGTTCTTTTCTATTTCCCTAAGTGTTGGCTGGTCTGAGAAATAAAGGGAAAGAGTACAAACGAGAGATATTTTAAAGCTGGGTGTCCAGGGGAGACATCACATGCCGGCAGGTTCCGTGATGCCCCTGAGCCATAAAACCAGCAAGTTTTTATTAGCGATTTTCAAAAGGGGAGGGAGTGTATGAATAGGGTGTGGGTCACAGAGGTCACATGCTTCACAAGATAATAAAATATCACAAAGCAAATGCAGGCAGGGTGAGATCACAGTACCACAGGATGGGGTGAAATTAAAATTGCTAATGAAGTTTTGGGCATGCATTGTCATTGATCACATCTTATCAGGAGATGGGGTTTGAGAGCAGACAACAGATCCGACCAAAGTTTATTAGGTGGGAATTTCCTTGTCCTAATAAGCCTGGGAGAGCTACAGGAGACCAGGACTTATTACATCCCTTTGGCTTCTACCGTAAAAGACAGCCACCCCTAAAGGGCCATTTCAGAGGCCTACCCTCAGAGGTCATTCTCTTTCTCAGGGATGTCCCTTGCTGAGAAAAATAATTCAGCGATATTTCTCCTATTTGCTTTTGAAAGAAGAGAAACATGGCTCTGTTCCACCCGGCTCACGGGCAGTCAGAGTTTAAGGTTATCTCCCTTGTTCCCTGAACATTGCTGTTCTCCTGTTCTTTTTTCAAGGTGCCCAGATTTCATATTGTTCAAACACACATGCTCTACAAACAATTTGTGCAGTTAATGCAATCATCACAGGGTCCTGAGGCGACATACATCCTCCTCAGCTTACAAGGATGACGGGCATTAAGAGATTAAAGTAAAGACAGGCATAGGAAATCAGAAGGGTATTGACTGGGGAAATGATAAGTGTCCATGAAATCTTCACAGTTTATGTTCAGAGATTGCAGTAAAGATAGGCATAATAAATTATAAAAGTATTAATTTGGGGAACTAATAAATGTCCATGAAATCTTCACAATTTATGTTCTTCTGCCATGGCTTCAGCTGGTCCCTCCGTTTGGGGTCCCTGACTTCCTGCAACACAATACCACGTAGGCATGAGCAAAGATTTTCTGATGAAATCACCAAAAGCATTTGCAACAGGCTGGTCATGGTGGGTCATGCCTATAATACAAGCACTTTGGGAGGCTAAGGCTGACAGATAACTTGAGCTCAGGAGTCTGAGACCAGCCTGGCCAACATGGCAAAACTCTCTCTACTAAAAACACAAAATTAGCAGGGCATGTTGATGCATGCTTGTAATTTCAGTTACTTGGAAGGCTGAGGCACAAGAATAGCTTGAACTCAGGAGGTGGAGGTTGCAGTGAGCTGAGATCATGTGACTGCACCCCAGCCTGGGTGATGGAGTTAATCTGCCTAAGAAAAACCCAACAATAACAACAATAACAAAAAGCAAGCAATTGGGAAAGGATTCCCTATTTAATAAATGGTGCTGTGAGAACTGGCTAGCCATATGCCGAAAATTGAAACTGGACCTCTTCCTTATACCCTGTACAAAAATTAACTCAAGATAGATTAAAGACTTAAATGTAAAGACCAAAACTATAAAAACCCTAGAAGAAAATATAGGCAATACCATTCAGGACATAGGCATGGGCAAAGATTTTGTGATGAACCTGTCAAAAGCAATTGCAACAAAAGGAAAAATTAACAAATGGAATCTAATTAAACTAAAGAGCTTCTGCACAGCAAAAGAAACTATCATTAGAGGGAACAGACAATCTACAGAATGGTAGAAATTTTTTTCAATGTATCCATCTGAGAAAGGTCTAATATCCAGAATCTACAAGGAACTTAAACAAATTTGTAAGAAAACAACAAACAACCCCATTAAAAAGTGTGCAAAGGACATGAACACACTTCTCAATAAAAAGACATACATGGGGCCAACAAACATGAAAAAATGCCTAACATCACTAATCATCAGGGAAATGCAAATCAAAACCTTGTTCCAGACAGAATAGTGATTATTAAAAGGTCAAGAAACAACAGATGCTGTCAAGGCTGTGGAGAAATAGGAATTCTTCTACACTGCTTGTGGGAATGTAAATTAGTTCAACCATTGTGGAAGACAGTGTGGTGATTCCTCAAAAATCTAGAGTCAGAGATAGCATTTGAACCACCAATCCCATTACTGGGTATGTACCCAAAGGAATAAAAGAATTCTATTATAAATATGCACACATGCATTATGTTTATTGCAGCACCATTTACAATAGCAAAGATACAGTATCAACCTAAATGCCTACCAGTGATAGACTGGATAAAGAAAATTTGGTACATATATACCATGAAATACTATGCAGCCATAAAAGGAAATGAAATACTGCATAGTATTTCATGGTGTATATGTGCCAAATGCAGGGACATGCAGGGACATGGATAAAGCTGGAAGCCATTATTCTCAGCAAACTAATGCAGGAACAGAACACCAAACACCGCTTGATCTCACTTATAAGTGAAAGCTGAACAATTAGAACACATGGACACAGGGAGGGGAACACCACACACTGGGAACTGTTGGAAGAGGATGGGGGTAGGGAGAGCATCAAGAAAAATAGCTAATGCATGCCAGGCTTAATACCTAGGTGATGGGTTGATAGGTGCAGCAAACCACCATGGCACACGTTTACCTATGTAACAAACCTGAACATCCTGCACATGTACCCTGGAATTTAAAAATTAAAAAAACAAAACAAAAAAAAAACAAAAAAAAACCTTAGGAATATACCTAGTCAAGGAGGTGAAAGATCTCTATAAGGAAAACTACAAAGCACTGCTGAAAGAAATAATTGACAACACAAACAAATGCTCATGGATGGGTAGAATCAATACTGTGAAAATAACTATACTGCCAAAAGCAATCTACAGATTCAATGCAATTCCCATCAAAGTACCATTATCATTCTTCACATCACTAACAATCCTAAAATTCATATGGAACCAAAACTGAGCCTGTGTGGTGAAAGCAAGACTAAGCAAAAAGAACAAATCTGGGGGCATCACATTACATGCCTTAAAACTATACTACAAGGGTATCGTCACCAAAACAGCATGGTACTGGTATAAAAATAGCCATGTAGACCAATGGAACAGAATACAGAACCAAGAAATAAAGCCAAGTGTTTACAGTCAACTGATCCTCAACAAAGCAAACAAAACATAAGTATGGAAAGGACACCCTATTCAACAAAAGGTGCTAAGATAATCAGCAAGCCACATGTAGAAGAATGAAACTGGATCCTCATCTCTCATCTTATATAAAAATCAACTCAAGATTCATCAAATACTTAAGTGTAAGACCCGAATCAATAAAAATTCTGGGAGATAGCATCAGAAAAACTCTTCTAGACATTGGCTTAGGCAAAAAGTTCATGACCAAGAATGCAAAAGCAAATGCAACAAAAACAAAAACAAATATATGGGACCTATTTAAACTATAAAGTTCCTGTAGAGCAAAAGAAACAATCCACAGAGTAAACGGACAACCCACAGAATGGGAGAAAATATTAGCAAACTATGCATTTGACAAAGGACTAATATCCAGAATCTACAAGGAACTCAAACAAATCATCAAGAAAAACAACAACAACAAATAATCCCATCAAAAAGTGGGCTAAAGACATGAATAGACAATTCTCAAAAGAATATATACAAGTGACCAACAAACATAAAAAATGCTCATTATCACTAATTATCAGGGAAATACAAACTAAAACCACAATGAGATACCACTTTACTCCTGCAAGAATGGTCATGATTAAAAAATAAAAAAATAATAGATGTTGGCGTGGAGGGAACACATCCCACGCTCATGGATGAGTAGAATCAATATTGTGAAAATAACTGTTACACTGTTGGTGGGAATGTAAACTACTATAACCACTATGGAAAACAGTATATTGATTCCTTAAAGAACTAAAAGTAGGACTACCATTTGACTCATCAATCCCGTGTTAGCGGTGTCAGATCTGTATGGGTCTGCAGCACCCTCAGTTCTTGCTTCCTCAGAAGAAAGAATTTGACTGAGCAGCATAAGGCAGAAGGAGAGACTGATGCAAGTTTAGAGCAGGAGCAAAAGTTTATTAAAAAGCTTCAGAGCAGGAACAAAAGGAAAGAAAGTATACTTGGAAGAGGGCCAAGCAAGCGACTAGAAAGACAAGAGCATGGTTTGACTTTTTGACTTGGGGTTTTATATGTTGGCATACTTCCAGGGTCTTCTGTTTCTTCTTCCCTGATTCTTCCCTTGGGGTGGGCTGCCTGCATGTGCAGTGGTCTGCTAGCACTTGAGAGGTGAGCATGTGCGGTGTGTTTACTGGAGTCGAATGCATGCTCACTTGAGGTGTTCTTCCCTTACTGGTGGAATATCTCTGAGTCATATACAGTTAAACTCCACTATTTTGCCTCTTAACTGCACATGCTCAAGCCCACTCATCCAACTCCTGAGATATTATTGGAGAGCTGCTGATCACCAGTTTCAGGTTTTTTTCTATCTCTAGGGAGAATGACTGCCTTTCCCTGGTGCTGGCTGTGACCAATTATTATTTTTGAGAGATGGTTAATAACTACCTGACCATCACCTGATGGTCACTTGATATTCCTGGTTGCGGGAGCCCTCTCCTGTGCTACTCATGCCTGTCCCTAGCTACCTACTATAACACCACTACTGGGTATCTACCTAGAGGAAAAGAAGTTATTCTATGAAAACGACACTTGAAGATGCATGTTTATAGCAGCACAATTTGCATTTGCACAAATATGGAACCAGCCTAAATGCCTATCAAGCAATGAGTAGATAAAGAAAATGTGGCATTTATACAATATAAAATACTACTCAGCCATGAAGAAGAACAAAATAATGTCATTTGCAGCAACCTGGATGGAGTTGGAGACCATTATTCTAAGTGAAGTAACTCAGGAATGGAAACCCAAATATCATATGTTCTTACTTATAAGTGGAAGCTAAGCTATATGAATGCAAAGGCATAATAATGGTATAACGAACTTTAGGTACTCAAAGGGAAGGTTGGGAGGAGGATGAGGGATAAAAGACTACACATTGTGTATCATTTACATTGCTCAGGTGACAGGTGCACCAAAATATCAGAAATTACCACTGAAGAACTTATCTATGTAACCAAAAACCACCTGTTTTCCAAATAAAAAATACTGAAAAAAAAATGATGTCGACATCTGCCACTGACTCCACTGCTAGATTTCTGTGAATAGATAATGTTTCTGTTACATCTGAGTCAAATCCCTCCCTATTTAATAGTGTGGTGGGTTGAATTGTGTCCATGAAAGACATGTTGAAGTCATAACTCCTGGTACTTCTGAATGTAGGTCTGCAAATAGGGTCTTTGCAGATGTTATCAAATCAAGATGAGGTTATCTGGATTAGGATGTCACCCAGAGACTGGGATCTTTATCAGAGAAAGGAGAAGGATATTTGGAAACAGAGACAGAGAGACATACAAAAGGAATAGGGCTATGTGACCACCAAGGTAGAAATTGGAGTGACTGCAGGAGCCATCAGAAATTAGATGTCAAAGAAAAATGCTTCTTTAGAGCCTTCAGAGGGAGTACAATACTGCTGACACCTTTATTTTGGACTTATAACCTCCAAAACTGTGAGATCATAAATTTCTGTTGTCCTAAAAAAATAAAAAAGAAATCACAAAATGAAAATCAAATTAAATCCAAAGTAAGAAAGAATAAAAATAAAAGAATGAATCTATGAAATTAACAGCAGGAAAATATTAGAGAAAATTAATGAAGCCAAAACCTGGTTTCCGGAAAAATAGTGAAATTGGTAAATCTTTACCTATATTGATCAAGAAAAAATCCTGAAATGAAGTAAATTGCCAATATCAGGAATTTTACCCCAAAAATGGTGGATTAAAGGCTTTTAGCATAGCTTGTCTACTTGCAAATAGCAAAATAGTGCATATAAATTCACATTGTGAGGATTTATTCCAGAAGAAATACTGAGAAGTCACCAAAAAGGTGAAGGATAGTTCAGACACTCGGGAAAGAGAAGTGAGGCGAGCAGCCTGTGTGGCAGTGCTTGGCTGAGGAAAGAGAGTGAAGAGAGCGGCGGAGTTTTCTTCTGTGACTCACCTTTCCACTGGCTGTTTATGTAACCCAGGCTATGGGAGAGCGCCTTGTTTCTCCCAAACCCTGAAGCTAACTTGGGGAGAGTCTGGGAGACTGTGAGAGAAAAAGGACACTGGAAAAAGCTGCAGGCCTTTTCCCAGACCTAGGACTGAGAGGAAGATTCCGTTTTCAATCTGGGCTCATACTAAGTCAGTCATTATTTGATAACCTGGCAGCGGTGGCCGCTGCAGGCATTTTAGTCTCTGGCCAGAGATTGTAGTACTTGGTTTGCGAAAGGAGACCAGAATGATTATGGAGTGTACTCCAGCCATGGCAGCTGGAACTGGACTCTCTCACATCACAGGACTGAAGTGGGAGGAGATTTGCTGAAGCTGCAGTTTCTCCCAGGCAGTCAGATTTGCAGCCAGGAACAGCTTTGTGACCTGGGACTAGTCTCCGTGTGACATTGCTGGGTGCCCCAGCCTGCTGCCTTAGTCATTTAAGGGAGTGAGTCCTACTGGTTCTGAGGAGAGGGAGGGAGGTGGTTCCCACTCCACAGACTGGATTGGGAACATGGGCCACTCCTCCCTTCCTGTGCAAAGAGTATAGTGCAGAGGTGGCTTCTCTACTCCTTGCCTGATTATATCTCCAGGCATTTGGTGTACCTGCTCCCACCCCTGCAGGGTTACCTGCCCTCTCTCCAGACTCGATCTGAGGTGGTGGGCACCATACTGGTCCCACCCGTTGTGGGACTCTGTCCTGCCTGGGCAGTCTTAGTCCTTGTATTTTTGCATCATGCAATCCCGAACAGACATTCACCAGAGTGTGCTCAGACTGTGCTCAATTCTGACGACCACAAAAGGCTGACAAGATTCAGGGGAGCTGCAGCATTCCTGGAGGTCTAACAATTAGGGCAGATTGTCCA
Source organism: Macaca fascicularis (assembly GCF_037993035.2). Lineage (NCBI taxonomy): Eukaryota > Metazoa > Chordata > Mammalia > Primates > Cercopithecidae > Macaca > Macaca fascicularis. Next base: position 91,007,373 of record NC_088380.1, on the reverse strand, counting down.
TAGGGGAAGGAAGAGTACAGCACAACAAAGCACCCTTTGGGACAAAGGAGATCAGAGTGGCACTCTCCTGTGCTCTAAAGCTACTTGCTTGGGAACTGAAAGTGATTTCATACCTCCCAGCAGAGATGCAGGTGCAGCACTGGGCTCTGTATGGGAGGAGCATGGTTCTATCTCAGTGGCCAGGTGGCACCAGTGCTCAGAAACAGATATGAAGAGGGGAACTTCTCCTCCCAGCTTCCCCCACCCACAGCTGCACACATAGCCTTGGCTATTCTTATGAGAGGTTGGTACAGTTGTACCTGTGGATGGCCATTCCAAGGCTATAATGGGCACTGCAACACCATGGGTGTTGTGCCCACCAGGCTGGGCTTACACAGTGGGCAGGGCCCTTCTCCCTCTCTACCTGGAATGGCTGCAGGAATGTTGATCAGATGAGCTGCAAAGCTATCTATGTTGCACTGAGGAAAAGGTCTTTCCTGAGGCCAATCTGGTGGAGAGCCATGGTACAGGTATTTTCCATGACCCTCAGCTGCATGGCAGCCTGGAGATAAATGACAGTGTCTATCTTAACTGAAAGTGACAAGCCCCAGGATAACGGTGGAGCTGGTACAGCAACGTGCCCCTCATCCCACACCCCCCACCACATACACTGTGGACCTATATCTACTCATCTTTGTCCCCCATTCCAGGGCCTGCATGGAACTCAGGAAACTGGGCATTTCACAGATCAAAACACTGCCTGAGATAACAGAGAGCCTCTTCCAGTAAAGAAAGATCAAGCACAGACCCATCAATTTCTGCTGCAACTGGGATAACTGGCTAGCCATACGCAGAAGATTGAAACTAGACCCTTTTCTTATACTATATACAAAAATTAACTCAAGAAGGATTAAAGACTTAAATGTAAAACCCGAAATCTATAAAAACCCTGGATGACCATGTATGCAATACCATTCAGGACATAAGCATGGGCAATGATTTCATGACAAAGACACCAAAAGCAATTGCAACAAAAGCAAAAATTGACAAATGGGATCTAATTAAACTAAAGAGCTTCTGCAATGCAAAAGAAAGTATCAACAGAGTAAACAGACAACCTACAGAATGGGAGAAAATTTTTGCAAACTATGCATCTGACAAAGGCCTAATATCCAGCGTCTATAAGGAACTTAAACACATTTACAAGAGAAAAAACAAACAATCCCATTAAAAAGTGGGCAAATGACATGAACAGACATTTCTCAAAAGAAGACATACATGCTGCCAGCAATCATATGAAAAAAGATCAACATCACTGATCATTACGGAAATGCAAATCAAAACCACAGTGAGACAGCCACTGACTAGTGTGAGATAGTATTACTAAAAAAGTCAAAAAGTAACAAATGCTGGTGAGGTTGCAGAGAAAAAGGAACTCTTACACACTGTTTGTGCGAGTGTAAATTAGTTCAACCATTGTGGAAGACCATGTGGCAATTCCTTAAAGACCTAAAGACAGAAATGCCATTCGACCCAGCAATCCCATTATCAATGGTTTTGTCGGATGGGATAAGTGACAGGAAGAGATCAAGAAAAAAACTTTTTTTGGGTACTGAAAATGTTCTACATATTAGTTGTCTGGTACTTTTTCCTTTATACAAATTACATCTCAATAGTATTGATTATGGAAAATAAAAAAATATAATTACTGCAGAAGACGTGTTCACAGAATAAAGGTTGCAAAGACTCAAATAAGTCAAATGCCATGAAAGACAGCCAGTAGATGTAAGATGTAGAGTAAATCACACACAATCTCAAACAAATTAGGGATTGGACTGGGTATATGTCATCATTCTGTGGAGTAGAGATTTAAAATTCATTTCTTCAATTCAAATCTATCAAATTGTCAGCTTTATTTGAGCAAATATGTGTATTTTAGTGGCTTTTGGAACATATGCTCTCTTGAAAAATCTGCTTATGAAACAGAATATAGCATGAGGTTACTTCAAGCATAACTAATAATATGTTTATGTGCCATCCATGCATGTTGGAAAGCTAGGTGTACAACCACTTCATGAACAAATATTGAAGGACATTTTAATGTGTAACATGCCGTCATAAGTAGTTTGGAATAGTAAAAAAATTATGGGGACTTTGCTCTTAAGCAGCGTTTAAGGTTAGTTAAAAACACCAGATTAAAAAAAAATACCAAAGATATATTTTGTGTGCAGAATGCATGGGATGTACATGTGACAAAAGTTGTAGAAGTTCAGGAAAAGGGAGATCACTAGATGACTGTTTCCCAGAGTGTGAGACATGCACAATGGTAGTTCTCTGGATGAATTTATTTATATAATTTTTTTTAAAGAAACATACTCTTGCTGTGTCACCCAGGCTAGAGTGTAGTGGCATGATTATAGCTCACCTCAGACTCAGACTCCTGGGCTAAAGCGATCCTCTTGCCTCAGCCTCCTGAGTAGCTGGGATGACAGGCATGAACCACGGCGCCCTGCTAATTTTTATTTTTATTTTTTAGATGGGGAGGGGCATCTCAATATGTTGCCCAATGCTGGTCTCAAACTCCTGGCCGCAAATGATTATCCCACCTTGGCCTCCCAAACTGCTGGGATTATAGGCATGAGCCACCATGCCCAGCTCCCCTGGATGATTTTAGTTGTTTCAACAAATAAGTTTCAAACCAAGGAAGTCATTCCTTTGGTCAATTCTCTTCTAATTCCCCGAAAATATGCCAAGGAAAAAGTCCAAATTTAATGCAATCACACCTTTAACACATCCTTAATATTTTAAAACTTTTTCCTTCTTCTTTCTCTTTTTACAATGAAAAAGCAGAATTAGGATCATGGTCTTTAGTAAGATGTAGTATGTAGCAAGAATTTAATAAAAAATAGTTTGCATCTTATTCTCTTTAGAGTTATTTTTTCATTTTTTATCAAATAATTGTTTTTCAGTCACTGTGTTTGTGTCTCATGTATAAACCACCTACTATGTTCTACTTCTTCCTCCTTTATATTATTTCAAAAATCTGTGAGGCCACAAACCAAAGCAGAATTATATAAGAACAACAAAACCAAAACCAAAACTGCCTCAGCAACTTTTTATAAAAGAAAAACATTATTTGCAGGATTTAAAATCCATAACTTTAGCATTCTCCAAGTTTTATACTGCTTTTATAAAAATGAAACAAAATGGAACACGAACACACACACACAGACACACACACACACAGACACACACACACACACACACACACACACACAAACACAATGCTTCAGCAAAACAAAAACTCTTCCAACTTCTGCTTTAAAAATACTGACTATACTGGTTTGAGTCTGACTCATTGCTGATATTTTAAATTTAGGAAGTTGAACTTCTTTTGAAATAGCAGGAAAAGATCAGTTTTTATCTTTGGCAGATTCTGATGTCACTAGGGTTAAATGTCTAAAATTCAAGTATTCATATTAAAGTTATCCAAATTGTAAGAAAAAGAACTAAATGGAACAAGTAGAGTTAATAAATAATATTAAAAGCCACAGATTACTAAAACCTTGAGAATAAATTACTTTTTAAAATGACCTGTAATTTTTAACATGAATAGTTTATTCTAATGGTGATATCTATTTCACTTTTCTTTTTATTCCAAGAAACTAGTTTTCAAAACCCAATATACTATTATATACTTAATGATGCCTCATAAATATCTTTGGTAAAGAAGTGAGATAGTTTCAGAAATTGATAAAGAGTTTTAGGAAATGTAGCTTGGCCCACAAGATATAGCTTTACACTTATCTCTCAACTCATCTTAGTAGCATTTTTCAAACAAATCATCCATACAATATTCATTAATATTGTGTTCTATGATATGTACGCCTAACTAGAAACTTTGAGAAATTTCCTCCATTATGTCGTTTAGCTTTCACTTACTATATAAGTTTGAGAAAGAAGGTTCTGATTTAGTAACTTACATTATTAAAAACTTACTTTAATTCCTTGGAAAGATCTTGCACCTTCTGCTCTGTTCTATGAAAAGTTGTGGGTGGGTGTGGATTTCTTCCTCTGCTTTACTCAGCACGATCTTACTTTTCTAATATTTTCTAATGTTTAATTCAATCATTGTCCAGGAGAGTTTCTCTGCTTTCTACCACCGGCACCTAACAGGGGAATTTTTCTGAAGAACTTTTTTTGTGGATTTATCTGCATCCATGGGGTAAAGATTTTGTCATAATAAGTTTCAAGAAGAGAAATGGCTCTTATAACTCTAATGACTTTTAGTCTAAAATCAAAGGCTAATAAGAAAGTATTTTAATGCATAAACAAAACTATTTTAGCTCATTTTAGAACAGTCATTGTTATGTTGCCATGTGTAATATTGTGCTCACAAATCAGGCATGGTGGCTCATGCGTGTGATACCTGCATTTTGGAGGCCAAGGCAAGAGTATTACTTAAACCCAGAAGTTCAAGGCTGTGGTGAGCTGTGATTGTGCTACTGCATTCCAACTTAGGTGACAGAGTGAGACCCTGTCTTTAAAATAAATAAATAAATAAATAATTTATACACATATATACACACACACATAGATGTATATATGTATATAACTATGTATACACACAGAGAGACAGGCAGTGTGTGTGCTTATACTTAGTCAAGAAATAAGATTGAGTATTAAAGACTATCGAATAGGCAGGAAAAATAATGCTAAACTCAGTCACAATATCCATTTCTAACTCTTGGGACTTGCAGTAGTCGTTAGGACATCTTTCTCACCGCCCACAGGATTTCAGTAACAACTGAGTTGATTTTTTATGTAAGGGCTAAACTGTTTGAGACAGAAGCACTAGCTGATATTACATGAGAGGTCTGAAAATCAGCAAAACAGCAAAACTTGCTGAGGGAAAATACTACATAGTAATTGATAGGATTTCAATGTTTATTCAGTTTTGGGGGGTAATTTTGTCACAGAGAAAAAAATTCTCTTTAGGTTAAAAAATGATTTGAAATCAGTTTTAGTTTATCTTTTATGATACTGGGTTTCTTTAAAGACTTCTTTCATTAGGTTAAGCCTTCTGTACCTATTTTCTTGACATGGGTCTCAGTGTAAAGACTACATATTTAATTAAGCATGGTAATCTCCAGGCATCCTTTCCTTGAAGAGTTGAGAAGATTGATTGTCATATTTTATCAAGATAAACTTGATATTTTAAATTTAAATGGAATTTACTATTTCATATTTTTACATACTATATATTTAAATTAAAGTAAAGTATTACTTTTGTTATTTCAAACTTCTTATCATATTTTTTCACATTGTTCAGAAAGTTGTGTCATGCTTATGAAGAGAAATTGTTCTTTTTTTTGTATTTAGGTGAGATATAGTTAATTTCATTGAGAAGCGAAGAATAAACTGAAGAACTTACAAAAGTTAGAGAATCACTTTTCGATTACCAATGAGGACAAATTCAGGAAAAATTTCTTTAAATAGTTGAATGACAGAGTTGGATAGAGTATAAGAAATAATATTTATCAATAATAATTTTCAAAATAAAGATGGTAAATTTTGCTTTATCTTTCCAGGATGTATTTAAAGTTGTTTTTCTCCTTGAAGGTGAGAATAAACATTACATACCCCTCTAGGTTTCTATCTAGTTTGCCTGTTAATTTCCTTGGAATTTAATATCCTAGTGAAATTGGAAATACAAAGAAGGAAAGACATAAATCTAATTAACATTAATCATACTTTAAAGCACAATTGTTGAACAAAGATATAATTACACATTTTTAAGCTCAAAGTGTTTTTATATAGTCTTTATACACCAAATTGAAACCTATACTTTAAAAAACTAGCTTATGCTTTTGACAATTATGTTTTAAATTTTTGTATTTTTAGTGACGTATTTTTAGCTTTAAAGGAACATTCTTTTACATGAAGATAAGTAAAACTATTATAAAATGTTTATATATAAAAAACTAGAGAGTAAAAGAAAGTATTTATCTATATAAAATCATTTAGTTAAAATGTATGCATTGTAATAAATAGTACCCATAAGTTTTTCGGTAATGTTACACTGTAAGAAAAATAATTTTTATTATTGTGTATTATTTTGCAATGTTCAATTGTGTAATGAATCCTGAAATTCATTTTAGAATGAAACACCACACGGTGGCAGCATTTACTAAGAAATTGCTGAAGTATGGGGTCATCACAGGGTTGAATGTCCTCTATGCTGCTGTACCCTTTTGTGTCTGTAACATTGGTTGTCTATTTCAACTGTTAAAAATGAATACTGGATTCTTAAGGGTGGAAATGGTAGATATTTTTTATTTATAAACTGTTTTATGTATTCAAAGCCTAGTGTGGTACCTTTCATAGCAGTGAAAAAACACAGACAATATTGGATTTAGTTTGCTGATTTGTATTTTGTACATGTGCTTACAGATAAAACAAACAAACAAACAAACAAACAAACACCAGAAGAAAGTGAAGAATAAGTATTAGCTAGAGGTTAGAATTTGCCACCAAGGTGTATTTTAAATATTCAGAACAGTGGTTAGGTGAACAGCGGTGGGATGAACAGCCCAATGAGTATTTTAAAATGGGAAGCCATTTAAGCATGAATATAGTGGACTAATATCCACAAGCCACTGAAAGCTGAAGGACGAGACTGAGGAAATGATGACACAGAACCTCTCTCCTCCTTTCTTGACTATTACACTCCCGTCTTTGCCAAATACCCATCACTGAATATTTCCTTGCCTAGTTCAACTGTTGAGACCTTAAAATGCACATATATTTGGAAACATTTTCTTCATTTTTCACTTGGTTCTGTAGTAGGATAGCTTATACACCTATCCTGCACAAAGCTGTGACTAAATTGCTACTAGGTTTTCTGATCTTAAGACTCTTAAAATAATGCAAATAATGCCCTTCTGCATTTATGTCATTTGTGCATTTAATTATTCCATAAAACCAGTTACGAACTGCTAGATTTGTTTTAAGAAAAGGCAATTTTTATAAGTAATATAAAATTATTTCTGTGTGAAGGAATTAAAGGTGAATGCCCTGGTGGCTAGTACACAAACTCTAACAGGTCAGGGATCTTCATTTGTTGGGTTCACTGATGTATCCAAGCACCTACAAAGTGTTTGATGTGAAGCGGGTGCTCAATAAATATCATGAGTAAATGAAACAGAAATCTGTGAACTTCTAGCAAAGTAACCAAATCAAAAAGCTTTTTTTTGGATGAGGAATATAATGAAAGATGGCATGACATTGAAATAGGACCTAGAAGAATGAATAAATAATTCATTTCATTTCTGAAATATAATTCCAATTTCTGGGTCTTCAGTAAATAGAAAATAAAAATTTGTTATAAAATTTTAAAGTCACATAGAGTAGGAGTTAACTGGAAATTGTAATTCAATAATCATCATATGTAAAATAAAGATATTGATCATAACCTCTATGAAGTTACATTGTAAGAATTATTTGGAGGATTTTTTTATACTAAGAAATAAAGAACAGTACAAAGTTATGGGTAGGAATGAAGAGTGAGTGAATTTCGAACATTAATATTAATATGACCTGAATTGTGCCTTCTGGCTGTTAGAGCTTAAGGACTTTAATGCCCTTACTTCAGTGTTGTTGGAATGATGCCAGTGATAAATGCTGGCATAATACTTAGGGGCTAACTAATGAAAATGTATTGACTTACTTAACTTTAATTATTTACCTTTTATTATTTACTCTATTTTGGTTGCTGTTCAGTTAGGCAGCTGTTTATTTTTATTATTTTTCTCTTTGATGATAAAATCCTCTCACTAATGAATCCCTCTTACTTGGATGGATATACGGAAGCTTTTTGCAAGGGGATGGGGACAAAAAATTATCGTTTCCAGTCTCTGGCATGATAGTTATAGGTGAGGAGCACGCACACACTTCTTCCTGTTTGCTTTCCCATCCGTTTCTTTCTTTGTCCATTGGTCTCTGTTGACCTCTTGTTCTCATCCACCTCTATAAGCTGGCTCTCATATTCTTCTCCCTTCTTCCTTAGAAATGATCGATTCCAAGGCAGCTTCATTTGAACAATAGCCTTTACATCTTAATGGTAGGAATTCCAAAAACAAAAAGAATACAATTCTTGTGAGACATACTGCTTAAGAGCACAGACTCGAGCTGACTTTCTGGACTGGACATCCAACTCTACCACTGCCAGCTGTGTAATTTTAGGCAAATTACTTAACCTCTTTGTGCCTTGGTTTTCTCGTGTTTAAAATAGTAGCTAACTGATGGCAGAATTGAATGAATTGTATAGGTAAAACTTCTAGAATAGTGCCTGGTGCATAGCTAGCATTATTTGATTGTTGGCTTTGTTTGGGGCAGGATTTTTAGTACCATTGTGTGCGAGAGGTTGTAAGGACGTTAGAGTTTCCTAACATTTGTGACTTTATATCACTAATAAGGTACTTGCTTTATCTGAGAATATGGCCTCAGGACTATACAAGTATTTGAAAGATTTTTTTTTTCTCCACAAAGAAATGAGAAGCAGTATAAAGTCATGGTAGAAATGAATAATCAGTGACTTTTTAACACTAATATTAATATAACCTGAATTGTGCCTTCTGGCTTTTGGAGCTAGAGGATTTTGACACTCTGACTCAGTTATCATTTGAATGATGCCAGCAATAAATTCTGGGATAATACTTAAGGGTTAACTATGCAACTGTAACCTGGGTTGGGTTATTATTACTTGCTCTTTCTGGTTTTGAAAGAGTTTAAGAGGTAACAGGTTTTTGGCCAGAAAACTTCCTTTAATTCACAGAAATGAATACTGTAAAAGTGTTTAAAGCCTTATTATACTGAAGCAATTTCTAATATTAAGAAATTAATCATATATTACTCCTCAAAATATTTTTCTAATAAGCAGTCACAAAATTTGCTACAGATAGATATATACTCACATATGTTTCTGGTATTTAAACATAATGCTACAACTTCTCTAGAACATACTGGTGATCAAATGTGAATTTTTCTTTTAGGATAAAAATTGATGCTTAAAGTTATTATTCTTATTTGTATTTTTTCTATATTAAAAAATTTAACTATTTTCAGTTGACATTAGCTTGGCCTTTCTACAAAATATGTTCTGTATTATTAAGATACTTTTATGTCAATTTGCTTATATTTATAGTTGCTAAATCTGTAACTTTCTAGTGCTTTTTTTTTTTTTTTTTTCCAAAAAAAGAGGATCATGATTCAGGATCTGGGTGAAATTAGAGCAATAATATTCATGGAGAATGTGAAATAGTAGAAAAATAGAGAACAAGGACTTATGCTTATCTATATCCTGGTGGCAAACTAAAACACGGAGACTGTGTCCTAAGTCATAGCCAATCTTCTTCTCAGGACTAATTACATGATTTCTAGGGCCCAGTTCAAAATAAAAATGCAGTGTCCCTTGTTATTGAATTACTAAGAGTTTCAAGATGGCAATGTCAGAGCATTAAGCTCAGCACAGAACAAACATCCATAAAGATGGTCCTTGTCCTCATATTGTGCCTGGAAAGTGTGGTAGACTTTGAATTGCTCTTCCTTGCTCCTTCCTCTCAGAGAACAAATATCTTCAAAAATAAATGAGGTTTCTTTAAACCAAAGTTTAAAGAAAGTAGACACTGAGAACCTAATCTGTGATTACTTCCTTTGTGGTTTTAAAATATGTTCTTAATACTAAATAGATGGTGTCTATTTATATTTGAGTAGATTCTGACAATACTCCAAATATTAAGTGTCTGCCATTCAAAAGGGCTTGAGAAAACTAGGAGTTTATTATTTCCTTAACTAACTCATTCACTTCTGTGAATCAGTAAAATGTTTCAGACTACTCACAATTTCATGAAAACATAAACAGTATGGCTAATACTCCAAATCACGAGGCGACCTGTTTTGATTGCTAACAGTTTTATCTGTGCTCTTCATGCCATAGACCAGGCTGTTAGCCATACATGGAAAAGCATATATAAAACTGAAAGTGCTATCTATTTTGGAATTCTTTTAGTGCTATTTTTCCCCATAGGAAACACACTTTCTTCCCTCTTTGCCAAATAGGGCGTATGCTATATCCAGTTGCTTTTTTTGTAGTAACATATTGAGCTCATGAACTTTGGAATCATTTCATTAATATAGGCTGAATGTTACTGGAACTGAAATACGTTAAAGACAGGAAATGCTGTGTTGTATTTTCAGCATTATTGGTATAAATGAAATCCTTGGTTCTATAGCTTCTCATTTCCATTTTTTCTCATCTTGCTTAGGTAATTTCACATGCAAAATGAGAAAATGTAAATTTTTTGTATTATGTAAAAGTTAAAGTACCATTTAATTGTATGTTCATTTATGAATTAGTGGTTGTGAATTTAAGTCCATCCATTATAATTCTGGCTTATAAATAATGATCTCAGATAGAGGTAAGATTCCCCACTTAGGTGGCATGTGTTCTGGATACATTGGATGGACTAATTCTATGCCAATACCAAGTCATCTCCAAGTGGACTCCTGTGGATATGCATTAAGGCATCCAGGTGGCCAGTGTAATAGCTTAGTCCAGAATTGATGTGGGTCACTAAATCAGATAAGAATGACATAAAAGTTGGAAGATTAGAGTTCAGCAAATATAAATCCCTAGAGGGATCTATCTATCTATCTATCTATCTATCTATCTATCTATCTATCTCAGTCAGTTTAGAGAATGATTAACAAATAAATCATAAATGTTTATGATCATGTCCAAATCTACCCTCTCTACTCTGAATGTGTTACAATACTTGTGCTTAATAATTTAACACAGAAGCAACAGAAACTTTGTAACTAGTAATCTACACAATAGCTTCTATTAATTAAATTATCCATTAACATTTGTGTCATTATTAGAAACTGGAAAATTAAATTAAAGCCAGCATTTTTTAATTGACACTACAGGTAAAGTATGTTTGGACTTGTGCTTAATAGGGCAGGGAGACTGAGGTATGTATAACACAAATTAAACAATTGTGCAGTTATTAGGCTAATATGTAGCAAAAGAGTTAATAATAAATACTAGTTTGGGACACTGGTTAATGTTTAGTTCCATGTAAGACAAGAAAAACACAGAGTTGAAATTTGAAAGTAATGCCACATTGTATCTGGTTCACAGTGACCACTTAATACATATTTGTTAAATCTGATGACAGACAAGAATTTCTGAGGTTTTGGTTCACATTTTAAGAGTTAACCAGCAAAATCTCCCTCTTTCCTGCTGTATATTCCCTTACTTACACTAATGCTCCCTTTTTACTTTAATTCTATCAGATTCTAAATTTAATAATTATGCATATTAATTTTCACTATATCCATCACAAGGCTTAAAACACAGTTGAGGCTGGGCATGGTGGCTCAAGCCTGTAATTCCAACACTTTGGGAGGCTGAGATGGGTGGATCATTTGAGGTCATGAGTTTGAGACCGGCTTGGCCAACATGGTAAAACCCTGTCTCTACTAAAAATACAAAAAAATTACCTGGGCATGGTGGTGGGTACCTGTAATCCCATCTATTCATGAGGCTAAGGCAGGAGAATCACTTGAACCCAGGAGGCAGACATTGCAGTGAGCCAAGATTGCGCCATTGCACTCCAGCCTGGGTGACAGAGAGACTTTGCCTCAAAAACAAACAAACAAACAAAAAACCCAAAAAACAAAAAACAAACAAACAAAAAAACAAAAACAAAAAAACCCACATACACACACACAAAAAAACCCCCACAAAAACCACCACACACAATTGAGTTCCATTCTTAACATTAAGTGACAAAATGACCTGAGAAGTCAACCTTTTAGGAGCTTAGGCTGGTAGTAAGAAAGTTTTGTGACTCTAATCAGAATATATTACTCACTGTTCATAACACCTTCTTAAGCTATCATAATAGAGTGAATCTCTAAATTTGCAAAAAGGTAAACACAAAACATGAAAAGCATTGAATATTAGGGAAATCTTTGAATCTAACATTTGTTCCTAGATATTTATCATTTTTCACCTGTAAATACCTCAGTTGACTTACTTCATTATGTCTACTTTTTTCCCTAGAAATTAACAGTTTACATTTTTGAGTATTTGGCACTTTTCATAGAGTAATTAAAATTTATTTATCGGAGAAGAAGATTCACTTTTCTTAACCCCACATTTGTCAAAATCAAGACTTAAAAACTAGCACATAAGTAAATAATGCAACTACATGAAAGTCTCTCTTCTAAATGCCAATTTATAGATTATGGGTTAACTAACACTCCTCAGCTTCCTTATAAAACAAACTTGACTAATACTCAGGACAAGCAAAATGAGAGTAGTTAATAGCTACTCCTTTGTAAGTTTATATTTTCTGCTAGCCCCAGTTGTGCTATGAGTCAAATTTGAAGTCACTTGTTAATTTGTGAACCAAGAAACATGCACACACAAAAAGGAAAGCTATTATTTTTATTAAAATAATTTGAATGCTTTTGGAAAACAAGCAATACAAATTGGATGAAAAAAATGCTATTGATTTAAGTATGGGAAAACAACTGTAAGGGGTGGGGAAAAATCTGGAAATCTAGAATTTGGAACTCTAATTTTGTGGATTTTTTTTCCCAAAGTTCTCCTTTCATTTTAAAGAAGCTAAAATTGGAAAACACAGATATGGTGTTATGGCTGTGGAAAAATACAAGAAAAACATTACAGAATTATAATCAGTGGACACATCCTCTAAGGTTCTTCCTTCTCTCTAGCTTTTGGGATCTTAGTCTGTTAGAGTGGATACTGTTGTGGAGGGCAGAATAAAACAGTTTTGTCTGATAAATATCCTTTCCAATCTTTTTGTATTATACCTCTGTTAAAGCCTTTCATCTTTAGGAGTTGTACTTGATTGTTTTATAAATATTCTATGTATATATGAAAAATGCGTATTCTCTGATCAAAGAATGAAAAATTCTCTGTATTAAATCAAACTTATTGATTGACTTCTTATATTATGCATGACTTTACCCTTTTTTGTTTTCTGCTAGATTTGTTGCATTCTGAAAAGAGTACATTAATCACTATACATTTTGTTTTTAAAAGCAATATATTTAGATTATCTGTTTTATGTTCCATACAAATTTAAGACAAATTGTATTTGCTATTACTACCCAATGTCGCTCTCTCTCTCTCTCTCTCTCTCTCTTTTTTTTTTTCCTGATTACTGGTTTTATTATTTATAAAAGGAAAATTGTGCCCAGCTTGGTCCATGTAAGGTAATTCAAAATCTCTTTCTAGAAAGAAATGTGCATTCTTGAAAATGCTTAAGCAATTTTCTGACAAGTTTTAATAAGATTAAGATCCCTTCTTGAAAACTAATTACCCATGTACCTGGCTGACTGTCCATCAGGAGCCTCATCATCATCAACCAGGTGTTCCTTTCCTTTCTCCCTGTTCCTTCTTTTTTCTTTAATCATATATGACTCAGTATTTAACCACTCCTTTTTTTTTCTTAAAAAAGTAAATATCTGTACCAAATAAGAAGTGTTTTAATTGGCCTGTTTTAGGTCTCCTTCCTTATAGAAAGTTTGAGATAAAACTTTGACAAATACTCATATCAAGTTTTCTGAAAAGATTTTTACCAGTTTAAAAGATACCATATCTGATTTTCATATAACCATGCCTGTTGTCTTTTTTTTCCATTTTCCTCATAATTATTTGCTCAATGTTTTGTCTTCAGTCATTTAAAAATAAATTTAAGTGCCTTATTTTGGTATATAGTTTTTATAGCTAGCATTAGGTTTTGTAGTTTATGATGGTCTTTGCTTTTAATGTCACATAAATATGTTAATGTTTAGTATTATAACTGATATACTTTATTTTATTCCTTCTATTCTAATTTGTATTTATTTTTTCCTTTTTTAGAAAAACTGTCCTTAGAAAAAGATCTGAAAATATGACAAAGGGATTGCTGTGTCCTGTCCATTCTGTGGAGTCTTGAGCCATGTTCTAGCTGGCCCAATCTGCAATTGTCAGCCTCTCTAGGGATGCCATACTTGCATCTCCTTGAGTGCCCTAATGATTTTTCTATTATAGTTGCCACCTATCTCTTTTGGCAGGTCTATGGGCTGGCCATGTGTTCTTTTTACTCTGACTCTCTAGCACACTGGCTGCTAGCTCATTGGTTGGATTGCTACTTTTTCTTCGCTGACTTTTTGGTTGATGAACTTCAAGCACTGGGTGTCCTACAAGTGGTAAGAGGTGAAGTGACCTTCTGCCAGGAGATGGTGGCAGGGAGTCCATTGAGGCATCCCTCTATTCACTGATCTCTTCATACCTGCTCAGCCTTAGGGAAGCAAAGATTCAGCCAACCCATTGCTCAGTCAACCCATCCATAGATCTCCGTAGGTTAAACTATTTCATGGGTCTGTTGCTTTGTGATCCTCACTCTCAGGTTTCAAGACTCTTCTGTAGGTGTTCAGTGAGTCACCGGGGCGTAGGGGCAGTAAGGAATACTGCCAATTTTTTTCCACAGGGAGCTCCTCAGAGCCCACAACTTCATTTCATTTCAGCTCTTATGAAACTCAACCTGTTTGTTGTTGTTGTTGTTGTAATTGGTCAAAGGTAGATAATTCAGAGCTAGTGCTAGAAACTTGCACTAGAGGCTAGAGTCTTCTAGAGACTTGTTCAGGTCATTATCTTTTCAGAATTTCCTTCTGTACTCAGGTTTTGATTTTAAAAGCCAAGATTTTAGATTACTTTGTTCTCTAGTTTACCTACTGACAATACTCAAACAATAGGTGCCCTCTTGTCCCAAGTTGGTGGAGGGCTACCAGAGAAACAGAAAGGAAAAAAAAGAAGCATATTAATGAACACTTTATAATTAATGAACACTTACTGCCCTGGCATTAATGAATAAATAGGCTGGGGATATTGAGGGATACGTTAAAGCAAGGAAAAATAGAACATATAGCTGTAAAGCCAAATGGCAATCAAGAAAAGCAGGAAGATTGTTTTCATCATACCATTTGGGGAACTCCATTAATCAGTAGAGCGACATCTGCAGAAACTCTGATGGTTATCTGATACCTAAAATCCTAAACTCTGTTCCAGCTCAGCCACAAGTGAACTGGGTGATTTGGGAGTAGATATTTGAAGTTTTTTGGTTTAATATTCCATCTCCAAAATAAGATATTTAATCATATTAGCCTTTGAAATTCTAGCTAAGTCCAAATTCAATGACAATTCTTGATAGATCATATATTCAGACACATACATTTGGAGATGCAGGCACACATTTTTCTTTCCTCTGCAACTCAGCTTCCCTGTTGGGGATGGATTGGTTTCTGGACTGGAAGTGATAAAAAGGAGGTACCCTTCTGGCTCAATATAGTCCAGCTATATATAACTTACAACAATACATCTAGTAGCACTCCCAGGTGTGAAACATGCTGCCTCTGGATACACACCTGACCTGTAAAAAAGAGGTCATCATATGTTTATCTGGTGGCAGCATTTTTCACACTTGGGAATGCTGTTAGCTGGTTTTACTGAGTGACATAAGCACTGCCAGCTTTGAGTGGGACTCAGAGCAAAGAAGTGCTCTGTAGTAGGTCTATGGTAAGGTGCAAGCAGCCTTGATGTGTGGGCCATATGGCCTGACAGATCTGGTGCTATTAGAGGAACCTGTGGTAGGAAAAGATGCTGTGTAAAATTGCTGGCTAGATCTGGTAGAATAACTGCAATAGACCCCCAGGGTTCAGGAGCAAGGCCATGCTATCTGCAGTAGACAGTTATACGGCTTTCAGAAGTATAGTTCCTGTTGTGTTGCTGGACCCTAGTTGAAACAGCACTCCTGACAATGGGACACCAAGTGACGCTATGACCAGAGCTTCCCATTATAAGCTGGTTTCTGTTAGACCCTCTACATGATGAACTGTCAGCAGTTTATCCTCAGAAGGAAGTGGTAGGTCTGGAGTCAGTCATAAGCAGGGCCAGAGTTCATAAGATGTTTGAATGAGTGGCCCAGCCGTCCATGATATCCATTGCTGTTCCACTGATGCCTCTCCTTCAATTAACTATTGCAGCTGCTGTACCAGTTAAAGCAGTCTATGACTGCTTACACAGAAGGGAACAGGTGAAGCTTGGTTCATAGATGGACTTAGTCATTATGTGGTGTAAGCTAGAAATATATTACCATTGCATTACAAATATATCTGGGAGTGGCCCTGAAATACAGTGGGGACATGGAAAAATCTCCCAGTGAACAAAGCTGTAAGCTTGAGTAAAATATATATGTGAACTCATTAACAGAGGTGAATAGTTTGGCTGTCTGGTCAGGGGCATAGAAAATGAAATATGTGGCTAGACCTAAGAAATCTTAGAGAGCTTGAGTGTAAATTGTGAAGATCTTTGTATCAAATGGTTGTAATAATCCATCATGGAATAAGCACTAAACAATCAAGCAGATGAACCAGCCATCTTTTTCATCCACCAACCATGTGCTGGCACAATGAACAGCATGAACAATGAACAGCATGACCATGGCAGCAGGCATGAAAGCTATGCATGGGCTCAACAGTGTGGCCTCCCTCTTACCAAGACTGATCTAGCTCCTACTATTGCTAAAGATTCAATCTGCTGGCAACAGAGACCAAAGGTGATTCCCTACTCTGGCACCATCTTTCTAGGGGAGATACCAGTCACTGGTGTCAACTTAATATATTAGACCCCTTGTATCCTGGAAGGAGAGTGAATCATCTTGACAGAAATAGACACATATTATGGTTTTTCGTTCCAGTCTGCAGGACTTCAACCAGAGTCACTCTCTGAGAGTGGGCGGAGTGTTTATTCCATGGCTCAGAATATAGCATGATATTCAAGGATGCACTTTACAGAAGGAAGTGTGACCTTGGGAATATAAACATGGAGTCTAGTAGCCCCATCACATACCACTCCATAGAGAAGCTGATGGCCAGATAGAGTGATAGAATTGTCTTTTAAAAAGTTTTATCAAGAAATAATTCATGTATCATTAAATTCACTCATTTTAAATGTACAATTCAATGAATTTTAGCATATTTATAGGTTATATAACTATGACCACAATTCAATTTAGAATATTTCTATCACTCCAACAAGAAACTTCTGGCTCACTTATAGTCACCACCCATTCTACCCCTGGAAATGTTTTCTGGAGGAATTGTTTATACACCAGTTTAGTGATGATACCTTGCCCTTGCAAAGATAAGATGCCATTCTCTTAGATGCAGAATACACTCTAAATCAATGGCCATGTGTTCTCAGTGGGTATAATACATAGATCTTGGAATCAATGGGTGGAAGTAGGAGTGGATCGTATGAACAGCATCTCAGTAATCTACCTGGGAAATTTGTGCTTTCTCTCACTATAACACTAGATTGTGTGTTTCTATAAATTTTGGTCCCAAGAAGTGGAATGCTTTCACCAGGAAATACATAAAGATTCTCAGTAAACTTTGAGCTATGACTGTTATTCAGTTACTTTAGGTGCCTTTTTTGTTTGTTTGTTTGTTTTCTTTCCACCAAACTGGTAGGGCAAATGGACTTGAAAATCAGGACGTAGGACTGTTCTTATAAATGGGATCAGTAGAGAATATGATTTAGATCCAAGTGATCCTCTGGGGTGCCTATTGATAGTAATGCCAAATTTTGACAGTAAGTGGACATGTCCAGCAGCCATGACATGAGAAAAGCATAATTCCTAGGATTTCAGTTCTCTCAGAGATGAAAGTCTTGGTCATTCCACTAGGTAAGCCACCTAGAACAGCAGAGGCACTTGCTGAGGATGTGATCAACATGGAATGACTACTGCAGGAAGAATGGTGATTACTAGTTAACCTTGAAACTAGCTGAAGCCATGCAGACTATGGTTTGTCCTATTATCATTTTTGTTATAATATTTTTAAGGAAATAGGACCAATCAGAATCATGGAAAACCTGTCTGGAGTAAACTTATATGAAGCAAGTGAATCCAAAAGGGACAATGGTGAACTGCAGTGGATGTTGTAGCTCATTACCCAGAGTCTACCTTCTGGGACAGCAGTCCCTAGCTGCTGGGAGTGTTGCCTGCTGATGGCTCACAGCTGAATCACTCCCCTGCAATTGCCTTCGAAAGGGAACTGCCATGACCATGGTTATGCTCCATTTCTAGTGGGGAATTTCATATCAGTGGTCTATGTGTAGACACAAAGGTCCAGTCACCTCTACTAATTCAGGATATCTCTGAAGTATTATCTCAGCTCTAGAGCTCTCCATGGGAGTGACTGAGACCTCATAACACAGGATAAGTGCTCCCTTTGCCTAATCCTGCTTCCCTCACTTCACTGGAGGTGGTGTTCCCAAGAGCATTTCCATAAAAACATTTGCACTCAATCTCTGATTCAGAGTCTGTTTTCTACAGATCCTGACCATGTAAAATAATTAATTTGACTTTTAAAATATCAAGGTATGTTAAAACTCGTTCTACCTAAAAAATTGAAGTGAGCAATTGATTAGTAAATGTAATTATAGTAAGCAGTCGAAAGAGTTTATTTAGTCCCTCTAGTCTCCCCTGCCTTTTCTTCTTCTTCTTTTTTTTTTTTTTTTTTTTTTACCTAAGCAAGAGTTCTTTCTTCAAAATATTTTTTAAAAACTGACACATAATAGTTGTACACATTTATGGGGTACATGGTGATGTTATGATACATATACTGTATAGTGATCAGATCAGGATAATCAGCTATCCATCACCTCAAAAATTTATAATTTCTTTTTGTTGGGAACATTCAATATCCTTCTTTTAGTTATTTGAAACTATACAATATATTCTTGTTAACTATACTTACCTTAGACTACTATAGAACACTAGAACTTATTTCTCCTATCTAGTATTTTTTTTTTTTTTTTAAGATAGAGTGTTGCTCTGTTGCCCAGGCTGGAGTGCAGTGGTGCAGTCTTGGCTCACTGCCACTTCTGCCTCCCAGGTTCAAGTGATTCTCCTACCTCAGCTTCCCAAATAGCTGAGACTACAGGCATGTGCCACTGTGCCTGACTAGTTTTTGTATTTTTCGTGGAGATGAAATTTCACTATGCTGGCCAGGCTGGTCTCAAACTCCTGACCTCAATGTGATACACCTGCCTCGGCCTCCCAAAGTGCTGGGATTACAAGTGTGAGCCACTGTGCCCAGCCTCCTTTCTTGATTTATTAAAACATTGACTCAGTTTTGTAAATCCAAACCTACGAAAGAGTGCTTTTCAGATTGGATGTCTTTTACCTAAGAATCCCAATTATCTTATTTTATTATTAGAATTGACACACTACTGGTAGAACATGGGATCATTAGTGGATTGCAATATTTTATACACTGTTGCAAGTTAAAATATTTTCCAAGGTCAGCAGTATAATCAATCATGTGGGCAGTTGCTTTTATTCAGTAGATATATGGCTAGATTTGTTATAAGGGACAAATGTCATCAGTTAACTGGATAAGAAGAAGTCTGCCTTACAAAGAATGTTGTTAGCATTATGTTCAGAAAAGCTTACAATAACTGGTCTTACTATTAGGAATCTATTACATTATATGTTTATATGTGGAAGTCCAGCACTCAAAAGTTACTTTCTTCTTCTTAAATATGTATCTTTAAATTTGTTAAAACCATGTGATCTGGCACCTTGATTAGTTCATAATTAAGTTAGTAGTCCATAATTTAAAAAATAAAGCTCATGTAACTCTGTGAAACAGTCACACACATGCACAAATACACAAATACACATGCACATCCAAACTGCACATGCTCACATTCACCACAGAATTCCTTATCTAAACATGCTAACATCATAACTACAAACAAAATGCTTATCAGTATACCTATAAAACATAACAAAGACAGTGTGAGTTTGCTACATGAATAAACTACAAATGGAACAGGATAAAGTTCAGAAACAGACCACAGTATGTATGTTCAACTGATTTATGAAAAAGAACACTGCATATATGGGAAATAATGCTTTATCTTTTCATTAAATGATGCTGGGTTTAATAGATAGCTATAAAAATGAGGACCTTGACTCCTATCTCACCCCATATACAAGAGTCAATTCTAGATTGATTACTGGGCTAAATGTGTAAAGCAAAACAAAGGGAATTTTAGAACAAAATATAGGTGTACATTTTTTGTGGCCTTGGAATAGGCAAAGAAATATTGAATAGAACATAAAAAGCATTAAGCATAAAAGGAAGAATTGAAAACCTGGATTATATTAAGAATTTCTGTTTGCCAAAGACACCGTAAAGTGGATTAAGGGGAAAGATGTGGACTGGAAGAAAATATTCACACTCCATATATATGACGAAAGACTTCTGTCAAGACTATATAAAGAGAAGGGCTGCAAAGGGGCAGACCAGAGGCATCTGGTGGATGCCTCCTCCAGAAAGAGGAACCAAAATAGCAAGTAAATAATCACACATCGAATAGAGAATCTAAGAGAGAAAACTGGCATTTAACAGAAGTGACAGGAAACACATGAGACACAGAAGGAGAGGGAAGTGAGGCAGCCAGCTCAGTCAGGGTTGTCTGGGAATCCAGAGAGACTTCCCAGTGTGGGGAAAGGGTAAGTGACAGATATCAACTAGTTCACATTCCCACGGCAAACTCCTGCAAACCCAGCCATGGGAGAAACACACATGGCCCCTGAGAATAGCATAAGGATCTGTCTGGAGACCACATGACAACATTGCTCCAGAGAAGGCGCTCATGCCCGGTCCCACACACCCTGAATCCTAGGCAGCTGCAGCATGGTGCCATTCCGAGAGCCCAGCCCCCACTAGATTACATCCTTTTCTAGGGCCTAGTATTTCCCACATTTCTACAACCTTAGAGCCCTACTGACATACCCCACATCTATTGGGGGGCTCAACAGCCAAAATCATTCTGAGCAAAAAGAACAAAGCTAGAACTTCACATTAACTGACTTCAAACTGTATTACAAGGCTAAAATAAGCAAAACGGCATGGTTTGTGTTAAAAATAGACACACAGATCAATGGAACAAAATAGAGGATCCAGAAATAAATGTATATATTTACAGTCAATTACTTTTCAACAAAGGTGGCAAGAACATACCTTGGGGGAATGGATGAACTTTTCAATAAATGGTGATGGGAAAACCAGATTTCTAGATGCAGAAGAATGAACTCAGAACCCTAGCTCTCATTATAAAGAAAAATCAACTCAAGACAGATTAAAGACTTAAACATAGGACCCAAAACCATAAAACTGCCAGAAGAAACACAGAGGAAATAATCCAGAACATTCATGTAGGCAAATATTTTATGGCTAAGACTTCAAAAGCACAGGCAACAAAAACAAAAATAGAAAAATGGGACTATATTAAACTAAGAAGCCTCTGCACAGCACAGGAAGCAATCAACAGAGTGGAGACACAACCTATTGGATCAGAGAAAATATTTGCAAATTATTCATCTGACAAGGGGTGAATATCCAGATTATACAAGGAACTCAACTAAACAAACAAACAAACAAAAAGTAATAATTCCAATAGAAAGTGGGCAAAGGATATAAATAGAAGATTCTCAAAAGAGGGCATACATGTAGCTAACAGTTATATTTAAAAAATACTCAATGTCACTAATCATCAGAAAAATGGAAATCAAACCACGATAGGATACTATCTTACTCCTTTTAGAATGGCTATTATTAAAAACACAAAAATAAGAGGTGCTCATGAGGATGCAGAGAAAAGAGAAACTTCTCTTATACACTGTTGGCTGGAATTTATATTAGTGCAGCTACTATGAAGAACAGTATGGAGATTTCTCAAAAAAACTAAAAATAGAATTACAATATGATCTAGCATTCCCAGTACTGGGAATTTATTCAAAGGGAAGGAAATAAATTATATTAAAGCAATACTAGCACCCCTATGTTTATTACAGCACTAGTCACAATAACAAAGATATGGAATCAACCTGTGCCCATCAATGGATGAATAAATAAAGAAAATGGGCATATAAAGAGTGGAATACTATTCAATCATAAAAAAAAGGAATGAAATCATTTTTGTAGCAACCTGGATGGAATTGGAGGTCATTATGTAAAGCGATATAAGCCAGGCACAGAAAGACAAACTTTACATGTTCTTACTCATATGTGGAAGCTAAAGGAGTTGACCTCATGGAGTTAGAGTAGATTGATAGACTAGAGGCTAGGCCGGTTGTGTGTGTGTTCGTGGGTAGAAGGGATGAAGAGAAGTTGATTAATAGGTATGAACGTAGAGTTGAACAGAAGGAATAA
The DNA here is from genome assembly GCF_037993035.2 of Macaca fascicularis. Lineage (NCBI taxonomy): Eukaryota > Metazoa > Chordata > Mammalia > Primates > Cercopithecidae > Macaca > Macaca fascicularis. Next base: position 90,985,026 of record NC_088380.1, on the reverse strand, counting down.
ACTCCAATCTTAGCAGAGTAGAGTTACTGTAGTTAACAACAATATATTGAATATTTCAAAAGAGCTAGAAGAGAAAACTTTAAATATTCCCAACACATATAAATTGTAAATATGTGATGAGTACTCTAAATATTCTAATTTGATCATTATGTGTTCTATACACTTAATAAAATACCACATGTAGTGCATAAAAATGAACAAATATTATATATCAATAAAAAGAATATATATAAGAACCTCCATAAATCAATAAGAAAAAGACAGATGACCTAATTGAAAAATGGACAGCATATGAAGAGACTTCATGAATAAGGATATTCCTATGCTGGGTAAACCTATAAATAGGTGCTTAAATTCATTATTTATAAAAGAAAGGTGAATTAAATCCAGAATATGGTACAATAATACTTCACACCCATTAGCATGATTAAAAAAGGAAATGTTGGCAAAGGCACAGAGAAACTGGAACTCTCTCATATACTGCCGATGGAGCTGTAAATTAGTCCAATAACTCTGTAATAAACAAATACTCTGGTAACAATTAATTTAACTTCTAGTTTTATTTAATAAAAACTAACAGAAATGAATGCTAAGAAATTCACTCAAAACTACACAATTACATAAAAATTGGACAACTTGCTCCTGAATGACTTCTGGGAAAATAATGAAATTAAGGCAGAAACCAAGACATTCTTTGAAACTAATGAGAACAAAGATACAACATTCCAAAATCTCTGGGACACAGCCAAAGCAGTGTTAAGAGAGAAGTTTATAGAGCTACACATCCACATCAAAAAGTTAGAAAGATATTACGTTAACAACCTAATATCATAATTAGAGGAACTAGAGAAACAAAAGCAAACCAACCCCCAACACTAGCAGAAGACAAGAAATAACCAAAATTAGAGCAGAACTGAAGGAAACTGAGACATGAAAAACCATATAAAAGACCAATGAATCCAGGAGCTGGTTCTCTGAAATAATTAATAAGATAAATTACTAGCTAGACTAATAAAGATAAAAAGAGAGAAATCTAAATAAATACAACATAAATGACAAAGGGGACATTACCACTGACCCTACAGAAATACAAAGAACCATCAGAGACTATTAGGAACACCTCTATGCACACAAGCTAAAACACCTAGAAGAAATGGATAAATTTTTGGTTATATACAACATCCCAAGAATGAACCAGGAAGAGATTAAATTCCTGAATAGATCAATAATGAGTTCTAAGATTCAATCTGTAACAAGCCCACCAACCAGAAAAATCCCAGGACCAGACTGATTCACAGTCAAATACTACCAGATATATAAGGAAGAGCTGGTACCATTCCTTCTGAAACTATTCCAAAAGATTGAGGAGGGAGACTATTGCCTAAATTATTCTATGAGGACAGCATAATCCTGTTACCAAAGCCTGGCAGAGGCACAACAACAACAAAAAGAAAACTTCAGGTCAATATCCTTGATGAACGTAGATGCAAAAATCTCTACAAAATACTAGCAAACTGAATCCAGCAGCTCATCAAAAAGTTAACCCATCATAATCAACTAGGCTTTATCCCTGGGATGCAAGATTGGTTCAACATATGCAAATCAATAAATGTGATTTTTCACATAAACCGAACTAAAAACAAAAACCACATGATCATCTTGATAGATGCAGAAAAGGCTTCCAATGAAAATTCAATATCCCTTCATGTTAAACGCCCTCAACAAACTAGGCATTGAAGGAATATACCTCAATATAATAAGAGCCAACTATGACAAATCCACATCCAGCATAATACTGAATGGCAAAAAGCTTGAAGCATTCTCCTTAATGCCAGAACAAGACAAGGATACCCTCTTTCACCACTCCTATTCAACATAGTACTGGAAGTCCTAGACAGAGCAATCAGGCAAGAGAAAAAAAAGGCATCCAGATAGGAAGAGAGGAAGACAAACTATCCTTGTTTGCAGATGAGAGGATTCTACGCCTAGAAAATCCCATAGCATCTGCCCAAGAGCTCCTTGACCTGATAAACAACTTCAGCAAAATTTCAGGATACAAAGTCAATGTACGAAAATCAGTAGCATTCCTATACAATAATAACATTCAAGCTTACAGCCAAATCAAGAACTCAACCCCATTCACGATAACTTCAAAAAGAATAGAATACCTAGGAATACCTAACCAAGGAAGTGAAAGATTTCTACAACAAGAATTACAAAACACTGCTCAAATAAATCAAAGAATACACAAATAAAAAACATTTCATGTTCATGGTTAGGAATAATCAATATTGTTACAATGGCCATACTGTCCAAAGCAATGTACAGATTCAATGCTATTCCTATCAAACTACCAATGGTCTTCTTCAAGGAGCTAGAAAAAAAACTATCTTAAAGTTCGTATGGAATCAAAAAAGAGCCTGAATAGCCAAGGCAATCCTAAGCAAAAAGAACAAAGTAGGAGGCATTAAATTACCCAGCTTCAAACTATCCTACAGGGCTACAGTAACCACAACAGCATTGTGCTGGTACAAAAACAGACACGTAGACAATTGGTACAGAGTAGAGAACCCAGAAATAATGCTGCACACCTACAACCATCTGATCTTCAACAAAGTTGACAAAAACAAACAATACAGTGCTGGGATAACTGGCTAGCAATATGCGAAAGACTGAAATTGGACCTCTTCCTTACACTGTATACAAAAATCAACTCAACGTGGATTAAAGACTTAAATGTGAAACCTAAAACTATAAAAAAACTCTGAAAGATAACCTAGGAAATACAATATGGATGTAGGACTGACAAAGATTTCATGATGAAGACGCCAAAAGCAATTGCAACGAAACCAAAAATTGACAAATGGAGCCTAATTTAACTAAAGAGATTCTGAACAGCAAAAGAAACTATCAACAGAGTAAACAGACAAGCCACAGAATGGGAGAAAATATTTGTAAACTATGCATCCGACAAAGGTCTAATATCCAGAATCTATAAGGAACTTAATTTATAAGAAAAAAACAACTCTGTTAAAAAGTGGGCAAAATATAAACAGACACTTTTCAAAAGAAGACACACATGTGGCCAACAAACATGAAAAAATGCTTAACATCACTAATCATTAAAGAAATGCAAGTCAAAACCACAATGAAATACCATTTCACATTAGTAAGAATGGTTATTATTACAAAGTTAAAATATAAGAGATTATAGCGAGATTGTGGAGAAAGGGGAATGCTTATACACTGCTGGTAGGAATGCAAATTAGTTCAGTCACTGCGAAAAGCAGTTTGGAGATTTCTCAAAGAACTTAAAACAGAATGGACTACCACTTGACCTAGCAATTCAATTACTGGGTATGTGTCCAAAGGAATATAAATTGCTCTACCATAAAGACACATGCATGCATATGTTTATCCCAACACTCTTCACAATAGCAAATACATGGAATCAACCTAAATGCCCATCAGTGGTAGATGGGATAAAGAAAATGTGGTACATAAACACCATGCAGGCATAAAAAAGAATAAGATCATGTTTTCTGCAGCAACATGGATGGAGCTAGAGGCCATTATCCCAAGCAAACTAACCCAGCAACAGAAAACTAAAAACCACATGTTCTCACTTATAAGTGGGAGCTAAACTTTGAGAACATATGGACACAAAGAAGAGAAAAGCAGACACTGGAGCCTACTTGAGGGTGGAGGATGGTAGGAGGGAGAGGATCAAAAAATACCTATCAGGTGCTGTGCTATGCTTATTACCTGGGCGACAAAAAAATCTGTATACCAAACCCCTGTGATGTGCAATTTACCCGTATAACAAACGTTCACATGTACTCCTGAACCTAAAATAAAAATTTCAAAAAAGTATACATGTTTTCCAAAATACACATATTAGAATGTTCACTCCATGCTCTGATTCATTGCATTTGATTACATGTGGGCAGTCAGGAACCTAGATTTTTAAAGCATCACAGATGATTCTTATATTCACTAAAGTTTGAGAAACATTGTTTTTATGGCTATAAACTTCCTCCTTGCTAAAGAGGAAAAATAAATTATTATAGCACATAGAAATGCCATATTTTTGTTTCAAAATACTTTCTCCCAATTTTCCAGAATCTCTTTCCTCTAAGTTATATATCAAGTTGCTACAATTTAGCAAGCATAACTGAGACTATTAGGGATTTAAGTAAAATAGTTACCTAGTAGTTCCTTAGCAATTTGTAATTTACTCAGTGTACTTCTGACTAGCTCTTTTCAGTATAAGCAAAAACAAACAAGAAAACATTTGTATGTCTTACCAGAAAATGTAACATCATTTTAAAATAGAGATACGAAATGGCTGGAGCACACACCCAATGCTGTTCTATAGTCAGTAAGCATGAATTACACTCTATGACTGAATGGCAATTTACTTTCCTAAACATCTTTTTATAGGCTGACAATTTATAATAGATGAGAGAAACAAAAGAATGTTTTTCCCTCCCTCTTATCAACTATACTTTCATTAAAAATATTTGCTAGGGGCAGAACAAGATATCGGAATAGGAACAGCTCCAGTCTCCAGCTCCCAGCACGAGCGACACAGAAGACAGGTGATTTCTGCATTTTCAACTGAGGTACTGGGTTCATCTCACTAGGGAGTGCCGGACAATCGGTGCTGGTCAGCTGCTGCAGCCCGACCAGTGAGAGTTTAAGCAGGGCAAGGCATTGCCTCACCTGGGAAGTGCAAGGGGGAAGGGAATCCCTTTTCCTAGCCAGGGGAACTGAGACACACAACACCTGGAAAAACGGGTAACTCTCACCACAATACTGCACTTTACCAAGGGTCTTAGCAAACGGGCACACCAAGAGATTATAACGCACACTTGGCCTGGAGGGTCTCACACCTACAGAGCCTCCCTCATTGCTAGCACAGCAGTCTGCGATCTAATGGCAAGGCAGCAACAAGGCTGGGGGAAGGGCGCCTGCCATTGCTGAGGCTTAAGTAGGTAAACAAAGCCACTGGGAAGCTCAAACTGGGTGGAGCTCACAGCAGCTCAAGGAGGCCTGCCTGTCTCTGTAGACTCCACCTCTGGGGACAGGGCACAGCTAAACAACAACAACAACAACAACAACAACAACAACAAAAAGCAGCAGAAACCTCTGCAGATGCAAACGACTCTGTCTGATAGCTTTGAAGAGAGCAGTGGATCTCCCAACATGGAGGGTGAGATCTGAGAACAGACAGACTGCTTGCTCAAGTGGGTCCCTGACCCCTGAGTAGCCTAACTGGGAGACATCTCCCACTAGGGGCAGACCAACACCCCACACCTCACACGGTGGGGTATACCCCTGAGAGGAAGTTTCCAAAGCAAGAATCAGACAGGTACACTCGTTGTTCAGCAATATTCTATCTTCTGCAGCCTCTGCTGCTGATACCCAGGCAAACAAGGTCTGGAGTGGACCTCAAGCAATCTCCAACATACCTACAGCTGAGGGTCCTGACTGCTAGAAGGAAAACTATCAAACAGGAAGGACACCCACACCAAAACCCCATCAGTATGTCACCATCATCAAAGACCAGAGGCAGATAAAATCACAAAGATGGGGAAAAAGCAGGGCAGAAAAGCTGGAAATTCAAAAAATAAGAGCGCATCTCCCCCTGCAAAGGAACGCAGCTCATCACCAGCAATGGATCAAAGCTGGACGGAGAATGACTTTGACAAGATGAGAGAAGAAGGCTCCAGTCCATCAAACTTCTCAGAGCTAAAGGAGGAATTACTTACCCAGCACAAAGAAACTAAAAATCTTGAAAAAAGAGTGGAAGAATTGGTAACTAGAATAATTAATACAGAGAAGGCCACAAATGAACTGACAGAGATGAAAACCATGACACGAGAAATACGTGACAAATGTACAAGCTTCAGTAACCGACTCGATCAACTGGAAGAAAGAGTATCAGCGATTGAGGATCAAATGAACGAAATGAAGTAAGAAGAGAAATCTAAAGAAAAAAGAAGAAAAAGAAATGAACAAAGCATGCAAGAAGTATGGGATTATGTAAAAAGACCAAATCTACATCTCATTGGGGTGCCTGAAAGTGAAGGGGAAAATGGAAACAAGTTGGAAAACACTCTTCAGGATATCATCCAGGAGAACTTCCCCAACCTAGTAGGGCAGGCCAACATTCAAATTCAGGAAATACAGAGAACGCCACAAAGATACTCCTTGAGAGGAGCAACTCCAAGACACATAATTGCCAGATTCACCAAAGTTGAAATGAAGGAAAAAATCTTAAGGGCAGCCAGAGAGAAAGGTCGGGTTACCCACAAAGGGAAGCCCATCAGACTAACAGCATATCTCTTGGCAGAAAGTCTACAAGCCAGACGAGAGTGGGGGCCAATATTCAACATTCTTAAAGAAAAGAATTTTAAACCCAGAATTTCATATCCAGCCAAACTAAGTTTCATAAGTGAAGGAGAAATAAAATCCTTTACAGATAAGCAAATGCTTAGAGATTTTGTCACCACCAGGCCTGCCTTACAAGAGACCCTGAAGGAAGCACTAAACATGGAAAGGAACAACCGGTACCAGCCATTGCAAAAACATGCCAAAGTGTAAAGACCATCGAGGCTAGGAAGGAACTACATCAATTAATGAGCAAAATAACCAGTTAATATCATAATGGCAGGATCAAGTTCACACATAACAATATTAACCTTAAATGTAAATGGACTAAATGGTCCAATTAAAAGACACAGACTGGCAAATTGGATGAAGAGTCAAGACCCATCAGTTTGCTGTATTCAGGAGACCCATGTGACACACAGAGACATACATAGGCTCAAAATAAAGGGATGGAGGAAGATCTACCAAGCAAATGGAGAACAAAAAAAAGCAGGGGTTGCAATCTTAGTCTCTGATAAAACAGACTTTAAACCATCAAAGATCAAAAGAGACAAAGAAGGCCATTACATAATGGTAAAGGGATCAATTCAACAACAAGAGCTAACTATCCTAAATATATATGCACCCAATACAGGAGCACCCAGATTCATCAAGCAAGTCCTTAGAGACTTACAAAGAGACTTAGACTCCCATACAATAATTATGGGAGACTTCAACACCCCACTGTCAACATTAGACAGATCAACGAGACAGAAAGTTAACAAGGATATCCAGGAATTGAACTCATCTCTGCAGCAAGCAGACCTAATAGACATCTATAGAACTCTTCACCCCAAATCAACAGAATATACATTCTTCTCAGCACCACATCGTACTTACTCCAAAATCGACCACGTAATTGGAAGTAAAGCACTCCTCAGCAAATGTACAAGAACAGAAATTATAACAAACTGTCTCTCAGACCACAGTGCAATCAAACTAGAACTCAGGACTAAGAAACTCAATCAAAACCGCTCAACTACATGGAAACTGAACAACCTGCTCCTGAATGACTACTGGGTACATAACAAAATGAAGGCAGAAATAAAGATGTTCTTTGAAACCAATGAGAACAAAGATACAACATACCAGAATCTCTGGGACACATTTAAAGCAGTGTGTAGAGAGAAATTTATAGCACTAAATGCCCACAAGAGAAAGCAGGAAAGATAAAAAATTGACACTCTAACATCACAATTAAAAGAACTAGAGAAGCAAGAGCAAACACATTCAAAAGCTAGCAGAAGGCAAGAAATAACTAAGATCAGAGCAGAACTGAAGGAGATAGAGACACAAAAAACCCTCCAAAAAATCAATGAATCCAGGATTTGGTTTTTTGAAAAGATCAACAAAATTGATAGACCGCTAGCAAGACTAATAAAGAAGAAAAGAGAGAAGAATCAAATAGACGCAATAAAAAATGATAAAGGGGATATCACCACCGACCCCACAGAAATACAAACTATCATCAGAGAATACTATAAACACCTCTACGCAAATAAACTAGAAAATCTAGAAGAAATGGATAATTTCCTGGACACTTACACTCTCCCAAGGCTAAACCAGGAAGAAGCTGAATCCCTGAATAGACCAATAACAGGCTCTGAAATTGAGGCAAAAATTAATAGGCTACCAACCAAAAAATGTCCAGGACCAGATGGATTCACAGCTGAATTCTACCAGAGGTACAAGGAGGAGCTGGTACCATTCCTTCTGAAACTATTCCAATCATGAGAAAAAGAGGGAATCCTCCCTAACTCATTTTATGAGGCCAACATCATCCTGATACCAAAGCCTGGCAGAGACACAACAAAAAAAGAGAATTTTAGACCAATATCCCTGATGAACATCGATGCAAAAATCCTCAATAAAATACTGGCAAACTGAATCCAGCAGCACATCAAAAAGCTTATCCACCATGATCAAGTGGGCTTCATCCCTGGGATGCAAGGCTGGTTCAACATACGCAAATCAATAAACATAATCCAGCATATAAACAGAACCAAAGACAAAAACCACATGATTATCTCCATAGATGCAGAAAAGGCCTTTGACAAAATTCAACAGCCCTTCATGCTAAAAATGCTCAATAAATTCGGTATTGATGGAACGTATCTCAAAATCATAAGAGCTATTTATGACAAACCCACAGCCAATATCATACTGAATGGGCAAAAACTGGAAAAATTCCCTTTGAAAACTGGCACAAGACAGGGATGCCCTCTCTCACCACTCCTATTTAACATAGTGTTGGAAGTTCTGGCTAGGGCAATCAGGCAAGAGAAAGAAATCAAGGATATTCAGTTAGGAAAAGAAGAAGTCAAATTGTCCCTCTTTGCAGATGACATGATTGTATATTTAGAAAACCCCATTGTCTCAGCCCAAAATCTCCTTAAGCTGATAAGCAACTTCAGCAAAGTCTCAGGATACAAAATTAATGTGCAAAAATCACAAGCATTCATATACACCAATAACAGACAAACAGAGAGCCAAATCATGAATGAACTTCCATTCACAATTGCTTCAAAGAGAATAAAATACCGAGGAATCCAACTTACAAGGGATGTAAAGGACCTCTTCAAGGAGAACTACAAACTACTGCTCAGCGAAATAAAAGAGGACACAAACAAATGGAAGAACATGCCATGCTCATGGATAGGAAGAATCAATATCGTGAAAATGGCCATACTGCCCAAGGTTATTTATAGATTCAATGCCATCCCCATCAAGCTACCAATGAGTTTCTTCACAGAATTGGAAAAAACTGCTTTAAAGTTCATATGGAACCAAAAAAGAGCCCGCATCTCCAAGACAATCCTAAGTCAAAAGAACAAAGCTGAAGGCATCACGCTACCTGACTTCAAACTATACTACAAGGCTATGGTAACCAAAACAGCATGGTACTGGTACCAAAACAGATATATAGACCAATGGAACAGAACAGAGTCCTCAGAAATAATACGACACATCTACAGCTGTCTGATCTTTGACAAACCTGAGAGAAACAGGAAATGGGGAAAGGATTCCCTATTTAATAAATGGTGCTGGGAAAATTGGCTAGCCATAAGTAGAAAGCTGAAACTGGATCCTTTCCTTACTCCTTATACGAAAATTAATTCAAGATGGATTAGAGACTTAAATGTTAGACCTAATACCATAAAAACCCTAGTAGAAAACCTAGGAAATACCATTCAGGACATAGACATGGGCAAGGACTTCATGTCTAAAACACCCAAAGCAATGGCAACAAAAGCCAAAATTGACAAATGGGATCTCATTAAACTAAAGAGCTTCTGCACAGCAAAAGAAACTACCATCAGAGTGAACATGCAGCCTATAGAATGGGAGAAAATTTTTGCAATCTACTCATCTGACAAAGGGCTAATATCCAGAACCTACAAAGAACTCAAACAAATTTACAAGAAAAAAACAAACAAACAACCCCATCCAAAAGTGGGCAAAGGATATGAACAGACATTTCTCAAAAGAAGACATTCATACAGCCAACAGACACATGAAAAAATGCTCATCATCACTGGCCATCAGAAAATGCAAATCAAAACCACAATGAGATAACATCTCACACCAGTTAGAATGGCAAGCATTAAAAAGTCAGGAAACAACAGGTGCTGGAGAGGATGTGGAGAAATAGGAACACTTTTACACTGTTGGTGGGATTGTAAAGTAGTTCAACCATGATGGAAAACAGTATGGCGATTCCTCAAGGATCTAGAACTAGAAGTACCATATGACCCAGCCATCCCATTACTGGGTATATACCCAAAGGATGATAAATCATGCTGCTATAAAGACACATGCACACGTATGTTTATTGCGGCACTATTCACAATAGCAAAGACTTGGAATCAACCCAAATGTCCATCAGTGACAGACTGGATTAAGAAAATGTGGCACATATACACCATGGAATACTATGCAGCCATAAAAAAGGATGGGTTTGTTTCCTTTGTAGGGACATGGATGCAGCTGGAAACCATCATTCTCAGCAAACTATCACAAGAACAAAACCAAACACCGCATGTTCTCACTCATAGGGGGAAACTGAACAATGAGATCACCTGGACTCGGGAAGGGGAACATCACACACCGGGGCCTATCATGGGGAGGGGAGAAGGGGAGGGATTGCATTGGGAGTTATACCTGATGTAAATGACGAGTTGATGGGTGCTGACGAGTTGATGGGTGCAGCACACCAACATGGCACAAGTATACATATGTAACAAACCTACACATTATGCACATGTACCCTAGAACTTAAAGTATAATAACAATAAATAAATAAATAAAAAATATTTGCTAGTTATTCATAGTCAAATCAGAACAAAATAATTTAAATTTTATAGAGAAAAAGAATCTGTATTTTATTTAAGGACTCCTAGTAGTAAGTAGTAAATGTTTCAAAAAATGCCCTTACATACAATACTTATTAATGAAATGCCTTGTAATCACTTCTGAATATACAAGGGTAGAATTTCAAGTCTCATTCTGCTAGACCCAAACATTATAGCTGATAAGGGGCTATCCTACTTCAAGGGGGTTTGTAACATGGATAACAAAGTTTTGTTCTTTTTCCTGGGTTTATGGCAAGCCATTATCTTTACTGTTGAAGGTTTTTTTTTTTTTTTTTTTTTTTTTTCCCTCATGTTTTGCTTATACAATAAAAAGGAAGTTTAAAAAAATAGCTGCTGCAACCACCTCCTCTAATGAGAAGATGAGTGAAAATGATTTTTCAAGACAGTTTAACAGTGCACAAAAGATTTTTCAAGTGAAACCCTCCAGCTTCCCAGATAAAAGCTATTTATGCTGACTGTTGTTTTAATGACTTTGATCTAATACCAATTATTAAATACATAAAACAAATCACCTTCAAAGGAATCCAAGTTTCAGGCTTATGCAAGTTTTTTTCTTTTTGTTTTTTTGGGTTTTTTTTTTGGCAAGATATACAAGGTATGCTGTCCAAAGATAACTGTGCATTTTATTTTTATCATCATAACCTTCACTTAGATAACTAATCATAACCAATAAGGGTTGCATAGGGTGTGTATGGAACATAAGTGTATATCTCTTTCTTGACACTCAGAAGTAAATGAAAAAATAGGTATATAAATAACAATTAAAATTTTAACCACCCCCCCCCAAAACCTAAGTGTATATCCCTAAAAATGTCTAAGAATCAGTCAAGTTGATCAACTTGGAGCAGAATTCCATATCATTTAGGGTGTAATTTGAAAACCATTAACATCAAATTCCTTTAATATAGTATTAATAATTGATGACATTTTGGCTGGGCACAGTGGCTCAAGCCTGTAATCCCAAGACTTTAGAGGCCGAGGCAGGTAAATCACTTGAGCCCAGGAATTTAAGACCAGTCTGACCAACATGGCGAAACCCTGTCTCTACAAAAAATTACAAAAATTAGAGAGGCTTGGCAGTACACACCTGTAATCTCAGCTACTCGGGAGGCTGAGGCAGGAGAATTGCTTGAATCCAGGAAGCAGAGGTGGCAGTGAGAGTGAGCCAAGATTGCACCACTGCACTCCAGCCCGGATGACAGAACAAGACTCTGTCTCAAATAATAATAATAATGGATGACATTTTATTTTATTTTATTCCTTTAGTAGAAGAGGATTCTGTTTCTTTTTCCCTGTGTGTATATAAATGAAATATATAGATATTATATTTATATATTTATGTAAGGGGGAAACGTGGAAGAAAAATTTTCTGAATGAAACAATGTAGTATGAAGTCCTCAAAGAAACAGGCCATAGCGAAAAACCACTGAATTTATGAGAGGTGAAAAAATTCTAAGCCACTTTCAGCAGAGACAGAAATAGCAGCATGAAGTAAATTTTCTACAGGAATCAATACTTGGGTCTTTTCCCTTTGTGAGACTATGTTTGTCATAGCAGACGAAAGAATGGAAATTTGTCTACATAATACACGATGTTTTACTTTTTTTTTAACTACGTACTCTAATTATGAAGATGGAGGTGTCCTTTGACAGATCTTTTAATAAAGACAGTTTAGCAACACTTGAGCTATTCTGTATGCTTGTTAGAAATATTAACACATTTAAATCAAGATCCTAATATAGATTTTGCTGCTGTGTGATCACTTTTTTATTATATTAGTTTTATCTAGGTTAACAGACAACAGGGTAGTATTGAGAGAAGAGAGACAGACCCTCTCATATTGTTTTATACTCAGAAAAGGAAAGAGAAGCAAAACTAAAAGCAGGTAGCCCAGCACCTAGGAACCAGACCCGAAACAAAGGAACCAGACCCTAAACCAGGCCTGGGCCTGCCTGACCTAAGCATGGCAGTTAAAATTCGACCCCTTACCTAGCAATTGAGGTTATCTATAGATTATAGAAAGACATTGTAAAACTTCCCGGTCTGTTCTGTCTCACTCTGACCACTGGTGCCTGCAGCTCCTGTCACGTACCCTCTGCTTGCTCAATCGATCACGACCCTCTCACATGGACCCTTTTAGAGTTGTGAGCCCTTAAAAGGGACAGGAATTGCTCACTCCGGGAGCTCGGCTCTTGAGACAGGAGTCCTTCTTTAACCTTCTTTAACTTGGTGTCTGGGGAGTTTTGTCTGCGGCTTGTCCTGCTACAGTATACTCTACAGCATCACCATGATATTACAAATTATTTCTTCTAAGAAAATAATTATAGAAATCATTTGGGAACAGACTAGCTTTTTAATAAACTAACTTGAAGAAATCTCAAGGTATTGGCAAGTTAGGAATTGTCCAAGTCCAGAACTTAAAACTTTAATGTTTTTAAAGAAGGACAGACTAAAGACCGCCCCCCCCCCGCCCCCGAGAGTCTATGAAGCGGGGAGCGAGAGGGCAAGAGAGAGAGTGACAAGGAGAGAGAAAGAGAGAGATTTAGAGAGAGGGAGAGAGATGAGAGAGAGAGAGCGAGTGAACTGATTCACTTGAAGAAGGCTGCTCAGGATGGACAGTGGCTTGGGACTAAGGAATGTGAGTTCAAATGCTCTTTCTGCTGTAAACCAGTGAGGAATGACAACATCCTATCACTCTAGGTATCAGCATCCTCATCAAGAAAAAGAGATCGTTAATCTTTTTTTTTTTTTTTCATAAGTCATTCATAGCAAGCATTTATTTAACTCTGATTACAGTAACAAACTCACAAATTTCTTGGGACTTACATGCAATTTTGATTAATTTATATTTAATAAAACTGATTTGTCATTCTTAGTAATAATAACCTGAAGTACTTACATGTGCCAGGCATCAAAAAAAGGTTAAATCATTTTCCCAATATCATATAATACATAATTGTTGACCAAGAATCAAATGTGGTTTGATTTTAATCCAAAGCCTGTGCTCTTGACCGTGATGCTATGATTCTTCACAGAGCAAATCTGCCTTCTTGTTTAATTCTTGCAAGAAGCAAAGATTAATCTGCCCAAAACCACATGAAAGATGGCCACTTAATTTATTTATTTTATTTTATTTTATTTATTTATTTATTTAAATTTATTTACTTTTTTTTTTTTATTATTATTATACTTTAAGTTCTAGGGTACATGTGCATAACGTGCAGGTTTGTTACATATGTATACTTGTGCCATGTTGGTGTGCTGCACCCATCAACTCGTCAGCACCCATCGCCTCGTCATTTACATCAGGTATAACTCCCAATGCAACCCCTCCCCCCTCCCCCCTCCCCATGATAGGCCCTGGTGTGTGATATTCCCCTTCCCGAGTCCAAGTGATCTCATTGTTCAGTTCCCACCTATGAGTGAGAACATGCGGTGTTTGGTTTTCTGTTCTTGTGATAGTTTGCTGAGAATGATGGTTTCCAGCTGCATCCATGTCCCTACAAAGGACACAAACTCATCCTTAAATGGCTGCATAGTATTCCATGGTGTATATGTGCCACATTTTCTTAATCCAGTCTGTCACTGATGGACATTTGGGTTGATTCCAAGTCTTTGCTATTGTGAATAGTGCTGCAATAAACATATGTGTGCATGTGTCTTTATAGCAGCATGATTTATCATCCTTTGGGTATATACCCAGTAATGGGATGGCTGGGTCATATGGTACTTCTAGTTCTAGATCCTTGAGGAATCGCCATACTGTTTTCCATCATGGTTGAACTACTTTACAATCCCACCAACAGTGTAAAAGTGTTCCTATTTCTCCACATCCTCTCCAGCACCTGTTGTTTCCTGACTTTTTAATGCTTGCCATTCTAACTGGTGTGAGATGGTATCTCATTATGGTTTTGATTTGCATTTCTCTGATGGCCAGTGATGATGAGCATTTTTTCATGTGTCTGTTGGCTGTATGAATGTCTTCTTTTGAGAAGTGTCTGTTCATATCCTTTGCCCACTTTTTGATGGGGTTGTTTGTTTTTTTCTTGTAAATTTGTTTGAGTTCTTTGTAGGTTCTGGATATTAGCCCTTTGTCAGATGAGTAGATTGCAAAAATTTTCTCCCATTCTGTAGGTTGCCTGTTCACTCTGATGGTAGTTTCTTTTGCTGTGCAGAAGCTCTTTAGTTTAATGAGATCCCATTTGTCAATTTTGGCTCTTGCTGCTGTTGCTTTTGGTGTTTTAGACATGAAGTCTTTGCCCATGCCTATGTCCTGAATGGTACTACCTAGGTTTTCCTCTAGGATTTTTATGGTATTAGGTCTAACATTTAAGTCTCTAATCCATCTTGAATTAATTTTCGTATAAGGAGTAAGGAAAGGATCCAGTTTCAGCTTTCTACTTATGGCTAGCCAATTTTCCCAGCACCATTTATTAAATAGGGAATCCTTTCCCCATTTCTTGTTTCTCTCAGGTTTGTCAAAGATCAGATGGCTGTAGATGTGTGGTATTATTTCTGAGGACTCTGTTCTGTTCCATTGGTCTATATATCTGTTTTGGTACCAGTACCATGCTGTTTTGGTTACTGTAGCCTTGTAGTATAGTTTGAAGTCAGGTAGCGTGATGCCTCCAGCTTTGTTCTTTTGACTTAGGACTGTCTTGGAGATGCAGGCTCTTTTTTGGTTCCATATGAACTTTAAAGCAGTTTTTTCCAATTCTGTGAAGAAACTCGTTGGTAGCTTGATGGGGATGGCATTGAATCTATAAATAACCTTGGACAGTATGGCCATTTTCACGATATTGATTCTTGAGATCATTAATCTTTAAAGTTTCCTCCTCATTTAGAGTCTACTTTTGTAAGGCTGTATAAAATTAAGATGTAAGATTTTTTAACTTTGGTCTCTGTGTGAGGAAAGAGATAATAATTATTATGTGATTAATTACCTTTTTGGGCTTGCTAGTTGTAGGAATTCTTTTGTCAAGATTGCAAAGATTCAAGACTAGTGAAGATTTCTGTGTCCTTAATACATAAAGTGGCGGAAGCTCATGAAATTTAATAAAATACTAGTCACTCTGTGTTAGAGAACTGAAATCATTTTTTGTTGACCAGAGCATGAATTTTTCAGACTAGTGAAGATTAAAAAGTATGTTTATTAACTTTTAGGTTATTTCTAGGGAATTTTAAATGTCATATTGGCACCATATATAGCTATTTAAGGTGAAGTGCACCTATGATTTTTTCATATTCTGATAATCCATCCCTCTGTTTTATTTAAGCTAAGTAATATCAATTTCCGTTAATCAGCAGATATACTCAACTGTTCATTTGAGTCACAGCTAGCATTTGTCTGCTTGGGCTACAAACCATTCAGGAAGATATTACTCTTTTTATCAATTTATAATCTAGACACATAGAATCTATGCTTTTAGTCTATTTAGAATTTCTACAACTTCTATAAATATTTAAGCTTCATTTTTAATGATGAGTAGTCAAAGCTCCACCAAGGATATTTTAAGAGTTTTGCATGAGGAATTGTTTTGTTCTTAGTAAAGTTTTGAATTTTTCAATGCTCAAATATTACGTGGACATCATGAGGCACAAAATAAAAAAAAATCAGTTTAAAATAGTAACCTTATTAATGTATAGGAAAAGATACATTGTTTAATCTTTGTTTTGTGGTATTGTGTTTCTTAGTAATCCAATTTTTCCAGGTATAATTATTGAATTAATTTGAATGCATAACAAAGAGCACATTTGTCAAAACGTTTTGATGAAAGTGGAGAATGCTGAGTACCATGGCATACACCTGTGGTCCCAGCTATTCGAGAGGCCGAGGCTGGAGGAACCCTTGAGCCCAGGACTTCGAGGCAGCCTGGGGAACATAGCGAGACCTCATCTCTAAACGTGAATAGAATAATGACAACTTGCTGTAAACTGAATTTGGGGAAACGAATGAACAACGCTCCAAAACAAAAGTGAAGTCCCTGGACCCATTCTTCTTGCTCTTTTATTTACTAACCGTTTCTTTTATTATATTACCTGGTTTAAATAGTTACTTTGGAAGAAAAGCAATGAATCACATAATAGCTTTATAAATATTTGTTTCTCTGATACTGTTTTAGGCTCTGTTGGCTAGTAAACCCTCAAATGTTTTGGGTTTTATTTCTCCGAAATAGACACTTCAGTGTTCATGAACTGTGAGAAACTCACATCCATGTAAATGGCTTAAATTTTTTTTGGATGCTTCCAAAATAACAAAAAATATAGAAAGGTTTTTCATTGATTTCTATAGTAATTATATTATGTTAAATACACTGAGCCAGTCAGAAGAAGCCTGGCAACTGAGGCATTCTGATTAATTACAGTTTTCTGTTTAACTGAATTTGTGTCTCCAACTCTTTCTGGTTCCTACTCTCAAAAAAGTAAAATACAATAATTAATTTTTAGTAAGCACTCTATATTAGATGTTGAAGTAGGGATAGGTATTTAGACTAAATATATACTAATTCTCAGATGTGTTCCATTTATTTGTATAAATTCATGATCCTAAATATGAGCTTATTTTATTAGGCTCTGCTTGTCTTTTCTCGAAGTAACATGTTCACTATTATCATTGTTAAAATTTTAAATTAATTCTTACAGATACTTTCATCAATAAATAAAAGTGACTTACAAGTATGCTATCAATTGTTTTGCATTCATAATGGGGATTTTTAAAACATAAAAGGTTCTTGAAAGTGTGTATTTATTTAAATACAATGTTCTATAATTTTATTTGAACTACTAACTTATCAAGTGGTCTCTTTAAAATGTGAAACCAACTTTAAAACTTTAAAATAATAAATCTTGGAAAATTTACTTATAGGCCTAGTTATAGTAAGTCCTAAGTTCTGTTGAAATTATTACAAATGATAAATTTCAGTATTTTTAAAAAATAAGGCCTTATTATTCTGTTCTTAGTAATCTATTTATATGGAATCATGTACGTAATATTCCAGTTCTTTTGAATGCTGATGGCAAACAAGCCAGTAAATTGTCTTTTAAAACACAGCGTCTCTACTCACATGAGAGTTTTCCAGCATTCTTCTAAAAGGCACAATTCTATTAGCTGAAGTCCACGTAGGTTTCTGTGGAGGTGGGAAGGAAGACTGGAAGTGAGTTTGACAGGCTTGGGTTTGCAAAGGTCTAGATCAATGCTTTTCGGAACTGGGTAAAGGCTGTCCCCCAGGAGGCAGGTTAAGCGCATCAGGATGCGAACTCTCTTTCCTTTCCTCTACTCTGCTCTCTGTCATCACACATTTATCTACATTTTTTCTTTCTGTATACTCATTTATTGACTAATAATACATTTTGCTGGATAATACGGTATTTTGTGGAAATGGATATCAGGTTCAGACCAACTGGCAGTATCCTCTGAAAATCTCCTAGATGGAGATTTCTTATTAGATTGTCTTCATTTAGTACTACTTTTATATATTTGTGTTGCACCAGGAAAAATGAGAAAGATAATTCAATAAAAAAACATTTTGTTGAGTCATCCAGTGGAGAATTGGATTCCAAACACTTGTTTTAAATCATAAAAGTAACTTTACAACATTATCATTAAAAAAGTATTTATAGCTTCATCATAGTAACTATTTGTTTGTGCTTAATCCCTCCAAAATTTATTCATATATTACTCTGAATTGGCATTATTATCATTATCTTGTATATGCCATTCTGTTACAATCTTTTGATGAATAACATTTCCAATTAATTAATTACGACTTTCTGCATTATCAATTTTTTTCACAGTCTACAAAAGCTGGTACTAGCTGATCAATTATTGCATTTAAAATCCTAAGCTAACCTTATTACATATATTTTCTCATTTGTACAACATAGGTGAGTGATGATTATTATTATACCATTAACTGAGGATTGCAACAAGTAAGTAATTCATCTGATATCACATAGGTAGCAAGTGATGGGTTGAGGATTTATAAGCAGATAGTTTAACCTAAGAACTTAGCCTTTAATCAATATGCTGTGCCACTTCTCACAAATAAAAATGCATGCTAAAGTAATAAGGACTGGATAATGTGAAGAAATACAGTGTTGTAAAATTTATGTTAGAGATTAAATCAATTTTTTTAACCTCATTACTCTCTGTGATTCTCCCTCCACCCCACTTCAAACTAAGAAGTTGCTTTGGGTATATGGTTTAGTATTCCAGAGCTCTTAGAAGAAATATTCTTGTCTCTGGGTTTGAGAAAACACTAGATAAAAGTAAACCAGATTTAGCTCTATATAAGGCCAGGAATCCGGGACAGATATAGGGAATATTTGTGGGTGAATCTTCAAAACACGCTTAAGTCCATGAAGCTAAATAAATCTACCATACGGTAAGCCAGATTTATAAAAGAAACTAGTGAAAACTGTGGGTGTTGATATGAAGATAGGAAGGAATTTTATTTTAATAGCAAAAATAACCTATGAGAAAAACCAGAAAATTATTTCAAAACACATTTTTGGAAGACTTCTTTGGCCCTTAGAAAAAGGTAGCTTTCATTTTGAAAGAAATTATTTCCCAAGTCAAAAATGTTTTTATTTCTTCTTAGAACTTTTTTCTCCTAAACTTTTAAACAGAGAGGAGGCTCAGGTTATAGTATATGGTAATAAATACATCAAACTAGGGCTATCTAACAAAATAGATAAATAAAATAGGATTTATCACCTGGGCGTTTAACAAACAGAAAGCGGCCTTAGTTTAAAAAAACAGAAACAAAACTTAGAAAGGGTTCTGAGTACCAATGTTTTGACTAAGTTGACTGAAATGGTAGTCTACCTCACCCAAGCAGAAATCTATAATTAGAGGTGTCTGAGATTGTATGAAGATCCTAAAACAGTTGCTTTAGAGTGACTGAATCCACAGTCTGAAATAAGAATGTATGTATTTTTTATGCAATTTCCATAAGTGAAATTGTGTACAATAAAGCCTTCCCTTGTGTTTGGGCCCTATAGATGGTTGGTTAATCAAAAGCTTTTTTAAAGTCAGGATTACCTTAACATTTTGTAACTTAAATCATACACATATGTATGCATTAGCCAACCCTTAGGTGTAAGCTGAGGCCCTTTTCTGTGAGCGTTATGTCCACTCTTTGGAGTTCTGCCTCTTCTTTCTTGAATAAGCATACCTATAATGCAACTTTAAACATTTCTAGTTTCAGTGTCTTTAATGTGTAGAAAAATCTTCCAGGTACTTGTGAAGTTGAGTGCAGAATCATGATATATTTTCATGATTCCCTCATCTCCCATTATTTTTATAATAGTTCTACTCTCAATTCAATGGCTGCTTTTTTTGTCTTAGACTTTATGAAGCCTTTCCAAAGCATTTACCTTAATTTGCATGTGAGTATGAAATGTGAGTATGAAAGAAACAATGACTTTCTTTCATATTCACATTTTTCAATTAATGAAAAATTTATCAAATTATATAATTATAAAGATAATTACACAGTAGGATATAGATTAAAGCTAAAACAACATTGGCCTAGAGAAGAAAGAATTTTTCTCTCTCTGACAGAAAAACCAAGAAAGAGATGTGTATTATATAATATATATATTTCTTTTCTTTTCTCTTTTTTTTTTTTTTGAGACAGAGTTTCACTCTTGTTGCCCAGGGTGGAGTGCAATGGCGTGATTTCAGCTCACTGCAACCTCCGTCTCCCGGGTTCAAGTGATTCTCCTGCCTCAGCCTCCTGAGTAGCTGAGATTACAGGCACTCGCCATCACGCCTGGCTAATTTTTTTTCTATTTGAGTAGAGATGGGTTTTCACCATGTTGGTCAGGCTGGTCTTGAACTCTTGACTTCAGGTGATCCGCTCACCTCGGTCTCCCAAAGTGATGACATTACAGGTATGAACTACGGCGCCCGGCCCTAGTTAGATATTTTTAAGGCTGATATTTTTAATGATAGCTCAACAATGATTAGGGGTAGAACCTATAGCTAACTAGTTGCTCTAGTCATCCAACTAATGTTACAAAATGACTGCTGCCATTCCTGCCATTACATTCATATACCAGTCAGCAGCAAAAGGGGAAGAGGAAGGAAGAATAGGCTCTGCCACTTTAATGGTATGACCCATAATTTGCACACATCACCTCAAAACACTTAGTCACACTGTCATACCTATCTGCAAAGGAAGCTTGGAAATGTAGCCTGTAGCTAGATGACCGTGTGCTCACTAAAATGTTTATTGTTATATAAGAAGGGGAGAATAGATATTAAGGAACACTGAGCAGTCTCTGATTTATTCAGATCTATTCTTTTGAAATCAGGCAAATGCTTTAGTAGGTTTTGCTCTGAACTTCTCTGGTTATGCCTCTCTACGTGTGGTGGGGATCCCGCAGAGCCAAGGGGTCTTGCCTAACCAGAATCCATGCCCTCCTTTTAACCTGGCTACTCAAAAGTCTAAAACTCCCTGTCTGAACAGCTTTGGACCTGTATCCAGTGCCTCTTGGGTCCTCTGGATGGTGAACTACATGTACTTCAGGAGTATGAATAGAGGTTGGGTGAGCAGGATGGGAATTCTCACACATATGTTTGAGGTCCCTTATAGTATCCACAGAGCCGAAGGTGGGAAGAGAATAGAAGAATATATGAGCCATGTTTCCCGGCATTTGAAACTTCTGATGGAGAATTCAGAAGAGCTTGAAATGTATAAAATTGAATTTGGCTTTTCAGCTCATTATGTAGGTATATTTGCCAAAGTAGGAAGATGGTATCATTTATCTGTGGCTATATAACAAACCACACCAAAGCTTTATGGTTTAAGACAACAATCATTTTACTGTCCCTGTGGAAACTGTTCCTTAAGTTGTAGGCTGAGGCTGGAGGATGCAAGAAGGCTTAATTCATGTGTTTGGAACTTTGATGCTGTCTGCCAATTACGGTGCCTTTGGTCATCTCTACATTGCCTCTTTCTCCATGTGTTTTCTTCTCATCAAAGAGTTCATTATGGGTTTCTTCGCATGGCAGTTGTCTTCCATGATGGGTAAAAATAGGAAGTTGCAGGCCTTAAAGCCTGGTCACAAAAATCATACTTCTACCATATTCTAGTGCTCAAAGTAAGTCATAGAATCGGCCCAGGTAAAAAAGAGGGCAAATAAGTTTAACCACTTAATGGGAGGAGTGGCAAAGGTACATTGCAAAAAGCCATGCAAGATGGGAGGGATGGCCATTTGAGAAACAATCTATGACAAAAATTTTCCATTTAATAGCTTGATATTATGCCTCCGTTTGTATTCTTGTCTCAGGCCCTGCAAATATTAAGCATGTGTCTGTTTTCGTTCATCCATTATCCACTTATTCCTGCACATAAATTCCCTTTTCCATACATAAAACACTCTATCCCTAATGAAGACATCCACCAAATCCCATCCACTTCCTTTGTTCAAGTCCAAAGTCTCTGGGTGATGTTCAGTCCTTTCCAACTAGTGTAAAGGTGATGATTAATTGTGTTCTGTTGACCTATAAACTAAAAGGCCAGTTATACTTCTTCCCTTGCATGTATTATACAATGGTGGATTAGAGTAGGTTCACTTTTCTAGGCATTGAGAAGGATAGAAATTGTTTCTTTTCAAGAAATCTGCTCTTTAGTGAATGAAATAAGGGGTACACACTGTCATTATAATATTGTTTCTCAAACTATTCAGTATAATAGAAATTTCCATACAGAACAGGGAAGAGTGGAAAACACGTGGAAATTGGGAAGGCAAACTCTCAGGG
Source organism: Macaca fascicularis (assembly GCF_037993035.2). Taxonomy (NCBI): domain Eukaryota; kingdom Metazoa; phylum Chordata; class Mammalia; order Primates; family Cercopithecidae; genus Macaca; species Macaca fascicularis. The sequence continues at coordinate 90,962,448 of NC_088380.1, read as the reverse complement.
CAATTAAGTAAATTTCTTGGTCAGTCTAGCTGGACGTTAAGGTTTTGTTCCCTGGGAGAATAGCCCTGTTTATTGTTCTCCATGGCCCTGAGCCTTATATAGTATTAATTATTTTTTTAGGAAATGGGTGATGAATCATGTGCTTTTTGTTTGTTTTCAAACAGACTTTGTGGTCTCCTTGTTGCTGGTGCAAGGGATTTGGGGTTCCAGGGACTGCTGTAAGGTTCAAAAAGTCATGGGAATTTCATTGCTAAAAAGACTACAAGGTCATTTTGCCATCATTCAATTTCCTAAAAATTCTAGTGGTCTCTGATCTTTTTGTTTCTGGTTATTGCCATGTAGTGATAACCACAGCCAAAGATCTAGACATGGTTTATAAGCTTGGAAGGTCTAGATTTTTATTAACTGGCCTCTGTGCTCTGTCTGTCCTTCCTGCTTCAACATAAGGGTGGTAAATTTGGGACCATCTGCGAGAAGAGTCATGGGCGGGGTGGCAATAGGCTTAATCTGGTCTTTGCTGCTGAAGCATTCAGCATACTTTGGGCATTAGTCATTGTGCTTTATAGAGGAAGTGAGAGTGTAGGCTAATCTGGTGAGTTGGTTGACTGAAGCTTGGCTATGAAATTTCCTTTTACAGAATAAACTGAAAGTAATATAAATGGGTTTCAGACTCTAACTTCCTATTCTTCTTTATTATTTGGTGAAACTATTATCCTGGAGTGGCTGAGACAAATATATCTGTTATGACTAGTTCCAGATATATGTAGTTTTCTTTCTCAAGCATCTACTTCTCATTTTTGTCTTATTTCACTCTGCATTTAGTAAATTAAAGTTCAGATTTTAGATGCAGGGTTTTAAACAATTGTAATAATGAGGATTATTTTTTGTACCTCCAATGCCTTTCCATTGATGCCTCAAAACAGTTTCTCTCTATTTGTGTTACATTTCTGCTCTTTGTCTGTTTTATTATTTAACGTCTCTTTTGCTTTCAAGGCTCTTTCCCTTGCATGACTTTTCTAAATCAGCACTGGTCAAGAGATATATAACGTAATCCACATATAGAATTAATAAGTGTTCTAGTACCTTATTAGAAAGCATAAAAAGAAACAGAGGAAATTAATTTTAATATATCTTTTAAAACTCAACATCAAAATTATTATTTCATGAAACCAATATAAAATTATAGAGATATTTTATTCAAAATCTGGTGTATATCTTATCCTCAAAACACAGGAAGATTTGGATTAGCAATATTTCAAGGGCTCACTACATACAGAGTGTAGCTCTTGATCTTTGCACTAACTTGGGATGTAACTAGGAAATATTCATTATCAAATGCTCTTTTCTAGGCATTGTGAAGGATAGCTGTTGTTTCTTTTAAAGAAATCTGCTATTTAGTGAATTAAATGAAGGGTACACTCCAATATAAATATAATATTGTTTCTCAAACCATACTGTTCTGGAAAACACAAATTTGGGTCATTTTTGTTAGAAATACATAAGTCTCCTTCAATTTTTTCTTTCTCTAAACAGGGAGGCAATATAGGGTAATTATGTTTTTTCATTTGGAGAAATAATAGTAGATTCATTGAAAAGTCAACCCAGATAGTATAGGTACAACTTTCTATCATTTGTGGAGAGTTTTGCTATCCTGAGAGGGGCAGTGCAAGCCAGGTCAGAGTCTTCTGCTATGTATATCTCTGATGTGAAATTATGTTAGGAAAGGCTAAACGTTAGTCTTAGAAAAAAAAAAATCCTCTCATCTATAATGAACTGAAGTTAAACACTACCCTTGGTTTACTTCCCTGCAGTAAAGCATTTACATCTCTGGGGCTACGATCAGGAAGTCAATAGTCCAAGTCCCTACTTCAAAAAGTATTTGATACTTATATGAGGGTAAGCAAAATGTCTGCCTACTGGAATTCATCAAGTCCTCCAGTTTTTGGAGCTATCGTTTATTCTAACATTTAAATAAAATGGCTCAAATTTCTTTTTATAAAATAGCACTACCTAGCTTCAATCAACTTCATTCTTTTGAGGGCTAACTTTCCCTAAAATATTTGAAAAAAAATCAAGGTTGCTTGAAGTTTGCTTCTTTACTGTCATCTCCAGGACCCATTATCATGTCTCCTGCTGAACGTCAGGCTTCTGTTTACTTTGTGGCTGGTCCCCCCAGCTTTAGAACTTTGCTTCTCTTTCTCCATTCCCCAAGGTACTATTAATATTAATGACTGAAATTCTGGGCCAAACAGATTTCTGTTGAAGATTTGCAAAAAATAGAATTTCCTTACATTGAGAAAACAATTCTCTGCCCTTCCTAAAACCATGTTCCTGAGGGTCCTATCTCTCTAGACCAGAGTTGTTTAACAAAACTTTCTGCACTGTTCAATACAGTAGCCACTGGACACATGTGGCTATTGAGCATTTGAAATGTGGTTAATGAGGCTGAGGAACTAAATTTTAAATTTTATTTAAATGTAAATTTAGTCACGTGACTAGTGGATATCATGTTGCATGACAAAGGTCTGTTCAACTTACTGTGAAGATTGATTCCCTTTCTTTTTCCAAGGTTCTCACCCCATTTGCCAACTACTATTTTGTAGTTATTAGTAAATAATTACAAAATTCCTGTTACTCTATTTCACAGGAGAGATTTCACTCAATTTCCCACACTTGGATTTATCTATCTAGATTATCGTAGGAGCCCCCATTATCTTGTACAATAAAAAAGTCTCTTGTGGCCCATCAAGATAATTTCCTAGAAACAAAGAACCATTTATCTTGGTAAATGCTTACACCAAGGATGATTTAAGTAGTTGCAAACCACATTATGTTTTCAAAATCAATATTTTCATTAGGTTACACCTTTCCTTCAGCAAAATATTTTCTGTAGCTGGAAAAGAAAGTTGTCCATAAACTCTTTCCATAGGTCATGCTCTGGAAAAGATAAAAACATATTATCTAATATCTTATGGACACTTATTTCAGGCTACTCAATCTGTATGACATGCAGACCTAGTATGAGAAACTGTTTCAGGCAGAGCTCTCCAAAACTGGAGGAAATCTCTTAAAAATTTGCGTAATTGGGGAATGAGAATGAACAGCTCTCTCTCAAGCATGAGGAAATGGGTGTGGTGAGAATATCAACATTATTCTCTATCCTGAGGCTTCAGTCTCTGATTTATAGTTTTGAAAGACATCGTTCATTGCCAAGGTTTTGTCCCTTTGAGAATGGTATGCTTCTGTTTCCATTAAAATAATATTTTCTCCCATTCCTGCTCCCTACGATGGGATTCAGAAAACAGTAAGTTGACTCTGTATCAACTCCCCTTTAAAATCATATACTGCCTGTGCTTGGCATGACACTCCACCTAGAAATTTGCCTGTTTCCCAATACCCTCTATAAAAGGGAAGAGAGCTCTATAGTCAACTAAACATATTTGCTCATGGGAACTAGAAAGCCCCATTCCTCTTGAAATTTTCTGCAATCTCACTTGTTGCCAGAACGTTTCCAGAAAAGCCTTACTTTCCATTTCATTGAGGATGGCTTTTTGGTGTGCTTAGTGCTTACGAAGTGCCCGTTCTCACAATCCTAGCTAAGGGGTGCCATTTCCATTTAATGGAATCATGGGTCATGACCCTGGAAATAACTACCACCCTGAGCTTCTCAATGCCTCTATGATAGCATTGCACTCCAATTCTTAGACAATCGTTAGAATTGCTTAGTTTCAGACAGCATTGATCTCTACAATCATATGACTTTCTATGATTTGCTTCATATAGACAGAATGCAGTTTTTGACAAACTGGGTCAAATATATCCTATTTATGTTCATCTGTTCCAAATTGGCAGTAGAATGGTGATATTTATGGTTACTGGCCTACAGTCTTCTAACTAGAAGGAAAGGTACTACCTGCTCCTACTCCCTGAAGTCTTGAATAATAAAATCCTGAAACCAGATTTTGCTGACAACAACTTCTACTACCCAGGGCTGGGCTGGTACTTCCTATACTAGTTTTGTTATGTTGAAGGTTTTCTATTGGTTTCCAATTCCACTTTTCTTCCTCCTTATGAATTATTCATATAATTGAGAGACCCTGTTTACTCTGAGATTATCACAAATAACATTTTTACTATAAATAAATGTACTATTTATTTTTTCCAATTAAACCCAATTTATTCTGGTTTAATAAGTACTGCTTTTTGAAATAACATCCCTAACTTAAACTGATTAATGTACTTTTGCCATAAAAATATATTGAGCATATAGTATGTGATGATACAGTTCTAGATGCTGGCCATATAGCAATGGGAAAAACCCACACAAATCCCTGCTCTCATGGAGTTTATGTTCTAGTTAACTAAGACAGAAAATAAACAAACACATAAAATATGTAGTATGTCAGATGTTACAAGTTCAGTAAGAAAAGTAAAGCATGAGAAGGGGGATACTGGAGAGAACTGGTGGGGATAGTTACTATTTTAAATTAGCTAGGCAGGGAGGAACTCACTCATAAGTTAACATTTAACCATAGACTTAAGGGAGGCAAGGGAGTGAGCTATGTAGGGATCTAGGGAAGAGTGCTGCAGAAAGAAGGAAATAGCAACTGCAAAGCCCTGACATGTACAAGAAATAGCAAGATGGTCAGTGTATCTGGAACCAAGCTAAGGGGGAGAGGCATAGAAGCTGAAGTCAGTGAGGGTATGGAGCATGAGACTACATTGTCTTGTAGATACATGTGCTTTGCCTTTAATTCTGAATGAGACCAGCCAGCATAGGTAAGTTTGGGACAGAAGAATGATTCATATAAACAAATATTTTTTTCTTTCTTCTTTGTCAAGCGTGCTTAAAAATTAAACATCAGAATTATGACCACTCTACAAATTTGTCAAGACCAGCTCCTATGTAGTATGCATATGTGGACATGGAGCAAACAGCCATATAGTCAAGGAATTTCCTAACTTCCTTATATCCATAAATTGCCATAGATATTTATGGATGTTATGTTTGGGATACAATTTGCAAAATTTCAGATGAGTCACCAGTTCCAGGCAAGGAAATGGAAATACGGTGGAATTGTCACTGAAAGATCTTAAAAGCCCACATAAATGAGCAGAAAAGAAGCAGACACACTTAAATCTTGACATACTAGGAAACATCCTTGGGGAAAAATAGTTTAAACCACATTTAGAGAATGATGAACCTGGGGAAAAAATATCTAAATATGTAAGAATGACATCTGTGCTTTCAACCATTTTTCAGATGTGAGTGTTAATGGTATATAATTAACTACAATTAATTGAGCTGAAGTTTGGCCACACATCCTGTTTCTGTTACCACACCCTCCACACATCTGTGGGCCATCATTATGATCACCCTTTTCCAGGAATATTAAGCAATTTGTTAGAGAACGGACATCTGGAAATAAACCTATGTTAGCTTGAGCATGGCCTTTTAGTTCTATAAACCATACTTGTCTTTCTCCAGAAATAATGATGCTAGTCCAATTCCTGTATCTTTTGAAGGAAAACAACATGGGAATAGGAACTTCATTTCAAACACAACACTAAATTCACTGTGAATTTGTAGTGAATAAGGACTACTTTTTAGGATACATTATTCTAGAGTACCAATATTAAATTTTAACACATACTTACAATAAAATAAAAGAGACATGACACTCATTCTAGCTTTCAGCTCTTTACAAAGAAAGCAGTGAAGCTTTAAATCTTTTAGAAATGAAATTTAAATATACATAATATGTGTTTATTGAATTAATTTAACTATAATCCTACACCACCTAAAATCACTCATTATTTTGATGTATTTTCTTTTTGTTCAATCTTTTTTGATTTTTGTTTCTGACAATATTGAAAACATCATATTTATAATTTATATATGCACATAATTTTACTTTACCATTTTACTTAACATGATGTCAAAGCATTCTCCTTGTTTTATAAAGTCATGAAAATATTATTTTAGTTTGTCATTTCTAAAATATGATATGATAATAAACTTCACTAAAATTCTTTACTATCGCCCCATCTCAAGTATCAAGTTCCAAAATCTTTAGTGAAGGATATTAGGCTGGTTATGATCTGTCCCTTTCTGACTCTGTAGTCTTTGCCTTTTCTCTAATTTCCCAGTCATACTTTTACCACTAGCAATTAGGAATGCCTTTTGGTTTTTGAGTCAATGATATTTTCTCATTTTTGGCATAATTTCACTATTATTTATGATTTTACTGTTATTACTTGGTATAACAATTCCTACTTATTTTTAAATACTGAAGTTTAAAATCTGCTTTTCTGGGCAGCCATTTTTAACACCCTTCACCCAAACCTCACCAGTTGCTCATTTGGTTCTCCCTCCTCTGAGCCCCATACCACCACCGAATTATAAGAAAAACTGGTTTCCTCCTCTAGATCAGGAGCTATGTAAGGGCAGAAGTCTTCTCTTTTTCATATTTATATGAATGGTTCTTAGCATAGCTCCTGGCACATAAGGGGAATTAACTTAATATACATCAAATGAATTACTAAGTGACCATAAATTAATTCTCTTCTTTTCTCTGTCTTCCATTACTGAGGACTTGTCTTTCCCAATATAAAGACCTTGTCTTCCAAATTCTAAACTGTCCTTATCCACTGCCAATAGTATCCAAGTTAATATGTTTATTGATTCATTCACTTTGGTCACTTTGGGTCTTAGAACTTAGAGTTTTTTGTCTGTACGTTGGAGGGTAAATTGTGCTAATGAAGTTATGAAAAAATATCCACTAAAATAAAATTGAAATTTAAAAAGGACAAAAAGCTATTAAGAATACCTCTAAATCTACAAATTAAGTACTGGTATTGAATTTCACATCTGACAAATATTCAAACCTGAATGATAGCATCCATTTCTAATGTGACTACAGTTATAAACTGGGTGGCAGATGTACAGGTTCCCCGTGTTTGTTTCTATAATACAAACTGAAGATTGCTGGAGCTACCTCTTAGGAACACAGTAATTATGTGTAATTAAACACAGTAATTAAAGTTACAATGAAACATCCTCTTCATTGTAACTTTTCTCTTTGTGGTACTGAATCAGGAGAGGATAGACTTTATATGGATGTGTATTTCGTTTGAGATTCATGAACTTGGGCACGTTATTTAACCTAAAATTCAACTCCATCATCTGTAAAAGGGACAGATTAATAGAGTCTAACTCATGAGACTTTGGGGATTAAATATGTAACTTCGTTAAAAAACTCTGTATAGTATCAGGCTTATAGAAATACGTATTTTGTGACTTTGGGTCTAGATTCCTGAGCAGCCATTTGAGTGTAATCTTTACCTGTTATGCTCCTCCTTGTCATCTAAAGGAATCTATTCTCTTTTTTGTTCCAATTTTCTTCTAATCGCTATTCTCCAAAATGCATAAACTGGGATAATTTGGCAATCTGTTTCATGATTCAAACTAAAAACTTTCTCTTTCCCTCAAGTCAAGAGGTCTACATATTCTTAAAATTATGGCCAACTCCATTAGTCTGTATTGGAAGTTAGAGAGGGGTTTTGCTTATTCTTGAACAGTTAAGTACTTAGTTACCTATCCACACATAAATTGTGTGGGATTGTTACTTACATACTCACCAACACTATCACCTGACATTTGAATATTGCCAATTAACCTATACTTTTTCATGAAATTCAATCTCCTTTTGTAACACAGACTATATGGTTGAAAACATTCCAGAATAATTCTTTACATTTGAATTCTTCCACGTATTTTGATTTTCACTGAAGTAGTCTTAAATTTACTGAAAAAAAATAAGTATTTTATAAGATATTTTAACACTTACAATGTGTAAATTACTGTATTAATGTTCCTAGAATGAATATTAATTAATGTTCCTAGAAAAATGCAAACATAAATAAATAATGATCTTTTTTCTCCTCAAATTTCTTACTGCCTAACGTGGAAAAAACACACATGAACATATAACTATAATTTCATTTTAATCTAAGATTTCTAAATAAAAAGATAACCAATAAGAATAGAATTTTATTTCAAGTTTTACATTTTAAAGGTCAGAATGATAAAACACTTTATTTTGAAATATAAACAGCTTCAAATTATCAGGTTGTAGAATGAGCTGCTATTTCTAAGAATTATTGGGATATTTTTTGTAATTCTATTATATTTATAGAGTTGAATTTTGTGAAGTCTTATTTTTTTGAAAGTTTGTTTATCTGGATGGCAGAACTTGCTAGTATTGTGGCTAATTTACAGCCTCCTGCAGCTTTTAATTGTAAACCTGTTTGATACACTGGTTTTGTAGAATACTTTATAGATTTGGTTTTATAAACAGTCATTTTCACTCTCTCTTTCCATTTTAAAATTACCATGTGGAAACTCCTTCAAGTTTAAGAAATAGATTATTGTGCACTAAAACTTAGAGTTGGATTTAAATTGGCCTTTTTTTTTTTTAAATAAAGTAAACCAATCTCTTCACATGGTATGTTATTATTACCTTCACTGTGATTATGTTTCCTGGCCAAAGAGACACAGAGATTACTTTGAGAACATATCCCCTAAATATACAAAAATACCACACTTAAAATTCCTAATCGAATACACCAACATTTTGGATGCCAGAAAATACCTATGTCCAGTGAGAATTCTCTAGTCTCCTTACCCACTCACTTGGCCAGAAGAGCAAGGGCTGTACAGTAGTAGGAAAGATGGAGTTTCTAGACTGAGAATTGGATGCCAGGAGAAGAGGTGAGATGGTCATTGGCATATTGGGGAATGTAGGGCTGGTTGATCAGGGGCACATGAGAAAGTTCCTATCCTCTCTCCTGACCTCCTTTAGTGTTTCTCTTCCTCTACTCCATTGAAGACATAAGAACTCTGCTCCTGGAACAAATTAAAACTCCTTCCCCTCTCTCAGTACAATGGAAGAAACAATGGTGTCAAAATGAGAACAGGAAGAAAATGAAGAAGAAGCATTAGAATTGTGAACATTGGTAAAGGTTCATTTTGAGAAATCTCATAATAAAAGGTATTATTGAGAGTCACTGAAAACTAAATAGAGCCAGGCTCTGGCATTTGCCTAGACTTTCCCACCTGTTGTTCTCTTGCACAATTTTAGTCACATGAGCTTCTTTCTTCTCTGTGAGGACACCTAGAATCTGCATTTTTAGATTCCAATAATAAGGTAAAATTTATTTACTATACATGGATCTAATCAGATCTCTGCACTCCTTTTTTTATTCTTATCCCTCTCATAAGGACATACCTGAAATACGTTTCACAGTCCATGGCCGACTGTCAGAAGAGTATGGTTGAGCATGGTTTTGAAGAACAAATTTGTCCCCTACTGATAGTGTTCTACCTTTCATAAATCTCAGTGTCCTTATTGGCAAAAAGAGATGATGACAGTACATTGCCTCCTAAAGTCACTGTGAAAATAAAGTGTGGTTTGGGCATGGTGGCTCACACCTGTAATCCCAGCACTATGGGTGGGTGGATAACTTGAGGTCAGGAGTTTCAGACCAGCCTAACCAATATGGTGAAACCACGTCTCTACTAAATACAAAAAATTAGCCAGGCATGGTGGCGCATGCCTGTAATCCCAACTACCTGGGACGCTGAGGCAGGAGAATCGCTTTAACCTGGGAGGTAGAAATTGCAGTGAGTCGAGATTGCTCCACTGCACTCCAGCCTGAGCAACAAGAGTGAAAACTCCGTCTCTAAATAAATAAGTAAATAAATAAAGATAAAGTGTGGCAAGGTATGAGAAGAGCTGAACATAGAGCCTAGCACAAGAGAAGCGCTTAATACATGTATTAATATATTGTTTTTACTGAGTCCCCTTCTTTTCTTTTTTCCATGTTTTTCCTTTCATCTTCCCCTTTCTTCACCACTATTGATGTTGCAATCACCACAGCTTTGTCAGTGGCAGTGCAAGGCACTGAAGTGAGAAGCTGTATATGGAATATACAGCTGTACATGAGGCAGTTGGGTCTGTGACCATGAACTCCATTCACTGAGACCAGACTGCTTTGTGTATCTAAATAAACAGCCATTGGAAAAGGATTGATAAGATACACTTGCAACCATATTTTTCCATTGTTAGCTTTTGATCAACTTCCATTCCAAGTGGACAATTTACCAGAGTGGTTTGTAGTTATGAAGATGAGTGAATTCTTCAATTCATTTTCTTATATGAAACTCTCTGACTGTGGGTTGAATTTGTTTAAAGCAACTTACCTGAGCTTGACAACTAATCACATGTACATTTTTATTTTAAATATTTCATTAAGGGCCTTACATGATGGAGTATCCTATTTTAAGGTGCTTTAGAGCAGCTGTCTCTTTTGAGAAATGAAAGGAAACATTTAAAATTAAAATTTTAAAATTTACATGAACTGATGAGTTATAACTCAGAATGAAATGCTAATTTGGAGAGAGCAAGAAGAATTAAGTACATTGATAATTTTATTGTATAATTAATTCATCCTTTCTAATAAAATCAGCACAATATAGGAAAAGGTTAGAGAAATACAAAAAGACTTATTGTTAACAACATATCTGCTGTGCATTTTACATATTGTTTTCTGGCCTTTGCACATATATTTTTAAAAAATATGATTGTGGCCAGGTGAGGTGGCTCATGTTTGTAATCTCAGCACTTTAGGAGACCAAGGCAGGAGAATCACTTGAGTCTGAGAGGTCAAGGCTACAACGAGCCATGATCAAATCATTGCACACCAGCCTGGTGACACACTGAGACTGTATCTCAAAAAAAAAAAAAAAAAAAAAAATAGATTGACTTTTTTTTTCCCTTAATTTTGCTCTTTTCATTTAATACTAATTTTTGCTTAAAAACAATATTCTTAATGATTGCTTAATATTCCATTGCATGAATGTACAATAATTTTTCCATTTCTGCTTGTAGAGGCATTTATCTCCTTGTCAGTTGGACATTTACTTTGTTTCCAGTCTCATAGTATTATAAATAAAGTGATACTGAACATCTTTAAACCTAAATATTTATCTTTATATGGAGGAGTGCTTTAATGGAAAGAATAATGGTGCCAATGATTTTAAATGTAACTTTTATAGTATTTAACTTTAATTTTTGAATTCAGCAGAAAAGCATGAGTTTTGAAATAAAGTGGAGAAGGATCTGCTTAAAAAGAGGTGGATGGTAAAACAGTTGAAATCTCAGCATAACTTTGACAAAAATTGAACCGAAGATTTAGCTAAGGAGGAAAAAGAAAGGAAAGATATGATATAGAAAGGACAGTATTATAATATGAAATAAGGAAAGGACCAAGAAGTTAGAATCAGCATGTCTGCAAGATTCTAAATTAGGATTTCAGAAGTAATAATGCTACAAACTTTTATAAAAAGAAAATGTGAGAAACTTTGTTTATGTATTAAGTTTTAAGAAATTATTTGACATTCAGTTACATATTTTTGCATGAGTGATACTGAATTTTAGAATGGATTAAGAAGAAAATTAAATTAAAATCCATCATATAGACGGTTATTGAAATAGTGAGACTGACAAAGATGGATTCATTTAACACACATCCATACAGCATCCACTCTACAGAAAATGATGTGCTAGGTGTTCAAAGGAGTAGGAAAATGAAACTTCAGGGGCAAATGATGAGCTGGTGGATAAATATAAATAGCTTCACCAGAAAAATGAATTTATTTAAACTATATTTGAACATACTTTAGTTTTAGTCATGGCTATAAAGTAAAACACATAAGAATGGGAAATCAAATATTGTCAGCCATCTCTTGTAATAATTAAAAAAGGAGAATAACCATGAGGTGGTGCTATTCAACAAGAAATCAGAAATCACAGCTTAAGAATTTTGATGTTTATATTGGCTTACTAATACTCTAGAAAGGCACACTGAAATTGTTAAATCTTCAGGAAACAAACACTGGGAACTTAAAGGGACAAATTACTAACTGCTCCATCTAACTCATTTCCTTAGGCCATTTGAATTTTTGGAAATATTGCAAATAAACGAATCTGTGGTTTTCTGGAATTGGAACAAGAGCAAGGCTCAAAGACACTCAGACAGAATGCTTCCTGCCTTGGATAAGCGCCTGCCGTGAGGCCATGGGCAGGTTGAAAGGCAGCACACGAGGAATAAGAGAACAAAGGCCCTTCTATTTTCTTGAGTTTACATTTGTCAGTTTCTCCAGAGCGCCAGACGCCTCCATGTGTTTGGCAGAGAGTGGTTTTGGACTCAACCATATGGAATCTTTCCCGAGACAGGCATTGGTTGACTTACATTAATATAAAAGCAAGTGATTTCGAAAAATATATAAAATGGGGCAGTGACACTGAAAAAAGAATAGTTGCACTTTAGTAATTCACAGTACTTTTTTTTTTTTTAGAAAAAGCCACTTTGAAATAAGCACCCAATGTATTGTATTTTTTTCAAAAACTGTAGCTTATAAATTAGATTAACTATATATTTCATAAGACTTATATAAGGCTGAATATGGTCTAAACTAGTATTTAAATTCTACCCTTCCCCTCCTAGACAATTCTTATGGCAAATATTACATGTGGCCTCCAGAATTAAACCAACTTGGTTTACATTTGAAAATGGGGGTTAGGGAGGGAAGGCCCCATGATAAAGTTTTTCAACTCAGTAAAAAAGTTTACAATGTCAGTTGGAATTTTTCAAAACATTTGGGAAATATCCAACAGAAAGATAGAGGCCCAGAAAATCACTTCAAAATAAAGAAAGACTTATAGAGGTAAAAATAAGTCAAAATAAGAAAAATGGAAGTGCTTTAGGCTCGCTGCATGTTTGGGTGAAGAATTCTGTGAAGTTTAGTGGCTCTTTTGAATTTCAGAGGGATGTTATTATTTGGGTATATTGGGAAAACATAGTTTCCTCTGTAGCTGGCACATCTATCTCCCCTCAACCTGTAAACCGTCAAATCTGTCTTGACTGCTCCGGACTGCTGGGTTTGTCTAGTGCTGGTGGAATCTCAATCTTTCTTACCTAGACCTCAGAGGGGAAGCACTTACAAGGCAAGGCTAAATCAGAAAAGTGGACAAGGGGATCAAGAAAGAGGAAAAATAAAAAATAGGGAGTTAGGATCAAAGACAGATTTTTGCCCCTCTCTTGTCCTTAATCAGGGATCAGAGAGCAGAACTTCCCAGAGACAGAGCAATTTCTGGATTCTGGCACTTTTTCAAGCTGCAAGCAGTATCGTGCTCTTTCCTTCGCTGCTAACTGCCAGTGATGTACCATTTTCCCTTTACTTTTTTTTTTCTTCCAGCTTTTGTACTCTGCTTTCTCAATTCAATATGCTGCAATAAGATCATCAGATGTCTCCAAATTATCCAGTTAAGTGGTAATTTTTTTCAGTCATCTTATTTGCTATCTGGTTCAATCATTCATTGAAATCGGACTTCCTTTGAGTTCTGTGAGAAGTTCTCTTCTGTCTCTCTTCCTGACTACCTGAATATTCTCTGTTTGCTCCTCAACTCTTGCTACTTGAATGTTGACTTTTCTGGATTTTCAATTTCAGGCTTTTCCCCTCCAGTTCAACCTACTTTTACAGGATGAGCTACTTATCCTGGGCTCATCTTCTAATTCTTTGTTGAGAAATCTCAAATCCATGCCCAACACAAGTCTTTCCCAGAGTTGCAGATATCAATATTTAATTTCCTAGATGTTTTATGAACATCTTCATAAAAATGTCTGCAGGCACTTCAGACTCAGAAAGTCCCATACAGATATCTGGCCTTTCCTGCCAAATCTTCCATCTCTTTTTGATTTTATTAGTAAAGAGAGCTTTACAACTTCCCTAGATAGAAACCTTGCGTTCCATGAGTCTTTTCTCTCTTATATCCTCCATCTCATATCCATCAGAAGTCTTTGGAATTACATGTTTAAATATAGCATAGATTTGTGCCTTATTTATCTTTGTCCATATTTTATTTTATTGCTTTCCTGAACCATTGCAATAGCTTCATAACTTGATTCTTTTCTAGTCCCCATTTGGTCCTTCATACAAACTAGTACCAGATCTCACCTTCCAGAAGACAAATCAGATCACAAGTCACACTTGCATTCTTATAAACTTTCTATGGTTTCCCATTTCTCATGATTCATTGATTAAAATTCAAATTTTCTCACATGACACTTAAGATTATTCATAGTTGGGCCTTGACATACTTTGTGTCTTATGCCTCCTCCCATACATGTAAGCCACCCAAAATTACTCTTCATCATGCAAATTCTAATATATCTGCCTCAAAGATCTCTTTCCCCATTTTCCACATTACATTGATCAAGACTCAGATCAAATATCAATTCCTCCATGACACATGTTTTTCTAGTGCCTAATAAGAATTCTGTTTGTTATTTTTCTAAAACTGTAAGTCTGAGACTTATAAAGCATTTTAAGTAATTAATTAAACCACTCATTTATTTTGTATCAACATTTATGAGTAATTAATTTGTTACCAAGGTGGGCCATAGGAAGACAAAAATGGAGACTCAATCTCTGCCCTTGAAGAACTTACAGTGCATTAGGTAATGAAGAATAAGCAATGCATTTTTATGATGCAATTATCCACCTCAGTACAACTTGTCCACCCTTTTGCCCCCATGAATGACTGAAACATTATTTCCTGTTTGGTGCCAAATGTAAATTCTGTGCACACGAAACAGATCTCTTCTCTTAGGCCTCAGGTATATGTCTAAGACTCAGCCAACTCCTAGTGTTCTTCTTCTTTTTTTTTTCTTTTTTTCAGCATAAGCAGGGCTTGCAGGACTAAATTTGTTTTCCTCTCTCCTCTAAAACTGCCATACCGTCATTTGATTTACTTGGGCCTGACTTAATTTTTTTTTTTAAATTAAAGACTTTTGTGGGTACATAGTAGATGCATATATTTATGGGTTACATGAGAAGTTTTGATGTAGACATGCAATGTGAAGTAAGCACATCATGGGGAATGGGGTATCTGTCCCCTCAAGCATTTATCCTTTGAGTTATAAACAATCTAATTACATGCTTTAAGTTATTTTAAGATGTAAAATTAAGTTATTATTGACTATAGTCACCCTATTGTGTTATCAAATAGTAGGTCTTACTCATTCTTTTTTTTTTTTTTTTTTTTGGACCCTTGCTTTTATTTCTTGTAAACACAAGCAAGCAGGTGCTTTCATTAGGTGAGTTTTACTATTATGTGATCACAACTGGGAAACAGATAGTGGAGAATAAAAATAATACTCAGAGACTATACCAAGCTTAACAGGACCTTCCAAAATTAGTGTTTTGCATATTGTTGGCAAAGTAGCTGGGTGTCCCATTGATTTTCTGCTTTGTGCTTTTATTCCAAAAAGTAAACTCACCACACTTCCTCCTTCTTTCTAATTCTCATTAAAGGGCTTGCTTACCCCATTCTCATTGGAGGTCTCTTTCCAAGCAGGGAGGCTGGGAAGATCTACCAGAATAGCATAAAGAGAGCTAAGCTAATCATTAACTGAGGTGCCCCTTCAAATTAAGGAGGTGATTAACATCTCTGTCCATCTTTAGACACAAAGACGTCTGAGTCTCCTTGTCCCCTGCCTCACATAAGATGGTTCTTCTTTTTTCTCTACCTGACTGAAACTTATTCTAGTGGTTCAGTTTACACTTTTTCTACCCTAACTTTCTCTCTTATTCTCCCTGGGAACTAACAGTAACCACCTTCCCTCCCCTCTTCCCTTCCTTCATCCCTTTTTTAAAAAACTGCTTTATTGAAGTATAATTGATGCACAGAAACGGCACACCAAATTGGTGAATTTGGACATATAGAAACACCTATGAAACAATCACCACAACCAAAGTAATAGACATATCCATCACCTCCAAAAGTTTCCTTGTGTCTCATTTTTGTTCTTATTGTGAGAATACATGAGGATCTACTCTCTTATTTATTTATTTATTTATTTTTTTCTGAGATGGAGTCTCACTCTGTTGTCAGGCTGGAGTGCAGTGGCACGATCTCGGCTCACTGTAACCTCCGACACTGTGGTTCAAGCGATTCTCCTGCCTCAGCCTCCCGAGTAGCTGGGATTACAGGCACGTGCCACAACGCCCAGCTAATTTTTGTATTTTTAGTAGAGCCAGGGTTTCATCATGTTAGCCAGGATAGTCTCGATCTCCTGACCTCATGATTCACCTGCCTCGGCCTTCCAAAGGGCTGGGATTACAGGCACGAGCCACCATGCCTGGCCCACTCTCTTACATTTTTAAGTGCACAATATTGTTCTCTACTTACTATGTTGTGCAACATATCTCCATAAATTATTAATCTTGCATAATTGAAATTTTATATTCAGTGAACAACTTACCTTTTCCCTCTACTCCCAGGTCCTTGTAACTACAATTGTATTATCTGCCTCTATGGGTTTGACTATATTAGATACCTCATATAAGTGGAATCATGAACTATTTGTCATTCTGTGACTGGTTTATTTTATTTAGCATAACGTCCTCAACGTTCATCCGTATTGTTTCAAATGGTAGAATTTCTTATTTTAAAGGCTGAATAATATTCCATTTTATGAATATACCATATTTTCTTTATTTATCTGTTGATGTTAGACATTTGTGTAGTTTCCATATTTTTGTTATTGAGAATAGTGCTGCATTGAACATGGGGTGCAGTTGCTTCAAGATTCTGATTTCAATTCCTGCGGCTATATCCCAGAAGTTGGATTGTTGTATAATATGGTAGTTCTAATTTTACTGTCCTGAGGAATCTTCATTTTTTCATACAGCTGTACCATTTTTTATGCCTGCTAAACAGTGTATAAGGGTTCCTATTTCTTCACAACCTTGCCAACATACCATCTTGGATGTGCTCAATCTTCTCTGATTTTGGAAACTTCTATAGTTTGAATGTATATGTCCCTCCAAAAATTATATATTGTAACTTAAACCTCAAGATGATGATATTAAGAGGCGGGGCCCTTGGGAGGTAGTTAGGCCACTAGGACTCTGCTCTCTTGGGTGGGATTATAAAAGAAGTTGAGGGTGCAAGTTTGTTTCTTTTTGCTCTTCTGCCATGTGAGGACACAGCTACCATGTAAGGATGCAGCAATAAGGTGCCCTCTTGGAAGTAGAGAGAAAGCCCTTACAGACATGAAATCTTGACCTTGGACTTCCCAGCCTCCAGAACTATGAGAAATACATTTCTGTTATTTATAAATCATCCAGTCTAAGGTATTCTGTTATAGCAGCACAAGCAGACTAAGACAGAAGCTAAGAAAGGTACGACCTGGTTAGTGCTTAGATAAGAGCAGGCATTTTCTTTTATTGGTACACTATTTTTTCGCATGCCTGAAAGTTTGTTGAAAAATAGTCAAATACTTTAAGGCCAAGGAAGCACAAGACTTGCTAAACAGTAAACTCTAGAAGAAAAGTATTTTTTTTCTTTGCTTATAATATTTTGTTGTCTGACTTGTAACTCATGCCTAGAATAATGTTGGGTAAGTATAAGCAAATATTTTTAAAAGAATAAGGACATTATATGTTTTAGTGTGCTTACCTGTGATAATTATAATCTAATTGAATGAAAAATGCATTTTAAAATATTTTAAAATAAAAAATCTCACAAATAATATTGAGTGATAACAGAACTCATATTTTTGACTTTCCTAGATGCAGTTAAAGAAAATCATTTCTACAACTTCAGCTTTTTAAATACAGATAATATAATCAAAATAATTTATCCTATGTTGTCAGTGGTGGTTATTTTGTAACAATGATTTAAATATCTAACTTCTGTACCAAATTACATATTGTTCATAATTATTGTTTTTATAAGAAAACTTCATCTAGTGAGCTGGTGGGTAGAAGTTAATATTTTTAATCAACGGAGATTAAATTAGTGTAGTTGTTTTTGAGTACTTAAAGATCGTCATTCTAAGTCAGTGCTTGTGCTTAGTTATTGTAAGCTCCATGTTCTTATAAAAACAAAGACAAAATTATAACAACAGCATAAATGCAACACCACCAATTTACTCTTGTTTCCTATTTTTTAGGAAACATTCTCAAACACTAATTGTAAGAATCAAGTGGAATTCTTAGTTAAGTCTTGGGTAGGGCTCAAGAATCTGGTTTGGGTGGGTGGTCTATAATTAGAGTGTCTTATTTTCAGGGTCACACTTGCCACATTTGTAATGGGACTATAATATAGTCATTATCTTTAAAAATGAGTATATATTTTCTTATTATCTAGTTCTTATATGTGATTGAATATATTATACTTAACATCCAGTTATTTAATTTAATTAATTCTCTTTTAGCAAATGTTTTCATTTGGAATACAAGCTCTGTATCCAGGCTGTGTGGATTCAAATTTTCACTCTACATTATGTAGCTTTGTGACTCTAGCAAAATTTCTTAGCCTCTCTGGGTCATAATTTACCAATTTGTAAGTTGGAAATAGTAATAGCTCCTTACTTGATAAGATTGATGCCAGGATTAAATGAACATTTGGGACATAGTAAACATCAAAAATGTTAGCTATGATTATTTTGATTGCTTCATGGATTATATGAATTTAAATAATTTTCTATTTTTATTTTTATTGTATATACAAATCATAGTATGTATACGTTAAAGTTTGCCCATTGCATTCCCAATGTATGCCCGTTGTCCAGGAGTTCTCTTTGGTTTAGCATTTGTCCTGGGCAAAATATGTCAAGGTTTGGATGATAAACTGTATGGTCACCTTAAGTGTGTATAATGAAATCATATATTTTGAGAGCATAAAACTCTTAAATACGTATCAACCAATTACATATAATGGCTACTTTTTTGTTCTTTCTTTCTGTGAGCAGTGTTTTCTTTTTTCCCTTTAGACATGATAAGTTTTGTGAGTATAGTTTCTTGTGTATTATCTGCTAATCTGACCCCTATTAACTGTTTTCATTTCCAGTAGTATCTGAATTAAGCTAAATGTCTCAGAAGGGACTCTACCAGTGAAGTGGATGTGCTTGCCAGTTACTAAGCCCTGCCGCCCTTGAACTCACTCAAGGTTAGGTTTATGAATCAAAGTTAATGATATTACTTGCTCTATCAATGGGATTTGTGACATCTCTCACTTAGAGCCAATCAATTCTGCTAAACAAGTTCCAAGAATTCTATCTGAATTAATTTCAAAAAGTGAGTTTCTCTATCCTTTGACTCTGTTTCAGTTTCCTGCAAATAATTTAAATAACTGTATCTCATATATACCTCATCTAAATGTACCAACTTTTTTAAATAATAAGCATATTTTAGATTATGTTACCTGAATCTAATCAGAGAGGAGAGGAGATACTCTGACCAATAATTGATAATTCAGGCTCTTAAATTTCTGGTGCAAATCTGTGCAGAAAGTTGATTCCAGTGTAGCAGAAGAGTTCAAATAAATAAGTTTTATTCTTATACACTGCTCCTATTTTCCCAGTTTTTGGCAGAATTACATTTCTCTCTTCTCTTCTTTTCTTTCTTTTTTTGAGATAAAGTCTCACTCTATTGCCCAGGCTGGAAAGCAGTGGTGCGATCTCGGCTCACCGCAACCTCTGCCTCCTGGGTTCAAGTGATTCTCCTGCCTCAGCTTCCTGAGTAGCTTGGACTACAGGTGCCCACCACCATGTCTGGCTAATTTTTCTATCTTTTGTAGAGGTGAGGTTTCACCATGTTGGCCAGGCTCGTCTGGAACTCCTGACCTCAGATGATCCACCCACCTTGGCCTCCCAAAGTGCTGGGATTACAGGCGTGAGCCACCACACCCAGCCTCTCTCCTTTTGTGAGCCAAGTTGAAGTTCCAAATGATTGGTTTCTCCTGGAACTGTGTATGTAATAAAGTATGTCAAGGAGCAAATACAGATTTTTCTGCCTGACCCAAAAATGTCAGTGTGTCATGCAACATCAAACAGCTTTACTCTGTAAACAGTACACAACATTCTTTTACCTTTAGAACCTGTGTATATAACCTACAACACAAAATACTTTCTTTATTAAAAAAAATTATAGATATTTAACATATGCCAACTGAATCTGATCTATTTTTTATAAGAAGTTGTTTGGGGAACTGAGCAGTGATTTAGAGAGAGTACATACATATGCATGAATGCAAACACATTTAATTACAAACAGGCCAAAGCAAGTTTTGGAAATCCTGTAGTCTTCTACTTTTCTTGAAATAAATTTGCATGTAACATCCCAAATCTGTGCATGTTCATTAGTGTTTTGCTTCTTTTCCAGAAACCCTTTGAGGTTCAATTAAAGTTTAATTTTGGGTTATTAACAAATAATTTTTAGTATAAATATATCCATAAAATATTTAGGACAGAGATTCTGATACATTGTATCTTTGTTATCACTAATTTCAAAGAACTTCTTGATTTCTGCCCTAATTTTGTTATTTACCCAGAAGTCACTTAGGAGCAGGTTATTCAGTTTCCATGTAATTGTATAGTTTTGAGTGAATTACTTAGTCTTGATTTTGAATTTGATTGCCATGTGGTCCAAGAGACTGTTTGTTATGACTTCAGTTCTTTTGCATTTGCTAAGGAGTGTTTTACTTCCAATTTTGTCATCGATTTTAGGGTGGAGGGTGGGCGGAGGGAGAGGATCAGGAAAAATAACTAACGGGTTCCAGGCTTAATACCTCGGTGATGAAATAATTTGTACAATGAACCCCCATGACACAAATTTACCTAAGTAACAAACCTGCTCTTTTACCCCTTGGACTTAAAAGTTAAAAAAAAGAAAAAAAAATAGGACATATTTATATTAAAAATTATTAAACACTTAAATTTGAATTGCACATAAACAATACTTTAGTATATTTATATCCTAAATATAGATTACACTAGTAAAAAATACTTTTGACTATCTGAAATTTGAATTTAACTTGGTGTTCTGAATTTTTATTGGCTAAATCTGACAATGTTAAACTAAATCTATCTATCTCTTTTAAAATTATACTTTAAGTTCTGGGATACATGTGCAGAATGTGCAGGTCTGTTACATAGGTATACATGTGCCATGGTGGTTTGCTGCACCCATCAACCCATCATCTAGGTTTTACGCCCTGTGTGCATTAAATATATCTCCTAATGTTCTCCCTCTCCTTCCCCCCCACCTTCTAACAGGCCCTGGTTTATAATGTTCCCCTCCCTGTGTCCACGTGTTCTCATTGTTCAACTCCCACTTATGAGTGAGAACATGCAGTGTTTGCTTTTCTGTTCCTGTGTTAGTTTACTGAGAATGATGGTTTCCAGCTACATTGATGTCCCTGCAAAGGACATGAATTCATCCTTTTTTATGGCTGCATAGTATTCCATGATGTATATGTGCCACATTTTCTTTATCCAGTCTATCATTGATGGGCATTTGGATTGGCTCCAAGTCTTTGCTATTGTAAATAGTGCTTCAGTAAACATATGTGTGCATGTGTCTTTATAGTAGAATGATTTATAATCCTTTGCATATATACCTAGTAATGGGATTGCTGGGTCAAATGGTATTTCTGGTTCTAGATCCTTTAAGAATCACCACACTGTCTTCCACAATGGTTGAACAAATTTACACTTCCACCAACAGTGTAAAAGCATTCCTAGTTCGACACATCCTCTCCAGCATCTGTTATTTCCTGACTTTTTAATGATCGCCATTCTAAGTGGCATGAGATGATATCTCATTGTGGTTTTGATTTGCATTTCTCTAATGACCAGTGATGATGAACTTTTTTTCATATGTCTGTTGGCTGCATCAATGTCTTCTTTTGAGAAGTATCTTTTCATATCCTTTGCCTACTTTTTGATGCGGTTGTTCTTTCTTGTAAATTTGTTTAAGTTCTTTGTAGATTCAGGATATTAGACTTTTGTCAGATGGATAGATTGCAAAATTTTTCTCCCATTCTCTAGGTTGCCTGTTCACTCTGATGAACTAAATCTATCTTTCAACTGAGTCCTTACACGTTAGAAAGGAGGCTAGCTATGGTTTAGCACATTCAGCAATGATGGATAGAAAATTAAGGGTATTTGGCTGATTAAAGTGATAAAGCAGGACTTGTGGCCTCTTCATATGAGTAATACTGAATCCTGTGTAATGAAACTTTAATACAGTGAAAAAGTGTGAATACCTCTTTAAATTCATTATAATGGAATTTGACTAGGAATAATATGTTGACTGTTATTAGCAGTTGTACCTTAGGTAACATGTGAGTAAAATATATTGCAAAAAGATCTGCACAATCTGGCAATGTGAGAGGTTATTTGGTATTGACAAGAGTGCTTTGAGTGGTTAAATGGAAATAATGCTCATAAAATGTATTTTTGCCAACAGGTTCATTAGAGGTCTGGAGAATGGCAGCAAAATGAACAATATGAGAATTAAGAATACAATGGCAACTTGAAAAAGAAAGGATATAGGACACAGTTGAAAATGGAGGATGTAGGATCATTCTATTAGAAGAATAAAATAGTTTGCAAATATACAAGAACATGCAGGCAGATGTACCTAGAAAGGACCTGAGAACTCAAAATGAGAGACCAGTAATGTAAATTTATTTAAAGAGCAAAAAGATGTGTGAAAAAATAAGTGAAACATGGATGAACAGAAATCCTCCTATCTTAATCAGCTTTAATTGACGTCAGAGTAGGACTATGTGCTAAAAATGGTAAATTAAGGAAAACTGAAAGAAGGAATGTGATGAAGAGACAACAACATAAATGAGATGGAAAACTGGCAATGAGGAACGGTAAATAAATGGTAATGATTTGAAGAGCAGGAAAAAAGGCTTCAGAGATATTTACTTACCAAACAAGATTATTAAAAAAATGGAAATTACTCCCACAGAGCCTTACTTTTTTACCACAACATGTCAAGGGAAGGTTTTCTCATGTCTGTTACTTGAGTCATTTTCTGTCAACTTTGTGGGAATAGAGGAGCTCAAATTGATATGCCTTGATGGCCTATGAGCTACTCAGCTATGAACTACCCAACAGGGAGTAATATTCTCATGCTTTTGGGGGTTGGCTTTCTCTATGCACATGTTTGGTCTTCCCTTACTCATCTTAAAATAATTAATTTTGTTGAACATGTACCGAATTCTATGCTGGGCGCAATGAATATAAAAATGTATAAGTCACACAAGCTTTGACCTTGAGGAGTTTACAGCTGTAAGTGTGAATGTGTGAGTGTGTGTGTGTATGTGTGTGCTGAGAGTGATTTTAAGTAATCTGATATTTCTGAACTATAAATTTTACAGTGGGAGAATTTAAATAAAACACAGGTGTAAGAAGAATACATATTAGTACTCAAAATGAAGACACTAAAATGCATACTAAGTATATAAGTAGAGAGAACAATAGTATGCTAAATGATAGTCCAGAAGCTGAGTTTGTTTTTCCATCACCCAAGAGACTTCTTTACTAGCAGAAAACATTCAAAAATTCTATTTTCTATGCCTCTATGTGTGTATGTATGAGAGAGAGGAGGGGAGGTTGACTCACAGTCAGTACTAAAACAATGAAGGAAGGAAAGAGAAATGCTCCTGAAAGTCTTTAAACTGTTGGATGTCAGCCCTTTTATGCAGTCCACAAATGCAGCAGATTCTTGTGAGCTCAGGGCAACTTACAACCTTATCCATTCTATGGATTCCCATCCACCAAGCTTATTATTATTATTATTATTATTATTATTATTATTATTATTAAGACAGAGTCTCACTCTGTCACCCAGGCTGGAGTGCAGTGGCATGATCTCAGCTCACTATAAGTCTGCCTTCCAAGTTCAAGCGATTCTCCTGCCTCAGTCTCCCGAGTAGCTGGGACTATAGGCATGTACAACCATGCCCAGCTAATTTTTTTTGTATTTTTAGTAAAGATGGGGTTTCACCATGTTGGCCAGGCTGGTCTCGAACTTCTGACCTCAAGCCATCAGCCCCTTCAGCCTCCTACAGTGCTGGGATTACAGGTGGGAGCCGCTACCACATCTGGGCCATTATTAATTTCCTATTTCTTTTCCTGTTTTTGCTCCTTTAGTTTGATGCAGTTAGTCAGTTTCTTCTAGCTTCTTGACCTCAATTTTTTTTTCCTGGTAATATTTCTCTCTTGTGCTAGTCTTTGGAAATGTCCTTCTTGCTTCAGTCCAGTCCATAGAACACCTCCTTATGGGGTTGTTTCCACCTATCATAAGGGTTATGAATTGGGATTTGGTTTGAATCTCAGGCCTCCGTTTATCCACATAGAGAGACAAAGCCAGGTGAATAAAGAGTTTGGTTCCAAATTATGACGCTATGTTACATAGGATAAGGCTGAGGCATGAGGCTACATCTAGGGGTTACCATGGGTTACTAGTATCCTGCCTCTAGGCGCACCCCTTTCAGAAATACTCTGAAAGTTAGGACACACAATGTAAGAACAAATAGAACAAGGAAGAGTGAGGAAGAGTTTTTGTCTTTAGGCCTATGGTCTTCTCAGACCATCTGTCCAAATAGAGCTCCTTCTTTTAGGGTCTATTGCCATAAGCAGCCTCATGAAATAAGAAAAAGAAAAATAGGCATCCCTAAGGAAAGAGGGGTCAAATAGAAAAAAACTGTCATACAGACTTAGAAGGGCAGCTCTAGCACATTGGCTCAATAAGCATCCATAAGTCCTCACCCATCAATTTCTGTCCCCTTTCTTTTTGAACATGAAATAACAGGCTATGTAGGAGAAAATACAGATGTGCCAACAACAATAAAGTGGAAGAGTTCTGAGCACTTTACAATTCATATACCAAGTTACCAGGGCATTCATGCATCATTTTTCAAAGAGAGCCTGTTATATGGCAGAAATTGTTCTAGGCACTCTCATGGAGTATGTATTCTAGATCTAGGGTTGTCTTATGGTTATTTTTACAGTACTGACAGCCAGCTGAAGAGTACTGAGTCCTTATATGCTCTGATCTTATCATCCTCAGCTCCAGCAGCTGAATTCCCCCATTCTCCTCCAAACACAGAAAAGGTATTGGCTACACTTTTGCTGTGTCTTATGGACCGCTTGTATTAGTGATTCAGCTTACTTATCTGGACTTTAAAAATACTAAACTCCCAATTATTTTTTTTCTTGATGAACTCCTACTCAAAATTAAAACTTCTTTTATGAAGTTTTTCTTCAAACACCTTCCTCTAAGAAAATATAACATGCAAAACAGGCAGAAAGCCACTTGTTTTACCGGGACGTCGAGTCAACAATGAAATAAAAAATAAAATATTTGTAGATATAAAAGGAAAGATAATTAGAAATGACAAAAACATTGAAAAAATATTATATTGCAAGATGGGCATATCCTGAACAGAATCAGTGTTCAAAAGGATCAAAATGATTGAATAAATACATTACTAAGTGAATAATTCTTGATGAGATTTGTCAATGAATGAGTGCAAAAGCACTTTCAGCTATACAGTGGTTATTGTATTTCTATTGCAGTGAATAATTAGTAAAATTATGTCAGCATGTAGTTTCCACATGCTAAAAAACTGCATAAGGTGGGGGCTTGGGTATTTTTATGCACTGTTAACTGTAGTAAATGACAAATTGCAGTCAAAGAAATGCTTAAGTCAGAATCCTGATGAAGTACTGAGCAGGGTGAGAGCTAATATGAAAGGTTTTAATACATTTATGAAGATTATAAAATTAGCCTGAATGTTGACTCAAATGTTTTACAGGAGAGAAATATTCTCCAAATGTCTTTGAAATACACATCAAACACATTGAAAATGGAATATAAAGTTTATAATTGGCATACAAAAATTTCAAGTGATATTAGTTGCACACTGTAACAGAATTATCACCCACATAAATGTCTCAATGCCAAATACAGATCTTATTTAATTCCTAATAATATTAAACTTTTTGGCTAGGTGCAGTGGATTACGACTGTAATCCCGGCACTTTGGGAGTCTGAGGTGGGTGGATCACCTGAGGTCAGGAGTTCAAGACCAGCCTGGCCAACATGCTGAAACTCTGCCTCTAATAAAAATGCAAAAATTAGCTGGGCATGTTGGCATATGCCTGTAATCCCAGCTACTTGGGAGGCTGAGGCAGGAGGATCACTTGAACCCAGGAGGCAGAGGTTGCAGTGAGTCGAGATCGCACCATTGCACTCCAGCCTGGGTGACAGAGTGAGACTCTACCTCAACAACAGCAACAAAAACATCTTAACTTTCCATTATAGAAAATTTGCTCTCCTTGTGTATTAGATTGTTGACAAGTTGGCAAGTCAGTAATGATTCAGACATTTTAGTGTCGTGGTTAGCCTTTTATTTCTCTTATCCCAACCTCAACTAAATCTTAGATCCAGGTGACATAGACTCAGTATGGTGTACTGAGTGGAAAGAGCTGGACAGCCTAATGTTCCCATTTCCTCATTCTGTGACCCTGGGACTCTTATCAGTCTAGATTCCCTCATCTATAAAATAGGGCATTACTGTGGAGAGATTTAAATGAAATTATACGTGTAAAATTTTGAGCCCAGTACTAGTTCATAGGAGGCATTCAATAAATGTGAATTCTTTTGTTTTTGCTCAAACTTGGAATTGGAAGCAGAAGGAAAGAAGAAAGGAAAAGTAGATGGATGCTGCATGATCAATACCTTGATCCCTCCGACACCTCCTGCACATCTTGCATAGAGATAGTTCAAGGAAAAGGCCAACAAATGAGAAATGATGTGACTGGGGAGTGGGAAAGGCAATGACCACAGTTACAACCTCTGCTCTGAAGGAGAATACTCAATTCCTTAGGAAACTCTGGTTGTGGCAGAAGGAACAGCTTGTATTGATCTCATCTGTGAGAGACCCTACTAAGTACTGAATCAGAAGCCTAATTTTGCCTTTGTATCCAATGTTAGTAGTTCTAAGTTTTCCAACCATTTTTGTCTTTAACCTTCTAATTCCTAGAAGCCCGGTAGGTGAATCACAGTAATGAATTCAGGGTTTGAATTCTGAATATGTTTTTGTACAAGTTCATTGACTTCATTAAAATATCTTTAAAACGGTAAATGTAGAAGCCTAAAATAGATTATTTTATTTAAATATATCACTTCTCTTGTTGGAGGGGAGCAGGAGGAGGCAATTTGAGAAGACTTTGTCACTTTGATAATTAGGATCTGAGATTTTGACATCAGAAAGGGCAAAACCGTGGCATATCACCATTCTTGCTTAATATAAATCATTTCACAAATTGGGAGACAAATTCTGCTGCGGAAAAATTAAAAATATTTTTCCCTTTAAAGAAATAGTATAAAATACTATTTTTTAAAAGAAATTATTGCCACACCTCACGGAAGAAAATACTACTTCTATATAGTATTTCCTATAGCCCTAGTAAGTGCTTGAGTAGCCACTTTATACAATTCTTTAAATTTTACAAATAAATCCTGGTTATGCTTCAGAAATGGAAGCAACTATCACAGACTTTATGGCAATGATGAGAGAGGGGACAGAAGCAATAAAAGTTATACAATTTACTAAGTCTCAATTTTGATCAGAAAAAGAAGGCAGCAAGATGTGTCACTTTATGTAACCCAATTCAATCATTATCAAACATATCTTGAAGTCCTTGTCAATTTTTATAAAAACCCCTGCTCTCTCAGTCAATATTTCCTACTTCTTCGACTTATCAAACATCTTCTGACTTTTATCACTTTATAAGATTTTGAAGATTTCTTTTTATTTTGAACAAGATGTCACTGACAATTTGTTGGCAGAAGTTATCAGCCTCTGAAAAGTGTGTTCTCATTTGAAATGCTATTATCCTGTTCTTCTGCTCTAACTGATTACCTGATGCTCTTTGCAAATACTGATTATAAATGTCATTAGCTTTAGTGACTCACCTTCAGTTTGTAATGCTTAAGGAATGGATCATTAACTCATTTTAAAAATTTCCCAGAAAGGTTGTTTCTACCCATTTGTCCTTCATTTAATTACCAGCCTGCAAAAGGGAAGAAATAGAAACCCTGCTAAATGACATCCTGGACCAGAAAAAAGAATCAGGTTACTAATAGAGCATATTTAAAAGGATGATTAATTTGTCTGAATTTGATAGTCAAAACATTTTGACACAAACTGGCAGTTTTAATGATTACTGTAATTTAGCTGATGGGCTCATTAATAAAACTCCAGGACTTCTTTATAACATTTAACACAGTGATCACTACAGTTAAGGTTACAGAGAACAAAGAAGCAATTCCTTAGGACCTGCGTAACATGCTCTCAGTAATCTGGGCAGGAGACTGTGAATAATAATTTCCAGCAAACAAGTAACCAGGAGACTTATCTTGTCTGCTAGTAGTAGCCCCTGGTCTTATCTTATAGGTGAAATATCTGTAGATTTCTCAAATTACTCACTTGCCAAGAGCTTACTCTATAAATTTTAGTTTCCCAGAAAGGAAATTAAAACATAAGCATTATCAAATCCACAAAGCATAGTAATCCTTTAAAACAAATTAGAGCAATGGGGACTCAATATTGTTGGTTTTGGTGCAGTAATGTAGAATGGTCTGGTCCATCACTTTGGAAGTAAGGTTTGAGAAGCTTCTGTGAGATGGATGTTTCATCTGTGAGACTTTGAGTTTTATGTAGTTATGATTAGTTCATCTCTCTCAAGTAAAAAGTAAGGTCATACACGAAATAACATTCAATTGAATTGACCAGCACCCCACTAACTCTCTGGTGATGTTAGACAACTCCAAGAGTATCAGTTGGACATAAGGAATTTAGTCATTATTACTTTATCAAGATCAGAGTACAGTTTACATAGTGTTCAGTGACTGATAAAGGCTGTAACATCCAAAATCTTAACATATAGCTAACCAGTCATTGGGACAAAGTAGCCAGTTTGTCTGGATGTGGGAGAACTGGCAAACGATGTAAAAGTGAATAGTAATAACAATAATAGTAAATATTTGTTGAGTGAATGTAGTCTGCTGATTACCTTATATGTAACATCATGGACAAGGTCCGAAATACAAAGAGGTAAAACAAAAGGCAGTAAGTCCATAACCATTTTTCCCTCTGTTTACAGCAACAGAATTTGAAGCTTGAAACATGATTTACCAGGATGAAGAGTACATTTCCTAGCCTCTCTTTGGTCACAGAACTAGGCTATGGGAGGCAAGTGGAAGATGTTATGTGACATCTTCTGGAAGCCTTCCCAGGGAGACAATGCTCATGTAATGTTTGTGCTGTGCTTCTTTGTTCTTTACCCTATCCTGCTTCTTGGAATGCATATTACTATTTTGGACCTTGAGGTTGAAGCTACATGTAACAGAGAAACAAGACAGAAGGATATATGTTCTCTAACAATGTGAAGTGCTGTTCAGCCCAGGATTGCCTGCCTGGACTTATTTATCAGAGAAAGGAGTAGGCTTAAAAATAGTTTCTAGTACAACTATCATATTTTTTTTCCTGTTATTTATAAATAAACGGAATCCTGAACCACATAAAAACAAATAGGGGCTAATTCCAAATCTGTGCTTAATAACCCTTTATTCTATATGATACATCAGTAAATGGCAGGTTCTATTTATGATTTTTACTCTTTACTTCTGACTTGTATTCTACTTACTGCTTCTATCTGCCTCCCAGCTCTTCAGTTTCCATACAAAGAATGAGAAAGCACATTTCCATTCCTCTAAAGCAGGCAGTTCCATTCCTCTAAAGCACGTGTGCGCGCACACACATAGACACACACACACACAAACTCTAGAGGCATTCTCTTATTCAACAACATTCAATAAGTATTTATTCATCATCTACTATTTTTCCAGCTTTTTTGCTCTGTATTGAGATTACTGAGATAAGTGACACTGTGAACCCAATACCTTCTAATGGATGCATTAATAGAAGTATGTCACTGGGACAATGGTATAATAGATGAAGGAGTAACTAATTCTAAATAATTAATTAACTATTTCTAAGAGATTAATTCCAATATTTGATGAGAGGTTTAGTGGTTCTTTTGGAGTGGGGCAAGGGGATTACTGAGATCTAGGAAGGAGATAGAATTTCTGGAATCTTCAGCATTTAGGTAAAAGTAGAAGCCATGGAGTATGTCAAGTTTCAGGAAGAATACATAGAGTGGCAGGATGCAGGGTTAGGAACAAAACCCTATGATACCGGTGGAGAAAGAAAGAGCTGCTAAGGAGTTTTTGGGGTAGCAGATAAGTTGACAGAGTAATCAAGAAAGCCAAGAAAAAGAGAGAAGAGGAAGTTTGGGGTTAAATGGTAATGATTTATGGTATCTGATTAAAGCCTGTCTTCCCTATTAGACGGCAGGCATCAGTATGTTTTGTTCACCATTTTATCTTGAGCTTCTAAATGAAGTTCAGTGCCAAACATATTGTAGTTGCCTGTTCAATATGTGCTGAATAAATAACTTCCCAATTTAGAGACTGAGGCCTAGAAAGAACTTAGAGATAAATTTTTGGGAGGGATTATACCAAGCACAATCCAATGTTAAAAAGCAACAAGACTAAAGTTTAACATTTGTGTCCTACCTCTGGTTTATGCAAAGAGTGGCTCAATTGCATTTGAGGCTTCCATCCAGAGATAATGCAGATTTTGTGTCATTATCAGAACACTCGATTTGTCAAATTACACACCCTAATTCTTAGTTCAGAAGCCCTGAATATCTCACCCATAGGGGCAGATTTCTAGAGGAGGCAGAATATGTGACTACCATAGGCAGCGAGAACGCCTTGATGAGGAGACTGGAAAGGAATACCCTGTTTAATCTTCAAAACTCTGTTGAAGCAACAGAAAATTGTAAACATGTAAAAAATCAAACAAGCTGATGAAACCAAAATATTGTATCTGAGTGGAGAATTACAGTTTAGGAAAGTGGGTTTACATCCTGGGGTATAGAAACATAGGCCCCTTGCGAACATTTGTACCAAGAAGAACAGAGAGAGAACTGAGATGAAGAAAATGTTCATATGAACTCATGTAGAGATATTATAGAAACAAACAAACAAAAAAAACCAAATTGAGACTATAAACGTCAGATTTACTGTTACTGGAATCTTTGTTATGAAACTTATTCTATGCCAAAAGATAAAACAATAGTTGAACATTTTTAGGGTGATAAAGGCTTAAAAATTAAATTGCTAGGCATGGAATGTAGAATAAGCATATTTTCATTTAGTTTTTAATTTCTCCCACATAGGTGATCCTCAGATCCAGAGAGTTTTGGAATAAATAAAGCAAAGTGCTATTTTTAAAGTTAGAAAGGTTTTTATTTTCGTGCAGTTTTATTTTCATTCTTATTTGCTTAAGCATGCAAGACCACAAAACTATGTTCAATTTGACCTTCTATAGTTAGGTTCATAAAAGTAATGAAATTTCAAAATGAAGGTTTTATAGAAAATCTGTTGTTTACTATTTAACATGGATAGAACATACTATGCTCCAGGCCTACTGAATTATTGATGCTAAGGCTTTCCTTTCTCACATTTACTACCCCTCTGGGTGTCAAAGACCCCATCTGCCTATTCAGGAGCCCTATGAATGCCATTTATGTGATGTTTAATTTTTTTTTATTATTTTAAGTTTTGTAGAGATGAGGTCTTGCTGTGCTGCCAGGGCTGGTCTCAAACTCCTGGGTTCAAGCAGTCCTTCCAGTTTGGCTTTTCAAAGTACTGAGATTACAGGCATGAGCCACCATGCCCAGTCTGTGATGGTTTATTTTATATGTTAATTTAGCTGATGGGCCATGAGATGTCCAGACAGTTGTCTAAACATTATTTGAGTGTATCCATGAAGGAGATTTGGAAGAGTCCAACATTTAAATTAGTGGACTCAGGAAAGCAGACTGCCCTCTCTAATGTGGGTGACCCTCATCCAATCTGCCAAGGGTTTGAAAAGAACAAAAGGCTTAGTAAGGGAGTATTTTCTCTTTCTTCCTGTCTTTACACTGTGATATCAGTTTTCCTTACCTTTGGACTTGGACTTAGACTGGAAATTTTGCCATTGGCTCTCCTGATTATCAGGCCTTTGGACTTGAACAGGAGTTTACACCATCAGCTCTCCTGGGTCTCTAGCTTGCTGACCACAGATCTTGAGACTTGTCAGCTTCTATAACCATGTGAGCCAATTCTTTATAATAAATATCTTTGTCTATATATATTCTGTTGCTTCTGTTTCTCTGAAGAACCAGACAAACACAAAACTTAGTGCTAAGAAGTGAGGTGCAGCTGTAACAAATACCTAAACATGAACATGGCTTTGAAACTGGGTAATGGGTAGAGGCTGGAAGAGATTTGAAGTATGTATTAGAAATACGAGTATTCAAGGCAATTCTGGTGAAAACTCAGATTGGAGGGAGGAACACCAATAATTGGAAACTGGACAAAAAATCCTTACACTTGGCTGAGCTGTGTTTTACTGTTTCATAGAAGGTAGAACTTGTGAGTGACGAAATTGGATATTTAGCTGAGGAGATTTCTAAGGAAGGTGTTGAAATTTCCTCTTGAATGCTTCCAGTAAAATGCAAAAGAAGAGAGATTAATTGATGAAAGAATTGTTAATCAAAAAGGAATCAGACCTGGGAGATGTGGAAAATTCTCGGTTTATTACATAACATAAATATGGGAAAGTTTTTTCTGAAGAGAACGCTAAAGGTGTGACAGAATAACCACTTGATAAAAGATCATGTTTGGGACTCGTAGACTTAATCAGTCATTTCAACAGAAGCCAGGAATAGAGATGGGATTAATTCAGCAAGAACAGTTTCAAGTAAAGGGAACAGAAAAAGTGAGATAAAATAAAGGGAAGGCTGTAAGAACTGCTGGATTTGACAGGACCAGACAACAAAGTATTTGGCTGCAAATTTGCTCTGTTCTACAAGAACAGGGAAAAACGACCCTGAAGTTCATCCAGAGATCAGCAGGGCTACTTCCTCAGTTGCACTGGGATAGACAGCTTCTACAAGAAGCCATGGGGGCCAGAGTACCCTGCAGAGTCACAGAAGCAGAACCACTGCCCCAGTGGGTCCAGAGGCAGAGAATAGATCCAAACAAGTTTATCCTCAGGTTTTAAGATTTGATGGAATTTGTCTTTCTAACTTTTGGACTTGTTTGGTGGCCATCAACTGTTTCTTCTTTCCTATTCTCACTTTTGGAATTGGAATATCTATCTTATGCCTGTCCCACCATTGCATTTTGGGAGCACATACTTGTCTGGTTATCTTCTCACCCCAATTTTTCTTCCTTAGCTCATAGATGGAGAAGAATTTAGTATCAAGTTTTAACCATATGTGATTTATATAATATTTAGATGAGACTTTAAAGTTTAGACTTTAGAGTTGGTGCCAGAATGAGTTAAGACTTTGGGGGCTGTTGGAATGTAATCAATGTATTTTGCATGCAAGAAGGACATGGATGTTAGGAGGTCAGGGAATAATGTTATACACTGAATTACATTCCCCTAAAATTCATACATTGAAGCCTCAACTCTCTACTCTGAAATGTGATGACATTTGGAGATGAGGCCTTTAGAGGTAATCAGGTTTAGGTGAGGTCATGAGGGTGGGGCTCTGATAATAGGATCAGTCCCCTTTTAAGAAGAGATATCAGAGAGCTTACTCTGTCTCTCTATCATGTGAAGATACAGTGAGAAGTTGGCTATAAGCCAGGAAGAGAGCCATTCCTGAACTGAAGCAGCCAGCACCTTGATCTTGGACTTCCCAGCCTTCATCACTGTGAGAAATAAATTCCCGTTTGTTTAATCTGCCCAGTCTGTGACATTTTGCATTTTCTGAACAGACAAATACAGCTCATACAATTTTGGAGTAAGTGGCAGGAGTATTTATGCTAGAAGTTCTGTCTGTAGATGGAAATCCTATTCCACTATCAGAGACATCTTGCTCTGTCCAGATGCTGAGCAGTCTCTACTTGTTGGCTTTATTTCCACGTGTTGACTTGATTCCCTGCTGCTGGCCAGTAAGGGTGATGGGCAATCTCCCTATGAGGACACAATATCCCTCCATGCAGTTATTCATCCCCCATGTCTGCCCTTCTCATTGTCTACTCCCTAACTTGCTGTAAGGGTTTGTCCCACCTAGCTCCTCTTTCCTGTCTCCCTCTCTTCTCCTCTCCAGCCTAGATGAACCTGTTTTCACTTTGCATGTGCATGCATATGAAGTGGTATGTTTCTCCACTATTCTTCATTCTGTTTAACTATTATAGCATAAACTTTATATCCTGCTTCCTTCAGGGCTTCCTTCTATATTGACTACTTACTACTTGTTTCATTCATATCCTAAAAATTCCTACTTTGCTTGGAGGCAATATAAACACCTCTGACTCACTGGTGGAAAAATTTTACATAGGGAGGTGAGAAAAACCAAACACAAAGATTAATATTTCAAGATATTACCCTGCAGATGGTAATATAAATGCTATTTATATTTAATACATAAACATGCCTCATATAGATTTTAGATCTCAAGTCTGCATATATATTGAATATGAAAAGTGAGCACTGTGTATAGTCTCTTGGATCTCTCCATATATATTGCTCTCTATATATGTATACACATATCTGTATCTATCTGTTACAAGTCTCAGTCTCTGTTTTTACGCTTTCAAACTCTTAAATGAGAAACCTTATTTAACTTCTGTTTTTTAAGCCAGACAATAAAAGTCATAATTGCTGGCTAGCTGTGGACATGTCACTTTGTATCAGATTCTCATTCTGGTTTAATTAGGTTGTGAAGTGACATGGTATAAAAGGTGGCAGTCTCAGTAGGGGCTGTCAGTCTGGTAACTATCGACATCTCTGATATAACATTTATCACACTTATCCATATCTTTTAATTCTGATTATTCCCATATCAATTGAAGACCTGGTATATCCTCTTGATTATTACTATAACCTATTAATTGCCCACCCCAACCCCTCATGATTTTAGTCTTAGTCTGTTTCATCCATATAGCACATAGCCATGAGATTGAGATTTTATCTTCCTAAATTCTATGTTTCTCTTGTATTTTTTAGTCTAAACATTTAACTGTGGCTCATGAATGACCATACTTCCAAAGTATGTTCTACAGGATACAAATAGGGGTTTATACACAGAAAAAAATTATTCTGTCTCTAAGTATGATTGGTAAACACAGATTTAACTAATTATCACCAAGTATATTTTCTCAGGATTCCTGAGAGATGTAAGTATGCTAAAATGTGTTATAATACTTTCAGAGAGAGATATAAGCTCTAGTATTTCTCAAATATATTTAAATAAACCTTTTTCTTTATGAATCATTAAGTCTTCATGGAGTACACTTTGGAAAAACATTGCACAACAGCATAAAATAAAAATTTATTACCTGGTGCATATAGACTTTTCACAACCTATATTCTAATATTATATGCATTATATGACCTTTCTGTTTAGTTATATAAAAGAATGTTTTAGCCACATTGCTTCACCCTTGTTCATATTTTAACTCTGCCATCCATTTCTGCCCTTAAAAGGTCATAAAATGAAAGTGCTGTAACAACTCTATATCTCTCTCTCATCTTCCTGCTTTTCTCTTTCTAGGCCTCTCTCTGTCTTATTCTCCCACTGTTTCTCTCTTCCTCTCTTCTTTCCATCCTCTTGTCCTTCTACTCTTTTCTTCCCTACTTATCTTACAAAATTGGTCATTTTCTTATATAATCAATGTCTTAGTCCATTTAGGCTGCTATACTAAAATATCTTAGGCTGGGTAATTTATGAACAACAGAAATTTATTATTTTCATTTCTGGAGACTGGGAAGTCCAAGATCAAGGCGCTAGCAGATTTGGTGTTTGGTGAGGACATGCTCCTCACAGATGGTGACTTCTGTGTCCTCACATGGAGGAAGTAGGGAAGGGAGCTCAATTGAGTTTCTTTTAATAAGGACACTAATCTCATTTATCAGAGTTTCACCCTTATAACTTAATCACTTCCTGGTATGATTTGAATATGTGTCCTCTAAAAATGCATGTGTTGAATGAATGACTATACTCCAATAAATGAAAAAACCCTAGACAAAAATGATACATTCCTAGACTCGTAAGACTACCAAGACTGAACCATGAAGAAATGTGAAACCTGAACAGGCCAATAATGAGTAACGGGAAATAAGCAATAGTAAAAAATTTCCCATCAAAGAAAATCCCAGGACCTAATGGCTTCATTGCTGGATTCTACCAAATATTTAAAGGTAACTAATATCAATTTTACTAAAACTCTTAAAAAAACTGAAGTGAAGTTAATACTTCCAAACTCATTCTACAATGACAGCATTACCCTCATACCAAAACCAGACAAAGATAAAACAAAACAAAACAAAAATTAAACTATAGGTCAATATTCTTGATGAACATAGATGCAAAAATCCTCAGCAAAATATGTCAAACTTAATTAAACAACATGGTGAAGATCACATGTACAAGTGATATTCATCCCAGATATGCAAGAATGGTTCAACATACACAAATAAACAAATATCGCATTACTAGAATTAAGGACAAAAACCAAATGATCATGCCAATAGATTATGGAAAAGCATCTATTCAACATCAGTGAAGTTACATGTTCCTTCATGATAAAAACTCTCAAGAAACTGGGTTATAGAAGGAACATGACTCAAAACAATAAAAGCCAAATGTGATAAACCCACAGCTAGCACCATAATGAAGGGGAAAATGGAAAACTTTTCCGCTAAGGACTGAAACAAGACAAAGATGTCCAGTTCTACCACTAATATTCAACATAGTAATGGAAATCTTGGGGCAATTAGATAAGAGAAAGATATAAAGGGCATCCAAATTGGAAAGGAAGAAGTCAAATTGTTCTTGTTTGCAGATGACATTGTCTTACATTTAGAAAAGCCTAAAGACTCCACCAAAAAACTGTTAGAATGGATATATGAATTCAGTTAAGTTGCAGGACACAAAATCAACATATGAAAATCAGTGATATTTCTATATACCAAAACTGAACAATCTGAAAAGGAAATCAAATAAGTGATCACATTTAAAATAGTTAACAAAAGCAATAAACTTGATGAAGGAAGTGAAAGATCTCTATAATAAAAACCATAAAACATTGATGAAAGAAATTGAGGAGGACACAAAAATGAAAAGGTAGCCCATGTTCATGGATTGGAAGAATTAATATTGTTAAAAATGTCCATACTCCCCAGAGTTATACATATATGTAATGCAGTTCTTATAAAAATATCAATGACATTCTTTACAGAAATAGAAAAAAGATACTAACATTTGTAAGGGATCACAAAAGACCTTGAATAGTCAAAGCAATCTTCAGCAGGAAGAACAAAGCTGGAGGCACACATTACCTAATTTCAAAATAAAAATACAGATGCATAGATCAATGGAACAGAATAAAGAAAGCCAAAATAAATCCACATACAGCCAATTCCCTTTTGATAAAGGTGTTAAGAACATACATTGAGGAAAGGACAGTCTCTTCAATAAATGATGCTGGGAAAACTGGGTATCCATATGCAGAAGAATAAAAATAACTCCAATTTCTCACTATATATATATAAAAAAAAAAACAAAATAGATTAAAAACTTAAATGTAAGACCCAAAATTGTAAATCTGCTAAAAGAAAGCATTGGGGAAGTGCTTCAGTACACTGGTCTGAAAAAATATTTCTTGAGTACTACCCCATAAGCACAGGTAATCAAAGCAAAGTTGTCAAATGGGATTAACATCAAGCCAAAAAGCTTCTGCACAGCAAAGAAAACAATCATCAACAAAGTAAAGAGATAACCTACAGAATGGACAAAAATCTTTGCAAACTATTTATTCCACAGGGATTAATAACCAGAATATACAAGGAACTCAAGCAACTCAATGGCAAAAATACAAATAACCCAATTTTAAAATGGGAAAGCTAGGTGTAATGATGTGTACCATTAGTTCCAACAACAAAGTGACTGAGACAGGAGGATTGCTTAGGTCCAGGAGTATGTGACTGTAGTGTCCTAGGATTGCACCTATAAATAACCACTGCACTCCAGCTTGGGCAACATAGTGAGATCCCATTACTAAAAGAAAGCAGGCTGGCAAAAGATCTAAATAGACATTTCTCAGAAGACAAAATACAAATAGCCAACAGGTATAAGAAAAATGTTCAAAATCATTAAAAATCATCAGGGAAATGCAAGTCAACACCACATTGAGATATAGTCTCACCCTAGGGACATTCCAAGATGGCCGAATAGGAACAGCTTTGGTCTGCAGCTCCCAGAGTGATTGATGTAGAAGATGGATGATTTCTGCGTTTCCAACTGAGGTACCTGGTTCATTTCATTGGGACTGGTTGGACAGTGGGTGCAGCCCACAAAGGGCGAGCCAAAGCAGGGCAGGGCATTGCCTCACCTGGGAAGTGAAAGGGGTCAGGGGATTTCCCTTTCCCAGCCAAGGGAAGCTGTGACAGACTACCTGGAAAGAAACAGGATACTCTCGCCCAAATACTGTGCATTTCCCAAGGTCTTAGCAATCAGCAGACAAGGAGATTCTCTCCTGTGCATGCCCATGGAGACTTGCTCACTGCTAGGGCAGCAGTCTGAGATTTATCTGTGAGACAGCAGCCTGGCTGGGGGAGGGGCATCTGCCATTGCTGAGGCTTGAGTAGGTAAACAAAGCAGCCGGGAAGCTAGAATTGGGTGGAACCCACCACAGCTCAACAAGGCCTACTGCCTCTAGACTCCATCTCTGTGGGCAGGGCATAGCTGAACAAAAGGTAACAGACAACTTCTGCAGACGTAAACATTCCTGTCTGACAGCTCTGAAGAGCAGTGCTTCTCCCAGCACGGCGCTTGAGCTCTGAGAATGGAGAGAATGCCTCCTCAAGTGGGTTCCTGAACCCTGTGTAGACTAACTGGGAGACACCTCCCAGTAGGGGCTGACAGACAACTAATATAGGTGACTGCCCCTCTGGGACAAAGCTTCCAGAGGAAGGACCAGGTAGCAATATTTGCTGTTCTGCAACATTTGCTGCTCTGCAGCCTCCTCTGGTGATACCCAGGCAAACAGGGTATGGAGGGGAACTTCAGCAAACTCAAACAGACCTGCAGCTGAGGGACCCGACTGTTAGAAGGAAAACTAACAAATAGAAAGGAATGGCATCAACATCAACAAAAGGTCATCTACACCAAAACCCCATCTCTAGGTCACCAACATCAAAGGCCAAAGGTAGATAAAACCACAAAGATGGGGAGAAACCAGAGAAGAAAAGCTGAAAATTCTAAAATCAGAGCACCTCTTCTCCTCCAAAGGATACTCCTTGAGAAGAGTAACGCCAAGACACATAATTGTCAGATTCACCAAGGTTGAAATGAAGGAAAGAGTGTTAAGGGCAGCCAGAGAGAAAGGTCAAGTTACCTGCAATGGGAAGTCTATCAGACTAACAGCGGATCTCTTGGCAGAAACCCTACAAGCCAGAAAAGAGTGGGGGCCAATATTCAACATTCTTAAAGAAAAGAATTTTCAACCCAGAATTTCATATCCAGTCAAACTAAGCTTCATAAGTGAAAGAGAAATAAAATCCTTTGCAGACAAGGAAATGCTGAGAGATTTTGTCACCACCAGGCCTGCCTTACAAGAGCTCCTAAAGGAAGCAGTAAACATGGAAAGGAACAACCGGTACCAGCCACTGCAAAAACATGCCAAATTGTAAAGACTATTGATGCTATGAAAAAACTGCATCAATTAACAGGCCAAATAACCAGCAAACATCATAATGACAGGATCAAATTCACACATAACAATATTAACGTTAAATGTAAATGGGCTTAATGCCCCAATTAAAAGACACAGACTGGCAAATTGGATAAAGAGTCAAGACCCATCAGTGTGCTGTATTCAGGAGACCCATCTCACGTGCAAAGACACACATAGGCTCAAAATAAAGGGATGCAGGAAGATCCACCAAGCAAGTGGAAAGCAAAAAAAAAAAAAAAAAAAAAAGCAGGGGCTGCAATCCTAGTCTCTGATAAAAGAGACTTTAAACCAACAAAAATCTAAAGAGACAAAGAAGGCCATTACATAATGCTAAAGGGATCAATTCAACCAGAAGAGCTAACTATCCTAAATATATATGCACCCAATATAGGAGCACCCAGATTCATAAAGCAAGTCTTTAGAGACCTACAAAGAGACTTAGACTCCCAGACAATAATAATGGGAGACTTTAATACCCCACTGTCAATATTAGACAGATCAATGAGACAGGTTAACAAGGATATCCAGGACCTGAACTCAGCTCTGCAACAAGCAGACCTAACAGACATCTACAAAACTCTCCACCACAAATCAACAGAATATACATTCTTCTCAGCACCACATTGCACTTATTCTAAAATTGACCACATAATGGGAAGTAAAGCACTCCTCAGCTAATGTAAAAGAACAGAAATCACAACAAACTGTCCCTCAGACCACAGTGCAATCAAATTAGAACTCAGGATTAAGAAACTCACTCAAAACCGTACAACTACATGGAAACTGAACAACTTGCTTCTGAATGACTACTGGGTAAATAACGAAATTAAGGCAGAAACAAAGATGTTCTTTGAAACCAATGAGAACAAAAACACAACATACTAAAATTTCTGGGACACATTTAAAGCAGTGTGTAGAGGGAAATTTATAGCACTCAATGCCCACAAGAGAAAGCAGGAAAGATCTAAATTTGATACCCTAACATCACAATTAAAATAACTAGAGAAGCAAGAGCAAACAAATTCAAAAGCTAGTGGAAGGCAAGAAATAACTAAGATCAGAGCAGAATTGAAAGATATAGAGACACAAAAAAATCCTTCAAAAAATCAATGAATCCAGGAGCTGTTTTTTTTTTAAATCATCAACAAAATTGATAGGCTGCTAGCAAGACTAATAAAGAAGAAAGGAGAGAAGAATCAAATAGACGCAATAAAAAATGATAAAGGGGATATCACCACTGATCCCAGAGAAATACACATTACCACCAGAGAACACTAAAAACACCTCTACGCAAATAAACCAGAAAATCTAGATAAATGGATAAATTCCTGGACACATCCACCCTCCCAAGACTAAACCAGGAAGAAATGGAATCTCCAAATAGACCAATAACAGGCTCTGAAATTGAGGCAATAACTAATAGCCTACCAACCAAAAGTCCAGGACCGGATGGATTCACAGCTGAATTCTACCAGAGGTACAAAGTGGAGCTGGTACAATTCTCTCTCAAACTATTCCAGTTTATAGAAAAAGAGAGAATCCTCCCTAACTCATTTTATGAGGCTAACATCATCCTGATACCAAAGCCTGGCAGACGCACAACAAAAATACAGAATTTTAGACCAATCTGCCTGATGAACATTGATGTAAAAATCCTTAATA
This sequence comes from Macaca fascicularis, assembly GCF_037993035.2. Classification (NCBI taxonomy): domain Eukaryota; kingdom Metazoa; phylum Chordata; class Mammalia; order Primates; family Cercopithecidae; genus Macaca; species Macaca fascicularis. Next base: position 90,920,978 of record NC_088380.1, on the reverse strand, counting down.
TAGTATTGGCAAACCCAATCCAGCAGCACATAACAAAACGTATGCACCACGACAAGTCAGCTTCATCCCTGGGATACAAGACTGGTTCAATATATGCAAATCAATAAATGTAATCTATCACATAAACAGAACCAATGACAAAAACCACATGATTATCTCAATAGATGCAGAAAAGGCCTTTGACAAAATTCAACAGCCCTTCATGCTAAAAACCCTCAATAAACTAGGTATTGATGGAATGTATCTCAAAATAATAAGAGCTATTTATGAAAAACCCAGTCAATACCATACTGAATGGGCAAAAACTGGAAAAAATTCCCTTTGAAAACTGGTACAAGACAGGGATACCCTCTTTCATCGCTCCTATTCAACAAAGTGTTGGAAGTTCTGGTCAGGGAAATCAGGCAAGAGAAAGAAATAAAGGGTATTCAATTAGGAAATGAGGAAATCAAATTGTCCCTGTTTGCAAATGACATGATTGTATATTTAGAAAACCCCATTGTCTCAGCCCCAGATCTCCTTAAGCTGATAAACAACTTTGGCAAAGTCTCAGCATACAAAATCAGGGTGCAAAAATCACAGGCATTCCTATACACCATTAAGAGACAAACAGAGAGCCAAATCACAAGTGAACTCCCATTCACAATTGCTTCAAAGAGAATACAATACCTAGGAATCTAACTTACAAGGGATGTGAAGGACCTCTTCCAGGAGAACTACAAACTACTGCTCAATGAAATAAAAGAGGACACAAACAAATGGAAGAATATTCCATGCTTATGGATAGGAAGAATCAATATCATGAAAATGGCCATATTGCCCAAGTAATTTATAGATTCAATGTCATCCCCATTAAGCTACCAATGACTTTCTTCACAGAATTGGAAAAAACTACTTTAAAGTTCATATGGAGCCAAAAAAGAGCTTGCATTGCTAAGACAATCCTAAGCAAAAGGAACAAACCTGGAGGCATTACCTGGCTTCAAACTATACTACAAGGCTACAGTAACCAAAACAGCATGGTACTGGTACCAAACAGATATATAGACCAATGGAACAGAACAGAGGCTTCAGAAATAACTCCACACATGTACAACCATCTGATCTTTGACAAACCTGACAAAAACAAGACATGGGGAAAGGATTCCCTATTTAATAAATGGTGCTGGGAAAACTGGCCAGCCATATGTAGAAAGCTGAAACTGAATCCCTTCCTTACACCTTATACAAAAATTAATTCAAGATGGATTAAAGACTTAAATGTTAGACCTAAAACCATAAAAACCTTATAAGAAAACCTAGGCAGTACCATTCAGGACATAGGCATGGGGAAAGACTTCATGACTAACATACCAAAAGCAATGGCAACAAAAGCTAAAATAGACAAATGGGATCTAATTAAACTAAAGAGCTTCTGCATGGCAAAAGAAACTACTAGCAGAGTGAAGAGGTAATATAAAATATGGGAGAAAATTTTTGCAATGTATCCATCTGTCAAAGGGCTAATATCCAGAATCTACCTGGAACTCAAACAAATTTACAATTAAAAAAAAATCCCATCAAAAAGTGGGCAAAGCATATGAACAGACACTTCTCAAAAGAAGACATCTGTGCAGCCAACAGACACGTCAAAAAATGCTGATCATCCCTGGTCATCAGAGAAATGCAAATCAAAATCGCAATGAGATACCATCTCACACCAGTTAGAATGGCTATCATTAAAAAGGAAACAACAGATGCTGGAGAGGATGTGGAGAAATAGGAATGCTTTTACACTGTTGGTGGGAGTGTAAATTTGTTCAACCATTGTGGAAGACAGTGTGGTGATTCCTCAAGAATCTAGAACTAGAATTACCATTTGACCCAGCAATCCCATTACTGGGTAAGTACCCAAAGGATTATAAATCATGCTAATATAAAGACACATGCACATGTATGTTTATTGTGGCACTATTCACAATAGCAAAGACTTGGAACCAACCCAAATGTCCATCAGTGATAGACTGGATTAAGAAAATGTGGCACATATATACCATGGAATACTATGCAGCCATAAAAAAAGGATGAGTTCCTGTCTCAGCAAATTATCACAAGGACAGAAAACCAAACCCTGCATGTTCTCACTCATAGGTGGGAAATGAACAATGAGATCACTTGGACACATGGCGGGGAATATCACACACGGGGGCCTGATGGGGGGTGGGAGAGTAGGGGAGGGATAGCATTAGGAGAAATACCTAACGTAAATGATGTGTTGATGGGTGAAGCGAACCAACACGGCACATGTATACCTATGTATCAAACTTGCATGCTGTGCACATGTACCCTAGAACTTAAAGTATAATAAAAAAATTAAAAAGAAAGCAAAATAATAATAATAATAATCTCACCCTAGTTAGAATGGCCATTATCAAGAAAACAAAAAATAACAGATGTTGGCAAGGATGCGGAGAAGGGAGAACACTCATATACCGTTGATGGATAAGTAAGGTCATATAGTTATTATGGAAAGCAGTGTGGAGTTTCTTCAAAAAACTAAAAATAGAACTACCATATGATCCAGCAATTCCACTATTGGTTATGTATCCAAAAGAAAGGAAATAAGTATATCCAAGAGATAGCTACACTCCTATACTAATTGCAGTGCTATTCACAACACCCAAGATACGAAATCTACCTAAGCGTCCAACAACAGATGAATGAATAAAGAAAATATGGTGTATATATATATTCAACAGAGTACTACTTAGGAATAAAAAAGAATGAAATCCTGCCATTTGCAGCCATGTGGATGAAACCTGAGGTCATTATGAAAAATGAAATAAGCCAGACACAGAAAGACAAATATCATATGTTGTCACTCATATGTGGAAGCTAAAAATGTAGACCTCATGGATGAAGAAGGTAGAATGGTAGTAACTAGAGGCTGGGAAGGGAAAGGGAGAAGAGGATATATAATGGTTACAAAATTACAGTTAGATAGAAGGGATAAGTTCTGGTATTCAACAACTCAATAGGGCAACTACAGTTAATAACAATTTACTGTATATTTCAAAATAACTAGAAGATTTGAAATTTTCCCAACAGAAAGAAATAATAAATATTTGTAGTGATGAACATCCCACTCACTTTTGATCATTATGCATGAGACTGTTGCATCAAATATCATGTGCACCCCATAAACATGTGCAACTATTATGTATCCATACAAATTTTAAGACACCAATATTCATGTGTTGAAACTTAACGGCCAACGTGATGATATTAAGAGGTGTGTTCTTTGAAAGGTGATTAGGCCATGAAGGCTCCTCTCTCATGAATGGGATTAAAGTCCTTATTATAGAGGACTCAGGCAGCATTTGGCCTTTTTGACTTTCTGCCAGGTGAGGAAACAGTGTTCCTCCTCTTTTGAGAATACAACAACCAGGCATCATCTTGAAAGTGGAGACTGGTCTCTCACCAGACAATGAATTTGCTAGTACGTTGATTTGTACTTTGAACTGTGAGAAATAAATTTATTTTCCTTATAAATTAACCAGTCTTAGGTATTTTGTTATAGCAGTACAAACAGACAAAGATACTTCCCAGGAGGTCCCACTTCTAAATAACACTATAATGGGAATTGGGATTAGGTTTCAACATGAATTTTGGAGAGACATATTCAGACCACATTAATCAATGAACAAAATTCTCAATGGTAGAAGTCATAATCTATAAAATTCGGTATAAATGAAAAATAATGTATGCATCAAATCTTCCCTGTGAACATTAAAAGAAAAATAATGGTCTCAGTCAAATATTTTTAAAAATAAAACTGAAAAACATTTTAACTGTTGTTAGACTATTAATAAAAACTTAATTAACTTAAAAAGAACCACTCAGGGAAATATTTTTGATGAGATGTTATCAATGGTATCATAATTATTATTAAAATGTTTATATTCTGTATAGCCTGTAAATCAAATCAATACAGGGTTAAGATTTTTTAAAAAGTCTTTCTCTATTTACTTACTCTTTTAATTCACTAGCATGTGGACATAAGCTGTTCATATGGTAAAGACATTTTCCTTCCAATTTTGCACATATGACTCCTCTAAGGGTCTTTCCTCTTCCTTTCCATCAATCTATTTTCTACTGATTCCTAAGGGCTCCTTTTTTTTTTTTTTTTTTTTGAGATGGCGTCTTGCTCTGTTGCCCAAGTTGGAGTGCAGTGGCGTGATCTCGGCTAACTGGAACCTCTGCCTCCAGGGTTCAAGCAGTTTTCCTGTCTCAGCCTCCTAGTAGCTAGGACTACAGGCACCCACCACCATGCCTGACTAATTTTTGTATTTTTAGTAGAGATGGGGTTTCACCATATTGGTTAGGCTGGTCTTGAACTCCTGACCTCAGGTGATCCACCCACCTTGGCCTTTTTATAAATCTTTCCGTGACTACCTTAGTCTACCTTAAAACCCTAAAAAGTAATGATGCCAATGGAATATTTTTACTAATTACATGTGTAAAATTTTGTCCTAAAAGCAGTTTGATGTATATCTATATGCAGTGTGTATATATGTATAGTATGTGTACATATGTATAGTGTATGTGTCTGTGTGTCGAATTTGTCTAGCCATTGTTTTAGATATTGCACCAAGATTTGACTACACCGATGAAAAAAGTAGGAAGTAAATAGAACAGTTGACATGGATAATTTTCAATGTGACTTTTTGAGCTAAAGTAATCATTGGCTAGTTGGAGTCACAGTCAAAGTTAATTAATTCTATTAGAGCAAAAAGAATTATTCAATGAACAGGCAATTCTTATACAATTTTCATAGACTAATTAGAGGAAACAAATGTCACAAAATGTTCATTACCTATTAAAGATGTGATATCAAATTCTTAATTTGAATTCCAAGAAGCATAGGAGGCATGACAACTGTGAGTTTAATTAGCTGAAGTTGATAAATTTCATCTTAAACATAAAGATTATATACCACTCAAATGAATCCCTTCACATAAGTTTAAAATTTATTAGTAAGTGAGGCATTTACAGACTAATTACAAAAGTTGTTAGGTTATGAATATAAAACGAATAAAAATAAAAAAGTCATACATCTTTCCAAAGACATTTTAATTCCTCTTGTGTCCCCAGTCACTGGGTAACATAAAAAAGGCCACAAAACTTCAGGAAAGAGGGTATTTATTAGTGTTACTTACTTTTCTATTGAATTTACTAGAATTTGCCACTTTGTCTTCTAAACTGTTTTTCCCTCCAAGTTACACAGCATTTTATTTCCTCCAAGAGGCTTTTTCTTTTAGGTTAACCATGTATTGCTTTGACTTTCTTCTTTGTTTTTATGTTGATTATTGATTACAAAATATTTTAGAAAGTAGGAAGAAAAAGTGTGTTGCATATTTTTATTAAAGAGATGATCATTGCTTATATGTTGAACATTTATCTTTATTAATTATGGATTTTCATTATTAAAACACAAAAGGTGAAACTTTTTTTACAAATAATTTCAATTTGCTTGAGAAAAAAGAGGTTAGGTTTTTAAACATTTTTTTTTCTTTTAAGTTAATTCACTTTGGGATGACATTCTAACACAAAGCTATGACTATGGTAGTCATACCATTGTAAGTTTATATTCCTATTTATAATTTATTTATTTATTTATTTATTTATTTATTTATTTATTTATTTATTTTGAGATGGAGTCTTGCTCTGTCCCCCAGGCTGGAGTGCAGTGGAGTGATCTCAGGTCACTGCAAGCTCTGCCTCCCGGGTTCACGCCATTCTTCTGCCTCAGCCTCACGAATAGCTGGGACTACAAGCTCCCGCCACAACGCCCAGCTAATTTTTTGTACTTTTAGTAGAGACGGGGTTTCATCGTGTTAGCCAGGATGGTCTTGATCTCCTGACCTCGTGATCCACCCGCCTTGGCCTCCCAAAGTGTTGGGATTACAGGCGTGAGCCACCGCGCCTGGCCTATTCATACTATTTTTAAATGAAAGAGGTTAAGTTTAACTCTTATTTATGTTTATAAAATGTCCTGACTGACACATTTCATGTCCATTTAATGTCAGCTTGTTTTCTTTAACAGTTTAGTGCCATGATTAGTGACAGCCCCTTAGACACTGTAAGCCTCTGTAGCAAGTACCTCAGTTTTCTGTGGGCAGGGAACAGACTGGAATATATACCCAGAAAGAAACAGGGTCATTTCTTATGGAAAAGGAAGAACGATTTGGAGGGGGAAACTAAGAACCCAGAGGAAGAGCTAAGAGCCTTGGAGAATCATTTCCTGGAGCCAGAATATGTCATTGTGCCCTAACCAAGTAACTGACAACACCTGTCCATCCAGAGTTCAGAACTGCAATGAACCAGCAACAGCTCTGGGCCTCCCATTCTCTCATTCTCTTCCTTTTTTCATGGGGCTGCCTTTTGTAGTTATTCTCTTTTTCTGCATTTTAGGTTGTGTGTGTGTGTGTGTGTGTGTGTGTGTGTGTAGGAGTAGACTCACAGCACTGTCCATACCCAAGGATTTAGAACCATATCCAAAGAATATAACCTTAGGAGCCTCATCTGTACCTGGATATCATTTAGATAATAAGAACATGGATATCAGGCTTGAATCTCCAATTGACTGTGATGATGCCAAGTAATTTACCTTCTGAACCTCAGTTTCTTCTGTAAAATGAAGGGAATTAAACTAGATCATTTTTGATGATCTTTTATGATGATACCACCTGAAATTTTCCATTATTTGTATCACTATCTTAGTTGAATCAAGAGTTAACTATATTACCTTATTGAATAGTATATACTTGAATTGGGGCTTTTTAGGTAGTAGATTCCCAGAAAGCAATAATCATACTATCTGTGGTCTCTCAAATCTCCATAGTGCTTATTTTATAGCCAAGTATTCATTAGATGCTAGACATGTATTAAGTGATGAACATGACCATGTTAATCTGAGTTGTTCCAGGCTGACTGCAGTATTGCTGTGGACACTTCTTTTTCTTATTAAAACCATTAACAATAGGATTTGTGCTCTTTGCTACTATAAGGAGACAGGGGAGGGATCTTACAGCAGTGACCTATTTCAGAGCTTCTCAAATGACTGCAAATTGACTTCTAACTCATGATGGAATTAAATAAAAATTTTCACAGCATAAACTGTGCTTGGGAAATATTTCTCACTAGGTCACTACCACAAAAGAGCCTGTTTTGTGGGTTCTTCGGGATATATTTTGACAAGATTATCTTTTGAGTGAAGAGCTAAAGGAGCACTGATAGAAGCCAAATGAAATGCTGAAACGAGAGGCCTAAAAGCTAGGTTTGATAATTGAGGAAGGCTTGGAGAATTGTTTGAGGTCAACCTGCACTGATGCATATTTGAGAACTGTTTTTCATCATTCACTGTTCCCTTAAATAAAACCAGAAATGTCCAAAAGTCATTTTATTTTCCAATTTAATTTTTTTTGAGACAGGGTCTTTCTCAGTCACCCACGATGGAGTGTGTTGGTACAATCATGGCTCACTGCATCCTCAAACTTCTGGGTTCAAGTGATTCTCCCACCTCAGCCTCCTGAAGAGCTGAGACTACAGACACTTGCTCCCATGCTCAGCTAATTTTTTTTTTTTTTTTTTTTTTTTACTTTTTGTAGAGATGGAGTCCTGCTATGTTGCCCAGGCTTATCTCAAACTCCTGGCCTCAAGCCGTCCTCCCACCTTGGCCTCCCAAAGAGCTGGGATTACAGGCGTGAGCCACTTCATATAGCCCAAGTCATTTTAAATAGATGCTTCTCTCTTAATCACTTTATTTTCAACTTGCAGCCTCTATTAGACTAAAGTAAATGATTAAAAACCTGCAAAAGTTCTCAAAGTTCTTGTTGAAATCCTTCTAACCTATTTTAGTGTCTCTTAAAGAATGCTGTTGACTGCATCTTGGCCCAATAACCTGTTCCTTATTATTTGGAGATTTGAGCGATGAGTTCAATAATCAAAGGAAAACCCACCCTTGAGACATCTTTAAAAATTATGCCTAGAAGAGGAACCACTGGAGTATTTACAATTTTAACTAATTTTTCTTCAGCAGGTATCACAGAAACTGTGATTAAATGGCATGAAAGGAATGATTTGCCTATTGTCTGATTAATATAATCAGCTAAAGGAAACAAATCTGATATTTTATCATATGCATTTACTGTTTTTGTTCCTCTTAAGTGAATTATAAAGAGCCAATCTCTAAAACTAAAGATTTTTAGTTTAAATTAAATAAGAAATGTCTTATTTAATCCAAAGGCATTAAAGAAAGCCATGCACAATTTCCCTCCCCCCAACACACACACAATCATACTTACATTTATCTGCCACTGAAACTATTTCAAAACTCTTCAGTAGAATTAAGGTATAAAGAGATTTTGAGATCTGGTCAAAGTTATCTAAAAACGTTCATTTCTTACTATCAGAAAGAACTATTATACTTTGTAAGTGTTGTTACTGCCATCACTACTGACAACGATTCTCTGTGAGCAAACTCTAGTCAACCTCTACTGAAACTCTCTTCTAAACTAGGTCTTGACTTTTGGACGTCCACGTTCATCTTTAAATTGTCCAATTTTAGCAAGAAACATGTGGAATCAGTGTAACTAGAATCCCCCACCACTGAAACCTAATCGCTGTGGCTCTCTTGTCAGGTTCCTCATTTTCTACTACCCCCAGATGTTGTCTGATCACCCTGGCCTGCATTCAGCAAAAATCTCTTTGGGTCACCTCAGACAGAATTTCATCTCATCCCTGAGGTTTCTTCTTAGCAACTTCCTATCCATTGACCCTGGCTTATACCTGGCTTCCCACTTTCTTTGTATTCAGAGCTGAGCTCGATCTCATTCCCCTAAAACAAAACCTCATTTTTGTAGCCTGCCTATATATTTATCTCAAGTCCCCTTGAATAATCTCTCTTCTTTTTTGAGATGGAGTCTTACTGTGTTGCCTAGGTTGGAGTACAGTGGCACGATCTCAGCTCACTGCAACCTCCGCCTCCTGGGTTCAAGTAATTCTCCTGCCTCAGCCTCCTGAACAGCTGGGATTACAAGCACGCATGACCACCAGGCTAATTTTTGTATTTTTAGTAAAGACGGGGTTTCGCCATGTTGGCCAGGCTGGTCTTGAATTCCCGGCCTCAAGTGATCCATGCACCTCAGCCTCCCAAAGTGCTGGGATTATAGGTGTGAGCCACCTCGCCTGGCTTCAATAAGATCTTTTTACCATATTTAACAAGTATTATCAATAATTTTTAAAAGAACTCTACCATCTGTTATTTGGAAATTTTTGGAGAAAAAAGAAAGACATTTTTCTGACATACCTTGATTTTTTGCTTTGAAGTGTTTCTTCAGCCACAGTAATTGAAAGAAGTTTTCAAGATAATGCTTAAATGAAAGATTCAATCTTTTGTGGTCCATTGAATTTGTGATGCATATGATGGCAAGGATAGTAATTTTATAAAGTTGAATCCTCTGCATTTTATCTGACTCAGCAGACCTCTACCAGATTGCTGAGTCAGGGAAAGCCAGGCTAGCCCTTTGGCAGCAATCAGAAGTCAGAGAACTGCTTCTTGCCCTAAAAAACCCTGCATGTGCAAATATTTCCAGTCAGGTCTATCCTTAAGCTATAGGGAGATGGCACAAGATGGAATCTGTGTCAGCCTGTAGAATAAAGTCTTTTTGTGATCATAACCTAAGGCTTTGAAAATTCACTTAAATCTTCTTTGTAATGTTAAAGAGCTCACAGGGCCTATTGCCTTTGCCATTTTGACCACTTCTAGGCCAGCAAACTGAGAGGCATAAGTGTGCCATGCTGGCAGCTCAGCAGGAGTGACACCCAGGCTGTTCTTGACAGAGCTTTTTGATGGGAAAGTTAAAGAAAATAGTCAAGTCAAGCTCAGAACTCTTTTATCTGAAAATTGTTCTAAGCAAGGTGATGGTTTCCAATTAATACTCTGAAAATTAATATCAGTAAGAGCATCTCTTTCAAAATTAATATTGATATGAACAATTCATTGAATTTACAATAATAATGCATTGCTATTAATGCTTCTGGCCCTTAGCCCAGGAAAATCAAGAAATCAAGCATTTTCCTTAGGACATAGACTTTTTTTTTTTTTCGTCTTTAGTTTTCTATAAATTATCTCATTTGCTGATAATAAGATTAGTTTATGGTAAGCTTTTTTGGGAACATTTATGTTTAATTTCTCAGGTTTTCTTCTTTAACAATTTCTCAAGTCTATTGATAGAGGGCATGATACCTAACATTGCTAGATTAGGCGTAGGAGGATAATATGAGGTTTGGATGCTGTTCAAACCTGGAGAAAAAAATTACTTTTTGTTTATACTTATATTTTCTAAAGTAGTCTTTTTTTTTTTAAATTTATTTATTATTATTATACTTTAAGTTGTAGGGTACATGTGCATAACGTGCAGGTTTGTTACATATGTATACTTGTGCCATGTTGGTGTGCTGCACCCATCAACTCGTCATTCACATCAGGTATAACTCCCAATGCAATCCCTCCTCCCTCCCCCATCCCCATGATAGGCCCCGGTGTGTGATGTTCCCCTTCCTGAGTCCAAGTGATCTCATTGTTCAGTTCCCACCTATGAGTGAGAACATGCGGTGTTTGGTTTTCTGTTCTTGTGATAGTTTGCTAAGAATGATGGTTTCCAGCTGCATCCATGTCCCTACAAAGGACACAAACTCATCCTTTTTTATGGCTGCATAGTATTCCATGGTGTATATGTGCCACATTTTCTTAATCCAGTCTGTCACTGATGGACATTTGGGTTGATTCCAAGTCTTTGCTATTGTGAATAGTGCCGCAATAAACATACGTGTGCATGTGTCTTTATAGCAGCATAATTTATAATCCTTTGGGTATATCCCCAGTAATGGGATGGCTGGGTCATATGGTACATCTAGTTCTAGATCCTTGAGGAATCGCCATACTGTTTTCCATCATGGTTGAACTAGTTTACAATCCCACCAACAGTGTAAAAGTGTTCCTATTTCTCCACATCCTCTCCAGCACCTGTTGTTTCCTGACTTTTTAATGATCGCCATTCTAACTGGTGTGAGATGGTATCTCATTGTGGTTTTGATTTGCATTTCTCTGATGGCCAGTGATGATGAGCATTGTTTCATGTGTCTGTTGGCTGTATGAATGTCTTCTTTTGAGAAATGTCTGTTCATATCCTTTGCCCACTTTTTGATGGGGTTGTTTGTTTTTTTCTTGTAAATTTGTTTGAGTTCTTTGTAGGTTCTGGATATTAGCCCTTTGTCAGATGAGTAGATTGCAAAAATTTTCTCCCATTCTGTAGGTTGCCTGTTCACTCTGCTAGTAGTTTCTTTTGCTGTGCAGAAGCTCTTTAGTTTAATGAGATCCCATTTGTCAATTTTGGCTTTTGCTGCCGTTGCTTTTGGTGTTTTAGACATGAAGTCTTTGCCCATGCCTATGTCCTGAATGGTGCTACCTAGGTTTTCCTCTAGCATTTTTATGGTATTAGGTCTAACATTTAAGTCTCTAATCCATCTTGAATTAATTTTCGTATAAGGAGTAAGGAAAGGATCCAGTTTCAGCTTTCTACTTATGGCTAGCCAATTTTCCCAGCACCATTTATTAAATAGGGAATCCTTTCCCCATTTCTTGTTTCTCTCAGGTTTGTCAAAGATCAGATGGCTGCAGATGTGTGGTATTATTTCTGAGGACTCTGTTCTGTTCCATTGGTCTATATCTCTGTTTTGGTACCAGTACCATGCTGTTTTGGTTACTGTAGCCTTGTAGTATAGTTTGAAGTCAGGTAGCGTGATGCCTCCAGCTTTGTTCTTTTGACTTAGGATTGTCTTGGAGATGCGGGCTCTTTTTTGGTTCCATATGAACTTTAAAGCAGTTTTTTTCCAATTCTGTGAAGAAACTCATTGGTAGCTTGATGGGGATGGCATTGAATCTATAAATTACCTTGGGCAGTATGGCCATTTTCACGATATTGATTCTTCCTATCCATGAGCATGGTATGTTCTTCCATTTGTTTGTGTCCTCTTTTATTTCACTGAGCAGTGGTTTGTAGTTCTCCTTGAAGAGGTCCTTAACATCCCTTGTAAGTTGGATTCCTAGGTATTTTATTCTCTTTGAAGCAATTGTGAATGGAAGTTCATTCCTGATTTGGCTCTCTGTTTGTCTGTTACTGGTGTATAAGAATGCTTGTGATTTTTGCACATTAATTTTGTATCCTGAGACTTTGCTGAAGTTGCTTATCAGCTTAAGGAGATTTTGGGCTGAGACAATAGGGTTTTCTAAATATACAATCATGTAATCTGCAAACAGGGACATTTTGACTTCTTCTTTTCCTAACTGAATACCGTTGATTTCTTTCTCTTGCCTAATTGCCCTAGCCAGAACTTCCAACAGTATGTTGAATAGGAGTGGTGAGAGAGGGCATCCCTGTCTTGTGCCAGTTTTCAAAGGGAATGCTTCCAGTTTTTGCTCATTCAGTATGATATTGGCTGTGGGTTTGTCATAAATAACTCTTATTATCTTGAGGTACGTTCCATCAATACCGAATTTATTGAGCGTTTTTAGCATGAAGGGCTGTTGAATTTTGTCAAAAGCCTTTTCTACATCTATTGAGATAATCATGTGGTTCTTGTCTTTGGTTCTGTTTATATGCTGGATTATGTTTATTGATTTGCAAATGTTGAACCAGCCTTGCATCCCAGGGATGAAGCCCACTTGATCATGGTGGATAAGCTTTTTGATGTGTTGCTGAATCCGGTTTGCCAGTATTTTATTGAGGATTTTTGCATCGATGTTCATCAGGGATATTGGTCTAAAATTCTCTTTTTTTTGTTGTGTCTCTGCCAGGCTTTGGTATCATGATGATGTTGGCCTCATAAAATGAGTGAGGGAGGATTCCCTCTTTTTCTATTGATTGGAATAGTTTCAGAAGGAATGGTACCAACTCCTCCTTGTACCTCTGGTAGAATTCAGCTGTGAATCCATCTGGTCCTGGACTTTTTTTGGTTGGTAGGCTCTTAATTATTGCCTCAATTTCAGAGCCTGCTATTGGTCTATTCAGGGATTCAACTTCTTCCTGGTTTAGTCTTGGAAGAGTGTAAGTGTCCAGGAAATTATCCATTTCTTCTAGATTTTCCAGTTTATTTGCGTAGAGGTGTTTATAGTATTCTCTGATGGTAGTTTGTGTTTCTGTGGGATCGGTGGTGATATCCCCTTTATCATTTTTAATTGCGTCGATTTGATTCTTCTCTCTTTTCTTCTTTATTAGTCTTGCTAGCGGTCTGTCAATTTTGTTGATCTTTTCAAAAAACCAACTCCTGGATTCATTGATTTTTTGGAGGGTTTTTTGTGTCTCTATCTCCTTCAGTTCTGCTCTGATCTTAGTTATTTCTTGCCTTCTGCTAGCTTTCGAATGTGTTTGCTCTTGCTTCTCTAGTTCTTTTAATTGCGATGTTAGAGTGTCAATTTTAGATCTTTCCTGCTTTCTCTTGTGGGCATTTAGTGCTATAAATTTCCCTCTACACACAGCTTTAAATGTGTCCCAGAGATTCTGGTATGTTGTATCTTTGTTCTCATTGGTTTCAAAGAACATCTTTATTTCTGCCTTCATTTCGTTACATACCCAGTAGTCATTCAGGAGCAGGTTGTTCAGTTTCCATGTAGTTGAGCAGTTTTGATTGAGTTTCTTAGTCCTGAGTTGTAGTTTGATTGCACTGTGGTCTGAGAGACAGTTTGTTATAATTTCTGTTCTTGTACATTTGCTGAGGAGTGCTTTACTTCCAATTACGTGGTCGATTTTGGAGTAAGTACGATGTGGTGCTGAGAAGAATGTATATTCTGTTGATTTGGGGTGGAGAGTTCTATAGATGTCTATTAGGTCTGCTTGCTGCAGAGATGAGTTCAATTCCTGGATATCCTTGTTAACTTTCTGTCTCGTTGATCTGTCTAATGTTGACAGTGGAGTGTTGAAGTCTCCCATTATTATTGTATGGAAGTCTAAGTCTCTTTGTAAGTCTCTAAGGACTTTCTTGATGAATCTGGGTGCTCCTGTATTGGGTGCATATATATTTAGGATAGTTAGCTCTTCCTGTTGAATTGATCCCTTTACCATTATGTAATGGCCTTCTTTGTCTCTTTTGATCTTTGATGGTTTAAAGTCTGTTTTATCAGAGACTAGTATTGCAACCCCGCTTTTTTTTGTTCTCCATTTGCTTGGTAAATCTTCCTCCATCCCTTTATTTTGAGCCTATGTATGTCTCTGCATGTGAGATGGGTCTCCTGAATACAGCAGACTGATGGGTCTTGACTCTTTATCCAGTTTGCCAGTCTGTGTCTTTTAATTGGAGCATTTAGTCCATTTACCTTTAAGGTTAAGATTGTTATGTGTGAACTTGATCCTGCCATTATGATATTAACTGGTTATTTTGCTCGTTAGTTGATGCAGTTTCTTCCTAGCCTCGATGGTCTTTACATTTTGGCATGTTTTTGCAATGGCTGGCACCGGTTGTTCCTTTCCATGTTTAGTTCTTCCTTCAGGGTCTCTTGTAAGGCAGGCCTAGTGGTGACAAAATCTCTAAGCATTTGCTTATCTGTAAAGGATTTTATTTCTCCTTCACTTATGAAACTTAGTTTGGCTGGATATGAAATTCTGGGTTTAAAATTCTTTTCTTTAAGAATGTTGAATATTGGCCCCCACTCTCTTCTGGCTTGGAGAGTTTCTGCCGAGAGATCTGCTGTTAGTCTGATGGGCTTCCCTTTGTGGGTAACCCGACCTTTCTCTCTGGCTGCCCTTAAGATTTTTTCCTTCATTTCAACTTTGGTGAATCTGGCAATTATGTGTCTTGGAGTTGCTCTTCTCGAGGAGTATCTTTGTGTCGTTCTCTGTATTTCCTGGATTTGAATGTTGGCCTGCCCTACTAGGTTGGGGAAGTTCTCCTGGATGATATCCTGAAGAGTGTTTTCCAACTTGGTTCCATTTTCCCCCTCACTTTCAGGCACCCCAATCACACGTAGATTTGGTCTTTTTACATAATCCCATACTTCTTGCAGGCTTTGTTCATTTCTTTTTCTTCTTTTTTCTTTTGGTTTCTCTTCTCACTTCATTTCATTCATTTGATCCTCAATCGCAGATACTCTTTCTTCCAGTTGATCAAGTCGGTTACTGAAGCTTGTGCATTTGTCACGTATTTCTCGTGTCATGGTTTTCATCTCTTTCATTTCGTTTATGACCTTCTCTGCATTAATTACTCTAGCCATCAATTCTTCCACTTTTTTTTCAAGATTTTTAGTTTCTTTGCGCTGGGTACGTAATTCCTCCTTCAGCTCTGAGAATTTTGATGGACTGAAGCCTTCTTCTCTCATCTCGTCAAAGTCATTCTCCGTCAAGCTTTGATCCGTTGCTGGCGATGAGCTGCGCTCCTTTGCCGGGGGAGATGCGCTCTTATTTTTTGAATTTCCAGCTTTTCTGCCCTGCTTTTTCCCCATCTTTGTGGTTTTATCTGCCTCTGGTCTTTGATGATGGTGATGTACTGATGGGGTTTTGGTGTAGGTGTCCTTCCTGTTTGATAGTTTTCCTTCTAACAGTCAGGACCCTCAGCTATAGGTCTGTTGGAGATTGCTTGAGGTCCACTCCAGACCCTGTTTGCCTGGGTATCAGCAGCAGAGGCTGCAGAAGATAGAATATTTCTGAACAGCGAGTGTACCTGTCTGATTCTTGCTTTGGAAGCTTCCTCTCAGGGGTGTACTCCACCCTGTGAGGTGTGGGGTGTCAGACTGCCCCTAGTGGGGGATGTCTCCCAGTTAGGCTACTCAGGGGTCAGGGACCCACTTGAGCAGGGAGTCTGTCCCTTCTCAGATCTCAACCTCCGTGTTGGGAGATCCATTGCTCTCTTCAAAGCTGTCAGACAGAGTCGTTTGCGTCTGCAGAGGTTTCGGCTGAGTTTGTTATTGTTTACTGTGCCCTGTCCCCAGAGGTGGAGTCTACAGAGACAGGCAGGTTTCCTGGAGCTGCTGTGAGCTCCACCCAGTTCGAGCTTCCCAGCAGCTTTGTTTACCTACTTAAGCCTCAGCAATGGCGGGCGCCCCTCCCCCAGCCTCGCTACTGTCTTGTTGGTAGATCACAGACTGCTGTGCTAGCAATGAGGGAGGCTCCGTAGGTGTGGGACCCTCCCGGCCAGGTGTGGGATATGATCTCCTGGTGTGCCTGTTTGCTTAAAGGGCAGTATTGGGGTGGGAGTTACCCCATTTTCCAGGTGTTGTGTGTCTCAGTTCCCCTGGCTAGGAAAAGGGATTCCCTTCCCCCTTGCGCTTCCCAGGTGAGGCAATGCCTCGCCCTGCTTCAGCTCTCACTGGTCGGGCTGCAGCAGCTGACCAGCACCTATCGTCCGGCACTCCCCAGTGAGATGAACCCAGTACCTCAGTTGAAAATACAGAAATCACCGGTCTTCTGTGTCACTCGCGCTGGGAGTTGGAGACTGGAGCTGTTCCTATTAGGCCATCTTGCTCCGCCCCTTAAAGTAGTCTTTAAATTTGTTTTAGTTACCACTTCACTGAACTCCTGTCAAAACGCAACAAATCATGGGCTTTGCAATTATACCAACCTGGGTTTAGAGCCTGTCCCTTAACCATCTTGTGATTTTAGATAAATTACATTATGTAGCAGGCAATTAGGAAATGTTGACTTGCTTTTAAAATTTTTCCGATCTTGCCTTTAACCTCGTTTATTTGCCATAGAAGTACACTTCTTTCTTTACATTTTAAATCCCATTTTCTCATGCATATAAAACAGCATAGCTGCTATCCAGGTGCCCAAAATACAACACATGTGAGAGATACATTACACACATGTAATTGTAATATATTTTTAGTTCATTGTGGCTCAATTTTCATCACATTTAAATGATCACAGTTCACAAATATATATTCCCCATATCCAGAGCTTGATTTTTGACTTTACTCCACTTCCAGGGCCTTGTTTCTCAACCAGTGGCAGAAGTATCTCCTTGGAGTATTTACAAATGCATGTAAATGGTTTCACTTTTCAGTAAGTGTCTGGCATCGGAGATACTAAATATCCTACAAAGTGTGGGACAGTCCTACATGTTGAAGAACTGTTTTCCTAATACCAACAGCACCCTTTGGGATAAACATTATTCCAGAGGAAACTCTAGAGAGACCATTCTTAACGAATAATCTTTAAAATCCCTTCCCCCATTACTAATTTCTACAAAAATCCCTCACAAAATCTCTGAAAGCCATAGCGCTTTTGTCTCTCTCTTCCCTCGCCCTATTTGGCTTACTTATTTCCTACTTCCACTTAGCCTGTCTGATTTCTTGGTTTCTTACATTATCTCTGAATTTTCCTTTTTTTTTTTTCTTTTCTTTTCTTTTTTCTTTCTTTCTTTTTTGTTTTTTGAGACGGGGAGTCTCCCTCTGTTGCCCAGGCTGGAGTGCAGCGGCGCAATCTCGGCTCACTGCAAGCTCTGCCTCCCGGGTTCACACCATTCTCCTGCCTCGGCTTCCCGAGTAGCTGGGACTACAGCTGTCCACCAGCACGCCTGGCTAACTTTTTGTATTTTTAGTAAAGAAGGGGTTTCACAGTATTAGCCAGGATAGTCTCGATCTCCTAACCTTGTGATTCGCCCGCCTCGGCCTCCCAAAGTGCTGAAATTACAGATTCTTTTTTCTTTAATAGACCTCTAGAGATAGCTTGGCAAGCAAAAAGTTTTGATTTCAAGAAGCTAGAAGAAGGAAGCGGGGATAATTTGAGAACTCATCCATTAATAATGCTTATTTCTACTTGACATGTAGAAGAGGCATTGCTACTGCTGCCAGCACCTAAAGTCCCAAGGAGTATGAAAGATACAGTGTCAAAGGGCCAGGGATGTGGGCAGCATGCCTCTCCTGTCAACACTTTCATGTGCAGATTCCCGGAGGCAGGCCAAGGACACAGACATTGATGGCAACCATTTCCGAAGCTGATTTTGTGAACAGACACTTAGGTTAAGTGTGGTCAGAAATCTGTGTATCATCTCTCTTCTGAGTTGGCATTATCTGAGATATATGTATGTATGTTTGTGTGTGTGTGTATATATAAAAATATATACATACATACATATATAATTTTATATATATCCTGTTTATAGTAATGATTGTGTTTTCCATGACAATATTGTCTTTATTTGTAAATGTTCATGGTATATATGTATAAGAAATATTATGTGCTTGGGGTGTAAAATATTTGTTAAAATAAGGGCATATATTTATGAGGATAAATTTTTCCTCTGAATAGGAATAAAGTCATAACAGTGTTACCAACTATTAAATAATTTTTATTACATAAAGAGAGAGAAAGTTGATGATAGAAGAAAAGAGGATTCATTTGATAATTCCAGTTCGTAATAGGAATCTTTGCAATTGCAAATATGATATTCATATGGGTCTCTGAACCTATAAATTG
Source organism: Macaca fascicularis (assembly GCF_037993035.2). NCBI lineage: Eukaryota > Metazoa > Chordata > Mammalia > Primates > Cercopithecidae > Macaca > Macaca fascicularis. The sequence goes on along the minus strand of NC_088380.1, from coordinate 90,902,469 downwards.
ACCAGATAAGAACTTTGTAGTTCAAAAGAAGTGTAAGAAAAGCAAATATTCCTGTATTTAGCTATTCATTCTGACCTTGACTAATAGCTACAAATTATAACACAAAGGAGGGAATACATTATCTATGTGACAGCAAGTTCGAAAAGTAAGAGCCACCACCCAAATATCTGTAAATTTTGTTTTAAAATTTTTTTCTGGCTCAAAATTTGACCTTAATAATCACAGCTTACATTTGAAAATAAAATAAAAATTCTATTTCAAACATAGGGATGACAGAATATCCCAGTGTAAGAAATGTCATAAACATATCACATTCTTATTTTTCTTCTGTGTGATTTATTGTAAGAATAAGTCAAATAGAAAGAGAATGGAAAGAATGGAAATGATATTCATAAAACAGAAAAAAAAAATCCATGGGGAATGAAGTAGCTCTATTAACTATCAGAAAAACTATAGTATCTTAGGTTTCAAATTTATTGTTTCGCCAAACAGTATTTTGAGGTGGGAAAACGTGTCTCCAGTTTGCAAGAACATTGAATTCTTACTTTAAAGGGAATGCTTATGAGAGTCAATTGGGATAGTGTTACACTTGAATGGCCAATGTCCATATACGGTTGTTGGTTAAAGAAGAATAACAGGAATTCTGTATTAAGATAAAGCTCACTACAGGCAGGTCAAGAATTATGCTCTATTCAATACATTTGAAACCATAAGTATTTTAAATTATTATTTTGGCTAAGGGGGATCTCCAGATGACTTATTCATCCTAGTCATCATACCTTCACCAAGACTGCATTCCTAAAGAATACAACAGTTGTTGAATATTCTGTAGCTCTACATATTTGGCTAAACTTTCTGCATGAACTTGAAATGAGGCAAACATTGATTCTATAAGGGTGAACTTAATAATATTTCATTGGTATTATATCATAATTTGATTATTTCCCTTCTTAAAAAATCCAAAAGTAATACAGTTTTGCAGCCTCTTGATATTGATATTCAATGTCATGTATCTGATCAGTAGCAGAGCTTCCCAAGTAAGTCTAATTCATAAATCTTATGATCTTTTCACTCTGCCCTGTGATGGGCAGAGTATATATCTTTATTATGGAACTTATCAACCTTTAATAGTCTTTATCTAACTTAAAGGATTTTGCTCTCTGGCTTTCTATTGCCTTTTTTGTTTGTTTAAAAAAGCAAGCTAAAATTTGGGTATAAAATTAAAGCAATAATTTCAGGCACTAGATTTTTTTTTTTCTTTTGGCCCTAGTTTTATGAACCCAGTATGGGATTTACAGTCAATACGTTTCTTAGGCAATTGTATAAGGAGTCTACAGAATATTGTTTATATGTTTTTCTAAACATAATTAGAATAGTATTCTTTAAATCAGTTTCATTTGAAAGAAAGACTTAAATGCTAACAGATAAGAATTCATAAATTTCCTTTTTTATATTAAATAATTACAAATATTCCTGTTTTTCTTTTTGAAAAGTGACATATTTTCTTTTTCCACTCAATTTCAACTCCCTCATAAATATTTGAAGAGATTTCTTTGGAAAATACTAACATTTGAGGAAATAACTTCTGAAAATAATTTTCCCAAATACAGCCATTTGCATTAATACAACTTTTAAATCCCTGATCACTCCTTTATGAGGGACTATTCAGAAATTTAATGTGTATTGTGACTCTGTAGGAGGAAGATTTACATGGAGCGTATTTCCAAATTATTTTTATTACTATTAGTTGTAACAGTAGTAGTAACACAGCTTCATATCCTCAATATCAGCTTTAGGAATGTTGGCATAACCATGTAACTTGAAGTGTGAGCATGTGCATACAAGCACACACACGTGTACACACACACACCACCACCACCACTACCAAAGAAATGAACATACTCCTTGTGAAATAAACTGACCTATTTTTAAGGAAAAAGTCGAGATAAAATTCTAATGATGATAGATATGCTAACGAAAACCTATCAGTTACTTAAAATCAGGTAATTATCAACTTTTACTAAGTATATCATTATATGTAAAATATGATATTGTATAATTTTAAGAACACAAAGAGTTATAATATCTGCTCTTTGACTATTAGAAGTTTAAATCAAGTGGAAAAACAGAACAGAACATATACACATTTACAGAAAAAATTAAAACGGCAGTACATAATTGTCAAATAGTACAGAAATCAGAGAGCAGATTGAGGAATTCTTGTGGGCTCAGGTGGTCAGTAAAGCTTTACAGAAACGTAGAGTTTAAGCTGGACTTTGAAGATTTGTAGAAATTATATGGATGAAGATGTGGGTAAAAAGTTTCAAGTAGGGAGATGGCACATACTAAATGATAAAGTGATGACAATGTTAAGTTTATTTGGAAAATGAATATGACTGTATTGGAAGCTCTCTGTGAAAGAGTAGAAATGAAGTAGAAAAGATGGTGAGTACTGGAAACCAGAGTTAGGCATTTAGACTTTATCTAATCCAAGAAATATTTGCAAATATTTTAGGAAAATTTATTTGGAAACTATGTATAGTATAATTTGAAATGTGGCAAGGATGGGGGAAAGGAAAAAGGGGGACATAAGTAAGTGGCATAAACAAGACCATGCATTTGTGCAGGTTGTGCACTGAACATTTCTGGGGTATCATTATATAAACTATAATCTGCACATCTGTGGACAGTGGCTTTGCAGATAAAAGATAAAGTAAATGGCAGCAAAATGAAGGACAGAGAGTGAAGAAAGTTATGCAAGAAAAGGTTTGAATTAGTGCAGCAAGTTAGTGCCCTGATTAGGGGGGTCAAATTCTTTTTCATAAAAAGGAAGATCTAGGCATGTTTGAAGTTTAAAGAGAAGAAGGCAATGGTAGAATGATTAAAAAGATGTACTTGAAAGAACTGGTTTCTAAAGAGGTTGTGATAGAAAGCTGAGACAGAGGATCTGGTCTTTGATAACATTTGGGTACTTTTTTCTTTGAAGGAAGGAAGCAAAGATGGACATAGATCATTCCATTATTATTTCCTCAAAGAACACACTACAGACAGACAGGGGTGTCTAGCAAAACTATGGAATCCATTACAGGAAAGTCAGGCAACTTCAACTCACCAACTACTGCTGTTCTTCCACCTGGGAAGACTGAGAAAATGGTTTTCATATAATCTTGGGGCTAAGTTGTTGTGCATGTTAAAATGGTGAATTTAAATATCTTGTATTTTAGGGCCAGTAAAAAAAGGCCAGTGCAGTCTCTAGCAAAAACAGTCCTTTAATGAAATCTCCAGAGGAAGAAGAGAGGTGAGTCATCCATTTTACTCAATAAAGTACTCAAGCAACTTGTTGATTTTATAGTAATCTTATGATTTTAGGTCAGCTAACTCTATGACATATTTAATCATACAGCTTACATTTTATCAATTAAAGCTATGTTATAAATCAATAAATATCTAATTAACATTTTAATAATCAAAATATGATGCTGGAATTTAGAGGCTACACAGACCTAGAAGATTTGGTCATTATCCTCAAGGAGCACACCATACAGTTGGAAAGACAGCACACATGTTCACATACAACACAGGCATACACAAATAGATACGATGAAAAGCCAGCATAAAATACCACTGTTGTAAAAGCTAGCAAGAATTATGGGAACTCAGAGGAGAAAGTAAGTGATCAATGTGAAACGAGACTTTGTAGAAAAATGTGGCTGTCCTGTACCCTGAAAGGCAGGTAGTGATACCTATTAAAGAGTTTAATTTAAAGGTATACTCTAGTATCAGAAGAAAGGAGCCAAATAATCCTTAGTATACTTAGTATAACTTGTAGTGCATATTATAAGTTCTGTTTTATTCATAATTTAATTATATTTTGGATTGCTAAATGCCTTAAACTAAATATTTATTTTTGTCTAAAAGTATGCAAGGTTATGGTAGGAATTCTGGAAAATACAAAAAAGGATATAGATAGATAGATAAATAGAGATAGATAGATAGATAGATAGATAGATAGATAGATAGATAGATAAAACCACATCGTTCTGTGGTTAACTTGGTTCAGATCTTCCACCCATAGAAATCAGATACCAGCAATTTCTGAGAATTTCATCCCACTCAAGAGTACATAATGATTGCAGGATCAATCAGTGTCTTAGAAACCTGAAAAACTCCAAAAAAGAACATCTAATGTGACCTGCAGGGGTGGAGAGGGAGGATTAGACTGTGTGCTTATAACCAAGAAAAATCAATTCATCTTTAAGCATCACTTATAATAAAGAGAGGAAATCCATATCTAAGAGGCCTTTAAACTCTAATAAGGGACATGTATGAAGTGTTCCTCAGATTTAAGTTTGAAAATAAGTTCCGAGTGGCCAAAACACCCACTTATTTACAGAAAAATTTAAATTTTAGGGGAGAAACATTTACTGGTCCACCATGAAAGCAGAGTGTCATTTCTATTTCTTGTCATACTTGTGGGGAAAATTGTGATTTGCCCAATAGGGAGTTACAAAGATGAATTTGCAGTTACTGAACTCAGGCAGTGGACCTTCCAATGAAAGAAGCTAGTCAAGAGGTACAAGACAGACTCAGATAAAGGCTAAATTAAAATATTCAAACCTGCCAAAGACTCATAAGAGGAAAGATATATGGTAATATTCTAATAGTATAATATTCTAGTAGATCATAACCTATAGTTGAGTATATTTTATATATATGCTATATATTATATAAATTATGTATGTACTATATATTATATAAATTATATATAGTATATATAAAATATACTCAAGTGTAGGTTAAGATATTATCTCACCAGAGATAAATACTACTAGAATATATAATATATATTATACTACTAGAATATATAATATATATTATACTACTAGAATATATAATATGTATATTTTCTGGAAAATACAAAAAAAGATATATATATATATAAAAGGATATATATAGATATATATAAGGATATATATACAAAAGGATATATATATCTTTTTTGTATTTTCCAGAAAATATACATATTATATATACTACATGTTAAGATACTATATTTATATACATATAATATACTCAAGTACAGTTTAAGATACGATCTCACCAGAGATAAATATTACTAGAATATTACCATATATCTTTCCTCTTATGAGTCTTTGGCAGGTTTGAATATTTTAATTTAGCCTTTGTCTGAGTCTGTCTTGTACCTCTTGACTAGCTTCTTTCATTGGAAGGTCCACTGCCTGAGTTCAGTAACTGCAAATTCATCTTTGTAACTCCCTATTGGGCAAATCACAATTTTCCCCACAAGTATGACAAGAAATAGAAATGACACTCTGCTTTCATGGTGGACCAGTAAATGTTTCTCCCCTAAAATTTAAATTTTTCTGTAAATAAGTGGGTGTTTTGGCCACTCGAAACTTATTTTCAAACTTAAATCTGAGGAACACTTCATATATGTCCCTTATTAGAGTTTAAAGGCCTCTTAGATATGGATTTCCTCTCTTTATTATAAGTGATGCTTAAAGATGAATTGATTTTTCTTGGTTATAAGCACACAGTCTAACCCTCCCTCTCCACCCCTGCAGGTCACATTAGATGTTCTTTTTTGGAGTTTTTCAGGTTTCTAAGACACTGATTGATCCTGCAATCATTATGTACTCTTGAGTGGGATGAAATTCTCAGAAATTGCTGGCATCTGATTTCTATGGGTGGAAGATCTTAAGCAAGTTAACCACAAAATGATGTGTTCTGGAACAAATGTCTGTGACTTTTGTTCCCTTATTATTGCTTCTCTGAAAGTTCATGGGAACTGCTGAAGAGTGTTCTTTTAATCACTTTGAAGAGTCATAAACAGGATTTTGAATGTACAGAATTAGACTTGCCAATAACGGAATGTTGTTTCTGTGAGTCAACCTGGTTTTTCAAGTTTAGAGAAAAGGACTTAAAAATAGCAATGAACCACAGGAATCTTTGCCCAATGGCTCAGGTTTATGAGAGCTTACTGTATCTATTAATGGAGGTTGCAAAGGAGCATAATGGTTAGGATCACAACTCTTTATTCCTCTAAATTTTACTTTTAAAATACATGTATAAACAGCATTTTTATTGGAAAAAATAATATGTGTACATGGTAAAAATTCAAACAGTTCAATAGATCTTCTTCCTAGAGGCTATTACTAGTTTTTTATTTATCCTTCTAGTAATATTATTTTCATATAAAAGCATATTAATCTTTTTCAATAGGTAGAAATACACTGTTCACACTACTCTGCAGCACTTCTCTTTTCCATCTTTAAAAATTATCTTAATAGTATATTTTGGAAATTATTCTATATCATTGTGTATATATTGTTATATTTCATTACAACATACTATTTCTTTATATAGATATACTACAATTTATATATTTATTTTCCCATAGATGAAGATTCAAGTTTTTGGAATATTTATATTTCAAACAATCTTCTAACAAATATGTTTGTGCATCTTTATCTTTTCATCCTTGCTTATTCATCCTAACATAATATATACAAGATAATTTCTCAGGTGGGCATCGTAGTGCATGCTTGTAGTTTGAGCTACTTGGGAGGCTGAGGTGGGAGGATTGCTTGAGTCCAAGAGGTTGAGGCTGTGGTGAGCTGTGATTGTGCAACTACACTGCAGCCTGAGCTACAGAGTGAAGCCCTGTCTCAAAAAAAAACCCCAAAAAACAAAAAGCAAAAAAAAACAAACAAAAAGACATTTCTTGTAGATGCTACACAGAAAGAGGACTAAGACACAAATTCACAAGTGATGTGAAGATAAAAAGTTTTGTGGTTTATCTCTAGACCACGGAAACTGAGTTTAGCAAAACTAGTAACATCACTTGGATGATCAGAATATTGTGCTTAATGGGAAAGGGCCAGTTGAATGGTTGAGTTATAGGGTAAAAGGCCTTAAAGAAAAAAACTTTGGGTTTAGTTCAAGCGCTTATGTATCTTGGGAGCTATCCAGAGTGCTGAAGAACCACCACAGGAAACAGTCTGTTCCAGCAGACGAGAAACCTCAGTCTCCTGATTTTATGTCTCTCCTTTCTTGAATCTTGCCCTTGGCATTTTTAACACTACTAAAGTCAGTGATCACCTCTCAGCCTCTTTTTTCTTCCCTGTCCTTAACTCACCTCATCCTCCTTTCTGCCTCAATGCAAGTCTATTATGCCTGTTTTCTCTACCAACTCAAACTGTGACCTAGCCCCACCATTTGATGCTAGGATTCCAGGAGAAATAATTTAAAAATACTGTAGCATCACTCGAATTTGACTGGTTCCTGATAATGGTCTCAACTTACATAGCTATGCACAAATATTCCAATAACATATCAAATGCAGTTCTGTTTCATGAGAGTAAAATCTATGTATCTAGCAGTTTAAAGGTGTATCAGGAGTTAATTACCAGAGTATTACGGAACTTATTATTGCTGAGCTTTTCTTTACTTCCTATAATAAAGAATAAACTTCCTAACATAATGAAATGACTTATTTATTCATGTAAATAATAGTTGTTTCCATATTTATTTTGAAGCCAAGCTCTCAATTTTTTTTTGTATTGCTGAAGGCATGACAACAAATAACCTCAAAAAGCCAATATAGTCAGTTCTATTTGCTCAGTTGTGATATTTGAACCACTCGATACACTGAAGATTTGTGTGGAAATATCAGAATATCTGGAGTTCTGCAGTTGGTAAAATGTCAGAGAAGATTTTATTTTTTAGTCATATTCCTGGAAATCTCACTAAAGGACTCAGGTTACAGAGGATAGGCCAAGGGCAGGGTCTGATATAATTGTCCCAAGGAGAGAAATGAATTTAAAAATTAGCTTAAACAAAAGGAAGTTATTGGCCCACATATCCCAACAGTCTAATGGTGTAGCTTGATTCCTGGATCTCAAACACTCATTAGCATCCAGCTTCTCGCTTTATTTTTGGCTTTATTTTGGCTCATTTGCGTTAACTTCAATCTCAAATATATGATCTCTGGATGGTAGCAAGGTGAATGCAGAAGCTTCAACACTACATGCTCCCAAATTCAAATTCAAATTCAATTTCAAATTCAATGAATCCCTTTCCCCATGACTCTAGTAAAAACTCTCACTGTTCTGATTAGCTTTGCTTTTAGTCATATTGCCTATCTTAAAACAATCACAGTAGCCAGAGGCATGGAATTTATTGATAGTGTTAGGCCTAGGTCATGCTTCTACCTTGAAGCTGGTGAGAAAAGTCAATTAGCCCACTTACAGGAAGTTCATGAAAATCTTATCAACAAACAGAAGGGCCAATAACAAAAGCAAAGACAAAATAGAAACAGAATCAAATATACACTGCATTGTAGGACTTAGGAAATACCCTGAGGTGAAAACTAAGGAGTAATAATTATTTAACAATAATATTAATAACTAACATTTATTAATGGTTTTTATGTGGACTGTAGTAATTGATCCTAATAAGAACCCTATATGTAGGTAATATTAGCATTTTCATACAAATGAAGAACATATATCTTTGTTTTAAATTATTCTTTCCATCTTTTAAAGTAAATGATTTATTAAAGGGTAAAAACTGCTGGTCCTCTGTTCATAGAAACTCGTAAAGGTTGAGCCTGAGAATTGGCATTATACTTGCCCAAAATGAAAACTAGCTTCTTCCAAAGTTATTATGTAACTCTTTCAGAATGTGCAGCATATAAATAGTGATACTTCCCTCCTCTCCCCCCAAGAGAACCCCTTCCCTATTCTGTTCTACAAATGAGGTGGTTGGACAGTGGCTAAGCAAAATTGGCAAATTACATCATCCACCTAAATTCATCTGTGAATATATTTATTAATGATCAAAGTAACAACCTATAAAGAATTCATTTTCAGGATATGTAACCTTTCGTTTGTAATGTTTCCCAAGATTCCTTTTTTTCAAGTTGTCACTGGAAAGCAGGAAGACTCAATTCCTGCATTTGTTTCTTTGGATAGTCGGTGCAAACAGTACATTACTTTATATTACTTGTCTGTTCTCTATTGTCATTCATTTGTTCCTACTGCCCTTTTCTCATTTAGTTCCTGATACAATCCTGCTAACTATTGTCTTCTTACTGTAGTTTCATACCACATTCAACAGATACTTATGTATGCTGCATCAGAGAAAATTCTTATTTTGGTTTCATATCAGTGGTAATATTTGCAAGGTTGCTGGTGGTCCAAAGTTTTCTTATATGTTTCTCTTATTATACGGTATCATAATGATTAGCATTATATTTGTCAACTTCTTACTTTGTCAGCTATCATGTTAAGTAACTTATATCCACAAGAAACTCAATATACTGATTTTATTAACTTGGGAGAAAATGAATAAAAACCTAATACTAATACTAGTGATTAATAATTCAAATTCTTATATTTTTGAGTTATATATAATATATACAATTAAACATATATATATGGTTTATTTTTATGGGTACATAGTAAGTATACTTATGGGATACATGAGATTTTTTTGTTTAGACATGCAATGTGAAATAATAATAATAAGGAAAATGGGGTATCTATCACCTCAAGCATTTATTATTTCTTTATGTTGGAGACATTCAACTTATACTGTTGGAATTATTTTAAAATGTACAAAGATAAACTATTATTGACTGTAGTCATCCTGTTGCGCTATCAAATACTACATCTTGTTCATTCTGTCTAACTATATTTTTGGACATATTAACCTTCCACACTTCTCATCCCTCCCCCCACTACCCTTCCAAGCCTCTGGTAACCATCAATCTACTCTCTATCTCCAAGAGTTCAGCTGTTTTAATTTTTAGCTCCCATAAATGAGCAAGAATATGGAAAGTGAACTTTCTATGCCTGGCTTATTTAACCTAACATATTGTCCTCAAGTTCTGCCCATGTTCTTGTAAATGATAGGATCTCATTCTTTTTCTTGTGGCTGAATAGTATTCCATTGTGTATTATGTACCACCTTTACTTTATCCATCCGTCTGTTGATGGACACTTAGGTTGGTTCCAAATCTTGGCTATTGTGAATAATGCTGCAACAAATATGGGATGCAACTATCTCTTTGATACACTGATTTCCTTTCCTTTGGATATATACCTAGGAGTGGGATTGCTGGATCATACGGTAGTTCTATTTTTAGTTTTTTGAGAAACCTTCATACTCTTTTCCATAGTGACTGTGCTAATTTACATTCCTACTAACAGTGTATGAAGGTTCCCCTTCTTTCACATCCTTGCCAGCATTTGTTATTGTCTGTATTTTGGATAAAAGCCACTTCTTTAACTGTAGTAAGATGATATCTCATTGTAGTTTTAATATGCATTTCTCTGATCAGTGATGTTGAGCACCTTTTCATTTACTGTTTACCATTTTCTTTTTCTTTTTTTCTTTTCTTTTGAGATGGAGTCTTGCTCTGTCGCCAGGCTGGAGTGCAGTGGCACGATCTCGGCTCACTGAAACCTCCGCCTCCTGGGTTCAAGCGATTCGCCTGCCTCAGCCTCCTGAGTAGCTGGGATTACAGGCATGCACCACCATGCCCAGCTACTTTTTCTATTTTTAGTAGAGATGGGGTTTCACCATACTGGCCAGGATGGTCTCGATCTCTTGAACTCATGATCTGCCCGCCTTGGCCTCCCAAAGTGCTGGAATTACAGGTGTGAGCCACCACGCCTGGCCCTCCTGTTTGCCATTTCCAAGCTTTGACTGCATTTTGACTTCAACCCTTCACACCCAGTCAGGCGTAGAATTTTCTACTTGTGGCGGCATGTCGACACTGAGGATGTTTTGGGTTTGGAGCAATTTGGACTTTGGATTTTTGAATTAGGGATGCCTACCCTGTAATATTATTGACTGTATTTTATTTTCTACATTTTCTTTTAATATTTCACTACTGATAGTTTGATATTTTCATATGGGTTTTATTTATCATCTTCTTCCTTATCCTGTTTATTTTTATAAAAATGGGATCATATGCATGCCTAAGGCATGCCTATTGATTTTCTTCACATAATGAATATCCTATCAAATCAACAAACATAGTTCAAATGTACTTGTGTATATGTTTATATTCTTATATAATGTGATATTTTTCTAGAATTGATCTGTAACACGGAATCACTGGGTCAAATTGTATGTGGATCTTAAATGTATATGTTACCATTTAGTTTCCTCAAAAGCCATAAAACCTCATATTTTCATAAGCATCATATGAGAGCTACACTGCATTTTGAAACTGTCTTTCTTTACTAACTATAGTCATGAGTATCTGACATTAACAGTTTCAAAAGCAGCAGGAGAGATACTTAGATTCAGATAGGCCAGGGTGGTACTTTTGTTAAAATCGATGAACTTGCAGTGACACATAATTATCACCCAAATTTCATTGTTTACATTAGGGTTCACTCTTCCTGTTGTGCATTCTATGGATTTTTGCAAGTGTATAACATGTATCCATGATTATAGTATCATAAAGAATAGTATAGTTTCACTTCCCTAAAGTACCTGTGTGCCTCTTCATCCTCTCTCCCCACTAACTCTTGGCAGCCATGGATCCTTTACTGTTTCCATATTTTTATCTTTTCTAAAATGTCATTTAGCTGAAATTATACAGCATGCAGCACTTTCAGATTCACTTTTTTCACCTACTAATATGCACTTAAGATTGTTCCATGTTTTTTCATGGCTTGATAAGTTATTTCTTTTTTAGCACTGAATAATGTTCCATTATCTGAATGTATCATCATTTGCTTATTCATTAACCTACTAACATCTTGGTAGCCTCTAAGTGTGGCAATTATGAATAAAGCTTCTATAAACATCCACGTGCAGATTTTTATGTGGACTTACTTTTTTATACATGTGGAATAACACTACATAGTCTATAGATAAAGCTAAACCTAGGGTGATTTATAATTTGTTATAAAAACTAGGACAATTTTGAGAGTAAAAGGAGGTATTGTTAATAATTATAAAGAGATGTTGCAAATTGGGACTATTCCATGCAAACAAAAACAGTCACCCTACTTGTAATTCATGTAAAGCCACATAAATGTGCAATTACCCTATGCAATTATTAGGATCACTAAATTCTAGTTTATGTGAGTATTTCAGATAATAAATACATTTGAGAATTGGTGAGAAACCTAGATATCGTCCAAGTTGAATTACCTGCATTTATAGAAGAAAAATCTGAGGCTAGCATAAGAAAAATGACATGTTTATTGTCACATAATTCTTTGGCACTAGAATTATTTACAGAACCCAGGCGATTGAATTTCAGCCCAGAATTATTTCTATTATAACAATTCTAAAAGTAGTACAAACACTACAAAAATACTAGCATCTTTCTATCCAAAGTCAGAATTTCTTACCTTTAGGTAAACGGTATTTCCACATCAGAGATTAGGTATAAGGTTTTCCTCAACAAGTTAAAAAATCAATCAGAACACGTTTGATTCCATATCTGAGCATGAAAAGAGAACACCTGGATTTTTATCATAAACTATCCATTCTTTCATTAAACTTATATTGTATCACTTGCACATGAAGATTAACCACTAGTTCAACAGCCCAATCTAAAAAGTGCAAGTGGCAGATTCACCTGGTTCCTACAGAGACAGATAATATATATTTATGATATTATGTACTCAAAGTATTAAAAAAACATACAAGCTAGGTGCCATGAAGACCGGAACTCTTCAAAACACACTGACTATAGCTCACTCAGGATCAGCCTAAGGAAGCTTCCAATCGGAAAGCTAAGGCATGAGGTGCCCAGAGTGTGAGTGATTTATTCGGGGCCCTAAAAGTCAGAGTAAGGAATAAAAAATTTTGGTGGACAGGTATGCTGCAATTTTCAGTGTGTTAATTGGCATAGGCCTCTTGAGAAGGTCACATTGTGGAAGGACTGGATAGAGGATGCAAGATAAGGGAGAGAATGGAGGATTCAGGAAATTCCTTGGGCCCTATCATTTCATTTTGTGGTTAAGAGTATGGGTCCTAGAATCACACTGCCTGGATTTGAAACCTGAATCTTCTGCTTATTGACTGCATATTTTTGAAAGTTACTTAAGCTTTTTGCTTTGTTGTCCTATCTATGAAGTGGTAATAATAATTGGTCTTATCTTTAAAAGTTGTATAAATGAGATAATGCTTTATGGCATGCTTGGAATTGTGCTTAATACGTACTAAGTATAGAACAGATATTAGATATTATTATTGTCTTTACTATCAGTCTCAGGACAAGCAGTATGCCAGGGACCAGGACTATGAAAGCTGGCATTTCAGCTACTTTCTCAATTTAACAGCCTAAAATACCACATGACATTCATCACTATTTCTACTGTAGGAACACAAGGCATGCATAAGGTCAAAGGCTATTTTCCCCTTCTTCTAAACTTCTGAAAAGTTGCTAAAGAGAAAAAAAATTTTCTCTGTATTTGTCACCCATCAGCTCAGAGACCCAGAAAAAAGAGTGTTTATTTATGCCAAAGATATTCTTGTGACATAGCTACTCTTAGAGATACAAATGTCCTTGATATCTGAATCTAGACATCTTCACATCTATACAGTACTCAAAATAATTTCTTGTACAAAGTTGCATATTGTTATATATAAATGTCAAATGATTGAATCGTTGAAAGGTTACAAAGAAGGGAAAAATGGAAAGAAACCTGAGATTGAAAATAAATAAATAGGCCGGGCGCGGTGGCTCAAGCTTGTAATCCCAGCACTTTGGGAGGCCGAGACGGGCGGATCACGAGGTCAGGAGATCGAGACCATCCTGGCTAACACAGTGAAACCCCGTCTCTACTAAAAAATACAAAAAAAAAAAAAAAAAAAAAAAAAAAAAAAAACTAGCCGGGCGAGGTGGCGGGCGCCTGGAGTCCCACCTACTCGGGAGGCTGAGGCAGGAGAATGGCGTAAACCCGGGAGGCGGAGTTTGCAGTGAGCTGAGATCTGGCCACTGCACTCCAGCGCGGGCGACAGACCGAGACTCCGTCTCAAAAAAAAAAAATAAAAATAAAATAAAATAAAAAAATAAATAAATAAATAAATAAAACTAAACAAGGAAAAAGGCAGGCAAAGCATGATGAGATGAATGGATATTACCAGCAAGAGAAAGTGGATCCATCTGGAAAGAAGGAACTGTGAGATGTTAGCTTAAAACAAGAAGAATGCCTGGAGTGAGGAGGGAATGTAGCAGAACTATAGAAAGATAACAGGACAGAAAGAGGCAAAATAAGAGGAAGATAAGAAGATGGAAAACAGGTATAAGAGGCAGTCACAGAATTTTATAGGAAGATAAAAATAGTAATCTGGAACAAGTGGATTTTTGGCAGCCTGAAAACAGTCTCAGATAACAACATGCATGACAAGCATGAAGCTGCAATGAATATCTGTTCACAGACTATTTGTGACTTACCGATGCAGCTATTTCACAAGAGATTTGAAAAACAGTCTGAGAGAATATTGAGAATATTGTACACATAGGAGTTTTGATGGTTCGTCATGATTATTTACTTTTTGCTATAACATATAAAACGATTCTAAACAATGGTGATGATGTTCTTTCAAATTTTTGTGTAAATTGTTTTATTTTATATAAAAAGCACATCAGATCGGAAATGTGGGAAGAAATGCTTCTCAGCATTTAGTTTTATATCACTGAAGCTAATTCCACTTCCATGCCAAGTAGATGCTGGAATTTTTCCGTTGACTATTACACAAATTTCAAAAAGCCAAACTATTGAGTCAGAGGATAGTTTATGGCCCATTAACAATACATTTGCTTCTCAGAACTGTAAACACGGCCTTATGGATCTTAATGTAATTGTTTAGGATGAGTGTGTTGGCAAGAACTGTTGGAATCTGTTAACACAGTCTGGAAAGCAACGTGTTTTAAGCAAATCTGCAAAATGTTACCAACTCATTAAGCTAAGAGCTTTATGACTCAGTGTTCTAAAGCAATTCTGTGAGGTAGTACTTCCAAACAAGGCTATATATCCATTTCTGGTTCTGCCATGATTGATGTGTATATAGAGGGGACCGACTACATTCCTCATTGCACTGTGCTAATGAAGTTTCATCATATTGTTGATTTTTTTCTCAACATTCTTCTTACATTCTGTTATATAACTAAAAGAGTACAGAGAGGTATGTATACACATTCTATGGAATAGGTTTTGCTGTATTTAAATATAGTATGGAAAATGCAAAGATGCTTCCAAAGCTATGTTTCATAGATACAGTATTAATGCCAATACATTCCAACTCTCCTGCTTGTTCTTTTAAAATTCAATCTGCCATAGACACTTGGGATTGGAAGAAACTTTAGATATCATATAGTCCAACCTTGTATTTACTAAGGCAAAACTTTCTATAGAAATCCTGTTGGATGGACTGAAATTCTGTACATTTCCAGTGAGGCAGCCTTGATTCAGTTAGAACATTTTCAGTTACAACTGGAAGAAACACAACTTAAATAAGGCAATTGGCTCCCAAGACTGAAAAATTCAGCAGTGTCATTCATTTGTAGAACTGATGGTTTAAAAATCTCAAGTTATGTCACCATCTTTCTTTATCTCTTAATCCTGTTTTGTTTATTTATTTATTTATTTATTTATTTTTCAGATGACTTGCCTCCCAATCTGCTTTTTCTTCGCGGTACCACTTAAGGCTCCAATGTTATCAACATGTCAGTGACCAGAACAAAGAAAAAAATTGCTTCTAGCAGTTCAAGCCAAAGTCCTAGATTTGAGTATGGCAGACTGATTGCATCACAGACCCATCTGTAAACCAAACACTGGGCACAGGGAAGAAGGAATATGTAGAATGCTCAAGTTAGTCATAAATCCACGCAGAAGTAGCCCCTAAACCAGAGTGATTTGGTAATTTTACTGATCTTATCTGGATTATTTTTAATTTCCTCCTTTCTCTCATCCACAACAACACATTGAGGTCACAATCGTTTCTTCTGTCTCTTCAGTCAATTCCTTCTCTTCTAATGACACTAATACTGCCTTAATTCAAATTGTCATTAAGGTTTTGTCTGAAACAATAGCTAGAGACATAGCTAGAGAGATTTCATTGTTTCCAGTCTTCTCTCTAAACTATTCTTTATATTGTTGCCACTGTGGTAGACTTTAAACCCATTTTTCATTGTCTACTGCCCCATACCAATGAGTCCTTCCATCCCTTTAAGATCTATCCTTTACATCAGGTATAACTCCCAATGCAATCCCTCCCCCCTCCCCCCTCCCCATGATAGGCCCCGGTGTGTGATGTCCCCCTTCCCGAGTCCAAGTGATCTCATTGTTCAGTTCCCACCTATGAGTGAGAACATGTGGTGTTTGGTTTTCTGTTCTTGTGATAGTTTGCTAAGAATGATGGTTTCCAGCTGCATCCATGTCCCTACAAAGGACACAAACTCATCCTTTTTTATGGCTGCATAGTATTCCATGGTGTATATGTGCCACATTTTCTTAATCCAGTCTGTCACTGATGGACATTTGGGTTGATTCCAAGTCTTTGCTATTGTGAATGGGAGTTATACCTGATGTAAATGACGAGTTGATGGGTGCAGCACAGCAACATGGCACAAGTATACATATGTAACAAACCTGCACATTATGCACATGTACCCTAGAACTTAAAGTATAATAATAAATAAATAAATAAAGAAGATAGCAACTAGTAAAGGAACTGAGATATAAACCTAGTCTACTGATTGCTAACCTTATGCTTCTTTCACAAGGCTCTGCTACTCTGGGAATAATGTTGCCTAAGGTTAATAAATGGCTTGTGCTACTATATTTTTAGTTCCTTCCCTTCTGAAAATAAAGGCTGTCTGCTACTTCAAAAAAAAAAAAAATCTATCCTTTATTTTTTCATGTCAAATTCTGCCTTCTTTAAGATCAACATTGTTCTCTTCTATTATCACATAATTTTCTCTACTTTCATTATATATAGCCTGTCTTTATATTAGGTTTTAGATGCCTATATCTTCTACTAGACTGAGTATCTAGAGAATATGAACCAAGTTATTCATCTTTATATTGACAATAGTACTGAACATGACATGTTGCTCCAGGCAAGTTTTCAATAAATGTTAGCCAAATTTAACCACCAAAGTGCTGAATTATCCAATATAAACCAAATGTGTTTTAAGAATGTAATCTTGGCCAAAGTATGCAAGGAAAGGCAAATATATCAGTACGTAAGATTTTATAACCCTATTACCTAGGAGGTACAGGTAGGTCTCAGTGTCCAGTCAGTATCAGGAGACAGTTCTCCATAGGTCTCCTGCATTTCTTTAAATCTTGCAAATTAGACACTGAATGCTTCTATTCTGATCTATCTTTTCAATAATGCTTTCCTTGAAAACATATATCTTTGGAAGACAGAGATACTGCCTCCCTCCGGAGTAAAACCTATGCTTGTTTATGGTGTAGTACAAAACATTCAGGTTTCCTCAGCTTAGAGATTCTCCCTTGCGCTGCATGTGTGGGTGTCACCAGACTTGACCCTCTTCATAGCATTTTGTGGGAACTACAAAATGCAACCAATGTGAGGAAATACTGATGCTCTGGATACTGCTATTGCTGAGAGAAATAAAGCCTTTGCCTCTGATTCAGGTGTCTCATGTCTTCTGCCAGAATTAAAAAAACTGGGACATGATAATTGTTAACTTGAAAGTGGGGTGAAATCTCAGAACTCTCACAGTTCTTAACAGTCTGTGGCCCAAATAAGCCGTAGAAGTTCATTTATGAGACTTGGGCTTTTAAATGATATATCCATGTCAAGTTGAATCTCATAGAATTCCAGACTTGGTCTTGTATGACCCCCACTAGATATTTTAAGTAGGATGAAGCCAATATTTTGCTTATCAAATCCGTAAAGCTAGCAATAATCAGTAAATTGACAAAATAATAGCTACATTACTTGACAGTCTATTATATGCCAAGTGTACTAAATGAATAAATATATTAAATTCTACATTCCTTACATCAGTGAATACTACCATTCGCCGAGTTGTATAAGAAAAAATCTGAGTCTCTTGCTTTCCTCTATACCTAATTAGATTTTTATTTCTAAAGATCTATTATCTCATGAGTTTTTCTGTTTTTTCCCCATGTCCACTGCTTCTACCAAATCTCTCTTCCCAATTAATAAAGTAATCTAAATTTTCTCCCTTCTTATCTTATCATCCCGTACTATAAGTTCTGTAGACTGAATCAAGAGCGAACTTTCAAAAGGGAAGTCTACATAATGGTAAAAGGATCAATTCAACAGGAAGAGCTAACTATCCTAAATATATATACACCCAATACAGGAGCACCCAGATTCATCAAGCAAGTCCTTAGAGACTTACAAAGAGACTTAGACTCCCATACAATAATAATGGGAGACTTCAACACTCCACTGTCAACATTAGACAGATCAACGAGACAGAAAGTTAACAAGGATATCCAGGAATTGAACTCATCTCTGCAGCAAGCAGACCTAATAGACATCTATAGAACTCTCCACCCCAAATCAACAGAATATACATTCTTCTCAGCACCACATCACACTTATTCCAAAATTGACCACATAATTGGAAGTAGAGCACTCCTCAGCAAATGTACAAGAACAGAAATTATAACAACCTGTCTCTGAGAGCACAGTGCAATCAAACTAGAACTCAGGACTAAGAAAATCAATCAAAACCGCTCAACTACATGGAAACTGAACAACCTGCTCCTGAATGACTACTGGGTACATAACGAAATGAAGGCAGAAATAAAGATGTTCTTTGAAACCAATGAGAACAAAGATACAACATACCAGAATCTCTGGGACACATTTAAAGCAGTGTGTAGAGGGAAATTTATAGCACTAAATGCCCACAAGAGAAAGCAGGAAAGATCTAAAATTGACACTCTAACATCACAATTAAAAGAACTAGAGAAGCAAGAGCAAACGCATTCGAAAGCTAGCAGAAGGCAAGAAATAACTAAGATCAGAGCCGAACTGAAGGAGATAGAGACACAAAAAACTCTCCAAAAAATCAATGAATCCAGGAGTTGGTTTTTTGAAAAGATCAACAAAATTGACAGACCACTAGCAAGACTAATAAAGAAGAAAAGAGAGAAAAATCAAATAGATGCAATAAAAAATGATAAAGGGGATATCACCACCGACCCCACAGAAATACAAACTACCATCAGAGAATACTATAAACACCTCTACGCAAATAAACTAGAAAATCTAGAAGAAATGGATAATTTCCTGCACACTTACACTCTTCCAAGGCTAAACCGGGAAGAAGTTGAATCCCTGAATAGACCAATAGCAAGCTCTGAAATTGAGGCAATAATTAATAGCCTACCAACCAAAAAAAGTCCAGGAACAGATGGATTCACAGCTGAATTCTACCCGATGTACAAGGAGGAGCTGGTACCCTTCCTTCTGAAACTATTCCAATCAATAGAAAAAGAGGGAATCCTCCCTCACTCATTTTATGAGGCCAACATCATCCTGATACCAAAGCCTGGCAGAGACACAACAAAAAAAGAGAATTTTAGACCAATATCCCTGATGAACATCGCTGCAAAAATCCTCAATAAAATACTGGCAAAACGGATTCAGCAGCACATCAAAAAGCTTATCCACCATGATCAAGTGGGCTTCATCCCTGGGATGCAAGGCTGGTTCAACATACGCAAATCAATAAACATAATCCAGCATATAAACACAACCAAAGACAAGAACCACATTATTATCTCAATAGATGCAGAAAAGGCTTTAGACAAAATTCAACAGCCCTTCATGCTAAAAATGCTCAATAAATTCGGTATTGATGGAACGTACCTCAAAATCATAAGAGCTATTTATGACAAACCCACAGCCAATATCATACTGAATGGGCAAAAACTGGAAGCATTCCCTTTGAAAACTGGCACAAGACAGGGATGTCCTCTCTCACCACTCCTATTCAACATAGTGTTGGAAGTTCTGGCTAGGGCAATCAGGCAAGAGAAAGAAATCAAGGGTATTCAGTTAGGAAAAAAAGAAGTCAAACTGTCCCTGTTTGCAGATGACATGATTGTATATTTAGAAAACTCCATTGTCTCAGCCCAAAATCTCCTTAAGCTGATAAGCAACTTCAGCAAAGTCTCAGGATACAAAATTAATGTTCAAAAATCACAAGCATTCTTACACACCAGTAACAGACAAACAGAGAGCCAAATCAGGAATGAACTTCCATTCACAATTGCTTCAAAGAGAATCAAATACCTAGGAATCCAACTTACAAGGGATGTAAAGGACCTCTTCAAGGAGAACTACAAACCACTGCTCAGTGAAATCAAAGAGGACACAAACAAATGGAAGAACATACCATGCTCATGGATAGGAAGAATCAATATCGTGAAAATGGCCATACTGCCCAAGGTAATTTATAGATTCAATGCCATCCCCATCAAGCTACCAACGAGTTTCTTCACAGAATTGGAAAAACTGCTTTAAAGTTCATATGGAACCAAAAAAGAGCCCGCATCTCCAAGACAGTCCTAAGTCAAAAGAACAAAGCTGGAGGCATCACGCTACCTGACTTCAAACTATACTACAAGGCTACAGTAACCAAAACAGCATGGTACTGGTACCAAAACAGAGATATAGACCAATGGAACAGAACAGAGTCCTCAGAAATAATACCACACATCTACAGCCATCTGATCTTTGACAAACCTGAGAGAAACAAGAAATGGGGAAAGGATTCCCTATTTAATAAATGGTGCTGGGAAAATTGGCTAGCCATAAGTAGAAAGCTGAAACTGGATCCTTTCCTTACTCCTTATACGAAAATTAATTCAAGATGGATTAGAGACTTAAATGTTAGACCTAATACCATAAAAATCCTAGAGGAAAACCTAGGTAGTACCATTCAGGACATAGGCATGGGCAAGGACTTCATGTCTAAAACACCAAAAGCAACGGCAGCAAAAGCCAAAATTGACAAATGGGATCTCATTAAACTAAAGAGCTTCTGCACAGCAAAAGAAACTACCATCAGAGTGAACAGGCAACCTACAGAATGGGAGAAAATTTTTGCAATCTACTCATCTGACAAAGGGCTAATATCCAGAACCTACAAAGAACTCAAACAAATTTACAAGAAAAAAACAAACAACCCCATCAAAAAGGGGGCAAAGGATATGAACAGACATTTCTCAAAAGAAGACATTCATACAGCCAACAGACACATGAAAAAATGCTCATCATCACTGGTCATCAGAGAAATGCAAATCAAAACCACAATGAGATACCATCTCACACCAGTTAGAATGGCGATCATTAAAAAGTCAGGAAACAACAAGTGCTGGAGAGGATGTGGAGAAATAGGAACACTTTTACACTGTTGGTGGGATTGTAAACTAGTTCAACCATTATGGAAAACAGTATGGCGATTCCTCAAGGATCCTGAACTAGATGTATCATATGACCCAGCCATCCCATTACTGGGGATATACCCAAAGGATTATAAGTCACGCTGCTATAAAGACACATGCACACGTATGTTTATTGTGACACTATTCACAATAGCAAAGACTTGGAATCAACCCAAATGTCCATCAGTGACAGACTGGATTAAGAAAATGTGTCACATATACACCATGGAATACTATGCAGCCATAAAAAAGGATGATTTTGTGTCCTTTGTAGGGACATGGACGCAGCTAGAAACCATCATTCTTAGCAAACTATCACAAGAACAGAAAACCAAATACCGCATGTTCTCACTCATAGGTGGGAACTGAACAATGAGATCACTTGGACTCGGGAAGGGGAACGTCACACACCAGGGCCTATCATGGAGAGGGGGGAGGGGGGAGGAGTTGCATTGGGAGTTATACCTGATGTAAATGACGAGTTGATGGGTGCTGACGAGTTGATGGGTGCAGCACACCAACATGGCACAAGTATACATATGTAACAAACCTGCATGTTATGCACATGTACCCTAGAACTTAAAGTATAATAAAAAAAAAAAAAAAAAGAAAGAAAGAAATCCTATTATTTACTCCCATTGTATTTTGGATAAAGCCCATACTCTCCAACTACAGTTGCATTTGACAAGAGACCTTAAATAAAAATACATTAAATAAGACAGAAGCATATTTCTTTCTCATATATCACTTTGCGGGTAGACTACTAAGCTTGGTATGGTGGTTCTGCTTATTGAAGTTATTGAGAAAATTAAGCTCCTAATAACTTATTGTTTCACCACTCCTAAAGTTGTCTCTCATAGACATTATCCAAGATGTCTCTATACCATGATTGTGTTCCAAGCAGGATAGAAGAAAGGAGGAAAGGGATGGACATGGTTTTCTCTATAAATACATAACTAGACATTTATTCAGATCTATCCTGCTTATATTCTATTGGTCATAACCTAGTCATATGGTCACATTTTGCTATAAGAGAGTCTGGGAAGCTTTATGCTTTGTATTCTGGGAATCTTTATGTTCATCTGAAAATTGGGGTTTTAATTATTATGGAATGATGAGGGATTGAATGTGGGCATCTTACAATGGCAGTTTCTGCCACCCTTGACTACCAAGGCCACTATCTGGCCCCGTCAAATAATATAGTATCCTGTGAAAACATTATTAAAGCACTTCTAACATTATATGTTTTAAAAACTTGCGTCCCCTCAATTGGACTTACGAGCTTCTTGAGGACTATGTCTCACATACTCAAATTCTGACATCTAATAAGGTGCTTATATATAATAGTTGCAAAAAAATACCTGAATGAATATTATACTCATGACATTACTGCAACTCTGGACATTAAAATTCACATTTTACATCTGGAGAAATTTGGGCTCAGGAGGTACTTAAGCAACACAGAATTCGAACTTATACCTGCCTAACTCACTCATTCACTCTTTTTTTTTTTTCTTTTTTTCTTTTTTTTTTCTTTTTTTTTTTTTTTTTTTTGCAACAGTCTCACTCTCTGGCCCAGGCTGGAGTGCAGTGGTTGCAATTTTGGCTCATTGCAACTTCCGCCTCCTGGGTTTGAGCTATTCTCATGCTTCAGCCTCCTGAGTAGCTAAGATTACAGGCATGCAACACGACACCCAGCTAATTTTTACATTTTTCAAAGAGACGAGGTTTCACCATGTTGGCCAGGCTGGTCTTGAACTCCTGGCCTCAAATGATCCACCTACCTAGGCCTCCCAGAGTGCTGGGATCACAGGCCTGAGTCACAGCTCCTGGCCCTGCCTAACTCTTAAGTCCAGGATCTTTTTACTCCACACCATTGGCATTCCTTTTAATCTTATAAAATTTCCAGATCATTTAAAAATAATCACGATTGATCTCAGTTGTATAATTCTAGGTAAAACAGTTTTCTTGGTCTCCCACTTCCCCATAAAAATAGTGGAAGACTTTTGAGATCCCTTCAATTCCTGGATTTCTCAGATTGTGAAAAAGATAATCATGTGAAAAATTAAGAAGACAGTAACAATCTTTTATTACTAAGCTCTTCCCAAGGGGCTGGACACATCTGGTTCTCTGTGCCTTTTAACTGGTTTTATCTTTTTTAATTAACATTTTTATACCGCCTTTCATACTTAATCTTTTCTACATTATTTGTGGAAGCAGAAGAAATATGAACACATTTTCTGACGTCTTTTCAGGAATACTTTTTGCAGGGTCTACACTTAGAAGGATGATGATAGCAAGGACTCTTTCTAATCTTGGCTGAGATATCATGCCCTCAGAAGTAATCCTTGACATATTTTTTCAAAGAAGCATGTATTAATTATAAAAAATGTTTGTACAATTTTAAAAATAAACACTTGATACTATGAGAACTAATAAAAAATGGTGGCAGGAAGGGAGCCAAGATAAATCCTAGATATTTACTGTTTATTCTTATTTTAGAGATATTTTGGTGGATATACCAACTGTTGATTTGTTTTGCTCATCTCTGCAGTAATAAGGAATTACAAAACTGAAATTCCATCTACATCTAATTAAAACACACATACATAGGCACATATACCTATACAATTGGATATATGAAGCCCAGAGATAAGAGGATAAATAAAAATTTTTTATCTTGGGAAAGAAATGTGGGCCTTATTAAATTTTAAAGAAATGTCTTGTGTGAAGGAGGTTGCCTGTTTGTTTACAATGGCCTTGAGGTTATGGAGAAAACAATCTTTTTCTTTTTATAGATGTTCTTGCAATTGTGAAAATTACCCCATGGCATGTAATATATATTGACTTTGTCAGCTTGCATATACCTAGTCTTGCCAATACAGTTATTTGAAATTAAATTGACTTTCCTTGAAATGTTTAATTGGAATTCTAAAACTGCTCAACGGACTCACAGTCCTATTGATTGCCTGTTTCCCAAAGGGTACCTTTTGGCCACAGACCTCCAAAGTGTTAATTGCTTTACTGACTGCCCAAAGCTCTAAGGAGCGAAAGGTTGTGAATTGACTTGATGCTTGACTCAGTTATTAATTTTCAATATATTTACATCACACAGTATTACACAACAATCACAGATACCCTTGTGTTCAATTCAGAATGTCTGCCTTAATTAATTCATCCCAATATTTATTTTAAGGTGAAATGACTTTTTGTTTCCCAAAGGCTTTGAAATATGGAGAAGAGAGGTGATGAAGGTGATCAGCAGTGATGATCCATTTCAGGCGTAGGAGCAATGAAGTCAACAAAGTTTTTGAGAGAATTTGGGAGATGTTTGCTTTTCTCTCACTTTTATACATTCCCCTGGTGAACTAGGCAAAAGTGTAACATAACGCATAACCAGTTTTGAAAACTGACTATACATTCTGATCCTGGAAACAAGATATTGAGTTTTGCATCATTGGAAGAAGGTTGCTTACATATTTGTTTATTAAAACGTGGACAAAATTTAGCATATAACATATATCATAACTTTTTTTTTTTTTTGGAGATGGAGTCTCGCTCTGTTGCCCAGGCTGGAGTGCAGTGGCATGATCTCAGCTCACTGCAACCTCCACCTCCCAGGTTCAAGCAATTCTCCTGCCTCAGCCTCCCAAGTAACTGGGATTACAGGCATCCTCCACCATGCCCGGCTAATTTTTGTATTTTAGTGGAGGTGGGGTTTCACCATGTTGGCCAGGCTGATCTCAAACTCCTGACCTCAGGTGATTCACCTGCCTCACCCTCTCAAAGTGGATTTTAAATTACGCCAATTAGAAATAAGATTTTCTCCCTCTCCTAAAGAAAAAAAATTAATGAAGCAGAAATATTTTATTTTTACAATCTATTAATCTCCAAAGAAGTGGAAGCCAATGAGATGCTTTACGAGATAAAGACACACACTCTTGAGGCATGTCAGGTTCTTATGACTGGTTTATACTTTAAGCATATAACCTCCATATATTTTACATTACTCTATCTTTTTGCTTATCAATCACAAACAGAAAACCAGTTTCATTTCATTTTCCAATATTGAGCATAAAAATCACAAAGAGAAAACCAGTTTCATTTCATTTTCCAATATTGAGCATAAAATGAAATTTCCAAACAAATTCCAAATACCTAAACAGAAAATGTGAAGCTGTCTCCTGGCTCCAACCCTGACCTTATTACCTACTCCTTCGTTTGATGTGCTTCTGATATAAGGAAATAAAACCCCTCACTCTTCTGTAGGTACCTTCTTGTGCTTGCCCACCTCCATGTCTTTGCCAATGCTGATTTGTTGTTCTGGAAATTTTTTTCTAAATTTCAAGAGTTAAAATTTAAATATCTTTCAAGACCTCTTCAAATATCTCTTCCCTCTCCATCACAGTTCTGTGTTGGGGAACAGGAACGACACAAGTAAGTTTGGAAGAATATGTTATTCTTCCTGTTGTGTGGAGAGTTATCAGAGTAGAAGTAGAGTAGTTATGAGGCTGTTGCTTCTACTGCCTCTAAGGAAGAGACACTGATAACCTAAGCCAGAGTAAAACTAGTAGAAAAGGAGAAAAGTGGGCAGACTATCTATCTATCTATCTATCTATCTATCTATCTATCTATCTATCTACCTACCTACCTACCTACCTACCTACCTACCTACCTACCTATCTATCCATCCACACACACACACACACACACACACACACACACACACACACACACACACACATATATATATACACACACACATATATGAATATTGACTGGTCTTGCTCATGAATTGGAGGAAACAGTAAAAGGATATTTCTTTTGTTGTTGTTGTTTTGGCTTGAGCCAAATAAAGAAAGCTGGGAAGAAAATACATTTTCTTAGAAAAATCAAGAGATTATTTTAGGCCATATTTAAGTTTGAAATGTGTACTAGAGATCCAAATTGATGGGACAGGGAGACAATTGGCTATGAGTCTGGAACTCAGAGAAGAGAGTTAAGACTAGAATCACAAATGGGAATACATAGCACATATGCTTTTAAAAAATGCAAATAGATGTAATCACCTAGGGAGATATGAGAGAGGAAAGGAGGCAGCTCTGAAAGGACTAGTAAGGTAAACAAGAAAGAAGAGTTTGATTTTACAGAAGGAAGAGGGACTGTTAAATAGTGTCTGATGAAGCTGAGAAGCTAGGAAAACATGGAAAAATATTTATTAATTTTGACATGAAAATCATCAGCAACTTTGGCAAGGGAACTGATTGGGGACTGTTGAGAGTGAGAGCAAGATTTGTCATAGTGGAATTATGAATTAAAGTTTAAAAGTGAAGGAAAAAATTAAATTTAACTATAGAAGAAAGCCAAAATATAGGGCAGAAGTTAGTGAACAATGTGGTATTGAGGGAGATTTCTCTAATTTGGAAGAACATGTTATACATTAGTGGCAATTATCCAGTAAGGAGATGAAGATCAATGATGCAAGAGGGAGGGGATAGTCAAATCAGCATAGTTTTCAGGAAGACTCTAAGGATTAGACCCAGAGAACAAGTGAGAAGGGACTAGCCTTAGATAAGAGGAGCGACAGTCCTTTGTTTTATTGTGAAAATAGAAGATAGATGCAGGTGCATGCAGAATGTAGATTTGGCTGTGGGAATATAAGAGGTCTGGAATCTGATCAATTTACCAATGAAGTGGTAGTTCAGGATTTCCGGCGTAGGAGGTGCAGGAAATAGACCTGGAGACTAGAGGTAAAAGAAGTTATGAGAGTTGTCTTGAGAGTGAGAAAGAGAACTTATTGCAGTAACAGATCATTTCATGGGGTACTCTTCTGTAGGCAAATGAGATTTGAAATGGAAATTTTTCAAGTCGATTTTGTGATTTTCTTCATTCATATTCAACTGCATTTTAAAGGATGAAGAAGAAATCACTTTACTTTTACTTTTGAATTATACTTATTTACATATCTGATTTTTCTTTTATATAATGGAATAATAAACAATATAAGAAAACAATAGAGATTCACATCTGGATTCGCCACAGCACCTAGCACATTTGTAATTCCTTAATAAACTTATCAATACATTTTGGAATGAATGAACATTTTCTTGCTATCTTTGTAAAATTGGGTAAAGATTTTTCTTTTTTATTTAGGAAAGAAAAATACCATTATTAGTCATAAATAAGACAATAAATATAAAATGGGAGTATCAGATTATTTTTTTTAATGAGACTTAATGTAAAGTGTTGTAATGATTTTTGGCATTCTCTTGTAACTGACAAGAAGCTTAAGAAGTATTTCATGTTGAATGTTTCAAAATAATATCCCAAAGTGGAGAAACTCAAGAGTGGCTGAGAAGACAAAGTGGGGATGCAGGATATTTCAGTAGGGTGCCTAGTTGGATGGTATTTGCTGAGGTTCTAGACAGTAAATGACAAGTAGTCAGTTAGGTTTCTTGTTGAAAATGCCAAACTAAACTGTAAAATGGCTGAAGTTGTGATGCCTGCTTGAAAAACATGTGACCTGGAGCTAATTTTGATGTGGAAAGCTTGCTCGCATATTAGCAAAAATTCAAACATTTAAAAACCTTATTGTAAAATCTTAAGTTACTTTTCATATTTTTGTTAAAATATTGACATAATTCACAGTAAGCATACTGGACTTCGGAAAATGTGTTCCAGATTTATTGCTTAGAAACTAAAATATGTACATGTTTCTCCATATACACAGTATAAAACAACACAGAACCATGACTTGTCCCTTTGGGAAATGCAGGCTGATAACTGTTGCTATTTTCCTTTTAATTGGCCTTAAAACAATCCAAGTGAGTAACAGTTTTGAAGACTCATTTGCCTGACAGCTTGCATTTATCTTAAAAAGAAGAAGGAGGAAGGAGGAAGGAGGAAGGAGGAAGGAGGAAGGAGGAAGGAAGGAGGAAGGAAGGAGGAAGGAAGGAGGAAGGAAGGAGGAAGGAAGGAGGAAGGAAGGAGGAAGGAAGGAGGAAGGAAGGAGGAAGGAAGGAGGAAGGAAGGAGGAAGGAAGGAGGAAGGAAGGAGGAAGGAAGGAGGAAGGAAGGAGGAAGAAGGAAGAAGGAAGAAGGAAGAAAGAAGAAGAAGAAGAAGAAGAAGGAGGAGGAGGAGGAGGAGGAGGAGGAGGAGGAGGAGGAGGAGGAGGAGGAGGAGGAGGAGGAGGAAGAGGAAGAAGAAGAAGAAGAAGAAGAAGAAGAAGAAGAAGAAGAAGAAGAAGAAGAAGAAGAAGAAGAAGAAGAAGAAGTAGTTAAAATACAAGATAAAAGAGCCAAAAGGAAAATGAACAGAAAAAAATCCTGGAAAGTATTGGGGGGAATTATTTGACTTTTCTTTCTTCCCTCTTCATGCCTATAAAGAAATATAATTTATTAACCAATTAGCTTTGATCCTGTTAAAGGAAATTTTTTAAAAAGAGAACTCCTTTGCTTATGAAAGCACATTACGGTTTTATTACAGCATGATGCTTATGTACTCACCAGTTGAGTTCTCATAGATGTGCACAAATCAAAAGGGCAGCATATATTCAATTTATATTCGAGTATGTATTGTGTGACTGGCAATATTCTACAGATGTAGCAGCCAACAAGAAACAAAAGATGATATAAAGAGGGTAACTTACAATGTTTAGAATGGTTGGTTGGTAAAGGCCTTACTGACAAGATGATATTTGAATTAATACATGGATGATGTAAAAGAGCAGTCCACAAAAAGACCTCAGTGGAGATTGTTCCAAGTGAGGCAGTGGAGAGTTGCCTCAGAATTTTTGCCCAGGAAGTTCTGAGGAATCCATTCTTTAAGGGGAATACCAGAAAAATTCTAGAAAGTTATCATTTTATAACAAATATCCTTCTTTTAATCACATTGTATATTCATTTATTTGGGCTAGATGGTGGAAAAGGATTAAAGAATAATGTGATGTTAAAATCCTCATCCAACATGGGATGAATAAAACCTCTTCATGTTACCCTTTAGGCATGAAGAAAAAGCAAGTGCATGATTTTATGTGCCAGCATAAACCAGGCGTGTACCAGTATAATTGGAATTTAGGAAGAATGGTGAGAGTGGTAGGAAAAGAAATGAAATCAGATCAAGACAGGGACAGGGAGCAGACTATGTAAAGGATAGGGGCTAGGTTCAATTAAAATATTTTTCAATTATTCTGAGTACCTAGAGTAGCTATTGGAGGATTTCAAATGGAGGAGTAATGTGGTTTATTTTTTATTTATTCTGCTCTTTGGAGAATGGATTAAAGAGGGTCATAAGAGGAAGCAAAGGGATCCATTGAGGGACCCTTGCAGAACTGTGGGTGGGCAGTGATGGTAATTTGAATAGGGCGGAGGCAGTGAGGAAGGGGTCTGGCAGGGAGCAGACAAGACTTAAAAGGATTGGATATTGGGGGTGGTGATAAAAGGAAAGAGGTAGCCTCAAGTTGCTCATTGAAAGCAGAAAAAAGTGTGTGTGTGTGTGTGTGTGTGTGTGTGTGTGTGTGAGAGAGAGAGAGAGAGAGAGAGAGAGAGAGAGAGATTGCTGGTAATTTGTACTGTAATACTATTGTACACATAGTTGAATCTCATGATATCGACTTTCATTGTCTCTTCGTAACAACAATTTTAAAGGCAAAATATAATGTTGGCATACCGAACTGAAGTACTTCCTTTGATTTGTTACTGATTCTAGTAGAAAAAAATAAATATTGTTGAGTATTGTTAGGAAAGAAAACATAACATAAAATTCATCAAAAAGTAAATTAAAGTGATTTCTAATCTCTTCAGTATTCATGTGTATCATTAACTAGTACATACTTTAAAAATTTATAAACCCAAGGAAGTTTGACAATAGTTGAAGGTTTACAAGATCTTAAATTAAAAACATGAAGCAATTACATAAGATTTGTGTGCCATACAAGTAAGCATCATATAAATAAATCTTTAAAAATGTCACTTGAGATTCATGCATGTTGAAGTTTGCAAGCACTTCTTCATCAGTAGTTTTCTTTTCACAACAACTCTGTGAAATGTCAGGGTGGCCATTATTATTTCTAACACCTTGAAAATACTGGTACTTATGTTAAAAGCCTTGCTCAAAATTGAATAGATAATAATTGAAGAGTCTGACCTAAATCCCTTGACTTCCACCTCCAAATAAAGTAGCTTTTCTATCTCAAGGATTAAACACACATACACACACACACACACACACACACATGCACGCACACCCAAATATAAAAATAGATTTTACAGTCTTCCCTCAGTATCCATAGGGGATTGGTTCTAGGACTCCTGAAGATACCCAAATCTGAGTATGCTCAAGTCCTTTATATAAAATGGCATAGTATTTCCATATAACTTATGTGCATCCTCCCATATACTTTAAATTATCTCTAAATTACTCATGATACCTAATGCAATGTCAATGCTATGTAGATAGTTGTTCTTGTGCATTTTTATTTGTATTATTATTGTATATTATTATTGTATTATTATTGCATTGTATTGCACTTTTTAATTTTTAAACATTTTTGACCTGCAGTTGGTTGAATCCATGGACGCTGGACCTGTGAATATGGAGGGCTGACTGTAATTTATTATATAAACTAATTTATTGTATCTACTAGGAATTTTGTACCTATGACACATTAATGCTGGTAGATGGCAATGACATTTTTGGATTAAGTCAAGATCTAAAATAAAATATTTTGAAAATTATAGAAGCAAGTTGAAGAAATATTTCTTCTCTTCAAAAATATAACAAAGTAGTAATATACTGACATATCTGAGCAATAAATACAAGGAAAAGCAAAATATTTTGAACGAGATTTAAATATATGGAAATCATGATGATTCTTATTTCAATCTAGAAAGAATTATTGTGTATTATCCCTCGATTGTCTCTTCTCTTCAGATCTAGACTTTTTCAAAAAGATATCCAGAGAAAAAAGTACTTTTAAAAACAACTTTGGTAATTAATGTTGATTGATTCTCATGAACTCAAAATGTTTTTTCTAACATGGGATCACAAACATATTTTATATACTATAATTTTAGACATTTCCTTATTCTCTGATGTGTGGAAAGTTAGAGTGGGCCACGAGGCTTTCAAGAACTATATTCCATCCATTTGAACATAGTATTAATACATTATTATATTATTTTCAATCTTTTATCCTCTTTATTGAATAAAGCTTTAGTTGCTCTATTCCCACAAGCTAACAAAAACAATGGGAATAGAGAAGACTGTTGTCTATGATATGTTTAGTCCATGAAAATATTGAATAAATAATATCTTTAAAGAGTACTCTAGGGGAACAAGTCTGTTGAGAAAGGAAGTGTTTTATCTTACTACTTTTTCCCTCAGATTTTATATCAGACAAAAGCTTTTAGTCTATCTTTATTCTAAGTTTGTATTATGAGCTAAAGTAGTAGTAATTTAGTTTATTAAAACCTGTCTAGGTTTATCACTTTACAAACTATAGGTAATGATGTCATCAGATTCTTAAAGCAAATGGTGCTAACAAGATTTTTATTTGGAGATAACATCTCTTAAAGAACAGAATGGGCTAGTAATTAACATGCTTATTTTTTTCTATTAGGATATTATTATATCCTACATATTCTATTGCATAGATTTTTTGAAGGTCTTTTTAAAGTTAAAACTTTATCCTTTCTTTTTTTTTTTTTGGTTTGAGGCAGATAACAGAGGTTGTTAGAAGGGAAGTATTTCCCTGACAGTCAGATGAAACTTTCCCCCAGGGGTAAACATTAAACTGCTGCACCCTGTTGCTGTTGGCAGGTACATAGGAGCTTTGCTTCAGAGCAGCAGAGTTTACATGTCACCCCCAAGCACAATGCTATGGGATTACCTAGTGTGTATACCCATAGGGAGCTTCATTAACAGCATCTGTTATTTCCATTCAAGAAATCAATGAAGACTATAAAACCTGTGTGACCTCTAATCCCTTCTGTCAGCAATGGTAGGGTGGAACGTTAACAAAACCCTCTGGGGAGAAAAGGTGTTAAGTGAGAGACATTACAGGGCTTTAACTGGCAGTTTTCTGTGGTGACCACATTGATATTTGGGTTTCCTGTAATGGAATTTTCTGTGATGCTTCCCGGCACAAGTGATACTTAGACACGGACTTAATCATCAACGAGTTACTGCTTTCACCAAGGAAATTCCCCTGGGAAGGGAAAGAGTTGGCCTAAGCCTTACACTTTCTTTTTCTAGAAATGTTTTAGAAATGAGTTAGAAATTTAGAAATGAGTTAGAAACTCATAACTGATGGAAAGCTGCCTGGTTGTGAGGAAGTATTAATAGTTCATTCATTTGGGTTGGTTCCAAGTCTTTGCTATTGTGAATAGTGCTGCAATAAACATATGTGTGCATGTGTCTTTATTGCAGTATGATTTAAAATTCTTTGGGTATATACCCAGTAATGGGATGGCTGAGTCAAATGGTATTTCTAGTTCTAGATCCGTGAGGAGACGCCACACTGTCTTCCACTATGGTTGAACTAGTTTACAGTCCCACCAACAGTGTAAAAGTGTTCCTATTTCTCCACACCCTCTCCAGCACCTGTTGTTTCCTGTTTTAATGATCACCATTCTAACCGTGGAATACTATGCAGTCATAAAAAAGGATGAGTTCATGTCTTTTGTAGGGACATGGATGCAGCTGGAAACCATCATTCTGAGCAAACTATCGCAAGAACAGAAAACCAAACACCGCATGTTCTCACTCATAGGTGGGAATTGAACAATGAGAACATTTGGACACAGGAAGGGGAACATCACACACCAGGGCCTGTTGCAGGGTTGGGGGAGTGGGGACTGATAGCATTAGGAGATATACCTAATGTAAATGACGAGTTAATGGGTGCAGCACACCAACATGGCACGTGTATACATATGTAACAAAACTGTACGTTGTGCACATGTACCCTAGAACATAAAGTATAATTTAAAAAAAGAAACAAAAGAAAATTACAGAACAATGCTGGGAAAAATTAAAGACGACCTAAATTAATTCTATTCAGTCTTCTGTATCCATGGGCTCTGCATCTGTGCGTTCAACCAACTATGGATATAAAATATTTGGAAAAGAAATAGTTCATTCAGAGAGTGATGCTAATGAGGACCAAAGTTTGGTGCTGAAGTTCTTCTAGAGCTTCAATTGAGAGATCTCATATTACTCACTTACCTACTCTGTGTCATCATAGGAAATCAGTTTTACTCATGAACACACATTCTTCCCTCAGTATCCACAGAGAATTGGTTTCAGGAGCTTCTATGGATACTAGAATCTGAAAATGCTTAAATACCTTATATAAACTGGCATAGTATTGCATATAGAATACACATATCCTCCCGTATAATTTAATCATCTCCAGATTACATATAATACCTAATACAATGTAAACAGATGTCACACCATATTTTAAAATGTGTATTTTTTTTTATCGTTGTATTGTTATTTTTCCAATATTGTTGATTTGTGATTGGTTGAATCCACAGATGTGGAACCTGTGGATATGGAAGGCTGACTATACATGTATGTTACTTTCTCTATTATCAGAGTTAAAACATTAGCTCTTCAGATAAAGTCACTGGAGAGGTCATTAGCGAGCTAAAGCAGTGCTTTTCAGGCATTTCTTCCTTTAAAAGGTGTTAGTCTTGAATCTGAATTAAAAACTCTAATTAAGGGGTATTAGCTTTTTCCCTAAGTATCAATTATATCTTAATCCTATATAAGGGCAAGCCAAGAACAAAGCTTTGATTTTTGTAAAAGATGTTATCTTAAACCATTTGGGCTGCTATTAAAAAGTACTAAAGGTTGGGTAGCCAGTTTATAAACAACACAAATTTATATCTCACAGTTCTCAAGGCTGGGAAGTCCAAGATCAAGGCATGAGAAGATTCAGTGTCTGGTAAAAACCAATTTTCTCATTCATAGATGGTGTCTTCTCATTGTGTCCTTACTTGATGGAAATGGCAAGGGAGCTCTCTGGAGCCTCTTTCCTAACAGACAAATCCTAGTTGTGAGGGCTCCAACCTCATGACCTAATAGTCTCCCAAAGGCCCCACCTTCTGATACCAACACCTTGGATATTAGGTTTGAACATATTTATTTGGGGTGACATAAGCATTCGGACTATAGCTGGTGCTTTGTTGTTGCTGTTGCTTTAAATTTTCCTATCTCTATTTATTAAAAGAAAATAAGAAAGGAAATCCTCTGTGACTCAGCTTGTTAAGGTTGATAAAGAATGGAGCTTTGCATAGTTTACGAGAACACTCTCTGTAACTTCCGGGGCTCAGGGGCTGAGTAGTAATATGGATTCAGGGAGTAAGGCTATTTCTCAAGGAATACCGAGGCCTATGGAAAGGCTCCTCTTGGGGGTGGCTTGCTTAAACCTCATTTTCACTGATTTATGTGTGGTTACAATAAGTGCGACGCTGGCCAGAGCCTGAGCTGAAAGGGGCATCTTTCTGAGCCCCATCATCTCTACATAGTTATGGGATATCTACTCCCTTTGTCTCAATATACTTAGTGACCTCTCTCTTGACAGGCAGATTGTATGCAATAAGTATCAATAATTACATTAGTATTAATATTAACTATCATAGCCCTTAATGTATACTTAACATTTTTAGTTAAATCCTTTCTCTGCCATTGTTTTAGAAAATTTAAAAAGAGAATTTACACTTTACATATGTTTTGACTATTAAAACAACCTATTTTTAAAGCTTCATACTAGCTTTTCATAAGCACAAACAGTTATTTCCACAGCACTTCTGGACTGGAGAATGTGTCATTACAAAGTATTTTGAGAAAAATGTAAGGGAGGGAGACTTCTGACATGCTGAGAATTGACCCTCAAAACTCTATCAAAGGACATGTACAATTTTTTTCAAGTTTGGGAAATACTGGTACAGTGAATTTGAACATTCCTGAGTTATCAAATTATGATACAGAAGAATAAATAATAAATTTCCCCTCAAGGGCCATTTTTTAAAAATATTTTTTTCACTTTCCTCCCCTCTATGCTTTCCTTCTTATTTTGCTCCTCTCCACCTTCACCTGCAAT
The DNA here is from genome assembly GCF_037993035.2 of Macaca fascicularis. Lineage (NCBI taxonomy): Eukaryota > Metazoa > Chordata > Mammalia > Primates > Cercopithecidae > Macaca > Macaca fascicularis. The sequence continues at coordinate 90,866,895 of NC_088380.1, read as the reverse complement.
CTCATGCCTCAAGCCCTTTCCCAAAGCAATTGACTGTTCAAAAATTTTAAAAATGTTTTAAAGTTCACTCAAGTTTTCAAGTTTCCTAGATTCTCAGTAAATTTATACACATGACAGGTTTCAATAATTTGAAAAATAAATAAAATTCTAGCAAACAAGTGTGCTACTTTTGCTGAAATTTTGCAACCATGCTGAATGGTTTAAAAAGTTAATGCTAACACATATAGTGCAGTTGGGTATGTGGTTGAGATAAACATCACCAGTAGCAATGCCTTCCTTAAATGCCACCCCCCAGACCCAATAGTTCAACAGTTGGAGTGATCTTTGCCTGATTCAATCTCAATATATTTATGCTGCTAAATATTCAATGTTAAGTCATCACAGATATCTTTTGCCTTGAGAAAAATTGCTCAATTTATTTAATCTTTTCCATTACTTTTATCTGATCATACTAGGAATTTTAGAATTGGAACTAATATGTTTTACAATTTATATTTATACTGAATGAAATACTTACATGATAAGTCATAGTTAGATCTTGTCTTAGTCTGTTTTGTGCCACTATAACAGAATATCTAAGATTGGGTAACTAATAATGAACAGAAATGTATTTGCTCACAGTTCTGGAAGCTGGAAAGCTCAAGATCAAGGGGCCAGAATCTGGCAAAGGCTTTCTTGCTGTGTCATCACATGGCAGAAGGCTAGAGACAAGGAGAGGAAGAGAACAAAAGGGGGCTGAAATTGCCCTCTTATAATGGCACCAATCCTACCCAAGGGAGTAGAGCCTTCCCTTATGGCCAAATCACCTCTTAAAGGTCTCGCCTCTTAATACTGTTACAATGGCAATTAAAGTCTCACGTAAGGTTTGAAGGGGATGAACATACCGACTATAGAATACCTTATACAAATAAAACCTGAAGTATATAAAAGTATACCTTATTTTGACAACAGACGCTAAGTCTCTGTTGAAAATTGGCTTTTCATTTATAGCATTGAAGGATTTTATTTAGAATTTTTTCAATGAGGTGGCAGAGTTTATTTACAATGTTACTTGATTTTCAAACTAATTTCCTGATGACATGACAGTGTAAAGGTAGAAACATATATATATGAAACATTTCCTAATATGGCAATTCAGTTATCCATCTTTTCTAAGCTTTCATTTGATTTGATTTACTACATATGTAGAGTGACATTAAAATACATAATTACTGTTCATTAGTAATTTAACTTGTTCACAAGTTTCAGTCTCAGATACATATTTTGATCTCACAATGGTCAATATAATTTTGAGAGGTTAGCAGATGCTCATTTACTGTATACATAAGGATTGAGTCCTGTAAAAGACTCATGTTTAAAGTTGGCATTGAAATATTTATAGTATACTTATACTGGGTTATTAAATTTAGTCATCTAAATTAAGATGCAAAAATAGTTCTTGTACTAATCATGGGAGCTTAGAATATGCTGTATAATACAAAAGCTCAAGATCTCAGTGATTTAAAACAACAAAGAAATATTTCTTGCTCATGGTATGTGTCTATTGTGGGTCGATTGGTAGTTCTGTTCCCATTGCATTATTGTCCTCATTCCAGGACAGACTGGTGGATTACCCAAATAGTCACATGACAGAAAGAAAGGGAGCTCTGGAAGTTCTCGCATTGGTGTTAAATGTTCTGACCCCAAAGTGATATGGATCACTTCTGCTCTCAACTTTTTGGTCTAAACTAGTCATATGGATAAACCTAACTACAAGGAAGCCAAGAAGTTCAATTCTATCATGGGTAGTAATGGTTACCATAGACCTTATCATTCATGTATTCACTCTAATAAAATGCTTAGAATATGCCAATCACTTCTCTGGGCACTAGGGATAGAGCAGGGAACAAGGTAGATATGGAATATACTCCCATATTCTATAGGCTTAGATGTCTCCTATAAGCTTACATTCTAGTGTGGCAGATAAAAAATGAAAGAATGAATACAGGGATGCATGGATTATTGAGAAAAAATCAGATATTAAAATGATACAAATAATTATAAAAGGATAATCTCATAGGAAGTGATTTATTGGTTACCTTAGATTGATGAGCAGAGAAAGCCTCTCTGAGGAAGTCACATTGGAAATGAGACCTGAATAGCCATTAAGAGCTGGTCACAGGCTAGGCATGGTGGCTCACACCTGTAATCCCAGCACTTTGGGAGGCCAAGACAGGTGGATCACCTGAGGTCTGGAGTTTGAGACCACCCTGGCCAACATGGTGAAACCCCATCTCACCGTGGTGAAAAATTAAAAAAATTAGCTGGATGTGGTGGCAGACACCTGTAATGACAGCTACTCAGGAGACTGAGGCAGGAGAATTGCTTGAACCTGGGAGGTGGAGGTTACAGTGAACTGAGATCACGCCATTGCACTCCAGCCTGGGCAACCAGAGTGAAACTCCATCCCCCGCTGCCCCCAAAAAAATCTGGTCACATGAATATCAAAAGGAAGAGCACTCCAAGCCAAGGGTGCAGCTGCATGACAATTCTAACGTAGAAATGTTTTCCGTGTGTCAGAAGGAGAAGGAAGACAAGTATGGAGAAAGCATGGTGGCTGAGGAAAAGAGTTCTATGGGACAATGGTAAAGGTAAGCCAGGAAAAAGTTTTGCATTTTATTCTGTTTGATGGAAAGGGAAAGGTAACACACTGGAATAGCATAGCTAGCTTACAGTTTTAAAAGATTTGACTGAGTGTTGTGTAGAGATGAAGTGTAGAGGGGAAACAGGGAATGAACAGATTTGAAATCCAGGTAAGTCTATAGGTCTTGTTAATGGTTAAATGGTGGATGTTGTTTAAATAAAGATGAATCAAGAACAGTTTCTCAAGATGTTTTGGCTTGAACATTTATTTAGATAGTAAATTTAGTACTAAGATGGGAAAATTGTGGGGGGAAAGAAGCAGATTTGTGAGGGTGAATGGGAAAGAGTTCTTTTGCGATAATGTTAACTTTCTGATGCTACTGGGCATCCAAATAGACATCTAAAGGGCAGTTAGATAAGCGAGTCTCAAGATGAGGTTTAGTTTAGAAATATAGATATAGACCACCATGTTAATCAGATGATATTGAAACTCACAGTACTGGATGAAATACTTAAAATGTGTAGATAGGGGAAAAAGTTACCCGACACTGAGTCCCAAATCACTTCAAAATTTAGAGGTTGAGCTAAAAAGCAGGACGCAAAAGAGATTGAGATAAAGTGACCAGTGAGTAGGAAAATAATCAAGCAACCAGTTGTCTTAAATGTTCTTGAAAGGTTAAGTAACAGAGTAGAATCCATTGGATTTGGCAAGATGGAGATTGTTGTTTATCTTTTCAAGAGTAGTCTCAGTGGAATGGTATAAGGAGAAGACTAACAAGTATAACGAAGAAAAGGAGAGACTGTGAGGTGACAAAGTGGAGGCAGGATTTTCACTATGAAGAGGACAAAAATGATGCTAATTAGAGGAGAATGTAAGGTATTGTGATCACTTTATATTTGGTTCATGCATTTATAGTGAGATTGATCAGTCTGATTTTAAAATTACCCTCCATCAAAGTTTAGTTGTTTGGGTGCTGACAGGGAAGAAGACTGGTAGGTTTGAGAGTCGGGGCTTTGCCAAGAATGTAAGATGGAAGAAGAGATACGTTAAAGAAATAATTTTTTGTAACACAGTAATTATGATGAATAATTAGCTCTAAGTTGGGTACACAGAGAAGTGAGGATATGACGGAACAAATAATGGTGCTTAGTGGTGAAAAAGAGGTGTGATGCCGGAGTAAAAATCTTACACTTCAGGGGCAGACAGGCATATAAATAATTAACTATAAAACAATGTGATATATCCTATCTTTAGGCAAGTTTAGAGTCTCAGGGGAATAATTAATTCTGCCTGGGAGTAAGGGCTAGGGAATATATCTAATAGACTTACTGCTTTTTAAGAATTATGCCAGATCTTTAGAGCTGAGGTGACCCTTTTACTACGTAAACTGTAAATAACCTTTAGAATTTGGAGAACCAGCCACACGCTGTTGAGAGCTTAAGCATATTTTTTCTACAATCCTCCTTTATGCTAGAAACAGAGATATCAGTTAGGAAACTATTATCGTAATCTGGGCACATCGAGCTGCACTTAAACCTTACCAGTTCTCAAGTGACAATTGAGATGAAGAAATGAGGCCCTGTTGAACATTAGATCTAGGGAACAAAAAGAAGGAAGCATTAAAGATGTAGTTTGGAAGGCTGGAAGAAATAGCAATACCATTGTTAAGAAAGAGCACCTGTCTGGGAGAAAAATGGCTGGCATCGGAAATGAGAGATATAAGGTGATAATAAAGCATGTTGTGGGAACAGGTGGAAATATAGAGTTGATGTGCCAGGACTAGAAATGAAGACTGGGAGCTACTAGAATAGGAGCAATAGCTGAACACCACATTCATCAAGATGCTCTCTGCCCAAGAAACTGTAATGTCTACCTGTGTTATCAATTTTAACACTCACAATAAGTTCCAATCTAGGCATCAAACTTCTTTCCTCACTACTTCCTAAGTCAGCCTGAACTTCTCTCCATCCTCACATCTTAATGCCTTTACCCACTCTCAGCTTTGCTTGCTGTTTCTTTCATCTGGAGTGTTTTCCCTCTTTCCTTGGCGTATATCTTACCCATCTTAAAACCCACCTTATCCATAAAACTCTACCCTAAGCCCAAATTATATAAATATGATAGATATATAAATTCCTTCTACAGTTGGGGTATTTGCTATTGTGTTCACCCTTTATTTCTTCACGTGGTTAGTTTTATCTTCCCAGATGAATTTATTAGCAGTAGTAGTGTAACTGAAAGAGCACTGGGCTTGGAATCTAGAGTTCTGGCTTCAAATCATATTCAGCTACTTACTAGTTTCATGGTGCAGTGCAAGACATTTTGTAATTTGGTTTTCTTATCTATGAAATAAGGATTGTGGTCCTTAACCTGCAAGTTTACTGTGAGGATTATGTGAAATGATATGATAGAGCTCTTTATATGGACAAAATCCACTCTAGTTATGACTTTTTAAAAAATGTGTCAAATTGGCTAGGCCATGGTACCCAGATATGTGGTAAAGTGTCAATCTAAATGGTTCTGTGAGGATTTTTTTAGATGAGATTAAAATTTAATTAGTAGACTTTTAATAAAGAAGATTGCCTTCTATAATGGGAGTCAGTATCATCCAAACAGTTGAAGGCTTCAGTAGAAAGACCGACCTCTCTGGAAGAAGAAATTCTGCCAGCATACTGTCCTTGAACTCAAATTGCAACCCTTCCCTGGGTCTCCAGCCTGCTAACCTACCCTGAAGATCTTGAACTTGCCAGTCTTCACAATCATGTGAGCCAATTCCATCTCTTTTTCTCACCACACACATGAGCATGCGTGCACATACACACACACACCCTTTTAGTTCTGTTTCTCTGGAGAACCCTAATAAGCTAGTTTAAGCAGAAAGGGGAGAGATTTATTATAGAGTATTAGGTAGAATAAAGAAGCCCCAGGAAGTCAAGGGAACTGATTTTGGATTCTACATAGCCAAGAACAATAAAGCCAGAAGAAACTCCCCGTTATAACACCTGCAAATTTCTAACTGCAAGGGAATCTAAAAATGTAGTTTTTAGCTTACCAGTATTTATTATACAGGAAGGCAGGTTCAAACTGGGTTCATCATGGGGTCCAATAAACTGATTTGCAGTATTTACTCCAGATGGTATATATAGAAGAAATTCGCACTGTGCCTGACATTAGAAGTACACCATATCACTGCAGAGTTGTAAGCTTTTTGAGAGCAGTGATCACATGTTATTCTCCTTAGCATCCCCCAAAGTCTCAAACTTCCTACATACAGGTCACAAATTCTCTGATAAGCCACCTTCACTTTTGTTCCATATTTCTTGTATCTTCCTTCAACATTCTTCAGTCACTATTTTAAAATGTAATTTCTTCCTAGGCAAAATTCCATTTCTGAAATAATATTTTAGTCACTGGTTAAGTAAGGGCTCCATATCACTGCTTCTATGATAATGTTTGCATCAAATGTTAGATTTGGTTATTTTTTCATTTCCAGGTCAATTGATTTCAAGTGTGGAATAGACTGACGCAGTAATTTTCACAGCATGTTATATCACAAAAACTAATATTGGTGAGCTTGGTTATTTATTTATTTATTTATTTATTTTATTATTTTATTTTTTTATTATTTTTTGAGACGGAGTCTCGCTCTGTAACCCAGGCTGGAGTGCAGTGGCCGGATCTCGACTCACTGCAAGCTCCGCCTCCCGGGTTCATGCCATTCTCCTGCCTCAGCCTCCTGAATAACTGGGACTACAGGTGCCCGCCATCACGCCCGGCTAATGTTTTTGTATTTTTTAGTAGAGATGGAGTTTCACTGTGTTAGTCAGGATGGTCTCGATCCCCTGACCTCGTGATCCGCCCGCCTCGGCATTTCAAAGTGCTGGGATTACAAGCATGAGCCATTGCGCCCAGCCTATGAGCTTGGTAATTTAAAAGGCTAAAAAAGAATAAATGTGTATTTTAACTACTAACAAAGTTAATCAAGATTCAGAGCAGAGAGTATGAGATTCTGAGTCAATTCAATAATCTCTTCAGGTTTTTTCATGAAGAAATGAAATTCTTTATATCCGATCTTTTTTTGTGGACCTGGTACATTGGTTGGTCTGATGAGAAAGGATTACTGTTGTACCATAAAGGTCTAAAGACAGGCATGATAATCGTTGAACAGTTTACATAACTGAGTCCTCTATTGCATGCTAGACACTGACCTAAATATTTTACACATGATTAATTTTCATTCTCACCATAGCTCTTTGAAGAGGTAGACAAATCTAGAGAAATCCTCCCCACTTTACAGATGAGCAAACCGAAGCCCCTGAGGGTTAAGTAACCTGCCCAAGGCCTTACAAGGAGCAGAACGGGATTAGAGCCTAGATAGCAGGCTCCAAAGAGGGACCCCCTAACGACTATCTTCTAGTCTTTATTCTTGATTGAACAGCATTATTACTGGAGAACACTTATTTGTGGTTCCGATATGTATGTTTTTTGTTTTGTTTTGTTTTGTTTTGAGACAGAGTCTCACTCTGTAGCCTAGGCTGGAGTGCAGTCACACAATTTTGGCTCACTGCAACCTCTGTCTCCTGGGTTTGAGTGATTCTCTTGTCTCAGCCTCCTGAGTAGCTCAAATTGCAGGCTTGCGCCACCATGCCTGACGAATTTTTGTATTTTTAGTAGAGACGGGATTTCACCACGTTGTCTAGGCTGGTCTCCAAATCCTGACCTCAGGTGATCCGCCCGCCTTACCCTCCCAAAGTGCTAGGATTACAGGCGCGAGCCACCATGCCCAGCCTCCACATGTATGTTTTTGCCTTAATTGGCAAGACAAATAAGAATTGGTAGACTATGGCTTCTAAAGATTTCTATTTATTATCTGTATATGAAAGTTGCTCACCTGATCACTTTTTACCTTTTCTATTTTGTTTTTTGGCCATACATTTTAATGTATTTTAGCTTTTTTTCCCTTTTTATTCAAATATAAACATAGTATTTGTGGTCCTAGACAAGTAGAGTCATCTGACTCCACCAGCCCCTGCTCAGCAGAAACTGGGTGTGTATGCTCTGATGGATGAAGCTGGAGGCTCTTTGAGGAGCAATAACAATTGGAGGAAAATTCTGAAAACCTGCCACAGAGGGCAAGAAAGGGAGCACAGTGTATGTTTGGGGATAACTGTGTTCATATCAAGTGAAATAAAGGTTGGAACAACAGAGGAATGTATCATGCAATGGATATAGTAGAGTGAATTTATTAGATGATTGTGGGAATTACCTCAATGTGGGAAGAAGAACCTCATTTAAAACCATATTGAACTTGGAGGGCAGGATTTCAGAAAATTTTTGAGTTTTCTTGGAATTATATAAAGCATCATTAAGGAAAAACATTTTAGTATGAAGCTTAAGTCTGGATCTAAACTTCATAAGTGTTAAATACATGTCACATACCTACTCTTGTGTTAGGTACTATGAAATTTATAAAAGACATTTAAAGTCTCAACACTGGTTATAAACTGAAACAAAAATATACCAACGAAATGTCTTTTTTTCTCTGAAAAGTTCTTATGTTTTTAAAAGTGTTAGATTTAAAAAATGAAAGCCTATATGACTAAAAATGAGAAGAGACACTATTTAAATTGTTCTCTCTTCTCTATGTCCTGAGAGATTAATTATCTGTCATTTTCTTTGATAAGTTTACCTGCTGTTGATGATTCTAACAGAAGAAGCATAACAATGAGGAGAGCAAAAGTCTTCCATGATTGCACTACAGAATCTCCATCTGTAAATTATACGGCTGTTTGAATTAGCTGGTCATTCTTTGTGTTTTCTGAAAAGAGGAATGAGAATGAGAAAGAACAGCAATTCAAAACTATGAATCCACTACTTTTAATATTGCATGTAACCTGGAAATTGAAGTTCTGGGAGTACATTATCAAGAGAGAGACTTCAATGCAGAATAGGAAAGGAAACATAATTAATCTCCAGAGGGAAGTTCTCATCGTTTAGTTGGCTTGCTGTAGTGGACTCAGACAATATACACAGGTAATGCTGAATGATATATTGGGTGTTTGCCAGTGCTTCAAGCTGAATTTCGTGACCTCTGGGAGAAAAAGTCTTTTGTGTGTAGGCTTTTGTTCTTTTTGGAGCCCAGAACCTCGTTTTATCTGCTATCTGTGCTTCAGCAGGAAGTATGTCTGTAAATTTCAGAATGTGTACAATGATAACATTGTGAGAGAGATGGTTCAAAGAGAGAATAGTGGAGTTTAATTTTTTTAACAAAAATAATGTAATATTTTGAAGTTTATCCAGGAAGATTCCATATGTTCAGTGTTATAATATTGAACTCCTACACAGTTCTTTAAAATGAACCTAATTTTATACTCCCAGGAAACACGGTAGGAAAGAATTTATTTGCCCTATTTTAACTATGAGAAAACTCTGACAAAGAGGTCAGGTGACTTGCCCCAGAGCAAAATGAAAGAAACTCAAATACTTTGGAACGCCTGGCTTACTGTTCTTGATCTAACCATTTATTTATCTACTTGCCTATTATACTTTAATTATGGTGGCTAGGTATACTCCTAGGTACCATACATTTCATCCACAGAAGGACTATCTTTCCAAGCAATCCTAATGAGAGTAGTATAGAGGCTGCCATTCTGAATGATTATCCCTGAAAGTTAGCAAATAGAAGGTATGTTATGTCAGTACAAAAATGAATGAGATCCAGATGCTCCTTTCAAGATTAAATCGTGATATTCTGGGCATGAAAACTAAAATTGAAATCCCCACTTCTACTTTTATTCCCTCTCCATTCTTCCTTCCTAATTTTTCCCAGAAACCCTAGGCCCTCATGCTGGTACCTCTTTAATCTTAAGGGCTTCCTCCTGAGCTGTCTCACTCAGCAATCTGAAATCCTATCTAAATAACTTCCATTCTGGTCTTTATCCTTTCTTTCATCAAAATTTAGCTGTCCTCAATCCATACCCTCAGGATATTGCTGTGTAGCAGGTGGTCTAATCTGCTAAAAAGTGTAAACGGATTTAAACACCTTTCAAACCACATCATTTTCCCCATAGGCTTGTGTGTACCTTAACTACCCTAGAGGTTATATCTCTCTGTTACAGATGTCCAGACTGAATGAAAATTTTACTTCCCATCTCCTTTCTCACTCTGGGCCCTTTCCATATTGTTTTCTCTATACAGAATAAAACGTTAAAGAAAAGGCAGAGTGGGAATTTGCACATAGGTTATATTGGTTGGAAAGTATTATGCAGCCATTTCTTGAGAATTTTTTCTCTCCTTGATTAGGTGATAAACTCCTGGAAATAGTGTCTACTATTTTTATTACTGTCATTATTATTGATCTTGTTCAACTTTTATGAATTGAAATAATTTTACCAAAAATTAAATTATGAAAGATTTAATTTCTTTCTATTAAATTCATTTATGTTTTCATTCCACACATATTTATATTCACATATTTACATATTTATATAATTATAATTCATATTTTAAAATTATGTTGAATGTTTCACTCTAATATTATTTCAGATACATGTGGGCATATTGTTAGGTAATACACATATCAGTGGGAATTCATCTAAAGTTTATTTTGCATATTCAGGACTTTCAATGACATGCACATAACTAGTGTTCGGTTAAAATGTTTTATTGAATAAATGTTATTCCAGTAGACTGAACTATATCTCCAGGTTAACTGGCCTTTTACGCATGTCTAGCATATTTATTGTTTGCATGTACTGGCTGGAGTTTATCTGTTGGATGTAGATGGGGAGTTACTGAGTTGTGGGAAAACCAGAAAACAAGGCAGGAATAATTAGAAGAGCGATGATGTGCACCAGAAAATGTTAATCTGGCCAGGCATGGTGGCTCACGCCTATAATCCCAGTACTGTAGGAGGCCGAGGCAGGAAGATGGCTTGAGCCCGGGAGTTTGAGACTAACTTGGGGAGCATAATGAGACTCTGTCTCAACAAAAAATAAATAAACAAGAAAATGTTTAATCAGATTACTACTGTGTTTGCAGAGTATATACATTTTCTTACAATGGTTTTGAAAAGACTGCTTTGATATATAAAGTTAGGAAGTGCTGCTCAGATATATAAGATTTCCCAATTAATTCCTTTTCCTCTATCTTTTCGATAATTTTTTAATAAAACTACCCTCATGATAAAAATTATGATGAATAATTGTTTGATTCCCCTGTAGGGGCACTACAAATACATTAGAACAATAAGTATAAACTATGAGAGGCTGGCGGTAAACAGAGGCAAATGCTGACCCTCCAAGATATCTTGTAGACATTTTACCTGCATCTACACAGAGAAGGCAACCATTATCAACCTCACATAAAGTAGGTGAAATATGTTCTGCCCTCATAACATTTGTGTTTAAACTGGCTAGATATTAATATGTCTTTGGGTGTGTACGTGTTCAACCCTAGGTAAGTACATATTTATTAAAATATCCTGAAGAACACTGCAGAATCCTGAGTCAACAACTGAACAGACACAGAGAGTGGTTAAGAGAATGGGTCTTGGTATGAGACTTGGATTTGAACACTAGTTTCTCCTTTTACAGTTCTGTGATTTTGGCCTATTAAACTCTCTAAACATCAGTGTTCTCATCTATAAAGTGGGGATGATAATAATGGTACTTGACTCACAGAGTTGGCTTGCTGATTAAATGAAATAAGGCAGGAAAGGAACTTAGTAGAGTATCTTATCGTGTGTAATGGGTGGTCAAACATGTTAATGTTGGGAGAGGCAGTTGTCATGGACCATGAGATTCCCTGTCTTTTCCTGCAGGGTGTATTCAAAATGCAAGTTCCTGACTATTCTTTATCTGGACCGTTTCTCAGGGTTTGTATTAGATACCCTTGTGGGAGAAGTAAGGTCTCCCCTTCAGGAGAAAGAGCAGGCTTGCTTACTGCTTGCTCTAAAATGCAAGGTATTCCTCAGCTACAAAGCAAACCCAGCCTGTATATGTAGCATTCATCTGTGCCCTCTTCCTCACCACCCCAAGCCGGGGGGCAAGAGGAACTAAAGCAAACATGTGGATGCTCATGCTACCTGCTGAACTGTGAGTAATAAATTCTTTTGCCTCTGACCCATTAATCTTGTGTCTCCTGCCAGTATCCTTGAAACAGTAATAGACTAATTTATTAGTTTGTAAGGAGGGTAAAATAAAATTCTAGACCCAGTAGCTTTAGAGATAAGGATAGAATATTGAAAGAGATTGGCTTTTTGGCAGAGGAAAGACAAGAACCCTAAAAGTTGGGTTCAGAGGAGGACTCCTGGGACTGGTAGTGAATGTACTCACCCAAGAGGTAAGGAAGGATGGAGGGGGCAGAGTAAGGGCCCTTTCCTGTCCTGTTAATGAGCCTAGGCAGTGAGAGGTAAGGTTGAAACAAACTGCCCAAAAGGTACCTTGGTTATTGTTTACTCTCCTCCAGGGAAGAGGACAAAAGATTGCTACCATGACAATGAAGCAATAAACCCTGCAGCCCCAGCTGAAAGGCAATGTGGCTGTGGTTGTGGAGCCTAGGAATCCAAAAAGTTGAAATAAATGGTGTCAGCAATCATGACCTTGCTATTTGACATAGACCTTTGGTTGGGCTAAAAATATTGGAAGTTTGTTTCTCTCAGCTGCAAATGAGTGACTGCTGGAAACCTAAAATGAGTGCAAAACTGTTACTAATGGTGCAGAATCAGCTTCTGTAGCATATCTTATCCCTGCTGCAGCCCAACTTGGCTGCCAAGGAAGACAGAACACTAAGTGCGGGGTGACCAAAGGACATGAAAGCTGTTAGGTGGGAGCCACAGTGGGCTATGCAGGTGCAAAAAAAGGGTTCCTAGTCCCAGACACTCAGATGCTGGGAGGTACACAGGGAAGGAAGTATAACTGTGCTTAGGTGCTAATTCTGGAAAGATCAAGGGCAAAGAAAAAGCCTCCTTATCTTCCCTGTTTCCTGTGAGATACTCTCTGCTGCCACCCTGCACGCCATGCATTCCTTGCTGGAGACTGTGTTGTTTCCTGGCAGTTGTTGCTATAGCCCTAATCCACACACTTATTAACTTCTTGGTCTATGTTTCCTTAGGGGAAAATGATGCTCAAATTCAACTGATGGGAGTTTTGATGGGACTTACCTTTGTTAGCGACACTGTAGGTGGGGCCCACTGGGCTAATCCAATGTAGTGATTTTTGTGTTCCCACATCTGAATTTAAAACAGAATGGTGTGCAACATGGCACATGTATCCATATGTAACAATCCTGCACGTTGTGCACATGTACCCAGGAACTTAAAGTATAACAACAACAACAAAAAAGAAAAATAAATAAAACAGAATGCTGTGGTAGATACCTGTACTTCTCCATCCCCTAAGTGCTAGAAGGCACTCTCTTGCTCAGGGACTGCTGCACCTACTGTCTCCTGCAGGGTGCTCTAGCAGAAAATAATCCTCACAATTATAGACTTGAAAGACTATGGGAGGACTCAGGCTATTTCCCAGTGAAACAGCACCACCTGCCTGATACAGCCACCAAGTACACCCTTTTTGAAATGCAGCTATTGGCGTGTGCTACTACTAGGCTCTTGAAATGGAATGCCTTACTCATGGGGGACCCCTTGTGGCCTTTCTGCCTGGTATCTCTCACTCATAACAGGAGTGGGTTAACTTGAACTCATGACTAACAAGATGGGTGGGAACCCACAGGCCTCACTAAATGGCAATGGCAATGGCATATTCATTAGTGCAGCTAGCCCAGCCCAACTGTCATCTCCGTTTTACATTAAAATGGAATTGAAGTAGCTGAAATCTAAATTCAAAGAGGCTTCACTAAATGATTGGGCCTGTGAGTTCAGCTTTGGCTTGACACCTGATGGTGTCCACTGAGTGGCTGCCACTCACTGTTCAGCGTCAAGGTCAGCTCTGTGAAACCAAAAGCAGACACAGTCAATCCTCTTGGTAAGCAAACTCAGGACAGTCCTCACAGCCTTGCTCAATCCCCCTTAGTTCAGCTTTGCTACATTTCTGTTGACTCCTGGGTCGTTATTAGTGTCAGAGCCATCTGGTCTGCCACTTAGATCTCAGACAGGCAGATTAAAGACGTTCCTCTTTAGGGGCAAGTAGCGGATAACCCTGTACCACCCAGGTCATCATCACAGCAGACATGACAACACAGCCACCATCATGGACTGGGCACATATTATTCTATGTTTCTGATGCTGAAGCTACCAATGTATATTAGATTTTTTATTTCTGTCAAAGTTGACTCATTTGTTTTGCAGAAAAAAAAAAGCCACATTTCATGATGTGCTAGCCCTGTTTACTTTGAAAAATTGCATGCATTGACCCTTGACTCTCTCTTGGAGTTACTGTTGGTATCTTACCACTCTTGAATCTTTTTCTGGTTTTGATGTTACTGTCTCATCTCTGGCAACATCGCTATAGGCTTTGAAATTAAACTGTGTCACGTTTTCTGCTTTCCAGCACACCTGGAGTTAAAAAATATGCCTTTAGTCCCAAAGGTTAGTACAATTTTTTTTTTTTTTTTTTTTTTTTTAAGACAGAGTCTTGCCCTGTCACCCAGGCTGGAGTGTAGTGGCACAATCTCAGCTCACTGCAACCTCTGCCTCCTGGGTTCAAGAGATTCTCCTGCCTTAGCCTCCGGAGTAACTGGGACAACAGGCCCCTGCCACCACGCACGGTCAATATTTATATTTTTAGTAGAGACAGTGTTTCACCATACTGGCCAGGCTGGTCTCGAACTCCTGACCTTGTGTTCTGCCCCTCTCAGCCTCCCAACATGCTGGGATTACAGGGATGAGCCACCGCACCCAGCCTCAAAATGGGCTAATTATTAAGGGCCATTTATTTGATGGACATTCTACATTCCATACCATCTACAGGCATCTGGTATTGTTGAGCACTAGAAAGACTTCTTCAAAAATCAGTTCAAAGATATTTCTGACTCCCCCTCATCACATCCCCCTAGTTGACACATCTTAGTAATGCAGTTTGGTCACTGAATGCTGTTGTCCTTAGAAAATGTTCATCTATTTTTGGCTGCCTTCAGGGTAATGGTTGGGAATAAGACAGTAAGAATTATCTAGATCTATTTTGAAAATTCAGGACTCCTCCTGACTACTCCTGGGCATGCTGCTGCTTTCTTTCCTCTAACTGCAAGCAAACCTGCTATGTGTGCAGTCTCCATCTGGCTCTCTGCATTACCCCCATAGGAAGTAGAGCAAAACCAACGTATCATGCTGATGCTCATCAACTTGCTGTGCTGTGAATAATAAAATTATTTGTTTTTGAGCCAGGAGTCTTGTGTCTTCTACCAGAATCTATGAAACAGTAATTGATTAATTTATTAGCTTGTAAGGGGGGTAAAATCAAATCCCAGACATGACAGTTACTGATAATAAATTACAACTTTCTATTCTTAGATCACAGGTCTGAAATCTAGGTGGTTGAAGCTTTCTCAGCACCATATCAAAAGCAAACTTAAAGTAGATGTGTGTCTAAACCTTACTCTCAACAAGAAGTAAAATCAGTGAAAACTGCTTTTATTTTGCCATCCTACTTTTTTTTTAAGCCAATGATTGTGTGCTATGTACATTAAAGAGAATCTTCTATGAAGGTCAGCTCTTAAATTACAAATTTTATGAATGTGAAAGTGAGATGTTGAAGTTGGGGAAAGCTCTTCTGTCATTATCTACTCAAAATTTGTGAAGAAGAATTGTGCCAAGAAGTAGATTCACAATTGAAGATGCTTAAATTAAGACATGAAGAGAGGATAATAAGAGAATGAGTATTTAGTAATACCTGGGATTTTGACTAAGCATATATTTTTGTAAGAATTCTGCTTTTCAAAAAGATTTTATCTTCTTACAGTTAAGATTGCACAGTCACATATGTGCCTTTGAAAGCAAATAAACACTAGACCACTTAAGGTCTTGAAAAATGTCTGAAGTGCTTCCTCATTGCTGTTAAAGCTGTGCGGTCTCACTGTCCTGCTGTTTACCACCCACTGGCCAATCAATTACAGTCAATCAGCAAGAATAGCAACAGTTACCAACAAGAGAGATGACATGCAGTTTAAACTATTGACCCATGAGCTGTCCATGAAAGGCACAACCCTGAAGAAATACATATTTTATTCCTATTTGGATTCTGTGATTTATTGCCTTCATCACAAAACATCATATAAAGGGTGAGTTTCAATTAGAAAGAGACAAATTTTGTTTTCATTATTTTAAAAAATATTTAAGCAAAAAGTTATTTGATTCAGGAGCATGGTTCATCTCTGTCTTTGCAATTTCTTGGGTATGTACAAGCCAAGTGATGATAACTTGCTTGTTTTAGTGAAGAGTCAAAATCCTTCGTTCTGATTCTAGGTTAAGATCTTTGTTTTCTTACTGATTTTCCTCAGCTCTCCCTGACATTAGTGAACTATAAACTTGGTTTGGCAACCTATAGGTGAGATACAGAACAGAAAAGGGGACTTTTGAGCTCAGAATCCAGTAATCATTTTGACTTGCTAATGAATGATAGATTTAAACTTCCAGGTACACACAATAAATTATGTATACATACATACATGCATCTATACATATATACAGACATACACACAGTTTTACTTACCTATTGTTTGATGAGTTTTAATTTGTACTTAAATATTAGATTTTTATATTCTTATATAAATTTTAAACTTCTAAATTTACATAGTTTAAGGTCACTTACGTTTATTGATTTCTTTCTTTTGTGCCACATCTATTATTTGCAAACTACAACATAAAGCTTTATGGGAAATGAGGAAAGGAATAATATAATCATGTGATCCCAGGATTTCCCAGGATTTTATCATCAGGAAAGGAAATAATACAAGAATACCATGCCAGGTTATTGTCAGAGGTAAATATACTATAATAAAGATGAAGCAGCGTTGTTGTCTGGGGTAAATACCCGAGGTTCACTGTCCCACACCAGGGAAATCGGGGACGCAGACACAAGAAGTGAGTTTAGGAGCAAAGGTTTAATAGGCAAAAGAAAAAGAGAATAGCGTTCTCTCCTGCAGAGAGAGAGGGGTGACTGAATAGGTCTTCCGGTTTTGGGGTGAAATGCATGCGGTTTTATAGACAGCTTGAGGAGGCAGTGTCTGATTTACACAGGACCCAAGAGATTGATCCGACCAGGTATGATGTTTGCATAGTGCACAAAGAAACTGGCCATCCCACCCTAATCCTGTATTATGCAGATGGGTTCTCTACCTAGCTAGTGCCATGATGTTTGTTTCTTACTGTACATGTGGTTGACAAAGAAAAAAGAAGATGGACCCGCCATGTTGAACATGTCTGGCCCCCAGGTGACCTTTTTTCTATTGGCTCAGCTGCTGGCATTTACCTATAAAAGCTTTTAGCTTGCTTATCTATGTTTACAGCTTGACTTTTCAGACTGCTTTCTGTTAGAAAAGAAATTATTTGGGGGTTGCTTTTTATTAAAAGGAAAACTTATGGAAGACTCCCTTACCCTCACTATCTGCCTAAAATATTTCTTTCTAACTCCTGTATCAAAGAAAGCAATGAAATAATGTAAAATTTAGAAAGTAAAGAGGTCACTTCTGGCTTTGGAAGTGAAACGTTCATAAAGAAGGGTGTTTAAAGCTGGGATTCAGACGGTTGGTGATAAGAAAGAAAAACAAAACCTTAAGACCCCCAACAAACTGAAAAGATGCCCTCTTGGCCAAGGGGACTCCAGAGTAACCTTGAAAGCTGAGTTTTCAACCATGCCTTGGGATGAGAGATCAGACATGCCCCATTATACCTCCTTCCTTGCTAACTGCCATTAGACTTTCTTCCATAAGGGATAAACAAAAACCAGTCCTTTCAAAATACTCCACCACTTATATCAACCAACCACCTGCCACTGTCCCCTTTTTTTTTCCTGATACCAATCAGGGAGTAGTTCTGGGCAGTCTATGGAGAATGTGCAGTAAGGGTTTTTCGTGTCCTCTGTTTCAGCATTTGATGTCAGCAAGCCAAAAACTCCACCTCTGGATCTTGCCGATGCTGGCATTTTTTGCACAAGAGACCCATGAAGGGGTATGAAAATCAATTGCACATGCGCACATTTCTTCTTCCATAAATATTCATGACTCCTCGTACAGCTTATTAAATCTGTATTTGTGCCACCTTGCTCAATGTAAATTCCTTTTCCTTTTGCCCCTCCCTCAAAGTGTCTATGTCTGGCTTCTGACTGGAGGCTATGCTTTCCAGTCTGTCAGAATGGCCACCCTGTAGACCAGTCTGCAACCCTTTAAGAGAAACAAAGCTCTGCTTTCCAAATTTATGAATCTTGTCATTCTTCAGTTGACAATGATAAGGCTAGAATACTTTTTTATTTTTTAAGACAGGGTCTTGCTGTGCCACCCAGGCTGGAGTGCTGTGGCACAAACATGGCCTCACTGCAGCCTCGACCTCCCAGAGTCAAGTGATTCTCCCGCCTTGGCCTCCTGAGTAGCTTGGACCACAGGTACATGCCATCACACCTGGCTAATTTTTTTCATTTTTGGTATAGACAGGATTTCATCATGTTGTCCAGGGTGATCTGAAACTACTGGGCTTGAGCAACCCTCCTGCCTTGGCCTCCCAAAGTGCTGAAATTACCAGCATGAGCCACTTGCACCTGGCCGAAGATTTTGACTCACTGTGTGGTTGTTTATTACAGCAATACTTCTCACAGCTTGTAGTTTTAAAAAATTGTATTCCAAGAAATGTGACTGATAAATACAATTTGTTCATATCTCAAAGTATGCAAGTTTCTACATAGAATTCTAACATTCTAGTTTAGGATTTCCAAACACTTTGATCATGCCCACAGAAATAAATATATTTTACATCATGACCTAGTTATACATATACACATATATTCAACTGCAGCAAAACTTTGATAAAATAATGTTTATACTTATATTTAAAAAAATTTTTTTTGAGATATAATTCATATAGCAAACCAAATCCTATGTGCAGCTTAATGAATTTATACACGGGTATGTATAATACCTATCATGTTACTGTAGCAGGACGAGCCGCAGACAAAACTCCTCAGACACCAAGTTAAAGAAGGAAGGGGTTTATTTGGCTGGGGGCATCAGCAAGACTCCTGTCTCAAGAGCCGAGTTCCCTGAGTGAGTAATTCCTGTCCCTTTTAAGGATTTACAACTCTATGGGGTGCGCGTAAGAGGGTCGTGATTGATTGAGCAGGCAGCGGGTATGTGACTGGGGGCTGCATGCCCCGGTAATTAGTTCGGAACAAAAGACGATAGGGATTTTCACAGTGCTTTTCTATACAATATCTGTAATCTATAGATAACATAACCGATTAGGTCAGGGGTCGATCTTTAACTCCAGGCCCAGGTGTGGCGCCAGGTTTTCTGCTTGTGGATTTCATTTCTGCCTTTTAGTTTGTACCTTTTCTTTCTTTGGAGGCAGAAATTGGGCATAAGACAATATGAGGGGTGGTCTCCTCCCTTATTACCACAGCCTCAATCAAGATATAGTACATGTTGAGGACCCCAAAAAGGGTTTCTCATGTTCCCTTACAGTAAACACTTGCCCTACTCCCAAAGAGGTAAACACTACTTGAAGCTTTATCAACATAGATTAGTGTTGCCTGTTTTTGAATTACATGTGAATGAAGTATCTGAATTCTTTCAATCAACATTATGATAGAGCCACCTATTCTTATTATTTTGAATTTCAGATAAACAATAGCTTTTTTTAAAAAATTGAGATATAATTCACATACCATAAAATTTACTGTCTTAAAGTATACAATTGAGTGATTTTTGTAGGACAATATGTGTGTTCAGGCATGTGACTTTTTGCTTATACAGACTCAGGGTCAGCCAGAGGTGAGAGTTTAGGGCCATCTCAAGCCTTTCCTGAGCATGTACATACCCCCAGGCACATGTCCAGCAGAGTCCCAGAGATTATCAGAACTTTCCAAAGCTTCGTATCACATCACATTCCCCAGAATTTCCTTTTAAGCTTTTTTGTGAGTCTATTGTTTGCCCCAATCGTTATCTACTGCCTCAGGCATCTGTATAATGTTCAAAATTTGCCTCTGATTGTTTTTAACAAGTGACCCCAGAAAAAAGGATTTTTTCACTAGGCTATCTCCAATCAGATCAAATAAAGCCAGCCTTGTGAATGAATTCTTCTAGGAAACTCCAGACAGGTCAAATAATAATAATTATCTGGGAATGTGGTTTGAGAGAACTCCCCCGTGAAACTTGTTGGGCCCCCTACAGTAGCTGCCAGTCTGCTGAATTCACTGAGTTGGCTTTTGGTTTTCAAGTCTACCGCATGGGTGGGATAGAGGGGTGAGAATAGGTTTAGTTAAAATGCTGCAAAGTTTACTGTTTTGACTGAGATTCAGCCAGTTTCTTGGTTTGGTGCAAGCCTTTAATTTCCATAGTTCTGAAAAAGTTGGTTCTGACAATTTTGCTGCTATTCTCATTGCTTCTATGGAGTAGAGAATTTTCAGAGATCCTACTCCTCTATAGTTGCTGACATCATTTCTTTACTCATGCTACTATTTCACACCCTATAATATTTTAAATATATTTTATTGAAACGATGGCACCATCCACTAAATTGAATTTGTGGCCTACTCATGAGTTGCATTCCACATGCTTACAAATCAGGGTCTTCGCTTACCTAAGGCTATTTACGTAACTTTAGTACCTAGAAGCTTGTACACTTTTGTTGAGTACAAATGCAGATGCAGTAAGTATAAAGAGGGCTGGAAAGAATTTACTGGCATACAGAGAAGCAAACAGTTTGAGAGTGTGTGGGATGCTGTAGGATAACAAGCTCTCAACTGCCATATTTGCCTAGGTTATTGTGAATCAGTAAGCAAAAATAAGTTTGATTCAAATTGTTTATAGGCGCTATGTCAAGTATCAAAGGACAAAACTACAAGTTTATAGATCTCATTTGGCTTTCTTGTGATTCTAGAATTGAGCAACAACACTTCATTCTCTAAATAGAAAGGGTTGGCTTTACAGGCAGAGAAAGGTTGAAGAAAGCAGAACCAAAAGACAAAGAGTGTATTTGTTTTTTTGAAGCTACTGTCTTGGTAAGTTGGGGGCAGGTAGATAGAATAGTGATAACTGATTGGTTAACATCAAGTTACTTCAGGTCACTCATTGTAAGGATTAAAACAGAAGGACACTTATTATCAAGCTGATGGAAGATTTAAATGGGTCTGTTTGGGAAACTGGCTGTTATCTCCTTCTCTTGATTTCTAGGAAGGTCCAAAAAAAAAACTAGTTTGGGTTTGGTGACATGAATTGTTGACTTCATTTTAATTTTTAATTTGATCTGTTGGGGCTTAGTGCAGAAACTTAGTCCAGAAAAATGGCCTTCTATAATTTTTATTTAACAGAAGTCTACTTCAATTTTTGTACATCATTGTTACTGGCTGAATTGTGTCTCCCTCTTTCCCCCAAATTCGTATGTTGAGGTCCTAACCCCCAGTACCTCAAAATGTGAATACTTGAAGATAGGCCCTTTAAAGAATTAAGATAAAATGAGGTCATGTGGGTGGGCCTGAATCCAACACTATTGGTGTCCTTTTAAGAAGAGGAGATAGCACACAGAGAATATTAAGAGGAAAGACCATGTGAAGACGAAGGGAAAGATGGTCATCCATCTGCAAGCCAAGAAGAGAGGTCCTGGAAGAAATTAAACTTGTTGACATATTGATCTTGGACTTTATAACTGTGAGAAAATAAATTTATATTAAGTCATCCAGTTTGTGATATTTTGTTATGGCCATCCTAGCAGATGAACACAGATACTAAGTATGTATATCGAATTTGTCTCTTTTTCATTTGTTTTCCCCATTTAATCAAAATAACATTGTATTCAATTAAGCATTATATATGACGAGCATAAAGCTCTAGGCACTGCCCACCCCCAAGCAACAACAACTATTTTGGCATATATTTTAGAGACCATTATTGTAGTTTTTAAGTGACACTTTTACCTACCCACTGGTGTTTTCTTGTGGGTTTTGAGTATTTTTCAATTTTGGAGTAAAAGAATGTTAAATCCACAAGATGAGCTGTGATAAATATGTCTTTCTAACTCCCTTTTCCCCTACCCTATGAGACACAGTACTCACTCTGTTTTCCCCTTAGGTTAGGCTACAAGCTCCACTCTGGAAGCAGATTGTTGTAGAAGTATGATCCCATTTTCTCTGCTTCATCAGTACTTTCGGGTTGCTGAATCATAGTGCCTCCAATTCTAAGTTGAATTGGATATACTAAGAGGGGATCATTTCCCTGGTTTGATCTACTCAGGTGGTTTCAACCTTATCTGAGTAGTGAGACTGCTTCCAAACCATGTGCTTTATGGCAGAGAGAAGACCGGGTAAGGGAAAGCTTACCCATTTTTTACTTTAACCTGTGACCTGCCACCTCCCAGGCTATTCCAGCTGAGTTCAGCATGAATGCTCAATGGCTTCAAGGCTTAAGGTCTATAAATCTTAACCACAACATAAAGAACCACACCTTTGAGCAATCTTTTCACTAGCCACCTATCTTTATGTGAAAATTGTTTTAAGCAAAATTATCTCAAAGAAAGAAACGTTTGACTAATATTTTAATCCTTTAGAACAGTTTTTTCAGCTGTTTGTTTAGGTTATTTTGGTGGGAAGAACAAATTGTTTTCTCATGGCATTAAGTTGATTTTTTCCCTTCATGTCATCTTGATTTATGGGACTTTTTTTTTTCATCCTTAATAGCTCAGACAAGTTATGAGCAGTGGATGTAAAAAGTAGGCAGTGTTTAAAGGGCTTCTTTTTCACATGTGTACAAATGCTCTGGAAATGAACAGCACCAAGAAATTGGGAATAAGTATGTCAGAAAACTATTAAGCTTTTATTAAGCACTCTAAAACTTTATGTACTAATTTATCACATTTGTATTGAGCATGTGCAAGCTGTTGCTCTAGGAAGTGATATTTACTGTTGTAGTTGGCTATGACTCTTTATACCAAAAACGATAAATGACTTGGTTTGAAATATCTCCTATACATATAAATTTTGATTTAAAAACACTTGAAGAGGGAATATAAATACATCAGTAATAAATACATTTCTTCATAATATGACATCTGGGACTTGGAGAGGTTATTTTCTTTATTACCTCAGCAACAATTACAGGTAATGTATTAGAAGGGTGTTCAAATGGTTTTGTTCTAATATTTAAAAAAATAGAATGGTTTTAATGAGTCATTAAGAGTTGAGAAATTTTAAAAAACATATGTATACTCTGTTATACAGGGGATCTTCTATAAAAAGCCTTCCATTTTTTGCTTATCTATTTTTTGATTTTACTTTTATCAGTGATGCTCAAAGAGTTACATTTCCTTCTTAACCCTCTAGGCAACAAGGAATTCTTGAAAGTTGTTTCTGTCACATGTAAACTATCTCAGAAGGGAAAGTAAGGCGCTGCCATGCTATGAAGTTTCACAGTGGCTGAGCATCAAATTCTAGAGACTCATAGGCACCAGATTCATGTTCACAAGCAGTGAACTGAGTGGTAACCCATGCCTTTTCCCTCTCTCTGTGGAAATCGCTTTATCCCATGGGAACCCTGCCAGAGATCATGGATATATTCTCAATTTTCACCTGTTGCATTCATTCAAAAAATAAAATAAGACAAATGAGGTTCCATATTTGGAAAAGAAAGAAATCTAGGAAATGAATGCTTAAGTCCTCAAATAATGTAGCATCAGAATTCTTAAAATGATGAGCCTATCTAAGTGAATTCTAAAACAGCAACTCAATTCAGTTTGAAGTCAGTTCCATAGGGTCCTGGGTATTGAGAAGGACACCAAAGACATGACAGGTAGGGGGTAAGGCTTGCAAACATTAGGGTATAAGATAAAGTGCAAGACTGTACACAGAAGACTGGCAAAGTCCATTTGGGAGGGCTCAATTTATACAGCTATTCCATTTATACAGCCAAATAATTTTGAGAACCCTTCAAGTTTCTGCATTTACAATTTACTAGAAATATGTATTTTACACGAATAAAGTAGAAGCTAATGAAGAAAGTTTATTTTTAAAATGGAAGGAAGGCTCAATTTGGTTTTAAGGAAGGGCAATGTTTGGGTTGGTATTCAGAAATAAAATTATTTATTTAAAAATTTTAAATTTAGATTCAGGGAGCACATATGCAGGTTACAAGAGTACATTGTGTGATACTGAGGGTTGGGCTTCTATTGATCTTGTCACAGATAGTGAACATAATGCCCAATAGGAATTCTTTCAGCCCTTGCCCTCCACACGCACTCCCACTTTTTGGATTCCCCAGTGTCTGTTGTTCCCATCTTTATGTCCATGTGTACTCAAGATTTAGCTCTTACTTGTAAGTGAGAACATGTGATATTTGGTTGGTTGTTCTATGTTAATTTGCTTAAGATGAAGGCCCCCAGCTGCATTCATGTTGCTGTGAAGGACATGATTTCATTCTTTTTTTATGTCTGCGTTGTATTCTATGATGTACATGAGCCACATTTTTTAAAAAATCCAATCCACTGTTAAAGGGCACCTAGGTTGATTCCATGGCTTTACTATTGTGAATAGTGTTGCAGAAAACATACGAGTGCATATGTCTTTTTGGTATAATGATTTATTTTCCTTTGGGTATACCCAGTAATGGGATTGCTGGGTCAAATGGTAGTTCTATTTTTAGTCCTTTGAGAAATCAGAAAGAATACTTAACTGGAGAGAATAGAAGAAAAATTAAAAGACAGAAATGATGTTGCATGCTTGTAGGGGAGAATTGCATCTAGAGGAGACGGTGGTGGCTAAATGCAGCAACAATGTGTTTTCAGATATAAAAGAGCCTTGATTAATCAGCTAAGGAATTTGGATCCATGCCTATAGGAAGCCAAGTCCCATTGCAGTAATGTTGAGCAGAAAAAGGAGATTGCAAAAAGGCATTTGGAAAATTAACCAGAACTGGTACACAAGGTAAATGAATTGGAAGCACGGACACTAGTTAGGACGCTACTATAGAAATAAGATAGTGAGGAACAAGATCCAAGTTAGGACAGTGAGAATGAAGACAATGCAAAAGAGAAATTAAAGTATTATTAGAAATACAGAGTTTTGTTGAAGAATGCTGTTAATAATAATGCAGAGGCCCAATAATACTCGAACACTGCTCAGGCTCCTTAAGACTCTGAATGGCCAAACATCGACATAATAGCTTCTTTTGTTTTCCTGCACTGGTTAAGAGTTTTAGATTCATATTCATATTGGGCAGTTTAAATTTGTTAACAAAACAAACTAACCATGACTATAAGGCAGAAGAGAAATTCATGGACAAGTGATTGAGTAACCTAGAGAATTGCTAGGTAATCTACAACCAGGTGAGTGATCAGCTGAGACATAAGATGTGGGAATTGAAACTAAGACTAATGAAGAACTAGTCTTCGTTTTCTAGGACTGCACTCTTCTTAGTCTCTTACTCTTCACTGACAAGCTCACTGATAGGGTTTGGCTCTGTGTCCCCACCCAAATCCCATCTTAAATTGTAATCCCCAAATGTCAAGGGAGGGACCTGTAATCCCCTTGAGGAAGGAAGGTGATTGAGTCATGGGGGTGGTTTTTCCCGTGCTGTACTCATGATAGTGAGTGAGTTCTCATGAGATCTTATGGTTTTATAAGGGTTTGGAAGTTCCTCCTTCGCTCGCTCGCTCTCCTGCCACCTTGTGAAGAAGGGGCCTGCTTCCCCTTCTGCCATGATTATGAGTTTCCTGAGACCTCCCTAGCCATGCAGAACTGTGAGTCAATTAAACCTCTTTCCTTTATAAGTTACCCAGTCTCAGGTATTTCTTTAAAGCAGTTATAGTACATAATCTAAGAGAGTAGGTGAGTGTATCAGTTCATTTTCTATACAGAAAATTATGACAGTCAGAGAAGTCCAGCATGACTGACTCCACCTTGCTTCTAGCTTCACAGACGGGCTGTCCTTGCTTATTCCTGGGAGTGGGCCAGGCTAACCATGGGAGGAATTTATAGTTGAACTTTGAGTCAAGGATCATAATAGTCTCTTTCTAAAACTGACCTCCTCCTTGTTTGGGGACTGAAATGGCCTTTGTAAGACTACTGAAAAGTCACAAGATTAGGATTATGGGAGGGGTCTGAATTCTACTAAGAGGTGGGCATGGTTCCACAATAGCCAGCCACTGTTCCCTAGCTTACTTTCCAGTAATCCTTTACTGCTCAAAAGTCATGTGGCCAGAGATCACAAGATTTGTGACTTCCCCAATTGCTCCTATAGATAACATTACTAGTATAGAACCTAAGATTGGCCTTTTGAGATGTTTTTCGGACTTTTGCATTGTGGGGCTGACTGATTCTACCTGCACCTGTAACTCATGACTCAACCGGTCCTGTGGTCCTCATCCAGAGGTGGAGTCAGTGCAGGAGGACTGTTTTTCATACCCCCTTGATTTCATCCCCAACCAACAGTAGCACCCATTTCTTAGCCCCCTGCTCACCAAATTACCCATTTAAAAACCCTAGCCTTCAAGTGCTCAGGGAGGCTGATTTGAGTAATAAAATTCTGCTTGTCTAGCCCCAGGTTAATTAAATTCTTTCTCTATTACATTATCACTGTCTTGGTGAATTTGTTTTATCTGTGCAGCAGGCAAAAAGTGCCTGTCAGGTGATTACATAGCTAGGAGCAGGACTTGTTGCAAGAAAGGTAAGTGTCCTGTAGTACCGCGAGAGACAAAGAAAACAGAACAGTATGGGTTTCTAGAGAGGTCTGGTAAATGGCTGAAATGAACAAATGGACAAAAAATGGGACACGTACATTCTCCAGCAGGCAGCCAACAGGTCCAGCATCCTTTCTGTTGTCTGAAAGTTTGCAAAGATAAAAGAAATGGTCTTTGAATTTGTAGTTCCAGATTTGATGGGCTTCACATGCAGAGCTTACATAAATTATGCTCCAGCTGCCTCAGAGTACCCCTGTGACCAGTAGTTTTCACGGGGAGGGCAGAAGGCACTTCTTTCATGCCCTTTGTTATAAACATTATTGTTACTCTACAGAAAAAATTAAGTCCACGCCAATAACTGCTAATCTATATCTCTAGCTAATACTTCTCACCTTAGCCCCAGAGCCATGTATCAAATTACCTACTAGAAATTCTTACTTAGATCACTTACAGCCTTCTCCCTTTTAATGTGGCCAAAACTAGGATTGTCTAACCATCCTTCACCACTCCCCACTCCTCTCTATCTCTGTTCTTCCTCCTTCCTGTGCCTATTATTTTAGTGAAGAGCACATTTGTCTGTACAATTTTAGTACGGGCAGCATTCTTGAATATCTTCTTCCCCCACTCCACCTCCTACCTTCATTCAAATCACCATGCCCAGGGATTCTTCTTTCTAAAGATCTTTTCTTATTCAGAACATCATCAGTACTTACCTGGATGGCTGGAATTACCCTTTATCTGGGTACTCTGTCTACCATTTCTCCTGTCGGCAATTTGTTCTCTGAATTGCAAATCTGATTTTGTCTTTCACCTATTTTAAATCATTCAAACATTTTCATTTGTCTAAAAATCAATTAAACTTCCCCACAAGGACTAGAAAGACTTCCATCTGGCTCTCTATTGACCCCTCTGGCCTCATCTCTCACCTATGCTCCCTTCACACTCTATCTTCCAACCACTTTGAGCTGATGTGACCTCATTATCAAGACTTTTGTACAAGTGCTTTCTTTGTCTAGATACCCTTTCCTCTCCCATTGCCTGGCTAATTCTTATTTATTCAATTTAAATGTCACTCCCTCCAACAACCCTCTCTCAACTACCTGTCTCCTGTCCCAATGAATCTAAGTTAGGTGACCCTTTTTGAGTCACAACCTCCCATTACTGTATTCTGCCATCAAAGCACTCATCTCTGGAGTATTCTTGCCTGTAGCCTTGTCTGTATCTCTTTTAACTTTAATCTCTTGTAGATGCCACCTATAAAACAGGAATAATATCTTCTTTGCATGGTGGTTATAATGATTAAATACCTGGTGCAGAACCTGGAATGTAGCAGCTGCTTAAAACATAGTAGTTATTACTACCACCGCTACTATTAGGATTTGCTATTCCACTCAGTGTGGACATGGAGATTGCCCTGTCCTAGGAAATACTACAAAACAGTTTGGAAACAGAGGGTAGAGAATAAGAATGAGTAAATTAACTGAAATAAATCGAAAGGCCTGCTAGGGCTTCTTAAATTACTTCTTAGACACACTCCATTACCAGTTGCTAGAATTCAGTGTAGCAAAAGCCTTATCTCCATTGGGATACATCATCTGGATTAGTGGGCTTTCCAGCCCAGTCTGCTATGGTTATCTCACTCATGTCAAAGCCTATTCCTACCCAATTTGGTAGCAAGTCCCTGTACATTCCCTGGCTTTCTAACTCTGTCAGAGGAAATGATGGATGTAGGATTGAAACAATCCATATACAATCAGAGAGAACAAAGCTGAGGGGTAACACTACAGCAAGTAATTAAAAACAATCCTGCTCCTTGGAAACCATCCTCCACCTCCTACCATCCTGGCCTCTATTACCTTGGCACTGTTGGTTTGCTGGCTGCTCTTTCTGCCAGCTCACTTTGACTGGCACTGGCACACAATGTATTTGGCAGTCTTTGTTCCCATTACTGAGCTCCTCTTTGGAGCTGCCAGGCTTTGGTCAAAGGCTGCAGGGGGTACTTTGAAGCTCTTCCAAACATTTGGGCCTAGGGTTGGGGAGCTGGGCTTGTTACAATGCATACTTTCTCCATTTCCCCCCATCCCACCACCAGGACATGATGAGTACTGGTTAATTTCTAAGTTTATTCCAGAACAGAAGCATAAAGAACAGAAATATTTCTGACCTGCTGCAGAAGGACCAACTCGATCTTTCGTATGTTACACTCTCATATATGTCCCCAAAAGAAATTAGGTATTTGGTTATATGTAAAATAGATATCATTTTAGCTAGAGATACTTCCTGAAACATTTAGGCAGAGAAGATTAAAACCAAAGAGCAAAAATACGCTTTTGTACATGGAGTTTCCTGTTTGCAATCTGGTTTGCAAATGTTGTTTTCATGTTGTTTTCCACAGGATCTCAACCAGTTATTTGGAAAATAAACCAGCAACTCCTCTATACAAAGCACAAGATGCCTGATTCTCTACTGCTGGCTTAGGCCCAAATATAAACACTTTAGGATTGAAAAGAGGAGAATATTTCTCATGGTATCATTCTTGGAATGTGACTCAGACAGAAAGTGAACCTGTAATCTTCACAGCATCCAGCTAACTCCCTTCCTTTTGTCAATTTTCTCTCTAGTCTAGGAACCCAGTGCACAGCATAGTTCTCCAAAATCAGCAATGCTTAGAAGACAATTGGGTGTCAATGTTGCCAGGCGTTCTCCTGGTCACACCCAACAGTTACATAAAGGGACAGGCATGGTGCTTATTATAATTATCTTCTCCCACTCCTCTACAATCCCTTTCTTCCCCGAGGGATGCAGGCTGGGTTGTGTGTATTTGTGAACCTATTCATTAATGAAATATCTCTAGCTTCTTTACAAATGTTATCTGGCCAATTCTGAAAATACTTTAGATAGGCTTTTCTATGAGCCTGCTTTAAATGACTCTTCTATGGCCAAAGCAATTTTGAGATATCCAATTTCCTCATAAATCATGGATCAAATCTGGGGTACATTTTTAGTCTTATTCCTTTTCACATTTATAGCTTGCAGGTTAGATCTGATTTTCACAGCATGGGGGATGATTTGTACACAACTGAGGTGCTTTGGAAAGCTGTTAGCTTTTTTTTTTTTTTTTTAAACTACACCAATATAGCAAATGACTTTTATCAATGTCATTCTCTCCTATTACCACAGGACCCTGCACATTTCTCTCATATTGTTTTAAAAATATTTCTTGTCATATTTTTTGGTATAAATTATGAAGTCCTTGAGAATAGTGATTTTTTTTTCTTTTTTAAGAACTTGGCACATAGTAGGTGCATATTGAATTTTTGTTGAAAAAATGGATGAAAACTAAAACAGCATGATGCTCCAAATGAAATCCAAATGACATGAAACTATAAGTCCTGTAAAATCAAAATAAAAATCATCCATAGTATTCTTGTGTACCTCATTGTGCAAACAGTATTATAGAGCTTGTTTTATAAATGATGACAATAATTTCATTTCCTGTTTCCAAAAGATTTTCTCCTCGCTTACAAACAGCAGCTCTTGATGTCACAGCACCCTGTGAGTCCTCCTTGTTTAAACCTCTGGTATCTCCTTGATGATCCCTCCTTTGAGGAACAATTGTTATTAGTCCTAAACTGCAGAGAATATAGAAAACACTGGTTGAGGTATATAAAAATTTGTAGGACGACTACTTTTAAGATTGATTGAAAAAAATAAAAAGAAGAAACCTTAAACTTTTAGAAAACTGACTTGCTTGTACTGTTTTACAAGATTTAGAAAACTGACAAATGGCATCATTACAGCCTATTGTTGTATGAAGCTCTATTCACCCTTCAGAGCTGGCTGAGAGCCCTCTGTAGAAAATGGACTGCATACAAGAAATGCACAGATGAGTTTAATCATAAGAACTGCATCTGGCCCAGGCAGAAATCTCTTTAACAGTAATTGGCATGTGGCTGGCGCTGAAGCAGCAGATGTTGCTTTATAGTTTGGGGAATCTGCTCTAAAATCTGCTGAAAACATGGACTTTACTGCAATGGTTGAACTTACAGTACCTGACCTATTCAAATAGAATCCGAAAGCTCTGGTTTTCTTTTAGACCAGCCCATGCATCTCTAACAAGACGGGAATCTATGGAAATGTGCTGTTTTTGGCCTTCAAAGCTTTCAAACAAAATGAAATGGACAGACAAAACTTACTCCTAGGGAAATGTGGGTATGGCATGGAAATGTGGATGGATTGTCTCACCATCTCTGAGTGAATAAAAACTGAGGTCAGACGAAAATAACATTCACTGCTCTGGTTTTCTTCTCGCATTCAGCAAATGAAGTAAAAAGTGACATCCTACTCCCTCAAATGTTTTCTTGTGCCTATACAGCAGTGTATAGGGTTCTGAAGTGTTACCTCACTTAGGGGGAGCCAGGAGGTCAGTATTAAAGGAAAGAATCACAGGAGGCTTCCACACAGCTCTGTCTGCTAATGTGGTTGGCAAACCTCTGCACACATATGCCTCTGAGGACTAGAGGAAGTTTATCCAGAGGATTAGGTATCAGCCTCTAAAACACCTCACTCGCATTTCTAAAGTGACACCACTGGGACTCTTTTTCCAAATCCAGTATATGCAATTTTCATTTTGGCAAATAAGACTACACTGACTGAAAAGTGCATAAATAAATCAATACCCACACGGAGATTAGCACCACTAATTCAATTATCCAACTGTTCAAAGGAGTCCTTCTTTCTTAAGTTCTCTATTTATAATGTTTGCTTAAAATTTATTCAGAGTGTTTTCATATATATTATTTATTTTTCCAGCTTTTCTCAGAATTATTACCCTCATTTTATGAATGAGATCACCAAAGATGTTATGATTATCTCAACTACACAGAAAATTAGAAGTAGAACTGGAATAATAACTATAGACTTCAAAAAATGTGTTGTTTTTATAATTTCCTCCTCCTTATTTCCATCACCCAAAGTAAGCAACTTTCTGCAGTATTATATGAAATAATACACGTTGTACTATATGTATAACATAATTTCTGTGAGATAAATTTTAATTTGGCAAAAATAACTCAAATATCTAGGATTTGTATTATAAAACTTTGTTTCATACAACTTATTGCTCTTTCTCTGCTTATCTCCTGAAGATCTACTCTTTGCCTATAAACTGTAATGCATCTGTCAGGTCTTCTGATCAATTGACAATACATTTTTACTGTTAGAGGAAGATAAGAGAGAAATTTTTACAATGAACATGAAGAATCAATACATTATGAAAATAGTGACAAAGATACCATTAAATTCAACAGATTCGTCCTTTTTCTTTTAGAGATGACAATCCTCATTGTAGACTAAAGTAAGGCGGGTTGTGAGAGCATGTGCAGAAGAAATAATAATCAGTAAATTTAGCAGTGTTTCATATTGTGACACTGCACCTCCCAAAAAGAAAAGTTGGTAGGAATATGAAGGTAGAAGCGAGGACTCTGGAGAGGGGGTGAAAACTTGCCCGGGAGCAGTTTAAGGATCAGGTAACCAAAAATAATATTAAGTATCCCATTCTTACTCAGATAGGTATCTTAACTATCTCCACTTTCAGTGCCATTAAAGGCCCATCTCACTACCCTTTCTATGGCTTCACAACTTTTCCTTGCTTCTATACTGACATTGGGCCACCTTTACCGAGAATGATTAGGTCATCTATTTGATTCAGTTCACAAGGCTAAGTATCCTTGATGCTATGTGTCCTACTAATCAACTCTTCTCCTATGGAAGTGCAGAGGTAGAAATTGCCCTCAATTACCTGGAAGATACCACATTGCTTTCTATTTTAGTCCAGCTGTAAATGGAGCCCAGTGCGTAAGTGGAGAGGAGAACAATGAACTACAAAAGTAAACTGTATCTCTCTGTGTCTCCCGGTTACTTGATGTCTGATTACTTGTCAAAACCCACTACTATAATGTAAATTCTATGGAGCAGAGAGAATGAAAGAATAAATGAGTGAATTAATGGCGGGTAAATAAAAAATGGAATGTTTTATTGGAGGATCTATAAAGATACGGGTTGTCCATTCATTTATTCATAACTATATGCCCTTCTACTTGGAAAAACATTTTTCCTTTCTCTTAGACATCAGTTTTGTGACCAAGCATTGGCTTTCATAGTGTATATGTGGAAGTTTCTTCCTCCAAAAGACCCAAGGCCAATCTTCCATAAACAACAATCTGTCAGCTCACTGATGGCTTTTGATCAGTTCCAGCAACACCATTGGGTTTCTTATTTCAGTAAAATATGCCTTTACTAAATCATTGTGACAAGCCTGCAGTGAGGGTGTTTGCTGCTAACAAAGGATCAGCCTGCAAGGGAGAAAGAGGGATTGTGCAGAGCACAGTAGAACATTTGCATGCCAGGATCAAAGCCAATGGACTGTAACCATGCAATCATCTAATCCACTGAGCAGGACAGAGGTCACCTCCAGAGAGGAAATTTCCTATTTCTGCCAACTACAGGACAGAAGAATTGCTAAAGTGCTTAAGAACAAGATCCTAGGAATAAATCTGCTCTGGAAATTGGGCAAAAGCTCTGGAATACTGATCACCACATACCAAATTTAGCTAGCCAGAATATTTATTTTATTATTTATCTGCATATTTTATCTTGCTTTTTATAGAAAAGATCTAAGGTGAATTTTCCAGAAAATATTTATACCATGGGTTAAAAAATATATATGCTAGTATAGTATAACAAAGGGGAGAATCATTTGAAATATCATATTTGAAATGTTTTTGCATTTATGTCTGAATTGTAACATATTTGGTGTTTTAGGAATTCACATCACTTCAGAATAAAGCCACATAATGAAGGCCTAACCCTGCCTTCTGATTAGAACTTTACCTAACTTCTATCCATTTTATATTTTTCAAACTTATGCAGAGTATTAGCCCAAATTAGCTAGGAATTTTAATACTTCAACGAATTAAAGAGCAAGAATTTTGATTAAAAATATAATGTTTTAAAAAATGAGAAACAATATAAATAATATATATATTTACTAAGCTAACATTGGAAAATATTTTAAAATAAGAGTTTAATATAATTCAGTAATGAACCAGTTTGTAAAATGTTTGTTATGCTTTGAATCAATCTGCCTTTCATTAGTTTATTCAATTCATTCACATAGATAAAACACCTACGTGTACCAGACTATATAATGGATTTCACTTTGGAAATAAAAGTTATATAATAGCCACAAGAATCTCCTGGCTTCTACAAAAACTTAGGGAAAAAAACAACCCTTTATTATTAAAAAATAAATTTAAACATACAAATATAGAAAAAAATAAATCAAATTCATATAAACCATCATACTCAACAGTTTCCATGATTTTGCCTTGTTTTATTTACTCTCACTCTATTTTTTTCTGAAATATTCTAAAACAAATTTTGCATGTTGTTTTACCTCCACATACTTCAGTGTATATTATTAAAATTACGGAAAATTTTTCATGTAACTGCATTTCGATTTTCATACCTAGTAAGATTAACAAGAAATCCTTGGTGTCACCTAATAGTCTATGTTAACATTTTCTATATAATTAATCTTCTATCTTATTTGAATTTCAAACTTTTTGGGTGAAGTAATTTAAAATACAAACAAGAATGTTTTTATTTTAACAATACAAAAATTACTGACATTGTATTTTAAAATATATATTTGATGTATATTTTTAAAATATCAAACATATTTAATATATATTCCATAAATTTTTAAATTTGATATAATTGTTTAAAAAAACAAACTTATACATTTAAAATTCATATTCATTGAAAACACCTTCAAATTTGTTTCATAAGCATTATCTATTTTTATGTCAGTATTTGAAACTCTTTTTTAATATTTGATGAAATTAATACCAATTACATCAGCATCCGGACTAGTTCTTTTTTCTCATCTTTGCCCCAGATAAAGTTATGTTTGTTTTCAGAAAGCTTTGAAAATAATCCATTGACATCACATTTGCATTTTAACACTTGAGGCGGAAAGAACCTCAAACCAGCTCTATAAGCCCTACCTTCCTGCTCATTCCATGTTTAGCACTGTGCTACTATGGGAATAATTTAGTTGTTATAGTAAAACTTGTTTTGAAATGTTAATAAACACTAAGACTAGGGTGGGAAACCCTAAAACAACTGAACATTTCTGGTGTCCTTTCCATTAGCCATAAGCTTAAATGCAGGCTTTTAGGCATGTTTACTGCCAAAATTAACAGCTCTTCTTTAAATCAGAAAGCTTTTGAAGAGTCATCAGTAGCAACATTAACAAATGTTTATTGTGCAAAGTTTATTATAAATTATAGTTATGCTTTTAAAAAGCTTAGAATCCTGTGGAGGTCCTCATTACTACTTCATTGAGATTCATGTAGCTAGGAAGGATCCTCTTATTCCAGCATGGATAAAAACCATTGAGGAAAGATAATCTCCATTTTTAGCTCTGCATTTCTGAACTTTGATAGAGTGTGAAGTAAACAAAATCTAAACTCTTCACTCTTCCTGGTTGAAATGTAGACATTATGGAGTCTACCCTTTAGACTACCTTTTATAATTACTAGATATATACTTGTGTAGCATATTGTTTTGTTTCTATGGCTTGACAGACAGGCCATATCTGTAGTTGGCTCCAACCACATTCAATCATTCATTCATTATTTATTGAGTTAGTATTTTGCCCAATAATATAAAGTATAATTCTGGAAGTAAATGAAATGAGTCAAAGTCCTTTATCTCAAGTGGCTTATAATCAGTTATGGAAGACAGCTGAGTAAAGCAACGGCATAGAAGAATAGAAGCAGCTAAACCCTGTCAGTTTCTCACTGTATTAGTCCATTCTCACGGTGCTATAAAGAAATACCCGAACCTGGGTAATTTATAAAGAAAAGAGGTTTTAATTGGCTCAAGGTTCTGCAGGCTGTACAGGAAGCATGAGTGGGGAGGCCTCAGGAAACTTACAATCATGGCAGAAGGTGAAGGGGAAGGAGTCACATCTTACACGGCATGAGCAGGGGGAAAGGAGAGAAGGGGGAGGTGCTACACATTTTTAAACAGCCAGATCTCAAGAGAACTCAGTATCACGAAAATAACAAGGGGGAAACCTACCCCCATGAGCCAATCACCTCCCACAAGGCCCCTCTTCCAACACTAGGGATTACAATTTGACATGCAATTTGGGCAGGGACACAAATTCAAACCGTATCATCCACTTAGTGTTTGCTCCATCTCTGGTGTTACCCTGACTTTGCACTGC
Source organism: Macaca fascicularis (assembly GCF_037993035.2). Classification (NCBI taxonomy): domain Eukaryota; kingdom Metazoa; phylum Chordata; class Mammalia; order Primates; family Cercopithecidae; genus Macaca; species Macaca fascicularis. The sequence goes on along the minus strand of NC_088380.1, from coordinate 90,831,150 downwards.
CTCCAGACTGTGGAACACTGTCCTTTCAGTCACTTGCTGGGTACATTCCTTGCATGATGTCTGACATTTATTTTTAGTCTTGCCCTATTTTTCCTGGTCCTGGCTTCCTGTTCTATCTCTGAAAGCCACATCCACCTACAGTCTAGACACGAACCTCTTGAAGTTGCTTCTATGACTTACACGTTTGTGAAAGAATGTGGAGGAGCCAGAAGGAGAGGCATATGTTTCACATAAAAGTTAAAGTCAGGATATAGTTTTTTTGCTGGGGAAATTTCCATAGAGCACATTTAGAAAACTTTACCCAGAAATATGAGAAAACCTTTTAAAAGTCCTATATAACAATATAGAAAATATTTCATAGCATTAACATCCTGGATAAAATGGCCTTAAAATGATGAGGAAATTCCAGCATCGGGAAAGGTTTGTCCATCTGTCTGCATCAGTGGATAATTGAGAGCTCAGTTATACATATTTTGGCTTCCATTTAGCTTTAACTCAAGGGCTTAAAGGTTAGCAGCTCATTTTTGCCATCAAAAATTGTTAAGATAATTAATAATTATTAAGAATTCTGTTTGTCATTGCTATGGAGTAATGCCCTTTTTCTGCTAAATGGAATTTTGCTATCTCTACATTTTCCCTCTTGGTTTTTCTTACTATGTGTATTGAAGAAAAGACAATAAAAATGGATTAATGTGAAATCTTATTAGTTTTCAATGAGAATGATACATCTGATAGGAGTTTAGTTGTCTAGCATTAGTTTGGAGCCAAAGGAGCAAGAGATTTTCTTATCCATCCACCATTTAAGAGTATTACTTTGAGCAAGGGGTAGTAGCTTATGCCTATAATCCCAGCACTTTGGGTGGCCGAGGCCAGAGGATTGCTTGAGCCCAGGGCTTTGAGACTACCTTGGGCAGCATAATGAGACCTTGTCTCTACAAAAAATACAAAACTTAGCTGGGCATGGTGGTGTGCACCTGTAGTCCCAGCTACTTGGGAGGTTAAGGTTGGAGGATCACTTGAGCCTTGGAAGCTGAGGCTGTAGTTAGCTACAATCTTGCCACTGTACTCCAGCCTGGGTGACAGAGTGAGGTCTCATCTCTCTCTCTCTCACTCTAATTCTTTGGTAAAATTTTATTAAAGATGCCATTCAGATTATTTTAATCTAGGCACCCAAGGAAGGTTTATTGCTTTACTTCTTATGAAAGTGCATAAGTAAACAAAATTGGGTTTTGTTTAATTTTCACAAAAGGGAAGAGGGGGAGGATGGGAAAAGAGGAAGAAAAGAAAGAAGAGGAGGAGGAGGCAGAGGCGGCAGCAGCAAAGATGAAAATAATTGCTAAGGAAGAGTTGGTTCCTCTTGCTTTTTTTCACCAGCACATAATATATTTGAAGGAGAAACACTAACTATAATTTCCTTTCTTTTAATCTTAGCCTCTGTGTAGTTAATATCAAAATATTAAAGGTGGAAATTTCCAAAAGTTTGTAAAACAGAAAGCATTTCTGTGGGCTAGAATGCTAATATGAACCCAGCTGAAGTTCAATAAATCATTCCTCTAATTTGGGGGACTCTTGCTGCTCACAGCAGCATGGATGCTGTAGACTAAGCCATCCAACAGTGAAAATACATTTAATTGGAGAAGAAACAACTTTCCAGATTTTAAAATTAAATCATGATTTTTCCTAAGAATATTAAGAATCTATTTTACAGGGATTATTATAAATGTCCGTATTTACCAAAACATATATTGGAAGGAAAAGTGCCTTGTTCTTAGTTTAGTGGAAAAGGTGCTGGCATGGCATACCATTATGGACTGAATTTTTGTGTTCCTCAGATAAATATGTTGAAGCCCTAACCCCTAATGTGATGGTATTAGGAGGAAGGGTCTTTGGTGGGTATTTAGGTTTAGATGAGGTAATGAGGGTGGGGTTCTCATGATGGGATTAATGCTTTTATAAGAAGAGACCAGAGAGCTTGCTCTCTCTCACTGACTCTCTACTTTGTGAATACACAGTGAGAAGGCAGCTGTCTCCAAGCCAGGAAGAAAGACCTCACCAAAAATGGAATGTACCGACACCTTGATTTTGGACTGCTTAGCCTTGAGAACTGTGAGAAATGAGTGGTGTTTCAACCACTCAATCAATGGTATTTTGTAATGGCAACCCCAGCTATCATATACTATGCTATGCATTCACCCAAGCCGTTTGCTTATTTCAGAGATAAGACTAGGGCAGATGGCTCCATTGATCAGACGGAGCTCTCTCTTCAAAATCCATTACTCATTCATCTGAACAAATAAACCTGCTACTTATTCTCTTGAGGTATAGAAAATTTCAAGAGGATTTTTAGAACTCAAATTATACAGATTATTTTGTTCTGAACATGTGGGCTCCTACAGAAGAGTACTTTCTGGATGATACCTAGCAGAGTGCCAGTAAACTTAAGTCATTCATAAACTATTTATATAATGATAATAATAGTTGAACTAACAGTCCTTAATTCTTAACTCTCTACCAGCCTGGTCTGTCCAGCCTGTCTTAATGTCTCTTTGAGATAGGCTGCTGCTAGAAGAATTTACTAAGAGTACAAATACTGAAACTGCTTCCCCGGAGATAACCAATGGCAAGAATCTGTGGAAAGACACAGTCTGCCAACTAGGGTGACTTGTGAGGTTTTTGTTAAAGATTCAAATTTTCTATCCCATATTTTTGGCAAAGAAAAACTGGTTAGGGTAACATTTAGAGTTGAAAGCTGATTTATCTTTGGAACTATGAGATTTATTTATTTTATGGTTGATTGATGTATTTTGATCTGCCTTTCATATGGAATTCTTCACTTGGATATTTTCTATTACAAGTTTTACATGAGAATATATTGTTAGATCATTTTGTTTCAATCAATATTATTGGTATGTGTATCAGATAACCAACTGAAATGCTTATTCATTGAGAGGTGGGGGATTCAGATGAAAAATACTTCCTGGTGTGAAGAGGACCTTGATGCTCTGGCATGTTCCAAAATGGTTCTGTACATCATGGACAATCAGAGAATGTGTTTGACAAAGGGCTAGAGCTGGGTGTACTCAGGGCAGGCAGGCTGCAGATGAACCAAAGAAGCAGATTATACTTAACAATGTTTGCTTTGCTTCTCTTTTTAAACACCTGTCCTCCACCTACTCACCAAAGCTGGCTATTAGGAATGGGACTGGCTTCTTTGCAACCACCCAGGCTCCTGTACCTCACAGTCATAATGTGCTACACATCCGTCCTCTACTAGAGTTCCTCTGCACTACAGCTTATGGCCATAGCTTCCACAAGTTTTGAGTCTCTAGCTCCATTACAACCACCTCCAGTTATTCCCTGCACCCTGAAAAGAACAGAGATCTTTAAATAAACCCAACAGTAAGTATTTGCACTGCTCAACTTTGATATTTGTTTACTGCCACCTTCAGAAACTCCTGAAATATTTTTACCCTGATTCACTCCATGCCACTGCAAGTCCCATCCTAATTTCCATTCTGGATTTTGTTTTCCTATTCAACCTCAAACTTTCCTTATGTCCTGATAATCTACTTTCTGTCTCTTCTTCATGCATCCTTTACCACTCTGTCATCTCTGGGATAGTGGAAACATTTGAGAATGTGGATGCTCGGGGCTGCTGGTGCAAACTCTGTCACAGGAAAGTGACTTTGAGCAGTGACTTTACATCTTTCACTGAGATTCCTCATTTGTGAAATGAAGGAGTCAGAGCAGACGATGATCTATAAAGTAATCATTCTCCTAAAGCTTCTATGAGTCTATGACTGTTTCTACTCACCTTGTTCCTCTTGTAACTTACAGTTTTTAATGTTCATTTTGTGGAAGTTCCAACTTCTCAACCTTTCCCTTGTAGTATTGAATACTGTTCACCAGGCTGAAATTAATTCAGATTTCAGCTGTTTAAAAGGGTTTTTGAGTCCTTTGGCTTACCATGTTTACTCATCCAAGTGTGGATTCCCTTGGAGGTTGTTCTATCTCTTTGTATAGATTCTGAAAATCTCCAATACATCCCTTCTTGACAGAGTTCTGCTCCAAAACTTTGTTAGTATATATTATCCAGTTTTATATCTAACTCAAGTTTTTCATTTTAAATACCCTGACATACCCTTAGAAATGCAACTTTGTTTGGCTTGTGGTCTATGAAGTGAGGTGTCAGTAGAAGGGAATACATTTCTACAAGCAGAGTGACTACATGAAGAAATAAATGTTATAAATGTCTTTGTGAACCTCATCAAAGAAAACCATCACGTTTGTCTTTCCAAACACAAAAAACTTCAAAATTTGAACTTAACCTGTGAATACACATAAGTATTTGTGTAAGGGTGAAGTGTTATAAGGGGGAGAAAATGATATTTCTTTGCTGAGTTACAGTTAGTGAAGACAAGATTGGGCCACTGAGGCATCATTTGTAATACTTGTTGAAAGTATAAGCTGAAAATATTACCAATTTTGTGTCTTATTATTTTAAACACATATTTTGGAACTACAGTTAGACAGTACTTTCTGTTATTTACTTATTAATTTTTAAAATAACTATTTAGAAACAGTATAAGAATATCACTTATAAAGACTTTCTATATAATACCAACAATTTATTTCTACTGTTAGGAAAAAATAGGATGCAGTAAGAGATATTAAATGACATAAATTTATCCTTAAAATATAAATAATGTAAAATCTCCTTGAAATGTAAACAACGATACGATTTTGAAATAGAACAGAAAAACTTCATTGGGCCCTGCCAGAGCCGCCACTGTCAATGATTCAAGATTTTCATTGAGTTCAGATGATCATCAGCTGAATTGAGTCTTGTATATGATTATTTTTCAAAAAAGGTTTACATTGTTTCTTTTCTTTTTTCTTTTTTTTTTTTCTTTTTTTTTTTGAGATGGAGTCTTGCTCTGTTACTCAGGCTGGAGTGCAGTGGTACAACCTCGGCTCACTGCAAATTCTGCCTTCCGGGTTCATGCCATTCTTCTGCCTCAGCCTCCCGAGTAGCTGGGACTACAGGCACCCGCCACCACACCCGGCTAATTTTTTGTATTTTTAGTAGAGGAAGGGTTTCACAGCATTAGCCAGGATAGTCTTGATCTCCTGACCTCGTGATCCATCCACTTTGGCCTCCCAAAGTGCTGGGATTACAGGTGTGAGCCACCGCGCCCAGCCTACACTTTTTCTTAAAAAAGAAAAATCATATGAATAACTGAGGTGAAGTTGAAAGCAGGTGTCATCAGTGAGTTCAGAGTTTTCTGTGGACTTGGTGGTCTATTAGGAAATAAAACCTGTTCAAACCTTCCTGGAGCAGAGTTCCCAGAAGGAAAGGCAGGTCTCCATCTTTGCTGTTTGAGTGACTTAGCTGTTCCAGCCTTTGAGCTTTGGAGTGTCTGAGGTGACCAGGAACTGAAGTGGACCCCCAGCACAGCACAGCTGCTCTGTAAAAACATGGCCAGACTGCTTTTTACAGGGGGTGTCCCAATCCCATTCCTCCTCACTTGGGAGGACCTCCGAGCTGGAGTCTCCAGCCACCTCCTACTAGTGCATTTAGGTTGGCAACTGCTCTGTGCCTCTTTGGAATGGAGCTCCCAGAGGGAAGGGGAGGCCACTATCTTTGTTGTTTTGCAGCCTTCATTGTTGATATCTCTAGGTCCTAGAAAATCTGAGGTGACTAGAGACTGGAGCAGGCCCCTAGCATACTGCAGCAGCCCTATTGCAAAGTGGCCAGACTGTTATGTGGGTTCCAATTTCCATATCTCCTCACTGAGTAGGTCCTCTAGGCCTGGGCCTTCAGCCACACCCCACCAGAGCTATTGAGCCAGTAGCAGCTCTGCAACTCCCTGGACAGAGCCCCCAGGGGCAACCGAAAGCCTCTCTGCCACTGCCTCTACAGTGGAAATGCCCTTGTTACCCTTGGAATAATAAAGGAGGAAATAACGTAAAAGTCTTATTCATGTCTCCAACAAGCTGCAGTCAACCTAAGGAGAGGAAGCCAGACTATCTCCTGTGGGTCCCACCCACCCACCACTGCTTGTCAACAAACAGGAAACCCCTGGCTTGGGCCCATGGCACAGATCCTCCATCCTGGGCTGACCTGCATCTCTCTGGGGTGGAGCCCCCAGAAGACAAGCAAAAGACCCTTGATCACAACCACCACTAAGGTCCCTTCCTCTGCTGCCTCCAAGTTGAGAAGGAACATAAACACTGAGATTGCCCCAGAGTGGGAATGGGCAGCCCAGGAATGCCAAGTCCCTATCTACAGCCAGCACTCAAGGGGGAGAGAAACCCACACTTTCAGAGCATTGAAAGGTAACATGGCTGCACCTGTGAGGAAACACAGGGTAGGCACATGACCAAGCAAGAGTCTACCAACTGACCAATATGCATAAATGCCACTTACTGGATCACACCCCAAAGCTTTGACTCCAAAAACACCTCGCTAACATACCCTATTCTGAAACTGAGGACAAAAAGCTTCAAATAAAAATGCTCTACAAAGCTTCAGCTGTGTGAAAACACCCAGAATAGAAGTCTATTGACTGCACTCAATCTACACTGCAGTTAAAGGAACACCCACAGACAGAGATGAGAAAGAACCAATGCAAGAACTCTAGTATCTCAGATGGCTAGAGTGTTGTATGTCCTACAGATGACCATATCATTTCTCCAAATAGAGTTCTCAACAAGGCTAAATGGGCTGAAATGACAGAAATAGAATTCAGAATATGAATAGGAACTAAGATCCTCAAGATTCAGGAGAACAGCAAAACTCAATTGAAGGAAACTAAGAATCACAATAAGATGATACAGGAGCTGAAGGATGAAGTAGCCTGTATAAAAGAACCTAGTGGATCTGACAGAGCTGAGTAACACAATACAAGAATGTCACAATACAGTCACAAGTATTAACAGCAGAATAAACCAAGCTGAGGAAACAATCTCAGAACTTAAAGACCATTCAGAAGTTTTCTGAAATAAGACAGTCAGACAAAAATAAAGAAAACAGAATAAAAATAAATGAACAAAACCTCCGACAAGTATGAGATTATGTAAAGAGGCCAAATCTATGAATCACTGGCCTCACTTAAAGTGGTGGGGGAGGAAGCAAACAACTTGGAAAACATATTTCAGGATATAGTCCATGAAAACTTCCCCAACCTTCCTCTAGAGGCCAACAGTCAAATTCAGGGAATACAGACAACTCCTGCAAGACTTCACACAAAATCAACCCCAATACAAATAACTGTCAGATTTTCCAAGTTTGAAGTTAAAAAAAAGAATGTTAAAGCAGCTAGAGAGAGGAGCAGGTCACCTACAAAGGGAACCCCCATCAGGCTAACAACAGACCTCTCAGCTGGAACTCTACAAGCCAGAAGAGACTGGGAATCTATATAAACATTGTTAAAGAGAAAACCTTAACCAAGAATTCAATATCCAGCCAAACTAGCTTTCTAAGTAAAGAACAAATAAGATCCTTTTTATTATATAAACAAACATTGAGAGAGTTCATTATTATCATACCCACCTTATAAGAGATCTTGAAAGGAGCACTGTATATAGAAAGGAAAGACTACTACCAGCTAATACAAAAATACACTTTAATACACAGACCAGTGACACTATAAAGCAATCACACAAACAAGTCAGCATAATAACCACCTAACAACACAATGACAGGATGAAATTCATGCTTATCAATACTATCCTTAAATGTAAATAGGCTAAATGCCCCACTTAAAAGGCACAGAGTGGCAAGCTGGATAAAAAGCAAGACCCAATGATATGCTGTCTTCAAGAGACCCATATCACATGTAATGACACCAATAGGTTCAAAATAAAGGGATGGAGGAAAATATAACAAGCAAATGGAAAATAGACAAAAAGCAGGGATTGCAATCCTAATTTCAGGCAAAACAGACTTAAAACCAACAAAGATTAAAAAAAAAAAAAAAGGTAACGAAGAGCATTACATAATGGTAAAGGGTTCAATTGCACAAGATGAGTTAACTGTTCAAAATACATATGCACCTGACACAGGAGCACCCAGATTCATAAAGTTCTTAGAGACCTACAAAGAGACATAGACTCCTACACAATAATATTGGGAGACTTCAGTGCTCCAGTTATAGTATTAGACAGATCATCAAGACAGAAAATTAATAAAAATATTCAGGACCTGAACTCAACATTGAACCAAATGGATCTGACAGATCTCTAAAGAACTCTCCACCGAAAAGCAACAGAACATACACCCTTCTCATAGCAACATGACACATACTCTAAAAGTGACTACATAATTGGACATAAAACAATCCTCAGCAAATGCAAAGAATCAAAATCATACCACACACACTCTCAGACCATAGCACAATAAGAATAAAAGTCAAGACTAAGAAAAAAATCACTCAAAACCATGCAATTACACTGAAATTAAACAACATGCTCCTGAATGACTTGCGGATAAATAATGAAATTAAGCAGAAATCAAGAAGCTCTATGAAATTAATAATAACAAAGATACAACATGCTAGAATCTTTGGGACACAGCTAAGGTAGTGTTAAGAAGGAAATTCATAGCACTCAATGCCCACATCAAAAAGTTAGAAAGATCTCAAATTAACAACTTAACATCACAACTGAAAGAATTAGAGAATCAAGAACAAATCAACCCCAAAGCTAGCAGAATACAATAAATAACCAAAATTAGAGCTGAACTGAAGGAAATTGAGACACAAAAAATCATTCAAAAGATCAACAAATCTAGGAATTTTTTTTCTGGAAAAATCAGTAAGATAGATAGGCTGCTAGCTAGAGTAATAAAGAAGAATAAAGAGAAGATTCAAATAAACATAATTAGAAATAACAAAGGGAATGTTACCACTGACCCCAAAGAAATAAAAATAACCATCAGAAACTACTACAAATACCTCTATGCACACAAACTAGAAAACATGAAAGAGATAGGTAAATTCCTAGACATATGCATCCTCCCAAGACTGAAACTGGAATAAATTGATTACCTGAACAGACTACTAATGAGCTCTAAAACTGAATCAGTAAAAATAGTCTGCTAACTAAAAAAAGCCCAGGAACTGATGGATTCATAGCCAAATTCTACCAGATGTACAAAGAAGAGCTGGTACCATTCTTAATGAGACTATTCCAAAAAATTGAGGAGGAGGGATTTCTCCCTAACTCATTCTAGGAGACCAGCATCATACTGATACCAAAACCGGGCAGAATCACCACAAAAAACAAAACTCCAGGCCAATGACTTGATGAACATCAATGGAAAAATCCTCAACAAAGTACTTGCAAACCAAATCCAGCAGTACATCAAAAAGCTTATCCACCATGATCAAGTAGGCTTCATTGCCGGGATGCAAGTTTGGTTCAACATATACAATTCAATAAACGTGATTCATCACACAGATGGAACTAAAGACAAAAGTCACATGATTATCTCAACAGATTCAGAAACACCTTTCAATAAAATTCAACATCCCTTCATGTTAAAAACTCTCAATAAATTAGGTGTTGAAGGAACACACCTTAAAATACTAAGAGCCATCTATGACAAATCCACAGCCAACATCATAGTGAATAGGCAAAAGCTGGAAGCATTCCCCTTGAAAATCTGGACAAGACAAGGATTCCCAAACCACTCATATTCAACATAGTAGTAAAAGTCCTAGCCAGAGCAATCAGGCAAGAGAAGGAAATAAAGGGCATCCAAATAGGAACAGAGGAAGTCAAATTACCCCTCTTTGCAGATGATATGTTTCTATATCTAGAAAACCATATAGTTACAGCCCCAAACCCCCTGAAGCTGATAAACAATTTCAGCAAAGTTTCAGGATAAAAAATCACTGTACAAAAATCACTAGAATTCCTATACAGCAACAACAGCCAAGCCAAAAGTGTAATCGGGAAGGTAATCCCATTCAGATTGCTAAAAAAGAATAAAATACCTAGGAATACAGCTCACTATGGAGGTGAAAGATCTCTGTAATGAGAATTACAAAATACTGCAAAGAAATCAGAGAAGACACAAATAAATGACAAAACATTCCATGCTCATAGATAGGAAGAATTGGTACCATTAAAATGGCCATACCACCCAGAGCAATTTAGAGTTAATGCTATTCTTATCAAACTACAAATGACATTCTTCACAGAACTAGAAAAGTATATGGAACCAAAAAAGAGCCTGAATAGGCAAGGTAATCCTAAGCAAAAAGAATAAAGCTAGAGGTATCATGTTACCTGACTTCAAACTATACTACAGGGATACAGTAACCAAAATTGCATGGTACTGACACAAAAACAGGTACATAGACCAATGGATCAAAATAGACAGCACAGAAACAAGGCCACACACCTGCGATCATCTGATCTTTGACAATGCTGCCAAAAACAAGCAATGGATAAAGGAATTCCTAATCAATTAATGGTGCTGGGATAACTGGCTAGGCATGTGCGGAATATTGAAGCTGGGCCCCTTCCTTATGCCACATATAAAAATCTACTCAAGATCAATGAAAGGCTTAAATGTAAAACCTTGAAACATAAAAAACCCTGAAAGACAACTTAGGCATTACCATCCTGGACATAGGACCTGGCAAATATTTCATGACAAAGACACCAAAACAATTGCAACAAAAGCAAAAATTGACAAATGGGATCTAATTAAACTTAAGAGCTTCTGCACAGCAAAAGAAACTATCAACAGTGTGAACATACAACCTACAAAATGGGAGAAAATTTTTACAAACCATACATCTCACAAGGTATAATATCCAGCATTTATAAGGAACCTAAATTTATAAGAGAAAAATAACCCCATTAAAAAGTGTGCAAAGGACATAAACAGATATTTTTCAAAAGAAGACATACATGCGGCCAACAAGGATATGAAAAAAAAGCTCAATATCACTGATCATCAGACAAATGCAAATCAAACCCACAATGAGATAGTCATTCTGACTGGTAGGAGATGGTACTACTTAAAAGTCAAAAAATAACAGATGTTGGCAAGGGTTTGGAGAAAAGGAAACACTTATACACTGTTGGTGGGAGTGTACATTAGTTCAATCATTGTGAAAAGCAGTATTGTGATTCCTTAAAAAGCTAAAAGCAGAACTACTATTTGACCCAGCAATCCTATTACTGGGTATATAACCAGAGGAATATAAATCATTCTACTATAAAGACATATGCATGTGAATGTTCATTGCAGCACTATTCATAATAACAAAGACATGGAATCAACCTAAATGCCCATCAATGACAGACTGAATAAATAAAATGTGGTACATATCCACTATGGAATACTATGCAGCTATAAAAAAGAATGAAATTATGTCTCTTGCAGGAACATGGATAAAGCTGTTATCTTAGCAAACTAACAATGCAGGAAAAGAAAACCAAGTACTGCGTGTTCTTACTTATAAGTGGGAACTAAATTATGAGAACTCATGAACACAAAGGAAGAAACAATAGACACTGGGGTCTACTTGAGTGTGGAGGGTGGGAGGAGGGAGAGGAGAAGAAAGGTAACTATTGGATACTGGGTTTAATACCTGGGTGATGAAATAGTCTGTACAACAAATCCCCATGTCACAAATTTACCTATGTAACAAACCTTCACATGTACCCTGAGCCTAAAATGAAAGTTTAAAAACAAAAAACCTTCATTACTTTATTACTTATAAAACAAATATCAACATTTTGGCACTCATTTTTCATACTCTAACATGAAAATACAATATCAACACACATAATAATTTTGGAAACAGCAATGAGATGAGGGTGAATTGAGAGAAATGTCATACAGTTCAACTTTCAATATCATTAATATAGAGTATACATTTATTCACATGGCACTAACCAGTACTGAGAGCTTGCTTGGACATTAAACTTAGAGATTCCAAAGCTTGCTGTGGATAAAGGTAATCATAATTAAAGATAGACTGGTAATTATTCAAGTAAAACATGTTCTTGAATTAACCTTTACATTGATGGATGGATTCTATTTTTGCTAGGAACATTCATAACACTATTCCTGTACAAATAGTAGAGGAAAATAATTCTATAGCTGTATACCAGTGATTCTTATGTTATAGCCTCTCTCAAGGGCTTGGTAAAACACAAATTGCTAGATCCTACTCTCAGAGATTTTGATTCAGTATCTGCTGCTGCTTGTCCAAGACCCCACTTTGAGTAGTAGTAGCAGTACTATTACTACTACTACTACTACTACTACTAGTACTACTACTACTAGTACTACTACTACTACTACTACTACTACTACTACTACTACTGTATATGATACCTAAAGGTCACTTAGTTCATCCCTGTGCCCCTGCACAGGTGGTGAACAAACTATGAACCATGAGCCATGACTACTAGTCTCAAGTAGGTTTGACATATTAATGATCAAATTTCAAAAGCAGTCGAAATATAGTGGAAGAACTCGGTCTTGGGATAGGGAGCTTTGTAATATGAAGAAATGAATTAAAATTGTTCATCCATGGTCACAGAAATAGATAACTGATTGCCAATGGTTGTCTGTCTTTGGTGTAGACCCCTTCCTCTCGCACCTTCCCCTACACATATGGACTCTTTACGGAAAATGCTACTGTTGATGTTATTGTATGTATCACAGCTTTCTCAGCCCTTTTCAAATCAAGCAAAGAGACTTGTATCCAAGAAAGATGGAGGCCTAAGTAAAGGAAGGACATAGTGGAGTAGCTGGCAGGGTACAATGAAGCTTCAGTTTATCCATCTCTGTCTCTGGCAGCTGGCACATGGTGCACAATAGGCATTCTGTAAAAACTGCGAGAGTGGCATGAGCTAAATTTTGTCTTTGCTCTGTCTTGAAACACTGTATGAAGCTGGGAAAATTGCTTCATCTACTTGAGCCTTAGTTTTCTAAGTGTGGCTTGGAGGAGTATCTCCATTGCAGAATATTTTGAGAACAAAATGAGATAATAAATGTATCTGTACTCTAAAATGAATTATAAGCCTAAGAGATGAAAAAGTATAAAGATGTTCCTATGTTAACCTTTTTAAATATTGCCAGATATTAATATTTCAAAAACTAAAAGAGTGCAAAATTTCTTGATATTCTTCTATTCAACAGAGCAGGCACTCTAAATTTAAGAATAACATATCTATCTATATCCCCTTTTAGGCACAGGGCTCAACAAAGTTATTTGCATTAAAATTTTTTTAAGTGTGCCTTATAGACATTTTTTATTTTTCATAAATGTTTTTGACTGAATATCAAGTGGACTATAGGACATCCAAGTATCATTTATTTCTTTTATTCTTTTTCATTTTTAGAGACAGGGTCTTGCTTTGTCATCCAGGCTGGAATGCAGTCACGAGATCATAGCTCACTGCAGCCTCAACCTCTTGGGCTCAAGGGATCTTCCTGCCTTGACCTCCTGAGTAGCTGGGACTACATGCACCACCATGCCTGGCTATTTTTCAAAAAAAATTTTTGTAGAGATGGAGTCTTGCTATATTGTGAGAGTAGGCTGGTGTTGAACTCCTGGCCTCAAGTGATACTCCCACTTTGGCCTCCCAAAGTGCTGAGATTACAGGTATAAGCCACTGTGCCCAGCCTCTAATTTGTTTTATTATTATTTGATCTTTCTCTCAGATTGATACTGTTGATTGTTCACTACTTGAAATTCTCTCCTCTTGATTTTTTACATCAATTTTATAACGTTCTCTTTTCCAGCTTTCTCCTTTCCCTCTGACCACTCTTTCACCATCCATTAACTAGATTCTCTTTTACCACCTACTCTTTAATGCAAGATTTCTACAATTTTGTCCTTGAACAGCTTTAGTTCTCATTCTCTACCACATCCTTAGCATTCTTATTCCATCTGTTATGGAATGAATGTTTTTGTGTCTCCTAAAATTCATATGTTGAAAATCTAATCCCCAGTGTGACTGTATTAGGAAATGGAGCCTCTAAGGAAGCAATTAAGGTTAAACAAAGTCATAAGAGTCCTGATCCAATAGGATTAATGTTTCTATCAGAAGAAATATCAGAGAGCTTGCTTTCTTTCTCTGCCTGAATGCACCGAGGAAGGGTCATACACAGACATAGTGAGAATGTGGCAGTCTACAAGCCAGAATGAGAGCCCTCATCCTAAAGTGAACTTGCCAGCACTTTGATCTTGAATCATTTGGCCTCCAGAACTGTGAGAAATAGATGTCTACTGTCTAAGCAACCCAGTCTGTGGTATGTTGTTGTGGGAGTGGGAGTGGACTAATACACCATTCCATGTCTATAAGTGCCATACCTATGCTGATAGGCAACTAACTTAGGCCTCTTGTCTAAGTTCCAGCTATGTATTTAGCTGTGCATTTTCAAATCTTAGATGGCTAGCAGGGAGCTCAGACTCAGCATATCCCAACAGGTTCTATTTTCTCTCTCTTCAAACCTGCACCTCTGCATGTGTTACTTATCTATGTGAGTTGCACATCACTATGTATTCTGTTACCTAAATGAGAAAGTTGAGAATTGCTCTTTCTTTATAGCTCAGATGTCAACCCTCTTCTAAGATCCTTCGTGGAAAAATCCACATCTTTGTACCTAGTTAGCCCTAAAATGAAATTCAATGCCTGACAGTCCATAGGCACTTAAAAGTGAGTAAATAGATGATTAGGAATACTACGTCACTTTGTGCATGGTCACCTGATATCTTTGAGCCAGCCACATGCCAGGTTCTGATGGACAATGGAAGCAAGTTATGGCTTATCTTCTTACTAGTTACCAAACATCTCCTAAACTCACTTCAATGTATATTCGAATCCCGTCAATCTTACAACTTGACCTTTTAAACTTACGACTTTATCCTTAGCTTTCACTTCAGTATTTCCTCCCTTTACTTGCTAACCAATCTTGATTTCCCTAGCTTAAATTTTATTAGACTCTCTAAAGACTTTAACATGGAATCCAAGCTCTTTCTGTTTTTGGCATCTTGTGGAAATTCTTTCACACTAGCTCTGGTGCATGAGAACTTGGTGGGCATCCTGAACAGATTCATTCAAATCCTCTTTTAGGTTGGTGGTAAGTGGGTTTATATACATATTTTAATAACAATAATAGTTATTGATTGAATGTTTACTCAATCTGATTACTCAGTGTTACTCTGAACCTGAGTAAGCACTTTACATAAAGCATCTCATCCCATTCATTTCTCACATAACCCTATAAAAGAGGGAATTATTATCCCCATTTTACCTGTGAGGAAACTAAATCTTAGGGAGGTTATATAATTTATTCAGTCTTATAGCTAATAGATTGGAATCAAATCAGAGTCTTAAGCACCCTGCTTTAAAACAAAACAAAACCTGAAGTTTGACAATTGTCAGTTTAGTAGACCAAATCTGAGCATCACATGTGTAATGTGAACATAGCTCAAGGTATATCCTTTCAATGCAGTGTAATATACTTGTATAATGGAGTTCACAAGTTGATTGCTCATCTGCTCTGCCATGGTCATTAAAATAGACACATGGGCTAAAACTAAGAGCAAAAAGAATTTCAGTCCCACAAGCCCATATGGAATACAAAGTTTGCTCTTTCAGAGAAACAGGGTTAGAAGAGACTTTCTGTAGCACATTAGAAGTGATTTAAGAAGCATAATCACTCTTGGGTACAGGATAGTGCTTCCCTTAATGTTTATCAAGAGGAATGTCATGGGCTGAGGCTTCTGTCCTAAGTGCAGCTGTGGAGCATATAAAATAATTTTCCTGCCATAAAAAGCACTGGTTTGTAATTGCAAATGTAATGGATTAACCAGATGCCACACATGTGGCTCTTAAGAAGTTCATTTAAAATAATAACCTATTTAGGAATAATCACTTAAAGAGTATCCTCTCTAAGCTGCTCCTGGAGGCAGGACACTTAAATTAGTCTAACAAGAGTGTTGTAAAAAGAAAATGCACAAACTGCCTGTTTTATGACTTTCTTATACAGTTGGTTGTTTTAGCAAATGCATCAATGTTGTTAGGTTAATTTTGTTCTTCATCCTAATGTATTTAATAAGAGGAAATACAATTGTGTTTTAAAGAGACACTCATTTCTCCCTAGCCAACCTTGGTAATGACTTTGCAGAGTGGTTTCTCTAAAGTTAGGGTCAGGATCTCAAAGGAAGTCAAGAGAATATTGGAAAGGGCCATTGATAAGCGAGTTGAGAACCCCTAAGAAAAATCTTTTCCTCTTTATGAGCAACCATGTATTTGATGCCTTATTGTCATGTAACTTCACACTATTAATGATCCTTTTCCTATGCTCGTCTGTTATCTTTCTGTCATTTTATTAACAAACTAAAGAATATTAACATTAGACAAAGAGTTGCTATGTGTGCATGTATATTACTGAATGAAGAACTTAGAGAAACTTACAAATGAAAATACAACATATGAATGATTCTGATTCTGGGGATTTGAAAATTAACTTATATAGCCTTTTATTTACATTATGTCTTATAAATAAAAGTTACATGCATAGATTTAGTTAAACATAAGATTGTCTTCATGTAGCACTGTATAGGGCACATGCAGAGTGACACAGCAAAATGGCCCATAGGGCCTATCCAAAGAGATATAAAGGTTTTATCATTAAAATAATAAACATAAGTTTAAGACCTATTAAATTAATTGTCAAGCATTTCTATCAAATGAAAAAAATTAATGAAGCATCCTTGAAGTGGCACCAGACTTTAGTTCAGTTCTTAACCTGAGGTCTGTGAACTCTCCCCTGGCTCCCCAAGTGAACTTTGATGGGAAAAATGTACAGCTTTTATTTTATTAATCTCTAATTGAAATTTATCATTACTTTAAATCAAAAGAAACACAGCAGTATTAGCAGGATTTGCAATTTTGTCACCAACAGAAATCACAGATGTTTTCATATCCTATTACTATTATAGCAAATATATTGCAATGTTACACTTATCACTACTTTGAAATTATGGCAGTTATTAAATGTATCGCTTGATCTTAATCATTAATAAAACCATATATTACTGTTAGGATGAACCATATGAAATTGCCAATATTTGTACAATTTTTATCTAAGAAAACAAGTTTTGTATAGTTCAGCCAATATTATTACCATTTTTTATTAAAAATATTTTGATAACTGATGTCAATAGCTATTTTTGAATTGTATATGTTTTCTTTTATGCATTAAAATAATTTTTCTGAAAAGAGTTCCACAGGCTTCTCAAACTGCCAGTGAGATTCGTGGCCAAAAAAAAAATGTTTAAGAATGCCAGTGGTTACAAGTTTTGGCTCTTGATTCAGAGACCTTAATTTGACTTCCAGTTTTATCACTTAAAAGCTGTGAAACTTTGAGCAAATGATTTCATTTCTCTATGCCTCAGTATCCTCAACTGAGGTAAAATGTACACTATACAGTGACTTCCTCATAGAACTAAGGGAGATGCTATATGCTCAATGGAATAAGTACTTAATAAGCATGTTATTACTCCTTCCGCCTCTTCTCCTAATCATAGTCACTGTTTTATTCTTATTGTAAACTTTTCAGTAAAGGTGTTGCAAGTATATGTGTGTATTTAAATGACTTCATATGCTATGGAATACTATGCAGCCATAAAAAAGAAGGAAATTATGCCCTCTGCAGCAACATGGATGGAGCTGGAGGCCACATTCTTAAGCAAATTAATGTAGAACTGAAAACCCAATACTGCATGTTCTCACTTATAAGTGGCAGAGCTAGGCATTGAGTACATGTGGACATAAATATAAGAACAATAGTCACTGTAGACCATGAGAGGATGGATGGATGGGTGAGTTAAAAAACTACCTATTGGGCACTATACTCACTACCAGGTGACAGGATATGTATTTCAAACCTCAGCATCATACACTATTCCCATGTAACAAATCTGTACATGCAACCCTTGTATCTAAAACAAAAGTTGTAAAAAGTATAAACATATAACAAAAGTATAACTTCATGTGAATTTTTGCTTCATATTAAAAAATGACATCATAGTTGTTAATGTGTTGAATTTTGTCCCCCCAAAAGATATGTTGAAATTCTAACCCCCAGTTCCTCAGAATGTGACTGTATTTGAACACAAGGGGTTATCAAATTAAAGTGAGGTCATTTGGGTGGGCCCTAACCCAGTATAACTGATCGCCTTACAAAAAGGGGCAATGTCAGTCCCGGTGGCTCATGCCTGTAATTCCAACACTTTGGGAAGCCAAAGCAGGAGCATTGTTTCAGTCCAGGGTTTTGAGAATAGCCTGGGCAATATAGTGAGACTCCATCTCTAAAAAAATTTTTAAAATTAGCCAGGTGTGGTAGCACATGCCTGTGGTCCCAGCTATTTAGGACACTGATGTGGGAGGATCACTTGAGCCCACGAGGTTGAGGGTACAGTGAGCCATGATTCCACCACTGCACTCCAGCTTGGGTGACAGAATGAAACTTTGTCTAAAAAAGGGGTGGGGGAGGGGAATGGTATATATGGACGCATAGAAAGACATGCACAGAAGAGGATGATGTAAAAACACACATGACTGTGAAGTCAGAGGTTTGAAGTGATGCGCTTATAAACCAAAGGATGCTTCAAAGATTGCTGGCAAGCCACCAGATGCTCAAGAGAGCTGAAGAAGAATTCTTTTACAGGTTTCAGAGAGAGCATGGCTCTGGTGACACCTTGATTTCAGACTTCAGAACTGATACCATAAATTTCTGTTGTTCTAAGTCACTCGGATTTTGGTAATTTGTTACGGTAGCCATGGGAAACTATTAACATTACTTTAAATTATTTTAAATTTCTCTACCTTTTTAAATGTCTTATACACCTTTTTGAACACAATGTGGTTTCTAATATACGTGCACACACACACACACACACACACACACTTTCTTTATTTGTATATAAATCCTGAAGCCTCATTTTTTTACTCCTAAAAGTTTGATTTTCATAGTCATTATAAAAAGGAAATATTTCATGTGTATGGAAACAATTATCCTGATGAGTAACCATTACAAAAGTCAACATATACCCATGATGTTTTATTACTCATTGGTTAGAGTAATACACTAAAATGAATTTGTCATGGAACTCTGCACATTTAAAATGAGGACTATGGTCACTGTCTGAATGGAATGATGTTACTGAAAAGCCTTGCTTGGAAAAAATGCAGAATCAATTTCTAGTATTCCTCACAGTTCTAAAAATGTAGCGTCATGATAAAATTGGTGTTCTGCATTATATAGTGTCATATTCTCTTCACTATTCTAAAGGTCAAATGGGGTTGCAAAGAATTGCTTGTTACCTGTGGAGCTCCTTAAACAAAAGCACTAAAACCTAAAAAAAAAAAAAAAAACCTAAGAAGGATTTTTCAATGCAAGCCTCTAAGAAAACAACAATATGCCCTTACTTATACAATTTGTATCTATCTAAATAAACCTTA
The DNA here is from genome assembly GCF_037993035.2 of Macaca fascicularis. Lineage (NCBI taxonomy): Eukaryota > Metazoa > Chordata > Mammalia > Primates > Cercopithecidae > Macaca > Macaca fascicularis. The sequence goes on along the minus strand of NC_088380.1, from coordinate 90,811,638 downwards.
CAGGCTGCTAAAATATGGACATAATTACTCAGTTAAAACAAACAGAGTAAATTTCTGATGCCTGATTATCTTATCTACAGGTAGAAAAAACCTGTACTTCTTGTAATAGGAGTTGAGTGTCCTTGAATTTAGTGAGACAAAAGTCTTCTATATAAAATTTCATTTCTTTCATATGGTACTTTTTTACAGTTAGAAAAAATGTTATTTTTTTCTTTCTTTTGATTGGGAAATAATGCTTTCCATTTGAGCTTATTTTGATAATGTTTGAACATAAGAAATACTTAATACATGAAAGATAACATAATAGCATTTATATTCACATTTTTTACTCAGACAATTTTCAGTGAAAATAAAAATAAAATTCTTTCCAACTCTAGTATTCCACAAATTATGTGCCCTGGCCTTGTTGAGAACTCATTAAAAAATCAAGAAAAAGTCACAAAATGGGAAAAAACATGATAATTTCAATCTTCAGTAGCTTAAGAAATATTTTAAAAATCTAACAAGAGTGATAACTTCAAACTCTTTACTCTCTTAAAAATTCTAAAGGATTCTTGTTCTCATAAAGGACTAACTTATATGAGAATTGCCCTTGTGCTCTAAGCAATTATAAATACAGAAAAAATATATATAAAATAATGGTTTTGAAACATTCTTAGACAACATAGGTGGGTGATTTCTAAAAGAAGAGAAAGTGGAGCCCTGTGAATTCCCAAGTCACTGAGTGATGGCAGATTTGGGGGCATAAGGCAGGGAGAGGGAACCCCAACAGGGCCTGGAGGACTTGCTGAGTTGAAGAGTCAGAATTTTAAAGAAGGAGGTGTAGGAGTACAGAATGTATGTAGCTGAATATGGAGAGGAGAGAGCTGTGAAGAGAGGAAGCTCTGGAGCTCTGCAGAGAAGGTTCTTTCCAGTCTTGGGTGGAGACTGACACTACACATAGGCGGGGTGGAACTTCTCAAGGCAGAGGAAACAACCACCGGAAAGCAAGAGGTCAAACATCCCCCCAAATCACACAAGGCAGAGGATAGTCTGTGTTTCCAACTGCTGGAAGGGAAAGGATCTCAAAATACAAGGGACATTGAGTAGAGTTTTCAGAAGACTATTACTTTACTTAGTGGGGCAAAAATATCCCTAGAGTAAAGGCTGCTCTGAATCTTGATTCTCAAAGCATAAAAGAAAGCTTTCGAAGGATTAAAATGATTCCAAATAACTCAATATGTGCCAGATTAAAATCCAACACTCTCTAAAGGAATACAATAGAATTCCTCACTCAAAAATGTAAAATTCACATCTAGCACCCAGTTAAAAATTCCCAGGGTTATAAAGAAGTGGAAAAAAACTCAACCATGAGGGAAAAAAATCAATATCAACCAATAAAGAAATGACAGAGATTATAAAATTATAAGACAAATTGCTTTAAGCAGTGATTATACATATCATAATAGTAATATCATTCATAATGAGGACTACCCAGGTCACCCTATTTCGAATACCCCTTTCTCTACCCCATTCCCTTGCCCAGTACTCTTGTTCTACTTTCTGGTCCATTTTGCTCACAGCCCATCACTTTCTATCAGTATATGGAAAAGTATTTTTAAATTTTTGTAAGTTATTTAAAATTAATGAAATCTATTTATTTAATTAATTTACTATCTATTGTCTCCCCCCTCCCACCCACTGGAATATAAGCTCTGTGGGAGGTGAAATCCTCATCTGTCTTGTTCACTGGTCTAACCCCACAGCCAAGAACAAAGCCTGGCATAAAGTAGGAGCACAATAAATTGGTTAAATGAAAGAAAAAGCTATTGATCATTTTTTATATTTATAAAATTGTGCTAGATTTCTAGAAGTTACAAAAGAGTTAGAAAGCATTATGATTGACCTCAGATTCCTTGATGTCAACATAAAAATGCTTAGTTACACAAGCACACAGTTACATAATTCAAACTTTTCTTTCTTTGGAAATGCAAATTGAAAATCAGTTTATGCAGATATCTCCTTCTTCTTCCCTGTCAGCTTAAAATCACTTGAATTGCCTCCGTAGTTAAGAATTTGGAGAAGCAATGTTGATTCACAACTAAAATATTATAGAAATACTAATGCGATGTAAATGGATCTCAATGAGAATTGATTTTTAAAATATTTCCTCTGTTTATACTCTATTTCCTAAAAGAATTTAGACAAATTTGCAATAAAAACATATATACGATACCATAAAGACTAGTAAAGGAGCCACATGATATCAGAAAGAAAAAAGGAAGTGATAACTATGGCAAAGCAGTGAATGAGGATATTTTGAGTATAAAATTTGTTTCTGAGCTTCTTTCAAGCTATGGCAAAAAGGAAGCACAAATATAATATGTAATTATTCTCTTTAAAAACATGAAACAATCTGGGAATGGTGGTACATGCCTTTAGTTCCAGCTACTTGAGAGGGCAAGGCAGGAGGATTTCTTGAGCCCAGGAATTTGAGGCTGTAATGTGCTATGGTTGTATCTGTGAATAGCCATTGTACTATACCCTGAACAACATAGCAAGACACCTCTCTTGAGAAAAAATGAAAAACAAAACAACAACAATAGTAACAACAACAAAACATGTATAATACTGCCTGTAGAGGCAAACATTAAATTCCTTAAATTAGCATTGACTTTCAAGCAAAATTTGCCACTCAAATCCTTATGGAGTGCTATCATTTAAGGGATAGTATCTACATGCCCAATTTTGTAGAAGGAGTATTTGTCGTTTTCTTTTTGAGACAGGATCTTGCCTTGTCACTCAGGCTGGAGTGCAGTGTTGTAATCATGGCTCACCACAGCCTCAACATCTTTGACTCAAGAGGTTGAGGTAGGATCCTCCTGCCTCAGCCTCCCAAGTAGATGGGACTATAGGCGTATACCATCATGACTGGCTAATTTTATTATTTTTTTTTTATAGACACAGGTTCTCACTATGTTGTCCAGGCTTGTTTCGAACTCCTAGGTTCAAGCAATGGTCTTGCCTTGGCTTCCCAGAGTGTTTGGATTACAGGTGTAAGTCATTGCACCTGGCCAAATGTTATTTATAAAGCTATTTTTTTGAAACAAAGTCTAGTGGAAATTGAGGCTTAACATTAAATAGTAACTCAATGAAAGCATTCCTATATGTTGCTATAGTAAGTTACTGATTAAATAAATTGATGCAAAGATATGGTTACCTAAAGTATCAAAGTATTTTTGTCAAAAAGTATTAGTATTGATGATATTTTGACAGTATTCAGGTAACAGGGAATTCAAAATTGAGCTCTGTAACGAATGAAGAGTTTCTTCAGCAATAATCACAATGACACTGATAAGTTTCATGCATGAAAAGAAATTAGCAAAGTCACCAATTTGTTCTAAAAGTTTAAAAGACTGATTTGCATTTTAACTTTGAAGATAGGTCAACCATCTTCTGCATGTGAAATACAGGTGGGCAAGAAAGTAAGGCCAACTTTTTCTATATAGAACTTTTTATTTGTTAAAATGGCTAGGCACAATAGACGTTTATGGAGTATGCTCCATAAGACTTAAATAGATAGTTTTGCTTAGGCAAATTTTATGGAAAGGTATTTTCATTCAATTTTCTGTATCATAAGATAATCTTGGTAAGATTTCTACAGAATGTTAGATTTTGAGTAACACTGCATCCTGATGAAACAGCCAGAATGAAAAACTTGCTAATGCTTATGCTCAAGTCACTCAATTCAATGACTTTCAGTAGAACTATATTTTTAATGTAAGTTGAACAACTGTATGCCACAAGAATCTTTTGGAAGCCCAGAATTTGAGTATTTATTCAATAAATGAAGATGTATCTTGAAAAAAAGTAAAAAAAGTAAATCACTGAGTCCAGCCAGTTTGAGAATGCTACTTTAAATCTTCTTAGAAAAGTGATATTAGAGAAAATATTTTAATAAAGTAATTATTAGTAATCTATAAAATTAAAAAGTAATCTGACAGAAATAATCAGAGCCATGTACTTAATCAGTGAAAAACTAAAACGCTTGTAATAAAGGGCATATTCTAAATAATATCTCATGTACTTATGTTGCATCCCCTAATATGATGGCTTAATAGATTGGAGGAGATGATGCATATTGAAAATCATATGTATTTTTGTTCATGAGTCCTCTTAATTTAATGGACTAGGAAAAGATAGAAACACTTCCAGCAAATTTTTTGAGTCCCTATGAAGCTTGTTATTTTTGTCAATGGGAGAGAACTTTCAGTCTGCCTGTCCGCTGTTTTGAGAAATAATCATTTAAGGTCATTAAACTTCCATAGCTGACAAAAAATTCCATAATATAAGTTTCAGTTAATCATGGGAAATTTGAGATGTATATTTACTGAACCACCTTTCTAAAACCTTGTGAAAAAATGATGGTAAATATTTTTAATAATGAAAAAAAAAAAAACAGTAGCAGATGAAAGAAGATGAAAGAAGTCAACAAATTTAAAAATGAAGAGTAAGTGAAAGAAGAGAAACTAACTGACTTTGCCAACTGGGTGAAGCACCTGCAATGGCTGGAGGCACAAGTTACCACTAGAGGAAGGGATGAATTGGTCTGATATAAACACAAGCATTTGTTTGAAATTATATGGAGGCCTATTTTGTTTTGTTGCACTTCACAGATATCATGTTTTTGTTTTTTTTTTGTTTGTTTGTTTTTTTAAATAAATTGAAGGTTGCAACCCTGCAGCAAGCAAGCAAGACAATTAGCATCATTTTTGCAATAGCATGTTCTAAGTTTGGGTGTCTGTGTCACAATTTCATAATCCTCTTTATATTTTTAACTTTTTTCATTATTTTCATATCTGTTATGGTGATCTGTGAGCAGTGATCATTCACGTTACTACTATAATTGTTTTGGGGTACCACAAACTGTGCCTATATAAAATGACAATCTTAATTGATAAATGTATATGTTTTGACTGTTCCATCAACCAGCTCTTCTCTCTCTCTCACTTCTCAGGCCTATTTTCTGAGACACAACAATATTAAAATTAGGCCATTAAAATTAACCCTCCAATGGCCTCTAGATGTTCAAATGAAATAATAGTTGTATATCTCTCACTTTAAATCAAAAGGTAGAAATGAAAAAGCTTAGTGAGGAAGGCATATTGAAAGCCAAGATAGCTAAAAGCTAGGCCTATTGTACCAAACAGCCAAGTTGTGAAAGCAAAGGAAAAGTTCTTGAAGGAAATTAAAAGTGCTATTCAGTGAACACATGAATGATAAGAAAGCAAAACAGCCTTATTGCTGATATTGTGTAGACTGGATAAAAGATAAAATCAGTCCCAATGTTTCTTTAAGCCAAAGCCTAATCCAGAGCAGGCCCTAACTCTCCAATTCTATGAAGTCTAGCAGAGGTTGGTTCATGAGACTTAAGGAAATAAGTTGTCTCATAACATAAAAGTATAAGGTGAAGCAGCAAATGCTGATATAGAAACTATGTCAAGTTTTCCAGAAGATCTTGCTAAGATCATTGATGATGGTGGCTACACCAAACAGCAGATTTTCAATGTAGATAAAACAGGCTTATATTGAAAGAAGATACTATCTAGGTCTTTCATAGCTAGAGAGAAATCAACGACTGGCTCCAAAGCTTCAAAAGACAGGCTGATTCTCTTGTCAGAGGGTTAGTGCAGCTGGCGACTAGGCCAGTGCTCATTTAGCATCCTGAAAATCCTAAGGCCCTTAAGAATTATGCTAAATCTACTCTTCCTGAGCTCTGCAAATGGAACAACAAAGCCTGGATGGCAGACTTTCTGTGTACGGCATAGTTTACTGAATATTTTAACCCTTCTGTTGAGACCTACTGCTCAGAAAAAAAGATTCCTTTTAAAATTTTACTGCTCATTGACAATGCATCTGGTCACTCAAGGACTTTGATGCAGATGATAAAGAGATTAACATTTTCATGCCTGCTAACAAACACAGCATCCATTTTATAATCCATGGATCAAGGAGAAATTTCAACTTTCAAGTCTTATTATTTAAGAAATACATTTTATAAGGCTGTAGCTGCCAGAGTCAGTGATTCATCTGATGGATCTGGACAGCGTCAATTGAAAATCTTCTGAAAAGAATTCAGATTTCTAGATGTCATTAACAACATTCATGATTCATGGGAGAAGATCAACACATCCACATTAACAGGACTTTGGAGGAAGTTGATTCAAACCCTCAAGGGGTGACTTTGAGGGGTTCAAGAGTTCAGTGGAAGAAGTCCCTGCAGGTGTGGCAGAAAGAGCAAGAGAACTAGAATTAGAAATAGAACCTTTATAAAGATGTGACTGAATTGCTGCAATCTTAGGATAAAACTTGAATGGATGAGGAGTTGTTTCTTATGGATGAGCAAAGAAAGTGGTTTCTTGAGAGGGGATCGACCTTGGGTAAAGATGCTGTGAACATTGTTGAAATGACAACAAATGACATGTAATAGAACATCAACTTAGTTGATAAAGCAGTGGCAGGGTTGGAGAGGTTTTAGTCAATCTGTTTTTTAACTCAAATTTTGAAAAAACTTCTATTGTGGGTCAAATGCTATCAAAAGGCATCACGTTATGGAACAATCTTTCGTGAAAACAAGAGTCAATGAACGTGGCAAACTTCATTGTGATTTTACGAAATTGTCACAGCTCCCCCAAACTTCGGCAACCACCACCTTGAGCAGTCAACAGCCATCAACATGGAGGAAATATTCCCACCAGCAAGAATATTATGACTTGCTGAAGGTTCAGATGACTGTTTGCATTTTATAGCAATACAGTATGTTAAAATTAAAGTATATACATTATTTTTTAGATATAATGCTATTGCACACTTAACATACTACAGTATGCTGTAAGGATAACTTTTTTTTTTGAGATAGGGTCTTGCTGTGTTGCCTAGACTGGGATGCAGTGGTATAATCAGGGCTCACTACAGCCTCGACCTCCTGGCCTTAAGCCATCCTCCCACCTCAGCCTCCAGAGTAGCTGGAACCCCAAGCATGTACCACCATGCCTGGCTAATTTTTTATTTTTGTTTTGTAGAAAGGGTCTCACTACATTGGCCAATCTAAAAATAACTTTTGTATGCACTAGAAAACCAAACAATTCTTATGACTCACTTGGTTGTAATAGTCGCTTCATTGCAGTTGCCTGGAACTGAACCTATATTATGTCCATAGTATGCCTGTATGTAGAAAATTCTTAGACAGCTCTTCCTCTCCAATTAGGTCTGTTTACATACATTGAACAACTAAGCAATTGCTTTTCTCCATTAACAGAAGATGGAGGAAATAAAGGAGAGAGAGATCCTGAACAGGGAAAACAGCAGAAAATATGATGAAGCACAAAACTTTAAACTGGGAGATAGTGTGAAAATCTGTATAGTCAAAAACAGCATCCTCAACTTCCTTTTCACATTTACTTGCTAAATAATGATAGCCAGGCTATCCACTAACTACCACCAAACCCCAGCCACTACTGCTAAAACAGGAAATGAGATTCTTGATATTTTTCAATCCTCTTAAAGAAATGCTTTTTCTGCCTCACTTTTAATAACTCACCAGACATTTGAGGAAAGTCATCATCATGAAAGACAGGCTGATATAGCAAATTAAAGTGAAATCAAAATGAAAAAATACCAACAAAATCTTAAAAGAGATAAAAGAAATATTTATTCAACAAAAATAACATATTTCAAATAGAAATAATCTAAGACTAAGCAAAAACTCTTAGATACTAAAAAGAAACAAAATACAAAATATACAAAATAAAATAAAAATGAAATTGATAAACTTCTTTCCAGGCTGATTAGGCAAAAATAGAAATGGTACAAATTATTGATATTAGGTATGAGATCATTGATATCATCAAATATTCTAGACATAATAAAAGAGTACTAAGAGACTTGGTGAAATATGACAGGTTCTCACTCATATTTGGGAGCTAAAAGTTGATCTCATGGAAGTAGAGTACAATAATAGATACCAGAGGCTGGGAATAGGGAATAGTGTGTGGGTGGGTGAGGAGGAGGTGAGGAGAAATTGGTTCATGGGTACAAACATACAGTTAGATAGAATGAATATGCTTTCTAATGTTTGATAGCAGAATAGCATGACTGAAGTTAACAATAATGCATTGTATATTTCAAAATAGCTGGTAAACAGGACTTAAAATGTTTTCAACACATACAACTGATAAATATTTGAGGTAATGGATATCTTAAACATCCTAATTTGATCATTACACATTCTATGCATGTAACAGAATATCACAGGTACTCTCCATAAGTAGGTACAAATATTATGTGTCAATAATTTTTTTTAAAAAGACCATGATAAACAACTTCATGCCAATAACTTTTAAAATTTAATGATGTAGATATTCTTTAAAGAAACAAACTTTTAAAGCTCAGCTTAAGGAAAAACATAACTAGAATAGCTCTGTAATATCAAATAATTAAATGTGTAGTTACAAACATTCTCATAAAGAAGCTTTAGTTCTAGTTGGCTTCACAGGTAATTTCTACCCAACATTTAAAGGAGGAAGTAATGCCAATTATACACAAACACTTTCCAAAAACTGAAGACAAAGGCATTCTTTCCAATTTCTTCTAAAAGGCCAGTATTTCTGTGATACTAAAACCAGACCAAAACATATTAAAAGAAAATTACAGGTCCATATCTCTCAGATACATAGATATAAATATATCAAACAAAATGTTAGCAATTCAGTACATCAATACATACAAATAATAATATATTATGACCAAGTAGAAAGACTAGGAATGCAAAGCTTTCCATCTGAAAATCAGCCAAGGTAATTTGCCATATTAACAGGCTACAAAGGGAATGGAAAACCGTATGATTATCTCAACATATGATGTTACTATACTTAACAAAATCCAATATCTCAACTGATAAAAACTCTTGGTAAACTAGCAAAAGAAGGGGATCCACTGAACCTGAAAAAAAGCCTTTAACAAAAAGCTACAATTACCAGCATACTTAATGGTGAAAAGACTCAAATGTTCTCCCCTTAATATCAAGTACAGTGCAAGGATGGCTTCTGCCACTACTTCTATTCAGGATTGCACTGATGGTTCTAGCCAGTGCAATAAGACAAGGTTAAAAAAAAAAAGTTACTCATTTTGCAATAAAAGAGGTACAACTGTCTTTATTCAGATAACATGATCATACATGGTAAATTCCTATAGAATCTACAACAATGCAACTAGAAGTAATAAATTAGAAAAGTTGAAGCATACAAGATCAGTATACAAAATAAGTTCTATTTTTAGCAATGAGCAATCAGAAATTTAAATGCAAAACACAGCAGTGTCAAAATTATTACTTAGTGATAAGTCTGCGTAAGTTCTATAGTTTCTTTAAAAACTATAAAATTCTGCCAAAAGAATTAAAGAAGACATAGAGAGAAATACCAAGTTTATGGGTTAGAAGAATCCAATATTGTAATTCTCCCCAATTTGATTCCTATATTTCATGTAATTTCTGTCAGAATCCCAGAAGATGTTTCGTAGAAATTTACAAGCTGATTCTGAAATTCATATGAAAATGCAAAGGATATAGAATAACCAAAATAATGCTGCATAAGAACAACAAAGTTGGAAGACTTAAAGTACCTGATTTCAGGAATTATTATAGAACTACAATTAAGACATTGCAGTACTGGCAGAAAGATATATAACACAATACATCAGTGGAATAAAGAGTTCAGAAATAAATCCATATGTACATAGTCAAATGATTTCAACAAAAGTGCAAAGCCAATCGGTTTTAAAAAGTATTTTCAAAGTTGTTGACATGTTGAAAATTTGGATATTCATATGTAACAAAAAAACGTGGATTCATACTTTGTATCAGAAACAAAAGTTAGCCTATAATGAATCATAGATCTAAATGTAAAAGCCAAAAACTATATGACTTCTAAAAGAAAACAAAAGAGGAGAAAATATTTGTTATCTTGGATCAGACAAATCACCACAAGCATAGTCCATAAAATTAAAAAAAATTGGAATTCAACAAAATTAAAAACTTCTGCTCTTTGAAAGACACTATTGAAATAACAAAAGTACAAGCCACAGATTGAGGGAAAATATTTGCAAGTCATATATATGTTAAAGATTTTGAATCCATAATCTATAAGGAAATCTCAAAACTAATTAATAAGAAAACAAACAACTTTCAAAAAGCAGCAAAAAATTTGAAGACTTTTCTAAAGAAGATATATGGATGCCAAATAAGCTCTTAAAAAGATGCTCAACGTGATTACCCATTAGAGAAATACAAATTAAAACTTCAATGAGATACCACTACAAACCTGTTGGAAATGCTAAAATTAAGACTGATCATACCAAGTGCTGGTGAGGATATGGAGCAACTGGAACTTATTTATACTGCTGATGGAGATGTAAAATGATGCAACACCTTTAGAAAACGGTTTCAGTTGCTTGAAAAGTCAAATATACACCTACAATATGACCCAGCCTTTCCTCTCCTATTTCAGATAGCAAGGGCTTCACATGTTTGCCTCATGTACATCGTTTCTCAGGAAAGTACCAGGGTATGCTCTTCAGTATAGTTAGAACATAAACCAAGAAATACAAAGAAAATGGTTCAGGACACAGGAGTCCCACCTCCGAAAGAGGTTTTATAGTAAAAGGAGTCTCAAGGAAAGCATTAGACCTGCAAAGAGCAACCAGTCAAGAATGGAATAGACATGTAGTTTCCAGAAGAAAAATTGCAACGCATCAGTTATATGATAGGTTTAGTTGTGTAAAAGTTTTTATTAACACACAGTTCAAGGGTACTGTAAGAAGCCAGGAAATGAAATGAATGAAAAAATGAGGCATTTATTACAAAAGAAAATAAAAATTTATCAGTAGCAGGAACAATAATAAACACTACTTGCCTTAGGATGAACAATATTTTTGTAATCATAATAACACTAAATAATACTTTAAGCAAAGATTATTATATAATTTAACCAAAAATAATTATATAATTGATAGGAAATACTGGGCAAGATAGAAAATGTATAAGGAAGCTGAATAATTTGCTATAATAAATATTTGTTGCAAACTGACTTAGCCAACTTAGTTCTACATAAACCCTCAGATTCTTTTTAGTAATACGAAAGCCTCCAAAGGAGATTGAATTCAGTGATGTTTAGCTACTGTTCAATATCCTCAAACAAGTCTTTACTGAAGAAGGCAAGTCAGAAAAAACTGTCACATAAAATCTCCCCTATTACATAAACATCCATCAGCGCACGAGCAGACACATAAACAATCCTATGATTCAAGAGGTCTCATTCTCATTCTTTTAGATGTTCTGACTAAAATCCACATGTAAATGTAATCAGAGACAAACAAGAAATATTTTCTGAGGCAGGATTTAATTTTAAAAATAGGCAATTGCCTATCAGAATTCCTCCAAATTAGTCTGTTAATGGGACCCTCTAGGGATTAAGCCTATGATTAACTGTAAGGCTTTAAACTACAGGCTTCTTTAGATTATATTCATGTTTAATGATAAAATAGAGAAAACTCTAAAATATTTCAGCCAGTCCACATATCTTGAATACATCTAATTTACCAACGATCAGCTCATGCAAATTTCAAACTAAAAGCCATTAATTCACCTATGGAAAGTCATTTCTTATATTCATTATGCTAATTATCAAATCCTGTGATGTAAGAAATAAACAAGACAGAAGGATTTGTAGTGATAGCCTATGGAGAGTGGGTTTCCTGATTAGCTGACTGTATCTAAGGTGTGATTAGAATAACTGATCAAGAGCAAGATGGCCAAATAGGAACAGCTCCAGTCTCCAACTCCCAGCGCGAGCGACACAGAAGACCGGTGATTTCTGCATTTTCAACTGAAGTACTGGGTTCATCTCACTGGGGAGTGCTGGACGATCGGTGCTGGTCAGCTGCTGCAGCCCGACCAGCGAGAGCTGAAGCAGGGCGAGGCATTGCCTCACCTGGGAAGCGCAAGGGGGAAGGGAATCCCTTTTCCTAGCCAGGGGAACTGAGACACACAACACCTGGAAAATCGGGTAACTCCCACCCCAATACTGCGCTTTAAGCAAACAGGCACACCAGGAGATCATATCCCACACCTGGCCGGGAGGGTCCCACACCCACAGAGCCTCCCTCATTGCTAGCACAGCACTCTGTGATCTACCGGCAGGGCAGCAGCGAGGCTGGGGGAGGGGCGCCCGCCATTGCTGAGGCTTAAGTAGGTAAACAAAGCTGCTGGGAAGCTCGAACTGGGTGGAGCTCACAGCAGCTCAAGGAAACCTGCCTGTCTCTGTAGACTCCACCTCTGGGGACAGGGCAATAACAAACACAGCTGAAACCTCTGCAGATGCAAACGACTCTGTCTGACAGCTTTGAAGAGAGCAGTGGATCTCCCAAGACGGAGGTTGAGATCTGAGAAGGGACAGACACCCTGCTCAAGTGGGTCCCTGACCCCTGAGTAGCCTAACTGGGAGACATCCCCCACTAGGGGCAGTCTGACACCCCACACCTCACAGGGTGGAGTACACCCCTGAGAGGAAGCTTCCAAAGCAAGAATCAGACAGGTACACTCGCTGTTCAGAAATATTCTATCTTCTGCTGCCTCTGCTGCTGATACCCAGGCAAACAGGGTCTGGAGTGGACCTCAAGCAATCTCCAACAGACCTACAGCTGAGGGTCCTGACTGTTAGAAGGAAAACTATCAAACAGGAAGGACACCTACACCAAAACCCCATCAGTACATCACCATCATCAAAGACCAGAGGCAGATAAAACCACAAAGATGGGGAAAAAGCAGGGCAGAAAAGCTGGAAATTCAAAAAATAAGAGCGCATCTCCCCCGGCAAAGGAGCGCAGCTCATCGCCAGCAACAGATCAAAGCTGGACGGAGAATGACTTTGACGAGATGAGAGAAGAAGGCTTCAGTCCATCAAATTTCTCAGAGCTAAAGGAGGAATTACATACCCAGCGCAAAGAAACTAAAAATCTTGAAAAAAAAAGTGGAAGAATTGATGGCTAGAGTAATTAATGCAGAGAAGGTCATAAACGAAATGAAAGAGATGAAAACCATGACACGAGAAATACGTGACAAATACACAAGCTTCAGTAACCGACTCGATCAACTGGAAGAAAGAGTATCAGCGATTGAGGATCAAATGAATGAAATGAAGCGAGAAGAGAAACCAAAAGAAAAAAGAAGAAAAAGAAATGAACAAAGCCTGCAAGAAGTATGGGATTATGTAAAAAGACCAAATCTACGTCTGATTGGGGTGCCTGAAAGTGAGGGGGAAAATGGAACCAAGTTGGAAAACACTCTTCAGGATATCATCCAGGAGAACTTCCCCAACCTAGTAGGGCAGGCCAACATTCAAATCCAGGAAATACAGAGAACGCCACAAAGATACTCCTCGAGAAGAGCAACTCCAAGACACATAATTGCCAGATTCACCAAAGTTGAAATGAAGGAAAAAATCTTAAGGGCAGCCAGAGAGAAAGGTCGGGTTACCCACAAAGGGAAGCCCATCAGACTAACAGCAGATCTCTCGGCAGAAACTCTCCAAGCCAGAAGAGAGTGGGGGCCAATATTCAACATTCTTAAAGAAAAGAATTTTCAACCCAGAATTTCATATCTAGCCAAACTAAGTTTCATAAGTGAAGGAGAAATAAAATCCTTTACAGACAAGCAAATGCTGAGAGATTTTGTCACCACTAGGCCTGCCTTACAAGAGACCCTGAAGGAAGCACTAAACATGGAAAGGAACAACCGGTACCAGCCATTGCAAAAACATGCCAAAATGTAAAGACCATTGAGGCTAGGAAGAAACTGCATCAACTAAGGAGCAAAATAACCAGTTAATATCATAATGGCAGGATCAAGTTCACACATAACAATCTTAACCTTAAATGTAAATGGACTAAATGCTCCAATTAAAAGACACAGACTGGCAAACTGGATAAAGAGTCAAGACCCATCAGTCTGCTGTATTCAGGAGACCCATCTCACACGCAGAGACATACATAGGCTCAAAATAAAGGGATGGAGGAAGATTTACCAAGCAAATGGAGAACAAAAAAAAGCAGGGGTTGCAATCCTAGTCTCTGATAAAACAGACTTTAAACCATCAAAGATCAAAAGAGACAAAGAAGGCCATTACATAATGGTAAAGGGATCAATTCAACAGGAAGAGCTAACTATCCTAAATATATATGCACCCAATACAGGAGCACCCAGATTCACCAAGCAAGTCCTTAGAGATTTACAAAGAGACTTAGACTCCCATACAGTAATAATGGGAGACTTCAACACTCCACTGTCAACATTAGACAGATCAACGAGACAGAAAGTTAACAAGGATATCCAGGAATTGAACTCATCTCTGCAGCAAGCAGACCTAATAGACATCTATAGAACTCTCCACCCCAAATCAACAGAATATACATTCTTCTCAGCACCACATCGTACTTACTCCAAAATCGACCACGTAATTGGAAGTAAAGCACTCCTCAGCAAATGTACAAGAATGGAAATTATAACAAACTGTCTCTCAGACCACAGTGCAATCAAACTAGAACTCAGGACTAAGAAACTCAATCAAAACCGCTCAACTACATGGAAACTGAACAACCTGCTCCTGAATGACTACTGGGCACATAACGAAATGAAGGTAGAAATAAAGATGTTCTTTGAAACCAATGAGAACAAAGATACAACATACCAGAATCTCTGGGACATATTTAAAGCAGTGTGTAGAGGGAAATTTATAGCACTAAATGCGCACAAGAGAAAGCAAGAAGGATCTAAAATTGACACTCTAACATCACAATTAAAAGAACTAGAGAAGCAAGAGCAAACACATTCGAAAGCTAGCAGAAGGCTAGAAATAACTAAGATCAGAGCAGAACTGAAGGAGATAGAGACACAAAAAACTCTCCAAAAAATCAATGAATCCAGGAGTTGGTTTTTTGAAAAGATCAACAAAATTGACAGACCACCAGCAAGACTAATAAAGAAGAAAAGAGAGAAGAATCAAATCTACGCAATTAAAAATGATAAAGGGGATATCACCACCGACCCCACAGAAATACAAACTACCATCAGAGAATACTATAAACACCTCTATGCAAATAAACTGGAAAATCTAGAAGAAATGGATAATTTCCTGGACACTTACACTCTTCCAAGACTAAACCAGGAAGAAGTTGAATCCCTGAATAGACCAATAGCAGGCTCTGAAATTGAGGCAATAATTAATAGCCTACCAACCAAAAAAAGTCCAGGACCAGATGGATTCACAGCTGAATTCTACCAGAGGTACAAGGAGGAGTTGGTACCATTCCTTCTGAAACTATTCCAATCAATAGAAAAAGAGGGAATCCTCCCTAACTCATTTTATGAGGCCAACATCATCCTGATACCAAAGCCTGGCAGAGACACAACAAAAAAAGAGAATTTTAGACCAATATCCCTGATGAACATCGATGTAAAAATCCTCAATAAAATACTGGCAAACCGGATTCAGCAACACATCAAAAAGCTTATCCACCATGATCAAGCGGGCTTCATCCTTGGGATGGAAGGCTGGTTCAACATTCGCAAATCAATAAACATAATCCAGCATATAAACAGAACCAAAGACAAGAACCACATGATTATCTCAATAGATGCAGAAAAGGCTTTTGACAAAATTCAACAGCCCTTCATGCTAAAAATGCTCAATAAATTCGGTATTGATGGAACGTACCTCAAAATCATAAGAGCTATTTATGACAAACCCACAGCCAATATCATACTGAATGGGCAAAAACTGGAAGCATTCCCTTTGAAAACTGGCACAAGACAGGGATGCCCTCTCTCACCACTCCTATTCAACATAGTGTTGGAAGTTCTGGCTAGGGCAATTAGGCAAGAGAAAGAAATCAAGGGTATTCAGTTAGGAAAAGAAGAAGTCAAACTGTCCCTGTTTGCAGATGACATGATTGTATATTTAGAAAACCCCATTGTCTCAGCCCAAAATCTCCTTAAGCTGATAAGCAACTTCAGCAAAGTCTCAGGATACAAAATTAATGTGCAAAAATCACAAGCATTCTTATACACCAGTAACAGACAAACAGAGAGCCAAATCAGGAATGAACTTCCATTCACAATTGCTTCAAAGAGAATAAAATACCTAGGAATCCAACTTACAAGGGATGTAAAGGACCTCTTCAAGGAGAACTACAAACCACTGCTCAGTGAAATAAAAGAGGACACAAACAAATGGAAAAACATACCATGCTCATGGATAGGAAGAATCAATATAGTGAAAATGGCCATACTGCCCAAGGTAATTTATAGATTCAATGCCATCCCCATCAAGCTACCAATGAGTTTCTTCACAGAATTGGAAAAAACTGCTTTAAAGTTCATATGGAACCAAAAAAGAGCCCGCATCTCCAAGACAATCCTAAGTCAAAAGAATAAAGCTGGAGGCATCATGCTACCTGACTTCAAACTATACTACAAGGCTACAGTAACCAAAACAGCATGGTACTGGTACCAAAACAGAGATATAGACCAATGGAACAGAACAGAGTCCTCAGAAATAATACCACACATCTACAGCCATCTGATCTTTGACAAACCTGAGAGAAACAGGAAATGGGGAAAGGATTCCCTATTTAATAAATGGTGCTGGGAAAATTGGCTAGCCATAAGTAGAAAGCTGAAACTGGATCCTTTCCTTACTCCTTATACGAAAATTAATTCAAGATGGATTAGAGACTTAAATGTTAGACCTAATACCATAAAAATCCTAGAGGAAAACCTAGGTAGTACCATTCAGGACATAGGCATGGGCAAAGACTTCATGTCTAAAACACCAAAAGCAACGGCAGTAAAAGCCAAAATTGACAAATGGGATCTCATTAAATTAAAGAGCTTCTGCACAGCAAAAGAAACTACCAGCAGAGTGAACAGGCATCCTACAGAATGGGAGAAAATTTTTGCAATCTACTCATCTGACAAAAGGCTAATATCCAGAACCTACAAAGTACTCAAACAAATTTACAAGAAAAAAACAAACAACCCCATCAAAAAGTGGGCAAAGGATATGAACAGACATTTCTCAAAAGAAGACATTCATACAGCCAACAGACACATGAAAAAATGCTCATCATCACTGGACATCAGAGAAATGCAAATCAAAACCACAATGAGATACCATCTCACACCAGTTAGAATGGCGAGCATTAAAAAGTCAGGAAACAACAGGTGCTGGAGAGGATGTGGAGAAATAGGAACACTTTTACACTGTTGGTGGGATTGTAAACTAGTTCAACCATGATGGAAAACAGTATGGCGATTCCTCAAGGATCTAGAACTAGATGTGCCATATGCCCCAGCCATCCCATTACTGGGTATATACCCAAAGGATTATAAATTATGCTGCTATAAAGACACATGCACACGTATGTTTATTGCAGCACTATTCACAATAGCAAAGACTTGGAATCAACCCAAATGTCCATCAGTGACAGATTGGATTAAGAAAATGTGGCACATATACACCATGGAATACTATGCAGCCGTCAAAAAGGATGAGTTTGCGTCCTTTGTAGGGACATGGATGCAGCTGGAAACCATCATTCTTAGCAAACTATCACAAGAACAGAAAACCAAACACCGCATGTTCTCACTCATAGGTGGGAACTGAACAATGAGATCACTTGGACTCAGTAAGGGGAACATCACACACAGGGGCCTATCATGGGGAGGGGGGAGGGGGGAGGGATTGCATTGGGAGTTATACCTGATGTAAATGATGAGTTGATGGGTGCAGCACACCAACATGGCACAAGTATACATATGTAACAAACCTGCACGTTATGTACATGTACCCTACAACTTAAAGTACAATAATAATAAATAAATTTTTTTAAAAAAATAACTGATCACACACAGGATATAATTAACCCAATACACACATGTCTCATTGTATGCTGAAATGAAGTGCTATAGATAGCATAGTAGCAGCTAATAGATAAGTGTCTACAATCAATAAAAGAATACAAGCATATAATTTGGAATGTTAGGTGAAAATACCAAAAGAGAGCCAAAAGAGTTGAAAGTGGTCACCCCTTGAGATTGTGGGATGGGGTGATGTGTGATGCAGTGAGGGCAAGGAACTCCACTCATTTTCAGTTTTTTCATACCCTTTAAAATAATTTAAAAGTCATATACATGCATTTCTTTGCTAAGCATGAAATTAATTGAATGAGATAAAAGGTTACAAATAAAAGCCAGAATAGCAATATTATCTTGGGAAATTGCAAGGAGTTTCTGCTCCCATAACTGGGAGGAAGGGATAAAAGCTTCTGGTCTCCCTTGTTTCAGAAAAACATTTCAGTTGTTCCTGGGATCCACTGATGTATGCAGGCTCTTTGCTTTTCTCTTTTGAATAAAAGATAAAAGACAAATAAGATAATAATGAAATTAAAATTGCACATTAGATGGAATATAGATGAAGTACGGAAATAAATATGCTTCACTTCAAATCAACGACACTCCACAAAGGGTTCAGCACCTTGATTTGAAGTGAAATGAATAAAAGTAGTTAGAAAATTCCCTGTATTATAAATGACAAGGTTGAGTGGGGATCTTTATGAGCAGGGCTGAATGGGCAGGATTCAGTTCAGTTCAGGGCACCACCACTACAGAACACCCATTCTCTGTCAGGCATTGTGCCAGCTGCTGAGAGAGTGCACAGTGAGGAATAAGATGCTGACGGTTCTCAAAGAGTTCATGTCTGGTGGGGAAAGACAAACAACACGGGTCAGTTTGTTGATGGATATTCTCCAAAAGTGGCATACCATTGTAGGTCTTGAAATATGGCTGTTTGCACCCCGGCCTTCTTACAAGCAGTTTCCTCTGCCAGGAATGAGTGAGCTTAATTTTGGAAGAGATAATTTCCACTTACCAAAGCTCTTCAAGATTTTACTCAAATTTTACCCATGCTGTGAAGCTTTCCTTCACCAACATAGATCCCCTTCTCTCCCTCATGCCCTGTAATGCAACTTTAATCACTACACTTACCCAGTTAAGTTGTCATTGTCACCTTACTAGACTATCACCTCTAAACAAAATGTTTTTTAAACAATCAGGATTTTTTTTAAAGTAAGTATTGCTATTACTCATTCTTAAATAATAACATAATGCTAGGTACATAGGTGTTCAGTTAACATTTGCTGACTCATTAGTGGGAAATTTGGGGGGATGCTGCTGATGACATCTTTGATGTGTAAACACCTAAGTTGAAATTTGCAGTATAAATACAAAGTCATCTGCAGGCAGGTAGGTTAAATATAAAATGCATTGTAGAGAAAACAAAGAGTGAGTTCAAAGATTGGATGATTGAAACACCTTAGAGTATTCAGAAGATGGCCTATGATTCAAAATTGCTGAGGGATAATCAGAAATAAACTTTTAACAACTCAGGGTCAGATCACAAAAAAAACTTCTGTTTCATTCTATAGGTTGGATTTTATAGGTCATGGGGAATTATTTGGGTTTAAGCAGAGAAGTAATAAAATGTGTACTTTTATTCAAAGGCAGAATTTATTTTTTTTTCCAAATGATATAAATAGTACACATTGTGTAAAATTTAAAACATAGAAAAATTATAAAAACAAAAGGTATAGAAAGTACAATGTTTTAAAGTGTCCTAAAATCCCAACAACTTGAGATACCACCATTAATTTGGTGACTATCTTTTAGTGCATCACATTATACGTACTCATAGATGTAAAATGCACAAATATTACATTATACATAAACTGAATCATTTAATTTATTCTATTTCTATTGTGCAAACACTTTTTATTTTCTCTTCCTACTTTAACTTACTCACTCTTTTCTTTTTTCTAAGTCCCATACAAATAATATTAACATGCGATTACACATTAATAATCACGTATATGTGAGATTTTTGCCATTATTTGAAAAAGATCAGTCATATACTTCTTTCTTCATTTAGCTTTTCCCACTTCAGAATATATTGTAAAAATTCCTCCAGTTCAAGTAGTATAAAGACAACTCAGTCTTTTTAATGGCTCTATATCTTATAGTACAAATGTACCACAAATTATTCAATCATTTCCCTATTGATAGGAATGTAATGTTTTTAGTTTTTTAAACTAGTAACTATGATGTAGCCAACGTCCTTGTAAATATATCTTTATTAATTGGTGGTAATTCATAGACTAAATTCTTAACAGAGGGAATTATGTGTTAAATTGTAAAATTTTTAATTTGAATAGATATTGCCCAATTTCTTTTTAGAAATGCTTGCAGTAATTAATATTGTACTAGAAATGTATGAGAGTACCTTTTCCTCTTACGACTGCAGCCTGTAGGTATCATTCTTTTCACTTTTTGTGAATCTTGTAAGGGATAAATGGATCTTAACATTCCTTTAATTTGCTTTTTTTCCCCCTCACTGCTACTAGGATTGGGCATCATTTTGTATATATATGTATTGGTTATTTGGATTGCTCATCTGTCAGTTTCCTATCATTTGCTTATTATCCTATAGAGTTTTTAATTAATCTGTAAAAGCTCTTTCTAAAGCATAGATATTAATATCTTTTGCATTTTGGAATAATTTTCATGACAATTAGAAGATAGACTGAGACTGAACATCACTGGAGGCAAATAAATTGCTTAGAAGACTTTGAAAAAAAAGTCCAAATGAGAGATGAAGAGCATCCAAACCAAGAAACTGGCAATGCTCATGGAGGGCAAGAGGATGTGATACAGAGATCCGCATTAGGTGTCTCCTCATCAGAGATTACTAATCTTATAGTCCTTAATCTCTCACACTTCAGCTTAAATCTCAGTTTCCAAAGAAGGTGCATGATACACACCATGAACACAAAACCATGACTTCAATTAGGAGAACAGGAGAAAAATCCCCCTTCCATCCCAAGTCTTCATGTGTGAATAAGACAAGGACTTTGTACTCTTTGATTTTTTGTCAATAGTTATACACAACTGTGACTCCTGCCACTGAACGATGTCAATGTCTTCTGAATATCAAATTAAAAATTTATGCACTTTCAGTAAAGTTTTTCTGTGAAGTATGTTTTATTTTAACTTTAAAAATTAGTCACTCATATTTTCTTTTGTTTTAATTCTCTAATAACCAGGGAATTTGATTTCTTAACCATAATGTTCCATTTTGGTATCATGTCAAAGATGACCTTCCTGGGGGAACTAATGTCTAGTCACAGGTGTCTAGTAAAATCCTGGGCACTCCTTTGGCTAACACATTCTTTGAGCATTTTATTAGGTTGGTGTTAAAAGTAATTGTGGTTTTTGCAGATTTTTTTTTTTTTTTTTTTTTGAGATAGAGTTTTGCTTTTGTCGCCCAGGCCAGAGTGCAATGGCACAATCTTGGCTCACCACAACCTCTACCTCCTGTGTTCAAGTGATTCTCATCCCTCAACATCCTGAGTAGCTGGGATTACAGGCATGTGCTACCACTCCTGGCTAAGTTTGTATTTTTAGTAGAGATGGGGTTTCTCCATGTTGGTCAGACTGGTGTCAAACTCCCGACCTCAGGTGATCCATCTGCCTTGGCCTCCCAAAGTGCTGGGATTACAGACGTGAGCCACTGTGCCCAGCCAGAAATATTTTTAAATGCAAAAACCACAATTACATTTGCACCAACCTAATCATTGTATTTCCAGCCTTACTTGATGGTGAAAAGCAGTAACTAGAATTTGTTACCTCATGTTTCTACGTACTGTGTGATGTATGACTTTACATAGAAAGACAAGTGTAAAATAGCATTAATATAGATAACATTTAGAAGAAACTATGTTAAGATTTGGGGACCGGTGGGTACAGTTATATTTGGTGAGCAATGTGTGGGGAATAAATTAGCTTGTTTAAAAATTTTTTTTAAAGAACTTTAAGAGAAAAGTGTGTAGAAATTCAAGGAATGATTTATTCACATGCTTTGAAACAAAGGAAATCAGCATGATAAATACCTGGAAAATTCCCAGAAAATAGCCACTTACTGATATACTAACCATACGTACAAAAAATGTTATGTAGAGGCTTAAGGGTAAACTTTACTATTATAATTTCAGGCATGATAGATCCCATTATCTATTATTTTCTTATTCTGAAAGAAGATTCTATAATATTTCTTAAGAAATTATATTTTCACTATACCAGGGGGCAGTTCCAAGATGGCCAAATAGGAACAGCTCCAGACTCCAGCTCCCAGAGTGAGCAACACAGAAGATGGGTGATTTCTGCATTTCCAACTGAGGTACTGGGTTCATGTCACTGGGGCATGTCAGACAGTGGGTGCAGGACAGTGGATGCAGCCCACCGAGTGAGAGCCAAAGCAGGGCGAGGCATCACCTCACCTGGGAAATGCAAGGGGGAAGGGAGTTCCCTTTCTTAGCCAAGGGAAACAGTGACACACAACACCTGGAAAATTGGGTCACTCCCACTCTAATACTGCACTTTAGCAAGGGTCTTAGCAAACGGCACACCAGGAGTTTATATCCTGTGCCTGGCTTGGAGGGTCCCACACCCACAGAGCCTCCCTCATTGCTAGCACAGCAGTCTGAGATCTAACTGCAAGGCAGCAGTGAGGTTGGGGGAGGGGCGCCGGCCACTGCTGAGGCTTGAGTAGGTAAACAAAGCAGCCAGGAAGCTCAAACTGGGTGGAGCCAACTGCAGCTCAAGGAGGCGTGCCTGCCTCTGTAGACTCCACCTCTGGGGACAGGGCATAGCCAAACAAAAGGCAGCAGAAACCTCTGCAGGTTTAAATGTCCCTGTCTGACAGCTTTGAAGAGAGTAGTGGTTCTCCCAGCACGGAGTTTCAGATCTGAGAACGGACAGACTGCCTCTTCAAGTGGGTCCCTGACCCCTGAGTAACCTAACGGGGAGACACCCCCACTAGGGGCAGACTGACACCTCACATGTCTGAGTGCCCCTCTGAGACGAAGCTTCCAGAGGAACGATCAGGCAGCAACATTTGCTGTTCAGCAATATTCACTCTTCTGCAGTCTCCACTGCTGATATACAGGCAAACAGGGTCTGGAGTGGACCTCGAGCAAACTCCAACAGACCTGCAGCTGAGGGTCCTGATTGTTAGAAGGAAAACTAACTAACAGAAAGGACACCCACACCAAAACCCCATCTGTACGTCACCATCATCAAAGACCAAAGGTAGAAAAAAACCCAAAGATGGGGAAAAAGCAGTGCTGAAAAGCTAAATATTCTAAAAATCACAGTGTCTCTTCCCCTCCAAAGGAATGCAGCTCCTCATCAGCAATGGAACAAAACTGGATGGAGAATGACTTTGATGAGTTGAGAGAAGAAGGCTTCAGATGATCAAACTTCTCTGAGCTAAAGGAGGAAGTTTGAACCCATTGCAAAAAACCCTAAAAACCTTGAAAAGAGATTTCACAAATGGCTAACTAGAGTAACCAATGTACAGAAGTCCTTAAATGATCTGATAGAGCTGAAAACCATGACACATGAACTACGCGACAAATGCACAAGCTTCAGTAACTGACTCGATCAACTGGAAGAAAGGGTATCAGTGATTGAAGATCAAATGAATGAAATGAAGTGAGAAGAGAAGTTTAGAGAAAAAAGAGAAAAAATAAATGAACAAAGCCTCCGACAAATATGGGACTATGTGAAAAGACTAAATCTATGTCTGATTGGTATACCTGAAAGTGATGGGGAGAATGGAACCAAGTTGGAAAACACTCTGCAGGATATGATCCAGCAGAACTTCCTCAACTAAGCGAGGCAGGCCAACATTCAAATTCAGGAAATACAGAGAATGCTACAAAGATACTCCTTGAGAAGAGCAACTCCAAGACACATAAATGTCAGATACATCAAAGTTGAAATGAAGGAAAAAATGTTAAGGGCAGCCAGAGAGAAAGTTTGGGTTACCCACAAAGAGAAGCCATTCAGACTAATAGCAGATCTCTCAGCAGAAACTCTATAAGCCAGAGCAGAGAGGGGCCAATATTCAATATTCTTAAAGAAAGGAATTTTCAACACAGAATTTCATATCCAGCCAACCTAAGCTTCATAAGTGAAGGAGAAATAAAATCCTTGACAGACAAGCAAATGCTGAGAGATTTTGTCACCACCAGGCCTGCCCTACAAGACCCCTGAAAGAAGCAGTAAACATGGAAAGGAACAACTGGTACCAACCACTGAGAAAACATGCCAAAATGTAAAGACCATTGATGCTAGGAAGAAACTACATCAACTAACAAGCAAAATAACCAGCTAACATTATAATGACAGGATCAAGTTCACACATAACAATATTAACCTCAAATATAAATGGGCTAAATGCCCCAATTAAAAGACAAAGACTGGCAAATTGGATAAAGAGTCAAGACCCATCAGTTTGCTGTATTCAGGAGACCCATCTCACATGCAGAGACATACATAGGCTTAAAATAAAGGGATGGAGGAAGATCTACCAAGCAAATGGAGAACAAAAAAAAAGCAGGGGTTGCAATCCTAGTCTCTGAAAAAACAGACTTTAAACCAACAAAGATCAAAAGAGACAAAGAAGGCCATTACATAATGGTAAAGGGATCAATTCAACAAGAAGAGCTAACTATCCTAAATATATATGCACCCATTACAAGAGCACTCACATTCAAAAAGCAAGTCCTTAGAGACTTGCAAAGAGACTTAGACTCCCATACAATAATAATGGGAGACTGTAACACCCCACTGTCAACATGAGACAGATCAACAAGACAGAAAGTTAACAAGGATATCCAGGAAGTAAACTCAACTCTGCACCAAGCAGACCTAATAGACATCTACAGAACTCTTCACCCCAAATCAACAGATTATACATTCTTTTCAGCACCACATTGCACTTATTCCAAAATTGACCACATAGTTGGAAGTAAAGCATTCCGCGGCAAATGTAAAAGAACAGAAATTATAACAAACTGTCTCTCAGATCACAGTGCAATCAAACTAGGACTCAGGATTAAGAAACTCAATCAAAACCACTCAACTACATGGAAACTGAACAATCTACTCCTGAATGACTACTGGGTATGTAACAAAATGAAGGCAGAAATAAAGATGTTCTTTGAAACCAATGAGAACAAAGATACAACATACCAGAATCTCTGGGACACATTTAAAGCAGTGTGCAGAGGGAAATTTATAGCACTAAATGCCCACAAGAGAAAGCTGGAAAGATCTAAAATTGACACTCTAACATCACAATTAAAAGAACTAGAGAAGCAAAAGCAAACACATTCAAAAACTGTCAGTAGGCAAGAAATAACTAAGATCAGCGCAGAACTGAAGGAGACAGAGTCACAAAAAACCCTTCAAAAAAATCAATGAATCCAGGAGCTGATTTTTTGAAAAGATCAATGAAATTAATAGACTATTAGCAAGACTAGAAAAGAAGAAAAGAGAGAAGAATCAAATAGACGCAATAAAAAATGATAAAGCAGATATCACCGCCAACCCCACAGAAATACAAACTACCATCAGAGAATACTATAAACACCTCTACGCAAATAAACTAGAAAATCTAGAAGAAATGGATAATTTCCTGGACACTTACACGCTCCCAAGACTAAACCAGGAAGAAGTCGAATCCCTGAATAGACCAATAACAGGCTCTGAAATTGAGGCAATAATTAATAGCCTACCAACCAAAAAAAGTCCAGGACCAGATGGATTCACAGCTGAATTCCACCAGAGTACAAGGAGGAGCTGGTACCATTCCTTCTGAAACTATTCCAATCAATAGAAAAAGAGGGAATCCTCCCTCACTCATTTTATGAGGCCAACATCATCCTGATACCAAAGCCTGGCAGAGACACAACAAAAAAAAGAGAACTTTAGACCAATATCCCTGATGAACATTGATGCAAAAATCCTCAATAAAATACTGGCAAACCGAATCCAGCAGCACATCAAAATGCTTATTCACCATGTTCAAGTGAGCTTCATCCCTGGGATGCAAGGCTGGTTCAATATACACAGCAAACTTAATCCAGCATATAAACAGAACCAAAGACAAAAACCACATGATTATCTCAATAGATGGAGAAAAGACCTTTGACAAAATTCAACAGTCCTTCATGCTAAAAACTCTCAATAAATTCGGTACTGAGGGAACATATGTCAAATTAATAAGAGCTATTTATGACAAACCCACAGCCAATATCATACTGAATGGGCAAAAACTGGAAGCATTCCTCTTGAAAACTAACACTAGACAGAGATGCCCTCTCTCACCACTCCTATTCAACATAGTGTTGGAAGTTCTGGCCAGGGCAATCAGGCAAGAGAAAGAAATAAAGGGTATTCAATTAGGAAAAGAGGAAGTCAAATTGTCCCTGTTTGCAGATGATATTACTGTATATTTAGAAAACCCCATCATCTCAGCCCCAAATCTCCTTAAGCTGATAAGAAAGTTCAGCAAAGTCTCAGGATACAAAATCAATGTGCAAAAATCACAAGCATTTTTATCCACCAATAACAGACAAAGAGAGCCAAATCATGAGTGAATTCCCATTCACAATAGCTTCAAAGAGAATAAAATACCTAGGAATCCAACTTATAAGGGATGTAAAGGACCTCTTCAAGGAGAACTACAAACCACTGCTCAATGAAATAAAAGAGGACACAAAGAAATGGAAGAACATTCCATGCTCATCGAT
Organism: Macaca fascicularis; assembly: GCF_037993035.2. Classification (NCBI taxonomy): domain Eukaryota; kingdom Metazoa; phylum Chordata; class Mammalia; order Primates; family Cercopithecidae; genus Macaca; species Macaca fascicularis. The sequence continues at coordinate 90,784,839 of NC_088380.1, read as the reverse complement.
AGGAAGAATCGATGTCATGAAAATGGCCATACTGCCCAAGGTAATTTATAGATTCAGTGCCATCCCCATTAGGCTACCAATGACTTTCTTCACAGAATTGGAAAAAACTACTTTAAAGTTCATATGGAACCAAAAAAGACCCTGCATTACCATGACGATCCTAAGCCAAAAGAACAAAGCTGGAGGCATCATGCTACCTGACTTCAAACCATCCTACAAGGCTACAGTAACCAAAACAGCATGGTACTGGTACCAAAACAGAGATACAGACCAATGGAACAGAACAGAGTCCTCAGAAATAATACCACACATCTACAACCATCTGATCTTTGACAAACCTGATAAAAACAAGAAATGGGGAAAGGATTCCCTATTTAATAAATGGTGCTGGGAAAACTGGCCAGCCATATGTAGAAAGCTGAAACTGAATCCTTTCTTTACATCTTATACAAAAAATAATTCAAGATGGATTAGAGACTTAAATGTTAGACCTAAGACCATAAAAACCCCAGAAGAAAACCTAGGCAATACCATTAAGGACATAGGCATGGGCAAGGACTTCATGCCTAAAACACCAAAAGCAATGGCAACAAAAACAAAAATTGACAAATGAGATCTAATTAAACTAAAGAGCTTCTGCACAGCAAAAGAAACTACCATCAGAGTGACCAGGCAACCTACAGAATGGGAGAAAATTTTTGCAACCTACACATCTGACAAAAGGATAATATCCAGAACCTACAAAGAACGCAAACAAATTTACAAGAAAAAAACAAACAACCCCATCAAAAAGTGGGCAAAGGATATGAACAGACACTTCTCAAAAGAAGACATTCATACAGCCAACAGACACATGAAAAAATGCTCATCATCACTCACCATCAGAGAAATGCAAATCAAAACCACAATGAGATACCATCTCACACCAGTTAGAATGGTGATCATTAAGAAGTCAGGAAACAACAGGTGCTGGAGAGGATGTGGAGAAATAGGAACAATTTTACACTGTTGGTGGGACTGTAAACTAGTTCAACCATTGTAGAAGACAGTGTGGTGATTCCTCAATGATCTAGAACTAGAAATACCATTTGACCCAGCCATCCCATTACTGGGTATATACCCAGAGGATTATAAATCATGCTGCTATAAAGACACATGCACATGTATGTTTATTGTGGCACTATTCACAATAGCAAAGACTTGGAACCAACCCAAATGTCCATCAATGACAGACTGGATTAAGAAAATGTGGCACATATACACCATGGAATACTATGCAGCCATAAGAAAGGATGAGTTCATGTCCTTTGTAGGGAGATGGATAAAGCTGGAAACCATAATTCTCAGCAATCTATTGTAAAAACAGAAAACCAAACACCACATATTCTCACTCATAGGTGGGAATTGAACAATGAGAACCCTTGGACACAGGAAGGGGAACTTCACACACTGGGGCCTCTTGTGGGGTGGGAGGAAGGGGGAGGGATAGCATTAGGAGATATAGTAATGTAAATGATGAGTTAATGGGTGCAGTACACCAAATGGCACATGTATACATATGTAACAAACCTGCACGTTGTGCACATGTACCCTAGAACATAAAGTATAATAATAAAAATTATATTTTCATGCAATTCTACTAATAAAAATACTTCATTTGCTTTCTTTCCTAAAGTTCTCACTACTGTCATTTAATCATTTAATTTTTATAACTACTCCATGAGGAAAGTAGTATTTATTAAAAATTGAAGAATCAGTACAGGGTTGTATGTTGTCTAACATCACAGAGCTAATAAGGAGCAGGGCAAGGGTTGCACCCAGGCATGCTTGCATTAAGCTCTCTGCACTTGTCCTCTATATAACAACATCTGACAGTGGTTACACCATTCCTGCTGTGAAGTCTTCTTCCTTCCATTAGCACTTTCCATTGGCCATGCAGGCAGGGAGTCCACAAGCAAAGGCATTACATGTCTACCATAGATATGGTGTAATGTAACTTGAATTTTTCGATGTCATCTGATTTTAAAAAAAGATTGTAATTCCCTTCAGAATTTCAGGAAATTTTCAGTATGTGGATTGCATATTACTGGCTGCATAGACGGCCAAATCACACTTTGCTCAGAGTAGGTACTCAATATATATTTGGTAATTATATAACAACAACAACAAAAAGAAATTTAGGGAAGTAGGAAAGTGCTATGCAATAGTTACCTCAGTGATATTCAAAGATGATTTTGACACATAGTAGGAATTCAAGTATGTATTAGCTCTTTCCTCCTTATGACTCTTTCCCCAAGTATATTTATAGAGAATTTGGTTATTAACATTTACAATCATGATTTGCTGATTTACCATTTTCCTTCATAAGATTGGATGTGTTCTACCTAAACACCCTTTGAGACAAACAACACAAATATAATTCTCCTTACTTTCCTACAGGTGTGGCACAGAGGGACAAGCATTGTTTTCAATGTTCCATAACCTGAATGTGGTGAACATACATTTACAACCCACACCTTTCAACTTTAAGGGCATTGATCACCAGTGAAGAGAACAGCTATTAAAAAAATTTCCTGTCAAAGTAGACAGAAAAAATTTTACTTTGCAACAGTGCCAACTTAGTGCCAAACCCCACTTGTGCTCTGAAGTTCATCTTTGTTTTATGCAGGGTGGCATGAAAAAGAATAACACAAAACCAGTCAAGCTTCATTGAGCACATTTATTGTTCAATAACAAAGCTGAAATCACTTTGTTCTAACAGTTGACTTTCCACTGAACTCTGAAAAAAGTAAGCAATTACTTGGTTCATGCTCTTTAGCAAAATGAATGAATGCTTAGTTTATTTTAAGCTTACAGATTTGATCTCTTGCACTAGGAATGATAACACTCCTAAGCAATTATGGCATTTGTCATTTGTTGCTCTATTGTATATTTCTCTAAGCTCCAGATGAAAAATAAATCTCTTTTGAGTGTTCTATGTATAAATCATTTGGTAATAGCTACAGCAGGAAGATCTGCTCAGAGTTGATGGGGTCTGGCTAACAAAAGTAATTTCAGACTTCCCTTTCCAGTTATCAGCCTAAAATCATTCACAAAATACAATTTAAGTGGACCAATGTGCCCTAGATAAATAATTAACTATGGACAGATATCATCTGATCAACTTCTTGATTCCATTCTTTCCAAGAAACCAAACATTTGCCTGTCATTTGGATTTGAGGAATTTATTGTTTTGTCTTGCCTTATCAATTTTATGTGATAATAAGTTGTTCTTTGGGGAACACAACTTAAGTTCCCATCCAAAATTATGGTTAAACATTTTTCTTGTTACCAATTATTTAAATTAGAACCCTCTTCACTTAGTAAATATGTATCATGAATAGTTATCTTTTGAAAAACATCATGGAGGAGACAAAGATTAACTGATAAAGTTAATCCATCTTTTCTTTAATAGAACTTGTAATTTAGTCTTATAAATGAATGCCATAGAATATGGAAAACCAGGACAAAGGAAATAACTCACTTCCCAATAAAAACGAACAGGGAAAGCCTTACTATTAGAGGGAAAGGGGAGGGAGGTGATAGAGTTTCAATTGCTTCCAAAATAGTCAAATTAATAACATCAAGGACTGGAATGGTTGTTACCAAGAACTACAGAGGGAGAGAGAAATGAAGAGTTATTAATCAACAGGCATAAAATTTCAGTTAAGTAAGATGAATAAGCTCTAGAGATCTGTCATACAATATTTACTTGGAGTCAACAATAATGTATCATACATTTAAAATTTGTTGAGGACAGATCTCATATCAAATATCCTTACCACAATTAAAAAATACACTGATTTCTAAATGTACCTATAGGTGACATTAAGGTGATTTGTTGTATGGAATTATTCAGCTATAAAGCAGTTAAAAGCTGAGACGTACCTACCCAAAATGATGGCATTAATTATGGAACAATTGACCTATAGCTCTTCTCACTGTCTGCATTAAAATAACAATGTAAATTCCCTGATGAAAAAATGTCATATGTTTTGCAGAGAATGGTATTTTTCTGTTATCTATTAGAGAGAAAAAGGACCTACTCCTTTCAAAGTTATATGAAATTAAAGTTAAGATGGAAATAAAAAGGTGAGAAAAAACCTTAGCTTTATCTCCACCAAAATCTGTTATCTGATTCATCAATAGTCCATTCTTAACAACTGTAAGACTCAACAGTTCTGAGGTACACCTACTGTATCAGCAGTAGTAACTAGGATTTTACTTTGAGGTAATGAAGTTTGGTCTCTAACAGAATCCTATGCACAGAGTTAGAGGCAGAAGTAAGTTTAATAAGTACTGTAAACTATTTTAGCACATTTCTAAAGGTTTTCTGTACAAGGTAACAACACTTTTAAGATGAAGAAAAGTGAAAGAGTTATACCAATTTTCTGTTAGCATTTGTTTAGATTTTCATTTGCTTGAAAAGTCTAGGTTTGTAGTCTGTTGTGCAGGAAATTAGACTACAATTAGGTTAAATAACTTGTAGCTAGCAGGCCTAACTTTGAGAGTTACTTATATAGAAAAAAAACAAAATTTATCTTCCATATAATAGTTCCTTAAATATCTGAGATCACATGTTTCACAAGGTAATAAAATATCACAAAGCAAATGGAGGCAGGGCAAGATCACCGGACCACAGGACAGGGTGAAATTAAAATTGCTAATGAAGTTTCGGGTACACATTGTCATTGATAATATCTTATCAGGAGACAGGGTTTGAGAGCAGACAACCAGTCTGACCAAAATTTATTAGGCAGGAATTTCCTCATCCTAATAAGCCTGGGAGCACTATAGGAGACCGGGGCTTGTTTCATCCCTTTGTCTATGACCGTAAAAGACAGCCGCCCCCAAAGCGGCTATTTTAGAGACCTACCCTCAGGGTCACATTCTCTTTCTCAGGGAAGGTCCTTGCTGAGAAAAAGAATTTAGCAATATGTCTCCTATTTGCTTTTGAAAGAAGAGAAATATGGCTCTGTTCTGCCTGGCTCACTGGCAGTCAGAGTTTAAGGTTATCTCCCTTGTTCCCTGAACATTGCTGTTATCCTGTTCTTTTTTCAAGGTGCCCAGATTTCATATCGTTCAAACACACATGCTCTACAAACAATTTGTGCGGTTAACGCAATCATCACAGGGTCCTGAGGTGACATACATCCTCCTCAGCTTATAAACTTGACAGGATTAAGAGATTAAAGTAAAGATAGGCATAGGAAATCACAAGGGTGTTGACTGGGGAAGTGATAAGTGTCTGTGAAATCTTCATAATTTATGTTCAGAAATTGCAGTAAAGACAGGCATAAGAAAATATAAAAGTATTAATTTGGGGAACTAATAAATGTCCATGAAATCTTCATAATTTATGTTCTTCTGCCATGGCTTAAGCCGGTCCCTCCATTTGGGTTCCCTGACTTCCTGTAACAAGATCACATTAGTTCTTTGGCAAACAAATCTCATTGTTGAGTCACATTGAATTTGAATTCAACTAATCCTATAATTCTTTCTCATACATGCTGTCTTTAAACCAATTTTCTCCATTTGTCTTTGATCCAAGTTGTGCCTTCAGATTGTAGTGCAAGACCTGTAATAATCTGTCAAATTTCATATTATTAGATCTCCTTGTTTCATGTCTTCTACTATCCTTTTGGATTCAGATTTCAACATCACTGTGTTTGCTGGCTGTCCTTTCTGACTTTTTACTGTCGTCACATTTGCAAAGCATGCCCCAAGCATTTGCTTCATCTAAGTTATTGATATGAGGTCTTGTCATATAATATCTGATCATTGTTTCACAATTATTACCAATTTTAAATAACCAGAATCTTTAGTCATAATAGTTTCAACAGTTAATAATATAAATTGCAGATTTTTAAAGAGTGTTTTTACATTTTTGAGCAGTTTTAGGTACACAAAAAGATTGACAGAAAAGTACAGAGATTTCTCATATATCCCCTGCCCTACACATAGGTAGCGATTCCCAATATCACCATCCCGCACTAGAATAGTGCAACTGATGAACCTGCACTGACACATTATCACAAAAAGTCCGTAGTTTAACATTAGGATTCACTTTTGATGTTGCACATTTTATAGGTTTGGACAAATAAAGAGATATATATATATATATATATATATACACACATGTGTAAATGACTAATATTTAAGAAAACACTCTGACAATATATTATATGCTATCTTGTCTTAGGCTTTGATGAATTTCAGTTACATGTTGTCTGCCACTCTTTCCTGATTTATAATTCAGATTACTAATTGATTGAAAGTTATAGTCCTTTCATTAAAAATGTTTAGTTATGAAGACAGACATAAAAACAAGAAAAATAATATAAACAGACTAATTTAAGTTAACACTTGCATAAAATTTGTCTTCACTTCTTTTCCAGTAGAAACCTCAAGTCTTTGTTAACTGCAACAAATAAATTGCTTTTAGAGTTTAAATTTGTCTTATAGGTGGACAAAATAAAAGATCTATAAGTTCTATTTTCAAGGTTGGGTAACAGTTGTGATGAGAAACTATTACCTATTAATATGATGATTAATGAACTTATGGTTATTAAAGATTGTGTATCTTTTTAATATAATGGTACTAATTATAATTATAGCAGTAAATTTTATTTTGCTAGTCATAATAGTTTATTTTTATAGGATGAGAAATATATATATATATTTTCTTATATAATTTGGATGATCTAGAATATTGGAAATGTTCTTAATAACTGACTCAGTTCATGTGTCCAGTGATCCTTCTAACATTCTCTCCTAAAGCTTTAGCTCAAATTACAACATTAGATATTTCTGAATAATTTAGTTCACCCTATTACTACTTTCAGATAAACACCTTTCAGTATCATATGTCTGTAGTACAGTACATCTTTAGTATCACCCTCACATAAAAAGCTAGTATACTTAAAATTACCATGCAATCATCATTTCCGGTAAGGGTCATCTCACTGATTCTAAACTAGGTCTTGCCTTGTGATTAACCCTAGGTCAATCTTCCAGAATAAGCAACACAATAAATAATTTAGAAAGAAGAGCATTTCAACCCTATGTTTTATAATGGGTCCCAAAAGAGGAAACAAGAAAAACAGAAAGAATGGAAGGGAAACAGTCAAGTTCCAAAGCAGTGGTTCTCAACTGGGGGCAGTTTTGCTCCTTGGGAGATAATTTTAGCGTCCTAATTTGGTGGGGTGCAACTGTCATCTAGTATGAAAAGGCCAGGGATAATACTAAATCTTACCGTGCACAGGACAGTATTTATTTAGAATTAGCTTTAGATTTTAAAACTAAACTTAAAAAAAAAATTCTAAGAGAATAGTACCTTGTATAAAGTGGATCTATTTTCTGTGGAAAATCAAGAGATTGCCCATGGAATTATAATACCAAAAGCCTGACATTCCGTTTCTTCTTATACTTGTAAACAGTCTGGTCAGCAGAGATTGCTCTTCATGGTAAAATAGCATACTTTTGATGAACCACAAAGAAAGTCATAAACAAAAAATAAATACATCCTTTCATAATATCTTAATAATGCAATTAGCGTCAGGAAAAACAGTGTAACATGTTTTGTAAAACATAATGGATAACCATGATTAAATATTGGGTTGACCACATAATGCACTAAAATGTGTTTACACAACTTGTTTATACATCTTGTTCTTAATATTTGAACTGTTTTTCTAATATTTACAGATGTTTCTTGCAAAAACATCCAACTTCTAAAGTGTCTACAAAATAAAGTCCTCAAATATATTTGAGAAAGACTTGGAATGCTGCCATAAGAAAAACAAAAGGTTTTACATCACCCCTTCAAATATATATATATATATATATATATTTGGAGAAAAAGGATTTTTGAAGGTCATTGTTTCCATGAATCAATTCTCTCCTCTTCTTTCATATTTAAGTTTATGTCATCTGATTTTGAAAAAAAAAAATACTTAGTGACAACATATTGAATTGCTATAAACAATACTAAACATGTAACTTTATGTAAAGTGAATGAATAGTGTAAACATAAATCTTATTGTTTTAAACATACTTTAACAGAACTATCTCTAATTTATTTACTGCATACAGTTGAACACTTTATGCCTGGAAGGTACTACAGCACCCAAGAGAGACTGAGGATAAATTGAGGTGACTGAGGTCCAAAATAAGATAAGATCATCTCTTATTTCTTTTTTACAAAAGCTGAATGGCTCACTTGTATCTTTCATGTGATACGGAGAATCCAGAGAGTAGCCTGATGCATCACTGGGGTTTTGGGAAGGTAGATTCAATCTTAGAAGAAATCAAAGGAATTATATTTTATTTCCTCATTCCCTCTGTAGTTTGAAAGAAACATGCAAAATCTATATTCACTGTCTTAAGGAACACCAGAGCTTCTGAAATTGTGAAGTCATATTTCTGTGGTGCTATAGTTTTTACAGTATAAATATTTATATCCTAGCCCAGTGATAAAGGGGATGAAAAATCCCTTGTTTAAAGAGAATTAAGAAGTCAGAGTTATGCTGAGAATATACTTTTACACATTCATTCAACTAATATTTGCTAAGAGCATAATATATACTGTGCAAGTGATACAGAGAGCACCAAGTAAGATGTCAACAATACCTTAATGTTTCCAAGGATTAGAGTGATGATATTAAGGAGGCTCTTTACCCTTTCTCAGAGAAATGAATTAGAGTACATGGATTTAAATTTACCCTTAAGGTAAATGTAACTGAAGGATTTACCGTTAAGTTAGGGTGAAGGATCTTTTATGTTAAAAGACACTATACCAGTTATGAAGATATTGTCTCTCAGTCTCAAATCCACTTTTCTCAGCTTTGGGATTCTGGGGCTGGGATTTTGGAAACTGCTTTTCATTTGCTAGACAACTGTGTAAGGGGCACTAGAGAAAGTCTGGGAGACGAGAGGGCAAATGAGGGACTTTTCCCCGCCAGCTTCATGCTGTCTTGCTCTTTTGTTTTTTCCCAGCTCCTGTGAGCATCACATCAGCCACACATCTTCACCCTGGCAGCAGCAATTCCAGGTTTTCATTCTCTAACACATTAAAGAGTCAGCCTGATGGTGCCCCTTAGAGATGCTGGCACCAGCTGGTAGTACTCAGACGTCTGAGCTCTGCGAGGTTTCTCCAGCAAACAACAAAGTTTTAGTAATTTCTACATTTTTCTTTTGTTCCCTAAGGATGGTAGCTGCTTCCTGCAGTTTCTATTTTCATGGTACTTTATTGTTTTACTGTCTGGCTTTCAGTTTTTAAAAGATAGTTCAAAATTATTTACATTAAATTTTTTTTTGTTGTTAAAATAATTGTTGTGGTTTTTGACTGGATCTTGACTGATCCCGAGATTAAGTACTTGATACAGGGCATGATTTACATTAAGACTTCCATAATATTAATCATAACCATGACACTGATAACCCAACCTGCACTGTGTAATATTCAGGGGCAGAGCACTAAAGTTCTTTTGATAAAATTTTGAAGCCTAGGCAACATAGTGAAATCCTGCCTCTACAAAAATTACAAAAACTTGCTGGGCATGATGGCACATGCCTGTTGTCCCAGCCACTCAGGAGACTGAGGTGGGGGGATTAAGTGAGCCTGGGAGTTCAAGGGTGCAGTGAGTTGTGATTGTGCCAGTGCTTCCCAGCTTGGGCAACAGAGTGAGGCTCTATCTCAAAAACAATTCTTTTTGTAGTAATTATATGTGGCACATTATTTAAGTGAATATAGTTGTCTGAAGTGCATTAGTATTTGTAAAACATTTAGAACAGTGCCTGGCATTTGGAGAAGACTATATAGGTGTGAGTGTATGTCTCTGTGTGCATGTATGTATATAGGTAAGTAGGTATATTTACATGTATGTGTGTATATATTTGTTGTATATGTATTTAGGTATGTGTATGTATACATTTGTTATATAAGATCAAAAACACAAAATAAAAATAAATGATAGAAAATGTATCACTGTTCTTCTGCATATATGGTGGTACTCTATAAATATTTATAGCAATTTTATATCTGCTACAAGTCTCCCCAAAGTGCATCCAACAACAAATACTCATTTTTACAGATATCTCTTCTTATGGCTCCTATAGGAGGAATATTTCTGTAACCAATCGGAAAATTCCATGTTTTTTTGCCTTATATCTTCTTTGCTGTCCATGATTTACATTTAGTACCTTTTCCGTGTAAAAATGTACTCTTTTCATAAATAATGGCACTTTTTATTTTTATTTATTTATTTTTTTGAGACAGAGTCTCGCTCTGTCGCCCAGGTTGGAGCGCAGTGGCGCGATCTCCACTCACTCCAAGCTCCGCCTCCCGGGTTCACGCCATTCTCCTGCCTCAGCCTCCTGTGTAGCTGGGACTACAGGCGCCCGCCAGCGCGCCTGGCTAATTTTTGTATTTTTAGTAGAGACGGAGTTTCACCGTGTTAGCCAGATGGTCTCGATATTCTGACCTCGTGATCCGCCCGTCTCGGCCTCCCAAAGCGCTGGGATTACAGGCGTGAGCCCCTGCGCCCGGCCCAATAATGGCACTTTTTAAATGCTGGCTTGATATACATTTAGTTAACTCATATTCATATTGAACAGATTTTTTTTTTTTTTTTTCCTAGAGGGTTCTGAATCCTAAAACATACATCTCTTTCTTCACATCTTGATCTGAAATCAGAATTGGTTGAACTTTTAATATATTTATAGGTTTGTGCCAGATGGAATTTCAGAATTCAGATGAAATTCTGAAATCAATGGCTTATAAACCATCACATGTTGTATGTATCACATTCTCCACAACTGTGAATTTTTTGTAGAGTGCCATAAAGTTTAATAACGTAAACAGTACTGGCAAGTTTATGAATCCCATTGCTTGCTCCCAGTCAGCTATTGATAGGTTTCTAAACGAAGAGTTCCTAATTATCAGACAGATGTATATCAATACATCAAATCCTTAGACAATAATCCTGTAGACAAATTTCCATGAATATTAAACAAGTTATAGGTACATATCCGGGTGATCTATTATTTATGTTGGCTTAGAATTTACTAAGGTATGGTCTAATTATCCCTATAAGCTCAGAAGTTCTACCTGTTACTTTAAAATGACAAGTTTGTATGACAAAGACCTTCACAGATGTTTCCTGGATTATTTTAAATCCAAAAAAAATTTAAGTTTTCTAGCTGATATTAAAAATAGAATGCAGTATTTCCTTTTCTGAATGAAACTCAAAAGAAATAGGCTTTTCTTGTGGGCTTGGTAAAAATTATCAAAAGTGAGAAAAGATGCCTGATCCATTTGTAGAAAAAATGCTAATTTTAGTTATTCATTGAGGCTAGGGCTGTGATACTTAGCTAAAGACCACTTTTTTTTATATAATTATGTATCATGATCTTGAAAGAAGTCTCATTTCTTTTGATTTTTTTATAACTTACTATTTTTTAATATCCTGTAAATTCAAACCAACTTTTTATGTAGAAGTTTACAGAGGAGGAAATAGAAACCATGAAATTATAACAATGAAATAATCACAAATTTTATAAACAAGGACCAATAACCATGAAACAACCGTGGTTGTATATTTTTTCGCTGATACACAACAGTTATACATATTTTGGAGGTACATGTGATATTTTGATACATGCATACAATGGGTAATGATCAAATCAGAGTAACTAGGCTATTAATCACCTCACACATTTGTTTATTATGTTGGAAACATTCCAATTCTTCTCTTCTAGCTATTTTGAACTACACATTAACTATAATCGCTACTACTGAACACTAAATCTTATTCTATCTAACTGTATTTTTGTATCTGTTAACTAATGTGTCTTTATTTACTTCACCCTACCTACTCTTTCTAGCCTCTGGTAACCACCAGTCTACTCTCTATCTTCATGAGATGCATTTTTAGTTCTTTCATATGAGTGAGAACATGTGGTATTTGTCTTTCTGTGCCTGGATTATTTCACATAACATGACGTCCTCCCCTTCCATTAATGTCACTGCATATGACAGGATTTTATTCTTTTTTACAGTTGAATAGTATTTCATTGTATATATGTAACATATTTTCTTTATTGATGTATCTGTTGATGAACACAGGTTGATTCCACATCTTGACTTTTGTGAATTGCTCTGCACTAAAAATGGGAGTGCAGCCTAGGCACGGTGGCTCATGCCTGTTATCCCAGCACTTTGGGAGGCTGAGGTGGGCAGATCATGAGGTCAGGAGTCGATACCATCCTGGCTAACACGGTGAAACCGTGTCTCTACTAAAAATACAAAAAATTAGCCAGGCGTGGTGGCGGGCACCTGTAGTCCCAGCTACTCGGCAGGCTGAGGCAGGAGAATGGCGTGATCCCGGGGAGGCAGAGCTTGCAGGGAGCTGAGATCGCGCCACTGCACTCCAGCCTGGGCGACAGTGCGAGACTCCGTCTCGGGGGAAGAAAAAGGAGTGCAGATATTTCTTCAATATGTAGATTTCCTTTTGTGGGGATATATACCCAGCAGTGGAATTGTGGGATCACACAGGAGTTCTATTTGTAATTTTTAAAGGAACCTCCATACTGGTTTTGTTTGTTTGTTTGTTTGTTTTAGGCAAAATCTTGCTCTGTTACCCAGGCTGGAGTGCAGTAGCGTGATGTCAGCTCACTGCAACCTCTGCCTCCTGGGTTCAAGCAATTCTCCTTCCTCAGCCTCTTATGTAGCTGGGATTACAGGTGCTCGCCACTATGCCTGGCTAATTTTTATATTTTTAGTCGAGACAGAATTTCACCATGTTGACCAGGCTGGTCTCAAACTCCTGACCTCAAGTGATCCACCCACCTTGGCCTGCCAAAGTGCTGGCATTACAGGTGTGAGCCACTGTGCTTGACCTATACTGTTCTTCATTGTAGTTGTACTAATTTACATTCTCACCAACAGTTTATGAGGGTTCTCCTTTCTCCACATCCTCACCAGCATCCATTATTTATTTTTTTAATACAAAAGTTAAACTGAGGTAAGATAATATCTGATTATTGCTTTGATTTGCATTTCCCTGATTAGTGATGTTAAGCATTTTTTCATAAGTCTGTTGACCATTTGTATGCCTTCTTTTGAGAAATGTCTATTCAGACTTTTTGCCCATCTTTTAGTTGGATTATTTGTGGGATTTTTGCTATTTTCTTTATACATGCTGTTTATTAGTCCCTTGTCAGATGGGTAGGTTGTAAATATCTTTTCCCATTCTGTAGTTTGTCTTTTCAATCTGTTGTTTCTTGTGTAGTGCAGAAACTTTTTAGCTTGATGTAATCCCATTGGTGTATTTTCCCTTCTGTTGCCTATGCTTGTGAAGTCTTACACAAGTCTTTGCCTAAACCAATATTCTGAAACATTTCCACAATGCTTTCTTCTAGTAACTTGAAGGTTTCTGGTCTTAGATATAAGGCTTCAATACATTTTGATTTGATTTTTGCATTTGGTGAGAGATAGGGGTCTAGCTTTATTCTTCTGTACATTGTTATTCAGTTTTCCAAGCACAATTTACTGAAGAGACTGTCATTTCCCCTAATGTATGTTCTTGACATTTTTATCAATGAGTTGACCATAAATGCATGGATGTATTTCTGGGTTCTCTATTCTGTTTCATTGGTCTGTGTATCTGCTGTAATATGCTGTTTTGATTAGTATGATTTCACAGTATATTTTAAAGTCAGATAGCATGATCCCTCCAGCTTCATTCTTTTGCTCAGGATTGCTTTGGCTCTTGGGGTCTTTTGTGGTTCCCTATGAATTTTAGGATTGTTTTTTCTATTTCTGTGAAGAGTGTCATTGGTATTTTGACAGGGATTTCATTAAATCTGTAGATCACTTTGGGTAGTATTGACATTTTAATAATAATATTCAAATTCATGGGTAATAGGGTATCTTTCAATTTTTTTTGGTGTTCTCTTCAATAATGTTTCATCAGTGTTTTATAGTTTTCCTTGTAGAAATGTTTCACTTCTTTGGTTAAATTAATTCCTATGTATTTTACATATTTTTGTAGCTATTGTAAATAGATTGCTTCCTTAATTTTTCAATTTGTTCACTGTCAGTATACATAAATGCTACTGATTTTTGTGTGTTGATTTTGCATCCTGCAACTTTACTGAATTAATTTATCAGTTTCAATAGTTTTTTGGTGGATTTTAAAGATTTTTCTAAATATAAAATCATGTTATTTGTAAACAAGGATAATTTAACTTTTTCCTTTCCAATTTGGATGCCTTTATTTCGTTCTCTTGCCTTACTGCTCTAGCCAAGACTTCCTGTGGTTGTGTCTTAGTGAAGTCTTATGTTCTACCAGTTTACCATTGGGTGGTTTATGCTATGCTCCCCAAAGTCCCCATTTAAAGTTTGCATTGTTTCTGCTAGTATTTCTCTAGTAAGTTTCCCATTTTGCTTAGTTCTTTAACTAGTTAAGCACTTTTTCCATAAGAAAATGAAATGCAATGTAGGTCCTCTTCCATGTGCTTGCGAGTGGGGGAAAGGAAAAAGGGAGACTGCGGTACAAAAATTCAAGCTGTGTGGCAGAAGAAACTTTTAGAGCACCACGGCATGAGTTGCAGCTAAACTGAAAGACACCAACATCAACCTTCACTGACCTCATAACTTCGCCTGGGGCCAGTCCACCGTAATGCATATTGAGTCACATCTTTTAAACATATATTTTATACTACCTGTGATTCCTGTGCACCAATAATAACCAGAGAAACCAGAGAAACTACTGTGTAAAAGGCACTTAAAGTGCTTTCATTCCCTTTGGAGGAAGGAGCAAGGGAAAGAGGACTGAAAACAAAGAATGGGAAAGAGAACTTAGCAGTTACACATTAATTGAGTATTTTAAAGCAAATAGAAAACTTTGGCACTATGCCTGAAGTTGATTTATATAACCACTCTGATAAAACTTAGGAAAATTCAGTAAATTTACCAGATAATCTGCTGTAATTGAAATCACTCTTCATTATTTACTCTTTGTCCTACTCTGCATGTGTCCGAAAGAGGAAAGAGATGTGCTTCAATAAAAATGATTTATGGGTTAGTTATAATGATATCCTAACTCATATAAATAATTTGAAGGTATAAAACGTACTTCAGATGATATAAAGACAAAATAGCCCTTTTGGATGAGTGGGAGAATATGATATCTAAGTAAGCCATTTGCTTTTTAAATCAAATTTTATGTGTGAGAAACCACTAGGTGACAGTGTGACTTTAAAACAAAATGAACACACCTTTTCAGAGTTCACAGTAACCTTCATGTCTGAGAATTTGGCACTAGATCTAAAATGTTATTTTCAAAAGGAAACATTTATTTTAGGGAACAACAAAAACTACCACTTTTTAGACTTGCTTCCAGATTTTAAAAAAGATTAAAGAGTTAAAATATTTGCTGTTATACCAGAAACTTACATCAAATTTCTCTCTCCACAGTATGACAGATTTTCAATATGAGATACTTTTCATCATACAACAGAAAAACCTGTTAACTAGTCTGCATTCTCTAAGATGGCTATTGCTGGTTTCTAGATTTTTCTTCCTCATCAGATTACCATCATTCATGTTAGTTCTTCATTATCTAAATTTTAAAGAAGCAGAGTAGCATTTTCCATCCATATGCTTATTTTGAGGAGAACTAAAAAAGACATTATTTTTGTTCAAGTATATATACAGAGTGATTTTGGGGTAATCTTAGCAATTTTCCTCCTTTATTAAAAGATGTCAAATATGTGGCTTAATAGTTAATAAAAGCTTCTATGCAGGAGTCCCAGAGACCAGTTCTACTATTCTGCTGGAGTTCATTCCCCTTCTAGAGCATTTCAGCTACAGTTTAAATCATAGAAATATTGACAGCGTTAAACTAGTCATAGATGTGTATAATAAAGAATTTAACCGGCCTTTGTTCTTGGTTCCTGGAGTGTGACCTGTAAGCCCTTGAAATTTTCCAAATTATTGAGGTGTGTTTGTTACCATGGTTGGCCCTAGGATGACACTTGACAGTTTATGCTAATGAGGTGACTCCTTGTAGGTGCCTCCACAGTTTAATACTAACACAGTAACTGTTAGTGACGGGTGACTCAGGATGGGGGACTAAAGTCAAATAGTCTCCCATCAACAAATAGGCAACAGAGGGTTGAGACTTTGAACCAGGTGATATCAGCCCAAACTCTGGAAAGGGAAAGAAGACTGAAGGGTGAGTTCAACCACATGGCCAATGGGGTGATTTAATCAGTTTTGCCTACATAATGAAACTCCGGTAAAAACTGGACACTGAAGCTTAGATGATCTTCAAACATTGATACATCAGGAGAGCAATGTTTCCTGAGGACACAGAAGCTTTGCATTTGGAACCCTTCCAGACCTTGCCCTATGTAGCTGGTCTCTTTGACTCGTGCTGATTTATATCCTTTTGCTATAACAAAATTATAGTTATATGTGTAGCATTTTCCTGAATTTGTGATTTATCCTAGTCAATTACTGAAACTGAGGGGGTAGTGAGAACTCCGAAATTTGTAGTTAGCTTGTCAAAAATAAGCATGGTTTGGGAACTTCCAGACTTGTGGCTTGTATCTGAAGGGAGGGTAGTCTCGCAGAGGACTATGCCCTTAACCTCAAGTTTGACAAGCTCATCGCAATATGTGAGACAAAAAGCCTATATTTTAAATTAGTTTAAGACTTTGATAGATATTTAGGTAGTGTCTCAAAATCACCATATAATTCTTCCCCATATTTTTCTCATGTATTAGTAATACTTGCCTATAAACAGCTATATTTACTAAACATTGAGTCAGTTCTATTTCTCCAAAAATAGTTATGTATTCTATGACTTATATATAAAAATGTTGATTTGAAGATTATCACCTTCTTTAGTAAAATCGATTCTTATGGGAGGAGAGTAGATGGTAGCATCTTTCTTTTCTAGTCTGAACTACTCCTTTTCCTATTGTGTCCTCAGGGAAAGTGTAACCCAGAATGGCAACACACTGAGAGAAATAAGGTATCTTAAGTCAGCGCTGTACATTAGTTCTTTTCCCAGTGTGCAGAGGAAACCCAGGATAACCTGAGAACAATGGCAAGGTTAAATTGCCATTTTTAGGCTCTATAGACTCTGAGTATAGTGGACATTTTACATTTTTTTTTTGATCCAACATCAAATTGATCTGCCTCCTATTAGCATCTTGACTTCTCTATTACAGCAGGCATTGGAGGTAGTCTTGATGGGCAGGGGTAGGGTGGGGGCAGCATTTATCTTCACTTTGCCATGATGCAATGTGGTCACGTATATGAGTTAAGTTCTGTCAACTGACAGCTCTGATTATTCAACAGGTGACATATGGCAATGGAAATAATTAAAAGCCAGTTAGCTTTATAAAGACCAAACTGTTTCTGTCTCTCATATCCTCTGATTTACTCAAATATTTTCAATAAACTTAATTATTTATCTTAGGTAGGCAGTCAGATTTTGTTGCCTACAATCAAGAATCCTGACTCACTAGGTCTTCAAAAATGACGTATAAATGTGTTTAAGGGTAATAAAATCATCTAAAACAGAACATATACTGGTAGTAATAACCCAAAACAGAATTATGCTTATAAAGACCAAGTTGGAGGTAGGGAGAATTAAGGGATATTAGGAAAGTAAGGAGTATTTCAGATATTTAGAAAATATCTAAATGGCCTCAACAATAATCCAACTCATGGCATGACATGGAAAAGAGGCAGAAAAGACACAAGATTCAAGGAATGAGTATAGAATAATGGGAGGAATGTTGCAATGATTAGATTCTATGATATTTCAGACTAAAGAAGAAAAAGGGTTAAACCTAAATCTGTACATTATTATTTTATAGTTTAAAAAATAGTTACTAAAGATCTAAGACGTGTCTACCACTACAAAATTGCCTTTCTTCTTTCTTAAAAATAGATGAGGTTAGAAATAAGAAATCACTTTCTTTAAAAAAAAAAAGTATTTTACTTGGAAATAATTTTTAAAGGGAGAGTAGTTGACATTTCCTATGGAAGGTATACAATACAATGTTTTTTTCATTATGATTTACATATATTAACCTAAGATAGGAAACTGGAGGTATTCTGAATTCTGTGTAACAAGCCAACATTGTTATAACAAAAATTCTCTCAAAGGAACCTCTATTGCATGGAACATTGACACTTAACATGTGCCCCAAGGAACAGTGGAATTAATCTTGGATCTTGTTAGAAATGCAGAATCTCAGGCCTTATTCCAGATCTACTGGCTCAGAATCTGTATTTTAACAATATTTGCAAGTGATTTATATGAAAAATATTAGCATAGAGCACAAAGCAAATACTTTACTGAGTCCAAATCTCCTGGTTCCTAAGCTACCCTTGCAAGTCAATAAGTCACCTTTGGAACATGAATTAATTACTTAGTTCGCTAGCATTTATTTAATGTACTGAAGATCTGGGCCGAAAGAATTAATTAAACTGACAAATATTATTCCAGGTTGAAATTACATGGTCATTTGAATTAAACTTCAGCCTCAAATCTAGACAATTAAAATACTTCTAGCAAAGTTAACCATGTGATCATGATATACAAAAAGAATCAAAAGAATGAATTAGTTTTAAACATAATGGCTATATTTAGCCAAATAAGTGAAGTGATACAGGACAGAAACTTTTTAAAAATGATATTTTAAATAATTTTAATTTGAAAACTTTAATTTTTGGAACTTTGGGTTCCAGGACTGCCCACAGATACTCAAATTCTCAAATACTCAAGTCCCATAAGGGAATTGGCGTAGTATTGGCATATAAAATGGTGTAGTATTTGCATATAACCTACGTACATCCTCCTCTATAGTTTAAATTATCCCTCCATTACTTATAATACCTAATACAATGTAGGTGCTATGTAAGTAGCTGTTATACTATATTGTTTAGGAAATAATGAGAAGAAAAAAAGTCTGTACCTCTTCAGTACAAACACAAACATCAATTATTTTTCTAGTATTTTTGGTCCAGGGTTGGTTGAATCCATGGATGTGGGATCCATGGAAACAAAGAACCAACTATATATATGTGTGTATATATATACACCCGTGTGTGTGTGTGTGTGTGTGTGTGTATGTATATATATATATATATATATAGAGAGAGAGAGAGAGAGAGAGAGAGATGACTGTTGAAGACTGTTGAACAATGTAGGGGTTAGGGGTGCCAACTCCTGTGCAATTGAAAATCCCCATATAACTTTTGACTCCCCAAAAACGGTACTACCAATAGCCTACTGTTGACTGAAGCCTTATCAATAACATAAACAGTAAATTCATTTTGAATGTCATATGTATTATATATTGTATTCTTACAATAATGTAAGCTAGAGAAAATCAAATGTTATTAAGAAAATCATAAGGAAGAGAAAACATGTTTACTATTCATTAAGTGGAAGTGGGTCATCATATAGGTCTTCATCTTCACTGTCTTCATGTTGAGTAGCAGACTGAGGAAGAGGAGGAAGGGGAGGGGTTGCTCTTGCTTCCTCAGGGATGGCAGAGGCAGAAGAGGCAAGAGGAGGTAGAAGGGGACTCAAGCTTAGGAGTAACTTTTGGTGAAAAAAATCTGCATATAAGTGGACCTTCAGAGTTCAAACCTGTTGTTCAAGGGTCAACTATGTATTTATCAGACTCCAAAATACATGCCTTTGTATAATCCCCTTCTACATTCTATGTACAATGCAATATAGTAGAAGTGATGAACTTCCAAGACTGGGTAATTAAAAACATTGATACCTCTGCCATGTTCTCATATATCACTTGCTCTGGAATAGACACCATGAAGTGAAAACACGCAAGCATCCCTATGGAGAGGTCTATGTTGTGAGGAACTAAGGCCTCCTGTTAACTGCCAGTGTCAACTTGCCAGCCACTTGGGTGAGCCATCTTAGAAGTAGATGGCCTCAGCTGATAGTCTGACTACAACCTCATGAGATACCCTGAGACAGAATCACTTAGCCAAGCCACTCCTTCTTGACCCACAGACATGGAATAAATATTTATTATTTTTTGAAGTAATTTGTTTTGCAGCAATGTTAGACCTACGGATTTGATCTGAAGTTGGTATTGCATTATAACACATAAGCACATTCTATAATGCAAGTTTTTAAATAATTGTCCATAATAAATAGATCAGGTTTTAGACATTTAATATAGCAACTTATTTCCAGCAAGAGATCACTTAAGCCATTCAAGACAAATTAAAACAATTTCTCTAAAGGTTTAGAAAGTTATGTTCTAGAAGCTGCTGTGAAGATCTTCATTAAAAAATTTGGTCTGCCATGTATGATCATAAAACAGAGAATTATTTTTTATGTAAAATGTTGAAAAATAACCTTAGGGCAAAAAATTGAGTGCAGGCTCAAATTCTCACTTCTCTAAATTTATCTTTTTTGGATGATTTCTTTTAACAAATTGCACACATGTTCACCTGATTGTTTCTCTCAAGCTAGTTTAGTATAAATAATAGTTATATAATGAGGAAATACATCTTTCTAATAAACAAAATAAAAAGAAAATGTTTGAGGTTGACCAAAAACCAAAGTAAGTATATGTATGCAGCCTACCTATTTGTGGGTTTAGGCTAACTAAATCATAGACTTCTGTAGCCTGGGGTTCTGTCTGATGGTGTCTTGAGGAAGGTGTGGGAAGTGGCCTGTTTCTTTATGGATTGGGAGAGAGTAATTCACTCTTCCTGATAGAAGCTAGAGCCCGATAAAACTCATTTTTGTCCCTCAAAGTCAACAAGGCAGACCCAAAGTCTGTTGGAGTTAATCTGACAGAGACTAATTCTATAGGTCAATGCAAGTTGTTGACAATCTCACATAACATGTAGGGATCATCATAATATACTGGAGGGAAGAAAATTATCATACAAACTCAGTAATAGAAATAGATGGAACCAATAAGTACAGTACCAGTGTGGACCTTGAGTCCTTTTAGATTGATAATGAATAATAGCTGCAATTAATAACAGTGGTCTTCACATTAGGAAGAGTCATTTCCAACCAGTATGGGATTAAAAGAGAACAGAATTCCCAGAAGATGAATAGAAACTAGATAAGGAAAGGAGAGAAATCTAGGACAGGACTAGGACAATTCTCTGTCACATTCAACAAAAGTTTCCTCAATTCTTAGTGAAGAACAATAGGAAGTTAAAACCAGAACTCCACTATTTTTCATCTGTAGTTTACAGGTGTAATTTGTTCAAGTTCACTATCTACTAAACTTTACAGATATCAATTGGCAATTCTATGGATTCTCTATTAATTTCTTCATTTTCTTAAGACCCCTTTAGCTTAGAAGGCAATATATTGCAGCAAGATTTGGGCACTCATAGAGTGCAGAGGAGTATGGTCTACATTTTGGTGTCTATCCGCATGTTTGGGAATTAAATATCACAACGGCACAATGAAAATATATGAGTTCAATAAAATTGTAATCATCCAGATTATGTAAATATATATTTTTCTTTGTTAGAGCTGCAAACATAATTGAAGGAAAGGACAATGTTTTAGATGATTAATTGTCCAGGTTATTTTCTAAATTCATGATATAATGTTTTCCTGTCAGAAGGGATAGTGTATATATTTTTTTCTGTATTCTAGCCCATGAAAATGATGTAGAAATTTTTGTAATAATGAGCGCATTCACCTCTATGTGTACATCATTTTAGGAAGACAACCACTGCAATGTGATTATTGTTGCCCTTCAGAGTTACCCACACAGTAATTTGTTCTTGTTTTGTAAACTGAGGAGAAAGTCTGGTTCTGGGAATTTGGTCTTTGATGAAAGGTAGCCAGTACCTTTAGAGAATTTTCAGAGGAGAGGCTCATTTTTCATGCCTGCTATGTTTATGACCACAATCCTTTTCTTCCAAGGATATAACTTCCCAGTCAATGCAATGAGAATTCTTCGTCCCTTAAGGCAACCCAGTTATG
This sequence comes from Macaca fascicularis, assembly GCF_037993035.2. NCBI lineage: Eukaryota > Metazoa > Chordata > Mammalia > Primates > Cercopithecidae > Macaca > Macaca fascicularis. Next base: position 90,762,775 of record NC_088380.1, on the reverse strand, counting down.
ATCTTCGTTGTTGATTCTCACTGAATCTAAAAGCTGTGGTCCAACAGTCAAGAAGTTGTTTTGTTTTGTCCTTCTGGATCTATAGCAGATTTGTCATGAATCTTTGGAGGAAATTTTTCCTTTTTGCTTCTGTTTTCACAAACGCAAAGTAGAGATGATGTTTTCATCATTTTCCCCTCTCAGCAGGATATAGCTGGAAAAGATCTGTGAGCTCCTTGGGAAAACAAGTCACATAAATTTCAGATATTATTTTATTTTTCACTAGGTTAATTCTAGTTTAAGGGGAAAAGGCAGGGGCATGAGGCAAATAAGAGGGCTTCAAGAGTATTTGCTAAAAGTCCTGATCTTTAAGGCTTTAATAGGAATAAGTACAAATACTCAGCAAGGGCACTGGTGACTCACCAGCAGAACTGTTTGCAGGGCATATACTGCAGTCACATGTTTAAGCCCAGGAATCTAGAGGGGCAAATGTGTGAATATAAGAGATGAAAAAGATGTCAATCTAATAAAACAGCTAATGAAAGAAAAAATAGAATTCTAAGAGCTGAGGGCAAATTAAAATATTATATCTTTATTCCAGGGAAGCCTGATTATTAATATTCAGCAAGCACTTATCCAAGGTTTTTGTCTAAGAGCTTAGACAGAAGTAGTTGCATGTTACTCTTCTATCAAATAGGTTAGAATGAGATATTTTCAAGATGTACTTTTCATTGAGTTTTGAGAAAGGTTACATTCTTTCTTCCACCCTATATATTGCATCCATCTTCTCCTTTTCATTTCAACTCCTATAGTTAAGGCTTGTAACCTCTTCAAAATTTGTATTACTAATTCGACATTCTGCCACTCCAATCCATTTGACACACTGTCACCAGAATAATATTCTTGAATCATAATCCCAATATCATGGCTCTTCTGTTCAATTCTGTCAGTGATTTCTCTTTAACCAAATAAAGCATAATTTCCTTGTTTGAGTATGTAAATCCCACCAGTTTGTTTCTAACATACCTCTTCATCTCCTACATATTTCCAATATCATATCTAAAATCCAGCCATTGTAGGTTGCACTCCATGTTCTGATTAGGCTTGCATGTTACTCTGGACTCTGCATATACCTTCCTTTTAGAATAGCATATTTCTTTGATCCTTTTTTGAAAAAACAATTTAAGAAAATCCATTGGTGAAGTTTCAAACATGTCTCATCCCATCTCCACAATAACTTCCCTGGCCCAGCCATATGAAAATAAGCCCTGCCATATAACATTTATGTACAACATTTATATATTCCTTTCCATACAATTACTTAAATTATAATTTATTCATTTATTAAATTTTCTCATAATTTAGTCATTCATAAAACATTTACTGAGCTTATGTTACATGCCAACCTCTAATTGGGAGTTGGGAATATAGAGACATAAGATGCAATAATTGCCCTTCCTGGGAAACTCACAGACCATTGATAACATAAATATGTAAGCAGTTAAAGTGTACTGTGAAAATTACGGCCAAAAAAAGTGATATATCAAGTGCATTGTAAGCAGAGTGGAAGGAATGCTGAAGACTATTTAAGGAAATAGCAATTGAATCTAATGAAAACAATAATATTAAAATAATATTAGTAATAAAGTGAAATACCATAGTATGCATGTGGGAGACCAGAAGATGCCACCTCAAAATCTGAAGGATTGTTGAGCCAAAGGCAATTAAGAATAAGCTGATACAGAAAAGCTCTCTGCCCTCCTTTCATTTGCCTAAAAACAGGACATAGCATTAGAAAGACAAAATGTATCCTGTCTCTCACCCCTCTTCTACCAGGGAAAACTTCCAAGTAAGAGTATATGGAAGTTGAAGAAAAGATTATTATTTGTTCCCTGTGGAATTTAGTGCAGTAAAATTATCTCAACTGCAATTATTATCCCCACTTACAGATGTGGGTACTAAGGCTGAGAGAAAAGTTTTTATTTGGCCACAGTCACATAGCTGGTAATTAGCATAGCTGGGATAACACCCAGCTCTGCTGGACAGAAAAGTGTCAGAGCATCAGAATAGAAAGGGGTGAGGGAGTGTTAAGTGGAGAGAGAGCTTCTTTCCTTTAGTAAAGAGCAAATTATTTTATTTTGGAGACCAAATCTTTCTATAAAGTTGGTTCTCACATATTGCTTATAGAGTAGTGCCTTAAACAATAATTTAAAAAAGATTCTATTTATTATTGTCTTAAAGTAAATATTGTAGGCTGAAAGAAAGTCTAGACTATCCCAGATTAAAATAATTGGGATTTTAGGCAACTTAGTAAGCTTCCTTTTCCCATGCAGGTTGGAACAAAGTGGAGCTAGAGATAAATGTCAAGAGATTTCAACTTATTACCTTTATTAATGATAAAGGCTGGAAGTCAGTTGACCAAGTGGCCTAAAAGAAACTTGACTATCTTGTCATAGGCAGCTCTAGAAAAGAGCAGGCCTCACCTGCAGGGGCACAGCCTTAATCTCTAGCCTGCTTTGCCTGAGCACATACTGGCTCCTGATAAAAGGGAGGGAAATACCAGCAATTCCTGCTCCCAAACTCACCAATCAGTTAGATCCTCCTCCTCCCAAGGGAATGAGGAAGTGAAGAAAAAAGAGGCAAAGAGTGTTGTTCAAATGGGATGCCTCTGCATGGAAACACACGGAAAAGGCAAGAGATTTTACCCCAGTGAACACAGCTTGCTTTAGTTATGATTTTTCTCATGCAATGCTACACAAATAGAAATAAAAGTACAGTAAATGTAGGCTAAACTAGAAGTTTAAAAACCTGGCTTCTACAGAAAATCAAATACCACATGTTCTCACTTGTAAGTAGGAGCTAAATGATGAGAACACATGGACACACAGAGGGGAACAACCCCCACTGGAGCCTATCGGAGGATGAAGTGTGGGAAGAGACAAGAGATCAGGAAAAATAACTAATGGGTACTAGACTTAATACCTGGGTGATGAAATAATCTATACAACAAACTCCCATGATATAAGTTTACCTATGTAGCAAACTTGCACATGTATCCTGAACATAAAAGTGGAAAACAAAACAAAACCTTCTAACTAAAACACTACCATTAATAAGCTTTGTGGCCTTAAAAAAAAAACCCACCTGGGCATGTTTCCTCATCTCTATAATTAGAATATTGGGCTAAATTATTTCCTTTCAGCTCTAAAATTTGGTAGCCTATGAGACAGCTCTCTTCAACTCTACTGTTAGCTGTGGCATTAAAAGTTTCGACAGTTTCAATCATTAAGTGTTGAACTTCCACTTGAAGGTGTTATTGGATTTTTGTGAGGCTTGTGTGGATTCAAAGAGGAAGTGGAGCTTAGGAAACTGCAACAAAGCCACCAAACTCTAAAGCTGCTCAGGATCTTTGTCGTCTGGAAAATCACCAAGAGATTCATTTTGAAGGTTCGGCATAGAATTCCTCAAATGTGTACACTTTGCTTTATTCGGTTTGTTTCACGGTTCCAAAAACTTTGTTAACATGGCTCTCATACTCAAGTTACAGTTTATCACAAGAGGTAAAGTATAAAATCTTCGACATAGTTGGATTACAGATTTAAACCCAAAAGGCAGAACCGAAAATATCCTATACGTTTTGATGCATAAGGAATGGAATGGCATAACTATTCGTCATGGGATTTTATGAGTCTGTATCTTATTAGTGAACATATATTGGAATTATTCTGGAAGAGAAAACTCCTTGTAGAGTAATATTATAAGTAAACAATGTTTTACATATTAAAATCGTTAAGTGAATAATTAGTTGATTATCATACATACATAAAATGCTATTAATTTGGTATAGTCCGAGATTTTTCAGTGTGTATTTAGCCCTGTTTTCCAATTCCCTATCCTTCCCAATATAATGTAAGCCTCTGAAATAACAGAAATTGAAGGATTGAGAGAATGATTCTTTGCTTCATTAGTATAGATATATTTAAGGACTAAGAACATGGAAAAAACAAAGGCAGTGAGAGTATTATAAAACTTGTGGAGTTTTCTAAGCATAATCAGATAAAAAATACTTAACATTCACAAATATCTCTCTTCTCTTTCACATTGTTTTAAAAACTCCAACTTTCAATACCTCTAAGGGAAACTGAATTTAATTTTTAAATTTTAGGAGTGGAAGTGACCTCTCACCCAAATGTTTTCTTTCAAAGATCATGAGACAGATTCTTCGAGAGGTTGATTAGATTGCCAAGACCATAGAGACCATGCACAGTGGAGCCAAGAGGAGCAACAGGTTTCTAATTTATTGTTCTCTTTGATATTTTGTGCTTTTATTCCTTTAATAAATTAGCAGAGGTTGGGTTTCCACCTCTCCTTGAACATGGTCCGTGTAGTGAGTTTAATTCTGGCCTCCCAATTAATCATCTTAGAAAAGCCTCCCCTTCTCCTAACCTCATTTGAAAGTCAAAACAAGAATAATCCAGGGAAAAGGACCTTCCACCTTGCTTCTCTGCATATTCTCCCCTCTCATTATTTCCTCCAGCTTCCCTATATTGCCTGGGCTGATTGCACAGTATTTTTATACCTAGGGTAAGATCATTTTCCCCATTTTGCAGAACGCTCATACAAAAACCAGGTTATGCTTTCCTTGTCTTCTTCCTTTCATGATTCTTTTCTTTCCTTCCTTTCCTTCCTCCTTTATTTTCTCCTTCTTAATTAGGTCCCAGACAAGATGGATGTCTTTGTTTCTCAGTCCATTGTCCTGAAAATAAAATCTACACTAAGCCCAGAAGTATTCTTTTTAAACCACAGACATAGTTGTAGACACTGAGCATATTGAGAAATAACCCCCTAAAGTTTTCTATTTCTCATTAAGTTTTAAAAGCCTTACTGACTACGTGTGCTCATTACATTGAGTTGTAAATGATGTTTGAAGAGAATGATTCCAGCCCACTCAGTGCACAAAGAGAATACAAACAAGCATTTTGCAATTGCTTTTCCAAGGTGATATGTGCTATAATATTGAGCAGAGTTACTGCTATGAAAGTCTGAAATCCCAGAAGTCTCAAACCACTGAAAAACAAACATGAAATGAAAATTATGCTTCTTCCAGGCAAACTGAGCTCACTTTACGCTGCCATTTATAATGAATACTATTATAGATTTTTTTTCCCAAAATATTGCAGTGGTGTTCGGGTGACTGAAAGGTTGACTGCCTTGACAGTCGAAATTGTAGTTGTCTATTTTCATAGTCTTCTGAACAGGGAATCTATCATATCAAAAGGCCTTAATCTATCACCAAGGACTCTGTTGAAAGTGTTCCTCCAAGTTGGAAACTATCTTCTGAAAACCTACTACCAAAAAGAGAAATGCATTTTTGTTGAGGCAAAGAAACCCAACAACAACAAAAAACAGATACAAGCATCATTAAGCAGTCATTGTGCTTAACTTGATGCCGTGAGATGAGCAGCATTAATACCATCCTGAATAACTTAACCCCCCAGCATTAGGGAAGTATTAGTCTATTTAGTTTCGCTATAAAGGAATACCTTAGGCTGGGTAAATTATCAAGAAAAAAGATTTATTTGACTCATGATTAGGTATATATTTTATACCTAATATCTTCTATTGGGTTCCACAATTCTTATGTCTCTGAGGAAATCTATTATGCTTACACAAAATATTAAATTCTTTTTATACCATTAGCTCTGCTAACTCTGGTATAAATTATTTGTTATCTTTCTTTCATTATACTTTAAGTTCTCAGAGGTCATGTTGGTTATGTTAATTTTTCTCCGTAAATCCATCTTTTGTTTCCTTGAAATTATCAACTGTTCTGCTTAATTAATATTGAAACTCTCCGCGCCCATTGTATCCCCTCCCCTTTCCTTCCCTCTCTTTTCTTGAGACTGCTAAATAATTTAAACACATTATATCAATCAGTACAGAAAACATTACTCCATTGAAAGGTTAATGCTGCATGCATGCAACCAGAACTAGGTGGACACCTTTTTACTTTCCATTGCCACACTGAACTTTATCTGAGCCCTGTGCTTTTAGAAAGAATTTCCACACTTCAATGGGTTTCAGGAATGGTTAACCACCAAGGACCCCCTGAAATCTCATATTGCAAGATAAAATCCATCTCCATATTTCCTCAATGACTTAGATAACACATGTCTCCATCATTATCGTGATTCCTAAAAGATTATCTGATGACTCCTTTGTCTGATTTTGGGGCCCAAGTTCTCTTCCTTTTAAGATGTTTCTTATTAATGAATATTCACATTCTTCTGATTATAAAGGCCTAAATAAAATTATCTCCTTAACTGCCTGGTGCATTTTGTTCATCTTTTATATCACTTACAACACTGCTTTAGAGTGTATATTTTTCAGCATGTAATTTGTGTCTACATGGAGCTCTCTAGGTGGGATAGATTGGTTTCACAGAGCAGCTATATATGCAAATACCTCACATTTTTAATTATTTGACATCTTTTACTCTCCAACAGTTTGTCTTTAGTTTATTAATAATGAGAAGTATTTTAAATGTTGAATTTCTAGTATTTCTTTTGCTGATTAGAAATGAACTGAATTTCATTTCTGATAATAGAAATTCTCTAATATGTAGGTTGTATACTGCACAAAATTTAAACTTTCAGTGTGTGATTTCCTCTAAACCCACTGAAAATGTTTTCTTGTAGCCATCTATTTTTTAAGAAAAATTATCGCCGAGCACGGTGGCTCACGCCTGTAATCCCAGCACTTTGGGAGGCTGAGGTGGGCGGCTTACGAAGTCAGGAGTTCGGGACCAGCCTGGTCAATATGGTGAAACCCCGTTTCTACTAAAAATACAAAAATTAGCAGGGCATTGTGGCACGTGCCTGTAGTCCCAGCTACTTGGGAGGCTGAGGCAGGAGAATCACTTGAATCTGGGAGGCAGAGTTTGCAGCAAGCTAAGATAGTGCCACTGCACTCCACACTGGGCGACAGAGCAGGACTCTGTCTCAAATATATATATATATATATTCATCATCTCCTTGCCTTTTCAAATTTTTTACTTCAGTAAAAGGAGGAAGTGGTGTCACAATTTTATGTTAAAAGACCCTAACAATTTCCTAACATCAATGGAAATACAAGTCTCTTTTTTTTTGAAGAAGCACAGCTCGGTAAAAATGGCCACATAAAATCATGTGAACAACTTAATCAGTGCGAGCTTCTGTGTCTGACTAGAATGTGCTTGTAGTGTCAGACTCTCTTTTTAGTCTGAGTGTTGTTCCTTGTCATCACCCTCTACACAGTCTCTGCCCTTCTAGTCTTCTCTCTCATAAAAGGCTAAGGAAAAGTGGGGGCAGTTGCTGATCAGCCAGTAGAACTGTCAAAGCATCAGTCATTCTGGCCTTCCTTCCAAGAAACAAAACAAATTACTCTCCCAGCCAGGCTCCTCATTGCCCTCTGGGCTCAGGTCTAAAACTGTTTGAACTCTCCCATATGGCTCTCAACATGTGATTGTGTCATTCCATCAGGAAGCCACTCAAAGGACATTTTCTCAGCTTGATTTATATTTTCCTTTTATCTTTAATATGCTTCTAGGAACACAACACCTTTGTCCTGCTTTGTCTTCTCTACTTGCCCAGTTTTCTTTTTTTCCTTTATTTTTGGTAGTCCACTTATTTCCTAGATTGAAGGCCAGAAAACATGCCAAACATTTTTGTCTGTTCTAGATTTAACATTGCCATATCAAGCATTCTCCTTTTTGTTTGCATTTGTGTGATCTCTGTGTGTGTGTGTGTGTAGCAAACAAATTTCAAAAGATTTAGACTCTCCACTAAATCACCAAGCCTTTGGACAATGAAAGAGAGGGAAATTTTTTGTTTGCAAATAGCTTTCAGAAAGAGGCCATTTATGAATATATAATATTTCAGTAGTTCAGGTACAGCCTTCTAAAATGAAGTCAAGTCAATATTTGACAACATAAGGGAGCAATGGCTTGTGAAACTAGTGGTATGATTTATTATATCTATTTCATTAGTGTGAATGGTACAATTTACCTTAAACAAAATACAGTATACTGTAAAACCATTGCTTCTGTCAAAGAATTTCAATCTAGCTATGCTGACAAATAAATACAACTTGAAGACAGATCTTATACATAAATTGTAGACCTTAGAATTTCATCCTTAAAAAAGCTTAGGGATAAATTTCAGAACTCTAGGGGAATGAGGAAACCTCTCTAATCCACAATAAAAACAAAAAGAAAAGTTTTTGGGGGAAGCAAAATGAGAAAGATTTTCTCAGAGAAGAAAATGGATTTGCACTCATTTTGTGTTTCTGATTTTCTATTTCTTGTTCATTTTATTCCCCACCAACAAGTTAACATTTATCTGACTCAGCTTAAGAGTGACAGTAACTCTTTCACTTGGTGTTTGGATTTCCTAAGAAAGATCCTTGATGAATTGTGAAAGATAATTTATTTTCTGAAGAGGGAAGGTTCTCTTGCTCCTTGCCAGTTATTGAGTAATTCCGACTCAGAATGTCTCTAACTTCTCTCAAGCAATCAGACAAAATACAGTTTATGATAATTAACTGTTTAGTTGCACATGGGCTCACAGATCTCATGGGTCTGCTTCACCTTTATAAGTGCTGCTGAAATCCAGAATGCATCATAGTCAGTTGGTCTAGGAGAGAATATGAGGAGTGATTCATTGAAAAATATAACATAGTGGGTGTTTGAGATGTAATGCTATTTCACACACACGGACACACACGTACATATGTATACTTATATACATAGACAACCACATATATGATATATACACTTGATATATATATATATACACAACATATATATACACACGTACACACATAATTATAATCAACTACTATAGCCCCTGTCAGATTCACTAGGACATTTTCAATTAAAACATAGGTAAACATCATTTTATGTTTTCTCATAGATCCTAAGGTCTTAAAAGGCACAGAAGTGATGAACATGAGTTAGTCAAATAAGATCATGATTAATTATGTAAATAAGTCATAATTTTCTCCTCAAATTCTTAAGTAAAGCCACTTATTTTACTTGCTATATGTTTCTTAGTCCTAATCAGACTCACATAGCTTGCTAGTAAAATTTAAAACACATCTTTAAGACTGAGAGTGCCTGTATGAACTTTAGATTTATTTATTCATTCACTTATTGATGTAAGAATATTGATTACACTTCTACCATGTACTAGGTCCTCAAGAAATAGAAGTGGAAAAGGTAGATGAGGTTTTTACTTTCAATAAGTATTATACTGTAGTCTGAAATAATCAGATAAATACTGATAAACTAGCAGTAGTATCTTTTGGGTTTTCCACTGAAAAGTAGTGTTTTAAAAGTGTTTATTTTTAAAAGTTAATATAAACCTACTATATGCTAGGCACAAGAGATAAGAGAACTTATAAGCCAGAGAATATTCTGTCTCTTATATTGGTTGGTGTGTTCGATTACTATAGAGTCGCCTCTCAGTTGTAGCTTTGATCAGAAAATTGGCATATATGACAAAAATCAAAGAAAGTCACATTACCTTGAAAATTCATCAGTAAGGTGCCACATTAGCAATCACCATACCATTGATTTATAAATCCATCAGAGACAATCCCACAGCCCCTCAGCCGTAGGATTGCAACAGATCAGTTTGGACTTAAAACCAAATGAAGTAATTTGTTGCCTCGGTTGTAAACTTTCCCTCCCCCAAAGTATACCTTTAAAAATTAGTATCCTACTTAGTATCCTACTTATTCTGGACCTATTCTGTTTTAGGAGCACAAAGACATATACTGTTTTAGATTTAGAATATATAAAGTTGCTAAGATACGTCCATACCTACAGGGGATCAACACATGGCAGAAAAGCCAGGGCAGATGTCTTTTTAAAATGACATTATAAGTCTGCACTTGGAGGTACCCCTTCTGTTGTAAACCAGGTGATGGCTCTCTGTGTGATGAGAGATCTGTAGGAATTGAGACTCTATGTGGTAAAAATTGAATCACATTTGCCATCTCATCCATTCCAGGGCATTATGAAGAATGGTGATTAGGAACACCTACTCTATTTAACTTCTCAATCTCTTTGTCTCCACTCTATGCTCCTCAAAAATATAAAGATGATTTTGGCAGAAGTTAAATGAGACTGAAGCAATTCTACTATCTCAGCTATCTGGAGTATAATTATTAGTTAACAAATAATTTTGAATACTACTAAACAATTTTTGCAAGTCAATATTGCTACGATATCCACCATGCTTCTCCCTAACCACTTAATCAGAATTTAGTGAAGATAATTAAATCTTTTATTTGTGACTCAATATAAATTATAGGTCAATAATTGTGCTTGGCTATAATATAGTTATTCTCTAAGTACAAAAAACAAAAATAGATTCAGCAAAATGATTTTATACAAATCCCTTTACCCTGCCTAATTATCAATATTTATTTTTCAATCATCTCAATGTACCTACCAGCTGGCCTGTAGTATTTTTCTCCCCCCTTTATGATCTTCTGGGAAACCAGAGAGTCAAATTTGACAATATTTGTGTAAAACAAGATTAAATACACTTTAAGTGAGGGCCTGAAGTATTTTTTGAGAATGAAATATATGTGCATTAACATGCAAACCTGTTAAGTTCCAATTTAGCTGCTCTAAATATGTCCACCACCACACTTCTGGGTAAGACTGCTATATTACTAACATGAACTATAACTGGTTGATTCATTTCAAACATTTAAACTAGTTGTGAGTAGACATGGCCCATAGTAAATAAAATTGTCTACAGCATAAAGAACCCACTTCTTTGTTCTCAGGAGATGTTCACAGGGTTACCTGCATCTGTGAACATTTATTTAGAGAATAGTGTAGTTGGAAAGTTACTCTAGGAATGACCTAACCCTCTCTTGGCTTTTGCTCAATGTGGTTTCCATATCACTTGTAGATTTATAGCTGCATTAACTGAAACCAATTAAAGCCATTGGCTTCAAAAAAGGGGAATATTTATATACTTATTTATCCAAGAATATGTTTATTTATTAAGTCACAAGTATTGTGTACTGTTACAGTTTGAATGTTTGTCTCCTGCAAAACTCATGTTGAAATTTGGTTGCTGTTGCAGCAGTGTTAGGAGCTGAGACCATTAGCAGATGATAGGGCCATAAGGGTTTCATCTTCATTGGTGGGATTAAGGCCATTAAAAAGGGTGAGTTTGGGCCCCTTTTATATCTTGGCTTTTCTGCCCTGTGACGATCCAGACTTCCTCCCCTTCAGAGGACACACCATAGGTCTGGAAGAATCAATCACAGGGTTGAAGGTGGTGAACACCAAACCTGCTGATGCTCTGACCACAGACTTGAGTCTCCAAAATTATGAGTCAATAAATTTCTGTTTATTATGTATTATCCAGCCTCAGATTTCTGTTTTAGGAGCACAAAGACATATACTGTTTTAGATTTTTGAATATATAAAGATGCTAAGATACGTCTATAGCTACAGGGGATCAACACATGGCAGAAAAGCCAGGGCAGATGTCTTTTTAAAATGACATTATAAGTCTGCACTTGGAGGTACCCCTTCTGTTGTAAACAACAACAATATCAGAGAAAACAACAAAAAATGAGAATAATGTCTCTGTGATCCAGAAATCAGACAGAAATACACAGCCATGAGCAGGGCTAAAGTTATTGTTTTGATGGACTTCAGGTCCTGAAGCAGATAGAGATCACTGGGAGTTTGGCCCCTGTAGAGTTAGAGATTAAACATGTTACACACGACGAGGTACTAGACATTTCTCACTAATGGGGTGAGTTACCCTGCTCACAAAAGGAGTATGAACAAATATGCTGCAGACAATCTCCTGAGTCTACAGTTGATTAACATTCCAGCTTAGAAAGGTGACAGAATACAGACACAGCCTGTTGATCAGGAAGCAAACTAAATTGCCTGCAGATAGGGGGACAGGATTTGTGACATCTAATTTATAACTCAGAAAGAAGTCTCATCTCTCAATATAAGATTGAGTAAAGGTTAGTGTCCTCAAGGGCCTGAGTGGAGTCGATCACAGGTTTGAAGAGTAAGGAAAGAGAAAAAAAAAAAAAGAACTTCCCATTCAAATGAGTCTGCAATCCAAAATTCCAAAGAAAAATACTCTTGTGCTAATTGAGCAATGTCCTGTGTTCAACAGGGTTGAAGAGTAAGGAAAAAGAAAAAAAAAAAAAGAACTTCCATGTAATGAGCCTTCAATCCAAAATTCCAAAGAAAAACACTCTTGTTCAAATCCTCGATTTGATTCTGATGGCATTAAAGTAACACAGGACATTGCTCAGTTGGCACAATCTAAGAGGAAACTAGTGAATTGGGTGAGAATTTCACCAGAATTCTTATCCAATTCACCAATTTGCTAGTGAGATAAAGAGATAAAAGGGGAAAACATATGGAAGATAGACTGAGACACCTCTGAAATTTCGGAGGGAAACAGAGAAAATAGTGGAAGTGCTGCACTTGCACATACAAGAACAGAATATTCTCCAGAATTGAAGAAAGATATGAGTCCTCAAATTGAAAATATACTTCAAAGTACCAAGCAGAATATCATTAAATCCACACCAGGACCCATAATAGTGAAGCTACAGAATATCAAGAATAAAGAAAATACTACTTGAAAGAGAGAAAAAACATAACTCAAATAAATTCCAGCTAACTGTTTATTAGCAAAAATAGATGCCAGGACATAATGGAACAACAGCTTCAAAATGCTGAGGAAAAATAACTGTCAGCATAGAATTTTACATCAACCCAATGACTATTCAAGAGTCTGAAAAAATGAGGATTTTTTTTTTATGCAAGACAAAGAGAGTTTACACCCACAGAACTTCATAGCAAAGCATTTATTCAGTGAGAACAACAAAAACAAAAATAGATGCAAGAAACAAGAACAGAAAGTAGGCTAGAACTACACTGCAGCAATTTTTAAAAAACTGAACATTGTACGGTATCTCTATTTTTGTATAATTAACGTAGTATCAAATGTATCTTTAGACAGCCCTGTCCTTAATGCTTTTTTTCTTTTTTTGTCTTTTAACTATCTTTTATTGATACATAATGATTGTACAAACATCTGAGGTATATATGATATTTTGATACATGCATATAACATGTAATAATCAAATTAGGGCAAGTGGAATATCTAACACCTCAAACATTTATTACTTCATGTTGGAAATATTCCAAATCTTCTCTTTTATATACCTATTTTGAAATATACAATAAATTGTTAGCTATCGTCATCCTACGGTGCTGTCACATGCTAGAACTGATTTCTACTATCTAACCATATTTTTGTACCCATTAATCAAGCTGTCTTCATCTCCTACCCTACTCCTATAGTTCCCAACCTCTGGGGAACCATTCTACTCTCTATCTACATGAGACTGTCTTCTAGCTCCCACATTAGTGAGAACATGGTATTTGTGTGGTATTTTGTCTTTCTGTGCCTGGCTTATTTCACTTAATATAATGTCCTCCAATTCTATCCATATTGCTGCAAATGACAGGATTTTGTCATTTTTGTATTACTGAATAATATTCCACTGTGTATATATAGCATATTTTCTTTATCCTTTTACCCGTTGACAGACACTTAGACTGACTCTGTGGCTTGGCTATTGTGAATAGTGGTGCAATAACCATGGAAAGGCAGATATCTTTTCAATGTGATGATTTTCTTTCTTTTGGATGTATAATCAGAAGTACAATTGCTTAATCATATGGTAGTTCCATTTTTAGCTTTTTGAGGAGCCTCCATATTGATTTCCATAATAGCTATACTAATTCATGTTCCCGTAACAATGTATTAACACTCCTCCTTTCTCCATATCCTTGCCAATGCTTATCTTTTGTCTTTTTGAGATAGTCATTCCAACTGGGGTGAGATATCTCCTTGTGATTTTGATTTGCATTTCCCTAATTATTCGTAATGCTGAGTATTTCTTTATATGTCTGTTGGCCATTTATATGTCTTCTTTTAAGAAATGTCTATTCAGGGCCAGGCACGGTGGCTCATGCCTGTAATCCTAGCACTTTGGGAGGTGGAGGCGGGTGGATCACTTGAGGTCAGGAGTTCAAGACCAGCCTGGCCAACATGGTGAAACCCCATCTCTACAAAAATAGAAAATTAGCCAGGCATGGTGGTGAGCATTTGTAATTCCAACCACTCAGGAGACTGAGGCAGGAGAATCACTTGAACCTGGGAGGCAGAGGTTGCAGTGGACAGAGATAGCACCACTACACCCCAGTCTGGGCAACAGAGGAGAGTTCATCTCAAAAAAATAAAATGAAATAAAAATAAATAAATAGAAATGTCTGTTAGGGTAACTGGTCCATTTTTAAATCAGATTTATAGATGACATCATCTTATATTTAGAAAAACTTAAAGATTGGACAAAAAATTGTTAGCACCAATAAATGAATTCAGTGAAGTTGTAGGATACAAAGTCAACATAAAAAATCAGTAACATTTATATATGCCAACAGTAAACAATTAGACAAAAAAATCAAGTAATTCCACTTTCAATAGCTACTAAAATAAAATACCTAGAAATAAATTTAATCACAGAAGTGAAAGAGTGCTATAAAGAAAAGCATAAAGTGCCTATGAAAGAAATTGAGGAAGAGAACAAAAAAAAAAAAAAAAAAAGAAAGAAAATAAAAACCACATGCTCATAGATTTATATTGTTAAAATATCTATACTCTCCAAAGCAATCTACAGATTCAGTGCAATCCCTACCAAAATACCAATGCTATTCTTCACAGGAATAAGAAAAAACAAGTCTAAAATATGTATGGAACCACAAAAGAGCCCCAAAAGCTAAAGCAATCCTGAGCAAAAAGAACAAAGCTAGAGGGATCTCACTACCTGACTTCATACTATGCCACAAAGCTACAGAAACCAAAACAGCATGCCATTAGCTTAAAAAGCAGACACATAAACCAATGGAACAGAATAGAAAATCCAGAAATAAATCCAGGCATTTAGACAACACATCTTTGACAAAGGCACCAAGAATATACACTGGGGAAAGGGTAGTTTCTTTAATAATTGGTGTTGGAAAAACTGGATAATCATATATGGGAAAATCAAGCTAGAGCCCTATCACTCACCATATCATACAAACATCAAATCAAACTGGATTAATAACTGAAATGTAAGATCTGAAACACTGAAACGACTAGAAGAAAATATTGGAGAAATGAATCAGAACAATGGTTTGGGCAAGAAGTTTTTGGATAAGGTCCCAAAAACACAGACAACAAAAGTAAAAATACACAAGTAGGATTACATCAAGCTAAAAAGCTTCTGCACATCAAAATAAACAATCAACAAAGTGAAAAGTCAACATATAGAATGGGAGAAAGTATCTGCATACTATTTGACAACGGATTTATAATCAGAATACATAAGGAACTCAAACAGCTGAACAGCAAATAATCATATATATATGATATATATATATATATATATTTAAAGGAAATTCTTTAACTGTTCAATACAATAGCCACTAGTTATATGTGGCTATTTAAGTTTAAATTGATTAAAATTAAATAAAATAAAAATGTATTTTTTTCTTTCATAGTAATCACATTTTAAGTACTCAGTACCACTTGCGGCTAACACTTATTTTACTGGCACGTAAAGATAGAAAATATTTCCCTCATTGTAGAAAGTTCTAGTAGAATGCACTAGTGAGAGTTTAGGCAACCCCAGAAAGGTATGTATTGTACATGCTGACAGTATCTAGGAAAGAGTATAAATAGTATAACAGATGATACACCCACTGAATTTAAAAATATCAGCTCAAGTCATTTTATAAAATCCTGTTTAAGATATTGTTTAATCAATATGTAGTTTTATCAACTATATTTTGTGTGGCAATCAGTAGATGGAATAAACTAGTTTCAAGTGCCATATACAAATCATCTAATATTGTGTAAATTCTTATTATTCTTAGCAAATCAGCTTCAATTATAAAAATCTTTGCAAAATGACCAAATAGGAAGAACTCCAGGCTGCAGCTCCAAGTGAGATCAATGCAGAAGACATGTGATTTCTGATTTCCAGCTGAGGTACCTGGTTCATCTCATTGGGAATGGTTGAACAGTGGGTGCAGGTGCAGTCCATGGAGGGCAAGTCAAAGCAGGGTGGGGAGCGCCTCACCCGGAAAGTGCAAGGGGTTGGGGGATTTCCCTTTCCTAGCCAAGGGAAGCTATGAAAGACTGTACCAGGAGGAATTACACTTCTGCATAGATACTGTGCTTTTCCCATGGTCTTCACAACTGGCAGACCAGGAGATTCCCTCCACTGCCTGACTCAGCAGGTCCCACACCCACAGAGCCCAGCAAGCTAAGAACCATTGGCTTGAAATTCTTGATGCTAGTGCAGCAGTCTGAGATCTACCTGGGACACTGGAGCTTGGTGGTAGTGTGTCCGGAATTGGTGGGTTCTTGGTCTCGCTGACTTCAAGAATGAAGCCATGGACCCTCACGGTGAGTGTTACAATTCTTAAAGATGGTGTGTCCAGAGTTTGTTCCTTCTGATGTTCGGACATGTCTAGAGTTTCTTCCTACTGGTGCTTTCATGGTCTTGCTGACTTGAGGAGTGAAGTTGCAGACCTTCATGGTGTTACAGCTCTTAAAGATGGTGTGTCTGGAGTTTTTTCCTTCAGATGTTCAGATGTATCCAGAGTTTCTTCCTTCTGAAGGGTTTGTGGTCTCGCTGACTTCAGGAGTGAAGCTGCAGACCTTCATGGTGAGTTTTACAGTTCTTAAAGGCAGCGCGTCTGGAGTTGTTCCTTCTTTCCAGTCCCCAGTTGTTCATCCCTGCTGGTGGGTTTGTGGTCTTGCTGGCTTCAGGAGTAAAGCTGCAGACCTTCGCAGTGAGTGTTACAACTCATAAAGGCAACGTGGACCCAAAGAGTCAGTGGCAACAAGATTTACTGAGAAGAGTGAAAGAGCAAAGCTTCCAAAGCTGGAAGGGGATCCAAGCAGGTTGCCACTGCTGGCTACTGTGGCCTGCTTTTATTCCCTTATCTGGCCCTACCCGCATCCTGCTGATTGGTCCATTTTACAGAGAGCTGACTGGTCCATTTTGACAGAGTGCTGATTGGTGTGTTTACAAACCTTTAGCTAGATACAGAGTGCTGATTGGTGAGCTTACAATCCTTTAGCTAGACAGAAAAGTTCTCCAAGTCCCCACCCCATTAGCTAGACACAGAGTGCTGATTGGTGCATTTAGAAATCTTTAGCTAGACACAGAGCGCTGATTGGTGTGTTTACAATCCTTTAGCTAGACAGAAAAGTTCTCCAAGTCCCCACCCGTCCCAGAAGCCCAGCCAGCTTCAACTCTCACTAACCCTCCCCTGGGGACTTTGCAGCACCTAGCCTGGGCACTCCGGCAGCCCAGAGGGAGCTCGTTCTAGACAATCAAGAGGAAAAGGGGAAGTGAGAAAGAGACCTGCTATCGTGGCCAACAATCCCGCAAAGAGGGAACAATGGTCCATGCATGGGATTCAGCCTCCGATAAAGCTCAGCTTGCCAAGCGGTGCTCACCTGGAACCCGCATTGGCTCACAAGTGCCCCACACAGCCCCTGCTCCTGCCTGTGCCTCTCTCTGAACACTTCCTGAGCAGAGGGAACCAGCTCTGGCCTCAGCTAGCCTGAGAGAGGGGCTCTCATAGGGCAGTGGTGATCTGAAGGGCTCCAGTGTGTCCAGAGCAGACACTGAGACCGAGGAGGTGCCGAGAACAAGCTGGGGCTGCTAGCACCTTGTCACCTCTCAGTAGGAGGGTCTTCTGTCATTGCTGAGGCTTGAGTAGGTGGTTTTATGCTCACAGTGTAAACAAAGCTGCCAGGAAGTTCGAACTGGGAGGAGTGCACCACAGCTCAGCAAGGCCAACTGCCTTTCTAGATTCCTCTGTGGGCAGGACAACTCTGAACAAAGGCAGAAGTCCCAGTCAGGGACTTCTGATAAATCCCCCATCTCCTTGGGACAGAGCACCTGCAGGAAGTGGCAGTCATGGGCACAGTTTCAGCAGACTTAAACATCCCTGCCTGACAGCTCTGAAGAGAGCAGTGGTTCTCCCAACACACAGTTCAAGCTCTGATAATGGACAGACTGCCTCCTCAAGTGGGTCCCTGACCCCTGTGTAGCCTGACTGAAAGACACCTCCCAGTAGGGGTCTACAGACACCTCATACAGGAGAGCTCTGGCTAGAATCTGGCAGGTGCCCCTCTGAGACAAAGCCTGCAGAGGAAAGATCAGGCAGCAATATTTGCTGTTCTGCAGCCACCACTGGTGGTACCCAGGCAAACAGAGTGGACCTCCAGCAAACTCCAACAGACCTGCAGCTGAGGGACCTGACTGTTAGCAGAAAAACTAACAAACAGAAAGGAATAGCATCAACATCAACAAAGAGGATGTCCACACCAAAACCCCATCTGTAGGTCACCAACATAAAAGACCAAAGGTAAATAAAACCACAGAGATGGGGAGAAACCAGTGCAGAAAGGCTGAAAATTCAAAAAATCAGAACACCTCTTCTCCTCCAAAGGATCAAAACTCCTCACCAATGATGGAACAAAACTGGATGGAGAATGAGTTTGACAAATTCACAGAAGTAGGCTTCAGAAGGTGGGTAAAAACAAAGTCCTCTGAGCTAAAGGAGCATGTTCTAATACAATGCAAGGAAGCTAAGAATCTTGAAAAAAGGTTAGACAAATTGCCAACTAGAAAAACCAGTGTAGAGAAGAATATAAATGACCTGATGGATCTGAAAAATGCAGCACAAGAACTTCGTGAAGCATACACAAGCTTCAACAGCAGAACCAATCAAGTGGAGGAAAGGATATCAGTGACTGAAGATTAACTTAATGAAATAAAGTGAGAAGATTAGAGAAAAGGAGTGAAAAGAAATGAACAAAACCTCCAAGAAATGTGTAACTTTGTGAAAAGACCAAATCTACGTTTGACTGGTGTACCTGAAAATGATGGGGAGAATGGAACCAAGTTGGAAAACACTCTTCAGGATATTATCCAGGAGAACTTCCCCAACCTAGCAAGGCAGGCCAACATTCAAACTCAGGAAATACAGAGAACACCACAAAGATATTCCTCAAGAAGAAGAACCCCAAGACACATAATTGTCAGATTCAGCAAGGTTGAAATGAAGGAATAAATGTTAAGGGCAGTCAAAGGTCGGGTTACCCACAACAGGAAGCCCGTGAGTCTAACAGCTGATCTCTTGGCAGAAATCCTAAAAGCCAGAAGAGAGTGGAGGCCAATATTCAACATTCTTAAAGAAAAGAATTTTCAACCCAGAATTTCATATCCAGCCAAACCAAGCTTCATAAATGAAAGAGAAATAAAATCCTTAACAAACAACCAAATGCTGAGAAATTTTGTCACCACCAGGCCTGCGTTACAAGAACTCCTGAAGGAAGCGCTAAACATGGAAAGAAACAACCAGTACCAGCCACTGCAAAAACATGCCAAATTGTAAAGACCATTGACACTATGGAAAAAAACTGCATCAATTAACGGGCAAAAAAACCAGCTAGCATCATAATGACAGGATCAAATTCACATGTAACAACACTAACCTTAAATGTAAATGGGCTAAATGTCCCAATTAAAAGACACAGACTGGCAAATTGGATAAAGAATCAAGACCCACAGGTGTGCTGCATTCAGGAGAACCATCTCATGTGCAAAGACACACATTGACTCAAAATAAAGGGATGGAGGAATATCTATCAAGCAAATGGAAAGAAAAAAAAAAAAAAAAGGAAGGGTTGCAATCCTGGTCTCTGATAAAACAGACTTTAAACCAACAAATATCAAAAGAGACAAGGCTGTTACATAATGATAAAGGGATCAATGCAACAAGAGGAGCTAACTATACTAAATATATATGCAGTCAATACAGGAGGAACCCAGATTTATAAAGCAAGTTCTGAGAGACCTACAAAGAGACTTAGACTCCCACATAATAATAGTGGGAGACTTTAACACCCCACTGTCAATATTAGACAGATCAACAAGACAGAGAATTAACAAGGATATCCAGGAAATGAACTCAGCTCTGCACCAAGTGTACCTAATAGACATCTACAGAACTCTACACCCCGAATCAACAGAATATACAGTCTTCTCAGCGCCACGTCACACTTATTCTAAAATTGAGCACATAATTGGAAGTAAAACACTCATCAGCAGATGTAAAAGAACAGAAATCACAACAAACTGTCCCTCAGAATATAGTACATTCAAATTAGAACTCAGGATTAGGAAACCCACTCAAAACCGCACAACCTCATGGAAACTGAACAACCTGCTCCTCATGGAAACTGAACAACCTGTAAATAATGAAATGAAGGCAGAAATAAAGACTTTCTTTGAAACCAATGAGAACAAAGACACAACATATCAGAATCTCTGGGAAACATAAAGCAGTGTGTAGTGGGAAATTTATAGCACTAAATGCCTGCAAGAGAAAGCAGGAAAGATCTAAAATTGACACCCTAACATCAAAATTGAAAGAACTAGAGAAGCAAGAGCAAATAAATTCAAAACCTAGCAGAAGACAAGAAATAACTAAGATCAGAGCAGAATTTAAGGAGATAGAGACACAAAAAACCCTTCAAAAAATCGTTGAACCCAGGAACTGTTTTATTGAAAAGATAAACACAATAGACCACTAGCCAGACTAATAAAGAAGAAAAAAGAGAAGAATCAAATAGATGCAATAAAAAATGATAAAGGGGGTATCACCACTGATCCCACAGAAATACAAACTACCATCAGAGAATGCTATAAATTCCTCTATGCAAATCAACTAGAAAATCGAGACTGAACACACACACGCTTCCAAGACTAAACCAGGAAGTCAAATCTCTGAATAGACCAATAACACGTTCTGAAATTGAGGCAATAATTAATAGCCTACAAACCAAAAAGTCCAGGACAAGACACATCCACAGCAGAATTCTACCAGAGGTACAAAGAGGAACTGGTACCATTCCTTCTGAAACTATTCCAATCAATAGAAAAAGAGGGAATCCTCCTTAACTCATTTTATGAGGCCAGCATCATCCTGATACCAAAACCTAGCAGACACACACACACACACACACACACACACACACACACACACACACACACACAATTTTAGGCCAATATCCTTGATGAACATCGATGTGAAAATCCTCAGTAAAACACTGGCAAACTGAATCCAGCAGCACATCAAAAAGCTGATCCACTATGATCAAATTGGCTTTATCCCTGGGATGCAAGGCTGGTTCAACATACACAAATCAATAAATGTAATCCATCACATAAACAGAACCAACAACAAAAACCACATTATCTCAATAGATGCAGAAAAGGCCTTTGACAAAATTCAAAAGCCCTTCATGCTAAAAACTCTCAATAAACTAGGTAGTGATGGAACATATCTCAATATAATAAGAGCTATTTATGACAAACAAACAGCCAATATCATACTGAATGGGCAAAAACTGCAAACATTCCCTCTGAAAACTGGCAAAAGACAAGGATACCCTCTCTTAACACTCCTATTCAACATAGTATTGGAAGTTCTGGTTAGGGTGATTAGGCAAGGGAAAGAAATAAAGGGTATTCAATTAGGAAAAGAGGAAGTCAAACTGTCTCTGTTTGCAGGTGACATGATTGTATATTTAGAAAACCCCATTGTCTTAGCCCAAAATCTCCTTAAGCTGATAAGTAACTTCAGAAAAGTCTCAGGATACAAAATCAATGTGCAAAAATCATAAGCATTCCCATACACCAAGAGCAGACAAACAGAGAGCCAAATCATGAGTGAACTCCCATTCACAATTGCGACAAAGAAAATAAAATACCTAGGAACCCAAATTACAAGGGATGTGAAGGACCTCTTCAAGGAGAACTACAAACCACTGCTTAAGGAAATAAGAGGACACAAACAAATGGAAGAACATTCCATGCTCATTTATAGGAATAATCAATATCGTGTAAATGGCCATACTGCCCAAAGTAATTTATAGATTCAGTGCTATCCCTATCAAGATACCATTGACTTTCTTCACAGAATTGGAAAGAAACTAATTTAAATTTCATATGGAACCAAAAAAGAGTCTGCATAATGAAGACAATCCTAAGCAAAAATAACAAAGCTGGGGGCATCACACTATCTGACTTCAAACTATACTACAAGGCTACAGTAACCAAAACAGTATGGTACTGGTACCAAAAGAGATATATAGACCAATGGAATGGAACAGAAGCCTCAGAAATAACACCACACATCTACAACCATCTGATCTTTGACAAACCTGACCAAAACAAGAAATAGGGAGAGGATTCCCTATTTTATAAATGATGATAGGAAAACTGCCTAGCCATATTCAAAAAAGCTGAAACTGGACCCTTTCTTTACACCTTATGTAAACATTAACTCAAGATGGATTAAAGACTTAAATGTAAGACTTAAAACCATAAAAACCCTAGAAGAAAACCTAGGCAATACCATTCAAGACATAGGCATGGGCAAAGACTTCATGACTAAAACACCAAAAGCAATGACCACAAAAGCCAAAATTGGAAAATGGGATCTAATTAAACTAAAGAGCTTATGCACTGCAAAAGAAACTATCAGCAGAGTGAACAGACAACCTACAGAATGGGAGAAAATTTTTGCAATCTATCCATCTGTTAAAGGTCTATTATCCAGAATCTACCCAAAAAAAAAAAAGAAAAGAAAAGAAAAGAAAAAAAAGCTACCCCATCAAAAAGTGGGTGAAGGATATGAACAGACACTTCTCAAAAGAAGACATTTATGCAGCCAACAAACTCATGAAAAAATGCTCATCATCACTGGTCGTTAGAGAAATCCAATCAAAACCATAATGAGATACAATCTCACGCCAGTTAGAATGGCAATCATTAAAAGGTGAGGAAACAACAGATGATAGAGAGGATGTGGAGAAATAAGAATGCTTTTACACTATTGGTGGGAGTGTAAATTAGTTCAATCACTGTGGAAGACGGTGTGGCAACTCCTCAAGGATCGAGAACTAGAAATACCATTTGACCCAGCAATCCCATTACTCAGTATATACCTAAAGGATTATAAATCATTCTACTATAAAGACACATGAACACGTATGTTTATTGCAGCACTGTTCACAATAGTAAACTCTTGGAACCAACCCAACTGCCCATCAATTATAGACTGGATAAAGAATATGTGGCACATATACACCATGGAATACTATGCAGCCATAAAAAAGGATGAGTTAATGTCCTTTGCAAGGACATGGATGAAACTGGAAACCATCATTCTCAGGAAAGTAACACAAGAAGAGAAAACCAAACACCACATGTTCTCACTCATAAGTGGGAGCTGAACAATGAGAACACATGGACACAGGGCGGGGAACATCACACACTGGGGCCTGTTGGGGGGTGGGGCGCTGGTGGAAGGATAGCATTAGGAGAAAAACCTAATATAAATGACAAGTCGATGGGTGCAGCAAACCAACATGGCATATGTATACCTATGTAACAAACCTGCACATTTTGCACATGTACCACAGAAAATAAAGTATAATAAAAAAATCTTTAAAGAGCTTTACTTTAAAAAGAGTACATTTTGAGGGAGCAGAGCAAGATGGCCGAATAGGAACAGCTCCAGTCTCCAACTCCCAGCATGAGCGACACAGAAGAAAGGTGATTTCTGCATTTTCAACTAAGGTACTGGGTTCATCTCATTAGGGAGTGTGGGACAATCGGTGCTGCTCAGCTGCTGCAGCCCGACCAGCAAGAGCTGAAGCCGGGTGAGGCATCGCCTCACCTGGGAAGTGCAAGGGGGGAAAGGAATCCCTTTTCCTAGCCAGGGGAACTGAGACACACAACACCTGGAAAATCGGGTAACTCCCACCCCAACACTGCACTTTACCAAGGATCTTAGCAAACGGGCACACCAGGAGATTATATCCCACACCTGGCCAGGAGGATCTCACGCCCATGGAGCCTCCCTCATTGCTAGCACACCAGTCTGCGATCTAACGGCAAGGCAGCAGCGAGGCTGGGGGAGGGGCGCCTGCCATTGCTGAGGCTTAAGTAGGTAAACAAAGCCACTGGGAAGCTCAAACTGGGTGGAGCTCACAGCAGCTCAAGGAGTCCTGCCTGTCTCTGTAGACTCCACCTCTGGGGACAGGACACAGCTAAACAACAACAACAACAAAAAGCAGCTGAAACCTCTGCAGATGCAAACGACTCTGTCTGACAGCTTTGAAGAGAGCAGTGGATCTCCCAACATGGAGGGTGAGATCTGAGAACAGACAGACTGCCTGCTCAAGTGGGTCCCTGACCCCTGAGTAACCTAACTGGGAGACATCCCCCACTAGGGGCAGACTGACACCCCACACCTCACACGGTGGAGTACACCCCTGAGAGGAAGCTTCCAAAGCAAGAATCAGACAAGTACACTCGCTGTTCAGAAATATTCTATCTTCTGCTGCCTCTGCTGCTGATACCCAGGCAAACAGGGTCTGGAGTGGACCTCAAGCAATCTCCAACAGACCTACAGCTGAGGGTCCTGACTGTTAGAAGGAAAACTAACAAACAGGAAGGACACCCACACCAAAACCCCATCAGTATGTCACCATCATCAAAGACCAGAGGCAGATAAAACCACAAAGATGGGGAAAAAGTAGGGCAGAAAGCTGGAAATTCAAAAAATAAGAGCACATCTCCCCCTGCAAAGGAACGCAGCTCATCGCCAGCAACGGATCAAAGCTGGATAGAGAATTACTTTGAGAAGTTGAGAGAAGAAGGCTTCAGTCCATCAGACTTCTCAGAGCTAAGGGAGGAATTACGTACACAGTGCAAAGAAACTAAAAATCTTGAAAAAAGAGTGGAGAATTGATAACTAGAATAATTAGTGCAGAGAAGGCCATAAACGAACGGACAGAGATGAAAACCATGACACGAGAAATACGTGACAAATGCACAAGCTTCAGTAACCGACTCGATCAACTGGAAGAAAGAGTATCAGCGATTGAGGATCAAATGAATAAAATGAAGCAAGAAGAGAAATCTAAAGAAAAAAGAAGAAAAAGAAATGAACAAAGCCTGTAAGAAGTATGGGATTATGTAAAAAGACCAAATCTACGTCTGATTGGGGTGCCTGAAAGTGAGGGGGAAAATGGAACCAAGTTGGAAAACACTCTTCAGGATATCATCCAGGAGAACATCCCCAACCTAGTAGGACAGGCCAACATTCAAATTCAGGAAATACAGAGAACCCCACAAAGATACTCCTCGAGAATCTTGGCAACTCCAAGACACATAATTGCCAGATTCACCAAAGTTGAAATGAAGGAAAAAATCTTAAGGGCAGTCAGAGAGAACGGTCAGGTTACCCACAAAGGGAAGCCCATCAGACTAACAGCAGATCTCTCGGCAGAAACTCTCCAAGCCGGAAGAGAGTAGGGGCCAACATTCAACATTCTTAAAGAAAAGAATTTTCAACCCAGAATTTCATATCCAGCCAAACTAAGTTTCATAAGTGAAGGAGAAATAAAGTCCTTTACAGACAAGCAAATGCTTAGAGATTTTGTCACCACCAGGCCTGCCTTACAAGAGAACCTGAAGGAAGCACTAAACATGGAAAGGAAAACAGGTACCAGCCATTGCAAAAACATGCCAAAATGTAAAGACCATCGAGGCTAGGAAGAAACTGCAACTAATGAACAAAATAACCAGTTAATATCATAATGGCAGGATCAAGTTCACACATAACAATATTAACCTTAAATGTAAATGGACTAAATGCTCCAGTTAAAAGACACAGACTGGCAAACTGGATAAAGAGTCAAGACCCATCAGTCTGCTGTATTCAGGAGACCCATCTCACACGCAGAGACATACATAGGCTCAAAATAAAGGGATGGAGGAAGATCTACCAAGCAAATGGAGAACAAACAAAAGCAAGGGTTGCAATCCTAGTCTCTGATAAAACAGACTTTAAACCATCAAAGATCAAAAGAGACAAAGAAGGCCATTACATAATGGTAAAGGGATCAATTCAACAGGAAGAGCTAACTATCCTAAATATATATACACCCAATACAGGAGCACCCAGATTCATAAAGCAAGTCCTTAGAGACTTACAAAGAGACGTAGACTCCCATACAATAATAATGGGAGACTTCAACACCCCACTGTCAACATTAGACAGATCAACAAGACAGAAAGTTAACAAGGATATCCAGGAATTGAGCTCATCTCTGCAGCAAGCAGACCTAATAGACATCTACAGAACTCTCCACCCCAACTCAACAGAATATACATTCTACTCAGCACCATATCACACTTATTCCAAAATTGACCACATAATTGGAAGTAAAGCACTCCTCAGCAAATGTACAAGAACAGAACTTTACAACACACTTTCTCTCAGACCACAGTGCAATCAAACTAGAACTCAGGACTAAGAAACTCAATCAAAACCGCTCAACTACATGGAAACTGAGTAACCTGCTCCTGAATGCCTACTGGATACATAACGAAATGAAGACAGAAATAAAGATGTTCTTTGAAACCAATGAGAACAAAGATACAACATACCAGAATCTCTGGGACATATTTAAAGCAGTGTGTAGAGGGAAATTTA
Organism: Macaca fascicularis; assembly: GCF_037993035.2. Taxonomy (NCBI): domain Eukaryota; kingdom Metazoa; phylum Chordata; class Mammalia; order Primates; family Cercopithecidae; genus Macaca; species Macaca fascicularis. The sequence goes on along the minus strand of NC_088380.1, from coordinate 90,736,038 downwards.
CAGCACTAAATGCCCACAAAAGAAAGCTGGAAAGATGTAAAATTGACACTCTAACATCACAATTAAAAGAACTAGAGAAGCAAGAGCAAGCACATTCAAAAGCTGGCAGGAGGCAAGATATAACTAAGATCAGAGCAGAACTGAAGGAGATAGAGACACACAAAACCCTCCAAAAAATCAATGAATCCAGGAGTTGGTTTTTTGAAAAGATCAACAAAATTAATAGACCGCTAGCAAGACTAACAAAGAAGAAAACAGAGAAGAATCAAATAGATGCAAAAAAAAAAAATGATAAAGGGGATATCACCACCGACCCCACAGAAATACAAACTACCATCAGAGAATACAATAAACACCTCTATGCAAATAAACTAGAAAATCTAGAAGAAATGGATAATTTCCTGGACACTTACACTCTTCCAAGACTAAACCAGGAAGAAGCTGAATTCCTGAATAGACCAATAGCAGGCTCTGAAATTGAGGCAATAATTAATAGCCTACCAACCAAAAAAAAGTCCAGGACCAGATGGATTCACAGCTGAATTCTACCCGATGTACTAGGAGGAGCTGGTACCATTCCTTCTGAAACTATTCCAATCAATAGAAAAAGAGGGAATCCTCCCTAACTCATTTTATGAGGCCAACATCATCCTGATACCAAAGCTTGGCAGAGACACAACAAAAAAAGAGAATTTTAGACCAATATCCCTGATGAACATTGATGCAAAAATCCTCAATAAAATACTGGCAAACCGGATTCAGCAGCACATCAAAAAGCTTATCCACCATGATCAAGTGGGCTTCATCCCTGGGATGCAAGGCTGGTTCAACATACACAAATCAACAAAGGTAATCCAGCATATAAACAGAACCAAAGACAAAAACCACATGGTTATCTCAATAGATGCAGAAAAGGCCTTTGACAAAATTCAACAGCCCTTCATGCTAAAAACACTCAATAAATTCAGTATTGATGGAATGTATCTCAAAATAATAAGAGCTATTTATGACAAACCCACAGCCAATATCATACGGAATGGGCAAAAACTGGAAAAATTCCCTTTGAAAACTGGCACAAGACAGGGATGCCCTCTCTCTCCACTCCTATTCAACATAGTGTTGGAAGTTCTGGCTAGGGCAATCAGGCAAGGGAAAGAAATCAAGGGTATTCAGTTAGGAAAAGAAGAAGTCAAACTGTCCCTGTTTGCAGATGACATGATTGTATATTTAGAAAACCCCCTTGTCTCAGCCCAAAATCTCCTTAAGCTGATAAGCAACTTCAGCAAAGTCTCAGAATACAAAATTAATGTGCGAAAATCACAAGCATTCGTATACACCAGTAACAGACAAACAGAGAGCCAAATCAGGAATGAACTTCCATTCACAATTGCTTCAAAGAGAATAAAATACCTAGGAATCCAACTGACAAGGGATGTTAAGGACCTCTTCAAGGAGAACTACAAACCACTACTCAGTGAAATAAAAGAGGACGCAAACAAATGGAGGAACATACCATGCTCATGGATAGGAAGAATCAATATCGTGAAAATGGCCATACTGCCCAAGGTAATTTATAGATTCAATGCCATCCCCATCAAGCCACCAATGAGTTTCTTCACAGAGTTGGAAAAAACTGCTTTAAAGTTCATACGGAACCAAAAAAGAGCCCGCATCGCCAAGACAATCCTAAGTCAAAAGAACAAAGTTGGAGGTATCATGCTACCTGACTTCAAACTATACTACAAGGCTACGGTAACCAAAACAGCATGGTACTGGTACCAAAACAGAGATATAGACCAATGGAACAGAACAGAGCCCTCAGAAATAATACCACACATCTACAGCCATCTGATCTTTGATAAACCTGAGAAAAAAAAGAAATGGGGAAAGGATTCCCTATTTAATAAATGGTGCTGGGAAAATTGGCTAGCCATAAGTAGAAAGCTGAAACTGGATCCTTTTCTTACTCCTTATACGAAAATTAATTCAAGATGGATTAGAGACTTAAATGTTAGACCTAATACCATAAAAACCCTAGAAGAAAACCTAGTAAATACCATTCAGGACATAGGCATGGGCAAGGACATCATGTCTAAAACACCAAAAGCAATGGCAACAAAAGCCAAAATTGACAAATGGGATCTCATTAAACTAAAGAGTTTCTGCACAGCAAAAGAAACTACCGTAAGAGTGAACAGGCAACCTACAGAATGGGAGAAAATTTTTTCAATCTACTCATCTGACAAAGGGCTAATATCCAGAACCTACAAAGAACGCAAACAAATTTACAAGAAAAAAACAAACAACCCCGTCAAAAAGTGGGCAAAGGATATGAACAGACACTTCTCAAAAGAAGACATTCATACAGCCAACAGACACATGAAAAAATGCTCATCATCACTGGCCATCAGAGAAATGCAAATCAAAACCACAATAAGATACCATCTCACACCAGTTAGAATGGCGATCATTAAAAAAACAGGAAACAGTAGGTGCTGGAGAGGATGTGGAGAAATAGGAACACTTTTACACTGTTGGTGGGATTGTAAACTAGTTCAACCATTATGGAAAACAGTATGGCGATTCCTCAAGGATCTAGAGCTAGAAGTACCATATGACCCAGCCATCCCATTACTGGGGATATACCCAAAGGATTATAAATCATGCTGCTATAAAGACACATGCACACGTATGTTTATTGCAGCACTATTCACAATAGCAAAGACTTGGAATCAACCCAAATGTCCATCAGTGACAGACTGGATTAAGAAAATGTGGCATATATACACCATGGAATACTATGCAGCCATAAAAAAGGATGAGTTTGTGTCCTTTGTAGGGACATGGATGCAGCTGGAAACCATCATTCTCAGCAAACTATCGCAAAAACAGAAAACCAAACACCGCATGTTCTCACTCATAGGTGGGAACTGAACAATGAGATCACTTGGACTCGGGAAGGGGAACATCACACACCGGGGCCTATCATGGGGAGGGGGAAGGGGGCAGGGATTGCATTGGGTGTTATACCTGATATAAATGATGAGTTGATGGGTGCTGATGAGTTGATGGGTGCAGCACACCAACATGGCACAAGTATACATATGTAACAAACCTGCACGTTATGCACATGTACCCTACAACTTAAAGTATAATAATAATTAAAAAAAAAAAAAGAGTAAATTTGAGATGTCATCTCTTTGTTTATGTTAAAATAAGTCATATGTGTTTGGATTACAAATAACCAAACAAAAAGAACAGAAAAACAACAGTAAATCTTCCCTTTGATTTCATATGCATCTAGGCTTTATTTTTTATTTTTAATATATAAAAAATGTATATGAAAATGTTTTGTTTTGAAACCTCTATATAGTTTCTATCATAAATGAAGTTATAGCTTTGTATAAGTAGAAGACAAACTAATGGGATAGTTTTCAGTAGATTAATTAGACTTCACTTTTTTCATTATGTGTATGAAATTATCTGTTGCTCATTTATTTATTTACCCATCTATTTCATTTTTTCATTTACATAAAAATATGTTGAATGTCCAAGCACTGTGCTAAATCCTGAGAATTTATAAGTAATCAAGAAATAATCCTTGTCTTCGAGGGTTTATTACCTACAGTAAGAAACAAATAATATTGCATCATATGGAAAAGTTGCAATTATAGCTAAAAAATGGTTTTATATTGGTATGTTTAATTTAATGCATAGACAATTTTAATGAGAGTAAGAAATGTTATAACTACAAGGGTATACTGCTGTGAGATTATATATACTTCCGTATATTATCCAGGAGGGCTTCTTGATATTAGGTCCAAGCTTAAATCTGTAGGGAAAGTGATGAATCTGAACTTCAAACCCTGATGTAAGCCAAAGACTACACTTTGCTCTTTTCCCTCACTCTTGTTTTGTTAACCTTTCCCTGGCCATTATTTTCCTCCTCCTTTTCTTTTTCTGGTTATCGAGCTTCAATCTGTAGGGAAAGTAAGTTAGGTGAAGATGAAATATTGCTCTAGGTAGAGAAGTCAACCTGTCAGTGGAGAGACTTACAAATTAATCTGTTCTGACCTACATGTGGAATTTGGAGATCCTTCTGCTAATAGTTACTAAGCACTTTAGAATTTTGTTAAATTTCAACTGGAAGTCACTAGCCTGAGGCTGTCTCTGAGTTCCTGTGTAACAAACTACAACTGAACCTGGAAATAAACAAAGCAAAACCTAAGTAACAGTACAGTCTTTGTAACAAATAGCCAGGTTTCACCCAATCACACTTGGCTGAGCTTTAGCCAATCACAGGCATCCAACTGATCAGATAATACCTAAATAAGGCAAATGCCTTGTCACACAATGCCCACATAAGGTAGATGCCTAGTCCATTGGGTGATTTCTCTATTTTGTTTCCATGTTTGAACTATAAATGCTTACTGCTCACACTTATGGGCAGAGCCTTCTGAACCTCTTCTGGTTCTGAGTGCTGTGCAATTCATTAATTGTTCTTTGTTCAAATAAACTGTCAAATATACTGCATCTAAAGCTTTCCTTTTAATAATATACAGAATGATGCAGGTGTTTAAGTTTCCATGTATTTACTATATACAATAAGAATTAATAATTGGTAAAAGTAAAGAAGAAAGAAAGAAAAGAGGGAAGACAAGAAGGGATAGAAAGAAAAGCAGCCAGTCGTGGTGACTCACACCTGTAATCCCAGCTCTTTGGGAGGCTGAGGCAGGCAGATCATGAAGTCAGGAGTTCAAGCCCATCCTGGCCAGCATGTTGAAACCCCATGTCTACTAAAAATACAAAAATTAGCTGGGCATGGTGGCATGTGCCTGTACTCCCAGCTACTCTGGAGGCTGAGGCAGGAGAATCGCTTGAACCTGGGAGGCAGAGGTTGCAGTGAGCTGAGATTGTACCACTACACTGTAGCCTGGCAACAGAGTGAGACTCCATATCAAAAACAAAAACAAAACAACAACAAAAACAGCAACAAAACAAGTGAGAGAAAAGAGCAAAGTGTAGTTTTTGGTATTAAACCAGAGTGTGAATTCCAGATTCATCATTTGTTGACTTGTCACTTTGAGCAATTTACTTAATATATCTGAATTTCAGCTTGTCATGTTTAAAAAGGCATTGATTATTGCAACCCTTTTACCCTTTGTTGGGAATGGAAAACAGTATGAAGATTCACCAAACAATTAAAAATGGAATGACCTACCATATGATCCAGCAAACCTATTTCTAGGTATTTATTTTAAAAAAATTAAAATGAGGACCTTGAAGAGATATTTGCACTCTCATTTCATTGCAGCATTTTTTACAATAGTCAAGATATGTCCACTAATGGTGACATGGCTTGAATCTGTGTCCCCACCTAAATTTCATGTTGAAAGGTAATCCCCAATTTTGGAAGTGGGTCCTGGTGGGATGTGATTGAATCATACGGGTAGAGTTCTCATGAATGATTTAACATCATCCCCTTGGTGCTGTTCTCATGATAGTGAGTTATTCTGAGATTTGGTTGTTTAAAAGTGTGTAGCACCTCTCCCCTCTCTTCCTCCTGCTCCAGCCATGTAAGATATGCCTGCTTCCCTTTAGCCTTTTGCCATGATTGTAAGTTTTTGGAGGCCTCCCCAGAAACAGAAGCTACTATGCTTCCTATACAGCCTGCAGAACCGCGAGCCAATTAAATCTCCTTTCTTTATAAATTACCTAGTCTCAGCTCTTTCTTTATAGCAGTCCTAGAATGAACTAATACAGAAAATTGGTACTGAGGAGTGGAGCACTGCTATAAAGATACCTGAAAATGTGAAAGCTACTTTGGAAAGTGGGTAATGGTCAGGGGTTGGAACTTTCTAGAGACTTGCTGAACAGTTACAACTAAAATGCTGATAGTGATATGAACAGTGAAGTCCAGGCTGAGGAGGTCTCTGATGGAGGTGAGGAACTTATTGCGACCTGGAGCAAAGGTGACTTTTGTTATGCCTTAGCAAAGAGGCTGGGTGCATTGTGCCCCTGCCTTAGGAATCTGTGGAACTTTGAACTTCAGAATGATTATTTAGGGTATCTGGTAGAAGAAAATTTCTAAGCAGCAAAGCATTCAAAGTGTAAACTGGCTGGTTCTAACAATCTATGCTCATATGTATGAGCAAAGAAATGTCCTAAAGTTGGAACTTGTATTTAAAGGGAAAGGAGAGTGTAGAAGTTTAGAAAAATGCAGCCTGGCTATGTGGTAAAAAACAAAACCCATTTTAAGGGGAGGAATGTAAGCAGACTGCAGAAATTTACATAAGGAAGGAGGAACCAATTGCTAATAGTCAAGACAACGGGGAAAAGGCCTCAAAGGAATTTTGGCAATCTTTACAGCAACCTCTTCCATCATAGGCCCAGAGGACTAGGAAGACAGAATGGTTTTGTGGGCCAGGCCCAATGCCCCAGTGCCCTGTGCAGCCTCAGGACACTGCTCCCTGCATCCTAGCTTCTCCAGCTCCAGCTTCAGCTCAAAAGGCCCTAGATACAGCTGAGGCCACTGCTCCAGAGGGTGCAAGCTATAAGCCTTGGTGGCTTCCGTGTGATGTTAAGCCTGTGGGCTCACAGAATGCAAGAGTTGAACCTCAGGAGCCTCCATTTAGAGTTGAGAGGATGTATGAAAAATCCTGCATGTCCAGGCAGAAGCTTAATTTGATAATCTGATATATATGAAACAACTAAAACTTTGACTAATGGAGTTCAATATATCCCCAGTATCCAATTGCCACTTAGTAATATTTTAAAGGTGCTTACTATGGAGATGAAGAGATAAATCATTAAACATCTCGCCATAATATTTTGTTCTTACCACTTTCACAAGAGAAAGCAACATAAATAAATGTGTAAATAAAATGTATCCAAGATAAATTCTAAATGATGTCTAAAGTTGTAGGCATATTTCTTCATTCCCACGTACCAAGTCTTATCTCTCCCACTTTCTACCACTGATTAACACTTTCATCAACTTTTCAGGACTTTTTAAAAGCAATAAATACAAAAATAGATATTTTTTATTTTACATAAATGTGGCATGCTATACACAAAGTTCTAACTTTTTGTTCAGTAAATATATACTGAATATCTTCATACATTATGTATACAGATGTTCTCATTCTATTTACCTACAAAAAAATATTTACTACCTGAATAAAAATCTTAAACCCTTACATTAAGTTACGTAACTTAATTTTCTATTTGAAAAATCTGATGACATAATATAAAATGGCTAACTGTAAAATTTATCTTCAATTAATGGAGATAATTGTTAATAGCTATCATGTTTAAATATGAAAAGAAATACTTTAAAATGACAAATTAATTTAGAACAAGAGTCAGTAATGTCAATGAAAAGTCTTATCACTGTTTTGTCCTTGGGCACAACCTTCTTAAGGATCTAGTAAGCCTAAAATAGGTGCTGATAGTTTTTCAGCAAATTTGTATCTTCTGATTTGCATTTGGTCAGTGATATTGCTATTGCTCCCACAGTAGATAATAAATGTCAAAAATGTTCTGTGCATATTACATTTTCTTCATTAACCTTCTGCAAAATGAAAATTAAGTACTTAATTTTTTATTTAACACGTATTTTATTTTTTATGGTTTGTTACTGAGTTTATTGGAAAAACATTTTTAATAAGATTATCAATAATATAATAAGTGATCAAACTACAAAGTAAAAGCTTTCAGATTACTCTCTCCACTCTCTATCTAATGGCTATTCAGCTTTTATTTCATACACACATTTTACTTATACCTGCTCTTTAATTTCTCTTGTATTCCATCTTATATACTACCAGGAACTGTTGTATCTCACAGACCTCTGCACAGGTCTCAGCATAAATGGTTAAATGCCAAAATCTAGGCAAGGGGCAGCTGTTTCCCACACTTTTACTAAGATTGAATCTGAAGGAGTTAGCTGCCCCTAGTTGCTCTTGTTCTAATAGTCTTTATTTTATTAGTGGGCAGTCAAGATGCTGTTTTTGAAAAGAAAGTGTTAGTTACTTTGGATCCAGAAAAGCTTGAGAAAAGAGAAAAAGATTACATGTTAAAGCAAGAATTACATTCACTGCATTGCGTATGAAGTTGACTCTCTCCCAATCATGCCATATGAATGGGCTTTATAATGCTCTCATGAAGGTTTTAGGCATTTCTTGCTGACTTATTGATTCTGTAGTACTGAGACCCTCCAGTTCATTTGCTTCAGCTTGCAATGCAGTCTTCAAGAGGCAGGAAGCTAGTGCCAGGTTGATAATAGTTCAGAGCTTCACCACCCTGTTTCACCACCTGCAGTTTATGTATCTGTATAGCTCTTAGATAAGGTGCCTCAAATGAGAGAATCCCTTTATTCAGTCATTGAGTTTACCTTGATGACTAAAGAAGCAGGAGTGGTCAAAATAGATGTTGAGATATGTAATTCAGTGAGTAATTCTGAGAGGGGTGAAGAAGACTCTGATGTTTTCCATGCTGGGAAAAGTATGTGCAATATTAGCAAACTCAAAGGAGTATTAAAAATTCCATTCATATTCACATTTTTAAAAACACTGAGCAGGATAAATAAAAATCTATAATGGTCAAATTCTACAAAGGGACAATAACTCAATGACTTATGAATTCAATCTTTAATTCCACAAATGAGGAGGTAGAATCCAAACAATTTTAAGTGACAGGGCTAGAGGATATGATTAATCAGTGGTCATGCTAGGATTAGAAGGTGCACAGTCTTCCTATAATTGACTGCAAAATTAATGCTAACCCATGTGTATCCCTGGCATTCATAAATGCTTCCAACTATATCTTACTGCATTTATATTTTTTGAGTAAGACCTCTGTTGGAGTAATATGTTCTATAAATTAATCCCTCTCCTTATAAAATACTACATTAATCCCAAATTGTCAAGAAACTGTAGCCCCTCTTGAATAGTATATTTCACCAAGACTTTAAAAAAGTGGCCATGTGGGTTTTCTCAAAAGCTCTTGGTCTTGTTCTTGTAAACATAGCCCTTCTAAATATACTTCAGCACAAGGACAGTGCGTGAACTGATTATGCAAATGAATTCACCGTTTTCTAGGTCACAGCAGGCCTTTTACATAGAATGCACCAACAGGAATATCAGGGGGTGCTTGTTGCCACAATGTAAATGACTTCTACTGACAAAATTTACTGGAGATGAACGATGTTATGTAACTCTTATCTTCCCACTCACTTAAAAGAACTGTGATCTGAGACAATGTTCTGCCACTCCAGAAATAATAGTCATGTTGGTTTCCAGGCTAGGTGAGTTACAAAATTTGGGCCCAGAATTTATTCCTTCCATTCTGTCATTAACTCTGCAGGATCTTGTAAACTGCTTGAGTCTCAGATTCCTCATCTGAATAATCATGTTTATTTTTAGATGGGGGTAGGGAATATATATTTAAATACTATAGCTAACACCTTGTTAACATAGCCAGAGAAGACTTGACAAATAACTGGTTGTTAGGTTTCCTTAGATGCAAAACAAACCCCAGCACTGTTATTATTTAAGATCTTCAGGAGGGTTGCTTATATGTTCTTAAATGTTAGGAAAAATTCACTAGAATTGTAATGCAAAGCATTTTATTATTCCCAATTTTTCTTCCACTGTGGATTAAAATATATCCTCTGTATATACAGATTTCCATGTATACTGAAAGGAATACATGATTTTGGTGCAATGAACATTGAAACAGCCTTTGCAAATATTATAATAGTGAGAAAATTATGGCAGTAAAAGAAATCTAATCTAACCTAGCCCCAATTTTGTCTTTAGCCTTCAAACTGCCCTTAATTATTCCTGGGATTGGGCCAAGCTAACTTTGGGAAAAATTTAGTTTATAGGTTAAATGATAATAGCTCTTTCTCAAAACTCAACTGCCTTTGTAAAGCTAATGAGAGACCACTAGGCTAAGAGGGTAAGAGAAGCCTGAATTCTGCTAAGGTGCTGATATAAATGATTATCTGCTATTATTCTGGAGGTCACAAAATATGCAATTGCCCCACATACTCCTGCAGAAAATGCCACTTTTGTAGAACCTAAGATTAGTCTTTTGCAATGTCTTTTCAGATTTTTTGCATGTTGGACCACCAATGGCTCCACCTGGACCCACCAACCTCTCCTGTGGCCCCACCCAGAAGTGATTCAGCACACATGAGGACATCCCTATAACTGTCCCGTCAACCAGCAGCAGCAAGTTCTCATTGCCTAGTGACCCACCTTTCTTCCCCCCAACTATCCTTGAAAAATTCCAGTGAATTTGAATTTTCAAGGAGACTGATGTGAGTAATAATAAAAATGGTCTCCCGTTCAGCTGACTGTGTGAATTAAGCTCCTTCTCTATTGCAATTCTTCTGACTTGATAAATGAGTTTTATCCAGAGAGTGGGCAAAATGAACCCCTGGGTGGTTACAAAACACTGCACTTGGACTAGGACAAGAAGGAAAAAGTGCTAGTTCCACTACTTACACCTGTGGGACCCTGGACATGCTCTTAACTTCACTGAGCCTCAATTATGTCCATAAAATTATCATTATTCCATGAAAAGATGCTGCTGTACCAAAAAAAGGCACTGTTACTATGGTGTCATGTACAGTCATTTAAGAGCACTGAAGTTACATAAACATGTTTTGTTGCTTCTTCTGGCTGGTCTTTTATCTGTTGTCTAACTTTGATAAAATTTTGGAAGAAAATAATTAATCCCCTTTCTGGAGAGTTTTGCATTTAGAACACAGTCAACACATACTAAACAAACTTGCAGTTATGAGATGAATAAGTTCTGGAGAGCCAGTGTACAACATGGTGAATATAGTTAATAATATTAATTTATTGCTTATTTGAAATGTTCAGAGAGTACATCTTAAGTATTCACATCACATCTCTAGAGTTAATCTCCAGACTCATTTTAATGACATTAACAGTTTTGACCCTGACTGAAATATCTGAAGTTTGACATCAGCTACAGATAAAAGCTATGAGGAAGACAACAGACCCTTTTTTCAGATAGGATGTAACAATCTTCCATTCAAGGTGAATCACTGACAAATCTCTACAGGAGAGAAACTCTGCAAAGCAGTATCTGTGGCTGAGCCCATCACAATTCAACAAAGATTATGCTTTGGTTTATTTTTCATTTCAAAGTGTGTGCATGTATGTGTTTTTCCCTTTCTACCCACACATTCCCCTGCCTGTAAACTCCTTTTTACCAGAAGGGTTTTGGCAGAACAAAGGTGTCGAAAGAAATTCAGGCAGGCAGACACAATGTTAGCTGAACACATAATGGGTGTTAACCGCATGACTCAGGAAAAGAGAGTGTAGCTATTAAATCCCAGAAAGTTTCTTTGATGAGAAAAATAAGTGGGAGACAAGGTAAAACAATGAAAACAGGATTTCAAAATTCATAAACTGTAGGATTCCTTGGTTCAGAGACACTTTTGTCACTTGGGACTTGAGTTCATTGAAAATGCTTATATTCACAAGTGACCACCAAGCCAAAGACATGGAATGGGTATAGCAGGTACCTTTGTATCTGTGAAGTCTGCTGACAACATTAAAACGAACAAAAAAAGCAATAAATGTCGATTGAATACCTGCTGTGTGCCAGGTACCAACCTCTAAGTAAGAGATTGTATTAGAGAGTATGGTGGAATCAATATGTTCACATTTCCAGATTCAATTCTTGTGAGGTGGGATTACTTTTCCGGATATTTCTACTTCATTAGTCCCTAATAACTCTGCTTCTTGCCATCTCCTACAACCAGAAATAAAAACCAGGAATTAGGCAGAAGTTGTGGGCAGGTGCTTCTTATTGTGAGGCTGATGGAGGAAGCCTTTGGAATACAAATGGGGTGTGTGTATGGGGTTGAATTGGTGAGGGTATGTGTTTTAGCATAATCAAGTCAAAGATAAGTTAACAGAAAGAGTGGAAATCTCCTATGTAATCCGGGTCAAGTTTTTCTGGTAGGTTATCTAATCCTCACAGTATGATCTCTTGTTTCATTTTTGTTTTTCTTTAGGGGAAAGACTAAGTAATAGGCTAAGAATAGAGAATGTTCAACATTCTTTTTTTCTCCACGCACCAGGCCCCAAGAAGCATTCTTCCCTTTAGCAAACAGCAGATATTTAAATATGCAATTTATAAGAGATAAGACGGATGGATATTGATAGGTGACAATTTCCAAGCAAAGGAAGTTGTGACTTTACAAACACACAGGGTTGTGGTGAAAGAAGATGTGGGAGAGTTGGGAATATTGAGAGGCATGAAATTCTTATTCAAGACATGAACTTTGGAGAAAGATAGGCAGTAAAATTAGGAAATGAAGCAGTATTCATGTGAGAATCTCTGGAGGCTAAGGACTGTCTAGTCAACCCCCAAAATCTCTGTGGTGAGGTTTTATTTCTTAGGGTACAAAGATGTTGATTAGTTAGCAGTAAATTTTTAAAAAAATAAAGGACTCTTATGCAAATATAAAATGAAAGCGTATTAAAGATTTCAACTAATTTATTTTATTTTCTCTCCTTTTTTTTTAAAATGGAGACAGGGTCCTGCTCTCTCACCCAGGCTGGAGTGCAATAGCGAGATCTTGGCTTATTGTAGCCTTGACTTGCTAGGATCGAGCAAAGAGTAGCTGGGACTACAGGCATGTATCACCATGGCCAGCTAATTTTTGTACTTTTGTAGAGACAGAGTTTTGCCATGTTGCCCAGGCTGGTTTTGAACTCCTGGGCTCAAGCAATCTGCTCACCTCAGCTTCTCAAAGTGCTGGGATTACAGGCGTGAGCCACTACACCCAGCCTCAACTAATTTCTAAACAGGAGAAGCAGTAAGATAAAGTTCAAAAGAAAATTTGTAGAACTGAGATATATATGTGTGTGTGTATATATATACACATATACACACATATTATGTATGTATGTATAGTAAATTGGCAATACTGAAATGAATTTGCTAATAGAAACCAAATTGCTTAATATTGTATTGGACAATAAATTGCAATGTTTGCATTATTGTTTCAACCACAGGGAATTCAATTTTATCTTTACTGAATAAATTTAATTTGCACAGTTATGAATAGGAACCATTTATATTGCCATAAAGAGGAATCATTTGTAACTTTACTTCTATAATTTAGTCTCTAAACCTACAGAACATACAATAACCTTGTCAACAAAAAAAACCAATCAAAATTGTATTCTCCTAGAGAAGCAAACTATCCTTGAAGAGTCCACTAGACAACAACCCTCATGCCACAGAAACGTCATTTAAATGTTATCTTTTGCCCATTTCCAAGCTTAAACTTTTTCTTAGACTAGAGGTGAAATTCAGCCCTCTTTGTATAGTTTGACATCTATTTTAAAAATTGCTTAGATCTTCATGAAGGTTTAGCATCTATATTTACTTTAAAATTATAGCCAAGAATTTAGAAAAGGGATAACTTCTATTCTCCAGTCACCAGCAGGCCTCTGAAAGAAAGTTTATTTCCTTGACTTTCCCCTCCCAAGAGAATATCAACATATCCTATGGAACAAAATATCTTTTTGCGTGGTATTATGATACAAGGGACAGATTTTGTAGATAATCTAATAGTACATTCCTGGAATGCCGTCTTCATTATCTGAATGAATTCTGTCTAGTCTATTCAAGATGCCCTTTATATTTAAGTATCCTGGTTGCTTTTTAAATGAGACACATGGGTCTTGTGAATTAATCGTTTCCATCTTCCCACCTGAAAGCACACTGTGGTTTTGGTATAGTACAGTACATATGCTGCACTCTGGTTGTGGAAATTTGGTTTTGGTATAGTATAATACAGTTTAGTATGGAGTCAGTCCCAAGCTAGAAGCTAACCTGGGTAGGCACAGAGTTCCTGAGCAATAACACAGGGGTAAGAAGTATTTCAGGAGCTGTAGCTAGGCCAGATGTGTGGGAACATAATTGAGTACAGCCACTGACCACAGAGAGTAAGTACGTTCAACAGTCTAAAACTTTATGGAAAAAAAAAAAAAAGAGGTATAATGAAGTCAGACAAAGTTTAGGAAATAATCCATATTAGGAAGTCCGATTTAACAACTAGACACTAATAGAAAGGGTTCTATTCACAAATCATGCTTATAGCAGGTAGAGACCTGACCACATGTGGATTCATGGAATAGAACTCAGCTTCTCGGGAAAAAAAAAAAAAAAAAAAAAAAAAAAAAAAAAAAAAAAAGGCTGTAAATATTTAATTCAAGCACTTGGTACTTATTCTAGGGTAAGGCGAATAACAGAGGCTAAACTCATGGAAGGATAATCTTGGTATACGCAGAAGCTTTGAGTAGTGTAGATATTTTGGGGAGTTGTCGCCAGGGAGCAAAGACTACCTGGGCCGGTGGCACAGGGTAAGAGAATTTACCAAGACAGTTGTAGGTAGAGAAAGGCAGATTTACTAGACAAAGTAGGAAAATACTTGTGTTGAGGCAACAGGCAGGATCAGCAGAAGAGAAGCTGACTGCCAAGAATCCAAGGCTTGCTGGGGATTTTGTAGAATAGTGTTTATGCTGTGTGCTGATAGGGGCTTTGTGCAGGACTGAAATGCCAAGGTTGCAGTGAGCTAACTTGCAGCAGTCTGGTGATAGTTGGATGCAGGAAGATTGTGAGTTATTTGCACAAGAGGGCTGTGTATATTTAAAATATTTGATCCTGGACCATAAAGGCAGACTTGTAGCTTATCTGCCTTCTCTTTTTGCTTTCCCCTGCTCCCACCAGTCTGACTCCCTTTCTCTAATTCAGACTCCAAAGGAATCATGTTTTGTCCCTGACACATTTTATCTATGCAGGGTTGGAATAATAAAAAATTGGTGAGTTGAACACAGGGGATGGAGAAGGGCCATGTGAAAGCCCTACAAACAAAACTGAATTCCTTAATCACTAACTAGAAAAAGTATGCTGGAATTACTAATTTTACTAAGTGTGGGGCTGATATTTGGATTAATTTTTTTTTAAACAGGTGGGAATGAGAATGTGATGTGAGCAGGAATAGATGCACATTTAGGAAATCTTGAAAGTAATGGCACAAATACAAATCTGGAAATAGATAACAACTAATTCATTATTCTATTATTTCTTCATCTTGAGCAAAACATAATAGAGTCGATCTTGTTGACTATCCAATCTAATATTCCGGACTGCCTTCAGCTGGCTCTTGGTATAGAAATACTAGTACATGTGAGCTTATATTCATTCTGCAGTGTCTGTATACAGTCTTCTTTATATCAACTTTTAATAAGTGATCACACGACTTCCTTTTTAAAACCCTGCTCTTTATAGACTTGTTAACTAAATTGACATATATTTCATCTTTTATAGCTCCCTCACCTCTTCTCCAAGTTTCAATCTTCCAAATTTTACAATTTAATATATCTGTTCCACCTATTGTTATGATTATTAATTCCATGGTTTTTGAAGTTAATGATCTTACATCTGGATCTTCTGTTGATTTAAACTTAATTTTGCCTCTGCATTTAAGCATTATTTCTACCCTGAGGCCTCTTGCTTCCTGAAACTTTATTATCTATTTTCTTTAACCACAGTATGCTGGATGTAGCTTGTACTGATTCTACCAACTTGCTAGAGCTGATTATTAAATATTCAGGAATTTTGTGAGTGGATTGCTAAATTTGCCATAGTAGGAGTATTTATACCAAATTAATTTACACCAAATTAATTTACAGTTCCTGCAGCTGACATGTTCAAAGACAAGAGAATCAAGCTACAGAAAGTTTTATTAATTTTCCCAACATCAAAAGGCTAATAAGTTGTGGAGACAGAATGAGAACTTGGACCTTTTCTATTCCAACCCATGTCATAGGCATTCTGTGATTCTTAGGGAATGCTGAAGCAGAATTTAATAGTACAATATAATGTTTGTAGCTAAAAATAAAGAATGTATTGGTATGATATGTATTTTGGTAAAAGATGGAAGACAATGATTGTAAGATGATTTAAATGCTGTTTCTGAAATAGGGTTCACATTGTAAAACTAGCTTAAAGATTGTTTCTTGGCTGGGTGCAGTGGCTCAAGCCTGTTATCTCAGCACTTTGGGAGGCCAAGGGGGGTGGATCACTTAAGATCAGGAGTTGGAGACTAGCACGGTCAACATGGTGAACCTCCTCTCTACTAAAAATACAAAAATCAACCAGGCATGGTGGCACGTGCCTATAATCCTGGCTACTCAGGAGGCTGAGGTAGGAATTGCTTGAACCTGGGAGGCAGAGGTTGCAGTGAGCTGAGATCGCACCACTATGCTCTAGCCTGGGCAACAAAGTGAGACTCAGTCTCAAAAAAACAAAAACAAAAACAAAAACGTACTTTCTACACAGTAACACAGTGTATAATTGATTTTTAAATAGTTGGTACAAACTTAATAACGGTTACAGAACTTGAAGGGTTAATGTCTCTGAATAAATGCAGTAAAATAATATATTTCTATAAATTTCTATATGAAAACAGCAGTAGAGTAGTTACACTAATGCCAAAAACTGTATGTTGTTAAGTCTTAAAAATATACAATGCAAACTGGCCACTTCTTTGTTATATAAAAAATATACTTGCACATGCATGCGTATAGCAGCACAACTAGCAATTACAAAAATGTAGAACCAACCCAAATGTCCATCAATCAACAAGTAAAGAAACTGTGGTATACATATACAATGGAATACTATGCAGTCATACAAATGAATGAATTAATGGCATTCACAGCAACCTGGATAAGATTGGAGACTTATATAAGTGAAGTAACTCAGGAATAGAAAAACAAACTTCATATGTTTTAAGTGGGAGCTAAGCTGTGAGAATGCAAAGGCATAAGAATGACACAATGGACCTTGGGGACTCAAGAGGAAAGGGTGGGAAGGGAGTGAGGGATAAAAGACTATAAACTGAGTGCAGTGTGTAATGCTCAGGTGATGTGTGCACCAAAATCTCACAAATTACCACTAAATAACTTACTTATGTAACCAACCACCACCTGTTCACCAAAAACCTATGGAAATAAAGAAAATTTAAAAAGGTGGACTTCTTGCTATTATTGATATCGGTGATAAATTGAACCAATTGATTCCCCATTACTACCAAACCCCACAGACATTCACCCTAAGTTACAATCTGCTCCCCTCCGCGACTCGCTTTCTAGAGTCACATGTTTCCCTTCAGGGACTAGCTACTTGTTCTTCTCAGAGAAATTTGTCACCATCTTTCCAGTAGAGCCAGTCTTGGCAGCATCTCTCCTCCCTTAAACAATTTCGATAGGAAACCGTTATCTCTTCCGACTATATGACTCACACTGACCAAAAGTCTCAAAAGCTATGATCTCATGTGTTAGGTTTCTTTTCCCTGTGGTTTTCGTCCCCTTTAGTGCTTCTGTTAGAACCACGTGTCAACTAACTTCTTTGTCATTAACTCTCACCTCTTAGCGTGAAAAGCAAAACCTTATTTATCAGGTTATGAACAGCCCTCATATATTGAGAAGTATTCCTACTCCCTCAGATTAACTGAATTGGCAACCAAACCTCATTAATTACGATTTGAACTTTTCTCTCTTTTCTGTCTTCATTTCACTTACCACTGCTTTAATCTTAGTTCAAGCCCGTATCATTTACATCAACAGTAACGACAGCCTCTTTTTTGGCCTCTTACCATCAAGTTTTCACTTCCTTCACTATATTTTAAAATTATCTTTAGAGTAATGTTTCCAAAATAGAAACCATATCACATTCAACCTTTGAAGGGTATTTTTTGTATCCTCAGGATTCAACACTACCCAGGTCAAAATTTGTAAGTTTAAAATATTTGATTCAAAGATAATCCATTGTTAAAATATTTTTATTACTAATAATGTTCTTCTGGTTATAAATGCAATAATGAAGTACAGAAATATATGAAAAATATTAAAATTATTCCAAATACTATAATTTAGATATAACCACTATTAACATAGTATATTATCTTGTTTCAATCTGTAGACATTTTTCTTGGTTGCAAAGTTTTGTAATGTCATAAAACAGCTAAGCTCACCATGATGACGATTGAAATGACGTTGTTCTCCAAATAGATGAAGTAAATGCTACTCACTTTATTTAGAAAAATAATGGCATTTGATTTTTTTCTCCTATTTTGGCAAGAGTGACAACTTCTTTAAAATGTTAACTCTGAAATTTTTCATTTATCACTTTATTCATCAAAAGCCATATGCACACATCATATATGTAGCACACAGTAGGTGAATAGGCTGGGTTCTTGCCCTAAATGACATAAAGTCCAACGGGGGAGCTGTGACAAATACATAAATGATTTTAAAACGAATTAGAATGGTACCAGGTATTTAGAAACAAAGTGATGAAGTGTTTCTGAAGAAATTTTTTTCTCTCTCCTAGGGTCATAGAAACTTTATGAGTAGTGGTTTTGCTGAATTTTGAAATTTGGGTGTACATATGTAGGAACTGCTAAAACAAAAGACTAAAGAAAGAAAAGCTGGGAGTCTTTGGGAAAAGCTATGAAATTGCGTGTGCAGTGAGATTCAGTGAAAGATAAAGCTGGAAGATGGAGCATGCTGAGTCAAAGGAGAACCTTGAATTCAAAGAGTGGGTATTCTCAAGCTACTTGGTATAGACAGGAATCCCTGAGTGTTTCTGTCACAAAAATGACAAAATTATAGTTTTGTATAGGGCCTACTACAATAGCAGGCCAGCAGGCCATAAGGTGGGTGGAAGAAGGAAGAGCTTAGAGTTGAGAACAGTTTCGGAGTGCAAGTTAGAGGAAGCAAGAGCCTGAATTACAGTAGTGGCCATTGAGAATAGAAGACAGGAGAATTTAGGCAATATTTAGGACAAAAAAGCGACTGAACTTGCTGCTTGAATATGATGATTAAAGGTAAAGATGTTAAAATATCACCAACATCTTAATTCAGGATAACCGGGAGAATGGGATGCCTTGAAAAGAGAAAAGGGCTGAGGGAGAGGAGAATTTTGATGAAAGATGACTTGGTTTCAGATATAGGAATGTTAAATATTCATTGGCTCAATATGGAGACATTTTTCAGCATTGGTTTCAACTTTTACTTTCAGAACTTCTTAAAAATTTTATTAGTTTGGCTCAACTATTCCTCCTTGAAAAGGAAATTTAGACTATTTGTCACTGTCATGCAAATTTCCTTTTTTCACGTTATGCTTTTACCTCTAAGATCTTTATATCCTGTAATCATGCCTTCCTTCTTTAGAGGGCAGATGGTTGGCTTACACAGTCCCTTTCCCTTCATTCTGCCCTGTAATTTTTGTATTGTTTTGACTGCCCTCATTGATCTGCTAACCACGTCTCATCCTGTAACTATCACCTTGCTAATAGTATGCTGTCTGTGTCTGCTGAAGAGCAGGATGCTCACTTTAGAGAGGCATGTTTGAAATCAAAGTTCAGTGAAATATTTTGTGTCATACTCAGTGGGAGTGAGTAGCAGGCACAATGCAGGTTGTTTGAAATTATTTGGTTTGGAAATCAAAACTCAATACTTGGGCAAGCTGCTATTTTCTGTTGTTATTGAGTGGTATAGCAAGGTGAGGTAAAACAAATCAGCTTAGTTGCTTAGGTGTGCTAAATGATCCTGTTCCTTCTATTCAATTAAAGAGGATTCTTAAAGTTAAAATTTCAAACATGTTTTGGGCTGGCACAGTGGCTCACACCTGTAATCTCAGCACTTTGGGAGGCTGAGGTAGGCAAATCACTTGAGGCCAGGAGTTTGAGACCAGCTTGACCAACATGGCAAAACCTCATCTCTACTAAAAATATGAAAATTAGCCAAGTGTGGTGGCCTGTGCCTGCAGTCCCAGCTACTCGGGAGGCTGAAGTGGGAGGATCGCTTGAACCCAGGAGGCGGGGATTGCAGTGAGCCGAAATTGCATCACTGTACTTCCGCCTGGGCGAAAGAGTGAGACTGTCTCAAGAAAAAAATAAAACTGTTTTGCAATCCAATGATAGTTCCAAACTGTAAAAAAAAAAAAAAAAAAAAAAAAAAAAAAAAAAAAAAAAAAAAAAACCCAAAAAGTCTGTATTGCAATCCAATGACAGTCCCAAACTAATTATTATTATCAGTGCCCTAGTCTACTAGCAGTATCTTGGTATTATAGATGCAAACTACAAAACAGTTTTCAGGATAGTGTCATGATTTTTCTGTTGTGATTCTGGTGCTGATTTCAATATTGCTCTCTATTCTTTCTGATAACTATATAGTAGAGGAAAGAGTGGGGATAGTGTCAACTTGGTGATTATGTAATTACACAGTGATACACAATTTACCTGGTATTGATAGAATGCCAAGTTTGCTTCCAAACTGTTCTTAATATTATCATCATCAACAGTAACAGAGTTTTTGTTTCAAAGAATGATAGAAACGAGCACTGATACATCTGGGATTTGTTCATTCTTCAGAGCTTAACTACTGGAAAACACAAGTGACTGAGCAGTATGGTCACATTCCAGCTTTTCATAGTTTTGTTATATAATTCTGAACCCTCCATGTCCTCTTTCTAAAGTCCTTAATTCCCCAAACTGGTGATTTCTTAACAATGTGGTCTTGATTACATTTTTCCTCTTTACAATAGTAATGCTTAACCATCTGTCTCTTTACCGTGTCATGCCCTCTCATTCATATGCCGGTTTTGGTGCTTGGCAGGTGTCTGCAACCCTACTGAGACAAGGCTATTTGAAACACCAGAAGGGCAGGACTTGTGCTGTTCAGAAGGCTACATCAGGTGAAAGGTCAAGCAGACTTCATCAGAGCTGCAGGAGTTTCTTGCAAGTAATTCTAAAACACTTGGAATGTACAATCAGGTGAACTTTTGCTGGTTTCTGGTATCAGAAAAGTACCTTTTTATCATAGAAAAAGCAAAGAAAAAAGGAATAAAGAAACCAGAAAAGTGTTTCTTTACTATTGGGGGAAAAAAAAAAGAAAACCTTTAAAGTAACACAAAACTGCTTTATGTCATTAATATTAAAATAAAAAATAATAATCCTTTTGAAGCACTGCATATCCTGCTCTAACATTTGGCTGTTGACTTTTTGTTGTTAATCTTAACTCATAGGTTCCGACTGTCAAATTCATTCCAGGATTTTTTGAATAGCTTGCTATTTTTGCATTGACTTGATACAGGTATTCATAAAACTATTTTTCCACAGATGGAATATTAAAGGAAGGCTGTGGACTATAAACATAAACCCACATAATGGTTTGTCTAGGTGACAAACCCTTTCCTAGACTAAAATATTAAAAGCATGTTTTTTCTTTTTAATAAAATTATTGAAACTGAAATACAAATTATATCTGTTGGCACTGTTAGTGCTAGATTGTTTATATTTGCTAAGGTTTTTAACTTATAAAACATTTATTTTCAGGTGAGGCGTGTTGGCTCATGCCTATAATCCCAGTACTTTGGGAGGCCAAGGCATGTGGATCATGAGGTCAGGAGACCCAGACCATCCTGGCTAAAATGGTGAAACCCCATCTCTACTAAAAATCAAAAAAAAAAAAAAAATTACCCAGGCATGGTGGCAGGCACCTGTAGTCCCAGCTAATGGAGAGGCTGAGGCAGAATGGCGTGTACCCAGGAGGCAGAGCTTGCAGTGAGCCAAGATAGCCCCACTGCACTCCAACCTGGGCGACAGAGCGAGACTCTGTCTCAAAAAAAACAAAATAAAACAAAAACAAAAAAAACACATTTATTTTCAGAGGTCAGGAAAAGAAATGATATAGGAAATTTATAAACTTAAGACAGTAATTCTTTTGAATTCATAAACTGCATTAATCGATTTACAAATTACTGACCCAATATTTAATTCCATTTTCACCATGATTGACAGTTCCCATCAGATATGGAAAAGTATTGAATGTGAAAACATGAGGGGGCAGAAATGCTATAGCTTCCAAAATCTACCATATAATACCGTGAAACTTGGTTCTGTTCCTCTCTTTGCATTAGCTGCCAGAAACCCTGGAGTCAAACACTTGGTGAGTGTGCAAATATTCAAGATGCATAGATTGTATACTAACCTTCATGAAACATTCCTTTTTTCCTTATCTTTCTCTTAAATATATTTTAAATGTATTTTTACTTATATTGCTCATAGTTGTTTTTAAACCTTTATTTGGAGTTGAATGTAGGATAAAATTTTCAGAGTTATATATTTACTTAAAAAATACATTTTCTATATATGCATTTCAACAATTTTTAAACAATGCCCCACAAATAATTAGAATCAAATCAGTATGATACAAGGTTATTAATGTGTTTCAATAGCTCTGTAAAGTGACAATAGAAGATTCTAGATTTTGAGGTTCTAAGATAGTATCAGGATTTAATTCCAGGTTGGGCCAAAGACCCAGAATTTTCCAACCTTTTAAACACTGGGGATAATGTTTTCACAGCCAAAGTCCAAATCAGCTAAGCTGTAGGAGCCACAGTGAGAATACTTTATTGAATATTTCAGAACCTGAGGCAATTTATATTTGGTGTTGTTGGGTTTCTCCTAACATCTTTTATTCTTCAGCTCTTTAGGGACCACCCAGTCAATTCAGTAACATTTACTGAGCATCCTTAACTTGTGCAGCTTTATACTTGAGTCTTGATGTGTGCCTGGTAATTTCTGTCACCACTTGTTTAAAATTGCTTGGAGTATTGGCCTCAGATATTTCAACTCAAAGTCATAGATATCTCTAGAAATGTTAGACAGTCTATATTGCTAAATATTACAACAGCTGTATTTTTTTCCTGAGAAGTTGGTGGAGGGCACATCTTCCCATATTATTCCCCGTGAACATACTGTTTGTCATAGATTGTCACAGTTCTTTGCAGCTTCTTCTACCTGGAGATGGAGTATATTTCTTGACCTTCTTGAATTTGGACTTGTCTTGCAACTTGCTTTGGCCAAGAGAATGCAATGGAAACCAGATTACATAGGACCGAATCTGATATTTTGGAAACTTTTCTCATTTATGCTGACTGTCTTGGATGCCTGTAACCACCATGTGAGTAAGCCGCCTCCTGCTAACGGATAAAAGACACAGAGAACATATCCCAGCTGGAATGCCTACAGTCAGCCCCTAGGTGATTGTCAGCTATCTGCAGATCAAGAATGAACACAGCTAAAATAAACCTAACTAAACCCAGATCAGCAGGAATGTTCGGCTGACTCAGAGACTCATAAGCAATAATAGATGATTGCTGTTTTAAGTCATTATGTTTGGGGGTGGCTTGTATATGGCAATAGGTGACTGATTACATTGCTTTCAGGTCCTCTGAAAGTGGTCTGTTTTTAGCTTGACTCTTCTCTCTTCTCCATAATGATAATTGTGAGTTTGAGCTGTCATAAACTTGAAGGTACTTATGTGAAAGGGAGGCCTGTAGGCCTAATTAAGATGCTATCAAGTATAAACACTGAATCTTGATATTCTCACATGGCTGAAAACTCAAGGTAGTAGACTTTCTGGTTTTTCAAAACACGTCGCCTAAAAACAGTCTTCTGGCCAGTCAGAAATCAATATATAAATATCAGGAAGGGGTCATTTTATCTTGTTTTTGTTGCCCTATTATTTATTAAAACTTACGTTCAAGAAGTTTGTTCTTATGTTATTACCATAAATGTACTGTCTATTTCCCTGATACCTGTTTGTGAACCAGGCTTTCTTATTTGTTTTGTTTTCTTATTCTTATTGTTTGTTTTCTTTCTTATTTTTGTTTTCTTATTCTTAATGTTTGTGAACCAGGCTTTCTTTTTCATTATTTTTTTCCGCATACACATTTTTCTCAACAGGCTATTTTGCTGAAATGTTTTCAGAAAGTTCTATTAAAAATAACTGATGTCTTATACTCAATAGATTTTCAGCAACTTTGTTAAATGAATGTCAAGCACAATGCTAACACTGATATTTGGAAATAATGTTGAAGTTTCAATAAGGACATCTAACATGATGGATGGTAACTAGGTCTTATTGTAAATTACTACCTGACTGTGAAACTTAGTATGAATAAATGTAGCTCTGTAAGAGGAATAATAAAGATATAATTGTCAAAAAAAAGTTTGCTGTTGTGTCTTGGCTCAAATTCCCTTTTTATATTTTAAACTCATATTCTGAAGTCTTTTTCCAGAAGTGAAACTTGTTGGCTTCAAGCACCCTCAGGGTCCATCTCTCGCTCTGCAATATCATCAGCAGTACCAAGGGCACGGTCAGTGAGTTTCCCTGCATAGTAGGCTTCTATTTTGTGCTTGCTTTTTATAATGCTCTGAGGAGTCCAACATTTTTAATACTTGTGGCACCTAGTCTATCTTTTTGGTAAAATATACCACAGAATATCAGAGACAACATAGCTCATGAGTATAGGAAAGTATCTTTAAGTCCATCATTAAAATAAACCTAAGCAGAACACTCATATCAAACTATTGCCTTAGATTTCCCATTTCCTTTGGAAAGCCACTAGAAATTTGCCTTCCTGGTTCACAGGAGAGAGAAAAACAGCTTGTTCCTAGCAAAATAATAAATATAACCTACCTGGAGGTTCATTTCAGTATTTGTTAAACCTCTCTTTAGTCTCCTTCATCCACAATTGGCCTATCCATGTGCCATTCTCTGTTCAGTACCTAAACTTGTTTACTCCATCTACAGCTCCTCTCCAAAAGAAGAGCTCTGCAGATTACCCCTTTTATTGCCTCAAGACCTTTATTTCTAATTTCTAACCAGCTTGTCAATTTATTCATACAAATTATATTAATATGTGATAACTTTTATGTTATCTCCTTTTCAGAGAGATACCATGTTTGTAGTTGCTTGAGAGTTTCAACCCCTAAACTTGAAGAGGTGGCTAATCGATGAGAATTTTTGGCACTATGTATTTGTCCAGGGAGCCCACTAATATTATATCCATTACCTGCCATCTCTATTTTTACACAAGACTGTTTTTTAAGAAAGATCTCCCTTTTTCTCTTACTATAATCCAACCAGATCAGTGTTTCATTCCTAACTGAAAGCAGCCAAGTACCCTACATACTCATTATATATTCCTTGTATAGCTTTCTGTTAGTAGGCAAGAAAAAGAGGGCATGTGTGTGCATGCACTCCCAGCCGCTGGGATGAACTGTCCTTTCCATTCCATTTGGCTCCTCGCAATAACAAGTCATGCATATTTTGTGGCATACTACTTTGAAATATCTGAGAGAGAAATAATCCTTTTTTGCTATTGCTTGAACCATTCAGACTTAACAAAGACATTTTGTAAATGATGACATCCCTTTAGAACATTGATTCTAGAATATAGGCATCTGCAGTTTTTTGATTGCTATGGTAATTTGGGTAGGGGGACTAGTTGAAAAGTGGACATAGCTTTTGTCAGAATATGAGTCTTGGATTTCCTGGGCACATGGTCCTGCCAGTGGCACTACAGTCAACTAAACAGACATAATCAAAAAGTAAAGAACAAATGGAATTCCAGATTAATAATGATGAGCCCAAGGCAAGAGTAGGAAACGCATAAAATGGCCCTGTATGCACATGAGGAATTGCTATTCTTGGTCCTAGTGACTTTGAAAAATTAATAAAGAATGCTAAAATGCTTAATTCCTAGTAACCCATCAAAAGAAAGACTACATTCCAAGAAAATTACTCTCTGCATGGTATTATATATGCACAATTAATTTCAGCATAAAATTTTGAAATGCTTATGCCAAGGCCAATTCCAACTGAGGTAATTTTCTCAGATTAAGTTGCAATGAATGTCACGTTTCAAAGAAAATTACATTGTGATATAAAAAAAAAAGTTCTATTGCAAAGGCAGATCACAGCTCCTTCTATAGTAAAAAGGAATAAAAAAGAATTCTGATTGGTAAGAATGAGTAAAATTTCCCCTGTATTAAAATATAAGATACATGAGGTTAATTTTTACCCATAAGGTTCTAAAATTGCTTATATAAATCTCCTCATTTATACATGTAAACTGGACTACATGTTGTGTGAGGGAAAAATTAAAGATTCAGCAAGGAACAATGCACATTAAATTCATGGTTGCAATTTTAGAGTTTGAATGGAAGTTGTTTGAACATTTCGTCTTGGAGCTGTTCTCCAGTGGTTTCAAACATGGAAAAAAAACAAAACAAAACAAAACAAAAAACAGAAAGGGTCCTGAAGGTGAATTAAAATACTGACATTCATTTTGTGTGTACCTGACATTGGGCCTGGACAATTCATCAAAGAATTGTAACTGTCTATGTTGGACTTTCCCCAATTGTGTGGTGGAATCACTGAAGTACCTGGGTTGCTTATCGAAAATGCAGACTCCAGACTTTACCTTGAACACTCTGGGTCAAAATCTATGGTGGGTGCAGCTTGAGAAAATGCATCTTTAACAAGCTGTCAGGGTGATTCTGATGCACATTCAATTTGAATACCACTCCCTTGTGGAACATTAGTAGATACTCTTTTGCACGCAGTTTTATAAAATACAGTTTCTTAGATTTAATAAATACCACATTGATATGAGTAGTGAGAAATAGGAATTAGGGCCATTATTCAGGTGCAGTTTGCTTTGGGCATTAGAATATGGTCAAAGTATTATATATGCTTAATATATAAAGTCTGTCTCAATCATTCTCTTTCCTCAACCTTAACTTGATCCAGACCTGACAACCACACTTCTCTAATTAGCACCACCAGCAGAATCGAAGAATCTCTAATTTGTAAAACTTCTCATTGCCATATTTTTTTTTGCCTTTTTTGTATTCAGTCAGTTTAAAGTTCAAATTCATTTCATACTAGATGTCAACATTTTATGAGCATTTATTCAAGCATATTTGCTTATCTACCTCCCTGGAAAGACAGAGCAGGCCAAGTGGCTGGTGGTATCTGATGAAATTTGATGACTGGGAGATAATTTATACTTTTTAAATGTCATGCATGTGCATATTGCCCATTCTATACATTGATCAAATTGATTTCAAAATGTGATAAAAATTAGCTCTATATTCTATATCCTACCTAATATTAAACTCCTTAATGACTTAGACGTCTGAATTTTCTTTTCTAACCCCGTAAGTCTGTATAGAAAATGAAAGTTCCATAAATGTTGTTGAACAGGAGTTTTGAAACAGACAAAAGTAATTTCAAAATGCAGGCTTGTATTTTTAAAAATATACATTGTATTATTTTGAAACTTAAGTATTTTTCCTTCATAGTGCTGCATTGCCTTTTGCAAATGATATTATTAGACTGGATTTCTTTCAGTACCAATAATGTAATTTACCTTGACACCCTTTCAAGGAGATAACATCTCTGAAAGATGGATTGCTGAAGATATTTGAAAACCTCATCCTAATTAATAAATACTCTAAGTGGCTGTAACATCTTGGGCTAGGTTTGAGACACAAACTACTCTATATTAGCTCCAAAGCTTCAGAAAGTTTACATTTTGCTTCTGCATTTAAAATGGTACCACCAGGTAAAAATCATAACAAATGAATGTTTGCAAAGCCCCTTCTTATGTCAGCTCAATACTATGCAGCATCCTTATTCAACTGGTTAAGCCATTAAGATGACGAGATTTTTTTTAAAAGTAAGTACATAAAAAGCTGCACAAATCTCAGTGATGCTAGAAAAAGAGTTGTTAGTTTTTGGGCTTAGTCACTGTAAATAAAAAACTCATAGGAACATTAAATGAAAAACAAGTCCCAAATTCTGACAAACATCAAGCCATAGATGCACAGACTAAAAATGTTTAAAATACCAAACAGAATCAGTGCAGGTAATGATGTCCTGCATTACATTTCTGATTATTTCAGCTCACGCAGATCTTTTCCTTCTCTGAAATTTTACAGTATTTATCTAAATGATATAATTTAGCATCTAACCATTTAAATATTTTATATGAACATATAAAGATACATCTTTAAAATATAAATATAAATAAATATATTGGCATATTTATTGTTAGTATACCATATAGAGAAGGAAACATAAAAATATACTGCTTAATAGAAGGCGCCATTAAACATATAACAGTCAATTGTCTTCCTGTGTCAACATTACCAATAAAGACTTATAAGCCAATAGAATATCAACCCAGCAATTTCTTTCCATCCCCGTTTCCTCCTACCCAGTTATTTCTTGCCAAGAATTTTCACCAGTTCTTTAATATTTGTTCACATTTAGGAGGCTGGTTGCCTTGATATTGCTTTTTTAAAATTTGCCTTTCTTGGGGCAGATCAAGTTTGCAGATAGAAAACTACATTTTAACATTATCTATATTTTAACATTAAATAGTTTGGCTCACCATGTTTTTCAAGCAATAAAAATAGGATTGAACTGTTACTTTTATGTGAATTCCAGCAATGACTTAGGGGCAATATGAAGAATTTTTAATTTAAATAGAGAGAAATGTGTTGACATTTCAATCCTTAAATGCAAATTTACTGTTTAGGCTGACCAATCCTTATTGTATTTCAAGAATATTCTTAATTATTTTATAAAATTAAAATATGCACAGTCTTTCTTAAGTAGGTTTTAAGATTTTAACAATGGAGAAACGGAGGCATGCTGGGTTGAGATGTGCTACAGCAAATAACTCAGCAACTTTGGAGGTTGTTCTCAAAATAATGGAGGGTAATGAGGAAATCACTAAAAACATTGCTGTGTAGATCCTATATGCTAAGGGGTGGGGCTCAGAAACCTTCCTTTTAAGCAACAGTTCCTAGTAATTCTGTTTTAACCTCTAAGAACACACTTTGAAAAATGATGCTATGGAGAAACCAATGATACTTTAAATCTATTCTATAGAGAATACTCTACATAAACACAAAGTTGAAAAACTTTAAAACAATTCTAGATTTTCTCTTTTGTTTCAATTAGCTGGCTAAAGTTTTGGTGATAAAACTGGAAATAACACAGATAATATTTCCCTAATCATATAATGTCTTTTTTTCTGAGGAATTTTCCACACTGGATAAATATACATTTTAAACTGGAATGTTTCTGCACACAAAATCATGTTGTTGCAGTCTTATTTCAGGAACACTCCTTTATCCACAGAGAAAAGCAAAATGCAGAACTCTGGCAAATGGAAATGAAGATGGCTAAAATTTATTAAATGCTTACAACAATCTATGTGCTTTGCATGTATTAACTCTCAGCCACCGTCTAAGTTGGTTGTTTCTGCCATCCTCCTACAGATGGAAAGAAACCAAAACATAATTAAGAAAGCATCTTGCTCTTGTAGGAAATGATGGTGCCAGGCTTGGAATACAGAGTTAGCCCATGTCATTCAGACACTTGATCATTGTGCTGTTATATGACCAGTAAACTGTATGTATGTTTATTCATTTTTAATTAGGGGAAATACCACAATTGGAAATGTTATCTCTGTGGTACCTGGGAAGAAGGACTGATTGAATCAGATTTCCTAAAAGCAGAACACTACACATTTTGTGACTTGAGATGACACGAATTTATAATCTCATAGTTCTGGAGGTCAAAAGTCTGAAACAGGTCTCACTAGGCTAAAATCCAGGTGTTTGAGTGGGTTGTTGTACCTTTCTTGAGTCGCTAGGGGAGACTCCTTTTCTAGCTTCTAGGAGCTGCCTGCATTATTTGGCTCCTGGTCTCTGTATTAGGCCCTTTCTATGTTGCTATAAAGAAATACCTGAGGCAGCCAGGTACGGTGGCTCACCCCTGTAATTCCAGCACTTTGGGAGGTTGATGCAGGTGGATCACCTGAGGTCAGGAGTACGAGACCAGCCTGGCCAACATGGTAAAACCCCATCTCTACTGAAAATACAAAAATTAGCTGAGTGTGGTGGCAGTCACCTGTAATCCCAGCTATTTGGGAGACAGAGGCAGAATTGCTTGAACTCATGAGGTGGAGGTTGCAGTGAGCCAAGATTGCACCATTGCACCTCCAGCCTGGGCAACAAGAACAAAACTCCATTAAAAAAATAAAATAAAATAACCGAGACTGGGTAATTTATAAAGAAAAAAGATTTAATTGGCTCATGGTTCTGAAGACAAAGCAAGAAGCACTGAGCCAGCATTTACTTCTGGTAAGGACCTCGGGAAGCCTACAATCATGTAAGAAGGCAAAGGGGGAGCAGGCACATTGCCTGGAAAGAGCAAGAGTGGGGAGGTGCCACACAGTTTTAAACAACCAGATCTCACATGAACTCACTTATCACCAAGGGGATGATGCTAAGCTATTCACGAGGAATCCACCCCAATGATCCAAACACCTCCCTCCAGGCCCTACCACCTCCAACACTGGGGTTACATTTAAGCATGAGATCTTGAGGGGACAAATATCTAAATCACATCAGTCTCCTTCCACTCTCTTTAAAGACAGCAAGGTTGCACTTCTCCGGACATTCTCCTATAGTTACATCTCTGTCTGAACTCTTTCCTCTTCTACTTTTAGGGACACCTGTGATTACATTGGGTCTACTTGGATAATCCAGGATAATTTCCCTATTTTATGGTCAGCTGATTCACTATCTAGATTCCATCTGCAACTCTTCTCCTTTACCATGTAACCTAACATATTCACCGGTTCTGAGGATTTGGGTGTGATATGGTTGGGAGCTATCATTCTGTGAACCACAGGGATTCTTTTCCAAGTGATTGATAAGAATACTCGCAGAAGAACAGGAACCAGGGAAGCAAAATAGGTCTGAAGAATGAAGCTTCACTGAGATGTGATCTCGGCTGAAGACTAGCTTCAGCCTGATCCCAAGTGGAAGTCCTGGAGTACAAAGTGCACCCCTAAGTTAGCCCAGTCTGAGGCAAGGGGCCTGGCGGAGGTCTGGGGAAGTTGCAGCCTGCAAGCTGAGGTGGCTCCCATTTGGCTAAAGGCAATCCTCAGGAGAAGTGCAGCTATGAGGCTTTTACAGGCAACACTCACAGCAGCTGGGTAACGAGTACCACTTCTGGTAAAGAGGATTTGGACAGAGAAGCAGCAGCATCCACTACAAACCATAGTATGTAGTTAGTTGTGTCCTCCCCCAAAAGATACATTGGAATCTTTGGTCTCAGTACCTAACAATGTGACCCTATTTGGAAATAGGGTTTTTACAATGGTAACCAAGTTAAAATGAGGTCATTAGAGTAAGCCCTAATTCAATATGACTGGTGTCCCTGTGAAAAGGGGATATGTGGACATAGAGACAGATATGCACTGAGACTAGATGACGTGAAGGCGCACAGGGAAAATTCCATGTAAAGACAGAGAACCACAATAATGCGTTTATAAGCCAAAGAACACCCGAGACTACCAGAAGTTAGGAAAGAGAGAAGGGACAGTTCCTTCCATAGTGCCTTCACAGAGAGCACAGCCCTATGGACACCTTGATTTCAGACTTCTAGTCTCTAGAACTGTCAAACAATAAATTCATGTTAAGTCACACAGTTTGTGGTGGGAATATTTGAGATTTCCTTTAGCTAAGAAATCATTAATCTAAACCCTTCAAGGTAGATCCGTTTCTGACCCTTGTACCCTACTGGCAAATGTTATGAATTTCACATCTAGATTCCCATTCTTCCCTGAAAGTGCTTTGACAATAGATGCATAGCCCTTTAAATTAATTACATAATTTTCTTATGTATAAACCAGCAAGTTCTGTGAGGACAGTTCTTTACATAGTCACATCTATTGTATCTAGCATGTGGCCTGATATAATGGAAACGTTCAAACTATTGAACAGTGTTTTTCCCTCTTGGGAACCCCAAAGAAACATTAACAGTACTTTTGTGTTAGTCAAAGATAAAAATAAAATACAGAGAAAAGAAGATCTTGAATTATTGATGTAGTAAGCCAGGATATAACAGACTGGGTCAGCAATAGAATAATATGAGTTTTACCTGCCCTGCCCTTTGACCCAGTAAGCAATCTCAGAAATAATTTTATTATTTCTGAGAAATTATAACTGACAGGCTTATGAAATGGAAGTATGATTAGAAGTAACTTTGGCCCAAACAACCCAGAAACACAATAATAGTTTAACACAGTTGAGAGAAAAAACTTCAGCCAAATAAACTAACTGGCATTGTTAGAGAAGAGAAATTTCTCCAGTGTGCTGAAATTACATAATTGTATGGCTCCTAAGAGATACTGAATCCTACCACTCTTGACTCAGTCACTGGGGCATAAACACAGCCTAGGTTTTATGCTGACCTAATACTACTTTAAAACTATAATTGAATTACTTAAATGTCTTCTACCACTGTGCTGAAAGCAGAACCTTAGGAGTACTAAAAGATAACTTTCAATGAAAAAACTAGGGTACCATAATTTTGATTCCAATTCAGGCAGCAAATAAAATGCACAGTTGCCAAGGCCAGCTTTCTTCTACTGAACTTTGAATAAATTTCATCCCTATAGGACAAGTGTGTAAGAATCTTAGTGAAGGGAAATTGAAATACAGATTTACCCATCTATCACCTCTGTGTGTGTGTGAGTGTGTGTGTGTGTGTGTTTCTTTCTTTCTCTCTCTCTCTCTCTCTCTCAAATTTCTGTAACCCAATAATGTGCTTTCAGGTCTATGATATAAATTTTGTCTTAGCCTTCCAAACCTGTTATCACACATAAAAATAGAAAAGATACATCTTAGAATTATCTTAGAGGGCACTCACATATTCAGGGGGAAAATACAAGCAATTTAAAAAGGGAAAAGCATGATTATTGAAATGTTGCAGTAACAAACACAGATTTCACTACATCTGTTCAAATCTAGAACTGTAACATTCAGCTAGGGAAGAACGTCAAGATGGCTGACCAGAGGCATTTGGTACTCACCTCCTCCACAAAGACAAACCAAAATAGCGAGTAGAAAATCACACTTTGAAAACATCATCTAAGACAGAACACAAGACTTGAACACAGGAGTGACAGGAAACACCTAAGGAAAGGAAGAGAGGGAAGTGAGGCAGCCTGCTCAACTGGACTTAGCCTGGAATGCAGAAAAACTCGCCAATGCAGGAAAAGGCTAAGTTTGAAATGCCCAGCAGTCTGCATCCCCACCAGGGACACCTGCAATCCCAGCTGTAGGAGAATCCCTAGACCCTTGTGAGCCCTGAGATTAACAGAGGCAGCTGCCTAGAGACTGCATGATGGCATTTCTCCTGAAAGGGAGCTCACACTGGGTCTCATACATTCCCTGAGTACTAAGCAACTACAGCATAGCACCATTTTAACTGACAAACTGCCAATGGACTGCATTTTGCACTAGGGTCCAATAGCCTTTGCATCTCCATGTCCCTAGAGAACCATTGACAACCCCTTCCTGAAGCTGCCACTGCCACATTGGATGCCAAAATGTGAGCCATTAGCAGCAACCACACTGTCCCCAGCAGTGGAGCTGGTCATATATTTTCACATGACCTGAGGTCAGACTTCCCTACCCACAACCTCTGCTGCTACTGCTGGGTACTCCTTCTGGGGATGAAGTACAAACCACTGGCAGCAATCCCACAGCTCCCTGCAGTGGAGTCACTGCACATTTACAAATGCCCCGAGGACAAGCTATTTTGCCTACAGCCAACACCTGGGGGCAAAATGCACACTTCCCAGCTGCCTGTCTATGGTTGCTACCACTGAAAGCAATTCAGGATATAAATGAGAAATTTGCCAAGCAGATATTACAAAACAGGGGTCCCCAAACCCTGGGCCACAGACCAGCCTGTTAGGAACCAGGCCACACAGCAGGAGGTGAAAGGTGGGTGAGCAAGCAAAGTTTCATCTGTATTTACAGCTACTCCCTATCACTCTCATTACTGCCTGCCTCTTATCAGATCAGCAGTGGCATTAGATTCTCATCATAGCACAAACCCTATTGTGAACTTCACATGTGAGGGATCTAGGTTGTACACTCTTTATGAAAATCTAATGTCTGATGATCTGTCACTGTCTTCTGTCACCCTAGATGGGACCATCTAGTTGCAGGAAAACAAGCTCAGGGCTCCCACTGATTCTATATTATGGTGAGTTTTATAATTATTTCATTACATGTTACAATGTAATAATAAGAGAAATAAAATGCACAATAAATATACTACACTTGAATCATCCCAAAACTATTCCCCCACAACTGGTCCCTGGAAAAACTGTCTTTCACAAAACCAGTCCCTGGTGCCAAAAAGGCTGGAGACCGCTGTCATAAAGAGAACCAAACAGAAATTCTGGAAGTGAAAAACTTATTGAATGAAATATAAAGTATATTCAAATGCTTCAATAATAGACTAGATCTAGTAGTACAAGGAATTTCAAAACTTGAAGTTGGGTATTTTGAAATGACCCAGTCAGACAAAAACAGAGGAGAAAGAATAAAAATAAAATGTACAAAGTCTACGTGACATGTACAAAATGCTAAAGTTACAAAATATTCAAATTATCAGGGTCCCAGAAGGCCTATAGAAAACCAAAGGGATAAAAACCTATTTAATAAAATAATAGCTGTAAGCTTCCCATGTCTAGTAAGAGATTTAGAGATCCATATACAGGGAGCTCAAGGATTCACAATAACTATAATTCAAAAAGGTCTTCTCAACAGCAACTTAGTCAAACTGTTGAAAGTCAAAGACAAACAGAGAATTCTAAAAACAGCAAGATAAAAGCATCTAGTTACTACAAGGGAAGCCCCATCAGATTAACAGTAAATTTTTTCAGCAGAAATCATATAGTCCAGGAGAGAATGGGATGATATCTCCAAAGTGCTGAAAGAAAACACAAAACAATAAATCTGCCATCCAAGGATATACTATCCAGCAAAGTTATCTTTTTTAAATCACGGAGAAATAACGTGTTTCTCCAGCAAGCAAATGCCAAGGGAATTAAACCTGAACTACAAGAAACGCTTAGGAAAGCCCTACCCCTGGAAGTAAAAAGACAATATTAGCCATTCTGAAAATGCAAGAAAGTATAAAATTCACTGGGAGAGTAAACACACAGGAAGAGAAAGGATTCAAATGTTACTACTATAAATAACTTCGTAAGCAAAATGATAATTGCAGAGAAAAAGAAATGAACATATAGAAAACAAGATACAAGATATAGAAAGCAACCAGAAATCAATTAATAAAATGATGGGAATAAGCCTTCACATATCAATAATAATCTTGAATGTGAACAGATTAAACTTGCCACTTACAAGGCATAGACTGGCTGAACAAATACATAAAAAGACCCAACTGTATGCTACCTACAAGAAATTAATCTCACCTGTAAAGACACATATTGGATGGAAGTAAAAGGATAGATCAAAATATTCCATGCGAATAGAAACCCAAAACTAGCAGGACTAGCTATTCATGTATCAGATAAAACAGACTTTAAATAAAAAGCACTAAGACAAGACAACGGAAGTAATTATATAATGATATGTGGATCAATTTAGCAGGAGGATATAATTCTAAATATATTTGTATCCAAAAATAACACCCAGATACATAAAGGAAATAATATTACATACAAAGAAGGAATAGGCTTTAATACAATAATAGTGGGGGACTTAAAATCCCACTCTCAGCATTAGACAGATCTAGACCAAAAAAAAATGAAAAAAGAATCGCTGGATTTAAACTGTACTTTAGACCAAATGAATCTAAAGGACATTTACAAAACATTTCATCCAAAAGCCTATAGAACACACATTCCTCTCATCAATGTATGGAATATTCATTAGAATTGACCATATGTTAGGACACAAAACAAGTCTCAATAAATTTTTAAAAGTCAAAATCATATCAAGTATCAGACCAGGCATAATGGCTCCAATGCTTGTAATCCCAGAGCTTTGGGAGGCTGAGGTGAGAGGATCACTTGAGGTCAGGATTTCAAGACCAACCTGGGCAAAATAGTGAGACTCTATCTCTACAAAAATTAAAATTAAAATTAAAATTAACTGGGCATAGCAGCACATGCCTGTAGTCCCAGCAATTCAGAAGGCTGAGACAGGAAGATGGCTCAAACTCAGGAGTCAGAGGCTGTAGTGAGCTATGATTGCACCACTGTACTCCAGTCTAGGCAACAGAGCAAGATCCCATCTCCAAACATTTTTTTTTAACTTATATTTTAGGTTCAGGGATACTAGTGCAGGTTTGTTATATAGGTAAACTGCATATCATGGGGGTTTGGTGTAAAGATTATTTTGACATTTAGGTAATAAGCCTAGTACTCAATAGGTATTTTTTCTGATCTTCTCCCTCCTCTCAGCTTCCACCCTCAAGTAGCACCAACGTCTATTGTTCCCCTGTGTCCATGTATTCATTGTTTAGCTCCCACCTATAAGTGGTATTTGGGTTTCTATTCCTGCATTAGTTTGCTTATGATAATGGCCTCCAGCTCCTTCCTGTTGCTGCAAAAGACATGATGTCATTCTTTGTTTATGGCTGTGTAATATTCCATGGTGTATGTGTACCACATTTTCTCTATCCAGTCTATCTTTGATTGGCATTTAGGTTGATTCCTTGTCTTTTCTGTTGTGAACAGTGCTATGATGAACATATGCACGCATGTGTCTTTTCAGTAGAATGATTTATATTCCTCTGCATATATACCCGGTAATGAAATTTCTGGGCCATATGGTAATTCTGTTTGAAGTTCTTTGAGGAATTGCCACACTGCTTTCCACAACAGCTGATCTAATTTACACTTCTATCAGCACCATATAAGCACTCTGTTTTCTCTGCAACCTCACCAGCATCTGTTATTTTTTTGACTTTTCAATAGTAGTCATTCTGACTGGTATGAGATGGTATCTCGTTGTGGTTTTGATTCAAATTTCTCTAACAAGTAGTGAGGTTGAGTATTTTTTTGTATGCCTGTTTGCCACACGTATGTCTTCTTTTGAAAAGTGTCTGTTCATGTCCTCTGCCCACCTTTTCATGGAGTTATTTGGCCTTTCCATGTAAATTTGTTTAAGTTCCTTATAGATTCTGGGCATTAGACCTTTGTGAGATGCATAGTTTGCAAATATTTTCTCCCATTATGTAGGATATGTGTTTACCCTGTTGATAGTTTCTTTTGCTGTACCAAAGCCCTTATATTTAATGAGGCCCCATTTGTCAATTTTTGTTTGCATTGCAATTGCTTTTGGCATTTTAGGTTATTTTCTATCTATTTTTTCCACCCATTGACCATCTAGATTATTTTCCAGGATTTTTATAGTTTTAGGTTCTACATTTAAGTCATTAAACTATCTTGAGTTGATTTTTTGTATATAGTATAAGGAAGTGGTTCAGTTGCAATCTTCTGCATATGGCTAACCAGTTATCCCAGCACCATTTATTGAATAGGGAGTCTTTTCTCCATTGCCTGTTTTTGTCTGCTTTGTTGATGATCAAATGGTTGTAGGTGTGTGCATTATTTCTGAGCTTTCTATTCTCTAAAATATTAAATAAAAATATTATCAAGTATCATCTCAGACTACAATGGGATAAAACTAGAAATCAATACCAAGACGAACTTTGAAAACTGTACAAACATATGGAAATTAAACAACATAAGCCAGGTGCAGTGGCTCATGCCTGTAATCCCAGCACTTTGGGAGGCCGAGGAGGGTGGATCACAAGGTCAGGAGATCAAGACCATGGTGAAACCCCGTCTCTACTAAAAATACAAAAAAATATTAGCTGGGCGCGGTGGCAGGAGCCTGTAGTCCCAATTACTCAGGAGGCTGAGGCAGGAGAATGGTGTGAACCCGGGAGGCGGAGCTTACAGTGACCCGAAATCGAGCCACTGCCACAGAGTGAGACTCTGACTCAAAAAAAAAAAAAAAAAAGAAAATTAAACAACATAGCCTGAACAATCATTGTGTCAATGAATGAAGAAATTAAGGTAAAAATTTTAAACAGTTTTGAAACATATGAAAATGGAAATACAAGGTATCAAAATCTGAGGGATACAGCAAAAGCAGTGCTAAAAAGGCAGTTTATAATGCTAAATGTGTACATCATAAAGTAGGAAGATTATAAATTCACAACCTAATGTCATATCAAGGACATTATAAAATAATAAAGCCAACCCCAAATTAGCAGAACAAAAGATAAAACAAATATCAGAGTAGAAGTAAATGAAAGAGATAAAAAAATTACCAAGGATTAAGAAAAAGTTTTTTTTAAGAAAAACATTGAGAAACCACTAGCTAGACTAACCAAGGAAAAAATGAGAAAAGATCCAAATAAATAAAACCAGAAATGAAAAAGGAGATATTATAAGTGATATCACAGAAATAAAAAAAAAAACAGCATAGGTTTATGAACAACTATACACTAAGAAACTTGAAAACTTAGAGGAAGCAAATAAGTTTCTGGAAACATACAACCTACCAAGATTGAATCAGAAGGAAATAGAAAATCCAAACAGACCAATAACAAGGAATGAGACTGAATCAGTAATGAAAAGTCTGCCAACAAAGTAAAACTCAGGACTGGATGGCTTCATTGCCAAACTCTACCAAACATACGAAGTGAAGCTAGCACCAATTCTCTTTAAACTATTTTAAAATATTGAAGAAGAAAGATTTCTCACTAATTCATTCTATGAGGCCAGCATTACACTAATACCAAAAACAGGCAAGGATGCAACAACAACAAAAAAGAAAACTGCAGGACAATATCCTTGATGAACATAGACACAAAAATCCTCAACAAAATACAAGCAAACCACATTCAACAGCACATCAAAAAGATAATACATGACAATCAAATGGGATTTATCCCAGGTTTACAAGGATAGTTCAACCTATGAAAACCAATAAACATGATACATCATATTAACAGAATGAAGGACAAAAACAATATTATCATCTCAATAAAGAAAATGCATTCAATAAAATCCAACATTCCTTCATGAAAAAAACTGTCAACAAACAAGGTGTAGAAAGAACACATCTCAACATAATAGATGTCACATATGGACAAACCCAAAGCTGACATTTGACTGAGTAAAAGCTGGAAGTGTTTCCTCTAAGAACTAGAACATGAGAAGAATGTCCAGTTTTACCATTCCAATTAAACATAGTACTGGAAGTCTTAGAGCAATCAGGCAAGAAAAAGAAATAAAAGGCATCCCAATTGGAAGAGAGGAAGTCAAACTGTCCCTCTTTGGAGATGACATGATCTTATATTTTAAAAAATCTGTAGACTCTACCAAAAACTCTTAGATCTTATAAACTCAGTAAAGTCGCAAGATATAAAATCAACACACAAAAATCAGTAGTGTTTCTATACACCAAAAATGACATAGCCGCAAAAAAATGAAGAAGCAAAATCTTATGACAGCTAAAAAAAAAAAAAACCCAAAAAACAACACAACAACACAAATGGAAATGAATTTAACCTAACAGGTGAAAGATCTCTATAAGGAAAACCAGAAATCACAGTTGAAATGAATTGAGGAGGACTCAAACAGACATCCCATCCCCAAGGATCAACTGAATTAATACTTTTAAATGACCACACTATTAAAAGGAATCATTAGATTCAATGAAATTCCCATCAAAATATTAATGTTATTTTTCACTGGAATAGATAAAACAATTCTAAAATTCAGATGGAGCCTAAAAAGGAACAAAAAAGGGCCCAAATAGCCAAAGCAATCCTGAGCAAAAAGAATAAAGCTGGAGATATCGCATTATATGATTTCAAAATATATTGCAAGGCTGTTGTAACCAAAACAGCAGATATTGGTATAGAAACAGACACACCGAGGGAACAAAGTAGCAGAACAGTAAACAAATCCACATATTTACAACCAACCGATTTTTCACAAAAGCACCAAGAATATAAGTTGGGGGAAATAACAGTCTCTTCAATACATAGCACTGAAAAAAATTAGATACCCATATGCAGAAGAATGAAACTAAACTCGTCGCTCTCATATTAAGAAAATCAACTCAAGACAGATTAAAGACTTACACATAAAACTCAGAAACTAAAAAAATACTAGGAGAAATAATAGGTGAACTACTTCAGGACAATGGTCTAGGAAAAGATTTTATGGCTAAGACCTCAAAAGCATAAGCAACAAGAACAAAAATAGACAAATGGGCTTAAAGCCTCCGCAAAGCAAAGGAAACAACAGAGTAAAGGGTTAGCCTGTTGAATAGGAGAAGATGTTTGCAAACTATTCATCAGACAAGGATTTAATATCTAGAATATATTAATACAAAGAACCCAACAGAGAAAACTCAAATAATGCCATTTAGAAAATGGGCAAAGGACTTGAATAGACATTTCTCAAAAGCAGACCTACCCATAGCTAACAGGTACATGAAAAAAGCTCAATATCACTAATCATGAGGAAAAGCAAATCCAAACCATAAGATATCCTCTTATCCCCTTTAGAATGGCTATTTTTAGAAAGACAAAAAGTAGTAGATGCTGATAAGGATGAGAAAAATAGGAAATCTTATACATTGTTGCTGGGAATGTAAATTGGTACAGCTACTGTGGAGAACAGTATGGATTTTTCTTAAAAAAAAAAAAAAAAAAAAAAAATAGAACTACAAAAAACCCAGCCATCCACATCCACTATTAGATATTTATCCAAAGAAAAGGAAATCAGCATATCAAAGAATATCTGCATCCTCATGTTTATTAGGGAATCAACCTGTGTCCATCAATGGAAAAATGGATAAAGAAAAATGTGGTGTATACACACAATGGAATACTACTTGGCTATAAAAGAAAATGAAATCACGTATTTGCAGCAACAGGGATGGAATTGGACATCATTATTTTAAGGGAAATAAGCCAGACACAGAAAGACAACAAATGTTCTCACTCATATGTGGGAACGAAAAAAGTTAACCTCAAGGAGATAGAGAGTAGAATGATAGATACCAGAGACTTGGAATGGTGTTTTTATTGGCTGGTGTCGTGAGGGGGGATGAAGAGAGGCTGTAATGGATATAAACACAGTTATATAGAAGAAATAAGTTCTAATATCCTACTGTAAGTAAAGTGGCTACAGTTAACAATAATGTACATTTCAAAATAGCTAGAAAAGAGGAACTGAAGTGTTAAATATTTGAAGTGATGACTAGATCATTACACAATCTATGCATGTGACAAAATTCACATGTACCCCATAAGTATGTACAAATATCATGTTATCAATTAAAAATGATATTTAAAAATAGAGTTAGAAGAAAATAAGTGACTTCTGAATACAGATCATAACTAATTGATATCCCAACAGCAACAATGAAAACTAGATACAGTAGAATATCTTCAATATTCTATAACTATTGATTTAAAAAATTATAACCCTCATTTATTTATCCATGCATCTGTTTTTGTTGGAGCGTCAGTGCCCAGACAGACACCCAATAAGAGTTTTAACCTCTCTACGTCCATGGTATGACACTGTTCTTGTCTTCAGCCTATATTTCTTTTCTTGCTTCAGGATTCCACAGCTGCACCAAGCACCACTTGGCATCCTGTACTTTGAGCAAAGATTTCTTCAAATGTTAAAGCACACCCCAATTAGCCCATTAGAACTGATATTCTAAGGATTCTTGTGTGACTGCTAAGCCCTACAGATAAATTATTCGATGTACAAATATGTATAAAAAAACACATGAAACGGCCGGGCACGGTTGGTCACGCCTGTAATCCCAACCCTTTGGGAGACTGGGGTGGGCGAATCACCCGAGGTCGGGAGTTTGAGACCAGCCTGACCAACGTGGAGAAACCCTGTCTCTACTAAAAATACAAAATCAGCTGGGTGTGGTGGCAATGCATGCCTATAATCCCAGCTACTCGGGAGGCTGAGACAGGAGAATCACTTGAACCCAGGAGGCGGAGGTTGTGGTGAGCCAAGATCACGCCATTGCACTCCATTCTGGGCAACAAGAGCAAAACTCTGTCACAAAAACAAATAAACAAAACAAAACAGAAACACATGAATATTTTTGTATAAGTTTAAACCTTTCATTTAAAATTGTAGTCTACTAAAATATCTTCAAGTATCCACATATGATGATCCTTAGGGTTTCTTTCCACTGCAGGTGAATATTAGGATTTTTAATTATTAACAATGATGCCAACTTCTTTCTTCAGTGACATTTTGGTTGAACCATTGTAGAAAGTGTGAGAAGCATAATATGTCTGAGTCTTATAGATGGATAACTCTCAAGTGCATAGTAAACTTGAAGTATCCTGTCAATGCAAGCTCTATACTGATCTCTAAGATTAACTTGACTTTCAGGCCCTCTGTGGAGCTACAACATAAATCAACTGACTCCGTGATTACCTTTCTGAGTAATTTGGGTTCAGTTGTGATGTTTAATTATAAAGATCAGTAATAACCTTTTTTATTTTAACCTTTAAAATCTTAGAAAAAGTTTAATAAATGACTCCCTTATTTGGACTTTCTAGTCTTGTCACATTTAGATGTTGTTATAGTTTGAATCCATACCCTCACCAAATCTCATGTTGAAATGTAATCCCCAGTGGTGGAGGTGGGGCTGGTGGGAGGTGTTTGGGTTATGGGGGAGGATGTCTCATGGCTTGATACTGTTGTGATGGTGAGTGAGTTCTCAAGAGACCTGGTTGTTTAAAAGTGTGAGCACCTCCCATTACTCTCTCTCTCTTGCTCCTGCTTTCACCATGTGATGTGCCTGCTCCTGCTTCACTTTTCGCCATGAATGCAAGCTTCCTGGGGCCTCCCCAGAAGCAGATACCAACAGCATGCTTCCTGTAAAGTCTGTAGAACTGTGGGCCAATTAAACTTTTCTTTTGAAATCACCCAGTCTCAACTATTTTATTAGAGCAGTGCAAGGATGGCCTAACACAGATGTCACTGAGGATTTTCTCAAAGAAAATGTACTCTACATGATGAGATTTAAAATGAATCCAAAGAAACAAATTTTATGAAGGGTACTTTGGGGATACAGTCAGTCCTCCACATCTGTGGGTTTTGCATCTGTGGATTCAACCAACTAGCAATTGAAAATATTTGGGGCCGGGCGCGGTGGCTCAAGCCTGTAATCCCAGCACTTTGGGAGGCCGAGGCGGGCGGATCACGAGGTCAGGAGATCGAGACCATCCTGGCTAACACGGTGAAACCCCGTCTCTACTAAAAAATACAAAAAACTAGCCGGGCGAGGTGGCGGGCGCCTGTAGTCCCAGCTACTGGGGAGGCTGAGGCAGGAGAATTGCGTGAACCCGGGAGGCGGAGCTTGCAGTGAGCTGAGATCCGGCCACTGCACTCCAGCCTGGGCGGCAGAGCGAGACTCCGTCTCAAAAAAAAAAAAAAAAAAAAAAAAAAAAAAGAAAATATTTGGAAGAAATAACAATAAAAGTAATAAAAATTTAAAAAGAAATACAGTATAACAACTGTTTATATAGCATTTACGTTGTATTAGACATTATAAGTAATCTAGAGATGATTTAAAGTATATAAACGGAGAATGTGAGTACATTATATGCAAATACATACCACACCATTTTATATAAAAGACTTGAGTATTTCCACAGATTTTGATATCCGTAGGGGTCCTGAGACCATGAATACCAAGGAAAGACTGCATTATCAAAATAAGTGTATAACTCTTTACCCAATAGTTCCTGGGTAAGAAAATTGAGAACTTATCCTATAAATACTAATATGTGTGAAGATGACACATGTGTGTTATTCACTTCTGCATTAATAGTTGTAAAGATGGAAATTCACATAAATGTCCAGCATTAGTGGAGTAGGTAAATTATGACACCCCCCAAATTTTATTTATAATATCTTCAAAATATATTGTTAAAGAAACAAAGCTATTGAACATTTTGTATATGAATCTGTCTTGGGGAAAAAAGGAGTGGGGTTAAGACAATATAGTTATATTTGCCATAGATGCATCCAAAGTATCAATAACCTAATAATTATTACCTATGTGTTGGGGAATTGCTTGAAACTGAAGGGACAGAGGATAGGGAATGGGTGGAAGACTTTTCACTATGTTTATTTTTACATTTTGTGACTTCTAGGAGTAGTTACTAATTCAAATATTTTAGGAGTAGTTACTAATTCAAATATTTTAGGAATTATGAAACAAAAAGTTAAACAACAACAACAAAATCATTCCAGTGTAACGGAACATACTAGTATGACTGAAAACCCTCATTCACTGCCTGGCACCTAAGTACTCATGCTATACAATCTGAGAGAGATTGATTTCAGCTTGATTTAATCATTCAACGATGTAAACATACCAAAATATTACAGTGTACCCTACAAACATCCAATATATGCAATTATTATCTGTCAATTGAAAATAAAATTTTAAAAAGATTGAAAAGGTGTTACCTCTCACATATCTTGTGTCTGGTATAGCTGGAAAAACCTCTCATTTTTCCAGAGAAATATTATGGTACCATGATACAGATTATTTCTTCAAATGCAAATCTATCTTTTTCAAGGGTTTTCTTCTACCATATTTGATATCTCCGTTCCTCTCAATTTAATACAAATAGAATCTGCTTAATATGAACATGCTCACCCTCCACCTTTCTTGGAATCATCACTTCTGAAGCCTTGTTGGCTGACTTGATCTTCATAAATGTAAGTCTCCCTCTGAAGGCTCTAGTCCATGTATTGCCCTATTCTCCTACTCCAATGTCACCAATAGTGTACTTCTTCAATTTTTATTAACAAATATGTAGGAAGCAAAAACAATGGATCCAACACTGTGCTAGGTGTTATGAGGAACAAAAGAAGATTAAACTGTGCTCCCGCCACAATGAGGTTATGATCTGACAACCTTGCCTCCAGCTT
This sequence comes from Macaca fascicularis, assembly GCF_037993035.2. Classification (NCBI taxonomy): domain Eukaryota; kingdom Metazoa; phylum Chordata; class Mammalia; order Primates; family Cercopithecidae; genus Macaca; species Macaca fascicularis. Next base: position 90,691,179 of record NC_088380.1, on the reverse strand, counting down.
TAATCTATGATTTTTTTTTAAACAAATATTGACTGAGACCCTTCTTGGCACCAAACACAAGCTTTTCAATTTTCTTAAACCTCCAATTCTTTCCACCTCACGAATTCTCCTTTTTGATAGTAATACAAGCTATCTTTTATAGATCTAATTTTCTGTGCCAGTCATAGGGCTTAGCCCTTTGTAAGTATAGAAAGTCCAAGTTTTACTGACTATAAACTTAGTGAACTAGAAATATAACTTTTTTTTCTATGACTGAACTTTTATTTCAAAAACTGGTTCCACTGGGTGGCAGAGATGGAATCCTCATCTCTGGATGAACTAAGTCCATTCAGGGTTTCTTCCACTCTCCCTTCAGTTTTACTGATATTGTGGTAGGCACTGGAGGGTAGCTGGAGATACTTTTGCAGTATCCAGTTTTAGGGCAAAGAAAGTATTTTGTCCTCAGCTGTGTTCTGTCCAGGTTAACCTCTCCTGAGGTCTTCATTGTCTCATTTGATTGAGACTGTCATTTTTCACTAGCATTTTTTGGTCTTACTTGATTCCCTGGCACCTACTGCTGTATTCTCCACCTGCACTGCAATAGCTCTCTAGACCTAGAACTCTCAGCGTCCCCTCTGTTCCAGTGCTGATTACACTGGGAAACAGTCAGTTGCTCCTGTACCATGCATGGATGGAAGGTTGTCAGCCTCAAGATCCTCTAACATTCGGTGCTTTCTACTCTGCTACTCTTACAACATGTTCCTGTTCTCTATAATCTGAGATTACCAAGCATATCTGGGGGAACTATATTTCTCTATGAAGGGCAAGGAAGGGTGTGTCCTCCTTCCTACATTTCCTCAGGTTTTCTGTCTCATTAACATCAGTACTCTCCTTTCCACCTTGCCCATCTTTTCTCCTACCCCAGGGTATACTTCGGCCTCTGTGACATAAAGTCTGACTCAGTAGGTATTCATTCACATCTATTAGGTACTCCAACAATAAGAATTTACATTTTATTTGACACTGTGCTAAATTCTCCCTGGAAATGTATCAGCTAATACATCAAAATGTTATCCCAGATGTACAAATATTAATTCATTTATTGTTCACAGCAGCCATACAATATAGGTACAATAATTGTTTCTCTTCTGGAAACTGAGGCTTGGTTGTTTTAAGTTAGTAAATAAAAAGAGTTGGAATTGGATCCAGATCTACTCCCAGGGCTTAACCAAATCTTTTCTCAAAAAACTTTCTTTCTCCTAACTTCTCATGAAAGTTATGCTTTTCTTAAATGATTCTGTACTCATTTAGTAGGAAGAAACTTCCAAATTTATTTTCATATTTGGCCACTAAGCCCCTTTAAGAGTATACAGATTTTATAGTTTTTTTTTTATTTCAATTAGATCCAAATCAATGCTGTTGGTTATCAAATCTGTGTTAGCTGGTGTTGTTTCTTTTACATTTAGTGTTTTATCTATAGATCATATTTTGCTCAACTTTGAGGCTTTCTAAAGAGGAGCTTACTTTACCCCAGATTTTTGTCTTCCCAGCACTGACGTGAATTTTCTTCTATCTCTCTTTACCAATAGTGTCCTTGACTCAAGGTGCTCCCCAGTGTTCCAGCCTGTTTTGGGTGAGTTTCCACTGTTCACTGTGGCCTTTCCAACTTTGAGCATTTATCTTTCAAGCAAAATTTGTAGACAAAGGTACAGCATGTGGGCACAGCCTCACCCGCATAGTCCAGCTGATCTTGCAATGCCTCTGATGCTCATGTCTGAGGATTAAGCGGGTGGATAAGCCAAAGCAGGATGCTCTCCTCTTACCTACTATGTACCCTTCCCTCTGCTCATGGCTTTGGAAGGAGTAAAAATGAAGAGATAAGACCTAGGGAGGAGAATGATGGGAGGAGGGAGAGAGAGAGAAAAAAATGAAAGAATGGGGAGAAGGGAGGAGGAGGAAGGAAGGGGGAAAAAGAACAGATAAACAAGGGAAAATTTGCTTGGAAAGCAGAAGACCAGAGCAGAGTTTAAGGGAAACAGAATCAATCTCTGTGGGAGCAGGAATGCTAGCACACTGTGTAGTGTTCTGGCAGGTGGATTTTCATAACCCACTAGAGAGGAATATTGCAGCACATAAACTCCCATTAGGCACATATGACAGTGACCACATGATTGATAAGTTACAGAGGTGTTAGGTCAAAGAATTTCATAGCTCTGAGTTCAGGTTTGCTCTTCGAGAGAAAAGTACAGTTAATTTCTGGGAATTGGAACATTAAACTCAGTTGTTCTGGGATAAAAAGAAATTCTTAAGTGGGAGCATTTTAAGTGATGACCATGGAACTATTTACAGTCAAACTAACCAGACTGTCATCTAAGCTATGCACTACAGTTGAGTTCAAGTCAATAAATATTTATGTGCAGTTTCTATCTGGGGTACTAGAAATAGAAGAGTGTATAACACTCTTTCTCCTCATGGAATGTAAAGTCTGGTGGTGGAGAAGGATTCATTCATGACCTTTGACCTGAATAAAAAAGATTAGAGATGGGAGCACAGAAAATACAACTCATATGGCCAGGAGCGTAGCTCACATCTCTAATCTCAGCATTTTGGGAGGCTGAGGAAGGCAGATCACCTGGGCCCAGGATTTCACGACCAGCCTGGACAACATGGTGAACGCTATTGCTACAAAAACAATATTTTTAAAAAATAGCTGGACATGATGGCACACTTGGGAGGCTGAGGTTGGAGGATCACTTAAGCCCAGAGGTCAAGGCTGCAGTAAGCCTTAATTGCCACTGCACTCCAGCCTGGGAGACAGGGTGATACCTTATCTCAATCAATGAATAGATGTCATTCTTTAAAAAAGAAAGAAAATGCAAGTCTCAGGTTCTAAAGGTAACTAATGCATTCTGTTTACAGAATGCAGAAATGGCAATTTACCACTTAGGTGACAGGTTTTGGTTATTCATTCTTCATTCTGTTGTTCAGTCAAGAGCTGAACAACTCTCTGTACTAAACACTGTATGAAATGCTGTGTGTAGAACCACTTACCTAAATTTCCTTGACCACTAAATTTGCCTCTGTAAAAAACAAAACAAAACCTCATAGAATTCTGTCAGAGATTCTTATTTCATAAAGAAGTAAGAATTAGAGTGGATCCCAGAAGTATGTATATTCAGCATGCACTGCAGGAGATGCTTATAAACAAAAGAGTTTAAGAAATCTTGCTATGGAAAATACAAAGATAAAGTAGATATGGGACCTAGTCTCAAAGACTTTACAACTGCTCAAACTTTTCTGATTTTCTTCGGTTTGAAGGGTTAACTCGCTTTATATCAGTTAAATAAGAACTATAAAATAATGTCACTTTATTTTTTAGGTGACTCTGAAAGTGGCTCTGCAGGAAATTCCAAAAGCACAGTCCCTAATATATTTGGAGTAGTGAATTTCCAAGGTGACTGATTTAAATTGCAGAATTAAAAAATATTTAGTATTACAAAAAAAGTATTACTTTAGAGTCATATGCTTTATAGTTAAAAGCATGTAATTTTCAAGGTCTTAGGAACCCTGATAATTCTCTCAAAAATTCATGGGAAAACTGGACCAAAATAGGCTGAGTTTCCCACATTCATTCATTCAGAACTAGTCATAAGAGAAAGAGAACTAGAACCTCTATCTAATTCTAAGACTATGGTATTTCCCTCTTACTATTAATCCCATCCTTCAGCTGCTAACAGAAAAGACAAAGGGTTTTCCATAGACTTCAAGCTTCACAAGGAGCATGGGGTTGAACATCTTTAGCTCATCACTGTATCCCAGCAGGGAGCACAGTGCCTGGAGTGCTTCACAGGTGAGGGACCATTTCCTCTCACCTCATTAAACCAAGGGCACACGTGGAATGTGTATCAGATTACCCTCTGTCTTCTTCCCAGTTTTTCTTGGCAAACATCCCAGCACCCACCTTAAGCCTCCCTCTCTCTACCCTTACCCTTCCCTGGAGCATTAGCACACAAGTATGTTTACCAGGTCCTGTTGAAGCTTTCTGGGTAACTACTCCAAGTGTGTTCCCCATCCCAGTAGCATCAGCATCAACCGGGAGCTTGTTAGAAATGCGAAGTATCTGGACACCCCAGACCTATGGAATCAGAATCTACATTTAACAAGATCCCAGATGATTCATATTCACATTAAAGTTTGAGATGCACTGGTCTAGGGTCCATATCAAACACACATTGGACAAACTTTACTTCTTGTAAAGATGTAATGGCAAGGGAATAAATTATAGTTGAGGAAAGAAAGAGAAGATGGCTGACCTCTTTGGGGGAGAGTGATAAAAATATGTGCAGCCTATAATTACATTAATTAACAGCTTTATCCTTGCAAACAGTTTTTTGGTCCTGTATCTAATTTGTTTAATAATAATTTTTAAGTCCTAAAAAGATTTATTATATTGTTTCTTTAGCATGATTCTGGCAAAAACAAGTGAAGTAAGAGGCATTTATTGAGGATTAATGAAAAGTTAGAAGGAATGGCTGGCTTGAGACAAGCCTGAAAGCAATTAATCCATCAAGCTAGTAATTCTTAACACATGCCTTATGTTGAAGTTGCTATTGTTTCATTCACAGAGCACTGGGAAAAGAAAGAAAGAAACAGGGCTCTATAGATCTTTTCTTATGCTCTAGGCAGTTTCGTTTTGTTGTTTGCTAATATTTTCTGGAGGCCCTTATAGAGAACCATTGCTTTATTCATTAACCTTTCAAATTGCTTAATGTTTGTAGCATACAGTGCAATATGATCTATTGCTGTTACCTCAACATTTCATTTAATTCACTCTACTATTCCTACTACATGTAGAAAATGTAGTGTCAATTCCAAACTCATTATGCAAATACTTCACTTAGGTGCTGTTATTCTGACTTCCATTACCTCTACTCCACCATTATCCCTGCCTCCTGTGGATCAGATGTGTCAAAATACATATGTAGATTTGTGGGATTTTTTGGGTTTCAGTGTGATGCTGAAGGTCTCCCACAGACTCAGCAGAAAATCAATTGTATTTGAATTGAACACTGCATTCTGTATTTTCAAATATTACAGTTCTAATATGTCCTCTCAAGAAAAGTCTTATAGCATATAAGCCTTAAGAATTACCTTAGGAAATCATTTCATACTTACACAGCCAGGGAACATCTTCCCTCAAAACACATACATGTCTGTATGTTCTCTTTCGCTGAAACTTCTATCTGAAGATGGTATTTAGTTCTAGGTTAAACTATGGAAGGATTCTGTACTATAAAAAAGTTTAAAAGATGAAACAAGACACAAGGTCTTACCTTCTATATATATGACTTTTTTTTTTTTTTAACACAACAGGCTTTACTTTACATGTTTATAAGTATTATGCCCTAAATAAAGCTATCTGCGTTTATGTGCAATAAAAATGTATTTGAATTTCCTCAAAATCGAGTTCACATTCTTTGTATTTCAAGGAAGTGTCCCTGTCTACAAGTCCATGTTAGATCACTCTTTGATTCAAAACATAAGATGTTAAAATACAAAAGGTCATTTTTCATAACAGAATTTTGCTCAGTTTGTTCACTGCTATTCCCATGTTGGTTTAGCCTCATATATGCACTCATAGCTGTGCATATGAGTAATGCGCAGCTGACCTAAGAGTGTTCAGGTGAAGTATTTTTCCCTTTCCTTCAACTCCTCATTCCAAAACCCATTGATTCCATCTCTAGCCTGTTTTAAGCACCCTTATTAATGGTGGGTAAAATCTAAACATTTTTTATCAATGGACACTCATGATCTAAGTGCAATTTAATATTTTGAAAGTCCTTACCTCACCAAGATGAGTATTTCATCAATTATTGCCTTTATATTGAATAATTTATCATATATGTGTATATGTGTGGCTCTTTATCGTTAAATATATGTAGATGTAGTTGTGATTAACAAAATAATACACTTGAAAGTATTCTCAAATTAACTTCTCATTATGTTTTTAATCTAAGCTATTGGATATTCATCTCTCAAAAAGAAACTGATAATTGTTAAAAACAAAAACCTAGATTATTGGAAATGTGGATAAAACAATTCTAGAGAAGAAAACATGAAGTGTATGTGTGCCTTCTTTTGCTGCACAAATGAAATTGCTGCTAACCACTGATCATCTATTATCTATTTAGTGTCAAGCAATGTGTCATCTAGGTATAGATGACCACACTAAAATGTATATGACCCAGTCTTTGACCTGAAGTAGCTGATAATAAGTCTAGACTTGTGAACTGAGGCATGAGTTTTCATTTTTAAGTTTTCATACTATTTAGTCAATTTTAATGCTGTAAGATGGAGGACAATATGTAAAACAAATGTATTATGGATTATATTAAAACTTTATACAGAAAACTATATATTCATAAATATATATATATATAGTTCATCTAGGAGTAATAATTTGTCTTATAGCCACCTTTAAGATGGTGATTGGTGACAGAAGAAAATGTAGATTAGAGCAGCTGCAGTATACAATATCTACTACACATTTAAAACACTGTCCTCAATAATTTTAAAAAGCCTTTGTGTGTACTTTTACCAGTTCAATAGATTTCTTCAACCTTTATTATATACTGACATCCAGAGATATTGATCCAAACATATTTTATCACTAAAAGCAGTTGATGTATTTAAGCATCTAAAGATTTTGTTTTTAGTGCATTTTTATGTATGATTCATTTTCCCAAGATCAACAATTTCTTGACATTAAAACATGGTTAGAAATATCAGAGCCTAACTTAATTGACTCTTCTATTTAACAGTCATAAACTCTTACAGATTCCTACAAAATCGTGGTTTTGAAAATGGTCTAAAACAAAGAGTATATTACAGCAGGTGTTTTAGGTGATGTGTGTTTTCACCAAGCTCTCTCATTTGAAAAAACTACCCAGTCAAAATTGTTTCATTAATGAATTTATAGATTCCTTTGGTCAAATAAGCAGTGTGTTTATACACTTAAACATCAGCGTAAGTCTTGTGACCCTTTTCAGGTTTAACTTTTTCTTCCGAATGGTCATTTAGAGTTTTACGGTTTAAGATACAGGCTAGATTTAGGAAGTGATTAGGATCTGAGTAAATTCTGAGAGAGCAAAGTGTTTTAATTGCCAGGTTTCTGAAACTTTGTATTAACCAACTCTGTAACTTTCCCTATAATATGGATGAATTCACTGTATCATTTGAGGAATCACTAATTATTAGATATTTAGGCAGAAAATTTTAAGTATTATATTAAAAAGTGTATTAGTCTGTTTCACACTGCTATGAAGAAATACTCGAGACTGGGTAATTTATAAAGAGAGAAGTTTAATTGATTCACAGTTCCATATGGCTGGGGAGGCGTCAGGAAACTTACAATCATGGTGGAAGATGAAGAGGAAGCAAGAACCTTCTTCACACAGCAGCAGGAGAGAGAAGAGCTAGCAACAGTAGGGAAAACTGCCTTAGAAAACCATTAGATCTCATGAGAATTCACTGACTATCATGAGAACAGCATGGGGGAAACTGTCCCCATGATCTAATCACTTCCTACTGAGGCCCTCCCTCGAGACATGGGGATAATGGGCATTACAATTCAGGATGATATTTGGGTGGGGACACACCCAAACCATATCAGACAGGAAATGAAAAGAGATTCAGAAGTTCAATATAATAAAGTTAAAAAAAAAAAGTTCATTAACCAATTACTTAATTAGTTTTCCCAAATAGTTGATAGGGCTATTTTGAAGTGCTGGATGATGAATTATGTATCAGTAACATAATTTGGCCAAGTTACAATATGGTGAATGAGATGGTGGCAATCAGGATGAAAAGAGGTGAAGTGAGTAAAGAGGTGACAGACATTTGAATTTGTAAGTATCTTTTATAATGCATCTTGGCATATTTTTGGCAGATCAAGAAAAAAATCACATTGGAAAATTTTAATTTACTACTCATTGATGGAGAAGAGAGCCCATGATGGAGCAGGACTAAAACAAAGATCTCCATCCTTCCTTTAATTTGCTTAGATTTATAATCAAGTAATCAAAATATGCACACAAAACTGAATGTGACTTCTGACTACACTGAATAAAAGCAAGTCAATTAAGATAACTAGTTAATAATCAATCTGTATTATCCTAAACAACTGTTGACAGTAGTAAATCAACTTATTTGACCCTAATATAGCAGACAAATACTTTGAGAAAACTGGTTTCAACAGGGTGTTTGGACATTGGGTATAATACATATTTAGTTCAGAATATGTCAAGCACTCCTTTAAGTACTTTATCTTATATAAGGTAGATGTAGTGTATGTCTTTGTTCTTAGTTACAAAATTAATGAGATTTCAATACTAAAATGCTTGCAACAATAAGGATAAGGTAGCCAAATCAAAGTGCATTATTTGGAATATGAATTGTCCAGTTTGGATACCTTTATTGATTTATCTGTTAAATAGCTCTTAAGCTCTATTAGAATAGTTCTAAGCTCTATTGGAATAGCTCTAACTATTCACTAAAACAAAAAATTTTTTTTTTTAGAGACTGCTTGAATTCCTGTGGAGAAACAGCCTGCTTCCTTGTAGTTTGTTTTCTAATGAGGTATAAATAGAATAAACAAAGAGATTAAAATCACAATTATAGGAATTGTTAATGTTACAAAGGAAATAAACCAATAAAGTAAAATGAATATAAAGTCACTTAATTTGGTATCAGGCAGACACCGTTTGAAATCTGTGGTCTAGTTTACAGAAAAAAACACTGTACTTGTAATGAATTTGAACTCTCTAACAAGGAACATGCAAGCTAAGGAGTCACATAATTACTTTTGACACATAAGGTAAATCTACAAACAAATGTAGATAATATTTGATAGCTTTGTAGAGGATGTTGCAGAGGTCAACACTCTTTTAATGAACCATTAACACTTAAAGATATGTACTGAATGATGCTAAGATTAGAATATAGCAAAAAGAGTAAGAAAATTTAATGATCGACCTAATACTTTAGTTTTGCTACAGGGCCCACTATTTCACACACTTCAGATCAATAAGTGAGGAATAGTATAATAGGTCAATGATGTCAGACAGAGTTTCAGGACAAAAAAATTAAGACATGGCCAAATTCTGAGCAACGATATATAAAAATGCTTAATGACTTTTTTTTCTTTCAAATAAATCCCTGTCCCATTTTCCTAGTTAATAAAGTAATACTTTTTAGTCTCTCACAGCAATAACCTTTTCATACTGATTTATAAGAAAGACAAATAATACTTTATTCAAAGCATTCACTCATTTATTGTTCACTGAATTGTTGATTGAATTGTTCATTCAATCGTTTATTTATTGAACAAACATTACCGAGCATCTATTATAGTTCTTCCTAAACCTGATTTTGGTATTTTAGAAATACATAGTGGCTGTTTTACACTCAATTAGCCCAAAGGATGACAACAGAGAAATTATCTGCGTGTGCCCCTCATAGCTGTTTTACTTGGTTGCTGTGGATTCCCACAAGTGTATAGATGGTGCAGAGCATCAGATTAGTTACCGAGGACTTCCTTAGGACATCGTTTAGTTGTGCTGAGTTGTTGAATACTTTATGACATTATCTAGATCTGGCTAAGGCCACTTTTATATTTAGCAAAAATGCCTATCACAGAAATGTTAAATGGGGATTGTCTGATTTGTATACATTCAGCATAAAAATCACTGTATTTATTATATATGTAATATTGAGCTCTTTAAAAATTGAATAAACACATCATTTGTATAAATAAGGTATAATATAGAGGAACCAAAAGAAAGTATTCTGTTATAGTTTGCACTTATTAGACCTTTACCTAAAGACTATGTCCAGATATTAATCCACAAACTAAGGAGAATGTAGATTTCAGGAAAAAATGAGAAAGAAAAATTTAAAATAAAAAAATCAGATGAAGAAAATATCAAATTAAAGTCACTTTTTGTAAATATATAAAAGCTGATATAATTCAGTAATGTAGAGCTGTACAGAGCTATTAAAGATATTGAACAAATATTCTGCATAGTCAAGAGTGTAGAAGTGGGGTAGGAAGAAGTGAGAAAGAAAGTTAGTTTAAGGACCTTATATAATGTCCTTCCCAAACTCTTAATCAGCAGTATACATGGTATTACTCTTATCCACTATGGGTCATTCCAGAGTATTTCTACTTGAAATCTAGAGTTCTGACTTTATGTCCTTACAAATCACAATTGCTATTTTTTGATTGAATTTGAACTATGTATGCATAAGGCATTTTTCTAAGGTTTTATATTCTAATACCACATCAATGCTGCAAGGTAGGTATTATTAAACCTGCTTGCCAATGAATTAACTTAGCATGGGAGTTCAAGCACCTCACTCAAGGTCACTCAAAGGCTGAAGAGTGAATGGTCCCTTTGGAAACCCATGATTTCTGTAGAACTCGGGGCTTGTACAAATGTCTTTGCTTCTGGGCTTTATTGCAAGGCAGAAAGTGTATAAATTTGCGCTATCAAATACACAGTTCTTTAGAACACAGCAGTCTAATTGCCGTTGAAATAAGAGTCTCTAGATAATAAAGTTGCACTGACCAGCCAAAATTTCTGAGTCACTATTCAAATTCTAGCAATAACTTTATCAAAAGTTATTTAGGATGAGTAGGCAGTGAAATACAGTATTTATGCTGATAAAGTTACTTGCAAATGCTGAGGCACTAAGCACAGAGAATTTCAATTACTATGACTCAATAGGGTCTAACAACAGTGAAATCATTAAGAAAGAGTTTATGTACTTGCAAGTAATAAAATATTGTTTTCTGAGATTGAGGTCTCAACAGCAAATTCCAACTTAGTCATACAAAATAAATGAGGTAAATAAGATAGAATCTAGTAAAGGTGTTGTCTATAGCTCTATATATTAGAGAACTTGAAATATCTAAGAAGGTACATTTGAACTTAATGGTGCATATGGAAGAAAATTTTAAATGTCAGTCTTGCAAGAAATGTGAGTGGGATGAGATAATGGAAATTTATTCAACTTTAGAAATGTACTAGCTCAAAATGGTCTTGCTCTTCTAAACAATCATTTATTTTCACAGAAAATGTATTAGGTCAATAGTTTTTATTCTACTTAAAGAAAACTTTTTGTGTTGAGAAGTGAGGTAGAGGGGCCTGAGGAAACTTAAAGAGAAACAGATTAACTGCAGCAGATATTCATTATATTACTTCACTCTTAGTTAATAATAGCTATAAAAATGTGCCCAAATCTGAGCCCTTCAGAATTGTTCAAATACATTTAATAGAATTTCATCATGCATTTTTTTATTTCTTTATATTAATACACATACATTGTGTATAATAAATATTAATACACTGTCACCATGATCTTTCCATTTCCAGATAAATTTACTTTTACTCTCTTTCATACCCTTCCCCCACCCTTTTTTTCCCCCCAATTATAAGTCCCTCTCATTCCATTCAATGAAATGCAAATTTCATCTCATCTCAGGGTCAAGAACAAAAGTCTTCCACAATGTAGCACTTGGATCCCACACAACAAGTGTGAAGTAATGTCCCTGGTGACTTGAAGTCCAAGGTAAATTCTCAGTGTTTTTAAGTTGACTGCCACAGCTCTCTTGGAAGAGAGACTCCATCAGCTGCCAAATCCAGGTTCGTACAGGCATATGAAATTCCTTAAAGTTCTTGAATAAATTTTTTCCAGTTCTTTCTGACTTACTATTATATCACCTTACTCTCATTATATCACCTTATGTCATCTGGTGCGAGTCATGTTATCCAATGGGAGATACAATCCCTGGTATTGATGTGGGAATGTTCTCAGAAACTCTCTGCCCTCTAATATGTATGTGTTCACATTTGCACAGTTGTAAGTTTTTACATACGTCACAGAATTCAGGCTTTGAGGTACATTTTTAAACTGGAAAATTGTTTGGTAGAATTTGGCATATTTGCTTTACATGGCAACAATTAAACTATATATTGCTAGCTATTTAAAATAGTGTTCTGCCCATTCTAACAACTATAAAAACCATTTCATACTCTTTTTCCCTATAGCTTTCATCTAACCTAGGTGTCCAACAAATACACTACATTTAGGTGAACTACAGCCTTCCTCTCTCTGTTTTTCCTATACCCCAATATTTTCCCCAGCATTCACCATAGTGTACCATTACCACTACCACATCACACACATGCACATTCACAATACTCAAGCCTTCCTATTGGAGATTGTGCTTCTTTGATATGAAATGACCTCTTGCATATTTCCTCCCTCTAACACAAATGTTCACTTCCTTATAGTATTTCTCAGTCAGCAACCAAATAAAATGTGATAATTCTTCTAAGGTGCTAAGGATTTCAGGGAACATTAGCATTTTTAAAGCAGCTTTCATATGCTATAAATGTTTCAAGGAGCTAATCATTACTAGCATACTTTCAGGCAAATAAATACATTATAAAGCAAATATTTGGGAGTAAAGGGATCCTCACATCCTGTAATATCCTCCAAGGACATACATTAAAATACTTTTTCTATAGACTGACAATATATCTTTTCTCAATTTCCTAGGGAAGATAATACAGTGAAATGGAAAAATCTACTGGACCTCATGGTATTCAAAAGTATTGGCATTTCTATTCAGTTTTGCAATGAATAACATATCCAGCATATCTCTTAAACTGTTTTAATCTCAACTTTCCCATGTATAAATTACATTTTTGACATTAAATATATGATTCTATAGCATTGTGTTCTTAGAACTTAGTTTATCTGATATTTGTATTGTGAAACAATGGCATTGATACAGTTTGGCTGTGTCCCCACCCAAATCTCATCTTGAATTGTAGCTCCCATAATTTCCACATGTCATAGGAGGGAATCAGTGGGAAGTAACTGAATCATAGAGGCAGGGCTTCCCTGTGCTGTTCAGGTGATAGTGAATAAGTCTCATAAGATTTGATGGCTATATAAAGGGGAGTTCCCCTGCACATGCTCTCTTGCCTGTCACCATGTAAGACGTGACTTTGCTCCTTATTTGCCTTCTGCCATGATTGTGAGGCCTCCCCAGCCATGTGGAACTATAAGTCAATTAAACCTCTTTCCTTTATAAATTACCCAGTCCTGGGTATGTCTTTATTAGCAGGGGATAACAGACTAATACAGGCATAGAAGAAAAAATACAGATTAGAAGGAGAGAAATTTTTATAAAAAATGAGAATTAAGCTTTCACAAATGTAAGATAAATCAAAATATATGTATTTTAACAGAGTACATGAGTTTAGTACTGGTACAAAAACAGACACACAGACCAATGGAGCAGAATAGAGAACTCAGAAATAAGACTGCACACCTATACATCTAAGCCATTAGATCTTCAACAAACCTGACAAAAACAAGCAATGGGAAAAGGATTCCTCCATTTCATAAATGGTGCTGGGAGAACTGGCTAGCCATATGTAGAATATTGAAACTGGCCCCTTTCCCTGCACCTTATACAAAAATTAACTCAAGATGGATTAAAGACTTAAATGAAACCCCAAACTATAAAAACCCTAGAAGAAAATCTAGGCAATACCTTTTAAGACATAGGCATGGGCAAATATTTAATGACAAAACACCAAAAGCAATTGCAACAAAAGCAAAAATTGACAAATGGGATCAAATTAAACTAAAGAGCTTCTGCATAGCAAAAGAAAGTATCAACAGAGTGAACAGACAACCTACAGAATGGGAGAACATTTTTGCAATCTATCCATCTGACAAAGGTTTAATATCCAGAGTCTACAAGAAATTTAAATTTACAAGAAAAAAACCAACACCATTAAAAAGTGGGCAAAGGACATGAACAGACACTTCTCAAAAGAAGACATACCTGTGGCCAACAAACATGAAAAAAAACACAACATAACTGATCATTAGTGAAATGACAATCAAAACCACAATGAGATACCCTCTCATGGCAGTCAGAATGGCAATTATTAAGAAGTCTAGAAGCAACAGATGCTGGTGAGGTTTCAGAGTAAAAGGAACACTTTTACACTGTTGGTAGGAGTGTAAATTAGTTCAACCATGGTGGAAGACAGTATAGCGATTCCTCAAAGATCGAGAAGCAGAAATACCACTTGACCCATTAGTGGGTATATACCTAAAGGAATATAAATAATTCTATTATAAAAATACATGCATGCGTATGTTCATTGCAGCACTATTCACAATAGCAAAGACGTAGAATCAACTGAAATGCACATCAATGACAGACTGAATAAAGAAACTGTGGTTCATATATACCATGGATTAATATGCAGCCATAAAAGGAACAAGACTATGTCTTTTGCAGGGACACGGATGGAGCTGGAAGCCATTATCCTCAGGAAACTAACACAGGAATAGAAAACCAAACACTGCATGTTCTTTCTTATAAGTGGGAGCTGAATGAGAACACATGGACACATGGAGGGAAACAACACACACTGGGGACTATTGAAGAATGGGAGTAGGAGGAGGGAACACATAAGAGTAGCTAATGCATGCTGGGCTTAAAACCTAGGTGATAGGATGATCTGTGCAGCAAACCACCATGGCACACATTTACCTGTGTAACAAACCTGAACATCCTGTACATGTGCCCCAGAAGTTAAAATAAGTTGAAGAAAAAAAAGGAAAAACTACATGATTTTTATTGAATATGTTTATAATTTGTCAATTGAGTTCTAAAGAAAAGAAACCAGAGGGGGTCATTAATATATTCATAGGAACTTTAAGAATGAAATCTCACTGTAATCCAATCTTTATTGCTTCTAAATATAATTTGATATTGCCCACAATTCAATATATTAATTAAACAAATGGACCTGCAAATTAATCTTAATCTTAAAGGGCAAACAGCTCTGCAGTTCACAAAAAGAAATATTTTATTTAAAGACTTATAGTTTTGATTATATTCCAAACACAGGCTTTATATATTTTACTATATTACTTTACAAAGATATGTTAGCATTCCTATGCTGCATCCCAGTCAAGGTTTTGAAGAAAGGAAATGCTTAAATGAAAACCTGAGAGAATCCACAATGATCAACGCAAAGTCATTGTGAGCATACAAAGTATCTTTTACCCTCCAATGCCTAAACACAATTTGGAAACCCACAAAGAAAGAGGTGCTATAATCCAAGATAAACTAATTCTTCAGATTATCATTTCAAAAATAAGATATTTATAGATGAGAAATGACTCAGTTCAGATGTCATGCTGCTAAAAACAGTAAAGAAATTTTACTTTATTCCTATGGCATAGAGTGTGGGGAAAATCAGGTGAGAGGTAATTCTGTTAATCTGCTACCCGCAGATTCTTTCTAGTCTTGAGGAACTTTGATGACAAAATCCTTTAAAACAGGATGAGGAAGGGATTCTAATCTTTTCCTGTGCTAGGGTAAGACACAGTGGAGTCTATACTCCAACTGGATGAGAAAATTAAAGAAAACTTTAAGTTAAACATTTTAAATTAAAAGAAAATTAAAGTTTTCTTTACTTTTCTCAATATGACAACTTCTAGCAGATAATTCAATTAAAAATAAATTTCTGATTTACATTGAAGAAGATCTTGAGATAAGAAATGGACAATACCTCTTTTCACAATCCTATTTTTTTAAGGTCCATTCTAGGCCAACTCAAACAAATTTTTGGGGGGTCTCTATCTACCCCTTCAGTGCTTTTTATAGGACTCTGTGTTGTATAGTCTTGCTCTGAGTGTTGTTACTTTAAATAGTAGCATAACATTGGTCTACGCAAGGATACTGTCATTCTATTAGATCTTGAAGACCTCCCCAGTCAAAAGTGAGAGAGATACGTTTGGAAAAGGCTGACTATTATCAGTCTTTATAATAGTCACCGTTTGTTGTGTGCTTGGTTCCAGGGATTATATTGAGTATCTTATTTTAAAATAAATTTTTCTTCTCTTTATTGTCTTGTAAACATTGGGTATCTTATGTAATCTTTAAAATTCTCACCAAAATCTAAAAGTTTTCCATTTCCATTTTAAAGAGGATTGAGATATAGGAAAGTTTAACTTCTTTTTCTCTGAGACACAACTAGAACATATTAAAGGTGGAATAGGAACCAATGCCTATCTTACTCCAAAACTCTATCTTTTATTGTGTTTGTCTCCTTTTCGTGCTGTACTTCACTGCATATCACTTCCATCTACAAGGTAAAACCAGTTTTCTCCAAATTAAGGTTGAGTGTTCACTACTTGGGACTCAGAAAGAGGATGAAAGTACAATAAGGGAGATAAGTATAGGCTGTTCATTGGTAGCTCAAGGACCAACAATCCTTCCTATCTCTTACAATGTCGGTTCTAAATTCTAGAATTATGCCAAGTCTCAAGACCTGCAGCCTGGTGCCACTCCATTCATCCAACCTGTTTGGACTCTCCACTCAAGCCAGTTTCTTCATGTCTTTCCAGGATCCAAGGCATGTTTATTTGTATAGTCTAAACTCATGCTACTTTTCCTATTTATTCTCCTTCGGTTCCCAGTTTCTAGCTTATTCACATTCTACTCAACTTTTGGGACCAACTCTAAGTCCCAATCCTTTTCGAAGCCTTTTCCAACTCTTACAGACTATTCTGACCTCTTTTTCCGCTTCTGAAAAAGTCCTTGGCAACTGTGCTATTTTTCATTATTTTCCAGATTGTTTGTGTCTTGTCTTCCCACGGAAATAGAAAGTAAGAAGCAATCAAAATGCTAGCTCATTTGTCCTCAATTAATACCAACTATGCAAATAGTTGAGTTGTTTAAGCATGAGATATATCTGAGACATAGTGGAGCAAAACATAACAGAAAAATCACCCTCCAGTCAATCTCATTTCATACCTTAAATGCATCAGCATCAGGGAGGCATTTTTCTATAAGCCTTTCTCAGCTAACTTAAAAGAACCTTATATGTGTATGGGGTGAGCTCTTTAGAACATTCTGGAATTTATTCTCAATAAGAGCAATTCTCTGAATATTTGTAGTATTACCCCAGTTATTGGTACAATCACTGCAAAGTTATTGATGATTATATCTAAGACACATAATACAATTTCTTAGCTTTGGGAACCTTGAGTAGAGAAACACAAAAGCTTTTTTAAAAAATGTAATACATAACATGAGGAGAAGCCTTGGTTTTTTTTGTTGTTGTTTTGTTTTTCTTTTCCTGTTCTCTTGAATACACTTGGTCAATGTATCACTTCAAAAGAGATTCTAATGAGCAACAAAGTTAATGTCAGCCTGGAAATCTGAAGAACTAGCAGAGCATTTGCAGTTAAATATCCACCTCTAGAAAAGAGCCCAATGGAAGAAACTCCACAGAGTCACTACCTCAGGTCTAGCCTAGATTTTATAATGGGCACGAACTCATGGATAAATATTTCAGACCTGTTGGCAAGACTGTTGATGCTTTAAATTTACTTCATCTAAATATCATATGACTACTGGAAGCTTTAAGCCCAGTAATTTATTTCCCTCTTTTTCTTTCAACCCAATCACTGTTTCTTGCATCTGCTCTCCCATGCACTATGCACAAGAGCCACACTAGACCTGTGCTATGTTGAAAATCTGAAGTGCAGGGGAGCTAACTCAGACAAATTTCTATCTCCTCCTTTTCTTCCAACTTTCTTCACTTTACCTAGAACGATAACAGAATAGAGGGTATAAATAGCTGTGGGTTTTTACAACCATAAGCGTTCTCTCTTATCCCTTTGCCTAGAGAAACTATGTGGTCCCTGTATGTTTGTGGCTTCCATCATGCAAGGCTATCAGAGATGCCACCATGCTTGAAGCATGTTGCAGAATGTCTGGCTCTAGAGAGAGTAGGCAGGTCCTCAATTAGCAGTAGATACATTCATTTTTAAAATTCTATGGGATCTTTCTCCATGATGATACCAATGCCTGGTATATAATAGGCATTTATCAAATGCTGGTTAAGCTGATGCTATGGCTAGGATTTGGAAAGAAAATTTATTTTCAAGACATTACTTAAAAGAAAACATCTTGTATTTATACCTAACTTTTGCTGGGGGAGATCTGAAATGGCTTTTAAAACTATCTGATATATGCCTGTAGACTCTGGTTTTGGCGGCCGCAATATTTGTTCATATTTGCATAGTAGGCATGAGTTAATCAATTTGTCTAAAATATACCAAAGCAACAATAATTTTCAGAGTTAAGGATCTAGGTTAACATTATCACATTTCCTCAATTGATGTCATGAAGAGTTCAGTGGAGAGGTCTTTGGCAATAGTTATCCTTGCTCAGAAACATTAAGACAGAACATTAAGATGATACTTAAAATACTATGCTAGTTCCCCTGGTTTGTACTTCGTTAACTGCTAGTATTTTCCTCTTTTGTTTCCCACAAAATTTAATATTTTCTATTCTAAATTTAAAAAAAAATGTGGTGATTCAATTTTAAAGAGACGTTAGATTAAGTGGAAATGTTTAGATGAATCTGGACACAAGTTTCCTTGGGGATGGTTTTACCTCTCTACTTCCTAAATAGCAAACAGTCAGATTGAACTAGTTCTCATATGTCATATTTTGTTATGTTTATCAAATAAATGGGCTCCAGGGTCCTACAGTAAGTTGTAACCAGGAGATACGTGGCTCTATCTTGACTTGAGGCCATTAGAGCATATTGAGGCTGTTCCACTGCTATTGTCTGATCTTCATTTTCTGTTTGTATCAAAGAAGGTGTTTCACCACCTGCTCTGTTCCACACACACAAAAAAGGGAAACTGCCACAATTTCTTCAAAAAATTGTTACTCTACCAAAGGCCTACAGAAAAGCCTAGATTAAAATGAAATTAGTAATTTGGTACCTTTTTTAATCCTGCTTTCAATATCCTCAGATGTTTAAATCACTGACTTTGTTTCTCTCCATAACACTAGCCTAACCTCACTTTAAGCCCAGTTTGATTCTGGCTCAGTAGTTAATGTCTAACTTGCTTTCAAAATTTCAAAGACCATAGTGAGCTACTAGCATTGGAAGAAGAGAATTAAACTGACTTGCATCTTAAAGGAGACTGAAAAGTAGATATATACATAAGCTTTTAAGTTTACAAGTTTTATTTCAAGACTCTTGTTAAATTCTCTCTGTACCCTTATATGCTTCATCCAAAAAATAATCAAAGGATGCATGGAGAATACAGTTACCACCTTTGGTAACTCACCTTGCTTTTCCAGCTATTTGTCTGGTGAACTTCTGATAACCAGCTTCTCCAAGTTGGGGCTGGAACAACATATCTTGAGAAAATATTTACTCATGTTCTGAACATTAAAGATACTGCTTTATGCTGCATGACAATACTTGGTGGTCTAAAATTTGAGTAGACTATTTTGTACACTTAGGATGTTAGTGTTCTGAAGAAAAAACTTGTTTATGTTAGTGACACTGAAACACTGTGAAATATTTTTCCAGGACTATTTAAAAATAAAAGTTATCCATTCTGTTCTAGGTTTGTGATAATATAAATATCACTTTTATCAGTCAGAAGTCATTACTGATAACATAGTCAATCTATTTACTGAGTAGATTCAATCTTCGTATTTCTTATTGCTTAGAAATTGCATCATTCATTCCTTCAGTGCTTAAAGAGCACAGTAACTTTCATCCTTCACTCTTATTTTTAAGATATAGGTCACAGGAAGATGAGATCAACTTTGAAGCCATAAGTTTTGTCAAACTTTATTTTCAAATACCCACCAAGCAGAACACCTAAAATTAAATTCTAGGTGTCATTTATGAAGAAGGAGTAAATTTTTCTCTCCACTAGTATAATTAAGGTACATGAATCATTTTTAATAGTACTTTTCCAAAGGTCTAAATGAACTTGTCCACTCTTTGGATCTTCCCCTTAGTTAAAAATATGACTGTTATTAAAAACAGATTCTAATCCTTATACCTTTATTACTTAGATGTCCACACAAAGCAAATGATAGATGGGTCTATATACTTTATTCATAAAATCCTTCCTGAGAGCATTTTTATTGATCACTAAACGTTGTAACACTAGAAAAAAGAATTTAAGTAAAAATTTATAAATATAACAGAATTTTCGGTATTATTATTGAGCTCAGAAAGGGATTCATCTTGATCTAATTTATTCCAAATTAGTATATTATGAATGAAAGTGTTAAAAAAAATACTTGGGAGAAGTACCCAAAATTAAATGAATCTTGTAACAATCTGTATTTGCATTACATACAACATATTACTTGTAGTCTTGTTATTTTGGGGGTTTTTCATTTTTGCTCTTTTGAATTAGTCTTTTCCTTTTTTTACAATATTCTAAATTTAATTGGAAATAATTAGCCAGTATTTTGTATTACAGAGGTTCATGTCAAAATTAGAACACATGCATTTTAGTGGGACCTCACTGTATAACTTTTGATAGTGCATAATATTTAATAGAAAGCAGTGCTAAATTGAATCGTACCCAAGAGGGGCCTCAGTTATTAAAATATATTGGAGATCTCATTATAAGCCTATTTTCCCTTAAAGTAATCCCACATCCCAGAACTTTTTAACATCCCTACATAGCAAGATGCTCTTCTTTACAGAACATCCTTCTGAGCTTTGTGACCAAGATGTCCGATTTAAAACTTAAATACTAGATAGAAAGCAGATTTGATTTTCTTCCCAATGGGAGATGAGAGAAAACCATCAGTAAGGGCAGACACATTGGATTGTCCAATGTGATTGTGTGGGGTGAGGAAGTCGCAGGAGGTGTTCAGTGAGGTCACGGTATAAGGGAAATATGAATTGATAACCTCTAATAAAATGATCAATGCTCTTTCATAGACATTTGAATCTTCGAAGAGCTAATAAGTGCATATTTCCCCCAGAGTTACGTTTCAATAACCAAAAGCGTCTTTTTAACTTTTGACATCTAAGTTGGCGGGCCATTTTATTGATATTAAAACGTTTTAACACCAAGATCAACTTTCTAGATGTCTCCATGTCTACTCATGCTATAATTTTAAGGAGCCAGGGACTTGTTCTTACCTTACTCATATTGTTTTGCACTTCAATATCAAGACGAACCTTTGCCAGAAGGTACAATTCTTCAGTACCATCATTAGAGATATGGAAAACAGACACCTCTGGCAGAGCAAACGCATTGGTAAAACTGAAGAAAGGAGCATTTTTGAAACAGAGAGAGCATGAGGGTAATGAGTGCTTAAAGTGGAGTACTGATCACATAAATCAGAGAGGAGATACAGAAGAGAGAGACTGAGTATAACATTTAAGCGGCACAAACAGGCTTAAAAACAGCTAGTGATAAATGTTATCCCTAGTGCTTTTAGCTTTCCCAAAGCTGGCCTAACTATATGTCCTAAAAGCTGCATGTAAGGAATAAAGACTGTCTTCAATTAATTAATGTTTTTGAAGAACTCGTTTGAACTGGGGACTACTGAGGCCTTAGAAGCAAAAGCACATTCTCAGATCTTGAGGATTTTAAAATCTTGTCGGAAGAGATCTGAATGACACAAGTCAAAAAAATAATAATAGAATGTTAGTCACTCTGCCCTACCCAGAGAACAGAGTTACTAGCTTTCTGCCTCCACTAACTCTCACTTAACTGCCTCTGAATCTGTGATCAAACACAGTGACCCACATAGGCTAATCATATACAATGTATTTGTAAGGAAATAACAAGTATAGGTAGTTTCACAGCAGGTTCTAAGATGCCTAATTTTTAAAATGAAACATTCTGGATGAAATATGAATACAAACATACCTCAGAGATATTGCAGGTTTGGTTTCTAGACCACTTCAACAAAGCAAACATCACAGTAATGTAAGTCACACATTTTTTGTTTCCCAGTACATGAGTTGTATTTACACTATGTTAGTCTATTAAGTGTGTGATAGCATTATGTCTAAAAATCCAATGTACATACCTTAACTAAAAATACCCTTTTGCTAAAATATGCTAACTAGTAATCATCTGAGCTTTCAGTGAGTCGTGATCTTTTTGCTGGTAGAGGGTCTTGTCTTCATATTGATGGTTGCTAACCAAACAGGATGGTGTTTAAGGTTGATGTGGTTGTGGCGATTTCTTAAAATAAACCAACAATGAAGTTTGTCATATTCATTGATTGTTCTTTTCATAAAAGATTTTTTCCATAACATGCAATGCTGTTTGACAACATTTGACCCACATAGAACTTCTTTCAAGTCTGGAGTCAATCCTTTCCAACCCTGCCACTGCTTTATCAACCAAGTTGATGTACTATTTTAAGTCCTCAGTTGTAACTTAAACAATGTTCACAGCATCTTTATCAGTAGATTTCACCTCAAGAAACAACTTTCTTTGCTTGTCCATAAGAAGCAACTCTTCATCCACTTAAGTTTTATCATAAGATTGCAGCAATTCAGTTACATCTTCAGACTTCTAATTCTAGCATGTTTTTTTTTTTCTTCTGTTTCCACCATATTTGCAGTGGCTGCCTCCTCTGAAGTCTTGAATCCCTTAAAGTCATCCATGAAGGTTGAAATCAACTTCTTCCAAAGATCTGGTAATGTTGGTATTTTGACCTCCTCCAGTGAATGTTGTTAAAGGCATTTCGAATGGTGAATTCTTTCTAAAGGTATTCAATTGACATTGCTCAGATCTGTCAAAGGAATCACTGTCTCTGGCAGCTATAGCCTTACCAAAATCTATTTCTTAAATAAGATAAAGTTGAAATTACCCCTTGATCTATGGGTTGCAAAGCGGATGTTGCTGTAAGGCATTAATCTTCCTATACCTCTCTACCAGAGCTCTAAAGTGACCAGGTACATTGCCAATGTGCAAAAATATTTTAAAAGGAGTGTTTTCTTTCTGAACAGTAGGTCTTAACAGTGGGCTTAAAATATTTAGTAAACCATGCTATAAACAGATGTGTTGTTATCCAGGCTTTGTTGTTGCATTTATAGAACACTGGAAGAATAGATTTAGCATAATTCTTAAGGGCCCTAAGATTTTCAGAATGGTAAATGAGCATTAACTTTAACTTGAAGTCACCAGGTCTATTAGTCCCTAACGAGAGAGAGAGTCAGTTTGTCCTTTGAAGCTAAATATTGATTTCTTTCTAGCTATAAAAGTACCAGATGGCGGTATCTTTCTTTTTTATTTATTTATTTTTTTTTATTATCATTATACTTTAAGTTCTAGGGTACATGCGCATAACGTGCAGGTTTGTTACATATGTATACTTGTGCCATGTTGCTGTGCTGCACCCATCAACTCGTCATTTACATCAGGTATAACTCCCAATGCAATCCCTCCCCCCTCCCCCCTCCCCATGATAGGCCCCAGTGTGTGATGTTCCCCTTCCCGAGTCCAAGTGATCTCATTGTTCAGTTCCCACCTATGAGTGAGAACATGCGGTGTTTGGTTTTCTGTTCTTGTGATAGTTTGCTAAGAATGATGGTTTCCAGCTGCATCAATATAATGCTGTTTTGTCTACATTGAAAATCTGTTTGTTGTAACCACCTTCATCAATGATCTTAGTTACATCTTCTGGATTAACTTGCTGCTTCACCTTATATTTCTTTATTATGGAGATAACTCCTTTCCTTAACCCTCATGACCCAACCTCTGCTAGTTTCAAACTTTTCTTCAGCAGCTTCCTCATCTCTCTCAGCCTTCATAGAATTGAAGAGAGTTAGGGCCTTATTCTAGATTAGTATTTGGCTTAAGGGAATGTTGTCACTGGTTTGATCTTTTATACAGACCACTAAAACTTTCTCCATATCAGCAATAAGGCATTTAAAAATAATAATAATGTGTGTGTTCTTGGGGATAGCACTTTTAATTTTCTTCAAATATTTTCCCACTGCATGCACAATACGGTTGTTTGGCGTAAGAGGCTCAGTTTTCAGCCTCTCTTGGCTTTTGACAAGCCTTCCTCACTGATTTTAATCATTTCTAGCTTTCGATTTCAAGTGAGAGATGTGCATGTCTTTTTTTTTTTTTTTAATCACTTGAAACACTTAGACTCCATGGTAAGGTAATTAATTAGCCTAATTTCAATTTTGTTGTATCTCAAGGAATAGGGAGGCCTGAAGAGAGTGAGAGAGAAGGAACTACTGGTTGGTGGAGCAGTCAGAACACACATCATCTTTGTGTGAGCCAATGCGCTTAAAAGTGGGCATAGTTCATGGTGTTCAAAACAATTGTAAGAGTAACATCAAAGATCTCTGATCACAGATCAGCATAACAGAAATAATAACAAAGTTTGGAACATTGCAAGAGTTACCAATTTGTGGTACAGAGACAGGAAGTCAGCACATGCTGTTAAAAAATGGAACCAATAGACTTGCTTGATGCAGGGTTGCCACAATTTGTAAAAACACAATTGTCTGCAATCTGCAAAGAGCAATAAAATGAAGCACAATACAAGATACGCTTGTATACTGAAAATAAATTATGAGCTGAAAAAACTCATGATTTTTGATCTTTAGATATCAGAATTAGCTACATGAAAAACTTCTATTCCAAAAGACAGCTATTAGAACATGTGATCATTTAAGTAGTACTAATAATTTCATGATTTGCAAAAGCATTTTTGTTACAATTAAAGATTTTCAGGTAAACATCAATAGGGATGAAACGTTGAAACTTATATTATGTTATACAATATGTTACAAAGTCTTCCTCCTTGTTGTTTTCAAAATATATCCCAGGTTAAAAAAAAAAAAAAAAAGTTCTCTGCTCTTTTCTAAAATTAACAACACAACTGTGTCTTTACTCAACTTGACCATGATGGGTTAGCAATGCTCTAAACTTGTCATAGCTAACAAATTTGTGGTGGGATTCTCACCTCTTAAACTTCCACATTCTAAACTGCTGTACTACTTGAAAATTGCTATTCTTCTGGCTTCCAAATTAGCCTACAATTGCAACAATTATAACTAGCATTTATTAAGAACTCTATATGGGCCAATGTTCTACTGTACATTTATTAGCCATGTGTTTTTCACAACAGTATTTGTGGTAGATGTTATCACTATACTATTTAACAGATGAAGACATTGCAACTCAGTTTAAAAACTAGTATTATTCAAGTATGGCTTAATGTAGGTCTTTCTGATTCCAAAGGTCAATTTCTTGATTACTTTTTCTATAAACTCTCTTAATAGCACTTTGGATTTTGGACTTTTCCCCCAAAGCTATTGTTCTGTCTTATTATATTTCTCTCACGTTATTATTTCCTCCATAATATACTAATTTGTTTTGCTTTCTCTACTTGTCTTAGGCAGCACATTATCCCAGTTCCTTATTTTAGCTGCCTTTGTAACATCTCTAATGGCCTCTTTGTCATATGAAATGCAGTTAGGATATATTAAGATGCAGTAAATAGAGCTAGATTCAGAGTCAGAGATTGTAGATCCTTATTCTAGATTTGTTATTAACTATCAGGGCTTGAAAATGCCACTTTGAAATCTAAAGATTTTAGTCTCTTTGTCTGTAAAGTGATATTTGGCTTCACAATCTTTAAGGCTATTTCAAATCTTAAAAACATCATGTTTTGTATTAAACTTAACACTTTTCTTCGAGACATACTCTTCATTCCAACTATTCCGTTTCTCCTATGACAATTCCATTCACTTCTGTAGCATTCTGAATCTTGATCTGTCTCCTTATCCTGTAATCTTATAGAATCGTAAAGTTTAGTACTTTTTTGCTCAGTTGTGTTTATTTTGCCTTACAGCATAAAGTTCCATTCCTCGGTCATAAAATCTAATGATGGGATTTAGTAAATAAATATGCAAGGGTAATTATGAGCCAAAATCTGTGACACTAAGATGTTCTTAGAAATAATTAGTTTTCTAAGATTGTGAATATAACAAAAAATATCAAAATTTAACAATACTACTATATTAGGAGAAATAGGCTCTGTGTGTGTTAATTAGTATGGCTCAAGATTAACTTTTAAGGTTCAAAAATAGATTAAGATGTGGTTTCTTTTTTCATTTTTTTTCTGTAAATATATGGGTCTTTACACACTGACAACAGAGAAAGCAAGAAAAATTGAATGCCTTTCTGTATTATTATCATTATTTTTACTTTTTTCTTGGCTGATGTGTGTCTTCTGGGACTCAGAAGAAATGGTAGGCTCCCCAGTGAAGAGTAAAACTAGGATTTATAGATTCTATAACTCCAGGTGAAGTTTGTAACTTGGTGGGGTGAAATATTTCCATTACCCGGTGGGTATCTAGCCCTCTCCTTATGGGATCCTGCAAGGCGTAATCTTAATTTTTGTTGCAAGTGGTCTGACATTCAATAGTATGCAGCCTAGGTACCTATAACTCATTAATGCTTTTTAACAGACAACACCAAAAGCATGTAACACTCTTAAGTTTCAAGTGTAGCACTTATACCAAAATTAAAATTGCAATATTGTAATAAAGTTGTACCAGCAAGCTTTGTATATAAGGATTTCTGACTGTCAATTCTGTAGGGCAGGTCAGGAGACCAAAGAAAGTCAGTCTCATTACAAAGTGACATTTGCTTAGGGAGTTTCAGACATCATGAAGAGGACTATCTTCCAAAAACATGATTTTTCCATAGTAGATTCAGAACTGTCTACTCGATAATTTCAGCCTTATCAACAGATTTGAGTCACTTGGATGACTAGAATCATTATACAGAAAGTATTTGACAAGATCCCTCCTTATCCACTTCAAACAAGAAAAAAAAAAAAAAAAAAAAAAAGCTGCATCTAAATCTTCCAGATGATCGTTTCATTGGTGACACACACAAATATTGCAAGCCATTTGTACCTACCATTGGGCTTAAATCAGAGAGCAGTTAGATAAAGAAATAAAAATCTGAAACATTCATTCAAAAGAGTTAACTAAAACTAAATTAAAGTGTTTTGTTTTTTGTTTTTTTTTTTCTTTTTGCTTAAACAATTATATAATTGTCTCCCTCTGGCATTAAGAAAAAAAAAAAAGACAAATAAGTTCATTTATTGGTTTACAAAATTGAAATTACTTGGTTCAAACAATTACAAACTCCTGACCACAAGCAGCTATCATTTCATGGAAGGAAAATCAGGAACTGAAGTGCTAGCAGTGTTACATAGTAATCAAGCAACAAACTTTCTTGGCATTAGTGAATTACTGCTACAGAGCATTAATTTCATGCTTGTCTACTCCAGTAAACTATGAATGCTTATAGAAAGTTAGGGAACAATAGTTAGAATAGAGTCAGAAAGCTCCTTAAAAACAGAGAAAAATGAAGTAATTGAAAGCACTTAATACAAGTAAAATTTTTTATCCTAACCATGTTTGCAAACACCATGAGTATATCTAGGGTCTTATTTTTTTGGAGAAATTGTTAATAAGTCTATTACACATGAATCATGCATATGAAAAATGATTAAAAAGTGATGAGAAAAGATACCTTTATTTAAGTTGAAATTTGGAAGTTTAGGAGTCTATTGAAGCCAGTTTCATTCTTAATTACCCAACCTAAGCTTTTAAATTTTATTTTACATTAAACTGGTTAAAATTGAGGAGTATAAAAATGCAGTAAGATACAAACTCATAAATTTGGGGTTTCATTTCATGAATTAATTTTTTCTTCTCTGATTTTACTTATTTATTCATAATGACCTTTCCTATTTTTTTTTTAAATTTAGATTCATTGGTTTAGACTGTAATGTAACACTGATGATCCAGGAATGTTTTATGCTCTAATTAACTGCTTACAGAGGTAAAAGCACTTGTCTGAAGTCACTTTAACTTTGTGTCCGCATGCCCTCAGGGATACTGTCATTTGTTTTGATGTCCCATGTGTGAACAAAACCACCTAGCAGAATGGCATTTATATGTGCATGGAAATTTTCAGCAGTTATTCTTCTGCCTTTGCCATTGACTCATTTGCAAATCACTTTCAAATATACCCTCTATTCTGAACTAAAATGACTATCCTCAACTCCTGAACAGAGTTTCATGACACAAAGTTGTCATCTTTATGGTTCATAATTTTTGTAGAGGTACTTGAGCCGTATATATCTGAAGAGAAGACACCAGCGGGTTGTGTGTGCACATGCTCTTAGCACTCTTGATCTTAAATGTATTCTTATTTCTCATCTCTCTTGATTAAAGGGGGAAAAAAGAAGGACTTGTGAATATTCTTAAAACTGAATCAAATATGTAAGACCTATTCAGATATGTCAAGGATGTGTGCTCATCTGAGACAAAAGGGTATACTTCTGGTCATTGCGCTCTGTAAATATGTACATATTTAGATCTGGAAAAGTCAACATAATCTATTTTGTCTTCTTCTCTATAACAGGTAGAGATGTTTGGGAGGGAGTGGGGACTGCAGAGCTACCAGTCTGGTTCAAGCCCATAGATTTGCCCAATGTCCCATACTGAAGTGATCTGCCTTGTATTTGAACTTTATGTTTCAGAAACATAATGATGAATAGTCTTATCATAACTTCTTTAAAAAAAAAAAAACATGAAAAACAGATAATTGCCCACAGTCAGTAAAATGGAATTTTTTTTTTGAGACGGAGTCTCGCTCTGTCGCCCAGGCTGGAGTGCAGTGGCGTGATCTCAGCTCACTGCAAGCTCCACCTCCTGGGTTTATGCCATTCTCCTGCCTCAGCCTCCTTAGTAGCTGGGACTACAGGCGCCTGCCACTCACCTGGCTAGATGGTTTTTTTTTGTTTGTTTGTTTGTTTGTATTTTTAAGTAGAGACGGGGTTTCACTGTGTTAGCCAGGATGGTCTCGATCTCCTGACCTTGTGATCCGCCCGTCTCGGCCTCCCAAAGTGCTGGGATTACAGGCTTGAGCCACCGTGCCTGGCTGGAATTTTTTAGCAGTACATTTTCTATAAAAGTTAAGCACTCCCAATCTGAAAATCTGAAATCTTACATGTGCTAAAATCCAAAACTCTTTGTATTGACATGATGCTGCAGGTGAAAAATTCCATACCTGACCTCTTATGATGGGTTGCCATCAAAATACAGGTGCACAACATACAGTTTATTCAGTGTTCTTAGGGGCAAAAGACCCTCAGTAAATCTTTTCAGTTACAATATATCTTTCCTGAGCACACCCAGATTCTTCCATGCAAGCACATCCACAAAGGGTAATAAGATGGCAAGTGTGTAGGCTAAATGTGCCAACAGCAGATTCCTGATGCCTCTCATGGGGCCAAGACCTATGTGGATTACTCATGATGACTTTTGCTTATTCTGTGCTGTGGTGTAAAGATGTTGTTGAAAATGCCAAAGAGGCCTGCAGGTACCTCTATGGGTAACAGTGATAAGAAAAGGAAGCATTTATGTTCATCTATAGCACAGAAAGCTAAGCTGTTGGAGAAACTAGATTGCAGTGTAACTGTGAAATGTATTACAGGAGAGTATGGTGTTAGAATGACCACCATATGTGACCTGAAGAAATGGAAGGACAAACTGTTGAAGTTCTACGCTGAAAGTGATGCATAGAAGTTATTGAAGAACAGAAAAACACTGCATAAAGCTAAAAATGAAGATCTTGACCATGTACTGAAAGAATTTATCTGTCAACCCAAGTGAACACATGTCACTAATGATATGCTGATCATAAAACAAGAAACAATCTATCATGATGAACTGAAAATTGAAGGGAACTGTGAGTAGTCAGCAGGCTGGTTGCAAAAATTTAAGAAAAGACGGGGCCTTAAATTTTTAAAGATTTGAGGTGACAAAGCATCTGCTGACCATAAAGCAGCCAAGAAATTCATTAAGTGTTTTGCCAAGGTAATTGCATATGAAAATGTGATGTCAGAAGAAGTCTATACTGCTGATAAAACATCACTATTTTGGCATGACTGCCCCAGAAAGACACCCACTACAGCTGATGGAACAGCCTCTACAGGAAATAAGGATGCCAAAGACAGGACAACTGTGCTGGGATGTGCTAATGCAGCAGGCACACATAAGTGTAAACTTGCTGTGATAGTCAAAAGCTTGTGACTTAACTGTTTTCAAAGTATGCATTTCTGACCAGTCCGTTTTTATGCTAACAAAAAGGAATGGATCCCCAGTAACATCTTTTCTGACTGGCTTCACAAACATTTGTGAGCAGCTTGTGCTCACTGCAGGGAAGCGGGACGGAATGACCAGTGCAGTATTTTGTTATTCCTTGACAACTGTTCTGCTCATCTTTCAGCTGAAATTCTCATCAAAAATATGTTTATGGTATGCAATTTCCCCCAAATGTGACTTCATAAATTCAGCCATTTGACTAAGGTATCATTAGATTAATGAGCAGTAAATATACTTTACTGAACAGCATGCTAGCAGCAGTGAACAGAGGCATGGGTGAGGAAGGCTTTCAAAAGAAGTTTAATATAAAGGATGCTCTATATGTTGCCAATGCTTGGAACACAGTGACAAAAGGCATCCTCGTGCTTGCCTGGAACAATCTCTGGTCTGCCACTATGTTCGGTGATGATGACGATGATGAAGAAAAGTGATTCTAAAGCATTCCTCATGTCGAGTGAGAAAAAGATAATGTCTGTGCTCCTTATATATACAAAAAATATACTTTCAGAGTCCATCAGTAAGCTGGAAGAGGTAGATACTGAAGTTTTTAACATCAATAACAAGGCTCCAGTTGTTCATGTATTGATAGTGAAATAGCTGAGATGGTTCTGAATCAAGGTGATTGTGATAATAGTGATGATGAAGATACCATTGTTAACACTGCAGAAAAAGTGACTATAGAAGACATGCCAAAAATATGTGATTGGCTTATTGAAGGACTAGAACAGTGTGATGAAATCATATGCATTTATAAAACTGGAGAATTCTGAGATAAATTGTTAATGAGGCTGTCCATCATTAATGAGACAGATGACTCAAAAAACATTTTAAAGAGCCACCCAGCAGAACTCCTCCTTATCTTAGAGGACCTGCTTCCTGGTCTCTCAATGGCCTCTGATGTTTCTTCTTACCTAAAAAAAAAAAAAAAAAAAAAAATACAGTGTACAGGCTGGGCACGGTGGCTCACGCCTGTAATCCCAGCACTTTGAGAAGCTGAGGTGGGCGGATCACAAGGTCAGGAGATCGAGACCATCCTGGCTAACACAGTGAAACCCCGTCTCTAATAAAAATACAAAAAATTAGCCGGGCGTGGCGGCATACGCCTGTAGTCCCAGCTGCTGGGGAGGCTGAGGCAGGAGAATGGCGTGAACCCGGGAGATGGAGTTTGCAGTGATCTGAGATCACACCACTGCACTCCAGCCTGGGTGACAGACTGAGACACCATCTCAAAAAAAAAGGAAAAAAAATAAAAAAACAGTGTACATAACCTTTTAATAAAACACAGCATCATAGCTGGAGATGGAAAGCCTCCTGTTGTGTGTTGTTGCTGAGGTTTAACGCTGATCCAGGTATTCTGGTGATGTTACTGTGCTGCTTAGTTACCATGAATGCATGATCTTTTCACTGTATCAATGGTATGTTATCCTTTTTCCGGTTAAATACTTACGTGTGAATAAGTATAAGGAAATAGTTGCTTAGCAGTAGCATATATTTTCAGAGTCACAATTGATGGTGTTGCCAAATAATCACAGACTGGCTACATGGGTGACTGAGACAGTGAACACTTTTGCTCTCTGAGGTTCAGTGTACACAAACTAGGTACATGCACAGATTTAAAAATTGTATTAAGTTACTCTCAGGTTATATGTATAAGATATATGTGAAACGTAAGTGCATTTCATGTTGAGACTTGGGTCCCATCCCAAGATAGCTTATTATATACATATGCAAATATTCCAAAATCCAAAAAAACTGAAATCTGAAGCATGTCTGGTCCAAAGTGTTTCTGACAAAGGATGCTTAACCTGTATAATGCTGACAAATTTTCACCAGTTGAACAATTAGCTGAAATAATATGCTAATCCTATGAGGGCCAAGAAAGTGACTCATTCAAAAAATTTCTTATGCCTCTGTAAACCAGAATGTGTGCCCAACAGAAAGGAATATAGAGCCCAGTCATGGTTCAGAAGTCAAGAGGGAAGCTTGAGAAAAGATCTCTCCAAGGAGCAAAGGAGGGTGGTAGCATGCAGAGCCTGAGAGTCAGCATACCAGGGAGAAGCAGGGGAGCTGGTCAGAGGCAAAGTGGTTCAGGGTTAATACCAAGACTGTTACCCACATTAAAGTGTCCTGTGTTACTTTTGGTAAGGTGCATGGGAGGACCGGCTGAGCTGAAGTGACCGGAGGTAGGGTTGAGAACTAAGATGATTTGGTCAGACACAATTGTTAGGCTCTGTGTGGCAGCTTTGTCCCAAAGAAGTTTTGAATGAGGATTAACTTATCTCCCTGCTTTGTCTCAAACTAGTCTTCCATGTGTCCAGACCTTCATCAACTGAAACCTGCTAATAAATGAGCTTAAATATAATCTGTTTTGAAATGTCTGGGAATGCCTAGATCTTGATTTTTAGGTGTTTCATTCAATACCTTGCATGAAAAACTGACTTGAAGGAAACTCCAAGACTCTAGATACAGAATTCTCTTATTCTTATAGCTAGCCTCAGGCAACCTAAGCTCTTCAGTGTTCATTGTGTAGTACAAGACAATTTAGAGATGTAACTTAGGCCACTGAATTTAAGATTAAAAAAAGTACAGGAGCCTTTGGATTCTTAACACCTTGTCTATGTATGTTTGAGAAAATCTCTGAAAAAATGTTTTAAGCCCTATATCTTGAATACCTTTAATTTAACAAAAAAATCTTATTTTACTATTTTATGCTAGTTTTATGCTAGTCACTATGATATCCAATATAAACTCATTTCTGACAGTCTACCAATTACCAAAGTCTTGATTGTCAATTATGAGTCTGAAAACAAAAGCACTTGTAGGTACCTCTAGAGTATGAGCTTCCTAATTAGAAGTCTAATAAATCATTTCATATTAAGCTAACTCTAAAGATCACACACGTAACATCCCATTGTATACACTGAAGTATTTTCAAGAAAGTTATAAGCATGTAGTAGATAAATTTGACAAAATTACATTAAAATTACTATTTATCTTTCCCACATTAAGCTAACTTTTTTTTTTGTAGAAACAAAACAACACAGACAAAAAAAACTTCCTGTTGAAATCTGTCATATTATTTAAGATCTGCTATGTAAAATAGTAGGTTTTTTTTCATGGCATAAAACTTGTAACCCTGAAATCCCAGCGATTCCAGGACTTCTGGAACATTCATTCGAACTACAGTGTTTATAAATTTAAAACTTTGATTTCTCTTTAACTACCCCAAATGGAATCAAGTTATTTCTTATGTGGAAACCTCTATTCTTAGAGAAGTTAGTTTATTACAGATTTCCAGGCCCCATCTCCCGAGATTCATAATTAATTGGTTTTGGGGTAGGATCCAGATATTCCTTTTTCTTCCCCAGGTGAATCTATTCTGCAATCGAGGTTGAGAAATCTCGTATCAGTGGTGTTTAGAAATCTGGTGAAGGCAAAAACCATATACCTTCTAAATTTTCAAATTGTAATAGAAAGAAAAACTAATACACTTTTGGTTAAAATTCTAGATTCTCAGATCATAGCCACATACATTCTTGATAAACAGTTCTCAAATGTCAGCAAATAATCAGTATTTTTAACTAATGGCCCCTGTGGTTCTAATACAGAAGGTATAAAGAAGGACAGTATAAAGTCCACAGTTTCAAAAGCAAATTCCTGCAATATTTAGTAAAGAGTACAACGAGTCACAGGGGCCCAATATAGACCTGTAAAGTGGAATACTGGGAGATATGATCATAATTTTGATGAATGATTCCATAGATTTTTACAAGCTCAACAGTTTGGCTGGGACACTGGCCAAGTGGCCTATGTGTGAAATTGAAGAGAAGTTCTGTGGGATTAAGGGCAAAGACACAAGCTCTTAACTGAGGCAGTGGAGCAGGCCATATGCCATAGGAATATGGTCAATAAATACAGTGGACATCTGATGTGTTATGCAACTAGCTTTTTATTTCCTATTCCAGCGGCTAGCTAGGTTTAGTCCTTGGGCCAGCAACAGGAGAAATCACTCAGACACTTACTAAAAATGCAAATTATTAGGCCCCATTCCAAATCTACTAAATCAGAAACTCTATGGATAGGGCCCAGCAATCTGTGTTTTAACAAGTGTGATTCTAACACATGAAAAAAACTTGAGAATCATCATCCTATTCCTTCAATATATCCTAGCTGACTTTCCTGTAGTCAATCATCCTTCTTGCAAACTTAGTCTAGGTCTTCTGAATGTGGTGATCCCACCTCATCCTTAATCTTAGGGTGGGCATATAAGCCAGTATGGAAACAGAGGCTAAATTCCAGGTCTTAGCACAGCAAAAAGCAGGAACTGTTATCAGTAATGGGGCTGAAAATAAAGATCAACCCATAGGAAAACAAAGGTCAGTGATGAAGAGAGGCCAGAGACATAGTCAGACCCTGATCTAAGCTGTGTCTGAAACCTGCACTTTCAGTTACATGAGCTAATAAAAGTTGTATTAACCAAGTCTGAGTTGGGTTTCTGTAACTTGCAATCAGAAGTTTGACCAATACAAACAGAATCCATTAGGGAAAGCAGGCTACAAGGAGTGAAACACAAAAGACAAGCTGCTAAAGATTTAAGTGCAGCCAGAGTGGTAAGGGTTAGGGCTAAGCAGATGCAGAATCTGAAACTGGGATAATGAAGGGAGGTCTCGGGGCTTCAGTTGCAGTTTGATTAAGTAAGCACTTAGATTCTCAGTGTTCATATGGGTCAGACTGGCTCAAAGGGCCAGAAGAGGGAAGACAATTACTGTTGTGCCTTCCCATAAAGCTTAAGAATCTTAACACTTGCACACTAACATCCCACAAAACTTTAAGAATCTTCCTGTGTTTGCTGTGAGAGATTCAATGCTAGGAGAGCAGAACCCTGGCCTAATTAAAAATGTAGTTTCTCTTTTTAATAATCATAAATTATTTTTGTGTGTAGCAGGGATATTATTTCTGTGTCATGTTGCCTGTGGGACTCTATAAACAAAATATAATCAATAAAAATAGTTGACATTTTTGGTACATCAGACGTACCTGTCAATTGTCAGTCCAATTGCACAATGTCACTTGCAGTCCAGTTGCACAATCATGGTAGCCTCTGCATCCAGAAGCCTATGATTTTAATTATTTGATAAAAAACCCAATTTAACCTGTGTCAGGTGGTTACCGTATAACTGTTGAAACAACAGACACAAATCTCAAAAATATAAGTCCTTTAGATAATAGTAGCTAATAAAAGTTTCTGAAAAATCTGGTGTCAGTGATGCTCACCAGGAAGCATTTCAAGTCCTTCAGGAGTATTCAAAGGTCTTCATTAGGCATTTTCACTAGCTAGAATCACAGCACTATCTTTTGTAACCACTGAGTTAACCATTACACAAAGTCATTCAAAGTGTTTACTTTCTCTTGAAATGTGCTCTCGACTGAAGAGGGTTTTACATCATTTATTACTAAGGATTATATTATTTTACCCACATGTTTTTATTTGGATAAATTATTCCAAATACACTGTATTTTCAAGGAACAATAGATAGCTTTAGGACTATGTAAGCTTCTCTTTTGGCCCCTTCAATGTTACAGCCAGTTACTTTAAAGCCTTTAAAAAAAAAACAAACAAACAATATACAACATGGAGAAGGTTTGTGAACAACACACTGAAAAATAACAGCTAATGTTTACAGAGCATTTATATGTGCCAAACATTTTATAGGCATTATATAATTTGTGGTGATGGCAATATTGTAGGGGTATGTATGATCTTGCAGGGGTATGTATAATTTTACACATGAGGAAACTGAAATGGACAGAGGCTAAATAGCTTTCATAGGGAAATAGCAGGGATTTGAACTCAGATTTGAGAGCTCATGCTTTTTATGATACTGCTTAATTATATAGACTATATATGCTTTCCTGAACACATAAACTTTGCATATGTAGAAATATAATTTTTCTGTAAGACACATGAAGGAAGAGATCATGACCTGTTTTACTAATAATTTACTAGTACCTAACAAGTATAACCATGTTTGTCACATAGAAGGCAACACA
This sequence comes from Macaca fascicularis, assembly GCF_037993035.2. NCBI lineage: Eukaryota > Metazoa > Chordata > Mammalia > Primates > Cercopithecidae > Macaca > Macaca fascicularis. The sequence goes on along the minus strand of NC_088380.1, from coordinate 90,655,018 downwards.
AAAACTATTTACAAACAAATAAAAGTTATGAGTAGGATTGTATGGTGATACCAAGAATACAGCTGATTTTAGAGGATAGACCTCAACATTATTAGATAATTTTATGGCATATTTTCCAGAGGTATGATTTGATATACATGGAAAATTTCCTAATATATCATTTGTTATTTGCTTAGTAAGTTACTCTGGCCACAGATACATTGAAGGATTTTTTTCCCTGACAATCTAACCTCTTGGGTACATCAAAAAGCTACTGAATTATAACTTGGAAGTTATTTATCCTGAACATCTATTCATTGTTGAAATCTTATCTATAGCATTCTTCTTGATATTTTGCCTCTGTAGAACATTTCAAGTGACAGGGAGCCCATTATTACATATGGCAAGCCACTCCATTTTTGAACTTTAATTGTACTGAAAGTTCTATCTTATAGTTAGTTGAAATCTCCTTCCTTGCAACTTCTTCCCATTGTTCTTAGTTTTGTCCTTGAGAGCTACTCAGAGTGACTGGCTGGACAAATGTCTACATGACAGTTCTTCAAATATTTGAAGGCAGTAATCATGTCCCTCTGGGTTTTTGGTGCTCCAGGCTAAAAATCCCCAGTTCCTTCAGACATTTTTCATGCTGCATGGTTTTAGCATTCTAGTGGCCAGTTTGTCTTTAAAAATCGTCCTCTGACAGGCATTGATTTACCATGAAGCTAAGAGCTCCAGTGCTTCACTTAACATGGGCCCCTTCCACAGTCTTAGGAGGGGATGGAGCAATGTGTTTACATAGGAATATGTTTGGTAAAACTTGCAAAAGGAAAATATTGAGATATCAGTGGGTTAAGACTGCTCTGACTTTTAGGTGATAATGCCAGATGGCTTTGTGTTAGCCACAGGCATTTTTGGATTTGGCTAGTTTGGAATATCTTTTAGTGGTTTAGTGGGATATAACTGTGGTTTTCAGTCACTTCTGTGACTTAAGCTATTGCTAGCTGTCCCAGTATAGGGATGCCTTCCAGGAATCTTTCTATATCTTTTGTGCCAACACTTCAAGCATCCAGACTTCAGGAAATTGAAGACAATCTGGTTAGTGAGTATCACCAGCTCAAAAGGTATGTACAATTAGTGCATAAAAAAACTTGATATGATCTGAAATCTTACAGCTCATATATGAAACTAAAGAGCACTTTTCCTTAAGTTGACAATAATCCTAAATATTGATATGACATTACTAATGAGTTTTGAGACTGAAAACTGTGTTTTTAAGCAATCAATAATTAAAACTAATTTCAACCAACGATGCTAAAAGATTGAAATATCTTCCTTTTCCTTCTACAAAAAATGATGAAACTGCCATTATATAATGAGGTCACCTAAAGTTCCCCAGTCAATATATGATTTTTAGAGGTGTGTTAGGCAGTTCATTAAAATGATATTTTTGAATGTTGCAAAGTTTGTGGCATTTGTCAGTTTTTCTCATTCTAAATATTAATGTTTATACTTAGATTTACATTTGTAATTTTTTAATTTTTAAAGAACCCCCCTGCCCACACACACACACACAAACTATAACCCGTAGGCTTCACAAAACCTGAATCTTCCTTGCTCTCCAAAATCAGTGTTGTCTGAATCAAAATATTACAATGGAAATTTTACCTCCTTCGATCTAATACTTTATTTTTACTGAAGGGGGCTGGATTCCATTAGGTTTTCTGGCAGTTTTGCCACTCTGATTACAGAATTGCTGAATCAGAATCTTGGGATTGAGTATAACCTCAAAGGTCATCTAAATCAAACACTCATCCTATGCTCAAATCCCCTGCTGATGCCCCTGCAGGGCAGACATCAGCCCATGGTCGAATGCTTCCAGTGACAGGAAACTCATTATGGCCTGTGGAACTCATCACATCTTTAAACAACCCAAAATTTCATAAGGATTGAATAGTACCTCTTATTGGACTTACTGTAAAATTAAATATCTCTTTTGTATATACTTCTTTTATCTAAATCTCATTTTTTACTTTTTGAATTTTATTTAATTGAAAAATAAAAATTGCATATATTTATGGTGATGACATGATGTTTCCAAGTATGTATAGATTGTGGAAAGACCAAACCAAGAAAGTTAACATAGGTATTGTCTGACATAATTTTTTGTGAAAATATTTAAAATCTACTTACTCTTAGCAATTTAAGAATCCCACATATTTTTATTACGATAGGTACCATGTTGTACCTCTTGACTTATTTCTTTTGTCTAATTGCCATTTTATATGCTTTGACTAGTATCTCCCATATGTCCCCCTCATTTGTTTCAGTCTCCAGTAACCACCATTCTACTCACTGCTTCTATGAGTTCTACTTTTTGAGATTCCACATATAAGTGAAATATTTTTGTATCTGGGTTATTTCACTTAACATAATGTCCTCCAGGTTCATTCATGTTGTTGCAAATGACACTTTTAAAAACAACTTTATTGAGATAGAATACATCTTTTTATTGTACTTAATGTTTACATTTTATATATTATATATATTTATTATATAATAGGTGAATATCACAAAAGGATATTATTCATATTCACCTATTACCAATAATTTTAACTTTCCAACATATACTTCAAATAGATATTCTTTTACTGATGGCCTGTACTATGGCAGCCTGATCACTAGTAGGGGAAAAAAAAAAAAAAGAATGTTATAGTAATTACCACCTATACAGCATTACTGTATGCCCAGGAAGATTTAATTTATTTATAAGTATCTCATTTGTATAATAACACTATCAGATAATATCATCTGTGTCTTATAAGTTAAAAAGCTGAAGCTTAACCCAGGTAAGTAATTTGACTAAGTTTATACAGTTGTAGAACTGAGGTTCAAACCCAAGTCTATGTAACTCTGAAGCTCATACTTCAAACCAGTAGACTCCATAAGCTCCTATAACATTCTGTAATCTCCAGCAATGATATTCAGAAGCAATACTATGTACCAAACTCTCTATATAAGTTATTTCATGTTAGTATATTTATCTGGAAAACCCAATAAAGTAGGTATTGTGATATTCAATATATAGTTCAGATGGGTTAATCTGTCCAAGTTTACTTAGCTAGTGAGCGGTAGAGCTAGTGTTTGCATCTGTCTTAGTACCTTTTGGCTGCTATGACAAAATAACATAGAAGGTTTCTAAACAACAGAAATGTATTCTCATAGTTCTGGAGGCTGCGAAGTTCAAGATCAAGCTGCTGACAGATACAGTGTCTTGTGATGCCCTGCTTCCTGGTTCCTAAACAGCTGTCTCCTTACTGTGCTCTTACATGGCAGAAGGGGCAAAAAAGATCTCTGGGGTCTCTTTAGTAAGGGCACAATCCCATTCATGAGGGGTTCATTCTTATGACCTAATCACCTCCCAAAGGCTCCACATCCTAATACCATTACCTTGTGGGCAGGATTTTAAGAGAGATTTTGGGGAGTTATAAACATTCAGATCATAACAGCATCCAAATATACTCAATATCAAAGGCTTTGCCTTTCCCCTAGCTTGTTCCATCACTTGGGTTATAGAACAGGGCAATTGTCTAGTAATGTCCTGGGGAGAATCATGAGTCATCTAAGATCCTCATGATTGCATTGTCTCATTCTGTTGCTGCAGCCGATCTCTTGAGGCTGAAGGTTGAAAGCAGCCATCAGGATTTACTAATATAATATAATATAATATAATATAATATAAAACTGTGTGTGCATATACATTTTTGTATTTGTCTATATCTCCATCCTAGTCATTTGGCCTAAAATGGAGTGAATAAGTAAAATATCACCGCTAACAGATTTCCATTCCAAAGCTGCCAGCTCTGTGATGAAAAATTCAGCTTACCACTGCCCAATCTGCTTCTCCACCTCAGTCTGGCAAACTATTCACTTATTAAAAGTATATCTCTATAAAGTCTTTTTGATGGGAAGGTGAGACACTTGGGGAATATCATATTATAAATTGCACATTGAGGTCCTCTCTTCTTATGCTCATTTTAATACAAAGTTCATTTACTATGAATGTAAAAGTTAGATTTGTAATGGAAAAGAAGTGGTGTCATATAAGGACAACATGATGCCCAAGATGAACACATATTACATCCTACCTCAGGGAGGTGCTGGCTTAGGTTGTCAATGAGTCTCCTTGTGCCAAGTATATGTGTCTGCTTATGTATATCATCCTTAACGGTTGTTGAATGACTTACTCTATTTTTTTAATAAAAACTAAATTATATGTAGTACAAAAAAGTGTTTAGCTTCTACACATTGTTAGCTATTATCTTAGCTATTAAAAATATTGGTATCATACTCTGGTATTGTTCATTTTAAAAGAAACTTTTAAGTTATTTTAGTATAATTATCAATTATCTTGGAGTGTGAGTCCTAGGGAAAACAATTCTTCTATCAACTTTTTAAAATCTCCATGGAATTTTATGCAATAACTATTTAACACCATTGCTATGTCAAGCAATTAGTTAACACCATTGGCTTTTTGAAATATGGTAGTTGTCAGCTGTCTGATGCCAAGTGTTCTACTTCTGGTGGCTTAATAGGCAAGCCAGATTTGATTTTGTGAACTCTAATTGTCTCAGGGTGCTTTGTTGTTTGATTTTGTTTTAAATGTCAGTGGTAGACAAATTTTATCTCACTCATAACTTGACATATTCTGTATCCATCTCAACTTGCCTGGTCTCTGTTACCTGGGACAGAACCCCAAATCAAAGGTTTTAGATTAAAAAGTCATTAGGCTTATTACACAGGTTAGTTGCAATCTTAACCTGTCAAGATCTAAACAGCCTGCCCTTAGTCTCCAATTTTATGGTCTTATGAGAATGTTTCCATGACTAAATTCCTGTTTCTGTTTATCTGCCTGATTTCCTGTCCCATTCATTCCAGTATGGACTATTTCCATAAATATATAAATATATATGGAAATACATATTTCAAGTATTTCATGATTTTAGGACCTCTGCTAAAAAGTTGGACCATAAGGAAATGGTCACGTCATGAAACACACTGTCTTCCATTATCTCACCAGCTCCAAATCCCTGGCCTCTTATTTTCTCTCAGTACTTTGCTGTTTTTTCAGAATAACTCACATCTTTTTTTTTTTTTTTTTTTTTTTTTTTTTTACATTTTCTCAAGAACTTTTTTTTTTTCTCCTAAATTCAGCCCCTAGTCCTTGCCTTTCTTTCCAAAATAAGAACACTCCCTAAAGGTAAATCTGGAAAGTGTAATTTCCTCCGTGATTAAGATTATTCACCTCCCTATCGATTGCTAAGGTTATTTTCTCTGCTGTCATGTCTCACGAAAAACTTTGATAAAACTGACCAAACACTTGTAACATATCCTGAATCTAACCACTTTTCTCCCCTTCTACTGTGACTACGTGTCCCAGTCACCATTGTTTCCCACCTGGATTATTCCCATAGCATTCTAAATGATCTCCCCCTTCCACCCCTGATCCCCTACAGGATACTCCCAACCCTACAGCCAGAAAATCCTTTTAAAACATATGTCACTTCTCAGCTTAAAACCATAAAACTTACAATGGCTTTATATTTGACAAAGTGAAAGCCGAGTTCCTTCCAGTGGCCTAAAGGATCTTCTCTTTGGCTTCTTCTCTTTCTACTCCCCCAACTCCTCCTTAAGACGCTCCCACCTCATGATACTTCACTTCTGGTGATTATCTTTGCTTCGTCTGCTAGCTCAGAATAAGTTTCCCCCTGGTATAAGGTTATCTGGCTCCTTCAGTGATACCAAATCTTTCCTTAGTGAGGCTTCCATGGTCATTTTACTTAAAATTCCTCACTCAAGACACACCACTAATCTTCCTTTCTTGTTTGTTTCTCTAGCACTTTTGACCTATTAATTGACTCTATTATTGCCTATCTTTCCCCTTCATCCATTCTCAGAATATAAGCTAAATGAGAACAGGCATTTTGTGAAAATTGGTATGTTCTCAGAACCTAAAATGGTTCTTGGTACACAATAGTTGGCAAATAAATATTAGATAGCAAAAGCAATGAATAAATTAGTGAGATTATTTCATATTCATGCTGGGATCTACCTTTAGCTCAGTACATTAATCAATGTTTAAAATTTGATTAGGTACATAACTATTTATTCATTCAACTACTCTAGGGACACATTGATAAATAGCTTTTAACATGTGGGAATACAAACAAATAAGTGAACATTTTAAATGATAAATGCTTTGAAGGGAAGAAACAGAATACAGTGATGGAGGATAGTTAGGAGGATCCAACTTAAATGGTTGACCTATCTAAAGTGGTGTCAAACCAAAATATGCAGAACGAGGTGTTTGCCACATGAGGAACAGGGGTAAAAGCTTCCCAGAAGCAGGTTACAGCACATGCAAATATCCTGCAGCAGGAAAGAGCATTTGAGGGACTGAAAGGAATCCCTGTAAATGGAGCCCAGTGAGGGAGAAGGGTTTCATGAGAGAAAAGTGAATAGTGAGGTGGGGCTGAGATTATACTGGGCCTTGTAGACCATGAATAGGAAGCGATTTAGTGTACATTCTCAGTGCATTGGAAACCACTGAAAGGGAGCAACACACTCATCTAATTTTTTTTAAATGGTCATTTTGGCTGCTGAGTATAGATTTGAAGGAACAAGAGTGTCTTAGGTTCTATGAACAACAGCTCAAGAAAGATGAGAAGATACAGGTTTTTAAAATCTATAATCATAAAACAAAAAGGTATGACATAAAGCAAAATTTGGAACATAAACAGAAAAAGTGAATCATATTTCCTCTTTTTTCCCTCTCTGCTCTCTACTTTCCTACATTTCCAAATAGTTAGTGTTAGAATATCTTAGTATTAGTTAGGGGAAGAAAATCACATGCATGAACATACATGCAAACAAAGAGAAAAAAGAGGAGAAAAATTCAAAGTGAAATGTGAACTCTGCTCAGTGGATTTATAAAGTAACTCATTTACAGCTGAATTTTATTTTTTAAAAACCAAATTGCCACTGACATTAAATTTAAGTCATATTTGTTTTGTAGGCTATCCCAAGTTAAAGTATAGATATGCAAAATATAATATTTTGGTTTTTGTAGTTTTCCATTATTAAAAAAATCCAAACAAATACCACCATGGCAGTATATAACAGAAACACAGCAATTGTGGTTAAAATATTTATCTTTGATTACAGAGCTGAAGATTAATAAGTCAAAATTTAAAGGGAGGATTAAAGGCCAAGGAAATTTAACATGCTTCTTCCATCTATCAGTGTCTATTGTGAAAAATTCGAGTTACCTATTTTTTTAAAAAAATCTTCAGTGGGATGAAGATCCTTTGTCTACAATATTGGTGGTTGTTTCTTTGAAAATCTATGCTCGTGGGAAATTTCAGAATTAAATGTAGAATGAGGTTTAAGTTTGATTAGTCCATTGCAACTGAACACAGCAGGAAGAGGCCAGCAGAGTACAGGGTGGAATTAACATTCACGCAATATATAAGGTTGCCTACTGATAAATTGTGTGTCTGAGCCTTTTGCTTTCTTGGAAACTATTTTCAAGGTTGGTATAAGGCTGTGGAATGTTTTGTGAAATCACTAATGGTTTTCTAGACCTATATTGAGTATTTTAAAATGTCTACATTTGTATTTTGTGGTTGGTAAAAATGATTAATAATAGTTTGCTTTTAAATAAAATGTCAAATTATATCATCTTCACAAAAGTAGTCATATTTTCCACCAAATTTTCTCAGTTCTCCTAAGCCCTTCTACAAACAAGGAGGCTTTTATGTAATATCTTGGCCTGCTCAGTCGACAGAATGCTATGAAAATAACTGTTACTAAATATTTTAAACAAATAATGAAGGTTGACTGAATTAAATGCCCTCCAGCTTACATTTCCTTCTCTGACCCTAAGGCAAAAGGACACTCACAATATCTTTTTCTTTTTATTTGTAGTAATTAAAGTGGGCCCATATGATTTTAAGATAAATTTACACCAGTTTCAAATCATTCATTGCCACTAAAGGCAATCTAATTGGCAACGATTCCTTGATGCGGATATTGGTTTTGGTTGCTGACTCCTTCAAAAACAACATCTTTTCTCATGTGGAAATAATGCCTGGGAAAGAACTAGAATGTCAATGTGACCAATGAGGTCATATCAGTCTCGAGTGGGTTTGGCTGCCTTGTCTGTTAATCTCCTGGTGCCAAGTGAAACACAGCTCAGGGAAAAATTATGTGCACCATTTATTACCATGTACATCCTTGGAATGAACTGAAGGGGGCAATATTGACTAAGAAAATTCAGCAGGGCAGTACTTAAGGAAATAAACTTGGGAACACTGTAACATTATTTAAGATAAAAATCATTCTTGTTTGCCAGCTCCTACGACCATTACACACATATACACATACACAATGCACACTAAAGAATTACTGAAGGGCTCAAAGTTTCAAATATCATGGCTTGTATTATGAATTATATTCATAGATTATAATAACCAAGTTTGTTTTTGTCTGTAAAGTATACTTTAAAATGTACATTTTAATAGGTTTGGCACAAGTTTAGCTAACTGTATTAGTCTTTCTATCTAACTCACTCTGTGGGAAGTCCCTCACATAATAGATTCTGGTTGTTTCACACCAAACATGATTTTTTCTTTCAATTAGCTTAATGTAGATAGATAAGAGTAGATAAATCAGGCGGAGGTGCCTCTCCTTCTAAGAGCACTTTTCCTATTCGATTTTTTCTAGCCTTTATTGAGGAAAGCAGATATTCTTGTAATAAAATATTTAAACTTGTGCTACAGGCCAGGCAAGGCGGCTCATACCTATAATCCCATCCCTTTGGGAGGCCAAGGCGAGAGGATCACTTGAGCTGAGGAATTTGAGACCAGCCTGGGAAACATAGGGAGACCTTGTCTCTTTAAAAAAAAAAAAAAGGAAATAGCTGGGTGTAGTAGCATATGCTTGTGGTCCCAGCTTCTCAGGAGGCTGAGGTAGGAGGATTGCTTGAACTTCAGAGGTAGAGGCTTCAGTAAGCAGTGATTGCACACCAGCCTGGGTGACAGAGCGAGACCCCCATCTTAAAAATAAAATAAACTTGTGCCACAAGTTGTCACAAGTTTATATTTAAATGATAACAAATATCAAAAATAGTTTTTCACTTAATATTTGTATGTAAATGAATGTGTGTAAATTTCTGCATGTAATATGACTTCTAATAAAATAGAATGACAACATCTTTACAACTTAGATTTCTATTAAAAAAAAAAAACCGTATTATATAAACGTATACCTGCTCATTTTATAAGAGTAGTCAGACCACTCTAATTTTCCTGTTCCAGAAAGTGTGTTGTTCTTGACCATTCCCCTTTCCCTGGATAACTTTATTTGCAACAAAAATCTCTAGTCTCTCACTTCTACTACTCAACTGTTCATATTATTCCCCATTCTAAAACAAAACACTTGGGAGGATTACCGTTAGTAGTATACCTGGATGACGTATTGTTTGAAGAACAGATAATTTAGGGAGGTGAATTTTGTTGTTTTGAGTGGGCAGTGGGGATCCTCAATAGTTGTATTTTATACACACATAAAATTCTACATAAATACAATTCTACATAAATGAAGTAATATAAATGCAAACTAATATTAATACAAGATAAATGAGATATTTGTAGATAACTCTCTCCATAGCTTAATTTCTCTATCCCTAAAATGAGGTTGGACTAAATTAGCCAAGGAAGGAATACAGAAAATCAACACAATCACTTCACAGACCTGAAAATGACACCAGAAGTAAGGACTTGATTATCCAAGGTCAAACTGCTCAAGAGAGCCAGAGTCAGGCCTAGAACTCAAGTTTCCAAAAGCCTCGTCCATGCTTCCTCCACCAGAAAAGTACCGTATTGTTGCTAGAATGAATGCTGTATCCTGATACTTGCTGCTATCAGTCAAGCCCAGTGCTCAAGTGTCACATTGATGACAAGGTACATACAGAGATATTTACTGAGCCAGACTAGGGCATCAAAGTTTCCAAGCACACGTGTAATGAAATGTCTTCCGCCGGTCAAGGAGGAATGAAGAAAAAGCACAACAAGGAAGGCAGGGAAGGAACGATACATAAGAGAAAGACGGTTCCATGAAGGACAAGGGACAGGCATAAGTGTGGAGCAGATGGTATGGGGAGCTGGATCTGTGTATGCTTGAGAAAAGCAAAACAAAAAAGCAAGCAATTTTCTGGGTTGCCAGTAACTTCACTCTCCTTCTGCCTTCCCTCATTGGGTAGGCTATTCTGAGAACCTATGATTTCCTTTCTCCCTTTGTTTTCTCTCTCTGTTCCCTTTCAGCCAAACATCTGTTTATTTGTATTGTTTAGTTTAGTTATGAGATATTAGAAATGTGTGCCTACTAATTTCACTTTATTTTTTTCTTAATTAGAAAACGGTATACGAATTGGCATAGTCCTGAGTTGGGCCTGGATTGAACATTTTTAATTATTTTGTTGTACAGCAAAATAATTTACCTTAAAATTAAGGGCCCCTACAACTACCAATTTAAAGGATTACACAGTGTTCCTGAGACACTTTTTAGCAATTATTTATAAAATAGCATAGCATATAAACTATCAACTCACCACCTAAGGGGTCCCGAGTCTAAGACATACCCTTAAGTAGCAAAGATCAAGGTCACAAGATTTCTTAGGATGATTTATATGTCTTCTGTCATCAACCATGTTTATTTCAAAGACATCGGTAAAGTATCAATCCTGGATTCGATTCAAAACTATGGATACGTGTTGCTTTAGGCTTGGGGGCAATCTTTTTTTATCTTACAAAAAAAGAAGACTGTCTAGGACAGTATACAGTGTTGCAAAGAACTGATGTCCTTTTCCAAATATGATTCTATTTGCATTCATATATGGTTAGAATGCATTTATATATAATTTGCATATCATTCCCACTATGCACACTATGCATTAGTGGAGTCAGTTCTCTTGTTTACTGCTTCCATTGATTTTTACAACTCTGACTCTGAAATGGCATTACAATTGAAGCTTTCCCCAGCCTCCTCTTCATTCTTTACACATTCTTTGCTCTTTCCACTGCTCTGGTTGTCCAGGCATCTCTAATTATACTACCTATTATAATTATAATGAACAGATTTTCAGTTTTTTCCCCTATTCATATCCATGATTATTAAATTCTCCGTTACTCTTCCTTACCAGAAAAGATACTGTTTGTCAAATGCCCAAAAGAGATGTCACTGTTATGAAGTCATTACTGATTTCTAAAATGATCAGAAATAATTTTCTTGATTTAGCATTTTCTGTCTATTTAAATGAGGTTAATGTATTGAAGAAGCTCTCCTACAACAGAGCATCTCAGGTTAAAATGACCATCTATGAGTCTTTGGATTCATAACACCTACAAATACATCAAAACACAATGCAGGCAGAAGAGCACTTTGCTCTGACTACAAGAGTGTTGAATCATTACAAATTATAATTATAGTACATGCATTCATGTGGGAATTTTTATCACTCCCTGACAAATAATGGTTCTCAACAATATTATAAAGTTCATAAGCAATTAAAGTACATCCTTTTCTTTTCATAGAATTTTCTGTATTCATTTGTCTTGTATCTGTCTCTATGCATTTGTGTGAAACATCTTTAAGATTAACAGCAACTATGAAAATCTAGGGAGAGAGGATGATCTGAAAAAAGAACCAATGAATTTTAAATGAAGTTCATATTGGAAGTCCTTTGGGGAAAAAAAAAAAAGAATTAATGTCTTTACTGTAATCCGACTATAGTGGGCTAGCTGCTTAAAACTAAGTTTTGAATTATTAATGCTGAAAAACATTTCTACAATTGTACCTGATAGGAAGTTGTAGAAACAAACATGATAGTCTTTAGTGAAAATGTATAAATGTCTTTCTTGGTTGTTTATAACCAACCAACACATTTAAAATAGTAAAACATATAAATGTCTTGGCCCTGTGGATGTCTTTGAAAAATAGGTACTTATGACAGTGTACATAAAGAAAAAAAAGTAAGACAAAACTAAGCACTGTCAATTAAAAGACCTGTAGTGTGACATGTTTTGAATGCAAGTTGATGAGTGAAGGCTATGGTGCCCAGCTGAAAAGCAGGTGTCCCTGAGAAGCCAAGAATTCTGCAGAGTATCTGAGAACTACCAAAGATACCAGTCCCATCACACAAACAGTAGACAAAGCGCCAGAAAACTAGCTTAAAAGCAGCTTACGGATAGGAGGCAGTGCAAATCTCTCAAGCTGTTCTGCTGCCCTCCGGGAGTGCCTCGTATGTAAATCCTAATAAACTCATCTACTTGCCAAGCTGGACTTGTCTGAGTCATTCTTTGGTCTCTTGACTCCCTCCTAGTTTAGGGGAAGTTTTCTGTTTTAATACGATTCCGGCTTTTTCTCATTATATACCTGTAGTCAGTTCATGTCAATTGGTACAAGAACATATTCTGCATTTATGACATTTCTATACATATTTGACTTTTTGAATTATGTCAGATTTGTTGGAGAAATCTAATAATATCCAGGACCAAGCTTACCAACTGCTCAAACGTTCGCATGGACTCAAGATTCTAGGTGAGTCTGTAGACCATTCCTCTTGGCAATATTCTGAAAGACAGAGACTCTGACATTTCCTTTCCCTATGCAGTCTTCAGTCCCAAGGTGGCTCTGAGACAGCCTGTTCTCAAGGAACGTATGGCTTCATGTTAAGTATTATCCTGTTTCAACTCTCAGTCTTCCCATCTACCTGTATTGGATCACATACGAAAAACAATAACAAAATAATATGCTATTCAATATGGAAATAAAATCAACTCATTTAAAGCTTAAAGACTATTCATATGAAAACAAGCTTTGTAAGAGCATCAGAAAATATGAAATGTAAAGTCTTGCCACTAAACAATTTATGTATTTTTTTCATTTAATATAAACTTCTTGTTAAGAGAAAACATTTTCTGGACTCAACCATATTGACAATAATAAACTATGGCAGAAAATGATCTTCTTACTCTGCTAACACGCGAGTTTAATTTTCCTGGAAAATATTACATATTATTTTAATTTTAAATTTTGATGAGAACATAGTAGGTATATATATTTATGGGGTACCTGAGATATTTTGATACAGGCATAACAGTGTGTAGTAATCACATCTGGGTAAATTGGTTATTCATCACCTCAAACATTTATCATTTCTTTGGGTTACAAACATTCCAATTATACTCTTTTAGTTATTTTAAGATGTACAAGAATTTATTGTCGACTGTAGTCACCCTGTTATGAGATACTAGATCTTATTCATTCTATGTTTTTGTACCCATAAATCACCTGCCTCCACCAACTGCCTTTCCCAGCCTCTCATAACTATTATTCTACTCCCTGTCTCCATAAGTTCAAATGTTTTAATTTTTACCTCCCACAAATGAGTGAGAATATGCAAAGTGTGTCTTTCTCTGCCTGGCTTACGTCACTTAACATAATGTCCTCAAGCTCCATTCATGTTGTTGCAGATGACAGAATCTCATTCTTTCCTATGTCTGAATAGTACTCCATTGTGTACATGTACCACATTTTCTTTATTTATTCATCTGTTACCTGGATACAAGTTGCTTCCAAATCTTCCCTTTTGCAAATAGTGCTGCAATAAACATGAGAGAGCAGATATCTCTTGAATACACTGATTTCCTTTGTTTTGATTATACCTAGCAGTGGGATTGCTGGATTACATGGTAGTTCTATTTTTAGGTTTTTGAGGAACTACTATACTGCTCTTCACAGTGACTGAAGAACATTTACATTCCCACCAACAGTGTATGAGGGTTTCCTTTTCCCCACATCCTTGCCAGCATTTGTTATTGCCTATTTTTGAATAAAAGCCATTTTAACTGAGGAAAGATGATATATCATTTTAGTTTTGATTTGCAATTTTCTGATGCATTTTTTCATATGCCTGTTTGCCATTTATATGCCTTTTGAGAAATGTCTGTTTAGATCTTTTGCCCATTTGTAAAATGGATTGTTAGATTTTTTCCTATTGAGTTGTTTGAGCTCCTTATATATTCTGGTGATCAATTCCTTGTCAGATGAGAGTTTGGAAATATTTTCTCCCATTCTGTGGGTTGTCTCTTCACTTTGTTGACTGTTGTCTTTACTGTGCAGAAGCCTTTTAACCTGATGTGATTCTATTTGTCCATTTTTGCTTTGGTAGCCAATGCTTGTGGAACAGTAAGAAATCGTTGCCCAGGCCGATGTCTTGGAGAGTTTCTCCAAAGTTTTTCTTTTCTTTTTTTTTTTTTTTTTTTTTTTTTTAGTGGTTTCAGAGTTTCAAGTCCTAGATTTAAGTCTTTAGTCTATTTTAATTCGATTTTTATATTTGGCAAGAGAGAGGGGTCTTGTTTCATTCTTCTGCATATGGACGTCCAGTTTTCCCAACACCATTTGCTGAAGAGACTGTCTCTTCCCAATGTACTTTCGTGGCACCTTTGTTGAAAATAAGTTGCTATAGATATATGAATTTCTTTCTGGATTTGAAATTATAATCTATGTGATGCTACCCTCTTCCCTGGCAATAAAACAAATGAAGCTGTCTTTGTACAAATTCCATGGTGACTTACAAATATTTTCATAGACATCTGCTCCTTTAGGAAGAAAGTGGCCACATTTACTCATTCCTGATGAAACAAAAGTAGTTCTCTGACATGTTGGTAAGTAATCACACAACAGACAGTACTGACAATTTGAGAAAGGAAGCAAGAATAAGATTTCACTTACATAGCAGGACTCATAAGAAATTAGGAAAAAGAACAGGTCTTAGCAAAAGCTCTCATTTTGACAACAGTTGCCATTTGTCTTTTGCCTCTTAGTCCTTACAATTACAAATATATCTTTGCTTTAAGTTATCCATTAGGTAGGAAGACAGAACAAAAACAACAACAAAATGCAACAAGTTCTTTCCTATTAGGTAGTTTTAAGCTAATATATTATCCTGCGGGCTGGAAATGCAAAATGCATCTTATGGAATCACATCATAGATGACCCATGTAGGACAGTATATTTTTCATTAGCAAGGTAAGGAGGCATAGAGCCAAATAAATCAAAATGAACAAGGCAATTACTGTTCCTCCCATAATGTCACCCTAAAATGGAAGCAATAAAGGAAATACAGTGTAAAGAAAATATTTTACTGGGGAACACATTTTTATATTTAAAAAGAAAAACTTCTTTATGTCTCTGAAAAATAGTGAACCAATTATTTTATGTGAAAAGTAAATTTTAAAATACAAAGTTAGATTTATAAAACAGGTCCGGGAAATTATTTACTCAAAATAGGAATGTAAGAAAAATTTAGACTTGAAAAAATAACTTCTAAGTGAATGCCAATGATCAGCAGGAATTAACATTTAGATAGCAACACTGTCCTTGATGTCTTTTAGATTTGTAATGCTATAGATTTTGTAGAAATATAATGACCATTATTAGAGTGAATTCTTCAGTATACATATTAGTGAAAAATGACAATAACATCTTCATAAGCAGTGAGATTCCCAGAGTTCAAATGTCTCTTAAGTTTGAATAGGTAATATCACCTATAGTTAGTGGTTGTTGCTGATGAATTGATTTTTGTAATGCTGTAAAGCAAGTAGGTATGAGACAATCACCTGTCCCTCCATATAATGTTTTTCTAAATTTCATACTCAATAATGAGGTCTTAAGGGGAAGCTGTTTTTTTTTTTTTAAATATATTTAGGGGAAAATGGTCAAGTGTGAAAGCTGTTATGAATAACAGCAATCAATGTTGTCTCTTACAATTTATATTACTTCTACTTAAGGAATAACATACACTTATTTAGGACTAGGCTCAACAGGAACTTTTTTCTTTTCTATACAAGAATAGAATGTGTAGTAGTGAAAAATTGAGCAACCATATGGGAATGTGATGTGGCAAACGAGAAGATATTTGATCTTTAAGGATTTTAGATGCAGAGCTGACAAGAGCATACCAGATGGCATCAGACCCATTTTTTCCCATTTATGACCAAATTGTTGATGCCCTTATAGACTGTATGGCATCTTCTGAAGAAACTCTAAAGTGCTTCCAGGTCCCTTAAAGTACTAATTAGAAATAAAAAAAGGGTTTATTATGCAGATGGGAATTTCAATTCTTTTTTATTGTGCTGTTATATCTTTAAAGAAAAGCTGGTACTACTAGATAGTGTCAAAGAGGAGAATCTTTCTTTTGGATCATGACTTAAGCTCTTATTTTGACAGGGGTAAAATATTCTTTACAACTGAGAAGAATGGGTAATTCAGGGGGCTTGTTTACTACAGATGAAAATCTGATCACCTTCTTGGTTAAAATGTGTCAATATTCCCCTTCCTTTAGAATAAAGTTTAAAATTCTTCACCTAGGTAAACAAATATGTATTCTTTGTCTTAGCCCCTAACTTAAAGCATTTTTCAAAACTCTGCCCTTTGTATTTTTGTGGCCAGCTCATTCATTGCAAACTGTATGTATTAGTCCACTCTCATGCTGCTTGTAAAGACATACACAAGACTGGGTAATTTATAAAGGAAAGAGGTTTAATTGGCTCACAGTTTAGCATGGCTGGGAAGGCCTCAGGAAACTTACAATCCTGGCAGAAGGGGAAGCAAATACATCCATCTGGCTTCCTTGCTCCTTGAATACAGCCTATTGCTGGACTTCACCTTGAGACTGTGTAAGTCAATACTCCTTAATAAACTCCCTTTCATATATACATCTATCCTATTAGTTCTGTCCCTCTAGAGAACCCTGACTGATGCACAACCTTTATCCCAATCTTTGCCGAATTGACTTACTGTTCTAGCCTCACTTAGTTTGTACCTATTTCAGGGAACATTTTCTGAACTACTTTCTCACAACCTAATCTGGGTTCAGTAGGCATTTCTTTATGGAGCTCCAATAGCATCTTGAGTTTAACTTAATTGTTGGGTTTGGCATGCATTACTGCTTGGAAAAGCAAGCCATGTTTTTCCTCTACTCTCACACCAACACAACAACAATCAACACACACTTCAAAATATGTGACCCCAAAATATGTGGTGATTCCTCCTCACCAGCAAGCAAGCAATTCTGCAGCAGACACCAGCTGGGTGTCTTCCAATTCAACTGACACTATCTACCTGGAGATAGAATTAGATCCCACAGGTTGAGCGCTCAATTCCACAAAAGCTCCTCCTCGCTTCCCACCAGCTGCATGTCTAGGACTGTAGAACTTCTGACCAACTTGCTTCAAGTTGGGGTTCTCACAACCCCTTCTCTGGGTTTGATTAGTTAGAGCAGCTCACAGAATTCAGGAAAACACATTTACTAGTTATTATAAAGGGTATTACAAAGGATACAGATGAAGAGATGCACTGGGTGAGGAACAGGGAAAAAGCACAGAGCATCTATGCCCTCCCTGAGTGTGCCACCCTCCAGGAACCTTTCTGTGTTCAGCTATCCAGAAGCTCCTGAACCCTGTCTTCTTGGGTTTTTTAGGGAGACTTCACTGGCCGGGCATGATTGAAGCATGGACAACCATGACGACATGTGATTGGACAAAATGGTATGATCTAAACACAGTAAGTCCTGTCTGTTCAGATTATTTTAGGCCTTTCTGTGCAATATTCTTTCCTCTGGGGCATGAGTCAGGACCCTTTCTAGAATGACGTTCTTGTAACCCACAACCAGCTTCAAGTGCTGCCATGGGCAGGTAAAAGGAGAGCAGGAAAAGACCAGAGTAGAAGATTCAGCTTACTGTAACAAGAGGTTTGGGAGTTATGAGCCCAGAGCCATGGAAGAAAATATATATATACATATATTAGGGTATTATGTATTATCACTATAAATGTTCACTTACTAATTTAAACTTCATTTGAACTCTTTAAAGGAACAGCTTGTATCCTAGTAGTTTTTATTTTTATAGTCTCTTTGTCTAACATGCAATATGACCTGTGCTCAATGAATACATATATGGCTGTGGAATTGAACAGAAATTTCAGTGGAAGTGTTGAAAATGCATAGATAAAATTAAACCTGAGAAAAGATTGAGTAACATACAACACACTAGAGAAGGCACCCAGAAGCTCTGAAGAAGTTAATGAAAAAGTGGCTCAAATTAAATGTTTATGCACCAACACACAATACCTAGAAATTAAGAGGATTTATGCCATTAACATCAACTGACAAATGTGATTTCATTTACATTTTAAGGTGATCATCTTAATATGTGTTGTCTGCTGGGCCAAGGTATATGCATGTATTGGGGCCATATATTTAAAATCTTTATTCTTTATAAAACTAGACATATATGTATTTTTAAATACATATATAAGTATTTTATGCTCATGCAGAGCAAAAATATATACATATATAGGTATATATTCTCAGAGTTCTATATCCAGTAGAGGCCACTTTTTAGCATTTTCATATTTGTTTTACAAAAACATTTTTCCTGTTATATATTGCTTTACATTTTTCCCCCCAAATAATCTAGAAGTACATGCTAAGTATTCAAATAGAGATTTTCTTAACTATACAGTTACACATCGCTTAACAACAGGGATACCTTCTAAGAAATGCACTGTTAGGCGTTTTCATCATTGTGTAATTATTATAGAGTTACTTACACAAATCTAGATGCTACAGCCTATTACACACCTAGGCTGTATGGTATAGCCTATTTCTTCTAGGCTAAAAAACTGTATACATCACTGTACTGAATACTTTAGGCAACTGTAACACAATGGTATTTGTGTATTTAAATATAAAAAATAGTAAAAATACAGTATTATAATCTTAAGAGACCATTGCCTCATATGTAGTCTGTCACGGAAAAAAATATCGTTACATGGTGCATAAGTGTATATCATAAACCTGTCTCTATGTCACAATGTCTGCATGTATATAGCTAAAAATCTAAAGATTGAACCACCTGAACAAAGGCATTTATTTAATACAAAAGAGACAAGATGGGATATTCCTGTGGAATAATATTATAAATAACCCTGTCAGACTATATGTGAATGATTTTCTACAATACAATGGAAAACAGGCACCAAGGCAAAATGTATTGGTAAAATGTTTATCTTCTGAAAGCACGTAACCTCGAATATTACTGTTTGAATTTGCTGTGGGCATGAGAATGGTCATCACGCAGAGCAGGGTTTTCAGACAGGCCTACAGAACAACCTACATCAGAAAATACAGTGAGCTTGCTAAAAATGCAACTTTCTGGCTCTACTCCAAAATTCCTCAATCAGAATCTTTGAAGAAAAAAGAGCTGGCTTTTTGGGCATGCTCAGAAGGGCCCCATGCTGGGTTTAATGTCTTACTGTCACCGTCGTGTCAAATTCTTAAAGATTTTGATGTCACCATCAAAAATTCTTAATGCTTTTCAACATGGGGCTTTGCACTTTAATTTTGCACTATGCCCTGCTAATTGTATAGCTGGTTCTGAGAAACAGCACTGAGAAATGTACATTTTAAACAACCACTCCAGATAATTTCGTTTCAGGCTGTCTGCAGACCACACTGTGATACACACTAAAAACTGAAAATGATTGACTGAAGGTTAAAGAAACAAAGAAATGTTACTCTTGGGTAGACTTCTTATAATCTAGGAAGAGGGGACTATGAATGTGGAGGGAACAGAAACCACGGGAGACAGTGTAACCATGACATCTTTGAGTTCATAAAAGCCAAGCAGTGAGAGTCAGAGAAAAGCAAAATGTTATATTGTTTTGAAAGAACATTTCCAAAGTTCTGAGAGAGATGGAATTGTACCTTTGGTCAGAAGTTCTAAAGGGCATATGGTCAGGAATTAAAATCAGAGACTCCAAGTACTAATCCTCATAAACGTAATGTGAGCTACTCTCCAAATTTAGTAATCAGAAACTAAAGAGAAAATTTTCATGTCTCTACAAGGTAATGAGATCAGACCTTCAAGGTTGAGAAGATGTAAGAATACAAAAATGAAGAGAATCTCAAGAAGTTTACAAAGACTTGAAACACTGGAAAACTCTTAAGACAAAACAAGGGCTTTTACATAAATAAAGCAGAATAGAGCTTTAAATGGAATCAAAATCCAATACTGGGAAACTTGCACAAGAATCTGATGAGATAAACAAACAAAAAAACCTCAGAAATGAAGCCTTCTCTGACCCAAACTAAGCCCACAATCTTTCCATAAGAGAGAGTACTGAATACCAGCACTCATAGTGGAGATACACAGTTTTGATCACTATCCCATTTTAGGGTAACAGCAACCATACAGACACAGTACCAAATACAGAGTAGGTACTTTACAAATGTTAACGAAATTGTAATTGTTTGTTCAAATATGAAAGTGCTACCTTAGGTTGCCTCAGATAAAAAAAAAAAAAAAAAAGAAAAAGAAAGAAAATGCCTTGAGCTAGAGTATTCATAGTACCAAAAACATTCCAGGTGCTCCTCCAATGAGCTCTCCCGGACACACATTAATCTCATCCAGCTCACCTGAGTAATTTGTTTGAACACCTGCATATGAAATTTTAGTTTCAGCTTCACTCGTTATTAACTGGTCTTAATCCCTATTAAGTAGACTTTCTTGGCTACGCTGCAGGTACATATGCTTGCTCCAAACAATCCACACACCTCAGGAAAAGTCTACAATTTACTACAAAAAATATGTTAAGCAACAAAGCAGAGAGCGTAGATTTATTCGTGTTCTGTTTTGCTCTTTTCCCCATGAAGGAAAATAATTTTCAAGCTGGCAAATCTAGAACAAACATCATTAGGAGGGAATTGAAGTACAAGATAGGTGCAGAGATAATAAGGGACTACTTTACAGCTTTAAATTAATTCAAGCCTTAGGGCCCAGATAAATTATATCCCAGGATATTTAAATGACTTGCAGATGTGATCAAGGCACTCCTGTTGTTAAACTCTAAGAAATCACAAAGTAAAAAGGAGGCCCCAAAAGTCTGGAGCTGGGTAAATGTTATTCCCATTTCTTAAAGGTGGCTGTGTGTGTGTGAGGGGTTGAAGCAATGGATTCTAGAAATTGTAAACTTAATGCTAACCCCTGACCAAATTATTGAACAAAGGCTAAGTAGTCTGAGTAGCTCTCTTGAAGGCAAGGACTCTGTGTCGTTCAACACAGTATCCTCAGGGTCCTTAGCAGGGTGTGTCCTTAGCAGGCACTTAATAAATACTTATAGAATATTAACTGCTTAGCAGGGAAAGTTGTATTTGGAATGAACATGTATTCACTGAGAAGTAAACTTAAAGAAGTTGTTTGAGTCTCTGGGCTTCATTATTGATTGCACCGGGTAGGATCTGCAAGGTTATTCTCTGGAAATAATTATGATATAGCACCATCTTAAGTGACCAAGACTTACTTTTTGCTCACACTTCCTGTCCCTGTGGGTAGACTCTGTTCCATGTCATCCTCACTCCAGAACTGAAGCTGACAGAGGAGCCAACCGAAGCGTTGCCAGTCTCTGAGGCAGAGAGAAAGACTAGACTCTATTTGGGGGAGGGCAGACCCACTTTTATTGCTTCCACCTGGAAATGAGGCCGGGCTCCCCCGCCCCCCCACCACACACATTTGATTGATGTAAGTAAATCACGTCGCCACGCCCGCTTTCAAGGTGTGGGGAAGTACAAATCACCTTGTACTGAAGAGGAAAACCAGAAACACCTGGCTAAAAATGTCAGTGACTATCACAGTTATACTGTCTGAAAAATGAAAATTATAGTAGATATGTAGAGGTGTGAGTTTTCTTTGATCATACATTTTTACAAGAAATGTCATAACACTTTGTTTTTCTAAATTAATTTAAATCTATTGCTGAGGCCCACCGTACCCAGGGTGGTGACAGAAGAATGTATTCTTTAAGGTTGCACCAATATCCAAAGAGTTTTCAACCTGTCTTGAAAATAAAGAAAAGTTTTCTACTCTTTATTATATCATAGTCACAGCTGAAAAATAAATTGTATAATCTTATGTGAGCCATTAGAAGGTGGGCTTTTCTTGCTTTTTTTTTCTTTTTTTTGAGATGGGATCTCACTGTGTCACCAGGCTGGAGTGTAGTGGCTCTATATCGGCTCACTGCAACCACCGCCTCCCAGGTTCAAGCGATTCTCCTGCCTCAGGCGCGCATCATTACGCCTAGCTAATTTTTGTATTTTCAGTAGAGACGGGGTTTCCCCATGTTGGCTAGGCTGTTCTCGATTTCTTGACCTCACGTGATCCACCTGCCTCAGCTTCCCAAAGTGCTGGGATTACAGGCATGAGCCAGCGCACCTGGCCTTTTCTTGCTATCTCTACACCTAGCTTGGGCAGTTTGTTTGGATGTAGTGTAACACCTTATCTGGAGGTAAAAGTCTTGGCCAATTGTCTAGTCTCCATGACTGCACATTTCAGCTGTCCCTTCTAAAGTCCTATCTTCTCCCTGGGTTGCTGCAGAGGAACATAATTCCCATCATCAGATACATACACACATTCTCCCATAGATATAAGGAATCTTTTATTCTCATGAGCTCTGTGTATTTCTGCCCACCTGCTTTGCACTTTCCACCACCTTCCAAAGATGAACCTCTCTCTCATATCACTCTGAAGTAAACTGGCTTAATCCATTAAATGGACTTCTGTGTTCAAAAACAAAATGTTGGGGAAGAAGGTTGTGTTCAGACAACTTCTGCTTTAAGGCTTGTAACATCAATGACCCTGAAGCAAGACAGCATAAGACACTGGGTAAGTTATTGCTAAAAGGAAGAAACACACTGGAGTAAAATACAAGTTAGTGTCTCAACCAGTTGTCTTTAATAGTATTTGAAGGTAATATCTTTAATTTAATGATTAAATGAAAACAGAAGTAGAATCAAATACAGAAGCTGACAGAAAGTTTTTTTAAAAAGACAGTTTCTATTATAACTGTCAAATTATGTTTGAGTAGCCATATTTCAATATTTAAAACAGTCACTCAACTGGCTATTTGAAGGACAAGATAGTCAATGTGTCTCTATCGACTGGAAAAATAAGCACTGAATTTGTAGTACAAAGAACACAGAATCTTACATCTGATTCTCCTCTTCCATTTTACAGATAAGCAATCACAAGACGTGAAAATTTTTCTGTAATTTTACATGGTTCCTTTTAATGCATTAATAATTGAATACTACTATTCAATTTTTTCTTGTTTTATGCTTTTAATGTTATAAAAAATAAACCAATGAGGATCTATTTATTTATGACATGGTGAACTCTCATCAGAAATTATTTCTAACAACTTATAAGTTAGAAACCGAATCAGGCCTCCTTCCGTTTTATCTAAGTATGTATTTGGAAATCACCTAACCAGCAAAAATACCAAACAGTTTTACGTTACCCTTTAAGGGAAATATTTTGTGTGGGGCAATATCTAAAAGAAAGCTCATTCTCAGGCAGATCTGTTTTAGGAAGGACTATCTTGGAAGTCAGAAAACTGATTTTTCTAGAATCACCCATGCCTGTAAGCCCTTTCATAGGACTGTAGTT
This sequence comes from Macaca fascicularis, assembly GCF_037993035.2. Lineage (NCBI taxonomy): Eukaryota > Metazoa > Chordata > Mammalia > Primates > Cercopithecidae > Macaca > Macaca fascicularis. The sequence continues at coordinate 90,631,418 of NC_088380.1, read as the reverse complement.
GGAAAACCATGGTGCTATGTAATAAAATATGAAGGACTTTCTCTAATGAGAGCCCTGGGGTTTAAGTCATCTGAGTTTAGTTTGAGCAGACACCTCTGAAGTTATTATGGATTAAGTTGAGAGACCATTTAGCAACATGCAGTACTCCTAATCACGTAGAAAAACTTAACTATTGGAAAGATTCCATCCTGTTTTTTAAATGTAGTATACTTATTAACTCAATAGAGAAACATGAAATCAAGACTGACTTCAATTTATTGTCAAACTGAAGGGTGACAAGCAATTTCAGCCTTAGCAGTCTGAGGAAAAAGAACAAGAATCTGTGAACCCCAAATCCTGACCAGAGCTTTCAGCTCTGCATTTCATATCCACTATCTGATAGTTGCTGAAAATGTTAACAACTTATCAAGTAAAACGATCACCATTAAATAGTGAGGAAAGCATTCATCTGATTCCTTTTTTACATGTTATTTTCTTTAAGTTAATTACAATGTGGTTTTTTTTTTTAGTCTGAGAGTTACTGTTGTTACTGATGTTAAATATAGTAAAAAGAAAAATAAAACAGATTTTTCCCTCATATAAGTTTACCATTATTGTTTCCCAGATTTGAAAATACTTTACCTTAAGCTACTGATATAGAATCATTTTACTTTACCTTATGCTACTAATATAGAATCTTACTGTAAACTCAATTTCAGTATAGAATTCTACAACTGTAGAATTGGAATAACAAATTACATGTGTCACAGCATTGCTGGAAAAATTAAAAGTTGGAATACATACCTGGGAATTACTTAAATAAATTATATCTATACTGTGCAATAGTAACTGTCTTAAAAATGACATGAGTATAAATACTAATTTGGAAGATGCTTATACATGTAAAAAGAAAACAGTATAGTAGGTATTATATGATCTCATATTATTAAGATATTTGCAGTGCTTACTTTGACAGCACATATGCTAAAATTAGAATGATATGGAGAAGATTAGCATGGCACCTTTCAATGATGACTTGCAAGTTTGTGAAGCATACAATATTTTTAAAACACAATGAAGTACAAAGTGACACTCTGAAGCAACCACATAAACAAGTCTGCAAAATAACCAGCTAACATCATCATGACAGGATCAAATTCACGTGTAATAATATTAACCTTAAATGTAAATGGGTTAAATGTCCCCAATTAAAAGACACAGATTGGCAAGCTGGATAAAGAGCCAAGACCCATTGGTATGCTCTCTTCAAGAGACCCATCTAATGGGTCAAAGACACATGTAGGCTCAAAATTAAGGGATGGAGTACAACTTACCAAGCAAATGGAAAACAGAAAAAGCAGGGGTTGCAATCCTAGTTTCTGACAAAACAGACTTTAAACCAACAAAGATCAAAAAAGACAAAGGAGGGCACTACATAATGGTGAAGTGTTCGAAACAAGAGGAGCTAACTATCCTAAATATATATGCACCCAATACAGGAGCACCAAGATTTATAAAGCAAATTCTTAGAGACCTACAAAGAGATTTAAAATCCCACACGATAATAGTGGGAGACTTTAACACCCCACTGTCAATATTAGACAGATCATCATGACAGAAAATTAACAAAGATATTCAGGACCTGACCTCAGCTCTGGATCAAGTGGACCTGATAGATATCCACAGAACTCTCCACTCCAAATCAACAGAATATACATTCTTCTCATTGTCATACAGTACTAACTCAAAAATTGATCACACAGTTGGAAGTAAAACACTTCCCAGCAAATGCAAAAGAACTGAAATCATAACAAACAGTCTCTCAGACCACAGCACAATCAAATTAAAACTCAAGTTTAAGAAATTCACTCAAAACCACACAACTACAAGGAAATTGATCAACCTACTCCTGAATGACTCCTGGGTAAATAATGAAATTAAGGCAGAAATCAAGAAGTTCTTGGAAACTAATTAGAACAAAGAGAAAATGTACCAGCATCTCTGGGACGTAGCTAAAGCATTGTTACAAGGGAAATCTATAGCACTTAATGCCCACATCAAAAAGCTAGAAAGATCTCAAGTTAACAATCTAACTTCACAACTAAAATAACTAGAGAAACAAGAGCAAACAAACCTCAAAGCTAGCAGAAGATAAGAAATAACCAAGATCAGAGTAGAACTGGAGAATATAGAGACACAAAAAAAACCCTTCAAAAAATCAACAAATCCAGGAGGTGTTTTTAAAAAAAAAAAAATAAATAATAAAATAGATAATACTAGCTAGACTAATAAAGAAGAAAAGAGAGAAGAATTAAATAGATACAATTAGAAATGATAAGAGGGCTATCACCATTGACCCCACAGAAATACAACCAACCATCAGAGATTACTATAAATAGCTCTATACACATAGACTAGAAAATCTAAAAGAAATTGATAAATTCATGGACACATACACCCTCGCAAGACTGAACCAGGAAGAAGTAGAATTCCTGAATAAACCAATAACAAGTTCTGAAATTGATGCAGTAAGAAATGGCCTACCAACAAAAAAAAAGAAAAGCCCAGGACCAGATGGATTTAGAGCTGCATTCTACCAGAGGTACAAAGAGGAGCTGGTACCATTTCTTCTGAAATTATTCCAAACAATTGAGAAGGAGGGACTTCTCTCTAACTCATTTTATGAAGCCAGCATCATCCTGATACCAAAACCTGGAAGAGATACAACAACAACAAAAAAGAAAATTTCAGGCCAATATCTCTGATGAACGTCGATGCAAAATTCCGCAATAAAATACTGGCAAACCAAATTCAGCAGCACATGAAAAAGCTTATCCACCAGGATCAAGTTGGCTTCATCCCTGGGATGCAAGGTTGGTTCAACATATGAAAATCAATAATGTGTTTTATCACATAAATGGAATTAAGACAAAAAATACCTGATTATCTTAATAGATGCAGAAAAGGCCTTCAATAAAATTCAACAACCTTTGTATCATAATGAAAACTCTCAATAAACTAGGTATTAAAGGAACATACTTCAAAATAATAAGAGCCGTATATGACAAACACACAGCCTGGAAGCATTCCCCTTGAAAACTGGCACAAGACAAGGATGCCCTCTCACCACTTCTATTCAACATAGTATTGGAAGTTCTGGCCGGGCAATCAGCTTCCAGCTAAAAAAAAAATAAAGGGTATTCAAATAGAAAGAGAGGAAGTTTAATTATCTTTTTTTTGCAGATGACATGATCCTGTATCTAGAAAACTCCATTGTCTCAGCCAAAAAGCTTCTTAAACTGATAAGCAACTTCAGCAAAGTCTCAGGATACAAAATCAATGAGCAAAAATCACTAGCATTCCTATGCATCAAAAACAGGCAAGCAGAAAGCCAAATCACAAATAAACTTCCATTCACAATTGCCACAAAAAGAAGAAAATACCTAGAAATACAGCTAACAAGGGAAGTGAAGGACCTCTTTAAAGAGAACTACAAACCACTGTTTAAAAAAATTAGATCAGAAAGGACATAAACAAATGGAAAAACATTCCACGCTCATGGATAGGAAGTATCAATGTTGTAAAAATGGCTATACTGCCCAAAGTAATTTATAGATTCAATGTTATTCACATAAAACTGCCATTGACATTCTTCACAGAATTAGAGAAAACTGTTTAAAAATTCATATGGAACCAAAAAAGAGCCGAAATAGTCAAGACAATCCTAAGCAAAAAGAACAAACTTGGAGACATCACACTACCTGACTTAAAACTATAGTACAGGGCAACTGCAAACAAAACAGCATGGTACTGGTACAAAAACAGAAACATACACTAATGGAGCAAAGTATAAAACTCAGAAATAAGACTACATACCTACGACCCTCTGATCTTTAACATACTTGACCGAAACAAGCAATGAAGAAAGTATTCCCTATTTAATAAATGGTACTGAGAGAACTGGCTAGCCATGTGCAGAATATTGAAATGAGACCCCTTCCTTACACCTTACACAAAAATTAACTCCACATGGATTAAATACTTCATTGTAAACCCCAAACTATAAAAACCATAGAAGAAAATCTAGGTAATACCATTCAAGACATAGGCATAGACAGAGATTTCATGACAAAAAGACCAAAAGCAATTGCAACAAAAGCAAACATTGACAAATGAGATCTAATTAAGCTAAAAATGCTTCTGCACAGCAAAAGAAACTGTCAACAGAGTAAACAGACAATCTACAGAATGGGAGAAAATATTTGCAATCTATCCACCTGACAAATGTCTTATTTCCAGAGTCTATAAAAAATTAAATTTACACACAAAAAAACAAACCCATTAAAAAGTGGGCAAAGGACGTGAACAGACACTTCTCAAAAGAGGACATTCATGTGCCCAAAAAAACATGAAAAAAGTTCAACATCACTGATCATTAGTGAAATGTAAGTCAAAACCACAATGAGATACCATCTCACACCAGTCAGAATGGCAATTATTAAAAAGTCCAGAAACACCGGGCGCGGTGGCTCACGCCTGTAATCCCAGCATTTTGGGAGGCCAAGGCGGGTGGATCATGAGGTCAGGAGATAGAGACCACCCTGGCTAACACAGTGAAACCCCGTCTCTACTAAAAGTATAAAAAATTAGCCAGGCTTGGTGGTGGGCACCTGTAGTCCCAGCTACTCGGGAGGCTGAGGCAGGAGAATGGCGTGAACCCAGGAGGTGCAACTTGCAGTGAGCGGAGACCACGCCACTGCACTCCAGCCTGGGTGACAGAGCGAGACTCCATCTCAAAAAAAAAAAAAAAAAAAAGTCCAGAAACAACAAATGCTGGTGAGGTTGGTGAGAGAAAGGAATGCTTTTACACTGTTGGTGGGAGTGTAAATTAGTTCAACCATTGTGGAAGACAATGTGGTGATTTTTCAAACATCTAGAAGCAGAAATACAATTTACCCCAGCAATCCCATTAATGGGTATATACCTAAAGGAATATAAATTATTCTGTTATAAAGATACATGCATGCATATAACATGGAATGACCAAAATGCCCATCAATGATAGACTAGATAAAGAAAATGTGGTACATATACAACATGGAATATTATGCAGCCATAAAAAGGAACAAGATCATGTCCTTTGAGGGGAACTGGATGGAGCTGGAAGCTGTTATCCTCAGCAAACTAATGCAGGAACAGAAAAACAAACACCACACGTTCTCACAAGTGGGAGCTGAACAATGAGAACCTATGGTCACATTTGTTCTCATTTGCTCCCAGGGGGAACAACACATACTGGGCCTGTCGGGGGCTGAGGGTGGAAGGAGGGAGAGCATCAGGAAAAATAGCTAATTAATGCTGGGTTTAATACCTAGGTGATGGGATGATCCATGCAGCAAACCACCATGGCACATATTTACCTACGTAGGAAACCTCCACATCCTGCACATGTATCCTTGAACTTAAAATAAAAGTTGAAGATAAAAAATAAGATATTTGTATATGAATATTTATTTTTAAATGCATAGATGATTTCTAGAAGGTTACACTAGAAATTGTTAAATTGTTAACAGTGGTTACTTCCTCGGAGTGAGTTTCTTCTCACTCTTTACCTTGCTTTATGGTTACAATTTTAGATCAATATGTATTTATTGCATAATAAAAATATTTTTGACATTATTCTTCTTGTGGTTTCCATAAGGTATTAATATTGTTTAGAAATTCTGAATCAGGAAATATCCATCACAAGATATCCATAACATAATAAAAATAAATAAGGAAATTGGAGTAAAAAGAAATTAGGGCAGAAAAATTAAATATTAATATTGTTTAGAAATTCTGAATCAGGAAATATCCATCACAAGATATCCATAACATAATAAAAATAAATAAGGAAATTGGAGTAAAAAGAAATTAGGGCAGAAAAATTAAAACTAAGGTTTTGTCCACAACAACTTCTGCTAAACAGTTTTTTCCAGTTGTTAGAGATGGACTGATAGTTGTTAGATGAGCTGTTTTCTTAAACAGTTTGCTCTAGTTGTTAGAGAAACTCTGTACCACCAAATGTCTGAAGGAAATGGGCAAATATGATCAGTTTTGAGAATTATGTAATATTATCCTGGTGCTATGACCTAAGAGTACTTTCTACTACCCTTACTCTTCAATAGGACATTGTTTTTCATGGTAATCATCATATTTCTTCACGGAAAGGAAGCTGTCTATGTAAGAGAAGGGTAAATCAAAGAATCATTAGCTGATCCCAAATCAATGAAGTTTTTCTTTAGATGTGTCAACCATAGAAAAATTGTAAAATAACCATTAAAAAAACTAATTTGCTTCTGAACATATTTTATCACATAAAAGGAGGTTTAGATAGTTGAAGATTTGTTAATCCTAAACTAATGCCAAAATATTACTTTAAAAACTATTGTACAACCCTGAACTACAAGAAAACTTAGAAATGTTCTTTATCTAGGATCAAGAAGATCTACAAAAACAAGGAAATGTATGTTTCCCTGGTAAAACGCTATACTACATTGTGGACTTTATTTTCATTCCAAAATTTAGGACTCTCTACTGCTAACTACAGATACTAGCATTTTCTTTTAGCAATTTGAAAACCATCTTTTTTTCCCATCATCTGGCCATAAGAAAAAATAATAGACACATCATATTAAATGTGCACAAAATCATGTAAAGTAAGGTGAAATGTGTAGCAGTATATCAAATGCTCATTTTTATAGGTTAGTCCTTCTTTGTTTGCATTTAATTTCCTAACAAAAACATTAAATCAAACATACTACATCAGCCGTTTCTCCCATTTGATTTTGATTTCATACCATCCATTAATATGTATGGCTCCTTGATGTTAATGAATATTTATTTAATTTTCCCTACCTGTATTCCCACTTTGTTAAACAACTTTTTTACAGGGCTTACAGAGAGTGCCTAAAGCAAAAGATTTCTTCAAAGCTCTGATTTTATTTTTCTTTTGCCAAATATGTGAAAAAAATTACTCAAGTGAATTAGTGTATTCTGCTGCATATGTAGATATAGTCTATTAAAGTTCAAACACTATCTGAGCACCTTCATTTTTTGTAGTTTACAAAGAAGGGAGAAGAGAGGGAAAAAGAAGAAAAGGAGGAGGGGGAGAAATATTGAAATAGCATTAAAGAACTATGGCATATTTTTAATATTTCCATTTATCAATTATTACTTTAAAATGCAATATCTGTGCTACAACTTCATTTGGAGATAACATAAAAAATATAAATTTGAAGCTGAGGATATGAGATATGGACCATCCTTTACATCTTTCCTCTTCTCCTGTCTTCTTCCTCACCCTCCTCTCTAGTCTGGTTTGCCAGAAATTCTGCTAAGCCTTCTCAAAAAATGGCTCGTTTGTACTGGTTCTGATGGTTCTGATATTGGAAGTGCCATGAAGCCTCCCAGGGTTCTCACCCATGGAGGAAATGTGTTCCTGTCTACATTTCTGCAGAACATTGCATGGACCCAGGAACACAATGCCCACTCAGGGAACTGGAGAAAGAAAAAGAGGCCAGAAGGGAGTCTACAAATATCTGAGTGAATCTGTTTCCCAGGTGCGTTGTGGTAGGGCCATTTCTTAATACTCCATATTACACTAGTACTTCACTTGTTGAAAATCCATAGAAAATTAATTATTGATCTATAACTTAATATTGTACAAATAAAATGCCAATAAAATGTTTACATGAAAAACTGGCTTTAAAGTTCATTTGGAAAATAAAACATGCAAGAATGCAAAGGATATTTTGAAAAAAATTAGGAGTGAAAGAAAGAGAGGAGAAAGAGGAAAAGAGAAGAAAAGAGAATTTGACTTACCAAATACTAAGCCTATTATGAAGTTAAAATAAAGTAGTGTGGAACTAAAACAAAGTAAACAGCTGGATTAACGGAACGGATTAGAATTCTGTCAATAAAGCAAAATATATAAGGGAATACGGTTACCATGTAAGTGGCACTTTGTATCATGGAAAAAATTAGTTATTCAATAAATGATGTTAGGACAAATAGATATACCTCCATGGGAAAATTTGTTATGAAAACACCCCTAATTTCTAATATGAAAAATAAATTTGAGGTTAAGTTTGTACATAAAGAACTCAAAACCATAAAAGAAGTAAAAAGTGTTATGGGGTAATTTAAAAAACAAATTTGGCATTGGGAGTACATTCTAAATATGACACAAAAACTACAAGTCATAAAAATGTTAACATAGCAATAAAAATTAGAAGAGAAAAGGCAACATCAAAAAGACAGCTACAATTTTTAAAAATATTGAAAAACTACTTGCAACACAGTTAAAATTTCATATAAAAGAAGCTCCTTCGAATCAACAAGACCAACAACACAATAGAAAAATAAGCACAGAAATGGACAGTTCATGGAAAAGAAATAGAACAGTTTTTAAGTATATGAAAATGTTTAATCTCTCTTATTTTAGGAGAAAGGCAACTCAAGCTAACTTAAAAATTCTAATGTTCACTTAACTAATCATCAAAGATTAAAAAGTTTGAAAACAAGGAAATAGAAGATTTTAGTTCCTTGTGGTGCAAGTGTGAATTAGTACAATATTTAGGGAGTGACATTCAGCCAACATTTATCCAAACTGAAAATCATTAGTGATAATGTGTATCATTAGTTAACTCCATTTACTTGGTAAATATGATTCCATTGCGTGAATGCACAATTTGTTTATCCATCACCAGTTGAAGGTCAATTAGATTGTTTCTACTTTTTGGATATTATAAGTATAGCTATCATAAATTATTATATAGCTTCTTATAAATTTATTTTTCTTACACCAGTTATAAAATGATATATTTTTATAAATATAAATATAAAATGATATATTCTAGCACCAGTTATAAAATGATACTGTCACAATGATATTCGATTGTGTGATATAAGAGGTTAATAACAATGTATGTGGCTGTGAATGGAGGGTCAGTTAAATAAATTTTGTCGCACAAGGAAACACTATGCAGCTTTTAAAAACAACAAGGATATTTATGTATAACTCACATAGAAGACAAAAATCATCATCATATAGAGGTAAGGAGAGATGACTAGATATGGATAATAGCAAGGAAGCAAAGTGAAGAATCTCTAATGTGTTACTGTTTGAGTAAACAGAGAAAAAGAAAGGAAATACATATACACATATACATACACGTTTATATGTGGATACTATCTGAAGTTGGCAACAGTACTAATTTCTGTAAAAGGAACAGGTGGCTGAGGACTAGAATGAAAGATCTATTTTTTTCTCTCTCCCTTTTGTACCTTTCTTTTGTACCTTTCACATTTGCTACTATGAGAATATTCTACCTTTCGGAATTATTCATTAATTAATGTTTAAGAGAAAGAAAATGAATTCTAAAGAGATGAATGTGTCTTACTGCCAAATATCAGATATGAATATGGAGACAAGACAGAGGCTTTGTGCAAAATTAATTCTACATTTGGAACTCATTTCTCCTCTGAGAAACAGTGGTTGAATACAAATCCACATGGGTATTTGTTGGCGAAAGACTTTTTTCCCTATGATTTTCTTGTATTCCTCTCAGAGCTCTTGTTTGTTTAGAAGCCTTCAGAGATGGAAGGCAGAATGCTTAGGGGAAGGTCTAAATGTACCTCTGCTGAAGAAAGTTCCTATTTGGGTAAGTAATCCTTAATGGAAGATTTGAGAGAATGCAGCAGTTTTCAAGGCTGGGGATTCCCAAGGTGAAAGTGCATCTTTGTAATTGAGAAGCGCAAACCCCAAGCATGTGTCATGTAATCATAGTGATTAAAAATGCATCTTCATCAGAGCAGCCTCCTTCCTTGAGAGTGGCATTATTCTCCCTATTAATAGAGCACTGATTTTTCCTCATATCACACATAAGAGCCTCCAGACTGAACTGCACGAGAGGAGAGGATGAAATTGGGAATGCTAACAAGATATAGAGCCAGGTTTGACTTACATCCTTTCCCCTCTTTCTGGAGACTTAATGTCTTGGAGCATCTGAAAGCTGGTACCTGCAGTTTCTTCCTGGCAGTGTTATAATCCAGTTCACTTTATTGGGAGGGTCTAACATGGGAAGGGCCTAAGGTAGAAACTGAGTAACAACAGTAGGTTGTAATTTATTCTTCCCTCAGTATACTGGGGATATATAAATTTAAGGGCCTAGTGGATGTAGAGCAGTGGGGAACTGATACACAGAATGATACTTTCAACCTAATAGGGATACAACTCTCAATGTTGTATGTGTTTTGGGTTCCACACAGCTTGGTATATCCATATAATGTCCTTTGGGCTGTGTGTGTGTGTGTGTGTGTGTGTGTGTGTGTGTGTGTAAACAAAATGTTGCAATAGATTGCTCAGCTATGTTTACTACTCCCTACATTGTTTGCCTCTGGGAAAAGAAATAGTTGTATCTTCTGACATAGATGTTTTCCCCTGGGGAATTAGGACCAGGCCTAGGCAGCAGCTTCAAGTAAGCCTGTTGGCTTTCAGATTCTTTCATGTCTATTTTTGCACCTCACACTATGTAACTTTCCTAGGCCTGAGCTTCAGACCCATGGGTTGAATTTCTCCCAGTTCTCTTCTTCCTTTCTTTCTGGTTCCTTCTGCCTTTCCCATCCAGTTTAACAGCCTTGCTCCCCATCTTTTCAATTTCAGATTTTTCAGAAAAAAATAAAAATAAAAAAACTGCATACTCTAACACATAGCTAAAATTCTAATATATGTGCTAATGTTACACCTTCTTATACAACATATTTACATTTAAAGAGGGTTGTCTGGAGATTTAATGATTTAACCCAAAGGGATGAAAGTGTCTCACATTTGTATAGCACTTGGTAGATTACTTCAAAGGGCTTTTTACAAACAACATTCTTATAAATGTAAGTCACCCTGAGGCAGAGAACGCAGACATTTTAATGTACATGCACACTGGTGATAACTTGAGGCTCTGAGAAGTTTAGAGCTGCCCCAGAGTCACACAGTACCTCGCAAGATATTGACTGAGGTCACTGACTCCTCCTTCAGCGTTCTTTCTACTATATCAGACGCATCCAGAAATAGCTGTAAGCAATGAATATATATGTGATCATGGCATGTAAGTGCCCAGCGGCTCCATCTGCTCATAGGGCCGGTAATATTCAAGGAACAAAACTGTAAATGGGGATGAAGTTAGAGATTCTCTTAAAAATGCAGATTTCTGGGCCATCATCCATTTACCAAATCAGTAACAGAATCTCTGATGCACATGACATTCTGAAAAACCTGCATGATTCCTTCTTCCTAGTACAGATGTATGTCTTTTCTATCCTAAAATTCTCCAGTGTTTACTATGACGTCACACAGATGGCTTTAATTTCTTTGGCATGTCACTAAAAGCCTTCTATAGTATCGTCCTAGCCAGCATTCTTCATTCAGGTTTTTAACTGCTCTTTTTCAATTTGATCCCTGCATATATTCTGCAATTTATTCTCTCAGGGCTTTACCAAACATGAGTTGCCATAACTTTCATTGCCTACTGCTCCAGTAACTTTTCTTGACCAGCTGGGATTTCTTCTTCTTCCTCTCAACTCACAGCATCCTTTTCAGTGTTAGCTCTGACTTTTGACAAATGCATATAGTCATGTAGCCAGGATCAAGATACATTACAGTTTCGTCCTTCAGAAATTCTTGCACTGTTTGTAAGAAACCTTTCCTCCCTACTGCCAAACCCAGCTGATGAGTTTTCTGTCCCTACAGGTTTGCCTTTTCAGGATGCCATGTAAATGGAATCATGCAGTGGAGAGTCTCTTGAGTCTGGCTTCATACACTTAGCAAAATGCATTTGATTTTCACGCCTATTATATTGTGTATCACTAGTTAATTCCATTTTCTTGCTGAATATGATTCCATCATGTAAATGTACAATTTGTTTATCCATTCACCAGTTGAAGGGCATTTAGGTCGCTTTTACTTTTTAGATAAGTATAGCCATCATAAACATGTGTATACAGTTTCTTTTTGTATAAACATGTTCATATTTTTATTGAGTAAATATCTCAGAGTAGAATTTATAAATTGTATGGTAAGTTTAACTTTATAAGAAATGCCAAATTATTTTTCACAACTGTTTTGTATTCATAGTTAACAGTTTGTGAGAGTTACAGTTGCTCTACATCCTTGCAAGCACTTGGTATTGTCAATTTTTTTCTTATTCATTTTAGGCATTCTGATAGATGTGCAATAGTATCTTATTGTAGTTTTAATTTGCATTTTCTTCGTGAATAATGATATTGAAATCTTTTCATGTCCTTATTTTCCATCCAATAATTAATGATGTAGGATATCTTTTCACGTCCTTATTTTCCATCCATGTATCTTATCTGGTCTAGTGCCTGTCCAAATCTTTACCCATACTTTTTTTTTTTTAATTGGGTGGTTTATTTTCTCATTATTTAGTTTCAAGGGTACTTGAAATATTTTGGATACATGTCCTTTATTAGATACATGTTTTGCAAACATTTTCCAAGTCTCTAGCTTGTCTTTCCTTATTTTTAAGTTTCTTTAATAGAGAAGAAATTTTAAAATTTTGTTGAAATTACGTTTATCAATAGACTGTACTTTTCGTATCATATGTAAGAAATCTTTGCCAAGACCAAAGCTACACATATTTTCTCCTTTGTTTTCTTCTAGAAATTTTACAGTTTTTGATTTTGCATTCTGATCCCTGACCCATTATGAGTTAATTTTGTGCATGAATCATAGTGATTAATTTTGTTGTAAAAACTAGCCTTTCTTCATTGTAGTTATTTCTTCATTATAACTTTTTTGACCACATATATATGGTATGGGATGATCTCTTCTGTTCTATTGATCTATGTGATAATAGATATTGTTCTGTTGATCTATGTGTTTTTGGTTTTTGAGGCTTTTTTTTTTTTTTTGGTTGTGGGGGCAGAGTTTTGTTTTGTCTCTCAGGCTGGAGTGCAATGGGATGACCATGGCTCACTGCCAACCCTTCCTCCTGGGCTCAAGCCATCCTCCCACTCAGCCTCCCAAGCAACTGGGACTACAGGTGAGTACCAACATATCTGGCTAATTTTTTATTTTGTGTAGAGACAGAGTCTCACTATGTTGTTCAGACTAGTCCTGAACTCCTAAACTCTGGCTGTCCACCAGCCTTGGCCTCCCAAAGTGCTGAGATTACAGGTGTGAGCCACTGTTCCTAGCCTGATAACTTAAAAAAACAAAACCAAACAAAACAAAAAAACACACTTTATGGCTTTGCAAGGAAAATCACTTTCTGCTTTATATCAAAATTACCTAATATAACTGTCTTGCGCTCTTTTGCTAAACTGTGAACTTAAGGAAGGCTGTAGGTCTATATTTGCATCTTCTGATTACTTAGTTCAAAGTGTTGCACAGAGAAGATGATCAAGATGGGAAAAATGCATGGTTCCAAATCACATTCTTGTTTGCATAATTACCAGCGTAGTTTTGTTTGCTGGAGGACAAGCTTAAGTTGGCAGACTGAACAGAAGTAAAAATAATAATGCTCTTCCCTTTTATTCCTGGAAGGATAACATATGTCTTTGCATGAAATAAATATAACCCAATTTATTAGAAATTAGACCAAAAGTGTTTTATTCATTGCTGCAAAAGCCAAATTTCAGAGCCATCAGATTCACATAGCCTCATCTTTTGCTGGAGGGAATAAAAGAGAGTTTGCTGGAAGAAACTCATGAAGATTATTTAGAGCTATGGAATATTTTCAAGTGAAAATGAACCCATTATGTAAATAGAGATACATAACATAAAAATGTTAAATGGGTAACCGTTCTTGATTTATGTGTGTATGTATGGGTTATTAATAGTAGTGGTAAGCATTTGGGGCATTTAGCTTTCATATTCTGAAACTGTTTAGAAGATGAGATGGCCGGGCGCGGTGGCTCAAGCATGTAATCCCAGCACTTTGGGAGGCCGAGACAGGCGGATCACGAGGTCAGGAGCTCGAGACCATCCTGGCTAACACGGTGAAACCCCGTCTCTACTAAAAATACAAAACATTAGCCGGGCGTGGTGGCAGGCGCCTGTAGTCCCAGCTACTCGGGAGGCTGAGGAAGGAGAATGGCGTGAACCCAGGAGGAGGAGCTTGCGGTGAGCCGAGATTGCGCCACTGCGCTCCAGCCTGGGCGACAGAGCAAGACTCCGTCTTAAAAAAAAAAAAAAAAAAAAGATGAGACAATTGCTGCCTTTGCTGTCAGTGTCATCTGAACAGCGGGCCTTAATTTCTAGTACAGCATTGCCATCTGCTCAAAGCTAGTTTAATCACACATAGCAGGTTAAAGAGCAAGTGACCTTTTCAGGAATGAGGGGAGACTAACTATATCAAATAAATTGTGTATTTTTTGTCTGCTGGGACAGATGTTAGATTGTGTTGGCATCTGTACAAATGCACAAATAGTTTCAGCTATGGTTGTTAATTTATAGAAGAATTTCTATTACCCAGTGCCTCAATATGATAAATCTTATTATCAGTCTTGTTCTCATATACCTTTGTCAACATTTGCTGAGACATATGCAGGCAGATTGTGTTCTGGGAAAAGGTCACCTCATGCTGATGAATAGTGTACTGACATTGTAAAGATGATTTAGAGTGTCCAGACATCACCAAACCAACTGTCAATTTCAGGCAAGGTATTTAAGCAAGTTTAAAACGGATGATAATCAAGGAGTAAAAAGGAGAGGGTAGTTTATCAGAAATCTTTGGATATGATATAATGTGGACATGGCTTAGGATATTTCATCCCTCCAATTTCTTTAAACTCCGGTTTATTATATCCTTTGTAATTTTGAAGTATTTTTATCACCTTTCTCTTTAGCTGCCAGTCATGAGAATGGGAAGTCTTTGCTTTCTAATCCCTGTTTGACACTATACTCCTATTCTTAAGAATAATATCAAAAAGAACTTCATCAGATTAACATGACGAAACAATTGCAAAGATTAAAATAACACTTTTATTATAAAATATATGTGAAGCTATTTTTAAAATATTTTTTATAGTTAAAAGGTTTAAAAAGAAAGCATAAGAAAGAAGTCCCATGCTTCACAATTATACAACTTTTGAAGATCTTTCATCTATTTCTTATTTTTTATTTCTTTTCCTGCTAGAGTATTTTAAATAAAAATTCACACATCACATCGTTTTATACATACATGCTTTAGTCTTTCTAACGAGAAAATTTTTAAAAATATAATCACGGTAACATTAATCACACCCCAGGAACAATTTCATATTAAGTATCTTCCATGTTTGCAAATACCTGTTGAATAATGAATGCAAAATTCATTGGTATACTGAGGTTGCTGATAAAATATGTAACCAAGTTTTCTCCACAGAAAAATAATATTTACCTCTGATGTTTTAAGATTTCTTGTCATTTCACTTAATTATACTATTATTAGGATAAGGATAATAAGTATATTCAAAATTCCCTTTTAAAATTAAAGAAAATCTAAAGCACAATCTCAAAAAAGTATTGTGCTGTCGGTGCCTATTTTTATTTTAAAAAAAAGAAGAATGTGCTTAATTTAGAGATGCTAGTCTACTGATGATCCTCCAACTTCTCTGACAACTCTCTCCTTTCTTTTTATCATCTCCTGTGGATAAGGGATGTTCACTGTTTCTCCTTTAGTGAGTTAATTGACTCTTACAATGACTACAAAGAGTTACTTAAATTTATATCAGACACAACGTATGCATTCATGCATGTGCATATGCATACAAACTTTATCATCAGTTCTGACCACTTTCCTGTGCTCTGGGTCTGCATTTCCAGATGCACTATACCTCAAGCATGACTGAAGTCAAGTTTCAAATAGAATTCCAAGAGAGTTCCACTAGATTCCCATAGAATTTATTTTTTCTGCCAGTATCAATTTATCCGTCTCTCAAGCTTAAAACTGTATTATCACCCTTATCTTCTCTATCCGTTTTCCCATTCCACCTACAATTAATCACTAAATCCCACTGGTTTGACTTCCCTTATCTCTTGAATTGGTCTCTTCTATTCCATTCCCATGGTCCCTTCTCTCATTACCTCTCAGCTTAACTATCAAAATAGCCTCTTAATTGGTCTTTAGTCTTTCTCTAGTCCAATCAATTTTGTCTACTGCTGCCAGATTAATTTTCCCAATGTAAAACTCAAAGTAGGTAATCTTCCGGCTCAAAAAGTCCAGTAGCTCCTTAATACTTAGAAGATTAAGTCAAAAAGTCCAGTAGCTCCCTATTACTTAGAAGATTAAGTCCAAACTATTTTGCTTGGCTGTGTGACCTTTGTCTGAATCACCCATAATATATGCCCTAATTGCCAGCCAAAGTGAGTTATTTACCACTTCCCAAATAAACTCTAGGATTCTCTGCCTATATTTCTTTAATTATGCTTCTCTCCATCTGGAATGTTCCCTTCCCAAAGCCCTTTTCACTTCCGTGTCCATACAAATACCCTCATCCCTCAAGACATTGCACAAATGCCATACACTTTCAAGGAGACCTTTCTACTCACCCTTTCCTCGTGTTGTGGTCTCTTTCTTTTCTAAATTCCTTCTTCATTTTGTTGATACTTCTCATAGAAAAATTATCACATGTGAACTTAAATTGTGACTAATTGTATATTATTATATTTCCCTTTAGGGAATTTTTCTATCTTTAGAAAGAAATCAGGTTTTAAACTCTGTTAGTATTATTTTATCTTTCTGTATTAGGCTGTTCTTGTATTGCTGTAAAGAAATGCCTGAAACTGACTAATTTATAATGGAAGAAGTTTAACTGGATCATGGCGCTGTAGGCTGTACAGGAAACATAGGGCTGGCATCTGCTTCTGGAGAGGCCTCAGGAAGCCTTTACTCATGGCAGAAGGTGACGTGAGAGCAAGCACTTCATGTGACAAAAGCAGCAGCAGGATTGCGGAGGCAGGTGCCATACACCTTTAAATGAACACATCTCAAAAGAACTCATTATCATGAAAACAGAACGAAGCCATGAGGGATCTGCCCTTATGATTCAAACAGGTCACAGGAGACCCCACCTCCAGCACTGGGGATTGAAATTCAACATGAGATTTGGGTAAAGACAAATATCTAAACTATATTATTGTACCCCTGGCCACTCCCAAGTCTCTGTCCTTCCCACATTGCAAAATACAATCAGGCCTCCCCAATAGTCTCCCAAAGTGTTAACTCATTCCAGCAGTTAGTCAAAAGTCCCGAATCCAAGTCTAAAGTCTCATCTAGGACTCATATCTTCCCACCTATAAGCCTGTAAAATCAAAACTAGTTATTTACTTCCAAGATACAATAATGGCATAGGCATTGGGTAAACATTGCCATTCAGAAAGAGAGAAATCAGCCAAAAGAAAAGGACTACAGACCCCACACATGTCCCAAACCTAGCAGGGCAGGCATTGTATTTTAAAGCTTTAAAATAATCTCCTTTAATTTCATGTCCCACATCCAGGGCATACTGGTGCAAGGGGTGGGTTCTGAAGGCCTTGGGCAGTCCACCCCTGTGGTTTTGCAGTGTACGTATCCCAAGTCTGCTCTTGCAGGCTGTTGTTGAATGCCTATGGTTTTTTCAGGCTCAGGGTGCAACCTGCTGGTGGATCTACCTTTATGGGGTCTGGAGGACAGTGGTCCCCTTCCCAAAGCTCCAGTAGGCAGTGTCCCAGTGGGGACTTTGTATGGAGGCCCCAACCCTACATTTCCCCTCTGCACTGCCCAAGTAGAGGTTCTCTATGGGACTTCAGCCCTGCAGCAGGCTTTTGCCTAGGCATCCAGGCTTTTCCATACATCCTCTGAAATCTAGGCGAAGGATACTAGGAATCCACCACTCTCATACTCTCTGTTTCTGCAGGCTTAACACCATATGAAAAACACTAAGGCTTACAGCTTGCATTCTCCAAAGTGGCAGCTTGAGGTGTCCCTGGGCCCATTTGAGCCCTGGCTGGAGCTGGAACTAGAGTCACCAGTGTGCAGAGAGCAGTGTCTTGAGGCTGCACAAGGCAGTATGCCTGGCCCATGAAACCAGTCAGACCTCCTAGGCTTCTGGGCCTGTGATGTGAGGGGCTGCCATGAAGGTCTCCGAAATGCCTTTGAGGCCTGTTTCCCATTGTCTTGGCTAGTAGCACCTGGTTCTTTTTTAGTTATGCAAATATCTCTAGCATGTGGTTGCTCCCCAGCCAGCTTGAATTTCTCTCCCCTCCACCAAAAAACAAAAAGGTTTTTCTTCTCTGCTATATGGCCAGTCTCCAAATTTTCCAAATTTTTATGTTCCGTTTCCCTTTTAAATATAAGTTCCAACTTTAAATCACTTATTCGCACCCTCATTTAAGTATAGGTTATTAGAAGCAGCCAGACCACATCTTGAACACTCTGCTGCTGAGAAGTTTCTTCCACCAGACACCCTAAATCATCACTCTTTAGTTCAAACTTCCACAGATTCTTAGGGCGTGAACAGAATGCAGAAAAGCTCTTTGTTAGGGCATAGCACACGTGACCTTTGCTCCAGTTCCCAATAAGTTCCTCATTTCCCTCTGAAACCTTGGCTGTCTGGACTTCATATAACTATCAGCATTTTGGTCACAACAATTTAACCATTCTCTAAGAAGTTCCAAACATTCCTTCGTCTTCCTATCTTCTTCTGAGCCCTCCAAACTCTTCCAACCTCTGCCTATTATCCAGTTCCCAAGGCACTTCCACATTTTCAAGTATCTTTATAGCAATACACCTTTCCTGGTACCAATTTTCTGTATTTGGCCCTTCTTACATTGTTATAAAGAAATACCTGAAACTGGCTAATTTATAACAAAAGTGGTTTAACTGGCTCGTGGTTCCATAGGCTGTACAGGAAACATAGTGCTGGCATTGCTTCTGGGGAGGCCTCAGGAAGCTTTTACTCATGGCAGATGGTAAAGTGGGAGCAAGGGGTGGGGGAAGGTACCACAGATTTTTAATGACGAGTTCTCATGAGTACTCATTATCACAAAGACAGCATCAAGCCATGAGGAATCTGGCACCATGATCCAAATACTTCCTATTAGGCCCGACTTTCAGCACTGGGGATTAAAATCAACATGAGATTTGGGTGGGAATAAATATCTAAACTATATCACCCTCCCTCACAATATATGACACAGTCCTTTGCATACTATAAAGCCTCTTAAATATATGTTGAATTAACATGAACTAGCTTTGTGGTAATTCTGAAAAACCAGCTACATTACTTGTAGATTGACTGAAACAACCATCTAAATGTGGCTACTGTGCTGCCATTATCTGGGTGTTAGTAGGCGCTATGTATGCATGGCAATGTTAACAATGAAAATGTCAAGGATGGAAACTATGCTTTCTGGTCCTTTATGCACATCACATGGAACATAATACAATGTGGATCATGCTTGCATTGATGTATCCTTGCTAAATGATTTATCTAATCATTTAGATATGATTGTTTCCAACAATAATTGTTTCCAACATATCTCAAAGAATAAAGGTTTCATTATTTTGAATCAGCTGATCACATCCCTCAAATATACAGATTTGTTTTTCAACACCCCAAGGAGAAGCACAAAAGTCACAACAAAAGAAGATGATTTCAGATGGTAGTTTCCTGTAAATAATTTCCTGGTGGTAAGCATTTACAAGAACTAGTGGGTAACATTTCTCTACTACGCCTTTATCTTCTCTTGCCCTGTTGCAAATTAGTACTCTTGTTCATAATGACAGTCCTAGGTCACTGCCAGATCCTTCTTCAGCAAAGAAAGATGTATATTCTGCTCTATTTCCTATGGCAAATAAGCACTTTAGACATTTGAAATTCTCGAAAGTAAAATTTCACACTACTTAAAAATAGAATTAAGGAGGCACCACATCACCATAATCTATGTGAATTCAAATTAAAAAGATATGCTATGTAATGAAAGCCATAGAAAGCTTTAATTCGGAGCTTCCCACCACTCCTTATTCCATGGAAAAAAAGTTAGGACAGTGGCAAGCTCGGAAAAATTTTGAAACATCTCTACAATTGTACCACCACATGAACAAAAGTTATTGGATAAAGCATCTTAGTTATTTTTCATAGCTCTAGGAATAGTTATATAAATACAATCTACTTAGTATTTATTGTTAACAAGAATTTATTTTCCTTTCTGGTTTCTTCCCTAACTAGTTGTGGATGTATGTGGGCAAAGCAGCTAGCTTCTGAGGGCCTCAGTTTTTTTTTTTTTTTTTTTTTTTTTTGAGACGGAGTCTCACTCTGTCGCCCAGGCTGGAGTGCAGTGGCGCGATCTCGGCTCACTGCAAGCTCCGCCTCCCGGGTTCACGCCATTCTCCTGCCTCAGCCTCCCGAGTACCTGGGACTACAGGCGCCCACAACCGCGCCCGGCTAATTTTTTGTATTTTTAGTAGAGACGGGGTTTCACTGTGGTCTCGATCTCCTGACCTTGTGATCCGCCCGCCTCGGCCTCCCAAAGTGCTGGGATTACAGGCGTGAGCCACCGCGCCCGGCCGAGGGCCTCAGTTTTTTACATAATACAAGAAAGTTGAATAAAATGATCATTATGGGCCCTTCCTGCTTTCTTTTTCTTATGGAGAAATAGTTAATAAACATGTAAATTTGAAATATAACTTCAGATAATGATCAGTGCTGTGTAAAAATTTGGGTGGGACAAAAGAGTGACTAGAAGTGAGGAGGTGACATTTAAGGTGAAACTTAAGTGATAAGAAGATAATCATATGAAAATGTTGGGGCACAGTGTGCTAGGCAGAGAGAACAGGAAATGCAAAAGCCCCAAGGCAGCAAAAAGACTACTGTGAAGGCTGGCACAGTGATAGGCTATGACACTGGGGAGGTGAGTCTATGGTAAAGAGTTTAGGTTTGACTTTAAGACTAATGGTAAAGTGAAAAGACTGATGGAGTTGATGCTGAAGAGTGTTATGATCTAGTTTAAGTTTTAAGACAACTGTATGAGGTGCTATGTAGGCAACAGACTGTAAGGAAGCAAGAGTATTAGCAGACAAGGCAGAAGGCTAAGGATGGTGGTAGAGACTAGGCCTTCAGCAGTGGGACAATGGTGAGAAACAGTTGGACTTGAAAGTATGTTTAGGAGAGAGCAAACAGGACGTGCTAATGGATTGGAGTAGGAGGGTGGGGAAAAGAGAGGACTAAGGATGTCTAGTTATTGATCTGACAAATACATGATTTTGTCTGTAATGATAGCTTAATCTAAGGGCTTGGCTGTTGGTAATTTGCAACCGTTCAACTGTATATGTGACTGGATCATAGTGGAGATGTGAAGATTGAAAATGGAGATTTGAGAGACCTCAGCTTATACACGGTACTTAAAACCACAGGACTGGATAAAATCTTGAATGCTCTCATATTCACCTTTTCATTACCCAGCAGAAAAATTGGATCAGGTACATTGAGTCATTCTTATTAAATTACTTGCCATAGTATTTTAAAGTTCTTTGTGCTGATTTAATGATGTGATGCAGATGGGGAGAGAAGCTATGAAGTGTGATTCTGAAAATACATGGTTTTAGTTGTAGCTTAATTTGAGGTTTTACCGTTAGCTTTTTATAACTGTGTGTGTTTTCCAGGCATATCTTCACCTAATGTTGTTCTTTATCAGACTGAAAGGGAATACACAAGTTTTATCATCTAAATTTACTTGGATTGTGTCCCATTATCATTTGGTTTCTCATCTATCCAAAGCCAATTGATTTCCACTTAAGAACAAAGTTTTCTTTTTTTTTTTTTTTTTTTTTAATTAATTTATTATTATTATACTTTAAGTTGTAGGGTACATGTGCATAACGTGCAGGTTTGTTACATATGTATACTTGTGCCATGTTGGTGTGCTGCACCCATCAACTCATCATTTACATCAGGTATAACTCCCAATGCAATCCCTCCCCCCTCCCCCCTCCCCATGATAGGCCCCGGTGTGTGATGTTCCCCTTCCTGAGTCCAAGTGATCTCATTGTTCAGTTCCCACCTATGAGTGAGAACATGCGGTGTTTTGTTTTCTGTTCTTGTGATAGTTTGCTAAGAATGATGGTTTCCAGCTGCATCCATGTCCCTACAAAGGACACAAACTCATCCTTTTTGATGGCTGCATAGTATTCCATGGTGTATATGTGCCACATTTTCTTAATCCAGTCTGTCACTGATGGACATTTGGGTTGATTCCAAGTCTTTGCTATTGTGAATAGTGCCGCAATAAACATACGTGTGCATGTGTCTTTATAGCAGCATGATTTATAATCCTTTGGGTATATACCCAGTAATGGGATGGCTGGGTCATATGGTACATCTAGTTCTAGATCCTTGAGGAATCGCCATACTGTTTTCCATAATGGTTGAACTAGTTTACAATCCCACCAACAGTGTAAAAGTGTTCCTATTTCTCCACATCCAAAGTTTTCTTTAATTTTAAATCCACCTAATTAATTGTTTTAATTTCAAATGTAACAGCGTTGCAGGGAAAGCTTCATTTAAAGTTTATTAACTGAAGTAAACAGAAGATAGCAGAAATTGGAAGCATAGGCTTCTTCTGTTAACAATAATTCTCTCTTTTTATAATAGAAGCTAGTGTTTCACCTTTGTTTTCCCTTTTTCATTCTAAAATAAACACTTTAGTCTCCTTTACATAAATAGTATGAAAGACAAAGGGCTTATTTCCTTAAAAGACAAAAAGCCATTATAAATCAGTAAGTGAATAATGATGCACATTCCAACCAAAAACTAAAAACAAAACAAAACAAAACAAAGCAATGCAAAGAATATAAACAGGCAATTCACATCATATAATTGATGCTTAACCTCGGTTTATACACATTGTACTCTGATATTTTCCCAAATATTTTTGTTTTATAATAATAAACTGTAATTTTGTGATATCTGGCATATAATTCTGTGTGTCCTTTATTTCACTTTTCTTAGCATCTTAAACTATTTCTCTGTGTCTCCTTTATTCTCTGATTTTAATCCTGATCTGCAGAATAACTAGATCTAAGCAGAAGGAAACTGAGGAAATGGAAACAGGAAGTATTATTGGTACTAATTATTGGCCACCAAATCTGAGTTTCCTAACCCTCTTGACTTTTTCTGACATATTTTCAAAATTCTCTTTTTGATAAATCTTGTTTTCCCAGTTTCTAATTAATCTGCTTTTTGAAAATTTTGATCTGTATTTACTCTTACAGATCCTTCTGTTTTTCTCCCCGTAACAAAATATCTAAGATTTTCTTGACATTTCCTAAAGGAAAATTAAATTCAGATGACCAATGAACATTAAGTAATATGGAAGCATTTCTCTGAAAGGTAGAGTAGAAAAGTTCTGAGAATTCACACCAACAAAATAGGACTTGGAAATGGGAACTAGGAGTTGCAGCTAATATGGATGTTGGTTCTAGCAGGTAACATATAAATTTCTCCTAGAATGAAAATATCCCTTTGATAGATCTATTAAATTTATCTTAAATATCCAGAAACTAGGCTCTGGAAGCTCAGAAGCTAAGAATTAAATTATTTTTTTCCTAAAAATGGAAAAAAAAGATCAGAGTGGGCCTAGCAGTCAGGCCAAAGTCTAATTTGAAAAGGGAGCTGAGGCAGTTTCTTGATAAAGGACAAGGAGTTAAATAAAGCAATTCTCCCTCCCTCCTCTTTACAAAATATATATATATATATATATATATATTTAGCTAAATTCTCCTTTAATGCAGCTCAACTCTTAGTATCAGATCTAGCTTTGACTATTTTTAACTTTTTATGTATATAATGAGTAGTGTATCTCATTATTAGCTTACCAACAGGATTCCAAACTCTAGGAAGCACAGAGCAGCCAGTAGATAGAAATACGGGGTAATGACAACAGGCTTTCCCAATAGCTGTTGCAATATTAAGAGTGATCCTCATGTAAACAATAGGAGAAACATGTTTCCTGTCCACAAGTTGCTCTATTATGCCAGAGTAACTAACATCTAACATGGTTGGCAAATCATTACCTCACTTGCTGGCAGTGGTGCAGCTCTAACTTGTGTCATAATCCAGAGCTGGCCACCTCACATGTGCAACAGAGGTAGCTGAACACCACAGTTTTTAGGTGGGTGCTCCATCTGTAAAGAAGCAGTCACCTTCCCTTCAACTCAGCATTTACCTTATTGACAAGCCCAGACTTTGCCAGCTAGTCTGCAACTCTTGAATATGTTTCAAAATGAGAGAGAGATAGTTTGGCTTTAAAAGACCTACCTCCTACATCATCTTCTGAAATTCATAGCTCAAACTCAGTGCTGAGTTGGGTTCCCTGCTTGGCAACAAAATGTTTTCCATTAAATCTGGAATTTGTTGTTGCTTAGTCTATATGGATTTTCTCTTTCTTTCAAGGTAATAAAGAAATTAGTGACAGAATTAGCTAGATTATTGATAATTATTGGTTTAAAAATAGACTGAAATACTGATATAAAAGGTATTTTTTTGCTGTAACAAACTTAAAAGCAGCAAAGGCAGTGTTTTCTTTTAATTTGAAAAAATTATTTTTGTGTTAAGAAAATATATTAAATCAAATCTCTACTAACCCACCCTTAGATAACAACTCATCAGAAACAGCTTTTTAAAAAAAAAAAAATAAGAGAATGTTGATGGAGTATGTGGGCTGAGAAACATTGGGTAGAACACAAAATGTATCCATTTGATACAAAATATAAATAACTATTAATTTGATCTATTTTTAAGAACTAGAAAGCAGATTCTAACATCAAAGTATATTTTACTGCAAAGCAGGAAAAATAGACTTTGAAAGATCTGAGAAATTAAAGAGATAAGTTTGATTTTCATTGCATGAAACTTATATAACTTTTCTGGATATTATGCACTTCTGTACTCCCAAATTTATATTCTTAGAAATATACTCGCAGTTTACCTTCAGGTTTACACACACACGAGTACAACTTACATAATTAAATTGTAAGAGAAAATGTAAACAACAACACTTGAAAACTGAATTCAGAACACTAAATTTTTAGAAAATTAATAATGGTAAGGGTTTAGCTCTTTGAATCAGTAAAATCTACATTATCTCATATGGTGGCCCGGGTCTTAGAGCTTTGGCCGTCATTCCTTTTGCTTAGGCAAGTTCTTTCATTCATAATGGCTGTGTACAAAATCAATTCAAAGTTTAATACAATAATAATAATTTAATTCACAGTTTTTGTGGGTCAACAATTCAGGAGAAGCTCAGCCGTAAAGTTTTTGTTTAAGGTGTCTCATGAGGTTGTAGTTAGGTGGCTGTGGCTGAGTCAGCTCCTAAGTTTCTTTACACACCTTCCAGGTATCTGGTATCTGATCTGAGAAAATTCAAACAGCTGGGACTGAAACATCTGGGGCTGCTTGGGCCTCTTCCTCCATCTCTTTGTGATCTGTGAGATTTCTCCAGCATGGAAGTTTCAGGATAGTCCGGTTTCTTACACGCTAACTCAGGACTCCCAAAGAGAGAGAGAGAAAGCTGGGACCTTTATCATCTTTTATGACCTTTTTTTTTTTTTTTTTTTTTTTTAACCACAAGTATTGACAAATTGAGTTAAAAATTTCTGCTCAGGTTCAACAGGTTACATAGATGGCACCATTTAATGGAGGCATTATCAACATCACATTGTAAGAATGTGACATGGGATATATATTGCTGCATCCAAATATGGATAAATACAATCTGCCACACTAACAAAAGCCTGGCTGAGCATTACACTTAGGATTTTTTTTCTGTATAATGATATTTAGAACAATAATAAAAATAGTTTTAAAATGGCAAATAAGGAATTGCCGCCACCACAGAAGAAAGAGATCATTCTGTTTGATGAACGTATACTCTCAGGTGACAGCCTTTCATACTTAATTGTATCCATCTCAGGTGTACCTTCAGTTTCTGTGTTTCCTCTTTTTATTTTATTTATTTTATTTTATTTTATATTTTATTTTTTCTGAGACAGGGTCTCTCACTTTGTCACTCAGTGACAAAAGGCTAGAGTGCGGTCGCACAATCTCAGCTCACTGCAGCCTTGATCTCCTGGGCTCAAGTGATCCTCCTGCCTCAGCTCTCCCAAGTACCTGGGACTACAGACACACGCCACCATGACCAGTTAATTTTTTTGAGGGTTTTGCCATGTTGCCAAGGCTGGTCTTGAACTCCTGACCTCAAGCAATCCACCCTCCTCAGCCTCTCAAAGTGCTAGGATAACAGGCGTGAGCCACCACGCCTGGTTCCATTCATTTTTCTGTTGTTGCTGTTTAACAGATACTTATTGAGTACCTGCTGTGTAGTAAGCAGTGTATAAGAGGATGAGGTTGAAGTTATAGGCACAAAGTCATAATTACTGTCCTCACTGAACACAGTGAGAATCGTGTTTTGAATAGTTTGTAAATGAGGCAAGTCTTCAACATAAGTAGCAGCAGATTTGAATTTTAGGAGTTCATGAAGAGCTAAGTGTTATATGACTCTGACAAGAAAAAAAAACTGCATAGTACCAGCTTGAGTTCAAATAAAGGTAATGGAAAGTAGGGAGACCAAATTTTGTGTGTGTGTGTGTGTGTGTGTGTGTGTGTGTGTGTGTGTGTGTGTATGTGTGTGATTTAGAAATAGACTCTGAAATAACTTAAAGAAAGAAGTTCAGGCCGGGCGCGGTGGCTCAAGCCTGTAATCCCAGCACTTTGGGAGGCCGAGACGGGCGGATCACAAGGTCAGGAGATCGAGACCATCCTGGCTAACATGGTGAAACCCCGTCTCTACTAAAAATACAAAAAACTAGCCGGGCGAGGTGGCGGGCGCCTGTAGTCCCAGCTACTCGGGAGGCTGAGGCAGGAGAATGGCGTAAACCCGGGAGGCAGAGCTTGCAGTGAGCTGAGATCCGGCCACTGCACTCCAGCCTGGGCGACAGAGTGAGACTCCGTCTCAAAAAAAAAAAAAAAAGAAAGAAGTTCAAAACAGAAAAGTATTTTGAGACCATGATGGTGGTAGTATCACAAAAAGATAATTAGCTTAGTTCTCCAAGGAAACTTACTGGAAAGTATATATCAATTTAATTATGTAAATTTGAGCATAAGTGGTTTAGTGTATATTCTATAGGAGTTTTGTGTGTGCCTGTGTGTGTGTGATAAGTCTTCCATTATCTTAGAACTTTTTTAGTGTTTTGAAAATCAAAACAATGTCTGGGACACTGCCAGAAAAAGGTATTTATTACATAAAAAGATATAATTTTATCAAAATTTTAAACCTTAGCTAATTATTAATTTAAAAAATCTAAGGTCAAGGCCTCTTCTATTAATAGGTTTGCTATTCTGGTGTATAATCTGTACAAAATAAAGTCATAATAGCTCATTGTTTGTAGGGACTTTAAAAACCATCTAGTCCCCAAACTTCTCCCATGTTTTAATCCATTCCACAAAATTTCCCACCAAAGTTGTCCAGTTTTTTTCTTAAATAACTTCAGTGAGAGGGCAAAGCATGGCTAGCATCCAGCGATGTGGTGCTTATTTCATTTTTCAGTCTCCTTGCAAATACAGTTGATTCTCTTTATTCAAAGATTCTAAAATTGTGAATTTGCCTACTCACAAAAATTTATTTGTAACTCCCTAATCAACAGTTACTGCACCTTTACAGTCATTCATGGACATGAGCAAAGTGGCAAAAACTTTGAATGTAATTATGTGCACCTCCCCAGTTGAGGAACAAAATGGTGCTTTGCCTTCTTGTTTCAAATCTGATACTGTAAACAAGTATTCTTTCTGCAGTCTATTTAGTGACATGTACTTTGCATTTTTGTGCTTTCCGTTGGTAATTGTGTTATTTAAATGGCCCCCAAGCTCAGTGCTGAAATACTGTCTATTGTTGCTAAGTGCAAGAAGGCTGATATATATCTTAGGGAAGAAGTACATGTGTTAAATAAGCTTTGTTTAGGCATGAGTTATAGTGCTGTTGGTTATGAGCTCAATGTTAATGAATCAATGATACACATTAAATAAAATGTCTTTAAACAGAAACAGAACAACATGTTGATGTATGGATCCATTGGAAAAAAATGTGAGTGGGGCTTGCAGAAACCTAACCTTGTATTTCCCCTATGAGCAATAATTCAGTATTTATTAATTCAGTGTCTGCCACAACTTTGTAGAACATAAATACTGTGAATAATGAGAATTAAGTGCACAAATAAGCATATTACAAATACCCAATAAGAGAGTGAGCACTGAGCTTTCCTTTGAATATTCTTAGTCTCAAATGACATTTCTGAACCTTCAATTCTTTCTCATTGTAGAAAGGATAGATCTTATGATATAACTTCTAAATTCTACTGAGAAAAAAATCAAATAACTACAAGTCTTATTACCTGTGATTATTTGGCCTAGCAACCAGGATTCTGTTGTGCTTTTCCTCTGTAAAAACTATTTTCACAAAAATAGCCACTGGAGCCAGTTTACAGTCAACCCTCATAGAAGTAACAGAGAGAAGGCAATACTATATTCATGCTGGCTAGAGAATAAGCAGCACGTGATAGAGAAGTATGATAAAAACAAAACCCTTTTTTTTTTTTGAGACGGAGTCTCGTTCTGTCACCCAGGCTGGAGTGCAGTGGCTTCATCTCGGCTCACTGCAAGCTCTGCCTCCCGGATTCAAGCCATTCTCCTGCCTCAGCCTCCTGAGTAGCTGGGACTACAGGCTCCTGGCACCATGTCCAGTTAATTTTTTGTATTTTTAGTAGAGACGGGGTTTCACCATGTTAGCCAGGGTGGTTTCGATCTCCTGACCTCGTGATCTGCCCGCCTTGGCCTTCCAAAGTGCTGGGATTACAGGCGTGAGCCACCGCAGCTGGCCAGGAACAAAACTTTTAAACCATCTGCTATGGTCTGAATGTTTGTGTTTTCCCCAAATTCACATGTTGAAACATAACCCCCATGATATTGGTATTAAGAGGTGAGGTCTTTGGGAGATGATTAGATCATGAGGACTCTGCCTCCATGAATGAGATTCCTGACCTTATAAAAGAGGCCTGAGGGAGCCTGTTTTCCCCTTCTGCCATGTAAGAACACATAAGACGTGCCATCTATGAGGAACAAACCCTCAACAGATACTGAATCTTCTGGTACTTTGATCCTGGAATTCCCAGACTCCAGAGCTGTAAGCAATAAATGTCCATTGTTTATAAATCATCTAGTCTAAGGTATTTTGTTATAGCAGCCTGGATGGATTAAGACATCATCCCTGGACTTCATGATCAATAACTTTTTCTTGTAATTCAATGGCAATCCTTCAGTAATAACCCATGGCAATTGTCTATATTCCAAATGTGTAAGCATGGCTTGACAGCGAGTGAAAATTTTGTTGTATTTTAAGGTGTTGGTAGTAGAAAAACCAGAAAGTTGAAGTTATTGGAATGATGTGAACAGAAGCAAAAATATTCCAAAGATGTTTACCATATATTACATTTTCACATGCTCCCCAACATTTTCCAATCTTGTTGTTGTTAAGCAGGGCAATGTGACTAGTCCTGGCAAATGATGTTTGGGCAGAAGTGGCACACTCTTCTAGTACAAGCCTACAAGCAGGTTTCTTCTCCTCTACTTCCCTTGTACTCTTTTCCCCTGATACAGGGAGCCTAAGAACTTCCATTGTTGTGAAGGTGCCACGAGAGGACTAAATCTCTGTCATCCCGAGTCCTTAAACAAGGAGCAGACCTCTACTACCCTACCCAACTTGATGACTAATTACCATGTAGAAGAAAACCTTGATTTGGTTAAAGCACTTTGAATTTGGGATTACTTTTCTCATTATTGTTATATATTAAATGTTTCTTTTTATTCATTTCATCCTGAATACACATACAAGGTGTTCTGGGTCAGATACAGGTTTCCTCGTACTAATTCCTCACAGTAAAGAAGTGTATTGGGCCCCCTTTGCCCAAGTCCTAACCTTTTTGGCCACATAGTAAAAGCCAGGTCAATTGACCTACATAAATGGCCAAGGAAAATTTATTTTTCCTTGCTTATAAAGAGGAAGGAGGCAGCTGTCACCTTTCCCTTCTAAAAGGATCTCCTTATTTCAACCCTTTGATAGGACAATAAAATCTCTCCGGGAGCCAGATAGCCCATACATATCTCAACTTTTAAAACCTACCTACCTAGAGAGGTCTTCGGGTTCTGGAGCTTCATTCCGTTTTGAAATGTGTTACGATTTAGATGTTTTCTCCCTCCAAGCTTCATGTTGAAATTTGATCCCCAATGTGGCACCTCTTAATGCCATCACAATAGCAATTAAATTTCAACATGAGTGTTGGAGGGGAAATTCAAAACATAGCAGAGTCCTTGTTACCTGGTGTCTAAGTATCTATATGTCAATATGAATACACCTAACAAGGGTCTGTTTTGTTCAAATGTGAGGGAGGCTCAAAACAATAGTAAGAAGTCCATATTGAGAAAAAAGGTCTTCCTCAGAATAAATTCTGTACAAGTCATAGTTTCTATAAGAAGCTGGGGACTCCAACTCCTTCAAGTCTGACTCAGTCTTGGTATAATAACTTAAAGTAATTTAACTGCATGGACCTGGCCCAGAACGTGCCTTAGGGGGACAAACACCTCTCTGGGCTTGGCTCCTGCTGTCACCTTCATTGTACTTTTCTCTAGTGATGATTTCCAGCAGTTGTCATTCAAACTGACTGTACATTGGACTTGGACTTGGTATTTAAAAGACCCAAAGAAACTTCAAATTTTTCCCTTTGAAGGGTGAAGTAAAGCTCTTAAACTGAGGTTATGTTATTACTTCATTAAGAGAAATTAAATGGAGATCTAAATATCAGCTATAAAATCTTTCTAAAAGTAAATTCTAATCCAGTTTTCAAGGGGGATCGGAGAGTCTCTTGAGGAACCAGGGCATCATGTTCTAAACATTTCTCCTTCTGCAAACAGAAAGCCTAATGGAACACAATATAAAATAATGCGAACTTTTTCCATGGCTTCAGTCTTTTTTTTTCTTAAATTTAGCTCATCAACACAAAGCCACAGGGATCTGTCTTCAAAATCTTAACACAGCAAGGAGAGGAACATTTTATCTTCCTGATGAAAATAATAAAAATAATTCTTGTCTCCCATAAAATTCCTATCCTCAGGAAGTTGGGGTAAATGCTGACTGTACTTTGTACATATCGTTGTGGCATTTCACATGGTGTTTGGTTTTTTCTCACCTGTAATTTAGTTTGACATCTGGGAAGAAATATCTGAAGCATAATTAGTTATAATTTTCCATCTCTTAATAGTAGTATAATTAAAGTATTTGTAGGCATTGTGAATTTAATTGACATGCAAACAATATGGTTATGGGTGGTAAATACATACTAATTTCCACATCAAAAATTTTAACAAAATAAGAAGCTTTTTGCTATGTAAGTCTTTTGACAGAGCCTCTTTCAACGGTTAATTTTTTTTTCTCATAATTATATTTCTGGCATAGGTTTGGCTCCAAACAGGAGCATTTATCTTAGCCTTGATAAGGATCCAAGTGCTAAATGATACCTTGAAAACTGAATAGAGGGAAAATTTAAATAATTTAGAAGGCAGACGCATAGAGAAATAAGGGATATTTGGAAGGTAAACACACAAATAAGAGAAACTATTTATAAAATAATGTTATAAACATTATTTAGGGGAATTATTGATTCTACAGCAACCTCTGCCTTCTTTCCCACCCAATGTGAGATGAACCTATTGGGGAGATTAAGAGCTTATGTGGTATGAACCAGGCCTGAGTTCAAATCCCCTTGTGTCATTTAATAGGTACATGTCCTTGGGTATATCTGGACACTCTCTTAGATACAGTTTGTTGTTATGTAAAAATAGAGAGAAGGATCCTTGATTTCTCTCTTTCTCTTACTCCTTTAGCAACCAATGTGCCAGGAAATTCTTGTCAGGAAATCCTATTAGCTCTACCTTCAAAATATCTAATGGTTAAATGTATGCATCAACTTGACTAGTCTATGTAGTGCCCAGATATTTGGTTAAATGCGATTCCTGGTGTGTCTGTGAGGGTGTTTCTGGAAGAGTTTAACATTTGAATCAGTAGACTACGTAAAGCAGATTTTCTCCCCAACATGAGTGGAACTCATCCAGCCTGCTATAGACCTGAATAGAATAATAGGTTAAGAAAGAATTCTTTCTTTCTGCCTGACTGTTTTCGAGCTAGGATGTCACTCTCCTCCTGCTTTCAGATTTGGACTTGAACTGAAACTTCACCATCAGCTTTCCTGGTTCTCAGGCCTTCAGACTTAGACTGAAATTATAACATCAGCTTGCCAACTTCAGATCTTGAAATTCTCAACCTCCGTAATCACATGAGCTGATGCCTTATGGTCAGTCTCCCCATTCCTTGATAGATAGATGATTGATAGATAGATAGATAGATAGATAGATAGATAGATAGATAGATAGATAGACAGACAGACAGACAGACAGATGTAGATGTCTATCTCCTGTTGGGGTGTTTCTCTAGAGAACCCAGGCTAATATAAAATAAATCTATGTTGGTTCAATAGCCCACTATCCTTTGTCTGAATACTGAATATGCTTGTCCTTTGCCTTCTGATTTCAATCTCGCTTCTTACTGTCTTGGGTTCTCAAGGTAGCAGCCACAGTGAACTTTTTAAAATTTAAGTTAGATTGCAAGTTTTAAGATCTGTCCTTCCTTTCCTCTAAACTCTCCACTGACTCCCCTTCTCATTCAGAGTAAAAACCAAGGTCCTTACAAAGGCTTACAAGGCTCAACTTTATCTAGCCCCCAGTGACCTAGGCTATATCTTACTAGGCTATATCTCATTGGTATACTCTAGCTACTCTGACTGGTTTACTATTCTTTAAGCCTGATAGGCAAAACTCTGCCTTAGAAACACTCTTTTCTCAGATTTCTTAAGTTTTTGCTTAAATATCAACTTCTGAATAAAGCCTACATTTCTATTTAAAACTACAACCTCCACTGGGCATGGTGATCCATGCCTATAATCCTAGCACTTTGGGAGGCTGAGGCAAAATTATTGCTTGAGCCCAGGAGTTCAAGACCATCTTGGGCAACATAGTGAGACATTGTCTCTACAAAAAATAAAAATAAATAAAACTGCAACCTCTCTCTCCTTACCCTACTCACTGTCTTTTTTCCACTTCTGTGTTTTCTATATCGTATTCCAACTCTATAGATACAATAGAGTTTACCTATTAGACTTACTGTTTATTATCTGTCTTTCCCTCTTCAAAATGTAAAGTTATCATAACAACGGCAGTGATTTTGGTCTGTTGTATTCACTGAACACTGTTCCTGGAACAGTGCCTAGAACATGGTAGGTGCTCAATAAATATTTGTTGTATGAATGAATAAGTACCTATGCCATAATGTTTTTAAATATTAAATTCAATAGTTTAATAGTGCTATTTCATTCTTGCCTAGATATTTCTGTTTTCTTGTTTGTAAACTGTCATCAGTCCTCCCCATATTCTCGGCTGTCAAATAAAAAAATAAAATACAAAAAGCATCATGTAAAAATTGTTTAAAAAAATTAAAATTGGTTTTATTTTCAGTTTTCATGAATATCCTTGCTTGCTTTGGTTAATTGTTTCATTAGAAACATTTTAGCTAATCCTTTGCAGGATCTACTGCTAACAGAACATCCTGAAGAAATTTAGCCTCCTTGGAAATGCTAAGTGCACATATGCACACACAAACACACACACGCACACAATTAAGAACAAACGCCAGTTTTAAGATCAAGTGAGAGAAGAAGAAATGGCATTAGCACTCAGGTGACAAAACATATTGTGATCTAATGTTTCCATCTTAGTTAACATCATAACAGCTTAGTTAACAGCATGATATATATATAATATATATATATGGAATATATATATAGAAAAAATATTAATATCCTGCACTATAGTGAAGGACACATCAGGTAGTGTATGAAAGTCCAAAAGTGCAGTATTTATTTCTTAATAAATATTAGTTGATTTTGAACATTACAACCAGGTATATTTTACTTAGTCATTTGATATCAAAATTTTCATGTTTTTAAATTTTCTCTGACTATAACAGCAAAGCATACTTTTTATATTACCTTAGTCTCTTCACTAAGCTTTCTTAAGAAGGTAAATGGAGATTATCACGTATACCCCAATATACTATCATTCTCATAATGCAGCCTTCTGTGATTTTGATTAACCCATACAAATGAAATGACAAAACTGAATGTTTAAGCCCCAAGTTAGAGTCTCTGAACCCAGGCAGTCATCATGTTGGTGTAGATCTCTCATGAAACACCAGTTGAAATGGCCCACTAGTTAGTCTTTACCATATCCTAAGTGCAGTCATGATCTTTCAGTAAGTTTCAGGCCATGGTCTCCCTTCTCCAGGAGACTTTCAATGTACCCATAAGATCAAAGATTAATTAATTTTGTTCTTCATTCTCTTGAAATGATCGTGATGTGTATGTGTATCCATGCATATACGTTTATGTGTGTGTATATATATAAATGTGTACATGTCTGTGTGTGTGCATGTGTGTATGTATACATCAAAGAGTAAAAGATTTAAGTACCTGACTAAAGTATCTTTGAGGGTAAATCAAGGATATATGTAAATTAATACATTAATAGTTTTATGACCATAGAACACTGTAACAAATATGGCTGAAAAATGTTTCTAAATACCAACTCTTGCTTCCATTCCTTTTTAAAAATCGTTTGTTTTTTTGTTTGTTTGTTTCCAATGGGTTACATTTTAACAAGTGATTTTTAGCCTTTTTAAGTTCTTTTAATATGTTAGTTTAGTTTGTTGCTTGGGAAGTTTTTCACATTTGCAGATTGATGATTGATTTAATGCCAGGGCACTGAGGTCCAAAATTTTGTCTTAATGAAGACTCCCTCTAATAATATGATATTTTGGAGTCTATCAAAATTACTTACAAACTGTACAGAAGAGGTTGTCATAACAACCAGAGATTAGTGGCTTCATGTTCCAGATTTTCAGATTTAATGCATATACCTGAATAATAGCATTGCTCTGCTTTGCTTAGAACCATTTCTAAAATAAATAAAATGTGTACCTTGAGCATTAAAGTGCTTAAGGATTTTTCTTTATTCTATGCAATAAAGAAATAATCTATGCAATTCTTGTCTCTCTCTCTCTCGTACACATGTGTGTATACACTTAAAATATATGTAAATAGGGCTGGGAGTGGTGGCTCACGCCTGTAATCCCAGCACTTTGGGTGGCTAAGGCAGGCGGATCGCCTGAGGTCAGGAGCTCAAGACCAGTCTAGCCAGCAGGGTCAAAACTCATCTCTACTAAAAAAAAATACAAAAAAATTAGCAAGGGCATGGTGGTGTGTGCCTGTACTCCCAGCTACTCAGAAGGCTAAGGCAGGAGAATCACTTGAACCTAGGAGGTGGAGGTTGCAGTGAGCCAAGATCCTGCCACTGCACTCCAGACTGGGCAACAGAGCAAGACTCCATCTCTTTCTCTCTCTCTCTCTCTCTCTCTGCCTCTCTCTCTCCCCCCATATATATATATATATACACACACACACATACATACACACACACACACACTATATATACACACACACTATTATATATGTATACATACTCTCTCTCTCTACATATATATATACATATAAATACATACTTTGTATAGCCCACCCTTTTCCCTATCTATGAGCACAAATTCTTCACATGTCTTAAGACATGAACTCCAAAATTGTTTCAGATACACTAGGCTTCCAGCCCCTGACCCCATTCCTCCCATTGCCCTTTTTTTTTTTTTTTTTTTTTTTTTTTTTTTTTTTTTTTTTTTTTGAGACGGAGACTCGCTCTGTCGCCCAGGCTGGAGTGCAGTGGCCAGATCTCAGCTCACTGCAAGCTCTGCCTCCCGGGTTTATGCCATTCTCCTGCCTCAGCCTCCCAAGTAGCTGGGACTACAGGCGCCCATCACCTCGCCCAGCTAGTTTTTTGTATTTTTTTTAGTAGAGACGGGGTTTCACCGGGTTAGCCAGGATGGTCTTGATCTCCTGACCTCGTGATCCGCCCGTCTCGGCCTTCCAAAGTGCTAGGATTACAGGCTTGAGCGACCGCGCCCGGCCCCCGTTGCCCTTTTTGAGCCTCTTTTCCAGTACTTATGACTTCTTAATTTGTACTCAATTTATGTGCATAAGCATCTATATTTTCCTGAGTTTCTGCACTCCTGAAAGATGGGGAATACTTACTTCTCTTAGTGTTTCTCTCAGAGGCCACTACAGTACCTTAAACATAGGAGTTAAATAGATATTGAGTGAAATGAATATATGTCTTTGTCAAACAACTGCTCGGGAAGAGCACATAGAGTTTCCTGACTGGCAGTTACTGCTTTGATGAGGTACTGACGTCCTATGTACCTATGTAAATGGAGCTGCCTTCAACTTTAGAGATCAGCATTCATCTTATTAAATATTAAAATGAGCTCTCTGTAGAGTACTTTTTTTTTTACTGTCATTTGATTAACTGCACTATAAAGTTATTTTATAATGTCAGAGAAAGTGCGAAGCATTCAAGACATCACAAGACTACCACAGGTCTTAGAATACAGAGGCATTTAGATTTTAAGACCAGAACTAAATTAACTATGGAGATAGAGTAGTGAAAGCACTTTTCACATTGGCTGGCCCCTTGAAGAATTTTCTACTCTCATTTCTTTTTCTGAGTCACTATATAAAAATTCAGTGTCGTATTTTTGCACATTTACACAATAGAATAGAATTCCTAAAGAATCTAACGAAGTGCACAGGTGAAACAAGTCCATTGCTGAAACAGGACAATTAGGGACAACAGGACACACAATTTTTCTGCATTTTGTTTTCAAATATCTCTTAAACTGAATAATGTTCTAAACCTGATTGAACCTTCATATTCCCATTCTCAGATTACTTCTTTCTGGGTATTCTTCTCCACAGTTTCTATTCTTAGCAGGTCATCAGGCAGGTAGTTGCAAATATAATATTGCTCCTGTAATTCATATGCTAAGAATTGTAAAGTGCTGTAGCCCACCATCAATCCTAGACCTTAAGTTGTCACATGAATAACACCCATCCCACTCCCCACCAGGGCCTTTCTTCTTTGCCACACACACATCTACCAAATTCTGCTGGTCTCAAGTGTTTATTTTCCTATTGATAAGTAATTTAAAAATCTATTTCCCAGTTACATTAAAGGTATAGGTTATGAGTGAATTTTCCTGACAATCAGTACGTTTTTTTTTTTTTTTTTTTGGGAGGACATGAGGGGAGATTTAGATTTAAAATAGGTCAATTTTTTTCCTATGAAAACATGGAAATATTTAGAATTCCTTTTCTAAAATCCAGATAATTTACATTAAATCTGACAATGAAAAACATTGCAAGCCATAATCTTGCTGTAAGCTCATTTTACTCTGCATCTGAAAGTAATGGATTTCAGAGCTGTGTAATTCAGAACTCTATTCCCCAAAGTGCAGACTGTTAGGAAAAGGCAACATTTGGGAATTTCAGACTATCTTGTTGTATAATTGGTAATGAAATAATGGTACTCAGATTAAGAAGAATTAGTTCTGATATACTGAGTGTATACAACCCAATTAGTCAATTTTTGATGTTGGTAAAATCCACAGTTTCCCAAAACAGGTATATGGATGAAAGGAACTCTATGGGTGGTCCAGTAACTGAAAAGGGAAACTATGATCATTGAACCATCAGAAATTACCATCCTATAGGTTAAAAAAAAAAAAAAGTAAAATATCAGTAATTTCATATGGTTCAACTTAGTATATATCCTGTCTGGGGAAATTAAAAAATCACTTTCAAACAATTGTTTTGGTAGTTAGTATGAGGGCTGGCGTGTGAATAAATATTTCACACTAGGCAGTTTCATAGATGGTATAAAATTGCTCTCACAACATAATTAATGGGAATTTTTTTTTATAATACTAAGAAAATTAGGGTTAAGATGTAACCCTGATAAATTTATCAATATATGGGTACTTAACAATCACTTCCTGGTCCCCCTTAGAGAGGGACGCATCAAGTACAGAACTTCCTAGACTGGTTTCTAATGCTATTGAACTTGAAGATGCTATTAAATCTGATTAGTATTCTTCCATACCTTCATCTGTCTAAATATATTTGTTGAAAGCTTAATATTTACCAAGCATAGTACTATGTTTTGGAATCCAGCAAAGAAAACACACAAAGCTTATTCTAAAAAATACAGACACCTATTCAACCCATAATAATTATGCTATCCACCTTTTGTTAGAGCTGGGAAAATCTAGGGGGAGGAGGAGTGAATTTTAGTAGGAATAATCCGAAAAATTCAAAGTTGAGATGACTGTACAGGAATGTAACATACAGCTGTACTGTTTTACAATGATACAGAGGTACTGCATAGGAAAGCATGAATGCTCTGGCATGATGCTGTGCCCCTCTGGAAGAAGAGACTCATTTTCCAATTTTTACAAAAGTGTACAATGGGTAAGTAGAGTCCATGAAAATGAGAGAGAAGGTGGAAATGACTAGTAGGTAGTTGCTCAATACTGCATCTGAAAACCACTTTGAAAGCCCAGGGTGATTCATCTCCATCATTCTGGCCCTGTCCACGCATGAAGAGTGCTGAAAAGAGATCTTACCACCTCTGAGTCAGGCTTTTGTATGGTACCCACATTTGCAATTGTAGATACAATTCACTTAAATTGGGAAGAGTCCTTAAAAGATCATCAACATAATTCTTTGACTGAAGAATCAGAGAAGTAGAGAAGTGATACTTTTCAAGGACATATGAAGTGCTTAAGTATTTTGAAGGTAGGACAACTTTTACTGCAGTAACAAACGATCCCCAAACCCCAAATGCTTAAAACATTGAAAATTTCTTGCTCACTCTATACATCTGACAAGAGGCTACGCTTAGAGTCTTTCAGGAACCCCGGCTAATGGAGGCTATATCCCTGTAGCAGGAAGAAGGGAAGTTGGTGAAGGGTATATTGCCTTTCAGAGCTTTCATGTAGAAGTAATGCATATCACTTCTCAGTTTTTTACTGTCAAAGCAAAGGGGTTAGAGTTTGATCCTATATGTACAGAAATAGAGCTGTCATATTTATGAAAAGCCTTAATGACTACTATACCAGGTTAAGGAAGGAAATGTGGGTACCACACAAATCAACTATATATTATTTGAATTACATACTCACTGAAAAATCTTCACTGTATTAAGATATATAGAAAGTGGCTATCTTCCCTCTGGGTTATAAAGTTACAATAGCTATGATAACAAAACACCATTTGATAATAGATGAAATTTTTAAAAAGGTTTTGATGTGGGCAGAGTATAAATCATATAAAAGCTCACATTATTTATATTTTATATTGAAAGGAGACAGAAAGAAAAAGCCTAAACAGTATTTCTCCTCTATTCTGTATAGCTTGCTCTCAAGACCTACTCTGTGGTCTTTATTTATTGGAAACACTAAAATGAAGGCTTATCACATTTTATGACATTCTGGTCCATCTTTTTAGTATAGTATATAGGATAATTGCAGCAGGCAGTGTCTTTTGCATACCCAATAGCCACTTTCTCTTCCCTTTCCGGTAGAATTCTGACTTGCTTCAGTATCCACTCTGCCCACATAAGACGTGTGAGAAAATGCTAATTGGTCAAATTTAATCATTGTCATGCTATTCCCTTGCCTGTGTTATATTCAGAGGTGAATTTATCACTTTTCTGGACAGTGACTAACGAGGGATAGTCTGAAGGAAAGCTTTCTTCACTTTGAAAAATAACAAAGACAGTAATTTTTCTTGCTGGATATTGTCAAGTCTGTATAGGATGCCTGGAACTGTAGCAGCCATCTTATGAGAATGGAAGAAATGGTTTAGGAAAAACAGGCTGAGAAACTTGGAGGGACCTAAAATTCCTGAGCTCCATCTTTTGTTACGCAAGATTAAAAAAAAAAAAAAAAATGCTCAATTCTTTAAGCCAGTGCTTCTTAAAATGCTGGCTTGAAACAAGATAAAGGGCTATTCCGGAATATATAAAAACACACTTTCCTTCATTAAGGAAAGAAAAAAAGATATCAGATGGATATCAGTAGTGTCATAGTTGAGTTACATTTTGGTGCGAATTTAAACTCATTTTTTTTTCAACTGGATTATTTCAATACATTTATGTTTGGTGGGAGAAGCAATTTCCAACTATCCAGGAAAAATTCATTTTTATTCGTAAAGTATTGAAACACACATTTTAGTGCATACAAGGCCTAGAATTTGTTTTTAGGTAATTTTTATTCTTGGCTTCAGATTATCGAGAGGATTCACAGAATAGAGAGTGTTCATGGATCACCAACTAAATGATAGATGCAGGATACATGAATAAAGAAGCCTCTCTGGGCTCAGAAAGATCACAGGCTGGTATGAAAGGTAGATAAGGAAATCAGTCATTACAGTACCTGCTGAATTATAAGCCTGTTTACAGGGTGTGTGGAGTGTGATATGGACAATGAAGAGAAATCAGCAAGGGACTGGGTTTGGTGGCACATGCCTATAATCCCTCAGAGAACGAGGGATTGCAGCCGGGAGTATGAAAACAGCCTGGGCAATACAGTGAGACTCAGTCTCTTCAAAAAATAAAATAAAAAAAATATTAACCAGGGACAGTGACAAGCCCCTGTAGCCCCAACTACTCCAGATGCTGAGGCAGGAGGATCCCCTGGAGGGTGGCAGCCAGTTATGATTGTGCCACTGTACTCCAGCCTGGGTGCCAAATCGAGACGCTATCTCTTAAAAAAATAAAATAAAAAGGGGAGACTTTATAGAAAAGGTGGCACCTGAGCTACATTAAAACATGGAGGTGGCACATAAAACTGTGTGATATGGCTAGGATGAGGCTGAAACTATAAGGAAGTGACCATTGTCATGGTGAGGTGTTTTACAGTGAGTAAAATGATGACTCGCATTTTAGCACTATTATTCTGGCATCACTTTTGAAGACACAGTGTCTGCAGCACAGACCAATCTATTAACTATTGCAGAATTGCTCTGGGATCAACTTTAATGACTTACACAATGCCCATTATACTTGCCCCATCTGGCTTGTTCCAATTAAGCACTCTACACTAGAAACTTAAGGAAATTTGCCTCAATTTAGGTATATTTTATTTTCTTTTCTTAATTTTGAGATAGTCTTGCTCTGTCGGCCAGGTTGGAGTGCAGTGGTGCCATCTCGGGTCACTACAACCTCCACCTCCCAGGTTCAAGCAATTCCCGTCTCGGCCTCCTGAGTAGCTGGAATTACAGGCGCCCACCACTACGCCCAACTAATTTTTTGTATTTTTAGTAGAGATGGGGTTTCACCACATTGGCCAGGCTGATCTCTAACTTTTGACCTCGTGATTCACCCACCTCGACCTCCCAAAGTGCTGGGACTACAGGTGTGAGCCACTGTGCCCTACCTCTATTTTCATTTTTAATCTTCACAGCTACACTAAATTAGGTATCAACTTAAAGTGAGGTACAGATCGTTGAAGATGAGGAATGTATCAATCCTGGCTTTGGATCCAGCCAAGTCTTAGTTCTGAGCCCACATACTTAACCTCTATGGTCTCTGCAGCAAAACCTACATTTTGAATTACGTCCTTCACTGTGGCCATGGCTTAATCATTGAAACAATGATAGTGACTTGTCTTTAAAACAAATCTTGGATTCTGACCAAAATTCCTATTCTGGTATTCTAGCGAGTTAGGGAAACATATGCAAAAGGTGCAAACTTTTTACTTGGTCCTGATTAGTTTCACGTGGGCATTTGTGGGTTCATCCAGTGTAATTTTTTTTTTTTTTTTTTTTCCGAGAATCTGGACTTTTTTGGAGACCTCCAGGTTTTAAATATTGGCTTGAATTTTAAAAACCAGTTTAGGGAAAGAGAAAATTAAACTACTGTTATGGTTAACTTTGTGTCAACAAGGACACAGTGCTCAAATATTTGCATCAACAATCCTCTAGATATTTCTCTGAAAGTGTTTCTTGAATTATTATGAGTTTACCATTTAAGTCAGTGGACTTGGAGTAAAGCTGACCCTCTTTATAATGTGGCTAAGCTTCTTGAATTAGTTGAACATCTTAATGAACCAAGACTGACCTCCCCCAAGGAGGAATTCCACCAGCAACTGCCTTTGCTGGGTCTCCAGCCCGCTGGCATACCCGTATTTCCAAACCACCAAGCCTCCAGAATCGGATGAGACAATTTTTTCTATGTGCATCCTCTTGATCTGTTTGTCTAGAGAATCCTAATACAGAAACTAAGCAGTTATACACCCTCTGTAACTTATGCACTTACAGCCAGCCTACTGAAGCCTTTTTGGGGGTGGCACCATCTGTACTATTACAAGACAGGTAGAGGTTTTTTCTCTCACATATATCCCTCAAATACTTCTCTAGCTAGACTTAGCTACCCATAACTATTGATTCCTAATCTATTTTAACATTCTCTCCAAAAAATTCAAATTTAGGACTTGTGAGACAAGTTTTTATATAACTTACTAGATCTCAAAAACAATCCAATGAGGTAAGACTTATCATAATTTCCAAGAAAAACAAAAAATCATCTAACAAACCTTAAACTTACTCTTGCTTCTCCTTTTTTTTGAGACAGAGTCTCGCTCTGTCACCCAGGCTGGAGTGCAGTGGCGCATTCGCACCTCACTGCAACCTCCGCCTCCCAGGTTCAAGTGATTCTCCTGCCTCAGCCTCTTGAGTAGCTGGGACTACAGGCATGCGCCACCATGTCCAGCTAGTTTTCTTCTATTTTTAGTCGAGAAAGGGTTTCACCATGTTGGCCAGGATGGGCTCAATCTCTTGACCTCGTGATCCACCTGCCTTGGCCTCCCAAAGTGCTGGGATTACAGGCATCAGCCACCTTGCCTGGCCGCTTCAACTTTTTCCAAAGATGAAAAACCTTTATGTTCCATACAAGGAACTCTCTCAATACAGGATACCTGATCTACCACTGAATAATCAAATAACAATGACACACAAGTACAAGAGACATATGAGCAAAGTCATATAAATTAAGGCTGCATCATAATTAAGTAGTTATCAGGTGACTGTTGAAGAACCTAAAGTGAGGCCCTAGGTGAGAAACAAAAAAATCAAAATGGAAGTTTTTAGCAAATCAGTAGTTGTACCCAAGGGCCATATAAGAAATCTAATGATATAGTGGGGAGTGGCCTACACAGCTATTTTTTTTTTTTTTTTTTGATGAAGGGATATAGAACCACTCAGAGCAATTTTTAAAAAATCCAGAAATATACTTTTATGGAAATAGGTTTTTAAATGTTGGTTTAAAAACAGAGCATCACCCTTTCACCAAAGTCTGGAGGCCAAACAGACTACCAGTCTGGAGTCTATTTT
Source organism: Macaca fascicularis (assembly GCF_037993035.2). Lineage (NCBI taxonomy): Eukaryota > Metazoa > Chordata > Mammalia > Primates > Cercopithecidae > Macaca > Macaca fascicularis. The sequence continues at coordinate 90,587,877 of NC_088380.1, read as the reverse complement.
ATTGCAGCATTTTAACATCAGTGGTATTCCAACAGTGAGCAGATGAAAATACTCAGTAGTTACTGTCCTACATCTTATACAAAGTCCTAAAATGTAATGACTTCATTACATTTTAAATGGCAAGCAGCATTTCACTACTTATAAAATAAATTCGATTCACATATATAATTACTAATCAGAACTACCTTTTATCCCATTTCTACTAGGCTATATGATAGTGAAAGCACCAGAATAAATTGGGAGTACTTACTATACTACAAATTACATAGTATTATATTCCATTTCAAATATTCTTTTATTCATTCTAATTAAGACTAGTACTGGTCACCAGAACACTTACTGAGGCAAACACTTCTGTTTTAGGTTACAGACCTAGAGAAACACAAAAAACAAAACAAAAAAAGAATGAAGCTCCTAAATACCTGATTATCCAGAACTTCAATTGGAATAAACTAATACTTTTCCTGATGATTAATCAATCATGGGAAAAATAATTTACTATATCAAAGTATAGGGCAAGAGCAAAAGTATTTTTTCCTTCAAGTTAACGACAAAAAAAAAAAAAAAATCAAAGAAATAAACAAGATTGATTTGTATTTCCCTTTTATTGCATAAATTACCAACAAAATCCTGACCTGGGAATCAAAAAATTAATAATATAACCTCAGTTTAACACCATTAAATAAGCTAAATCTCAGAGTAATACTGGAATGTTACCCAAATTAATAAAGTAGGCAAATGGCCAAGTATTACATTCCCTATTTCAAAAAAGAGGCATTAAGCATTCATGTCATAAGTTTATTGAAAAACATATCTAGCATGCCATGAGTTAGAGTTTGATCCATTTCCAGAGGCTGTATCTCTTAAAATGCTCTTCATATCTGCAAAATAAAAACAGAAATTAATGGCATTTTAAAAATCTCATTCAACAGAAATCATGTAGTTTCATGAAAATATTTTCTATTAGTTTCAGTAGTACATCAGAAAGCGTTTACAGTATCATGACTTCATTCATACTGATTTGCTTCATCACATGCACCGAAACCTTTCCGCATTAGTAGCTTGGATAAGTTATTCCCCCTCTAAACTATGACAGTCTTTCCGATCATTCCAGTGTTCTATAGTATTACTCTGAGAAACTCTGACGACAATTAAGGTAAATAAATATTTTAACCACTCACAGGAAATCTGCTAACCTTCCAATATGAAGGACTCCTTTGAGCATATATTAACATATCCCCTTGACACAAGGCTTCTCAACCTCAGCACCACTGGTATTTTGCCCCCAACTTGGAATGATCAAAAATGTCTCACATTGCCCAATGCCCCACTGTGTTGTAAAATCATTCTCATTTAAGAACCACTGCCTTAATGAGGAAAGTATATTCAGAAGTTTGAGTTTCCCAACATGGTTGAGTTCGTGAGGCATAGATTTACAACTGCATAATTATCTGGGACTTATATATCAAGGAACACTAGAAGGGTTTTCTTCATCTTCAGGGATTTTTTCACAACTTAAACAAGTATTGTAAGCCAATTTAAAAACTGGGAGCACAGTGACCACTTTCTGAAAGAAATGGAAATGTTTATAGTGTTTTAAAAGACATATTCTCGGCCACTGTTGTAGTAACAGTGTTTAAGATAGAATAACATTAATCAGTTTGTCAGAGTTTTACCTAGTTTAAAAGTGTGAGTTCTGGAACAAGAAACTGCCTGGGCAAGAGTCCTGGTCCACCATTATACCAGTTATGAGATCTTGAACAACTTAACAGCTTTGTGTCTCAGATGGGGTTACTATCATCCGCCTCACAAGCTTGCTAGAGAACATGAGATATCGATGTAAAGTGTACCTGATAAGCAGTAGTGTTCAATAAACACTGGCCATCATTCAAATATTTTTATACAGGTTTAAAACTAGTCTCCACCAATGCCACACCTACATATAATCTCAGGAATCAGCCCTACTTAACAATGTATTTGTGTGTGTGTTCTGGGTGAGGGGGAAGAGGCTACTTAATAAAAAGGCTTTCTAATCTTTAACAAGATTAGAAATCCATGAACTACCTGGTAAATGGACGAACTGAAACATCCTTATTGTTTAAGCAGTTGGTGTCTTATTATAAGGAAGGGTACAGAAAATGCAGATCCAAAGAACAAACACATCTTAACTAGTAACGTCCACTTGTTTTCCACTGAAAATGGCAAATTCTGTTGGAAAAAAAGAGAAAAAGTAATCGAAATAGAACCTCAAATAATCTGCTTAATAATCAAAACACAAGTATACAGGAAATGCTAGTTAAATTTATTTTACATCATGGCACATATGCCATAAATCATAACATCTTTTTAAACATTTATCCCATGACCTTCATCACACAACACTAGAACGTAAGAAACAATCCGGCTTTACTTGAGCACTAGGTAATGGTCTTAAGGACTCAAACGTCAAATAGTGAGAAGTTTCTTATTTTAGAAAATCGAAAAAACTGCTGTCTTAAGTAGTCACATTAGAAGAAAATACACAGCAATCTTAAGTGCAATACAAAGTTGTTTTTTCTTTTCCTTTTTTTTTTTTTTTGAGACTGAGTCCCGCTCTGTCATACAGGCTGGCGTGCAGTGGCGCGATCTCGGCTCACTGCAACCTCCACCTCCGGGGTTCAAGCGATTCTCCTGCCTCAGCCTCCCGTGTAGCAGGGATTACAGGCACACACCACCACGTAATTTTTTTGTACTTTTTAGTAGAGACAGGGTTTCGCCATGTTGGCCAGGCTGGTCTCGAACTCCTGACCTCAGGTGATCCGTCTGCCTCGGCCTCCCGATTACAGGCATGAGCCACCGCACCCGGCCCAATTTATTTATTTATTTTCTCAATACGAAGCACCTTCTCTGCCCTTGACGACTAGGCCTCGTGTGACCCTCCGAGGTTGTGACTGCTAAGTGGTTTAAGTTATTTACACCTGAGGCCAAACACGGCCTTAACGAAGTTGAAGGGTTAGTACTTTTAACTTAGCCAGCTGGTTTACAAAGCCTCTTCCATAACCCAGAGGCCCTGATTTCCTCATGATTTTCCAATGACCTTCATTTCGGGTCCGACGACCTCCAGCTCGGCTTTAAGCCATACACACCTGCAGCCGTGGCCTCCAGGAGCCATCCCAGGGCTTTCTGCGGGGCGGGGGAGGGGGCGTCAGGCGGTTGATAGAGGCAGAGCTTCCGGATCTACCTACCCATTCCTTTAGCTGCTACGCGCTAGGATGCCCAGCTTCCTCACTGGCCCCTGGGGTAAGTGAAACGCTACTCTGCGTCTCAGCCTAGTTCTTGGCTTTCATCTCCCTCGCCACAGCCCGGAGGCTGCCTTTCAGGTACGCGCGTCACAGCCAAGCGCCCCCTCCCCCAACGAAGTCGAGCCCCTTTATACACTAACCTTCCCAGGGCCCTCCTCATAGTGGCTCCTACGGACCACAGAGGTTGTGAACCTCCGGATGCTGTGGCCCAACATAGCGCTGCTGGAAGCTCTGCGAAAGGCGCAGACCGAGGATGGATGAAATGGCTGCACCTCACTAAGACCTTGTTCTCACGACCTTGTTCCCCCGTGCTCAAGGACCGAAAGGAAAGATGGGAAATGGAGGGGAGCCTTGAGGAAACGCGTCAAAGCGGAGATCTCAATGGATTGTGGGAATTGTAGTTCAGAACAGTGCGGCGCCTTATCAGCTCCCGAAGGATTGTGGGAAATGTAGTTTCGCGCCAGGGTTAGGTCTAGGATTCCTGGGGGCCTGTTACCGGAAACGATTTTTTTTTTTTTTTTTTTTTTTTTTTTTTTTTTTTTTTTTTTTTTGAGACGGAGTCTCGCTCTGTCGCCCAGGCAGGAGTGCAGTGGCGCGATCTTGGCTCACTGCAAGCTCCGCCTCCCGGGTTCACACTATTCTCCTGTCTTAGCCTCCCAAGTAGCTGGGACTACAGGCGCCCGCCACCGCGCCAGGCTAATTTTTTTGTATTTTTAGGAGAGACAGGGTTTCACCGTGTTAGCCAGGATGGTCTGGATCTTCTGACCTCGTGATCCGCCCGCCTCGGCCTCCCAGAGTGCTGGGATTACAGGCGTGAGCCACCGCGACTGGCCTGGAAACGATTTTATTGAATCAAGTGAAGCAGTTTCACTCCGTGTACTCTAGTCTATTGAACAGGACAATAAACCCATTCCTTTTCTTTTATTTTTTCTTTTTATTTTAAATAAAGTATATGCTAGGTATCAATGATTTCAAGGACTTTTGCCAGTGCTGAGAGATATGTGCTAATGATCCTGGCTGAAGAAACAAAGCATAAACACAAGTAACCAAAGAACATGCAGCACAAAGGACTTCAGAAAGAAAACTGAGGTACTAAGGTAATGATCACTAAAGATAAAGGGAATCAAATAGAACAGAAAGAAGAACAAAGGGCAAGGAAAACTCAAGTCTGGTATGAACACAGCATGTGTGAGGAGTAGAAGAGAAAACCGGCCTCTGATACCTGGAGCTAGCCTGGACTGGGAACTGGTGTCCGCCTAATGAACGTACACAATTTCAGCAAGCAAAAGCATCCAACAAGACCACTCTGACAGTGTTCATCAAGAAAAGAATATGATCACCGTGTAATCATATCTGAACACAGATAAAACATTGTCCAAGCCACAAAAATGACCGAACATCACCCTATCTGGTTTAATATGATGACTTCTGCTTCTTTACAGTCTTAGCCTGGATCTAGCTTTCCTTCCTCCTAAGATTTAGGAAGATAGCCAATATTAGGGGAAAAAAATCCCAAATCCAACAAGCATTTTCTAATATTTTACAGAGAACTCTTAAACGTCATTGTTTCTCACAATATATGCTCTCTCTTACTGCAATGAATAATAAACACCATTTGTCAATTACAGGTGTGCTTCTGGTGGTCTTGAGAAGAAACCAGTGATAAATGAACGTGGGAAAGTGGTGTTAGGTTAGATTGTGAAAGACCCTAGTAACCTAAGTGTTATGTTATTCATCTGTGGGGGAATGTGTATTTCCTCACGTGTCTCATTTATAGAGCATTAGGAAACAATTCAAATAGGACCCAAGGTTTGCTTTGAAAAGGGCATAACATATATGCTTTGTTTTGTCTATTTTTTTTTTCTTTCAGTTTTTGGAAGAGAACAACCATGCCCCCCCACCAAAAAACAAAACAAAACAAAACAAAAAACGCTTAAATTAATATTTTGTTTCAACAAGTAGCTTATTTTTTAGTAGGGTTTCATGAAATGCATCATAACTGGTGTCCCCTACCACCTAATTTATAGAAGTTATGTGACATTCATTTTTTTTTTTTTAACATTCCATTCACTGCCTTTGCGTATTAAAGGATTCTGATTTAACTATAATTGAGAGAGTTTTTCACACTTAATATTTCTGGATTATACTTTTCAATCTAGTGTAAAGTAATGTTATCTGTGGATTTGGTTCATTGTTGCTTCTAATTCACATTAATTGAGCCTCCACGGGGTATCTGGCTTTGAGTTAACTCTTTAGGGACCTGCAGGCCAGAGATTCCAGAATATGGTTTCAGAATTGTCTGCCTACTCATGGACTTTGTGGTAAGTTAAAAATTAAAAAAAATATATATATATGTTTATACCTATGTAAATATGGGGGAGGAGGGTGGTTACACTCAAGTGCCAGGCATGTGAACGAAGCTATCTTGGACCCTTCAGCCTAGCCCCACCCTCCGCTGAATATTGCTGAGTGACTACAGTCACCACTGTGTAGAGCAGAGTTGTCCAGTTGACTCCTGCCCAAAATGGTGTTCTAGAGATTTGTGTGGTATAATAAAATGGTTGTTTTTTCAAGTCATAAAGTTTGGGGTAGTTTTTTTATGGAGCAACAAAAAGAGAACTAGAAGTAGCACAGCTGCTCTATTTAAGGAAATTAGCCTTTCTTCTAGATGCCATGAGTAAAACACAGTTTCTCATTACCAATCTGTAGATGAGAATTTAGCTGTATCATGTAAAATATTATCTTTGCTTCAAATATATTTTTCTCTGGAGTCATGTTTCTGTGATAGTTCTTCCGCTATAATAAAGACGGATGCGCCAAACATGCCAAAACATTGAGAGTATGGGAGGTATGGTGGTTCTATTTGAAGGTGGTGTAGCAGCTGGTGTATTCTGGAGAGTGCTAGACACTCAGAAATGCACTTTGCAGCTTTTCGATGCTCCTGATGAGTTAGGAGGTAAAATGAAGTGGGATTCAAAGTGGCTGAGATCACTTATTCTTGGCAGATTACTAACTTTTGTATTAGTGGCTAGGTACCACCTGTAGATCACACTCTTGATAGTTATTTCAAAATATTTTCTAAAGAACATTTTTTGTCAATAAGCCAAACTGAGCACAAAATAAAATTTTATACTAGTTGCTATATGTTTTTTCTTAATTGCTAAGTAGAAAGCAATTAATAAATTAGTTAACTAATGAATGTAGTCTGAGTTTAGGAGTTTTATGCTAATCTTGATTTCTTTTAAATTCACTAAACAAGGAAGAAAAAGTTTAAATAAATCTGGCAATATTCTATTTTTGTATAGGCATCGTGGGAAATTAAAGATGGCCACAATTTTTTGGAAACTCTTTCTGTTGAGTGGTGGGGTCTAACATCCCTTTTCTTGACCTTAGTGACTGAATTGACCAATAGAATGCAACAGAGTGACATTCTGAGACTTCTGAGGCTGGTTCATCAAAAGCCTTGCAGCTTCTCTTTAGCAACTTGGAATGTTTTCTTGGGAGAAGTCAAATACCATGTGAGAAGTCTAACTATCCAGAGACTTTCAGGACTAAGAGGAAAACCAAACTAGCTATATGGATAAGCCACATTACTGGGGGTAGGGGTCGGGGGTAGGGTATGTGCAGATGGGGAGAGGGAAGAAGACAGAAAAAGTACAAGGAGAAGGAGAGGGTAAGTAGGGAGAGGGAGACAGGGAAAGGGACAGACTTACCAGCACCCAGCTATTCTTGCCATCCCAGCCCAGGCATCAGATGTATTTGTAAAGGTGGCTTCAGGTGACTTTAGCTACAGTTATATTTGCCTGCAACTTTATGAAGCATGTTAAACAAGGACTGCCCAGCTGAGCCCATTAGCCCCCAGAATTGTAAGAGAAAACAGTAAATTGTTTCCTTGAGTCACTAAGTTTTGGGTAAATCATACCTGGAACAGGTATGATTTATTTATTTTTTCTTATACAAGCAGCCTAACAATCTATATTCATGTCATAACAGCTGGCAAGAAAAATGTGAATAATTCTAGAGCAACTTTGGATTCAGTATGATACTCTTTCACTATAAAGTGCATTTAAAGAGAAATGAGATATTTCATGAATTGATGGGTACAAAATAGAAAATGTCTTCAGAGACGTGAGGATTACTTCAGTATTATATCTTAAAAGTAAAATCCAATTATTTTAAGTAGTGAGTAGCGTATATATCAAAGAATGAGCAATGTACTTTCTAGATCCACTTGAGGCTTTAGAGACTGAAATTCCATTATATAAAACAGTATATCCCAAAACAAAAGTACAATATTTGTCATTTTCTCAATATTATATAGAACAGTATATCCAAAAATTAAAGTACAATATTTGTCATTTTCCTCAACAGCTGCTATATTAGATTTTTAAGGACTAGGTTGAAGTTTTTTTAAAAAATAAATTGTTTAGGGAATAAATTATATGTTTCCATCCTACATTGCAAAACTCAAGTTAACAAGTTTCTTTTTAAGTTTTTACAACTTCTCGCTACTGTAGCATTAGAATCAGGGCTCTGTGTTAACATCTATTTGAAATTTTATGTTTGTTGGGGAAAGAGTCGAGGGGGAACCTGGCTTCAGGAAAAGGAGAAAATGAGATTCTTCTGAAGAAATTAGGGTTGTGAAATATTCTGTCAGTCTTCTGAATGATTTAGTGATGACTCTCTGAAAGAGAAAGTTTTGCAAATAATCCTTACTTACTGATCAAAAAACTATAATATATGCTTAACTCTTTATATTGTTTCTTCTTTGTAAAATGCCCTCACTTCTTTCCTCTTTTTCCTATTGTTGTCTTCAAAATTCTACATCTGTGTCACTTTCTCTAAGAAGCCTTCCTAAAACCCTTAAAAGGAATCAATTTATCTTTCCTTTAAGGTCACCTCAAATTTAATTTATAATACTTTTATGTTAGTAATATCATGCATTGTAATTAGTTGTATATGTCTCTATCTCCTTATCATATGCTTCTTTTTTTAAAAAAAAGGACAGTGTTTCATCATTTTATCCTCTCACATAGTAAGTACTCAATAAATTTATGTTTCATGAATAGATGGATAAATAATGTATTCAATACAAAGTGGTTCAGTGTTTCTTCAACAAAGTGGTCCCTGGTGCAAAACACATATTTTTTTCAGTGGCTCACTGTGTTCTTAATTCTACTTAAATTTTTAAAAAACTAACACCCAGTTATTACCATATACTTTACATATAATATCTCATTTAAACCTCATAATAATACAAAGTGGTTCAGTGTTTCTTCAAAAAAGTGGTCCCTGGTGCAAAATACATATTTTTTTCAGTGGCTCACTGTGTCCTTAATTCTACTTAAACTTTTAAAATTCATTAATAAAAACTAACATCCAGTTCTTACCATAGACTTTACATATAAGATCTCATTTAATCTTCATAATAATCCTGTGAAGGAACTATTACTATTGTTATAATTACTATTTTATAGAAGAAGCAATTGAGACTAATGAATCTAAATGACTTGCTTTGAGCATGAACAGCTAGTAAGTAGCAAAACTGGAAGTTAAACCAAGTTTTATCTGATTTCAAAGTTTCTGCTCCTAATCATTGCATACCGTGGTCTAAACGAATTGCTTGGAAGACAAGTTGCTCATATCCTAAGGGAAGGCAGGTAAGAGTTCAGTTTATACATGATTATATATGGATTCAATTGTGTGTGTGTTTGTGTGTGTGTGCGCACGTGTGTGTTTGAGATATGGTTTCGCTCTGTCCCCACCCAAATGTCATCTTGAATGATAATCCCCATAATCCCCACATGTTGTGGGAGATACCTGGTGGGAGGTAATGGAATCATGGGGGTAGTTTCCCGCATGCTATTCTTCTGATAGTGAGTGAGTTCTCATGAGATCTGATGGTTTTATAAGCATCTGACATTTCCTCTGCTTGCACTTCTTCTTCCTGCTGCCTTGTGAAGAAGGTGCCTTGCTTCTTTGCCTTCCAGCATGACTGTAAGTTTCCTCTTCAGCCTTGCCTTCCTCAGCCATGATGAACTATAAGTCAATTAAACATCTTTTCTTTAGAAATTAGCCAGTCTCAGGTATGTCTTTATTAGCAGCATGAGAACACACTAATACAGTGTATGTAGGCTCCTCACGACTTAAAGCTTCATCTTCTGCTGTATTATGCTGAACAGATCTCTCAGATTGCAGAGAGAATTAGAGTTGGACTGTTCTTTAGGTTCCAGAGACAGCATGGCTGGGTGGTATAATAGCAGGGCAGACCACCAGGTCCTGTGATCCTTGATTAACACCAGAGCTCTGAACTTGTGCTTCTAACACTTCTAAATTGTCTTCTAGGAGACTTGAAGTCATTGGTTTTGCAAACATTAATCAAATCCGCCTTTGGAAATATTTTTCTCAGAAAAGTTACATCTGCCAGGGCTTGAGATTGCAATGGGATGGATTGCATGCTGGCTGCCTCATTCTTACCCTCTCTCAGCTACTTTGCTGGCCTGGAGTTGAATCTCTTTTGCAGGGGGATGCTAGACTCTACCACATTTATGATGCTTTTCTACTACTAGAAGGGAGTGAGAAATGCCTGGATTATCCCTTTGTTATTATTTCTACTTAAAAATTTAGGAAGAGAGAATTCTCCCTAACTCATTCTACGAAGCCAGTATCACCATGATACTAAAGCTAAACAAGGACACAACAAAATAAGAAAACCACAAACCAATATCCCTGATGATCATAGATGCAACAATCCTCAAAAACATACTAGCAAATGGAATTCAACAGAACATAAAAAAATACAGCATGATTAAGTGGAATTTATTCCAGAAATTCAAAGATAGTTCAACATATGCAAATCAATAAACGTGATTTACCACATAAACAGAATTAAAAATAAAAACCACATGATCATCTCAATGCAGAAAAAGCATCTGATAAAATTCAGTATCTCTTCAGGATAAAAACCTTTAACAAATTAGGAATAGAAGGGTCATACCTCAAAATAATAAAAACCATATATGACAAACCCACAGGTGACATCATAATGAATGAAGAATAGCTGAAAACATTCCTTCTAAGGTCTGAAAGGAGACAAGAATGCCCCCTTTCACCATTCTTATTTGACATGGAACTAGCAGTCCTAGCCAGAGCAATCAAGCAAGAGAGAAATAAAAGGCATTCAAATTGGAAAACAAGAAATCAAATTATCTCTATTTTCTGATGATATAATATTATACCTAGAAAACCCTAAAAAGATTCCTATATTTGATAAATGAATTCAGTAAAGTTTTAGGATACAAAATCAGCATATAAAAATCAGCAGTGTTTCATATACACCAATAATGATCAAGTCAAGAAGCCAAGAAGTAAATCAAGAACTGAATCCCATTTACAATAGTTCTAAGAAGAATAGAATACATAGGAATATATTTAATTAAGAAAGTTTCAAATAAAACCATGAAACAGTGAAGAAAGACATTGTAGTCCACACAAACAAGTGGGAACACATCCCATGGTCATGGATCAGAAGAATTAATATTATTAAAATGACCATAGTGCCCAAAGCAATATACAGATTCAATGCAATCCCTGTCAAACTAGCAATATAATTTTTTTCAGAATTAGAAAACACAATCCTAAATTTCACAGGAACAAAAGCAGAGCCTGAATAACCAAAGCAATCCTAAGCAAAAAGAACAAAATTGGAGGTGTCACATTTTCTGATTTCAAATTATACTACAAGCCTATGGTAAACAAAACAGCATGGTGCTTGAGTAAAAATAGATAGATCAATGGAACAGAATAGAGAACCCAAAAATGAAGCCACATAACTACAGACAACTGATCTTCAACATAGTCAACAAAAACATACACCGGGGAAAGCACACCCTATTCAATAAATGGTGCTGGGAAAATTGGATATCTATATGCGGAAGAATGAAACTGGACCCATATCTTTTATCATATACAAAAATTACCTAAAAATAGGTTAAAGACTTAAAAGACCCCAAACAATGAACACTAGAAGAAAATCTTAGAAAATCTCTTCTGCACATTGGCCTTGGCAAAGAATTCATGACTAAGAACTCAAAAACACAAGAAACAAATCTAAAATGAGACAAATAGGACTTAATTAAACTAAAAAGCTTCAGCACTGCAACGATAATAATCAATAGAGTGAACAGACAACTTGCAAACTGGGACGAAGTATTTGCAAACAATACATCCCTTAGGAGCCTGATATCCAAAATTCACAAAGAACTCAAACAACTCAACAAGAAAAACTCCCAAAACTCATCAAATGTGGACAAAGGACATAAATAGACATTTTTTTCAAAAGAAGACACACAAATAGCTAACAAGCATATGAACAAATTGTTGTTACTAATCATAAATGCAAATTAAAACCACAATGGGATATCACCTTACACCAGTCAGAATGGTTGTTATTAAAAAGTCAAACATGAACAGATGTTAGTGAGGATGCAGAGAAAAGGAGTGCTTATGCACTGTTGGTGGATATGTAAATTAGTACAACCTCTATGGAAAACATTATGGAGCTTTCTCAAAGAACTAAAAATAGAACTGCCATTTGATCCAGCAATCCCATGACTGGATATCTAACCAAAGGAAAATAAATCATGATTTCAGAACGATACCTGTGCTCATATGTTTATCACAGCACTATTCACAATAGCAAAGATGAAGGAATCAATCTAAGTGTCCATCGGTGGGTGACTGGATAATGAAAATGTGTGTGTGTGTGTCTCTCTCTCTCTCTATATATATAGACATAATCCAATCACCTCCCTCCCTCAACATATGGGGATTACAGGTCCCTCCCTCAACACATGGGGATTACAATTCAAGATGAATTGTATCATCTTCATATATATATATGAATCATATATGTATAGGAATGAATGAATGCTCTAGGAATACTACTTATTTGTTTTATAAGAATAAAATCTTATCTTTTGCAGCAACATCAATGGAATTAGAGGCCATTATCTTAGGTGAAATAACTCAGAAACAAAGTCAAATGTCACATGTTCTCACTTATAAGTGGGAGTTAAATAATATATACACATGGACATAGATTGTGGAATAATAGACATTGGAAACTTAAAAACATACATGTGAGAAGTGGATAAAGGATGAAAAATTACTTAATGTGTATAATGTACACTATTCAGGTGATGGTTACACTAAAACTCAGACTTTACCATATGCAATATAACCATGTATCAAAACTGCACTTATGCCCCCTAAATTTAAACAAAAAAAAATTTATTTAAAAATACTTGTGCATTAGGTCGTTTTTGCTCTGCTATAAAGAAATACCTGAAACTAGGTAATTTATAAAGAAAAGATACTTAATTGGCTTACAGTTCTGCAGGCTATACAGGAAACATGGCACCGGCATCTGCTTCTTGTAAGGGCCTCAGGGAGCTTATAATTACGGCAGAAGGCAAAGGGAGAGTAGGCCCATCACATGACAAAAATGAGAGAAAGAGCGAGAAAGGGGAGGTGCCAGACTTTTCTTAAAAAACAGATCTTGTGTGAACTAACTGAACAAGAACTGACATCTCCAAGGGGATAGTGCTAAACCATTCATGAGGGATCAGTCCACATCATCCAATCACCTCCCATTCGGCCCCACCTCCAACACTGAGAACCACATGTCTACATGAGATTTAGAGGAGACAAACATTCACACTATACTGATTTGGAAATAATTTAATATATTTAGAATATATATAAAAATAAATAAAATATACTTATTTTTATATATGAATTTATCAATATCAACTTATACTTAATGGAAATGTATAGATATTTGAACATAATAATAAAATTTAATTATTTTAAAATATTAGGAAATAATTTCAAACTTGCACAAATAACGTTGCATAAATAAAATTCGTACGAGAAACATTTATATATTCTTTAGCTAGATTTGCCTATTTAAAAAACCTTATTTTATTTTCTTTAACATTTGTACTTTTTCTTTCTCTATACATATTTTTTTCTGAGTGGTTTGAGCCTAACTTACGTTATACCACTTGACCCCTAAGTACTTCTGTGTGTATTTCCTAAGAATAGGGCTATTCTCTTATATAACTACAGTGCAGTATCAACCTGATGAATTTATACTGGTACAATATTTTTATCTATGCATATTCCAGTTTTGTTAGCAGATCTACTAATAACGTCTAGAGGCAAATACTGCATTATATCTCTTTATCGCCTTAGTCTTCTATAAGCCAGAGCATTTTTGATATGATTTGACTCTGTGTCCCCACCCAAGTCTCATCTTGAATTGTAATCCCCATGTGGTGAGGGAGGGACCTGTAATCCCCATATGTTGAGGGAGGGAGGTGATTGGATTATGGGGACCATTTCCTTCATGTTGTTCTCATGATAGTGGGTGAATTCTCATGAGATGTGATAGCTTTATAAGTGTTTGACAGTTCCTCCTTCACCCGCTCTTCTCTCTCTCACCGGCCACCATGTAAGATGTGCCTGCTTCCCTTTATGCCATTATTCTAAGTTTCCAGAGGCCTCCCCAGACATGTGTAACTGTGAGTTGATTAAATCTATTTTCTTCATAAATGACCCAGTCTTGGGCAGTTCTTCATAGCAGTGTGAAAACAGACTAAGACAATTTCCATAGCCTTTCTTTGTCTCTTATGATACTAGCATGTCTGAGTAATACAGCCCATCCTGCATTTTGAAAAACACAAAACATTCCTCATTTTGTGTTTGTCCAGCATTTCCTTAGGAGTAAACTGAGACTATGTGTTCTTGGGCAAATGCTGCCTAGGTGATTTGTGTCATTTGCATCACATGTGGAGGCACAGTATGTGCATCTGTTCCTCACTGGTGACGTTAATGTTCACAATGTAGTCAAGGTGTTGTTTGACTTTTTCACTGTACAATTACTGTTTCTCTCTTGCAACTAATAAGTACCCCATGTGAAGACATGTTAAGACCGTGCTAATATCCTACTCCTCTCAAACATTTCCTTTGGATATAGGTTCCACTGATTATTCTTTCCTGATTATTACCATAATAGTTGTGAAATAATGATTTTCCAACTCCAGTACCCCTTCCATATTTACTAACTGTCCTTTTACATTTAACTATATGAAAAAGACCTACTTCCTACTCTATATATTTACTTTATTTATTATTGGCATTCACTAATTAATTTTTAAATGGTCTATAATTCAATACTCTACTTAAATATTTTAGTGCTTACATTGTTCCAGATTTGGTAGCCCCTTCCTGTGTTTGCTATGTGTCCTTATCATTTTTTATCTTTTAATATTTATTTCATAATAAGATATTCCTGGCCTATTTATACCTACCTTATCTCAGTCCTGGGAACCAGAATCTCTATGAAGAATGCTCACTGGTTTCTGTTAGTGGTAAACGGTAATAAAGATTAATGTCTGGGTGTTAGGTATGTTCACTACTACTAGGATGCCTTTGCTTCCTAGAAGTTATGCGTGTACACATATATGTGTACATAAACATGAAAATGCAGATGCATATACACATTTTAGAAATCATATCTGGCCAAGCACGGTGGCTCATGCCTGTTATCTCAGGACTTTGGGAGGCTGAGGCGGGCGGATCACGAGGTCAAGAGATAGAGACCATCCTGGCCAACGTGGTGAAACCCCGTATCTACTAAAAGTACAAAAATTAGATGGGTGTGGTGGCACGCGCCTGTAGTCCCAGCTACTTGGGAGACTGAGGCGGGAGAATCACTTTAACTCAGGAGGCAAAGGTTGCAGTGAGCCGAGATCGCGCCACTGCATGCCAGCCTGGCAACAGAGCGAGACTCTGTCTCAAAAAAATAAAAAAGGAAAAGAAAAAAGAAATCACCTTTCACCAACACCTCAAATTTTAATCCATCCCCACAGGGCTCTTTCTTGCTTTCCCCTGCTCCAAGTCTGATCTATCTTGCTAGGAGAAATAATGGATTATCTTTGTAGTCTCTCTATAGAAAATGATATTGCAAAATTGTCACATGAAGGGGTGATGAAAAGGTATGCAACAAAAAACTATAGGAAACTGTCTTATAGAAATGTATCAGGCAATTAATGATTAAAATATTTTTTTACTTTCTTATGTTCGTCCTTCACATGGCAGCAGCAAGAAGTACAGAGAGAAAGGGGATACAACCCCTTATAAAGCTATCAGATCGAATGAGAACTCACTATCACGAGAACAGCATGGAGGTAACCACCCCCGCTTCACTTCAACACCTAATGTTTTGTTTTTAATGCTTTGTGATTTTTATCTAAAAAGTGCCTCCCTATGATCCGCCTCTGCTTGTCACCTAGCACAATTGCATAAATTAAAGTCCAAGGAGACAGAAATTGTCAGAGAATGAAGTAGGTTCAATTATAAGATACATTTTAAAAATGTTATTTTCCCCCAAAGTATTTCAAAATACAGATGCTACAGGATGGCTTTATTCAACAGTCTCGGCTCCAAAATAACTTCTGGATATTTCCAAATATCAAATCTACTCCAAGGAGATTTGACAAGACTTAGTTTGTATCAAGAGAGTATGAGAAGTTGAAATGATTTAGAATATGAGAAGCTAAACCAAACAACAGACAAAAAACAAAGTGGAAAAAGTCTCGTTACCTTTCGATAACATTTTTTCCCTTAAAAGTGTTTCGTGTTTTTCATTCCAACTTACTTATCTTACCTTAATTTAGGTTTAAAAATGGTTCACTTTTCTTGAATCATCTCATGATACAATCATTTGTCATTGAGAATTACCAAGTATGGGTAGATACATATTTATAAGATAAACATAGAAACTAATATTTCTCAATTTGAAAATCACCAAGTCTCATTATATTCATGTTCCATCTCCATTTTAGCTCAACTTGCCATGACACTTGTTACTGCTTTGACCAGGTTTTTCTAAACTGCTATAGTAGGACTGTGTGTGGTGGCTCACGCCTATAATTCCAGCACTTTGGGAGACCGAGGTGGGTGAATCATAAGGTCAGGAGTTCAAGACCAGCCTGGCCAAAATGGTGAAACCCCATCTCTACTAAAAATACAGGCCGGATGTGGTGGCTCACGCCTGTAGTCTCAGCACTTTGGGAGGCTGAGGCTGGTGGATCACGAGGTTAGGAGATCGGGATCTTCCTGGCCAACATGGTGAAACCCCATCTCTACTAAAAACAACAACCACAAAAAAATACAAAAAATTAGCTGGGCGTGGTGGCACACACCTGTAGTCCCAGCTACTGGGGAGGCTGAGGCAGGGGAATTGCTTGAACCCGGGAGGCAGAGGTTGGAATGAGCCGAGATTGTGCACCACTGCACTCCAGCCTGGGTGACAGAGCAAGACTCCATCTCAAAAATAAATAAATAAATAAATAAATAAAATTTAGCTGGGCGCAGTGGCAGGCTCCTGTAATTCCAGCTACCTGTGAGGCTGAGGCAGGAGAATCGCTTGAACCCTGGCAGCAGAGGTTGCAGTGAGCCGATATCATGCCACTGCACTCCAGCCTGAGTGACAGAGTGAGACTCTGTGTCAAAAAAAAGAAAAAAAAATTACTATGGTATCTCCTGCTTTGTTTTATAACTGGAATACTAAATAATTAAATAGCTTCATTTATTCCTTTTAGGGAAACATAATTTAAATGACGAAAGGTATTTTATAATAAATTTGACGCATTGTTCTAAAAAGAAAGACTTTTTCCAGAGTAGAAGCAAAATAAATATAGGAGAGATTTGAGAGTAGAACTAACTTTCTTGTATTCTATATGATGAATATAAACAATTGTGCAAATAACTCCCTGAAAATCATGATTTATAACCAGGTCCAACACTAGTGATCAATGTATGTAAGCTGCTGCTATATTTCTATTATTCAGGTGAGACTACAGAAATTCAACTGGAGGCACTCTGATCCTCTAAACAATGTGTTTGTTGGCAACTACACTGTTAAAATAGTGATATGGTTTTGTCCCCATGCAAATCTCATCTTGAACTGTAGTTCCTATAATACCCACGTGTTGTGAGAGGGACCCAGTGGGAGGTAACTGAATCAGTGGGGCTCTTACCTCCATGCTGTTCTCATGATAGCGAGTTCTCAAGAGATCTGATGGTTTTATAAGGGGTTTTACCCTGCTTCACTCTGCACTTCTCCTTGCTGCTGCCATGTGAAGAAGGACGTGTTTGCTTCTCTTTTTGCGTGATTGTAAGTTTCCTGTGGCCTCCCCAGCCCTACAGAACTGTGAGTCAATTAAACCTCTTTCCTTCATAAATTACACGGTCATGGGTATGTTCTTATAGCAGTGTGAGAACGAACTAATACATATAGTCCATCAAAAGGTATTTGTGCCATAACAGTTTCTGTGTTTGGCTTTTCAGTTTGGACTTATAATTTCAAAAAAATGGAATTTACTTGATAATAACATCTATGTCCTTTGTGTAAATTATTACTGCATTCACCAAAGGGTTGTTTTAAACATGTCAGCTAATTATAAAACTATTACACAAAGTGGGTTAGGTTTAATTACCAGTTCTCTTCACATCCCTCATTGAACAACATTCGAAAACTGTATTATTGTCCCTGAATTGTGCTTGGCCATCTTCTTTCCTACTTGTGCTAAGGGATTTTTATAAATAACAGACTTATAAAACTCATTTATGGGTTTACTGTGAGGATTTTTTTTTCCCAAGAATGTGGTTCAATACACTTCACAATGTCATTTTTATGAGGACCCATAGGAAAAATTTCTCTCTGGTCTTAGACTAGAATAAACAGGCTTCTCCCGAGTAGCTGACTCGCTTTTTTGCCTGTTTGTCTATGGGTACTGTTAATAATAAACTTCACTGTGATTTCCTCTTTAGGTTCCTAGAAAACTTAGAGTCAAATATGTGATCCATCTTCAGTGGAGACAATGAATATATTTTGTGTACCCTACTCCTGGCTCTATCTTCTTTTCTAAATTTACCTTTGCTTCATTTTACTCTTCAATTTAAAATTTATTTTATCTTGTTATATACTGTGTGTCTTCTGTACTTCAAATGTTTTCTGGAATAATATTAACATGTAAATCAACTAATCATAAATCATAAATTTTCCTCACATACAAAGTTGTTGCAGTGTAATTTATCAAGTTTTCTCTTCTATGCTTTATGGAGCCTGGGCCAGACAGCATAATTGAAGCTAGCTAATGTAACATACAATCCCCAAATTTAGCAGTTTAACACAATTTATTTCTCACTTATGTCATAATCTGAATCAGATGTTAAGCATGTGATCTTCCACGTGATAATTTAAGTGCCATTATCTTCTTGCGTCTCTTTGGAGTCTTCTACTTGATTCACACACTACTACCTAGAAGACAGGGGTCTGATAAATATGTGATTTCTGTGTGCTTGAGAGGAAATTGGAAATAGCTTTGTTTAAGACATACTATTTTCTTCAGAGACTTTCTAATTTCTTGCTGGAGTCTTATGGAGTGACTCCACAGGAGTTTAATATCCGGTGGTTAAATATAATCTTGGGGCTTTGTTACAGTGGCTGAAAAATCCTCGTAATTCTTCTGTGGTTTTCTTGCTCCTACACATTTCCCCAGACAGAGTTGCACACTCCAAGGAACACACTATAGCCTGGGATCAGACTGACCTGGGTTCAGTACATGATCTACCATATTTAGCTTTGGGCTAGTTGCATAACATTTCCCTATCTTTTAAGTGGGGACAATAATGTTACCTACTTTATAGACTTGTTAGGATGGTTAATTGAAATATGTGATGCTTTAGAGTGTTCTATTAGTAAATGTCCCTATAATAATCCCCTTTGGAGGTATCCTCCTCCATGCCACTTTTTAATTAATTTTCTCTTTTTGCTTCATTGTCTAGATTGGCCATTGAAGTAAGTAGGTCCAAAATATTTTTTAAAAGGCTGATTGATTATTAGAATGTAATCTCTCAGAGGGCCAGGGGTTAGGTTTTTATCTGATTACTGATATATCTATCCTAAGTACCCTGCATAAAGACAATCAATGACTGTTCACAGAAAACAATGAATTATGTGGCAATTTGAATTTATATCAAATACTATGTTTTAAGTGTGAAATTATTACTTGTTTCTTTCTTTTATTACTACATAATATTTTACATACGTATGCAGTATATGTGAGTATTTTTTATATACATAGAAGGTGGTGTAATGAGAAGGTCAGAGTATTTGGGTGATCTGTAAGCTTAAGTATTCATCATTTCTATGTGTTGGTAACATTTCAAGTCCTTTTTTCTACTATTTTGAAATGTAGAACATATTATTGCTAACTATAGTCATCCTAGTTGACTATTGAATGTTAGAATTTATTCCTTCTATCTACTGTGAGTACCAATTCACCAACTTCTCTTCATTTCCCTCTCCCACCCTCATATCCTCCAATGCCTCTATTATCTACCATTCTATTCTCTATGTCCTTGAGATTAAGTTTCTTAGTTCTTGCAGATGAGTGGGAGCATGTGCTATTTGTCTTTCTGTGCCTGTGTTATTTCACTTAATGTAATGACTGCCAGTTCCATCTATGTTGCTGCAAATGATGTGATTTCATTTTTTATGGCTGAAAGTGTTTACATGCCACATTTTCGTTTTCCATTCATCTGATGTGACACTTAGTGCTGATGGACACTCCATATCTTTGCTACTGTTAATAGTGCTGTGATAAATGTGTGAGTTCAGGTATCCCTTTGATATACTGATTTCTTTTCCTTTAGATAAATACCCAATAGTAGGATTGCTGGATTGTATGATAGTTCTATTTTTAGCTTTCTGAGAACTCTCCATACTGTTTTCCATAAAAGCTGTACTAATTTACATTTGCACCAATAGTATGTAAGAGTTCCATTTTCTCCACATTCTTTCAGGCATCTGTTATTTTTGTCTTTTTATAATAGTTATTCTGACAGGTGTGAGGTGATGTCTCATTGTGGTTTTGATTTTCATTTCCCTGATAATTAGTGGTAATGAGCATTGTTTTTTCCATTTGCCTGTTTGTCACTTATATTTTTTTCTTTGAGAATTGTCTATCCATGTGCTTTGCCCACTTTTTATGGGATTTTAAAAAAACATTGTGTTGAGTTCCTTATAAATTCTAGGTATTAGCCCCTTGTTAGATGAATAGTTTGCAAATCTTTCCTCCAATTCAACAGATTGTCTTTTTACTCTTGTTTCCTTTGCTGTGCAAAAGATTTCTAGTTTAATAGAAGAAGACAAATTGTCTATTTTTGTTTCAGTTGTCTGTGCTTTTGAGGTCTCAGCCATAAAATATTTGCCTAGACCAATGTCCTGAACTGTTTTCTCTATGTTTTCTTCTAGTAGTTTTATAGTTTTGGGTCTTTTGTTTAAGTCTTTAATCCATCTTGAGTTGATTTTTGTATACAGTGAGAAATAGGAACCCAGTTTCATTCTTCTGCATATGAATATTCAATTTTCTAGCACTATTTATTGAATAGGATGTCCTTTCCCCAGCATATGTTCTTGGCATCTTTGTTGGAAATCATTTGGCTATAAATACGTGAATTTATTTCTGTGTTCTCTATTCTGTTCCATTGGTCTATCTGTCTATTTTTATACCAATACCATACTGTCTTGGTTACTACAGCCTTGTAATATAATTTGAAGTCAGGTAGTGTGATGCTTCCAGCTTTGTTCTTTTTGCTTGGAAATGCTTTGGGTACTCTGGCTCTTTTTTGGTTTTATGCACATTTTTAGAGTTGATTTTTCAATTTCTGTGAAAACTGATGTTGATAGTTTGATGGGATGTTGGGGTCCGCGTGTTTCCTAAACAAAGGAATGAACACACAAGACAAGACAAACATGGCGGCCGCCTCGAATGGCGCGCTCTGCCTTATTTTATACAGTCGCTTGTGGAATGTTACCAAGTCACAAGACACATTGTTGTTTTTCTGACCTTTCCCTGACTTCCCTGACCTTTCCCTGACTTTGCAAGAGCAGGACTTATGGGGAACGCCCTGCTTTCTGACCTGCTTTCTGACCTTTCCCTGACCTTTCCCTGACTTTGCAAGAGCAGGACTTACGGGGAACGTCCTGCTTCATTTGCAGGAGCAGGACTTACGGGGAACGCCCAGCTTCGTTTGCAGGAGCAGGACTTACAGGGAACGCCCTGCTTCGTTTGCAGGAGCAGGACTTATTGGGAACACCCTGTTTGCAAGCACGTAGTCCTCTACAGGTACTCTGGCTCTTTTTTGGTTTTATGCACATTTTTAGAGTTGATTTTTCAATTTCTGTGAAAACTGACATTGATAGTTTGATGGGAATTATATTTAATCTGTGTATTGCACTGGGGAGTATGCTCATTTTAACAATATTAATTATTCTGATCCAAGAGCATGGGATATGTTTCCATTTGTTTGTGTCATCTACAATTACTTTCATCAGTGTTTTGTCATTTTCCTTGTAGAGATCTTCTACCTCTTTGGTTAAATTTATTCCTAACTATTTTATTTTTAATAGTTATTATAAATGGGATTTTCTTCTTGATTTCTTTTTTTAGCTATTTCATTATTTGCATGTAGAAACGTGACTGATTTTTTGTATGTTGATTTTGTATCCTGCAACTTCACTGAATTTGTTTATCAGCTCCTAAGTGTTTTCTGGTGGAGTCTTTTGAGTTTTCTAAGTAGAATACATGTTATTTGCAAAGAGGCACAACTCAACTTCCTTTTTTCCCAACTTAGATGCCTTTGTTTCTTTCTCTGGCCTGATTGGAATGGCTAAAACTTCCAGTACTATATTGAATAAGAGTAGTGGAAGTTGACATACTTGACTTGTTCAAGTTCTTGTAGAAAAGGCTTTCTACTTTTCCCCATTTAGTGTGATGTTAGCTGTGGGTGTGTCATACATGACCTCTATTATTTAGAGATATGTTCCATCTATGCCTAGTCTGTTGAAAGTTTTTATCTAAAGGGATGTTAATTTTATTAAGTGATTTTCTGCATTTATTGAGAAGATCATATGGTTTTTATCCTTTGTTCTGTTGATATGATGTATCATGTTTATTGATTTGCGTATGTTAAACCATCTTTGTATCTCTGGTATAAATCCCACTTGATCATGGGGTATTATCTTTTTGATGCATTGTTGGATTTGATTTGCTAGTATTTTGTGGAGGATTTTCTGTCTATGTTCATCAGGGATGCTGGCCTGTAGTTCTCTTTTATTGTTGTTGTGTCCTCTTCTGGTTTTGGTATAAGGGTAATGCTGGTTATATAAATTAGATAGTAAGAATTCTTTCCTATTCATTTTTTTTTGGAATTGTTTAAGGAGGATTGGTGTTAGTTCTCCTATGTACTTGGTAGAATTCGGAAGTGAATCCATGTGGTCCTGGGCTTTCCTTTGTTGGGGGACTTTTCACTACTGCTCCACTCTTCCTGCTCATTATTGGTCTGTTTGGATTTTCTATTTATTCCTGATTCAATCTTTGTAGATTTTATGTTTTCAAGAGTTTATCCTAAAGAAGAAAGATTTAATTGGCTTATGGTTCAGCAGGCTGTACAGGAAGCACAATGCTGGTATCTGTTTGACTTCTGTAGAGGCCTCAGGAAACTTACAATCACAGCAGAAGGCAAAAGAGAAGCAGACATGTCACATGACCAGGGCAGGGGCCAGTGACGGTGGGGAGGAGCCACACACTTTTAAACAACTAGATCTTGTGAGAATGCACTCATTATCACAAGGATGGAATCAAGAGGATGGTGCTAAATCATTCATGAGAAATCCACCCCCACGATCTAATCACCTCCCACCAGGCCCCATTTCCAATACGGGGGATTACAATTCAACATGAAATTTGGACATAAGCAAACTACATCAGAAATCTTTGCACATTTTTGATGTAGGCATTTATTGCTACAAACTACTTTTGTTGTGTTCCATAGCTTTTAATAAGCTGTGTTTCCATTTCCGTTTCTCTCAAGAGATTTTTTGACTTCCATGCTAATTTCTTTATTGAAACATGATTATTCAGAAGAATTTTTTTCCAAAGTTCCTGTTGGTATTGATTTCCAGTTTTATTCTGCTGTAGTCTGAGAAGACACTTGATATAATTTTGATTTTTACAAACTTGATGTAACTTGTTTTGTGGCCTAATATATGGTCTGTCCTGGAGAATGTTCCATGTACTGATAAGAATACTGTGTATTCTGCAGTTGTTGGACACTTTGACTTCATTCTGGGCACCTGAAGTAGTGTAGTCTCTCCACAATTTATTCAACGGTAAATAGCATCAGTGATATTTGTAATTTTCATAGTGGCTTATGGTGCAGTTATTAATGGTGACCGTGATGAAGTTTTGCTGGCAACTGGGATGTCAGCTAGGTCAGCCTTTGAGCTACAGTGGTGAGAGTGGTGGGCCTGTCACTGGGCACCATGGCAGTGTATGCTGGCACAGGTGTTAGCAGGTCCAGGTGAGCCAATTTTGGGGCCTTTAGGTGCTCACTCAGATGCCAGTAGTGGCAGCAGTGGGTGAGTGAGTTCTTGGTCCCCTGGGAAGCTTGTATGGCATGGGTGATGACAGTGGCAGTAGTAGGATGACCTTTTAGGTTCTGAGAAGTGCGTGCTGGTTGGCGATGGCTGCAGTGGGCTGGGTGAGCCAGTCTCCAGGCCTGCCTGCAGGTGGTACATACAGGTTGGTGCCAGCTGTGGTGGTAGCAGCTGATTTATAGGTTCAAACTCAGACCACCCTTGGGAGGAGTGTTCAGGTACTAAAGGTAGTGGCCTGGGGACACTCCCACAGGCCCCAGACTGTATGCTCTGGAACATGGTGGGGGTTGAAGCCAGGTAGGGTAGGCTTGTCCTCAGGCCTGCTGATGGTAAGTGCAGGGACCAGCTGTGGTGGGCACTGGTGGAGTGATTCCCGGGTTACCACTGGATTGCTTGTGTTGGGGAGCAGCAGCAGCTGCATTGCTGCTCTGTCACTGGGGAAGGTGCTGATGCCTTCAGTGGTGGGCAGCCTACGCCGGTGGGTAGGGAACAAGCATGCTACTCATGCTTCAGCCCTGGTAACACTCACGTCTTGGCCCCTGCTATGGTAGCCAGTGCCTTGCTCATGCCTCAGTCTGAGCCCGGGACCCTGATGCGGTAGCCCGTGGTTGCTTGCATCTAAGCCTAAGCTGGGGAGGAGTGGGGCGTGTCAGCTGATTTCTCTTGCACCTCAGCCCCAGTGCTACCACTGGGCTCCTGGACAGTGCACAATCTGTTGGGGTTGAGCCTCTACAATGGTGCCTTGCTGGTCTCAGAGAGTGTGTGGGACACAGTGTGAGCTTCCTTCATGGAGCAGTGCTCTTCCACAATCTCTTGGCATCTCCCTATATTAGTTTCAGGGCTCATGAGGGCTGAGGAGCTCTCCAGTGCCAAGGATTGCAGGAGTCCCTGGTTGGAATATGAACCACTCAGTGCCTCTTACTTACCCTTTCCCCACACTGGGGAGTCTCTCTTGGCTTCCAGCTGTTCCTGGCCAAGCAGGCTGCCTGATTTGCTTCTCTTTCTTTGCTTTAGGTATTTCCTGTCACCTTTCTATTGAATTCCAGTGTTTTCTTTGAGATGATATATTCCAAGTGTGATTTTCTACCCACTATTTTGGCTCTTCTTAGTGGAAGCTATCTTGAAACCTTCCCCACTTAGTTTTTAAAATTAACTTGATCCAGGTATAATTTACATGCAATAAAACATATATATATTTTCAGTACACTGATCAATGAATTTCACAACTCTATGTAACTATTAACCCAAATCACAATTAAGATACAGAACATTTCAGTCACCCAATGTTTATTTTTTGCAATATATTATAAAGGATATATATATATATATACACACACACACAAAAAAAAAAACTTTTATCATTATGCTTTAAGTTCTGGGATACATGTGAAGAACATGCAGGTTTGTTACATAGGTATATATGTGCCATGGTGGTTTTCTGTACTCATCAACCCATCATCTACATTAGGTATTTCTCCTAATGCTATCCGTCTGCTAGGCCCCCACCTCCCAACAGGCCCCAGTGTGTGATGTTCCCCTCCCCGTGTCCAGGTGTTCTCATTGTTCAACTCCCACTTATGAGTGAGAACATGTGATGTTTGGTTTTCTGTTCCTGTGTATTTGCTGAGAGTGATGGTTTCCAGCTTTATCCATGTCCCTGCAAAGGATATGAACTCATCCTTTTTTATGGCTGTATAGTATTCCATGGTGTATATGCGCCACATTTTCTTTATCCAGTCTATCATTGATGGACATTTGGGTTGGTTCCAAGTCTTTGCTATTGTGAACAGTGCTGCAATAAACATACATGTACATGTGTCTTTATAGTAGAATGATGTGTAACCCTTTGGGTATATAACCAGTAATGAAATTACTGGGTCAAGTGGTATTTCTGATTCTAGATTTTTGAGAACTCTCCACACTGTCTTCCACAATGGTTGAACTAATTTCCATTCCCACCAGTAGTGTGAAAGCGTTTGTATTTCTCCACATCCTCTCCAACATCTGTTGTTTCCTGACTTTTTAATGATCGTTATTCTAACTGGTGTGAGATGGTATCTCATTGTGGTTTTGATTTGCATTTCTCTAATGAGCAGTGATGCTGTACTTTTTTTTTCATGTGTTTGTTGGCCACATAAATGTCTTTTTTTGAGAAGTGTCTGTTCATATCCTCTGCCCACTTTTTGATGTTTTTTTTTTCTTGTAAATATTAATTTCCACTGAGCACCTTAGCCCTTGGTAACTGATTATCCTCAATTAAGGCCTGAACTGCACTCAGCCCTGTAAAAATGAGGCTCTACTGCGGGAACTGCACTGCTGACATTCTGCTTCAGATAGTTCTTTGTTGAGGGGGAATGTTCTGTGCATTACAGAATATTTGGCTTCATCCCTGGCATCTATTCACTAAATGCCAGTAAATTCACCTCCCTTCTCTTACCTTATGGCAACCAAATATGTCTCCAGACATTGCCAAACATCTCTGGTGGCATAATCCCTCTGGGCTGAAATCTGTTGTCCTATAATCATCTATTTAGGGCAATGTGAGTCAACAGAATATGTACCTGGTCTGAGTTTCTGTGTCTCACCTGACTCAGCAAGGTAATGCCCTACTTCCTTGGGATCCTGCAATCCTCTGGCTTAGTGCCCACTCCATTCTCTGGCATCAGTGTGTGCCATCCACTTCCTGGAGTGATGCACATTTATAGATTCTATTGATCCATCCCTCTGTTCCATACTGGGTCCAGGGCAGATGGGATGTAGTATTAAAGCTTGCTTTTGTTTTATTCCTGTCTTGTGAATGTGTGCTGATATCCACTCATTTAGAAGGTAATGAACCTATCCTTACATCTACCTTCAGAAATAGACAATTAGTTTGTAATTAAGTCAACACATGTGCTTATCACTGTGTCTGGCAAGTAGTAATGCTCAATATATAGCAGTGATTATTTGTTCCATACCATTGTTTTTCAGTGCTGCTATTTTTTCTGTGCTGGGATCAGTTTGTGTTAAGATGATCTTACCTTCTTCCTGTTTACTGCACTGTCTTTATTTGTGTCATTGCTTTTATATTAAGGTCATATGACCCAAGGATACTTCTCAAACCACTCAGGCTACCAGGGCACCTGACCATTTGGGTCACTAATAACAAATTTCTCAGATTTTGTTGTGTGTTATTTTTTAATTTTTAATTTTTTCTTTTCTTGAAATCAGCTTCTTAGGGAATCCCGTTATCATTTGTATGATGCAAACAAACTGCTTTCCTGACTAAGTGCAACTAGGAAGACAGTCTTCTGAAGGAAAAGGAAAAGAAAGACATCCTGAGATATTCTGTCTCTGACAGTTTCCTAGTTTTCTTACTATCATTGCCTAAAAGAGCTATGGAACTCTGTAATAGTACCTTGTATATATTTTGACTAACAAAGATAAGCAGAATATTTGATTAAAGCCATCTTTAAGTTCATTTAAGGTAAATAATTTAAATATAATAATAGAAACTTAAGATGTGAGAGAACATCTCTCTTACTCACCAGATGAAGAAACTAGAATACTGTTCATTTACTGTATAGAGAGGAACCTAAATCATCTAGAAAAATTTGAGTGTGGAGGACTACTAAAGAAGTATAGATTATTATTATATTTTGTTAGTTTATTATATTTTATATTATTATATTCTATATTATATTCTGTATTACTGATTCTGCATAAATTTTTTGGTATTTTTAATAATCTACATGGATTATTATAAACTTAAGCAAATTTATTGAAATGGTTGTTGGAAAAAACCTTAATTTTATAGTCTTGTAGAATAGCATCAGCATAAACTTGACTTTTGAAACTTCAGGAGTGTGAGATACAAAATCCCTATTGCTCAAACACAACAGGTTTTTAGTGTCTTTTCAGAAACTCAAAAGCTGAAGTTTTCTTCCTTTTTCTTTTTCTTTTTCTTTTTCTTTTCTTTCCTTGTCTTGTCTCTTCTTCTTCTTTTTTTTTTTTTTCCAGACAGGGTCTCACTCTGCTGCCCAGGCTGGAGTGCAGTGGTGTGACCTCAGCTTACTAAATCTCCACCTCCTAAGTTCAAGCAATTCTCCTCCCTCAGCCTCCTGGGTAGCTGGGATTACAAGTGCCGCCACACACCCAGCTAAGTTTTGTACTTTTAGTAGAGACAGGGTTTCACCATATTGGCTGGGCTGGTCTCAAACTCCTGACCTCAAGTGATCCACCCTCTTCAGCCTCCCAAAGTGTTGGGATTATAGACATGAGCCACCATGCCTAGCCTCTCTTTGCATTTCTGCTGTAGAAATTCCATTCTAAAGGAAGAAAATTATGGGGAAGGTAGAGCTTACAGTCATTTACGTTTAAAAAAAAAGATAATGAATTTAAAGTTTTTTTCCCAGGACATAGGCTTTTACCATCTGAAGTAAAATCACTGATTTGAGTTATAAACCCTCTGAGAGCAGTCTTCAGTATATATTGAGGAAGCAGACATACCTGACTTCAGGGAGATAAAAAAATCCAACAACTTTTCCTGTCATTCCCAAGAGGAAAGTAAAACCTTTGATTTTAAAGTTAGAGATGAAGGCTTAGATACATATTAAGAAAAGAAGTAAGAATTTGACTTAAATTTACAGTGCAACAGGCAACATTATATAGGGAAGGTGGGCGGGACTGATATTGGAAGCTGTAAGTGATTAGGGAAGGAGTGGTTACAGCCATATGCAAGATGAAAAAACATACTATTTGTTGACCTGTGTACTTTTGTTTAGGACAATATTGTTGCTTCCTTCCTTCCTTCCTTCCTTCCTTCCTTCCTTCCTTCCTTCCTTCCTTCCTTCCTTCCTTCCTTCCTCTTTCTTTTTCTCTCTCTTTCATATATATATATATTTTTTCATATAAGCAATGGGAATTTGGTGGCAAATATAAATAACCAAAGTGAAAACCATCTTAAACCTTTAAAGAAGTTGGAATTCCAAAGGGAAAAAAAAAAATGTAAAAGATTAAGGATGCAAAATCTCACTATATCAGGAAAATAAGATGATAGATACCAATATCTGAAAACATAAAGACCAATGAAGTCTGACAAGGTGATTTGATAATTTTAGTAATAGGGGAAAAAAGTTATCATATTTTTTCCTCTTAGGTACCAAATTGGCCATCTTTCTACCAAAGATGATGCCTCCATCTTCTGTACTTAACCTGACTTTTGTCAATGATGCTGTTATTGGAGAATTTCAATGATAATCTCTCCCAGGAAGGTCACAATGACACCACAAACTCAGCCTGCATAAAAGTGAATTTGTTACCTTGGTGAAACTCCATCCCCCATCAGAAACCTATCCTTCTAATTTTCCTTTTCACTGATGCCATCCCCATTTCCTGGTTGCCCCTGCCCAGAATCTGAGAGTTGTGTTTGCCTTTTTTCTCTCCCTTTTCTAGGCACTCAGAACTTTGTGGGGTAGAGTGAAGATGAAAATCGAGATTGATAAAGAAAAAAGCAACATACACTGTTTTAATCATTAGAAATATAAAGAGCCTACATATGAGGCTGAATACTCTTTTCTTCACCTCGTGCACACAGAGTTGCCCATTGTTGCAGTGGTGACGATTTTAAGTGGATATCTCAGAGCAAACAATAGCTGTTTATTTCTTAGTTTACAGCAAGGATCAAAAGAAAGTATTACTCCTGCATTGCGTGAAGAAAGTCAGGAACTTTACATTTGATTTTCTAGCTTTTGACTTCAAGGTCACACCCTGTGTATGAAAAACATGACTTACCTTAAAACAAACACTTACATGGAAAAAATGTTGCCTTTGGATCTTTCAGCCCCTGAACTCTGCTCTGGTTCCTACTGTTCAGACACTTCTTTTCTGAACACCCCTCTCCAGGATTACAAGAAAAATACATTCTCTTTTTCTTTGGGAAAAAAGAAGGCTTTTATGATATCTAAAATTAATACATTTTAAATCTATAAACAGTTGACATCATATGAAGGTGTTGTTATCTGAAGACTTTCCAACTTAATAGTAATTAAGACCTCAGCAAAAGAAATGAAACTTCTACAGACAATTTCAGATGACATGAAGAGGAAAAGGGTTCTTCATATCTGTTTTAGTTTAATCAGGAAAGGGAAAGGTTGTTTTGTACAAAATTTAAAACATTCTTGTGGTTTCTGGACCATGTAAGTGTTATAAAGTGATGGAAGGTTTTAGATAATGGGCTTTTATCCTTAGCATCGGTATAACTATATAACTTACATATTATATTTTAGATTTATATGTTTTTTAGGTATTAGAAATTAGCATATTAAATAACGATATTGAAAAACACAACAGTTTCAATTTCTCCATAATGGATAGAAAAGTGTATTAAACTTGAAAATACAAGAAAGCATGATATATTTTAAGTTTTAACATAATTTTATTGTTTCTGGCAATATTAAATCATGTAAGCGTTGGTTATGGTATAGAAGGTGACTTTAAGCAAATAATAGAATATTCTTAAAATATGAAAAAGTGACTAAAGTGAAATAAGACTTAGGTCAAATCTTTTTCTGGTGAAATATACAGAAAATGAAAACTGAAAAATAGATTTTGGCACAAGCCTTAATATTCCACTTCACTTTGTGTCTGTAGAAATAAGCATATTATGAATTTTAAAAACTTGTTATTTAAAAAATAATCAACAGACATTAAATCTAAATATTTATTTTGAAGGTAAAAGTGATGAATCAAAATAGTTAATTTTTGTTTAATAGGATGTAATATTTTAAGTATTTATTAGTGATGAGCTAATTTTAAAGTAGAAGTATATAGAAGGTTTCCAGCTTTATCTAAAATTTCTTAATAGGCTGGGCATGGTGGCTTACACCTATAATCCCTGGACTTTGGGAGGCTGGGACGGGTGGATCACCTTACGTCAGGAGTTTGAGACCAGCCTGGCCAACATGGTGAAACCCTACCTCAACTAAAAAAATTACAAAAATTATCTGGGCGTGGTGGCAGGCGCTTGTAATCCCAGCTACTCGGGAGGCTGAGGCAGGAGAGTCGCTTGAACCCGGGAGGCGGAGGTTGCAGTGAGCTGAGATTGCGCCACTGCATTCCAGCCTGGGTGACAAGAGTGAAACTTCATCTCAAAAACAAACAAACAAACAAAAAACTTCTTAATAATGGATAGATTTTCTTTGAATAACCATAGGACTAACAACCAACATTACAGTTTCTAAATTCATTGGATTTCCGTTGATGAGAAAAAAAGATAATGTTGCTTAAACTTGTTCCCTCTCTTTCAGATTTTATTTGTAGAATCTGCAATGTGTGTTGTATCGTAGCAAATAGGATAAGCAGAAAAGTGATTCAGTATTAAAACACAAAAAAGGAGCATAAAATTTCATTATTTTATCGAGGGTATTTTTTTTTTTTAACAAAAAGGTATTTCCTTAATTATGAAGTAACTTTTTAGATACAATGACAGAATGGATTAATTAAAATATAAAGGGGCTGAAGAAAAATCTCCAAAATTGTATAATCTTAAAAAAATTGATCCTGTTTTATTGTAAAATGTGTGCCGATTTTCAGCACCACAGTGAAAGCAGAGAACTAATTGCAATGTTTCTTTTGAGTTTATTCTTTTGCAGCCAGAGGGTAGAAGAGAATGTTTTGGAAAATGCTCAACATTTAATTACCTAAATTCTGATTTTTCCTAATGAATGTCAATACTTTTAACCAATTGAATTCAAATGCTTAGTTTATACCATGTAGTACACAGAACATATCAGAACTAATACAAAATGTAAATGAAAGAAGGAAAGTAGCTAATATTTCCTTAGCATTCTTTGTCTTTTACTAGCACTTTAAAAAAATGCCCGGTCTGCTATGTCTGTGAATATTCTTGCCTATGTATGCATAAATAGTACTAGAAATCATGAAGAATGATGGATGTTTTTATAGCATTTTAATTATAACTGTGTAACTTTGATCTATAAAATAATTTAGTGAGATTAAGCAAAAAATTAGCTATAGTAGGAAGCAGAATTTTTGTAGCAGGAGCATGTTCTACCTGCTAGCAACTCAGATTTCAGTTTTTCTTGCTGATGATTAAATTCTGTTTTCTAAGGATAAGTCACAGATGGAAAGACACAAGCTACAGCCAAAAGCAGACTTCAGACTTGTGAAGCCACTGATTTACCTAGCCTAGGAATCTCTCTCTGCCAACAATACCCAGTCATTTTTGTGGAGTACATGAATATGTTTCTTAAGGATCAGGGCTGTATAAATTTCATTTGGTAAAACATGTTCAAAAATACATCTTACTTCTATGAGCACGGTGGTATGGTTGTTTATGTCACTAAATTTGGGGTGGTCTTTTATGCATCAATAGATAACTAGAACAGAATTTGGTACCTGGAAGTTGGGTGCTGATACTGTTTTGGGGATCCGGCAGTGAGTAGGCAGGACCTACAGACCTTGAGGAGGCTATTAGTGAGGGTACAATAGAAAGTGAAGAAAATGCTATTGAAAACTGGAGGAAAAGATGTAATTATGTAGTGAGAGAAAGTTTGGTAATACTGTTTCTTGTGGTAATGTGGAAATTATAAATGCACATAAGCATTTGATTAGCTGGGAAGATTTCTGGGCAGATCATTGGAAATATTTTCAGTTTTTTTCTAGCTGCTAAAAATAAAATGAGAGACAAGAAAAGTGAACAATTTTTTTTCAATTTCAAGAAAAATTTAGAGATACTATAAGGAGCTCAGATAATTTTTTCAGCCAGTAAATGCTCCCCAAATACGAAAAGACTTTAAGGCAAGGATCAAATCCAGGGAGTTAGGGTAACTGTAAAGACAAGAAGTCTTAGGGTAAAGGTGAAGAGCATGATTACCATCTTCTTTAGACCCCAGAATAATTAAAGGAGTATCTGCTAGATCTTTTTTTTTTTTATTAGATAAAAGGACTTCTAAAAGAAACATAAAGACACTGTGCCATAGCTGTACAGGAGGATGGAAAAGTCTTAACACTTAATTACCCACACATATCTATTTTCTTCTAAGGCTTGTTGCTTAAGCTGCTTGGCTTATCCATCTGGATGTCCAACAGGAATCTCCAACTCCTGACCAAGTACAACTTACTTCTTCCCTATTTCCAAAATCATTATTTTTCTTGAACTTTAAGACTAAAAAGAAATTGGGCATCCCTATTGACTTACTCTTCCTCACATTCACTAGTCAGTAAGTTTTGTCAACTCAGTATTTTCCTTCCTTCCTTTATCTCTCATAGCCTCTCATGACTGGGCTATTGCAATAGACTCTTAATGAGATTTCTGAGCCTTAGACTGAACTCCCTTGAATCATACAATTCTAGAACAAAAGTCAAATCACATTACTTCTCTGCTTAAGCATCTTCAGTCATTTTGTATCATTTTCTTCAGGGTGATTACAAGATTTGTAATTCAAATTCTTGAGAATGAAAGGAAGACTTATTGATAATTTGGTAGCACAGCAGGAACAAATCAAGCATCTCAGGCAAACTTGCGCATATGGTCAACTTACTTATAGAACACTGTCTTAGTTTCTTAAACATACATACAGAAGATTCAATATCATAGGCATTGTTTTAGTGTAGATTGCCTAAAAGCAGAGTGTATGGTGGGGATTCTTCTGTAAGTTTTTATTGAGGGAATACTCTCAGGAAAAACATCTGAGGAATGAAGGCAAGCAGGACAGGGAAAGAAAGAAGCTTAACAGAGATGTGCTTTCAGGCTAGCCTCAGCCTGATCCCATAAGGAATTTGGAGTAAAAATAGCACCAGAGTTATCCAACTTTGAGAGACTCATCAGGTTAATGAAATTATTCTGAGAAGGATACAGCTGTAAGCTGTTCACAGCCGATGGCTGATGTGTGTATTAGAGTCCTAGGGCTACCATAACAAAATACTATACATGTATGTGGCTTACAACAACAGAAATGGATTGTCTCACAGTTATGGAGGCTAAAATTTCAAAATAAGGGTGTCATTAGGGCCATGCTACCTTTGGAACTAGTAGGGGAGAATTCTTTCTTGCCAGTTCTGGCCTCTGATGTTTGCTAGTAATTCTTGGTGGGCATTGGTTTGCAGCTGCATCACTTCAAAACCTACCGCTGTTGTCACATAGTTGTCTTCTTGTGTGTGTTTCTATTGTCACATGGCATTTCCCTTATCAGTGTCCAAATTTCTTTATTGTTACAGGGATATTGGTCATATTGGATTTGAGTTTGCCCTAATAGATTCATCTTGATTTGATTACATCTTCAAATACTTTATTTCCATATAAAGTCATATCTATAGATACCTGGGGTAGGACCCCAAAATACCTTTTTGGGAGGTGCAATTCAACCCATAACAATGGGGCATAAGAAAATAAAGGGCTTCTGCCCAGGGCACTAATAGTATAGACTACAAGCATCTTTCCAATTTGACATTTTCCTCATGAGTTTGGACTTTAGATATACTGAACTATTGACATACTGAAAAAATTTTAAGTTGTAATTTTCTTTTTTTTTTTTTTTTTTTTTGAGACGGAGTCTCGCTCTGCCGCCCAGGCTGGAGTGCAGTGGCCGGATCTCAGCTCACTGCAAGCTCCGCCTCCCGGGTTCACGCCATTCTCCTGCCTCAGCCTCCCAAGTAGCTGGGACTACAGGCGCCGCCACCTCGCCCGGCTACTTTTTTGTATTTTTTAAAGTAGAGACGGGGTTTCACAGTGTCAGCCAGGATGGTCTCGATCTCCTGACCTCGTGATCCGCCCGTCTCGGCCTCCCAAAGTGCTGGGATTACAGGCTTAAGCCACCGCGCCCGGCCTTAAGTTGTAATTTTCATGTAGTTGCATACTCTTCTTGCCTGAACTCTCTCTTGGCCCCTCGACTTGGGGAAAGTCTCTTCATTCCAGAAATGTTTGGTTATTAATTCTTTCAATAACTTTTAATGCACATTATGTGGCACAATGCTAGATATTAGATATGGTGCTAGGTTGTTAGGAATATAGGCCTTGGCCTTAAGGTAGGCCAAGGTAGTCTAGGAGGGGAGATAAAATATTAATATAAATAATTATAACAAAGTTCAATAAGTCATAATATATTCACAGTATGCTATGGTCATTGAGAAGAAGAGCACTAAGCTCAAGCAATGGCAGGAATGTAAGGGGTGACACGAGTCAGGAAGATTTTGACACCGAAGATTAAAATTTAGAATATAAAAAAAGTAGTTTCAAATAAGTCCTTTAATAAAGCACCTGATTTTAACTCTACAAATTTTCTCTACTAAACTGTTTTGTTAACTCATTCATTAAATGATTCACTCATTAAATCTGACTTTTTTTCTGAGTAAGGCACCGAGTTAAGTTCTGTCAGACATATGTCAGAACTGTTTTAAAACAAACATGAAGTACAGGCAATAGAATAAAACATATTTACCTTCTTTAAAGTTAATGTAGCAACTTCTTATTTTGAACTGTTGATTAAGCTGTATTTATTTATAATTGATTAGTTTCCTAGAAAAAAATTGTCAATCTGCAATTTGTACATCTCAAAGCAGTTCTTAAATATCCTAAAGGTAATTTTCCTAAACAGACAATTTAGAATGCCTACAATTAGACTTGCAAGTGATGATTTTCTGCTATAGTAATTTTCTTGTCTTAATGGCAATAAGCTGCTCATTATTTAAAAAAAACTTTGATACCCATAATTCCTGTTTAGAATGCTGCTTTTTCTCCACAAGGTGATAAAATACTCCTTACTGACAATGCAGTAAAGTGTGAGGGAAGAGGCCAACGTTAAAAGGCTGACATCATGAAAATCCACACTGAAGTTTGATGGTTGGTTTTGATATCTTTACCCTTAAAATGGCAATTTTGATTGCTATTTTGATTGAGTGCAAAATGGTTTGACATTTGTCAGTCAGAGGTGTATATCCATTCATACTGTTTTTCTGTTTTGTTTTGTTTTTGAGACGCTTTGCTCTTGTTGCCCAGGCTGGAGTGCAATGACACAATCTTGGATCACTGCAACCTCTGCCTCCCAGGTTCAAGCGTTTCTCCTGCCTCAGCCTTCTTAGTAGCTGGGATTACAGGCATCCACCACCATGCCCAGCTAATTTTGTATTTTTAGTGGAGATAGGATTTCTCCATGTTGGTCAGCCTGGTCTCGAACTCCTGACTTCCAGTGATCCGCCCACCTTGGCCTCCTAAAGTGCTGGGATTACAGACGTGAGCCACCACGTCTGGCCCCATTCATACTATTAATATTAACATGAATTTTATTATTTTGCTAGTTCATCATATTTCTTACATTCATATATAATTACATAATAAAGGAGTAACTTTAGTCGACTTATCCTTACTCTAGCTATACTCTTATATTTAGAGAATGCAATCATGATGAGACAGCAATATCAGGTTATTTGGTTAACAGAATAAGTGGTAGCTTTTTATGTCTGAATCAGTGTCCAACAGTGTTTGGTAAAATGTTCTGTGAAAGGCCAGATAGTAATAAATATTTTCATTTTGTGGGCGCTGTGATCTCTTCTACAACTATTTAACTCTGCCACTGTAGCAAAAATAAGCAGCCATAGATGATTCTTAATGAAAGGATATGACTATAGTCCCATAAAATTTTATTCATAAAAATATGGAGAAGGTCATATTTAGGCTATGGGCCATGATTTGCCAAATAAAAGTATTCTTCATAGGAATGTTGTGAAAGCTAAAGTGTATAATATATGTGAAATACTTCATACAGGGCCTTGAAAGCCAGTAATTACTAATACATCCAAGTTATTAATATTATTATATATAACGGAAGAGATTAAGATAAAATAAATAAAGCATATACTCTGTATAGAGAGAAACTAAATCTATCTTTGATAAGTCTGTTTTTGTCACAGCACGGTGTACAGCACTAGGCCTAACAAAACAGGAAATCAATGAATCCTTATTGAATAAATCAATAATGAATAAAGTACAATATATAATTATTAATTCAGTAAGTGTTTCTGTAAAATTTAGAGAGAAGGCTGTGATTTGTTAGGCATAGAGTTACCCCATATTCATTTAGTTTTAAGGCTTAGAGCTACAAGAATGTTTCCAGATGGCCATAAAGTATAATGTGACCTTGGAACCAAGTGAGGGTTAATGTAGAAGTCTTTCAAGAATCTTATGTTTTTCCCCAGAAATTGTAATTTGGCGGACTAGATAAAATATTTTATTGTACCTTTTACCCACTCTTGTTTTACATTTGAGAAAAATGATTCTCTGGATGTTTAACTGATTTTTTTTTTTTTTTCTAAAGACGTATAGGAGATGAGAGAATTGGGACCAGAACTTTGACCTTCTGATTCCCCATCTAGTGCTCTTTCTGTAACATGTCATCTTAGTAGATATCTAAACATTTTTACTAATTTTAGAAGAAACTCCTGCTTCTACCACCTGTCCTCCTTCCTTTGCAAATTATACATACTAAACATAATAAGAATATATATTATGAAAAATATCTTACAAAGTAATTAGGCTTAACTCATTTCTAAATCAATGATTATGCAAAACATCATCTCAGATTATTTCTAAAACAAAACAAAAACATTTTTGTAAATGTAATATCAAAGGAAAGCAAGTAGTGCACAGTTATTTTATGAATTCATCTTCAATGAAATAGAAAAACATGTAAATTTTCCTAGTTAGTAACATTGATAGCATCATTTTTTTATTTGAAACTTTCATGCCTACAACTCCCAAACATCTGTTTGCATGCAACCTAGTTACTCTTTACAGGCGAATAATTTCTGTCTACCTCCATGGAAACTTACAAATATGAATGTCTCCCCTCTGATCAACCACAAATTTAAATCAGCCATTTCTTTCTGCTTCTTGCTTTGAAGATTCGAGTATGGCAAAGTGTCATTAACCTACATCTTTCATACCACACCAATAGTGTAGCAAAATAGAATGATTTTCACCAGCAGATCTATCCCCTTTCTAATATATATAAATAATTACCTAAAAAGTGAGTAACTTTAGTGACTTCTTTTCAGTAGGGCCTTTTTTTTTTATTTAGAGAAGATTTGTAGTTATTCTTATTTTGTAAGAAATCTTTCTGTAAGTTAGAAAATGTTTATACAATGTAATACACACAGCTGGTAAGACAGTAATATAAAATTGATATAGTCAAATAATTTCACTGAAGAAACATATAGCTAATTAAATGTTCTGCAAGTAATTAATTTTTAAGTAGGTTGACAGTTGTGATCCCTGAAATCTGGAATCACTCCAGGCATCTTTTGGGCTCTAGGAATTCTTCACCTGATAAATACGGCCTTCTAAAAAACATAAAGTTCATCTTTTGTTGCTTTTTATGCCCTTGTAAATAACATAAACTAAATGTTGGCAAATAGTTTTATTTAGAGAAAAAAACCTAATTAAAATATTTATTTCAATACATCACATTTTTTAACCAATTACCTAACATAATGTAAACATCTTCAATGAAATATGAGTATTCACTATTTTGTGTAGTCATTTTAAATATTAAAAAGATACAATGATGTTAAGATGACGATATAATCTATGCAACATTAATGTTCAGGCTAACCTGGTAGCACAGGGGGAAAAGGTTATATTTTACACATGTGTAAATTCAAACAAGTTGTGCTGACTGAATATCCTGTGAAATGCTTTACCAAAATAAATCCCATCTGTTTTTTTGTTGTGTTTGTTTTATAATACCAAAGCATAAGAGGAAAATATGGTTATATAGGCTATCTAGCACTTTAGAGAAACTCCACATTTAATTGTTTCCTCAAGTGAAATTATTGTTAAAAAACATTTAAAACATCTCTCTGTGTATGTGTGTGTGCCTGTGCATGCACACACATATTCACACACTTGTGTGGAGGAGGTCACAGAGTGCCTTTGTGAAATGGCCTTAGAATGGACTAAGCTCCTTAAATGCAGGGAACTCACTTTTCTGCATATCCAAAAATTCAGTTACAGTGTCTGACATACGATGTTTGCTCAAAAAAAACTAGTGCAGAAATGATAGAACAAAGGAATGGATGAGTTGCTACTTTGCAACTTTAATCCAATGGAAAGAACTGTCACACCAGTGCTAATCTCATTCAACAGAGGGACTCTGATTTCCAAACAGATTACATTCTAAATGGTTGTCCTCAGAGTTCCCCCTCCTCCTCCCCTCAGGTTTCTTTTATTTTTTCCATGTTTATTGAAGTAAAGTTTATGTGCAGTGAAATGCACAAACATTAAGTGCACCGTAATTCATGAGTTTTGATAAATACATACACCTGTGTGACAATCACTCCATCAAGTTATAGAACATTTCCATCACCCCAGAAACCTCCCTTGTGCCCCCTTTCAGTCAGTGTACTCCCCATCAACCAGAGGCAACTGCTTTTCTGTTTTATATTTTTTCCACCATATCTTATTTTTACCTGCTGTAGATGTTTGTGTCAGGTTTCTATCATTCAGCTTAGTGTCTGTAACATTCAGCCATGCTGCCATATGTACCAGTAGTACTTTTCTTTTTATTGCTGAGTAATATTTCATTGTATTAGTACAACACTATTTATTTATCCATTATTCCATTGATAAACATCTCTCTAGTTTCCACGTTTGGTTATTATGAATTAAACTGCTGTGAAAATCCTTGCACAGGTCTTTTTGAGGATATACATTTTAATTTCTTTTGTAAAAATACTTATGAGTGAAATTTCTGGGTAACTAGTGCTTCCAGTTATATAAAAGGCCAAATATTTTTTAAAGAGATTGTATGTTTTACATTCCCACCAGCAGCAATGCATAAGAGTTTCAGTTGCTTCAATGTCTTTCCAACCCTTGTTGTTATGTCTTTTTTTGTTTGTTAGTTTGTTTTTTAAATTTTAGGCATTCTGGCAGGTAAGAAGTGGAATCTGTTTGTTGAATTTTCCTAATGAGTAGTAATATTAAGCACTTTTAATGTGCTTATTGACCTTTTTATATATCCTTCTTTATGAAGTGTGTATTCATATCTTCTGTTCTTTTTTATTAAGTGGTTTGTCTTTTTATCATTGAGATGGAGGATTTAAAAATTATATGTATATATATTCATATGGTCACAGAAATGTCTAACAAATAACATATACAAAATGAATTTATAAACAAATATTTATGTTTATTACATAAATATATAAAACTAATATAAATATATTTATATCAATTAATAAAAATATAAATAGCTATATATATATTATGGACACATGTTTTTGTTAGATGTGTTTTGTGAATATTTTCTCCTACTCTGTGGCTTGCCTTTTTATTTTCTTAATTGTGTCTATTGAGAGCAAAATACATTTTTGATGAAGTCTAATTGATTGCTTTTTTTCCATCTGTCTAGTAAATCTTTACCTACTCATGGATGTGAAGATACTTTTCTACATTTTATTCTATAAACCTTAAAGGTTTGACTTTTACGTATGTTTCACCTGAAATTAATTTTTTTGCATGGTGTGAGGTGCGAGGTCAAGATTCAGTTTTCTGTCCATATATTTATCCAGCTGGTGCAATACTATTTATTGAAAAGATTTTCCTTTGATGAAAATTGATTGACATTTTAGTGAGGATCAATTTCTAGGCTCTCTGTCCTATTTTACAGTCTTCTATTACTACTTTTATACTAATACTAAAAAATTAAGGTTTTCACTGGGGTTACATTGAATCTATAGACATTTAAAAATACTGTCTTTTTAATTTAATGAACATGGTATATCCTTCTATTTGTTTAGCCTTCTTTA
Organism: Macaca fascicularis; assembly: GCF_037993035.2. Taxonomy (NCBI): domain Eukaryota; kingdom Metazoa; phylum Chordata; class Mammalia; order Primates; family Cercopithecidae; genus Macaca; species Macaca fascicularis. Next base: position 90,547,221 of record NC_088380.1, on the reverse strand, counting down.
ATTTGCTTAGCAAATATTTATACTTTCCTTTTTGGAGTAGAGGTCTTGCATGTGTTTTGTTAAATTTATTCCTGTGGTTTACATAAAATCTTATATTTATTGTAATTAATTTTATACTTAAAATTTTAGATTTAAATGAAAAGATAATTAGAATTTTATTTTTCAATCATTTCCAGTTTATATATAGTCAATGATTGGCTTTGATATATTGAATTTATATCCTATATCCTTGCTAAAGCTATATATTAGCTACATTACTTGCTTTATAGATTGCTTTAGAATTTGTATGTAAGCAATTATTTTGTCTTCAAATAAAGATAGTTTTAACTTTCCATTTCAAATATTTGTGCTTTTTATACATCTTGTATATCTATAGTACTGTCTATGACCTTCTATATGATGTTGATAGAAATAATGAGAATGGGAGTCTATTTATTTATAAATTTAGGTTTAACTACACTAGCTATTCTGTGCATACACTTTCTATTGTTGGTTGGCAAATTTAACTCACTGTTGCTGCGTTTCATTCTTGTTAGTTGGAATAATAATAATAATAATAATAATAATAGTGACCACTGAATACTTCATATGGCATATTTTGCTAAGTATTTTTCATACAGTTTTTCTTTTAAATCTTACAAAGACTTATAATTTTGGTTCTATTGTTCAAAGAAAACTATCCTTTCCAGAAAACTGATTGCTCTGAATCGCCCTGCTAGTAAACGGTGAGTTCTACATGGGTTTTGAACTCAATTAGTTAATCTCTAGAACCTGGGCTTTTACATAAAAATCCATAGTAGATGTAATGTTGCAAATAGAGAAACTTTAGTACTGCTATCCTTATTTCATCTTTTCAGGCACTCTTTGTTACTGGCCTCCAGGGCTCCACTTACTTTCATTTTCCCGTTCTGGTATAATTTCATGTCAGAAAGTTGTGGATACAAGGAGTATGACTCCCTTACCCAGAAGTTTGAGAAAATTTGGTCATTAGACACTTCATTTGACTGACACTAATTGTCTCTTACTATAATCTGTTTAATTTTAAAGGGACAAGCGGCAGTAGTCCCCACTCTGGCAGAGCTCTACAGTGACCAACAGCAACGATTCTCTCTTTTTTTTTTTTTTTTCGAGATGGAGTCTCACTCTGTCACCCAGGCTGGGGTGTAGTGGCTCCATCTCGGCTCACTGCAACCTCTGCCTTCTGGGTTCAAGCTATTCTCCTGCCTCAGCCTCCTGAGTAGCTGGGATTACAGGTGCCTGCCACCATACCTGGCTAATGATCATATTTTTAGTAGAGATGGGGTTTCACCATGTTGGCCAGGCTGGTCTCGCACTCCTGACCCCAGGCGATTCACCCACCTCGGCCTCCGAAAGTGCTGGGATTACAGGCATGAGCCACCGTGCCCAGCCTACAGTGACCATTCTCTAATGCCTTTTGGTTAGAGTACTTCATTTCAAATAGCTGAATACCTTACATGAATCATGAGTACCTTATGAGAGGAGAAAAAGAGACAGGACACCATCACTCCAGTTACTTTATTATCCCTTGTTAACTACAATTTTACCTAAAGAGCCAAAGTTTTGGGTGAAGAAATGTTCTATGAACCACAGATCTGATATAAAAATTTTTCCATTCAAAAAATAGAAACCTAACTTTTTCTTCCTTCCATGCTCTGTCCCACTGGGGCATGATGGATCCCTTAGCATACAAATGTTTTTCATAACTGTCCATCTTAAGAAATTCCTCTCTTAATCCAATATTTTAATGCTGCTACTGCCCCATTCCTCTGCTTCAGTTTTTAAACTCCTTAAAATGGTTGTCTTCATCTGGTATTTTCATTTCCTTACCTGTCATTTGCTTCATCTCACTTCACTCTGGCTTCCATTCCTACCTCTCCACTGAATCTGGTCTTGTCAATGTCACCATTGACAAGACTAATGTTTGACATTTTTTCAACACCTCTATTCATTTTTCTCTAGTTGTTTATCATTTTATTTGAAAATAGTACAACATACATTTGGCCACTTCTTTTCCTCAAGGTCATTTTTATCATGCTTGTCATTAAAAATGATGCTTCCGGCTGTTGAATGAAGAATGGATACACTAGGGGCAAGAATAAATTCTAGGAGACCAGTAGGAAGGGTGTTGGCCATAGTGCAGTTAATGACGGATCATAATAGATTGAACTGGGGTGCTTGCAATAGAGATAGAGAGATAAGTAAATAGATAAAATAATATTTAGGAGGTAAAATGGAATTCTTGGGAAATGATCAACTTTGGTTCAGTTTTGGATTTGTTAAAATTGAGGAGCTCCTGAGACATCCAAATAAAATATTGAATGGACATTGCCCATAATAGATATAAACCTCAAATAATAATTCTGAGATAGAGCTAATCTACAGCATCATCAATGTATGAATTAATTTGAGGCCATGGACTTGGACTGATCACAAGGACAAAGGGTAAATTGAAAGAGAGGTCTTAGCAAGAAATCAGCTCTGGTCTGTAATGTATTCTAGTTCTTCATTCACTTAAAAGAATGGCTATTATGTAAGTCTGGATTTATAGAAAGTGACAAGATAATAACCCTTGGAGTTGTTCTTTATATTCTTTATCTCATGTGATACATTTTTCTTTCAGTTTGTGATGAGACTTAATGTAGTTAAAGGCACACAAGCAGTAGATTTTGTCACACCTGTCATTCGATTTTTAATATATTTCAGCAATTGCGAAGTCTTGCATGATGTACAAAGTCAATATTCAGTATAATAATGCTATATTTGATTATGATGATGCAGTTTGATATAAATATCTTTTTGCTATTTTAAAAGAAAAAAGTTTTGCTACAGCTATGAAATTCATTTAGTGCTTTGCTGTTGTCTGGGAATATCACCTCCAGTTTTTTTTTTTGACTAGGTGCTTTGAAATGCTTTAGCTTTAATAGTTGAGATTGCAGTAAATAATACATTTTTTTTGTACCTTAAGCAAATAGAGTTTTAAAAAATGTCAGTGTAAACATGTAAATCAAAGACAAAAAACTAAATAACAAAATAAAAGTGTATCATACTTGCACTAGGAATGAGGCATATATGTATATAGGAACTATGGTAGTTTTAATACATATGGAATAAGAGAATCAGAAAATAAAAAGTATCAATTTTATTATAAAGCTCTTATTTACACTAATACATTCTTAATAGTCTAATAGTACTAATTTATGTGCATTATTACGCTGGATAACCTCTTTTGGAATAACTTTCACTAGGTGGAGAATAAAGGGGTATAAGAAAGCATATAAACAAGAAAAACCTTAATAATCTTAAAAGTAGAAAACTGATAAAATTATTCTTTTGCTTGAGAATCATCTTTTAATAACATACATTTGTAAACAAAGGAGAAAGTGATTGAATTTATTTAATATGGATGATTGAATTTATTCAAGTCCTTGATATTTAGGTAGGGAGAAGGAAAAGATTGTTATTGGTCATTTGAATTTAATTTATATCTTGAAACCATAGTTGATAATGAGATTTTTCATCCTGGCTTTTTGAGAAAATGATACATTGCTAAGTAATTAATGGTGAAAGACTTTTACTTTGTAAGTAATAATCGATAAATTTAAAATGCTATAGTATACATGTATTTCATTTATGGTGGATGTAGTCTGGAATGGAGAATTTTTCTAGAATGTAAAAATATATTGGAAAAATTTTTTTTTTCAAAATGTTGCTAAAGATTCACTTATTGTATCGTATTAAACTAAAAGCATTTTATTCAACATGTGTAAAACTAAAAATATCTGAAACATTTCTACTTTTATATTATTATGAATAAAACAAACCTATACAATCCAACTATAAATTTTATGAAAACATAAAAAGCAAACACTATTTTTTCTGAAATGATGCTACCTCTTTCTTCCAATGAATTAATTTTCTAAGATTATTTCTAGAATGTATGATATTCAAACCTAAAATACTACCTTGAAAAATCTACTCTAAGGAAATAAATTTTACCTCTGTGACCCGAGTACCATCCTGAATTAGGAAGCTGCTCTAGGGCTCAGAAAATTCAGGGACAGTCCTGCTGAGTAGGTTCCTGAGGGTAATTTTCCCAAAGAAAACACCATATCTTTATTTTCTGGGCATCCCTCTTCCAGAAAAAAAAAAAAAAAAAAAAATATATATATATATATATATATGTATGTATGTGTGTATATATATTTATATATATGTATATATATTTATATATATGTATATATATTTATATATATGTATATATATTTATATATATGTATATATATTTATATATACATATACTGTTGCAGAAAATATGTATTCATGTCAGGTGTGTTATGAAGCTAGACTAAAAATCAAATTGTTTAAGTTTGTTGAATAGAATGTTTCTTTTCTTTTTGTTTGTGCTGAGATTTAGTTTTTCATTAATCTTGAGCTCTGAGAGAAATCTGGTAATAATAGAAAGTAGCTTTGACATCTCAGTAGGCTTACATCCCTTCAGTTCATAAGTAGATATAGATGGTAATTTGGTTGAATTGATGCAGAAATCATATAAATGTTGCTCAAAATGACTACTTGAAATCGATTAAAAAATCCCTTGTCAGTCTGAGTTACTAAACTATATATATGCTGGCTAGACTGTGGTTTTGTTGAGCTCTGTAAACTACCCTCCCCACCCCCATTCCTGCTCGCATGTCCCCATTTTCTTTACTACCTACTCTACTGTCTACACACACAATTTATGCAATACATTAAACGAGATGATCTTATTGCGTATTTGGTATTTTCAACTAGTTAGAAAGCAAGAGATCCTTACTTTCATACTAGCAGGTCAGAAAAGGTGTTATGGTAAATACTGACATTTAATATTTTAAAGAATTTCTGATCAAAATAATTTTTATTCTAGAGTCTGAAAATTTTATAAAAGAGAAAATGAAGAACTCACATAACTACCTGGGCAAATCTATGTGTGGAATTTCCCATTTATACTGATGCAGGACAGGGAAGCCCCCAAATTGGGGTTTAGCCGAGGAGGATTCTTGGTTTCACCCAGGAAAAGAATTCAAGGGCCAACCAGGGCCAGCCGGTCGTGTCAATTTACTGTTTCTTTCTGCTGTCCTCTATATTCTGTTGTTGATGTATCTGTTGACGTATAAATTTCATTTCTAAAATTTTCATTTGGTTCATGTTTAAATGTTTTATTTCTTCACTGAGACTGACTGTCTTTCCTTCATTTGTTTCAATCATGCTCATAATTGCTTGTTAAAGTAATTATATGAAGGCCACTTTAAAACCTTATCAGATATGTAACATCTGTGTTATTTCAGTGTTTCCAAGTCTTGTGTTATAGCAGGCCTCTTCAGGCATAACTCCATCAGGGGAGAGACAAGTCATCTTTTTCCTCCCATGTGTGGGGTTCTCCATCTGTCCCCAATTAACATTTGGTGGGGAGGGTGTTACTCGTTGTCATTGCTAGTTGGAAGCAGGAATTCCAGCTCTCCACTAGGGCCTCTCTCTGGCTGCGAGGGCCTAGAGGTGTCTGGTTTATGCTCCTCAAGTGGCCTACCTTACACTCTGTGGGAGGGATGGCCTTTTAAAACTGGGTAGTGCTAACATCCTGATTCTCTACTAGGAATCCTGTGATGCTACTCCAGCAAAGAGAAGGAGTAGTACCTTGATACCAGCTAATGTGAGGGTAGAAATCTACAAAAACATTAAGACCCGGTGAAGAGAAAAAGAGCTCATGTATATAAAAGGAATAAGGTTTTTAGAGTTAGTTCAACTCCTTTCTAAGTAATATAATACATTTTCTTTTATGTTTATTAACAGCAGGGCTTATTTATATTTGCCCCTGTCCAAAATTATAGATAATAGGTTTTCATCTTTTCTGATTTTTTATTGTGTTTTGTTTATGCCAAAACAAGACAGGAAGCAAACAATTCATTTAGTTCAAATACAGCGCGTACATATATATATATATTCCAATTTGTGTGTTTAGATGCCATATTGCCATATCAGTTTCTTTGGTTAAATTCAGTGAATACTTGCCTACTTATTGTGTATTAAAAACTCTGAAATACACCAATTGGGGTTTAAAGATACAACCCTACAATCAAGCCGTTTTTGGTCATTTCTAATAATTTCAGGTGCTAAGGAAACAAGAAGTAAACCTGACTATTTCATTGCCATATAATCTAAGCATTGACAAGAGATGACTTTGATTTTGGAAGGGGAAAATAAAGATTCCACAGTTTTTTCCAAGTGGTATTTTTCTGCTACTCAGCCACTCAATGAGGATGATACAACAATGGCTTCTGTGTGATCATTCACAAGATAATGCTTCTTATATCCTTTTGATAGATAATAACTGTAAACAGATGATGCTCTGTGTAGACAGATTGTTTGTTCCAAATGCCAGTTGAGCCTTAAGGCTCCATGTTTTCCCATGCATGAAGTCAACTCTTATACAACGTAAAGGAGATGATTTTCATGCTTTAGAATGCTGACAGATAAGTAAATACATACATTTTAGGATGTCTTAGGATAATTATATACAAACCTGACTCAAGCAGTGTAAGATCATTTATATAGATTTTCCACATGAGTTTATAACAACGATAAACCATCACTTTTCAGAGTGGAGGTCTTTACTTCTGTTTATGGACCCTACCTTTATTGAGGTGAAACAAACCAGCAAAACAATGCCAAGACCACAATACATTACCCATCTCGGTAAAGAAAATCAGAGACAGTTTTAAAACTTAGAATTGACATTCAACTATTTGCTTAATATTTTGTCTAATGCACCATAATACTGAGTATGAAATAGATTGTGAGGCTTGGTTTTTTATTTGAAACCAGAATATCTTTTCCTTAAGTGAAACTTACCTATAGATAATTAAAAAATCAAAATGCTGCAAACCCTAGTTCACAGATGAAAGTTTCTATTTTTCTATGACATAATACATTTATTTTTCTCAGACAGACCTTATTTTATTCTGTACACTCCAATATACACAAAAATACAATAATCCTGACAATTTAGTCACTTTAATGGATTTTTGTGTAGGATTTTAAGAGGCAAATCTTTGAGAAAAGAAAATGTAAATGGAGAAAAAAAGTGAGTATATTTTAGATTATTCAGATCATGTTAAAGTTAGTTCAGTTAATCCAAACTGTAATTTTATACATGAGGTCTGTCAAAGAAAGGAGGTAAGTATATTAGAACAGTTTCCTGGAGGAATGTCTTAGAAAATAATTCTAAAATATTCAGATTCTGTTTCGTAGAGAGGTTTCAGAGATGAGATTAGATAGACTAGGCTAATTTATGTAATCAGATTAGGTTAACATACTCTTAACCATTAATCTCTAAAATCTCAATGGTTTAACAAAGAAATTTTTTTTTCCTGCTTATCTTATAATCCAGTGGGTCAGTGGGGAAGCTCTACTTCTTCAAAGACCTAGGCTCCTTCTGCAAACTCCTAGAGTCTCATTGTTTTCTATTGGGCCTCTGCACCTAACTTGCTATATGGGAAGATTTTTGGAAGGCAGGCCTGAAAGAACATTTCTCTTCTGCCCACATTATCTCAGAACTGATCTATAGAGTTCCATGTAATTTTAGAGAATGTAGAACAGTTAGTAGGCAAGATCTTGGAAATGGAAGAGAGAGCAGTTAGAGGTGGAGAGACCAATTAAGAGACTAATTCAACAGTCCTGAGTAGAGTATTTAGAATCTGGGTACAGAGAGGTCTAGATCAAAATTTCTCAACTCATATTTCTACCCACAGCATTTAAACAATTATTTCATTTCTAATTCAGAGGTACAATGAAAATATTGTTTAAAATATGGTTTATGAAAATTATGAAGTAAGCACTCTTCATGTGACAGGAAAGGGATCCTGATCCAGACCCCAAGAAAGGGTTATTGGATCTTGCACAAGAAAGAATTCAGGGCAAGTCTGCAGTGCAAAGTGAAAGCAAGTTTATTAAGAAAGTAAAGGAATACAAGAATGACTACTCCATAGAGTAGCACTGAGGGCTGCTGGTTGCCCATTTTTGTGGTTATTTCCTGATGATATGCTAAACAGCGGGTGAATTATTCATGCCTCTCCTTTTCAGACCATATAGGGTAATTTTGTGACGTTGTCATGGCATTTGTAAACTGTCATGGCACTGATGTGAGTGTAGTAGTAAGGAAGGCCAGAGGTCACTCTTGTGGCCATCTTGGTTTTGGTGGGATTTAGCCGGCTTCTTTACCACAGCCTGTTTTATCAGCAAGGTCTTTATGACCTGTGTTTTGTGCCGACCTCCTGTCTCATCCTGTGACTTAGAATGTCTTAACCATCTGGGAATGCAGCCCAGTAGGTTTCAGCCTCATTTTACCCAGCTCCTATTTAAGATGGAGTTACTGTGGTTCACATGCCTCTGACATTTGTATTAGTCAGAATGTGTGTATATATAGCCCAATTTTACCTCTGTAAAGCACAGAATATAATAATAGAGAAAAGAAGAAGCCAAAAATGGTAAGAGTCCCTTGAATTCAAACTGAAGTTTCTGCCAAGACAGGTGGCTTTGAGTCTAGAAAATAATAGAGATATGCCATGTATAGATGTGAAGAAGTCCAATCTGAGCAGAGTATTTGTATCTAGGAGGAATAGTCTCTTTTAATGTACCACAATTACATGCATTTGAAATAATGAAAGCACTGAACCAGGAGCAAGCTTGCAGATTGCTTTGATCGCAAAAGGGATGAGGAGCACCACAGTGTGAATTCATTTGCCTGTAAGCCCAGGAAATTGTTTGGATCAGTCCTATCACACACGTCAGGTTTCATTGTTAGAAAATGCTAAGAAACCCATGAACCAGAGATGGGGTTTTTTACTACCCATACAACTAATGTTGCCATTTGCTAATGTAGATGTAAAGACAATTATCTGAGGTCTTCCACTCTAGCTTTTTGTCTGTGCTTAAAAAGTGGAGAAAACACAGACAACAGTATTGTCTGAAATTACTCACATAATTAATGATTCATTCACTAAGTGATTAGGATACAGAAGCTTACTATGGGAAATAGAGACTCATACAACTGTTAGAGGAGCTGAAGGAACAAAGGTCAGGAAAACTTCTACCCACGATCTTAGCCCAAAATATCAAAGTGGGTGGTTCTTAATAATTTGTCTAGAAACTACTTTAATACTATAAAATTCCCTCCAATTTTCCCAGTCTGCATTAGTGAAATGGGTGGTTTGTAAAAACTTTTCAGGAAGCTGCTGTACATCTCAGTTCTGTTCAGGCTGCAAATACCTGAGGGAATTCGGTTTCTTCACCAGTGCCTGTCATCTGAAAATGCAATGTGGAATCAAATATGGAAGGGGAGTCTGTGAAATGTGGATTCTAATATGTCTTTTGAGTCACAAAAGAGATCTTGAAATGGAGTAGTGGAAACACCAGGTTGGCTAATATCCAGCACACTATCTTAGAGCTTCAGGTATTTAACTGGGCTTCAAATTCATACTCTTAAGTTTACCCTTCACTTTGATGTTCTAATCAGATACTATCTCTAGTTTAACAAGAAAACTATGTAACATTTCCCCAATTCCTACATAAGGTGGGTTCTCTATCCAGAGATAAAGAAAAATGTTGAACTTTGGAATGAGAGTCTTCAGGACTTCTTCTAAGCTTGGAATGAGAGTCTTCAGGAAGGAAAAAACACATAGCAAAACTCAGTGCAGGTAGTAGGATTACTTGCTAAACTCTGGTTTTATGCTTGAGGCAGAACAAGAATCCAAGTTGGTGCTCTTCCCATAATGTTTATTAAACAATTTAACACATGTACATGCTTATTGAGGGCCTATGAATGCAAACATCACTGCTCTAGTGTTAGTAATACTGTAAAAAACCTGAATATAGTTTTTATATTCAAAAGGTCTTGTGGGAAAGATGGACACTATGATAATTATGAAGAAAAAGACCAATACAGTACTTTACTTTATTTCTTATCTACTAGACTTTGTATTACTTTAAGGCAATTACAATGGCTGCCTATATATGGTGACCCTTGAACATGAGGAGAGACGCCATTTCTCTTACTGTCTCCTGTCTCTGAAGAGAAGGAGGAAGTAAAAACTGAAAAACAACAGGAATGAAGTCAGTGGCAAGACCAACTGGTGCCACTGACCAGGCCTGAGGTTAAAGATTAACCCCTCACTCTAACCACATGTGCTATCTATAGACTTTAATCTATCACAACCCTTTCAGGTGGACCCCTTAGAGTTGTAAGCCCTTAAAAGGGCTAGGAACTCTTTCTTCGGAAAGTGTGGTTCTTGAGACGCAAGTCTGCTGACACTCCTGGCCAAATAAAGCCTCTCCCTTCTTTAACCCGGTGTCTGAGGGGATTTAATTGCATCTCACCCTGCTACAAATAAATATTTTTGTATTTACCTTGATATCCTGGGCACCTGGGTTCCTAATGATAAGTTGTTGAATTAAGTTATTGTGCTTCTCCTTCCCCTAACATATATCCCAATCCTTGTTATTACTCTTAGTTTAGTTTCTGAGCAAGCTTTCAACCCACAGTTATCTTAGAATTTTATTTTATTGTTTAATGGCTTCTTAATAAAATATTCCCCATCTGCTTTTATTAACTTCATTTAAAGTGCATAGTGCTTTGCATTTTTATAAGTCTAGTGGGTCCTGTTTGTTAATTTATTGAAACGATGATTTATTTTCATTCCACACAATTTTAGAGCTGTTATTTATTATTTCCCTCCTCCCCCCAACATTGAACCCATTTGTATTTTATGTGGGTATATTCATGGTTCACATTGCTAGCTGTGAAGTCTGTTAATGTAACATCAATAATATGTATTTCAATCGACTTTCTTTCCCTTGAAGCCATGCCAGAGTGACTTTAAGGAAACAACAAGAAGAAGAATAAAAATAAGGATGAGAGAACAGAAAATAATTAAAATTTCCTCTGAAAAGCATGCCAGTAGTACATTCTTTCGGCAATTTTATATAAGCTAAAATAATTTATGTGCAAGTATGTTAAAATATACATTTATACTTGGTAAAGATGATTAGTGATTTTGTCTGTATACAATTTTTGTTCACTGGAATTATTTTCTCTAGGGGAAATAAATGTTCAACCCCTTCTTTTTCATGATCGCTAATGGCAATTCTAGTCCAGTAGTTTCATGGTTGAATATCACAAATATCAGCATGAAATAATATCAGTATATACATATATAAACACATATATTTACAGGTATATGTAATACTTATATACATATAAGTATATACTAATAATATAATTGTATATAAAAGATCCAAAGATAGCTATTGTGCTTTGGTCCTTAGGTTTTTTATTTCTTTACTGCAGGTTGAGACGCATTGACTTGGAAGCTCCTGGTACCAAACTCAAACCTTTGTACATCTAACTATATAAAAAAGAACCCAGCCCAAGAAACAGATTTTTAGCCATTTAGAGTCTGCCTAGTTCACAAACAATGAGAAACTTCATCCCATTTTTGTGGGTCATTGATTAGATCGTCTTGTGGCTATAGGACCCCAAGTTCCTATTATCCTTTATAGTATTTGGACCCACAGAACTCCAGCTGTATTGCTGAGCAAAAATCACCTAACATGTTAGTCCCCTCTCTGATTCCCCTCTTCTCCAGTAGTTCTGTTGCCCTCCTTCCCCTCAGGGTGCTGGCCCCCTTGCCATAGCCTCTGAATAGCCTTATACTGTGAAAGACCTCCCCTTTTGTGCAACTCTGTCCCAGCATATCCCAGTAAATTCTCCATTTGCCTCTGTCCCTAGTCATCACATCTTCTTCCTAGATATCTGAAACCCCTACGTGAATTATAACTGTAATACTTATATATGAAAATGAACATTATGCAACCTACCAAGTCACTCTGATAACTAATTTTAATAAAAATTGGGGTTATAAACCTATTGTTTAAACAAATATATAAATAAAAATTTCAGTTAAACTTATTTATAGTCACATTTGTACTGTTATTTAAACAAATATAGAAGAATCCTTATATAATATGATTATAATTCATAATTACTTGAGTAATGAAAAGTTGACTCATTAAAATACTACAATATAATTAAGCCTTTTATTTTAACATAAACCATTTATGTATATTTCATTTTTACCTTTAGATGTAGGATTGAGACATCCTTTTGAGGATGTTTCTGCTAATTGTAGTTCCATGTTGTCTTTCTTACATATACAACATTCTGAAAATAACAACCACAGCTTTTGGTTTCTGTTTAATTAATGTGAAGTGATACATTGGACACTTTCGAAATAATTTGAGGGTAGAATCCTTTTGGATGTTTATAGGTTTTACCCTCATTCTTTTATAGTTGCTTCAGCCACAATTAATTAATTAAACAATTTTGTCATATAATTTTCTTCTATTAAGTTTTTCCAAACATTAGAATTGGTCTTAGATACAGAAACTCTCTAGACTTTTCAGACGCCCCTTCCATTGGTCTGTACAATATTTAGATAAATTATTGAATTGGTAATTATAGCTCTTATTTGGAAATTTATCATAGCTGACTCTCAGTTCATCATTTTGCAACTTAATAGAAGCAAAATTGGAGGTAGTCTGTTGCCCTAAGGGTAACCCTTACCAATAAGCATTCAGAGTTAGTAGGTTTTATAGTGGGAAATAAGAGTAGCCTGTTAGTTGTGAACACTATAATAGAAAATTGTGTGCCCCCCTCACATTCATATACTGAAGTTTATAATCCCCTTTGTGATTGTATTTGAAGATAGGGCCTTTTAAGGAGGTAGTTAACATTAAATATGGTCTTTAAGGTGGGGAACTAATCCAATGAGACTGATGTTTTTATAGGAAGAGGAAGAGACATCAGGAGTACGCATTCAAGAAAAGTTCACGTGAGGACACAGGGAGAAGGTGGCCATCTTCATGCCAGGAAAAGAAGCCTCACTGAAGACCAGCTCTGCCAACACCTTGATCTTGGACTTCTCGCCTCCAGAACTGTGAGCAAATTAACTTCTGTTGCTTAAGCCACTCAGTCCATGATACTTTGTTATGGGAGCTCTAACAGGCTAAACAAATAGTGAGAATCAGTGGATGTACATGGGGGAATGGAGGCCCTTGTTAATTGAGTTCAATTAAGAGTTTCTATTGCATTTGTAAGTATCTCAATATGATTAACTGGTTGTCAGTGCTCACCACCAATCCTTTCTAGGACATTCGGTTTCCTAGATTTTAATTCTTGTCCTTCAGGGTGTCTTTGATTCATATGGTTAAACAATACAGCTGGGAAATGTTTTCTCCACTTTGCATACACAATATCTTTCTACTGCCTTCACACAGAAATTGACAGTTTTTCTCAAAACAAAATTCATGGATAACTTCTTCAAACTTTGATAAATATTGCTTACAGTCTCCTGGCATTTAGTGTTGCAGAGCAATCTGAGCAGAATGTGTCTTATTTCTTTGTACCTAGTATTATTTTTTTCCCTAGGTGGTTATAGAATTCTTTTTGCCTTTTAGCTGTGATAACTCTACTAGATATATTTTGATATTGTTTTCTTTTTATTGATTTCCTGAAATATAACACTTACTTAGATGTCAGAATGAAGTTTTATTAGATGAAGGAAGTTTCTCATTAATTTGATTATTGTTTCTGCTGTATCTACTCCTATATATTTTGATTAAGCTTTGGGAATCTGTTCTCCACATGGTTTGTTTCCTTTATTCTCATTTTAATTTCTTTATTCCATCTCTTTATGTTTTAGAAAAATTTCTCATGGTTTCTTCTACATCATTAATTTGATTTTCTGTAGTATCTAATATGTTTTCCTCTTCATTATATATAGCATTCAGAAACATAGTTTAGAAATAAACAAAATATGCTCAGTTACTCCTTGTCTTAACTTTCCATTTTACTTGTAATTTATTTTAGGTTCATGTGTGTAGTGCCTTTGTGAGAACATAAAAAAGATGTAAGTTTTTTTTTCTGTTATTGTAGCCTATTTATTTGAAAGGAAAACAGCTCATAGTCTTTATGGAAGTAAATATTGCATTCTTGAAATTCAGAATTTCTCTTTGTTCCTTGATGCTTCTGATCTTACTGATTCTTATAGGGGACAATCTATCCCAACTCTGCCACTCACTATTTGAGTGATTTTTGACAAGTTATTTCAGATTTCTTGCCTAAATTTCCTTATCTATAAAGTGGGATTGATAATACCAGTGTTGATCTCATAGAGTTGTATTGAAATTAAGTCAATCAATGTATTTTTCTTCATTTTCACGACTAACGAGAGTGTGAGTCATATAGCAAAAATTCAGTAATTATTGTTTTGAAAAGAAAGAATACATACATTATCCCCAGGAGAAAAACATTTTTTTTTTTTTTTCCTGCCCATTCTAACTTGCTCTGTAGGAGTAGTGTGTGTCCAATGTCATTTTTTCCGGTCATTCTATGATAGTTAAAACAATTTTCTGGCAATTTTAACCACAGAATCTCATTTTAAGAACTGAAATCTTTTACATCTGCATGCAGAGCTAAATCTTCTCTTTCCCCCCGGCTCGGGCCTGCTTCAGGCTGCAAGTCTATAGCAGAAAGGTAGGATTGTCAGCATCTTTCATATTTCCTGAGCTTTGTGCTCTTCTTCTTCATCCTTGCCTTCTAGTTCACTTTCTGATCTGTCCAGGGTTGGAGTCTGGCAGATGAATGAGAAGAATTAACTCAAAGGAAAGGTCTTAATGAGATTTCTCTTGTAACACACTATTAGAGCTTTCTGGGCCTACAGATGTTCAAATTGACTTGCTTTCTTGGCAAGCGTGTGTGAGTTCTTCAGAGGTTGCCTACGGGGACTTCTGCACTGCAGATTTCACTAACTGGGACATAGAACTTTACTCCAAAACTCTTGATTTTCCACTCCTCCTGAGGATCAGAAGCTTGATAGAGTCCCTCACTTTGTCAGGTCAGAACTATTTGAGGCAGTTGCTCCTCCAACATAGCTCCAGCTGAGTGACCTTCTAGTGCATCCTGGACACTCCCTGTCCTTGTCTTGCCAAAGAGGGGAAGAAGTTTCAGGTTCTGCAGTGAGGGCATTTTAAAATCGGCATCCACTCCTCAGCATTCAGAGTTACTGGAAGAGAGAGGGTTTTAATTAATAACTAATAGATTAGTTACCACAGGCAGCAGATGTTTGGGACTCCCATAACAGTCCATAACACTAAGAAAGAGGAGAAGCATCCTTTTACCGTTTGCCATCGGCCATTGCACAGCATTCGTACCTCATGCTCTCCAGTGTTTTGGTGGCAGTGCCTCACAGGAGGCTGTGATGCCTGGAAGAAGATAGTGGGAGATTCTAGTGCTACATGCTGAAAACAATATTGCTTAACACACAGGGGACGAGCAGTAACCTTGACTGGCAAAATGGAGTGTTCAGGGCAGAAGCAATAGCACCTAGTTTTGACTGTTGAAGCAGCAATGGCATACGAAAAGTTCAGAGTGCTGGATGGAAGTGATGGCACCATAGGGGAGGGTCCACAATGCCCAGCAAAGGCAGAACGTAAAATGAACTCTACACTTGTTTTGAGAATAGCTTAGTTACCCTCAGGGACTTCTATGTTTATTTCGGGAGACTTTGAAGTAGCTGTATATTCGGAATTGTACAGTGGAGGGAAAGAAGCAGCGCTCCCTCCCGGCAGAGTGAGTCGTTGATATTGCTGTTTCTCACAGTTGTATCTGGAGCAATATGGACATTAGTGGTGTTGACTTCCCGTGCAGTAAAAAAAAAAAAAAAAAATCTGTGTATAACTTTTGGCTTCCCCAAAATGTAACAACTGTTATCCTACTATTGATCAGAAGCCTTACTGATAACACAGTCAATTAACACATATTTTACATGTGATATTTATTATATACTGCATTCTTATAATAAAGTAAGCCAGAAAAAAGAAAGTGTTCTTAAGAAAATCATAAGAAAGGGAAAATGTGTTTACTATTCATTAAGTGAAAGTGGATCATCATAAAAGTCTTCATTCTTGTTATCTTCAAGTTGGGTAGGTTGAGGAGGAGAAGGAAAAGGACGGGTTAGTCTGGCTGTCTCAAGAGTGGCAGAGGCAAAAGAAAATTCATCTAAAAGTGGACTCATGATGTTCCAACTCATGTTGTTCAAGCATCAATAGTACCTTGTTTTGTATAACTGATAAGGCTTTTCAGAAACATGGGTTATTTATAGATTTCAAGAATCCATGGACAGTACATAGAATAGATTATGGTATGTTCAAAGTCAAATATAACCACAATTCACATTGAGTAAGAGATTTTCTCTCGTTTTAAATCAGATGTTTTAGGAAGTTGTATTAATTTTTGTAAAGTCAAGCTACTATTTAGTAACTTTAGTGTTCTTTCAGAAAGTAAAGTGTTAATGTAACTACCAGGTTTTCCTGATTTTCAAAAAATTACACCTTAAAACTGTATATAATAAGTGATAGCTATAAGTGATTGCTAAAATTTTAAATTTCAAACAAAGAAACAGAGATTTCTCTGTATTTAACAAGAAGCATAACATTATTATTTTTTTAAAAATGCTCCACTTAGAAGGCATTTGCAGTTGGGCATGGTGTCCTAAACCTGTAATCCCAGCACTTTGGGAGGCTGAGGTGAGTGGATAGCTTGAACCCAGGAGTTCAGGACCAGTCTGGGCAACATGGTGAGGCCACATCTCTACAAAACCTAAAAGAATTAGCCAAGCATGATGGTGCATGTCTGTGGTCCCAGCTACTCAGGGGGCCAAAGTGGAAAGATTGCTTGAGCCAAGAAGGTTAAGGATTCAGTGAGCCGTGATCACTCCACTGCACTCCAGCCTGGGTGACAGAGCAAGACCTTAGGTCAACTATTCTGGCATTAAAATTACTCCTTTTTTTTTTTTTTTTTTTTAAATCTGTTATTCCTTGTACAGGGATTGCTGTTTTCTCAGATAACATTTACCAAAATATACCAACCCATAAAATCCAAGCTAACATTGTCCTTGATGAAAATTTTTTCTTGACCATATTAACAAAAAACACATTCTCCTTCTTAACTTTATTATTTGTGTGATTAATTGTGTGATGTCAATTAATGACATTGGACACACTACTCCTACAGAGCAAGTTAGAATGGGTAAGAAAAAAATGTTTTTCTCCTGGGGATCAATGTTTGTGTTCTTTTCAAAACAATAATTATTGAATTTTTGCTATATGACATACACATTTTATTTTATTTCCATATCTATTTCAGTTCTACTACCAAATTTAACCATATCGTACCTCCCATGGTTCTCTAAAACCATGCATTGTGTACAGCAGAAGCTAAGCAACACTATTAAATTCATAAGTTTTGTCTGTTAATAGGCAACTAAAATTTAAAAATCTGTTAAGTGTACTTTCAGATTTATTATTTACTAGAAGAAATACAACCCACAACAAAAATAGGCAAAGAATGAAAATAATTTAATTAAAGAGCAAATCCAAATGGCCATTAAATATATGTGAAAGGATGTCAAACTCATTGAGAGTTTTGGGTAATGAAAATGAAAGTAACAATGCGAGACTACTTCCTACCATTAGACTTGCAAAACTTCAGAAGAGTGACAGAACTACCTCCAACAGTGATGTGAGCAAAATGCAGGCCGTGACCTTGCCGTGAGAGAAGTGAGCTTGAATGCTTTCTTGGAAAGCTATATGACAATGTATTAAGAATATATAAATATGGTGTGTGTGTGTTTTTATATATATATATATATATATATATATATATATGGTGTGAAGCTGTGTATATACACACAGCTGTATATATACAGCTTATATATATAAACTGTATATATATATATAAAAGCTGTGTGTGTATATAGATAACCTGTATACACACACACACACATGCAGATTGTGTGTATATAGATAACCTATATACATATATAACCTGTATATAGATATAACCTGTATATATACAAGTTATAAATAGACACACAGGTTTTGTTATTTATTAATGGCAATGGCTTTACATTTTTACATCTAAACATTAGAAAGTGGTGCAAAATGTATATATGCAGGTTATATCTATATATAATGTGTATATATAGGTTATATCTTTATGTATACACATACATTAGAAAGTAATGAAAAGTGTATATATACAGCTTATATCTATATATATACACACACACTCTGTATATATGGAGAGAGAGAGAGAGAGTGCATATATAGATATAACCTGTATATATATACACACACACACACCATCATATATATAATATATATACAGCTGTGTGTATGTATATATATAAAAGCTGTGTGTATAAAAGCTTTTTTCCATATATATAAATGCAAAAATGCATATATATAGGTTATATCTATATATACACAAACACACTCTGTATATGTGGAGAGAGAGAGTGTGTGTGTATAGATATACAGGTTATATCTATAGATATACACACACTATAATATATAATATATATACAGCTGTGTGTATGTATATATATATGAAGCTGTGTCCATTTATCCATTAGTGGACACTGCAGTCTATATCTTGGCTATTGTGAGTGGTGCTGTAATGAACATGAGAGTGAAGCTCTCTCTTTGACATACTGATTTCAATTCCTTTGGATATGTACATAGTAGTGGCCTTGCTGGATCTTATGGTAGTTCTATTTTTAGTTTTTTGAGGAACTTCCATACTGTTTTCCATAATGGCCATACTAATTTACATTCTCACAGTGTGCATAATGTGTGTGTGTGTATATATGTGTGTGTGTATATAGTAGACTTGCAAAACTTCAGAAGAGTGACAGAACTACCCCCAACAGCGATGTGGGCAAAATGCAGGCCGTGACCTTGCTGTGAGAGAAGTGAGCTTGAATGCTTTCTTGGAAAGCTATATGACAATGTATTAAGAATATATAAATATGGTGTGTGTGTGTGTGTGTGTTATATATATATGGTGTGAAGCTGTGTATATACAGCTGTGTATATAAAGCTGTGTATATACACACAGCTTTTGACCCAGCAATTCCACTTCTGGGAATGTATCCTATAGAAATAAGAGCAAAAATACTGTGAGGGTGACTATTATAGTACCTCTGTAGTGGGAAAAACTGGAAATAAAGTAAATGTTCCTGTAGGCTAGATAAAGTGATGGTTAAATAAATTTAATTTAGTATTTGAAATTATCCTGCCATTAAGAGTTAGTTCTAAAACAGTCAGTCTGGAAAATAACGTTACAAATTTACTTAGAGAAATTCTGCCTAGGTTTAGACATAGGGCTGTAAGATAAGGATTATCCCTTGGCTGTCCCTTGTCATTGAGATCCCTTCTCCTCTGGCCTCTTGTATTTGTCTGTATCCTCTAGTGTTTGTTAATATGCTGCCTCACATCTGTAGCTAACTATTTCCATGTATGGAACTTGTCTTTTTAGCCCCTTGCCATTTTTTTGTACAATATTAAGGCTTACTGTTTGTGCATAGTAGGCAGACAGTCATCTTTTTTTTGTTTGATTGATTGTTTTATTAAGTGAACGTTGTTAATAGATGACAGGTCCATAGGCCTTGGTATTTGTCAGTAAAATGGTTGCCTATTCTTGTCTATTTTGCACTCAGGGCTATAGCTACTGTATTCAATTATTCAATTATTTTGCTGAAAACTTGGAGAGTCTATTTGTTACAGAATGTAATAAAAATGTAAAGCCGTTGCCATTAATAAATAACAAAACCTATGTGTCTATTTTCCAGCAGCAAGCAGAGTTTAAGTGAGTATGCATGTTGTTCAAGATTAAGTAAATCACCACAGACAAGGAAAATTACGCCATAGCTTATGTGATCAGATCAAAACAACAGTCATTTTCTCCACCAATGATTCCTATTAAGTGAATTGTATGCTAACAGTTTCCAATAATGAGTTGGATTTAATAAATTATGTACTCTTCATAACTTTTTAATGTACATTCTTCCAAGACTTGCTTGTTCCCATAAGGGAATTCATCAAACAGCCTCTGCACATCAGAAATAAAAGCAAAATGAATGAAATTGGAATGGCTGAAGCATAACTAGTAGTAATGGGATTGGTCTTGCTTCACTTTCTCCGTCACCCCCCAGACATGAGAAATCTCCCACAAGAGGCTCAGTGTTATCTTTTTTCCTGAGTTTTTGTTTCTCCCATAAGTATTAGATATTGGCTACTGACAACAACTGGATAGTGTTTGTGATTGATCTGTGGACTGCTCTGTTGCACCAGAAACTTTATCTCTAAAATATAGTAGGTAAAATTAGGCAACTGAGAAGACACACACACACACACACACACACACACACAGAGAGAGAGAGAGAGAGAGAGAGAGAGGGAGAGAGAGAACTAAAGACATAAATGAGAAATCATTGACAGGATATTTAACAATTCTTTTAAATCTTTAATTTTTCCAGTATAGCAAAGGAACATTAAAGGAGAAATAAATCAGCGGTGATATTAGAGATGCTTTCTAGGTTTCGAAAATCCATCCACAGAAAGTAAATTCAATTGGCTAGGATTCACCTAATAAAATAAACCTAACATTTACTTTTGCATTCTAACCCAAATATCCAAGTAATTCTTTTTTTATTGTCATCTTTATTGAATACCCAATCTGATTGAACTGAATTCCTTCCATTCAGAAATAAACTTGATCTTTTGAAAAATACCATAAAATTAATCCCATTCATTTTGCATCACTTTCTAATGTTTAGAAAAAATATTCCTAGTATATATAAATACTTTATTGTATAATTTTTTCTTTATATATATATACTATATATACTACTTTATTGTATAGTATATATACACACACTATATATATAGTATAGTATATATATTACTTTGTTGCATTATATGTATATACTACTTTGGTGTATATAAAGTATATATAAATACTTTGTTGTATATAAAGTGTATATATAGGTATAATTTTTAAAAAATTGACAGATAAAATATGTATTTACCATGTACAACATGATGTTTTGAAGTATATATACATTGTGGGATGACTAAATCCAACTAATTAACGTGTGCGTTACCTCATGAAGTTATCATTCTTTTGTGATGAGAACTAACATCCATTATCTTAATATTTTTCAAGAATACTATATTATTAACTATAGTCATCATGTTATAAAATATATCTCTTGAACGTGCTCTTCTTGTCTAACTGAAATTTTGAATCCTCTGACCAACATTTCCTCAACTACCTTCCACAACCACCCTAGCCTCGGTAACCACCATTCTACTCTCTACTTCTGAGACCAACTTTTTCAGATTCCATATATAAGGGAGATCAAATGGCACTTGACTGCCTGTGCCTGGCTTATTTTACTTAACATAATGTCCTCCAGGTTCATCCATGTTGAAAGTGAAAAAATTTCTTTCTGTTTATGGCTAAATTGTATTCGATTGTGTATATATACCACATTAAAAATCCAATTATCCATTAGTGGACACTGCAGTCTATATCTTGGCTATTGTAAGTGGTGCTGTAATGAACATGAGAGTGAAGCTCCCTCTTTGACATACTGATTTCAATTCCTTTGGATATGTACATAGTAGTGGCCTTGCTGGATCCTATGGTAGTTCTATTTTTAGTTTTTTGAGGAACTTCCATACTGTTTTCCATAATGGCTATACTAATTTACATTCTCACAGTGTGCATAATGTTCCCTTTTCTCCATATCTTTGCCAACACTTGTTATAGTGTATCTTTTTATTTCTTGGAGACAGGGTCTCACTCTGGCACCCAGGCTGGAGTGCAGTTGTGTGATCATGGCTCACTGCAGCCTTGACCTCCCGGACTAAAGCAATCTTCTCACTTCAGTCTCCCAAGTAACTGGGACTATAGGCATGTGCCACCATACCTGGCTCATTCTTTTTTTATTTTTTGTAGAGATGAGGTCTCACTGTGTTGCACAGACTGGTCTCGAACTCCTGGGCTCAAGCCATCCTCCTGTTTCAGCCTCCCAATATGCTTGGATTACAGGCATGAGCCACCACGTGTGGTCTTTTTCATCTTTTTGATAATAGTCATTCTAATAGATGTGAGGTGATATCTCACCCTGGCTTTATTTGGTATTTCCCTGATGATTAGTGATATTGAGCATTTTTTCATATACCTGTTGGCTATCCGCATGTGTTCTTTTGGGAAATGTCTAGTCAGGCCCTTTCCCCATTTTTTTAACTGGGTTATTTATTTTTTGCTCTCAAGTTGTTTGAGTTCCTTATATATTTTGGGTATTAATCCCTTATCAGATATAGAGCTTTCAAATATTTTTTCCCATTCTATAGGTTGTTTCCTCACTCTGTTGATTGTTTCCATTCCTGTGCAGAAACTTTTTAGTTTGGCATATTCTAGTTTATCCATTGTTGCTTTTGTTGCCTGTCCATTTTGGGTCTTATCCAAAAAGTCATTGCCCAGACCAATGTCATGGTATGTTTTTTCTGTGTTTTATTCTAGTAGTTTTATTTATAGTTTTTGGTCTTACATTTAAGCCTTTAACCCATTCCAAGTTGATTTTTGTATGTGGTATGAAATAAGAGTTTAATTTAATTTTTTTGCATTTGGATATCCAGTTTTCCCAATATTGTTTATTGGCACGACTGTCCTTTCCCAGTTCTGTTTTGTTGATGCCTTTGTCAAAAATCATTTGGCTGTAAGCAGTGATTAATTTTTTTTTTCCTAGTACCATTCAGTTTATGTTGCTATAAACTTGTAGTGTATTTTGAAGACACGTAATGTGATTCCTTTAGCTTTGTTCTTTTTGCTTACGATTTCTTTGGCTATTCTGAGTCTTTTGTGGTTCCATATGAATTTTAGGATTTCTTTTTCTCTATATGTGAAGAGTGTTGTTGTTTTTTTGATAGGAATTGCATTGAATCTATACATTGCTTTGGGCAGTATGAACATTTTAATACTATCAATTCTTCTAATCCATGGACATGGAATGTCTTTCTATTCATTTCTGTCTTCAACCTGTTTCATTAATGCTTTATACTTTTTAATGTAGAGATCTTTTACCTCTTTGTTTAAATTTATTCATAAGTATTCACTTTTTTTGTAGCAATTTTAAATGGGATTTAGAAAAATGTCTTCTTCAGATTTTTGCTGTTAGTGTATGGAAATACTACTGATTTTTCTGTGTTGATTTTGTATCCTGCAACTTTACGGAATTTATTTAATAATTCTAGCAGTTTTTAGGGTCTTCTATGCATATAATTATGCCATATGCAAACAGAGTCAATTTAACTTCTTCCTTTCCAATTTGGTTGCCATTTATTTTTTTTCTCTTGCCTAATTGCTCTGGCTAGGACTTTCATTGCTTTATATTGATTAGATGTGCTGAGAATGGGCATCCTTGCCTTGTTATAGAAAAGCTTTCAACTTTGCCCCATTGAGCATGATGTTAGCTGTGAACAAAGTATATCTTCCTCACAGGAATAAAATCATCCCAGAGGTCAGGAAGACAATTTAGAGCTGTGGAGCCCAACTCTATATATCACAGACAAGAAAACTAAATTTTATAATGATTAAGCAAATGTTACCAGAGCATATAAAAAATCAGCTCCTTGCAAGGCAGGGACCACAATGGAATTTTACGTATCTTCAGTCTAAAGCTTTTTAAACACAGTATAGTCCCTTAATGTATAAAAATCAGTTAGAAAACATGGCACTTATATAAAAGAGAAACGCATTTCATGTGTGCAAAGCAGCATACCAGGCAATTCTTAAAGTATTGGTAACTGTAAAATTTACTAAGCTTTCCCTGGGCACTATAGTAAGCTTTCCACATTACATTGTTTCAATTATTTATCACAACCATCCTATGTTGTAGATATTATTAATTCCCTCATTTTATATGTGCTGAGACGAGCTTTCAGAAAAGGTAAATCTATTTTATCATCCAGAATCCATTCCTCATTTCTTGTAGTTGTGGCTCTTTGAGGTAACAACTACTGGGCTAACTTGAGATAAGACAAAGACCAATCAGTGAGACGTTACCTATTTTTATCTTTGCAAAGAATAGGAGATCAAGAGAGACAGGCAGTCTAGCAGCTCAAGTTGATTAACAATGGATATTTTTTAGAAAGAGTATCAGAAGAAATACATTTTTCTAATACAAAATTAAACAGTATTTCATTATAACTCTTTTTCAATACTGTATCCACCCATACGAGGCAGTCAAAGGAAACAGTTTTAGGGGATACAGGATTAATCATCTTGGTCTTGCAATCTTTGATATTCATCTTGGGAAGTCCCTTTTCATCATCTCCTTGTGAGCTCTTGGATTTTGGTGTCTCATTCTGAGAAACAAGACTGCTGAATACAGAAACCACTTGCTTATATCACATAGACTTTCATTGTATACTGGTTAAATACACTTTTGTGACATAGTAAGAAAAAAACATCAAATTATTATCCTACTGATTTTACCTCTCCTACCAGTGAGAAGGGGTAGACAAATGGCCTACTAGAATTTAGAATTATTGTTGTTTAATTTTCTTAGGTGGTTCAGAACACACATATCAGTGGAAATGTAAACAACCTAAAATTTTCCCATGCTAGTGAAATAACGGCTACGGAAAGTTTCAATTTCCACTTATCTAGGAACATCTTTTTTACGGAATGACTTTGAACCTGACCCATTCCAAAAAAGTTCTGTTTTACTCTAGAGGTAAAAATCATTGTTTTTTTCTACAAGAATAATTCAGATTTTAGTATATTTAGTGGACATATTTGGAAAGATGTCTTATGACACCTCAACCTGCTATAGCAAAGCGCTACATGATGGTTGCATTACAGCTTTGATCATTAAAATCTCAGAAAATAAAATCTGATTTTTATTTACCCTCTATATAGAGAGAGGTATGTACAAATATGCTTGCAAAAGTGTTTGTGTATGAGAAACAGCTACTCAGTTGGCCTGTTGAGTTTAATCATTTGTTTGTGCATGGCTACAGAAAATGTTCTTTACTAAACATTAAGGGAGAAAAATCTCTAGAAAAACTAGAATTATTACATATACTTAATAAATGGCACATATTGATTTTTTGAAAATCTTAGTGAGAGCACGTTTATAGAAGAAGGATGCAGAATAGAAAATATTGTTTCCATATAATTAACAGTGGGACGGGTGCTTATATTGTTGGCTGTGTGAGTCATGGGTTTGTGGATATTAAAACACTACCATCACCACCAGTATCTTCATTATTATATTTCAAATGGCAATGATAGTGCTTTATTTCCATTTGTCATAAAATTCTTAATTGAAAAGGAAATCATTCAGAATTAATACATTGACTTCTTCATCTACTAGTTCATATTTGTATTTATTTTTTACTTTTAGTCAGTTTAGCTAGCTAAAATTTAATTGGATTTTTGTTGATTTGTACGCATCCAATCTCTTGATTTGTGGTTATTTAGATTTGTTTCTGTCTGTGCAAAATAACTATATCTATAAACATTGATGGCACTGTAAAAAACTATTACACTATAAGAATTAATCAGAATCAAAATTTGGAAAATTAATTTTGAAGTAGAGAATCTTTGTTGATATGGAGCTTTAAGGAGCTACATTGTTGATCTGGTTGACTCCAAATCATCTAAGACAGATGATACATCTTTTAGGTTTTCCCAAGGAGAGTAGATTCCATAAGCTGCTGTGATAACATTTTCCTGCATTTAAAAATCATGGAAATTGAGCAACATTATTTTTTACTTTGTTTCATTTTTCTTAGATACATTTAAAATGTATGCTTTCTTTTCTGGCTTCAATGGAGATGAATAAAGCTGATAATAAAACACTGTTCAAATGTAGGGCCGCATTTGTCTTGTCATAGCAGTTTTCCTGTCATTGTAACTGACAAATAGTAGGTGCTTGATAACTATTTGTTGAAAATATAAATTTACAAATAAAGTCTATATTTAATGACTTTTCAATCTTCTTTTCCTTGTAGCCAAATAATCCTAATTTTTGTACAACTGTATAAATCTGTGTCTGCAATTCAGAAATTATAAAATCTCCTATAATAGCATTTTTTTTCATAATGTATTTGGAAGCAAAATTTAACCATACATGAACTTATTGTTTTGGTAGCAAACTTTGATCTGAATTGACCTGAGGATGTTTATAGCTTTTCTTTATTTACTTGGTATGCATATTCATATGTATATATTTAGAAATATTAACAGAATGCTGCCTTTTACCCCACTGGGCTGTTACATAACATAAGGTATATGCACTCTTTTCTCCTTATAAAATGTCCGCCTCCCACAAACCTCTCTGATATTCTGTACAAATCCACATCTAGCTTCAAAGACTTTGGGTACAAAACTGGGGAATTGTATTACTATTATCTGATCATTTTAGTTATCTTAGACATCTGTCTGTAAGTTTCATATATAATGCTCTACCAAGATGTCAAACAATCAATGCTCACAGATCAACATGAATGTCTCTTGTTTTTCTTATAATAAAGGTATAAATGCCAAACTTTTTCTAAGGTTTCCATGTCTCCTCTCTTTAACCCAGAGGAACCACTTATAAGAAGGGGCAATTCAGCTTCTATGAACATCCAATTTGACCTCTCTTTTGAGAGTGCTAACAAAGATGCCAATTAGTGTCAGTTGTGGTAGCAAAGTTTTATGATTTTGACAGGGTATTATTTTTAAAGAAATGAAGTGTCTCACCTACTCATTTCACATAAAACTGTGGTGCGGAAGCTGTAAGGTAATGATTTTTTAGTTGCTTTCAATCTAAACAAACCTAATGATTTTACTCAAAAATCTCTAAATTCTGTGTTTAATGCCTTACTTTATTATTGTTGACCTCAAAATACTTTTATAATGATAATATATCTAACATGTATTTATTATTGTAATACTTAAAAAAACATATAATTGCATTAATGCAATTAAAAAAATTGCTTAAATTCCAAATGGGATGGTAAGACTAGATGCTATATAGCAAATCCACTATGACATCTAGGAAAAAAGTGAGATATTTGTAAATGCAATGAAAGTTTCTATATGTTCGGATTGAGCTAGCTTTATATGTAGGCAAAATGAATGAAGAAGGTTTTTTGAATAACAGCTTCTGTAAAAACTCGGTGCATTTTACTCACACACAAACACACACACACACACACACACACATTAGTTAGCCATATAGACTTCTCCACTTACTGTGTGATCTTAGATGATTCATTTGCTGTCTTTAGCTTGTTTATAAAATGGGGATGATAACTACCTACAACTTAAAGTTGTGGCAATATTTAATGTTTAGTAGACACATAATAAGCATTTAATGATGAGAATATAATAATAGTGATATAATAATTACTGGGATTTCCACTCTACTTATTATAAAATAAAAACTTCTATGAGGATAATTTTTTACTATCAAGTTATTTATACTATCTAGTATTATTAATACTAAAAATTCTATTATTTTTCATTTTTATTTCTAATGACTTTCATGAGTGATATTTGCTAACATTTGAATGTCCACAGTCTTAAAGCATAATTTACATAGTTTTCAAGAATTTCCTTGACCCACGAGCTTCCGTTTGTTTTACATGTTAACATTGATTGTGTTTAATTGTATATTAGAATAACAGAATGCAACATTTGTCCAAATATGATTACTTCCCCATGAAGAGAAAGTCTCATTATATTTACCCCAAATCAGAAACATGATATGCACACAACTTATTTTTAGCTCATTGTCCTATTGTTATACATGGCCCCTTTTTAAAAACCAACCAACATCTATACAGTGCATATCATACATGGTATTAAACATATTTAAAAATGCAAAGAGTAATGTATTTTAGCAAACTCTAACAATTAAAGTTAGGAGTTGAAATTAATATTGAAAATAATGTAAAGGGGATAAAATTTTCGTTACATTCTATTATTCTGTGGGAATACTTCTTTAGATTGAAATGCTGGATCTATAAATTTAAACACACACACACACACACATCTGTAGCTACTTTGCTTCTCTGAATATGGGAGAATAGCAAACTCTTTTCTACTGACCAAAGCTATCACACATCTGAGAGACATTCTTTTTTGGACAAATGGAGCAGATGGGGCTATATGCATAATGGTATAACAGGCTTTATTGCAAAATCAACTTGATTTTGAGGCTTGGCTATATTTCTTACTAAGTTAGCCACATTACTTAAACTGTTACTCAGTTCCCTAACCTTTAAAATGGGAACAATAATCTTGCCTCAGAGAGTTGTTATGAAAATTAAATCAATCAATCCTGTCATATTTAAAGTTTTTAGCACAAACTAAGAAATACATGTATTTTAGTTTATGTCTTAAATAATCAAACAGCTAATAGACATTGAACAAAGACTGGGAGCATAATACTAGGAAACCCTCAGCATCCAGGTTGATAAATGAGATCAGGAAGCTAAGGACAGGCTCTATTAAGGTGCTTTTGAGGAGTACTAAAGTCCTGAATAAGGCAGGGTGGTTGGATTACTGCCCGCTAGTGGGTAATGTTGCAATGTCCGGCCATCTTGAAAAGCACATACATTTAGGACAGTTTGCCATAGACCCTATGATTCAGCTCCATGTCCACCATCTTACTATAGTATCAGCCGAAGTGGTCTTTTTACCCGTATCATCACTTTCCACACTGAAGACATTAGGATGAAGATTTTTATACCACCATTCCCATCTCCCTTCTGTTAACCCTGTGCTCAGCTACTTCTCATGTCTTATTATTATCTTAATCTGCTCCACCTCTACATCAATTCTGAAGTTCTCTTCTCTTACTGGGGGGGGGGGGGGGGGGGGGGAAGCTTTTGTGAAAGCATGGCATTCGAGTTTTAAAGAATAAGTGAAATTCAATATTCAGGAGTTGTCAGGCTAAAGGAAAGGAGTCTTCCCTTATGTAAGTCCTGGAATGCTGTAGTAAAAATTTTCAGCACATCATTTGCTATTCCTCAGTAGAGGAAACAGTGAGGATAGGCTACAGCCCTAATTCTAACTGGCTAAGCTGCCCCTTACATTAATGATGGTCATTGTGATACAGGGCTTCAGTTGTAGCCACCAGTGAGAGGCAAGGGATAAGCAGTTTTGATCTTTGTTCTTGAACACAGTTTATGGCTCCAGGAGGAGTGCTTCTTTGGATGTCACATTAACAAAAATGACATTGAGCAGAGTCATTAACATGTTATTTTGCTCTGGGAAAAGAATATACTGGACATTTTCATTATTGTAAAGTACAGCATTATGTTTAACCTTTTTCCCTCAATATTTAGAAAAACAATTTGGCACATTTTGTGTTTTCTATGCCAATTATCAATTTGTCCTTGGTTTTCTGTTAGACTCTGGTAAATATATTATAATACGTACACACTCTTCAGCAGATGTGCATTCTCTTGTCACTATGGATCCAAAGTTAAGCACTATGAAATTGTTTTATAAATTGAAATTTTGCCCCAGTGATTAGGAAAATATGTCAGTGATTTGGGGAGGTATGTATAATTTTAAAATTCAGATTTGACTCTTTCTGAGCAGAGCTATTCTACGGCCAATGTAAAATTTCTCTTCAAGAACAATCTCATTACAGAAGACTGATAACATTTCCCATTTGAAAATAATGAGTAGACACTGACAGTAACAATGACCAACATGGAGCTTTAAAGTCATATATTGTGTAGTTTATAGTAGACTATTTCTGCCGAAGTGAACATCTGCGTAAGTGTGAGTCACAATAACAAACAGCTCTATGAAAGTTTCAAAATCGGAATGCTGCAATTCTGGGATTGGTCAGGGTAAATTGAATTAATAACATATAAAAATTATGAGAATTATTAGTGAGTATTAGAAGTTAGATTAAAATTCATGTGCATTGAGTCATAGGCTGTAGATTTAAGATGGGGTTTCAATTAGTCCCCAAATAAACAAATAAGTGTGGTCTCAAGGGCTAGCCCTGCCTATTGTATCTTGTCAAACATAGGATTTTGCTAGATGGACCATGAGGCCTACTGGAAAATTACCATAGGTAAAATGAAAGAGAAAGTTATCTTGAAGATTCAGAAGAAACATAAATCTTTAAAATGATTTATTATTGGAACTGGAAAAATATTTCCAAAGAGGATATGCTCATTAAGATATAGAAGCTGAGGCAATAATAAGAGAACTGGCTAAGATGGTAATACAGCCAGATGAGTTTTATGGACCATCAGTTGAGGTTAAAAGTAGTCTGGTTGAGGCCAGGCGCAGTGGCTCACGAATGTAATCCCAGCACTTTGGGAGGCCGAGGCGGGTGGATCACGAGTTCAGGAGATCAAACCATCCTGGCTAAGATAGTGAAACCCCGTCTCTATTTTAAAAAATACAAAAAAATTAGCCAGACGTGGCAGCGGGCGCCTGTAGTCTCAGCTACTCAGGAAGCTGAGGCAGGAGAATGGCATGAACCCAGGAAGCAGAGCTTGCAGTCAGCAGAGATCGCGCCACTGCGCTCCAGCCTGGGCGACAGTGAGACTCCACCAAAAAAAAAAAAAAAAAAAAAAAAAAAAAAAAAAAAAAAAAGCGTGGTTGAGGTTTAAAAAGGAATATTAGTAAATTTGACTTTGAATTATAGAAGTAAAGTGTGTCCTGGTCCTGCTTTTTGTGTCCAAAGAGCAAAACAACATGGGAGGATGAACTAGAATGTGAAACATAAGGATAAAATGTATAAGATGATGGTAAATATGGAGAAAAGAGAATTAAGATGGGTAAGTGATCTAAGAAAGGAAACACTTGGAAAATGGCTTCTCATTCTTTTCTAATGTTTTCATTTGATTCTCTTCAAACTACTGCTATTCTCCACTTAACTCACTCAACCTCCACTTCTTTCACCATCATGCCTCTGAATCTACGAGAATTAAACCATATCTATTTCTTTAGGCTAAAATCAAGAGTCACATTGCAGAGCTCATCTAAGTCTACTTATTAGCATCACCTGACACAGTTTACCACTTCCCTCTTGAAGTACTTCCTTCTCTACTGCTAAATATTCTACTATTCTGGCTGCTTTTTTTCTGCTGTCTTTTGAGAGCTCCAGTTTCCGATGTCTTTTGAGAGCTCCATTCACCAAATACTGAAATGCTTAGTCCTGGGTCTCCATTTTTATCTACAATCATCTTACCATCTCCCTCGTGACTTTACTGCCAAATTTAGGTCTCCATCTTTAATTTACATTTGTTATTGTTGGTCTGACTCTTGATTTGACTAGGAAGTCAAATAAACTCTCAAAATTAACATAACTAAAAAAGAAGATTCTATTTCTTCCTCTAAACACGTATTTTTTCCCGAATGGTTCATATTTTAGTAAGTGTTAACACTAGCCTTCCAATTGCTCACTTCGAGAAACCTGCAGTTATTATAGAATTTTTTTCTTTCCTTTACTGGTCTCTACACCTGTTTACTTCTGAATGGCTCACATTTTAATAAATGTTACCACTGGCCTTCCAATTGCTCGTTTCGACAAACCTGAAGTTATTCTAGAATTTTTTCTTTACTAGCCTCCTCCCCATGCCCAACCAAAACATAACTTCTGTCCTAGTCCAAGTCACTATCTTTTTTTGGCAGTTCAAATGTTTTATGGTTTCTTAGTGTTCTTCATTGGTAATTCATTTGCTAACCATCAGCCAGAGCAATTTTCTAAACATGTAAGTCAGATAATGTACCTAAACTCTTTTAATTCCTTCCCATTGCACTTAGAATATAATCCAATCACAAAGGCACAGAAAGATTAATGATAAAATTAAGCACAAAAATACCGAAAGGAACCAGAGTGGGAATATTAATTTTAAGCAAAGTAAAAATCAAGACAATCAAATAGTGATTAAAGGTTATTTTTATAGATAAAATGAAATATGCAGTGAAAGCTAGAAAATTCACAAACGTTCATGTTCAGAGTATAATTAGCATATGTAATGGTAATAGCTTAATATGAATGTTTAATATATGTCAGGCATTATGGTAAATGAATTATCTTATTTTTACAAAACCTTTATCATAAAGGCCCTTTCATTGATTGCAAAACTGAAGACTAGTCATGCAGCTCACAGAGAATAAAGCAGTAGTACAAAGTAAGCTCTGTTTCTACAGCCTGTGCCTTTTCTGCTGTATCACACAACTCCATGATCCTAAATATTATAGGAGAAATTCAATACAATAGCAGTGGGAGACTTCAACTCTGTTTTGACAACTTTGACAGACCAAGTTGATAAAAACAAATAAGAATATAGAAAACTTTGAATAATGTAATCGTTATGGGCAGACCGCAGGAAAACATCTCAAATTGGACCTGGCTTTGTTTCCTTTTGGTAGGAAGAAAATCAATTTAATAGGTTGAAGGTACTATTTTAAAGCAAAGTATATCAAGGTCTACATATCCATTCCAAGATATAGATTGTATATTTTAGCAAAAGAAGTTTTCTTTCAAGAAAAGGAGTGTCATGTAGTTTCTAAAAAATATTTTACTGAAAGTTTGTTGGATAATTGTTTTCCTAAAAGTTCTTTGTGTCCTTCTTCATAGGTGAATTATAACAACTCATTTGGTCTGTGTGTTTATAAACGCACGAGTTAGGATATTATATTTCATGGTGTTAACTGTTAAATATTGATGACAATTTCAGATTCTACCCTCTTTTTTGAATGATCTCATTTTGTATTAGTTAAGGAGCCTGGACGTTTCATATGGATGAAAATTATTTACTGTGTGGATATTATCTGCTATGATAATTTATAGAGTGAAAGTAAGACAGACTGTCTTTAACAGCTTCAGTTTTTCGATGTCTTTCAACTTAGTGCTTCTTTTTCGTGGCTACATCTGCTTCAACATTCGTATGAAAACTGAAAACAGGACGATAATATCTAGTGAGATGGGACCCAAATGTCTAACAGACACTAATGTGTGAAAGGCACAGCCCAGGGACAGGCTTAAGATGAGAGGTAGCCAGCAGATCTAAGTGAGCCCAGGGGCCATAACCCTCTTGGTAATCATGAGAAGCCTGAGAGTTCATTGTGGACATAAATGGGTTCAACTCTAGCCTAGAGCAGGCAGGTTTAAAAGCTTTTCTTCGCCTTTGAGTTGGCTAAACCTTTTTTCTTGGTCTTAAGAGGCATTCTAGCTTTTAAAGGTTTGCTTCCTTTTATGACAGAAAGCCATTAGTCCTTTGGGGAAGGGAAAGTTCCTTCTCAGATTTCTGGCTACAATCCTACTAGTCTATGGAAAATGTGACACATACTTTTAGATATGTGATGATTTGGGGTAGGGTGTCGATAGACCGTGTTCATGAACTTGGAGCACCAAATGACAGGCCTAACCGGGACTACTTGCTGCTGTTCACATTTTAATACATGTGCAGCTGAGGCAGGTGCATTGTCCTTGCTTCAGTGTATAGCACTCTATCTTGGATTTTTACATAAAGAGATTGGAGGGGTAGATACATGAATAAAGAAATGAGAGCTATCCAAAATTTATAGATTAGAAATAAACAAACTGACTTTATGCCGGTTCCATCCAACTTGAATTAAGTTATAATGCCAGAATTGAAATGAATTAACCATAAATTTAGCATATATTTTCTTTACTCCACTGCCCATCGTCTCAGAGCCAGCATAAAAGTTTTAAACTTGCCAGTTGTAAATTAGATACTTTAAAGATACTAGTATTCTCATTTATATTACTCCCTGAATAAGCAATGGGGGAAAAATCTAGACATGTGTTTATTTGAAGTTGGGACAGGCTTGATAATGCCTATAATAAACTAATTACCACTTTTACTCCCATCCTGTCCTTTTTTACTCTAAGCAGCATCTTGCATATAAAAAAGTTAACATATCTTGGTACTTAATATTCCATGGCTTTCTCCTATTTGTCAGTTGCAGATGAAATGCTAGGGTTGAACTTGTCTAATTAGTATTTTTTTAATCAGGTGGATAAACTTGCTCTATGGACTATCTTCAGTCAAGAGAAAATGATCTCTATGTAAAACAAATAAACATTCCCCTGATTAAGCTCAAAGGCTCAATGAGGCTAAACCAACCACAAAAGGGTGTTTGTGTGCATGTGTGTACGTTGATTAGAAAGAAAGAATAACCATGTGAAACCTAAAATTCTAAGTAGTCAGTTTACTACATAATTTACTTTTGAATTGTTTTTCAGATTAGCACAAATTAATAATAAATTGTGAGATACATGTGGACTTGTTTATTCAGAAATAAAACAATTTTTCTCCTTTTCTATATTTATCTTTCATATAATTTCATGACCTATAAACAAAGCAAGATCATATATATTTTCTGCTCTTTAAAAAAAGGTTAAAATAAATTGAATCAGAGTTCTGAAGATTTTTGTTTTCTAAATAAAAAAATTTGGCAGTTTTTTAAACCATAATACTTTCCCTTTCTACATATTGTTTACATAAGACTCTTGTCAATATGAATTTATACATCCATCCATCCATACATCCATCAGTCATCTGTAGTAGACCTCCTACTCAACCTTTTCTGAATTGATTTAACAGATGAATTATATTTTCCTTATAAACATACTGTTTAGTGCCCTTGACAAGCTGAAAGTTCATTGCCCACAGCACATGCTCTACTTTGCCAAAAAAAAATTTACTCTCACCTACTGAAATGAAGACTGGCTCTAACAGGTTTATGTCAGTAGGACTTGTTACTACAAACACAAAAGTTTAAATAAACATAACACAAGTTGGTGAAACATGTATGTAAATGGATAGTAATGTGCTGAAAACTAAATTGAATACTTTGACTTAATATATATATGTCTGATGATTTAAAAAAACTGGAGAAACAGTAAACACATGAAGATTGACACTCATATTGCTTTATTAATGTCTGTAAGCTCTGTTTTTACTGCAAAGAAATGGAAACTGGAAATTAGAGTGCATTAGAGACAGTTTATGTAATAAAGACTGATCGGTATTCTAATTAACCTTTGGGCATTGTCAAACTGGTGAATGGTTGCTTATGTTTTAAATTAAAATCTAATGATTATGGTATTTCATCTGTTTCCTACTTTTGTGTATTCAGGTCTATGTTTTTAAGATTTGCCACTAAAACTAACTCTTTTGATTTCCTGCACACTGTGACTCTGGCTCTTGTATAATGGCAGGACTTCTAATGTATTTGCCTATCTGTAGGCTTCTTTCATATAGAATTGAAGATGCCTGATCAAAATCATTATAAGGGTATTATCTATAATGATAACACACATTGTAATGATAATACATTCAGTTTCTTGTGCAATTGTAACAGTATAATTATTCAAATATCTAATTCAAAATACTATCTACTGAATTTTAATTCTAGAATTTTAATTGTTTATAATTAAAGAAGTTGAAATACCCTTAACCAGATGTGGACAAATAAAAGGTTTGTTCTTTCTCCTCATATTCACGTTTTAGAGACCCTTTTTTTGTGTGTCTCTTACTACATCAGACCACTGGGTTGGTTGGATGCCATTTTTATTTCAACATTCTTATAGCAGTAAAAGAAACTAAGTTTCTTTGCCTGCAATTACTTATAGTTCAGATTTTTAATTGAGTCTAAATCAGCAGCACTATTGGAGTTGTGCTTCTTTCAGAATTGCTAAAAATTTCTGTATGATTACGACATGGCTTTTCTGCCTTTGTCTTGGGGCTGTCACTTTTCTCTATCTCTCTACTGTGCTTTGATGTGCATTTCTGAATCGCAGCAAAAGCCTGCTGTAGCTCTGTCTTACACTGATTCTTTCTGATGTGTCTGTGCATTGCCTGATCAATTGGTTCTGTTGTTCTAGAATGATCAGGAGTTTTTCATTTCACTCAGTTTGAATCAGATGCATAAAATAGTTTTATTAGACAGATTCATAGAAAAATGTGTCTTGCATTATGGAATTAAACATGACCTATGGCTGTAGCAGCTTGGCATTTTACTGTTGAATCTTTTCATGCTCACTGTTGTGGAGACCACAAGAACACTCTCTTCTACATTTTCATTTTCAAAACCTGGTAAGCTTGTATAGTTAGAAACTAAATTTTCATTTACCTACCTTATCTTTTATATTTATATATCTTTCTATATTTTAAATTATTGTTTTAATATCTATATTTTAATTATCAATGCTTTATATATGTGTGTGTGTGTGTGTGTATCCTATATGTAGTACTGAAGGATGTGACTAATTGAGGACTTTTCCCTCACACAAAAAATCAGTAGTTTAACAAGTAAAGATAATATACATTTTTCCTCTGAACATGATTTGATTTTGTTATTTACTATATAGAGGCACCAAAATGAGCAACGGCTCCTGAATGTATTATGAACCCTCATTTGCAACCATAGAATAAAAGTTCTCTGTATGTGCACATGATAGTTTATCAAAATAGAGCAATTTATGCAGTTCATTAATCTGTGGTGGTGGTTTTTAGCCTGTCTTCCTTTGCTACTGGTTTTATATATGCATTTTTTTTTTTTTTTTTTTTTTTTTTTTTCTGGAGACAGATTAAAGCGGATACAGAAGTCCTTGGAGTAAAAAATCCCTCTCTTCTATCAACCTCAAACAAAATTATGCAATCGTGAATCTTGAAACAATCTAAGATTAAACCTAGGTTGAATTACTTGAAAGAGAATTCTAAAAAATTCAAAGAGAAACTGATCTGTGAAAGATAAAAAACTATTTTCTACTGCTTAAAAATTATTTTTACCTCTTTTTAATTATTGTCAAAGGGTTTTATACCTTCTTGGTATCTGATGCAAATCTTGGTGTATGCAGTTTACCCTCATGAAACTTTAAAGCATAATACAAACTCAGGGGTGATGTTCACCTTTAAAGGATTTGTTCTCAAAATAATACTACAACATTTTTGTTAAAATGATTGATTTTATTATGATTAGAAATTTATAGTAAATATTTCTGAAAGGCAAATGGTGCAAGTTTTAAATTGTCTTCTAGCTGCTTCCTTCTTGCTTCTGGAACCATGAATATTCCTCCATCACGGTTCCAGAATTATCTGTGTAAAATGAACATTACACATTTTATTTTTAGATTCAGCTATAGGTTCAAATCTCTACCAAAATTCATCATCTTAAGGTGGTCAAGCTGAGTTTTCTTCTCCCTG
Organism: Macaca fascicularis; assembly: GCF_037993035.2. Classification (NCBI taxonomy): domain Eukaryota; kingdom Metazoa; phylum Chordata; class Mammalia; order Primates; family Cercopithecidae; genus Macaca; species Macaca fascicularis. The sequence goes on along the minus strand of NC_088380.1, from coordinate 90,509,988 downwards.
GACCCCATTCTGTTCCTGCTCCCAAGGGTGCTTTCCAACATTGATATGGAAGAGAGGACCCTTCCTGAAGCATCATGTACCTGATCTTGTTTGACTTGCGCCACTTTAACATTTATCTCTTCAAACTGACATTTAAAAAAGTCTTTTCGGCTGGGCGCAGTGACTCACGCCTGTAATCCCAGCACTTTGGGAGGCGGAGGCGGGTGGATCATGAGGTCAGGAGTTCAAGACCACCCTGGTCAACATGGTGAAACCCCATCTCTACTAAAAATACAAAAATTAGCTGGGCGTGGTAGCATACACCTGTAGTCCCAGCTACTCAGGATGCGAGGCAGGAAAATTGCTTAAATCCGGGAGGCAGAGGTTGCAGTGAGCCGAGATCACACCACTGCACTCCAGCCTGGGAAACAGAGTGAGACTCCATCTTAAAAAAAAAAAAAAAGTAAAAGAAAATAAAAATCCTCTCTTCTGGATTATATTTTACTTGCTTATCATATGTTAGAATGCCACAGGTATCTGTTCTATGTACTCTCTCTAGGTAAGCCCATTGTGTTTTATAAGGTATAAATATGATCTATGTTCTAAAAATTCTCAAATCTAAGCTATATTCCTGATATTTCCAGGAACCTCAGAGTCCCATATTCTGCATACTGTTTGATATTTTCACATGGATATGCATTAGGCATCTCGAACTTACCATGATTCAAATAGAACTCTTGATTTTCATTCCACGTCTGCTTTGTCTTACTCTTGTACACTTCAGCAAATTGAACTGTCACCCATCCATTTGTTCAAGTCAAGCATCTAGAGCAGTGTTGTTCAATAGCTGGCTATCAGTTGTGTGCAGTTATTTAAATTCAAATTAATTCAAATTTAAAAATTCCAAATTCACTTTCTTACTTGCACTAGTTACATTTCAAGTGCTCAGTAGGCACATATGGCTCATGGCTACCATATTAAATAGCTCACATATAGAAAATTCCATTATTGCAGAAAGCTCTATTGAACAGTGCTCATCTATATGATTTATGCTGTCTTTCCATTACTATGCATCTCAGGTCCTATCTACTCTATCAAATTATGTGTATATTTTAAAATGTAATTTTAAGTTCAGGGGTACAAATGCAGGTTTGTTACATAGGTATACTTGTATCATGGGGGCTTGTGGTACAGATTGTTTCATCACCCAGGTATTAAGGCTAGTACTCATTAGTTATTTTTCCTGATCCTCTCCCGCCTCCCACCCTCTACCCTCCAAAAGGCCCCACTGTGTATTGTTCCCCTCTATGTATCCCTGCGTTCTTTATCATTTAGCTCCCACTTATAAGTGAGATGACGTGGTATTTGGTTTTCTGTTTCTGTGTTAGTTTGCTAAGGATAATGGCCTCCATGTTGCTGCAAAGGACATGATTTCATTCTTTTTTTTTTTTTTTTGACTGCATATTATTCCATGCAAAGACATGGAGAATTATGTGTTTTGTTCAAGGAATTAAAGAATATCCTAAATTCATGTGTATATGTATGTGTGTGTGTGTGTGTGTGTGTGTGTGTATATATATATATAAAAAATACTTATTTAAAACTTGCTGTGTATGTGTATATATATGTATACACACATGCATATATGTGTAGTAATATTCTCTAATTCTTTTTAACTCTTGAATTATCATCTTTGTTAAAACCACTGTTGTCTTTCTGCTTATTTTCCAGCTTAGTCCCTTTCAAACTGCTTCTTTGCAGAGGAGCCAGGAGGATCTATTTTGACATGTAAATTGTCATGTCACCCTTTTGCTTTAAATCTAAGTTCTTTAATGACTTATTGCTAATAGAACAAAGTCTAAACTTCTTATCTTGGTTCACAAGTTCAGTAGAACCTGGCTGCTGCCTACCTCCTGGCATTATTTAATAGGTCTCCCCTCACACGCTGTGCTTTAACCACTCTTCCTCCTTTTCTTTTTAGAACAGAGCAGACCAACCTCATTCCATCTTAGGTATTTTTCTCAAGCTGTTTTCTGTAGCTGGGATGCTCTGCTTTCTGGTCATACCATGACCGCTTTTTTCTAGGTGCTGATATCTCAGCTTAGAACTACTTCCCCTAACCAACCAAATCGAGAGTAACCTCTGGACACTTTTCTAGAGCCGGGCCATGTGACTCTTCTTAATTAACTGCGTAACTTTTGTTGCCAATTCTCTTTTAGTTTACATAATATTTATTTACTTCTTTATTTCTCTAACTAGAATTTAATTTCCACAAGAAGCAGAATATTATTTATCTTGTTCACCACTTTATTTCTATGTTCAAACAAGTGCCTGCACATAGCAGAAGATATGTACTTATTTTCCATTGATTTAATGTGACAGGAAATGGTATGAAATGAAAGAACTGAGGAAAGGAACAGAATTTTGACTTTCTGGATATTTCTCTTGATTTTATCTATGATTTATGAAATTGAAATTAGATGTAAGCAAGGGTGTGGTGTTTTGCTCTCCCCAGTTAAGATTAGAAGTAACAATAGTTGATGCAACTGAAATGAGACTTCTAGAAAATTTCAGTTGTTCATTTATTTACTCATAATTTCTTGAGTTATGGAACAGTGCTAGTTTTCCCTTGCAAATACAAACAAAATGCCCCATAAGAGTCACCATAACATTGTTGAAATCTATTTTTACTGAGTTTTCCTTTCATATGTATAATTTGACATCATATAAAGGAAATGTAAAATTTTAAAAAGTTCTTAAAGATAAAATTCAAAATTATCTCATTTTTAATTTTATAAAATATATAATTTATACTTACTGAACATAAAAATAAGTAAATGTAAAGTTACGCTGTTAATACAGTATATGTTCTCAATATTCTTAATATCTTTTAAATATTTTAATCATGGTATAAATTTGTATGAAAAGGTAAGTAAATGCATAATTTGTCTTCTTTTAACATTTCTATTCTTAAAATTCATATACTCCTTTATATCCTTTCTGCATCCAAAATTTGAAGTATACTGTGTTCATATTTTATGGAATGGAATGAAATAAAAATTAGGCCATGTATATAAACATGCCTTAATCACTGTTCCTGGGCAATACATTTTAACTTTACGGCAGTAATCTTTAGATCATCTAGAGAAGCATTTCTTCATGTCTGTTCCTCTGACTACCAGCATCAGAATCAACTAGGTGTTTATGAAATCAGAGATTCCTAAAACTAATACCCATAAAGTGAAATCAACGGGGATGGCACATAGAAATTTACATTAAAAAAACACTCAAGGCTGAGTGCAGTGGCTCATGCCTGTAATCCCAGCACTTTGGGAGGCTGAGGCAGGAGGATTATTTGAGCCCGGGAGGTCGAGACCAGTTTGAGCAAATATGAGAAAACCCTATCTTTACAAATAAAAATAAAAAATTAGCCAGGTGTGGTGGTGTGTGCCTGTGGTCCCAACTACTCTGGAGGCTGCAGTGGGAGGATTGCTTTAGCCCAGGAGACCAGCTGCAGTGAGCAGATTTGGCACCACTGTACTCCAGCCTGGGCGACAGAGAGAGACTCTGTCTCAAAACAACAACAACAACAACAAAAAAGACAACCCCGCCCCCCCAAAAAAATCCAACAAACAACAAACAAACAGCACTCTAGGTGATTTACTTTACGTACTCTAAGGTTTGAGAATCAATATCAGTGTACGTAATGAAGTTCAATGAAATCATTCAAAGCAGGATTTAATGGTCTTCTTACAAATAGCCCTGTGGAGTTTAAAGTATAGTTTGATTCAATATGAATAGGAGGAGCAGCTTCACCTGAAACACAGTAAGTAACATTATGTGACAGGTGCCATCTCTTAACCCCAGAGGCTCTCCTATCAACCTCATTTTTGAACTTGAAAGTCCTTCATTATGGATGTTTTAGGTTTAATAAAATCAAGATTAGATTAAAATTAAAGTGTCTATTTAGGAAAGAAATAATTTAAAGCTATTAAAAATTTTACCATGAAATTCTGCTAATAGATTAATTTTTGGAAAATAACAGGACCTGAATTGTTGAAGCAGAAATAAATGAGTTTTATTTGTGGACAAGGAAACTTGGCTTAGCGCAGGTTCAGTAATTAATTCAATTCAGAAATGATTCTTGATAATTGTGTTAGATGTAAGAAAGAACAGAGATAAGCCTTGTTATCTTTCGTCATGTAATTTAAAATACATAAAAGAGGTAATATATGTATCCAAATATTCCATTATATTAAATATAAACTGCCACAAGACATACATGAAGAGGACAAAGGAGGCAGTTACTTCCAATAGCTTACAATGTTTCTTGGAGGACCTAACATTTAATTTTGACCTTTAAAGTAGATAGAATTTGGCTATATGAAAACTCCAGGAGAAAATCTAATCCGACTGGATATAGATGATAGAGGAACTGAATGTTCACCAAGACAGTGCAAAAGCCTAGATTAAGGAATAGAGTGAACACTGATAAAAAAAAAAATACATATTTTTTCTTCATATCAAACATTTTGTTTTTGCTCAGTGGTTTACAGATATAAATATTGCATTTTGGAAACCTTATCAAATGTCCAAATATACTTCTCAGACATAAAAATGTGAAATTTCAGACTAAATACAAATACACTCTTTTCAGGGAAGATTAAAAAATTCAAGTTTGTGCTACTGACTATGATATGTGACCTTTTGCTTATTTCTTAATGAGGGTATGGAAATTCATAGTCCTAATCTAGTCAAAGGCTCCACTATAAAGTAGCTAACCTCAGGTGGCCACTACCATAGGCATGTGTTCTGGGAGCCTTGAAAGTTTATTATTTCTTCATTGTTGCAGGCCATACAATGTTACTATTTTTGCTTCCTTATTAATACGTTTTCTAGAGCCTGTTATTTGTAGATGTAAGAAAAAAATAGAAGCTGGTGCTTGTGCCAGAAAGGATATGTAAGGTGTCCATGACAATATAGCAAGCATGGAGACATTCTCAATGAAGTTTCCAACCTGTTCACCAATGCCAATGACAAAATAGAACACATTAAAAACTGCAGCTGTCATTCATCTATCTTTCATGAAATGGCACCTTGCTGAGGTTATTAGAGTGATAACACCTTAAAACTATTAAGGAAAGTTTTGAATGTTTTCCTCCAGGATGGAGATAATTAATAAAACCTAAAGAGATTATGAGATTGGAATCTAATTTTTTAAATTGAGTTTTTATTTTCTCAACTAAAATGGACAAAGTTGACAGTACATGGAGTTAGGACTGGAAGTGTGCAAGGTTTATGGAAAGAACTTAGAAATACTTTAAAGTAACAAAGAACAGAAAAAGGCGTTAGACAGTAATTATCCTTCCCTGAAGAATCATATATTTAGTGTTTTAATTTAAAATTTACTTATGTAGGTTATTTATACTTAAAACTTTTATTCACATATTTATTATATAAGAAATTAGATAAATGGGCAAAATGAGTGAACAAACGTTAAATCAAGTCAGAAATGAAAACACATTCAGAAAACTGACTTTGTGGAAAACAAAATGTAAATAAAAAATGGAAAATCTACCCATGACTTGGAAAAGATGGAGGACATAATAACTGATGAGATCAGAAATATAAAAGAAAAAGAAGAAAAAACAGTGTCAACACTGGAGTAACTATACTAATTTTGAAGCAGAGGAAGAGGGTAACGAAAGAGCCCCACAATATGGAACAGCTGATCATTGAATCAAAAATGGACTTTAATTGGAAACAGACAGATGGCTTCAACACTATTAGCACAGAGAAAGCTGTAGCATAGACATAGAGATGTAGGATATTGACTTTGACAGTCCTGCCTTTACTTTGCATTGTGAATGATGTTATTCAAATTGAATGGAACATGCAGGAAGGTTGACTACTTGCCTGACATTCCTTGGGTTCCATTTATACTCTTTTAAATGGGTGGGCAATTGCATGCTCTCAGATAATTTAACACACAGGTGAGACATCACTATGTCTGATAAGCACACATATGTACATACGTTGGAAGAAAGAATATTGACATATTGACACTTTGCTTTCTTTTGGCAATATTAGTTCAAGGTGAAAACTGTTCTAAGTATCTTTATTACATAGAGGTTAAAAAAATTCATAACTCTCAGAATTGAATATAAGGATTCAGGAATAATTGCATAAATCTTTTTCTACAGTGCATATCCAAACAAGATAAGAAAGTCAGCCACAGTAAGATAACCAAGTGATGCCAGAAACATTTCCATCATGTATTTATCTGATATGATTTAAAGAACTATTAGGTATTTAATCACTACATTCACCTAGCCATTTTTTACATTTAATCTATAAATCCATTTAAAAATAGGATTTATAACAAAACATTTAGGAAAAAAGTACCTGCAGATAAATGTTTTTAACACAACTATTTTTAGAAGCGTCTCGCTTTGTGTCCTGACTTTATTTCTAGGTTTTTTGTGCACTAAAGGAATTATTATTTAAATCAATGACTCTAATATTGACTTGTTTGAAAGTCTGATAAAGATGAAGGCCATTCCTCCCTGAAAAAATGCACATACACACGTAATTTTTTAATACAGAATTTTCAGAAAGTTTAGCCTCTGAAGCTCTACACTTGAAGCCCCTGGATCTCAAATAATTTTTTTTTTTGAGAAGGTCTCACTCTGTCACCCAGGCAGTGCAGTGGTGGGATCTCAAACTCCTCACTGCAACCTCTGTCTTGCAGGTTCAAGTGATTCTCCTGTCTCAGCCTCCCAAATAGCTGGAATTTCAGGCACACGCCACTACACCCGGCTGATTTTTGTGTTTTTAGTAGAGACGGGGTTTCACCATGTTTGCCAGACTGGTCTCGAACTCCTGACCTCAGGTGATCCACCTGCCCTTGGCCTCCCAAAGTGCTGGGATTACAGGCATGAGACACCGCGCCTGGCCCCAGGATCTCAAATTTAAAAAACTCTTATTGCAAGTAAATTTACAGAAAATGTTAGAAATATTTTACTTAACATGAGTAAATAATGGTGGAAGCTGGATGGGATGGTAGAGCTTATTTTTCCATTTGCCTACTTAAATCCCTGTTCATGTATTTAAAAATCCCTAATAGTTGATTATCTCTCTTTTTCTTTCTTGGTTGTCTGAAAGTTCTACTTTGTAACATATTAAAAAGCTGCCTCTCTCTTTCATTAATTCTTCCTGATGCTGATCTCTGGAATAATCTACAACTGTCTTTCTTCTTTCAGTTCACAGAATTTTAGATTTTTCTTAGATACTTAATTCTTTGAGAGAAAGAATGGCCCTTAAAAATCAGTTTAGATTAAGTCATTCAGTTTATAAATAATAAAATTGAGGGAAAAAAGTAATAAAAACATGCATTACGTCTCTTAAAAATATTTTACCAGAATGCCCGATGTGTCTTTAACTTTAAACTTGCATTAAAGCACGTTCTCCATATGATTCTCTCCCTTTCTCTAGTCATAATTGCTTTTTTCAAGGCTCTTCAACAGTGTGGCACCAGGAATCTGTCACCAGACTTTATCTGGGGCTTGGGCAGCAGGTAGTAGAGTTTGTAATAGCTTTGAAATGGCCAGATTTCATCCAAAATTTTTAAAAAAATTATTACAAATAGCCATATATTAAGATTTTTTATACAGATATCTGTCAATTGACCAGTTTTTAATTTGTAAAATGGGCATCCCTAAAAATGATTAAGTCAAAAAGAAAAAGGTAGAAAAATGGGGCTACTCAATAACAGTTGATGACCTTTTTTGAATACTTTTAATATGTCAGGAACATAGTTGAGTACATTAAATGGGCTATCTCATGCAGTCTTCCCAGTGACATTATGCAGTAGGTACTATTCACTACCATTCTTAATGCACGTTTTGTAGATGAGGAAACTGATGTCCAGATAGATGAAGGGAACATAGTTTGAAGCATCAGAAGGAAGATGTAATCTCAGAAAGTTCTGCAGGGCTCACAGGTTTAAACTGCTCCAATGTAATGCCTCATTCAATTGATAATAGCACAGATATATCAGTTCTTCAATATTTTATTATAAAGCTAAAAAATTAAGACAAACTTTTAAAATACAGAAGTATACATAGCTAAAATAATCTCTACCTTCCAGATAGCATTAACCAAAATTAACTTAGCTATATTTTTCCAGGCTATTTTTCTAGATAAAATAAATTATAAATTTTGGGTGGTAACATAAAATGATAATGGTGTTAAAAGCTGAAGTTTAAAGATAATTGTCAGACTTCACTTCTACCATTAAGGAAGATATTTTCCTTCTGCGAAATATTTTAGCAGCGTGCATAGCATATAGCCAGATTAACAGCTGCATTTCCACTGTTTATATATGATTATAAAATTGATTAACCAATATGATATTGTAAAGCTTCATAATCAACATATCCCCTAGTATTTTAAAACTTTGAGTAGATTATTATGTTACATGAGCCACAAACTGTAAAGCTTGAACGTACTGCTAACTGCACTTTACTGCTTTGATCAAGTAAAATGTACATAAGTTAATCTAGCATCTATTTAATGATATGCATAATTGCTGTTGTGCTACATGGTAATTAAGCCTGAATGGACAACAGATGATTATAATTTTACATAGCCAAGCTAAAATTTTATAGCTCTTCTCGTTTTTGTTGTTATTTCTTCAACACTTTCATGACCGGTGGTGCCGAAAATTTTATCTGATACCACATAAAACTTAATCCTCATTAGCCACAACACGCATTCTAACCTCATAGCTACTGCCCACACCCACTATATTCTGAATGGGACTTCTCCATTGTTAGAGTTCAACTAATACAAGCTTCTACTCTCGCTGTATTTCTATACCCACATCCTGGAGTTAACACCTGTTTTCCCTTTATGCAATCTTGATCCACCTAAAAAGGCAATAAAACATATTTGAAAAGCATGGGCTATGGAGTAAGGCAGATCTGGCCTTGAGTTCACTCTCTGCTACTTCCTAATTAGGTAATGTCGAACCGTATATCTCACCTCTTGAACCTCAGTTGCTGCTTCTGCAAAACATAGGATGAGCCTGATACCTACTTGAAAGTGTGAAAATTAAATCATCAACAGATGTGAAGAATTTGACTGAGACCCTGGCACATACTTATTACTCAGTAATGTGCAACTGCTGGTATTATCCTCATATCTCAAGTATATTGAGTAAATCAGCAGACATAATGAGTGAATTCAGATCTTCCCACTTTTACTTGTAGTAAAGATTAGTAGAGCAACCCTATACATGTCCTGAGTTGGGTGTATGATGGGTACTATCAAATGGAAGGGAACAAGTACACAAATAGACTGAAATTGTGAAGACTTGCTTCAACATGTCCAGATTTTTCCCATGCTATGCTTCTTATCTTAAAGGCAAACTGAATTTTTGCAAGAGTTATGGTTTCCTATCCATGATGTAGTTTAGGAAAATGTTCCCCATAATTATGCTATAGTAGAAAAATGATAAATAGAGGTAGAAGTGGTAATGATAGTGATAATATTTGTCTAGATTTTATAATGTTCTAAATACAGGCAAACTCTGACTCATGATTAGTAGAAATAAATAACACACAATGCAAGAAGATTTTATGACTTTACTTGTTTTTCTACAAGTCAGTAAGAAACAACAGACCAAAGTGCATTTTCATTATCAAGGCATGATAGACTGTAACTAAATTTTGTATTAAAAAGTTGCTGGTGATTAATCAATATAATTGAAACCACACATGTGCTAATTCCTAACTGATGATTGAATGCATTCCTTGTCAGAGTAGCAAAGCAGAATAATTACATGCCATCATTCTAGCTGTGAGGAAATTGAGGACCCATGTCAAGAAAGAAAGCTCCAATTCACGGATTTTATAGATCATTTGATCAGATTTCCAAGAGCATAATTGGAAACATATTCTAGGTGCATGTGGATTTTCTTATTTATTCTAACCGAAAAAGTAGCAACCCATATGTAACCAACTGGAGCCAAGTAATTTTACTGTATATATAGTCTTTATCATGTTATGAAGTAGTCCTGGCTTGGATGTTTTTAGAAATATTGGATCCCTTTTATTTGATAGGATGATACTTGCCAAAGATAAGTAAGTTACTTTAGGAATGATAGACTTTAAATACATTTATTTACCAAAGGTGGAATAACGAGAAGATATAAGCATCTATTTTCAGTCTACTAAATTTCACTTATGGTAACATCCTTAACCTACTGTTTTGGAATGAAGATGTGCATGTCTAGACAAATATTGGATCAAGAATTTCAATTATAATTATTACAAAAAATCATATGTAGTTTTACTCATTCCTTAATTCATTTCAAAAGCAATTATTGGTTGTATTCCAGGCTTATTTTAGGTAGTGGTGATACAAATTTACATGAAATGTGGAATCAGTTTTCAAGTAGATAGTATTCTAGATAATGGAATGGATGTGCAAATGCTTAATATGAAATATAATCAACATATCATATGTGTGAGGTATAATAATAGATAAAAGAGGTTAATAATTAGGAGGGAGGTTGGGTAGATGAGGGAAGCTTCAGTCACTCAAAGTGGTGGTATTACTATCTAAGATTCTAGAGTATACAAAGTACCCATGGAACACCTAATATACATGTATTTATTACATCCTAGCAAAATATAACAGCAAAAACAATCACTAACAATTACAAAATGCAAGAGCTGAGTGTCACTTTATACATTTAATAGATCTGTATTTTTTTCTGAATCACTAGAGAGTGACATCATGTCCTTTTACTTCTGGCTGTATTTTATAAAAGCAGGTTATTGTTTTGTAATTATCAAAGTCAGACAATTTAACACAAATATAATACAATTTCCTGATGTGAAATCCATATGCAAACTTTGAAATTTTTTCAATACCTTTTGTTTTTCCTGCTCAATCATCAAATCCAGGATCACACACCTGTTTGACTATCATTGCCTCTTTTATCTCCTTTATTTTGGGATAGTTATTTAGCTCCACTTGTCTTTCAAGATACTGACTTTACTGTTAAAGTACAGGTTAGTTGTTTTGTAGAACATTCCTCAGTTTGAGCTTGTCTGATATGTTTCCTTTTGATTAGATCAGGTTATAGAGTTTTGGCAGGAATACTGCAAAGGTGATATTTTCTCAGTGAACCGCATCAGAGGCCATATGATGATAATTGATACATGATGTTCACTTTCATCAGTTTGTCAAGGTGGTATCTGCCAGTTTCTCCACTGTAAAGTGAGTATTTGATATATAATAATATTTTATAATCTCCAGTGTCTCAAAATGAAGTCACTTATGACAAGTGACTCAGCCTACAGTGAAATTGCTGACCCCTCGAAGTGATGAGCATATGTATAGTGGACAAAGGGGATAAGAGAACACTTGCTGTGGCCTGACAAGAAAGTGAAGCCAAAAGGCAGGAGAGTTAATGTCCCGAGTCACTGCTGTGGTGGGCCATAAAAACCACAAAGAAGCTGTGGCCTAGGCACCTGCAGAAGCTCTGAGCATGAGAAGTCTGAGGCCTCTTTATCACCAGTATCAGTCGCTGGAAGCTGTGTTGGGCAGAGCAGCAACACTTCCCCAGCCCCGCCCTAGGGTGCTGATCTCCTGAGCTACTCACTGTGGTTCCGTGGTGCGCTCCCCATCCCCCCGACTTATTACAGACTACGTGTTGAATATATTTGCATGATTTTTGGTGCGTGAAAAATTTGCAAGAATCATGAATTTGAAAGCATTAAATTTGCCATTAAGTCACTGTGAAACCTTCCAGCACCATGCCCCTTGCCCCCATCATAGCACAACTAGGCGGATTAGAACCTGACGCAATAGTACTTTATTATTAATAAGTAATTTGTGGGGACATAGCTAATGTACCTAATCCCTTAGAAATGTAGATATCAAACATCATGTTAATGTAAACCAAAATGAAAAGTGGAAAATGTTAGACCAGTGTCGTCTCTAGCTCTTGTCATTCCAGTAAAAACAACTCCCCTGAACTCTTTATGTCCTTTGTCCCTCATTCCCCGAAATTTTAAAATAAAATACAGGTGGAAAGTGGTAATTCTCTCACTGAAAAATATCTGATGGTCTTCCATCAAATCCCAGTATTGGGATAGTTGTTATGCTGAATACATTGAAAGGTTTTTAGAGTGTCTCTCAAGATTCCTCAGCAAATGAACACCAACTTCCTTTAATCTCACCTTTTGCCACCTGCATCCTGCAATATCCCATAGTCCCTAGACTGGCTGCTGTTCTGAGCTACTCAGAGACAACTACCTCTTTTTATTTGCATATGTTGTTTTCCTGTGTTTGAGATACCCTTTTCTCTTTCTCTTTTTGTGACTATTTTGTTCCTTGAAAAGAAGTTTAAATGATACGTCTTCTATGGCGTGCTACTCATTCATACTAATCATTCTTCATTGGCACCTCTTTTTCTATGTTTTCATAAGTATTTATTACAGATTTCTTAATGACATTTACCTCAGTATCTTGCATATATTTGCCTGTGTTTTGTTCTTCTCTTGATTGCGAATTCATTTAGAGAGAGCAGAATCCATGTCATTCATGGTTGTGTTTCCCGTGAGTTATGGGTTGCATCATGTCCTCCCCAAATTCGTATGCTAAAATCCTAACCCCCAGTACCTCAGCATGTGATCATATGAGAAAATGGGGCCATTGCAGACGTGATCAGTTAAAACGAGGTTATACTGAAGTAAAGTGGGGCCCCAGTCCAGTAAGGGTAATGTCCTTATGAAAAACTAGAAATTTTTTTGTTACATACATGTACAAACTCACCCACACAAACTGAGAGAGAATGTCACATGAAGACAAAGGCAGAGATCAGTGTGATGTTTCTACAAGGCAAAGAATGTCAAAGACCACCAGAAAATTACTACAAACTGGGTGAGAGGCATGGAACCGATTCTTCCTCACAGTTTGCCGAAGGAAGGACCACCTAGTAGAGTAGACACACAGTACATGGATGAATAAAATACTTTATAGTTTTGTACATTCCTGACCAGCAATTGCTAGATTTGTATGTTAATAATTGTCACTGGTGTTAAATATACATTTTTGTTTTTTTTCTAGTTTCCTAACTAGATTATTATTCATCTAAATAGAATTTACATTTTTCACTACCTTTATAATGTTTTGTAGTTTATAATACAAGGATTTTCCCCATCAAATAGCATTAAAACTTAGTTTATCATTTACCACAGTGATGCCATATTAGAAAAAAGCATTTTTCCATTCAGAGATTGTAATTCAGACATCAAAATAACTATTTATTGTTAAGTTATTTCAAAGATTGATGAAGAAATACTCTATTAAAGATATCTACTGACAAGTAGAATGACCATGAAGGCTTCTATTCAAAGACAAGTAAATAAATTTAGATACCCAGTCATCAAAGAATCCATATCCTCTTATGTATTTTTTTTTTTAACCATCCAGTGATTCTGGTCTCTCCTTTTAAATGTTAAAATCATTTACATAGTCAAAGTAAAGTCATTCTCTCCACAAAGCTCTTATTAATTGAATATATTCATTTGAAGAATAACATTTTCACATTTTAGCACAGATTAGATATGATTGCCAGAAAGAGCTACAGATCTTGGAAAAAGAGAAAAGTACAGGCCAAATCTACTAGGGGACATTTTGAGGAGGAGATTCCGGGCTGGGGCACTAGTATGGGTACCACTTTGTGATGCTCAGGCTTGTTGGGCCATAGCCCTCAGGGAATCTTAGGAAAGAAGATGTAAATAAAAATGAGTGCACAAGAGACAATATGTTCTACTTCACCATTTTGTTAAGTTTTGACTTTGTAAATCTACATCCAAATCAAAGAAACACCTAAGGCCCATCACATTAACTTAAAAAAAAGAAAAAGAAGCTATTTTTTAAGAAAAGAAGGGCAAAATATTCTCAAAGCCAACAGATGAATTTTTATTTTGCACCACATTACAAAGAGGTAAGAATTTCCAGTTTTCACCTTTCCAAGAGGTCTAGTTTAGGATTAATCAAACTTTATGCTGAAGTTTTTATTTGTGTGTGGCATTCCTTGGTATATAACACTTCCTACTTTACGTTATGGGATCTTTTAATTATTTCTCAGGATGTGTTAGTTTTCTAACGCTTTAAAAACTGCCAAACACTTTGTGGCTTAAACAAACAAACAACTATTTATTATCTCAGAAGTCCAGGTGTGGTGTGGCTAAATTCCTTGCTCAGATTGAAATCAGAGTTTTGGTTTTCCTGTGTTCCATTCTGGGAGCTCTGTGTAAGAATCAGCATTCAAGCTGATTCAGGTTGTTGCCCAAATTCAGTTCCCTGTGGCTGTAGGACTGTGGCTGTAGGACTGTGGTTGTAGCACATTGCCATCTGGCAGCAGCCAGGAGCCATTCTTAGCTCTTAGAGTCACTTATAATCAAGACCCTATGATGTTTTTTTCTTCATGTACCAGAATAGAAAGTCTTCCTGGCATCACAATCCTCGCACAATTGAATCTCTTTCTGTAGGAATAGCCCCATCTCTTTTGAGGGTTCCATTGATTAGATCAGGCCCACCAAACACAATTTCCCATTCTTAAATTGTGCCTTATATAAAAACTGAGAAATCACAAGAGAAATGTTTCATGATATTCACTATCTTGGGGAGGATAAAGAGCTAGAGGGCAAGAATCTTAGGGGCTATCTTCTTGTTCTACCTACCAAAGAGGACTAAAAATATTTTTTCTTATTGATAATGACATATGATGAGAACTACCTCGTCTTCAGTTTCTGCATGTCATTTTTCTAACTGAAGCCCTAATTTTCTCTCCTTCAATCTCTTATAAAAGCCTCTTACCAGATGTCCCTACTTCTTGTACCTCCACCACCTGACTGTGTCATTATCTTAAGAAACAATTATGATCACTGCAACTCTATTACTCAAAATTTCTCATTGGCTTCTTTCTTAATGTCTCTTAAATAAGATGTAATTTAGATGTATAAAGTATTATCATAATTTGCATCAAAACTTCCCTTTTTCTTTTTTTTTTTTTTGAGATGGAGTCTTGCTCTGTTGCCCAGGTTGGAGTGCAGTGGCGAGAGCTCGGCTCACTGCAAGCTCCGCCTCCTGAGTTCATGCCATTCTCCTGCTTCAGTCTCCTGAGTAGCTGGGACTACAGGCGCACATGCCTGTAGTCTACCATGCCTGGCTAATATTTTGTATTTCTGGTAGAGACAGGGTTTCACCATGTTAGCCAGGATGGTTTCGATCTCCTGACCTCGTGATCCACCCGCCTCAGCCTCCAAAAGTGCTGGGATTACAGGCGTGAGCCACCGCCCCTGGCCCAAAAATTCCTTATTTTACCTTCTACTGTGCTCCTTTATTAATCATAGGCTCCAACCAAATTAATCGCAGATCTTTCACATATATTTCTATTTCTATGTCCTTGTGAACAATTTTATTTCTATCTGGAAGCCAACTTCCTTCACTTTTCCACAAGTAAGTTCTATCCATGTTTCTCAGGCTTTTCAAGAGCCACCATCTCCATGAAGAATATTTTAACTTCCCTCAGAACTTCTGTAGCTTTGCCAGTTTTTGGCATTATTCACCTAAGTAGAAAATCATAAAAGATATTCTTTTATACATTTTATAGCTGTTGCTGTAACCTTAAGTCTCTTGAGGATAGGTAGTGTGTTTTATCACTCTTTCTATTCTCCACAGTATCTTGCATATAGTTGGTATTAAATAAATATTTGCTGAATAATTATTTGAAAGATGTTACTCTTTAGATGCCTGACCTCCTAATAAACCTTTTTTTTTTGCTAGCCTAATTGATTATGTGAAATTAATCTTGTAGATTGGGTGGTTTTATTAACAATAATTATGATTAAGTTAAGAGGACTACTTCCAGTTAATCACTTTCTTTGTTACCTAATTTATCCCTATGACCCTGCTTGAAAATAATATCTTTATCCTGAAGTCTTAATGAAGTTATTCACACTGAATACCCAATTAGATTGTGCTTTATGTAATACATTTCCTGTTATGAGTTCAGCTTAAAAAGGCAGATTCTTTGGCTGCTAAAATAATGAAACTTTTATCTGAGAATGTTCCTTAGTACTAAATACACTTTTCATATATCCACATTTTTATTATGATTATACTAAAAATTTTTACTTTATTGTAACTTATTATATATAGATAAATCTTAGGAATAAAAAGCTATCAAGGGAAATAACTTTAAAAGATTGTGAAGAAATAATGCCGACTGAAAAATTTATTTTATTTTCCACACTAATGGGAATCAGTTTAGTATAAAGTAAATAAAGTTAACAGATAAACCAAATCATAATTCGGTCTAAAAGCTGCAATTTCTTTCAGAGTTCTAGTCACTTTTTATTGACAGTCTTTTTCATACTGAGAAAGTATTACTCTTTAGGATGGTAAAGATGGTTATTAAAAATGAAAAAGAAAAATGTAAGTATTTTAGAACACCGAAACTCAACAATAAACTATGAAGTAAAGAAGATTTGACGCCCTGGATTAGGACAGGTTGGATTTTAAAAGTATTTTTAATCAGAGTGTAAAATATAACTCAGGGATCAAAATATATAGAATGTCAGAATGATGAATAGATTTCCCACCCACAGACATGGCAGACATTACAAACTAATCATGCTACCTTTTTTTATGCTAAGTAGAATTTAGGCTCAGATTCATCCTTAAAACAGCATCGCTATTACTATTTTTATTTTTTCCATTTAATTTTAGGTTCAGGGAGTACTCAGGTTTTACCTGAGTATATTGCATAATGGTGGGGATTAGGCTTCTAGTGTATCAATCCCCAAAATAGCAAACATTGTACCCAATTATTCAACCCTCACTCCTTCCCCCTTTTGGAGTCTCCAGTGTCCACTATTTCCATCTTTATGTCCATCTGCAACAATTTATAAGTTTCCACTGACAAGTGAAAACATGCAGTATTTGATTTTCTGCTTCTGAGTTATGCTACATATGATAATGGCTTCCAGCTCTACTAATGCTGCTGCAAAAGACATAATTTTATTATTTTTTATGGCTGTTTGTATTTTGAGATGGGGCTATACCATATAAATGCCATATGGCCATAAAAGGCACCATACATATAAATATATATCTCACATTTTTTAATCCAATCAACTGTTGATGGACACTTACCATGGTTCCATGACTTTGCTGTTGTGAATAGTGCTGTGATAAATATATACCTGTTGTGACATGGAGGTATGTTTTTAATATAATTATTTCTTTTCCTTTGAGTATATACCCAGTAGTGGGATTGCTGGGTTAAGTGGTAGTTCTTTCTGTAATTCATTGAGAAATCTCCATACTGTTTTCCACAGAGGTTGAACTAATTTACATTTCCACCAACAGTGTATAAGTATTTTGTTTCTTCCACATCCATGCCACCATCTGTTGTTTTTTGACTTTCTATTAATAGCCACTCTAACTAGTGTACAATGATATCTTATTGTGTTTTAATTTGCATCTGTCTGACGATTAGTGACGTTAAACATTTTTTTCATGTGTTTGTTGGCTGCTTGTATGTCTTCTTTTCAGAACTGTCTGTTCATATCCTTTGCTCAGTTTTTAATGGAGTTGTTTGGTTTTTTCTTGTTTGAGTTCCTTGTAGATGCTGGATATTAGTCCTTTGCTGGAGGCATAATTTGCTAATATTTTCTAACATTCTGTAGGTTGCCTGTTTATTTTGTTGATTATTTCTTTTGCTATGCAGAAGCTTCTTAGTTTAATTAAGTCTCATTTGTCTATTTTTGTTTTTGTTGCATTTGCTTTTGGGGTCTTTGTTACAAATTCTCTTCCTAGGTCAAAGTCCAGAAAAGTTTTTTTCTAAGTTTACATCGAGGATTTTTGAACTCTCAGGCCTTATATTTAAGTCTTTATTCCTAATTTTTGTATGTGGTGAGAGATAGGGGTCCAGTTCATTCTTTTTCATATGGCTAGTCAATTTTCCCAGCACCATTTATTGAGTAGGTTATTTCCCCATTATTTTTGTCAACGTCATTGAAGATCAGTTGTTGTAGGTATGTGGCTTTATTTTGGGGTTCTCTATTCTGATCCCTTGATCTGTGTGTCTGTTTTTGTACCAGTACCATGCGGATTTAGTCAGTATAGCTTTTTATAGTAACTTGTTTTGAGTCAGGTAATGTGATGCCTCTGGCTTTGTTTTTTTTGTTGTTGTTGTTGTTAGAATGGCTTTGGTTATTTGGGCTCTTTTTTGGTTCCATATGAACTTCAGAATTGTTTTTTCTAATTCTGTGATGCTGAAATAGGTGATCTGATAGAAATTGTGTTGAATTTGTAGATTTCTTTGGGCAATATGGTTATTTTAATGATATGGATTATTGCAATCTATGAGCATGGGATGTTTTTTCCTTTTTTTTTTTTTTAAACATTATAGAGACTTTAGTATAGAATTGGATTCTGACAAAACAGTTTTAATAAAATAAGGCATAATGTTTGATACAGCAAAATTCACACTGAGGATTAGTTAATATAAGATCTTTTGTATGTCCTGGGAGAGGGGGAAGAAGGTTATAGAACTGAAGTAGCCTAAATATTCTTTTTAGAGCATTTAGCATTGCAAGGCAATATATACAGATTTGATATCAATGCAATACATGATAACTTATTGTAAAAATAAAAACTGTTGAATAATTTTACTGAATTACACTTATTTTTACCATTAAGTTTTAGTTATCTATTTATATATAGATGTAGATATTCCTAATTCACAAGATTTCAAATACTGAAAATTAAGAAATCAGATCATAGGAAGTAATTTGACCAAAGTAAAAGTCAGTATGTTTTCAGTATCCTTCGTTAATACTTTGAAGTCCCAAACTTTATGAAAACCTACAATACTGGTTATTTAAAACTTTTCACCCATTATGTTTTTGTTTCTCACGAATACAAAGTGGGCTCAGAAATGCGAAAAAACCTCAACTGCAGGCACACTCGTCTTTACATGTTTGTTGTAAAGTGACTGTTTAGGTTAAAATTCTTTCTCAATATCACAACAATTTAAGTTAGTGAAATTAAAAGTTAACATTTTAAGTTAGTGAAAGGATCTCTTAAACATAAGTGGTAGACATAATTAACCAAATTAGTCATGTTTTTGCAATACTTCAACAACAATGTCAATTTTATCCCCATATCTCCCAATAGCCAGTACTTACAATAAAACAGTCTTATCCAATTTATTCACAGCCAAAGGAAGAAAGTACATTCTAGTGAATGCAGATGTTCTTTCCACCATCGCTTTGTGGTATGACAGTATATAAATAACCTTTATTGAACTAATAGATTTCAATATTTACTGGATTGAATGCTGTCCTTTACAAGAACTATTGAGAAAGACTAATGTTAGGCAAAAGTCTAGTAGCACCCAAATCAATATTACCTTGTGAGTGTTCAATAATATGCAGAGCTCATTAATGAATTATTTTTTAATATCAATCCTTAGCAAATACAGACCAAGAAGAGAGAGAAAAAGAATGGGAGATGGTTACATACAAAAGCATTCAAGCATGTCTCCCTTTCAACCTACATTACAAAGAAAACCAGTGCAAAATATGCTAATATATAAGATAAATATCTTAATATGATGCTATAAATATGAACTTGGTTAGAAACTGCTGTCATTCTTTGGTGGCATCAGATAAATTTTTTAAATAATATATAAGAGAACATACCTTTTCAGTGATTTTATTTCAGGGGACCTTGATCCTTATGGCTTTGACACCCTGGGACAGAATCCATGATAGAGAGTCCCTCCCCAGAAGCCCTAGACTCATACACATTAGGCCATTTCTATTTGTATCATCTACAATTTCTTTCATCAGTGTTCTGTAGTTCTCCTTGTAAAGATCTTTCCCCTCCTTTGTTAAATATATTGCTAGATATTTTATTATTATCCTAATCAAAAGTACTCACATTTTAGATTGTTCCACGTTCAGCATCACAGCATTAATCAGACTGGTGACCCTGGGCCATATGTGATATTTTTATGGCCATTCCATGCATTCTATATAGTAGTTACCACTGCATTCAAGATAAACATTCAGAAAAACTCAAAAGGGAATGCTTAAACTGAGGCATTTATCATTTCTGAAAAAGTTCTTAACACAGACTTAGAGCAAGTGAGAAGCATCCTAAAAGAAGAGTATCAATCATTGCACTGGATTTAAAAGTAAAAGCTCAGAGAATTGTTCCACTATATATTCTATATGAAGACTTGATAGCTGTGGAAATTATCTTGTGACTTAAAAGTTAATTCCTAGCATTCTTCTGAATAACTGCAATTATGAATACAGTTATGAATAATCTGCATATAGCTGTCATGTTATACATCTCAAATGGACAAAAACTGAAGCTCTATTTTTTTCCTTTGTCATTTGATTTCTAAAGTTGCGATATAATATTGAATATTGGGTTTTTAAAAATTCAATATTCTTAATATATTTTATTTCATTGTCAGCCACTAAAATATTAAATATTAACTGTCACAAATCCTTTGCATTTATAAAATATATTACTTTGAAGCCTATGTACAAGTATTATATTTCTTCATTCTATTAATTACTTATGAGATACGTATTGTTTCCATTTTGCAGATTAAAAAAACACAATGAAAAGATAAGCTGTACTCATAAGGAAAAATGATCCTAGACCATTGATAATAGTTTTAGTATTATTTTTCCATTGCAAAAAAAGTCATAGACCCAAACAGACACAAAAGACAGAGTCTTCAAGATACTAACAAGATTTCTAAAGAAATAAAATAATAACATTAATGAGAGTTGAGAACCACATCAAAAACTCAATTGCATTTACAATTGCCACTGAAAAAATATCGAGAGGAATTCTCAAAATTACACAAATACATGGAAATGAAATAACTAACTCTTCAATGACTTTTAGATAAACAAGGAAATTAAAGCAATGAGGCCAGGCGCGGTGACTCACGACTGTAATCCCAGCACTTTGGGAAGCCGAGGTGGGCGGATCATGAGGTTAGGAGATCGAGACCATCCTGGCTAACACGGTGAAACCCTGTCTCTCCTAAAAATACAAAAACTTAGCCGGGCGTGGTGGCAGGCGCCTGTAGTCCCAGCTACTCGGGAGGCTGAGGCAGGAGAATGGCGTGAACCTGGCAGGTGGAACTTGCAGTGAGCCGAGATTGCACCACTGCGCTCTAGCCTGGGCGACGAGGGAGAATCCATCTAAAAAAAAAAAAAAAAAAAAGGAAATGAATGAAAATGGAGACACAACATAATGAAACCTCTGGGATACAGAAAAAGCTGTACAATCAGGAAAGTTTATAGTGTTAAATGCCTACATCAATAAGATAGAACGTTCTCAAGTTAGCAACCCATCATCACACCTCAAGAAACTAGAAAAACACAAACTAAACCTAATGCTAGAAGAAGAATATAAATAACAAAGATCAGAACATAGCATTACTATTATTGATCAATGGGGATTGGAAAATAACAGATGAAGCCTAGCTACTCTATAAAATAGATCTTTGTCTTTTCAAATGATACCAATAAGCCATAATTTGCTAACAAAATTCTCTCACAAAGATTCTATATATAACACAGTCTCAAGAAAATCTTTTACACATGTATCATTTCATCTTTATTCTTCATTTTCTTCTGGCTAATTCTTAGCTGTGCGCTTTTCCCAGGTATTTTGATATGAGCTGGGATGTTAAACATATTTCATAAGAAGATTGATGGTGCTGAATATACCAGCATAAATCATGCTGTCCTGTGTTACATATGACGGCAAGACACACCGACTTCATTTTTTAAATAGATGAAACAATCCTTGAGATAATTTACCTGGAACAACTCATTTTACAAAATGGTACCAGTTTGCTCCCTGACATTGGTAACTGGCAGAGATGGAAATAAAATACCAGTCTTTTGGCTTGAAGAATTAACATACCTTGGATTCTGCTTAGGATTTTGTCCCCCAAAATCACCATTTGGTTCATTAGCCCATTTACTCACAGGGCTTATTTGGGGAAGAAGAGGTTCTTGTTCCCTTTACAAAGGCCTATTCATTATCCAGACCTGAAATTCCATTCTCTCTCAATAATTCAGTAAAATCTTACTTTCTTAATTTACTTTTTTGTCATCCAAACCATATTAACTCAAATCCAGTCTTCTTCTTGACCCTGCTGTCTTCGGTATTTTTAAATCATATTTTATTGGTTCCTCAGTTTTCCAGGTTTCTATACATTCTCCTTTGCATTGTGGTATGTCTCCTGATTAGTATCTGCACCTGGTCTTGTCTTTTTCTTTTCACTCATAAACCTCAATTAGACTGATTTTAAACACAAATTTCATTGAAGTTGTCTCCTGTTCTTAATAGAAAAAGGTCAGTTTTTCTCTGCTTAAGTTTTCTAGGCCTCCATCATCTGATTTTATTCTCTTCTCTCTTTAATTCTAAATTTAGTATTTCCTACTTTATGCTAATCTCCTCACTCTTTCCAGAAGTTGCTGTGCTCACTTTTAAGTTCATACTGTCTACTCTACTTAGGCTGATGTTCTGGCTTCCTCCAATTCAATTCTTTGTTCATGTAACTGTTTAAAATTCCATGGAACCTCCATCCAAGGATAAAACTACGAATTCTCCGAAATCTAGGAAAATGTGTATGTTTCTTTTTATTGAAGAGTAAAGCACAGTGTTAGAGTATGGCCTTTAGAATCACATAGATGTGAACTCTGGTCTTGGCTTCAATGCTTATCATCCTTGTAAACTTGGACTCTGAAGCAAAGTCTCCTTATTTTTGAATTGATGATGACAGCACTTGCCTTATGTCTTTGTGTTCAGTGTTTTTTTTTTTTTTTTTTTTTTTTGAGATGGAGTCTTGCTCTGTTGCCCAGGCTGGAGTGCAGTGGCCGGATCTCAGCTCACTGCAAGCTCCGCCTCCCGGGTTTACGCCATTCTCCTGCCTCAGCCTCCCGAGTAGCTGGGACTACAGGCGCCCGCCACCTCACCCGGCTAGTTTTTTGTATTTTTTTAGTAGAGACGGGGTTTCACCGTGTTAGCCAGGATGGTCTCGATCTCCTGACCTCGTGATCTGCCCATCTCGGCCTCCCAAAATGCTGGGATTACAGGCTTGAGCCACCGCGCCCGGCCCGTGTTTGGTATTAAGTGAGGTTAGCATCAAGGATCTACCACAAAATGTGCCAGAGTTAGCCTGCACAAATTATAGCTACCACTTCTCTCCCATTTATGTTATTATTCAGTTCAATTACTGTGAAGTATATATTTTATTTCTTTAGCTATCTAGTTAGTATCTCAGAGGACTCTATCTTTTGTGTCTCTGTTTGGGTCTATGACTTTTTTCCAATGGGGGGAAATAATACTATCAAAGGGTCTAGGATTATTTTCTCTTATAAGTTTGTGTGAACAGCTTATCTTTTCAGCGTGTGTTTTTTTTTATCTGTAAAGTGGAAACAATACATACCTCAAGTTATTAATAGAATTAAGAAATATATTTACACGTAGGATTCAAAATAATATGTTTTATAAATGCAAAGGATTTGTGACAGTTAATATTTAATATTTTAATGGTTAATAATAATGAAAATAAATATATTAAGAATATTGAATTAAAGGAAAGAGCCCAATATTCAATATTATATCACAACTTTAGAAACCAAACAAATGACAAAAAAAAAAATTAGAGCCTCAGTTTTTGGCTATCTGAGATGTATAACATGATAGCTATATGCAAATTATTTATAGTTGTATTCATAATTGCAGTAATACAGAAGAATGTTCGTAATTAATTTTGAAGTCACAAGATAATTTCCACAGATATTGAGTCTTCATATAGAATATATAGTGTAACAATTCTCTGAGCTTTCACTTTTAAATCCAGTGTAATGATTGATACCCTTCTTTGAAGATGCTTCTCACCTGCTCTAAGTCTGTGTTAAGAACTTTTTCAGAAATGATAAATGCCTCACTTTAAGCATTCCCTTTTGAGCTTTTCTAATCCTGTATCTTGAATGCAGTGGTGACTACTATATGGAATGCAGGGAATGGCCATAAAAAATATCACATATGGCCCAGAGTCTGTTGTCTGATTAATGCTGTGATGTGGAAGGTGGAGCAATCTAAAATTTGAGTACGTTTGATTAGGATAATAACCTTTAAGGCAATCAAAGAGGAAATGGAATGAAGATTCTGCCTTTGTACAAATGTTTTTTGAGCTCCTACTGATGTTCATTCCTATTCTACGTGCTGCGGATTCAGTGGTGAAAACCCACAGAGTTCTTACCTTTATGGCACTGTTATTCTAGTTAGTAAAATGCAAAACAAACAACTGAATCAAGAAATGTACAATACCGTGTCAGGTATTCTGAGAAAAAAGAGGAGAGGAAAGAAGCGTAGAATGCAGAGGGCAATATATTGGGATGCCCTTCTGCAAGGGGCTCTCAGGGAAGGACTCTTGGAGAAGGTGCCATTTGAAAACCATTTGCAGCAAAGTGACGGACCCAGCCATGCAAGACTGGAAACAACATTGAAGGCAAAGGAGTAGGAAATTTCGAAGTCAACAAGTGAGATTTCAGGATTTTTTGAAGAATGTGCAGTCCTCGATACAGTCTTTCTCCTTGAAATGCATAGTGTGTCTGTTTCCTTTGCTGAACCTGACTACTTTATTGAGAGTGTGGTTATAAAAGAACTGATTTGAGATATATTTTGAGAGTCAGGCCAAAGTCAGATGAGTTGTATCTGGAGTGTGAGGAAAAGAAAGGCTGGGGATGACTCATGGGTTTTTGGTCCTAGCAACTGGATGAATAATAGAACCATTTACCAGATGTTGAGACTCAGGGGCTTCCAGGTAAGTTTAAGACGCTTATTTAATTCTAAATGGAGATGTGGAGTATGCAGTGAAATATGTGGGTCTAGAGAGCACTGAAGACTTTTGGAAACTCTGAAATCTCTGATCTTTTAAGGATAAATGAACTAGATAAATAAATAATTAATTATTAAATAAATTATGTAGACAAATAACTTTTTAAAGTGAAGAAAGTTTCATTGCAGTGGTCTGATTTTCAATAGAATTTTCTAGATGATGTCTATTATCAATTTAGCAACAAGAAGAAGAAGAGCTAGAGGTGTGAGCTATTAAATACAATTGCTTTAAGGTATTGTGCCTGAAGAAGCATGGCTGGAAATACACTCAAAGCTTCTAGCAAACATTTTTTAGAAATAATTTACCTTACTTCTGTGGATCCAAATGCTGCATTTGTGTTGTACTTGCCTTTATAACTAAATTGCAGAATATCCTTTTTTCAACCACCTCACATCTTCTAATTTCTTAATTATTTTTGTAATTTAATAATCAGTACTCAAAAAGAAATAGAAAATGGCCCATGTGTCAGTCAAGGTTCTATGCAAGACAGTAAAAACCACTTTATTTGGGTTGAGCCAAAAGATATTTAATACGGAAAATTGTATGTCTACACAATTGTGTAAAGGGATGGAGGAGATACAGGCTCTAGGTTGAGCTTAAAGAAATTATCCCCAGAAGAGATAGTACTTTCTGTGGTCCAGGAGTCATTCTACATGTTTTTACACATATAAATTCTCACTAGGCATTTTTTCCTAGTCACTTACCTACCATCACACAAGTAGTAAATGGCAGAGCTGACATTTGAACCCAGGCAATGCAACTCCTAAATTCACATTCCTAACCATTGTGCTCTTCTGTTGTTGTAGGTACTGACCTAGCAATAGTAAGTGGTTATTTCTGCCAAGACCAAGGATTTAGAAAATTAGTAAGTAGCTGCCCAAACTGCCGGGTCTATGATCACACCATTTCAACAACTTCCATGCTGGCAAAATGAATGTTCTGTGCCTCAAAAACAAAAACAAAAACAAAAACAAAAACAAAACGGGGCCCAGATAGTGGGACTTCTGATACTGCAGCCAATAAAAACAGAAACAGCAGAGGTGGAACCTGACTGGACCTCATTTCAATTATTGTAGATGTTAGTTTACTTGGTGAAAGCTTCATCACTTGTGGAAATGTTGAAATAAAATAAAATGGAGATCAGGCCGGAGAGTTCCCCAAGCAGACAAAACCAGGTAGACCATATAATAAAAACTTAGCGTATTTTTAAAAATGTAAGTGAAAGTTAAGTTATTTCTTGCAAATGCTTCTGAAATCATAAATGAAGCTTACATTGCCTTGTAGAAATTGTATAAGATAATCACGTTTAACCAATCCTCTATCATCTGGAAACCTCTCCTGTAATATCCAATCATTATAAAGGTTTCAAACTTCCTTATTTTGATTGATAAGCCATCCTGTAACTACTGAGTTAAATTTCTCACCTTTTTTTCATATTGAGTCTCTTGGGTTGCAATCTGTACTTTCTTTTCTGTGCGACAATAAACTAAAAATTTGTGTAACTTGAACTGATTTTATTTCGATAGAGCCCAAATTGAAGTGTAGTGTGACCTTCAGCTTTCCAACCTCTTGATTTGTAACTACAGGGGTCATCAATGGGGTGCATGCCAGGGATAATGTGTGGATAAGGTGAGCCTGAAGCTGAGGACAATAGATAGTAATGTTCACAAGTAAAGGGCCAACTTTATGTTTACAAGTGAACTACAATTACAAATAGATCTACATTTTTCTGTGATGCCAGAACAATTGATGTCACCTGGGCAGATGACATAATATGCAAAAACTTGTCATCTTCTGAGTACTTCAATAACCAGTTTAGATTCACAGCAAAATTGAGAGAAAGATATAGAGATTTCCCATATAGCCCCTGCTTCTGCACAGATACAGAATTTTGATTCTCCCTTTTCTGGTTATATTACATGTGTATATAAAATAAGTCACTTTCTTACAGGTTGCCCTTTCCTTCTCCTGGAATAATCCTGGCTTCTAATTTATAGCAAACACAAATATATGTATATGGATAATGGTCATACAAGTCAAGATCTACTGCATATTCTACATTACAATTTTTTTAAAATATAGAGAATCATTATAGAAAATCAAGTAAAGTTAAGACTAACTGCTTTAGATTGTATGTATACAGTCTTTCTGGAGCTTTAATCTAAAGGGATATGAACTCTTAGCTTGAAAGTTTAGATCTGGCAGTGGTCTACTGTGAGATTTTAAGCATGTTACTTCTTTCTTTTCTCTCTGAGTCTCAGTTTCCTCAATCATGGGAGGAGAATAATAACAGTTATGCCCCCAGAAATATGGAAAATTGTAATAAGTGCTGAAAAAATATTTTTAGGAAATAGGGAGTAGTAAGAGTTAGCCAGCTTGCCCTCAAATCCCTGACCCAACACTTGTGAGCTCTGTGACCTTGAGTAAGTCATTAAAATGCTCTAACCCTGTATTTTCTCATTTATCAGATAAGGAGTTTAAAAGTAGAAATTTAATTTGCTGAGAATAATGGTTTCTACCTCCATCCGTGTCCCTGCAAAGGACATGTTCTCATGCCTTCTTATGGCTGCATAGTATTCCATAGTGTATATGTACCACATTTTCTTTATCCAGTCTATCATTGATGGACAGTTGAGTTGATTCCATATCTTTGCTATCATGAATAGTGCATGCAGCAAACCACCACGGCACACATTTGCCAATGTAACAAACCTGCACGTCCTGCACATGTATCCTGGAATTTAAAATAAGATAACATTCAAAAAAAGTAGAAATTTAACTGGGTTCTTGTAAGATTAAGTGAAACCATCAAGAAATGTGCTGGATCTTGAGACTTCCTATAAAGCACTCAATAAATGTCAATTATTAGTAGATTCCATTAAAGTTACACAGACTTTTGTCACTTCACTGCAGTTCCAATGCTTATAATTGTGCATGATCTCAATAACATACTTTGTGAAGTCTGCCGACTTTGCAATCTGCCTTTAGCTCGTTATTAAGCAACGGGTACCTGATCTATAGCTCTGGTTTTTTTTTTGTTTTTTTTGTTTTTGTTTTTTTTTTTTTTGGCCGGTAAACTTGAATTGGACCTAATTTTAGTTTACTTGTTTGGCTTTCTCTCTCTCCCTCTCTCTCTTTTTTATTTTTATTTTTTTGAGATGGAGTCCCGTTCTCATTGCCCAGGCTAGAGTTCAATGGCACAATCTCGGCTCACTGCAACCTCTACCTCCTGGATTCAAGTGAATCTCCCGCCCCAGCCTCTCAAGTAGCTGGGATTACAGGCACCCAGCCACCATGTATGGCTAATGTTTTGTATTTTTAGTAGAGGGTGAGTTTCGCCATGTTCGCCAGGCTGGTCTCGAACTCCTGACCTCAGGTAATTCACCCACCTCGGCTTCCCAAAGTGCTGGCATTACAGGTGTGAGCCACTGCACCTGGCTCTCTTAAAAAGGTACATTTTGCAATATCTATTAGTAAAGCAAAAGAAAGACATCACATTTCATTATTTAGGTGGGAGACAGAAGAAAAATACAAGAATAAAGAAATGTTGCTTTACGAAAGCCATTTCCATGGTGTTTAGTTTCTAATGGTAGAAGTCATGAAGGGGAGACTTTTAAACAAATATTGTACAGCTAATTAGGCCAGAATAGTCTCAGAAGCTTGACTTCAGCCTACCCTGATGCAGTATTTGCGATGCTGAACAGAATTTTAATATTTATCCATCTCTCATGGTAAAAATGTACCCTCACATAGCATTAGATAATCCACCAGTATTAAATATATCTAATTGAAAACTAGGAATAGTCCAGGCATGGTGCCCAGCACTTTAGGAGGTTGAGGCAGGAGGATCTCTTGAGGTCAGGAGTTCAAGACTAGGCTGGGCAAAATATTGAGATCCCCATCTTTACAAAAAATTAAGAATTTAACTGTGCATGATGACTTGTACCTATAGTCCTAGCTATCTGGGAATCTGAGGTAGGAGAATCCCTTGAACCAAAAGTTAGAGGCTGCAGTTAGCTGAGATTACTCCACTGTCTCAAGCCTGGGTGCCAGAGCAAGACTCTGTCTCTAAAACAAACAAACAAACAAACAACAAAAATCCATACAAAACTAGAAATGAATAATTGCTTCCAGTTCTGCAAAGAAGGTAAATTTGTACAAGTATTGATAGGTTTGTTAGGCCTCAAATATTCCTTAAATATTGATCATTACTCAGACTCTGAAATGGTTAATCTAACACATACACACACACACACTATGACATTTGATAAGTGAACTGAATATTCACAGAGCCAATATTTTACTTATTGCTGCATAAAAGGTATTCATATTACATGGATACCAGCTTTCTATTTATATTAATTTAAAAATAAAAGTAAATAAAGCATGACTGATATGTTAGAAATTGAAATACAGAATGGTGTGCATCAAAGTATAGAGAATATTATCAGTAATATTAATCTCATTTAGTTATTTGTAGCAGTGGATTCTGTGTCACCAGTTGGAAGGCTCTTTATCAGTCTGTTAATATTCTGTTCATGATTTCATTTTCACACAGGTACTTGTAAGCTATGAAAACCTAGACTAAGAAATCTGAATAACTTCAAATTACTGGGGCAGTTAATTCAATTCTAGAAGTCCTTAAGCTGTTCATTAATGTTGCAGCCAGAAACTGGAATGCTTAATGTATTGCTTTTTATAGAAAATAATTTTTTCTCTCTGTGGAACTGTATTACAGATAGTACTGCTGAGTTGTTTTAACGTACAAAAAGAGATCCTGAATAAGGTATGGTGAGCAAAATTCTCTCTCTCTTTCTTTTTTCTACTTCAGGTAGAAAACATCATAAAGGCTCAAAAGGAGGGAATTAACAGCTCAGTTTCCTGGAAAAAAATCAGTAGTTTTATTTCCATTCTCTTGTTCTAGATCAGAAGTGGAAAAATGCCATTTACTCTGGGAAATGAGTAAGAAGGGGCTTCTTTGTTGGGAAATCCTAGTTATTTGTGGGATTTTTGAATCTTTCTTATGTTAACATATGAGAGGGATTGATAGTTCATGTTAAAACAACCTCCTGACTGCACAGGGATAATATCGGAGCTGTTTACTATCTATGGATATTCAAATGTAAGGTCCTATCCGGAGAGTACAGGTTATTAGCACATGGTGGGCCTTTCCATCTTGAAGGGGGTAAATCATTGTGAACTCTTCTTGTTTGAAATTTCACCTTTGATTTTATGAACTTAATCCTATTTTATATATTATAATTAAATAGTCATTAAACCATCTTCTTTTGCTGAGGACAGTGATGTAATTTCAGGGCAAGTGTTTACCAATATAAGGCTATGAATTGATTGGTTATAAATGAATATAATCTTTCTTCTTCCTTAACACTCCTCTATAACCACAAAACAAAGACTGGAGTAGAATAAGTTTGTTATATGATATACGAATTCTCTGAAAACTATCTGGAATGTTGTCTTTTCTTCTTCCTTTGGAATGTGCTCGCCACAGAACAATCAAAATGATCTTGTAACAACATGACCACATTACAATTATTTTTCACCCAAAACCCTTGAAAAAATCCTTACTGCATTTAGAGAACAAATTTATTTTCTTACCAGGTCCTAAATTTAGGTAAAATATTTAAAATCTGTCTCTGCCTAGCAATTAATCCTTGTGTTATATTCTCTTGCAACACTGTCTTCCTTCTGTTCTTGGAATATGCTACTCTCTTTCCTTACCACAGGATATTTGTACATGCCATTCCTTCTACTTTTCCCTACTCTTCACATATTTATGTCTTTTTTTATCCCTCAGATTTTAATTGATGCATCACCTCCTTTGATGAGATCTACCTGAAATTCTATCTTAGAATTGGTTTATTTCATGGCATTTGTCACAACTTACAACAATTTTATTCAATTGTTTCATGGCTTCTTTATTGTATGATTCCATCCTTCCATAGAGTCGAAACACCAGTGATTCAAGAATATGGCCAATCTTGTTCACCAAGAACAAAGTCTAGGACACAGAAGTAAGTAAACAAAACTGGATTTGTCCTCCTTATTCCTTACTTTTCCATGCTACCTTTCATTATCCCTTTTGCAGGGATACAGGTTGGAGACTTTGGTAATGCTGTCAGTTTGTTGGCTACAGTAAATGAAATTACAAAATATCTGAGTGATTTCAGGCATCGGTTTATAACAAATGCTGCAGGGCTCAACTAATAGAGCACATTTAACTGCAGAGGGCAGTGCTGTCTAATGTCCTGTACAGCAATCCCATGACTCCTAACTAATGCTGTTTATTTCACATTCGATGTCCTTTGATGGATGCTCTAAAATCTTTCATTACTGTTTTAGTAACGTGTTATGCAATTACACTTTAGAAATGACACTTCTTATAAGAAATATCAGAGTTTTAGCCACGGATGCATCAGAGTGTTTCTTAAATTAACTGGATGGCCTTTTGGAAATTATTTTTTTTTGAAAAATTGTGGATGCTTTCATTTGGTTCTGACTTCTGATTTCACTTCCTTTAATCTCTCCTTTAAAAAATGCTTTTGGGATTTAATCAGATTTAGCAGTAAATAATGCAACTGCCAACCAGCCTCACTAATTTTTAGAAGGCTAAAATAGATTTTGAATCTAAAAGTGCTTTCTCTCATGCTCTTGCCTACAAATTTTCTGGCCTCTCGTCTTCCTTAATCCATTCATATTGGATAACACTCTGCCAGATTAATCTTCAGAGCATATCTCTGGTGCTGTCACTTTTCTGAACAATCTGTAAAGATGCCTGATTGCTTAATTAGAGTTACTTAGTCTTTACGACCCTCTTAATTTTGTTTGATGTCACCTGTCCCACCTTATTCTAAATGCTTCCCTATTATTTTGAAAGAACTCCAAACTTACCCATCACTGTCCACCTCCCAGGTCTTTACCTGCACTATTACCAGGCAGTCAAGCCTGCACTAGGGAGAGACCCTCTAAAAATCTGGCAGAGAACTAACAGGTCTGGATTTCTACCACATCGTTGGCCTCAGATTTACTCCTTGCACATTGGCAAAATCTGCTTTCACTTTCATGACCCTTACTATTGAACAAATTTTCTGAGATGAGGAGAGAAAGGTTTCTCAGGGAAGTGACCAGATAAGAGAGATGCTAAATGTCAGGGAGGAAAGTAGCAGCTGTGAGAAAAATGGGTTGTCTTTTGGTACTTTTTTCAATATTTGATGCTAAGTGTTTCAGTCATTAATTTTTTTGTCTTCTCCTACCCTTAAAAAAATATGTAGTATGTCATTAGCCTCTGTATGTCACATCTATTCATGTGGGATATTCAGAAAATATTGCTACCTTTTCAAGATGAATTTGTATTACAGCTCTAGTGAAACTGGAAAATCCAAACTTTTATTTCCAATAGCAGAACATGGTGTGTTAATGACAAATTAAAGATAATTTTCTTTCTTTTTTTCTTTTTCTCTTCTTCTTTCTACCTTTAGACAGGATATGTTTTCTCCTTATTAGTGAATCACACCATTAAGCAGTTGTATATATGAAAGAAAACACAGGGTAGTGTAAGATAACTTTAAATACATTATTTTTGTATTCTATCATCTATCTATCTATCTATCTATCTATCTATCTATCTATCATCTATCGTCATCATTATTTAAACACACATTAGAATAACAATGCATAGTTAAAAAATTATTAAAATATACACAGAGAAATATTCCTTTCCTTAGTTTGTGGATTTTTGAAGTACAGTTAGACTTAACTCTTCATTTCAAGAAAATGAAATTATTCAGCCATGTTTGATTCTAGAACATTAATTTTTTCATTTTCACTTTTAAAATTTTAATCAGTTTGGAAGTTACCTTTGTTTAAGATGTGTGGTACAGACCTGCCTTTTCTTTGTCCAGATGGCTAGTAAATTGTCCCTCTGCAGAGCTTTCTAATCTAGAGATTCTCATGACATCCATCAGTATTAAACGAACCCTTGCAATTTCAGCAAATTTTTGCATTACTGTGCATTTGTCTTAGAGGGACAGGAGACTTATAAAATAATTCTGGGGACTGAGAATACCCACTTTTATCTCCATTACTGTATGTAAAAATAGTTGTTGCTTTCTTCTATATTTTTCCAAAGCATTTTATGCATATACAAGTAAATGTCAACAAATTTTTAATTTTTTCTGTCTTTTCACACACAGTATTGTGTTTGCGTTTTTCATTTGAGAATATATTATATGTTGGATATCCTTTTATAACAATATAAAATTTTCTTTTTTCTTATTTATAGCTAAGAAGTATTCCATAATATGGCTGTAACTCAATTTATTCAGCAAATTCCTACTTATGGACATTTAGGTGTTTTCCAGTCTTTTACTGGAAACAGTAGCAAACTATGCTTCAATAAACAAAAATTTGCAAAGAATATTTAATATATTTTCAACTATATCTGCAGGCTAAATTTCACTCTTAAGTACTGGAAAGTTTTGTAAGTTTTCTGACACTACTGCAACAAACTACCACACATGTAGCTTCTTAAAATAATGCTGATTATATAGGAAAAGTTCCTTTCGCAATGTAACATATTTACAGAATCTGGAGGCTAGGGCAGAAACCTTACTTAAGAGCCATTCTGCCTCCCATGCTAGCATGGCCCTTAATATGTGTAGAGCTGGATATATTTCTAAATTTATCTTTTGATGTTTATCTTTTTTATAGTCAAATTTGTTACTCCTTTTTAGTTTGTGGATTTTTGAGGTACAGTGAGACTCAACTCTTCATTTCAAGAAAATGAAATTACTCAGCCCTGTTTGATTCTAGAACATTAATTTTTACATTTTCACCTTTAAAATTTTAATCCATTTGGAAGTTACCTTAGTTTAAGATGTGTGGTACAGACCTGCCTTTTCTTTGTCCAGATGGCTAGTAAATTGTCCTTCTGCAGTTTTCTAATCTAGAGACTCTCGTAACATCCATGAGTGTTAAATGAACCCTTAAAATTTCAGCAAATTTTTGCCTTACTGTGCATTTGTCTTAGAGGGTCTGGAGACTCACAACATAATTTTCATGTTATAGAAATAATACTAGATGATTTATGAAGCTGGGGCCTCTGACTTTTGCATGATGTAGGCTGAGTCTCTGAGTTTGAGAATTTTCACCTTTAAGGTGAGAATGGTATGATTTCTAAAATTCTTTCCCATTACAGAAATATGAGCTCCACCACTAATTTTTATAAGTTATGTAGATCTTTAAAATAAATCTTTCTTTAAACCAAATAAATATAATGGATAAATGGCATAGAAGATTATGTATACTGGCAAAAATTAGAGGATTCTCTAGTTACACGCCAAGTTTTTAATTATATCACGTTTCAATAATTAAAACATTCACTTTCGGTCAAAACTTCTTTAAATAGCAAAATGCATTTTGACAGCCGTGGCAGAATTGACAAAAAATCCCCACAAAATTCAACCAAAAACCTGCCATGAATTTGCTATTATTGTTAGTGAGTGTGAAGCATTTTTAACACGTTGACCACGTGGTATTATAAAGTTATTACAGGCAGAGCTTTCAGTTCTTTAAAGTTAAACTGTATCTTACTATTTCCAAAGAAAAAGAAGTATACTGACAATAGCTAGCAGTTTGATAAGAGCAGGTCACTATAACAGTTGAACCATCTCTGTCAAAAGTGATTCAATACAAGCCATTTTGGATAAAAGTGAGATATGCTCTAAATCCCAAGGATTCTAGCTGTTAAATTTGAAGTCTTTGGGGAGTAATTTAATGGAATAGTTTTACTTTTCTTGGACTTTACGTAGTGTTGAATTTAAAGACAATGTAGGAAAGAATAAAAGTTAATACATTTTGAGCTTTTTCAGTATAGTAGTTTACTTAGTGCATTGTTAATACTGACATATTCTAAGGTTGCCAAGTCATGTTGCTCATAAATCACATGCTTATTTAAGCCATTAATGAAAATGCCTGTTATGTGCTAAGAGAAACAGTAACATGATTAAAAATATATATATACTTTTTGTACCAACTAATATTTCTTTTATTTTCTATGATTTTATATTAACATAGGGAGTCATTGTCATTAATGAATTAGTTGTGGGTGCTCTTATGTTTCTGAAAGACTGTAATGAAAAACGACAACCACAACTGAAAAAGATATATTTCAATCAGTTTTTTTTAATGTGACTGTTACTGAAGAGAAAGAAAAATAGGATGATTGAGACTATAGAATGTACTCTGAAGAGTTTTGATTCCAGATAAAAGACAGTAAGTACACTATCATGTCTCTCTCACAGAATACCACTATAAAACCCAGACAGAATTTATGGTATGGGTATTTCAGTTCCCTGAAACAAATAATTGAGGCCTAAAAATATAAAGGCTGGACACAGTGGCTTACACTTGCAATCCTAGCACTTTGAGAGGCCTAATTGGGTGGATTGCTTGAGACCAGGAGTTGGAGACCAGCCTGGGCAACATAGTGAGATGCCATCTCAAAAAAAAACAAAAACAAACAAACAAAAAAAAAAAAACAAAAAAAAAGAAAATAAAAATAAATAAAATAAAAATATCACATTAATTATATCCAGAATAGCATCTAAAATTACTCACCTTAAAAAGAATCAGGTAAATATCAGCTCACATAGGAAAAGACAATAAGCAGATGCTTTTGCCTAGAAGACAAAGATATTGGAATTATCCAACAAAGATTTTAAGCAGCTATTAAATAAATACTTCCATAAGCAATTGTGAAAATATTGAATAAAAAGATAGGAAATGTCAGGAAATAAATAGAAGATATAAACAAAACAAACTTTAAAAATAAGAAATAAAATGACAACAAAAATTACATTCACTAACAAAATAGCCGTTGATAGAGGAGTCAGTGAATTTGAAGACAGCTCAACTGCTATCTCAGTCAGCTTATGCTTCTACAACAAAATACCATAGACTGGGTGGCTTAAACAACAGGAATGTGCTTACCATAGTTCTGGAGGCTGAGAAGCCCACAATTAAGGCACCAGCAGATTTAGTTCTTGATGAGTCCTGTCTTCCTAGCTTGCAGACATCATCTTCTTACTGTGTCTTCACATGCTGGAGATTGAGAAAGACAGCCAGCTCTGGTCTCTTCTTATAAGAACACTAATCCCATGATGGAGACTCAACACTCGTGATCTCCTCTGAACCTAATCACCACCAGAAGGGCCCACCTCTTAATTTCATTACATTACATTAAGAGTTAGGTCTTCAACACATGAATTTGAGGAGGGTGAGGACACAAACATTCATCCATAACAGTAGCATTATTTAATCTGAATGTTAGTAATGAAAACATTCCAAGTTTGGTGAAGGACATAAATCTATAGATTTAAGAAGCTTAGCATACCCCCAACAGAATGATGCTAAAGAAATTCACGTTCAGGTACATAATAATAAAAATACTTACAACAAATGGCACATGTGCATGCATGCACACACGCACATGTGCTCATGCGCGTGCGCGCACACACACACTCTCTCTCACACACACACACACATCTTGAAAGCGGCAAGAGAAAGCCAATGCATTACTTGTAAGGGATAAAATTCAGCTGGGATGACTGAGAATTCCATGGAGGCCAGAAGGAAATGTTACACTCCTAAAATGTTGAAGAAAAAAACTGTCAATTTACAATTCTGCATCTAGTGTAAATATTAATCAGAAATAAAGATGACATAGAAAGAATTATCAGAGGAAGAAAAACCAAGATAATTAATTGTAAACTGACCTACTCTAAAAGTTTCTTTAAAGGCAGTTCCTAGGACAAAAGGCAAATATTGACTGGGCATGGTGGCTCATGCCTGTAATCCCAGCACTTTGGGAGGTTGAGGCAGGTGGATTTCCTGAGTCTAGGAGTTTAAGATTAACTTGGGAAACATGGTGAAACCCTGTTTCTAGAAAAAACACAAAAATTAGTCGGGCATGGTGGAGTGCACCTGTAGTCCCAGCTACTTGGGAGGCTGAGGTGGGAGGATGTCTTGAGCCGAGGAGTTTGAGACTGTAGTAAGCCATGTTCATACCACTGCACTACAAACTGGGCAACAGAGTGAGACCCTGTCTTCAAAAATAGGTAAGGTGGAGCGGGGGGAATAGCAGAAGGAAACTCAGAACGTGAAGAATAAATTAATAGCAGCAGAAGTGAAAGCTATCTCAGTAATAATTTCTTCTTCTTTGAGTTCTTTAAAATATATTTTGTAGGTGAAAGCAAAAATAGTATTGTTTGATTTTCAGTGTATATAGATGTAATATAGAAGTCAACTGCAAAAATACAGGGGAAAGGGATATGGGACCTATATAGTGGTGAGGTTTCAACAATTCACTTGAAGTGGTAAAATATTGATTTTAAGTTGACTGTTAGATAAAGAAAATGAAGAATGGTTAACAAAGTTATAAAATACCAAAGGAGAAAACTGAAAACTGAAGAATAAAATAATAGACCTAACTGCAAACATATCAAAAATTACTTTAAATGACACAAATTAAAAGACAGAGCTAATCAGATTGGATAAAAAATGACTTAACTATATGCTACCTACAAAAAATATAACTTCAAATACTATGATGTAGGTAGGTTAAAAGTAAAGGGATAGAAGAAGTGATACCTGTAAACACTAATTCAAAGAAAATTGATATGGCTATATTAATACCAAGCAAAGTGAACTATAGAGCAAAGAAAAATCTAACTCATTCTACAAAGCCAGTATCAACCTGATACCAAAGCCAGACAAGGACAAACACACAGAAAGAAAACTATAGAACAATATCCTTGATGAATATAGCTGCAAAAATCCTTGACAACATATTATTTAATAGCAAACTGATTGAACAGCACATCAAAAATATAAAACACCATAATCACATGAATTTTATTCCAGAGATTCAAGGATGGTTCATCATATGCACACCAATAAATGTGATTTATCATGTAAACAGAAGTAAGAACAAAAACCATACAATCATCTCAATTGATGGAGAAAATACACTTGATAAAACTCAGGAACACCTCATGATAAAAAACCCTCAACAAACTAAGCACAGAATGAGCATATCTAGAAATAATAAAGGACATATATGAAGTCAGGTAGTGTGACACCTCCGTATTTGATTTTCTCTGTATGTAAGCATAATATATAAGTCAACTGCAAAATTAGATGGAAAGGAGTATGGACCTATATAGTAGTAAGGTTTCTACAATGCAATGCACTCGAAGTGGTAAAATGTTGATTTTAAGTTTATTCTAGTATTGATTCTACACACACTACAAACCCATGGCCAACATCATACTGAAGGGGGAACAGTTGAAAGCAATTCCCCTAAGAACTGGAAGAAGACAAGGATGCTCACTTTTGCCAGTCCTATTCAACATTGGACTGGAAGCCCTCGCCAGAGCAATCAGGAAAGAGAAAGAAATAAAAGACATCCAAATTGGAAAACAGAAAGTCAAATTGCTTTTATTTGCTGACAATATAACATTGTACCTAGAAAACCCTAAAGAGTCCTCTAAAAGGACTCTTAGATTTGATAAATGAATTCAGTAAAGTGTCCGTATATAAAACAACATACAAAAATCAGTAGAATTTTATACATCAATAGTGATCAAACTGATAACCAAATGAAGAAGTAATTCCAGTTTTAAGAGCTACAAAAAAATTACCTAAGAATACATTCAAACAAGGAGGTGAACGATCTCTACCAGGAAAACTACAAAACACTGATAAAATAAATTATAGATACAGACAAATAGAAAAACACCCCATGCTCATGGATTGGAAACATCAATATCATTAAAATGACCATACTACCTAAAGCAATTGGCAGATTCAATGCAATCCCTATAAAAATAACAATGTCATTTTTCATAGAATTACAAAAAAAAAAATCATAAAATTCATCTGGAACCAAAAACAGCCCAACTACCCAAAGCAATATTAAGCAAAAAACCCAAATGTGGAGTTATCACATTACTTGACTTCAAATTATACTACAAGCCTATTGTGCTGGCATAAAAATAGACGCATACATCAATGGAATGCAACAGAAAACTCAGAAGTAAAGCCACATATCTACAGCCAACTGATTTTTGACAAAGTTGTCAAAAACATGAAATGGGGAAAGGACACTCTTTTCAGTAATGGTGCTGAGAACACTGAATTTTCATATGCAGAAGAATGAAACAGGGCCCCTATATCTTACCATATGCAAAAATAAACTCAAGATGAATTAAAGACTTAAATATAAGACCTGATGCTATAAAAACCCTTGAAAAAACTAGGAAAAGCCCTTCTGGACCCTGTTCTAGACGTTACAAGCAACAAAAACAGACACAGACTAATGGTACTTAAACTAAAAAATTCTCCACAGCAAAGTAAATAATCAACAGAGTGAGGATAAAAACTGTGGAATGAGAGAAATATTTGCAAACTACGCATTCAATAGGAAGCTGACATCCAGAATTTACAAGGAACTCCAACCACAACAACAACAGAACAAATATCTCCATTAAAGAGTGGGAAAAACCATGAGCAGGCAGTTTGTAAAAGAAGACATACAAATGGCCAACAGGCATATGAAAACATGTTCAACATTACTAATCATCAGGCAAATGCAAATTAAAGCCATAATGAGATGTCATCTCACACTAGTCCTAATGGCTAATATTAAAAAGTCAAAAAATAACAGATATTGGTAAAGATATGTAAAAAGGGAAACACTTATATACTCTTGGTGAAAATGTAAATTGGTAAAACATCTACAAAAAACAGTTTAGAGATTTCTCAATGAATTAAAAAATAGAACCACCATTTTATTTAGCAATCCCACTACTGGACATCTGCCCAAAGGGAAAGACGTCATTTCATCAAAAGATATCTACACTCATATGCTTAATGCATCACTATTCACAAAAGCAAAGATATGGAATCTACCTGTGTCTATCAAGGGATGATTATGTAAATAAAATATACACACACAATGGAATATTATTCAGTCAAACAAAAGAATGAAATTATGTCTTTTGTGGAAACATGAATGGAAATGAGGCTATTATCTTTAGTGGAACAACTCAGAAACAGAAAATCAAATATTTCATGTTTTCCCTTAAAAGAGGGAGCTAAATAATGTGTACACATGAGCACAGAATCTGGAATAATAGACACTGGAGACTTAGAAAGGTTGAGGTGGCATGGGTAGGGAAGAGGGTTGAGGGGTGAGGAATTACTTGATGGGCACAATGTACATTTTTTAGGTGATGGTTACAGTAAAAGCCCAGACTTCACCACCATGCAATATATCCATGTAACAAAACTGCATTTGCACCCCTTAAATTTATACAAATAAAAATATAATAATAATGATAGATACCACATACTGAAAAAAACGACCAATTCACCAGGAATATTAAAACAATTCTAGCCTGTAACTAACACGACAGGCTTAAAATAACATTAAACCAAACTGCCAGAAAACCAAAAGGAGAAATAGGGAAATTTACAATTATGGTTGGAGACTTTAATACTGATCTGTCAGCAACAGATAGAAGTAGTATGCTGAAAATCAGAAAGGATGCAGAAGATCTTGACAACACCATCAATTGGCTGGATCTATTTAACATGTATAGGATGCTCTGCTCCCAAGCAGTAGAATACATATTATTTTCAAGCATGCATAGAACTTGAAGATAGGCCATATCCTTGAATATGCTATGAAGATAGAACAAGATAGAGCATATCTTTGTTCATAAATTAACCCTACACAAATTAAATTTGAAGTGACTGAAATCATTTAAAGTATATTCTGTGACCATAATAAAATTAAACTAGAAATCAGTAAAAGAAACTCCAAACTTTGCCTTAAAAATACACTTAATAATTCATGGGTCAGAAGGGGAGTCTTAAAGAAACTAGAATATATTTCTAACTGAACAAAAATGAAAATATAAGATCTAAAAATTGTGGTAAGTAGCTAATGTATTACTTAGAAGTTTTTGCCATTTAATGCTTGCTTTCGAACAAAAAGTTGTCAAGTCAATAATTTGTTTCCATCTTGAGAAATGGTAAAAGAAGAGAAAAATAAACCCAATGAAAACTGAAGAATGATAATAATAAAATAATAGCAAAGATTGATGGAATTGAAAACAAAAAAAAAAAAAGAAAGAAAATCAAAGCAACCAACACATTTCTATGAAAAGATTAATAAAAGTGATAAACCTCTAACTAGACTGGCAATGTAAATGAGAATAGTAAAGACAGAAATTATCCATATTAGAATTAAAAGAGGAAATATACCTTTAGAACCTCCAGACATTAATACAATTATAAAAAATACTACAAACAACTCTTTGCACGTAGATTTAGTAACTTAGTTGAAATCAGTTAATTCATTGACAACCACAAGCTATTATAACTCATCCAAGATAAAATAAATAACTTGAGTAATCCTATAACTAATAAGAAATTGAATCCATATTTTAAAATCTTCCCCCTAAAAAGAAATCTTCAGGTCCAGCTGATATTAGTTTATTTCTAGCAAACATTTATGGAAGAAATAACACCAATTCTATAGACATGAGGAGAGAACATTTTCTAAATAATTTTATGTGCTAAGCATAACTCTCATCTCAAAATTAGACAAAGCAGTTAGAAGAAATAAGACTTGGTGGTCAGTAGACGAGTAGGGTGACTACAGTTGATATCAATCTATTGTACATTTCAGAATAGCTAGAAGAAGATAATTAGAATGTTTTTAGAGTTAAAAAAGATACATATTTAAGATGACAGATTCCCAATTACCCTGATTTGATTTTATGAGTGTATCAAATTATCATATGTACTCCCCAAATATGTACACCAATTATATATTAATAAAAAATGTAAAAAGAAAGACAAAAGATAAGTTAAAAGAACAACTAAAGCAAAATTATTTTCATGAACATAAATGCAAAATTTCTTTACAAAGTATTAGCAAATTGAATCTAACAATCTAGAAAAGAAATAGTACATCAAACCAAATGTGCTTTATCCTAGAAAAGTAAGCAAGGCTCATTAAACATAAACAATCAGTTAATATAATCTACCAATTAACAGTCTAAAAAGAAAAATACATGATAATATCAATTTATGCAGAAAAACATTTGACAAAATGCAACTTTTTTTTTTTTCACGAAAAAAGTTTTCTGTAATCTAGAAATAGAAGAAGACTTCCTTTACTCAATAAAGGTTGTCTACAAAAATTCACAGATGACCGCATATGTAATGGTGAAAACTGAGTGCTTTTACCTTAAATTGGGAATAAGGTAAGGATGTCCACGCTCAGGACTACTATTAAAGATTCCACTGGAATTTTTTGTCAGGGGAATAAGGCAATAAAAAGAACTAAAGTTCATATAGATTGGAAAGAAAAGAAGGAAGGAAGGAAGGAAGGAAGGAAGGAAGGAAGGAAGGAAGGAAGGAAGGAAGGAAGGAAGGCAGGCAGGCTGGCTTATTTGCAGATGGCATGAGTGTCCACGTAGAAGATACCAAGGCATGTACCAAAAACCAAAATGAAATGACTTAGAACTAATACGTAAGTTTGGCAAGATCATGAAATATAAGATTGAGACACAAAAATCAATCTTTTAAATATTGCAGCAATGGACAATTAGCAATGGTTATATTATTTAAAAATACAATTTAAAATAGCTCCCCAAAATGAAATATTTTGATATAGTCTATCAAAGCATATACTGGATTTGTGTGCTGAAAACTACAAAAGGTAAGAAAAGTAGTCAAAGAATACCTAAATAAATTGAGAGTCATATCTTATACATGGATTGAAAGATTCAATACACTAAAGAGGTCAATTCTACCTACTTTGGTCATAGATTTTACATAATTCAATCCTCAGCAGGATGTTTGATTGTTTTTGTAGAGATAGACAAGCCGATTTCAAACTCTTATGTGGAAAGGCAAAAGGACTAGACTAGCTAAAACAATTTTGTTAAAGAATAAAAATAAAGGATTTATACAATAAAGATAAATTGTAATGTTAAATTAATCAAGGTGATATGATATTTTCTATATGTTGATATGTAGATTATAGAAAAGAATAGACAGGGCAGAAATAGACTCACATATATGGCTATATTAAAATTAATTAATTGATTTTTGGCAAAGTACAAATGCAAAACAATCAAGAAAGTTCTGTCTTTAAAATAAATGATGGTGTTTGAACAATTAAACAACTATATGCAAAAAAAGGAGCTTAGTTTAAATCTCAAACTACATGCAAAATTAACTCAAAGTCAATCATAGACTAAATATAAAACACAGCACAATAAAACTCTTAGAAGACAACATTGGACAAAATTGTTGTGACCTTGCATTTTGCCGTTAAAATATTTGTTATCACATAGTTGACAAGCATTATATTAAGAATGTATAAATGAGTCTCAAAATTCAACAGTAAAAATATAACAGCCTAAAAATGGACAACATTTGAACTGACACTGTACCAAAGAGGAGATGAGCTTGGCATATAATAACATGAGAAATACTGAACAGCATTTTAGTAATTAAGAAATTGAAGATTAAAATCACAGTGAGATACTATTACATACGTTTTTGAATTGCCAAAATAAAAATTACTGATAATACCATGTTCCTGCAATTAGATTTGATTTGATTCTTTGATGTTTACATTTTACATGACTTTCTACTTTGTGAGGGAGCAGAGGAAGGATGGAAACTACTTA
Source organism: Macaca fascicularis (assembly GCF_037993035.2). NCBI lineage: Eukaryota > Metazoa > Chordata > Mammalia > Primates > Cercopithecidae > Macaca > Macaca fascicularis. The sequence continues at coordinate 90,466,173 of NC_088380.1, read as the reverse complement.
TAAAAATGACTTTTGAAGTTAATATGTATGTAAAGTAAAACATTCAGAAGAACTCCATTTGCTCTTATAAGTCTTCTAAACCTACGTAGCGAATGCTGTTTAAATTCTCAAGGGTTCACGCAGTGGACACTAAAATGTAACAGATAAGCATCTGTGTCATTGAGATAAATGTCTTTCTTTGGATTCCAAGTAAAGCGAAATGTTTTTCTTTAGCCTTGGTGTGAAAAGAGAGTGAATGGGAACATCAATTTTTTTTCCTTTCTCATTCACACATTCTCTTTATGTTATGTACTTTGCTTTTTTATTAGTCAAGAATTGCCTCTCCAGAGATGACTAGAAAATTTTGTTTTGCTGGGGCATTTAAATATCTTTTCTGAGACACCTGCTTGGAAGTAAGCACGTCTTATCCCCTCCAGGTTATGTATGTCGAGTCCTTGTAAAGGCTGAAATGAAAACCTTTTATAGATGTGTTTTATAGAAAGGTTATTTGACCTCCTTTGGGTTTTCTCTCTGTCACCATGTTTATGTGAAAACAGACATCTTTTTTTTAAAGTACTGATTATTTTTCAAGGGCTAGACATTCAGAGCAGATGATAATTTACATGAGGTTCTTTCAAAGCAGTTATGCACACAGGTCTTTCTGGATGATCCTGAAGGGTGCACCCTGGACATACGACAGACTTTATTAGTTTCCCAGCATTTACCTGGAGAGATATTATGATGACCTTTAGATAATTATGCATTATCAGTTCCACTTTAACTGCCTTTTAAGAAAATGGATTGTAACTATTTTTCTCTTTCATAGATTTCATCTTTCTTTCCCTTTCCTATGTTTTTAGACAATCACTTCCCCCCTCCTTACTTTAATACCGTATTTTTTCCTTCTCAAGGATGAGATTGGTCTCTAAACTGTTCAGTACTGTACCCTAGTTGCTAGGTTGTGAGACATCAACTTCCACTACTACTGAAAACTAAGAATATTTCTTAAATTTAGTAGCTAAACGCAAAACGGGATAATTTTCTTCTTTTGAAAGTGTAGGTGATATTGAATATGAATGCTTTTTTTTTTTCTTTTAGTTTTGGCCCCTAAACCCTAAGCAAGACTGAAATCTGTATTTTAAATGTTAGTCAGGATATGGCAGCCTTTTTCCTCCTCTAACAAGGAGCACTAAACTCTCCAGCAGGCATTTCTAAAAGACCACAAATTTTCTGACTATTTATCAGACTCCTTGAAGAATATTGCCTCTGAGGAAGAAGTCCCCATTACTCGAATGTACTCCATGAATCCAGTCTTCAATTTAAATGCTGTTAAAGCTTTTCAGAAGAAAGGTCTGAATAAAGTTGACTAGACTTTAATTTCGTTTTTTTTTTTTTCCCTGAAATTAAGCATTTGCTTTCCATTGATCAATGAATCACTGCAATTTCTTGGTATCACTCTGACAAATCTTAAGGTAGACTATAGTTTCCTGTGAAATGTAGTTGTCCTGAAGTGAAACTAACATATAATAAGCTTAATATGAAAATAGAAGTAGAGAAGCTGCTAAGAAGTTGCTACAGGGCTTTTTTTCTTTGCATTTTCCCTCCCTCATTCTCCTCTCCCTTCCCACCAAGAATCCTCTGTCTTTTAAAGGACATTTCTTTTCTAGCTCCTATCTTACATTATTTTCATTTTATGGGTAAGGATCAAAATTATGCTGTGGGTAGCAAGGAACAGAAGTGCTGTTGTGATGGAATCACTTAAAATACTACTGCCAGCATTTTGGAAGGGTACAGAACTGAAGAGATGGTCAACGCTGTTGACAAATGGGAGCCCAGAAAAGAACATGGGAAGAAGAGTGGTATATATGAATAAAATATAGAAAAGAGAGAGAGAAAAAATCTATTAATAGCAAGATGTTTAGATATTTAGCAATTACAATGAATTTTACAAGCAAATTAAGAAAAAAATGTTATGCAATATGTGCCTGAGATCAGCTAACACTGAGAACTTAATCAGAGTTTTCCCCCGAGCAGGGCCTATTTAGAATAAAAAAATTATTAGGTAGTGTCTTACTTATTTACCTAATGAGATCAACTGCCACATATCATTCCTGTAGCAAAATTCTTGTAATAACAAAAATAGATACTAAAGTTGTTCTTCATAATGCTGCATTATTTTAGGAGGGGTGAGTGGATATGTGCTAGTTTTATTTGAAAAATTATTTTGCTTTCTCTGCCCCACATAAGATTTCCTATTATCTATACTAAGGAACTTCCCAGTATGTATAGTCTCGGTATACTTTTTCCAACATTAAAAACAGAAGAGTCAGATTTTCCATTCTCTGCCCCTTGGTGGACAGGGCATTGGCATATAATCTAAATTCTGCATATCAGATGTTCCAAGTGAGGATCTGCAGTATTGTGCTGATCAAACAAACATCAGGGTATGGTCAGAATTCACTTGTAATTGTGACTGTGGATAATGACCTATAGCAATGTCCTGGACAAACTGCTTTTTCTACAGCCAATGATCTCATTTCCTGCTTCTTCACCCTTCAGAATTTGTCTTGATGCCTCTCGCTTTCTCCCTCCTTTTTTTTTTTTTTTTTTTTTTTTTTTTTAAATTTAGCTTTTATTTTAGATACAAGGGGCACATGTGCAGGTTTGTTAAATGGATATATTTTACTTTTAGTACTCAGTAGATAGTTTTTATCCCACACCTCCCTCCCTCCCTCTGCTCTCTAGTAGTCTTCAGTGTCTATTATTCTTACAATGGACACTGAATGTTTATGTCCATGTGTGCTTAATGTTGAGCTCCAACTTATGAGTGAGAACATTCAGTATTTGGTTTGCTTTTTCTGTATTAATATCCTTAGTCTTCAGCTCCATCCATGTTGGTGCAAAGGGCATGATTTTATTCTTTTTTAGGGCCACATAGTATTTCATTGCCTATATGTACCACATTTAAAAAATCCAATCAACCATTGGCAGGCACCCTAGGTTGATTCCATGTCTTTGCTATTGTGATTAGCATGGAAATAAACACATGAGTGTCTGTGTCTTTTTGGTATAATGATCTGTTTTCCTTTGGGCATATACCCAGTAATGGAATTTCTGGTTTTAATGGTAGCTCTGTTTTAAGTTGTTTGAGAAATCTTCAAACTGTTTTCCACAGTGGCTGTACTAATTTACATTTCCACCAGTGGTTTATAGGTGCTCCTTTTTCTCCACAGCCTCACCACCATCTGTTGTTTTTGGACTTTTTAATAACAGCCATTCTTACTGGTGTGAGATGGCATCTCATTGTGTGTGTGTGTGTGTGTGTGTGTGTGTGTGTGTGTGTGTGTGTATGTGTGTGTTTGCGTTTCTCTGATGCTGAGCATCGTTTCATGTTTGTTGGTTGCTTGTATGTCTTCTTTCAAGAAGTGTCTGTACATATTCTTTGCCCATTTTTTTTTAATGGGACCCAAACTTGGCCCTACAAGTTCCAGGCAATACCTTGAATCATTAAAATCCACCCAATAAATTTTTCTTTTTCTTTCTTTCTTTTTTTTTTTTTTTATTTGCCGGACATCTGGAGTCTGATTTCATTGCATGCAATCAAGAAACCTATCTGAATCTGTAGAACGAATATTTCCTAGGAAGAGTAAGCCTACTTATTAAAAATGTATTATATACACTCGACCTGCTTTTATTAACAAAATAGCATTTACCTATTGTAGAAAGAGGGAACTGACAGGTGATAGCTCTTCTAGTGCTGATCTCTAGTTGGCCCATATCTTCTGTATATTACATAAGTGATGCTTGTCTGCTAAAATTTTGATCAGTAGGTGTATTTATTTTCTTTGGCTTAAAAATGGAGGAAGAAAATGGTTTTGTTTGTACTGAGAAAGATTTTTGTATCTGCAGTTTGTTTCAGAGAAGTTAAAAAGAATGTAATTTGAACTCACACACTCATATTTAAATCGGAGACACTTATAGAATTTAAAAACATATGAGTATTGCAAATAATTCTATGTCAAGACATTTATTTATATGCAGTTAATATCCATCAATTTGCAGAGTAAAGTAAAAATTGACATGCCATCTTGAGTGACTCGCTTCCTTAAATGTTCCTTTATAAGAACTTAGAAGTTCTATCAGAGATATGACACCTTTGTTCCAGGGATTTTGAAAACTGCAAAGTGTCTAAATTTTAGGGTAGGAGTGGTTTTGTGTCCTCTGAAGTGGTCTCTCCTTTTCAAGATAGGAAATTGAATTTGGTGCTAAAGGGCTAAAGACTTTCCTTTAGAAGATCAGGACATGCCATTCTAAAAAGGATAGAGTGTTTTCTTTCAATCCTATTAATCCAAGTAAATTCACTTTATCTACTAGGTCAGTTAAATGTAACAATCCATTTTCAGATCTATGACAGAGTCCTCTAAATTTGGGATATTCCACTTAGAAAGCATGACTTCAGATAAAATAATTGTGTGTGTGTGTGTGTATGTGATTTGTACCCTGTAGTGTTTACACTATGTAACATTACCTGCCTTTATCCTACTCAAAACACACATCTGTAACGCAAACATGTAATCATTTTAGAATGTCATACACCTACGTTTTAGAGAAGTAACATTGCTTTAGTAAACACACACTACTACTATCAAAAAAGGAAATTAAAAGTAGCTACAATGATTTTGTTTTATCAAACTAAAAATATTATGTAGGGACATTCTATTGCTTGATATTTTTATATATAGTTTAACAGTAAGTTACACATTTGTGCAAGGATAATTGACCTTTGAACAACACAGGCTTGCACTGCACAGGTCCACTTAAAAGCCAGTATTTTTCAACCAAATGCAGTTAGAAAATTTGGTATTCAAGGGATTTGAAACCTGCATGTAAGGAAGGCTGACTTTTCTTATTTCTGCAGGGCTGAAACACATTTCTGCAGGGCTGACCTTGGGGCCTGAGTGTGAGCAACTTTTGGTATAAGTGGGTCCTGGAACCAATCGCTCATATATACTGAGGGATGACAGTAGTGCCAGAAAATGCCATCACGTTGTATGTATTTCAGGCATCATAAAAGCCAATTTCTCAGTTTAATTCCCATCAATAGAAATAGTTTATGGTATAAAAAGAAATATTGTCTCATATTTGATGCAATTTTTTTACATTTGTGCTTTTTAAGTTTTAAAGAATGTAGCTCACATGTTAGTTACCTATTAACACATAACAAATTACCTCAACATTTAGCAACTTAAAACAACACACATTTTTATTATCTCACAAATTCTTTAGTCAGGAATTTAGGGCACCATGTAACTGAGTTCTCTACTTCAGTTTCTCTCACACTCAGAACTTGAAATTATCCATTTTATTGAAGAAATGGTTAAAAATAATAATGTTAATGGAAGTTCATTCATGATTTGGCTCTCTGTTTGTCTGTTACTGGTGTATAAGAATGTTTGTGATTTTTGCACATTAATTTTGTATCCTGAGACTTTGCTGAAGTTGCTTATCAGCTTAAGGAGATTTTGGGCTGAGACAATGGGGTTTTCTAAATATACAATCATGTCATCTGCAAACAGGGACAATTTGACTTCTTCTTTTCCTAACTGAATACCCTTGATTTCTTTCTCTTGCCTGATTGCCCTCGCCAGAACTTCCAACACTATGTTGAATAGGAGTGGTGAGAGAGGGCATCCCTGTCTTGTGCCAGTTTTCAAAGGGAGTTTTTCCAGTTTTTGCCCATTCAGTATGATATTGGCTGTGGGTTTGTCATAAATAGCTCTTATTATTTTGAGGTACGTTCCATCAATACCGAATTTATTGAGCGTTTTTAGCATGAAGGGCTGTTGAATTTTGTCAAAAGCCTTTTCTGCATCAATTGAGATAATCATGTGGTTCTTATCTTTGGTTCTGTTTATATGATGGATTGTGTTTATTGATTTGCGAATGTTGAACCAGCCTTGCATCCCAACTTCCATTCACAATTGCTTCAAAGAGAATCAAATACCTAGGAATCCAACTGACAAGGGATGTAAAGGACCTCTTCAACGAGAACTACAAACCACTGCTCAGTGAAATCAAAGAGGACACAAACAAATGGAAGAACATACCATGCTCATGGATAGGAAGAATCAATATCGTGAAAATGGCCATACTGCCCAAGGTAATTTATAGATTCAATGCCATCCCCATCAAGCTACCAATGAGTTTCTTCACAGAATTGGAAAAAACTGCTTTAAAGTTCATATGGAACCAAAAAAGAGCCCGCATCTCCAAGACAATCCTAAGTCAAAAGAACAAAGCTGGAGGCATCACGCTACCTGACTTCAAACTATACTACAAGGCTACAGTAACCAAAACAGCATGGTACTGGTACCAAAACAGAGATATAGACCAATGGAACAGAACAGAGTCCTCAGAAATAATACCACACATCTACAGCCATCTGATCTTTGACAAACCTGAGAGAAACAAGAAATGGGGAAAGGATTCCCTATTTAATAAATGGTGCTGGGAAAATTGGCTAGCCATAAGTAGAAAGCTGAAACTGGATCCTTTCCTTACTCCTTATACGAAAATTAATTCAAGATGGATTAGAGACTTAAATGTTAGACCTAATACCATAAAAATCCTGGAGGAAAACCTAGGTGGTACCATTCAGGACATAGGCATGGGCAAAGATTTCATGTCTAAAACACCAAAAGCAACGACAGCAAAAGCCAAAATTGACAAATGGGATCTCATTAAACTAAAGAGCTTCTGCACAGCAAAAGACACTACCATCAGAGTGAACAGGCAACCTACAGAATGGGAGAAAATGTTTGCAATCTACTCATCTGACAAAGGGCTAATATCCAGAACCTACAAAGAACTCAAACAAATTTACAAGAAAAAAACAAACAACCCCATCAAAAAGTGGGCAAAGGATATGAACAGACATTTCTCAAAAGAAGACATTCATACAGCCAACAGACACATGAAAAAATGCTCATCATCACTGGCCATCAGAGTAATGCAAATCAAAACCACCATGAGATACCATCTCACACCAGTTAGAATGGCAATCATTAAAAAGTCAGGAAACAACAGGTGCTGGAGAGGATGTGGAGAAATAGGAACACTTTTACACTGTTGGTGGGATTGTAAACTAGTTCAACCATTATGGAAAACAGTATGGCGATTCCTCAAGGATCTAGAACTAGATGTACCATATGACCCAGCCATCCCATTACTGGGTATATACCCAAAGGATTATAAATTATGCTGCTATAAAGACACATGCACACGTATGTTTATTGCAGCACTATTCACAATAGCAAAGACTTGGAATCAACCCAAATGTCCATCAGTGACAGATTGGATTAAGAAAATGTGGCACATATACACCATGGAATACTATGCAGCCATAAAAAAGGATGAGTTTGAGTCCTTTGTAGGGACTTGGATGCAGCTGGAATCCATCATTCTTAGCAAACTATCACAAGAACAGAAAACCAAACACCGCATGTTCTCACTCATAGGTGGGAACTGAACAATGAGATCACTTGGACTCAGAAAGGGGAACATCACACACCGGGGCCTATCATGGGGAGGGGGCAGGGGGGAGGGATTGCATTGGGAGTTATACCTGATGTAAATGACGAGTTGATGGGTGCAGCACAGCAACATGGCACAAGTATACATATGTAACAAACCTGCACGTTATGCACATGTACCCTACAACTTAAAGTATAATAATAATAAATAAATTTAAAAAAAATAATAATAATAATGTTAACATTCATGGCATCATTTGATAATCATTGTTCTGATTTTATAGCAGTCTTCATTGGAAGCAGGGGAATGGCCACATTGAGTTTTATATTTCAAATCTTGAGATTAAAATGTAATTTTAATCATGAAATTAAGATTAATTTCCATTCTTCTCCTAAGATTACACATTATAATAGAGTGATACAGAGGTAAAAGTACATAAATTAAAAACACAGTGATTCAAAACATTAAATTTAGGAAAGAATCTTGAGCATTAAATGTTACGTTATGATTGCTTTTCTGTCCTCCTATTTATTGACCTCTCAGCAACAATTGCCACAATTGATAACACAATCCACAATCCTCTTAGTGTCCTCAAATCATATAGGTTGCACTGTACCTTTTCAGTGCATGTTGTGGGTTCTTATTCCTATTTACATCTCTGGATTGTGGATGCCAGGGCTGGATCCTGGGTCTCTTTTTATTATAAATATTTTTGGAATGAAATTTATTTTATTTTATCTTATGTCAACTTTTTGTCTTAGTATACTGTAATTACAGGAAATGTAGATGAGTGCTAATGTACACTGAGTGTTCAGATTGAGGGCATTTGTATAATCAGCAGCCAGAACAAGAAATAAAATATTATCAACAACACAGGGGCCATTTCCATACTGTTTTTTAGTTACCATACTATCTCAAAAGTTTGATCTGTGTCTATATTTCATACAATGAAATAGCACGATATATAGTCATGCTTTCCTTAACAATGGGGATACGTTCTGAGAAATGTGTCATTAAGTGATTTTATCATTGTGGGGACATCATATAGTATACTCACGTAAACCTAGATGGTATAGTCTATGACACACCTAGGCTATACTGTCTATAGCCTATTACTCCTAGGCTACAAACTTATACAGCATGTTACTGTACTGAATACTGTAGGCAACTGTAACACAATGGTAAGTATCTGTGTATCTACACATCTCTAAACATAGATAAGGTATAGTAAAAATACAGTATTATAATCTTATGGGACCACCGTCATATATGTGATCCCTTGATGACCAAAATGTCATTATGTAACAGGTTGCTGTATTTTCTTTTGGAGTGGATTATTTCAGTCAATGCTATGTCTATAAGAGTTACCCATTTATTACTATTGCCATTATGATGTGTTCCATTGTGTGAAAGTACCACAATTTATTTATCCGTATTTCCATGTAAATGCTTGTTTCCAGTTTTTGTTTATTACTAATATTGCTTCTATGAATAGTCTAGTATATGTGTTTGGAAGACCTATGTACTTATCCTTACATGGGTGGAAGCCAGAAATGATAGTGCAAGACCTTAACAACTACTAGCTGTATGACTTGATATCAATTGGCTTGTATCAAATACTCTCTCTGTTTCAATTTTCTAATTTATAAAATGGGAATCAAATAGTACTCAATTTATAAGGTTGTTATAAAGAGTAAATGAGTTAAATCTTTTAAAGTGACTAAATGACTAAGTGACAATTTTTAAAGAGCCAAATATTTAAAGCGATTAGAAGAATGCCTGAGTCATAGTAGGCACTTAAAACATCAGCTATTTTTTTTTCTTTTTTTAGAAAATGAAACTTCTACTTCTACTTAGGTATTCAGCTTCCAGCCTACAGTAGCATACTCAATATCTTCCTTTTTCTCATGAACTCAACCTCCAATACTTCAACAAATAATGTGGCTCTGTGTACAAACACATCCTGCATCTTTCCATGCTTCCTGCACTGCACACTTTCTACTTTAGTTCACACCATCATCTCACACTTGGTACTTTCCGAACTTGTCTAATTGTTGCTATTTTTGTCTTTTTATTAATCCACTCTCAATAATAGACTGATTTGACACAGATTCTGGTTACACTGGCCTTTCTGTTCCTCAACTGAAGGAAGTTTATTCAACCTAAAGCCTTTTGGAGAAATTTTTCTTTATACTAGGAATGCTATATCCTCAGATCTTGGTAAGGTCCCATTGTTTTTGTCACTTAGATTTCAGATCAAACAGCCACCCATCACATTTGTTTCTGAGAAAGCTTTTCCTAACTTTCTTCTCAGTCTGCTTTCACAAGTAATCACTCTCTATAATATCATCTGATTATATTTTATTTCTTATGCTCATTTCTGCCTGAAATAATCTCAGTCATTTATTTGGTCACTTTATTTTCTGTCTCCTCTTCTCTAGAATGAAAGCCCCGCAAAAGCAGAGACCTTGTTTGGTTTATTAGCTCTTACAATAATGTCTGGTAAATTGTCCAAGTTCAATAAATACTTGGAATGAATACTTGGAATGAACAGCATCAGGAAAACTTAAATAAGCATGATCATTTCAATATTTCTTACTCTCAGCAATCTCTTCTAACTTAAATGTAACCAATCAAATAAAATAGTACATTTAAATCAAATAGCAGGCCTTGTTGGCTTATTAATTAACTTGACTCTCATCATGATTACAGCCGTTTATTTAGGATTTTTCTAAGTAAATTTTCTTTACCTGCGTATTGCTCCATTTCATCTGAGTTTAACAAGTTTTCTAAGATGATAGGGTTAAGTATTTGTAAAACTGAGGAAAACACAGCTATCATTTGATCTTACTTTTTAATTTAAATACCCCATTTTCACTATCCAGAATTGATTGATTTACATCTATTATTTTCTTATGGAAGTGGTTTCTGTAATAAATTTATAAAAATGTATTTCCCTTTAAAACATCACTTTGAAGATGATTACGTACCTATTACAAAACCTCTCCTATTCAAGCTTAGATAGATAAAACAAGGAAAAATAAACATGGCATAGGCAATGCCTTTTCTGTTTCACCATTTTTGCCTTTGCATGCAGTATTCCCATTGATAGTTGGAGAAGGAAAGCAGCATTACAGCAACATTAACATGCCAAGCTTCCTCACAGGCTATACCTGCCAAGCAGATAAATGTGTTGTGTGAATTAACAATCCTGCTGCACCTGGGTTTTCTCAGTCATATTAAAAATAATTCTTCCAGTAGCATAGGTATGGTAGCATTGGTGCCTTAAGACCTACTATTAATAAGATTTCTATATCCTGAAGCTAAATAAGGAAGGTTTAGAACCCTGGGAATGTGATGCTATCCATCCTAACTTCTAAAGCAGCCTGAGAGGTTTTGCTTTAGATTTCAGAGAAGTAATGGGAAGAAAAAGGTTAAACAACAGTACTATACAGTCAACAAACTCATTGTATTAAATGTAGACAACATAAAAATGAAAACATATAACTTTTATTGAGTACTTACTGTGCACCTGATGCTTTTGTAAGCGCTCAAAGTTCTTTAATTAGTTGGCCTCTCGGATTTTACACTGTATCCTCCCTCCCTGTTTTCTTCTTTGAGTACTAATATTCCTTACCTGCTTTAGTATGTTTTTCCCCATTGTCTGTCTCTACTAGAATGAGTGCTCCTCAAGAATACACATCTTCATTTTAATAGAGTAGGTTAGTCATTGCTGCATAGCAAACAACCCCAAATCTCAATGATTAAAATGATAAAGTTTATTTTTCACTCATGTGATATGTACATCATTAACCTGCAGGAGGTTCTACACAGTATATCATATAAAAATTCATGAATATAGAGGCTTCATCTCAAAACATCCTTCCATGATGACAGAGGCTGGGAAAAGAAAATGTGACATATTGCTCACTTGGACTTAAAGTTTCTACCAAGAAGTAACATATGTTACTTCCACTTATATTTCACTAGGCAAAGAATCTCGATGGCCATGTCTGGTTTCAACAGTGTTAGAAAGGAGACAGGTTGTAATGAACAGAATACAGTTGATTATATCTCTTTCATTGATTGCCACATCCCATGTGCTAATGAATAGAAGATCATGAATAGATATTTACAACTAGTAACTATTTTGATTGTCATTTTATAAACAAGGAAACTGAGGCACCTAAAGGTAATGCAATTTGCCAAATTCCAGGAAGGGCAGAATGTGAAGCCAAAATTATTACTTTAGAACCTTGACTCTTAATTCCTGTATTGATAAGTTGATAGAGAAAAGTCATTGTATTGAACTTACGTTGTTTCTCTCAGTGTTGGTTGTTAGGCATCATTGCAATTTTCATTTAGAAAGAGTAGCATTAACCCAGACAGACAGACTTCATCTGGCATCCCTCCTCAAGTCCCTACAAAAGGTTTTTGAGGTTTGACTGTTTGCAGAATGTAAGAAAGACATTTTGTTTAACGTGCTAAGATGGAAGAACAGACTATTTTATGGTCAAAGACACTGGATATTTATTCTCCTGAATTAAATTTTCACAAGATATGTATTTTTATTAACAGATATAGGAATTTGTATACTCTCATATAGTAGGAGAATGTGCTTTAATAATTTACAAACCTGTGAAATAGAAGAATTTTCAACATATCTTACATCTTAAAAACACACATAGGTAAACACAATAATGTTAAGCATTTTTTGAAAACATTTTTAAAAGAAAATATTTGGATTAAGAAATCAAAGAAGCCTGGTAGTTAGGGTATAAAACAGAACTCTATATATCTATGAGCAAAAAATGTAAATGGGTCTTAATGTTGAGTAAAAAACTCCTTGTTTGAGGGCAAAATGTTAGTTTCATAGAAGAAAATGCTTTTGCACATTGGAGAAAACATGCACGTGTATTTTCCCCAGAAGAAAGAAAATTATATCAAAATATTGTAGACCATACTGGTTTTCAATTTTAGAAGTACAAATATGGTGCCTAACATGGGCCAAGGGTTCAGAAACTATTCATTGATCCAGCATATATCCATTGAGTACATGCCATACGGCAGAAGGGTATCATACCAAGCTAAAATATAAACTAGATATGTTTTAAGCTTATATTATTATTTCTGGTGTTTATCAAAAAATGATTAGAGTTTTCCTAAGAAAGTAGGTTTGGTGAATATGTATTCTGGTTTTTTAGTATGTACATGTAGAGGGGTATCTAAAATAAGACATTACTCTGAATCTTCGTACAGTCGTCCTTCAGTATCCATGGGCTATTCGTTCCTGGACCTTCTCTGGATACTAGAATCGTTGGATACTTAAGTTCCTTATGTAAAGTGGCATAGTATTTGCATATAACTTCACATATACTCCTGCATAATTTAAATCATCTCTAGATTACTTATAATACCTAATACAATATAAATACTATGCATATAGTTGTTATACTGTATTGTGTAGTGAATAATGACAAAAAAAAGTCTGTATATGTTCAGTATGGACACAAAAATCCATTTTTTTCTAAATATTTTCAATCCCAAGTTGGTTGAATCTACTGTGTGAAACCCATGGATACAGAAGGCTGCCTGTATTTTTAAAGGCATTTTGTTTTTTTTCTGTCAGTTTACTATACCATTACACAACTTTAGAGAAAATTTCTTTATATTTTTTTGGTCAGCGTAAAATTCTGTTTTCTATTTTGGTAAAAACTGTTGATTCTCTTGATCGACATGCAATTGCCAATATTGTACATGTACTCTGACACATATAATATCATGTAATATGCTATTTAAAATTATATTTATATCCTATATATTATTTATATGAAAATTATACATTAATTACACTTCCAGGAATTAAACAACAAAACAAATTAGTACTAATGAAATTGCTCATTATCTTACAGATAGTTAAATGTAGGGTAATAATTCTAATCCTGGTTTGTCTGGTACCAACTACACAGGAATTGGTGAGAGAATGCACTAAATTGCAGATATGAGTTTCTTGACTCATTTCTGGCAGACAAAATAAATGCCAGCATTGAATATTTTTCCAGAATAATTGAACCAGTAGAAAAAAAAAAAAAAACTGTACATTAAGCTCACTTAACATCTTCACAATACCTATATATGTTAGTAAATTCAGCATTTTCTTGTAAAAGATATTTGATGTGTGCAAAGAACCCTACCCTGTTGCTTTCTTCTTAAGATGTTAGAAATTATGTTGATTTTAAAACTACATATATATTAAAGCAAAAACTCATCAGGTAGTTATCATTGCTAAATACAATTTATGGAAGGCCATTGTTTTGGGCTGAGCTCCTGCACTAGGCCTCAGTGGACTAAACCAAAATGGAGTCACTCATGCTAAAGTCTCACATTACCAAACCAAAATCAAATTGTTTATCTGACCTTTTGAGAAACCAGGAGAAAGATAATTGCTGAATTCCCAAACATGCCAGTTTTAGCTGGCATGATAAGGAAGTCCCCTCTGCTTTAACACCTAAAGAAAGTTACCTGAACTAACCTGATGTTAATCAATCTGCTTTTTATTATTTCCTTTTTCTATTCAAGCTATCTTGTAAGAACTGGCTTTTCTGCCATGCTCAGAATAGTACCTCTTTATCTTAGAGGAGATGTTTCCCAATTCATGAATCACAAATAAAAGCCAATTATTTAATTAAATGTGTTCAAATTTTGTCTTTTGATATCATATGACAGAAATCTTCACCCAATTACCCATATTCAAAAAACTTATTTCACACAAATATAATTTTGAAAAATGCTAACTTCTCAGTTCAATAACTGCCAATCTAATTTCGGTTAGAATTCACTAAATCTCTTTTTTTGGGAGGTCATATATATTTAAGGGATATTACTTTAAATGAGACAAATACTGAATAATATTAAATAAGGCAAAACCCTCACTTATAAAATAAAAATGCTTTCTGTTTAGTGAAATGAGGCAAGGGCATAAAAACAATAGAGATATAAAATGGCAAACAATCCAGTTGTTATCTGAAAGATGAAATTGTTGAATTCTTTCTACAGTATAATATTTATTGTCAAAGGTAATTTATTCAATTTGAGTGAGTGTGAACGACAGATGAATTAAGTTGAAGAATTTACGCTACTAATATAAACTAAAAAGGAAATGTCTTACATATTTTTAGAGAGGTGCTAAAAGGAAATACATGTGTTTCATATAATGAGGCATAAAATGACGTCCATTAGCTGGCTGCATAAGGACTTCTGAATATTGGCAATTCTTATATTTAGTCATAAACTATTGGTTATGCACAGGGCAAATGATCATTCTTATTTAGTAAGTATTTGTTTAAAAGATGCAAAGATTAAGCAACATTGGCATATTTCTTAATTCTGATCTATGGTTGTGTCATTATGTATAAAATCTCTAAATTTCTAATATTAATCTTCTACTAAATATGAAAAAAATATATGAAGTGAATCTATTTACATATGATTTCCTTGATATATTTTAATTTCGTTTGGGGAAAATGATTGAATTAGGGATAAATTTAGATGGATGTTTTCTTACATTGAATTTTCTGAAAGCAACTCAAAATGATAATACTAAAAATATTTATCTCCAATATTTGACTTCCTGTTACTTTTAGCTTGTTTTTAACATTAGTCGTTTTTTTCCATTTCTGTGAAATTTTTAAACATATGGCTTTCATAGTCTTCTCCTATATATTTTAATTTAGCACAAAGTATGATTTATTACTCTCACATTGATGTTTTAAAATTCATTCTACAGCAGTTCCTTTAAAAGGAAACATTTCTTTGTGTATTTTCCCAGCAAACAGGTGGTGTGTCTTCTCCACTGTCAAAGTGACAGTCACCCAATCACAATCATTTCTCACACAGTATGCGGTGGAAAAATAACATCTGTAGGTTAATGCAAACCATCTTGATCAAATGAAGCAGGTGCTTATACTAGCATTTCTACAGCTAGAGAAATTCATCTGCAGAAACTTGATTTACAGTAATTTTAACCTGATTTATTCTTCATTATAAGTAAGTGCACTACCCAAGAGATGTGTGAATCATGGTACTTAGTGAAATAAACATATCTAGAAGATTATTATCTTGCAGAGAATCTGTTGTTACTCTCCTTGAACAAGGTTCCTTAGAAATCATTTGCTCCTTTGCTTTATTTAACTGTAATAATATATACCTGTGAAAAGCAGTATTTTTCTTTCCGTAGGTTATATATATATATAAAGTTTTGGAATCAAATGTGTTTTTATTGATGGCATGCAATTAGGCTTTTTATAATATGCTTCAAAACATTTTAAGAGAGGCAAGACATACATGTGTACAGGCATGTTGTGATGAACAAAACAGGTTATATATATGTTTTATATAGTATGTATACATATATAGATACATATATATTAGATATTTGAATATACTTTTACATTTATATAAAGCATTACCCTTGTGAATATGCTCATTTCATATACATTATACATATATACATACACACACACACACACATACACTGAATATATAAAAACAATGGTGGAAATAACTTAGAAGGCCATGAATAAAAGATGTTCTTTGATAAAGTGTGATGCTGTTGTTAAAAGGGACAGTCAACCTGTATTCATAATGATAGTAGATTAATGACCACACTGTATTATTAATGTTTTTTAAAAAAGCAACTTACACAAAAATATAGACAATTTAAAATAACGCACAAAAGGACTTGGAAAATTATACTGAAGTACACATATCCAGATGTCAATCAGGGTTTTTTTCTAGAGGTGATTGAGCCTTTTATTTTCACTTTATGTAAGTTTATATATTTGAATGTTTTCTCATTGATTTTTGTATGCTTTTTTACTTTTTGAATGTGTAAAAAATTTTTTAACTGAGGAGGAAATTATTAATTATTGATAAACTCTTCCTTGAAAGGATGTAGTTTTTCTTTTTTTTTTTTTAATTTATTTATTATTATTATACTTTAAGTTGTAGGGTACATGTGCATAACGTGCAGGTTTGTTACATATGTATACTTATGCCATGTTGGTGTGCTGCACCCATCAACTCGTCATTTACATCAGGTATAACTCCCAATGCAATCCCTCCCCCCTGCCCCCTCCCCATGATAGGCCCCGGTATGTGATGTTCCCCTTTCTGAGTCCAAGTGATCTCATTGTTCAGTTCCCACCTATGAGTGAGAACATGCGGTGTTTGGTTTTCTGTTCTTGTGATAGTTTGCTAAGAATGATGGTTTCCAGCTGCATCCATGTCCCTACAAAGGACGCAAACTCATCCTTTTTGATGGCTGCATAGTATTCCATGGTGTATATGTGCCACATTTTCTTAATCCAATCTGTCACTGATGGACCTTTGGGTTGATTCCAAGTCTTTGCTATTGTGAATAGTGCTGCAATAAACATACGTGTGCATGTGTCTTTATAGCAGCATAATTTATAATCCTTTGGGTATATACCCAGTAATGGGATGGCTGGGTCATATGGTACATCTAGTTCTAGATCCTTGAGGAATCGCCATACTGTTTTCCATAATGGTTGAACTAGTTTACAATCCCACCAACAGTGTAAAAGTGTTCCTATTTCTCCACATCCTCTCCAGCACCTGTTGTTTCCTGACTTTTTAATGATCGCCATTCTAACTGGTGTGAGATGGTATCTCATTGTGGTTTTGATTTGCATTTCTCTGATGGCCAGTGATGATGAGCATTTTTTCATGTGTCTGTTGGCTGTATGAATGTCTTCTTTTGAGAAATGTCTGTTCATATCCTTTGCCCACTTTTTGATGGGGTTGTTTGTTTTTTTCTTGTAAATTTGTTTGCGTTCTTTGTAGGTTCTGGATATTAGCCCTTTGTCAGATGAGTAGATTGCAAAAATTTTCTCCCATTCTGTAGGTTGCCTGTTCACTCTGCTGGTAGTTTCTTTTGCTGTGCAGAAGCTCTTTAGTTTAATGAGATCCCATTTGTCAATTTTGGCTTTTGCTGCCGTTGCTTTTGGTGTTTTAGACATGAAGTCTTTGCCCATGCCTATGTCTTGAATGGTACTACCTAGGTTTTCCTCTAGGATTTTTATGGTATTAGGTCTAACATTTAAGTCTCTAATCCATCTTGAATTAATTTTCGTATAAGGAGTAAGGAAAGGATCCAGTTTCAGCTTTCTACTTATGGCTAGCCAATTTTCCCAGCACCATTTATTAAATAGGGAATCCTTTCCCCATTTCTTGTTTCTCTCAGGTTTGTCAAAGATCAGATGGCTGTAGATGTGTGGTATT
Source organism: Macaca fascicularis (assembly GCF_037993035.2). Classification (NCBI taxonomy): domain Eukaryota; kingdom Metazoa; phylum Chordata; class Mammalia; order Primates; family Cercopithecidae; genus Macaca; species Macaca fascicularis. The sequence continues at coordinate 90,448,359 of NC_088380.1, read as the reverse complement.
ATTTCTGAGGACTCTGTTCTGTTCCATTGGTCTATATCTCTGTTTTGGTACCAGTACCATGCTGTTTTGGTTACTGTAGCCTTGTAGTATAGTTTGAAGTCAGGTAGCGTGATGCCTCCAGCTTTGTTCTTTTGACTTAGGATTATCTTGGAGATGCGGGCTCTTTTTTGGTTCCATATGAACTTTAAAGCAGTTTTTTCCAATTCTGTGAAGAAACTCATTGGTAGCTTGATGGGGATGGCATTGAATCTATAAATTACCTTGGGCAGTATGGCCATTTTCACGATATTGATTCTTCCTATCCATGAGCATGGTATGTTCTTCCATTTGTTTGTGTCCTCTTTGATTTCACTGAGCAGTGGTTTGTAGTTCTCGTTGAAGAGGTCCTTTACATCCCTTGTCAGTTGGATTCCTAGGTATTTGATTCTCTTTGAAGCAATTGTGAATGGAAGTTCATTCCTGATTTGGCTCTCTGTTTGTCTGTTACTGGTGTATAAGAATGGTTGTGATTTTTGCACATTAATTTTGGAAGTAGTTTTTCTAATATGGGAAAGTGATTCTTCGTGTGCTAGAGATATTCCTCCTATATTTCATCACCTACATAAAACTGAGTTTACTTTTACTTAAAATACTTGATTATGTGTGAAATCATGTGTGAAAATCTCTAAGGCTCATTCAAAGTAGCTAGGATGTAAATACATTTTGAATATCTGTATTTCTTAGAAAATATAATTTTATGTGTATGTGGCATGAATATTACCAACTAAGTATTGCAACCAATTGAAATACATTCAAGAACCTGATTGTGAATTCTTTAGCATAAGGGATACTTAATACAGACTATACTGTGTCAATTGCCCATGGCAATTTGTTGATTGCCAGGCATTTGTAGAACAGTCATAACAAGCTAGAATAATAGTAGAGACATTGACAGACTCTAGCCTTCGATGTATTGCCTGTTCAGATGGACCTGTACCTACATGAGTATATTCGCTAGAACTGGAACTGTATCAGCATGAGTGTATTTACTACAACATTCAAAATTTGAATTTCTTCTGAGAATGCCAGGTCAATGAGTTGACCTTGTTCTCTTGTGGGTAGTTTTTAATCTTTATTTGTCTCAAACTACTTTTTGTAGGTCTGTAGCAAATAATGAATAACATTTCTACAATAATTTTCATCAGAGATTTATAAGGAGATTCGGGTTCTGATACAAATCATATTGTTTATCATATCATTCCCTTTGCACTCTGCCCCACACCTACTAACTCCAACACTCACTGGCCTCCAAAAATGTTACTGAAATTGAGTTACATAAGTTAAATGAATGTTGAACTAAAGAGAAAATAAGTTATTTTAAATATGAGATAACATGATAAGGTGGAAATTGGAAAGGACAATTTCATTCAATTTAGGCGTGTTGGGGCATTTCAGTAAAATAGATGTAAGTGTTGCTTAGGTCCTTTCTAGCTGTACATAATCATCTTTATGAGTGACTGCCAAATTATTAGATGCCTGAATTCTGGCACATTGCAGACCTCTTCTCCTTGATTCATTTTTCAACAGGATTATAATAGAATTTCAATCAATGAAATCTTTGACCACATTCTTAGCAATCCTAGGCTAAGACCACATGCACTGCTTTTTACTGTGCAGGACCTACCCATTTAGCTAGATGACTTTTCTTTTCTCTGATTAACTGTCTACACTGTCTTCTCTGAGATTTGGTTCTCCCACTCTTCCTTTCCCCATTCTCGGGTCCAGTTGAGTACAAAGTATGGTATACTAATTTCCAACATATCCAATTTCTATTTGGCTGATTTTCATTCTTTTTTAAAAGAATTTACATTCACCATTGAGAAATAGATCAGGACAAGGAAAATGAGTGCAAGAAAAATAACACATATGAGGAAATGTACAAAGTTACTAAAAATCAACCAAAATTTTCACAGTCTCCTTCTTTGGAGTCAGATTCTCCAAAAGCTGACACTGAAACAGCTTTTGTTAGGAGGATTTGTTAATGATTTCCTAAGGAAATGATCCAAGAGAAATCTTTAAAGTGAGAGAGGAATCAAGAAAGGGAAACAGAGGAAGTCAAACAGAGGTATAGTTTCACATAAAATCCCAGCTTCAGTCTGATTCCTGGGGAAACTTAGAAATAAAACTTATGCCTCACAGTCTGTCTTGATTTGAGACAAGGTCATTAGGCTTTCTATCTACAGCACTAGTTGGCCATTCACTAAGGCCACCCTGGGGATACAATGTAAACTCACTCCTGGGCATCTCTAGCTCTCTGTGAGTGAGAGGAAAAGTGGTCCAGGAGCTCAAAGGAAGGTCTCTGAAGAGAGTCACAGGTGCAGGTTTTGAGAAGCAAGGTACACAGAAGCTGCAAGATGGACTTACAGAAAGGACAAAGGGAATTCCAAGAGATTTGGCCAGATAACAGAACTTTTAAAGTCTCTATTAAAATGTAGTTATGCTTGACTTGCCTTTGTCAAGTGTTTTCTACCTTCTTATTTCTCCAGGAGGATTTGTTCTGCCTCCTTTGCCTTTCTTCAAACTGTTTCTCTGAGGTTGGAAATCTTTTGGAATAAGTTTATGAACAACCCCTTGACCCCCACCTCTTCTTCAGAACAACAACAAGAAAAATAGTTTTCAGGAAGGCAAGATAAATATGAGAACTATCATCTTAGTACTATTCAAAGAAACACTGCATCTTTCAAAGAATGCCATATCCAAACTAGTGTAGTTTTGGGGAAATTCTGATGTCGGTGGGTCTATTGGGAACAATTATGATATTTAGATCTACCTTTTAAAAGTACCCAAACCCCAAGGAAAATGTCCTACATCTAGAGTTGTACCACTGGGTAATGACTAAAGATGTTTTGCTATAATGAAATAAAATTCCCAGGAATGATTCTGTTTGTCTTTAGCACCTATTTCATTTGAAGTCTCATAACTCTTCATGGATATCATTTTAATTGGATCTTTCAATTTATTGACTCATAGAAAAATGATGTGTTATACTTATCTGATGCTTTCAAGCAGGCTAGGCTCTCCTTAAAATAATAAAAATATTCATTTAGATATAATATTAAAATATTACAGGCTCTATGCTCAGGAATTTATAAACAGAGTATCATTAATTTTTCAAACCAGTTATAAACATTATCTTCTTTTTATAGATGGGAACAATGAGGTACTAGTAACCAGCCTGAGAGCTGGTTACTCTAAAGAATAAAGATATTCTTTAAAGTTTTATATAGCAAAACCTAGACTAAGGTCATTTAACCTAATGTACATCTTATCACTGTCATTTAATGTCAAGTGTAATTAAGGTCCTATCTTAAGAGTCAATGAATAATTTAATTAAATTTATAGTAAAATATTTTGGTTATTTGGATTTTCTGGCCATCACTTCCACACCAGTCTGTTCTAGAATAGGTATTTGTTGCTTCCATCTTTGCTGAAATTGATTATTTTGTTTTGCCCTGAAGAAGAAGCAGATTCACTTATTACATGTTCCTTATTTTATATTTCCTTTAAATTTCTTTTACTTTTGAGACAGGAGACAGGAGTCTCGCTCTGTCACCTAGGCTGGAGTGCAGTGGTGTAAACTTGGCTCACTGCAACCTCTGCCTCTAGGGTTCAACTATTCCTCCCACCTCAGCTTCCCAAGTAGCTGGGACCACAGGCAGACACTACCGTGCCTGGCTAAGTTTTTGTATTTTTGGTAGAGACAGGGTTTCACCATGTTGCTAGGCTGGTCTCAAACTCCTGAGTTCAAGTGATCTCCCTGACTCCACCTCCCAAAGTGCTGGGATTACAGGCATGTCCTTTTAAGATTTTAAAAAAGAAATCTTAAAAAAGATGATAGTGCCTACACAGATCTATTTTCCAACAGGTGTGAATGTTTGTATGCTTAACATGCATTACCCTTCTGCCTTATAGCTCTTCTGCTTTATTTCAGCAGAACCTATGGATCCAACTTCACTTGGGTCTGCAGTTTATTTCTTGTAATCACTCTAGTAGAATATTTTGGACTTCTTGTGTTTGTGATTTTCACCTGTTTAGGAAACATAACCTGAATTCCCTTGCTGACCATGCTTGCATTTTAAAGAAGCTATACTTTAAATTAATATTTTAAAAACTTATCTTTTGAACACAACATTTTTAACAATTAAAATTACTTTTTATTTACTATTTTTTCCAATGCTTTTAAAATATTTTTTGAAAAAGTACTGGGCAAGATTTTATTACAGTAATGCCAGCCAGAGATCAGAGGTCTTCAACATGGAGTTGAGGAAATGAGTTGAGAAGGGAAAATTCCAGAGATAGTACAAAGTACATAAGGACCTGAGGGTCAGAACTTAAATATATTGGTTCCCAGAGCACTGAAGGATGTAAGCAGTGTAGATAAGATTTATGTGGTTTCTGGAGGGAGTTATTTACTCCTTGACTAAGCACACCTTTCAGAAGAGCCAATTCTCATGAAAATAACAGGAGCAACATACAATTCTGCAAAGGAAACTATTAATACTTACATTGGACCTTTGTCTTAAGACTTTTGTCTTTTTGAATAGATTCACATAAAGAGTAAATGCTTAATATTGACCTACTATTTTAAAATGAATTATCTAAAATCATAAGTGATATTAATGGCACTTAAACAATCAACCTGACCAGAGTTTAAACAGATATGGCAAAATTTATCCTCATACATGTAATCTACATTATAATTTAAAAGATTAAATGTTTAGCGATCAAGCATATTTGCAGAAAACTTAGCATGTCCAGCAACACAAATTGAACTTCTACAAATTAAAGAGGATCCAAGATCTTGTAGTTCAATGGTAGTGGACTTCTGCATTTAAGATTTCTGACTGACAGACTAAAGGGGATAAATCAATGTAGGATACAGGGAAGAGGGAAGAATGATACAGAATGTGCTTGGGCTGTTAATGAGGTGGAAGACACTATCAGGATAAGTCAGAAACAAGATATTGCTGTTTTGTTCAAGGTCAGAGACTGGAAAATGATGGACTTTGGGCCAAAACTGGACTGCCATTCGTTCTTAAAAATAAAGTTTTCTTGGTTCACTGTCCTATTGAGTCTTATGTGTTGTATATGGCTTTTGTTGTTCTAGGACCATATGACATGCACAACCTAAATTATTTACTATGTGGCCCTTTAGCAGAAAAGTCTGCCAAGCCCTGCCTTAGATAATAATGCTTCTGAATATAATAATGGAACATTAATGGTAATATATTGATGGTCAAAGCCAAGAAAAGTGTATCATCATTGTTATTTCTAAGAACACTAGACTGCAATTATTTCTTAATTTTCAATTCTATAAAGGCAGCAAATATTATTTATAGCCCCTGTATAGATTTGGTAAAAGAATTATTAAAACTATCTTTTCTTAAAGTGTGTTATATACCTAAGTACACATATGTACATGCAGAAAGAGATATTATTTAGAAATTCATTCAACTTCAGTTATTTAAAAAATACAATTTTATTATTATGATAAGTTTCAAAATAATTACTAGAAGAAATCGATTCTACAACTCTAAGATGTCTGGGCTGAGTTTTGATAATTTTCTTGGGTTTCTCTCTTGTCTTTATTGTTTTTAGGTAGTCAGATACTTCAGACATCATGCCTGTTTATAATGCAGGAAGAATTTAGATAAAGCAGGATAAAATTGGTTTCAGCAGATTTCAGACTAAGGATCAGTAGCTATAGATATGTTGCTTGTACTATTCTACCTGCAAGGAATTCTGGTAATTTGAGAATTTACAGTTTTTTTTTTTTTTTTTAATTGTGGTTATAAACGTGTAACATACAATCTATCATTTTAACTATTTTAAGTGTACATTTATACTGTTGTGCAATCATCACCACAATCCATCTCCAGAACTTTTCTGTCTTCCCACATTGAAACTCTGTACCCATTAAAGAGGCAAAGGAAGTTTTGTCAGTTGGCTGAGATGCTCTGAGGCAGTGAGGGAAAGGAGAGGGTAAGTAGACAAACTTGGGTCATTCAGAATGAAAAACAGATGTACTGGTCACGGTTCTCTAGGGGGACGGAACTAATGAATATATATGTGTGTGTGTGTGTGTGTGTGTGTGTGTGTATATGTATGGGAGTTTATATATATGTATTCCCATATATACATGTATATAAATACATAAACTCATATATAAACATATATAAATACATACATATATATAAACTCATATATACATATGAGTTTATGAAGTATTAGCTTACATGATCACAAGGTCCCACAATAGGTCATCTGCAGGCTGAGGCACAAGGAGAGCCAGTCCAAGTTCCAAAACTGAAGAACTTGGAGTCTAATATTCGAGGGCAGCAAATATCCAGCATGGGAGAAAGATGCAGGCTGGGAGGCTATGCCAGTCTCTCCTTTCACATTTTTCTGCCTGCTTATATTCTAGCTGCACTGGCAGCTGATTAGATTGTGCCCACCCAGATTAAGGGGAGACTGGCTTTCCCAGCCCACTGACTCAAATGTTAATCTCCTTTGGCAACACTCTCTCAGATACACCCACGATCAATACTTTGTATCCTTCAATCCAGTCAAGTTGACACTCAGTATTAACTATCACAAGTCCATCCCTTGTCAGCTTAAACCCATATATATCATACATAATCTTCAAATAAAGATAATAATGAGGTCATAATTATGCCTAACATAATACAATTATCTTCATACAACTGAAAATGCACCAGTCTCCAACCCAAATGCTATTACATAAAGTTAACAATACTTAAATGCTGATATGAAGTCAATAAATATTATGTCAGATGATAAAGATGAAAGAAAATAAAATGCAGATATTTTCTTAGTACAAGTGTATACATGCACAAACATGTTTTTAACAAAAGAAGGAGGAAATACTCATAATAATTACAGTCCTTATTTCTGCAGCTGGTCATGTGGTTGTAGCTGGTATTGATGACTACCTTCTTCTACTATCCATTCTGTATTCCCTTTGCCTTCAGCAAGCCCCTCAGCAGGTCACGATTTTTTTCCTGGTAGAGTGGCCCAAACCTTCCTTCCTGAAGGGCCTGGGTCATTTGTAGTCCTGCCTGGGTTGGATTATTGTAGTTTCCCATTGACCTTAATCACAGGGCATGATAATACTAATGGATCTCCTGTATTCCATGCATACTCTTCCTTACCTCTGTAGACTGATTTCATCTTGGTAGTCCAAGTCAGTCACCCCAGCCAACACTGTAACTCCCTTCTTAGCCTGTTGACTTAAAGGTAGGAGTAACCCAAAGTGTCCAGGTGGCAATCTTAGCTTCCAGTTTAATGGGATTGTTGTTGTGTCTCCTGGTGACAGCGTTCTTCTCTCTGGAACTGTTGCAGTACGAGCTGTAGACAAAACATCTCAGACACTGAAATATAGAAGGAAGTAGCTTTATTCTACTGGGATCATTGGCATACTTGCGTCTTAAGGGCCGAGCTCCCTGAGAGAAAAATTCCTGACCCTTTTAAGGGCTTACAACTCTAACGGGGTCCATGTGAAAAGGTCATGATTGATTGAGCAAGCATGGGGTACATGCCTGGGGCTGCATGCGTCAGTAATCAGGGCAGAAGAGAACAGAAAGTTTCTCAATGCTTCCTTATACAACGTCTGGAATCTGTAGATAATACAAGTGGTTAAGTCAGGGGTTGATTTTTAATTACCAGGCCTGCGGAGTGGCTGGGAACTGTCTCACTATTGATCTTATTTCTGCCTTTCTTTAGCTTTTGCTTCCTCTTTCCTTTTTCTGAGCCATGAGACAATAGGAGAGGTGGTCTTCCTTACTCTCCCCCACTTTGAGAATCTCACTTATTAGTGGGAGCTCTAACTTTCATCTTCACTACCTAGGTCTTCCTGCAAAACGGATTGATAATGATTCACGTAATATATTTGTGCTGAAGTTTTCTGATGAACTAAAGTGGTAATAAAACTTTTTGTCATTTGGAGAAATATGGGCAGCAAGCAAGGAAGCAATAGACAGGTTCTTAACACTATTATTATGCCTATTACTAAAGTCCTAAATCCTCCTAGAGATGGGAACCACTTTTCAAACAGGTACCCAGGATTATACCCATGACAAACCTGCAATGGCACATGTGCCAGCTTTGTTATGTCCCTAACTATATTTTCAACTACTTGCCCTTGATCATCTATGTGCAGAAAGCAATTGGTTAGGTTGAATTTTCTACAGATTGCTTTTTCAGCTGCTAGTAAATAGTCTAGGGCCAATCTATTCTGATAGATGGCATTTTTCATTTGGGTTTCTTGCTGGCCTAAAATGGTTAAAGCTCTGCCAGTTTTATTAGTGATTGTTTTTAAGACAGCTTAGCTGGGAATGGATGATCTGGGTCCTGCTGGCTGGTTCACTTGTCCTGAGCTGCTGGTGTTAGCTGACTCTGGTGGATCCAAGACATAACACCTGCAACTTTAACAGCAATGGGAGTGGACAAGATTACAATATAGGGCCTATCCTATATGGATCCTAGAGAAATTAAATTTTACTTTTTAACCTAAACAGAGTCACCAGATTTAAAGGAGTGTCAGGCTTGTAGGTATTTTTATGTACTTAATCATGAACACTTTGTATGGTTATTCTTAGAACCTGCATTTGCTTTTTTAAGGTGAATTCCTCTAGTTCCTGGAGGTTACCTTTAATTTGGGTGACCTATGATTTGTGGGTGACCGACCGAACAAAATCTTATAGGGCAAATACCTAGTTTGTTTGGTGGGGGTGCATCTGACTCGGAGGAGGACCATAGGCAAAAACCTGATTTTATTTTAAATGAATTTCCTGGCAATATTTCTTCAGTAGCTGCTTGAGTGTCCGGTTTATATGTTTTTACCTTTTCTTGAACTTTGCGGCCAGTAGGAGGCATGCCGTTTCTATGTGATCCTTGATGCCTTTGTTGTTTTCTGTACCAAATCAGCTACAAACGCCGGCCCGTTATCTGAGCCGATTTGTAAGGGCGGTCTAAATCTAGGAATAAGATCTCAGAGAAGCACACAGGTTACTTCATGAGCTTTCTCTGTTTGTGTTGGATAAGCCTCCACCCACCCAGAGTAGGTACACATAAGAACTAGTAAATACTTGTTACTACATTTGGGCATTTCTGTGAAGTCTACCTGGAGATCTTTTAAAGGGGGCTGTTCCATAAGCTTGTATGCCGGGCAGAATGGCTGGACTTTGCCTCGCATTGTGCTGCCAGCAGGTAATACATCACTGTGCCACCGTTTTGGCAAGGGCTGATAAATGTGAGATCTAGAAGTACCGGCCTAACAACTTTTTAAGTGACTCTTGGCCTAGGTGGGTGGTCTCATGCACAGCCAATACAACTGCAGCTCCTAGCAGTTGTGGCATGGCTATCCTTCCATCTGGTAACCGGATCTACCCCTCTTCTATTATTTGTCCTCCTCTTGTCTGGAAAAAGTCCTTTTCTTCTTTAGAATAAGTAGGTACAAGGTCAGGGGCCTGTGGGAGAAGGGAGACTGTGATTGATGCCCGGTAGGGGGTGGATGCAGCTTTCCAAGCCTCTGAGTCCGCCCAGGAGTTCCCTAAAGCAACCATAGTGGAAACTTGCTGGTGTCCCCTGCAGTGCATGGCTGTCATCTTTTGGGGCTTCCACACTACTTTTAGTAGTTGCAAGATCTCTGGCTGATGTTTCATGTCTTTTCCTCCAGAGTTTAGCAAGCCTTTTTCCTTGTATAATGCCTCATGTATTTGGAGGCTTAAGAAAGCATACCAAGAGTCAGTGTAGATGTTCACAGTCTTACCTTTACTTAGTTCTAAAGCCTGAATTACAGCAATAAGTTCATCCTTCTGGGCTGAAGTACTCTGGGGCAACGATTTGGCTTCAATGACAGTGTCCAGGGTTACCAATGCATATCCTGCACATCTCTCTCCTTGTGGGTTGACGAAGCTGCTCCCATCCACATACAGCTTCTAGTCCACTGATGCCCAAGGCTGGTCCTGGAGGCCAGGTCTGCTAGAGTAAACCTAGTCTACCACTTTAACACAGTTACGCATGACAGGGCTCTCTGATACCAAGAGCAAGGTGGCAGGGTTCCAGGTGTTACAAACTTCAGTGGTTTTGCGGGAATTTTTACAAAGCAGGCTTTGGTACTTGGTTAGTCTGGCATTTGTCAGCCAATGATGTCCTTTGGTATTCATTAAAGTCACCACAGCATGGGGGGCTTTTATGTTCAAGTTTTGTCCAAGAGTCAGTTTATCCGCTTCTTGTGCTAGCAGGGAAGTTGCTGCTAAGGCCCTGAAACATCAGGGCCAACCTTTAGGAATTCAGTCTGTTTAGAGAGGTATGTGGCCTTGGCCAGGGCCCTACGTGTTGGGTTAAAACTCCGACAGCTATTTTTTTTTTCTCTTTCAGACACATACGATGTAAATAGCTTTCTTAGGTCAGGTAGCCACAGGGCTGGAGCTGACATGAGCATTTCTTTTAACTTATGAAAAGCCTGTTGCTGTTAGGACCCCCATTTGAAAGGTTCTGTGTTGCCCACCTTTGTGACTTGGTACAGAGGTTTGGCCAGTACTGCAAAATTTGGCATCCAGTACCTGCAGAACCTCACAGCTCCTAAGAATTATCTCACCTGGGCCGGGCGCGGTGGCTCAAGCCTGTAATCCCAGCACTTTGGGAGGCCGAGACGGGCGGATCACAAGGTCAGGAGATCGAGACCATCCTGGCTAACACGGCGTAACCCCGTCTTTACTAAAAACACAAAAAATTAGCCGGGCGAGGTGGCGGCGCCTGTGGTCCCAGCTACTCGGGAGGCTGAGGCAGGAGAATGGCGTGAACCCGGGAGGCGGAGCTTGCAGTGAGCTGAGATCTGGCCACTGCATTCCAGCCTGGGCGACAGAGCGAGACTCCGTCTCAAAAAAAAAAAAAAAAAAGAATTATCTCACCTGCCTTCTGCTCTTAGGCTCAAGTAGGTTACAAATAACCTGCTTTTTATTTTCTGATCTTAGGCTGCACTCTCTCTGTTGGATAGTAAATCCTAGGTAGCATACCTGCTGTCTGCAAATCTGAACTTTCTTCTTGGACACCTTATACCCACAGTCCTCCAGGTTCCCGAGCAGGGCGTCTATTCCTTTGGCGCACCTGACTGCCGTGGGGTGTCCCAGCAGGAGGTCGTCGATGTACTGGAGCAACACGCAGCCTAGGTCTCTGGCAGGAAAATTTGCAGGTCTCAAGCCAGGGCTTCCCTGAAGATACTGGGGGAGTTCTTGAACCCTTGAAGCCAGGTCCAAGTCTACTGAGTGGTGACACCTGACCCCAGATCTTCCCACTGAAAAGCAAACAGCTTCTGGCTCTCAGGAGCTAGTCTGATACTAAAGAAGGCATCCTTCAGGTCTAGGCAGGTGAAGCAGGTGAACCATCTGGTCTCAGTACATGAGCAGCTGGTGGCAATCAGCCTAAGTAGGGTTACGAGTCTGAATAATAGTTTGGAGCAAATTAATTAAGGCTTGACACTTTTCACTATAAGATGGGGTATTGTTCTTCCAACTGAGGAGATCAGCAGAGGTGAAAAGTTGATATACAAAGGCATGCCTTTCTACCATATGCCCTTCCTCGTCTCCCTCGGGGCATTTGCATAGCTTGAGCACGGCCAGATTTGAGACTACCCGTTTGACTGTCTTGACTTCCTTCTCTGGCCTCTCAAAGCTCTGCTCCTCCCCTTCGAGGTGAGACCTGGGGAATGTTAGCTCCTGAACCTGGTTCCTGGGGGGCTGTTGGCCTCGGTAAAGGGTGGGTAGACTGGGACATATGGAGGAAGAATTTCTGTTACCTATGGCGGATCCTGCAAAACTGGTTTCTCTTGCTGTTTCTGGGATTTCCTCTTTTAACTCTGTGTCTGCTGTCAAAGCTGCTCTTACTTTTACTTTTGGCCTTTTTTGCTATAAGCTGTTAAACGCCGTTTTTGTCTATATCATATTTAACTTTGAGTCAATATAAAGGAATTTGATCTGGGTACACTGGCTGTCCTCTGACCCCTGCCACCACCTTAAATACATGGCCAAGTGTTCCCTGTCTATAGTTCTTTCAACTGACCATCCAACATCAAAAGAGGGAAATTTTAATTTACATTCATAGAGAGTTCTCAACCGCTGGGTGTTAACTTAACTCTATAATCCCCTGCAAAACCTTTTTTAAGGTTCTGTAACATGTACTTTAATAGAGTAAGTTTTGGATGTTTTGATGAATTTTTCTTATTTATTTTATTTAGTTTTTTCTGGAGACAAAACAACATTCACACTAGAAGAAGGAAAGGGTAAAATGTCACTCACTCGTCTAATTCACACTAAATCAAAATTAAAAGCAAAGCCAAAGTGTTGATAAAGGCATGCCTGTTTGTCAAGCAATTTAAGCCAAGTCAAAATCAAAACCCAAACCAAAGTGCCAATAAAGGCACTCTGTGGGTCATCAGGCCACACTTCCACTCAAACGGAGTTGGCAAGTTCCTAAGACCGGTCTTACCATGTTTCAGATGTCCAGACTCCAAGTGCCAGTTCCTTCCCAATGTTCAGCCACTGTGTCGATCCTACGTGAGGGCTTGCCATGCACTGCTCTGACAAGGCGTTCCACCGGGGCAAATGCCTACCTGGGAGCACTCTCAGGATCCACATTGCTCAAGCTGGCCGGAGTTCTCTGCAGGGATGCTCTGCAGGGCAAGCCTAAGCCACCTAAGAAGCTTCCTCGATTGCCTGTCAACCACCTCGCTTCCCAGTCGGGGAACCAAGAAATGTAGCAGGATGAACCACAGACAAAACACCTCAGACAACGAAATATAGAAGGAAGTGGCTTTATTCAGTTGGGAGTGTCAGCAGACTTGCGTCTTCAGGGCTGAGCTCCCTGAGAGAGAAATTCCTGACCCTTTTAAGGGCTTACAACTCTAAGCGGGTCCACATGAAAGGGTCGTGATTGATTGAGCAAGCATGGGGTACATGCCTGGGGCTGCATGCATCAGTAATCAGGACAGAACAGAACAAAAAGTTTCTCAATGTTTCCTTATACAATGTCTGGAATCTATACATAATACAAGTGGTTAGGTCAGGGGTTGATTTTTAACTACCAGGTCTGGGGAGTGGCTGGGAGCTGTCTAACTATTGATCTTATTTCTGCCTTTCCTTAGCTTTTGCTTCCTCTTTTCTTTTTCTGAGGCATGAGACAATAGGAGACGTTATCTTCTTCCTTAGAACTAAACTTCTAGGCCAGCAGAACTTAAGGTCATGAGAACAGGAAGTAAAAATTTTGCTAGTGGATCACTAGGGGTGATGATGAGTGGTGCCACTTCCACTTCCACTCCTTGATCCCTGGACCCATAAATCCTGGCTATGGGACAAACAGTACCAGATATTGGATGCTGATTCAGAGCATACGTGGCCTTCTGGAGAACTTTGCCCCAGCCCTACAAAATATTGTAACCTAATTGGCATTGTAATTGTGACTTCAAAAGGCCACAACACCGTTCTATCAATCCAGCTGCTTCAGGATGATGGGGAACATGGTAAGACCAGTGAATTCCATGAGCATGAGCCCACTGCTGCACTGCTTTAGCCATAAAGTGAGTGCCTTGGTTAGAGGCAATGCTGTGTGGAATACCATGACAGTGGATAATATATTCCGTGAGTCCACGGATGGTAGTCTTGACAGAAGCTTTGCATGCAGGATAGGCAAACCCATATCTGAAGTAAGTGTATATTCCAGTGAGGACAAGCCTCAGCCCTTTTCATGATGGAAGAGGTTCAATTTAATCAACCTGCCACCAGGTAGCTGGCTGATCACCCCCAGGAATGGTGCCATATTGAGGACTCAGTCTGCTGCTGGCAAATTGGGCCCTCAGCAGTGGCTGTAGCCAGGTCAGTCTTGGTGAATGGAAGTCCATGTTACCGAGCCCATGTGTAACCTCCATCCCTGCCACCATAGACGCTTTGTTCATGGGCCCATTGGGCGATGACAGGAGTGGCTGGAGAAAGAGGCTGAGAGATGTCTACAGAACGGGTCATCCTATCGAGTTGATTATTAAAATCCTCCTCCACTGAGGTCACCCATCGGTGAGCACTCACATGGGATACAAATATCTTCAGTTTTTGATCACTCAGAAAGGTACATCAATGTACCCTTTCCCCAAATTTCTTTGTCACTAATTTTCCACTCATGCTTCTTCCAAGTCCCTGACAATCCAGCCAAACCATTGACTACAGCCCATAAATCAGTATATAATCACACATCTAACCATTTCTCCTTCCATGCAAAGTGCACAACCAGGTGCACTGCTTGAAGTTCTGCCCACTGGGGAGATTCACCAGGGAACTTCACCACTGTCCTTCAGGGATGTCCTAGAAAGGGGTGGTGGTGCTGCAGCTGTCTATTTTAGCATGGTGTCTGCATATTGTTCGGAACCATCTGTGAACCAGGCCCTAGTCTTCTCTTCCTCTGTCAACTGATCATAGGGAACTCCCCATGAGGCTATTAGTTCAGTCTTGGGGAGAAGAGGCAGGGTGGAAGGAGTGAGGCCATGGGCATTTAAGCCACTTCCTCATGTAACTTACTTGTGCTTTCAGGAACTGCTCGAGACTGATCATGTATATAACACTTCCATTTGATGATAGAATGCTGCTGTGCATAACCCACTTTATGACTAGATAGATAAGAAAGCATTCAGTTCATGATAGGTAGTTCAGGTCGTATGGTGACTTGATGATCATAGTCAAATGTTCAGTTTTCACTGAAGCCCAGTAACAAGTCAAGAGCTGTCTCTCAAAAGGAGAATAGGTATCTGAAGAAGATACTAGGGCTTTGCTCCAAAATCCTAGAGGCCTTTGCTGTGATTCACCTGTGGCGGCCTGCCAAAGGCTCCAAACAGCATCCCTACCTGCCACTGACACCTTAGTCACCATTGGCTTTATTGGGTCATATGACCCAAGTGGCAGAGCAGCTTGCACAGCAGCATGGACCCATTCACAGCCTTCTTCTCTTTTGGACCCTATCCAAAACTGGCAGCCTTTCAGGTCAGTCAATAAACAGGCCAGAGTGATACACCCAAATGAGGAATGTGTTGCGTCCAAAATCCAAATAGACACACTAAGCATTGTGCCTCTTTCTTGGTTGTATGAGGGGTCAAACGTAGCAACTTATCCTTCACCGTAGAAGGAATATCTTGACAGGCTTCACATCACTGGACCCCTAGTAATTTAACCGAGGTAGAAGATCCCTGAATTTTACTCATTTATTTCTCATCCTTTGGCATGCAAATGCCTCACTAATAAGTCCAATGTGTTTGCTACTTTTGCTCACTGGGTCCATTCACCATAATGTCATCGATGTAATGGACCAGTGTGATATCTTGCTGAAGCAAAAGGCAATCAAGGTCTTTCTGAATGAGATTATGATACAAAGCTGGAGAGTTGATATGTTCCTGAGGTAGGACAATAAAGGTACATTTCTGGCCTTGCCAGCTGAAGGCAAATTGCTTTTGGTGGGCCTTATTGACCAGTATGGAGAAAAAGGCATTTGCCAAGACAATGGCTGCATACCAGGTACAGGAGATGTGTTAATTTGCTCAAGCAATGAAACCACATCTGATACAGCAGCTGCAATTGGAGTCACCACTTGGTTAAGCTTACGATAATACAATGTCATTCTCCAAGATCCATGATCCATGTGTCTTCTGCATAGGCCAAATGGGAGAGTTGAACAGGGATGTGATGGGAATCACCACCCTTGGGTCTTTCAAGTCCTTGATGGTGGCACTAATCTCTGCAATCCCACCAGGGATGCAATATTATTTTTTGATACCAGTCAGAGAGTCGATGTAGGGGCCTGTCAATTGCTAAGTATGTCTATGCATTCTGACACTGGAGAAATGACCACAGGATGAGTCTGGGGACCCACTGGACCCACTGTAAGTTGGACCTGAGCTAAGACTCCATTAATTACCTGACTTCCATAAGCCCCTATATTAACTGGAGGACTACATTGACATTTTGGGTCTCCTGGAGTCAACATCAGCTCACAACCAGTATCCAGTAGTCCCCGATATGAATTATCATTTCTCTTTCCCCAATGCAGTTATGCTGGTAAAAGGCCAGAGGTCTCCTTGGGGAAGGATGGAAGAAAGATTCACTGCATAAGTTGTTAGTAATGTAGGGGGTCCTTCCTCAAGGGGGCCTGGCCTCCCCTTCATTCAAGGTGTTCTGGGTCTGTAAACTGGCTCAAGTTTGAAAATTGATTGAGGGGCTGTGATTCTCTGTCTTTATAATTTAAATCAGTATTTTGTCCATTTGACCTAGAAATTTTCTGCTTGTATAAATTAAGTAGGAATGCTGTAGGCTTTCTATCAATTTCACTTCCAGGAACATAATTAATTAGCGAATGCCAGAGCTCTACACCAGGCAGACTATTCCGATTGCTGTTTTGCCTCTGCTGTCCATTACGGTAGCTACATTCACCATGCCTTTGATGGTTGAATGCAGCCACTTGGCTCCTGCCACCTCGGGATCCAATTATTCCCATTGTATTTAAATTTTTTAGTTGAGTGACTGCAGTTCTCACTGTTAGATCTGACATACAGAGAAGAGCAATCACAGGGCTCTTCAAAGATGCAGGTGCTGCCCTTACAAATCTATTTCACAAACATTGGTTAAGGGTATATCTTCTGGACCCTCTCAGCTAGGATGAGTAGGTCTAAAGTGACTAATCCACTACACCATCCCAATCTCCCTAAGCCTTTGGATTCCCTTCCTCTACATTAAATCAAGAGAGACCAGGAATTTTCAGGTTGCTCACGGTAGGCCATCTTTTAATCCATATTTCAGCTAACCAAACAAACAAACTATTAGAACCTTTTTTAATTCCTTGAACTGCAACATTATGTACAGAGTCCCTGCTAAGTGGGCCCAAATCAATAAATTCAGCCTGATCTAACTCTACATTCCTTCTACCCTTATTCCACACCCTTAATATGCATTCCCATGTCTGTTCTCCATATTTCTGTTTATATAAATTAGAAAACTCTATTGTAGCACACCTCTTCATGGGTCACACTCTCAATCTCACCTCTAGGGGCCTGCTGGGACTTTAGTCTAGTTATAGGTCTAGAAGCAAACAGAGGTGTTGGAGGTGGCTTCTGAGGAGACTCAACATTATCTTGCCTGGCAACTGCCTCGGGGGAGGCCATCACTGTTGCTTCAGACAGTGCAGGGTTTATCTCCTCAGACAAAGGTGGAAATGTTGACTGCAACCTGGGTCGGGAAGGGGATATTGCCACTACTGGGGATGGGGATGCTTTTTTTTTTTTTTTTTTTTTTTTTTTTTTGTCTGGCAAAAACGTTTCATCAGAATTTACAAACTCAGTGTCCCCAGCTTCATCAGGGTACTCCCACATGTCCCTATTCCAAGTTGCAGGGTCCCATTCTTTTCCAATCAATGCTGTCACATTAACAGTAGACACCTGGCGAGGCTGTGCATGTACCTTTCATTGCAGGTCAGCAACTAGCATGACAAGAGCTTATGTCTGTTTTTCTGCAAAAGAGTAAGATAAGACTTTTACTCAGGGCAGCCTTAGCAGATTTGAGGCTCAGTATCTGCTTCTGAAGCCAGGAGATAGAATCCCTGAGGTCATCATTTTCTTTCAACACTTTGTCCACTGAACTTAGGAGCAACCAACCAGCTTCGTTATGTTCCTTGGTTCTCCACATATGGTCAAAAGTATTATGTATAGAGTCACTAAGTTCCTTGCCTGTCATGAATGATGAATCAGGAGTGTCAAATGCATTTATTTTGCATAACTCTCTAAACAGTTCATGCCAAGGACTTATCAGTATTCTCCACACTATTAGAAGTAGAGTCCTTAGCATTTTTGTCTAATCGTATTAAGCAGCCGACTCTAGAAACCCCAAACCAATGAAAGAATTCCATCCTTAATATTTTATTCCTGTAGAACTACTCCTGGTACCAAAATCTGTACTAGGGTTCTCTAGGGGGACAGAACTAATGGAATATCTATCTCTCTCTACACACACACACATATATGTGTATATATAGTGAAATAATAAATATGATTATATATTATATATATTCAGTATATATATCATATATATAAAATAAGTTTATTAAGAATTAATTCACACAATCACAAGGTCCTACAATCGGTCACCTGCAGGCTGAAGACCAAGGAAAGCCCGTCCAAGTCCCTGAAGGACTTGGAGTCCAATGTTTGAGGGCAGGAAGCATCTAGCATGGGAGAAAGATGTAGGCTGGGAGGCTATGGCAGTCTCTCTTTTAACATTTTTCTGCCTGCTTATATTCTAACTGCACTGGCAGCTGATTCAATTGTATCCACCTAGATTAAGGATGCATCTGCCTTTCCCAGCCCACTGACTCAAATATTAATCTCCTTTGGCAACACCCTCACAGACACACCCAGGATTAATACTTTGCATCCTTCAATCCCATCAGGTTGACACTCAGTATTAACCATCACAATAGTATATTAATAGTTCTGAGAAATTCTTTGACCGAAAATTTCTTTATTCTAATATTAACTATTAATTATGAAAATTCTGTTTCATAGAAAATACTTTGGTTAACATTGCTTGTAATTTGCCTTTTAGCTTGTATATATTTGTTTATAATGGTGATATATCTTTTGTTATTGCCATGCTTATTCACAAAATATTTTTTATATAAAAAGCTATTTTGTTTTCTAATTGTTTTTTGGTTTCATTTTTTAATATTTTGCCTTCCAATTTATTTAATCAAATTTGTTATTTGTTGTCACACATAGTAGTAGTAATCAACTATGCCATTATCATTTATATAGATATCAATGATTTCCTTACTGACTTAAATATCACTTTTACAGTATGCAATTTCAGTCTTCATTTATTAAGGATATCTTTCTCTGATATTATTTAATAAATGATGACTTGAAAATAAATGTTTTTCACTCTGGAAATTGTTCCTTAAAGGTTTGTAAATTAATGTGTTTTTTTTTTCTTAAAATATTATTGGAAAGAATATTGAAAGATATCTTTGTGGAAGAATTAGATTTTTTTTTCCCTGCTGAATACTAAAGTATTCTCTT
The DNA here is from genome assembly GCF_037993035.2 of Macaca fascicularis. Classification (NCBI taxonomy): domain Eukaryota; kingdom Metazoa; phylum Chordata; class Mammalia; order Primates; family Cercopithecidae; genus Macaca; species Macaca fascicularis. The sequence continues at coordinate 90,429,203 of NC_088380.1, read as the reverse complement.
TTTCTCCATGACATTAAGGCCTGCTAACTTCTTTTTTGGTTCTTCTTTGTCATGTTGTTTTGAGATAGGGTCTCATTTTGCTGCTCAGGCTGGAGTGCAGTGGTGCAATCATAGCCCACAGCAACCTCAAACTCCTGATCTCAAACGATTTCTCCTGTCTCAGCCTCCCAAGGAGCTGGGACTACAGGCATGCAGCCTGACACCTGGCTAACTCACGCCTGTAATCCCAGCACTTTGGGAGGCCAAGGCGGATGGATCACCTGAGGTCTGTAGTTTTAGACCAGCCTGACCAACATGGAGAAACCCCATCTCTACTAAAAATACAAAAAATTAGTGGGATGTAGTGGTGTGCGCCTATAATCTCAGCTCATTGGGAGGCTGAGGCAGGAAAATCGCTTGAACCCTGGAGGCGGTGAACCCTGAATCTCTTGCGGTGAGCCGAGATAACGCCATTGCACTCCAGTCTGGGCAACAAGAGGGAAACTCTGTCTCAAAAAAAAAATAAATAAATAAATAAAAAAAATAAATAAATAAATAAAAAATTCTGTAGAGAAGACATCTCACTATGTTGTCCAGGTTGCTCTTTAACTGCTAGGCTTAAATGATCCTCCCACCTCAGCCTCCCAAAGTCCTGGAATTATGGGCATCTTTTAGGTATTGACTTGAACTTTTTCATCTAAAAAATCCAGAAATCTTTTGCTTTTAATTTTTTTTTTTTTTTTTTAGTATAGTGCAAAAGTCTTTTTTTTTTCTGTTATTACTTATAAATTCTTAATTGTTTTGAAAATATCTCTTGTTTCATCTTTTCTACTCTTCCAAAACAGTCATTAACTGTATTTTGAATTTTTATTTTCTGTCCTTAATACCAGTCATTTCTATGGTCACTTTTCACTTATTTGTCTTCTCCCACATTTGAAAGTTTTCTCAAGCCTTTTATTCACATGAATTTATTTGATATGAGGTTTTTTAACAGTATTAATTCTACTGTTAATTTCATCTAATGCATATAAATACTCTGTAGTGCACTTTTATTTTAAAAACTGTCCTTTGAAATCTATTTTAGCTTTATATTTCTGCTTTGTCTCTCAAGTTCATTTGTAGCTAAGTGTTGTCTTATTTCACCTCTTGTTTTGTGGAAACACAAAAGTGTGTGACATTTATTTTCTTTTTCTGAAAAAAAAATTATTTTCATGCATTTTATTCCTCGATTTATTTTCTGTTATATTCTTCCTGACTCTACTGTAGTATCTAGTACAGTATGTAGTAAAGAATTTGCCCTTGCCAAAAAGGAAAGTCTAGACTTCACCCTCAGCTTTTGGGGGGTAATTTCTGGACCTTTGGAATGTCATGCCTGATTGGAGTGTCTTTGGAGGCCGTGGGTCCTACTGCGTAGTCTAACAATGTGAGTTAGGACAGGGCCTAACCAAACCCAAGTCTCAGGGCAGGGGCTGACAATGCTAGAAAGACTAACAATGTGATATAAGGTGCAGGTTCTGGGTCATGTGGTATGATTTGACCTGGAGACTGAACTCAATCATATGTGCAGTCAATCAATCAATCATGCCCATGTGAGGAAGCCCCATCAAGAACTCTGGACATAAAAGCTAAGAGTGAGCTTCCTGATTGGCAGTACTCCATGTGTATTATCACATATGGATTCCAGGAAGTTAATGTGTCCTGACTTAGAAAGAGGACAAGAGTAGCTCTGCATTTGATATTTCTTTTAGACTTTTCCCCATGTGCTTCCTGCCTTGGCTAATGTTAAACTATGTCCTTTTCAAGTAATAAACCATAGTCATCAGTATAATATCTTTTAATGAGTTTTGTGAGTCTATGAAAATTATTGATCCTGAGAGTGGGGATACGAACCCTTTGAACTTTCAGTTGATGTCCAGATATGAGGGAAATATTGGGGATTGTACCCTCCAACTTTATAGTTGGCCCAAACTCTTTATAATATGTCTCCATATGCCCTGATGTAATGTTTTATTAGTCAGTTAGAGAAAGTGTTAATCCAGCTCTGAAGTTCCCATCAGAAACAAGACAGATCCTCCCCTAAATCCTCTTCTCTTCTTTTCTATTTTGAGCTCAATATTCTGCTTCTAATTCAGTGAAATGATTATCAGAGAAGATCAGAGGAAGGGTTCTACAAATGTACATTATTTCATTACAACCTGTGCATGCATCTATCTGTATGTGTGTGTATGTGTTGAAACCAACATGTCAGGTGCTCACACATATTGGATTAATCCTATTTTCTGCTATTTTTCAGATCAAGTTTGGTAAATATTTATCTATTACTTCAATTAATAAAAGCATAGAATAACCTTGGAAAACCATTCTTTCAGTTTACCTACTTTGGTGATACACTGATATATTGGTCTGTTTTTCTGTTGCTGTAACAGAACACTAGAGGCTGGGCAATTTATAAAGAAAGGAGAATTATTTGGATCATGATTCTGATGGCTGGGAAGTCCAAGAGCATGGTGCTGGCATCTTGCAAGGGCCTTCATGCTGAATCATAAAATGTTGAAAGTTCAACTGAGCTTGCAAGACAGTAAATTGGGACAAACTCATCCTTTTTATCAAGAACCCACTCCCACCATAACTAACTGACTCCTGTGATATTGGCATTAATCCATTCATGAGGGTGGAGCCCTCATTACCTAATTGCCTTTTAAAGACCTCACCTCTTAATATTGCTATGATAGCAATGAAATTTCAACATGAGTTTTGGAGGAGACATTCAAACTCTAGTAACTGCTATGATATGTTGGGACTCTGTGGCCCAAGTCTTTTGGCCCAGTTTCTCCAAGCAACTATCCTGTACTAAGAATCAACACTGTAGAGACATCACATTTTCAGGTACCTGAACTTGTAAGTCTGATTGTAATTGTTGCTTTGAATATAAAGATTTGTAATGAAAGAAGAACTGCAAATGAAACTTAAAAAAAATATTGTCTATTTCCTCCTCTAGTCCTCTTGTTTCTCAGCCCAATGGCTGTTTATGGGATGATAGCTGAGGATAATTAGAGATGCTCTTAAGTAGGTAAAATGGGGCTACATGAATGAATAACTTAAATACTGAGCTTAGTATATAGGATGGCAACAGTATCAAGTGTAGGAGTCAAGGAACCTATGCTCCAAAGACATGTTGCCACTTTTCTTTCTATCCTCAGTCAAGCTACTTAAGCTCTTTATAACTAGGTTTTTTCATTTGTAAAAGAAGGTCAAAATGTGTATTTTCTGTAGTAAAGATAAAGTAGAATTACACATATTATGATGTTTTGAAAAATGTGGTACAGTATATGGATGACAGAAGCTATTATTTGTTCACACATGAGAAGCCTAATTTCTGAACTGCGAAGTGTATAATAAAAATTATATTTTTAGAAGATGAATTTGGCACTTATTCAAGAAGAAATGAAGTGGAAGCATAACCAGAGTGAATTAGGGTGGTACATTAAGTGATGACTCAAAAAAGAGAAGATGGATGCAATCCTAGAAATATTTCAGAGAATGAATCAACAGAACATGATAACTAATTAGATGTGATGCAAAGGAAGAGAGCAGTCTTAGCTAATGTCAGAATGTAACTTTATGAGTCAGAAGAATGGTGGCATCATTCACAGGAACAATGAATTTTGAAAGGAAATCCAGAAAAGGCAAAAAAAAAAAAAAAAAAAAAAAAGAAAAATACAACAAAGGAGAGGCAAAGAGAAAAAGGAAAATAAAAGATATATATACTCATTTCCCCCAAATTGCTCATGTTTATATTTTTAAAGTACTAACTACCAAATAATTAGATCTATGTATATATTCTCTAAGTCATTTTATCTTCTCCTCTATCAAAAGGATTGCTTCAGCACCTATGTAACATTAAAAAGTGAACTTTCTTTTCCTGCAGGAAATAAAAAAAAAAATCAGAACTGCTTTAAAAAGTTGTATTGAATGATTTTTATTGAGGTGTCTCATTTCAAACTAAAAGCGGTTTTTAAAACTCTAAATAACAGCAGATTAGATATGCATGTTATAGGCATTCTTATCTCATATTTTCTTTCCATTTTGAAAGATATGACTAAAAAGTCCACTTAAACATGTAAATTTTTTTTCCCTAAGAAATCAGTACATGAGAAATATTAGAAAAAAAAGTGAGATCTTTGTCATCATGTATAAAATGTTAGATATTTATTTTTAATTAAAATTATCCTTGTCTGAATTGTTTGTTATTCTCATCCGTTTCTGATGGTAGAGACTATGGTGAGATGGAACTGTAACAGGGCCCACTTAAAAGGCAATAGGGAAAAAAATCACTTGTTATTATAAAGTAGTTTTACTCCTTGAAACCTGTAACCCCCATTACACTAATGGAATAATGAATAATGATAACACATTGAATATAAATAGGCTTCTTTTGCTGCAAATAGAATGTTTCATCTTTTGTCTAAAGTACTGTTAATAAAAGCATAATGACCTTCCAAGGTCTGAAAATGAATGTACAAGAAACTTGGGAAACTAGTTTTCCATTAAATACATTAGTGATAAGATCCAGCCTCATTATCTCTCAAATGGTGTTGCCAAAGTGAGCAGCAACTGAGTCTTAGTTTTTCACCGTGAAAGTTGGGGTGCAAAAAATTGAAGGGCACAGAAATTTCTCTAAAATAGCTTGTTATTACATTTTAGAACCAAATAATTTATTAGAGTAGCCAGTAGATAAGAAGTATGATCAATTCATATTTACCTTTATTCACATGTATATTATAGATATTTATATGCATATATAGGTATATAATATTTTGCACACACACATACATACACACATACACTCATATACATTCTGAATGCTGTGATGAAATTATACCTGAACCATGGGTTTTGACATAATTGTCTTCTTCCTTCACCTCCTTGTAGAAACTCACTTTTTAGAGCGCATAACACTGCAATGTAATGGTTTTCTTCCTGTTTACCTCTGAGCATATCACTTGTCTTTTTCATAGAACTGTTTTATTTTCCTACTTTTGTTGGAAGAATACAATGTTTTCCTAATGCAAGTTCTTTACTTTCTATACCCTGTCTCCTTCTCTGTCTCATCTATTCCCTTATCTTCAACAATTTCCTCTATTTAGATGAAATTCACTTTTATCTGGAACAGTTACTTCTGTCCTGAGATTATGTCCTGTATTTCCAGCTACTTGTTAGACATTTAAAACTGGATGATTTGACAAATTCCCCTGAAGCCAACTTTTATTTCCAAATGGTCTATTAATAGCACTAATATATCCTATACATCAGCCTTATTTTACTCTTTGCTATCTCCCCATATTGAATCAGTCCTCAATTGCATCAGTTTCTTTGTTCAAATGTTACCAAACTTTTTCCGTTTTTATCTTTATTGTTTTCACCTCCACTCAACTTTTGGATGATATTATTTCTGAATATTCATTCATCCTCAACAAAATTTGGTTATGGTTTTATGAAAAACAGAGAAATGAAAAAATTTCAAACTTTATCAACATACACATTTTAATCTAGAAATATGTAAAAGATATATCAAACAAAATGATTATAAAAGAAAGTAGTTTTCATATCTTGAGTAAAAGATATTTTTCCAACAGATTTTTATTCTGTTAAGCACCATTTTAAAGGGTCCTTAAATAAAAATTGTTCTTATTATTTATTAAGTTATTTTTGGTGAACTTTTATTTATTCCACTTTTTTTCCTTTTTAGTTTTAATTTTTCTTTCTTGATTTCTAGATATTTTATCTACTAGAAAGATTATCTTTCTTTGTCTATAATGGATGTTACTAAATTTTTTTGTTGTTACTTGCCTTTTGACTTTACTCTTTTTTATTGTGACATATTTTTAAAAAAATGTACCTAAAGTAATCTATCATTTATTTTATGGATTCTTGAAATGAGTCCCCACTCTAAATTTATAAAGACATTTTGCCACATATCTTCTGATCTTTGATGACTTTTTTATGTTTATTTTTTTACGATATTTTTGGTTTATTTTGTTATAAGTTTGATTTATAGATGTGATTTTATTTTTCTCCACATAACTCCTCCTAATATTCCCACATATATTTACTTCAAAATATCTTAATTATTTTTATTAGAATACTGCCTTTATCTTACTGAAATCCCATTTAGTGTTCATTGTTGAACCTTCCAGTTTTTTTCAATGATCTGTTTAACTTTTCATGCATAAGTAGCACACTGCTTCAAGTGAGTCTAAGTTTTTGAAATGATGACTCTTTAGTCATATATATTATATTTTATATATAGAAATGCAATACTGTACATCATATTCTGTTTATTTTGAATTAAAAGGGGAAACTATTTTCACAATATCTATGAGAAATTTGTCCCTAATCTTTGTAGCAGTTATAACATTTTGCCCTTTGTCATTGTGATCCCTAGTGTTCTCAGTCTCCCAATATAAACTTGCCATTTTGATTGAATTTCAGTAGCTTGCTCGAATTCAGACACTTTTTATGGTCAGGCACTTGGCAAGGAGAATGACAGGCTTTGATATAATACTAGACGTGTTTTCCTGAGGCTGTCATCTGGCTATGGGACATTTAATGGCTGAATGACAGAAAGGCAGAACATTACTTACAAGACAGGCATAATTTTGCAGGCTGCCACCTATATATCAGTTATGTAAATCAATAGAAATATCTTAAGAAGAGTCAACTAGAATTTCTTTATAATATTTTGAAAATGAAGAACTATTTTGATTATTTAAAGTGAGTTTTGTTAATAACAACTCGATCATTTTTTCTCATTTTACTTTTGATCTCACTCTGAAAATTATAAATAGTATTTTCATCTCAAGAACATCCTTATTACCATTGATTGAGTAGCAAATGTTAAGTCATTTGCTATTATAATATTTGGTATTATAATTTAAGTTAAAATTAACAAGTATAGGCTTTGTTAATATAATAAAATAAGGAATAATCCCATTTCTCTTTCCACTCTTTCATCAAGTAACATATAATGGTGAGGTCACAATGTCCAAGGAGATGTGCTAGATAAATTAGGGGAACAGAAACTATTCAAGTGTATCTCTGATATTTTTTCTGGTTACAACATAAATACGTGTATGAAAAGTTAGCTAGAAGCAAAAGGCGCCCAGGTGAAGGGGAAAATGAGTAGTATAGAAAATAAGTGTAGTATGAATTCAAATGAGGGATATGACTGTGGGGAGAGGGTAGCAATCACTTGAGGCTCTTCAAGGAGACAGGCTTTGAAGCTGACACTCAAGAACACACAGTATTCAATAAATCAGAGGAGATGAGAAGTTGAAAAGAATGAAGTGATTGAGTTTGTGAGGGAAAAAAAAAGAAAACCATAATTGCTGACTCAGCACAAGACCACACCCCATTTTGGTTATAACAATGAATTGTTCTTGGTAACTAACAATACAGCCTGATGGGTCATTTACGTATTTTGGCCAAACATAGAACAGTTTTTCATCTCCTTTTGAGGAATCGTGTAATGTAGTATGTTCTAGAACTTCCACTTCAGTATACACTGAATTTTGTCAGTTTTATACTAAATTCTTGCATCATGTGGCATCATTCTCCTGGGATGAATTTGGATCCTTTAATCTTAGGTCCTGTCTGAATGAAGCATATTTTCCACCATTGCTGTTCATGATGTCGTATCTTTTTGGATTGGAATGACTTGTTGTGTAAAACCTGGATATATAACATTCTTGTTATTATAGATGAATAATGTTATTTCCAAAAGCCAATCTGTTCAAAAATATGTCATTATTAATGTATTTTTTCATAGAATATATTTTAAGCATTAAAGAAGGATGGACCATGAAAATTCCTTTATAAAAATTTCTTTAATATTATATTCCATTGTCTTACAGTATTGCAAATGCAAACAACAAAAACAGCATACAACAACAAAAAGCTTCTTATATAGCACTTCCTATCTGTCAGGTACTTTTCTAGGGCTTATATATAAAAATGTTTTTAGTCATTACAACTATTACAACAGCCTACTTTACAGATGAGAAAACCCAGGCACAGACAGTTAACAGACAGTTAACATGCCAAGGCCAGGAGGATACTAAATGGCAGAGCTGGGATTTGAAATCAGACTGTTTCCAGAGTCTGCTTATATTCATAACTACATATACATTTCAATGTGATTTATCTCTACAGTACATTTTACCTTATCATACAGTCCTATGTTTATGAAATAGCATTATAAATGCTGTTAATTTAAATCATATTTTTTGTGACCATACCCTTTAAATGTACTTTTTCTCCTTTTAATTTTATAAATATTGGTTAATTGATTTGTAGCATTCCATTCCTGTTTGTTTTCATTTGGTTTTAGAATTTGTACTTTCTGCTTTTATTACATTTGGAAAAACATTAAAATGTGTCCCATGCTTTGATTATATTTTCCGGTTTTGAACTTTACAATAGAAAAAGAAAGGAATAAAATAAATCTTAGATAAATAAGACATGAGAGAGTGGATTTGAAATTGTTTATTTTAGCTAATTACTTAGTCAATAGTTATCAGTCAAACAAAGATACTGTTTGAGAAGTAATCTTTTGAGATTTTTTAATGATTTAGAACACAAATAGAGATAATATGTGTGCAGTAATTCTCCCTGAGACATGCTTAATAGAAAATTTTGATACACTCATTAAATCATTACAGATAGGCACGGTTATTTTTCTCAATTGTTGCCAAAAAAATGACCATTGTTTTCGTCTTCATAGTACCTTTATTGTCTGCACACTGGTTTTTGGCACTGCATGAGCAATTTTCAAGTTAACTGCATTTAAAAAAAAAAAAAAAAAAGAAGAAAAGAAAAAACTGACAATACCTGTATTGCCAAAAACATGACAGAAGGATAGCATCCTCTAATTCTGCCTAATTTCAAAGTGAAGAGTGATTAAGTGGCTTATAAAGTTTTCTTCTTATTCTGGCAAGCCTACAGAAGAAGAAGAAAATAATTTAAACTCGACTCTACATAATACTGTGACTTCTTCAATGGAAGGCAAAGGTCATTTCAGAGTAGGTGATGATTAGTAAATATTTTTCTCATTTTAGGTTTTATTGATCTATCTTAAAAATTTATATTTTGCTTATAACATGAGGAAATGCTGAATCCAACAGGGGTAGCAGCAAAAGAAAGTCATGTTTTCAATGCAAACCGTAGAGGAAACTGAGACAGGAGATCCTATCGAAAGGAACCATACCTCTCAGCATTTTCCCCCTTCACGATATTTACCTTGTTCTTGTGCCCAAGCTTTGAGTGGTCAAATTAGAACTTACGTGACTTAGATTGAGGAAATTAACAAAGGAAAGAAGAGGAAGGACCTAGGCAGCAAAACCATTTTCTGTGGGAGGTGTTCATAAACAGACGAATAGAGAATTATACAGAGAAAGTTTGCCAAACGGATTGCTTTTCAGGATACTGCAGACCCTACAGAAGAAATCCAAGTAGTGGGAATGTATGAAGAAGAATAAGAAGATTTAAAGGGAAAATACGTAAAGGGCTTAATTTCCTAAGTAACTGCTTTTAGATTGAGAAAAGCTTTCTTTGAAAAGCAGCTTTAATTTTTCCCCTATTACACTTCAGTGGCTTTAAATTTCCCCTTTGTCTTTGCTAAAGTAATTCCTACATAACTGTAACTCTTGAGAATATTGCTTTCACGGAGAATGGAGAAAGAATTTTTTTTTTTTTTTTTTTAAAGAACAGTCTCATCTCTATATTTTTATTCCTAACTGGAGTCAGGAAGCTGGTTTTAATTCAGGGGATTGTTTCCTGTAGTTCCAAGCTTGAGGTAATGATCCATCACAGACTATAAGTATAGCCTCTTAATACAGTTCTAAGCTTTGTTGAAGAACATGTGAAATTGACGGCCACTTTCTGAGTGTGGAAGGAAGTTCCCTGAAGAGGGAGGCTCTGAATCAAAACACTTAATAGTAGATGATACTATAATCTGGCAATAGAGAAGGTAGTCATCAAAAGCAAGCGTGCACATAGAGCTCAATTTAGTGCAAAAGCAAGCGTGCACATAGAGCTCAATTTAGTGCTTCCATGTGGAGAGCATTTCTTTTATTCTTATTTGTATAAATTTAAGAAGCACAAGTGCAATTTTGTGCTACATTGTGTAGTGGTGAAATCTGGGCTTCAGAGAAAGAGTGTCTGGGTGTTTATCCATGTGTAACGCTACCAAAACACAAGTCCTGTATAATGGGGGCCCATGGAGTCTGAAAAGATAGGGATATGGGAATTTAGAATGTGTTATTTTACAGAAAAATTTCCTTTGGAGAAGTATGGCACAAAATAGTAGAGATGAAAGAAGTACCACATTAGATTCTTGATTGTCTTATAAAGGATTTTATACATAATTTCCCCTGGAGTACTATCCTACTTTCTTGAGGGCTGTGTCTGCACTTGAGACATTTTGCAAGAAAGAAAAATCATGACATCAAAATGGACCTTTTTTTTCTTGTTTAAGATGATGGAGAATAAATTCAAATGCATGTCCAATAAACCCACCATCGATTTTATCCCTGGGCAGTATTTGTTTGGAAGGTAGCCCAATGGTAATCCACCAGAAAGTGTATGAAGAGACTGAAGGTAGATGGTCAGGTTCATGGTTATATTCTTGGAGTAACCAACTTTGCTTTCTTTCCTCAGCGAGACTAACAGTCGCCAATCCTCCATAGTCACTCATTCAGTGGGTTAGATACTTTTCAATATTTGTATTCCCTATATGAATATATTCTCCTACAAAAGATTTTGATTGTGAATTATTATGTAATGTGTTCTATGATTGTTAATTCGATTGAGTTTCTCAGTAAGAAAGTTTCATCTAAACCTAAAGAAGATAGAAATATTGTGTCCAGACTAAAGGGGCAGTAGATCTAGAGTGTGGAATTTATAAATCATGAGGCCAAGAATTACTCCACTGGATGCACTACCCAGTTTTAGCTGTGTAGACACAAGCTTCAATCAATCATGATCTTTACTTTGATGTATGAGATGAGGGTAGAAAATTGGCTCTTTTTCCAAAGCAGATAAGGTAGAAGATAAATTTTCAGAGGCTTATCACTTGATTATAGTTGTAGTTTACAATAACGTGTTTAGACACATATAGCTTCATCTAACTTAAGTAACATCATAGGATCTTCAGGCTCCTGTTACAGTGCTCAGACTTTCTTGATAAATGCACAAATGCTGTATGTGTTTGGAATTAAATAGAAGAGATCTGTCCGGAATTCCATAAACTCATTCAAATAAGAGGTGGAGAGCTGGAGGTGGGGAAAATCTATAGCCACCAGAATGAAGCCTGGCATTAAGAGCAGTGTCTATCTTTACTATTTGAATTCATTCATACGTTTCTTCACCAGATGGGAAACATGGCTGTAGGAAACAGAGAGCTGGTGAAATTTGTGCTTCTCCAATGCTGATTCATTCAGGGATCTCTTACTGACCTTTGGACACTAGCATCAGTAGGAAGACTACTTTATTTTATGCCATTTTAGTTTAAAAACCCTTTTAATGCCCTTACTATGTGCCAGGCATTATTATAATTTCTTTGCAAATAACTTATTGGTGGTTCTTGTCATGCTAATGGCTTTATCGACTGTGAAGGATATAGAGTTCAATTTATGCGGGAGATTTAGTACTTCCATGTGGTAAACATTTTGTTTTATTTAAATTTGTGTAAACGTAAGGGTTACAAACACAATTTTGTTACATGGCTATATTGCATGGTGCCAAAATCTGGGCTTGTAGTGCATCCATCACCCAAATAATGTATGTTGTACCCATTAAATACTTTCTCATTATCCAATCTCCTCCCTAATGTGGTTAAAATTTCTAATATTTTAACTGTTTAAAAACTTGGATCCCTTCCTAGAGTTTGAGGAACTCATCACCTTTTGGTTTTGATAGGAGGCTTTCCCAGCTTTCCTTCAGTGGAATTGCAGATATTTCCTTGGATCCACCAATAAAATGGACCACCCCAGAGTGGGAATCAGGAACTGGTAAAAGTAACAAGAGAAAACTAGAAAATTCCTCCTAATGGTGAGAGTAAGCAAAAGGATTATTGAATCTCCGGGGCAAGAGTAGAAGCAGTGCCACTTGTAGCACCCACTGCAAGGAGGCAGGAATACTGCTTGTAACAGTGCAAGCATATTGGAAGTGGCTGGGTGGCAGCAGTCCTATGGCATCATTTTAAGCATCCTCTTAAATTGCCTCTGCCTGGATCTCTAGTTCTCCTGTGGTTCTCTGAGCTACCGATATCTTTTTCACTCATTCCTTTTCTACTGAAATCAACCTGAATCTGCTTCTGTGGCTTGCAACTAAAATCTCTGACTGAAGCACACCAAATATTAGACATGAGCAGTCAATATTTTTCATTTATCATGTAAATATGTAGGTTTATGATAAATCTTCTTTCCTCATAGGACAAAGAGTCAGGCATAAAAACTGCAAATTGAAATGATATATTGTTCTCCAAGGCCTAATATTTTCAAGGCACTTATAAGTAACGACTTCAGAGTGTACAGCATTTGAAAGCAACATTTTGAAAATGTGTTTAGCCAAATGCTATTTCTCCGGGAAAGAAGGTTTGAAAAAGGAAGATTTTATAATTTAATAGTTTTGAAAAATGGAGCAAATCATATCCTCTTCTTAGTACTTTGGTACATTTTGGGTTCTAAGAAGTTCCACATTAAAGAAACCATTTCATTTTTGGCTAGAGATTTCCAAATATATTGAATGCTGCAATCATTTTCACGTAAAACTTCTTAGTATTCCTCAGAGCCAATGTTCTGTGGGACATTCTGGGAAGACATAGAAATGTCTACTTAGTTATTCAGTATCCACTGAGGATGAATTGTATTGCTATGCTCAATGTGAGAATTTCAAAACAACTAATTTTTCCTTTTAAGATTTTCATAGAAACTTAAAAATTTATAGAACCTCTTGACTATTACACTTGGAAGATTAGCATGGCATAGTGTTTATACAAATAGACTTGAGAGCCAGACCCCCTGGGCTCAATTTCTGGTTCTTTTCCTGTATTAGATATGTGGTCTCAGGCAAGTTCCTCAGCTTTCCCGTGCTTCAGATTCCTCACACTGAGTATAACATTTTACAATAATTAAATGAGTAAACTTTTTGTATTAAAATTATTTGTTTTCAATGTTTTATTTATAATCTTGTGTTTACTTTATATTTTCCTTTTGTTAATTGTGTTAGCTAGAAGGAGATTTCTAATAGGATTATGGTTAGTGAAAAGAGAGCTATTGATTATGAAGATTAAACAAAAGATACAGTTAGCCAAATGCTAAAAAGACTTTTGTAATAGTTTTATCTTTTACAAGAAGTGTTTCATCAAAATGTTATGAATTTGTCTTCAGGAAACGATCCTTGTTCATGTGATAACTTTCAATACCTTTAAAATACATGAGTATGAAAATAAAGTGATCAAAAGTCTCCCTCTCTCTCCCTCTCTCATAGACACACACACACACACACACACACACACACACACACAGAGCTCATTCTCTAAGCATCCATATGTGATTTTTAGTTAAGTGTTGGGATCAATAAAAACTTGTAGCCCAAAATAAAATGAATGAGCTAACACTTTCTTCAGATTTGGTATTCTCTGTAGGAAATGTCTTAAGGGAGAAGGAAAGTTCTTGAGAATTGAAGAACCTATATATAAAGGGTCAAACAATTATTTTATTATATTAAATTAACTAGTTTATGTAATTTATAATTCCTTTTCCATCACTCCCTAGTTGTAATAGACAGTATGTGAATTCTGCCAAAAACCGTTGTATAAACCCCTTCTACTAAGTGCAAGTGAAAACTATGACTAACTTCTTTTTTTTTTTTTTTTTAATTATACTTTAAGTTCTAGGGTACATGTGCACAACGTGCAGATTTGTTACATATGTATACATGTGCCTTGTTGGTGTGCTGCACCCATTAACTCGTCATTTACATTAGGTATATCTCCTAATGCTATCCCTCCCCCCTACCCCCTCCCCACAATAGGACCCAGTGTGTGATACTCCCCTTCCTGTGTCCAAGTGATCTCATTGTTCAATTCCTACCCATGAGTGAGAACATGCGGTATTTGGTTTTCTGTTCTTGAGATAGTTTGCTGAGAATGATGGTTTCCAGCTGCATCCATGTCCCTACAAAGGACACGAACTCATCCTTTTTTATGGCTGCATAGTATTCCATGGTGTATATGTGCCACATTTTCTTAATCCAGACTATGACTAACTTCTAACCAACAGATTAGGGCAGGTTAAAAGTAGTTTACAGATATAACTAAGGTTCCTACTCAGTTGCCTTTGAGCTAATCAAAATGGTGATTTTTCTTCATGAACTTGACCTAGCCAGTTGGGTCCTTAAAAGAGAAACCGGGTCCTTCCTGAAGAGAAATTCTCCTGGTGTATTTGAAAAAGTAGCTCCCATGGTTTGAGAGGACTTTGTGGCTAGGTCCCGAGGGTGACTGTTGGAGATTAGAGTGACGGCTAGCCAGCAGTCAGGAAGAAAACAGGAGCTTCAGTTCTATAACCACAAGGTAGTGCATTCTGCCAACAGCATGCATGAGTTTGGATGAGAACTCCAAGTGAAAACTAGATGAGAACTTAGACCTGACCGATACCTTGATTTTAGGCCAGCAAGACCGTTTAACAGAAAACCTAACTAGATGATGCCTGGACAACTGACTCCTGTGTGATGGATAATATTAGGTGTCAACTTGATTGGATTGAAGGATGCCAAGATAGCTGATAAAGTATTATTTCTGGGTGTGAGGGTGTTACCAGAGAAGATTGATATTTGAGTCAGTGGACTGGGAGAGGACGACCCACCCTCAATGTGGATGGGCACCATCCAGTTGGCTGCCAGTGAGGCTAGAACAAAGTAGGTGAAAGAAGATGGGATCAGCTGGCTTGCTGAGTCTTCTGGCTTTGATTTTCCTCCCATGCTAGATGATTCCTTCCATCCTCCTGCCCTTGGACATCAGACTCCAAGTTCTTTGGCTTTTGGACTCTTGGATTTACATCAGTAGTTTGCTGGGGGCTCTCAGGCCTTCAGGCACGGACTGAAGGCTGCACTGTCAGCTTCCCTGATTTTAAGGCTTTTGGACTTGGACTGAGTCACTACTGGCTTCTTTCTCCCTCATCTTGCAGATGGCCTATCATAGGACTTTACCTTGTGATTGTGTAAGCCAATTCTTCTTAATAAATTCATATATATATATATATATATCCTAGGATATATATATATATATATATATCCTATTAGTTCTGTCCCTCTGGAGAACCTTGAGTAATACACCCTGGCAATAGCAAGTTATTAAGAAATTTTGTTTTAAGCCCTTAAAATTATTGTTTGTTTGTTTTAGCGGCAATTGAAAACTAACATATCAATGTTCCAATTGCTTGTTTTGGTGTCTTGCCAAGTTCAGAACACTATGGTTAAAACAATTGATTAATCCAAATAAAATTATAAAAGTGTAATGTCCTGCCAAATAGCACTGTGACTTCTAGCTGGAGAGATTTTTATGCGTGCCAATGTCGCTGTAACTTGATGTTACTGTTCTATAGAATTTGAGTTCCATGACCATTCTTCAATAAGACAGGGATATTTCATTTCTTCTGGAGGTGGCTCAGAGCCAAAGCTGGAGCATCCCATAGATTCTGGGAGAAGCAGCAATGAGAGTTTAGTTAGAAAAATGTTTCCACAGCACTGTTCAGACTTGACATTCTATACCACATTTGGTGTTTGGCATGAGCCTTATACACAATGGCCTATAACATTACGTTAGTAATAAGCACAGCCAGCCAAACTCTGGAACCAGCCTGTGTGTGATCAAATCTAGGCTCTGCCATTAACTAGATCTGCGTTTCAGTCTCTTTATCTGTGAAATGGAAATTAATAATAACAATACCTCCATCATGGGGTTCTTATATTAAAAGAGATAATATGGGTAAACCCCTTAGAACAGTGCTTACGTAAGTATTAGCCTACATAATTATGTCACTTGATTTGTATGTTTACAATTGTGACACCATTAATTCACTGCAGGGAGGACAGTGGTGTATACCTCTATGATAAATGTGATCGAGTTGCTCTAATCTCTCACATCTCTCTTTTCAATTCCCTTTGTGCTCAAATAATGTGAATTTTTAGAAGATGGCTGTGGATGTCTAGTTCTACAATTTAGGATAGAAACAAAGTAAATATAACAAAGATTAAATTTGCCAAAAAATAGGAATGGTATTTTACAGGAAGTGGCCATATTATAATGCATAATATCAGAGCATAAAATTGTTTTCTTCCTAATATATGTTTATTTATGTAGCACTGGTAATCTTTTCAGGTCCTAATGGTAATTAGTATTGCTACAATGTTTCTTTCTGGCCAGGAAGAAAGTTAATGAAAGTACATAATAGTCTGAAGAGTAGGTATGGAAAGACTTTTATCTTTTTAATAGAAGGATTAATGTGAAAAAAATTAAACCATCCTCAAACAGCTATGCTGCTAATTAATATTTCAGCTTTCATAGATATTAGACAGGAGTTTATGAAGGAAGAAAAGTCATTCCAGTTTTAATCCAGCTACTTTGATATACTACTGCAAAGAAACCTTCCCATGTTCTGATCTTTAAATATATCGCTTTTCACTGAAAAAATGCAGAAGCAAAATCCCCTAGTAACATGTCAACTGTCTACGTGATGACTTTTCAAATAATGTACAGGACATACATAAAACTGTTAAGCAAATAATGAATTTTGTGCAAGGCATGTTCCCAGGTGTTATTTTGCAAATATAGCTTGTCTTGTACTGTTATGTCAGGTGAACCTAAAAACAGAGGGTAAAATTGCTATCAAGAGTAAATGATTGGAATCCAATTTTTCTGTTAACTGAACTGAACCCATATGCACACTCTAATATTCCCCAGGTTTGATAGGCATGTTCTATTAGCCATTTCTACTCACCACATACTGTAATTTGGTATTTAATTATTTGCATGAAATAAATCATCAGTTGAAACTTACTATATTGAAAAACATAAAAATAAGCCCCTTTTTTTTAAACACACACCAGTGCTTTGAAAAACTAGCTTGCCAAACTCAAAATGGCAAAATTAATAAAATGAGTAGCTAAGTATTTTATTTGCAATTGTATCTTTGGGTTTGTTTTTAGAGCATAATCAAAAGAAATATATTTCTTGACTCGTAAAGGAAATGTTTACTTTCCTTTATCTGGTAATTATGGAAACAAATTGCCTGGTCACATTTGAAATAAATAAATCAAATTTGAGTCAAGTTTTTACAGATAACTAATAAGTTACACGATTGCAATTTATTCACAGAGTGTTTTTTTTAAAAAAAAAATCGTTAAAGTGACTGGAAAAAATGTATTTAATTGAAATGTTAAAAAATGGAGAAGAGTCTCAGCATGAAGTGCTGAAGGCTTGTGGTGATTTGCTATTTGTCTATGAAAAGCTTATCTCCACTGAAGAAAAGGCAAAGAGGGTGAGTTCCTTGAGAGACTTGTTTATACAGAGGAAGGATTATATTATACTTTATTGTACTTACATGGTATAAATTGTCAAACATTAGAAGAACTATTCTGCTGTAGATCTCGAAGCATCTTTCTCTGGGGTAGTTTAAAAGTAGGAAAACTGTTCTTCTTCTTAAGGGTTGCAACATGGTTTTAATATAATTTGAAAGGAGATGCCTGGGTTTTCAAGGTTTCTTTCACGGATAAGATTTAAAGAAATAATTTCCATCTTAAGTCAGAAATGTAGTATGCCTTCATTTCTTTGTTCAGAAGATTTCCCTCAGGAAGCACAAACCTGGAAGTACAATCCTTGACTCCCTGGGGGTAAATGAACTATTTTGCTTGTTCTTATTGCTGATTTTTAGAAATTACATCTCATGTACAAGCCTATTTCTAGCTTATAGAGGGCAGGTAATCCATGAGAAAGGGAAGGAAGCATGGGGCATTGCTCTCCCCTCCACGCTCACCCACCTCCTGCCATTTCTTCAGGCCCGCATTGCACCCCGCTTAATGCACAATGTGCAGAGCTGGTCTGGACTCGCCTCTGTAGATTGGTAATTCCATTTATTCCAAAAGGAAGTGATTCCTCTCTTGCACATTTTCTTTTTCTCTTCTGTCTCTATGTCTCTCATTATTTTCCTTCTTTATCACTTGAATTTGTTGAAATATAATTCAAAATAAAATTGTATATATTTTAAGTGTATGAGGTGACTTAATATATGTATAACAGTACTCATAGATATCTTTTTAATAAAACATTTCAGATCTATTAGCAAATTTCAAATATACAATACACTATTAATAACAATGCTCACCATGCTGTACCTTAGATCCTCAGAACTTATTTGTTTTATAACTAAACATTTGTGCCCTTTAGCCAACATCTCCCCATTTCCAGCACTTTCCAGTCCCTCATTCTTTATCTGTCTTTCAGGAGCCACAAACCTCAGCTATTTTCACTAAATGGGGTTACAGTTGAGGAATGGTGTTGGGGAGTTTGCTATTGAAAACTTTTCTATAGTGCTAACGTGTTCCAGTTCCGAGGAATCCACTCATTTCTCTCTTCCTGAGAGAATTGAGGTCTCTACATATCACACTGGGTCATTTCCCTTTAAAATGATAAAAATTTAGATTTGATATTCTGTGCCTTCAGAGCCTCTAGCTCTGCCTTTCCCAAACACAAAATTGTTTTTTTTTTTTATCCTTCTTCTTTCTTATTCTCATTTATGTCTGTGGATTTTCCCCCAAATAACAAAAACTTACATACTTTTCTTAAAGGGATGATATATTGTCTTTAAAATGAAGCACCAGCTTGTTTACTAGTTTTAATTTAATTTCATCAAATTAATGATAAGGTATTTTGTGTAGAATTAAAATTTCCAGGATATAGGGGCTTACGTTACAAGTAAGGCCATTACTGTCTACATCACTTTAGTTTTAGTCAAGTGTTTGTGAGAGCGGTGAGCACTGGTCAATGGGCACAAAATATCTACCTAAAGAAATCTATTTTAAAGCCATAGATTTCATTATAAAAACGAGCACCTCATTTCCAGTTTAGGGAATTCCTAATGAGTGATCTGCATATGTACCAGCAAAATGCAAACCATTATTTAATTTTTTTCACAACTTTGGAAACTTTACATTGTAAAACTTGTAGAATATGATTACCAATTGTTAGATTTTTTTCTTATAGAGTAGATTAGCTTAATAGATTAATGCTAATGAAAAAATTATGATTCTAGGTTAGTTCCACATTTAACTACACAGTTTTTCTTTTTTATGTTTTATAATTTTGTTTTTTTTAAAATTCTGATCTTTCATCAATTGTTCCTTTTGTATAATCTAAGCTTAAAAATGAAGCTGGTGATTACTATATTAAAATGCATTAACTTTATAAATTGATTTTCTTTTGTATTAGCAATACTTTGGCTGTGCTGCAGGTGCATAAAGTATTTTATCTCAATAATTCCTTTGGACTTTAAGGATAAGATTTGCCTGCTTCTGTCGATACAGACAAAGGATGTTCTTTAGAAAGCAATGTTGTCCAGTAGAATTTTCTGCAATAATGGACATGGCATAGATCTGTACTCTTCAGAACAGTAGCTACTCGCTGTGTGAAGCTATTGAGCACTTGAAATGTGGCTGAGGGACCGAATATTTAATTTTAAGTAACTTAATTATATAGACACATAGTGTATATCATATTGAAAAATACAGCCTAAAACTTGATAAGTTACCAAATACTTCTGAACTTCAGTTTTCTTATTTGCAAAATGAAAATACTCAACCATGACTCTGTCACAGAAGTGTTTCAAAAATCAAATGAAAAGAGAAAAGTGTTCAAGCATAATTAGGAGGGGCCCAGTATGGACTCTGGAACCGTACATCTTAACTGCTGAGTCTCGACTCTACTCCTTTCTAACTATATATATGCTTGAGCAAGGTATGACAAGTATCTGTAAAATGAGAATAATAATAGTATCTAATTCACTGGTTTTTGTGATGATTAAATGAGATAACATATGCAAAGTATTTTGAACAGTACCTGACATGCAGTTGAGCCCTAGATAAACAGACGTTATTATTCTTGTTATTCAGAATGCAAACATGTAGAAAGCATGCTTTAATGTTTACAGAAAGCTCAATTATCTCATCCTTTATTCAGTTTCCAAAACAGAAGAACTTGGCTAGGATTCAAGAACAAAATTCTGTTCATAAGAAATTGTGGTGAATGGATCTTTGGTAGGATTGCAAAAGAAGTAAACATCTTTGAATTTTCCTTCTTTGTTTTTATTGTTCCATGTGGCAGTTGTGTAAATTAAGTTTGAAAATAAAAATTCCAAGTAGGGAAGCCTGCCTTTGCTTAAGAAGAAGAGGATAAAAGAAGATATTGAATATTTCTGTATTATAATAAAATTGACAAGTGAAGAAACAAAAACAATTGAGGCTGATGCTTTAGTAGCAACAGAGTATGTATTAGCCTTGTGTTGGGTGTCTAGCTATGATTTAGACTTGGAATTCTGAGATCTCAAATCCTGACATTTTCTATTGCCTGTATTTTCCTTCAGAAGCATGACCAATAACAGCAGGAGTAGGTAAGGTATTCTTTTTTTTTTTTTTTTTGAGACGGAGTCTCGCTCTGCCGCCCGTGCTGGAGTGCAGTGGCCGGATCTCAGCTCACTGCAAGCTCCGCCTCCCGGCTTCCCGCCATTCTCCTGCCTCAGGCTCCCGAGTAGCTGGGACTACAGGCGCCGCCACCTCGCCCGGCTAGTTTTTTTGTATTTTTTTTAATAGAGACGGGGTTTCACCGTGTTAGCCAGGATGGTCTCGATCTCCTGACCTCGTGATCCGCCCGTCTCGGCCTCCCAAAGTGCTGGGATTACAGGCTTGAGCCACCGCGCCCGGCCTTTTTTTTTTTTTTTTTTGACAGTGTCTTGCCTTGCCACCCAGGCTGCAGTGCAGTGGCATGAATTTAAGGTTATGTAGCTCATTGTAACCTCAAATTCCTGGGCTCAAGCAATCCTTCAAACTCAGCCTCTCAAGTAGCTAGGACAACAGGCATGTGCCACCACACCTAGCTAATTTAATTTTTTTTTTTTTTTTTTTTTTTTTTGTAAAGATAGGAGTATTGCTATGTTGCCCAGGCTGGTCTTGAACTCCTGGCCTCAAGCAATCCTGCTTCCCTGGCTTTCCAAAGTGCTGGCATTACATGTTTGAGCCACTGCCCCCAATATCTATACCATTTTGATTTTGCTGATTTGGAAAACTGATCTCAAAATTCATTTTCTTTTTTCCTAGAACGTACCTCATATTTTCCTTTTTTGAGACATTTATTTGGGTTAACAAGCAAAGTCTCTTAAAGTAAGTACTTTAGAGAAAAATAAATCAAGGTGTTTATTTATAACTTCATAAATATTCTGAGAGCTGACTGAGAATAGAGATGATGGTGACCAGATCGCTGATGGAGCCAGAATAGGTGTCTAACTTGGAGAGGTATGTGTGGTAGGTAGAAGAGTGTTGAAGAAAGATTGTCTAAACCATACCTTTCTACCCAGGACCAGAATATTTGACATTTTCCCCACAATCTTCTGTACCATCTACAATTTGGATACTGCTTTGCTTATATATTGAAAGTCACTATTTGCTATGTAATACGTTTATTCTATCACTGCCAGTTTAGATGGAGAAAAATATAGTAGAAATTCACAAGAAAGACTTGGACTTATAACTAAGGTTTACAGGTTGTTACACGAGTAGAGTGTAGCGATCATTAATAAAAAATGCCACTATGTCGTACTTTAACAGGTATTTCCATATTCAAATTCTTAATCGAATCATGTTTTTGTAAAACAGACATACTCTTGATCTCAAATAAATGAAATATGCATTTATTTAAAAACATACAGTTCAGTTTTTAAAATCTGATATTTTTGTTATTTTAAAATCTGATATTAAAAGGCCTTTAAATTAAGAAAACCCACAATTTTAGTTTTTTTTTTTTTTTTTTTCTTCCATTAGTTGGAAGACACTGATTTTCTTTGCTGGAGGTGGAAATGTAAAAGAGTAATATTATATTGTTACTTTTAGAGTTTAAGTCTAGGAAAAGTTGAGGTTTCGTTTTCCTTGAAGTATTGAATCACAAAAACAAACAAACAAACAAACAAAAAACATCTTTTCATTCATTAACTGTAGAAAGAAGACCAAAGGAAATTCACCAAGTAGATAGGTTTACCAGGCTAAAAAATATAAAAGTATGAAGAAAGTACTGAATATTGTCACATATCCATCTCCTCTTTAGAAAATAAGTAAAACTTTACTTTTTAAATGCTTATGTACAGGTATTGTGCTAGGTCTTGTGACCAGTAAAAAGATAACAAATAACAAAACTATAAAATAAACAAAAATAAGGTGAATAATAATAACTATAAATTAAAGGCTATAAAATAAAATGTAGAATAAACAAAAATCTTATAAATGCCATAACAAGTATACTTCTGACAATTATGAAAGTATAAACAAGAAAGTGTTTCTCTTTTTTATTATTATACTTCATGTTCTAGGGTACATGTGCACAATGTGCAGGTTTGTTACATATGTATACATGTGCCATGTTGGTGTGCTGCTCCCATTAACTCGTCATTTACATTAGGTATATTCCTAATGCTATCCCTCCCCACTACCCCCACCCCACAACAGACCCTGGTGTGTGATGTTCCCCTTCCTGTGTCCAAGTGTTCTGATTGTTCAATTCCCACCTATGAGTGAGAACACGCAGTGTTTGGTTTTCTGTTTTTGTGATAGTTTGCTGGGAATAATGGTTTCCAGCTGCATCCATGTCCCTACAAAGGACACGAACTCATCCTTTTTTATGGCTGCATAGTATTCCATGGTGTATATGTGACACTTTTCTTAATCCAGTCTGTCATTGATGGACATTTGGGTTGATTCCAGGTCTTTGCTATTGTGAATAGTGCCACAATAAACATACGTGTGCATGTGTCTTTATAGCAGCATGATTTATAACGCTTTGGGTACATACCCAGTAATGGGATGGTTGGGTCGAATGGTATTTCTAGTTCTAGATCCTTGAAGAATCGCCACACTCTTTTACACAATGGTTGAATTAGTTTACAGTCCCACCAACAGTGTAAAAGTGTTTCTATTTCTCCACATCCTCTCCAGCACCTGTTATTTCCTGACTTTTTAATGATTGCCATTCAAACTGGTGTAAGATGGTATCTCATTGTGGTTTTGATTTGCATTTCTCTGATGGCGAATGATGATGAGCATCTTTTCATGTGTCTGTTGGCTGCATAAATGTCTTCTTTTGAGAAGTGTCTGTTCATATCCTTTGCCCACTTGTTGATGGGGTTGTTTGATTTTTTCTTATAAATTTGTTTGAGTTCTTTGTAGGTTCTGGATATTAGCTGTCGGATGCGTAGATTGCAAAAATTTTCTCCCGTTCTGTAGGTTGCCTGTTCACTCTGATGGTAGTTTCTTTTGCTGTGCAGAAGCTCTTTAGTTTAATTAGATCCCATTTGTCAATTTTGGCTTTTGTTGCCATTGCTTTTGGTGTTTAAGACATGAAGTCCTTGCCCATGCCAATGTCCTGAATGGTATTGCCTAGGTTTTCTTCTAGGGTTTTTATGGTTTTAGGTCTAACATTTAAGTTTCTAATCGATCTTGAATTAACTAAATGAAGGCAGAAATAAAGATGTTCTTTGAAACCAGTGAGAACAAAGATAAAACATACTAGAATCTCTGGGACACATTTAAAGCAGTGTGTAGAGGGAAATTTATAGCACAAAATGCCCACAAGAGAAAGCAGGAAAGATCTAAAATTGACACCCTAACATCACAATGAAAAGAACTAGAGAAGCAAGAGGAAACACATTCAAAAGCTAGCAGAAGGCAAGAAATAACTAATATCAGAGTGGAACTGAAGGAGATAGGGACACAAAAAACCCTTCAAAAAATCAATGAATCCAGGAGCTGGTTTTTTGAAAGATCAACAAAATTGATAGACCGCTAGCAAGACTAATAAAGAAGAAAAGAGAGAAGAATCAAATAGATGCAATAAAAAATGATAAAGGGGATATCACCACCGACCCCACAGAAATACAAACTACTATCAGAGAATACTATAACACCTCTATGCAAATAAACTAGAAAACCTAGAAGAAATGGATAATTTCCTGGACACTTACACTCTCCTAAGACTAAACCAGGAAAAAGTTGAATCCCTGAATAGACCAATAACAGGCTCTGAATTTGAGGCAATAATTAATAGCTTACCATCCAAAACAAGTCCAGAACCAGACGGATTCACAGCTGAATGCTACCACAGGTACAAGGAGGAGCCGGTACCATTCCTTTTGAAATTATTCCAATCAATAGAAAAAGAGGGACTCCTCCCTAACTCATTTTATGAGGCCAACATCATCCTGATACCAAAGCCTGGCAGAGACACAACAAAAAGAGAATTTTAGACCAATATCTCTGATGAACATCGATGCAAAAATCCTTAATAAAATACTGGCAAACTGAATCCAGCAGCACATCAAAAAGCTTATCCAGCATGATCAAGTGGGCTTCATCCCTGGGATGCAAGGCTGGTTCAACATATGCAAATCAATAAACATAATCCAGAATATAAACAGAACCAAAGAGAAAAAGTACATTATTATTTCAATAGATGCAGAAAAGGCTTCTGAGAAAATTCAACAGCCCTTCGTGCTAAAAACTCTCAATAAATTTGGTATTGATGGAACATATCTCAAAATAATAAGAGCTATTTATGACAAACCCACAGCCAATATCATATGGAATGGGCAAAAACTGGAAGCATTCCCCTTGAAAACTGGCACAAGACAGGGATGCCCTCTCTCACCACTCCTATTCAACATAGTGTTGGAAGTTCTGGCCAGGGTAATCAGGCAAGAGAAAGAAATAAAGGGTATTCAATTAGGAAAAGAAGAAGTCAAATTGTCCCTGTTTGCAGATGGCACGATTGTATATTGAGAAAACCCCATTGTCTCAGCCCAAAATTTCCTTACGCTGATAAGAAACTTCAGCAAAGTCTCAGGATACAAAATAAATGTGCAAAAATCACAAGCATTCTTATACATCAGTAACAGACAGAGAGCCAAATCATGAGTGAACTGCTATTCACAATTGCTTCAAAGAGAATGAAATACCTAGGAATCCAACTTACAAGGGATGTGAAGGACCTCTTCAAGGAGAACTACAAATCACTGCTCAATGAAATAAAAGAGGACACAAACAAATGGAAGAACATTCCATGCTCATGGATAGGAAGAATCAATATCATGAAAATGGCCATACTGCCCAAGGTAATTTATAGATTCAATGCCATCTCCATTAAGCTACCAATGACTTTCTTCACAGAATTGGAAAAAACTACTTTAAAGTTCATATGGAACCAGAAACGAGCCCACATTGCCAAGACAGTTCTAAGCCAAAAGAACAAAGCTGGAGGCATCATGCTACCTAACTTCAAACTCTACTACAAGGCTACAGTAACCAAAACAGTATGGTACTGGTACTAAAACAGAGACCAATGGAATAGAACAGAGCCCTCAGAAATAATTCTACATGTCTACAACAATCTGATCTTCGACAAACCTGAGAAAAACAAGAAATGGGGAAAGGAATCCTTATTTAATAAATGGTGTTGGGAAAACTGGCTAGCCATAAGTAGAAATCTGAAACTGTATCTCTTCCTTACACCTTATAAGAAAGTGCTTCAATTTGAATGAGAGGGTTAATTTATTGTCTAGAGATGACATTTAAGTTGGTCCTTGAGAAATGTTAGAATTTTTATAGCAGTGATAATGAAAAGGCATTGTAAGTGGAGAAAAACTGTGGTTTGAGACGTAGACTGGAGAGCAGGGTATCTGAAACAATGCTGAGCAATTCTTTGCTAACAGTGGACTATGTAAATAAGATAGTGGAATATAGGCTAGAAGGGTATATTGAAGTCAAATTAAAGAAGAGTATGAAGGTTGGGCTAACGTGTAATGAGCTTTATTTAGGTAATAGACAATGAGGAGAAACTGAAAGATGAAGGAACATAATTTCAGCTGTGATTATTTGATTTTTGTAAATATTATCACTGTGTATCAGAATGGGTTAGGGAAGGCTTGAATCCTGGATGCTGGCTCAGTACCTATTAGAGTAATTAAAATGAGAAATGATGAAGACTAACCTAGCATTTCAGATAAAAATGAGAAAAATATGATATATGCATTAAAAATGGTACAGGCATTAAAAACTGCATTTGACTGAGTTTGAATATGGCAGAAAAGGAAGTATGGAGATCAAAAGAAAACATCAGAATTTGGGAGCTTGGATGTAGTTGGGAGAAGAGGTCTGGGGATGGTAAAAGTCATGAGCCTACCACTTGAGGTCAAGGATAGGACTAGCCATTTAGATGTGAAAACAGAAAGATAGTGCCTGAAGCATTGTCCTCATTCCTAAAACTTCCAGTGATGGGAACATTAAAACTAGTAGTAACCCAATGTTTCTGTCAAAAGAACATGAATTCAGCTCTGATATTACAAACCATGTCATTGGAATGTAATTTCCTCCTTCAAAACCAATACAAGAGTCCAATGATAGTATATGCTTCCTTCTCCCCCACAACATTCTACTTGTGATATGACTGTGTAATGCTTAATTTTAGCTATCTACTTGATTGGATTGAGGAATGCCTAGATGGCTGAGGAAACACTGTTTCGGTGTGTCTATGAAGGGGTATCCAGAGGAGACTGACATATAAATCAGTGGACTGGGAAAGGAAGCCCCACCCTCAATGTGGGCAGGCACCATCCTCTGACTGGTATCCTCAATGGGACAAACAGGGAGAAGGCAGATTTTCTTTCTCATTGGTCTCTTCCTCCCTTCTGGATTTGGATGCTTTACTCCTCCTAATCTTGGGACATCAGATTCCAGGTTCTTTGGCTTTTAGACTCTGGGACTTGTACCAGAAGCCTCCTGGGGGCTCTTGGGCCTTCAGCCTTGAACTGGGGGTTTCTCAGTGGGCTTTCCTGGGTTTGAGGCTTGCTGACTGAATCGCTTTACCTCTACTGGCTTCTTTGGCTCTCCAGCTTGCAGAGGGCCTATTGTTGGACTTTTCCACATTTGTGATCTTATGAAAATCTTCTCATATATCGTATTGGTTTTGTCTCTCCAGAGAACCAACAATGCGTTTAGTATCAAGCTACATAGAAGTTAGAGTTGATGTGCTGGAAGAAAGAAAAATAAATGTAACGGAGAAAAAACTAGAAAAAATTTAGTTAGGGAAAGCACTTGGAAGAATATTCACAGTCCATAATGCAGTCATCATTTGTTAACTCTCTCCCTACGGTTCACTCTGACATAGTTATAATACATAGTGGCAATGGGTTTGGGTGTGATAATTCCAGCTCCAGCTTCAGCAGTGAATCTCACCTAATTCACCAGGCTCAGGTGATCCTCTTGCCTCAGCCAAGTAGCTGGGGCTACAGGCTTGTGCCACTATGCCCAGCTAATTTTTGTATGTTTTGTAAAGATGAAGTTTTGCCATATTGCCCAGGCTGGTTCTTGAACTCCTGGGATCAAGCAATCCCCCAACCTTGGCCTCCCAAAGTGCTGAGATTACTGGCGTGAGCCAAAGCTCCTGGCCTCTGGGTTCATTGAAGATGAAATTTCCTTTCCTGTTTTTTGTTAAGTTTATGGGTTTCAGGAAGAAGAATGAAGTAATCAACAACAGATTACTTGCTTCGGAATTTATAAACACATTTGTGATAATCAAGAAAGTAGTTTTATCCCAGTAGTGGTGATGAATGCCAAATGGCAATAGTTTGAGAACTGATGAGATTGAGTAAATGAAGGCAACATAAACATAATGTTTTCTCATGTGTTAGAACCTTAACTTGATAATTTGGTAGATTAATTCTATGAGAAACGTAAAACTGTGTCTTAACACAAGAAGCTGAGTTTATTAGTATGCAATTTATTAGTACTAGACTGTGCTTTTGCACAGTTTCCTCTGTCGAAAATAAAATTTCCCCCTTTATTCATTTGTTAAATTTTCATGCTTAAATATACAGTGGAGAAAATAAAAATGATAAGAGAATATAGTTGATAGAATAAGAGTCTAGAGGAAGTAAGGAGACCTGGTTTACCTCCCGAGTTCAGAGCTGAATGTACCTTCCTCTAAAATTAATAACAAAAAATGGATGGGAGAAGAATCATGGGCATTTTAAAATTGTGAGTAAAATGAAGGAATAACTACCTGAAGAACTCATTTTTGAAAATAATTTAAGTAGAGTTATCTACACAAAATAAGGGAAATGGACAGCGGACTGGAAAGTAAAACAAGTACTGGGTGCTGAGATGTGTAGGAAATAAAATTGGAACTCAGCTAGAAAAACATTAAAAGATACCTGATTAGAACTGAAAACTTCTCCATGTTTAAGGTGCATGAATATGTAGTGAAAACAATTAGCAAATTTTCATGATTTTCTATAGCAACACCTGTGTAGAAGCAGTAGGGGATAAACCATACTGCAATTTGTCATGGGGTTAAAATTGGCAGGACCGATGTGTTGGAAGTGGTCACCGAGATAGATAATTCTAGGAAGCAAATAGAGCATTGTTAAAAGGAGTGACTATGTCTTTCCAAACTGGATGGAAAGCTAAATGATGTGGCAGTAATAAATGGGAAAATAGTGGTATGTCAAATAATGAGAGTCTTAATGAGCTCTAAGTTGGCTGTGGGAAAGAAAGAAGTGACAGGATTTGAAAGTGATTTTGTGGAGAGTATGTAAATAGAGTCTGATGGTGGCACAAGGGTTTGTAAAGAAATCAGAAAATATTGTTAAGAGTTTTTATAGAGATTGCAAAGTAGTTTGGTAGGCAAAACATATATACATATGCATATTTACATATTTTACATATGATAATGATTATTTAAAAATTAGGTGGGAGGTACTGATTATAAGTGTTCTTAATATTCACACACAGGAAAGGTCTTCTCAAAGGAATACTAGGTAGAGTTTGGCCTGGGACTGAAGGATAAGTCCATTTTAGTTAAATAGATGGAAAAAGGAATCTATTCTATGTGTTTTAGGAACACAATATGAACAGACACGGATATGAGGATAGACCAAACCAAACAAAGGATAACGATGACAATGACAGTAATAACAACTTGTTATGCACTGACTTTACATATATGATTTTATATAATCTCTATAGTAACCTTGTGAAATAGATATTACCCCAGTTTGTGCATGAGGACATAGAAACCTAGTACTTGCCTTAAAACATATGGTAAGAGTACCAGAAATCAAATTAAGATTTGTCTGAAATCAGAGACATGTGCTGAATAAATAGGTTTTATAGCTTTTTTAAAATGGACCTACATGGCTATTTCAAGGATTGTTTCCCATTGATTATGGGGAAATATACCCTTTAATTTGCTCTGTGATTAGTTAAGGTCCCTTCCTATCCTACATTTCAGCCACCCTAGAGTTCTCTGTTATTCAAAGGCACCACACTCTCACATGTTCTCTGCTTTTGTACACAGTCTCCTCTACTAAAAATTACCCCTACCCATTCATTCACCCATCAAACTTCTATACATTCTTTATTTCCCTATGCCTTCTTTCAAGATCCAATTCAAACATATGTTTTGGTAAAGTTTTTCTTTACTAATCTATATGATTAATTATTCTTTCCTTTGTGACATATGTACAGACATCATACTAATCACATTATATTAATTTTTTTATGTTTGTCTATTAGAATGTAAATTTCTTGAGAATGCAGTCTTAGTGTTATTTATTTATTTTTTATTGAGAGGGAGTCTCGCTCTGTTGCCCAGACTGGAGTGCATTGGTGCGATCTCTGTCCACTATAACCACCACTGCCCAGGTTCAAGCGATTCTTATGCGTCAGTCTCCTAAGTAGCTGGGACTACAGGCACGTGCCACCACACTTGGCTAATTTTTTTTTTTGGGGGGAGAGACAGGGCTTTGCCATATTGTCCAGGCTGGTCTCGAACTCCTGACCTCAGGTGATCCACCTACCTCAGCCTCTCAAAGTGCTGGGATTACCGGTGTGAGGCACTGTGCCCGGCCCATAGTTTTATTTATAACTGTGTCTTCAGTGCCTCACAGTGTCTAACATAAGTATTGCTCAATGAATGTTTTTTGAATTAATGAATGCTCAACTGAAAGGTAGGTAAGGTGGGACAAATTTATTGAAGGCAGACAAGAGTGTGGATTTATTGCATGGATTAGTGGTTGTCAACCTGTGTTCTGTTGCATCTGTGGGGCCATTTCAACAGGGTTTTAGGCTTTTATCAGTGCAGAACTGCTTTTATATATTTTGCACAGTGAATTTCTATGTAAAATTTCATTTAAACAAAAGCTTCTATAGCCGAAAACTTCAGAAACCACTGAAAAGTGATATAGCATTACAAATTTTTCAACAAGGGAATGACAACGTAAAGGGATTATTTCAAAGATAATTTGGCATAGATACTTGTAGACTTTCCCCTTCATCTGTGTGTGTGTGTACATATATCAGGTATCTATCAATTTTCTATCACCTACATCTATGTATCTATGTATGTATATATGTATGTATGCATCTATCATCTATCACCTATATCTATGTATCTATGTATGTATGTATGTATTTATGTATGTATCTCTCTCTCTCTCTCATCTATCCACATCCACACATATAATCTTAGATCTTATAAAATTCACCTAACTTAGACTTGGCTGATTGAGGCTCTACACTTATTTAGGGGTGTTTCCTAAGTTCTTAGGCAGATGTTCATACCCAAGATTGTGCTTTGATGTGAATGTTACATTGCTCAGTGGGGAGCTGCTCAAATCTATTTTGTTACTGCATATAAGTGATTCAGAACACATACACTAAATGGAAGGTCTCAGTGTCTCAAGTGTTTTATCTACATGATGCCAAAACCCCAGATATTGGGAGACATCTGGATCGTTCAGTTTTCTGTTTTTCATATGAATGCTTTGTTGTCATGTAGACATTGCTTCAGTAGATATATCTTCAAGGATTAGATTTATGGAGTTCTCCGTAACAGAGAAGACCAGAGAGACCACTTAGAAATGTAAATGTAGGCTGGGCGCGGTGGCTCAAGCCTGTAATCCCAGCACTTTGGGAGGCCGAGACGGGCGGATCACGAGGTCAGGAGATCGAGACCATCCTGGCGAACACAGTGAAACCCCGTCTCTACTAAAAAAAAATACAAAAAACTAGCCGGACGAGGTGGCGGGCGCCTGTAGTCCCAGCTACACAGGAGGCTGAGGCAGGAGAATGGCGTAAACCCGGGAGGCGGAGCTTGCAGTGAGCTGAGATCCCGCCACTGCGCTCCAGCCCCGGCGACAGAGCAAGACTCCGTCTCAAAAAAAAAAAAAAAAAAAAAAAAAAAAAAAGAAATGTAAATGTATTCTTGTTTAATTGTTTGGTTTCTGAACTTCACAAAGAACAGCTGGAGATAGAATTCTGTAATTTCTAATGTTAATAAACTGATATTGTGGATAGCTCTATGTTTATAAAGCGGGTATTACGTTCTATGGGATTAAATACGACATTTGTGTCTGTGCATGGACAGAATTAATCTTGAATGCAAATAATAATACAACAAAGTGTTTGACCTTATATCTTGTCAAAAATACTCAGTGCTGTTTGTCATGGTGGTTAATTTTATCATAAAATATCTGTCTAAACATATCACTGTTCTTAAGATTCTAAAGGGTTATTTCAAATTCAGAAAACCAAGGATTTGAAATATTTCCCTTTCAGTTTCTAGGTAAACTGTGATTATAACTTTTTGTAACTCTTTAAATAACTTCATTTTTCTGGTAGAAATTTCAGAATATTTTAGAAAGCATCAAAGTTATTTTTTAAAATGAGATATTATAAATACAACTTAATTTCATGCCTGAAAACATCAGGTATCATGTAAATCCCTGAAACTCATTTTCCTGTGTCTTACCATGTAACTACAACCTGGAGACAGAAATTACTATTACCCAATTAATTCTGAGTTACTAAGTGCAGAAGCAAGATGTAAACGACAAAATATTGAAATGAAAACTACTTAATTTCTCGTGATAGAAGCATAAGTAAAATGAATGTGTAAATGTTTCAGTAATTCTACATTCTTTTATTCATTTTACAAGTATTTATTAAGTGCATACTATGCCAAAACTGTTCTAAGTCCTGAGAATTCTACAGGTCTGAATAAAATCCAGCCCCAAAATGTAAGATCACAGAAAAATGGAAGAGATAGACCCTTGCCTGTAAATGTAGGAGAAGCTCCCTTAAAGGAATTCCACTTAAATGAACTGTATGATATCAATTGATGCTCTCTGTTCCTACTGTAGCATGTAATTGATAGATGTCCATGGTGCATTGAGAGTTAGGTTAATTTGGGGATATTTTCTGCATTGACCACAAAAATAGTCTTACATGCTCACCAGGAGAATGGACTATTTTTTCCCAATTGTGTTTATACCAATTGAACTTATTTTTTTTTTATAATACACATTAAACAGTGTATACAACAAAGAGACACACCTTTAATATTAATAATAAATGAAACATATATGTTCCCACGAGTTTAATAAATAGAGCAATACTAATACTTTACAAGCCTGCGCTGTGAATTCTATTTTAATAATTGTATAATTTAAATATTATATAAATGGATAAAATATGGATATAAAAGAAAAATAATTGTAATCTAAAGGAGAACTTTGTAGAATGATTTGGAAATATTTGATAAATATTAGTGACTAAAATCATTATTTACAGTATGAGTGAAAAATCACATAAAGGCTGACAAAAAATATTAAATGTATCTTTCTTTAGAATATTTTATCTTTAATATGTCATTCCACTTGAAGAGCTACTTTACAGTAATACTGAAAAAATAAGTTTGGTTGTCCCTAGACAGGTAAAACAAATTCCTGTTTCTTTATGGCATTTTGTCTTTTGTTAGTATTGTCAATATGAATATGCACAGATTGTTGTATTATTTAATATTCTGAATTTTTCTTGACTCTATCTCTTCGGTGAGTCTATAATAATGGCAAAAAAGTAAGCACCAGAAAGGAAAAATAATTTTTTTTTCCTCAAAATTATTCAGTGATTCTTTAATCTTAAAATTACAAGTAGGCGAGATCAGCTAAGTCAACAAAAACTGACAGACATAGATAAAAACAAAGCCCTTAAGATTATTTCAGATTATTATTTTCATGCCCTGTGTTTTAATTATCAGGTGGCTGAGAAGGACATTTTAGGAATAGACAAAAGTGAGAACTCTTTAAATTTAGAGACAAATAGAATATGAACATTTCAATTTTACTGATTTAATATTAGAAATATAAGCACTTTAAATTTAAAGAAAAAGAGACCATAAAATATTTAAGATTTGGGGGATATGCATTAAATATTTCTTGAAACATTTCTACTGGAAATAAGATGTATTAAAATATTTAATTTTTAATGAAAAATATATAGAAAATTAATTTAAAAATTAATACATTTTTTAAATTGGTGATTTTAAAATGTACTCTGACATTAGAATTTTATTCATCTGTTCTCTTTTATGTTGCTGTTGTTATAGCAAACCAAACTGTATTTTATATGAATTTAGGCACTACAATTTTCTTAAACAGAGTGAAAAGGTGATGAAAAATTATTTAATCAGGTTCCACAATCTCTGCTTCTGACTGACAGCAGAGCATTCTTATTACATGGAAATTAGGGTGATTTATCTTTATTCCAACAAATTGCTGAAAGGTTCACAACGTATGAGAAAACAGCTTTGTTATTCAGAGTACAGTGGAAGAAATTGGAGATCCATATTTTTGAGTTCCTTTTCATCTTTTTGGCATTTTAAAAATTATATTTGCAGATTTTATGTCATGGCAAGTTTTCTATTATCTTTAACTTGAAGAAAAAGGAGATATGAGTCTACTTTGCTTTACTTCCTTTAACTTTTCCTCTTTGAAGAAGTCGAATGCTAATGACATTACCCAGTACTACCTGGTGAAAGTGTGGAGGGAGGGAGTTTTATCGATTTAAATAGAAGGAATAATCAGTCAGGTGCCTTTTTCAGTCACTATTTTATATTTAATCTTTTGGTTTTGGTGTCTCTAATTTGTAAATTATTCATGCTTCCGAATTATATTCTGGCTTTCTTTTTCTGAATAGTTTTACTATTCATTACCATCTTTACTTGGAAAAAAATCAAACTAGATTCTTTTAATCTTTGTTTATAAGCGGGAAACCGTTTGGTATGACGTTGGATTTAAACTACTGGATAAATTTAGTTTTTAGAAAATTTATCAGTTGCCACTGGTCTTAAGTCAGACTTCTTGGATAACCCCATCCAATATCACATGGTGTCAGTTTGTGACTGTCTGCCTATGATACTTTATGCCTGTACCTCTGGCTTAGATCTCTTTTTCATGCTGTAGACCCACATGTCCAGCTATCTCACGGACAACTCCACCTGTATGTCCAACACCAACTGTAGCTCAGTATGTTCAACACTGAGTTTCATTTCCTCTCCTGATATGTTTCATATCTAATCACACAATCATTCATCTCAAGTCTCCAGAAAAATATGTGTATATGTATCTGTATATGTATATATGTCCCCAGAAAAATATGTATATATGTATACGTATGAAATCTTAAATTCCTCACAGTATATGTATATAGTGTGTGTATATATTCCTCACAGTATATATACGTATATATACATGTATATATACACACATGTGTATACAGGTGTATATATACGTGTATATACATATGTATACTGTGAGGAATATATTTAAGATTTTATACATATACATATATACATATTTTTCTGGGGATATATACACATGTATATATATATGTATATATACTATGAGGAATATATATGTAGATATGGTCTTAGTTAAACCTCTTCTTGGATAACCAAGAAAATATATATATATATATGTGTGTATATATATATATATATATATATATATATATATATATTCCTCACAGTAAACTAAAGTTAGGTTGGGCATGGCGGTTCACACCTGTAATCCCAGCACTTTAAGAAATGTATATATGTATATGTATAAAATCTTAAGTGATCACACACCCTAGTCTATATATGTACATGTATATATGTATATGTATATAACATAATGTATATATGTATATGTATATAACATAATGTATATATGTATATGTATATAACATAATGTATATATGTATATGTATATAACATAATGTATATATGTATATGTATATAACATAATGTATATATGTATATGTATAAACCAAATGTATATATGTATATGTATATTACCTACTGTATATATGAATATGTATAAAATCTTAAGTGATCACACACCCTAACAAAACTAATGTCTCATATATTCCTACAGTAAACTGTTAGGCTGGGCATGGTGGCTCACACCTGTAATCCCAGCACTTTAAGAACCTGAAGCAGGAAGATCACTTAGACCCAAGAGTTTAAGACCAACCTGGGCAACATAGGGAGACCCTGTATCTACATAAAATAAAGTAAAATAAAATAAGTATTTGGACAAATGGTGGTGGATGCCTGTGGTCCCAGCTACTCGGGAGGCTGAGATTGGAGAGGATTGCTTGAGCCTGTGGGGTCAAGGCTGCAGTGAGCAGTGATAACACCATTGCACTCCAGCCTGGGTGAGAAAGAGACCCGGTCTCAAATAAAGCAAAAAAACAAGAAATAAAAAAAATGTCAAGTTAGCTTTTATAACTTCCATTTTGTAGGTGAGTAAACTTAGGTCTAAGGCTCACACTCAGACTTATGTGAAGTGATATAGTAAATGACAGAGCTGAGGATCTAGAGCTATTCTTTAATGTCCATATTCTTTGTATCACATAGACTGCCTCAATTTACAGTTCTTTTGGCTTTTGATTTCTTCACTCAATTGACTAACTTATCTCCAACTAGACTTTCCAGAAGGAAGAGAATCCAAATGAATATTTGAAAGAGAAGTAAAATGGTACTTACTGATAGAGAAGTTTTTATTGATGTAATTTTACTCTATTCTAAGTGAAAAAGGAAGTAATTGATAAATATGACTAAATTTATTAGTCATATTTCCAGTGTCTTAATGAAAATTTTAATCAAAATTGACTCATTCTGTACTCTCCAAAAGTTAAAAAATAATTATAGTAATCAAAGCAATGTTTAGCAGTATTTTCTTGATGGGTTAGCAATTTATAAAAATGTAGAGCTAAACTTTTATTTCTTTTAATTTTTTATTATTTTTATGCAAATGAATTTGTTAATATATTGTGCCATGCTCAATATTAA
Source organism: Macaca fascicularis (assembly GCF_037993035.2). NCBI lineage: Eukaryota > Metazoa > Chordata > Mammalia > Primates > Cercopithecidae > Macaca > Macaca fascicularis. Next base: position 90,392,686 of record NC_088380.1, on the reverse strand, counting down.
TAGATACATATATATTTATGACATATACAAAGCAATCATATTGTTCCCCTTGTTACTGTGGAATTATTAGTTTTGTTCTCAGTACTTCATAAAATAAATTATGTGTCAGTTTCAGGGAGAAATGTAGTTTCAGTGTGTATTAATCTAGGTAAGAGGCACTATGGCATCTTATAAATATTAACAGTTTATTCTGAATTTGTAAGATTTGAGTTTATTGTGACTTATAAATTATATATCTATCCCATCCCATGCTGGGTAATATTTTTAAAGTTTCAAAAATGAAATATGCTTTCCAGGGGGCATCTGTTTTGAGAAAACGAATACAACAGAGTTATTATCCTTTGGATTCTTAAAACATATTGACTCATCCTTATGATTATTCATTATGACTTCAAAGGAGAAAAATTAAACTTAAATCACTTTCTACTTCAGTAGTATAAGAACAAAAAGTAAGCTGGCAACAGGCAGAGGGAGGGAGAGCAGGATCACTATGTAGAGTACTAATTCTTTCACCCTGTCAGAATGAGAATAAGATGCTTTATGTGACCAGCATTTAAATTCCTCAGGGAAAAAAAAAGGTAACTGTAATCTTGCATGCGTCAGAATAAGTGGCAAATTAAAAGAAAAAAAAAAAAAAAGGAATCCAGTATAAGAGCCATGTTTATTTTTGGAGCTTTAAATTTGACTTTGTCCTGATGTTTAAAATATAGTCCTCATCATCTGAATGCACACTTTTTTTAATCAAACATTATTGTTGCTGTGTTTGATTTAGTGTAGTTTAGGATAAACTTCAATAGGATCTAAGTCTTATAATAATTTGGATTTAGATGAGCAAGAACAAGATTATTAAGAGACTCAAGCAATCTAGCTTCAAACTATAAACTTTCTTGTGGCTAATCTAACATAAATATCAAATTGGCACAATTTGACTCTAAAAAAATTTGACAATATTGAGTATTTGACAATAAAAAATCAGAATTATTTGGCATATTCTACAGGTACATGTGTAGATTGCAACCTCAGAAAAGTTGAAGAAATACTATTTTTGATATATTTGATTAAAAGTAACAAAAGTAGCTAATCAGCTAGTTAACAGTGTTTAAAAAAATATAAACTGTTGGGAGAGAATACCAAGTGAAAGCAAGTGATCAAGAGACAGCTGGAAAGAAGAATAAAGAAAAATGAAAATTCTAAGAGCAAATGTAATTGATGAAATAAATTCTGCATATGAAAACCAGAAGTCACAAAAATGATTAACCAGAAGGCTGGTGTTTAATTTCAATAGAAAGTATTCTTTACCTAATGAGATTAACCCAAAGGACCTGTTAACAATACCTTACATGTATTACAAAATAATGGCTACTTAACAGAGGCCTGGGACAAAGAAACTTATAACTGAAGAACTGAAGATGCCAGAGCTAATATAAGGATAATCGGGGAAACAAAGAAAAACAGCAAAGTAACTCTGAAATTAAATAGAAATCAGTGAAAAAAAAAATCTTCTATTCTTAAATTTGGATTCAACCTAATGATTTTTTCAATGAATTGCAATACTCTTGACCATATCTTTTCTTAGTTCTCAATAGTAATGTAGCATTTTGCCTATTGAGCCCGACTGCAGAAGTTGCCCAGGAATTAACATGAAGTAGATATATTAAGAATTCAGAATTTTGTACGAGGAACTATAAATCAATTGAGGGGAATCGAGACTCCTAAAATGTTTCGGAAATGGAGTAACCTACACTGTGTTATCTTATGTTAGATAGAACAAGATATGTCACGAAGAATTGTCTTGAGGCAGTTTATTTTCCCCCGCAAAGGATCGGAATGGTTGTCAAAACTTATGGTGGTTACATGTCCTTTGAAATATTTGAACAATTAAGGCCAATTGCTGAGACAGAACTTTGTCAGAAATTATACTGTTGATTAAGACTCAATGCCAAAGTAGTTTGATTTTCCCTCCCCATCTTCTATCCTGGCCTAGATAGAACCCTGACCTACCTTGCTCTCTCTCTTTCCCTCCCCTTTAAAAATCCACTGTGAGGCACATATTTTAATCTGTCTTTGCTTGTGGGGCAAAGAAGGTAGTAGCATTTCTGAGTCTACCACATTTATTCAGGTAGTTTCATATCAGTGTTTCTCTTTGTAACAATAAATATTATTGGTCATATATAACCTTCTAGTGACTCAATTCTACATATCTTGTCAGAGATACTGGATATGAAGTGATGAATTAAAAAAGAAAATACATATAAAATTTAATTCAAAGCATTTAATTACTGAGATAAGCTTAAGGCAGATAGAAATGACAAAACATTTGTGAAGGAAATGTAGAACAAAGTACATTTGTTGGCATATCATACAATTCAGTGGAAATAAAATTGTTTTGATCTTTTACCATATCTGTAGCTATTTCAGTATTCACCACTTTTTACATAAACTATTTTTAAAATTTTCATGATATTTTGACATGACCATTTTAAATATAAATGTTTATATTTTTCTGTTAAATGTTTTTCTGTTAGTTATGAGTCTATTTAGAAGCATAAACTAAATAATTTGTTGGAGCTTAATTTCTGTTTTTATCAATTTGCATGTGTGTAGCTTTGCTTATGCAAAATAAATGAAAGCAAGAACTAAGAAATCTAAATAAATATACATTTAATTTTCATTTTAAAATTTAAAATTATGCACATTTGTAGATGTCTAGAAACATAATTAAGCAATTAATTATTGCATAGACAAACTAAGAAGTTATTAAAACATTAGCATATTGTGGGATTGTTATTTGAGTTTATTTATTTATTTATTTTTCTTCAACATATCAAACTGAATGGCTTAGACTCTTGCAAATGGATCATTGAATCATCAAATTCTAGAAATTACCTCAATTAGAAATGAGTCAGAGTATGGCTTAAAGCAAACCTGGCCAAATATCATAATCCCCAGAATAGTGCTGCAATAAACATACGTGTGCATGTGTCTTTATAGCAGCATAATTTATAATCCTTTGGGTATATACCCAGTAATGGGATGGCTGGGTCATATGGTACATCTAGTTCTAGATCCTTGAGGAATCGCCATACTGTTTTCCATAATGGTTGAACTAGTACAATAGCAAAGACTTGGAATCAACCCAAATGTCCATCAGTGACAGATTGGATTAAGAAAATGTGGCACATATACACCATGGAATACTATGCAGCCATAAAAAAGGATGAGTTTGTGTCCTTTGTAGGGACTTGGATGCAGCTGGAAACCATCATTCTTAGCAAACTATCACAAGAACAGAAAACCAAACACCGCATGTTCTCACTCATAGGTGGGAACCGAATAATGAGATCACTCGGACTCAGGAAGGGGAACATCACACACCGGGGCCTATCACGGGGAGGGGGGAGGGGAGAGGGATTGCATTGGGAGTTATACCTGATGTAAATGACGAGTTGATGGGTGCAGCACAGCAACATGGCACAAGTATACATATGTAACAAACCTGCACATTATGCACATGTACCCTACAACTTAAAGTATAATAATAATAAATAAATTAAAAAAAAAAATAATCCCCAGAAAAGCTTTCTTAAAATACAAATACCCAGGCTTTCTCCTTGGAGATTTTGATTCCATAAGGGGTAAGAACTGAATATTTTAAAGTAGGATCTTAGTAAGTGTTCCATTTCATTTTTTAAAAAATTTTCCTCTCTCATATTTCTTTATCTATTATTCTATACAAATATTTCCTTAATTGAGCTCTGCTTCCATATTCTCAAGGGTCGGCAGATTTTCTGTTTTTAAATGTTATGATTAAATTTTGATAACATATTATATCGTATGATTCTATTTACATGAGATGTCCAGAATAAGTACATTTATAGGGACAGAAGGTAGATTAGTGCTTGCCTGGGGTAGGGAGACAGGGAAAATGAGAGAGACTGCTAATGGTAATGGGGCTTTCTTTTTGGCGTCATGAAATGTTCTGGAATGGACAAAGGTGACCGTTGCCCAACCTTACTAATATATTACGAACCACTGATGCTAGCTTACTGTAAACGGGTGAATTTTATGGTTTTTGAAAAAAAAAATCTCAATTTTAAAAAGTGATAAACCAAAAACAATGTTTGACGATAACACATAATTTGATATTAGCATGTTCTGAGTTTTGTGGATTACTGCCAAATAACCTATTGCCAAATAAGCCTGATATTGTTGGTATCAGCTTGTGATATATAATAATCAGAAGTAAATGGGAAATTTAAACGAGGAAGATTTGATGTATAAAAAATATATTTGGATTGACTTTTGGCTTAGGATTGACCAAAGAACAAAGCTGGAGGCATCATGCTACCTGACTTCAAACTATTCTACAAGACTACAGTAACCAAAACAGCATGGTACTGGTACCAGAACATATATAGAACAATGGAACAGAACAGAGGCCTCATAAATAATACCTTACATCTAAAACTATCTGATCTTTGACAAACCTGACAAAAACAAGAAATGGGGAAAGGATTCCCTATTTAACAAATGGTGCTGGGAAAACAGGCTAGCCATATGTAGAAAGCTGAAACTGGATCCCTTCCTTACATCTTATACAAAAATTAATTCAAGATGGATTAAAGATTTAAATGTTCGACCTAAAACCACAAAAACCCTAGACAAAAACCTAGGCAATACCATTCAGGACATAGGCATGTGCAAAGACTTCATGTCCAAAACACCAAAAGCAATGGCAACAAAAGCCAAAATTGACAAATGGTATCTAATTAAACTAAAGAGCTTCTGCACAGCAAAAGAAACTACCATCAGAGTGAACAGGCAACCTACAGAGTGGGAGAAAATTTTCGCAATCTACCCATCTGACAAAGGGCTAATATCCAGAATCTACAAAGAACTCAAGCAAATTTACAAGAAAAAAACAACCCCATCAAAAAGTGGGCAAAGGATATGAACAGACACTTCTCAAAATAAGACATTTATGCAGCCAACAGACACATGAAAAAATGCTCATCATCACTGGCCATCAGAGAAATGCAAATCAAAACCACAATGAAATGCCATCTCACACCAGTTCGAATGGCGATCATTAAAAAGTCAGGAAACAACAGGTGCTGGAGAGGATGTGGAGAAATAGGAACACTTTTACACTGTTGGTGGGACTGTAAACTAGTTCAACCATTGTGGAAGACAGTGTGGCAATTCCTTAGGGATCTAGAACTAGAAATACCATTTGATCAGCCATCCCATTACTGGGTATATACCCAAAGGATTATAAATCATGCTGCTGTAAAGACACATGCACACGTATGTTTATTGTGGCAGTATTCACAATAGCAAAGACTTGGAACCAACCCAAATATCCGTCAATGATAGACTGGATTAAGAAAATATGGCACATATACACCATGGAATACTATGCAGCCATAAAAAAGGATGAGTTTGTGTCCTTTGTAGGGACATGGATGAAGCTGGAAACCATCATTCTCAGCAAACTATGGCAAGGACAAAAAACCAAACACTGCATGTTCTCACTCATAGGTGGGAATTGAACAATGAGATCACTTGGACACAGGAAGGGGAACATCACACACTGGGGCCTGTTGTGGGGTGGGGGGAAGGGAGAGGGATAGCATTAGGAGATATACTTAATGTAAATGACGAGTTAATGGGTGCAGCACACCAACATGGCACAACAAACCTGCACGTTGTGTACATGTACCCTAGAACTTAAAGTATAATTATATATGTGTGTGTGTATATATCTATATATAGACGAGAAAATGTCAAATAGATTGCACAGTTTTTCTAATAGAGGAAAGTGGTGAGGGAATTGAATTGGTACAGTACAAATGCCAGAAGAGGCAAGTCAAACTCAGAGAGTGGGCCACTGGAAACAGCATATTTACATTGTGATCAACATTGTGCGTTTCATAAGGCAAGCTATCCTTGAAAATCAGCCTGTGTTTTTAATTCCATCATCTTTTTAACACCATGTCAAGCTAATTTTTTATTTTAAAAGGAGAGATTATTTCCTTTATGGAAATTTCCCTTTGTTGGTGGCTGTGATAGTCCATCTTTGGAATGATCTTCCTCCTTTTATTTTATTTTTATTTTTTTCTCTTTTTAAAAGCCATTTTTCTTTTTTGTACCTCATTTGTACATGCTTTTACATCAATAGTAGATTGATATAGATATAGATATGTATATATAATACATACATAAATATTAAACATATATTTCAGAAGAAAAGCACAATGAAAACTATAAGGAATAAAAAATAATCTGAGCTTATCTTCATTTATCTTGTAATTAACCACCCAAATATTTTCCTAAGAATTGTATTAAATGAATTTAGAGTGAAGCTTCATGTGAAACAGAATGTTTAAAATGACTGATTATAGGATTTGCCACATAACCTTCTACCATGTAAACAGGTTTATGTTTCTGAATTATTTGGGGGTGAAGAATTTTAATTGGTGATTTTGTTTTTGTTGTTAGTAATGTTTTCATTTCTTAAAACGTATGCACACAGTGTAGAAAGATAATAATTGAATTAAAAGTGAATATAGGTGTTTAACACTCCAAATAAAAAACAAAATGTTGGCCGGGCGCGGTGGCTCACGCCTGTAATCCCAGCACTTTGGGAGGCTGAGGCGGGTGGATCACGAGGTCAGGAGATCGAGACTATCCTGGCTAACGCGGTGAAACCCTGTCTCTACTAAAAGTACAAAAAAAATTAGCCAGGCCTGGTGGCGGGCGCCTGTTGTCCCAGCTACTTGGGAGGCTGAAGCAGGAAAATGGCGTGAAGCCTGGAGGCAGAGCTTGCAGTGAGCCGAGATCATGCCACTGCAGTCCAGCCTGAGCGACAAAGCAAGACTCCATCTCAAAAAAAAAAAAAAAAAAAAACCTTAGAAATTTATCTAAGATCACATATAAGGGAATAATTATTTTATAAGTAACTGATATCATGTCAAATGCTAGTTGCATTAATAAGTAAAAGCCTCAGATATGAGGAATCCATGTAACATTGCAGTAAGAGTATTTCTTCTTGACTTGCTGGTTAGTAACTAAAGCCATTTTATTCATGTGCTTACTATGTGCCTGGACTTGTGTTAAATGTATTATATGAATTCTATTAGCATTTCCATTTTACAGTGGATGAACTGAGGCTTAGAGAGAATTTTAATAACTTTATTACATTAAAAAACTTTTTTACATTAACTTTATTACAACAGACAAAAAATAGATAAATGGCAGGACCTACAGAATGATATAAGGCAACACATATACACTTTAGATAGGATGAATGTAAATGAACTCAGGTCATCTGCCTCCAGAGCTTGCTTTCTTGCTTTGGTAGACATCAAATCATATTCCCAGATGCCATGTGGTCTTTCTGTAGTAACATCTGACTGTGCTAATATGGCATAAACAATAATCATTCAGATACATATTTTTTGTACATGGCAAAATCTGTTGAAGAACTCTAATATGTCTTACTCCCAACCTTCGATGAAAACAATGGAATAAGAATTTAAGCTATTTATACTCATTATGGAAAGTAGAGATCATGAATAAATGATTTTAATAATGTATACTCACAAGTTACATAATACAATGTACTAATTCCCATTAGTATATTAATGGGATTTATATACATTGATTATATTAATAGCATTATTAAAATGATGGCCAGAGGTGTGTTCTTTTTAATAATGGCATGGCTGTAAGGGTTAATCTAATTGCTTAATTTATCATCATTTCTGTTAAGCATTTCTGTAGTTCCTATGGTGCCTGATAATAGTGCAATCAAGTTTAGAGTCATCAGAACTCTAATTTTGACCCATTGTTTTAATATTTACTAAGCAGCCTATAACTTTATAGCACTACTGATAATACTTTAAAATATTTTTTCACTTCCAAAGGTTGACAGATTACTTCTCTATTAAAAATTGGGTAAGCAAAGACACCTGTAGTAATTGGTTAATAGAGGGCTAATAAGTTTATCTAGGAAAATCATTTTGGATAATGAGGGTTTTCACCCATGGCTTAGATTTTCAATATGATACTCAGTTGCACATAATATTGTCTCATTTATTCTTTTTTGTGGGGGAGGGTGGTTTTTTCTAAGCTTTACTTAAATGGTAGGCTCTTCAGTTCAAGGACGAAATAAAATTTTAATTTAGCCTCTTTTGTTTTAGAATTAGAGAATCCGATTTTAAATATTTTACTTCATAACTGGTTGTCAATTACCTATTTTATGTATTTCATAAGTTACATAGTTTTGCTTTTACAGTTTCCTTCTTCCTTTGCTATTTTATTTCCTTTTGTTTCTTAGCAATGGAATGATAAATTAATGTTTACTGAAACACAGTATCTCTGTTAACTTATCAGCATTACCCATGGATTCATTTTCCTTTTCATCATGATAAGAAATGCATTGCTAGATAAGAATATATATTCCGGACAGGCAGTTTCCTTGTTGGTATTCTCTGTAGACATCGCTTCCAAGGGAAGAAAATTTGTCTTTTGTTGGCAAATTGTTATTCTGCTTGTTACCTTGCTCTCATTATAATGTCTTCATCTTAGCAGTGCATGATTTCTGTGCACAGTATGTCTTGCTGTGCTTGTGCTGGTTTTAGTACTGAGATGCTGCTTTTGACATGACAGGAGTCAGTGTCCTGGCAGGTGAAATCTTTCAAAGAACTGAGTGATGAATTAACGAAAATAACTATCTGTGTTTAGGTATGTAGAGATCATTGACACATATATTGAGTCAATGTTTATCCTGTGCTGCTTGTGAACAGATCAGAATAAAAAGATGTGGGGAATGTATGAAGGAAATGAAACACTTGATACCTGACTTTAAGTAGTTATAATCTATACTCTAGTCATAGTCTCCACATCCAGAGCTTGTGATGTGGCCATGCAGTCGTAGAGTGAGAAGAAATTCTTTCCACGAATTACCTTAAGTATTTCTTTCACTTAAAATATGTTAATCTTCCAAATTAAAATCACCTTTCAAGGAAGAGCCAATGGGGTATGTTTCTACCTGCAGTACATCTAGCTTTAGAAGACTTCCTCTCTGATGTGGAGAAATAGGAACATTTTTACACTGTTGGTGGGAGTATAAATTAGCTCAACCATTCTGGAAGACAGTGTGGAGATTCCTCAAGGATCTAGAACCAGAAATACCATTTGACCCAGCAATCCCATTACTGAGTGTATACTCAAAGGATTATAAATCATTCTACTATAAATACACATCCACATGTATGTTTATTGCAACACTGTTCACAATAGCAAACACTTGGAACCAACTCAAATGCCCATCAATGATAGACTGGATAAAGAAAATGCTGCACATATACACCATGGAATACTATGCAGCCATAAAAAAGGATGAGCTCATGTCCTTTGCAGGGGCATGGATGAAGCTGGAAACCATCATTCTCAGCAAACTAACACAAAAACAGAAAAGCAAACACCACATGTTCTCACTCATAAGTAGGAGTTGAACAATGAGAACATCTGGACACAAGGAGGGGAATATAACACACCAGGGCTTGTTGTAGGGTGGGGGGCTAGGGGAGGGATAGCATTAGGAGAAATACCTAATGTAGATGATGGGTTTATGGGTGCAGCAAACCACCATGGCACGTGTATACCTATGTAACAAATCTGCACATTCTGCACATGTATCCCAGAACTTAAAGCATATATATATTCTTAAAAAAAGAAGACTTCCTCTGTATTAGACACTGAGATAAGCTTTTAATGTGCTGGATATTATTTTTCTCAATAAACCTACGAGTCTCATATTAGACATAGGAAATAAAGACTTCATGATAGTAAGGAACTCAGGTTTGTCTGACTCCAGAAACAGAGCTCTTAATTTACTATATTCAGTTCAAGAAATGCTTCACACACTACGTAAATGTATTTCTATCCACCAAACAAAATACAGTTGAACCTTGAAAAACATGAATTTGAACTGTGTTCATCTACTTCTACTTAGATTTTTTTTTTTTCAATAAATATAGTGTGCCTTCTGTATTGGCAGGTACTGCATATGCAAGCAAATGCAGATCTGAAATCCAGTATCAGGGATGTGAAATCACCATTTAGAGAGTTGACTTTTCTTATCTGCACTTCCACAGGGCCAACTGTGGGAATTATGAGGGGATTTTGGTGTCTGCTGATCCCAAGGATCGACTGTCAATAGAACCATTGTCAACAAGTTCATTTTCTCGCTTTTCTTAGGTTTTGCTTTTCCATCTTTTATGGAGTATGATTTACTTTCAAATCTCCTCTGAAGAAACCTATTAGTCAGTCAACTGCAAAAAATCTTCTCCATAATATCTACCTGGAATATAGCTTGCTTCCATTCACCTTCTTCCTTTGTCAATGTACGTTGCTCATGGTTGCAGTGCCTACTGTGCTGCTTTTCAAATGCACATATTCTTCTTCAGAGGCTTGTTGTTGTTACGTTTTTAAGTAGATTCAGGTTTTTATCCCCTCATTACAGAGTTCAATATTCTTCTCTTTTTTCTTAAGGGGTTGCTCCTCTCCACATTAAAAAAATATGTTTTTCTATAATATGTTCAAGTGTGAATCTAATTAGCTAACTGTATTAACAGATAGGATGATATTTTGTGGCTTTATATTAAGCCATTAACTAAAAAGCAGACACTTTTTACCTTTCTGGGTTTAAGGAGAAAAAATGTAACAATTTTTTTATTCAGCAAAATAACTTGAACATATTTCATATTTTATAGAGGTGGTACTTTCAACAGTACTGTGACTCAACAATTTTGCTTTTCCATTTATTTGTAAAGAAAAGGCAGAGTGCCATTTGGTTCACTGACAACTTAGAATAGAAAATATGTCTTTAGAGTTGGGGTGGTTTGGGAAGAAAGGAATAGGAGTTGAAAGAAGATTTGAAGTAGCACCTCAATTCCTGTCTGAGAGAATTCATCTAAATTATATGGAACTGCTGTCCTATGTTCAGGGCATTCTGCATTTGAATCCATTTGGGAAACATTTTGTCCTATAACAGGAGTGGGGGACTTTTAGGATTAAGATATGTAAAAGGATAGGGCAACACATGTATATTAATTACTGTTGCTAACTATTTATGCCAGAATTTATAATATATTCCTGTTAAATAATACAGATATGCTGAAATGTGATACGAATATGAAAAGTTACCTAAGTAAAAGATGAAGATGGATTTATAATATTCTCTCTCTTTCTCTCTCTCTCTCTCTCTCTCTATATATATATATATATATACACACATACACACACACACACATATACACAATAGTCAATAAAAATATTCTTTGTGGAGATTGAAGAAAAGACCAAGAGCATATAATATATCAACTAACATTCAGGATCTATTTTCTTCACCTGAATAGGTCCTGAATATTAGTTGATTCATATTTTGGAACGTGAACATTCATGTTTTGGAAGTTAATGCAGAATATTTTTCCTGCTCCGTATAAAAATCATATAAAACATGCAACTGAGACACCGATCTGGGCAAGGGCAAATGAGAGTAATCACCCAATTTTTTCTCATTACTGAAAATTGTCAAAATGTTGTGAGGGTATACTTTGCAATAGATTGGCATGTCACAGTTTGCTTTGCACACATCTTAATCATTGTGAATCTAAGAGAAACAGTTAATAAGACATGGGCTTTTGCAATGAGTTTTTTTGCCTACATGAAGTAAGATGCTGGGACTTACAATATTTCATGCAGAATCTTTTTTTGCATTGCTCTTACAGGACTCTCAGGAGGAATACAGTCTTTGTCAATCATAAAGGAAGGAAGAGTCAATGACATGGGATCCCAAAGAGGGCTAAAATGTCTCATATCTAATTCTGTACTCCCCCTCTTAACCAAATTTGTGTCAGGAAGAGGCACAGAACTCCACCAAAGGATTATGGTACCTTAATCCAAGGAAGTTGGATAGAGGCTAGTATTTAAAATTGTCATTTTGGTAGGCCCCACTAGTGGATTTTATCCCCTGCTAGGTTGGACAATCCTCAGTACATACACCTTACTTACACCAAGGTAAGATTCTGGATGAGTGAGGCATATGCCTCTCTCTCATAAAGTGGGAGCAGGACTAGCAGGAATAGCAGTATGGGAAAGAATAAAGGTCTGGGACCTCACTTTCAGAAAGAGGACATATAGATTTTGAGAATTTAGAAATTGATTTTTAAAAAGCAATCTGTTAAGTTTTCATAAATCTTTAGGTCATACATACTTGTATTTGATTTCAACAGCTTTTTTCTTTTTGTTATTACCAAAGAGTATTCAATCTCTTATTGTTGTCTGCTATCTGAAGCCTGTTTTACAAAGATGGTACCTGCAAATGTAGGGTGGAATATTCCTCCCTTCCTTTCTTCCCCACCGTATTACCTTATTCTTTTGCTTTTTCCCAATCCGTCCCTCCCTCCCTCCCTCCCTTCCTTCCTGTCTCTGCATGTACACTGACTGACACGTAATGTTCTCTGGAGCTGCAGGTCTTGCCCACTCAAATTCTGTGCCCTCTGCAGGTCTCTAACTCTAAATTCTGAAGAGGATATAACTGTGTTGTGTGTTATATTACTTAGGCAAAGTCTGGATGGAGCCAGTTTTGAACCATATTTAGTAACATTAAGCACACAGATTCAAATCAAGATCTCCTGAATCTAATAATCCAAGTTACAAATTCATTCTCATTTACTCATTCCATGAATATTTATTAAGCATCTTGAGCATCTACTCTGTTCCAGGGTCTGTGCTCCGTTGTTTTTTGTTTGTGTTTGTTTTTTAGATGAAGTTTCGCTCTTGTCACCCAGGCTGGAGTGCAATAACACCATCTCAGCTCACTGCAACCTCCGCCTTCTGAGTTCAAGTGATTCTCCTGCCTCAGCCTCCCTAGTAGCTGGGATTACAGGTGCCTGCCACCATGCCCGGCTAATTTTTGTATTTTTAGTAGAGACGGGGTTTCACCATGTTGGCCACGGTGGTCTCAAACTCCTGACCTCTGGTGATCTGCCTGCCTCGGTCTCCCAAAGTGCTGGGGTTACAGGTGTGAGCCCAGCCTGTGCTCAGTTTTAAGAAAAATAAGGTGTGATCTCCATCCTGCATGAGCTCACAGAGGCCTTTGTGAGATTAAATGATAAGCAAAATTTGCTAATACTTACTATGTAAGAAGAGTTGTAACTGAGAGGTGCACTAAGTATTCTTGGAGAACAAGAGGGGGAAAAATGATTATGTCTTTCCTAGGGGAGTTGGGAAGACTTTAGAGGGAAGGTCGTGACCTTTGAGCAGTGAAGGTACTTAAAACATAGTTGTTGAGAAAGACCCATTTTAGTTAGTGACAGAAGATAGACTGCTGTTATATACAGGAGAATATATCTACTAGCTCTCTGCTCTTTATTTGTAACATTTCCAGGAAAACCTAGAAATTTTAAAACTGCAATAGAAGCTGAACTGTTAACTACTGGAAAAGTTGAGTGTGTTGAAGTGAGCAGAATTTGCTTCAAATGCAATCTCCAGGGATTTTGGAAGATGTATTTCATTTGATATATTTCCTATCTGCTTTAAATGTATAATATAGCATCTCAAAGTGATCCCATTTTATTACCCAAAATAATGCACTCTATTATGCTTATTCTTTCAGTTTTATTATTGTTTCTTACAATTAGTAGATTTAAAAATTAATGTCTAACCCGGCATTTGTCAACCACAGAATTATTAAACTTTAAACCATGAATTATTTGTTGTGTGGGGGCTGTCCTCTGTGTTGTAGGATGATTTAGCAGCATCTCTGAACTTTTATCTATTACATACCAGTAGAATACCCTAGTTAGGACAACCAAAAATGTCTCCAAACACTACCGAGTGCCCCACTGGGGGACAAAATCACCCCACTTGAGAATTATTGGTTTAGTTTGACTCCAATATTTTCAAGCCCTCTTGATTTTTTATATTTTTAATCTGATGTTGTCCCACAGTCATCCTTACTTATTGTTTACTATAATATTGTTATTACTATAATCATTATTTTGTGCCTGGATATTCACTAACAATGTGTTGTCCTAATCAAATATAAATCCTATCCTTGGTCTCATCCAAGATTTTCTTCGGCAACAGAACCTGGCTGGGATACTTCCTTTAGTGATATAGATTGCCTTTTTCCTTCCTCATATAAATAGAGACATTAGGTGATTTCAAATAGAATTATAGGGGAGGCAGAAGCCCAAGGTGTATTACTACTCTTGCCTATCCTGGATCATGTATCTCATGTATGTTTCACAATTCAGTAGAATACAGCCTGAAATTCTTTTGTGGTATATAAGTTATAATAAATTTCCCTGGCTAGCCAAAGGTGGGGAGAGAGAGATGAAGAGCAGGAAGAAAATGGATGTTAGGAAACACCATTCTTGCTTCAATCTGAACTAGCTGTGTTTTCTACTCCCATCTAATATAGGTAGAAAATCATGAGAAAATGAAAAGAATAGTTATTGTTCAGAGAATTCTCTGAGATGCTTCCCAGTTTAAAACTAGGGGCAGGCAGGCCAGGCTACAATACTAAGAACAGAAATAAAACCACATATTTACCACTTCAGTGCTGCTTCCTCGTATAAGGAAAAAACATCTCTCTGCTTACCCTCTGACTCTCCAGGTTTCTTCATTAAATTGTCAAAAGTTCCATTGACCATCACAGAAATTGAGTTTCCTATTTTCCGAGCAAAAGGGAGAACGTTGAATGAATGGCAAATGAACAATAGTGTTTAAAAGAAAACTTAGTTCGGCGGTCACATTACAAAATGTAGGATACTCAGATAGGGAAAGAATCATTTTTTCTATATTAGCATTTTATGTATGTGGGAACACACAAAAAACATTTTAAACTACTTATCTTCTTAGAAACCTCTAGAAACTGCAAAATCAAGTCAATCAAAATATACAATATGACAGTTGCCAAAGAATGCTAGTTTGAAATTTCATTATAGAATCTCCTCTTCAGAATCTGTTAAACACAGCTCTGCTGGGGTTCTGGGTAAAATAAGCTGCACAAATAATTATTTTTTGTTGCTTTTAAGAGCTTCTAATTTAAGATACTAAAAAGTTAAATATGTATATAAAAAATAAGTGATAAAAGAATCACTGGAGAGAGAAGTAAAAAAATACCCCAACATTTAAATTAATAAGATAAATACTCTATAGTTAAATAAGGAGGTTTTTCTGCAACTATTTGCAGGAGAGTCTTGTTGCACTTGCATAATAGTGGTATTCTAGCCATAGGGTCCATCCTTGTACAAAATCTAGAGGAAAAACCAGGATGAAATGGATGTAAATTGGTAGATCAAATTATTGTTTTGTTTTATTTATCAAAACATGCATGCACATATTTAAATGAGTTAGGTAGTGCCATGCAATTTATGAGGACAAAAGAAGTCCCTTCTCCCCTTTCCTTCCATGTATTTCATTTTCCAGAGAAAACTAATTCATATAGTGATTTCCTTTTCAAATTTTCCATGTATTATACTAAAGTTACTATTTTTTAATTTATAGATTTTCATCATAATTTACTGACTTCCTGCTATGAGAGATGAGTGTGCTCATGTGACACCCAATTAAACACTTAATCCACTCAATTACATGAAGGTACAAGTTGCTCGGTAGGTTTTTAGTGCCGTTTACTTAAAAAGATGGTCAATCAGTTGGAAGGTATTTCCTTCTAAATTTTTTCATCTTCTGGGAAGGACATGATGACTGGAATTGTAGCAACTTCTGTGACCATGAAGTAACACTAAGGAAGGGACAGGTGTTTGGCAGAATAGTCCATAACACATAACAGAACCCACATGTCCACACCCTAATTCTTGGAACCTGTAAATATATTGTCTTATATGACCAAAAGGATTTTCAGGTATTATTAACTTTATGGACCTTGAGATGAGGAAATGCGACTGGAGTATTTTGCTGTATATGGCAGAAAAAACAAACAAACAAACAAACAAACAAAAACGGACCTTTGTAGGTGTGATTAAATTTATGGACCTTGAGATAGGGCAATGTTACTGCGTTATCCAGGTTAACTGAAACTAATAATATGATTTCCACAACTGTGGCTGAATAATGGAAGAGTCAGAGAGAAACTCTCTTTTAAAAAAATCAAAACAAGCTTTATTTAAGAAGAGTTTCTATAATAACTTTGGTAAAGCTGCAAGCGTTTTTTTTACAATTATAATTCTAGAGACCTAATGATCCCAGTGTTCAAAAAAATTTTTTAAAAATTAGTAACAAAGACAAACTCACACCAAAAAGAAACAGCTTTTATTTGGCTGGGGAATGTATAGCTGTTGGTTTCAGCTCTGCTCTAAAATAGGCTCACTAGTTTTTTTGAAATTAAGTGAGATAGAGTTGCCCACAGAAGGAAATATCTTTTAATAAGCAAGCTACTTGTAATGATGAATGTTATGTGACAATTTAAAAAGCCCATTGGGTGCCTAGATATTATGGCTCGTAATATCTGATCAAGCATTATTATGAGTTTGTGAAGGGATTTTGACTGAGTTTACTATTTAACATTTAAATTGGTAGACTGAATAAAGCAGCATACCCTTCTTAATGTAGGTGGCCCTTATCCAATCAGTTAAAGTTCTGAATAAAACAAAACTGTTGACCCCCTCCGCCCACCACCAAATAAGATGGAATTCCTCTTACCTGACTGTCTTAAAGCTGAGGAGCATAGATTCTTCCTGCATCCTGACTCACACTGAAATACCAGCTCTTCCTGGGTCTTGAGCCTGCTGGTGTTCAAACTGTTACTACAACTATTGGCACACCTGGTTTTCAGGCCTTTGGACTTGACTGTAACTACCCCAGTGGCTTTCCTGTGTCTCTAGCTTGCTGAGTGCAGACCTTGGAACTTGTCAGCTTCCATAACGGTGTGAGCTAATTCCTTATCATCTCTCTCTCTCTCTCTCCATCCGATTAGTTCTATTTTTCTAAACAACCCCGACTAACGTACTTCTTAGTCAAGAGTATTCGCTCCTTAGAAAATACACTTCATTAACAAGGCCCAGGTGGTGGGGTGTCTGATCCAGCACTAGTTTCATACGCAGCTTACAGAATTGTGAAGTCAGCAGTGGTTACCATATAGTATGCAAAATAGGAGCATTCACTGAAAATGGAGAACGGCTATTGAGGAAAAGGAATTTTCCCTAGTTTCCACCCAGCCTTTAAACTTGCTAAAATTAAAGGCTGTTATCTGCAGCATCTTAGGGCGAACATTAGAAACAAACAAAATATACTCATGATCAATTTCCAGAGATACTCTGTTTCAAAAGAAAGCGGAACCTTTCGGTCAGGGTTTCTATAGGGGAATCTATCTCACATTGACTTTTGTTCTCATATTATATAAGACATTAGCCAGAGTATGTTCTACCACAGGCCCTCGTGTGTCTAGAATTGGTGGGTTCTTGATCTCACTAACTTCAAGAATGAGGCTGCAGACCTTTGCAGTGAGTGTTACAGTTTTTAAACATGCTGTGTCTGGAGTTAGTTCCTTCAGACCTTCAGATGTGTCTGGAGCTTCTTCCTTCTGGTGGGTTCATGGTCTCATTGGCTTCAGGAGTGAAGCTGCAGACTTTCCTGGTCAGTGTTACATCTCATAAAAGCAGCGCGGACCCAAAGAGTGACCTGCAGTGAGATTTATTGCGAAGAGCAAATGAACAAAGCTTCCACAGCATGGATTGGGACCCAAGTGGATTGCCATTGCTGGCCGCGGCAGCCTGCTTTTATTCCCTTATCTGACCCCACCCACCTCCTGCTGATTGGTCTGTTTTATAGAGAACTGATTGGTCTATTTTACAGAGAGCTGATTGGTCCGTTTTGACAGAGTGCTGATTGGTGCATTTACAATCCTTGAGCTAGACACAATGCTAGACGGAAAAGTTCTCCAAGTCCCCACTAGGTGAGCTAGACACAGAGTACCAATTGGTGTATTTACAAACCTTGGGCTAGAGGCAGAGTGCTGATTGGTGTATTTACGATTCTCTAGCTAGACGTAAAAATTCTCCAAGTCCTCACCAGATTAGCTAGATACAGAATGATGATTGGTGCACATACAATCCTCTGGCTAGATATAAAAGTTCTCCAAGTCCCTCTCTGGCTCAGGAGTCCAGCTGGCTTCACCTAGTGGATCCTGCAGTGGGGCTGCAGGCGGAGCTGCCGGCCAGTCCCGAGCCTCCCCTCCACTACTCAGCCCTTGGGCTGTTGATGGGACCCTGTGCCAGGGAGCAGGGGGCAGCGCCTGTCGGAGAGGCTCAGGCCGCGCGGGAGCCCACCGCAGGTGGGGAGCTCAGATATGGCGGGCTGCAGGTCTGGAGCTCTGCCCTGGGGGGAGGCAGGGGGGAGGCAGCTAAGGCCAGGGGAGAATTTGAGTGCAGCGCTGGCGGGCCAGCACTGCTGGGGGAGTGCTAAGCTGCTCGCCCGGGTGCTAAGCCCCTCACTGCCCTGGGCGGGTGGCGCCTGCCTGCAGCTTAGTGTGCGGGGCCTGCCGAGCATGAGCCTGTGCCCGCGCCCTCCGGAACTGGCACTGGCCCGCGAGCACCGGGCACAGCCCGGATTCCCGCGCGCCTCTCGCTCCACACCTCCCCGGCAAGCAGAGGGAGGCGGCTCCGGCCTCAGCCAGCCCAGAGAAGTACTCCTACGGTGCGATGGCGGGCTGAAGGGCTCCTCAAGCGCCGCCAGAGTGGATGCGGAGGCCGAGGAGGCGCTGAGAGTGAGGGCTGCTAGTACATTGTCACCTCTCACTAGCTCATGCCACTCATAGGCCAGTAGGTGATAACTGTTGGTGGATACATAAAGCAAGGTCCAAAGTTAAGGAAACCAGACTGCTTTTGCATGGTGAGATAGCTGGAAAGTAAACTCCTCAAAAATATATTTGTAAACTACATCTGTACTGACAACATTTTTATAAAATATTATCTCATATTGAGGAGGCTGCTTTAGGCTCTTTGCTTGCTTTGTCTACAGAGTTTTTTTCCCCTAAGATACATGTAGTTGTTGAATATCAGGCAGAGACTTGGCTGTCTGTCTTCAGGAAATTGACATAAAATCTCAGGGCATCTTCTTGTCAATAGCTAGAGAGTAGTGTTTACCAATGAACTCGTAGATCTTTGTTCCCTTTTTGCTCTGCCAATAATTAGCTTTACTAGCTCTGAAGATGGAGGAAAGGACCTTGATTCAGGGAATGCAAGTGATCCCTAACAGCTGTGAAAGGCAAGGAGAAAGATTCTCTCCTAATACCTCAAAAAGAAATGCAATTCCACTAACACCTTAAGTTTGGCTCAGTAAGGCTCATGTTGAATATCTGACTTACAGAAATGTAAGATACTAATTGTTTGGGTTAAGCGACTTAGTTTTTGGTAATTGGTTATGGCAACAATAGAGACCTAATACAGAAACTAATGTCAGAATATGGGAACAGAAATATGGAGGGAACCTGAAATACTGATGAGTTCATAAAGCCCTGGAAGACTGCATTTGAACACTGTGTGTGTGTGCGTGCGTGTGTGTGTCTGTGAGAAAGAGAGAGAACACATAAAACTATGTTGTGTTTATTTATTTATTTATTTAGCCTAGTCTTTGTTTCGCATATCAATATACCATTCTTTAACAATTTAATGAAGACTGAGCTCCTTTATACATTCTCTACCCTTCTCTCATCCTCCAAACTAATGCTTCACATTTTGCTGAAATTAGTATCCGGAGTTATTATTTAAACAGTGCAAATAATTCATTGCTGAGTCGAGAAATCTGCTATGTATTTCTTTCTTTTTTTTTTTTTTTTTTATACTTTAAGTTCTAGGGTACATGTGCATAACGTGCAGGTTTGTTACATATGTATACTTGTGCCATGTTGCTGTGCTGCACCCATCAACTCGTCAGCACCCATCAACTCGTCATTTACATCAGGTATAACTCCCAATGCAATCCCTCCCTCCTCCCCCCTCCCCCCTCCCCATGATAGGCCCCAGTGTGTGATGTCCCCCTTCCCGAGTCCAAGTGATCTCATTGTTCAGTTCCCACCTATGAGTGAGAACATGCGGTGTTTGGTTTTCTGTTCTTGTGATAGTTTGCTAAGAATCATGGTTTCCAGCTGCATCCATGTCCCTACAAAGGACACAAACTCATCCTTTTTTATGGCTGCACAGTATTCCATGGTTTATATGTGCCACATTTTCTTAATCCAGTCTGTCACTGATGGACATTTGGGTTGATTCCAAGTCTTTGCTATTGTGAATAGTGCCGCAATAAACATACGTGTGCATGTGTCTTTATAGCAGCATGATTTATAATCCTTTGGGTATATACCCAGTAATGGGATGGCTGGGTCATATGGTACATCTAGTTCTAGATCCTTGAGGAATCGCCATACTGTTTTCCATAATGGTTGAACTAGTTTACAATCCCACCAACAGTGTAAAAGTGTTCCTATTTCTCCACATCCTCTCCAGCACCTGTTGTTTCCTGACTTTTTAATGATCGCCATTGTAACTGGTGTGAGATGGTATCTCATTGTGGTTTTGATTTGCATTTCTCTGATGGCCAGTGATGATGAGCATTTTTTCATGTGTCTGTTGGCTGTATGAATGTCTTCTTTTGAGAAATGTCTGTTCATATCCTTTGCCCACTTTTTGATGGGGTTGTTTGTTTTTTTCTTGTAAATTTGTTTGCGTTCTTTGTAGGTTCTGGATATTAGCCCTTTGTCAGATGAGTAGTTTGCAAAAAATTTCTCCCATTCTGTAGGTTGCCTGTTCACTCTGCTGGTAGTTTCTTTTGCTGTGCAGAAGCTCTTTAGTTTAATGAGATCCCATTTGTCAATTTTGGCTTTTGCTGACGTTGCTTTTGGTGTTTTAGACATGAAGTCTTTGCCCATGCCTATGTCCTGAATGGTACTACCTAGGTTTTCCTCTAGGGTTTTTATGGTATTAGGTCTAACATTTAAGTCTCTAATCCATCTTGAATTAATTTTCGTATAAGGAGTAAGGAAAGGATCCAGTTTCGGCTTTCTACTTATGGCTAGCCAATTTTCCCAGCACCATTTATTAAATAGGGAATCCTTTCCCCATTTCTTGTTTCTCTCAGGTTTGTCAAAGATCAGATGGCTGTAGATGTGTGCTATTATTTCTGAGGACTCTGTTCTGTTCCATCGGTCTATATCTCTGTTTTGGTACCAGTACCATGCTATTTTGGTTACTGTAGCCTTGTAGTATAGTTTGAAGTCAGGTAGTGTGATGCCTCCAGCTTTGTTCTTTTGACTTAGGATTGTCTTGGAGATGCGGGCTCTTTTTTGGTTCCATATGAACTTTAAAGCAGTTTTTTTCCAATTCTGTGAAGAAAGTCATTGGTAGCTTGATGGGGATGGCATTGAATCTATAAATTACCTTGGGCAGTATGGCCATTTTCACAATATTGATTCTTCCTATCCATGAGCATGGTATGTTCTTCCATTTGTTTGTGTCCTCTTTTATTTCACTGAGCAGTGGTTTGTAGTACTCCTTGAAGAGGTCCTTTACATCCCTTGTAAGTTGTATTCCTAGGTATTTTATTCTCTTTGAAGCAATTGTGAATGGAAGTTCATTCATGATTTGGCTCTCTGTTTGTCTGTTACTGGTGTATAAGAATGCTTGTGATTTTTGCACATTAATTTTGTATCCTGAGACTTTGCTGAAGTTGCTTATCAGCTTAAGGAGATTTTGGGCTGAGACAATGGAATTTTCTAAATATACAATCATGTCATCTGCAAAGAGGGACAATTTGACTTCTTCTTTTCCTAACTGAATACCCTTGATTTCTTTCTCTTGCCTGATTGCCCTAGCCAGAACTTCCAACACTATGTTGAATAAGAGTGGTGAGAGAGGGCATCCCTGTCTTGTGCCAGTTTTCAAAGGGAATTTTTCCAGTTTTTGCCCATTCAGTATGATATTGGCTGTGGGTTTGTCATAAATAGCTCTTATTATTTTGAGGTACGTTCCATCAATACCAAATTTATTGAGAGTTTTTAGCATGAAGGGCTGTTGAATTTTGTCAAAAGCCTTTTCTGCATCTATTGAGATAATCATGTGGTTTTTGTCTTTGGTTCTGTTTATATTCTGGATTACGTTTATTGATTTGCGAATGTTGAACCAGCCTGCATCCCAGGGATGAAGCCCACTTGATCATGGTGGATAAGCTTTTTGATGTGCTGCTGAATCCGGTTTGCCAGTATTTTATTGAGGATTTTTGCATCGATGTTCATCAGGGATATTGGTCTAAAATTCTCTTTTTTTGTTGTGTCTCTGCCAGGCTTTGGTATCAGGATGATATTGGCCTCATAAAATGAGTTAGGGAGGATTCCCTCTTTTTCTATTGATTGGAATAGTTTCAGAAGGAATGGTTCCAGCTCCTCCTTGTACCTCTGGTAGAATTCAACTGTGAATCCATCTGGTCCTGGATTTTTTTGGTTGGCAGGTTATTAATTATTGCCTCAATTTCAGAGCCTGCTATTGGTCTATTCAGAGATTCAACTTCTTCTTGGTTTAGTCTTAGAAGAGTGTAAGTGTCCAGGAAATTATCCATTTCTTCTAGATTTTCTAGTTTTTTTGCATAGAGGTGTTTATAGTATTCTCTGATGGTAGTTTGTATTTCTGTGGGGTCGGTGGTGATATCCCCTTTATCATTTTTTATTGCGTCTATTTGATTCTTCTCTCTTTTCTTCTTTATTAGTCTTGCTAGCGGTCTGTCAATTTTGTTGATCTTTTCAAAAAACCAACTCCTGGATTCATTGATTTTTTGGAGGGTTTTTTGTGTCTTATCTCCTTCAGTTCTGCTCCGAACTTAGTTATTTCTTGCCTTCTGCTAGCTTTTGAATGTGTTTGCTCTCGCTTCTCTACTTCTTTTAATTGTGATGTTAGAGTGTCAATTTTAGATCTTTCCAGCTTTCTCTTGGCACACAGTATTTTCTAAATGATCAAAGCTATAAGATTGCCTGCTTTTCTCTTCTTGGGGATCTCCTCCTGGAAACTCCCATTCCCCTTTCCCATCCAGATTAGTTATACGAGCTTCCTGATCACCTACTATTTTGAGAATGGTTTTCGCGTCTTTTCTCTGCTGGGTCCTCTGATTCTTGGATTCCTGTCTTCGTGTTCTTAGTTTACTCCCTTGTTTTGGCGCAATACTTGGTTTAGTATATTTCTGAGAAAGAATACGTGAAAAGTAAATAATAAAAAAAAAGATTTTACATGTTTGAAGCCATCTTAATTCCAACTTTACACTTGCTTGAGATTTGGGGTAGTATACAATTCTAAATTATGTTCTCTCAGAATTTTGAAGGCTATGCTCCATAATTATATATTTTTTAATGTTGCTGTTGAAAAGTCCAATGCTACTTGTTCGTGCTGTTTCTCTGGATGCTTTTAAATTCGCTTACTATTGGGATGTTTGAAAATTTCCAGTGACTTATTTTGCTGTGAGTCTTCTTGAAATAGTTATGTTCAGTGTTTAGTAGATCCTTTCAATTTGTAGACCCATTTCCTTCAGTGATAAAATATGTCCATAATATTCCTTCAACATGTTCTTTACTTTCTTGTGTTGAGATTCTTATTAGTTAGATATTGATTCTACTGGATTAATCTTTTATTTCCTTTTCTCTCCTGTTTCTCTTTTCATTCTTTGGTGTTTTATACTACTAACTAGGAAATTTTCTTAGTTTTATGTTCTATTACTTGATTTTTTTTTTCTTTCTCAGTTTCCTATTCCATGAGCTTTATGTTCCTTTCTAATCATGTTTCTAGCATCCTGCTCCAGTTTTGTGAATTGGTACATGTGTCATCTTTCTGAATATATTAACTCTAAATTTATTTGGGTAAGTATGTACTTTCTTGATCCTATATTTTTTCTGTTTTTCCTAAGTTTTGTCTTTGTATTTTGTTGTGGTGTTTAATGGTGAAAGTTTTTGGAAATTACTCAAAATTCTTTGGTAGTTCATTTATATTTGAGAATGAGCAATTCAGAAACATTTGAGAGCTTTGTGTTCATGGCCAGCCTTTTTGCAGATCAACTTTACAATAAAGTTGTTTTTGCAATGAAAGACACTTAAATGTTGCTTTATATAAATCTTTTCTCTAGTGTGGTTTAGGATTTTCAGGAGAAGAGGGTTTTTAATCTCTTGCCTTGAGGCTATAAATATGTCTCCAGATTTTCAACTATTAGGTTGGTGCAAAAGTAATTGTGGCTTTTACCATTAAAAGTAATGGCAAAACAAAAAATATGTATATATATGCAATAACTTTTGCACCAACAAAATAATTCACTATTTTCAGCACATCACAGCATTTCCTCTCTTTTCTGTGCCTGATGTTTTCAAATCCAGAGCTTTCTTCATTCAATCTTTATAGAGAATGATTTTTTCCACCGCCTTCAAGAATAGAGAAAAGATGTTTGTCAGGTTGAGCTAGGAGGGAGAACCTGGTGCTCTAACTGCTCCCTCTTTAGATTTTTGCTTTACTGCTAATGTTTTACTGCTAACTTCTGTCACACCTGGTACTTCCAGTTATGAGGAGTTCCAGAACAAATGAACTTGCTTCTTATAGACTTATTCCTTCATCTTCCTTTACTCTGTACATTTGGTTTTCATTTATAATCTTTCATCCTTTATGCATTGTGTTTTACATTACAGATATCTACTGGTTTATTTGAGGATGAAACTGATGGCTTCTGTTTTAGTTTTAAATATAGTTTTTGGTTTTGATTTGCATTTTTAATGTTTAAGAGTTAAGTATAGCATTAACCATTTATCTTAAAGTTGACATTCCATTTTAGACATATTTAGTGCTCTAACAAAATTTCTCAATAAGTAATGCAATTTAGTTTTCTATTCAAGTCTGATTTGAACATGTAATTTAAGGTATCAAAGTTTATGGAAGTAAAACAATAATTTAGTTGCTTTTAACATTGACACATACATTGTTTAATGACATGATTTATTTTAAACATCTCAGTAGGAATCAAAAGAGATTATACAGACAAATGTAGGCATCACACAGGCAAAACCTACACACTTTGAGATGAGAATTCTCAATATAGTCTTATTAAGCTTACCCTCTATGTCTGCAGTTATGTGAGCGAGATCACTGATCATAAGAATCTAAATACTGTGCTCTTCCCACTGTACAGCCTGATGTTTTGCTTGTACTTTACAGTGACATAAAGGTTACAGATGAGTGAGTGAAAAAGTAAGACCAGAAACATGAAAGAAACTAAAGCAATGAGAGAAAAAGCATTAATGCTTTCTAGAGTCAGGGGTGCATGAGAGAGAGAAATACTCCGAGTTGCTGTTAATGGTCTAGCCATTGTCAAATACGTTTTTCAAATTTCTGTTTATCCCACTATCTACATTTTAAATGCTTGAATTTATTTTTTATGTACGATTGTTGAATCTGACTTAAAGACCAAATAATATTATAAACTATTCACATAATATTTTTATTTTTATTACTTTCTTGGGCAGATTGTGAATTGCTTTGATATCCCAGCATGCAGCAAAGTGCCTGTATATAGTAGCTGCTTCACAAGTCCGTGACTGAATTAAACATTGTGATTAACTAAGCCCACAGCAAATTCTGAATAATCTTAATTTGCAAGTTCACTGTTTTTCATGTCATTTCTGGAAACATTTGCATTGTTTTGATTTTTTTATTTGAAGGTAAAGCCTTGACAGAAAGAAATTTTTTTCTGTGTTGGCAACATTGTTTTAATTCTTGTTTCTCTTTCAGCACTTATGACAGCATCTTATGCATATAAAATTCAATATATATCTATTGATTGTATAAACTGCAAAGAGACAAACTTAAGTTGAAATCAATAGAAATACAATGAAATGGCAAGGGATAAAAATATCTCTTTTCTCATAAAACTATCTTAGAACATATAAATTGTAAATTAACAATGTTTAATGTCCTTATAATTTAGAAAATATTTGTGAGATGTTAGTTGCTTTGTGTAGCAAGTATTATTACCCACATTATGTGAATGAAGAAACATAGGGAGGTTAATAAACTTGTTCACAAAACACCTCACCACTAAAACACAACTTTATTACTATTATTTTGTTATTAATATTATTACCATTATCATTATATTATTTGTCAGTGACTGTGTGAGTGGAAATGACTGCCAAATGTTTATGTTTTCACAAGTGCAGTTACATAAGGCAATTTCATATCTAGATATTTGTTCTGTACACTTGATGGATGCAACTGGCTTGGTCCTTTTTTTCTAGTTTTTAAACAATACAATTAATTTCAGATTCTGGGTGACAGGGACCCTGGGAAAGAAAGCAGTTATATTTGGAGCAATTCTGTTTAGCATTATGCTTAATGCAAAAGTCATAATGGAACATATGTTGATACAGAAGTCAGAAATAGATATTTGCTAACTTTAAAAAATAAATAATGGAATAAAGAATATTTAATTATCATAAGAAAGCAATTATCATTCATGTTGAAGAAGGAGTATAAATTAAATGGAATTTCACTTTTAAAATAAATGAATCTAGAAAAATCATATATGAAAAGTAGATTTCAAATATTCAGTTGAAGTTTCAGTGTCAAGGAGGGAACTAGTAATGAGTTCCTATGGTGAAAAATGTCATAGAGGAAATCATCTTATAATTTATCTGATAATGAATATGTTTTCTGTTACCAGATTGGGTTAAAGTAATTATACTCCCACTATATTATCTTTTATTCCAAGCACATGAAGGATAGAAGGTTTCATGTGTGTAGTTCTTTCTAAGATTTTGATTGAGAATTTTATCCAACGTTTAGGAAATTAGTTTTCAAGGTTTTTAAGATCATTGGTTTAGAAGAAAACATACCATTTAAGTTTGCTTATGGCTTAGTATTTCTTGGGAACATATTTGCTTTGTCTTATTTTTTAATTTTATGTAAAATACCTTAAAAACTGGATGTGGGGATAGAAAATTAGTATATATTGTATTCATATTGTCATTTCTAGATCCTGACGAATAGATTGGATTTAAAACAATCAAACAAACCAAATGAGCAGCAGTGTGACTGATATGACTTCTTCCTATAATCAGTGTCACTAAGAAATATTTATTGGCATGAATCCTCTTATTCTTAGATTATGCCAATGTGATATTATGTTTGCTTTTAATAAATGTCATAATTTGTAAATTCCAAGTTACAATTCAAGCAGGCCTTATATTTTCATCATCACTATTATGATAATTGAAATTATATATTAAACACTAAATATATGTGAAGTACTCTACCAAGATATTTATATGTATATTACCTCATTTAATACAAACAATGACCCTGTTATTCTTGTCATGCAGGTAAGAACAGAAATGAGCTTAGAGGGGTTATGTATGGTCCAGAGTCAAATCCAGGGAGTATGATTTGAGAAAATGCATTCTCGACTGTCTTCAGCGATAACTGTATTTTAACATTAAAAAAAGGTAAAAAATTAGAGTGGACATTGAGGTAGAGTTCAGAATAACAACTTGTAATCACGAAATATTTCTTAGGACTATAATAGGGCACAGTGAAATCGTATAAGGTGCTACCTGTGCTTTCATAAAAAACAAAACGAAACAAAAAAAAACACAACTTTTTATTTTATCCTAAGTCATAGCTATAGCAGAGTAGATTGAAGAATGTTAGGAAGTAGAATCTTCTGCAGGACTTGTGTAAGTTTCAATTAAATATTTAAAATGCAAGTAGAATTATGAATATAACATCTTATTTACAATATATTATGAGGATTAAGAGCAGAGCTCTATATAGAAATTTGTGTATCAGTTTTTTCTTGGGATTTTTTTTAAATGATAAGCAATTTTGGAGAATATTATTTATTTTAAAATTACTTTAAAACATGTCTTAAGGATTTGTTAGCATAGACGTTAATACCATAAAATTGAAATAGAATGAACTGGAGTGAACTATGGAAGTATTTCTTTCATAAACTTGAGTAGATATAAATTCATTTTGAAAATAATGTCTATATTTAAATATAAAATAGTCATAAATGACCGATGTTAATGGATGATTTGTTGTTTACATTTACTATTTCATGAAAAATTAGAGTGACTCCCTGAGGTCAAACTTTCTATGTGTATAATAATTTAATTCAACAGATATTCATTGGAACAGGAAGTTTAGCATTCTTTTAAATTAATAAATGTTAAAAGTAAAATTCATATTTGTGTGTGTGTGTGCGTGTGTGTGTGTGTGAAAGAGAGACAGAGAGATTTTAGTCCGTGATTTTCCTGGCCTAACTAGCTTTTGGCTAAAAAATATTTATATTAATATTTCACTGATGCTTATCACTGCCTTTTATGCAGTTTCTTTTTGGAAACAGGGTCTCGATATGTCACCCATTCTGAAGTTCAGTGATGCAAACACAGGTCATTACAGCCTCAACCTTCCAGGTCCAAGCAATCCTCCCGCCTTAGCCTCCAGAGTAGCTGGGACCACAGGCACATGCCACCACTCCTGGCTTTTTTTTTTTTTTTTTTTTTTTTTCTTGTAAAGACAGGGTTATGTGTTAATCTCTATGTTGTCCAGGCTTGTCTCTAACTATTGGGCTCAAGGGAACCTCCTGCTTTGGCCTTCCAAAGTGTTGGGATTATAGGCATGAGCCCACTGCACTTAGCCTTATGCAAGTTTTTAAATTCCTACTAGGTATCACCCAGTACTTCACATCAGTGTCTTATAACTTTATAAACAGGTTATTTTTATACCACAGTCTTCATGTTTCTCACCTTGATGGATGCTGCCCATAAGTTTTATGAGATGTTTGAACATTGATTATTACAGCTACAAAGGCCGATGTGACCATTCCAATGGCTATGGGAGCATGCTATCTCTAGTGTTTCCCAAGCCCCTGGCCTGGTATGCTCTGCATTTCTTGAGATTAACAAAGTTCAGAAGTTGCGCTGAGTTTCTTCCACAATGGGGAGAATGCCCTTTTCTCATTCTTTTTTTGTTTTTTGTATTGCTTGATTGCCTGACTACCAAACAAGGGTAACATGGAACTAAGATTCTGAGAGTCCTGATAAAATCAATTTCTATAGCTTTTCTCTGAAATTTCTGTTTTGTGGTTTTAGACATGCATTTATAGGGCTTGGGTCTAGTCATACATGACAAAATGCCAATTTTGTTCTCATAACACTTGAACAACACAGGTTTGAACTGCATGGTCCACTTATACATGGATTTTCTTGTGCCTCTCCAACCGCTGAGACCACAAGGCCAACCTTTCCTCTTCCTACTCAGTTTACTTAACAAGGAGATAATTGGTTATACACTTTTATGATCACTCATTTTCACTTAATGAATAGTAAGTATACTGTCTTTCTTTTGATTTTCTTAATAACATTTTCTTTACTTTTGCTTGCCTTATTGTAAGAATATAGTATATAATACATAAAACATAAAATATGTGTTAATCAACTGTTTATGTTATTGGTAAGGCTTCCAGTCAGCAATAGGCTATTCATAATTAAGTTTTGGGGAGACAAAAGTCATATACAAATTTTTGACCTTGCATGGGCTCAGCACCCCTAACCTCTTTGTTATTCAAGGATCAACTGTGTATACACATGTACACATACACACACTCATGCACCCTTGTGTATATTCTAATTGGTTCTGTTTCTCTGGAGGACCCTGATCCAACTACCATGTTCGTGTTTAAATGTGGGTTCCTAGCTTAAATTTTAAATTAACAATTTTATAAATTCATGTGTATATGCATATCCTAAAACTTTTATTATACATTCAGTTTCTATATAATAAAAACTTTATTATATTTTTGTTACATGTGTTCCATACAGAAATACATAGCTCAATAAGTTATTATAAAATGATTATCTGTGTAATCACAACTGAGGTTAAAAAGTTGAAGAATGTCAGCATAATCAATCCTCCCTTCTTGCCACTCCCAGAAGATCATCACCATCTAGATTTCTAACAGTTTGTGTTAGCTTTTCTATATTGAATTTTTTACAGTCACATTTTACGTGTAATTTCGTGCCTAGCTTCTTCAACTTAATATTTATACTTGGTGTGCATGCATTTCTGCTGAACATACATGTAGAGGTGGAATTGACAGTGTGTTTTATATGCAACTTTGGTAGATAATACAAAACTTTTCCAAAGTGCTTGCATAAGTTTATACTTCCTCTAGCAGTAGATATGATTATGTGATTCATGTAGATCTGCAGACTTTTTTTTTTTTTTTTTTTTTTTTTTTTGAGACAGAGTCTGGCTCTGTCGCCCAGGCTGGAGTGCAGTGGCCTGATCTCCGCTCACTGCAAGCTCCACCTCCCGGGTTCACGCCATTCTCCTGCCTCAGCCTCCGGAGTAGCTGGGACTACAGGCGCCCACCTCCACGCCCAGCTAATTTTTTGTACTTTTTAGTAGAGACGGAGTTTCACCATGTTAGCCAGGATGGCCTCGATCTCCTGATCTCGTGATCCTCCCGCCTCGGCCTCCCAAAGTGCTGGGATTACAGGCGTGAGCCACTGAGCCCCGCCCAGACTTTCTAATGTATGTTGGAAATGTAGCCATTGTGTTGGGTGTGCAGTACTATTTTATTCCAGATTTTATTAACAAATTTACCTGATAATTAATGAGACTGAGCACTTTTAAATATGTACATTGGCCATTTGAATTTACTCTTTCTTAGTCAAAAATTTACTTAGTGAAAACTCTACCCGTATGTTTATGAATTGGATTTTCTAAGTGTTTAAAACAGTTTTTAGTTTTATTGACACATAATTGTACATATTTATAGCGTACATGTGACGTTTTGATACATGAGCATAATATATAATGGTCAAATCAGGGTAACTGAGATATCCATGACCTCATTCATCATTTCTTTGTGTTGAAAACATTCCACATCTTCTTTTCCAACTATTTTGAAACATACATTATTGATAACTGTTGTCACTCTACTGTGCTATAGAATAATAGAACTTCTTCTATCTAACTGTATTTTTTGTATGCATTAATGAAGCTCTTTAGCTTACTCTCTCCCTGTTACTCCAAAAATGTATCTAAAATAAATAAAATATTTATTAACTACAGATAGATTTTTAGAATTGTTAAGTGCATTTAGGAAGAATGCAGAATACAACCTCAATATATAAAAATCTATTTTAATTTTACATGAGTAACAAATTATTCTAGCACAATAATGAATGACAGTTGTGATAGTTGACCTCCTTGTTTTGAGACTGATCTAACTGGGAAAATTTCAACATTTCACCATTACATTAAAAATTTGCTGAAGGATTTTTGAAGGTAGCCAATAATCCTCTCTATTTTTAATAAAGTTGGATTTCTCTAAATAATGTTTTGCATCTAATTGTGATTATATGAATTTGATCATTAGTTGTGTAGAAAATATTTTAATGTGCTTATTTAGTGTATTCATTTAGTTGGACATAAACCCATTTAATGTATTATGATCGTATTTTAACTTTAATTCTAAAACAAATTTGCATTCTTATAATCAACTCAATTTTGTCCTAATATTTTTAAAAATATTGCTGATTCATTTTGCTAGTTATTTATTTGCAATATTTGCATCTGTATTTATAGAGGAGATTGGTCTGTAATTTTCCTGTCTTGCAATTTATCATCAAATTTTGGTGTCAGGGTTAGCCGGCCTCTTAAAGTAATTCTTGACAAATGTTCACTTTTTCTATCTTCTGGAAGAGTATGTATATAATTAGTGATACTTATTTTTTAAGTGACTGGAATAATTCACTTGTAACTCTCTGCACCTGAAGCTTTTCCTATAAAATATTATTTACAAACTCTATTTTAAAACTTATTATTTAACTGTTAAGACTTTCTGTTTCCCTTATTACACTTTGATACATTGTATCTGTCTAAGAATTTGTCTATTTCATCCAAATTTCCAAATTTTTTTATAACATTATTATTTTTTTCTTTTCTTTTATTTGGGTTTAATTTCTATCAGTGTTCTAAATGCACTTGTAAAGAACATGAATTCTTCAACTGCTGATTGCTCTTCTTCATAATCATCCAAATGGACAATTTGGTGAATTATAATACTGTGTTTAATTTTTCTATATCTTACTGATAGTTATCTGCATTTCAATCTGTTACTGAAAGAACTGGTTTGATGCACACATCCCCCAGTTTCTGTGTGCTTTACTCCACACAGCTCACATCTGCAGTCTTCCTCAGTGGAATATCCTTGTATTGTTGCAATATGTTTTGCCCAGACGGACAGCTAGAGCCAGAAGTACCTGGGAGTTATTATCTCCTGGGTCATAAGTATCCAAAGAGCAACTGTAGCAGGAGAATAAAAGCCTAGCTTTTTGCTTCTAGTCAGGATAACGTTTACAACATAACTCACACTCCAAATCATCCCCCAGGATCATGCTGAAGCTAAGGCTATTCCTGAAGTTACACCCTTGCTTGCACATTTCCTTATTGTGCCCTTTAGGCTATTCCTTTGGTGGGTTTCTTCTGTTAATTCATCCTTAGTAAGTTACTTGCATGGAGTCTGTTTCTGGGAAACTTGACCCAAAACAATGTTTGTACTTGAATCACCTAATTAAAAAATCTGGAGACAAGGGAAAATTATCACTTGGCTTCTTTTAAATGTTAAGAGCTTATAGTCTATTATTTTATCTTGTTAAAATATTTGTTTTGTTGATACCTAAATTCTGAGAAGGAAAACCTTGATCCTGGCAATCATGATGGAATAACCGTCATGGAGGCCACATCAAATATGTGCTGTAGAGCAGGCTATTATTCGATGTAAGTTTCTTCAAGGGATTAGGCATTTATAAGTTTTAAGCATGTTTTTAAGTTGTCATATATTTATATTAGACAAATATAGCTCTTAAGAGGTTTTGTTCTAAAAGAAAAGTTGCTTTTGGAAGTTTGAAAAAAACAGACAAATAAATATACTAGCTTCCAATATCAGTAGGTAGGCTAATTTTTCTACATGTATTTTTTAAAAGTAAAAATTCCCTAATCGTATTTCCAAAGATATTGTGGTGGTTGGTGATAGTGGTGGTGTATGTGTGTGTCTTTAAAAAACAAACGCATGCATATTCTTAAGAAAAAAGAATTATGACTGTCCTTCTCATCTCCCTTACCATTCTTCAAACTCCTTAGATAATGAGTAACTCCAACTATTTACAATTGATGAGAGAGTGCACCAGAGAGAAACACAGGTGAATGTAATTAAGTCTACTTTATTGAGGATATTGTCATAATCATTCAACTTCAGCAAAAGAAACAGAGAAGGTAGGAGAACAGGCAAGGCAGTATATCTGAAAAGACAAGAAAAAATGTTTTAATGAGAGAATAGTCATTACTACTGAGCTACTGAGATATTGAATAAGACAAAAAAGGAATATTTATGTTGAATTTGGCAATTTAGCAATTTATAAGTGTGGTTTTATGGAGTACAGAGATGAATATTAGAGTCTTGTGGGTTAAAATATGAATGGGAAGGGAGAGAAAGAGATATTTGTAGACAAATGATTTTATAAGTTTGTTTGTCAGAAGGAGCAGAAAAATGAGAAAAATCTGGAGAGTTAAAAGGGGATTGTTTCCAAGATAGTAGATTATAGAGCATGTATTTATACTGTGAGAATAGGGAAGAAAAAGAATTATGATTCAATAGGGAGTGTAAATAATATGATAACACATTCTTTGATAAGATAGAAGAGGAAGGTGCAGTACGTGTTGAGCATTTGTATCCATTAGGAATTCATTTGTATCAGTGGAAAGGAGAATATGGATGCATTTATAGTCATAGACATAGGTTTCGTGGTGGGGAACTGATATCTAACTCAATATCCTGTATCTCTAACTTACATTGGTTACAACAGACAAGATATGGAGAAGCAACAAGCTCAGGGAAGTTAAGCTACTAGCACCATGAGTTAGTATAATCTGATTTTGCAGTAAGATAAAAGTGTACTTCCGCTATACACACAAGTTGAAATAAACAATGACTAGTTATGATAAAGGTGAATGAGTTAATCTCTTTTAGGCAGATACTGAGAAGGTAAATCATGATTAGAGAGTAAAGTGGGATATTCCTACCAAAATACAGTTTTCCCCTTTTGCTCTGTAAAAAGGCAAAATAATCTTTTGGATTCTTTTACAGTTTTAACTCTTTTTGCCTAATGAAGTACCTCTGAAGACCAGCTCCCTAGCCCCTTGATTCTCTGAGGCTCAACTTTACTTTGCAAATGCTCTCAAAACACTGACCTTTTGCTTTTAGCCATATTGTTGAACCCCAAATTTTCTTCTGTTAATAACCGTGCAAAGAATGTGTGTGTGTGCCTGTGCATGCACCCACAGACACACAGGTACAAACACACATCCAAACACTCCAGTAAAAACTTAGTTTCACTCTTTATAAACCCTTGACTGTGCCACTCCATCCCAGAAGACAGAAATATATGAATTATGAAATGCTTTTTCCATGCACATATTTGCAGTGAATGTCCTGAGATATCAAGGCTCTCATACACACATATGCAGACATTCTGCCATTTTGTATTACCTATGCTTCTTTTTCTTCTGTTATTTTCCCAGAGCTTTCTGCATATCTATATATTGCTTTTGTTTACTGGCTGATTTGGTATATTTTCTATGATTTTTTTTTTTTCAGGACTCTAGACATATCTATTTGTACATCTCTATTCAATGCTCTCTCTGTGGAAAATCTTATTTAGGAGATACATTTTAATTAGATATTTATATACAAATATAAGGAAACAAATTTTTATTTTTATTTCTACCTAATTTGGGGAGTAGTTACTTAGGCTTAACTGACTCACTTATTTGGAAAAACTTACTATTACTTAAAAAACTTGTTCTTCTAACACATGTTTGATTGGTACAAGTAATCAAATCAAAAATATTTCTACCTTTTTAAATATTAGGATTCTTATTGTATGGAAATTATTGTGATATAATCCCTAATTTTTTTTTATATGTGTGGTATCACATTTATATCACACCTTTTCATAGCAGTCACAAATGCTTTCTGTCGATTTTACACTAAATTAGATAAAGTTTTATTAAAAGATGCCGGTGACCCTCTACATGCAGCAATGACCAAGATTCTCAATATCTTCAAAATAGCTTAAAACTGGGTTCACTAGAAATAAAAAATTATACTACCATCGATGTGTCAGTTACATATTTAGCTCCAAATCCACATTGAATGGCTGGCTCTGTGATCCTGGAGATGGACCCTATAATATTTCTCTTTGCCAGCTCTCTGAGGCTAAACTTTGTCAGTGAAAGGTGCAAAAGAGATACTGAAAAGTGAAGGGATTTTTTTTCTTTTTTCTTCAGAGTCAAGTGAGTTCCTGTAGGCAGGCTTCTATAGCACATGCGGTTTTTGCAGTGCCCAGCTCTTACGACACAGCCAGTTTCTGCCATACCGTGAGGCTCCTGCAGCACTTGGCTGCAGTCATGTAGACTGGTGCTTCCTCTGAGTGACCTACCCTGCACCCAAACTCAAGGAGCTTTGTAGCCACGGTGAGTGTCTCCACTGTCCAGAATCAAGGCTTTTTACTTTCCTATGAGATCTGAATTTCATAGGAAAATAACCCAAAAGGGGAGGACATTCTTTCAAACGTACTCCTTTACTTGAGCACTCTATCTCACCCTAGAGGCAATGTCTATATCATACATTGTCTACTCATATTTTCCAGAGTTCTTTTTATTCCTTCCTAGCCAATCCTTTATTTTTCTAATTCCCTGTTATAAGTCAGTAATTCTTGACATCAAGCATTCCTCATTCAGATTACTGTGTGGTTTCTGTCTTCTGATTAGACCCCCATTTGTTAGAAGAACAATCAATAACAAAATTATGTTTACTATATGTCCTCTGTGAGATTTAAGATTCTTCAGTGCATAAGGTTAACAGGTATCTGTGTATAAGATATGCCTAAAGTGTCTATGGAGTAGTAGGCCAAGAACCCAACAAGTCCAGATTTTTGTAACAGTACAACTTCCACGTAATAACTTAGTTTATTATGACATTGAAACATTGGTCACCGAAAAGCATTTAATTTGATGAGATAACTCGTCTAGGAAAAGAAATTAACTTAAATCACCACAATGAATATATAAAAGTGGCAAATTTCGAGTCAATTTTATTTTCACATTGAAATAAATAAGTGTAATGCATAAATGTGCCAGAGAAGTAGTCATTCCTAGGCAATTTTACATTTCTGTTGTAAGCAAGTAATGCATAATTCTAGTGTAGACTTAAAAGGTTTAAAACAAAATATATGTCAACTTGAAAAGTACTTCCCTTCAAATATCTCCACTCTAAAATTGCATGTTAAGTTAGGAGTCAATGGAAGCCTGAGTAGGTGAAAGTAAATGCTAATTAAGGGAGTGACTTCATCAGCTCTGTACTCCCGGTACTTAGCACTGGTCCTCATGCATTTTGAGCACTCAATAAAAGTTTGTTGAAAAGGCAAGTGATTCATCTATATGTAGTTAGGATTATACTTCCTCTTTTTAAAATATGAGATTAAAAGACTTAAGACTGTAAGGAAGAGATTAGCACTATAACTCTATAGTACAGCCTCAATTATACATAGTAGTGTCAGATAGGGGCTGTTTTCATCCTCTTTTGGCAGTATGAAGAGAGTGGAGGGGAAGAGAGCAAAACTTTGTAATTACAGCATTGGAAAATGTTTATAGCTTTTATAGCAGTGGGAAGTCACCATTATTATTGCAAGTCACTTCTTCACTTGCTATCAGTGGGCGAAATTTTTACCATATTTTGTCTTTAAAATATCTTTTTTCTAGACAAACATTTGAGTTCAAGTGGATATATAGGAAATTCTTGCCTTCTAGTGGGTCAGTATAGCAGAAACAAAAGAAAATATATCAGGCGATAAAAGACGTGGATTCTTGTCCCCAGTCCTCTAATACATCTCTCTGGCACTTGGTGTTACCTTAGTCTTTCCATTTGCAGATGATAATAATTTGCTTTGTCTCATGTCGCAGAACTGTTTTGAGGATACAAGGAGATAGTGTAAGTAAACATATTATAAATGAGTAGTAACAGGTATAAAATATTTTATGACAAGACCATGTTGACAGAAGACAGTCCTTCCTCAAAAGTTAAGATTAATTAGTATTTGCATGGGAGTCCATATGATAATACCAAGTGCCATAGAGGCGTATTAGATGTTATTATATAGTAGTCAGAAACATGAGCTTTGAAATCATTCAGGCCTGAGTTAAAAATTCATTTTCTGTTCTTTACTAATCAAAATACTTCGGGCAAGTACTTAATCTCACTGATCTCATTTCTTCTCATCTGTAAAATAAGAATAGTAGTATTTTGTTTATGGAATTAGGAGATAAAGATAAAATGAGTATGCTAAGCACTTATCACACAGTATATAAGACTTAGTAAATCCCCTAGTAATGATAGCTCATAGAATAATAGATCCGCTGTTTTGCACAAAGACGAACACTGAACTAATTGAACACATCCCAATTGGAATTTTTGCACAACTGCTTTAGGCTACTCTTTACCTAGTCATTTTTCTGAAACCTTTGGGTATATATTTGATTAACACAAATACACAAATACTTAGACTGATCAGGTGAATCAGTCTAAGGTGAGAACTTATCAATTTTCATGTGTATAAAAATCACCTTGGGAGCTTGTTAAATATGCAGGATCTCAGATTTTAGTTCTGGAGATTTGATTTGGGGATTCTGACTCATGTCCTGGGGATGAATGTTTGAAAATACCTCCAGTGATTCTGATGTAAGTGATTCCGTGTTGAGAACAGTTGCTCAGTGTATGTCACGTTCAAAGGGACGATGCTAGTTACACTTAATTGCCACTTTTTCATTGTGTATATTTTACATCTTTGTCTATGATATCTTCTTTATCTCCTAAAAGGTTTTCTTTTGTTATATTGTTAATGCCAAAACGAAAATATTTAGGATCCAAATTATTTGATGTAGTTGGAATAGCTGCATTAAGAAAATAAATTCCAGCTATCATAGTATATTATATAAGATTAAGACAGACTTAGGTTTCATAGAGACTTTTGAAGTAATAAACTAGGGAAATATATGTTTCTGTGCATTTTGAATTGTACCATTTTGTGATCTTGATTTAGTTTCCACTTGCATTTCTGACATCTCTTAAAGGGTGGTCATGAAAACAGAAAATGGAAGAAGAATTAGTTTTTCATGCTTTCCATAGATAACATAAAATCCCCAAGAATATTTCCAGTGTTTGTTTTATTTGTTCAATCTTTGAGTTGTTTGCATAATTTATTCTGAGGATATAGAGATTTGCCAACAATCATACTAATTTCAATGATTTGTGTTTGGTTCACGTTGTCTCAATTTGAGTATTTGTGTTAATCAAATATATTCTTCCAAATAATAAAGGTTTACCAAAGGAAAGTATTTATTTAAAGCTGTCTATATAAATACAACATCCTTATACTTAGACTTACTGGAAGATATTAGAATTAAATGAAAGTGTTTATTAAACAATTGAGATGAATACTCCTCATCATTATTGCAATAATAATAAAATATACATAATGTTGATAGCATTGATTGGACACATTATGTCCCATTTAACATCATAATGATTTGTGAGGTGGGCACTGGTAGCATTCTGTTTATGGATGAGGAAACTAAGTTCCAGAGAAATTGAGAGTCCAGGATACATAGCTTGTAAGTGGTAGGACAGATTTGTACAAGTTTGTCTGATTCTGAATTTGAAAATTCAAGTAATACGTTAATAAAAATTTACAGTGAGTTCTAAATGTTCAAAAAGAGAAAGTTTCACAAATTTTCAATGGTGGAGTAAAGCATTTTCGCTTTCCATTTGGAAGGAAAATGGAAAAAAATAAACACATGCATTTAGTTCCCCTTAGGAGGAAAATAATTAATTTTCTTAGTAAATACACAAATACATTCCAAACAACTTTATTTACACATTACTGTTATCAGACTGGCAGAAACTGACAAAAGTTATCAACACACAGGCAAAGGAGAGGAGACTGTTTAAGGTAGCCTTGTCAGGAAGTCTGATCTCACCTAGAGCGGAGAACAGAGCAGCAGCATTTCAACTGAAAGTTTGACTTTCCTGGGCTCTGGACTTTCTTAAGAGGTCGCACAGCAGCAAAGGATGCCTTTGCTTAGGGTGGAAATTCTGTAAGATCATCTGAGAAAGTAGTCTTAGTTTTATTCTAAGATCATTTTCTCTTCGTGGATACTTGTGGCTATATGTAGAGCGATGACTGTGTCTGCTGCTTGTTATGATTATCTGCAAACCATAAAGCACATTGTAGGCATGATTTATAAGGTAACTGAACATTCACACCGGGGACATACATTTTCATGTATGTTCATTGTGATTCGTTGTGACTATATATATATGTGTGTGTGTATATATATACGTGTATATATACATATTTGGGAGCAAGTAAGACCTCACACAGTGCATTCGTGTGAGCAGAATCAGAATCA
Organism: Macaca fascicularis; assembly: GCF_037993035.2. NCBI lineage: Eukaryota > Metazoa > Chordata > Mammalia > Primates > Cercopithecidae > Macaca > Macaca fascicularis. Next base: position 90,353,042 of record NC_088380.1, on the reverse strand, counting down.
GTCTTCAATTTCTCACACTAAGAAGAACCATAACAGAGGGCCTAACTAAAAGTACTACATTTGGCAAGATGAATGTGAAAATTAAAGTCAATTCAGACATTGACTCTTTATTTAGAAATATTTTTAATTTTGTTAAATGTTGAACAAAATCAATAAAGTCAGTTTTGTTTGTCTATAAAGACAATTTGAGCACAGATTTTAAAATGAAATTATTAAAGCTAAATAATATTGTGCTTTCCTGAGTACATCAGTACAGTTTAACTTTGGGAAAAGGAACTCAGGCAGTAGAGCCACAAAAGAACCCTGAGATATTTAGTTTCGTATTGAGGATTGCCACATATCTGTGTTTTCTGAATAAATAAATGAAGGAATGAAGATAGACGGTAGGAAGAAAGGAAGAAAGGCTGGGTAGAAGGCAAAAGTAGAATAAGATGGGAGTTTATAAGTAGTAAGTGGCATGACTAAGAAACTGGTCTTCATGGAATAAAAAGATAATCAATATATTTTGGGTAATAACTGATTAAAAACTTGCTTCCAAAATGGTAAGGTTGAAGTATTCAGTATCGAAGAGAAAATATTTTAGGGTATATAGGTCCCAGGTATTGGCATGGCAATGTGGAGGTAAATGTTAATGGAGTTTTCTAAATAAAAAGAACTGTAAAATAGTGGGCTGGTGTCTGAGTAGGTTATTGCTTTATACAAAAAATTTATCAAAAATTACAATAAAACTAAGAGTAAATAAAACAGACAACTAAGTGACAAAGGTATCAGATCACTAGAAAGACTAAATGCCCTCATTCTTCTTGTATTAAAACAAGTTTATATTAGGGAAATAATAACATTATTAAAATATATTATTATTTTTTAAAAGTCAATAATTTTTGAGCAGCACTTACATACAAGGTACTGTGTTCATTTAAAAACCGCTAAATTATAAGTCATATTTTTACATAGTTTTAAGCCCCTTCCTCATTGATTGCTTTATTGGAATATTTCCCCTAGTATGGTAATACAATGTAATCAGTGAGAAAACTTGAACCATTCAGTTATTATTTCCATCCTTCTGTAACCTTGGACTTCTTAATATCACCTACAGAACAGTGCCAATTATTACAGTGTTAAAAGCTTGTGTTGCTTCTTGACATAATTTTGAATTCTGTATTCTGTTAATAGGATTAATGTCAGAGCAAAAATTCTTTTAATTTAAAATAAAACTTTATGGAGTGTGTGAATGATGTCTTTACCAGGTGAATACAATTCTACGTATTAATGATGCCATCTTTCAACAAAAAATGAACAGGCAACATAAATTATTTCTCATAAATTATTTAAATAAAAGCAATCTCTCTTTTGTTTAACATTTGAAAAATTGACATTACAATTTGAAAATAAATATTTCCAACATAAAAATCTCACAATTTTTGTTTATTTTACATTACAAAGTACAATTTTTCATATAAATATACTTGAAATTTGGTAGCCAAAATGCATTTGATTATTATGTCTTAAACTATTTTAAATAAGCTGATAATAGAAGTAATATTCCCAATTGGTAATATTACTTAATTTAATATAATATTGTTTAAATTTATGTATATATGACTATGTAAATGCTATTTTCTATCCTTAAATTATAGAAATTGGGATATGATGATAAAATTTATTTCCTTTGTATTTTGAAATAATTTTGATGTGGAAATATGAAATTTTGATCAGTATTTCCAAAAACAAATAGAATCGTGTTGAGGAAAATTCCCCCCAAAGTTTGCGCTCATCATTTTGTATATAGACACAAAACTATGAGCAAAAATTATGGATTTTTTCTGAATATGAACTAAATAGAAAAAATTCACTGTAATTGCAGGGCATTGGAATGAATTTCCATAAGAGTTATTCATTCCTTTATTCATTCTCTAATGCAGTAAATATTTACTGAGTGCCTATTATATGAAACTCTTAGACTCTAAGGAACAAGAGACACCTAGTAGAGAAGTAACTCTTCTATTTATTGGATTGATGGTGAAAATCTGAATGTCCTAAATGAAGATTAAGTTGAACATAAAGATATGACTAATCAGCCAGCATGGTGGTGGACATCTGTAGTCCCAGTTACTTGGGAGGTGCTGAGGTGGGACAGTCTCTTAAGCCCGGGAAGTTGAGGCTGCAGTGAGCCCTGATCACACCACTGCACTCCAGCCCGGTGACAAGAGTAATCCTGTCTCCAAAAAATAAATAATCAAATCAAACCAAGCCAAATCAAATAAGGATATAGCTAAGAGGAAGAGCTTTAAGAAAACATAACTTCAATATAAAACCAAAAAAAGTAGATATATTTAGTATGATGTCAAAGCACTAGAAAGCAACTAGATATTACATTTACATAACTTACTAAATGTCTATGATTTACCCTGAACTAAACTAGAATAACTTATTTTAGAAAATCAATTAGATTCCAAGAATTTTTTTAAAGTTACCATTTGTAACTTTAATAAATGCAAAGCTCTTATTTTGTATTTTATTTATTATGAATATAAATGTGTTAAATGGACAGAATGTCTGAAATACTGTAACATCAAAATTATTTACCAGAAAAGTGGTTCCTGGATAATTTTCTGAGAATATCTTCTGGGAAGATCTTTTAATCAGTCATGAAACTGAGCAGTGTTTCAATTTGTAATGGAGTTTGACTATTTTAATGATACTTTCTATCAATATTCAATTTTAAACATTATAATTAGTTTTCAATGATGTATCAAACATCTGAGAAAACTCCAATAGCAATTTCTTTGGATTGGAGTGAATAAGAATGCAAAATTTTTGGAATGTGTTATGGCTATTTCTTTCCAGCTGTCTTAACAAGCAAAAACATCTGCTGCATAAAATTTTTGGCCATGGTGGTTGGTATTAATTGTGAATATAATAGAATGGATTAGCATGTGCTAGTGTGACTTTCCAGTAGCAAACAGATACAGTCTGTGACTTTTTGACATCTATAAATCTATATAGTAAATTGAAATTAAAAGTAGTGCTTTTTGGTTAAGGAACTAAAGTAGTGGACTCACAGCTCCATGTGGCTGGGGAGGCCTCACAATAATGGTGGAAGGTAAAAGACCCATCTCACATGGTGGCAGACAAGAGAAAATGAGAACTTGTGCAGGGAAACTCGTTTCTAAAAAACCATCAGATCTCATGAGACTTATTCACTATCACAAGAATAGCATGGGAAAGACTCACCCCTATGATTGTTTGTGTTGTCTATGATTTATTTCAGCAATGTTTTGTAGTTTTCCTTGTACAGGTCCGTCATCTCCTTGGTTAGGTATATCCCTAAGTTTGTTTTTTTTTTTTTTTTTTTTGCAACTATTGTAAAAGAGGTTGAGTTCTAGATGTGATTCTCAGCTTAGTTACTGTTGGTGTTTACCAGAGCTACTGATTTGTGTGCATTAATTTTTTATCCTAAAACTCTGCTGAAATCATTTATCACTTCTAGGAGCTTTTTGGAGGAATCTTTAGGATTTTCTAGGTATACGATCATATCATCAGCAAACAGCGACAGTTTGACTTGCCGTTTACTGATTTGGATACGCTTTATTTCATTCTCTTTCCTGATTACTCTGGCTAGGACTTCCAGTACTATGTTGAATAGAAGTGGTGAGAGTGGGCATCCTTGTCTTGTTCGGTTCTCAGGGGAAATTCTTTCAACTTTTCCCCATTCAATATTATGTTGGTTGTGGGTTTGTCATAGATGGCTTTTATTACATTAAAGTACATCCTTTCTATGCTTTTATTACATTAAGGTACATTTTTTCTATGATTTTACTATGATTTTTTCTATGATTTTCTATGATTAGGGATTTAATCATAAAGGGATGCCGGATTTTTGTCAAATGCTCTTTCTGCATTCATTGAGATGGTCGTGGGTCATGTGATTTTTGTTTTTAATTCTTGATATGGTTTGCCTGTATCCCTACCCAAATTTCATCTTGAATAGTAGCTCTCATAATCCCCACGTGATATGGGAAGGACCCCCGTGGGAGATAATTTAATCATAGGGTGATCTCTAGAAGATAATATTTCCTTTTACTCTTCTTAGTTTTAAATTTTTAAGAGTGTACATTTTTAGAATCATAAAGTAAAGGAATTTTATTCTGAAAACAGGACCTGGATTCATTCAAAAGAGATAGTTCTTGGAGAAATTCTCAAACTATCCTTTTTAAAAATCAAGCTCCCTCTCTCCTGGTAAAGCATATTTCTCAGATTAGATTCTTAAGACTGTTCTGAATATGAGAAAATTTGTCTAGAAATCTGTCATATATGTTACTTTTTCTGTGTAAGTTACATAGGTTAATTTCAAAAAGAATTGACAGTGAGTCATATTATGAAAGAAGAAAGTTAACATACTAAAACAGATCGACACATTGGAAGTTGGCAACAGTGCCATCTTTTATCCAGGAAATTAGTTATAGCAATAGGGCATTTCAATTCAGCATTTCCTATTAATTAGGGCTAAGAAATGTCTTTAAATATTTTCTGTGTATGGAACCATATTTTATGTATTTATCATGTGATTCTTTTAAAATCGGTAATAAGCAACAAAATGAGTTCTATCTTTCTTCATAGCTTTCTTTTTTATTAATGAAACAAATATCTATCATATAGACTTTTTACAACATTAAATTGTATTTAGTGATGGTTTGGTTTACAAATGAGACAGCCTTTCTACAAGGAACTAAAATAATATACTCCAGAAATATTACTTTCTGATTATCTTTCTTAATGTGGGAATAAACCATAAAGAATCCAAATAAATTGATAGTTAACTTGCTCCTTCAGTCTTTCCTTCAAATATCTCAAGTGAATTCTTGGCTAAAGCTAAATCACAAGCATTTTTTTCTGCTTGAATTTACTGACAAATGTTTGAAACGCTGAGGTTGTATAGTTTTGATTTACTTATTAAATGAGTTCTGTGGAGATTATTTGCTTTAATAGGTCCTGTTATTTTTAACATAGTTGCTTGTAAGCTTTTCTCTTTTCAGACGTAAGATTTAGAGAGCAAATGTATAGTGGAAAGAATTGACTGTGGTTTTAGTATGGAGTAGATCCCTGACTCTGCCTTTTATCAGGTAAATGACCCCCACTTTTGCCATCAATCAAATTAATATAAAGATGTGCTTGCAAATTTGCTGTAAGAATTCAGTAAGACAATTGGGGTAATGTTCAGAAAGAAGTAACTCTGTTTATGGAAACTGTTGTTACTATCATATTACTTGTGATGCTAAAACCGTATTATCATTGTGTAGATTTATATTCATTTAAATGTTCTTGGCAAAGGCATGCGGTCACTATGGCAGGATTACTGGTTCCCTACACAGTGTTAATTCTCTTGTATTAATAGAAGACTTTGTGTTCAGAAGGACAATGAGCACAGCTTAAAACCAGATTTTCTAGCAACTTCTGTAACTAGGAGTAGTCTTGTGACTCCTAGTTTCAACTATATAGGCACAGAAAATGCTAGTTGTGGAAAATTTTTTAGACAGTTAAGTTTCTGTTATATATAGATGAACACAATCCCTACTTGAAAGAAGATTTGGCTCATGAAAGAGTAGTTTAATAAATTTCAAAACCAATGTTGTGGAATGCAGTTGAGATGGGGCTAGAACCAGGGATGACCAACCATGGAGCGGAAACTTACTGACTCCTGATATGCATCAGTGAAACAACTGGTCAAATTGTTCTGCTTGGGTTGAAGACCAAAGTAATGACTGAGGCTGTAAAAGTCAGGGAAATTGAAGAAAAAATTAGAATATTGGATACTTCGATACTTCTTGTTCTTTTCTGAGGAGGCTTGCAAGACAAATTTGAGCCAGAAATGGGAAAAATAATTCTATCCTAAGAGTCACTCTGTATTTGTGACCCACATTCAAAACTGACTGAGAGTTCCACAATTTGCAGTTTCTAGTGTTGAAAAAGACTACAAATTATAATGGTTATTACGGTGGTTTTGAAGCTGCAATTTTATCAGGGCATAATGGAGTGGCAAGCTTTCCCAGAATACTTTTCTTTAAGTGTTCTCCACTAAACAAGAGCAGAAGCCCACAACAAAAAGACCTATTTTTAAAATTGCTTTAAGGCAGTGGTCATTAAGCTAAGGACGGGGGAAGAACAGGAATCAAAGACTAGTAGAAGAAGAATGGAGTCTTCCGCCTTAAAGATTTTATCTAGACAAAATCTTTGGCTTTAAATACATATAATTTACCAGAAACAAATAGGTCTGTCCTAGAGAATATTATAAAGACTCACTCTGGTGAACTCAGAATTTTTCCAGCAAAAGAGATGTGGACAGAAGCGATATATGTCATTTTAGGGCAGAGCTCTCATATGATTTAAAATCTCTCTTTTCCCTCTACCTCAAGAACTGTAATGCTCCCAGGCCATGAATGCGTAATGGTCAGTAGTCTGTTAGGAACTAGACTGCACAGCAGGAGGTCAGCAATGTGTGAGTGAGCTTTACCGCCTGAGCTCTGCCTCCCGTTAGATCAACTGTGACATTTGGTTCTCATAGGAACGTGAACCCTGTTGTGAACTGCTTTGCATGCCAGGGATCTGGGCTGCATGCTCCCTATGAGAATCTAATGACTGATGATCTGAGGTGGAACAGTTTCATCCTGAAACCAACACCCACCCTGTACCCTGGTCCGTGGAAAAATTGTCCTCCACAAACCTGGTCCCTGGTGCCAAAAATACTGGGGACTGTTGCTTTAGAGAGAGCCTGAGTTCTGGAATGAAATTAATAAGGAAAAGAGCTGTGGTTGCTGTGTTTGTTCACCAATGGAAGTGGAGTTGAAAGTATATTAACCTTTGTTGTTGTTTGGGCCAAGATTTGTGGCTCTTTTTAGCCCAGCATAACCTAGTTTGCTTATACATAAAGCCTTACGTACCCTTGCTTGCAGGAAGCCAAGAGAATATTCAGAAGAGTGTTACCTATTGCCTCAGTTATTATACATAGGGCTTTATTATGAAAACTTTACATTTGTACCATGCAGAAAAAGAGGTGACACAAAGGGGGAAATAAAAAGCTGGAGGTGTAGAAGAAATGATGAAAGACTCAACAAGGTGGAGTCATTCTGGTAACTTTTGAAGAATGGCATAGACACAGAGAAAGTTAACTGAATTTCCACTGAGAAGCTGTAGCACTCAGAGATTAATTTTGTGTGTCAGCATGGCTACACTGTGATGCCCAGTTGCTTGGTATAAGATCAGTCTAGATGTTGCTGTAAAGTTTTTTTTTATGATTAACATTTTAATCAATTGGCTTTCAGTAAAGCAGATTATCCTCAATAATGTGAATGAGTTTAATCCAATCAGTTAAAGGCCTTAAGAAAAAAGATTGAAGTCTCTCAAAGAGGATGGAATTCTGCCTCCAGACTAGCCTTGGATATAAGACTACAAGATCAACTCTTGCCAGAATTTCCAGTCTGCTACTCTGACAGCTCTGTTTCTCTGGAGGGCCCTGAGTAAAAGCACCTTAATAACACTAGGGGGTTGAAAGAGGTCTTGGCCCTCAACTCCTAGATTTCACAGTGTCAAGACAAATGTCTAGTGTGTGTGAGTGTGTGTGTGTGTGTGTCTGTGTGTGTGTGTATCTAGTCTGGTGTAATTCAAATCTAATTTTAAGAAGTATGATTTAAATGAAACATGTACATTGGAGGATGACTATATACCCTTAAGATCATTTTTACTGGATAAGAATGGAGCATGTTACTGTAATTTTAACCCAGTTAAATATTACTTTAATCTAGTTGCCACAGCTGTTTGCTGTAACCAATGTTTCCTGAATTTACTGAGATAATTAAATAAAAATCTGTGTTATAGGAGACAATGACTCTAGAATCAGAACATTCTGGGGGAACTTAATTTGGAAACTGTAATTGATGTAATTAATGCTTATGGAAGCCAGTTGGCAAGGAAGAGAAACTAATTAAGTGCTAAAAATTCACACATTGTCTTAAATTCTGCCATCAACATGCGTTATAGGTGATGAAGGAAAAGGTAATGGAACTGGAGGGAGAACATCAAAAGACCTGGGGGTGGGGGTGGCTAAGATTCACAAGCTTTGTGGAGCAAATTCTTACTACCTACTACCTGTGTTTCAAATTCTGGTGGCCTTTGCACTGGTAGTAGATATTTTTGTAAATTAAATGTCAGAGAAACTATGGAAACACACCTCAGAAGTATGAACAGGAAATAGTATCATAGTCAGAATGTGGGTTCGGAAAGAAAGTGTTAATAGTTTCTCTCCCTTTACTGGAAGATGGCATATTAAAGAAAGATGATTTGGTCAGATTAATGACCCACATGCTTTCATTATATGTTTGGATTGTATTGTTACTCTTTTTGAAACTCTTTGACTACTTTTAAGATTTTGCTCTTTGTCTTTGGTTTTCAGATCCTTGGTATAGTTTTGTTGGCATTTATCTTGATTGAGTTTTCTAGAGCTTCATAAATATATGAAAAAAACTTTATTAGTTTTGGAAAATTATTGTCTATTATTTCTTTAAATATTACTTCTCCTTCATTCCTTTCATTTCACCATCTTGGAGCTAAATTATAATATTTTAGAACATTTCAACAATCCCCAATTTTTCCTTATTCTCTTTTTTACATTTTTTATTTTTGTTCATGTTTATTTCAGTTTGGATATTTTCTACTGATATTTACTTTAGCTCACAAATCTTTTCTTCATTTATTAGGTTTTTAATTTTAGTTATATATTTTACCTTCTAGTATTTCCATTTGATTTTTTATAGAATTATTTTTTTATCTTTAATATATTAATCAGTTATTTTTAACTTGAACATATTAATATGTTAAAGGCCTACATCTCAACATTAATATCAAAATCACTGAGAGTTTTATTCTATTGTTTGAGTTTTTTCTCTCCTGTTGTTGTCTTCTGGTATTGCTGGCAATTTTTGAATGATGCTGAACATTGTGTTTGATATATTCCAGAAATTCTGTAAGTTCTTATCTTCCTTCAAATGGGTAGTTACCTTAGCTTCAATTGAGCATTCAGAATAAAAAGACATCACCTCAATTTAACCATGAATTGTGCTGTTTCAAGGTTTGCTTTCATTCTTTATTGCCTGATTTTTTCTTATTTACTTTAGTCATAGGAAGTAATTCTTCAGAATTCTAAACAGACATTCTGAGTTGATTGCGAGAGCCCTTCCTTCTTAGTGGATTCTAAATTCTAATTTTCTTCCCCTTTCTCTTGAAGAGACTGGAGCTGTGCAGCTGGTTGTCACATCACTGCTCAGCTTCTTTGTCTCTCAATTCACACTATTTAGGAATCTTTAATTGCCTTTTTAAATGTTGTCTAGAATTATAGGCTCATCTCAATGAGTTTCCCTTCTCCCTGGTATCTTAGCCTCTCAACTCTGGCTTCCTTGATAGCTGTCCAAATCTTCAGAACAATGCGTGGCTTATTTTGTTTTGTTTTATTTGTTTTTCATTATTATTTTAAAAATTTCCTTTTCTGATTGTTTTCAGGGTTGGGGGGTGTATGTGAGTGCTATGTTATTTGAACTAAACTCAGAATACACATTTGATATAAGAATACTGTTATTCCTTTCTTCAATTTAAAAAGTCTTCAGGTTTTTAGAGAAAATTCTCTTTAAATTTTGCTTTTTTTAAATATTTTCTCTATCCCTTTCTTCTGTCTTATAACTGCTGTTATATATAAAATACATGAATTTTATATATATATAAATATACCAACCTTTTGACTTTCTGTTATGTGTTCTAAGTTAATTCCTTAGTATAGTCTTCAATTCACTATTTTTCTGGACAATTTCTAGCCTCACCTAGAATTCTACTATACTTTATTTTTCTTTAAATTATGTCAATATGTTATTTTTGTAATTTATAATTGCTCTTCTCACTTATTTGTATTAACTTTATATGAGTAATTATCTTACTTGTTTTTAATATAATTTACATAGGACATGTATAAAAGTTTGCCCAAGTTTCTTATGATAAAATAAATGTATAATCCAGTTGTTGATTTTTATAGACTTTTTTATCATTAAACTTTTTGATTTGCTTTAGAATTTTAATGTTATTTATTACCTAGTAAACCTCTTCTCTTCCTTTAAGGCTTAGTTAAAATATAACCTTATTTGTCAAACTGTCTTTAACTCATCATGTCTGAATTAATGATTAATTTCTCTGTCTTCCCACACTTTGATAAATGACATAAACTTATATACAATGTAACATAATATAATATATGTTTACATTTCCCCTATTGGATTGAGAGCTCTTTAGAGTAGGATTCTGGGCCATTTTTTAAATGTCTGCTTCTATCCAGTGCTTTAAAGATAGCAGATAGCCAATATAACTTTTTAAATAATTATGATTATTCATATTTATATTTTTTGACTCATAATATAGACTGAGAGGCCAAGAAGTGAGTTATTTACATTAGAGATCATAGATATTATTTCTTGATTTTTTAGTTATTTCTAGATATTGAATTTTCCTAGAAATAAAATAATCTTTTTATAGTGTTTTCTATTTAGAACAAAATTTTCCCCACACATTTTTTCCTTTTGTTGATAAAAACATAGGGATATTGGTAGGAAACTCTGCATGTTGTTAAGAGAAGGGTTTTGGGGTATAAGTGGGTAACTTTCTGGAGATGGGCTATACTACTTTTAAAGTCTGGGGTCTCAGACAAAGTATTCTCATTGTTGTCAGTGCTGAAAAAAAAAAAAAATTTGAAAATAGCCTGTGAGTGACAAGGTATCTGACTTTCTACCCATAAAACAGACCAGTCACAAAACAATGTTATTTATGCTAACATATCCTATTCCTGATTTGAAATGGCAAATTTTAAAATAATATATAGATGATATAGTAATTAAGTGAAACACAAATTTGTGTTAGTCTGAGTCCTTTGAGAAACAAATATGATATAGGTAGGCTTTGCGTTCCCACCCAAATCTCATCTTGAATTGTAATTCCAAGATGTTGAGGGAGAGACCTGGAAGGAGGTGATTGGATTATGGGGATGGTTTACCCTATGCTGTTCTTGTGATAGTGAGTGAATTCTCACGAGATTTGATGGTTTTATAAGTGTCTGGCATTTCCCCTGTTTGCACCTCTCTCTTCTGCCACCATGTGAAGAAGGTCCTTCCTTCCCCTTTCCCTTCCACCATGATTGTATGTTTCCTGAGGCCTCCCAAGCCACACGGAACTGTGAGTCAATTAAATCTCTTTCCCGTATAAATTACCCAGTTGTGGGTTTTATAGCAGTGTGAGAATGGACTAATACTAAATGTCAAGACAGGATAAATATATAAGGATTATATGGGGGAAAATGTATAAGTAAAAGGATATAGGTAGCTAGCCAGGAAAGTTGGGGAAAGATGTCAGTCAGACTGCTATGCAGCCTAACTCTGAGTGAGGGGAAAGAAAGAAAATGTTGGATGAGGCATCTTAGATGGCCTTTCAGTATATGAAAGGTTTGGCAACACTAGTGGGCCGTTCTTAAGTGAAATTCAGTCCAAGAAGAGGCTCGTGTTTCTAAGGAATGTGTCTAAAATCATTCTCAGTGCAAAACACAAAAATGAAATTCAAAGTTTAGCAGCAAGAGTTCTTGGTCAGTAATGCTACCTGTAGTAGGCAATCTGATAATAAAAATCACAGTATATATAAATCATAAAATATTCAATGTAGTGAGTTAAAATCAGCCCAAGAACTTTATTTCATTTTTGGCTCTTCAAATTATTTTACTTATTTTATATTTTTCTATTTCATTTATTTTTACTGATCTGTACGCTGAGTCAATAATATCCTTCAGGCTCCACTTTTCCCCTTTCTTTATTTTTTTTTTCCTTTCAAATTTTCTTTTATTTCCTTTTTAAGTTCTCCCCTTTCTTAAGGACAAATTTTCCAAAATTTGAGTGACAGATTGAAGTCATGAAGGGTGGTCACTTAGTTCTTGCCAGAAGGCCCTTGAGCTGTTGTTAGAGGCCAATGCTAATATCCGAGGAAGAAAAAGACATTAACAAAGACTATTCAATTGAACTCACCTCTTCACAGGTCATTTGTCTCCCGACAACTTCATCATCCATGCATGCTCTTCCACCCCAAGTTCACATAATAGTAAATCGTGGCCAGGAAATGATAATCTGAAAATGTATAACTTGACTCTTTTTTTGTATCCACTGGATTATCCTTTTTTTTTTCCTGAAACAGTATAAATAATCTTAAACCTTCCTATATTTTAATACAAGATGATTTAAAGATGTATCAGTCACAGAATCTACATAAAGTAATGTGATGTTTTTCTCTTATGAGTAGATTTTTCCATTAAATTGGATTTTATAGGATATACTTCCCATGACCTGTAAGCTACAAAGGTTAAATCTGATTATAATTTAGGAAACAGGCTTACTTTTAATATCTTGGACAATTTAAATAAAAAATTCTGTAGTTTAATAAGCAAGCCTCTTATTGCTATCAATAACAGAGATGTTAACAGTAGACATCCTTATAATATTATGAACAGATTTGTCTAATAAAAATCATAACTTGAATTCAGTTGAACTCATTGTTTAAAATTAGCTGCTTACTTGAAGTAAAAAACCAACATAAAATTTAAGTTGGTCTTTATTGTTTTTTCCCCTCCACGTCACCATCTTCTCTCAGTATAGTGAATTACAAACAATTATGAGAAACAACGACACTTTTTTATATTGTGGATCTAACCAGATCCTCATGGGCAGCTCATATTCTCACTCAGGAGACACTTTGAAGCAGAACCTAGCATTTATCATATTGAAAAAGCAATAATCAGGCTTCTAACAGCTTTTGTGTATAGTCAGAAAGGGAATATTATTTTCCATACCCTATCATATAACCTCATCCTCCATCTAAATATCTCAGTTTTTTTCTGGAGTCCCACATTTCTTCCAGCAGCCTCACCTCCCTTGCATTCCATTATCTAACCTCTTAAATCCTTTGAAGCATTCTTTGTAATTTATTCTGTTAAATTGAATTAAGTTTGGCCTAAAATTGCCTCTGTACATATTGTAAGTTCGGACTAAAAGTGACATTTTCTTAAATTATGTTAAGCATACTGATCATTTGTTTATCTGTCTAGTCACTTGGAACCATAGTGGAGCCACAATTATTAAGTGGAGGGTAGAGGTATAAGCTAGAAATGTATTAAAAGTAATAATGTATTATATAATGATAATAATTGTTATAAAAATGTACACAGTTTGAGAATTTGAAAGGATTGTCTTCTGAGCATTTGCAAGTTATTAATATTTTCTCATAGAAACAGTTGTATAGAACCACTACATTAATGATTATTACAGCTAAAATGTATGCAGCAGTTATTGTCTGTCAGTTGCTTTACGTGGATTGTCTTAATTTAGTTTTAACAATAGACCAGTGAGGAAGTTACAATTATTTTCCCTATTTGCAAGATGAGATAATGAAGACTGAGAAGTTAAATGGCTCACAGAAGAAAATCTAAATGAAGGATTATTGAGCCTACCTGTGAACTCATGCATTTCTAGCTTTTACCTATTTCACCACGTTTCCACTCTATTTATAATTGGTAGAATTTTAGATCTTCCCACAAAAATTATTTAACCTATAATGGACGAAAGGAAAACTTGATTTGATTACATTCATCTTATTTTCTCAAAGTACTAATTTTTAAAAGCCAGCAACTGTATCTTTGGCTCTACAACCCTTAAGCAATAGTTCACAGAGGAGAATAGATAGCATAGCTCCTTGCTTATTCTTTAATTTGCATAAGGGAAGTGACAAGAGCTCTCCTAGTGTCATATCCCAAGAGTTAAGGATTGGGCATCAAAGGTCAACTGACTCCACATACCTAGCACTTGAGCAGAATTTGCCAACATAATTGAAATTAGTTGAAAATTGTGTTTGTTCAGAGTACCTTTGACATTCATTGAGTTGCTAATTTTTCTTTCAACTGTGTATGTAAGTGTGTTGCTTATGTTTAGTAACAGTAATTGGTATATCATAATGTTGAATGATAAATATTTATAAAATTAATATTTATTTTTCTACTATAATTCCTAGACATTATGCACATGAATAGTCATTATTTAAAGTTAGTTATGATTTATAAGCAGTGATATAGACTCCATTTATTTTACACTTACAATCAAAAAGGAGAAAAAATATGAATTTCTAACTGCTGAATTTCCATTTACCTATTAATTTGGATTGCTTTTGTTGAGTAAATGTACCTGATGTATTTTGGAGAGAAATAGAATGTAAGATTTATTAAATTTTTAGTTTGTTCTGCATTCTGATGTAGTTACCTCAAACCATTTTCCTTCGTAGAGTAAAGATCAACTTTTCTCAATGGCATGGAGTAAAGATCTACTTTTCTCAAATGCAGTAAAAAATTTTGAATGTTTTGAATGAACTTTTAGTAACAGTATGACTATGTCTTTAGTTACAATATACTTTGAATATATTTTCTATGTCAGTCTACAAAGAGATACATTGAATTTAGTCCCTAATCAAGTAAAGACTAAAGTCAGTATTATTTTGATGGTTTTATGCATATAATATGAATTTATATGAATCAATCATCTCATTAAAAAAGATAAATAGCAAATATGATATTTGCTTAAAATAAATATTTAAAACTGTTAAGTATTTAGTTTATATAGACATAACATTTTCTCATGGTAATTTTTTAATCTATAAAACAAAATGCAAATTACATTCTCTTTTTTCAATCAATATAGTGAAAATTATCTTTTTATGTCTTTACATGAAATCATTTTAAAATTATAAAAAATAAACCAAAACTAAAGCATGCTGTTTTATACCATGGAAAATAAAAAGATTAATTATATAAATTAGAATGTAAGAAGATAAGTCACTCTTTTGTCTTTGTCAAGTAAGTATTATAACATTCTGGGGGGGGGGTTATGTCAATGTAATTTATGCAAAAGCATTATCTCTTCATTTTCTAAATGTGTGTTCCAATATTTAAAATACATTTATTTCATTAAGTTTACTAAGAGATATACAGTATTTACTAATATACTTAGATATGGTTGGTGTTATGGGTTGAGTTTTGTCATTCTAAAAAAAAAAAAGATGTCAAATTCCTAATTTCAATCACCCAGGATGCAACCTTATTTGGAAATAAGGTTGTTGCAGGTATAATTCATTACATTAAGATGAGGTCCTATTGGAATAGGGTGTGCTCCTAATCCAATATGACTTGTGTCTCTATAAGAAGAAGGCTATATGAAAACAGAGACACACAGAGAGAACACTATATACAACCAAGGCAGAGATTGGAGCTATATATGATTCTATAAACCAAGTAATGCCAGAGATTGCTGGCAAACCACAAGAACCTAGGAAGAGTAAAGAAAGGATTCCTTTACAAGTTTCAGAGGGTGCAGGACTGTGCTAACTTCTTGATTTCAGATATGTCTAGGACTGAAGATCTCTTGATTTCAGATATCTCTAGGACTATCATACAAAAACATTTCTGTTGTATGCAACCATCTTGTTTGTGGTAGTTTGTTATTGCTGGATTCAAATGATCAACCCTTGAATCCAGATAAAAAATTTTTTGGCCTTTAAAAGTAACATTTGTTATGTGTAGGCAAGAACTAATTCCCGAATAACTATGATATTATCTCTAATTTCCTGAAAAGAAAATAGAGCATACTGGATGGAGTGCTGGTGTGAGAATGACACCACATCTATGTAATTAACTCTGGTTATTAACTGTAGAGAGAAATTTTGCTTTCTCTGGCCAGCAGTTTCTCTGTCCTCCAAATAAAAATAATATCTCCCAACGTGCCTTTAATAAGCTGATTTGGATACTAAATAAGGATATATTTCCCAAGTTGTCTGGAAATTTAAAACTGTGTTCCAACATAAGAAAATATCTTCATACGCCCTGTTTTTCTGCACATGCTTCTCATTTTTCAGATATTGTACTGTTTAATTATTTCTGCTTCAGTGACTTAATTCGCTAAATATACCATTTCAATACAATTTATGACCATTTTACTTCTTTAATTGTAATTTCTGAGAATTATTTATACTAAAAGGTTCCTTTCTCAAAAATAAATATCTAAAATGTTACTATATCCAGCTCAGAACACTCTTTAACTCTGAAACCTTAAATTTGTACTTCTCACAGATTTCTCAGAGTAACACGTCCAATATGAAATTTACAAACTTTTCTCTGAAAAGTGCTCTACCCTTTTCATGTCAGAGAACATCTCAATGTATCTACCAGATTCTTAAAAACCTGCTGTCAACTCTGTTACTGGTATCTATTTGTTTCTCAGGACTGTCTTATACATCTCTATAAAATTGTTCCAATTCATCTGTATATCTCTTTCCTGCTGTCATACTTTTAATTTTGAGCTCATCATATCTTGGCAATTTTGTCAGACAATATGCAATAAAATTTCTAACCCACCTTCCACACTGCTGCCAGAACTCTTCTGAACTGCCAATTTGGTTACATTACCATCCTTGTTCCCTTGGATTTGTTTCTGGTTTCAGACACATGTATAAAGGGTAATGGCATGCAGGCTTCCCCTCCCTACTCCCTACTCTTTGGTGGTAACAGTGCATCTACACTTGTGTTATCTGAAAGAACCTTGATATTTTTTTGATGCTGCTTTTGAGGATGGCAGCTGGATAATTCTATGTATACAACTAAAAATATAGGAAGATATTAATGCCAGTTGAGACATCCTCAGCCAATGGAGGATAAGAGCCAGTAGATAAATGGCTGCTAATGAAAGTAAATTCACTTTTACACACACACACACACACACACACACACACACACACACACACACACACCCCTCAGCCCAGTCAATAGAAGAATATCATTATGCTTTCAAATAATACCTTATTTTTCATGAAACTCCATGGTGCTGGAGCAATGTTTCTCAAGGTAGGCTTTGATAGAACATTTCTCTATTATTATTCTATCTACACATACCATTCAGTATATGGTATGTCTTTGGGAATGACCCAAACTGTCCCCTTTCCTCCATCTTCTAAAGTCCGAAGTATGGCTTTGAATAGGGCTCATTATTTTATTCTGATATTTGAGACAATACTCTGCATAAATCATTATTCTCCCATTTTCCTATTCTCACTGGATCTTCTGTTACCTTAAAAATATGTTCACCTCAATAGGTCTCAGTAAATTGTGTTCAGAAACAAAAGCCTGGAAAACCCACAACAGATCTTTCACAAGGCAAGCAAAGTAGAGGCTACTAGAAAACAAATAGCTAACATATAAAAAGAAATCCTAAATGGATATTTCAAAAATTATCTTGCCACAAAAGTATTCCCTTAGGCCACTTCTCTGCTGAATTATTTACTATTTGAAAAATTAAACTTAGAGATGCAGAGTATGGTGTGGAAGGCAGATATTTTTAGGAAGATAAATGAGTATAATCTTTTTTCTTTCCTTTTTAAATCACCGGAAAGCAAAAAAGCAATGAATCAGTTTAGAAATATAAGCCGAGACTGACCTCTGAAATTTACCCCTTTGCATAGAATTGCCTACAAAGTCAAGTTACTAGTACAAAGTTTAGAATTGTAAGATTAAACTTAGAATACCTTAAAGTAAGTAATAGCATTTGCTTTTCATGTTTAACTTATTTCCTTAATTCAAATCCAACAATCCATCTAGAATGTTAAACTAATCGGTTTTCCCCCAATACACCTATATAATTCTTCTATATAGTTTCTCATTAACTTTTGAAATAGAAATCTGATTTGTAGGTTAAGTGACTTCAATTCTGATTTTATATTATCCTGTGTTTGTTTTACATTATACATTGTCAAAAAACAGCGTATCCTTCTACATATCTAGAAAGATTTTTCTCTTTCATCAGAAATATTTATAAGACTAGCAATGGAGTTTGTATAAACTCCCACAAAATAATTATTTCAATCCTTACTGGAACAAAATCTTTCTCCATTCTAACCTTTGGTCTAAAGACATACTTTTTAAATACTGGTTTATTTTCAATTCATTGTGTTGTAAGATTACTTACAATTTACGCAATGAAACATATTAGAGTTACTGCTTTCTCTAGGTTTAATCCTAGTCCATTTAATTTTCCTCAAAAGACTATTATCTCTATTTTAATGATATATTTTACTGTCTCATTTAAAACATTTATAAAAGTTATGTCATGTTGCTTAAGTTTGGGATATGTACCATTTATACTAAGATTTTATCCCCTATCACTGTCTTATTTACCATTTATTGAATATCTTGTTATTTGCAAGGTATTGACATATATCACATTGGAGAAACAATGATAAATTAGACATTGGACAGCTGAAACAGTGCAGATAATATAGCTGTTTAGATGGCTGACATGAGTAAAACAGAGAACTCGAACTTTGAATTTGATCATTTGAAGGTGAGAAAAAGAAGAGCCTTTTATATGTAAGGAAACTATTGAACCAAAACAAAAAAGATGGAAAAAAGTAAATAAGGAAAACAGCAAGTTTTGGACGAGCAGAGTCTTTGTAAAGAAAGGGAGTGGAATATGACGTTTAAAAGGAATGTTAGCTGTAGACAATGGAATTACCAAAGGCTAGTGTGAGAAATTGGGGCTTTTATATAAAAGAAGTAGAGATTCATTGAAAGTTTTTGAGCAATCTAGTGGCATGTTAAGAATTACTAGGATTAACTCATCAGTTAACTATAACATTAATTAAGATTAGGAGACTCCGTAAGAATAAAATGATTGACTCACCCAACATTTATTTAATACCAACTATATACAATGTACTGCTAAGAATTACAGACTTAAGTAATATAATAAAGATTCTTATTTCAGAGCTTGCAAACCACTGGGAAGAAAAATTAGATGTTTCAAATTAAACCATATAAGAATAAATAATATTTAGAAGTATTAAATATTTGCTCTGGCACTCGAGTGATCAATAAAATTAGAGGGCAGTTTTGTGATGAGGGGCATGTATCCTGGAGTCAGCCTGGATGTTAGTACTGGCTCTACCATCTCCTAGCTATGTGAATATAGGCCATTTAATCTCTCTGTGAATACATATTTCAGCAATCACATTAAGAAAATAGTAGTTAATATCTCATAGGTCAATTGTGAGAATTAATGACAAAATATATAAAATATTTAGTACAACATCTGGCATATTTTAAACATTCAAGAAGTGTTTGCAGAAATGAAGTCAGAGTTGACTCTCCTGGTAACCATAAAAGCTAGGAATGCTAGGAAGAGCATTTAGCTCAGATCTTTTGAGGTTAGGGTTTAGCTCAAGGTAGTCTTCATGAAACATTCAGTCTGTGAATAATATAACTCAATTTAAGACTTGCAAACAAATAAAACAATGAGAGTCTAGGAAAGACTCTATACATTAAAGCCCTACTTAATCCTGCAAGATGTAAGATACTATTGCATTTGTTAAAATATGGAATACTATGAGTTCACTTATTTTGAAAAGAGATCCTCTGCGATTAGTAAGTTTGAAAAATGACAGAGATCATCTGTGATGAATAATTTTGAAAAATGATAAGGTCAGTGGGGCTGAAACTGCAATGATTCAGGTAGGAGTGATGAAATTACAAAAGGAGAAAATTGTAGTGGGTAGAAAATGGGGCTTGGAAATATGGACCCTTCTAGAGACAGAATGTGCAGAACATGATAAGGGATTGATTATGAAAGTCAAGACAAAGAAGGAATAAGGGATAATGCCAATATTTGCAGTCAGTAGGCTTGGATGAAGTTAAAAAATCAACAGGTATAGGGAGTAAATGCAGAAGACTGTATGCAAAACAAAGATGAGCACTTCTGGGTTGAAGATACAAAAAATAAAGCTCTGCTAGAGCATAAGTGTAGATTGTCTTTTGAAAGATGGGAAGTAAATATATACATTTGTGAGTGAGTGAGTGCTACCCGAGGTCAATAGCATAGGCTAGGATATTTGCTGATATATCTCAATCAAACCCTGTGAATGAAAGAGGCCAAAACAAAACAAAAAAACTCAAACAAAGAAACTAAAAAAAAAAAGACCAACTTTTTAATTGTTAGAATATTTATGTTAGAAATCTGTTATTTTTTTTCCTTTTCTTAAAAAAGAAATAACTTATTTTAGTTCATTGAAACTGCCCTTTTCTTCATTTATGAAATTTAGAAGTAATAATTCACTTGTAGAATTACTATAAAAAGACAATGCCTTAAGATTCCAACCTATAGAGTCAAATTATTTAATATTTTGGTTTATGTCATATTAGACTTTTTCTTTTGCAAAGAAACCTAATTTTGGAAAAGGCATTTCACTTCCCTGGCATTTTCAATAATCTTCAGATCATCTTGACATTAATTTTTTTACATCGTATCTCTACTGGAATGAAATTTCCCACCCTTTATTTACATTGAATTTGCTTAGTCTAGAGATGACATTATGGAGCATCTTTCATGCAAAATATGATAATGAGGCTTGATTCCCCATTGCTTCTGGAAGCCATCTTGTGATCTTGAGATGAGGTAGTCTCTGGACAAAGACTATATATACAAAAAGAATGTAAATAAAAACACAGTCCTTGTTTTCAAGGACGTATTTATCCAAACATATGATCATCTGATCATTCATTTTATATATATGCACACATATATATACAATAATTGACTTCAGGCCTCTTCTAAATATGTAGAAAACCGAAGAGTGTTTCTCCCACTGTAGCAATGAGAGAAAACTAGATAATATATAAAATTATTTTTTCTTGAATCCAAAGAGTTGAAGTCACAGAAAAAGCCAGCATGAAATTTAAAGAAAGATAGGGCACAAGTACTAACACCTATGTTAGTAGACAGGAGTAGACACGGCAAGACTAAAAACAGATAAAAACAAGTCTGCTCCAATTTTAACATATTGCTAACATCTGAGTGAAGTCTCACATGCAAGTATAGAACAGTGAGAGCAGCATACATGGCAAGCTCAACTTAAAAACCTCCCTGAATGGGCATGAGAAATACTGGGGGTGGCCAGGAGAGCATTTTTTAGTAGATAAGCCTTGGAGAAGGGAAGATACCACAGGAAAAACAAAACAAAACAAACAAAAAGTTCCACAGAGATATACCCAATCCAATCTCTCATAAATAACAGAAGTAAGTCACTAAGAGATGGGTTAGGACCATTTTAAATCTATCAAAGGAGGAAAATTAGAATAACTGAGAGAATCCTATACCTGAGTACCAGGGATGAAGGCCATACATAAAAATGAAGCTGAATCAGAAAAAGAGATAACCTTCCTTACCTTGCACTATGTCAGTGAGGGTAAGTAACAAGAAATAAGTAACCAGTGGGGAAAGGTAATGCACATGGAGAGACACTCTCCATGAGATGCAAAAGCACAGTGAAGGGATAAAGCTGCGAGTGGAGCTGGACCATAAAGGGAAACTCCTTGATAATTCAACTAAAACCCTAAATACAAAGTACTACTGGGGGAATTTAGAGCTGATGATTCACTAAAAGTATCTATGGCAAAACAATACCCAAATAATGCATAATTCCTGTCAATTTCAACTCAATTCCCAGACTAAAGTCAAAGTAGAAAAAAAGGCATGCCCATTTCATCACAAATACTTATTTCATTTGTCTCTGTTGTTCTATGTACTATGTGTGACATATAATGAAAAATTAAGTGATACACAAGAGAGAAAGAAGAAAAACCAAATATACACAGCCATCCCATTACTGGGTATATACCCAAAGGATTATAAATCATGCTACTATAAAGACACATGCACACGTATGTTTATTGCGGCACTATTCACAATAGCAAAGACTTGGAATCAACCCAAATGTCCATCAGTGACAGACTGGATTAAGAAAATGTGGCACATATACACCATGGAATACTATGCAGCCATCAAAAAGGATGAGTTTGTGTCCTTTGTAGGGACATGGATGCAGCTGGAAATCATCATTCTTAGCAAACTATCACAAGAACAGAAAACCAAACACCGCATGTTGTCACTCATAGGTGGGAACTGAACAATGAGATCACCTGGACTCGGGAAGGGGAACATCACACACCGGGGCCTATCATGGGGAGGGAGGCGGGGGGAGGGATTGCATTGGGAGTTATACCTGATGTAAATGACGTGTTGATGGGTGCTGATGAGTTGATGGGTGCAGCACAGCAACATGGCACAAGTATACATATGTAACAAACCTGCACGTTATGCACATGTACCCTAGAACTTAAAGTATAATAAAAAAAAAAAAAAAAGAGAAAAGAAACAAAGCATTCAACAGAAGACTCAGAGATGACCCAGATATTGAAACTATAAGTTAAGGAATTAAAAAATGCTCTCTGATTAATATTTTAAAGCCCCTAAAAGAAAAGACAACATGCCTGAAGAGACTGGAGGGTATTTCAGCCAAGAGGAAAAAAAGGAAAAACAACAATAAGAATGAGTGACATTCTAGACCTAAAGTAAAAACATAGTAAGAGAGATGAAGTGTGATGTTGATGGACTCATCATTAAACTCAACAGAAGCAAGAAAAGAATTGATAAAATTGTATATAGGTCAATCAGAATTATATAAATTAAAACAGAAAGAGAAGAGGAAGAAAAAAAAAAAAACAAAACAGAGTAGACCATCAGGAGATGCAGAATAATATGAAATGTGAGCATGTGCCTAAGTGGAATTACAGGAAGAAGAGAGAGAAACAAGAAGATAAAAGATATTTGAAAAGACCGTGGCCGAGGATTTCTAAAATAATGAAAGGGACATGAAATGCAAAATTCCAGCTAAGAGAACTTCACACATAATGAAAAGCAAACCAAGCCAAAACAAACAGAAAATAGTTTTTTAAAAGAGAAAATATACATGCAGACACATTATACTCAAACTGATAAGCTGGTAGTGACAGTTAATAGAAAACATTTAGGACAAAACAGAGATGAAGAGAAAAATTGTGAAGACAATCAAAGAAAAAAGACACACTAGTTATAAAGGAACAAAAATTAATTACAGCAGATCACTTGGCAAAAACTATGCAAGACAGACAACAGCTATCCAGTGTTCTCTGTTTTGTTGTTTTTGTTTTTCAGTAAGTTACACATATACTTATCATGGCCCAAGTTATGTAGACAGAATTTTGGCCCCCATGACCTTCATCTTCTGGTATTACACTCTGGAGTGTTACTCTACTTGGTAAATGGGACCTTGCAGATGTAACTAAGTTTTACTAATCAATTTAGTTAAAATAGGGAGATAATTCTAAATTCTTCAGGAGAGCATATAATCATATGATCTGTTACATGCGGAGCAGAGCTTTATTGTGGCTGAAGGAAGAGAAGATGAGGTAGACTCAAAGTATGAGGGCTCAATGAACCTTGCTGGTTTGAAAATGGAGGGGACTGCATGAAAAGCGGGAGAGTAGACTGATTTCTGCCAACATCCTAAATGTGTTTGACAACAAATATTATAGAGCCTTGTGAGCAATGCAGTTCTGCTGACACCTTGATTTCAGCCTTCTGAGACTGTAAGCAGAGAAGTCAGTTGAGAGACTCTGTGCCTAATATTTGGACTTATAAAATAATGAGATAATAAATAGGTGTTGTTGAACACCACACATTTGTGATAATTTGCTGTAGTGGCAATGGAAAACCAATACATCAGATATTTACTCAAGAGAAAGAAAAACATCACCATATAAAAACTTGTACAGAAATGTTTATATCAACTTGATTTGTAACTACCCAAAATGGAAATTATTTACATAGCCTTTGATATGTATAAACAAGATGAGTTTCTCTTATGTACTAATGACACTTAAAATTTGATATTTGTCTTCAGTAGAAATCTCTTTTAAATGAATACTATTTGATTCTGGCTTGTAAATGGTAGTTCTGTGAACTAAAGAAACAGCATTGCTCAAACACAAGATTCTCTGATATTAATTAATTTATCCTCTTTATATAACCTTTTACTCTCTTGTAGAAAAAAATTAAATTTGTTCAGATTTTATTTGTACTTCCTAAATTCATATAATTTGCTATCTACTAACTTCTATTCTGCTAGATGATTACCCATTGATTATTAGATGATTTCTTATATTATCTTCTCAGAGTTTGAGCTTACTGGTTCATGATTGCCAGTGCATTTCTCTACCACATACATTTTGTAAGTTAAAAGAACTAGATAACCGTTATAGCTTTTCAGATAGTTTTTCTAGTCAATGTTTTAAAAATATATAGTTTCTCAAAAATAACATCTTCTAAAATAATTTGATAAAGTCCAACATCCTATTATGATTTAAAAAAAAAAACTTCTGAAAAAATTAAGAGGTTGGATGCAGTGGCTTATGCCTATAATCTCAGTACTTAGAAAGACTGAGCAGGAGGATTGCTTCAGGTCAGCAGTTCAAGACCAGTCTGGGAAACACAGCAAGACCCTGTATCTAATATATATATACATTATATAAGCCAGTAGTTAGGACTACAGGTGCATGCCCCTATGCCTGGCTTTTATATATATATATATATATTTATAAAAATATATATATTTATATATTTATATTTATATTTTATATTTATATTTTAATAAATATATATATATTTTTATAAATAAATATATATATATATATATAAAAGCCAGGCATAGGGGCATGCACCTGTAGTCCTAACTACTCAGGAGGCTGAAGTGGGAGGATCACTTGAAGCCAGAGGCCAGGAGTTGAGGTAACAATGAACTATAATTGCACCACTATACTCCAGTCTGGATAACAGAATAAGACCGTGTCAAAAAAAAAAAAAAAAAAAAAAAAAAAAAAAAAAAAAAAAAAAAAAAAAGAAAGAAAAAGAAAGAAGGAAAGAAAATAAAAGAAAAGGAAAGAAAAGAAAAGAAAAGAAAGGAAAGACAGACAGGAAGGAAGGAATAGAAGGAAACTTCCCTGACATGATAAAAGACATTGCTATTGGCTGAATATTTGTCCCCCAAATTTTATATATTGAAATTCTAATTTCCAATGTGATGAGGATGTGGGATTTTGGTATATGATTGATTAGGTCATGACTAAAGAACCCTCATGAAAGACATCAGTGTCTTTACACTAAGAGACTCTGGAGGAGAGTTCCCTTGCTATGTGAGAACATAGGAAGAAGATGGCTATCTTTGAACCAGGAAGCAGCTTACCAGACACCAAATCTGTTAGCACTTTGATCTTGGACTTCCCAACCATCAGAAGTGTGAGAAATAAATTTCTGTTGTTTATTAGCCTTCCAGTCTATGGTAATTTGTTGTAAAAGCTTAAGCTGTTAGAGAATTTTCAAGTTTCAATACAGGCATCTTTTTATTTGCAAGCTGTTATATTTTTTCCTATAAAAGCTTAAACACAGACATTTATGAAAAATCTATAGCTAACATTATCCTCAATAGTGAAAGACTGAAAGCTTTCCCTTTGTGTCAGGAACAAGACCTGACCATGGCTATTCAACATTGTACTGTAGGTTCTAATCAGAACAACTAGTCAAGTAAAAGAAATAAAATGTATACAAACTAGGAAGAAATAAAATTGTTTATTTGCAGCTATGATCCTATATATAGAAAATCTTGAATATGCACACGTGTGCGAGTGTGCATACCCACACACAAGGTTCTGGAATAAATAATCAAATTTGGCAAAGTTAAAGATTACAAAAGCAACAAAGAAAATATCAGTTTTGTTTCTGTATAGCAGGGACAAGTAATCTAAAAATAAAATTACAAAAATAATTTCATTTATAATAACATTCCAAAGAATACTAATACCTAGAAATTAAATTAGCTAATATACTGAAAGCTGTTGGTGAAAGGATTTAAATAAGACAGACAAAAGGAAAGACGTCTGTGTTCATAGAATGGCAAAAGTAATGTTGAGATATTAATACTACCCAAAGTGATTTACAGTTTCAGTGCAAAATACAATCCTTATTACGATGCCAGCAGTCTTTTCAGTCTTTTTTTTTTTTTTTTTTTTTTTTTTTGCAGAAATGGAAATGCCAATTCTCAAGCCCATACACAATTTTAACTGGATTTTCAGATGCAAAAAAAGTTGAAACTTTACCTTACGCCATATATAAAAATTAACCCCAAATGGACTGAAAACATAATATAAGCGTGAATATCAACACTTTTAGAAGAAAGCGTGGGGTAAATCTTCATAACCTTGGATTTGGCAATGAATTCTTAGTTATGATACCAATAACATAAATATGGAAAAAATGGATTTCAACAAAATTAAAAGCTTTTATATACCAAAAATGTTACCAGAAAAGTAAAATGACAATCTAGAATGGAGGAAAAAATATTTGTGAATCACATCTCTGATAAAAGTCTATTATTCATACTATATAAAGAACACTTACAGTTCAACAAAAGACAAACCACCTAATTAAAAAGAAGGTAAAAGATTTCAATAGAAATTTTACCATAGAAACCATACAAATGACCATCAAACACTTAAAAAGATGCTGGTATCATTACTTATTAGGGAAATGCATAGCAAAACCACAATAAGGGATGACTTCATACACATTAGGTTGTAAACACACATACACACAGACACACACACATGCACACAAAGTGTTGGCAAGGATGTGGAAAAATTAAAGCTGTTGTATACTGCTGATGGGAATGTAAAATTATTCAGTTACTATGAAAAATGGTTTCCAATGGTTTCTCAAAAAGTTAAAAACAGAAATCTCACATGACCCTTCAATTCCACTCCTAGGTATATACCCAAAACAATTAAAAACAAATACTCAGAAAAGTACATGGTCACACATTTTATAGCAGCACTATTCAAAATGGCCAATAGGTGAAAACAACCCAAACTTTTCTCAACTAATGAATGGATAAACAAATTGTGGTATATACATACAATGGAATATTATTCAGTCATAAAATGGAATAAATTACTGATATATGGAATAACAAGAATGAACCTCCAAGACATTGTGCCATAACAAGAATGAACCTCCAAGACATTGTGCCAAGTGAAAGAAGCCAGACACAAAAGGTCACATATTGTGTGACCCTATTTATAGGAAATATCCAGAATAGGTAAATTCAAAGAGACACAATATGGATTGGTGATTTCCAGTAGCTTGAGAGAGGGCGGAATAGGGAGAAGATGCTTAATGGGTAAGAGTCTTTACTTTGGAGTGATGGAAATATTCTGGAATGAAATAGAAATGGTGATTGTACATCATTGTGAGTCTATTAAGTGACAAAATTGTTCACTTTAAAATGAATTGTTTTATGTTTTCTGAATTTCACCTTAGTAAATTTATTTAAAGATAACAGCTGCTAATTGCAGATGCTCAACTTCTCAGGATGCTTATCATCTAGCAAAACTGATTTGCATGCATGTAGGTTTTTAAATTATGCAATATTCATGTAGGTTAAGAAATGATATTTGAAGCAGTGGTTGAACACTACCTTCTTTTGTTACCCTGTGGATAGTCCACAAGGTTAGTTTCCCTTTTTTCTTCTTTGGGTATGAAGGGTGGCAAGAGAAGGCAGCAGGTAGTGAGTTTAATCAATTGCTTACTCCAGCTAGGAAGAAGAGCATGTCTGAGGTCTTGGTTCTGGTATCTGCAAAATGGATAATTACATAATCAATAGAGTTGATTATAATTGCATAATGTTTTAATTTTACACAGTTCTTATGATTGAAGCTTATTTTTTAAAATTGTTTTTTTCACTTGAATAATTAAAAATTATTTCTTTGAACTCTTTTTAGTAGCTTAGCCTACTACATTTTCCTCCTATTTGTTTCTTTGTAGTTGATCATCAATCAACTCTTTCTCACTGGTGACAATATAATCAAGATAAACTGTTCTTAGATTATTTCTCTATTTATATAAATATTACCATTGTCGTAACATACTGTGAGGACCTTAAATATTATGCCAGGCTGATGACTGGCCTTCAGCTCAACCAGTATTTGATTCATTAAAATATCTAACCAACATGTAATTCTGACACAAAGCCATGCTGGTATATTGACTGAACAAAATATCCACTTTCTCTATTTTAGAAGTGTCAGTTTCAATTCCTATCATATCACCGTTTCCTATTGATTCTTCCCTATTAACTCTAATACTCTGTTGGATTTCCTTTGATTGTTCAGCTTAGACGTCTGTGTATTTTCATCACATACAAAGTTGGAGACACCATGCATCCCTTTACCATGTTTATTTCTTTGAAATAATCTATGCAGAATAAGCCTTACTTTTTTTCATAAGGGTTATTCCATTAAACTCTGATTATGATTGAGTCATACTTGAGGTCTAAAGTTAATATTTAAGACTTTTGTTGATATACATATAAAAAGTCAAACTTGAAACCTTCTGCAGGAAGACATGGATAGAAAATAGAAAACACACTTTGTACCAAGGCAAAGGGGAGAAATGGAGCTTTGAGAATACTTTTTGATATTTGAAATTCCAGGGAAATAATTAGTTTCATTTCTGTGATTCAAAATACATGTTTTGAGCAGCTTATAGATTTCAGATGTATTTTGTTATACTTACTGATACTCATACTGGCCTTCTCTTCTCCCACCCACAACTCTGCCTCTCTCCTGACCTATTGCTTTT
Source organism: Macaca fascicularis (assembly GCF_037993035.2). NCBI lineage: Eukaryota > Metazoa > Chordata > Mammalia > Primates > Cercopithecidae > Macaca > Macaca fascicularis. Next base: position 90,324,330 of record NC_088380.1, on the reverse strand, counting down.
GGTGTTTCATTCTATCTCATTTTCTTTTGGAGAGTGTTAAGTGTGATCTTATTGCCACCTTGCATAGAGTGTATTGACAGAAGTGGTAAGATTTTCTTGATTGTGTAGTTATGCACATGTTTAACCTGTATGTATCAACCAAGTGCTTATTCTACAGAATGTGTATTGTTTGATATATGAAGAAAATGATAAGCTGATGTTTGCACAGGCTGTCTATTCCTTTTGCATTCATACTCTATGTTAAACCATTATTGACACTTTTAAATGTCAGAGTATTTTCTCTTTCCTTAATATGATTTCAATAGATATTGCGTTCAAGAAAAAGTCTTGTTAATATTCAAAGTGTTCTGAGTCTATTATATTTCTTTGTCCTGAACAGTTTTGCCTTATGTAATACAGTGACAATTGTGGTCCAATTTGTAGCCTACTGGCTTTTTATTTTTATTTTGGTCAAAACTTTCATAATTTTAATATATTTTATACATAAAAAGTTTTAGAAAATGTTTACTTTTTAAAAATTTTGATAAAACCCTTTATGTGAGGAAGAAAGTTGTTAATAAAATTTTAACTTATGGAACATGTGAAACTAGAGAGCATTCTAAAACTTTATATATGTGTATATATAAGTGTATGTATATGTAGGCACACACATATATGTCTATGTATATATATATTTAGTGGTGTAAAGTATGCTATACTCAATGTGTGTATACATATATATATAATAGTATAAAGTATGCTATACTCAATATAGATTTACACATACTCAATAGAGACTTATACAATGAATAAGACTAGCCAAGTAATTCAGACTTTTGATAAGGAGAAATTTCATTATTTCAAAATGCTTGATTGAATAAGCTATCCAATCATACACAGCACTGCCTCATTTTTCTATTATTAAAGTATTCATTTACTTATCACTTTTCACCCAACTTTCTTTAAGCATTCAACAGAAAATGATGAATTGCTCAATTTATCTTGTGAGGTACATACCAATTTTATCTATTTTAAAGAGAAACCAAAGCATTCTGGCATAGTCTCATGCCTATCAAAGACATTTTTGACAGGGTCTTGGATAGAGGGCACCAGGTCTTACTCTCACAAGGGTAACTAGGGTTTTAAAATGTATATGAAAAAAGCCTAGTGAATTCCTTATTTAAAAACAACAATAACAACAGAACAGTTGGCACTTGAGATTCTTTCCCCCTCACATTTCTGGCCTTTTTGTTTTGCTCAGTTCTGGTTGATTTATTATTCTTTAAATTGACTTATCCATAAGAAAGTGGGAAGCAAAGGAGATAAATAAATGCCACTTTCAAAAATAGTTTAATTTTTTTTTAATGAGTGAGAAGAAAATGTACCAGTTGCATGTTGTTTTAATTTAGTAAGATGAGTGTTTATTGTGTTAGGATATAGTGTCCAGAGTCAGAAATAGCTGAGTTTGGAATTCTGCTCCGAGCTGTGTTACCAGTTGTGTTAATTTTTCCAACTCACCTAGCTTTTTTAAAATTTGGGATTATAGTTTTTATGAACAACTCTAACTGGAATATTATATATGAAGTGTTTAATACTGTAGCATAATACACACTCAATAAACATTAAAACTATTATTATTATGTAATGGTGGAATATGTTAATATGTAGACTAGAAAGGAATATAACAAGCCTAGTAAGTCTGATCATTAATTAAATTTAATTTGGAATTTTCAGATAACCCCAAAACAACCACAGAAAATAATACAGACAGGAAAATAATTAGAGAATTTCCTGTGAAAAAGAATAATTTGATATGTACAATAGAGTCCATTACATTTGGACTCATTTTAAAGAGCAAAACTTTATTTCTTAATTCACACCACACAGCACACAACTTTGGCACAGAACAGACAATAAATGTTTGTTAAATGAATTCACCTGATGACGTTAAATATGTACTACAATATTTTATAAAAGTTTTGGGGGAAAATGACCTCCTTTTTTCCCTCTAGTTGTGTCCTATACCTAATTTTGGATGCAGCAAAGAAAAGAAGCAAGGATAGTTTAAGGAAAGGAAATTTAATCAGAAAGTTGAGGGGATGAGAAAAATTCTATGTAGAGGACAGCAGAATACAGGCTAAGTTGCTATAGAATTACCCACAGGTTCCCTGACAGCATAAACAAATCAGAGGAAGTTGAACCAAAGTATTTTCTGATTCAAAAGAGATGTGCTAAATTGACAGAAATATCAGAAATGACTAAACACATAAGCATTTTAAAAAAATACTTGAACAGTCTCAATGTTGGCATGATTAACATTTTATAAATTCAGATTCAACGTTATCATATGTCTGTTTTAACAAGCTGATATACATCTGGCCATCTGAATTAAGTATAAAATCAATGTAATTAAACATAAATGATTAGCCACAATGTACTAGGATTTATGTTGGCATCGATAAGGCAGGTGTGTGTGGGTGTATACCAACCTTAGGTTCTCTATTCTCAAGGAGTTAAAAATCTAGCAGAAAAAAAAATAATTGAAACAACCTGGAAAATGCTGTTTAATAAGTGTTGTACTGCCTGGTTTGAATATTTGCAAAGAGAGGACTTTAAAGGTCAATAGTGTCTTTAAATAATAGAAAGCTAATTGGACTTGATTCAGAGTCTCCTGAAGTAGACACTCATATTTTATTTTTAGAAAGGAAGGTGACTGAAAAAAATATAAAAGTTATAATATTGTGAGTTAAAGTTTCAGCCTTCATCTGTATAATGATCGGCCTTCTTTGCAACGTTCTTATGGCAGCACTCTGTGTTTCACTGGATAATATGTGAAGAAGGCAGAAGAGAAAAGTGCACATTTTCTTAATCCGGTCTGTCACTGATGGACATTTGGGTTGATTCCAAGTCTTTGCTATTGTGAATAGTGCCACAATAAACCTATGTGTGCATGTATCTTTATAGCAGCATGATTTATAATCCTTTGGGTATATACCCAGTAATGGGATGGCTGGGTCATATGGTACTTCTAGTTCTAGATCCTTGAGGAATCGCCATACTGTTTTCCATAATGGTTGAACTAGTTTACAATCCCACCAACAGTGTAAAAGTGTTCCTATTTCTCCATATCCTCTCCAGCACCTGTTGTTTCCTGACTTTTTAATGATCGCCATTGTAACTGGTGTGAGATGGTATCTCATTGTGGTTTTGATTTGCATTTCTCTGATGGCCAGTGATGATGAGCATTTTTTCATGTGTCTGTTGGCTGTATGAATGTCTTCTTTTGAGAAATGTCTGTTCATATCCTTTGCCCACTTTTTGATGGGGTTGTTTGTTTTTTTCTTGTAAATTTGTTTGCGTTCTTTGTAGGTTCTGGATATTAGCCCTTTGTCAGATGAGTAGATTGCAAAAATTTTCTCCCATTCTGTAGGTTGCCTGTTCACTCTGCTGGTAGTTTCTTTTGCTGTGCAGAAGCTCTTTAGTTTAATGAGATCCCATTTGTCAATTTTGGCTTTTGTTGCCGTTGCTTTTGGTGTTTTAGACATGAAGTCCTTGCCCATGCCTATGTCCTGAATGGTAATACCTAGGTTTTCTTCCAGGGTTTTTATGGTATTAGGTCTAACATTTAAGTCTCTAATCCATCTTGAATTAATTTTCGTATAAGGAGTAAGGAAATGATCCAGTTTCAGCTTTCTACTTATGGCTAGCCAATTTTCCCAGCACCATTTATTAAATAGGAAATCCTTTCCCCATTTCTTGTTTTTCTGAGGTTTGTCAGAGATCAGATGGCTGTAGATGTGTGGTATTATTTCTGAGGACTCTGTTCTGTTCCATTGGTCTATATCTCTGTTTTGGTACCAGTACCATGCTGTTTGGTTACTGTAGCCTTGTAGTATAGTTTGAAGTCAGGTAGCATGATGCCTCCAGCTTTGTTCTTTTGACTTAGGATTGTCTTGGCAATGAGGGCCTTTTTTGGTTCCATATGAACTTTAAAGCAGTTTTTTCCAATTCTGTGAAGAAACTCATTGGTAGCTTGATGGGGATGGCATTGAATCTATAAATTACCTTGGGCAGTATGGCCATTTTCATGCTATTGATTCTTCCTATCCATGAGCATGGTATGTTCTTCCATTTGTTTGTGTCCTCTTTTATTTCACTGAGCAGTGGTTTGTAGTTCTCCTTGAAGAGGTCCTTTACATCCCTTGTAAGTTGGATTCCTAGGTATTTCATTCTCTTTGAAGCAATTATGAATGGAAGTTCATTCATGATTTGGCTCTCTGTTTGTCTGTTACTGGTGTATAAGAATGCTTGTGATTTTTGCACATTTGTTTTGTATCCTGAGACTTTGCTGAAGTTTCTTATCAGCTTAAGGAGATTTTGGGCTGAGACAATGGGGTTTTCTAAATATACAATCATGTCATCTGCAAACAGGGACAATTTGACTTCTTCTTTTCCTAACTGAATACCCTTTATTTATTTCTCTTGCCTGATTGCCCTAGCCAGAACTTCCAACACTAAGTTGAATAGGAGTGGTGAGAGAGGGCATCCCTGTCTTGTGCCAGTTTTCAAAGGGAATTTTTCCAGTTTTATGGAATACTATGCAGCCATAAAAAATGATGATTTTGTGTCCTTTGTAGGGACATGGATGCAGCTGGAAGCCATCATTCTCAGCAAACTATCCCAAGAACAGAAATCCAAACACCGCATGTTCTCACTCATAGGTGGGAACTGAACAATGAGATCACTTGGACTCAGGAAGGGGAACATCACACACCGGGGCCTATCATGGGGATGGGGGAGGAGGGAGGGATTGCATTGGGAGTTATACCTGATGTAAATGATGAGTTGATGGGTGCTGATGAGTTGATGGGTGCAGCACACCAACATGGCATAAGTATACATATGTAACAAACCTTCGTGTTATACACATTACCCTAGAACTTAAAGTATAATAATAATAAAAAATAAAAATAAAATTAAATCACCTTAAAAAAAAAAAAAGAGAGAGAAAAGTGCCTCATTCAACATTCAAGATACGGAGAATCATTTTATGAAGAGCTGTCATCCTTCAAATGGAGAATGAAATGGACCTTGTCTTTTGAAGATGGAGATGTAGTAATTGTCTTAAAGTCCTTTTTAAATAATAATCTTAATAATACTCAATATCTCTTCAGATTGAATGAAAAGGGTAAAAAGATTGGGAAGATAATGGCACTCATGAGGAATTTTTGAAATTTTTCACCACAAGGGATATTAATTAGCTTCCTCAATTTTATCCTGAAGATGGGACATTATAAAAGAATTTCCAAAAATAAGTCACAGAACAAATAAACAAAAGCCCATGATTTTGGAGATCTCTTCGTGTAATTTTCTTCAATATATGTGATTAATTTAAAATATTATCAAATGTGACAATTTTTAGAAGTTTGTAATAGTTTCCAAATATAGGCCTTATATTGAAACAGTTATTGTGAGGTCCTGCTTTGGGATCAGAAAATAAGTTTATTTCTCAGTTTTTAAAATAAATTTTATTTTTTAGAACAGTTTAGGTTCACAGCAAAATTGATCAGAAGTTACAGAAATTTCCAGTTTACTCTCTGTCCTGGCCCATGCATGGTCTCCCTCATTATCCATTCCCACCAGAGAGATACATTTATTACAATTGATGAATCTACATTGACACATTATTCACATCCAAAGTCCATAGTTTACATTAGGGCTCAATCTTGGTGTTGCATATTCTAGGGGTTTAGACAAATATATGTCCTGTAACTACTGCTACAGTATCATATAGGGTAGTTTCACTGCTCTAAGAATCCTCTGTTCTCCACCTGTTCATTCCTTCCTTGCCCATTCCTTAACAACCACGGATCTTCTTACAGTCTTCATAGACTGGCCTTTTCAAGAATGTCGTATAGTTGGAATCATGCAGTGCATACCTTTTTCAGATTGGCTTCTTTTGCATAGTAATATTCATTTAAGATTCCTCTATATCTCCTCATGGCTTAATAGCTCATTTCTTTTTAACCCTGAGTAATATTCCATTGTCTAGATGTAGCACAGTTTATTTATCCATTCACCTACTGAAGGACATCCTGGTTGCTTCCAATTTTGGGCAATTATGAATGAAGCTGCTGTAAACACCTAAACACCCATGTGCAGATGTTTGTGTGCACGTAAGTTTTAAACTCCTTTGGGTAAATACCAATAAACGTGATTGCTGGATTGTAAGTTAAGAGTAGGTTTAGTTTTAGCCTGGCATGAGGGCTCAGGCCTGTAATCCCAGCACTTTGGGAGGCTGAGGCGGGTGGATCACTTGCAATCAGGAGTTGCAGACCAGCCTGGCCAACATGGCAAAACCCCATCTGTACTTAAAATACAAAAATTAGCCTAGCATAGTGGAGTGCACCTGTAATCCCAGCTACTCAGGAGGCTTGAGGCAGGAGTATCGCTTGAACACGGGAGGCAGAGGTTGCAGTGAGCCGAGTTCGTGCCACTTCACTTCAGCCTGGGCTACAGAATGAGACCCTACCAAAAAAAAAAAAAAAAAAAAAAAAAAAAAAAAAAAAAAAAAAAAAAAAAAAGGTTAGTTTCCTAGAAAACTGGCAAACTATGTTCAAAGGGCTAATTTTGAATTGCAACTAGAAATAAATAAGAGTTCCTATTGCTCCACATCCTTGTAAGCATTTGATGTTGTCAATGTTCTGGATTTTGGCCATTCTAGTAGGTATGTAGTAATTATTGGTATGTATATAATGGTATCTTGTTATTTTCACTTCATGGAGTTTTAGTCTTTTGTTCCTTTTATGTTTTCCCCCTAACTACATAAAGTGAAAAGTCATCTTTTCTCTTTCAACTGGGTAATGAACTATCTTCATAAATCATTGATTATTGGGCTATGGAAATAAAATATTTAAAAAAAAAAGATAAAATGAGAACAGCTCAAATACAGTTCTGTTGGGGGTTTATACTTTACTACCTGTAGGGCAAAAGCATAACTGATTCATGCACCCTTCCTCATGTTAGATCGGTGGACTCTGTTCTTACAGTTTGCAGTCTAGAGCACAGAACCAAAGAAGGCTTCTGCACTTTGCTGCTTTGTATGTCACTGTGACCCACTGGGGTTGACTCCTTGAAGGCTTCTATCAATAGGTGTTAGATCCTTGCGTGGTGTGGGTTCATTCTTAAGGAGGAACAGTGCATTTTCTTATTGGATAGCAGGACTGCATGAGGTGCCTTCATTTTCAGAAGTAGGTGGTAGTTATCATTTTAATTTTTTGTCTCCTTAATTTCCAATACCTGAGTGCTTATTTTTCCTATGAGTTGATGTTACTTCTGAAGAAAGGTTCGAGAAACCTTCATTGTAATGAATCATAGTAAATACATGAAATCCATACCATAGGTGCTTGGGTTCTTCTACTTTCCTTTCCATAGCATGTTACAATTTTTCCTTAGACATTTTGAATGTTTCCAGATATGTGGACTTTTGAGATTGCTTAGCCACAATTTGGATTGATAACATTTCTTTAAAACCTGCTTATTTTGGATCCATTTAGACACAACAGAGAGATTAAATCTGTCTATGACATTTGTGGGGCCAGAAAGATGAAACTAATCTAGATTTACTGGTACAAGTTCTGACCTTTAAAGAAGCCATTGCAGACAAACAAAAAGAGACATATGTTATTTTAGAATAATACAATCATATTTTCCTGATAAAATGTAAAACCAATTTTTGTAATTGAAATGTTAAAAGGTAACACTTTTGTTTTGAGACAGAGTCCTGCTCTTTCGCCCAGGCTGGAGTGCAGTGGTGCGATCTCGGTTCACTGCAAGCTCTGCCTCCTGGGTTCACGCCATTCTCCTGCCTCAGCCTCCCCAGTAGCTGGAACTACAGGCGCCTGCCACCACGCCCGGCTAATTCTGTTTTTGTATTTTTAGTAGAGACGGGGTTTCACTGTGTTAGCCACGATGGTCTCGATCTCCTGACTTCGTGATCCATCCACCTCAGCCTCCTGAGGTGCTGGGATTACAGGCATGAGCCACCGCGCCCAGCCAAAAAGTAACACTTTTATCCATCCCAAATAGTTCTTTAATATGTGTAAGTGAATAGCACTCCTTACAAAATTTGTGGCAAAGCAAGTAAAGTTTAAAATAAATACGTTTATATTTAAATGTACTACAACAGAGTCTTTTTGTTTTCCAAGTACTCTGAATATTTATACAAAATTTATTTTTGAACATTAAGTTCATTCACATTTATATATTTATTATTTCTTAATTTAGAAAACAATTGAAAACTTTTTATGACTACTTCGTTAAATAATTATTTTAAAAATGTCAAATATACCCATGCATAAATATAAAATATGAACAGAATAGCATGTGAACTACAATTGAAAGTACTATTTTTTACATTATCTCTGAAGTTTTCAACTTACAAAAACCTGTAACACAATACATAATTTCTTTTGCTCACCAACCACCATTTTTTGTTGACCACATATCTTTGTAACTGATTAGAGCTATTAAAATAACAATTTTTTGGAATTAACTACCATATTGGCATATTTTGGTGCTATCAATTACATAGTGTCATAGAAATGGCACTGAGCTCTAGACTCAGCTCTGTGTCTCATTGGTATCATGGTCTAGCATGAATCATTTGGTAATTTCTCTACGTAACATGGCTTATCAGGGAACATACAAACTTTTCAATCACACAGATGTGTATTCAGCATGGCTGTGTCATTTAATACCTGGGAAAACTTGAACATGATAAAACTCTCTCAGCCTCACATTCCTTAATTGTAATTAGAGTTGATAGTAATTACTTTAGAAAGTCATTGTATAAAATTCTTATTTTAGCATTTGACTCAGAAAATAAATGGAATAAAAACTTTTTTGTTGCTCACAATTTAGCTCATTTGAGAATTTAGTAATTTTTACTTGATGATTTTAAAGCTTCTTCCAGCTCTCATTTTCATAATCATACCACTTGCCAGTCAATAATACCTGGCAAATGTTGCCAAGTTTCTTAGGTAAAACAAAATGTCTGAATTAATGCTAATCATTCCTGAAAAAGAAAAACAAATTAAATTCAATGTTTATGCTCTACTGCAGTATTAGTGTTTTCAGCAATGTGTCACTCTTTCCATCTATCTGTCTGTCTATCTATCTATCTATCTATCTATCTATCTATCTATCTGTCTATCTATGTGATAGATACACATTTATCTATATGCACACACACAAAACGCCACCCAGGTATTAAATGGCAGAGTCATGCTGAATACACATCTGTGTGATTGAAAAGTTTGTATGTTCCCTGAGAAGCCATGTCACGTAGAGAAATTACCAAATGATTCATGCGAGACCATGATACCAATGAGACACAGAGCTGAGTCTAGAGCTCAATGTCATTTCTATGATACTATGTAATCGGTAGCACCAAAATATGCCAATATGGTAGTTAATTCCAAAAAATTTGTATCTACATACACAAACATGTAGATACACACACTTATATACAAATATACATATACATATGCATTTATAACACACATATAGCTGAAGCATCAGATGGGATTATAATTTCATAGTTAATCTTATATAAGAAATATATCAGGAATTATGTGTGAACAAAATATTCTATAACTGATTGTCTAAAATATCACGTGAAAATTTCTGCCATATATTTAAAACCAAAGTTGTAAAATTGACCTGACAAGGACCCTGCATGGTGAAGAATGCTCCATCAAGAAGGACACAGCCTGTACTTGCTAAAACTCCAGGGAGCCTCAAAGAAGAGTGCAAAAGTGGCAACTCCGGCTGACCGTCGACCTTGTAGCACGGTAAACAAGTGCTTTATTATTAATTGTGTTTGAAGCATGTTCACATCTATCCTTCATTTATTTTTGGTTTATTATTTAATTATAACTTTATAGGGAAATAATCAAATGTCTTTGTTACTTCCAATTAACAAATGAAGAAATTCAGTTTAAGGAAGATCAGTAACATGTTTAGGATCTTGGTGCACAGTAGAGGCAGAGTCCTGTCTATAGTCTTTTGCAAATTTACCAATTTAACTATCATTCATTGAGTTTAGGGACTCTAATCATGTACGTGTCTCTTCCTTTAAATGCTTTGTGTCAGCTGATCATACAGTAACATGATTTTGATGATAAAACAAAGAGATGCAAGGAGTGGTAAAGGAGAAGCAAAGATAGGTAACATTGCTTCAGCCTTCAGGAATCTTACAAAAAGTACTGAATTGCTTAATCTTCCACCTGCCTTGGCCTCCTAAAGTGCCAGGATTACAGGCATGATCCACCGTGCCTGGCCAAGCTTCTGTTTTTTTTATAATGTTCTTATAGATGATATTATAAGCCACCAAACCTATGGTACTCTGTTATAACAACCCAAACTGACTAAGACAGTATGTTAAAGGATTCATACAGTATATATATACACACACATACTATATACACACACACACATATATTTTTATATACATATATACACACACATTATATACATACTATATGTAGTATGTGTGTATATATATAAAATTAGATTGGCTTTTTTCAGTCATCAATATGATCTATCACTTATCCATGTCTTAACATGACTTGATGGTTTATTCTTTTTATTATTTAATAGTATCCAACTGTATAAATGTACTACAGTTTGTTTATCCATCCTGTGAAAGGCCATCTTAATTTACTTCAAATTTATTATGATTATGAATGAATATGTATATTGGTTTTTGTATGGACACAGACATTTAAATCATTTAGGTAAAGATGTAGAAACATAATTACTGAATCTTATGATAAAACTATGTTTAGCTTTGTAAGAAATTTCCAACTGTCTTCCAGATTGTCTGTACTATTTTGCATTCCCACCACAATAAATGAAGAATTCATGGTGTTCTGCAACCTCATCAGCAATTGTTATTGTTAGGATTTTGAAAATTACCTAGATAGGCCGGGCGCGGTGGCTCACGCCTGTAATCCCAGCACTTTGGGAGGCCGAGGCGGGCGGATCACAAGGTCAGGAGATCGAGACCACGGTGAAACCCCGTCTCTACTAAAAATACAAAAAATTAGCCGGGCGCGGTTGTGGGCGCTTGTAGTCCCAGCTACTCGGGAGACTGAGGCAGGAGAATGGCGTGAACCCGGGAGGCGGAGCTTGCAGTGAGCCGAGATCGCGCCACTGCGCTCCAGCCTGGGCGACAGAGCGAGACTCCGTCTCAAAAAAAAAAAAAAAAAAAAAAAAAAAAAATTACCTAGATATGTATTTTTTATATCCAATCATATGTCTTTTAACAGAAGGCTTTAACACTTGTACATTTTCTGATTATGTTTTTTTTTTTCTTTTTGCCATCCATTTGTGTGCTTTTAATTATCTGCATTTTTGTTTCTTTTTCTGTAACTTTGAAATATGTTGCATTGATTAAAGATTTTCTTCTCCCTTCTACTATATACAATCTATTCTTTAAGCATGTTAAATGAAATAAAAGGAGATCAGGCCAAGGGGTTCCCTGAGCAGACAAAACCAGTTAGGTCCCAAAAGCAAAACTTAATCATACTTTGTTTTTTCATATAAAGGAAACTTAGATTCTTCCTTGTAAATCTTTCTGATAATCATAAACAAAACTTGAATCATCTTCCACAAGTAATATAATCACTTCTAACCAATCCACTGCAACTGGGAAAACTTCACTGTAGTAACCAATCACTGAAAGTGTTAATCAACTTTCTCATATTCACTTTATAAACCATTCTGTAATGGTGAGCCTGTAACCTTCTTATGACTTTAGGTTTTTTGTTTTCTTTGTAAATGACAAATTATAAGCATACATATTTGTGGGATACAATGTGAAGTTTTGATATATGTTTATAATATACAATGATTAAGTTAGGCTAATTAACAAATCTATCGCCTCATATTCTTACCATTTTTGATGATGAAAATACGTGAAATCTACTCTGTTAGCAATTTTGAAATATACAATGCATTTTCATTTATTATAGTCCTTTTTGGTTTGAAGTTTCCTGGATAGCAATCTGTAGTTTTTTTAGTTGTACAACAATAAAGTTTCAACATTTTTTCTAATTTTATCAGATTTTATTTTTGACCGGTGATTATCTGAAATTTTAAGATGCATATCTGATAAAGTCTAATACTATTCAACATATCATTAGCCACTTCTCTGTTTCCCTGCTTTTGTTTCCTAGCTGTTAACACCCTACCTTGTTTTGTCCTTAAATTCCATAACAAAAATTGCTTTTACTATTTCGTAATAGTATTTCAGCATTTGTTTAGCTTTATGTATACATTCCTATTTTCTTTACTCACTGTTGCTTTTTACATTTTGTATTTTCGGTGATTACTTTTCTTCATTTTAGCAAGTATTTAGAAGTTTCTTTAGTAATGTATGTTTATTTTAATTTTTCTTTAGATTTCAGTATATCTGAAAAGTACTTAATTCAGCCTTATGCAAGATTTTGTTTTTGTTTGTTTGTTTGTTTGAAGATAGGGTCCTGCTCTGTCACTAGGCTGGAGTGCAGTGGCACCATCATTGCTCACTGCAACCTCAAACTTCTGGGCTCAAGCAATCCTCCCACCTTAGGCTTCTGAGTAGCTAGAACTACAGGCACAGGCTACTATTCCTGGCTAATTTGTTTTGCTTTGTTTTGTTTTGTAGAGACGGGGTCTTCCTGTGTGGCTCACACTGTTCTTGAACTGCTGGTCTCAAGTGATCGTCCTGCCTAGGCCTTCCAAAGTGCTGGGACGACAGGTGTGACACTGGGCCTCTGCTTCACTCTTGAAATATATTTTGCTGGTTATTTGACTTCTAGTTGGTAGCCATTTAGCTTCAGCACATTAAAGATATTATTCCATTCCATTCAGGCTGTCATTTTAAAAAAATTTTTGGTAAGCCAGAGTCTAATTTAAATTTATATATAGATAATCTTTCTTTCCTATGTCTGTTTTTATGTTCTCCTTACCTTCAGTTACTTGCAATTAGCTTAAAATGTGTACATGTAGACATCTTTTAATTATTCCTACTTGTAAATAGCCTTTCTAAATCTAAAGATTGGTGTTTTTCATTCTTTCTGGAAAATTATCTTCATTATCTTTTCAATATGACATATTTCTTCCTCTTTTTGTGATTTCCTTTTGGAACTTTACTTATCATATAGTTTATTTTTTCAATTTATTTTATATTTTTCCTAACCTTTGTTTCATATATTTTATATCCTAGTCTTTATTTTATGATTTAAAAAAGTATTCTAACCTACCTTTTAATTAAGGGATTTTCTCTTAACCTATGTCCATTCTGCTCTATACATGTTCTTTATAACTTTGGGTGTAAATAATTATTTTTTAAATTTTTTTAGTTGTGGCATTTGACTCTTTTTGGAATAGAATTTGTCCATTTCATCATAGTTGGTTCCTTACTCATTTTTGTTCCCCTTTTAAAAAATTGTTTAAACAGATTCAGGAGCATTATGTTATTAATCAACAATTTGAATAGGTAAAATCTTTATGTTTCTGTTTCTGATTGTTGTTTGATAGCTTTGTTATTAATCATTTAAATGAGTGGAAGAAGAAGGTATTAAATTCACAAACATACATCAACATTTTGCTATTTTCATTATTTTTATTTAATATTCTTTGACAGATATAGATAATGCTAAACTCACTAACTTACTATATCATATACCACTGTTATTACTTATGATTCATTTGTTTGTAAGTGATGAAAATGTTACTGTAATTAATTAAACAAATAAAAATTGCAAATATAAAACCTAACTTAAAATATCAGTACTCAATATCAGGAGTAGAAGTAGCCTCAAAAGTGATAGGATTTGGGACATTTAGATAGTCGTCACTGAGGCCAAACAGTTGAGGGTACTGTGATCTGTGATTGGCTAATTTTTGATCATATGCTCTTGTCTGAAAAGTGGAACATATTATCAAATAAACAAGGCTAGGGTAGCTTGGACTAAGCTATTGGATAATGTTTGTCAACAGAACAGGCACCCCTATTTGTATGCAATTCAACATTCAAATTTAGGAAATGTAGAGAACCCTAGTAAGATACTTCACAAGAAGATGGTCCCCAAGATGCATAATCATCAGATTCTCCTAAGTCGAAATGAAAGAAAGAATGTTAAAGGCAGCTAGAGAGAAAGGTCAGGTCACCTACAAAGGGAAGCCCATTAGACGAACAGCAGACCACTCAGCATATCAATAAATGATTCCTCACATAAACAGAAAATGTATTCCTTTGTGTATCTACCCAGTAATGAGATTGCTGGGTCAGATGGTATTTCTGTTTTTAGCTCTTTGAGGAATCACCACACTGTCTTCCATGATGGCTGAACTAATTTCCACTCTCACCAACAGTGTATCAGTGTTCCTTTTTCTCTGCAAACTTGCCAGCAATTTTTATGTTTTGACTTTTTAATAATAGCCATTCTGACTGGTGTGAGATGGTCCTCATAATGATTTTGATTTGCATTTCTCTAATGATCAGCGATGTCGAGCTTTTTGTACATGATTGTTGGCCACGTGTATGTCTTCTTTTGAAAGGTGTCTGTCCATATCTTTTGCCCACGTTTTAATGGGGTTGGATTTTGTTTTCTTGTAAATTTGTTTATGTTCCTTAGGTATGCTGGATATGAGACCATTATCAGAACCATAGTTTGCAAAAATTTTCTCTTATTCTGTAGATTCTGTTCACTCTGTTGATAGATTATTTTGTGGTGCAGAAGCTCTTTAGCTTAATTATATCCCATTTGTCAATTTTTGCTTGTATTGCAATTGCTTTTGGTGTCTTTGTCATGAAATCTTTGACCATTCCTATGTCCTGAGTGGTATTGCCTGGGTTGTCTTCCGGAGTTTTTATAGTTTTGGGTTTTATGTTAAAGTCTTTAATCTGTCTTGAGTTAATATTTGTATGTGGTGTGAGAAAGGGCTCCAGTTTCAATCTTCTGCATATGGCTAACCAGGTGTGTGGCCTTATTTCTGGGTTCTCTATTCTATTCCATTGGTCTATGTGTCTCTTTTTGTACACATAACATGCTGCTTTGGTTACTGTAACCCTGTAGTATAGTATGAATTTGGGTAGCATGATGCCTTTTTTTTTGTCCTGTTGCTTAGCATTGCCTTGGCTATTCAGGCTAATTTTTGGATCCCTGTGAATTTTAACATAGTTTTTTTCTAGTTCTGTGAAGAATGTCAGTATCAGTTTCATAGGATTAGCATTGAATTTATAAATTGCTTTGGGCAGTATTACCATTTTAACCATAGGTATTCTTCCTATGAATGAGTATGGAATGTTTTTCCATTTGTATGTCTCATTTCTGATTTCTTTGAGCAATGTTTTGTAGTTCTCTTTGTAGAGATCTTTCACCTCCCTGGTTAGCTGTATTCCTAGGTTTTTTATTCTTTTTGTGGCAATTATAAATGAGATTGTGTATATGTGCCACATTTTCTTAATCCAGTCTGTCACTGATGGACATTTGGGTTGATTCCAAGTCTTTGCTATTGTGAATAGTGCCGCAATGAACATACATGTGCATGTGTCTTTATAGCAGCATGAGTTATAATCCTTTGGGTATATCCCCAGTTGGGAGTTATACCTGATGTAAATGACGAGTAGTTGGGTGCTGACGAGTTGATGGGTGCAGCACAGCAACATGGCACAAGTATACATATGTAACAAACCTGCACGTTATGCACATGTACCCTAGAACTTAAAGTATAATAATAATAATAATAAAAAGAGAGAAAAAAAAATAAATGAGATTGTGGTCTTGATTTGGCTCTTGGCTTGATTGTTGTTGGTGTATGGGAATGTTAGTGATTTTTGCACATTGATTTTGTATCCTGAAACTTTGCTGAAGTTGTTTATCAGTTGAAAGAACTTTTGGGCTCAGACTAAGGGGTTTTCTATATATAGGATGATGCTATTTCCAGACAAGGGTAGTTTGACTTCCTCTCTTCCTTTTTTGGAAGCCCTTTACTTCTTTCTCTTGCCTGATTGCCCTGGCGGGAACTTCCAATACTATGTTGAATAGGAGTGGTGAGAGAGGGCATCCTGGTATTGTGCTGGTTTTCAAGGGGAATGCCTTCAGCTTTTGCCAATTTAGTATGATGTTGGCTGTGGGTCTCTCATAGATGGCTCTTATTATTTTGAGGTATGTTCTTTCAATACCTAGTTTTTTGAGAGTTTTTAACATGAAGGAGTATTGAAATTTATAGAAAGCCTTTTCTGCATCTATTGAGATAATCATATAGTTTTTTCTTCAGTTCTGTTTATGTGATGAATCACAGTTACTGACTTGCTGAGAGGTCTGTTGTTAGCCTGATGGGCTTACCTTTCTAGGTGACCTGACCTTTCTTTCTAGCTACCTTTAACATTCTTTCATTTCGACCTAGATGAATCTGATGATGATGTGTCTTAGGGATGATCTTGTGAAAATGCTGGCCTAACTAGGCTGGGGAATTTCTTATAGATGACACACTAAATTATGTTTTCCAAGTTGCTTTCTTTCTTCCCATCTCTTTAAGGGACACCAGTGATGTTATAGATTTGGGATAATATATTTCTCAGAGGTTTTGTTTGTTCCTTTTCTTTCTTTTCCCCTTTATTCTTGTCTGTCTGTCTTATTTCAGAAAGCCAGTCTTCAAGCTCTGAGATTCTTTCTTCCACTGGGTCTATTCTGCTATTAATACTTGTGATTATGAAATTCTTATAATGTGTTTTTCAGCTCTGTCAGGCTTACATTCTTTTCTATCCTGGCTATTTTGTCTGTGAGCTCCTGCATTGTTTTACCATGATTTTTAACTTCCTTGTATTGGGTTTCAAGGTACTCCTATAGCTCAGTGATCTTTACTCCTATTCATATTGTGAATACTATTGTTGTCATTTCAGCCCATCTCAGCCTGGTTCAAAACCGTTCCTGGAGTGGTTGGAGGAAAGAAGACACTCTAGCTTTGTGAGTTTTCAGGTTTCTTGCACTAATTCTTTCTCATCATTTGGGGTTATCTACTTTCAATATTTGAGGCTGCTGACCTTTGGATTTTTTTTTTTTTCTTTTATCCTATTTGATGACCTTGAAGCTTTGATTGTGGTATAAGGTGGACTCAACTGACTTAGCTTTATTTCTGGAAGATTTTAGGAGGCCAGTGCTCAGTTCCCAACTCCCGGACTGCATGCTCTATCTCCCGGGGACTTGTATTGGACCCTGAGTTTGTTCTCTGGCTCATTGAGGTTAGAAATCCTCTTTGCTGCTAGGACTGAGGTGCTCCCAGACCGCTAGTCACTCCATTCTGATGGGTGGCGTCAGCCAAAGCATTTGGAAGTGTGGGGACAATGGGATTTGTCTTCCTTTGCACATGCCAACAGCAGCAGTAGAAGAAACTGCAGCAGAGTGCTAGTCGGTGCCGGGGTGCCTGGCTCCCTGAAGGTGTTCACCATAGTGGTGGAGGCTACCCAGTAGTGGGTGTAGAGGCCCCCTGCTGGCCACTCTGTTTTAGCACTAAAGGTGCTGTTGGCTCCGAGGTGGGGTGCTGGTGGGCGTAGGTCTGGGTGCGTTCTCTGTGCCCTGCAAGACGGAGTGATCGTTCTGTGTGGGGAAAGGATCTGCTGTACTCTGAGCAGTGTTAGCCCAAGGACAGGTGGTGTTAGGGATGGGGCTGGCTGACTCTGTGACTGCCAAGCCTCTGCGGCGAGCCTCTGTCTGCCATGGTGTTTGGTGGTGTGAAGGGAGGCAGACTGCACTCCTGCACACTGGTGGGGCAAGGAAAGCAAAACCCACCCTTGCATACATGTGCCAGCAAAGTGATGTGGGGCGTTGCTGTGGTCCCGCGGGAAGCTGCAATATAGGGAGGGAATGTGCGGGCTGGTGTATGGATGCCGGGGCCACCTCGCTGAAACTCTCCTCCAGTCAGGCACCGTCCGTCAGTGCAGTTTGTGTAGTGCAGGCCCCCAGGGAACCTGAGACTGCCCTGCAAGCATGCAGAGGTATGCTGGGGCCATGGGAGAGGCCAGGAGACCAAGGGGAGCTCAAGCCGGGCCGGTCTCATCTGATGGGCAAGACTGCCCTGCAAAGTTGAGATAGGGTTAACAGTTCTCATAGGGCTAAAGTCTCTTATGGGAACAAGTTGAGCCTAAATGGATGGCCGTCCCTATCTTTGTTCCACTGCAGATGCTCCCAAACCAAACCCTGTGGGCTCTTCATCACCTGGCTTGCTGCTTCTACCATTTCTTTAAGCAGCTCCCCCGACAACTAGAGTGTCCATGGTGACTGAGAGATCTCCTTCTGCTGGGGTTCCAGAGGCCCATGGCGAGAGCGCATTGCTCCTTACCAGTTAAACACACTCATTCCCCCTGCCGTTGTGGACCAGGAGTGAGTCCTGGAGTATGCTAGCCCCATGCAGGGTTCCTAGCTTTCTGCCTTCAGCCCAGTTTCTGTGTCTTCCCTCCATCCACTCTAGGTGCCTTCCCTCTGAAGATCTATTAGGAGCGTGCCATTGGTCTTGGTCCTTCGTGGGGAGTTGTTCCACCTGGCTGCGTCTAGTCTGTCATGTTTTGATTGAAACCACTAGTTCTTTATGATATGGCTGATATGGGAGTTACAAAAATTTTTCGATCTCCATCAAAGTTGAAACTTAGAAGTATAAAGTCATCAAAAATTACATTTCAGCAACAATAGCCTTTTTACTTTCCATTTGTCATTGCATAAATTATGAAAAATCAGTGTAAATGCTAGATAGTGCCTCATATTTAGTTATGTTAAAACTTGCCGCAACTTCATGGGTATAACTGTTCTCTCTACTGCTACAATGCAAGAAACTTTAGATATGTCCTTGGCATTTGGCAAAGAGAACATAATTTCCTATTGAGAGCTATCCAAGTCTCCTTTATGAGAGCTGTCTAAATCTCCTTTATTTTGAAGTCCTTCATTTCTCCCGTTATCAAAATTTCTTCAGAAAAAAACAGCTTCAGTTTTAAAAACTACACCTTGTTTTATTACTGTATTTCCTTTATTTTAGTTATTTGCCTTAAATGTAAATTGTGTGATAAGAATTTCATATGTCTTGGTCCTCCGGCATATGCTTCTATACAAGCTTGTATTCATAATACTATGTCAGTTGGAATTAATTAAATTTGTAAGATGTCTACTTTTCCTGTTAGATTTAAGATTTTCATCATTCTTAGCAAACTATCGCAAGAACAGAAAACCAAATACCGCATGTTCTCACTCATAGGTGTGAATTGGACAATGAGAACATTTAGACACAGGAAGGGGAACATCACACACTGGAGCCTGTTGTGGGGTGGGGGAAGGGGGAAGGGATAGCATTAAGAGATATACCTAATATAAATGATGAGTTAATGGGTGCAGCACACCAACATGGCACATGTATACATATATAGCAAACTTGCACGTTGTGCACATGTACCCTAGAACATAAAGTATTTAAAAAAAAAAAAAAAAAAAAAAAGATTTAAGGTTTCATAAGAACCAAGGACTGTAGTTATTTTTTCTACTCCTTCCTTCTCAGAAACTGGGGCAATGCTTGGCACATCATCCATGCTTTCTCTCTCTCTATTTTGAAAACAAACTAATTGATGAATTTAAAAAGTGAGGCATGAAACACAAAAAATACAGATATCCGAATAAAATATAAAATGTAACAATAATTGTTTGTTTCAAATAGCCAGTGAAAACATATTACATCTTTAAGAATTTAGTAAATAAAACAATAAATATAGAAGAATTAATAGCATTCTATAAACCAATAATAATTAATTTGAAGAGGTAATGAAAATGATCTGCACCAAAGGAAAAGTTTTATATACACTTTGCTTGATCTCTGGGGTATTTAAATATTAAAACTTTAAAAAAAAACTTACTAATTTTAACAAAATAATGCTTCTGTACCTATATAGGCTACCCATCACTATTTTGGTTCACAAAACTTTTTTACTCTGTGTTAAAATTGTAAAATGCAGCGGGATAAATATTTTACATATAAAATAGAAAAGGTCTTCTTGTCACTATAAATAAGTTATTTTGCTTGAAAAAAGTATTGACTTGTTAGGGAAGATAAATAACCTGTCATATAATAGAGAGAAAAATCTATTTACTGTTAAACATAATCATTTCCAATAAGAAGCTATATCAAAATAATTAGATGCAAGCATAACTTATGTAAGGTGTAGTTCTCCACTCATTTTAGAATTAAATTATCCTTTATGAATAATTTAAACCTATATTCCTGGAATAGTAATACAAAATCATTATATTGTTAAAGTATTAAACAGCAGGGCTAAATATGTACCATTACTTAGCTTTCAGTAGATTGATAATTAGATAGTTTGAAATGATAAAATTTCTTTGAAAATATCAAATAAATTAGCTTTTTTTCTATTGGGTTATTTTAATGTCAAAATATTTTAAATCATATATAAAAATAACTAATATTGTGAATTTAATTGATTATAATTAACAAGATAGAAAATTAAAGGTACAATGATTATTAAATTTGTAATATAGTAAAATTGAACAAGGTAGTTTATTCAAAGGTTGTTACATTAAAAACTAAGAGGGTTCAGTGTTTCTTTTATCAGATTTATTTGGAATAACTGACAATTTTCTTATTTAAAACATTTAATTTTGAAATTATTCTTTGAATAAACTAGGTGATGTGTATTTTGTGATAGTATTGTTTTTCTATAAATATGTTCTAGTGACAATCTCAAACAATAAATTTAGCTTTTGCTTCCATTTTTAGTTTTAGATGGTATATATAAGAAGAGGTAAATACAAAACACTTACTGACCGAGTCTTGAAATAGTTCTCATTGATTTAAGAATAAATTTGTTTAAGTTATCCAGTAGTATCTAAAGGTAGATTTCTTGTGTAAATTCTAAAACAAGAACAATAATGAGTTGAAGATTCTGACAAACTTGAGGGTATAATGTTATTTTTGATCAGGGTTATTGTAACAGTATTGTAGAAGAGCATTACTGTTTCTACACATTTATGAGGAAGTTGTATACTTTTAATTTTCTTATGAATGAGATTTCAAGAATATACCATTAGTATTGGCACAAAGGAAATATTAAAGGCAACTTTAGAATAACAAATTATTCAATACTATTTCTACATAACTATAAAATTATTGCAATTTTTTGTGTATAACTGAATATTTGTAAGATAATGGTGTTACACTACCATCTCCAATAATATGTGGTATATATTTACCTTATCTATGAAAAATACAAGTAGGCTGAGATGGTGTCATGGGCCTGAAAACAAAAAATGTCTACTATTCATGAGAAAGCCAACTGTTTGTACCAGGTTTCTAGGTTTTATGGAGATAATCAAATTGTGGATCAAATGTAGGTATTTCTATAAGAGAGAGAATCCGTAGAGCATGAAGCCTCCTACCTATCATCTACCATCAACACCACGATCTGCAAAAGCCCTTGGAGATTTTTCATTTCATTGAGGACAAAAGGACTTTTGAGCATATTATCTACAATTCTTATACACACATACACACACACAAAAGTGCATATATAGTATATAGTAAACAACTTTAATTCTACAGTTTGATGTAAAGTGTCATAAAATTATTCATTTTTTTATTCAGAAAAAAATAATTGAACCCTTATTGGTACCAAGTTCCATGCTAGGTGCTAAGCTCATGGAGGTCAAATGTTAATGAGTATATCCACAGTGAGATTGCTATAATAAAGTTTATATTTTAATATATAATTCAATAATTACTTAAGCAACAAATTAATTATGTTACCTTCTGAAAGGAGTAACAGGTTCTATTTCTAGTAACATTATAAATAATAAGTTATATAACGGTTATAATAAATGCAATAATAGATGTTTCCATTCAGAAAAGGGAGTCAAGAAATAAGAGGTAACTGGTCCCAACTAAGTCCAAAATCCAACAGGGAAAACAATATTAAGTCTAAAACCTTCAAAATAGATTTTTTTTTCATTCCTTCTGCCACATCCCAGACACACTGGGGTGTTTGGGCCACTGAGGCCTCAGGCAGCCCTACCTCTATGTCTTTGCTGGGTTCAGCCCATGCAGCAGTTCTCTCATGTTGAAGTGTTGTGCCTGCAGTTCCTCCACACTGGTATTGCATACTGGTAGCTCTACAGTTCTAGTGTCTTGTGGATGGCCTTACCCTGGGAGCTTCACTAGGCATTGCCCTTGTGGGAGCTCCCTGTGGCAGCTCTGGCTCAATCCCTATATTTCCACTTGGCATAGACCTAATAAAGGTTCTCTGTAGTGTCTCTGCCTCTGCCACAAGACCAGTCTGCTGTTTGCAACACAGTTTGAAATCCAGGTGGAGGAAGCTGTGACCCCACAAGTCTTGATTTGTGTATGCCTGCAGGCTTATGTGGCTCCTGCCAAGATTTGTCACTTGCATCTTCTGAAGCTGTGGCCCAAGCCACATGTCAGCCTACAAGAACCATGGCTGTGGAAGCCAAAGAACACTGTGCTGGAAAACAAGGAGAAAAGACTAGGGGCAGCCATGAGCATCAATTTCCTGGAGGGCACCTTGGGTCCATCCCACATCCCCTGAAGTCATTCTGCTCTTCTGGCCCTCTGGACCTATGATGGGAGAGGCAGTTTCAAAAATCTCTAAAATGCCTTTGCAGTCTTTTTTGTTGTCTTGCTGACCCCTTCTAACAATCTTAATCTCTTTAGAAAATGGTTGCTGGGCCACACACTTGGTTTTCTCTCCCAAACATGCTTTTCACTCTTCACATGGCCAGACTAAGAGTTTTTCAATCTTTCTGCTTTGCCTCCTTTTTGATTACAAATTCTGTCTACAAGGTAAAAGTTATTCTTTTACCTCTAACAGCTTAATGTAAGCAGTTAAAAGTAGCCATTTGGCAGCCTCATTGCTTTGCTACTTAGATATTTCTTCTGTCATATATCCATTTTTATGGTTCTTAAGTTTCGGATTCCATAAAGCTCTCAGGCATGACACAGTCAAGTAAAGTTTTTTGTCCAAATAATAAGGATGCTCTTCAGTCCAGGTTTCAATATTTTGTTCCTCAGTTCCACCTGAGATCACACCAGAATGGCCTTCACTGTCCATATTTCTAGCAGTATTATGGTCATAGCCACTTAAATAATCTTTAATAAGTTTCAGACTTTCCTAAGTCTTCTCTTCTTACAAGCCCCCGTGAGAATCACTTTTAACACTCCATTCATGGCAATATAGGCATTTTACAGCCTGCTCCTCCATATTCATCTAGCCTCTACTCATTACCCAGCTCCAAGGATGCACTTACATTTTTTTAGGTATTTATTATTAGCAATAGCCCAAATTTTCACTTTCAGTTTTCTGTCTTGGTTGGTTTTCTGTTGCTAAACAGAATATCTAAGACTGGACAATTGTTAAAGAAAAAAAGCTTATTTCTTTACAGCTCTGGAGGCTTGGAAGTCCAAAGTTGAGGGGCTGCATCTGGTGAGAGTCTTTTTTCTTATGTCGTAACACGGCAGAGGGCATCACATGACAAGAAGGCAAGAGCATGCCAGCTCAAATCTCTCTTCCTCTTCTTATAAAGCCACTAGTCTCATCATCAAGGCCTCACCTGATAACCTTATCTAATCCTAATTACCTCTCAAAGGTACCAACTTCAAATACTGTCAGAACATACATATGGGGATTAAATTTTCAACCCTTGAAATTTGGGGAACACACTCAAACCATAGCAGTTACATAAGTAAATAAATGAGATAATAAGTAAAATAATGTAGGGTTAAACAAATAAATAATTAACTCTTTACATAAAAAAACTAATGAATAAATAGTAAGGTCTGGCATGGTGTCTCTGCAAAGTTGTTGGGACTGAATCTCCTTTTGTCTTTTTTTTCTACATGGTGTGTGCCTCTTTCAGGCTTTCATGCTAAATGTTACCTCACTGTCTAGAGGACTATTGAGCTCCAGCCTGACACATGTTCATGCACCTTCTGGGCAGTAGGAGGGGAGGGAGCCAGGTAGGGAAAAGTCTCAGTAGAAGCTGAGATGAGTCTTATCCCTTTAGTGTACTTCCCAGGATTTCCACACAACATTTCTTTCACACAAAAGATGTTAAGCAGAAATTGACCTCATGGCCCCAAGTAACTGCAAGACAGGCTGATAAGTGAAATGCCATTTTATTCAGCTGGGAACATTACCTAAGATCCTGTTATGAGAGAATAAAGAAATGTGGGTAGATAATTTGCAATCTTTGTCATTTTTTATAATACCCTGATTTATCATTTCTTTCTCTCTTTCTCTGTCCCTTCCTTCTCCCCGTTCTCTTTGCTTCCCTTTCTCCTTCTCTCTTTTTTCTCACTTTCTTACCAAGTGAGGAAATAGAGGTGGCAACTTACAAGGTACTTGATCAAGATTATGTCTATTCTCACTCCATATTCTTTGTCTTTTTGAACTATATGTCATTTTATCTAAGGTATAGTATAAGGATATTTGAGGTTAAAAACCCGATTCTGTGTTTCTAGGGTAAATTTACAAATACTTTTGAACATTTAAGTTTAAAAATATTTATGCAGTGTCTCATAGATATGAGACATTGTTACGTCCTGTGAATGACAAAAAGGTTAAATAGTGATTAAATTTCGGAAAATTTGTCTGAATTACAGAAGTAGTAGGGTGCAGATGATGGTGGCACTGAGACACATACTATGATGAAAGGTTCTTCAAGACTTTGAGACAGATTGAATATTGGGAGAGTAAGGCATTAGAAAGAAAATGTTAATTTGGAGGTTTCAATGCTGAGTGTCTGAAAGATTCTGGGAATTCATAGGGATGATCAGGAGAAGGGTCAGGGGACCCAGTGGAATAATTACCAAGGCACAAGGGGAAGAAGGAGACACAGCTGTGGGTATATCTGAGTTAACACAAAACCTACCAAAGTTATTTTTTTGCAGGAACAATGCAAAAAAGTAGCTTGATTGGGAGTTATTTCATGCACAGTGGAATCATCACTGCCAATTTTTTTTTTTTTTTTTTTAACAGGCATGTATACACTCGTTTGGGACCCAAGCAATTAATTCTTCACCAACAAATAAACAGGTTGTGACTAAAGAAGAGTGCTAAAAGCACAAATAGCAAGATACTTGCAGTCATTGCGTGAGGATAAATTCTCCATTAACTTGGTTGAATGGATTTAGGACTGGGAAGAGTTTTATGTGTGTTATTTTGATGTGTAAGGGCAGATTTTTTCTTCTCAGGAGCTGAAGTTTTTTGGAGTAAAGCCCAATGCTCCAAGTAAATCTTCAAATTACCTTAAAAATTAAAATGTTATTTTTGCCAGAAATATCAAATCCAACCTTCTCCACTATTATTTTAGCTAAAAGCAGCCTTGCTGTTTTCTGAATTTCTCTGAATTTACCACCAATTTGAACCTCATGATTTACTATAGTTTGGTCAACCTTTGTGTGAGGTATTGCATATGTATCATTTACATCTATACTACATATATGTCTGTGTTATGTTATATAGAAATTTTCTAATTTTAAACCACTCTACAGTAATACTTTTCTAATTTCTACTGTGTTTAGCTCATAGCTTGCAAATAATGAGTAGTAATGCTATTTTATAAATTAATGACATAAGGAATAAATGACCAGCAAATTAAAAGCTTTTAAGGGCTAGGCGCAGTGGCTCACAACTGTAATCCCAGCACCTTGGGAGATTGAGGTGGGCAGATCACTTGATGTCAGGAGTTCAAGACCAGCATGGCCAACATGGTGAAATGCCATCTCTACTAAAAATACAAAAATTTGCCAAATGTGGTGGCGGGCACTTGTTATTCCAGCTACTCTGGAGGCTGAGGCAGGAGAATCGCTTGAACTCAGGAGGCAGAGTTTGCAGTGAGACGAGATCGCAGCCTGGGCAACAGAGTGACACTCTATCTCAAAAAAAAAAAAAAAAAAAAAGAAGCTTTTAAGAAAAAAAGATAACCTATGATATGGCATTTATTTTATGAAGATTAAAAAAACACATTTTGGAAAAAATGTATTTTGGTTCTGTGAGGAAGGCTTTTAACAAAATTTGAGAAGAAGAGAATGTGCTCAGATAAATTTTAAAACTGATGGATAATTGGGTAGCAAAGAAAAAAGAATTAAAGTTTTTCTTCATAATTTTCAAAATAAAATTTTAGGAAAAAACTTATAAAAATTTTAAGGTAAGATGTCAAAAGGAAAAATTTATATCATCAGTGTGGAATCTACCTAGTAACACATTTTCTGGAAGATTCTGACTTTGGAATAAACCATAGGAACTGTGCTATTTTTCAGACTTTAGAGAGGAACGTGAGGGCCATACTAATCAGAATTTAAGTGTCTTATAGTGGTGGAAGATTTGATTAGACTTAATAAAAAGAGTGAAATGATTTGATATGTAGAGCTCTTTTAGACTTTTTAGACTCTAAAATTTGAAAGGAAAAATATGAATCTTTTCTAATCACAATAGATCCCAAGAGGGTATATAAATTAAAATAACAACATACGTCAAAATAAAATTCTAAGTAATCAAAGTCTAAATAATCTTTTCTCTCTTACCTGGATTAATAAATATAGCAGCTTCTTTAACTCACTTTTAGCTTTTCAACCCCAAAATTCACTTTTTCCATGGAAGCTGAGAGTTCTTAAGACAAACATGTAATTATTGCCTTTGCCTTAAGGATAAAAAGCAAAACCAAAGCCTTTCTAAATTTTGCCTATGCTAATCCTGTCACCTTTATCTCACCTTACTCACCTTCTCACACTACTTGCAGCCTCAATAACTGCAGTTTCTGTAATACTCATTTATGACTTACCCACAGACTCTCTGCCTCCCTCTGTACCCTTAATCCACTCTACTCTTAAATGGAATATCCTCTCTGAAGACTTTCCTAACTGAGTTCCAGATTGGATTTTAAGTTCTTCCAGTGCTTTCCTATGGTGCCCACTCTACATAATCCTACTGTTAAATTTCCATGCTGCATTCTAATGTTCAAGTTACAAGTCTGCATTGGAATAAAGGTCTTAGATCAAGAATAGTTGACCTGTTCCAAACTGTACCTTCCACAACTAGCTTTGGGTCTGGGAGACAGCAAGCATTACACACACAGATATTGGATAAAATATTTGTTTGATAAGTGTGAATTTTAAAAAATAAGTGTACATGTGGTGATATGAGTATGTAAGTAAAGCCACATGTCACATTATTACAAGAAAATATGCTATTGTCCACTTAATAAATTTTCAGCGACTGTGTGTTCATGTAAGCACCATCTTAAACATAGCATTTTTTTTCTTTTGCTATTGACAATTTCAAAATCCATAATTTTAAGACTACAATATTGTTGTTGTAATTAATTATAAGTTTTATTATAGATCAATAGAGGTATTGATAGAGATAGATTTGTGTCATTTCTTTTTTCTTTTTAAAATTTATCTGATATTATGTATTGATTACCCACATACCTAATTCTTTGTCTAAGCATTCTAAAACATCATTTTTAGAAAGCTGTTTACTATTCATTCCTCAACAGGAAGGATCATATGTATTTAGAAAGTATTTACCATATCATATGATTTCAAGTGTGTCTATATAGTACAAAAAACAAAACCACAGAGATAAACATTTCCAGAATGGATAAATTAGTTCTTTCTTTGTAGATTAAAATAAATCACAGTATTATTTCATTGGATGATATGTACACAATCTTTATCTTATCACACTGTAAAGTTAGTGAGCATTTAGTATCACTTCTGATACTCCCTGCAAGTTTGGCGATCCCTGAGACCACCCTCAGTTGCAATAATTCACAAGAAGGACTATTAGAACTCAGTGAAAGCTGTTTTGTTCATGGTTACAGTTTATCACAGTGGAAACATATGGATTAAAATCAACTAAGGTTAGAGATGCATGGAACAGTGTCCACGAAAGTTTGCTTTTGGTTGTCTTTTTTCCAGTGGAGTCAGGGTCAATCCTAACATTCCTGAGAGTAAAGGGTATAGATGAGTGACTCTGTGGCTGACCTTTAGCCTCTGGAGTTAGAGCAGATACAATATGGACCAAACTTCCACTATAAGTCACATTGTTAGACTCTTGCTGTGGCCCAAAGCTTTCAGGTAAAGCTAAGCACTCTAACAGCTGGAGCATTCCAAAGGCCTAAAGATGAGTTCCAGGAGCTGAGGACAAAAGTCAAAGCTCTCTCTAGGTAAGTTTTTTTTTTTTTTTTTTTTTTTTTTTTTCTCGTACACACATGTGCACAAACTGCCTTTGAGAAGACGAAATAAAGACAATTCTTGCTGCTTTCACATAGAAGCAAATATTATTTTTGAGACAGTCTCAAATTTTTATCTCTATGAGCCAATGTTTTAGTTTGAAAAAAAAAAAAAGCACAGTTAATGAGACGGGCTTTCTTTGCCTTTTTTATGTGTAAGGAGTGAGATTTATAGTAATACCAATCTTGTACTTAGTAAGAAAGTTAAATATTCTAAAAATATCCTAAGTAAAGCTTAAGGTAATGAACAATTCAACTTTTGAGACTGAAATTTCTACTTTAAATTTGTAGTGTATAGAATGCAACAAACTATAAAATGCATGTACCATATATAGGAAATAAGAAAAATGTTATAAAGTTCAGACTCATAGTGAGTAACTGTAGTTCTGTTGTTGACAAATGTGACAGGAAAGAGGATATACTGCCAGCCAGAATTTAGTTTTCGACCCATAGTTCTCCATCATGAAAACTGAGAAATACACTTTGCCATTTTTGATTTAGCCAGAGTTGTTGGAACTAAAGAACAGCTCCTTCCCCGACAGTGAAAGTAATAATTTGTTTAATGTATTTTTCCTCTGGTTGATCAAGGGGATTTGAGGAATGAATGGTAATGTGAATAATGAATTCTTTTATGTAGTTTCTGACACTAAAAAGGAAAATAAGAAAAAATATTTGCAAGTGTTTCAGAAATGCATAAAAGTTTCAAGCAAAGATTTATTATATTTTCTTCTTGACTAATAAATAGAACGCATATTTCTTAAAACACATTTAAACTCAACTGCAATTTTTGAGCAGCAAAAATGACTTGGAAACTGTTAATTTGTTGAAGAATTACTATGGGTAAATGTTGGAAGAAAAGAGTTTATATACTGATTTTTAGAGAGAGTACGAAACCTTCACAGTCTTTGCAAAGGAAAAGAGACAATGGAAACGAAAGAAAAGTTTCTGCCATTCTGATTTTTTGATTTATAACACCAAATGTGAGGGGTGCAGCTTATTTTTTTTCATTAGATTTATTTTTGACAAAAGATCAGGATGAATGTTTGTTATATTTTCAGTGTTTGGCATAATATATTAAAATAATAATATTGACAGTTTTAATTTAATTTAATTTAAGCAGGTACATCATGTGGAAAAAAAATATTTTTAAACGTGAGGGAAAAAATTAACATCTAGAGATAACCATGATGATATTGCCAATTTACGTTTTTATATGTTTATATGCATGTGTAACAAAATATAACTTACTTTTTAAAATATTTTAATTGATAAAATGTATCTATTTATCATGTACATTATGTACTGAAATATGCATACATTATGAAATGGCTCAAGTGAGCTAATTAACATATGTTTTACATAACATATTTGTCATTTATTGTAATGAGAACACTTAAAATCTACTCTTAGCAATTTTCAAATATACAGTACTTACTTATTGACTATAGTAACCATGTTGTGCAGTAGATCTCTTGAACTTATTTCTACTATCTAACTGATATCTTGTAATTTTGATAAACACCTTCCCAACACTGCCCGCTCCACCTGTACCCTAGACCCTGATAACTACCATTCTACTCTCTACTTTTCTGAGTTCAACTTTTTTAGATTCCACATACGTAAGATCACGTGGTATTTATCTTTCTGTTGCTTATTTCACATAACATAGTGTCCTACAGTTTCATCCATGTTGTTGCAAATAAGATAATTTAATTCTGTTTTGAGGCTGAATAGTATTTCATTTTGTATATGTATCATGTTTTCTTTATCCATTCATCTGTTGATGAACACAGGTCGATTTCATATCTTGGTTATCATGATAATGCTGCAGTGAACAAGTGAGTACAGATAGCTCTTTGACATATTGATTTCAATTCTCTTGGATACATCCCTAGTAGTGGGATTGCTGGTTTATACGCTAATTCTATTTTTCATTTTCTGAGGAACTTCCATACTAATGTTTGTAATGACTATAATAATTTACATTCCCACCAATACAGTGTAAGAGTTTTCCCTTTTCTCCACATCCTTGACAGCATGTGTTATCTATCAGCTTTTTGATAGACATTCTAACAGGTGTGAGGAGGTATCTCATGTTCCTTTAATTTTCATTTCCCTAATGATTAGTGAGGTTGAGCATTTTTTCATATAATTTGTGGCCAGTTTATGTCTTCTTTTAAAAAATGTCTATTAAGGTTCCTTGCCCATTTTTAAATTGGGGCATGTTTTCTTCCTAATGAGTTGAGTTCTTTAAATATTTTGGACAGTAACATTTTACCAGATGTATGGTTTGCACATATATTCTCCCATTTCTCTTCACTTTGTTGGATGTTTGCTGTGCAGAAGCTTTGTAGCTTGATATAATCTTATTTGTCATTTTTTACTTCTGTTGCCTGTGCTTTGGGGTCATATCCAAAACATCATTGCCAGACCAATGTCATGGAGCTTTGTATCTATGATTTCTTCTAGTAGTTTTATCTTTTCCAGCCTTATGTTTAGGTTTTTAATCCATTTCAAGTTGATTTTTGTATATGGTGTAAGATAGGGATTCAGTTTCATTTTTCTGCATGTAGATATCCTGTTATTGAATAGATATCCTGAATTATACTTTCCTTTCCTACTTGTGTTCTTGGCTCCATTATAAAATACTATTTGGCTGTATATGCTTGAGTTTATTTCTGGGCTTTCTATTTTATTACATTGGTCTAAGTGTAAAACATTGGTCTAAATGCTAAAACATTTTTATTGCTGTTGTTTGGTAATACAGCTTGAAATCAGAAAGTATGATGCCTCCAACTTTGTTGATCTTGTTCAAGGTTACTTTTGCTATTTGGAGTCTTTTATGATTCTGTATGAATTTTAGTATTTTTTGTTATTTCTCAAAAGACTACCATGTGGATTTTGATAGGGATTGAACTAAATTTGTTGATTACTTTGGGCAGTATGGACATTTTAACAATCTTAATTCTTCCAGTCCCTGAACATGGCATGTCTTTCGATTTATTTGTGTTTTCTTTAATTTCCTTTATATCAATGTTTTATATTCTTCAGTGTACAAGTCTTTGACATTTTGGTTAATCTTATTCCTGGGTATTTCATTACTTCTGTTACTACTGTGAACGGGGTTATTTTCTTAATTTGATTTTGGAAAGTTTGTTGTTTGTGTATAGAATCACCACAAATTTTTGTGTGTTGATTTTGTATCTTATAACTTTACTAAATTCAGTTTTTAATTCTAACAGGTTTTTCTTTTGTTTCATTTTTGGAGTCTTTATAGTTTTCTTTATGTGTGATTATGTTATCATCAAACAGAGACATTTTTACATCTTACTTTCTGATTTGAATACTTTTTATTTCTTTTGCTTTCATAATTGCTTGGGCTAGGATATCTAATACTATGTTGAAAGGAAGTGGTGAGAGTGGGCATCCTTGCCTTGTACCAATCTTCCAGGGAAAGCCTTCAGTTCTCCCCCATTGATTATAATGTTAACTATGGGCTTTTCATATGTAGCCTTTGTGTTGAAGTACTATTCTTTTATACCTATTTTGTTGATATTTTAAATCACAAATGGGTGTTGAAATTTGTCCAATACATTTTCTGCAACAGTTAGGAGGACAATGTGGTTTTTCTTTCATTTCATCAATGTGTTGTAGCATGTTGATTGATTTGCATATGTTGAGCCATCCTTGCATCCCGCTTGATCGTGATGTATAATCCTTTGAATGTTATCAATTTTGCATGATATTTTTGCAATGATGTTTCTCACAAATACTAGCCTACAGTTTCTTTTCTTGTAATGTCTTCATTGATTTTGATATCAGGTTGATGTTGGTCTCATAAAATGAGTTTGGAAGCATTACCTCTTCTTTTACTTTTTAGAAGACTTTAAGGAGAGTTGATATTAATGTTTTGAATGGTTGCTGTGAGGCTGTTAGGTCCCAGGCCTTTTCTTGATTTTGGGATATTTTGAATGCTTATTTAACCTCATTTGTTATGTTTCTATTCTGGCTTTCTATTTCTTCCTGATTCAGTTTTGATAGTTTGTATGATTTTAGAATTTCATCCATTTCTTCTGTTATCAAACTTTTTGTCTTATAATTGTTCATAATAGTCCCTAATGATATTTTTTATTTCCGAGAGGTCCACTGTAATATCTTTGCTTTTATTTTTTAAATTTATTTAAGTGCCATCTTTCTTGTTTTAAAATTTAATCTCGGTATTTGTTTATTTTGTTTATCTTTACAAAAACACACTCTAAGTTTAGTTGTTTTTTCTGTGCTTTTTTAAAACTTTTTTCCGTCTTTGATTTATTTTTGCTCTGATAGTCATTATCTCTCCTGTTCACTTTGGACTTAGTTTGTTCTTCTTTTTCTAGTTCCTTAAAGTTAAATCAAGGTTAGGTTGCTAAATTCCAATCTCTCTTTTAAATATAGGCATTTATTGCTATAAACTTTTCTCTGGTTACTGCTTTTGGTACATTCCACAGATTTGGGGTTGCTGTTTTTATTTTTGTTTCTCTTAATATACTCTAAATTCTTTTTTGATTTCCACATTGATTCAATGTTTCAAGAGTATGTTTTTCAGTTTCCATGGATTCATGTATTTTCCCATTTTCTTCCTATTACTGATTTCTAGTTTTATTCCATTGTGGTCAGAAAATATACTTGGAGTGAATTTGACTGCATTTTAACTGTGACATCTCGTATGAGGTAAAGTGTGGAATTTTCCACTTTTGGCATCATGCTGGTACCCAAAGAGTTTCAGATTTTGCAGCACTTATGATTTGGGATTTCCAGTTTAGGGATGATCAACCTTTAGCTGAAATTGGGCAAGCAGGCTATAGAATTTGTGTATTTAATCATTACACCACACTGGCTCACATTTGCTTTTCTAACTAAAATATAATTGAAATTTAGATCAGAATTTTCTTCAATCTTAGATTTTTTTCAGAAAAGTGTTGTGTTTAATTATATTAATAGTTGTTATATTATTTCAATAGGACTTTAAAAGAAATAAGTTTTAATCAGGTATAATTTATGTACTACAAAGTTTACCCATTTTATATGGAAAGTTGGCTAAGTTTTAGTAAATTTATACAGTTGTGCAATCAACACTGTAATACAATTTTAATGCATATATATTTATTTCAGATACAGGGTCTTACTATGTTGCCCAGTCTGATCTCAAATTCCTAGCCTCAAGTGATTCTTCCTCTCAGCCTGTGAAGTAGCTGGGATTATAGGTATGAGCAACCGTAAGTATTTATCTATGCAAAGAATTCTCCTCATGCTCATCTTCAGCCTATCCTGCCCACATTCTTGATCCCAGTGAACTACTGACCGGCTTTCTATCTGTATGGTTTTGCCTATTCAATAAATGTAATAGATTTATAATCATATAATATGTAGTCTTTTGGATTTAATTTCTTTCCCTTAGCATTATATTTTTTATGTGTGTTCATGTCATTACATTTAGTAGTATTTTGTTGCAGAAATTAGAAACCCCTCAGAATCTGCAGTACTCCATGCATCTATTGAACCACTTGAATGAAATAGACATGGGAATAAAATTAGGTATGTAATTGAGTCTTTTTCATATTTTCTAAAATGATTCAATAGATTTTTCCTCTTTAACAATCTTCTCTATTCATGGTCTTGTATATGATTAGTTCTGGCATTGATCAGCTTCAATTGTTTTTCATGAGTTACAAAAAGCTATCAGATAATTGAAAAAGCAGGTGAGGCAATAGCCTTCCAGAAAGGTGAAAGGGGGACTAATTGATGCAATTATTCTTAGCAAGTCAGATTTTGTCTGCAAAATTATATTATAAAAATATTGTATTATCTAAGTGGGCAGAGAGATGCTAGTTTGAAGTCAGATACATAAAACTTTCACAATACTGATTTTTCTTAAGCCAATGCTGTGAATATAAAGGTCACTAACTATATACTAACATTTAATTATTTGAATAAGAATATATTATTAATACTGAGAACTAACACAATTACATCAACATTGATTCTTTACATGGGATTTCTTAGAGAATTAGGTAACAAAGTAAAGTGAAAATTTACCACCCACTCATAAAATCCCAAAAGACTGATAATATTCAATATTAACTGGAGTTATGTATTAAACTACTCTTCTTATTATGTATTCTGCAAAGAGCTAATAGCTCTGGCCTCATTCACTTACCTGTGTGATGAAGCTTTCACGCAAGGTAATCATTTTTTTTTATTTCTATGAGAAGTTTATGATGTAATTAATTAAACTTTTTCTAATATCTGTTAGATATTGTTACTCAAATAAAAATTTACTATTTCATCTATGCTCTATGATACTAATAGCTATTACATGCAACTAGACGATCATGGAATGTTTATAACTTATTAATACCATTTATCGGGGCTTTGAGACTATCACATTTGGTAAAGCTATAAGTTAATGGTTTATTAATTTATTCCATTAATATGTTTATTTGGGTTTTTTTGAGACATGGTCTCACTCTGTTACTCAAACTGAAATGCAATAGTGCCATCACAGAACACTGTAGCCTTGACTTCCTGTACTCAGGTGATTCTCCCACCTCAGCCTCCCTAGTAGCTGGGACTACAAGCATGTATGACTCCGCTTGGCTATTTTGTTGTTGTTGTTGTTGTTGAGATGGGGCTTCACCATGTTTTCCAGGCTGGTGTTGAACTCCTGGGCTCAAGCAATCTTCCCGCCTTGAACTCCCAAAGTACTGGGATTATAGGCATAAGCCACCGTGCTCAGCCCATTAAGTTATTTTTTGTATTCCAGGTTTTTAAATTATTTATTTTAAGATTAACTACTCAACTTTATTATTTTTTCCTAGAGATTGTTAATGTTCACAAGGAGAATCAATTAAATAGATAAAATATTGTTTATTTTATTTTTAAGTTTAAGCCTTTGACAGAAATGCTGAAAATCCAGTTCCTGGTTAATACCTTACACAGAGCTATTGCTCATTGATTGTTGATGGTCATCTCTTGAAATAATTCTTAAAATAAAATCTTTATACAAAATAAAAAGAATAGAAATATTATATAGACAAGATTGTTTCAATCTTTAATAAGCCTAGCAGAAACAGACTATGTCATTTTCTTGTTTTCTACTAAATTCTACTTTGGTAGTATCAGCAAGTGTAATCTTGATAGTTCCTTCATGGTTTCTTTAGATAAAAAAAGATCCCAGAAGTACAATGAATTTGTAGTTCTGCATACTCTTCACTACTCTTTACTACTTAAAATATTATAGAAAAATGTTTGTGATTCATCCTGGTTTACTAACATTATTTAAATACTTCTTCTTTATATAGAAATAAAACTGATGCTTCTTATCTGGAATGATTTTGCAAGCAATATTAAATCTCTAGGCTGTAATGGTTTTAAGATATTGAATACTGACTGTGCCCTTTAAAAATGCATTTCCTACTCTTTGTACATATTTCAAAAAGTAAATTTCAAATTTCAGCAGCCATGAAATATGCATATAGAAAAGGTGTTTCTAGGCTTGCTTTGTCCTTGTGAGATAGTACAAAGCTAATGCATTTGATTTTTCCTCCAGTGCACATTACAATAGGAATAATTAAATACAATGCCTGTTGTCTGTTTCCTTCTCTGAATATAAAATCAGAAGTGGTATCTTGGCAAATAGTCCAAATAGCAAGATTAACCTTCATAACACAGATAATTTTCTCAGTGTATTCTATTGATATTGTACATAAAATATGAGACACTAAAATTTTATTTATTCTTTCATCATGTCTAGTGATAAAACATACACTGGACATATATTTTACATTTTTAAAAAACTTTAACTTTCTCTGAGTAATTTTTTTTGCTAATTTAGATTAGCTTACATTTAGTTTAGATTAGATACATTTCAGTTTCTCATATATAATCTAGTTCCTCAGATTCAGAATATTATATTGCTATGTATTATTTTGTGGGTGAGAGAAGGATCGAAGTTGAGGGTCTCAAGAAGTAAACCTGAATGTTCTCTTCCCTTGACTTTGGGGCATTATTCTACTGGATGCTCATTTCTGTAGCTTTGACATTTCTAGAAGTCATAATGCCAATGGAGGCCAATATGTGTTCATGAAAATTATGGTTCTAAAATAAAACATACTTGAAAAATTAAAAAAAACAAAATGAGACATTCTGAGACTTAATATGTTAATGTTGTAAATCTTGAGGATTTTCTTTGCAATAAGTTGTGAAGAAATTTATTCATGACTTTTCTTTTTAAAAAACTTCTGGACAGGTTTTTAGTTGAAACCACTTGGGAAACCTCAGTTTTGTAGACTTGCCATTACATCCTATTATCTTGAAATTTGCTGTCAGGAACAGCAGTGAGAACAGAGAATTAAAAGAAACCAAGAAAGTTGCATCTCAATTATTGTTTTTTATATCAATCGAATAACTTTTGTGTCCATAAAGAAAGCCTTGAGATTTTTTTAATGTATCTATATTAGTCCAGTTTCATGCTGCTGATAAAGAAATACCTGAGAGTGGGAAGAAAAAGAGGTTGAATTGGACTTACGGTTCCATATTCCTTGTGAGGCCTCAGAACCATGGCAGGAGATGAAAGGCACTTCTTACATGGCAGCTGTAAGGGAAAATGAGGAAGAAGCAAAAGCAGAAACCCCTGATAAGCCCATCAGATTTCATGAGACTTACTCGCTATCATAGGAATACCACCGGAAAGACTGGCCCCCATGATTCAATTACCTCCCTCTGGGTCCCTTCTACAACATGTGGGAATTCTGAGAGATATAATTCAAGTTGAGACATGGGTGGGGACACTGCCAAATCATATCATTCTGCCCCTGGCCCCACCAAATCTCATGTCCTCACATTTCAAAACCAATCATGCTTTCCCAATAGTCTCCCCAAAGTCTTAACTCATTTCAGCATTAACCCAAAAGTCCACAGTCCAAAGTCTCATCTGAGACAAGGCAAGTCCCTTCTGCCTATGAACCCGTAAAATCAAAAGCAAACTAGTTACTTCCTAGATCCAATGAGGGTACAGGTATTTGGTAAATACAGCCATCCCAAATGGAGAAATTGGCCAAAACAAAAGGGTTACAGGGCTCATTTAAGTCCAAAATTCAGCCGGGCAATCATATTTGAAACTTCCAAAATGATGTCCTTTGACTCCAGGTGTCACATCCAGGTCAGTCTGATGCAAGAGGTGGGTTTCTATGGCCTTGGGCAGCTCTGCCCCTGTGCCTTTGCAGGGAATAGCCCCCCCTCCCAGCTGATTTCATGAGCTGGAAGATTCTGCAGCTTTTTAGGCACATGGTGTAAGCTGGTAGTGGATTCTCCATTCTGGGGTCTGGAGGAGGATGGCCCTCTTCTCACAGATCCACTAGGCAGTGCCCCAGTAGGGACTCTGTGTGGGAGCTCTGACACCACATTTCCCTTCCACACTGCCTTAGCAGAGGTTCTCCGTGAGGGCCCCACCCTGCAGCAAACTTTTTCTTGGTCACCCAGGCATTTCCATACATCTCCTGAAATCTAGGTGGAGGTTTCTAAACCTCAATTCTGAACTTCTGTGCACCTGCAGGCTCAACACCAGCTGGAGGCTACCAAGGCTTAGGGTTTCCACCCTCTGAAGTCACAACACAAGCTGTATGTTGGCTCCTTTCAGCCATGGCTGCCACGGTTGGGACACAGGGCACCAAGTCCCTAGGCTGCACACAACATGGGGAGCCTGGGTCTGACTCACAAAAACATTTTTTCCTCCTGGGCCTCCAGGCCTGTGATGGGCGGTGCTGCAGTGAAGGTCTCTGACATGGCCTGGAGAGATATTCCCCATGATCTTGGGGATTAACATTAGGTTCATTGCTACTTATACAAATTTCTGCAGCCAGTTTGAATTTGTCCCCAGAAAATGGGTTTTTCTTTTCTATTGCATAGTCAGACTGCAAATTTTCCAAACGTTTATGGTCTGCTTCCCTTATAACACTGAATGCCTTTAACAGTACCAAGTCACCTCTTGAATACTTTGCTGTTTAGAACTTTCTTCTGTTAGATACCCTAAATCATCTCTCTGAAGTTTAATGTTCCACAAATCTCTAAGACAGAGGCAAAATGCCACCAGTCTCTGCTAAAACATAACAAGAGTACCTTTGCTCCAGTTCCCAACAAGTTCCTCATCTCCATCTGAGACCACCTCAGCCTAGACCTTATTGTCCATATCACTATCAGCATTTTGGGCAAAGCCATTCAACAAACCTCTAGGAAGTTCCAAACTTTTCCACATTTTCCTGTCTTCTTCTCAGCCCCTTAAACTGCTCCAATCTCTGCCTGTTGCCCAGTTCCAAAGTTGCTTCCACATTTTGGATAACTTTTCAGCAACACGCCACTCTGCTGGTACCAATTTACTATATTAGCCCATTTTCATGCTGCTGATAAAAATATACCTAAGACTGGGAAGAAAAAGAGGTTTAATTGGACTTATAGTTCCACATGGCTAGGGAGGACTCAGAATCATGGTGGGAGGTAAATTGCACTTCTTACATGGCAGAGGCAAGAGAAAATGAGGAAAAAGAAAAGTGGAAACCCATGAGAAAACCATCACATCTCATGATACTTATTCACTATCATGAGAAAAGCATAGAAAAAAACAGCCTTCATGATTCAATTACCTGCCCCTGGGCCCCTCCCACAACATGTGGGAATTCTGGGAGATACAACTAAGTTTGAGATTTGGGTGGGGACACAGCCAACCAACATCAGCCGCTGAAGATGTTAGCTACTGATACTAATTATTATAATTTTATTTTCTTTATCAAATATATCAGGACAATGTTCGGAATTTAACACTGAACTACTTCACTGTGGATCTGTTTTCTAAGACCTGCTTTTTTGAAGAAGTCCCATCCAGGGTTCAAGGTACTAAGAAGAAATGTACTTGTGTTTGCTTTGATTTTGCTATCTTAACACCCTTTAATAGCCCTGCTTCTTAGAGATTGATCACTTTCAGGAATCTGATCTTGTAAAATCTTTAAGGCTATCTGCAGCAGATAGCAATAAAAGACTGCCACGTCAAGTGGACAGACACTCTTCATTCCATTTCAATTGACCTTCCCCTCTGACCATCATTTTGTGTTGGAGACATTTTTTATGTGGCAATTCTTTAGGCCACATAAGCTGTGTCTTTGAGAAGAGCTGAGCTAAAAATATCACTGCAAATTTAATCAAATGAAATATTTTCTTAGGCAACAGATTATATTGAATTGATTTGTGGACTAAAAAGAACATCAATCTAGCCTTCAATTTGTATATGTCATATTTTTTAAGCTCTGTCTTTAGTCATTTATTTCACTGATGACTTTCCCAATACCAATTCCATCTACTAGTATATCAATATGGTCCTGACATAGAGTGGACGAATAATATTTTGAAATCAACTCTAGGAAAAGAGTGTTTTACTAAAGTAATTCATGAAAAATAAGAGGTGAGTTTAAACCCCAAGGTTGTATTTTACAGAATTATTTTTAAATAGAAAAGTTATATTCACATGTTCTATTCAACAAATATAATTATTAATTATACCTTTTGTGAGTCATGAGGTCTGTAATTTATGAGAGACTCATTAAGTTTTATAGATGTGAAGATTCTAGAGGCAAATTTGCAAACTGCTTATTTAAAAATATTGTGAAAAACAAAACAAAAAGGAAAAACAGTAACTTCCCTAACTGTGCTTGGAAAACTTTCTGGTCACTATGTAGCACAGAACCCCAAATACCTTATTAAGCACATGGATATAAAAGGACTTACATTATTTAAAAATAAAAAAGAAACTGCTTCAAACTAGAAATTGTTCAGAGTACGGAAAGTATTTCCTCAACTTTAAAGGTTATAATTCATAATTTTAAACAATTTTTCCACTCAAAATATAGGTTCTACTATAATTTATACTTTTGAATTTGACTAAATATCTCTGTCTAGAAAGATGTTCCTGTTCCATATGTAGTAGTAACCACAGAAAGAACTTAGCCAATCACTAAGAGGACCTTCAAAAAATCCTGGTGATCCCTCACTGGCATAGCAGATACTGTTTTCATTCAGTAGAGTTAAGGCTATTAGAATCCTCAGCTTTCCTCTGGTTACACACTAAACTATGGCAAAAATGATATTGGAATTAACATCTGCCTAATTTTCTTTCTTTTCTTCTTTTTTGTTTTTTTGAGACAAGGTCTCACTCTGTTGTCCAGGCTGGAGTGCAGTGACCCAGTCTCAGCTCACTACAGCTTCTGCCTCCTGGGCTCAAGCAATTCTTGTGTCTCAGTCTCCTGAGTAGCTGAGACTACAGGCATGCACCAACACACTCAGCTAATTTTTGTACTTTTTATAGACATGTGGTCAAGCTGTGTTGGCCAGGCTGGTCTCAGACTCCTGGACTCAAGTGATCCAAGTGCCTCAGCCTCCCAAAGTGCTGAGATTACAGGCATGAGCCACCACACCCATCCAATCAGTCTGATTTTAATGCCAATTATAGAATAGACATTTAAAAAATAACATAATGGGGATTTTTCTGAGAGGAAAAGTAAAAGTAACACTTGTTTGAAAAAGCATGGTTAAGTGAGGCAGAACAGGGAGAATATTACTGTGAACCAGTCTATGCAGACATTATAACATGTCTAGTCTCTGCCAATTCTAGTGCAGTGGCAGCGTGTAGAAGAGAGAGGGAGGCAACACGTACCTTCTATTACCCCCAGGTGCCATTTGCTTTATATAGGCCGTTCTCTTTTGTTACTTCATTAGATCATCAGATTTAAAAATTGCTGCTAATGAATTCTTTATGTAAGAAGCCAATGTTACAAAACAACAAGAAGCAAGAGTGACAGTACAGGCTACTAACAGCAAATAATTGTGATTCTTGTTTTCACTATGATTTGGGTTGAGTTCCAGATTTCTTAGTTGTTGTTTAAAAGGAACATTATGCAGTAATGCCAAGTACCCCTGGGAAAACCTATTTCCTAATAGTCTAGTGAGTGGCATTTAGTATCTGGTGCATTTGCCAAGGTCCAAGGGCAGTCTCTCCACATTACAGGTTCAGATACTTGATTTCTCAGTACATATCAACCAAATCTATTTCTTAGAGGTAAACTCGTAATGCCCTAGGTTATGAAATTGCTTTGTAAAATTAATAATGACATATGTATCTTTCACAGACTTTCATAGAAGATAGGGAATAGCCCTATCTTCTTGTTAACTCATTTTCTTTCCATGAGGAAATAAAATAATCATCAAATTGCTTATTAATTTCCAGTGAGAAATGACTACTAAATAACAGGCATACTCTGGGTCTACATAAATGATGACAATATATATTATTTTCCTATAGAAAATCTATATGGGGAGCTATGTAGTAATCAGCGAATTTTGAGCATAATATTAGAAAACTGAAAGAAAAATCAGATTTTAAAAAGACAAAATGCTAAAATAGCCTGATTCATCCATCTTACTGTATGAATGGTCTTATCAATGGGACACCAAATCCTCCATGTTTACAATCTCTATGCTTCTTCACATGAAAACTGATCTTTAAAATCAGGTCAGGATATTTGAGGTTTCTTAGAAGAGCCACCTCCCACTAGAAAGCTGAGAGAATGGGTACTGTCAATATTTCCTTCTGTGACTGGTTTGCCATGATTCACCAAAATCCTGTCCCAGCTACCTTATGATTAAAGCCTCTAGATATTTCTTTCCCTTTGGTTAGGTTACTGTCAAGTTCTATCTTTTCCTTTTTCGGGTCTGAGATTCAATTTATCCCTTTATGACATAAAATTCTCAACATTTTAAAAAGCAGATTACTTTGGGTCTGTGGATCTAGAAATATGAACTTAAAAGCATCTCCCCCACCCCACGTTTGCTTCATTTCTCAACTTTTAGAAGGATTTGGACACTCTGAAGATGACATGTTTCTGTAACCTTCATGTCATTTACTATGGTATTGAATATACAGTAGATACTAAAACATAGTTGTTTGTCCATTCACTTCATAAATATATAT
The DNA here is from genome assembly GCF_037993035.2 of Macaca fascicularis. Taxonomy (NCBI): domain Eukaryota; kingdom Metazoa; phylum Chordata; class Mammalia; order Primates; family Cercopithecidae; genus Macaca; species Macaca fascicularis. The sequence continues at coordinate 90,281,946 of NC_088380.1, read as the reverse complement.
TAAATTATTTTTTATGTTGAAAGCACTGTACCAGCTGCAGAAACATAGAGGAATAACACACATAGACCATGATATCATAAAATTTCTGTCTAATAAGATTATTAGAACTTACTATGAATATTTTTCTGCATGTTTTCATGTGCTTTTCTTTTCCTTCATTCGTTACTGTAAACAAAAACAATGAAACAAGTCAAACACTCTATCCAAGTTATTAGGAAAAATGTTAGAAGTGTTTCTATTGAAATTGTATTCTAGGTATGGAATCAATCTATATGCTGTATATTTTGCCTTAAATTCACAGAACTACATGCAATGCTTATATTTTGTATTCTGCTTATAAAGATAGTAATTTCTAACATCTATTGGCACTTTTGGATATTAGAGTTCATTCTGGAAAACCTGAATTAATTTTTCCTAATATTTTCCTAACATTTTATCTTCAAATACTAGGTACATGAATTATAGATTTTTTTTTTTTTTTTTTGAGATGGAGTCTCACTCTGTCGCCCCAGCTGGAGTGCCAGTGGTGCGATCTCTGCTCACTGCAACCTCTGCCTCCTGGGTTCAAACGATTCTATTGCCTCAGCCTCCTGAGTAGCTGGGACTACAGGCATGTGCCACCGTGCCCAGCTAATTTTTTGTATTTTTAGTAGAAACAGGGTTTTACCGTGTTAGCCAGGATGGTCTCAATAGCCACTGCACCTGGCCAGATCAAATATGTTTATATATACTTTATTAGGGATATAGATGCAACTATATAGTAAAAATTATGTTAATCTTGGGCCCCAATATTTGAGTCATATCATTTGAATTGTATTTCATTTGTGCATTTGTACATACTATTGGGAATTTGATTGAATTTATATTCAAGCATTGCTTGGAAAACTCTAAGCTATATAGAATAAATCAAGCTAAGAATACATTTGAAGTAGAATTCTTTATAGAAAATCCTATTTAAGGAGAGTTAAAATGCTTTGAAGATGATAAAATGAAGACAGCATCCAGTTACTAAAACTGCAATATTGCCTAAGATATACGTAAACATAAATGCTATATTTTTCCCTATCAGTGTTTATTTTTGTTAATTTTGGAGGAAAAAAACCCCACAAGTTTTCCTTGGTGAAGTAAGTAAATTCTTCAAGCTTACTAGTGCTATATCATTATAAAAATTGACTCTCTCTTGCCATCTCTCTCTCTCTCTCTCTCTCTCTCTCTGTGTACATATGTATGGTTCATATTTGGCTTAGGTAGATAAATTCTTCATAGATGAGGATTATGTAATTGCCGCTGCTCTTCATTAAAGCAAGGAGAAAAACAGATTTTCATTTATTTTTGCAGGACTTCTACTCACTGCCTATGTATTTGACAATGTAATTGAAGGCCGAGCTCAACATTTAACAACTTTTTTTTTTTTAAGTAATTTATTTATTTTTATTCTACTTTAAGTTCTAAGGTACATGTGCACAACATGCGGGTTTGTTACATATGTATACATGTGCCATGTTGGTGTGCTGCACCCATTAACTCATCATTTACATTAGATATATCTCCTAATGCTATCCCTCCCCTCTACCCCCTCCCCACAATAGGACCCCAATGACAAAATTGTTTATGGATAATCTGATAGTTCTTTAAGTCTCTAATAGGTAATCATCCTGCATTTCAATTCAGAATTTTGTCTTTTAGAAAATATCATCTTATATTAACTGAAACTGAGTAAATGATGGCAGTAGGTAAGGAGGATGAAGGTAATAATAATCATGGATTGTTTGTACAAATAATACAAAACAAATGTTTTATTGCATTATACCATTAAATTTTTGTATAATACGTGGACGTATATTAAATTACATATTTTTGTTTTAAATCTTGTCAGTTAAACAGACCACATTTATTTGACTGCTAACATTCGGAACTGGCACTTCTCTCTATCGGATATTTTAAATTAAATTACAAATCACTGGAGATCTGGGCTTATCAACCTGTATTCATTGTCACCTTTATTTCCTATTCCACCTTTATTGTTAATCTCTATGGCACTAACCATTCATAAGTCAAAACCCCTGCAGCTGATAGGTGATCTGTTAGAGTAAAGCTACTAACAACTCTAACGGACAGTTGTCATTAAAAGATGAGATAGAGTATTTCCTATTTGGAACTTTCACAGCCAAAGAGAAGTGGCAAAACAATAGTAAAGGAGTTTGTAGAGTAAATTCAAGTAGAGATGAGGGAGTAAAGCAGCAGTATAATGGTAGTAAGGTATTACATTGAACTTCTAATCTCAGTTTCCAGATGGGGAGACTGAGAAATATTAAATCATTTATTATAACATAGCTATGGTTTGAATGTTTGTGCCCCTCTCAAATTCATATGTTGAAATTCTAACTCCCAAGGTGATAGTATTAGGAGTGAGGGCTTTGGGGGTGATAGACTATGAGGACGAATCCCTCATGATTGGGATTAATGCCCTAGCCCCTTCTACCAAGTGAGAACACAGCAAAAAGGCACCATTTATAAAGTACAAAACAGGTCCTTACCAGATGTGGAATCTGCCAGAAACTTATCCTTGGACTTCCCAATTTCCAGAACTATAGAAATAAATTTATGTTGTGATAAGCTACCCAGTGTATGGCATTTTGTCATAGCAGCCCCAATGGACTAAGACAAATATCAACTTGATTTGGATTATGCTAGCACAATGGATACACAAAACAAAACACCAAAGCACAGTAACATTAGATGTAACTACAGGAACTTGACAGATGTATCTGAACTATTTGTATAATTAATCTCATTTATACAATTTTCTCTATATAATCAGAAATAGCTTTAATAAGAAATTACCATTTCCATTGTCAGTCCACATTGAGAGATCTTGAATATGGATTATGTTTAGTTAAGTGAATATCCTTAAAGAGAGCTAAACTTGGTTAAGAGGGGAATCACTTAGGATATGTATTTGAAAGCAAGAAATTATGGAATTAAAAATATATTTTAGATTTATATTTTTAAAATTTTCTTGAGAATTGGAAGAAGCAATCAAAATATATAATGACAGTTTAATATTCTTGTGGCATTCATTTAAAGTTTAAAATGAGTAAGCAGCACAAGTTTTATCAGAGGACCATCTTAATTTCTTAACGCAGCAGCATATAATTGTGCATAGATGCCATACAACCTACTTATATTTTGCAAGTTCACTACTTGGTATATGACAACTATTAACCAGAGAAATTGTGAATTTAGAAACTATAATAGCTGGGAAGATTTGTCTTTGAACATGCAACATTTTCATAGCATTCCCGCTATTTCATGGTTTAGTCAATCATTGAAGATATAAGTTCATTTCTTATAATGTGGGGGATTATTTTATATCTTTATAGCTACATTTATATTTATATATGTATAATAATGATGAGTCTCCAATATGGCCACCACATGGAGAGGTTTTAAAACATCCCTCTTTCAGAAGAAAAGGATACTCCAGTGTATATGTGGAAAATCCTTCAATATGGCTTATCTCCTCTAACAAGGGACACTGGAGAATGCTTCACATAAAGAGTAATGAATACCCAGGCATCTAATTATGCAGAAAACAATGCAAAATTAGAATGGTTCTACTAGCTAGGATAATTGTTTCCCTCTTGCATGATTAAAATTTGACATTTTACAGAGTAGTTTATTTCTTAATCTATTCAATTGTTAATGAAACTTTTTTGAATGCTATTATGAATATATGTTCAATTTTAATTTTTGCTGTCTGTTTAATAAGGAGCAACACAATGCTGTTTACTATTTCAAAACAAAATTAGTTAGAAAATACATAATTTTAACTTCGACAAAAATTAAGAGATTGTATAAATTTAGAATACTTTTTCTTTGGGGAATTAATTGAATAAAGTCTTGGCATATTTATTTTCTGGTTCTTTAAATCATGATACTATATAACTTTGTATTGTCCATTTTGGAATGATAAGTCCATTTTTAAAAATTTAAATGAAATTTATACTTTAATTAGAGCATGATTAAATAATGATACAGAAAAGTAACTGGTTGTTGCAAGAAAGGAGGACTAAAATAAATTTATTTGATGTCAGTTTGTCATTATTTGACATTAAGCTGATTCTACCATTTTAATTTCATAGTGTGCAAATGTTTCAGTAAAAGTCATTCACCCTCTTTGCAAAGTCATTAACTGACTTTTTGTTAAAATTAAAAAACTCTTGAACTTTTAATGAAACAAATGTGTCATTTTAATATTATTATCCAGGGAAAACATTCTCCTTACTGATAATTAGACTTAAAGAATGATTTTTTTTTTCATTTAACTAGGGTATCCCTTTGAAGATATTTTACAGCCTTTTTTTCCCTTTCGAAGATTTTAGAGATCACACTAAACAAATTCACAATTAGTAAATAATTCTTTTTATTTGTTTTTTTCCCTTAGAAATTTTGTTTTCATGATTAAATTTCAATTGCTTCCAAGTTTTCTGTGTATTGTTCTTATTAGAATACTTTTGATAAATCAAAACTTGGATATTTTTCATGAAGTGTTCCCTTTACCCTTCAGTTTGCTCATTTTCTCATCCCTTCCTTCAGCTTTCTCCCTCATGCCTTACATTTTCTATCTTAACTTGTCCTCATTATTTCCCCTTCACTCTCCCTAGTTATGCAGTACATCATGGTGTTAGGCATAAAAATTATAAAAATTTGATGCACTTTAAAATTTTATTTGGGATGCAGGCATTTTATTATGAAGTGGTTTTCGTGTGTGTATGTGTGTGTGTATGTGTGTGTGTATGAAAGAGAGAGAGAGCTTTTTCTGCTGTTGTTTCTTCCTAAAATTTTTTGGATTTTAATTTTGAAATTAAATGTTTTAAAAATAATTAAAGTTTTAAAAAGAATGATCCAAAATTTAAATTCTGAGAGCTTTATTTGTTTCATAAGTGTTTTTGCACTATATATAAAGACATTTCAAACATCACAATTGGTGTTCAAATAATGAATGAATAAATAGAAGTTGATAGTTCTTTGCCATAGAGTATGCCTTCAAAGAAAGATAGTATATGATCACAATAAGAAACATTCTAGCATCAGGGGAGATGATCTAGAAGATTAATACTTCTTCCAGTCTGGTTCTTCAGTTTAAGGTGGAGGAAGCCTGCTTTCCAGGTGGCTGCTCCGTGAAAAATTGCGCTTAAGACAGTAATATAAAGAGTCAGTTTGTTGAGATGATGGGAAACCATCATGGTCAAATGATTTTGGAGAAAAGCAGCAGTGTTTACTTTCTCATAGCTTTATAAGAATGCAGAATATCAAGTACATTTCTATTAAAATGAATACAGAAGACACATTTTTCTTAACATTTGATATCCCTTTATTTGAATTATGCTGATAATGTACTCAGATATTCTTCCTTTCTTTTCCTGCACTTTTGTAGGCATAGCCAAAATCTTCTTCCTAGAAAATGGAAGTGGTAAGTTGAAAAACTTTTTCAGGCAACTTTTAAAGAGACATCATAGATCAAACATTTCAGAGGTTTCTTCCTCTGGAATTTTTCCCAAGATGATAATGGTGTTCTGCTGTAGGTACTAACAAACCAATTGTAATGATTTTATGCTTGATCTTAACCAAAAGGCTGAGAAACAATAAATTGTTATGGTTTTATCTCACATAAATGTAAGTGGATTCAGTAAGGTCTTCTATACATAGGTTATTGACAGATTATTGTCTTTTAAATGTTTTTGATTCCATGTCAGTTACTAACTTTACACTCAATAATTAGTTATACATATGGTCTCCAGATAAATGACTGTTATTTATGAAGATGGTTGGAAATACACAGGAACTATCTTTATTAAGTGTCAGGACCCCATGCTAATAGTAATGACATATTCAGCATCACTTATCAAGATAGAATTTCAATTGGTAAATGGTTTAATATTACAGTTTAGCACATCATTTAGCAAATTAATGTCCTAATGAGGCTCAAATGTTCTTAATACAGCTAATTATTTCTATCAATAAACTATTCTTTGTGCAGATTATATTTACTCAAGGACACATTGGTGAGCAACTGGATTAATCATTAAAAAAATAGGCAATAAATGCAAACAAATATATAAAAAGAAGAGATGTCCATCATTTGACTTAATGCAGTTTTTGGAGTTGGTTTTAATATTAGGAATATCAGTTTGTTAAGAGTTTTAGTTTTACCCACTGAGGTAGAGTCATTTTCAATATTTCTAAACTTCATATATTGCATATGTATACATTAAATGTTACTAGCTTATTAATAGGATATGACATTAAAAAAAAAACCTTAGAATCACTATGTTTAAGTTTACTTGTTAGAATTATAAGAAATAATTATTTTTACAAGGTTTTGTATACAGATCGAGTATCCCTCATCTGAAAAGTTAGGGATTGGAGTGTTTTGAATTTTAGATATTTTAATATTTTGAAATATTTACATATACATAATGAGATATATTGGTGATGGGATTTAAGTGTGAACACAAAATTTGTTTATGTTTCATATATTCATTTTATATCTTTACAATTTAAAACCTTACCTTCAAGGTAGGTAATGTTATACAATATTTTAAAATAATTTTATAAATGAAAGAAAGTTGATATACATTGAACAATCAGAAAGCAAATGTGTCACTACCTCAGTGACCTATGTGGACAGTCTGTGATTGTTTGGAATCACTATAATATCTGACTATGAAGCTATATACTATGGATAAGCAATGATTTTCTTATACTTATTCACACAGAAGTACTTAACAAGAAAAAAATATGATATACCATTAATGCAGTGAAAAAGTTACGTGTTCAGGGTAACTAGGCAGCACAGTAGCATCACCAGAATACCTGTACCAGCTGTTACAATAGTAGTAACAAAAACGACAGTCAGCTTTAAGTCTCCATCTACAATGCTGTGTTTCGATTAAAAGGTTGCCATTCATCATATTTTATTTTTTTCAGGTAAGAAAAAAACATCAGAAGCATTTGAGAAACCTTGAAGTGGATCCTCTGGAATGAGGAGGCATTTTGCTGGATATCTTTTTACAATATTTCCTCCAGTGTAATTTGCCTCATGAACAATGATTTTTGTCTCTGAAGTCTCCCTTTGATTTTATAAACTGACATGATTCCTTTTTCTGTTATAACTGCACACTGCTGTAGTCCCTCAATAAGCTCATCACACATTTGACCGTGTCTTTTATAGGCACTTGTCTGCAGTGTTAATAATGTCATATTCATCATCATTATTATCACGATCACCTTGATTCAGAACCATTTCAGCTATTTTTACTATCAATCAATAAATGAACAACTAGAGCTTCATTATTGATGTTAAAATATTATTTGATATTCACTTCTTACAGCTTACTGAAAGGCACTGAAGGTATGTATTTGGCATAGGTAAGGAGGTCAGACATTTTTTCTTACTTGACATATGGAATCCTTCAAAATCACCATCTTGTTCATCGTGATCACTGATAAGGTTGTGTTAGGAATGCAGAACTGTATCTTCAGTCACTGTGTTTCAAGTATTCGAAACAGTATATATAACATCTTTTTTGCTAAACACCTTTTATAAACCTTCCACACTTACTGCTCTGTTCACTGCTGCTACCATACTGATTCAAGTGTTTTTATTTACTCTTCATTGATCTAAAGATACTTGGGCCACATGAGTGAATTACTGAAGTCATATTTTGGGAAAAAAATATAATATAAACATTTATTTTTATGAGAATTTCAGCTGGAGGATGTGCAGAACAGTTATCAAGCAATAACAAAATCTTGCAGTCATCATTCAATCCAGATTTCCTGCAGTGAGCATGAGCTACTAGTAAAAAATGTTTATCATACCAATCAGAAAAGATATCTCTGGTTATCCACGACTTTTTGCTAGCATAATAATGGATTGGTAAGAAATTCACCCCAGCACTTTGGGAGGCTGAGGCGGGCAGATCATGAGGTCAGGAGATAGAGACCATCTTGGTCAACATGGTGACACCCCGTCTCTACTAAAAATACAAAAATTAGCTGGGCATGGTGGCGTGTGCCTGTAATCCCAGCTACTTGGAAGACTGAGGCAGGAGAATAGCTTGAACCAGAGAGTCTAAGGTTGCAGTGAGCCGAGATCGCACCACTGCACTCCGGCCTGGCAACAGAGCGAGACTCCGCCTCAAAAAAAAAAAAAAAAAAAAAAAAAATCACTCCTTGAAAACGGGAAGTACTCAAGATGTTGCATATCACAGCAAGTGCCTTCTTATGTGTGCCTGTTGCATTAGCAAATATCAGCACAGATATTTTGTCCTTGATATCCTCAATTCCTGTAGGTGCTGTCTCATCACATGTAGTCAGGGTCTTTCTGGGGTAATAATGCCAAAACAGTGATATTTCAGCAACATTATAGACTTGTTCTGGTGTCAAATTTTCATCAGTGATAACCTTAGCAAACTTGTAAATAAATATCTCCGCTGATTCATGATCAGCAGATGTTTTATCGCTATAAATCTTTCAAAATGTGAGCCCCTGTCTTTTCGTAAATTTCTGCAATGAGCCTGTTGATATTCATAGTTCCCTTCACTTTTCAGTTCATTATGTTGGATCTTTGCTTTATTCATGATCAGATGCTGTTAAGTGACGTTTGTTTACTGTGATCCTGATGGATCCACTCTTTTAATACATAATCAATATCTTTATTTTTATCTTTATGCATGTTTTCTGTGTTTCATTACTTCTATTCATCACTTTTAGCATAGAATATCAACAGTTTATCCTTCTGTTTTGAGGGGTCATATATGGTGGTAATTCCACCACCATGCTCTTCTGTAACATGTTTCACACATGTCACTATCTATACTAAGTTTATCTACAACAAAGATAGTCATGCTCTTGGAGCAACAGTTTCTCCAACAGCTTGACTTTCTGTCCTGTAGGTGAACGTAAATGCTTTCAGCTTTTCTTTTCATTGTTACCCATAGAGGTATCTGCAGGTCTTTTTAACATTTTCAACAATATCTTTAAAACTCAAAGAAGAGAACAAGCAAAAAAACACAGTGAGTAATGCATGTAGGTCTTGGGCCCATGTAGAGCATCATTGGAAACCAACCATTGGTGTGTCAGGGCTGCACATGTGCCATTTTATTAACATTTGTGAGCATGCTTACATCGGAGAAGCTAGGCATGAGTGCAAATGAAATATCGCAGCTGTAAAAAGGGCAGGAGAGTCTTTTTACCTTGGGAACACCAAATAATCTCTGTGTTGTGTGCCTGTGTTTTGATTGTGACCCATCACATGAAGTCAGGTCTGGAATTTTGCAGTCGTTGTGTCATAGATTAGTAATACTCAACTTGTATTAACCAGCAAAATAAAGTCACTAAAGAAGAAATGAAACCTACAATATTTTAGACACAGTTTAGAATTGAAAAGGGGAATTTGATTAATAAAATTCTAAAACACTTCTAGAAATGTATTATTTTATACAAAATGATTTTTATAAATTTGCTCTAGAAATAATCAAGGTTTCAAACTGGGGATTGTAATAATCAATTTTTTTTTAAACCAGAATTACTACTTAATATTCTTTCCTATGAACAGAAGCCACCTTTAAGTACATCCAAAAAGAACACTTCATAATGACAACATTCATCGTTTTATCTTTTGTCAGGTATTCTGTGAGAATCACTTGTCTTAGTCTTCGGTTTTCTATTTTTGTTTTTAGTGATATCTAACTATTCAGCCCTTTAGATGTTGTTCACTAACCACATTTTTTTTATCATTCACATGCTTTAACATGTATATTATCAATCACATTTTTAACATGCTAAAGATGTCTGTCATTATTTTGTTAAAAATGCTCTTTAATACTTCAGCTGGTGTGAGTTGTAACTGAATTTATCTTTTATTTCCATTAATTCTGTTTCTTTGTTTGCACCTTGATGGCTAATACCTTATTAGCTAGTTCACCCTTCTATCCCTAGTGTTAAAAAAAAAAATGACTGCCCACACAGAGTAGGCGGTCAATAAACATTTGCTAAATAAATGAATATTAGTGTATTCCGAGTTTACTCTATATGAAATATTCTGCAAATTTTTGGAAAGATTAACTGTACATACATATTTATAAATGAATGTCTGACTTGATCAATATTTGTAACTCTGGTATGTTTCCTCAGTTATATTTAAAGATTTCTTCTCTCTTTGGCAATGAATACAGATTCTGAGAATAAACTCTGTCTTTGCAGTAAGGGGAATGTAGTAAGTAAATGTGATGTTTCTGAGTTTTATTTTTTTTGTCAGACAAGGAGCTGTTCTCTGAGTCAGATAGTTCTTGTCTCGTGTAGTAATCTAAAGTTCCCTGGAGTGTTTGTTCTACTTTCTTGTGCCCCTAATTTCCATACTGAGGAAAACCTCCTATAGTTACTTATTATACTCTGGTAAGCACTCTTAGTTGTGAGATTTTACAAATATAAAAGTGAATGAATACCTAATATATTGGATGATAAAATTGCATATTACAGCTATTATGTTAGACTAAAAGCAATATGACAATTTCTGAGATTAAGAATTTTGCTTCTATTTTAACAATTTAGCCATGTAAGTAGAAGACTTGACACAAAAAAAGTTCCAGTGAAATAGCTCTGGGCTCGCCTCATGATACTTCTTGCCAAACTAACAATATAAAATACAGTATTCAAAATTAAGGGATATAATACCTTAATTATACAACTACTTCTGGAATATTGCATACATTTTAGCATAACATATTTTCAAGAAAATTTTGAAAAGCAAAATCACAGAGTATAATAATCAGAATACTGAGTGTTCTGAGATGAGATGGGTGGAGTTACCAGAGATTAATCCTAGAAATTACTTTATTTATTATGAGTCAAGATTGACATTACCAGATATGTGAATACTTCTTATACACAAAAAGCAGGCATTATTTGTTAGTTTAGTGGACAATAATATGATTAAAAAGGTAAAATAGAAGTTCCCAGATTTTCACTCAACACAGTGAATAATTTTTAACAAGAATAACTCCTCTAACAATGGCTTTTGGTATCTGTCAGTGATTGTCCTCTTGGGATAGTTAGTAAATTTTAAAGTCTCTGTAACTAAATTTATATCATAATCATAATCATTATCATCATCATAATCATCATCATCACTTATCAGTTAATTTCAAAAACATTTACAGAAATTAGTTTCTTGAATTCAACCGTTTTTCATTTCCATTCTCTAATATCTCAATAAATCCTGATTTTGAATGTGTCACATAGCTGAAGAAAGGGATGGCATGTTTCCTCTGATTCAAATAATTCAGATATACATGTGCCTTAAGCGTACTTCTGCTTGCATGTTAGGTTATCATCTAAGATTTATACTTCCCCGTTCTGCCTCTATATTTTGTTCTTTCCTCTCCATACCTGTATTAGTTCCCAACTATTTCACTTGGTTCTCTGTTCCCTTTCGCAGTCATGACAAACAGCCCATCTAAACGTGACTTTACCTTATTCTAACTAATTATTCAGCTTTTCCATTTTACTGAATCCTTTATATGTCCTCATTTAGCCCTTTTCCTATCACTCACTCACTCTCCACTTAATATGTTATCACTTTATCACTCTTCTTTGCCCACATAAGTCAAATAATTCACTTTGTTTACAAAACCCATTCAGTGACACGACACAACTTTCACAATCTTGCTGAAATGAATATGACTTATTTGTTCAGAGGTTAGCAAAAATCAATGCATTGCTCAGTACTTCTTAAAATATTCAATTTATTATTTCACAAGTATTTACCAAGAAGACTCTATCATTCATTCAAAGTTCCATATATTGAACATATAGCAGTGTATAAGACATAGAAATTCATGCTAATTGTAGGGATGGAGCAGAAAATACTGTAAAAGGGAACAGGATAAATTCAGATAATAATAAGTGCCATTAGGAAAACAAATTAGGGAGATTGTTATGTGAAGGTGACTTAGGCAGGCTACTTTACATTGGGTATAAGAGAGATCTCTTTTGGACAGAGGAAACATGAGCTAACATGACAGAGAATGCCATGAAGCGGTCAGAAATGAGAAGATTGAAAGACAAGACTTTACAGGCAAAGAAAAAAATTTAAGTCCTTTTTTTATTATTGTGGTTGCAAAAATAGCATAAAATTTGTCATCTTAACCATTTTAAGTGGGCAGTTCCATAGTATTAAGTATATTTACATTGTTATGCAAAAGATTTCTAGAGCTTATTCATCTTGCAACACTGAAACTGTATACCCATTGTATAATTCCCCTTTTCCTGAACCCCTGGCAACTACCATTCTGCTGTTTGTATCTATGAATTTGACTACTTTAGATACTTCGTATAAATAAAATCATACAGAATTTGTCCTTTTGTGACTGATTTATTTCACTTAGCATAATATTCTCAAGTTTCATCTATTTTGTAGCATGTGACAGAATTTCTTTCCTTTGTAAGACTGCATAGTATTCTATTGTATATAAATAACACATTTTGTTTATTTAGTTATCCATTGATGGCATTTGAGTTGCCTCTAACTCTTGGCGATCATAAATAGTGCTGCCAGAGACATGAATATTTAAATATTTCTTAGACACCCTGCTTTAATTTCTTCTGGATGTATATTCAGAAGTGGTATTGTTGGATCATACATTAGCTCTATTTTTAATTTTCTGAGTGACTGTCATACTGTTTTCTATAGTGCTTGCATCATTTACAATCCCATTAATAGTGCACATGGGTTCCAACTTTTCCAAATCTCCACAAAAACTTGTTATTTTCTCTTCTCTCTCTCTCTCTCTCTCTCTCTCTCTCTGTGTGTGTGTGTGTGTGTGTGTGTGTTTGAAAGTGGCCATTTTAGTAAGTGTGAGAGAACATCTCATTGTGGTTTGTGTTTGTATTTTTCCAATGATTAGTGATGTTAACCATCATTTTATAAGCTTGTTGGCCATTGATATCGTTTGGCAGTGTCCCCATCCAAATCTTGACTGATTTACATCTGCCAGAATTCCCACATGTTGTGTGGTAGAGACCCAGGGGGAGGTAATTGAATCATGGTGGCCAGTCTTTCTCATGCTGTTCTCGTGATAGTGAATAAGTCTCACAAGATCTGATATTATCAGAAATATCCAAGTTTCAAATTCTCTAGTCAAAATTATATTGAAATTGTGTTGACCCTTAGTTTATTATGGGTAAAATATGTTTGAACTTACTTATATTTATAGAATATTAATTAATTATATTTTGTCCTTTGTTATACCATCCCTCCAATTATACTGTGATCTTTTTAGAGTAAGATATAGCATCTTTTTTTTCTAAGTAATTTTTTTTTTTTTTTTTGAGAGGGAGTCTCGCTCTGTCATCCAGGCTGGAGTGCAATGGTGTGATCTCGGCTCACTGCAACCTCCCCCTCCTCATTTTCTCTTGCTGCTGCCATGTAAGAAGAGCCCTTCCCCTCCCTCCATGATTCTGAGGTCTCCCCAGCCATGTGGAACTGTAAGTCCAATTAAACCTCTTTTTCTTCCCAGTATCAGGCACATCTTTATCAGTAGTGTGAAAATGGACTAATACAGCTATTTTATATTATCTTTGGAGAATGTATATTCAAGTCCTTCACCCATTTCTAAAATTGAGTAATTTGAATTTTTATTGTTGAGATGTACATGTTCTTTATATATTCTGGGTATTAACTCCTTGCTCAATATACAATTGCAAATATTTTCTCCCATTCTGTTGGTTGCTTTTTCACAATGATTCTATCCTTTGGTGAACAAAAGTTTTCAAGTTGGATGTGGTCCCACTTGTCTACTTTTTCTTTTATTGCCTGAACTTTGATGTCACATCAAAGAAATGATTTCCAAACTAATATCACAAATATTTCCCCTTATCTTTTCTTCCTGGAATTACATAGTTTTAGATCTACAGGATAATTTTAAGAGCCAAAAAAAGAAGGCCTTTGTTGTGGGAGCAGAGTGAATGAGAAGGTAGTGGTGTAAGATTAAGTCAGGGGCCAGATAATTTGGGATTTCATTGGCTATGCTAAGAAGTTGTAATTGTCTTCAATTCAAATGGGAAATCATTGGAGAGTTTAAAGAGAGTGAGTGATATAATCTGATTTAGGTTTATATTATGTGCATTTTTTAATTTTAAATTTGGGTAGATCACCTTGGTGCTGTGTGGGACGTTGACTTGAGGAGATCAAAACTGAGTAAGGGTAATGATTTAGAAAGCTGTTGCCATTTTTCAGGTAAGTAGAGTAAAGTGGTTATCTGATGAAACCACGAAAAGGATCATCCAGCCTTGTGAATCATTGCATAATACTTTATTATAACTGTGATGTGGCATAACTAGAAAAAAACCTGACAACCTGCCTACTTTGGTTTATAAAGATTCAGCAACAAACTTGAATAATTTCAGGCAGTTACTCTGATTATTTTTCAGAATATTTGGACAGAGAGAATAATGAAATACACTAAAGTTTCTTGATTTCCACCCAGAGACTGCACTGCCAATTAAGAGTAAACCTTACCAGTGAACTCAGGAAATGAAAAGTTGCATTCCCAAAACCTTTAGAAAGCATGGACAGGCCGGGTGCAGTGGCTCACACCTGTAATCCCAACACTTTGGGGATCTGAAGTGGGTGGATCAACTGAGGTCAGGAGTTCGAGACCATGGAGACCAGCCTGAACAATATGGTGAAACCCCATCTCTACTAAAAATACAAAATTAGCCAGGCATGGTGGCACATGCCTGTAATCTCAGCTACTCAGGAGGCTGAGGCAGTGGCAGGAGAATCACTTGAACCCGGGAGGCAGAGGCTGCAGTGAGTCGAGTTAGTGCAATTGGATTCCAGCCTGGGTGACACAGTGAGACTCTGTCTCAAAAACAAACAAACAAACAAAAACAAAAACAAAAACAAAAAATTGCTTAGAAAGAAAAGATGCTATATCTTACTCTAAAAATATCACAGTATAATTGGAAGGATGGTATAACAAAGGATAAAATACAATTAATATTCTATAAATATAAGTAAGTTCAAACATATTTTACCCATAATAAACTAAGAGTCAACACCATTTCAATATAATTTTGACTAGAGAATTTCAAACTTGGATATTTCTGATAAATAGGGGTTTTTCAAATGCAGAGATTCCTGAGAATCATCTCACAGAGATTATGATTAATTAGGTTTGTGTTGGGATGCATGTATTTATAATATTTATGTAAAGTTCTTCTGATGACCAGCACAGTTTTAGAATCAGAGCTGCCATCCACTGATAGCGTTATTTTAGCTTAAACAAAATTAGTCATGAAAAATTTTAAATAGGAACATCATAGCTTTTAGAGCTTGGCAGTTACTAGATTCAATATTCAGAAGTGTCTGTGTTTCTATCCAATGGACAATCCGTTTTCAGCTTTCACCTGAAGTAAGAGGAGAGAGATGCTTTCCAAAAGAATATCCCCCCAAAACAGTGTCCCCAGTGCACTTCTTACACTCACACATCCACACAGATACATCATATGCCACTACCATATCATCTCAGTGTGATAGAGAATGTAGAATATACAGGCAGGGTAGTAAGGAAACAGAAACGGACAGACAGAGAGAGAAAATATTAGATAAGTTGTTATTCAACCCTCCGAATTGCAAAAGTAAGCAAAGTCGGCAGTTACACTCATTGATAAAGACTGTGCTAAAAGTGAAAGATGAACAATCCAGTCAAATATGTGGGAAATATTATGCCAATCTAATGAGGGCCAAATCTGGTTAGACTAGATGGTTGTTGAGGGTACAGTAAATGTCCACAGCATCTGGAAGAAAAGTCCAGATCAGACCAAAACTCCTTGGAGCATATTAAGTGAAGATGAGCTTCATTTCTAGGACTAGAAATACATAATCTATATGAAATACCCTGAATTGCAGGAACTTGGTTTGAATGCAACTGTCATAAAGCAAAGATATTAATTATATAAAGTTGAGGTGAAACAAAAGGCTTAAGAAGGAAAACAATTATTTAGCGTTGTGGAACTTGAAAAAGACAGGTTGTTTACTCCGACAACTGTGTTGATTAATGATATGAGAAACTAGAACATGAAATGGGTGGAAAAGCTAAAAAGCGAAAAGGTTTTATTGTTATATCCCAGCTACATGTAAGAAAATGTCCATGGAAGGGACATTTTCTGTAATGGAAGGGAAACAGAAATTGATGAGCCATTTGCTAGAAGTGGCCAGTGGAAAAGAGGCTACCTAAATATGTAAAACTGTGAACATATGTAAGTATATGTATAGTGTGTATACAGCTAGAATAAACAACTTTTTAAACATATATTTTAACTTTCAAAACATTTTTATCTCTATGTATTTGGACTATTATTGTAAGCAATAAATATGTTTGATATTTTAATACTTTATGCAAAATTAACTTAAAATTACTCTAAAAATATCACAATATATTTAGAGGGGTGGTATAAAATTAGGTATCTGAGTTTTTTAAAAGAATATTCTAATATGTGGCTTTGTTGTTGTTGTTTAACATGTAAATAATGTAGGTCATAAAGCATCTCTCAGGAAAGGTAAATATGTTAGCCCATTTGTGCTGTTGTAACAGAATATCATGGACTTGGTAGTTGATAATGAATAAAAATGTATTGGCTCAGAGTACTGGAAGCTGAGAAGTCCAATATCAAGATGCCGACAGGTTTAACACCTGCCTGGTGAGGGCCTGGTCACTGCTCCCAAGAAAACATCTTAAATGCCACACTACTTCACACAAGGCAGATGAGCAGAAGAACCAAGAGACAAAAAAGGGCTGAACTGGCCCTTCTGTAATGGTAGTAACTCCACCCACAAAGGTGAAGACCTTACAGCCCAATAACCTTTTAAAGTTCCCACCTTTCAACACCATTACAATGGCAAGTACATTTCGATATGAGTTTTGAAGGTAACGAACATTCAAACCATAGAAGCAAATGTTGCCTTGCCATCTTTTACTTCTTAATTGGCTATACTTGGTGAGATCTCCCTGATACTGAGATAAATTACTTATTAATTCCTCTGTGATATCTAAAAGTAGTAATTCACAGGGTCTTGTATTTCCATTTCTTGGTTACCTAATGGGCATATCATGCTATATGCTATGAATACATGATATGTGTAGTAAATGCTCCATAAATATTTGTTGGAAAAAATTAGTTAGAAAATAGGGATTTCTTTAAATAACTTTTTTTTTTCAGTTTTTGTTCAACATTTTCTCTGAGTTCATCCTCACAGCTACCCCGTCAAGGTGGTCAACGTGGATATATCCTTATTCTGGCCACGTGCTCATTTTAAGTAGTTACTACCAAGCGGCCAAGCCAGTGCCCTGAAAGGAGATTCTCATTCTCATTCTTGCTCTTGCTCTCATCTCAGTTTTCTTTTTTTTTTTTCTTTTCTTTGCTGCCTCTAGGGGGTGGTACATTAGGTGCTCTGAAGGCCGTATAGTCACTTACTCATTGACTTCACAACTTAGCACTGCTTCTTTTCCTTCATATAGGAAGTTCATCCCACAGTCTCTGATCATGAAGCTCCCTTCTTTCAACAATTGACCTCTTTGTAGAACTCGAGGCAGTGGCCAGCAAATCAATTTGCACTGTCACATAACTATTGCGGCATATTCTTTGCCAAACAGGGAACTCAGCATGCTTGTGGTGAGACACAGTATATCTATGAACGTTCTCTCCCGATCTTCCCTTTGGATATGTCACAACAGATCCCACTGGCTTCTTAATATTTAAGAGGTTACTACTGTTCATCAAACTAAAGTCAAAACCAGAAATTCCAGATTCTCCTGATTCTCAGGTTACCCGATTTGAGGTTGGGCATGCGAGAAGCTGCTTTTCTCCAACCTTGACTGGGTGGAAGGTAATTTGGGAAAAGGAAGAGAATAAAGTAAGGTCATTCCCCAAGATTCTTCATAAATGTTCTTCTCTTCTTTTTGTCCTCCACCTCCTGCCCCAGCATACTTTATTAATCAGTAACATATTCTGGATCGGTATATCTTTTGAAACTAGCAGTTTTGTTTTCTGTGATTTATACAGTCACTTTTCTATTCAGACAGTCACCAGGAAACAAAAATGGAAGTTTTTTTGGTTTTTTTTTTTTCCTGTCTGAAGTTACTAGGCTGATTAATAATGTGGCATATCATTTTTCATACATCAGTCCATAAGACTTATTTTGAAATGTAAAATTAGTTATCCTTCATATAGCTAGCATATCCTAATGGTGCTCTCCTAAGCTCCTACAATTACCCTGTTCTCCTACCTAAGTATACTTACCAAATAAACTCAAATTCTATGATATAGAATACAAGCCAGATAACCATTTGTTTTATTGATATTCTTTCTTTTTCTTTTCCTTATAATTGAATTATGATTTAGAAGTCTGAATGAAGAGGTAAAAAAGAGCAGAAAAATGTTTTACATAGTCTTGTTATTAATAATTTTGTAAATTTAATTTATACTAGATTTAATTATTCTCTTCTTCATGAATCAAACAACCACAATCATTACTTTACCATTCTTTGTCAAATATCATTGGATCTTCTATAGAGAAAAGAATAAAAATACTTTAAGATCTAATTCAAGGTCGGTTGTGGTGGCTCAAGCCTGTAATCCCAGCACTTTGGGAGGCCGAGACAGGCGGATCACGAGGTCAGGAGATCGAGACCATCCTGGCTAACACGGTGAAACCCCGTCTCTACTAAAAAATACAAAAAACTAGCCGGGCGAGGTGGCAGGCGCCTGTAGTCCAAGCTACTCGGGAGGCTGAGGCAGGAGAATAGCGTAAACCCGGGAGGCGTAGCTTGCAGTGAGCTGAGATCCGGCCACTGCACTGCAGCCTGGGCGACAGAGCCAGACTCTGTCTCAAAAAAAAAAAAAAAAAGATCTAATTCAGACATACAAGACTTAGATTTTGGCCTCTACAATAGTTCTCAAACCTCAGCATTTATCAGAAGCACCTGAAAGTTTGTTATATAACAACTTGCTGGTCTCTACCCCAAGAGTTTCTGTTTCAGTAGATCTGGAACAGGGCCCAAGACAGAATTTCTAACAAGATGTCCTGAATCAGTGGTCCGGAATCATGCTTCGAGAACCACTGTAATGAAGCGTATAGAAGAGTTTCACATAATCTCTGAAACAATACGTAAAACATTGTGTACATATACATTGTTATGGGGACACAATCCAATGTTTCAAAGAGGTCAGTAAATCCCAAATGGTTTAATCGCTCCTTAGTTTATTCTTAGTGTTGTGGTATTACAACCAAATAAATACCATATAGGATATTCACACTTCAATTACATTTCATTTTAATGTCTATAAGAACTGTGGCCCTACCAGACTGGAAACAATAAAAGGAAACAATCATGCTGCTTAACTTCAATGACAAAATTAGAATTTTTAAAGAAGAATATCATAGAATGTCTTTAACTTACTCTTAGTGGCAGTTGAGAATATATTAAAATGTTTAAGATGACCTAAGAAAGTTAAATCCAGTAAAGGAGTAAAAGAAATTGGCAAATAGTTGGGTGGCAAGGTAAAATATTCCAACTAATTTTAATAATTCAGTCATGTAACTTAAAAGCAGGAGATGTTAAGGGACTAAACACTTTGTGAATTATGGGTTTCCTGTTATAGAATAATAAGCAGCATTCAATCTGATCCACCACTACCTTTGGTATGAATCTATTTCATGTCCTGGTCAAAGATACATTTGGTCAATATGCACATTCAGCACACTAAGGCTGGGACACTACTTTTGTGCAGTTATTGTCTGATTTACAAATTGATGCCTTACATTCATACATGAAAACTTTAGGAAGGTTAGAAATACAGACAATGTCACACAAAAAATTATGTTTGGGGGTTAAGGGAAAAGAATGCATATATTTGTAACATTGATGATGTTTATGAGAAATTGACATGTTAGAGTATTTAATAGCTTGTGACTCCAACTTAAATTAGTTAAAATCAAACAGTGTATGTCTTTCTCTTATTGTGAATAATGTTATAAAGAACATGGGGGTACAGATATCTTTTCAAGATACTGATTTCATTTCCTTTGGATATATGCTCATAAGATTGAATTGCTGGATTATATGGTAGTTCTACTTATAACTTTCTGAGGCATCTCCATGCTGTTTCCATAATGGCTATACTACTTTACACTTGTTATCTTTCATTTTTTCTGAAAATAGCCATTGTTAACAGGTGTGAGGTGATATCTCATTTAGGTTTTGATTTGTATTTCCCTGATGATTAGGGATGTTGAGAACCTCTTTATGTATCTGTTAGTTATTTGTATGCCTTCTTTGTGAAAAATGTCTATTCAGGTCCTTTTCCCATTTTTAAATTGGGTTATTTATTTATTGTTATTGATTTGTATGTTTGTTTATATATTTTGGATATTAATGTCTTATCAGGTATGTGGTTTGCAAATATTTGCTTTCATCCAATAGATTGCCTTTAATTTCATTGATTGTTTTCTTTGCTGAGTGTAAGTTTTTTTAGTTTGATGAAGCACCACTCATTTATTGTTGCTTTTGCTGCCAACGTTTTTGGTGTCATATCTGAAAACGTAATTGCCAAGACAAGTATCAGTGAGGTTTTTCCCTATATTTTTTTTCTAGGAGTTTTACATTTGAGGTATTACATATAAGTCTTTAATCCACTTTAAGTTGGTTTTTGTATATGGTGTATGATGAGGGTACAATATCATTATTTTGCATGTGGATATGTGGTTTTCTTGACATCATCTATTAAGTAGGCTATACTTTTCCTATTGTGTATTCTTTACATCCTTATCAAAGAGGGGTTGACTGTATTTGCCAAGGTGTGTTGTCTGGACCCTCTACTATGGTCTATATGTATGGTTTTTATTTTTTTTAAAATTTTTTTAAAAATTTTTATTTTTAAACCAGTGCCATACTGTCTTGATTACCGTAGCTTTGTAATGCATCTTGAAATCAGGAAGTGTGATCCTTCCAGCTTGGTTCTTCTTTCTCAAGACTGCTTTGGGGCTAATACTGGTGGCTTATGTCTGCAATCCCAGTGAGAGGTGAAGCCAACTGGGCTTCTGGGTCAGGTGAGGTCTTGGAGAACTTTTCTGTGTAGCTAAAGGATTGTAAACGCACCAATCGGCACTCTGTAAAAACGCACCAATCGGCACTCTGTGTCTAGCTAAAGGTCTGTAAATACACCAATCATTACTCTGTAAAATGGGCCAATTAGTGCTCTGTAAAATGGATCAATCAGCAGGATGTGGGTGGGGCTAAATAAGGGAATAAAAGCTGGCCACCCAAGCTAGCAGTGGCAACCTGCTCAGGTCCCCTTCCATGCTGTGGAAGGCTTGTTCTTTCGCTCTTCACAATAAATCTTGCTGCTGCTCACTCTTTGGGTCCGCACTATCTTTATGAGCTGTAACACTCACTGTGAAGGTCTGAGGCTTCATTCCTTAAGTCAGCGAGACCACAGACCCACCAGGAGGAACAAACAACTCTGGAGGTGCCACCATTAAGAGCTGTAACACTTACTGTGAAGGTCTGAGGCTTCACTCCTGAAGTCAGTGAGACCACGAACCCACCAGGAGGAACAAACAACTCTGGATGCACCACCTTTAAGAGTTGTAACACTCACTGTGGAGGTCTGCGCTTCGCTCCTGAAGTCAAGTGAGACCACGAACTCACCAGAAGGAAGAAACTCTAGACACATCTGAAGGAACAAACTCCTGATACACCATCTTTAAGAACTGTAACATTAACCGCAAGGGTCTGCGGCTTCATTCCTGAAGTCAACGAGACCAACAATGACCGGAAGGAATGAATTCCATACACACTAGCACTTTGGGATGCTGAGGCAGGAGGCTTGAGTCCAGCAGTTTGAGACCAGCCTGGAAACATGGTGAAACTCTGTCTCTACACAAATTGCAAAAGAAATAGCCAAGTGTGGTGGCACACACCTGTATTCCCAACTACTGAGGAGGCTGAGATGGGAGGATCACCTGAGCCCTGGAGGTTGAGGCTGCAGTTAGCTATGATCACACCACGACACTCCAGCATGGATTACAGAGTGAGACTCAAAAACAAATAAAAAGAATGCCGTTATAGTTTGGCTCTGTGTCCCTACCCAAATCTCATGTCAAATTGTAATCCCCATGCCAGGGTAGAGGCCTGGTAGGAGGTGATTGGATCATGAGGGCGGATTTCTCCCTTGGTGTTCTCGTGATAGTGAATTCTCATGAGATCTCATGGTTTAAAAGTGTGGCGTTTCCCCCTTATCTATCTCTCTCTCTCCTGCTTGGCCATGGTAAAATGTACCTTGCTTCCCCATCACCTTCTGCCATAATTGTAAGGTTCCTGAGGTCCCCCCATCCATGTGGAACTATGAGTCAATTAAATCTGTTTTCTTTATAAATTACCCAGTCTCAGGTAGTTCTTTATAACAGTGTGATAATGGACTAATACAATCGTTTTGGCTATTTGGGGTCTTTTGTGTTTCCACATAAATTTTAGAATTGTGTTTTCTATTTCTGAGAAAAATGTCATTGTTATTTTCATAGGTATTTGTTTTAGTCTGCTTTCTGTGCTTATAACAGAATACCTGAGATTGGGTAATTTATACAGAAAAGAGGTTTATTTCTTGCAGTTCTGAAGGCTAGGATGTCCAAGATCAAGTGGCTGCATTTGGTTGGCTTCTGGTGAGGGCCTTGTACTGTTTCACAACATGACAGAAGCCTTCACAGGGCAAGAGGAATTGAGTTTGCTAATGCAGGTGTTTATTTCTTTTCATATAAAGACACTAATGCTTCACTCTCATTTTGTCCTCCAATCCTAGTTACCTACCAAAGGTCCTACCTCTCAAAAAGCATAGTCAAATTTCCCATCCTCTTAATATTGTTACAATGGGGACTAAGTTTCAGTATGAGTTTTAGAGGGAACAAACATTAAAACCATAGCAAGATTTCACTGAATCTGTAAATTATTTTGGGTAGTACAGATGTTTAACAATATTAATTCTTCCACTTGATGAACACAAGATATTTTTCCATTTATGTATATCTTCCTCAATTTATTTTATTAGTATCTTATAGTTTTCATTGTATTAATCTTTCATCTCATTGGTTAAAATTATTTCTACATATCTTATTCTTTTTGATGTCATTGTAAATGGAATTGTTTTCTTAATTTCTTTTTTGGATAGTCTTTTGTTGATGTATATAAACTCAATGGATTTTTGTATGTTAATTTTGTATTCTGCAACCTTACTGATAAGTTAGTTGTAACATTATTTTGCAAATTTTGCAGTCTTCTATGTATAATATCATCTGCATGTCTTCTGCAAACAGAGACAATTTAACTTCTAAAACCTGCCAACAAAGAAAAGCCAAGAACAGATGGCTTCACGGGTGAAATCGACCAAGCATTTAAAGAATTAGCAGCAATTCTCAAACTCCCTCAGGAAGTTGAAGAGGAGGGAGAACACTTCCAAACCCATTTTATGAGGCCTGGATTACTATCAAACCAAAGCCAGTTAAGGACACTACAAGACAAGAAAAACACAGGCCAATATTCCTGATGAACATAGATGCAAAATTTCTCAACAAAATACCACCAAACCCAATTCAGTAGTGCATTAAAACAATCACATACCATGACCAACAGACACTTTTTTCCCCCTGAAATGCAAAGATATTTCACATATGTAAATCAATAAATGTAATACAACACAGTAACAGAATTAAGGATAAAAATTATATGATTATCTCAATAGATTCAAAAAAATCTTTCAACAAAATTCAATATTCTTTTATGGTTAAAAACTCTCAATAAATTACTAACATAAGGCATCTAACTTAATATAACAGAGGCCATATACAACAAGTGGATAGCTAACACTGTAATCAATGGTGAAAAGCCTAAAACATTCCATCTAAGACTACCAACAAAACAAAGGTGCCCACTTTCACCACCTCTGTTCAACATAGTGCTGGAAATCTTAGCCACAGTAACCAGATAAGAAAAAGAAATAAAAGATATGCATGTGAAAAACAAACAAAAAAAACCACGTAAAAGTGGTTTAGAAATAAAAGGTGAGTTAGGTTGGAAAAATTGGCACGTTGAGTAATTCATTTATGTTTTCTAAGCCAAAGTTCTCTACTTGGATATTTAGGAATGACGTTACCAACTTTGTTTATTTGCTGTGAACATTGAATAACAGAATACCTAAGGAGACACAAATAAACATCAAGTAAAAAAGAAAAATAGCATAGCATTTTTAACATAGAATAAAACACCAAGATTCAGATGTGAGATATTTTCTGGGGTATCAAAGCCATTTGTAAATTTCAAATTACTATTTTGAGGCACTGTATCTCCAAAGCAAGTCATCTGATTTCAAAGGATTGCCAACACAGTCCCAAATTTTTGTCTAATATTTTTTGTTGAAAATAAAAATCATGTGAATGATATTTTAATTGCTGCTTAGATCAAGTAATTTACTGTACATGATCTATTTTTACAAAAAAAGATCATTAGAAGGTTAGAATGCATAAAATGTAGTAAGGCAGTGAGAATTTGAGAATTTAGACTACCCTTTGGCCATAAATCTGCATGCACTTTCTGTTTGTTTTGGGGGGGGTGTTAATAAGGAGAATTTTTTTAAATTAAGGATATGGAAATCCCTCCCTGAATTAGTAAGGAATAGAAGCACTGACAGCTTGGAATAGAAAAAAGAAGATAAAGTGGTAGCCGGAATATGAGATTTTTTACTATGCCTTTGAAAACAATGGGCCTTCTGAAGGACATTAAATTGTCATTAAAATAGCATTATAGACTTCAGTACCAATTATAAAGCTACTAATGTCTTTTAAGGTAAGTTGTTTGAAAGATAAGTGCTCATCTGGGTTGAACAGGTAAAGGTTGATTGAAGAGTTTTATCTAAAAATTTCAAGTTACCTTTTAGATAAAAAATTTTCAAAGTAAAACATTTGCTTTGAAAAATGTAGAATGGTAAATTATCTGAAGCCTCCATCTCAAAGATAGTCAGGACTAACCTTCCCTATGTATCTTTCTAGAAATTTAATATAACCATATAAGTAAATATATATTTTTTACCTAACCAGTATCATTTTGGTAAAACTTGCTTTTTCACTTAATAGATTATGCCAAACACTATCCATATCACAAAATATACATTCTCCTTTTTTCAAAAAGATACATGTTATTTTATTATAAGGATAACTATAATTTATTTAACCAGTCCCTTGCTATTAATACTTTTCAGTTGTTTTAATCGACCTTTTGCTGTTATAATGTAACAGAATAAAAAATTCTCAGACATGCATGTTGAGAATAGGTACAATTATAATATTTGGATGAATTCCTAAGTATGGGATTGCGGGTTCAAAGAGTGTATTTCTAATTTTGATAGAAGTTGCAAGTTACCATTTGAGGAAGTAGGACCTATTTCTAAACCCACTAACAGTGTATGAAAATGCCCTATTTCCTCATCTGGTAACTAGGTCATTCTCTGGGACCATGGGCCAACTTGAGGGTTATGCATCCATGACTCCAAGACACAGAGTCAGAATGGTATTTGATGGAGAAACTAACTTATAAAGCCAGCTCTTTAAATGAGTATCAGTTGGAATCATGTTAAATAGAAATTTAGAGGCCACTAGAAAAACTTTTGACAGTAAGATATGGTACATGGGAATTTTGTGTATAGTAACCATTCCTACACATTTAGAACGTGCAAAATGTCACTGATTTGTCTTTTTAGTAATCACTTTATAATACAACTATTTTATGATTTTATTTTACAGAATACAAACTATTTTAATGACTATACAAACACAGATATAAACTTTTACCCTCTACAATATTTAAATTCCTTAAAGGAAGGAAATTTTTTAGAATTTTTTTTTAATGAAACAATAGAAAAAAAATAGGGCTTATTGTTTTGTGACAAACTGTGAAAATTTCTTTTGTTAGCCTCACTTGTTTTGTGTATTCTCAATACAAGTAAAGGAGTGTGTACTATTTGGCTTTAAATGGTTCCCTTGGCAACTTCTGTAAAAAGGGGAAAGGTGTGTGTGTGTGTGTGTGTGTGTGTGTGTGTGCGCGCGCGCGCACGCGCGCGCATGTACAGTATTTAAGGATTCAGAGTATTTTCAAAACTCTGTATAAGACATGACTGGAAAACCATATGGATTGAAATTCTACATGTTTATTAGTATAAAATATAAAAGGTTGCAGTAATAGATTGCAAAACACTATTATGATGTCTAAATTTTAGGTATATAAAGTTGAAATTTAATAGTTTATAAAAATGTATTTTACCATAATACAGAGTATGCTTTAATTTTTGTTAAATTAGTCTTCATCATTTGGATTACTTTTTAAAAAAGAAATATCTCTCTAAAATGTAATTGAATGTATAATTATGTTCACATACAAGTATTCTTAAAATTCTAAAATGTGTAGTGATAGCCTGTCTTTAAAGCAGTGACTTTGTAGAATGTTCTCAGAAAAGTGATATTAAATGGTGATTCTAAGTCATTGCAACCTAAATAACCCTATATTTATAAATCATTCTTTAAATCTTTTACACCCTGAGAAGGGCTTGTCATTTTATTAATAACCTAATACCTGAGAATGATGTACAAGATTATTTTGGAAATTTCTCTTTTCTAGCTGCCTGATGAGCTGTTAAGACCGTTTTACTGCAGTTGATGTTATATTCAGTACTTGAAGAAGTCATTGAAATGTTAGTTTCTAGTTATATATTACTATGGTAGTGCTTTCATTTTATCTGAACTTTTATTGAACATATTAAATGTCTGTGGTAGTTCTAGTTCAGTTACTGAAAAATGATCAAGTTTCCCAGAATATATTTTATGGTTTTCAAAATCCTACAAATGACAATTCTTGCTTGTCCTTTGATATAGTGGAAACAGTTAAGTGAAATAACTGTAACAAGAAGAGATATTTATAATGAATTCCTTAAAAAAGCCTCATTCTTCTTTCACTGATGTCAAATAATAGAAATAAAATGTAAAATTAAAGGTTCAAAGTTTTACACTCTAAGAACTTGGATCCATCATGCTGAAAGAAACTATCGATAATCCCCATAATTACACAATATAAATACTCAGGGATGATAACGCATATAACTTTAAGATATGACCACATAAAAGTTGATAAATGTACACCTAAGGTCACTACACTGAGGAAGCAAGGCATCAAAATAGAGCACATGATCTCTTAAAATATTAGAAGTAATTATTCAGTGAATAATCCTCAAAGTGTCACATGTTTTGTGATGAGTAGAAGTGGTCCTAATTTAAACTTTGGACTGCTTATAGGTGATTAACCTGTGGAGCCAAATAATTTTTTAAAATTCTACATAATTATTAGAACCATTTCTCCTTGTGTCTCTACAAATGATATTCCAATTTTCTTTAGGTAATGTAAACACTTTTATAGTTTCATGTAGGTAATTAATTTTCCTTTCAATATTGAAAGGTTGTTGAATCGGTGATTTCAAAGAATATAATTGTAGTGAAAATAACTTCACAATTTAACCAAAATAACCAATAGTCAGCAAAATCAGCAACATATTACTTGGCTGGGACAACCAAAACTTAAAAGTTAAATTTAACTTCTTAAAAACTGTTTTTAGATTAATGGATCCACCGGGGAGATTGGTCAGTTTCTACTGAAATAATAGTTCACAGTGTTCATGCATACATGTAGTCTGAGTCAAGGTTCTTCTACAACATGATGGAGAAAGAAATTTATAAAACATAAATGTAAGATTATTTACAATACATGGACTAAAGACCTTTAGAATATTAGACTTCATGTTGTCTTTTTCCATAAGCTGTTGCCTAGGAGGGCATGTTCTCAGAATTTTATATATGTCTTGAGTTAATGACTGACAAATTCATTCACATAATATTGACTGTGAAAAATTAAATGAGAGTTGTCTTGACCTAGATTATCTTCAGGCTGTGACTTAAGGTTTTCAAAAGCAGTTCTCAAGAATGATTTTTACAATAAATCTCTCTTGCTAGCAGAACACATCTTGCCCCTCGTGCCCGTGAAGATAAAATTTATTATATTCATTTTTCAAAGGTGACTAATCATCAGAAGTTCTAGTTAGATATACCAGTTATTATTATATGATTATCTATTCAGTAATCACATTCACAAGCGGTGGGGCCTAGGAATCTCTATTAACAAAATGGAAGTAACTGATTCTGGTCAAGTTTAGTAAAAACTGCATTAAAAATAACTCCTTTATTCTTTTGCAGGTATCAACAGTTTAAGATTAACTTTTTCCTTTAGACTTGTTTAAATGCTGGATTTCATAAACTTACATGAAATATTGACTTTTTATAATAGACGTTAGCACATTTGAATGAAAGCAAATACGTTATTCTCATATCTGTTAGGGTTTTCTATTGTGCCTTGCTTCACATTTGGCTTTTTTCCTATTAGTCAGGAAGCTACCCATTATACTAACGTACCATCTATAACTAAGATATACATCAATATAGCTTCATTTCAATATTTTTCCATAGTCTTACTTGCTACTCTCTTCTGTTTCACATCTATCTATAGCTATATCATCTATATCTATGTATCTCTGACTATACCCAATCAGTTACTCCTTGCCTCTTCTGTCTTTTGAATGTCTCATCCCTATTCTTCAAGCTTCAGTTCTTTTCATTTTTTTCTCTCTGTTCCTCATCATCATTCATTTACAGATATTTATTGAACACTTTCTGTGTGTTAAATAACCATTAGATTATAAAACACAAAGATTAGTAAGACACCATAATTTCTGACAAAAATGAGTTTACAGTTTATATGATCTTAATGGCTTTATCTCTCTGACCATGTTTCTGTCCCTATCTGTTGTAAAGTTTCCACACAACTAATTTCCAATATTTTCGTTTCAAAGTAAAGGGGATGAATGACCAAAGATGGCTTGAAATTAGAAAACAGACCTTGGAGTTGTTCTATACCTGGCTCTGTGCACCCCAAGATCTGAAGCAGTCTGAATGTCTTTTTCTCAACGTTTTCCATTTTGTGGAAATTTTCTGGATGAAATTATTCTAAATGCAGCTACAGTTTCAGAGCTGTATACCACACTGTTTGAGGCTTCACTAGAAGACTGACTTACAAGATACAGCTCAGCCATTTTTTCAGTCTTAATAATTTTATTATAACTATTTATTGTTTTGGCCCTTTCCTGCCATACTTTTTTTTCTTTTTTTATTGTACTTCTCTTTAGCATGTTTCTCTTGCCATTCTTTATTGTGTATTATTTTATTGTGTCTTATTTGCAGATAAACATATTATTAACAAATTATAAACATATTAAGAATTGTAGTTTACATAAGAATCAGTAAAATGATGAATGAGAACGTGAAGATGAAAGTACTTGGCTTTGATGCAAAGACATTTTATCATTTGTTCTGAGATTGCCAAATTACTCTAAATGCAGCTACACTTTCAGAGCTGTGTACCACACTGATTGAAGCTTCACTAGAAAACTGACTTATAAGGTACAACTCACTCATTTTTTCAGTCTTAAACAGAACTTGCTCTGTAGCAAATTTACGAACATATAACCTAAGGTCCCAATGGGAGAATGTCCTTGGGGAATTAATGTCTACAGAGGGCCGGGAGCGGAGGCTCACATCTGTAATCCCAACACTTTGGAGGCCCAGGTGGGTGGATCACCTGAGGTCAGGAGTTTGAGACTAGCCTGGCCAACATGGTGAAACCCTGTCTCTACTAAAAATACAAAATTTAACCGAGCATGGTGGCAGGCGCCTGTAATCCCAGCTACTCAGGAGGCTCATGCAGGAGAATCACTTGAACCCGGGAGGTGGAGGTTGTAGTGAGCAGAGAACACACCACTGCACTCCAGCCTGGAAAAAGAGCAAAACCTTGTCTAAAAACAAACAAACAAAAAACCAAAACAAAACAAAAAATGTCTACAAAGAAGAAGAGAGGGAAATGCCAATGTATAAATCATTTTAGGAATACTTCTACATTGTTCAGCCACTGACACTTTCTCTGGTCTTCATAACAAATCCTTGTAAAATTCAGCAAAGGTTCTTTTTCGCATGGTTCAGCCAAGCAGAGAAGTCTCAATTTTGTTGTTAATCAGAATAAATGAAAATAACCAGTTTTAAAGAAATAATCAATTTAAGGCAAATGAACTCTTTGAGAGTATAATGGTACCATCTGGTAAATTAGCTCTTCCCCAACTTCAAATACTATTCTAAAAGGTGTATTTCTTTCATTTTATTTCCAGATAATATTTATTCACCTCTCCAATATCAGATAATGAACAAGGTAATTTTAGATGCTACTATGTGCTGGGATTACTATGACTCAAATTAATCTATTTTCTTTCATAACTTTATTTTTCCAAGCATAGTCTTGTAGCACATGCTGAGGAAATGGCCACTAATCTTGGCTGCCCGATTCACCGACAAATTGACTTTTGCTGACTAATTATCCTCAAAAGATGTATGAATTAGCAGCTGCATTTATGCTGATTTCCAGGCCATAATGGCAATAGTGAGTTTATGGTCCAATAATTAATTTTCCTAGGAACACATAACAGTAATAAAATATTCAATAAAGAAACCTAAGAAACACTGGCTGGGATTTTATACAACAAAAATATTTGTTAATCATAGACAGAGCAAAAATCAAAAGCAGAAAATGCAGCTGAGCTCTGCCTGTGGGAGCAGCAGTGATGACTGTGACCTTATCTTTTGCCAGGTAAGTGGGGTGGGCAGGGGGAAATGTGGTTGGTATAAAAAAATATTGAGTCAGACTATGGTGCCATCTCACATTAAAATAAAGAAAAGAAATAAAATTCAAACAAACACTACTATTGCCAATCTACTGATTTTACAGTTACCCAAAATATAGAGAGAGACAGAGAAATGAACCAACAATGGTAACAAATATTGAGCCTCACAAAATTAGCTTTAGAATCTACCTTTCAAAATGTATCAATGAATCTTTTCCTAAGAAACATAAAACATAAATCTTCCTCTAAGAACCATATGTCAAAACCAATAATTAAAACATGAATTCTCTTCAGATGACAGTGAAATTTATTGAATTATATGACAAACATGCTCAAATGACAAATGATATATAATTTCTAATGCAAAATAAAAAACACATTTTGAAACTGAACAGACAAATGTAAAAAAAGAAGTGTTTTTTCTCAGATGAAAGAATTAGAATTTTCTAAGAAAATAAAATGGACAAACTGATTTTCCTTGGACTGAAAGGGGAAATTTAGTAAATTGGAGGTTAACACTGAGGAATTCATAAAGAGTCTCCTGTTGTAAGCCAAAAAAATATATTTTTTTAATTAAGGAGAAATTAAGAAGATAGATTAAAAAGTTCTATCACATATCTAAAAGCACTTTCAGAATGAGATAAGGAAGTGGATTGGAAAAATACAATATTGAATTATATAATTGATGAGAATTTTACATAATTAAGAATGTTCATCATCCTCAGACTGAACGTGTACTTGTAAGTTTGATCAGGATACATTTTAAACATAGAAACATTAGAGTGAAGCTGGTGGATACCCTGCAAAATAAATAGCCAACTTTCATAGAGAAAATACTTAACAACTACTAGACAAGCAGCATGCCTGTAATGGACACCAATGGATATTGAAAACAATTGACAACAACAGCCAATATAGGGTTTTATGCTTAGCCAATCTTTCATTCAGGAGAGAGAAATGCAAACAGTTTGCAAATATAAAGACCTTAACACACAGAGCACCTCTTTGAACTGTAACACCACTACTACTACGGTTAGAAAATAGTCAAAATAGGCCGGGAGCGGTGGCTCACGCCTGTAATCCTAGCACTTTGGGAGGCCAAGGTGGGCGGATCACAAGGTCAAGAGATCGAGACCATCCTGGCTAACACAGCGAAACCCTTTCTCTACAAAAAAAAAAAAAAAAAAAATACAAAAAGTTAGTAGGAGTGGTGGCACGTGCCTGTAGTCCCAGCTACTCGGGAGGCTGAGGCAGGAGAATGGCATGAACCCGGGAGGTGGAACTGGCAGTGAGCTGAGATCGGACCCCTGAACTCCAGCCTGCGTGACAGAGTGAGACTCCTT
This sequence comes from Macaca fascicularis, assembly GCF_037993035.2. NCBI lineage: Eukaryota > Metazoa > Chordata > Mammalia > Primates > Cercopithecidae > Macaca > Macaca fascicularis. Next base: position 90,249,664 of record NC_088380.1, on the reverse strand, counting down.
CTCAAAAAAAAAAAGAGAAGATAGTCAAAATAAGTTATCTCTTATACAGATGAATAAGATGAATATAGAAATAATAATTACCAGTTTATACAGATGCATTTAGGTACATGTTAATATTAAATTTAATAGTTGTAAGATATTAGTCAATTTAAGTTTAAATAATAGAAAGACTATGTATGGCTCCAACCTATCAGATGAAATATAGAGAATATAGAAAGTCAAATATAGCAGAGGGCAGAGGATAGGGACAAAAACTTACAAAAAAAGATGACTGAAAATACAATTAAAAATCAGATAATAGAAATAAAACTTAAAAAGTATAAAAATCTTGGCTGAAAACCTAAGAAATACTTTTCTGTACATTGACATGGAGAAGAACTTATGACTAAGTCCCCAGACGCAATTGCAACAAAAACAAAAATTAACAAGTGACACCTAATTAAACTAAAGCACTAAATAGCAAAACTAACTATCAGCAGAGTGGACAGACAACCTACAGATGGGAGAAAATACTTGCAAACTATGCATTCTACAAAGGTCTAATATCCAGAATCTATGAGGAACTTTAAACAATTCAACAAACAAGGCACAAATAGCCCCATTAAAAATGTGCAAAAGACATGAACAGACACTTCTCAAAAGAAGTAGCCAACAAATACTTGAAAAAATGCTCAACATCACTAATCTTCAGAGAAAAGTAAATCAAAAGCAAAATGAGATACCATCGCATACCAGTCTGAATGGCTATTAAAAAGTCAAAAACAAAAGATGGTGGCAAGGCTGCAGAGAAAAGGCAATGCTTCTACTCTATTGGTGGGAATGTATATTAGTTCAGCCACTGTTCAAAGCAGTTTGAAGATTTCTAAAAGAACTTAAAACAGAATTACCATTGAACTCAGCGATCCAATTACTTGGATGTTCAGCTTGCTTTTGTGAATCATTATACTGCCTATTAATGTTTACTTAATACTTAACTAGGTTCCATGCATTATCCTATGCTCTGCAACTAACAACTACACTAACCTAATAGTTACCTCAACAACCCTGAGATAGTTTCTCTTTTATTTTTATAATTCAGACGAAGAAAAATGAGAAATAGAATATTTAAGTAATTTGCCCAGTCATCTACCTAATAAATGATTGAGTCTGGTTATGAACTCAAGAATTGTTACCAAATAATAACCAAAAGAACTTTAGCAATATTAACATCAGAAAAGTCAGAATCTAACATAAAATGGAGTAGGAATAAAATGGAATAGGAATAAAATGAAATAATAATTTAAATTAAATAAATGCCCGGGCAAGAAAATATAATCATTATCATAACTTTGTACTATCCGTAAAATAATATTGCTTTGAAGCATATAAAAACATTGATGTTAAGTGAATTTATTAGACATACAGAAATTTGAACAAAACAAGTTTTACTGTGTGTGTACATATAAAATATACATTATTTTGAGTAATATAAGGAGTGCTTATAAAAATTGACCATGTATTATATTTAATATATAAATAGTATAGATTTCAAATAGTTGACATCATAATACCACAATTTTTAACCATAGTTATTTCTATTCAATTTCAAATAAATTAGAAATTAACCATACTAAAAATTAAAATATATTTACAAATTTAAAAATACACTTCTAAATTATTGAAAAATAAATGTGGAAATACTAGTAGAAATCACAAAGTTAATATTCAACTAAAGAAATTAGGAAAATAACAAAATAGAAGAAAAAATAATAAAGAGCAGAAAATTATGAAATAAAACATAAGTTGGTTTTCTTAATTTTTATAAAATAGATAAGGATTTACCAAGATTCATAAGAGAATGAAATAAATGACACTGATTTCAATATTAAGAATACAAGAATGTGAATTATAACTGATGGAAGACGACATAATTTTTAAAAGTCCATGACCAACTTTAAGTTACTAAATTTGAAAATACAGAAGAAATGATTACTTTTTCTAGAAATATATAAATTGTCAAATCTGACTCAAAATGAAATAGAAAATGGGACTAAGTCACAAATTATTAATTAAATTAAATTGGAACACAAAATTTGTTTAACAAAGTGATTTGAAAAGTACTTGTCAAAATTTCAAGGATCAAATAATCACTTTTTATAGACACCACTTCAACAAGTAGAAAAAAGATGGAGATCTATAGAATTCATTTTATGCTGCTAATACAACTTTGATATCTAAATGGGGCAGACTACTCTAATAAATGGTGTTCGGGAATTATTCCTTCATACAGAACAAGAGAAAATAAGGATTCTACCTCAGAACATGCAGACTGATTTGTTTCAGATGTATTAAAAACTGCAAAGTAAATAAAGTATAACTTTAGAGCTTTCAAAATATAATATCAGATATAAGTTTTTGAAAAGAGAATAACAAAATACTTTTTCAAAAGACACTCTCTTATACATATATCAAAAAGACTAGTAAATTTGACTAAATTAATATTTTAAAATTCTTCATAGCAAATGAAACTACAAGACAAAAGGATAATAGAATATCATTTACTTGTAACACTCGACGATAAAGCAATAGTGTCTAGAATATGTTGAAAGTTCTAAAAAGAAGAAAAGAAAAAGATTAGTAGCACAAGAAAATAATAGGGAAAGGGTAGAAATAAGCAACTCACAGGAAAAAAAAGCAATCTCATTAGATAGACATAATATCATACTCATCATATTAAAATTAAAATGTCTATGTAAATAGTCTAGAAAATATAAATAATAAGAAACACTATTTTAACAAATCAGGAGAAGAATTTGGTCATATTTAAGATATTCACATTTTAGGGATCAGAAATTCTTATCCTGACATTAACTTTTAGATATTTATCTAAAAGATACTCTTGCATATGAACAAAGGCAGATATGTATAATAACCTATTAGCTGTGGGTATTTTAATAGCAATTATGAAAACAATGAGTTGTCCTTACAATGGAATTCTGTGTGGTAAATGAAATGAATTAATGATCAACATGGTCATTACCAAAGAATGTAATATTCTACCTCAAAATGTGGAATGGTATATATGACACAGCAGCCTGGTAGACTACATTACTGTCTGCACTTATTCTTTTCCTTGACAGAGAATTGTACAGCCCCATACACCGACTGTGGGTTTGCCATATAACGTGGTTTAGCCAGCGAAATGTGAGCTTATGCCATATCCAAGCAGATATCTAAGTCTAATTCTCCAACTTTCTTGCTCTTCTCTCCTTGCCTTCAGAGTGGCATATCCCTGGTTAAATCGGACTGTCCCTTCTGCCTGAGTTCTGGACTGAAAAGCCCCATGGAGCAGAGCTCTAGCTGACCTGTGGCTGGCTTTGTCTAAAGTAACCCATAAACCTTTCGTTTTGTCAGCCACTGAGACTTGAAATTTTTCTTCTCTTTACCCTCCTCCTCCTTCCCCCATCCTTTTCCTCAAACTCTTCCTCTTTCCCCACTTCCTCCTTCTCTTCCTCCTTTTGCTACTGCAACCTCATACTGAAAAATAGATCATTTATATAATTTAACATATTTGGAAAATAATATGATATTTTAGATATATAAATATATATTTTTTAAATTAAGAAATGATGATTATTAGGGAATGAAGACATTGTTTCAGATGAGAAGAAATGCCCAGCAGGTCACAAAATTTCAGCATATAATGTAAACATAAATAACATAAATTTGTAAATACTTCATAAAATAGTAAAATCAAATGTTCTGTATTCTCCATTCTTACCTTGTATGCCAAAATATTTTGCTATATGTAACAGATACATATTTTACTCTCTCTCTCTCCCCCCCCATATATATATGTATGTGTGTGTGTTTAATAGAGAGAACTACATCCCTCTCATAGAAATTTCAGGGACAGACAATAAACAATTATTTGGTAACACCCCTCTAATCACACTTGATTCAATCTATACAATAAACTGAGCATTGGCTTTAGAATTAGAACTGTATTCATATCCAGGTACCACCATTTATTTGCCTGACTTTTATGAGCCTTAGTTTCTTCATCTGTGTATCAGGAATAGAGATTTGCCTTAGAGTTGTTTTAAGGTTTAAATGAAATATTTCCTCTAATGCCTGAATATGTAATAATTTTAGCTGCTGAAGATGTATTCATTTCACTTCTGTTTCTTAAATATTATGTTCTAATATTAAATCAGTTCTACTTTGGGAACACAAGCAACTTAGATAATTCAGCTTTAACATTAAGTCAAGCAGCTATGGAGAAGATTTATGAGAATTATTTTAACTTTATAATAAAAGTGTGACTCACTGTCTAAAAAATTATCTTACTAATATAATCTCTGATTTTTTAGCAGGGGTTGGTGAATTTTTTCTATAAAGGGACACGAAGTAAATATATTCAGCTACACAAGCCATCTGGCCTCTGTTGCAACAATTCAGCTTTGCCATTGCAGTGCAAAAGGAGCCATAGAAAAAACTAAATGAATGGGCATGGCTGTGTTCCAATAAAACTTTTATCATGGACTCCACAATTTGAATTTCATATAATTTTCATTTTCTATGAAATATTACTTTTTTGCCTCTTCAACTATTTACAAATGTAGAAAACACTTAGCCCTCATGTCATATGAAAACAGATGGTATGCTGGATTCAACACACAGATCTTAGTTTGCTGATTTGTTTTCTTTGCCTTGACATCAAGGCTTTAAAGTCTCTTTTGAAAAGCCCTGATATTAATATATATGTAATATATAATATAATATATGTAATATAATATATATAATATATATGTTATATATAATGTATATGTTATATATAATATATAATATATAATATACATGCATATGTAATATATATGTAATACATAATTTTAATGACTTGGTTCTTGAGAATGCCTCTCTATATATATATACACACACACACACACATACACACACACACAGAGAGATGGTGTCATGCAGCTCCTAGTTATATTGTTTTAATTTACATTATTTCTATTGCATATTATGGGACACTGCTCTTTGAATTACTTTATTTTAGATAATTTTAAGATGGAAACTTACCTCATAAAGGTCATATTTGAGATGTCTTACTTTTAAAAGTCAAAGTCTATTTCAAACCTAATTGCATAATTTAATTGTTTTTGGATTGTCTGTTTTTACCCTGCTGAGCTTTAATGTTTTTCTTCCTGAACCACTGAGTTTTATATCCTAATAATTATCTTTTTTGTTTCATAACCCAAAATAGTCCTGGTATAGATGGTACTGGAGTAACAAACTTTAAAAAAAAAAGTCTTAAAATATTCTGCCCAGTAAGTGATGATCTTTCTTAACTAATGATTTCTGAGTCTTTACTTCTTTTTACTTGCAAGTATCTGCTACACTTTGATTCATCAATTAGCATTGTAAAGATATTATTTCATCATATTTTTATCTTTAGTAGCAATTGTTTATTTTCTAATGTGAGACATTTTTATATATAAAATATAACTTAATAACATAAAATGTAACTGAAGAAATTTCTTTTGAAAATTTTCCTTTCATATAAATTATTAATACTTCTTTTGCTCTAGTTTTTGTTCATTATATATGTTGGTTGCATCTTGCACAGAAATTGATGTTTCTCTAAAAGCATTTTATTTAATATTTTTAACTTTATAGTCCCATTTTACAGGCTGTCATTTTCCTTATGTAGGATTTCTGCTTTTCTATAGTCAGTAAAAGTACATTTTTTCCTCATTAATTTTATTTTGCATTTTGAGAGCAGATTTAACATTTTTAATATTGGTATGTGCAGTGATTCATTAGCAAACTGTAAACCTCAAATGATACCATATTTAAATCTAAGAGATATTAAGCAGATAGTAAAGATTCATTAGTTTTGCATTTTAAGCACTCCTTTTACTAATAATACTTATATAAACAAAGTTTTCTGATAACTTTATGGAAGTTAGAGTATAGTGAAATACAAAGTGTAATTATATTGACTTCATTTTTACATCCACCATCCTTCTTTTCTAAATGTTTGTTTCCAAGAGGAAACCTTTAAGAAGGCACAATAACTCAGTGTAGGTTACATCCAAGATAATATAATTGTTTCAATATTCCCAATATGACTAGATAAATGGATGACAAAGTGTGGTCCATGGACATCTAGGAGTCCTGGAAACCTTTTCAAGGGATCTGTTAGGTCAAAACTATTTTCATAATAACACTAAGGTGTTTGCTTTCTTTTCTTTGTTGGCATTTGCACAGATACTGAAAAAGCAGTGATGGATAAAACTGCTATTCTTTTAGCATGGATCACTGCAGTGGCAGCAAACTGTATTAGTTTTTGTATTGTTCACTTTCACACACACACAACGTAAAACAAAATGCATGTTTTAAGAATAGCCTTGAGGAAGCAATAAAATACTTATTTTATACCTTGATCCTTAATTCAATGTCATTGTATTATTCTTTGTGTCAAAATGAGAATTGTACATAAAATTATGTAAATTTTACTTAAGACTTGCAGACTGTGCTTAAGACAATGTGCACTAGCTGCCAAGAGCTGATTGTCCAGACCTCTTGTTTCTTTATTTTCACAGACATCACCTTGGTAACCTGAAATCAGCCATGGTGAGAGAACTTACACCACAGCAATAAGTAAACACTATAAATCCTAGCCATTATTGGGAAACCCCGTCTCTACTAAAAAAAAAAACAAAATTAGCCGGGCGTGATGGCGCATGCCTGTCATCCCAGCTACTCGGGAAGGCAGAGGCAGGAGAATTGCTTGAACCTTGGAGGCCGAGGTTGCGGTGGGCCGAGATTGCGCCACTGCACTCCAGCCCGGGCAACAATAGTGAAACTCGGTCTAAAAAAAAAAGCTATTATTATGGTTTTGATGAAAAACACTGAGAGCACACACTGTTAGCAAGGATAGAGCAACTGAAACACGCTTTCCTGGGCAAAAATATAAAATAGTACAACCACTTTGAAAAGCTGTTTGGCAATTTGTTATAAAGGTAAACATGTATTTAGATTATAACTCAGCAATTCCATTTGTACATTTTTCTCCAAGAGGAATAAATACGAACTTTCATAGAAAGCCTTGTTCAATAGTTTATACCAGCTTTGTTCATAATAGTTAAAAACTTGAAACACTATTTTTGTACATCATTAAGAAAGCAAACTTTTATATATTCGTATACACATGAATACTGCTCATTAATATAACAAAATGCAGTATACATAGCCCTCAAAAAATGAAGTTTCGAAAGTACTGTGGTGAGAATATAGTATGATTCTATTTATGTGAAGTTCAAAAACAGGCAAAACTAATATACAAACATAGAAACAGAGCAGTGTGTGACTGTAGGTGAGAGGGCAACCAAGTTCAATCAGTGTCCTACTTTTGCCTGTTTCATTTGTTCGCTAATAAAATTATGAAAGCCATGATAATAATATGCCATCACAACATTGTGAGCAGAGGCGTAACACAGAATTCACAGTTAAGGGCAAAATAGAAAAGAGTCTGATCTAAAGGTAGAAGTTATATTTTATCCTTCAACCTACAAAAAAGTTTCAGGGCCCAAACGTTCTGAATAACCAAGTTATTGTACATTAAAAATGAAATATGTAACTCCAAAAAAGACAGAAGCAAATAATAACTGATTTTATTCATTTGGCACAAACAAGAATAAAGTGTTTACAATTCAAAATGAGGCAAAAAATACCCATAGGCAATTACTCCATCTTTTATTTCAGCATCATTACCAGTAACTGCTTTATTGAGCAATTCACCTGATTAGAATGGCAAAAGCACAACTCTAAAGTTGATTGAATGGCAGTAGAATGTGTTGTACCTGCTTGATACTTTTCTTTTCTTTTTTTTTTTTTTTAAATTTATTTATTATTATTATACTTTAAGTTGTAGGGTACATGTGCATAACGTGCAGGTTTGTTACATATGTATACTTGTGCCATGGTGGTGTGCTGCACTCATCAACTCGTCATTTACATCAGGTATAACTCCCAATGCAATCCCTCCTCCCTCCCCCCTCCCCATGATAGGCCCCTGTGTGTGATGTTCCCCTTCCTGAGTCCAAGTGATCTCATTGTTCAGTTCCCACCTATGAGTGAGAACATGCGGTGTTTGGTTTTCTGTTCTTGTGACAGTTTGCTAAGAATGATGGTTTCCAGCTGCATCCATGTCCCTACAAAGGACACAGACTCATCCTTTTTTATGGCTGCATAGTATTCCATGGTGTATATGTGCCACATTTTCTTAATCCAGTCTGTCACTGATGGACATTTGGGTTGATTCCAAGTCTTTGCTATTGTGAATAGTGCCGCAATGAACATACGTGTGCATGTGTCTTTATAGCAGCATGATTTATAATCCTTTGGGTATATCCCCAGTAATGGGATGGCTGGGTCATATGGTACATCTAGTTCTAGATCCTTGAGGAATCGCCATACTGCTTTCCATAATGGTTGAACTAGTTTACAATCCCACCAACAGTGTAAAAGTGTTCCTATTTCTCCACATCCTCTCCAGCACCTGTTGTTTCCTGACTTTTTAATGATCGCCATTGTAACTGGTGTGAGATGGTATCTCATTGTGGTTTTGATTTGCATTTCTCTGATGGCCAGTGATGATGAGCATTTTTTCATGTGTCTGTTGGCTGTATGAATGTCTTCTTTTGAGAAATGTCTGTTCATATCCTTTGCCCACTTTTTGATGGGGTTGTTTGTTTTTTTCTTGTAAATTTGTTTGAGTTCTTTGTAGGTTCTGGATATTAGCCCTTTGTCAGATGAGTAGTTTGCAAAAATTTTCTCCCATTCTGTAGGTTGCCTGTTCACTCTGCTGGTAGTTTCTTTTGCTGTGCAGAAGCTCTTTAGTTTAATGAGATCCCATTTGTCAATTTTGGCTTTTGCTGCTGTTGCTTTTGGTGTTTTAGACATGAAGTCTTTGCCCATGCCTATGTCCTGAATGGTACTACCTAGGTTTTCCTCTAGGATTTTTATGGTATTAGGTCTAACATTTAAGTCTCTAATCCATCTTGAATTAATTTTCGTATAAGGAGTAAGGAAAGGATCCAGTTTCAGCTTTCTACTTATGGCTAGCCAATTTTCCCAGCACCATTTATTAAATAGGGAATCCTTTCCCCATTTCTTGTTTCTCTCAGGTTTGTCAAGGATCAGATGGCTGTAGATGTGTGGTATTATTTCTGAGGACTCTGTTCTGTTCCATTGTTCTATATCTCTGTTTTGGTACCAGTACCATGCTGTTTTGGTTACTGTAGCCTTGTAGTATAGTTTGAAGTCAGGTAGCATGATGCCTCCAGCTTTGTTCTTTTGACTTAGGATTGTCTTGGAGATGCGGGCTCTTTTTTGGTTCCATATGAACTTTAAAGCGGTTTTTTCCAATTCTGTGAAGAAACTCATTGGTAGCTTGATGGGGATGGCATTGAATCTATAAATTACCTTGGGCAGTATGGCCATTTTCACGATATTGATTCTTCCTATCCATGAGCATGGTATGTTCTTCCATTTGTTTGTGTCCTCTTTTATTTCACTGAGCAGTGGTTTGTAGTTCTCCTTGAAGAGGTCCTTTACATCCCTTGTAAGTTGGATTCCTAGATATTTTATTCTCTTTGAAGCAATTGTGAATGGAAGTTCATTCCTGATTTGGCTCTCTGTTTGTCTGTTACTGGTGTATAAGAATGCTTGTGATTTTTGCACATTAATTTTGTATCCTGAGACTTTGCTGAAGTTGCTTATCAGCTTAAGGAGATTTTGGGCTGAGACAATGGGGTTTTCTAAATATACAATCATGTCATCTGCAAACAGGGACAGTTTGACTTCTTCTTTTCCTAACTGAATACCCTTGTTTTCTTTCTCTTGCCTAATTGCCCTAGCCAGAACTTCCAACACTATGTTGAATAGGAGTGGTGAGAGAGGGCATCCCTGTCTTGTGCCAGTTTTCAAAGGGAATTTTTCCAGTTTTTGCCCATTCAGTATGATATTGGCTGTGGGTTTGTCATAAATAGCTCTTATTATTTTGAGGTACATTCCATCAATACCGAATTTATTGAGCGTTTTTAGCATGAAGGGCTGTTGAATTTTGTCAAAAGCCTTTTCTGCATCTATTGAGATAATCATGTGGTTCTTGTCTTTGGTTCTGTTTATATGCTGGATTATGTTTATTGATTTGCAAATGTTGAACCAGCCTTGCATCCCAGGGATGAAGCCCACTTGATCATGGTGGATAAGCTTTTTGATGTGTTGCTGAATCCGGTTTGCCAGTATTTTATTGAGGATTTTTGCATCGATGTTCATCAGGGATATTGGTCTAAAATTCTCTTTTTTTGTTGTGTCTCTGCCAGGCTTTGGTATCAGGATGATGTTGGCCTCATAAAATGAGTGAGGGAGGATTCCCTCTTTTTCTATTGATTGGAATAGTTTCAGAAGGAATGGTACCAACTCCTCCTTGTATCTCTGGTAGAATTCAGCTGTGAATCCATCTGGTCCTGGACTTTTTTTGGTTGGTAGGCTCTTAATTATTGCCTCAATTTCAGAGCCTGCTATTGGTCTATTCAGGGATTCAACTTCTTCCTGGTTTAGTCTTGGAAGAGTGTAAGTGTCCAGGGAATTATCTATTTCTTCTAGATTTTCCAGTTTATTTGCGTAGAGGTGTTTATAGTATTCTCTGATGGTAGTTTGTATTTCTGTGGGGTCGGTGGTGATATCCCCTTTATCATTTTTAATTGCATCGATTTGATTCTTCTCTCTTTTCTTCTTTATTAGTCTTGCTAGTGGTCTGTCAATTTTGTTGATCTTTTCAAAAAACCAACTCCTGGATTCATTGATTTTTTGGAGAGTTTTTTGTGTCTCTATCTCCTTCAGTTCTGCTCTGATCTTAGTTATTTCTAGCCTTCTGCTAGCTTTCGAATGTGTTTGCTCTTGCTTCCCTAGTTCTTTTAATTGCGATGTTAGAGTGTCAATTTTAGATCTTTCCTGCTTTCTCTTGTGGGCATTTAGTGCTATAAATTTCCCTCTACACACTGCTTTAAATGTGTCCCAGAGATTCTGGTATGTTGTATCTTTGTTCTCATTGGTTTCAAAGAACATCTTTATTTCTGCCTTCATTTTGTTATGTACCCAGTAGTCATTCAGGAGCAGGTTGTTCAGTTTCCATGTAGTTGAGCGGTTTTGATTGAGTTTCTTAGTCCTGAGTTCTAGTTTGATTGCACTGTGGTCTGAGAGACAGTTTGTTATAATTTCTGTTCTTGTACATTTGCTGAGGAGTGCTTTACTTCCAATTACGTGGTCGATTTTGGAGTAAGTACGATGTGGTGCTGAGAAGAATGTATATTCTGTTGATTTGGGGTGGAGAGTTCTAATGATGTCTATTAGGTCTGCTTGCTGCAGAGATGAGTTCAATTCCTGGATATCCTTGTTAACTTTCTGTCTCGTTGATCTGTCTAATGTTGACAGTGGAGTGTTGAAGTCTCCCATTATTATTGTATGGGAGTCTAAGTCTCTTTGTAAGTCTCTAAGGACTTGCTTTATGAATCTGGGTGCTCCTGTATTGGGTGCATATATATTTAGGATAGTTAGCTCTTCTTGTTGAATTGATCCCTTTACCATTATGTAACGGCCTTCTTTGTCTCTTTTGATCTTTGATGGTTTAAAGTCTGTTTTATCAGAGACTAGTATTGCAACCCCCGCTTTTTTTTGTTCTCCATTTGCTTGGTAAATCTTCCTCCATCCCTTTATTTTGAGCCTATGTATGTCTCTGCGTGTGAGATGGGTCTCCTGAATACAGCAGACTGATGGGTCTTGACTCTTTATCCAGTTTGCCAGTCTGTGTCTTTTAATTGGAGCATTTAGTCCATTTACATTTAAGGTTAAGATTGTTATGTGTGAACTTGATCCTGCCATTATGATATTAACTGGTTATTTTGCTCATTAGTTGATGCAGTTTCTTCCTAGCCTCGATGGTCTTTACATTTTGGCATGTTTTTGCAATGGCTGGTACCGGTTGTTCCTTTCCATGTTTAGTGCTTCCTTCAGGGTCTCTTGTAAGGCAGGTCTAGTGGTGACAAAATCTCTAAGCATTTGCTTATCTCTAAAGGATTTTATTTCTCCTTCACTTATGAAACTTAGTTTGGCTGGATATGAAATTCTGGGTTTAAAATTCTTTTCTTTAAGAATGTTGAATATTGGCCCCCACTCTCTTCTGGCTTGGAGAGTTTCTGCCAAGAGATCTGCTGTTAGTCTGATGGGCTTCCCTTTGTGGGTAACCCGACCTTTCTCTCTGGCTGCCCTTAAGATTTTTTCCTTCATTTCAACTTTGGTGAATCTGGCAATTATGTGTCTTGGAGTTGCCAAGATTCTCGAGGAGTATCTTTGTGGCGTTCTCTGTATTTCCTGGATTTGAATGTTGGCCTGCCCTACTAGGTTGGGGAAGTTCTCCTGGATGATATCCTGAAGAGTGTTTTCCAACTTGGTTCCATTTTCCCCCTCACTTTCAGGCACCCCAATCAGACGTAGATTTGGTCTTTTTACATAATCCCATACTTCTTGCAGGCTTTGTTCATTTCTTTTTCTTCTTTTTTCTTTTGGTTTCTCTTCTCGCTTCATTTCATTCATTTGATCCTCAATCGCAGATACTCTTTCTTCCAGTTGATCGAGTAGGTTACTGAAGCTTGTGCATTTGTCACGTATTTCTCGTGTCATGGTTTTCATCTCTTTCATTTCGTTTATGACCTTCTCTGCATTAATTACTCTAGCCATCAATTCTTCCACTTTTTTTTCAAGATTTTTAGTTTCTTTGCGCTGAGTACATAATTCCTCCTTTAGCTCTGAGAAATTTGATGGACTGAGGCCTTCTTCTCTCATCTCGTCAAAGTCATTCTCCATCCAGCTTTGATCCGTTGCTGGCGATGAGCTGCGCTCCTTTGCCAGGGGAGATGCGCTCTTATTTTTTGAATTTCCAGCTTTTCTGCCCTGCTTTTTCCCCATCTTTGTGGTTTTATCTGCCTCTGGTCTTTGATGATGGTGATGTACTGATGGGGTTTTGGTGTAGGTGTCCTTCCTGTTTGATAGTTTTCCTTCTAACAGTCAGGACCCTCAGCTGTAGGTCTGTTGGAGATTGCTTGAGGTCCACTCCAGATCCTGTTTGCCTGGGTATCAGCAGCAGAGGCTGCAGAAGATAGAATATTTCTGAACAGCGAGTGTACCTGTCTGATTCTTGCTTTGGAAGCTTCCTCTCAGGGGTGTACTCCACCCTGTGAGGTGTGGGGTGTCAGACTGCCCCTAGTGGGGGATGTCTCCCAGTTAGGCTACTCAGGGGTCAGGGACCCACTTGAGCAGGGAGTCTGTCCCTTCTCAGATCTCAACCTCCGTGTTGGGAGATCCACTGCTCTCTTCAAAGCTGTCAGACAGAGTCGTTTGCGTCTGCAGAGGTTTCGGCTGTGTTTGTTATTGCCCTGTCCCCAGAGGTGGAGTCTACAGAGATAGGCAGGTTTCCTTGAGCTGCTGTGAGCTCCACCCAGCTCGAGCTTCCCAGCAGCTTTGTTTACCTACTTAAGCTTCAGCAATGGCGGGCGCCCCTCCCCCAGCCTCACTGCTGCCTTGCCGGTAGATCACAGACTGCTCTGCTAGCAATGAGGGAGGCTCCGTGGGTGTGGGACCCTCCCGGCCAGGTGTGGGATATGATCTCCTGGTGTGCCTGTTTGCTTAAAGGGCAGTATTGGGGTGGGAGTTACCCGATTTTCCAGGTGTTGTGTGTCTCAGTTCCCCTGGCTAGGAAAAGGGATTCCCTTCCCCCTTGCGCTTCCCAGGTGAGGCAATGCCTCCCCCTGCTTCAGCTCTCGCTGGTCGGGCTGCAGCAGCTGACCAGCACCGATCGTCCGGCACTCCCCAGTGAGATGAACCCAGTACCTCAGTTGAAAATGCAGAAATCACTGGTCTTCTGTGTCACTCGCGCTGGGAGTTGGAGACTGGAGCTGTTCCTATTCGGCCATCTTGCTCCGCCCCCCCTGGTTGATACTTTTCAACAGATATTTATGTATAGAAAGCAACCCTAGAGATATCACTTTGAAAATATTGTAATAAGATTTGATACTCTCTTTTATATGCTAAAATTTAACATATAGTTTATCTTACAACTGCATTGTATACCTAGCTAAACATGACAGAGATTGTTACACCATTGTATTCTTTTTTGTAAGATTATTTTGACCTGAATTTAGATGTTAACTTTTTTTTTTTTTTGCAATTCCTTTGCTGCATGCTTTAATGAAAGCCATGCATCATTGCATTAAGTGAAGTAAAGCACTGGATAAAATAGAACGTTGCTATTAACCTCTAACATTAATGTGTAGGGAGGCAGAAACAAGTTTAATAATTCAGAGAGAAAATACTCACAGTGTAATTACCTAAGCCTGCTTTACCCTGGCGCATTAACATAAGGTGTAATAAACTTGAGTCTACTTTCAAAAAGGAATGAAATCATCATCAATAATCAATTGTATTCATTTTATGGCTTATAAAGTGATTGGCCTTTTAATATGGGTCATCATCTGATGTTTGACTTTTGTAAAATGGTGCAGTGTTTCCTTTTATTGCTACATAAAACAGATTTAGATGTTCTGCCCAATACTGCATTAACTTTAGAATAAGCAAACATGAATTAAGCAGTTAGTGTTTAAAAAAAGTATTTTGTGTTAAATCTAACTCATGCCAAACATTACTTCTAGTTGGTATTATACATACTTACAAGTTTCCAGGTTATGTGAGGGTGAGTAATAAAACTATTTACAAGGTTGCATACATAGGTAATTTGCTGGAATCTATTCTTAATTGTTTAACAACATATTCATGTCTTATATAAGTATACAAAGTATTTTGTGACAAAATTAGTGCTTGCTGTTAAAAAATATATGAGAAATGTTTTCTCTTTCTTCTCTCTGAATTCATTTGACTTTAAATCTCCTTTGTTCATATAGTTTTCTCTGCAAAAATTTTAAAATATTTTTGAAATACATAATAATTTAAACAAGATAAAAATATTATCCACTATCAGAAATGTTTAATTTTAATAATGACAGCTGAATGTGAATTCTATATGAATATTGGAAGCCTACAATAAAAATATTTTTAGAATTCAGAATATATTTTATCTCAGAAACATTTTGAAATATTATCTTTAAAAACCTTTTAGAAAATTATAGGTTTTAGCTCTAAATGAAATTAGATAGTGGACTTAAACAAACTTATAATGTAAATTTTTATTCACAAGCAAATCTTTATTTGGGTCCTACTACACAAGCAGTTGGAAACATGACCCTGAATCCAAAGAGGACTGAAAATCTGTGTTTTGAGTCAAGAGCATAAAGATGCAGCTAATTAACTGGTATATTCTTCTTAGGGATTAAAAAAAAAAACTTCATCTAAACATTCTCATTTGCATTTATAAGCCCATTTATGATTAGTATGAGATTTTAACTTATTATTTATTATTTACAGGGAGGTCATTCAGTAATTAATTGCATGTCTGGGTAGCTATTTCAACAGTTTAAGTATCCAACAACTTGCTACGCTCTTCCCATTCATAGGGCCTACCAAACTGTTTAAGGAACAATTTGACATAGGTATAGTTTAATATAAAAGATGTTTTCTTAGTGGAAATAATAATGGACCTTAACAAAATGTATAATAAATGTAGAAAACTTACTTTAGGTATTTTCTTTTAAGAAGATGATGAGATTTAATATAAAGTAAAGGAGGTTTCCCATGGCTAGAAATTAATTTACAAGCCTGTTCCAGAAATCTTATAAGAACAAGCATATTTGAGGCCTAAGAAACCGTAGTAAAGCAAAATCCATCACAGAACTGTTGCTGACCTCCATGCCCATTAGTTTTGCTCACCCATGAGGGTAACTGACTGTTTCAAAGGCTGTTAGATTTAACTGTAAGGTAGATTGAAAAATAGGTTTTAGCTGTTTTATATTATTATGGCCCAAAGGTGAAAGCAGGTTTCCAAACTGCTTGTAGTTTTGAAGTATGGATGTCACAGGGAAGAAGGTTTATGAAAAAAAAAAAGAAAACAAATTTCATTAGGTCAGAAATTCCACTGATAAATCAAAGAAGGGACAAAAGTCATGTTGTAAAATTATGGAAGATTCATGAAAAGCAAACCTCTTCCAACTTCATTCTAGAAAGGCTAAAGTATATTTCATGTGGAACTTGGCAGTGATTTGAAAGAAAATATCCCAAATGGCTAAAGTGTTAGATCATTTCAGTGATGTTTAAGTAACATCTATGCTTAGAAACTGCTCTCAATGATGAAAACTAATAAGGCAAATGACCTTTTCTTGTTCCTATTTCTTAAAAATACTTTTCACAATCCTGTTAAACAGAAACCTTTGTGGGTGGTCCTGTCATGAATTAGAGTATCAGATGTGATTAGGGGGAATAAACCTTTCTAAATCAACAAGTTACATCCAAGTTAATTAAAAACAAGGAAATATAATGGCCTATCAAAAACTGCAGTACATTTTAATGAAGTGGTGATAATTGTTATTAGTACAATTTGCTCAACTAATTTAAAGAAGGAGACTGAGACGAAATATAATGCCCTATTTCAAATTTATCAGAATACATTATTTAAAAATATATGGCTTTGGAAGTAACTTTTCTTTTCATAAATTTAGTTTACCTTTTGAGTTTAAAAAAGAATAATTGATTCAAACTTTATCATTATTTTTGGTCATTAGGGTTGTTAATTTTAATGATTGTATATTCTTGGGATTATCAAATCAAAGCACCTAAGGATTCACTCCAAGGTTTTTGAAGTCTGGTCCTAATTATTTGAAGTAGTTGTGGTTTTCTTTTCTTTTTAATTATTATTTATTTTTGCCCTTTGTTTCATAACAAAGTCTTGGCAGTTTTTTCTCATGTAAGAACACAGTATCTCCTAAACCATATGTAAACCTAAAGAGTAATTCAATATAATCTTCCTTTAAGTACTTGTAATAATGTTTATCTAAGAATTTCGTATTTGTTTTATGCTTAAAATGCTTTAATATTTATTATAGTATATGCAAGCTATCAGAGAAGCATGCATTTTTCTATATAAATTACGTTTAATACAGTAACCTTTCAACATTCTTTTTTTTTGGGAATTTATCACTCTAAGGTAGTTATCTGGGACATGTTAATATAAAACTGCAGTTAATGCTTGAACAATGCAGGGTTAGGGAAGCTGACCCCTTGTGCAGTCAAAAATTTGTATAACATTTGACTCCCCCAAAACTTAACTACTAATAGCCTACTATTGACCAGAAGCCTCGCTGATAACATAAACAGCCTATTAACAAATATTCCTGGTGTTACATGTATTATATACTATTTTCTTACAATGAAGTAAGAGAGAGAAAAGAAAATGTTATTAGGAAAATCATAAGAAAGAGAAAATATATTTACTATTAAGTGAAAGTGGGTCATTATAAGGGTCTTCATTCTTGTCCTCTTCATATTCAGGAGGCTGAGAAGAAGAAGGAAGAGGGGGCGGTTAGTCTTGTGCAGGGGAGAGAGGGGCAGAAGAGGTGGAGGAGGTGGAAGCAGGACAGGAGAGGCAGGTATACTTGATGTAACTTTGAAAAACAAATCCACATGTAAGTGGACCTGCATAGTTCAAACCCATGTTGCTCAAATATCAACTGTAATAGGTATCTTTTAAAAAAATTTTTCCTACATTCTATTGAAATATGACTACTTTAATTTCTACATATTGAGACATTTCATTGTAATAAGTCTCCAGATAAAATATTTATAAATTTGAAATAGCTAAGTTATATTATGTACAGATTGTATGGAGATGTAATATAGAGGTTATGTAATGTTATGTAATGTTGCATAAATGATGTATATCTTCAACATTGAGAAATTGTAATATTCTTTAAAAAACTTCAGATCTTTAAGATTACTTCAAAAAATAACACTTTAGGTTTTTAAGATTATCTTTATTCCTGCTACCTTTATTCTTTTATTGGAGGAAGCTCAGGTTCTAGCTATGCATTCGATGGGCTGGTGACAGCTCCACTCTACAATCTGCTGCTCTCCTTGACGTCTTTGATAAACTATTTGCAATACTTATATGTCCAAAAAGGAGCGCCTATTAACCACACTACTCACCAGCTTCTCCTGCGTTTGCAGTTTCAATTAAGGACAATTCCATTCTCAGAGTTGCTTGGGGGAAAAACCTTGTAGTGATCTTTGATGCAGTCCATTAGTAGATTATATTAGTTTTATCTTCAAAAAAGATACTCAGAATTTGACTATTTTTTCTCTACTCCACTTCTAACACCCTGGTTCATCTTCTCTAACCTGAGTAATTACAATAACCTCATTACTGTTTTTTCCTGATTATGCTCTCCCATCCTCTGCTTTCTCTCCCCATAACAGTCATTGCCTTTCTCAGCACAGAATCCATAGTGATTCTATCAAAACACCCATGTAGCTTTTATTCTAAAAACGCTGTAATGGCTTTCCATTTCATTCACAGTAAAAACAAAAGACTTAAGTAAAGTTAGCCCAACAAACTTATTACCTCACTGCATTCATTTCTTACCACCTGCATCCTCATCCCCCTACTTCATCTCCCTTAGCTCTTTTATTAATCATTTTAGGAACATTCTTTTTCACTTACCATTCCTTTTTTCTGGAATAGTTTCTCCTCAGATATCCCTCACTTACTTCAGATACCATATATATAATTTTAGCTTCTCTCTCTTCTGTGTCTTATTTCCCTGCTGCATTTTTTTTTATCATAAAACTTAATACTATTTAACATATGTTCATTTATTTACATTGATTTATTTATCTTGTTGATTACCTTCTTCTTTAGCCTATAAGCTTCAAGGACTTGGAGTTTTGTCTGACTTGTCATTGTTCTATTCCCAGAAACTGGAACCATGCCTAGCCTAGAGTAGATGCTCAATAAATATACCTGAATGAATAAATACACCAAGTCACATGAAGCATTTACTTTGTGATAAGCTAGACACAAGTAGGGAGAAGAGGATAAAAAAAATGGTGTAGGAGTACTGATCCTCTTACTCTTAATGGTGCATACAAAGGTCTCTTAAGAGCTGCACTGCATTTAGGGCGTCCAACTTATTTCAGGAGGGGGCATGGCTAGTAAACATCTCCTGGCTAAGTGGACATATATAAGGTTCATGTGAATTGCAGAATGAAGGGATTGCAAAGAAAGCCCTAGCTATAAACAGAAAGTTTAAGTATCCGTTATTGATAGTTTGGGTAACTGCTAATGTTGACCAGACACCTCAAAACAGGACTTGGAAAACGCTACCAACCCTTTCCTTGCTTCCACCACTACTTGTGAAAGAGGTTATGAACATACACCTCTAGTGGTACATGTGGTACATGAGATATCTAATAGTCCAGTGATTTAGCGTGTATCAGATGAGGGCACCACACAGTGCATATATAATATAGTTTATGTATGTGTGTGTTGATGGGGGAGATGGGGGGGGTGGTGCTTACAAGTGGAGTGCTTGCTGTCCTTCAAATTTATGTCATTGGATAAGACAGGCTGCATACAGATGTTCTATATGCTCCACAGCCAATGTTCCAGCAGAGAGGCCACGACCAGAGCCAGCAGGCTGGACATAAAACCAAAAGCACACTACGAGAAAACAAAGCCTAGAGCCATCCAGATTTGTCTCATATTAGTCCCATCTCCTGGCCATTAAGGGCTTATTAGACATAATTAAAAAAAAAAAAAAAAAAGAAAAAACTGATTCTCCTTGCTGTTTCTAGAACAAACTAGCATGTTCTTACCTAAGGACCCTTCCAGTTGCCATTCTCTCTTCCTAGAATCTGCTTTTTACACATGTTCATATGACTAGCTCCCTTACTTCCTCAGGTCTTTATCTAAAGTCACCCTCTTAACAAAGTTTTGTTTACAAGCTTACATGAAATTCCACATCAGACCCCTTTTCTAATTTATATTCTAACATAGAATATGTCATGTCTATGTCTAACATACAGTAATGTCATGTCTAACATACAATAATCATTCCTTATTTGTTTTTTGTCTTTCATTCCTTCATTGGTAGAAAGTAAGTGTCTGGTACATGGCAGTTACTCAAATATCTGTTGAATCAATAAATTTCACTCAAAGTTTGTACCTTTTTTCACGTGAGAACGTTGATTATTATGTTTTTTTTTTCCTGATTCTTTCTTATGAATGCTACATATTAATGTTTACATAATAAAAATGGATAACACTAATGATCTTAAGTTAGGTAATAATAATGAAACAGAATTAAGTTCCCTTATCCCCCTCTCAGGGTGTGGTTGACAGGGTGTGGCTCGTTTCCTCGGTGCCCTGCTCAAACCCCTAGGGGGACCATGTAGACCAGAAGGGCAGGTCATGGGGAGGGATTTTGTGCTCTGACTCCACAGCAGTGTCTAGAATTGAGTGTTTACAGCTCCCAAAGCCCCAGTGGGCGTGTGTTACAGTGTGTGCTTTCAGTTTTGTCATCTGCAGGAGGTTTGTTTTAATCAGCTCAATTAGATCCTCTGCCTTATCACAAGAACAGAAGGCTTTCTGTGTCCCAGATTTCTTGCCCTACTGTGCAGGAAAAATCGGATCACATTTGGGCTTGGAAGATGGGTGCAAGGTTTTATTGAGTGGAGGTAGCTCCCAGTGAGGTGGATAGGGAGGCCAGAAGGGGGATGCAGTGGCAAGGTGTTCTTCCCCTGGCGTTGGGCCGCCCTGTGGTTGACTGCCCCTGACCACATTCCACGTCCTCCTGCCATAGATGGCCTGCTGGCCTCTGCTGGTGCCTGTCAGTGGACTCTTCTGCTCCTCTGCTCCTCTTAACGTCTAGCTGCTTGTGTGTGTGTCTGCTAGGGGCTTGGGGTTTTTATGGGCACAGGATAGGGGGCATGGTGGGCCAAGTGGTCTTGGAAAATGCAACATTTGTGTGTGAAAACAGGAGTGCCTGTTCTCACTTAGGTATGTGGGCACAGGCCCAAGAGTGGAGTGGAGCTCTCGGCAGGGACCCCACCCTTCTCTACCCAGCACTTCCCTGCCCCTGTCCTGTATAATAACAGCTAACAAGCATTGAGCTATTATTATGTTCCAGAAATAGTTCTGAATATTTTGCACGATACCTAACTATTCTAATCAACAAGTTTATGAGGGAGGCATTATTATAATTATTCTTATTTAGCAAATAAACAATGAGAGTCTAAGTAACTTGCCCAGGTTTTCACACTGAGAAATCAAGAAATTTCCCCACCTACCATGATTTGAATATATGCACTTTTTTTGTTTTGTTTTATTGAAACATAATATTTGTACATACTTATGGGATACATGTGACATTTTGTTACATGCATAGAATGTGTAATCATCATGTCGTTGCATTTAGAGTATCCATTAGCTGGAGTATTTGTCATTTCTACATATTGGGAACATTCTATCTACTAGCTATTTTGAAATACGTAATACATTGTTAGTCATAATCACCCGTCTGTGCTATCTAACTGTGTGTTTGTGCCCATTAACCAACCTCTCTTCATCCCTTTCCCCCACCTACACACCCTTCCAGCCTCTGTTACCTATCATTCTATTCTCTACCTTCATGAAGTCAACTTTTTAGCTCCCACATATGAGTGAGAATATGTGATAATTGTTTTTTCTGTGCCTGATTTATTTTAGTTAAAATAATAACCTCCAGTTTCATCCACACTGCTGCAAAATACATGATTTCACTCTTTTTCTGGCCAAATAGTATTCCATTGTGTATGTATACCATATTTTCTTTATCTGTTAAGTTTTTGATAGACGCTTAAGTTGATTCCTTATCTTTATTATTGTGAATAGTGCTACAATAAACATGGGGCGTAGATATTTTCTGATGTGATGATTTCATTTCTTTAGAATAAATACTTAGTAATGGGATTGATGGATTATATAGTAGTTTGATTTTTCGGTTTTTGAGAAATTTCCATACTGCTTTTCATAGTGACTGTATAAATTTACATTCCCACCAACAGTGTATGAGAGTTCCCTTTTCTCCATATCCTCAACAGCATCTTTTTTTGTTTGTTTGTTTTTTCAGTAATAGCAATTCTAACAGGGGTAAGCTAATATCTTATTGTGTTTTTGTTTTGAATTTCTCTGATGATTAGTGATGTTGAACATTTTTTCTAAGCTTATTTATTCTTCCTCCTTCTAATTGATAGTTGTCAATTAGAACAGAACCTAAGCCTTCTAGTTATAAAAATTATTTTGAATGTGATTTATTTTCCTAAACATCATTATAATGTTTGTATTAGTTCATTTTGCATTGCTATAGAGGAATATGTAAAGCTGGGTAATTTATAAAGGAAAGAGTCTTTTTTGGCTCATGGTTCTGCAGGCTATATAGGAAGCATAGTGCTGGCATCATCTGGGCTTCTAGTGAAGCCTCAGGAAGCTTTTATTCCCTTTGCGGAAGGCAAAAAGAGCTGGCATGTCACATGGTGAAAGAGGGAGCAAGAGATAGAGGAGGCAGTATCAAGTTGTTGTTTTTTTGTTTTTTTTTTTTTTTAAATCACATCTCATAGTAACGAATGAGTGTGAGAACTCATTACCACAAGGAGCGCATCAAGCCATTCATGAGGTATCTTCTCCCATGACCCAAACACCTCCCACTTGACCTCACCTCCAACATTGAGTGTCACATTCAAACTGAGATTTAGAGAGGACAAACATACAAACAATATCAATATCCTGTTTCAATAAGGAGAAGTAAAGGGAAAAAGTTTGTTCATACAATAATTATTTAGGAAGTAGAAAAGCTGGAACTAATTAGTGACTATGCCAGATGACAATCAAGTTACATATTTATAATATTTATGACATTCTTATGTTTTAATATGGTCGATATATTGATATAGTTTGGTTTAAGTATATGATTTTTCTATTTATTTTCTACTTAATCTATTTTGCCCCTCAGTTTTTTTTCTTTTTTCTGCCTTCTTTTGGATGAATTGGGTATGTTTTATGACTCCATTTTATGTCTTTTGTTGCTTTGTTAGCTCTAATTTTCATTAACTTTATTTTTTAGCAGCTTAGGACTATACTGTGATGTTTATAGTATACATCAGTAACTTATCAAAGTCAACCTTAAGCTAATATTGGATCACTTCATGTCTAGTAAAATAAACTTTAGTCATACACTTCAGTTTTCCATTACCAGTTCTACTGTTATCACGTTTTTATTTTCTACATCATATGAAACACAGAACATCGTATTATTATCTTGTTTTAAAGAGTCATTTATGTTTTATAGAGATATAGAAAAATGGATATTATACTTACATACCCGGATATTTCCTTCTTTCTTAATTCCTTTATGTCATTCCATATTTTTATCCATATATCATTTATTCGACTTGAAAAACTTCCTTTAGAATATTTTGTTGTGCATGTCTGCTGTAGATGAATACATACAACTTTTTATGTATAAGAATATCTTTATTTCAACTTCCTTGCTTACAAATATTTTAGCCAGATATAAAATTCCAGATAGACATTTTTTCTCTCTCTTTCATTACTTTAGGGTACTTACTCCATTGTTTTCTGATTTGCAATTTTTCAGATAATAAGTCTTTCTTATATTTCGTCCTTTGTATATCATATCTCCTTTTTCTTCTGGTTGGCTTTAAGAGTTTATTTTTATCTCTGTGTTTTATTATCCAGATTTATTATGATCATCTTTGGTGTAATTTTGCTCATGTTTCTTATGCTCGTAGTCCATTGGGTTTTGTACATCTGCAGGTTTGTAGTTTTCATTAAATCTGGAAAATGTGGCCATTATTTTTTCTGATCACTCTCTTTTTTTCTGGAATTTCTATTACATATATACTAAGTCGGATCTGTTTTCCACCAGATCACTTAAGTTCTGTTTATTTTTAATTCAGATTTTTTTCTTTTTCTAATTTCTATGGCTATTTCTTCAAGTTTACTAATCTTCTCCAGTTCTAATCTGTTGTTAATCCCATTAAGTCTATTTTATATCTCATTAATTGTATTTTTCATCTCTGTAAGTTTTATATCTGTATCTTTATATCTTTCTTGTGTCTATTTAACATGTTCACTCTTTGCTCTACCTCCTTGAATATATGTAATGTAGTTATAATAACCATTTAATGTCCCTGTTTACTTAACTCCATCATTCATGAGTCTGCTTCCTGATGGTTCTTTCCCTGGCCTTGGGTGTTTTTCTTGCACTTATGTGTTCATCAGTAGTCAACTGAAGACCCTATGGGTGCATTATGTAGGTCTTTGCCACTTTCTCTGCACTTGTACTCTGCTGTGTGAAGTATAGCTGCTTTGATCTCCCTAATTTTCCAGCTCTGCCTTCTCAATTCAGGGAGGCCACCAGGCTCTACCTGCACTCCTCTCTTCTAAGAGTTGCAGCCTGGAAACTCATTCTAGGGATTAATGCCTTCCTGATGTCCAGTGTCTTAAAACTGTTATTTCATATATGTATTTTAAAATTTTATGGTTGATTCAGGAAGAAGGAAAAATCAGGTCCATATTACTTATCTTTTCTGGAAGCCAAAGTTCAAAAGTAACACTTAAAGCAGTGTTACAACTTGAGCTACTATTTAGATAGTATTTTACAATAAAATAAAATAATTAAAATTACTAAATGTGAAAGGCTTGTCAGTTTATATAAATGTTCCATTTTACTTGGGTCCTATTGAATTTTGCATATACTTTCAAATTAAAGTTACCAAATTAAGCAACTAGTCTGAATGTATAACTATTGTTCAATCCAATTTTATTATGTTTTAAAAATCAGATGAAATCATGAGGAGCAAAGTTTTTATTTTTGTTGTGTTTTTGTTTATAAGGTTTAATTAACATTAGTAGACTTTTAGTGCAGAAAGTGGAAACTGACTATATTATAAAATATATATATATATTTTCAATCTGTCTTTCTCTCATCTTTCTTCCTTTTTTTTTTTTTTTTTTTTTTTTTTTGAGACAGTCTCACTCTGTCATCCAGTCTGGAGTGCTTGGCTCACTGCAAACTCCACCCCTTGGACTCAAGTGATTCTCAGGCCTCAGCCTCCCCAGTAGCTGGGATTACAAGTGTTCACAACTATGCCCAACAAATTTTTGTATTTTTGGTAGAGACAAGATTTTACTACGTTTCCCAGACTTGTCTGAGCTCAAGTAATCTACCCACTGAAGTCTCCCAAAGTGCTGGGATTACAGGCATGAGCCACCATGCCTGGCCTTGACTTTTTCTTACACATAAAGTATATTACCTTTGTAGTGTTAAAAAGTAGAAAAAAAAAAAAAAGAAATTAAGGTAACAAGCAGAAAATCAAACTTCAGAGCAAGGGATAGTAGATTAGTAAACATATCAAAGATTCAAACAGTGACTATTTCCATTCATTCAAAAATCTTTGAAAAATTGATTTCAATGTATAGAAAATGCCAAATAATTTAGAAATATATTTATACATGCTTTTATAATTTTCTAACTAATATTTAATTAAATTCCTTTTTTTTTTTTTTTTTTTTTTTTTTGAGACGGAGTCTTGCTCTGCCTCCCAGACTGGAGGGCAGTTGCTCACTCCAAAGTCCGCCTTTCTGGTTCAAGGGATTCTCTTGCTTCAGCCTCCCAAGCAGATGGGATAGCAGGCTCATGCCACCACCCCTGGCTAATTTTTGTATTTTAAGTAGCAACAGGGTTCCACTACATCAGCCAGCTAGTCTCCAACACCTGACCTCAAGTGATCTGCCCTCCTTGGCCTTCCAAAGTCCTGGGATTACAGGCTTGAGCCACCATACCCAGCCAATTACTTTTTAATCCTCAAATTTATCTTGTAATGTACATTTTTTTCTATTGATTAAGGAATAAATGTAAAGTAAAAATTATAATGATACGTGAGTGAGAGGTCTTACTTTTGTGTACATGCTTTGGATTTCAAAGGGAAGAAATTCTGTCTCCATAGTTACAGTACCAGTATATGTTCATTCTCCATTTTCTTTATCTTGCTGGTCCAACTTGCTTGGTATTTATGCCTTTTTGTTAGCAAAAGAAAGGACAATATTTTAGCTCCCAATCACAGAAATAGATCTGAAATTTATTTCTGATTATTGTTTATTTGCTTCTTCACTACTTTTTCTACCACATGTTAATTTTTTTCAAGATTTTCCTGTATTTAGTCCTTAGGAACCCCAAACTGTTTGCAGCTCTTTTAACAACAAGCGAACTAGACATTTTACCCCTTACATATTAGTATTTTTCAGTAGCTACATTTAGTCCCAATTCATAGTTCTACACTTCTCTAAAAGAAATTGTAGCTTTGTCTGAAAAATAAGATAGCAATATAGAGACTTTTGTTGGGCAAAATAAACATGATAAATTGGTAGATAGCAAATGAAAGGCAAAGTTAAGCTAAGATAATAGCACTATTTGAATATCAGCAGGAATAGTATAAAAAAAAAAGTGTTTAAAAGATATACAAACATGCCAGAACAGAACGCCAGACAAGTGGTACAATGTTATGAAGATAAAGCTATTTTTAACTTCAGCAGACATAAATAAGATGTAATTAGTATAGTTCTACCCAGCAGTTCCTTATTAAAAAATCTAATATTCAGAACTGATTGCAAATGAAAACCATTTTCTAGTGTACAAATAATTCATGCGTTAAATATTTCAGCTCATGTAGCTTACTGAAATCATAAACATAAAGGTACAGAAAAGCACGATGCCAGCCACCTCTCTGCCACCAGCACCATATTAGAGAGTGATCAGGATATGATATTTATTATACTATAATTGTCATTGTCTTTTTTATAAAAGCTGTTTTATGTTTTAATGGCATCCTTTCTAAAATGCATTGTGTTCTTGTAATTTTCAGTAATCAAATAGGTATGTATTTTGTAAATATTTTTATGTTATAAGTTATTCTCTTACATATGTTGAGAAAATAAAGTATTATAACATTATTTAATCATCCAGATTACCCAAATGAAAGGTTCTATTATGTAAGGACATAAAAACTTTGGCTTGACATTCTTATTTTAGCTAGCTGATTGTTAACACTTGAATTTTTCATTTTATGTCTATTGCAAAATGTGGCATGATTTGAATTAGTCTTGGAATGTCCAGCTGTCTTCCTCATTACATTCCTAATATTTCTAAGAGCTTAAAAACTTTCAAATTCCTTGTAAAGTACCTTGAGAAAAATTTTATTATCTAAAATATGCTTAAAGTACATATTGTCTATGTATATATTCATAAGATATTTGAGTTATCTTTTTAAAAGTTCTTACTACATATAATCCCCCTATCACTTTCTACTGCTAGCTCATAACTATTATCAATTAAATTTTCACTTATATTCTTATTATAATGTCTTATATGCAGTATGCCATGGAGCATTTATTAAATCTAGAATCCTGATCATTCCGGCCATTCTGGGCATTTGTTTTCACAGATTGCCAGTCTGAACTAATTATGTCCTCATATCACATGAGAAAGTCAAATGTATCAGTTATTTTATCAAAGATTAGACAAATTTAAAATCAAATAAAACATCATTTTCTAAAAAGAAGAGGACTTTTTATTTTTTGAACTAATCCTATTTTATCAAGAATGTACAGTTTTTGTGTTTTTAATCTTTTAAAAAATATCAGCAGACTAGGTTTGGAGTTTTCTACATAAAAGTCCTCAAAACAGTGCCTATGTAAATCTGTTTGTCTCTTATTTTTTACAAAACAGAGAATTTCCTAATGCTCAATTAGAAATTTTCAAATGTTTCTATACTTCATGAATGTGATGTTTTATGGGGAATCTCTTAAGAAAGAAAGAAATACATTGCATGAAGCTGTTGGAGACAGGATCAAGCACATTTGTTTTGACTGTTTTGACTGCTTGCCCAAGATTGCTGATTACTCTGTATGCACAGCTACTATAAAAGATGAGGGAAAAGACTCCAGCTTCTAACAGATATGTAAGTAATTCAGAACATATTGCTCCACTGTTCGGATGTTTAATAATGATGCCAGCTTTGCATCTAAGAAAGTAAATGATGTGTAGAAAGGTTTGTTTGGAAAGTACAAGTTTTTGTTACATGCCAAGAGGAAAAAAATGCTACAGTAAATCTTTTATTTTATTGTAGTGGTATATACAGACCAGTGTGTTTGGATGTTCTATAGTTTGTCTAACTCATTTAGAGATAAAAAACACTAAAATATACCCATATTATTACATTCAGTTGCCAGAAAATGTGCCCCAAATGTACTATATTGTATGACATCATTAATGAAAACTGTATTTAGAATATTTTTGCCCAATTCACTTAGAATTTTAAAAAAGCACACACACAAAAGAGCATATCAAACCACCACTTTGGTAAAGATAAAAATATTAAGAATGAGATTTATATATTGTCTGAAAAGATTGAGGCTAAAGATGCATAGATCCCCCAGAGGATTTCAGAACTGAACTGGATTGGAAGAAATAAGAGGAGAGAAACACTAGAATACCAAAGCAGTGGAGGTATTCTTTATCTCAACTGGAATAAATCCAGAGGATTCCCTAAATGACAGAATATTTTTAAAGGAATTTGATTTGAAATTTGCACACACACACACACACAAAAGTATTTTTACTAGGTCTGCTACATTGATTGCGGAAAAAAAACATTCGAGTATTTCAGGACATCATTATTTTCTTTTTTTCATGCTTGCAGAGGGACTATAATAACAGATTTAAAAGTTTATTGAGACTGCATAGCATCCTCAACATACCGTTTGCTTTCTTGAGATTTTTTCTCATTTCCTTTTGTAGTTTGTCTTATCCAGTTGTGATTAGTTGAAAATCTGGTTTCAGGAGCCTCCAGTTGGCTGCCTGGCAAGGGAGGCCCCTTGTTTACACCTTAACTTACTAGTTCCATTTACAGAGTTTAGAAAAGCAATTACGAATGAGAGTTTATTCATGATTTGGCTCTCGGCTTGTCTGTTGTTGATGTATAGGAATGCTAGCAAATTTTGCTCATTGATTTTGTATCCTGAGACTCTGCTGAAGTTGCTTTTCAGCTTAAGAAGCTTTTGGACTGAGACAATGGGGTTTTCTAGAGATAGAATTATGTCATCTGCAAACAAAGATAGTTTGAATTCCTCTCTTCCTATTTGAATACATTTATTTCTTTCTCTTGCCTGATTGCCCTTGCCAGGACTTGCAATACTATGTGGAAGAAGAGTGGTGAGACAGGGCATCCTTTTCTTGTGTCAGTTTTCAATGGAGGATGCTTCCAGCTTTTGCCCATTCAGTATGATATTGGCTGCAGGTTTGTCACATATGGATCTTATTATTTTGAAGTGTGTTCCTTCAATATCTAGTTTATTGAGAATTTTTAACATGAAGGGATGTTGAATTTTATCAAAGGACTTTTCTGCATCTATTGAGATAATCGTGTGGTTTTTGTCTTTAGTTCGGCTTCTGTGATGAATCATATTTATTGAATTGTATATGTTGAACCAAACTTGCATCCCAGGTATGAAGCCTACTTGATGATGGTGCATAAGCTTTTTGATGTTCTGCTGGATTTGGTTTGGCATTATTTTGTTGAGGGTTATGGTATTGATGTTCATGAAGAATATTGGCCTGAAGTTTTCTTTATTTGTTGTATTTCTGCCAGGTTTTGTTATCAGGATGATGCTGGCCTCATAGAATGAGTTAGGGAGGATACCTTTCTTTTTTAGAAGAGTTTCACGGAATCAACTTAAATGCCCATCAATGATAGACTGGTTGAAGAAAATGTGGTACATATATACTATGGAATACTATGCAGCCATAAAAAGGAATGAGATCATGTCCATTGCAGGGACATGAATGGAGCTGGGAGCTATTAACCTCAGGAAACCAATGTAGAAACAGAAAACCAAATACTGCATATTCTCACTTATAAGTTGGAGCTAAATGATGAGAACACATGGACACATGGTAGTTAACAACACACACTGGGGCCTGTCAGAGGGTGGCGGTGGGAGGAGGGAGAGCATCAGGAAGAATAGCTAATGGGTGCTGGGCTTTATACCTAACTGATGGGATGATCTGTACAGCAAGCCACCATAGCACACATCTATCTATGTAACAAATCTGCACATCCTGCACATATAGCCCTGAACTTAAAATAAAATTTGGAAATGAAAAAGAAAAAACAAGAGAAAAGAAAAGCAATTGTTTCCATTGGAATGATGTAGTTGCCAACTCTGAAGTGTGCTGTATAATCGAATTCCTGAAACCATCCCTCTACTTCAGCCAAGACTGGATTCAAAAAAGTAAATTGAGTGTCTACAGTGTATGTATTTTTCAGTGTTCTGAAAGAAGTGCTAAGTCATAGATCACAGAGGGTGATAAGGGCAGGCAAGAGGAAATATTGATTCTTCATGGAAAATGAACAACACATCATTTTGCCTCAGATTCTGAAACTAAATTAGTAATGGTATGATTATGCTTGCTATTGTATGTCTCCATGTTTTAAAAATCAGGCAGGCCTGTTCCTCAAATATTCTAGTGCATGAATGTTATATCAAGGAGATTGTCTATAATTGTCTAGTATTTATTTCATTAATATCAATGATTTTTCCTAACACATTCTACTTTCTTGTCTTTATCACTATCAATATTGAGATTTGGGAAAAATTCTTGTTAATGATTACTGAAATGTTAATTTAAAAAAACATAATATATGCTTGAAAAAGCTAAAATTTGAATAGAAAACAGTAGAAATAGTAGTCATTTCTAAAAAATTGATGATCAGTAGACTCCTTGTGACAAGCTAAGTTTTGAACAATAATATATGGAAAAGCTATTTCATAAAATAATTAATTTCCCAACGTTTATTAAATCTTTTAAAGCCACTCAATTAGTTTTACATTAATAAATCAATTCTTTTACAAAGTTTTGTCTATTTTTCTGTTTCCTTTTGAAGTTTTTCATATATTGCCTAGCACAGAATTATAACAGAGACATTATTATAGAATATGGAAATCTTGGCAATGTGGCCAGTGCGAATGTTCCACATCTCCTAACCATGGAAGTCAGAGTATACTTGAGAAAACTTTGTAACAGTAGATAATATGAAATCTGACAAGGAATAGAGTTCTAAGGCAGTTAATGTGTACTCTTGCTAAAAGAAAAACAACTCTGAAAAAGTTTACTAGTTCTTTGTGATTAAGATATTCAAGATATAGAATAATCAGAAATACAGGTTTAAAGAAAGTAAATAGCAAGAAGCCAAACTGTGAATTAATAAACTTGTATTTATAGTGTGTTAATTAAGGATACAGCTGCATGGTAAGGAGACACTGGTTAGGCCTGTAACTCTAGTGTGTGGAGTGAAGGAAGAGCCACATTACATCAACTTAAGAATTAACATGGTCCAATGGAACAGAACAGAGTCCTCAGAAATAATACCACACATCTACAGCCATCTGATCTTTGACAAACCTGAGAGAAACAAGAAATGGGGAAAGGATTCCCTATTTAATAAATGGTGCTGGGAAAATTGGCTAGCCATAAGTAGAAAGCTGAAACTGGATCCTTTCCTTACTCCTTATACGAAAATCAATTCAAGATGGATTAGAGACTTAAATGTTAGACCTAATACCATAAAAACCCTAGAGGAAAACCTAGGTAGTACCACTCAGGACATAGGCATGGGCAAAGACTTCATGTCTAAAACACCAAAAGCAACGGCAGCAAAAGCCAAAATTGACAAATGGGATCTAATTAAACTAAAAAGCTTCTGCACAGCAAAAGAAACTACCATCAGAGTGAACAAGCAACCTACAGAATGGGAGAAAATTTTTGCAATCTACTCATCTGACAAAGGGCTAATATCCAGAGCCTACAAAGAACTCAAACAAATTTACAAGAAAAAAACAAACAACCCCATCAAAAAGTGGGCAAAGGATATGAACAGACATTTCTCAAAAGAAGACATTCATACAGCCAACAGACACATGAAAAAATGCTCATCATCACTGGCCATCAGAGAAATGCAAATCAAAACCACAATGAGATACCATCTCACACCAGTTAGAATGGCGATCATTAAAAAGTCAGGAAACAACAGGTGCTGGAGAGGATGTGGAGAAATAGGAACACTTTTACACTGTTGGTGGGATTGTAAACTAGTTCAACCATTATGGAAAACAGTATGGCGATTCCTCAAGGATCTAGAACTAGATGTACCATATGACCCAGCCATCCCATTACTGGGGATATACCCAAAGGATGATAAATCATGCTGCTATAAAGACACATGTACACGTATGTTCATTGCGGCACTATTCACAATAGCAAAGACTTGGAATCAACCCAAATGTCCATCAGTGACAGACTGGATTAAGAAAATGTGGCACATATACACCATGGAATACTATGCAGCCATAAAAAAGGATGGGTTTGTGTCCTTTGTAGGGACATGGATGCAGCTGGAAACCATCATTCTTAGCAAACTATCACAAGAACAGAAAACCAAACACCGCATGTTCTCACTCATAGGTGGGAACTGAACAATGAGATCACTTGGACTTGGGAAGGGGGACATCACACACCGGGGCCTATTATGGGGAGGGGGGAGGGGGGAGGGATTGCATTGGGAGTTATACCTGATGTAAATGACGAGTTGATGGGTGCAGCACACCAACATGGCACAAGTATACATATGTAACACACCTGCACGTTATGCACATGTACCCTAGAACTTAAAGTATAATAATAATTTAAAAAAAAAAAACAAAAAAACATTTGAACTCAGGTCTGTCAAAATGTAAAGAAAGGATTCTTTACTATTTAATGCAAATGTACCCTTTATACTTAAATGGTTCTTTAAATGTATTAGGTATACCATGATACATTAAAATGAATCCTTAAAAATGAAAAAAAAAAAAAGAGAATTAACATGGTCCTTGTGTTTATAGAGCCTTTTGTGCGTTTCTGTGTATTCCCACATGCAAACTACTCTACGTTTTCTTTCCATCTTCTCCAGGTCCTTCCTGCCCCGATTTGATAGAAAGTATTATAGAAATTGATATTAAGCAAAGAGTAAGTGAGATTTTTGTATTTCCCTCCACAGGTTGTTAATTTGTCTTTAAATACTGGAGACTTGAAAACAGTGTGCATATTTTTCAATGATTATCTGCATTTACAATTCCGTTAATTTGTCCTTTTGCCTTTGTCTTCAATCGATGAGAAGATAATTGAACTCCTGGATTAAATATAGTGCTGCATTGGGAAGTGCTTTAAAGCTGGCACTCTTGTGCTGGCGAATGAAGCTTTCTTTTGCAGCTTTTAAAAATTTCTATAGTTTACATGGTATAAATACTGTGGCTGACTTAAAACCATCAACATGATGACACTACACACAGGACTGAAAAGAGATACACACAATTGTCTCTGAAGCGCCTGTGTGAGTTAGCTCCAGGACACCATTGCCTAAATACCTTTTTTGAAAGGAAATTCTATTCTGTACTTTCTGAGTATCTCTCCTCAAAAGTATTGATGTGCAAATAATGTGTAATCCAAAGAATGTTAGAGAAAATACATTCTTTATTAATACAGAATGCCAATCTTTTCTTAATATTTTCAAAGTAATTTCATAATTTTCATATTAGCAAAAGTATACAAAATGATGTTTATATATAATCATAGAATGAAAGGAATTAATTCTGAAAGAAAATACAAACAAAACCAATAAATCTTTGAATTGGCTGGACCACAGCCCTGATGTTTGTTGAAACCATATTATGTGACCAACACTATACAGGGCACTTCTAGGAAGGTAGAAACAAAACTTATTTATTGCTTATATCAGTAATTTCTACTAATGTATATTACATAATTATCTCAAAAATATTTTCACGAAAATGTCCTTATCTCACAGGTGAGGAATCCAAGGCAAAGCAGAGTTCTTAATTTGCCCAAACTAAAATTTGAGCCCAGATATCAATGGCATCAAAAATCATCCTTTTCTCCTTAAACTTCTGTAATTAATTGTCCTCAATAAGTATTATTGAACGCTGTGCAAATCTCTGCAATTTAGAGATGGAAAACACACTAACTACTTTTTGTAAACTTAAAATGAAAGAGAGGAGAGACACAGTTGGCAGAAAACTTTACCTTGGATGCATGTGTTTCTCAGCCTTAAATAATACATATAGGGGTGGGGATTAGGACAAGTCAGTTTAAAAAAAATAAAGTTCTTTAGATAATGGGGTTTTAAGGAGAAAATAATAGTCTGTGCTCCATGAAAATAATTGACTGCAATGTGGAGGCTCAGATATGATTTAGGAGACCGATGCAGTGGTCTAAGATAGAACCTAAACTAAGGTAGTGCACTGAGAAAAAAATGATACAATCAGATCAAGAAATATTTATAAGAAATAATGGATAGAATTTTCCTTGATTTCATGTAAAGGAAGAGAGAGAATTATAGAAACTACTGCTATGATCTTTACCAAGGCAGCACATCCACAGGGACCTGCTATATGTTTTGCTTACCAATAGCTGTCTTCTCTAGAGAATTGCCCTTAGCTGAGATACTTCACTCCAGAAAGATTAAAAAAAAAAAAAAAAGGAGAAGAAAACAAAGAAAAAGAAAAAAGGCTGGCCCCTTTTCTTAACATAGAAATATACTGGGAGCAGGTTTATGTTTATGTACCAGGCCAAGGCCAGGCTTTGTCTGAGACCACATTCTTGTCTTTTGCTTTTCTTATCCTGCACTATTTTCTCCCTTATGTTCCCCCAATAAATTATTCACATAAGAATTCCTGTCCCAAACTCCACTTCTAGTGAACATGACTTAAGGCAAGCACGAATGACGTCTTAATGTGATAATTGAGACAAGTGATGGTATTATTCACACATTGATAGTGCTGTACTGTTCCAAAATTTTGGTCCTAATCTAGTATTCTCTAAGCCTTCCCTGGGGATGGAGTACAGCTTTAAAAAGAGTTACTTAAGATAAATACTATTTATAGGTTTGTTATTGGGCCTTCCAAACTCCCTGTGTTTTTATTAAAGATGAGTAGGAACTTTATAATCTACAAATGTAAATATTTAACATGTAAGTAAAGGAAATATTCTTGCACGTGTCTCTAATGTATGACCAGGTTTGAAACTACATTACAATCTAACCATTTTTCCTTTATCTAATGGAAAATGTTCCTTATTGTGAATGAACACAAGATAGATGGTCTAGTTGCCTCAAAACAAAACACAATTTTGTCTCAAAACAAAACACAATTTAAAAGAAGGTAGATAATATAGATTATCTTGTTTTTAACACACACAAGATAAGGATTTTATAAGCATCTACACACAGCGTATTTATAAAGATAACATTCATTTATCATATTTTCAAATTTTGTTTCATATTGCCTATTTTCTTACTTTATGTTTTACTGTGTGGCAGGGGGAGGGTCTTGCTCTGTCACCCAGTCTGGAGTGCAGCAGTATGATCACAGCTCACTGCAGCCTCAAGCAATCCTCCTTTCTCAGCCTCCCAAGAAACTGGGACCACAGATGTGCATCACCATGCCATACTAATTTTTTAAAAAGTATTTTGTAGAGATGAGGGTCACCCTTTGTTGTTCTGGGTGGCTCTTGAACTCCTGGGCTCAATCTATCCTCCTACCTTGGCCTCCCAAAGTGCTGGGATTATAGTCTTGAGCTAAAATACCTGGCCTCTATTTTCTAACATTAAGAAACAAAGACATTCACAAACACATAGATTTTTAAATATTGAAAAATTACTGAAAATGTATCTTTATTTTTCATGACTACATTGGAGTATTGAGAGCAGAAATGTTTACATGCTTAAGGTTTGCCACGAATGGAACATACATGTTATTTTGTATTATCCACATGAAAGTTTCATTAAACCTTTTATTACTGCCTTTAATGTAGGATATTAACTTTCCAAAAATATTAAATATCAATACCATTTGCCTATTTTTGCTTTGCTCCAAGAGGAAGAATGCATTTTTCTCTCTGAGACTCCAAACAATTAAATAGAGGATGATTCCTATTTTATCCAACCTCCATTTAACATTTGGAGGCATGTCCAATAGAGTTGTAGAGTTCTTATTTTATTTTATTTTATTTTATTTTATTTTATTTTATTTTATTTCAATGTTTTGAGACAGGGTCTCACAATGGTGCTAAGTCTGGAGTACACTGATGTGATTATTGCTCACTGCAGCCTTGACCTCTTGGGCTCAGGTGATCCTCCCATCTCAGCAACCTTATCAGAGCAACCTTATCAGAAATGTAGAGTTATTTTAAAAAATGAGAACCCATAGATATCAATGATTAAATGTCAATATTTATTTTAGAAAATAAAAAATAACTTCTAAGAAGAGTAACTCTCAGGAATCAGAAATAAACCCATTTATTGATATCAATAGAGAATATTATTTAGTTGTGTTTAATCAACTTAAATCTATTATTTAAAACTGCTTGCCAAGGTCTATACAAAGAAGCTCATTGACTATGTTAATATATCAGTTACTGTAATAATAGGAAGGTCAGTAAATATGTTGTTAAATAGTCATGGAGTAAAACAAATGCCATAATTAGGAAAAGAGTGTTAAGTTCAAAAATCTACATTTCTGGACATTTCCTTGGATACAGAAAACCTCCTAACTGGCAGAATTAGACTTGATTTTAAAAATGAGCTAGATGAATAAAAACAACGGGTGTGTAAAGAGTCACAGGGAAAAACAAGGTAGGTCAAACTTTCATATCTAGAGGTATGTGATTCATTACACAATTTTTACAAAAATTCAAACGTTGAAATTCTTACAGAGTTATTTAATATTTGAATCTGTGCCATTTCTGTACAATGGTGATGACAGAAGCAAATATGTTTTTTGAGACTAAAAACAAATAGCACAGAACACAATGGTAGCACCAACACTAAAACTGACTTTCATTATCTGTTGTTTTTTCATTGTATTGCAGGCATGTTTGCATCATTATCGAGGACCACAAAATTAAATATGAATATGCTTCATTTTCCTTTGACCTTCCCCTGACCTGAGAATTACTGGGATTTGTATAACTTAATGTCAAATGATAACACACGCTGATTTGAAAGTCACTTACTCTGCTAGCCAGCCTCCAAGATGGTCCCTAATGATCTCCACCTTCTGGCATTCATACCTTTGTATTATTCCCTTTTTTCACTGTATCAGCATTAGTCCTATGTGGACATGGACTATGGCAGAAAAAATGATATGTCACTTCTAACATTACAGCTTTGCTCTCTCTGTGTCTTTCACCACTTACTTTAGCAAGCTGCAGAATGAAGATAGCTGTCATATTCTGCAGCTAGGTCCATGGTTAGGAGCTGAGGCCTCCTACCAACAGCCAGGAAGGAACTGTCAGCTTAGAAATGAATCCTTCAGCACCAGTCAGACCTTCAGATGGAATCCATCATCTGCACTTCAACTTCATGAGAGACTGTGAGCCAGAGCCATCCCACTAGGACACTTCCAAATTCCTCAGGGACAGAAATTGTGAGGTCATAAATATTTTTTTAAGTAATTATTAATTATTAAGTAATTATTAAGTAATTTAATAATAATAGAAAACAAATAATAGAAAACAAATACAAATAATAGAAAACAAATACAAAACAAATACAAATAATAGAAAAAAAAAGCCACTAAATATAGTAGTAATTTAATAATAATAGAAAACAAATACCATGTATACAGACTTTTGCACCGGATTATGCTTGAAAACAGAAAAGTTGTGATTTGGGACTAGAAACAATTGCAGAAAGTTTATGAGCTTATTATACAAATATTCTTAAGAGGAAACATGACCTAACCTCAGTTAGTTTGACCAAATTTGTTTGCACGCAAACCTGAATTAAATAAAATGGCTTATATTAGGTTAAAAATTTTAAATTTTAACATATATGTTAAAATCATACCAGAAAGTCTATCAAGACTGTGTATGTTTGAGCTTAGAAGCTCTATGTTTCTAATGATGAGTCACAATTTATAATATGCCAATGTTTGAATCAATGTATGGGTAAATCTTAAAAGAATGTACCTATTAAGAGACAGAAATAAAATATTCCTTAAGACATCTAGATACATTTATATTTCTGCTATTCTAAAAACTTATATATGGGGCCGGGCGCGGTGGCTTATGCCTATATTCCCAGCATTTTGGGAGGCCGAGGTGGGCGGGTCAGGAGGTCAGGAGTTTGAGACCACCCTGGCCAATATGGTGGAACCCAGTCTCTACTAAAAATATACACACAAAAAAAAAATTAGCCAAGAGTGGTGGTGGGTGCCTGTAATCCCAGCTGCTTGGGAGGCTGAGGCAGGAGAATAGCTTGAGTTTGAGAGGTGGAGGCTGAAGTGAGCCAAGATCATGCCATTGCACTCCAGCCTGGGTGACAGAGCAAGACTCCTGTCTGGAAAAAATATATATATACACACACACATATATTTAATATAAATATATATATATTTTATATATAAAGTATATATAAATAATTTTTATATAAATAATATGTAAATATATAATATATAAATATATATGGAATGTGGTTTTCTATATTTATAGCTGCACAATAGCACTTTGCAAATATTTTTTAAAATTATTAGTATTAGATGTGAGTGAAAGTAAAGTTATTAAAAATATAAACCTGTAATAATCTATATTTTCAATATATTTAGATGTTAATATGCTTTTTTATTGTTTAGTAGAAGTAAAATTATGTCATGGCATGTAAATTAAGTGATAATTATACTTCTGTATAAAAGAAATATGAGTCTAGTGAGATGATTTCTATGTTGCTGGGCTATGTAATAAAATAATACAGTTTGAATAAAATCCAGTATCTGGGGAAATTCTAGTAAATGGCAATAGATCTTCTACCTTTCTAGCAAATGTTAATATGGTAAAGGATCATTGAAATATTTTATAGTAGAAAAGGAATAGATCCTTCATTTTCTTCCAAAGTTGAATTGTTCCTTTAGAACTAGAATGGTTATGGACACACAGAAAAATAAGTGTAGAGTGTTATTTGTAAAGAAGTTGTAGGATTAAATTAGAATTCATAATTTTGTTTCATCCTCCAGTATTTTCTCTGTGTATGTAGTGCTGACCCCTAGTCACTGCAGGACACTAGTTTTCAGTCAGAGGCCTGACTGAGAAGAAATGGCATACTCAAGCTGGATTATTGCAAAGAAACCAGGAAAGTGCTGTTTCTAAAAGTGTGAGAGAATCACACCTTTAGTCACAAGGAAGAGTGAGGTAACTAGGACTAGATATTATTGGAGAACTATTACCAACTCTAGGTGTGAAGTGGCAAGCCCAGGGAGTAGTGAATTAATCCAAAAAGCATAGCTGTTAAGTGTGTAAGGGCCCTGCCACAGGAGAAACACATCTAATTCCTCTTCTCTCAAGGAGCAAGAATGCCTGGGAAATATATATCCCATCCCTCTTTCTTCGCCCTTTCCCCATCTCCTGTAAGTGTTTTCCTTTAGCCA
Source organism: Macaca fascicularis (assembly GCF_037993035.2). NCBI lineage: Eukaryota > Metazoa > Chordata > Mammalia > Primates > Cercopithecidae > Macaca > Macaca fascicularis. The sequence goes on along the minus strand of NC_088380.1, from coordinate 90,210,024 downwards.
ACAGGGTAATGGCAAGTCAGAAGCAAGGCGGCCGCTGATACGGTCTTTGGAGATTGTGTCTTACAAGAAAGAGTGAAGAAGAACGGAAGTTGGATCTGAAGGGGCTAAAGAGAAATAAGGGGTACATCTGCAGTTACAGGTTAAAGTTTACGATATTCAATAAGCTTTCTACAGCAGGAAATGATTCCACATTTTGTAAATGTCAACAACCAGCAGCAATGTTTCACGCAAGATAGGCTTTGCAGTTTTTCTTTGGTTAACGACAAAATCCAACGAATAAATCTTGCATTTCTTATTAATCTTAACTTTTCCCATTTTTTAAAAAGAGTTTTCTACTATATACGCTATGTGAAATTAAGCACTGCCCATTCTAAATATGTTATTATCCCCTTTTGTTAGTTATCGCTGTGGATACCTTGTCAGGCAAAGAGGCAGACTGTTAATGATGTAATTTTAACATTCTCGTTCAAATTATTCAGTACTCTGGCCTTGTCACTGATGAATTCTGTCACCCTACTACCTATGCAATTAATATAATTATGCAGAATAAATATACCAGATGTTATGAATTTTGATGTTAAATATCTGCTGTGTTATTATGGAAGCATTTGAAGCACAAATTTTGAAAAAATATATAGATTTTTAAACCTATTTAGTTTTCAACATTTGACATGTGTTTGTTTTTGGATCTGTATAGCCTAAAACACTGCCTGTTATATAATAAGCTCTCATAAAACATATGATAAATATGTGAATGAATTACAATGTATGATGCTTTTCCTCTGTACTTAACAGTTGGAATGCCCTGAGTAATTTTGGCTGTCATGTTGTAAAGGAAGACATGATCGTAGATGAACCAGATTCAGGAGCAGATAGAAATTGAGCTTGAAATAAATACAGAGAGATAGGCACTCTTTATTAACTTTCCAATAAAAGATTAAACAAACTCTTAATTTCTAAAACTCATGCTCATTTATATTTCTTACATATTAATGTTTATCCAACATAACATTTTATCAAACTGGGCTATTATATTTTATGAACCACAAATGCACTCTGTATTACTTTTCATGGGGAAATTTTTAAACATTTAAGGAAATATCTTGAGGAGACGGATATTCCCGGTGTCAATTTTGTAGAATTTCTCAAGCACAAAACTGAAATGAAAATTTCAGCTTTGGCATTTGAGAGAAAAGTCTGACTGCCTTGTGGGATCATGATTTCTCAGGTACAAACTATGAGGATTTATTTTAAATGTTTGACAGCTCTCAGGTAGTAAAGATTAAAATGGAAATTTCTATGAAAGGGAAAGTCAGAAGCTAGGAGAGCCCAGAAGCTTGATGGTGAGAGTTATCTAAATTTATCCTGCTCTCCTTTCCTTGTGGAGGCCACAGTGAAATTAAAGTCCTGTTTAAATATTAATCTTTAATTCAGCTAAGACAGCATGAGACCTTCTGGACAAAAACTTATTTTTTTTTTTTCATAGAAGACAATATAACTGTAACAATTGATCAACCTAAAAAATTATTCAGGGAAAGAGAAATTTGGGGAAAATAAAGGATGTTCTTAGTTACATTCTCCCTACATTGATAACCTGGGAAGATTAGAATTTGATTGTTTCAAAGCAAGTGCATTAAAAATTGATTCATTAATTTTAAATTTTCTAACATTCTCATGGAAGTCAAACCTGAAAGTAAGAGACCTGGGAAATATCTCCAAAGAGGCACCTCTACTGTAGAAATCTACAAATATGGTTCTTTTTAAATTCTCTTTATATTGCCTGATTTTCCTTCTCCATCCACCTCAGTGTGAATTGTTTTCAGGTTTGTGTCTTCCTAATTCTTCTTTTCTCTGTTGACTACCTTGGAGCATTTTTTTTTGTCTTTGTGATTTACTCACAGATTTCTCTCTCTAGCCCTAACCTTTCCTTGATGTACTATTTCTCACTGGATTTGTGACTGAACATTGAGACTAGAGTCTGACTCTACAACTCTCTCTGAGACTGCATATCCTTATATATAATATTTTAAAATTTGGTTGCATAACTTCTAGAAACTATACTCCATCTCAAATTTAATTTCTCCTTCATTATCTTCTGTGCATATTGTTCCTTTGCATTTATTCTTCCCTCACCATGTTTGTAGCACTGTGAATGTTAATTATTCAAATTGAGTCACTCTTGCCATATCCTACTAAGACAGAAATGAGGGGCTAGGGGAAAAGCTCTTGGGGCACATAGCACCTGTTCCAAAAATTTAATTTTCCACAAGTTCAGCTGTGGAGATGGCCTGCCATGACTCTAAGACTGCTGTTACCTACCACTGTCACTTGCCAATCAGAGCTTGCCAGTTCCCAAAAGCTTCGCTAGTGTCAATGAGCTTTCTTTCAAAGTGATAGGTAGCATTTCTCTTTCTAATAAAGCTCTCAAACGTTCTCTTTGTTCTTCAGACATACTGAAGACCAACTGGTCTGTGTGTATGCTGAAAATTGGAACTGTTGCTTCCCAAATAAAAGACTTTAGAAATTTGTCTCTATATTTTAATTGACTTTGACATGCTCATTATGTCATGCTTACGTGTGATTTGCATCAGTAATTACTGTCAAAGTATATGTGTAATTTCCATCCAAGTAAATGCTGCATGAAGTGGATAGTTTATCCAAAGAGATAGGTGGGTGACCCTCTGAAGGATGCTTGAATTCAGGACACGTTTGACCAAAATTGCATTGTACTTTATTCTAACAAAGGATTTAGCAATCATTTCCAGTGAACTTCTTTCAAACTGCTTTTTACTGAAATGGAACTATTGTAATCTCAAAGAATAACTAAACACCACTATAACTGAAGTTTAATTTCCAGTTCACTGGACACAGGCTTAGCAAGAACTGCAATTTGAGTACACACAATTATACCTTCCCATGTTCATTACAGATTAAAGTACTTACACATCAGACAGGGCTAGCAAAGAAAATGAACAACCTTAAGAGTTGGTTTCCTGGTTTACAATTAGGAATTCTAGAAATATAACCCTTTCCCATTGCATTTCTTATTTTTTCTGGAAAAAATTGATGGTCAGCTCACCAATTTAGTAGTTTCCAAGACCACTAAAAACCATATTTTTTTTAAAATGGGCAAAGCAAATAAATAAATTTATAACTTTTAAATGTAGTGCTGTTTGAAAGTCACATTTAAATTCATCTCAATCCCATTCTGCAGTGATGTTTTCTACTATGCAAGACCTATATATCTGACTTGTTTAGAAATATCTGTTGAATTAATCTTGCCTTTCAACTATTAATGTGTGAAAGCTGAGAGTTTGAATTTCAGGATCTAATGAAGCATTGCTGAGACAAATTATTTTTTTCCACACAGTTTCTGATATTTATAATTGGGTTTTGGCTGGGCGCCGTGGCTCACACCTGTAATCCCAACACTTTGGAAGACTGAGGCAGGTGGATCACCTGAGGTCAGGGGTTCGAGAGCAGCCTGGCCAACATGGCGAAACCCTGTCTCTACTAAAAATATAAAAATTAGCCGGGCATGGTGGTGCATGCCTATAATTCCAGCTACCCAGGAGGCTGAGGCAGGAAAATCTCTTGAACCCAAGAGGCAGAGGTTGCAGTAAGCCAAAACACAGCACTGCACTTCAGCCTGGGTGACAAAGAGTCAGACTCTGTCTCAAAAAAATACCTAGAAAACAAAAAACAAAAGTAATTAGGTTTTTATATATTTTCTAGAAAAGGAAAAGAAGAAAACGTCTTTGTCTTTCTTGCAGAAATGAAGTATTTGCTATGAAGATTAAATATGTATTCCCTTGGGCCTGGTATTAGTCTGGAGTCCTAAAAATATAATTTAGAATTAGTTTGAGATTTTACAACTGTAGTATAAAAGATCTGAGTTTCTTTTCTTTCTTTTGTGAGACAGAGCCTGGCTCTGTCGCCCAGGCTGCAGTGCAGTGGTGCGATTCGGCTCACTGCAAGTTCCACCTCCTGGGTTCACGCCATTCTCCTGCCTCAGCCTCCCGAGTAGCTGGGACTACAGGCACCCGCCACCACGCCCGGCTAATTTTTTTGTATTTTTAGTAGAGAGGGATTTCACCGTGTTAGCCAGGATGGTCTCAATCTCCTGACCTCGTGATCCGCCCACCTCGGCCTCCCAAAGTCCTGGGATTACAGGCATGAGCCACCGCGCCTGGCCTAAAGATCTGAGTATTTTTAAAGTTTGTATATGTAGATTGATAATTTTATGGTGGGCAAGGTGGTTGAATGAGAGTTAGGACTCCACTCCACTCTTTGATTGTGCATAACATCAGTTATATCACCTTATATGTATATTCTAAACTTCTTGGATTATTTATATATAACAATAAAAAATTTAAGTTAATATGCATTTACTTCTATCTATAATTTTAACAGCTACAAAGAGGAATTTGCAACAAAGGTAAGGCAGTAAAATAAGTACAAAATTCTGATCTTATTATCTAGAATCTTTCATACTATGCAAATTTTTGTGTGACTGTTTTTAATGATTGTTTCAATTATAGAATATACTCTTACAATGACTGTGTAGCTGAGAATGAGGATTAACAAGTGTGAAACTTAGTACATTAAGAAAACTCTATTCTAGTATATAAAAAATTATTTGGTTAATATGGCATTAGAAATATCTAAGCTCTTTATAAGAAAGTATTCACTTGTGGGTGCTACTAATGATTATATTTTACAACATTTTTATTTCTATAAAATATTCTGAACAACTACATTTAGAGCCCATATTGGTTTTAAAAATAATATTGGCCGAGTTCTATGCCTATAATCCCAGAACTTTGAGAAGCTGAGGCTGGCTGGGGGCTTGAGCTCAGGAGTTCGTGACCAGCCTGGGCAACATGGTGAAACCTCATCTCTACAAAAAGTACAAAATGCAGCCAGGCAAAGTGGTATATGCCCATAGTCCCAGCTGCATGGAAAGCTGAGATAGGAAGATTGTTTGAGCCTTGGAGTTTGAGGCTACAGTGAGCCACAGTTGCACCTCTGCACTAATAAAATAAAAAATAAAAGCATAAAAACTGACCTGAAAAAACACTTTGTATCAGAGAAACAATAACAAAACCTAATATACTTGAAGTCAGACTCCCTTTGTACAAACAAATGAAATTAAGTGAAATGAAATAAAATGAAATGATGGCACTTTCACTAAGTTAGCAAAAAGCAATTAATAATATATGTTATGTTCTTGAGTAATGGTAAAACCAGGTAGTGTTGCAATACTGGTTTCAACATGATCTGATAGAATTCTTTTGAAAGACAATTTTCTGATTGTAATCAATAGATAAAGTATGTCATCATATTCTTTTTTGTTTGTTTGTTTGTTTGTTTGTTTTGAGACAGAGTCTTGGTCTGTTGCCCAGGCTGGAGTGCAATGGCGTGATCTCGGCTCACTGCAACCTCTGCCTCCCAGATTCAAGTGATTCTCCTGCCTCAGCCTCCTGAGTAGCTGGGATTACAGGCACACGCCACCATGCTGGGCTAATTTTTGTATTTTTAGTAGAGACAGGGTTTCACCATGTTGGTCAGGCTGGTCTCTAATTCCTGACCTCGTGATCCACCTGCCTCGGCCTCCCAAAGTGTCATCATATTCTTTGCCAAGCAGTGCAACTCCTGGAATTTAACACAAGCAGTAATTCAGTAAATAACTATTTATTATAGAAAAGCAAGGAAATAGTAAAAAAGTTACAGTAAAAAACATTAAGTAATTAAGAATATGTATTCTTAATATGTTTTACAAGAGTTATTATTGCAATGATACATTTTAATTACAAAATAATATGTTAATTGTAGAAAACATAGAAAAAAAAAGACAAGAAAATACACTGAAAATAAAAATTGTTACTCCAACCTAAAAATCCACTGCCATCATATTGATTTTTATGATGGTTTGTCTGTCTGTCTTCATTTCCCTCTTTGTTTTTCTAAAAACAGAGTATGCCAGCCAGCAGCTCAATATCAAGCATATTTATGTTTCTTACATTGACAGAAACTTAATACCATCATCTGTGGGTAAACTATAGATTTTCCTGTTTACCTACTCATGAGGAAGCACATCATGTAAAGGCTGGGGAAAATGTTTGCTCATATTACACTCTCGTTAAATACTGTTTTAGTGCTTACTAGTAAGATTTCTCCATCAGAAAATGAGAATAATAATACTTAACAGTATTTTGCTATTTTTACTCAGAATAGGTGTTTGATTTCAATCATATAATGGTTATGGACTAAATTTTGTTCTCCTCTCATTCATATGTCGAAGCCCTAAACCTCAATCCCTCAGAATGTGACTGCATTTAGATACTGGGTAGGCCATAATTCCATCTGACAGGTGGTTCTTATAAGAAGAGAATATTTGGACGCAGAGATGCCAAGGGTACGTGTGTGCAGGGCAAAGTCCATCTAAGGACGCAGTAAGAAAATGGCCATCTGCAAGCAAAGAACAGAGGCCTCAGGGAAAACTAAACTTATGAAAACTTGATCTTGGATTTCCACCCTCCAGAGCTGTAAACAAATGCATTTCTGTTTAAGCCACCCAATCTGTAATAATTCATTATGGAAGCAAACTAATATACAATTTTTTAAATTATTTTTTAATTTTGAAATAATTATAGATTTGTGAAAGTTGATCATATGGTTTGGGTTATTCTTGTCCTACTGAAGCAAAGCACAATGGAGAGGAGCTAACACATGCACAGCATGTAACATTGCTCCAGGAACGAATTGTTTCCCAGCCTAGCTGCTGAAACCGCCTACTGTAGCCTGAAACCACTGTTATCTAGTAACTAACTACTAAAATGACCTGCTGTGACTCTAAGACTGGTTTTACCTACCATGGTCACTCACCAATCCTCAAAACTTTACTAGTGCCAATGAACATTTTTCAAAACAATGCATAACATTTATGCTTTTATTTAAACCTCCAGCTTTCTCATTGTTCTTTAAACATACTGAAGAAAATCTAGTCTGTGTGTACTCCCCAAATTGCAGTTATTACTTCCAAAGTAAAATGTTTTAAGTTTAGACATCTATCTCTATATTTTGTTTAACTTCAAAATATTTATAGGTATTTGCAAAGGAGAACAGAAAGGTCCAATGCACTTAGGGAGAAAAAAAAAAAGCCTCTAACATTGCCTCCCAAATCCCATATGATCAAGTCTTTGTCCACCTTGCCAGACAGCTCACAAGATCCCCTCACACTACGATCCAGGAATCTATAGTAGCTAGACTTGAGTTCCTCACATGTACTGGGCACTTCCACCATAACAAGCTATGCAATAATCTATGCTGTAGGTCTTCCTTGACTGGCTGTTCCTTCCCCATCCTTCAAGTTTCAGCACAATTGTTGGTTCTTCAAACAAACCTTTCCAATTTCTCAAATAGGGCCCTTTCTCAAATAGCAGTTCATCTGGTTTCTTCATAGCAGTTATCAGAATTAGTGATTTTATTTTTATAAAGATAATCATTTGTTTACTTTTTCTCCCGAGTAGACTTTGAGTTTCAGTGAAGCAGAGATCAACGTCTACTTTATGTTGGACAAAACATAGCAGTCAATAAACTGTTGATGAATAAAATAATGACTAGTATGATCAAATATATTAGAGAGATTAGTCTAAGAGAAGTGTGTAAGATGAATTAGAAAGGAGAAACCTCCAGGTGAGAAATTAGTTGGTAGGCTATGGTGAGTGACTTGGTGTGTCATTAGGGAAGAGAATAACTTGATGATAATGAGAATAAAGCCAGAAAGAATTTGAGAAATATTAAGAAGGGAAGGAGTAAAATGACATTTTATATTAGAGAAGTATAAGAAAATATTATCAATATTTCTATATGTTGTAATACTGTTTAGGTATTTTTAGGTACATTATTGACTATAATTCATATTTTTTTCCTAGTCTATGTTTTTATTTGTATTTGTTTATCAATTTTTAAGTATGTATTTTGCACGGGTCTTTTTCTGTGTACTTTAGTCAAAATCAATGACAAGAAAAATTATACTATTGTTAATAATCCTACAAGACATCAAAATATACATTACATACACAGTTGTAATAAAACATGAGAAACACTGATTACAAATCATACACTATTAAGGAAATTCTAATATATTAGATTATATAGCTGGGATGAGCATACATTTAACTTCATTTCCTAGTTTATGCCTGATTTCCTGTGGTTATTTCAATAGTGTGCACTCTTAACTCTTCTTATTAAAAGTGAGAGGATCCAGATTTGAGTCCAAAGTTTGTTTTCAGACATAAATTTAAAAAACCATAGGGTGATATATAGTAGAATAAATAATGTTACTGTCTTTTATTCCCAAGAAAAAAAGTCGCTAAATTGAGGACCTCATATTAAACATAAAGTCATTGCTGACTGAAAGTAGGTATTAACCATTTATATTTGTATAATTATGTATATTTATGAAGATATGAAAGATGCCTAACTATCAATAATATAGTAACATTGGTGATATTTGGTTTGCAGTATCCTTTTTGATGAAAACCTGAGTTATTCATGTTTAAATTATAGAAATCTTACAAAACAATACCTCTAAATTTTATCAAAGTATATACTATATTCAAATATGTCAGGTTTCCTCACGAATAGGTCAACAAGAAAATCTATCATCTACCCACAGATGATGATATTAAGTTATTGTCAGTGTAAGGAACATAAATATGCTTCTTATTGAGCCACTGGCTAGCATAATCTGTTTTTAAGTATTTTAGTGCCCACTGGAATAAAATATACCTAGTAAACTATTCAAAATATTACTTGGATTATATTAGCTCGGAGTCACAATATATGTGGTTTAGTTGAAGTCACCATGAATTTTTATAGCAATGAAATATCTATTTGCATGCCACAATCATATGTAGCTGTCTTTATAATAAAGTAAGCTGACTTTTTCCAATCCAAAGTTTTTCCCCCTTTAGTAAACAGGCCTGTTGTTCTGTTTTCACAGTGAGAAAAGTGCATGATCTGTCCCTTTACCCCACCTTGCCCTTTTACCTCTCTGGCATTTATCAGGTTGCTTCTGTTTCCTCGAGGGTGGTGGGGAGTGGAGATAATGTTTAAAGATAAAGAAACAAAAGCCATTAGACTTTGTAGAGGTTGTGCGTGGTCCCCTCTTAGCAACTGAGGAATATCTAATACCTTCTGCCGTTGAAGAAGTTCAATCACTAGTTTCTTCTTCTCAGGGCGTCTCTGTAGAATCTTTGAACACTTGCTGGCTCCTTCTCCATGAAACCTCCTCCACCACCCCTGGGCTTTTGAAATATACCTTGGAACTGCATTCTCTGGTCACTTTTAAGGACACACTCTCAGTTACTGCCCTGTACCATTATTATTCACGGGTCTCTGCTCCCTGATAAGCAGTCATTTTGTGACAGATGCTTTTAAGTTGGGACTAGCCCAGCTACCCCCTTCACTTTTTGCAAGATTGCTGGTGAAATGCAGCTTCTCTCTTCACCTTATTGACAAGGGCAACTTCCTTTTACAGGATTTGACTCTATAAGAACCCATGTGTGCTCTGCCTTGATAGTAGTAAACAAGTTTCTGCAATTTACTAGAATTCATCTAGGAGTGAGATTCATCCTTTCCCACAAATGCTTCCTGTTACTCCAATGGGGTCTTTTGCTGAGCTCTTGCTTGGTTTGAGGAGGAAAGTACAATTGCTCTTTTATGACACAGAGAAGTAGAAATATAACAGACTTGAACTCTCTGTAAAAGAGAGGAAGTTTCTTTCAGAGCTACATCTCTTTTTAAACAAATTCCTTTATATCATCAAATCGCCTGTTTCCAACTTCTTTTCTTACAGAGATGAGTTAGAACATGGTAATGAGCATAGGGTTGCAAGATTAATTTAGACCACATTTTATCACAACCTAGAAAAAGATCTTGTACTACTATTTATCATATTTTCATACTTAACTATTACTTATTGTCCTCATAGCAATGAGTGAATGACTTCAGACAAAACAGTGAAACAATTCTTTAAAAATTCATTTGTATATCTGTACATCTGTCCTTTATTCACAAGCAATTTTTGACTTGTATATTAAAATTAGCATTTTATCTGTTAGTAATGTAGTTGTTTAGAGCATATCTCATATTAATTTTGAAGAAAATATTTCCTTGAGTATATATGTCCATCTTGAATATTGAATGGCTATAGGTATAAACATAAAGATTCTAATATATCTAGATTTCTATGTTCTGAGAGCTATATTTTAAAAAGAATTTTGTATTACACTTAAAAATAAGACTTTTTTTCTATTTAAAGTCATCTGTAATCTCTAAAAGAAAAATACATGTAACAGTAATGTTTTAATTCTGAGATACATTAAGTTTCACAAAAACACATGTTCATTACAAAACATCTGTACCTTCAAAAATTATGTCCATTCTTTGAATATGATTTGTAGCAATTAATATACATAGTTGGGACAGTTAAATATCAAGCTGTATATCAGCTTGAATAAGATATGGTGCTCAATTGTCTGTCTGTCTAGATGTTGCTGTGAGGGTATTTTATAGATGCAATAAGCTTTTAAGGAAAGTTTTAAGGAAAGATTGCCCTTCATAATGTGGGTTGGCCTCATCCAACCAATTGAAGGCTTTAAGAGCAAACAAAGGGTGGCTGGGCGCGGTGGTTTACGCCTGCAATCCCAGCACTTTGGGAGGCTGGGGCAGGCGGATCACAAGGTCAGAAGATAGAGACCATCCTGGTTAACACGGTGAAATCCGGTCTCTACTAAAAATACAACAACAACAACAACAACAACAACAACAAAAATTAGCCAGGCTTGGTGGCAGGCGCCTGTAGTCCCAGCTACTCGGGAGGCTGAGGCAGGAGAATGGTGTGAACCCGGGAGGCAGAGCTTGCAGTGAGCCGAGATCGCGCCACTGCACTCCAGCCTCCGTGACAGAGCGACAATCCGTCTCAAACAAACAAAAACAAACAACAACAACAAAACAAAGGGTGAGGCTTCCCAGGAAAGAAAGAGTTCTGCTTCAAGTCTTAACATAAAAATCTTGCTTGAATTTTCAGCTTGCTAGCCTGCCCTATGGATTTCCAACTTGCCAGACCTCACAATTCTAACAGCCCATTTCTTAAAATAAATCTGTGTGTATCTATTATCTATCTCCATCTTTCTCTAGCTTTATCTCGATCATCCCTTTACCATTGGTTATGTTTTTCTGGAAACTCTGACTGATACAAGTGATACTGATTATAAACTATACTCAAATTCCTTGTAATCATTCCTTTTAAAATTTTGCAGCCCGGGCGCAATGGCTTACTCCTGTAGCACCAGCACTTTGGAAGGCCAAGGTGGGCGGATCCCTTGAGCTCAGGAGCTCGAGACCAGCCTGGGCAACACAGCGAGATCACAGCTCTACAAAAAAAAACAAAATAAAAAAATGAGCAGGAGCTGGGCACGGTGGCTCATGCCTGTAATCCTAGCACTTTGGGAGGCCGAGGCAGGTGGATCATTTTAGGTCAAGAGTTTGAGACAAGCCTGGTCAACATGATGAAACACCGTCTCTATTAAAACTACAAAAATTAGCTGGTTGTGGTGGTGGCGCATGGAGTCCCAGCTGCTTGGGAGGCTGAGACAGGATAATCCCTTGAACCCAGGAGGCAGAGGTTGCAGTGAGCCAAGATCGTGCCACTGCACTCCATCCTAGATGGCAGAGTGAGACTCTATCTCAGAAAAAAAAGGGGGAGGGGGCACAGGTGGCATGCGCCTGTGCTCCCAGGTACTCAGGAGGCTGAGGTGGGAGAATTGAGCCCAAGATGTCATGGTTGCAGTGAGCTGTATTAGGCCACTGCACTCCAGCTTGGGTGACAGAACTATACCCTGTCTCAAAAATAAAATAAAAATAATTAAAATTTAGCAACAATGCAGGACAGTTTTAAACAATATGTATTTCACTCAGAGCATGACCATTCGTAGCATAGTTGATTTTTAGAAAAATGTCCTTAATATTTTTGTGATTCATGTTAAAATCTAGACAAATGTATGAACTACAAAGCCTCTTTTATGTAACACTTAAAGATATTTTTGTATTTGTCCATTCAAATCTAATTAGACTTAACATTTTATTTTAAGGATGAAACAATAATTTCTTGGTAGTTCCAAAATATAATACAAAAGTTAAATTGCTACTATAGTTCTCATAGGAAACATTTGCGTTGCTAAAAGGGTCTCTTGCTTTCAGTTGATATGAGTGGGGGAAGAAGAGCAAGGCTTCCTTTTTAAAACTATTTCTTTCAGTAGAGGGAATTGGCAGTGGTGATGTTACCACCAAATCATTAAGCTATAACTCTTACTCTCTTCAAATATCATTGAACAAGGTGCTAACTTACCCCCTGGTTAAGTTTTATTTGAAAGATGTTATGTAACTTTATTGAAGTCAACCTAAGTACTAAAGCTTCTGCACATTACTTGAAAAGATGCTTTCACATTATATTCAGGTATAGATTTTTGGCTGTGTGTGGGGGGGTGCCTGTGGTTGTGTGTATGTGAGTATGTGTGTGTATATATTCTTTTTGCTTTCACTTGTTCATTTATACTATCACGTGAGAAAAATTTCAAATAAAAAATTTTGGGTTCCTTAGAAAACGAAATGGATTTAAATAAACTAATGCTAAATGTATTTTACAAAGTTTACTTTTTAATAGCTATAATACTGGCTATTATGTTAGTAGCCAAAACACATATTAGGATTAAGATATAATTTCCTCTCTATTATTTTGATTTATATTAATTTTATAATCACTTGTTGGCTTATAAGAGATATGATTAAAAATTTTCCTAATGCTATTTAGTTAATGCAATCTCTTTTGATACTCTTACTGTCTCGGGTATCTTTTTCTGTTTATTTGATTGTGTGAATTTTTTAAATAATTGCTTTTATACAGACGATGCACTTTCAAGAAACCATTCATTATTATAGATTTTATTTTTGTAAAGGTAATACATACTTTTATCTTAACTTTTGTAATGTTAATATCTTTAGTATTTAGGTTTTTACTTCCCTGTTATATTTGGAATGTTTAAATCTATTTGTTGTGAAGATTTATGTAATAACAATAAGTGAAAATGATATACCTAAAGCTGTATTTTTCATATTTTTATACTGACTAGAAGAGATAATAGAAGTTTACTAGACTACAAATTATTTGGTCATGCACAATTTGAGGAATGCCAGAAATGACACTAAATTATGTGTTCAACTTTTTAGGCTTCTGAAGGCTGAGACCAAAATAAACGTCAAATAGCAGTTGTTGACTGGTTATCAAAGCAAAACAAACATAGAGGCCCCACTAGCTTTAAGTACTGCACAACACAAGAGACCAGAGACAACTGATTTACCAATATTAAGTCTCAGAAAGTAAAATATTTTTAACATGTCCTTCTCTCTAGTCCCTTGTCCCTCACTTAATCTATTCAGCTCACTTTTCATCAAGAATATTTCAATATCCAGGCATGGTGGCATGTGCCTATCATCCTAGCAACTCAGGACGCTGAGGTGGGAGGATTGCTTGAGCCTAGTTGAGGCTGCAGTGAGCCGTGATTGTGCCACTGCACTCCAGCCCGAGTGACAGAGCAAGACCTCATCTTGAAAAATAAAAATAAAAAAAGAATACTTCATACTTACAATTTATATAGTTGAAAACAGGGATTTTAATGTATAGCATGTAGTGTTTATCAGAAAGCATTCTCCAGAGAAACAGACCCAATAGGGGAAATATAAAAAAACAGATTTATTTTAGGAACTGACTCATATGATTTGGAGGAAAGAGAGAGCTGAAATTTTTGCATTTCTAGTAATACTGTCTAGTTTATATATTAAGTTTCTTGCATGCAAGAAACTTCTATTTATCATCTCTTTTAATTACTTAGGAAAATTTATTTTTTTAATGTAGTGAAGTTTTTTGTTATTTTTGTTGTATATATTTAAGTTGTACTTTATAGGATATATATGGATCTTCTACTATGAACTGTAATAAATTGCCTAATACATTCTTCTTTCCCATATATCCCCATACTTTGTGTTTAAAATATTAGTCTTTAACTTCTGATGAATACAATGAGGCAATCAGCATGCTTATTTATTTTGCATATTCCTAGTCCTTATCCCTTCACCATTGTGTGCTATTATATCTATTTTTGTACCAAAAGACATATTATTTATACAGTATATAATTTTTATACATAGGATTTAGTCTTTTTTCCATGACTATATTTGTTCAATTCTTGCCATTAGATGGTTTATTCAAGCTTGTACTTGGATTTCTCGATTGTCTAAAGCTTGTGTTCTAGTAGAAAAATGGTCAGAGAACCTGAGCTTTTCCATGTTCATAACACATTGTCCGTGACCTTTATATCAATCTGAATGGATACAAAATCTTTGGTTCATATTTCCTTTCCTTGTGCATCTTAAATACATTGCTCTAATGTCTTCTGATGTGAAGTGTTGCTATTAAAAAGTGAGTTGGTCTGTTAACGGCCAAAGGTGTTTTCTACTTTGTCTCTAAGGCAAATAATGGACTTTTGCCTTTCAAATTAGCACTGACTTATTTTAGCATTAGAATTTTTAACATGGGAAATTTGAAACATTTTGTGTTTAAAAATACATATTTACTGGCAACTGCATCTAAAAGTGGATTTAGACAACTTAAAACTTCATATATACACACATTTGCCCTTTGCCTATTTGTAGATGCATTGTCAAGTGAGCATGATGACTAATGGTAAATTGAAGAAAACTGAGGGACGATTCCTACATTTGCTGTTGAAGACATGAGCAAAATATCTGCATTGAAAGAAAATGTTTTAATTTAATTCTATAGTTGCTGTATTGCCTAACAACCAACCGTCTTCTTCATGCTAAGTGCACTTTTCTGGATGTGAGGATACAGACTAAGTATAACAGACACTTGATATACCCTTGTGGGGCTTAAAGCATAGAGTGGAAGACAGATATTTGTTAAATAACTAGTAAGTCACACTGCTATCTTAAAAAGTCTTTTTTCCAATCTTTGTGACTGCTTACATGGTAGAAGGAAGATAGATAAATGGGCTATACTGGTAACAGTTGGCAGAATATATATGAATAGGCTGATTAAGAAAAAAATTAGATAATTTAAAGCAAAGCAATTATTTGGGAGCAAGGATCTGCACAGGAACAAAAATTTAAAGAACAACAACAACAAAATCCTTAAAGCCTATGTATGATACCCTTGCCAATGCGGTCTTTTCTAAGAATGATGTAAATTTCCAGACTTCTTTGAAATTAGTACTTGCTAGTGACAGTCCTAGCAATTCTAGGGGAATTCTTGGTCTTCTCTTATATTCAGCCAGTCTATATTCTGTTTCCAAATCCCAGATAATGACATTTACTATTGTCACAGCCATCATTTATTGAGCACCTCAATATTCCAGTATTTTCTTTTAATATCCCCAAAAAGAAATATTATGTCCATTATTTCAACATAAATATGTAAAGCTTCAGAAATTTTTATGAATTGCCATATTGTGGATTACTAGTAATTTGAAGATGCAGAAACTGATTTAGGTTCTGCCCGAGTCCATAGTGTTAAAGGTTAACTTATGTAATTACAATATTATCTTTACTAGAAAAAATAGTAAAGAAAGGTTGGTATGAAGATAAATCAAGAGTATATAGTTTCATGTAGGTGGTTAATTAAAACAAATGAGAGATCACTAATAGTAGATGTTTGTAAATTAGCACAGGGCCCAGATAGCAGGTAATACTCTGAATTAAGTGCCATGATCATAACAGCAACATGTTACATGTATGTGTGTCTAGCTCTTGTTTTCCTAAACCATGTCCCCATACACATTACATCAGTAAACATTCTATACATGTAGAAGAAACATACTGTGTCATTTATATTTTTATAATGCAAGGAAAGTCCTGGGTAAGATCAGGGCACTTTGAGACTTCGGAAAGAAAGTAAAATATTGGTTATACGAGGATCTGCCTAATTTTTAAAAAGCATGGACTGCCTATGTAAATCTCTTTTTTTCTTTTCTTTTTCCTTTTTTTTTTTTTTTTTTTTGAGACAGAGTTTTGCTCTTGTTGTCCAGGCTGGAGTGCAATGTTGTGATCTCAGCTTACCACAACCTCTGCCTCCGAGGTTCAAGTGATTCTCCTTCCTCAGTCTCCAAAATAGCTGGGATTACAGGCACGTACCACTACACCTGTTTCTCCATGTTGGTCAGGCTGGTCTTGAACTCTCAACCTCAGGTGATCCGCCCACCTCAGCCTCCCAAAGTGTTGGGATTACAGGCGTCAGCCACCTTGCCTGGCCACCTGTATAAATCTTAACAGCTTCCTCATTACTGCTGTTCCAAGTGATAAATAAAGACTAACCAGATAAACCTCAAAAATAATTCTACCTCATTTGTATTCTGCAAGTACCAGGAGGTTATGACTAACTGCAGAGGAGGTCCCAAACTAATAAAAAGTCTTTCATCTTTGGACCAGACTGTGTTGAATCCATGTTTTCTGTGTTTCCCTTTATTTGCTCCTACAATGTTTCTCTGCTTTCCATTCTCTGTTTTTTTGCTCTTATTAGCCAATATCTGTCCTGGATATTTAATCTCTCACTTAGGCTGTAATTATTCATGGAGATAACCCTCAAAATACATATGAAAAACCAACATCTAAACTATTGAAATCAACACCTATATATCTAAACCTAGTGTTTATTGACACAACTTTGAATCTCCATGTGGATTATCAAGAGTCAAATCAAGCTCATGGTGACTATGAATTCACAGCACATCTCAATACAGAAGTCATCCTTCATTTCCTAACTTAGTTAAGGACCTCTTTTATTCAGACACTTGCTTCTGGAACGGTTTCTCCCTTCTCTTTATTACCCACAACCAATTGGTCACTGGCTTCTTTAATATTTATCTTATATTTGCACCTGAATTTCTGCATGTTTAATGCCATTGTTTTAATTCACATCCTTATCATCTCTTGCTTGTAGTAATGCAATATTCTCCCTGTTAGCATCTTCTGTTTCGCCTTCCCAGCAATCATTTCCCACATTGCTGAAAATATTGTGCTGTTACTTCCTTGCCTAAAAATCCTTTAATGGCCTCCATTTTCTAGAAAATACTGTTTAAAATACCTGCATAATATACAATGCCATTTGTGGTCTCATTTCAGTCTCTCTCCCTAATTTTATTTTTCTCCATTCCCCAGTATAACTGATGTAATAAAGGTTCAAGTGTAACACAGTAACTCGTCCACAGCCATTAAGACTCAACTCAAAATTGGCTAGCCATAAGTAGAAAGCTGAAACTGGATCCTTTCCTTACTCCTTATACGAAAATTAATTCAAGATGGATTAGAGACTTAAATGTTAGACCTAATACCATAAAAATCCTAGAGGAAAACCTAGGTAGTACCATTCAGGACATAGGCATGGGCAAAGATTTCATGTCTAAAACACCAAAAGCAACGGCAGCAAAAGCCAAAATTGACAAATGGGATCTCATTAAACTAAAGAGCTTCTGCACAGCAAAAGACACTACCATCAGAGTGAACAGGCAACCTACAGAATGGGAGAAAATTTTTGCAATCTACTCATCTGACAAAGGGCTAATATCCAGAACCTACAAAGAACTCAAACAAATTTACAAGAAAAAAACAAACAACCCCATCAAAAAGTGGGCAAAGGACATGAACAGACATTTCTCAAAAGAAGACATTCATACAGCCAACAGACACATGAAAAAATGCTCATCATCACTGGCCATCAGAGAAATGCAAATCAAAACCACAATGAGATACCATCTCACACCAGTTAGAATGGCAATCATTAAAAAGTCAGGAAACAACAGGTGCTGGAGAGGATGTGGAGAAATAGGAACACTTTTACACTGTTGGTGGGATTGTAAACTAGTTCAACCATTATGGAAAACAGTATGGCGATTCCTCAAGGATCTAGAACTAGATGTACCATATGACCCAGCCATCCCATTACTGGGTATATACCCAAAGGATTATAAATTATGCTGCTATAAAGACACATGCACACGTATGTTTATTGCAGCACTATTCACAATAGCAAAGACTTGGAATCAACCCAAATGTCCATCAGTGACAGATTGGATTAAGAAAATGTGGCACATATACACCATGGAATACTATGCAGCCATAAAAAAGGATGAGTTTGAGTCCTTTGTAGGGACTTGGATGCAGCTGGAATCCATCATTCTTAGCAAACTATCACAAGAACAGAAAACCAAACACCGCATGTTCTCACTCATAGGTGGGAACTGAACAATGAGATCACTCGGACTCAGGAAGGGGAACATCACACACCGGGGCCTATCATGGGGAGGGGGGAGGGGGGAGGGATTGCATTGGGAGTTATACCTGATGTAAATGACGAGTTGATGGGTGCAGCACAGCAACATGGCACAAGTATACATATGTAACAAACCTGCACGTTATGCACATGTACCCTACAACTTAAAGTATAATAATAATAAATAAATTAAAAAAAAAAAAAAAAGACTCAACTCATGTAACAACTACTTGATAAAGTTTTTGCAGACAGTTCCTACTATATGTAGGTGAAAAACTATATTACATACTTCTTCACATTATATTAAAATAGCAGATTAACTTTTCTATTTCTCAAGTAAACCACGACTTGTGTATTTAAACACACACACACACACACGTGCATGATAATATACACTGAGCTTAGCAGAGTGAGTCCTGTATGTGATGCATACATAGTATGTGTTAAAGTAATATCGTTTGGAAGCATAAATAACAGTTTAGAGTAGAAGTGTTTTCAGATTTCTGCATGAGGAGAGCTCAGCAAGTAAGCAAGCTTTGATCCTGGTTTATATACATTCCTAATGAATAATTATATCCTAAATCTGCCCAACTCCCTTCCTTTGAACAGAGATGAATGATATTATATCGTACTTGTTTCTCATTTGGGATTTTTGAAATTATAAAGATGTTGAATCTAGCAATTTAAAAGTACTTACAAAGAAAAATATGCTTGTAGATTGAATAAATACTTTGGAAATACATTAATCCACGATGTTGATGTGCATATAGTAAATTGTGTAATGTGAGAAACACTTTTCTTTAATCATAGACCTGAAAGTGTCTTTTAATTAAGCAAGCCTGAATGCCTCTGATTTCATATCCCTTTGAGATTGAAATCTTAAAAATAATTTGACTTCAATTCTGAGCTTTATACTAAAATAAATTACAAATAGATTGGTTGCATACCAAAGAAAGCTAAACTTGAATGTCAGATTTAAAATATAAACTTTTATATTTTTTATGAGGCTCTGTTACAGACCAATTTTTTACTTCATATGATATATATATAATATGATATATAGATATATATCTATATAAGATATATATATTTGCTTCACATATACATAATTATGAAGTAAAAATATATATCATATATATCATTATAAACACACACACACACACACACAAACGTGTTCCCAAGATTTACAAGAGTTGACATGCTTGTATTCAAGCTAGTAGAAAACATCAAAGTTTGTATTCAAAACTCTATCTAATTCTAAAGCCTCAGGTCTTTCTACTACACTGTTCTGCTTTTCAGCATGTCTCTTAAATCAACCATGCTTAAACTATTTCTGTTACTGTACTCCATAAGTTTCAAGAGTTTCATAATTTTTTCTTCTAGAAACTCATTTAGAGGCCTTAAGAATCAACAATAAATAGGGCAAGATAGGCTGGGCATGGCGGCTCATGACTGTTGCAGTGAGCTGAGATGACGCCACTCCAGTCTGGGCGACAGAGCGAGACTGTCGGAAAAGAAAAAAAAAGAAAGCTTACTTTCTGGTGCGCTGTTGAAAAGAGCTAAAAAATTATCTTACCAACCTATCCTCCTGAAGTCAACTAAAGATAACCATCAGTTTCTTCCTAAAATACAGCTGTGAAATTGTAGCTGTTGGAAGGGTTAGTATGACTAGTCATTACAGAGACATAGACTCTATAATCTGATGAAGACAATTTTCCTAACATATTCTTCAATTAAAAGTCATGGTATTAAGCATGATATTTATTCTCTTTGTGCCTCTATATTCTTGTATGTTAAATGAAAATAATAATATTATCTACCCTACAGCATGCTTATGAAAAGTAAGTAAAAAATAGATACAAAATACTTTGCCCAGGAGATGAGACATAATGAGTGCTCAATATATTTTTTATTTTATTAATTAATTAATTTATTAATTAATTAATTTATTTATTTTTGAGACGGAGTCTTGCTCTGTCGCCCAGGCTGGAGTGCATTGGCACCATCTCGGCTCACTGCAAACTCTGCCTACCTGGTTCAGATGATTCTCCTGCCTCAGGTTCCCGAGTAGCTGGGATTATAGGCTGTATTATTTTTTAACTCAAAATCCTAGCTTTGAGCCCAAATTTCTGTTTTCTCCCTCTTTATTTTTAACATCACCCAGCTGGATGTCCATCCCTTGCCTAATCTGCTCAAACCTAGTTCCTAAAATTCCTATTCCTGACCGAGGAAGGAAAACAATGTGTGCAGCTCCACATGGAAACATCTGATTGGTCTTGGAAATGGAGTTTAGTCTGGAATCCTGCAACTTTCTTATAGTGAGAAAAATCACAGCTGCCAATTTCCTTTTCTGTCAGCATAGCCGGTTTTCTGCACTCGATGGGCAAATTCTGAAAATTTGCAGTTGTAAATTTTAAACCACTTCTCACACACACACACACACACACACACACATACACACACTTCTTTGATAGCTTAGTTCTATGAACTAAAAATTCTGTCTTAATTTTTGAATTAGAAATCTGCCCCAGTTACCTTTCAAGGCCACTGACTTTCTTGACTAAAATCCATCTTAGTTATCTTTCCCCCAACCTGGATCCAACTTCCGCCCACCATTTATGGGTATATTGTTTCATATGGACATATCTCCCAATCGGAAGCTGAAATGAGGCCACCTTACAGAAATGACTATCACCTGATATTCACCAACAGGCTTTACAAAGTTTAGATATTAGACTGACTTGCATTTCAGTGACACATTCTCTTCCTGGGGAAAGGTTTCCAATTATTCCAAATGATAGAATCTCTTTTCAATGACTAAACAATACTGTGCTCAGAAAACTGTATTTGTATTATATGTTGCATTTCTTATAAAAAATTAATAGGCTTCAAAAAGATATAGATTATATAAAGACATTTCAAAAAAATTATGCTAATTGTATAATCACAACATAATAAATGAATAATAAAAATAATTTAATTTATGAATAGTTGAAAACTCACTAATACCTAAATTTTATTTTAGTTAATTTATTTATTTTGAGACAGAGTCTCACTCTGTCACAAAGGCTGGAGTGTAGTGATGTGATCTCAGCTCACTGCAACCGCTGCCTCCCAGACAAAAGTGATCCTCCCACCTTAGTCTCCCAAGTACCTGGGACTACAGGCATGTACTACCACGCCTGGCTAATTTTTTTGTGTTTTTTGTAGAGACAGGGTTTTGTCATGTTGCTCAGACTGGTCTCAAACTCCTGGGCTCAAGTGATCTGCCTGCCTTGACCTCCCAAAGTGCTGGGATTACAGGCGTGAACCACCCTGCCTGGTCTAAATTTTAATTAAGAATTTAATTGTCTCTTCGACTCATTTATCTTGTTTCTATCCTATGTTTCACGTCCTGGTCTTGCTTTACACAGCTCAGTTTGATTTCCTCAGGTCTCTCGGCTCTTTATTTTATTCATTCCATTTTGCTTCCCTTTGTTTCTCTAATCTACTGAGACCGCCCCATTGGCTTTATAAGTATTCTTTGGCAAGGGGTGATTTACTTTTTATTGCTTTGCTCTATTTATTTTCTTTCCTGAAAAATTAAATGGGCAAATGTACTCTCATGTGAATATTGTGTCACAAGAAGAACCTACGAGGAAGGCGACATCTGTCACTTTCAGTGACTTTTCCCCTCACTCTTCCTGGCTCTGAAACTCACTAATACTTCATGTTTCCCTGCCCACAGATCAGTAGCTACTTTTTTCCAGAAATATTCATCTGGGAACCACTTGATCGTCCTTGAATATTTCATTGTAGAATGAAATTAAAGCAGTTGACTTAAATTACTGCTGAAAATAGGCATCTTATGGAAGGGACATCCAAATAACTAAAGGTAAAACAGCAAATATTTTCCCCCTATTTTTGCCTGCTTTTCCATCATCAGTAACTTACATATTTGGAATTCTTTCTGTTGGGACTGTAAACTAAAACCTATCTGAGACAGGTCTCAATCAATTTAGAAGTTTATTTTGCTAAAGTTAAGGATCATAACCCTTCCTGATACAGTTTCAGGTGGTACTGAGAACGTGTGCTTGAAGTGGTTGAGTTACAGATTTATTTTATACAGAAGTCAGAAGTTACAGGCACAAACATAAATCAATACGTTTAAGGTTAGGCCAGAAAGGAAAAAGGAGGAACATCTCGAAGCAGTGGGTGAGGGACTGGTACGGGGTTGGAGGTGCCTCTTCCAGGTCATACGAGATTTAAAAATTTCCTGATTGGCAATTGGTTGGAAAGGTTAAGCTCTGCCTGAAGAGTTAAAATCAGCTTAAAATAAGGCGGGGGTGGCTGGGAGGGTGGAAGCCTCCCTGACCTGTCGAAGGCTTCAGAGAGAATAGATGTGAATGTTTCTCGTCAAAGGTATCAGGCTCTCTGGAGAGACCTCTTAAGGAAAAGAGATTCTCTACAGAATGCAAATTTCCCCCCTCAAGAGACAGCTTTGTGCAGGACTGTTTCAAAATATGTCAAAGAAATATATTTTGGGATAAAATGTTTTGATTTCCTTTTAGGGCCTGTTATCGTCATGTGATGTTATATCAGAGTCAGGTTGGAGTTGTTATCTTATTGCTACAAGAGTATCTTATTGCTATAGAATAGTCTGTGGGACTTAGGATCTCTATTTTAATGCTGGTCAGCTGTGCCTGAACTCCAAAGGGAGGAGAGTATAATGAGACATGTCTGACCCTTTCTTCTTTCTCTCATCTCCTGAATTAGTTTCTCAGGTTTCTTTGGATCCCCTTAGCCTAGAGGAGGGTCCACTTGGTTAGTTGGGGGGCTAATAATTTTATTTTGCTTTACAGGGCCAGTTATAAATGAAACTTTTTTTGTCATTTAATATCCAGTTTGGTTTCCTCTAAGCTGTGTGTGTTTCTTTAAAGCTAAACACATCTATATTAGAACACTAAAGTTAAGAATTGAGGCAATTGAATATTAAACAAAGCAAAGATTACATTTGGTTCCCTGATAAATGTTGTCTTTGCATGCTTTATCTTAATGCAAATATCTCCAACTTACTAAAAAAAATGTAGGCAATAGTTTTAATTGTTTTAATAAAATGTTCTAAAGAGTTAAATTATATACCTAATAAAAGACTTACTCATTTCTCTGGAGGCATTTCTTAGTTCTCATCTATTCACTGAAGTAGTACAGCCTTTCTATTTGTCCTTTCAAGCTCCCTCTAGCTATTGTGGGACCTTCTGGTCATGTGAGTTTATACTTAAACTCCATAGATAGATATAGATATAGACAGATATAGATATATCCCATTAGTTCTGTCCCTCTAAGAGAACCCTTACTAATACAAGTGCTAACACGTAAGCAAAGAAGACTTATTCAGCAAAACCTATTCATGAATTGCTAAAGGCCATCTGTGGGCTAGCATGAGAATGTTATAGACTAAATTTTGCCCCTCAATCACTATCATATTCATATGTTGAAGTCCTAACCTCTAGCACCTCAGAATGTGACCGTATTTGGAAATAAGTTAACACCAACATAATTAAATAAGACAAGATATTATAAATAAGTTGTCTGGAAATATACAAATAAATGCTGAGTGACCATGGTTTCCCCTAAGGGGTAGGGAAAGGAGGAGCAAAGGACTGTTCCATGTTTTTATGGAATTTTTTATATTGTTTGTAAAATATGCACATTTTTAAAAGGAAGTAGATTGAAGTGTGGTATGCACAGAGGTGTGCTACCTGTGCCCCATTCAAGGAAATACTGGCTGTAGCAGTCAGCCCCTTCAAGGTATATCTGTGCCACAGAGCCACCTTGCCTGAGGTCATGCCTTTCCTGATACAACCTGCATCTGGTAACAGGGCAAGGTAAGGTGTAAAGGACAGGACATTTTTGTCTGACACAAGACAACTCAAAAGGGCACTACATACTCTGGAGTTCTCTCCCAGGCAGACCAGCGTTTCGGACTGCTGCCTTTGATCTAATCCTGCTTTCTGAGAACCTTTCACTGGTACAAATCTGTAACAAACACTTTGCTCTGTTTATTCTGTCTCAATTTCTTCAGTGTTGGAGAAAGCAGGTGAGAGAATGCTGTTTTTGCAGTGGGTCACTCACTGCACTGCTGGGATTGGTGACTCCATTACTTCTGGCTGTGATACACTTAGGATATACCACATTGTTAGGCAGTTAGCACACATAATCTAATCTAAAGTAATAATAGTATAATTTTCATAGCAATCTTATAAAATAACTAATATCATTATTCCCATTCTGCTTATGTGCAATGTGAAATATAATGATGTCTGAGATTTTGGTGCACACATCACTTGAACAGTGTACACTATACCCAATATATAGTCTTTTAGCTCTAACCCTAACTCTAACCCTTTCCCTCGAGTAGCCAAAGTTCATTGTATCATTCTTATGCCTTTGCATCCTCATAACTTAGCTCCCACTTGTGAGTGAAAACATACGATGTTTGGTTTATCCATCCTTGAGTTAATTCACTTGGAATCATGATCTCTAATTCCATCCAGGTTGCTGTGAATGCCATTATTTTGTTCCTTGTTATGGCTGAGTGGTATTCCATGTTAAATATATATACCACAGTGTTTTTATCCAGTCACTGATTGATGGACATTTGGGCTGGTTCCATATTTTTGCAATTGTAAATTGTGCTGCTGCAAACATGTACACGCAAGTGTCTTTTTCTTATAATGACTTCTTTTTCTCTGGGTAGATACACAGGAGTGGGATTGCTGGATCAAATGGTAGTTCTACTTTTAGTTCTTCAAGGAATCTCCAAACTCTTTTTCGTAGTGGCTTTACTAGTTTACATTCCCACCAGTCATGTAAAAGTGTTCCCTTTCACCACATACATGCCCACATAGATTATTTTTTGATATTTTGATTATGGCCATTCTTGCAGGAGAAAGATGGTATCACATTATGGTTTTGATTTGCATTTTCCTGATCATTAGCGATGGTGAGCATTTTTTCATATGTTTGTTGACCATTTGTATCTCTTCTTTTGATAATTGGCTATTCTTGTCCTTAGCCCACTTTTTGATGGGATTACTTGCTTTTTTCTTGCTAATTCATGTGACCGAACAACAAATATTCTCTCCAAAACCTACTGAAGTAAGTAAATAAATAAATACATAAAAGAAACAAAAAGATGTTATGATTCTTGTCCAAGGTCATGCATTTAGTCAGAGGTGGAAGTAGTATTCAAACCACAGCAGTTTGGTTAGACTTTTCAGAGCCAGTGCTTTGAATGACTATACTATAAAAGTGTAGAGATATAAATAATGATGCTTAAACATTGCTAAATATAAATCTAGAGAAAAGATCAGGTTGCTTTCAGAAACAAAAAGGTTTTTTATGAACAAGCCATGCAATATATGGAAAAGGGAAATTTATTTTTAACTATCTTTTTTCCTCAGTGCTATTGTTCATGGCTTATTGAAACACTACTAAGTTTGACATGTATATTTTTGGCTCATGGTTAATTTTACTTCAATACAATAAATATGAAAATCATAACTTTGACTTTCCAAATGACATTGTGCGATATTTTGTTTTCAATTATGTTTTCAATTATGAACACAGCCTACCTCCTGAGGTTTCCAGTTAAGATAAAAGTATATGTCACAGTTAGGAACAGTCAACTCATCAAGAGTCATGGTGTGAAGTGGTTCCTGTGAGTCCCTGCCAGATGGAATTATTTGTAATGATGAACAATCTCAATTTCTACATAAGTAATTTAAAACTCACTCTCAGTTGTGAATAAATTTTGTATTATATAACAAAGAATTAATTGCATTTTATTTTTTAAAAAGGAAAGACTTTGGATGGCATTTGTCTATTATTAAATATATAACTGAGCTAAAATATTTGGTGTAACAAAAACAAAATGTACTAGATGACAGAGTGACAAAGTTGCATCATTAGTATCATTAGAGAATCACAATTAAATATATTATATGAGATATCAGTCTCTCAGAGGGAATGATTTTTTTTAGACATCTAAGCTATGTTTAATGAGAAAATGATTTATGGCAATTACACAAAACAAGAACAACTCAACACTTTTTCCAAAAATGTAAAATTAAAAAAAAAATTGCTCTCTTTTTCTGTCCCTATATCTCAATGTAGTATCAAAAATCTTCAGGCTGAAATGTTTATGGAGTCATATTGGTCATTCAGTTACCTGTAGTAAGTCAGGGAAAGCACTCAAAGATATTAAAAGCTTCTCTCTCTCTCTCTCTCTCTCTCTCTCTCTCTCTCTCTCTCTCTCTGCTTTTTAAACAACAACTGAATGGCCAGTATGGTCTAAGAGAAGTTATGTAAAAAAAAAAATGGCTAGTTCACACAGTAGAGGAATCAGAGGATTCTATCAGTAAATAAGAGAAAAAAATTACCTTCAAATAATTTCATGTGGATGGAGTATACTAATAATTATAATGGGACAAAGTGTTTTTTTTTCCCCCTTAAAAGCTATATGTGTGTGTTATAGAGGAATGGGAGAAAACTTCATATCACTGTTTATGAAGACGATGACAGAAGTGAATTTTAAAATTTGGACTTACAAGACAGCATTGTTTATAAAGATCTTCATTTGTTAGCTTTGCTTTAAAGAAAGTATTTGTATAGTATTTGATTAATTATTTTTTTCTGGCATTTATCAGTGCTTTTAATGTGTAAAAATGGGTTCTTTTATTCCCATATCTAACAAACATAGTTCCTGAAAAAAATATTTGATTATGTATGTAAATGCATGAATCATACATCATTGAATAGGTAATTGGCCAGAGATGATATGAATATTAAAAAGTGTTCAAAAAAGAGGAGAAACTATGGCTTTTCCTAGCCCCATTGCCAATGTTCTATTTGAAGGGAGGGTCCAACTCAATAGCACTCTTGCTAGTGCTGAAGAGCTCCGAAGGAGGCAGCTTAACACCATTCCTGAGATGGCAATGCTTTCTGACCTCCACTCATCTCCTCATCCAGGGTTCTATTTAATATCATTAACAATGTATTTGAAAGAGTTAAGTAAAATGGGGAAATGATGGGGGGTGGGGAAAGCTGGCACAGGAAGCTACAGTGCTTTGAATACTCATGCACGTTGGAAGGTGACAATCAGAGAAAAATGAAAATTATGCACAGAGAGAAGGTAAAAGACATGATAGATGACTGATGTTGATATAAACTGTTGACATGCAAAGAAATCTGCATTTCAGAGATGTAAAAGGATACAAATATTTAATTTGTTTCTAATGAGAGTATATAACAAAATGGAAAAAATCTATTATGTTTAAAAATGTATTCTGAACTTTTCTTCTTTTTTTTACATAAGCACTTAATGCTATAAATCATCTACAAGCCCTATTTTAGCCACATATCACAAATTTGTTTTATTTATTTATTTTTTTATTATACTTTAAGTTCTGGAATACATGTGCAGAACATTCAGATTTGTTACATAGTGTCATAGTGGTTTGCTGCACCCATAAACCCATCATCTACATTAGGTATTTCTCCTAATGCTATCCCTCCCCTAGCCCCCCATCTCCCAACAGGTCCTGGTGTGTGATGGTCCCCTCCCTGTCTCCATATGTTCTCATTAATTCAACCCCCACTTATGAGTGAGAACATGCAGTGTTTGGTTTTCTGTTCCTGTGTTACTTTGCTGAGAATGATGGTTTCCAGTTTCATCCATGCCCCTGCAAAGGACATGAGCTCATCCATTTTTATGGCTGCATAGTATTCCATGGTGTATATGTGCCACATTTTCTTTATCCAGTCTATCATTGATGGGCATTTGGGTTGGTTCCAAGTGTTTGCTATTGTGAACAGTGTTGCAATAAACGTACATGTGGATGTGTCTTTATAGTAGAATCATTTATAATCCTTTGAGTATACACCCAGTAATGGGATTGCTGGGTCAGATGGTATTTCCAGTTCTAGATCCTTGAGGAATCTCCACACTGTATTACACAATGGTTGAGCTAATTTACACTCCCACCAACAGTGTAAAAATGTTCCTATTTCTCCACATCACAGAGGAAGTCTTCTAAAGCTAGATGCACTGCAGGTAGAAACATACCCCATTGGCTCTTCCTTGAAAGGTGATTTTAATTTGGAAGATTAAAGGTCCTTATCAATGGCATGGTCAAAGTTGGTAAGAGCTGAAAGACCTTAAAGTTCATCTCATTTATCAAAAAAAAAAAAAAAAAAAAAGAACTGACAGGTAAAATGACTTATACAAGTATCACAAGTAAGCTATCGACCCAACATTAGAAGCTGAGACTGTATGACAACTGCTATCTTGTGCAGTGTTTAGACACAGCATCTTAGCTGCAGCAGAATTGGCTTTTACCCTGCTCCCATTCTCTCCCTATGCACCATGGCCATTATCCTTGCACTTCCTTCACCTGGGAAGGCTCCATATCATCACTGATAAGAAATAATTGTTACTCTCAGCAGAAACGCAGAGCAGTGCTCAGGGTTGATATTCTCATCTTCAAAATAATGTTTTTCTCCAAACCAGGGTTAAGTCACATTGATTAACAGGCATGAGCTTCAATCTGATATTGCCATTGATTGCCCTGCACTTGCCTGTGCTTTAGTAAAGAATTTCAATTTCCAGGATCTGTGCAGCACTTTTCACAAGTTGAAAACTTATTCCAATTGGTGAAATAAAAATGACAACAAGGACTTTCTTCATTTCAATCTCTGTTGTGACCCTGCATCTACTACTATGCTTTTTTAAATGTCCAGCTACGTCATCTCAGTTCAATAGGGCAGCTAGCCCTGCTGACACAGTCTCATTCTATCCTTCAAATCTGAAAGGATTATAGCTCTCTGCAGTGTTCTTGCCTTTCTAATTCATCATGCTATTTTCTTTAACAGTATTTTTATTTCTATCAAGTATAAAAATGATTCTAAGAAAAGCTGAGTGTTCTGACTATTCCTATAAGTTGTTATTCATTGAATAAACAAAAATATGCACATACAAGTTATTCAGAGATTATAATTCTAAAATGTGCTCATGAGTCATAGTTGTTTCACGTGTTATTTCCTGATTAAAGTGTCTAGTTAAGCTTATGATGCATCAGTTAAAATAAAAGGTATAAGTTCTGCTAACCAGACATTTATTAAGTCCCTAATGTAAGCAAGATAACCAGTTAATTTATTTTATAGTTCTATTTAAAATCTTCTATTAGTAGAGTTTCCACATTTAGCAAATAAAAACACATGCCAGCTTAGTCAAATTTGAGTTCCAGATAAATGATAAATACCTTTATTATCATAAGTAGATGTCAAATATTGCATGGGGTATATTCATACCAAGTGATTTATAGGACATACTTGCACTAAAAAAACTATTTTTTGTTTATTTGAAATTCAACTTTAACTGAGAATCCTAGGTTTTATTTCTAGCAACTCTACTTTCTAGGAAAATACTAATTTAAAATATTTCCTATGTGAGGTAACAACTTTCTACTTTCATCATCATCTATGATAATTATCTTTCTAAATTAATTCTTAAGCCTGCATTAACTCAAATTCAAAATATATTTTATTTTGTGACTTTTGGGAATCAATCTTACTTGACTCTTGCTCATATATTTTTGTGTACATTTCTCAGAGCTTGTAACTGATTTAATTTGTTTTTTGAGTACATTGATTGCATTATTCATCTTTCACAAATCCAGAAACAAGGGAGCAGTATTACTGTCCTCTAGATTACAAACTGTGTTATTCTTTGATTTTCTTTTGGTTTTGAATATTTTGTATAAGTGGAGGTTTGGTATTTTGGGACGTCAAACTGAACTTCTTGACACATAGAAAGATTACCAAGCTAAATTTCTAACAAGTAAGAATGATGGCCTTGGTCATTTGCAAGGCCAACTAGCAGTATTCTCTTGGATTTAAGAGGGTGACATCATTTTAAAATTATTCAGAGAATGCTATTATAAAAAGTTCTTGAAATTTGCAGTTGCTAGGCTACTATGTGGAAAATAAGCATGAGTGAAATTTGTCTGTGCATATAGGAAAGAATGAAATCAAATGACTTTCAAGCTAGCAGAATAAAGATCTTAATTTGCACCCACAAGCATTAATAATTATTTATATGAATTAAAAAAAGGTATCCCTGAAAGCTAGAGATTTATAATATGTTTGGACATAGGTGATTTACAATTTTTCAAAGTAAATATTGATTTGAGGCCATATTAAGCAGAACATGAAACAACAAAGCATTTTTCTGCTAATTTTCTTTCTCCTTCTCAAATAGTACAACGGTATGCAAATATTCTTGGTGGAACCAAACTACAATATAGTTTAAATGCAGCAAGCTAAAGGTAAGATTTGGTAGAGAACAAAATGAATTTGTGATGGGGAAAAAAAAAAACAAAGACAGTGGGAGAGAGTGAAAGGATAATCTGCTCGCCTTATTTTCTGCTACTTTTTTTTCGATGACTAAAGTTTTATGTATTCCAATTCTCCAATTCCTACTAATGTTTTATTGCTACCTTTATAAGGCTGCATTGAGCACTATTTCCCTAGACATTTATCTGCCATCCTGATAAATCTGGTAATTCCCCTCAACAATCTACGGCTCAAGTTTTTCAATTACACTCCTTGGCAATGGGATTGTCTTAAAGCGATTCTAAATTTCAAGATATTGATGGTTTGGAATACATTCTTGTTCCCCGTATTAACCCATCTAAAGCATAGTGACTGTTCAAAATACAGATTTTATACCATCCTCAGAGAGTTTTATTATCTATGTAAGTTATCTCAAAGGACCCCGTTGCCCCGGTCATTGGAATTTCTGTTTCTGATCTTTCTCTGAATATAGATAGCCACTAAAATGAGAGTCACATGCAATACATAATCAGTTGGCACTTTTTCAGTTGATTTTTCCAGTGGCCTGTTACTGTTTAGTTCCTGGGATCAAAGAATCTTTATTTCAGTTAATAGCCTTTTATATATTGTTACAGAGAAATGTTTGTGTTTCCCCCACATTCATATGTTGAAGTCCTAACCCCTAATGTATTTGAAGACAGGGGCTGGGAAGAGGTGCTAAAAGTTAAATGAGGTCATAAGGGCAGAGACCTAATAAAATAAATTTGGTGATTTATAATAAGAGGAGGAGACACCAGAGCTCGCTCTCTCCACCATGTGGAGACACAGTGTGGAGAGGTGGCCATCTGCAAACCAGAAGGAGGGTCCTCACCAAAATCTGACCATGCTGATACTTTGATTTTAAACTTTTCAGCCTCCAGAACTGTGAGAAGTAAATTTTCATTGTTTAAGCTACTCAGTCTATGGAATTTTGTTATGGTAACCTAAGCTGACTAAGACACTAATTATGATATTATTTTAAATAGATATTTTAATAAATATTTTCCAAGAGATTTTTGTAATTTGATATGGGTTGCCATTCTATAATACACTGTAAATATACAGTCCATTTCTCCCGGTGCGTTATAAACAGCTTCTTCATCATCTTCCAATCCTCTGACTCTTCTGATTCCTCCATCTACATCTATACTTATAGAGTATATGTTTGAAATGCAAATAAAGTATGATTCCTTGAACAATTAAACACCCTATCCCCAAAACTTTAGAATTACTGGATTCACTATTTCACACGCCATTTAGAATATGAAAAATGTAAAGATTCTAGCAAAAATACATTTTTTTTAGACTTCAGATTTTTTTAAGGCTTATTACTGACAAAAACAAACAAACAAAAACATAGATTGGTACACACAAAACTATTGAGCCCCAATGCTGTGCTTTGAAGAACCTGACTGGGCAAGTTGGAGTAAAGACATATCACAGTCACAATCTAAGACAGTAAATGTGGTCAAATAAGATGTGCCCTCGAATGTGGGCTCTTGAGAGCAAGATAAATCTTGTGTTTCCCAAAGCATCTACCTCAGCACCTCGTATAGTGTAGGTGGCCAATGTAATTATTACTGAATTAAATTAAATTAATCAATATGCCAAATTAGGCTTGTAATAGAGAACAGGACTCCCAGTGACATTACTGCTGCGATGACAACTTGAAGAACCTGCTACTTAGGTCTTCCATTGAGTCAACTCTGCTAAAGAAGCAAAACACATCATGACTGAACTTGACATGAGAAGGCAGTGTTGTCATCTTTTCAAACACCTACCAAAAGGTGATCTGTCTTCACTGTTGAACTTGGTTAATTTTACTTTAATTAAGGACTGTGGGCTATTTCCGTTGCAGACAAAGTTGGCTCATTGCAGATCTTGTGCTGTTATATTTAGAAGTTTCTTATATTAGGGCTGCATCTTCTTTAGCAGAAAGGAAAATTACTCTGTTAGTGGGAAACTTTGCAATGAGTAACTGAATTTTTTGTTTCAATATGTTAGCATGATTATTACAATACCTAGATTGGACCATGTGTATTCCAACAAGCCCAGGTGTATTTCCAAGAAGACCAATCAGGTTACCAAAAATCATACCAATCAGGTTATCAAAAATCATATATTCAATTAAATTTCAGGTTGACACCAATGCATACAGATGCCCCAATTATTAGAACATAACAGAGTAGTTAGAATCAGCATGTTTAGAGCCAAGTTCATGGGCTGACTCTATCATCTACAGGTTCTGTGATATTAAACAAAATTGCAGTGCCTTAGATTTCAAATGAGGGTAATCTTAGTGTCTACCTCATGGGATTGGCATAAGGGTATATGAGCTCACATTTATAAGGTGCTTAGAACTCATTCTGAAGTATAAGAAGCAGTTTTGAAGTATTTGTTTGATAAATGCTGTGTGCTTAGTCTCAACAAAATGAACCATAAGTATAATCCGTTTTCACGCTGCTGATAAAGACATACCCAAGACTGGGAAGCAAAAGAGGTTTAATGAACTTACAGTTCCACATGGCTGGGGAGACCTCACAATCATGGCGGAAGGTGAAAGGCACATCTCATGTGGTGGTAGACAAGAGAAGAGAGCTTGTGCAGGGAAACTCCCTGTTGGTTTTAACATCAGATCTCCTGAGAGACTCATTCACTATCACGAGAATAGTGCAGCAAAGACTATCTCTATAATTCAATCACCTCCCACCGGGTTCCTCCCATGACACGTGTGACTTGTGGGAGTTACAATTCAAGATGAGATTTGGGTGGGGACACAGCCAAACCATATCACTATATTTGGTCAATTTTAGCCTCACTTATATTTTATAAAATTATGATGTATGAATTCCATTTTATAAACATATAGCTCTTCTATGCTTTCCAAGGAAAAATGATAAGTAAAATGTGCCTCATCTTTTCAGGTAAACGCAAAATAGTAATTGTTATGTATTATTGAATAGAATAAAATTAGATATTGTAGACATTTTCCTAGAAAAGAAAAAATAAATCTAGGATAATATATAATGTAGGCCACTACTCCCTGGAACTAACCATTCTACTAATCAAAGAATATTTCTGGTCATATGAACTTTCTAAGAGGTGTATCTAACATAGAAATCTACTATAATATTATTAAGCATAAAAGAACAAGCATTATTTATGTTTTCCTCTCTATAAAGTTTAAAAGATTTAGTATCACAGGAAACCTGAATGTATTTACTAAATGTGTCAGTGGTAGCATCTTTATGAATTATTATAAATGGAAAAACAATAATTTTTTTTTTTTTTTTTTTTTTTTTTTTTTTGAGATGGAGTCTCGCTCTGTCACCCAGGCTGGAGTGCAGTGGTGCGATCTCGGCTCACTGCAAGCTCCGCCTCCCGGGTTCACGCCATTCTCCTGCCTCAGCCTCCCGAGTAGCTGGGACTACAGGCGCCCACAACCGCGCCCGGCTAATTTTTTGTATTTTTAGTAGAGACGGGGTTTCACCGTGGTCTCGATCTCCTGACCTTGTGATCCGCCCGCCTCGGCCTCCCAAAGTGCTGGGATTACAGGCGTGAGCCACCGCGCCCGGCCAACAAGAAATATTCTAAATTGATGTCTTTGAACTTAGTAAGTTTCTAAATTCATAAATTATAAAATTATTATTTTTCAATTTTATTACTTTTAAATATATAATAAACCTCATGTACACTGTACTCAGATGTAAAATGTTTTTATGTCATATTTGCCTCATAATATTTTATTTTTTATTTTTTTGAGATGGAGTTGTGCTCTGTCGCCAGGCTGGAGTGCAGCGGTGCAATTTTGGCTCACTGCAACCTCCATCTCCCAGGTTCAATTGATTCTCCTGCCTCAGCCTCCCGAGTAGCTAGGATTACAGGTGTGTGCTACCACGCCCGGCTAATTTTTGTATTTTTAGTAGAGATGGGGTTTTGCCATGTTGGACAGGCTGGTCTCAAACTTCTGACTTCAGGTGATCTGCCCATCTTGGCCTCCTAAAGTGCTGTGATTACAGACACCTCAAAATATTTTTGAATACAATATTATAAAACTAGTTAAAGCATCTCCCTTATCTCACTCTTTTCTTCTTTGCTTAAACTTGAAGATGTTTATTCTCTCTATATATGATTATATATTTATTTCTCTATTTATATCCTATAAAATACATAGTGCTAGTCTGTGTGTTTATAAAATTTACACTGTTCTCAGCCTGGGCAACATGGTGAGACCCCCATCTCTACAGAAAATACAAAAATTAGCCATGTGCAGAGGCACACGCTTGTAGCTCCAGCTACTCACAAGGCTAAGACAAGAGGGTTGCTTGAGCCCAGGAGGTTGAGACTGCAGAGAGCAATGATTGCCATTCCACTGCACTCCAGCCGGGGCAAAACAGAAAGACCCTGTCTCAGAAAATGAGATGAAATGAAATAAAATAAAATAAAATAAAACAAAATAAAATTTACATAATTGATATCATACTGTAAATATTCTTTTGCAATTTTCTATTTTCATTCAGCATTATGCTTTGAGATTGGCCATCTTGAAACTAAAAGGATGTAGTTCATTCTTGCTAACTGTTTTTTAGGGTACTACTATATGAATATACCAGAGTTTTTAAATTACTTTATTGAAAAATACTTAAATTTTTTTCCATGTTGTTGCCATTCTACACAATGCTGCAATAAAAGATTTGTATTTGTGTCCTATATACATGTATGAATATTTACATTATTAAAATTTCAGGAATACACAAAATACTCTACTCTTCTAATATTGTCTTTCCAAATATTCCAATTTCCATGTCTGCATATATTGCATAAGGAATTTAATTTCCTTACATCCTCATTAATAGCTAATATTATGAACTTTGCACTTTGTTAGTCTGATAGGTGTGAAATGAAAATGTATTAGTTACATTCTTCTTATACTTATTAAAATTCATTTTGAACAGATTTTATGCATTTATATATAATATATAGATATAAAATATATATACAGTCATGCACCACATAATGATGTTTTTGTCAACAATGAACCTCATATATGATGATGGTCCCATAAAACTTTAATGCAGTTGAAAAATTCCTATTGCCTAAGTGATTTCATAGCCATTGTAACAGCATAGCACAATACATTACTCATGTGTTTGTGTTGATGCTGGCGTAAACAAAACTACTCTGTTGCCAGTCGAAAAAAAAGTATAGCACAATCAGTTACATGTAGTACTTAATACTTGATAATAAACAACTATGTAACTGCTTATGTATTTACTATAATTTTTATTTTTATTTTAGACACACTGGTACTTAAATATATATATTTTAAGTTGACCGTAAAACAGCCTCAGGCAGGTCTTTCATGAGATATTTCAGAAGACTTGGTTATCATAGCAGATGACAGCTCCATGCACGTTATTGTCCCTGAAGACCTTCCAGTGAGACAAGATGTGGA
Organism: Macaca fascicularis; assembly: GCF_037993035.2. Lineage (NCBI taxonomy): Eukaryota > Metazoa > Chordata > Mammalia > Primates > Cercopithecidae > Macaca > Macaca fascicularis. The sequence continues at coordinate 90,173,746 of NC_088380.1, read as the reverse complement.
AGTGTAAGATATAAATATTAGTGATCCTGACCTCGTGTAGTCCTAGGCTAATGTATGACTTTGTGTTTTAGTTGTTAATACATAATTTTAAATAGTGAAAACTAGTTTAAACTTTTTAAAATAGAAAAAATGCTTATAGAACAAAGATAGAGAAAATATTTTTGTACAGCTACACAGGGTACATCTTAAACTGTGTTATTCTATATGTGTCAAAAGTTAAAAAATTAAGTTTATAGAGTAAAAATACTATAGTAGGCTAAGGTTAATTTGCTATTGAAAAAGAAAAATATTTTTATAAATTTAGTGTAGCATCAGTGTATAGTTTATAAAATCTACAGTAGTGTACAGTAATGTTCTAGGCCTCAACTTTCATTCACCACTTACTCACTGACACATCCATAGTAATTTCCAGTCCTGCAAGCTTCATTTAGGATGCGTGCCTTATGCAGGTGTACCATTTTTATTCACTATAACATATTTTTACTGTGCCTTTTCTGTGTTTAGTTAGATCTAGATACACAAAAATTTACCATTGCGTTACATTGCCTACAGTATTCAGTACAGTAAAATGCTGTTCAGGTTTGTAGCCTAGGAGAAATAGGCTATACCATATAGTCTAGGTGGGTAGCAGGCTATACCATCTAAGTTTGCATAAGTACATTCAATGATGCTTATACAACAACAAAAAATACTTGGGGACCAACTCCCTCAGAACATGTCCCCGTTGTTAAGTGACAAATGACACATAACCATAAATATGTACATATACTTAGGCTGTTATAGTTTCTGCTTCTATGATTTGCTTGTGTATCTTTCATTCATGTTCCTTTTAGTTCTTTGTCTCTATTCACTGATTTGTGGAGTTTGTTTGTTTAATTTTCAATAAATTAATTTAAATAAATTTAACATAGGGATCCATCGAATTAACATTCTCTTTAATTCAAGACAAAAGTTTAATATTAATATTCTGAAATACATCTTTTTTCTTATTTATACAAATTTAGTCCTTGGTTAAGAAATCCTTCATTACTAAGGGCTGGAAATCTATTGTCCTCAATATTCTTAGGAGTTGTGAAAGTTTGTTTTCATATTTTCAGCTTGAATTCATATGGACTTTAGTTTTAGAATGAGATGGGGGATCTATTTATTTCCATATGGCATCTGCTTTTTCCAGTACCATTTAGTAAAGAGTCAACTCTTCATCCATTGATTTTCAGTGCTATCCCTGTCGTTACCACACTCAACGTTTATCCCGAAGAGAGGCATAGCCTTCTGATCAGATTCATTTCTGATCAGCTTATATGATTACACAGTGATTTTTTGCTTGCATTGAAATGTGCTTAGTGACCTAACACACTATGTGGTAAGTTGTTAGTACTACTCCATTTTTATCTGAAATAACAAGTGTTCTCTAAGTACTGGGCATATGATTTTACATATATCTATAAATCATAGATCAAATATCCAGGCTGATCTTTATTTGGTATGTTTCTTCTCTGTACAAGATGAAGATTTAGAAGCGTTGTTACATTACTTATTCTATTTGTTCTTAATTTTTGTACTCTAAATCTTGTTAACATCTATTTTAAGTCATACTTGATAAATCTCATACTAAATACAATATTGACAGAAAATCTTTTTTTTTTTTCACCTGAACTGAATTATGCACACTGCGGCCATGAAAGTCCTGAAGATGTAAAATGTTGAGTATCTGCAGTGGTATGGTCATCAACAGTCCTTTGTAAATTGTGCAACACGGGACACTAATTTAGTCTTGAATACACGACGTAATGTGAAGAATATACCCTAATCTTGTAAAAAACATGATTCACTGCTTAGAGAGAAAAGGCATACATGAACATAGCTGATCTAAAGTATTGTGTGATCACCCAAGTTATAGTCAATCAAAATATTATTCATGAAGAATGTTAGAATTAAAGTTTTGGATTAAGAGTAGGATTTCTATCAGCAGAAGATACTAGAGAGTGTCTCACAAAAAGAAACCGGCAAATTAAACGGTGGGGAGAAAAGAAGTTTGGCAAACATTTTGTGAAAAACAAATAGACAACTCTTTTGGGTTGATTAGAGGGTTTCTTTCAAATACGCTATAGATTTGGAGAAACATTTTTATAAGGCTACTTACATACAGTCTTGCAGTTAAGGTATTTGATCTTTATTCTACTGGTAAAAACACAGATTTTTGAAAGTCGGGGTGATAATCAGTTTCTCTTTACAAATACTGAGCTGAGCTTTGTGCATGTGTCTGAGAGAAGGAAAAATTTTAACATCTTGGTTTTTTTTTAACAAAATAGTTTGTAGTGATAGTAATCTCTTTGACACTACTATAAGTATATTCATGTTAGCTCATTTACCATTTAATGCTCATAAGACCTTACAAGATAATATTACTCTACAAATTTTTATATAATAAAATACAAAGTTGAAAACTGGATTCATATATTTACTCTGGTGAACTGTGTGTTGTCCTATTTTATTCATAATCATCCCATGGATATGTCAACAATATCTTAGGCTTTGCATTATTTAGTTTCAAGCCAATGTAAAATGCAAACTATTAAACTGGTTTTATGTTTAAAAGTATTTCAACAACACTTCCTAGAATGTAAGCAGTAGAGCCAAAATTATCTTATTTGTAGTAACATTAATGTCTTATGTGGAGAAGGGAGTAGATAGTTTCAGAAGAAAATATACATGATGATATTGTACTTAGCTACCCCGTGAGTGTTTCTCAAAATTCAGTGACATGTATGATTTTTTTATTTTGCTGCTATTCATCAGTGCCAACATGCACCTAATAATTGTCTATCAACTTATACATTAAATTTAGAATAAGAAGATTCACATAATTAATAAGAACAGAAAACTAATATCTTTGCCTTTAGTGAAGGCTATCTTCAACCATCAATCAGTTATCCAATTTGTACAATTTCCCTGCTATCACCTCACAGGTGAGCTCTTTGCACATCATCACAAGGCCCTCAACAGTTCCCAGCTAGCTTGGCTCTGAATTCGATGATGCCATGAGTAACTCATTAAGTTGCTGAACATGCAGTACTTCAAGTTGGCACTCGTCGATGAACGTAAAGCCTCATGCATACAGAAGACTGCATAAGCATTTGGGCCAATAATTGAGGTTGTGTATTAGAAGAAAATCAGCCAGACCCTTCTGCATAAGATCTACAGCCATATCTCCTTCTCTGTTTACAGCAATAAAGGTCATCACCCTCGTTATGGAGCCAGGGAACAGTGACGTAAAGGACTCGCCAGTCTGAATTCAGGTGTTCAAACAATATCTTCGTTTTTTTTTTTTTTTTTCTCAATTGTCCTACTAATCTTTTCTCTGTGTTGGCTTCATTCCGATGTGGACTCTTCCTCTGTCATGTATGCTAGAGGAAAGGTCCGAGAAAACTATTTTAGGATACGGCACTTAATCCTCATACTTTATATTTCCATATAGCAGAGGAAATGTCTTCTCTAATCTCCAGCATGGTGTTGTAGGGGAGCAATACTTTCTGATTATTTCCAAGCCATATTAACTTTGTCCCCAGAGGAGAAGGGACTTACCTAATAAATCCCTCAGGAAGAAGAAATTATACATGCCTAAATCAGTAACCTCTCTCTTTCATATCTGTCTGCCACAGAAAAGGTTCATTCTAGTTTTCTTTCTTGTTTGGTCATTTTGTCACAGAGCCAACTCTCATACAAGAGGCCTGCAGTTTAGTTGTACATGGGTGCCAATGACTAAACTGGTAAACCGTCTTGTTGTGAGACAGTCCTAGTAAGCCTATTTGGCTGCAATACAAAAGTGACATTCTCCAAATAGGTATATCAGTAATAAATTTGAAATCTAGATCTCTCTTTTGATGTCTCATATGTCTTGTTTCTCATTTAGTTATGGACTATGAGGGAGGAAATTATATTTTATTTATTGGCCCTTAATATTACCCATAAGTTATAGAGTTGTTTTACCATATTTGATGATCGCACTAGTGGAAAGGTAATGCTTCTTTTGACTAGTTTCACTAAAATCCGGGAAGAAGTAGTAAATGGATTTACATTTCCCTACCTAAAACCAAATTATCTAGCCAGTTTGGTAAAGCATTATAATAGGTCCTAACTGAATCTGGTTGGTAGTTGGTGAGGGTCAGTTCCATGTAAACAGCTGTGTTAACCACAAAGGGGGAGGATTATTAGAAGAAAGGGAGGGAAGACATAGGGTCTGGCACATCTGAACAATAGATGATATAGAGAGAAGAGTTTGGCAATTGGGCCTGGAATGAAGGAAAGTATGAAATTAGAGATTGTTAAGGACTCAATGTTTGTGTCCACCCAAAATTCATATATTGAAAGGATGTGATGGTACTGGGAGGTGGGCCTTTGGGAGGTAATTATGTCATGAAGTTGGAGCTGCCACAAATAGAATTAGCTCCCTTGTAAGAAGAGGCATGAGTGTTTCCTCTCTATCTACTTTCTACCATGTGAGGATACAACAAGAAAGACAGCTGTCTGTAAACAAGGAAGTGGCCCTCCAACCAGACACTGAATCTTCCAGAATCTGGATGCTGGGCTTCCCAGTTTATAGAATCATGAAAAATAAATATTTGTAATTAAGCCACCCAGTATATGGTATATTTGTTACAACAGCCCAAACTGACTAAGACAGGGATGAATGAATTACAAACTTTTATCTCGGATGATTTGGTATATTGTGGGCTTATCACCAAGCTGATATAGGAAATATAAGAATATTTTGGTGGGAGGGGAGCAGAGATGGGACAGGAGGAGATGCAATGCCAAAGAATTCAATTTTTAAATAATCTTAGTTGAAACTTAAGAACATCTAATACAATTTAAGTATTGTAAATACAGAGTTCCATGTGTTTCAACACGCATTTGCATCTATCTAACCAATACCACATTCAAGATACAGAAGATTTCTGTGACCCCAAATATTCCTTCTTGAATGTTTGCAGTCAGTTTTCTCAGACATCCAGTCTCCTGTAGCCACTGACCTGCATTTTGCCAGTATAGATTATAGATATTTTCTAAATTGTTTTAAAATAGAATCATACAGTATGTACTATTTGTGCATACCTTTTTGTCTTTAGCATGTCAATATTCATTCATATTTTTCAAGGCATCAATTGCGTGCTCCTTCTTCATTTCTGAATAGTATTCCATTGTATGAAGTGAACCACAAATTGTTTATCAATATACCTATTGAGGGGTAATTGAATTATTTCCAGGTTTTGGCTATTACAGGTAAAGCTGCTCTGCATATCCATGTATAAATCATTGAGTGGACACAAGGTCTTGGGTAAATACTTAGGAGAGTAATTTCCAAATTTTTTTATTCATGTATGTTTAAATTTATGATCAACTGGCAAAAAGTTTCCAAAATGCTTGTAGTGTTTTACATTACCACCAGCAGAATATGAGAGTCACATTTTCTCCTCATCTACCAATACTTGGTACTAGTGGTGTTTTATTTTTAGCCAGTACATTCAGTATTTAGGTAGATGCCTTTGATAAATAGGAGAGAGTTAGATACACCATTCTAAAACTCAAGAGAGTTGTGATTTAAGATAATAAATTTAGGAATAATAATTATATGAGAAATAATTAAAATTACAAGACTAGATGAAGTGATTCAAGCCATGCATGTAGAATAAAAAATTATGGATACATTTACTATCCAGAATATTTAACATTTATTTCTGAATAAATAAATATTTTATTCAAAAGAGCATTAGGAATGTAATAGACAAAATATGCATAAAAATTGCAAAGATATCCAAGAGGGTTTAGGAAAACCAAGAACATATAGAATATAAGTATGTGTAAGTGATTAATATTGTCATATGCATCAGAGAAATCCAATAAAAGACCAACATTTTCTCCATTTAATTTGGCATCTACGGTATTATTGCAACTTTAACAAAAAATTGTTTTGTGCTTTAGTTGGCAGCTAGATTGCAATGAGCTAGGTGTGATTGGGCAGATATAAAAGGCTTACCAGTGAAGGTAACTCCTTTTGGCAATTGGCTGAAAAGGGAAGAAAGATTGAGTAAGTCACACACACTGAATTGAGAACCATTCTGCATAACCCTTAGCACCATGTCTGATGTATAGAAAGAAATTAATGACTACAACATTGTATGTTTTAACCTTGTGAGTAGGGGTAGAGTTTGACATGTTTCTTGAGATCTATCCAGATGTCAGAAACCAAGCTGCCTCTAGGGTTTGCAGAATCTGCAACACCCAGACACCCAGAGCCGTTGCTGCTAACATATTTCACATTCCACAGATATTATAAAGGTAAATTTAGCTTAATAGTTACATTAATAAAATCCATTAAAAAGAAAACAGGGATGGTAGCACAGGAATTTTTTATGTATGTATATAACAGCCTATAAACATATCTTTGATGATTATGTGAAAGGATGGGAAGCTCATGAATTAACAGTACATAAAATAAATGTTTCAATGGCTTTCAGTTTTGTATTTGGGTTTTTGTTTGTTTGTTTTCTTTTGGTTTACAAAGTTTTGTTTATAGAAACTGGCAACAGAACCCTCTTTCTTTCCCAAACACATAGACTCCTTGAATTTTTCAAGTTCAGACTAAAATGACTAGTTTTCAGTTTAAATTATTAATCACAGACTACTTATGATTATGATTCCAAATGCTATTAGTCTGATAAAAGTGTTGCTCTGCATTAAAAAAAAAGTAATTCAAGGTTTTTGCAAAGCCTTTAGCTATTTTACAGTTTATTATGATTATTAAAAGGGTATAAAGGTAAAGAGAATTTAAGAAATAAAGTTCAAAGCCCCAAAAGACTAGAACTCAAAGATCTTTTTCAAAGTATTTTTACCACATCAGGTCATTTTAATGTCAATCTCAGGTGTTTGAGATAAATTTATATTTTTCTTTTTTAACATTTTAGAGCTTAGTAGCGCCCAGGCTGTTAATACTGGTTACCTATACTTGAAACTTCAGATATGTGGGTAATTGCTATCATAATGAATTAAATTACACATCAAGTTTGGAGAATAGGGCACTTACTTCTGAAGCAATATAGAAAACATTTTAAAGGTTTAAACAAAGTGTTATGATGATATAATTAATCTCATAAAAAAGAAAAATTATGAATTGATAAACATTTTAAACTATGTAGTAATGAATCTGACCAGAATAATAATATTCATAGTTCTAAAATATGGATTAGTTTAACAAGGTTAATGAGAATTTTATACAAAGAAGGGAAAGCTAACAGAATATTTAACATCTTAGCTAGTCTTTAGGAATTAAATAATACATGATGTATATGTATGTATACTCACATATATGTAAGTAAGCAAATAAAGATAGTGAGATTGAATTCATGAACTACTTAACAAATTTTTTTTTTTTTGCGATTTTCTTTAATAACAATGTGCCATAGGTAAGAAGACTCTTAAATTAATGTGATTATCCCATTTCAGTATAATTCAGTTCCTTATCTGCAATGGTAATGTAAAAACCAGTAAAATCATGTTTTTCGTAGTGATAGATATATTTGAAAGAATCTTGATGGAGGGACAGTACAGAAGAAAATACACACACTGATAAATATGCTAGCTTATTTGGACAGAATTACATGAAAAAACCTTTTAATAATTAATGAGCAAATAATAATGCTGCTGATGAGTATGATGATAGAGATAATGACTTAAAAGATACTATACTGAATTGTTGCTGTTTTGACAGGTCACATGCAAAATATATTAATAACCTTTTTCCCGTTTATTCCTCCTATCAGTACTATCAGATTCATAGTGGAAACCCAACAACCATCTTTCTTTCTTCCATATTAACAGTACTCTGAAATACTCACAGAGAACATTACTCCCCAAAGGAAATCTACATTTCCTAGCCTCATTGCCAGCTATGATATGACCGAGTGACAAACCATCAAACATTGAGATACAAACGTGATTATTGTGTGACTCCTTCTTATACAATGGCTAGCATAAGCCTTTAACCCTACTTCTTTATCTCTTCTCCTCTCTGTTGCATAGAGTATGTTTATGAAGACTCAGTTTGGAGGAGTTGTCTTAGCCCATAAAGTGATCTTAGAAATGAAAGTCCAGTATAATGCAAGAAGCAAGAGAGGGAACTTGAGAAACCTTTACGGATCACAGTTGCCATACCAGCCCTGGACTACTGACGTGCTGACATTTATATTACAGTGATAGCATTATATTGTTTCTAAGCCACAATTTTGTGCAACTTCATCACAATCTTACCTCATCATAAACCTGGTTCATCTGTAAGTTATTGTGTACCTCATATTAGTATTATATTTTTAGGTTACTATATAACAGAATATAAGCATATAAATTAATTAAAACTAAAGTTCAAATCAGGCAATTCTCCAACATAGCAAATTTACTAAATGATGGAGTTTAGCAAATGTGGGGAATGAAGAGCTTGAGATTCTCTGCTTTGCAGCCAAAGTATAATAATTTTGGTGATCTTAAGAGTGTAAGTTTCACTCTTTCTCATTTCTAGATTACTGACATAGACAGAAAACACACAGATGAGTAATGGGATACAAAGTACCATCTTTATTAATGACTAGTAAATTTACTGACAATTTCCCAAACTCAGACATTTAATGAAATTGTATTGGAGAGCCTGGCTTAGACGTGGGCATCCCCCTAATCCTCTATTCGCCAATAACCACCCAGAATTAATGTTAAGATTGGAACACAGGAAGAAAACGTGGAACAGAGAGAAAGCAAAGATAATCAGTCCTGACATTTAATAAAATGGTTACTTGGATTTCTTGTAATAATGATGCCCAATAGAAAAAAAACTTACAACGCCCTGGAGCATGTTCCTATGGCCTAATTTCAGTGCAGATATGGTTGACATATCCACACTTATTGCCAGCATCCAATATCAAAAGGGTGTTTTGGAGAGCTCTGCTTTTCTGTCCCAGGGAATATATGAAGCTCAGCCTAGAATTATGTGAAGAAGTCTTCTAAATGATAAATGCCATCCTCTTTATCCTCTATTAGGACAGTTCTGAAGTGCATTCTTCAAGACTCTTCAGGATCCCTCAGCAAGTTGAATGCTCAGTTCACCACAGCAGTAACCAGCTCATTAAAATAAACCTTATTAGCTTTTATCTTTCCCTGTGTTACCTTTCTTACTAATCTAACTTTTATGTCCTGGGATCACCTGTCAAATAAACCTCCTGCCATCAAATCCTTGCCAGACTTTGAGGACAGGCTTTAAACCAAGACAGCTCAATATCTGTCGCTTTTTTTGATGAGTAACATTTCCCTTCTCCCTCAGAAAAGAACAAATAACAAAAGGAGAGAGAAGTTTTTTTTTTCTTCCATATTTCCTAACCAGATAGAGAAAAGAGAGAGAATTCCTTATTTGCAGTAATTAAGCTGAAATGAGTAAGAGGTTTTCCCTAAATAAGGCCACCCAATATGTCTATTTCAATTGTAGAATCTCATGTTTTCAATGATTATAGTGAGATGTAGTAAACCTAATTTTCTTATGGAAAAATTATATACCAGTCAGAATCATTACTCTTAATATCAGGAAATCAATGAAATACAATACTGAGGTCTCAACACTCCCTTCAAATGCATCATCTATAATTGCTTTGAATCACAAATGTTTCACTCTGCTGTCTCACTTCTTAGTTTATTTTTAATTTCAGTATAATAATTTTTGTAAAATATTGGCAGCTTGGATGTTTGACAAAAATAAGATAGGCAAGAAGCAAACACATTATTCTTGCATGTGAACATATATAACTTTATTTTATTAATAACCCAGTAGGACATGTGTTATAATTAATTGGTAGTGCTGCCTGCATTGCAACATCTGTTTTATAAATGAACAGCTACCACAAATAGTTATGATTTGGCAAAGCCACAAATTTAATTAATTACAAAACTAATGTGTAAATACAAGGGATTTTTTTGACATCTTATCTAGTTTTCTTTCATATCAACGTAAATCTTAGCAACTTTCTTGTTAGACGCACCTCCTTTCCTCTAACCTCATGTTTCGATAAGAGAACTCCAATGTAATTGTGTCTTTCACTGCTCATTTACTCCTCCCCTATGGTGGAATTGTAATAAGGGACTGATGATGCTTCGTTCAGCTTTCTCTGTACTTCCTCTTTTCAGATGTGCTGACCCACAACGTGGACATTCTGGTAACTCTCTGTGTAGATTAAAAGTAACAACAATGATCACTTGGACTCAGGAAGGGGAACATCACACACAGGGGCCTGTCATGGGGAGGGGGGAGGGGGGAGGGATTGCATTGGGAGTTATACCTGATGTAAATGACAAGTTGATGGGTGCAGCACACCAACATGGCACAAGTATACATATGTAACAAACCTGCACGTTATGCACATGTACCCTACAACTTAAAGTATAATAATAATAATAAATAAATTATAAAAAAAAAAAGTAACAACAAAGTTTTTCTGCCTCTTCAAATATTCTGCAGTTGTTCAATTGCTCTAGTGACTAGGAAAGCACCTCTCTACTATTAAAAGCCTTATTTCTCATACATTTAAAGCCCTATTCTCTAATAAACTTTATCCTTAAATCTAAAATTTCATCTCCATCTCTCTGTTATCTTGATCCTTATTTGTTTCTGAACTCCAGAGGGGAAGATAAGCTTTTTATTACCTGCCTCCTGCATGAAAACACAATAATTACTTAAAACTTAAAAGACATCTCAAAAGTTTTGTTTTATGTGTGTGGTAGTTAGAAATAAGAATACTGAAATGTGCTATACTAATACTGAATATATTTTATTCCAGAAATAATAATTGAGTGAAAAGAAAAAATCAACTGAATAATCAACTGAATTAAAGGAAACTATGTTTTAGGATATAGTTACGTGATTCAATATATTAAATAATGAATGGAATATTAACAACATTAGATTAGTGTAGTAAAAGGTAGTGAACTTTATCCAAACTTAATAAATAATTATTAGTTTATTTTCTAAAAAGGAACTTTTTTTTAATGAATAGTATTATTTTGTCTTCCTGCTGAAAACCTACATTTTACTTTCAAAAGTAATAGTCATAATGTGTGTGGTTAATTACCATTAAAAAAAATTTAATTCCAACTGTGAAATTGGTCCTTAGCAATGTGACTATGCTGATATGCCCTACATACCACTTATATTTGACTTTAATTACATCATGAGGCTTATTTTTACAAAAACAAAAAATAGAAATACATTGTGACAAAACTTATTTACAAATACACACTTTTTAATTCATATGGGTATTCCTGGGATTTTTGAAAAATTAAATATCGGATAAGAATATGGCAGTATCTCTTTAGCCGTATGATTCCCCTATCTCTGAAACAAAAAGAAGCTTGAGTATCTGTGATTTTTTTAACTTATCTAATTATGCTTTGAAGACTAAAGAGTGATGTTAAATTACTGAAAATATATCATTTGATTTCGTTTGTTTACACCACTTAACCAATAGTTTAATTCTTCAGAACATAATTTTTACTCAATTAATATACACCAGGAAAAATAAAAAGGGAAAAAGTAACTTTGGTAACTGACTTAAAAGTAACATATAGGCACCCTACATCCTGAATAACTGCACTCTGATAAAACACGCCCCTAAACGAGTTGGAGGGGGAGACAGTATCAAGCAGACCTCAAATATAAAAAGGGTTACTTTCATCTTATACATGCATATTCTTTTTCATGTGTTAGAGGACAATTCTCTATGGCTTTCTTGTTTGTGTGTGTGCTTTGGGACCAGAGGCACTGAATGTCTTCGTTCCAGATTATCTTTTCAATAAAGTGTAGTGAATTTCTTTGGAAAATAGTAGTGTCTTTCTCCAGATTAGATAGTAGGAATGCTTATCATCTGTTATAAAATGATGTGGGTCTCTTAAACTCAGAGTTTCTTTCTTGTAGTGTGATCTTCTGTATATGCAGGTATCCCTCGGGTCCATATGCATCACTCCTGTGGGATACGGTGGTAAGGAGAAGCTAATCAAATATACTGAAAAAGAAGTGAATCAAATATACACAGCTGTTGGCTGTAGTGTGAATAATGAGATCCTTAGGCTCTGACCTTAGAATCCCAAGCCTTCTTACAAGCATCCATGAAATTAAGGTTTTGTTTATTCCCTAAATATTTTTTCTCTTTGTTCTTCAGGTTAGATAATTGTTATAGCATATTTTAAAGTTTACTAAATGACTCTTCTGTCATTTCCATTCTGCTAATTGAGTTTATCCATTGGATTCTTCAAAGTTTCAAATATCGTATTTTTCAGTTCTAATATTCATGTTTCTTTCTTATTGTTTCTATTTCTGAGCTAAGAATTTGTCTCTTTCCATTGATTTCAACATGGTAAACTTTACTTCATAGAACACAATTATAATAGTGATGTGAACAGGAGGCAGAGAAATTCTAGGCAGAAAAGGGTGGGTCCCAGCGAAAACCCTATTCTCAAGTCGAAAAGCCTGAAACTACAGGCCAAAGTGAGAACTTACATCCCTGTTTTCCCTCTTGAATGTTGCTTTTCTCTAAGCCACCTATGGTTCCGCCCAGTCCCATCCTGTGCCTATAAAGACTCCAGACTCAGCTGGCAGACAGAAGCAGCAGCTGGACATTGAGGACAAGTGGCTTGATTTTAGGGGATGATTGATGGCATAACTTTGGAGAGGAATCTGGCTGGATTGGTGTAGTTCATGCTACAAGTATGGTCTGAATTTTTGAAGGTGTTTGTTCCAATGCCAGACTTCAGGGGAGGATTACCTAATGCTCCACTCCCCTTTTCAGCTCTCCTTCCCACTGAGGGCCACTTTCATTGGCAAAAAAAAAAAAAAAAAAAAAAAAAAAAAAAAAAAAAACCCTCACATTTACCATTCTTCAATTCATTCACGCAACTTCATTTTTCCAAACACTAGACAAGAACTTGGGAGCCATGAGTGAGATTACAAAATGCTGTCACACTAGCCCTTTGCCCTCGTTGGCAGAGGGCAGCTGCCCCATTCCACGAGGCAAAGGGCCCACTGAGCTTTTAACATTTAAGCCACCCACAGATGGCAAAACTAAAACATGCCCTCTGGGGCTTTGGGGGTTACGGGTACCCCCTACAGATGCTGCAACAGGGTCTGCCTGGATGGAGTTCGCTTCTTCTGGTGCTAAAGCAGCAGTTTTGAATGCCTAACTTCCCGCTAATTTCCCGGCATACTTAGAAAGGTGCAAATGCTTTGAGACAGGAAGACCTCCTTCAAAATTGAAGCTGCCACGGGGGAAAGGGAGGTGGGGGGCATGGTGAAATGTGTGATTCCACCTCAGTAAGCAAGGTTCTTGTGGTTCAACCAAGCAAACTTCACTATTTAAAGTTTGCCCACTACTCTATATTGGGTGGCAAGAACATCTACTTCAGCCTTGAGTGGCCTTTAACATGGCAGCCACAACCATAATGCGTTTGACAGAGATGTAGACATGTGACATCTGGTTGACCCAGGCTTCACTCATAGGGCAGAAATTGTTTGAAGAAGTCAATTTCAACCTGAGGCACTGGATGCCACATTGTTATGATAACACCTTTTCAGTTTTCACCCAGCTTTAATGTGAGATCTACAATTTTCCAAGGCAATGGAGCTCACCACAATAATTTTTCAGGCATTCATTATATTACTTTCTCATTCTTTAACAAATTATGGCCTGTAGGTTGACCATCTGTTTCTGTAAATAAAGTTTTATCAAAACACAGCCATGATCATCCGTGTATTGTCTGTGGCAGTTTTTGTACGACAAAGGCTCTGTTAAATTGTTGTAATGGAAGCTATATATTCTAAAAGCCCAAAATATTTACTTTATTGCCCTTTCAAAAATATTTGCTGACCCTTGATCTGTCAGGTCACCTTCATTGTGTATTCATTGGCATTGTAAACTCAATCTAGACAATAAGAACTTTAAAACTAGTCAGTGCCTCTATCTGTGGTTCCACAGGAATTTTTCCATTTAAGGGAAATCTTTTCAGGAGAGCCCTCCTCATGGCAGCCAAAACCCATTGCAAAAATCTCAAAATGAACCTAATATTAGCATGATAGCCTGCAGAAGGAGTTGGGTTGTAAAATGGCCCAGATGTTTCCATTATTTTAACAAATGATACATTGTTTGCGCTCACATCTCCCATGGACACCAGCTGAAGTTCTAATGATTCACCATGTTGCTAACTGGAGCAGTCACAACTTTTATTCCTTTCATGCTCACTATAGGTGCATGTCTTTGTAACTGTTGTCTGAAAGATGGCAGAAATTTTTGCCTGCCCAGATTGACAAGGACATTTGCACTGACATTGTCAATGCAACATTTGAGCAGCTGTCTTTCAACCTACTTCCAGGTATTGACCTGCACCTCTCTCCCAGTTTCTGCTCATTATCATGTAATAAAGTAGAGGAACTTTTATTATCAAACTGACCATAAAATGTAGTGAAAATACCCTTTACCAATTTCCATGAACTTTCTTCAAATCATGTTAATCAATCAGCCTACGAAATCATCATACTCTTTTTCTGAAAGCCACATTTTTTCAACCTCCCAGTCTTATTGCCAGAACTATCAAGAACTGAAAGTCCTGAGATTTTATACTACTTTCAAACCAAGAAGTTAGCCTGCCAGTTTCATGGATGCTGACAGAAGACACAGACTCCAAGATCAGAAGCAAAGGATTATACTATTCATAGCACAGCAAGCAGCAGCCTTCACCACGAAGACACGTTGAATATGACCTGCTCCTCTACAAAGAGGAAGGAGGAATGAGAGAATGTGCCTCATTCTTTTTTGTTTGTTTGTTTTTTGCTTTATCTCCCCTCACTTTTTTTTTTTTTTTCACTTTCGTGTTTACATCTGTGATGGTTAATACTGAGTGTCAACTTGATTGAAGGATACAAAGTATTGATCCTGGGTTTGTCTGTGAGGGTGTTGCCAAAGGAGATTAACATTTGAGTCAGTGGGCTGGCAAAGGCAGATCCACCCTTAATCTGGAGGCCACAATCTAATCAGCTGCCAGCGAATATAAAGCAGCCAGAAAAATGTGATACATAGAGACTGGCCTAGTCTCCCAGCTTATGTCTTTCTCTCATGCTGGATACTTCCTGCCCTCCAACATCGGACTCCAAGTTCTTCAGTTTTGGGACTCAGACTGGCTCTCCTTGTTCCTCAGCTTGCAGACAACCTACCGTGGGACCTCGTGATCATGTAAATTAATACTTAATAAACTCCCCTATACATACACACACACACACACACACACACACACACACACACACATTTCTCCTATTAATTCTCTCTAGAGAATGCTGACTAATATAAAATCTTTACCAAATTTCACCTTGAGTTATTGCCTAGTGGCATTGACTGCACAGTCCATGCTTTATATGAGTTGGGGCACAGGAGGTGTCTAAAGTTATTGATGACCATGCAAAAACCTGGGGATGCCCTATATAAGGAAACTCTGAGGCAGAGAAATGTTAAGTAACTCTCCCAACAGGTCATAAACGTCTGATGTGCTAGGATGCAGTCTCCTACCAGCTGTGCTATATTGTTTCTCAAGACTAGTGGGACACTCTGTAAACCAGAGGGCTGCTCTTAGAAGGGACACTGACTGGATCCTGACAGTCAAACACATCTGAGCTAATCAACAGTCTACCTTCTACTTGAGATAGAGTTTCTCTGGGTATGGATGATCAAAAGATACAGACAGACATATTTTAAAACATATTTTAAAACTGAGAGTATTGGAATCTGAGATGGTTCAGACTGATGTGCTCTCCCTCCAGTTGATTTCTTCCCCCTGTGCTGTTAAGGGAGGAAGAGACACAAGTTCATGGCTAAAAATGTTCTTTTTTTTTTTTTGTATATTTTATTTGAAGTTCAGGCATAGTGCGCAGGCTCGTTACATAGTTTAAATGTATGTCATGGGGTTTTGCTGTACAGATTATTTCATCATTCAGGTATTAAGCCTAGTATTCATTAACTATTTTTCCTGATCTTCTCTCTCCTCCCCCATGCCCCTGACAGGCCACAGTGTGTGTGTTGTTCCCCATCATGTGTCCATGTGTTCTCATCATTTAGCTCCCAGTTAAAAGTGAAGACATGCAGTATTTGGTTTTCTGTTCCTCTGTTGATTTGCTAAAGATAATGGCCTCCTGCTCTATTTATGTTTCTGCAAAGAACATGATCTTGTTCTTTTTTATGGCTGCATAGTGTTCCATGGTGTATATGTGCCACACTTTCTTTATCCAACCTCTCATTGATGGGCATTCAGGCTGATTCCATGTCTTTTCTATTGTGAATAGTGCTACAGTGAACATACGTGTGTATGTGTCTTTATAATAGATGATTCATATTCCTTTGGGTGTATACCCAGGGTTGGGATTGCTGGGTAGAATGATATTTTTGTCTTTAGGTATTTAAGGAATCACCACACTGTCTTCCACAATGGTTGAGCTAACTTATACTTTTCCCAACTGTGTATAAGTATTTCTTTTTCTCTATAACCTCACCAGCATCTGTTATTTTTTTACTTTTTAAGAATAAGCAGAGAATGTGCCTCATTCTTAGGCTTCCCGAACTTTCTCTCCCAGCTTTCTATAGTCTGATCTCTCTCTTAGTCACATCTGTGTCATTTATAATATGCGAAGTGGATAGGGATGTTTGAAAAAAAAAAAAAGTTTTATTTTTATAATCACCCCATTGCTTCTCAACTGTATTGCAAAAGTTATTGTAGTGAGTCTGACACTGGAAAAATATTGATTTTAAATACAGAAAGTAAAAAAATTACCTTTTATTCAAGATAATGGGCAAGTAAGTAAAATAATGCCTTTGTGATAAATTGAAACTATCTTTCTATAAGAAAAGCTAGAAGAATAGAAGCCTGTATCAAAGGGAAGATCTCATGTATTTTGGCAAAACATGCTAAAAAATTTGGGATTGATAATAAACACTAGAAAATTTGAACACAAATTATAGGTTCTATAATTTGAGACAAAACCCAGGTCTCACTAGGATGGTTACAAGGTGAAGAAAGTTGCTAAAAATATGCCTTATTTTAATGTTTTCCTGTATCTTATTCCAATTTGGTATGTTTTAAAACAAAATTTTCAGACTGAATTGCTTGTAAGCTCTGTTTTTATAGAAACATTAACTCAAATACACTTGAAACTTGAAAGTAATCTGTATCTCTATATAGCCTACAATAGCAGACAAAGGCTGAAATTTGCACAGATTTTCTAATTTTCTTCAATATAAATCAAGAACAACAACCCTATCTATAACAAGGACCAGGTAAGGATTGAGTATGAGGCAGAGTAAGGCTGGATAGATGACAAATTTCATTATGAAAACAAAATTTGTGATTTTGAATATAAATGAATTGGAATATCACCAGAATTAATTGATGTTAGGGAAAATGTTTCCGAATTTACTGAAAGTGTATCTATCAATTCTCCACTTTTTTTGTACCAGAGATCTCTTATGCACCATTTCAGATTTTTATAGCCTTTTATAGCCCTACTGCTGCATCAGCCAGCCCTGCCTGAGCTCCAGCCAGATGTAAGTAGGTTCCATGTATCTACAGCCTCTCCCAGGCACTACTTTATGACTCTTCTCTCAGACCAAGGAACTTCCTAGTTGACAGAAACAAGAATGTGACTGGAACCCAGCATGTGTAACCTGAAAGTACAGGGAAGCGGATGTGGTGTGGCTAAAATGTTCGATCGGTGGGATGGGAGCCAGTGTATAAATGTTTTCCGTTTCTCCCTCAAGTGCTTGGACCTGTGTTATCTCAGAAAATCCTGTGGCCAACTCAATAACACATCCCTGCTTTACTCTCTTCTCTCTTATTCCTGACCCCTGAACTGCTCTAGGACTCCAGTAAAATATTCTTTACTTGAGTCTTTGTCTCAAGTTTATTTTCTGAGAAAGGAAGAAAGGCTGAGAAATTATTTTCAGTTTAGTACTAAGGAAATGAGTGAAAGTTAAATAATTTATATGTTGCGATTATAATACATTGATTTTCAGGTTTAAAGTAGTTTAGAAAGTCCTTGAATACAAAAAAACAAACAAATAAAAAAAACCAGAGATGCCTAATAGTGCTAAGTCTGCTCTGGGCAACACAGCAGTGTATCTGTTGGGCAAAAGAAAACGTATAGTCTACCAGACAATGTATTAGAGCAGAAAGTGAGAGAAGAACTAGGTAACCCATAAGTAAAGACTAAAATAACTGGAACATAAATCAGATGTAAATATAGTGCATGTAAGACAAAAAAGAAAAATTGACAACATAAAAGTAATATTAGTGAGATATACAAGGATCTGAAAATTTCACTTTATAGGAAGCAATATATGTTTCTGAAGAGGCACATAAAAGAGTTCCAACTCAGTGGTTTAGTTGAGGAGAATCTTCTCTGGAAGAAAGAAAACTTAAATGCATGAAGGAGCAGTTGTTAGGAGAAAAAGTGTCAATCTACATAGTATGAAATAAAAAAAAAAATCCTTATAATGTATTATTTGTACAACTAACATTAATGCCTAAATGTGTACAAAATAATAAGGTGACATGGGTGATATAGAGTGACAGAAAATATTTTTAAAATTAGAATTTTTGAAATAGATAAGTTGTTACAGCCTATGCTTTCAATACAACAAAAATAAAATTTTAGAAGTGTCAGAAAAAGATAAACTCTACAGGCTTTGGAGAGAGACATATCCTAATTTAAATTCCAATTTTACCAATTACCCGCCGTGTTCATGTGTAACGTGAATAAGCGTTAAGATTTCTGTGCTTCAGTTTCATTCAACTGCAAAAGATTGATATGAAAAAATGATAAAATAAGCATGTAAAGAGCTTACTATACACCAAGTTGCCCATGGTAATAACCTCCCCAAAAAAGGTTGTTTTAATAGCATGTTTTCTGTTGCTAAGAGGTTTCATGAGACAGAAAAAAGAGCCAGTCTCTAACCTCAGACTTGGTTTCAAATGCTATTCTGACTTTTGTTAGCCATAATGACTACATTAACTTCTGTGGAAAACATGCAATAACATTGGACTCAGAAAACTGTGTGGCCAGGAACAAATCTAATTATCTTCTGACCTTCAATTTGAGATAAAGATTAAATGTGATAATTTATATGAATATGTTCACACATCATTTTTGAGTAGTAACTGGTTTATTTCTTTCACATATTAATGTTTTTATAGGTTTATTTTTCATTTTAGTAGAGACTTTAAAAAGGATTTCTGGGGTGGGGGTAAAAATCAGAATAATGAGCCTTACTGATTCTACTAATATTGCTTTAGATGTCAAAACTTGAATTTTCTATTTATTTTTATGAATGAGGAAAAGGTGTGAAAGTCTCTACTGAAAATCACAGAGATGGAAGAAAACTCAATTCATTTATTTTAAACTAATTAATTGTAATTAACAAATATAAATGAGAGCTAAGAATTATCACCTGGTTGTGAATGTGTGAAGTAGGAGCACACTTTGAAAACTGAAATTTATCATTTGGGATCATATTTTTGAAGGAAAAGTTATATGTACAAGCAAAATTGTGCAAAATTATATCTTATGCTTAACAATCTTACTATATAAATGAATAATTGAAACATGGTGGGTGGATCACAAGGTCAGGAGTTCAAGACCAGCCTAGCCAACAGAGTGAAACCCTGTCTCTACTAAAAATACAAAACATTGGCCAGGTGTGGTGGCATAGGACTGTAATCCCAGCTACTTGGAAGGCTGAGGCAGGAGAATCACTAGAACTTGGGAGGTGGAGGTTGCGGTGAGCCGAGATCATGATTAACTGTATTGAATTTCATTTGTATGAATTTTTAAAGATTTTTGTCAGATTCTTTAATTATACGTTATTTATTTATATTTTGAAACCAGAAGATTTACTGTGTTGCTGACAGTGGCTGTTTAGAAGATTTTTAATTTCCCCTAGGCCACAAATCAAACTACTGACCTCTTAATTCTCAGCAAAAAATAAACACATTTTTGTTTTTAAAAAGCTGGCAGTATTTAAAGACGGTTTCTATCAATTTTACAATTTTTCACCTCAATATATCTAAATCAATGTATTCTCTGTTGCTTGTATTTTTTAAAAGAGATAACTTTGGCCGGGCGCGGTGGCTCAAGCCTGTAATCCCAGCACTTTGGGAGGCTGAGATGGGTGGATCATGAGGTCAGGAGATCAAGACCATCCTGGCTAACACGGTGAAACCCCATCTCTACTAAAAAAAAAATACAAAATATTAGCCGGGCGTAGTCCCAGCTACTCGGGAGGCTGAGGGAGGAGAATGGCATGAACCCGGGAGTCGGAGCTTGCAGTGAGCTGAGATCTGGCCACTGCACTCCAGCCTGGGCGACAGAGCCAGACTCCGTCTCAAAAAAAAAAAAAAAAAAAAAAAAAAAAAAAAGATAACTTTATTGTCATTTTTCTGACCAGAGAAGGAAGGAAACAAAATCATCAAAGGTTGCATTATCACTGTGAGTAAATGGGACTTCATGCCATTACAGGATTCTGGAAGAAACCTGTTAGCCCATGCTTGTAAGAGTTAGCCCATGCTGTAGGAGTTAGCCCATGCTGTAGGAGTTAGCCCATGCTGCAGGAGGGAGGGCTAGGGTCCTTACCCATTAACCTCAGCCTGTCATTGGTAGAGCACAGTTCCCGGGTGGCATTAACTCCCTAGCAGTTCCCAGCCTCCTGGGAACATATGAAGAGTGGTCCCCAGTGGCCCCTGAACACTTTTAGGCAAACAGATGCAGAACTGAGAGTTGAATATCAGGCTAGACATGCACAAAAAATGGCTAAAGTTAAGAAGAAAGAAGCAGGAAACTTATATATGACATATAATATCACACATATATTAATATATATGTGTATGTGTATATATGTGTAATATATATATGCACACACATATATATTTCTCATTAAAAAAAGTTTAAAATATAAAGAAGGAAAGTAAAAATCGACACCATTTTACCGACTTCAGTTTGGTAAAATGAATTTTAAGGCACTTTAGGGTTTATAAAATTGTAAATATTGTGAACAAAAATGTTATATAACAAATTTTAAGCATTGCTTTCCAACCTGCTTTTGTTGCTACCTGTGTGTGGTGTTTTATAATTTTTATTGAGGTAAAGTTGGTCAATAGTGTTGCTCAAGTCTCCTATATACTTACCTATTTTTTCTGTTCATTCTATTAATTCTTAATAAAAAAATTTAAAATGTTTACAGATTTCTGATAGATTTGTCCATTTCTGCAGTTAATCAGGTTTTAGTATGTGTTCTGAAGCTCTGTGATTTGATGTATAAACATTTGGGATTGGTATTGCCTCTTGGTGGTTTAACCTCTATCATTTTAAAGTGACTCTCCTCTGTCCATACTCTTTGTTTCGAAATCAACTTTGTCTAATATTAATCCAGACATTTCTGTTTTCTTTTGACCAATGTTAGGATGATGTTTTTTTCCCGTCTTTTTCCTTTTAATCTATCTGTGTGTTTGCATTTAAAGTGGATATTTTATCCAGAGCATATAATTGGTTGTTATTTGTATCGAATCTGACAAGCTCGGAGTTTTAATTGAGGTGTGTACACTCTTCACATTTAATATGAGTGGTGATATAGCTGTGTGTGAATCTGCCAGGTTGCTATTTGTTTTCTCTTTTGACTGTTGATTCTTTGTTCTCTCTCTTTTTCATTTTCTCTCTTCTTTTAGGTTGTTTAATTATTTTTTTATTATGACATCTCTTATGCTAATTTATTATTTCTCTTTTTTCTGGATTTATTGTGATTTACTAGTTTTTACTCTTTATTCTGAATTTCAGTTTCCTACTAAATATCCTTATTAGAGTCTAGCTTCAAGCAACATTGTTTGACTTCAGTTGTAGCAGTATACTTCCAATTAACTCTTGGGTTTGTGATATTTTCATCATACATTTTATTTCTATATATTTTTACAACATTGCATAATATTATCTACATATTATAATTTAGTCATAAATGATCAATTATCAATTTTAAGAGTTTTAATAATCAGAAAGGTCTTTCATATGTACCCAAGTATTTACCATTTTCAATAAATAAATCTTTATTTTTTTTGTATTGATATGGATTTCCATCTGTTACCATTTTCCTTCTGCTAGGAAGATTTACTTTATTATTTTTTATAACATAGCTCTTTCAGTAATGAATTCTTTAAATTTTTGTATGTTTGAATATATTTTCATTTTGTCTTTGTTTTTGAAGTTTTTTTTCCCAGTTTCAGAAATCTAGATTAAAGTTCATTACTTTTTCAAATTATTTAAAGATATTTCTTTGAGCCTCAATGATTTCTGATAAGAAGTATGCTGTTATTCTTTGTTCCTCCATCTTTTTCCTCTTCAGCTGCTTTTAGGATTATTTCTTTATCACTGGTTAAGCAATTTGACCAAGGTGTGTCTTGGTGTATAGTTCTGCTTAAACTTCTTATGCTTGGGGTTAATTTAGCTTCTTGGATCTATCAGTTTATTTATTTATTTTTAATGTTTCCTGCAATCCTCTCTCTGTGTTTGAAATTCTCCAACTGCACCGAATTTAGGGCGCTGGAAGTTGTTTCACCATTCACTGTGGCTATCTTTATTTTTTAAATGTCTTTTCTCTCTAGGTTTTTTCTTTAAATAGCTTTCTTGCTATGTATTCAGGTTTACCAATTATTTCTTCTGCGTGGTCTAATTTGCTACTAAAATAGAGTGCATGTTTTACTGTAGATATTATGTTTGTAAATATCTAAAAGTTTGATTATTCCATGTCTCCAGTTAACTTCCTAAGTCTTTCCATAACCTGCTTAGACAGAAAAAAGTAGTTATAATAATGTCTTTATGTCCTTGTCTGAGATAAATAAGTACACATTTTTCTCACCTCTGTTGCCAAATTAAAAAATCATTTCGACTTACTACTCCATTGTATCTTTTACCAAATTTTGGAAGTTTTGGTCAGTATTTTTTCAAATATTTTTCTGAACCAATCTTTTAAATTTATTCTTCTGGGATTCTAATGGCACAAATATTAGAACTTTTGATAATTCACCATCATAGGTTTTGCAGTACAGTAGAGAAACAATGGGGTGATCATAAAAATAAAACCTTCCTTTGCAAACATCCCTACACCCATCATATTATAAAAGATTAAGAGGTGAATGAGAGAAAGATGAGATCAGAGAGAGCTGGGAAAGAAAGTTCAGGAGTCATAACAATGAGGCACATTGTCCTTTCTACATCCTTCTGGTTGGTGAATGGACCATATTCAATGTCTTTCCAGGGTGTGGTTATCTGTGTTTTGCTTTTGTTTTCCTCTCATGGGCTTGGAGGAAGCCTGAGAAGAAGCTTCTCTTGTCCCTGAAGAACATGAATATCTCATCGGCATGTGGGCCAAAAGCTCTCTAATGGTGGGGTGTTGGTGTATATGTTCTTTCATTAAAAAAAAAAAAAAAAAAAGCATGATTTGGAACTAGGCTCTGACTTCCTGCATCCTAGAAGGGTGCAAGAAGTCAGAACCTAGTTCCATCTGTGCTCAGAAATCAAACCAGGGATGTGCTGAAGCTGGCCCCTTACAGGCTTGGGATAGCTGATGGTTGAAAACAGGAGGTTCACAGTTGTTAAAGCATTGTTAGCTTGAAACTGAGGATATGCATGCCACAAAAAATTGGTAAGTGCTACAAAGAGTTTTTTCTTTTCTTTCTCTTTTTCTTTTTGTGAACAGATTTACCAGTTCCAACTTGAACATGTGGACATTTCTATTGCAGAATGGAATTTCATTCAGACCATAGCATGGGCACATGCCCTCCCCTCCCCACCTCACACCCTCACACTTCTTTTTTTTTTTTTTTTTTTTTTGAGATGGAGTCTTGCTCTGTCACCAGGCTGGATTGCAGTGGCACAATCTCGACTCACTGCAACTTCCGCCTCCCGGGTACAAGCGATGCTCCTACCTCAGCCTCCTGAGTAGCTGGGACTACAAGCACGTGCCACCACTCCCAGCTAACTTTTATATTTTTGGTAGAGACGGGGTTTCACCATGTTGGCCAGGATGGTCTGAATCTCTTGACCTCATGATCTGCCCACCTAGGCCTCCCAAAGTGCTGGGATTACAGGAATGAGTCACCATGCCTGGCCTACCTCACACTTCTGAGAAGGAAAGTTGAACTGAAATGATCACACAAATTAAAATTTGATTGATTAACTGGATAATATTATATTATTATTTTATTTATGTATTTGGTTACTTATGGCTGACTGGAATGGGAGGCTCCAGAGCTAAGCCAAAATAGTCTAGTCTGAAAACATACTTTTTTGTCATCTCTGGATTTTGTGGAATATTTTTGTAAGTGGAACATATCACACTGGTTACTCTGTTTTCTATTAATTAGGAGAAGGTGACTGTTTGCTTTTCATTGTCATTTCTGCTTTTACCACTTCAGTCTCTATTAATGACTCAACAGAAAAGCAAAAACAAAAAAAGAACGAAGTAACTCACCGACCTGGATGAAGACTCTGTGACGGTCTTTTTCTACTAACAGAGTAATTCCACTTTAATAACTTTCTCTAATTTTTCCATGTGTCTGATTATATCATCTTGTAACTACCAAATGTAGTCCCTATTAGCTGCCTTAAAACCCCCTGCTATTTTCACAGTTCGATTTGTGGTAAGTACTACTTTCTTAAAAAGACTCTGATTTTCAAAAGGCATTAGAAAGGAAGAAAACTACATTTAAAAAACAGATGAAGATATAATATTTCAATGAGTGACATAGAGACGGAAAATATCCTGTATCAGATAGTTGTTATATGGTAAGATTTATGTGAGAGGAACATGACATCCATTCACAACTTTATTGAGAAATTTGTGGAAATATATTACATTGATCTTCTCTAAATATCTCTTTTCAATTTGAGCACCTTTCGTCCTCTTTATTAATTTGTTTCTTGTTACCATTGGTAAAAAATAGTCATCATCCAGCTCATTTTTTAAAAGTCATAGAGACCTGAAAACATTTTTTTTTCTAAATTAAGGTGTCAAAAGAAATGAAATATGACATAACAATATAGTCATCTATGAATATACAGAATATAAATTCCTGTAAAGTAATAATTATTTTTATCATGATTAATTGTGTTAAATAACACATGCTATTTCTATGACTCTAAAATAAGCTAAAGTAAATAATTGATAATGTGAAAATATTTTTATTTTAATCATAATAATACCATGGGGGAAAGTAATCAAAATCTATAGGAAGCAGTTAACCATCATTTACTTTTAGGTTATAATATTTAAAAAGGAATTATTCAGAGTGTAAAAATTTTAGCTTACATGAAATATTATGGCAACTTCTTTTTAATTATTAAACGTAAAAAATTTTATTGAAAAATACAGAAATATATGAGATATGTTTTAATTTAGAATACGTCAAATAAAAATGTCAGTCAAAATATATGTGTTGTATAGGCGCCATAATTGCCTTAAAAGTGATTCCTCTTGGCAACCATGAATAACATACCCAGCTCGGTATCATCTTTATTTGAACTATATTTTACATCAGTTAAATATCAATGGGTATCTAGTTTTGCAATTGCAAGTACTGTATTAATTCACTCTTTCAAATAACTGCTATATAATTCTAAGATTGGAAATAGAGTTCAAGATTGACAAATTTTAAACAGTCGTATATTATCCACTTCATAAATGTAGGCACTGAAAGAATAACTATAATTCAACAAAAATAATACACATCTGGGTGAACTAGATTCTAGTGGCATTTCAATCTTACCAACTTTAAGACCTTTGCGTGTAAATGGATTTCAATGTTCTCATTCGTAAGTAATCTAGCCATCCTTCAGCTGTTAGAGTTTTTTAAATTTTGCATACACATATTATTTAAGTAACTGTAGTGAGAAGCTAAATAATATGACCTTCTTAGTTATACAGGGATCACCAGCACAAAAAACAAACAAACGAACAAACAAACAAACAAAAAACATATATTGGAGTAATGTGAATAAGGGGCCTTGATAATTTCCAAGCTTGTCTGTTATGCTGTATTGATGTAACTAGGCATGTGGTTTTACATATCACTTGAATTTCTGAGTTTCTGTTTTCTTACCTGAAAAATCTCACTTTGACTGTTAGTTTATCTCTAAGGTTCCTTCTAGTACACATGATTCCATTATTAATTCAGACGAAGAGAAAAATTATACATCTTTGCTGTAGTCTTATACCTTAGTCATAATTCCTTATTTCTGAGGAATATAACACAGTGCCTCGCACTTTTTAACATCATAGTATGCATAGAAAGTGATAAAAAAGAATTTGGGACTATTATTAGTAACTTAGAATTTAAAATATTTTATTTTTTATTATATAATTATAGTAATGAAAATAAACTATAGTGAATTTAAGTCTAAATATTAATTTTATAAAATGTTTTATTTATAAAAAGTATATAAAACTTTCTTTTGAAAAGTTTTAGTTATCTTTTTTTTTGTATTTTAAGGTGTAGGTCTGAAATACCTACACACAACTTCTTATCAAGACTCAAGAGTCTTTTATTTTATATATACAGACAGAGATATATTTTATTATATATCTATATAAACATATATATAGAGAGAGAGGGTATCACTTTGTCATTCATGCTCGATTGCAATGGCATTATTAAATCAAGTTCAGTCTAAAGCTGCTTCCTTACATATTTTAAGTTTGGCCTAAAAGTTTCTCTGTACATCATGAACTATAGTCTAAATGGAAGTGTAAACAGACTGTAATCTACTCTTGTGCCAGTCACTGAGTTTTGGCTAATCGGATCTGGCCAACTGTTTCAACTTTGTTCAAATAAGGCAAACACGGAGCTATAACCAATCTGGCTGTTTCTGTACCTCACTTCAGTTTTCGGTATGTCACTCTCCTTTTTCTATTCACAAATCTTTCACCACATGACTGTGCTTGAGTCCCTGAGCCTACTCTGGCTTGGGAAGGTGTCCAATTCACAAATTGTTCTTTGCTCAATTAAACTCTTTTAAATTGAACTCAGTTGAAGTTTTTATTTTTGCAGTGTGATTACAGCTCACTGCAGTCTTGAACTCCAAGGCTCAAGCAATCTTCCTGTCCCAGCCTCCGGAATGGTTGGGACTACAGGCATGCACCACCATGCCCAGCTAATTTAAAAAAAAAAAAAAAAGAGAGAGAGAGAGAAGAAGAAGAAAAAGAAAAAGTATGTAGAAACGGGATCTTGCTGTGTTGCCCAGGTTGGTCTCAATCATTTGAACTCAAGCAATCCTCTCACCTCAGCATCCCAAAGTGGTGGGATTATAGGCATGAATCAAGAGGCCTGGCTGATAATTTCATTACTGTCTTGAGAGATAAGAACTTTATTCACATTCAATAGTGACAAAATTGATTTTCCAACCACTCCAAATGTATACATTCATATTTTTAATGAATTAGCTCTTCCTTGTATTTTATTGAGAAATATAGTGTTTAAATAAATGTGGTTTCTAATAATACAAATGAAGTTCTACTGTTTTCAAACAAATTATTTCCAAATAATATACTTTATTTTATAATACAAACATACATTTTTTTCTTACAGCTGCCTGAGTTCTCGAACACCAATAAATGAATACGTAAATTGCAATGGACAAAATATTTGACATATGTGAAAACAGAAATGTGTCGCTATTGCCTGGAAATCTGTTTGTTTTTTTTTTTTCAAATTTTGTTTTATTTTATTATTTTTTTTTGAGACGGAGTCTCGCTCTGTCGCCCACGCTGGGGTGCAGTGGCACAATCTCGACTCACTGCAACCTCTGCCTCCCGGGTTCATGCCATTCTCCTGCCTCAGCCTCCCGAGTAGCTGGGACTTTAGGCGCCCGCCACAACGCTTGGCTATTTATTTTATTTTATTTTTTAGTAGAGACGGGGTTTCACCGTGTTAAACAGGATGGTCTCGATCTCCTGACCTCATGATCCACCTGCCTCGGCCTCCCAAAGTGCTGGGATTATAGGCGTGAGCCACCGTGCCCGGGCTGGAAATCTGTTTTCTAGACCTTCCTTAAACACACACACACAGACACACACACACATTTAGCTATGTGTCATTCTCCTTAGGCATCGGAAGGACCCAGTCCTCTGGCAGCTTTTTGAGCTCTGTGAAAGCTAGCGTTTGAGATAGTCCTCCAGTGATCCTCCTATAGTCACACCTTTATTTAATCCCACCCATTGAGGGTGGGGTAGACTTAGTGATTGGATTTTAATGAGTTGAATAAAGCAGAAAGAGTGCTGTGTGACTCAGTGACTAGGTTAGACAAGGCAGCGTGGCATCACTCTCTGTCATGTGCACCCTCCCTCAAAACACTTGTTCAGAAGATAGCACTATCTATGTAAGGAGAAACTGACAACCTCTTGCCTGCAGCTAGGTGATTTTTCCAGCCCTGGCTATCACCTTGACTGCAGACTTCCTGGGATACCTTAAACCAGAATATCTCAACTACGTTATTCTTGTATTCTTGACACTCAGAGCCTATGTTAGGTAATAAATGTTTGCTACACTAAGCCACTATATTTTGAGGAACTTTAATATGCAGCAGTAGATAACCAATATAGGCTCCTTCTTCACAATAGACAGCAGCATATGCGTTAACTCAACACCATCTAGGTGTTAAAAATTTCTTTACACTCATCATACTAGGCCAGATTAGATGCATTACAGGTGATTAGATGCATTACTTCGTGCTCATCAGCTATGGCAGGACTAAAGAGCATGCTATTCCAAGCGTCTTTGCACAGGCTGTACTCTAAGAAGCCTCAGACATGGCCAGTTGTGGCCAGAAACAACCAGACTTGAGCCTCGAGTCACCTTATGCACCATCTGGACATTCTGAAGACTCAAGAGCCAATAGCATATAATCTGGAAAGCAATAAACAAAGATATACTGTTTACTGAGAATATATTTCTGTGTATACAAACTCCAGAATGTATTATAGAAAGGCCAGACTGTCTCTAAAGCAACGGTCCTTCAGCTTAGTTTTACAACCACATTAGAGAGCCTATAAAATATTAGATTTATTCTAAGGAAAAATTCACATGGGGACATATATATAACACATATTATTTGAAGGAGCTTGAACAACTACTAGAATCTACCCGCAGATATATACATAGTATAGGTTAAAATTGTAGGCCATACATTAACTTGGAAAGAAATATATATTATATTGCTATACACACCTGAAGTTTCCCTATGGATACCGATTCTTGTTGGCATAGTTACTCAAAGTTAAGGACTCCTTTTTTTTTAAATTTATAAAAAACAGGAATTTATTGGCTCACAGTTCTGGAGGCTGGAAAGTCTGGGACTGTGGCAAAAGCACCTGGTGAGGGTCTTTTTGCTACATCCTCACAGAGTGGAAGGCAGATGGGTGTGAGCCATCATGATGTAAACACCTCCCATTAGGCTCCACATTTCAAAACTGTCACATTGGGAATTAAGTATAAGGGCTGCAGTTAAGGACTATTTTCATTTTACTTTCAAGTGGGAAGCAAAAGAAATTATTCAAACTGACTTTTTGATTGAAACAAATGCATAAGATTTACAAGACGAACTGTTTTATGAGATCATGCAAAAATAAAAGTCATATACATACATTGAAAGACAATTACAGTCATAGTATATTTCAGGTTACTAAGAATTCATATTGACATCTGATTTAACAGTATTCTTTTAATAAACAA
This sequence comes from Macaca fascicularis, assembly GCF_037993035.2. Taxonomy (NCBI): domain Eukaryota; kingdom Metazoa; phylum Chordata; class Mammalia; order Primates; family Cercopithecidae; genus Macaca; species Macaca fascicularis. The sequence continues at coordinate 90,143,866 of NC_088380.1, read as the reverse complement.
TCCTCTTGAGCTATTTATATTTTTAATCAATATCTACGAGTACATGAATTTTAAAATGATGTTATTAGAAAAGCATAATATTTTATTTTTCAAAGTTTAAATTTATTCTCTAAAATAATAATGCTTTTGTTGAAAAAATATGGCATACATATATATTAATTAAAATGAGGTGTATCTGTATATTGGTATTTAATTTTCTGTTTGTGTCTAGAAATGATGAGTTTTGTTTGCTTTTTGCTTGTTTGGTTTTGCATTAGTAAATTATATTTGACCTATTAGTATTGTAAGTTTTGATTACATAAACATTATAAATACAAGATTATTATTATTATCAAACATATGTGTTTGATAATAAAATACGTTTGATAATAAAACATGTGTTTGATAATAATATATAAACCAATTAAATTTACTTGATAATCTGGCATTATCATGTTGTGGCTCAAAGGTAAGTCAGAGTCTTCTCTCAGCATCAGAGAGAATGTAGGGAAGAATTTGATATTCAACAAAATACAGCAGAAGTTGATGTAAGCAGTAGATACTCTAGTTGAGGCATAGCGTTATCATGGCCAGGCTAATCCAGTCACAGGTCAATCTTCATTCTGTAGCACTATTCAGAATTAAAACAGATAGTAGAGCTGAGATAAAAGCATTCTGAATATCCATTTACCAGTAACAGCGATACCAGCTTTCCGTGTAAATTTGGGTTAAATGTTAAGGTCACACAGTAAGACCAGAGAAAGTGTGTGATTCAGCCGAGGTTCACGGTAGGGCTACTTGGAGAAGAAACAGAGAAAATTAAGGAGTCAAGAGCATGAAAAATAATATCTATTCCTGTATGAATCTTTGATCTAGAGACAATAGAGCACACATCAGTCCTTACTGTGAACCACTCTGTTTCCGTCTTGATTAGAAACAAGAGGAAAGCAAGGCAGGAGACTAGAAATCATGACTCAACTGAGGGATCCCAAATAACGGAGACCCATTTAATCAAAGCCCTACTGACAGCAAAGGTCATAAAGCTGTTGATTGGAATTTCTGCATCTGTTAAGATTGCCTCAGAAACTGATAGGAAGCATGAATTGACCCAGCTATATACGATGGGGCACTAAATTGCTGAAAACTGGAACGGAAGTTTCAGCGGAATGATTCAGAGGGAGACGGGTTCTTTTTCACTTTAAATGTGAAACTCTAACATTTTCCAGTAAAGATCCTTTACATATACTCTATGACATATTTAAGTACGATAATATATCATTCTTAGGTGAATTGACATATTTAACAGAATGGCTTTTCAATACATTTTATTAGATGATAAAATATTGTATTGACACTTGAGTAAGGTTCTGGCCTCATAAAACATCAATTAGTAACACTAATGGAGTTCTAGGGGCATTGCCTTAGGCATCTGTAGAATACCCGCTCTTACGTTAATGATTATCGGGCGGGGCATGGTGGCTCACACCTGTAATCCCAGCACTTTGGGAGGCCGAGGCGGGCGGATCATCTGAGGTCTAAAGTTTGAGACGAGACCGATCAAGATGGAGAAACCCCGTCTCTACTAAAAATGCAAAATTAGCCGGGCATGGTGGCGCATGCCTGTAATCCCAGCTACTCAGGGAGGCTGAGGCAGGAGAATCTACTGAATTCCGGGAGGTGGAGGTTGCAGTGAGCCAAGATCTCTCCATTGCACTCCAGCCTGGGCAACAAAAGCGAAACTCCGTCTCAAAAAAAAAAAAAAAAAAAAAAAAAAAAAAAAAAAATTATCATTTTGGCAACATAAAATACCTTGAGCCAATAAATATGAGGACACTAAGCAGGTATAGTAAGCCTCTGAATATTATATATTTCCCAGGGATGAGGAAGGGAAAGACTGAATACTGTGTCTTCAAAACTTATTTTAACACCTTCCATGGACGTCTCAAAGGGCTAATTTTCCAGGATATTTATTTGGTAAATATCAAAGGTAAACACTATGACTACAATTTTTCTTGTATTTTGATTAATTTGTCCATTATGCTAATCAGAAAATTGGAATGGTGATAGAGAAGGAGACTGGCAGAATTATCTGCCTAGTTGAGTTGGTAAAAACAGCTAAATCTCTTCTATTTTCACATCGGCTGTTTACACAATGGTCATATAAATATTTCCACTTACCAGATATATATTTACAGTATTAAATGTGTCCTCTGTGAACATGGCAAATCTTCTAAACTTTATAACTTTATAAACTAAACTATATAACTTTATTGATAAATATGAAATTATTGTACTCCATCAACTAACTGATGACAAATTTTGGAATCACTGCTAAGTAGACCATTTTACTTGGTTATTTGATTTTGAATGGAGCAATCTTCTGGCACTAATCTTAAAGACACTCATCTCTCTGAGTATGTAATATCAAGGTGAAGAGTATAGAAATACCAAATGTTGAGAATTGTATGATATAACCTATAATTATCTCTACAACTCATATATATCATATATTATTATGTATAATATATTCTACAATATATAAATATATTTTGTGTATAAAATATATACTTTGGAAATTATATAGCAGTCAGTTTTAGAGTTCTAAAGATAAACATATTTTCAAGGTGACAGTAGGAAGTAGTTTGAAATACAGAATCTAATTTTTTAGGCAATCAATTTTCAGCATTTCCACTTCATCATGATGCTTTTGACATTTGTATAAATTTATTGACTATTCTGTATAATTTTTGTGAATCTGTAATTGCGTAACCAAGCACTCATTTCCATTTTAAAGGCACTCAATGTTGATATGGCTAACGCAAGTTAATTGTAATTTTTCAGAGATAATCCACTTAAGATGTCCAAAAAGTCCAATGGTAATTCTCTTGGGCATCAGTTTCACAGTTTGATAATTTTTCTTGCTCTCGTATTTAGATAACCCTAAAATGCAACTTCTTCAATATAACATAAATATAATTGCTAAGAATGTTACCACATAACTGACTGCATATTTTATAAATAGCACTATGTTGGACTGATATATTGTTAACATGTTTTGTTTACTAGGAACACAAGAGCAATTGAATAGATATATTCATTTCAAATTTGTTGAATATACATATTTTGTAATCCTTACTTCATATAATTTTTACATATTGATTAAAACTTGGTAATAAAAGCAAGAAATCTGGCATAAGATGCATGTATCCCCTTTCCCGCCTTGCTACATTAATCTATTATTTATTTGTTAATCACTTATTGATGATCCAAGTTCTGTGATATCAGAGATGAAAGACTGGATACAGAATAAGGATTACTTCTGGAGCAAAATTCCAGAAAATGCAGAGTTAAAATCAAGATCACAGTTATAGAAGTTTTATTTGGTTGGAATATGTGTCTTCTTTAGAGACAAACAAGAATATGGATCTAGAAGTTTGTGTGTTTTTCCTAGTAGGGATACTTAATAATCTTGATTATTTTTATGAAGTGAATTTGCTAAGATTGGACATGTAGGAATGAATAAAGAGACAGTGTTTTCAAACTATAAAATATGCAATGTCAATCTGTGAGTGAATGATTACCGTTAGTGTGACCGTTAAAATATATTTTTCATTTTCTGTTAGTACTTACGTAGTATGCCTTTGGGAACTAATCCTCACACTATACAATTTTTAACTAAGAAAAAGGATGGAATTAAGCTGAACAAGAATCTCATTTCAACTTTAAGTTGCTTAAGTATTAAGAAAGCATTTAGGACAAAGAACAACAGTAGAAAAAAAAAATCCCTCGAATAACAAGATGTACAAATAAAACTTGACAAGTGTGAGGTTGCAAATATTGGGTAACAGTATCTTAGACTAATTGTCAAACATAGTTCCCCTTGGGTAACAGTGAGTTTGGGCATGACCTTATGTGATTAAGAAGGTGCTGATATTTACCTAAACCATAAAATAATAAGGCCATGTTGAAAATCTTGAAGACAATACAGAAGACATGTAGTCATTTTACTTACAACAAAGGGTGGTATCTGAGCTGAGTTAAGGGTGATTAGGAAGTCAATATGGCCTTTGATGTAAAATAAGCTCTATGACAGAAATGGCCTGACCTTGTCAACCAGCATATCTCAGTTCATAGTGCAAAAGGTGTGACACCCTGTAGGCCTCAACAAATATTGGCCTCATGAATAAATAAATGTTATTTTTCCCTATGCTTATTTTTATATTTATTATTTTAAAAGTTTTGAATCTATCAATTCTTAATTTATATTTTGTTACTGAACAGATAGGTTTTCTCATTGATTGATTTTATAAGCTTTCAGGAAAGGGGCCCATGGAGAACATCAGGATTTCACCTCACTGCTTTCTGTTTTTATTACTGAGTACAGCCATCTGGGGCACTGGCGTTTTTGGCTCTGCTGCTCCAATAGATGCATGTATGGAACACAGTTCTGGGAAGTAGTACATAGGGCAACACTGACTGGATCCTGAATTTGGATTTCCCTGTGGGGTAGCTGTAGGAATGGCAGCACTTCAAATATCTGCCATTTCTGCTGCCAGGCTATGGGTCTGGAGGGTGTCTGGAGGGTAGCTACTTGCTGTCAGAATATGGGTTGACTCCAAAACAATTGAAAGGTTTTACTAGTTTAATCAAAGGCTCAGAAAATTTGTGAAATATGTAAAGTGAAGGGATCCTTCATATCATTACCTTAAGCAGGAGTTAAAGAATAAGCTTCATCTATCATTAACCATTTACTAATGTTAAGAGTTCTCTATTATTGAAACTTTGCCATTAGAATTTAGAGGTTCAGGAGCAAAATTATTGTACAAGAACAAAAAGTAGTTTGAACATTCTGTAAAAATATTTGTGTCCCTTTCTATATTTTAGTGTGAACATTTTTATTGTCATGTTATTGTCAGTGCATTTGTATTCATTGTAATAGCGCTAACCATAATAAATTCATTTGAAATTAATGTGGTCATCACATATGCTTTCATAAGCATTCTGTTGTAATTCACTGTTAATTTAATGTTTTATTCAAATAAAGCAAAACTGTTTAAAGTCATATAATAATGTCATTGTGTGGATAGGTAAAGATTATAACAGTATAGATTTTCTCTAGAAAAACTGTGATAACCTCAGGAAAAAAACACATTTTTTAGCTTCTCTAAAAACGGACTAATGACTATGACCATAGGCGACTAACAGTTCTCTCAATGATATGCAGGGCTTTCCACGGGGTTTTGGCTCATTTATCCAGCAGAAGAATGGCATCAGATTAAAATACAGCCTCATGGTGAAATATCTGTTAGTTACACGTGGCCTTCTGATCTTATAGGTGTGCATTATATGAATTCACTGGTTATTCACATTTAGCACAATCCAAGTGATCGAAGTTCTTAAAACTTTATTCAAGCAAAAGAAAAGAACAAATATAGAAACCAGTACTGTTTTGAAGTGGTTAATAATTTTTATCTAATGAAATATCAATATCAATATTAATATCTATATCTATATCTATATTGAGAGGACAGAAATAATTAGAAGAGCAAACTATTTAGAGGAAAGGAAGATAGTGTGATAAGTAAAAATAAAATGGCTTAAGTTAATACATTTAGGAAATAGTATATAGATGTATAAGTTGAGAGAAAGACAGAGATAGATTAGATAAGAATCCAGCTTACATGCAGAATATTTTGCATTCTGTCAGCTATGTGAATGGGATACCTACAAAGAAGGTAGAGTTTGGAGAGATCAAGTTAATTTTCCCATAAAAACTGATTAACACATGAATCACTTCCAATTATTCAGGTGCCAAGCACTCACGTTATGATAATGCTAGTATGGTGACAAAAACATCACATGCAAATGAAAAAAAAAAAGTGTTTAGAAGCAGCATTTCCTCTCTATGTCTATCAAATAGTAGAACCCCTGATGGGAATGAGTGAAGCTTTGTGCAACCAAGAATGAAATGCAAGACAAGGCACTCCAAAGGTTTGGGAGGTACAGCACATCCCTACTGCTTTTCCCAATGTTTTATTCACATCCAGTGCCAATAAATCAGTAATTTGCATATCCATATGGTCTCACATATTCTACCCAGTAACAATGTAATAAAAGAATTTGAATTTGACTATGGCAAAATGTCGAGAAAGTAAGCTTATGAGAATGTGTTATAGCAGTGTAAAAGTTAAAAGTTGGTATAAAAGAAGTCTACATATGTAACAAACCTGCACGTTATGCACATGTACCCTACAACTTAAAGTATAATAATAATAAATAAATTTAAAAAAATAAATAAATAAATAAATAAAAGAAGTCTACAAAATACCCAAAGTTTAACATGAAACTAAATTGATGATCATATTAAATTCCATAAATAAATTTAAGGCTAACTAACTAATAATCCAATAAACTCCCTGCTACAGCTTTTTAATGAAGAGCCTCTAATGGTAGAAAGTGGGATATTTGAAGGCACACAGCCAAAAACATTTGTTAAAATGCATGGAATATAATTGAAGGATCTAAAATTCATGCAAACCTTATCTCCATTGTACACATCCATATTAATTTTAAATTAGATTCTGGGGAAAATTTTTCTAGTCGCTGTTGGTTAAAATTCCGATAAATACACTTTGTTGCTGAAAATTCAACCCACATAGCCGGGATGATATGGTAAACCTTAAGAGCTTTAGTTCCTTTTACTATCCTGAAATGGTCAGCAAATCTATTTTTTAATGAAGAATGTGATCACATAGTCATAATATTACTAAAGTATACCACTGCAAATTTTAACCAAAATAACTGTAATCATATTTTAAATGAAAGATATTATTCATTTCTCAGACTCTTATTTGACTTAATATATGTAAGTACCATTAAAACAATAATAAACTTGTCTTGAAGTTGTGACAGGTGAGTGACTAAAAATACCTGCTAAATGAACTAAATTATAAACTACAGTAATTTTTATATTATTAAAGAAAACTGTGAATTAACCTCCATTACCATGCTTGGAACCTTTAATATGGTATTTTTCATTTCTCCATGAAGATGTTAAAGCTCAACCTTCAGCTTGAAAATCTTAGCCAAAGCACTATCCCCATGCCCAGCAAAAAAAGGCTATGACTGGGGAGAGATGGAAACTTTTTAAGTTACATTCCATTGCACATAAAATTTGTATTTAAAATATGAGTATTAAAATATGAAAATCTGCATTTCTTTTCTAATTTACTATGTTTGTCTCATAGTCAATACACGGTAAACAGTAACAGCACAAGCATACCATTTGGAATGATGCCGAGCTGTCAGTGGCTTCTGTGATTATTGCTTACATGCAAGCTACCTACTGCTGTGCCTAACATGGATTGACCCATGTCAAAGATAAACAAAACTGGACAATAGGTAAATCAGTAAAAACACATTTTATTCAGGAATACAGTAGGAATTTTATTTATTTTACTCAGGAACACAATAAGTAAGAGAATTCTGAACCAGACACAACTTCCCTGAAACAAGAGGTAGGGGTGTGCTAAGAGAAAGGTGCTGAGGGATGTTAAGTGGGGTTAGCCCATGTGACTAGGTCACTTGGATTTGTTTATTGACAGGTATCTAAGCGAAAAACAAACTTCTCCTATCTTTACAAAAGGAGTAGTGGTGCAGGTTGAAGTAAGGCCCTTATTGTCCCACAGTGTCAGGGTACCTTGGATACTCCTTCAGGAAAAGGCAAAGCCAAATGTTAACCAGGACAATTGCATATGTCTAGCATGCTGTGCTTTGCACTGGTCTATACAAAGATGACCTAGAAAGGGGAATGAAATCCACCCTCCAAACAATGAGCTCAGGCACTCTTCAGGCAGCTCAGGGCTGCCTGAAGGAAGCAGCCCATTATCTAATTGTCTTCTCAGAGTGCTCACATTTTCTTATTTGGCACAAAGGTCCATTCTGTGCTATCCCTGTCTCCTAGTGATGACCAATACAATGAATTCAACAAATGCCCAGCAGGTACTGACAACATGTCATTAGCCTGGCATGTACTCAGAGGGTAAAAGTAGTACAGGATCTGAAGCCATCAAGTAACTCATACTCTAATTTAAATATTGATATATGTGAAGACAACTATGTTATCAGTGTACAGAGGAAAAAAAGGAGAAAATATGATATTTTGGGCCCTTTAAGTTTTTATAGAAACTGAATATATTTTTTCATAACTGGCATGTCCTGTTTACATAATTATTCTTTACTTTTCTTTTCAATGTACTTTTCTTATTATTTTTGCTACAATCATATTTATTTTATGTTTGGTTTTATGGAACTAAAAATGATATTATAATGGCTATAAAAGCTGATGATTATGAAAATAGTAATTTAACATTTAGATTATTATTAACGTTTACTGTACAGAAAGAATTTCATATTCATTATTTCAGCCGAGGCTTACAAGCACTCTGCAATAATGAGTGTAATTATTATTGGCAAATTCATTTATATATGAAGAATTACTCTTGTTAAAATTGACTGATGTAAATAAGGAGTTTGAGAACCTCAGTTCTTTAATATGCAACACTTAGAGCTGATGAACTTTTAAATAATAAGTTAAATAGAATCTATGTAGTGTTTTCTCATACCAGTATAAGCCATGAAGTAACCATGGATGACTAAACTAGAAACATAATGTGTGAAAACTTTTTCTTTTAGAAAAAACCTTTAGAGAAAAGAAAAATGAGCATGATTTGATTGCTATCTTTCCTTATTCTGTTCTCAGTTATACAACATTTTTCTACAGAGTTTAAATGGCATAATTTGTAATTTTAATGAGAAGATTGAAATAAAGCTCTAGGATAATGGTGATGCATTAAAAAAATCAGCATTATATCCTTTAACTCTCTAAGCTGCCATCTAGTCACAGGCTGATTTATGTTTATGTACAATACAATAATCTGTTTATAGCCCCTGGTAAAACTCATTTTGGTAATTTTTTCCCACTTTCTGACTCCCAAGGAATGAATTACTCGTACTTGAAAAATAAAAACCATTTGTAGATAGCCTATATAACAGCTATAGTGGAAATTTCATTCAGGAGGGCTGTCAGGAGAACAGCTGACAAGCTTATTTCTCAACATCTCCACTTTCAAAATACCTTTCTATACCCTTGTTCACATTTTAAATGGAATTTTTTCTCAGACTCATCTCTGAAAGAGACAAGCACTTACTGAACTATTAGTGTATACTGCACTTAGTCAAAGGCCAAAAGCACTGTGTTCAGTATTTTTGCCTCCACACAAATCATTATTAAATACAAACTTCACTGATCAGTCTTGTGACATATTTCAAATGCATAATTCTGATCTTAACTTGTTCAATTAAACCAGATACAATTATAAAATTATAACACTATTATTTAGAGGTTAAACAATTCAAGAAAACAATGAACCAGAAGGTGTTTATTCATTTATTTATATATATTTATACATAAATAAAAATTTATGTATTTTTATTTATGTATTATATATTTATTTTTTATATTATATATGACATATATAATATAGATATAGTTATATATACACACATATATTTGTGTACATTTCTATATATACACTACATATACACATATACATGGTGTGTTTACATATATAATATTTCCAAAACCAACAGTTGAATTCTCTTTGCAAAACAGGTATGTCCATATCTCAAATTATTGTTTAACACAAAGACCTCTGGTAAAATTTCTTTCAGAAAAAGAATTCGCTTCATTCTGATTTAAGCATTGACAACTAACAGTATTGTCATAGACATTTTTTATCCTCACATAACCCAAATAAATAGTTAAACTAATGCTTCTTTGATGTGTACTCTGACACTTAAATGACATTTGAGTATCTGACTATCCTAATGGAAACTCAAAAAGCGACAGTGTTTGCTAACTGACTGTTACCTTCTGCCTTCCAACAATAAACACATTGTTATGCCATTGACCCATAGTAAACAAAAATAAAAGTAATAGTAGAAGAAAATAAAATGTAACACCTTCCTGTCACTATGCTATCATAATCACGCCAAAGGCAAACGCATACACTTTTCAAATGTGTCCTATAAGATGTTAATGCACATGTCCACCACTATGCTTGCTAGTACCGGTGCCACCTCAAGGCATTCGTCATATTACCAATTCTTTTAGGAGACATTTCCTAAATAACAGAAAGATTGTTATCCTGCATTATTATTTTTTTCAGTTAGGTTAGCAATAATCTCTGAAAATGGAATGAAGAAGATGATGTATTAGTTCATTCTCACACTACTATAAAAAACTCCTTGAAACTGGGTAATTTGGGAAGAAAAGAGGTTTAATTGACTCACAGTTCACAAGTTGTACAGGAAGCATGGCTGGGAGGCCTTAGGAAACTTACAATCATTGTGGAAGGCGAAGGGGAAGAAAGTACATCTTACCATGGAAGAGCAGGGGAGAGAGTGAAGGGGGAAGAGCTACAGACTTTTAAACAAGCAGGTACCTTGAGAACTCACTCACTATCATAAGAACAGCAAGGGAGAAGTTTTCAGCCCCATGATCCAATCACCTTCCACCAGGTCTCTCCTGCAACATTGGAAATTACAATTTGAAATGAGATTTGGATGGGGACACAGAGCCAAACCACATCAGATGTTTTCTTCCAAGTATAAAATTTTAACTGAGTTGAAAGCACACAAGATAAATAAGCACTCCTTTTATTTTTGTCTCAAAATGTTGACCACTTCTTATATTTGGTCAAAAATTTAAGTGTTTATCCCAACAAATATACATATTAGGTAATTACCATATACACAGCTTGCTGGGCTCCAAATGTACCTATGAATGTACAGCTGAGCCTCAAAAAGATAGAAAGGACTATTCTCTCCAACTCCATGAAAGATACTACCTAGACAGGGAAGGGTAAAGCTTGAGCAGTCTTTAGCAGTCCTGCATTTTCAAATCCTGTGTCAAAGGCTTTATAAAGTTGGAGATGATCAATGTGCAAAGAGTAATTGCTATCTAAAAGCTTGCAAATCTGCATAGAAGATGGGAAAAGCAACTAATGTCCATTTAAAACCGATACTTCACTAGATTCTTCCCTAGTATTATCTTTTTTAATTTGCACAAGTTAAAAGTAAGGAAACTGGTATTCCCTCAGGAAATGCAGGTAGTAGATGCTGGATATGAACTCAAAGTTAGGTTTCCTAACTTTAAAATCATAAATTCTTGGGGCAGTACTAACAAAATGAAAAGTTGTCCAAGTGGCTAATATAACATGCAGATTTTAATATGTAATGGTATGATTCATTCTACCTCATTAGAGTAAATGGTTTGAGAGCAAAGCAGTGGGTGATAGGACATTGGATGTTTGGGGTAACTTGTCTATCTGTTGGCCTTTAAATATGTTTTCTTTCTTCATAGATAGATATGAAAAATACTTATTTTAATTTAATTTTATATTTAATTTAATTCAATTAAAAATATTTATTAAATATACAATTATTAACCCTAGTTGAGACCACTTAAATTAAAATCTCTGGAATCAAGGCCTTAATTTACATTAAAGGGAAATTTACATTACAGAAAAATAAAAAACAAAAATAAAACAAAAAAAAATACTAGTGATTGAGTAGGAAGAATTATACTATATGTCATTAAAAATGTGACATAACCAAGGGATTGGAATGATAATGGAGTAAGTAGTGAAAATAATCAGGTCCTAATTGCCCAAAATGCCTTGAAGTGGAGAAGAGACTTGAATTATCAACTCTTGTGTAATCTATCCATGAGGTCATGTGTGTTTGACTCTAATTTGGCTGTAAGAATGGAAAATATATTTTGAGAGTTTCTACTCTCATACGCACTGCACTTGCTCTCAGATCCCCAAAGGTGATAGTGATAGGGAAGATGCAATCAAACATAAAGAATTTATTCCATGACTTGATATCCTTTCTGAAACAATTTTGATGAACCGTTGTAAACTGCAGAGGAGATCAAATTTTTTTTCTTTTCTTCTGTGAGCAATTATACTATAATAACCAGCTTTTTCTATTTCCTCACATCTGAACTACTTTCCTTCTTTTTCTTTAGTGTTTAGCACAGTCCTATTCATTCATCGTCTTTAGTAAGCATCCAGTCTGTGTCAGACACTGTGGGTAGAAAAGCAAAGAAAATGGAATCTTAGCTTCAGGGAGTATACAGATTAGTACATAAAAATGCTATTTTAAAATCAACAGTGTTGTTAATGCTATGACAGAAATTAAGATAAAGTAAAGTGAAAAGTTTAAGGAGGAAGCCCTTAATTTTGTAAGTGCGGCCTCAGAAAGCATCAATCACAGAAGACATATGCTGTTGCTCAACATTGAAATTTGAGAGGTGCTTTATGTAAAAATAGGAATGTTGGGATATTCTTGCCTAGTAGAATAGTGTGAAAAATCACAAGGCTATACAACAAAATGATTCAAAAATTGAGAAGACATGTTTTAAGACTAGGGCGTGACTTGCATTGGGCATTGAGGATGGTAGAGGTAGAGATAAAATGTGTAGCAAGCGTAAACAAAAGGAAAAAGAATTTGGAGAAAAGAGACCTTATTTCAGTGAACAGTCTGAGAACCCAGGAGATCTAGCCTTGGGTGTAAAATGAAGGCGCCTTCCAAAGAACAAAGGGAGAGTTCAGGTTCTATGGCAAATGTTCCTGGCCAGGTTCTCAATCAGGTCTGTTATGCAAATGAAGGATTCAAACTTGCTTATTTCCAAGTGGTTGATACATTGAAGCCCAGGTTGATGAAAGTGGGTGAAGTCTGATTGATTGGTTTGGGTGAGCTCTAATTGGCTAGTTCAGGTGATCTCTGAAATCCTCAAAGTTGAACAGAGGTGTTTGTTTTCAGGGAACTTAGAGCTTATGTGACCTCTATTCGGAAAATGGCTGCTTAGCTCTATTTTAAATTTAGGTCTATTTGACCACTTGGGATCCATCTTGAAAGATTGACTGGTTTAAGCTCACATTTGTTCACACGAGATACGTACTGAAAGGGATAAGTACACATATGAGTTGCTGAATTATATAGTGTACTAAAGAATTGGTACTTAATCCTAAAGAAATGGGGAGCAAGGATAGAATTTATGAGTAGATTTTGATGTTGAGGCAGTGAGGACACTTACAATATTCCAAATAATGACAAACATGCACTGCCAGTAGCAGTAATGATATTGAGAAGCAGTATCTCCAAAATCTTTCTTTGCTGAAGTGATTATTCAGTTTACAATGATATTTGCCTTAGGTTTTAAGAGGCCACTCTAATTTTTTGTTATTTATCTCTTAGGAATCTCTTCTCAATTGAATTTTTAGGGAATAAAACTTGACCAATTTATTTATTGCCCAATGTATTTTTTTATTTTTCATCATATGTTACTTTTTTATTCAGCTTATAAGGAAATGTCAATATTAATTTTTGCTAGCCCAGCCTTTTAAAATCAATTATCATCCTTCACAAGGACATATTTTGTGGTATCTTATCTTGAAAAAAATGCAAATCAAATACAATGTAAGTTTAAATCAAAATGTCAATTGTTTTACTTCACCCTGAGTCAACAATTAAACAAGATCAACAATGAACAACAATGACTTGTTGAGGTGGTAGCTTGACTACCCCCAATAGTTGACATTATCGAAATCATAACCCTTCTAACCTGTTAGAACTCAGACAGAGGGCCAAGGTCAATGAAACATGTCTCCACTGGGCTTCTCTTACATTTACTTAATACATGTTGTTAAGGAATCTTTGAAATTCCTTAAAGGATTTGGTTAGACATATTTATTCTGATGAGAAGTAAACAAATACATCTAATAATTATTTTTACCTTCAAGGTAAACATTAAATATTTGTTGAATGAATTTTAGCAAGTTAGTTGCTAAACAAGTAGTTTAAAAATTATGCATAGAATAGAAAATAAAAAAGAATGTTGATATTCCAGAGAAGTAATATTCCCTTGGGTGTTATAATTTATTTTCTGTGGAGTTTAATAGTGATCACTAACTTTCTAACTGTTGATGAGAGTATTGCTTTTACATTTATTTTTGAACATTTGGTTCATTTTATAGCTAATTTTGCATAATTGCATTAAAAGCTATAGTTTTGAAACTGAATCAATTTATAACTAATTGTTAAAACTCTCAATTCTCCTTTAGGATAATAAAAGGAATTTTACTGTGACATAAAGTTATTTAATAATCTAATAAACGTGAGAAAGAGAGTAAGGTATAAGAACCATATTACTTGAAAATTCTTTGTTACAAATATTTATCCTGTATAATTACCACATGGTATAGTTAATATTGTTTTGTGTTCATTTGTCTTTTCAACAGAAAGAGGTTATTATTCTCTTACTAGAATGTGTTTTCTGCCTATGGCAGTCAATCAAAGAAAGATTTAAGGAAAAGTACTTATAGAAACAATACTTTACATTGTGATTATTTGCATTTATATGCAATTTAAAACAATTTTTAAGTATTTTTGCATTACTCTCATATATTGACAGTAGCAGAGCAAATATATTAGATAAATTTTGAGGAGAAAACTTTGGCTTACGGATCGCACACCATTCAGAACATATCAAATACTGAATCTCTCTAAAATCTTCATTTTGAAGATATGAATATAGAATATATTTTCAGAGACTAAACCATATTATACTCTGATTAATATGAAACATTTAAGAAGTATCTGGAAAAGTGAAGTAACTTTCTGTTACTAAATTGTGGGAAGATTATTTTCTTTTACCATCCTGCACATCTTTGCCCTGCACTTTCTTGTACAATAGCCTCTGGACTGAGATTTATTCTACTATTTCAGTAAAACAAACAACATAACAGAGCATCCGGATAATAAAAGATCATCGATTCTTTTTGGAAGTTACCTTTTAATTTTTATTTAGTATTTCAGGTAATACCACCAACATTTGGAAATTTTATGATTCTTTTATCATGTATGTATTAAACCACCTAAGAAAATGTACAGATGTTCGTGTGTCACCCTTAGCTTTCACACAGATTGAATTTTTCGTATTCCTATATACAAGTGTGCTGTTCAGCTTGTTAGTTTGGAGATTACCCCAATAATTTTGTAAACTGTGCTTCATCTCAGATTCAGGTAGATAGTAATTTAGTTAAAGAGGTCTATTAAAACATTACTGTATCAAATTGTTTAAGGTTATTTTATGATACAGCACTTGGTAATTTTATTTTATGGAAATACTTCATAAAACTTCCAAAAAATCAAGTATACAGTTTCTCTAGCTAATGCCTTTGTTGCATGTGTTTGCTGTCTGTCTATATTGATTGAGATGTGTAATGAATAATTGTGCGCATAATCCCCACAATTATTTTCAATCTCACCCAAAGGTATACTCAGTTCCCATAAAAAAGCCGTACCTTCACCTAGTACTTAATGTTCCATCTTACATATAGCTCACTAATTAATTTGTTGAAATAAAACAAATCTCAGACCCATTTTGTTATACCATTACTATGCACTTCGTTGTTTTTACTATATACTCAGTACTTTCTTTAGTTCTATTCCATCAAAAGAAGCTGTAAAGACATTGGATTTGAGTTTGAATAGTTATGCATTACTAAATTACCGTTTTGAGACTGGATTTAATGAAATTTATATGTTGTTTCAGGAAAGATATCGAGTGTGTAAATAAAATATAGGGAATTATTTCTTTGACTCTTTTCTGAGTCATGTTAGAAGTCTATGGAAAGATTGAATTATAGATATTTTAATTTTCCTCCATTGCTTTCTGTATATTTCAGCACTTTCAGGATGATATACGTGTGGAATGAATAATTCAATTCCCATTTCATCCTTTTCCATCAACTTGGAATATAGTTTTAGTCAATTAATAAACATTAAAAGATAAAAAAAACACACACACACACACTCACACACAGCTGTATTCTTATGCTTAATACATGTTTCTTCTCACTGGAAAAAGAAACAAATAAGTCAAGCTAAATTACAGCGTTGGCTCATGAATAAATTCATGCTCATTCAATTAGATCAGAAAACATTATGAGGTTGGGTGAGTTGTTACCTCTCGCCTGTAATCTCAGCACTTTGGGAGGCTCAAAAGGGAGGTCATTTGAGGTCAGTAGTTGAAGACCATTTGGGGCAACATAGTGAGACCCTCTCTTTAACACACCCGCAAATATTTGGGCACGGTGTTGTGGGCTTACAGTCCCAGTTACTCGGGAGGCTGAGGTGGGAGGATCACTTGAGCTCATGAGTTTGAGGTTACAGTGAGCTATGATCACACCACCGCACTCCAGCTTAGATGAAAGAGTGAGAACTCGTCTCTAAAAAAATAAAATGAAATAAAAAGAAAGTGGGATGATTAAGATAGGGTGCATTCTCATTTTAGGAATGTGCTAAAGCAAGTAAAATTAAAACATTTTAAATATATGCTTGAACAATGTTTTCTTTTTTTCCTCAGACTTTGAGACAATTAAATTGAAATGCTTCTAAATAGACACATAATACATTCTATGATTCAAGACAAAAAGTTTCAAATCCATCTTTTCTGTTTGGAAATAGCTGTCCTCCTAACTAATGCTCAGAATAGACGTGTCATGTTTTTCCAAGCACTTCCTTATGTTGGCCAATTTCTTTGCTGCTGAAGAAGTACACATATGATAGAAATGGGAACATATAAGGGCATTTGGAGTTCAGAAAATATCAAAGAACTCAAAAATGTACTTGTTCTTTTTATTTAATTTTGATAGCTGTCCTCATTTCAAAGTAAGTTGTATCTATATATCTCTATTTCTGTGCTCTTGCTATCACAAATATTATTTGGCAAGGGTTTTCTTATCCATACAAGTTTTCTGAATATGCTTATGTGGCTCTCAAATGTTTTATATGAATCAGAAAATTGTTGTTTCCATGGACTGATAAACTAAAAGTAAAACATTATCATGTAAGATAAATTTGCATCCCACAAGTTTGCTTCTAGTGAGACAAGTTTATCCAATGAAACAAAAATAAGTGCTGACCATAGCTAACTTTCAGTTCAGGAAGTCACCTTTGGATTCAAACATGTTTATAATATTTATGCAAACATAAGGATTTTTTAAAAGGTTTAGACTAAGAGACTAATCTCCCAAATGTTGGTTTGTTAATTTTATTCCTGCTCTTTCATAACTGGGTCTCTATCTTTCAATTTGGAAATAATATCCAGTATTGATGGTCATTTTATTTTTGAATTTTCAGCATAAGCTAATCTATATTTTACAATGATTTAAAATAGATTAGAAACATTTTAGTAAATATTCACATATTATTTTAAATAATATTTTAAATTATTTGTAAATAATGTTCATTAATAAATAATGTCTTCTTTAAAAAAAAATTACTGTTACCTATATTTAAGCAATTCTTGTGTGTGTGTGTGTGTGTGTGTATGTGTGTGTGTGTATGAGAAGGGGACTTAAGACACTGCCCAGGATGCCCTAAGACATTTCCCTACCACCCCTCCCAGAGAGAGAGGCTCTCATTCTGTTGCCCAGGCTTACTGTGGGATCATGGCTCACTGCAATCTTGAACTCCTGGGTTTAAGCCATCCTCTTACCTCATGCTCCCCAGTAGCTGGGACTATAGGCTCCTATCACAACACCTGACTCCAAGATGCTCTTAATACTACTCTCAGTTGGACTAAAGAGGGGCTTCTTTCTAACTCTTGACACTGACTTTACTTTTCTTTGAACATTTACTTTAAAAACAACAACAACAAAAGTATAAATTCTTTCTCAGCCACTTCAGATATATGTGAACCTATTCAAAAACCTCTTCTCCATTTTACAATACAGGAATGTTTTTTCTCAAAGACCTTGGAGTCATCCTTTTAAAAAGTAGTTACAAAAAGATAACAGTTTTATCTCCTAGTTTTCCAGATGGGTGAAAGCCTAACATCAGTGGACACTGTGCTCTAAAATTATAAAGCCACCTCCTATCAAATAGATACAAGAGGCTGGGTGTGGTGGCTTACACCTGTAATCCCAGCATTTTGGGAGACTGAGGCGGGCAGATCACCTGAGGTCAACAACTCAAAACCAGCCTGGCCAACGTGGTGAAATGCCGTTTCTACTAAAAAAAAAAAAAAAAATTAGCTGCGTGTAGTGTCAGGCACCTATAATTCCATCTAGTGAGGAGGCTGAGGCAGCAAATTCACTTGAACCGGGGAGACAGAGGTTGCAGTGAGCCGAGATCACTCCATTACACTCCAGCTTGGGCAAAAAGAGTGAAACTCCATCACCCCCACCCAAAAAGAAAAACAAAGATACAAGAAAGGTTACTAGTTTTTTTGAAAGGATACTCTTAATAGGCTGTTAAATAAAATTACTTAATGATGAAATAGAATTAATAATTAATAATCCTCCAAAATGGGAAGCACCAGGCCCAGCTGCGTTCACTGATGAATTCTACTAAACACAGAAGGAATAAATTACACCAGCTATTTGAAATCTCTTTCAGAAGACAGAAGCAGAGGAAATACTTTCTAGTTCATTCTACGAAGCTAGCTTTTCCTTAATATCAAAGTCAGACAAGGATATTAAAACAAACAAAAGATACATATCACATATGTCTTATAAACATAGATGCAACAAAATCAATAAAATATTAGCAAATAATATCAACGATGTATAAAAATAACTATAAATTTAAATTATGACCAGTGGGATTAATTCCAGATGTTCAAGGATTCACCTGGAATTAATTTATTTAATTCACCATTTAAAAATCAATGAATATAATTCATCACATCAATAGTCTAAAGAGGAAAATAATATAATCATATCAATAGCTGCAGAAAAAGCGTTTGAAAAAAATCCAACATTCATTGCTGAAAACTTAGTAAACTAAGAATCATCCTCACTATGATAAAGAATGTTTATAGAAAACCTACAGATTTAATGATTAAAAACTGATACTTTCTCATTAAGATAATAAACAAGGAAATGATATCCCCTCTCACCACTTCTCAACATTGTTCTGGAAATTCTAGCTAATGCTGCAAGACTAAAAAAATAAAAATACAAGCTAAAACATGCAATTATTAAGAAGGAAAAAAATAAAATTGTCATTGTTCATAAATCACATGATTGTCCAAATAGAAAATCTAAGAAGAATCAATAAAAATCTCCTAGAACTAATAAATGATTATAACAATAAGGCCAGATAGAAGGTTAATATACTACAGCCAATTTATTCCTGTATACTATCAATGAACAAGTAAACTTTAAAATAAAATAAAACACAATACTATTTACATTAGCACAATCAGAAATGAAATAATTAGGCATAAATCTGATAAAAGGTATATGATATACATAAGGAAAACTACAAAATGCTGTCAAAAGAAACCAAAGAATACTTAAATAAATAAGAGATATTCCGTGTTCATGAATAGGGAACTTCAATATAGTCAAGGTGTCAGTTCTTTCTAATTAGATCTAAAGACTCCACAGAATCCCAATAAAAATGCCAGTAAGTTATTTTGTAGATATTGACAAGCTGATTCTAAATGTTATACGAAAAGGCAAAAGACCCAGAATATACAGCACAATATTGAAGGGGCAAAACAAAGTTGGAGGACTTATACTAAGCAATTTCAAGATGTACTATAGAGCTACAGTAATTAAAACATTGGTATTGGTGAAAGAACAAACCAGGAGGACAGAGAACTCAGAAATAAACTTACATAAGTACAATCAATTGATCTTTTACATAAGAGCAAAAGCAATACACTAGAAAAAGATAATCTTTTCAACAAATGGTGATGAAACAACTGGAAATTCAAATGCAAAAAAAAAAAAAAGAAAAAAGAAGTTTAGACACAGATCTCACAACCTTCATCAGTTTAACTCAAAATGGATCATAGACTTAAATGTTAAATGCCAAACTATCAAATTTTTTGATGATGCCATAGTAGAAAATCTAGATGACCTTAACTTTGGCTGTGGTTTGATACAACATCAACAGTACAATATAATTGATAAGCTGAAATTCATCAAAATGAAAAGTTCTTGCTCTGCAAAAGACACTGTTCAAGAAAATGGAAAGACAAGCCACAAACTGGGAAAAATATTTGCAAAAGACATGTCTGATAAATGATGACCAACCAAAATATACAAATAACTCTTAAATCTCAACAACTAGAAAATTAACAATCTGTTTTTAAAAGGGGCCAAAAACTTTAACAGACACCTTATCCAAGAGGTAATTAAGCATGAGAAAAGATACAACACCTTAAATGTCATCAGAGAAATGCAAATGATAACAAGATACACTATACTCCTAAAAGAATGGTCAAAATTCAGAACACTGATGACCAAATGCTGATGAGAATATGGAGCAACAGGAACTCTCATTTATTTCTGGTGGGAATGCAGTGTGTTACAGTCACTATGGATACAGTCTGAGAGCTTCTTACAAAACTAAACTTACTCTTACAATACAAGAGTCACATTCCTTGGTATTTACCCAAATGAACTTAAAATCCATATAAAAATCTGTACATGAATGTTCCAAGTAGCTTGATTTATGATTGCAAAAACTTGGAAGCAACTAACATATCCTTCAGTAAGTGAATGAATAAACTCTTGCACATCCAGACAATTGAATATTTTTCAGTGCTGAAGAGAAATGAGCTATCAAGCCATGAAAAGACATGGAGGAATCTTAAGTGAATATTACTAAGTGAACAAGGTCAATGTGAAAGGGATATATAGTATATGATTTCAACTATATTAAGTTGTGGAAAAGGCAAAAGTATAGAGATAGTAAGAAGAGCTCTGATTTCCAAGGGTTTAGGGGATTAAGAGATGAATAGGTGAAAAAAGGAGGACCTTTATTCTAGCAGGGAAAGTATTCTCTATGAGATCATAAAGCAGATATATGTAATTGTACATTTATCAAAATTCATACAAAACCAAAAGTTAAGCTTAATACAATCCATAACCTCTGGGTGATTAAAAAATGTAATTAATAAAGCTACAATTTTAAGCATTCTATATCTTCATTGTAGAAAATGTGCAAAATATTCAATTTTTAAGAAAATATATAGTTATTGCATTTTGTAGTCATTTTTAGGTTTAAATTACTCCTATAAGAAACTGTAGTTCAGAAAATATGGTGGATGTTTAATAGTATCATTAGATAATTAGAAGTATGGATGTGGTTAGTCTTTATGTATTAAGAGTTGTATGCTGTAGTGGGCTGAATGTTGGTCTCAAAATAGATATGCCCATGTTCCAATCTCCAGAACCAGTGAATGGTAAAATAGTAAATGTTAACTTATATAGCAAAACTTATGTGGTAAATAAATTAAGGACTCTGAGAGGAAGAGTTTATCTTGAATTATCCATAGTGACACTAATCCAATGACAAGTAAGAATGAGGCCAAGGGAGGTTTGACAGATTTAATAGGAGACCATGTGACCACGGAGGTAGAGATTGGAGTGATATGTCCACAAGTGAAGGAATGCTGACAGTCACCATCAAAGGGAGTAAGGTTCTGCTGACATCTTGGTTTTAAACTTCTGGCCTCCAGAATTGTAGGGAAAAATTTATGTTGTTTTAAGTCATTACATTTGCGGTAATATGTTACAGCAGCCACAAGAAACCAAACCAATGTAATGACCTTTTTCTAGAGTAACATATAACACAGTAAATGTTCATGTTATTCCTCTGTGAATCTTTTTAAGTTTAAATGGAGAATAATATTAATTGTTGAGTTCATTAGTCTGCTAGGGCTGCCGTAACCAAGTACCCAAAACTGGGTGGCATAAAACAACTGAAGCTTATTTTATCAGAGTTCTGAAGACTAGAAGTGTGGAATCAAGGTGTCAATAGGACCATGTGCTCCCTTAGGGCTCTAGTTTCTGTACTTGGCAAACTTTAGAGTTCCTTGGCTTGTAGTTACATCACTCCAGCATCTTCCTCTGTGTTCTCTCTGTTCATATGAGTTTTCGTGTCCAAATTTCCCTTCTTATAAGGACACCAGTTATACTGAATTCAGGCCCATTCTAATGGCCTTATCTTAACTTGATTATATCTGTGAAGTCCCTATTTCCAAATAAGGTCACATTCACAGTTACTAGGAGTTAAGATGTCAACATATTATTTGGAGAGTGTATTAGTCCATTTTCACATTGCTGATAAAGACATATCTGAGACTGGACAATTTACAAAAGATAGAGGTTAATTGGACCATGTGGCTGGGGAGACCTCACAGTCATGGCAGAAAGTAAAAGGCAAGGAGCAGCAAGTTACATCTTACAGGGATGGCAGTAGGAAAAGAGAGAGCCTACACAGGGAAACTCCACTTTTAAAACCATCAGGTCTCATGAGACCCCCTCACCACCATGAGAAGAGCACGGGAAAGATCCACCCACATATTCAGTCATCACCGGGTCTCTTCCACAACACGCAGAAATCATGAGAGCCACAAGATGAAATTTGGGTGGGGTCACAGAACCAAACCACATTATCCTGCCCTGTCCCCTTCCAAATCTCATGTTTTCACGTTTCAAAGCCAATCATGCCTTCCCCACATTCCCCCAATATCTCATTTCAGCTTTAACCAAAAAGTCCACGGTCCAAAGTCTCATCTGAGACAAGGCAAGTACCTTCCACCTATGAGCCTCCAAAATCAAAAGCAAGTAAGTTACTTCCTAGATACAATGGAGGTACAGGCATTGGGTAAATACAGCCATTTCAAATGGGAGAAATTGGCCAAAACAAAGGGGCTGCAGGCTCTACGCAAGCCCACAATCCAATGGGGCAGTCAAATCTTAAAGCTCCAAAATGATCTCCTTTGATTCCATGTCTCACATCCAGGTCACACTTATGCAAGAGGTGGGTCCCGATGGCCTTGGACAGCTCCATCCATGTGGCTTTGCAACGTATTACCCCCATCCTGGCTACTTTCTCAGGCTGGCATTGAGAGTCTGCAGCTTTTCCAGGTGCACGGTGCAAGCTGTGGGTGGATCTACCATTCTGCGGTCTAGAGGATGGTGGCCCTCTACTCACAGCTGCACTAGGCAGTGCTCCACTAGCCCCAGTGGGGACTCTGTGTGGAGCTCTGGCCCCACATTTCCTTCTGCACTACCCTAGCAGAGGTTCTCCAGGAGGACCCTGCCCCTGCAGGAAACTTCTGCCTGGGAATATATATCTTCTGAAATCTAGGTGGAGGTTCCAATACCCCAATTCTTGACTTCTGTGCACTCTCAGGCTCAACACCATGTGGAAGCTGTCAAGGCTTGGGGCTTGCACCCTCTGATGCCATTACCCAGGCTCTACATTGGCCCCTTTCAGCCACAGCTGAAGCAGCTGACATGCAGGGCACCAAGTCCCTAGGCTCACACAGCATGGGGACACTGGGCCTGGCTACTTTTTATTCCTATGCCTCCAGGCCTGTAATAGAAGGAAGTGCTGTGAAGATCTCTGACATGCCCTGGAGACATTTTCCCCACTGCCTTGGGTATTAACATCGGTCTCCTCGTTACTTAAGCTAATTTCTGCGGCAGGCTTGAATTTCTCCCCAGAAAATGGGTTTTTCTTTTCTATCGCATTGTCAGGCTGCAAATTTTCTAAACTTTTATGCTCTACTTCCCTTATAAAAATGAATGCTTTTAACAGCCCCCAAGTCACCTCTTGAATGCTTTGCAGCTTAGAACTGTCTTCTGCCAGATACCCTAAACCTGAATTATCTCTCTGAAGTCCAAAGTTCCACAGTTTTCTAAGGCGGGGACAAAATGCTGCCAGTCTTTTTGCTAAAACGTAAGAAGAGTCACCTTTTCTCCAGTTCCCAAAAAGTTCCTCATCTCCATCTGAGATCACTTCAGCCTGGATTTCATTATTCATATCATTATCAGTATTCTGGTCAAAGCCATTCAACACGTCTCTAGGAAGTTCCAAACTTTCCCACCTTTTCCTGTCTTCTGAGCCCTCCAAACTGTTCCAACCTCTGCCTGTTACCCAGTTCCAAAGTAGCTTCCATATTTTGGGGAATCTTTTCAGCAGCGCTCCACTCTACTCTTATCAATTTACTGAATCAGCCCATTTTCATGCTGCGATAAAGACTTACCTAAGACTGGGCAATTTACAAAAGAAAGAGGTTTATTGGACTTAAGTTCCACGTGGCTGAGGAGGCCTTACAATCATGACGGAAGGTGAAAGGCAAGGAGAAGCAAATCTCATCTTACATGGATGGCAGCAGGTAAAGAGAGAGCCTGCACAGGGAAACTCCCATTTTTAAAACCATGAGATATCATGAGACCCACTCACCATCACAAGAACAGCACGGGAAAGACCCACCCCATGATTCAATAATCTCCCACCAGGTCCCTCCCACAACATGTAGGAATCATGGGAGCCACAAGATGAAATTTGGGTGGGGACAGGGAGCCAAACCACACCAGGGAGAAAAGAATTCTACCTATAACAGTGCATATCTGCATTTTGCTACAGGTTTAAAACAGGAGCATGACTTCCCTTCTCAAGAATTTTCTTTTCATGAGAATTGAATATGTATGATTTCATACAAATGAAATGCCAGATGTACATGTAAAGAGAAAAGACATCAAATTAGTTTTTGGAGAATAATTTTTTCATAAAAAAGATTTGAGGAGATCATTTAGTTGTTATATATTTATATTATAAATTATTATAACGACGTCCCAGAGAGGTTACGTGGCATGCCTTGAAAGTGACTCCATAGACAAACAGTATACACTGAATACTGCAGTAACTAGAGTATTTATATATATTATGAGACTTTGTTATACACTAGCAACAATTGTATTGTAGTTATTGCTCAATTGTGCAGAGGTGTTTTGAATTACTTAATTCTTTCAAATACAGTGTCCAGTTTTTAAAAATTTAAAGTGAATTTCAATCATAAAAAGATTGAGAACTACTATATAAATTTCTTCAATAATAAAGTGATATTTATCTCCGCATTTTATCAAATTTTGTGTACCAGCTGTGGAACCATAATTTATATTTTGAATTGTATTTGTGAATTTGAATATTTTTAAAACATGTATATAGAGAGAATAGTGAATATGGAAACACCCAATATATAGATTAAATATTTGCCTAATACTTTATCAATAATGTAAAATGCCAAGAAAAAAACTAATAAAATATAATTCTGGCATAAAAAATCAAAATAATTTATGATATGTTATAATGTTAATCTTACACTTTTCTCTCTAAAATCAAATGAAGGAGTGTTTAGCACTTCGGCAGATTATAAATCAACAGGCACAGGACCTTGGTCTTTGTGTTAATTTCACTTAATATAGGCCAGTAAAGAATGGTTTAAGTGGGATTGCTAGTAAGTTCCAGGTTTTCTGAGTTAAAACAGTGCCTGAACAGTTTTTGCAAATATCTCAAATTATAAAAGTGGTTACTATTTCTCATGAATATGGTATATGTGAAAGCAACCAGCATTAAAACCGACTAGAAATAAGCCTTAAACACTTGTTTGCTGATTGCAAAACCTGAGTGTTAACAAAACCCTAAATCCTGAAACCATACTACAGAAATTCATAATAAATTTTAAAATATATTGAAAAATGCAAAAATATAATTCAAGATAGATCTTAGCAAGTATAAAAAATGCTTAGATGAATTTACACATTTCATTTTTATATCAAATAATTACAGGTGCATTATATATTTTGAAGTATTTTGGTAAGATGTTCACTGAGGGTTTGGAGCTTTTGGAAACACTGCATGAAGTAGCTGAGATATGAATAATGAAAGAAAGAACAACTGTCCAGATTTTAAAGAGATAGTTATGTCTTCTAAGAAGGAAATTAAGGCAAGATATACTATTTCTTTCTTTTTTTTTTATTATAGTTTAAGTTCTAGGGTACATGTGGATAATGTGCAGGTTTGTTACATATGTATACCTGTGCCATGTTGGCGTGCTGCACCTATCAACTTGTCAGCACCCATCAACTCGTCATTTACATCAGGTATAACTCCCAATGCAATCCCTCCCCCCTCCCCCCAAGATATACCATTTCTAAAATAAGCGAACACTGGGGCTCTAAAAAAATATTATTAATCAACTTTAATGAGACTTAGTTTACATGCAATGAAGTGCACCCATTTAAGTCTTTATTTTTATCAGTATATAAATATATAATATATATATAAAATATATGTAAAATATGTATTGTGTGCGTGTGTGTGTGTGTGTGTGTGTGTGTGTGTATAAACCTAGAGCACCAGAAAGTAAGCAGGTACTTAAATATAAGGCTCAAAATTTTTAAGGACATGCTTTAGAAATAAAAGAATGAAGATTTATAAAGTCAAAAGTATGGGGTATGTCAAATGGAGACCAGAGCCAACCAGAAAGAGCTCTTTATAGATAAATCTAGAACAATTTGAACAACAAAATAAATAATGTATTACATTATATTCCAACACATAAGTATCCCTAAGTTTATATTTATATACAGATGATTGAATAAATGTATGAATAGAGGAAGAAAAACATACTTCTCCAGAAAGATTGCATTTAATAAATGTATATGATGTACATTACTTACATAAATGTAAATAAATAAATACATATATTTGTGTAACCATGACCAAATTAGAACGCAAAATATCTCCATCACTGATAAAAGACCTTTAGTGATCTTTCCCAGTCAATTTCTCCCTCCCCAGTCCCAGAAAACCACTGCTTTACTTCTCTCAATATAGATTAGATTTGTCATTTCTAGGGTTTCCTATAAATGAAATCATACTGTTTGTAGCCTTCTGCTCTGGCTTCATTTGCTTAATATAACGTTTCTGAGATTCATCCACATTGCTGCATTTATTAGCATATCCTCAGTCAGCCCACTCTGAAAGGCAAGGAGCTAACTAAGATCTGCCAGGAGGTGGGAAGTGCCTACATATATTAAATGCAATTTTTCTGGAAAAGTATGTTTTCTTCTTTTCCTCTATTCCTATATTTACTCAATCATTTGTATATAAGTATAAACTTAGGGATACTTACGTGTTGGAATGTAATACTACATTATTTTGTTGCTCAAATTGTTCTAGATTTTTCCATAAGGAGCTCTTTCAGATTGGCTCCGGTCTCCATTTGACATACTTCATATTTTTGATTTTGTAAATCTTCATTCTTTTATTTCTAAAGGCATGTCTTTAAAAATCTTGAGCCTTATATTTCAGTAATTGTTTACTTTCTGGTGCTCTAGGTTTATTTTATAATATTTTCCCTGTCACTTTCCTAGTATCAGCCATTTCTTCAAGGGAGCCTAGTTTCTTTTACTGGACATTGAGTATGTACCTTGCTACAGGGGTTTCATTGTTTTTACGTTCTTTCAGGAGATAAAGCTAGGTAATATATGTACTTATATTAACATACGTGTGCATTCATATTTATAATTGTTTCTAGATTTATCCATCTGAATATGAATATAGCTAATTATGAATCCACACTGGTATCTCTGATAGTAATTCAGTATCCCATAGGCTTCTAGTCTTTTTTGCTTGCCTATCTGTTTATTTATTTATTTATTTATTTTTGAGATGGAGTCTCGCTCTGTCGCCCAGGCTGGAGTGCAGTGGTGCAATCTCGGCTCACTGCAACCTCTGCCTCCCACGTTCAAGTGATTCTCCTGTCTCAGCCTCCCAAGTAGCTGGGACTACAGCACACGCCACCATGCCAGGCTAATTTCTTTTGTATTTTAGTAGAAACACAGTTTCACCATGTTGTCCAGGCTGGTCTCGAACTCCTAAGCTCAGTCAATTCACCCTCCTCGGCCTCCCAAAGTGTCAGGATTATAGGCATGAGCCACCGCATCTGGCCTGCTTGCTTCTTTTTAACTTCCTTCTTTCAGAGAGAAAATCTTGGCTCTCAGCATCCACTGTCCATATTCATTCAACCCCAGTATACGTTTAAAGCAGTTTCAGAAGTTTATTAACCAATATAATAATGATAAATAGAGTTGCCAGTTAGGGTACCGTGTTTGTGTACAGTTTCTTTTACATTTAGTATTAAATCTCTAACCAAAGCACCATTTTCCAAAGTTATTTAGGTCAGTGTTTCCCCATTCCTTTTAGTTCTAATATAGCATATATTTATAATACAGTTAGATTAATTTGCCACAGTTTACATTTCTTCCTGGGACCTCTTGACATGTTGGTTGCTTTCTTTTAGCATCCACTAAAGTTCACTCTTTATGATTTGCATTTCTATGGGTTTTCCCAAACACAGAAAGTCATGTATTCACTACCCAATATCACATAGAATAATTCCTTTACCATAAAATTTTCCCAGTACATGTCATTTGTAATCAATCACTTTCCCTTTCCTTAATTTCTGGAAATCATTCACCTTTTTAATCTCTATAGTATTGGCTTTCCCAGAATGCCACTTAATTTCATTTTCTTGTAGAAATATCATTGACTTAGTTACTGACCTTGTATCCTGTGATACAAGGTCCTGTATTATACTTTGTTTCTGTGACTTTTTGGGTAAATTCCTTAGGATTTTCTATGTATGTGATCATTTTGTTTGAGAATAAAAGTTTACTTCTTTATTCCTAATAAGTACTTTAATTTTGTATTCTTACCTTATTGCATATTGTACATTCAGGAAAATCTTGAATAACAAGTGTTGAGTAAGCACATCAGTACGTGAATCCCAAGTCTTAGGGGAAAATATTCAGGTTTTTACCACTAAGTGTAATGTTAGTGATAAGTATTTCATGGATGCTCATCAGTTTGAGGAAGTTCTTTTGTATTTCTAGTTTGCAGCGAGATATATATCATGAATTTTCATTGAATAAGACTACTGTGGCTGGGGGCAGTCACCTCCAGTATTTTGCGTGATGGAGGTGGGCAGATCACTTGAGGTCAGGAGTTCGAGACCAACCTGGCCAACACAGTGAAATCTCATATCAACTAAAAGTACAAAAATTAGCTGGGTGTGGTGGTAACGACTGTAATCTCAGCTACTTGGGTGACTGAGGCATGAAAACTGCTTGAACCGGGTAGGTGGAGGTTGTAGTGAACCAAGATTGCCTGGGTGACAGAGAGATACAATGTTTCAAACAAAGGAAAAAAAAAAAAGACTACTGTACTAAAGAGAAAAAATAAAGCCTGTTTTTGCTTAAAAGTTATTTTTAATTGGAGAGGTTTTTTGTGTTTGTGTCCAAAGGTCATACATAAAATGTGCATTTGTTTCCAGAAGATCAGATTTTATTTTCCAAACACAATGTTTCACTAAAAGAAACAGTGTCCTTTAAAAAAACAGCTTATTTCAAGCCTGGGGAAGAAAATACAAAGTGAGTACATGGAACATTTTGTCAGGACATAAAGCCAGAAAGCTTTCAAAGGTTAATATTATTTCAGCATTAAAGGACTCAGGGGCCAACTTCAAAAGGTTTCTGCTAGCTAATTTGGAAAAATGGAGCCACAGTAAGATATTTGAAATATACCACAACACATAAAATATATTTAGTTCATAAGATAATACTGGTAAAAATTGTTGACTATCTTGGGGTATTTATCAGGAAACGAACTTATTTTGAAAACTTGAAAAAAAAAAAGACACAAACTAACAATAAAAACACTTTTTTGCCTTTCCTCTAGTAATTGCGTGTGAATAAAATCAAAAAGTTAAAGATGGGAAGTTTCATCTTTCAGAGGTATTGCTGCTGAATGAAATAGAAAAAAATAGAATTTGAATATTACCACTTTGCAAGTTACTAAATAATAAAATAATGAATCTAGGCAATGAATATCAATCACTGCTAACACCAAAAAAATGAGAAAAATCATTTAATGTGTATTCTTCTATATCACTTGTAAAGTTATTTTTTTTAAAAAAAGAACCAAAATATAGTAAAGCCTTTATATAAAACTACCAGTTTACAGAAAATTTGAGGGAGACTGAAACTCTGTAATATAATCACTGTACTGATACCATCAGCAAGATTCAGAATTTAAGAAACTACAGGATAAACAACTTGTCTCCTTAACAAACACATTGCAAAAAAAATTAAGATAGAGAAAGCAAAATTATTGATTTATAAAAATTGTGAAGAAATATATGTACGTGAAAATCAGGGGTATTTGAACACCAGTGGATGCAGGATTTTTGCGACCCCTTCATCAGGCTTGCAATAGGGGTGCCATATTTACTTGGCCTGCCATACTCAACCCCTTACAGTAGGGAGCACGTGAGGTGAGCGAGTGAGGCTGGCCGCGCCACGAGAGGCCTGCAGTAGTGCCCAGGTGGGAGTGCCTGCAACCCTGAAGCCCCAGAGGGTGGGTTACAGTGGTCTCTTAGCACTACTGTCCATAGACAGCAGTGTATTATCAGCTCAGTTGGCCCCTTGCCTTGTCCTGTAGGGAAGCTGCCCTCTGCCTGTGAGGGCAAGGGGCCAGTGTGACAGCTTTTTTGGGTAAACCCATTGGTGGGTCCTGAACTTTTGTTCAGCACACAAGAAGAATGAGGTTGCGCAGACACTTGAATGATGGTGAAGTTGGAGAATCTTATTTAGAGATGGAAATGGCTCTTATTGGACAGGGGAGCTGGAGAGGGGACAGGACAAGCAGGTCGATTTCCCTCTAAGTCCAGCCATCTCTTCCTCAAAGTCTGGCCGTCTCTTCCCTGCAGTCAAGTCACCTCTCTCCAGTCAAGCCACCTCTCTCTCTAACTACTGGGTCTGTGTCTTTATACACATAGGATGAGGGCAGGCCATAAGTAGTTTTGGAAAAGGCAACATTTGATTGGCAAAAGGACATTATTCAGAAATAACCAACTGGGAGAGAGTGGGCAAACGGGAACAGAAGTTCTCACTTTGGGCCATGTGTTTCAGACTTTTTGGCTTGAAGGTGGGGTTTCACCAGGGACTCACTCCTGTCTGTCTGGGATTTATCTGCCTCCTTCTTCTATCAAAATGAGATATTTCATGCTAGTAAACTTTCATTGTATTTCTTTTCTTTTTGTTGTGATATTGTGATAATATTGTGGTTATATTTGAAAAGTGAGTCTTAAACTCTTAGAGAGTGGCCACGAATAGATAATTGTTGGTTCGTTATACTATTTTTCCCTTTTTTGTAAGAATTTCATTAATAAAAAATAAACATTTTGGGAGGCCGAGGCGGGTGGATCACCCGAGGTCAGGAGTTCTAGACCAGCCTGGCCAACATGGTGAAACCCCGTCTCCACTACAAATACAAAAATTAGCTAGGTGTGGTTGTGCATGCCTGTAATCCCAGCTACTCAGGAGGCAGAGACAGAAGAATTACTTAAACCTGGGAGGCAGAGGTTGCAGTGAGCCGAGATCATGCCACTGCTCTCTAGCCTGGGTGACAAAGCGAGACTCCATCTCAAAGAAAATAAAAAAAAAAAATACACAAATAAAAATAAAATTCTATGACATTAATTTGTGTGTAAGGTATGTATGCACATACAAATATGTAGATATAATTTGTATATCTCCATATAAAGAGGAAGGAGCTAAAGGAGCTGAACTATGATTCATTCATGACTTTACATGGAGGGACTCTCAACAAAGTAAAAGGAAGACAGATAACCAAGTATAGCGTTTATGTCAATCAGATCTCTGAAAAAACAAACTGCTAATATTTGCTCAGAGAAAGATATCTTATCTGCAGAGGACCATTTGCAGTATATACTTGTCATAAGGTAGGGAGAACAGGGAGAACAATTTTCTTGGTTTGCTCAGGAATGATTTTGTCTTAGCACTGAAAGTTCAGTGTCACAGCATATCCCTCACTGGGATTCAAAATGTACCCATTTCCAGGTATGAATGCAGTGGTATGGAGGTGTGTGGGGAGGTACGAGATGGAGTAGAGAGAATACAAAAAGAATACAGTAGCCAGCCCCCCCAAAAGAGCTGAAAGTAATATATTTTCAGTATTAAATGGATAAGGCATGAATTTTCCATCTTCCACAGTTACTGTTGTTGTTTTATTCTATAAAAGGTGATGCTGGGAAGGTAATTTGTGCTTTGCAATAATGGATCATCCATTGTTGCATCACTATAAGTAATGAGACTTAAGTGCACAATTTAAGTGCGTTATAATCCTTAGTGTTAACAGTCCTTTGACATTGCCTGCACATAAAATGTTATGCTATCAATGTAGTGATACTTTCACAATTTGAACATTGTGATAGTGATCATGTTTTATAAAAGTTCAAATAATGAAAATGAGAACATTAAAATGCCAATGCCAGCATGATCCATACATCACCATAAATGCAGGCTAAATAGATCTGTTATTTTATTGATAGATGGAAAGTCATATGCAACTGAATTTAGGAAATAAAAAATCATGACAGAGTATATTGCAAAATATGCAGAAAGGAACTTGGGATTGAACATGGTGAAGAAGTAGATATGGAAGTATATGTTTATACTGACCCTCACGTTCTAGGATGAGACATATGTATTTTTAAATCAAGCAAAGGTTTTTGTCTCCCATATAAGGCTCAGTCTCAAACAACGCCAGCTGAGTTCATGTGTGTGTACCACATGAGCAAATAAACATTATCATAGAGTTTCCTTGATTACTTCATGAATCTGGGTAAAGCAGCATTTCCTGTATCAGAGGTTGCACCTGAGTATAAAGAAAGGGGGTATTTGATAAGAAGTGTGTTTGCCTTCTACAAATACAGCTGATATGTCAGACATTATTAACAATCATGCTTTCTACAGTATATCAACTAATGTGTCAAATCAGAGCAACAATAAAACTCCCTTTACATATTTTGGTTTGAAAAATAGAGTTTTATATAAAATATTTCTAAAAGATTTTAATAAAACTGCAGAAAACATAAAACAAAAGATCACTGACATCTTGGCCAATATAAACCAGACTATGTTCAACAATACGTATATTTGATAGAAAGTAAAAATACAAATTTTGGCAAATTTAGTTTAACTATAGAGTTAAGAAATAAAGAGAAAAGATCTTATGTACTAAATATCCTCTAAACTTTATAGCCTTCACTCCTAAAAAGGGGTGTGATTTGTATACCCGTGAGAGTAAGGATGTCATAATGATAATTTTGGGGGACATTTTCTAAAAACTTGGGGAATCATTTATTGAGACTTTTTACATTATGAAAATGGAAGAAGATAAACTTCTAGATGTGTGTCTACAAGACTACTATCACTGTGGCGATTGATAGAAAAAATATTACATTACTGACCTAATATGAAATCACGTTTTCAAAGTACAGAACAAGAAGCATGTTATCCTTTAATTTGAAAATGCATTGAGAATAAGAATGGAGAAAAAGGATTACAGTAAGATAAACAATTTATATGCTATTTCTCAAAAACTATTTGATGATTTTTGAAGCAGTCATGAGGAAGCAGTCTAAAAAAGATGAATTGATTTCACCTAAGTGTTTGATGTTAGTGTAGGTTACAACAAAACCCAGGCAGTAGAAATGAGATGATTCTTGTTTTTAGAAATAAGATTGCTTTTGAACACACATACACACACACACACACACACACACACACACACACATGTCACGAGCCAGCAAACTTAAGACTTTCTAAACTTCTTTATTAAAATTGTAACTTATTTGGAATCCAGCTTCAATTCAAGACTTCAAATTACCTCTCTTTTTCTAAACGAATTTCACCAAAAAATAGAAGCTTAGCTTATGAAAACATTCAATATGCTTCACAGTGTTTAAAAGTGATGAGCATTTTAGACATGAATAGCACATACAATGAATAGACACAAAGAACCTGACGAACAAACAGCCAGTCTACCAAAACAAGCCTGTGATATAGGCTAGATATAATGTGAATAAAAATTTTTAGAGTAATGAAAAAGGATTCCTACAAGCCTAACCTGCTCTTGCTAGTAGGTAAAATCCTAAATAGTTAATTCTCAAATGAATTTGTTGAGAGACTATTTACCTTGAAGTCATTACATTGGACTGACACCAGAAATCAGTGTACTGTTAACTTGATAAGAGCAGAGCTACAAGTCAAAATAAATTTTCTGTTCTATTGAACTGAAATTTAACACTACATAAAAGAAAAAAAGAATGTTCTAAATGCTTCAGTCAATTTGGAGAAGTATTATTGGAAAAAGAAAAAAATAAAACATAGTCAACCTTGCCATGGGATATAAAGAAGTATGTCATTGTTACTTGTTATTAAATATATATAATTATTTATTATATATGAAATTTTTATCTGACATGGTTGTCTGAGTTGCCTAAGTTGATCACACTAGGTAAAAAATTTGTAATTAGTACAAAATTACTATTTTACTAATAGTAAAATAAACCAGAATCTATCAATTTGTGAGTCAAAGCTCCTTGGAAAATGTTGGATAAGTTCTTTAACTCTGTAAGATAAAAAATATAAATGTTTTATAAGAGAAATTCTTCTTGCTATGTGAGATAACCTATAAACATCACTTATATATCTCTTCTGTTATTCCAGAGGAAGACACCCCACGCAGGAAGGAAGAATCTGGGAGCTTTCCTTTTATTGTCAGAACTCTCCCTCCTTTCCCTATGTTGCTTGATTTCCTGTATCCTTGAAGTTATTAATAAATCTTTAAAATGCATACAATCTCTAATTTGCATGGGCTTTAATATGAAGTCATTCATGTTAATTCAACTATTATATATTAATTACAAGAGAGTAAATTTAATGTAATAATTTTTTGCATCTGACAAGTGAAGTGCAAACATAACTTTGTCATCCTGAACTTTGTCAATTTCTTAACCTGTGAGCCTCAGTGAATCCTAAATGTAAGATAAAAATAATAATACTATTAACTAAACAAATTTGGTGTGATGTTTAAAGTAATGAAAAGAACACAGAGACTAAAACATAATAATGACAGTAGCAAGAGGCAGCCAAACGCCTAGGCAGATAGGGACGGGCTCCCGGTGAAACTCCACCTCCAAGCCAAAGACAGTTTAAAGCCTGAAAGCCAAGCTACAAGTTACATTCTCGGACCAGATTGAGAACCTGGCCTCCCATTTGGTGCACTTTTCTCTGATTGGTCCCCACCCTTCACCTATTTTTACACATACTTACCCTTTTCTAATTGTTTTTTCTACACTGTCAAGCCTACCTTTGAGTGCTGTCTTTGCTTTAAGTTTGTTTTTGCGTATTCACAAACCAGTCAGCACACACTCCCCATTCGGAGTCCATAAAAGGTCCCTGACCCAGCCACACAGGGAACTTTCCCACCCTCAGGTAGGGGAACCACCTGCCACATTCTCTTTCCACTGAGGTCTGTTTTGTTGCTCAATAAAATTCTTCTCCGCCCCTCTCACCCTTCAATGTCCAGCATATCCTTATTTTTCCTGGGGATAGTACAAAAGCTCTGGAACCTCCGAATGCAGGTACAAGCTATTACACAGGTGAGCTGGGGCATGCCAGTGTGGCTGAGCAAGGCCTGGCCGAGGCATCACCGGCAGGGGGTCCCCGGTTTGCAAAGTGCCCAAGAAGAAAAATCCTCTATCAGTTACAAATTTGGATATTTGTTTATGTTAATTAGACTGGACTGCAATGTGCAAATGCAAAATTTTATTCACAAAATATTTCTAATATTTGTTCCAAAATATTCCTTCCTTCTGCTCAGATTGTAAGGTTGCACTTCTCTATCCCATTTCAAGTCTAATGTTGTCGTGTGACTTGAATAAATAGATAACATAGTAGTTTAGATGACATAAATAGAAAGTGATGTTTAGGAATGGTGGAAGGGAGTGGTGATTCACCAGTCTCCTGACTTTATCCCTCAAGGCTACAGTGGTCATGGTAGTATCTGGGGATATTAACTCTTACTTTACTGAGTTGCTGAGTGACAAAGCTGAACAAAATTCCCTGACAGCCAGCACTGGGCATGTACTATGAGAGGAAATCAAAGTTTTGTTCTGTTAAACCATTGAGATTCAGGATTTGTTCTTATAGCAATACCTAGGTGAAAGTGTTTGGCTCAGAAGAAAAGAAATGCTATTTGAAAGGAAACTGTAAAAAAAAGCCTTTGGCAGTAGTTCTGTTATATTTTGAAGAAATCCTAATATGATGATACTTCAAAAAGAGGTTAATTTAAGAAATATTTCAAAATACAACAGCAAACTAAAATTTGCTGAGGGGATAAGAATCTAAAAGCGTCAAAGAAACTACTAAAATAATATAAAGTGATAAGTGATGAAGCGATTAAACAAAGGCAGTGATTAGGTAGAATTTTTAGGTAGTAGGTAATTTATAATTTAGAACATAGTGTCATCATTTAGACTCAATAAAGCAATAAAGATTAAAAGAGGCAGACAAAGAACAATTTACCCAGGTCAGGCACTTGAAAGATGCCCAAAGTTGGAAAATCTAATTCATAAAAGAGAAAAAGATTTATTAAAAGAAATAGCAAAATGGTATATGAAAATATAAATATGTATTTTATTTCCTCATATAGTTGTAATTATATTTTAATCTTTTGAGTATCAATTCAATTTTCAAATAAATGAATTAATTATATGCAAAGAACAAATTCTGTACTATGTGCCATTTATGTCACTTAGTAAAATACAAAACTAGAAAAAAATTTTGTGACATATTAGGCCCTTAAATTTTACCTTTTTATTCTTAAAATTTTGAAATCCTATAATTACATTTTTGAAAAATAAAACCAAAAATATGTAATTTGTGTTAAAGGCATATTTACATTTTAAATTTATGATCTCAATTAATCATTTCCAGTTGTGATGGAAAGTTCATATTGATTACACTTAATTTTTCAGTATGCATCAATAATCACTCTTTACAATAAATAAAACTGGGAAAGAGATTATATCTGAGACTTTTGGTATAATAGATTATTAAATATTGGACAACAGAGAGGACATCTAACCTTTTTTTTTTAATAGAATTTATAACAAATTGGAAAGGAAAAAGAACATACTTAACAGAAATATTCACACATTTATAAGGCAACTTAGAAAACAGAAAACAACAATGATTAATTAAGGGTAGTTAGTTGCAAAGGGAAGATTGCATAAATAAGCAGAGTTAACTGAGACATTTTCTCAGAAAATAATTTTGATTGGATTTTCCACAATTTTTAAAAAAATTGTATAATCTACGTGGAAATATCAGGAAATTCCGGAGGGCATATATATGAATCTCACTCCATCAGTTACAGATGGAGTGAGATTCTTCTTCCTCCAGGGTCTCTGGCTTTAACAGTAACATAAAGCATTTGTCACAATATTCCTTTCCAATAATTCAGTGACTACTCTTGTTTTTCTTTTTCCCTCTTACAAGACTCCAAACCTTGAGGGCATGGATTGATCATGAGAGTTGCATATTAGCTGAACTAAAGCAACTAATGAAGCTGACTGGAAGGACTGTTTTGACTGTCAAAGACAGACAAAATTGTCTTACTGTGGAAACTCTCCAAAATAAACCAACTGGAACCAAATGTTTGGATGACATTTGTATAGAGAAAGTGATACAAGCCATTAAATTACTACTGCCCGGTTTGCGTTCCCTGGCTGATTATTATAAATCATTTCTCTTTTCCTCATGCATAAATGGTTTCCAAAAGGAAAATAATATATTGAAAATGGCATTGATATTCGAAAATAGCTTGCTATGATAGCCAAAGTCTTTTCATCTGCTTAGGTAGTTTGCCTCTGGAATGAGGAAAGAGGGTAAATTCCTTAAACATTTTTCATTTAATACGGAAAGAATAAAATTGGTAGCAAATGGATGGCAAAAGTGACAACAAAGAAAGTAATCTTAGACAAGTCTATTATCGTTCTCAATACATTATTTTATAGCAGCATTGGCAGTTGCAATATGCTACATTTATGGAGCAGTAATTTAAGTCTCAAAAGGAACTAAAGTACTTCGCAAATTTAAATGCATTTCTTCAAGGGCCACTCTAACCACCACAAAAATAGCTATTGTATTTCACCCCTAGGTAGTTACAGATTAAATTGCAAAATAATTTTAAATGTTAGTTAAAGGATGGAGAGAAACACTGAAAGTAATAGTTGCTGCATAGAGAAGTTATATAGGCAGAACATAGTCAGCTGAGAGTTAGATAATTTAGCCAGGGTTCTAGGATGGCAATCCATGTATGTCTTCATTAAATGTAAAATGTATTACACTTCATGTGCTCAACGGATAAGACTTCTGGATTTCAAATAAAGCTTTCCAATTCATTTAGCTCCTTAGGCACTGATGAAACAAAAATGGCCAAAAAGAGGCTGATTGTGCATTGTAATCTAGTGGTGAAAAATAATACATATTTCATTTAAAAAGTAAGTTTTAATATATGTCATGTTGTGGAAACCAGTTAGATGGCAACTAACTATTTTAGTTTTTACTTGTTAACCCATCCGTCCATTCATTCACTAATTTTTACAAATATTTTTAAGGGGTCTTCCATATGCCTAACCTAGGTGGCAAGGCAATGCAGTGGTGAAAGTGGATGTGGTCTCACTTTCTGGTTTTAAGGACCTTAAATAATTGAAGACGAGACTGTAGGAATCATTTTAACCCCCAGGATAAGTTAATACAATAAACATCTAAGGTTCCGCTCATAGATGGTCAGGACATGACAGATGTGAGGCTATTCGATTTTATTTTGGATAGCACTATGTCCCTAACACTGTTACCCCAGGAAAAGCCTGTTTCTTCACAAAAATACATACCTACCTATTAATTTCTGCTGTAAGAAACAACCTTCTAAATTCTAGAATAGTGTTTTGTTTCATGAAATGTTTAATGTAAATACACAGAAGGTAAATGTCCTGGAAATAGCACTCACAGCCTTAGGACGACTCAGAGTAACACAGAGTGGAGGAAAAGGAACAGATTCGAAAGTCACAGGTGATACTAGAAAGCGTAGATTTTTCTGCTGACCAACTCATTCTAAATAAAAGTCATGATATAAAATTAAACATTGGGTAGCCACATTGTTCTGTTCTGTGAGTTTTTAACTGAGTGAGATAAATGAAGACATAACCCTGTGAATATCTGGCTCCCAACGCTCCCTGATTCCGAATCATGTTTATAAATTTAGGGTACAATACAGGTAGGATCTTTTTAAAGAATAAGAAGGCGGGCCGGGCGCGGTGGCTCAAGCCTGTAATCCCAGCACTTTGGGAGGCCGAGACGGGCGGATCACAAGGTCAGGAGATCGAGACCATCCTGGCTAACATGGTGAAACCCCGTCTCTACTAAAAATACAAAAAACTAGCCGGGCGAGGTGGCGGGCGCCTGTAGTCCCAGCTACTCGGGAGGCTGAGGCAGAAGAATGGCCGTAAACCCGGGAGGCGGAGCTTGCAGTGAGCTGAGATCCGGCCACTGCACTCCAGCCTGGGCGACAGAGCGAGACTCTGTCTCAAAAAAAAAAAAAAAAAAAAAAAAAAAAAAGAATAAGAAGGCGAAGAATACTTCCTATGGTTTCTTTGCAAAGTGTTATTGTCTTTATATTTTATTGAACTCTGCATAATGTGGTTTTTAGAGCTTAAAGAGCTCTATTTATAATTTTATAGTTTTCATATCTTGAAAATACATCTTTAAAGGTTAATCCTTTAACCCTCTTTTGGATTCTTATGTGTGCCACTGGGCCGAAAATCCTACAGGAAATGTTTACCCTTGTTCTTGACCACAGAATACTGATGCAGCTATAAGCAAGCTCACCTCTAAGCTAGACACTAAGGTAGCCTCTCTACTTCACCACAGTTCATGGGGTCTCCAAGAGAAAGGTGTACCAAAACTTCCCCAGGTCTGTGTATATGTGCTGTTCTCATCCTTTAGCACAAGCAGGGAAGAGAAAACATTTTAGCATGTTCACCAACTTAAAGTATACTATGGTCTGCTATCTTGTTTTATGAATGCTTTATTATCAATTTTGAAAATATTGATTTGTTGTTTGATTAATAAATGAAATGCATTTTATTCTTGTTTATCCTGATGGACGTCAGTCTCCTCTCCTCCTTCTTTTGATCCTGGATGTTTTCTGCACATCTGAGCAAGTTGAGCAAGTTAAGAGTGCATATATAAAATCCACATAGATTGATGGGATTTCATAGATTTCTCTCATAATAAATAGAAGAATTACTAAGAACATCATGAGGGGAACAAATGAATGCTAGGCACTTAGACATTGCAAAGAACTTTTTCTTATAAACTAACTTACTAACATTAACTGTCCAAAAAGACAAAAAGAAATAAAAAAAAAAAAAAAAGAATTCCTGCTGCAGTATCTGAATCTTCTAAAATAAAGCAGAAACCTTAAAATAAAAGAACAAACATTTCTCAAAATGGCTGCCAAGTGAAACCTAGTTAAGAAATATACTTAGCCTTATACTATTCTACTGCCTACAACTAAAACAAAGACATCGATTAGCATAAATAAAATCAGAAAGAAAGGTACTACTAATTTCTGGATATTGCTTAGCTTCTCAGGACAAGTACAGATTGAAATCTTAGATTTTCATTCCGTATTGCTAGTCTTCAGCTTTCAATATCTTTAAAGGCAATTTAAAAAATTGTAGTGGTTTGCTTATTGTTGTTGCTTCTGTGATTGTTATCTATTGCTTTTATTTGACTGGGGTGACAGTCTTTATTAAGTTCTTGGGTTGTTAAGATTTTATTTGAACTTCATTTTACTGAGACTATATCCAGAGGATGTCATTTATCTCTTTTGTGCCTAAGTATTCTTACGATGAAAAAAAAATATTGGGTACTTATAAAATTCTGTGGTGAGGTAAAATGTTCTATAAAAGTGCATCTCAAGAGAATTCCTCATATGATATTTGATATGGAGTCTGTTTTTTCTTCTCTGCATAACACCTTATGTCTACTATATATTTTCAAGCAAACTTGTTTAACTTTTGAAAAGAAGATGAAATATGAATGTTTTTGCAAATTTAAGTTACAGATTCTAATCAGAACACCAAGTTTACAGCAGGTCACTATTATTTCTAACTTTTAAAATAATTTTATTTCTTTTTAAAAAAATAAAAATAGTAGCTTAAAAAATTCAGTTTAATTTTTAGTTCAAGATGGTGGCCTGAAAAAATATACTTAAATTTGTTTCCACCATAAAACTCGACTTAAATTACAGTAAATATTTAGTGGAAAAGGTAAAATTCATAAAAAACATAGAGAATATTTTAAGCTGCCTGAATAGTTTTTTCCCTCACAAAATCTCTAGATAATATGAAGAAGATGGGATAGAGGAAGTAAATAAACCAAACTGGAGAAAACTGCAGACCAGCAGACCAAAAGAGGCACAAGAAAAATCACCACTAGTCGTAAAACCCATTCTTCTACTCAAACTTCTCAAGTATAAGATAACTTTATAATATTTGTGGAAAAAATAAAATTAGAAGATAAAAATAAAAAATATAAAACTTTATTTCCCAAAATAAACTCCATAAAGGTCAAGGCAATTTCAAAAGCAGTAATACCAGCTTTTTAGTCTATCCCTAAAGAACTTTAACCCCATCAATGAATTTAAACATTTAAATGCCATCTTTTTACATTACAAACTGAAGACAAATGGTTAACCATTACATATATGTTTTTTTTTTAATTAGGAAACAAGATATGCTAGATAAAGTCAAATCAGGACTGTAAAGTGTATAACTAATAGTTTCCCATCCAAATTCTCACTAAATTACTCTTGTTTCATGAGAGAAATGAGCAAGAGCATTATCAAGGTGGAGAAGGACTCTCTGTTGAAGCTTTTCCATGTGTTTTTTCTGCTAAAGCTAACTTTCTTAAAACATTCTCATAATAAATAGATATTGTTGTTCTTCAGTCATCCAGAAAATCAACAAGCAAAATGCCTCGAGCATCCCATATAACTGCTGCCATCATCTTTGCAATGGACCAGTCTGCTTTTGCATTAACTAGACCACTTCCTCCTCTTGGTAGCCATTGTTTTGATTGTGCTTTGTCTTCAGTATCATACTGGAAAAGCCATGTTTCACCTCCTATTATAAAATCTTTGAAGAAATTCTTCAGGCTCTTGATCTCAGATGTTTAAAATTTCCATTGAAAGCTCTGCTTTTGTCTGCAGCTGATCTGGGTTGCAGTGGTTTTGGCAGCCATCAAATAGACGATTTTCCCAAGTTAAATTTTTCAGTCAGAATTGTGTAAGTTAAACCTACCGAAATGTCTGTGGTGTTGGCTATTGTTTACGTTGTTTGGTGTTTCGTTTTTGAGACAGAGCCTTGCTCTGTCACCCAGGCTGAAGTGCAGCGGCTCAATCATAGCTCTCTGCAGCCTTGACTGCTGCTTCACTGCAGTGATTCTCTCAACTCAGCCTCCAGAGTAGCTGAGACCACAGGGAAGCACCACAAGGACCAGCTAATTTTTTTTTTTAATCTTTTGTAGAGATGGGGTCTCCCTACATTGCGCAGACTGGCGTTTGTGCTGTTAGTAATTGCTTTCTCCTCAATTAGGACATGAACAAGGTTAATTTTTTTTTCTCACAAGTTGATGTGGCTGACCCGTCATTGAGGACTTCAGTTTCAACATTGTCTGGCCCCTTCTTACAAGTTATCAGTTAGTTATCCATTATTAAACTGCTGATTTTTTGGCGGCATTTACCTATAAAGATTTTGTAAACCATCCATGATTTCACCATTCTTCCACAAAAGTTTCACCATAAGTTTGATGTTAGTTCTTGCTTTAATTTTTGTGGAATCTATGTTGCTCTGCTAGGGGATCTTCTCAAACTGATATCTTATTCTGCTTAGTGCCTCAGATTAGATCTTGTTCAGACAAGTTATAACAAATTAGTACCAGTTCATTTTGGTGCAAAAAATTTTAAAATCCATGCATAGCTTTTTCATAATATAAATTTTCATGAACTTTTTAGAGACACTTCATATATTTAGAGTTAGCAGATACATAGAATTTTGTAATACAGAGTCACTGATGGAGTGTGATTTTTTTTCCTTCTTATTGAAAGTAAAGTTTTTTTTTAAAGAAGTAAAAAAGTCTCCTAGGAAATGGAGTAGGCCTCTAAATATACATGTCGATAATTCAAAGTAAATCTTATCTTATTTTGGTTTTAGAGAAAATGTCAGTACATTGCAACCTGCCCAGCTAAGCATTCAAGTAAAAATTTTTCTAAATTTGTACAAATAACTTCTAAGCAGGTCTTTCATTCCAGGCATAAGACTACCGAGAAAGTAACTAGAATATGGGTAAAATTATTTTCATTAAGTATCCTAACCTTAGTTTATAATTAGAGATAGAAATTCAAAAAGCAGCAGTAAAGAAAAATAAAACAATAAGATAGAAGACATGAGATGAACAAATAGAACAAATAATACTAGAGAAAAAGAAATACTTTGGGACATATAATATTGTATTTTAAATTCTTATCAATATTCTTAGGGAGATTAGAGAACAGAAAGTATCTTTAGAGCAAAATCACATTGCTAATCACAGGCAAAAGTGTCAGAGAACAAAAAAGATTTCTGGAAATTACAAATATTTTATACAACACTTCCAGCTTCTGCTCCAGGAATATAGAGAGCTAAAAGGAGCGTCACTTTCACTTTTCTAATGTAATAGCGCTAGATTAACTTAAAATTCATTTTTTTCCCCCAAACCTATGGGAAAACAAAGCAAAGACCTAGCCTCCAGTCTAAGGAAAGACAGACACCTGCAGGGAGAGAAGAGGTGAGCTCACATACTTAGCTAAGGTAGATAAACCATAGACTTGTAAGAACTCTACTAGAATAGTTGGTGAGTTGCTTTAGGCCAAATGTGTTAGACTTTAAGCCAAGTGTGAAGTTGCTTTAAGCCAAGTGTGGAGTCCCTGAAAGGTCATAGAATTTGGGAAAGTCGCTATTATTTGAAAGGTATTTTCTGAACAAATCCATCTAGGCCTTC
The DNA here is from genome assembly GCF_037993035.2 of Macaca fascicularis. Lineage (NCBI taxonomy): Eukaryota > Metazoa > Chordata > Mammalia > Primates > Cercopithecidae > Macaca > Macaca fascicularis. The sequence continues at coordinate 90,099,896 of NC_088380.1, read as the reverse complement.
ACATAAACATCAAAATGTCCGATATCATGTAGATCTGAGAAGAGGAAGCAGCACCTTTGTGGGCAGGGCAAGAAACTCCACCCAGATCCTGTAGCTTTGGCTCCCTAATATTTCCCCTATATAATTTGTAAAGGGAGGGTCAATAAACACTGTCACCCTTAAGTTTAAAACTCATTATATCTATGGGAATGAAACAGAAAAACAAATAAACAAACAAACAAAAACCTTTCTGGGAGATTGTCAGGAATAAACACTGGACACAGAAAGACAGCTTGGGAAGGGCAAAGAGAACATATCATGCCTCAGCCTAAGATTTAGGTATGTAAAACTTGCCTAAAACTGAGGCTTATTCAGAGTAACAGGGAATGCTCAATCCCCACTGACCCTTCCACCATTAAACAGCCAAGGATTGAATGGGAAGTAACAGTAGAAAATTGCTCAGAGTAATAGGTAAAGAAAGGCATGCCAAGAGGCTTTCTCTGAGGCATAGCACAAAGGGAGGACTTAAAAAAAAGTCTAGCGGGCACTGCTCTGGAAAACTAACCCCGTCCCTAAACACAAGTTATCACTACCGAAATTTGAAGAGCGTAACTATGGCAACAGTAACCTCAAATCTAGCTCAGCTCCCCAACCAGTAAAAGACAATATCAGATTGGGTAAAAATCCAAGAACCAAATATATGCTGCCTATAAGAATCCTACTTTAAATATAAGGAGAAACAACAAATAACATGAATGAAAAAGGAAGGAGAAAGATGTATAATACAATCATTAACAAATAAAGATGATACTTTATTTTAAAGTATCATCTTTAAAGATGACTGCCAAATTACCTTTCATTTCAAATAACATAAAGGGGTAAAGGATATAATATTTCCAAGATGAAATAATGAAATGTGAATGTAACTAAATACAGAACTCTCCCCACCACAATAAAAAAGGTAGATGTGAAAAAGAAATAGAAAAAGCCCAATTATATTTAAGGAGTTCAATACTTCTAAGTAATTGATAGGGCAGTTTCAGTGAAAGAAAAAAAAAAAAAAACAGAAAAACAACAACAACAACAACAAAACACAGGCTAAAATAGACCATAACAGCACTAGACCATAACAGTCAACTAGAGCTGACTTTTGCAGAACATTTCGCTTAACAAATGTAGAATAAGCTTTCTTTTTAGGTATATATGAAACATTCACCAATACTGACTTTATTCTGGGCTATAAAAAAATCATCAAATTTATAATATTATAAATCAAGCAATGTGCTTTGAACATAAGAGAATTAAAGTAAAAGGCAATAAAAGAAAGATATACATTTTTATGACTATAGCTTTGTACTATAATTTTAAATCAGGAAGTGTGATGCCTCCAACTTGTTTTTTCTTTTTTAGAATTGCTTTGGCTAGCTAGGGCCTTTTGTGTTGCTTACAAATGTTAGTATTGCTTATTTCTATTTCTGTGAAAAATGTCATTGAAATTTTGAGAGTAGACTGTGTTGAATCTTTATATTGATTTGGGTATTATGGGTATTTTAACAATATAAATTGTTTTCATGCATGAGCATGTAATATCTTTTTTATTTATTCCATCCTCTGCAATTTCTTTCATAAACGTTTTACGGTTTTCAGTGTGTAGGTCTTTTACTTCCTTAACTAAATTCATCCTTAAGTATTTTATTTTATTTTATTTTTTGGATGCTATCATAAATAAGATTGTTTTCTTCATTTCTTTTTTAGCTAGGTTGTTATTTCTGTATAAAAATACTGTAGATGTTTTTATTTTTTTTAATCTTACAACTTTACTGAATTAATTAATTTAAACAGTTCTTTTTGGTGGAGGCTTTTGGGTTTTCTACATATAGGATCATGTAATCAGTAAAGAGAGATAATTGTACTTCTTTTTTTTCCAATGTAAATACCATTTGTGTATGTATGCATGTATTTACGTATGTATGTATATAGGTATGTTTGATTGATTTTGATCATATTTCCAGTACTATGATGAATAGAAGTGATGAGAGTGGGTATCCTTGCCTTGTATCAAATCTTAGATAACAAGCTTTCAGTTTCTCACTATTAATTATGATGTTACCTGTGGGTTTTTCATAAATGACTTTTATATGTTGAGAAACTTTCCTTCTGTATATAAACTCTTGAGAGCTTTTATTGAGAAAAGTTATTGAACTTTGCCGAATGTTTTCCTGTGTCAGTTGGGATGATTATGTGTTTTTGTCTTTCAGTTAGTTAATGTAATTACTACACTGATTGATCTGCGTGTGTTAAGCCTGACAACACATGCAAATAGGTGTGCAAATCCATGTGTTATTACTCCATCATGATGTATAATCTTTTTGATACACTGTTGAATTCAATTTGCAAGCTATAGTAATCAGAACAGTATGATACTGGCATTAAAACAGATAGATACAACAGTGGAGGAGAGTCTAGAGCCCTATAACAAATCCAAACAAATCTGATATGGTGAATTAATTTTTGATAAGCACACCAAGAATAAGTAACAGGGAAATGAAAGTTTATTCAATAAATAGTACTGGAAAAACTGAAGTTCCACACGCAAAAGAATAAAATTGGACCCTTACCTAATATTGTACATAAATATCATCTCAAAATGGAAAAATATCTAAATGGAATACCTGAAACCATAAAACTCCTAGAAGAAAACCTGGGAAGAAATCTCCTTGACATTGGCCTTGGTAGTCATTTCCTGGATATTACACCAAAAGCTTAGGCTACAAAAGCAAAAATAAGTGGGACTACATTAAACTAACAATTGTCTGCATAACAAAGAAGATGACTTTCAAATCAGACAGACAGACACTGTTTTAAGTCTGTCTGTTTTAAGCAACAAAATGAACAGGCAACCTAAGGATCTGGAAAAAAATATTTGCAAACCATATATCTCATAAGGATTTATCAATCAAAATTATAAAGAACTCATACAACTCAAAAATAAGAATACATACTATTATATAAAAAACAAACTATTTTACTAGTTAATTCCTTAGTTTTGATAATTGTCATAACGTAATGAAAGACTAATCCTCAGAAGTAAAAACTGGGTAAAAGGTAGGGTGGAACTACATATTATTTTTGAAACTCTTCTCTAAGTCTAAAATTGTTTTAAAAGTATTTAATTAAATTTTTTAACTTTTAAAGTTTTGTCAGGTAACATTGATAAAATGTTCTGAATCTGATGCAAAAGTCAGTTAGGTAGAAAATATCATAGAAAATTGATTGATGTGAAGTTCAATCCAAGTATGTCCAACTATTAAAGTGAAAACATATAAAGTGGAGGGAGAAAATATGAAGAAAATATTAGAAACAAATTATTCAGAAAAAAACATGACATCAGGTTAAATGTGTTGTGTTGACTAAATACCTCACAGAAAACATGTAAACATTCCCACCCCCCTTTTTCTGCATTTCATTATTTATTTAGATGTTTAGGCTCTCACAGTAGGTTTTTAAAAGCTGGTAAACACTGACAAATTATTTCTCCCACAGAACTACAAAACATAGCCCCAGACAGTATAAATATATAGTTGAACTAATACTAATGCACATCACCATTTATCAATTACATAATAAAACAAATCATCAGGTATCCAAATATTAAGTTACATAGCTCAAAAGAAATATAAAATATTAGATATTTGCTCAATTTATTAGCAGAAACCCTCTTCTTTTTTTTTTTTTTTTTTTTTTTTGCAGGAGAAGTCAAGAAGAAAAGGGAAAAAAACATCACAATTCAAACAAAAGTAAGTTGGTAAACAACTTCTGATGAGTATGGAAAAATATTACAAGAATTTCAGAAATTTTATGAATAAGAATTGTTTTAGCTACAATAACAAAGCAACTCTACCTTTAAAAAAATTTACTAAGCTAAAGAGCATATTCTACATGTTCTGCACAAGACAAAGACAATATTTTGCTAAAAATAATTAATAGCCCCCTCCCATTCTGTTCTCCAGCCCTCCCTGTTAAGTTGTATCTCGGAGTGTAAACATTACATTAACTGTAAGGCTGTTTTATCTGAAGACATTAAATACATACTTCTGTATAATGTAGATTTTCAAAATGGAGGTTTTTACATAACAGCACAAAGTAAGATTTATAGATACAGGTTAAGTAATCACTGTAAGACTTGGTAAAAAAAAAAAAAAAATCAGTGTTTAAGTAAACCTGATGTGGGGGGTGTAAACATGAAGTGAGCAAGCAAATAACCATGTAGGCCCTACTTTCAATGTTTGAAAAGATTGAAGGAATAAACCACATTAAAGCCTAGAGTGCATAGTTCCTGGGATTTTAGTTCTGTATGATACTAAAAATATACAATTACTATGCTGGGTATTTTGGCACCTAACCTTCTTAAATTTCTTGTATGTTGTTAAGATTCTGGCATGGGAATAGATTTAAACAAGACATAGCTCAATAATGCACAATTTCAGGAAAGGTCAAGTGGTATAAATGACAAGCACACTTTAAATACTGACAGTCAGAAATCTTTTGCCAAGTGTCCAAATAGTTTGATTCTAACCGAAACACAGAGATTGTCAAATCTGTCTAGCATGTGTCCTGGTAAAAGTGCCTTTCAATACTCCTACAGAAGATTCGTTAGACATATTCACTGAGCCAACATGTTGTCTAATATGTATAACAAATTAGGTCGTCTCAAGTTCCACTTCCAAAGCATTAGTATGAGGCACCCCGGTTTTACTGAATGCAACAGTAGTTTCTATGACCTTTGGAGTCTTTGAAGAGCAGCTATATTTTAGGACAATACTTCTCCAACTACAAAAGTTTCTTGCTGTTAAATGCTTCATGCCGGTTTTGTCTCATAAATTATACTATATCTTCATATTTCATTCCACCTTCAATTAATGCTAAGCAACAAGTACTGGAGCTCTCTGAAGGCCTGCAACACAATGAAGAGCAATACAACAACCAGGTTCTTCACGAAACTTAATTTTTACAATACTTAGCCAGTCATCAACCATCTAGCTGGATAGTGGTGCACCATCATCAAAAGGCCAATCGAGAATATGGATACGTTCTTTCTCCACAAGAGTAGTGTCGTAAGTTGCTTCACATGCTCTCGCTATTGTGGTAACTCCATAATTCTTAAGTTCCTCTATAAATTTGTTTAAGGTCACATTAATTGGAGGGTGTATAATAAGAAATCTCATGTTCTTGTGTGTGGTTTCCACAGAAGCTGGGCAGTTCACTCAAATCATGTTAATTTAGTTTAAAAAAGAAAACATTCAATAGGTTTATGAAAGAATTTTAAAATTTCAGTACAGAAATGATGCAATGAAACTGAAGTCTACTTCAATATACTCCACTTGAAATTTTCAGTGCTTTGAATATGAAGTTGTAAGTAATAATAAATGAAATGAACCGCCTTAACAAGAAGCAGTGGTTCTTCAATCCAGTAATACTGAGGCAACAGAAAGGAAGGGCACTGAGGTTTACCCCATCTAGGTGATAACTCTTGTAAAATGCTCTGTGGGTCTCAGTTTAACACCTCTGTGTCCAGGATAACCATTCTTATGGGGCGTTCCCTACAGTTCACTTGTCTGCATAGAGGTGGCTGTGTGCCTGGTAGTAATCTCTGCCTGCCCTTCAGAAACTCTGCCCATGTGTGACTGAGAACACCACAAATCTGAGGAATATGTTTACTCATTGAAGATTGTGGCCTAATCATACAGCCGGTCCTCACACAGTCCTCACAGGCCACAGCTGTGGCGGTGGTTGCTGGGCAGTTGGGGGGAGGGGGGCAGTGGTAGTCGCAGGGTGGTGGGAGCCCCAAATTCCTTCTTTTAAAATCATAAGTAATAGGTTTTCAAATCACTATGGCCAAAAAGAAGGTTCATACGAACGTCAGACTTCTTGAGAACAATATTGGATGATGTGTGATAAAACAATGCAGAAATATCTCCAGAATCTTGACTGTAATAACTTTGAACCCACAGTCATAAACTAGCAAAACTAAAACCAAAGGAAATAAAAATATATTTATAGATAGACAAAGTATAGTGTTAGTGACCATATCTGTTATTTGTAGAAAACAGAAAAAACTTGAACATATGCTCTAGCAAAATGAGAAAGGAATTCTAAAAAGATGAATAATGGAAAACAGGAGCTTCCATTGAAAAAAAAAAATCCAAGAACAAATGGGCAAGCCCCTTTAGAAAGCAATCAGTAATATGTAAAACATTTTTTTAGTACTATGATAAATAATGTGGATAATGTCATCAGTAGTGTGAGAAAATTTTGTGCTGCTTCTGCCAAGTAGGAAAAGGTCAAAGTAATCAGAATTTTTTTTTTTTTAAAAGCTGCACAAAACGCTGTGATCCAAATGAACCAAAATGCAAATGCAACGTGAGTTTTAGTGCAATAAAATGTAATATATTTAACTTAAAAATAGATTACTCTTTTTAAAATGTTGCAGTATCTGTGAAAATTAGACCTTCTTCTTTATGCTCATGCTTTCTTCCCTATGCATTGTTGTGTTCTGTAATTAAAAAAACTTACATTAACAATATAAATGCTCTCTGTTTTTCATTTTAGAATCAAAATATTGCAAAACGCAGACATTTTAAATTTTATTGGAGTAGGAACTGTAAATTTGATAAATCTTATCAATGGATTTTAGTCGTCTGAGTATCTGAAGTTAGAAGTCGAATTGGGGAGAATTTGGGTAGCTAAAAGTAGGGGTATTAGCGTTCATTTGTTTGTTCGTTTGTTTTTCATCTTATGAAGCCTGAGATCCAGTCTGTCCGTCTTTATTTAGAGAAATAAGAAATACAGATTTAAGCATATCACTTAAAATTAGAGGATAAATGTATGAAAAACAAAAATAATTTAATAAAAGGTTTGGAAAAATAAAAGAAGTCTCACAAGGCAGAATTTCTTATACTTCACAAGAAGTAAATAGAAATAGTCTAAAGTTGATAAATCAAGCAGGAAAAATAAAAGATTTTTTTTTAGAATTTCATTGAAAATTCCCATAATTGAAATACAAAGCGTTAAATGTTGTTAAATCAGAAGAGTGATACAGAAACCGGGTAGGAGTAATATGAATTTTGAGTTAATTCTGTGGTGTACTTGTTTGAATTTTTTTCTTTTTTAAAAACATAGATTTAATTCAAATTTTTTAGGGTGAGTTTTCCTTGGAAAATATATTATTTCTGTTAAATATGCCACTTATTTTAACTCAGAGCTATGATCTTGTTTAAAAATAATATTGACAAAAATGACTGCAGAACATGTGAATAGTGGTATATAAATATAAGAAACTATATATAGGAATATAAAAAAGACTAGAGGATATGTATGCTTAAAAATTTGAACATATTCTGGGGCAAACTCTTGTTTTTCATCACAATGATAATTAGACTACTGGATTAAAAATATTTTTGCAGTTATTTTGCTATTAACTTGGCTATCATAACAAAAATAAATTAATTTATAATAATAACAAGCAATTATGTTAATTGTAATTTTTACCAGTATTATAAAATAAATGGAAAAGAACATGTTGGATTTGGTCATTTTTAAATTATTTGCTTAAAATTCAACATCTTTTCCAATTGCACAAATTAAACAATTGAAATTCAATGTGGAGTAAAGAAAACTAACTGAGAAAAAAATAAATCAATTTGATAATGTCACAGTTTTCTTTATTATACTTGTAAGGCTCAATAAGACAAGTCTTGCATTCACTTGACAAAATTGAGTACACATGTACAAGTATGATTTTTATCCATTAAATATGTAAAACCTTGCTCGTGACATAGTGCAATATATTTCATTTTCATTTCTTCTCAGTTCTATGCATGAGGCTTGATCACAATGAATTAAGGACAAGCCAATCAACACTGAACAGAACAATATTAAGATACAAACAGATGTTTTATGGAGTTATTTTGTTTCTAAATATTCTTTACTGAGTACTCCTGAAAAAGCAGATAGCAAACTGTACCTATTAAGACCTATAAACTATCAGTAAAGTATGTTACAGTGAAATAAATTGCTGCACTTCTCAAATAATCCCCTGTCACTCCCCAAATGACAAAGAATTATTATACATCTGTGATGTATAACATAATATACACACAATTAGATTCACATTTTTGTTTATACGATTAATGTTTATTCAGAACCTGCTAAATAACAGATTCTGTACAAGTTGATGACTATATATTAGTGACTACAGCAACTCTATAGGTGAAAATACAAACACGTGATAATCAATTTTAATAGATATTATGAAGAAAACAAATCTCGTGCTGAAATGTTTAATAGTAAGGAAAAGTGTCTAGATTGCTAGCCAGGTAAGGCTTTCCTAAGGATATGATGCTTACCGCAAATCATGAAAGATGGAATCTATCTAGTCATATAAAAATGAGATGATGCAAATGAGTGGAAAATGAATTGTAGGCAAACTGTCAACATATGACAAATCTCTGCGGTGGGAGGTATGTTGGCATCTTTGGTGAAGTAAAAGTAAGTTGAGTCCAAAAAGAAAACAGTTTTGTATATTTAGGCAAAATATATGAACCGTTATATAGAGTATGTGTTTTCTATAGCTTGTATGTATATGTATGTGTATATGTGTCTACATAATAAATATTGAGTGTTTCTATTAAGATTTTTTTACATTTGGAATTCAAAGTTTATTTATTCTTACCTTGAATGTGCACAATTGCACTGCAATTTCTCTTTCTCTCTTCTATTAATGATAGACTATATGTTATTATTGTTACCGACATTTATTTTATAGCAATAGAAATAGAAGAAACCTTTAATTTGAATCAAACACTTTTTAAATTTGTTCTACCTATCATTGTTAAGACTTACATATGTTTACAGAGCAATTACTTGGTACCTAATACTTTACACAGTGCTATTATTTAATAATATAAGTGTAACCCAGAAGAAACTTTAGGAGCTAGAACAAATGGGTGGATGAAATAACAAAAATGGTAGACTGACTAGTGCTGTAGGTGTTAACTATCGTCAAGTGGATGCAGGATTTTAAAAAACACAAAAGCAATGTCTGCTTTTATTGAAAAATACTATGGTTTACTGATTCTTAGAGCCTGGGAACTTTTGTATAGTCAAGACAAGTATCTCCTGAGTAAATCAAGAGAGATTGTTTTCAAGTCCATATCATCCTACCTATTATAATTAGAGGGCATGATTCTGTAAAAAAAGTAAATAAATTAAATCCCAAACTAGAAAATGGCAGCATTTGTTATCTGGTTGTAGTCATGTTATGATTTGGCCTGGGTCATAAGCAATGGTCTCCTTTGCTGCCTTAATTATTTTCTTGTTTATGTGAAAGTTTTCTAGCTCACACAATATGTTTCAGAGAGTGGAAATTTGATTTGATATTCTTACAAAGCAAACTTTGGTGCTAGCTTTGGGGGAAAAAACGACTGAAAGCTTGGAAATAAAACAAATTTGCATAATGCTATAAAATAGAATCATTCGTATTATGGATATGACTTTTTAAAGTACAGACATCATTAACAACATTTCTTGGAACTATATAATATCACGAAAGTTTCATGTGTATTTAAAGCCCAGAAGCAAAAAAAGTAAAATTTTTAAAATAATTTTTAAAAATATATTCTGGAAAGGATTATTTTTTAATAACTAATGTACAAAATCTAACTTTAATTATGGAACACTTTCCATTTTACATTTCACTGTAACTTCTTTTTTTTTTTTTTTTTTTTTTTTTGAGATGGGAGTCTCACTCTGTCGCCCAGGCTAGAGTGCAGTGGCGCCATCTTGGCTCACTGCAAGTTCCGCCTCCCAGGTTCATGATATTCTCCTGCCTCAGCCTCCTGAGTAGCTGGGACTATAGGCGCCTGCCACCACACCCGGCTAATTTTTTGTGTTTTTAGTAGAAACGGGATTTCACCACGTTAACCAGGATGGTCTTGATCTCCTCACCTCGTGATCCACCCACTTCGGTCTCCCAAAATGCTGGGATTACAGGCGTGAGCCACTGCACCCCACCAGTAACTTCTGAGGAAGGCTCTAATAAAACAAATCTGTTTATAAAGAACTAGATTCCTGCTGTCTGGGCAGGGCATCTCTGGGGGAAAAAAAAAAGGCAGCAAGCCCAGACAAGGACTTATAGATAAAACACCCATCTCCTGGGGACAGAGCACCTGGGGAAAGGAGCAGCTGAGGACGGAACTTCAGCAGACTTAAAGGTCCCTGCCTGACAGCTCTGAAGAGAGCAGAAGATCTCCCAGCACAGCATTCGAGTTCTGATAAGGGACAGACTGCTTCCTCATGTGGTTCCTTGACCTCCGTGTACCCTGACTAGGAGACAACTCCGTGTAGGGGCCGACAGACACTTCATACAGGAGAGCTCTGGCTGACATCTGGTGGGTGCCCCCTCTGGGAGGAAGCTTCCAGAGAAAGGAACAGGCAGCAATCTTTGCTGTTGTGCAGACTCTGCTGGTGATACCCAGGCAAACAGGGTCTGGAGTGGACCTCCAGCAAACCCCAGCAGACATGCAGCAGAGGGGCCTGCTAGAAGGAAAACTAACAAACAGAAAGGAATAGTATCAACATGAACAAAAAGGACACCCACTCAGGGACCCTATCCGAAGTTCACCAACATCAAAGACAAAGGTAGACAAATCCACAAAGATGGGGAGAAACCAGCTCAAAAAGGCTGAAAATTCCAAAAACCAGAATGCCTCTTCTCCTCCGAAGGATCACGACTCCTCACCAGCAAGGCAACAAAACTGGATGGAGAATGAGTTTGACGAATTGACAGAAGTAGGCTTCCGAAGCTGGGTAGTAACAAATTCCTCTGAGCTAAAGGAGCATATTCTAACAGAATGCAAGGAAGCTAAAACCTTGAAAAAAGGTTAGATGAATTGCTAACTAGAATAACCAGTTTAGAGAAGAACATAAATGACCTGATGGAGCTGAAAAACACAGCGCAAGAACTTTGTGAAGCATACACAAGTATCAATAGCTGAATCGATCAAGCAGAAGAAAGGATATCAGATATTGAAAGTCAACTCAATAAAATAAAGTGAGAAGACAAGATTAAAGGAAAAAGAGTGAAAAGAAACAAACAAACCTCCAAGAAACATGGGACTACGTGAAAAGACCAAATCTATGTTTGATTGGTGTACCTGAAAGTGACAGAGAGAAAGGAACAGAATTGGAAAACACTCATCAGGATATTATCCAGGAGAACTTCCCCAACTTAGCAAGGCAGGCCAACATTCAAATTCAGGAAATACAGAGAACGCCACAAAGATACTCCTTGAGAAGAGCAACTCCAAGACACATAATTGTCAGGTTCGCCAAGGTTGAAATGAAGGAAAAAATGTTAAGAGTAGCCAGAGAGAAAGGTCAGGTTACCCATAAAGGGAGGCCCATCAGATCAACAGCAGATCTCTCGGCAGAAACCCTACAAGCCAGAAGAGAGTGGGGACCAATATTTGACATTCTTAATAGAAAGAATTTTCAACCCAGATTTTCATATCCAGCCAAACTAAGCTTCATAAGTGAAGGACAAATAAAATCCTTTACAGACAAGCAAATGCTCAGAGATTTTGTCCCCACCAGGCCTGCCTTACAAGAGATCTTGAAGGAAGCACTAAACATGGAAAGGAACAACCTGTACAATCCACTAAAAAACATACCAAATTGTAAAGACCAAAGACACTATGAAGAAACAACATAACTAATGGGAAAAATAACCAGCTAACATCATAATGACAGGATCAAATTCACACATAACAATATTAACCTTAAATGTAAATGGTGAAGTGCCCCAATTAAAAGACACAGACTGACAAATTGGATAAAGAGTCAAGACCGGTCGGTGTGCTGTATTCAGGAGACCCATCTCACATGCAAAGACACACATAGGCTCAAAATAAACTGATGGAGGAAGATTTACCAAGCAAAGGGAAAGCAAATAAAAAGCAAGGATTGCAACCCTGGTTCTCTGATAAAACAAACTTTAAAGCAACACAGATCAGAGAAGACAAAGAAGGGCATTTACATAATGGTAAAGGGATCGATTCAACAAGAAGAGCTAAGTATCGTAAATATGTATGCACCCAATATAGGAGCACCCAGATTCATAACGCAAGTTCTTAGAGAACTCCAAAGATATGTAGACTCCTGCAAAATAATAGTGGGAGACTTTAACACCCCACTTTCAATATTATACAGATCAACAAGACAGAACATTAACAAGGATATCCAAGACTTGACTCAGCTCTAGACCAAGCAGACCTATTAGACATCTACAGAACTCTCTACCCCAAATAAACAGAATATACATTCTTCTCAGCACCACACTGCAATTATGCTAAAATTGACCACATAATTGGAAGCAAAACACTCCTCAGCAAATGCAAAAGAATGGAAATCATAACAAGCTGTCTCTCAGACCACAGTGCATTCAAATTAGAACTCAGGATTAAGAAACTCACTCAAAACTGCACAACTACATGGAAACTGAACAACCTGCTCCTGAATGACTACAGGGTAAATAATGAAATGAAGGCAGGAATAAAGATGTTCTTTGAAATCAATGAGAAAAAAGACACAACATACTAGAATCTCTGGGACACACGTAAACCAATGTGTAGAGGGAAATTTATAGCACTAAATGCCCACAAGAGAAAGCAGGAAAGATCTAAAATCGACGCCCTAACATCACAATTAAAAGAACTAGAGAAGCAAGAGCAAACAAATTCAAAAGCTAGTGGAAGACAAGAAATAACCTAGATCAGAGAAGAACAGAAGAAGATAGAGACATGAAAAACCCTTCAAAAAAATCAATGAATCCAGGAGCTGTTTTTTTTTTTTTTTTTTTTTTTAATTTATTTATTATTATTATACTTTAAGTTGTAGGGTACATGTGCATAACGTGCAGGTTTGTTACATATGTATACTTGTGCCATGTTGGTGTGCTGCACCCATCAACTCGTCATTTACATCAAGTATAACTCCCAATGCAATCCCTCCCCCCTCCCCCCTCCCCATGATAGGCCCCTGTGTGTGATGTTCCCCTTCCTGAGTCCAAGTGATCTCATTGTTCAGTTCCCACCTATGAGTGAGAACATGCGGTGTTTGGTTTTGTGTTCTTGTGATAGTTTGCTAAGAATGATGGTTCCCAGCTGCATCCATGTCCCTACAAAGGACACAAACTCATCCTTTTTGATGGCTGCATAGTATTCCATGGTGTATATGTGCCACATTTTCTTAATCCAATCTGTCACTGATGGACATTTGGGTTGATTCCAAGTCTTTGCTATTGTGAATAGTGCTGCAATAAACATACGTGTGCATGTGTCTTTATAGCAGCATAATTTATAATCCTTTGGGTATATACCCAGTAATAGGATGGCTGGGTCATATGGTACATCTAGTTCTAGATCCTTGAGGAATCGCCATACTGTTTTCCATAATGGTTGAACTAGTTTACAATCCCACCAACAGTGTAAAAGTGTTCCTATTTCTTCACATCCTCTCCAGCACCTGTTGTTTCCTGACTTTTTAATGATTGCCATTCTAACTGGTGTGAGATGGTATCTCATTGTGGTTTTGATTTGCATTTCTCTGATGGCCAGTGATGATGAGCATTTTTTCATGTGTCTGTTGGCTGTATGAATGTCTTCTTTTGAGAAATGTCTGTTCATATCCTTTGCCCACTTTTGGATGGGGTTGTTTGTTTTTTTCTTGTAAATTTGTTTGAGTTCTTTGTAGGTTCTGGATATTAGCCCTTTGTCAGATGAGTAGATTGCAAAAATTTTCTCCCATTCTGTAGGTTGCCTGTTCACTCTGATGGTAGTTTCTTTTGCTGTTCAGAAGCTCTTTAGTTTAATTAGATACTATTTGTCAATTTTGGCTTTTGCTGCCGTTGCTTTTGGTGTTTTAGACATGAAGTCTTTGCCCATGCCTATGTCCTGAATGGTACTACCTAGGTTTTCCTCTAGGATTTTTATGGTATTAGGTGTAACATTTAAGTCTCTATTCCATCTTGAATTAATTTTCGTATAAGGAGTAAGGAAAGGATCCAGTTTCAGCTTTCTACTTATGGCTAGCCAATTTTCCCAGCACCATTTATTAAATAGGGAATCCTTTCCCCATTTCTTGTTTCTCTCAGGTTTGTCAAAGATCAGATGGCTGTAGATGTGTGGTATTATTTCTGAGGACTCTGTTCTGTTCCATTGGTCTATATCTCTGTTTTGGTACCAGTACCATGCTGTTTTGGTTACTGTAGCCTTGTAGTATAGTTTGAAGTCAGGTAGTGTGATGCCTCCAGCTTTGTTCTTTTGACTTAGGATTGCCTTGGAGATGCGGGGTCTTTTTTGGTTCCATATGAACTTTAAAGCAGTTTTTTCCAATTCTGTGAAGAAACTCATTGGTAGCTTGATGGGGATGGCATTGAATCTATAAATTACCTTGGGCAGTATGGCCATTTTCACGATATTGATTCTTCCTATCCATGAGCATGGTATGTTCTTCCATTTGTTTGTGTCCTCTTTTATTTCACTGAGCAGTGGTTTGTAGTTCTCCTTGAAGAGGTCCTTTACATCCCTTGTAAGTTGGATTCCTAGGTATTTGATTCTCTTTGAAGCAATTGTGAATGGAAGTTCATTCCTGATTTGGCTCTCTGTTTGTCTGTTACTGGTGTATAAGAATGCTTGTGATTTTTGCACATTAATTTTGTATCCTGAGACTTTGCTGAAGTTTCTTATCAGCTTAAGGAGATTTTGAAGTCAGGAGCTGTTTTTTTGAAAGGATCAACAAAACAGATAGACTGCTAGCCAGATTAATAAAGAAGAAAAGAGAGAAGAATCAGATAGATGCAATAAAAAATAATACAGGGTATATCACCATCAATGTCACAGAAATACAAACTACCTTCAGAGAATGCTATAAACATTTCTACACAAATAAACTAGAAAATCTGGAAGAAATTGATAAATTCCTGGACACATACACCCTCCCAAGACTAAACCAAGAAGAAATCGAATCCCTGAATAGACCAATAACAAGTTCTGAAATTGAGGAAGTAATTAATAACCCAACAATCAAAAAATGTCCAGGACCAGACACATTCACAGCCAAATTCTACCAGAAGTACAAAGAGGATCTGGTAACATTCTTTTGAAACTATTCCAAACTATAGAGAAAGAGGAAATCCTCCCTAACTCATTTTATGAGGCCAGAATCATCCTGATACCAAAATCTGTCAGAGACACGCCAAAAAAAAAAAAAAAAAAAGAAAGAAAAAGAAAAAAAAATTAGGCCAATATCCATGGTGAACATCAGTGCAAAAATCCTCAGTAAATTACTGGCAAACTGAATCCAGCAGCACATCAAAAATCTTCTCCACCATGATCAAGTCAGCTTCATCTCTGGGATGCAAGGCTGGTCCAACATACACAAATCAATAAACATAATCCATCACATAAATAAAACCAATGACAAAAATCATATGATTATCTCAATATGCAGAAAAAGCCTGTGACAAAATTCAATAGCCCTTCATGCTAAAAACTCTCAATAAACTAGGTATTAATGTAACATATCTCATAATAAGAGCTATTTATAACAAACCCACAGCCAATATCATACTGAATGGGCAAAAACTGGAAGCATTCCCTTTGAAAAGCAGCACAAGACAAAGATGCCCTCTCACCACTCCTATTCAACATAGTATTGGAAGTCCTGGCCAGGGCAATTGGGCAAGTAAAAGAAATAAAGGGTATTCAATTAGGAAAAGAAGAAGGCAAATTGTCTCTGTTTGCAGATGACATGTATGCATATTTAGAAAACCCCATTGTCTCAGCCCAAAACCTCCTTAAGCTGATAAGCAACTTCAGCAAAGTCTCAGGATCCAAAATCAATGTGCAAAAATCACAAGCATTCCTATACACCACGAATAGACAAACAGAGAGCCAAATCATGAGTGAATTTCCATTCATAAATGATACGAAGAGAATAAAATACCTAGGAATACAACTTACAAGGGATTATCTCAAGCTATCTATATGTGAAGAACCTCTTTAAGCAGAACTATAAACCACTGCTCAATGAAATAAGAGAGGACACAAAAAAATGGAAAAACATTCCATGATCATGAATATGAAGAATCAATACCATGAAAACAGCCATACTGCCCAAAGTAATTTATAGATTCAATGCTATCCCCATCAAGCTAACATCAACTTTCTTCACAGAATTAGAAAAAAAAAAAACTACTTTAAATTTCTTATGGAACCAAACAAGAGCCCACATAGTCAAGAAAATCCTAAGCAAAAAGAACAAAGCTGGAGGCACCATACTACTTGACTTCAAACTGTACTACAATGCTACAGGAACCAAAACAGTATGGTACTGGTACCGAAACAGATATATAGACCAACGGAATAGAACAGAAGTCTCAGAAATAACACCAAACATCTACAACCATCTGATCTTTGACAAACCTGACAAACAAGCAATGGGGACAATATTCCTTATATAATAAATGGTGTTAGGAAAACTGGCTGGTCATATGCAGAAAGCTGAAACTGGATTCCTTCCTTATACCTTATACAAAAATTAACTCAAGACGAATTAAAGACTTAAACATAAGACCTAAAACCTATAAAAACACTAAAAGAAAACCTAGGCAATACCATTCAGGACATAGACATGGGCAAAGACTTCATGACCAAAATACCAAAAGCAATGGCAACAAAAGCCAAAATAGACAAATGAGGCCTAATTAAATTAAAGAGCTTCTTCACAGCAAAAGAAACTATCATAAGAGTGAACAGGCAACCTACAGAATGGGAGAAAATTTTGCCATCTATCCATCTGACAAAGAGCTAATATCCAGAATCTACAAAGAACTTAAACAAATTTACAAGAAAAAAAACAAACAACCCCATCAAAAAGTGGGTAAGAGCAGACAATTCTCAAAAGAAGGTATTTATACAGCCAACATACATATGAAAAAAGCTCATCATCACAGGTCATTAGAGAAGTGCAAACCAAAACCACAATGAGAAACCATCTCATGCGAGTTAGAATGGTGATCATTAAAAAGTCAGGAAACAACAGATATTGGAGAGGATGTGGAGAAATAGGAATGCTTTCACACTGTTGGTGGGAGTATAAATTAGTTCAACCATTGTGGAAGACAGTGTGGCAATTCCTCAAGCCTCTACAATTAGAAATACCATGTGATCCAGCAATCCCCTTACTGGGTATATACCCAAAGGATTAGAAATCATTCTACTATAAAGACACATGCATACGTATGTTTCTTGCAGCCCTGTTCACAATACCAAAGACCTGGAACCAACCTAAACGCCCATCAGTGATAGACTGGATAAAGGAAATGTGTCACATATACACCATGGAATGCTATGCAGCCATAAAAAAGGATGAATTCATGTCCTTTGCAGGGACATGGATGAAGCTGGAAACCACAATTCTCAGCAAAATAACACAAGAAGAGAAAACCAAACACCACATATTCTCACTCATAAATGGGAGTTGAACAATGAGAATACATGGACCCAGGGAGGGGAACATCACACACTGGGGTCTATAGGGGCGGGGGCTGTGGGAGGGATAGCATTAGAAGATATACCTAATGTAGTCAATGGGTTGATGGGTGCAGCACACCACCATGGCATGTGTATACCTATGTAACAAACCTTCTCATTCTGCCTAAGGCCCCCAGAACTTGAAGTATATATATATATAAAGAAATAGCATAGGATTATGCAAAAAAGAACTAAAAAATTAACCATATACATCTTCTGGATCACATGTTTGATAAATAACTTTGATATTTTTCATGTGTTTGTGTTTCACCATGGATATATTTTTCAACTTTTGCATTACATTGATTTCCAAAAACAGGTATAGATTCTACTAATGGAATCAAACTAGAAAATCAAAGGTGAATAGTGAGACAACCTTTATATCTCACTATCTCAACCTTTATGAATCTTCCCTTGATCTCCGTTTTCTTATTATTGTTTTGAAAGCCATCAAGTAGTAAATGTTTTGAAAAATCTGCATTTGATATTCGTGACACTTTTATATAGAGAGTTGATTTTCTATTACCAAATCTGTAATGTGTGCTTTTCAGAAGGTCTAGTATTACTCAACCTAGATAACAGAATTTTGAATGCAATATGAACAGAGAATATAAAGGGCAACATTTTCTTTCTAATCATCTAGGACTGAAAATGGTAGTATACTTTGTATGCAAAATCAAAAATATGTATAAATAAAACCTGTTATTACTTTCCATCACCTGAACATATTTCCAGTTTTAAAGCTGGAAAATTATTCGTGTGATAGATATTGAGAAGAGAAGTAATCTTAGAAGCTACATTTTATAATTCATTCATTCTTCAAGTAGTGAAACAGAACCAGAGAAATGTAGTGCTTTTCTCATTACTACATAACTGATTCATCAAGACTACTAGAATGAGATTCAATCCATAGGCTTTTATTATTGTCTTACCCTTTTTCCAGTTTTCAACTTTTGCCCAACACAGACTGGTCATTTCTCATGGGTTATCAAGGCTTGCCTTTTGTGTATGTATCAGCAACGTAAGTTTTCCCATAAACTGGTTATAAGAAACATTTATAACCTACTGTTGAAGAGTTTAATGGTAACTATAGCTAATAGCTTTTATAGTCACTTAAATAAAGTGTAGGCTGAAAAAATATCTTCAGGCTTAGATAAAGATTTACAATGCAATGACTGAAAAATCCACACTTGCTCCAGTCATCAATTCTGACTTCTAATGCTCTTGTGTATGTCACGAGGAGTCTTGATTTATACTGGCTACACAAAGGAACTTGGTTAATAAGAAGCCAGCTAATTCTCAAGAAAGTATATTTTCTCAAGTGTAATTTACTGTCTCGTATATGCATGGAAAATAGACTGTAACATTATACTTCAACATCTATTTGTTACTACAGAGTGTGCAGATAAAGATTAGAAACTTACTTTATAAAGCACACCAAGACACTGTTGGGCACGGTACAAAAATACTGGGAAATCATAAATGCATTGAAATCATCTGGCCTATTGTGATTGAATTTGAGGTGAAGTATTTTTTTAGGAGAAAACACATGTTGGAATGTAAGATTAAAAAAGGCTTCAGAGTATAAAAGCCTTCTGTGCTGAAGTTATCAACATGTAATGTAAGAGGATCTTTAGAGATCAGTAAAATACAAGTACAGTCCACAGATAGAGGTAATGTAAAAGGAAAGGAGGCTTAAAATCTTCTATCAAGTTTAGAAAACTGTTATGACAATAATGTCCACATAAAGGTATGTTTTGATAAGATCAATGGTAGCTCACGAGTTTATGCTTGCTGAATCAGTGTTGAATTGAGTAGAAAGGGTCAGGTGTCAATGGTGCCTACTGAAAACCTGACAACTTTGAGAAAATAGAATAAAAATTAAAGTATAAACAGTAAAGAAGTCATGAGTACTAGGGATATTTTGAAGAAAATTCAATAATACTTTCTGATCAACTCAATAGAGAAAGAAGAAACTTTAAATTGATACTCTTTCTTTAAAAATCCCAAATGTTTTTACTCATCATAAAGCTGGTTTTTCCTATTATGACCCTATCAACAATATTTTTCTCCTTTTTCCCCAATGAATCAGTTCATTACGGATTTTAAGCCAATGTATGTCTAACCACTCTTCTCATTAAGCTAACCTGTCTTCATAGCCTACACAGGCAGTTCCCAAATTTGTAATCCATCTATCTATGTAAGGTCGACTTTTTGCTTTCTCTGTGACAATATTCAGTCCCTGAACACAGCTGGACAAAAACACATAATTTTTCAGCTAAGAACCAATACTTATTTGCGGGTTCAGATGACATTCAGTCATTCACTACCGCATTCAGATCCTTCCTAGTAGTCTAGGTCAGCAAACTGTTTCATGCAGCCAATTTTGCATACTCCCTGCACACTCACTGGTAGCATCTTTGTTTTGCTTCTTCCCATGAACATGCACACACACAAATGGACACGCTCCAATAAACCAAGGCCATCATCTTCGAACTTTTCTGTTTTTCGGCCAAACCAAATTTTCCGCATCCATAATCCTGCTTTCCTCTCTTTTGTTAGGAAAGTTATGTGAAACAAATATATCTATATGGAAAGCCCTTATGGTTCTCCTTTTTCTGGGCATTTTGCTTCAATCAGTAATCACCATGAGTTCTGCTTATTCTCACATTATAATTATTCTCTGCGTCTCGTATTGCCTTTCCGTGCCACTCTTGGTATTCACCTTGGTTTTCTCCTCTCCTCTCTGTATTGAAATTATCTTACCTAAATTAGCTCACTTATGTTCATGATTTCCTCTCAACTGTTAAGACTTGATAATGCAAATTATATAAGCATGCCAAACTTCTCTCCATGTTTTCAGAAAATTATAGTCAGTTAATAACTAAACATCCCAGTTGCCTCCAACTTAACCATCATATAAAGAATTTAAATTACCTGTCTCATACCCTTAGTACAACAGCCAGAATGCTCCTGTATTCTCTGTAGCAGTAACTACCATAGCGATCATGTCAGTGACACCACTCTCTACTAAGTTACTTCAGTAGAGTGTAACGTATTTGAATTTCCTTTCATTATCTCTCATATCCAATTTATGCCCATGTTTTGATGACATCATAACCTAAATGTTTTATATTTCTTCATTCTAACCCTGATTCTTTCATTCATTCTCTATCTCTAACCCCTCGCTCTGTGTTTCTTACCTGTTGTCCAGAACTTGGAACTTTCCTCCAATTAATGTGTTATAAGTGTTTAGTGAGATTTTTTTCCTTCCAAATCTAAATCTGGTTACACAGTTCTGCTGTTTACAAACCTTCAATGCTTCCCCATTTTCTTCAGAATTTTGGTAAAACCCCAAAGCAGAAATACTTTGAGTTCTTCTCTACCTACTTTCAGCTTCATCTCATGCCTGTCATACCAATGTGAATCTAAAGGTCCTATTTGACAGTTTCCTTTGAAAATGTACAGGTGTCCAAATCAACCCACCTTGGGAAGGACTTGTGATTCGTGGAATCATTCTGTCTCTGAGTAAAAAAAATATATATTATCATAATTTCCTCAAATTACTGACGTATTGATTAATGTATGATCTACCCACATTGAAAAAGATGATGATTTATTTCTGAATCATGAGGTTTTATTGATTGTTTCCAACTTAGATATTTTAGCCCGCATGTTGCAATCTATAGCTAATGTTTGTAACTTCTGTATTGTACCATAAATAAAAAAGGACAACTACAGTACAAGGAGCCCTCCTCTCTTCTAATCTCCACTGTAAAGAGCTTCCCAATTTGTAACAGACTGTGGGGCACTCTCACCTTTGTTGGTATGTCTGCTTAGGTTAATCCTCACATTTGCCTTCCAATAAACCTTTATCAAATTACTTCTGCCTCAAAAGCCTTAATTCCAATTGATACTCCCAAGTAGTTCTTCAAAAATAGCCCAATGCTTTCTTAAGCCTCTTATTTCTTAAATATCCATCCCATTTTCCAGAGCAATTGATTCCACTGTCTCTGCCCTATTCTTACCTTCCCAAAGGGCACTCCTTTCTCACAAACAAATCAACCAACCAACCAACAAAAAAACAAAAACGGTTTTCCAGGTTTTTTAATTAGGTGTCTCTCTTCTGGTCTCTGATTTTGTATTTTAATCATTATTTTCTGTGTTCCATACTCATTTGACCCCAGAAACCATACCTTAGTTATCCCTCATTTCACAAACTTAGTATATTTATGATGTTATTGGCACCCAGAATGATTTCATTGAATAAATCAATGACAAAGTGGCTATTTAGTAAGACTTAGATGACTAGAAGGGTAGCTACACTGGAAAGATAGAGAAAGAGAGGGAAAATAGTAGTTCTGAAAGCAAGAAAAGAGTAACTGTTTTGGAACAACTTCAGCATACCCTCAATCACCAACTTTAAAAGGAAAAAAATAGTAAAAAAAAAAAAAGAGATTTTACACAGTTATCAATACTATTGTATATTTTAATGCAAATTTCCACTTGATTGGAAATGATATGAATATAAGTGATTTTTATAAAGCATAATGTGATTGGTCTTTGTTCACATGGCAAATTACTAGGCATATTTAAAAGATGGTCATCTAGTGAAACAAAGTTCTAAAATTATTATTTTCCTTTACTTGTTTTATATTAATCTACTAAAATTCTTATCAATCTATTTGTTGTTTGGAACTGCATATTTCAAGTGGGTAATATTTGCTTTCTTGTTTCATTTAAAAAATATTGTATCTGAAATTTTTTCACTAAACTGCCTGATAAGAGATAATTGAAAATAAAGGTATTTAGAGTTAGTTAAATTGATTCACAAAGGGCTCTATTGACTATTGTCTGGAGTTTAACAACTCTGAGTACCAATCTTTCCAAAATTGCAAATAACCAAAATTAGTCTTTATTAATATGTTATCTTATATAAACAAAATTTTCCTGGATTATTAATTTCCTTTAGATGCTATACAATACAACAGAGCAGAAAACCATAGGAGATTATATTTGGAAGACATTTCAAATACATTTTCCTTCATTTCTTATATTTTTGAAGATATTTTAAGACCATTTATTTTCTGTAAGCATAAATGTATTATGTACATTAGAACTGTGTAAGGTGCAAAATAATAAAAACCATTCCTATGTCACCCTTTCACTTATTCATTCAATATTTATCTAGCTCCTGTTTTATGTTAGATATTATTCTAGGATTGAGATATTCATTAATAAGTAAAAAACAACAACAACAAACAAAACAAAGCAAATAAACAAAACCCCAAACCTTTCATGGAGTTGTATAGTTTAATATTTGTGAAAATGAATTTTCTTACATAATGTTAACAGCATACCTCTGGAAAAGGAGTATTAGCTTATATGCAGATAGCAAGTGAAAGCTTACTGTGTAATTTTATTATTGTAATATTTTAAACAGGTTGTATACAGAACCCAAATTTGATTCTTGATTCTCTATCATTTGTAAGTGCCCTTATTTTTAATACCTAAATGATGTAGAGCAACAAATACTTTCTTATTACTTATGACAGTTTTTTAAATATTTGAAAACAACACTATTATTATCTTCTGTTTATCTGTAACCAATGGTGTATAATCTGATTTTGAATCACTCTTTTTATCAAAGTAATACAGTAACAAAATTACATAGTGAGAATTTCATCAACACTGCTTTAATTTAAATGCAGAATTTAAATGTATTTCTCTGACATTTCTGTCATCCATCTTGTTTAGTATGACAATCTGTCAAAAGTATTTTGAACCATGGTTGTTTAATTTAACAAATTAGTCTTTTCCTTCTTTATTCCTATGAAACAGAAGCCCAAGAATAGTTGTGCTCCTTATGGTTTAAAATCTTACTCTAGATAGCAAAAGGCATAGTCCTACAGGCTCCTGCTCACTTCTTTAGCTGATAGACTCCTACTTCTCCTTAAATACCCTGTTAAAATGCCATAATTTTTGTTCATTTTTTTTTGTTGTTTTGCACATCCTTACTATTTTTGGGGACATCTATAAATATACACACAGATGCACACACACACACACACACTCACATATACATATTATGCCTTTAGTTTTATTTTTTCTTCAATGCTGTATTTCATATGTAATGTCAAAATAATATTTAAGCCACCTCTTGTCTAATTGTGACAAATTCCAAATTATCAAAAGACTGACTATAGTTTGAATGCTTTCCCAAAACAGTTTTTTAATATTATTTATTCCTTATCACATATTTACTCTTCTCTTCAAAAGCTGTAAATTTTGGAAAGAAATATATTTTATTCCATTACTATTGGCACAAGAGCCAAAATTAAACCATAAAACTAGTAGGTAGATTTCAAGTTATTGCCAGCTTCAACCCTTGAAATTCCCAGCAAGTAAGCATATGGCATTGATATTATCTAACTCAGAGAGTAATTTTCTGATTAATAAATAGGTTATTTTGCTTCTAGCTGAGAGGAAAATAATATCAAGCTAGAAGTTTGATGATTACAGTAAAGAATTTTTTTCATTAAAATTTGTGTCATCCAGATGTGTGTTGTTTTAGCTACCATTCAAAGAACGAAGTGAGGTCCAGTGTAATACTAATTGCTGCATGCATGCTTATGCACATGTCATTGACCCCGCCTCTGGTGCAGCTCTTTGCTTTCAGAGATTGAGTACACCTGTCTTTGCTTTGTGTTTAGTCTATGACTAGCTTGGAGATGAGATGAATGAACATAAGTATACAGACAGAAGATGAATTTCATCTTGTTCTCTGCTATAGATGAATTATTTTGTGTGGTAGAGAATTTTTTCACACATGTTCAATAAAGAAAAGTAACATTCCCACATATCTATAGAGAACCTAGCTATATTGTACTTTGCCAAAGACTATAACAATCTCCATTCCCACTGTATTAGTGGCACCTTGTATTCAGATCATTATATTTGTGTGAATTGGTTTTCAATTAATATTGTGTCATTAAAATATCTTGAATTCAAATTTCATTTGGATTATGGTAAATAGCTAGAACAATGTTTGTAAGGGAGGTATTTAGAAGATGAGCAACATGTTCAAACAGAAGAAAATTGGCAAAATAATATCTAAAAGTAAGAAGACATAGCCAAAAACATTAGGAAAACTGAAGATGCCCAAAATAAATAGGGAGACTCACATTAGTGGCGGGGAAGAAAGTGGCCAAGTATAGTGGGTTGTGTCATAATGGGGACATGCCATAGAAAGAAGTGAGAAACATACTGTAGTATAAATGATTGCTCTTATGGGGTAAAAAAGCATACTGATCAAATAGGAAGAAAAGGCAAGGGACTACAATGTTCACTATTCAGGTGGTAGGCACAGTAGCAGCCCAAACTTCACTGTTTTACAATATGACCATGTAACAAGCTTGCACATGTATCACCTGAATCTATTTTTAAATGCATGTTTTTTCCTGTAAATCAGAAAGGAATGTTGACTTTATTATATAGGAAGGGGAGAAAATGATCACTAAGATTTGTTAGTGGACCCAAAATGAAGATACATAAATTGACAGAAAATAAAATACGTTACGTGATTTGGTATTAATATTGTACCCTCCATATAACTGAATTTTTAAAATAAGTAGGTACAAATTGAAATTTTAGCTAACTCATTGGTTATTATGTTTCTCTCTAAAATTCCTTTGAACTAAAATGACTAGTACTATCACCTCATTTATGATTTAATAATGAGCAAATTGGTTGTTGACATTGAAAGAGAATACTGAACAAAAAGTAATTATAATACAATTATCCTTTCTTCAATTTCTTCTTTTCTAAATCTACAACTTTAAAATCTCCTTACCCTGAATCTATGCTACTTCTCCCACTCTATGCATACAAAAATTCTGCCTGTTGTGAAAAGATTTTCAAATCCCAGGAGGAGTTATTCAGCTCAACGTCAGACACGCAGAGTTAAATCCCCATCAATGAGAAACAACAAAAAATAACACTCTCTTTGGGACACTGCATAAATGAGTTTGACTGTATGTTCTAATACAGCAATCACTCAGAGTAGTGGAAAATAATTACGTACTATTTCCTCCAAAGAATAAGGTTATTAGCACATTGTGGTCCCTTAGAAATTTATTTTTGTTCTCTTACCTATATTATACACTGCTCTGCTATAACCTACAAAATTGAAAATGATATTTAAAGTTACCAAAAATAAATAATAACATTTTGTTCAGTGGTGGTGGCTCAAGCCTGTAATCCCAGCACTTTGGGAGGCAGAGGCGGGTAGATCACACAAGGTCAGGAGTTTGAGACCAGTCTGACTAATGTGGCAAAATCCCGTCTCTACTAAAAGTATAAAAATTGGCCACGTGCAGTGGTGCATGTCTATAGTCCCAGCTACTCGGGAGACTGAGGCAGGAGAATCGCTTGAACCTAGGAGGCAGAGGTTACAGTGAGAGAAGATCATGCTACTGCACTCCAGCCTGGGCAAGAATCCAACTCAAAAAAAAAAAAAAAAAAAGATTTCAATGACAATGCTTTTCCTTTTTATACTTTCATGCAAATTAATAGTGTTAGCAAAGTCAACTAAGTGACAATTTGCCAAATTATTAAACACTAATCAAAAAATGGAAATAACAGGTCATCACCATAAATCTGACAAAATTCAATTTTCATCTTCAAATTAAAAACACTCAAGTGCTTATTTTTCTTCTTACTGGTTGCTTTAATTGTAGTGCTCAAGAAAACCTACACTATGACAGTAAAATGAAAATGAATGTAGTATTTATCTTTATTTTACTTTATTTTATTATTTTTGATGAAACATGATTTATTAGAATAGTTAATGAAAATCAAGTGCAGGTTTTGGATTTCAGATGAAGGCAATGTTTTCAGGAGATGTGTGTACTTAAAGGCAAATAAGATAAAAAGAATTGAAAGTTCAAGAAAAAAACATTTTACTCCAATATTAATGTCCTAAATTCATGATGCTTCCTTATAAATGTGCCTCAGATTTACCCTTTCTTTTCTCTTGCAATCTCACACTGAGGTTAAACAATTTCTTTAAAAGACTTCTATGCCTTCACACCTATCTTCTAAATTATTTTTGCTATTTAATTCAGATTAATATATCTGAAGTAATACTTTTATATCTGTTACGTTCAAAATATCTGTCTGTCGGAGGTACTTCTTTTTCTAGTCTTAGTTTAATGCTATGAAATCTCACAAAATGTTTGTATTCTTCTGTACCAAACCTATCTTTTATTACTCATCAGGACAAATGCATTATTATAGCTTTATGCATCTCTTTTCCCGATTCACTTACTACTGTGTGTGTGTGTGTTTTTTTTTTTTTTTTCAGGCAATTTTCCCAGCGTGGATAAATTGTGACTCCCTTATTTCCCCATCTTTGTTTTCTATTAAGTCTTTATTATCCACTGTGATGCCTGCAGATATCTTATCTCTGAGATACTATTATCTGTGAAAGACAAATTTCCATACTACTCTATGGAATACAGCACTGTGCTGCTTTACCTTTTTGTCCTCCTCCTTCTCTTCTTCACAGTGCTTCCTATCTCCCTCCTTTCTTTTTCTTCTCCCTCCTTCCCTTCCTTTCTTCTTTGCTTCCATCATTTTTTTCCTTTCTCTCAAAATGTGGTATACTACAGGAGTTCAACTGCGTTCTGGTCCAACAGGGGAAATTATCTCCAGGATAAGATTTGTTTATGTACATTATGCTTCTCTGAGAGAAATGTGAATGTATGCTGTTTTAGGTAGAGGTTTGCAAGACTATGGGAATAACACTGGAGTGTGTTATCACCAGTGTAGTATCTGTGGCTTATTAAAGATGTCTGTAAACTCTTTGACACCATACCCTTCAAGAGGTGGGGATTATTTTCCTCTAGGTTGTTTCAAATGAAAGGATGTCATTATTTTTCATGACTGAATAGCGCTCCTTTGTGTGTATGTACCACATTTTCTTTATGCATTTGTCTGTTAATGGACACTTAGATTGCTTCCAAATCTTGGCTAGTGCTGCAATAAACATGGGAGTGCGGATGTCTCTTCAATATACTGATTTCCTTTCTTTGGGGCATATACCTAGCAGTTGGTTAGCTGGATCATATGGTAGTTCTGTTTTTAGTTTTGTGAGGAACCTCCAAAGTGTTCCCCATAGTGTTTGTACTCATTTACTTTCTTGAATTCAGTCTGGCCCATAATAGCTATGACCAAACAATGTGATGCAAGTAACACTCTGCCCATTTAGACTCTGAAGACTGGCAGTTTCCACCTGGAAGATTCAAAGTCTAAAATTACCAAGAGAGTCTGACTACCCTGCATGAAAGACTTCTTGGGGATACCCTAAGATACATGGAAAAGGAGAAAGGACTAGCTGATACCAGCCTTGCACTTCCCTGCAGGGATGGCAGGCACAGAATGATTGTTTATTCTCTAGACAGTCTTAGACATGAAGCCGAATACCACACGGTGACCCCAGTCAATGCCTCACAAATCAGATAAATTGACAAACTAAGCTGTAAGTTCTGCTCACAAAACCAGGTGACAAAATAAAATGTTTGTTAAAGCAACTAAATTTCGGATAGTTTGTTACATAGTCATAGATAACTAGAAAATTAGATAAGACCAACAGAAAGCCAATTTTGTCAGGGAAATTGACCTTAGAACTATAATGTTATGATGTGATTGTGATATGATTAACAGACTGGCACAGAAGTATAATGGATGTGTTCCGGAGAAAATATGGTAGGATCTTTGAGCAAACTGATGCAAAGAAATCACAGTGGTGGAGGCTGGAGCCTTTGCAATTCAGAATATCATTTTTTAAATTATTTAATTACTAATTTAGTGGTGTTTACATAATTTAGCTAAAGAAAATTGAACATACTGGCTTGTGCTAAAATAATCCAATATCTTTACATTAAACGTATACCTCTCTTGAACCATATGGAAATAGTACTGGCCTTTTTTTCTAAGCTCTCGGGTTCTTGAAAATTTTAAGGTGATCTCAAGAAAAATACTTATTCTTCCTTGATTATCTAACTTGTAGGTACTAGAATCAGTTTTAACTTAGAAACTAAATTAGCTAGGGCTTTATTATAACAAGGTGATATTTCCAGTTGTAGGCATATTATACAAGTTTATCTTCTATGTAAAATATATATATGGAAATATTTTGTAGTATTCACTGTCTATTATTTATACGTCAGTTTATTTACATCTCTATCTGCTATATTATTTTAGTCTTTCTCCTGAATACATTTATAAAAGTTATTTCTTAGAGACATAACTAGACCATAAATCTTTACTTAAACCTTGGAAGATTATTTCACCAAATGATACAAGGGAGTAAAAACTGGCCCAAGAAGAGTAGGTTGGTTATCATTTCAATTTTTTCTCAAAGTTGTATTTTTCTTTCATGGTATGAATTACCAGAGGCTTAATCTTAGTGTTTTGAAAATCTAAATCCTCTTTTGCGCTATGTTGAATGACATTCTTATAAAAAATCTCTCTTGGTTTATTTTTTTTTGTTTTTGTCAAAATGTTTTTAGGATATATTTTATTTACAGGATTAATTTTATTTTCTCCATAAGTTTTTTGGACTTTCCTCTTATTACATGAAGTCAAAATATGTCCAGTTTTAGAGGACAGAATTATTTGAATTTAGAATTTTGTCCTACCTTTAAAGAGAAACAAAGTTCATAAACCTCAGCTTGATTGATGATGTCCTGTACAAATTTCTGCCAGTTACCTCTCCCTGTGTCTTTCTTCTCTTCTGTTTGCCCCTGAAATGTTATATGTTTTTTCCACTTATAAATCTTGGTTCATGATATTATGTATCATTGCTTAAAATGATCCATCTCTGATTTTTCACATGTTGAAGATGCTTAAAATATATTTGTAAATTGAATGACTTTTCTGATTTCCCTTTATATGAAAGGACAAATTATCCTCCTGGCAAAGTGGACACTGAACAAAACACCAACATTAGTTTTGCCTCATGTATCATAAAAAAATTCTATCATAAGATTTTACTCTTGAGGAAAAAACTATATAGCTGTTAACTCTTATCACTTCAACAATATGCATTTGTAATGCTTTTGATTCTCACATCAGAGTTTTGTATATATGTCTTACATAACTTAATAATCACTACATTAATCACTACAATATAAGACTTCTCTGACCTTTGTAATCTGAAGAACAAGTATATTGTTGAAATGCTTAACTGTTCATATCATTGTATTTATAATAATGAAAATAATAGATAAAATTGAATGAATATGCAAGTATTGTGTTAAACTTTGGTTTGATTATGTTTTATAATTTTTATATTAGTTACACGACGTAATGACTATTTTTATCCTCAGTTGACAGATGATGGCTCTGAGGTGTGCAGACATTAAATTTTTTCATTACAACTAGAGTAGATGATTTGTCGTTCTATCATGAAAATACATTCTAATGAATAACAAGCTATCATCCTTCTGTTTTTTGTTAAACATGTCTTTAATTGCTCATGGACAAGTTTCCATCTAATACCTCTGATAGAAGATTCTGTAGTAAATTTAGCTGGGAGACTCAAACATATTTAGTTTTAGAAATTCTGTTCTAATCTTTTGGTTATTGCTAACAATTCTATTTCATTGGGCATTATACTGTGACATTGTATTTCTGGAGCATCAAAACCTAACAAACTGTCATTAAAATTAAAAAATAAGAAAATACAGGCTACTACACTTTTCTCTGCATTTTTTTCTGAGGAATTTCTAGCTTATTTCCAACATATTGTATATAAACTAAGTAACGATGATAATTAAGAGATATTTTAACAGATTGTGATAACTTAAATTTCAAACCTTAAAAATATTAGTAATAATGTTAAAATTTATTTTCTGAATACCCTGTTTGCCACATTACCAAGTGGTTTGCATACATTATTTCATTGAATAGATTATGGAAATGTATAAATTCGACCTCTGTAATTAAAATTATTCCCACATAATAGCTAAGTAAACTGAAGATTAGAAGTCTCGAGTAAAAATTGAAAGTAATACCACCAGAGACAAAGAGAATTGCTATTAAAATCCAGGCCCAAGTTTGGATTCTACTCACTAATTATGCTTTGTATTGAGAAATGTATATTTTCTATTATGTCTTACTAATTATTGCGAATTGTTGATTATTCTATGTGTGATGTTTTAACAATTCTTAAAAGCAATTAATCTATTAAAATAATGTTAAATCCAATTTTATTATTTTTATGAAGTGTCTAATATGCTTAATGCTGTACTTTTTAAAAAGTGAGACTTGAAAGGCAAATTATCAAGTTTTAATTATGTTGGAGACAAGATTTAAAAAATAACATTTCAGTTATTCAATAAATATTCATGAGACTTCTGCAATGTGCTAGACACATCTAAGTATTGTGAATGAACCAGAGAAAGCCATATTTTCATGGAGGTGACATGCTGAACTATACAGAAACAAATCAAGTAAATAACAAATTAAAAAAAAAAAACTTTAATATTTCTAAAGTAGCATATGCTATAAAGAAAATAAACCTGAGTTATACTCATGTGAAGTATTTACTATTTTATTTCATGTTTAGAACACAATTTTTAAAAGTCTGTTTTAATAAAACTGTTACTGCAAGATACCTTTCAGTGAACAAAGAGTAATTAAAGGACTTTAGTATGTGAAAAAAAAAAAAAAAGGAAAATAAACCTGATACATGACTGAACATGAATGAGAAAAATAGATGCATATTTTAGATGGGATGATTTAGAGAAGTACTTTTTAGAATTAAGACATTTGATGTAAAATCTGAATTACTGTGAGTCACCCCATGCGTATATCTGGGACAGCAAGTGTAATTAACCTAAATTTGAAGAAGGTTTGAATTGTTAAAAGGGCAGAGGGAAAAACGTTTAGTGTTTTTGTCAAAAGAGCAATTGAGATCCTTTAATCTCAAAAGAGATGAGATTAATGAGACAAGGGCTAGTTCACACAGAACTCTATAGATCCTGGTAAGGAATTTGAATTTTATTTGAAAAATGGCTCTACGTGACTGAAGTGTTTTTCTCTAGTGAGTAATATGATTTGTTTTCTAAGAGATTAAATGAGGAAGCAGAGAATTCAATAGGTGGCTATTTAATAAGAGCTTGGATTAAGGTGGTAGGAGAGAAAGAGAAATGATCA
This sequence comes from Macaca fascicularis, assembly GCF_037993035.2. Taxonomy (NCBI): domain Eukaryota; kingdom Metazoa; phylum Chordata; class Mammalia; order Primates; family Cercopithecidae; genus Macaca; species Macaca fascicularis. The sequence continues at coordinate 90,068,043 of NC_088380.1, read as the reverse complement.
GGTTTAGAATTAGTTTTGAAGTAATGATGATGGGACTTTCTGACATATCAAATCAGTTTATAAATGGTGTGAAAATTATGACTTTGATTTGTAAATGCAATATATCATAGTGTTGTATTTTGAGTTGGGAAAAATTGGGGGAAGAACAGTTTATAGTTGGAGATTAGAATCACTGGTTTGATTTGGTTGAGTGTGAGACGATTATTAGAAATTTACGTGCATAAGCCGGGTGCGGTGGCTCAAGCCTGTAATCCCAGCACTTTGGGAGGCCGAGACAGGCGGATCACGAGGTCAAGATATCCAGACCATCCTGGCTAACACGGTGAAACCCCGTCTCTACTAAAAAATACAAAAAACTAGCCGGGCGAGGTGGCGGGCGCCTGTAGTCCCAGCTACTCGGGAGGCTGAGGCAGGAGAATGGCGTAAACCCGGGAGGTGGAGATTGCAGTGAGCTGAGATCCGGCCACTGCACTCCAGCCTGGGCGACAGAGCGAGACTCCGCCTCAAAAAAGAAAAAAAAAAAAAAAGAAAGAAATTTATGTGCATAAAACAAGTAGGCAATTTGATACATAAAAGTAGATCATGAAGAAATGCTTTAACCAAATATATATTTTAAAAGCAATAAGCTTGTAGTAATAGTCAAAGACTTGGATGAGGCTGCTGGAGAAAACATAGAAAAAAAGTGTTAAATTATAAGCTCATGGGTGATTTACAATTGGAAAGTCAAGCTGAGAAGGAAGAATCAGCTAAAAGGATTAAAAAGAAGCAACCAGTGAAGTAGAAGAAATATGAGAAAAGGAAAGAAAAAGTTAGAAGACAAGGAAAAAACAGTGTTTCTAGAAGTGTGTCAAAGTTTTTGAGAGATGGAAGAAGAAAATTGACTTTAGCAAGGAGGATGCTTGGTCATTTGATAAAAGCATTGTAAATCGGGTAGGTGAAAATAGAAATTTCTCTAAAATGAGTTCAGGGAAATTGGAAGGTTAGAGAGTAAATAAAGATAGTGTAGAAATTTTGGGGAGTTCTATTAAATAAAGCAGACAAATTGGACTGTATCTAAATACGGCTGTATCTAAAAGAGAATTTGGATCATGGAAACGCTTTTTTATTATTATTATACTTTAAGTTCTAGGGTACATGTGCACAATGTGCAGGTTTGTTACATAGGTATACATGTGCCATGTTGGTTTGCTGCACCCATCAACTCGTCATTTACATTAGATATTTCTCCTAGTGCTATACCTCCCTCAGCAGTCCCAGCCCACAACAGGCTCCGGTGTGTGATGTTCCCTGCCCTGCAACCATGTCTTCTTGTTGTTCCCACCTATGAGTGAGAACATGCAGTGTTTGGTTTTCTGTCCTTGTAATAGTTTGCTTAGAATGATGGTTTCCAACTTCATCCATGTCCCTGCAAAGGACGTGAACTCATCCTTTTTTATGGCTACAAAGCATTTCATGGTGTATGAGTGCCACATTTTCTTAATCCAGTCTATCATTGATGGACATTTCGGTTGGTTGCAAGTCTTTGCTATTGTGAATAGTGCTGTTGTAAACATACGTGTGCATATATCTTTATAGTAGCATGATTTGTAATCCTTTGGGTATATACCCAGTAATGGGATCACTGAGTCAAATGGTATTTCTAGTTCTAGATCCTTGAGGAATAACCACACTGTCTTCCACAATGTTTGAACTAAGTTACACTCCCACAAACAGTGTAAAAGTGTTCCTATTTCTCCACTTCCTCTCCAGCATCTGTTGTTTCTTGAATTTTTTGTCATCACCATTCTAACTGGTGTGAGAGAGTATCTCATGGTGATTTTGATTTGCATTTCTCTGATGACCAGTGATGATGAGCATTTTTTCATATGACTGATGGCTGCATAAATGTCTTATTTTGAGAAGTGTCTGTTCATATACTTTGTCCAGGTTTTTTATGTTTTTCTTTTTTTTTTCTTGTAAATTTGTTTAAGTTCTTTGTAGACTCTGGATATTAGCCCTTTGTCAGATTGGTAGATTGCAAAGATTTTCTCCCATTCTGTAGGTTGCCTGTTCACTCTGATGATAGTTTTGTTTGCTGTGCAGAAGCTCTTTACTTTAATTAGATATAATTTGTCTATTTTGGATTTTGTTGCCATTGCTTTTGGTGCTTTAATCATGAAGTCTTTGCCCATGCCTATGTTCTGAATGGTACTGCCTAGGTTTTCTTTTAGGGTGTTTATGGTGTTAGGTCTTACGTTTAAATCCTTAATCCATCTTGAGTTAATTTTTGTATACAATGTAAGGAAAGGATTCAGTTTCAGCTTTCTATTTATGGCTAGCCAGTTTTCCCAGCACCATTTATTAAATAGGGAATACTTTCCCCGTTGCTTGTTTGTGTCAGGTTTGTCAAAGATCAGATGGCTGTAGATGTTTGGTGTTATTTCTGAGGCTTCTGTTCTATTCCGTTGGTCTATATATCTGTTTTGATACCAATACCTGCTTTTTTTTTTTTGTTACTGTAACCTTGTAATATAGTTTGTAGTCAGGTAGTGTGGTGCCTCTACCTTAGAATTGTCTTGGCTTTGTGGGCTCTTTTTTGGTTCCGTATGAAGTTTAAAGTAGGTTTTTTTTTTTTTTTTTTTTTTTTTTTTTTTTCCCCCAGTTCTGTGAAGAAAGTCAGTAGAAGCTTGATGGGAATAGTATTGAATCTATAAATTACTTTGGGCTGTATGGCCATTTTCACAATATTGACTCTTCCTATCCATGAGCATGGAATGTTCTTCCATTTGTTTGTCTCCTCTTACTTCATTGAGCAGTGGTTTGTAGTTCTCCTTGAAGAGGTCCTTCACATTCCTTGTAAGTTGGATTCCTAGGAATTTATCCTCTTTTAGTAATTATGAATGGGAGTTTACTCATGATTTGGCTCTCTGTTTGTCTATTGTTGGTGTACAGGAATGCTTGTGATTTTTGCACATTGATTTTATATCCTGAGCCTTTACTGAGGTTGCTTATCAGCTTAAGGAGATTTCGGGCTGAGATGATGGGGTTTTCTAAATATACAATCATGTTATCTGCAAACAGATACATTTTGACTTCCTCTTTTCCTAATTGAATATCCTTTTCTTTCTCTTGCCTGATTACCCTGGCCAGAACTTCCAACACTATGTTGAATAGGAGTGGTGAGAGAGGGCATCTTTGTCTTGTGCCAGTTTTCAAAGGGAAAGCTTCCAGTATTTACCCATTCAGTATGCTATTGGCTGTGGGTTTGTCATAAATAGCTCTTTTTATTTTGAGATACATTCCATCAATACCAAGTTTATTGAGAGTTTTTAGCATGAAGGACTCTTGAATTTTGTTGAACATATTTTCTGCATGTTTTGAGATGATCATGTGGTTTTTGTCGTTGGTTATGTTTATGTGATGGATTACATTTATTTATTTGTGTATGTTGAACCAGCCTTGCATCCCAGAGATGAAGCCAAGTTGATCGTGGTGGATAAGATTTTTGATGTGCCGCTGGATTCAGTTTGCCAGTATTTTATTGAGGATTTTTGCTTCGATGTTGATTAGGGATATCGGCCTAGAATTCTCTTTTTTGTTGTTGTTGTTGTGTCTCTGCCAGGTTTTGCTATCAGGATGATGCTAACCTCGTAAAATGAGTTAAGGAGGCTACCCTCTTTTTCTGTTGATTGAAATAGTTTCAGAAGAAATGATACCAGTTCCTCTCTGTACCTCTGGTAGAATTCAGCTGTTAATTCATCTGGTCCTGGGTTTTGGGTTGGTTAGCTATTAATTATTGCCTCAATGGAAATTTTTTTTTTTTTGAGAAGGAGTCTCGCTCTGTCCCCCAGGCTGGAGTGCAGTGGCACGATCTCGGCTCACTGCAAGCTCCGCCTCCCGAGTTCACGCCATTCTCCTGGCTCAGCCTCCCGAGTAGCTGGGACTACAAGTGCCTGCCACCATGCCCGGCTAGTTTTTTGTATTTTTTTTTTTTTTTTTTTTTTTTTTGGTAGAGACGGGGTTTCACCGTGTTAGCCAGGATGGTCTCCATCTCCTGACCTCGTGATCCGCCTGTCTTGGCCTCCCAAAGTGCTGGAATTACAGGCTTGAGCCACCGCGCCCGGCCACGGAAACACTTTTTTCTAAAATAGTATTGGATTATAGAGCATAAATGTGATCACTCCTTTCTTTACTATAATATAAGCTCTATAAAAGCAAAGACTATATTCGTCTGTTCAGTGTTACTCCATTAGTAAGCCCAGTTTTCTTGAAAACAATATATTACAAATAAACATTTCTTAGAGTGTTTGGTAAAGGAATGATTGAACTCATAAATATTTCCTTGGTTAGAATACTTTCCTTCTATTTCAACTAGTAGTGGGGTTGATTTTTTTGTGTATGTGAGTACATTCTGAGCAAAAAACAAAACCAAACAAAACCTGAGGAAAAACTAAAAATTTTACTAGTTGCAAAAAACACAAAACTTTTAGCAAAGCCTGACCTAGTCTCAGAAGTAAAAGAGTGCCATCTCCACAATAATCTACTAGTAGGACAGATCATCTCTGTGTAGCATGGGAAGGAGCTACATAATGGTGTGAACACCGGAAAGTTGGAAGAATTGGGAGCCACCATGATGTTTATTTCATTACTACAGCTAAAAGTTTATCAGTATGCTAATTGCTAAAAAAGATTCTTTTTTTTTTTTTTTTTGCATTTTATGTACTATCTCTTTTCTCATTGAGCTTGCATGATAGAAATTACTCACTTAAAATGTATTAGTGTGGAAAAATCATAAGCTGTCTGTTGATTAGGAAAAATAAAAAATAAAAAAAAACCCTGTGGTAGCTATCTGATACCCTCAGAGCCAAGATATTTTTACATTTAAATGAATATCAGAAACAAAGTTCTTGTATGCTATCATTTGATATGAAAATATTTACTGTGCTTACCCAAAATTGATTCTACTTGCACTGACTATAAAATCATACAAGAATCAACAAACACAGAAGCAACACCAAGGGACCCAATAGGAGTAATTATTGCCATCCTCCAAGGGCTTTTTTCCTCTTCTCAGAGGTGAAGGAAAGAACTAAGAGAAGTGCAGGAACCAACACCAGAGGCCACATGTCCCAGTGGCCCCTTGACAAGACTTTTCTTTCTGCCTTCGTCCCCAGTATGTCAGCATCCTCTCCTGTTTTTACCCAGCCCCATTCACACTTACGGACTCACGAAACCAAACCAAACCAAACCAAACCAAACCAAAACAAAAATCAATCTTCTTTTGATCTATTAGAATCCTTACACTGGGTGGATGTTGTTTTCTCCCATAACCTGTCCTGAGAAGTACCGCTCCTCCAGCAATAGTTTGTAAATTGCTCCCCTAATCTCATCAGAATGGAATGTCAGCCTACGACACATCTTATTCTTGCCACAGTAGAAGGAATCTTTTAGACGTCTCTGTTTGCAGCATATGTCTTTCAAAAGGAAGTGTTATGAAATAATCTTTAGGTCTTATTTTTAAAATCTAAATATTTTCATTATATTTGCTGATTTCAGAACATACAAATTTTAGCCACATTATCTTGATGAGAACTGCATTCCAATTTCTAAACATCAGACTTGCAAACTTTCCATCACAGCTCAATCATTAATTGAGAACATTTTTGCAATATAATTGGTCACCCAACTTATATGTAAAATTTAATATGATAAAAACATGAATTTTAAATATTGGAATAATATGTAGCATAGTGCTTTTTGAGAGAAAAACTATTGAAGTTAAAAACGTTTTGGGAGTGGAATATCATGTACATATGATAATCAGCTTACTCAAAATCTTTATTTCTATTCGTATATATATATGTACATTTTGTAGAGAGAAATGTTCATGGCTTTTCTCACATCTGTTGACACTGAATTAAGGTTTCAAGAATACCAGGGTACAGCTTTTGACATTTTCAGTTATTTTACAATATATAAATTTTGAGTTATCCATGAAAACATAGCTCCATTTATTAATGCTTAAAGTTACAAATCTTATCCTAGCCTATCTCTGATATGTCTGTAAGTTTTATTGAAACTAAATTATTTTATTTTAAAAATTATTGTTTATAATCAAACTCAAGTCTAGAGAGTTTCTTTTAATAATAGCAATTTAAATGAATGTTGCCACCCTCTAAATATGTTCTCCATTTTATATTTGTGTTTTTGAATTAAGATTATTATAGATTATTCTAATTTTCATGTTTTTAAGTGCATACATTGAAAGAAAAATCTTTCTTATTTTACATGACATAATTATGTGATAGAATGTTCCAGTTTCTTGCATCTGTCTCAGAAGACATACAAAACAATAGAAAGTATCATATTTCCCTTTGACTGATGGATTTATGACTTTCAATTTCCCTGAGAAGCAGCTGAGATATTCCAATGAGCTCATCAGGGAAGCTTGTCATTTCAGTAATTCTCTAGAGACTGTCATGGACAGCAGACTCAAAAACAGGTTTACAATTAATGAAGCAGAAGGCAATTGTAAGGAAGAACCTGAGGAGCTCCTTCAGTAGCTGTCATGGACAAAGAATTCATATTGGATTGATCAGCCTGAGTCTCATTCAGCTAGAAGAAGATTATGTAGTGAGATTGCGAGACGGTATTTGAAATGCTCATGCCTGTAAACTCCAGAGGGATACTGCTCATCTACATGTTCCACTCTTTAAAGCTAGTCTCTAAGGAAAAGAAAGTCATCTTAATTTCATATCTAGTACTTTATACAGTCCTCTATTTCATTAGAAAAAGCTGATGTCACATCATTCAAAACAATTTCTTCAAAGTCATTACATCCTCTAGGCATCTTTTCTTACGCTAAGTTGGCCATTCATTCAGAGAAAATACTTAAAAGGGAGAATTAGCTCTTCCAATCACTATCTGAAAGTGTTCTTGAATCAAATTGATATTAACGTAATATTGACATTGAATCTCTTCCATCAAATGTAAAGATGTATATAGTGAATATGAATTGAAAATCTTCCACAATTAAACGATCATTGATTCATTCATTAACAAAAATACGCGAGCATTTCCTGAGCACTGGGGAGACTACACAGAACAAGGTAAATCTACTCATTTATTTTATTATGCTTGGAGTCTAATGAATAATATACCAAAAAGTTAACACAAAGGTATTAGTCTGTTTTCACACAGCTATAATGAAATACCCAAGACTAGGTAATTTATAAAGGAAAGAGGTTTGATTAACTCATAGTTCCCTATGGCTGAGGAAGCCTCAGGAAATTTAGAATCATGGTGGAAAGTGAAGGGGAAGGAGGCACCTTCTTCACAAGGCAGCAGGAGAATAAGAGAATGTGTAGGAGGAAATGTAAAACACTCATAAAACCATCAGGTCTTGTGGCAACTCATTCACTAACACACGAACAGCATGGGGGTAACTCACCCCATGATCCTATCACCTCCCTCACTCTACGCATGGGGAATTACAATTTGAAATGAAATTTGGCTGGGCACACAGAGCCAAACCATATCTAAAAATGACACACAGTTGAAGAAAAAACAATTGTAGACTCCTGGTTTCCAGTCTGTCATGGAGGAAGCTTGGAAGTCATCACTTCCATTTTGTGGTAAGAAAAAATCTGAACGAACTGAAAATTAACACCTCTTCTTAGGTCAACCAGAAAATTATGATGGTCAGACCAACTGGTACCCCAAAATTTGAGAGCTAAACAGGAGGAGACAGAGAATCCCAACTTCCTGGAGCAGGAGCCCAAAAGCAGAAACCACCCTGGGAGCCAGTAACAGGGTAAAGTAAATGAAAACTCATTGACAAATTGTTGGGATGGGAATATAGAAGGAGAGGTGAGAAAGAAAGAGATAATTTGCAATACTAATGTCTGAGGATTTTCTAGCATTAATGATAGACACAAAACAGCAGACAAAAGTAAAATAAAAATTTAAATGTTATGACTAAGCATATTACACTCAAACTGCAGAAAATCTAAGGGAAAATCTTGAAAGAAATGAGAGGAAAATATTAAATCAGGGAAAACTACATCTGTAGAGAAGCAATGATTAGAATGACATCAGGCTTCTCTTTAGGAACCATGTAAGCAAGAAGACAGTGGAATGAAATACTTAAAGTTTTAAAAGAAAAAATATTAATCTAGATATCTCTATACAGATAAATTGCCTTTCAAAAATGCGGAGAAAATAAAGACTTGCTCAAACAAACAAAAATTGAGGCCAGGCGCGGTGGCTCAAGCCTGTAATCCCAGCACTTTGGGAGGCCGAGGCGGGTGGATCACGAGGTCAGGAGATCGAGACCATCCTGGCTAACACGATGAAACCCCGTCTCTACTAAAAATACAAAAAACTAGCTGGGCGCGGTGGCGGGCGCCTGTAGTCCCAGCTACTCGGAGGCTGAGCCAGGAGAATGGCGTGAACCCGGGAGGCGGAGCTTGCAGTGAGCCGAGATCGCGCCACTGCACTCCAGCCTAGGTGACACAGCGAGACTCCGTTTCAAAAAAAAAAAAAAAAAAAAAAAAAAAAAATTGAGAGAATCCATTGCCAGTAGACTTGTCTTGCCAGACATTTTAAAAGAAGTTATTCAGAAAGTGAGAAGATGAGATAGATGAAAAACTCAGATATGCCTAATGAAGAGTGATAAAGAGGAAATAAATAAAAGTAAAATAAAATATTTTATTTTTCCTATTCTTAATTTATATAGGAAAATGTTCAAAATAATAATAACAACAATGTATCCAGTGATTACAACTTATGGATAAGTGAAATAAATCATAGCAATGTTATAGGAATTGGAAAAGGGAAATTGAAAATACTCTGTTATTAGGTATTGGCCCTACCCATGGCATCCTATAGTGTTATTTAAAGGTTAACTTGGATTAGTTGTAAATATATATACATATATATATGTGTATATATATATGTATATATATGTATAACAAGCCTAAGATCAACACCTAAAAATATTATGAAGAATTATAATTGACATCTTGAGAAGAAAATTTAAAATCATATAAAATACTCAATTAAATTCAAAGAAGTCAACAAGACAATAGGATATTAAATAAAACAACAACATGGGAGGGAGACTGAGACACAAGAATTGTTTGAACCCAGCAGACAGAGGTTGCAGTGAACCAATATTGCACCACTGAACTCCAGCCTGTGTGACAAAATGAGACTGTATCAAAAAAAGAAAAAAAGAAATAACAACAACAAATTAGGACAACAAAGAGATGAAAATAATAAATGCAGTAGATATTAACCTAAATATATGAATAACCCCTTTAGCATCAATAGTGTAAATATACCTATGGAAGATGGAGACAAAGTAGATAAAACACCAAGACTCAACTATATGTTTTCCAAAAGAAGCCTATTTTAATATTAAGATACAGGTATATTAAAATCAATGGAATAGAGATAGACATATCGTGCTAACACTACATGAAATGAAAAAGCTGAAATAGCTACATTAATTTTAGACAAAATAGACTTCAGAGCATGGAAATTATCAAAAATAAAATGGGTCCTTACATAATGATAATGAAGTCAATTCTATAAGAAGACAAAACAATCTTTAGTGAGTATGTGCTTAATGATAGTGTAAAAATATTTTGGCAAAAAATATATTAAAATGCAAGAAGAAATGAACAAATGCACCAGTAAAGTTGGAGACCCCAAAACCCCCCTATCAATAATTGACAGGTACCACAGGGAGAAAAATCAGTAAATAAATAGTTGAATTGAACAAAATCACGAATCAACTGGATATTCAGTAGAATTAAATAAAACACTTCATCCAACTACAGCAAAATACACATTGTTGTTAAGCTCACATCAAACATTCATCAAGATAGATCATATTCTGGGGAACAAAATTAACAAATATAAAATAATGTATATCATATAAAGTAAGCTCATAGGTCACAAAAACTATGTATATTTGAAAAGTTTAAAGATCAGTGTTACTGGAGAACAACAAGTGGAGGAATAAGAATGAGGTGAGACTATAGAACATAACAGAGCTAGATCAGTAGGGTCTTGCAGGCCATGTTAAAACATCAAGTACAAGCAAAAGTCGTTGAAGAACTCTTACGGGGTACTGACAAATTTTATTTTACATTTAAGAATATCACTGTGTTTAGAGATTTGAGAAAGACATAGAGGAAGGCAGATAATCAGTTAGTTACTTGTATTTTAGAGATGGAATTGAGTGAGAGTTGAAAGTAGGAAACATCAAAGATTTCTGCTTGGTACTAGAATTTTTCTTAAAGCTGTTTTATTGGGTTGGTATATTGTAGGGTAAGCTAATACTTATTTAGTATGTCATATAGTAAAGACATTTCTTAGTTGTTATACTATTATTTCAACAATGATATTTATTTTTATTTATATTTATGCATTAGGAAGATACATATTAGAAGTTAAGCAATTTGCCTAATATCACTCACAAAGTGTCAGTTTGGCCTTTAACATGCATCACTGTCTTAGTTCCTTTCATGTCCCTATACCAGAATAATCAAGACTATACAGGAAAGAGGTTTAGTTTCTGGTGGCTGGAAAGTTCAAGTTTGGGCATCTGCATCTGTTGAGGGCTTCAGGGTGCGACAACTCAAAACAGAAAGCAGAAGGGGAGCTGTCCTATGCAAAGATGTCATGTGGCAAGAAAAGTAGAGGTTGGGAGGTGCCAAGCTTCCCCCCACCCCCCAACAATCAGCTTTTGCAGGAACTAAAAGAATAAGAACTCACTCGCCCCTTAGGGAGGCCATTAATCTATTCATGAGGGATCTGTCCCCATGACCCAAACATCTCCCACCATACCCTATCTGCTAAAGTTGGCCACATTAGAGATCAAATTTCAAAATGAAGTTTGGAGAGGACAAACATCCAAACTATAGCAATCACACTGCCCCACCAGCTTTTGAAGCTTGGTGGGGTCTAGCTAGAAAGTCATATGAGTCCTTCCCACTTTCAGCAATAGAACACTCCATAGCCTCCTCAGCATCAGCATCAGGAAATTCCTCCTAAAGACCTTGCTTACCTTCAAAGCACTTTCAACTAATTTATCTATCTCTGACTCATCTAATAAAATCTCCTGAAGAAGTGAGGACATTGACTGAAAAGGAAATGCTAATGTCAACTCAGTAACTTGTACTTTGAGACTTGAATCAGAAACTACCCCCAAAGCAAAAAAGAATTTCTTTACAAAATGAAATAAAAAAGGAATTGTTTTTACAAAACAAAATTAAAAATAAAACAGTAATAAAAGGAAAGGGGATGTTGCTCATCTAATTGATGTTAGAGAAAGGGGAAAATCTACAAAAATAAATTAGTTAAAATTACAATAATTTTCTTTATTCTAATAGTACTTGTTATTTTAATAATATAATTATATGATGAAATGCATTTTATTTTGTCTTTACTTTCCTGAAGTACAGCCAAATTGGTTGCGACAATATTTATAGTTCTGGAGCAAATTCACACTGGCAGACAAAATAATTATAAGATATTTTATATTTTCTAATATATTTCCATATATAAATGTACCTAATGTCTGAATGTAAAATCATATAATCATATTTGGTTCTGAAAAGAAAATGGTTGTTACTATTTGAAAGTAATAAAATCTTATCTTTTGTTTTGTATATCCCTTTCTTCTTTCCTTTTCCTCTCCGAAAAGTTATATGACAATTAGAGCATCATCACTGTCAATTAAAATTAATTTGACTTTCAGAATGTCATTTTACTTTTTGAAATAAGTGGAGACATTCAATTTCTGGATTACTGCTGTGAATTTTCTTGTAATTATCATACATGTCTGATTTTAATTAGAACATTCCGGCATTACAAAGTCTGATCTTGAGGAGACAGCGTAGAGTGGTGAGAAAAGCTTGATGTTTGAAATCAGATAAAACTTAGTTTGAATTCTAGTTGTAACTTTTTTGGTTGAATTCTTAGTTTGACAAAATACTTTGTCTCTCAGTCTCAATGTTCTTACCATCAATCTGTCTTTTGCTGCCAGGATTAAAATAATTATATATTCAAATTACTTAGAACAATTCCTGGCACATAATAAGTTCCATGTTTTGAGTCAATGTTATTCTAGGAGGAATTAATCTTTGAAGAAAAAGAAAAAAATATTAAAAATGCCTAATTTTTCATTTATGTCTAATGTCCAATTCCCATTATTTCAATAAATTTCTGTTTTAAAATAAATGATGAATACAAAGTCATGTGGTTTTTCAGAATTTATTCACAAAGCCAGTTTGGTCATAATAATTTTCCAGGTCTCATTTATCCTCTCTTTATGTCTGTATGTGAATCTCATTTATGATCTTCTTCTAGCTTTTATATTGTTATCTCCTATCAATCCTTATCTCTTATGTACTATTTTACTATAATTCAGACATATCAGAGCTGGGTTATTCTTTTTTTTTTTTTTTTTTTTTGAGACGGAGTCTCGCTCTGTCGCCCAGGCTGGAGTGCCGTGGCCGGATCTCAGAGCTGGGTTATTCTAAGTAAGTTAAGACAGCATTCAAGATATCACATGATTTGGTTTACAACTCATTTACTGAATTAGAAACTTCACTTTGCTTTCCAACTATTTCAATAAATGTAACCAATTAACAAGGTTTCCTCAGAAAAATGTAAATAATAGGGAAGTAAGCTAGATCCAATTTGCCGATTATATTAAATCCAACGGTCACACATACAAAAAATACATATAGCTAAGTATGCCAGGCTACTATAGAAAATTTAGCAGGGTTTTAATGACAGTGCAGTAAAAATCAGGAACACAAAAAGAGTTTAAATTACACTTTACGTTTACAAACAGGAATTTTAATCTTGTATAAGGAACAATTTTAAGAACTATGTCTGCAAGTATCTTATTTATTTATTTATTTGAGATAGAGTCTCTGTCTGTCGCCCAGGCTGGAGTACAGTGGCAGGATCTCGGCTCGCGGCAAGCTCCGCCTCCCGGGTTCAAGCCATTCTCCTGCCTCAGCCTCCCAAGTAGCTGGGACTACAGGCGCCCGCCCCCACGCCCGGCTAATTTTTTGTATTTTTAGTAGAGACGGGGTTTCACCATTCACAGGATGCTCTCGGTCTCCTGACCTTGTGATACGCCCACCTCGGCCTCCCGAAGTGCTGGGATTACGGGGTGAGCCACCGCGCCCAGGCATATGTCTGCAATTATCAATGTTGGATAAAAAGTTACCTATCTTAAAGAGTAATTATAAGGACTAAGTAAGCATAAAAAACAAATCATAATACAGCTTCTAGCATGCGTAAGTTTTCAGCATATATTGTCTGCTCTTCAGGACAAATATATCCTCTTATATAATATCTATTATTAAGCAGACTAATTTTTAAATTGCATTTATATTATTCTTAATAAATAGAGATAAGAATAAATTGTTTTTAATTTCTGAATTAAAACAGCTTAATACTTATTTATATTTTACACTTTCTGAGATCAAATTTAATTTTTGCCTTTAAAACCATTCTCTGAATTTGTATATTTATGTTATTATGTTTATCTGGTTTAGCTTCTGATGAATAATAATTTTTAACAAAATTTATAGTTGAGAGGAAAGAAGTAATATATAAATTAGAGAGTTAATTACTCCCTAATAAAAAAAAATGGACTTTCAGATTTATTCAGTTGTATATTTCAATTATATCTGTCCTCAAAATAAAGTAAAAGGACTTGAAAATCCTTACACAAGAAAAATAAAGGAGATATTTATCACATTGTCTTATCAAGAAGATTTTTAACACTATTTTTTTCCTAATTGTTTGTTACTGATATTATTATTTCAAAATAGCAATGTTTGCAAATTTTTAGAACATGACAGGGAATGTTCATAGTATAAAGCTGTGTTTCTGAAAATAATCCTCAGAGTATAACATTGCAGATAAAGTGAGTCACAGACATAAATAGCGAGGTACATCAGTCTAACTATGCAATCATCAAGTAACATATGTCACACTTGCCACACACTAGATGACATGACATTCATTTGCATTATTAAACATGAAACAGATTATCTTGCTTTTAAATTTTGTTTCTCTTTCCTCTTTACTGTTTCTTTATTCCCATTCTGTATTCTTATTCTATTCTTTGCAATTTAGGCTGGTGCTTCCTGTGTCATAGTGAGTTGATTCACTGGAAAGTAGAAAAAGAAAACTTTGACATGGTGACTTCTAAATAAGATATTATATTATAAAAATGGCCATATTGTTTATCCCTTGAGTAGCCAAGGATTTCACCTTGACTATTCCTTCAAGGGTGACAGAACTCCGAGGTGAAACTATGCATTTTGTCAGACAGAAAGTCCCATCTACTTAAATATGATACAGTATGTGGAATTTGCAGTTGATACTACCAGAATTTACAGTTAATACTACCGTATTTTCCAATATACCATTTTCTAGTATACTGGAAAATTGAATCTGCAAATTATTTTTCCTAGAAACAAAGCCAGCTTTGTATAGAGTAATTATTTAGTTTTAAAATAAAATCATCAAAATTTAAAAGCTAATAAATGTTAAGATGTTATTTGTTATATAATTTTATGTAAATCTGAAAATACATGAAGCAGTTAGGTTGCTTTTAGCGAGTTGTAATTAAATACTAAATGAGGTATAGATTTCTTTATAATTCAATATAAATACCAATTTATCTTTTAATTACTACAAGTTATCTCAGTTACCAGGCAAATGCAGCTTCCTTTGATAAATAACTATCAGCTTCAGTAAATATGTGATTCTTTAATTCACTTGTAACAAATAAAAGAATTTTTTTCCATTTGAATTGATTAACAATGGTGAGGCCGGGCGCAGTGGCTCAAGCCTGTAATCCCAGCACTTTGGGAGGCCGAGACGGGCAGATCACGAGGTCAGGAGATCGAGACCACCCTGGCTAACGCGGTGAAACCCCGTCTCTACTAAAAAAAATACAAAAAACTAGCCGGGCGAGGTGGCGGGCACCTGTAGTCCCAGCTACTCGGGAGGCTGAGGCAGGAGAATGGCGTGAACCCGGGAGGCGGAGCTTGCAGTGAGCTGAGATCCGGCCACTGCACTCCAGCCTGGGCAACAGAGCGAGACTCCTTCTCAAAAAAAAAAAAAAAAAAAAAAAAAAAAATGGTGAGAGTGAACCATGCCTTTGAAAATTCCATCTTGTATGTAGTGTAGCAGGTCCTTGTAAATAGTTACTATTATCTGGAAAAAAATTGCTATATTAAAAATGTGCCCATTCAGTATAATATTGGCTGTGGGTTTGTCATAAATAGGTCTTATTATTTTGAGATACATTCCATCAATATCGAATTTATTGAGAATTTTTAGCATGAAGGGCTGTTGGATTTTGTCAAAGGCCTTTTCTGCATCTATTGAGATAATCATGTGGTTTTTGTCTTTGTTTCTGTGTATATGCTGGATTACGTTTATTGATTTGCATATGCTGAACGAGCCTTGCATCCCAGGAATGAAGCCCACTTGATCATGGTGGATAAGCTTTTTGATGTGCTGCTGGATTCGATTTGCCAGAATTTTATTGAGGATTTTTGCATCTATGTTCATCAGGGATATTGATCTAAAATTCTCTTTTTTTGTTGTATCTCTGTAGGTTTTTGTATCAGGATGATGTTGGCCTCGTAAAATGAGTTAGGGAGGATTCTGTCTTTTTCTGTTGATTGGAATAGTTTCAGAAGGAATGGTACCAACTCCTCCTTGTACCTCTGGTAGAATTCGGCTGTGAATCCGTTTGGTCTTGGAATTTTTTTGGTTGGTAGGCTATTAATTATTGCCTCAATTTCAGAGCCTGCTATTGGTCTATTCAGGGATTCAACTTCTTCCTGGTTTAGTCTTGGAAGAGTGTAAGTGTCCAGGAAATTATCCATTTCTTCTAGGTTTTCTAGTTTATTTGCATAGAAGTGTTTATAGTATTCTCTGATGGTAGTTTATATTTCTGTGGAGCCAGTGGTGATATCCCCTTTATCATTTTATTTATTGCATCAATATCATACTGAATGGGCAAAAACTGGAAGCATTCCCTTTGAAAACCGGCACAAGACAGGGATGCCCTCTCTCACGACTTCTATTCAACATAGTGTTGGAAGTTCTGGCTAGGGCAATCAGGCAAGAGAAAGAAATAAAGCATATTCAGTTAGGAAAAGAAGAAGTTAAATTGTCCCTGTTTGCAGATGACATGATTGTATATTTAGAAAACCCCATTGTCTCAGCCCAAAATCTCCTTAAGCTGATAAGCAACTTCAGCAAAGTCTCAGGATCCAAAATCAATGTGCAAAAATCACAAGCATTCTTATACACCAATAACAGACAAACAGAGAGCCAAATCATGAATGAACTCCCATTCACAATAGCTTCAGAGAGAATAAAATACCTAGGAATCCAACTTACAAGGGATGTAAAAGACCTCTTCAAGGAGAACTACAAACCACTGCTCAGTGAAATAAAAGAGGACACAAACAAATGGAAGAACATACCATGCTCATGGATAGGAAAAATCAATATTGTGAAAATGGCCATACTGCCCAAGGTAATTTATGGCTTCATTGCCATCTCCATTAAGCTACCAATGACGTTCTTCATAGATTTGGAAAAAAACTGTTTTAAAGTTCATATGAAACCAAAAAAGACCCCACATTGCCAAGACAATCCTAAGTCAAAAGAACAAAGCTGGAGGCATCACGCTACCTGACCTCAAACTATACTACAAGGCTACAGTAACCAAAACAGCATGGTACTGGTACCAAAACAGAGATATAGACCAATGGAACAGAACAGAGTCCTCAGAAATAATATCACACATCTGCAGCCATCTGACCTTTGACAAACCTCAGAAAAACAAGAAATGGGGAAAGGATTCCCTATTTAATAAATGGTGCTGGGAAAATTGGCTAGCCATAAGTAGAAAGCTGAAACTGGGTCCTTTCCTTACTCCTTATATGAAAATTAATTCAAGATGGATTAGAGACTTAAATGTTAGACCTAAAACCATAAAAACCCTGAAAAAACCTAGGTAATACCATTCCGGACACAGGCATGGGCAAGGACTTCATGTCTAAAACACCAAAAGCAATGGCAACAAAAGCCAAAATTGACAAATGGGATCTAATTAAACTAAAGAGCTTCTGCACAGCAAAAGAAACTACCATCAGAGTGAACAGGCAACCTACAGAACGGGAGAAAATTTTTGCAATCTACTCATCTGACAAAGGGCTAATATCCAGAACCTACAAAGAACTCAATCAAATTTATAAGAAAAAAACAACAACAACAACAACAAAAAAACAACCCCATCCAAAAGTGGGCAAAGGATATGAACAGACACTTCTCAAAAGAAGATATTCATACAGCCAACAGACACATGAAAAAATGCTCATCATCACTGGCCATCAGAGAAATACAAATCAAAACCACAATGAGATACCATCTCACACCAGTTAGAATGGCAATCATTAAAAAATCAGGAAACAACAGGTGCTGGAGAAGATATGGAGAAATAGGAACACTTTTACACTGTTGGTGGGACTGTAAACTAGCTCAACCATTGTGGAAAACAGTGTGGCAATTCCTCAAGGATCTAGAACTAGAAATACCATTTGACCCAGCCATCCCATTAATGGGATATACCCAAAGGATTATAAGTCACGCTGCTATAAAGACACATGCACACGTATGTTTATTGCGGCACCATTCACAATAGCAAAGACTTGGAATCAACCCAAATGTCCATCAGTGACAGACTGGATTAAGAAAATGTGGCACATATACACCATGGAATACTATGCAGCCATAAAAAAGGATGAGTTCATGTCCTTTGTAGGGACATGGATGCAGCTGGAAACCATCATTCCCAGCAAACTATCACAATACCTCATGTTCTCACTCATAGGTGGGAATAGAACAATGAGAACACTTCGACACAGGAAGGGGAACATCACACACCAGGACCCGTTGTGGGGTGGGGGGAGGGGGGAGGGATAGCATTAGGAGATATACCTAATGTAAATGACGAGTTAATGGGGGCAGCACACCAACATGGCACATGTATACATATGTAACAAACCTGCACGTTGTGCGCATGTGCCTGAGAACTTAAAGTATAATTTTAAAAAAATGTACATGAATTTAATTGTTAAAGTTGAGGACAGCTTTCATCTAAGTCAAAGATTCTATCCCTTGAACACGTCAATAAATATGCCAAAATTCATCAGTGTTATACCTGACTTCAGGAAGAACATGTTGACATAGATCTAATTTATTGCTTTACTAAGAGTGTCAGCTTTACTATAGACTGTTTGCTGTAACAGGAATGAATTTTTTCTTTTGTTTCTTCCACTTCAGAAGAAGTGTGTTAACTTTAAAGTTAGCAGAAGATGATTCAAGATGGTACTCCAAATAACTCCTAATTATATAACTTCACTTGGTATCATTTTATTATTTTAGGTTTTTTCATATAAAAGTAATACTTGATAAAAGCAACTTCTAATAATTGGTATATAAATATGTATTTAATTGCATTTTATGATAATTGAAGAGAAAAGCAGTGATGCATTAATTGTGGGTTTAAGATCTATTTTCTTCTCATGGAGATTAGACTGTATCAGTTCTCCTAGGAAGTTGATCCTGAAAGCTGAGAGCTGAGAAATAAAAAGATGTTTGCTTGCCTGTAATATTATTTAGGCCTTCTGAAACAGCATTTTTAATCATTTAATTTCCCCAAAAACACAGAGTATGAATCAGACTCTATATTTATTTGCAAAGTAGCATAGAAAATTGAGTTAATTATAAGTAAATTTAGAAAGAAAACAAAAGATCTTTTCTATTCCAACTACCTAAATATTTGTTTTTAAAATGTGTGTGGGATGCATGTGTGTGTGTGTGTGTGTGTGTGTGTGTGTGTGTGTATGTGTGTACGTGTTGGTCTTAAAGAAACATCTTTATTTGTTACTTAAATTTGCAAAAGAAATGTCCTAACTCATATGTAACCTAAGTAATACAGTCAAATTATTATATTCTATGTACAAATATTGTGTTGACTAAATGTGTTGACTACATTTATACATGTGAATAAAATAAGTCAGAGTTTTGCAGTCTACTCCCTTATAGATCATGAATATCTAGAACATTTATTCACATTATATTTGTAAATGTATTTTTAGACTTCATAAAACACATTTGACCTTTTGAAATCTTTTTTAATTTTCTTTACTTCCCTCTATTGAAAGACTTAACGAGAAGACTTTTCTCTTTGAATCATACTTTGTTTGAGATAGGCGTAGTGTTATCGTTTCTAATTTAATTTATGCAAATTTTCAAGCTGTGCATCTTGAAAATTTACATATTTATACTCTACTAATATATTTTCCAATGATAACCACACTGATATTTTAGATATTTTAAGGAATAAATATAATTGAGTGTATTATTCATAGTGTTTATGCTCAATAGTACTCTATTTTGACAACAATTAATTTCCTTGAATCTAAGATCCATTTAATAAAAGAGATTACCAGAGAAGTACAGATACTTCTAATAATATTATGCTCAAAGCATTAAACTAATGAAAAACAACCACTCAGATAGCAGCTTGACTTCTGAATAAAATACATTAATCAAATTTGTGTTTCTAGAGTGAGACAGAAACTCGAGTAGAGTATAGTACTTGGAGCTCTCTCATTCTAAATCTTTCTTCAGTATGAGATTCTTCTCACTGAGAGATAATGTCTTCTTCATGAATATTTAAATCATCTTCAACGCATATGTCTTTATTTAAATTCTATAGAATTATAAATATCATATATTTGTTAAGTTTTATAAGCAATATATATAAAGTTGTTTTATACATACAGAATAGTCTATAACAATTTCCTTAGCAAAAATGTAAATTCTACCTAATAAACTTTATAATAAGTATCTAAAATTGATTAAATAATTTGAAATATTACCTGGTATTGAAAAAGAAAAATTTGATTCACAGTTCAAAGCCACATTAATTTTGTTGTGGGCAGGAAGGGGAGAGATAAGTAGATTTGTATTTGTATTGCAGGTTATAGTGATTAAGTAGTTAATCCTGTGTCTGTTATATTTAGTTCAGTTTTGTTTTGCCATAAAATCAAACACCTAAACAATAAATAATTAATAATTAATTATTTAATATATGTATAGTTTATAGAAAGTACAATAGAAACATAAAAAGAGATATGCATTTGTTTTGCATTAATAGGGTTAGAAAGATTTCAAGGAAAGTTACAAAGTGAAAGTTTTATTTTTGGATCATAAGGAATAAACATAATTTTTTTGTTTTGTTTTGGTTCTTTTTTGAAACGTAGTCACGCTCTGTCGCCCAGGCTGGAGTGCAGTGGCGCCATCTCTGCTCACTGCAAGCTCCGCCTCTCAGGTTCACGCCATTCTCCTGCCTCAGCCTGCGGAGTAGCTGGGACTACAGGTGCCTGCCACCACGCCCGGGTAATTTTTTGTATTTTTAGTAGAGAAGGGGTTTCACCGTGTTAGCCAGGATGGTCTGGATCTGCTGACCTTGTGATCTGCCCGCCTCAGCCTCCCAAAGTGCTGGGATTACAGGCGTAAACCACCGCTCCCGGCCAGAATAAAGATAATTTTTACGATGTTGAAAACAACAATGTCGCCAATGATGGTGGTAGGCTGGGGGAGAGAATTCCACAAGAAAAAAATGGCCATGAGATGAAGTGTTGTTGTGATGTAAAAAGTTTATGAGTATGGGAATGGCAGGGTTCAGTGTTTTTCGAAGAAAAATCTCTTGACATAGGAAAGGATATAAGGGAGTAGAAGGGCATGAAAACCGTCAGATAATCTAAGGGCCTATTATAAGACCTTCTATCTCCATAAATTCCACACCCTAAACATTTTTAGAAAGTAACCGTAGTTCTATACCTACCAATATAGCTGAGAAAATTATCTAGAATTATTCTTTTTCAAAATATTATACTAATCTAAAACTAATCTAAATGTTATTATGTGCATCCTAACAGGTAACATTGTTAACTAAGAACACTTTTTATGAAAAAGAGTGATTTCTTCACTGATTATGCCTGGACAAAAAATACCTATATAAATTTTTAGTATTTTAAGATAATATAATGTGATAATGTATTTGGTTACTAATGAATTTTCTACTCAAAATGTTAGAGCATATTTAAAAAGTCTACCTGCAGATCTTGCAGTTTTACATTATAGTACTTTAAGGAATTATGGAGTGGAAGATGTATTTTAGAAAAATGTATAAATTATTAGAATCCAAATTTATTGGGTATGATTAAATCCAGCTGATACCCAAAGACATTTTATCTTAATGAACTTAGGTAATAATATCTTCTATCTAAAAGAAAAGGTTGAACTAATTTTCACGAAAATGAGTATGAAAATAATTAAGAGCCAATTTTTTAATGCTCATCTTTTGTTGTTGTTTTCTAATGGAATTATAGGAAACCATAACCATTGTGACTCTTGGATATATTGTATACCAAGTTATGTATTATGGCATACATTAGGAAGAATTTCACAAACTATTTTATGACGATTGATTTGAAAATTAAAAGGAAGGCTGTATGACCCGTTTTCAATGGAAGAAAAGGACCCAGGGATTTTTGATTCACCCTTTTTCCATCCACAGAAAAATTATATATAACATAATATAAAGATACATTCGTGGATATGCTATGCAATGTAAAAAAGCAAAGTGTTAGCTCGTAAGAATAGCTGGTGAATGCCAGAAGTGAAGTCAATGATTAATTTATCTTGTTCTACTGGAAAGACAATTACTTTAAGAAAAATATCTTTAAAATACCTGTGATCTCATTTAAAAGAATAACATTAGGCACAATTCCTGGAACTATGGTAGCCATATAAATTATTCCTATTCTTCACAATTTACAATCAATATCAATTGATAATGCATGCTGTGGTAAAAGATAATCTTTCTCTTTCTCTCTCTCTCTATATATGAATACATATAAGAATGTATATGAATATATATACACACATACCAGCATATCAGCACATCAGCTAAGATTATACATATGCATAATTGAGTTGTGTTTTGTTTTTCTAAAAGGTGTTTATCTTTCTTATCTTTAAGAATTTTTAAAACATTTTCTCTTAGGCATTTTTTTTTCTTCTTTAAGTAATGTCATGGATGAATAACCCACTTACCAAATTCTGTCTACCATTTTACTGTAATTTATAATATTAAAGTCAAATCAATAAGAAGAATTAGATTTATGCACTTTGTTGGCAAATTTTATTTCATTTTTGCTTCTCCTTCTATGTTGAGAACAAAATTGAAGACCATAATTCTTTAAAAATTCTTATTACTTTATTTCATTTTCTGGTTTGCTACTATGCTTTTTTTTTTTTTTTGCTCTGTACTTACTCTTACATCTTGCTCCTATATTGGCAATTGTTAAAGGTTTTTTTTTTCTTTCACCTTTACTTTTTTCTTCAAGTAATTTTGCAGTAAGGAACTTGCTACCCTTTCTTCAAACTGTTCTAAGAATCTATACATTCCAAAATGATTAGTGCCCCATAGATCCCTCTAGAGTCATCTGAGGTTACATGGAACAGTTTATAAAATATACATTATTACAAATGGAAACAACAAAAGTAATATCTCAGACTGGTTAATCTTAGAGGAAAAAAACTAACCCACAGAGGAAAATAGTTAGTTTAGTTTGGTATTTATAAACCGTGGCCAGAAGTTCATAAAGACAATGGGCATAGGCATCAAGAAAGAACATAACAGCCAGCTGTGTTATCAGCAGAAATAGTGAAAACGTGGAGTTGTACACAGCACAGTCAGCAGTTCCCACACATGACTACAGGTAGGCGAGTTTGGGAAATACAGGGTAGGGGTGGCCATAGTCTCAGAGGAAATGATTGTACATTTGTCCCCTGAGGTTCTAAACCCACTACAAGGGAGACCTTTGATTACTGTAGAGATCTGGACCCACGCTGGCCTGGGAGACAAATGAGGATAAGGGACAGCACATATGAACCTCAGGGACTGGTGGAGTGGGCTGGCAGTGGTGGCACTTGGGACACACTTAGGGTGATGACTACTACCTACCAGAAGAGAAATAATTTAATAGAATTATTTTTAGTGAGGAAAAGAGCAAGACAACAAAAAACATTGCTGCAGGTCCACCCATATTGTTCTACTGTTTTTCCCCTTAATAATTATTCACCGAAATAATTCCTCATAGACCAATATTGCATCTTGTATTACAAGTTCAGGTATGGAACCACTGCTATTTATTTTTACACCAAATACTTTGTCTTCTTTCTCTAAAGATGACCTTCTTATTATCCTTCAACTCATTATGAGCCAATTGGGTATTTTTTGTCTTTGTTCCTTCTATTTCTAGCAATTAAAAACAGAATTCATCACATAATTTAGAACCAAATCTTATTTCTTCCATTTCTAGTATTTAAAGAGAAAATTTGTCACAGAATCTATATCAGAGCTAAATTGCATGACTCCATTTGTAAATGTATCATTAAGGTAGGAATTACAGGACTAAAGGTATGTTTTAGGAAAATATCTAAATTCTGGATGATACCTGGAGAGTCTAAAATATTGTACCCTTTAGGTGAGGCCCTCTTGATCATTCCTCCAAGCCCACCCAATGACTTTGACCTGTAAAGTGTCAAGAACTTACTGTTCCACGATGGAGCGAAGGTGGGTCGAGAGAGTGAAATCTTTAGAAAACAGTTACCTCCTTACGAGCTTCAATATTTTAGAGAAAGAGAAGACTATCAAAAGAAACCTACCCTTGTGACCACAGGATTTGTATTTAATTTTTACCACAATCTCCTACTTCCTCTGAGATACAGAGGCATCTTAAGAGGAGCTGAATGTACTATCAGGAATTGGCTTGAACTGGATCTGGCGTATTTGTGGGTTTCTCTATTTTGCAAAAGGTGTGGATTCGTGGTGCTCACTCAGAGTACTCATCGACCATGTCTTCTCTTCTATTCTGATTGTCAACTCTCCCAACCCTTAAGTGGAAATATCTCCACCAACAAACAAACTCCCTAGAATTTATAGGAAAAAAAGATACTTGCTGATTTTAAAGAGATATCATATGGGATTTAAAGTGCTTTCTTATAATTTGTGTTCACAATGGCTGTTACTCTTCACAAAATTACCTATAGTGTATAATGACTTATAATGAAATTATAATTACTGATTGAACAATAAAAATATAAGTTGGCACCTGATGTATATAATAAATTGCTACATTGGGACAATATATTTTGTTTTGATCTTTTTAAAAGTCAAGTACAGGAAAAATATAACTACCTTGTGATGTGTACTTATTCTTTTATATTATAAACTTTATTAAATACCTATTAGATATAAGACACAGCAATGAGTGTTGCAAATGCAAACTTAATTAATACAGGAGTTTATCTTCTATTGGCAGACAAAAAGTAATAATATGGTTTGATACATGTTATTGAAAATTATCTAGACGTTAACACAGAAGGGCAAAAGCCAGAGTAAATATTGAATATAATGAGTCACCAAGGGCGTAATGTAACAGTTGGGCCCTAGAAACTTGGGATTTCATAAACTAGAGGAATGAGAAAGGGCACATCAGGTAGTATGAACACAGTAACCACATTAAGACACAAAAGAACATGGCAGGCCTGTGTAGCAATGACTCAGTTGCTATACGAGGAGCATGTTATTTTAAAAAACCACAACTGAAAAATGAAAATGCAGTACTGCCTTAAAACTAATTCCAATTCTGATCTTTTTAAAGACACAATGTGGCCACATTAAATAAACAAACACATATAGGCAGGAGTCAGTCCCATGACAAGTGGAAAATTCTACAGAAATGACAGCGGAGGTGAAGGGAAAGGTCAAGATTTAGGAGATGTTTATAATAAAGAAATAATAGGACTTCATGTGTGAAGGGTACTGATGAAAAGCAAGGGGTAGTTAGCTCCAAGCTGGATTGCTTTGTCTGGATAAGTGGTAATATCTAATTGAGTTAGGAAACATAGGATGAAAAACAAGTGCATACATTTTGAGAAGACTAAATGATAATCAGAATTTCTTGAAAATAACTACAAAGGTTTTTTTTCTGGTTAAAATCAGACAAAAGACAAAAATTAAGGAGTAGAAAATACAAAAAAAATGTAAAAGGTAGTATTGCCTGTGCTGTGATTCAGATCTTAGGAAGAGATGCGTCTTGATTTGGTATCCACCAGAAACCAGATGCAGAATCAAAAGCACTGGGGCAATAGTCCTTCTGGGAAGTGATCCCAGGAAGTACTGGTGAGATGCCAGGGACATTGAGGCAAGGAGGGAGGCAAGGCCAATAAATTTTATGCTGTTAAACTCACTGCTATAAACAGGGCGGTCTTGATCAGCAGAGAACTGCCTTGAAAAATTGTGCACCCTTCAGAGGGAAGGCTGAGCATTTCTTTACAATCATCTTCCCATTGGATGAGGGTTGACTCTCAGTGAGTTAATCTCTACTCCATTACTTCTTGACTGAGCTTCAACCCTGAGGTAGAAAAGCAGGGAGACACTTGACAGAAGATTGAGGTAGGAGTCAGAGTACATGAAATTAAACATCAGCTCCTAATAAACTTAAAATTTTCAAGGTGACCATGATAAATATTTGGAAATATCTCAAAATTGATTAATAGGGGTATTTCAACTACTGTGGATGTCAATAACTTTTTGCACATTAATTTATTTGTAAACCGAATGAGGTGTTTTAGCTTATTATCATCAGTTAGTTTTCCAAAGTATTTTACTGTCAATTCATTTTTTTTCTTTTTTGTAGAGGCTCTGATATAGAATTATCAATTTATCCTATTAATATGTATATATTTCATGTTTTCTTTATAAAATTCTCATATTTTTTATTCATTCTGGGAAACTTCCTTGACAATATCTGCCTGATTTTTGCAACTACCGTATTCACTCTGTAACTTGATTCACCTATTTACTTAATTTTTAATTATTACAGTTTTTAAAATTCAGTATGTATAAATACAAATTAGTTCCTCTTTACAACTGTGAAGTCATGTTCTCTATACCAATCATCCTTTCCTATTTCTTTGAAAATATGTATGATGATTAATTTCCTGTTCTAATGATTTTATTAATTCTTTTGGGTTTTTTCTTTCTTTTTGTTATTCTGATTTGTGATGTCTATCTTTATGATGTTCACATTTCTTGCTATTTCATTTTCTTTTGTGTGGGAGAATCAGCTACTCGTTTAAGAATTTTTACTTGGGTTGGCAGATGAAATCCCCTGTCCTCTTTTCCTCTTAATGAGTTGGCATCTATGTGTGTATTGAGGAAAAGCAAAATATCCTCAAAAAGCCTAGTGTGGTATTCTGAGCTGAAAAAAAACTTGGGTTTCACATAATCTGGCAATTCTCTCCCTCAAGGAATTCCTCTGTATGACCTTTCAGAGCAATGCTATTTATGTAAAGCTTACTCTCTAAGGTTGTAATGATTTACCTCACAGAGTGAAATAAAAAGTGGGGGTAAGGTGGGACCTGATTATTTGCACTCACCTCTTGTTTTCTGTTTCCCATCCCAGCCTGACTTCTGTTATGTCTTAGATTATCTTGTTTTCTCTAACTGCAGATACATTGATTACAAGCCAGGGCTCCTGGATTGTTTTGATTTTGTTTTTGCTTTGTGGTGCCCTTGGGGCTGGAAATGATCTTCCTGGGAAAATGTAAGAGAAGGAAAAGGTACAAGTTACAGTTAAAATGTTATATTTTAACATCTCTGGCATCTGCCTTATTTCTACTTACAGCTGCCATTCCACCGCCCCAGACATCAGACCTATATATCACTTTAGTAAGATATTTCTCGCAGGAATGAAGGGAAGTTCAGGGATACATCAACTTTCCTCTTCTTTCTGTTGAATCTCTTAAGCTGTTACATCTACTTAAAAAGTGCTGAATTATGATAGATGAGAGTAGTTATGACTTTTATCCAGTCATCATTAAATTATAGAAAAAGATTCCAATGCTGTTTTTCAAATATGTGGTCCATGACAGTTGATTCTTGTTCTTCTCTGTCATCAGTAATTTATTTTAGGTTCTTATAAAAAGTTGAAATCAATTGAACATAGATTCTTTTTTTTTTTTTTCTTTTATTTGAGACAAGGTCTCACTCTGTTGCCCAGGCTGAGTGCAGTGGTGCAACCTTGGCTCTTGATTGCAGCCTCGACTTCCTGGGCTTAAATGAATCTCCCACCTCAGCTTCCCAAGTAGCTGGAACTACAGATGTGTGCCACCATGCCCAGCTAATTTTTGTAGAAATGAGATTTCCTCAAGCTGGTCTCAAACTCCTGGTCTCAAGTGATCTGCCAGCTTCAGCCTCCCAAAGTGCTGGGATTACAGCCATGAGTCACCATGCCCGGTCAAACGTAGATTCCTAAAAGGTCTAGAAAGGTCATCTGTTCAGTAGAAGATCATGTTCCTTTACCTGAAGAGTTTGTTTGCTTTGATGACCTATCCTCGGAAACTTGCACGTTGTTGATTACAAAATTTCTGTGAAAGTAAATAATTCATTGGATGAAACTTATACTACATCCTTTATTTTTCAAGAGTGTGAATGTTGGATCAAATAATCTCATAGAAAATATTTATTATTATATTTTAAATATGCTCTGATATCAGATACTTTTCTGTATTACTTCTTTATTGGCAATAGAATTAACAAAGATAAAAGCAGCCTACATTTATTTTCGATTTGCTCAGGAGGTAAATAGACTTTTTGTTCATCACAAGTGCTTGCTGTCTTTCAAAGGCTTGGGCTCTTCAGGGTTAAGGCAGAATGAAATTACAATGGAAGAGTGACTACTTTAATTTTTATTTTTCTATTATGTTAAATATATGAGAAAAACCCTGGGAAACTGTGGGGATACAAAGGAAAAGGTAGAGGTAAAAAAAGTCAAAGTGAGAAAACTATTTCTTTTCTTTGCTTACCTCTCATCTCTAGTCAATTATGTGGATAAATAGGAAGAATTAGTAAAATTCCCTCTCCAGAGGAAGGCAGCTGAATCTTAAGATTTTAATCAAGTCAGAAGCCTTCCCTTGAGTAATGAAGGGAGCCATGCAGAAGATTATGCAGCCTCTTTAATTGGCATAATAACCTACTTATTTCTACTCCTCCCATTCGATGTGGATCTGTGGATCAGTAAAGGACCAAGTGCTATATTTCCTGCATTATAATGGAGCCACTACAATTGAGGGAGTGTTTCCTTCCTCAAAATGAGCTTCCTATACTATACCTGAAAATGATTCCCTATTTTTTTTAAGGGTGACTTGCATTTAATGTAAGAGACTTAAAAGACTTATAATTGGATCATTCCCAATGGTGGAAAATTTGCTGGAAACTAGACCATGAGAATATTTTCTTCATGTCAACTCTAGGACCTGGAACACTTCTCTCCTCCTGTTATTTTGAGATGCTTTAGGTCCATCTAATTCTTTTAGACTTATAAAAGTTTCCCAACATACCAAATTTCGTATTAGCAAGGAGATGTTAATAATCTATGTGTTTGTGCCCGTTGATGATGCCTACTTCCCTCTTTACTGCTACATCATAATGACAAAGCTGAACCTGCTCTTTGCTTAGATACCTAGAGTTGGGGAGGAAGGACCCTCCAGAGACTTTTGATTTGTCTCTCTTTGGTAGGTCTAACTTCTCCATACCTTCACTGACCCAAGGCTCATGAGCAGAAGGGGCTTGATCTGTGCAGTGCATTACTATTGCAGAATACAGGGTGCAAGTCTCTGAAGTGTGATGAAGGGATCATAAACAGTGCAGTTACGTATATTTAGTTCAAGGAAAAAAAAACACTTTGAAATACTTATATAATTGTTTTTAAATGTCAAGATTTGTATTATGCTTGGGAAAAAATCACTTTTTTGTTTAAAGTTAACTCTGTGTCAAAACAACTGTATCATTTAATGTGTTCTGCAGATTGCTTATCCTGAGGCTACTTGAGTTCCAGAAAGTTAATTTTATTATTATAGATCTTTTACCAATTCACTGTGACTCAGAGTGACTCCCCAGTTGCATAGCTGAAGTCTTTTATTTGCCTTTATTTTCATGTATAAGTATGTTTTGTGCTAATGGTGCCCCATGATACACAAAATAAATTATATTATACTTTGAATATAAAGAAACACCCTTATCTTAAATCTAATAGACAGATTTAGCTATGCAACTATGTGTCCTTCCTACTGTGGCCCTGGTAAATAGGCTAAGACATGCAGCTATATATCATTCCTAATTTGGCCCTTTTATTTATTTGAATGTATCAGTATAGTTATTTAAAATGTTTACATAAAGCTCATATTTTTAAAACAAAGATATCCAATAAATTTTTTTTTTCAAAAATTCTCACAAATAAATATGTTTTTCGCAGCAGGTTATTTTAAAATATTTTCTCTCTTAAGTCAGTAGTAGTAGTAATGGCATCATTTTGCATGCATAACGTTGAAACTTAACTTTTCTAGTTATGAAACTGTTACTTAGTGAATTGAAACACACAAATATAAGGAGAATAAATTTGTGATCCAGAGCACCTGGAACATTTGAGAACTCTTGAAGCATGCTAGTCAGCCTATTATAAACTTGTGAGGAAAAACATACTTAAGATTGCCATATACATTTCAATTCTGTTTGCCACAACACCTTTTCCTACCAAGCAATTTAAAATGAAATTATGTTAATTTTTCTTAAATTCAAATGCACTCAATTGAATAATTTTGTAGCACTTTGGTTAGTAGAATTATACAAATGTGTTCACTGAATGGAAAGTAAAAGTAATTAAACATTGAAATAGGATAGCAAAGGAAGTAGTGTTCAATCAT
The DNA here is from genome assembly GCF_037993035.2 of Macaca fascicularis. Classification (NCBI taxonomy): domain Eukaryota; kingdom Metazoa; phylum Chordata; class Mammalia; order Primates; family Cercopithecidae; genus Macaca; species Macaca fascicularis. The sequence goes on along the minus strand of NC_088380.1, from coordinate 90,038,088 downwards.
CTTTTCTCAAGGTCTTCGTAACAAAGATCCCCGGATTCTAGGATGTTTTAAATATGCTTGAAACGTGCAAATTCTTAACAACCAATTGCTGGTTAACATAAAGACATGCTTTAGGTATTTGTCTTAATGCTCTCCCTCCCTTATCCCCAATCCCCTGACAGGCTGAAGTGTGTGTGGTCCCCTCCCTGTGTCCCTGTGTTCTCATTGTTCAGCTCTCGCTTATGAGTGAGAACATGTGGTGTTTGGTTTTTTCTTCCTGTGTTAGTTTGTTAAGGATGATGGCTTCCAGCTTCATCCATGTCCCTGCAAGGCACATGATCTCTTTCTTTTTTCCAGCTGCATAATATTCCATGGTGTATAGGTGCCACATTTTCTTGATTCAGTCTATCTCTGTTGGGCATTTCCAAGTCTTTGCTATTGTAAATAGTTCTCCAGTAAATATATGTGTGCATGTGTCTTTATAGAAAAATAATTTATAATCTATTGAATATATATCCAGTTATGGGGTTGCTGGATCAAATGGTATTTCTGGCTCTAGATTCTTGAGCAATCGCCACACTGCCTTCCACAATGTTTGAACTAATTTACACTCTGACCAACAGTGTAAATGCGTTCTTATTTATTTACAGACTTGCCTTCATCTATTGTTTCCAGACTTTTTAATAATCGCCATTCTGACTGGCATGAGATAGTATCTCACTGGGGTTTTGATTGACATTTCTCTAATGATCAGGGATGATGAGCTTTTTTTCATGTTTATTGTCCACATAAATGTCTTCTTTTGAGATATGTCTGTTCGTATCCTTTTCCCACTTTTTGATGGGATTATTTGTTTTTTTCTTTTAAATTTGTTTCAGTTCCTTGTAGATTCTTGATATTGGACCTGTGTCAGATGACTAGATTGCAAAAATGTTCTCCCATTCGGTATGTTGCCTGTTCACTGTGATGATAGTTTCTTTTGCTGTGCAGAAGTGCTTTCATTTAATTAGATCCCATTTATCAATTTTGACTTTTGTTGCCATTCCTTTTGGTGTTCAGTCATGAAGTCTTTGCCCATGCCTATGTCCTGAATGGTATTGCCTAGGTTTTCTTCGAGGGTTTTTATGGTTTTGGGTTTTACATTTAAGACTTTAATCCATCTTGAATTAATTTTTGTATAAGGTGTAAGGAAGGGGTCCAGTTTCAGTTTTCTGCATATGGCTAACCATTTTTTCCCAGCACCATTTATTAAATAGGGAATCATTTCCCCATTGCTTGTTTTTGTCAAGTTTGTCAAAGATCAGATAGTTACATATGTGAGCTGTCATTTCTGAGACCTCTGTTCTCTTCCATTGGTCTATGTATCTGTTTTGGTACCAGAACCATGTTGTTTTGGTTACTATAGCTTTGTAGTATAGTTTGAAGTCAGGTAGTGTCTTTATGACTTAGGATTTTCTTGGCTATATGGGCTCTTTTTTGGTTCCATATGAAATTTAAAGTAGTTTTTCCTAATTCTGCATGGAAAGTCAATTGTAGCTTGATGGGGATAGCATTAAATCTATAAATTACTTTGGGCACTATGGTCATTTTCACAATATTGATTCTTCCCTCCCATGAGCATGAACATGGGATGTTTTTTCATTTGTTTGTGTCCTCTATTATTTCCTTGAGCAGTGGTTTGTAGTTCTCCTTGAAAATGTCTTTCATGCCCCTTGTAAGTTGTATTTCAAGGTATTTTATTCTCTTTGTAGAAATTGTGAATGGGAACTCATTCATGATTTGACTCTCTGTCTGTTATTGGTGTATGGAAATATTTGTTATTTTTGCACATTGAGTTTGTATCCTGAGACTTTGCTGAAGTTGCTTATCAGCTAAAGGAGTTTTGGGACTGACACAATGGGGTTTTCTAAATATAGAATCAAGTCATCTGCAAACAGAGACAATTTGACTTCCTCTCTTCCTAGTTGAATATCTTTTATTTCTTTTTCGTGCCTGATTGCCCTGGCCAGAGCTGACTTGTTTATTACCATACATTCTACCTTCATGACTCTGGGTATTAACAAATATTTGTAGCTGATGAGATTGGCAGAAAATATCATGAACTGCAGGCACTTAAAAATTATTTATACTCTGCAAAGATCTTAAAAAATGATAGCACAACCTGACAAGAGCATTACGAGGTAAGACAATTACCAATGAATATTTCTCATGAACACAGATGCAAAATCTTTAACAAACAAGTGAATACTATATCAACATATAAAAAAGTATAATTTTTTATGAAAGTATTTTTTGTCCCAAACATTACAAGTTGCTTTGACATTTGAAAACCATTGAGTATAATTTCCAGTATTAGAAGAGAAAATAAATTATCATCCCAGTAGATCATAATCTATTTATGATAAAAACTCTGAGCAAACAGAGTTGAAAGAAATGCCCTCAAATTGTTTAAGGGAATCCACCACCACTCAGAAACAAACACACACACACAAAAATCATTCAAGTAAGATCATACTTAATGATGAACAATGATGTACACCTCTAATATAAGGACCGGGCAAAGATGTCTGCCATCAACTCCTTTGTATAACTATATTGGAGGAAAGTAAAGAGTGTTAAGATTTAAAAGTAAGAAGTAAAACCATCTTTACAGAAAATATTATGATGTACATAAAAAATATAAATGCATTTAATGTAACTAATAAGACTAAAAATAGTATTTAGCAAGAAGAAACAAGAAACAAGGTTAATATACAAAAATAATTTTATTTCTAGATCATCATATATGAAAGTAACATTTGAGAGAAAATGTTAAATATATTCTAACTCATTAAAAATAAAATACATAAAAATATGGTATAATATTTCTTTATTTTATTTTATTTTAATTATACTTCAAGTTCTAGGATGCATGTGCAGAACATGTACGTTTATTACATAGGTATAGACATGCCTTGGTTGTTTGCTGCACCCATCAACCCGTCATCTATATTAGATATTTCTCCTAATGCTATCCTTGCCCTACCCCCATGTCCCCTGACAGCCCCCAGTGTGTGATGTTCCCCTCTCTGTGTCCATATGTTCTCTTTGTTCAGCTCCCACTTATGAGTGAGAACATGCAGTGTTTTGTTTTCTGTCCCTGGATTAGTTTGCTGAGAATGATGGTTTCCAGATTCACCTATTTCCCTGCAAAGGAGATGAACCTATTCTTTTTTATGGCTGAATAGTATTCCATGGTGTATATGTGCCACATTTTCTTTATCCAGTGTATCACTGATGTACATTTGGATTAGTTCCAAGTCTTTACTATTGTGAATAGTGCTGCAATAAAACATGTGTGCATGTGTCTTTATAGTAGAATGATTTCTAATCCTTTGGGTATATACCCAGTAATGAGATTGCTGGGGCAAATGGTATTTTTAGTTCGAGATCCTTGAGGAATCACCACACTGTCTTCCACAATGGTTGAAGTAATTTACATTCCCACCAGCAGTGTAAAATGGTTCCTATTTCTCCACATCCTCTCCAGCATCAGTTGTTTCCTGATTTTTTACTGAATGGGGAAAAGCTGGAAGAATTTCCTTTGAAAACCGGCAAAAGATAAGGATGCCCTCTCTCACCACTCCTATTCAACATAGTATTGAAAGTTCTGGCCAGGGCAATAAGGTAAGAGAAAGAAATAAAGCATATTCAAATAGAAAGAGAGGAAGTCAAATTGCCTCTGTTTGCAGATCACATGATTTTATATTTAGGAAACCCTAACATCTTAGCCCAAAAACTCCTTAAGCTGATAAGAAACTTCAGCAAAGTCTCAGCTTGCAAAATAGAAGTGCATAAATCACAAGCATTCCTATACACCAATAATAGAAAAACAGAGAGCCAAATCATGAGTGAACTTCCATTTTCAATTGCTGCAAAGAGAATAATGTAACTAGGAATACAACTCACAAGGGGCGTGAAGGACCTCTTCAAGGAGAATTACAAACCACTGCTCAATGAAGGTGGGTGCCTATAATCCCAGCTACTCGGGAGGCTGAGGCAGGAGAATTGCTTGAACCTGGGAACCAGGGAGGCGGAGCTTGCAGTGAGCTGACAGGGTGCCACTGCACTCCAGCCTGGGGAACAGAAAGCGATTCCATCTCAAAAAAAAAAAAAAAAAAAAGGATACAAACAAATGGAAAAACATACAATGCTCATGGATAGGAATAATCAATATTGTGAAAATAGTCATACTGCCCAAAGTAATTTATAGATTCAATGCTATCCCCATCAAGCTACCATTGAATTTCTTCACAGAATTAGAAAAACTACTTTAAATTTCATATGGAACCAAACAAGAGTCCACATAACCAAGACAATTCTAAGCAAAAAGGACAAAGCTGGAGGCTTCGCACTACCTGACTTCAAATTATACTACAAGGCTACAGTAACTAAAACAGCATGGCATTGGTACCAAAACAGATATAGAGACCAATGGAACAGAACAGAGGTCTCAAAAATAACAGCACACATCTACAACTATCTGATCTTTGACAAACCTGAAAAAAACAAACAATGGGGAAAGGATTCCCTATTTAATAAATGGTGTTGGGAAAAATGGCTAGCTATATGCAGAAAACTGAAACAGGACCCCTTCCTTACACCTTATACAAAAATTAACTCAAGATGGATTAAAGACTAAACGTTAAGACCTAAAACCATAAAAACCCTAGAAGAAAACCTAGGCAATACCACTCAGTACAAAGGCTTCATGACTAAAACACCAAAAGCAATGGCAACAAAAGCCCAAATTAACAAATGGGATAGAATTAAACTAAAGAGATTCTGCACAGCAGAAGAAACTATCATCAGAGTGAACAGGCAACATACAGAATGTGAGAACATTTTTGCAATCTATCCATCTGACAAAGGGCTAATATCCAGAATCTATAAGGAACTTAAACAAATGTAAAAGAAAAAAAAACAACCCCATCAAAAAGTGTGTGAAGGATAAGAAAAGTATTTCTTAAAAAAGAACATTTATGAGGCCAACAAACATATTAAAAAAAAAAAAAAAACTGGTCATTAGAGAAAGCAAATCAAAATCACAATGAGATACCACCATCTCATACCAGTTGGAATGGTGCTCATTGAAAAGTCATATTCCATTTCTATAAAGAAATAAAAGACTTAAAGTTGTGTCAAATATTAAAGCAATCATTCTCTGATGATAACTAAAACACTATTCTAATAACACTTTATTTTAGGCCAGGCATGTTGGCTCAGACCTGTAATTCCAAGACTTAGGGAAACCAATGTGGGTAGATTGCTTGAGCTCATGATTTTGAGACTAGCCTGGGCAACACGGTGAAACACTATCTCTACAAAAAATTTAGCCGGGCATGGTGGTGTATGCATGTAGTCCCAGGTACTTGGGAGGCTAAGGTGGAAGGATCGCTTGAGCCTCAGAAGTCGAGACTGCAGTGAGTCCAGGTCACACCACTGCACTCCAGCCTGGGCCTTAGAGCCAGCCCCTGTCTCAATAAAATAAAAAATAAAAAAAAGCACCTTAATTTAAAGTTATAAATTACTTGTAGAGTAGTTTACTCATTGTAGTAAACAAAAACACCAAATTTTTTATTAACTTAAAATTGTCTCAATTACTATAATTTACTATAATTAGCCAGTTTTGAAATAGAGGATAATGCACATCTATGCTTCTGTAAATGAGATAAAATTCTTATGAGAATCAGAAACATCACTCTTAGTGATATTGTAGCATTGTTTATGTAGTTATGATAAACAGATTACCCCAATAATTAAATCTATCTTTTCAATATGAGTAATTTCTTCTAAATAAAGAATATGGCCACTCTAATTTAATGATAGCTATTTAATAAGAAAAATTACTTTTTTTTTTTTTTGAGACAGAATCTTGCCGTGTCGCCCAGGTTGGAGTGCAGAGGCGTGATCTTGGCTCACTGCCAACTCCTCCTCTCGGGTTCCAACTATTCTCCTGCCTCAGCCTCCTGAGTAGCTGGGATTACAGGCGTACACCACCATGCCTGGCTAATATTTTTACTTTTAGTAGAGATGGGGTGTCACCATGTTGGCCAAGTTGGTCTCGAACTCTTGACCTCGTGAATGTATGAGTACAGGTGTCTTTTTAATAAAATGATATATTTTCCTTGGGGTAGATACCTAGTAGTGAGATTGCTGGGTCAAATGATAATTCTGTTTTTAGTTATCTGGGAACTCTTCATACTGTTTCTCATACAGTTTAAACTAACTTACATTCTCAGCAATCGTGCATAAACATTCCTTTTACCCCACATCATGCCAACATCTTATGTGTGTGTATTTTTTTAACTCTACTAATAATGCTGACTGATGTAAGGTGATATCTCATTGTGGTTTTTACATTTGCATTTGTCTAATGATTAGTAATGTTGAGCATTTTGACATGTGTTTTTTGGCCACTTGTGTTTCTTCTTTTGATAAATTGTCTGTTCATATCCTTTGCCCAGCTTTTAATGGGATGGTGATGCTGTTGTATACTTTATTCATTGATGAGTTGTTTTAGTTCCTTGTATGTTCTGAATATTAGTCTTTTTGTCAGAAGCATAATTTGAAAATATTTTCTCCCATTCTCCAGGTTGTCTGTTTACTCTGTGGATTATTTCTTCTGCTGCCCAGAAGCTTTTTAGTTTTATTAAGGCCCATTTGTCTATTTTTGTTTTGTTGCATTTGCTTTTGGTGTCTTCATTAGAAATTCTTTGCCTAGGCCAATGTCCAGGAAAGTTTTTTCTTATGTTGTCTTCTAGGTTTTTATACTTTCGGCTCTTACATCTTTTATAAGTTAATTAATTCTACTCATGAGGATTCTCCCCTCATGATTGAATTACTTCCTAAAATTCCCATTTCGTAATACTGCTACATTGGACATTTAAATTTCAGCCCGAATTTTGTAGGAGAAACCAAAATTAAAGATGTTTACTAGATACCTCTTTAATTAATTAATGTCCAAATAATGTTATATCATTTCATTTTTCATTTACTGCAACTGTCTTATAAGAGTACATTCCAAATCCTCCCTCCATCTATTCTGTTGCTGTCATACAGTTAACTTTTACACATGATTGCAAAACAAGGACTTCCCATTTACCCCACATCTAGCATCCTCTTGGACTTCTCTAAGGTTGTTGAATCTGCAACTTGCTTTTATTATTCGTGAAATTCATGTGGCCATTATCCCTTTGTATAGTTCTTTTCCTGTCTCCTTCCCCTTCTGAAACCCTAATTGTACATGTGGTACATCATTTGATATTGTTCTACAGCTCTTAGATGTTCTATTTTGTGTGCTTTCCTCTCACTTGTTTTTCATCTTGTATTTCAGATTAGCTAATTTTATTTGACTGATATTTAAGTCCTATATTCAGGTAACATTCTCTTTCGAAGTGTGGTAGCCACGCTCTAAGATGACCTCTGTGATTCTTACATCCTGGCATTCAAACCTTTATGCAATCTCTTCCTATCCTAAATAGAACTTACCTGTGTAATCAGTAGGATATACCAAGCATAATACAGTATGACTGGGGAGGCTAGTCTATAAAATATATTGTGGATTCACATTATACTCTCTTGGAGCACTAATTCTAAGTGTAGAAGCAGCGATGCTAATGCTAAAAATTTCTATGGAGAGGTTCCTGGAGCAAGAAATTGAGACCTCTGACAGAGACCAGCACTACATTGCCAAACATATGAGTGAGCCACTTTGGAAGTAAAATCTTGAGGCCTAGCAAATTTTCATATGACTGTAGCTCTGTAGCTCTTACTAATATCTTTACTACATGCTTATGAGAGACCCTGACTCCGAGCCATCCAATGAAGTCACTCCTGATTTATAACCCACAGAAACTGTGGGTTTATTTAGGGGATAACACATTATCCCCAAAGAGCATGCTATCCCCAGAATAAAGCCTCAGTTTCTGTGGGTTATGAGTTCAGGAGAAATTAGTTGCATGCGTTAGGCTAATATTGATAACTAATACTAAGTAAATTATTACAGATTTTCTTTCCTTCTCTGTTATTATATAAGATATATCCTGGACACATAATATGATGGTGGAGCTTTATGTGACCTCATGGCCAAAAGGTGAGTTAGAGGAGAGGACAATTCCATATCTTGAAAAATTTAGATTTGTGTGGCCTTTGCTATAGAGTAGCAAATTTAGTATGCTTCCTGACCACTTGTTGGGGAAGAAGGTAATAAATATATGGCCTATAATCTATTTGTTTTCTGATTACCAGGGGGACAGTTTTACGAGGAAAAATAAAATTTAAAAAAGAAAACAGATGACTTGGTCTAATATTATTTCTTTGTGTGAACATACTGATAGCTGATTTCCTAGTAAATAGATTTATGATATTTTCTAGAGGGGAAAGTACTTATTTAAATTATCCACTAAAAAGAATGGCCTTGGTTTTAGGGTTCTTCATAATAAAAACCAAAGTATCCATGAATTTATGAGACATATCTCTCTGGGAACTCCCTTCTAAACCACATAGAAATCTAAGTAAAGAATGGAGTATTTCATAATCTAAATGCTCTTGACTGTGTGAGATGACCGTAGCACCTCATTAGACATTGCACGTTTAATCCAGGTACAGAACTTGTCCAATATGAGAAGGACATACCTCTGAACGCCATGCAGAATTTTATAGAATCCCCTCTGTTTTCTCTGTGATTCTCAGTTGTAGCTTTGAAATTATTAGTAGAGCTTAATACTGGATAAGAGCTCTGATTTGGCGAGTCTGATACGACAATCTGGCATTTTAGAACACTCTCAATCTTAACTACTACACTGTTAACAACATACTCTTTGGAAACCTAGATTATAGTGACATGGTGTGTCTAAATGACCATCATGAAGCCCTGTGGACCCTAAAACACAAATATTGAAACATATTATTTGTTAAATGAGGTGGAATATAAGAGTCAGTAAGCAAATGTTGTAGATTTCATGTTCCTTCTTATTCCAGGAACAGTCATAATATTCTTCCTTGTTATCATTAAAATACTTGAAAATATTTGCATTATTTTAAATTTTAGTTCTCTGTTTTTATGACCCCCAAAGTTAATGATTAGCAAATAAAATTTATGCATTAAAAAGTTCATTTTTCTATGAAAGATCGATAGAGAAAAAATAAGAGAGCTTTCCTAAAGAAATCATAAATCCCAATCTACAGCTTATACTCTAAAAGTACATTACTTGTTTGGTGTTCTGATAGGTTCTGAAAGATTTTACATTTGAAACATGCAACAGTGTATCACCTAAACTGAAATATAGTAAAATTCCAAGATGAGCTTTAGTTTTCCATCCAAAGTTTTCTAGTCTGTGAATTTTCTCCTTTCACAACTATAATCTTCAGTTGCAAAATAGATTCAGTGATTCTGACACTTATACAAAGAAATTTGTATGTAATGTACACATTCTGGGTAAAATCTCACATGAAAAAGTATTTCCTTAGAAATTGATATCTTTATTTTTCTGTCAGTGCCTATAAGATGCAGTTTATTTAGGTTGATTTTTTAAGAAGGTAAATATTAAGGTTTATTTTAAGATTGTTTTAAACCCGTTCTCTAAATTTTTATAAAATTATATTACAAAAATATTTCAACTACAAAACCTGTTCAAAAGAAATGCTTAGTTGTAATAAATAAGAGCATCCTATTGATTTTTTGTATTTATTAAACATGTGTAATGCTCATAATATAAAAGACAAAATACGAAATGATTTTTAAATACCCCTAGTGATAATTTTTCTTTTACAGATGTTCATCAATCTTTCTAGCTAAGCTAGAGGTCTAGGCTGACTTTTGGGAAAATGGATGATGCTTATAATTATCTCAAAACTGTGTGACTTGGATTGATAATTCCTGAAAGAAAAAAAAATAGTTTGCTTTGATCACTCTCTTTATTCAGGCCTTCAACTATCTATCGGTTTCTATTCTTTCATTCATATATACATCAACTAATCCAAATGTTTGTTTCAGTTATTTGTACATTACATAGTACACAAGAGATGATATACATACATATGATGCCTTCATTTGTATAGAATTTTCTGGAAAAAAGTAATGTGAGTTTCAGAGAAAAAATGTAAATGTAAGAAATTTTATTGCTATGCATCCTCATCAACAACTGCTATTGTCCTTTTAAGATTATCATAACTTCCATCTAAGTACTAACCAGGCCTGATCCTGCTTACCTTCTGAGATCAGATGACATCGGACACATTCAGGGTGATATGGCCATAGAGGTACATTTATACAGTGGAATCTTATTAAGTAATAATAAGAAATGAGCTATCAAGCCATGAAAAGACACAGGGAAAGAAACTTTACATGCAAATTGTAAAGTGAAAGACGTCACTCTGAAAAAGCTGAAGACGATGGGATTCTAAATATATAACATTTTTTACAAAGCAAAACTATCAAGAAATAAAAAGATCAGTGGCTGCCAGAAATTGGCAAGAGCAGGAAGACAGAAGAGGTAAGTGAAGCGCTGAGGGTTTTTTTTGGTTAGGGATGTGAAACTATTCTGTATGGTATTATAATGGTGGATATATGATGAATTTTGCCAAATCTATACGACTAACTGTACAATAAAAAGAGTGAACCTAAACTAGGAACATTAATAATAGTTTATAGTTAATAATAATATATTAATATTATTTCCTCAGTGGTAAATGTTCCATACCAATTAAAGATGTTAATAACAGGAAAATGTAAGGGGTGGCTGTAGAGAGAGAATATATGGGAAAGCTTTGCTCTTTGTGTTGAATTTTTTTGTACACTAAAATCATTCTACAAAATCTATTAATTAAAAAAAAACTGCAAGGAAATAGAAAGAAACCTACAATATAATTGGAGATTTCAATATCACTCTTTTAATATGGGATAGTATACTTAAAATGAAAACCATGAAGGATAAAGTCTTGATCAACATTTTAAATCAATTTAATCTAATTTTCACTTATAGAATAATCAATTGAAGAAAATAAAAAGGACAATTAGATGGCTGGGTCATATGGTACATCTAGTTCTAGATCCTTGAGGAATCGCCATACTGTTTTCCATAATGGTTGAACTAGTTTACAATCCCACCAACAGTGTAAAAGTGTTCCTATTTCTCCACATCCTCTCCAGCACCTGTTGTTTCCTGACTTTTTAATGATCGCCATTCTAACTGGTGTGAGATGGTATCTCATTGTGGTTTTGATTTGCATTTCTCTGATGGCCAGTGATGATGAGCATTTTTTCATGTGTCTGTTGGCTGTATGAATGTCTTCTTTTGAGAAATGTCTGTTCATATCCTTTGCCCACTTTTTGATGGGGTTGTTTGTTTTTTTCTTGTAAATTTGTTTGAGTTCTTTGTAGGTTCTGGATATTAGCCCTTTGTCAGATGAGTAGATTGCAAAAATTTTCTCCCATTCTGTAGGTTGCCTGTTCACTCTGATGGTAGTTTCTTTTTCTGTGCAGAAGCTCTTTAGTTTAATTAGATCCCATTTGTCAATTTTGGCTTTTGCTGCCGTTGCTTTTGGTGTTTTAGACATGAAGTCTTTGCCCATGCCTATATACCCAAAGGATTATAAATTATGCTGCTATAAAGACACATGCACACGTATGTTTATTGCGGCACTATTCACAATAGCAAAGACTTGGAATCAACCCAAATGTCCATCACTGACAGATTGGATTAAGAAAATGTGGCACATATACACCATGGAATACTATGCAGCCATCAAAAAGGATGAGTTTGTGTCCCTTGTAGGGACATGGATGCAGCTGGAAACCATCATTCTTAGCAAACTATCACAAGAACAGAAAACCAAACACCGCATGTTCTCACTCGTAGGTGGGAACTGAACAATGAGATCACTTGGACTCGGGAAGGGGAACATCACACACCGGGGCCTATCATGGGGAGGGGGGAGGGGAGAGGGATTGCATTGGGAGTTATACCTGATGTAAATGACGAATTGATGGGTGCTGACGAGTTGATGGGTGCAGCACAGCAACATGGCACAAGTATACATATGTAACAAACCTGCACGTTATGCACATGTACCCTAGAACTTAAAGTATAATAATAATAAATTAATTTAAAAAAAAAGGACAATTATTTTCAAGAGTATGCAGGACACTTACCAAAATAATCCATATTCAGAGCAATTAAACAAATCACAATGAATTTAAAATGATCCAAGCTACATAAATTATTGTCTCTTACCATAATGATATCAAATTAGAAACAAAAAAACAGAGCTCTCTCTAGAAAATCCCCAAAGTATTTGGGATTAAATAATAGGATTCTAATCATTGATTGGTGATAGAAGAAATCAAGAGAAATATTAGGAAGTATTTTACTCAGAAAAATGCAACATAACATTTGTAGGATGCCATTTGACAGCAATATAGGTAAGAAAAGTTTTTTGCACTGTAAATCTATATTAGAAAAAGAAATTTCTCACTTCAATTACCACAGATTCCACTCAAACTAGAAAAATCAAACAGAAATTATAGCCATAGTAAGCAGCATAAAAAATGTAAATGAAAACAATTGAAATAAAGATTTAAAAAATTAAAAATTAATGAAACCACACCTGATTCTTTTAAGATGAAGTTTGAAATAAACTTGTCATAGTAATCAGGAAAAAAGAGACATAAATTATCAATATTAGAAATGACAAAAATTACATGAATTTTAACAAGATCTTCAGGTAATTTTGATGCCTGACAGCTGCAGAATAATGGAGTCCGACTAGCTTTCCGTTTTTCTCCTTTTTACCCCTCTGTCCCCCACACTAACATTTCGTATCTAAAAGCAAGTTTGTCTATACACCTCTCACATATTTTTCCCACCTGAATTCTATATATTACCTCATTACATAGAAGAAAAATAATAATCGTTTTAAAGCAAGTAAATTAAAGCAATTTAAATATATGTATAATTTTGTAATAAAATAAAATCTACATTATTACCTAGAGCTGAAATCATTTGCCCAATTTTGTGTGGTTTGTCATTTCTGAGTCATTAAGAAAGATTTTAAATGAAGATAAATAATCAAGATCCTGAGAAATTATGTACTTTGATCCTCCGGGTTTCTTCAATTCTAATAACTGTATGTAAACAATTATTTATACAGTGTGCTTGGTGTTCAAAGTGTATATAAATTACAGTGTCTTCTTTCTTAGTGAAAGTTGTAAAGCCCACAAAATAAAAGTATAAGCTTAATTTCCTTAACAACATCTTAGATATAACATTATCTGTTTAGTTTGAATTTATTCCAATTTGCATGTGATATTATTCATTTTATTTTTAACTGATTATTTGCATATATTTTAGCTAAAACCACACTGAAAAAAATAATGAGGTATTTCAGATATAATTTAAAGAAGAGCTAAAAATGAGGTTTGTCTTAGAATACAATTATAAACAGAAATTCAACATCAGATTTTACCAAAATTGCTGACAGAATGAAACAAACAAACAAACCAAAACAGGAAAAACAAAGGACAAACAACAATTACGGGAATTTCCTTAACAGAAAGTCAGATATGGGATGAGAAAAGTCAGCAAGAATGGCATAAAAACATGTGGATGTGTAGCTGGAAATATAATGAGAGACAAATATTTTTTCGGAAATCTCAATTTTTTTGACGGCCATTCTAAAACTCATTTGGCCGGTGTTAGAATATCAAGATGCAAAAATCCGCTCATTTAAGGGTCACAATAATCCAGAGTGGGCGTTTTTGTTTCCGTGTTTTCAGCTTTCAATCCCTTTATACTCTGCTCAGATATCTGTGAAGCTCTCAAATCTTGGTTCCCAAAGATGGAATCAAATGTTGACTACATACAAGAATTTGTCAGACGACAGAAAGTAAGATGTCTCTATTTGTTGTATTACCTTTTCTTCCAATGAATTTTCCAAATATGTGTAAATATGGACTCAAAGTATACACTGCAGAATACAAACAGCAGAAGCAGTGACTTTTTAAATCTTTCCTCTATCTACATGATAAATAATTTTAAAGTTATCTGCACTATATTAATTCAAAATTAAAGTATAATTTAAAATGATAGAAAAGACATATAGGCAATTTCCAACCTCTGAGTGACTCAATCTTGAATAATATTATTCAATAGTAAATATAATAAATATATATAATAGTAAAGTGTTTATAATTCCATCATTTGTACTTGTGCTAACCTAATTCCAATAATATTTATATTTTGTTTAGTACTAAAAATCACTTGCAATATTTCAACACAGAGCAAACAATGGTTAACATTTATGTAGAATGCTGACCAACCTAGATCAACAAGTAAAATTTTAACAGCAGCGTTTTAAAGTAACAATATGTCTTAATATTTCTATGTCCTTATATAGTTTCCTTAACAGGGTTTTAATGGTTTATATATAAGAATGTATCTAACAAATCAGCTATTATTTGATATAATGTAAAATTTATACTTGAATATTTAGTTTTTCCAAGTCTTACAGTTATAAACAACACAGAAACTAATACATTTGTTGTCTTTATGTTTATAGAGTAGATGAAATCTCAACAGAAAGCAATTATACTTAAGTGATCATCAAACTCTATATAATGCATATAAAATCACATAGTAGAATATACGGTCCTTACTAGGTATAAAGTAACACTTGATTCCTTTCTCAAATTATATTTAATGGTCACATGATTTGATAATTTTAAGTGGTCATTCTCATATTCTGAATGTTCTGAATAGTAAAATATATTTAGTTTTTAATCAACTGATTAAATACCTTTAAATAGATATATTTCAGTTTCTTATCATAAATAACAGCTATTTTATTTAATAATAAATTCATAATGTTAAGAGGGAAATTAATGGAAAAATAGCTGTGGAATTAGTTATTAGTATGCAAACCTTTCATAAAATCATTCAAACACTTATCTACCTAACCAACACATATGCATTCTTTCACAGTTAAGTGTTGAGAACAGTTTACATTTACAGTCTTAGCATAAATATTTACTCAGTTTAAGTGTGCAATTTAATAACTTTAGTAAACTATACGCAGCCATGTGGGATCATCCACTATCAAGGTATAGAATATGTCTATCACCCTAAAAGGTTTCCTTATGATCCTTTGCAATTGATTACTCCTTCCTGACACCAGCAACAGGCAGACACTGATTTTCTTCTCACTATTGTATTGCCCTAGAATCTTATAGAAATTTAATTTTAAAATGTTAAAATTTTAAAATGTTGAATTTATGTTTTTTCTTTCATTTACAAAATGCTTTTGATATTAAGCCAGTTTTTTTTTTTTTTTTTTTTTTTTTTTTTGTAAATTAGTTGTTCCCTAAATTCTCTTAATTTTATGTAGTATTTCTTAGTTTGGCTATAATATAATTTATTTTCCATTACTTGCTGGATATTTTGGGTTGTTTCCAACTTGGAGTTATTAAAAACAATGGTGCTATAAACTTTTGCACTCAACACTTTTTGTGAATGCATTTGTGCTTATCTTGGTTAAATATCTAGGAGTACCACGGATAAGTTACACGGTATACGTGTGTTTCTATGTTACCACCATACTGTTTTCCAAGGTTCAGTATCATTCACATTCCCACCTGCTATGCATTTGAGAATTCAACTTGCTCCACTTTCTCATCTACACCTGATGTTGTCAACCTTTCTAATCATTTCACTGTGTAATGGTTTCCTATTGTTTTAAATTTCACTTCTCCAATGAATGGAGACACTGAGCATTTTTTCATATGATTTATTTGAATACAGGCCAATTGTTAGGTTTATGCTTTGCAAATATGTTCTCCCAGTTGTGGTTTGTCTTTTTATTTTCTTAGTTGCGCATTTCAAGGAGTAAAAGTTACTTATTTTTATATTTTATTTTATCTTTTAGTTGGTAGATTGAAATAATCTCAATCGTGCTTAAGAATTATTTGTCTAACCTATGTAACAATGCCCTGTGTTTTTCTCTACAAGTGTAATGGTTTTATCTCTTAGTTTTAAGCATATGACTAATTTTGAGTTTGTTCTTCTATAAGGTGTGAGATAGAGATGGAGGTTAATTCTGTTCTATATAAATATGCAGATATCCAAGCACTATTTTGTTATAGACCATGTTTCCTCATTAAATTCCCTAGAAACTTTACAGAAAATCAATTGATAATGTATGTGTGAATGTATTCCTTTGCTATCAATGCTCTATTATATTCTATTGATCTACATATCTGTTCTACAGCATGCCACATTATCTTGTTTACATAGTTTAACAGTAAGTCTTGAACTCTTGTTCTCTCAACCTTGTCTTTTTCAAGATTACTCTATTTTAGGTATTGACTTTCAATATAAGTTTTAAAATCAGCTTATCAAGTTTTAATAAGCATAGATGCCTATTAGAAATGAGATTGCATTAAAAACTACATTAATTCTCAGTGATTGCCATCTTAACAGTATTGAATCCTTAAATTCACTAACTTAATATGTCACTTTGCTTATTTAGGTGTTTACTTTCTTTCTTTTTTTTTCTTTTTTTTTTGAGACAGAGTCTCGCTCTGTCGCCCAGGCTGGAGTGCAGTGGCCAGATCTCAGCTCACTGCAAGCTCCGCCTCTCGGGTTTAAGCCATTCTCCTGCCTCAGCCTCCCGAGTAGCTGGGACTACAGGCGCCCGCCACCTCGCCTGGCTAGTTTTTCGTATTTTTAAAGTAGAGACGGGGTTTCACCATGTTGGCCAGGATGGTCTCGATTTGCTGACCTCGTGATCCGCCCGTCTCGGCCTCCCAAAGTGCTGGGATTACAGGCTTGAGCCACCACGCCCGGCCTAGGTGTTTACTTTCTATTTGCAATTTTTTGTAGTTTTTGGTAAGCAGGTATGCATATCTTTATTTTTCTTCCTGAATAATTTTTCTGAAGTCTATTTTAAATAGAATTCCTTTTATTTTCTAAATTTGGGTGCAGATATCCCTATTACAAACTGATTTTAATTTCTTTAGATTATAACCAGAAGTGGATTACTGTATCATATTTCTAGTACTCAGAAGAACAACTATTTTAAACTTTGACTTTGTGCCAGGTAATCTTGCTAAATTCACATGTCGATTTTAGTATACTATTTTGAAGATTTCTTAGGATTTTCTATGAACATGATCATAGAAAATCCTAAGATTTTCTGCTAATCAAGACAGTTTTGCTTTTTCTTTTCTAAACATAAGATGTTGTTATTTTATTTTCTTGCCTTAGTCCAACTGGCTAGAACATTTGTGCAATGATGAATAGATCCAGTGAGAACAGGAATTATTGCCTTGTTTCTCATGTTACGTAGAAAGCATTGAGACTTTTAACTTTCAATAAGATGCTAGCTCTAGGTTTTTCATAGATGGCTTTTATCAGTTTGAAAAAGTTCTCTTTTATGTCTACTTTAAGGATTTTTTCATTAATGGTAATTGAAACTTTAAAAATTCATTTTCTGTGTCTACTGGAATGACCTTATGATTTTGTTTTCTTTTACAGTCTGTTACTAACATGAATAGCATTCTTTGATTTTCTGATGCTTAAGTAATCTCAAATTCCTGACAAAATATGCTACTTCTTAAAGAAGTATTGACATTTTATATTTGATTTCATTCTATTAACAAAAATTTTGTTATTGATCATGAGGAATATCAGCATATGGCTTTTTGGTAATATTATTATCTAGTAATATTGATTTCTTAAAATCAGTTGGGAAGTATTCCTTGTAACTTTTTTTAAGGATTTTTTGTAAGATTATACTAGTCTTTCTCCTACAATATTTCGTATAGTTGCCTGCAAATGTATGTACCCATTAATCAACCTCTTTTCATTTTCCCCTCTCCATACCCTTCCCAGCTTCTGCTAACCATTAATCTGCTTGCTATGTTCATGAGATCCACTCTTTTAGCTCCCACATGTCAGTGAGTACGTGCAATATTTGTCTTTGTGTGCCTGGCTATTTCACTTAACATAATGATCTCCAGTTTTATTCATGTTGTGTAATGTTCTTTTTAATGGCTGAATAATGTTCCATTTTGTATATATGCCACATTTTCTTTATCTGTTCATTCACTGATATACACTTAGGTTGATTCCATATCACTGCTATTGTGAATAGCAATTCAGTAAACATCAGAGGGCAGAAATCTCTTTTACAAACTGATTTTAATTCCTTTAGATTATAGCCAGAAGTAGATTGCTGCATCATTTGGCAGTTCTATGTTTAGTTTTTGAGGAAAGTTAATATTATTTTTCAAAATGGCTCTACTGGGTCACATTCTCAACAACAGTGTATACAAGGGTTCTGTTTTTTCTACATCACTGCCAAGACTTGTTACCTTTCATCTTTTTTATAATAGCCATTCAGACAGATGTGAAGTAATGTCTCATTGTGGCTTTAATTTGCATTTCCCTGATAACTAGAGATGTTGGGCATTTTTTACATATCTCTGTTGGTCATTTGTATTTATTTGATAAATGTCTGTTTAGGTCCTGTTACCATTTTTTTAATCAAGTTGTTTTCTTGCTATTGAGTTGTTTGACTTCCTTATATAATTTTAATATTAGCCTCTTAATCTTATGTATCATTTACAGATATTTTCTCCTAGTCTGTAGCTTGTGTCTACACTCTGTTAATTGTTAGCTTTGCTCTGCAGAAGTTTTTCAGTTTGATACAATCTCATTTGCCTATATTTGCTTCTGTTGCCTGTGATTTTAGAGTCCTTTCCAATAAATCATTGCCCAGACTAAGGTTTTGGAGCTTTGTCCCTGTTTTCTTCTACTAGTTTTATAGTTTCAGGGAATTTTTTTTCCCTCTAAGTTAAAATCTTTATCCATTTTGAGTTGATTTTTTGTATATGGTGTGATGTAAGGGTCCAGTTTGATTCTTCTGCATGTAAATATTGTTTTCTCAATGCTATTCTTTGAAAAGGCTATCCTTTCTCCAGTGTGTTGTTGGTGCCTTTGTTGATAATCGATTGATCACGGTTCTAGGTCAGTAGTTCCTTCAACAGAGCATTAGCATTTTTGTTTGTTCGTTTTCAAACATTGTTTTAAAAATGCTAACATTTTCATTTTTTAATTATTTGTATTTCTCTGTTGAGCTTTTGTTATGTTTCTGTGGAGATTTCTTATTTCTAGGCAAGCATTCTTATTTGTTTACTCTATGAATATCTTTGCTTTATTTCATCAAAGGTGATTACAATAGCTACTTTAAAATCCCATCTTTAGTTACAATAAGAGGTTCATATTGGGGGTCAGATTCAGTTGTTTCTGTTTCCCTTGATAATATGTTCCATTTTCTTAGTTCATATTTCTATTAATTTTAAATCGTATTTCAGTCATTCTAAATGTTTCTCTGACAAATATTTTCTTTCCTTTTGCAGACAGGTACAAATCTTGTGTAGGAGTGTATTTCAAACTCTTTTTCTTGGGCAGTAGCTCCAATCTTAGTTCAAGTCTTTTGTTTTAAGTTGAGCATCTTTGGGTCTTTTCTGCATATGTCTGATGGTTCAGTCATAGATCACAGTAAATAGGGATGCAATTTCTTCTCTGTTTTTGTTTGTTAGTTTTTGGTTTTCCCTTCTAGGATCCTCTCGTCTTCAATGATCACGGCTGAAAATGCCTGATTCTCTCAGTCAGAGAGTGACATTTTTTTTCCTTCACTATTTGTCTCTACTGCTGACATATATTTCACTCTTTAGCCCCAAGCTTAAAATCACCAATATCAGGAATTTACTTCATACTGCTCTTCTCCTCTCCTCCTCTGAGTACGCAGTTCCCATGAGAATCTATGCACTTTTCTTTATTTTCCAGCGCTTTCACGTAGTTTTTTGTGTTACTTCCAGGCTTTCTAGTCAGGGTTTCCACAGGAAAGTGGGGTCTTAGTGACTACTGAAGTGTGGTTTACTTAGTTATTATAGGAACCATAATTCCATTTCTTTTACATAAACATAACATAATTACAAATAACTAGAGCCTGCAATATTCAATCCCAATTGTCAAGTTCTTATTCATTATTATAACATTCCATTTCTTCCCACATAAAGATTATCTTCAGTAAATATAACAAAAATACAAAATAATATATTCCTAGAATATCATTTTATTCTAAAAGTTTCTATTTTATTGACTAGTGACATCTACACTGATACTCTTATAATAGGTTTTTTAATATTAATATAGTATTATGGCAACTGCCTGAGTATAATCCAGATTTAGTTTTATTACTCTTGTTATTAATATTATTATTATTCAAGAATATAATTAATTTGAGATGGAGCAATACACTTACTTCTATTTTATAAAGTCGCTAAGAATTTTGCCAATTAAGGAAAATACATGGTGGTAATGATGATTGATTGGTTTGATTTCATGTTTATCCATGATGATCATCCCTAGAAATATCAGGTAATGAGATACATATTTTACATGTATTTAATCAGACATTCCAAAACCCTATGAGTTAGCTATTATTCAGCAAATAGATAAGCAAATGGGTCATAGGAAAGTTACTTGTCAAAGGTCTTATAGCTATTAAGCATCACCACAAGTATTTGAGAACAGATAGTTTGTTGCTAGGATTGTATGTACTTTTAAAAATTAATATATGGTTTATAATATTTAGAACTTTTTTCATTTAATAATTTTTTATTATGTGTGTGTGTCTCCTTTACTCCATATTCTATTATTTAACACCCATAGCAACATTTAAAAAATGATTATGACATAATTTTTTCTCAACAAAATTTCAAATAGAATTATTGATTTATAATTTTGGAATGGGACACAGAGCCTGATAACTTTGTCTAATTTAATTGCTGCCTTGAAGAGAAATAACATGGATTTATCATGACTGGTAATGACCAATGAAATATTAATACATCTGTTGTTTTTTTCCTCTTGAATGTGATATTTTTGTAACCTGTAGGAGAGAAAATGAAAAAATATAGATCATAAGAATATAACAGATGACATGTCTGTTTTGAGTACAGTTGTCACAGCAGTAAAATGGGTAAAATAAAGAAAGAAGAAAGCAATAAAAGGAAAGAAAGAAAAGAAAGAGAAAGAAAGAAAGAAAGAGAGAGGGAGGGAGGGAGGGAGGGAGGGAGGGAGGGAAGAAGAAAGGAAGAAAGGAAGAAAGAGAAAGAAAGAGCCACATCAATCCCTTTCTCCACCTAGGCATTACTAGAAGGTAAGGCATAGCCTCTGGTTACATAGTTTATGTCTGGGTTTTCAGTGCCCCTCCCTGTGACAAAGAAGGAGAGAATTCAAAGGCTTCACACATCTTAACTTCACATGATTAGATAGAGAACCCTCAAAGATTTGGACAATGAATAACTTGCTTCCAGCAATAGACAGAATGGCAAGAGTAAAGACATTAATTTGCACTAGAAATGGAGGTTGGAATTAACAGTTCCCTCATGAGTAATGGCACAATATATGCATGATGAACTTTAAAAGAAACTAGACTTTTTAACAATGTGCTCCTAGCAACACTCAACACAAGATTATATTGATGTTAATTTTCTCTTCCCACTAAGTGAGCTCTCTGGGAACATATATTGCTGGGTAAATCTATGCAGAGATCTCAGGAAATAGGAGCCAGTTTTTCTTACCAATTTCCATTTTTCAGCCCAGACTCTCAGGTCAAGTCTGTTAAGTTATATAGTCCAGAGATGCCCCTATTCATAAACTTAGGAAAGAGGCAGTCCCTCAAAGATGCCTTATTCCGGGGCTGGCGTGGTGGCTCTCGCCTGTAATCCCAGCACTTTGGGAGGCCGAGGCAGGTGGATCACCTGAGGTCAGGAGTTCAAGACCAGCCTGGCCAACCTGGTGAAACCCTGTTTCTACTAAAAATACAAAAATTAGCTGGGTGTGGTGGCGAGTGCCTGTAATCCCAGCTACTCTGCAGACTGAGGCAGGAGAATCACTTGAACCCAGGAGGCAGAGGTTGCAGTGAGCCGATATCATGCCAGTGCACTCCATTCTGGGTAACAGAGAGAGACTCAATATCAAAAAAAAAAAAAAAAAAAAAAAAAAAAAAAAAAAAAAAAGAAAAGAAAAGAAAAGAAAGAAAGAAGCTTTATTCCATTCTCCCTTTCCTTATCATCCTCACCCTCGCAAACCCAACACGTACCTGTAGGTCCCACGCTATACTTTGGCATATAGCCAGATGCCTCTTTAATTTTAAAATTAATTTTTTGGGTCTCCATTTTCAGAAGAAAATGTCTCTTTGGAAACTTTTCTACCAATAAGCATACAGAAATAAAAATTACGAGTCTATATGGATTAAAATATTTACTTTCTTTTCTTTTGTCTAATCAATATCAGGTCTATTGCTAAAGGATTAGCATTAGTCATAGATTTTGGGGAGTGAAAATAGTTATTTCATCTATACATATAAAGCACAAACAGAATATATGTACACACATGATGTTGGGCAGTTGCCAGAAGTTCTCACGTTGAAAGAGGAACTATTATGTAGGGCCCACTGAAAGGATGGACTTTATTTTCCAGAAGTACTGAGTTCAGATTTCACCTTCACTCTGTAATGGCTGGGGACTTCAGTAAAATATTTAATCTTCCCAAGCCAGTTTTCTTCATCTGTAAAATGAAGCTAAAAATTGTGTCACCTTTTGTAACTGGCACAGAATTAGTATGGTAAGTCCCTGGCACAGTGTCAGTATGTGTTGGAGAAAGTGAGAGATAATTTTACTGATTAAATTGATTTACTTTCTACAGAAAAGGGATGTGTTCTTACCGTCTGTGACACAGGGGCCCTTGAATGAGAACTTTGTTGCAGTCATTTGTGGAATAAAGGATAGATCTCATCAGTAGGGATAATGATTTGGAAAATGATTTTTGACAATGAAGGTAAAGATATCTGTGTAAGATATGGTGTTTTGCTAAAAGTTCATAAGTATTCAAAGTGGCAGAAATTATTTTTATATTTGTGCCAAATCTGTCCTTTGAAATACCAAATGTGCACTTTTAATCTTTTTTTTTAAAGATATCATTTTAGCCTCTCTTTACTAAATTTCCAGGACACAATTTTGTATTTAAAAATGAACTAATGGGCTTAGGGAGCTTAAACGTGAACAAAGAAATACAGTATGATCGAAATTTGCCTCTTCAGTAAATTTCAATATATTTCTCCTTCACTAGTTGTGCATCATATAATGAGCAAAAGACATAAGTGATTGTTACAGAAAAATCAAGACAAATACAACATTTCATAGGCGGAGATAGTGCTAATATCTTGAAAATAACCTAAATTTCTAAATTAACACTAAGCCAAATTCCCATCTTTATTAATGAATTAATATGAACCACAAAAGTGAACAGCTCTTGGGAACAAGACCATTTTTTTTTCTTTTCTTATCCAGCCATGTCACACCTACGTTACTTCAAAAGTTGAACTATCCTGGGAAACTTCTTAAGCTAATACTTATGTATGGTATTTTTTTTTCTGAACACATTAAATTTTTAAATTTCCACCTATCAATTGCAGTTTTAATCACACAAATGTTTTCAGGTCACTCTATCCTTTAGTGTAGTGGTCCACTCCTGGAAACTATGTATTTCCTTTACAGAGTTGATTCCTATTGGCATTCTGCTTGCATTTCCATGCTATACAATTATTGTTTGGAAAATGAAGACTTATTACATTTTTTTAAATTAGACTTTAAGTTCTAGGGTACATATGCATAACGTGCAGGTTTGTTACATATGTATACTTGTGCCATGTTGGTGTGCTGCACCCATCAACTCGTCAGCACCCATCAACTCGTCATTTACATCAGGTATAACTCCCAATGCAATCCCTCCCCCTTCCCCCCTCCCCATGATAGGCCCCGGTGTGTGATGTTCCCCTTCCCGAGTCCAAGTGATCTCATTGTTCAGTTTCCACCTATGAGTGAGAACATGCAGTGTTTGGTTTTCTGTTCTTGCGATAGTTTGCTGAGAATGATGGTTTCCAGCTGCATCCATGTCCCTACAAAGGACACAAACTCATCCTTTTTTATGGCTGCATAGTATTCCATGGTGTATATGTGCCACATTTTCTTAATCCAGTCTGTCACTGATGGACATTTGGGTTGATTCCAAGTCTTTGCTATTGTGAATAGTGCCGCAATGAACATAGGTGTGCATGTGTCTTTATAGCAGCATGATTTATAATCCTTTGGGTATATACCCAGTAATGGAATGGCTGGGTCATATGGTACTTCTAGTTCTAGATCCTTGAGGAATTGCCACACTGTTTTCCACAATGGTTGAACTAATTCACAGTCCCACCAACAGACTCATTCCATTTTACATAAGATTTATTCTATATCTTGCAACTTGCAAAGTTCTGGTCTAAACATGCAAACACAAAGAAAGTTAGTTGAATAAGTGAATGATTCTACCTTTCAATGATTTTTTTTTTTTATCCACACAAAAGTTTTTTATGATACTCCACATGGAAATTATTTCAGATATTTGTGTAAGCACATATTTTTTCTTCCCAAACATTAGGAAAACTTTACATATACTCTGGGAGAAATGAGGAGCTACTGAGATGTTTTCCACAAAATGACATAATTTAGTGTTCCATTTTAGAAATGTCACATTGGTTGGCTATTAAGAATAGTCTCCTAGGGCCACAGCTGGGAAACCAGATAAAAGGTTATTGCAATGGTCCTGTCAAGAAATTAGAGGTGTGTGGGAAATGGTGACAATTGTAAGAAGGGAGAAAGCGTCAAATTCTGGATAGTCCTCTAAGGTGTATTTTCATGTAAGTTAATATGAGATATGAAAAAAGGGGGGCTTTTGAATTATTTGCCTAAGAATTGATTTGCCTAATTATTAGGCACATTTGTTTGCCTAATAAATGATAGATAGAGTTACCATTAAGAGAGAAGGAATGCAGAGAAAAACATTTGAAGAACTGAATAATCAAGAATTCAGTTTAGGGCATATATATTTGGTAACACTGATTAGACATCAAAATGGGGAAAACTACTATTCTTTATAACCAGAGTTTAAATCTATTTCCTTAAGAACTCTGCTGAGAGTTTCATTTCTTCAGGTTGTTAACAAAATAGAAATCTAAAGCTTTAGGTCATTAATAGGTGAATAATTATTCTACAGTTTTGAAAAGACTTAAAATTCATTGATCACCTACATAGAGTTCTGTTGAACAGTATTAAGTGACCACAGGTGCCCAGGTCCACTTTATATTTATAAAACTTGACCTAATTAGCAACTTATTAGAACACTAAGAAAATGGCATTCATGCAAGTTTCTAAGAAATAAATATAAAAATGTTCTTATTTTAAAAAATACACGTGTGTGTACATGGATATATTCATATGCGTACATGCATATGTCCCATATTAAATAACATTTTCATCTACGAAACTAATATTAAAACATTCATAGTGTCAAGTTCTCAAGGGATAAGAAAAAAAGTATATCACTCATTGGAAATGAGTATGTCAGTATATCATATTTTTTTAAAAAACAATA
The DNA here is from genome assembly GCF_037993035.2 of Macaca fascicularis. Lineage (NCBI taxonomy): Eukaryota > Metazoa > Chordata > Mammalia > Primates > Cercopithecidae > Macaca > Macaca fascicularis. Next base: position 90,012,526 of record NC_088380.1, on the reverse strand, counting down.
CATTTGAATCACTAACAATATAAAATGCTTCTGACTACATATATAATAAGATGCTTACTAAGTTATTATTTATTGTGTTGAGAAATTGAAGTTAAGAATATTAAACTCAAGAAAATGTTTAAATTATTATCTACATTATGGATAACGTGCACAATAATGATCATTTTATTCAAAGTTTTTTTCTTGGCGTAGTAAAATTTTTAGAATATAATTAAGTGTAAAATATAAATACAGAATAATCTCAATTTTTGAAAAAATAGCTCATTTGGGCTACTTTTACAATTCATATATAAATGCATAGGGCTTCATTTTATAACATGTACATAAATGGATTTCTGTGTGTGTGTGTGTGTGTGTGTGTGTGTGTGTGTGTGTGTGTGTGTTTATGTATGTGTTTGTGAAGATTGGGAGGTAATAACACCAAAATCTATCATTAATTATGATTAATATGGTGGGTGATAGGAAAACAATCTATTATTTCCTTTTTTACAGTTTTCTATGATTTACAAAGAGCATACGTGAATTTAATAATCAGAAAAGATAAGTGGACCTAGTATTTTAAATGTCTGAATAGAAGGCTTGAAATGTTTTATACAAAACTGGTCTTCTGAAGGTGTTAAAGTCATTTGGATTCCTAAAGAAGACTAATAGAAATAGAAAAATTTGGATTTGTTTCAGCCATTTCCAGATTAGTTCTTGCTAATAAATTCAAGCGGTTTTAAGGCATAGAAGTGTGTTATCTATACTTCTCCAACATTATAGCCATCTTTCAGTCTTTAGCAGATAATTGGAACCAAAATCTGCTTCAAATGGTGAGACAGTGTGTTATGTTTTGGTTTAAAAAAAGGAAAAAAGAAAATCTGCATATTTAATTCTAGATTCCTTGATGGCATGGTTTGCAATTATTTCCAACTTGAAAAAGACAGTGATACCAGGAAAGTATGAGGGCAATTTTTTACTTTCCAGATTACACATGAATACATATTTTAGAATATTAAATATAAATACAAACTCTAGAATACTAACATAAATATGAATGCAAAATAATATGTGCATTACCTACTCTTCATAATGCGAAAAATTATACGTTATACATTAAAAATTGTACATTGATCATTATACATGAAAAAATTGTTCAAATTCACAGTAAAGTAGCTTCTCATCATAAAAAGTACCTCTGTAAGAAAGAAAATATTCTGCTTTCATGCCTGAGATGTACCAAGTTGTATGTGTTACATACTATGTGACAATGTAAATACATTTTGCAAAGAGAACAAGATTTTACAAATTATATAATCAACTATATATATATTTATCATAAAATTTATTTTTTCAGATATTCATGCATGACTTTTCTGTGGTAGACCATCATGTTCTTTAAATGAAACTTTAATATAATTAAAATGTTTAAACACTTAATTTATATGCAAAATAACTAAAATTATTCTTGAGTAAACCAAAAATGATGACTATATGACCCTATTATCTTGAGATGAAGAAGACTATCATCCTGTTAACTGTACAGAAACAATTGAATGGGAAGACATCAATCTAGAATAGTTATGGTAACATTTCAATTTAATACAATCTAAGAGTCTGATATATTTTATTTTCTTTTTTTATGTTTTTTCTTGCAGGATATGACCACTCTGTTCTTTTATTTTTTTAATTTTCTCTTTTGGTTATCACATTTTCCTCCCAGATACCTCTCATTTTGAATGTTTCCACCAGAATTTATATTCCTTTTCAACTATTATTAATTGGCCATTTCATTATTATGATGTTTATCCTAGCTGACATATCTTTTCTTCATTAATTTGCTCTTTACTGTTGATTATACGTGAAGTCTTCACAAAATATTTTGCCTACTATCTTAATTCCAATAGTGGTGTCTATTTGAAGCCAAAGAGAGAATAGTTTTAAACATGAATTTCCTGTATATATAATCACATAATCAAGAACAGTAATGATATGATTCTAGCAGGCCTAATAGCTTTGGTAGATGGTAAAGATAATGTTATAAGACCCTAAATATAGTGTCTGTTTTGTGTTAAAGTAACATAAAATAATAAATGTGTAGTCATTACATGTAAAGAAATGTTCTTTACAAGTGTTAAATGATAGAAAACCAAATTAACATAAATAGTTTTGCAGAGAAACTATATTTTCAAGAGTATTCTTCTTCTACTTTTGTCAATATTCAAAGGCCTATACTAACTTTAGGAAAACATTGAAATGAAGATGATAGAAATAAATCTATAAACTAATTTGGTAAATTATTAATGATAAGAGTAAACTTTACCTACATAATGACCAATTAGTTGATTAAATTAGTCTCAACAACAATCCATCTTTTCAGGAAAAAAATAAAATTGTATAAAATAGATATCCTCAGACTGAACTACATATCTAATTCAGTCAAAGTATTGATTCAGGTATTCAGGTTGCCTGTTTGATATATTCTAAATGGAGGCTGCATTTTTTGAAAGATTTAAAGAAGTTTATTTGCCTGTTTTACTTCAGAAAGTTTGTAAAGTCTACGCATTTTTATAAATCTTAATCTTTTACCTTCTCATTGATGAAAGTAACCTTTCCTTCTTCATATGACCTTTATAGCATTATTTTCAAATTGTAAAAAGGAATACTTGAGAATTTCAAATATAAAATGTTTTTAGCAAATATATTCATCCTTAACCTAAATATACTTCACAATATTCTCTTAGGACACTGAAATATTCCTGATCTGTAACTTATCACTGCAAAATAAAACAATTAGTCTCTTTATCTGTGAACAGTCATAGGGGTTTGATTGCAAAGCAATCGATTTTAGGATGGCTACTGTTTTACTTGAAAAAGAGATACATTTGTAAATAGTTTAATTTTAAAACATAAAACATCCACCTTCTCATTCTATAAAAAAACACAGTTTAATAAAGAAAATACAAAACTATTTTTTATGGAGTAATATATTATTGCTGGCTGACTTTATTATTTTCTCAGTTTATGCACTTTTAAGTGGTAAGTACCAAAGGTAGGTTCTCTTTATAATATTTAGTTAAAACATATGAAGAGAATCTACACTCTTTAATCACTATCTTGTCAATGCTGTGTGAGTTTGAATGTTGAGAGATGGAATCATGTATTTTCTGAATGTAGAATACTTGCAAGGGGTGAAGGAACGGATCCAGAATAACTAAAACAATTTTCAAAAAAGAAATACAAAGTTACTTCAACTACCTGGTTGAGAGACTCAAAAATTATTAAGGTTGTATGATATGACCGTAAAAAGCAAATAAATAAATTGAACAAAATAGCAAATCCAGAAATAAAACCACACATATAGAGTCAATAATTTTCTACAAACATTCACTAAAATTCAATTTGGAACAACAACAACAACAACAAAAACACTTAGACATTCATATGGAAAAAATGAGTGATGACCTCATACACCTCATACAATATGAAGAAAAAATAAAACCAGTGATGTGATTAAAATTATCCAAAAGAAAGAGGTATTACAAAAAATAAATAAAAGGGAATTTAAACTCTTCTATTTATTTGAGAAAATATATGGAAAAGAATGGGACAATTTGATAAGGTTAAAATGTGAAATTTTGAGACAATGTTCTTATGTATATTTCAAGTTTAGTAGAACCTCTTGTGGGTCTGATATTTTAATTTCAGAGAATCAAAAATAATTTTATTTTATTTACATTTCAATTTTTGTATTGCTATATAATTGTACATATTTTGAGGGTATATGTAGTATTTGGATGCATGTATATAATGTGCAATGATCATCTCGAATATTTACCATTTCTTTGTATTGGGAACATTGCAATTAGTTTTTTTAGCAATTTTGAAAAATACTATAAATTACTGTTAATTATAATTTATGCTTTCAATCTAACTATATTTTTGTACCTCTTAATCAACATCTCTTTAACCACTTCCTGTTTAGAATTGTGAAAATTTTTCCACATGAGTAACATTTTAAAGCATAATTTATAGCCAACACATTTTTAGAGTGTATGTCTATTCATTGGAAAGTGTAGGCAATATTGTACCTTAATAATTCATTGAATTGTGACATTTCATTGAATTTTGACAACAATAATCTTATAAGAGATAGTAATTTTATTTTATTTTTGATGTTCATACTTTATTTTGATGGCCATCTCGTTCTAAGTTCATAATGTTTTTTTAAGAATGTGATTTAAAACAATAACTCTTCTTTAAACATGTTACGTCATGTTCCATGGATGGGTAACTGCTTAAACTTGCGATATATACACACACACTATATATATATATATTTACATACATACACAAATATATATAAACACTATATATATTTGCACACTATATATACCCATAAATATACTATGTATACAAACATATTTATATATACATATTTATACATATATAATACATTCAGATAAACACAAACTATATATACTATTTGTTACTAAAAACAGAGTTTGCTAGTATATATATTATTGGTTCCTATATTAAATTATACTGGCTTTTTTGTAAAATAGAGTGAAACAATTATCACTCATTTCCTTTTAGTGCCATGGGTGGTGACCCAAAAGGGAACTGCTGAGAAGGGTAGACATAGATGTTGTAGTCAGATTGGGGCATAATAGGAAGTAAAAACTAAACAGATGTTGTAGTCAGATTGGGGTATAATAGGAAGTAAAAACTAAACAGAAGGAAAAACTAAACTAAAGCGCTTCTGCACTGCAAAGGAAACTATTATCAGAGTGAACATGCAACCTACAGAATGGGACGAAAGAGTTCGCAATTTATTTATCTGACATAGGGCTAATATCCAGAATCTACAAGGTACTTAAACACATTTACAAGAAAAAAACAAACAATTCCATCAAAAAATGGGTGAAGGATATGAACAGACACTTCTCAAAAGAAGACATTTATGCCGTCAACAAACATGAAAACATGCTCATCATCGTAGGTCGTTAGAGAAATGCAGATCAACACCACAATGAGACACCATCTCATTCCAGTTAGAACGACGATCATTAAAAAGTCAGGAAACAGATACTGGAGAGGATGTGGAGAAATAGGAATGCTTTTACACTTGGTGGGAGTGTAAGTTAGTTCAACCATTGTGGAAGACAGTGTGGCAATTCCTCAAGGATCTAGAATCAGAAATACCATGTGACCCAGCAATTCCATTGCTGGGTGTATATGCAAAGGATTATAAATCATTCTACTATAAAGACACATGCATACGTATGTTTATTGCAGCACTATTCACAATAGCAAAGACTTGGAACCCACCCAAATGCCCATCAATGATAGACCAGATAAAGAAAATGTGGCTCATATACACCATGGAATACTATGCAACCATAAAAAAGGATGAGTTCATGTCCTTTGCAGGGACATGGATGAAGCTGGAAACCATTATTTTCAGCAAACTCTCCTAAGAACAGAAAATCAAGTACCGCATGTTCTCGCTCATAAGTGGGAGTTGAACAATGAGGACACATGGACACAGGGAGGGGAACATCACATACCGGGGCATGTTGGGGGATGAGGGGCTAGGAAATGGGTAGCATTAGGAGAAATACCTAATGTAGATGATGGGATGATGGGAGCAGCAAACCACCATGGAACGTGTATAAATACCTATGTAACAAAAGTGCGCGTTCTGCACATGTACCCCAGAACTTAAAGTAATATAAATAAATAAATAAATAAATAAATAAATAAGAAAAAAAAGCCCCCTCCAAAAAACATTAGTAAGTTGAGTTCAGCAGCAAATATTATTAAAATTATAAAACATTTACTAAGGGGAATTAAAGAGTGGGATGATATAATGAAACACTCAACATTACTAAGATGTCAGCTATTTCCAAATTAATCTCACAATTAAAAAGCAATACCAGTTAAAATCCAATCAATCATTTCCTTGAAATTATCAAGTGTATACTAAAATTTATACAAAAATGCAAAGGGTACAGAATAACTAAAACATTTTTCAAAAAGTACGGAATTAGCATACTTTCACTACATGGTTGCAAGGCTCAAAAATTATTAAGGCTGTATGATATAATCATAAAAAGCAAATAAATAAATGGAACAAAATAGCAAATCCAGAAATAAAACTACTCATATGGAGTCAATAATTTTTACACACATTCAGCAAAATTCAATGAGGAACAAAAAAGTCTGGACATCCATATGGGGAAAAGTGAGCAACGGCCTCACACAATATGAAAATAATAATTTATGAAGAACAAACCTAAATATCTTTACTGCTTGCCAGCATGCCAAGATGTTTTAGGCAGGACACAAAAAGATAAAACAAAAGAAAAATATATATAAATTGTACTTTGTCATCATGAAAAACTTGGCCAATAAAGACACTCAGCTAAGAACATGCAAAAGCAAGTCTTAAAGTTTTCTGAGTTGTCGAACAGCTTTAGAGGAGCATGTCTGTATCCAGACAACCCAGGCATTGGGGTTAAAAGCTTCATTAAAAAAGTCGGTACTCGAGCTTGATTCAAAAAGAACAGAGACACCCTCTTTAGGGACCACAGAAGGTTAGAAAATGTGCCTTAATTCAGTAGTGTGGCTTTACAGTATAAACCTTTTGCCGAAAGTTTGCATTTTATCGGAGCATTGCGGCCTTCATTTCACCTCAAACAATTATTAGAAAAACGGAAGAAATATCCATAGCTGAGCTTAAATTTCCCACTACCACAATGAAAACAAAATCACATATTTCTTGAACATTGGTACTGGCAATATGATATTCATGCCTTCTGCAAAATATATAGTTGCCCACACACATATTTTAAAGAAATTGTTCCGTTTTTTGCCAGGAGCAAGAGATGCAAAACTTTCACAAACGTTCACATAGACTTTCTATGGAGTTCATTTTAACTCTATGTCAATGGCATAGAAAATATTGAGTCAGAGCAATGAATTAATCCACAAAGTAGTCTGTGGATACCATGGATATTTCTCTGAGCAGAACCATCACAAATGTATTGTGATTTTATTTTAAAAGAAAGTAATAATTTCTAACCCTTGTTTTGAGTAGAAAGAAAATGTAAATAGCCCTATTAACAAAATATGGATTTTGATTTTCTGAACAATATAAATGGCTGATAGTAATAGCTTTCCAAATAACATAATTTTTTTTCTTCGGGTAAATTCATCAAGCAAGTGAAAAAAGAACATACAGTTTTCTGAAATGGGAGAAAAGATAATAGGTGAACTTTGGAGAAGTCGAAAAAAGAGTTACTGATTTTTAGTTACTTCTAGAATGTCCTTGTATACTATTAAATAAATAATTAAAATATTGACCCAATAAATACTGGCAAGAAGAACAAATTATCCATAAAATAATTTACCTTCCTTTGTAAACAATCATCAGTTAACTCAGAAAAGATTATCTCTATGCATACTACTGCAGAACAGTACTCTAGGCGGCTGTGGACCCACCTAGTTTTCCCCCATTTCTTCTTCATGGTTCTCAAATAACTCTAGAATGGGCTGAGAATGCATTATTCTGAGATAGAGTTGAACTGCCTAAAACAACTCATATCTTGTTCCTGTTCCTTCAGGGAAATGTGGCATGTTGCGTTAGGGAGGAACTGCCCAGGATAGCCCGAGTTTCATTCCTGTCTTTCCTGGTAGCAGGGTATTTATCAAAGCTTTGTCCACTAATTCTCATGACCCCCAGGTGGCTCCAGGCCTCTGGGGGTCCCTTATCTATGGTGCAAGTGGGGCATGTGCAATCAAGGCTCCATCTACCTAGGACACCTTTCGGATCTACGGAGAATCAACTCACAATGGATCCTAGACTCCCTTTATTGTTGCCTATCTGTAAGCAATAAATCCACTTCCTATAACCTGTTATATATGAGTATGTTCGGTATCACTGGACTCAGACAGATTGGTAACCAGAGCACAGTAAGTCTGCTTCACAAATCTGTGGTTTGTGAAATAAAACAAATAGGTATCACAAGTAAATTTTGTTTTTTCCTACACTCTCTACTGCTACGTAGTGATATGTAAAATGATTTATATGTAAAGTTTTGTGTAAATATTTATAAAGTAAGCTAGTAAGTACAAGCTTTATGTTAGTATTGGACTTGACAGATTGGATCAAATTAGAGTTACTGAAAGAGATGAGTAAGGCAAATAAATTAGAAAAATACACAAATTACTCTCTTTAAAAGTTTTCCTATATAACTAACCTTTAATTGGCTTCCATATCTTTTAATATTAGTATTAATATATATTTCTACCAGAGTAACTTAAAATATTTGGATTATTGCTTTTGTCTATATAATAATATCTAGGGATCTAGAAACGTTATCAAGATTTTTATGTCGCCTATCATGTGACTTCCAAATCTTTTTTCCTCCACCTTTCTCTCAAACTGCACATACATTTCAGAAAAAAATTAAAATATTCAACTTTGCTTCTAGTTAGGATGCATATGTGAAAAACCAGCTATCCTACCATTACAATGAGAGAATAACATGTAATTCATGCAATCAGAACTTTACTAAAACCTATCAGAGAGCTAAAGACAAAGAAATCTAAAAGATAGAGTACTTTGAGCATTTCTTAGGTGAGTAGAACCTAGCCTGTTTTTATTCGTGGTGACAGAGGTGGATGAAGAAGCTAATCTCCCATAGAAGAAATGAAAGAACAAGTAGTGAAGGACACTCTGTTAGATCCAGTATCCTAAACAAAAGCTAGATCTCAAAATTCACCAAATCACTCCCATGAGATTTTACTAATTGTGCATTGGTGCTGAGCAGGGAAGTTGAAAGGGCTCTTGTCTTCTTAGAATGGCTGGAACTAGTACAAGTGTTCTCATCCCACCCTGCGATGCAGGAACTCAGTATAGAGCTGAAACTTTAAAACGTTGCATTTCAGCTCTGGCTCAATTCAATTCCTAGTTTTATTAGAGAGAACAAACCCTCATTCTAGCCATCTGGGGGAAAAAAGAGCAAAACCTTTCATGAGAAAAAATACTATTCTCAACTGTTACTTTATGCAAAGTGCCTGGCATCCTACATAGATGTGTGTGTTTGTGTGTGTGTGTGCACGTGCACATGCATGCATGTATGTGATTGTGAATTAACAGGAAAGTGTGAACTATAATCAAATTAAAAAACTGACAATAAAAGATGACACAAAAATTGTCCAGATTACCCAGAGAATGGCAGAACTTACAGGAAAAATTAAGATAGTGAATAAAATAATATGTACAGAATTTCAACATAAAAACAAAAGCTTTGATAAATGAACCAAATAAAAATTCTAGAACTAAAATTCTACAATATTTGATCTTAAAAATATTAGATGGGCATAACAACAGATAAAAAAGAAGAAAAGATAAGTGATTTATTGGTAGGTTAATATAAATTAGCTAAATTGAAGAACAGACATTTTTAGAAAAAGAATTGGGACTCTAAGTCATATGAAAAGATGTTCAAGATAGCTAACATACATGGAAATGGATTTCTAGAAAAAGAGAAAAAAACATTTAAAGCTACAATGTCTGAATATTTTCTGAAATTAGTGAATAATATTTACCCCCAGATCCAAGACCAGCAACACCCAAGAAAAAGCATAACATTTCAGTAAAAACTGCTGAAATGCAAACATAATCAGAAAAACTTTCAAAGCAGTTAGAAACGAAAAATATAACAATCAGACACATAATAATAAGAATAATGGTCAAATTTTCATTAGAAACAATGAAAGCTAGGAAGTGATATAAGCATCATTAAAACATGGGAAAAAGATATAAGAAAAATATTATAGGCTAGATTCCCACTACAGAGAAAAAACTCTTAAAGGAAATAAAGACATAGGCAGACAAAACCTGTATACTTGTACAAGAATTGTTGAAGTTCTTTAGGTTAAAGTAAAATGAAACCAATTTAAAGTATGAATTACACTTCTATAAAAAAAAGAAAAAGATCCTTAAAGAGAGTAAAAGTGTGGACCAAATTAATAACAATGTATTGTGTGGTTAATTATTTAAAAGTACAATATATGAGAAAATAGCACAAACAGTGGGAGAAAACTTGAAGGAAAGCACAGTGTGATAAAGTTATGATTTTCATTTTGAAAGAGTATAATTTAAGTAAATTTAAATTTTGATAACTAAATATTGCATATTTTAACCTCTTTAGTAATCAGACACACATACACAAGTGCAAATATCCACGAAAAGAATAATTTATAAAATAGAACACTACTTAGGAATAAAAAAATGAGCAAACTCCTGATGCAGTCAGCAATGTGGAGGAATCTTAAAAACACAATGTTGCTCAAAGGAAGCCAGGGATAGAAACACACTGTAGGTTTATATGTATGTGAAGTTCAAGATTTATCTATGGTGAAATAAGTCAAAAAATGTTAGTAAGGAAAATTAGAAATGGGCATAGAAAACTGTCTGTGGTTATGGAAATGTTTTATATATTTACCACCTATTTTACATTGGTATATAATTATAAAATGCATCAAGCTATATTCTTAAATAAGGCCTCACTATTGTGTGAACATTCATTATATTTTGCATATTTTATGCTTTATCTTTTTTCAGTGTTCTTTCTACCTAATCTCCACTTTCCTGCCATATTTATCTTTTAACCTCATAACCAAGGTCCAGATATGTATTGTATATTGGGTTCTGTCATCTTTCCCATGAAGATTCACCTATAACAATTTGCCTATAACTTCTTAAATTATCGATTTCACAATAAAATATGCCTATACAAATATCAGATAGTATTGTAGATAACTATTTCTAAAGTTTTGTTTTCTGTTCACAGTTAAAACACTTACATGTACTTTGCAAACAGAAACCACAATCCTACATCATGCATCGAACATTCCCTGAAGCCATACTTATTTTATGTACAATATTCTCTTATACATTGGAATCTACTCTGTTATATTCTATTACATTTTAATTTTTATAATAACATAATCCTGGTGGCAGTGAGTTTTATGACCCACAATATGTCAAGAAATGCAATAAAAAAACGTAACTCTAGATTCCACTCTAGAGAGGTTTCTTATTCATTTCAGTTTCCCTCCCAAAATGTGTCTCAAGGGCAAAGCAAGATGGCCGAATAAAAGCCTACACCATTCTTTCCCCCCAAACCCCCACAGGAACATCACATTTTAAACAACGACCTGCCCACAGGAAAGCACCATTATAAGAACTAAAAACCAGATGACCAACCACAGTACCTTGTTTTAACTTTATATAATTGAAAGAGGCATTGAAGATGGTGGGAGAAACAGTCTGAAACTGCCAATGCCACCTCTCCCACACCCTCTGGCAGCAGCTGTGCAGCATGAAGAGAGAATCTGTGCACTTGGGGGCTGGAGAGTACAGTGACTGGAGGACATTATATTGAACTCAGTGCTGCCTTGCCATAGTAGAAAGTAAAGCCTTATTGGGCTCAGTCAGTGCCCATACACAGAGGGAACATTTAGACCAGAGCTAGTCAGACAGGATTGCCCATCCCATGCTTCGGAGCTTCAGTATCTGAGCAAGCGTAGCCACCATGAGTCAAATGCTCTGGGGTCCGAGGTAAACTTGAAAGACAGTCTAGGACACAAGAACTACAATTCCTAGGCAACTCCTATTGCTGGGCTGGGCTCAGAGCCAGAGAACTAGGGTGGCACATGACCTAAGGTGACACCAGTCAGGACATCTAATGGAGTGCTTCAGTCACTCCTCTCCAAACCCAGGCAGTGCAGCTCACAGCAATTAAAGTGTCTCTTCCCTTCTGCTTAAGAAGAGGAGAGTGAAGACTAAAGAGGATTTTGTCTTGCATCTTGGATACCAGATCAGACACAGTAGAGTAGGGGACTGGGCAGTGTTGTGGGGTCTGCCATGCCAGGCCCTAGTTACCACACATTTCTAGACATACCCTGGGCCAAAAGAGAACCTATTGCCTTGAAGGGAAGAAGTCATCACCTACTGACTAAATAGCCCTTGTGCCCTCAATAATCACCACTGATACCCAAGTAGTATGCCGTGGGCCTTGGGCTCTGAGACATGCTGCCTACAGGTGTGACCCAGCACGTTCCTAGCCATGGCAGCTGTGACGAAAGACTCTTGTCTGAGAAAAGCAGAAGAAAAAGTAAAAGGGACTTTGTCTTGCATCTTAGGTACCAGCATGGCCACTAGGGGGTAGAGCACTAAGTAGGCTCTTTGGGTCCCCAAGTCCGGGTCCAGCCTCTTGGACAGCATTTCTAGATCTGCCTTAGGCCAGAGGGGAGCTTCAGGGCAAGTCTTAGTCTTGGCAGAATTCACCACAAGCTGACTGAAGAGCCTATGGGCTTTAAATGAACACCAACAATGGCCTGGCAGAACCCCCTCTTCCCCCGGCCCTTGGCTGGTGATGGTGGTGACAACAAAGGTTCCTCTGCCTGTGGAAAGGGGAGGGAAGGGCAGGAATGACTTTATATTTTGGTTTGAGTGCCAACTTAACTGCAGTAGAAAACAACATCAGGCAAGTTTATAAGGTTTTTGACTATAAAATCTGGCTCTCAGGTACCATCACTGGATCTTCCTGCAGCCTGGGGGAACTTGCCATGCAGAAAAGAAGGTTACAAACTTGGCTGGCTTTGCCACCTGCTGACTATAAAGCCCTACGCCCTTTAGTGAACATAGATGGTAGCCAGGGAGTGGTTACAGCAGGCCTTGGGAAGAACCAGAGCTCTGCTGGCTTCAGGTCTGAGACAGTGCAGTCACAGTGCTGGTGGTCACAAGGGTGCTTGCATTACCAGACCTCCAACTTCAGGAAAACTCACCACAGACAGAGAGACTTTGTTTGTCTGGGAGAAAGACAGGGAAAGTAACAAGAATCTCTTCTTGATCATCCAGAGAATTCTTCTGGATCTTATTCAAGACCACAGAAGCAGTAAGTACCTCTACAAGTCTGCAAAAATGACAGTAATCTTGGACTTGGTGCCCAAGTCTCTTCAAGTGCCTGGAAAGTCTTATCAAGAAGGACAGGCGCAAACAAGTCCAGATGGTGAAGACTAAGATAAGCACCCAACTTTTCAATGTTCAGACACAAAAGAACACCTACAAGTATCAAGATCATCCAGGCAATCATGACTTCACCAAATGAAATAAAGAAGGCACCAAGGACCAATCATAGAGAAACAGAGAAATATGGCCTTCAAGATAGAAAATTCAAAATAGCTGTTTTGAGGTAACTCAAAGAAGTTCAAGATAACAGGGAGAACGAAATCGAAATTCTATCATACAAACTTAGCAAAGAAATCGAAACAATTTTAAAGACTCAATCAGATCCTAGAGTCAGAAAAATGCAGTTGACATGCTGAAGAATGTATCAGAGTCAATAGCAGAAATCATCAAGCAGGAAGAAGAATAAATGAGCTTGGAGACAGGCTATATGAAAATAAACAGAGGAGATGACAGAAAGAAGAATAAAAAATAATGAAGCATGCCTATCACATCTGGAAAATAGCCTCAAAAGGGCAAATCTAAGAGTTACTGGCATTAAAGAGTTACTTATCTACTACTATTTATCTACTAAAATAACTAAAGAGTTATTTATCTACTGCTTATCTACTAGAAGAGTTATTTATCTACTAAAAGAGTTATTTGTCTACTATTTATCTACTAAAAGAGTTATTTATCTTCTAAAAGTAGAGGAAGATATGGGTAGAAAGTTTATTCAAAGAAAAAATATCAGAGCACGTCCCAAACCTAGATAAATGTATCAACATTCAAGTACAAGGTTATAGAACACCGAGCAGATTTATTCCAAAGAAGACGATGTTAAGACATCTAATAATCAAACTCCAAAGGTGAAGAATAAAGAATGAATCCTAAAACATCAAGAGAAAAGAAACAAATAACATAAAATGCATCTCCAATACAACATTCTTTTCATGGCTGCATAGTATCCCATGGTGTATATGTACCACGTTTTCTTTATCAAGTCTATTATTGGTGGGCATTTAGGTTGATTCCATGTCTTTTCTATTGTGAATAATGGTGCATGTATGAATAGAAATTTCCTCAAAGAAGATACGCAATTGGAAAACAGGCATATGAAAAAGTGCTCAACATCATTAATCATAAGGGGAGACAAATCAAAACTACAATGAGGTATCATCTTACCCCAGTTAAAATGACTTATATCCAGAAGTCAGGCAATAAGAAACCCTGGAGAGGATGTGGAGAAAAGGGGACCCTTGTACACTGTTGGTGGGAATGTTAATTAGTACAACCACAGTGGAGAACAGTTTGAAGATTCCTCAAAAAACTAAAAATAGACCTATCAGATAATTTAGCAATCCCACTGCTGGGTATATACCCAAAAGAAAGGAAATTAGTATATCAAAGAGATGTTCACTCCCATGTTTGCTTCAGCACTGCAATAGCCAAGATTTGGAAGTAACTTAAGTGTCCATCAACAGATAAATAGGTAAAGAAAATGTGGTACTTATAAACAATTGAGTACTATTCTTCCATAAAAATTAATGAGATCCTGTCATTTGCAACAACATGGATGGAACAAAGGTTATTATGTTATGTAAAATAAGCCAGGCAGAGAAAGACAAATATCTCATGTTTTCACTTGTTTGTGGAATGTAAAAATTAAAACAATAGAATACATGGAGATAGAGAGTAAAAGAATGGTTATTAAAGGCTTGAAAGTGTAATGGGGGTTAGGGAGTAAGTGGGGACAGTTAATAGGTACCCCCCAAAATAGAAAGAATCAATAACACATAGTATTTGATAGCACAACAGGGTGGCTATAGTCAAAATAATTTACATATACATTATGAAATTACTAAGAGTTTAATTGGATTGTTTGTAACACAAAGGATAAATGCTTAATGGGGTGCACACTTCACTTTCATGATGTGATTATTACATGTTGCATGCCTGTATCAAAATAGCTCATGTATCCATAAATATATACAGGTATTATGTGCCCACAAAACTTGTAAAAAATTAAAAAAGTATCTCATTCATTTGAGTAAAAGAATTAATCAAGAAATGAATAAAAGAAAAGATACATCATGTCTAAATTGTAAATATAAGTAGATTTATAATAAAAAATAAAATTATATTAATTCATATCACTATTTCTGCATTCTAATTAAACAACCCTAAACCATTTTACTGATCTGATAAAATGTTATTTATTCAGAGCACAAATAATAAAGCCAAATAGTGTGTATATATGAGACAAATTCATGAATAGTCAGGAGCTAATTTATTACACTTTTAATTTATTTATTTTCTATCGTGGTAAGAACACAACATC
Organism: Macaca fascicularis; assembly: GCF_037993035.2. NCBI lineage: Eukaryota > Metazoa > Chordata > Mammalia > Primates > Cercopithecidae > Macaca > Macaca fascicularis. The sequence goes on along the minus strand of NC_088380.1, from coordinate 89,997,182 downwards.
GGAGCTACTCTCTTAACAGATTATTTAGCATATGATACAATATTGTTATCTACGGGCATAATATTGTACAGCAGATCTCTAGAGCTTATCCATCATGAATACGTGAAATTTTATATATGTTAATTAGTAACTCTTCATTTGCCCTTCCTCCAAACTCCTGACAACTCCCATTTTACTTTTTGCTTCGGTGAGTTTGGCTATATTTGTTACTTCATGTAAATGCAATGGTGCAGTATTTGTCCTTGTGTGATTGGCTTATTTCATTTGGTATAATGTTTTCCGGCTTTATCCATGTTGGCCCATAATGTAGGATTTTCTTTTTTTTTTTTTTTAAGTTGAATGATATTCCATTATATATATCTACCACTTTTTGTTTTGTCCATTCCTCTTTTGATGCACATTTAAGTTGTTTCCACAGCAACCAAAATTACTATTACAGAAAGTACTGTTGCAGTGTACATGGGAATGCTAATATGTTTTTGAGATCCTGATTTCAACTCTTCTGAATAAATACTGAGAAGTGGGATTGCTGGATCATATAGTGGTTCTATTTTTAACCTTTACAGGAATCTCCATGTTCTTTTCATAATAGCTACACCATTTTGCATTCCCACCAACTGTGTACAAGGGTTCCAAAAATGTTTACTTAATTATGTGATCAATCTTGTTGCTTCAACTAAATTAATTTGGGTCACTGTAATTTTTAAAAAAGCATAAAATTCAAGAAAATGAAAATGGACAGAAATGTACCAGAACAATTTGGTAGATTTAGATGAATTGTTTTTCCAAGCCCTCTTGGATTGATTTTCTGAAGTTTTGTGTACTATTATTATTATTATTATTATTATTATTATTGAGACTAGATATCTATCACCCATGCTGGAGTGCAGTGGTGTGATTACAACTCACTGCAGCCTAGACTTCCCAGACCCCAGTAATCCTCCTACCTCAGCCTCTGGAGTAGCTGGGACTACACGGATGTGCCAGCATGCTCGAATAATTTTTTTTTTTTTGAATATTTTGTAGAGAAGGGAGTCTCCCTGTTTTGCCCAGGCTGCACTTGAACTCCTAGGCTTAAGCAATCCTCCCTCTTTGGCCTCCCAAAATGCTGGGATTAAGGCTGCACCAGGCCCAAAAATTATTTTTAAGAGAGGATAGACATTCAAATGGCATGCAAAAAGATGGTAGCCAGTATTATACAGTAGTACATTTGCTACTGTTGGCTGTAAAAATACTTGTCAGCAAATAAAATGATTTTATATTTTGACTTTTTATTATTATGATATGTGCAATTTAATTATCTTTAACTAAGTCATCATGATATATAAACGTTCATTAGTTTCAGTTACAGACTCTGCATGGTCAATTATCCTAATTAGTCACCCTCTTCAAGAATTCTCCCCGCAAAAGTGGTCAGCTAGCATTGCTACACTTCAAAGAAAGCTATCAAATGCCTTAACTATTTATGCTCCTCTGATGTTTTATGATGTACTCTGATTAAATACCAAAGCCCTTAAGTAAATCTGCAAGGTTCTTCAAAATAGCCTACCTCAACCCAACACTCTTCTCCCTTCCCATCTGCTCTAATGAGAGAGGCTCTAACCTGAGAGGGCCTCTTGTTGCTCCTCCAAAATACATGAAGCAGGTGTCTACTTCTGGTTCTTTCACTTACTGTTTCTTCCGTTTCCGCCGCTTTACCCCAAATGTCTGCAAGACCCCATTCTCTCTGGGTCTTTATTCAAATGTTAACACAAGGAGGTCTTTTAGTTTCTCATTAAACAATGTTCAACTGACCTTCCTTTTTGTATTCCCTTTCCTTGCTTTTTGTTCTTAAAGGTTGTTATCGCTTTTATTGCCTGTTATCACCTTTAATATGCTATTTACCTTCCTTTTCTCATTCCCTTTTCTTGCTTTTTGTTCTTAATGGCTCTTATCATCTTTAATATAGTAGTTAAGGTATTCATGCAGACTTTTAAAATTGTTACTCTTTCCTCTTAGAGTGTAATTTCTATGAGTAAAGATTCTTTTTTGTTTTATTGATAGTTATATTCTCAATTTATAGAACAGAGCATGACTCAGAGTGGGTGTTTAATTAATATTTATTGTATGGGTAAATGATCCATAGTATAGCTTTTGGTAAATGCCATAATGAATGTTAAAAATAGGTATAGGGTTGTCAGATAAAGTATAGGACAACCAATTACATTTGAATTTCAGCTAAGAAAGATATGTGTTATTTTTGTGTAACTGTTTTCTCAATTAATGCACAAGCCATACATATATTTTTTAAAAATTGTTTATTTGAAATTTATATTTCATTATTTGTATATGTATTTGCTAAATCTGGCAGACCTAAATAACGATCACTGGTGAAATGAGTAGTTTTTTTATTCGGTATCATAAATTCTTATTAATGAAATTGGTGATATTTAAGACAAATAAACAGCATAAAATAAAATACATTTTATCTTTGCATGATAAAGTATGAGGATCTAGTGAAACAAGTAACCTAATGTAAAACTTTTTTTTTTTTTTTTAAATGGCATTCTGGATTTAATCTCTAATAAACATAATTTCAGTGGTGGGATGGGACATTCAATGCAAATTTTCATCAGAGAAGGAAAGGATGGAGGAAAATTTACCAAGCAAATGGAAAATAGAAACAAACAGGGACTATAATCCTAGTTTCTGAAAAAACAGACTTTAAAACAACAAAGACCAAAAAACAACAACAACAACAACAACAACAACAAAACACACACACACACACACAAAGAAAGGCATTACATAATGATAAAGGTTTCAGTCCAACAAGAAGAGCTAACTATCCTAAATAAATATGCACCCAACACGGGAACACCCAGATTCATAATGTAGATTTGTAGAGATCTTCAAGGAGACATAGACTTCCACACAATAATAGTGGGAGACTTTAACATCCCCCTGACAATATTAGATAGATCATCAAGACAGAAAATTAACAAAGATATTCAGGACCTGAACTCAGTTCTGGATCAGGTGGACGTGATAAATATCTACAGAACTCTTCAGCGCAAGCAAAAGGATATACATTCTTCTCATTGCAACATGGTACTTACTCTAAAATTGATCACAAAATCAGAAGTAGAACACTCCTCAGCAAATAAAAAAAAAATTGAAGCATGGCAGTCTCTCAGACCACAGCACAATCAAACTATAACTCAAGATTAAGAAATTCACTCAAAACCATACTACTACATGGAAATTCAGTAACCTGCTCCTGAGTTACTTTTGGGTAAATAATGAAATTGAGGAAGAAATCAAGAAGTTTATTGAAACTAATGAGAAGAAAGATACAACATACCAGAATCTCTGGGATGTAGCTAAAGCAGTGTTAAGAGGGAAATTTATAGCACTAAATACCCATATCAGAAAGCTAGAAAGATCTAAAGTTATTACCTAACTTCACAACGAAAAAAACTAGAGAACCAAGAGCAAATAAACCCCAGAGCTAGCGGAAAATAAGAAATGACCAAGATCACAGCTGAACTTAAGGAGATAGAGACATGACAGATTCTTCAAAATGTCAACAAATCCAGGAGCTGGGTTTTTTTTTTTTTAATTAATAAAATAGATCATTAGCTAGACTAATACAGAAAAAAATAGAGAAGATTCAAATAAACACAATCAGAAATGATCAGGAGGATATTACCATTGACTCCATGGAAATACAACCATCAGAGAATACTATAAACACTTCTATGCCCATAAACTAGAAAATCTAAAACAAATGGATAAATTCCTGAGCACACACACTCTCACAAGTCTGAATCAAGAGGAAATTGGATCCCTAAATAAAGAAATAACAAACTCTGAAATAGAAGCAATAATAAATAGTCTAGCAAACAAACTAAAACCCAGGACAAGACAAATTCACAGCTTAATAATACCAGAGGTACAAACAAAAGCTGGTACCATTCCTACTGAAACTATTTCAAAATATTGAAAAGGGAGGATTCCTCCCTAGCTCATTCTATGAGGCCAACATGATCCTGACACAAAAACATGGCAGAGATAAAACAAAAAAGAAAACTTCTGGTCAATACCCTTGATGAACATTGATGCGAAAATTCTAAACAAATTCCGGGCACCGTGTTTCACGCCTGTAATCCCAGCACTTTGGGAGGCTGAGGTGGGTGGACCTCCTGAGGTCAGGAGTTTGATACCAGCCTGGCCAACATGATAAAACACTGTCTCTACTAAAAGTAAGGAAATTAGCTGGGTGTGGTATCAGGCACCTGTAATCACAGCTACTTGGGAAGCTGAGGCAGAAGAATCACTTGAACTCGGGAGGTGGAGGTTGCAGTGAGTTGAGATCATGCCACTGCACTCTAGCCTGGGCAACAGAGTGAGACACTATCTGGAAAAATATAAATAAATAAAGCAAACAAACATCCTAAACAAAATATTGGCAAACCAAATCCAGCGGCTCATCAAAAAGCGTATCCACCACAATCTAGTTGGCTTCATCTCTGGGTTGCAAGGCTGATTCAACATACACAAATCAACAAATGTGATTCATTACATAAACAGAACTAAAAACAAAGCCACAGGGTTATCTAAATAGCTGGAGAAAAGGCCTTTAATAAAAAATCAACATTCCTTCATGTTAAAACTCTTAATAAAGTAGGTGTTGAAGGAACATACCTCAAAATAGTAAGAGCCATATATGACAGACCCACAGCCAATATCATACTGAATGGGTAAAGCTGGAAGCATTCCCCTTGAAAACAAATAGGAGACAAGGGTGCCTTCTCTCATAACTCCTATTCAACACAGTATTGTTTTTCTAGCCAGGGCAATAAGGCAACAGAAAGAAATAAATAATATTCAAATAGGAAGAGAGGAAGTCAAACTATCTTTGTGTGCAGATGACATAATCATGTGTCTAGAAAACACCATTGTCTCAGCCCAAAAGCTTTTTAAGTTGATAAGCAACTTGGCAAAATCTCAGAACACAAAGACAATGTGTAAAAATTGCTAGCATTCTGATACACTAACAACAGGCAAGCAAAGAGCCAAATCAAGAACGCAATCCCATTCACAATTGCCACAAAAAAAATAAAATACCTAAGAATACACCTAACAAGGGAAGTGAAAGACCTCAAGGAGAACTACAAACCACCACTCAAAGAAATCCAAGATGACACAAACAAATGGAAAAACACTCCACGTCCATGGATAGGAAGAATCAATATTGTAAAAATGGTCATACAGTCCAAAGCATGTTATAGATTTAATGCTATTCCCGTTAAACTACCATTGACATTCTTCACAGAATTAGAAAAGGGCTATTTTTAAATCCATGGGAGCCAAAAAGAAGCCCAAATGGCCAAGTCAATCCTAAGCAAAAGAACAAAGCTGGGAGCATCGCACTATCAAACTTCAAATTATACTGCACAGCTACAGATAACCAAAACAACATGATACTGATGCAAGAACAGACACATAGGCAAAAGGAACTGAATAGAGAACCCAGAAATAAGACTACACACCTACTACCATCTGATCTTTGACAAATCTGACAAAAACAAGCAATGGGAAAGGATTCCCTATTTAATAAATGGCGCTGGGAGAACTGGCTGACCATATGCAGAAAATGGAAACTGGACCCTTTCCTTAAACCATATACAAAAATCAACTCAAGATGGATTAAAGACTTAAATGAAACCCAAAACTATAAAAACTCTAGAAGAAAACCTAAGCAATACCATTTAGGACATAGGCATGGGTAAAGATATCATGATGAAGCTACCAAAAGCATTTGCAACCAAAGCAAAAATTGACAAATGACATCTAATTAAACAAAAGAGCTTCTGCATAGCAAAAGAATCTATCAACAGAGTAAACTGACAACCTACAGAAAGGGAGAAAATTTTTGCAATCTACGCATCTGACAAATGTCTAATATCCATCATCTATAAGAAATTTAAAGAAATTTACAGAAAAATAAAACCATTAGAAACTGGGCAAAGGACATGACCAGACACTCAAAAGAATATACATATGCAACCAACAAACATATGAAAAAAAACCCTCAACATCATTGATCATTAGAGAAATGCAAATCAAATCAAAATTGCAGTGAGATACCATCTCGCCCCAGTCCAAATGCCAATTATTAAAAACTCAAAAAACAACAGGTGCTGGTGAGGTTGTGGTTAAAAAGGAACACTTTTACACTGTCAGTGAGAGTGTAAATTAGTTCAAATATTGCTGGGTATACACCTAAAGGAAGATAAATCATTCTATTATAGACACATTCATGTGTATGTTCATTGCACCACTATTCACAATAGCAAAGATATCAAATTAACTTAAATATCCATCAATGATAGACTGGATAAAGAAAATGTGGTACATAAACATTAAGGAATACTATACAGCCATACAAATGATGAGATTAGGTTCTTTGCAAGGACATGGATGGAGTTGGAGGCCATTATAATTCCTTAGCAAATTAATGCAGAAATAGAAAATCAAATACCTAGTATTCTCACTTTTAAGTGGGAGCTAAATGATGAGAACATATCAACCCATTGTGGGGAACAACACATACTGGGGTCTATCGAAGGGCAGGGAGTGAGAGGATGGAGAGGATCAGGAAGAATAGCTAATGGATGCTGGGCTTAATACCTGGGTGATGAGATTATCTGTGTAGCAAATCACCACGGGACACATTTACCTATGTAACAAATGTGCACATCCTGCACATGTACCTCTGAACTTAAAAGCTGGAAACAAAATAAAATAAAATTTATTTTTGTACCGACATTCTAAGTTTAATCCCTAATAGACCTAATTTCAATGATTGGACATTGAATGCAAATTTTAATCAGAAAACTGAAAAAGACAGCTGGGAATTCCTGAACTTCTACGGAAAAGGTTGTATGACTATATTTATAGTGTGTTCCTGTTCCTCATCCCACCCCCGACACGTGCTAAAGTTTGTATGTGCATGTGTTGCAAAATTGTCAGGAAATTGTTCTGTGAATAAGATTGTGGTGGAAAAGCAATAATACTTGCCTGTATCTAATTATTGTAGTAAACTAGAAAAATCTAATGGCTCTGTTTGACCTAATTATTTTGGGTCATTTTACAATGAAAAAGAATCACTGTTCATCACTATCAAGGTGATTGTGGAAAATGCATTAAATTTATAACATTAAATTACATTATATAATACACACAATATATCTAAGTAAAGTTCAGAATTTTCTTTACCAATTTGGGAATAAATTCTTATTTGTTAGAAATAAAGTAAATAAAATATATTTGCATATATTTCTCATCTCAATGCAAGAAATATGTTTTTTTCTGTCAGTAATCAAAATGTTCTCTTTCACAGTGTATCACAAAGGCAAAACAGTAATTTCTATACAACTACACAAACTCGTATAGACCTCTTACACTGAGAGTGGAACCAAGATGGAATATGCTTCTGGGTACTATTTTAATTTAATTTTTAAAATGTACTTCTCCTTGTAGTCAGATAAGAAAATGCATTAAAAATGACTTTTCATCTTTCTAGAATTTTTTTCCTCTTCTCAATAGAAGCCTCAAAGCAAAAATATTTGTAAAACACAAGAAGTTAAATAGTAGCTTAAGGCTAAATTTTGAATTTGGAATATATTTTCTGATTCATTTTTTAAACTAGAAACACCTTATATTTGGTCTACATCTAGACTTCACTTTTCAAATGCATAAAATACCAAAATTCTATAACTTACCTATATATCATGTTCCATTATTAACTCTTATCCCAATACAACAGCCATGCAGTACAGCATTTTCTATTGTAGGTCTTCATACTTGTCACGGTTTTCAAAATAGTTCTTGGTGGTATATGAATATATACATGTATGTTAATATGTTAATACCTAGCACTATAAAACTATATCATAGACCAGTCCTTTAGACCTGAAATTGCCTGCTAAAGTGAGCTTTAAGGTGAAAGTATCCTGACTCAAAATAAACCCCTTTATTGCTGCAAATACTAGAATGAGAATTCACTGAGCTTAGAATGCACAACTCTTGAAATAGTTTAGTGGCACTGCTTTGGTATAGTTTTTGTGTATTCATATTAATTTTGCATTAACTAAACTGTGATTGTCTAGACAGCTGTTTCCCAAATAGGACTTTAATTGACATTTAAACAATTTTGTTCTTTCTGTGTACCATTTGTACTTTTACTTACTTAACATGTTTATGTTCAGGGCACATATGAAAAAATATATCCAGTCCATGAAGCCAGGGATTTCCAGTATTGGTAATTATGAGGCAAAATTTATAAAGCAGATTGATTAAGTCTACTGACATGTTAAATAATGAAGAGTAAAAATGCTATAGACAAAATGCAAAATTGTTCAAATAGTTATTAGAACCCTGTTTGGGAAACACTTATATAGACAATCAGAATTTAGCTAAGGTAAAATAAATATGGATACACTAAACTTACACCAAAGTAGTGCCACCACATTCTTTTAAGAGCTTTGCATTTTGTAAGATTCAGTGGATTTTTATTCTAGTATTTGCAGCAATAAAGGAACTTATTTTGATGGATTACGCTTTCACATAATAGGCAATCTTTGTGGGCAGTTTCATGTCTAAAAGATTAGTTTATGCTAAGGTAAAATAATACCATGCTTTGGTACAAGAGACCATCAACAAATAGTAAAAGGAGATGTTACTTTGAAGGAGAATTTGCATGTCAAAAAGAATAGTGTAAATAAATACAGGATGCAATATTGCATTAAATGTTCTCTAAGGTCTAAATTTAATTCAGCTGATACAAAATAAAGCAAAAGGTAATAACTGTTAATACTACAAAACTAAACTAATTGTCAACAATTTCAATGTCCCAAATAAAATATCTTTCTTCTATAAAATATAGCAACTATAATTTATTTAAGTAGCCTATTCCTATAAAATATTAGGTTAAAAGTTAACAATGATTACCATATAGCTTGGAAATTCTTTTCAATGTAAAATTATCAGCTCTGACTTGTAAAAAATCATTGATTCTAAATTCTTACCTATTGTTAATCTTCATATCCTATAAATTAGTGTTATCCAGTACATAGCATTTATTATGAATGTGCAGTCTTCTAATAATATACTTGATAATTTATTTGTTGATAACTTGAAAATTAAATTATCACAGTCATACAATATTACTTCAGCTTCATAATCTAATTATGAACCTAGGACAAATGAAACTAAAGGATATCAACCCAGAGTTTGCAACAAATTTATCAATGTATCAAGAGGTCTTATATTAATTAGGTATCAGGAGCATTCTAGTTAGTTCAACCATAGTTAAACTAGAAAATAAGCTGGCAAAATAAAGAAATATAATGTATTACAAACAAAAATGTCACAATGGGAAAAACATGACATTGAATTTGTCCTTAGGAAATGCTTATATTTAAAAATAATGTATTGCTGTAGTGTAGTCTTTGTTTACTCTAATGCTGTAATTTTATTCTGTAACTCCCATAGAGTTAATTACAGACCAGTTTATTATTATTAGATATTTATAATCCCTCAGTAATGTTTTCTAATCTCTTGCTTTTTCTATCCCCAGATAACCGCTTCAAAGCTCTTCCTTATAACAAAGGAATTTTTAATCACTTCCTTATAATAAAGAAACAATTTAAACACACAGGCTAATATTGCCTGTAGAGAGAAACCTGAAGTCACAAATGATAAAAACATAACATGAAACCATTAAATGATTGTGCTTTAGTTATCCTTCTCAGTCTAGCATGGTTATATCCAGATTTCATATTTCAGCTTTCATTTTTAAAGAGGCACTCAAACTTAAAAATCTTACTGTATTTCATCATTTATTTCCTGACACATTCAAAAGTAAATACTCAATGTGTGGCTACTACTGAATATTTTAGAAGAGGAGATATGAGAATACAAAAGAAAGAAATACAGTTGACTGTTGAGCAGTGTGGTGGGAGTGGGGTTTAAGGCCACTGACCACCCCCACAATACAGTTGAAAATTCACATATGACTTTTGACTCTCCAAAATCTTAATAACTAATAGCCTACTGTTGATTGGAAGCCTCACTAGTAACATAAATAGCCAGTTAGCACATATTTTATACAGTATATGTAATATATACTGTATTTTTACAATAATGTAAGGCAGAAAAAAAAAAAGAGAAAATATATTATCTATTAAGCAGAAGTGGATCATCATAAAAGTCTTCATTCTCATTGACTTCATATTAAATAGGCTAAGAAGGAGGAAGAAGAGAAAAGGTTGGTTTTGCTGTCTCAGTGTTGGCAGAGACATAAGAAAACCTACATATAAATGAACCAAGTAGTTCAAACCCATGTTGTTTAAGAGTCAACTGTAGTTACAAACTTCAATAAGCTTAAATCTTATGAATACTATACAACCTAAAACTATGTAAACAATTTAAGAATTCTCTCTCTCTCTCTCTATCTCTGTCCCCTCCTTTCCTCACTACACACACACACACACGCACACACACACACACACACAGAGTCACAAAATATATTTTCAGTGTGGGTATAAATTGATATCAACATTCTAAAACCATTTATCATGAGACTTAAACAATGTTTTATCATTTGACCTGTAAGTTGTCCTTTTGTGAAACTATACAATATCATATTTGAAGCAAAAAATGTATGAGCTAAATTATTTACCACAGTATGTTTCATAAAGCAAATAGAAAAGAATCAGCCTATGACAGCATGCAAAAAAAAGTGTGATGACTCTAATGACTTTATTCAACCGACAAAGTAGTAATAAGCAAGAGAGTATATATTTGTGATTCCACTTATAGGAAGATTGTAAACAGAAAAAACTAATCCATACTAACAGCAGTCAGGATAGTGGTTATTATTTGCCCGGAAAAGAAATGACTGGGAACAGGTGCAAGTAAGCTTTTGTGTGCTGCGACTGTTCTAAATCCTGATATATTTGATGGTTACCTGAATGTTTGCAAATATAAAAATTCATTCAACTGATAGTTAATATTTGCACATTTTAACATTATTCAGGATAGATATTCTAAAATATGGAAACACCTAAATGTTCATAAATGAATGAATTAAAAATGTGGCTTTATGCATATTACACATACATGTTTTCAATATGTAAAATGAAATATTATTCACATTTATAATGGAAGGAAATCCTGCACTATGCAACAACATGGATGAATCTTGAGGTCATCATTGTAGGTGAAGTAAGCCAGTCATAGAAGAACAAATACTGCATGATTCCACTTACGTGAGTTATCTAAAATGGGCAAACTCATAGAAGCAAAAAAGACTAGAAGGATTGCCAGGGGCTGAGGGTGGGGGAAATTAGGAGTTGCCAAGTGTATAAAATTTCATTTGTGAACTGTGAATAAATCCTAGAGATCTGCTGTACAACATTGTGCCTATAGAGAACAATACTGTATTGTATACTTAAAAATCTGTTGAAAGTAGGCCAGGCATAGTGGCTCATGGCTGTAATCCCAGAACTTTGGGAGGACAAGGAGGGGAGATCACCTGAGGCCAGGAATTCAAGACCTGCCTGGGCAACATGGCAAAACCCCTTTCTCTACTAAAAATACAAAAATTAGCCAGGCATCGTGGTGAGTGCCTGTAATCCCAGCTGTTTGGGAGGCTTGGGCATGAGAATTGCTTGATCCTAGGAGGTGGAGGTTACAGTGAGCCAAGATCCCGCCACTGCACTCCAGCTTGGGCAACAGAGTGAGAGAGTCTGTTTAAAATATATATATATATATATATATGTGTGTGTGTGTGTGTGTGTGTGTGTGTGTGTGTGTGTATGTTGAGAGTATGACTCATGTTAAATGTTCTTACCAAAATGAAATTTTTAAAAGATTTTTGCACTTTAGTGCATAAATGTTGGTTGTTTCTCATTTTTTTTTTAACATACAGCCTCAAAAGTGTTAAAATACTCTTGGTGAGATTCATTTTTTACATCACTATCTACTTTATTCCCTAATACAATAATATTAAAACACAAGTTGATAAATGCACTTTATGTGTAGTTAGTTCTGTGAGTTGAATTATTTTTATTTAAAAACAGAATGAATATTAAATACCATATTGAAAAGTTTCTTATGGATGCTGGATAGCAGGCCTTCGTCAGAGGCATAGTTTGTGAATATTTTCACTTTCTCTTTGAAGAAGCTCTTTAGTTTAGTTTAATTTGATCCCACGTGTCAATTTTTGTTTTTGTTGCTATTACTTTTGGTAACATGACCAAAAATTATTTCCCAAGGTTGAAATCCAGAAGGGTACTTACTGCGTTTTCTTCTAAGGTTTTTGTAGTTTGGTGTCTTACATTTAAACCGTTATCTTGAGTTAATGCTTTTAATTTTTATTTATTTATTTATTTATTTATTTTGCTTTAAGTTCCAGGGTACATGTGCAGAATGTGCAGGTTTGTTACATAGGTATACATGTGCCATGGTGGTTTGCTTCTGCACCTGTCAACTTGTCATCTACGTTTTAAGCCCCACGTGCATTAGCTATTTGTTCTAATGCACTCCCTTTCCTTGCCCCGCACACCCCGATAGGCCCTGATGTGTGTTGTTCCCCTCTCTGTGTCCATGTGTTCTCGTTGTTTAACTTCCACTTATGAATGAGAACATGCTGTGTTTGTTTTCCTGTTCCTGTGGTAGTTTGCTGAGAATGATGGCTTCCAGCTTTATCCATGTCCCTGAAAAGGACATGATCTCAGTCCTTTTTATGGCTGCATAGTATTCCATGATGTATATATGCTACATTTTCTTTATCCAGTCTATCATTGATGGGAATTCAAGTTGGTTACAAGTGTTTTCTATTGTAAATAGTGCTGCAATAAACATGCATGTGGATGTGTTTTTATAGTAGAATGATTTACAATCCAATGGGTGTATTCCCAGTAATGGGATTGTTGGGTTAAATGGTATTTCTGGTTCTAGATCCTTGAGGAATGACCACACTGTCTTCTACAATGGTTGAACTCTATCTTGAGTTAATTTTTGTATATGATCCAATTTCATTATTCTGCATATGGCTAACCAGTTATCCCAGCACCACTATTAAATAGGTAGTCCTTTTCCCATTGCCTTTGTCCAATTTGTTAAAAATCAGATAGTCATAGGTATACAGCTTTATTGCTGAGTTTTCTATCCCATTCCATTGGTCTATGTACCTGTTTTTGTACCTGTACCATGCTGTTTTGATTACTAAGCATTATAGTATACTTTGAAATTGGGTAATGTGATGCCCTCAGCTATGTTCTTTTTCCTTAGGATTTCTTTGGCTATTCTGGCTTTCTTGGGGGAATTTCATAAAATTTTAGAATAGTTTTATTCTAACTGATTGAAGAATGATGTTGATAGTTTGATAGGAATAGTATTGAATCTGTACATCACTTGGAGCAAGATGGCCATTTTAATCATATTGATTCTTCCAGTCAATGAGCATGGAATATATTTCCATTTATTTGTGTCATCTCTGACTTCTTTCAGCAGCGTTTTGTTGTTCTCCTTTTAGAGATCTTTCACCTACTTGGTTAACTGTATCTCTAAATATTTTGTTTTCTATGGAGCTATTGTAAATGAGATTGTGTTCTTGATTTGATTCTCACTCTGGATGTTATAGGTGTATAGAAATGCTACTGATTTTTGCACATTGATTTCTTATCCTGAAACTACTAAAGTCATTCATCAGTTATAGGAGTCTTTTGGCGGAGTCTTTTGGCAGAGTCTTTGGGTTTTCTAAGCATAGAATTACATAAGCAGCAAAGAGAGATAGTTTGTCTTCTTTTTCTATTTGGATGCCGTTTATTTCTTTCTCTTACCTTATTGCTCTGGCTGGGACTTCCAGTATTATGTTGAATAGGAGCGGTGAGAGTGGGCATCCTTTTCCTGTTTCAGTTGTCAAGAGAATGGTACCAGCTTTTGTTCATTCAGTAAAATGTTCGCTCTGGGTTTTCCATAGATGACTCTTACTTTTTGAAGTATGTTCCTTTCATGCCTAGTCTATTGAGGGCTTTTATCATGATGGAATGTTGGATTTTATCAAAAGCCTGGTCTGTATCTATTGAGATGATAACATAATTTTGCCTTGAATTCTGTTTATGTGCTGAATCACATTTATTGATTTGTGTGTTGAAACAGGTTTTCATTCCAGGAATAAAGCCTACTTAATCATAGTGTATTAACTTTTTGATGTGCTGCTGGATTCAGTTTGCTGGTATTTTGTTGAGGATTTTTGCATCTAAGATCACCAGGAATATTAGCCTGAATTTTCTTTTTCTATTGTATCTCTGCCAGAGTTTGGCATCATGCTGATTCTGGCTTTTTGAATGAGTTATAGAGGAATCCTTCTGTCTTGATTTTTTGGAATATGTTCAGTTGGATTGGTACAAGTTTTCTTTTCTTTGTACGTCTGGTAGAATTCAGCTATTAATTCATCTGATCCAGGGCTTTCTTTGGCTAATAGGTTTTTTATTACTAATTGAAATTTGGAACTCAAAATTGGTCTGTTCAATGTTTCAGTTTATTCCTAATACAATATTTGGATATTGGGTGTTTCCAGTAATTTATCGATTTCCTCTATATAGTCTAATTTGTGTAAATACAATTCTTCATAGTACTTACTCTCTGAGGCTGTTTTATTTTTCTGTGAGATCAGCTATAATGTCATCTTTGTCATTTTTTATTGTACTTTATTGGATCTTCTCTTTTTTTGTTGTTAATCTACCTAACAGTCTATCAATTTTGATTATTTTTTTGGAGAACCAGCTCTTTGCTTCATTGATCTTTCATATGAATTTTTACATTCCAATTTTCTTCACCATTTTTCTAATTTTAGTTATTTCCTTTCTTCTCTTAGCTTTGGGTTTGACTTTTCCTTTTTTTTTTTTTTTTTTTTTTTTTTTTTTTTTTAGTACTTTAAGGTTCTTTAGCTTTTTTTTTAATTTTTTTTTTTTAATTTTTATTTTTTCTCCCTTTGGAGACAGAGTCTCACTCTGTCATTAGGCTGGAGTCCATGGCACGATCTTGGCTCACGGCAACTTTTGCCTCCCGAGTTCAAGCGACCATCCTGCCTCAGCCTCCCAAGTAGCTGGGACTATAGGCGCATGACACCACGCCCGCTAATTTTTCTATTTTTAGCAGAGACAGAGTTTCACCATGTTGGTCAGGATGGTCTCGATCTCTTGACCTAGTGACCTTTAGATTTTATACTACCTTTAGTTAGATTGTTAATTAGAAGTCTTTCTAACTTCTGGATGAAGGTGATTAGTGCTGTAAAATTTCCTCTTAAGACTGCTTTAGCTGCTTACCAGAGGTTTGGCAAGTTGTGTGCCTGTTTTCATTAATTTCAAAAAACTTTTTATTTCTACCTTAATTTCGATGTTCACTGACAAATTATTCAGAAGCAAGTTGATTAATTTCCATGAATTTGTGTAGTTTTGAGTGATCTTCTTGATATTGATTTCGGTTTTTATTGCACTGTGGTCTGAGATTATACTTGCTGTATTTCATTTTTGTTTTAATGTATTGAGAACTACTTTATGACCAAGCATGTGATCAAACTTAGGGTATGTTCTTTGTGTAGATGTGCAAAATGTATATTCTGTGGTTTTGGGGTGAAGTGTTCTGTATATGTTCTGTATATACTCCCTATACTCTTGGCTTTTTAAACATTTTTCTCCGAAGATTTGTTCAAATCATGTTGATTTACTAGAAATTGTCATCTCTCTCAGTGGAAGAGGCACCTCCTGCTTGCATCTAATTGGTCATCTTCTTCTCTCTCTGTCTCTACTAAATATTTTGCTTTAACTAAATACTTCATTAACTAGTAATATTACATCTTTTTATTATATAACACCTTTAAGCACTTTGTTATCTCAAATATATATATTGTTCATATGTTTCTAATCATTTTCTCACTAATGTTATTTTTTAAATAAACACAGGTTTTGAATACCTTTAAGGTCTTGTTATTTCTTCATTACTGTTGTTACATATATTCAACACATAGAAACATATCACTATTATACATTTTCAATAATTAGAATAATTTTAAATAAAATTCCATGATTTTAAATATATGCCACCCAATTTACAGTGTTGAATATTACTAGCAACCAAATATATAATAGTGCATGAGTGTTTATTTTACCAGTAATAAGCTCCTGATTAGGTGTATCTATCTCTTCTTTTAAAATGATGTTACAGCTATTTAATAAAAAGAAATGATCTAACTAGCTAAGATTCCACTGAGTAATTTAGGACAACAAAAATTAATGCAGAATATAACACAGCTACAAAATAAAAAGTTTTAATTAAAATTTTTTCTTAAAGATCACCATTCATAAATCAATGTCTTAAATATTCTCTTAAATATTTAATTTATAATTTTTTCTCCAAAGTTTGTCTGCAATTGAAAATATAATTTCCATCAACCTTAATTTAACTGGTGTTTCCTGTCAAATCTCTTTTACTACAACAGACAGTATACATCAGAGCAGGAAGATAGGAAGAATAGAACTGAAGAACAGATATTTAGGTTTCACTGACATTTCGGGTTGGAGATAGGTGAGAGTATGTAAGGGAAAAAATTATATTGAAGACATGCATTCAAATATCTCCATGAGGACTTTTGAAATTCTTCTCTATAATTTGCTTAAACTTGACTCCAGAGACATGGACCAATTTTTTTAACTTTACTTTTTAGAATATTGCTACTATTTTTTTCAGCAATTCAGAATTATTAAAAATATTATATCCAATTCGTTGCATAAGAAGCTATTCTACAGGGAATTTTTTTATTCCACATATTCTATTCAATTAGAACATTAGTCATGTACAGTAGATACCCTAAACATTGCGGGGATTGGTCTAAGACTTTCTGTAGTTGTTGGAACAAGGAATTGCCCATATTTCTGCAAACCCAGGTCTCCGCACCCCAGCTACAGTTTCTATTATTATATTCCTCAGAGAAGCACTTTCAACCTCAGAAGATTTGGAATTGAACCTAGAAATGGTAATAAATTACTATTATTAGGTTATAGTAAATATTTTTGTGTTTGGAAGATATTTATACACATTTTGGCTTTGTATTCACTTATAATTTTTAAGACAATTTGACCTAAGTGACAGTTTCACTGCGTCAACATAAAATGTAAAATTGAATAACTACTTTAAACGTAGTGCTCTACATTATAAGAGCACTAAATTTGTATTCAGCATCACAGTATTTAAGCGATTAATATTCACAGTATATATAAATTTAATTTTTAGAAAAAAATATTATGTACTTCAATGGAAAACTATGATTTGTCTAGAGAATACCTCTTGAGATTATCTAACCTAGCCTTTCATTGCCTTTGTACAAGTTTCTAATTCTATATATTGTAAATAAATGATAGACATTCAAATTCTGTTCTATGAAGTAGAAATTTAATAGACTTCCTTCTCTGATGTGCACAAATCAGTTTGCCTTCAATTAAACAGGCATTCCAATATTCTTGATCTATAAACGTAACTCTTCTTCAGATCCTTCTTGAACCAGTTATATAATCTATGGGGTTCCCTCATTGATTAATGAGTAGAATATAAATTTTAACATGCATTCATTTTTTTATATATGTATGAGAGTACTGATGTTACCTTGTTCTACATTTACATTTAACATTTCTTGTTTTTGTTATTTACTACTTAGCAAAATTGTTTTTGTTAACCCATCTAATAAAAAGCCTGTAATCCCAGCACTTTGGGAGGCCGAGGCGGGCGGATCACAAGGTCAGGAGATCGAGACCACAGTGAAACCCCGTCTCTACTAAAAATACAAAAAATTAACCGGGCGCGGTGGCGGGCGCCTGTAGTCCCAGCTACTCAGGAGGCTGAGGCAGGAGAATGGCGGGAACCCGGGAGGCGGAGCTTGCAGTGAGCCGAGATCGCGCCACTGCACTCCAGCCTGGGCAACAGCGTGAGACTCCGTCTCAAAAAAAAAAAAAAAAAAAAAAAAGGATTTAAAGTGGAAACCAAACTTAGTATATGAATATGTGCAGTTTGAAATGATTTAATGTATTTATATTTTCAAGTGTGAACAAACATTATCAAAGACCTACTGAAATTTTCTTTTATTATTATTATTATTATTATTATACTTTAAGTTCTAGGGTACATGTGCATAATGTGCAGGTTTGTTACATATGTATACTTGTGCCATGTTGCTGTGCTACACCCACCAACTCGTCAGCACCCATCAACTCGTCATTTACATCAGGTATAACTCCCAATGCAATCGCTCCCTCCTCCCCCCTCCCCATGATAGGCCCTGGTGTGTGATGTTCCCCTTCCCGAGTCCAAGTGATCTCATTGTTCAGTTCCCACCTATGAGTGAGAACATGCGGTGTTTGGTTTTGTGTTCTTGTGATAGTTTGCTAAGAATGATGGTTTCCAGCTGCATCCATGTCCCTACAAAGGACACAAACTCATCCTTTTTTAGAGCTGCATAGTATTCCATGGTGTATATGTGCCACATTTTCTTAATCCAGTCTGTCACTGATGGACATTTGGGTTGATTCCAAGTCTTTGCTATTGTGAATAGTGCCGCAATAAACATACATGTGCATGTGTCTTTATAGCAGCATGATTTATAATCCTTTGGGTATATACCCAGTAATGGGATGGCTGGGTCATATGGTACATCTAGTTCTAGATCCTTGAGGAATCGCCATACTGTTTTCCATAATGGTTGAACTAGTTTACAATCCCACCAACAGTGTAAAAGTGTTCCTATTTCTCCACATCCTCTCTAGCACCTGTTGTTTCCTGACTTTTGAATGATCGCCATTCTAACTGGTGTGAGATGGTATCTCATTGTGCTTTTGATTTGCATTTCTCTGATGGCCAGTGATGATGAGCATTTTTTCATGTGTCTGTTGGCTGTATGAATGTCTTCTTTTGAGAAATGTCTGTTCATATCCTTTGCCCACTTTTTGATGGGGTTGTTTGTTTTTTTCTTGTAAATTTGTTTGAGTTCTTTGTAGGTTCTGGATATTAGCCCTTTGTCAGATGAGTAGATTGCAAAAATTTTCTCCCATTCTGTAGGTTGCCTGTTCACTCTGCTGATAGTTTCTTTTGCTGTTCAGAAGCTCTTTAGTTTAATTAGATCCCATTTGTCAATTTTGGCTTTTGCTGCTGTTGCTTTTGGTGTTTTAGACATGAAGTCTTTGCCCATGCCTATGTCCTGAATGGTACTACCTAGGTTTTCCTCTAGGATTTTTATGGTATTAGGTCTAACATTTAAGTCTCTAATCCATCTTGAATTAATTTTTGTATAAGGAGTAAGGAAAGGATCCAGTTTCAGCTTTCTACTTATGGCTAGCCAATTTTCCCAGCACCATTTATTAAATAGGGAATCCTTTCCCCATTTCTTGTTTCTCTCAGGTTTGTCAAAGATCAGATG
Source organism: Macaca fascicularis (assembly GCF_037993035.2). Taxonomy (NCBI): domain Eukaryota; kingdom Metazoa; phylum Chordata; class Mammalia; order Primates; family Cercopithecidae; genus Macaca; species Macaca fascicularis. Next base: position 89,977,663 of record NC_088380.1, on the reverse strand, counting down.
GCTGTAGATGTGTGGTATTATTTCTGAGGACTCTGTTCTGTTCCATTGGTCTATATCTCTGTTTTGGTACCAGTACCATGCTGTTTTGGTTACTGTAGCCTTGTAGTATAGTTTGAAGTCAGGTAGCGTGATGCCTCCAGCTTTGTTCTTTTGACTTAGGATTGTCTTGGAGATGCGGGCTCTTTTTTGGTTCCATATGAACTTTGAAGCAGTTTTTTCCAATTCTGTGAAGAAACTCATTGGTAGCTTGATGGGGATGGCATTGAATCTATAAATAACCTTGGGCAGTATGGCCATTTTCACGATATTGATTCCTCCTATCCATGAGCATGGTATGTTCTTCCATTTGTTTGTGTCCTCTTTTATTTCACTGAGCAGTGGTTTGTAGTTCTCCTTGAAGAGGTCCTTTATATCCCTTGTAAGCTGGATTCCTAGATATTTTATTCTCTTTGAAGCAATTGTGAATGGAAGTTCATTCATGATTTGGCTCTCTGTTTGTCTGTTACTGGTGTATAAGAATGCTTGTGATTTTTGCACATTAATTTTGTATCCTGAGACTTTGCTGAAGTTGCTTATCAGCTAAAGGAGATTTTGGGCTGAGACAATGGGGTTTTCTAAATATACAATCATGTCATCTGCAAAGAGGGACAATTTGACTTCTGCTTTTCCTAACTGAATACCCTTGATTTCTTTCTCTTGCCTGATTGCCCTAGCCAGAACTTCCAACACTATGTTGAATAGGAGTGGTGAGAGAGGGCATCCCTGTCTTGTGCCAGTTTTCAAAGGGAATTTTTCCAGTTTTTGCCCATTCAGTATGATATTGGCTGTGGGTTTGTCATAAATAACTCTTATTATTTTGAGGTACGTTCCATCAATACCGAATTTATTGAACGTTTTTAGCATGAAGGGCTGTTGAATTTTGTCAAAAGCCTTTTCTGCATCTATTGAGATAATCATGTGGTTCTTGTCTTTGGTTCTGTTTATATGCTGGATTATGTTTATTGATTTGCGAATGTTGAACCAGCCTTGCATCCCAGGGATGAAGCCCACTTGATCATGGTGGATAAGCTTTTTGATGTGCTGCTGAATCTGATTTGCCAGTATTTTATTGAGGATTTTTACATCGATGTTCATCAGGGATATTGGTCTAAAATTCTCTTTTTTTGTTGTGTCTCTTCCAGGCTTTGGTATCAGGATGATGTTGGTCTCATAAAATGAGTTAGGGAGGATTCCCTCTTTTTCTATTGATTGGAATAGTTTCAGATTGAATGGTACCAGCTCCTCCTTGTACCTCTGGTAGAATTCAGCTGTGAATCCGTCTGGTCCTGGACTTTTTTTGGTTGGTAGGCTATTAATTATTGCCTCAATTTCAGAGCCTGCTATTGGTCTATTCAGGGATTCAACTTCTTCCTGGTTTAGTCTTGGAAGAGTGTAAGTGTCCAGGAAATTATCCATTTCTTCTAGTTTTTCTAGTTTATTTGCGTAGAGGTGTTTATAGTATTCTCTGATGGTAGTTTGTATTTCTGTGGAGTCGGTGGTGATATCCCCTTTATCATTTTTATTGCATCTATTTGATTCTTCTCTCTTTTCTTCTTTATTAGTCTTGCTAGCGGTCTGCCAATTTTGTTGATCTTTTCAAAAAACCAACTTCTGGATTTATTGATTTTTTGGAGTGTTTTTTGTGTCTCTATCTCCTTCAGTTCTGCTCTGATCTTAGTTATTTCTTGCCTTCTGCTAGCTTTCGAATGTGTTTGCTCTTGCTTCTCTAGTTCTTTTAATTGCGATGTTAGAGTGTCAATTTTAGATCTTTCCTGCTTTCTCTTGTGGGCATTTAGTGCTATAAATTTCCCTCTACACACTGCTTTAAATGTGTCCCAGAGATTCTGGTATGTTGTATCTTTGTTCTCATTGGTTTCAAAGAACATCTTTATTTCTGCCTTCATTTCGTTATGTACCCAGTAGTCATTCAGGAGCAGGTTGTTCAGTTTCCATGTAGTTGAGCGGTTTTGATTGAGTTTCTTATTCCTGAGTTCTAGTTTGATTGCATTGTGGTCTGAGAGACATTTTGTTACAATTTCTGTTCTTGTACATTTGCTGAGGAGTGCTTTACTTCCAATTATGTGGTCAATTTTGGAATAAGTGCGATGTGGTGCTGAGAAGAATGTATATTCTGTTGATTTGGGGTGGAGAGTTCTATAGATGTCTATTAGGTCTGCTTGCTGCAGAGATGAGTTCAATTCCTGGATATCCTTGTTAACTTTCTGTCTCATTGATCTGTCTAATGTTGACAGTGGAGTGTTGAAGTCTCCCATTATTATTGTATGGGAGTCTAAGTCTCCTTGTAAGTCTCTAAGGACTTGCTTTATGAATCTGGGTGCTCCTGTATTGGGTGCATATATATTTAGGATAGTTACCTCTTCCTGTTGAATTGATCCTTTTACCATTATGTAATGGCCTTGTTTGTCTCTTTTGATCTTTGATGGTTTAAAGTCTGTTTTATCAGAGACTATTATTGCCACCCCTGCTTTTTTTTGTTCTCCATTTGCTTGGTAAATCTTCCTCCATCCCTTTATTTTGAGCCTATGTATGTCTCTGCGTGTGAGATGGGTCTCCTGAATACAGCAGACTGATGGGTCTTGACTCTTTATCCAGTTTGCCAGTCTGTGTCTTTTAATTGGAGCATTTAGTCCATTTACATTTAAGGTTAAGATTGTTATGTGTGAACTTGATCCTGCCATTATGATATTAACTGGTTATTTTGCTCCTTAGTTGATGCAGTTTCTTCCTAACCTTGATGGTCTTTACATTTTGGCATGTTTTTGCAATGGCTGGTACCGGTTGTTCCTTTCCATGTTTAGTGCTTCTTTCAGGGTCTCTTGTAAGGCAGGCCTAATGGTGACAAAATCTCTAAGCATTTGCTTATCTGTAAAGGATTTTATTTCTCCTTCACTTATGAAACTTAGTTCGGCTGGGTATGAAATTCTGGGTTTAAAATTCTTTTCTTTAAGAATGTTGAATATTGGCCCCCACTCTCTTCTGGCTTGTAGAGTTTCTGCCGAGAGATCTGCTGTTAGTCTGATGGGCTTCCCTTTGTGGGTAACCCGACCTTTCTCTCTGGCTGCCCTTAAGATTTTTTCCTTCATTTCAACTTTGGTGAATCTGGCAATTATGTGTCTTGGAGTTGCTCTTCTCGAGGAGTATCTTTGTGGCGTTCTCTGTATTTCCTGGATTTGAATGTTGGCCTGCCCTACTAGGTTGGGGAAGTTCTCCTGGGTGATATCATGAAGAGTGTTTTCCAACTTGGTTCCATTTTCCCCCTCACTTTCAGGCACCCCAATCAGATGTAGATTGGGTCTTTTTACATAATCCCATACTTCTTGCAAGCTTTGTTCATTTCTTTTTCTTCTTTTTTCTTTTGGTTTCTCTTCTCGCTTCATTTCGTTCATTTGATCCTCAATCACTGATACTCTTTCTTCCAGTTGATCGAGTCGGTTACTGAAGCTTGTGCATTTGTCACGTATTTCTCGTGTCATGGTTTTCATCACTTTCATTTCGTTTATGACCTTTTCTGCATTAATTACTCTAGCCATCAATTCTTCCACTTTTTTTTCAAGATGTTTAGTTTCTTTGCGCTGGGTACGTAATTCCTCCTTTAGCTCTGAGAAGTTTGATGGACTGAAGCCTTCTTCTCTCATCTCGTCAAAGTCATTCTCCGTCAAGCTTTGATCCATTGCTGGTGATGAGCTGCGCTCCTCAGTTGCAAATGCAGAAATCACCGGTCTTCTGTGTTGCTCGCTCTGGGAGTTGGAGACTGGAGCTGTTCCTATTCGGCCATCTTGCTCTGCCAAAAAACTGAAATTTTCTAGACTTAGAATAGGTTATATAGTATAAGTTTAAAACTTATAGATTTAATTATATTTTAAAATTCATAACATTAATTTGAAATAATTATACATCTAAAACTTTTAAATCATGAGCAAAGAAAATTTATGGTTGATTTAAAATACAGTACTCTCCACTGGGTAGGGTGGCTCACACCTGTAATCACAGCACTATGAGAGGCCTGGGAGGGTGGATCACCTGAGGTCAGGAGTTTGAGACCAGCCTGGCCAAACTGGTGGTGAAACCCCGTCTCTACTAAAAACACAAAAATTAGCAGGGTGTGGTGGCAGGCACCTGTAATCCCAGCTACTCAGGAGGCTGAGGCATGAGAATTGCTTGAACCTAGGAGGTGGAGGTTGCAGTGAGATGAGATTGGGCCATTGTACTCCACCCTGGGCAATGAGAGTGAAACTCCATCTCAAAAAATAAAATAGTACTCTCAATCTCTAATCAGCATGTAAACAAGAATGAGTCCTTCCACCCTCAAGTTTCCTGTCTAGAAAAGTAAACAAAGTTACCCACTATATTTCAAACATAAAAATTGTCTGTTTTCCTTCCTTTCTTCTTTGCTTTCTTCTTTCCTTCTCTTTTTTTCCTTCCTTCTTCCCTTCATTCTTGCCTTCTTCATTCTCTCCTGCCTCTTCTTTCTTTTATTTTCTCCCTCACTAATCTCAGGCAAAGAAATAGAGGCACCTAACCTTCTGCCTTAATAAATTATGTTTACTTATATGCAATATAACGTTCACTATAAATGAAGTATGTTGGATTCATGGTGCATTTTGAGCCAAACACATTTTCTGAACCCACAATGTTGAATTTGATTCTGTATTTTTCTCCAGTGAAAAAATCAATAAAAATCCCTGCAGAAAATTTATAAATAAAAGCATTTTATTTTATTTTATTTTTGGAGATGGAGTCTTGCTCTGTCACCCAGGCTGGAGTGCAGTGATGCAATCTCGGCTCACTGCAAATTCTGTCTCCTGAGTTCATGCCATCTCCTGCCTCAGCCTCCTGAGTAGCTGGGACTACAGGCGCCCGCCACCACGCCTGGCTATTTTGTTTGTTTGTTTGTATTTTCAATAGAGACGGGGTTTCACCATGTTAACCAGGATGATCTCGATCTCCTGACCTCGTGATTTGCTCACCTTGACCTCCCAAAGTGCTGGGATTACAGGCGTGAGCCACCACTCCTGGCCAAATAAAGGCATTTTAAAACATTTACGTATCACTTACATTTCAGCAAAGGTTAAGTAATCACAAACATAACTTATAGAAATTGCTAGAACATTTAGTTTTAATGAATATTAATATACTCAAGGCTGACCTCAAACGTGAATTTTGTGTTTGTTTTGTGCATGCATAGTCAAATCTACATATATATATATATACACACACACACATTTGTATTCATTAGTATAACTATGACAGAAACAACACACCAATACAATAAGAGTTGGTCAGAATATAATATAATATTATGATCAGAATCAGTGCAAGCAGAGAAACAAAGGGAATAATATATTTTTAAAAATTGTATGTTTTATTTATTAAGAAGATGAACACATTATATATTCAAGTGGAAACTTTAATAAAATACAAATAATGAAAATATTTGTGATCTTTTGTTGTATTACTAATATATCTTTCAAAAATTATCTAATTTATAATATCAATTTAAAAAATATTAAAACATCAAACTTCTCATCCCTAATTTTTAAGTTCACTTTTATTCCAAAATTTAAAAAATATGGACTTATATGTAATCATCATATAATCACAAATTGTTCTCCAAATAACAAAACCTTTCTTGTTTATGCCCCAGAAGGCCAGAATAGAGCCTGTCATCTTCATCCCCATTCCCCAAGGCATTACCCCAGGCCTCACACATATTGTTCATTAATGATTTATTAAATTAATGAATGTAAACTAAATATATGAAATCTTGAATCCAAAGAGTAAATCATTGAGGAACAATATTTACATTATTTCATAGTTTCGGAGACATATAAGAACATTTGCAGAATATAATTTTTTTTCTTTTGTTTTACTGACAGTGTATATATTTGAAGCAAACAGGCTGACACACTATTGGTATATTGCATATGATTACTAGAAATGGCCAGAGAAATTATGTTTTTACATTAAATATCTACAGGCCAAACTTTAGAAAACAATGATAATTATTGTTAGATAATGTATGTATAGAAATTCCCAAACAGAAACATTTTCCCCATTCAGGAATTCTTGGGTTGATGTGATTAAAGTTCTAATGCTAGTGAGCCAAAAGATAAAAAGAAAAAATTAATACAGAACACAACATGGACTCTTAGACTTTATTTATCTTCATGCTGCATTCATCTCAAGAGTATAACAGTGATATGAATCTATTGAAGGGCTGTAATGCATGTGGCATTGTATAATGGTTATAATCACTTGGAAATTCCCTGAAGCTTATCTCCCTGTACCCTATTAACCTTTGAGGCCGAGATAAAAATGAAAAAAAAATATGATTCAGAGGAATCTTTATTGGCTGTATTTGTCAGTTTTTCTGAAATAAGTAGAAACACTATCACACACACACACACGTATGTGTATGTGTGTGTGTGTGTGTGTGTATATATATATATATAGAGAGAGAGAGAGAGAGAGAGATTTATTATAAGGAATTGGCTCACATGATTATAGATGTTGGTAAGTCCAGTTTACAGGGTAGGCCAGCAGACTGGAGAGCCAAGCACAGGCAATGTTTCAGTTTGAAGTCCAGCAGGCAAGAAAAGCCAATATTGTAGATGAAGTTCAAAGGCAGTCCACTGCAGAATTCTCTATTACTTGGGAGATAATTAGTCATTTGTTCTATTCAGATCTTCATCTGATTGGATTAGATCCACTCATGTTATAGAAGGCAATATTCTTTATTCTACCAATTAAAATGTTAATAACATTCAAAAACATCCTCACATAAACACCCAGGAAAATATTTTACCAAACATCTGAGCACCATGTGACTTGGTCAACTTGATATATTAATTTAACCATCACATTAGTGAGAAAGGGAAAATACAAGAATAACCTGCCCATGTTCTCTGAGATAAGGTGGACATTTAAGATAAAAAGCAAAGGTAAGGCAAAGGGATCATATACAGGGGTTTATATTTCTAGGTCTTAGAAGCATAACTTGAAAAATCTTTAGAAACATCCTGTCAATTGTTACTGATCTGAATGTATTAATAAACTAAAAAGTCTTGATCATCACAATATAAGCATAAAAAGCATGTGTTATAATCCAATATTTTCCTAATAAAAACACTAAACAAGCTAAGAATAGAATGATGTGTATATTACTCCATTTTCATACTGCTGTGAAGAAATACCTGAGACTGGGTAAGACATACACAAAAAGAGTTTTAATGGACTCAGAGTTCCACATGGCTGGGGATGCCTCACAATCATGGTGGAAGGCAAAAGAGGAGGAAAGGATGTCTTATATGGTGACAGGTAAGTGGGTTTGCGCAGGGAACTGCCCTTTATAAAACCATCAAATCTCATGAGGCTTATTCACTGTCATAAGAACAGAATGGGAAAAACTCACACCCACGATTCAATTACTTCTCATGGTGTCTTGCTCATGATATGTGGGGATTATGAGAGCCACAATTCAAGAAGAGATTTGATTCTCATGAGAATCATGAGATTCTGCCCTTGGCTCCTCCAAAATCTCATGTTCTCACACTTCAAAACCAACCACACATTTCCAATGGTCCCCCAAAATATTAACATATTTCAGCATTAATTTAAAAGTTCACAGTTCAAAGTCTCATCTGAGACAAGGCAAATCCCATTTACCTATGAACCTGTAAAATCAAAAGCAAATTAGTTACTTCCTAGATACAATGGGGATATAGGCATTGGGTAAATATACCCATTCCAAATTGGAGAAGTTGGCCAAAATAAAGGGGCTACAGGCCACATACAAGTCCAAAATTCAGTGGGGTAGTCAAATATTAGAACTCCAAAATGATTTCCTTTGACTCCATGTCTCACATCCAGGTTACACTGATGCAACATGTGGATTCCCATAATCTTGGGCAGCTCTGCCCCTGTGGCTTCGCAGGGTACAGCACTGATCCTGGCTGTATTCACAGGCTGGCATTGAGTGTTTGTCCCTTTTTCCATGCCCATGGTGCAAGCAGTGGGTGGATCTACCAATCTGGGTTCTGGAGTATGGTGGCTTCTATGTTTACATGCAAGATTTGTATAATTCTCACAGCTCCACTAGGCAGCGCTCTAGCCAGGACTCTTTATGGGGGCTTCCACATCACATTTCCCTTCCACACTTCCTTAGCAGAGCGTCTCAATGAGGGCTCCACTCTTGCAGCACACCTATGCCTGGACATCCAGGCACTTTCATACTTCCTCTGAAATCTAGGTGGAGGTTCTCAAACTTCAATTCTTGATTTCTGTGTATCAATACACCCAACACCCTTTGTAAGCTACCAAGACTTTGGGCTTGCACCCTCTAAAGTAATGGTGACAGCTGTACATTGGCCTTTTTAAGCTATGGCTGGAACTCCAAGACCCAAGACTGCACAAAGCAGCAAGGTCCTGGGCCCGGCCCAGGAAACCATTCCTTCCTCCTAGGCCTCCAGGCCTGTGATGGGAGGGGCTTCTGTGAAGACTTCTGACATGCCCTGGAGACATTTTCCCCATTGTCTTGGAGATTAACATTTGGCTCCTCATTACTTATGCAAATTTCTGCAGCTGGTTTGAATTTCTCCTCAGAAAATGGGTTTTTCTTTTCCATTGCATCATCAGGCTGCAAATTTTCCAAACCTTTATGCTCTGTTTCCTTTTTAAACATGAGTTCCAATTCCAAATCATATCTTTGTGAATGAAGAAAACAGAATGCTTTTAAGAGCACCCAAATCACCTCATGAACACTTTGCTGCTTAGACATTTCTTCCACCAGATACTCTAAATCATGTCTCTAAAGTCCAAAGTTCCATAGATCTCTATGGCAGGGGCAAAATGCTGCCAGTCTCTTTGCTAAAGCATCTCAAGAATTACCTTTGTTCCAGTTCCCAATAAGCTCCTCATCTCCATCTGAAACCACCCCAGCTTGATCTTCATTGTCCATAATACTGTAAGCATTTTGGTCAAAACCATTCAACACGTCTCTAGGAAGCTCCAAACTTTCCCACAACTTTGTGTTTTCTTTTGAGCACTTCAAAGTGTTTCAGACTCTGCCTGTTTCCCAGTTCCAAAGTTGTTTTCACTTTTTAATGTATCTTAATAGCAGTACCCAATGCTACCTGTACCAATATAATGTATTAGTTCATTTACATACTGTTATAAATAAATACCCAAAACTTGGTAATTTATAAAGAAAAAGAGATTTACTGAACTCATGGTTTCACATGGCTGGGGAGGCCTCACAATCATGGTGGAAGGTGAAGGAGAAGAAAAGGCACACTTACATGGAAGCAGGAAATAAAGCATGTCCAGGGGAACTGCCCTTTTTAAACCATCAGAACTTATGAGATTTATTCACTATCACAAGAACAACATGGGAAAAACCCACACCCATGATTCAGTTACCTCCCACTGGGTCCCTCCCATAACACATGGGGATTATGGGAGCCACAATTCAAGATGCAATTTGGGTGAGAACACAGCCAAACCACGTTGGTGTGTCTTCAACCTAATAAAAATCATATGTAAAATGGCCACAGTTAACGTTATATTTAATGAAGAATGAGTGATTGCTTTCCTCCTAAGATCAATAACACAACATATTTACTCGTTACCTCAATTCAATATCATACTGGAGCTTATAACCAGAACAATTAGGCAATAATTAATCTTCATATTTATAGTCAACTAATTTTTGACAAGGATGCCATGACACTTCACTGTTGGAAATATTAGCCTTTTCAACAAATAGTCCTTGGCCAACTAGTTATCAGTATGTAAAAGAATACACTTGGAATCCTACCTCACACAACATGCAAATAATCATATCAAAATAGACAATAGACCTAATTATAAAGCCAAAATTGTACAAATCTTACATGTAAACATAGAAACCATTATTTATGACATTAAATTAGACAACGATTTCTAAATTGTGATATGAAAACATTTTTGCTAATCGTATCTATGAGACATATCTAAAGTATACAAAAAACCTTTTATAGCTCTACAAGAAAAAGACAAATAACCCGATTTAAAAACTGGCAAATAAACTGAACAGCCATTGCTCCAAATGATATAAGGGTGACAAATAAGCATAGTAAAAATTGCTACCAATCTTTCACCATTAAGGCAATGCAAATCAATACCATAATGTGAGACAACTGCTAATCCACTGATACAGTAACAATAACTTGTTTTTCCTGTGTTCTGTTTGTTTCATTGTGTCAGCAATCTTGGTAACATCTGATGTTGAATTTCTGTTTATTATCATATTCTATGACAAACCTAATTTTTGACTTTTCTTTAAATTATATTTGAGACACCTCATTATTTTCTCTGCGTGTTTTTTTCTAAACTATATGTAAAATAACCAGTTAAAAGTAAAATGGATACTATGATATGAAAATTGGAAAAATTTCAAACTAAATGGATAATGACACACCTAAGATGAAATTAATGAAATTGAGTTTACACTTTAAGCTATTAATGAAATTGAACTTACACTTTTATTTTGTGAGCTTTACAACTTTCACTAAGAAACAAGAAACTGTAATATGTATAAACACACTTTGAATGTTGAACACACTGTATAGAAATTTTTTACATATAGTCATTAGAATTGAAGAAACCTGGAGGATCAAAGTACATAATTTCTCAGGATCCAGATGAATTACTTTCAAATAACATCTTTTTCAATGACTCAAACATGCCAAATCACACAAAACTCAGCAAATGGTCTCAGTTCTAGGTAAAAATGTAGATTTCATTTTATAACAAGATTATACATGTATTTAAAATTGCTTTATTTTACTCGATTTATAAAGATTTTTTTTCCTTTTATGTAGTGGGGTAATATACAGAATTCAGGTAGAAAAAAGTATGTGAGATGTATATAGACATATTTACGTATAGATATGAAATGTGAATGTGGAGTGTAAAAGGGAGAAAAAGGGAAAGCTAAGGGGACTGACAATGTCAATTTCCTGAGATGTAGAGTTCACAATCCATGTGACAGGGACATTCAGAGCTGAGTTTTTGCAAAGAGACTGTGTTTGTAATAAAAGGGTGAACAGAGCCTTGTATAAAGTCTACTGTAGGCCGGGTGCGGTGGCTCAAGCCTGTAATCCCAGCACTTTGGGAGGCCGAGACGGGTGGATCACGAGGTCAGGAGATCGAGACCATCCTGGCTAACACCGTGAAACCCCGTCTCTACTAAAAAAAAATACAAAAAAACTAGCCGGGCGAGGTGGCGGGCGCCTGTAGTCCCAGCTACTCCGGAGGCTGAGGCAGGAGAATGGCATAAACCTGGGAGGCGGAGCTTGCAGTGAGCTGAGATCCGGCCACTGTACTCCAGCCCGGGCTACAGAGCAAGACTCCCTCAAAAAAAAAAAAAAAAAAAAAAAAAGAAAAGGGCTATTGTGTTTTTTTATCACTTTCTTACAAGAGTTCACTAAAAAGAATTATAATACTTTTAACTGCTTTTGGAGATCATTTTATGTGAAAAAATATATATATGTTGATTCTCACCAACCAAACAGTGTAATTTGAATTTTTTTTCTCTGTTATTCAAGAGTTGTCAGGCATCAAAATTACCTGAAGGGCTTGTTAAAATCCATGTCATTTATGCCATTTCTAATATTGGTGATTTATGTCACTTTATTCCTGATTCATATGAGAAGTTTATTTTAAAATTTATCTTAAAAGAATCAAGTTTTGGCTCAATTTTTTAAATTTTTATTTCAATTATTTTCATTTAGATTTTTTTCTACTGCTTATTATAGCTATAATTTTAACTAGATTTTCTAGTTTCTTTGAGTGGAAACTGTAGTAATTGATGTGAGAAATTTCTCCGTTGCCAAAGTAGATTTTCAGTGCAAAAACTTCCTACCTATATTGCTTTGTAATGGCATCCTACAACATTATGGTCAGAGGCTATAATTTACGGGGAAAAAAAAAAAAAAAGGCGCTGTGACTCATCCCTGTAATCCCAGCACTTTGGGAGGCCGAGGCAGGAGAATCACCTGAGGTCAGGAATTTGAGACCAGCCTGGCCAACATGGTGAAACTGGCTCTACTAAAAAAATACAAAAATTAGCTGGGCGTGGTGGCAGGCGCCTTAATCCCAGCTGCTTGGGAGGCAGGGCCAGGAGAATCGTTTGAACCTGGGAGGTGGAGGTTGCAGTGAGCCGAGATCGAGCCATTGCACTCAAGCCTGGGGGACAAGAGCAAGACTTCTCACAAAAAAAAAAAAAAAAAACACCAACCAACCAAACAAAAAAACTATAATTTATATAGCTTGGATCATTTGGATCATTTTAAATTCATTGTGATTTGTTTAATTGCTCCAAATATGGATTATTTTGATAAACTCTCTCTGTACTCCTGAAAATGTTTTTCCTTATCGTCTTCAATTGATTAGTCTATAAATATAAATTGGATTAAATTGATTTAAAATGTTGGTCAAGACTTTATCCTCCCTGATATTCATTTTACTTATACATCCAGTATGAAAAGACGGATATTGAAACCTCCAATTACATTACACGTTTCTTTCTGTTTCCTTTCAAGTTTTTAAAAATCAATATTTTGTAGAATGGTTTTAGTTTACAGAAAAATTCAACAGAAAGTGCAAAGTTTTCCCATATATTCTCTCATTACACCCACCCCTTTCATTCTCTATAATCCTCTCCAAAATGGTCTACAATGCCTCTTTTCAACAATGAATACCTGTGTGCTTGCATGTGTTTAACTTTTTTCTAGATAATTTATTTGTGCATAAATTTCCCTCTATTGTTGGAAAAGCACATTAATCTCACACTACTCAAAAACGGAAATAATACTCCAATATTTTCATTAGGTTCTATGTTGTTGCCAGGGACCACCGACTGATTTTATTTCACTGGGTATTTGAAAGAGAAGATATAAATGGAACATTTCATACTAGACTAACTACTGACATTACTGTTTCTCCTTTCCCTTTTTGATAAATCTCTATATTATCATCTGCTCATAAATAGATGGGTTATGGGTTGCAAGTGAGAAATTTCAAGTCAATTATATTCAAATTAACTGAAGATGTGTCTTCAACTCACTTTAGATTATGTGACTATTATTATCTACTTTTTCAGCTTGAGGTCACAGCCAAAATGTTGAGAAAAGTGAATTTTTTTCCATTTGACATCCATTATAATATGTCTTTAATCTGCCTTCACATTTGATTGATACCATAGCTAAGTGTAGAATTGTAACTTGGAAATTATTTTCACTTCTGTTTTTATTGCTGACATTTCCTTTTCTCTAAAATTAAATTGTCCTCAAAAGTTGTGTGTGCTACAGTGAGACTTTTTTGGTAAATTGTTAAGGTCACTTATATGCAATCTGGAAACTGCCCTTTAGTTCTGGCAGTTGTTCTTAAATATCTCACATCTGCCTACTGTATTGCCTTTATTTTAAAAATAGGAAATTATGGACCTAATAATGTTTTGATGTGAATACTACCCAAAACAGCCTATGAATTCAATGCAATACCTATCAAAATTCCAATGACGTTCTTTAAAGAAATAGAATGTTTTAATAAAATTCATATGAAATCTCAAGAGGTCGCAAATACCCAAAACAATCTTTCAAAACGTACTGTCACTCAAAAGTGATAGTAAACAAAGCAGTGTGGTGCTGGCATAAAGATAGACATACATATATAGCAAAAGAATAAATTGAGGTGCCCAGAAATAAATCCTTACATATATGGTTGTATCCATATATGATTCACAGGACACATTTTATGTATATTTTACCACAATTAAATTTTTAAAAAATAGTTGATTGTTTTGCCTATTTTCCACTATTATATAAATTGTTCATGAAAAACACTTCATTTTATCTCTAGCCTCTTTTACTAAACACTAAGTTTATGAAAGTCATCAATTTTGCTATCTGTAGCATAAATAATTTTCACTTCTGCGTAGTATTTCTTAGTGAATGACTATATCACTATTTATTTATTCATTCTATTTTGTCACATATTGGGGTTGATTCTAGTTTTGAACTCTAGCATTTAATGCTACTATAAATATTCTTGTGTTTACATTTTATGTGCAGATATATTTAATTATTTATTATACACCTAAGAGTAAAGTTGCTAGATTAGAAGGCATGCATATGTTGAAGTCTTTTGCCCACTTATGAAATATTTTCCAAAGGAGTGGTTCCAATACACATTCCTCACAGCAATGTATGAGTAGCCCCATTATTTAACACCCTTGGTAATATTTGGCATTGTTAAGCATTTTAATTGTTGCAACTTGATATGTGTATGGAATGATGGCTTCAATTTTTATTTTGCTTGCTGTACATTTTATATGCTTATTATACACCCAGATAGCCTTTTATAAAGTGCTTGTGCAAGTCTTTTGGCAATAGTTTGCACATTGATTTCTTGTTCTGTTTCCTGTTGATTTGAACTTTTTTATTGCTGTGATCTCTTTTTCAGACATAATGTTTTGACAATATTTTATCCTACTCTGTAATGTACAACTTTATTATCTTGATTGTGTCTTTTAATGAAAAAAGTACTCACATTAAAGTTTTTTAACCTTAAAGTATTTTATATCCTCTTTATCAAATCTTAGCAAACTACAAAGTCCTTTGTAATTTATAGACCATTTGTTGTTTAAATTTCTCTTCTCTATATAAATATAACTCAAATAGATTTAGTCTGTGTGGGTTGTGAGGCAGGGTTGTTATATTGCATTCCCATGAGTATCCAAATGACAGAGTACCTTTAATTTGAAAAATACATCTTTTCTCTACTGGTATTCAGTGCCAAATTGATCATAAAGTCAGTATCATTACATCTGTGGGCCATAATCACTCAGTTTAAATTATGTTTCAATTTCCATTTTCATCTCTTTTTCGACCCAGGACTTAGGTATATTTCTTAACTTCCAAATATTGGGAGAATCTCATAATTGCATTTTTATTATTGGCTTGTAGTTAAACATGCTATCATCAGAGAAATTCACCGAGATTTCTCTTATAGTCCTACATAAGCTCATTTGAAAATGATTCATATATGAGAAAAAAAGTAAAGTGCATTCTGCAGTGGTCAAATTTAATTTTCTATAAATTCTAGTGAAAGCAGTTTTTTAATTGAGTGATGAAAATCTTCTGTATCCTTAATGATTTATTTATTTATTTTTGTCTGCTTCTCTTTGGGCCTCAAATCAATGCACAGGAAACTCTGAAATATTTCCTTCCTTTGTGAACCCTGAACCCGTGATTCTATCTCCCTAGTTCACAGATTGTTTCAATAGCTGTGGTCAGTTTGTTAGATATTTCTTTTGGAATTGCTGCAATCTCTCAGGATACAAGTGGCCTTAACTCCAAGGCTTACCTGTCTAATTGTTTTCTCTACATACTAGCTCTTTGTGGTTTCGGGAAAACTTTAAAAATCATTTTCATCTTATTTGATTACTAGCAACGAAAAGGACAGAATGGCCCATCTGTCATTACTATTCTTTGTTTTGCTTTTATATAGTTTTATTTGTATTGCATATACCTTAGAGTGGTTTTTAAAGAATAACACTTTCATGACTTTCATGAAAGGTTAAATCTTGTTTCATTTAACCTTTCAAGAAAGTCAAGCATATAGTATTAGCAGAGTTGGTGTCAGAGCTAATGTCTCAATGCCAAATCTGAGTTACTTTCATCAATGTTTGTGTGATAAGAGAGATGGGTTTTGAATCTTGAGTCAGCATACTCTTCAAATGACATCACAAGCACCTTCTATGTCAATACTTGTTCTTCATATAATTGCTTAGATATTTAAAACTGATGACATTTCTGATAAAAATTGGTGATCTATTTTTTATTAATCAATTTTTAATCCAGAATAAACACTTACTACAGAATATGCACACTTGTGTTTTATTTCATAGTAATCACTGGCTTTTGTAGACTTAATCTTAACAGTGTAAACAGAGTCTAAGTTGAATTTCTAATTGGTAAAAAAAAATCATGAAAATAATATTAAAATAAATACATAGTCTTTAGGTAACCTTTTTATGGGTTTCTTAAGCATTAATAGGAAATATTCTAATTTTGATAACTGTAAGTTTATGAAAAGAAAATTCTGAACTGAAGTAAAATTTGTCCTATTTTAGCTTTATGAGAAAGTGTATTAGAGGCAAGAAAGCAAGTAGTTGATTTGCCAAGAATAACCATAATTAATATATTTCTTCCACATTTAAGATACTTTTATAAGCAAGCTTGGTATGTTTTAGTTACCCAATAAGCCCATAAAGCAGTGACTGTATTTTTTCTGAATTTACAATTAAAAAATAAAGGTACACAATTTTCCCAGGGGTTCATAGATAAATGGAAGAGCTCATGATCAAAATCCCTATTACATAAAATATCAGTATAGTTTAGCTGGTAAAGTAAGAAAAAAATACTCAAAAATCAGAATCAATCATCCAATCTACTTTAGAAAGTACTTTGATAAAATATGCAATTCCACATTTAAAGTAATTAATATTAAAACTAAAACCAGCTTTTGAAAATGTGAATTTCTCAGCAAAATCAAACTAAAGACTCTATGTTCATTTATATATTGTCTAATACTGCCATCAGTTTTGCTTACAATTATTATTACCTGGGAAGTGTTTTTACTCTTCTTTGATGCAATAACCAGACTAATAATTTTTATTATAGTAATTTAATGGACAATAATCTTATAATTCCCTAAATGGTTTTCTTCTAATAGTAATAGATACAGGTAGGAGTAGTATTATAATTTAAAGTATTAAATTCTTTTATTTTTTTTGAGACAGAGTCTCGCTCTGTCACCCAGACTGGAGTGCAGTGGCCGGATCTCGGCTCACTGCAAGCTCCGCCTACCGGATTTACGCCATTCTCCTGCCTCAGCCTCCCGAGTAGCTGGGACTACAGGCGCCCGCCACCTCGCCCGGCTAGTTTTTTTTTTTTTTTTTGTATTTTTTTTTAGTAGAGACGGGATTTCACCGTGTTAGCCAGGATGGTCTCATTCTCCTGACCTTGTGATCCGCCCATCTTGGCCTCCCAAAGTGCTGGGATTACAGGCTTGAGCCACCGTGCGCAGCCTGAAGTATTAAATTCCAAAATGAAATATATTGATAATATAATCTTCTCGCCTATTATTTGAAATTAGTTTAATATTTTTAAATTATATAAAGATAAAAATTTGTTCGTCTTTTTCTAAAATTTTACCACATCTGTACTGAAATAACATCAACTGATATTTAAGTAAAATATTAACATTTTTGGCTGAGATATAGTAATAAATGAAACAGTGGTTAATTCTGTTATGATAAGTGAAATCATAAAAAGGAAGCAAACAAAAAGGCCCCCAAATATTGAAAGCTTTTTGGAAACCTGACACAAATTTCTCAGGAAATACGATTTTTTAGAATTTGGAATGCCCCCCTCCAAAAACATAGTTTTCTTTTAGACTATATCATCGTAAGCACTTCCAAACTGATAGTGTGACAACTTTTGAAAATCGACAAATCTACACAATCAGCGAGAATATTGTCAAAATCTGGCAAAATCAACATTTTTTTTCAGAACTTTGGAAATTCACTAAAATTAACAAAAACTAACAAATGAGTAAAAAAGATATCAGAAGAAAACATTGAAAATATTTTCAAATGATTGTAAACAAAATACAGTATGCACGAAGTGATGCCTCTAGCACAGTGTTTAGAAGGAAATTTATAGCTGTAAATGTTTGTGTTGCAAAACAAGCAAAATTTTAAATAAATAACCTAAATATACAACTTAGGAAACTAGAAAGAGAATAAACAAAATAAATCTAAAGTAAAAATAAAGGAAATAATAAAGATTAGATTGGAAATAAATGAAGTAAAATATATAAAAACATTAAGAGGCAAACAATGAGAGTAAAAGTCGTCTCTTTGGAAGATAAACAAAATGAAAAACTTTTAGCTAGAACAACAGAAAAAGAGGAGAAGAAAGACTCAAATTTCTAAAATTGGGAATGAAAGAGGAGACACGGTTACCAATCTTACAAAAATGTTTTAAAAGATTATAAGAGAATGCTATGAACAATAATAAGCCTACACATTAGAAAACCTAGGTGAAATTGATAAATTCTGAGAAAGATATCAAATACCAAAATGGACTAAAAAAGAAATTTAAAATCTGATAAGATCACATAATGAGTATAAACATTTAACCTGATAATGTTGGTAGATTCATATAAAGCATTAGACAAACTAATACACTTTCATTATAAAAACACTCAGTATAATAGCAATGGAAGGAATTTCCTCATACAGATAAATAGGATCTATGAAAAACCCACAGCTGACATTACAGTTAATGTTGAAAGGCAGAATACCAACATTCTCAACTGTGTACTAAGATTTTTTTAAAAATAGGTTTATATAAGCAGCACTGTGGAGGAAAACCAAACTGAGGTCAAATGGATGAGCGATTTGCTGGTTTCCTTCTTATGAGACGCCAACAATTTTGTTAATTTACTTTTGAATTTAATGTGAAAAATCATTTGTCAAAAATAACAGGTAAACCCCATCCATTTTAGAACCAAACATGAATCAGCATTCTCAATTTGATGTTCATCACATATTTCTATTTCTTACATATGTACTTATCCTTAAAATATATAAGTATTTTTGTGTGTGTTTAACTTTTGTTTTTGTTTTGTTTATGAGATGGTGTCTCACTCTGTCGCCCAGGCTGGAGTGCAGTGGCACAACTTTGGCTCACTGCAACCTCCACCTGCCGGGTTCAAGCAATTCTCCTGCCTCAGCCTCCCAAGTAGCTGGGACTACAAGCGTGCGCCACCATGCCTGGGTAATTTTTTCTATTTAGTAGAGACAGGGTTTCACCATTCTGGGCAGGCTGGTCTCGAACTCCTGACCTCATGATTCACCACCCCCACTAGACCTCCCAAATTTCTGGGATTACAGGCGTGAGCCACTGCGCCCGGCCTAAACATTTTTATCTGAGAAAATTATGGATGTTTATATGTGTTTTCCTAGATCATTCATTCTCACTATTATATATTATTCCATTATATAATATACTATTATTAATTTATTCATTATAGATAATTATATATTTTTAAAATTACAAACCATGGTGATATGAACATTCTTAATCTTGTCTCCTTGACATAAGAATCTGTGTTTCTTTATGAGTAAATTTTTGTATATAGGAGAGGCACTTTTTCAAATTACTTGCCTTTTATAGTGATTCACTAATTTAACTTCTATCATCAATGTATGAATGCTATTGTTTCACATTCTTTCCAAAACAAGGTAATGTCAGATTTTGATTTGAAAAAATGGAAAAAAACATCTAATTAATAGTTGAATTTAGATTTTTAATACTAGGCTGGTTAATATTTTAAAATGTATATTTATTGACCATTTTTATTTCATGTTCTGTTCAATTTGTATTTTATACTACTTATTTTCTTTTCCCTTTTGTAGTAATTTCTAGCATTTCCTTATATTTCATAGATAGTCTTTCTTGCATATCTGAACTTCAATACTTTTCCGCATTTATGGCTTGTATTTCCTGGTTTACTTAATTAAATCTAAATCTACTGAAAAAGAGAAGTTGTTTTATTTTTATGCAACTGAATTAATCTGTCTTTCCTTTTATTTCTTGTTTAAGAACTCTTTTTCTATCTTGATGTCTAATTCTTTTTTAAGCAGCCAAGAGAGAACAATAAGGTATACAAGCCTACTATTTCCCTATCCCTAGATAAACAGTAATTAATGCACATTGGGCTTGAATGTAATCACTAGGTTCTACACACGGCTTTCATTGATTTTTCAATAAGCCTTAACGCTATGAAGAAGAAACTTCTTTCTTTTTCTTCTCAGTGGTTAATTTAATTTTCTCCCCTACTGAACCAAATTATTTATTTTCTAGCAGTCTTTATTTATCATCTCTTTATGTTTCCTATCTCGTTGCCAATTCAATGACATCTCATACCAAATAACGTTTGTTTAAGTATTTCTAGTCATTTACTGTTTTTACCTAGCAGCACCTATTTTTTTATTTCAAAAATAACAAATACTTGTCTTTTAAAAACAGATATTTTATTAATAGCACACATAATATGATGTCATTATTAAGAGTCTTGAAAATAATGAGTAATTCACCATAATATGTAATACATATACTTTAATACTAGATACTTTAGATTTTAGAATGTTTTATAACTTAAAATGTAAGTGTGCATTTGTTATTTGTAGTTATATCAATAATATTAACCTACATTTATAGGTCTCCACAGCAAAAATAGTTTTTATTTGTTGTTGACTATGTTCTTAGCTATTGTGTATCTTCAGTAATATGTATTGTTGTCTTACAGTCTTCTGCTGTATTGTTTTATTTGATTGATTTTTCTTAGCCTGACCATATGATGTTCAGGTACTGATCTAGAAAAATCTGTACTAATGCTCCCCTGGCAAAAGATTTTAAATTATATGCTAGATTTTTCTTTCAGGTTGAGTGAAAACTCTTTGACCTATAAGAGAGGATAAGCTTGAAAATGTACAGATAAGTAAAAACCCACACTTCTTTAGTTTTTTTTTAATATTCCATTTATTGTTAACATTATGTAGCTTATCACTTTTCAAAATAGGAATTTCTTTCTTTATCAAAGGTCATTCAATGAAATTCCCTATGAAATGTCAGTGCAATTCTAGCTAAAATTAAATTTCATTTTAAAATAAGTAACTAATGCCTATTAAACATAATTCTGAACAATTGGGACCTATCCCTTTGTGATTGTATATGTGTGTGTATATATATTTATACACATGCACAGTCATATCTTTTTATGACTACATATTCAGGACTTAATTCATTAAGTTACTGTGCTCTTCGAAGGTACTGCAAAAGACTTAAAACTTCTCGTTAAGTAGTTTTAGTATTGAGCATAGAATAGAAATAATTGGATTATGTGTTGTATATGTGTTCAAGTGAATCTTTACTCTAGATTCAAGGTTATACAGATCAAAGAAAAAGGGCATCATACAGAAAAATTTTGTAGCCAATCTGGACCTTTCTTTTCAAAGGAAGAGAACAAAGTAATATGATTGTTTTTCTGTCCTTCTGTATGTTTATTTGTCATTCGCTCATTATTTATTGAACAACATAGGCTAAAGGCTAAAATAAATATGCTAATATTCATGAATGATATTAGCATCAATTTGAAATAAGTCACATTGCATCAACATAATAAATGTCATCACTGACAGAGTGCTAATTGATTATCTAAAGGACAGAGCAGAATGTATTCACTCAATTTATTTTGTATCATGACCTATGCCATTGTGGACTGTATTAAGAAAAAAGAAAAAATAATTATGCTTGTTGGATTATTGGCTAAGTCAACTGATGATGGATGTTATACAATTTAATAAGACAGTAAACACTATAAATGTAATAGAATTTGGTAGTTGAGCCCAGTTTGTGTGTGTGTGTGTGTGTGTGTGTGTGTGTGTGTGTGTGTATGAATGAATATAAATGGGTCAATTTGTGTCTACATCTATTAATATATACATATTGTATACACAAATTAGAAATATCAAGTAAGACATTAATAATATGAGCCTGAAATTCAAGACAGAAGACTGAACTGGAGATACATATTAAGAGGTTCATTTGCATATGGATAATAGTTAAAGCTATGTGAAATTATCTAGGGAAAGACCAGAGGTAGAGAGAAGAAGAGGACCTGGGAGTACTCCTTCATTTGAAAGTTGGATTAAGGTTAGGATCCAGAAAAGTTAACTGAGCAGGTACTTCCAGTGTTGTCACAGAAGTCAATACAGGAGAGTATTTCCAAAAGGAGAAAGTATTATGAAGTTAATTAAACTGATAATAGAGAAGTGAAAGAGACCACGGATTTATTTAACAGAAATTTTTTGAGAACTATGACAGATATAGTTTCAGTGATATGACAGGGACATAAGCCAGAGTTCTTTAGGTTAAAGACTTAATAATGATAAAGGTAACAAATACAGACATCTCTATTATCAAAGAGGGGAGAAAATAAATAGAAAAAAAGATTTTTTAAGATGGGAAAAACTAGTATATTTGTATACAGAGAGATATGAAAACACGAGGAGGAAGTATTGCTATATACATATCAAAAGACTTTTACACATTTTTAAACTATAATGCACATACAAATGAGAAGACATATTATGAATACACAAAGAGGTCAATGAATTTTTATCAGCTATATGCAATTATATAATAAACTTTGAAATCAATAAAGAGAATACTGAGCGCCAGAACCCACTTCCATTTTTCCATTTCCTAAACTTACACCCAGGTTGGCCAGTATAATTACAAAGGCACAACTTAGATTTAATTTTGCTATATAGTATTCAATAATGTGAATACATCATAGTTTATTCAATCAACTGTTGATGGAATATTATTTGTATCCTATTTGTGGCTATGAATAGTGCAGGTGTATAACTAATAAGTATTATTTATAAATGTTTTTAAATTTTTAAAAATAATTGATGTAGGAACTAACAAACACTTAGGGCCAATGTAGTAAAATATATGCATAATGATTCTTTGTAAGCAAAACATTGAGAAAATTTGCAGGATGAAAGACTTAATATTATTGACATAATTTCTTCCCCAAATAGGTCTATCTGCACAACACAATTCCAATCAAAATTCTAGCCATCTTCATATAGAAACATTTACAAGGTAATTTAAATATTTACTTATAAATGCAAGGAACCAATAACAGCTCAACTTACCTTGATTGAGAAGAACAAATTTGTAGACTTAATTTACCAGATTTTAATACTTTCTCTAAAGCTACAGTAATCTAGACAGTGTTACATTAGTAAAAGAATATAAAAAGAAATAAACAGAACTGAATGGAGAGCCCAGTAATAGATGCATATGTACATGATATGTTGTTTGACAAGTAAATCAAATAGTTCAATGAAAAAAGAATTATCTTTTCAATAAATGCTGTTTGAATAACATATACATACATATGTATTGAATATACATGTAGAAAAAATAAATAGCTCAACTTCACATTATATAACAAACAACAAGAAGAATTGATTGTTAGAAAATAATATTTGGAATGTTCCCAGCAGAAGAAATGATAAATACTTGAAGTAATGGATATCTCAATTACTCTGATTTGATCATTATACATTGTATGCATATATCAAAATATTATGTGTACCCCATTAATATGTACAAGTATTATGTTCAATAAAACAATTAAATGAGATTGATGGGCATAAAGGTAAAAATAATATAAAGTAAAACAAATAAAAATATTATTAGAGGAAAATATACAATATCTTGCAATATTGGCTCAGGCAAAATTTCGTAGAATGTAGAGAGTGCACATAAAAAATAAAACTTAAAATTTAAAATTTTTGTTCTTTAGAAAACATCAAGAAAATAGTATGTGATTCACAGATGAGGAAAATACTTGCATATATCTAACAAATTTTTTTTTCTAAAATTTATGAAAAATTCTTGCAACTCATTAAAAAAGACAAACAAAAATTAATAGGTAAAAGTATTAAAACTTTACAAAAGAAAACGAATGTCAAATAATCAGATGTAAAATTGATCAACATCATTAGTCATCAAGGAAATCCAAAATCAAGGCACAGTAAAATACAAATACATAAGCATCAGAATGACTAAAATAAAGATTGCTAATACCAAGTGTCAGCAATCAAAAGGAGCAGACAGGACTCTTACACATTGCTGGTAGAAATGTAAAATGATACAAACATTTAGAAAACTTCTTGGCTTTTTTTTAAAGTTAAGTATGTATAAAGTCTATGACTCCAAAATTCTCTTAGGTAAATATTCAGGAGAAATTAAAATATATTTCAACAAAATGAATGAAGTTTTATTCTTTATATTTAAAAAATGGATAAAGATAAGATGTTTGTTAACAGAAAGAATTAACAAGCTATTTACAGTTATACAATCTGATACTACTCAGCAATAAAAATTTTAAAAATAGTGATGCGTCTAATAAGAAGGACAACCCTCAAAAACATTATGGTAGTTGAAACACACTGAGACACAAAAGTGCATACATTATTATTCCATTTGTATAAAATACTGGGTTGAACAATATTAGCTTGTGACCATAAAATCATATCTGTCATTTTGTATGGTAAAGATGGGGGACATTGGCTGGGGAGGGAGGGCATAAGAAAATACTTTAGGATTATGAAAATGTTCTGCTCTTGAAATATGCTATACGAAACTCAATGAATGGCATATTCACATGGTAATATTTCCCTGTATGTTAAATATAGAGCAATTAAGATCTATTACTATGATTGTAGAATGAGTTATTTCTCTTTTATTTCATCAATACTACTAGCTAAAGTAATATACAATGTGGAAAATTCCTCTATTGAACTGGGTAATCTAGCTAAGATGATTTTCGACAAGATTGTTTAAAGTGCTGCCTTGGTTCCTACTTGCTGATTAGAGTAAAGATGACAGGCGAGAGGTAATATAAAGCAAGTACTGTTAAAACAAAGGAGACATGACTTGTTTTTGAAGATTCCCAGGCTCTCAAGAGGGTAAAAGATTCTAAGCTGAAAAAATAAAAAAAGAAAAGAAAAGATTCCTGATTTAAGATCAAATCCAGGGCACTCTCAGAGAAGCATGATAAAGCAGAGCAGAGATGCGACTGAAATTTCCAGAAAAATCAAAGGTAGTGCTTGTAGTCACCAACTAAAAATTATTATTATAAATTTGCTACTTATGTTTAAGCCTGTTTTAATAAACTTGATTTCTATATGGCATATAGATAATAAGATGTTCTTTAATTGGATTTATTTTTAATTTTTTATGGGTACCTAATAGTTGTATGCATTAATAGGGTAAATGTGTTGATTTGATACAGGCATACAATGTGTAGTGATCAAATCCAGGTAACTGGGGTGTCTATCACCTCAAGCATTTATCATTTCTTTGTGTTAGGAACATTTAAATTTCACTCTTCCAGTAAATTTAAAATATACAGTAAATTATTATTAAAAATAGTCATTCTGTTGTATTATTGAATACTAGATTGTATTCACTCTAATTATATTTTTGTACCCACTAACTATCCACACTTTACCCTTCCTTCCCAACTACCCTTCTCAGCTTCTGGTAACCGTCATTCTATTCTCTATCTCCATGAGTTCAATTTAAAAAATTTTAACTACCACATATGATTAAAAATACGCAAAATTTGTCTTTGGGTGCCGCTTTATTTCACTTAACATAATGTCCTCCAGTTCCATCCATGTTGTTGCAAATTACAGAAATTCTTTCTTTTTATGGCTGAAGACTATTTCATTGTGTATATATACCACATTTTCTTTATTATTTTTGATAAAGCCATTCACTGGTAATTTTTCATTATTCTGTCTTAATCCACATTAGAGATAAATTCATAATCTTCAGAGTCGTAAAGGCAAGGGAAGGAACACTTTCTTTAACATTAGTGGACTTAACTCCTCTGAATTCAGAAATTATCAAGAATAATTATGCCCATATTCAAATACCTATTTTCTTATGTTTCCTATTTAAGTCTCCTACTTCACAATGATACTCCAAGCCATGTTTGGCAATATTTACTACGACTTGTGTTTGTGGTTGTCTCTTCCTGAACATAAGGAAGGGGAGTAATATTTGTCAATGTATTGGTCTTCTAAGGATGCTATAACAAAATGCCATAAACTAGATGGCTTAAACAACAGATACTTATTTCTCACAGTTCTAAAGACTTGAAGTCGAAGATCAAAGTGCTTGCCAATTTGATTGCTGGTGAGGGTCTCTTCCCTGCTTATAGATGACTGTCTCTTTGCTGTGTCCTCACAAGGGTGCGGAGAGAGAGGGAGAGATCTCTTTCTCTTCCTTTTATTATAAAGCCATTAATTCCATCATGAGGGCCCCACCCCATTGTGCCATCTATCCCTACTTACCTCCAAAATGTTCCATCTCCAAATACTATCACACTGGGGATTAGAGCTTCATTATATACATTTTGCAGGGACACAATTAAGTACATATCAATGAGTTTATGAATTAAAAATACTGTGGTGAAAAAGAAGAAATACTCTTAAATTTATCAAGAATAGTGGGCTATAGGAATATTCCAATTCCTAGTTTTAGGATCATCCTTCAGTTTTGAGATTTTCTTTTATGTTTGAAATCACAGTTTGCTCCAAAATAGGTTAAATCTGTTTAACTCATAATAATCTTTAGTTGTTCTGAGCAGGTCTTAGACATTAATAAGTTACCAGCGATTATACTCCACATATGATGCAATAATCATTGAGGAGAAAAATGTGAATCGTGTAATTCAAAAGCTGTAAGACAGAGCTCCTGTCATGTGTTTCGACCACAGTGATTAGTGAAATCCTTCCTTTCTGTGAAGCATTCTGACATTCAAAATGATCTCTTTGTCTTCTTCTTGTACAAGGAGTTTGATGGTTAACAACCACAAGAAATTTATGAGCAATAAATGTACTCACAGAGATTTTGTTATCAGTCATATATATCCAAAGAGAATGTCCCTGTCATGTCCCCAGAATATTTATATCCTGCCAAGAGTGGAATTATTGGGAGATATTAACCTTGACACTTCTTCTTTAATTGTCCTTCTTTGTTCGATGATTGTACAATTTTTTTGAATTGCATATATTGTTGAGTGTTGAGTTTGATTGGAACACAAAGGTAGATTAGAGAAAGTGGAATATGTCATTATCTTAGTACCTGTAATTCCTCTAATTTGCCAGACCAGAGGCCATACAAAGCATTTTGTAATTAATGAAGTTTAGACAATTTACACTGAAACCAAACTGGTGAGACCTGAGAGTGATGCAGGTAAGTGAAGCTAGCACAATATAAACACACCGAGTTTAAAAATCTAGGTAAAGTGATGAAGTTTAAATTAAGTATGCTAATAGCTTCAGTGTACCAGATTGCTTTGCTCTTTATTGGAATTCCTGAACCTGCCAAATTTGTAATACATAATGGACCTGCAAAAATATATTTGCCATTTTTATGTTTATGTATGGGGGGTTATGTTTCATTAAAATTATGTTTCATTATGCATCATCATTTCAGTTTTCACAAATAACTCTTGCAATAATGATAGACATGTTCCTGATTTTTCAAAGTGCTTAATAAAGTTTTATATTAAACACTTAAGAGTTATGAAAAATAATTATCTATAAATAAACATGAAGAAAAAAGTGTCTTTTGGAATATTAACAAAGATATTGTAGGCAACAGAGGATATTTTATCATTCTCATCAGCAAGAAAAGGATTAATTGCTGTCATGTTCTTCCTATTCTATCTTCTAAGGTACAAATTACATGTTTCTAACCTCAAGACCTTAATCAAAAACAACGAGATTTGAGTTGGTATTAATCTGCAGTTGCCAGTGGCAGCCCTTCCACAGCAGAAGACTGCAAGGTCAGCCGTGTGAATTTCCACAAAGAAGGAGCATACTTATCAGAAGACTGTACCTTGTGAAGTAAAAATGCAAAAAAAGTGTGCAGCTAAAGATTTTGCTTAAAGAAAAGGCACATTGAAGGCCATTGGTTTTTGCCTGTGTTTAACAGTGAATCATAAAAACCATATATTTAGCACACATACAGAGAGTCAGTTTATTAAGAAAAATTACTGGAAACTTCCTTGAATTTCCATTATATGCAAAAATATAACTATAAACAGTACCAGAAACATTATACTTTTCAAATAACTGTTCTCTACTAAGAAATGAATAATAATATAAAGATGTATTGGATGAAGCCCTAGGTTTAATATTTACCTAGCATTGATCACCTCTTCTTCAACTCTCATGAATCCTTTCTCTTTCAAAATCTTACTTTATCCAATTCAGTCTCACTCTTGATTGATCATTTTCACTAAACCTTCACTGTGACAAACATATCTGAGTCTGAACCCAATCACAGTCTTATTTTCTTTCTGCACGTATGAGAGTCCTTTTTGATTTTGGTGTATCATGGATATTTTCTTTCCTTTGGTTTTAACTCTTGTGGTACTTCAACAACATGCTTTGTAATAGCTAATCGTAAGACGCTTAATTGAATTTTTTAAATAAGTTATATAAAACCAAATTTTGCTCTATTTCTCAATAAAATAATGTTACTTTTATGATATGATGTAGTTTAATGTACAGTGAAAGACAATTGATTTATGAGCTTTTTAGTAAACTCTTTATATGCAAAATTAACTCTTAATTATTCACTTGCACTAATCTTAATATTTCCAGATGTATTTCAGAAGTTTATCTGAAAGATAATTTTCTACAACACATACTTCTTGTAAAGTATTACTTCATCCAAACTCCTATTTGGGCATTTTCATTGCTATTCCTAGTGAAAGAGGTCTAAGTCTCTGCATAGGTCATACTTTAAGAAAGTATATAATTGGGGGAATTCTAAAACACAAAAAGTCTTTCCAGTCAATCATATTATATTTACATCTATTTAAAAATTTTAAAAGAAGCAAAAATTTGATTTTCTACATGAAAACATAGACAAGCAGCTTCAAAAGACACATCTCACACGTAATGACACCCATCGGTTCAACATAAAGGAATACAGATATACCATGCAAAAGGAAAACAAAAATGAGCAGGAGTCATTATTCACATATCAAAGAAAATGGACTTTAAAGCAATAGCAGTAAAAAAGGACAAAGAAGGGCATTAGACTGAAAGTGTTCAATTCGACATGAAATCTTAATTATCCTAAACATATATGAACCCAACATTGAAACACCCAGATTTATAAAACAATTACTTCTAGGCCCATGAAAAGAATTTGACAGCTACACAATAATATCATGGTGTTTCAACACCCTGCTGATAGCATTAGACAGATCATCGAGGTAGAAAACTAACAAAGAAATTCTGGACTTAAATTCAACACTTTACTAGCTGTACCTAATAGACATCGACAGTATCTACCGATACTCAAACTCACCTTATCAATCACAGAATATACATTTTTCTCATCTGTACATGGAACATACTCTAAGACTGACCACATGCTCAGTCATAAAGCAAGTCTCAAATTCAAAAAATTAAAATTGTACCATCCATCTTCATGGACCACATGCAATAAAAATGGAAATCAATACCAAGAATAACTCTTAAAAATCACAGGAATACATGTTCTTGAATGACTTCTTGGTAAACAATGAAATTAAGGCAGAAATTTAAAAACTTGAAACAAATGAAAATAGAGACACAACATACAAAATGTCTAAGATTTGGCAAAAGCAATATTGAGAGAAATGTTAACAGTGCTAAACACCTACATCAAAGAGAAAGATCTCGAATTAACAACCTAACTTTACATCTAAAGAAATTCAGAAAACAAAAACAAACTAAACCTAAAGCTAGAAGAAGGAAATAAATAACTAAATTCAGAGCAGAATTAAATGAGACCCCAAAATACCATACAAAAGATCAAAGAAGTGAAAAATTGGTTATTTAAAAGGATAAACAAGATCAATTGATCACTAGCTAAATTGACAAAGAAAAAAAGAATATCCAGATAAGAACAACCAGAAGTGACAAAGGTAACACACAACTGATATCACAGAAATACAACAGATCTTCAAAGACTACTATGAACTTCCCCATGCACACAAACTAGAACATATTTAGAAAATGGATAAATTCCTCGAAATATACAACCTCCCATGACAGAACCAGGAAGAAACAGAAATCGTGAACAGAGTAATTAATAAAAAACCTGCCAAACAAAAAAGCCCTGAACCAGATGGATTCCCAGCTGAATTCTGCCAAGTGTACAAAGGAAAGCTGGTGCCAATCCTACTGAAAATATTTCAAAAAATAGAGGAGAGATTCCTTCCTAACTCATTCTATGAAACTAGTATCATCCTGATACCAAAATCTGGCAAAGACACAACAACAACAACAATGAAACGACAGGCTAATATCTCTTATAAACCTAGACTCACGATTCCTCAACAAAATACTAGCAAACTGAATGCAGCAGCAATCAAAAATTTAATTCACCACAATCAAATGGGCATTATCATTGGGATAAAAGGATGGTTCGCCATTTAAAATATATCTTTATATACATAGAATGTCATCGTCATAATATTAGATAGGTTATTTTTAAATGTTCGTGGGTAACAACTTTGGCAAAAACAATTGTAAGTCCAATAGAATAAGAAAGTTATTGTAGAACTTCTCAAAGATGTGCATAATATATTTAACAGATTTTTATTAGTATTTCATCCTCCCAGTCACTCACCGATTCATTCAACCATCATTATTTTGCTAGAAGCAGGTATTATAATTTCACTGATGAAAAATATTGTAAGAAAACAGAAATAGATAATTGAAAACAAAATTCCATAAAAAGTATCTAATTTGTGTGCCTCTTTAAGCAGGGAATATCCAACCGTAATCTTTCCATAGTTAGCAAAACCTTATAGAATTTAATTCTCATACAAATTAACTCAAATTCTATCTCAAATCAAGTACTCTCCTATATTAATAATATTCACAATAAATTATTGAAGATATTAACAGGATATACCATATTAAAATGACTTAAAAGAAAAACACAAGTTTGCAATTGAAGTTAAAATAATTAAATCATATTTACTAAAATAATAGCATCTGCCTAGTATATAGAATGTATAAAGAATTCTTGCAGTTCAACAGTGAAACAACACAATTTAAAAATGGGCAAAGGCTTGAATAAATATGTCTCCAGGGAAGATAAACATATTGCCAAAAAGTGCACGAAATGATGCTTAATGTAATTAGTCATTAGGGAAATTCAAATCAAAACCACAATAAGATACCACTTCACTCCCAGTAGAATAGCACCAACTTTTCTAAGAAAGGTAAATAACAAGTGTTGGCAAAGATATGGAGAAATAGAATTCCCAAAACTTTGCCAAGTATGTAAAATGGCTCAACTACTATAAAAATTTGTTTGGAGACTTCTCAAAATGTCACACAAATAATTATATGTCCCAGTAATTCTACTTCTAGATATATATCCAAAAGCATTAAAAACAGAGATTCAAACACATATTTATATACCAACGTTTACAATAGATCATTCACAATAGCCAAAAGGTGGAAACAAACCAAATGTCCATCAACATATGAATAAACAAATGGCGTTACGCACGTACAACCATAAAAGGAATGAAGTACTGATACACATTACAACACAGATGAACCTTGAAAGCATGATGCTAAGTGAAAGAAGTCAGACACGAAAGGTCCCATCTTACCTGATTTCATGTTTATGAAATATTAAAAATGGGTCAATCTGGAGAAACAGAAAACAGGTAGGTGGTTGTCAGGGACTAGGGGAAGAAGGGAAGGGTAATAACTGTTTAATATAGAGAGAGGTTTCTTTTGTAGAGACGAAAATATTTTGGAACTAGGCAGAGGTATTGGTTACATAAAATAGTGAATGTACTAAATGCCATTGAAGTGTCCCATTTAAAATTGCTGATTTTATTTTCTGTGAATTTCATTGTAACAAAAAATATAATAACCAAGTGATATATACATAAATATTTAAATATAGCAATTATAGATATCAAAAAGGCTGATGGTAATCAATTTGTGTTTTTTTTTAAGTTTACAAGCTTATATATACATAGAATTGTATAGGTATTAAATTAAAATAGCTATGTGTTATTTTATGTGTATATATACATATGTATATACACACATATTTTAATTTAAAAGCTTTATTTTCTGTTCATAGTTATTTAATTTAGTAACTATAAAGTCAAAAAATGAAATTCAAAGGTAAAGATGAGTCATCTATATTTCTTTCAAACTCTCCAAAGAACCTAAGTCCTTAAGACATAAATGCCGATTGTCTCTCCAATAAATAAGCACTAAAATCAATTCATTCTGTTTAATAAATCTCATTGCTTATGGTCTTCATTGTTTCAAACATCTTAACCAGTCATGTTAAACTTCAACTATGGCCTACATATATTAAACTTTTAGTTTTAATATAAACAAAGTACTTATACCTTCTTCTATTTCTAGAAGAAACAGATTTGAAATAGAAATAATGTATTCATAGAAATTATATTAAAATCATTCCTATTTGTAAAACACTATTTTAAGCAATAGGAACAAATGTAGCAACAATTGAATAATATCAGCTAAACTAAAAAAAGAGAAAGCAAAATGATTTTTAAAGAGAGAGAACACGATTCGATTTCCTACTGTGTTTGGGGATGCCCAGGAGTCACTTGCTGCAAACCTGCATAAAACCTGCAGGTGACCAGGATCCCTGAGCTGATACAGTTTAATCCTCTTCTTTCTTCAGGTCCTCATGACCCAGGATATCATCCTGCCTAGGGTTTCAGGTAGAATAATGGGGAACCACCTGGGAAAAGCTGGAATTTAAACTCTACTTCAGCAAATTTTTGCCTATTGTGATCATTTTCTTTTTTAATTTTTAAAGGTACATAGTGAAGGTATATTATACTGGGGGGGGTACATATGATGTTCTGAATTAATTCTTAATAGAATGCTTCCGTTTGGAAAATGCTCCTGGAGCCATAAAATAAAAACTTTCCAGTGCAACAATATGAAACTTCATATTGATCTTTTCTCAGCCTCAGTTGTGCTCAGCCTGGCAGCACAATACCGGTATCACATTAAGCACGTCCCCATGAAGGCATTCACTCTTACAGAGGCCGCTGGCTGTGTAGCACTGAAGTCAGAGTCTTACTTTTTTTCCTCCCTTCAAGACAACAATAGAGCATTATAGCACTCAATGTTGAGGCAAATTTATTCAAAGTTTGAAGAGGTTGGCTCTGAGACTGCAGATTCGGCTCTAACATTAACCCCAGCCGTAACATTAGCAAGTTTATTTTTGCATGGTGAGTGAAATAACATTAAAAATCAAATCTAAGGTTGTTTGTACTTGTACCATAATATCATGAGAAGGTCAAGGAGTTTGTGTCAGATAATATCAGGAGTTGGATTACTAGGAAGAGATGCAGTCACAAAATGATTCATTTGGAGGGTGCCAGTAAGAATCCTTTGATCTAAGAAATACTACTAACACTCAGACACCAAATTTCCATTTTTAGAGTACCACACTCTCTAATCTATAGTTTTCCTCCTTTGAAGTTTAAATAAATATTATATGGGAGAAACTGATGAGTTTAAACTCAGTACTATAAACAAATTTAGAACCTGTGTGTACTGAATGTCTGGAGGAAAATAAAATAAGCAAGCAGCAAAAAGGCACAGTGATGAACATTTGCCGATGGCAAAAGTCCCTTCTTCCCCTTTTTGTTGAAATAATCATCAAATTATGTTCTTATTTGCAATACAATGTTTGGTATGCTGGCCTACCATGGAACTAGAAATAAAACTTTTTCCTTAAAATTCAGACTTATTAGAACACCCTTTCAAAACTCTCTAACCTGAAGCTGGAGAGTCTCTATGCTTTCTAAACACTATATGCTATTGTGATAATTCCCATTGGTGTCTTAATTTTTCATGGAGTCTTTAAGGTTATTTTAGACAGATGTTATGGTATTTCTTTTCTTTATGGCTATATTTCATCTTTGCTCTTAGTGACATTTTCTATATTTCTATTTAGGAAACATTTCATGGTCTCTCAGAATTTTAACTTTTCTATTATGATAAATTATTACACCTTTCTTGGTAAATAAGTCTCAGAGGGTTGAATAGCTTTTTATTGTTATCACAAATGGATTTTTTTTTCACAACATCTAATTAGAGAGAGAAAAATAAGTTAACTTTCTGCAGATGTCTAGATCTTTCTCTAATTGCTTTTTTCTCACATTTAAAAAAAATATTATAGTGTTTTTCCCATCTTAAATTGTTTGCTTAAATTGTTTCTTTTTCTTTGGTTCCTTCTTTCCTTTCTTTTTTTCTTTTTCCTTTTTTTTTTTTTAAATAGAGTCTCTCTCTGCCGCCCAGGCTGGAGTTCAGTGGCGTGATCTCGGCTCACCGCAAACTCCGCCACCCAGGTCCAAGCGATTCTCCTGCCTCAGCCTCCCAAGCTCGGATTTCAGGCACCTGCCACCATGCCCATCTAATTTTTGTACTTTTAGTAGAGGCGGGGTTTCACCTTGTTAGTCAGACTGATCTCGAACTCCTGACCTCGGGTAATCTGCCAGTCTCGGCCTCCCAAAGTACTGGGATTACAGGTGTGAGCCACTGCACCTGGCCCTTTGATTGTTTCTTAACCCCTATCTGTTCCTTTCTTGCCTCCTGAAAACATTTTATTTAAAATTCATGATCTCTTAAAGTTATCCTCTAGAACTCTCTTTTTTTTTTTTTTTTTTTTTTTAACTACTTATTATGTTTCTTAAAAAGACCTATGTGGGCAAACACTGGGGCTAAAATAGAATCTGGATTATTCTCAGTGTAATCATTTGCAAGATATGTGATTACTGAAATTCAGTGAATGTATTCATTCTTTTAAAAAAAATAAATTATCAACACTCAAACACAAATACTGTGAGAACTAAAACAGAATATAGATAAGAAGAGTCTTTAAGTTACTAATGCATCTAAAGTATTATTTAACGAAGATTGAAAAACTGTGAACATCAACCCCAAATAGCTTTAAGATTTACCTAGTATCAGAAGTCTAATAGTAAAATCTATGAGGTATTACCTTCTTATTATTTATATGCTATATTGCAATTGAAATTCATGATAGCAGTGAATGTGGAAAAAATTATTACACCCATTTTTATCCCGAAGTTATAATTTATCCTCTGCAACTTTTGCAGTGAAGAGTTTTATCTTTTCTTCTCCTAAATTATGAGATGCCTGAACACAAATAAACTGTGCAAAGAATCAGTAGCCTGGAAATTGCATAGCTGAATGATTTATTATGTTTAGCTTTTAATAGCAGTATATGAACCTGGAGTATATTTTTTCAAAGTACATATAAACAGCTCAATTCGTCAGGGTAAGGATGGAGACAATGCTGGAGATACTTCCTACTGAAGGGTGGTGAGAGGTGAAGGACTGACTGGCATTTTAAACAGCAGAAGTAGTCCTTGTTATCTGACTTGCCCAGGGGTGTTAGATACAAGCTCAGTAGCAAATATCCCTCCTACAGGACTCCAGAACTTTGTAAAGAGTTTCTGTTCAAAATCCAACAGAACATACAAATTATTTACAGAAAAATATTAAACCAAGTGAAAACAAAAGAAGCAATGGGAAGAAGTCTTGAGGAGTCTTGCCATGAAATATATTTCTTATATAGCCTAGTATGTTATGAAAATCAAAGGGCTAAAAATAGATCACAAATAAGTTAGATAAAAATTATGTCCAGAGTTAGAAAAAGGAAAGTGACACTAAATCTGCTTTGAAGATTCGTGGTTGGGAGATGAGTTAAGATAAACATAGAACTTAGGTAAAATGTGGAATATATTGTTTGATGCTATAATGATGCAGTAGAGGGTCAAGCCATTGCTTCACAATCCTGGTAAAGGAGATTCATATTGTGTTTTGCTGCTCAACTTTTTGACTCCTTCAAAAATACGTAGTTTCGGCAAGATTAGTGAATGAAGGGCATTGTGAAATATAACAGAGGAACTAGAGCACTTTGAAAATAATTCCTAACACAACTGATCCTACGCTGGGGTTCATATTTAAAGAAGGTATGGTTTTGTCCATATATGAAATGAGCCACAGAAACATCGCAGATGCATTGATTCTTCTGAGATCTGTCCCTTTTGTCTATATGGGAGCCTCACATGGCTTCATTTTAGAACAGGACTTAGAAGCATGGCAGGTCCTGCTAGGCTGAACTGGCTTGTATACTCACCTGTTCTTCATCAGCTGAGGTTCAGCTACATTTCTAGAACCAGTTTAAGTTCTATCTAAGATCTTTTCCTAAGCACTTCAGCACACACTGATATTTTTCCTCAGAATACTTAAAGTAGTTATTACATCACCAGAAAAAGAGCAATTTATTATTGGTAGACTTATATTCTTGTGATTTCACAAATTTTAACAATGCTGAGATTTCATCCAATAAAGCCATGAATATACCATCCTATGTAAACACCAAGAAAGCTAGACCTAAATTTTCTCCCTAGCGATGTAACGCTCTAGAAAAGGTTCTGGCTTGTCCATGCAAGACTTTTCTGTAGCACTAAGCTGGATAACTTATACCAAAAAAAAATCTACATCGCATAGTGTTTGTTGAATGAATACATTTATTAAGTATAAAATCATCACAATGTTACAGTCAATATGGAATTATTAAATATACATATATGTAAATGCACACACTGATTTGGAATAGGATAATTTCACTCCTTGAGAGTTGTCAAATGACACTCTAAGCCTCTGTATTTCTGACAGTAATTTATAATACTAAAAATGTGATTGCGAGTATAATACTTTAAAAAAGAATAGCTATGATGAACAGACATTCTCTCACTATGTCAAGTGAAGGATTGATCTTACACTAGGATTTAGAGAAGCACTGGGATAGGTGGTATTGATCACAGAGTCTGGGCCAGGCTTATGATAGCTTTAGAGGCATGTCATGTATTCGTTACAGAGGCAAGAGTAACATCGGCCTTAAAAGTGTGTTCACAGGAGTAAGTCTAATGCTGAATAGTTGACTTGCAAAGTATAAGGCTGTCACTGATTGGTTGCTCTTAGAATTATGCTTACTAAACTGAGTTGTTTATTAATTAGATGTTAAAACCAGTTCTCAGGTTTAAATGTTACTCTGATTACGGAAATAAATAGACTTATTAGACATGTTTAAAACCGATTTTGAAGGTTGCTTCTTACGATGGTTATAGAAAAATCAGTCTCTGTCTAAGTGTGTTGGGACCTTTTTTTTTTTTTTTTTTTTTTTTTTTTTTTTTTTTTTTTTTTTTTGATGGAGCCTCACTCTCTTGCTCAGGCTGCAGTTTAATGGTGCGATCTCAGCTCACTGTTATCTCCACCTCCCAGGTTGAAGCCATTCTCCTGCCTCAGCCTCCTAAGTAGCTGAGATTGCAGGCGCACGTCACCATGCCCGGCTAATTTTTGTATTTTTAGTAGAGATGGGGGTTTCTCCATGGTGGTCAGGCTGGTCTCAAACTCCTGACCTCGTGATCCACCTGCCTTGGCTTCCCAAAGGGACTTTTTAATATTTTCAGTCCCTCACTGGTCTCACTGCAACTAAGTTTACATGATACAGCAGCAAAGTTTATTCAGATTTTCACTACTATTGATGACTCTTCTTTAAGAAAAGTTTTAATTAACAAAATTTGTACATATTTATGGCATACAACATGGTGTTTTGATGTGTGAATATGTTGTAGAATGGCTAAATCAAGAAATTAAATATACACGTTGTCTTACATGCTTACCATTTTTTTCGCGTGTGGTGAGAGACTTTAAAATCTACTCTTTTAGCAATTTTCAAATATACAATGTATTGTTATTAATTATAGTCACCATGATGTAAAACAGGTTGAATCATTGATTATTCTTGAAGACAAAATGTTTCACAGATTTTCAGTGCTCATGTTGAGCAACATGATTTCATCCTGTTTTCATCTTTGAGTCATTTGGAAACATTTGTAAGGACAGTACCTGCATAGTAGCATTTAGCAATCTAAAAAACAATTGTGTCAACAAATTTAACTAAAATATCATGAGACTGCCAAAGTCTGAAACCATAACCTAATATTTCCCAAACCTGAACAAGAAAACTTGAACAAAAAAAAAGTCTCAACCACTCTAAAAATCTATCTAAAACAATCAGATTGCTTTTTCTTTCAGCATAGATTTCTCCATTTGGTATTTAATGTTAACCCAAATTGATCAAGAAGTGCTAGCAATGGTGTAAACATTCATCTGGTTGGCCAGAACAAATCCAAAAGTATTTAATTATCCAAAACTAAGCAATTTTAACAGCTTAATATGCTTCCAGGGAAAGAACTCTTTATGATGTTAGCCCAAATGAAGAATATGTTGTTGAGGATGATCAAGTTAACTCCTCCAGATGTGACCTTTGTCCTTAGGTTCATCTGTCTATTTGATATTTATTATACCCCAATAAATTTCATATTTCTTTAGACTTCTGTAATACTCAGAGAGCCTGGCACAGAGGCTCACATCTGCAATCCCAGCACTTTGGTAGGCTAAGGCAGGCGTATTGCTTGAGGCCAGGAGTTTGAGAACAGCCTGGTCTCTCAATGTAGCTAGACTTCACAAAAAACATTAAAACATTAGCTGGTCATGGTGGCCTGTGACTGTAGCCAGCTACTCTGGAGGCTGAGGCAGAGAATTCCTTGAGCCAGGAGTTGGAGTCTGCAGTGAGCTACAATCACACCACTGTACTCCAGTCTGACCAAGAGAGGGAGACCTTGTCTAAAAAAAAAATTAAAAAGAAGAAGGAAGGAAGGAAGGAAGGAAGGAAGGAAGGAAGGAAGGAAGGAAGGAAGGAAGGAAAGAAAGAGAAAGAAAGAAAAGAAAAGAAAAGAAAAGAAGGAAGGAAGGAGAGAAAGAAAGAAAGAGAAAGAAAGAAAGAAAGAGAGAGAGAGAAAGAAAGAATTTCGGTGCTGCATAAGGAATGTAATCAATCTTAATGAATCTGTAGATACCTAGGTGTTGCCAAGATAGCTAATCAAACTATATCTTCTATAAGTATTGCCACAATAATAAGTCAATGTTGCTTCCCTAAAAATGTATTACCCTTTTCTAGAGTAAGGATATTTTCCTTCATGTTTACGTTATTGGCAAATAGGATAATTATTTGGAATAGTAGTGTAATACAAGTTATGTTAATTTTTGTCTGCAGTAGCAATAGCTTGTAAGAGCTGAATTATAGAGCTAGCATTTTAATGTTGCCAAATAAAGCCTACATTTGGGCAAGTTATTAGTGGTAATAATAATAACTTGATAAAATGTATTTCCATAAAAACTGCCAGTTGTTACAGGCAGTTAAAATAATATTTTTCTTATAATCTTGGGAAGAAACAGTCTTATGTATGTTCACGAACTTAAATGGACATTGTGAGAATCTGGTAAAGGAAAAATGCAGATTCGTAATAGTGAATTTTATGTCAATCTCATTTAGCTAAGACATGCCCAGATAATTGGTAAAACACTATTTCTGGTTGTATCTGTGTTGGGTTTTGAGAAGAGATTAGCATTTGAATCCATAGACTAAGTAAAGAAAACCTGCCCTTACTACTGAGGGCGAGCATCATCCAATCTCTCCAGGACCCAAATAGAACAAAAAGGTGATGAAAGGGCAGATTCTTCGCCTTTCTCTTCTTGAACTGAGACATTTTATCTTCTCCTGCACTCAGACATTGAAGCTCCTTGTTCTTGGGCCCTCAGACTTCCAGACTTATGCCAGCAGCCACCCACTCATTTCTCAGGCCTTTGGCCTTGTACTAGGAGTTATTTCAATCATCAGCTCCCCTGAGTCTCGGGCATTCAGGCTCAAAATGAATTACACCACTGGATTTCCTGGTCCTTCAAGTTACAGAGAGCATATCATGGGATTTCTTGGCCTCTAAAATCACATGAGCCAATTCCCACAATAAAACTCTTCTGATATATCTATACATATATTATATAAAAATACCTATATGTATTATATAAATGCATATCCATCAAGACATATATAATTAGACAGATAGATGATATATGTAACAAGGATTTTGGTATAAACCTTTTTTAAAGATATGGGGTCTCTCTATGTTGCCCAGCCTAGACTCAGACTCCTTAGCTCAAATGATCCCCCTGACACAGTCTCCTGAGAAGCTGGGACTACACGCATGGCCACTGCACCTGGCTAAGTGTTACACATTTTATAAAAATATGTCTGTTATTTTTATTTTTATTTAACTTTTATTTTCAGTTCAGGGGTGCAAGTGCAAGTATGTTATATAGGTAAACTTGTGTGTCATGGGAGTTTTTTGTACAGATTATTTTGTCATCCAGTTATGAAGCCCAGAACTCATTAGTTATTTTTCCTTATACTCTCCCTTCTCCCACCCTTCACCCACTGATAGGCTCCAGTGTGTTGATCCCCTCTATGTGTCCATGTGTTCTCATCTTTTAGCTCCCACTTATAAGTGAGAACATGTGGTATTTTGTCTTCTGTTCCTGCATTAGTTTGCTAAGGATAATGGCCTCCAGCTTCATCCATGTTCCTTCAGAGGACACGATCTTTTTTTCTTTTCTTTTTTTTCTTTAATGGCAGAACAGTATCCCATGGTGTATGAATCTGTTTTCATACTGCTATAAAGAACTGCCCAAGACTGGGTAATTTATAGAGGAAAGAGGTTTAATTTACTCATAGTTCAGCATGGCTGGGGAGAACTCCGGAAACTTACAATCATGGCAGAAGGCAAAAGAGAAGCAAGGCACTTCTTCACAAGGCAGCAGGAAGGAGAAGTGCTGAGCAAAGGGGGACAAGTCCCTTATAAAACCATCAGATCACATGAGAACTCACTCACTATCATGAGAACAGCATGGGGGAAACAATTCCATGATTCAATTGCTTCCACCTGGTCTCTTCCTTGACACATGGGCATTGTGGGGATCATGGAAATTATGGGGATTACAATTCAAGATGAGATTTGGGTGGGGACACAAAGTCTAACATATCATTTTATATGTACCACATTTTCTTTATCCTGTCTACCACTGATAGTAATAAAAATACGGTTAATATCTTCCTAGGAAAAGACTGAAGAAAGAGTAACTCATTTAGAATGTCAGTAGAAAGAGAAGGAAAAATGGAAGTATTCTAATGGATGCTATAGAGAAGTAATGAAACACACAGTAGGCATGAGTGGTTTTCAAAATATTTGAGCATAAATGACATAAAGAGTTTTCAAAGTTAAAGATTTTGGATACAGTATTCAGAATTGAGTCCTTAGAAAGTCAACTGAAGTGGTTAACTATTGAATTTTGAATTATTGTTGCATTTATTTTTATAAGCTCTTTTATAATTTTGGTATGTCTGAAGTACCCAAAATGGCAAGTTTTTTTTTTCAAAGTCAATGTTCTAACTTTTACCAATTTAAACCAATATTTATCTTTAAAAATTTTTTATTTTAAGTTCCAGGGTACATATGCAGGATGTGCAGATTTGTTACCTGGGTAAACATGTGCCATCGTGGTTTGCTGCACAGACTATCCCATCACCTAGGTATTAAGACCAGAAACCATTATCTACTCTTCCTGATGCCCAGTATTAATCTTTATCACACAACCTTATATAGGCATAGAATTGTTAACAAAAGAAGATGTATTATCATTGATATAAGAACCAATGACAAACAGGAAAAAGGGCATTATGTTCAATCTAATATAGGTGCCTAAAGAGGATGTCTCAGGTTCCCTAACTAAAGACAATCTAGGAGGGACCTGTATGATGATCAACAACCCAAGAGTTATTTATGCCTAAATATGGACTAAAGAATATTAACCTACTGTTGCCAATTTACAAGGCAAAGTGTGCTCATGATTGTTTTGTATGAGACTCGATGAAAAGTTGATTAATTGCCTTTGCACAAATGGGTTATCTGTTAAATGGATAGTCAATCATTAGTCCTCAGAACAATTGGGATTAGTTGGAGATTTATTAGGCCTGTTTTCCATAGAACACTCCCTTGGACATTCAGCAGACACAAAAATATCTGAGATAAAGGAAACAAAGACATAAAAACCGTAAGACAACACTTTGTGAAAATGGTTAAACAAAAGCAAAATAAAAGCAAGCAGCAGAAAAATAAGCCAATTAATGGCAATAAAAAAGTAACGAAATTGCAAATCTACAAACCCGAGGAATCTGGTATCCTTATATTGAGACAAATTTGACTGGAGTAGTTTACATGAATGACACATTCTAACAAAAGTTATAATACAGTTTCACAAAATTTAAGTCCATTTTTTAAATAAAATGTACACTTCCAATCCAAAAGTTCTAATTACACAAATGCCTTATAGAAATTCCTAGATTTAGTTGAATTATGCACATTTTATTATTTAGATCTAAAAACACAAAGTTCTATTTGCTTACAAATTTTAGGCTAATAAAACAAGAATCACTAACAAGATATTTATAAGATATCAATAATTTTATTGAGACAGGGCAGGACAGCAAATCTGAAGAAAAGGAATTTGGGCCTAGAGACCCATTGAGCATACCTGCTGGTCTGAGTGTTCCATAAAATGCTGCCAAATGAAAACTTTCAAACAACCAAACTAGAATTTCCAGAATTGTCCGAGGATGAGCCTCAAACTTAAAACCAAAAAAAAGGGGGGGGGGACAAAGTTGAATTTAGTACCTACATAAGTAAAAATAATACATTGTTGGTCTAGAAGAGCCTTATCACCAAACTGCTTATATAGAATCATGGAAAGAGTTTGTCCTTGCTTGAGTTGGTCATAGAAAGGAAGCAGGTTGACTACAGCCTTAGAAGTATGCTTGATATTGGTTACAGAGCCATTATTTGGTTGACATTAGTCTTAGCAACGTGTTCCCTGGAGTAAGTCTGATGCTGACAGTCTAGATATTAAAGTATGAGGCTGGCTGTAACTAAATTTAGGTGTCTTTCAGAAGTATGCTCACTGATGTGAATTAATATAGATCAATCAGAAAAAATACAGAGCATTTCTGGTGTTTATTTGTTACCATAGTTATATAACTAAAGTTTATTGCTTAAATGTGTTAAAGCCAATTTTGGTGATTGTATGTAACTATGGCTAAAAAGCAATCACTCTTATCCTAGAAGGGTGGGAAATTTTTGAAATAATCCAAATAATATTCTATAACTTGCTGCATTAATAAGTACTTTTTGCAGAAGTCATTATATATTACTCCTGGTGAACTTTCAACACTACTTTGAATAAGTAATTAATTAATCTGGTGTTAATTACTATTATTATGAATGTTTTAAAATAATATTGACATTTTACAAAAAAAGCTTTTGTAGAAAATGGGCAATTATATTTAAGCCTTCAAGTGAAAATAAAATATCATAAATTTTTATAAGTTCTGGTAAGCAAATTATGTGCTCTACAAATCTGCTTATGTCTTAAAATAATAGGTATATTGAAAACCTAATTTATTTCTTTCTGACTTCTCAGTAGTTCTGTATTTACTGTACCATAAAGCTTCTTCACACAAACACAGATTTGGAGAAAAAAAAGAAAAACATGTGAGGTTTACCCTTTAGTAATTCTTGAAAAAAAACAAAAATCTGTACATTGTTACTGTGCTATTCACAACTCAGTAACTCAAAACTG
The DNA here is from genome assembly GCF_037993035.2 of Macaca fascicularis. Taxonomy (NCBI): domain Eukaryota; kingdom Metazoa; phylum Chordata; class Mammalia; order Primates; family Cercopithecidae; genus Macaca; species Macaca fascicularis. The sequence continues at coordinate 89,934,177 of NC_088380.1, read as the reverse complement.
TTTACAATCACAAACTCTAATGTACTTTCACACACATTGAAAAAAATATGTTACACATTATTGCCACAAATATGAACTTTTTTCAGTGTATGTGAAAGTGCATTATAGTGGGCACTGATTAACTCTTTTTGGAATCTGTACACTATTCTTACTTTTGATGGTGATTCAAGTATAAACACTTAAAAATATGCATCTGTCATAAGTTTTTATTAATACAATGAGATGATTAATATTTATAGATATTTAAGTCTGTTGATAGTGATGACTTGGAAATGAATGGATTTCTCTACAAGTGATGCTGGCACATTAACTAATCATGTGGGACAGGGGAATGGGGCAATAAGATTTCTACCTAACAACAAACAAGGAGAAACATTTATGTATGTAGATCCATCTATAACATTACAAAAAAAAAAATAATGGCTAACGATCATCAATAGTAGCATGAGTTTATATCTTCAATATCTTCTTATATATATTAAAATAAAAAATTATAGATAGAAAACTTAATAAAACCTATAAATATGAAAACAAATGATAAAAAATAAATGGTCCATAAATGTATTAAAATATTAAATTTCATAAATGTTTAAAAATAACAAATAAAACAGTAATGAATATCTTTTTATACTCTAAAAGTTAAATCATGTAAAAACGATGAAGATTATGGAAGTACATATTCTCATAAATGTTTGTCTTTTGATAGAAATTTTCTTGAAAGTGGTTTTGTAAAATTCATCAAAAATCTTAAAATGTGTGCATTGTGAGTTCAAGTCCAATTTATTGAAATTTATTATTTAAAAATTATAATTCAGCATGTAAATTTATCTATAAGATAAACAAAGCAAAAATGTTTTAATAAAAAATCTTAAGACCCTCTACATATACAACAATAAAATAGTGATTGCATATATTAGTAAGTAATACACATCAATTACACTTTACACTTTAAAAGATTAACTCCTGACAGGGAATTTAAAATAAAACAATAGTAACTTTAAAATGTTGCAAAATTATAGTAGGCAAATGCTAGTTTATTTAAGTTTTGAGGTAGGAAGGTTAAAATGGGATTCATATCAAAGTTAAAGAGAGTGAAAAGAATTGAAGTAATGACTTTAGAAAGGAGCCATTACCTTACTTATGTAGGTATAACTAATGGCTAAAACTGCAATAGAAGATGTGGTAAAGCAAAGAAAGAATCAATAATGAGATCATGAAAATAATTACAAATGTAGTGGCTGATTAAAAAGGAGAAAATTTTTTCTGCAGTGTTCAAACCTGGAAAGTATGAACAATGAAAATAATATGCCTATATGCATTTTAGGTGATTTCCTATAGTAATGAATTTTTCTTCTAAGATGAGTTCTCTAGTTGAGTTTTTCCACCTTTTGAAGACTTTAATGAAAAATAGATTACTAATTTCACACATTAATAGAATAAATTCTTTGTTTATATCACATAACTCTGGACTGCTGTAGATTTTAGACTTTCTTATGGTATAATTTTTTATTTTAAAGAGCAATGTGCACTAATTATGGTCTTGTATTGATTTGGCAGAAGTATCTGTAAATAATTACTTCTAACCACATAAAATATCTCTTAGTATTTTTCACATATAAAAAATGAGATAATGATAATGATAGGTCTTTGGAGGAATAAATGACCATTAAAACATAACCAAATGAAATTTACCTAACTAAATCTTGTGGTTTATGATCCATAACTTCTCATTATAGCCACTGTGGAAATTAGAGTAAGGAGATTAAAATCATATCTAGTCCTGCTCTTCTACCACTGCTATTTTAATAAGATTTCTTTTTATTACATATAATTTTATAAATGCTATGTTATAAATTAACAACTATTTGTAGTAATTATATTAGGCAGATAGTTTTCTAGGCTTCAAACTGAAGCTATCGTATTTAAGGACAAGTTCCAGACTCAGCCCTATGAATTTACCTTCACACACAGGTAATAGTTAATTATCTATTTATCATCCCAAAAGAAAATTATTAAATTTATTTAATAATTTATTATTATTAAATTAAATTATTAAGTTAAACAAAACTTATTAAAGCAAGTCCTCCTTAATTAAACCAGTTTAAGTAATAGCCCCTACACAAATAACCATCTTGACTTAGCATCAGTGTAAAATATTGCTCGGCAGGACGTGGTGGCTCACGCCTGTAATCCGAACACTTTGGGAGGTTGAGGTGGGTGGATCACAAGCTCAGGAGTTTGAGACCAACCGGGCCAATAAGGTGAAACCCCATCTCTACTGCAAATACAAAAATTAGCCAGGCATGGTTGCGGGAGCCTGTAGTCCCAGCTACTTGGGAGGCTGAGGCAGGAGAATTGCTTGAACTCGAAAGGCAGAGGTTGCAATGAGCTAAGATCATGTCATTGCACTCCAGCCTGAGTGACAAAGTGAGACTTCATCTCAAAAAAAAAAAAAAAAAAAAAAAATTGTCAGTGGGTTTTTCTTCAGTGATCATAAGTGTAATTATTGATCACTGCAAAATAAATACAAATAAGATCTATTTACAAAGACAAAATGCAAATATTTTAAAAGATGCAGGATTTTCCGTCTGCAGTAGGACCCCCAGGAGACAAGCAAATGACCCTAGGCCACAATCACTACTAAGGTCCCTTCCTCTGCTGCCTTCAATTTGGGGAAGAATGGCAAACGCTAAGATTGCCCCAGAGCAGTGGTGGGCAGCCAAGGAGTGCCAAGCTGCCATCCACAGCCAACACTCAAGTGGAAGAGGAATTCAAACTTTCAGGGCATTGAGAGGGAGCATGGTTGCAACTCAGGATATTTAGGGGAACCGTATGACCCAGTAAGAGCCTACCAACTGACCAATACACCTTAGCAGCACCCACTGGATCATACCCTAAAGCTTACACACCAAAAATACCTCACTAATATACCCATCTGTGAAACCAAAGACAGGACGTCAGCTATAAATAAAGACGCTGCACAAAGTTTCAGCCCTGTGAAAATATCCAGAAAGGAAGTCTATTGACCGTACTCAGTCTACTTTGCAGTTAAAGGAACACCTACCTGCATGTGGATATGAGAAAGAACCAATACAAGAACTCCAGTAACTCAAATGGCTAGACTGTCCTCCAAACAAATAAGCTGGTTTTCCAACAAGGGTTCTTATCCAGGCTGAGCTGGCTGAAATGGCAGAAATAGAATTTAGAATATGGATAGAAACACAGATCATCAAGATTCAGGAGAAAGGCAAAACCCAATCCAAGGAAACTAGGAATCACAATAAAATGATACAGGAGCTGAAAGGTAAAATAGCCAGTATGAAAAAGAATCTGAAGGATCTGATGAAGCTGAAAAATACATGCAAGAATATCATAATGCAATCACAAATATTAACAGCATAGTAGACCAAACTGAGAAAAAAATATCTCAGAACTTGAAGATTGGCTCTTTGAAATAAGATAGTCAGACAAAAAAACAAAAATTTAAAATGAGCAGAAGCACTGTAATATATGGGATTATATTAAGAGGCCAAATCTACAAATCATTGGTATCCCTGAAAGAGATGGGAGAGAAAGCAAACAACTAGGAAAACAAGTTTCAGGATAATGTTCATGGAAACTTCCCCAGCTTTGCTAGAGAGGCAAACAGTAAAATTCAGGAAATAGGGAAAAGCTTTGCAAGATTTTATACAAGAAGATCATCCCAAAGACACATAATTATTAGATTTTCTAGGTTAAAAAGAAAGAATGTTAAAGGCAGAAAGAGAGAAAGAGCAGGTCACCTACAAAGAGAGCTCGCATCAGGCTAACAGAAGACCTCTCAGCTGAAATCCTACAAGCCAGAAGAGACCGGAGAGATTGGAGGCCTATATTCAACATTCTTAAAGAAAAAAGTTTTCAACCAAAAATGTTATATCCAGCCAAAGTAAGCTTCCTAAGCAAAGGATGAATAAGATCCTTTCAGATAAGCAAATGTTGACGGAGATAGTTGCCAACAGACCTGCCTTACAAGAGATCTTGAAAGAAGCACTAAATTTAGAGAGGAAAAACCTTTCCCAGCCAATACAAAAACACACTTAAATATGCAGAACAGTGACACTATAAAGCAACCACACAAATAAGCCAGCATAATAACCAGCTAACAACATAATGACAGGATCAAATCCACACATATCAATAATAACCTTAAATGTAAATGGGCTAAATATCCCAATTAAAAGACACAGAGTGACTGGGCATGGTGGCTCATGCCTGTAATCCCAGCACTTTGGGAGGCTGAGGGGAGTGGATCATGAGGTCAGGAGATCAAGACCATCCTGGCTAACATGATGAAACCCCATCTCTACTAAAAATACAAAGTTTAGTAGGGTATGGTGGTAGGCACCTGTAGTCCCAGCTGCTCATAAGGCTGAGGTAGGAGAATGGCGTGAACCCAGGAGGCAGAGGTTGCAGTGATCTGAGATCATACCACTGCACTGCAGCCTGGGCAACAAAGCAAGACTCCATTTCAAAAAAAAAAAAAAAAAAAAAAGAAAAGACAAGACACAGAGCGTAAAGCCGGTCAAAAAAGCAAGATCCAACGGTATGCTGTCTTCTAAAGATCCATCTCACAGGTAATGACACCCATACACTCAAAATAAAGGGATGGAGGAAAATCTACCAAGCAAATGAATTATTACAAAAGTAGGCATTACAATCCTAATTTCACACAAAACAGACTTTAATACAAAATAGATAGAAAAATACAAAGAAGATCATTACATAATGGTAGAAAATTCAATTCAACAAAAAGGCCTAACTATCTTAACTACAGACACACCCAACATAGGAGCACTCAGATGTAAAAGAAACTATCAACAGAGTAAACAGACAAACTACAGAATGTGAGAAAATATTTACAAAGTTTGCATCTGAAAAACCTCTAATATCCAGCATCTATAAGAAACTTACAGAAATTTATAAGAGTAAAACAACCCCATTAAAAATTGGGTAAATCATATGAACAGATACTTTTCAAAAGAAGGCATACATGCTTCCAAAAAGCATCTGAAAAAAATCTCAATATTCCTGATCATTAGAGAAATGTAAATAAAAACCAGAATGAGATAGCATCTCACATCAGTCAAAATGGCTAGTACTAAAATTTCAAAAAATAACAGATGCTGGTGAGGTTGCAGAGAAAAGGGAGCACTTATACAGTGTTGGTGGGAGTGTAAATTAATTCAACCATTGTGGAAATCAGTATGGTAATTCCTCAAAGAGCTAAAAACAGAAGTATTATTTGACCCAGAAATCCTATTAGTGGGTATATGCCCAAAGGAATATGAATCTTTCTACCATACATGAGTATGCTCATTCCAGTATTATTCACAGGAGTAAAGACATGGGGTAAACCAAAATGCCCATCAATGGCAGATTGGAAAAAGAAAATGTGGTACATTGACACCATGGAATACTATGCAGCCATAAAGATAATGAGATCATGTCTCTTGCAGTAACATAGATGGATATGGAGGCCATTATCCTTAGCAAACTAATGCAGGAACAGAGAACCAAATACCTCATGTTCTCACTTATAAGTGGAAGCTAAATGATAACTCATTAACACAAAAAGGGAAACAACAGACAGTGGGGCGTATTTGAGGGTAGAGGTTTGGAGGAGGGAGAAGAGCAGAAAAAATAGCTACTATGTACTAGGCTTAGTACCTGGGTAACAAAATAATCTGTACAACAATCCCCTGTGACACAATTTTACTTACATAACAAACCTGCATATCTACCCCCGAACTTAAAATAAAAGTTTTTAAAAAAATTCATAAATTCATGAAAGCAGATAATGGCTGAAAAATACAGACAATCCCATTGAAAGATGAGGATCTGCTAGATTTAATTCAATTAATAAAGAATAGAATCTTTTATAAATTGAACTAGAGAAAAGTCAAAATAAAAATTATTTAATTATCCAGAAGATTGGGAGGAGCCTAGAGAAAATGGTTAAATTGACAGAATATTTTTAAATCAATATTTTAATACTTTTGTTGTAAAATTCAGCATTAAGTGAAAATTACATTATGTTATCTTAAAACTTTCTTGTAGAATAATCCCGAGAGGCAAAACACAATACTAAATTGTTTCAACAAGAAATAATTTCAATTTTCATTTTATTTAAATTTGAGATTTAGATAAAGATAGCATAAACAATTTTATAAATCCTTATATGTTTTTCAAAGTAAATTTCTGAATAAATCCTGTTTTTCACTATTTACCATGTGTTTTTATTTTAGGTAAACTTTAAGCTTTTATTATTATCAGATAAACTCAACTTCTCTAGTCTTATATAATCCTGTTCTCAACTTTCTACTATTAGTCTAATATATTGTAAAGCGAATAGAGATTTTTGTATTAATTAGAAGAATTAATAATATATAAGATATAAAATCACCTAGAAAAGACACATTGAAAATGCTGACTTTGTAAAAAAATTTGGTATCTGACATAAAAGAATAAAGTGTCATTTTCTTTAAATATTTACACAGTCACAAATTTAAATAGAAAAATAATTTATATTCTAAAAATGAATTTATTTTGAAAACTGACCAATTAACTTAGGTAAATCATTATGTATTATTCGTTTTTGCAGGCAATGTGGCTATGGCAATGAATAAAGCAGATCCTACTCCTGGAGAGCTTATCTTGTAAAATGAAGCAATTTATTTATGTTCTTAGTTTCAGATAAGGAAGGCCAAAAACATAATATTTATAAATGGTTGAAAATTATTGAAAATTACTAAAAATGAATGTTAATTAAAGATATATTAAAAGTTTACAAATTAAGCAAAGATAAAATTAAAACCTAAAGAATGAAAGAATTTTGTTACTACTCTAAACCATAAAACCAGAAGTGAGATACAAATACATTTATAAAAATTTATTATTTATTTGTGAATTCATGAACTCATCTGAAATATAAGGTCAATTTTTTAATTGTATGTAATTCATACAATAATGTCTTTTTAATTCCTAAATAAGTTAGATTAGAGTAAGAATATTTTTAACACAAATGAGACCCTGAAAATGTGTTCTATTAGGAAAATAAATGTTTCCTCGGCAACAAAAATTTTGTTCAGAAAACAGTTTAACATATAATAGGCTTCTTTCACTTACTGTTATGCTTCTCAGAACTAAAAACTTGAAAAGTTCAATTTAAGGACCTTTATTAGAAGTTCATTATAATAAACTAAATATCATTATTCATACAAAAGAAGTACTGAAAAATGTGGCATATTTGTTTGCTAGAACCACTGACCAGTTTCTTTGATAGATAGTACATTACTCTTTGGAAAAACATGATGAACACATATAGTGTTTTATGGCCGACCCATATATTGTAAAGACAAATTTTCATTTTTCAGGTAATGTACGAAAATTGTAAAGGATTGGAAGATGATTTTTTTATATAGAAGACTAAAGTTTTGGTTTGTTTGGTTATTTCTTCCCAGTCAATTAGTTAAATGTGACAATAAACTTCCGAGCATCGGGTCTTCTGGCCAGATTTGCACATTGATATTTGAATCATATATTGCACACTTGTATGTTGATCAACTATATTAAATACTGAGGTCTAAGGAAATTCAAATAACATTTGTATTTATTTGGAGCCTAGAACTTAGCTTTACTCTTAAATATCTATTCAAAGTTATCATGCTTATAAATAATATAAAAGATAATTTGTATCCATGCTTTTCAGTAATTGCTCTTATGTCTCAGTTGCATATTCTATGTATGTCATTAATACATTTATCCTTATTTATTGTACACCATTTGGAAGGCTCTGCCTTAGCTCGAAAATACTAGATATGACATACTCTTAAAGAGATAATAAATATCATTATCTTTTACCTTTCAAAATTCTAAATTTAGTGAAACATAAGTTACAAGCCAAAAAGTGGAGATCAAATGTCACCGCATTACTGACAAAGCTAATTAAAAGATTTGTCTTTATGTGAGTGGCCTAGTGGTCTGACCATTTTTACTATAATAAGACAAATTTATCCACCTAATCACTTGCACAAAGGAACAAATATAAAGTTATCTCCACGAGATAGAGCCTGTTAGTCTCAGTTTACAGTATCCCAAATAGCAGACAGAACACACCATTATTAACCAGGCTCATCTGAAAATTTAAAAGATGAAGAAATGTAATACAATGTCAGTTTCTTCTCCTAAATTAACTCCACAGATGTATCTTCACTGCTTAAGGAAAGTGAAATGATTCTTCTTAGGAGTGGAAAATTTTCCCCTCTATGTAATCAAATAAAAGTGTGGGATAGTTTTCTTCTAACATTTTTCTTATTTTCTCTTCTTTTCCCTTCTTTTCTCCTTCCTTCTTTCCTTCCTTCCTTCCCTCCTTCCTTCCTTTCTTCCTTCCTCCCTCCCTCCCTCCCTCCCTCCCTCCCTCCCTCCCTCCCTCCCTCCCTCCCTCTCTCTCTCTCTCTCTCTCTCTCTCTCTCTTTCTTTCTTTCTTTCTTTCTTTCTTTCTTTCTTTCTTTCTTTCTTTCTTTCTTTCTTTCTTTCTTTCTTTCTTTCTTTCTTTCTTTCTTTCTTTCTTTCTTTCTTTCTTTCTTTTGTCTTTTTTTTAAGAGACAGACCAGGTCTAACACTGTTGCTCAGGTTGGAGTGTGGTAGCACAATCATAGCTCTCTGCACCCTCGAACTTCTGGTTTTAAACATTCTTCATGTCTCAGACTCCCTAGTAGCCAGGACCCCAGATGCATGTCACCATGCCTACCTAACTTTATTTTTTCATTTTTGTAGAGACGGGTTCTTACTATGTTGCCCAGGCTGGTCTCAAACTCCTGGCCTCAAGCTATTCTCCAGCTCTGGCCTCCCAAAATCCTGGGATTACAGGTATGATGCTTGGCTCCTTCTAACAATTTGAATATATAATTTACCTGGGTCCCTATGGGGTCTGTAAAACTAAGTGAAGAAGAATTTTATTTTGACAAAATGAATACATTTTATTGTATAGGTATTGTTTTTCAAATCCATGCCTATGTCATTGTGATTAATAAAATATAAACTCCTTTAAATGCATTCAAAATTGTAGTAGCTTTCGATGTAGTGCATTTTTTCTATCAATAGATACTAAAAGTCCAACTACTATCCTTCAGATATTCATAATACTTTGTGTCATTAAAAAGTGTTTGTTATACTAAAAATATGGAATATAAAATAATTTGTTTTCATGTATAACTTTTTGAAGTACTGACCTGAATCTTGCCATTCTAGTTCATCTATGTTTGCTTTTACCTGAATTGTGCCATTCTAGTTCATCAATGTTTGCTTTTTTAATTTGTAGTGTAAGAATCATTCACAGAAATTTTAAAATCGAACCACAAATAATGACTCCATAAAATATGATATTCATAATAAATGTTTCATATTTTCTAATTTTAATGGTCACCAATGCTCTTTTCTCCTGGTGGCCTCTTTAACTGACCTCTATCTGAACTAAGTCTAACCTAGGTTCTCTGACTCTTTAAGGTGGAAGAAAAACTAGACATAATTCAATTCCCTTATGTTTATTAATAGAGAGATAATATAGAGTTGTGGTTAAGAACATGGAATTTTGGAAAGGTTGACAGTCAAGATCTGAATTTCAACTCGACCATAATTTAACCTCTTTGGTCTCAGCTTCCCCATCTTAGGTCAAGATAATAATAATACCAATCTTTTAAGATTATTGCGAAGATACATATATGTAAAGGGATAGGAACAGTGTCTGACATTTAATAATAATGCTATAAATAAAACTAAGCGCCAAGGAAGTTAAATATCTTGCTGAATTTCACAAAACAAGTTCAAATCCAGGTTATGTAACAATAGTGCAATTTGTTTGGAATCATTTTCTTACACACATTTTAACCACAAACTTCTTAAGATTTATTTCTGCCTTATGTCTAACGTAACTATTAAATGTCATCTAACTCAGGGCCTTAAAAATTGATTTAATGCAGTGCTATATTTCTTTAAGTGATGGTTCTTCTCCTGAAAAAGGATCAAATATTCTAAACAAATCAGTGTAAACATTTTATAATATATTCTAACTTTTTGATACTGCAATGAAACTTTTATATTTGATATAATTTATTAAAATATTGAATGGTGTTAATTTTAGTTCATTGATACTTTTGTTTCCTGATTTATTTTTATTGAACTATATATTGTAACATCTTTGACCTTCTTTTTTTCTACTGAGTCTTTAGTTTCAGATATCTGAGAAATTCAGAGAGGAATAAGCAAGTAAAATGTTTGGAATGTTACTATATATTCCTCCCACAGACTGTAAGTTCCCTAACTGAATATATCTCTTCTCATTGCTAGCGCATACCTCGGAAAATTTTAAACTTCTGCTCATGGCTGGTGTTAAAAAAATAATGGTGATATGTATTTTTTTAAAAGACTGCATTGCCAATGGTAGAATTTTATTTTCTAAAAATTAAAAAATTATTTAAAATTTAATTTTTAAAATTAAAAAATGGGTTTCTAACAAAAGAAGAGACTTCCAAAAATAAATATGTTTAGCAGGGAAATGCTGTCCAAGGGAGATTTTCATTTATATATGTGAGAGAAGAATAAACAACTGTATACTTGATTCCAGTGAACAGCATTAAGTGTTACTTCCATTATAATGAAGAATTTGTCACTAAGTCTAAAGAAAAATGAATAACAAAGTATGTTGGAAAGTATATATAAAATGTTTCTATAGAAAGAAATTCAATGAGTAATAAAACAAGAGTAATATTTTATCACACATGAAGTACCTTCTCAAGATAGTCTTTCTGGTATTACAAATTAGATATAGCCAAAAAATAAATAAAATTAAAAATTACATGTTTAAAGTAAACACAGAAAGAAATTTGACTATATTGTGACAGGATCTAATGCTAAAATTATGAAAATACTACCCTCTATAAAAATTCATAAATGAGGACAAAATTTTTGTCAAGCTCATGAAAAAAATTCATTGATATAAATATACATATACATTTACAGACTACTCAGTCAGACCAAAAATAAGAATGATTATTTTCATACATGAAACCTAACAGATAACACTCAGTAAGGTGGAGAATGTTTAACTATATTATCCTTTGCAAGCCTTATACTTCTAGAGAGAGAATATCAGATAAAAATTTAACTCATTTCGCTAATAGTTTTATCTCTCTGAAGATAGTAAAACCAATTATCATGTCTCTAGTTAGAATTATGGCTCGATTTATTTCCCTATTCAACTATTATTGTGGTGCAATCGAGTAAAGATGTTGGGCTCTGTTCCCAGCCTTAGGAGGGAATCATGCTTCCAAACCAATCTTAGTTGTCTCTTACCCTTTGTCAGTAACTTTATTAAGTAGGGACACATGGCAAATTTCTGGGTATGAGATATGAAGAGGAGCTGGTACTTAAGCTTCTCTAAAAGCATTTCCTTGATTTTTCCAAAAGAGGCAATACAGTATAAAGAAAACTAATTATAGCTACAATTAATTCTTCTGATTCTTGATCAAATTAAACAAACATATGCAGAAATAATTAGAACCTGAGAATATGATGCCTGGAGGTCCTACATCTACCTTTTCAAAATAAGGGCAGCTTAAAGAAAGATGAATACAATGACCTGAAAATGGTAGACAAAATAGATAAAGAAAGCATGTCTTTAGTGATACAATATTTCTAAATAACCAATATTTAATTTCCCTCCCTTTGAATTGTGGATTATAGGAGGTAAAATATAGATCTTTCATACTAACTCAATAAATAACAGAATTTGTACTTATTTGGAGAATATAGCATTTGACAAATTGATAGTCAAAAAAAACTTTGAAGATGCAAATAGATGAATATAGAAGATAAGTTGGATAACAAATTCATACCAAAAAAAGTTTCATAAGATTTGACTAGTCCAAGCAGTATGCAAAATGCCAAACTTTACATATGTATTACATATATATACACACAGTCATATATAATTATAGATTTGCACGTATATGTGTGAGTGTGTGTGTATACATATATATGTGTAGTGCCTATTTATCTAGCTGCACACAGCTAGATAAATAAACACTATAAAAGCACTTATAATCAACTGGAAAACACATAGGTAAACAATGTATAGAATAAATAGAAGATATCTACATCCTCTTTATAACAGTGAGAATCAAAGCATTATACAACATACTTTCAGGAATTCAAATATAAACCTATTAGGATAAAACATTTTGTTAATGTTTTACTCTGAAGAAAACTTTTTAAATCGTTTTCAAAGTTCTATTATGGTGTATGCTCGGCAATAGAGTAACAAAATATATGGTCCCTGTATCTTTCACATTATTTTGTGAAAGCAGAAACTTGCTTAGATAGGTATCATAAGGACCAGATAAAAGCTGAAATTGCATGGTAAGAAATATATCAAAGGCGAATCCACTTTAGATTCCTAGAAATATAGTGCTGCAAGAATATATGCACTTAGTTTTTTGACTTTTTAGAGCTTTTTAGTTTTTATAGTTTCATTAATATTCAGAGTATATAATAGAAACCTAATTTTGCATATCTGCTTTAACACTTTGTTTACAAAATGCTCACAAATATGACTTTAAACAAATGGATGTGTTTGTGTGTTTTTATCTTAGAAGTAGAGACATCTGTATGGAGATTCCTCAAAGACCTAGAACTAGAAGTACCATATGACCCAACCATCCCATTACTGGGTATATACCCAGAGGATTATAAATCATGCTGCTATAAAGACACATGCACACGTATGTTTATTGCAGCACTATTCACAATGGCAAAGACTTGGAATCAACCCAAATGTCCATCAGTGACAGATTGGATTAAGAAAATGTGGCACATATACACCATGGAATACTATGCAGCCATCAAAAAGGATGAGTTTGTGTCCTTTGTAGGGACATGGATGCAGCTGGAAACCATCATTCTCAGCAAACTATCGCAAGAACAAAAAACCAAACACTGCATGTTCTCACTCACAGGTGGGAATTGAACAATGAAATCACTTGGACTCGGGAAGGGGAACATCACACACTGGGGCCTATTATGGGGAGTGGGGAGGGATGGCATTGGGATTTATACCTGATGTGAATGACGAGTTGATGGGTGCTGACGAGTTGATGGGTGCAGCACACCAACATGGCACAAGTATACATATGTAATAAACCTGCACGTTGTGCACATGTGAAAAAAAAAAGAAAAAAAATAAATTTCAAGTTTATGTATAATGAATCCTCTGATCTCTTAACCTTGACTAATAATCCATGTAATAGATCATATCCCTATAATCACAGTAATAAATTTTACATATTGCCATTTAATTTTATTCTGGAAACTTAATTTAATTATAATAAGTTGGTTGTTTAAGAGAAGTGATGAAGGATAAAAAGATGGGAGTCAAATATTTAATAGCCTAGAGAGAAACTCTAAGCTAATAAATTTAATAGCAATATAAACTAATCAAAAGAAGGGCAGCATATTTAAGATAATTAAGCAATCAGGATCTTAGGTCAATTATTCCCTTAGATTTAATTACTATCTTCAGGAAATTACCAGTTAACACAAGGACCTGCAGTCCTCTTAACTCAGAAATTCTTATGATATAATTTAAACTAATTATTTTTGTTGTAGATTGGCAAAAATATACCAAACTCCGAATTTGTGTGTGTGTATGTGTGTTTCTGCTGTTGTTTATATGTGTGAATCTCTCTAAACCTCACATAAACGATTATTCTTCCTTTCTTATTCACAAAATAAATTTGTTATTGATGCAGAGATCAGATAAATGATATTAATATTAGTCATCATGTACATGTATGTGTGTTATATATGCACAAATATAATCATTCTTTCTATGCAGATAATACGTATACATATATATGCATGTGCACATATATTTTATATATATATATGTAGAAACTCATATGGTTATATAGAGAAAACAATGTTATAGGTGCCTTGATATTGTACAGAAAAAAAAAAATTGTGCATTGGGTTTACCCCACAACACAGTAAAACGTAGTCAATAGTTATTTGTGAATTTTAAATTAACACACTTCCATTCTCCAAGCTAAAATATTCCTACTTCTTTTTATTTACTTTTAAGAAGAATTGAGAGATGGAAACCCTTAACAATTACCCTGAGTACCCTTTGGTTTTATATTGCACTGTCCAGTATGGTAGTCATTAGGCACATTTGTCACTTGAAATGTGCCAGGTCAAATTGAGATATGCTGTAAGTGAAAATATAGCCTTGATTTCTAATATATAGTGTGAACAAAAAAGAATTTAAGGCCGGGCGTGGTGGCTCACGCCTGTAATCCCAGCACTTTGGGAGGCGGAGGCGGGCGGATCACGATGTCAGGAGATCGAGACCAACCTGGCTAACACGGTGAAACCCCGTCTCTACTAAAAATACAAAAAAATTAGCCAGGCGTGGTGGTGGGCGCCTGTAGTCCCGGCTACTGTGGAGGCTGAGGCAGGGGAATGGTGTGAACCCGGGAGGCGGAGCTTGCAGAGCCGAGATCGCCCCACTGCACCCCAGTCTGGGCGACAGAGCGAGACTCCGTCTCAAAAAAAAAAAAAGGAATTTAATAGTTCATTGGTATTCTATATTGAATACATGTTAAAATATATTAACATTGTATTGTATAAATTATTAAAATTAATTTCAAAGGTTTCTTATTTTATTTTTAAATATGGCTCCTAGAAAATTTAAAATTATATACATGGCTCAGATTGGGGGATCACACTATCTTTCTATTAATCAGCACTGTTCTACATGGTCTACTTAATGTTAGAGTAAACACGCAGTGGATATAAAATAAATTCGGGATCAAAAGTGTAAATGTAAATACAATTGTTTAATTAGCCGGCAAAAGAGTATGCTGTTTCCAATTGTATATCCAACCATCTCCTTAAAAGTCAATATTCCTTATTCATTAATCAACAGTAAAATGTTATTTAGAGTCCAGAGCTACTAAACATCAATTGGTAGACAAAGGACATGGTTACTTAAAATAATTGTGTAGCTTTTCAGTTAGTTCTTAGAAAATCAGCATCAAGGAGAAATGGGGGATGTGGTAGACATAATAATGACCCCTGCCAAAGATGGCCATGTCCTAATTTCCAGAACCTGTGAATATGTTATGTTACATGACAAGGAGGAATTAAGGTTGCAGATGAAATTAAGTAAGCTGATTGCCTAATCAGCTTACCTGTTTACCTGGGTGGGCCAAATGTAATTAAAAGAGTCCTTAAAGTAAAAGAAGGAAGGAGAAGAGGAGAGAGAGATTTGAAGTTTCTGCAATTGAAAATGGAAGGAGCGGTCTAAAGCCAAGGAATGCAGGTGGTCACTAAATGCTGAAAAAGGAAAGGAAAGGATTTTCCCTAGTGCCTCCAGAAGGAATGCAGTCCTGCTGACACCTTGATTTCAATTCACTGAGACACATTTCTAACTTTGGATCTTCAGAAGTATAACATAATAAGGTGTGTTATTTTAAGGAACTAAATTTGTAGTCATTTGCTGCAGCAGTAATGAATAGAAAACTGTTTCCTATTAGAATAGGAAAATAGAGACCATATGATTATCATATTGGTTCTTTGGTGTCAAAGTAAGATTGTGTATTGAGACCATTATCACTTGCATTTCTGTTAGGGGGCTGAATCATGTGTATCTAAGAATTCCTGTCAATATATGAGTGTAACATCATAGGAGAAACTACTTACAAACTCATTAAGTTGGAAAGAGAAAGCAGAGATGTAGTGTTGACTGTTCTCCTGTCAGAGTTCATTAACCATAGAACTATCAACTGTTTAGAACTTCAGCTCATCTCACTGAGAGTATGAGTTCATACTAATGCAGTCAGAAAGGATAGATCCTCATTGCCTAAAAGTCCAACAAATATGGCAAGATTTGATAAAATTCAGCAAGAGTTTTTATCACTGACTGTGTGTAGATAACATTATGAAGGGATAAAATCCTGGAGAGACAAGAGAGTAAAACTTTAAACAAAAATGCATAATTCCAGATATTTATTTATGAAGGCCAAAATATGTGTCATAATTAATGTCAATAGGTCTTCAAAGGATAGCAATATTATTATAGACTGGACACAGTAAAGCAGAATTTATTGGAGGGAAGTGGTCCTATGAGGAGCCTTGAAATATAATGGGATTTATATTGATGTAAGTCAAGCATGAATTTTTCTTTAAGTTTTGTTCCCCAGAAGCAGACTATGAGAGAGGATTTAAGTGAAATGGGTTTATTTAAGAAGTAATGGGGGAAGGAAGAGTAGAAATGTGACAGAGGAGGGGACTCCAAAGATGATTTTTTGAGCAGATTACTGATATGGTTGACTGGATTTTAATCCTGTTAGGGAAATATGGAAAAATATTTAGAAAATGTCTCAGTGTTTCCCCACTTAAGAATGAAGCAAACTGGGGTGCTTATCAAACTGCTCATTCTATAACTTCTCTAGAGCTGTTTTGGATACATTAACTCCCCCAGAATATTAGGCTTGCACTGCTTGCAAGCTGAGAAAATTTACATAGCCAGATAATGCTATCAAAGGGTTTCTTTTCTTTCTTCTTTCTTTCTTTCCCTTTCTTTCTTTCTTTCTTTCTTTCTTTCTTTCTTTCTTTCTTTCTTTCTTTCTTTCTTTCTTTCTTTCTTTCTTTTTCTTTCTTTCTCTTTCTTTCTTTCCTTCTTTCTCTTTCTTTCTTTCCTTCTTTCCTTCCTTCTTTCTTTCTTTCTTTCTTTCTTTCTTTCTTTCTTTCTTTCTTTCTTTCTTTCTTGCTTTCTTGCTTTCTTGCTTTCTTGCTTTCTTGCTTTCTTGCTTTCTTGCTTTTCTTTCTTTCTTGCTTTCTTTTTCTTTCTTTTCTTTTTTGGAGTCTCAATCTGTCACGCAGGCTGGAGTGCCCAGTGCAACCTCTGCCCCAATTCCCACACCCGGTTCAAGCAATTCTCCCTCCTCAGCTTCCTAAGTATCTGAGATTACATTCATGAGCCACCATGGTTGGCTTATTTTTGTATATTTAGTAGAGATGAGGTTTCACCCTGCTGGCTAGTCTGTTCTCAAACTCCCAAACTCAGATGATCTGATCGGCCCTCCTCAGCCTTCCAAAGTGCTGGTATTAGAGGCATGAGTCAGTGTGCCTGGCCTCAAAGGGTTTCTTATGCTCACACTAGGAAGCTGTCAGTCAGAATATATGTATGAGTGCCAAGTAGACATGGGCAGAACTGGCACCATTAACATCTACTGTATCGTAGTTAATCATCCACTCATGTTCGTTCTTCACTGCCATTGGTTCTTTAAAGTAGTATTGTGTCACAACTTTTTAAAAGAGAAAACAATTTTCAACAAGAAAGTTAGTGGAATGAGCCTGAATATTCACTGATGCAGTTCTCAAGGCCCTACTATTCATCTGCCTTCTCTAACGCCCATTCTAGACTCTCCTTTTTAGGTTATGTCTTATGCTGGTGCAGGTATTTGTCCAGTGGGGCAACTAGGCCTTCATTCCTGGGAAGAATGTGAACTCGTATTTTCTGTGCCCTTATGAGCCTGTGATTGCTGCAATTGCCCATTCATACTTAACACCTCAATGATTGGTAACATAAAAAGAGTCTAGCTTTGGCATCTGCTGCAGCAGACAGATATCTTGCCAATTGAGAGCCAAGCATGTTAGGTCCATGCAGATCCTATATTCTTCCAACAGATTCCTCCACCATGATCCATCATGATAGCATTGGTGTGACAGAAACAGAGGATGCTTAAAATCCACCGGACAAATCATTCATTCCTCTTTGATTAGTATTTTTTATCTGGAGTGTGCATTTTGGTGGACATTTATGTGAGAAATGAAGACTCACACATTTTGTACTCGCTCTCATGTGCCAATTCATACGCCCCTTCTCAGACCACTTTGTAGACCATTTTCTAACTTCAGTCAATACTTCCCAGGATTCTATGTATATTCCTATATAAGGCCACTTTCCTCTCCACAAAAAATTAATAGATAGGTATACTACTTGAAGACCTGTCCACTGCAAGGATAATCTTTATCCATTGTCTTCCAAGACTACCCATGTTTTGTGGTAGCCCTCAACACCTGCTTTATTAACATATTGACCTGATTCATCTGTGAACAAGATACTTTCCTCTTCTGTTAACTGACCATAGAAACTATTCCCACTCATCAAAGTTATAGATGGTCACTTAGGAAAACATGTCAGATCACTGAAGTAGAAGTAATGACAAATGACAAACGAATTGTCTTAGTCTGTTTGGGTGGCTACAACAAAATGCCTTAGACTAGGTAATTTATGAACAATAGAAATATATTTCTCAGAGTTCTGGAGACTGGGAAGTCCAAGATCTAGACACCGGCAGATTCAGTTTCTGCTAAGGACCCGTTCTTTGCTCTATAAATGGTGCCTTTTTGCTGCCTGTTTATATGGTGGAAAGACAAGACAGTTCCCCTCAATCTCTTTCATAAGGGCACTAATCCTATTTGTGAAGGCTCTGCCTTCATGACTTAATCACTTCCCAAAAGGTCCCATCTCTTAATTCTCTTAGAGTCAAACATAAACTTTGGAAAGATGCCCAGCACTGGTCACAGAGAAACTTGATGTACCAGAGTCAGACTTTTCAATATTTCTTGAGCTTCCTAGTGTCTTGAGGTGGATTGTCCTATTATAAATTGCTGGAGACTCAGCATAGCATCTTTATCCCCACAGATGACTTCAGAACCATGGAATCTTATGTTGTATATAGTTCAAATAACAAGACAATTTGTACTACAAACTAAACTTTCTCTAGGACTTCCAAGCTTTCTCTTTTTAGACTTCCAAGACACTTGGTAAATGGATTGGAAATATTCCCGAGTGAATGAAGTGGCAACTCCAAAATCTGTAGAGGTTTTCCAGGCATTATACCACTGTTTTAAGTGGAGACAGCGTAGGATGTCATGACTTATTTTTTATCTTGCATGTGATATTTCTATATGTCTCCAAACATTGGATATGTGAAACCTTCATCAATGATGTAAGTCTCTGACTCCCTACAAGTTTTAATCTCCCACTTCTGACATGTATGTATTTTATCAGAGTCTAAAACATTTATCATTTATTGCCCATCAATTCTAAGTAACATCTTATTATTAATAGAACTGACTAGTTTGATGATCTTAGGAATATCTAGATGATCAAGTCTCCTTTGGACAATACTGACAGGAGAGTATTGTTGCCCACAGAGAAGACCGTAAATGTGTACCATGGTCTGTTGAGTGTGAATTGCTTTTGATTCTCCTTTATCCATATTACAAAGAACATATTTTATCTCAATAGCTGCATACTAATGTCTAGATTCTGTGTTATTACAGTAAATATACCACATCTGGTAAAGCAGCTGTTATTAGAACTAACATTTGGTGAACTTTACAATAATCCATTATTCTTCACAATGATCCACCTGGTTTTTGCAATATCTATATTGACTCTTGCATACTTTGTCATTGAGGAGTGCACTATCTCTGTCTTTCTCTTCACAATAATGTCTTGCTTGTGATGTACTTTTTTGGCTAAATTTCAGTTTAAGAAAAATCTCAGGGGCTTCTGCATTACCCTTTTTACCATAACAAATATTTCTTCTCAGGTCAAGGAACTAATATGATGGGTTTCTCTGTTGCTAAGGATATTCTTTTCAATTAAACATTAGGTAACCATGAAAACAATAATGATATGTTTCCATGGACAGAATGAAACTGCTGTGACATACACTTCAATCAACTTTTTGCTTATCATCTGAACCTCATAAGTCTTACTCTAACACGGAATCTATGATAGCATTTTGAATTTTTCAGTATTATTGTCTTTTGACTCTACATGCACAAACAATGACTTATCCTTTTTTTAAAAAAAAAAAAGAATTTCCTGCAATGTACAGTTACTTTGATAAATGGCTATAGACCCTTTTGGAAAATAATTTAAAGAATAGTTGCTGTATTTTTTTGCTGACATGTTGCAAGGACTATTTGGAAGGGGATTAGACTCATTTCCTTCTTTTCTAGTTTCTGGACTATAGGACTGAGAGCTGGCTCAAGTTTGAAAACTCATATCTGCATTGTGGTGGTTTTCCATTATAATGGCTGAAATCTTCCTTCAGCTGTTTGCTGTTGATTTTGCTGTTGTTGTTGTTGTTGTTGTTGTTATCTATAGCAAGTAATAACTATGTTGGTTGGCCATCCATTTTGCTTCTAAGGACTCTATGATTTATTAGCCATCCACAAAATGAGAGGTCCCCTTGTTAGCTTTCTGACTTTTCTGTCTCTCATGGCAATCATGTCCATTTTGTCTCTGGCAATTAAGTTCCACCACCAACTTCAGTTTTTCTAGAATTCTTCTCCTTTATCACTAGGAAGTGAAGTTCCATAGCACATATCCTACTATCAATTCTATCTCTAGAAGAAAGCTATCATAGAGCTTTTCCTTAACCCTGGGAGAACCTTCATTTCTTTAAATCTTTCTAGGGAATACAGTCTTCTGATGAGCCCTTTAGTCTTGCATAGTAAATTCCAATATTGTATAACCATAGTAAATCCAGTATTATATGACCACGTGCTATAGTTTGAATGTTTGCCTCCTCCAAAACTCATGTTTAAACTCAATCCCCAATGTGGCACTACTGAGAGATGGGGAATTTCAGAGGTGATTGGGTCATGAGGGCTTTGCCCCCATGGAAAGATTAATCCGTTAAATAATCAATCGTTTAATGGATTAATGGTTGTCACCAAGTCAGACTAGTGGATTTAGGAGAAGAGAAACAGAAATCTGAGATAGCATGCTCAGCACCCTTGCCATTTAATGCTCTGCCCTGCCTCAGAACTGTATAGACAGTCCCCGCCAGCAAGAAAGATTTCACGATGCAGCTTCTTGACCTTGAATCTCTCAGCCTCCATAACTTTAAGAAATAATTTTTTCCCTTTGTAAATTACCCATTGTTAAGTGTTATGCTATATGCAAAAGAAAATAGATTAAGACACTACTTCTCAGGGTCTTTTGAACATTGCTTTTACCAAAGCAATTCCAGCGTGTCTACCTCATTTACAAAAAGCTATTGCTGCCTCCAAGCTCTAAGGAGGCATCCTAATAGAATATTCAATATAGCTCCAGGTACTCTTGTTAGGGTATTGAATCCTAAATTATGGAATACTCCCCTGAATGAGGAAATTATCATGTATACTGCTTATATTCTTTTCCCCCTCCCAGGTTCATTCTCAAGTATATTTCTTCATGTCTTCTGGGAATGTCCCAGTATGTAATAGGTATGTGTTGTTTTTTTTGGTTGAATAAATTTTATTTTCCCAAGTAGAGATAATATTCTTCCTTTCAGACCTTGCTGAATCTCAAATCTAATTATTATCCTAGAAATAATGAGTGAAAGTGGTAGCATATGTTAAGAACACCAGGAATCATCTGTATAGTCCTCGCCTCAAGTGAAGTGTTTTCATCGTTTCCAGGCAAAGGGAGATGAACTTCTCTAGTAAAGGAAAAATGGGAGAACATTTCTTTTAGAATGGATATTAAAAGATTCAATTCTCTCAAACATATTTACTAAAATATTATCATCCTAGATCTTAAATTCCACCCCTTTCTTATCAGGACACAGACTTTATAATAAGAGACTTACCAGGGCTACACTTCCAGACTCCTCATAGCTTCACCACTACTACAAAAAAATCATGAGCCTGTTTTTTCATCTTAGTCCACATTCTTCATGTAAGAAATAAAAATTTATTTTAATGCTATCCTGGTGTCTTTCTGACTTTTATACCATTACCTGAATTGATAATTCGCTGACCTGATACTGTTATTTTCTTCCATTAAGGCTTCCATGGTAGAGACTTGTAGCCAACTCACTCCATAAACTCATCCTAACCAATGCCCTTACATTTTTCAACTGGTAAAAATACAGTATAAACCACATAATTTCATTCTATCTAGACCCCAGTCATTTTTACGATAAATGAGACTCTTAGTAGTTGTGATGTAATATAATACAAAATGGATTATCATCCTTCTACTTATCAATAGCTGTGGGTAATGCCTTAGTTCATCCAGGTTACTATGACAAAATGACATGGACCGGGTGGCTAATAAACAACAGAAATTTACTTATCCCAGTTCTGGGGCTGGAATGTCCAAGATCAAGGTGGCAATAAATGTAGTATCCAGTGAGGGTCCATTTCTTCACATAAATCCTTTACTCTTTATTTTTTTATAGCTTTACATTCACATGGTGAAAGAGATGAGGGATCTGTTTTGGGCCTCTTTTATAAGGACACTGATTTAGTTCATCCCTGCTACTATAACAAAATACCTGAGGCAGGGTAACTGATAAAGAACATACATTTATTTTCTCACCATTCTGGAGGCTGGGCTGTCTAAGAGCGTGGCATTAGAAGATTAAATGTCTGATGCGAGATGCTTTCTGCTCCCAAGATGAAGCCTTTAGTTGTGTCCTCACATGGTGGAAGGAGTACATGGCTCCCTTCTACCTCTTTCACAGGGGTGCTCATTGCTTCCTCCAGGTGCCATATCTTCATGCTATCAGATTGGCAATTAAGTTTTAACATTTGAATTTGGGTGGAAAACATGCAGACCATAACCGGCACTAATTCCATTTATGGAGGGCTCTGTGCCTTTGTGACCTAATCTCCTAAAGGCCCCACCTTCTAACACCATCATCTTCAGGGTGGGTGTTTCAACATAAACATTCTATTCAGTGAATGAACAGTTGCAGAATAACATAACAAATGCCTAATTCCTTGAACCATTTCCAAATACCAAATGGCTTTGATTGAATTCTTCAAAAGGCAGGCACTGAGATAGAATTTGAGTACAAGTAATTCCTTTGGTAGGTGATCTCAAAAGCAGCAGGCAGTTAAGCCAAAAAAAGGTGTATTACTGGGTAGAACACTTCTGTGAGTACCTAAATCTTCTTCCTGCTGCTATGTTGTAAAAGACATTGAAGAATATACCACAGAAATGCTGCAAGTAAGAACATAAAAACAGATATTTATCCATTCATCATTAGTTGAAAGTTGCTTCTTGGTGTACTAACTTCCCAGAATATCCTTGTTTCTGTGGAATGAGCTTAACATGTGCCCTTGCCCAAAAAAGAAAGTCCCTAGTCAATAATTTGTGGGCATTTTCCTTATGTAGAAATCAACTTAAAGGCATACGGAGAAGGCATCAATAACATAAGGCTCAGGGGCAGGGGAAGAAATGATGGATATATGTTGGCTAAATTTAAGGGTTTCTCTTTGTGAGTACTGAAATATTTCTTTGGATAGGTAGGGTGATGAGAAAATTTGTAGTTTTAGGCTTCAGACTTTATGCTAATAAGAGGGTATTACTTACCATTTTTAAGCAAGAAAGACACTAAAATGAATAGTAGGGATATTTATTTCTAGATGATGTGCTGAATCGTCTGGGTGGGATAATGAGTGTTGAGGAGCAGATTTATTAATGAAGAAGTTAACACAATAATCCATTTTAAACGTGTCCAGGCATTTTACTGTAGGCAATTCACACTTCAATAAAAAAGGTTTAAAAATATCAACAGATTCAACATATAATTTATTTTCTGAATATATTTGAAATTCTAGATGATTGAATACTTCATGTGGTAAATCAGTGAGAAATTAATTAGAATGATATAAAATTAAACTTAACTGAATTTAATTCAAAGTCATATAATTTTAGAACTAGAAACAAACTGGAAATTTTCTTAACTCTCATTTTAGAAGTGTGAAAATAGTGTAACAAAAATATTAGCTTATACAAAATAATACATTTACAGAGTAACAACCTTGTTTTTCTCCCCCTGAAACTGTAAATGTTTTTCCCTCTATTATTCAGCTCCATAGTGATAGATACTATGGTAAAATCCGTGAAATGGAAAATTGAAAATTCATGCCATGTTTTCATTAAAAATATTATCTTTTGAATAAAACTAAAAGATGTAGCATTCTAAACTTAGAGAGCAATATATAAAACACACTTATGGCCTCTGCACTGAACACCCTTTACAAATGCATAATAATACAGAGGGAAAATATTAACTTTGACAATAAAATGTAAACATAAAGTTAATAGCATTTGGAAGGTAGATAGCAGGATAAAAATGAAACAAGTGATACTGGCTATGGGAAAACTATTAATCAATAGGCATTAACTATGTCACCTGTATTTACACAGGTAACACATATATGGAGGAAACATAGCTGGGAGATGATAAAAGTAAATGAAATCTTCATCTAGCGTAACAAAAATAAAATAAGATTTAAAATTGATTAGCCCAAGTCTAAGCATCTGACAATTTTATTGAGAGATGTTGGGAAAAAAAAAGTAATAACAGACAAGTAAAAATGTTAGTGTAAGGTAGGATCCTGTAGATTTTATGTGCCTCACTATGTCACATCATTTTCTAGTTAGGTGAGTCACACAATTTCTCTGGTCTTTTGTTTTCTCATCTTGTGGTTTTAAGTGGAATGAGCTCTAAAGTCCCTGTCAATATTTCAAAGCTATGTTTTCATGACAGCCTTCGATGCCTCTATGGGATTCCTCTTTTATATCTTCCTGGATATCAGAGACTGATTTAGCTGTCCGAATTATAGAGTTACAGAAAAAATATTTAATCCAAAGTGTCCTCTAGTAAGATAGGCTTAGGTATGTGGTGACTATGAGTGTTTCCAGCTCTAAGTTTACTTTGACATACATCCAGAAACCCCAGACGTGAGGGGTAAGAACAGGAGTAGGAATCTAGGAGTCACCTAAATTCTAAGGGGTGAAGCTGTAAGGATGAAAATGATCTCGAGGAAAAGAGAAACTTCCCCAATATCCTGGCCTTTCTTACATTATAGAAAGCAGAGAGGTGCTATGCTCACAATTAATCTCCTTCCCAGTTGAATTAATATTTTTTAGGATAACAGCTCCTATTGCCCAATATTTGTCTAAAGGTCTTTCTGGAAGCTCATTATGTATATGTATAGCATCATAGCTCTCACATCTTGTCAGATATTGGAGGTTAGTCCCAAGAGTTTACTCTCATGTTGCTCTGGCATTTTCCTCAGGCAATTATTTGTCCAAAAGGAGTAATAACTTTCAGCATTAACCTTGAAATTAATGTTTCATTAAAATCCCTCCAAATTGAAGGCTCATGTTTTTTACTCTTGATATGTTTCTATTCTTTACGTAGATTGCAAAATAAGTAACATTTTAAGAAATCATATCTTATTTATCTTTTTATACTTGTTGCATAAGCATAGCCTAACAAATACCATATCACATATATACATATATATACACAAATTCCATATGTCTCACACACACACATACATATATATATGTATTTACTAAAATTTCATGGGTAAGCTGAAGCCATTTTTTTCTATTCATTTTGTCAAATTTTCTAAAAGCCTGTGTACCATTAGCAGTTATGCATTTCTGGAATAATAGTTACTAAGATAATGGCTATTATTGCCATTTTGCAAAATCAGTAAACTCTCGTATAAGTGGAAAAGTATAATGTAACTTCAAATTCAAAATTTGAGTGTCACTGACTATATATTAAGCATGCCTGCATCAAGAATTAGATGTTAATTTACTGAAGAATTGTATGAATAAACTGCTTTTTAGTTAGCTGAAAATACAAAATTAATTAACTATATTCTTAAACAAGCTTATACTGAATTTTACTTGTGCTGATTTTGGAATAATAGCTTCTTTGTAAAATATGTCATGCAATTTTTGCCTAAATAGGCTTCAAAATCAGTAACAATATTTCAGCCATGTGACACCACACATTTTTAAGAAAATGACACATTATTAAATACAACCTAAACACTATCCAACAAACTGAGCGATCTTCAAGACTTGAGCAAAAAATAATAATAATAATGACTAATCCTACACTTAACCTTGTATTCCATTAAAAAATAAGTTTATATAAGATATAATTTTTTCAAATTATTTTAGTTATGTTTGCTTATTTTTATTTTTATTTTTTTTTTGACAGGATCTCACTCTGTCACCCAGGCTGGAGTGCAGTGGAGCCATCTTGGTTCACTTCAACCTTCACCTTCTGAATTCAAGCGATTCTGCAGTCTCAGCCTCCCAAGTAGCTGGAACTACAGGTGTGCATCACCATATCTGGCTAATTTTTGTATTGTTTTAGAGTTGATGTTTCC
The DNA here is from genome assembly GCF_037993035.2 of Macaca fascicularis. Classification (NCBI taxonomy): domain Eukaryota; kingdom Metazoa; phylum Chordata; class Mammalia; order Primates; family Cercopithecidae; genus Macaca; species Macaca fascicularis. The sequence goes on along the minus strand of NC_088380.1, from coordinate 89,907,858 downwards.
CCGTGTTGCTCAGGCTGGTCTGGAATTCCTGAGCTCAAAGTGATCCATCTGCCTTGATCTCTCAAAGTGCTGGGATTACAGGCATGAACCACACCCTCCCCCCCCAGCCTTATATATATATTTAGTTGAAACATTCTCTACTCAAAGAAATTGTTTTGATTTGGTGTATAGGTTATTTTTCCATTTCACCTTTGAATACCTTATAGAAGCTAAATTCATATATATCACCTCAATATGACCTTTGAACCCATAGACATTTTGCTTTGCAAATGAGTTTGCAGATGCATAACCAGAAACTCTTGCCTACACCAAATACAAGTCTAATCTCAGTACAAACTGTACCTGAGGACATTATGTGCACAAGCTTCTCATTATTTAAAGCACAATTTCTTTGCCCTGTGGGTCTTTTGCCATACAGTATTTGATTGGAGGTACTATTCTCATTCATCTTCATATATGCAACTCACTGAAGCAGTGAGCAGAGGGGCTTGACTGTTCTCATTGATGGTGGTAAAATATACTCATTTTACCGATGATGAATAACTTTTCTTTTTGTTATGTATTCGTTGTGGCTATGTCTTTTTGACCATAGGCACACACCATCGTGGTAATTAAGTGCAAATTTAGATCTTTGCAGACACTAATAATGCTATGCTAGGTATAGGTAAAATAACAGGAAATAAAGAGGGCAGATGATCTTGTACTGGTATAACCAGAGAAGATCCAAAAGTTACTACTAGGTTAAACTAAAAGAAAGACAGACCTTAGATATTATTGGCTTAAATGAAATCAAAATTTTCTTCTCTTTCTTGTAAAAATGCAGGTGTTGTATCCCCAAGGCTAAGTGACAGGTCTGTTACACAAAATTTTCAGGTTTCAGCTTCCAAGATTCTGCTCATAAATCTCAAGGGTATGCCTCTCATTCTCAAATGGTATCTAAGTTTTATGGTCAACTGTAATATATAAATCCCTGGGAAAATTGTGGACGGGCATAGAGGGGCAAAGAATTCATATAAGCCATCTTACAAGAAAATTTCTCAGAAGGTTCTATATTGTTTTAAGAAAACTGTATTAACTAACTAGAACTATATCAAATAACTTAGTCATGGGGTGGGGCAAGAGGGACAGAAAATGTAGTTTTAGCTGTGTAGACCTATATATTGGCTCACAGTGCTATAATTTAGAAGCCCAGACAGAATTACCTGTGTTGCATGCCTGGGGACTCACTAGGCTGAAATCAGAATGTTGAGGTAGAGTCAGCTGGACTCTTTCTTATCTGATGGCTCTGGGAAAGACACCACCTCTAAGCTCATTCATGTTATTACCAGGATTCACTTCCTCTTGGTGATAGGACAGAGATTCCTATTTCCTAGCTGATGCCTGCAGGTGCCACTTTCTGCTCCTTTAAGTCCATTTATATTTCTTCTTGTGCAGCACCCTCCATCTTCAAACCAGTAATGATGTGACAGGTCTTCTCACTCTTCAAATCTCTCTGATTTCCTCTTCTGTTAACAGCCAATAAAATCTCTCTACTTTTAAGGGAGCACATTATCATATTAGTCCCAGTTGGGTACTTTCCATATCTTAAGGTCAACTGTGCCATATAACTTAACACAATCATGGAGTATTGCCCATTCATCCTTAACTCTGGCAGTAAGTACCCTGTCAGCTTTAGCTTTATTTGAAGAATTAATCTTTTCCTATCTTAACTGATATTTAGGAAGACACCTGGAGAACACATTGGAGACTGCTAGCCAGATATTCTTTAAAACTGGGAATCTGAATCATTTCACAATGCCATTAGAATAAATACCATGAATCACCAGTTTGAACATATGTAATAGTACTTTGTAAGAGACCGCCATAATAAATATAATACAAACCACACCAAGGGATATCACTGTGAAACTTTAGAAAATTACAAATATAAAGAAGAACCTAAAAACATCTAGAAAAAAAAAAAAAACAGAGAAGAATGAAAGAAGAAGAAAGGAAGGTAAGGAGGTAGGGAGGAAACAAAAAAACTGTTCTACAACAATAATTTGAAATACAATGGACTTTTCAACAATGCCTGATACTACTTTAAATTTACTCTCAATGTTTTGAATGAAATTAATTTATAATATAGAATTTCATACCTACCTAAATAATCAACCATATAGCAAAGATACTTTCAGATCTACTAAGATTCTGATAATTTATGTTTCTCATATGTCTTTCTTAGAAGTAATTTGAGAATGTTTTTCAGCAATACAACTGAATTTATCAAAAGGAAAGGAAATCATGATTTATAAAACAGCGACTATGAACCAGGATGGCAGTAAAGAAAAACATCAGGACAAGAGATGGACTTCAGGTCAAAGAAGTAAGGAGTCTCAGCTCAGAAAGGATGAAAAAGTCCAGGAAATGGGTCTCTGAGAAAAAAATGTGCATTTACTAGATGGCCCAATATTATTTAACTGTTGACAAATGAAGTATTTTTTAAAAGTTATAGCTAGAAGAGAAAACCAGAAATAAGAAACACTACTGTAATTATAATATAATTCTATTCCTTTGGGTATATATGCAATAATGGGATTACAGGGTCGACTGGTAATTCTGTTTTAAGTTTTTTGAGAAATCCCAACACTGATTTCTACACTGGCTGAACTAATTTACATTCCCACCAACAGTGTAAAAATGTTCCCTGTCCTCTTCAACTTCACCAGAATCTGTTATTTTTTGACCTTTTAATAATAGCCATCCTGGTTGGTGTGAAATGGTATCTCATTTTGGTTTTTGTTTGCATTTCTCTAATGATCAGTGATGTTGAGCATTTTTTCATATGCTTGTTGGCCATGTATATGTTTGATTTTGAAAAGTATATGCCCATGTCTTTTACCCAGTAATTAATCAGGTGGTTTTTTTCTTGTGAATTTGTTTGTTCCTTATAATTGCTGGATTTTAGAAGTTGTTCGGGTACGTCATTTGCAAATACTTTCTTCTATTCTGTGGGTTGTCTGTTTACTCTGTTGATAGTTTCTTTTGCTGTGCATAAGCTCTTTAGTTTAATTGGTTTCATTTGTCAATATTTATTTTTGTTACAATTGCTTTTGGTGTCTTTGCCGTGAAATCTTTGCCTGGTCCTATGCCCATAATATATTTTCTATGTTATTTTCCAGCGTTTTTTTAGTTTTAAGTTTTACATTTAAGTCTTCAATCCATCTTGAGATGATTTTTATATATAGTGTAAGGAAGGGGTACATTTTCAATCATCTGCATATGGCTAGCCAGTTATCCCAGCACCATTTATTGAATAAGGAGTCCTCATTGCTTGTTTTTGTCAATTTTGTTGAAGGTCACAAGGTTGTAGGTGTGTGGCATTACTTCTAGACTCTCTATTCTGTACTATTGGTTTATGTGTCTGTTTTTCTACCAGTGCCATTCTGTTTTGGTTACCATAGCCTTGCAGTATAGTTTGAAGTCAGGTAACACGAAGTTTCCAGCTTTGTTCTTTTTGTTTAGAATGGCTTTGACTATTCAGCTTCTTTTTTATGTCATATGAATTTTGATTTTTTTTTCTAATTTTGTGAAAAATGTCATCAGTAGTTTGATAAGAATATCATTGAATCTATAAATTGCTTTGGACAATATGGCCATTTAAACAATATTGATTCTTCCTATCTATGAGCATGGAATGTTTTTCCTATTTGTTTGCATCATCTCTGATTTCTCTGAGCAATTTTTGTAGTTCTCATTATAGATCTTTTACCTCCCAGATTAGCTGTATTCCTAGGCATTTAATATTTTTTGTGGCTATTGTGGATGGAATTATATTCCTGATTTGGCTGTCAGTTTGTATGTTGTTGTTGTGTAGGAATGCTACTGATTTTTTTACATTAATTTTGTACCCTAAAATTTTGCTAAAGTTGTTTGTTAGATGAAGGACATTTTGGGCAGAGATGATGGTGTTTTCTAGGTATAGAATCATATTGTCTGCAAACAGTGATAGATTGTCATTTTCTCTTCCTATTTGGGTGCCTTTTATTTATTTCTCTTGCCTGATTGCTCTGTCCAGAAGTAACAGTACTATTACACATGGAATAGTAATGGTGAGAGAGGGCATCCTTTTCTTGTTCCAGTTTTCAAGAGAAATGCTTCCAGCTTTGCCCATTCAGTGTAATGTCCGCTGTGGGTTTTTCATATATGGTTCTTATTATTTTGAAGTAGGTTTCTTCGATGTCTAGTTTGTTGAGATTTTTTCATGTGAAAGTATGTTGAATTTTATCAAAAGCCTTTTCTGCACCTATTGAGATAATCACGTGGTTTTTGTCTTTAGTTCTGTTTATGTGATGAATATTTATGTTGAACCAAAGCATGCATCCCAGGAATAAAGCCTGCTTCGTTGTGGTGGATTAGCTTTTTCATGTGCTGCTGGATTTGGTTTGCTAGTATTTTGTTGAAGATTTTTGCATCTATGTTCATGAAATATATTGGCTTAAGTTTTATTTATTTTTGTGTTGTTGTTGTTGTTGTTGCTGTATCACCACCAGGTTTTGGAGTTAGGATGATGTGGACCTCACGGTGAACTTAGGGAGGAGTCCCTCTTTCTCAATGTTTTGGAATAGTTTCCGTGGTAATTGTACCAACTCTCCATGATACACCTGATAGAATTTGTCTATAAATCCATCTGGTCTTGGTCTTTTTTTGGTTTGTAGGCTATTTATTGCTAATTCAATTTCAAAGCTCATGATTGCTCTGTTCAGAGATTCAATTTCTTACTGGTTCAGTCTTGAGAAGGTGTATGTGTTCAGGATTTATTCATTTATTCTAGAATTTCTAGTTTGTGTGCATGGAGGTGGTTATGGTAGTCTCTGAGTAGTTTTTGTATTTCTGTGGAGTCAGTGGTAACATCCACTTTCTCATTTCTGGTTGTGTTCATTTGACTCTTCCTTTCTTTTTTTTATTAATCTACCTAGTGTTTCACCTATCTTAGTATTTCAAAGAACCAATTCCTGGAGCACTGATCTTTTGTATGTTGTTGTTGTTGTTTATGCATCTCAACTTCCTTCAATTCATCTCTGAGCTTGGTTATTTTTTGTGTTCTGCTTGACTTGGGTTTGGTTTGCTCTTATTTCTCTGCATCCCCTAGTTGTGATGTTAGGTCTTCAAGTTGAGATCCTTCTAAATTTTTGATGGAGGCATTTAGTGTTATATACTTTCCCCCTTAGCACTGCCTTAGCTTCATCCCAGGGATTCTGGTATGTTGTGTTCTTGTTCTCATTAGGTTCAAAGAGTTACTTGATTTCATTATTTACCAAAAGTCATTCAGGAGCAGATTGTTTAATTTCCATGTAACTGCATGGTTTTACGTGAACTCTTAGTATTGATTCCTTATTTTATTGTGCTGTGGTCTGGGGGAGTGGTTGGTATGACTTCACATTTCTTGAATTTACTAAGAATTTTTTTATATTCAATTGTATAGTCGATTTTGGAATATGTGCAATGTAGTGATAATAAGCATGCATATTATGTTGTTTTTGAATACAGAGTCCTGTAGATATCTATTAGTCCATCTGATAAGTGTCCAGTTCAGGTCCTAAACATCTTTGTTAATTTTCTACATTGATGATTTGTCTAATACTGTAAGTGGGGTGCTGAAGTCTCTATTGTGTTGAAATCTAAGCCTCTTTGTAGGTCTCTAAGAACTTTCTTTATGAATCTCAATGCTCCTGTGATGGGAGAATATATATTTTGGATAATAGGTCTTCTTATTGAATTGAATCCTTTACCATTTTGTAGTGCCCTTCTTTGTCTTTTTTGATCTTTGTTGGTTTAAAGTCTGTTTTGTCTGAAATTAGGATGGCAACTCCTGCTTTTTATGTTTTCCATTAGCTGGGTAGATTTTCTCCATCTTTCTATTTTGAGCCTATGTCATTGCATATGAGATGGATCTTTTAAAGGCAGTGTAATACTGGATTTTGTGTTGTTACTCAGTTTGCCACTTTGTGCCTTTTAATTGGGCCGTTTAGTTCACTAAACATTCAAGATTAACATTGATATTGGCAGGGTTGATTCTGTCATTTTGTTGTTAGGTGGTTATTATGCAGACTTGTTTGTGCAGCTGCTTTATAGTGTCACTGCTCTGTGTACTTAAGTATGTTTTGCAGTAGTAGGTAATGGTCTTTCCATTCCATACTTAACATTCCTTTCAAAACCAGGTCTAGTGGTAACAAATTCGCTCAGCATTTGTTTGTCTGAAAATATATTATTTCTCCTTCCCCTGTGAAACTTAGTTAGGGCAGCTATGAAATTCTAGGTTGGAAATTCTTTTCTTTTAAGAATCCTGAATATAAGCCCTCAATTGCTTCTGGTTTGTAGGGAGTAGAGATGCAGAACCAGTGTCTGCTAAAAGGTCTGCTGTTTCCCTTATGGGATTCCCTTTGTAGGTGACCTGCCTATTCTTTCTAACTACTTTTAACATGTTTTCTTCCATTTCAACTTTGGAGAATCTGAGGATTATATGTCTTGGCAATAGCCTTCTTGTGTAGTATTTCTCAGGGGTTCTCTGAATTTCCTGAATTTGAATGTTGACTGGTCTAGCAAGGTTAGGGAAATTTTCATGGCTGATATCCTGACTTGTTTCCAAGTCATTTGCTTTCTTCTCATCTTTTTAGAGATGACAATGAGTCATAGATCTGGTCTCCTTACATAATCCAATATTTCTTGGAGGTTTTGTTCATTCCTTTTTATTCTTCTTTATTTTTGTCTGAGTTATTTTAGACAGCCAGCCTTTTGGCTCCGAAATTTCTTCCTCAGTTAGGTTTATTCTGTTGTTAATACTTGCGATTGCATTACGAAATTCTTGAAGTGTTTTTTAGCTCTACCAGATCTGTTTAGTCTTTCTTATAAGGGCCATTTTGTCTTTCAGCTCCTATATCATTTTATTGTAATGCTTAGTTTCCATGGATACAGTTTTGGTTTTGTCCTTTATCTCAATGATCTTTATTCTTATCCATATTCTGAATTATATTTCTGTCATTTCAGGGACTTCAGCCAGTTAAGAATCCTTGCGAGGAAACTAGTGTGGTGGTTGGAGGAAAGAAGACACTCCAGTTTTTTGAGTTGCCAGAGTTCTTACACTGATTATTTCCATTTGTGTGGGCTGTTCCTTTAACTGAGGTGTAAATTGAGTACTGTCAGTAGACTTCTTTTCTGTATGTTTTCAGAGGACTAGGGCTCTATGCATGGTATTTATTTGTAGCTGAATTCTTGTCCTTGGTTCGAAGGGGGGATATATTAGCAAAATATTTCTGTGTTGAAGTTTGGGCTGTGAACCAGTAGAGGATGCAGATGAGTATTGGTCAGTACTAGACTTTTGCTCAGCCACATGGCTCCTTTGTATTGTCTCACATTTGCAGCCTTGCTGTTTCTCAGTGCTCTGAAAGTGTGGGCTCCTCTCCTATTTGAGTTCTGCCTGCAGATTTTGGCTTGGCATTCTTGGGCTGCCTACCACAGCTCCGGGGCAAACTAAGACTTTATGTTCCCTCACCATCTTGGAGGCAGCAAGGGAAGGGTCCTTGGCAGTGGTTGTGGCAGACGGCCTTTCGCTTGTCTCTTGAGACTCCACCCCAGAGAGATGTAGAGCCAGATCAATCAGTGTGATGGGCAGCATGGCTGCACTGTGGGCCCAAATTGGGGTCCTTCCTGGTGATGAGCAGGTGGAATGGTGGAGGTCATGATGGAGACAAAGTGACCTCTTCTTCTTAGGGCAACTGCAGCTTGCTGGAGGTTTGGTTACGGCACTCAGGGTTTTTGTTCCTTTTCAAGTCCAATGGCACAGCCTTGGCAGTGGCAGAGGGCTTTTGGTTGCTTATGGAAGCTCCACCTCAGAGATGCACAGAGCCACTGCTACTGGGAGTGTTCAGTAGGGGTGGAGTGGCTTCACTGCTGGACCGAGCTGGGGGTTCTTCTTGATGAAGAGTGGGGTGTTGAGGGCTCACGGGAAGGAAAGAGTGGGCTCCTCTCCTTAAGGCAACTGTGGCAGGCTGGAAGCTCAGGTGATACCCTAAGGCACTTTGTTTTTTCCCCAGACAGAGGGAAGCTGGGGTGGAACCACTGCCATGGCAGTGGCAGAGGGGCTGTCAGTTGCAGCAGGTAAGGGGACCTGGTTTCCTCTATGTATAGTGGCTGTAGTGTGTCAGAGGTGCCAGCTTATTGACCAGGCTCTTTGTTCCTTTCCCAGCCCAGTGGGGCTGTGTGTTGTCTCTGGGATTTCCTCCTGGGAGAAATGTAGAGCCTCCTCTGACTGAAGTGTTCCGAGGGGGACATGGTAGTTGTGCCGGAATCCCAGATTAAGAGGCCTTGCTCCGTCAGGAAAAGTGGGAACAGATACTGACTTGGAAAATGGTCTGGCTGCTTTTCTGTAGGGTGGCTGCACTGTGCTGTGGCTCTGCACCAGTCCTTAATTACCATGCACCCTTCAGAGCCTGAGGGCAACAGCAGTGAGAGCTGTGAAACAGAAAAATTAGTGATCTGCCTCTCCCTTTGGGAGTTCCATCCCAGAAAATTGCAGAGCTGCTCCTGGCCGAAGAGCCCAGGTGGGACTGGGGTGGCCTTGCTAGCATCCCAAGGCCAGTGGACATTATCCTGTGAGGTGTGGTAGAAGTGAGTCCTGCAGTCCACTGGTACTCAACCGTATAGATTCAGCCCCTTTCCTGGGGGCGTGTGAAGGAGCCTGACCTACCTCCTTGCCAGAGCAGCAGCTGCTAACGCCAAGATGCCCTGGGATCCAAGGCTCCTGGGACTCTGTGTGTGTCTGAGCAGCAGCTCTGCCCAGATCCCACATTGCTTTCCATGTATTCAGGAGGGTCTCATTGCGGATCTCATGTAGAATCTCCTGAGCTCAGAGTTGCAAATGTCTGTGCCAGAAGTATGAGTCTTCAGAGAATCTCCCTTACTCACTGTTTCCCTGGGGTTGGGGAGCCTCCCCCATCTCCATGATACTGAGGGTGGATGTTCATCCTGTCTCACTCTTCTCCCTTCTCTGTGGATCAGGTTGCTTTCTTGATGAATCCCCATGTGTCCACCTGAATGTTCCAGTTGAAGAACAAGTATGTACTCATCACTCTTTCTCCTCTCCATGAGAATAGTGCACACTAGCTGCTTCTAGTCAGTCATCTCGGCCTCCCTCCCCCGTTTATTACTCTTATGTGTGACTATAATTTTCTTTATCCAATCAAATGTTCAGCCTCTATTCTACTAATTTATTTCTCTTAATTTTAACATTAAATAAAAAATAACACTAATAAAAAAGATACTCTTCCAAATAAAATTAGAAAATATTTACCTACATTTATTTAAACAAGTCTTTTTATTATGGATCGCAAGGAAATAACAAATTTGACCCACAATTTCATTTTTAAATCTAAGTGATATGGGAGCAGGGCAAGGAAGTGCTGGGTAGAGAAGGGCAGGGTCCCTGGCAAGGGCTCTCCAACCTGGGGTCTGTGACCATGAACCTAAGTGAGAACAGGCACCCCTGTTTTCCTGCCCAAATGTTGCATTTCCAAGAGCACTCTGGCCCACCATATCCCCCAACCTGTGCCGATAAAAATCCCGAGACCCCAGCGGGCACACACACAGGTGGCTGGACATCGAGGGAAGTGGAAGAGTACACAGACAGGTACCAGCAGACACTGGCAGGCCATCAGGGGCAGAATGAGGCAGACACCGAGGGGAATTCTGTCAGAAGAGAGTCTGGCTGCTGGGTGGCCTGACTCCAGAGAAAGACCACCTTCCAACTCCATCCCCTCTTCTGACCTCCTTTTCCACCTTGCTGAGAGCTACCACCATTCAATAAAAAGTCTTGCACTCATCCCCCAAGACCACGTGTGATCTGATTTTTCCAGTATACTAAGGCAAGAACCTAGGAAACAGAAGGCGCTGTCTCCATGCAATAAGACAGAGGATCTAATCGATATGATTGACACAAGTCCTGCAGATGGCAAAACTGAAAGAGCGCACTTTGACACATGCCCACTGGGGCCATGGGAGACGTAAACTTTCAATCCTAGATGCTGCTGTGGGGTTGGAGCCCAAAAACCCTACCCAGGACTTCCTCCTCTGCATGCTCCTCCTAGGGGTTTGAACAGAGGGGCACCAGAGAAGTCAGCCACACACCTGTCACTCACTGTACAAGGGGGATAAGAGGACTTCCTCATTTCATAAGTTGTTTGATGTCTAATGACTACTCAAATATTTCTGTATCTGAGTCTTTAAAATATTGTTCTGAATAATTAATATGCAGTAACCTCTCCTCTGAACTAAGGTTTAGACTATCAGGTAAAATAATCAATGATGTCTCCAAAGTGAATTATTTCATATAACTGGTATTATATATACATGTATGTGTGTATACTCACACACACAGACATACATACACATTTAACCTTCTGAGAGTGAAATACTAGATTCTTATTGATTACTCTTAAAGATAATAAAAATTTAATAACTGTGTCAGACCCAAATAATTGAGCATTATCTAAATTTGCCACTCCATTACATCTTATTTATAGTTTATTACGTATTAATTTAAGAATAGGTGATGAGACAAAGGATTTAAAATGATGTACACATTATGATGTGCTTCTATTAAATATGTACAAAATTTGCAAAACAATTTATTATGGTTGCACAAAGCATAATAAACTAGTAGTATAATTGTTTCTGAACTGGTTTTTATTCTATGAGTGCAAAATAAGATCATTTTTTACTAACTGATAGACAATGGATTATATGATTAAATTTGACCAAAAAAAAAATGTATTTCCACAGATTCCAGGAGGTTCAGCTGCTTTGTCAGCATTAGGGCATTTCCTTTGATACAGGAAACAAAATTGAAGTACTTGATCCCCGGCTCCTCTATCACTTTGTGATGCTACCTGATAAGGTGAGAACAAAGTATATTGAATTTATGAAATAAAAAATACTGCTGAGAAAATATGTATTGTTTGATGTCTATAAAATACACGCTTATAAATATATAATGCACAACTAACATAACTACAGAGAAAGAAACCATAACTTTTAAGTGAAATTTTCTTTTCATAAAATGCTGTTGAGAATATAAGCTATGATGAAGGAAAGTTTGTCAATATAGAGTAATATTCAAACTTTTCCTGATTTGTAAAGCAACACTAGGAATAAACTGGCTTTACTCTATGTAAGCACAGGTTATATCTTTTCCATCAAAACAGAGAAGAAGAATGTAATCTGAGAAATATGTTTTAAGATATGAACATCTATCATCAGGAGGTAACCCAAAACAATTCCTTTGGATGAATCACTGAACAGAGTCAAACGTCTAGATTGGCTAAGGGAGGAAAAAGTAAAACAGAAACAAAAAGCAGCCCTGCCTTTGTGAGAAATTCCATAGTTCACTACCACTATTCCCAGAGGATAGCCTCTATAATTTTTACATAGATAGATTCTTGTACTGTTTTTCCCAAGACTGTTCATATCATCTACGGTAACTGTCAAGATAAATGGAAAATTCTAGAACAGATGACATCTAAATACAATGGAAGCTATATTTATGCTAGCTATTTTACCATGTGTCATATTGTAAGGTTCTTCACTCACAAATAGAATTATTTACTGGTAGGTGACAGATAAATGACAGAACTCTAAGAAGAAATATTTTAGTCTTGGTGCCTTCTGTTAATCATTTATTCATCAGATTACAGCATACGATAAAAAGTAAATACACGTTTCCTGAAAACAACATTTTTGGATGTTAACATACCTTTTAAATGATTAAGGAAAGTTATCGACATAGAGTAATCTTCAAACTTTTCCTTGTCTGTAAAGGAACACTAAGAATAAATATCTAGCTTTATTTGGCATAAACACAAGTTCTAGCTTTAAGAATTAATTTTAATAAAATACTTCTTAGATATTTTTAAAAATTTAAAAAACATATCAGCATATGTATGCATACATTTGCAACATGGTCAAAAGTGACCTTTTAAAGGCTATAAAATATAATATTCTATTTATAGAATTTTGACTTAATTGAGCTTGTTATGGAACAAACCCTTAGAAATGGTTAGTTGAAATGCTTCTGCTATAAATAACTTAAAAACTACATTATTAAAAATTATCTGTCTTAATTTTTACAGAGTAAAAAAATGATCTGCCATATTAGGCCACTGTGTCACAAATAACATATATTTAATTATTAGGATTATAGAGTAGGAGAATTCTGAGGTCTTGGCTTAGTATCTATTTTAAATAATTGGTAAAATTAGTAGAAAATAGTGTGGTCTGTTTTAATTTTTTATTTTTCAAAACCACTACAAATCAAATGTTAAACATTAGTCTTCTGATCTTTCACTAGTCTTTCTTTACATAAATTCATTCTCCGAACTGTTCTCTAGAGATTTAAGAAGTATTGTCTTACCTCTATTTTAAACTGTGAGCTCATGGATGAGAGATGAAATATTTTCAGTACCTAGTACACTAGCCAGTGTATAGTAATGTTTAAAACTTTTTAATTATATGTATAAAAGTTTAGTATGCCACATTAGAAGGAACGACGACAAATAATAAGCAATGGTCATAAGAATGAGGAAAAAACTCTAGCTGGCATGCTTATATAAAGCTGTGTTTGTTTGATATTATGCTATGGGGTTTTATCTACACCTAGTGTATGTACTAACGGAAAATAACTTTGGACTTAAACGTTTAATCCAGAATGACTACAAAGAAAATGGCAAAATGGAAAACTCCAAGAACCAACATCTCTACTCCATCTATTTTAAGCAACTATTAGGCTGGAAAACACTTAATCAATTATTTTGGGACTCTGGAATATAAGGAAAATCTTAAAACAACCAGAGAGTGATAAATGAAGATAAAGGCTGCCATAATTTTAGTAAAAAAGCATTGTGACTTTTTGCCTACCCATCTGCCAACCCTTATTCCCCAGCTTAGCATCAGTCGCGGAAACAGTAGTTTATGTTTCTGGTGCAGCTTGAAGGTGCCTTGGGGTTGGAGGGTGGGGGTGGGGAGCGGAGGGTGCAATGCAAACTTTGTTCTCAAAAAATTTACATTTTAAGCAGGATATGGTGGCTCACCCCTGTAAGCTCAGCACTTTGGGAGGCCTAGGCAGGTGGATAGGTTGAGCCCAGGAGTTTGTGACCAGCCCAGACAACATGGCAAAACCCTGTGTCTACTAAAAATACAAAACACTATCCAGGCATGGTGGTTTATGACTGTCATTCCAGCTACTGAGGAGGCTAAGGTGGGAGGATTGTTTGAGCCCGGGAATTCAAGGTTGCAGTGAGCCAATATCATGCCACTGCACAGTAGCCTAGGCAATGGAAGTTGGACCCTGTCTCGAAAGAAAGAAAGAAAGAAAGAAAGAAAGAAAGAAAGAAAGAAAGAAAGAAAGAAAGAAAGAAAGAAAGAAAGAAAGAAAGAAAGAAAGAAAGAAAGAAAGAAAGAAAGAAAGAAGAAAAAAAAATGAAAAAAAAAAATCGGTTTTGCATTTTTACCCATCTGGTAATTTCAGAGGAATCAGCATAGAGGCTTATCTTTATTTCTTTCCCAGAGTATGTGGTAGATTCCCTAACAGAGCCTATTGATAGGATTTAAAGATATACACTACCTGTAGTCACCTAGGACAATAGATGGTGGGCATGGCAAGTGGAAAACAGATGGAAAATCCTGGAAAAGTATGCTATGGAGGAAGGTAATAAGGAAAAGAGGACTTAGAAGGGATACTTCATGTACTAGCAGATCCAGAATATAACTCGCAGACACAAATTCAGAGTAAACCTAGTCTGGCACCTCTAGCTCATTGTTGAGCTCCATATAAACAGGAGATGAAGACAAATGTGCAGTTACAGAACGCTTGTCTAAGCATTAAAGATGTGCCATAAATACTTAAGAGATAGATTCCAAAGACAAAGAGAGGTTTGTTGTTGTTGTTGTTGTTGTTGTTTTGGCTCCGGGGATTTAGAAAATTTCCATTAGGACATAGGATAACTCTGTGAAAATAACAGAGAGAAGAGGAAAGAGACTATTGTACAACTTACAGAGAAATGATAGCAATCACCAGAGATGTGGAGGCATCTAATTTCCAGAATTAGATTTTAATATTCATAATATCTATTTTTAATAAATAATTTTAAAGCATGATGAAAATCTAGGAAAATATTGCCCATTTACAAAAAGAAATTGACAGAAGCTATCTATTTCTCTGAAGACGCCTACACATTGTATTTAAAAGAAAAAGTTTAAATCAACTATCATATATTCTCAAAAAGCTAAAGGAATCCATGGAAAAGGACCTAAAGAAAACCAAGAGAATGATGCATTAACAAATAAAGAATATCCATAAATAGATAAATTTTAGAAAGTAATCAAGCTGAAAAATAAGAGAGATACATGAAAAAAATCACTAGAGATGTCCAGCAGCAGGTTTGAACAGGCAGAAGAAAGAATTAGTAAATTTGAAGACAAGACAATAGAAATTAACCAGTCTGAATAGCATAAAGAAACAAAAAATAAATAGAGAATAAGAGACCTATAACACACCATCAAGTGTGTTGTAGGAGCCCCAGAAAAAGTGAGAGAGGGAATATTTGAAAACGTAATGCCTAAAAACTTCCCAAATCTGACAAAACATGTGCATCTACCTATCCATGAAGTTCAGTAAATGCAAGTAGGATAAATTCAAGGAGATGTATACTGAGACTTATTGTAAAACTGTCAAAAGACAAAACAAGATCATCTGAAAAGCAATAGGAATAAAATGACTTCTTGAGTATAAAGGAGCCTCAATATTATGAACAACAAATTTCTCATCAAACCATGAAGTGGGATATTTTTCTTAAAGTGCTGAAAACAAAGAACAGTGAGCCAAAAATTTGATACCTGACAATTTTTTTCTTCAAAAATGAAGAGAGATGGAGACATTCTTAGATAAACAAAAGTTAAGGAACTTTATCACCATTAAACCTGCCTTACAAGAAATGCTAAAAAAAAAAAAAAAAAAAAAAAAATTCTTTGAGGTGGAAATGACACTAAGCAGTAATTTCAAGTAATTTGAAGCCAAATGAAGAAATAAATCATACTCATTAAAGTAACATATAATAGTCAGTATTTGTATTTTTTGGTTTGTAAGTCCTATTTTTTTTTTTTTTTCCTACATGAGTGGAGTCGTTAGAGTTCTCTAGGTGGAGAATCATGTTGACTGTAAAGAGAAATACTCGGACTTCTTTTCTCTATGGATGCCTTTTATATTTTTCTCTTGCCTGATTGCTCTGGTTAGTGCTTTCAATATTAACGCTGATTAGGAGTGGTGAGAGTGGGCATCCGTGTCTAATTCTAGTTCTTATACAGAAATGTTTCCAGTTTTTGTCTATTCAGTATGTTTGTCGTGAGTTTGTCATACATGGCCCTTATTATGTTGAGAAATATTCCTTCGGTGCCTAGTTTCTTGAAGGTTTTTATAATGAAGAGATGTTGGATTTCATTAAAAGCTTTATTTTGCATCTATTGAAATGATCATATGATTTTTAAAATTCTGTTTATGTGATTAATCACATTTATTAATTTGTATATGCTGAACCCATGTGGCAGCCCAGAAAAGAACAATGAATTAACTTCTTTGGATATGTTGTTGAATTCGTTTCTCTAGTTTTTCTTTTACTTACTTTTTTTCTTTTTTCTTTCTCTCTTTTTTTATTTCTTTTCTTTTTTTTTTTTTTTTTTTTTGAGGATTTTCATTTCTGTGTTCATCAGGGATACTGGCTTGTAATTTTCTTTTTTGTTGTTGTGTCTTTGCCAGGTTTTAGTTTCAGGCTGATGCTGGTTTCATAGAATGAGTTAGAGAGGAGTTTTGCTTTCTCAATTTTTTGAATAGTTTCAATAGAATTTGTACTGACTCTTCTTTGTATGTATGGTAGAATTCAACTGTGAGTAATCCATCTAGTCTTGGGCTTTTTTTTTTTTTGGTTTATAGAGTTTGATTATGGGCAAAATTTCAGAAATTGATATTGGTCTGTTAAATGTTTTAATTTCTTCCTGATTCAATTTTGGGAGATTGTGATTTCCATTTTCTCTAGATTTTCTAATTTGTGTGTGCAGAAGTGTTCATAATTGTCTCTAAGAATTTTTGTTTTTCCTTGGAATCCGTGGTAATTCCACATTTGTTGTCTGATTGTGCTTATTTGGATGTTTGTTTTTATTGTTAATCTAGCTAGTGATCAATTGATTTTCTTTATCCTTTCAAATAACCAACATGTAGTTTTGGGGGTTTCTTGCATAAATTTTGGGGTTTCAATTTTGTTCAGCCCCCATGTGATTTAATTATTATTTTTTTTCTTCTGTTAGCTTTGGGTTTAGTTTGCTCTTATTTTTCTAGTTCCTCAAGATGTGATGTTAGGTCATTAATTTGAGACCTTCCTAGCTTTTTGAAGTTGACGTTGAGTGTTATAAACTTTTCTCTTAACATTGGTTTTGCTGCATCCTAGAGATATTAATATGTTGTGTTTCTGTTTGCATTTATTTCAAAATTTTTTTGCCTTAATTTCATTGTTTACTCAAAAGTCATTGACAAGCAATTTGTTTAATTTGCATGTAATTGCGTGGTTTTGAGAGATCTTCTTGGTATTGATTTCAATTTTTAGTGCACTGTGGTCCAAGAATATGATTGGTATGATTTGCATTTTTTTTTAATTTCTTGAGACTTGTTTTATGACAAAGCATGTAGTTGATCTTGGAGTACATTCTGTATGCAGAAGAGGAGAATGCATATTTTGTGTTTGATGAGTGGAGTATTCTCTAGATGTCTATTTGGTAAAACTGGCCAAGCATCAAATTTAAGTCCAGAAATTCTTTGGTAGTTTTCTGCCTTGGTATCCGCTAATTTTGTCAGTGGGGTATTCATATCCCTCACTATTATAGTACAGCAATCTAAGTCTTGTTGTTGGTCTAGAAGTACTTATTTTATGAATCTGGGTGTTCCAATGTTGAATGCATGTATGTTAGAATACTTAAGTCTTCTTGTTGAATTGAACCCTTCATCATTTCATAATGTCCTTCTTTGCTTTTTTTTTCTACTGGTGTTTGTTCAATGTCTGTTTATCCGATATAAAAAGAGCTATCCCTGCTCTCTTTTGTTTTCTGTTTGCATGGTTGATCTTTCTCCAACCCTTTATTTTGAGCCTACGGGTGTTATGACATGTGTGATGGGTCTCTAACAGAAGGAGGTATCTTGTTTTTTGTTTGTTTGTTTTCTGAGACGGAGTTTCGCTCTTGTTGCCCAGGCTGGAGTGCAATAGCATGATCTCGGCTCACTGCAACTTCCACCCCCACGGGCTCAAGAAATTCTCCCACCTCAGCCTCCTGAGTAGCTAGGATTACAGGCATGTGCCACCATGCCCAGCTAATTTTGTATTTTTAGTAGAGATGGTGTTTCTCCATGTTGGTCAGGTTGGTCTCCAACTCCCAACCTCAGGTGATCCGCCCACCTCGGCCACCGAAAGTACTGGGATTACAGGCTTGAGCTGCTGTGCCCAGAGTGTGTTGGTTTTTTATTCAACTTGTCACTCTGTGCCTTTTAAGTGAGTCAATGGGGCCATTTACATTAAACATTAATATCAATATGTGAAGTTTTGACCCTATCATGAGGTTGTTAGCCAGTTGCTTTGTAGTTTCTGTTGTGTGGTTGCTTTATAGGGTCTTCAGGCTATGTACTTAACTGTGTTTTGGGTTAGTAGGTATTGTTCTTTTATTTTTATGTTTAGAACTCCTTTAATAATCTCTTGTAAGACTAATGTCGTAGTAACAAATTCCTTTAGCACTTTGTTGTTTGTCTGGAAAAGCTTTTGCTTCTCCTTCCCTTATGAAGCTGACTTTGGCAGAGTATAAACTTTTTGGTTGGAATTTTTTTTTCTTTGAGAATTCTGAAAATAGCCCTCCAATCTTTCCTGGATTTTAACGTTTCTGCTGAGAAGTTCACTGTTAGCCTAATAAGTTTCTCTTTGTACACGATCTGACCTTTTTCTCCAGTTGCCTTTAAAAGTTTTTCTTTACCATTTACCTTGGACAGTTTAGTGACTATCTGCCTTGGTGATGTTCATTTTGTACAGCATTTCAAATGCATTCTCTGGATTTCTTGTATCTAGATATCTAACACTCTAGCAAAATTAGGGAAGTTTTCTTCAATTATTCCAACTCAAATATGCTTTCCAGATTGTTTACTTTTTCACCTTTTTATTCAGGAATGCCAATAATTCATGTGTTTGTCTGCTGTAATCTCATATTTCTCAAAGACTTTGTTCATTTGTTTACAATTATTTTTTTCTTTACTTTTGTCTGACTGGGTTAGTTCAAAAGACCAATCTTTAAGCTCTAAATTTTTTTCTTATGCTTGGTTCAATTTATTTAAAAAGTTTTCAATTTTATGCTGAAATTACTCAAGTTAATTTTTCAATTCAAAAAGCACTAATTGATTTGTTTTTAAGATGTTTACATCTTTATTCACTTCCTGGATTGTTTTAGAAGTTTTTTGTGTTGATTTTCAACCTTGACTTGGATCTCATTGAGCTTTCTTGCAATCTATGCTTTGAGTTCTTTACATGTTATTTCTGAGTTTTCATTTTAGTTTAGGGATTATTGCTGGAGAGCTAATGTGATCCTTTTGTGGTGTCACTGCATTCAGATTTTTCATGGTGCCAGAATTCTTGTGCTGATACCTTCTCATCTGGAGACCATGACAATTCTAAATTTTGTAATTATTGTATTGCTGGTAGAATATTTTTTCCTTCTTGTCATTTATATATATATATATATATATATATGGAACGAAAACTATATATATATTTCTATATAAATATGTTTATCAAATATATTCATATTTAAAAGTATTTTATGTATAATAAAATGTTAAAATTATTAGTTTTAAATATTAAATATATAGTAATAACTTAATAAAATGTATATAAATAATTATATTATATTATGAAATAATGATTTCATAAAATATTAAACTTCTAATAATAATAAATAATAAATAAAATTATTTAATAATTAAATATTAAATTGGATTTTACTTATAAAATTACATATGTATATATTTATTTATATCTTTATATTTTATTCATTATTTATTATAAACACTTTTATTAGATAAAATATAATATATATTATATATTACATACATAATATACAATATATTATATAATATATAGGCTCTAGCCTGCTTCCCTGAAATCATGGCACAGTAGGGCCTTCTCTGCTTCACTTCTAGGCAGAAATCCAGGCATTTGGAGCACCTGCTTGCCTGAGCCAGCAGCGAGAACCATCCCACCCTTCATGGACACAGATTGTGCACGGGACTTTCTCCGCTCCATGCTCAGGCAGATCTGTAGGGATCTCCAGGTGACACCCACTCCACTGGATTAGGAGTTTAGGCCGCCCCTATCTCCGTGCAGTATATGAAGCTGAGGAGGTGTCCCAGTTCCACGCCTAGGCACACCTCTGGACACTTGGTGACTGCCCATTGGATTCTTCCTGAGCCCTGGTGCTTGTGCCTGCCATTAGAGGACCTGTATGTGAACTGGCCTAGCTGAACACTGCCAAAATGTCTGGATATCTGCCTAGAAGTGAAGCAGAGAAGGCCCTGCTGTGCCATAATTTCAGAGAAGCAGGCTGGAGCACCCAGCGATATCATATGCATATCACTTCCAAGTTGCCTGGCTGGCGCTGGCTTCAAACCTCAGCACCCATGAGCTGTAAGTAGAGCAGTTTACCTCCTGTCCCAGGCTTATGATGGGGAGCGCACAATTCCAGCACCTACTGCTGAGGTGCTTTCCACAGTTCTGGCTGTGGAGACCCCTACCCAGCTCCAGAGCAGGTGCTCCAATCTCTGGCCTGAGACCAAAATGACTGCATGGTCATGCTGCTGGGTCTCCTGAGTATATATTGCATATTATAAAATTATATATGTATATATTATATATATAATTTATATATTATGTTTATATAACATATTACTTATAATATATTATATATGTGCCCAGATTTAAATATTATATATATATTATACAACATATTTGTATGTGCCCAATTTAAAATGATGTACCGCTTTCAGTCCTGGGCCTGGGAAAATATCTGCAGCATTTCCTGGTGTCTTTCCCTCACAGCATCTCCAAGCCTCTCCGACATTACCGTGCAGTCTGTCTGCCTAGGTTTCTCAGGTTCCCAGTGGAAAGGTGAGTCACAGAACGAGGCTCTCTGCCTCTCTCTCATATGGGGCTTCAGCCAGACGCCATGATGGGACTGTTTGCTGTCATTCTTCCCCCAGAATCTGGGGTGTCTTTCATAAGCCAAGTGGATTCCCATTTTTCTTCGTGAATTAAAGATCAACAGAGTAGAGTTTTATGTACTCTCTTGCTATTTTTAAGTGACTGACGCCTGTTAAAAGCCTCTAATCCACCATCTTGAGAAACAAACAAACAAAAAAGCCACAGTATTATTAATGTACTGGAAGAACAAGGTTCTCCTCCGTTACAAGTTTTTTTTCGATGGACTTCAATGGTCTTTAACATCACTTAAAAAACATTGTGACATTTTATAGTAAAAAGTCTGTAAATTGGATCCTCTGCAACATTGTATTGGCATTCACGTAGCACCATATTGCAGATTATGTCACATGAGACACATTAAATATCTCATTGCCAGCAAGCTTACAATGGTTCATAGCTTTCAGTGTGGTTATTGTGTCTCTAGGTAAAGCATACATACACTAAATTAAGCACTAAAGAAGTACTAATTTGAAATTCCAAGGGAAAAGTACTCAAATGTCAAATTATTACTGTTTATTAATTTATAATTGTTTTTTAATTAACTGTTTATAATAGTATTTAAGTTTAAATAGAAAAGGAACAGACTTAAAAGAAATTGAAATAATACAAGTTTTGGAACAGTAAAAATGTTATTCATAGATGTGGTTTGCATTTACTTACCTTTAAGCAATAATGGGTTTTACTACTGGTTTAATGTGAAGAAACTAGGGAAAACTTCAGAAACTTACAAAATCATGGTTTGATTAACTATAAAAAACTGTTGCTCTCAAATGTAACATATAAATTGATTATCAATGTAATGATGCTTGCAAAATGCATTAAGGTATGTATATTCCACGCAGTGTTCTTCTGACAGCCTAATCCTGTCCATTACAATATAACCAGGCTCTTGCAAGCCAATAATGAGGAACAAACAGGTTCTGCAGGTGGAATCCTCAGGTACTGCTTTGAATTTAAGCATGTATATATATACTAAATGGTGCTACATTTGATGCTTTATGAGACTCCAATCAGAATTATATTGACATAAAATTCAAGATACAAAGAACTATCATTCAATGTAAATGGCTACCAAAAGATTAATAGCAAATTGGAAACAACATCATCAAAACAATTTTAAAAATAAAAAAGTATTATTTTCTGTCTCAACTCTCTGAATCCCCTGATTTCATTGTCTTAGCATATGTATTGGAAAAAAATACTTTTATCGATATTGCTTAATAAAACAATTTAAGTAAAATACAGGTTTTTTTCTGTTGCTGCTGCAGTTGGGTTTTTCCTTTCTCCATTATTTATGCAAGTGGCTATTTGTTCATATAATTAATGAGTCATATTTCTGCTGATACTCTAGATAAAAGTGATAATTCATTATACTAATAGAATATGTTAGCTTAGAAGAAAGGTACTCCATTTCCTGATAAAAGACTAAGAATCATGTTTGAGAAGCAACTGTAAAATACACATAGGTTAATGTATCAGTTATTCATATAATAGCACTGGTTGCCTCAAATCCCAAGTTTATTTCATTTTTTAAGTTAACATAATTTATCATAAAGACACAATGTATCTAACAATCTAGAAATATTGTAACATTGTTGAAGGCAGAAAAAAAATCCTACTTTTCCTAAAATGCTTTTATTAAATTGTGAACATTCTTATTTGACTTAAATCTGGTTTACTGGAAATATGTTAATACGTAAAAAATACATTTAGAAGTTGAAGAAATTGACTTGAGGGAAGGCATAGGGATAATCTGAATTCAGATTTCAACTTCCCAAGTGATAGTGAGTAAAAGACGTTCCCCTATTAGGAATGTCTATGAGCTGAGTAGTGCATCTTATGGGGCATGGCCACCTGCATCATAATCTTTTGCAGTGGTCTAAAAATGCAGACTCTATGGTTTAAAATTTTCACCTAATTATTTTCTCTGGTAGTGGCATTTAGTAATATATTTTAATTAACCACCCAGTTGAATCTTATGCACATTCAATTTTGACAAGCATTTACTTTTTCTTTCCCCTCCGTTTTTCTCCAATAGAAGCAGTCTTTCACTCTAGCCACCACAGCTGGGAATGTGCTGACTCACACCTTTAGTCAGCGAATCTCAGGTCTCAAGGAACATGGCATAATCTGGATATTGCTGCTGGCTATTCAAGGGCCAAGGATCTATTAGTCAGCATGTGATTAATCCTGTCAGGACTTGGTTCTTCACTTCAAGGCAGCAGGTTCCCTTTTGGCCCCAGAGTATGTCTAGAAATAATATCTGGGAGCTAGTGCCTGGAATTGAGGCCTCGCGACTCTGCCCAGTGCCCTCTCCTTCTATGGCTGAGCTGGTATCCAGGATGCAAGGCAAAGTCCTCTTTACTCTTTGCTCTCCTCTCCTTAAGCAGAAGGAAGGAGACATTTTTGTTATTGTGAATTGCACTGCCAAGGGTGGAGGAGGAGAGGAGTGGTGCAAGCAGTTTTATAGCCATCCAAGCTGGAATCTCACTAGGTCACATGCCACTCTAGTCCTGTTACTCTGAGCCCAGCCTAGTACTTGGAGTTGCCTGACAATTGTAGTCCTTGCTTCCTGGACTGTGTTTCAAGTTTATCTGAGACCCCAGAGCACTTTGGCCTGTGGTGGTAAGACTTGCCTAGAAACTCAAGTTCTGACCAATGTGATGGGCAGATCCCATCTGGTTAGGTCTGATTCACATGCTCCTTCTGTGCACGGACACTAGTGCATGGCTTTTCTCTCTGGTATGACTGGTCAGCACTTATTTCAATGTAATGTCTCTCAGTCACTGCACTTTCCCTCTCCCAACTGCATAGACTCTCCACACTGCTCGGCCACTGCCAGGGGATGAGGAAGGGGTGATATCAGTGATCGAAGACTGTCTCTTTGACCTTCATTAATGACTCTTCCATAGAGATGAAGTTAAAATCAGGTATTGTGATTGCTTACCTGAATTTTGGTTTTTATGTCTGTGCTTTTCTGTGTGCAGAGAGTTGTAAATATTTGGTGTTTCTGCAGGGCATAAAAATGTTGTAGACTTCTGTTCTGACATCTAGCTCCAACCCAGCCCCCTATCAGAAATGTTTTAAAAGTTAAAACTTCATGGCAAATCAATAATTTAGAAGTGATGGAATCACAATGAGTGTGGTCTATTAACTGTCAAGTTTCCAGTATCCATTGACATGTGGGCCAACACCAATATTCAAATATCTCAGAGAGACTGGCAATGCCAGAATTGGATGCTGTGCTTCTGTATCTGGTATAGAAATCTATATAATCAAAACTAGGACCACATGGAGCACCATCAAATAAAACATGACCCAGGACACAATTCCTTTCATGGGGTTATAGAAGGTAGAATGAGATACAGTATATTGTTACAGGATTTTGAAAATGAAAATTCATGATTACATGAATAGAGCCGTATATGAAAAAATGTGTCCCTTAATGACAGCATAAAATTTCAGAGGATCCTTTAGGTAAACTAAATATGGAGTTTACATGAAAGATATGCTTAAATTCCACTTGTGAATCTAAGGTTCTTAGCACACTGCTATGTTTGATCTAATTTGGTTGAAGAGGCATATAGTATTGACAAGCGTCATTGACTGTAGCTGAATAAAACCAAGAAGGCAGAGACTGACAGGTGGCTTTTTCTTTAAATAATTAGTTAGAACTTGGAGTGTATTTATCAATAGTGACACAACACAAATAATGGCCATGCGTAGTTTATTCAATTCATTACTCTCAACAAATACCATCCAGTGTTTACACCATGG
Organism: Macaca fascicularis; assembly: GCF_037993035.2. Taxonomy (NCBI): domain Eukaryota; kingdom Metazoa; phylum Chordata; class Mammalia; order Primates; family Cercopithecidae; genus Macaca; species Macaca fascicularis. The sequence continues at coordinate 89,883,721 of NC_088380.1, read as the reverse complement.
TAGGTGCTCATAGACACTGCTGATGCAATGCAGAAAAAAAGCATAGACTCTGCCCTCATCAAGCTCATATGAGGTTACAGAATATTCTAGATTAGCTATATGAGCTCTCTTAATACTTCATCTAAAATATATTCACGAATTAAAAAAAAAACACACAAAAAAAAAACCTTTGATGTGCCTACCTGGGTTGCTGTGTTATCCAGTCTTGATCCTTAAGTTAACTGTTTACTTATTTTCCTCAATAGTCTGGCAATCATTAATTGATTATTCATTCAAATTTGGGAATTTGCTACACTTATAAACATGAGAGTTGCTGCTGAAATCCTAGCAGTAGGGAACGTGTTTCTTTAATAGGTTTAATCTCTGAGTAGTGATATTCTTTACAAGTTCTGGGCAATTATGTAGAATACATAAAATGTCAATTGCATATGTAGCAAAAGACAGGCTACCACCTACCTCCACCTCCATTACTTCTTTTATATTTTCCATCTATTTAATAATAAATTGTTCTTATTAAACTTAGTAAGAATTTTACTAATTGTTCTCTATTCAACCACTTTTTACCTCTTCAAAATGACTTTCTGAATGTTACTACTGAAATCCTCATTCTACATATAAGGAACCAAAATTATAAAGGTTTTTAATAAATTGTTCAAAACACAAAGGCAGTAAGTGGGTGTTGAGAACCATGTTTGTGTCCTGCCAATCTGATGTCAGAGTTTACTATGATTCAATATAATTCAATCTGGGAAGTTTCTTAATGATATTAATATCATTCTTTAGTCTTCATTTGTATGATTTCTAACAACCAGTACTCCTATGATCTAAATGTTTGTGTACCCCTCCAAATTCATATGTTGAAATCTATTACCAATGTGATGATATTAGCAGGTAGGTCTTGGAGTATGATTAGATTATGAAGGCAAAGCCCCCATTGAATGGGATATGGTGCTAGAGAGCTTCATTCTCTCTTCTATCATATGAGTAAGGTGCCAGGTATGAACCAGAGAGCAGCCTCTCATCAGACACCAAATTTGCTGTCACCTTGATCTTGGATTTTTCCAGTGTCTATAACTGTAAAAAATACATTTCTGTTGTTTAAAAGCCAATCAATGTATGATATTTTGTTATAGTAGCTGAAATGGCTAAAATGAGTACTTTTACTGGGAATATCATACTTTTCATTTCATAACCCTGTGCATAATATTTTGTTTGTTTTCTTCCCTTTTCAACTGCTTCTCTTTTTACTACAGATTGTTCTTGCTTGATAGATTTGATTATCTGATTTCTTTAATGGATCAATTAGAAGACATATTTTTGTTTGTTATCTGTTTCCCACATTAACTCTATCTTCTTAAAATTCTGAATACCAATTTTTTCATTCTGAAGTGTCTCTTGCATATTTTCCTCAATTGTCTGTTAACTATTGAATGAATGTTCATATTAATGAATAGAAATTATATGGATCAGAGCGGCAGAGTATATTTTAATGGTATGTTATTTGCGGTGTTGAGATAATTTTTCTTGTAATCACTGTATTAATTTTTTATTACTGCTGTAATAAATTAGCAATAGCTTGGGGTTCAAAACAACACAAATTTATTTTCTTGCAGTTCTTGAAGCCAGAAGTATAAAATTAACTAATTTAGTTTGTATATTGAGCTCTTTGTAAGTCTATTTCTCTGAAGAAAGTGAATAATGAGCTTGTAATTTTATCTGTGTTGGGAAGATTATAAGAGGAAAAATGTGGAGAGAAAAAAAAAAGCTAGTTGCTTTGGATTTGCTAGGATCAAAATGCCTAATAGCCATCCCATTGAAAATTTGCTTTGAGTAGTTATCCTATAGTTTGTTGTTTAAAACATGATTAAATGAGATCTAGCTTGTGAAGAAGTTGAGAGAACAGAAGCTGAGATTCAGGATGAAGTTATAACACCATTCAGTATTCAGAATAGAAAAAAAGAATAACAGAATAGACTGACAAAAGGTGATAACTGAGATACCAGTAAAACCATGACTGTAGTGTGACAGAGACTAAAGGAGAACCGAGCTTTAAAAAAGGGGAAAGAGGTCAACTTCTAATAGCACCAATCAACCCCTGTTGACAGACAAGTAAGGTAAGTATAAAAAAGTGCTGATTGAATTTGTAAAGGTAGAAGTTGTTGGTGACCTTGTCAAAAATAATCTTAATGGAATAGTTGTGGAAATAAATGATTAAGTGTGATAAGTTTGTATTCAGGTTTGTAAAAGTTTGGTTTAGTCTATGTTTACATAATATTTTGGAAGTACATATTTTTGTACCACATACAGACATCTTAACCTATGTTCAATTTGTCCATGTTCAAATATACATTGATGTCATTTTTTTAAAATTGGATATAAAATTGCAATCTACAAATTGAGAATTAGTCTTATTTCATGTAGCTACATGGATACTTATATAGATTTAGGTAGTATGTTTAAAATCAAATAATTTCTTTCTCTGACATGTTAATGTTTAATTTGCTTACTATGGCCTAGTAGAATCAGGAAAGGTTAATAGATGGCATAGATTTTTAATATATTAAATCATGTGTCGTAGTTAGAAGAGCGGATAAATAAAGATAATATCCTATGTAGAAAGAATGGTATAAACAAATAGTTGGACGTTGGGTTACAAAATCCTTGATTAGGAAAAAGAAGATTTGTTCATAAGAATATGTTTTGTTTCATTGAGAAATCAAGGAAGAATATCTTCAGGGCTTACTTAAGCTTTGACCTTTGCCAACTTGGTCCTGGAAATTTATTAGATGTGTATAATTTCAGAACTAAAAAGACCATTAGATATAATAAAATCCTGCCTTCATTTTAGAGATGAAGGAATAGTTCATGAGAAGTTGAGCACTATGCCAGAGTTTAAAGAACAAATATTTATTATATTGAAATAAAAAAAAATTTGCTAAATAGAGGGTGACATGGAATTATAGGTTAAGCATTTTAGATTTTATCTTATAAGATTGAAGTGTCACACTAGTATGTATTTACAGCTACAGTTATCTGATAGAATATTAGGAGATGATTTATCTTGAATTGTGCATGGTAGGTAGATTGCAGTCAGAAGATAAACACTGATTTTAATGAGAGCTCTTTTATAGAAGACAAATTTCCTGCTTAAATGGACCAAAAAGGTGGCTGTATTTTCAGCTAGAGTTACTTAATAAAAATATTCGGAGAAGATTTATCTTGAATTGTTCATGGCAGATTGCAGTAGGATGATAAACATTGATTTTAATGAGAGCTCTTTTATCGAATACAAATTTCCTACTGAAGTGGACCAAAAACGTCGCTCTGGTGTGTGCTATTGCTAAGTAAAATGTCTTTGTGAAATGTGATTTGGACAGTATACAGTAATCGTCTAAGTGCTTAAAAAATCATATTCCTAGTCTCAGCTATGTGGTCTTATTTCAGTGAATGAAATTATTTATATTTAGTTCTTCAAATCAGTTTTTTCAATATCCTGTAATGATTTGAGGATGCTCCATTAGAGCTCCATAGGAGAAACTTGTTTTAATTTCTTTCCAAACATCATCTAAGGAGTATTAAAAACCAAGAAGGCCATATAGGAATTACAGTGCTTTGCCACTGTCATGCTGCTTTTTGGAGCAAATGGGGAAAACAGGTGTTTGAGTTAGCAACTCGACTAACCAAAGTTGTCTATATATATTTTACTCAAGTAACCAGCAAACTATTGAGTAGACTATTTATTATTATAATGTACATTATTTCTTTTTACTATTATAACTCTGGCCCTGACAAATTTCTTGAGAGCTGCTGCAGGAAAATGTTCTGCGTTTGGCAGAAGTCAAGGATTTATGATGTGTTTCTTAGTAATACTAAGGCCAATAGTGAACCCTGTTATCCTTAGTGTACTTCTGCAAGGCTAACTCTTGAGACTTAAATCTGACTTGAGGGTCTGTTTTACAGTGCAGTACTGCTTTTATACTGTTTCTCCCTTGGAAAAGCTCTGCCAAACACTGAGCTAGAAATATCCAGGATTTCTTCTACGTGAGACTTTTTAAAATAAGTCATAAATACTAGACTGAATTACCATAACCCTGCTAAGCCAAACTGAGTTATGAGATATAAACACCATCTTCCATTACAGTATTGACCTTGGATAAAGTCAGTTACTATGGTTTATTAACGAAAAGATTAATGAATAGTAGATATGAGCATGTCATTTAAAACAGTGAACAATGAGAACCTCTTTATTTCAGCAAGAAGAAAACTTACTATTCTGATGAGTCCTCATAAGAACAACAATAGCAACAAAAACTAAATACAATTATTTACTCAATTCTGGTTAAGAATATCTTCAGGGCTTACTTAAGCCTTGACCTTTGCCAACTTGGTCCTGGAAATTTATTAGATGTGTATAATTTCAGAACTAAAAAGACCATTAGATATAATAAAATCTTGCCTTTATTTTAGAGATGAAGGAAGAGTTCATGAGAAGTTGAGCACTATGCCAGAGTTTAAAGAACAAATTTATCGTAGAACAAGGCTGAGAAATGTGTGGTTAATTAAAGTTATCACTTTTTTATTGCAGGACTTTTTAGAACCTTAAATAAATGAATGAGCATTGTGAATCTTATAGAGGTAATATACTCTATACAGTTTATCACATTTAAATGAGAATGAGAAGTGCTAATTTGAAGAAAATCTATAAATATTTCTCCTAGGACACAAATGTTCCAAATCACACAATTTAGGAAAATGCGAGAAAACACTGATAAATAGCATTGCATACTAATAATTTACTATGTATTTTTTAATATATAATGACCTCAATTAGCTTATTCCTGACTTGGAAATGGACATAATTCAGAAGAAAGTGGGCAGTAATTGCTCCAGGAGGAGCAAGACGGTGGGATAGAAGACTTGATCAATCATCCCCCAAACAAGGACATCAATTTAACAACTATCTACACAAGAAAAGTATTTTCATAAGAACTATACATCAGGCCCTCTTTCCAGGCCCTAGCTCTGAACAACATTTTTGGACACACACTCGGCCAGAGAGGAACGTTCTACTTTGAAGGGAAGGATGCAGTGGGGGCAGGATTTGTCACCTGCTAACTGAAGAGCCCTTGAGCCCTGAATAACCAGCAGTGAGAGGTACTATATTAAGAGCCTTGGGTGAAGCTCTGAGACTTGCTGGCTTCAGGTGAGACTCAACCGTGGTGACTATGGGAAGACTCTTGCTTGAGAAAAGGAGAGAGAAAAGTAAAGGGGACTTCGTCTTGTATATTAGGTACCAGCTCACCTACAGAGGGATAGAGCACAAAGTGGACTCTTGAGGTCCTCCATACCAAAACTTGTCTTTTAGATGGCATTTCTGGACCTTCTCTGGGCCAGAGGGACATCCACTGCCCCTGAAGGGTGAGCCCTAGTCCAGGCAGTATTCACTACAAGTTGACTTAAGAACCCTTGGACATAAAGGGAACATCAGAGATACTCTGGCAGTACTCCCTGTGGACCTGTGGTGGCAACGGCCATGGGGTGAGGCTCTTCTGCCTTTGGAAAGCAGATGGAAGAGTGGGAAGGATTACCTTTTGTGGTTTGAGTGCCAGCTCAGCTACAGTACAATACCAGGTAGACGTCTCAGGTTTTTGACTCTGGTCTCTGGCTCCTGGATGGCACCTTTAGACCCACCCAAGGACTGGGGTAACTCGGTGCCCTGAAGGGAAGAATACAAGGATGGCTGGCTTTGCCACTGCTGATTGTAGAGTCCTAGGCCCTTGAAAGAATATAGGCAGTAGCCAGGGAGTGGGTACAGCAGGCCTTGGGTGAGACTCAGTGTTGTGCTGGGTTCAGGTATGACCCAGTGCAGTCCTATTGGTGGTGGCCACAGGGATGCTTGTGTCACTCTACCCAGAACTTAGGTGGTTCAGAACAGAAAGAGAGACTCTGTTTGGGAGAAAGTAAGGGAAGAAAATAAGAGTCTTTGCCTGATAATCCAGATAATTCTCCCAGATCTTGTCCTGGACCATCTAGGTAGGACCTGTACAAGTCATCAAGATCCACAGCATTGCTGGGCTTTAGGTGCTTCCTAAAGCAAATAAAACTTAGATCACAACGTCTAAAAACTTTTTAATATCTGGAAAGTGTTCCTGAGAAGGATGAGTACAAACAAGCCCAGACGGTAATGGTTAAGGTAAATACCTAACTCTTCAATGCCCAGACACAGATGAATATCTTTAATTATCAAGACAGTCCAGGAAAAAAATGAACTCACCAAATAAACTAAATAAAGCACCAGGGACCAACGCTGGAGAAACAGAGACACGTGACCTTTTGGACAGATAATTCAAAATAGAAGTTTTGAGGAAACTCAGAAAATTTCAACATAACACAAAGAAGGGATTCAGAATTATGTCAAATAAATTTAACAAAAATATTGAAATAATTATAAACAATCAAGCAGAAAATTCTGGAGCTTAAAACTGCAATTAGCATACTGATGAATGCATCAGTCTTTTAATAGCAGAATTGATCAAGGAGAAGAAAGAATTGGTGGACTTGAAGATAAATTTTTGAAAATACACAGAGGAGACAAAAGAAAAAATAATTGAAAAAAAAAAAATAAATAAGGCAGCTTCCATGTTAGCCAGGACTACAGGTACACACCATCACACTTGGCTTAGATGCCCTAACTTTTATGGAAAAGCCTCCTAAAATAGAATTGCTAGGTTGAGAGATATACATAGTTTTAAAAAAGTATAATAGGTATTGTAATATTGCTTTTGAAAGACCACAATAAATAAAACAAATATCCAAGAGCAATGAACAATGACCTTTCTCAGCCATTGAAGCACCCCTAGGTCTGAATGTTTTGATTGCTCTTCGCTGTCTTCATGCAGCCCTTCTATTTATTTTCCCTGCTTCTACTGCTGTTTTAAGAAACAGGATTATGCACAAACCATTCTTTCATGGCTAGATACAGGTCTATCATTGTTATTTAAGTTTTGTTTTTTGACTCCCTGTTATTGTCATCCATATTTTATTTCTTTAATCATTTTATATTTAGTTATTTTATATTCTATCTGATACGCTTTTCATAACTTAGCACTTACATCCTCTCTTGGTGTTACATTGTTGTATCTTGTTTCCTCTCACGATTTTTCATCTTTTACTGTGAGTTCATATTTGGTGACTGTTAATCCATGGGAATTTTAGGGGTCAGCATTGAGCAATGCTGTCCTGCAGAGAGAACTGTATTTGATTCTGCTGGGATGTAGAAGACAATGTGGGAGAGCTTTATGGGGATCCTGGTTTAAATGTAGAAGTGTCATCTTCTCTATTGTGCCACATGCCTAACAATTATTCTCTTTATTACTGTGTTTATATTATAATTTTGCTTGAGGCTTTCCATCTTTTTTCATTTATTTTCTCCTTACTGCTCAAGTTTTAATTTAAGGGTTTATTATGTTTTTATTTGTATTTAAAGAGTCTTGAAGATTTATAATTCTTCCCATGGGAATTATAATGTATTCATTTGTATCCAATTCAAGAACTTCTCTGTGAAGTTCCTAATTAAAATAAATTGTATTTTATATTTGAACACTAAATGAATAACCATATTTTGCTTTTGAATTTTTTTCATTCAGGTATATGTATTTTCCATTTCTAGCTATGATTAGATTTTATGTCTTTCAGTAAGATATTTCCTGACACATTGACACGAAGAAGGGAACACAGACACTGAGGCTTGAGGGTGGAGGGTTGTGGGTCAGAGAATCAGAAAAAAATCACTTCTGGGTACTAGGTTTAGTACCTGGGTGATGAAATAATCTGTATAACAAACCTGCATGATACAAGTTTACCTACATAACAAACTTGTGCATACACCCCTGAGCCTGAAAGTTAAAAAAGATTTCTTCTTGATAGTTACTATGTCTTTCTTGTTCAAATTATTCACAAATATTTTAGATGCTTTTGCTTTTGTATTAACTATTATAATCAATTGTTTTTAAAATATTTTTTCTCTAGTGTGTTCTTAAATAAAACACTCTATTTTGCTATATGTTCAATATCTTTTTTAATTCAAGTAGATTTTTTATGGGTCAGATTTTTCTTTCTTTAGAAATATGTTTGTCATCATCAAAGAGATATTTTATAACTTGTTTTTCCAATGCTTACAAAAATTATTTAATTTTCTATTTCTTCACATAATTTTTTTTATTTTTCATTTTACACATTGTGACCTGTTTTATTACAGTGAATTGAACTGATTACTAAACTATGAACTTTGTAAGACAGTGTTTATAACATGCCTTTTCAAATTTTGAAAAAAATTATAATTAACACATGGTAACACATTTTGGGGACAAGATTAAATACTAACAGGGTAGTAATTTCCTTGTCCAGTTCTTGATTTAATAAAACTACTTTAGTTTCTTAACATTTAGAATAACCACTGAAACTTATTTTGGAATCTTATTTTTTATTAGTTTACTTATATTCCAAACTACCTAATGTTTTATGATCAAATCATGTTTAAATATTTATTGATATAGTCTTAATTTATTTTTCCTTACTTTACTGCTCAAACAAATTATGTTAAGCATGGACCTGGTAATAGATCACCTTCTGTTTTCTGGAGCAAATCCTATTTGTTGTAGTGTAACGTATTTTTTGGTATCATCACTCCATTTTAGTTAATATTCATTTAGAACTTTTAAATCTACAGTATAACATGGGAGGGAATGTTGTACAAGATTTTAAAATCACTCTTGTGAAATTCCGTTTTTAAAATTATACTTCCTCTATAAAAATAATTGGGAATTTTTCTATCTTTACCATAACCTGGAATATTTTAAATAATAGTGTAATTTTCCTTATTTTAAAGGCCAGTACTCTCCATTTGTGACCCTTATCTGACCCATTGGCATTTTTTTTTCAATACACCTTTTTATTAAACAATCTATTCTTTTAATCTATATTTATTAGTCTATTCTTTTTTTTGGCATTTTCTGTCACCTTTCATAATTTGTGTGTTGTTATTTAGTTGCACAGTGAATTTTTATAGTTATTTTCTTTAATTTTCATTGTTAAGCTCCATCTTTGATCTCTCTTTTTCTACCATCATGCTTGTAAGGTTTTGATTTTATTGCTCTCAACTAAAATTTGAAATTTAAATTAATATTTAAAAACTTTTTCTGACTTGGGAATTTTCAATATCACTAACTTCACATGTCCAACATTTTGTTTTATATTCTTTTTATTTTTCTAGTTTCTGGAAATGCTAATGTCATTAAGAAATTCTTTCGGCTGAATGTCACAGAATGTCTGAGTAATTATTAAAGAAAGAAGTTTATTTTTTCCTACACATACTACACACACACACAAAATCTGAAAGAAGTAGGCTGACAGCATGGTTCAGTGCAGCAGAACCATGTATTTTTAGTCCTCTTGCTGATGTCTCTTGTTGGTAACATCTCCAGTTATCTATATGATCAAGAGAGAAAAAGAATATACAGAGCTGAAGTGAAAGATCAGTTCTTAACCCATCTGTGCTTGATAATTGGTTTTACCAAAAGGAAAATAAACTTTTTCCTATTTTCAAGACAGAAGGCAATTTTAAGCCCACAGAAGTTGGGCTCCTAGCCTCCCATGGAGATTGGGAGTTAGGGGCCCTATGTTTCTTAATGATTGCATTTCAAAGGCGTGACTCTAAGGTCCTTAGGAAGAACATTCCTGAGTTGTAAAACTGCTCAGAGGTTCTTTAAAATTTCTGCATCTCAAAAGGGCAGACAAATAATTTAAAAATACACATTATCTAAAGTAAATGCTCCAAGAAAAGGGAGATCTGTGGCTTGGAATAAGGAGAAGCTTGTGGGATGTTTTCTTAAGTTGCGGGGCACATTAGATACATCTTGCTCGCCAACAAATTGTCATTTAGTTTCTGCACAAAGTTGAAGTTGAAGACATTTTGGTAAGTTGTAGTATTTTCACTGGCTCCTCCTATTCTAGTGATCCATGCCCAAATGACATGATGTCTTTATTTAACACACTGAAAATGCAGTATTTGAAGAGAAAGTGCGTAATAGGAAAAAAAAAATCCCGTTAAAGAAAGGAGAGAACCATATGGCAGTCAGAGAGCGTAGCTCTTAACTCATGATGGAGAGGCAAACATGAGATTGCTCTGTCCGCATAGGTACCCCTCTCACACATATCTCTCTACCTCCTCAAACTACAACCCTATTGCTGCCATCTAGGACTCTATTATTCATTGTCATTGGCTGTTACTTGTGAAATTGGGATGATCTATCTTATCCATTTTCTCTCTTGGCCACATGAGATGAACTTTGGGATGAATGCCTTCCCTGGTGAATGATCAGCTTTTGTAGTAGGTGATGAAGAGTTATAGGTTGTTGAAGTCAACATAGCTGTTATTTTTGAAAAAAAAAAAAAAAAAAAAAAAAAAAAAAAATATATATATATATATATATATATATATATATATATATATATATATATATATATCTCCTGCTGATACAGCTATTTCCCTGCTTCTTGGACTAGCTGCAATTTGGGGTACACAAATTTTCTTTTCAAACCCAGCAGATCTACAAATTATGGGGCTCTAAATCACTTAGATTGCAGCCCACATGTTGAGAGCATATCTCTAGCAAAGCATTATTTTCTCCTTCTCTGCTTTAGACTGCTTTCAGAACTTTCATACCTCCTTTTGGAAATTTGGCTGAAAGCTGCTAAGGGTAACCATTATAACTAACTTTCAGAGAGTTCCTGCCATTTGTGCTAATACCACAGGTTCAGTAGATACATATCTTGTGTGCATCTCAAAGTAGAGCAGGTTATGTATTTTCTCCCTCTTTTCTCTTCACATGTTTGTATGTTCACATGATGACTGTATTTGGGATCTGGGCATCAGTCTGCATTCAAGATTAGAATAAGTTGGGAAGGGGCTAGTCACAGAAACACCTGTTCATTTCATCAGGACAGCAAATATTTTTTGGCATCCCTATAAGAGATTACTTATGTGTCACTAGTGAGAACTGTGTGCACTTGGACACCCTTAGAAGCAAGGAAGATGAGAAGTAGCACGTTGCATTTTCAGGCTCTGAAGTCGATATGAGCAAACAAAAGAAAAACTGGAAATGAGTCTTAGAGAAGTCAAATAAGGAGGTATATCAAAGATGAATACTAAATCATTTAAATGTTCTTTATTCTTTTAATAAAGAAGATCAAAAGCCATTAATTTGCTCTAAATGTGGCACTGACTGTCCATTCGCTTTAGTATAAAGTATGGCCATTTAAAAACTTTTCTGTATAATATTTATTTCTCTTTTGAGTTCATTTCAATGATCTGGGGATTAATAATTATTGTGTCTGTTAATTTTTAAGGCACTTGCATCATCTTTTGAATATTATCTTGTAAATAACACAGTATTCAAAACTTTGCCTTTTAAGATTTTCATGTGGTTGTGCTACTAGAGGTGGTGGTGTGCAATATTTTACAAAAGTAGACACATGAAAAATATGTATGTTATATTGAGTAATATATAGTTTGACTTATATTTGCTTATTAAGTCAGATGTACTCATTTTATCACTCAATTCTTCTGTACTCTTACTTACTTTTGTCAACTATGTCTGTTAAATTTTCCCTTAATTTCCAATATACTTTGATTTACATATTTAAAGGCTCTACTGTTTGGTATATATGGGTATAAAACACTTACATTTCTTTGTCATTTGCCACTTTTATCATTTCATTATATTTTATTTCTTTTTCCCACTGATTGTGTTCTTAACCTCCAACAACCTTAATGTGAATATGTCCATTTCTGTTTTCTTTTTATTTGCATTTTCCTGTTGTCTCTTTGTATATGCCTTCATTTAGAAATTCTTGTTTATTTTTATTTTAAGAGGCTTATTTCTTCTTTCTTTATTTTTTTCAATAGCATATAGTTGCATCAGAATTTTTTAACTCTGACAAACTTGGTATTTAATGAATGGAAGAATACAATATACATATTCCACTCTAGCGGAATAAATGACATGTTATTATATTTCTTGAATCTTACTATGTTTACTTTTCCATATTATTTTTTTTCTTGTCCTTTTATTTTTGGATCAATAGTTATATTTATTCACTTTGTTAGTGAACTATACTATGCTTGGACTGTTAGTTAGTTATTATTATTTTTTTTTAATTTGAGTATTTTCTATGTGCCAGGTCCTATTCTAGAAGAATGGAATAGACAAAACAGAAAAAAAAAAAAAATCTTCTCGGAAATTTCCTTCTAATCAGACACATTTTATTGTCATTATATAGAACCAAGGAACTATATTTTCTACCAAGATCCCCTATTTCCTATTGGTTTCAAATCCTACAAAATGAGCCATTTAGATAAAATTCATATCCCTCTTCTCTTCCTTTTCCTATTCCCATCATGAATAAAAACTTTTGAACATTTTCTTCCCTGTCGTCAACATTTATCTTCAAGTTTAGTATTTAATCAATAAATTTTTCCTCGCAGTATGCCTATTCTGTTTCATGAATCTTTATGTCTTTCTTTGAAAGTTTTAAATTATGCATACAGACAGTCCATTTGTATTATTGCATAGTCATTACTCACAACTATTTCCAGATTTGTAGGCATTTGGTGAGAAGTGCAGGTGATCTGAGGAATCCACTGATGACTGGCATCTAAAATAAGGGCAGTCTCGTGAAATACCAAACCCTTAATTTGTGGGATATGTGCTAAATTTGGGGGGTGGGGGTGGTTAGAATCTTCTATGTTTTGAATGTGATCCCTCCAAAACTTAGGTGTTGAAACTTGATGACCAATGTGATAATATTAAGAGGTATTACCTTTAAGAAATTATTAGGTCAGAGGGTTCTTCCTTCATGAATTAGATTAAGATCTTTATACTAAAGGCTTCATGCAGCCTTCATCCTTCCACACTTTTTCTGTCCTTTCCACCAACACAGTGTTCCTCCACTCTGGAGGATGCAGTAGGCATCCATTGGGGATTTTAGAACCTACCCCCTGCTAATGACTGAGGGTAACTACCACTCACAATTGCCTATAACCCATATTTCCTTGAAACCTAAATGCTTCAAGCATAAGTTAACACAGCTTAAAGTTGTAATCTGAGGAACTGTTGACACATTCTCCCTCTCTTATTTCCTTCCTTCTCAGGTACCTTCAACAAAAGATAATTTGTTTGAAAAGTACAATTATCGTTCATACTGCACATTCAAAGTATCATCATTTGTTGTTTTACAAAAATTGAATGATTGCCAAATAATTTCAAGCTACACAGTAGAAAACAGTGAGCTCACCTTTTCCTGTTTGTATAATTACTTAAAACTAAGGAATGTGATAGAAAACACTGATTCTTACAGACTATTACATGTATTGCTACTGCAGTGAGGGAATCAAAGGACTCATTTTACTGTGTAAGAATTATAATGTTAGCCTAAATTATATACAAAATATGGTACAAAAATGTAGGTGCTTATAAAAGTAGTAAGGAGTACTGTTCTCTCAAATTGTATCTAAATGGGCCTTTGGGTATGTCTAGCAAAAACATTAATTTCAAAAAATATACATACTATTTTAATGTAAACAACCTTTATTATGGTAGAAATTGAGATCTAAACCAGAACATAATTCTTCCTTGATTGGTGTAATATTCAACCTTTAGGTTCCAACAAAATAAAGATATTGTCAGTTTTCAAGATAACTACAGTTGTTTTGTGCTCAAAGGTATTTTTATATTTAAAACTACTGAGTAGCTACTTCAGTGACCTAAATAATCTCCCACTGGGACTCAAATAACTCTATTTACATAATAACCATATAATAGCACATTATCTTTTACTTCATCTAAACAACAACAGTGCCATATGTTTTACCATCTGAAGAGCCTGGAAAAAAAAGTTAGTCTAATTTCAAAATTAATTATAAAGGTTGAAGTAATTTTAAAAAGGCCAATTTTGTTAAAGCAATCAAGCCTATTTTAACTATCAAAAAGAAAATAATGGTACTTATGAATAATTGGGACTCTAAAGAGATCCCAGAGTCTCCAAATATATATTCCTGTTTTATTTAGAGCAATTCTTGGAATTTTAGTATTAAACCAGTGTATTAGTTAGGGGTCTCAAGACAGACAGTGATATGGTTTGCCTTTGTGTCCCCATTCAAATCTTATCTCAAATTGTAATCCCCATGTGTTGAAGGAGGGACCTGGTGGGAGGTGATTGGATCTTGGGACGGTTCCCCCAGGCTGTTCTCATAATAGTGAGTGAGTTCTTACAAGAGCTGATGGTTTTAAAATGTGGTACTTCCCATCTCAATCTCTCCTTCTCTCCTGCTGCCGTGTAAGACATACCTTGTTTTCCTTTCACCCTCTGCCGTAATTGTAAGTTTACTGAAGCCTCCCCAGCTGTACGGAATTGAGTCAATTAAACCTCTTTATAAATTACCCAAGCTCAGATCATTCTTTATAGCAGTGTAAAAACAGACTAATACAGACAGAAAGAACTGATAGGATACATAGTAGATAGATAATAAGTATACAGACAGATAGATAATAAATAGATATAGAAAGATAATAAATAGATTAGATAGATAAAAGATAGATAGATAGATAGATAGATAGATAGAATTTATTAGGGGAATTGAGTCAGATTATTATGGGATACTGAGAAGCCTCATGACAAAACTTCTGCAAACTGAAAACCCTGGGATGCCAGTAACATACCAGGGTGAAAGTCCAAAAGCCTCAGAACTAGGAAAGCCAATGGTGTATTTCTCAGCCCCAGGCTGAAGACCTGGAAATCCAGGGGGGTTGTCGGTGTAAGTCCCAGAGTCTTAAGGCCAGAGAGTCTGGAGTTCTGATGTCCAAGAGCAGGGAAAGAAGGGTGTCCCAGTTATAGGAGGGAGACAGAGAAAATTTACCCTTTTGTTCTCTCTGGGCCCCCATTCAATTGGATGGTGCCCATCCACATTGAAGGCAGATCCCTCGCACTTGGTCCACTGAGTTACATACCAATCTTTTCTTGCAATGCCCTCACGGTCACACCTAGAAACGATGCTTTACCAGTTCTTTGGGTAGTCCTTAATCCAGTCAAGTTGACACTTAAAATTAATGATCACAATCAGGTTGCCTCAAATTACTCTTTTGTGTCCTTTGAATAAATAATAATAGTAAAAAAATTTTTTAATTAGCTTTACTTTTAATAATATAAATTAAAATGCCAATATTAATCTTAAGCATTTTAGACATTTTAAATAATTAAAAAGAAGTATTTCCCAGGATCTGATTAGAATGTCATGCAATTTTCTAATATGAATTAAACCTCACAACTAATTTGACTCTGAAGAGATTGGAAACCACACATGGATTAATCACTTTTGGGGCTGAACTCTGAAGGGCTGAGGCATTTTCTGTGGAATTCTATGTTTTGGGGGAGGAGGAGAGTGAGAAGAGGGAAAGATGGAGGGAATAAAACAAAACAGAGATAATAATGAGACCTGAAATTATCTACCCCTACATGTCACCTGGACACAGAACCAAAACCACAAGTTGTTGTCTGTATTAGCATGAGTTTGTTCTGTTCCTCTCTTTATTAGCATGACTTTGCCATTTCTCTGTTTTCATTAGCATGACTTTATTTTTCTAGGAATCTTCTGCCCAGGCAAATGGTTTGATTCTTAATTATAAGAACTTGCAGAAAGTCTTATAAATTCTTCAATGAAAAATGCAAACAGACAGTTTATTTTGTCCTAAAATTTGTTGAATTCCTCATCTCACAATCTAACTCTGCTATTACTGCCAACCCTGGACTATGGTATCATGATTCTTACCCAATCTTAATCAAACCCCCTCACTTATTTAAAACACCTATGTTAAACCAAACATTCAATTCTAAAAGAATTCTGTCTTTGCCTTCTTCTTTTCCAGACACTGAAATCTTTTTGAGGTGTTTTCTCCCCATTAAAAGAAAAAACATAGACAACATACATTTAACGTAATTTATTTGAGCAAAGAATGATTCATAAATTGGGAAGCACTCAAAATCAGAAGATTCAGAGAGCTCCATTCTGCAATGTAGTAAGTGAGTTTTTAGGCCGAACATAGAAATGAAGTACAGAAATAGCTTGACTGGTTACAGCTAGGTGTTTGTCTTACTTGGACGTGGTCTGATCAGCTGGCTGTCTATGACTAGCTGAAGCAAGGCTGCTTGCGATTGGCTGAGATCTAGCTATCAGTTACAAAATATATATATATATATACTCCTGAGTTAGGCTTTGATTTGTTTATACGCTAAGTTAGATTGTAGGTAATTACATAGAAACTCAAACTATGGAGACAGTATTAAACCAATGGCCTCTTGCTTATTTAATGTGTCTGAGCATAGTAAGTTGTATACGCAGTTTTTTTCATATTGATGGGATGTGTTTGGTAATATTTGGGAAGTAAGAATTTAACAATCATTATGAATTTATCCACATTGGTGGAATCAAAAAATAGCGTATAAACAGCAACAATAAAAAAAAAGCTGAAGAGAAGAAATAGGAGAAAAACCTATCAGAATAAGCTTAAAATGAAAAGAAAGAGGGGGGAAAGCAATTATGGAACTGATAGAAAAGGAGGAATAAATAGAAATGTAGATGTTACCTCAGATAAATGATCACAGTAGTGAAACAAGACGATAGAATATTTAGACATTTTCCTTGTATTGGGAAAAGTCAGCAACTAGATGCATATAGCTATAAGGATGGTAGTTTCTATCCAATTTCATCTAAAATGAAAATATGACCATGTTGGTTTCATTCTTAACATTTCTGTAGCTTTTAATTGTGCTTATGATAAAACAAATAGAAATTCTTAATGTAACCTGTGTGATCTTATGTATCTTTAAAAGATCTTATTTTTAGCCATTATTTATCTCAATCACTTGTTATTCATCCACACTACTTTTTTCTCAGTTCCTCAGGTGTTCTGGGTATCATAGCAAGTAATTTTGTATTAATCTACTTTGATATTCAATACACTTATCTTGGTAGAAAGCAAGTTGTATGAAGGCAAATTATATGCTTTGTTCATAATTGAATAATTGTTTCCAACATGTGGCAGATACTTGATTCTTAAGCAAACTAATGTATATCCAGAAGAGTATTATATAAGGATTGCTTTTAATACTTTCAAGAACCGGCAAATCTAACCAAAGATGATAGGCATTAGAAAGCAGTTGCCTTTTTCTGATGAAGCAATTGAATGGGCATGAGGAAACATTCTGAGTTTGTGGAAATATGAGGCTATTGGTTACTTGAAAGTATTCTTTTGTGAAAACACATCAAATTTTATGTTTATGACATGTGAATTTCACCATATAAAAATTGTAGTTAAATATAAGGCAGATATGACCAACACTTTTTGAGCTATATACTTTGGAACCATAATATTACTTAAGGCTATTTTAATCTTTCATATATTTACACATGTATTAAACATATATTTATTGGTTAGGTACCTCATGTGCTCATCTATGAAGAAGATACGGATAGTCTGTACCTTTGTAGAGAATAGAGATGAAAGGAGCTGAAAGCCATTTTATGGGGTCTCATGGAATGTTTCATGGTGATTAACAAGGAAACCTTATAAGGATAAAGCCCTTAGCCCTTCAAATACAATTCAACTTGATGACATAATCAGTTAATTATAAATTATATGTTATGTAGTTTTAATATTATGAGTTATATTATAAATTGTGTGCTGTCTAACCATAGAAAATATAATTTTGGTTTAAAACATTAGAATCAAAGACCGTTATTGAAAAATGTTAAATGTCTGCTTAAAATTGTTATAATACACTGGTTCCTTTTCCTGTTATTATTAATATATTGTTTCATATCAACTCATTTCATTCCACTCCCTCAAATGTTTGAACACTAAACATAATAGAAGATACAGTATAGAAAAAGAAGAATGAGTAAAATATTAAACTTAATGTTAGGTGGTATATTGTTTAATAATTTTGTAGGTCCCCCAAAAGACATGTTGTAAAACCAGGCTGAATGAAACTTAAGTGAGGGAAGTTCCCAAATTAAGTTATGTCTCCACAATTCTAAAACATACATTCTTACATAATTTTTAAACTTATAACATGGGTATACACTCATGTTAGTAAACATTAGAGAAATTAGTTTGGGATTAAATATATGTTTCTAGGACAAAAAGAGTAGATTAAAAGATAAAAATAAGAAAAATATAAGGAAATTTGTAATATTATTTTATTTTTCTAATGTGCAATGTGCTAAACATTTTCACATGTAATTCATATAAATTTTTCAACAATGGCTAACATATCAGACATGTCAATATAAATTAACTCACACATCTAAATTATTGAATTAGTAAATGAGAAAGTTCGTAATCTGAACTATATCTCAACTCTAAGTCTTTTACTCTTTCAAATTCATCGTACTATTGAGGTAACCAAAAGGTATACAGGTTTCTTCTATAGTCAAATTAAAATATTTACCAACAAATGTACTCAAAAAATCTAGTTTCTACATTTGTCTAAATTGATCTTGAGTTATTCAGAAACCACTTATCCTCTATGTAGAAGTAACTTTAGACTGCTGCAATAATACAAATTGTTCCTCTCTGCAGTACTCAAGTTTTCAAGTAAAAATGCTTGAGTTTTTAAATTTCTCTTTCTTTTCAAAATACACTCAGTAGTAAACAAAAGGAAAAAAGGATATAATAGTTTGCTATGGTGTTAGAAATAATGACTTGTCAGATTGCCTAGATATTCTCTAGTTGGCTCTTACATTTTAATAGACGTCCATTGTCTGCTTGATCACTGCCCAATCAGCCGATATTTGCGGTGATGACAGTGGTTTGTGTCACCTGGGTTACTTCTCTTTCTACTTGCCAGTACCCAGCAGATCTACTTGGCTGCTTTGCCTTTTTCTCCAACTCCTCTTGGCATATATGTAGAGTATTCTCCACACATAAAGTCCAGGTTTTATTTTATTTTTATTTCTTTTTTAAATAGAACAAGGAGCAGAAAATATTTATTGATTTTTGAGACATGGTCTTGCTTTGTTGGTCAGGCTGGAGTGGAGTGGCATGCTCATATCTCACTGCAACCTTGAACTCCTGGGTTCAAATGATCATCCTGCCTCTACCTCCCTAGTAGCTAGGTATCCAGGTGTGCACCACCAAGTCCAGCTATTTTTTTTTTTTTTTTGAATGAGAAGGGGATCTTACTATATTGCTCAGGATAGCCCAAGTTTTATTCTGATTTCCATTTGTTCTTGAACTAGAACAAATGACCTCTTCTGGCTTCTGAGGATCCACTGTGGCAAATGTCTCCTGAAAACTCCCTCAACTGGTCTTTCAGATGCTTCTAAGTCTATTCATGTTAGAATAACATCAAGAGCCAGTCAGGAAAAATAAACATCATCTTCTTTCTACCTAATCATAGACAGCATTAAGTTTATTTTGCTGTATTTGGAATCCAAATATAGAGTGTGATAAAATGTCCACATGTTTAAGGTCTTGCAAATTGTATTGTTTCTCTAAAGCCATCCCCTTTCTAGGCTCAACCTCAAGGCAGAGGAGTGGGAGGGAGGCTTGCTACTGTTTCCTCTGTCATCTACCACAATCTCTTGTTAGAGAAAGTAAATGTTTCCTCTTCTTACCCGATTATCCTTTAATTAGTACTCTGTAATCTAATCTGTGATGCCTGCCTCTTGATAAATTAAATAAGATGATAAAGGAATCCTTTTTAAAACCAACCTTTCTTCCTGCGCTTGCCTTGAGAACTTATAAAATTCTATTTTGAATTTTCAGAAGCTGAAGACTAACCTAGTATTTCTATTTTTACTAATACTGCAAAAGTCATTATCACTACATGTTTCTTCCAAGTTTCTCTTTCTCCTACTCAAAATTACATAGAATCCTTGTATTGAAGATCATTCCAGCAGAAATGTAAAGGAACAATATGGCTATCCTTGTCTGATAGACTTGGATGATTATATAGGTTACATCTGCAGATAACTGTTAATTTCAAGTAGACGGGAAAATACACTAGAGCATATGGTGCATTATAGTGGAGCACAATAGAGTAAGAAATTTGCAATATATATATGAAAATATTTAGGAAATAAAGTATGCTTTCTCGAATATTGCTACTTCTTACTTCTTGTGACAATAATATCTACCTTTTTGCTGTAATTGTTGCTCAATTGAAAGTGTGGTGACTTCCATAAAGATCAAATTTTCTTTTTGCTAGTGCCATAGCTTTATCAATGTGAAGAAACTTTCTCTTAGGTGAAATCTCTCCAAATTAGAATTAATAAATGAGCTTATGGATGAAGAAAAGAATAGAAACAGGAAAAATAGTAAATAATAGAAAGAGGAGGAAATGGAAGAGTTAAAGTTGAGCTAATAAATTCTAGTAATAAAATCTAATTTATTTGAAGCCATTCGTTGCAGAACTGGGATGAATGGTTCCAAGTAAATTTGTGTGCTGAATGTAGTACATGCATTTTCTTCATATTTCATTTATATTCCAGCTGCTAATTTTGAGAGAAGAAATTCAATGATGAGGGATTCTTTTAAAGTTATTCGAATTTAAAAATGTATATTCAATAATATGCTGATAAATATTAAAAAATTTACTGCAGTTGAATTGAGATAATTTTTATGATAAAATAATTACTTACTACTTTGGGACAAAAATGTCACAATTTGGGACCCAAATTGTACAAACAATTATCATCAAGTGGCACTATTTGAAAAGTCCTGATTTTGGTATTGTATTTTGACCTGCAATTAGAAAGCATTATTTTCTTAGAATTTGATATCAATGTAATATTTTATATCACTACAATATTAGCATATAAAATCATAAACTTGAAATTACATAAGTATGTAAAATGAAGAGTGTCAATTCAACAAATCATAATTAGATACCTAATGTATGTCAGGTAGAGTGTTAGAAATGAGGAGCATAAAAGGATGGATCAAACCTAATCCATTTGCACTTCAAAAGCTTAGATATATTGAGGAAAAGAGATACTGGTAATGAATAATATGATAACTGTAATTCACAGCAGAACAGGGATGCTATAATAGGGATAGAAGAAAATGATACAGGTACAGAGAAGGAAGAGATTGATTCACATATCTTGTCGGGTATAGCCCGAAAGCACTGAGGCCACTGACAACTCGTAGCCTTCCTATCAAACATTCTTAACTGAGCAGGTTTCCTAACATGGAATCTAAATTAATTACCATACAAAGGTCCAACTAGATCTAGGAGGAACTCCCTTCAGGACGGGAGATAAATGGTTCCTCCTGGGTGATTAAGGGAAAAAGATACAATGGGTATTCAGTAAGTGATAAGGAAACTCTTGTAGAAGCAGAATAGGAAAATTTCCCAATAATTGGTCTGCTCAAACATGCGAGTTATTTACACTCAGCCAAACCTTAAAGTACTTACAGAATCAGGAAGGAGCCATCTATACCAATTCTAAGTTAATGTGGACTGAATGAAGTCTTATTAATAGCAAAGAATAATTGAAATCCCAAACTTACAAGGTTTTCAACAAAAGTAAAGTTTGCTAAAAGTTAACAGTGTAACATGTATTATCCTAACTTCTAATCTTATGTAAATCAGACCCTATCAGTGCCCCTCAAAGCTCAAGTCCATCAGCTCAGAGCCATGTAACTAGTACCCCTACTTATAGGGTTAGGAATGGCCACTGCTACAGGAACTGGAATAGCAGGTTTTTCTACTTCATTATCCTACTACCACACACTCTCAGAGGATTTCTCAGGCAGTTTGCAAGAAATAATGAAACCTATCCTTACTCTGCAATCCCAAATAGACTCTTCAGCAGCAGTGACTCTCCAAAACTGCCAAGGTCTAGACCTCCTCACTGCTGAGAAAGGAGGCTCTCCACCTTCTTAGGGGAAGAGTGTTGTTTTTACACTAACCAGTCAGGAATACTACGAGATGCTGTCTGGCATTTACAGGAAAAGGCTTCTGAAATCAGACAATGCCTTTCAAACTCTTATACCAACCTCTGGAGTTGGGCAACATGGCTTCTCCCCTTTCTAGGTCCTGTGACCGTCATCTTACTATTATTTGCCTTCAGGCCCTGTATTTTTAACCTCCTTGTCAAATTTGTTTCTGCTAGAATCAAGGCCATCAAGTTACAGATGGTCTTACAAATGGAACCCCAAGTGAGCTCAACTAACAACTTCTACTGAGGACCTCTGGACTGACCCACTGACCCTTTCACTGGCCTAAAGAGTTCCTCTCTGGAAGACACTACAATTGCAGGGCCCCTTCTTCGCCCCATCCAGCAGAAGGTAGCTAGAGCAGTCATTGCCCAATTCCCAACAGCAGTTGGGGTGTCCTGTTTAGAGGGGGTATTGAGAGGTGAAGTCAGCTGGGTTTCTGGGTTGGGTGGGGACTTGGAGAACTTTTGTGTCTAGATAAAGGATTGTAAATGCACCAATCAGCACTCTGTAAAAATGCACCAATCAGCACTCTGTAAAATGGACCAATCAGCGCTCTGTATAATGGACCAATCAACACTCTGTAAAATGGAACAATCAGCACTCTGTAAACTGGAACAATCAGCAGGATGTGGGCGGGGCCAAATAAGGGAATAAAAACTGGCCACCCAAGCCAGCAGCAGCAACCCACACGGGTCCCCTTCCATGCTGTGGAAGCTTTGTTCTTTTGCTCTTCACAATAAATGTTGCTGCTGCTCTATCTTTAGGTCTGCACCACCTTTAAGAGCCATAACACTCGCCACAAAGGTCTGCAGCTTCATTCTTGAAATCAGCAAGACCACAAACCCAGTGGAAGGAAGAAACTCCGGATACATCTGAACATCGGAAGAAACAAACTCTGGACACACCATCTTTAAGAGCTGTGACGCTCATCACGAGGGTCTGCAGCTTCATTCTTGAAGTCAGCGAGACCAAGAATGCACAAGAATGAATAAATTCTGGACACAGGATCATGCAGGACAGAAGGCAGGACTAGATTGTAGCTCTGTACAGAGCAGCATGTGGAGGCTTGCATTGTGAATTTTAGCTCCAAATTTACTTCAAGAACAAACCAGCAATCCTGAGAGGACCCACAGACCCTCAAAAGGAAGCAGACTGCTCCTGCAAGATCTGGGAGCCCCTCAAATACTGTGAATGCCCCAACTGTGGAAGAGGGAAAGGAAGACCCTCCTCTCCAGAACACATACCCCCACTGGAGAAACTGAAGCTCTATTTGTGGGAGCAGTTTGTGACTTTACCTGAAGCTGAGTCAGGTTAAAGAGCCAACTGAAATACAGGGGTAGAGGGAGCAGCAGAAAGGCCGTAGAAACTCGCTGGGCCTCCAAGCAGCCCATTCCTGCCTGGCACCACAGGGATCCATTGGGAGGGTGGCCAGAGGAGCAGGACATAAAATCTCCACAAGGAGAAGGAATTCTCTAGCCAAAGTCTGTAGCAATTTGAACAGGGGAAGCAACCTCCTGGCCAGAATTCAGGGGTGGGCAAGAAACCAGCATGCAGGCTTCACAGGTTGGGGAAGAATAAAGCCCTTTTCTTTTGCAGCTGGGAGGTGGATAGCATCGGGCAAGTTTTCAGGCCCATCTCACCTTCCACCTGGAAACAGACTTAGGGTTGTTTGGGGAACACAGTGAGGAGTGAGACTGACTCTTTGGTTTGCATGGGAGCTGGGTGAGACCCATGACTGCCTACTTTCTTAATTCCCTCAAAATCTGCATGACTCAACAGAGGCTGCCATAATCCTCCTGGGTACATAGTGCCAGTGACCTGGGAATCTTACCCTCATCTGCCACAGCAGTGGGAGCAAGACTCACCCAAAGAGAGTCTGAGCTCAGACACACCTAGCTCTGCCCCCACCTGATGGTCCTTCCCTACCTACCCTGGTAGCAGAAAACAAAAGGCATATAATCTTGGGAGTTCTAAGGCACCACCCACCACCAGTTCCTCTCCATACTACCACAGCTGATGCTTTCTGGAAAGTGTCACCTCCCAGCAGGAGACCAACCAGCACAAAAATAGAGCATTAACCACCAAAGTTAAGAACCCTCATGGAGTCTGTTGCACCCCGCTGCCACCTCCATGGGAACAGGCACTATTATCCATGGTTGAGACACCCATAGTTGGTTAACATCACAGGACTGTGCAGACAACTCCCAGTACCAGCCTAGAGTGGGGTAGACTTGCTGGGTGGATAGACTCAGAAGAGACACAACAATTAGTACAGTTTGGCTCACAGGAAGCCACAGCCATAGGAAAAGGAGGAGAGTACAACATCAAGGGAACACCCCAGAGACAAAATAATTTGAACAACAGCTTTCAGTCCTAGACCTTTCCTCTGACAGAGCTTACCCAAATGAGAGAAATCAGAAAGTCAACCCAGGTAATATGACAAAACAAGGCACTTTAACACCCCCAAAATCACAGTTGTTCACCAGCAATAGGTCCAAACGAAGAATAAATTCCTGATTTACCCGAAAAATAATTTAGAAGGTTAGTTATTAACCTAATCAGGGAGGGATCAGAGAAAGGTAAGGCCCAATGCAAGGAAATCCAAAAAATAATACAAGGAAATTAAAAAAATGATACAAGAAGTGAAGGAAGAAATATTCAAGGAATAGATAGCTTAAAGAAAAAAACAATCAAATAGTCATGAAATTTTGGACACACTTTTAGAAATGCAAAATGCTCTGAAGGGTCTCAGGAATAGAAATGAAAGAGTAGAAGAAAGAAATTCAGAGCTCAAAGGTAAATTCTTAGAATTAACCCAATCCAATAAAGACAATGAAAAAAAAAAAAAAAGAAAAGAAAAGAAATGAAAATGTGAACAAAGCCTCTAAGAAGTCTGGGATTATGTTAAACAATGAAACCTAAGAATAATTGGTCTTGCTGAGGAAGCAGAGAATTCTAAAAGCTTGGAAAACATATTTGGGGGATTAATTGAGAAAAATTTCCCTGGATTTGCTAGAGACCTAGACATCCAAATACAAGAAGCGTAAAGAACACCTAGGCAATTCATCACAAAAAGATCTTCACCTATGCACATTGTCATCAGGTTATCCAAAGTTAAGACAAAGTAAAGAGTTTTAAGACCTGTGAGACAAAAATACCAGGTAATCTATAAAAGAAAACCTATCAGATTAACAGCAGATTTCTCAGCAGAAACCTTACAAGCTAGAAGGAATTGGGGCCTGATCTTCAGCCTCCTCAAGCAAAACAACTATCAGCCAAAAATTTTGTATACAGCGAAATTAAGCATCATATATGAAGGAAAGATAACAGTCATTTTCAGACAAACAAATGCTGAGAGAATTCACCATTACCAAGCCACCACTACAAGAACTGCTAAAAGGAGCTCTAAATCCTGAAACAAATCCTGGAAACATGTCAAAGCAGAGCCTCTTTAAAGTACAAATCACACAGGACCTATACAAGAAAAGTACAAGTTAAAGAGCAAAAACAAACAACAACAACAACAAAAAACAAAGTACACAGGCAACAAAGAGCATGATGAATGCAATCATACCTCACATTTCAATAGTAACATTGAATGTAAATGGCTTAAATGTTCCACTTAGAAGATACAGAACCACAGAATGGATAAGAACTCACCCACCAACTATCTGCTGCCTTCAGGAGACTCACCTAACACATAAGGAGTCACATAAACTTAAAGTAAAGGGCTAGAAAAAGGCATTTTATGCAAATGGACACCAAAAGTTAGCAGGGATAGCTATTCTTATATCAGATGAACCAATTAAAGCAACAGTAGTTGAAAAAGACAAAGGGGGACATTATATAATGATAAAAGACCTTGTCCAACAGGAAAATCTCACAATCTTAAACATCTATGCACCTAACACTGGCGCTCCCAAATTTGTCAAACAATTACCAGCAAACCTAAGAAGGGGGATAGACAACAACACAATAATAATGGGGGACTTCAATACTCCACTGACAGTACTAGACAGATCATTGAGACAGAAAGTCAACAAAGAAACAATGGATTTAAAATATACCTTGGAACAAATGGACTTAACTGATGTATACAGAACATTCTATCCAACAATTGCAGAATACACATTCTGTTCAACAGCACATGGAACTTTCTCCAAGATAGATCATATGTCAGACCATAAAGTAAGCCTCAATAAATTTAAGAAGATTAAAATTATATCAAGCACTCTTTCAGATGACAGTGGAATAAACTAGAAATCAATTTCAAAAGGAACTTTCAAAACCATGCAAATGCATGGAAATTAAATAACCTGCTCCTGAATGAGCATTGGGTCAAAAATGAAATCAAGATGGAAATTAAATTCTTCAAAATGAATGACAATAATGACACTATCTATAAAAATATCTGGGATGCAGCAAAGGCTGTGCTAAGAAGAAAGTTCCCAGCCCTAAATGCCTACATCAAAAAAGTCTGAAAGAGCACAAGCAGACAATCTAAGGTCACATCTCAAGGAACTAGAGAAATAAGAACCCAGAAGAAGAAAGGAAATAACCAAGATCAGAGCAGAACTAAATGAAATTGAAACAAACAAGAAAAAAAAAAAAAAAAAAAAACACACACACACAAAAAACCCTACAAAAAGATAAATGAAACAAAAGCTGGTTCTTCGAAAAAAAATAATAAAACTGATAGACTATTAGCAAGATTAACCATGGAAAGAAGAGAGAAAATCCAAATAACTTCACTAAGAAATGAAACAGGAGATATTACAATTGATATTACTGAAATACAAAAGATCATTCAAGGCTACTATGAACACCTTTGTGCACATAAACTAGAAAACCTAGAAGAGATGGATAAATTTCTGGAAAAATACAACCCTCCTAGCTTAAATCAGAAAGAATTAGATACCCTGAACAGACCAATAAGAAGCAGTGAGATTGAAATGGTAATTTAAAAATTGCCAACAAAAACACCCAGGAGCAGATGGATTCACAGAAGAATTCTACCAGATATTCAAAGAAGAATTGGTACCAATCTTTTTGACACTATTCCACAAGACACAAGATAGAGAAACAACTCTCCCTAATTCATTCTATGAAGCCAGCATCACCCTAATACCAAAACCAGGAAGTGATATAACCAAAAAATAAAACTACCAACAGATATCCTTGATGAACATAGATGCCAAAATTCTTAACAGAATACTGGCTAGCTAACTGAATCCACCAAGATATCAAAAAGATAATCCATCACAGTCAAGTGGGTTTCATACCAGGAATTCAGGGATAGTTTAACACACACAAGTCAATAAATGTGGTATACCATGTAAACAGAATTAAAAACAAAAATCACAGTATCATCTGAATAGATGCAGAAAAAGCATTCCACAAAATCCAGCATTTCTGTATGATTAAAACTCTCAGCAAAATAAGCATACAAGGGACATACCTCAATGTAATAAAAGCCGTCTATGACAAACCCACAGCCAACATAATACTGAATGAGGAAAAGTTGAAAGCATTCCCTCCAAGAACTGTAAGAAGACAAGGATGCCCCCTCTCACCACTCCTCTTCAACAAAGTACTGGAAGTCCTAGCCAGCAGTCAGACAAGAGAAAGAAATAAAAGGCATCCTAATAGGTAAAGAGGAAGTCAAACCATCACTGTTTACGACGATATGATTGTTTACCTTGAAAACCCTAAGGACTCCCCCAGAAAGCTCCTAGAACTGATAAAAGAATTCAGCAAAGTTTCCAGATACAAGATTAATGTACACAAGTCAGTAGCTCCTTCATACACCAGCAATGACCAAGTGGAGAATCAAATCAATAACTCAAAAGACCTCTACAAGGAAAACTACAAAACTGTGATGAAGGAAATCATAGATGACATGAACAAATGGAAATATATCCCATGCTCATGGATGGGTAGAATCAATGTTGTGAAAATAACCATACTGCTAAAAGCAATCTACAAATTGAACACAATCCCCATCAAAATATCAAAATACCACCATCATTCTTCACAGAATAAGGAAAAAAAAAAAAAAAAAAAAAGTTCTAAAATTCATATGGAACCAAAAAAGGGCCTTCATAGCCAAAGCAAGCCTAAGCAAAAAGAAAAAATCTGGATGCGTCACAATACCTGATTTCAAACTATACTATAAAGCCATAGTCACCAAAACAATATGGTACTGGTATAAAAATAGGCACATAGACCAATGGAACAGAATAGGGAACTGAGAAATAAACCCAAATACTTACAACCCACTGATCTTTGACAAAGTAAACATAAACATAAAGTGGGGAAAGGACACCACTTTTAACAAATGGTGCTGGGATAATTGGCTAGCCACCTGTAGGAGAATGAAACTGGATCCTCATCTCTCACCTTATACCAAAGCAAATTCAAGGTGGATTAAGCACTTAAACCTAAGACCTGGAACAATACAAGTTCTAGAAGGTAACATTGAAAAAACTCTTCTAGTCACTATCTTAGGCAAGGATTTCATAACCAAGAACCTCGAAGCAAATGCAATAAAAACAAAGATGAATAGCTGGGACCTCATTAAACTAAAGAGCTTTTGCATGGCAAAAAGAACAGTCAGCAGAGTAAACAGACAACCCACAAAGTGGGAGAAAACCTTCACAATCTATACATCTGACAAAAGACTAATATCCAGAGTCTACGACAAACTCAAACAAATCAGTAAGAAAAAAACAATCCTATCAAAAAGTAGGCTAAGGACATTAATAGACAATTCTCAAAAGAAGATATATAAATGGCCAATGAACATATGTAAAAATCCTCAACATCACTATTGATCAGGGAAATGCAAATCAAACCCACAATGTGATACCACCTTACTCCTGAAAGAATGGTCATAATCAAAAAATCAAAAAACAGTAGATGTTGGCATGGATGAAGTGAACAGGGAACTCTTCTACACTGCTGATGGGAATGTAAACTAGTACAGCCACTATGGAAAACAGTGTGGAGATTCCTTACAGAAAAAAAAGTAGAACTACCATTTGATTCAGCAATTCCACTTCTGGGTATCTACCTAGAGGAAAATAAGTCTTTATTAGAAAAAGATACTTGTGCATGCATGCTTATAGCAGCAGCACAATTCACAATTGCAAAATTGTGGAACCAACCCAAATGCCTATCAATCAACTAGTGGATAAAGAAATATATATATATACACACACACACACACACACACACACATATGTATATATATGATGGAATACTATGAAGCCATAAAAAGGAATGAATTAACAGCATTTGTAGTTACCTGGATGAGACTGGAGACTATTATTCTAAGTGAAGTAACTCAGGAATGGAAAACCAAACATCGTATGTTCTCACTGATATGTGGGAACTAAGCTATCAGGATGCAAAGGTTTAAGAATGATACAATGGATCTGGGGACTCTGGGAGAAGAGTGGTAGTGGGTGAGGGATTAAAAGACTACAAATATGGTGCAGTATACACTGCTCAGGTGATGGGTACATCAAAATCTCACAAATCACCACTAAAGAACCTGTTCATGTAACCAAATACCACCTGACACCAATAACTTATGGTAAAATAATAATAATAATAATAATAAAAATAAAGAACCAACAAATTCTACATACATGCCTAATCTGGTTTAGAAGAATTACTATAGGAACAATAATTACATTAAAATATAAAATTTATATTTCTCCTTGAAACAAAGAACAGAATGTAATATCTCAGTGATTACATTTTGCCTTGAATATAAATCCTGGGCAAAATTGTATTTGAATAAGACTTTTTAAAGAGCTTACAATTTATTTTACTATTATTTACCTACAAATTTTAGTATAAGAATATTGGAGTCCAGGCACGGTGACACACGCCTGTAAACCCAGCATTTGGGAGGCCGAGGCAGGTGGATCACAAGGTCAGAAGTTCTAGAGCAGCCTGGCCAGCATAATAAAACCCCATCTCTACTAAAAACACAAAAATTAGCCAGGCAAGGTGGCATGCACCTGTATGCCCAGCTATTTGGAAAGCTGGAGAATCTGAACCTGGGAGGTGGATGGAGGTTGCAGTGAGCTGAGATCATGCCACTGCACTCCAGCCTGGGTAACAGAGCAAGACTCCATCTTAAGAAAAAAAAAGAATATTGGAAAAGATATCAAGGTCAGTATTTTTTTTCTAAATTCAAATGGTTTAGAATTTATATGCTGGCAAAATGCTTAACTTTCTGCTTTTCAGTTGATTACTAAAAGCAATTGATGGCATGTTGCATATGTAAAAGTAGTTGTAAGCTAAAAAGTAGTATTGAGCAATTTTAATTTTAAAAAAATTGTCCATAGATTGGAACTTTGGTCTGCATATAACCAAATGTACTAGAAGATCTTCCAATATAAGATACAACAATCCTTATCAAGGCATGAGGCTGGTAATCTTGAAAGACGAGGTTATGTTTTAGGGCTCCAAAGACACCATTAACTTGGTTTATATAGCTCACTATTCTTCCTTGAAAGTAAGCAATTAGCTTCTTTTGTAGCAGTTATAAATGTGCCTACAAAATAGAGAAAAAAATTTAGAAATAAAAGAGAAGGAACTTATATTTCACGAATACTTAAATGGTTTCCCTGCTAAACTGTTTCATTTTATGAGCTGCTAATCATTTCAATTTATCTTATATTTTAACAGTGGGGGGGGGGGGGATTTAGAATACAGCCAAAATTTAGGTACTGCTAAATTTAATTAAAAGTGGTTTAGTCCTAGATTTGTCTTCATCTAAAATATAAATGCATTAAAACATAAATTCTACAGTTACTATCAGTAGATGAAATGCTGCCAAAATACTCTTATATGTCACTATATTGTTTATTACCCATTTGGAAAACCATAACCAGAAATAAAAAGATTTAATATGTCTCTTTTTACTATCCTCCTAAAATCTTAAAGAACAACAAGACACTCCTCTCTTGCCTTGGATTCTTGTCATTTTCCTTCCATATTAAGGACGTTTGTTTGCTGTCCTATTCATTGACTCTTTTTTTCTTAATCTATACTTAAAAGGGTAATTTTATAACAATTTTTTCTCCTAGTTTCTACTCTTTGTTTGGGAAATCACAGTTCTTTTAATGCCTTTCCTGTATTCAATAAGCTTATCACTGTCAAATATGAATTTCCAGCCCTTTCTTTGTCCTCAGCACCAGACACGTATTTTCTACTGCTACCTTGTGATTTCTTATGACAAGATTTTTCCTCAAGATCAGTACGTTCACCAACAACACATCACTTTCCCCATTTCCTGCCCAATCCCATCCCCTTGCAAATTCTGTTCATTATTAAGTTTTTTCTCTTCCACAGGTAACATTATATGCTCAGGAAAATAGCCATACAAGTTTACCATCTTAAGTTCTACTGAACATCTTCTTTTTTGCTATATTTGCTCTTTTGCTTCAATTAAAATTTGTTTCTTACAACATTTCAAAATGTCTCCATAGTCTATCTCTCTTGTGTGATCTAATTTGCATTGTTCAAACTTGCCTCTAAAATAATCTTGGAATAGCCTTCACACTGATATCTCATCTGTATATACCTTCTTTCTCCATAGGTTTAAATCCAAATCACTTAAGGTTCTACAAAATAGAAGATTCTATCATATCATGTCATATAGAATGATTCTTTCAAATTATTTATATTTAGAAATACATACATTAAGTTTGTGGTTGCATTTAAAAAGTTACAGTAGATTATAAATATGTACTGAGTACATAGTAAATATATAAAGTCAGACCATATTTAAGGGGTAGATAAATAGAATTTACTTTCAGATGGAATAAATGCAAATCTATGCTGCAAACGTGTATGTGTGTATAGATGATAGATAGATAGATAGATAGATAGATAGATAGATAGATAGATAGATAGATAGATAGATGAGAGGAATTTCTTGTGATTAGGCAACCAATCATCTGACAGGAACCATAGAATTAGTTGTGACTGTGAAATGGTCTACTCTCAACTCCAGCCCATGGTTATTTAACCATAGTATACTGTGTATAAACAAAAAAGAATATATATATACACATTTGGTTAAATAACCACAGTATATTTAACCATACTGTGTAACCATACTGTGTATAAACGAAAAATTATATATATATAGGCAGCTCATTTAAGGTGTATGCCACATCCAGTAATATATAACTTCACAATTACAGGATATTGATTCCCAGCTGATGCTTTAACTGAGTCCTCAGCAAAGGCAATTTATTATTCTTTTAAGCTACCACAGTGAATTCTGTGGGTATGACTGTATTCTTTGTGTGTGGTGTGTGTGTGTGTGTGTGTGTGTGTGTGTGTGTGCTGCATCTTAAATGTTTGTGTCCCTCTCAAATTCATGTTGAAATGTAATCTTCTATGCAATAGTATTAACAGGAGAGGCCCTTAGGAGATGATTAAGTCAGAAGGGTTCCAGCCTCGTAAATGAGATTAATCCCCTTATTAAAGAGGTTTCATGCAGCATTTGCCCAATTTCACCCTTCTGCCTTTTCCATCTTTTACACCATGTGAGAACTTAGCATTCATCCCCTTCAGAGGATGCAGCATTTAAGGTGACATTTGGAGGCAGGAACTAGGACTTCACCAGACACTGAAACTGCCAGTGTCTTGATCTTAGACTTCCCAGCTTTCATAACTTCCAAATAAATTTCTATTCTTTATAATTTACCCAGTTTGTATATCCTGTTGTAGCAGCACAAACAGGCTAAGACAATTTTCTTTAGCAAAAAATGTAGTCTGTGGTTGGAGTTGAGGTTTTGTAGGAAGAAAATAGAAACGGAATTTATAAAGTCTTTGAATGAGAGGATAGGCAAAGATTTTTTAACATAAAAGGGAAATTTTTATGCGGAACATGCATGTATTCACATAGAGTAAACAATGGTCTTCTCCATGATGAAAAGTTTCCTTAATATAATCAACTTGTCACCAGGGGCTGGCTGGACATTGGCCTCTAATGCTAGCAGTCATAATAATTGGTCAGATCAGATTTAATTAAGAGAAATGCGTGTTATTGAGCCAATATACAGTTTTTATCCCTGCTATCATGGAGAGCTTGTAAATAAACCTATCAAGCAAACAGCAAGATGGCTAGATAATTAGATTTATCAAGATCCACAGGACAAGTGACCTTTTTCACCTTATTATTGAACATCTGCTACTTTTGAATTGCCCTACTACAGATATTTACATGGCACACAAATATCTTATATTTTTTGACCATTCTGAAAAATACACACAAATAGTTTTCCCACAGCTGATTCCTCAGACTATCTCTGCTTCCACATTAAGTAGGAAGTTAGATATAAGGACCAAAATTCTGTCCTTTATAGCTACTGTCTTTCCTAGTTATTCCTGAGCTGGGCTACAATGCAGTAGCCATCCACTTTAAACTGGTACCAGCATGTCATGCAGACCCAATTATAAACCACACCCATGTTTTTCTTCCTATATCAACTGGTCAAAAGGAATTCTTCATGAGATTTGTTGGTTTAAAAGTGGACAACAAAGAAATAGGAGCAGACATAATAGATATCTGAGTCAACTGTATTTTATATTTACTTTTGCCTCTGGAGCCACTCAAATACCATCTCAGATATACAATTTACATTTACACTGGGTTGTTGCTGTGTAAGTATGATTTCGATTCACTGCATCCATTTATGCTGCGTGGTTCTGATCACATGGTTCCCCACAGCCAGGAATTCAGCAACTACCATGGTCCATTAGCATGCCAGAGACCATTTTCAAATGGACAATAGTTATCAGCAAAGCAGGTCATGGTTTTACTAAAAAACATTAGAAGTCTGCACTGTGATTGTCCTACTGGGGTTTGTCGGACATCTTATAGATAATTCCTATCGGCCACAGGCATATCCAATACCATGTTTTCTGCAAGATTATAAAGTTTGTGATGGTTTTGCATAGTGTCAACATAGCCATGCTGAAACTATGTTTTCCAAAAGTTCTTTTCTGGAATGGTTTTTACTTGTAATTTGTCCCGAGAGAAATTTTCATGAGATTTGGTATATAGAATTTAAGCAGCAGCAAAATTCTCTGAATGTGGGTATAGTAGAGTGTGCCACGCACCACTGTAGCTCATGTACACTGTCACTAATCTGCTGGTTCATGATGTTGGTATGGGGCAACAGTCAAGCCCACAGCTTCTCCAGCTCCTATCAGATGTTTTTCTTTAGTTTCACTGAGCCCTTAGTTGGGTGCATGTGCAGCTTCATGACAAAAGGTGTTAGCATCTTTTGCAGGTTACCTTTATTATCAAGGTTGGCAGCAATGAGAAGCAGACAGGAGTTATCTTCATAAGACCCAGTTTGTCCTTATAAATGCTTATATTGACATCACTTCTCCTGCTTCAATACCAGAGTTTTTCTCACCTGTCTTCCCTGTAGAGGTACAGCACCTTAAGCTCCTGGTCAGATGCAGAGGCAACAGTTTTTAATAGACGGATTAAATCTGCTCCCATAATTGCATACTATCCAATCCATCAGCCTAATGTATTCTATGTTCTGTGGGATAAAAAGATGATGGCAATCACTCCAGACTACATGATCACATTGACCAGGAGGCTAGGCATAGTTCTAATAAAGGAGAGCAAAGGAGTAATGCTATTTCTACCAAGTAAAGACAAGTTATTCCTGATTATTTTTGTTGATAAAAATTTCAAAGAAAAAACTGATAGGCCAATAGCTACATACCACATGCCAGGAGTTATGTTGATTTGCTTCAATACAGACACCACATACAGAAGTGGATGGGCCATTTTTATCACCATCTAATTGGCAATATGGTCATTTTTCACTTTTTCAGGGACAGTTAGAAGGGATCTGCTTGGCACTTCTTAACCAAAGTAGCTCGCACTCTAAGGGTCAGAAAGCAGTATGCTCATTTTTATCAGTTACTTATATTTTTGCTCTGAACTCTATGATAGAGAAACAAATGCTAGATGGATCTGAAGTTTCATGGGATTTACTGTGAGACCTATTTGGGCAAAGGCTTATATCAAACATCTTTCCTTCATAAACCCTGATTTTGACTGCTAGATCACTGTAGAGCTATGGGTCTCCAGGTGTTAGTGTTTCAGCTCAGAGACAATTTCTGATAACCCCGTGTATTTTTTCTTTCCTAAATGTAGTGTCACTATGGAAGAGGTCTGCAGTTCACCTTTTAGAATAACAGAGGAAAGACTCACATTATTCTATTGTCGGCAGAGAGCACGGTTCTGCCTCAAGAGAACTGGGTTTCCTATCAATGATGATTGGTTATGGATTGGCTTAGACTTGGGAACTAAGTACGGGGTTCTAGATCCCCATGGGTGTTACTGAAGTTAGGTCTCTGCTTTCCATGCCTAGAGGTTTTCCACTTACATATTTACAGTAGTACCTCAGTGGGATGTCCATCTCTTTCATTAATAAGGATCTTATATTCAATTAAATATTGCCACAAACCTCCAAAACATTGTGAGTAAAATAATGTTAGTAATCACAATTGCTGCCTTTGTAACTAAGTGCCAGCTGTGTGACTCCCACTGCCTTGCCCTCCATTTGCAACCCATTCCATCCATAATTAAAAGATTGAAAAGAGTTACTTCAAGCCTGTTTACCCATATGTAATTTTCCTTCAACAAGGACGTCATAACATATATTAAACATATGTTAGCAATCCTATGTCAGGTTTCATTTAAAAAATCTGTTTTCTGTAGTCATTCCTAGTTACAACAATCTCATAAATCCCAAGAGGAAATAATTGGCATATTCAAAGGGGGAATTGAATGAGTTTAAAGAAAAGATGATTTACAAAGGTGACTACAGAATTAAGGAAAACCAACTAGGGTTATGCAGGGCTTCTGTAGGTAAAACCCAGAAAAGGGTGAGGCCACTCCTATGACTGGGTCTCCCTAGGATTTGTTTTTGTTTTTTGTTTTTTTTTTTTTTTTTTTTTTTTGAGACCGAGTCTCGCGCCGTCGCCCAGGCTGGGTGCAGTGGCCGGATCTCAGCTCACTGCAAGCTCCTCCTCCCAGGTTTACGCCATTCTCCTGCTTCAGCCTCCAGAGTAGCGGGGACTACAGGCGCCTGCCACCTCGCCCGGCTAATTTTTTGTATTTTTTAGTATAGACGGGGTTTCACCGTGTTAGTCAGGATGGTCTCGATCTCCTGACCTCGTGATCCGCCCGTCTCGGCCTCCCAAAGTGCTGGGATTACAGACTTGAGCCACCGCGCCCAGCCTGGGTCTCCCTAGGATTTTAACTCTCAGAATTCTCCACACTGAACTTCTAGCATTTCATCAATTAAAGTTTAGGCTTTTCTAACCGGACATTCATTCCTGCAGAGTTTTCCACTCCAGTAAGATGTAATTCTCTATACCTGCCTGTCTGTCTCTCCAATTTGGGGAGCAGTGGTTTGCCCTGTGACTTCACTTTGCTGAGGATCTAAGAAGAGCTGTTGATGTTTCAGTTTGTTCAACTTTTTATTTGCTGTTAGTACAGCAAGTAAACTTCTATGCTTCATACAGACCAGACTGGAAACCAAAAGCTTCTGTGTACGATTAACTGTTAAATGAGTAAAACAAATTAGAAGAAACTGGGCCAACCAGTTTTGTTATAAGAACGATAATAACTCATATTTTTGTTTCAAGGCCTAAGCTTAGCTATAAATTCCATGCTGACTTTATCTATGCTTCTTGGATGTCTCCACTTGACTATCTTACAGGCATGCCCAAAGCTATACTCATCATCATCTTATCTATCTCTGTATACTTCAGTGAAGCAATATCTATCCACCAGTTTGAATCAGAAGACAGTCACTATTATTTATCCCTCTCTTCTCTTACACTCATATCTAAATACAGTAGAGTGTGATTCTTTTATGATTCAAATCTTATTTCTTGAGATACTTTGTATTGCCTCTTTCCTCCACGTTCAATACTAGCTTCATGTCATCTTCTTGCATATCTTCCTTTTCTTCCTATCATCTCTCTCTTATTCTACAAACTCTTCCTTACTTATGACGTAGAAAATTTTAGCTAGTTCTCTTATAGACTTGCTACCTAATGACTGCCCCTAGGGTCTTACCTTTCCCCACAAGACAGTTATAAATGTATTTACTAAACAAAATCCACTTCCCTGCTAGAGGGAGTTATGGTGACATTTTCTTACATCTATGAATGTGTACATCTATATTTTTACTCCTTCAAAAATCCTGACAAACATCAGAAAGCACTTTTTAATTTGGATACCTGTGCAGCACCTTCATTCATCTTTTTTCTTCTGGTGGAACAGCATTTTTTAGAGGCATAAGCTATTTTTATGAAACTTTAGTTTTCTTGTGAAATCAAGAAAAACTCAATTCATGTCTTTCTTATGATGATTATTAATTTATTTTACTTTATTGATCCCATCTTACATCGTTTAATAGACTCATGCTTTTGTATTTACCAATCTGTACACTTTTTCTAACATACATTTAAAAGAGAACAAATCTGTTTTCCTTTCTGAATGTTAATAATTTAAATACATTTAAAAAATAACTTGAAAAGTGTCCTCATCCCCTCAGCTTGAAATGATAATATCTCATCAAGAAAAAAAAATCAGAGCAGCATCAGATGACATAAATTGATGAAACATTCTCTCCTTTCTCAGAAACACTCTATGCATGTTAGTAATTTATTTTCTGTCATCTCTAAACTTGCCCTTCTCTACAATGCTTTTTGATTTTGGGACTGGGACTGTGAAAAGCACATTTCTGCTGTTTCAGATGGCTTCCAGTTAGCCCATTTATGCTGCAGGTTGCAAATGTTTTTTTGTGAAACATCCGACCTTGGCGATTACCTTGAGCA
This sequence comes from Macaca fascicularis, assembly GCF_037993035.2. Lineage (NCBI taxonomy): Eukaryota > Metazoa > Chordata > Mammalia > Primates > Cercopithecidae > Macaca > Macaca fascicularis. The sequence goes on along the minus strand of NC_088380.1, from coordinate 89,845,745 downwards.
GTAGTATATACGTGACTCCCATAAGTTTAGTGTTCCAATAATGGAACACCTGACATAAATGGGTTAAGGTCTGAAAATAGATGGCACCAGGAGACTATAAGCTTGGAGGAGGAGGAAAAGACTTCTTAATTCCTGGGGCATTCTTGTGGGCTTTTTGTCTGTTTCTCTACTTGTATCACCTTAACACACTTTTTCACCCTGGCAGTGAAAATGTCTTCCTGTAGCAACAGCTGGTGCAGTTTGCAGTTTTGCCAATATTAGAAACACTAATTTTACTCTGTATTCTTTCAGCAGCACTTTCATCAGCCAGCTGGTGCCCAGTGCTGAGGTTTCAACATTCATCATTATTAACTTTATTGAATGAACAGTTGAAGATTCTGATTAGGAGACAAATTTTTATTAATTACCTATCTCAGTCTGTATGAACTGCTATAACAAACTACCATAGACTGGGTGGCTTATAAGCAGGAGAAATGTGTTTTTCACAGACCTGGAGGCTGGGAAGTCCTAAATCAAAACACCATCAGATTTGGTGCCTGATGAAGGCCTGCTTCCTAGTTCATAGACAGCCTTCCTCTGGGTGTACCCTCATATGGCAGCAAGGCTGAGAGAGCACCCCAGAGCCTCTTCTCTAAGGGCACTAATGTCACTCATAAGGGCTCAACCCTCATGACCTACACACCTGCCAAAGTCCCCACCTCTTAATACCATCTCATTGATAATTAAGACTTCAATATATTATTTTGAGGAGAAGACAAATATTCAGTTTATAGCATTACTTTACAAAAAATATATTGACCCCCCTTTGCCATAGACCTTACCAATGGGACAAATCAATGAAAGCCAGATAGAAAATAAAATATGCCAGAGTAAGCAGTCACTTCACAGGCAAGGGAAAGGGATAACATGTATATACAGGAGAGAGAAAGTTGTCCTTAGTTCTTACTGAAAAAAAATTATTTTTATAAAAATATAAATAACTAATGGACACATGTACATTTATTCATATATTTATGCATGCATACATGAAAATACATAGAGAAAGAGAGAGATCATTTGCTTCTTGAGTTGGAATAATTGTGGGTCCTGACTCGAACTACCTTACAATGTAGGCACATCTTTCTAAGGGTCAGATAATAAACCCTGGGGCTTCTGCTTTTTATGACTTAGAGATGTCTTCAAAGTCTAGACTTTGTATTTCTGGAAATATAAATATACATGGACACAGCACTTTAATCTTTCTGGGACTTTGGAGTTAACCTAGGATCTTAGTCTATGCTGTAACTATTTGATCCTCTCAGATCAGAGCACTTGACTAGAAAAATGGCCAAAGATCAAATTCTCATATTATACCAAGAGAAAAATGCTTCTATGGTATGTCAAATCAGCATTAGCTACTTACACATTACTTACATTTCAGTATCTCAGCAGTCTAAGACCATTTAACAGCACTGAAAAACCTGGATAATTTTTTTCCTACTCCTGGGTCCATCATTCTTTCCTTGCTGTGTACATTTACCATTACTGAGCAGTGGTCCCTCTCCTAACGTGTTTCGTTTTGTTTTATCTAAGTCTCCTACATGTTTAATTTTTAATTTGTATGGATAAATAGTCTATGTATTTGTAGGATATAGGATATATTTTGATACAGGCAAATGATGTGTAATAACCATATCAGGGTAAATGGGGTATCCATCACCTCAACCGTTTACCCTTGTTTGTATTATGAACAATGTAATTATACTCTTTTAGTTATGTTAAAATGTACACTAAATTATTGTTGACTGTAGTCACCCTGTTGTTCTATCAAATACTAGATCTTATTCATTCTAATTATAGTTTTGTACCCATTAACCATACTCACTTCTCTCCACCCTTGCTAACCTTCCCAGTCTTTGGTAACCATCATTCTACGCTCTCTCTCTATGAGTTTCTTTGTTTTCATTTTTTACTTTCACAAACATGCAAAGTTTGTCTTTCTGTGCCTGTTTTTTTTTTTTTTTTCTTAATATAATGAGCTCTAGTTCCATCCATGTTATTGCAAATAACAAGATCTCATTCTTTTTTTATGGCTGAATAGTACTCCATTGTATAAATGTACTACATTTCCTTCATCTGTTTATCTGTTGATGGACACTTAGGTTGCTTCTAAATTTTGGCTATTATGAATAATGCTGCAACAAACACAAGAGTGTAGATACCGCTTCAGTATCCCAATTTCCTTTCTTTTAGGTATATACTTAGCAGCGGGCTTGCTGCATCATGTGGAAGTACTATTTTTAGTGTTACTATTTTAGAAGTTCTGAGGAACTTCTGTTCTGTTCTCCATAGTTTTTGTACTAATTTACATTCCCAGGAACAGTGTATGAGGGTTCCCTGTCTCTACACCTTCACTTATTCTCATTACTGCTCCTCTTTTGAATTTAAGCCATTTTTTGGCATCAGATAATATCTGATTGTAATTTTAGTCTGCATTCCTCTGATGATCATTGATAATGAGCACCTTGTCATATACCTGTGTATACACTTTCATATACTGTGTATACGCAGATACTGAGGAGAGTGGGAAAATGAAATGTACTTTGGATAATTTAGACAATGTGTACCACCTTTAAGAAGAAATTTAGAGACGAGGTTTGCTATAGGATATATATATATATATAAAAAATATGTATGCCTAAGTATGTGTTCATGTGTATATATGTGCTATAATTGTGCATATGGAGACATATGCATATTTTTAATATTAAATTTGCATTCCTCTGATGATCATTGATATTGAGCACCTTTTAATATACCTGCTTACCATTTCCATTTCATCTTTAGAGAAATGTCTATTCAGATCTTTTGTCCAATTTTAATTGGATTATTAGATTTTTTTCCTATGAGTTCTTTGAGCTCCGTATATATTCTGGTTATTACTCTCTTGTCAGATGGAAAGTTTGCAAATAATTTCTCCAATTCTGTGGATTGCCTCTTCACTTGAAAACTCCTAAATTTTAACAATTCCAAACACTTTCTTTTATTCCCCCAGTTCCAGGTTGCTGCTTCCTTTTCTTGCTATATACACTGGAGTTTTCTTTACCTTTACAGTTAAATGTTTATAATGAATTCACAATCCCTTATATTAATGTGTATCTGTTCAAAAAATAGATGGTGGTTTTCACCTGCCAAAGCCTTCACTATTGCACTTTCAATTCCTTCCTGATAAAGAATTATAGGAAGTAGAAATTTGGTATTTTATAATCATTAAAATGCTTGAATTTAAAATCAGGAATGCATTAATTAAAATTGTTAAGTGGAGGAATCTACTTTTCTAAAAAAGTGAAATTTTATGTTAATATGTATGATTTTCATATAAATTATGTACAATTTTTTAATATTAATTTTCATATTGAGAATCTGTTGGTAACATATTATCTGAAGTTTTATTCATCTGAAATGTTTCTATTTTCCTTTCATTTCTGAAGTAAATTAGATATTTTTCACTTTCTTGAACTCTAGGTGGACAATGGTGGTTTTCTTACTTTGCAAAGTTATTATTTTTTCTGCTCACTACACTGTTTTTTTGAGAAGTAAACTGGAATTCATATGGTTGTTGTAATGCATCTTTTTTTCTTCCTCTAGTTTTATTACGATATTCTCTTTATCCTTAGTTTTCAGTAGCTTGACTGTATGTGTCTAAGTGTATTTCTTCATTATATTTGTCCTATTTGAGGATAATAGAGGTTTTGAATCTGTTGGTAAGAGTTTTATTACTTTTGAAAAGCTTTTTGCCATTATCTTTTCAAATGTTTATTTTCCATTGTGTCTCTCCTTTCCTTTTTATGCTCTAACTATATATACTGTGGATTATTTGATATCATCCAACATTTCTCTCATATTCTTGTTCATTTCCAGTCTTTTATTTATCCTCTGTACATCAGTTTACATGGTTCTATAGACCTTTCTATGTATCTTCTTTCTGGTATATCTAGTCTGGTGTTAAGTCCATGCATCAAAACCTTTATTCCAGATAGCACTTTCTATTTGATTGGTTGGTTTTTAGAGATACAATTTTTGTACTAAAATTCACAACCTTTTCATCTTTTCCTTTAGGCTTGTTAAAATATTAATTATAATTTTTTTGAAACCTCTGCATGATATTTCAAATGGCTAGCTAAGTTTGCTTCAAATTACTAATGACTTTATTAAAGATTACATTTTCTGTAGGTCACCTAATGTTTAATTGTTTACTAGATGCTGTGTTTTAAAACGCTATCCAAATTGAAGTGAATGTTATTTATACCCGAAAATGCTCATGCTTATTCTGTCAGGCAGCTATGGTAAAAGACTGATTACATTGAATCAATGAAGACTTGAGATGACCAAGACTTTATGAAGGTAGTTCATAACGCAGATGTTTCTTTCTTTCCAGGCTTGTATGAATACAGATCTATAATCTTCCCTTGTATAATCAGTTGGAGAAAAATCTCTGCTTTTAACAGGCTTATGTGATTAGGCCAGGGTTACCTGATAGTCTGAAGTGCAATTGATTTGAGACCTTGATTACATCTGCAAAGTATCTTCACAGCAGTATGCTTAATCGAATAGAAAGGATAAAGTTTATACAGTTGACCCTTGCACAATGTGGGGCTTAGGAGCACCAACTCCTATCCAGTCAAAAACCCAGGTATAACTGTTGATTCCCCTAAAACTGAACTACTAATAGCCTATTGTTGACTGAAAGTCTTACTGATAACATAAATGTTAGTTAATACATGTTTTGTATGTAATATACATTATATACTGTATAATTGAAGTAAGCTAGATAATATAAAATTGTATTAAGAAATTTATAAGAGAAAATATATTTACCATTTATTAAGTGAAAGTGGATCATCGTAAAGGTCTTCATACTCATTGTCTTCATACTGAATAGAACTGAGGAGGAGGAGCAAAAAAAGGGGTTGGTCATGCTGTCTCAGAAGTGGCAGAGGTAAAAGAATATCCATGTATAAGTTGACCAGTGCAGTACAAACCTGTGTTGTCCATGGGCCAAGTGCATTGTTATCATCTAGCTCTTTCTTATTCATTTACCAATAAAAAACATTATCAATTAGATGTCTGAAAACGTTGATATATCCAATTTGTCTAAAGTTTGATATTCCTGATTCAATGGAGAGCCAAATTTAATCTTTTTCACAAATATGTTTATAATTGCTTGTACACACTATTACATGCCCAAACCCTGACAGAAGGGATTGCTTTAAATTATCAATTACTGGGTAAAAAACACCATGAACATAGATAATGTGACAGATAGTGACATCATGTACAAAATGAATCTGTTTAAGAAATTTTACTTAGGTTAGCGAGGGGATATTTTTGTATACGCAGATACTGAGGAGAGTGAGAAAATGAAATGTATTTTGGATAAGTTAGACAATGTGTCCCATCTTTAAGAGGAAATTTAGAGGCAATGTTTGCTATAGAATATACATATATATATATATATATAAATGTATGCCTGTGTATGCGTACATGTGTATATATGTGTTATAATTGTGCATACGGAGACATATGCATATGTTTAATATTAAACTTGCTCTTGAATTCACCTTTTCTCTATATTTTTTGTACTTGTTTGCATATTTATTTGCAATTAAATTCATTTTAATAAGTTGGTTATGTTTAGAAGTCACTGAAAATCACTTTGGAACAACATAGATAAAATAACAAGTAATACATAGATTAATTATAATCTTTACTAAAATGCTAGTAGGTATTATTAGTATTTCTATTTTGCAGATGAAAAACAATAGAACTAATAAATAAATATTATAATTATTATGTACATGTGGACACATTTATACAATTTGTTCCTGAATGACTTTTGGGTGAACTATGAAATTAAGGCAGAAATTAAAAAAAAAAAAATTCTTGGAAATAAATGAAAGCAGAGATGCAACATGACAAAATCTCTGGGATGCAGCAAAAGCAGTAAGAGGAAAGTTTATAGCACTACCTCAGTAAGTTAAGGAAATCTCTTTTTTTTTTTTTTTTTTTTTTTTTTTTTTTGAGACGAAGTCTCGCTCTGCCGCCCAGGCTGGAGTGCACTGACCAGATCTCAGCTCACTGCAAGCTCCGCCTCCCGGGTTTATGCCATTCTCCTGCCTCAGCCTCCCGAGTAGCTGGGACTACTGGCGCCCGCCACCTCGCCTGGCTAGTTTTTTGTATTTTTTAGTAGAGACGGGGTTTCACCGTGTTAGCCAGGATGGTCTTGATCTCCTGACCTCATGATCCGCCCGCCTCAGCTTCCCAAAGTGCTGGGATTACAGGCTTGAGCCACGGCGCCCGGCCAGGAAATCTCAAATTAATGGTACAACATCACAGCTAGAGGAACTAGAAAAACAAGGACAGGCCGGGCGTGCTGACTCATGCCTGTAATCCCAGCACTTTGGGAGGCCAAGGCGGACGTATCACGAGGTCAGGAGATAGAGACCATCTTGGCCAACGTGGTTAAACCCCGTCTCTACTAAAATACAAAAATTTAGCCGGGCGTGGTGTTGCGTGCCTGTAATCCCAGCTACTTGTGGGGGCTGAGGCAGAGGAATCGCTTGAACCTGGGAAGCAGAAGTTGCAGTGAGCTGAGATCACGCCACTGCATTACAGCCTGGTGACAGAGCAAGGCTCCGTCTCAAAAAAAAAAAAAAAGAAAAAAAAGGGAAAAACAAGGACAAACTAATTCCAAAGCTAGCAGAAGAAAAGAAATAACTAAAATTAGGACAGAACTGGATAAACTGAGACCCCAAAATTCGTACAAAGAATCAACAAAACCAAAAGTTGCTTTCAAGAGAAGAAAACTGTTATGCATGGCTGGCAGGAATGTAAATTAGTTCAGCCACTGTGGAAAACAATTTGAAGATTTCCCAGAGAACCTAAGCTACAACTACCATTCAACCCATCAATCCCATTACTAGTTGTGCATACAAAAGAAAATATTTTTTTCTACCAAAAAGATATGTGCACTCACATGTCCATCACAGTACTATTCACAATAGCAAAGACATGGAACAAACCTAGGTGCCCATCTATGTTGGACTGGATCAAGAAAATACGGTGCATATACACCATGGAATACTATGCATCCATAAAAAAAAAATCATGTCCTTTGTAGCAACATGGATGCAGCTGGGGTCCATTATCTTAAGTAAATTAACACAGGAATAGAAAACTAAATACCACACGTTCTCACTTACAATTGGAACCTAAACATTGGGTACTCATACAAATAAAGATGGCAGTAATAGAAACTAGGAACTACTAGAAGTGAAAAGGAGAGAGGGGGACAAGCGTTGAAATACTATTGGGTACTTTGCTCAGTACCTGGGTGATGGAATCATTCACACCCAAAACCTCAGCATCACACAATATACCCAAGTAATAAACCTGCACATGTAATCCTTGAATCTAAAGAAAAAAACTATGAAACCAATAAATATATATTATAATTACTATTACATATTTGTGGACATATTTAAATATATGAACCTATGTACACATATGCATATGCACCTATATGATGTAGATTCCATGCATCTGTTTATTTAATTGTACAAATGTGCATCTGAGTCATCCTGAAGTTCAGGATAAGGGTTTGTTTCTCTATTAACGGAGGTTTCTATACCGGCATACCTCATTTTATTGCACTTTGCTTTACTGTGCTGCTTCAGAGATTTCGGGTTTGTTAGAAACTGAAAGTTTGTGGAAACCCTGCATCAAGCAATTATATTAGTGCAATTTTTCCAAAAGCACGAGCTCATTTCTTGTCTCTGTATCACATTTTGGTAATTCTAGTAATATTTTATTATTATTATAATATCTGTTATGGTTATTTGTGATCATCGATCTTTGATGCTACTATTGTGTTCGATGCCACTAACTACACACAAATAAAATAGCAAACTTAATTGATAAATGCTGTGTGTTTCCCGGCTGCTCCACAGATCAACCATTCCCCCATTTTTCTCCCTCTCCTCAGGCCTTTCTATTCCCTGAGACATCATTATTGAAATTAGGCCAATTACATCATGAAATCTATAACATTTATAATCAGAGGAAAATTTACTGTAATTAATTATATGGGTTTGATTTGGTATGCTGAAAATTATCTCCTGTTTTATAACCTGAATATAATTGGAGCACGTTGTTAAATAACTAACTAACCTGTTAAACTCACGCTGAAGGACTGAATCTCGCAGATGCTGGTGGAGAATAAGGCAGACTGTGGGACTGGCATTATCTCATGTGAAAGTTAACTGTTTTGAAACTTTTGTGATAAAAATTTGTCTCCATTCTCCATGTGGGATAAAATGTTGTATTACAAAAAAATAAATAAATAAAAAGTCAGTAGCCTAAAATGTATAAAATTTTTGTGAATAGCTACAGTTTGGAAAGTTATAAGGAAGTAAATGTGATGGTTTTAATTCAGAATTATCCTCAGAAAAAAAAATAAGCCTATTAATAACCCTGCAATGGCCTCTAAGTGTTCAAATGAAAGGAGTTACACGTACCACACTTTCAATCAAAAGCTAGAAATGATTAACCTGAGTGAGGAAGACACGTTGCAAGACAAATTAGGGTAAAACTTAGCATCTTTTGGCATTTAGCCAAATGGTGAATGCAAAGAAAACATTCTTGAAGGAAATTAAAAGTTCTACTTCAGTCAACACACAAATGATAAGAAAGCAAAAGACCCTGTCTTCATAGCTTCAAAAGAAAGACTGACTCTCTTCTTAGGAAGTAATGCTGTTGGTGACTTCAAGTTAAAGCCAATACTCATTAAAAGTTCAAATATCCTAGCACCCTTAATAATTACGCTGAGTCTACTCTGCCTATGCTCTGTAAGTCAAATAACAAAGCCTGGATGACCACACATCTATTTATAGAATTTATGAATTTTTTTGAAACTTTTATTTTAGGTTCAAGTGTACACATGAAGGCTTGTTACATAGGTGAATTCATGTCACAGGGGTTTGCTGTACGGATTATTTCTTCACCCAGGTATTAAGCTCACTACCTAATAGTTATCTTTTCTGATCCTCTCCCTCCTCCCACCCTCTACCCTCGAGTATACCCCAGTGTCTGCTGTTTCCTTCTTTGTATTCGTGAGTTCTATAAGGGAGCTCCCACTTATAAGTGAGAATATGTGGTGTTTGGTTTTCTGTTCCTGCATTAGTTTGCTAAGGATGATAGTCTCCAGCTCCATCCATGTTTCCACAAAAAAAGACATGATCTCATTCTTTCTTATGGCTGCATAGTATTCCATGGTGTAAATGTACCACATTTTATTTACCCAATCTGTCACTAATGGGTGTTTATGTTAATTTCATGTCTTTGCTATTGTGAATTGTGCTGCAATGAACATACACATGCATGTGTCTTTATCATAGAATGATTTTTATTCCTCTGGGTATATACCCAGTAATGGGATTGCTGAGTCAAATGGTAGTTCTGCTTTTAGCCCTTTGGGGAATTGCCATAATGCTTTCCACAATGGTTGAACTAATTTACACTAGTTGAACAATACCACAGTGTATAAGTGTTCCCTTTTCTCCACAATCTCGCCAGCATCAGTTATTTTTTGACTGTTTAATGATAGCCATTCTGGCTGGTTTGAGATGGTATCTCATCGCAGTTTTCATCTGCATTTCTCTAGTGATCAGTGATGCTGAGCTTTTTTTCATATTCTGCTTAGAAGCATGTATGTCTTCTTTTGAAAAGTGTTTATTCAGCTCCTTTGCTCACTTTTTAATGAGGTTGTTAGTTTTTTTCTCCTACGTTTGTTTAAATTCCTTATAGATGCTGGATATTAGGCCTTTGTCGAATGCATAGTTTGCAAATATTTTCTCCCATTCTGTAGATTGTCTGTTTACTCTGTTGATAGTTTGTCTTGCTGATTCATAGAAGGAGGTAAAAATATCTACATTAACAGTAGTTTGGAAGAAAGTAGATTCAACTGTCGTGGATGACTTTCAGGAGTTCATGATTCCAGCAGAGAAAGTATCTGCAGATGTTGCAGAAATAGCAAGAGAAATAGAATTAAAAGTGGAGCCTGAAGATGTGACAGAATTGCTGCAATCTCATAACAAAACTTTAACTAATAAGGACTTGCTTCTTATGGATGGGTAAATAATGTAGTTTTTCAGGTGGAAACTACTCCTGGTGAAGATGTGAACATTGTTTAAATAACCAAAGATTATGGAAATACAGAAACCAAAATAAAATATTACATAAATTATTTGATAAAGCAGCAGCAGAGTTTTGACTCCAATTTTAAATGTTCAATTTGGGTAAAATACTGTCAAATGGCATTGCATGTTACAGAAAAATGTTATGTAAAAAGAAAAGTCAATCAATGCATAAAGTTTTATTGTCTTATTTTAAGAAATGAGCAGAACCACCTCAAACTTGAACAAATCTGTCAATAGCCATCAGCCTCTAGGCCAGACCCTATACGAGCAGAAACATTACAACTCACTGAAGGCCCAGATGATCATTAGCATTTTTAGCAATAGTTATTTTAAATTCAGACATGTACATTGTTTTACAGACAATGCTTTTGCATACTTAATGAACTAGAATATAGAGTGAACAACTTTTATCTCTTCTGGAAAACCAAAAAATTAGTGTGACTTACTTTATTGTGACATTCACTTTATTGCTGTGATCTGGAACCAAATCCACAATATCTCACAGGTATGCCTTCACATAAAATGTAAGTGTTTTGCATAGGGTAAAGACATTTAAATCTCTCTCCATTTCTCTCTCATCACATCATAGATATAATATTATATTATATTGTAATATATATTTTATATTATATATTATAATATATATTATATATAATATAAATATATATTATAATATATTAAATATTATAATGCATTATATATTATAATATATAGTTATATATTATATTACATGATATATTATAATATATGTTATAATATAACATATATTATATATTATATCTCTATTGAAAACATTTTTCATGCTTTTCTTTATTATATTATGAATCATTTTAATTTATAAAGGTACTAAAGTAATAATGAAGAAAATTACCTTACATTATGTTCCATTATATAACAGGGAAATTCATAATATAAACACTTTTTTCATTGTCAATCTGCTGCTGAAGAACTCGGAAGGAAGGGTTAATGTAAGATAATCAGTATATCTTGTTTTGATTTTGGCTGTATGTTTCCAAATGTATGATTATAAAGAGCAAAATAATCATAGATATTTCTCTTGAGTTCAAAGCAACACATGATGCTAAATTGCTAAAACAGAATTTGAAAAATTCCCAAGTGCCAACTTCCAGACTCTTGTCCATTGCTGATGTTACTAAAGAATCATAATAATCATTCTGATTGAATCAGCATGAGTATCCAAACACTTCCTGACACAGGATTATAGGCAACCACTACCAATTATTTTGCATTTTCATTAAAATGAATCCTGGTGTTTCTAAACCAGTCTGAAATTATGAGTCCTATTCTCTGATATGTCCATAAACAAACAAATGATTTCAACATCAGAACTTAAATGTGCCTTACATTTATAAGTTACATTAACCCCATTTTCTGATCAGGTGCCCGATTTGTATTTTAAGAATCCTCCTGTGAATAATCATTACTAAAGTGAGCAAACCAGTATATCAATGGAGAACTGTCTTTATCATTGGTAGAAGTAAAATGGTATGAGTCAAACACCTAGCAACATTAATGAAAATAATAGTTAATGCTTATTTGTAATTTGCTATATGCTAGGTACTATTCTACGTGCTTTCCTTGCATTAAGTCAGCTGTTTATCATGTCAATGTTCTAAGGTTGGTATCCTCATTCACTTCATGAATAAGTAAACAGAGACATAAACTCGCCCACACTTGGCTCTAAGGTTTTTAACCCATAGTGTGTCAAGTAGAATTCCAGATTTTGAACCTAGGAATTATAATAGTATAGCATATCAATGACCACATAATATATCAAGAATCCTGTCTTTGAGATTATTACTCAAAATATAGTACCCAAGAAGATGAGCTAAAGGAAAGCACTAAAGAAATTGCAATCCACCATATGTGAAGGCTTAAACCCGCCTTGAAAACAAGTATAAGGGACACTTAATAGAGTCTCATGACGACACTCTCCCACTCCATATTACAACATTTGTATTTTGAAAAGAAAAATGGACAAATCAAAGGGAAAATCTAAGAATTCTGAATGCCTGTAAGACCTACACATTTACTAGAATTTGAAGAGAGATATGATCCCAACTTAATACCCAATGATAATATTTTACATGAGAGGGTAGTTCCTAATGGAAAAAACAACAAATTATTGCCTCAAGCAGGTTGAGGAATAATAAAAAGCAAGAAAAGCATAAAAAGAAAATCTGTGGCATAGGTTTATTGGACCTCTGTCTTTGCTTACTCCCAAAAAAATACCAAATAGTTCATCTAGCAAAGTATATAGTGAGATTAACACATATAAAATTCCCTCTTTTAAAGCCTGATCAAGTGAAACATGAAACTACATAATTTCAAATAGTCTCTCTCTCTCTCTCTCTCTAGATATGTAGAGATGCCTTATATGTTGTGTATTTGTAATATATATATAGATAGTTATTGTATGTTTATAAAAATGTAAAACAATACCAGTATTTCCACTAAGTATTCTTGGATTGGAAAATACATTTTTCTTAGAATATTTATATCAACATATGACAGATGTTTTCTTTTTTAAAACTAAACTAATGCATATTTTATTTTTCCATTTTATTGTCAACATTGTAAATATTTGTAGTTAAATCTCACATAAAGTTATTATTTGAGACCATCAATTAATTTGAAGATTGTAAGGAGCTCTTGGGTCTAAAAAGTTTAAGATTTGCTTATCAGTTTGCATTGTGTATTTTCTCTATCCATTTTACTTTCAACATTTCTTTATACTGCTAGTTTGTCTTTCATAAGCAGTATATGGTTGTCATTTTTGTTTTGTAAACCACTCTTACGTGTTTTTAATGGGGACACTTAGTACATTTACATTTATCCTACTTACTCATCTTCTTCCTTTTAAATGTCTGTTATGTCATATGATTCACTTTACATCTTAATATAAATTGATTCTTTTCTCTTTTTATTGTATAGTTTTTCCTTATGATTTTCAGTCAAAAATTATTTCTCTTCATACTCGGTTACATTGTCAAATGTCAGATATTACAGATTAGCCTTTTAGAGATAAATTAAGTCTCTATGATAGTGTCATTCTCCAAAGATGTTTTACTTTGATTTGGTCAGTCAGCTGGGTTAGGGCAGAGGATCTTATTTTAATCAGAGATTGAACTAATATTGAACTGGGACCAGGAGAACTGACCAATTTTGGAATCACAATTACCTTTAAGGTGTGGACATTTGAGGTCCTGATTGAAAGTTTGTGTCATTTCCTAGTCTTTCTACATTACAGGACTCTAAAATCCAATCTATGTTTCTCTTACCCATGGGTAACTTGCTGCAATCATTTCAGCTTCTCAGCTTGATGATTAATACCTTCTAATCTGAAAACACCTTGAGTAGAGAAGTGGCAACGAATATACCTTTCCCTGCTTCCCTTTTTTCTGGGGTCTTGACCCTGAAAATTCTTATCGATATCTCCCCTCTTTTTCTTCTTAATTGTCTAATCTTTCCAATTCCTCTCAATAGGAAGATTGTTAAGGAACCAGCTTATTCATCATTGCTGGAAACAAAATTTCACATGAATGTATCATCATTTCTAGTATGGAAAGTTGCAGTAACTTAAGCTAGTATTTATCTTTTTCTGCAGTTATTTGTTGTCGTCGTCGTTGTTGTTGTTTCTACTGTTGCTTGCTAATACTGCCTTGGTTTCTTTATTTCATCATGGACATTGCTTCTGAAACATGATTCTTTTTTCCTTGTGATATGACTTGTGTATTTTTTCTACATATTATTGTCTTAAAGTTTAAATAAATGGTATGTATTTTCAATGTGTTTACAATGAAATATACTTTCCATTGTAAACACTTTAGATATTTCTGAGGGTATTATAACACTCAGACTAGTAATCACAGACCAAGTGGCAAGACTGGGAAAGTGGAAAAAAACCTTAGGGATTTGGGCAAGTAACACATTGTTAATATAAGCCATGTTGGCGAAATGCCCATTTGCCCACATTGGCCAAATGTCTTTTCTTTGGAAATCCTGCTTAAGGCACTATAGGTGATAATCATTTAGCCCAGGCATAAGCCACAGGCTGATTTTTATGGTAAGAGACTTTAAGTAAGATTTTAATACCTCTGTCTAATTTCCCTGTCAAGTTTTTTTTATTGCTTTTATAACTTTTGGGGAGTATTCAGAAATCTGATGGTCAAACAAGCAGCAGAACAAAAATAAAGTGTGTTGAGGCATGAGAGAAAAGGAAATTATATTTTGATGTTTATCTACAAAGCAATACAAAATGAAAAAGGGAAATGAAAAAAGCCAAAGTAACATGCTAGGATTTTATCTTGTAGACTAATCAGTTTTCATTGCAGTGTGGAATTATGCACATATTTCCTATTAACAAGATATTTGTTTTGTCAGTTTTGAGAAATAGACACATCATTGTCAATAAAAATGAAAAAACACAGCTTTTGAGAAATCAAACAGCAATTTATTAATGCAAATATTATACCACTAGAAAACATCACTATGCAAAAAATGAAATAAAACAGAAAGGGCAAATGGGAAATAACCAGGGCTTCTGTTCAGGCACCAGTCATAATTTTAATATGACAAATATTTCTTAAGAAGGTAAGTGCTTTTGGTATATCTTCAGATTTTACCAGATCTCCTATGTACACAAACATATCTATTTTTTCTTACGTATTTTGCATTGTTGGCAACATAAAATAATTTAATATAAAATATATTTTAATGATACTAAACATCTTGCATATTAAAGTCAACTTGGATAAGTCGGATGTGGACATTAATAGATTGTTTTAAGTGATATCTAAAAACAGATTAAAATATTTTATTTGGAGTCTTTTATTAAATATTTCTGTATATTAATTGACAACACAAAGGTTGAAGAATGAGTCCAGTAAAATGTGCTAAAACTATAAATGAAAAAGTAAAAGGACATAAAGCTTGTTAACTGTGGTAAACTAAGTTATCTGGCTCAATTATGTATCTCTCATTTTATTCGTATCATTTTTCATATGATTTTGCAATTTCTACTACCAAAATCAGATTTGGATGTAGTAATGTGACTTTCTTTGGCTAATGGCATATGGACTAAACTAAAAGTGTGCCAGAACCATTCCTAGGTATCTAGGGGCATTGCATGCTCTTTTTTTCTTTAACCTCTGCCCTCACCATAAGGCGAGTTTTCCCCATGTAGCTGCCACTTCTTTAGCCTAGGTCCCAATTTAGTACACAGGGAGCAGACCAGAGACAAAGCTGCAATAAGCCTAGCCCAACTAGATCTGCTGTTTAAAGCATAAATGCCTAGCTGAACTTAGGCTAGATGAGCTGATCCCCTAATATCGGTGGGTTTGTGTCCCCACCTAAATCTCAGGTCAAATTTTAATCCCTTGTTGGAAGAGGGGCCTAGACAGAGGTGATTAGCTTACAGGTGTGGATTTTCCTTTTGCTGTTCTTGTGGTAGTGAGTGAGTCATCATGAGATCTGGTTGTTTTAAAGTGTGTAGCACCTCCTCCTTCTCTCTCTTTTTCCTGCTCCAGTCACGTGGAAGGACATGACTCCTTTCTCTTAACCTTCCCCCATGATTGTAAATTTCCTGAGGCCTCCCAGCCACACTTCCTGTACAGCCTATGGAACCGTGAGCCAATTAAACATCTTTTCTTTATAAATTACCCAATCTCAGGTAGCTCTTTATAGCAATGCAAGAATGAACATATACAGAGAATTTGTATCGGGAAGTGGGGCATTGCTATAAAGATACCCAAAAATGTGCAAACAACCTTGGGGTTGGGTAATGGTCAGAGTTTGGGACACTTTGGAGGGTTCAGAAGAAGAAAAGAAGATGAGGAAATGTTTGAAGCTTCCCAGAGATTTATTAAAGTGTTGTGACCTAAATACTGATAGTGATATTGACAATGAAGTCCAGGCTGAGGAGGTCTCGGACTGAGATGAAGAACTTAGCAGGAATTGGAGAAAAGGTCATTTTTGTTATACTTTAGCAAAAAAGTTGGAGGAATTGTGCCCCTGCTCTAGAGATCTGTGGAATTTTAAACTTGAGAGTGATGATTTAGGGTATCTAGTGAAAGAAATGTCTCAGCAGCAAAGTGTTCAAGACGTGGCCTGGGCTGCTTCAAAGAGCATATGATCATATGTGTGATGGAAAGGATCATCTGAAACTGGAACTTATATTTAAAAGGTAAGCAGAGAATAAAAGTTGAAAAAATGTGAAGTCTAATCATGTGGTAGAAAACAAAATCCAATTTTGGGGGTAGAAATTCAAGTCAACTGTAGAAATTTGCATAAGAGGAATCAAATATTAGTAGCCAAGATGATGGGAAAAATGCTTCCAAGACATTTTAGAGACCGTTGTGGCAGTCCTTCCTATCACAGGCCCAGAGGTCTAGGAGGGAAGAATGGTTTTCCTGGACCCTGCCTAGGGACCCCCTGCCCTGCATAACCATAGGACACTGCTCCCTGCATTCCAGCTGCCCCAGCTTTGGCCTTGGTTAAGAGATACCCAGATACATCCCAAGTTACTGTTCTAGAGAATGAAAGCCAAAGGTTTTGGCAGCTTCTACAATGTGTTAATCCTGCAGGTGCACAGAGAGTAAGAGCTGAAGCTTGGGAGCCTCTGCCTAGATTTCAGAGGAGGTATGGAAAGCCTGGATGTCCAGAAAACAGCCTGCTGTGGAGGCACAGCCCTCATGGAGAACCTCTACTAGGACAGTGCCGAGGGGGAATATGAGGTTGGAGACCCCATATTTGGAGTCCCCAGTGGGGACTGGGGCACTGCCTAGTGGAGCTGTAAGAAGAGGGCTACTGTCCTCCAGAACCCAGAATTGTAGATCCACCAAAAGCTTGCACTGTACACCTAGAAAAGCAGGCACTAAATGTCAGCCTGTGAAAGCAGCTGAGGGAGCTGCACCCTGCAGAGCCCCAGGGGCAAGAGGCCCAAGGCCTTCAGAGCCCACTCCTTGCATCAGTGTGGCCTGGATGTGAGACATGGATTCAAAGGAAATTATTTTTGAGCTTTAAAAATTTAATGACTGCCCTGCTGAGTTTGGGACTTGCATGTGTAGCCCCTTTGTTTTGACAGATTTCTTCCTCTTTGAATAGGTGTATTTACCGAATGTCTGTACTGCCGTTGTATATTGGAAGCAACCACCTTGCTCTTGATTTTACAGGCTCATAGGGGGAAGAGACTTGCCTCATCTCAGATGAGACTTTGGACTATGGACTTTTGAGTTCATGATGAAATGCGTTAAGACTTCAGAGACTGTTGAAAAGGGAGGATTGTATTTTGCAATGTGAGAAGGACATGAGATTTGGGAGGGATCAGGGGTGGAATGAGATGGTTTGAATCTGTTTTGCTACCCAAATCTCATGTTGAATTGCAACACCTAATGTTGCAGGAGGAGCCTGGTGGGAGGTGATTGGATCATGGGGGCAGATTTCCACCTTACTGTCCTTGTGATACTGAGTAAGTTCTCAAGAGATCAGGTTGTTTAAAAGTGTGTAGCCCCTTTCCTTTCATTCTCTGCCTTCTGCTCTGGCCACATAAGACATGATGCCTTCCTCTTTACCTTCTGCCAAGATTGTAAGTTTTCTGTGGCCTCCCCAGCCATGCTTTCTATACAGCCAGTGGAACTGTGAGCCAATTAAACATCTTTTCTTTATGACTTACTCTCAGGCAGGTTTGTTATAGCAGTGTGAGAACAGACTAGTATGCGAAGCTCAGAGCTATGAGAAAAAAGTGCTTATTGTTGAATGGCACTGAGATTTTTGTTTGTTTGCTTCACAGTAATAGCTGACCAATATAATTTTGAAATAGGTGTATAAATGAACATCTAGACTGCAACAATTGCGTCTGAAATCTTTACCTCAAAGACTACATTGTTTTTCTGTAGAAAATTAAACTCTATTTATTTACACACACCTGCAAATGTGTAAATACATAAAGTTTAAAGGCCTCATTATGCTTAAAACATGATAAAAAGTCTTGTTATGCCTAAGGATTATAGAAGTCATGATAATCATTTTACTGTGCTATATACTTTAATGTTATTATTGTGATACAATAATAATAAAGTCATGTATATAATTATATAATATTGTGATTAGTCTTATTTGGTGTAGTAAGTGCAAGTAAATAATTTTTAAAATCGCCACCTTATGTATGTGCATATACATTATTCATTAAGAGTGTTTTTTGATATTATTATTGAAAAAGTATGTTTTCAAGCATTTCAGAACTGACATTAATTATGAAAATACGGAAACCAAAATAAAATACTTGAATAATACTATATTCTGGTGCATAGAAAATCATGGATAATATGACATTAACTAACAAATATTCCGTACATGTAAAAATCAATTGTTTAAATATTTTTAA
Source organism: Macaca fascicularis (assembly GCF_037993035.2). NCBI lineage: Eukaryota > Metazoa > Chordata > Mammalia > Primates > Cercopithecidae > Macaca > Macaca fascicularis. The sequence goes on along the minus strand of NC_088380.1, from coordinate 89,827,106 downwards.
ATGATTTTTTAAATTCACAACAGCTGATTCACAAAAAACGAAAAAAAGTTAGTCATTTCCATTTTCTGCTCAAATTTGTTTTCTAAAACTAATGATTTTTTAAAACAAAGGTTAGTTACTAGGGAAACTTTCTAATTAAAAAAAAACAAATATTTAATTTCTTTAAAAAACACATCTTGGCCGGACGCGGTGGCTTATGCCTGTCATCCCAGCATTTTGGGAGGCCAGGGCGGGCGGATCACGAGCTCAAGAGATGGAGACCATCCTGGCCAACATGTTGAAACTCCATCTCTACTAAAAATACAAGAATTAACTGAGCAGGAGGTGGAGATTGCAGTCGACCAAGATGGTGCCACTGCACTCCAGTCTAGCGACAGAGTGAGACTCCATCTCAAAAAAAAAAAAAAGACTCTTAAGATATTTCACTAATTGTTTGTTTATCACAACCTCCAGAAACATTTTTAGATTTCTTTTTATAAATTTCTGCCACATTTTAGATATCTACAGTCCTACAATGGTTAAATATTTTATATTTAAGTTAATAGGGATTTCTTTAAAATAACATTTTAAGGAAGAATTAATATCTAAAGAGCATCTATGAATACACAAGAAAGACAAAGGGTCAAAAGGATAGTGAAAAAGATGAGTGATACAAAATCGACTGCAAAAATCTAAGCAGGTAATTAATTAACTATAAATTGAGAAAGGCAATTGCAACATAACCATACCTAACTTCAGAGAAACAAAGAAATTCATTCACTTAAAAATGGATAAAACTGGTGGGGACCATTGGCTCATGCCTGTAATCCAAGCACTTTGGTAGTCCGAGGCAGGCATATCACCTGAGGTCAGGAGTTCAAGACCAACCTGACCAATATGGAGAAACCCCTCTCTGCTAAAAAAAATACAAAAATTAGCCGGGAGTGGTGGTGGGTGCCTGTAATCCCATCTACTTAGGAGGCCGAGGAGGCTGAGGTTGCAGTGAGCCGAGATCATGCCATTGCACTCCAGCGTGGGTGATAGAGACTCCGTCTCAAAAAAAAAAAAAAAAAAAAAAGAAGAAAGCATAAAACTATGGTCTATCATTTGACTTAAAAGTTTATGACATAATAAAATAATGTTATTACAATTTTAGATATTTCTGAGGAGTGTACTTTCCAATCCCTTCTAATACATGGTGAATTTCTTTATCAATTTAGTTTCAGCAGCAGACAGAAAAAAGGCCAGATGTGATACATTAGGACAAAGAATTTTCAAACACAAACTAACATGATGTAGATTTATAGAGATTAAGATAGAGACAAAAAGAGAGAAACAGGCAGAGAGACAGACATGCACACACACACACATGCACACACACACAGAATATTGGGAGCTCCTACTTTGTTCTAGGTGGCTACAATGTTTGAATGCCTAATTCACAAGAGGTTTTGTGATTGCAGTTACAATATCAAGTTGAATTATTAGGTAGAAAGGTGGATTTAATTGCCTACCTACCCACTTTAGTCTAACAAGAGAATAATGTATAAGTCATGACCACAAACTGGTAAAACTTCAGTGTATGAATTTATTAGAATAAAACAAAATGGTGGAAGAGGAAGCTCCAAGCTCCTGTCCCTCCACAGAAACATCATAAAGCAAGCAAATTCTGTTAGAAGCAACTTTGTCAGAAACCTGGCAAAGAAAGTTTGATAGCAAACAAGCAAATGCTAAGTCAAGAAAAAAAAATTAAAATAATAGGAAAGCTTTGGGGTATTTTTCCCTTGCCCTTCCTCCACAAATTTTCCAACTTGGTGACAGTATTGAAGACAGCAATCCAAGTTGCCATTGTGCTACCTTGGTCCCTGATCCTGGAGAGAGAAGATTAGGGCCTATTTATCTTATTTACCAAGTATTATGAATGTCTGTACTAACTGGCCTTGAAGGCCACCTGAAGGGCTGAGGCAAAGCACCGATCTCAGTTGCTCCTATCACAGAACTCACTGAAGACAGAAAATCAGTGGGTATTGTTTGAAAATATTGTATGACAAATAGAAAACAAACAAAAAAAAAAATCCAGAGCCGCACAGGCAAAAGATTATGAAGATTATGGTTGAGAAAAAACATAGGCTGCTTAGACAGCAGGAGCAAAAGATTGGGAGATAATTTGCTTGGGAAATTAAGATTTTAAAAGGCACTCATATATACAGGATAATTTTTAAAGCCATGTGCATATCCAAGGCAGGTGGCATGTTCGAAAAAGACCTGAGACGACCCTAAGCTTTACTCCTCTGACTAATAGTCTGAGTGTGTGTTGAAGGAGTGACAGACTAAGCTAAGAGCCCATCTGCAACGACTTACAGAGATGTTCTTCACTTTTTGTAGTTTCTGTTGTTTGTTTTGTTTTTAATCTTTAGTTCTTGGTATTGAAAGAAATTATTCCAAAACAGTAGCTGAAAGTAAGATAAAGAAACAAAAATATCGGTGACCATACATAAAAATAACAGTAGACAAATGACTGCATCTTCTAAGATACAAAATCAGCAAACTCTGCAGGAGGAGTAGAATTGTATTTACCACGGTATCTTTGTGCAGTTTCAACAAAAAAGTCACAAGGCATATACCAGAAGCAGGAAAGTATAGCCTGTTAACAGAAACAAATAAATGGATAGAAAGAAAATATCCCTGAGGATGGCCAGGTATTGGAATTACTAAAAAAATACTTTAGAGCAATTATTTTCAATGTGCTTAAAGAGCAAAAAAAAAAAAAAAAAAAAAAAAAAGAAATAGCTAAACATAATAAACTGTATGAAAAAATATAATACTAAGAAGAGCTAGAAATATTTAAAACTAAACAAATTTTGGAGCTGAAAAGTAAAAAGACTAAAATTTACAACTCACTAAATTAAAAAGCGGATTTGAGCAGCCAGAAGAAATAATTAGTCAACTTGAAGATAAGACAATTAAAATTATCCAGTCTGAATAGTGGAAAGAAAAAAGGATGACAAAGGTGAGAAAAGCCTCTGTGACATGTGGAATATCATTATGCAAAACAGTGTGCACATTTTGGGAGTCTCTGACAAAGAAGAAAGAATAAGGGAAAGGAAAAATATGTGAAGAAATAATAGCTTTAAATTTCCCCAATTTAATGAAAGATCGTAATCTACATATTGAAGAAGCTCAAGGAACTCTATGCTCAAAGAACTCCAAGGATAAACTCAAAGACAGCAACACTGAGACACATCATAAGCAAACTATCAGAAGCAAAAGACAAAGAGAGAATCTGGAAAGAAAGCAACAGAGAAATGGCTTATCATGTGGAAGTAATATTCAATAAGATTAACAGCCAATCCAAGAAGAATATAAGGCAGTGGGGTAACATATTTAAAATGATAAAATATTAAAAACCCAGCCAATAATTCTATCTCCAGTAAAACTGCCATTCATATTTAAGGGGAGATTTAAGACATTCCCATATAACAAAAGCTGAGGGAGTTAATACCCATTAGAACTAACTTACAAGGAATAATAAATAGAATTATTCAAGTTGAAATGAAAGGATATTAGACAATAACATAAAAAACTGTATTAAGAAATAAATCTGCTAACAATAATTACATAGACAGATAGGTAGGTCATTATTTTTGTGTTGTGTATTTGCAACTCCACTTACATGATATCAAAGACAAATGCATAAAATAATAATTAAAAATGTATGTTACTAAACATTCCATGTGAAAATATGTAATCTGTGACAACCACTGTGTAATGGTGTGGGGCCAGTGCAGTTTTATTAGAGCTGAGACTGTGCATACTATTGAAGTATATTGCTAAGAATTAAAGCTAAACTGTTATATATTCAATAATTAAATGCAATCCCCATGGTAATCACAAAGAGCATATGTACAAAGTGTACACAGAAGGAAACGAGGACAAAATCAAAATGGGATATTATAAAAAATCACTAATCATAAAAGAAGTCAGTAACGGATGAATGAGGGATTAAAAAGATATAAAATACACAGAAAGTAAGTAGCAAAATGGCAGAAGTACATTCTTCCTTATCAGTAATTACTTCAAATGGAAATGGATTAAATGCTTCAATAAAAAACAAGAGATTAACAGAACGAATTTTAAAAACCATAATCTTACTATACGCTTACTATAGTCTGAGTGTTGGTTCTTCCTCCCCAAATTCATATATTGGTACCTAATCCAGGTTGAGTATTCCTAATATGAAAATCTGAAAAGCTCCAAAATCTGAAACTTTTTCCCCCAAAACCACCCATGGCCTCGTGCCTCCTCCAGTCCTGTGCCTATCGAAATCCCCGGCTCAGTCGGCAGAGAGGAGAGGTGGCTGGACGCCCAGACTACTTCTGGACATTGGAGAGAGGGGTTTGATCTCAGAGAGGCATCTTGTCAGCATGACTTCCCAGAAGAATTCAGCCTGAGACGTCCAGACTTCAGGGGAAGTCTTCCCACCCCATCCCCTTTGCAGCTCCCCTTCCGACTGAGAGCCACCTCCCCTTCCTGCTGAGTGTCACTTTCATTGGCAATAAAATGCCCTGCATTTACCACCCTTCAATTCATTCATAGGCCCTCATTTCTCCTGGATCCCAGACAAGAGCTCAGGAGCCACAAGTGCGGATACAAAATGCTGTCACACTTGCCCTTTGCCCTCGCTGGCAGAAGGCAGCTGCCTCGTGTGAAAAGGCACTGTTAAGCCGTCTGCAGATGGCAGAGTTGAAAGAGCACTATAACATGCCCTCTGGGGCGTCAGAGGTTGCCAGAAGCTGCCGTGGGGCTTGCATGGAGTTCGCTCCTGCCAGCACCCAAGAGCACTCCCCCTGGCTCCTGGACTCACTTGGGTACTCCCTCCCGGGAGAGGTGGAGCGCAGTGGGTCTGACTGAGTGGAGCTCTCCAATGCCAGCACTGAAGTAGCCAGCTGGTTCCAGCGTTCATGCACTCTACTTCCCACCTTGTTCTCTTGTGCGCTGCCTCCCACAAGGAGTTGAGAGCTCCAGGCTGAGTCAATGAAGCACCCCTTCACTGATTTCTCTGAGTCCCAGGAAGAGATCCAAAAAATATTCTGCTTTATTGATGTGCAGAATATGTGAAGCACTCCTTCAACTCAACAACAACAAAAGAAACAGACAAAATTAAAAATAGGCAAAGGGCTTGAATAGACATATCTTGAAAGAAGATACACAACTGGCCAATAAACACATAAAAACATGCTCAAAGTCATTACTCATTAAGAAACTGTAAATGAAAAACACAGTGAAACATGGCTTCACATCAATTAAGATGGCTGTAACTTTTTAAAATGAAAAAATACAAATGTTGGTGGAAACACTGGAACCCTCCTACACTGCTAGTAGGAATGTAAATTGTCTCAGACTCTGTGGAAAACAGTTAGGCAATTCTTCACAAAACTGACTCTTAAATTACCATATAACTCAACATTTGCGCTCCTAGTTATACACCCAATTACTTGAAAACGGGAACTCAAACAGATACTTGCACCTAAATATTCGTAACAGCATTTTTCACAACAATCAACTGATGAATGGATAAACAAAACATAATATATGCATTCAATGGGATATATTCAGCCAATTAAAAAATGAAGTTCTGGCACAAGCTACAGTATGGACGAGCCTTGGAAACACAATGCTAAGTGAAATAAACCAGACAAAGAAGGAAACATATTGTATTATTCCAAGTATATGAAATATCTATAATAGGCAATTTTCATAGAAAAAATATGTTTGATTTTGCCAGGGCTGAGGGAAGTGGTAATGACAAGATATGTTTAATTGCTACATAGTTTGTGGTTAGGATCTTGAAAAACTGTGGAATTAAACAGCGGTGATTAGCTACAACATTGTGAACTAGTCAGTGTCACTGGATTGTACACTTAAAATGGTTAACATGATACATTTAATGTTATGTATATTTTATCATAAGAAGAGATTATAATAAACTTTATCTGCACTAAAGAAACAAACAAGCAAATAAAAACAATCAGCAAAAGCTTTTTTTCTTTATTGATTTGTGGATGAATGGAGAGCAAATTTTATTCTGAGAATAGGTAACCTCAAATCACCCCTCTCATGAATTTGCAACATGATATTTCAATATGTATCTGATCACAGTAAAATAATCTAATGTGGAAAATTTAAACAATAAGTGATCATAAGATCTTCTTTGGAAGAACTTGATTTCAACTAATGTCTCAATGACGTTTATCAATAAACTTCCAAAGTTTTCTTTCAAAAATTACAAACTTACAAGTAAAGAAGGCACCAGATCAGAGAGTAACTATAAATAATATAAAGCAATACAAAATATTTTATCTATACATATTCAGCTACTGGAAGCATCAGAAAGAGTATATATGGAACTATTAGAAAATAGTTTAAAGTAAATATATTTAATATGTTTCAAGGAATTAGATAGTTTTTAAACTATGAGCAAAAATAAGTTAAAAATAAATAAAATTTTAAAAAATAATGTGAAGAAAAATATTTATTTGGTGTTTATGGGGTTTAAGAGCATGTCACCTCAAAATATACCTCTTTGGCATATTGATTATTTTGATTAAAGGCACTTGAAAACAGCAGATATAAGAAATGAACTCTGACCTTCGTTTCTTTCCCTGAAAGAAGGAGATAAAGCTCCCATGTAAAAGGTACCCTTAATGGAGGAAGGGGGACATTCTTATCACCAGGGACCAGCAGTCGATGCCAGGAGAAATCTGTACAAACTTTTTTAAACTAACCCTTATCTTTCTAGTCGCTTTCCGCATTTAACTGTCCTAGCCAAAACCTCTTTGTCTTATCATGTTTTTCACAATTCACTACTCTTTGTCCAACCCAGTACATAAGCTTTTAGCCTTGACTGCTTTTTTGGGGTATCCAATTTTCTTGTGTGGGCTCCCATGTATGTATAAAAAATAACTAAATGAAGCATATATACTTTTCACCTACTAATCTGTTTTATGTCAGTTTAACTCCTAGTCCCAGCAGGAGTGCCTAGGAAGTTAAAGGAGAATTTTACCTATATTACAGTATATAAATCAATAATTTATGCCCAAGTAAAGGAAGAATTAATGAAATTTAAAAACACCCCAAATAATTCACATACTGAGGTCAAACATAAGTAGATAAGTAATTTTCGAAGGAAAAAAAAAGGGGGAAACATGAAGAGTTCGAGAATGTCTCCCACATATCAAACCAGAGGTTCAGAACAAGATAACTGTGTGATGGAAGATATTTGAAAACATAACGCCGAAAATGTTCTCTTAATTATGAAAGCCAAGTAAAATTCAATCCAGAATCTCAGTAATTAAAAACAAAATAAATGTAAATTGAGAGGGAGTAGCACTTCTTGTCACCCAGGCTAGGGTGCAGTGGCGCAATCTCCACTCATTGCAACCTCCGCTTACCCACTTCAAGAGATTCTCCTGCCTCAGCCTCAGCCTCCCGAGTACCCGAGTAGTTAGGATTACAGCTCCCTATCAGGTCTGGCTAATTTTTTTTCTTTTCTTTTCTTTTTTTTTTTTTTGAGATAGAGTCTCGCTCTGGTTCTGTCGCCCAGGCTAGAGTGCAGTGGCGCGATCTTGGCTTACCGCAAGCTCCGCCTCCCAGGTTCACGCCATTCTGCCTCAGCTTCCTGAGTAGCTGGGACTACAGGCACGCTCCACTACGTCCGGCTAACTTTTTATATTTTCAGTAGAGACGGGGTTTCACCATGTTGTCTCGAACTCCTAACCTTAGGTGATCCACCCGCCTCTGCCTCCAAAAGTGCTGGAATTACAGGCGTGAGCCACTGCACCCGGTCGTAATTTTCTATTTCTTAAGTTGCATACTGTGTGCAAGTTTTTTTCTGATGTGTTATTTATTTAATGTACTTTATTTCTTTAATGTTGTATATTTAAAATAACATATTTACTTCGAAACTGCGCAACTGAAAAAAAAAAAAAACCTCAGGAAAATATCCATAATTTATACAATAATATTTATAGTTTTATAAAACAATTTGCATAAATCCCATGTTTCCATTAATAAGCCAAATATGTGCCAATGCATGCAGAAAACAAAAATTGTCAGATAATTGGGACCTCAGAAATTAATTTATCTGTATTTTATTCTTAGGTGATTTAATAAATTAGTAAAATTCAAATGTTTAGATTGGAGAAGTCAAGAAAAATTTTAAAAACGTCTAACAATATTAAAAAGTTAAGCATGATATTTAAATAATTATTTTCAATATATATGCCCACATATTTTTTAGGAATAGTTATATGACATAAACATAAGTTATTTTGTTTAATATAGTCTTAACAACCAATCTGTCTACTGGGGACCTGAAATTAAGAACTGAAAACAATTAGCCCTAAAAAAATAAATAAATAAATAAATAAAAACCTCAATTGGAGAAGGAAGTGTTCCTAATTTTGACTATCTACTAAAACAGTAATACATATTAGCGTTTTGAGATTTGTATTTACATCTTACCAGTTAAATAAACATGTAAAATTGATGTTCTCTTGTCTATTACATTTACCTTTTATGTTACATTACCTTTACATTTACAGATTGACATGATGTTCAAGATGATTAAAAAAAAAAAAAAAAAAGCTTTGAACTCTGGAGTTCACATTATTTTGCCATTCAGAACTAAGAAATTAAAATTGTGTAGTAAGTAACAGCTAAAATTAGAAGGCTACATAAAATTAGAAGGCTACATTATTTAGAAGTATATAATCTTTAATTTTAGAGTTAAAATTAATTTCATAAATTAGCTAATCAACCCCAGGTAATTATTCCAGGTAAAATAAGTTTACTCCAGGTAAAATAAGGGCCCAAAAAGTTGTGACTTGCCAAAGTCACATAGCTGAAAATCTAATAACTTAGAGTGACAGTAGAAACCTAAATTTCTGTTGTTACTTTCATTGACTAATTCACAAGAGAGATCCGAGAATTAAAATCTCATTATCAGAGTTATATTATGTAGCCTTGTTATATGCAATTACCAAGTAGATTTGTTGCTGTAGCTTGAGTTCTAAGTATTGTATTTTTTACATATCATTGACGATTTACACAAAGGAATAACTTAGAATTCATTTATGTTTACCATTAATGGCATTCGGAAGAAAGCAGTTTTTCTTCAATAAACATGCTTCCTTTAAATATAGAAAATATTTATAGTAAAACCAAGAAATCTCATCACAGTTCTTCATTTAATGTTTGAAAGAAAAAATTCTGTTGACAGTATTTATTAAATTTTTCTGTACAGTGTATTGCCCAGTATTCAGTATTGTAGTAAGACAAACAAAAATTGGGAAGAAATTGCAAACTTATAGACAGACACCAAGAGGAAATTATAGTATATGCCAAAAATTATATGTAACTGAAAATATACACATATTTATATGATGAAGAAATTATACTATTTTACAGTATTGTAAATCATCAGTCTAGTATTAGTTTTCAATATCTAACAGTGATGTATTAGAATTAATATATACAAAGCATTTAGAACAGTGCCTGGCATAGCAAGTTTTCAATTAATGCTGTTACTATGAGTAGTACAATTATTTTTATTACTATTGCTGTTATTAAAATTCTATGAACTCATATGGATGATATTAAGAAGATGGTTGAATAATGGGAATGAGCAAAGGAATTCAAAGTAAGATGCCAGTGGTGGTATGTTTTTGAAGGAGAAATGAAAATAAAAAAAAAAAAAAAGGCACATTTAGTCCCTGGTGAGAAACCTAGCCAACTGCTGAGCCAGATGCAAAAGTTCTATACAGGTGCCTCATATCCTCTTGCAGAAGTAATAGGGAGGCAGGTGGGGGAGTGGGAAGCTCAAGTGACTCACTGCTTCTACACTTGTGTTACAGCTCTACTTTTACCTCTTTCACATAATGAGATATTTTGAAACACTCCCATTTAAAAAAATTATTTTGACTTGCAAAATAATTATGTAATAACTCATGTTTTTGGATTCCCTGTGTGGGGAGAAATTACAATGTGTTCTGTACAAAGACATATGTTAAGACTGTTTGTATAATGTAATTTCTCTGTTGTCTTGCTTCTGTATTAGTTTACTAAGACTGCCATAACAAAGCATCAACAACTGATGGCTTTAACAACAGGAATTCATTGTTCATAGTTCTAAAGGCCAGAAGTCCCAGATTAAGGTTTCTGCAGAGTTTGTTTCTTCTGAGAGTGTGACGAAAAACCTGCTCTGTGCCTCTTCCTTGGGCTCCTGGTCGTTTGCTGGCACTGGCATTTCTTTGTTTGTAAAAGCATCACCTCGTCTCTGTCTTCATTTCCGCATTCGGTCTCCTCATAGATGTGTGTTTATCTCTGTCCAAATTTTCCTTTTTTTTTTTTTTTTTTTGAGATGGAGTCTCGCTCTGTCACCCAGGCTGGAGTGCAGTGGCTCAATCTCGGCTCACTGCAGCCTCTGCCTCCTGGATTCAAGCGATTCTTCTCCTTCAGCCTCTTGAGTAGCTGCGATTACAGGCACTCACCACCACGCCTGGCTAATTTTTGTATTTTTTGGTAGAGACAGGGTTTCACCATGTTGGTCAGGCTGGTCTCGAACTCCTGACCTCATGATCAACCCACCTTGGCCTCCCAAAGTGCTGGAATTACAGGCATGAGCCACCGTGCCTGGCCGCTTTTATTATAAGGACCCCACACTAACATAAACTAACCCCAGAATAACATAAGCTGACAGTAATACAGCAGTAGGGGCCAGTATCCTCATTTTAACTAATTACATCGGTAACATCCATATGTCTAAATAAGGTTACATTTTCAGACACTGGGAATAAGGTGGGGGGCACAATTCAACCAATGATACTCCCCAATGTTTCAAGGATGCTCTTCCTTAACTTTCGATTTACCCATTGTTTCTCCATTTCCTGAAATACACATACTTGAGAAAAAACAGGTCCAGGTTCAGTGAGCCCACGTCCAATCAGGTTCATCAGGGATTAAAATTGCCCTTCATTTTTATTAGTTTAAATGTCCTATTTCACAGATAAATATTCTAAGAGCCAAGAAAGTTGTGACCTACTAGGGTGCAAAGATTTTAAATACAACAGTATAGAAATTCTTAAACACGGGCTCTGATTCTAGATGCCCTCTTCAAATCTTATTTAAAACCAATGTTTCCTAAATTTATCTGACCATTAACATTAATCCCTACTTCTTTTCTCTCCACACCTCTTATAATGAAGAGAAAAACAACAACAACAGATATCACACGCTTGCATTCCCAAAGTTATATAATAGTGGAACTATGTTTCATAAGGCAACATGGTTATCTGTATTTGAATATATTTGAGAAATACATATAAATATTTATCCCTTTTGCAAATGTACAAAATATCATACAATATCAGAGTCTGAGATGTCCAAACTGTGTTACTTTGTTTAAACCAGTTTTCCTAGATTTATCTGGTTATTGATTTCCTTTTAAAGACCACTCACATTAACATTCTGAGGGACAGGCCTTGAGAATGTCTGCTAAGTACATTTTCCTAATTGAAGCTACTTATAGAACTTCTATAAAAGTCAGTCTTCATTGTGCTAAATCACTGTCATATGCAATAGAGTAGAATAACAAATCCCGATGAAAATATCATTAATTTGTCATCTTATTCAATTGTAACTATCACCGCACACAATTCTTGAAAACATGGCGCATGTACATATGTGTAAATACGGTTACTTATTCTGTCTATATTGAAATTACTCTTTACATTCCCCAAATTTTACATCTCAAAATGTCAAATTACCTTCATGTTAAAAATAAATTCACCAATAGGTTAATTGATGGGCTGCTGTTCTCTGAAGCACAGATTTAAAAACTGAATCTTGCAGTGTTGCACAGGATAGATCATTTGAGACTAAACTTGGACATTCTGAAGTGCTTGGAACAACTTTGTCTTTTAGAGGAAAGGGTGTCAAATTCATTCAACATCACAGGTGTTTTATCAAATATTACTTTTTTCTTCAAGGTCTCTTATAAGCAGCTTACATTATGTTGACTTTTCTCTATGTTTTAAAAATGTATATTCTAAAAAGCACAAACTAGCAAAAACTCACATTAGGTACATAATAAACATTCTCTTTCTTAACATTCACTACTTTAAGAATATTTATTTTATGGTTTTAAAAGGAAGTGGTTAATACGAAATGTGTCATGTAAGACCCACTTTCCTCCTATTTTCAACATTAATTTCCTTGTTAAGAATCACTGAAGCAAAGACATGGAAAGGAAGATTGACATTGATAGCTTCCTTTAAATAAAAGTTAGGGGTGAAAAATTATCCTGACTTTGCCATTCTATCCTACAGTCTATTTTCTGAGGAGGAGATAGAATAAAAATGAGGACAGAGAGAGTTTGAGTTTTGAGACAATAAATTTGTCATATATAGAAGACAATGACATATGAGAAAACTAAAGCTTGAATTAAAAAAATATGTTGATTAGATATGTCGCTTAATATTATTTGGGTAGACTACTGTAAAAGTGGAAGTATGAAAATTTAGAGAATGGATTCAGGGGTGGTGTTGGGAACTGAGCCCACACAGTTGCACCTCCTTGTCTCTGAATCTTTTTCTTTCCTGTATGTTAATAACTCCTCTTTTGTGCCTCAAGAGAGCAAGAATCAGAGGATACAGACAAGTGGTCTCCTACCTAAACCTAGTGTATCTCTTAGGACATCTCCTCTTTCTGACTAAAATCCCTCTAGTGGAACTTTAATTATAGTGCATTTAACACAGGACTTAACTAGTGTTTCTACAGTAGTCCCCCTTTATCCATGGGGAATATGTTCCAAAATCCCCAGTGAATGTCTGAAACCATGGATCGTACCTAACCCTTCGTATGCTATTTTTTAATATACATACGCATCTATAATAAAGCTTGATTTATAAATTAGTCACAGTAAGAGCTTAACAATAACTAATAATAAAATAGAACAATAACAATACTGTAATACAATTTATGTAAATGTTTACATCCATAATTTTCCATTTACTATTTGTGAAACATGATTGCCCATAGAAAACTAACTGAAACCACAGAAAGTAAAACTGTACATAAGGGGGAACTACTTGTATTTGTTCCTTCCAAATTTCATGTTAAAATTTGGTCCCCAGTGTTGAAGATGGGGCCTAGTAGGAGGTATTTGGATCATGGGAGCAAATCCCTCACAAATGGCTTGGTGCCATCCCCACAACAAAGAGCAGGTTATTGCTCTATTGGTTATGGTGAGATTTAATATTTGCAAAGGGCCTGGCACCTTCCTCCCCCTCTCTCTTCCTCCCTCTCTCACCATGTGACTTGCCTGTACCCCTTTCACCTTCCGCCATGATTGAAAACTTCCTGAGGTCCTTACCAGATGAAGATGCTGACACCATGCTTCTTATACAGGCTGTAGAACCATGTGTCAAATAAACCTCTTTTTTTAAAAAAATAACTTATCCAGCCTCACATATTCCTTTATAACAATGTAAAATGAATAGAGACACTACTGTACTTATTATTATTATTATTATTTTGAGATGGAGTCTCACTCTATCACCCAGGCTGGAGTGCAATGGAGTGGTCCCAGCTCACTGTAAACTCCTGGGTTCAAGTGATTCTCCCGCCTCAGCCTCCCAAGTAGCTGGGACTACAGGTGTGTGCCACCACACCTGGCTAATTTTTTTATTTTTAGTAGAGATGAGGTTTCACTATGTTGGCCAAACTGGTCTCAAGCTCCTGGCCTCATGATCCTCCCACCTCAGCCTCGTACCTAAATATTCATGTTATGCATACTTGATGTATTCTAAAATACCAATCAAAAATATGTATTAAATATTTACTACATGCCTCCTATTACAATGAAACACTATTTCTCCTATTATGAAAGTACCATCACTCTAGAGTTGAAAGTGCTACCATTGCACCATGAGACCTTGGAGGAAATCACTCTAAAGGTGCCCTGTCTCCTATCCTTGGCACCTAAATCTAATGATTCTCTGCCTTCTACAGCTTCCCCTACACCTCATCTACAAAACATTGATCTTACCATCATTGCACTGACCTTTATTTTCATCTGTCTTCACTTCCCTCCTTAAATTTCATTAGTATTATACTATTTTTTATACATTTCAAGCAAAATCACAACTGAATAAATTCATCTTAGGACTGAGCCACCAAATTTAGTGTTGCTGAAGGGAGGGAAAATTAACTTTTTGCCGTCTGGTATTCTTGACTTTAAGCGGGTCCTTAGTGATGTCCAGGAGTTCTGCTATGCTTCCCTTGTTTATCCACCACTATCTACCCAACTCTCAGAGGTGACTATTTTGTAACTTTATATGACTTTTCAATGCTTCCTATTTCACTGTGAAATAATTATGCAACAATGAATATATGTCCCTACCACCACATCTACCCACCTACCTGCATCTATACTTCTAAGGATGAACACTTCCCTCTTTCTGCCAGATAGAGCATATATATCCAAGTATGCCTTCTTAGATCTCATGCACTATTATATGTGTAAGGTTGTTGTTTTAGCAATTGTTCTTACATTTGCTAACATTATCTATTATGTTTCCTTTTTTTTAATTTATTTTTTTCCTGCTCCTTCTCCTGAGGCATAATTTCCCCTTTCTATTGAATCATTCTCACCAGCATGCAAAAATGGTCTAATAACTGCCATTTCAAAGAAATAAAATTATTCCTATGTATAGTCTCCTCTAGCTAAATTCTAATGAATCTGTCTCTTTTACACTAATTTTCCTATATTCTCTTTTATCAGTTATTCTCTGTACAATTTGTCTTGAACCCACTTCAGTAAGTAGTTTATCACTTTGCCAAACGCACCCTCGGCGAAGTCAACAGTGATCTCCACACTGATAAATCCTATAGTTAATCATCCAAATTAGACTTCTGTCCTCCTTTGCAACTTTTCTTTTCCGTGTATTTTTTAAATTCCTTTGAGATTTTGTACATGTATCTTCTTGCCTGTCTTCTTATAACATCAGTAGTTTCTCTGATAGACATTTTCAACTCCTAAAGCTTTAAATATTAAAGTGATCTATTTCTATTATAATTGTCTGTTCATGTCATCTGTGATCCCAGAATAGCATAAGCCAATTAAGGGTAGAAATTATATATTTTCCCCTTTTTATCCACAGGCCCTGGAACTATTAAACAAGTCAGTTATCTCTCTCAAGGCTTTTCTGATGAGGATAAAGTAGCCTTCAGCAAAAGTGAGTTATTCTTTCCTCTAATTCCTACCTTGTAGTCCCAAACAAATTGTCTGACATAAGCATCAAGTGGCTTCTTCTGATTTTCCATAAGAGAGAAATCATTTTACTGTAATTTATTATAATGACATAAAACAATGAATTATTTTGTTAGTCTTATAATATATACTATCACAGAATTTAGACAATTCTTAAACAAAAATATAGAATATAACTTATTCATCCAAATTTGTGTATCTCTTACCTGAGGGTCACTATTTTGAGAATCTTGCCTTTGAACAGAGGACAAAAATGCCCTGCTACTCGTAAACTACCTGATCACTGGAAGTAAATCATGCTTGCTTATTGGTAATATAATGTTGGCACTTTGTTAAATGTACTTCACTAAATAATAGGACTTTGTTCAGGGCAGGTATCCCTCTTGTTCTCAGGCATTCTCCACACTCCATAAAATAAAATTATTTTATGACTCCAATATTCCTCAAGCAAAAATGTCATAAATATCAATATTGTTTGACCTCAACTGTCAGAATTAAGTTACTGTATTCAAAAATCTGAATAACTGCCATATCATTCATGCGGAAAAATGAAGAACATCTTTTGAGTAGAATATATATACACACATATATATGTGTGTGTGTGTATATATATGTACAGAATATATCATATATATATTTATATATATACACCAAAAGTAAGATATGTATTTATACCTCAAAAAGAAAAAAAAAAAAAGCAAGAAGGAATTTCTGTATGAGCATTGGGATGAGTAATCCCCTACCAATATGGAGAAGACAGTAGAGAAACACTTGGAAAAGACTAAAATAGAAGTCGAAATTACCTATTTAATCTCCTTATATTAGAGTGTACAATAATTTATTTCCTTTTTTTCAGGTAAATTTAATATAAAGTCCTTCAGTGTTGTATTTAACATATCCATGTAGAAACTTAATATATTTAGGAAAAAATGATTTAGTGCAATCCCCACAATGCTTTCATAAGACATAAATATTAGTTTTGATTTAAATAATTACTTTATATCATCTGAAAATGGAGAAAGATACTGCTCGGAATCATGTGGATACTGTTGCACATTATTTTGCTGAGACTTTTTAAAATGACCTTGATACTTTTGAAAAGCACTGCATAGAATGTTGAATATTGGCCCCTACTCTCTTCTGGCATCATGCTACCTGACTTCAAACTACACTACAAGGTTACAGTAACCAAAACAGCATGGTACTGGTACCAAAACAGAGATATAGACCAATGGAACAGAGCAGAGCCTTCAGAAATAATACCAAACATCTATAACCATCTGATCTTTGACAAACCTGAGAGAAACAAGAAATGGGGAAAGGATTCCCTATTTAATAAATGGTGTTGGGAACACTGGCTAGCCATAAGTAGAAAGCTGAAACTGGATCCCTTCCTTACACCTTACACAAAAATTAATTCAAGATGCATTAGAGACTTAAATGTTAGATCTAAAACCATAAAAACTTGGGCCGGGCGCGGTGGCTCACGCCTGTAATCCCAGCACTTTGGGAGGCCGAGGCGGGCGGATCACAAGGTCAGGAGATCGAGACCACGGTGAAACCCCGTCTCTACTAAAAATTACAAAAAATTAGCCGGGCGCGGTTGTGGGCGCCTGTAGTCCCAGCTACTCGGGAGGCTGAGGCGGGAGAATGGCGTGAACCCGGGAGGCGGAGCTTGCAGTGAGCCGAGATCGCGCCACTGCACTCCAGCCTGGGCGACAGAGCGAGACTCCGTCTCAAAAAAAAAAAAAAAAAAATAAAAATAAAAATAAAACCATAAAAACTCTAGAAGAAAACCTACGCAATACCATTCAGGACATAGGCATGGGCAAGGACTTCATGTCTAAAACACCAAAAACAATCGCAACAAAAGTCAAAATTGACAAATGGGATCTCATTAAACTAAAGAGCTTCTGCACAGCAAAAGAAACTACCATCAGAGTGAACAGGCAACCTACAGAATGGGGGAAAATTTTTGCCATCTACTCATCTGACGAAGGGCTAATATCCAGAATCTACAAAGAACTCAAACAAATTTACAAGAAAAAAACAAACAACCCCATCAAAAACTGGGCAAAGGATATGAACAGACACTTCTCAAAAGAAGATATTTATGCAGCCAACAGACATATGAAAAAATGCTCATCATCGCTCGCCATCAGAGAAATGCAAATCAAAACCACAATGAGATACCATCTCACACCAGTTAGAGTGGCGATCGTGAAAACGTCAGGAAACAACAGGTACTGGAGAGGATATGGAGAAATAGGAACACTTTTACACTGTTGGTGGAACTGTAAACTAGTTCAACCATTGTGGAAGACAGTGTGGCAATTCCTCAAGGATCTCGAACTAGAAGTACCATTTGACCCAGCCATCCCATTACTGAGTACATACTCAAAGGATTATAAATCACGCTGTTATAAAGACACATGCGCATGTATGTTTATTGCGGCACTATTCACAATAGTAAAGACTAGGAACCAACCCAAATGTCCATCAGTGACAGATTGGATTAAGAAAATGTGACACATATACACCATGGAATACTATATAGTCATAAAAAAGGATGAGTTCATGTCCTTTGTAGGGACATGGATGCAGCTGGAAACCATCATTCTCAGCAAATTATCACAAGAACAGAAAAGCAAACACCGCGTGTTCTCACTCATAGGTGGGAATTGATCGGTGAGAACACTTGGACACAGGAAGGGGAACATCATACACCAGGGCCTGTTGGGGGGGTGGAGGGAGGGGGTAGGGATAGCATTAGGATATATACCTAATGTAAATGACGAGTTAATGGGTGCAGCACACCAACATGGCACATATATACATATGTAACAAATCTGCACGTTGTGCACATGTACCCTAGAACATAAAGTATAATAAAAAAAAAGAAAATCACTGCCTAAATGTTTTCTAAAATGTCATTTAATTTGGGCGTGTTTGATATTTTCTCATAATTACACTAGGATTATGGATTTTGGAGGAAGAATACCACTAAGGTGAAATATAACTCATACTGTGTTTATCAAAGAATATATAATATCAGCAGTACTCATTACTAGTGATGTTAACTTTGATTATTGGGATAAGGTAGTGAAACTGTCAAGTTACCCATTGTAAAGATTATTACAGGCAAAGAGAACAAAATAATTCAAAAGCCTCAAAACAGGGTACGACATGTGTGCAAGAAACTGCAAGGAGGTCAATGTTGCTGCAAAAAAGTGAGGGAAAAATTACAGGTAGATTTTTTTCTTTTTTTTTTTTAACTTTTATTGTAGGTTCAGGGGTACAGGTACAAGTTTGTTATACAGGTAAATTGCGTGTCACAGGGGTTTGGCATATAGATTATTTCGTCACCCAGGCAATAAGCATAGTACCTGATCGGTAATTTTTTTGGTTGTCATCCACCTCCGACCTTCCACCCTCAAGTAGGTCCCCGTGTCAGTTCCCTTCTTTGTGTCCATCTGTATTCAATATTTGGGCTTCACTTTATAAGTGAGAACATGGAGTATTTGGTTTTCTGTTCCTGTGTCAGTTTGCTTAGGATAATGCCTTCCAGCACCATTCATGTTGCTGCAAAGGATATGATCTTGTTCTTTTTATGGTTGCATATTTCATGGTGTAAAGTTGGTAAAGGACATAAAGAGACACTATTCTTTCTTTCTTTCCCTCCCTCCCTCCCTCCCTCCCTCTCTTTCTTTCTCTTTCTTTCTTTCTTTCTTTCTTTCTTTCTTTCTTTCTTTCTTTCTTTCTTTCTTTCTTTCTTTCTTTCTTTCTTTCTTTTTCTTTCTTTCTTTCTTTCTCTTTCTTTCTTTCTTTTTCTTTCTTTCTTTCCCTTTCTTTCTTTCCCTTCCTTCCTTCCTTCCTTCCTTCCTTCCTTCCTTCCTTCCTTCCTTTCTTTCTTTCTTTCTTTCTTTCTTTCTTTCTTTCTTTCTTTCTTTCTTTCTTTCTTTCTTTCTTTCTTTCTTTCTCTTTCTTTCTTTCCCTTTCTTCCTTCTTTTCTTTCTTTCTTTCTTTCTTTCTTTCTTTCTTTCTTTCTTTCTTTCTTTCTTTCTTTCTTTCTTCTCTCTCTCTCTCTCTCTCTCTCTCTCTCTCTCTCTCCCCCCCCCTTTCTTTCTTTCTTTTTTTTTGAGACACAGTCTCTCTCTGTTGCCCAGGGTGGAGTGCAGTGGCACAATCTCTGCTCACTGCAACCCCCACCTTGGGTTCAAGCAATTCTCCTGCCCCAGCCTTCTGAATAGCTGGGACTACAGGCACACACCACCACACCCAGCTAGTTTTTTTTTTGTATTTTTAGTAGAGACAGGGTTTCACCATATTGGTCAGTCTGGTCTGAAACTCCTGAACTTGTGATCTGCTCACCCTGGACTCCCAAAGCACTGGGATTACAGGCATGAGCCACCGCACCTGTCAAATAGACACTTTTCAAAAGAAGACATACACGTACTCAACAAGCATATGAAAAATGTTTAACATCACTAATCATGAGAGAAATGCAAATCAAAATCAGAGTGAGATGCCATCTCATACGAGTCAGAATGGCCATTACTGAAAAGAAAAAATAACAGATGCCAGCCAGGTTGCACAGAAAAGGGAACACTTATACACTGCTGGTGGGAGTGTACATTAATTTAGCTACTGTGGAAAGCAGCTTGGCGATTACTGAAAGAACTCAACCCGGCAATCATGTTATTGCATATATATCCAAAGGAATACAAATCATTCTACCATAAAGACACATGCATGTTTATGTTCATCACAGCACTATTCACAATAGCAAAGACATGGAGTCAAGCTAAATGCTCATAGACTGGTAAATGCCCACGGAGCACTAGTCCATGCCAATGGTAGACTGTATAAAAAATATAAGTAGATTTTTAAAAGCACAAGAGATTGGTTTATAACTCATAGGGATGCCTTATGAGAAATTTTAAGGTCTTTGAGTTCTTTAGCTTTTACTTTGAGTATAATATGAAAATATTACTATGTTTCCCGAGAATCATTTTAGCTATAATTGAGGAGAAAGTAGTTTGGACCAGGTTGACCAGTTACTTATTAGAAGCTAATATGTAGTAACATTTCTGATATATTTTAAAGATAGACTCAGTAGTACTTGATGATGAATTGGATATGGAGTGTAAGAAACAATGAAAGAGAGGGAGGAATCCAAGATCTTTTTGGCCTGAATAACGGACTTAGAAGATTATAGGATGAGCAAGTGTAATAGGATAGGTCAGGAGTTTGGTTTTGTGAATGTTAAAACTCATATGCTTATTCGACACAGAAGTAAAGATCTTGTATAGGTATTTGAATATAAGAGTTACACGTGACTGGATGCGTTGGCTCACACCTGTAATCCCAGCACTTTGGGAGGCCAAGGTGGGTAGATTGCCTGAGCTCAGGAGTTCGAGACCATCCAGAGTAACATGGTGAAAACCCGTCTCTAATAAAAATATGAAAAAAAAAATTAACTGTCTGTGGTGGCACACGCCTCTAGTTCCAGCTACTTGGGAGGCTGAGGCAGGAGAATTGCTTGAAACCAAGGGTGAAGGTTGCAATGAGCCAAGATCACACAACTGTACTCCAGCTTGGGCTACAGAGTGAGACTCTGTCTCAAAACAAACAAACAAACAAAAAAGAGTTACACATAAAAGGACATGGTAAGCATTACTAATATTTACCAATATGTCCAGTTCTCTTCCCCTCCCTAAATATAAGGGATAATACTACTTGTTGACTTTAAGTTAGATATGTCCACATGACTTCTGTTAGCCAACAATATTTGAATGGAACTAATATGTGTCACCTTTGGTTAGAAGCATTGGTCAGAGCATAATCTTTCATGTTATATTCCCATGCTTTGAAACACCCTTAAAGCCTCATTCTGAGATGAGGTTTTGAGATAGTGAAGAAACCTACACTTCAATAAGCAGTATCTTCAATAAACAGACACAAGCTATTAACCTGTATTGCATGTGTTAAATGAGAAAGGAGAGTAAGAGTGTGCTGTGTTAGGACGTTAGAAATAGGGTTTAATACACTAGTTGATTAATACAAATGGCACTCAAAGCTGTAGATTTAATGAGATCATATAAGGGTTAAGTGAAGACAAAAGTAAGAAGTGGTATAAGTACTGAATCCTGAGACACGAAAATGTTAAGAGGATAGAAAGATGAGGACACGTTAGCAAATAGACTAAAGTGGAACAGCCTGATAACAAGTTGTGAAAAAAGTAACTATACAATTAATAGTGATACATTATAGATCATGAAGCTACACATTTTCCTTTGCCTAGTGGGTTTTACCAAAATCAGTGATTCTTTATAAAATATTAAGACTTGTTGCTGAAATTTTATTATTCTTGCTCTTCTTCTGACAACAATAAAGACAAGCCACTGAGTTTAACAAAAGATCATTACCAAAATTGACAATCCTTTTGTTTCCCATACATAATTTGGCAAGATTCATAATTTGAATTTTAGACAGGCCTAACAGCACTACTAATACCCCTAAAAAGCTGATACTTCAAAATATTACAAACAAAAGATAAGAAAATAAAACAATATAAAAATAGGTAATATAACAATGTATAGTTTAAAAGTTATGTTCTGCCTCTATTAGCTGTGTGACTTGGACATGTTTTTTAACTTACTCATGTCATCTTATTCATGTAAAATTAAGGGAATAATCTTGTCAATCTAATGAGTTGCTTTGAAGATTAAAGGATTTATATAGGTAAAGTTTTTGGAAAAAGTTACTTGATACGTGCAATTTTTTAAAGCTATGCATAATTATTAAATTTTTAGGCATCGGCACAGATTATAGATATTGGAAAGTCTAACAGTATCCACTTCACTTCTTCCTTCATGTCTATACACATATAGAGCAATGCGGCTTGAGAAAAATACAGCTCTCTGCTGGCTATTCTCATTTTAAATTCTTGATTCTAACCCTCGATGAGATTATAGTGCTGTCCAAAAGTCACATCATATTTTCTTAATCCATTCATCTCCCCACAATCTTTGACTATTTCTCTTCTTTCCTCAAACATCCAATATTTCTTCCACAACATTTCTCCTAGTAGATCATCACATTCTATTTCTCTGAAAAAGTATAAACAATCAAATAAGAACTCCACACATTGCCACCACAACTACTGCAAAAGTACTTTCATTTGGGGCCAGTACTTTCATGCTGTGCTCTTTCTTTTGTTAAGAATAAACTGGCAATGCATCTAGCTATGGTCAACCTTTTATTTCATGCAGTTAAAACCCTTCACCTCTTGAGTAGTCAAAAATATGGTTTCAGCAATTATGCCTTCTTAGTTTTATACCATTAATTTTCATCTCTTTATTAGATTGTAACCATCAACGTACATATATACTGTCATTTAAACAAATAATCTTTTTCAATTACACTTTACCCTCCAGAAACCAAGTTTGATTTCTTCATATTGCAGCTCAGTTCCTTAGATGTGGTGGGGGTTTTTTGGGGATTTTCTTGGTTTTGTTTTGTTTTTCTGTTTCTCTGATTCCTCTCTTCCAATTTTCTCTTGAACTCACTCTGTTTATTGTCTGTTTCCAATAGTCAACCAAATTAGCTCTTATCAATATCGTCAATGGTCTCCAAAATACTAGAGCCAAAGATTAGTTGTCTCATCATCTCGCTTGAGTCACCAGCTACACTAAACATGTTGGACATGTTCCTCTTTCTATTATTTGTGATGGCATAAATGAGTAGAATATTTCTATAAGGTTTCTTCTGGATGATATTTGTAACTATTGAAAGTTGTAATGATTGTTAAGATTATCGATGGTTTTGAGATAAATCACAGCACTTTGCTTTTCAGCAGAAGTCACAACCCTGATGTAGAAAGGGCAAAGACATTTACCATAAGTAAATAAGGTAGATTAGATGAGAAAAATTCATACTTCATTAAAGGTATGCAAATTTAGAATGTGGCCAATATTCACAGAAAAAACTCTGGTGATGTTTTATAATGAATAACTAGAAAGAGAAAGCTAGTTTAATTATATTGACCAAAGATATATGTCGATGATATTAAAGGCTTCAGAGAAAGTAATTAGGTATGCAGACGCAGGAGCCAAACTACATGAATTGATATCAGACATCTTGCTGCTTGAAAAATGTCTCTATATTTCATTATAGTTACCTATAATAGTGATAATAATTAGGTACACATCATAGAGTTTTTATTAAGATAAAATATTTTAATTAATGTAAAATCTGGCCGGGTGTGGTGGCTCACACCTGTAACCCCAGAACTTTGGGAGGCAAAAGCAGGCAGATCACGAGGTCAGGACGGTGAAACCCCGTCTCTACTAAAAATACAAAAAATTAGCCAGGCACGGTGATATGCACCTATAATTCCTGCTACTAGGGAGGCTGAGGCAGGAGAATAGCTTGAATTCAGAAATTACCCTGCTTAGACATTTTTTTTAAATATATGTGCCCATTTCTAAATCCAACTATCCTAAAGAACAATAACAACATACTATTTAATCCTGGACATCTTGGTCACTCCTGTCAAGCACCATGAGAGATAGGCATTCAGAGATAAGAAGTGTCCAAAATTATAAAATTCATGGAAAAAAAAAAGAAATTTACATTTAAATTCTCTCTTTAATTAAATTGTACTTTAGACAGTTGAAAGTAAAATAAAATGAGAGAGTCAACAGGTCTTTGATGAGATTGAAGGCTAAGGTAGATTGCAGATATTATCAGATGGTAGTATAAATTTTGTGCACCATTAAATGTGGTGACCTAAGAGATCAGTGATGGCAGTATACGTCATTTGAAAAGCTCAGGGACCAAAGGAAATTAGAGTTTGATAAAATATAAACACAAAGCACAACTAAAGAGACAATATCTGGCTAGTTAGAAGGAAAAAAAAAAAACTGTAGCTAAAATGCAATCATTTTTTGCAGAGATTTTTGTATGTGTTTATGGAATGTGCAAACAAACTTCTCTCAGTGACTTGCTGTTTTTTTATGAAAGACTTCCTACTTTCTCACTCTTCCATAAGATGATAAGATCTCTGTTATTATATTAAATAATTAGCTCTTCTGTTAAATAATTAGCTCTTCTAAGTATCCTGTCTTCAAAATTTCTGTTACCCAAAAGCTATTTTAAAATCTGTCTAATATGAAACGTTTAACATACAGAAATTTATATATTTTTTATTATTATATATTTTATGTAATGTTTATGTAATATATATAAATTAGGAAATGTTAATAGGTGTTAGAAAGGTATCATCTAATTTTATAATTTTTGAATTTTACAATAATTTTTTAATTGTAATAACTTGAATCTTCTTTCATGTGCAATAAACTATTTTTATTAATTATAGCATACTTTCTTGATAAAATGAATAAATTAAATTGGTTTTTCAATATTAAGCATGTTTACGCAGCTTTAAATAAATACAAGGTTAAAAAATAGTACCGACATATTTCTATTTCTATTTTCTTCATGACCCTTAGAGACTAACCTGGGCGACATGAGGAGACCCTGTCTCTAAAAAAAATGCAAAAACTCACCTGGTGTGGTGACACGTGCCTGTAGAACCAGATACTCGGGAGGCTGAGGTGGGAGGATCACCTGAGCCTGAGGAGGGCAAGGATGCCGTGAGTCGTGATTGCACCACTGCACTCCAGCGTGGGTGACAAAGTGAGACCCCCATCTCAAATAATAATAATAATATTTTTAAAGTGTTTATCATTGCAATAAATTTGTACATTTATGAACATAAACCATAGATCCCCCAAATCTCAAATACTATGGAATAATAAACAACTGATACGATTGAGGTCCTTGGCAGTGGCTAGGACCCGGTATTTTCTAAACTGGTTTAGTTTAGAAAAGCTACACTTAGGTAGGCAAAAAGTTAATTAAGCCACAATTTATTTAAACTTGCATAATGTGATTGCTATTTAAGGTGCTATATAGACACTGTTGATGGCAAGCACTGCCTTCAAAATATGTAAATAGTACTCATTCTGTACAAACTGATAGTCTATTTAGAAAATAAATACAGCATACAAATTATTGTTTCATAGAGTCTGTATTTTCCCAAATGGGATGAGATTATGTTCAAAGTAATTATGTTAGTCTAATTACTTTTTCAACTTTCTAATTTTTACTACAATTATATTTGAGTGTTATTTTTAAGAAATACATAATCCCATAATGTCTGCTCAATAGACTCTAGAGACTATATTCTTCACAGTATCTAAATCATACCTTTGGAGGAAATTGGGAATTTACAAAAATAAATTACAACATATCAGTGTACTTTTATATATCAGAGGCTGTTCTTCAGGCAAATGTGGGAACCAAGACACTTTATTCTAACGCCTAATTTTTTCTGTATATAACTATTTCTTTCACCATCAAAGTACTATTTACATGGAAATTATAAGGATTTTGATTATTGTAAATTAACTCAATTCCACAAAATGCCTCCCTAATATCTGTAAGAGATAAGACTAGATACAGTGATTCTCAAAGATTAAAGTTAAAAGATGCCCACTATTACTAACACTGGGTAGCTTAAACACATGCTAGAAAAAAAAGCGATCTGATAGTTTTGATAGTGATAAATTTTGTAAAAATGGCCCAGACTTAGTGTGATGGGAGAGAAACTTTAAGCAGAGATTGCTTTTGAACATACATTAGAGGATTAGGGGAGAGCACAAGCAGTAATTCATATGCCACATGCAAGACATTAGAATTATTTTCTTGTTTCTGGAGTGCAAAGTTGGAGGCAGAATGTAGTCAGAGGTGACACTGGAGAGAGACTGACAAGCCACACTAAGTGGTAATTGGGTGATACTTATGAAGCTTAGAATTCATCCATAGGTAATATGCTGTCAATTATTATTTGTAATTTATTTTATTGGATTTTAAAAGCACCTATTTAATAAAATAATGGTTTCTTGTAAAATGTTAAATAATAAAAAGATATGTATAGTCCATGTGTACAATATTCACTAATTTATTTCCTTTTCCAAATGCCCACAACTATAATAATATAGTTTATTTCTTATACATTTGTAAAATGTTCATTCAATTGTACACAGTGTTTTCATAGGTTTATTGAGGTTGTGAAAGATAAATCTGGTTAACAATTCCAGAGCATGGGAAGTTAGTTTGAAAATAGAGATAAGAACTGCTTTCAAGTGAAATGGAATAGCTAAAGAAAGACCAAGGGTAAGAGTAAAATAAGAAGTAAAATATTTATATAAAATTCAGGCATTTGAAGCCAAAGAACTATGGAGGCAATGGCGCTTAAAGGATTAAGATATTAGAGAAAGAAAAATCTGAGAGTTTATCTGCCTTCTGAAGCCTGTTTGACTCTGTGAATATGTCAATTCAAATTCTGGTAGAAGGCTGAGACCTTGGGATTGTAAGACTCATGAAACACAGCTGCTAAAACAATGAAACCAACGAGCTGCAGGCAGGTACTGGAGGACCCAGGCCATGGCCAAATTTATCCACAAGAACAATTGTTAAATTCTGTAGTTATTAAGGAGAAGGAGGAAAAATCTATACAGTTTTCACCTATGAAGGAGTAATTGGATGAGACTTGCCCTCACACATTAAACAACAATAAAAATGGAGAAAATAGATGAGACCATTGCTTTTAGATATTTGACAACCGGCAGGGCAGGAGTGATCTCTGAGAGGAGGACAACTATGAGATGGAATATGTTTGTACTGGGCTCAGGAAGTTTGAGAGATAGATGGCGATATGTGGTGGGATGGGAGGATGGGATGTGTTTGTACTGGGCTCAGGAAGTTTGAGAGATATATGGCGATATGTGGTGGGATGGGAGGATGGGATGTGTTTGTACTGGGCTCAGGAAGTTTGAGAGATATATGGCGATATGTGGTGGGATGGGAGGATGGGATGTGTTTGTACTGGGCTTGTTTGTTTTGAGCCCGGGGCTGAGGAATGTGCCCGGCTCCTTTCACCATCACCCTGGCTTTCTGCCTGGAGATAATTGCATGATCATGGCAAAAGAAGGAGAACTCAAGAGAGATTAGTAATTTTGGCAAGGTAAAGAGAATTAAATTTCATTTAAAGGAGGGTGTGGCAATGGGAATTGTTGGGGCAGAGTACTGAAGAGAGAGATCAATGCCGGGAAACTTGAATCTGCTTAAAAGCCTCCTCTCTCTCTTTGTCTGAATATCAATCTCTACATTCATTAAGTTTAACTTTAGGAGGCCAAACCACAACGACAATGAAAAAGACAATGTCTGGGAAGCTGTAAGCTGGAAAATTCCCTGAGCACCCCCAAGGCTGTGAATCATTTTGATTTATTACACAGAGTAGGGAAATATTGTGGCATATTTGGGGTGCTTAGTAGATGCTTTCAAAGAGCTCCATCATGTTACAGGGACTAAACTAAAGGAAAGACTACTCTAGACCCACTGTAAAAAAAGCCTTAAAAAAAGCGTGGAAAAGATCAAGCTGATCCACACATAGCACACCAATGTATGTGAAATAGGCTAAAAAAGAGGTTTTCTCATTATAATTGTTAAAATATAATATTTGTTGGTTCATGTTATTACTTGGTCCTATAGTAGTTCAGACAAACAAATCCAGTAAAGATTTTTAAGTTAGGATGGAATTGGTTCACCTTAAAGATTTGTTTATTTTAACTGCATCCGTATTTTATCCATTTTTCACTTATATTTTTCTTCCTTCAATCTAAGCAAAATCTATTTTCTCCAAAGATGAAAAATCCATTCTTGAAATATAAATTCACCACAGTTACACGTCTGTGCTTTTTTGTAAGTTTCTCTGTTATTTTCAGAATCACAAATATCAATTATAGCAGGGGTAGTAACAGCTGGTGATCTTACTGCTGTTGTCTCTATTGCTACTATTGTGGGTTCTCTGGCCCTATTTTTCTAATCTCTAATCATGCAGTACTTTTGATGAATAATAATTAACAGATTGATGAATATATCAAAAGAGGTTAAACTCAGGGCAGTAGTAGGCAGTGTTTACTCCCACATTAGTTAATTTTCTCTTGAAATGAGATTCAGAGTGTATAATACATGTAACTGAAATTATAGTTCAATGTTATTTTTCAGATATAGTGTGACAAATTTGATTTCCGAAAGGTTAGAATAAATGATTTGATATTTTAAAAGGTCAAAAATATCATATTTTTAGTTATTTTTCACAGCAGCAAATAAATGGTCATTACTTATTACTAAGTTTTTCAAATCAAAGTTTGTTTTGGAGGGAAAGTGAAGGAGGAAGAATTGATTTTTAAAGAATACCTACAATATATTAAAGGTTTCTAATCTATTTCCTTATAAATAAGACTAGACGTTTTACTGGATATGAATGTTAAAACTCTGGATAATAAGGTAATGTACTTGCATGCATACTTTTTCTTAAGGAATCAAGCAGTTTAATCAATTACTCATCCTGTTTTTGCTAACTTAGATGCTGCCTATAATAAAAAATCCATTTAATTCATTATCTTCTCTCAGTGAAATATTTTATTTGGGAAGTTAACATATATATATTTGTACTTCACACAGGAATACAAATAGTGAGTGATTCACACACTATGTGTGAGCCAGTTAAATGAAGGCAATATGATTAATTATTATAAAACAGTGAAAGGAATATAAGTAAAGGACCTAATTTATGGTGAACATTTTATAAACGTGCATTACATTTTTAATCATCATCTTACAAACCTGAAAGTAATTATTTTATAGTTGCAACCCAATAAGCTATACATGCTATGAACTTTAATCACTTTCAAATTGTGTTAGAGGTATAAAATATTGACATGTTTAGGATGTAAATATGGATATAAAGATAAACTGATTTCAGAAGAATACACAAATA
This sequence comes from Macaca fascicularis, assembly GCF_037993035.2. Taxonomy (NCBI): domain Eukaryota; kingdom Metazoa; phylum Chordata; class Mammalia; order Primates; family Cercopithecidae; genus Macaca; species Macaca fascicularis. The sequence goes on along the minus strand of NC_088380.1, from coordinate 89,797,884 downwards.
TATGTGAATACTGTGTACACTTCCTATTGAAAATAGGACATCACGTTTCTTTTTCCGTGTCAAAGTGGTTTTTGGTTAAAAATACATCCCATTTACCACCAAAACGCAATTTAGATAAAAAAAAAATGAATACTGTTTGTGATTGTTTAGATGGTGAAAAGGCAACATACATAGCCGGCCATAATAATGATCCCACCATCTACTTTTTTATACATCTTATTCTATAACTTTATAAAACATTCTCAGAATCAATTCTGTCCAAGTTCTAGCCTTAATGTCATCCTTCTCTGTCAAATTAACCTCTTATCCTACCACCTAGACATCAAAAAAGTCCAAATTACTAGCCAAGAAGTGGAAGAATGCTTCTTGAGTGACTGTGGAGGAAAGTAAATTAGATGGGTCAGGTCAGTAGTCTGTAGAGGAAAGGTTAATGAGAAGGGCTGAAAAAAACAATGATTAACACTTTTATTGTATGTATATACTTTAGAATATTTGTTGAAAACTGAGACTCCTTCCAGGCAAAGCATACGTTTGTAAATATCTAACAGCATTTTAAAGTTCACTGAGGTTATGGAAAATGGTTTCATTACCTGATGTCTCTGCCACATTTCCAGCTTCAAATTTTCCATGATGTAGAATTGAGTTATATTATTGTGACTAAGTGCTTTGTTTTCGTTTCTTCTGAATCAATGTTGATGTGTCTTTCATTGCAGCCTTTATACTCTCTATTCCATGAAATACAAGAAGATAAGAGAAAAATAAAAATATAAACACTTCTGAACTAAGCCATTTCTATTTCTTTCCAGCTACTATGTTGTCATTTATTCTGTTCTGCCTTTCAACATGATTATTCAACCCTGTTTAAGGCATTTTAAGTTAAAAATAACTCTTTATTTTTACAATAGTAATGTACAATAATATTAACTTCAGATTGTTGAATGGTTACATCTTACCTAAATAATAAGAGACTTGGTGTTAAATGTAAATTGAATAGTAAAAGCTAAGTTACAGAAGTCCAAAGATTGGTATGGACTCGCTTCTCCCTGTAATGTTGATTTCTAAATGACAAAACAAAAAACAAAAAACAAAAAGCAAAGCAAAACAAAACACTTCTGTAATTATTTTATCTTGAAATTAACTCTAAAAGTGCCACAACCTGATCTTCTTTGTTATGGCAGAGCAAGATTAAAATGTGTTTCACTCTCAGCTATTTATTTGCTTGGCACACTTTCAAAAAATGTTTTGCATTTCGCTGGCATGAAAGGATTTTTACTCCTGAGCTTTGCTTTAATTAAGAAATCTAGGCAGGGCATGGTGGCTCATGCCTGTAATCCCAGCACTTTGGGAGGCTCAGGCAGGTGGATCACCTGAGGTCAGGAGTTCGAGACCAGCCTGGCCAACATGGTGAAATCCTACCTCTACTAAAAATACAAAAATTAGTCAGGCATGGTGGCACGTGCCTGTAATCCCAGCTACTAGGGGAGTTGAGGCAGGAGGATCACTTGAACTTGAGAGGTGGAGGTTGCAGTGAGCTGAGATTGCACCACTGCACTCCAGCCTGGGCAACAGAGTGAAACTCCATCTCAAAAAAAAAAAAAAAAAAAGTCTGTTTTATAGTGCTCTACTCTTCAAATTCTGCCATGGGTGCAACATTTGAATGTCACTAAAACTGGCATAAGACATTTGATTTTATCTTGGCTTTCAGATTGTGTTAACAGGTTTTAACAACTCCCAATCCCTCCCCAGCAAAGTACCTTGCAAAAGATCTCATTTCAATTGCATTTATGTATCACTATTACCAATCAGTATATATTCTTTGAAGTTCCTGTGGACAAGAGCAATACTATAATTGAGGCTAGTTTTCCACATGCCAAACTTTAATTGGAAATTTCAAGTGATGGCCGGTAACTCAGTTTCTTTTATCTAACTGCACTGCAAGTAATAGTTCCAAAATTAGAACAACTTATTTGAATATCTTTAGTGACTAAATTGATCATTGTACATGTATCCATTAGTGAATTTTGTAGGTTAAGTTATACATTTAACCAACAAATATTTTGAGGTAAAGCTATATACATACTGACTTAGAAATTCATTTACCTAACATTTTATGTTAAATTTAAAAATTGAGGACTTTGATACTATTATTTTTATAAGCAAAATTAGCATTTACACCTAGAAAGACATGTGGACATATGGACATCCACAGACTCACAAATAAAATGTTTATCGGCCGGGCGCGGTGGCTCAAGCCTGTAATCCCAGCACTTTGGGAGGCCGAGACGGGCGGATCAGGAGGTCAGGAGATCGAGACCATCCTGGCTAACACGGTGAAACCCCGTCTCTACTAAAAAATACAAAAAACTAGCCGGGCGAGGTGGCGGGCGCCTGTAGTCCCAGCTACTCGGGAGGCTGAGGCAGGAGAATGGCGGGAACCCGGGAGGCGGAGCTTGCAGTGAGCTGAGATCCGGCCACAGCACTCCAGCCTGGGCGACAGAGCGAGACTCTGTCTCAAAAAAAAAAAAAAAAAAAAATGTTTATCATTTGGGAAAGGCAAGAATGCTTTACTAGCTTTACATTCAAAGGAAGCAATTGTAGTAAAACTGTTATAGTTAATTTTCTATTTTTCCCTACTCTTAATTTTCTAACTATGTATCCAAGTACTAATATTTTTGAAACTATTAGACCTTATCCAGAGCACCAATAGAGGCCATTTTTATGTCTTCAAAAAAAGAAAAAAAAAGACTAATAATACATTTATTTCAGCAGAAATATTAAAATATTTGGTGCCCTGATCTTAACATTAGTAGAAATTATTACATTTCTGAAACAAAGGCATGAATTAAATCGAGTCTATAAGAATAAAAATATTCAAATGTGGATTTTTGTAAAATCGATTTCATGAACGATAAAGCAACTCTTTATTGTAATGTTGATCCTTTTTTCTTTATAAATACATTTTATTGGAGATATTATTTTCACTGAGCCTTGACTTCCCAGGCTCAAGCAATCCTCCTGCCTCACCCTGCTGAGTATGTTATGGGTTGTTAGGCATGAGCGAGGCTGGAGAGGGTTTTTCCCCATCCACTAGGAATGTCCAGTGGTGGTTTGGCAATTGTCACATTGCCTCTCTAGAAGTGATAAATTGGCAGCCAGTCCTGATGATCCACACCTGTTGCACCTGCATTAATTGGTGGATGCAGATGCCAGGGAGAAGCAACTTCCTGGGCAGGTACACTAAGAGACAAAATGACGGAATATGACCTTCCGGGGGATCATGGCAGAAGAAGGGGGAAAAAAGCTGCAAATGGGCATGGGCACAACTTCCTAAACACACTGAGCATGCTCACCTCCTGAGAGTAAGAAAGGCACTGAGCATGCAGGCAGCTCACAGGGAAGAATCATGGGAAAGGGGCCAGCCTATGAAGTTTTAATATCAAGGTTAAACAGGGAACTTAACCTTGGTGCTCGCTTGGGTCTCTTCCAAGCATACTTTCCTTTTTTTCCTGTTCTAAAGACTTTTTAAATAAACTCCATTCCTGCTCTAAAGGTTGTCTCAGTCTCTTTTTGTGCCTTATGTCCCTCAGCTGAATTCTTTTTTCTGAGGAGGCAAGAACTGAGGTTGCTGCAGACCCATACGAATTCACCACCAGTTATTCGAATACCTTCCACCAGTAACAAGTAGCTGGGAACACAGGTGTGAGCCACCATGCCAGGCTAATTTATCTTATTTTTAGTAGAGATGGGGTCTGGTTATGTTGCCCAGGTTGGTCTCAAACTCCTGGGTTCAAGCAATCTGCCTAGCTTGGCCTCCCAAAGTGCTGGGATTACAGGCATGAGCCACTGTGGTTGGCCAAATTCTTCTTTTATTCTCCATAGCTAGAGCAAAACTTAATCTAGGAAAATATTAACATTTTAGAACATACTTTTAATTTCAATTAAAGCTTGTGGTATATTTATTTTACATAGTAAAATACTTTCAAGCAACACATACATGGATTATTTAAGTCCTCTGTGCAAAATGAATGTAGATTATAAAATAATTGCTAATTGTACAATTTTAAAGATAATTTCCAGACTTCTTTAGAAAAATTTTAGATACAAATAGTTAAAGTCATTGAAATGAATCTAATCTCTTATTATGTACTAGTAATTTCATCTCTATTGTTCCTATTAAATGATAAGTAGTAGGTGCTGAGCTTGAATATATGTTTTATACTGTACTGAAAAAGGACCCAGAATGTGGGCTATGTATGAAAGTATATCTAACTGCAGATCTGCTATTTACTTGTCTCTTGTCTCTGGTAGTATAATTTACTTTTCTGGGATTAAGATCCTTGAGAAGAGAGTAAAGGATTACATCCCCTTAAATATTTCATAATTTTAAAGGAAATCCAACAAAAACTTAAAATCCTGCCTGAGTAAATTTCCAATCAAATATGTTTGTATATATTTGGATAAGTTGTTCTCTACATAATTTTACAAAATAGCTTGAAAATGTAACTTCTCAGCAACTTTAATGAGCAGTATATTTTGTATAATCTTGAAGATTGAGGAGACAGATTGAATATAATTTACACTAAATTTTCTTCAAAGTAAAAGTCAACTTATAAGTGAAAGAAGTAAGACAAGGAAAGAAATCACACATAGAATGAGAAGGTTAAAATACAAAAAAGAGTAGAAAACATTTTTAGAGAAATTAGGCATCATTCTTTTAACTATCCAACGGGGTCACCTTGCCCACTACCTAGACAGAGACCATTTATCAAGACAGGGGAATTGCAATGGAGAAACAGCAATTCACGAAAAGCTGGCTGTGTGGGAGACCAGAGTTTTATTATTACTCAAATCAGTTTCCCCAAGCCTTCAGATATGGGAGTTTTTAAAGATAATTTGGCATGTAGGGGCTCAGGAAGTGGAGAGTGCTGATTGGTCAGGTTGGAGATGGAATCATTGCTGTCTTCCATTCCTGTGTGGGATCGCAGAACTGGTTGACCCAGATTACCAGTCTGGGTGGTGTCAGCTGATCCACTGAGTGCAGGGTCTGCAAAACATCTCAAGTATTGATCTTAGGCTTTACAGTAGTAATGTTATCCCCAGGAGCAATTTGGGTAGGTTCAGACTCTTGCAGCCAGAGGCTGTCTGACCCTTAAACCATAATTTCTAATCTTGTAGCTAATTTGTTAGTCCTACAAAGGCAAACTGATCCCCAGGAAAGAAGGGGGACTTTTCGGAAAAGGGATATTATCATTTTTGTTTCAGAGTCAAATCATAACTAATTCTTTCCCAAGAGTAGTTTGACCTATGTTCCCCAAATGAACAAGGACAGTTTAAAAGGTAGAAGCAAGATGGAGTCAATTATGTCTGATCTCTTTCACTATAATAATTTTTCAATTTTTGCAAAGGTAGCTTCTTTCTCATCATAAAAACTGTGCAACTAAATTAACTGAAGTTTTACATTAATAATCACTGTAGAAAAACATGTTTTTATTGTTTTTATGGAACAAGCTTCTCATTAGTTGTTCCAGGAAAGTTGAATAGGCTTTAATATCATTTACGAAAATTGTTAGTAAAATGCTTGGGGGTATATTTTTAAACTGGTAATTGAGGGAATAGTAATTAGTTTCAGCAGGAATCATAGTGTTTTAGCATCTTATTCCCATCCATGGAACTACCAGTGCTATTTCTGTCATTCTTCTCTATTACATACTATCTGTCCTTCAGTTAAAGTAGCTATTAACTTTGATATTGTATTCCAATGAACTTTTAATAACCTAATATCTTAGTTTAAATGATGTTTTTTAAAAAACAAAGAAAGTAAAAGCTTATAATGGGTATAACTGAAAAGGGCCTGAAAGAACTTCTAGTCCAACCACTTAATTTTATTCACTACATCCAATCGTAGTGGAATCTTACAAATTCATTTTACCTTTCACACACACTATTATATACTTTTCCATAATATTATAAAATAATAGTTAGCTATTGAATGGAATTAAAATATTTTACCCCGAAATATATTTCTTTGACCTATGTTGAAATAGCTACCTCTTAGCTATATCCTGGCAGAAGTGGTCCTGCAAAAGCTGTGTTAAGCGGTGAAAATTTGCATCTGTAGGGAATCTACATGAATGCAGCCATTCCCCTGCTCCTTTCTATGTCTTTCCAAAGATCCAGGAGGGATTGAATGTCAGACACTTTTACAAGTCTACAAAGAAACATTTATCATTTATTTTTTTCTGAGGTAGACTTCATCTATGTAACAAGGCCACCTTTGCTCACTAAGCTTCTTCTCTCTCCCATAAACCATTTTACCAGGATTTAAGCCCACATTTTTTTTTCCTGTAACTTCAAAATGGTACATTTCTGTAACTCATTGGGAAGGGGGGTTTTCATTCTGAAGATTCTCATTTTTATGTGTTAAAAATATGTTGCATGCCTTTACTCCTAGTAGTCAATCTGCCTCATGTCAGTGATTATTAGGGAAAATTTATGGGGCCAAGAGCCTATGTCCCACACACTATCAAAATGGAAAGATAATGTAATAGTAGTAGTGTATTTCCAAAAAATATATACCAATAAATTGTTTTGAGATATAGCCTGGGATTGGCGGTTGGGACAGGGAAGAGAATAAACAAAACTATCTCGGTATTTTTGGATAGAAGGAAAATTATGTTATTTTTTCATGCTTCACTGAAGAATTCATTCTTTGCAGATTATGGAACTAACATTGGAATTTCTCTTAACTTAATGCCCTGTAAATTTGGATGTACTTTGGGGGATATGGATACATTCTTATGTAAATTCATTTTCATATATTTGTATAAAATAAATATTCTAATATTTGAGACCTCAAATAATTTTTATGCCTCTGAATTGAGTCATGACCCTCTCTCATGTGAAATAGCAATGATGCCAACCACTCTATAAGACAGCCATAAAGAAAAAAATGAAATAAAAAGCTATTCAAATAAAAGGCTTTATGATGATGATAAGTTTCATATTTTAAAGATAATCCAACATATACAAACTTAAGATTCTAAGAAAAATCATTAAATTGTGTACCTTCCGATTTTGTTCTGCCTTTCTTAGAACATAGACACTTGATTTTTCCAGAAATACTGAGGCAGAACAGCAAAAACAAATCTTTCTGTTTTTAATTATAAAGATATTTCTTCACTACAAACATAATCAAATGCAGGTTCAGCTGTTCACCGCTTGCAAAATCAAATAATAGGGATGGGGTGTAATAGAAGGAAAGTGACTTTATTTTCCAAAGCTTGCAGTGGGGAAGTGGTTTGGCACCTACTTTAATAAAACTGCTTCAAAATTCTTAGGCAAAATCCCAAGATTTAAGAAGGGGAAGTATGGTGTGGAGGGCATGCAGTGGAGCAAAGCAGTGGAACTCTGTGACTTGTTCAGATGACTTATCTTGAGTTATTGCCCCATCTGGTGAATGGGCTGGCGCCATCTCAGGCTTTACTGTGTGGTAAATTAGCTACAGCCTTGAAGTAATCTCCTGGTGGGGGAGAATTCCATAAGCATCTGGATTGTCTAAAGATTCCATCTCTGAAACTTCTTTAAGCAAACATAATTAGATAAGCTAGCAATTCAAGGGAGTGTGCCTAGTGGAAAGTAGGAGAGTAAAGGTTAGGAACTTTACCTATGGGGAAGACAGTGACTTAAATTTTACATAATATACCTTGCCTTCGTTTAGATCTAAGTCTGTGACTTTGCAATGTGAACTTTTTACTTTGTTTCACCTAAGTCATGTCTTTGGAGATGCAAATTTCGAGTTGCCTAGTCAACAATTGTTTAGAACATAGAATGGATAATCAAGAGATTAATAGTCTAACAGAGCAGGTAAAAGTTTTGACAACAGGCAAATGAAAAATCTTAAATCTATAAGATCTGCCTCTGTCTATGGGCCTATCATTTCTATATGTTTATATGTGTCATGTGGAAATGATATTTCACTATCAAATTTTATGAAAGAACTTCAATTAATTGGTTTAAAGAAAAGTAAGCAATTAGACTAATAGAATCTAGCTCAGATGCCTTTTAGTTCACGTGACTTCAGTTATCTTTGGTAAGAGTAATTTAGTCTCAAAATTCTCTCTATTAATTTAAAACCTTTAAGATATGTTATGTTAAATTAACTAAATCTAGTTTTTGTTTTTTGTTTTTGTTTTTTGTCCCATTGGGAATTAAAGTTACTAAGAGTTAAAATAGTAGGCTAGTAAGATTTGTTCCTGGTGAAGTTTATAAAAAACATGAGAATGTTTTTTTGCTAAAGAAAATGTAATTTTTTTCTAGTTTAGAGACTATTTAAAGTTTGCTTTAAAATAAAGAAAAAAATGGGCCGGGCGCGGTGGCTCAAGCCTGTAATCCCAGCACTTTGGGAGGCCGAGACGGGTGGATCACGAGGTCAGGAGATCGAGACCATCCTGGCTAACACGGTGAAACCCCGTCTCTACTAAAAATACAAAAAAAAAACTAGCCGGGCGAGGTGGCGGGCGCCTGTAGTCCCAGCTACTCAGGAGGCTGAGGCAGGAGAATGGCGCAAACCCGGGAGGCGGAGCTTGCAGTGAGCTGAGATCCGGCCACTGCACTCCAGCCCGGGCTAGAGAGCAAGACTCCGTCTCAAAAAAAAAAAAAAAAAAAAAAAAAAAAAGAAAAAAATGATATAGGTGAAACTAAATGAATAAAAAGATGAAAAATAAAAGTGTGGCAATAAAGAAACTTTGATTTCTGGATGGCTACCCTGTCACCTATAGTACTGGAGCGGCAGCTGGGCTTCATTCAGTTATTAAAGATAGAAGATCCAGGGGAATTTAGAGATTGTTTATACTTCTGGGGAGTTGGTTCACAGGATGCATAAGGAAATGCAAACTAATAAAGAAAAAGCAAAATATTCAATCCGTTGATTATACTTATCCATAATAGGTAAAATAAATGTGAAACAATCGTGTGTTGGGCCTTAAGACAGGACCAAAGATAGATGTGGTGCTATCTGAGTTCAGATCATTCACCTGAAAGCTATGCACAAAAGGAAATATTAAACCAGGTCAACAGAAAGTACCTCTGACACTTGTGATTACCAATACGGTGGTCAACGTGGGGGAAATGTTACCAACAGTGGATCCATATGGGTCTGCAGCAACCTCAGTTCTTGCCTCCTCAGAGGAAAGAATTTGACCAAGGAGTCATAAGCCATAAAGAGAGACTGAGGCAAGATTTAAAGCAGGAGTAAAGTTTATTAAAAAACTTTAGAGCATGAATGAAAGGAAGTTAAAGTACACTTGGAAGAGGGCCAAGTGGATGACTTGAGAGATCAAGTGCCTAGTTTGACCTTTGACTCAGGATGTTATATGTTGGCATACTTCTGTGTCCCTTCTCCCCTGATTCTTCCCTCGAGGTGGGCTGTCCATATGCGCGCTGTCCTGACAGCACTTGGGAGGGGTCACATGCACAGTGTGTTTACTGGAGGTGTACGCATATGCGTTTGAGGCATTCTTTCCTTACCAAAGTCCCTGGTAGGTCATATAGCAGTTAAACGCCTTCAATTTGATTTTTTTTTCTTTTTCTTTTTCTTTTTTTGACAGAGTTTTGCTCTTGTTGCCCAGCTGGAATACAACGGCACAATCTCGGCTCACTGCAACCTTGAAACCTTCGTCTCCTGGGATCAAGCAATTCTCCTGCCTCAGCCTTCTGAGTAGTTGGGATTACAGGAGCACACCACCACACCAGACTTATTTTTATACTTTTAGTAGAGATGGGGTTTCATCATGTTGGCCAGGCTGGTCTCGAACTGATGTCCTCAGGTGATTCACCCACCTCAGCCTCCCAAAGTGCTGGGATGACAGGCGTGAGCCACCACACCCGGCCATCTTGCTTCGTAATGCACATGCGTTAGCCCACTCGCCCAGCTCCTAATATCTTATTGTCAAGCTGCTGATCACAAATTTCAGGTGTTTCTATCTATTGAGACACTGCCTTTCCCTGGCACTAGCTGTGACCAATTATTACTTTAGAAAGACACTTATCAACCCCCTACCATTCCCTGATGGTTGCCTGACATTCCTGGTGGAGTGTGGGGGATCCCTCTCCTGCCCTGCTCATGTCTGACCAGCTATCTACTGTAATAGAAGGGCAAAACCTAGTAACTATTAAAACCACAGGGTGTAATATAAAGAAATTGTTCAATTTTGTGAGTTGGTATCATCGGCTTCTTGAGAAACCTTTACTAAAATGGATGGTAATAATAAATAATTTAAGGTAAGTATCTTTAATTTTAAATGCTACAGAATGAAAGAACATGTTTGGGTTCATACAGGAACCACAGCTCACTATTAAACTAAAGGGGTGGCCTGCCCCTCCACACCTGTGGGCATTTCTCGTTAGGAGAACGAGAGTCTTGAGAAAAGAAATGAGACACAGGGAAAAAGTATAGAGAAAGAAAAAGTGGGTCCAGGGGACCGGCGCTCAGCATACAGAGGACCGGCGCCAGCACCGGTCTCTGAGTTCCCTCAGTATTTATTGATCATTATCTTTACCATCTTGGAAAATGGGAAGTGGCAGGACAATAGGATCATAGTAGCGAGAAGGTCAACAGTACGACATATGAATAAAGATCTCTGTGACATGAATAAGTTTAAGGAAAAGTGTTGTGCCTTGATATGCATATGCAAACAACTCCATAAACTTTTTTAGTGCATAAAGAGCAGCATTGCAGCTAGCAAGTCCCACCTTCAGCCCTAAGGCGGTTTTCTCCTTTCTCAGTAAATAGAACATACAATCGGGTTTTATACTGAGAAGTTCCATTGCCCAGGGACGGGCAGGAGACAGATGCTTTTCTCTATCTCAACTGCTCAGAGGCCTTCTTTCCTCTTAGACTAATCCTCCTCAGCACAGACCCTTCATGGGTGTCAGGCTGGGGGATGATCAAGTCTTTCCCTTCCCACGAGGCCGTATTTCAGACTATCACATGGGAAGAAACCTTGGACAATACCTAGCTTTCCTAGGCAGAGGTCCCTGCAACCTTCCGCAGTGTATGTGTTCCTGGGTACTTCAGGTTAAGAGAATGGTGATGACTTTTCACAAGCATACTGCCTTCAGGTACTTGTTTAACAAAGCACATCCTGCACATCCCCAAATCCCTTAAACCTTGAGTCACCACAGCACATGTCTCTTGCAAGGACAGGGTTGGGGGTAGGGTTACAGATTAACAGCATCTCAAATACAGAACAAAATGGAGTCTCTTATGTCTACTTCTTTCTATATAGACACAGTAACAGTCTGATCTCTCTTTTCCCCACATTAAACAATTGCTGATGTGTATATGCAATCCAGAAACACAGAAAGTTATTCTTGATAGAACAGCCAGCTCTGGTGGACCAGAGTGTTTTGTTTCGTTTTTGGTTCTCTATTACTAATATTAATAGACGCAAAGACTAAATATCAATAAAGGCCAAAACGAGCGAAGACAGTGGCAGCCCTTTTATTTGCAAATATGCACACATTCTCAGGCGAAGTTCTCTGGTCCTCGGGTGTGGGGGGCCAGGGAAGTCGCGCCGGCGCTCTGGGGTGATGTTCTCCGGTCCACAAATGCGGGGGCCGAAGAAGTCACACCGGCTCCTGCCCACGGCAGACTTTTATGCCTGGGAGCTAGAAGGGGAGGAGTTCGGGGCGTGTGTGTAGGAGTGGCTTTTTGAATTTCGGTGTCCCCGGCTTGACGTCATTCTGCGCATGCTCAGTTGATTTGGTTCTTTTCCCGGGCGCGGGAAAATCTGTGATGAAGAACCCGGAAACAATAGGGACTGCTCCATCTTGTTCACCTTCCTCCATCTTGTCCCTTTTCCCTCACCCAAACACAGAGAAAAGCCACTGCAAGGTCTGTTTGCCCTAAGAAAGTGACTGCCCAGCTCTCCCTATAAAATCCAAGTGGAGGACCCCAGATGCAGCAGCTGATATGCTTCATATGCAAGCCATGTGGGACTGGCTTTACGATGACTGAGACATTTACCCACTGAATATGCCCATTACCCAAGTTACGGTAAGTACTCTGGCTGAGGGAGCTCCTTCTACATGAGCACCCCGGGTGACATTACTCCTGAAGCTTTATCAAATTTGCTATTGCAGCTCTCCCTCATTCGTCTTATAGATACTAATAAAACATTAGAGTAAAAAACAAAACAAACAAACAAACAAAAAACCAGGCAAGGTGGCTCACGCCTCTAATCCCAGCACTTTGGGAGGCCAAGGCAAGCAGATCCCTTGAGGTCGGGAGTTCAAGACCAGCCTGTCCAACATGGAGAAACCCCGTCTCTACTAAAAATACAAAATTAGCTGGACGTGGTGGCACATGCCTGTAATGCCAGCTACTTGGGAGCCTGAGGCAGGAGAACCGCTTGAACCCAGGAGGCGGAGGTTGCGCTGAGCAGAGATCGTGCCATTGCACTCCAGCCTGGGCAACAAGAGCAAAACTCTGTCTCAAATAAATAAATAAATAAATACATAAATACATAAATAAAAGGCAGGGGGAAAGATCAAACGGAGTCAAAGGACTCATCCCAAAAGAGTGGAAATCTTTAGATAGTTACTAAGAAATGAAATAAATAAAATTAATATTATGGTGTTAAAGCAAGGTCTTAATACAACACTATTGAAGGTTAGATGGACCACAGGAAACCCCAGCTGGTCCCCCAACAATAAAGGGCCCCACACCAGTTTTGTGCATTTACTCTGGAATGAAGAAATTTAAGAAAAATAAAAAGGAATAGGTTACAGTGAGAAAGCGGACATTGCCTGGGGCAATGTTGAGGCAAGTGAAGATAAAGAATGACAAAAGGGTTTGAGTCCCTAGACTCAATCCCCTGCTGGGAACCCAAATACTTTTTTACAAGTGTAGGTAAAATGGTTTGGGGGTAGAGAAGAAAAGCTTCTGGGACCAATCATAAAAATGCAAGGGTTGATAGAATTATGAAAGTTATGAAGTTTAAACAGGCTTTATATGAAGTAGTTGTGACTTCTTTACTTAAATGTTTTATAAAAATGGATACTGTATCTGACTAGGGAATATTTCCCCTACCTATATTTAAAACAGAAGGCATATAAGTCTGCCATTTGTCTAATATTAATTGGACATGCAAATGGGAACCAGTAAGATTGCCCAGGCCCACAGAACATAAAATAGAAGCTGGATTGCCAGTAGGGACAAACTCATTTGGTAGTCCTTTGTGAAGTGTTTACTGGGGCTTGTGGCAAAAGCCTGTGAGCACCTCTCAATGACAACTACTTGGTTTGTAGATGACACTTCTAAGGTGAATTATCGACATTATGTTTGGAAGGCTGCTACTCTGGTTGTAAAGTATACTTTTGTGTGCAGGATTTACTCTTCTCTCTACCAGGGTTCTCCAGAATTTGTAAACTGTGAGTATTCTTATTATATGGTAGCATGGTTATTTGTATAAGTTCAGTAACAGTGTTCTTCTGAAACACGACACAATTGGACACACTAGTTATTTTACCAAGGCCTTGACTAGAGCAACGTTCTCTTTCTTTTTTTTTTTTTATTGAGACGGAGTCTTGCTCTGTTGCCCAGGCTGGAGTGCAGTGGCGCGATCTCGGTTCACTGAAAGCTCCGCCTCCCAGGTTTACACCATTCTCCTGCCTCAGCCTCCCGAGTAGCTGGGACTACAGGTGCCTGCCACCACACCCCGCTAATTTTTTCTATTTTTTAGTAGAGACGAGGTATCATGGTGTTAACCAGGATGGTCTTGATCTCCTGACCTCGTGATCCTCCCTCCTCAGCCTCCCAAAGTGCCGGGATTACAGGTGTGAGCCACCGCGCCCAGCCAACTAGAACAATATATTCTTAAACAAAGTTCCAGCAAAATCAACTGGAAAGGAGACTATATGGCCAAACAATTCATGCTGCATTTTAGGCAAATAATCAGACCAAGTATCATAAGCCTAAAACTTATTTAGCACACAAATTGGTCTTACTATCATTTCTCTTTAGTAGAAAAGAAGAGCTAGAGAGAGAGATATTATGTTTCAAAGGAAAACTATAATACACCTATTACTGGATTCTAGCCCTGACCCTTGTTTTTGAGTATAGATTGAACCATGAATTATTTTTTGGCTACAATCGGCCTCTAAGGATAAACCAGGTCAAAATTTTCTTCATGACATTTTTAGTTGGCACCCTAATGAAATAGGTATCTTTTTCTGTTCTGACACACGATTTCTCTTTTGATTGTTAAATTATTAATATTATTTATCTCTCATTGTTTTACTTCTTCCAAGAAAACCAGAATCATCGTATTCTGAAGATTAGACATGATTTCACAAAGCCTGACAATCCCCCTCATTTGGAATCCCACTGGACCCAATCTGTTTTTCACTTCTAATGCCCTGCTGCTAATCTATGCAAACATCCTCCCTCTAGGCCAAGGGTCTATATAAAAGGAGGGGGCATGTGAAATTGTAAAAACTGGTTTTGAGGGATATAATCATTCAGACCCTCAAAATCAAGGATGGGCACACAGGTGCCTAAACAGCTGGTGAAATGAGGGACTTTGCCTCCTGGGTCATTATCTGGCACATTTTCATCCATCCCAACCATAAGGAATTTCCTACTTCTCATAAAATTAAAAAAAAAAAAAAAAAAAAAAAAAAAAAAAACTGAGAGAGTATCAAGATATGTAGTGGAAAAACCTTTGGGGTATAATACTCCCAGTTATGAGATTTATGCAGATGCATGTAAAAAAAAATTATCAGCCTCCTCAGGAAAAATTACTAAGAAGACCACAAAAAGCATTATGGTATAACACAACTTGTTCAATTCCTTAGCTCTTTTAAACAAAATATTTATGCTTTGTGTAGTTAATTGCTACAAGGCTATAATTAAAACCAGGATTACAATTACTCAGTGCATATAAGTTATAGGTAGGTCAAGTTTGTAATCTTGGCTTTGGGTTTTGATTTCTGGCTTTTATATAGCTTAAAGAATTGTAAGGTTAATGAATACCTGTCTACTTTCATTCCCATTTTGCCTAGAACATTTAAGTTGCCTGTAAGTCTTTCATCTCTAAGTTCCTTTGACAGAGGGGTCCCACCAACAGACAGAATGAACCCAAGGCAGGCAGCCACACTACCCTGGAAACAGTATTGGACAAATCATGTTGACCCATAGATGTTTCTTCTGAAAAATCTTGACCAGAAAGAGGAGAAATGTAAATCAAAAACAAAATTCTAAGCCCCCTAACCAACTAAATAGACAACTCCTCCTGGCCAAGAAGATTTCAAAGAAATCTAAAAAAAAATTTTTTTGTTCAGGCCATAATGGAAAGGGCTGGTAGAATATGCCTTAGTATAACCTCCTCCTTTGGAATTCAGGCATAATTGACCAGCATTAAAAGCATAAGAACATTAAAATAAAGTTCTTATGCTTGACAACATTAACCCTTTGTAGCAATAAAATATCACCTTTCAATCTCAGTCTAGTATAGCATTGCCTGACCAGTAGCAGGCCCTGAAAGAGATACAAATGTTTTATTCCAAAATATATTTCAAAGAACTGGTCCTGCAAAGCTATCTCCTGGGGGGAAGTTTACATTCTGTAGAGAATCTCATTTCCTTTTCAGGTTGTTTTTTTTTTTTTTTTTTTTTTTTTTCGGATCCTGAAGAGATTATCTGAAAATCTAGCACCTTTTAAAGGTCTGAATAGAAACTATTTGCCACTTATTGCCTCTAAGGATGGTCATCCATGAGACTGCATCTATATAATAAGAATCTTGGTCTCTACAACCTCTTATCCCAGACACTCCTTTCTATTGATCCTTGGTCTTTAGATCACAACTCTTTCAACAAATTGCCAATCAGAAGATCTTTGAATCCATCTCTGCCCTGTAAACCCCAACTTTGAGTTGTCCCACATTTCTGTACCAAACCAATATATACCTCACATGTATTAATTGATGTCTTATATCTCCCCAAAATGTATAAAACCAAGCTGTAACCCCACCACCTTGGATACATGTTATCAGGATCTCTTGTGAATGTGCCTAGGGCTATGATCACTCATATTTGGCTCAGAGAAAAACTCAAAGTATTTTAGATTATTTGACACTTCATCAATGCAGCAATATCAGCCTTTTTGAAGGGAAAGTTATACTTCTATAATAACAGCATATAGTATAGACAAAACAAAAGTATCAACCACAGAATTCACATGATTTGAGCAACAGTAGATGGGTAAAATTATTTAGTAAATTGTGATTTTAAATGATAGTATATTTTCTTTTTCTTATTAATAGGTGATATGGTTTGGATCTGTGTTCCCACCTACATCTCATGTTGAAATCTAATCCCAGGCCGGGCACAATGGCTCATGCCTGTAATCCCAGCACCTTGGGAGGTCGAGGTGGTCAGATCACTTGAGGTCAGGAGTTTGAGACCAGCCTGGCGAAAATGGTGAAAGCCCATCTCTACTAAAAATACAAAAATTAGCTAGGCATGGTGGCACATGCCTGTAATCCCAGCTGCTGGGGAGGCTGAGGCAGGAGAATCGCTTGAATCCAGAAGGCAGAGATTGAAGTGAGCTGAGATCACGCCATTGTGCTCCAGCCTGGGTGACAAGAGTGAGACTCAGTTTCAAAAAAAAGAAAAAAACAACAAAATATAATCCCCAATGCTGGCGCGCGGCCTGGTCTGAATGGGATTGGATCCTGGGGGCAGTTTCTCATTGTTTAACACCACTCCTCCTTGGTGCTGTCGTCACAGTAATGAACTCTCATGAAATCTGGCTTTTCAAAAGGGTATGGCACCTCCGCGCCATGTAAAATGTTCAATTAAACAGCTGTTTCCCATTCCAGGAGGTGGCATTATAGATGGGATGGACTTCTATATGTAATAAAGGCAATTAGATCTCTAATAAGAGCCATTTTCATAGTAACAGAAGAAAAACAAAGGTTAATATCTGGAGCTGTCAGTCTACGTACCAGCTTTTCTAGAGTCTGTGAGCTTCTTCAGATTGCAGTGGCAATGTGACAAATTCTTCTGGGTTGTAGGTTGAACCAGGCATTCCAGTGAACTTCCTGAGAAATCCATACATCAGTAAGCAGGCATGCAGGTTGTTTATAAGTTGCCGTTATTTTCTCCCGAAGTTTGTGTTGTCTAGCTTCAGTTTGCACGGCTTTAAGAAATGTGGTTTATGCCTGTAATCCCAGAACTATGGGAGGCCGAGGTGGGCGGATCACGAGGTCCGGAGATAGAGACCATTCTGGCTAACACGGTGAAACCTCATCTCTACTAAAAATACAAAAAATTAGCTGGGCGTGGTGGTGGGTACCTGTAGTCCCAGCTACTCAGGAGGCTGAGGGAGGAGAATGGCGTGAACCTGGGAGTCAGAGCTTGCTGATGAACCTGCACTCCAGACTGGGCGACAGAGTGAGACTCCGTCTCAAAAAAAAAAAAAAAAAAAAAAAAAAGGGCTGTTTTAATTTCTTGTTATTTCAACTCAGAAT
Source organism: Macaca fascicularis (assembly GCF_037993035.2). Classification (NCBI taxonomy): domain Eukaryota; kingdom Metazoa; phylum Chordata; class Mammalia; order Primates; family Cercopithecidae; genus Macaca; species Macaca fascicularis. The sequence continues at coordinate 89,780,353 of NC_088380.1, read as the reverse complement.
GATGGGAGAAAAATATTGAAAATGTTAGTTTGGGACTTGTAGCCAGAAAGAAAATTCAGGATTCAGTCCAAATTGTAAAATATAAAATATAATACAAACTGAAAAAATAATGAAGATGTCTAGAATCCAATAACAGATGTACATGTTTCAACAGATGTTGAAACATAATTTTTCTATCCAATTCTCCAATTTTTCTGAAGATGAAATCATACTAAGTCTAATTTATTTGCAGGCATTTGTGGACAGATAAATTCTTAGATGGACTTGAGAGGCTTTTAAAAGGTCTAATCTGAAATTCGTTATTAAAATAAAATGTTCCGGCAAAGTCAATTTAAAAAAAAAAAAAAAAAAGGGGAGGCCAGCCAGGCATGGTAGCCCACACCTATAATCCCAACACTTTGGGAGGCTAAAGTGGGCAGATTGCTTGAGCCTAGGAGTTCGAGAGCAGCTTGGGCAACATGGTGAAACCTTGTCTCTACAAAAAATAGAAAAGTTAGCCTGGTATGGTGGTGTGTGCCTGTAATCCCAGCTACTCAGGAGGTTGAGATAGGAGGATCACCTGAGCCTGAGGAAGTTTAGACTCAGTGACCCGTGATTGCATCACTGAACTCCAGCCTAGGCAACAGAGTAAGACCCTGTCAAAAAAAAAAAAAAAAAAACGTAAAAAATAAACAAAAATAAAAACAAAAGATAAAAAGGAGGCTATATGGTAAGTAATTATTCTTGTTGCATGTTACGCAAATAATCAGGCCAAGTATTATAAGATAGTTCATTCTTAAGGTACATACATCATAACCTAAATAGGTAAGGTTGAGGAGAAGTTTGAACAAAGCAAAATTGAAGCAACAGTACAAAATTTAAAGCAAAAAAACTTCTGTAAATTGCAACAGAAATGCAATTTTTGAAAGAACTGTTTTGTTTTAACGTATTTCTGAGACTCTAATTGTAAGTGGAGACCTTGGTTTTAAAAATTACATGAGTATGTGTGGGTGTGTGTATATATATTTATTATTTTTATTTATTTACTTATTTATTTTGAGAAATGGCCTGTTGCTCAAGTTGGAGTGCAGTGGCACAATCAAGGCTCACTGGAGTCTTGACTTCCTGGGCTCAAGCAGTCCTTCTTCCTCAGCCTCCTGAGTAGCTGGGACTACAGGTGTGTGCCACCATGCCTGGTTACTTTTTTGTTCGTTTGTTTGAGACAGGGCCTCATTCTCTCACCTTGGCTATTTGTTTTTATTTTTTATAGAGGTGGGGTCTCATTATGTTGCCCAGGCTGGTCTTGAACTCTCAACCTCAAGCAATCCTCCCACCTCAGCCTCCCAAAGTGCTAGTATTATAGATGTGAGCCACCGTGCCCTGACTAAAAATACATTTTAATCATCCCCTTTCTTTTTCTTCTTTCCCTCCTATTCCTCTCCTTCTTCATTCCTCTTCTCTCTAGACACTCTTCTCCAGCAATGCATGCTGAAGAAATTCTAGAGGCTGATCTTGAAACAAACCAGTCCTGGAGCCCCTGTAAAATCCTATGCTTGGAGGGAGTCACAGATAATTAGTCTATTACCATCGAGATGAAGTAAAAATAATGCACTAAACCTCCGGATGAACACTTATTAAAGATAGCCATCAGGAATACGACATACAGACCGTGTACTCCGCACCACTGGTGCATGCCCTTCATATAAAATTTCCCTTTAGAAACCCAATGGTGGGCCAGATGCAGTGGCTCACGCTTGTAATCAGCACTTTGGGAGGCCAAGGTGGACAGATCTCGAGGTCAGGAGATGGAGACCACCCTGGCTAACACGGTGAAATCCCATCTCTACTAAAAATACTAAAAATTAGCCGCAGTGGTGGCGGGTGCCTGTAGTCCCAGCTACTCAGCAGGCTGAGGCAGGAGAATCACCTGAACCCGGGAGGCGGAGGCTGCAGTGAGCCGAGATCGTGCCACTGCACTCCAGCCTGGGCGACAGAGCGAGACTCCGTCCCAAAAAACAAATAAACAAAAATGGTAAATTTTAACATTAAAATGGTACTTTAGAATGCTAGCTCACAATCTTCTTAGTTTGCTGACTCTCTGATCATATCTGCTTTTCCACCAAACCTCACCCTTTATGTGTGGCTTTCAAGCAGCAAGTAGCTGAACTTGGGTCTGATTACAAAATCTCTGAAGCAGAATATTTACCTAAAAAAAGTAAAAATTTAATCTAAATTATATCCTTGATATAATAAAATAAATTGTTCTTATTTTGTAAAGGCACTAAACAGGAAAATTGACAATGAGATTGTCACAGCTGATTTGAATGAGAATGAATTATATATTTATATATATTGTGTTTAAAAATAATACATTTTTATTTACTCTAAATACAATTTTACAGGCATGGAAACTTTTATACAATTTTTTTCATGTGAAATAGTTTGGAAAAATCATAAAGAAAAATGTACAAATAAACAGCACACACAACCTTCTAAAGTGGAGAAAATTGCTAAGTTCCTTTCTAGCCCCCCTCCTCAATCTTGCTCATAGCATTCGTGTGCTCCCTTATGACCCTTCTTTCCATTCAATTACATTTACCTCTCTGACCACCTAACCATCAGTACCATTCTAAGAGTTACAGGTTAACACTGTACTACCCTCTAATATCTCTTTTTTTTTTTTTTTTTTTTTTGAGACGGAGTCTCGCTCTGTCACCCAGGCTGGAGTGCAGTGGCCGGATCTCAGCTCACTGCAAGCTCCGCCTCCCGGGTTCACGCCATTCTCCGGCCTCAGCCTCCCGAGTAGCTGGGACTACAGGCGCCCGCCACCTCGCCCGGCTAGTTTTTTTTTTTTTTGTATTTCTTAATAGAGACGGGGTTTCACCGTGTTAGCCAGGATGGTCTCGATCTCCTGACCTCGTGATCCGCCCGTCTCGGCCTCCCAAAGTGCTGGGATTACAGGCTTGAGCCACCGCGCCCGGCCTACCCTCTAATATCTCTTACAACCTATAATTATAAATTAATTTTTAAAGTTGGAAAGATGAAAAAATAAAAGCTAGAGTTATTAAATATCAAAATTTACATTTGTTAAGCAATGTCATTAAATACGAAAAAATAAAGTATATGACTTTCAAAATTTGACTCCCTTTTTATTAAAACACACACTTTATGAAGAAAATTTAATTTTAACTAATTCATTTTTATTTTATAGGTAAAGCATATGATATAAAATGGCATTTTTGTGATGTATATTTTCTGCCAATTTTATTCTCAATTCCTATTTTTTGTAACCTTGTATCTTGAACAAAAGATACACTGTATTTCCCAACCTCCCAATACAGCAGAAATATCAGTTTATACCTGAGCATTTCACTCAAGATATTTCTCTACACACTTTTTACCAATGCCCAATTTTCATGTTTTCTCTCAAATTGATTTTGTTCCACTGCCAACTCAATTTATCTCTGAATGTATTTTCTCATGAAAATTCATCTAAATCTTCACTTGCATCCTGTTAATTTTAGTGTTCTTTATGTTCAATGCTAATATTTAGACACAGATTCCTCCATTTGTTTTGGCTTGCTTCTCATCTATACAATTAACTTAACGTTTCTTGATTCTGTAGTTAAGAACTACGCCTTCCTCCACCCAAACACATAGACATCTTACCCCATATCTATAGTTCTCAATTACTGTCCACAAAGTCAATGCATTGTGAGGCCCTAATTTCCACTTTCTGGCCCATTATGAGGAAGTAAAATATTTTACTTCAAAACAACAGTTTCAGATATTACCTCTTGCTTCTTTGGCTGTAAATATTGTACATTTCCTTTTACTAGTAGTATTCCTATAGAGGAAATGAAGAACTAACTCTACAGTCAATTTATTCTCCAGTAGACTATAACATCCCTTCAAAACCAATCTTTCTAAAATTTAAAGTTGATCTTATCTTTATCATACATTTTAAAATGGCTGCCTCTTCCATTTAACATATAGTTGAAGTTTCTTCTAATAAAATAATGCCCTTTAGGAACTAGCTTCTATTTATTTCTTTAAGCCCCATTCAAACCCAATATACTGTAGCCATATTGTATCTCTTGTTCCAAATCAGAAAATTTTAGAGATGATCTATTAAAGGATACTTTAAAATGTAGATAAACCACCCGAACCAGCACAGCAGCGGACACCTGTAGTGCCATCTACTTGGGACGCTAAGGCAGGAAGATAGGTGGAACCCAGGAGTTCAAAGCTGTAATACTGTGAATCAAGCTTATGAACAGCTACTACACTACAGTCTAGGCAATAAAGTGACACCCTGTTTCTTAAACACAAACAAACAAACAAACAGACAAGCAAACACCTAATGCAGATATCCAAGTTTTGTAATTTATGTGAGAGATCTAGTCTTTATATTTATTTATTCACTTCTTTGTTTATTTATTTATTTATTTACTTATTTTTGAGACAGGTTCTCACTGTCACTCAGGCTGCGGTTCGGTGGCACGATCTCAGCTCACTGCAGCCTCAACTTCCCCAGCTCAAGTGATCCTCCTGTCTCAGTCACTCAAATAGCTGCAAACACAGGTGTGTGCCACCATGCCAAGCTAATTTTGTTTTTTAATTTTTTATTTGATTTGATTTGATTTTTTTGAGAGGGAGTCTCGCTCTGTCACCTAGGCTGGAACGCAGTGGCGCAATCCTGGCTCACTGCAAGCTCCGCCTCCCGGGTTCACGACATTCTCTTGCCTCAGCCTCCCAAGTAGCTGGGACTACAGGCGGCCGCCACCACGCCTGGCTAATTTCTGTATTTTTAGTAGAGACGGGGTTTCACCGTGTTAGCCAGGATGGTCTCGGTCTCCTGACCTCGTGATCTGCCTGCCTCAGCCTCCCAAAGTGCTGGGATTACAGCCGTGAGCCTCTGCGCCTGGCCTGTTTTTCAAATTTTTTGTAGATACTGGGTCTCTTTATGTTTCCCAGGTTGGTCTCAAGCTCCTGGGCTCAAGCAATCCTCCCTCCTAGGCCTCCCAAAGTACTAGGATTACAGGCATGAGTCACTGTGCTCTTATAATCTGTATTGTTTAGCAGCAAATGACTTTTTATTGTCTATCATCATAATAATGATCTTAAACACACTAAGTTGTGATTTGTGTAATTGGGTCAAAGGCAAACTCATACAACAGGAAATGCCAATCCAAGTGTTTACATGTCCCAAACACTTCAGCAGCCCCATCACCACAGGTTTTGTATAAAACTCTAATCCAGAGCCAAAAGATCACTTTGGTAGAGATGGACAATAGTCACAAAGGAGACATATTTCATCTACTAAATGGTGTCCTCATTTTTGTTCTAAGTAACCACTGCTGTTGTAGTCATCAAATGCATATTCTATATCCTCTAGTTTTCCAAGCATCTACGTTTTCACCGTAATCTTCAATGTATTCGTCAGTTCTAGATATTCCATACCCAAATTCTCGAAGTTGATAATAAACTGTCTTGCTCTTAACAACTGAATATTAATGCCCAGTTTTCATCCACATATAAAACCACCAGTGGATGGCTATTAAATAATGCATTTTTCTAGAATACTTCATTTTGTATAAGCTAATACTTTCACTTCCTCTACCACCCAAAAAGCTGAGTATCCAATAAATTCAGCAGATCATTATTTCCTGGAGGAGTTGTAGTATTTCCAAATGATCCACAGGAATTTTGTTATATATTAATCATCATGATTCAAAACTTACTTTGTTTATTTATTTATTTATTTATTGAAACAGAGCTTTACTGTTGTTGCCCAGGCTGGAGTGCAATGGTACAGTCTCGGCTCACTGCAACCTCTACCTCCCAGATTCAAGCAATTCTCTTGCCTCAGCCTCCCAAATAGCTGGGATTACAGGAGCCTGCTACCACACCTGGCTAATTTTTGTATTTTTAGTAGAGATGAGGTTTCACCATGATGGGCAGGCTGGTCTTGAGCTCCTGACCTGAGGTGATCCACCTGCCTCAGCCTCCCAAAGTGCTGGGATTACAGGTATGAACTACCGTGCCCAGCCAAAACTTGCTTTTAAATTGATAATTGATGTGCAAAACAAAAGTTAGGTACTTGGGAATCTTATTCTCATTTTTATGTGACTAAGAGTGCTTAAAAACTTAAGTTATATGTCAGTCAATAGAATCAGTAAGCAGTAGCGTGTTTAACTGTGCTACATTGCAGTAGTACAGGTGTGTTTAAGTGTGCTGCATTGCACCTCATATATCTTTGAGCATCTCTCCGGGAAAATGTCATCTAAAACTTGCTCAAATCAAGGATGTAATCCATAGTGTTATGGTGTTTACATTTACCTCACTTAGATTGTAGTATATCTTGTCCTTCTCTCATTAACCTTTTCCTTCCTATGAATCTTCTCCCCAAACTCTACTCACACTGAGTCTTCCCAACTAGGATTTTAATGCCATGCTTTATAAAACTCTATAGACAGTGCAGCTTATCTATACTACTGTCTGTAGCTTTTTTCTAAAAATCTCATAACTAAAACATTTATGATATCTTTGGAACTCATGTAGGACTGCTAAATTTGGGGATATTTAAGTACATCATACCAGCAACTGCATTTGAAGCTGATGCTCCGAACTTTGAGATTCATTGGAGGATAAATGTCTACCACTGTTTAGGAGGGTCAAAATTGTGATATATATGATAATTTCATAATATAAACAGTGTTTTCAAAAATATATAACATATGGAAAATGTATAAGCTAAATATACAGTTTTTAAAATTAGCATTATGGTCAAGGTAAATCATTTAATGGTCTAAATTGTTAGTGCATTTAATTTTAATTCATTTGAAATGCCTAATTGTATTTGGATCTTGCTTATCATTAAAATAACTTTAAAATGTGATTTTTAACTGAGAGGTGTATTACTGATGATATTAATCATACTGTTCTACTTCACAAACAGTCTCAGATATAATCCTTTTTTTTTGTTACAAGTACAGAAAATTCAGTTCAATGGCTTTAGCAAAAATATAACTTATTGCCTGACATGAAATATCAAGCAGTAATCCTGATTTCAGACATGGTGAAGCAGGGACCAGTCAATGTCACCAGATGAATTTCTTGGCTTTCCTTCCATTAGATTGCCTCCACTATTCAGCTCTGCATGGTGGCCCCTGCTACTTGCAGCTAATCAATAAGAGAAAAAACATTCTCAGAACTTAGTCTCCTTTACCCTCCCTAATCTCTCTTAGAGCATCTCCAGCTTCTGTGACAATGATAGAGTAAGTTGATTGGCCTGGTACAGTTGCTAATCTCTGAGCTTTAGTGGAACCAAGTTTCTAAAAAACACATGGGATATGGGTATTGTTGCAATAAGAGAGGAAATAGATATTGCAATGAATAAAACCTAAGTAATTAGGTAAGACAAAACCAACACAAAAACACCAAACAAAAACCTTTAAGTGTTTGCTATACAGTTCTTACTATGGAACTTCATTCCAACTTTCATTATTTTTCTTTCTTTTTAATATATTTTTTTAGAGATGGTGCTTTGATTTTTTTCATAGTGATTTCTATGACTTGCAATGTTTCTTATATGTTTTCTGAAATGATTTTCTACCTTCTTAATAAAAATGTTGATTACCAACACAAGTAAAATTACTAATAAGTTTAAATGTTTTGTTTTTCTTAAGTGACTTAGGACAGTTTCTCTTTTTTATATATATTATTTAGCGAACAATGAATCATCATACTAGAAATGCCACAAAAGAAATTATAAATGTACAGGAAGTTTTACAACATTAAGATAACAAGCAAGAAAACTAATCAGCTTCCTTTTTTGAAGGTACAATTAAACACAACAATCTTTTTTGAAAGAGATAACGTTTCTTCTTATAAATTCTTGCCTTGAACCTTGGACAAGAAGAAAGTTTGCCTAATCAGGGATGAGATATACTTTCCAAATTATTTTTGTTGTTTTGCCTCTTGATGCAGCATCATTGAGAAGAACCATTTCCTCCAGTGTGAATGCAACATGACAATATTATTCTCATCCCTGATTTTGAGGTTAAATAACATTAGCTTAACCATGGCTTCACTCTGAATAGCTTTTGATGAGAGCGCAACTGAATGCACTGAGAGCATTAGCTCTCTCTTTGTCCTCATACACAGTGTGATTCCATTGTCTAAATGTCTTTGTTTTGGGTTCTTTATTTTTGCTTGTAGATGCTTTTGTGAACAGTTCTGCTATTTCTGTACTACTAATTTCACTTCCCTTTGCTTTCCTTTCCCAACCCTTGGAACAATTCATCTAACTCTTTCTCAAATAAGTTGAATAGTTTAAATGTATATATTTGCTTAAACAATATGACTTCTTTCAATTTTACAAAAGCACTAATCATGTGTGGAAATACAGAACGATTATTTGACTAAAGATAATAAATGTGTTTTATTAGAATCTTGAAGAGCTGTTTGATTACCATTTAATGTTATCAATGTATAGAAGGTAAATGTTTCTGAAAAGCAACACTTTCAACATTAGAGTAAGAAGGCTAATGATGTCTTAACTGTACTTGAAAGAAAAATTCAATCCAGTGTCAACCTCAACATTTTGACTATGTTAAATGATACACAAATGTGATGATTATAAATTATCATTGTTAAAAATACTGAATTGAAACTTGAATGGTATCAAAAAGGGAAAAATTATATCACACTACTAATACTTGATAAGAATGGAATAAAGAATCATAAGTCTTCTGAAATGTAAAGGCAATTATTTCACATTTGCTCATTTCAATGATTAAAATGGTGAGTTATAAAGAAAATAAATCAACTTGAGTTAATTCATTTGTTATTCCTTCATTTGAGTTCTACATTTCCCCACTAAACCTATTCCATTTTGAGACAGTATACCTAAATCTGCACAGAATTTAAGGGTTAGGTCATATCAAGAAGGCATAGAAATAATTGGTCCTGAGAGACAGAAAACACAATAAAAAGTTTTCAAGGTAATAGAAGCAGGCAGTTTTTACCAATAAACCACATTTTATAGGAAAGATGTGTGGTATAAACACTGAGTCAAACCTAGAGATCAGAGTATCTTGGCAAAGGAGAGAGAGGCGACTAGGCAAAGTGGAAGCTTAGAAGCAAAGTGTGAAATCATTTGTTCAAAGAGAAGGCAGAAAACAAGCTATAAGCTATACCTCAAAATGACTCTAGGAATAACTACGTCAGGAAGTAAGGTGCTCTCATGTTGAATAATGCAGTCCTTTGTACTATATATTTTTTTTAGTCAATTCTGTTCAATATTAGTTATGTGATTATGCGTGATTGCTTTGAATTCCCACTTAACTTGTAGAATTTTCCAGGACACAAAGAACAAGTTCCATTCTTTTAGATAATCATAACATCTGTACTAGTACTGTACCTTAAGTGCTGTGTTCTATACATACATAGGTATATATATACACACGTATATACACACACCACACACGTATATATATCTATTTAGGTATATATGTGTGTGTGTGTGTGTGTGTGTGTATACTTGTATGCACACATATATATTATATACATATTATACATATATAAAGAAACATATTCTATACAAATATTTATGTTTATATATACACAAATATATAATTAGTAGTTTTTGCTTTTTTTCTCATTGTAAAACCTGTAGGCTCAACATTAACAGTTTGGAAAAATACATAAACAATATAAACAGTCCCACTATCCCTAGATATCTGCTTTGAGATGGACTTTAGTGTTGCTATTGGTTCACATGCATACAGACAGATAGATTTATGGATACACATAATTTGGAAGCACATAGCTAGTTGCAAATTTTCTATCCTGAATAATGTTCAGATTACAATTGATCATTCCTAAAAGGATATTAGAGAAATCTATATGAAGGGGCAAAAAGAAATACAAATAAATGCTTTATTATTTGGTGGACTTTGAGTCTCACAGAGAACTGTGCCCAAAGACGCACTTTTTTTGTCCTCATAAATCCCGTCCACATCACATTCTGACCACGTTGTTATTCGCTATATGTTGTGATCTTATTCTAGTGTCAAATATGGGAGTTCTATATTAATTTTAATAGCTACACAGTATTTCTTTGTGTATAAAAAGAAAGTTCCATTGTATAACTCTACCATAATTCTTAGAAAAATCTCCTTTGGATGGATATTTAGGTTACTTTCCACCTTACACTATTATAAGATTTTGATAAGCATTCTTGTATCTTTAATGATGGCCCTTTTCAACATAGAATAAATCTCTAAAAGATTAATTATGTGGACACGTATTATTCTTATCAAATTTTGATTGGTATTGTGAAACTGACCTCACAAAAATGATATCAATTTATACTTCTACTACCAATATATCAGATAGCACATTTCTTTTTAGCTTTTTAAAATTATTTTACTTTAAGTTCCAGGATACATGTGCAGAATATGCAAGTTTGTTACATAGGTATACATGTTCCATGGTGGATTCCTGAACCTATTAACCCATCAATCAGGTTTTAAGTTCTGCATGCATTAGGTATTTTTCCTAATGCTCTCCCTCCCCTAGCCCCCCAACCGCCGACAGGCCCCGGTGTGTGATGTTCTTCTCCCTGTGTCCTTGTGTTCTCATGGTTCCACTCCCACTTATAAGTAAGAACATGTGGTGTTTGGTTTTCTGTTCCTGTGTTAGTTTGATGAGGATCATGGCTTCCAGCTTCATCCATGTCCCTGCAAAGGATATAATATCATTCTCTTTCATGGCCACATTTTCTTTGTTGAGTCTATCATTGATGGGCATTTGGGTTGGTTCCATGTCTTTGCTTTTGTAAATAGTGCTGTAATAAACATACGTGCACATATGTCTTTATAGTAGAATGATTTATATTCCTTTGGGTATGTACCCAGTAATGGGACTGCTGGTTCAAATGGTATTTCTGGTTCCAGATCCTTGAGGAATCACCACACTGTCCTCCAAAATGGTTGAACTAATTTACATTCCCACTAACAATATAAAACTGATTCTATTTCTCCACAGCCTCACCAGTATCTGTTGTTTCCAGACTTTTTAATAATTGTCATTCTGACTAGCACAATATAGTATCTCATTGTGGTTTTAATTTGCATTTCTCTAATGATCAGTAATGTTGAGCTTTTTTTTTCATGTTTGTTGGCCATATACTGTATTCTTTTGAGAAGTATCTGTTGATATCCTTGGCCCATTTTTTAATGGGGTTGGGTGATTTTTCTTGTAAATGTATTTAAGTTCCTTGTAAATTCTGGATATTAGACCTTTGTCAGGTGGATAGATTGCCAAAATTTTCTCCCATTCTGTAAGTTGCCTGTTCACTCTGTTGATATCTTCTTTTGTTGTGCAGAAGCTCTTTAGTTTAATTTGATCTCATTTATCAATTTTAGCTTTAGTTGCAATTTCTTTTGACATTTTCATCATGAAATCATCGCCCATGCCTATGTGCTAAATGGTATTACCTAGGTTTTCTTCTAGGGTTTTTACAATTTGGGGTTTTACATTAAAGTCTTTAATCCATCTTGAGTTAATATTTGTATAAGGTGTAAGGAAGGGATCCCGTTTCAGCTTTCTACATATAGCTAGTCAGTTTTCCCAGCACCATTTATTAAATAGGGAATCCTTTCCCCATTGCTTGTTTTTCTCAGATTTGTGGAACATCAGATGGATGTAGACTTGTGGTTGTTATTTCTGAGGTCTCTGTTCTGTTCCATTGGTCTGTCCAAACAGTCCATATGTCTGTTTTGGAACCAGTACTATGCTGTTTTGGTTACTGTAGCCTTGTAGTATAGTTTGAAATCAGGTAGAATGATGTCTCCAGCTTCATTGTCTTAGCTTAGGATTGTCTTGGCTATATGAGCTCTTTTTCCGTTCCATATGAAATTTAAATTAGTTTTTTTCTAATTCTGTGAAGAAAATCAATAGTAGTTTGATGGAAATAGCATTGAATCTATAAATTACTTTGGGCAATGTGACCATTTTCACAATACTGATTTTTCCTATCCATGAACATGGAATGTTTTTCATTTTGTTTGTGTTGTCTCTTATTTCCTTTAGCAGCAGTTTGTAGTTCTCCCTTGAGAAGCCCTTCACGTCCCCAGTAAGGTGTATTCCTGGATATTTTATTTTCTTTGTAGCAATCGTTAATGGAAGTTCACTCATTATTTGGCTCTCTTCTTGTCTACTTTTGGTGTGGAGGAATGCTTCTGACTTTTGCACATAGATTTTGTATCCTGAGACTTTGCTGAAGTTGCTTATCAGCTAGTGAATGACCTATTATAAGCTCAAAATTATTTCAAATATTTTAAGGAGGAGACTAGAAATGATGGAAGTATTCAAGAACACAGCTGGCCCAGTCCCAGCAGCACCTCAGGGATTATTTGAAATAGTGACAGCTGTCTCTTTGAAGGAAAATCTATTCCTTGCTGTGTTCTATAGGGCCAAGTCACCGGCTCAATAGGTCTCACTATTCATAGAGTATTCCCTCAATACTGAAGCACAACGTGTTTCATTGTGCTTCTGTGGCTGTTCAAACTCAGCTCCACTACGGCGCAACACAAAATGGACTCAATCTGCTCAGTGGGAAGAACGCTAGGAAGTCACGGAGCTCTGTTATATTTAATAAACTTTGTCATACTTTCTGAATCTTAAGATTTTGCCAATGCTTTAGTAGCTTTGTCTGCAACTTGGAAAACTATAGACTGGAGATCAAATTATTTGGGATCATGAACTATGAAAAGAATTTGCCTGTTTGAACTATCTGGCTCACGTGTATATATGCTCATGATAAAGGTATCATTGTATGATGAGGCCAAATAGAATCAAGCTGCTGATTGATTTTCTTAGATGCCATATTACTATCTTTGCTGCCTAGATTAATCATCATACAGGAGATGGTGACGTATTTGCTATAATAGAATCCACACAAAATAATGATACTATGTTTTGAGGCAAAGACAAGCGTTGCATGCCAGCTTGTGACTTCTGAGACAAGTTGACCAATTATCTTGCAGTGAGGGAGGCATTGTCTTTGCTCTCTTTGCCTTTATCTTGGCCAACTAACAATATCAAACTATTGATCCCTTTTAACCTCCTCCTTCACTACATATCTTAAGAAGGGATTTTCGTCATTGACTGTGAATGTCTCAGAAAATATCATCCACTCTTGGAAATTTAAGATTTCATCTTCAATATTCCTGGTCATGAACTTTATTCTTTCCTCTAATACCAATTTCTGGCTATTCTTGTAGCTACATACTCCAATGTCCAAAAGAAATCCTCAGGGATTCAAATTTAATATAGGTTTAACTACCTGGGTCCTCCTGCTGAGTTAACATAGTCCTAGCTCTATGGCACAATAATCACTTTTTTTATGTATGTTGTTTTCAGTCTTCCTATATGGCCTAGGTGGGCCAAATGCAGTGTGATAATATGTCTCCATAAGTTTATTTATAAAAACATCCTTTGCCTTCTTGCACATGACCCTGCCATATGAATAGTCTGAGTAAGAATAGTGAATGATTTTTGGATAAATGTATAATAAAATTATAGCTAGTGGAATAGTATGCACAAAATTTTGGAATTGGAAACAGCAAAAATGCCGCCAGCTTAGACTCTGGGAGATATGGAGAAGTGGGAGGCATTAATGATTTTTGTCTTTTAGGACCATCCTTAGAGGGTTCTTCCCAAAGGAAAATCCACTGTTGCTGTTCTCACAAATTGTTGAGAACACCTTAAATTTAACTGGCTCTTGAATTTGCCACCCTTGCCTAATCAAAATTTGATTGGCATGCCCTTTAACCTCACCAAGAAGTCTATCAGACTCCAAAACTTCCAAGGCAAAAAAATCTGTCAATAATTCTGGATGTCTTCTTTATCCACGTTCTCATGTTTGTTGTTTCATCACTCCCTGGTATTAAAAAATATGTCCCAGTTTGTGATGTGTACAAACTGGCCAGACAGAAATGAATACACTTAGGTAATACCTCCAAAAAAAATGACTAAAGTATTTGAATTGAACTAGGAATCTTAAAATCCACCATTTGTATGAAAAGCTATGTAGAAGTATTGTTCATTTGTGTCTCCAAGTGATGTAAGTTCCTTTTAGTGATCTCCAACAATTGCATATAACACTTCCCTTCCCTTGTGTGAGTTATCAGTCATCAATTTGGTTCCTTCCTGAGCATTCAGTGACTCACATCTTAGCAGTAGTCACTTAAAAAAAAATTAAAATGTTTAAGAAAATACACAAGTAGATCATGTAGCCTTCTGATAATATCTTTCCAAAGAGGTTACCATTGATTAACCAGGAGAGTTTCCCAAGGGAATAACTGACTCATTATTCATCCACTCCAGGTGGATAGTTGTTCTTCTAATGGTGGGGGTTAGGAGCATGGTTTATCTAATTAAAAACTGTCATAAAAAAATGTATCCCTAACTTTAGCTGAAATGGCTAATGATACTGCCTAGCCCTAGAAGGCATTCGGGTCAACCTAACTCATTGGTCAGAGTTGTTATGTGTAATAGCATTATCCTAGATTATCCTGTTATACATGGATTAATGCCTTAGGCCAAGTGAAAAGGTAAGTACAGAAAGTTGAGGAAAGTCATTGATTTCCTAAGATAGACCCTACTGGTTTATGAGATTATTTTTTTTAGCTGGTTGTGCCTTAAAAGCTGGGAGCATGGTTGAGTTCAATACTACAGGCCTCATTCTATTTCCTGGAGTTCTGTTATTAGTAGCTTTAGTTAAATATGGTATGAGACAAAAATGAATGGATTTAGTCCCAGGCCTTTTCCATCAAACTAATAAGAATGGTGCTTAGATTGGTATAGTATTGGGGGAAATTTGGCAAAATTATATAGGCATGAGGGGTGAATTTTTTTTGAGGCAATCATCTATGAGTCTTTTCTGTTTCCATACTTCTTGCAAGCAGATGCACTACTGCCTGTCTTCTAGACTGTCTTGCCAAAGATCTTTGTTTAGTGAAAAGCCTTGCAAGATTGAGAGACTGTCTCCCTATGATGCAGAGGACAGGACTGTCTACTGTTCTGTAAAATAAAGAGCATGTTTGCCTCTGGAGCAAAGGCTAGGTATGCTTTCTTACACATCATGTTAAAATATTCAGGTTCCCAAAGCTTGGGGTTCCTCTTCTGTGACGCAGAATTCTCTTCACACTTCCTTGTAGGAATTGGAGCTCAGAGAAATAGTGTACTATAAGATACCCTATTGGTATTTCTATGAATAATAAAATGCTTTTTGTTTCTGAAGACTTTACCTTTTGTTCAGAAATATCATGCTTTTTTCCAGCATCCCTGAAACTATTACATGCTAACTTAACAGCTTACGAGTAGGATGACACTTTAGTCTTCTTATAGGTCTTGATTGTGGTATAAAAATGAAATCAGAATCGAAGCTCCGTAGGGCCGATATTCACATCACTGACAAGGGGATACAGATAAGCTAGTGATAATGTTTGTATGTGGAGCGTGAGGGGCCTTACTTGGGAATTGTTTGGGGAAAAGACTGCATAATTGATTAAAATACATTTTTTAGACAAAATTACAAATATATAAGTGAAGAAACAATGCTGTGGTGAAGCTGAATAAGAAGAAATGCAGAAACATGAAACAAAAAGTATCATGCCTCCCTCCATATACACCATGCAATAGTATGCAGCCAAACAAAAGAATGAGTTTGGCTGCGCGCAGTGGCTCACACCTGTAATCCCAGCACTTTGGGAGGCCGAAGCGGGAAGATCATGAGGTCAGAAGATCGAGACCATCCTGGCTAACACAGTGAAACCCCATCTCTACTGAAAATACAAAAAATTAGCCGGGCATGGTGGCGGGCACCTGTAGTCCCAGCTACTGGGAGGCTGAGGCAGGAGAATGGCGTGAACCTGGGAGGCAGAGCTTGCAGTGAGCAGAGATCGTGCCACTGCACTCCAGCCTGTGCACAGAGCAAGACTCCGTCTCAAAATAAAAGAAAAAGAAAAAGAAAAAGAATGAGTTCATATCCTTTGCAGGGACATGGATGAAACTGGACTCCATTATTCCCAGCAAACTAACACAGGAATGGAAAACCAAACACCACATATTGTCATCAGTAAGTGGGAGTTGAACAATGAGAACATATGGATGCAGGGAGGGTAACATCACACACCGGGGCCTGTCAGGGATTTTGGGGCAAGGGGAGGGATAGCATTAAGAGAAATACCTAATGTCCTAATATAGATAATGGGTTGATGGGTGCAGCTAACCACCATGGCACATGTATACCTATGTAACAACCTGCATGTTATGCGCATGTGTCCCAGAATTTAAAGTACAATAATAATAATAATAAAATTATTTTGCCTCTTTTTTTCTCTTGTAAACATCTTGTCTTCCTCTGCTGCCCACTATTATCAGAGCCTTACAGGGAAAAAGTTGCCAGAGTAGAAATACGGTTTCAGCATCTCTGCCCTGGCATCACAAAATGAAGTGTAGAACAGTAGTCTGGAACTAACAGAAAATACCTTAGCAATTGGTACGGTCTGTCCTTTTGACTAGTCAGCACTGTTTGTACAAATGTTTATCTTTGAACTTATAAACAAAAACAAAACAACTCCATGCTTTCTCCCAGGATATATTATCCTTTGTATGAATAAATATGCTTTTATACCATCCCAAATGAAGAAACACAATATCTCTCTATGAGGTTCTAAGCTGAAGCAGTAAATTATTACAACTTACTAATTTCCTAGCGTATTCATTCCCGTAATGAGATCAAACAACTCTACTAAATACTTTTCAGTGAAGCCACTAAGACCATGAAGTTTGAAGGACATTTACTCCATTTCTAGTAGTACTCCCATCAGAGCACTGGCAATTCTAGGTACAGTAATTTGGGCAGGAGTTTTGCTAAGATGAACTACATTTTCTTCTGCACTTGGGAGAAGTCACTGCAAGTTGCTTACCTCCAAACTGTGGGAAGGGGGCTTAAATCTGTCCCTGGCTTTGGATCTTCATCAAACTACGTAACACTCAAGGGCTGGTGTAGGATTGGCCCAATATTCTTTTCTGCTAGATACTAAGGCATTTTCTATTTCTTCCATTGGAGAATGGACCAAATCTCCCTTTATAAACTCAATATAGCTTATCCCCTAATGAAAAAGCATGATAACTAAATATTTTAGTGTAGCTGCATCTACCTGAAATTTAGCCTATTCTTAGAATTCTATTTTGTGGCTGTCTAGAATACTCATATCTTATCCTTTGCCTCTTCCTACACCAGCAGATGCCTCCCAGAGAAAGAAATCCTATTACTGATGGGCCTTAGCCGTAAGTGCCCACACTCTAAATTTTCTAACACGTGTAAAAACAGGTCTTCTGTCTTCTGAGACACACAATTCTATGTCTACCAATTCTCAGGGATTTGGATTAGGCGTACACATCCTGTAACCAGGGAGTCTCATAAATATCTAGGTCTTTCCGCGATCCACACTTCACTTCATCCAATTCACCCAAAAGAAAATTGGTTAAATTTGACCAAAAGATATATTCTAGGTTAAAATATTGGCAGACATGAAGGTTCTCTCTTGATTAAAATTTATTTAAGTTACTGCAAAGTCAGCAGTTAAGTGGGTAATACAAAAGCATGAAAACAGAGGAAACAGTTCTCCATTTGTTTAGTTGTTCAGTAAAGAGCCTGAGAAACTCAGTAATTACACCAGCTCAGAAAAAAAAATGAGGAATCTACCAGTTATATCAGAGAAAACTTGAGGTATATGAACACTCAAGGGTACGCTTTATTACAAAAATGTGATTTTTTACTTTTTTAATGTTAGGTGTTTCCACATTAATTAAATAAATTAATGGTTAATTTCATACTAAATAATTGTGTCTACTGAAATATTCAGAGTGACAAGACTTCCTTAACTGCTACCCAGCAAATTAAATTTCCCAAGAAAATCTTTTTCAGTAATAACTAGGTATTTTGATTTATTCTACATTTATTTGGAAATCTGACACAAAATCTGTTGATGACATTGATTTGAACATGGGATAGACAGAGCAGAGAAAGTGTCCTGGTTAGATTAAACTGCTTTCTTTTTTATTTCCATACTGTTTTTTATAATCCTACTAAGAATTTGTAAGAAATTGAGTTTCTTGGCAGTTGTTGGCTGGATAAAATATTCATCTATTTCTATTTATTTTAGAGCTTTCACTGTGTTCGACAATATCATACCAATTGAAATAGTGCTGTTACTGTGTCTGACAATATCATATCAATTGAAATGACATTGTTATTCCCCACACAATATCTTCTGCATAAGTCTGCCAAAGTGTAAGAACCTAAAAATCACCAGAAGCCCTTTAGCTTTCGTTTTGACAGCAAGTTACTATACACACACACATAAACATGTAAACACACACACACACACACACACACACACACACACACATCCCACACTATTTAGTAGTGATTTTAGGCTTTTGGGGCATTGGAAACAATTAATTTTTTAAAATGCATAGTCTCTATCAGGAATAAACATGTAAAACATATATGAATACCATTTCAAGGGTTTTATAAAAATACCTATTACAAAGTGACAATTCATTTTTATAAAATGCTTGCATACTGACAGTGGAATTTCAGTGAAGCATATTGTTCACAATCAAGCTTTACTAACAGGACATACATATTCTTGCTTAGAAAATATTTAATAAATTATTTAGAGGATGTACATTTACCTCACTCTGCACAAAATCATGGATTAACCATTTTTATTTTTTCTCTTTTTAACTATTACTGAACAATGGTTATGTTTGCACCCTTAATTTTAAAACATCTGATTATTGAGTCAATTATCTTTTTTTTTTTTCTTTCAGGAAATGTACATTTATTTATTTATTTTTTCTTTCAACTTTTATTTTAGGTTCAAGGGCACATGTGCAGGTATGTCATATGTCATATGGGTAAATTGAATGTTGCTGGGGCTTGGTGTACAAATGATTTCTTCACCCAGGCACTGAACATAATACCCAATATATAGTTTTTCAGTCCTCACTCTCCTTCCTCCTGAGTCAATTATCTTAATTGTTGTGCACAATTCTTACTGGATCTGGAAATAATTTACAAGCAACAAGCTCATCTATTGAAACTTTAACATAAAAGGAAAATCTTCATTTATACAACGCTTAAATATATAAAATTTAGAAATAAAGAGGTCAAATAACTGGGCTAGTTTCATCATTCTGATATATTAATGTCTGTTTTCCTAATGGCATATAACTTAAAAAAATTAATTGACTTCTAACCTGAAATAGTTAAGCATTCATGTTTCTAAATCTCTACTCTGTGAACAGGTTAACAAAAGACACCTTATAAGTGCCTATAAATTTATAACTGGTGACTTCGATTTCTACATAAAATTTATTTTTTTAAATTTTTTAAGTGTACATTTTGGAGAACATGTCATAAAAAACCTTCTGTGTATATGTATGTTTGTTTGTGTGATTACACCTACAACTTTCATTTCATAAATCTCCTTATATATAGTTTGGAAATAATTAAATAAGTCTATATTTCAAGAAATTTAAAATACAGCATTTTGTCATCATTGTTGTTTATTATTGTGCTGCAATGTATCAGCATCATTTTTCTGGGGTCTGTTCACTGTGTGTTATTTTGATGCCATTGCCCATTAAACTCATGCAATTTTACTCTTTAGATAAAACTGGTCGGCTTTTTGACTAGAGATACACAGTATCTAAGGTGAACTTTGATAATGTCAGAAATTTATAGGATGATTTTAAGAATATGCTTTTTGAAGTTTCAAACACTTTATTATAGTAACATTTAGAAAACCCAAAGAATATATTTAATGAATCCATTTTATTTATAAAATCCAGTACAATAAAAATTACTTTAATATTCAAGTCATATGTGTAAATATTATCCCAAGAAATAGGACAAAGCTACTTTCTTCAGTTGCTTGTTATAGACAAAAAATACTCAATGATCACTGCTTCATAACAGAGGGATAATGTTAAAAGAAAACAAGAAGCCAAAACTTAAACTTAAAAGAATGAAACATAAACAATTTTTCCAATATTATAGTCATCAAGAATGTTAAAGGTGTTATTTGAAAGCACAGTAAAATGTGGTATTGAGCATGAAGTAAATTTTTTTAAATTAACCAATTCCTTAGAGCAGAGTGAATGGAGAGACAGAGCCACATAGACACTGACAAAAAAGAGTTATAGTGAAAGAGACAATTTTTCAGGTTTATGTATGAAGATTCTCTCCTTTAACTGATGCATACTGTTTCACACTATAGTCTATAATTTATTCACTATTCTCTTATTATTAGATATGTAGGTCATTTCCACAACTACTATAAAACAATGCCACAATGACTAATGCCATTATTGTACCTCTACTTATGGGTTCAAATATCACAAACCCATTGGAGAATATGTCCCTCCAAATAATTTAGATAAAATAAAATTGCCCTCCAAAGAATAGTATAGATTCTTCTACATCTTCAAGGAGTTTGTGAAAATACTGTTTCCTCTGTAACTTGCCTAACATTGACTGTTACAATTCTTTTTTAGCTGCTTGCTGAATAAATATGGTACGTTCTCATTTTTATTATCATTTGCAGTTCCTTGATGCAGGTTAATTTGAACATTTTTATCACCAGTTTGTCTGCATATCTTATCCAAATTTCCCACACTAAATTATATATTAAATTATTTGTTTTTAATATTAAATTTGTTTTCTTATATGTTTTCATTCAGCAAATATTTAATTAGTACTGCTAAAGACCTAGTACCACTCCAGTTACCGGATGCTGTAGATTTCTGGTGATATTCTTCATCAAGCTCAGTCATCATGTAACTCAAAACTAAGCTTGATAGCAACATATTTAAAAAGAATGTAGAATTTTAGTGGCTAATATGTAGACATGGTTACATGGCTTTCCTATTTAAATGTAAGTTATAAAGTTAATGTGTTGCTTATATTCTTCATAGAATAAATCCTGATTTGTTTTAGGGTATTTTTAAGGATTAAATTTTCCTACAACTTTCTTTAAAATTTTATAATTATGTGCATAGGGAGGACTGGTTTATATTTTCTCTTTTTTATGCCTTTCTTCCTTTGTTATGGCATCAAAATTATTCAATATTTTTCTAATGAATTGGATAATTGTGAATCATTTCAGTATTTTACAAATATCTGTATGAAATAAAAATTATTTATTATTTGTACATTTGTGATAGAACACACCCAAAGAAATATCTGGTTTGGCAAGACAAATAGCACAGGATCTCATTTGTATGTAGAATCTATAAAAAGTTGATCCCATAGAAATAAAGAGCGAAATGGTGGTTACTAGAGTCTGGGAAGGGCAGGGGGAAAGGAGGATGGTCAATAGGTACAAAGAGATTTGGTCAATAGGTATAAAGTTATAGACTGATGAGAGGAATAAGGTATAGTTTTCCGTTGCACAGTAGAGTGACGATAGTTAAAAATTACATATGTTGTATTTCAAAATAGCAACACGAGATTTTGAATGTTTTCACCACAAAGAAATGATAAATGCTTGAGGTAATGGGTATACTAATTACCCTAGTTCGATCATGAAACATTGTATATATGCATTGAAGCATCACACTGGACCTGATAAACATGTATGGTTGCTATGAATCAAAAAATACAATAAAACTTTAAACATAAAGTTTAAGAGAAAAAAGAAAGTTTAATAACATTTAATCTATACTGAAAATTAAGTAGTGCCAAAATGCAGGCTAAGCCTCAAAGTAGATATAATAATAACAGGATAAGACTGGAAATTACTTGGCAAGCATAGTGCCTTTTACCTACCCATTGACTGTAGCAGTCCAGGTTAGTAGACTCCAGAAAATTTTCCTGTTATCTAGATTCAACTTATTATTATTATTATTTTTTGTCATTTTAATACTTCAGGCAGGTATTACCAATCTGCCAAATTTGGCATCCATTTGGCATCTCTAATCTAAGCAATGTTATTTAATTCATTCATTGAAAATTTAATGAACACTATACTAGCAGCACCTTGTAAATGTATATATTAGAATATGCGATATTGTTTTAAGATGTTTAGATTATATATCCTGATAAAATTATTACATGTATTTTAGAAAGGATAGTAGGCAAAAAACCTAAGATATAGTTTCTCAAATTTTTATATCCTTCAGGATTATGTAATGAACACGTTATAAATGCAGATATCTGAATTTCTAACCTCAGAGTATCAGATGATTGTAATTGTATGATAAAATTTAATAATTTAATGATGTCCATTTATAATCATCATCTCCATTAGTTTCTGATACAGAAAGTCTACTAGCAGCAATTTCAGAAGCACTTATCTAAGATAAACATCCATTCTACCTCTTATTATTTATGTTATGTGTGAAAATGGCAATATATCAGAGTTTTAATATACTTACTTGCCGGGTTAAATGAGATTAAATATGAAATATTTAATACTTGAAGAGCAGTTTTTGCTCCTTTATAACAAAATTATGAATATCTGTATTACTGTTTTATTAGTCAGATTAATATTTGCCTACTGAGAGTCCTGGGATAAAATCTGCATTTTCAGTTCTCCTTAGAATATTTGTTCACTATATCATACCATAAAAACATGCCTTCTATGAGATATATTCAAAGTGGCTTTTATTAACCATTATCGTTAGAACAGTGGATCAAGAATTTAGAATAATATTTCTTACTTATATCTGAGATAACACCGCAAAAAAAAAGAAACAATGCCTTGAATGAGAAATGAGTGACAATGTCTTATACATGGTCACACAAATAATTCTATAATCAGCAGGGATAGATTATTTTAAATGTAGAACAAAGTGTTACCACTAGAATATGCTTTGACCCAATCTGGCAGAAATACCTATCTGGACCCAAAGAGGATTGAAATAGTCACCTTTGATGTACTTAATGAAAGGAGCTTTGGGAAACATGTTCACTTTCCCTTTCCTGCCATGAAAGTAAATTTTTCCAATGCTAGGAGAAAGAAAACAGTAGCTGAACTTTCATATATCCAGGCAAAGCAAAGAAAATCATGGAATCATCAGGAATAATGGGGAGAGAAAAATGATGCCTTAGGGGTCTACCAGAAAGAAAGATAACTATATTTTATTCAACAAAGACTCAAAGACAAAGATTATTTTTATTCAGTACTTCATATAAAGGTGTGTTTTTCTCCTTTAGGTGTTTGTAATCTGTGAAAGCAAGGAGTAGAGGCATGAAGTGTTTGACCATTATAAAGACTATACAGATATATGGAAAAAAACAGATGTTTTGTGCTCATATAGAATAAAGATCATCTTTAGGAAGTCTTCTCATCATTTTTCATATTTTAAAAAACCTCAGTCTATAGTTGAAATAACATTAACATTTAACTATACAGTTAGGAGTTCTTTTTTAGTTTTAATCTATAGTAAATGTTTTATTCCAACATCAGAATACTTTCATTTTAGAACAGAGCAAAGGTTTTTATATTTAAAAAGTCATTTTAAAAAAATAGAAAAAATAATAATTAAGCATAAAATTATTTTGTACATACATGACTTGTTTTTCACTGTTATTTATGCAAATCTAGAATAAAAGGTGAGAAATTGGTATAAAGCTAGATGATCCCGTAAAATAGTTGTGCTATATAATCAGTTTTAATTTTAAACTTTCATAGCAAATCCAAATGAGGCAATCATGTGTTACAATTACCACTGAATTTCATTTCAAGCTATCATTAAAGGTGATAATCCACCATTTAGAGTAGTTGACCCAAAAGTTACCTTCTAAATTTTTCAAAATTGATACTTAGAGCATCTCTTCGTTCTTACTGCAATTATGGATAAAATATTTCTATTTCAAAACTAGCAAATTGCAGCCCTAACATGAAGATAATTTCTACTTTTAGATGTGATCATTACCCAAGTTAGTTTCAAGCACTGTGAGTCCAATAATTCAACTTCTCTGTGAAGATTTTTTTGTTAAAAATAGTGAATACAAAGAAAAAAATAGAAATAAAATTAAATCAACTCAGTCCACAGAAGAAGATTAAATTCCAATTAAATTAAACTTCAGTTTCAATGAAAATCAATTTTTTCCCTTAGTTTGGCACTTTTGGACATTTTTTGGTTATATAGTATTTACTCCATTTTTTTCTAATTAAAAGAACAATTTATGATTAGTATAAAACAGGGATAAAGTTTCATAAAATATAGAAACTGGAATGTAAATAATACATTAATAATTAGAAATAGGTGTTATTTGTATAATTATGTATTTATTTTCTTGGTGTACATATACTTAATATCAGTAATCTTACAATGTTTACAGTAATTTTATTTAGCATCATAAAATGAATATTAATCGAGTAATTACTTTTTCAAAAACATACCTTTAGGTAGTTACACAATTTTTTGTCAGATGTACTTGCCCTAATTTCAACATCCAATGCACCATGTTCACGTATTTTCTTTTGGGGTGGGAAGGGTAGGATGCTTACTAGGCATGAACACTTGCGAAAAGAAGAAGGAACCAGGACTGTGCAGAGGCAGATGTTGAGCTGTGATGCAGGCCCAGTAAACTCTCATGCAGCCTGTAAGGAGCTCTCATTAGAATAGTATTAAACATGGCCAGCCTTTGTGCCCCTTCCTCTCTTAGTCAGTGGATGAAGCCTTTCTTGGGTGAAGTGAGACTTCTGAAAAAGCAATTCTTTGCAGCTGATGCCTATACTGAAAAAACTCACAGTTGAAGGCTATCTGCTAATCTCACTCCCTGCTTATGTGTATCATCTTTCCTTGACAGGGAATTTTTACATCTACTACAGAATGCTAGATTTCTTATTTAAACTATGTATCATATAGATAAATAACACAGATGAACCAAACTGGTAAAGAACAGCTGTAAATCTTTTGTGCGTATTAAGTTAGAGTTAGTACTTATTATTCTGTATTCACTTTTAAACAATATTATTTTGAAATAGTAATTGATTCACAGTAAGATAGAAATAAATATACAGAGAGGCCTTTATGTACCCTTTAGCTAGGTTCTCTAAGAGTTAACATCTTGCATCTTGCATAACTGCAGTAAAATATCAAAAACAGAAAATTGACAATTGTATAATCCACACAGTTTATGCACATTGCACCAGTTACCCTTACACTCTGTGTGTGTCGTGTGTGTGTGTGTGTGTATCTATACAATTTTGTCATGTGTAGCTTTGTGTAGCCACCACCATAGTCGAGGTACTTAACTAAACCATCACTACAAACTTTCTTGGGGTTCCCCTTTAATAGTCACATGCACAGTTCCCTAATCCCTAACCAACCCCTAGAATGCAACAATCTGTTCTCCATTTCTATAACTGTTATTTCATGAGTCTTATACAAATAAAGATAAATGTATCTTTTTGAGGTTGGCCTTTTTTCACTCAGCATTCCTTCCTTGAGGTTTCTTCAAGTGGTTGCTTATATTAATATCATCAAAATAATAATTTTTGATAAGTAGTATTTCATGATATAGATGTTTCACTGTTTATTTAGCCATTCATCCATTGAAGGATATTTTGATAGTGTCTAGATTTTGTGTATGACAAATTGAGTGCCTTGAATATTAGTTTAGTTTACAAGTGTTTTGGGGAAATAATTTTTCCGTTAACTGACATATGTGTAAAAATGCAATTGCTGGGCCATATGGTATGATGATTATTTTCATGTATCAATTTGGCTGGCTATCATACACATAATTTAATTAAACACTAATCTAGGTGTTGCTGTGAAGATATATATAGTAGATGTTAATATCAACATTCAGTCAATTCTGAGTAATGGAGACTGGCCTCAATTAATGTAGGTTGTCTCATGAAATCAGTTGAAGACCCTAAGTCCAAAAACAGGATTCCCAAAGATAGAGAAAGTCTATGTCAAGACTACAACATTAGCTCCTGGCAGTATATCCTATTGGTCCCCTTTCTCTAGAGAACCCTGAATAATACATGTGGGATGTTTATTTGTAGTTTTAAAAGAACTGCCAGAGTGGCTTAACCATTTTACTTTCCCATAAGCTATATATTAGTGATCTAATTTTTCTATATCTTCACCAACATTTATTATCACCATTTTTAATTTACTTCAATTTTAGTCATTCTGATAGGTATACAATGATATCTCATTGTGGTTTAACTTGCATTCATGTAATAGTGAAAGACATTGAACATGTTTTCATATGTTTACTTAACAACTGTGTATCTTTTTGCTGAAATATAGGTGCATGTTTTCTGTCCATTTTCTGTTGGATTGCTTTTCAAAATTATTAGAGATTTGAGTTTTTAAATATATTCCAGGTACAAGTAATTTTTCAGATACATGGTTTGCAAATACGATCTTTCAGTCTTTGTCTTTTTATCCTGTTAACAGGGCATTTTGTATATCAAAAGTTTAAAAATTTCATGACATCTAAATGATCAATTTGTTCTTTTATAAACCATGCTTTGGTGTCAATTCTAAAAGTTCTTTGCCTACTCCTAAGAAGATTTTCTTGTATTTTTTTTCTAGATGTTTTATGTATTTGGGCTTTACATATATACTAAGGAGTTATTTTGAGTTAACTTTTTAAATAAGATGTGAGGTTATGTAAAAGTTTAGTTTTAGCTGTTTGTGTCCAGGTAACACCATTTATCAAAAAGGCTATTTTGTTTCCATTGAATTGCTTTCAGTTGACAACATTTAATTGGGCATATTTGTGTGTTTCTATTTCTGGGTTGTCTACTCTGTTTCATTGATCTATGTGTCCATCCTTCTGAAAATATCACAGTGTCAGGATTATGGAACTGTATACAAAACCACAATAGTGGAAGTGTGACTGCTCCCACTTCGCACTTCTCTTTCAAAATTGTTATTGCTCTTGATATATATATATATATATGTGTATGTGTATATATATGTATATACACACACACACATATGTATACACACACATATATACACACACACACACGTATATATTTTTTGAGACAGAGGTTTTTGCTCTTGTTGCCCAGGCTGGAGTGAAATGGCATAATCTCAGCTCACCACAAACTCCATCTCCCAGGTTCAAGCAATTCTCCTGCCTCAGCCTCCTGAGTAGCTGGGATGACAAGGCATGCACCACCACATCTGGCTAATTTCGTATTTTTAGTAGAGATGGGGTTTCTCCATGTTGGTCAGGCTGGTCTCGAACTCCTGACCTCAGGTGACTCACCCGCCTCAGCCTCCCAACGTGCTGGGATTACAGGTCTGAACCACCACACCCGGCCTGTTATTGCTCCTGATGTAAAGTATTGAATAAGCTTGTCTATGTCTGCAAAAATTATTTCTGACATTTTGATAGGGATGGCATTGAACCCATTGATCATTTCAAGAGAATTAATTTCTTTATTCTGTTGAATCTTCTAGTCAATGAGCATTGCATTTATCTGCATTTATGTAGATCTTCGCTAATTTTGTTCATTGCATTTTGTAATTTTCATCATACAGATAATGCCCATGTTTAGATTTCTATAAAAGATTTTCCTTGGAGCCATTGTAAATGGTATCACACTTTTTAAAAATGTAGATTGTTTTGTTGTTTATCATATAGCAATGCAACCGATTTTCATGTGTTTACCTTATATCCTGTGACATGAATAAACTCATATATTTGTACAGTGAATATTTAAGTTCAGTTATTGTATTTAGTTATTTCCACTTAGTTCTTATTAATTTATTTTAAGTAGGCAAATAATATTTTTATATATTCATTGGGTACAATGTGATGTTTTGATACGTGTATACATTGTTACATGATTAAGTCAAACAAATTAAAATATCAATCACCTCATAAATTTATATTTTGTGCAACAAACTGAAAAAATAATTATTTCACATAACTGTAATTGTGTACCCTTTTACCATATCTGCTCTTCCAGTCTCTGGTGACTGCTATTCTACTTTCTACTTCTATGAATTCTAGTTTTATAGATTTCATATTCGAGTGACCTTATGCAGTATTTGTCTTTCTGTGACGATCTTATTTAACTCAGTCATTTAGTATTTTTTACAACTATTTATTTGCTTACATTTTCTATTTTCTAAATTTGTTTCAAGAGAATTTATAATTGATTGTTGAAGCATTTTAAGGCAGTTGCTTGAAATTCTTGTTAGATGGTTCCAACATCTTATTTGTCTTGGTATTGGCATCTGTTGGTTGTCTTCTGTTTTAAATTATGGTTTTCTCGGTTCTTTGTATAAGCAGGTGATTTTATACTATAACCTGAACATTTTGGTAATTAAAGAAAGATACTCTTCATTCTATCTAAATCTTAAATCTAGCTAAATTCTTTAACAAGCAATCATCATGTTTAGGTTTCGTTTATAAATTATAGCCTATCTGTGTGGGTTTTACCCCCAATGACAATTAATTTTTCAGAGCTCTTACAATAATATTCTAGTCCATTTCATTCTTTCGGTGCTGATGGGATTCTTATTACATCCCTGCTGGTTCCATCTCTGAGGGCAGAAATTGCTTTCCTGAGCTTCCTTCTGTTGTTAGGTGACCCTCCTGGGGTAGCTGAGACAGAAGCCGCTGGGCCTGGGTCTCCTTAAGTCATTGGGTGTAGATTAGAAAGACATGAAGCTTTGCTGTTGCTAAAACTATGAGTTTAATTTATGGGAACACTCTTTGTTTCCTTACCTCTGATTCTCCTATCCCTGTTTCTGGCTTTGGGCCAAGGGCTAGAATAGCTAGGGGCTTTATTGTTGCTACTGTTCAGGGCTGCTGGTTGGGAATCAGATCACTTGCAAGTGACCCAGCTGTGGAGCAGCAGGTACTGGTACAGTTAGAGCTTTGTTGGTGCTGGTACTTGATACTGCAAGCAGTCAGACCTCTAGGCCAAGTTGTCAAATGGAAGTTGGAGTGGTTTGGTGCTTTGCTGCTGTCATTGCAAGAAAATCAGACAACCTACCAGGGCACATTTATGGAGCATGAGCTGAAGGGATTAGGGGCTTCTCTGCCACCATTGCTGATGATAAATGAGACTATCCTCTGAGTTTGGACTGAGAGTTTGGGATTCCATGCTAGGGCCCTGTTGGGATTCCCTTTTTCCAGGCCTTTGGCCTAGAGAGCAGATAACTCCGAAGATAAGATATATAGACACTGTCACAAACTGTGTGATCTTATTGCTGATTTTCCCTAAGATTTAGTTACAGCATCTACTAAACAGTGAAATGATAGCACCTTCCTTATAAGGCCATTATCAAGACTCAAGCCAGCACTACAAGAAATGCAAAAGAGAGTTCTAAATCTTGAAACAAAACCTCAAAATACACCAAAAGAGAACCTCCTTAAGGCATAAATCTCACATGGTCTATAAAACAACACAATGGAAAAAAACAAGGTATTCAGGCAACAACTAGCACAATGAATAGAATAGTACCTCACATCTCAATACTAACATTGACTTTAAATGGCCTAAATTCTCACTTAAAAGATACAGAAAGGCAGAATAGGTATCACCAACCACATATCTGCTGTTTTCAAGAGACTCACCTAATACATAAGGACACATATAAATTCAAGGTAAAGAGAAAAAAAAAAAAAAGATATTCCATGCAAATGGACACCAAAAGGGAGCCAGAGTAGCTATTCCTATATCAGACAAAACAGACTTTAAAGCAACAAGAGTTTAAAAAGACAAAAACCAAGAAGGGCCTTCCATAATGATAAAAGGACTAATCCAACAGGAAAATATCACAATCCTAAATGTATTTGCAGCTAACACTGGAACTCCAAAATATATAAAATAACTACTACTAGACCTAAGAAACTGGATAGATGGCAACACAATAATAGTGGAGGATTCCATACTCTATAGTGGAGGATACTCTACTGATAGTACCAGATAGGTCATCAAGACAGAAAGTTAACAAAGAAACAATCAACTTAAACTATACCCTACAACAAATGGAATTAACAGGTATTTACAGAACTTTCTACTCAACAACTGCAGCATATAAATTTTATTCATCAGTATATGGACCATTTTCCAAGAGACACAATATGATAGGTCACAAATTAAGTGTCAAAAATTTAAGAAAATTAAAATTATAGCAAGTACTCTCTCAGACCACAGTAAAATAAAATTGGAAATCAATTTTCCAAAAGGAACAGTCAAAACCATGAAAATAAATGGCAATTAAATAACCTGCTCTTGAATGATCTTTGGGTCAACAGTGAAATCAAGATGGAAATTAAAATATTCTTTAAACTGAATGGTAGCAGTGACACAACCTATTAAAACCTCTGGGATATAGCAAAAGCTATGCTAAGAGGAAAGTTTATAGCATTAAATGCCTACATCAAAAAGTCTGAAAGAACACGAATAGACAATCTAAAGTCACACCTCAAAGAACTAGAGAAGCAAGAACAAACCAAACCCAAATAATTAATTATTATTATTTAGTAATTATCATAAAATAATGTAATATTATTGTTGTTTTGAGGTTAATACATTTTTCCTACCTGAGTTCTATCAGGATAAAACTTTTTCCAGTCTAGATAATTTTATATATATAGTGTATGTTTGTTTATTCATACCTCACTTGTGTTTTCTTCAATCCAGATCTATAGTGAGTTCCTTCTCCAAAATAAGTAATGATGTTAGAAATCAGTTAAGAATTGAGGTCAGCAGACATTTTTCATGCTGTCTCACTGATAAAGTTTAAGAAATGAATCATGATAAAATCCAAAGATGACTTATTGATTTGCTATTCTAATTAAGTTAGAGCTCTTAATTTCACTAAAAACTAAACTGAGGTCATATTGAAAGGTTGAGTATTTTATGTTCTTTTTGATTACATATGCTATCTGCAAATGTGCATATTACTTTTAATATATTGTTTTTACCGAATAGATACCTGTGTAAACGTCTATAGCCATAAATATATATTGTATATTTTCAAATATCAGGTAATTGAGAGACATCAATTACTATGTGTGCATGACAGAAACAACAGATACAACAACCTTCGCCTCTCTTTGAGCACATTCAGGTATTTTAATGCAAAACTTCAGTCACTATTTTCAGAACCTGTTGTTCTCTGCTATTTTCTTAGATTTACAGTGGGCTGAAAGCTTTTGCTCCTGTAGCTCTTTGTCAGATTGGTCTATCAGCTGCTGCTCTTTCCCATTTGTCTACAGCTCTGCTTCAGTGCATTTGTAAAACATTTTCTTTCCTTCCCCTGCTTTTGATTCACCTACTTTGGTCTTGGATGAAAAATGATCCATTTATGATCCTATGGTTATAGCATTTTTTGCTTTCTATAAACATTCACAATTATATTTCTAACATACCTTGTATTGTAGATATTCTTGCATATATCTCATGTGTCATAAATTTATTGAGCTTATTGGTGGTATTGCACCTCGAATACCAGCTCAGCAACAGTAGAATTAGGCACCTGAGGACTCTGTTCCAAGCCCTAGCACCTGGACAACTTTTCTAATACATATATATTTCTCTTTCCCCAGGAGACTGACCACAGAGAATATTTAACTTGGCATTTAGCACATACACCAATAAAGTTCAATAAACATTTGTCAATTAAGAGATAGTCTATTTCTTCATCCTCATTGGCTTTCAAATGGATGTATACAGATACAATGAAGAAATCTGGTATACGGCCAGAGACAAAAGCTGGATGATCTATAGACACGCTCATAATTTTAGTGGGAAACATGGATTCCATAGCCAGAAATCACATGAGAGGCTCTAATTTGAAGAGTGGCTATTGATAAAGAAAAGTAGTTGATCATAATCATATTTGCAGATGAAAGGACCCAATAAACAACAAGGTTTACAAAAATAAGCATTGAAAATTTAAAATAAATGTCTTAAATATCACAAATAATGAGTCAGGAACATAAAAACAAGGTGAAAAGGAGCTTAATGAACAGATTAGTGGAATGACAGAAATTGGGACTTATAAAAAAGACAAACTAGGGAGTAATACGGCCAAATAGAAGCTTCGAGTGATGGTCACCCCTGCAGGACAACCAAACTGAGCAAATATCCACACACAAAAAAAGACCTTCATCAGAATCAAAAATCAAGTAATTGATTATAGTACCTGGTTTTAACATCATATTAAGGAAAGAGACACCGAGGAGGGTCGGAAAGAAAGTCTTGAAACACCTACACTACCCCTGGCCCATCCCTGCCAGCAGCAGTCACATGGCATGGAGAGAGAGAGAACCTGAGCCTTTGCATTGGAGTCCAGTGCCACCCTGTCACAGAGGAAAGCAACAGATAGTAGAACTCAGCCAGCACACAAGGAGGGAGCATTTAGACAAGCACTAGCAAGAGGCTAATTATCCAACACAACAGTTAGAACCTGAATTCCAGCAAGTCCCTTTACCACAAGCTGAAGTGTTCTGGAGTGCTAAATAAGTTTGAAACATACTCTCAGCTACAAGGACTGCAGTTTCTGGGCAAGTCCTGGTGCTGTGCTGGGCTAAAAAACGAGAGGACTTGCAGCAAATGTAACCTAGTAACATACCACTTGGGGCAGCCAAGGGAATGCTTGCATCACCCCTCCCCCAACCCCGGGCGGTGCAGCTTACAGCTCTAGGAGGGAGACATCTTCCCTCTGCTTGAGGAGAGGAGACGGGAGAATAAAGAGGACGTGGACTTGCACCTTGAATACCAGCTCAGCAACAGTAGAATTAGGCACCTGAGCCCGAAGGGAACTTGCCGCCTTGAAGGAATTACCTGCTGACTAAAGAGCCCTTGGGCCCTGAATCATCAGCAGTAGTAGCCAGGCAGTACTTACCATGGTCCTTACTCAGAGATGTTCTGGCTTCAGGTATGCACATTCCTGGCTGTGGTAGCTATGCAGAGGACTTGTTCTGCCTGAGAAAAGGAGAGAGAAAGGTAAAGGAAATTTAGTCTTGCACAGGTGCAGTGGCATAGAGGACAAACCGAAATCCTAGGGTCCATGATTAAAGGTCTTGGCTCTTGAGTGACATTTCTGTACCTGTCCTGGGCCAGTGGGGAGCCCACTGCTCTAAAGGGAGACACAGGATTGGCAACATTCACCACAAACAGAGAGAAGAGCCCTCTGGCCTTAAGTAAACATTGGCAGTAAACAGGCAATAATTGCTGCATGCCTGCGGTGGTGGTGACCACAGGGAGAGACGCCTCTGCTTGAGGAAAGGAGACAGAATAGTGAGAATAACTTTGTCCCGTGATTTGGGTGCCAGCTCAGCTGCGGTAGAATAGAGCACAAGGTAGATTCCTAAGGTTCCTGACTCTAGGGCCTGGTTTCTGGACCTGCTTGGGGCTGGGGGAAAGAAGGGACACATGATTGGCTTTATTTGCTACTTGCTGATTGCAGAACCCTTGGGCCTAGAGTAAACACAGCCAGCAGTCAGGAAGTGGTGACTGTAGGCCCTGAGTGAGACCCAGTGTTGTGCTGGCTGTGGGTCTGACCCAGGGCAGACCCAGTGTTGGTAGCCACAGGGGCACTTGTGTCACCTGTCCCCCAGCTCCACACAGCTCAGCACAGAGAGAGACTCAATGTGTTTCAGGGAAAGTAAGGAAAGCAAGAGTCTCTGACTGGTAATTTAGAGAATTTTACCATATCCTACTCAAGACCACAAAGGTGGTACCACTATAAGTTTGCAAGAACCACAGCACTACTAGGCTTGATGTCCCTCCTAAAGCTGATACAGTTTCAGTGACCAAGATTCAGATCACAACACCAAAGTCCCTTTGAATACATGGAAAGCCTTCCAAAGAAGGATAGGTACAAACAAGCCCAGGCTGAGAAGACTACAATAAATACCTAACTCTTCAATGCCCAGACACTGATGAACATACACACTCATCAAGACAATCCAGGAAAACATTACCTCACCAAATGAACTAAATAAGGCACCAAATACCAATCCTGAAGATACAGTGATATGTGACATTTCAGATAGAGAATTCAAAATAGCTGTTTTGAGGAAGTTCAACAAAATTCAAGATAACACAGAGAAGAAATTCAGAATTCTATTGGATAAATTTAACAAAAAAGATTCAAATAAATAAAATCAAACAGAAATTATAGGACTAAAAAATGTAATTGACATACTGAAGAATGCATTAGAGTCTCTTAGAATTGATTAAGCAGAAGAAAAAAATAATGAGCTTGAGAGAAGTTTGTTTGGACGTACACAGTCAATGGAGACAAAAGAAGAAAAGAATAAAAAAGAAAGACACTCACCTACATGAGCCAGAAAATAAGTTCAAAAGCGCAAACATAAGAGTTATTGGTCTTTAAGAGGAGGTAAAGAGAGAGAGAGATATCTGGGTAGAAAGTTTATTCAAATGGATAATCACGGAGAACTTCCCCAACCTAGGGAAATATATCAATATTTGAGTACAAGGTTATAGAATAACAAGTAGATTAAACCAAATAAGACTACTTCAAAACATTTAATAATCAAACACCCAAAGTTCAAGGATAAAGAAAGAATCCCACAATCGGCAAGAGAAAAGAAACAAATAATGTTCAAGAGAGCTCCAGTACATCCGGCAGCAGACTTTTCAGTGGAAACCTTAAAGGCTAGAAGAAAGTGGTATGACATATTTAAAATCTGATGAAAAAAAAAATAAAACTCTTATCCGATCCTACAATGGTATATCCAGCGAAAAAAGCCTTCAAACATGAAGGAGAAATAAAGACTTTCCCAAGCAAACAAAAGCTAAGGGATTTCATCAATACTAGAATTGTCCTACAAGAAATACTAAACAAAATTCTTCAATTTGAATAAAAAGGACATTAATGAACAGATACACAAAAAACAGAAAGCAACAAATTAAAACATACTGCCAAATTACCTTCACTAAAAAGAATACAGGAAGAAAGGAAAGAAGGAAGAAAAGATCACAAAACAACTAGAAAACAAATAACAAAATGGCAAGAACAAGTCCTTACTTGTCTATAATAAAATTGAAAGTAAATGGATTAAATTTTCAGTTAAAAGACATAGAATGGAGTAATGGATTAAAAAACAAACAAACAAACAAACAAAAAAACAAGACTCGTTAGCCTGTTGCCTGTAAGGAACACACTTCACCTATAAAGATACACATAGACTGAATTAAAGTGATGGAGAAAGATATTCCACGAGAATGAAAATGGACAAAGAGCAGAAGTAATTATATCAGACAAAATAGATTTCAAGACAAATCTAAAAGAAGAGACAAAGAAGTCACTATATAATGATAAAGGGGTCAATTCAGAAAGAGGATGTAACAATTTCAAATATATATGCACCCAACACTGGAGCATCCAGATATATAAAGTAAATATTATTACAGCTAAAGAGAGAGATGGGTCGCAACAAAATACTAGCTGAAGTCTTCAATATCCCACTTTCAGCCTTTGGCAGATCTTCCAGACAGAAACTCAACAAAGAAACATTGTACTTAATTGGCACTATAGAACAAATAGATCTAATAGATCCTTACGGAACATTTAATCCAATGGCTGCAGAACACACATTCTTTTCCTTAACACAAGGATGATTTGTGAGGATATATGTTATGTTAGGGCACATGGTAAAAAAGTTAAGTTGGAAGAGTATCAAATATCTTCTCTCATTACAATGAAATAAAA
Organism: Macaca fascicularis; assembly: GCF_037993035.2. Lineage (NCBI taxonomy): Eukaryota > Metazoa > Chordata > Mammalia > Primates > Cercopithecidae > Macaca > Macaca fascicularis. Next base: position 89,744,587 of record NC_088380.1, on the reverse strand, counting down.
CTAGAAATCAATAACGAGATAAATTTTAAAAACTATACAAATACATGGAAATTATACAATATACTCCTGAATGTACAGTGGGTCAATGAAGAAATTGAGAAGGAAATTTTTAAAAATTCATGAAGCAAATGAAAATGGAAACACAACATTCCAAAACATACGGTATATAGCAATCAAGGAAAGATTATATCAGTGTCTATATCAAAAAGGTACAAAAACTTCGAAAAAAAATCTAACAATGTATCTTAAAGAATTAGAAAATCAAGAGCAAACCAAATCCAAAGTTAGTAGAATAAACGAAATAATAAAGATCAGATCAGAAATAAATGAAAATTAAACAAAAAAGTAATGAAAATGAAAATAAATAGATTTTCTGAAAAATAAACAAGTGAGAAACCTTTAGCCTGGCTAAAGAAAAAAAGAGAAAAGGTCCACATAAATAAAACCAGAGATGAGAAAGTAAGCATTACAATAGATACCATAGAAAGTTAATGAATTATTAATAGCTGCTAAAAGCAAATATATGCCAATAAATTGAAAAAAATAGAAGAAATGGATACATTTCTAGACACAACCTAACAAGATTTAACTGTGAAGAAATATAAAATCTGAGCAGATTAATAACAAGTAATGAGATCAAATCTATAATAAAGTCTCCCAGTTAAAAAAAAAAAAAAAAAAAAAAAAAAAAAAAACCAGGTTCCAATGCCTTCATTGCTGACTTTACCAAGCATTTAAAGAACTAACATAAGTCTTACTCAAACTATTCTGAAAATTGTAGAAGGAGGAAATGCTTTCAAACTCATTCTACAAGGTCAGTATTACCCTTATATTAAGACCACACAAAGACACATCAGGTCAATATTTCTGATGAATATCAATGCAAAAATCCTCAACAAAATACAGGCAAATCAAATTCAACAACACATTAAAAAGTTCATTCATCATGAACAAGAGGGATTTACCTCAGAAATGCAAAGATATTTTAACATCAATGTAATACATCATATCAATAAAATGAAGAATAAAACCATATGATCATTTTAATTGATGCTGGGAAAGCATTTGATAAAATTAAGCATCATTTTTATGAAAAAAAGAAAACCTTCAAAAATCTCAGTATGGAAAAAATATACCTCAACACAATAAGAGTCATATACAGCACACCCATAGCAAGTATCATACTGAATGGGAAATAATTAAAAGCCTGTCATCTATAATCTGGAATGTGACAAGGATGTCCGCTTTCTACCTTGTTATTCAACATAATTCTGGAGATCCTAGCTAAAGCTATCAGACAAGAAAAAGAAATAGAGGACATCCAAATTGGAAAGAAATAAGTCAAATCATCCTTGTTTGCAGATGATATGATCTTATATTTGAAAAAACCTAAAAACTTCACCAAAAAAACTGTTAGAATTGATGAACAAATTAAGTAAGTTACAGGATACAAAACAAACAGAAAAATAAGTAGCATTTCTGTTAACCAACACTGAACAATCTAAAAATGAAGTCAAGAAAGCAATCCAATTTACCAAAGATACAAATAAAATATCTAGAAATAAACTTAACCAAAGAAGGTGAGGATCTCCACAATAAAAACTGTAAAACATTGATGCAAGTAATTGAGGAAGACACTAAAACAATAGAAATATATTCTGTATTCATGGATTGGAAGAATCAATATTGTTAAAATGTCCATACCACCCAAAGCAATATACAATTCAATGCAATCCCTTTTAAAATACCAATGACATTCTTCTCAGAAATAGAAAAAGTAATCCTCAAATTTATATGGAACCACAAAAGACACAGAATAGACTAAGTTATCCTGAGCAATTAGAACAAAAATGAAAGAATCTTGTTGCCTTATTTTAAATTATACTATGGAGCTATGGGAACCAAAACAGCATTATACTGGCATAAAAACAGACACATAGACCAATGGAACAGAATAGAGAACCCAGAAATAAATTCATACATCTATACTCAACTGATTTTTGATAGGGTTGTCAACAACATACTTTCTAGAAAGGACAATCTTTTCAATAAATGGTGGTGAGAACCTTGATATCCATATGCAGAAGAATGAATCTAGACCCCATATCTCTTGTCATATACAAAAATCAAATCAAACTAGATTAAAGTCTTAAATCAAATACCTCAATCTATGAAACTATTCAAAGCAAACATTTGGAAAACTCTTGAGGACATTGGACTGGGCAAAGGTTTGCTGAGTATATTACCTTATATATACCACCAGCACAGACAATCAAAGCAAAAATGGACAAATGGGATTATATCAAGTTAAAAGCCTCTGCAAAGCAAAGGAAACAATCAACAAAGTGAAGAGACAACCCACAGAATGGAAGAAAACATTTGTAAATTATGCATCTGACAAGGGATTAATAACTAGAATATATAAGAAACTCAACTCAACAGAAAAATAATCTATTAATCTGAATTTAAAATGGGAAAAATATTTCAATAGATATTTTTAAAATTAAGTCATACAAGAGGCAAATAGGTATATGAAAAGATGCTCAATATCATTGATTATCACAGACAGTCAGATAAAAACTGCAATGAGATATGATCTTTCTCTAGGTAAAATAACTTTATCCAAAAGTCAGGTAATAACAAATGCTGGTAAGGATGTGAAGAAAAGTGAAACTTTGTACACTGTTTAGGGGAATGTACATTAGTACAGTCCCTGTGGAGAACATCTTGGAGATTTCTCAAACAGTTAAAAATAGAAGTACCATATGATCTGGAAATCCCACTGCTAGGTATATACCCAAAAGAAAGAAAATCAGGATAGTGAAGAGATATTTGTACTCCCATGTTTATTTCAGCATTAACAGTATCCAAGATTTGAAAGCAACCAAAGTGTCCATCAACAGATAAATGATAAAGAAAATATGGTACATATATAGCACGGAGTACTATTCAACCATAAAAAGAATGAGATTCTGTCAGTTGCAACAACATGGATGAAACTGGAGATCATCATGTTAAGTGAAAGAAACCAAGCACAGAAAGAGAAATTCTGCATGTTCTCATTTGTGGTAGCCAAAAAATTAAAACAAAAAATTGATCTCATGGAGATAGAGTGCAGAATGATGGTTACCACAGACTGTGAAGGGTAGTGGCCGGGGGAGGTAGGAGATAAAATGGGGATGGTTAATGCATACAAAAATGTAGTTAGTTACATAGAATGAATAAGACACAGTATTTGATAGCACAACAGGGTGACTACACTCAATAATAATTTATTGTACATTTTAAAATAACTAAAAGAGTATCACTGGATTGTTTGTAACACAAAGAAAAGATAAATACTTGAGGTGATGGATACTTCATTTACTCTAATGTGGTTATTATGCATTGTATGCCTGTATCAAAATATCTCATTGTACCCCATAAATATGTACACTTACTATGTACCCAGCAAAATTTAAAAAAAGAACAACTAGAATACTTCTTTTAATTTTCAAACTTTTAGATTTTTCTTTTTAAAGTTAGAAGCATTTTATTTCATAGCATTTTTAGGTCAAAATATTGATGTTGGTAATTGATATCTACAGAATATATTTAAAAAAAAACAGAAAAGTACCTTTGTTATACAGATAAAGAAGCATAAGAAAAAACTTTACATTAAATTTGGTAAAATTAAAATTATATAAAGTCAACATATAACTTTAAAAAATCAACCATGACTTGGGAAAAGTAGATTTTTTATTATAAATAAATTATAAATATTATCAGAGATATAAACAGAATATCTACAAATAATAAAAATGATAAGATTCTAAATTGGGGAAAAAATTTTGATCTGGCAAATGTCAGTATCAGAAATTTAAATGATCAGTAAGCTAATAAAATGTAAAGAAAATGAAATTCATTAATTTGAATTGTCTAGGTTAAAAAATCCCAAATTGTGTTTTCAAGTTGTAAAAAATTTTGTTTGACGACTGTCATCAAATATATGTTGAGAGGATCCCAAAACTCCAATTTAGAAAACCTAGACCTAAAGTAATGTATTATGTCTATAACATGAAAAAAGAATGAATGATTCTTTGTTCATTTGTATAATTTAGAAAATAATTTTAAATATTAAAACTATTGGAAAAATAAGATGTATTATTTTAAGTCAATAACATTGACTTTATTTTCTCCTACTAAATATACTACTTCCCTTTTTAGCTCCTCGGCAATCTATCTCTTATTTTTTCTTCAAACACAAACTTCTCCAAAGAATTGTCTGTATTTGCACTTTCTATCCCCTTCTTACCACTCACTACTCAGGTTTTCTCTCTATATTGAAAAAAAATCTGTATTGCTACAATAAGGACAATCCTCAATTTTTTAGCAATAACTGTTAGTAGCACTTGATTCTCCATGTAATTGTCTTTTCAAAATGTTCGTTTTTCTTGCATTCCATGATACCACACTTGACAAATGCCACTAAAATAGTATTCTTCCTGGTTTTGTGATAATCCTCCTTAAAACCTCATCTTCACGTTTTTCTATGTGATCTACTTCATTCTCATAACTTAAATAACATCATTTTTGCTCATAATAATAAAACTTTAACTTCTAGCTTCATTATCATCATATATTCATTCATTATCATATGAATATATCATATGATATATTCAATATCATCATATTCATATTCATATTCAATGAATATATCATATTCATTATCATCATAATCTCATCATAGAGCTTCTAAAAAAATCTATAACATGAATACGTATTGACTTTTTCTGACACATTGTGCTTGACATCACATTTACTTCTCAGTTAAGTTTCAAACAACTTTTTGAAGTAATTCTCATTATTTCACTCTCTCTCTCTCTCTCTCTCTCTCTCTCTCTCTCTCTCTCTCTCTCTTTTCTTTCTTTTGTATAAAAGTGCTACAAGGTAGCTATGGCTAGAGCCTGACTGGATTCTTTGACCTGGAGACTCTGGTGTTGGTCTTTACAATACAGGCAGTTAATTCTTGACAGGGAGACTTAGTGAATATGGTCTCCTTCCATGGGTTGGATGGTGAGATAATTCTGGGTCTTGGAGATGTCATCAAAGGTGGCCTTGATGGAGTTGTCCATGGTGACCAGTGCAGCTCCTGGCCAAGATGTAGCAGTCAACCATACAGATTATCATCAGCAGCTTCTGGGTATAGACCTTAGATGATACTAATTCCCCTGGAGGCAAAGAAGGGGTCTACCAGTGAAGCACAACAGCAGCTGGTCAGCTAGCAAGGAAGTGGAGGTGGGGAGTGGGTTTGCTGTTCTTGTTCCCCCAGTAATAACCTTGTCACAGGGGGATAATGGAAGCCCTAGGCAGGAAAATGGCTTTATGGAGAGGGGTGGCTACCTCCATGGATCACTGAACACACAGGTCAGTGTGGCCATTGTAGTCTCTAATGGCAACAAATGCCTTGAACCTGGTCTACTGGCCAATGAGGATCTACTTTTGTAGGACATAATCTTTAAAACCTCATCCTTAAGGGATGTCACCAGAAAAGAGTCAATGACCTCAGACTTCTTGATGGACAGAGAGAAGAGATAGATCACCTCCAAAGACTTGCTCTTCATGTCCTTGACCAGGCAGCCCACCATGGTGACCAGGAGCCACTCCTTGTTCTTGGCATTGCCTCTACCCGGGCTAGACCACCACCATCATCTTAGCCCCAGAGTCCAGTAAAAGCCTCAGTAGAAATCTCTCCAGTCTCTGATTCTAAGGCCTCTGCCGGCATCACTTAGTGTTTGATGTTTTCTCAGATAGGATGCTACAGTATTTGTTTTTAAAAGGAGAAAACAGCAGTACAGGAAAATTATGGAAATTAACTCAGAAAGCAGCAAGAAAAGAGCTGAACTCTGATTAAACACAGGAAGTCTGAATCCAAAGCCCTGTTCTTTAACTCATCTTCTAGATTTCATTAAAATGTATACATACTGCTCACTTCAACATACATGACTCATGATTCTGTACTCAAAAGTAAAAAAACTCATGTATCCACATGTATACTATCTCCTCCTCCTCCTCAAACTTTAAAACTTTTTTCCATTATATATTTTTTTTCTGGTAAAGGACATCATAATCTATCCAAAAGCCCAAAGCCTCAAACCTGGGAATGTATTAGACTCTCTTTCTCTCTCAGTTCATTTACAGTAACAGCAAATCTTTTTAAGCTAGCAATCTATAAGTCTCTCAAATCTGAGCCCTTTTCACATTTTATGCTATGTCAGAAAATTATCACTTTTTAACATTTCTGCATGAGCTTCCCAAATGTTCTACCTCTCTCTATTTTATTCTCCAACTCCATCTTATCATACATATATCAATAACAGCCAGAGTGCTAACTTAAAATTTTTTAATTGGAATGTATATTTCCATACCAAAAATAATTCCATGATGCTCTCTTACCTTTAGGATAAAATCCAAAATTTAACATAGAAATTGCAAAGCTTTTCTCTGCCTGCTTCTTTAGTTTCACCCTCAGCACTAATCCTCTTGCCTTCAGAGTTGTTATTGTGATTAATCTTGCCAGCATGAGATCCTTGATTTTGTCTCTGGTTTTGAATGTTCTTCTTCTAGAAACGGTCTTACTTCCTTCTTTCCTCTGCTAATTTCTACTTTGCATTCAGATTTTGGTGTATCCTTCAGTTGTGGAATTACATGAAATCCCACAACTATCTGTTTCTAAAATATTTGATTCTCTGATACTATGTCTGCTTTACTCAGAGTTGGAGCCCCAATGCCTGACATGATGTGTGTGAAATAGTAAACAATGCTTATATAAGTGAATGTCTACATTGTTTATAGATTTTCTTTTCTCTTTATTTTGTTTTGTTGATATTTTCAAGCTTAGTGTAATAAGGGCATTTGCATACTGGGCTTTTGGATCCTAAACCAAAAAACAACATCTTCATCTTTTCAGTGCCTGATTTTTTTCTCTTGGAAACCAAGATCATGATAGTTAAATTATCTTTGTAGAAAGGTGCAATTTTAGTCAGCCCTAGCTCGTAACATTTATTCTTCTCATTTACATACTTTGGAGTGGAATCAGGAGATATTTGCTTTGTAATAAAATGTGTAAAATTCACTAACCCAAAGTGCAACTATATTTTACTAATATAGAAAGTCTATTTGAGTATTAAGAGCCTGAATATGTTTTTGCCTCCTGAAATTCTTCTGAATTATCACTTAGAATATCAATTAACAAATGATAAATTATGCAACCTCTTGAAATGCCAGCAAATAAATATTAGAAAATGTTGTAAAGGGGATTATATTTTTTTTCTTTCACCAAATACAGAGATGTGATTAACCAAAACTGGAGTGTAAGAGCATATGATTAGGTCATGGTGAGGCATTTTTATTCTTTGACTTTTGTATTGTTTTATATTATTGCTGCCAACTGAAAAGGTGTCAGGTGCATGTACTTTTAACGGTTACAGAATTATCCAAATCAACAGTTACTATTCCATATATATGACAATCAGACAAATATATAACATTAATAAATGTGTAAAAATACGAAATGTTGATTTCAGAAGTTTACATATTCTGATATACTAATGGAATTTTAAAATGAAATAAAGAATATATACTTTCTCCCTTAAAGGCTATTTCTTTTAATATCATAACATTGTAGTTATGCAATATAAGTAAATAAAGTTTATGCTAATAAAAACACAGTTTATTTTTCACCAAAAGAACATAAAAAAATTCTCAAAGACTTCTTTTACTTTGGGTAAAGACACACATTTCCAGAGCTAATAAATCTGACAGCTTCACAAAGACAACAGCACTCACTGTTTAAGACAAGTATTCAAAGTGTTTTTAAAACATGGCATTATATGTGGTAACCAATAACTAAAAATAACTTAAAGAAAGATAAATCTAATATTCCTTTGTTAGTAGTGCAAATATTCTGAATTGTTGTGTTCAGGCAAATATTTTCACAGTCTTCCCTGTTTTACTATTATATTTTAATCCTGCTTTTTAACCTTATATCAAATTGTATGATGCTTTGCAGCATCTTTCTTCACTGTCTTTTTACTGCTTTATAAATAATTAATATTTAGGAAATGATTAATTAAATTAATGAACACATTATTGTTCTTCATGACCAGTGACAAATGTATATTTGTATATACTCCCTTAGAAATTTGGAAGTTTATATTTTTAGTTGAGAAAGCAGATTAATAAGCTATATTCTAATTAAGACTGCTCTTATTTACATAAATGTATTATTTAACGAATATACCAGTATATATAGACTTCTGTGGACTTGAAAGCAGATGATTTTTTTTAATGGAAAGGGTTTCCAGATGAATTTCACAGCAAAATAAACTTGACTCCATAGGAGGATGTATTAACTCTGTGCATTATAACATACATTCTGCCAATGCTAGTCTCAGTATAGGTATGTGTTAGTCAGCTTGGGCTTCCATAATAAAATAAGAAAAAAGATGAAGTGGTTTAAAAAACAATAATTTATTTTCTCAAAATTTTAGCAGCTAGATGTCTGAGACAAAAGAGTCAATAAATTGAGTTTCTGTGAGGGTTCTGTCCTTGGCTTATAGATGGCCTCCTTCTCACTGTGTCCTCACATGGACACTTCTTTGTAAATATGTGGACAGATAGAGATCTCTGGTGTCTCTTCTTATTATTAATGGGATAACAGTCCTATTAGATTAAGGCCCTACCCTTGTCACTTTATTTAACCTTTATAACTTCTGTATAGATCCTGTCTTTGAATACAATCACACTGAGAAGTGGAGCTTCAAGATATGAATTTTAAGGGAATATAGTTCATTCCATAACAAGATACTTGATTGATGCAGATCCAAAGGATATTTCTCAGCTTTTCAGGCCTGAAGAGAATTTTAAAACCTTGCTTTAAAAGTTATCAGTGAGCAGTTTTTAAAAAGTAGAAGAAGAAGAGAAAATATTGATATATATAGTGCTGAAATTTAGTATTTAAATCAAATAATACAAATAAATTTATGTATTTAGATCTCATTATAAATTAAAATAATTTTGTAGTTATTTATTTAAATAAAAGCTCAATTCTTCCCAACTTTTTCTAATACATCTTGAGAATCACTTTTTCTCACCATAATCACTAGGGAAACACCAGGAAAGATTAATCTTCAGCTTTAGTAGATATTAGTTTAGAATATTAGGCATCTAAATGATGACTTTATTGATATATTCCACTTAAATTATTGCAGTTCATGTGCGAAGTTGAAATCTTCTTCACTTTGTCCCCAGTGTATAAGTCTACTCATGGATCTTCTAAAGAAATGATTTCTGAGTTAACATAGGGGATTACAATGTGAATAGAATATAATTTTATTTAGTTTTTTGACTACTAATGTTTGTTATATTTAAATATGTGTAATTAATTAATGTGAATACACGCTAAACCTCAAAAGACACTTATTGTTTCTTAAAATGCTAACAAATTATTTTAAATTAAATATCTAACCCCAGATAAATTGAGTTTCATAAGAAACAGAATTTGATCTAATGACCGCAAACTGTCTTTGTTGATGCACAGACTGGCACTGAAAATACCTTTACTTTGTAAAGTTGAACACATTGCTTAATTGGTCATGTTTTTCCATCTTTAAATTGTGTGCAATAATATTCATGCCATATGTCTGTTATGAGGACACACTGAATAATGAATGCATTCTGTCTTTCACAGTGCAGGACAAGGTTGCAGTTGCAGAGTACATTCTGGTAGACATTGTTTAGTTTGTTTATTTTAGAGATTACATTCTATTAATAAAAGTAAGAATCATTTTCATTAAAATATAGTTGTTCAAAATGTACACAATTAACAATCTAATATATAAGTGTCATTTACAATATATACTACTCACTCATATTCTGAACAGTAGAACATAAGTGTTTCAATAATCTTCAGAGGCCAAAGGAAAGCTTTGAGAAAAGAAAGAACTAAGACTGGGGCCAAATGCGAAATAATCAAGGCTTTGAAAGAATAATAAACGACAAGAAAAGGACAATGAAGAGTGTACGAGCAAACAGGAAGCATGTTTTTATTGCTCTGGTTTATTTGAAATAATCATCATTGGACATTTTCTGTGGAAGCTTGGCTACAAATAACTTTAGAAAGTGAATTAATTTCTAGATTATTGGCTTCTGTATACTCTCTTTCCAGATCAATTATTTTTAAGATTACTGGCTTGATCAAAAAAGTAACCAGCCCCTTCTAAGACAAATATAATAGCAATTCTCATAAGCCCTTTAAAATGATCTGCTAGAGGACAAACAACAAAGAGCTACTGGGAATTTATGGATTACAAATGACACAGTTTTCATACACAAAAATAGTACTAATGTCCAGGAATCAAAAAGAGCTGAATTACTGGAATAAGAGAATCACAGGAGATTAAATGATGTAACTGATTCAATTTAAACATTACATAGATGGCAACACATTTCTCCTGTACTGCAATCTACAAGAGAAAATTGGACATTCAAAAGCATGTTTCGGAATTTGCTGAATTGCACATGTATTTCATGAATAATACAAGATTTGAACAATAACAATATGTGGAACAATTACAATATGTGGAACAAAGCTTAAAAGTTTAACCTCATCTATTCTAATATCTTGAGTCAGAGAAGGGAGTCATTATCAGCAGTTTGGACTCCTGATGGTAAGTACCACACATAGACGTTTGTAAGAAATCATGCGCATATAATGTTCACTTTTATAGAATTTATAAAAATACAACTAAAAAAAGAAATAAAAATAGAATTCTAGATCATCTCTCAAAAAATCTATCAAATGTGTTAAGATTCCTGATTATATCAGTGATCACATGTAATTGGTATTTCATGACATTACTAAACATGTAAGATGTCTGGATGTATTGGCTTACACATATATTTCATTGGTGCAAAAGTAATTGTGGCTTTTGCCGTTACTTTTAATGACAAAAACTGCAGTTAGTCTTGTACCAACCTAATAAAGCCATAACTATTAGAATGCACTGAAGTCTCGATATAAGTCTGGCTAAGATAAAAGTGAATAATACTAAGATGATATAAAAAACCTGCAGAAGACAGTAACCTGTGAGGAGTACTGTTTATGTCAAAATGACAGACATACAGCAGTAATTTAAATGACAGATAATTTCAAAGTCAAAGGTATATTTATAATTTTAAAAATTTGCATTCTCTCTCTAAAATTAAGGTAAAGTTTTATTATTTAAGGAAGGTTATTTATAAAGTAATTTCTTTGAATTATGCTTGTACATTAATAATATTCAGTTTTGTGAAGTACAATATGCATCAACTACTTGGATGTCACCATTTTGAATGCAAGTGTGACTGATTAAGGACAGATATGGACAGGGGTTATTAAATTAAATTCCCTGGGTTATAGTTATGTTGTACTTTTCACTATGTCATTTGGAATTTATCATCTCTCTGTAATTTTCAGTTTTTTATTCTCTGAGTTATCTCACTGTCTTATGCTATTTCAAAATCACCTCTTCAGTATTTTGTTTCTTCTGCTTTGTAAAATGCTGGGAAAGAGCTTATTGTGACATATAAACATAAAGGTTAGCTTTCAAATTGGGTAGGATTAATTTTTGATAGATTCAAAGCATTGTAACTCAACATTAAATCATTCTTTAAATGTGTATGCTACTTTAATTACACATATGATATAAGAACACTAAATTTGCTCCTTTTCTCAAAAATATTTAGCACAATACAATGCTTTATCACATGTGTGAGCAGAGACAAAAATACTGAGTAGTTCTTCTTTTTTATACTTTTAGTTCTAGGGTACATGTGCACAATATGCAGGTTTGTTCCATATGTATACGTGTGCCATGTTGGTGTGCTGCACCCATTAAGTAGTCATTTACATTAGATATATCTCCTAATGCTATCCCTCCCCCCTCACCCTACCCCATGACAGACCTCGGTGTGTGATGTTCGCCTTCCTGTGTCCAAGTGTTCTCATTGTTCAATTCCCACCTATGAGTGAGAACATGTAGTGTTTGGTTTTTTGTCCTTGTGATAGTTTGCTGAGAATGATGATTTCCAGCTTCATTCACGCCCCTACAAAGGACATGAACTCATCTTTTCTTATGGCTGCATAGTATTCCATGGTGTATATGTGCCACACTTTCTTAATCCAGTCTGTCAATGATGGACATTTGGGTTGGTTCCAAGTCTTTGCTATTGTGAATAGTGCCACAATAAACATACATGTGCATGTGTCTTTACAGCAGCATGATTTATAATCCTTTGGGTATATCCCCAGTAATGGGATGACTGGGTCAAATGATATTTCTAGTTCTAGATCCTTGAGGAATTGCCACACTGTCTTCCACACTGGTTGGCCAGTGATGACGAGCATTTTTCATGTGTCTGTTTGCTGAGTAAATGTCTTCTTTTGAGAAGTGTCTGTTCATATCCTTTGCCCACTTTTTGATTGGGTTGTTTTTTTCTTGTAAATTTCTTTGAGTTCTTTGTAGATTCTGGATATTAGCAGTTTGTCAGATGAGTAGATTGCGAAAATTTTCTCCCGTTCTGTAGGTTGCCTGTTCACTCTGATGGTAATTTCTTTTGCAGTGCAGAAACTTTTTAGTTTAATTAGATCCCATTTGTCAATTTTGGCTTTTGTTGCCATTATTTCTTTTAATATAGCTCTCCCTAGTAATAGAGAAGCAGCTATTAATACAGATATACACATTTTGAAAAAAGTTCAAATTTAGAGTCTATCAATTGGTGGAAGAGTTAGTAATCGTTAGCTTTGAAACACAGCATATTTATTATAAAACCTTCTAAACTTAGATTGTCTATTTTTTGAGAAATAAAATTATTATTGAGATGTTAAGCATTCAGCATATGAACTTAACAAATCCAGAAATCTATTCAAAGCATGTTAGTGTGATTTAATTTTAGAATATATATATATGTTACCTACTGGTTGGTTTTGGAAAGAACATAATATCAAGCTTTACAGACTCTGTTTCCTGGGCTTTTTTCTTACTAAATTTGAAAATAAAATTCCTTTTAGCTAAAGATCTTTGATCTGTCTAACCCGATTTTTTTTTCTCTTAATTACAAAACTAGAAAAAAACGAAACAATTTCTTTGTTCCAAGCATTGTGTGATTATCTTTCTTCAGCATGTGCACAGACAGAACTAGGGTATACAAAGGCTGATAAATGAGCTATTCATTTGATATGGTAATAATCAGATTTATTAGAGGCCACCTATTGACTGCTCTACACTAAGATTTTGCTGAACCTTCACAGGTGACAAATAGCTGGGACTTTTCTAAAAGCTTCTATTTTCTGCATTACTTAAAACAAATGAAACATTGATGAATTCTGAATATTGAGGACCAAATGTAGGCCTCCCTACAAATAACAGCACATTACTTTGTATGGATATAATATTTATTTTAATTTAATATTAGACCTTTTGGGATGGTTGTTGCATTTTAATCAATTGCATTTCTATATGAAAATTTCACATAATAAAAAGTGGAAAGCTTTATTCAATTTTATTTTTGCTTCTATATGGACAACCATATCACTAAATAATTTCTCAACACACATTATATTCATTGGCTAATAATTGCACAAATATATATATATTTTAAATAAATCATTTTCAAGGTAGTTTTAACTTTTAAAAATTGGGCAGTGAGTTATTTAAACAAAGCACATTAGTGATGGCTAAATAGGTCTTTTAAAAAAATGCAAATCCAATTTGAACCCAAAACTGATGCTTTAATAATTCTGGTTAGCATGTCAATATGTTACAGCATATTTTACTGAAATTTTTGGGAAATTAAAGGAGGTTAACATTTTAGGATAACCATAAATCAAAAATTGAATATTAGAGATAACTTTTATTAAATATCCCGAGGCGTCTTATAAAATAGTTAAGATTCATCTCCCTAGACTCTACCATTTCCTATTTCAAAGACTACAGCAACTCATTCTTTCTGCAGGAATTCAATAATACCCAATCTACTCTATAAAGTGATTTACCTCTAATTCTTCCCTTTTTGCTCCAGGCCTACATTTACATGTGCATTGATTCATTAATGCAATAGAGTGGAAAATAGACCATGATCTCTAGATTCTACATATGGAGTTTAAAGAATAGTTATTAATATCATATTAATTATCTGTCTTCTACTCCTTCCAGACTTTACAATATAAATAAAACAGAATATAGATTTAATTTCATAAAACCTAAATTATTCTACAACTACCACCCCCCTAAAACACACATCTACAGTGAAATAATTTATGAATATTTTCTTTATATTAAATAGAATAAATATAATAAATCATAATGTGTTATCAGATACCAGAGACCCCATGTCAGAAAAAGATAGAATTTTTAAGTGACATTCAAATTTTTATATGCAAGGTGAATATGTTGAAGTTTGATTTTATAGATGTTAGTCCCAATAGCCACATATGAGTACAAATAGACACATGTTGTTTGACAATCTTCCCATTAAAAGATGGGGTCCATATCCTGCTCCCACCTCGAATGAGGGCTATCCCATGATTACTTTGAAAAATAGAAAACAGTTTGAATGATACTAAGCTAGATTAATATCTAGCATTTATAAAGACTATTATTTCTGCCTCCATCACTTGGCTCCCCAAGATTTGAGTAAGAAGTCTGAATTCGCTGCCAAGAGGCCATGTAAAAAGTCTCTGAGACTAAGTGGAGAAAGAAAGTGGTTTAGCTAAGTCTATCCTTTCAGGTGCCCTGCAAAGTTGCCAGGCATATAAAAAAAATCATTTTATATTACCCAGAGCAATCTTGTTCACAGCTGAATAATATTTAATGACAACACTTGACACCAAACAGAACTGAAAAATCACTCACTCCACAGAGCCCCATCCCCATTTTTGACTATCAAAAATCATGGGCTGTATTAAAATGCTTGATGGTTTTGAGGTACCAGATTTTAGGGTAGTTTGTTATTTAGTGATATATAATAGAGAATCTGCTAACAAAAGTGGTTTGTTGTCATAACCAAAAGCTAAATAATTTGACACTAGTGTGGGACTAGACAGCAGGAAAAAGATGGGAGATTCTAAAGGAGACTTGGTAAATGCTAGAAAAAACTTCAGTAGCGTATTAGGAAAAATGGAAGTGCTTGGAAGAGATTGCTATTCAAGGCTTAATTGACAATGAGAAAAAATGTTAGCAGGAGCTGTAGTAAAGGGGACCCTATATGTATAGTAGTGCAGTTTAACACCACTGTCACCTGCAGTAATGTGGGACATAGAAAGGGTACTTAATAGACTCATGGGACTGACTGGGAGGATTCCCAAGTAAAATGCATACTGTGCCAACTGGCATCTTACAGCTGCCCATAATAAAATGTAAAAAGAAGGAGATCAACTAATACAAAATAACTAATGTTTAAAAAAATTTAGAAAACATAAATGAGCCAGGACTTACTAGGCTTAAAAATAAAACTGACAAATTCTAGCCTTTCCCAGCAAAATCATCTCTTGGACAAACATCCTTTGTAAGGCATCAAAAAGATGATAGAACCTATGGTTGTAGCAGAAGTTGGAAAACAATAGTTCATGGAATGGCCATGTGTTTTCATGAATAATTTTAAGAGGACATATCCATGTCCATTTGTTTGCATATTGTCTATGGCTGCTGTTGTTCTATAAGAGTAGAGTTGAATAGTTCTTTCAGAGACCACATAGTCTACAAACTTAAAATGTTTACTATCTGTCCCTTTAAGAAAAAGTTTGCCTGCTTTTGAGCTAGAAAATAAGCTTTTATGGATAAGTGTGTCTCAAGTCCTTCCTGTTAAGCAACAGAGTTTTTAAGAAGCTTAGGATGTAGTTGAATAAGAATCTCACTAAGACTCCATATAGAGAAGGATAGTCTCAAAAAGATTTGCAGATGTGACTGTTTTTTCCAAGTAGTAAAACCCAATATAATTCACAGGAAACTAAAAGCATTTTTTAAATAATTATACTGATACAAGCACTACAAGTTTAAACTCAAAAAGTACAATGCAAAATGAAAAGAAAGTTTTTATGAACAGGGGGCAGGCCAAGAAATTAAAGAGAATATAAATAAGTAAAGATTAGGTCCAATTACAAATAACAAGTTGGCTAGGTCCAATAAAAAAATTCTTTTGCGTTCCCAGTTTCTTGCAGAAAAACAACTTCTGAAATAAACTTATTTTTAAGATGTCAAAACGACAAGAGAAATCTTTGTTGCAAACATAAGCCATTAATTATGGAAAAGACAAAACCAAGGAGAAATCAAGAACCCACTGGGAAGAGTCAAGAGTCACAGAGAAGAACTTTCAGAAAGTCAAACAGTATTCTGATAAATGAACTGATGACATATATTGAACCAGGATTCAGAATTGTTATCTGACATTTTTTCCACCAAGAGCATGGCTCTTCTAAAATTGTGAGGTGTTTTTCAATGCACAACTCTGTTGGCAAAGCATAAACTACAGCTCATCTCATCTTGCATGATGCAGCTGTTGAAATATCCTCTAAGAATATAACTTTCCTCTTTCTTACTGTTGCTGAGCTTCTAGTTGACTTCCTCTAGGCTGTGAGCTTAGAAGCTGATCAATAAATTTGAACAGAATCTGTGTCCAACATTTTGGGCTCCTTGTAGGAAATCCATTCTCTTTGGAATATTTTGTTTTATATCCAAGCCACGTTAGCAGTGCCAACTCTGATCTCTGCATGCTGAGCCCAGTGTGACCACCACTTCCTGCATTCACTTCACCCCTAGGTGAATATGGAAAGTTCACTTAGAGAAAAAAAAAAAAAAAAAAAAAAAGATTTGGGAAATTTCTTCAAAGAAAATGCACCTCTGTGTTTTTCTTCTTGTAAGAACTGGAGTCCCTCAAAGTCATTGATTTATCTCTAGTGTCTTCCAGCTTTTACAGTTGTTCTCTATAGAATGGTTAGTAAAATACAAAGTATTCTGTTACAGTCAAGAACATCAAATTGTATTTATATTACAAACAAACAAACAAAGCACACAACAATGACAACAACACAGTTGCTTTTTGGATTCAAAGTGAAAGAAACAAGGTTTCAGAATAGAATACCAAGGACAACTCTAGGTATAAAGTCTTTAATTTATTATGATGCATACCTCTAAATTAATACTTCCAGAAAATTTAAATATTGGTGTTACATCAACTGAATAGCATTTTAAAATAGTTCACAGCATACAACAGCATGTGTTCTAAAGGTATCAAATGTTAATATATATAGGATGAAATATACAGTACTGGAACAATATATCCGTGAAAGATTAACATTCATAGATTTGTTTACAAATGTATCTAAAAATATTTACTATGTAATAAGCAGATTGTAATCACAAATCTAGAAAAAAACAGTTAACACCAAGAAATAAATAGTTCAAATAATACACTTAAAATATACACAAATCTTTAAAAGAAAAAAATTCTGAGAGCCAAACACTAAAATGAATATACTAATAGAGAGTATATTAGTGAACTCAAGTATTCAGAAAAACAAATAGTTTCATGCTGTTTTGAAGATTATAATTCAGATTTATTTTTTATAATTAGTAATTTGATAACAAAATGTAAATCTGATGATATACTTTATTTAAAAGCAATACTAACAGTATGTAATGACATCTGTATCTAGTCCAACAGATAATTCATATCAGTTATTTAGTTTACATATTCAAAATATTTAAAATAATTAGGACACACATATTAACATAATTATGTGACAAAAAAGTTAAAAATAAATACCTAATGTAATTTTGCTTATTGTTTTTAACATAATTATAAAATATTATGTAATATAAATTCTCTACATGCTGGTTAATGAAAAAATAAAATTTTAATGATCTTTGTTTAGAAACAGATGACACATTACATTTGTCCTTGGATTTGTTTTATCATTCATAGGTGGTCTTTTGTGTACAATATGATAAAGTAACTTCGCAGGGAGACACAATATCTTAAAAGCATTTGGTATTTCAGCTCACCAGGTAGGTTGCTATTGTAATCTAGCTATTTATTGTGAGAATCACAAAGAAAGAACACACACATAAAAATCCTTTAGAGAAGAAAATCAGAATGTTATTTTCTATTGTGAAAACTTCAGTTAGTTCTTCAGAGATAAATTCCATTTTATACAAATAAAATTGATAAATAGTAGCATTTAACTGAAAGATAAAGTTTTGATTAATTGCATGTTGCTTCAATAAGATGATTCAATAATTAGTTAAATAGACTTATTTTAAGATAATATATTTCAAATTGAAAAATTTCTATAACTTTAAAATAAATCTTGAATTAATACATTTTATTCACATTCTTCTTTTTTTTCTGTTAGTGCAGAGAATAGAAAGACTATTCACAGGTCATCATCACAGCACAGAAGCCTAAAGAGAGGGCAAAAATACAGTACTGAAACTGAAAATTACCACCACATCATGTCTGGTGACTGAATAAAAGAGATAATAGAATAGTAGAATGTGTGAATATATGAGGCTTGTTCTTTTATGAAGAAAGAAATATGACTCCTATTCCTGAAAACAGGAAGTTGGGACAACTATCTTTCTTGAATCAATGTATTTTATAATAGGAACTAATATATTATAACAGGAACAGGCTTTAAAATTTCATGTATTTATATGACAATCTCTTATTGAACAGAAATTATCAAATTCTCATTTATTTTTGTCCCATCTTTTGTTCTTACCAATAAGATCTTTCTTTTTTCTTCTGTTGTTTTGATTTTTCAGTAACCACAAAGCCCTGACATATAGCTAAAGACTCAAGGATAGAACTAGGTGTTTAGACATTTTGGTCCTTTACGATTTTACAGCAACTCTCTTTGATCATTCACTGAGAATATTCCTTTGGAACGGGCAGTGGCCTAGGGCTCCTGACAGTAAATCCATAAGTCATTCATTTATGAAGAAAACTAAAGTGCCAATATTATCATCAAAACCTCTTTTGTTAAAATAATTTAATAATTGTTTGCCTCTCTATTGTTCCTCCGAACATTTTACTTATTCTAATAGATAAAAATTATATTATAAAACATAAGTTTTTATTAAATAATTTATGTAATTCTTATTTAGATGTATTTGATAATGTTAATAAATCATGTGATTTATAGGAAAATAATCCATATAAAATGCTAAATGTAATGTATCTGATTTATAAAAGGAAAACAATCTCCCAATCTGTCCACTGATTTGAATATCTTATTTGTTATAAGCTGTTTTCATAAATGACAATGCAAAGGGCAAGAAAAGCCAATATAATTTTGAAGAAGAATAAAAAGTTAGTGGACTTGTAATATTATGGTATTATAAAACTATAGTCACTAGGGTAGTTATGCTGTTAGTGCAAAGATAGACAAAAAGAATAGAAGTAGCTCAATGTAACCATCAATCTAGGCAGTGCTGAAGTGCTATACCATCTCAACAGTCTGTATCACTACATAAGCTGACCTCTGTCCCTGACCATTCCCAAAGAACAGCTATTGGACCCCAAACCATGATTCTTAGGTCATAGATGATCCCAAAGGATTGCCATGCTACACACCTGCAGCATGGATTGGACACAAGCCCTCAAAATATTTCAGGATATGAGCTGGTGATTCCATAGTCCTATGTACTTAACTGGAAGAATACAGATGAATCCAAATTTTTGTCATTATAGTTCTGCCTCTGATATTGCCAGGTAGAAAGGTAACGTATCCTTAAGTACACACCTTAAAAGTTCCAGGTTGCCAGATTTTTTTGACTTTTCTCCAGAAAGGGATGAACAATAAAATAAATTCTCTAAATGCTCTTGCTGCCCTCTTCATGCTTCAGAAGGTCTAGTCTATATTTTGTCAGGCCATTTGCCTATTTTCAATTTCTTGTGAGTATTTAAAATACAACAAAAGTGAATTATCAGTAAAATGAAATTAAAGGTGTACAACGTATAAACTTATTTTTATTATTAGATTGAACAGACTTACCATTACTCTGTCAAATTGCCATAACATTTTATAAAAGTTTACTATCCATTTCTATACTATCTTTGTGTAGCACTGGGTTGTAGAAGTGTGGAAGGATTTGTAGGCAGATTACAGATTACCATTCTGCTTATGGTTGTGACTTTTAAATCTAAGTGTTGATTTTTTTTTTATATTGAATACTTCTAAGTTAATCTTTAGTAATCAGTATTGCACTATGTACCATAAAAAATTTTCATTCTGTCTGATTCTGAAATCCTATTTTTAATTCTTATTCTAATTTTATAATTGAAATTAACATAAATGTATGTAGATTTTTTCTCCTTGCAGTATGAATCTTAAATATAAAATATTTTATATTAGAATTTTAAATAAATACATCAATCATATAATATTTGCTATCACTGTATCATTTAAAATATGGAAGAACTTAGAAAAAAGTCTAACTGTTAAAAAAAGCAGTTGAGAAAAAATTGAAGCGTATTTAGTATAATCTTCTTTTGTAAAAATAATTTGTAATTTAAAAATTAAAAATGAACAAAAACATACATTAGTACAGTAGAACTAACCTTAGTAATTTGAGATTTTAGGTCAATTAATTTTCTTCATTGTTGAAAATTACATCTAACATTAAACAATTTGTTTTAACATCGCATCAACAATAAAGACTGTTGTATTTATTGATTTCAACAATGAACACCTATTGCAACAAAATTCTTATTTTTTTCATAAAACTAATTTTCTAAATTACATTTCAGTATAAAAATAAATATTTTTCTGGGGCAGAGCAAGATGGTGGATTTAGAAGACTACACCATTCATATCCCCCCACAAAACCAAAATTTTAACAACTATGTGTGCACAGAAAAGCACTGCCAAAAGAACCAAAAATCAGGTGAGTAATCACAGTACCTGGTTTAACTTCACATCATTGGAAAAGGCATTTAGAAGGGCTAGAGAGACAGTCTTCAAATGCTGACTCCACCACTTTCCCATCTCCCGCTAGCAGCCTTGCAGCTGCAGCATGTTGAGTGTGCACTTGGGGGATGAAAAGTTCACTAACTAGAGGACATTACATTGAAATCAATATCATCCTGTCATAGCAAAGAGCAAAGCTGTACCGGGACATAGCTTTGTGCTTGGGACACAGAGGGAGCGTTTGGACCATACCTAGAAAAAGAGGAATTGCTCAGCCCATTGGTTGAAACTTGAGTTTCTTGGCAAACCTTGCCACCATGGGCCAAAGTGCTCTGGGGTTCTGGGAAAATTTGAAAGGCAGTCTAGAGCACAAAAATTGCAATTCCTAGACAACTCCTATTGCTGGATTGGGCTCAGAGCCAGAGGACTAGGGTGATACATGCTCTAGGGAGATGACAGCCAGGGAGGCTAAAGAATGCATGTGCCACTCCTTTCCTAACCCCAGGCAATGCAGTTCACAGCAACAAGAGTGTCTCCTTCCTTCTGCTTCAAGGAAGGAGAGCAAAGAGTAAAGAGTACTTTGTCTTGTATCTTGGATACAAGCTTAGCCAGAGTAGAATAGAGCCACAGGCAGATTCATGAGTCCCCCATTCTAGGTCTTAGCTCCCAGATGACATTTCTAGATACACACAGGGACAAAATGAAACCAGCTGCCTTGAAGAAAATGACTCAGTCCTGACAAGATTCATCACTTACTGCCTAAAATCCCTGGGGCCCTGAATAACCACCAGTGATATCCAGTGGATATCTGTGGGTCTTAGGCTCTGAGACTTGCTGACTACAGGTGTGACCCAGCATATTCCCAGCAATGGTGGCTGGGTTGAAAGACTCCTTATATTTGAGAAAAGCATAGTGAATAGTAAAAGGGTTTTTGCTTTGTACCTTAGGTACTAGCTTTGTCTCAGTGAAGTAGAGCAACAAGAAGCTTCTTGGAGTCCCCAAGTCCAGGCCTAGGCTCTTAGACAGCATTTCTGAAACTACTCCAGGCCAGAGGGGAGCCTACCACCTTGAAGGATGAGTCAAGACCTGGAAGCATTCACCACTGCTGACTGAAGAGCCCGTGGTCTTTAAGTGAACATCAGCAGTAACCTGGAAGCCACCCCCTTGTAGGCCAGTGGTGGTGGTTCCCACAACACAAGAATGCAAAATATCATAGTGATATTGGACTTGGGGCCCAGGTACTTCCAAATACATGAAAAACCCTCTGAAAAAGAAAAGGCACAAACCAGCCCAGACTGCAAAGACTATAATAAATACCTAATTCATCAATACCCAGACACTGACAAGCATCTACAAATCAAGATCATACAGGAAAACACAACCTCACCAAATAAACTAAATAAGGCACCAGGGAGCAACACAAAAGAAACAGACATGTTACCTTTCAGGCAGAGAATTCAAAAAAGCTATTTTGAGCACACTCAAAAAAATTCAATATAACACAAAGAAAGAATTCATAATTTTGCTAAAATCTATCAGATAGCCAGGTGCGGTGGCTCACGCCTGTAATCCCAGCACTTTGGGAGGCCGAGGCAGGCGGATCACGAGGTCAGGAGATCAAGACCATCCTAGTGAGCACAGTGAAATCCCGTCTCTACTAAAAATACAAAAAAATTAGCTGGGCGTGATGGTGGGCCCCTGTAGTCCCAGCTTCTAGGGAGGCTGAGGCAGGAGAATGGCGTGAAACTGGGAGGCGGTGGAACTTGTAGTGAGTGGAGATCATGCCGCTGCACTCCAGCCTGGGCGATAGAGTGAGACTCCATCTCAAAAATAATAAATAAATAAATAAACAAATAAATAAATAAAATCTATCAGATAAATTTAACAAAGAAATTGAAATAATTAAAGAGAACCAAGCAAAAAATCTAGAGTTGAAAAATTTAATTAACGTACTAAAGAAAGAATCAGAATTTCTTAATAGCAGAACTGATCAAGTCAAAGAAAGGATTAGTGTGCTTGAGTGCAACTATTTGAAAATAGAGGAGACAAAAAAAAACAAAAAAAGAAAAGAAAGAATAACAAATAATGAATTATGCCTACTGGATCTAGAAAATAGCCTCAAAAGGGCAATTCTAAGAGTCATTGGCCTTAGAGAAGAGGTAGAGAAAAAGATAGGAGAAGAAAGTTTATTAAAGCGATAATATCACAGAACTTCTCAAACTGAGACAAAATATCAACTTTTAAGTAGAAGGTTATAGAACATCAAGCAGATTTAACCCAAAACAAGCTATCATAAAGCATCTAATAATCAAAGTTCCAAAGGTGAAGGATAAAGAAAATATGCTAAAATCAGCAAGAAAATAAAAAAGAATACGATAGAGTATCAATATATCTGGCAGCAGACTTCTCAGTTGAAACCTTATAGGTCAGGACAGAGTGTTATGACATATTTAAAGGGCTGATGGAAAACTTTTACCCTAGAGTGGCATATCTGGTGAAAATATCCCCAAAGCATGAAGGAGAAATAAAGACCTTCCCAAGACCAAGAACAGCTAAGGGATTTCCTTAATACTAGACCTGTCCTACAAGAAATGCTAAAGGGGGATCCTCAATCTGAAGAAAAAGGATGTTCATAAGCATGAAGAAATCATGGAAAGGTACAAAACTCACTGATAATAGTACACAGAAATCACAGAATGTTAAAACACTGTAATTGTTTGTAAACTACTGTGATGTTAAGTAGAAGGATAAAATGATGACTCAATCAGAAGCAATAATTGTAACAACTTTTCAAGAAACAGTAAGTACAATAAGACATAAGGATAAACAACCAAAAGGGAAAAGTGGGGAGATGAAGTTAAAGTGTAGAGGTTTTATTAGTTTTTTTTTTTTTTTTAATGCTTGTTTGATTATATGTTTTTGTAATCAGTGTTAAGTTGTCAGCAGTATAAAATGTTGGGTTGAAAGATACTATTTGCAAGCCTTATGGTAACCCCAAATTGAAAGACATACATGAAATACAAAAAATAAAAAATAAATAAGCAAGTAATGAAATTGCACCACAAGAAAAAAATCACCTCACTAAAAGGAAGACAGGAAGAAAGGTAAAAAAAAGTAGAAAAGAACACAAAACAGCCAAAGATCAAATAACAAAATGGCAGGAATACATTTCCACTCACTGATAATACAAACTTGAATGTAAAAGAAGTAAACTCTCCAATCAAAAACAGAATGGCTGAATGGATTAAAAAACAAGACCCAGTGATCAATTGCCTATGAGAAACACACTTTACATATAAAGATCCACATAGACTGAAAATAACGGGATGGATAAAGATATTCCATGCAAATGGAAATGTAAAAGAGGAGTAGCAGTTATGTCACAAAAAATAGATTTCAATACAAAAACTGTGTTGAAAGAAGTTCATTATATAATGATAAAAGGGTCAATTCAGCAATAGTATATAAAGATTGTAAATATATATGCACCCAACACTGGAGCACCCATATATATAAAGCAAGTATTGTTAGCATTGAAGAGAGAGACAGACATCAATACAATAAAATCTGGAGACTTCATCAGTTCACTTTCATCATTAGGTGGATCTCTGAGACAGAAACTCAACAATGAAATATCAAATTTAATCTGCACTATTGAGCAAATAGTCCTAACAGATAGTTACAGAACTTTTTATACAAGGGCTGCAGAAAACACTCTGCTCTTCAGTACCTGGATTATTCTCAAAGATAGACTATGTGTTAGGCCAAAAAACAAGTCTAAAACATTAAAAAAAAGAGAAATAATATCAAGCATCTTCTGCAATGGAGTAAAACTAGAAATCAGCAGCAAGAGGAATTTTGGCAACATATGGATATCAGACAATACGCTCCTGAATGACCACTAGGTGGATGAAGAAATCAAGAAGGAAATTGAAAAATGTCTTGAATCAAACGACAATGGAAACAAACCATACCTAATTCTATGGGATACAGTGAAAGCAGCACTAGAAGGTTAATTTACAGCTTTAGGTGCCTACATTAAAAAGTAGAAAAACTTCACATGAATAACCTAATGATGCATCTTATAGAACTAGAAAAGAGCAAACCAAACCCCAAATTAGTAGAAGAAATAATAAAGATTGAAGCAGAAGTAAGTAGTTTTGAAACGAAGAATACAATACAAAAATCAATGAAACAAAATGTTGGTTTTACAAAAAGGTAAGCAAAATTGATAAATCTTTAGCAGAAAAAATGAAGAAAAAAAGAGGAAAAGTGCAAATAAATAAAATCAAAGATGAAAATGGAGTCATTCCAATGGATACTGATGAAATTAAAGTGATTATTAGTGGCTAATATGAGCATCTACATGTCAATTGGAAAGTGTAAAGGAAATAGATATATTTCTAGACACATTCAGTTCACCAGATTGAACAGTAAAGTAATCTAAAACCTGAACAACTAATAAAAAGTAATGAAAACAAAGACATAATAAAAAGTCTTGCAGTTAAAATAAATAAATAAATACCCTGGGACATGATGGCTTCACTGCTGAATTCCAGGAAATATTTAAAGAAGAACTAATACAAATTCTACTAAAGCTATTCTGAAAAAAATAGACGAGGGAATACTTCCAAACTCATTCTACAAGTTCAGTATTATCCTCAGACCAAAAGCAGACAAAAACAAATTTAAAAAATGAAACTATAGGCCAATACCTCTGATGAGGATTATTGGTGCAAAAATCCTCAGCACAATATTAGCAAATCAAATTCAGCAATACCTTAAAAGGATAATTTATTATGATCAAGTGGGATTTATCCCAGGGATGCAAGGATGGTTGAACCTAAGCAAATCAGTCAATGTGATACCTCAAATTAACAGAATAAAGGACAAAATCAATATGAAGATTTCAATTGATGCTGAAAAAGTATTTGATAAAATTCAACACCCCTTTATGATAAAAATAAGCAGTGAAAGAACTCCCTACAAAATATAATATAACTCTCTATAAAATAGGGAGTGAAGGAATATACCTTAATGTAATTGAAGCCATATACAACAGTCCCACAGCTAGAATCATGCTGAAAGTCTTTCCAACAAAAATTGAAAGCCTTTTTCTCTAAGAAGTAGAACATGACAAGGATGCCCACTGTCACTACCTTTATTCAACATAGTATGGGAAGCCCTAGCTAGAACAATCAGACAAGAGAAAGAAATAAAGAACATCCAAATAAGAAAGGAAAAAGTCAAACAATCCCTGTTTACATATTGATATGGTTTGACTCTGTCCTCATCCAAATCTCACCATGAATTGTTATTTCCAATGTTAGGAAAGGGACCTGGTGAGAGGTAATTGGATCATGGGAGTGGTTCCCTTATGCTGTTCTCATGATAGTGAGCAAGTTCTCAAGAGAGCTGATAGCTTTAAAGTGTAACACTTACCTGTGCCATCTCTCTTACTCTCTCCTACCATCATGTAAGACATGCCTTGTTTCCCGTTTTGACTTCTTCCATAATTGGAGGTTTTCTAAGGCCTCTCTAGCCATGTAAAATTTGAGCCAATTAAACTTCTTTTCTTTATAAATTATCCAGTCTCAGGTAGTATTTTTAATAGCAATGTGAAAATGTACTAATACAGAAAATTAGTGCCAAGAGTGGGGCACTAATATAAAGATAACTGAAAATGTAAAACTGACTTTGGAACTAGGTAACAAGCAGATATTGGAACAGTTTGGGGGGCTCAGAAGAAGAGAGGAAGATTGGGGAAAGCTTGGAACTTCCTAGAAACTTGTTGAATGGCTTTGACCAAAATGCAGATAATGCAGACTGTGGATAGTACAGGCTGTGGAGATCTCAGATGGAGATGAGGAACTTAACGGGAACTGAAGTAAATGTCACTTATGCTATGCTTTAGCAAAGAGACTGGCAGTACTTTTACTCTGTTGTAGAGTTCTGCAGAATTTTGAACTTGAGAGAGATGACTTAGGGTATCTGGTGGAAGAAACTTCTAAGCAGCAAAGCATTCAAGAAGTGACCTGGCTTATTCTGAAATAATTCAGTTATATGCATTCACACAGATATGGTTTGAAATTGGAACTTATGTTTAAAAGGGAAGCAGAACATAAAGATTTGTAAAATTTGCAACTTGACAATGTGATAGATAAGAAAACCCCATTTTGAGGGGAAGAATTCAAGCTGACTGCATAAATTTGCATAAGTAATGAGGAGTTGAATGTTAATCATGAAAACAGTAAGGAAAATGTCTCTAGGACATGTCCTCTTTTCGGCATCCTGTCCCATCAGAAGTCTGGAGGTCTAGGAGTGAAAAATGGTTTTGTGGGCCAGGCCCAGGGCCCCAATGTTCTGTGCAGCCTCAAGACTTGGTGTCCTGCATCCCAACTACTTCATCTTAAGCTATGGCTAAAAGGGGCCAAGGTACAGCTTGGGCCATTGCTTCAGAGGAAGCAAGCCCCAAGCACTGGCAGCTTCCATGTGGTGTTGAACCTACAGGTGTGTGGAAGACAAGAATTGAGGTTTGTGAACCTCTGCCTAGATATCAGAGAATGTATGGAAATGCCAAGGTGTCCAGGCAGAAGTCTGCTAAAGGGATGGAGCCCTCATGGAGAAACTCTGCTAGGGCAGTGCAAAGGTGAAATATGGGGTTGGAGCCCCCACACAAAGTCCCCACTGGGGCACTGCCTAGTAGAGCTGTCAGAAGAGGGCCACCATCCTCCAGAACCCAGAATAATAAATCCACTTACAGCTTGCACCATGTGCCTGAAAAAGACACAGATACTCAATGCCAGCCTCTGAATGCATCTGCAGGGGTTGAACCCTGCAAAGCCACAGAGGCAGAGCTGCCCAAGATTGTGGGAGCTCACCACTTGCATCAGTATGTCCTGGGTGTAAGACATGGAATCAAAGGAGATTTTGGAACTTTGATATTTAATAATTGACTGGTTGAATTTTGAAATTACATGAGGACTGTGGCCCCTTTGCTTTGGATAATTTCTCCCATTTGAAATGGGAACACTTACCCAATGCCTGTACCCTTATTGTATCTTGGCAATAATTAACTTGCTTTTGATTTCACAGGCTCAGAGGCAGCAGAGATTTGTCTTGTCTCAGATGAGACTTTGGACTAAGACTTTTGAGTTAATTTGGGAATAAATTAAGACTTAAGGGGACCCTTGAGAAGTCATGATTGGTTTTGAAATGTAAAAAGGACATGAGATTCTGGAGAGATCAGAGTTGGAATGATATGGCTTGGCTCTGGGTCCCCATAAAATCTCATCTCAAATTGTAATTCTCAATATTGGGAGACGGGCCTGGTGGGAAGTGATTGGATCACTAGAGTAGTTTTCTCTATGCTGTTCTTATGATTGTGAGTGAGTTCTCACAAGAGCTGATGGTTTTAAAATGTGGCACTTACTTTCATGCTCTCTCCTGCTGCCATGTAAGACATACCTTATTTTTCCTTCATCTTCCGCCATGATTGTAAGTTTCCCAAGGCTTCCCCAGCCCTGTGGAAATGTGAGTTAATTAAACCTTTTTTTTTTTTTTTTTTTTTAATTAACTGCCTAAACTCAGGTAGTTTCTTTAGAGCACTGTGGAAATGGACTAACATACAGATGATATAATTTTATGTTTGGAAAAACTTAAAGACTCCAC
The DNA here is from genome assembly GCF_037993035.2 of Macaca fascicularis. Taxonomy (NCBI): domain Eukaryota; kingdom Metazoa; phylum Chordata; class Mammalia; order Primates; family Cercopithecidae; genus Macaca; species Macaca fascicularis. The sequence goes on along the minus strand of NC_088380.1, from coordinate 89,715,927 downwards.
CAAGAAACTATGAGAACTGATGAACATTTAGTAATGTTAACATAAAAAAAACAAGTAAAGTTAACATAAAAAATACAAGGTTAACATAAAAAATCAGTAGTATTTACATATGTCAACAGCAAACAGTCTGAAAAAGAGATAAAAAAGTAACCCCATTTATAATAGCCACAAATAAAATGAAATACCTAGGAATTAACCAAAGAAATGAAAGACTTCTACAATTAAAAACTACAGAACACTGGTGAAAGAAATTGGTGGTCCACATTACTGGATTGGAAGAATCTATATTGTTAAAATGTTCAAAGTATCCAAGCAACCTACAGACTCAATGCAATCTGTATAAAAATAAAAATGACATTCTTCACAGAAATATTTAATAAATAACAATCCTAACATTTACATGGAACCACAGAAGACCCAGAACAGTCAAAACCTTATGAACAAAAGCAACAAAACTGAATAGATTACATTACCTGACCTAAAATTATACTATAGACCAATAGTAATCAAAACAGTACAGTACTGGCATAAAAACAGACACATACACAACAGAATAGGGAACCCAGAAGCAAATTCATAAAACTACAGTGAATTCATTTTCAACAAAACTTCTATGAACATATACTGGAGAAAGGACAGTCTCTCAAGAAGAAGTGCTGGGAAGACTGGATATCCATATGCAGAAGAATGAAACTTGACCCCTATCTCTCACTATTTGCAAAAATCAAATTAAAATGGAATAAAAACTTAAAGCTGAGACCTCAAACTATGAAGTTCCTGTAGGAAAACATTGGAGAAACTCTCCAAGACATTGGTATGGGCAAAAATGTCTTGAGTAATACCCCACAAGCACAGTCAACCAAAGAAAAAATTGACAAATGGGATAATGTTACATTAAAAAGCTTCTACACAACAAAGTTGTCATCCACAAAGTGGAAAATTAACCACACAATGGGAGAAAAATATTTGCAAACTATTGATCTGGTGAAGGGTGAATAATAAGAATATATAATGAGCCCCAACTACTCTATAGGAAAAAAATTAATTATCCAATGCAAAAATGGTTAAAAATTTGAATAAGCACTTCTTCAAAGAAGACATATGAATGACCAACTGGCATATAAAATAGTTCTCAACATCACTGTTCATCAGAGAAAAACAAATCAAAACTATGAGATATCATATCACCCCACGTAAAATCACTCTTATCCAAAAGACAGGCATTAATAAATTCTAGAGAGGATATAGAGAAAAGGAAACCCTCATACATTGTTAGTCAGAGTGTAAATTAGTTCAACCCTGTTGGGAACAGAACAGAGGTTCCTAAAAAATATTACAACTAGAGCTATCATATGATCCAGCAATCTCATGGTTGGGTATATATTCCAAAGATGGGAAATATTGAAGTGAAATCTGTAATCCCATGGTTTATTTTTTTCTTTATTTTTTGCTGCAGTGTTTGCCATAGCCAAGATCTGGAAGCAACCTAAGTATCTAACAGAGAAATGGATAAAGAAAATGTATATATACACAATGAAGTACAGTTCAGCCGCAAAAGAGAATAAGATCCTTTCATTTGCAACTGGAGGTCATTATGTTAAGTGAAATAAGCCAGGCACAGAAAGGCAACTTATCGTAGAATGGAAAACATTATTTGTGGGATGCAAAAATCTAAACAATTGAACACATGGAGATGTAGAGTAGAAGGATGGTTACAAGAGGCTGATATTAGTAGTGGGACATTGGTGGGGGGAGGTGGGTATGGTTAATAAACACAAACACAATAGAAAGAATGAATAAGGTAGTATTTGATAGCAGAACAGGTGACTGTAGTAAAATAATTTAATTGTACATTTTAAAATAACTAAAAGCGTCTAATTCAATTGTTTCTAACACAAGGGGTAAATGCCTAAGAGGGTGGGTACTGCCAATTTTCATGATGTGATTATTACTTATTTCATGCCTGTATCAAAATAAGTTGTGTACTCTATTGATATGGGTTGTCTCTGTGTCCCCACCCAAATCTCTTTTTTTGTTTTTTTGTTTTTTTTTTTGAGACGGGGTCTTGCTCTGTCACCCAGGCTGGAGTGCAGTGGCCAGATCTCAGCTCACTGCAAGCTCCGCCTCCCAGGTTCAAGCCATTCTCCTGCCTCAGCCTCCCGAGTAGCTGGGACTACAGGCGCCTGCCACCTCGCCCGGCTAGTTTTTTGTATTTTTTAGTAGAGACGGGGTTTCACCGGGTTCGCCAGGATGGTCTCGATCTCCTGACCTTGTGATCCGCCCGTCTCAGCCTCCCAAAGTGCTGGGATTACAGGCTTGAGCCACCGCGCCCGGCCCCAAATCTCATCTTGAATTGTAATCCCCACGTGTTGAGGGAAAGAAGTGATGGAATAATGGAGGCAGTGTTTCCCAGGCTGTTCTCATGATAGTGAGTGAGTTCTCACGAGATCTTATAGGCAGCTATTATGTACACACAAATAGTAAAAATTAAAAATGAAAGAAGTTTTCCTGTTAGAAGACACAGAAAGTGCAAGAATAATTATCTGAAAACAACAACAACAACAACAAAAACAAAAACAGGAATCTATTTACTCATGGGTTAAAACCTTTTCATAAGGAAATAAAACTAGATGCATATAGTGAGAAAGTTTATCTTTCAGAACAATATGGGACCTCATCTATATAGCAAACCTTTTATTTAAAGGCAGTAGAATTTATTTGAAAAAAAGAGCAAATTTAAAAACTAAAATAATCAATTTTCTTCAATATTAATTTGTTTGTATGTAGCAAGATTTTCCCCTTTGTTTAGCTTTTGAAAATTTTGCAATAGCATATTAGGATAGAGAATAAATGAGAATTTAGACACAAGAAAATTTGAAAAATATCTGAAAATGAAAGGCATTAACATGGAGCAATATAAAATATGGTTTACATAATTAACAATTAAGGAGAAAATTAAGACCAATCCCAGAAACCAACATTTGTGCTTATTACTAGTTAAAAGGCCTTTATACACTACAGTATTTAACCATTCTGTAATATTTATCTTAAGGATGATAACATCAAGACTCACAGTTGTTATATAAATTCCCAACAGTCACATAGTTGTCAAGAAATAGGTTGGACATCAAACTCAGTTTTGTATTAATTCATTGCTAGACATATTAATCACTATGAGATACATGAAAAATCAAATAGTAGGTTTAAACACACCTAATGGTAAGATCTTGCTCTTTTTTTTAACGTAAATAACAACAATAATAACAACAACAATTACTTGCCTTTATTGAGCACGTAAAATTACAAAGCACGTTGTAAATGTGGTATATATTTTAAGTAATTTTTACTTGCCTTTATTGAGCACGTAAAATTACAAAGCACGTTGTAAATGTGGTATATATTTTAAGTAATTTACTTATCAGAAATATTTCACAAGTTATTTGGTGTTATTATTGCCATTTTTCAGATATTAAACTGAAACACTGAGAAGTTATCTAAACCCAAATTGGCCTAAATTTAAATATAATTAATTAATACAGAAAAATCAAAACTAAAAATGAGGTGGTTTTGCTCAAGAATCCACACTTTTCTTTATTTTTTTATGTTGTTTTTGAAAGTATAGATGCTTAATTTCAAATCTAAAAATGACTTAGATACTACACATTGAAAATTTTTATATATGCTTACAAAATTAATGAATTGATTATTCTTTGTTACTATTTTGTATAATTTCTACTATATTTGCACGTAAAAATAATTGCTATTGGTTTACCTTTAAAATGGTGTTGGTTTAAGAAACAGCCTTATAAATAATTTTTTTCAATAAATGATATACTATTTATAATTGTAATTATATATAAAATATATTTTATATATAATAATTGCAATATAAGTGCCAACATATCATTGGCTATGTGATGATACAGCTAATTTTAGACACTGACCCCATGGAAATTAAATTCAAAATTTTCTCATTCCTAAAATGAGAAGTAGCTACAAATTCAGTAATATATGTTTTATTTTATTTTATTTTATCTAAGATAAAACAAGAATAAAAAGCTCAACACTTCATTAGAAAGGATATTGATACTTATGCTTATAAAATCATTATTCAAATAATAAAGATTATTATTCAATCAACTTCAGAATTATGCAGATTTTGGAATGGTAGCATGGAGAGATGCATAGACCTAGTCTCCACTGAAATATATTTAACTGGTTAATTTTTTTTTTTTTTTTTTGGTGGAGAACTATTGTATTTTACTTTAATTCTGCCAAATATTTATATGCACTTTCTCTTGTAATCATCAAATAATTCAAAAAAGGGGCAGGAACTATTATTTTATCCAATTTTACACACAATGAACCTGAAATTTAAAAAGATTTAAATAGCCTTATTATTATTATTATTATTATTATTATTTGAGATGGAGTCTTGTTCTGTTGCCCAGGCTGGAGTACAATGGCACACTCTCAGCTTACTGCAAATTCCATCTTCCAGGTTTTAGTGATTCTTTCACCTTAGCTTCTAGAGTAGCTAGGATTACAGGCACATGCCACCACACCTGGCTAATTTTTGTATTTTTAGTAGAGACGGGGTTTCACCATCTTGACCAGGATGGTCTTGAACACCTGTCCTCAGGCTATCCAACCACCTCGGCTTCCTAAAGTGTTGAGATTACAGGGATCTACCACCATGTCTGGCATAAACAGCCTAATTATATCCAACTACTAATACATGGTATAGGGATTCAAGCTCAAGAAGCCTAATCCTTAAACCTCTATTATTACTATTATTTTTGAGACTGAACCTTGCTTGATTATTTTTTACATTTGCTGAGGAGTGTTTTACTTCCAAATACATGGTCAATTTTAGAATAAGTGCTATGTGGTGCTGAGAAGAATGTACATTCTGTTGATTTGGGGTTGAGAGTTCTGTAGATGTATATTAGGTCCACTTGGTCCAGAGCTGAGTTCAAATCCTGAATATCCTTGTTAATTTTCTGTCTCATTGATCTGTCTAATGTTGATAGTGGGGTGTTAAAGTCTCCCATGATTATTATGTGGGAGTTTAAGTCTCTTTGTAGGTCTCTAAGAACTTGCTTTATGAATGTGGGTGTTCCTGTATTGTGTGCATATATATTTAGGATAGTTAGCTCTTCTTGTAGAATTGGTGCCTTTACTGTTATGTCATGACCTTCTTTGTCTCTTTTGATCTTTGTTGGTTTAAAGTCACTTTTATCAGAGACCAAGATTGCAACCCCAGTTATTTTTTATTTTTTTATTTTTCTGGTTTCCATTTGCTTAGTAGATCTTTCTCCATCCCTTTATTTTGAGCCTATAAGTGTCCTTGCATTTGAGATGGGTCTCCTGAATGCAACACATTGATGGGTCTTGACTCTATCCAATTTCCCAGTCTGTGTCTTTTAATTGGGGCATTTAGCTCTTTTACATTTAAGGTTAGCATTGGTATGTGTGAATTTGATTCTGCAATTATAATGTTAGCTTGTTATTTTGTCCATTAATTGATGCAGTTTCTTCATAGTATCAATGGTCTTTAAAATTTGGCATGTTTTTGCAGTGGCTGGTACTGCTTGTTCCTTTCCATGTTTAGTGCTTCCTTCAGGAGCTCTTGTAAGACAGGCCTGGTGGTGACAAAATCGCTCAGCATTTGCTTGTCTGTAAATGATTTTATTTCTCCTTCACTTACGATGCTTAGTTTGGCTAGATATGAAATTCTGAGTTCAAAATTCTTTTCTTTAAGAATGTTGAATATTGACCCCCACACTCTTCTAGCTTGTAGGGTTTCTGACAAGAGATCTGCTGTTAGTCTGATGGGCTTCCCTTTGTGGGTAACCCGACCTTTCTCTCTGGCTGCCCTTACATTTTTTCCTTCATTTCAACCTTGGTGAATCTGACAATTGTGTGTCTTGTGCTTGCTCTTCCCAAGGAGTATCTTTGTGGTATTATCTGTATTTCCTGAATTTGAATGTTGGCCTGTCTTGCTAGGTTGTAGAACTTCTCCTGGATAACATCTTGAAGAGTGTTTTCTAACTTGGTTCCATTCTCCCTGTCACTTTCAGATACAACAATCAAATGTGGATTTGGTCTTTTCACATATTCCCATATTTCTTGGAGGTTTTGTTCATTTCTTTTCACTCTTTTTCTCCAATCTTGTCTTCTCACTTTATTTCATTAATTTGATCTTCAATCACTGATATCCTTTCTTTCACTTGATTTAATCAGCTATGGAAGCTTATGTATGCTTCATGGAGTTCTTATACTGTGGTTTTCAGCTCCCTCAGTTCATTTAAACTCTTCTCTACACTGGTTATTCTAGCTAGCCATTTGTCTGACCTTTGTTCAAGGTTTTTAGCTTCCTTGTGATGGGTTAGAACATGTTCCTTTAGCTCAGAAAAGATTGTTATTACCAACCTTCTAAAGCCTACTTCTGTCAACTTGTCAAACTGATTCTCCATCCAGTTTTGTTCCCTTGCTGGCAAAGAGTTGTGTTTCTTTCGAGGAGAAGAGGTGTTCTGGTTTTTGGAATTTTCAGCTATTCTGCTCTGGTTGCTCCCCATCTTTGTGTTTTTATCTAGCTTTGGTGTTTCATGTTGGTGACCTACAGATGGGGTTTTGGTGAGGATGTCCTTTTTGTTGATGTTGGTGCTATTCTTTTCTGTTAGTTTTCCTTCTAACAGTCAGGACCCTCAGCGCAGGTCTATTGGAGTTTGCCTGGATATCACTAGCACAGGCTGCAGAACAGCATATATTGCTGCCTGATACTTCCCCTGGAAGCTTTGTCCCAGAAGGGCACCTGCCTGTATGAGGTTACATTACTGGGAGGTGTCTCCCAGTGAGGCTACACTGGGTTCAAGGACTCACTTTAGGAGTCAGTCTGTCCATTATCAGAGCTCAAACACCATGCTGGGAGAATCACTGCTCTCTTCAGAGGTGTCAGGTAGGGATGTTTAAGTCTGCAGAAGCTGTCTGCTGCCTTTTGTTCAGGTATGTCCTGCCCCCAGAGGTGGAATCTAGGGAGGCAGTAGGCCTTGCTTAGCTGTGATGGGCTCCACCTCATTCGAGCTTCCCTGCTCCTTTTGTTTCTAGTGTAAGCATAGAACTTCCTACTCAAGCCTCAGCAATGATGGATGCCCCTCCTCCTGCCAATCTACAGCATCCCAGATTGATCTCAGACTGCTGTACTAGCAGTGAGCAAGGCTCTGTGGGCATGGAACCCACTGAGTCAGGCATGGGAGGCAATCTCTTGGTCTGCTGGTTGCAATGACAGTGGGAAAAGTGCAGTATTTGGGTACCATTGTACTGTTCCTCCAGGTATAGTCATTCATGGCTTCCCTTGGCTGTGAAAGGAAAATCCTCCAACTCTTTGCACTTCTCAGGTGAGGCAATGCCCCGCCCTGCTTTGCTTTGTACTCTGTGTGTTGCAGCCACTGTCCAATCAGTCCCAGTGAGATGAACCAGGTACCTCAGTTGGAAATGCAGAAATCACCTGTCTTCTGTGTTGATCTCACTGGGAGTTGTAGACAGGAGCTGTTCCTATTTGGCCATCTTGGAAGCAACTCTAAATTTATTTTTTAACCAATTAAAATCTTCAGCACTTTTCCTAAATGTATGCAGCAAATAATTAAATATGTACTCAAGAAAATCTACAAAAACTCAAAAGGAACAAAAAGCACTGTATCAATTAAAAGAGCCTACTCCATCCTTTTGCTTTCCAGCTCAGCAAACTAGAAAGGTCAATACAAGCAGCTACAATGAAGACTGTAATAAATCCTATTCTCTCAGTTCAACATTGATAGACATATTATTTCCCAGATAATTGTATTTTATGCACATATTGCCACCTAAGTGTAGCCAAAATTTAGCAGTCCCATCGTTCCACCAAATCCATGCTAATAATGGGGTGGTGCTACCTTAGATATGGTCCGCTGAGAATTATTTATCCAATTGTTATAACAACTTGGTTACGGACAATGAATGGAATACAGAACACTTACCCAATTAACTTGAAATAAGTCAAAGACCTAAACATAATACCTAAACCTAAAAATTCTTAGAAGAAAAAGCAACATGACATTGGATTTTGCAAGGATTTCCTGGATATAACACCAAAATCACAGGAAGAAAAAGTATTAGACTATATCAAAAGTAAAAACTTCTGTGCATCAAATAACATAAAGGAGAGAAAAGGCGACTTATGGAATTGGAGAAAATGTTCACAAATAATATATCTGATAAGGGGGTAGGACAAGGTGTGGTAGCTCATGCCTGTAATCCCAGCACTTTGGGAGGCTGAGGTGGGTGGATCACCTGAGGTCAGGAGTTTGAGACTATCTTGACCAACATGGTGAAAATCTATTTATACTAAATACAAAAAATTATCTGGGTATGATGGTGGGCACCTGTAATCCCAGCTACTTGGTAGACTGAGGCAGTAGAATCGCTTGAACCCAGGAGGTGGAGGTTGCAGTGAGATGAAATTGCACCACTGAACTTCAGTTTGGGCAACAAGTTCAAAACTCCACCTCAAAAAAAAAGGGGGAGGGGGTAACATCCAGGACATACAGAGCATTTCTATAACTCAATAATACAAAACAAAAATGACCTGATTAAGAAATGGGTAACTGACTTGAATGTATATTTCTCCAAAGATAATATGCAGTTGACCGATAAGCATACTAAAAGATGCCAGCATTATTCATCTTAGAGGAATGTAAATCAAAACCACAATTAGATATGACCTCACAGCCATTAGCATGGTTACTATTAAAAACATACAGAGAGAAAACAAAAAGTAATTGTTGGTAGAAATATAGAAAAGTTGAAATTCTTGTGCTTTCTTGATGAGAAAATAAAATGGTGTAGCCATATAGAAAATAATAAGGTGTTTCCTCAAGAAATTAAAAATAGAATTATGTATTACCTAGCAATTCCACTTCTGAGTATATATAGAAAAGAATTGAAAGCAGTATGTTAAAGATATATTTGCACATTCATGTTTAGAGCAGCATTATTTATAATAGCAAAGAGGTGGAAATGACCTAAGCATTCATCTACAGATGAATGGATAAACAAAATAAGTTCCATACATGCCTTGGAATATTATTCAACCTTAAAAAAATAAAGGAAGTTTGCCCCATATTGCAACATGGATGAAACTTGAGTACACTATGCTAAGTAAAATAAGTCAGTCATAAGAAGACATAGAGTAAATCATGGCATTTATAAAATCGGGACACTTCCACCCTAATACTGCGCTTTTGCAATGGTCTTAGCAAATGGCACACCAGGAGATTATATGTTGCACCTGGCTCGGGGCAAGTCCCAAGCCCACAGAGCCTTGCTCACTGCTAGCCCAGTAGTCCAAGATCCAACTGCGAGGTGGCAGTGAGGCTGCGGGAGGGGCGTCCGCCATTACTGAGGTTTTACTAGGTAAACAAAGAGACCAGGAAGTTCGAACAGGGTGGAGCCCACTGCAGCTCAACAATTCCTACCTGCCTCCATAGACTCCACCTCTGAGGGCAGGACATAGCTGAACAAAAGACAGCAGAAACTTCTGAAGAAGTAAATGTCCCTGTCTGACAGCTTTGAAGAGAGCAGTGATTCTCCCAGCATGGAGTTTGAGATCTGAGAATGGACAGACTGCTTCCTCAAGTGAGTCCCTGACCCCCGAGTAGCCTAACTGGGAGAGAACCCCCAGTAGGGGCCGGCAGACACCTCATACAGCTGGGTGCCCCTCTGAGATGAAGATTCCAGAGGTAGGATCAGGCAGTAGCATTTGCTGTTCTGCAATATTTGCTCTTCTGCAGTCTCTGCTGGTGATACCCAGGCAAACAGGTTCTGGAGTGGAACTCCAGAAAACTCCAACAGACCTGCATCTGAGGGTCCTGATTGTTAGAAAGAAAACTAACAAAAAGAAAGGAATAGCATCAGCATCAACAAAAAGGACATCCACAACGAAACCCCATCTGTAGGTCACCATCATCAAAGACAAAAGGTAGATAAAACCACAAAGATGGGGAGAAACCAGAGCAGAAAAGCTGAAAATTCTAAAAACCAGAGAGTCTCTTCTCCTCTAAGGGATCGCAGCTCCTTGCCAGCAATGGAACAAAGCTGGAAGGAGAATGACTTTGATGAGGTGACAGAAGTAGGCTTCAGAACATCAGTAATAAGAAACTTCTCTGAGCTAAAGGAGGATGTTTGAACCCACCAGAAGGAAGCTAAAAGCCTTTAAAAAAATTAGCTGAATGGCTAACTAGAATAAACAGCATAGAGAAGGCCTTAAATGACCTGATGGAGCTGAAAACCATGGCATGAGAACTACGTGACACATGCACAAGCTTCAATAGCTGATTAGATCAACTGGAAGAAAGGGCATCAGTGATTGAAGACCAAATGAATGAAATGAAGTGAGAAGAGAAGTTTAGAGAAAAAAGAGTGAAAAGAAATGAACAAAGCCTCCAAGAAATGTGGGACTATATGAAAAGACCACATCTATGTTTGATTGGTGTACCTGAAAGTGACAGGGAGAATGGAACCAAGTTAGAAGACACTCTTTAGGATATTATCCAGGAGAAGTTCCCCAACCTAGCAAGACAGGACAGCATTCAAATTCAGGAAATACAGATAACACCACAAAGATACTCCTTGAGAAGAGCAACCCCAAGACTCATAATTGTCAGATTCACCAAGGTTGAAATGAAGGAAAAAATGTGAAGGCAGTCAGAGAGAAAGGTTGGATTATCCACAAAGGGAAGCCCATCAGACTAACAGCAGGTCTCTCAGCAGAAACTCTACAAGCCAGAAAAGAGTGGGGGCCCATATTCAACATTCTTGAAGAAAGAATTTTCAACCCAGAATTTCATATCCAGCCAAACTAAGTTCATAATTGAAGGATAAATAATATCCTTTACAAACAAGCAAATACTGAGAGATTTTGTCACCACCAGGCCTGCCTTACAAGAGTTCCTGAAGGAAGCACTAAACATGGAAAGGAACAACCAGTATCAGCCAATGCATAAACATGCCAAATTGTAAAGACCATCGATGTTAGGAAGAAACTGCATCAACGAACAAGCAAAAGAAGCAGCTAACATCATAATGACAGGATCAAATTCACACATAACAATGCTAACCTTAAATTTAAAAGGGCTAAATGCCCCAATTAAAAGACACAGACTGGCAAACTGGATAAAGAGTCAAGACCCATCAGTCTGCTGTATTCAGGAGACCCATCTCACATGCAGAGACACACATAGGCTCAAAATAAAGGGATGGAGGAAGATCTACCAAGCATATGGAAAACAAAAAAAAGCAGGGGCTGCAATCCTAGTCTCTGATAAAACAGACTTTAAACCAATAAAGATCAAAAGAGACAAAGAAGGCCATCACATAATGGTAAAGGCACCAATTCATCAAGAAGATTTAACTATCCTAAATACATATATGCAACCAATACAGGAGCACTCAGATTCATAAAGCAAGTCCTTAGAGACCTACAAAGAGACTTAGGCTGCCACACAATAATAATGGGAGATTTGATAACCAACTGTCCACATTAGACAGATCAATGAGACAGAAAATTAACAAGGATATCCAGGACTTGAACTCAGCTCTGGACCAAGCAGACCTAATAGGCATCGACAGAACTCTCCACAACAAATCAACAGAAAATACATTCTTCTCAGCACCACATCACATTTATTCCAAAATTGACCTCATACTTGGAAGTAAAGCACTCCTCAGCAAATGTAAAAGACAGAAATAACAACACACAGTCTCTCAGACCACAGTGCAATCAAATTAGAACTCAGGATTAAGAAACTCACTCAAAACTGCACAACTACATGGAAACTGAACAACCTGTTCCTGAATGACTACTAGGTAAATAACAAAATGAAGGCAGAAATAAAGATATTCTTTGAAACCAATGAGAACAAAGACACAACATACCAGAATGTCTGGGACACATTTAGATCAGTGTGTAGAGGGAGATTTATAGCACTAAATGCCCACAAGTGAAAGCAGGAAAGATCTAAAATCACCACCCTCACACCACAATTAAGGGAACTAGGAAAGGAAGAGAAAACACATTCAAAAGCTAGCAGAAGGCAAAAATAACTAAGATCAGAGCAGAACTGAAGGAGATAGAGACACAAAAAACCCTTCAAAAATCAATGAATCCAAGAGCAGCTTTTTTGAAAAGATCAACAAAATTGATAGACTACTAGCAAGACTAATAAAAAAGAAAAGAGAAAAGAATCAAATAGATGCAATAAAAAATGATAAAGGGGATATCACCACTGGTCCCACACAAATACAAACTACCATCAGAGAATACTATAAACATCTCTATGCAAATAAAGTAGAAAATCTGGAAGAAGTAGATAAATTCCTGGACACATACACCCTCCCAAGACTAAACAAGGAAGAAGTTGAATCCCTGAATAGACCAACAACAGTCTCTGAAATTGAGGCAATAATTAATAGCTTACCAACCAAAAAAAGTCCAGGCAGAGATATTCACAGCCAAATTCTACTGGAGGTACAAAGAGGACCCGCTATCATTCCTTCTGAAACTATTCCATTCAATAGAAAAAGAGTGAATCCTCTTTTTATGAGGACAGTATCATCCTAATACCAAAGCCTGGCAGAGATACAATGAAAAAAGAGAAATTTAGATCAATATTGCTGAGGAACATCAATGCAAAAATCCCCAGTAAAATACTGGCAAACCGAAACCAGCAGCACAGCAAAAAGCTTATCCACCATGATCAAGTGGGCTTCATCCCTGGGATGCAAGGCTGGTTCAACATACACAAATCAATAAATGTAATCCAGCATATAAACAGAACCAAAGACAAAAACCACATGATTATCTCAGTAGATGCAGAAAAGGCCTTTGAAAAAAATTCAACAGCCCTTCATGCTAAAGACTCTCAATAAACTATGTATTGATGGGACGTATCTTGAAATAATAAGAGCTATTTATGACAAACCAACAGTCAATGTCATACTAAATGGGCAAAAATTAGATGCATTCTCTTTGAAAACTGGCACAAGACAAGGATGTCCTCTTTCACCATGGCTATTCAACATATTGTTGGAAGTTCTGGCCAGGGCAATCAGGCAGGAGAAATAAATAAAGGGTATTCAATTAGGAAATGAGGAAGTCAAATTGTCCCTGTTTGCAGATGACATGATTGTATATTTGGAAAACCCCATCATGTCAGCCCCAAATCTCCTTAAGTTGATAAGCAACTTTGGCAATGTTGCAGGATACAAAATCAATGTGCAAAACTCACAAGCATTCCTACACGCCAATAACAGACAAACAGAAAGCCAAATCATGAGTGAAGTCCCATTCACAATTGCTTCAAAGAGAATAAAATACCTAGGAATCCAACTTACAAGTGATGTGAAGAACCTCTTCAAGGAGAACTACAAACCACTGCTCAACGAAATAAAAGACACAAACAAATGGAAGAACATTCCATGCTCATGGATAGGAAGAATCAATATCGTGAAATTGGCCATACTGCCCAAGGTAATTTACAGATTCAATGCCATCTTCATTAAGCTACCAGTGACTTTCTTCACAGAATTGGGAAAAAAATTACTTTAAAGTTCTTTATTATTATTATTATACTTTAAGTTCTAAGGTACATGTGCATAACATGCAGGTTTGTTACATATGTATACCTGTGCCATGTTGCTGTGCTGCACCCATCAACTCGTCAGCACCCATCAACTCGTCATTTACATCAGGTATAACTCCCAATGCAATCCCTCCCCCCTCCCCCCTTCCTATGATAGGCCCCAGTGTGTGATGTTCCCCTTCCCGAGTCCAAGTGATCTCATTGTTCAGTTTCCACCTATGAGTGAGAACACGCGGTATTTGGTTTTCTGTTCTTGTGATAGTTTGCTGAGAATGATGGTTTCCAGCTGCATCTGTGTCCCTACAAAGGACACAAACTCATCATTTTTTATGGCTGCATAGTATTCCATCGTGTATATGTGCCACATTTTCTTAATCCAGTCTGTCACTGATGGACATTTGGGTTGATTCCAAGTCTTTGCTGTTGTGAATAGTGCCGCAATAAACATACGTGTGCATGTGTCTTTATAGCAACATGATTTATAATCCTTTGTGTATATACCCAGTAATGGGATGGCTGGGTCATATGGTACTTCTAGTTCTAGATCCTTGAGGAATCGCTATACTGTTTTCCATAATGGTTGAACTAGTTTACAATCCCACCAACAGTGTAAAAGTGTTCCTATTTCTCCACATCCTCTCTAGCACCTGTTGTTTCCTGACTTTTTAATGATTGCCATTCTAACTGGTGTGAGATGGTATCTCATTGTGCTTTTGATTTGCATTTCTCTGATGGCCAGTGATGATGAGCATTTTTTCATGTGTCTGTTGGCTCTATGAATGTCTTCTTTTGAGAAATATCTGTTCATATCCTTTGCCCACTTTTTGATGGGGTTGTTTGTTTTTTTCTTGTAAATTTGTTTGAGTTCTTTGTAGGTTCTGGATATTAGCCCTTTGTCAGATGAGTACATTGCAAAAATTTTCTCCCATTCTGTAGGTTGCCTGTTCACTCTGATGGTAGTTTCTTTTGCTGTGCAGAAGCTCTTTAGTTTAATGAGATCCCATTTGTCAATTTTGGCTTTTGTTGCCGTTGCTTTTGGTGTTTTAGACATGAAGTCCTTGCCGATGCCTATGTCCTGAATGGTATTACCTAGGTTTTCTTCTAGGGTTTCTATGGTATTAGGTCTAACATTTAAGTCTCTAATCCATCTTGAATTAATTTTCGTATAAGTAGTAAGGAAAGGATCCAGTTTCAGCTTTCTATTTATGGCTAGCCAATTTTCCCAGCACCGTTTATTACATAGGGAATCCTTTCCTCATTTCTTGTTTTTCTCAGGTTTGTCAAAGATCAGATGGCTGTAGATGTGTGATATTATTTCTGAGGACTCTGTTCTGTTCCATTGGTCTATATCTCTGTTTTGGTACCAGTACCATGCTGTTTTAGTTACTGTAGCCTTGTAGTAGAGTTTGAAGTCAGGTAGCATGATGCCTCCAGCTTTTTTAAAGTTCTTATAGAACCAAAAAAAGAGCCTGCATTGCCAAAACAATCCTAAACCAAAAGAACAAAGTTGGAGACATCATGCTGCCTGACTTCAAACTATACTACAAGGCCACACTAACCAAAACAACATGGCATTGGTACCAAAACAGAGATATAGACCAATGGAACAGAACAGAGCCCTCAGCAATAATACCACACAACTATAACCATCTGATCTTTGACAACATTGACAAACAAAAGAAATGAGGAAAGGATTCCCTATTTAATAAATGGTGCTGGGAAAAGTGGCTAGCCATAAGTAGAAAGCTGAAACTGGATCCCTTCCTTACACCTTATACATAAATTTATTCAAGAAGGATTAAAAACTTAAATGTTAGACCTAAAACCATAAAAACCCTAGAAGAAAACCTAGGCAATACCATTCAGGACGTAGGCATGGGCAAGGACTTCATGACTAAAACACAAAAAGCAATGGCAACAAAAGCCACAATAGACAAATGGGATCTAATTAAACTAAAGAGCTCCTGTACAGGAAAATAAACTACCATCAGAATGAACAGGCAACCTACAGAATAGAAAATATTTGCAATATACCCATTTTACAAAGGGCTAATATCCAGAATCTACAAAGAATTCAAACAGATTTACAAGAAAAAAATCAAACAACCCCATCAAATGTGGGTGAAGTATATGAACAGACACTTCTCACAGAAGACATGTACCCAGCCAACAGACACATGAAAAAATGCTCATCATCACTGGCCATCAGAGAAATGCAAATCAAAACCACAGTGAGATACCATCTCACACCAGTTAGAATGGCAATCATTAAAAAGTCAGGAAACAGGTGCTGGAGAGGATGTGGAGAAATAGGAACACTTTTACACTGTTGGTGGGATGGTAAACTAGTTCAACCATTGTGGAATACAGTGTGGTGATTCATCAAGGATCTAGAACTAGAAATACCATCTGACCCAGCCATCATATTACTGGGTATATACCCAAAGGATTATAATTCATGCTGCTATAAAGACACACGCACACGTATGTTTATTGCGGAAACTATTCACAATAGCAAAGATTTGGAACCAACCCAAATATCCATCATTGATAGACTGGATTAAGAAAATGTGGCATGTATACACCATGGAATACTATGCAGCCATTAGAAAGGATGAGTTCATGTCCTTTGTAGGGGCATGGATGAAGCTGGAAACCATCATTCTTAGCAAACTATCACAAGGACAAAAAAACACCGCATGTTCTCACTCATAGGTGGGAATTGAACAATAAGAACACTTGAACACAGGATGGGGAACATTACACACTGGGGTCTGTCACTGGGGGAGGGGGGAGGGGGGAGGGATAGCTTTAGGAGATATACCTAATGTAAATGACGAGTTAATGGGTGCAGCACACCAACATGGCACGTGTATACATATGTAAAAAACCTGCACGTTATGCACATGTACCTTAGAACTTAAAGTATAATAAAAAGAAAAGAAATACCATTTGATCCAGCAATCTCATTACTGGGTATACATCAAAAGGAATATAAATTATTCTATTATAAAGATGCACGTATATGTATTTCATTGCAAAACTATTCACAATAGCAAAGGCACGGAATCTGCCTAAATGCCTATCAGTGATAGACTGGATAAAGAAAACATGGTACATATTCACCATGGAATACTATGTAGCCATTAAAAGGAATGAGGTCATGTCCTCTGCCAGGACATGGATGGAGCCAGAAGCCATTATCTTCAGCAAGCTAACAAAGGAACAGAAAATCAAATACCACATGTTCTGACTTATAATTAGGAAATGAATGATGAGAAAACCTGGACATATGGAGGGGAACAACACACACTGGGGCCTGTTGAAAGATGGGTGATAGAAGGAAAAGAGCATCAGGAAGAACAGCTAATGGGTACTGGGCTTAATACCTAGGTAATGGGATGATATGTGCAGCTATTCGTTGTGGCACATGTTTAACTATGTAACAAATCTGCACATCCTGCACAGCTAACCCTGAAATTGATATAAAAGTTAGAAATAAACAAAAAAAACTACCACAAAGTCCCAGTAATTAAGAGTATCTGTTATTGATACAGGAGATGCATTTTGCTCAATGGAATAAAACTGAGAATTAAAAAGTAAACCCTTGTATTTACAGTGATTTGATTTGAACAAGAGTGTCAGGACAAGTACACAAGGAGAGTATGGTCTTTTTAACAAATGGATTGACTCAATTTGCACTTAGAGAATAGAGTTGGATGGCTATCTCACATCATATACAAAAGTTAATTCAAAATGAACCAAAGACCTAAATGCAGGATCTAAACTATAAAACACTTAGAATAAAACATCGATATGTTTTGGTGATCTTGAATTTGTCAGTGGTTTCAAAACCACTTGCAAAAAAAAAAAAAAAACAGTAAAAAAGATACATTGGAGTTCACCAAAATTAAAATACTTTGTGCTTGAAAGGACACCATCAAGAAAATAAAAAGACAACATTTATATTTGAATAAATTATCTGCAAATTACATACATGGTAAGGGACTTGTATCCACTATACACAAAAAACTGTAACAACTCTAAAATAAAAGAATATGTGAATTAATAAATAAGCAGAACCTTTGACTAGATATTTCTTCAGAAATATTTAAAAATGTCCAATAATAATGTATGAAGATACTTAACATTTTTGGCCATCAGGAAAATGCAAATTAAACTCACAATGGGATACATTTTTTATTCATTCATACAACTATAATGAAGTGCCATAAACTGGGTGGCATATGAAAACAAAAATTAATTTCTCAGTGTTCTGGAAGCTAGAAAGCCCATGATCAAAGCATCAGCAGATTCAATTGTCTGGTGAGGGTCGGCTTCCTCATGGAAGGCCATTTTGTCACTGTAACCTCACAGGACGGGATAGGAAAAAGGGCTCTGGGCGTTTCTTTCATAAGAACACCAATCCCATCCGTGGAGACTCTGCTCTCATGACTTAATCACCCCTAAAGAACCCATCTCCTAACACAAGCACCTTGGGGGTTGGCATTTTAACATATGAATTTAGAGGAGACACAAACATTAAGACCATAACAGATGTCATTTCACACACAATTGTATATTTATAATAAGAATGACAGATAACAGCAAGTGTTGGAAAGAATGTAGAGATATTAGGACTCTCATACATGGTAGTTTGAATTGTAAAATGGCATGATCACTTTGGAAAATATTCTGCTAGTTTTTGGAAAGGATAAACATATACTTACTATATGACTCAACACTTGTACTGCTAGGTATACACCCTAGAAAATTTAAAACATAAGTTCACACAAACACTTGTACACAATTGTTTATAACATTATTTCTAATCACCAAAATATAGATATATCCCAAATGCCCAACAAGTCATAAATTAAAAAAAAAGCAAAATAATATTATTTGGCAATATGGAGTATTACAACATCATGGGCCATAAAAACATCATGTTATAAGAAAGAAGCCAGAAACAAAAATTACATATATAATTCAATTTAGATGGTTTGTCCAGCATAGACAAATCTATGAACACAAAAAGTAGATTCTTTACTACTAGGAATAGAGGTGTTGTAGAGTTGTGCCAAAGAGTAAAGAGTTTCTTTACTAATGATGAAATGTATCAATAGAGTATAGTGATGGTCACACAACTCTTTAAATATACAAAAATCTTGAGATTTTACAGATTAAATAGGTCACTTGAATGATATATGACTCATACAATAAGTCTGTTTCAAAAAATTTTAACAAATATGTATTAAAGACCTACTATGTGGTATGTACTCTATGAGTTACTAGGATTCAAAAATAAGAAATGCATCTTCTTCTAGTTCTAGAAGGTTTCTGATGTAATAGATAAGCTCAGTGGAGGCTTCTTGAATAGGGATATCACTTACATACATTGTTATTTTTGTATTGTCCAAGCTTTGATTTAGGTGCTTTTCATGTTGAATACTTGGTATGCATCTAGTTTTCAATTGCTTAGATGTTTATAAAGTCCAGTGATATTATGTAATCCATTGTAAGGATTATACTTACTGCTTTAAAAAAAAAATTTATTGAATTTTAAGGACCAATTTGGAAAACAGTTTATAAAAATGATCTATAAACACATATTTCCACAGTTATTTAGAAAATAAGTTCCTCATTGAATCAGAAATATTAGCTAAAAGACTAATTTGTTTATTCAGTAAAAATTGATATAGGTAAATTTTTCAGGGGATCAGTGTTTTTGGCAGTGGGGATACCATATGTACTGAATACATCATAGTAATGACACTGTCCGTATGAAACTAGCATTCTATTATGGAAGACAGTAATAAAAAGTCAGTTAAATATGTTGAACTTTATATAGTGATTCTTGTTACTAAGAATTAAAAAATTAGAAAACAGAAATTTAGAACATTGAAACATGGGGCTGAAAATTTTGATAAGGCAGTCAGGAAAAGAAATACCTCCTTTAGAGGAAACTTATGGAAAAGTCCCACTTATACTTTTCTGTGTCTGTTCAGAGATCTCATGTCTGTAAATATTACCAGTCACTGATGCTAAGCAGATAATTGACTTACTAGAAGGAAATATATCTGAAATAAGTGAAACTCTTATCTTTTCCCTATTTCCTTTTCTCCCTTCCCCTTTCCTTCCTTTCTCCTCCCTACTCGCTCTTTTTCTCTCTCACTATATTTCAAAACAAGTACACTATTTCTATTAAAATATAATTCTAGATATGGTCTAACCTTGCTTTCAACCGTGAATTCCTAAAAATTCATCATTACACTATTATAAAGCAAGTATTCATATGACTTCTTATGAAACCAATGGGCAGAAATTCAAAATTAACTGTTGTTTGTAATTTTAAATCTCATACTTCTTATTTTTCATACTCAATTGAGATCTTCTCTGTCATTTTCTTACTGTGTTAGAATCTAAAAACAGTTTACCCTCCAAGCAATTTACAACAGCATGGATGAGCAGTTCCTGATCTGACAGGCTTGTTGTATATTATACCTATTTATTTGCAAAGAGTCATGAGTGGTTCATTATTCATGAAATCATAATAAAAAATATATTTATGGCATGTCACACTGTACCTCATACTGAAGTATTCCTCCCAGAAAAGCACTAGATTCTGTGTTTCTTCCTGTTAGCAGCTTATGATCTAAAACAATTCTTTAAGCCACAAGGGAGAACTAAGCTCAACACTTTATATAAAAGATGTGCACTACATAAAATACAGCAACAAGAAAAAATGCTGAAGTGTCAACACTCATTCAGTTTATACGAAGCTCAGGATCTTGTGTGATGTGGATGATTACCTGGGAGGTTCAGAGGCACTATTATATAGATTATGAATTAGTGTTGTGTTTGATTAAAATAAACTCTAATTTTTCAAATATGGTATGTGAAAATACCTACCATCCTAAAAGTTATTCATAGCCTAATATGCGGAATTGGTGAGTATTACCTGATAAAGGAAACAAAAAAATAATTATTGCCAAAATTATTCACATGGGTTCAAAATGAAATCACAGATATTCTCATAAAGGGAGCCATATAATTTTTTTTGTAATTGCATGCATTTACGGTGTACAACATGATGTTTTGATACATATATATAGCAAAATGATTATTGCAGTAGAGCCCATTAAAATATTCATCATTTCACACAGTTGCTTTCTTGTGTGTCTGGTAAGAGCCCCTAAAATCTACTGTTTTCACAAGCTTTCAGTGTACCATACAATATTAAAGTAGTCCTTAAATATCTGCAGGGCTTGTTCCAGGATGCTCTCCTGCAGCCCATGAATATAGGAATACTCAACTGCTCAAGTTCCTTACATAAAAGGTAGTATTTGCATATAACCTACATACATCCTCCCCTATACTTTGAATTACATGTGATTACAGGCATCTTCTTGGTAGAATAATTTATTTCCCTTTGGGTATATACCCAGTAATAGGATTGTGGGGTCAAATGGTAATTTTATTTTTAGGTTGTTGAGAAATCTCCAAACTACTTTTCAAAGTAGCTGACTAATGTAAAATCCTACCAACAGTATATAAGCATTCCCTTTTACCTGCAACCTTGCCAACATCTGCTATTTTTGACTTTTTGGTAATCATTCTGAGTTGTGTGAGATAGTGGTTTTAATTTGCATGCCAATTTGCATTTTTGCATGTTTTTTGGCCACTTGTATATCTTCTTTTGAGAACTGTCTGTTTGTGTTCCTGGTTCCCTTTTTAATTTATTTTTTTTCTTTGTTTTTATTATACTTTAAGTTCTGGGATACACGTGCAGAACGTGAAGGTTTGTTACACAGGTATACACGTGTCATGATGATTTGCTGCACCCATCAACCAGTCATTCATGTTAGGTATTTCTCCTAAGGCTATCCCTCCCCTAGCACCCCACCCCACAACAGACGCCAGTGTGTGATGTTCCCCTCCCAGTGTCCATGTGTTCTCATTGTTCAACTCCCACTTATGAGTGCAAACATGCAGTGTTTGGTTTTCTGTTCCTGTGTTAGTTTGCTGAGAATGATGGTTTCCAGCTTCATCCATGTCAACTGCAAAGAACACGAGCTCATTCTTTTTTATGGCTGCATAGTATTCCATGGTGTATATGTGCCACATTTTCTTTATCCAGTCTATCATTGATGGGCATTTGGGTTGGTTCCAAGTCTTTGCTATTGTGAATAGTGCTGCAATAAACATATGTGTGCATGTGTCTTCATAGAAGAATGATTTATAATCCTTTTGGTATATATATAGTAATGGGATTGCTGGTCAAATGGTACTTCTGGTTCTGGATCCCTGAGGAATCTCCACACTGTCTTCCACAATGGTCGAACTAATTTACATTCCTACCAGCAGTGTAAAAGTGTTTTTATTTCTCCACATTCTCTCCAGCATCTGTTGTTTCCTGAGATTTTAATGATGGCCATTCTAACTGGTGTGAGATGGTATCTCATTGTGGTTTTGATTTGCATTCTTCTAATGACCAGTGATGATGAGCTTTTCTTCATATGTTTGTTGGCTGCATAAATGTCTCCTTTTGAGAAGTGCCTGTTCATACCCTTTGCCAACTTTTTGATGAGCTTGTTTGTTTTTTTCTTGTAAACTTGTTTAAGTTTCTTGTAGATTCCGGCTATTAGCCCTTTGTCAGATGGATAGATTGCAAAAATTTTCTCTCATTCTATAGGTTGCTTGTTCAGTCTGATGATAGTTTCTTTTGCTGTGCAGAATCTCTTTAGTTTAATTAGATCCCATTTGTCAATTTTGGCTTTTGTTGCCATTGCTTTTAGTGTTTTAGTCATGAAGTCTTTGCCCATGCCTATATCCTGAATGGTATTATCTAGGTTTTCTTATAGGGTTTTTAAGGTTTTAGGTTTTACGTTTAAGTCTTTAATCCATCTTAAGTTAATTTTTGTATAAGGTGTAAGGAAGGGGTCCAGTTTCAGTTGTCTGCACATGGCTAAGCAGTTTTCTCAACACCATTTATTAAATAGGGAATCCTTTCCCCATTGCTTGTTTTTGCCAGTTTTGTCAAAGGTCAGAAGATTGTAGATGTGTGGGGTTGTTTCTGAGGGCTCTTTTCTGTTCCATTGGTCTATGTCTCTGTTTTAGTACTAGTACCATGCTGTTTTGATTGCTGTAGTATTGTAGTATAGTTTGAAGTCAAGTAGCATGATGCCTCCAGCTTTGTCCAATTTGCTTAGGATTCTTTTGGCTATATGGGCTCTTTATTGCTTATATATGAAATTTAAAGTACTTTTTTCTAATTCTCTGAAGAAAGTCAGTGGTAGTTTGGGATAGCATTGAATCAATAAATTACTTTGGGCAGTCTGGCCTTTTTCATAATATTTATTCCTTCTATCTAAGAGCATGGAATTGTATTCCATTTGTTTGTGTCCTCTCTTAGTTCCTTGAACAGTGGTTTGTAGTTCTCCTTGAAGAGGTCTTTCACATCCCTTGTAAGTTGTATTCCTAGGTATTTTATTCTCTTTGAAGCAATTGTGAATGGGAGTTCACTCATGATTTGGCTCTCTGTTTGTGAATTATCAGTGTATAGGAATGCTTGTAGTTTTTGCACATTGATTTTGTATTCTGAGAATTTGCTGGAGTTCCTTATCAGCGTAAGGAGATTTTGGGTTGAGCCGATGGGGTTTTCTAAATATTCAATTATGTCATCTGCAAACAGAAACAATTTTACTTCATCTCTTCCTATTTGAATACCCTTTATTTCTTTCTTTTGCTTGATTGCCGTGGCCAGAATTTCCAATACTATGTTGAATAGGAGTGATGACAGAGGGGTTCCTAGTCTTGTGCCGGTTTTCAAAGGAAGTGCTTCCAGCTTTTGCCTATTCAGTATGATATTGGCTGTGGGTTTGTCCTAAATAGCTCTTATTATTTTGAGATACATTCCATCAATACCTAGTTTATTGAGAGCTTTAGCATGAAGGGGTGTTTAATTTTACTGAAGGTCTTTTCTGCGTCTATTGAGATAATCATGTGGTTTTTGTCATTGGTTCTGTTTATGTGATGCATTATGTTTTTTGATTTGCGTATGTTGAACCAGCCTTCCTTCCCAGAGATGAAGCACACTAGATAGTTGTGTGTAATGTTTTTGATATGCTAGTGGATTTGATTGGCCAGTATTTCATTGAGAATGTTCACTTTGATGTTCATTGGGGATATTGGCCTGAAATGTTCCTTTTTTGTTGTTGTTGTTGTGTTTCTGCCAGGATTTGGTATCAGGATGATTCTGGCCTCATAAAATGAATTAGGGAGGAGTCACTCTTTTTCTATTGTTTGGAATAATTTCAGAAGGCATGGTACCAGTTCCTCAATGTACCTCTGGTAGAATTTGGCTGTGAATCTGTCTGGTCCTGGGCTCATTTTGGTTGGTTAGCTATTAATTACTGCCTCAATTTCAGAACTTGTTATTGGTCTATTCTGGGATTGGACTTCTTCCTGGTTTAGTCTTGGGAGGTTGTATGTGTCCAGGAATTTACACATTTCTTCTACATTTTCTAGTTTATTCGCATAGAGGTGTTTATAGTATTCTCTGATGGTAATTTGTATTTCTGTGGGATCAGTGGTGATATCCCTTCTATCATTTTTTATTGTGTCTATTTGATTCTTTTCTCCTTTCTTCTTTATTAGTCTGGCTAGTGGTCTATCTATTTTGTTGATCTTTTCCAAAAAACCATTCCTGGATTCATTCATTTTTTTCTAGGGATTTTTGTGTCTCTCTCTTTCAATTCTGCCCTGATCCTATTTATTTCTTGTCTTCTGTTAAGTTTTGAATTTGTTTGCTCCTTCTTCTCTAATTCTTTTAACTGTGATTTTAGGTGTTGATTTCAGATCTTTCCCACTTTCTCCTGTGGGCACTTAGTGTTGTAAATTTTCCTGTATACACTGCTTTAGCTTTGTCTCAGAGATTGTGGTACATTGTGTCTTTGTTCTCATTGGTTTCAAATAACTTCTTTATTTAGGCTTAATTTCGTTATTTACCCAGTAGTCATTCAGGAGTAGCTTGTTCAGTTTCCATGTAGTTGTGTGGTTGAGTGAGTTTCTTAATCCTGAGTTCTAATTTGATTGCACTGTGGTCTGAGAGACTGTTTGTTATGATTTCTGTTTTTTGCATATGCTGAGGAAAGTTTTACTTCCAATTATGTGGTCAATTTTAGAATATGTGCTATGTGGTGCTGAGAAGAATGTATTTTCTGTTGATTTGTGGTGGAGAGTTCTGTAGATGTATATTAGGTTGGCTTGGTCCAGAACTGAGTTCAAGTCCTGAATATCCTTGTTAATTTTCTGTTTTGTTGATCTGACTAATGTTGATAGTGGGGTGTTAAAGTTTCCCACTATTATTGTGTGGGAGTCTAAATCTCTTTTTAGGTTACTAAAAACTTGCATTATGAATCTGTGCACTCCTGTGTTGGGTGCATATATATTTAGGATAGTTAGCTCTTCTTGTTGCATTGATCCCTTTACCATTTTGTAATGCCCTTCTTTGTCTTTTTTTATCTTTCTTGGTTTGAAGTGTGTTTTATCAGAGACTAGCATTGCAACTGCTGCTTATTTTTATTTATTTATTTATTTATTTTGTTTTCCATTTGCTTGGTAAATCTTCCTCTATCCCTTTATTTTGAGCCTATGTGTGTTTTTGTACATTTTTGTACATAAGATAGGTCTTTTGAATACAGCATACAGATGGGTCTTTACTTTTTACCCAATTTGTCATTCTGTGTATTTTAATTGGGGCATTTAGCCCATTTTTTAGCCCATTTGTATTTAAGATTAATATTGCCTTGTATAAATTTGATCCTGTCATTATGATGATAGCTGGTTATTTTTCCCATTAGTTGATGCAAATTCTTCATAGTGTCAATGGTCTTTACAATTTGGTATGCTTTTGCAGTGGCTGCTACCTGTTTTCCCTTTCCATATTTAGTGCTTCCTCCAGGAGTTCTTGTAAGGCAGGCCTGGTGGTGACAAAATCTCTCAGCATTTGCTTGTCTGTAAAGGTTTTATTTTTCCTTCTCTTATGAAACTTAATTTGGCTGGATATGAAATTCTAGGTTGAAAATTCTTTTTTTTTAAAGAATGTTGAATATTGGCCCCTACTCTCTCCTGGCTTATAGGATTCTCACAGAGAGATCTAGTTTTAGCCTGATGGACTGCCCTTTGTGGGTAATATTACCTTTCTCTCTGGCTGCCCTTAACATTTTTTCCTTCATTTCAACGTTGGTGAATCTGAAGATTATGTGTCTTGGGGTTGCTCTTCTTGAAGAGTATCTTTGTAGTGCTGTCTGTATTTCTTGAATTTGAATGTTGGCCTGTCTTGCCAGGTTGGGGAATTTCTCCTGAATAATATCCTGAAGGCTGTTTTCCAGCTGGGTTCATTCTCCACATCACTTTCAGGTTCACCAATCAAGTGTAGGTTTGTTCTTTTCACATAGTCCCATATTTCTCAGAGGCTTTGTTTGTTTCTTTTCATTTTTTTTTCTAATCTTTTCTTCTCTCTTTATTTCATTAATTTGGTCTTCAATCTCTGATATCCTTTCTTTCTATTGATCAATTTGACTATTTATACTTGTTCATGCTTCACAAACTTCTTGTGCTATGTTTTTAGCTCCATTGGGTCATTAATGTTCTCCTCTAAACTGGTTATTTTAGTTAGCAATTCTTCTAACCTTTTTTCAAGATTCTTAGCTTCCTTGATTTGGGTTAGAATATGCTCCTTTAGCTCAGAGGAGTTTCTTATTACCCACCTTCTGAAGCCTACTTCTGTCAGTTTGTCAAACTCGTTCTATATCCAGTTTTGTTCCCTTACTGGTGAAGAGTTGGGATCCTTTGGAGGAAAAGAGGCTTTCTGTTTTTTGGAATTTTCAAACTTTTTATGCTGGTTTTTCCTCATATTCGTGGATTTATCTACCTTTTGGCTTTGATGTTGGTGACTTTCAGAGGGGGTTTGTGTGTGGATGTCATTTTTGTTGATTTGATGCTATTCCTTTCTGTTTGTTAGTTTTCCTTCTCACAGTCAGGCCCCTCTGACACAGGTCTGCTGAAGTTTGCTAGAGGTCCATTTCAGACCCTGTTTGCTCGGGTATCACCAGCAGAGACTGCAGAACAGCAAAGATTGCATCCTGTTCCTTCCTCTGGAAGCTTCATCCCAGAGGGGCACCCACCAGATGCCAGCCGGAGCTCCCCTTTCTGAGGTGTCTGTTGACTCCTGCTGGGAGGTATCTTCCAGTCAGGAGGCACAGGGGTCAGGAATCCACTTGAGGAGACAATCTATCCCTTAGCAGAGTTCGAACACTGTGCTGGGAGAGCCACTGCTCTCTTCAGATCTGACTGGCAGGAACATTTAAATCTGTTGAAATTGCGGCCACAGCTACCCCTTCCCCCAGGTGCTCTGTTCCAGGGAGATGGGAGTTTGATCTATAAGCCCCTGACTGGGGTTGCTGCCTTTCTTTCAGAGATGTCCTGCCCAGAGAAAAGAAATCTAGAGAGGCAGTCTGGCTACAGTGGCTTTGCAGCACTGCGGTGGGCTCTGCCCAGTTTGAACTTCTCGGCAGCTTTATTTACACTGTGAAGAGAAAACCATCTGCTAAAGCCACAGTAATGGTGGATGCCCCTCCCCCTAATAAGTTTGACCATCCCAGGCCGACTTCAGATTACTGTGCTGGCAGTGAGAATTTCAAGCTGGTGAATTTCAGCTTGCTGAGCTCCGTGGGGGTGAGATCCACTGAGCAACACTGCTTGGCTCCCTCGCTTCAGTCCCCTTTCCAGGGGAGTGAATGTTTCTGTCTTGCTGGCATTTCAGGCACCACTAGGGTATGAAAGAAAATTCCAGCAGCTACCTCAGTGTCTGCCCAAACAGCCACCCAGTTTTGTGTTTGAAACCCAGGGCCCTGATGGTGTAGGCACCTGAGGGAATCTCCTGGTCTGCCAGTTTCAAAGACCATGGGAAAAACATAGCATCTGGGCTGGAATGCCCTGTGCCTCTTGGCATGGTCTCTCATAGCTTCCCTTGGCTAGAAGATGCAGTTCCTTGACCCCTTGGGCCTGTCAGTCAATGTTTTGCTTATGATGTATAAATTCAAGCAATCTTGATAGAAATCCAAGCAGTAATTTTAGTAGAAATTGACAGGTGTATTTTAAAATGTATATTGAAATGGAAATTGCCTCTTATAATGAAAACAACTTTTAAATAAAAGTCCTTTATTTCAAAATTTTGTTACTGTACATTAACACAAAAATGCATCACTGGCATAAAGTCAGGCAAAGAGATAAACAAAATAGGCTCATGAATATGTGGTCTATTGTTTTCGACAAATGTTAGCGTAATTCTGTAGGAAAAGGACAACCATTTCAAGAAATGATGCAGAAAAATATCGTGCATATGCAAAATAAATTAATAAATTCCTCACAAAATTTATAAAATTAGCTCAAAAACATAGTTCTAAAGGAAACAGAAAAAATAATGTTAAACTTCTAGCAAAGAACATAGGAAAATATATTTACAGACTTTCATTAGAAGACATTTATTGTAAATAAGGACATAAAACGATAATGTCATTAGTTATTAAAGAAATGCAAATTAAGAAAAATCAAATGTCACTACAAACATATGTGCAGGTCTAAAAATAAAGAGACTTGCTACACCAAATGTTGGCAATGGAACAAGTGGAACTCTCATATCCTTGACAGAATACAAAATGGCAATGCAACTTTGGAGAAATTTGGCAGCTTTGTTAAAAGTAAATGTACACCTACCGTTTTGATACAGTTGTTCTACTAATAGCTATTTCCCCAAAATATATGAAAGCATAATTATCCACACAAAGATTGTGCATGAAAAGTTTACTTGGTAGTATTTGTAATAGCCACATCCTGAAAACAAACCGGGTGTTCATTAATGATTTTTAAAGTGTTATATCCATATAATGTAATGCTACTTACCAACTAAAAGGAATAACCTTTTGATAGATGTGACCTGAAGGAATCTCAAAATTTTAACGCTCATTGAAAGAAGCCAGAACAATAATAACAAAAAAGAAAACATACTGCAGAATCCCTTTTGTATAAAGTTCAGAATGTGCAACTATTCCAGAATGATAGAAAGCAGATTAGTGGTTGTCTGGGAATGGGCAGATGAAGGAGGAAGTTGAAAGGAGGAAGGAGGAAGTTGGAGGCGATGTGTTATGTTAGTTATCTTAATCATGGTGATGATGGCTTTGGGGCTGCATACCTATATCAAAATATATTAAATTGTATACTCTAAACATCTGCAGTTTATTGCATGTCAACTATACCTCAATAAATCTGTTTTATAAAAGGAATAGTGAAAATATTGTTTCTTAGTCCCAGTGCTACATTTCTATGTTCAATGGCTAATTGAATTGTGTAGTGCAGTTATAAAACATATCCTTCAACCCAAAAAGTTTTATTGGAAAGTGCAACTTTAGATATCATTGCTGTAGAGAACCCTCCATCATAATCTTACATTCATGTCTATGATGAACGTTTTCATTTTTTCCTGCTTATTTTGTCTAGTTTCCTTGGCCATGCATTGATCTGACCATACTAAACCTCTCATATATCAACTCAATGACACATTCTCCTGAATACTCCCTTTTTACTCTTCTTTCCCCTCTTCTGTCTTGAATTCCATGTTCCATCATCATAATTAACAAATTGCAAGAATCTTCAATTATCTTGCTGTTCTTTTATGTTATTAGCCCAGGAAATCATCAACACTTGTTAAATCCATTTCTTTTCCCAAATATACATCTGAGAATCACAAAGAGTTTGGAAACACACACACACACACACACACACAAATACACAGACACACACACAGGCATACATAAACACAAACACACATACAAATGTAATGGTTGTTTTCATTTTAAATTCATGAACACTTAAATTACTGGATCTTTAGGGCTACTCTACAATTCTACTACTTTTTCTGTGTCAGTTCAAGCTCCCACTCTCGTAAGCTATTATTTTATCTCTTCTTCTCCTAAACTTTCCAATACTTTCTTTTTCCTTTTCACTCTCAGCTGAGTACTTGACTTCCTACTTCACTGAAACTATGAAAAAAAATCAAATAAAACAATATATAAATATTTCTATCATAAAATCTACCATTCTACACTTTATATTCTCTCTTCTTTTACCTTAGCAGAAATATCTGTCTGCTTATCTAGGACAACCATCCTCTTTCCATTTGAAAAATGATCTACTCCTATTGTGTACACTCAAGGATATTACTTCTGGAGTTTCCCAGAGACTTTCAAGTTATTTTTCAAAATAATTTTTGCCTCATATGTTTATCTTATAAATTAGCCATAGGGTAAGATGCAGCTCTATTGAAGTTGTATGCATTTTATTTGTAAGGCTGGCTTTCTCCTCAAATAGTAAATTATCATTTTATTCATATATTTTATCAAGAACTAAAACCAAATACAAAAGTAATTTACAAAACAGCTTTATGGTTTTTTTTCTTTTTTTGAAATTTTCTTTAGAGACAAGGTCTTGCTGTCTCATCCAGGCTAGAGTGCAGTGGCATAATCATGACTCACTTCAGCCTTGACCTCCCAGCTCAAGCAGTCCTCCCACCTCAGCCTCCCAAGTAGTAGAAACTACAGGCAGTCCCTATCACAACTGACAGATATTTTTATGTTACTTTTGTAGAGAATGGCTCTCTGTAGGCTGCCCAGGCTGGCCTCGAACTCATGGGCTCAACTGATTCTCCCACCTAGGACTCCCAAAGTGCTGTAGTTACAGTAGTGAGCCACTGCACTCAGCCACAACATTTAGATTTTGTTTTTTAATTGTGATAAAGACATCTGACCTATATATTTTTGAAAACCACATGGACATCTTTTTATAAATTTCACTTTACGATCTATGAAGAGTAGATGTTCCATGAGGTTTTGGAGTTGATTTTCTGCTACAAATTAAAATTAGAAACAAAATATATTTTTTCAGTTAACCCTAAGAAATGCCAATAATAAATATATTTTAGATTTTTTTCTGTTTGCTTTAATTCAATAAAATACAGTAGGTCTCCTTTGTTTAATTCTTCTAATTTAAACTTTTTCATCTATTTCATTTCAAAATTAGCTTTGTTTTCCAACTTAAGCTCTTTCCAAATTACGACTCGGTTGTACTGATACTTTTATTATATAATTTAAGTTATATTATAGACCTTCTGGTTCCAGACATAATGCAGTAGTACATAACACCTTATTCTTCCCACTAAATATGATGTATTTTTAAAAAATAATATTTTAAAAATTTTATTATGAAATGATTCTGAAAGGTGGAGAGAAGAACTTGCTAGAATCCTTGGGGACAACCTAGCTGGTTGTCTGGAGGTGGTTTTCTTTTGTTGCTTTTTTCTCCTATATGCCGTAGCCTGAGTGTTACAGCAACTCTGAACTGCAAACAGGTATAGACTTTCTAAAAATAAAATTGAAATTTTAAGAAAATCTTGATCACTCTATTCAAATACCAGTAAAAGGATACTTTCTAAGGCTAGAATTATTTGATTCTACCTCCTCTCTCTAGGCAAATGCCACAGAAGCATGTATGTACCTATCCATTCTCGTAAGTGCTGAGAAAAGTGGGGAAAAGTGTGCTGTGTGCAATCACCACCTTGTACTGAGAAAATGAAAGAACAAGAAGCACTGCTCCATTCTCTGAGAGACACAGCCATGGAAGACACCCTGAAGTCAAGAATCCCTGCCCGTTACTAACCACCAGGGCTGTGACTACAGAGATGATGGGGTGGAGCTCTGCAGACCATGGCTCACCTGCACTACACAAAACACAGCAAAGAGGTGGCAACTCCCCGGGCAGGACTAGAGTAATGAGAAAATTATAAAGAGAGAGCTGGAGAAAAAGATTCTTGAAACCCTTGTATAAAGTCCTGGGCAGACTCTTCTGTGGTCTCAGTGTGAAATCATGTAGAATAAACACAGCAAATTTTTTGGGAACTGAACAACATTGTGGAATGCCACCCACGTTTCAGATTGGCCTTGAATGGCACATTCAGAGCAGACCAGAAAAGTACTGTAAAGACTGAAAACTAAATGAACATTCTAGCTACAGTGTTAACTTGGGTCAAGATGTGCCGTCTGAAATTAAATGAATTGCCTGCTAATATAACCAGGTGAAAAGTACACGAAACTCTACAATTACTGCAACTACTATGGGAGCCTAAAATTATTTCAAATAAAAGGTGTACAAATTAAACTGAACAGTATGTAGAATTTTGTAATAAATGTCAGGAATGACTGATTATTAATGACTATGATGAGCTGAGCTTGACGCTGAAGTTAATATTTAATGTTATTGGTAAACATTGACGCTAATATCTGAGCTAAGGGATGCAGTCACAGGTCCACTTCCAGAGACATGAGAGTTTGATTTGGTTTTGAAATGGTGATACTATCTGCATGAGAAAATCTGTTGTTTTAAACTTTAAAGTTGCCAGTATTCTTCCTCCACCTTTGGATAACATATTTGGGATATTGCACCTTCCCTGTTTTGGACAGTTCTGGTGAAACTTTGCGTTGCCTTGCTCTGCCTTCCAAAACAACTAATGACTCACTCTTGTTTGGGAATTTGCCTCTCATGTTGGCGAGGCTAGAAGAAAAAAACAGGTGACACTGACCCACTGTAATGCAGAAATGCTTACAATATTATCCAGTAAGTCTTGCTACCAACTACCTAAAATTGCTTTGATTTCTGTACTTTCCAAAGTCTATTTCTTCTGATTTTGCTCCAATCCTTTTTATTCTTCTTATATTTTTGTCAGATTCAGTTTATTTTGCTTATTGACAAACACCAGCACTGTTATAATTGTCAGTTGTATATTTTGGTGGCAATACTCAAAACGCAGATGGAAACAGGTCAGGACCTAAAGAAAGCACTTTGACTTTGTGTGGAAATACAGATTTGAGAATCATGTCAAGGGAGTGAGTGAGATTTCTGATAAAAGATAAAGGGTATAAAACAAAATTTTGGAAAATGCCCAAGATATGAGTGCTTGATAAATCATTTAAGTCAAGCAACTTAATGCATAACGAAAGCATTTAATGTTCTATGTGTCAGCAGCAGAATTAACCTTAGATTTTATTCAGACTGAATAGTCCTCTAGAATTACAGATTTTCTTTAACTTACTGTGACTAAACAGATATATACAAACCCAAACTAAAAGCAGGTGAAAGAAAAGCCTGATCCTGAACATACATGCCGTCTAGTTCTCCAAACTTTAGCGACTGCATGCACATGTTCTTTATTTTGTTCCTTATTTATTTATTTATTTTTCAAAAGTGGCTTATGCTGTATGTAGACATGCAATATGCTTTCTTGGTAGTCTCCATTTGAATATTCTTCTATTTTTATGCCATATTAAAACAAAATAAACATCATAACTGCCCAACAGAAATCAAAATATCTCAGAAAAGGTCATTGGAGAAATAAATAATATTCTCAATATGTAAGTTAATTTTAAATTGCAATTTGTAGTGTCAATCTCTTCACCAATTATACTGTTCTGTTTCTCTTCTTCAAAATTTTGCCTTGCACTCACAAAGCTTCAACAAATCTAAGTCAATCTAGACAAAATATGATATCAATCTCTATTTTGAAAATGCAATTTAAATCCCATTATTTTTGTTGCAGACTACTAAAATGCCACGATGTTAAGAATCTTAGTAATTATTTAAGATTGCCATATTGTATTTTAGGAACATTCTGTAAAATATAGTCTAAATCGAATAGATCTATTGATTTTTTGTAGTTCTCATTAGTTATTACAAGATTTCAACTTTGAGCCATTTTCATTTTTTTATGCCCCAGTACATTAAAAAATATTTCTTCTCTAATTTGTTCTCACTTATCCTTGACATGGTTTCACATATTGTGATTATGATTTGCCATCAGTGACAGGTACCTTAATCACTTTCAATTATATTTAATATAACACTATTCTATAATGTGAAGTTCTTCAAAGGTTTGATATGGCATCATTCAGGTAAGTTAAATACCCTAAAGTAACTTTAATTATTTGATTTAAACCTACAGAACAAAGACAGATGAAGTTTAGAGTAAGAATTGTAGCTCTGCTATTTACTCATGTCTTTAAATAAGACAGGGGAAAATGGATTTGAGAGAAAGGGAGGATGAGAATATGAGAATAGAGGAAGAAGAAAATATAAAGGTATCAGCACAAGGACATCATGAGCCATAAAAAGCAGAGAGCTTGCCCATATTTTCTATTTTAATTATGAATTACTTTGGAATTACTTTGATTTTATTATTTTAAGACAGTGTCTTAATGAATATGAATATTTAGCATTTATATAGCCTTTCTATCTTCCAAGCACTTAGCTAATTAATCTTTAAAACACCCTTGTGAGAAGGGTAAGTATTATTATACCTATTTGACACATAAAGGAACAGATTCACACAGAGAGGTTAAGTGCTACAGATTCTATTTAGCAAGCAATAAAATAGCAATACGAAGATGAGAAATCCCAAATACAATGAGATCACACTTCCATTACTTAGCACGTATCTTTCAGTGTTTCATATCAAGTCAACATCTACTTATCTCATACTGATATAGCAAGAATGATACTGGTGATAGGCACTGATAAGCTATTCTTGCTTGGGGTACTGAATAAAAGAAGATGGCTTATTAGTAACAGTGGAGTCATTTAGATATTCTGAAAAACTCCAAAGTCAGTACTTTTTTATCCTTCCCTCTTACTCATACCAATTGAAGGGAATTCAGCACCATATTTTGAAAACTAAAGTCTCTTACTTGGGTTTTTGTTCCCATCCCTCCAGATATAACACACAATCTTGCCTGCCAAGGGCACTCTTGTATCTTTATTTTCTTGGTTTCACTATTTGTTCTCCAAATACATGGTGTTTGTATCTGTTCAGATGACAGAACTTCTAAAGGTCGTAATGTATTTACAAGTAACTACAACGTATTGATTAGCATTTTAATTTCATTCTTCAAATCTGAAACTGTATTATGTTTCAAAAACCTCAATTCTTTATGTAG
Source organism: Macaca fascicularis (assembly GCF_037993035.2). NCBI lineage: Eukaryota > Metazoa > Chordata > Mammalia > Primates > Cercopithecidae > Macaca > Macaca fascicularis. The sequence goes on along the minus strand of NC_088380.1, from coordinate 89,681,147 downwards.
GCAACTAAAAATGAAAAGAAGCCTTTAAAATAAATACTATATCAATTAATCATGACCATTTACTTTTGGGTTTCCTTGGAACTCATTTTCTTGTAGTAAAATGCCAGCACTTGCTTGCAGACAAATTATGACATTTATCAACTGTTTTAAAAACATTTAAGAAAAACATTGAAATTGGCATAATGATTGAAACTATGACTTGCTTGGTGATACAATTTTGCTTCTAATCCTATTATAAATTTTAAGTGTATAGGAGTACACTTCCTCTCATAGAATATATGTTCCACTGGATGAAAACTTTATTATGAAGTTTTCCACTAAGTAGAAAACAGAAAAAAAACATGCAGATACAATTCTCCTAAGCATATTTTTTTTCGTCGTTTAACTTTATTCCGTCTTTCTTTCCATCTCTCTTTCATCACACTCTGGTAACTTGAGATATAAAACATTTTTGCTTATACTATTTATTTTCTTCTTTTCAGTTTCTTGCAATCTATTTTTCACTTTGTCTACTGAAAAATACCTCTCAGAGTAACAATGATAACTTCATCACAAATTCAATCTTCTCATTATTCTCAAATTCCTTGCAGCATTCGCTATTGCCTGATACAAAATTTTTTTAACTTTTCTTTCATTTCACGTGACTATCAGTCACCAAGTTCTACTCTTCCTGTTTCCATACTGGATAAATATCTTTTAGAACTCAAGAGTTCAGCTCTGTTTCAAGTATCAGATTATGTTGATTGAATTCTGAAATTGTCTTCTTAACTGACCTAGCCTCCAGTTTGCCTTCACAGTGTCTTAAAACTCACCCTCTCCCACATCTGAAGACTGTATAACTTAGTGGTTAAGACTTCAAACTGTGGTCATATTCCCAGATTTGAATCCTGTTGCCTCATATGCTAGGTTTTAAAATATGAGCCAATTATTTAAAGTCTCCTTCCTTTGATTTCCTCAACTGAAACATTGGTGCATGTGAAAATCTTTAGAAAACCTATAGCAGTCATATTCAGAACTAAATGGATACTTACTTGTATTGTTTTAACAAGCCAATCTTTCTGAAACATAGGCCTAAACATGCGCATTTTATTCATTCGAATTTTTCAAGTACCGTTGTTTCTTTTAGTCGTTTGGTTGGTTGTGATGTGTTTTCATTTAGTATTTTAGGTCCTTCTTTCTCAGTTCATTATTTTATCACTTACCACAACTTCAAATAGAAATATTGTCACTTACTCAATATAGTTCTAACTTTCCTATCCCTGTGTATATTTTTCTTGATTTTATTTTTGCCTTTTGGCCCTTTTTTTTTTTTTTTTTTTTTTTTTTGAGACGGAGTCTCGCTCTGTCGCCCAGGCTGGAGTGCAGTGGCCGGATCTCAGCTCACTGCAAGCTCCGCCTCCCGGGTTCACGCCATTCTCCTGCCTCAGCCTCCCGAGTAGCTGGGACTACAGGCGCCCGCCACCTGGCCCTTTTTTCAATTTCTGTATCTCAACAAACCTTCACTGTTTTCCAGAATGCAGAAAAGAATGTTATATTCTCTATGAAGTTTACCCTGGACCAAGGCAAAATGTATTTCTCCACTGACTATATTTCCTTATAATTTTTTTGTCACTCCTGCTATGTTACTCCTTCCAATTAAAAGTTAGGTCTTTGAGAACATATACATTGTTTACTGAACTTATATTCTCTATATTGTTTTCTAATCAATACCAGGCATATAGTAGGCACTATATTTTTGTTATATTAATTGAAATTGTATACTTCATTCTACCATAGAGTCATAAACAACTCAACATTAACTCATTAATGGATATTTTCAGCCTAGAATTCAGATATTAATGATTACAACAAAAAGAGAAAAAAAAAAAAAAAAAACACCAAAAAACAGAAAAGGTAATATGTTCTATTGTATTTCACTGTTTCTCCAAATGTTTAATCCTTTGAATCACATTATAAATGACAGTATATTTTGGTAGTTGTTGCTGGGCACATAAAAATACCATAATTATAGCTTATTTTTCTACTATTAAATTGAGAAAATGAAAATAACATTTGGTTCTATGTAAAGTTATCTGTTTATGAATAACAATGTCTGAGGAACACATAAATATTGTTCCCAAAGCCAATCAAATGATTTTATCATTTAAAAAAATTCTACATTAGCTTTTCTCTCAAGTGTGAATTAGTTCTGGATCATAGAGAGGTGAAAAAATGGATAGTCCCATTTCGTAAGACCTGATTAAATTCCCAAGGAAGCAAATTCAGTTGAGTCAATTTTCTTCAAAGTTAAGGTTATTTGTAAGAATAATTTTTTCTGATATATTTTACATTTTTAATTTTAAATGTAAATTATATTTAAGCAAGTAATACATGTACACTGTATAATTATGTAAAATATATAATAATAGATATATATTTCTCTGAGCATTGTTAAAAATCACTCAGTATCCACCAACACATTTAACCACCATAATCATATGATTATTTATACTCTTTGATAGTTTACACAATTAGAATTATACATACCACGTCAATGTATTTTATATCCCTGCATCAATATATTCTGTGACATTTTTTTATCCTGAAAGTGCAGTATAGATATAACTTGAAAATCAAATTTCTATAAGTATACTAGATTAAATATCTTATCAACCTTTAGCTATTATGATTATCTATCAATGTATATCACATCTAAATAGTTTTTGTGGCTTAAAACATATAAATATAAAAGATTAAAACAGCAACATTTTGATTGAGGAGGTTTTAGAACAGATTAAGGAAAATTAGGTCAGGGAAAAGAGTTTAAGTGTAAAGTTAGGAATAAATTAAATGTACAAAGTATATGCCAAGACTCTTGGACAACTTGCTAGAGATGGGTTATAGGATTGACTCCTGAATTCTTAACAGTAGAGGAAAATACTATTAGATAGAAGCCTCATAGTATTTATAGGATTTTAGTCAGGGTGCAGTGGCTCACACCTGTAATCCCAGCACTTTTGAGAGGCTGAGGAGGGCAGATCACCAGAGCTCAGGAGTTCAAGACCAGCCTGGCCAACATGGTGAAACCCTGTCTCTACTAACAATACAAAAATTAGCTTGGCAGGGTGGTGCATGCCTGTAACCCCAGCTACTCAGGAGGCTGAGGCAGAAGAATCGCTTGAACCTGGGAGGCGGAGGTTGCAGTGAGCCAATATCACACCATTGAACTCCAGCCTGAGCAACAGCACGAGACTCCGTCTCAAAAAAAAAAAAAAAGAAAAAAAAAAAAGAATTTTAAAAAGCATATAGAAAAAAGTACAGGAGAATAATTTCATAATCTTGAATAGGAGGAGATATATTAAACAGTCCCCAAAAATCATTTAAAAATTCAAAAGCTTAACATGATAAAATTTTTAAAAATTCTGATTATCTAAGATATTAATACAAATATGAATAGGCAAACAATAAACTAGGAATAATACTTGTAGCACACATATCTGATGAATAAATTGTTTCTAAAATATCTGATAAACTCTTACAAATCAACGATAAAAATACATAGAACCAGCCAGGCACGGTGGCTCATGCCTGTAATCCTAGAACTTTGGGAAGCCAAGGAGGGTAGATCACTTGAAGTCAGGAGTTGGAGACCAGACTGTCCAACATGATGAAACCCCATCTGTACTAAAAATAGAAAAATTAGCTGGGTGTGGTGGCGTACACCTGTAATCCCAGCTACTGGGGAGGCTGAGACAGGAGAATTGCTGGATCCCGGGAGGCAGAGGGTGCAGTGAGCCGAGATCGCAATCACTCCATTGCACTCCAACCTGAGTGACAGAGTGTCTGAGTGACATCATTTCTCAAAAAGAAAAAAAAAAAAAAAAAAAAACTTACTTAAAATGGGCAAAACAGGAAAATAAATCAATGGGTAGTAAACATATTAAAAGTTGCCTCAAATTAGTGCGAGAAAATATAAATTAAATCCTCAGTGAGACACTAATTTTATGTTCACTAGGATGGTTAAAAAGCTAAAGTACCCAACTCAAAAGGCTTTTCCATAACTTAAGGGGTTAATGAGTAAAGTACACAGGAACATCTCTCAGTCGTAGAAAATAGCCATAGAAAAAAAATTGTTCTGATTCTACCTAACAAATCTTAAAAGCAAACGTCAGAAATATCAAACTATTTCTAAGTAACTTAACATTTTCCTAGAAAGCTCAAGAATAATTATAGGAATACAAAATAAACAGCACCTAATTGTAAATTCACAATGATAAGTATTCAATAAAACATTAACAACCTTGGAAGTCAGCAGAAGAACAATTCAGGATCTAGCATTATTTATGGCAGTGGTGATGGGCCGGTGGGGACAAGCAGCACTTTTACAACTTCCTCAATGGCTTACAAAATTCATCCGTTTTGAATAGATATTCTCAACCTTCTCAGATTTTAGTAAATTATGTTTCTTCAAGTTTGTAAATATGTTGCCATGGAGTTGTGAAAAGTGGCAGAGTTATTCAACGATTTATTTTAAAAAGTGTTTTCTCTCTGAATTAGGCACAACTCCTTTGGCTCACCTAGATCAAAGAACCTTGAAAATTTGCTTGGTTCTACTGGTAGAGCAGTTTACTTCACTGCCATTCACAACCCACTAGTGCAGAATTTCATAACTGTGCCTCTAACTTCCCAACACCCACCTCGGGGTTTCCCAGTTGCTGAGTCCTGAAACACCAAGGGCTTGCTCTGTGTCTATAAATGGGCCCTGCCACTTGCTCTCCAGTAAATTTTCCTGAGTTGAAGTAGTAAAAAGGACTCACAGAAGAAGCTCTCACAATATCCAGCAAACAGCTATTGATTCCAAGTGATAGGCATCTCCTTAACACATTTTCTCATTTTTACTCCTTTCTTTTATGCTGTACTTTTCATCATTTCTTATTCTCTGGAATTATACTTCCAGTTCAAATGCGACATAAGTTTTCACTTCAGATTGGCTTCATTGGGATTCCAGGCCAGGATGTTCTCTTGCAGTCATTTTGTTTATGTTGTTTCTTTTTCTTTCATATGGTATTTATTCCTCTTTATCTTTAATTGTATTCTTAAAGCCTTTAATCTTGTGCTAATCTTTTACCAAAACCAGATCTTAAATTATTAATTTTATTGTATTTTAGTTTGCTAATTCAACTGCTTCTTTCCTAATGTTGTACTGGGTTCATTTTGTTTTTATTTATAACTCTTTGAACAGCAAACATCGTTTATATTTATTTTTTGATATTGAAACAAGTATGTAATGCTGTGAATTGATTTTGACCCTGCTTTAGTTACATCACATAGGTTTTGATATAAAATTTTAAATTAACATAGTTTTCAAAAAATTTTATGCATTTCTTCTATAAGCCACAATTATTTCTGAAATTGTTAATTATTATTTTAAATCAATTATTGTTATTAATGCCTTGGTTTTAGATGGTAAAGCCTCTGTTTTCTGATTATATTGTTTTTTTAAGTTCTTTTACTGTGATCAGAGAAGTTTATTTGTAAAAATTATTATAATTATTTCATTGGAATTTATCAAGGTTTTACTGAGACTTAATGTGTGATCACTTTTCCCCTAGAGTAGATTTCTTTTCTTTTTTTTTTTTTTTATGATAGAGAATTTGTTATACATTCCTTAGGTCTATCTAATTAATAACTTTTTATATCATTTCTGTTTTCTTTAAAATATATTGAGATTTAAGTGTCCTGTAATTACTGTATTTCTATTTCTCTTTGGAAGTTCTGATTTATGAAAACTTCTGCCAATATATTTGGTGCATTTGTAATTATGGTATCATAATTATTATATTGCCTTTGAGAAATATAAGTTTCAGCATTATAAAAGTTCATGAATTGCCTCATTCAATGGTATTAGACCTAAATCCTCTCTCGCAGTTTCTAGTTTTGTCTGTTTACACTTGCTCATATAACTTTTCTAACTTTTCATTTTTAATTGTTCTAATTTACGAGATTTTGGATGTACCTTTTGTATGGAGGAGAACATTGGTATTGTCTACGTAACACATTCTAAAACTCCTTTTTTAAATGGGTGAATTAGAGTAATTTGTATTTTTTAAAGTTGAATACATTTGGACTTTTTATTAATTTTATATAACTGCTTTAAGATTTGCCACGAACTCACTGGATTAAAATGACACAATCTCTTTACATTTTGGAAATCAGAAATTCAAAATCAGTGTCAAGGTTTTGGCGTATTTAAAAATTTCTTGAATAGACTATGTCTTTGTTATTTTGAAACTGCAGTTCTTACAGTATTCAAACATGTTTGCATTTGGCTTTAGTGCTTATGTTAGTAACTAAACTTATATAATTATCTTATCCTGTGTCTTAATATCACACCTATTATATTCCTGTTCTAAATTTTCTTTTTCCTCTTCTCCGCCACTTCATTTTAGCCAATAAGATTAAGCTTCTTAATGTTTACCTTATTCTATTTTATGTACTTATATTTCACTACTTACTTATTAGTTTTAATACTAACTTATTGTTCTACAGCAAATATTGAGCTGATTGGGTTTCCTAACTTCTCGTTTCATTTTACTGTGACTGTTTCATTTCTCCATTGTAAGGTTAGTCTCACCTTTGCTTGTTGTCTCAGATCTGCAATTAAAAACTTTTCACTGCTAGTCCTTTGCTTAAGTTTTCTGAATAATATGTTTATAAGCTGTGGCTTAGCCTATATTAGTTTCCTCAAGAACAATACTTATAACAATATTTTATGTGCTTGTATGTGTTTAGAACTACTTGTTATCTTTAGAGTTGAAAGATACAGGGATATAAAAATCCGTGGCTCACTCTTCATGTTTTCATGTAGATTTTGCTTTTTTCCCAGTTATTTGGTATTTATCCAATATTTAATTTTTGATCTACTTTTACTTCAGGAAAGTTTTCCTTGGATCATCATTTAAAGCAGGAGTCAGAAAACTATGACCCATAAGCAAATCCAGCCTATTGTAAAGTGAATTTTTCTGGTAAAGTTTCACTGGAACCCAACCACACCATCTTGTATATGTGTTGTGCATGGCCATTTTCACACTACTGTGGCAGAATTCGGTAGTCATGAAAGGTATATTTGAGTTCTACCCAGAAAATATTTGCTGACCTCTTATTTGAAGTACAGTAGTCCCTCCATATTCATGGCAGATGGGTTCCAGGACCTCCCACAGTTAACAAAATTCAGAATGGGAAAGTCCCTGATATTACATGCCATGAAATTTGCATGTAACCAATACATATCCTCGTATACACTTAAAATCATCTCTAGATTACTTATAGTACTTAATACAATGTAAGTGATATACAAACAGTTGTCCTGTTGCATCTTTTATTTGTATTATTTTTATTATTGTTTTGTTCTTTTTTTCAAATATTTCAATCTATGGTTGGTTGAATCACAGATGCAGAAAACATGGATAAGGAGGGCCAACTATATTTGTTCTGTTTCATGGTTTTGGAATACGGGGTAGATTGGCCTTTGGGCCCAAATATTTATGCCTTGTTATACATGTGCCTGTGTAACATTAAAGTCTCTCCTATTAAGGTGAACTATATTTAAAATATATGTGGAATATATTAAAAACATCTTATAACCAGTTTAGCAATGTGATCGAATTAGCTTATTCTGTCCAGGTTTATCTTGATAAAATATAGGACTTTTATCATCTCCTACACGTTATAATACTAAAAGAAATTTAGCCATATATTCTGACATGCTTAAACAAATGCTGTCAATCATTTAGTGTTCATGAAGTGCCGCCTCCTAGCAGTGTCATATACAAATTAGCAATGACTTTCAAACTTCAGTGGACACCAGATTCAACTGAGGGAGATGATTTAAAAGGCATTTGGTTGGACCCTAATCCTGAAGATTCTAACATAGAGACAAACTTCTTCAGAAATCTTCCCAAATACACATTTTTAGCAAGTACCACAGGTAATTCTGCCTCAGGTGGTTTCAGATATAAAATTTTCTGTAATGCTGAGTTAAAATAAAATGTCACTAAAATTTACATACTATTATTCAAATTAAGAAAAAGGTTTAGTTTCTTTAGTGCATAAATATGTTAGATGATTTTTGAATAGTTTGTAATAATTCAGATTAGTGAGACATTTAAATAGATTAACTGAGCAGTAGTTACATAGTCTATTTAGAAATCAGACTTATAACTGTTTAAATAATAGATTTGGATAATTCTTTGAATACACATAATAATACACGCACAAAAAAAACAGACAAAAATAACTGAATCCGGTAAATGGATACCTCAGTTTCCTCTTTAGGGTCATTTGTTTTGCTTAATGTCAGGAATTCATTTGCCCTGATTTTGTAATGGTATACTGGCAATATAATTTGGACATAATTTGGATATGTGTCCTTGTCCAAATCACATGTTGAATTGTAATCTCCAACAGAATTGTATTCTCCCCACTGGAAATAAACCCAGTGGGAGGTGACTGGGTCAAGGGGGTGAATTTCTCATGAATGGTTTAGGACCATCCCCTTGGTGCTGTCCTTGCATTAGTGAGCGACTTTTTGTGAGATCTGGTTGTTTAAAAGTGTGGCAACTCATTCTCTCTCTCTCTCTCACTCTTGCTTTCACCATATAATGCCTGCTACCCCTTAGCCTTCCACCATGATTGTAATATTTAGCCTCCCCCGAAGTCAAGCAGATGTCAGCACCGTATTTCCTGTAAGGCTTGCAGAACCGTGAGCCAATTAAACCTCTTTTCTTTATAAATTACCCAGCCGCAGGTATTTCCTTATAGCAATTCAAACATGACCTCATACACCTGGTTTAATCAAGCCAAACAGACTAGGAGAAGCTAACCGGAAGAAAATATAATAAATTGTGTACAAGTGAGGTAAAAGCTTATAGGCCATGACTGAAAAGAAATCATTAAAAATGACCAAAAATGGTAAGTAAATAAGTAAATATTTATTGATAGTTTTTATATCAAGATAAGCTTAATTTATACTCCATAGCCCGTGTTTAAAGAGAAAGGACGTCATTTAGCAAATGTATGAAAGAATCTCTTCAAAGATAATAAAACCTAAAAATAAGTGAAATATTAAAAGTATATGTTTTAGCTGGAAAATTAACATATATGGTACCTATCCTTACCAACAATTCCAGACATAGATCTAATTAGCTTTTTTCACTGAACATCTAAATATTTTGTTGAAGTTTGAAAGTCTGGCTGGAGCAATCCTAGAGAAAGCCTGCATTACATTATGATGAACCTTTTTACCTGGTAAGGCAAACCAAGTGAGAATGGCTATGTAACTAAATCAATGTACTGAGGCGCAGTGCGTTTGCCTTCAGAGTCTCATGGACTTCAATCTAGTGTTCTATCCTATAACGCATCACTGTTTCAATTTTAGGATTTTCTAACTTTTAAAATAGAAACATTCTTCCCAGAAACATAGTTAGAAGTAAGAGGCAGGTAGGAGGGAGTCTGACTGGTAAGCAAAGTCAGTGGTCTTGTTTGCCTGAGTTAACATCTAACAAAAGAATAATTTGTCATAAGTTTGTGCTTTTACAAGTGTTATTTGAACATATCACCATTTAAAAATATAACCTTACAATTATTTAAAATGTGCCACCAGTGGAAAAGGTATTCATATTCTTTCTCTTTCCACTAGCCATATTTCATCAACTACAATTATACTCCTCTTTCTCACATGAAGCCGAAAATAGTCTAATTTCCTTTTAAGCTAATTCTGTCACTGAAGTCAAAACAAACAAATCAACTCTTACTTCCATGTGAAAGACTTCAATCTTGTTTTTATGAAATCTTTTTTCCTTTTTATTTCTATGTTCTCCATCATTACTTTCTTCAATCATTCCTTATGGTACATGATTTCCAGGCACCTAAATACGCAAAGCATATTTTCTGTAGAACATTAGCTGGTTAGAATTTTAGTTGCGATTGTATGCTTGGAATTAATCGTAAATTTTGTGATATATTATGATCAGCAGCATTATTTTCCATTGGGAGTGCTTTATGCTTTATAAATACAGACTGATTTACTTTATACATTTATTCTAGTTAGGTATTAACTATTTTATTTGTAGCTGTATATAATATAGATATAAATCACATATATATTATTTGCAATTTTATTTGATATATATGTATATATACTTATGTATAAAATTGTCACCTAGGATGAATTAAAAATCTGATTTCCTACAGTTGATAATCCCTAAACTGTGCTAGTTTTTCCAACCTAAATTTAGGACATTTTATGTGATCCCAGTACGTTTCACCTAATTGTTTTGGTGTATTTGACATTCTAGTCAGATTTTTTTTAAATTTTAACTCTTTTATCTTTTAATTTATGTACTCTCTTCTAATTTGTTGCCCTGCATTTTTAAAAGTATATCTTTCCATTGCATATGCCACTGGTGAAATAAGGAATATAATAAGGACAAAGGCAGATCATGAAATTAAATATGTATTTCTATTAAAGAGTTAAGTTTTAGTTTTCAGCGTACAAATAGTACACACACTGAAGGACAATTATATTTATTTAGGAAAATACTTTACAAAGCAATAGGTGAAGCAACAGAAGGATTCAAAGAGGAATAAGACACTATCATAAGTCTAAGCTTATAGGAAAGGAGAAGAGTAAGTGACATACGAGTAACTACTATGTAAGGCTCAGTAAAATAATTTCCTTACAGGCAAGATTGTGAAACATTTTTGAGTTTCAAAAGGAAATGAAATGCAATATTTCTATCTGATTTTCAGTTGATACCATGAAAAGTAAAGCATAATAAATAGAAAAAAAGTCAAAGCCTAGGCAAAATATGGAGCTTACTGAAGTAACTAAACTAATTATGAATATTGCGAGGTATTAATTTACCAATTATACTTATAAAACTAAGATTTCTGGGTCTATAGTCTCATGAAATTTTCATTCAAAAGTAAGACATTTTACACGAGTTGATTATAAGAGTGAGTAAACATTTTCAAAATGTAATTGAAGAATATCTCATTGAACAATTCAGTCCAGCAAATATTTAGATGGATATAAAGGTGAAAGATGAAACCAGTTAAGAATAATCTATTTGAGAACAGAGAGTACTGAAATAGAATAAAAATAATAGAAGTGGGAAAAGTGTGCTATATTTTGTAGATATTTGAGACATTAGATAGGAATTGCTGACATGAATGTTGATGTTTATGCATGAATTACATATATCAAATTATCTTATTAGAACCTCCATTTATATGAATTAATAGTCAATGTTAATATCTTAAAGCAATTAAAGAGGTTTCACTCTACATGTAATATAGATAAGAAAAACTGACAAATTTGTGATCATATTTCTCCAACCAGTCTTTAGCAAAGGAATAGTAAACTCTATTAATCAAACTTAGTTTAACTTGTAGGAAAATCTATCTCCAGTAATATATTATAACTTAATTTTATTCGTGTATACGTACTAAACAATAAGTTAATTCTAAATGTAAAAATATATGTTTAGTCCAACTATTGGATAAACATAGATTGATGCAGTCATTTTTCAATAAATATTCATATCAATTTGTATCTAGCATTCTGCTGGCAATGACCACATGTCCTAGAAAAACTTACCTTGAGAACTTTTTTTTAATATTTTAAGTAGATACTTATTAAATATCATTAACTTGAAATTATAAAAGGGCTGTATTTAAAATTAAGACCATAAAGTACACAATTTGACTTTCTGTAAAGATGATTTAAGACAGTGATCTCTGAAGTCACTCTTTCTGAGTGCAAACTGTGATTCAAAAAACCTTTTGTTCAATAATTTTAAGAGGTTATTGGGAACATTCCTAATCAAGACACACACACACACACACACACACACACACACACACACACGGAGAAAGAGCAAAATGTAATAACAATTGATGAATGGAGGTGAAGGCTATATAGATTTTTATCACACTAATCTCTAAACTTTTCTGTAGGTCTAAAAATTTTCCAAAGTAATTTAGAGGAAATAAAATATAAACATAATTATACACATATAATCAAGAGATGTTGTATTTCTCTAAAAATAGAAATATTTTTATCACAAATTTATCATTGGACGTCATAATACTGAAAATATGTATCTATACATCTGTTGTGCTTTCTCTATGGTTTTAATGCAATGCTTTTCAGAGGTTCTTAAATAAAAGTGCTTTGATATATTTTCACCTTCATTAGAACTATAGGTAAGTAAAGATTTCATTTCTAGTATGATTTCAACTTTAGTAATTCTAAGTTTAAACTTCAGAAATTACTGGAGTAATTCATCTAATTGTAAATAAACTGAGAAAGACAAGCTATATAATGACTACTATAAATTACTTTTATAAGGATCACTAGGTCCTAGAAAAGCAATAATGTTGCCACCATTAAAAAAAAAATTTCTTTTGTAGAGAAGTTTTATATATCTTAGGTAGTCATAATTTGTACAGTACTTTGTTAGTTAAACTTTGGTAGTCCTACTACTTGTTGCTGCCATTAGGAGAAGGCCACACACCACTTTCCTACAGTAATAAGAAAAATTAGTTAAAAAATAAAATGCTAATAAACTTCAGATGTAAAAGAAACCAAATTATATGAAAAAATATTATAAATTTTATCAACTTACTTAAAAACATATTAACTAAAATATAACGAGTGTGTAGGCATATATATTTGCATATATGTAATGTTCATTGGAATGCTAATAACTAGAGTCATTAGTGATTAAAATGATGTTTCACAGAAATTTACAGATCTGTGTGAAAAATGAATAGGCAATATAACTTTCAGATTTTTGGACATATTGTGTGTGTGCGTGTGTGTGTGTATGTGTAATTATCTTTTGAATAGCTCAAGTATTTTACATGTAGTCTCCATTATACATATTTACAAATTTTTCTGACTCAAATTTGATCTTTTCCAACATATATGCAAAACAAGTAAAATTGGTTTTTCACTTTGATTGTTTTGCTCACTTAAAACAAACAGTATAAGACTAGATTCCTTTGCCTTCACCAATCTATGTTGATTCATTTGCTTATTTAGCTACTGTGTTTCTAATAGCTTTCAACATAGCATATAATATGTTAAAGGTAATAAAAATATAAAAGAATTATTACAGAATCAGATCTATTTGATTTTATTCATAGAAAATACGTGCAAAAAGAATGATACACTCTTTTAACCATATAGATTTTTTTCACATTTTAAAATCTCAGATATTGAGAGTTTTGTAATCTCACAATCAGTCATTCAGCTTACAGTTTGAAATTTAATAGGTCATAAAATAATGGTGTATATTATTTTCCATAGCACTTTAGATTCAACAAAATCTAGTATCTCAGAAGAGAGTGACATTGATAAAATAATGTAAGTTCTGTACTAAGGTGTTTAAAAGCAGTCTAATATCAGTTGGACATCAGCATTTTTTAGATAATGGCAGGGATACTAAGACAAGTAAATTAAAACCAGAAAATGTTGTATTTAGTTTATTAATGTGTGTTTTAAGATCAGATATGGCTTTCTGGCTGACAGAACCAGACCCATTTTGGTGGACTTATATATGTATTTTATATATATTTAAAAATTAAGAGGGCTAAAAAATACATGCTTTATAATTCTGTCTATATAAAATTGTAGAACAGACAAATGTAATCTATAATGATAGAAAATCATGTATATCGTTTTATACAGTTCTGTCATTATATATTAAATTTGCCTGTTCTGCAATTTTATGTAGTATATGTTGTATATGTTATGGGGGTATGTAATATGATATACTATATGTAACTATATAAAATATATACACAAATATGTTTATATATATATATATATATATTTAAGATAGAAAGGAATTCTATTGTTGGTTTCCCATGGTGACAGTTGGAGTCAAGACTGATGGCAGATGGCAATTTTCTGAGGAGATAGAAATATTTCATATTTTGATGAGAGAGAGGTTTCCACAAGAATATATATTGGGAAAAGGCATTAACATTTAGAAATATATTACTCTTGTTGCATGTAAATTGTGCTTCAATATTGTTAACTTTTAAAAGTGTGATATTATTCTAATTTCAATATTTAAAACTAAATATATCAGTTGAACTATGAAGTAATAAGTGAGTGAACATGCATGATTAGATGTCCAATAAGTGTCCAGTCCTATGCTAACTGGAGGAGGTGATCTAAAGTAACTATAAAAGAAGATTGATGTCTTCATAAGGTTTTGAACTGGCTTGAATAGAACATGAAATAATCAGAAGATCACTATTGAAAATTGGATTGTGTGGTGGTAACTATGTATTCAACTATTAAGAGAAATATTATTCATGTTGATGTAAATTGTGAAGACTACTCTAAGGAATGTTCTTTAATAACCAGTGGAAATTTAAGAGAGATTAAAAGAGGCATACTAACTGAATAGACTGGAATTATGGCAATTTGTAACAGGATGGTGAAATAGAGAATTGACTTTTAGGAAGCCCAAGTAAATAATAGCAAATAGGCCAGGCACGGTGGCTCACTCCTGTAATTCCAGCACTTTGAGAGTTTGAGGCAGGTGGATCGCCTGAGGTCTGGAGTTCAGGACGAGCCTGGCCAACATAGTGAAACCCCATCTCTACTAAAAGTACAAAAAATAGCCAGGTGTGCTGGTGGACACCTGTCATCCCAGCTATTTGGGAGGTTGAGGCAGGAGAATCACTTGAACCCAGTAGGTGGAGGTTGCAGTGAGTCAGGATAGCACCATTGCACTCCAGCCTGGGCAACAAGAGGGAAACTCTGTCTCAAAATAATAACAAATAATAATAGCAAATAAACACGGGCACATTGTGTAATACCTTGACAACACATGAGATTTTCATTTGAGGGGATGTAGTGAAGTAGAAATCATGAAATGCCTCCTCTTTGCAAAGCAGAAACATACTTTTAATGTATAGCTGCAATTTGTAAAAAAAAAAAAAAAAAAAAAATAGCATAATCGCCTAGTGTCAAAAATAAGGAAATAATTGCAAACCAAGTTGATTACATAATGCATGTGCTCTCAGGTTATTTACCAGTATCCACAGCCTAGGGCCCTGCGATTTAACAGCCAGAAGGGAAGCAAAAGTAGTCTTGGACTACTTAGGTGGTAATTAAGAATGAGACCTCTAAAAAAGCCAGGCCAGTACTCTCACAGGAGTACACAGTCAATGAAAAAATGAGGATTAAAAAATTATCTAAACAAGACAAATAAAAATGATGATAATATAAAATAATATATATTAAATTGAAGGTAGACAGAAAAATGAGGAAGAAGAGAAAAAATGAGAAATGTATTTGAAGAGGTGAAAGAAAGGAAGTAGAAAATTTATAAAGAGCAATTCTTCTGTTCATCAGGCTGTGATTCAAATTATAATAAATTCAGAATCCAGGAAACTCCTTTTAAAAAAAAATCTTAATTTTTATTTTAGGTTCAGGGGTGTATGTGCAGGTTTGTTATACAGGTAAACTCGTGACTTGGGAGTTTGGTATATAGATTATTTCATCACCAAGGTATTAATCATAATACCCAAAGTGTTTTTTGTTTTTTTGTTTTTTTTTTTTTTTTTCTGAACATCTCCCTTCTCCAACCCTCCACCCCTAGGTTGGCCCCAGTGTCTGTCGTTCCCTTCTTTCCTTGCGTATGTTCTCATAATTTAGCTCCCACTTATAAGTAAGAACATGTGGTATTTGGTTTTCTGTTCTTGCGTTAATTTGCTGAGGTTAATGGCCTCCAGATCCAACCACGTTCTTGCAGAAGATATGAGCTTGCTCTTTTCATGGATGCATAGTATTGCATGTGTATATGTACCACATTATCCAGTCTACCACTGATGGGCATTTAGGTTGATTCTGTGTGTTTGCTCTTGTGAATAGTGCTGCAGTGAAGATATGCATGCATATGTCTTTATGGTAGCAGCAATTTATATTTCTTTGGGTAAACCCAGTAATGAGACTGTTGAGTTGAATGATAGTTCTGTTTTTAGTATTTTGAGGAACGGCCACAAGACTTGCCACAATGTTTGAAGTAACTTACACTCCCACTAGCAGTGCATAAGTGTTCTCCCCCTTTTTTTTTTTTTTTGCAACCTCTCTAGAATCTGTTATTTTTTAATTTTTTAATCATAGCCATTCTGAGAGGTGGGTGATGGTATCTGATTGTGGTTTTGCTTTGGATTTCTCTGATGATTTGTATAATAATATTGAGCATTTTTCATTATGTTTGTTAACTGCATGTTATATTTTCTTTTGAAAAGGGTAGGTTCATGTCCTTTGCCCAGTTTCAAATGGGGTTGTTCAGTTTTTGCTTGTGAATTTTTAAGGTCCTTGTGAATTCTGGATATTAGACCTTTGTCAGATGTATAGTTTGCAAATATTTCCTCTCATTCCATAGGTTGCATGTTTATGTGTTGATAGTTTATTTGCTGTACAGAAGCTCTTCAATTAGGTCCCATTTAACAATTTTGCTTTGGTTGCCATTGCTTTTAGAGTCTTCATCATGAAATTTTTGCCAGTTCTTATGTCAAAAACGGTATGTCCAAGGTTATCTTCCAGGGTTTTTATAGTTTAAGGTTTTATGTTTAGATCTTTAATCCATCTTGAGTCTATTTTTGTATATGGTATAAGGAGAGGGTCCAATTTCAATCTTCTGCCTATAGCTAGCCAGTTATCCTAGAATCATTTATTAAATGAGGAGTCCTTTTCCCAATGCTTGTTTTGTCTGCTTTGTCAAAGATCAAATTGTTGTGTGTTGCTTTTCTTTCTGGCCTCTCAATTCTGTTCCATTACTCTATGTGTTTGTTTTGGTACCAGTATCATCTTGTTTTGGTTAGTGTAGCCTTGCAGTACAGTTTGAAGTCAGACAATGTGATTCCTCCAGTTTTTTTCCTCTTTGCTTAGGATTGCCTTGGCTATTCAGGCTCCTTTTTGTTTTCACATGAACTTTAGAATAGTTTTTCTTATTCTGTGACAAATGTCATTGGTAGTTTGATGGGAACAGCCCTGAATCTATACATTGCTTTGGGACATAGGGCAATTTTAACAATATTGATTCTTCCTATCCAAGAACATGGAATGCTCTTCTATTTGTTTGTGTCATCTCTGATTTCCTTGAGCTGTGTTTTGTAATTCTCATTGCAAAGATTGTTCTCTTCTCTGCTGAGCTGTATTCCTACATATTTTATTGTTTTTGTGACAATTGAGAATATGATTGCTTTCCTGATTTGACTTTCAACTTGCATGCTGTCAGTGTACAGGAATGCTACTGATTTTTGTACATTGATTTTGTATCCAAAAATTTTGCTGAAGTTGATTGTCCCTCAAGGAGCTTTTGGGCAGTGACTATGGGGTTTTCTAGCTAGTGAATAATGTCATCTTCAAACAGGGATAGTTTGGCTTTCTCTCTTCCTATTTAGATACCTTTTATCTCTTCCCCTTACCTGTTTGCTCTGACCAGAACTTCCAGTACTATTAAATGGGAGTGGTGATCAAGAGTATACTCATCCTGCTCCAGTTTTAAATGCAAATATGTCCAGCTTTTGCCCACTAAGTATGATGTTGGCAGTGGGTTTGTCATAGATCCCTCTTATTATGTGTTCCCTCAATACCTAGTTTATTGAGTGTTTTTAACATGAAGGAGTGTTGAATTTTATTGAAAGCCTTGTCTGCATCTATTGAGATAATCATGTGGTTTTTGTTTTACTTCTGCTTATGTGATGAATTACATTTTTTGATTTGCATATATTGAGCCAACTTTGCATCCCAGAGATAAAGTCTATTTGATTGTGGTGGATTAGCTTTTTGATGTGCTGCTGAAGTCAGTTTTCTATTATTTTGTTGAAAATGTTAGTCCATTTTCACACTGCTGTAAGGAACTACCTGAGACTGGATAATTTTTTTTTTTTCAAATGGATATTTGTTTTTTATTATTTTTCTTTTTTTTTAAATTTATTTATTATTATTATACTTTAAGTTGTAGGGTACATGTGCATAACGTGCAGGTTTGTTACATATGTATACTTGTGCCATGTTGGTGTGCTGCACCCATCAACTCGTCATTTACATCAGGTATAACTCCCAATGCAATCCCTCCCCCCTCCCCCCTCCCCATGACAGGCCCCTGTGTGTGATGTTCCCCTTCCTGAGTCCAAGTTATCTCATTGTTCAGTTCCCACCTATGAGTGAGAACATGCGGTGTTTGGTTTTCTGTTCTTGTGATAGATTGCTAAGAATGATGGTTTCCAGCTGCATCCATGTCCCTACAAAGGACACAAACTCATCCTTTTTGATGGCTGCATAGTATTCCATGGTGTATATGTGCCACATTTTCTTAATCCAATCTGTCACTGATGGACATTTGGGTTGATTCCAAGTCTTTGCTATTGTGAATAGTGCTGCAATAAACATACGAGTGCATGTGTCTTTATAGCAGCATGATTTATAATCCTTTGGGTATATACCCAGTAATGGGATGGCTGGGTCATATGGTACATCTAGTTCTAGATCCTTGAGGAATCGCCATACTGTTTTCCATAATGGTTGAACTAGTTTACAATCCCACCAACAGTGTAAAAGTGTTCCTATTTCTCCACATCCTCTCCAGCACCTGTTGTTTCCTGACTTTTTAATGATCGCCATTCTAACTGGTGTGAGATGGTATCTCATTGTGGTTTTGATTTGCATTTCTCTGATGTGAGACTGGATAATTTATGAAGAAAAGAGGTTAAATTGACTCATCATTGAACATGGCTGGGGAGGTTTCAGATAACCTACAATCATTTTGGAAGGTAAAGGGGTAGCAAGTCACATCTTACATGATAGCAGGAGAGAGAGATAACGTGAAAGGGAAGTGCCACCAATTTTCAAACAACCAAATATTGTGAGAACTCATTCATTATCATGAGAACAGAAAGGGGCAAATTCACCTTCCTGATTTGATCATCTTCACCATGACTCTCCCCTAACATGTAGTGATTACAGTCTGAGATGAGATTTCGGTGGGGACACAGAGCCAAACCCTATCAATCTTTATCAAAGATATCAGTATAATTTTTTTTTTTTCACTGTGTCTCTGCCAGGATTTGGTATTAGGATGATACTTGTCTCATAGAATGAGTTGAAGATGAGTCTCCCTTCTTCAATTTTTTGGAATAGCTTCAGTATGAATGGCACCAGCTCTTCTTCATATATCTGGTAGAATTCATATATTAATTGATCTATTTCTGGGCATTTTGGGGAGGGGGTTGGTAGGCTATCTATTACTGATTCAATTTCAGAGCTAATTATTGGTCTGTTCAGGAATTCAATTTCCTCCTGGTTCAGTCTCGGGAATGTATACGTGTCCAGGAATTTATCCATTTATTCTAGATTATCTAATTTGCTTGCATAGAAGTATTTCTGTGGGGTCAGTAGTAATGTTCCCTTTGTTGCTCCTGATTGTGTTTATTTGGATCTTCTTTCTTTTCTTCTTTATTAGTCTAGGTAGTAGAGTATCTATCTCATTGTTGTTTTCAAATAACAAACTCGTGGATTTGTTTATACTTTGTATGTTTTTTTTTTCATTCTTAGAGAACTACAGAGAGACTCAGATTCCCACAATATAATAGTGCAAGGCTTCAACACCACACTGACAGCATTAGATAGATCATCAAGGCAGAAAATTAACAAAGATATTCAAGACCTGAACTTGACACTTGACCAAATGAACTTGATAGACATGTACAGAACTCCCCATGAAAAAACAACAGAATGTACATTCTTCTCATCACCACATGGTACATGCTCTAAAATTGACTATGCAATCTGAAATAAGACAACCCTTAGCAAACTGAAAAAAACTAAAATCATATCAACCACACTCATATTACAGTCCAATAAAAATAGAAATCAAAGTCAAAGAAAATTGCTCAAAACCATGCAGTTTCATGGAAATTAAAGAACCTGCTCCTGTGCAACTCTTGGGTAAATAATAAACTTAAAGCAGAAGTGAAAAAGTTCTTTGAAACTATTGAGAACAAAGACAAAATATATCAGAATCTCTGGGGCATGGCTCAGGCAGTGTTAAGTGGGAAATTTATAGCACTCAATGCCTACATTAAAAAGTTAGAAAGATCTCAAATTACAAGCTAATATCACAACTAGAAGAACCAGAGAAGCAAGAGCAAACCAGTGCCAAAGCTAGCAAAACACAAGAAATAACCAAAATCAGAGCTGAACCGAAGGAGATAGAGACACACACAAAAAAACAGGAAACCCTTAACTCAAACGTAATTTAATTAAATTGACTAAGGGAAGTTGGTGCAAATTGTTGGGCCTATGGGTATGCAGAAGACAAGAGTTGAGCTTTGGGAGCCTCCACCTATATTTCAGAGGATGTACAGAAAAGTCTGGATGTGCAGGCAGAAGTCTACTGCAGGGGCAGAGCCCTCACAGAGAACATTTGCTAGGGCAGTACAGAAGGGAAATGTGGGATTGGAGCTCCCATACAGTATCCACTGGGGCACTGCCTAGTGGAGCTGTGAAAAGAGGGCCACCATCCTCCAAACCTCCAAACAGAAAGGTAGATCCACTGACAGCTTGCCTCATGCACATGAAAAAGCCACAAATATTCAATGCCAGACTGTAAAAGCAGCTACAGGTGTGTACCCTGCAGAGCAACAGGCCTATACCTGCCCAAGGTTGTGGGACCCCACCCTTTGCATCAGCATGTTCTGGACGTGAGCCATGGAGTCAAAGGAGATTTTGGAGCTTTAAGATTCAATGACTGTCTTCTAGCGTTTTGGATTTGCATGGGGAACTATGGCCTTTTTATTTTGGCCAATTGACTTTTGGAATTTGGGGTACCAAATGCTTGTATCCCCATTGTATTTTGGAAGTAATTAACTTGTTTTAGATTTCACAGGCTCATAGGCAAAAGGGACTTGCTTTGTCTCAGATGAGACTTTGAACTTGTACTTTTGGGATAATGCTGGAATGAGTTAATACTTTAAGGGACTGTTTGGAAGGCATAAGTGTCTTTGAAATGTGAAAGGAACATGAGATTTGGGAGTGACCAGGGGCAAAATAACATGATTTGTCTGTGTCCCCACCCAAATCTTATCTCTAGTTATAATCCCCATGTGTGGAGGGAGGGTCTTGGTGGGAGGTAATTGGGTCTTGGGGGCAATTTCTCTCATGCTGTTCCCGTGATGGTGAATGAGTTCTCACCTGAACTAATGGTTTTAAAGTGTGACACTTCCTTGTGCTCTCTAACTCTCTCCTGCTGTTTTGTGAAGAAGATGCCTGCCTGCTTCCCCTTCACCTTCTACCATTATTGTAAGTTTCCTGAGGTCTCCCCAGTCACGTGGAACTGTGAGTCAATTAAACATCTTTTGCTTACAAGTTACCCAGTCTCGGGTAGTATCTTTATTGCAGTGTGAGAATGGACTAATACACTATGCAAAGCAAATTGTCAGGCATATTAATAATGAGAAAGTCATAACCAATTTAGTCAAACTACCAAATATCAAGAACAAAAGATAATATTAAAAATGAATTCAGAGGAAAAAGAGAGATTGCCTTCAAAAGAATGATACATTAATGTCAGGTTTCACAATTACAGAAAAGGCCGTTTGATGTGGAATTATCTTTAAAACTGTGATGGAACCTAATTGTTGGTCTTGAATTGCATACCTTAGTAAACTATCATTTGAGCACAAAACCAAGGGAAAAACTTTGTTTTAATTATTAGTCATATATTTTGCAGCTGCATAGTGTTCTATTGTGTATATATACCACATTTTCATTATCTAATCCACCATTGATGGGCACCTAGGTTGATGTCCTTTGAAGCAACATGAATGCAGTTGGAGGCCATAATCCTGAACAAATTAACACAAGAACAGAGAACCAAATAATGCATGCTCTCATGTATAAGTGGGAGCTAAACAATGAGCAAACATGGGAACAATAGACTGTGGACTACCGGAGGGGAAAATCCTATTAGAAATTCAAAACATGAGATTAAAACAATAATAAGAACATTTTGGACTTAAGAGTAATTAGGTATGCAACGCAGTATTTACAGTTCAGTTTTTGACTTTATGTTGTGAATGTTTTCCAGCCAAGGATTACAAGAAATTCACCTCTGATTGGCTTATTGATTGGTTACAATAGGGAAATCTCACATAGTGGGGAATCTTGGGAGGTCTCAATAAGAGGATATGAGAAGGCTTATTGTAAGATTTAGATTTGTGCTAGATGTTTTTGGAGAGACTTTAAGGAAGTAGTGCTTTACTATAGATTGAATGCTCTCAGGAAGTGAGGAGAATTCTGACTAGTTATGCTAATAATTTTACCTAGCAGGAAAGAGAAATGAATAGAGGGTAAAGCAGTGCCTGGAAAAGAAGCAACAGTCACTCATGCCAGCCAGGAGAGGGGAGTGCTTGTTTTTTGTGCGTGTGTGGCTTGAACAATATTGGTATTTCATCTGTGTTTCAGCATGGTTACAGAGTAGTCTGGTTCCATCATATTCATAGAGTGGCTTTATCTGATGTTAGCGCTTCGTGAAATTTTTTAACAGGAGAACACCACAGTCTAGCTGATAGTACCAGGCCAGTTTCCTGCTGTCTGAAGTTGATTTTCTATTTCTCAAAATCTTACACCGGAAAGAAGAAAGTCTGAAAATAGTGAGCGATATAGCTATCTTATGAAACTAGAAAAAATGGAAGCTATATATCTCTCTAGGGTATAAAATAGAAATGTAACATAATCAACACTACTCAAGCAGAGTAGAAGGAAGAAAATTAAAAAGGGCTATAATGCATAATGGTTAAGAACTGAGAGTTGGAAGCCAGACTGTCTTAGTTCAAGGCAGTTTCTGTACTCTACTAAAGCAGTGACCTTGGGTGAATTTCTTAGCCTGAACACACCAAAGTTCCCCCTTATATCAATGAGAATAAACCCATAGTGGGGCTGTGAAAATTACATGAATAAATACATGAAAAATGCTTATCAAGTGCCTAGGTTATAATCAGCAATATGTGAGTAATTTCTATTATTAATGTAAGAGCAGAAATAAAGTAAAACCAAAAAAGCTACAATTTATTTTTTATAGAAGACCAATAAGTACACAGTGAAATAATAATATAATAGATATACAGAATAGTCTCTGGGGTGAAACTTCAAACAGAGTGAGCTACAAATGATACATGATAGGTCAGAAATGGAGCCAGGTGCCTGTGGTGGCCACAGCTCGAGGGCCAGTCACCAACATCTATAAGAAGGCTCTCAGTTTACCCAGATTTAATGTTGTTTTTTTTGGCGGGGGGGGGGGGGACGTGGGGGTTGCTTTCTTTTGAGGCAGAGTCTTGCTCTGTCACCCAGACTGGAGCGTGGTGGCATGATCTCGTCTCACTGCAACCTCCTCCTCCTGGATTCAAATGATTCTCCTGTCTCAGTCTTCCAAGTAACTGGGATTACAGGCACACACCACTACATCCAGATAATTTTTGTATTTTTATTAGAGCCAGGTTTTTCCCATGTTAGCCAGGCTGGTCTCGGATTCCGACCTCAGGTGACCTGCCAACCTCACAGAGTGCTGGGACCACAAATGTGAGCCACCACACCTGACCAATGTTTAAATAATGTAACTTCTATGTGCACAGTGTTAAGAAATAATTGGCTGGGCGCAGTGGCTCAAACCTGTAATCCTAGCACTTTGGGAGGCTGAAAGAGGTGGATTACCTGAGCTCAGGAGTTTGAGACCAGCCTGAGGAACACGGTGAAACCCTGTCTCTACTAAAAACACAAAAAATTAGCTGGGCATGGTGGTGGGCACCTGTAATCCCAGCTACTACTTAGAAGGCTAAGACAGGAGAATCACTTGAACCCGATAGGCAGAGGTTGCAGTAAGCTGAGATCACGCCATTGCACTTAACCCTAGTGACAAAGTATAACTCTGTCTCAAAAATTAAAAAAAAAAAAGAAAAAAAAAAATATTTGGGAAGCATTACCTAAAGTTAATCTTACATATTTTGTAAGAAAACATATACAAAAATATTTATAATCTGTTTGGAAACATTCTAAATGTCCATCAAAAGAACAATGGACACCTCAGATTAAGTCATTTGAAACTGATGTTATACAACCTTTTTTGACCTATGAAAACAGAAATTTTGTATGGCTCTAATGAATACATTTTGGTATATTTACTCAATAGAATACTATTTAGCTGTAAAATTGAATGAACTGGAACTTCAGGTATCTGATGGAGATTTAAAACTCTATCAAGAAAAAAAGCAAATTGTAGAGAATCGGATTTACTGTGATACTGTTCTGTAAAGTTTTAAAACATATGAAATAATATTTTTTAAAAACGTATTCAGTGACACAAGGTGGGTGACACTTAGATCTGATATCAATCATTCATTCCCATATCTCTTCTTCCTTTTCAAATTCCTCTATGGCTACATATACTCACATTCCCAACATTAAGGTAGAAAATGACAGCAATATGATGCCACCGTGGAAAAGTGCAGTAAGGAGGATTCTGTTGAGGGTTTCCTGAGAAAAGTTTATTTTCCTAATAAAGTGTTAGGCATTGCTACTTGGATCTCTTTTGTCTTTCAGCTTGAAGGAAAATTGATAAGTCAAGCTTGGACAGCTACATTGAAACCAAGGAAAGATTCAGTATAGCTTCTAAACTAACATGAATGATCTATTAAAGAAATTCCAGCAACAAATTATTTTCAGACATGTTATTATGAAAATATATCTCAATCTTGGCTACTTAAATTTTTGGTTGCTTGAAGCGAAAGGTTTTCTTAACTTATGTGTTACTTAAATTCTTTAAGACTCATTTGTTTATCAGTGCCATGGTTAAAATACTGGCACCTTCATAAAGGTTTCTAGAGATTAAATAAAACAAGGCACTGAACGGTCTTAGTTCAGTGTGTGGTATGTCATATCATCTTGAAAAGCATTATTTAATACAAGAAAGCTAACTTTAAATAATAGACTGTGAAGAAGGATGAGTACTCAATTGATGCATTTATGTATGGATGGTGTTTAATGAATGTGAAATAAGTGTTGATAAGGGAGTTGAGAAGAAGAATCCTGAGAGATAAAGGGAAGATTGAAATTTGATAATTTTTTTGACATCTCCTCTATTAGAGTGCATGTTTCTTGAGTCCAAAGTACACAATTTACTCATGTTTTATTAACAGTACTTGGAGCAAGGAAAGAGTTCAAAATATGTATGGAAAATTAAGAAGAGAGGACAAGAGAGGTTGTGTGACTTGACAGTACTAGCATAATACTGAACTTCTTTTCCTTAAATATGCAAATTCTAATAAATATTTTCAATTAAATGAATGTAAGAAGAATATTTTATACTCAATAAAATTATATGACTATGAATTTTTCAAATTATTCCACTTTTAAAATATATTAACTAGGCAAACAAACATTGCTTTTATTGATAGATTAACTAGCAGTGATAGAAACATTTTGGTAGCTTATTGTTTGTATTGAGAAATTACAGAAAAGAGTTTGCATTTTGAACAGAATATCTAAAAATTGTCTAAGCCTTGGAAAATAGAAACCTAATATCACTATCCAATAGTCTCTTCTGCTTTTTGAAAAGATCTCTGTTTAAAAGAGAGATTACAACTTGAATTTTTCTTTCTTGTCAGTACACTCCAATCATCACATATGCTTTCACCACTGTGAAATAAAGAATGCATGTACTCCAGTACAATCAAAGAGAAACGAAATTAGGCCAGCACCTATTCATACTCCAACTCTCTCTTTCAGAAAATGGAAACCACATACCTTTGTGAGATGTAACACTGAATAGCAAGGCCAACAAATTTAAAAAAGAGTCCAAATATCACTGGAGAAAAGTAAGAAAACCAAAACAAATATGCTACCTTTTATTCTATAAGATTATTTTCGAAGAATTGCAGAATGAATACATATTATTCCGTTCTATAATGGCAACAATTCACCATACTTATAAACTTTCTGGAAAGCTCTAATCAAGTCGATATGGTTTAAAAGTACATTTTTTTTTCCACAGTAGGTCAAAAATGTAGAATTTGGATGTGACACAATATGTGCAAAATGATTCTTAATGATCACGGGCAATTGTCCCAGAAGGGCAGTAATAGTACATAATTTTAGAATTTTGTGTGTCACGTACATTTTGTGGATGGGACTTGATCACTTGGCACTGCATATCATTTGGAACAAATTAAATATATGACTCATTATATCTCAATTAAAAGATGAAAATAATTGGGTACTTTCAGTGAAAATGGTAGAAAGAGGACTTCTGAAAATGTTATCCACCACAAAAGGGCAAAAAAAATTCAGATCAGACTTCTGTTAACTCTAAAAATGAACCAAAGGCTTGCAGGAACCAATAAACACTTAGACAAAAAAATGACTGAACTTCAGCAGTAAGAGTGAGTTTATGGTATTATTATTTACCTTTCTCCAACTCCTGGTCCTCAAATCTTCAGCATCCTTGAAACATAACAGCCCATATTCTTGGTACCAGAGAGAGTAAAATGGGGCTAGAGCTCTTTCAAAGCTGAATTCCCAAAGAATATTCACCATGTGACCTGTCTGCCATTCCCTGGTAGACCCCAATCAGAAGACTTATGTTTATTTGATCCAGTGCTAAAAGTTTCTGGGGATGAGGAGGCTGCTGGTTTGTCAAATATCTTAACATCAAAGCTGTCTGAGGCAATGGATAATAGTTGGAATAAACAATAGACTAAAAAAATTGAAAAAGGAGAAGCTGAGGCATTAAGGTGTCCACAGAGGCTCTGAAAAGTTGTGACATATTCCTGGGAATCTAGAGGTTACAATCAAGCACATGCCTGGGAAGGACCTGTGATGACCCTAATCTTTTAACTCTAACTGAGCTTGAGACTCTGTGAAAGTAAGAAGTAAAGAGTTAGGTAAAGATGTAAATTGTCTAGTTGAGTATTGAAGTCATGCCGAAATATGCACAGAGTCCTTCAGCAAAACTGAGGTGTATTAATTCCAGGCTTTTAGGGAAAAGTGTATCTAATCATTAGCTGGTCACTAAATTAACAAAATACAGACTTCAGTGGCTATACATGACAAAGACACATAATTTACAAAATTAATTCGAATAAGTCACTATACAAAAAAAATAGTTAAACAAGAAGAGAGATCCAAAGTCAGTAACTTAATCTTTGACCTTTAGATGTTGGAAAAAGAAAAGTAAACTCAACCTAAATTGAGTACAAAGAAACAAATAATAAAGACTAGAGTGAAAGTGAAATTTGGAATAGGAAAACAACAGTGAAAATTATCAAAATCAAACTTTCTTTGGTTAACCTAAATGAAGTGGAAAAATGTCTAGAAAGACAAAAACTACAAAAAAATTGACTCAAGAAGAGATAGAAAAGCTAAATAGACTTATGCCAAGTAAAAAGACTGATTTAGTATTCAAAAATATTACCACAAAGAAAAGCACAGAATAAGAATGCTTCACTGGAATCCCAATCAAAGCATTATGCAAGAATTAATGACAATCCTTCACAAAAAAATAGAAGAGTGAGGGAACATTCTTCAACTTCCTTTATGAGGTCCTTTATGAGGTATCCCTGATACCAAAACCAAAAAGATCACAAAAAGGAGACTTCAGACCATTTTCTTTTATGAATATAGACCAAAAATTGTTAACAATATTCTAGGAGGATACAGAAACAATTATACACCATGGCCAAGTAGGATTTATTCTAGGAAAACATGTCTTTTTCAACATATGAAGAATCTAACAATATTATAAGCCACATAAAATAAACATACATGTAACATAGACACATACACACACAAAAAATGTTTCAAAAAATCCAAAACCTTTTTATCATGAAAACACCCTAACAAACTAGTACTAAAAGGAAACTACTGCAACTTGATTAAGGTCATTTACTAAATCAAGCAAATCCACAATTCACATCACTTGATGAAAGAGTAAAAGCTTTTCCTTTAAAATAAAGGCAAGGCTGTGCACTCTTGTCTGTTCAGCATTGCACTATAGTCCCTAACCAAAGCATGGGCAGGAAAAAGAAATAAAAGCATACATGTTGGAAAGGAAGAAGTAAAACAATTTGCAGATGAAATGATATTATATACAGAAAACTCCAAAAAGTTCAAACAGAGGAAAAAAATGGACTCAACAGTTTAGTTTAGCAAGGTTACAAAAGTTGTACTTCTGTATCATGGAAATAAACAGACCAAAAATGAAATTTAAAAAACAATTTTATCTTAAATCATATAAATATAGTAAAGTGTTTAGAGATTAATTTCACGATAGAAGTGCAAGCATGTACTCTTAAACTAGAAAACATTGTTGAGAGAAATCAAAAGGACCTAAATGGCCATACTCCCCAAATTGATCTACAGATTGAATGAAATTCCAATGAAAATTTTCAAGTGCCTATTTTCTTTTTTAAAGAGATAGATAAGCTGAACATAAAATGCATATAGAATTTTAAGGGAACCAGAACAGGCAAAACACTCTTGAAAAAAAGTAAAAATCTGAAGAATTTATACTTCCTGAATCCAAAGTTAAATACAAATGTACCGTATTTAATAAATATGCATGGTGCTGTCATAAGGATAGATATATAGATCAATGAAATGAAATTGAAAATCCAGAAATATTACCATACATCTATGGACAATTGATTTGCAACAAGGTACAAATAACATTTTATTGATAAATAATAATATCTTTAAGAAATGGGGCTGGTAAAAGTGAATTTTAACATTAAAGAGAACAAAGTTGGACTCCTATTTCATACAATGTACAAAAATAAATCTGTGATTGAAATGTAAGAACTAAGACCTAAATTCTAAAAACATAGATTTTAATATTTGTATCTGTGGATTAGGAAAGTTTTCTTGGATATGACACCAAAAGTACAAGCAATTAGAAAAAAAAATAGGTAAATTGGTCTTCATCAAAAGTATAAACTTTTGTGCTTCAAAAGATACTGTCAATAAAATGAAAAGATAACTCACATAATCAGAGAAAATATTTGCATATTATGTATACTGTATATAGTATGTATATATAGCACATATACGTATAGTGTGTATATATAGTATATATACATATATATACTATATACATATATAAAATAAGAGTTTAATATCCAGAATATGTAAAGATCCCTTATACTCAACAGAGAAAGACAAATAACTCAACTTAAAATATGGGCAAATGACTTAAATACACATGTCTACAAAAAAGATATACAGATGTCCAATAAACACACAAAAATATGCTCAACATCATTAGGTGTTAGGAAAATGCAAATCAAATCCACAATGAGATATCTATTCACATCTACTAGGATAATATAATGGGATGGGGAGTTTGTGCTGATGGAT
Source organism: Macaca fascicularis (assembly GCF_037993035.2). NCBI lineage: Eukaryota > Metazoa > Chordata > Mammalia > Primates > Cercopithecidae > Macaca > Macaca fascicularis. The sequence goes on along the minus strand of NC_088380.1, from coordinate 89,651,671 downwards.
ATGGGGTTCATTATTGTGATGAGAAAAACGTTCTGGAATTAGACCATGGTGATAGTTACACACCTATGTAAATATACTAAAGGCCACTGGATTATACAGTTTAAAACAGTGAATTTTATATGTGATTGCATCTCAATGGAAAAGTGAAAAAAATCAGATATCACATCCTTAAGGTCTCTTCTTTTTATTTTTTGCGATGTGATGAAATTTACAAAGTCCTAGAAAAATATGTTAATAGAAATTTCTAATGCTGAAGAGCAAAGTTTTAAATAAAAAACAAAGACACAGCAGAGATTGACTTAACATTTAATATAAGTGAATGGAAAAGAAAAGTAGTATATATGTAAGCAGTATATTCAAATAAGTGAGCTCTAAGGTACACCAGACAGTTTGACTCATTCAGCATTGATATTCCACATGACCCAGGGAAAAATGACAGGACAGTCACCTATCAGCAGAAGCTTAAATAGCTCTGAGCTTCCTAAGCATAGAGCTTATACGATGTGATTTAGAGAGTCTTGGTCTAGCCAAATGTTTTGAATAGAGCTCACCATCTCCCCATGTCTCAGCAAAATCCCTATCTATTCTCTGTACCTTCATGATCTGATCTTTTCAAATTGACCTTTATTTCATCTCAATGTTGGCCATAACAAAACAACTCCCACTCATCCCAATTATTGTTTTACGTGCATCTAATTGACTTCAGGAGAAATTAATGCCTTAGAATTACTCCAACTTCCTGTTGATTTTGCAGAACTTTGACCATTGCTCCACCGCCTCAAGATTAGCTGCACTCTGAAAGGGAAAGCCTAAGTGAAAGTAAACAAAGACCTACCGTTCTCCTCAGTATTACACTAAGCAAGACAATATTTAGTAGGAACTTATTCCTTCTTGGATAGTTAATTAGATTCTCACACTTGGGCATATCTTTTTGCAGTAAATGAGACTCTGCCTCTTGCCAGTGAATTGAAAGATCCAAGGGAAGAGTAATCCAGCTAAACTAGATCATTCCATATTCTACATAATGACAACATATGACACATTTGGTGTTTGGCACAAAAAAGTGAAGCAAATTTGGCCCAAAGCAAATTCAGGTTGACATGTGCATGGGGGTTGTTTGATGATTATATTAATTGGAAAGCTCAGTGCTGCTCTAATGTGAAGACAGGGATATGCAGGTATTCTCCAAGGAAGACTTCTATGCCCAGAGGCTTTAAGACCTCCCTTATCTCCCTGGAATGAAGAAAACAACAACAACAAATTATAAATTTAATTGCACTTGAATTAGTGCCAAAGTGGAAAAATGTCAACTATGTGACATTTGTGAGAACATATCTGAACCGTTTCATTTAGAAAAACAACGCTCCAACCATTACTGACCTTAATGAGATTTAGTGCTCAAGACAGTCATTTAAGCAAGTAGGTAAGCAGAAATTAAACCTCTATCATAATGACTCCGAAATAAAATTGGATGGACATATCAGAATTTCTAATTCAGGCGAGATCAGGTAAGATTAGGACAATAATAATTCATTAAAAAGAGACAAGCCTAGATCAATACAAAAATTACATCTTCACCACAATAATTAAGATACTCATTTACGTTTTTTTGCAAGGGGAAACCCAAGAATGATGTCAGGACCCTGTGTACATCCTTTGGAGCTGTTGTATGTTCAACTGTTAATCATGTTTACATAGTGTGAGTTAGATTATTCTGTATTAAGCTTTCTCCTTCATAAAAACTTAAATTTAAAAATAATGTTCTGTGGATATTTATCTCTGTGAGAATTAACTGAGTTTCATTCTCATGTAGGCAAGCACTGTCTCTTTCAAGAACAGCAGCAGCTTTGGGCTTATATTACCAATGTGACAACATCACTGAAAGGATTAGATTTCTCCCTGTAATTTCAGGTAAATCTCTGTGTTGTATTCTCTGTTCAGGCTGGTCATAGTTCCTTTTATGAAGAAGGCAAGAAAGACCTAGGGAGATGAAGACAAACTGGGTGAGGAGGGGACTACTGAGAGAAAGTAAAGCATGTTTTATTTAGTAAAAAAGGAAAAATCAATATCATAATAAACAATGACGGGAAAAGAGAAACCTAACAGAGTTATACACTGCTATTTTGACTTAAAGAAAAATAAACAATATTAGCAAAGAATGTATATGAAGAGAGGTATAAAAATTATGGCTCACTACTTACATTAGAACTTTTTAAACTTGGGGCTTGGAAAATTTTACTTAATACTGGCCTGTTCATTAAATTTGAATGGATGAAAAAATTGTATAATGCAACAAGTATTTAAGAAAAGACAAAAAGTCAAAAGAAGGCAGAAGACTGAAAGTGAGATGCTTAGCATTGAAAATATACTAAGATTGAATGGCTTTAAAACATTCAAACAACCGGCAAGTGGGGTGACTCAACTTTACTGTTATATACATGTGGAAAATACAAAATGAGTGGAAAACATAATTCCTGTTAAAATTATGCTTGATATACATGCACTAAGGAATGATATTGTTAGTGTATTATGTAAAAAATTGCAGACGAAGAAATAGAAGTAATTCCCTCCTCATCTAGTTCAATACTTGCCCTACATCAAGAAAAGAACACTTAACAACAATAAAGCACACACATACACACACATCAAATAACATAAAAGGAGAAAAAGAGAGAGAGAAAAAGAAGATAGAGTTTACTGGCATATTGAATGACATATTTTGCCAATGTGAAGAGATAAAGTATAGTCAGACTATTTAATATGGGATATTAAACAAAATGTGTTAACATTGTTTTGTGACTGTATATCCAAAGAATATGATTTGCAATATATTTTAGTTACATACTAAAAAATTTTCAATTTAATTCTGTTCATAGGTTGCCCAAATATATAATATTGATTAAATATTAAGTATATTTGATGCAAAAATTAAACCATCAACATAGAGAAAATCAAGGGTGGTGAAAAATAAATCTCATATTCAGGTGACAAATAGTTATGGTTTAATTGAATTGCTGCTACCAAAGTAGTGTTGTCAATTTTCCCACTGTGTGCACTTTATTGCTCAATGATGGTAAAAGAGGAACAGTAGGAGTAATTTAAAATGCTTTTTAGAAATTCCTTTTCTTTCATGATGTCTTCATGCAGCTAAATTAGTTTAAATTAGTTCCTACAGTATTAGCATCCTGTATTTTCCCCAAAACATTCAACATAATTCTAATTATAATGCTTAAATATAATCACAATTCACATGCTATTGATTAAAATAAACATAAGCAAAGTCTGAGAAGATCATATTTTATTAATATTAATCTGTATTTTGCAATCTTAATAGCTAACTAAATCTTAGACATTTTGATCATATGTCTGGGCTGGCAGGTAGGTGAGGATGATTAGAGGGTACAAAAAAGTAGAACAAATGAGACCTATTATTTGATAGCACAACAGAGTGACTGTAGTCAATAATGTAATTGTACATTTTAAAATAACTTAAAGAGTGTAATTTGATTGTTTGTAACTCAAGGAATAAATGCTTGAGGGGATGGATACCCCATTTTCCATTATGTGCTTATTTCACATTGTATACCTATATCAAAATATTTACTGTACTCCATAAATATATACACCCACTTTGTACCCACAAAAATAAAAGAGTAAAGTAAAATAAAGGGGTTTGCACTTTCCTTTTTCTTTCCTTTTTTTTTTTTTTGAGATGAAGTCTCGCTCTGTGGCCCAGGCTAGAGTGCAGTGGCCGGATCTCAGCTCACTGCAAGCTCCGCCTCCCGGGTTCCCGCCATTCTCCTGCCTCAGCCTCCCGAGTAGCTGGAACTACAGGCGCCCGCCACCTCGCCCGGCTAGTTTTTTGTATTTTTTAGTAGAGACGGGGTTTCACCGTGTTAGCCAGGATGGTCTCGATCTCCTGACCTCGTGATCCGCCCGTCTCGGCCTCCCAAAGTGCTGGGATTACAGGCTTGAGCCACGGCGCCCGGCCGGGGTTTGCATTTTCTTAAGGGAAAAATGTGATTTTTCTGACTTTCTTTTTTTCCATCAAAAATATTTCCTCGAACCACATCAGACTAATTAAATCATCTAAATAAAAATAAAAGAATGTCTCAAAAAATGCTACTTACCATTTGATTACTTCCTATTATATTTTTCTAATTGATCATTACATTTACATGACTCCTAAAAGGATAACAATGAAGGTGTACACAGTAAAAATATAAATAATAAATACATTGTTAGTACTTCTGTCCCATCCACTTTATTACATGCCTTATTACCTATCCCTTCAGAGGTAACAACATGTAATTGGCTTGTTTATAACCTTCTGATACGGTTTGGCCCTGTGTCCCCACCCCAATGTCATCTCAAATTGTAATCCCCATGTATTGAAGGAGGGAATTGGTGAGAGGTGATTGGATCATGGGAGCAGTTTCCTCATGCTGTTCTTGTGATAGTGAGTGAGTGCCCACGAGAGCTGACAGTGTGGCACTTTCTGTCTTTCTCTCTCCTCCTGCTTTATGAAGAGGATGTCTGTTTCCCCATCACCTTCTGCCATGATTGTAAGTTTCCTGAGGCCTACCCAGCCATGTGGAACCGTGAGTCAATTAAACCTCTTTTCTTTATAAATTACTCAGTCTCAGGTAGTTCTTTAGAGCAGTATGAAAATGAACCAATGCACTTTCCAACATTTCTTTATTAAATAAGCAAAAAATTAAAGCAAATATATGTTCTTATTTTTCCACTTCATTCTACAAAATAGTGTGTATAAAGTAGCATCTTCTATCCACTCATCTGCACATTATACTCTTAGAAATATCTTCATATTAATATACAGGAAAGTTTCTCAATGATGTTTTATATTTTTGAAGTATAACCTAATTGCAATGAAATGCATAGATATTAAATGTTAAATTGGATGAGTTTGATTATTGTAAACTGCCACATTAACACTACGCAAAAGCACATAGAAAACATTTTGATCACTCCATTCAATTATTTTCCCTCCTGGGTAACTACTTTCTAATTTTCATTATAAAATATACATTTTGATTTTTCTTTAATTTCATAGTCTTCTGGGTCTGACTTCTTTTAATGAATATAAACGCAAGCATGATGAATGCTGTTTTTTATCAGTAGTTACTTTTTATTGGTAGTTGGATAGTAATCAATTTTATACACAAACCACAATGTATTTATCCTTTCTCCCATTGATACACTTTTCGATTCTTTCCAGCCTTGACTTTTAAAGATGCTATGAACATATATTTACAAATGTCTTTTGAGGACATATATTTTCATTTATCCTGGGTAAATATCTAGTAATGCAATTGTTTGATTGTACAGTAGTTAAGTGTTTAACTTTACAAGACACTATCAAAAAGTTTTTCCAAAATAATTTCATCATTATACACTGCCAGCAGTAATTTATAAGAATTCTAGTAATTTTATATCCTCCTCAACAATTGTTTCTTTTTCAATCTTTTTGATATTTATAATAATAATGGGTATGATATCTCACATATTTTTAATTTACAATGTTCAGGTTACCAGTTATGTTCAGTACCTTTTCATGTGTTTATTGGACATGTGTATATTGTCCTATATTAGATTGTTCTTTCATTGCTGTAAAGACATACCTGAAACCAGGTAATGTATAAGAAAAGGGGTTTAATTGGGTCATGCTTCTGCAGGCTGTACAGGAAACATAGTGCCAAAATCTGCTTCTAGGGAGGGCTCATGAAGCTTTTACTCATGGCAGAAGATGAAGGAGGAGCTGATGTGTCACATGGCCAGAGCAGGAGCAAGAGAGAAAGAGAGTGGGGACAGAAGGTACCACATGCTTTTAAATGATGAGATCTTGCAAGGACTCACTATCACAAAGACAGCACCAAACAATGAGGGATCTGATTCCATTACCCCAACACCTTCCACCAAGCCCCACCTCTAGCACTGAAAATTAGAATTCAGCATCAGATCTGCGTGAGCACACATCCACACTATATCATGTCCTTTATGAGTTGTCTCTGTAGTACTTTGTCCCTTCTATTCAGTTGTCTCTTTATTGATGCTTTGTAATTGTTCTTTATATAGTATCAATATGAATACATGGACAGATATATCTATACAAATATTTTGTAGTCTGTCATTTGCCTATTAAGTTGTCTGGTTAACTGAGTGTGGTGGCTCATGCCTGTAATCCTAGCACTTTGCAAGGCCAAGGCAGGAGGATCACTTCAGCTCAGGAGTTCAAGACTAGCTTGGCCAACATAGTGAGACCTTGTGTCTATTAAAAAAAAAAAAGAAAAAAATTCTCTGACGAGCTGATATTATAAATTTTGAAAATTCAAATGATATCTTTTCTTATTTGATAGCATGTAATTCTGTGTCTGCTGAATGAAATCTTTGACTATCCAAAGAAAATAAATATATTGTTTTGTATTTTCCTCTAGAATAATTATGGTTTCACCTTATATGTTCAAGTTTATGATTCATACTGAACTAATATCTGTGTAATGAAAGGTAAGGTTTTAGGGTACTTTTTATCCATATGGATATCAGATTCTTCTCTCATTATTGTTTTAAGTGTTTTCCTTTGAATGTTAAGTTGACTTGGAACATTTGTTGTAATTTGATTTTCTGTGTACGCATCAGTTTATCTAGACTCTTCCACTCCGTTATTCTATTTGCTTATTCTTACGTCAAGACCACTAAGTTTGTTTTTGGATATTTGTATTAAATCTTTAGCGAGGTAGTTTTTTTCCTCCATATTTTTTTCTTGTTAAAAATGTTTTTCTATTTTAAGATCCTACCTCTTTACATTGTCATATTAGTTATAAAATTATCTCATCAATTTCATTTAAAAACTGCTGGAATTTTCACTGGAATTGTGTTGCATATAAAGGTCATCTGGGGGCTGGGCACCGTGGATCACACCGTGATCCCTGCACTTAGGGAGGTCAAGGCAGGCGGGTAACCTGAGGTCAGGAGTTTGGAACAAGCCTGTCCAACATGGTGAAACCCCGTTTCTACTAAAAACACAATAATTAGCTAGGCTTGGTGGTGGGTGTCTCTAGTTCCGGCTACTCAGGAGGCTGAGGGAGGAGAATCACTTGAACCTGGGAGGCAGATGTTGCAGTGAGCCTAGATCATGCACCTGCACACCAGTCTGGGCAACAGAGACTCCATCTCAAAAAAAGGTAATTTGTAAGAACAGATATTTTAATAATAATAATATTTGAACAATATTGAGTCTTCCAATGGTATGTTTCTTCATTTCTTTGAATATTTTAAAATTTCTTTTACTACTATTTAACATTTAAAAATTTTCCCCTTTTTATTTTTATAAATTGTAGGAGTACATGTGCAGTTTCTTTAAACACAATGCTGTAGTCTTGGTGTTTAGTGTATTATCACTCAGATAATATACATTGTACCTATTGAGTAATTTCTCATCACCCACTGCCCTTCCACACCCCCAGACTTCTAAGTCTCCAATGTTTATTATTCTACAATCTATGTCCATGTGTACACATTATTTAGTTCCCATTGATAAGTGAGAACATTTGACTTCCTGTTTCTGAACTGTTTCACTCAAGATAGTGACCTCCAATTCCATCTATGTTATTGGAACTACATGATTGAATTATTTTTTTATGGATGGATAGTATCATCATGTATATATACCACATTTTCTTATCCAATCACCCATTGATGGACACTTAAATCAATTTCATATATTTACTATTGTGAATAATGCTGCGATAAATATACAAGTCAAGTATCTTTATTACACAATAATATATTTTTGTTTAGATAGATACCCAGTAGTGGGATTCCTAAATTCAGTGATAGTTCTATTTTTGGTTCCTTGAAAATCTCCATACTGTTTTCATAGAGGTTGTACTTACATTTCTATCAACAGTGTATAAGATACCCTTTACTCTTCATCCTTGCCAACATCTATTATTTTTTGACTTTTAATAATAGCCATTATGACTCATGTAAGATGATATCTCATTGCAGTTTTAATTTGCATTTCTGTGATGTTGAACATTTTTGACATGCTTGTTGGCTTTTTGCATATCTTCTTTTGAAAAATGTCTATCCAGGTCTTTTGCCCACTTTTTAATGGGTTATTTGTTTTCTTTTATTGTGTTGCTGTTGAATTGTTTCCTATAAATTCTGTGTATTAGTCTACTGTTAGATGCATAGTTCACAAATATTTTCTTCCATTGTGCAAGCTGTCTGTTCACAAACATTTTCATTATAAAGGTCTTATATATGTTGTTATATTTATTTTTAGGTATTTAATGTTTATAATGCTACTCTAAATGCATTTTAATTGTATTTTTAAAGTGTAGCTAGTACATAGAAATAACATTTATTTCTATATATTGAATGTATATGCTGTGATCTTGTTATATTTCTTTATTAGGTATAGTTCTATTTATAATTGATAGACTCTTCAGCGTCAACCTACACATTATGATGCCTACAAATAAGGAATTTTTGATTTTGCTTCTATAATCTTTATATTTATTTTTAAATAAATGTCTTATTGCCCTGGATATTGAATGTGAATATTAAAGATGTAACCTTCCCTTGTCTCCAATCTTAGATGAAAAGTTTCAATGTTTCCACATTGTGGTTGTAGTTAAAATTTTTTGATGGATAAATATACCTCATAAGATTGAAAAAGTGTTTTTATTCCTATTTCCATTGCTTGAGAGGTTATATTATTATCACTAATAGTAGTATAGGTAGTAGTAGCACCAGTACTAGCAGCAGCAGCAGCAGCAGCAGCAACAGTGTGAGTGAGTGTTTAATGTGTCCAGTGCTTTCTCTGTAACTTTTAAAATGATCATATGAATGTATTTCTTCTCTGGTGAGTAAAAACAACAAAGTCAATGATGGCTGTTTTATTGAACACTTTTCAGTGTAAAACACGTAACTGCATTATTACTTTTAATATTAAATTTGCTTCATGATGTTCTGTTGGAACTTTTCATAGACACCTTTGTGGTAAGCAGTTTCAACTGCCAAGATTGTCCTGCCAGTATATGAAACACAAGACTATATTTCCATAAGCGTTTGCTCAGTAAGGAATGAGTTCTGCAGCTATACTTTCCTGAACTAAGTCTTAGAATATAAGGATGTTCATTTATTTTTAGTCTATATGTAGATATCGAGGCAAACACTTTCATATTTGGAACATTCTTAGAAGCCATTTTTTATTTTCTCTCCCTTCTGATAGTCTGTTAAAAGACTTTATCTGTTATAGTTGTGGAATTAATTACACATGGTATGGTTAATCCAGGAGCTGCTATGGTGCATACAAGTTCTTATAATTCTTCACAGTGAATCACAAAATTTTTGAAAGTTAGAACAGAATTTCTACTAATCACAGAAAGAGCTTCACAGATACTCACAGGGCATTTAATTTACGTCAAAATTTAATAGCTTTCTAGGAGTTTTATGGACTCTTCTGAATTTGATTAAATCTAAGGATTTCACACACTGTTGCATAATAGGAGAATGTGGTCAGCACCATTTATTTTAACTCTTCTTTTTGTGTATAGTAATATTACATTATGTATATAGTTTTCTTCCAATATTGCTAATTGTTTCTTTAATATCTCTTCTCAGAGTAATTGTTATCATCTTCTCACACATAAATTTCCATACTTTCTTTTTGTTATCCCCCTCATCAATAGTTTATATGCAAACCAAATTTTTCAAATAGCCATTTTCCAATCATCTTCAGTTTTAATAATACTAATATTTTGGAATATTACCTTACAACTCAGCTTATTAGCATTGCTTCATGACCTTTAAAATAACTCTTTGGAGAAAAAGCATTGTGGGACAAAAATAGCCTTTCTCTTTTTCATTTAGATACAGAATAAATTAGTAATTGAACAAAGGAATCAGAAAAATTGAGAGCAGGAAAGAATATCTTTGTATAAAACCGGTTGGAGAACATGACTGCAATATTAGATGGAGCTCTGGCTCTGTCATCCCACCACTGTCACCATTAGCATGTTAGTATGGATTTTGAGAAGCCCAACTCATGGGAAAAGCTTAGGTCACCAGAGGAGACTCACTCACCTAGAACTGCTGTCATGCACTTACCTGAGGCAAGGGCAAAAAATCTCCTTTACTAGAACATTTTAATAGACTTGTTCCATCCAGTCATTACAGTCATTAAACAAATAGCTGCATCTCTCCCAAAAATCAGGTACTTATTTTCTTTTCTCCCACACCAACTATTTTAGCAACGTTCATTCACTGATTCACAGTAATTATACTGTCAAGCACTTTGCTAAGTCTTGCATTTATGGTGTTGCAAACACTTCTTGAAATTTATCATTTTCTGAAGAAGAGAATATCAAGTAAAAAGCTGTGAACAATATCTAAAATTATGAAGTTATAAGGAAAACTCACAGAGCACTATGACAGAAAAGGGGAGTCTTCTACGAAAAGATAGTTTGGGTGGGCAATTCTGAAGAGTGGACATATTAGTGAGACATGAGTAATGGACACTAGCCATTCAGAATTGGAAGAGTATGAAGTGGGAAGCTGGGCAGAGTCTAAGGGCAGGGACAATGCATATGAAGGTAAAGAAAGAGGATCAGCAAGGTTCTGATGACCACAAAGGAAAGTGATTTAAGATGAGGCTGCAGAAGCAGGCAGGGGCAGATTATAGCAGGTCTTATGGATTAATCACATTCAACCTGCTTAAAATGTGCATAAGGGCACAAAACATATGCATTAGTAAATTTTAAATTCTGTAGTTTGAATACAGTCTTTGATTCAAGATTAAGGGTGACTAGTCAAGATAATATAGTCTAGAACTCACCACAGAGTTTCAGACTATACTCCTGTATTTAATCTATATCCACTGTAGAGAATACTTATAGTAAGTGAATAATGATGGAATGAGTTGCCTTCTTAGTTAACTAAGGTACTGCATTCTTGTTTTCTTTGTATGTAAAATATTTCAATCTAAACAAATTTCCAAATAATATTTAAAAAGTAATAGAATAGGATATAAGAAAGAGGGGGAAGAAAAGCTCTGTGCTTCCTATTGGTCATCACTTAACTTTGGTTTTCTGTTTTAAACAGGTTAATATATTCTAGTTCTTTTTAAATTTAATCTGATATTTTTATACTAAGTGTCTTATATTAATGAGAAACATAAAAGTTATATGTGACTTTTTAAAAGTCATATATCAAGAATCAAATTAATTAAACATCTCTGCAGAATAAGTTGAGACCATGTATTTATGAATCAAAAAAGATGGTACTGTTCACTCAGGAACCAGGAAGAGTATGCTAATAAATCTTATGAGATAGGAGATCTTCTGAAAATATTGAAACGTTTTCACCATTTATCTAGTGTAGCCTCTACATTTCATTTAGTGGAAGGCAGAAATTTGCATGTGCCTTTTTGTAAAGCAGATTGGAATGGTGAATAATAAAAATAATAAAGAACCTGTATTTGTAACAATTCATGAAGCAAATAAATTTCAAAATGCATGATAAATTCCATTTCTATTTATATGTGAATTATATCCATATTCATTAGAACAATAATGATGTTTAAGGATGGGTAAGTCATTGTATTAACCATATTTTTATTTTCTGTAAATTGATGCTTAACATAAACCTATGAGACTATTAGCACCCGCTGAGGGAATTGTGACTGACCTAGAGCTATCCAGAGTACTTACATAGTTTTAAATTATATATTATTTTTTGAGGGGCTGGTATGGTTTGGCTCTGTGTTCTCACCCAAATCGCACCTTGAATTATAATAATCCCCACATGTCATGTGAAGAACCCAGTGGAAGGTAATCGAATTATGGGGGCGGATTTTCTCTGTGCTGTTCTCATGATAGTGAATAAATCTTATGAGATCTGATGGTTTTATAAAGGGCGGTTCCCCTCCACCTGCCCTCTTGCCTGCTGCCATGTAAGACGTGGCTTTGCTTCTTCTTCCCTTCTGCCGTGATTGTGAGGCCTCGTCAGGTTTGTGGAGCTCAGTCCAGTACACCTCTTTCTCTTTATAAATTATGCAATCTCAGGTATGTCTTTATTAGCAGGGTGAGAACAGGCAAATACAGGGGTTGTGGGAAGGCTCATCTGGATGTGGTGTCTCACCTTGTCACCCAGACCAGAGTGCAGTGCCTTTTAGTCATAGAAAAGATGAACTGAAATTAATACTGCTACAGAGTAGCCAAAACTGTTTAGAGTCATAGAAACACTTTCAAAAAACAGTCACAATAAAAAACAATGAAAGTAGATTTCTACAGAATATATAGAATTAAATTCAATATGGCAACTGTCAACACTTTTATAACTTATAAGAGAGGTAAAATCTAATAACAGAAAAAAATCCCTAAGCTATCACATAACCTGCTGTTAGTTGAAAATAAGAAATGCACTTGAAGTACTTCCATGATAAAGGAAATGTAAAAATTTTGCATTATTCTGACCTTAGAGTTCACAGTGAATTGCCTACATGGGACAGAATCAGAAACATTGGGTAAGATATTTCCAAATTTGCAGTAGGCAATATATTTTATTTTTCTCCAAAGTCCCATTTATAGACTATTATTAGAAGCAAAATAGTCTACTTGATGGCGCAGTGGACTGATTCAATATGTCAGATTCCATGTTCCTATCCAGTGGACTGAAAAAAAAGGCACACGAATTTTATTTAAAATGGGGCAAATCAAGCATTGCTTTATAAAGACCATTTGCATATCATCTAGGAGATCTTAAACAAAAGTACTTTTGTGGTTATCCAACCACATAAATACCTGGGCAACTTCTTTTAAAAGCTGAACTTTTTTTTTTCCATATCAAAATTTACTATGAGGAAAAATCAAATGGATTTTTTTTCCCCACTGGTAAAACAGACCTCACTATTGCGCAAAATAAATAAATAAATAAATAAATAAATAAATAAATAAATAATAGCACTTCTCATGACTATAGCCTAGCAATATAAAGTGAATATAAATAACTCTGAGGGTAAAAGGTTTAATGAATGACTGTCTTGTTTGCCAGCCATTACCCAAGGTTTGCCCTACTTACCTGGTATGAAATTCACCAGAAGTATTGTGGGACAATTGTGTAGTCTTTGGACACCTTTAATGGTATCAAAACAATAATAATCCTTATAATAAATTTTAGGGTTGCTTAGATTTATTTGTTTTGTTGACCCATATGTCTGTAATATATATACGTGTTTATATACATACAAAGTCATATATGCAAAGTAGGGGCATTCAGTATCAATTGGTAACTGAAATGCATTTTAGAAAATGAATGAGAAATATATCATTCCTGCAGTTAGGTTATATTTTAAGGGAAAACATGTATAATACCTGTAATTTTTTATATATATATAGTAGTTATAAAAATCTTTATTTTTAAATTCTGATTAATATATGCATTTGTTTTAATATTATTTATATATAATATGAAGGGAGAGTATGTCTTGTTTCTATATTATCAATAAGTCAAAAAACAAATTTGGAAAAAATATTTTTTAAACATCAACTGAATGAGAAACTTCTTCCTGTTGAGTATATTTTTTCTGTGAATATTCCATTCCACATACAGGAAAGAAATATGAAAAAAAATCACATACTTAGAATAATTAAAAACTGTTTCCTCAGTTAAACCTGATTACAATATAAAATATGAATGCCCGCAAATGATTTTCCAACTTAAAGAAAATATGACCTTGTATGTTGCCATTCTGCATTTTTGCAGCGTGCACTCTGCCCCCTTGCTTCCTTTTTCTGTGGTCTGGCTGTATACACATGCCTCCTACATTTACTTTGTTCACACACAAGAATACACTTTAGTTCAGCCTCCTCTTTAAACAAACCATAGCATCTAAAAGGAACAGATGATCAAAGAAAGAAAAAAGAGTAATGCAGAAAGGGGAGCATAATGCCTGTTAGGGTTTCCTTGTTTAAATATTACAAAATATATTTTTGAATAGTGACAAAATGACGAGATTAAAAAGGAGGGGAAGTAAACTGGGAACTACTGGGGAGCAAATCACAAAGTAATAGAAAAGGTTGATCTTGAAGCTTGTTAGAGAAAAAAAGTAGAAAAAAAAGAAACAGAGTTTCCATTATATTCACTAATTGTGTATTATTCTTTTCATGATTTTTACATTCTGTTACAATTATATTAAGGGTAGGTGAGACTCAAGACACTCAAATTATCTCCTCTCATAGCATGTTCATAGGAGTTTTTAAGAAAAATCTCTGAAGGCATTAATACAAGGTAGAGAGAAAAGCAATATGGAAATTATCTGGTTTTGAATGTATATTCCTCAAATAGAAGGAAATTATGCCAAAAAAAATTCTAATAAAAATGGATCATTTCTTGCTACAAAATTTCTCTAATAAAAAGAATTGAGTTATATTTTCCTATATTAAAACATATATTTACATTTGACATAAATCAATTACTTTTCTAATACATTTCGTTTTCTTTCCATTCTCTAATAGCTCTCTCCCTCTTTCTCTGTCACATGTATAAACTTTCTCTCTCTCAACCTTGTTCTCACACACATTAGCACTTAAAATAAATCAGAACAGAACTGAAGTTTTTCAAATTCATTGATATATCAGGAAGGAAAATATAAAGTGACTTTCCCAAATTTTATTTTGTTTTACCATAGTCGCCACAGAAAAGAGAGAAAGATAGAATGAGAGAGACAGAGAGAAAGAGAGAGAGAGAGAGAGAGGAAGGAAGGAAGGAAGGAGGGAAGGAAGGAAGGAGGGAAGGAAGGAAGGAAGGAAGGAAGGAAGGAAGGAAGGAAGGAAGGAAGGAAGGAAGGAAGGAAAGGTAACAAAACTATATAGAGTGGTTATACTGTCTATTTGCCTCAATTATCTAAAAGCTATTTTTAAACAACTGAAAACCTGACAAAAACATTTTAAAGTGAGTAATATGTCATGCAAAATATGTAGAACAAATTATTTCTTCACAAGAAAATATCTAATAATGTAACTCTTAATGTGTTTTCTTGTTTTCTACTGAGGCCAGATTCTTTTGAACAAAAGGTAGGAATTATTGTCAAAATGAAAATGGAAAAGATAAAGTTCAATAAATAAGTAAATACTAAGGAAATATTTTGCAAGTATTTTCTTCCATTCTGGAGACACTTTTAAATGTTGTTAGCACAAATAAAATCATGCAGGGTAAAAATTTACTGCGTTCCGTTAAAATTTAAAATGTACACAACCCAGGACCCAACAATTCCATCTGTTTGTGATTGGCTTAAAAACTAATGTATTCAGGCAAATTATATTATCTTTGAGCCCCCAAGCCTTTTGAGGATCATTTAAAAATAACCAGGGCGAGAACTTTAGAAGCGTTTTTGCTGTAACGTGTAGGGAGATGCTTGACACTAAGAAGGCTAGATTGCTCTCCTTAGTTACTTCCAATCTCAGCATTTGTAGAGATAAAGGAACCCCAAGTTTTTCATTTAGATCCCCACTGGGACCTGTATGAGAGAGCACAAATGTGGAATCATCTTGGATCTTGTCTAAGAGAACTGCCTGAAGAGTGACCTCTGCAGACAGAGATGGAGGTAGACAACTAAATGCCAAGACTGTTGGAGGACTACAAAAAGTGACTCGGAATGAAGATGCCCCACATAAGACAAGAGAACTGAAAGTGAGCAGTTCAGATAGTAGCCTTTAAAATGCCCAGGAACATGTCCCAGGAAGGCAAGAGTCACATTTAATTATCTGCCATGTTCAGAGAACTCTAACTACACACCAGACAAGAACTACCTAATCTCCTTCTCCCTCTTCCACAATATTTGACAAATGGCTCTGTCTGAATTTGCCACTAGTCAGTGGGGAAGAAGATGAGCTTGGCAATCTTAAGTTTATATTAAGAAAGTAAAGGTATTCTGCTTTCTTTCCAGTGTGGCTTCAGCCTGAACCAATCCCACATAGTTAAGACAAGATGATTTAAAGCTAAACATTGGAAAATTTTCACTGTCACATAGGACTAAATATGTAATTTTCAAAACTGAGATTTTATTTTTATAACTCCCAGTGAACAAAGGATAATTTATTACTTAAAAACGACCAGATCCATCTTAGGTTTGTCTAAATTTTTATCAATCTGCAGGAGGTATTTACTCCAAAGAATAAAGTTTAAGAAAATGAGAAGAAAAAAATAAGGCTATGTTTGGATTACAATCCACATATAGTAGACCCTTGTACAATGTGGGAGTTAGGGTTGCTGGCTTCCCACACTGTCGAAAACCCACATATAACTGTTAACTCCTCAAAACTTACTACTAGTAGCCTACTGCTGACCAGAAGCCTTAGTGATAATATAAAGAGTTGATAAACACATTTTTTTATGTTACATGTATTATACACTGTATTCTTATAATAGAGTAAGATCAAGAAAAAAATGTTATTAAAAATCATAACAAAGGAAAACATGTTTATTATTTATTATGTGGAATTGAACTATTGTAAAGGTTTTCATCCTCATCATCACATTGAGAAAGGTGAAGAGGAGGAGAAAGGGGAGGGCTTGGTTTGCTGTCAGAAGTGGCAGAGGTGGAAGAGGTGGAAGAGGTAGAGGATGTGGAAGGGGAGGCAGGAGGTGCAGGCGTGCCTGGTGTCACCTTATGGAAACACATTGTAATTTCTGTCTGACATTTTTGGTTTTTCATTTCTCTAAAAATGTTTCTATATGGTATTAATTATTTTCTAATGTTTGCTTTAGTTACAACACCCCATCATGAAAGAACTCGAAAGCAGTCTTGAATAATCAGAACCCTTCTGTCAGATTGTCTAACATTAATTTGTTTTCTGGCACTGTTCCTTCTGTCTTCTTCATAGTCTGGCACTGGCTTAGAAGCGCTCATCTCCATCCCGTTTTCATCCATTAATTCCTCTGGTGCAGTGTGTATTAGCACTTGAGTTTCTTCAGCATCCCTATTTCAAAACCCTCATCTTTCACTTCTTTTTTTTTTTTTTTTTTTGTCATGTCCGCAATCTCTTTCTTTCATGATTTCCTCGACTGGCTCTGTTGTAAATCCTGTGAAGTTATGCACAACATCCGGACACAGTTTTCTTCAGCAGGAATTTATTGTTTCAGAGTTAATGGCTTTCATGGTGTTTTTTGTTTGTTTGTTTTGTTTTTTTTTTTCTTCCAACAACACTGGCATCTTCAGTAGTGTAATTCTTCCATACTTTCGTGATTTTCATCATGTACTCTCTACCGGGGTTCTTTTCCACAGCATTAAGTCCTTCCATAGATAACACGTGTAATGGCCTTAAGGGTCCTTACATCCCCCTAATTTAGAAATTGAATTAGAGACGTCGTGTTTGAGGGGAACTATTTTGACACCTTCAATGTTGAACTCACAGGGTTCTACATGGGCAGGAGCATCGTCCAACATCGAAAGAAATTTAAAAGGTAATCCTTTATTGGCAATGTATTTGCTGACTTCAGGGGCAAAGAATCAGTGGAACCAATCCAGAAAAAGAGTTCTCATTGCCCAAGAAACTAAAAAACTGGCAGCTAATGTTTATCTTTTCCCTTCAAGACTCAAGGGTTAGCAGCTTTATAGATAAAGGCAGCCATGATCATAAACCCAACTGCATTTTCACAGAACAATAGTTAGCCTACCCCTTCCTCCTTAAATCCTGGTGCTCACTTCTTTTCCTTACCAATAAATGACCTTGATGGCTGTTTTTCAGAATAGAGTACTTTTGTTTGTATTCAAGACCTGTTCAGGCAGATATCCTTACTCCTCGATTAGTTTTTTAATGTCATGTGGAAACTCATGTGCTATCTCTTGGTCAACAGAAACTGTGTCTCCTGTGTCCTTGACATTTTTTAAGACAAACCTCTTTCTAAAATCATCAAACTATCCTTGGCTGCATTAAATACTCCAACTTTAGATCCTTCATTTCATTTTTACTTTATTTTATAATGACTCTGCTTTTTCTCAAAAACAAGTTATGCTTTTCTTATAGCACTCCTGCACCTACATAAAAGCTGCATTTTCAATACAACATAAAAAGACATTTCACAAAGAGTGCAACGTTTTCATGTTTGCTCACGTAGCCGCAGCAATAGCTTAACAAATTTCCTTCTCTTTCTTTGCAATGGTCCTTACCCTGAATTCACTTATCTTGAAACCTTGGGCAGCCACAGCTGCAGATTTCAATCTACAGTGCATAACAAGAAAGCATCACTAGTGGCACTTTGTATCGGTCCCACAATATTATGGAAAGTTTATGGTATTACATTAAACTGATAAAAAATACGTGAGAACTACAGGAGATCACTTTTTACTGTGATACTCAATGTACTGGCGAGATGAATTGCTCGCTCTGAGGTGATGAACATCATAGGAGGCTTTTAGAGCACACTGAAAACACTTGCCCTTACTGCAATAGTAGTGGGAGGTGGCTACAAATTTATCACAGTAGTACAGTATATGCTACAGTTAATTGTATGCAGTTGTGATTGAATACTAAATCTTTAAATTCATTTACATTTATCTTGACTGCAAATGATGCCATGTATAGTCTGTAAATGTTTGGGTGCATACGTTTTGATAATTTTTAACTTTTTATGGTAGATAACGTGCATATTTTACAGTAGTCAATGATAAAATGCACTATTATAGTATCTACATATATTTTATGCATTCATGACATACCTAACTTTAAAATTGTTTTTGATATTTCTAGGCTATGTATTTTACGTCCAAGTTTTTCCAAATTGTCCCAAATCTCCAAAAATTTTTCCAGTATGTTTAGTGAAAAAACTCCAGGTAGAATTGGACCCACACAGTTCAAACCCATGTTATTCAAAGGTCAACTCTATGTTTGTCTAATGCACTATTTACATACACTAACAAGAGTGACAAAATCAAGTTGCCCAATGATAGAAACAAAGGACTTAATTTATACTTAAAAATGTGTGTGTGTGTGTATATATAAAATATCCATAGATATATTACATAGGTATATACATTATGAATTCGTATTAACCTGTCAAGAGAGGCTATACCTGAAAGAGATAAAGAGATTTGGATCAGGTGGACAAAGGAGACTTGTAGCTGTATACAGTATTATTTTAACAAGGAAAATGTAGTGAAAAAATTTTGTGTATTTAACAGTTCACTTAAGAATTGTCAAATGCCCTTGGAAAAACTCCTAAAATGTTAGTATTTCTAGTCCTAATTATTACTATAACGATACGCATAGGAGGTCTTAAAGAGTGGCTGTTAAAACATCAATAATTACTTTTGTGAATTTTCTAATGCTTTGTACTTGACTACTGACTATTCATTCTGCAGCCTTCTCCGAATCAAAAGCTCTGTTGACATTTTTCCTCTGCGTTTAAAAAATTTCTTATTCTTATCTTTTCAGTAACAATTAGTTGATATGTTACATTCAAATTTAATTTGATATTCAAGAGAAAGACTTGCTTGTCTTTATTTTTATTAATAATCTAATTTTTTTAAAAAAAATTTAAATACCTGAATAACTTAGCAAGAAAAAAGTATCAAGCCAGTATACAGTCATATTACATATAAAGGAAAGATGATCTATTAAGTAATTTCTGTACTATCAGTTGATACAGCTTGTAAAACTCTTTTGCTCAGATCTAATTGATAAGTTAACAAATTTTCATGGCAATAAAAGTTCAGAATCTACTAATATTTTCAGTTATCTTGACATTATTTTTATCACTTCATAATATCTAATTACTAGACTATAAATTTACCTGGAAAATCACACCAGTATGAACCATCTCAGGGAGTATGTTTTTATATAACATCAAGAAGACAAAGTGCCATACAATTTAAACCTTCTTCCTGTAAAATAATTACACACTAAAAAACAATATTAACAATCTTTAATGCAAATGACAAGGACATATGCACACATGCATGTTATGTAGCATACACAAACAATTTTTTAAATAGTTTTCAGTAGACTGTAAAGATGGATAGCCTTGCATGAAGGTTTCTTGGGAAGAGTAACATTCAAAATGTATTTATGTTTAGACTTTGTGTGGTTTCTATAATTTCACACATCAGATTAAATTTCACACAACATTATAAATCAAAGTTTTAACATGCTCTTTTCAAAATGACAACTAATACACAAGATTAATTTTAAAAGTTACTTCATAATATTACTAGGGTTTATGGATCATTCATAAAATGTGGCATTATATTTAGTTGTTATGGGAACAACTAATAAGGTTTTCTGCACAACACATATGATGTGAATAAAATAAAAAATATTTAAGCGCAGATGAATAGACCCTTTAACAAAAACACTTACGTTACAGCTACGTCTAATTGGACTGATTGCTAGTGTTTGTTTTCTTCCCCAAACCTTCTTTAGGTCTGCCAGGCTCCTTGGCTTTCTCTCTGGGATACGCCTTTTGATGTTAGCTTTGCCAAATGCCCATTCTTGAGATTCTACATTTGTAACAATTTTGGAAGATGCTTTCAACAAAATGCTGAAACTACCTATTTGGCCTCTGAAAGAAGATGAAGATAGCTTCAAACTTAAAAACATAATGTTTTAAAAAATAAAGCTTTCTTTTTCTTTTTTTGTAAATCTTTAAGCACTATGGTTCTTCAGTTGCAAAACATATTTTCAGAAATCTAATCCCCTAAAATAGGCAGTAGAGACACATGACACTCTAGAGTGAATGATGGGTGATGGAGACTACCTGGTTTAAATTAGTGTATTTACAGTACCTAATAATTGGCACATCTTCATTTATGTGATCATAAGTATAGTGAAAATATCAGTATTTTAATAAACTACATTCATCAACAGGGTCAATATCATTGAATATTTCCAGCAAGCTTTTCTATGGACATCATTAAACCAAGAAAAATGCTGGTGATTACTAGATTTAATACTAGTTCTCAATATGGAAGGCTAATAAGCTAGCTACACAAAGCAAGAACATTTTTAGCTACTTTATGGAGATTCTTGGGAAGGGAGGAGCAATAGTTAATTGTTAGTTGAATCATAGGATCATTAATGATAAAAACTGATAGAAATTTTAGATATTCCCTAGAACAATCCTAGCCTAATTTTAAAGATAAGGAGATTGAAGCTCTAAGATATCCAGTGGATTAAAATTGAGACATCTTTTATTGATTATGTAATCAATTAAAACATTTCAATAGTTTTCTCTCAAAATTGTATGTGTGCAAGCTACTTTTAATACTTCAAATGAGATCAATAGTTTATATTCCATTTTTACTCATATTAATTTACTCATAGATATATTTTTACTAACAAGAAATTTATATTTATCTGTAAGAATTTGTATAGACAATAAAATACAGCAATTCCAATTTTCAGTAGTATCTTGTTTTCATCCACATTTGAGGTTATAAACTCTATTTTGTCAGGGAAAAAAAGTCAGTGATCCTAGTATGGAAATAACAGTTGATTATCAGCATAACCCTTACTTAGATAATACAAAAATCTATGATGAATTATTGACAGAACACATACCCTGCCGACGTGTGGATAAAAGTTATTTATAATATTTTTCCATTTTTAGGAAACTGTGTGAGGATCAGTTGCAAGGCCTTTTTAAATACCTATTTCTGGCCCCAGGAAATTCTGTTTCAGCTTAACATGAGAACTATATATGTGGTACTTATACATAGGTGTATTCGTCCATTTTCACATTGCTGATAAAGACATACCCAAGACTGGACAATTTACAATTTACAAAAGAAAGAAGTTTATTGGACTTACAGTTCCACATGGCTGGGGAGGCCTCACAATCATGGCAGAAAGTGAAAGGCAAGGAGGAGCAAGTTACTCCTTACAGAGATGGCGGCAGGCAAAGAGAGAGCTTGTGCAGAGAACTCCCATTTTTAAAAACATCAGATCTCATGAGATTCATTCACTATTCATGAGAACAACACAGGAAAGACCCATCTCCATAATTCAGTCACCTCCCACTAGGTTTCTCCCACAGCACGTGGGAATTGTGGGAGTTATACTGCAAAATGAGATATGGGTGGAGACACAGCCAAACCATATCATTCTGTCCCTGGCCCCTCCCAAATCTGATGTCCTCACATTTCAAAATGAATCATGCCTTCCCAACAATCCCCCCTAAGTCTTAATTTACTTCATCATTAGCTCTAAAGTCCACAGTTCATCATCTCATCTGAAACAAGGCAAGTCCCTTTGGCCTAACAGCCTGTAAAATCAAAAATAAGTTGGTTACTTCCTAGATAGAATTAGGGTACAGGCATCAGGTAAATACAGTCATTCAAAATGGGAGAAATTGGCCAAAACAAAGGGACTAGAGGCCCCATGCAAGTCTGAAATCTAGCAGGGCAGTCAAATCTTAGAAGCCCAAAATGATCTCCTTTGATGCCACATCTCACATTGGTCACACTGATGCAAAAGGTGGGCTCTCATGGTCTTGGGCAGCTCTGCTCCTGTGGCTCTGCAGGGTACAGCCTCCCTCCTGGCTACTTTCACAGACTGGAGTTAAATGTCTGTGGCTTTTCTGGACACAAGGGGAAAGCTGTCAGTAGATCTACCATTCTGGGACCTGGAGAATGATGGCCCTCTTCTCATAGCTCCACTAGGTGTGCCCTAGTAGGGACTCTGTGTGGGGCCTCTGACCCCATATTTCCCTTCTGCACTCCCTAGCAGAGGTTCTTCATGAAGGCCCTGTCCCTACAGCAAACTTCTGCCTGAGCATCCAGGCATTTCCATACATCTTCTGAAATCTTGGCAGAGGTTCCCAAACCCCAATTCTTGACTTCTGTGCACTTGAAGCCTCAACACCATGTGGAAGCTGCCAAGGTTTATATAGTTCTCATTCTAATTACAAGTCAGAATTTCTCTTTTGTTTCTAAATTAACTCATCACCAAAGCCAAGGCCCTAGCTCTACATTGGCCCCTTTCAGCCACAGCTGGAGCAGCTGAGACACAGGGCACCAAATCCCTAGGCTGCACACAGCACAGGGATCCTGGGCCCCACCCAGGAAACCATGTTTTCTTCCTATGCCATGGGGCCTGTGATGGGAGGGGCTGCTGTGAAGACCTCTGACATGTCTTGGAGACATTTTCCCCATTGTTTAGGTGAATAACATTGGACTTCTAGTTACTTATGCAAATTTCTGCAGCTGGCTTGAATTTCTCTTCAGAAAATGGGAATTTATTTTCTTCTGCAGTGTCAGGCTGCAAATTTTCCAAACTTTTGAACTCTGCTTTCCTAATAAAACTGAATGCCTTTAACAGCACCCAAGTCACATCTTGAATGCTTTTCTGCTTAGAAATTTCTTCACCAGATACCCTAAATCATCTCTCTCAAGTTCAAAGTTCCACAAATCTCTAGGGCAGGGGCAAAATGCTGCCAATCTCTTTGCTAAAATATAGCAAGGGTCACCTTTTGCTCCAGTTCCCAAAAAGTTCTTCATCTCCATCTGAGACCATCTCAGCCTGGACCTTATTGTTCATATCACTATCAGCATTTTTATCAAAGCCATTTAACAAGTCTCTAGGAAGTTCAGACTTTCCCACATTTTCCTATCTTCTCCGGAGCCCTCCAAACTGTTGCAAACTCTGCCTCTTAGCCAGTTCCTAAGTTGCTTCCACATTTTGGGTATCTTTTCAGCAATGCCCCACTCTACTGGTACCAATTTACTGTATTAGTCTGTTTTCATCCTGCTAATAAAGACATACTCAAGACTGAGCAATTTACAAAAGAAAGAGGTTTATTAGACTTAAACTTCTTTGTGGTTGGGGAGACCTCACAATCACGGTAGAAGGTAAAAGGCAAGCAGGAGTAAGTCACGTCTTACAAGTATGGCAGCAGATAAGAGAGAGCTTGTGCAGGGAACTCTTGTTTTTAAAACCATCAGATTTCATGAGATTAATTCACTGTCATGAGAACAGCACAGGAAAGACCTGCCCCATAATTCAATCACCTCCCATTGGATTCCTCCCATAACACGTGGGAATTGTGGGAGTTAAAATTCAAGATGAGATATGGGTGGGGACACAGCCAAACCATATCAATATATGTGTATATACATAGGTATATATACATATATGTATCATGTATATGCATAGAAAGAGGAAATATATATGCATATATATGTATACATGTATTATTTTTGTAACATATTTTGAGAACCACCGATATGGATGAGTAGTGAGAGTGATAGGCTTTCGTTTTGTTTTTTTTTATTATAGAGAATACTTTGCAGGTTAATTCACGTTGGCTGTGTAGTTATTGAATGTAAAATTTATTCTAAGGTTTCAATCTTTAGTTGTAAGAAACAGTGATGCTGGGACAGAACAATTTTACAAATATGGGCTTTGGCCTGTTTAATCTACACATATATATAAGGTTTTCCAATTTATTGTTTATGTGAACTCCAAGTAACCTAACATCTCTGATTTAGTGCTAAGGTCATTTGTATCTAAGAGCATTAAATCTAAGAAACTTATATAAAATAAATATAAAATTACACCAAGTTTTGACTCTTTATTATGTAAATCATTGCCATCATTATGATGGCTAGATTGGTTATGGTTCAGGCTTTACTAGATTTTCTTTTTTTTTTTCATTGACTTGCACCAAGTGGTCACATTATTGATTTCTTTACATTTTTCTTCAAATACTTGACATTGAAAAACAAGAGAACTATGTAATTGCATAATTAACTCATTATGAAACTCTTTTTGCATTGGAGAAAATTAATATCATTTTTATCCTATTGTAAATATCAATTACAATTTCCTCATTCATTGCTTTTAACTTATTTACTATGCACTTGTTTTGTTTTTACTATCAGCATTTTATCTACCATTATTATTTTAAAATCTGAAACTGAAGACAAGGTAATTTCAAAGTTTCTAGAAAATAATTACTAATATGAATAATATCTATCACAATGTTTATCTGTTTCAAATACTATATTGTCTATAGTATGCAAATACTTTTTAAATTTATTATGAAGAAATCAGCACTGGTAAATGGTTATTAATGTTTATAATTTCACCTTAATGTTTTTATAAAATATTAATAAAATAGTCCATTATTTCTTTGAATATGATTATTATACCTTGTGTATAAATTATATAGTTCTCATTCTAATTAAAAGTCAGAATTTCTCTCTTTTGTTTCAAAATTAACTCATCACCTCATATTCATATATTCATTGATTTTTAACACTGTGTTGGAGACAGAGGTGATACAATTACTCACCACACTGTCATGCAGGAACCAAAGTTATTGAATTGTGAACTCAGTTGTAGAACTCAGAACTGAT
The DNA here is from genome assembly GCF_037993035.2 of Macaca fascicularis. Lineage (NCBI taxonomy): Eukaryota > Metazoa > Chordata > Mammalia > Primates > Cercopithecidae > Macaca > Macaca fascicularis. The sequence goes on along the minus strand of NC_088380.1, from coordinate 89,626,290 downwards.
AGATGTTTTCAAACATCAGACTGAAAAATTGTATTTATTGAGGAAAAAGACTAAGGCTGTGATTATTGCTTTAATCACTACAAAAAAAAATATTTGGAAGGACGAGACTAAGAAAGGCCAGTTTTTATGCCATTTGCTCTCTATCTCTTTAATGGTAATTGAATTTTTCTGTCTTTGCCGTTTCATGGTCTTATATTTTAAATTCGTGTGTGTGTGTGTGTGTGTGTGTGTGTACACACACAACTGACAAATATGGCAAAATAGTAGAGTAAGCCTGCCATTAAATCATACCTTGAATCTAATTTCCGGAGGAAAGGATAATTTTTACTAAGTAAGACAGCATCTCCAATGGAACTGTTTTAATTCTTTTAATGACAAACTTAAATTTTATGTGTATATATATATAAATTATTATATATGTTACATTTAATTATTTATATATATAAATTATATATAATTTATTTAAAATATATTAAAATATATAATATATAATTATATGTTACATTATTAATTGTATATTATTATATATTATAATAATTATATATAAGATAATTTATATATAAAAATATATAATATTCTGCTTCATGCTGGGGCAGGAGAAAAGGGTATGCAGACAGGGAACATAAGGCAGATTCATGCTGACTTCTTAGAACTAAATCAAATGAAAACACTTCAGCTATGACAGGAAATATCCTCTCCATTTACATAGGACACACTGAGTGAAGAGGATGACTTTACTTCATCCTCTTCATTTACACAGGGCATACACCAAATAACCAATAGAAATCTCTAGAGGGTATTTAAACCCCACAAATTCTGTAAAACGACCCTTGAGCCCCTGTGCTCCGGCCGCTCCCACACTGTGGAGTGTACTTTCGTTTTCAATAAATCTCTGCTTTTGTTGCTTCATTCTTTTCTTGCTGTTTGCGTAGTTTGTCTAATTCTTTTTGTAAGACATCAAGAACCTGGACACCCTGCACCCATAGTAATACCCTTGCTTTTCCCTGCAATCCCCTCAGTTGCACTGTTATACTCTTTCTAAAAGTATTAGCCATTTTACATGGTTCTGTGATTTCCACTTCCACTCCCCAGTGTGGAGAGCATGTTAAACATACAAAAGTTCAAATAATTATTGGACTGAATTGGAAGACCTGATCTATTTGTATTCTAAGCATATGAAGAAACCATGGAAAGCTAGTAGATCAACATTCATAATGCTTTACCTCAGTGGTCAGTAAAACTACAGCCTATAGGCCAAAGTCTAAAAGCTGCTGTTTTTTTTAAATTTTCATTAGCTTGAAAACTAAGAGTGTTTTTACATTTTTGGAGACTTGAAAATGTTGAAAAGATGAATGACCTTTTTTGACATATAAAAATGATATGGAATTCCGATTTCATTGTACATAAAGTTTACTAAACAGACCATGCCCATCCCTTTACAGAGTGTCTCTAGCTGCTTTGGAGCTACAGTGGCAGAGTTGAACATTTGCAAGAGTCTGGAACCAAAAAAGACAAAAATTCTTACTATCTGGTCTTTTCCAGAAAAAGTTTTCCATCACTGCTTTCCATTTTCTTATGAAAATGGAAATTTTTATCTCATTTGAGAGTCACAACATTCCTATAGAGTATGTGGTATTCACCTTTAGCACGTTGCAAATAACAAGATCTACACTCTGTATTGTGTAAATTAAAAAACTAAAGCTTGTCGCTTTTAAGTGATGCTGTCAGGATTTTTTATACAACTTCTTGACTTCAGACTCAATAACTTCTCACTACAATTGTGTCTTCTTCCATTAAATAATCCCAGATAATTCCTACTTTATTTTATAAAAGTTCTGTGAACCCTATATCCTCTAGGTAACTTCAGTTTCAGAGAATTATGACCCAATATACAACTTCACTAATACAAGCTAACAACCTCTACATGATTCAAAATTATTCTACATAAGGTATTCTTCGAAAGAGGATAAACAGGAGGCAACCCAAAGACTTCATTGACAATTCTGCTATGGTAAAGGAGACGTGTAGTAGTGACATAACCAAGGTCCAGAAGGGCCCCACTTGTCAGTTAATGGCTTCCAAGTTGAGATATTCTTTCTAACCCCCCTTGCCAACTTGCCACCAGAAAAGGCACTCATGTGGTTGTAGGTCTTGGGACAGTGGAACAGGGCTGAAAGTAATGGGGCCTTTTAAGAAAGACAGCAAACCAAAGAGCCTGTCTTAAAGTTTGTTTAAAAATCAAACACTTTGATTTTCTAATAATAATTTACTTGCTTTAACACTTCAGATTCCTCTATTAATTTTCACTTTGTGACCATCTAATTATTTCTTCCCAATCTCTTCACACTTGATGTGTCATCTTTAAAAAATATTTTTAAATGAGTCATTTTAGTAAAAGTGATAGACTTGAGTCAACTGTACATCCGTAATATAGGGAAAAACAATAGATACAGACAGAAAAATAGCAGAGTAAGCCCACTCTCCAATCATATCTTGAATCTAATTTCTGGAGAATAGGATCATGTTTACTAAGTAAGGGAATATCTTCAAGGAAACTTTTTAAATTGTTCTCACAACAAACTTAACAAAAAGTAAAGATAAAAGTTTTCAATTGCAAGAACCAAAGCCACTCTTGCTCGAAGGAGGGGTTATTAGTCTGAGAGGTTCCTTGGGTGAGCAAAAGGGAAAAGAAAGATGGAATATAATAGGTATAAATTCTTGGGGTACATAAAAAATAATTGAGAAACAGGATTCTGGTTTACAATGATAAAAGCAAATAAAAATGATCTTCTCTACCATATAATAGTGCAAGGCTAATTGATAAAAAGAAAGTGCAGCTAAGAAGAGAGAGTAGTGGGAAGAAAGAGTAAAACTATGAAATACAAAAAAGTTTAAGACAATTAAATGAGTCACTCCATTCTCTTTCATTTATAACTATTCAGATGAATAAAGAAGGAACAAAATATTAGTCAATTATTGAGTCAATTTACTTAATAAAATATTATTTACTCAATTATCATAGTAGGAAGAAAGAGTAAAACCACAAAATTCAAAAAAGTTTAAGACAATTAAATAGGTCACTATATTCTCTTGCATTTATAACTATTCAGGTGAATAAAGAAGGAACAAAATACCATTTAGTTAATTATTGAGAAAAATACCTGATTTTATGTTCTAAGGCATTTTGTAAAATAAAAAAATGATTTTGCTAACTAGATATAAGCTTTGGAAATGAATATAGTTAGACATTTATTGATTAGCATATAGACTAGTTAGACTAGTTATCTAATTAACTTGGAACAAACAATAAGTTAGGGTAGTAAATAGTAAAATTTCACAAGGGTCTCTGTATGACTGAAATTGTTCCTTTAGGATTTACCTTTTTAACAAAATATGAATCAGTTTTTTGTCTTTAAACATCATCACAATGTTCTTCCCAAACCAATGTTTGTTTAAATTGCCAAATTTGTTATTTCAATAGTTAAAATGCCATTAATTCATGTGCCATTTAAGAACCCCATAGAGAACTCTTTCAAAGACTCTATTGTTTTTAAATTAAAATAGTTTTTGTTTTATTTGTGAAATTACACATCATGGCGATTTATTTTCTCAGTTTTTAAACTTCTTGTGTTCATTTCTACTCTTTATGTTTGACATCTTCACCTTGAACAGTATAGTTTGTTGTCAAACCCAGTGTCAGTAGCTATATGTCTAATCAGGTTTTTAGCTGAAAGCAATAGATCCAATTTTGAACAATTCGAAGAGTAAACAAATCCACCAAGAATTATTATGTATGATGACCAAAAACACCCTGGTTTAGAAGAGTCAGGCTTGAGGCCTCTACAGCCAGGGAAAAGGAGCAGTTACTCCAGCTAATACTACACTGCACTGCACCCACTATATTCAGATACAGAGCTCATGTTAGTGAGGCTGGTCAGTGAATGCCAGCTTGCCTACTGCTGCTGCTCCCTCCCAAGATGCAGTCTCATAACAATGTGAGTGACTGGCTGCATCATGTGTTTATAATCTAGATGAAACATAAATTAGGGAGGGAAGATTCTGACTCCTTTAGAAAATTAAACCTCAGAAGAGTATTCAAATGAAGTTGGGCAGCCAAAAATTATGCAAACATTAAAAGGACAGTCAATAACTAGGACAAATTATGTATTTATCTCAGTTGTACAATTCCTTTGACAAAATACATTTCAGTTAATTAATTAATTTATTTGTAAAACAGTAATTACGTGTGTGATGTTTTCAGCTTTATTCTAGGTGGGACAGAGTTCTTGCTCTGAGAATTTAACAATTTGGTAGACACAAAAAATAAATTAGGAAGACATTAAAATATTATACTCAGTAGAGCCATATACTTTGCAATGGTTTTCGGAGGAAGAAAACATTGTTTCTGATGTGTGGAAAGATTTTCAGTAAATTAGGAAACTTTCATAGCAAGTAGTATTGAAAAAAAAAGGAAGTAGAAGTGAGTTCTGTGAGAAAACATTTTAAATGATCCATTTACAAGGCATGATAAATCTAAGTACAGGCAGCCAGCCTGCAAATGTAACAAACCGCGTGGCCCATTCACCTTAGAAAGTCACAATAAGCAAAAAGAATGTAGAGGAGGGGTCAACCCATAAAAGAGAAGAAAGTTTTATTATTGGGAAATTGAAACTTAAGCGGGGAAGGGAATGGGGTATAACCTTACAAGGAGGATAATGAAACTTAGGGACGTCCAGGAAGATTGTAACCCCATAGTACTCGACCAGTGAGGAACTAGGGGAAGCACTTGCATGCTGGAGATAAATTACCTGTTGTGACTGTCCCAGTTGTGTCATCCCAGATACCCGATATTACAAGACCATTATTAAAGTGTCTCATTTTCACTGTTCTTCGTGCCTCTAAGTCCATTCTTTGGATTTGAAAGGGTGTATTTCTCACAAACTGAGGGCCGGTCTGAGATCTCTGTGCCTGCATGGAGTGGAACTCCGGCTGAGAGAGGAGACATGCCCCACCCGATTTTCATGCCCCACTCTGTCTGGGTGTCCTGGGTCTCCACAGAAGCCATAGATAAACCCAAGACTGTTATTCAGGAGACAGTGGAGGTGACGCAGGGAGAAAAGCAGGCACTATGGCAACTAGGCAACCTCGTGCACCAGCCAAGGTAGGAAAATTGGACTATAAGTACCGCTTTGGTGGTTGGGTATTTTCGGAGGTCCTCAGGGTGTGCAAGAAACCTCCAGTAAGGGTGTTTGAGTACATAGGAAAAAAAACTCAGACACAGAGACTGGCTGAAAATGGGAGACAGGAATTCTAGGCCTAGGGGACAAAGGAAAAGGGGGAGCCAAAGAGACTCCCTCTGACATTCCCCTGGATAGTCCTTTGGGCAAAGTGTTGCAGGTTTGGAGGAACAACCCTCGAACCAGGGACAAGGAAAAGCAAAATAGGCTAAACTATTGCAGTTTATCTGACCCAAAGACCCCATTCATAAGCCTTCACTTTTTTGGTCTAAGTTTGGCTCAGATGAGGATTGAGTGTGCCAAGCTTTAATTCTCCATGTGCATAATAAAACCCCATCCTCACAAGAGCAGACAGGTTATGCTCTCTGCTGGATCTAGGAATTAGCCTCCATGTTCTCCTTGAAAGGGAGAGAGAGAAAAAGTAAGAAAGGAAATTGGAAAGAGAAAGGGGAGGAAATGGCAAATTTAGAGGGCCAGAGAGAGAAAGACTCAAGCTTGACCCTGAAAGCAAGGAGAGAGCTGGCTGTGCAGCTGGAGGCATGGGGGCAGCGGGAGCCGCAGAGCCAAAGCAGACAGCCAAGATAAAAATGGACAGTGTGAGAGAGCCAGAGCTGTCTGTCTTGCAGACAGACAGAGATAGGAGAAGAAAATGAGCGAGAAAGAGACTGGAAAAGACATAAATCAAAGAGAGACACAGACGGTGAGACTGGGGAGAAAAAGAAAGAAATGGTATAAATTATCATGCAGGCAAGAAGAATCAGGATCTCTTCATAAAATAGCAAACACTGGGATACTAAAGTAGATGTAATATATAATAAATAAGCATTAAATAACATGGTTTACTTATATTACATAATAATTATATTTCATGATCATTTTCCTGTATGAACTTGTTTTATTAATCATGCATGGGTGCATCATTCTTTTACATAAAAGTTTACATTGTGCATTATTTAATTTGTTAGCTGCTTCATAATTTGTTACTAATATATTTTTTTAACTTTTAACTTCTATTTAATTACACCTAACTTATTAAATGCCTAAGTCAAAATTTCTGAATCTTATTCCCAATTACATAAAGGTTATGTTCTCAAAACTTATTCATTTATTTATGAGACAGGGTCTCCCTGTATTGCCCAGGCTGGAGTGCAGTGGCACCATCTCAGCTCACTGCAACCTCCGCCTCCTGGGCTCAAGCGAACTTCTCGCCTCAGCCCAAGTACCTGGGACTACAGGCTCATGCCACCATGCCCAGCCAATTTTTGTATTTTTTGTAGAGAGGGGGTTTCGCCATGTTGCCCAGGCTGGTCTCGAACTCCTGACCTCAAATGATCCTCCTGCCTCGGCCTCCCAGAGTACTGGGATTACAGGAGAGAGCCACCATGTCTGGCCATATGTTCTCAAAATTTTAAATGATTAATACTCAGTTTTCTGTCCTGGAAAGATAACGATATAAGTTGATTTGCTATGGATTTTCATTATCAGCAAACTTTTAAAACTCTGTTTTAGGAAGTGAATTATAAAGAACATTATATATAACTGTGGAAGGTGAGAGAGTACTAAAATCTGACCTTCATTTCACTCTTTGTCATCAGACTGTCTCTTCTATGGGATCTAGTAGAACAAGTGTTGGCCTTTTAAACCGTTACATTTTGAACATTGAGTCAGAAGCTTTGCATTTTGTCTCTGATATATTGATGATGCTATAGCACAATAGTTGAGAGATAATTGGATATTTCTCAATTTTCTCAATTGAGGAAAGGGATTTTGGTGACATCTAAAGAAATCCGAAAAGTAAACTCCAGCAATTGCGCATGGAACAGAATACCCAGACAGGTAACATGTCAGGCTGGGATACTGCTTTGCGCCATACCTTAGCAAATTTATAGTACGCATAAAGACCCTAATGATTTTTTTCTTAGACTCTGTATATTCAGAAGTTAGAGCCATCTGCTAGATCCAACTGGAAATGTTTTTTTTTTTTTTTTTTCTTTTTTTTTCCTGGGAGGAGTCTTGCACTGTCTCAGGTGCTGGAGTGCAATGGCGCGATCTCAGCTCACTGCAACCTCCGCCTCCCGGATTCAAGTGATTCTCCTGCCTCAGCCTCCCAAGTAGCGGGATGACAGGTGCCCGCCACCACGCCCTGCTAATTTTTTGTATTTTTAGTAGAGATGGGTTTCACCGTATTGGCCAAGCTAGTCTCGAACTACTAACCTCGTGATCTGCCCGCCTCATACTCCCAAAGTGCTGGGATTACAGGTGTGAGCCACCGCACCCACCCAAATGAAAAAGTTTTGTAAACAAAAAGAAAACAGATTTGCCCTACTTTCAGATAAATAAAAATCTTTTACTGATTTTAGCACTTTATAAAAATAATGAATGGTTATTTAGAAAAAAATAAGAGAATAAGAAAAGGCAGAAAAACCATGGAAGATTACTTAGATTCTCACAATTTAGGGATAAGTACTGTGAAATCTTGCTGTACACTCTGTTTCCACTAATATGTAGTTATACACATAGTTAATATGGAGTTATAAGGTGTATACTTTTAAAATCATTTTTTTCATATATATTGAGAGACATACCCAAGTGCTTAGATACATCTTCACTGGCTCCAGGATGTTGCCTTTAAACTTTTGACAAAGCTAAAACAAAATTTAGACACATAAAATAACATTAAAAACATTCATAAACGTCTTCTGCACTTCCTTGAGTTTTCTTAACAACACATTAATATATAATACAGTGTCAGCTTGACTGGACTTGGCTTGTTAAGTATTCTCAAAAAAACATTTCAAAGGCTTATCTACAGTGAACTTGCTGTTGACTTTACTTTGATATTAACTGTAATTTGTTGTCTCCTAGGTAGCTGAATCAATCATTTGCACTTAAAACTTTTACTACTTTCATGTTTGAAAGCACTATTTACTACTTTCATAATTTTATACTTTCAAACTCAGTAATTTAAATTCTAAACGCATTTGGAAACTGTGGAATTATTTTCATTTAAAATTTATCAACAATGCTTTATAATATAAATAAAATATTTAGCAAGCAATTCATACATTTAAGGAACAAGTAGTCTATTTGGAAGAGATAAACTAAATTGCTATGTTCACGGTACATTTTGGATCTAGAAATTTTAAAGAATATCAAGATCTCCAAAAATAACAAAAAGTGATTATACACAAAATGTATGACTACAAATGTAAGTTGCATATATTGTTTAAGTAACTTTCAAAAAATTTTCCTCTGACTGAAAACAAGGAATCAGAAAGCACTTGTTCAAAAATAGTAAATTGTGCATGATACCAAGTCAGTTTTTTAAATATATTTTTAAAATTTTAGTTAACATATAATAATTGTATATATTTATGGGATACAGACTGATATTTTGATACCCATATATAATGTGTAATTATCAATTGGGACAATTAGCATATCCATCACATTAAAGAAATTGATCTTTTCTTTGTGATGTGAACGTTCAAAATTATCTCTTCCAGCTTTTTGAGAACAGACAATAAATTGTACATGACCATATTTACCCTACAGTGCTGCAAAAAATCAGAACTCATTCCCCCTATCTACCTGTAATGTATCTGTTACCAAACCTCTCCCAGCCTCTGTTTTCTACCTCTCTTTCCCAGAGTTTTATACCACAATTCTACTCTTTACTTTTCTGACCTCAAATTTTATCAAGTCAGTTTTTCATGACAAATCATCACCTCTCCCATGTCTCTTGAGTAGACATACTGCTCTTGAAGTGATATGAATTGAGTGTATCATCAAAAACCAAAAGCATATGAATAAAATCACTTAAAACCACCTTCAATGTATTAAATAAATAGTAATTGAAGCCCACTTTTTCAAATCCTTATAAGTTGGAAAAGAAATTAGCTATCCCAAATGAAAATCTGTGTATTTCACCTTTTATTATGAAATACAACACATTCACAAAACAGTAAAATAATGTGTATGTACGGCTTAAATAACAACAAGCAAACATGCAGATCAAAAAATTAGAAAATTGTCAATATTCACACCCACTATTGCTCCTTCTTGGTCACAAACCCCCTATAACCCCTGCCAGAAGTAACAGTGTCCTGAGTTTTACGTCAATCACGTGTCTGGCTTAAAATACTGTCACTTAAATAAGCAACTATGAACCTTATATTTATATGTAAGGTTATACATATATAAGGTTATATACATACATGAGGTTTTATGTGTGTGTGTGTGTGTGTGTGTGTGTGTGTGTGTGTGTGTGTGTGTACTTAAGAGATATGGAAAAGGTGGTAATGTGTCATTAAAAACTGACTTGATAAAATTTGAGCTCAGAAAAGTAATGATAAGAATTGTGGGTATAAGAGGCTAGGAAGGGGAGGTAGAAAACAGAATGAGGAGAGGTTGGTTAAGAGATACAACATTGCAGTTAAATAGGAGAAATGAGTTGTGATTTTCTGTAGCACAGTAGAGTGAATATGGTCACCAATAATTTATTGTATATTCTTAAAACATTGTATATTCTCAAAATATACAATAAATTACATGTAAGGTAAAATATACATATATGTATGGTTATATATATATACATGCACATATACACACAAAAGACAAATATATATCTCCTCTCATTCCATGAAGATTATTTTTTGCATTTTTATTATTTTGCCTACTATAATTCAATTATAACTGAGTTTTATATGAGAAAAAGATTCAATTAAAATATTTTTTATATAGATAATCAATTTCCTAGTACCATTGAAAAGATTGTCTTCCACTTTTATTTAGCCATGTCAATTTTGTTATAAATCATGTGTCCATATGAGTATAAATCTGTCTCTGGGCTCTTTAGTCTGAAAATGTGTATATTTGTTTAGCCTTGTGCCAGTAATATACTATTCTAATACTAATGTTTTATGAGTATTGTCAGTATGTAGAACAGGTAGTTTTCAAACATGCATGTAGAATGTTAGTTGGAATACATTTGATCCTTAGTATAGCTTGAAAAGAATTGATAAGTTAACAATATTGAGTCTAACAATTCATCAAAATGTATGTTTTCTCATTTATTTAGCTCTTCCTTATACTCCTCAATAAAGTTTTATTGCTCTCTATTTATTTTTTAGTACTATATATAAATGCTACTTTTGTTCTCTTTTTTAAAAATAATTTCCTGATTGTTGTTTGTATATGACATACAAGTGATTTTATATATCTATTTTTGGATCCAGGCTTGTAAATTTCTAGATTAATCTCTAAGTCATTTTGGATTTTCGATACATACAATCTTATTGCCCAAAAATAATGCTATTTTTCTTTTATTTTCCCAAGAAATAGAATAACTATGGTTTTCTTCCTTTTCAAATTTTACAGGTACTTCCTTTTCCTGCATTGTCTAGCAATTCATTACAAGGTTGCAAAAAAGTGGGGATCGTGATAATTTATTTCTATATTTTTCTCATTAAAAAGGAAAGCTGCCCATATTTCACATTTAAATACAATTGTTAATGTAAGTTTTAATTATGGGTAATTTTAATTAGATGACTTTTTGCTATAATATTTCGTTATGAAAAGTTACTGATTATTATCAAATGTTTTTCCTATAAATATGATCAACATCATCATGCAATTGTTCCCCTATAATCTGTTATTATGTGGAATTACACTGATTAATAATTAGGGTTAAATCAATTTCATATTTCTGAATAAATCTTTGTAAGTCATGGCATAATGTCTTTATATCTTTAGAAAGATATATGATTGATAGATAGATAGATATTAAGTGATATTTATATCTATAACTGTTTATCTGTCTATTTAACTTTCTATTTGTGTTTAAGACTTTTTGCATATCTATTTACTGAGGGGTTTTACTGGTTCTTTCCTTTTCTCATACTGATCTTGTTTGGAGTTGGTATAAAGGTTATCTTAGTATCTTAAATAGAGTTGGGGAATTCAGTAAGATTGGAGTTGTTGTTTGTTGTTTTTCTCTATATATCATAAAATATTTTATTTCTTCTTAGAATTTTTTTTGCTATCTTTATCTCTATTTGCTTTTTCTGGGGTGATGGTTACAGATATATTAGGCAGTTTGATATTATTCTATGATCCATGGATATTCAGCTTTGCTTTCCCTCTTGATATTTCCTCTCTTTTCTTCTTGATATTTCAGGTTGGATATTTCCTTGAGCCTAATAAAGGAATTGGGAACATGTGGTACCATAAGTTTTATTTACAGCATTTCAAACTGATATTTTAAGACTTTCTCTGATGAACATGAAAAGTACACGATGCACCTGGAACATCTTGATGCATTAGAAAATACAGATGCACCCAAAGAATGATGTATATGTGTTAAAAGGAAATAGATGCCCGTATTAAATTTGGGTCACTTTAACTTCAAAATTAAACAATATGCTATGGTTTGAATATCTGTCTCCTCTAACTCACATTGACACAATCCCCAGTGTGGCAGTATTGAGATGTGGGACGCTCAAGAGGTGATAGAATTAGGAGGGTTCTGCCCTCATGAACAGATTAATTCAATTATGGATTAGTGGATTAGTAAATTATCATGAGAGAGGAACTGGGGCTTTGTAAGAATTGAGAGAACTGAGATATCACCTAGGTATGCCCAGCCCCCTCACTCTATGATATCCTCCCTCACCTCAGGATGCCACAGAGAGTCCCCGCTCCCCCCCCCCCCCCACAGCAAGAAGACTCTCACCAGATGTGCCACCTCAACCTTAGGCTTCCCAGCCTACATAACTCTAAGAGATAAACGTATTCCTTCTTAAGTTACCCAGTTCTAAGCATTTTGCTATAAGTAGTAGAAACAGACTAAAACAAAATGATTACAATTGCTTACAGGTTATTGAATAAAATAGAAACCCATGAGTCCATACTTGTATCGATACATAGAAAAATAAAGATTTAATGAAAATTGGAAAGTATTAGCCTGGTGCAAAATTAAGCGGTTTTAGTACAAAAATTCTACATAATGGTTACTAAAACTTGATGAAATTCTACATCATGGTTAGGATGCAATGAGAAGAACATAGCAGCATTTTTGTTATATTATTGCCAAACCATTATAGTCAAAGTCTAACCATTAGAAAATATAAAAAAAAAAAGAAAAAAGAAAAAAACAAAGTGCATACTCAAACTGTTTCCCAAACCTAGAAACATTCTACAAAAACACTTGCTCCATAGTTTTGGAAATTATACAGAATAGGAAAGTCAAGGTAATTTCAAAGAAAATGAGACACATGACAACTAAAAGCAAATTGAGATGTATTTTGAACTGGATAATTTTCCTATAAAGTAAATTATTAAGACAATTGTTGAAAGTTGAATGAAGCCTGAGGATTAGATGGCAGTAATGTGTCAATCTTAATATTCTTATTCTGGTGATTATGTTAGAAAATATCCTTGTTTCTAAAAAATAACCACAAATTATTCATAGATAATGGAGCACTGTGTAAATGTGTCATTCTGTGATTATGTTCAACTACTTCAAAGGGAAAAATTGCACTTTATTAGCAAATTCGATACAAGTTTGAGATTATTTCAAACATTTAAATATGTGTTGAAATGTGCATTTGGATGCTGAACAGCCAAAGAGGTGGACTGACTACTTTTTAATATATTACTTTCACCTTTAAACCTTTCCTCCCATATTCTGTTTTGTGATTCATAGGATATGTCTTTATGAATCATATTTCTCCCTTGAAAGTGGCTCCTTGTTAGAACTTACCAAGAAAGGGTACTAGCAGTAGCTTGCAAGCCTAGAGGAAGACACTAATTTTTCATATATACTTCCTTTAGTCTTCCTGTTTGTATCATTTCTGTTTGCAGTTCCTTTGAGTGTCACTGGAGTACCATCTCTTTACCTTGGCAAGAGCAGATCATTCATATTTGTAGTTGAATCACACACTCGCACATGTCTGAGCTTGAATTCTACAGGGACACTCATCTCAGCTTTTGAGTTTTAGTAAGTATAACTTCTTACCTATTTCTCCCAACCCTTGGGATGGAAGTTATCTTTTACAGTTGCACCAAAAGAAATATTTTTAAAAATCTCTCTCCCTCTCTCTCTTACATTTGCCTACTAACAACTTTATACCTAGTTAAGATTAGTAAGTTTAAAGTATGGAGAAATGTGACCCATCTTAAATATCAAATATACATTTTCTTTTATTCTTGCAATCATATCAATGAAGTGCTTGATGCTAGAACACCAACAGTTCATTCTTCACATTTTTGAGACATAGGTAACTTTTGGTTTTAATTTTCAACTTATGACAGTTAATGTCACAGAGGATAAGTATTAAAAAAAGAGATGAAATAACCTTCTAACAAAGTTAAATTAGGTAAAATATTGTGTATGTTTACGTTTTGAAGATACAATAAATGCACAATACACAATACACAACAGAGGAGTCATTATTTGATGCGGAGTGCCCTTCACTTGTCCTCCCCAAGGCATAGTGGAACACAGGCAGTCATATTACTTTTATCTTGATCAAGAATAAATCCTTGAATATTAATCTTAGTGAAAGGAAAAGAGAGAGGCAATTTGAAAATATGAATGGTAAAACAATAATTACAAGCACTTGATGCATACATAAAAAGCTGTGCCTGATAAGAATGATTAGGACTAATGTTAAAATATAATTGATTTTTGGAACCCATTACTTCTGTAAAAGAAGAGTAGAAATAAAGTATTAAACTTTTTATTAAATACACATCCGACTTAAACAATGTGGCAATGTAAAACCACTCAGAAAAACCGGGCAGGTTTGTGATGCTAAGTAACAGCAATCATATAAAATAATCTGGACCACTAGAGAAATACACATAGGAATATATTTTAGTTATCTGAAATATTAGGATCTAAGATAGATTTTTCTGACAATCAAATCTAATTATTAAGATAATATTTTTTGCTGAATAGAATGTAGTGTTCATATTTAATCTTTCATTATATTCAGTACTAATAATCTTTGATTTAAATGAGGAATGTGTATGTAATTGTTTAATAAATAATTATTATTGGTAAACTAAAGTGATAGTGTTTGGATAAAAGGGTTTTATCTTACAGTATTTTCTCCTTTTTATAATTTTCTATGAATACAAAGCAATAATAAATAATGCATTTAAAAGCACTTTCATATTTTTTTAAATAGTGAGTAGGTTTTCTGTAGAGAACATTCACATATTCCTTAAAATATTAATTCTAAACATTATTAATACATCTTACTGTGTTAGATTAGTATTTTTTCTAAGTTTTGAGATATACAATTTAAGAAAGAAATATTCTTAATTAGGTGTCAAGGGTTAGTTACATATTAAGTAGTAACTTGAGTAGACTTTTTCTTGAGTCATTAAATATAACCTGATTTAGTATCTATTAAAATTCAGTTAAGTTTATATTTGATTAATATAAAGTATGCCAAATGTATATTAGTGGATGTGATTACACATTTTTATTCTCACATTAAATGTGTAGCCTAGATATAAGCTACAATTATTTCTTAATTTTCCTCATTTTTTTTCTTTTTTAAATTTTCACTGGGTCTTATTATATGGTCAGAGTGTGGTAGAACTGCAATGGTTTACGAAAAGCAACTACCTGATTTGTTCAATGCATGATTCACAACTACTTAAATCCTTGCTATTCAGCTAAAGTTAAGTGAACAGATAAGGAGATACGCTTATGATAAAAAAAAAAAAAGTCCACTAAATCACTTGAAACAAGAAGTTGTTATTCTGTAGGGGCAGAATTTTTTGGTGAATGCTCATTTCTACTAGGATAAATAAGTAGTGATTCTGTATTTTTTTTGTTTTGTTCCTTATCATGAACTTCATGGATAATATATTGCCTATCACAGTTGTCTGTCTGCAAGTTTCAAGCCTGAATATTGACTGAGTTTTGTTTTTTTTGTTGTTGTTGTTATTTTGTATCTAGATTGTTTTATAACTCTATGCATGCCAAGAAAAGTACTGGTGATTTAATTATCTTCACTGAATCCTGAAATACAGAGTACACTTTAGCTTTGTTAGAATATCATAAGTAATTTTGTTTTACTGACATAATTTACCATTTTGATAGAAGAGTACAAAGTCCCTAAAACCGTGGTTTGGAAAAACTTAAAAAAAATTTATTGAGTACCTAGTGTATCTACTGCCATTAATGTTTGTTCATTAAGGAAGAATTCAACAAGAGTAGCATATGTAAATTTCATCCTTACAAGTAAATATCATTATCCAATTGGATTGGCAGGACATATGTGCCTATATTAACTAAAGGTATGTTTAGAGAAAGATATCAAATGCAATAATATACGTGGACAGGTAAAGACTTACACCATTAACATTATAGATCACATAGTTGTGGGGGTATTAAATTATGGATGTTTTCATGGAACAGTTGAACTCAAAATCCTGTTTGGGAATCTTAAGGGAAAGAATATCTTTAGAGCAAGAGTTAACAAATATTTTATTTAAAAGAACAAACAAACAAACAAACAGTAAATATTTTGGGAATTGTAGCCAAATACTTTCTGTTACAATCGGTTAACCTTGATGTGGTGGCATGCAAAGAGCCATAGAGAATCTATAAATGAATGAGTATGCTTTATTTCAACAAAGCTTCATTTATTAAAAAAAAATAATAATAATAAAATAAAACTAAAGGCTTGATTTGGTCCATGAGCCAAAGCTTGACAACCACCAGTTTAGGACATAAATCTTTTGTCTACAATAATATCACAAAATAAACCTAAATTTAAGAACTACCAAGTCATATCAAACAAAGTTTGCCTGTTAAAATTTTAATTCATGAAGAGAAATATAAGGATATATACTCTTAAATAAATGAATTTGTTTGTGTACATTTTTGCTGACTTTAATATTATGGTTTGGAAAAGAAATACAAAAACTGGAGAATGTGAATGCTTTATTGAATGAACCATATATATACCACTTGTATTCTATAAACTATTGATCTCTTAGAGATTATACATTAATTCTTTTAATAATGAAGGTAACTAAGAGAAAATAAGGTTTTCACCTATGTAAAAATATCTTTTATTAAAGTTATACTAATTTTTTTTTTCTGATACTTAAATGAAAAGAGAAAGATGGCTCTCTTATTGCAAATTTTCTTAGGGAGTCTAGCTTAGTCTCATAACTGGTAAACTAAAAACTGTTCTGTTCTACAATAAAGAGATAAATCTCTTCCTAGCAGGTTTATTGTGAGGATTAAAGAGATAAGATATTTAGAAACTCTAATGCAATGTCTGTATAGAGTTGGAAATCCCTCAAGATATTTAAGTTCTCTTTCTCCTTCCCCTTCTCATCAGGGAGAAATAGCCTGCAGACCAGAGAATAAGGAAAAGTTGTTTCCTGCCAAAGAATAAGCAGTAGTGTGAAATATAAAATTTTATTGTTGTGGTGAAAGAAAATTTCAGTATTACATTTTTGAAAACGATAAATGGACCCATATTTCCATTATATACCAACCTCACTTTATTTTTTATTTGATTTTGGCCTTATTTTTAGAAGAGTCCAAATCAAATAGTTTCAAATGCTTTATGCAAAATTCATCCATTGACAATGTTCATAGCATTTTCAATTGGTTTTATAACCATAATTAAGTCCTAAATGTTTTGTAATTAGGATGATTCTAAAGCTAAAAACTCATTAACAAGGTTGACAATATTTGAATATGTGAACAATTTTCACAACAGAGCCAAACAATCTGTTAAGGGATTCCTTGTTTTCAGATATTAAGATTCTACTACCTCTAAGCCACTATTCTCTAAAACTTTCCCAGTGTTCAAGTTGTTCTATAAAAGTTGGATTCACAAATTAAATAAATATTTCCAATAGAATTCCTTGCTCCCATATCCACCCAGGGCTTTGAAAAGCTTTATTTGTTTTTTCTTGTTAAAGGACGGCTTATATACCCTTAATCAGAGCACCATTTTATCCCATTTATTTACTTATTATATATTTTTATTACTTTACTGCATTAGAAAAGTTCAAATTAATACTACAATATAATATAGGTACACATCTATTAGAATGGCTGTAATACAAAATTGACAATATCAAGTTTTTGGTGAGAAAGTAGAGAAATTGGAACCCTCAAACATTGGTGGAGGGAATGTAAAATCTCATAGCCACTTTGGAACATAATTCAGTAGGCTTAAAACTTAGATGACAGGTTGATAGGTGCAGCAAACCCCCATGGCACGTGTATTCCTATGTAGTAAACCTGCACCTTCTGCACATATATCCCAGAACATATAGTAAAATAAAAAATATATATACACTTGACAGATGAGTTCGTAATTTCACTCCAAGATATTTGCTCAGAGAATTGAAAACTTATGGCCGGGCGCGGTGGCTCACGCCTGTAATCCCAGCACTTTGGGAGGCCGAGGCGGGCGAATCACAAGGTCAGGAGATCGAGACCACGGTGAAACCCTGTCTCTACTAAAAATACAAAAAAAAAATGAGCCGGGCGAGGTGGTGGGCGCCTGTGGTCCCAGCTACTCGGGAGGCTGGGGCAGGAGAATGGCGTGAACCCGGGAGGCGGAGCTTGCAGTGAGCCAGGATTGCGCCACTGCACTCTAGCTTGGGTGACAGAGCAAGACTCCGTCTCAAAAAAAAAAAAAAAAAAAAGAAAACTTATGTGCATGCACACACACACACACCCCTCCTTAAAATGTTTTAGTAGCATTGTTCTTCATTAACAAAAGTGGAAAACAACCACAAGATTCTTCTATAGGTAAATAGATAAACTATGTTAAATATATAAAACTGAATACTATTCAGCAATAAAAAGGAACAGACTACTATTGTTATGGTGTATATGCTATTTGGTACATATATTGTGGTACACATTAACCTCAAAAATGTCAGGCTAAGTAGAAGAAGCCAGATACAAATTGTCTTGTATGGGCTAAAATTTCAAGTTCTACCTTTATGTCCTTGGGCCTGCTAAGTCCTCAGAGGTCTAATGGTAACTCTCCTGCTCTTGCTAGGTATGTCCCCATTCAAAGGGAAAGGGTTCCTATACAGCTAGTCCCTGTATCAGTCAGACCAACTGCACTCCACCTGCTCCTCAACCTAACAGTTTCACTTCCCTTACAGCCTACAAAAGTATTCAAACAAATTAGTCACACCTTCCATGGGAATCAGGGAACATCTTACCCACTCCACTTGTCACTAGAAAGCCTGCCTCCCAGAGCCCCTACTGATTTACTGTGCTCCAGAGTGCATCTCTGTGTGGCCCAGTGCCCCCCTGCTTCAGGCTGTGAGTGTATGTAACTAATTACCTGCAATCGAGCTCATCTGTGTGGTATCAGGTGTTGTGTGTTCAGCTATTTTATACTATTTGGAGTGAGGGAGCCCTCCTTCACCAACCAAATTAGTGGTGGAGGTGATCAGAACACAAATGATCCCATTTATTGCCAGGAATTGAATAAATTCCTGGGAAATTGAAGGAAGCATTGATTGGCAACATGAACAAAGAAACTCTTTTGGTGACAGAAATGTTTTATAACAGGATTGTGTGATATCTTACAACTCTATAAATTTACCAAATATTTAATTACAAACATTCACAATGGTGTATCTTATGGAATGAAAATTTACTTCAATCGACTGTTATACAAAAAAATAAATAAAAGATAGAAAATGTACAAGAATAACTGGCAGAAAGTAAGCAGAAAAACTGAAGTATTTTTAGTTTCATGTAGTTAAAAATAAAATATATTTTACATATACATCTAAAATAAAACTTACTTTTCAATTTATTTTATAACAATATATTTAACAATATTTATATTATAAAATAAGATGTATATGTAAATATACATCTTATAAAATATGTACATAAATAATCTACTTTTAATTTATTGTATAAAACATTATATATACATATATAATATATATATTATATCTATATATAGATTTTGGTGAGAAAGTAGATAAATTGAAACCTTCAAGCATTGGTGGAGGGAATGTAAAATCATGTAGACACTTTGGAGCACAAGTGGGTAGATTCTTAACAAGTAAGATATAAACTTGACAATGACCCAGTAATTTCACTCCCAGATATTTGCCAAGAGAATTGAAAACTGATGTGCACAAACACATACACAGACACACACACACACACACACACAGACACGACTCCTTAAAAATGTTTTAGTAGCTTTGTTCTTCATCAACAAAAGCCGAAAAGAACCAGAGTATGTGTGTATGTATATATGTATATATAAGTATATATGTATATATACACACACGTGTATATGTATATATGTATATATGTATATATACACACACACATACACATACCCTTTTTGTTTATGTTAGTCTAGATCATCTGAGAAACATCACTGAGAGAAAACTAAGAGGGAACAGTAGGGCTGGGAGACCCGTGAAAACCACGATGGCAATCTGATCCTCCGTGAAAGAAAAAGACAAAAAGCAAGACAGGATGAAGGATAGTTAGGTGGAAGTGTTTTAAGCTGCAGTGCATTTCTAAGAAAAGTTCAGCAAGTTCAATTAATTCTAACAGAGGAATCCCACATCACCCAGGAAGGGGCATACCTTACTATCCTAACCACACTCAGTCATCAAATAGTAGCAGCGTGTGGGAAGAGAAATACAACAATGGATTTTAGAGCGCAGCAGTCCAGACTCTCAGTCAATTATTCTCCCTTACATCAAAGAGGCACAGCCTCACTGCTATCACAACGTTCTATTTTCATTGTAACTGAAGGAGAGCTTTCATTAACCTGGGAAGTCAGATTGGCTTTTCTACGCTGTTTTGAAATATGTCTGTCGACCCAGTGAAATGATAACTTGAATGGAAAAGTTGACTAGTAACTCCGTGTACATGACCAGGATTTGTTTCACTGGAAGGTTTTTAATTAGCATGAACACATGAGATGTCACCTGAATAGGTAGAGCTATACGTGTTTGTTTTCTGTCCACTATCTTTGTTGCCAAATTCCCTAGAAAAGTTTATAGAAGGAATGGATATTTTTTAAACCTGTATGAAAGAAGAGAGGAAATTATATGAAAGCTTTGTTCTCTAACTTTTTATGAATCAGACTTTCTTTCCCAAATATATTCTAAGGGGGTGATATTTAATTTGAAACATATTTTATATAATTTCTCCAAATATCTTATCCAATTGATAGTTCAACTATTATAATGCAAACAATTTGGAAGAATACTTTGTGTATAAAAGTCAGAAAATATTTTGTCATTCATTTAAATGTTAATTACCTTCTTTTTAAAGATAATATCGTTCAGATTTGTTATTGACACATGTTCAAGCAAATATTCTGCAGAAATATAATTGAGATATTTTCCTAAGAAAAACTACTGTGATTAAACACTTCTGTAATTTTATTTCCAATATATACTTATATTTTTAGTACAGACATATTTTTATAAGCATTTCATTTAAAAATCTATATACTGCTGTTAGGGAATTAACAATAATTGGAGTATGTATACATTTTTCAGAGAATTGAAAAGAATTAAAAATACCATATTTTTAAATTGAAATATTTGATCATTATTTCTGTTTCAAAACACTGCATGCCTATGTGCTAGAGTACTTATTAACATGGATAAAGAGAAAATCAGGCAGTTAATGACTAGAAGTTGTTATTCAAATTTTAAAAAAAGAATTTTATATGCTATGCAGGATTCAATTTGGCGAAATGCGAACTTTAACCTAAAAACATATCACTTCTTCTTCTCTCTCTCTTTTTCCATCTAAAGAGGAAGGAAAAGTTTACTTTATGAAAGAAAATCTCTAGTATCTTTTTATGGGAAAGTAAAAGTTTGTTTTGTTGTTAAGAATCTCAACTCTGGATTTAAACTGCTGCTTGGGTTGAAGCTTATCTCTTTCATGTGAACTCTTGAACTCTTGGGGAGTTTACCTAACCTATGTGAACCTCGCTTTCCAAAACTGTAAGTGAAGATTATAATGAAATCCACAATATAGATTTGTTGAGGGGATTAAATAGAATATTTGTTAGGCATGAAGGATAGTTCTGAGAACACTGCTAGAATTTAGTAAGTATTGCTTTCATTAGTAACTCTTTTTGGTATAGTTTTTTAAAAACCGGAGTGCCTTCATATTGTATTATATGTTAATGTAAAACTTATATATAAGTTATATGTGAATATAATAGTCAGACAAGCTAAATTAATAGTTTTAAAAATGAATAAAGTCACTAGCAGAGCTGAATGATTTGAACAGTACACATATGCACTCCCTGATTCGTTCCATTTATTGTAGTGTTAGACCACTCTTTAGAATAGATAAAATACTAGTAGACAAATAACATGAAGGCAGCTGGGTAGAGCATTCATTAAGTTTATAACGATTTACCTCTTTTTGTGTAGAAGCAGAATTCATAGGTGTTTTAATCTAATAAACTTTCACACTGGCTTCCATTATACTGTTACAGATGTCAAATGTATTCCCACAGGAAAAAGTGTGTTGACTCCAAGAAATCATAAAACTCATATTTCATATGGCTGCAAATCTTCCGAAATCATGTGTAACGTAGATAGACTTCTAGGTACCGTCTTTGCAGCAATTTCATGAAAACTGACAGTGAGGAAAAACTGCAGCTATTGGATAATTTTTCTTTGAACTTTGCTCTAAGAACACATTGCCTGAAGAGTCTTTTGTTTTCCCAGCAGGGCTTCAAGAGCGAAGTCAATTAAATATATATTTGTATATATTTAATATATATATATTTAAAATTTAAAAATACATTAAATATATATTTAAATATATATTAAATATTTATTTATATTTTAAAATTTATATTTTAAAACAAAAATTTATATTTCTAAATATATATTTATATTTTAAAATATATTATACATTAAATATGTATTTATATTTAAAATATGTTGTAGATTTAAGATATATTTATATTTTAAATATAAATATTTATTAATATATATTAATGTTTATATATACATTTAAAATATATATTTATATCTTTAGTAGATATATGTAAATATATATTTAAAAATATATTTATATTTATAATATTATTTAAATATATAAATTTATATATTTAACTATATTAATATATTTATATATTTAAATATCTTTATTAAATATAAACAAATAATATAAATATATAAAAATAATTATATAATATATGTATTTTAAAAATCCATGGAGATAGAGTTGGCCTGAAAAGGAATATCAACAAAGTTTATCTAATTAACTTTTACATAATATTTTATTAAAAAACAGAATGATACACATTTTCTTCAAGATTACATGAAACATTCACTAAAATATACCAAATCCTGGGTTACAAAACACATCTTAATAAATTAATAAGAATATAAATCTTACAAAGTATATTTTTAAACACAATGAAATTTAACTAGAGATAAAAGAAAGAAAGAAAATTCTCAAATATTTGAAGATTATACAGCATAATTGTAAATAATATATGGGTGGGAAAAATGGCTCTAGGAAAATTTTAAAAATATTTGAAAATATTTTGAAGTAAATAAAAATGAAAATGCAACTTAGCAATATTGTGGGACACAGTAAAAGCAATACTTTCAGGGATATGCGTAGACAAAGGAGAAAGATAAAGTATTAATAATATAATCTTCCACCAAAGGACTCTAGAGAAAGGAAAATAATTTAAACCTAGGAGAATGGATACACAAACTGTGGTACATTCCTATAGTAAACTATTATTTAATGATGAAAATAAATGAGCTCCTAGGCCATAAAAAATATGGAGAAACCCTAACTGTGTATTACTAAGTGAAATAAATCAATTTGAAAAGGCTACAAATTGTATGATTTCAACTGTGTGATAGTTTGGAAAAGTCAAAACTATAGAGACAGTAGTGAATTAGTCATTTCCAGGGATTCAGGGAGAAACAGGGATGCATAAGTGGAACTCAGGGTAGTTTTAGGGCAACAAAAGTATTTTGTATGGT
This sequence comes from Macaca fascicularis, assembly GCF_037993035.2. Lineage (NCBI taxonomy): Eukaryota > Metazoa > Chordata > Mammalia > Primates > Cercopithecidae > Macaca > Macaca fascicularis. Next base: position 89,603,017 of record NC_088380.1, on the reverse strand, counting down.
ATTGTAATAGTGGATACATGTTATTATACATTTGTTAAAATCTATAGAATGTACAATACAAGAAGTGAACTCTAATGTAAACTATGAACTTTAGTTAATAAAATGCACCAGCATTGGCTCATCAATCGGAACAAATGTATTGAACTAATGCAAGATACTAATAGAGGAAACTATGGGATGGCAGACGGGAATTCTATGTGTTTTCTACTCAATTTTTCTACAAACCTACAACTATTCTGAAAATGAAGTCTTTTTTTTTTTTTTCTTTAAGTAAAGGAATAGAGAATTTCTGAATCAAGCAGTGTAAAAGGACATGGAACAACTTTGGCCTTATGCTTAAGAGCACATATCATATATATAAACACCTCAGATGGCTAAAACAGTGAGGTAGTTCCTACAAAAAAAGACCAAAATTTAATTCCTTAGATTGTTAAGAATAAAGAATAACTTGGCATAGATCCAAGATTTTTGATCAGCTAAAAAAAAGTATTCAATTATCAAGATTATAGGATATTAAAATTAAGTAGAACAAAATTTCAGGTTGATGTTGAATAACAGAGTGATCTTCCTTAGTATCTATTTTGTCATGTAATTTGTTGCTCAAAATATCAAAAAGATAATTTTATGAGTTAATTATGAAGAACTTGTATTGGATCTGATAAATATTTGTAACATGAATTTATATGTATCATTAATATCATCATGCTATAAATCTCACTTTTAGAAATGTTATCCCATTATGGAAAATTGTCCTTAGAAAAACAGAAGTATAATGTGCTGAGCTAGGTATTCTAGAAAAACATATGCAAAACTTTAAAGTGTCCTGAACTTAAGTTAACGTGGTTATTGATTTTAATGGCTGGGCTTTGTTAGAAGCCAGAAAGCCCAACATTGATAGTACACAAGGCAATACAACACTCATTATTGCCTTTGTTTAACTAATGTATAGCATTTCAGAGTAAACTATCAAAGGTTGTTGGTGACTGGAAATACAGAGATCAAATTGGGTGCAATATATTCAAATGGAGAAAAAAATGTATACCTTAATTTAAAAAGAAAATAATATTCTAATCCTGTGTTTAGGAACACAGGATAGAATAATAAATTTATCTTAATTTGCGATAAAGTATTAATGAGTATAGTTGATGATTTTTTGAGCCAAAGAATACGTGCTTTTATTAATTTGTATTTCTTAGGTCCTTGATAAAGATTTTAGGTATAAACCCAAGTCTCTGTGTTTTCAAACATAAAACTTGCATTCAAAACGAATTCATAAATAAAGGCGCTAGCTCTCTGAACCAAAATAACTTGTAAGGTAGTTGAACAAGCCTAACAAAAATGGTGTGCCAAAATGCAACTTTACTTTTATTTCCTTCTGTCATTTTAAAATGTGTGGAGTGGTGGAGGCTCCCCTACCTTCATAAAAACTTGAAAATAATACATTAGTTTCCTTAATTCACATTTAGGTATTAGGCAGAACTATTACTATAATTACTCTAATTGAGAATGGCAACTGCAATTCAAAAATCAGTTTCTCAAAATACAACCGTGTATGTATATATATGTGTGTGTGTGTGTGTGTGTGTGTACATACAGTTGTATTATATACCTACATATAAGTGTGTGTGTATATATATAAGTGTGTGTATATATATATACACTTGTGCTTTTGGTAAAATCTTTGTCCCAAGCTGGAGCATATTGCAGTCTGGCTGCTTGCTATGAAGAGGCATTTTCCTTTACCCTTCTGTTTCCCCACTTAGCATTTCTCCTCTCTTGAGTTGACAATTTAAGTTGCTGAAGCTTTCTGGGATGGCCCGAGATGAGTGATGATAAGAGGAAGAACATAATCTTATTCATGGAATGCATCTTTATGGTGATTTGCAGATGCACTGACTTTCTCATGTAGATGCCTTCTACTAGAACCCTCCAGGTGAAAATCCTATGGTCTTGGTTGTGCTACTCTGATATGGTTTAGATTTGTGTACCCACCCAAATCTCATGTTGAATTGTAATCCACAATGTTGAAGAATGGTCCTATTTGGAGGTAATCCAATGATGGGGTAGGATTTCCTCCTTGCTGTTCTCTTGATAGTGAGTTCTCACAAGATTTGCTTGTTTAAAAATGTGTGGCACCTCCCCATTTCCCTCTCTTCCTCCTTCCCCAGCCATGTAAGTGATGCCTGCTTTCCCTTTACCTTCCGGCATGATTGTAAGTTTCCTGAGGCCTCCTCAGACATGCTTTCTGTACAGCCTGTAGAACTGTGAGTCATTTAAACCTGTTTTCTTTATAAACCTACCCAATCTCAGGTAGTTCTTTACAGCAATGCGAGAACAGACTAATACATACTTTCTTCTCTGTTCCAGGTTCTGACACCTCCGCTTCACACAAAACACTCCACTTTAGAGTTCCTTGGCCCCTTAAAGTAAGTTTCACAAGTCAAAACTTGAACCAGCATGAAAATAGCTTTATCTCATGTGTGGTCCACGCTAGGTCCTTGGTAAATATTCAGTCTCATCTTAGAGTACAGTTCCGAGTATAGCTACTTTCTAGATACAGCAACACCTGATCTTAGCTTTGCCTTCTAGCAACTGGACAGAATATCTCTCTTGCCCTCCACATTCCTTGAGATGGAAGTCAGACCCAGGTCACTGCATTCCCCCAGATACAAAGAACCTACATCAAATTATCTCAGTGTACCAACAAGGCTTGAGAAGAGGGTTAGATGCTTGTTAACTTTTCCTCTTAGGGTTAAAGAAGTAGAACTTATATCACAACTTTGCCCTTAAAATACATGGTAAAAATTTCTCTCTTTTCAAAACTTATGACTCTTTGCTGTTCTGGATATAAATGAAAGACTGAAGAGTTGGGAAAACACTTACTATTTACATATACCTTTTTTCACTTTGGAATTTTAGTTTGTATTATCATGATGCTTCAAGTAAAACTTTCAATTTATTCCTTTGTCTACAATTTTACTTCCTTGTTTCAGGCCTATCTGAAATTCAATATCTCATTTAGGTCTCATAACAATTCAATGGTGAATATTCTCACAAATCCAAGGTGAATATTTTCTAACTATTTCCATTTTATAACTGAAGAAATTGAGGAGTAGACAGATCAATTCACTTGCCTAAAGCCAAAGGTAGTAAGTACTGCAGAGATTAAGGTCAACATTGATTGCACCTTTCAAGAGTATGTGCTCTAATCCACTATTCCATGCTACACACTGCTGTCATATAAACCAAAGAATGTGTGAACTCCATGGCTGAAATTATGACTAGTCACAACAAGTTTTTCTTTGTTTTATGGAAGAAACACAGGTGCATGTAAGTTTTGAACTAGGACAAGAAAAATCTGTTAACTGACTTCTGTACTCTATTCTGAAAGTCAGACTGCTATCATATAAAATTAGTTAAATGCATTCCATAAATTATTATTCATTCTCCCAGAAATATAAATATTTATATTAATTTGAATACAAATTTTAATTTCTACTTATTTTTATTTTCACTGTACAGTTTCCGAAAAGCCTTGGTATTACTGAGATTTTGACCTTTAGGATTTCACATGTGAATTCTGAGAGTTTGCTATGAAATATCTTAGTGGAAAAAGGGAGGAAGTAGGTAACAACTCTACACAATTCTTTATAAAAATTCAGGTTAAGTTTAAGACTGAAGTGATAATTCAGTAAATCTGCATTTCCATTGAAAGCAATAACCACATTCCTGAGGTCACTACAGACCAAATTTGTTTACAAGAAACAGTAGGTAAGAGCCACACATAGATGATATGCAAAATTTTATGTCATGGTTACAGTATGTTATTGAAGGGCCAAACACAGAAAATTATGTGTATTTCTATAAAATATATTGTTATGGGATTCTTATCAGTATGTATTCAATAACATGATAGAAATAAATAAGTAATGCATTATTTATTAATAGAGTTAATCATAACTTTGTTCTTTTTTTTTTTTTTTTTTTTTCTTTTTGAGACCGAGTCTCCCTCTATCACCCAGGCTGGAGTGCAGTGAGTGGCCGTATCTCAGCTCACTGCAAGCTCTGCCTCCCGAGTTTATGCCATTCTCCTGCCTCAGCCTCCAGAGTAGCTGGGACTACAGGCGCCTGCCACCTCACCCGGCTAGTTTTTTGTATTTTTTTTAGTAGAGACGGGGTTTCACCGGGTTAACCAGGATGGTCTCGATCTCCTGACCTCATGATCCGCCCTTCTCGGCCTCCCAAAGTGCTGGGATTACAGGCTTGAGCCACCGCACCCGGCCCATAACTTTGTTCTTAATGACATCTTTATAAGAATGTTAATTGTTTTCTTCTCTTTAGCATCAAGTATAGTCTTTTGCTTTAAAATTTGTATATCTTTTATATATATTTAAGGTACTGAACAGAAATACTTTGGCATGTGATCAAAATTTTAAAATTTTTACTTTATACTTTGCAAGTAGATGAGGTTAATGTTGTGTACTTTGAGGATGTATTTTATAGTTTCCTTCATTTGTGATCCACACTCTATGTTTTACTTTGTATTGCCTCTTGTGCACACATTTCTAATGTGAGTTATCTTGCTATTGTAAGATATTCTACTATGTATATATGTATATATGTGTGTATGTATGTATGTAAGTATCTATCTATCTATCTATCTATCTATCTATCTATCTATGGTTTGGCTCTTTGTGCCCACCCAAATCTCACCTTGAATTGTAATCCTCATAAACCCCATGTGTCAAGGGCAGAGCCAGGTGTAGGCAATTGGATCATGGGGCATTTTCCCCCATGTTGTTCTATGATAGTGAGTTCCAAGAAGATATGATGATTTTATAAGCATCTGGCATTTCCCCTGCTGGCACTGAATTCGTCCTGCCATCTTTGATGAAGGTGTCTGCTTCTTCTTTGACTTCCACCATGATTGTAAGTTTCCTAAGGCCTCTCCAGCAATATGAAACTGTGTCAATTAAACCTCTTTCTTTTATAAATTACCCCATTCAGTTACTCATGTATTTCTTCATAGCAGTATGAGAAAGAACTACTAGAGTAAATTGGTACTGAGGTAGTGAAGTGCTGCAATAAAAATAACCAAAATGTGGAAGTGACTTTGCAACTGGGGAATGAGTAGAGACTGAAACAGTTTAGAGGGATCAAAAGAAGATAGAAAGATGTGTGAAAGTTTGGAACTTCCTAGAGACTTGTTGAATGGCTTTAACCAAAAGAGTGATAGTGATATGGACAGTGAGGTGGTCTCAGATGGAAATGAGGAACTTAATGGGAACTTAATGGGAACTGGAGCAAGGTGACTCCTGCTGTGCTTTAGCAAAGAGGCTGGCAGCGTTTTACCCTGCTCTAGATATCCATGGAACTTTGAACTTGAGAGAGATGAGGAGGAAAAGATTTCTAAGTGGTGAAATTTTCAAGAGGATGAGAGTTTGGAAAATGTGAAGCCCGATGATGCTACAGAAAATAAAATCCCATTTTCTGGGGAGAAATTCAAATCTGCTGCCGAAATTTGCATAAGTAACAAGGAGCCCAATGTTAATTGCCAAGACATTGGGGAAAATGTCTCCAGGGCATGTCAGAGACTTTTGAGGAAGCCCCTCTCATCGCAGGCTCAGAGGCCTAGGATAAAATAATGGTTTCATGATCAAGGCCCAGGGCCTTGCTGCTTTGTGCAGTCAAGACTTGGTGCCTTGCATCCCAGCTCAGGCCATTGTTTGAGAGGGTGCCTTGGCAGTTTACATGTAGTGTTCAGCCTGTGGGTGTACAGAAGTCAAGAATGGAGGTTTGGGAACTTCTGCCTAGATTTCAGAGGATTCATGGAAACATCTGGATATCTGGACAGAAGTTTGTAGTTTCTCATGAAGAAACTCTGCTAGGGCAGTGTAGAAGGGAAATGTGTGGTTAGAGTCTCCCCATAGAGTCCCTACTGGGTCACCACCTAGTGGAGCTGTGAGAAGATGGCCACCATTCTCCAGACCCCAGAATAGTAGATCTGCCGACAGCTTGCACTGTGAGCCTGGAAAAGCTGCAGACATTCAATGCCAGCCAGTGAAAGCAGTCAGGAGGGGGGCTGTACCATGCCGAGCCACAGGGGCAGGGCTTCCCAGGGCCTTGAGAGGTGACCTCTTGCATCAACTTAACCTAGATGTAAGACATGGAGTCAAAGGATATCATTTTGGAACTTTAAGGTTTAATGACTGCCCTATTGGATTTTGGACATGCATGTTTTGGCAAATGTCTTCCATTTTAAATTGGAGAATTTATCCAATGCCTGTACCCCATTGTATCTAGGAAGTTAACTAACTTGTTTTTAAGTTTACAGGCTCATAGGTAGATAGGACTTGTCTTTTCTCAGATGAGACTTTGGACTGTGGACTTCTGAGTTAATGTTTCAGTGAGTTAAGCTCATTTAAGACTTTGGGAGACTGTTGAGAAAGCATGATTGGTTTGAGATGTAAAAAGCCATTAGATTTTTGAGGGATCGGGGCAGAATAATATAGCTTGGCTCTGTATCCCCACCCAAATCTTACCTCAAATTGAAATCTCTGTAATCTTCATGTGTCAAAGACAGGACCAGGTAGAGGTAAGTGGATCACTTTCCCCCATGCTGTTCTCATGATTAGGAGTGAGTTCTCACAAAATCTCATGGTTTTATAAGCATCTGGCATTTCCCCTGCTTGCACTCACTCCGTCTTGCCACCATGTGAAGGAAGTGCCTGCTTCTCCTTTGCCTTCCACCATGATGTTAAATTTCCTGAGGCCTGCCCAGCAATTCAGAACTGTGAGTACACTTCTTTTCTTTATAAATTACCCCATCTTAGGCACTCAGATATTTCTTCATAGCAGTGTGAGAATGGACTAATATATACATACATACATACATATGTATATGTATATACACACATGTGGAGACAGAGGGAATTCAAGTTTATACTCTCTGACAAGTGTGTATGTGTGTATTCATTGAAATAATTTATTTAATTATGGGTGGTTTGGAAAAACTAATTTACAATTGTAAAATATGGCTTGAGAGCAAATTTTACTAGTCACAGTTACTCCAGATTGTGGTCCAACTCAGACGCAAATAAACCACCTCACAAAAGAATCAGAAGAAGCATCAGTTCTATAGTTGGTTACTTGGGTAGTATACCTTTCACAGCACAATGGAGAAAAGTAAGCAGAAAGTTATTTAGCAGTTATTACAAACATATTACAGTATTTAACAATGTATCGACAAAATATTTTTAATTATTGATCTTTGATTCCTTAGTTATATATCTCACATAGACATAAATTATATATTTAGAAATAAGTATTTAATCATATTTCAAATAAAACGTATCAAGGAACTCGTAATGTAGGATATTCAAGAACTAAAGACAAATTGCATTTTGCAGTTCAGTGTGGACCCTTCCCTAAAGTTATTTAAACTTAAGAAAAGAAATGCATATGACAACACATACCCTCTTACAGAATGTGTCTTGAATCCATATCCTTGTTTTAGCTATATCATTAAAATATGCTTAACAATTACATAAATAAAAGGTTTCTTTTAGAGTCTAAACTGTTCTTATGGAGATTACAAAGTGGTTGTAAAGATGAGCACCATTAGCATAATCTGTAGAGGAGGATGGATGAATAGATTCATCTACAGTGTTTTCCAAAGGGCATAGTAAAATAATAAATGACAAATAATGATCCTTTCCATTCCCATGATTATGTAAATGCTCCCCGGGAGGACATTTATTATCAATTCTGTCATTGATATCACCCTTCCTTCTGTTGACTAGGGCTGATTGCTTTTGAAGATCCGATTACTAAGCACTTCATAAAATGAAGCATGTGATGCTATCAGTCAGCACCACCTAAGAAATGTCACTGTGAAATTCCTTTGTTGTGAGCAATATTTTAAAGCAAATAGTCAGACACCTCCATTAGGTGTGCTGAGCTTCTCCAGCATCATAAGTAGAAATGGCTCTTGCAACAAACCGAAATCACATATTGTTTTTTGGTTTTTTTGGTTAATGGTTAGTTAAAGTATTACTCAGCATGAAGTTATTTCATTCAATGTTAAAAATGGGTTTATAGAAACATATGTGTCATATACACATAGAAAATACCAAGAAATATATTTCCTTTTCAACAACACTGTACAATCCTAGGTGGCATGATGCTAGATTGTGTAATCATATTCTTTCTTGGAATTGGTTATCTCTGTTTCCAAATAACCAAAGAATATATATGTATTATAACATGATAATCTATATGTATTAGATCTAATAAATTTATATAATTTTATAAATACCAACTCTATATGAATTTCCTGGTTTTGCATAAAATGTGATTCAATATCAAATAATTGAGTGAATATTATTATAAAACTTTTTCTCAGCTAATCATTTAAAACACATAAGAAAAAACAGAAATGGCTCTAGCATCTGAAACACTTTTACTATATTTAGTCAACTGGTTTAATTATGCATCCACTCTGTGCAAACACCATAGAACAATATAAAGAAAATGAACAAAAAGTTGAGACTATAAGCATTCATTTCAATGGCCTTTTAAATAAATAATTTGTAAATAATTTAGAAAGCAGCTCTGAAAAGAATAGGTAAAAAAGAATGAATGAGAGAGTAGCATGGAATTATATTCAGGAATAGAGAGAACTGGAGAAAGAGAACTGAAGGTTTCATGAGTCAATGTGTCTTCTGCTTAGCCTGGTTAGTGTATTGTGAATCATTTCAGCAATTACACTGCTCAAAAGCATAATAGTCATTAATGAAAAACTTGCATAATGTTTATTACATGCCTGACACTTTTCTAAGATTTTTGCAAATATCAACTTGTTTAATACATTCCCTGCCAAAGGAAAAAAAAAAAAAAACCTTATTAGGTAGATATTATTGTTTCCATTTGAAAGATGAGACAGCTGGCTCAAAGTCACACAGCTGCAGAGTAGGAGGATATGGATATAAAACAAGGTAACTGGGTTTCCAGACCCTGTACTTTTAAGCAGTATTGTAATGCCACTTTCTTCATTGAGACTATCTTAAAAAAAAAATCACCGAAATAATGTTTGTTCAAGTCATAGCCACACAAATAGTCTGTTTAATTAAAAGTTATCAGCCCAATAATGTGTAAAAGTTGTTTTCAGTAATTCATGTCTAAGCAGCTGATTTTTTCAGGTTGTGCTGAATCCTGATCAGTAATAAGTAATGAATATATTTACATTCATTTCTAATTAGTATTAAATATATTTTGTGGAAACTTATCTCCATTTTCTCTGTCTTGAACTTTTAAACTTTATTTGCTGATTAATAAAGCAAATATATAATTAGGGCCTATATATAAGGCACCAAGAGAGAAAAAGTAAATACGTTTAGTTCCCACAGCCCAGAAGGTCACAATCTAGTGATACTTAGTGTCTTCATTATGTCTTCTTATTCTGCTTTTAAAACAACTTTCCAGAAAGAAGTGGAAATAAATTAAACTGAGTAATTCTGACATTTTAAGTGTTATTACAGCATTATTTGCCTTCTAATAGAGATCACATTTTTAGATTTATGGCAGAATTTTAGAAATCATCCAGAATAGGAAAGCATAATTATAATTATAAAGTTTCCAAAGAACTTTAAAATTTTTGCCACAAAGAATGGTTGCTGATCTGTAAGTAAAGAAAGCCTAGATAATTGGGGTGGTTGTTAGGTCCTAGGTGAATAAATTTGTTTTGATCCATATATGGTTCGATTTTTTTTCATTCCTTTTATCCTCAGTCACTTAGACTACATCCTGACATTCCTTAACCCACATTCCTTATTACACAATCAAGCTTCTGTAATAAGCTATCAAAAATATATTTATGCATTACACTCTGTTTCCAGTTTTTGTCAACATACTTAAAATCCATACATATTGATATACATAGTTTTAATTCACATATCTTACTTCTTTTAGGGAGATGCCATTCATTTCCATATGTTTAAACTATTTAATGTTATAGTTGTTTGCTTATACTATTTGCTATTATAGGTAATATTGCAATTAACATCCCTATATATGTTTCTTTGGAATATGTGTTTGTGTCTATGTGTGTATATACCAAAAATAAATGCATTAATTGATTAGTTAGGTTACATATCCATGACCAGAATTGCCATGTAATCGAGAATTACAAAATCACTTCATAGGATAGGTGAATCATTTATCATCCTAGCAGGATGGAATAAAGGAGTCTTTTTCCCTATAGCATTGCCAGCACTTGATATCTTGATATTATTCATATTTAAAATAGAGACATTTTGAATTTTGCAGATTTTACAGTAATATATCTGCATTTAAAATGAAACTATTGTCAATTTTGTAGAATATAGAGTAGTCTCTCTCTCTCTCTGTCCCAACCTTTTCTCTCTTTCTCTTTAATTAGCATTCTCATCTTTACTAATGAGTTTGACAAAACTTTTCTATACTTAATCGTCTAACATTATTTTTTATTCATGCTTCTATTGGACTTTCTCATCTATAGTTCCTCACTTTCATTAGTCCCCTGTATCTGGAGTACATGCTATAAATATTTCACTCATATATCAACCACCTGTTAAATTGTAATATAAAGAATGTTATATTCCCTGAAGTGTAAGTTCTTGACATGATACTCCATTCCTCCAATATATCTTAGTGTGCAATTTCTATAAATTAGAAACATTTTCCTATATTACAAAACATATAGAAAAAAACAAAATACAAATAATTGTTAAAAAGTCAAAAAATTAAAATTGACACATTATTGCCACTGATCCTCAGACTCCACACAAATTTCCCCAACTTGTTTGAGTTCCTAATGTTATCAAGACCGATGTCTCATCTTTAGTGTGCATGTCTCTTCAGATTTGAACTGAAATTACCTTACAAAGGGGAACTTATTATAACAAAATTAAATTGTTACATGGAATACCAAGGCTAAAATATACGCCAGGTAAAAGAATGTAAGCTCCACAAGGGCAAAGACTTTCTTGGTTTTGTTCACTGCCAAATTCCTGTCATTTATTACAGAGACTTTTAAATAACAAGCATGAACTAAATATTTTATTCATGAGTGAATGAATAATGAATATATGTGAGAAGTAGTCTTCTGGAATGCTTTTTCTGGTGCCTACTTCAATCATCGCCGTTCCTATTAACCAATTATTCTGCCAACAGTGGTAACTGTTAACTAGTCCTCAACTTCAGGCCCCTTGAGATCATCTGATTTCACTTTCACACTTATAGTTTCAAAAATTGTAGGAAAGTATAATTGGCTTAGTTGGAATTCAGATTCCTAATTAGGACTCCCATTGTACCCATCAGTTATGAAAAGGGAACAGGGTCCTACAGTATTATTTTAATGGTACTTTCTAAAGGAGGCCTTGAGGATAGAGCATTTGAAATATAGTGTCCCAAATAAGGGTATTATTTTGAAAACAAGAATAAAATATTTATTTTATTTTCTTTATTTGAGTTTTTTAGATTAAAAAATAACTTAGGCATCTTTTAATAATCTCTGACCATGATGTTGCTATGTTAGTCACTTTTCATTCATCATAAATATTTAACAGTTTGGCCCTATGTAAATTGGTCATTTTATACATCAAAATATCCTTTGATAATTTTCTACTTACTTGCATCTTTGGCTAATCCCTTTCCACTTACTTGAGGGACAATACTGTTCCTTTTTTCTCTTGTTTTAGTGTGTTCTTTCATCACTACAACAAGCCCTGCCAAGAGGGAATTTCTCGTTAGGCTATTCTTTTGGACTCAAAACGGAGGCTAGTCTTTTGGACTCCAAATTCACATGTTTGATTGCCTTCTCCTTTTATATCTACTAGCCATCATAAACAAGACATAACATAAGTTCTTGACTGGATTTCCCCCTCACCACTCCAAATCTTCTTCCTTCCTATATGTGCTAATTTGGCAGCGAATGGCACCTCCATCTACTATTGGTATCAAGCCACATGCAAATCATACCTGACCTTCTTCTTTTCTTCAACCACCCCAAATAAATTTATTGTTAAATTATTTGATTCTGCTATTAAAATAAATTATGAATCTGACATCTTTCTTAATATTCAAGGCAACAGCTTAGATAAGTGGTCTTCCTCAATGAAGTGGAAAATTGCTATAATTTTCCTAGATAGGACACCTGAACCACACTTCGTCTCTTTTAAACTGATATATTACCATCAGTTCAGGTTTTCTTCATATTTGTACAGGTTTATTGAGTTAGAATCAACAAGATATTAGCTACACATATTTAAAATATGCAATTTGATGAGTTTTGACAGGTATACAACTGTTAATTCATCATCACAATCAAAATAGTAATCTCCACATTAATCCACATTTTAAATAAATACTTTAGTACTTCTTTACACAGCGTGTAATGTTTCATTCCAAAAGTCATAATAATTCTAAGTAGTCAACTTCATAATTAGTCCTAAACAAATCTTCAGTACTTTTTACCAGAGTTAGAAAAATTACAGGCATGATATTTTCATCTTTCAGAACCTCTGCGTATTTACATTCAAAATAATTTATAATCTTTTAAGGGCAGATTTAGAAAATTTTTGTTTGTTTGTTGGTATGTTTATTTGTGGGGTGTGTGTGTGTGTGTGTGTGTATGTTAGAACATCTAGGCAAATAATTATTAGTTTTCTGCTTTGAATAAACAGTTAAGTAACCCAATAACTTTATTTAGTTATTCTCGTATTTAAGGATTATAAAAGTATTATATCACACTTTTAATGTATAATATCAACTTCTTTTGTCAAAACATGAGAAAAATTTTACTCCCCAAATTATTACAAAATGTGACAGAAGCAAAACCTTTTTCTTCTACCTAAATCTAAAAAAATTTCCATCTTTCTTGGAATTTTGCCCAACTTTCTTCTGTTACTTTTTATGTTCCCTCTTGCTCTATGTGACTATTAATTTTAAAGCCTTTAAAACATCTATATAATAATTCAATTCACCTAATATTTCAACTGAAATAATATTGAAATATTACATATAAAGTTTTGATCTGTCTTTCTCATTTACTTTCCATAGCCATTTGCTGGAACAAAAACAGACAAATGTCACACATTATTCTTTACATTTCACAAACAGTAAGCTATCTCTCTAATGATATGAAAGATTGCAATGAGATTACAATAATTTACTAATTGGCATAAGGGAAATTGATAATGTTATATGATTTTCCTGCACTTTTCAAGATCAGTAGAAAGCAGCTTTCTCTCGTTATATTAAAATATCATATTTTAATATTAATTATAAAATAAAGTCAGTCATTTAATTGATAATTTAATTTTAATAGTATGCATATTACATTTGCCTAGCTTGGCTGTTTAAACTTAAAACTAGGGCGATTTACCTAATTAAAGATTGGCACTAATTCCAATGGCAGTTTCCCATGATAACAGGAGATTCCTGATGATGAGTCCTGAAAGGCTTGTTGTTTCCAGCTAAGACACGACTGTCTTTTTTATGCTCTTACTGTAAATGCACCTTTCAGACTGTTAGTGAGCAAAATAGATTAAGAATCAAACTGCAGCTTTAACTTCTATTAAAATTACCCTTTGTCCCTCTATCCATTGGTTTATATCTGAATATGTTAAAAAATTATACCATTAGTATGTGCAAGTACCATCCAAGAGCCACAACCTGGAACCACACAAGAGTGGTTTCAAGAACAACTGTTTTCTGAAGGGTCCAGGAAGAGTTAGTATAAGTCCAAATGCAAATTCTGTGCAATAGTAAGTAATGAAATGACAATAGCTGCCTGTAGAATAAGTCCTCAGTAAGATAATGGTGTTCATTAAATTCTACAGAGCATCAGATTACCATATGGAGGCTATTTCCTAAATAATTCTTACAACCCCTAATGACATATATATATATATATATATATGTGTGTGTGTGTATATATATATATGTATGTATGTGTATATATATGTATACATATATAAATAATCCTTATAACCCCAATGACATATATATGTATATATGTATATATAAATGCTCTGTCTGTTAGCATGAATTGAGTTCTGTCCAATATTGGCAGCACTGAGTTCCAGTGAAAAGTCCCACCGTCACTGCTTTCTCCCTTCCCCAAGGAAACAGATTCTCTCTCATGCCATGTGGCTGCTCTAGGGGTTTGGGTAAAGAGTGGGGTTAGCAGTTCAAGACTGTCTTTCTAACCCTCTTCTGTACCTTTTTCACTTATATGAACTTAAAACCAAGTACTGTGATCACCCACCTGATTTTTGGTTCTTATGAAGGTGATTTTTGGTATGGATAGTTTCACAATTTGGTGTTCCTGTGGGCAGGACAATTGGTAGAGGCTTCTATTTGGCAACCTTGCCCCACCTCCTTCTCCTCCATTCCTTTATTTTTGTTTACATTTTCTCAGGTATTTACTAGATTTTTAAAATAGCATATGTGAGCTATGGTGATTAGAGATTCAAGAATTTTCACACAAGTGCTTTAATAAGCATATTTTAATGGAATATCATTTCTTGCTCTGAAAAAATTGTCACAGACTGTGCCATTTTGCAGTTTGCAACCTTTTTTATTTTCAAAAAAGACATTTGATTAATGATTACTAAAATGTCAAGTAGATGGTTATACACCTCTAATTCCTGTTATATCATGTTCCTGCTCTGTAGCACAATATATGGACAATAGTCAAATGATCTCTATGTTTGCTGTGATTTACCTTAATTTGTTTGAACTTCCTGAAGATATATGACTACCCGTTAGATCCTAGGACCTGTTAAGGTAACAGATTCCTTCCTTTCGCATTTCCAATCACAAAGGACCCTCCATGAATGAGTCCAAATGTCCACTTTTCCAAATTTAGACTTTTATGTGTTTGCAGATATTTTGATTTTTTGCATTAAATTTAGTTAAAATGCATATTGAGATTAGAAGTCTCCTCTGTGAAAGCTGATAGAAAAATTAGATCAAGAAAATTACAGAAGGGAAGCAAATGTGCTGCAGAAGAAGTGAGTTTGGAGTATTCAGCAGGCAGTTGGAACAATATTAAAATAAGCAATGACTGTGAAACAGCGCTCAGGTATTTAAAATAGTTTTCTATTTAATGAAAAATATTTAGAAAGCAAAAATATATTTTAAAATTATATAATATGGAAAAAAAATTCACAACGGTGATATGAATCTACAAGTAATTTCAGATAAACATGTTAATTTAAAAAAATAATTGTAATTTTTGAAAAATTTAAGAAAAAAATCAATTCTTTTTTTAGTGGTAAGACAAACCCAAGGATGTTTATAAATTGGAATTTAGACAGTAGGTTTTAGGTGAATATAAAGAAGAAAGAAAGAGAAGAGACACAGTAAAAGCCTAGTAGGTGAAGAGAAAGATAAAAGAAGTAGAGAGATGTAAAATGTGTTTAAGGGCTAGTAGTTATTATCTCTAATCCAGACATGGGTAGCAGTGTCAGAAATGTTAAATTATCCCGACGTATAAATTAAATAACTAAAATATAAATTAGTAATATCAGCTATTTTTTCCTTACAGTTATTGAGATTTTAAGCTTTGCTGAAACATTCATTTAGCCAAATAAAATGCATTAAAAATTCACATTACAGACAAAGCAACAAGATATTTTGAATCTATGTGTATTCTTTAACTAATTTTCTCAACAGCTCTCCACAGTTATTACTCTTGTTTTTTCTGTAAGCAATAGTTCTCTTGGCATTTTGGCTATGGCTCTTAATTCACTTATATATTCAAAAGTAGAATGCAAAAGACAAAAGAGACAATTTGAATGATGCAAATTGCAAAGACAATTTGAGTAACTATATAGATTTTAAAATATAATCAGGAAAGAAGAAAACAGAATTAGAAGTAGTGAATTAATTTTCAATCTTGTCTTCTACAGAAAAGTTAACATCTGTATTTCATCATTAAGACAGACACAGATTATTTGAAGAGGATTCTGGGGGTACTTATGTTTAATTGGAAACAGATTTAATTTTTTCTATGATAACAATTTGGCATATTATATCACTTCATTTTAATACATTATCGTGTTGTTTATAAGAGATTTCAAAGAATGCAAATACATGCCACGGAGGTAGCTTTATTTTCATTTTACAGTGAGGTTAGGCAAAGCCTTGGTTATGTTTTCTATTTTTCATAAATGTGAAAATAATTTTATGATTCTCATGCAAATATTTATCATGTAGCTGTGTCCAGTAGGAATACCCCAAAGTTGACAAATATAATAAATTGTTTATTGTTTTAAGACTATCATCCAATTTAGTTAAAAAAAAATCCTCATTATAGAATGCTGAAAAAATACTAAAGGGTGGCTCAGCAAGAGCACCCAAAATCATATATGAGAGGACAGGTACATACGATGATCTAGATTAACCTAAAGACTTATTGAGAACCTAGAAGAATGAATGGGCCACATGATATTTAGGTAATATCCTGAGATATTACCAATCTTTTCTTTCTTTCTGATAGGTACAGATGAAGAGGATATTCAAAGTTTTATTGCCTGGCAACTATTTGGAGAGTGGATAATGTCTGATGCCATTTAAGTGAGATCTGATTAGGACTGACATTCCAAAACAATAATAAAAATAAAGCCCCTGAAAGAAAAATGCTTGGATAGAATATCATACCCACATACAAATTGAGGTGGCCAGAGAGACAGCACCAATTATCAGACATAACTTTTTCTTCAAGGAAAAACGGAAGGAAGGAAGGAAGGAAGGAAGGAAGGAAGGAAGGAAGGAAGGAAGGAAGGAAGGAAGGAAGGAAGGAAGGAAGGAAAGAAGGGAGGGAGGGAGGGAGGGAGAGAAGGAAGGAAGGGATAAAATTGAGGTTGTTCTAGAGATATAGACCTCTCATTAAAAGCCCCAGAGTTCTGCTCTTTAGAAAGCAGACATATAAGTTCTAGCCTGGAAGATTTTTTATAACAGCCTTCATTTTTGTTTTTTAGACAATATTGAGCAGAAGGTGAAATGATTTCTGCCTCCACACATACATAGCCTCCCCTATCATCAACATCCCCACCAGAGGTATACATTTGTTACAATTGATGAACCTACATTAACACATTATTATCACCCAAAGTCCAAAGTTTACATTAGGGCTCATTCTTGGTGTTATATATCCTGTAGATTTTACAAATGAATCTGCCATTATAGTTTCATACATAGTAGTTTCACTGCCCTAAACATTTCCTGTGTTCCATCTATTCATTTATCCCTCTCTTCTAGCACTGGAAAACACTGATTTTTTTTCCTCTCTCCACAGTTTTGCCTTTTCCAAGGTGCCATATGGTTGGAACAACACAGTGCGTATGCCTTTTCAGACTGGCTTTTCACTTGGTAATACAAATTTAAGTATCCGCCATGTGTTTTCATGGCTTGATAGCTCATTTCTTTTTAGTACTGAACAATATCCTATTGCTCGTACATATAGAGTTTATTTATCAATGCCCCTACTTAAGGACATCTTGGGTATTTCTGAGAGTTTTGGTGATTATGAATAAAATCATCTGTGCGCAGTTTGTTGACATTAGTTTTCAACAACCTTGGGTAAATACCAATGAATACCATCGCGAGATTACTTGATAATACTGTTGTTAGTTTGGTGAGAAACTGCCAAACTGTCCTCCCAAGTGGCCATACAATTTTCAACCCTAACCAGTAATGAATGAGAGTTTCTGGATGTCTTTGTCAGCTTTTGGTGGTGTTGGTGTTTTGAATTTTGGCCATTCCCAAAGATGAGTAGTCATGTCTAATGGTTGTTTTAATTTTTATTTCTCTGATGACATATAATGGGCAATTTTGATATTCTTATTTGTTATGTGTATATCTTTTTTGGTGAGGTGCCTGTTAAAGTCTTTGGCCCATGGATGTTTTCTTATTATTGAGCTTTCAGAATTTTTTGCATATTTTATATAAAGGACCTTTATAAGATATGCTTTCAAAAAATATTTCCCCCAAGTCTGTGGCTTATATTTTTATTCTCTTGAAGATATATTTGTACAGCAGTAATTTTTTATTTTAATAAAATCCAACTTAATCAGTTTTTTCTTTCATGGATCATGCCTTTGGTGTTATGTCTAAACTATTATCACCAAACTCTAGGTCACCAGGATTTTCTCCTATTGTCTTCCAAGAGTTTTAGAGTTCTGCATTTTATATTTAGGCCTGTGGTTTATGTTCAATTAATTTTGTGGAGAACTTAGGTTTTTTATTGTGCATAACCAATGTTAATCTCAGGCATAGTAATGCCTCAGGAAAGTGCTGATGTAATGTTTAGCTTCAGAATATGTTATTTCCTATATTTGCTTATAAAACTGAACATATGAATTGACTTAGTTTTCTGTATAAATCTGTTAGCTATATACCAAAACAAAGTTGAAAATTTGTCTACTGAAAAAGTATAAGGAGAAGTTTGGAACAGACTAGTTGAAGTTATAACCTCATACAGGATAGCGAGTTGTCTGCTACTTTTGACAGTAAAATCATTATAATATCCTCATATATAAAAACTCATTTTAGTATTTTCTGTATGTAGATGATTGGGGCGACAGTCCACTCATCCAAAGGAATATGAGTGAGGAAGTGGGGATCTAAGAATAAGTTCCCATGGAGCTCAGTAAAGAACACTAATTAATCAACTTTCTATTTTCTTTAATATTAACTAAGTAATACATTGTAAAAGCCTGTGAATCACTCAATATTTTATTTTATTTTTAATTATTATTGTTATCAAAACTTTGATGCAAAACTACAAAGTATATGAAAGTATCGGTGATCACATTGTAAATTTTATTTCTATGTCATTTAGAATTTTGGTTTGCTAATTTAAGCCTTGAAGTTTTTGTTAAAAATAAAAGTAGCACACATTTTACTTAGATAAGCCAAAATGCTTAGCACTTGGAAGACTCTAAAATCTTGTATAGAATGTCATCTGGGATCATCTGGATAAAACCATACTTAGAGAGTTCATGATATTTCAGATATTTGCTTGAAAATCAATGTATATTTGAACATTTTTCTAGACTGGAAATTATTCTAAGTTATTCGATTTGGCATAGCTTTTTAATTAACTGAAATATGAATAGAGAGTAAAAGCAATCCGGAACATCTGATACAGTTGATCTCTACATATAAATATAAATCGAGTCTAATTGTCAACTACAATATAGGAGAACATGGTCTAACTTCTCAGTGCATGTCTTGGGTAATGTGATATTGCTGCTTTCCTCGATTCCAGATAGAATGACAAATTTCATAGCTCTGTATATCTACATATATACACACACACACCCCCCATATATATATATATATACATATATATATATATATTTAATTCCTCAATCCATTGCCCCTCTTTGTATATATAATAGATAACATACATACACATATATAGATTTGAATATTATTACATTTGAATCTGCACAGAAGAATACACTCTACAACAAGAAATAAAAAGATGGAACATGGAAATTTTCAAGATATTTATATAAAACTTTAAATTTTATAAAACCCCAAACAAATATAGAACACTCAGTTAAATTTGAAGTTTAGATAAACAAATACTTTTATTAGAACTTTGCTCAAATATTGCATGGGGATATATATGTTAACAAAAATCTGTTTACGTGCACTAGAAATTTAACTGGACATCAATATTTTTATTTGCTACATTTGTAGTACTCATTCGAAGAATAGCAACTTATAAACTTAAGTGAACAAATAGTTTGTAAGTAACCATTATTTTCATGTTCAACTACAAATCATCTATTAAGAGTTAATGACATTTTAATTTATAAATAAAACAATTGGGGTGGAATCTAGTACGTGAAAAGGCCTTATTCAGCCTTATATTTATGAAGACAATGAAGTTGGATTTCTGACTAATGGTAGCCACCTTTGTCAGGAAGTCACTTTAATGTAAAGTTCTGGAGAGATTTATTTTTAATTAATTGAAAGTCACGTCATATCTGTCTGTAAGAATAAAAAACACTAACAGTAGCAAGTTATTTATTTCAGGCACATTTGAAGTCATTGGGATTTTTAATCTCAAAGAAAACTTGAGATTTAAGTCTATGTACTGTTTTGAAATATCCTGAAATTGGAAAAATATAAATAGTAAATGTTTTGTCATTCTCATTTCAACAATTTTCTGTGAGAGATCTTTATAACCAGAGAAATAATACCCTGTCTTCCTTTCCTGACCCGGTCAGAACAATGTGGCCAAGTCTAACATCTCAGTGCCCTGCTGTTCTTTGATCTTCTACAAACCAAGGAAATATTGCAGGACTTGAAATAATGACCTGATGCATGTTAATTGTATTCCTGGAAAGGATTAATGTTTGTACCACTAAAAATAATTATTTAATAACCACAGCAAGTACTATGTGTTATTAAGAGTAGTTTTAAAAATTAATACAATGCAGAAATTAAAAACAAAATTCTTTTTATTATTTTTATTTTTTTAAATTTCTCAATTCATTTGACCTTTTTAGGGGTAAAATTTATTTCCAGTTTGGTATCTAAGCTACATTTTTAAATGTATTGCATCCATATAATTCCACACATAGTCATGTTTTCACAAAAAGGAAATCATTCAACATTTTGTTCTGAGATTTAACATGTGGTAAAATGATAAATTCTGGAGAGGGACTGCCTGGGTTTCAATCTATTTCCTGCTTCTTAGTAATGTGGTATTGGGCAAATGACTAAACCTCTGTAACTCAGTTTCTTCTTTTGGAAAATGGGGGTCTCACTTCATAACACTGTTATGAAACAAATATCTATTGATAGTTGTAGCATACTCAAAAGAGTATCTGATGTTTAGTATCTTAGTCTATTTGTGTTGCTCTAGAGAGCAATAAGGTAATACCTGAGACTGGGTAATTTATAAATAAAAGAAGTTTATTTAGCTTATGGTGCTGCAGGTTTTACAAGAAGCTGCATCTGCTTCTGGTGAGGGATTCAGGGAGCTTCCACTCCCACACATGGCAGAGGTGAAGGGCAGCTGGCTTTTGTAGAACACATGGTGAGAGAGAAAAGCAAGAGAAAAAGAGGAGGAGGTACCAGGCTTTTTTAAACAATCAGGTGTCACAGGAAATAATAGAGTGAGAATTCACTTACTCCCTGGAGAATGGCACCAAGGCAGTCATGAGGGATGTGCCTCATCACCCAAACACCTCCTATTAGGCCCCACCTTCCAACACTGCCCACAAGGGGAACTGAATTTCCACATGAGATTTAGTGGGGACAAATATCTAAACTAAAGTGCTTAGTATGCACTACATATGTTTGTTAAAAAAATACAACACAATTTGTATTTCATTAATGATGAACATGTTATTAATTAATCAGTATCAGTACAGAGAGATTTTCTTGACTTTTTAATGGCTTCTTAGTATTCTAGAGCATCTAGTTCACATAATTTATTTAATCATGACACTTCTGATGGACACTCAGGTTATTTGTAGTACTTTTATTATAATTACAAATGCTGCCACTACAAGGGTCACTGTACAAATATCTTAATGTAGAGTGAGAATACTTCTGTAAAATAGGGTACCATAGAATGCTGGTTTAAAATTTTGGTATACACTGCCAAGCTGCTCTTACAATAAGCTGAAGAATTACACCCTCTCAAAGTGTCAATAAGACTTTCCAATTTCTCCACCTGTTTTCCAGTGCTGAAGAAGCTTACACTCTCTTCACTCCATAAACTCCAAATTGTATTGTGGTGGTGCCTTGCTCTCAATGTTAACACATTCAGTGAAAACAAAAACAAAAGCAAAACAAACAGACAAAACACTGAAGCATACATTTAGGATAGGTTGTTACATTAAAACCATAGGAGGATTATGTGTTTTTCTGTCAAATGCATATTTGTTCGGGGTAAAGTTTTGCTTTGAGAACAGAACATAGGAATGATAGGAATGTTCTGAATTCAGACAGAGTATAGAGTGAATGACTGTGAGAGAAACTTTTCATCATGAGTTCTCATTCATTACTCAACAGTTTTCAAAGACTATCACTCATAGAGAAGAGTCCAGTGAGAATTTTTGCAGAGAGCAAACTGAGCTTTTGAAACAATTATTGAAAATTGTGTTGCCTTATTTTACCTAGGCAGCAAGTACCAGCCAAAACTTTGTAACATACTGATCTTTCTCATTTGAAGGCACTTTTATATTTAATTATAACTGACAACACAATGGTAGAAAAATACATTTGCAATACCTTGGAAAATATAGAATCTTGTTCATTAATCAACAGATTTGGTGAAACCCAATAGACCAAACTCTTTGCCTATTGATATTGTAAAAATTCACTAAGCGGGGAAACCAGCAACGGCATTATTTTTCTGGGAGTCTGAAAAGAGAGAAGTATGTCCAATCTACACCCCAGAATTTGTAGTAACTTATTATAGAACAACTTAGTTTTCAAATAAAAAATTTTGAATTTTAACCAATTGCCTAAAATATACTGATGATTTGTAAAATCAGTTAACCTTAAGATTTTTTAAATTAAAAAATGTAATGATTCATAGTCTATTCATTTTTCCAATTATGAGAATCTATAATAGAGTAAAGTTTATTGCAATTCCATGATATGAAGGGAGAAAGGAGCACAGAAAAAGGATGCTGACAAGAATTAAGTCACTAGTTTTAGAATTAAGTTCAAAATTGCTTACACTGAGTAAAGGAATGATTCTCTTTCACGCTGAGTGGTTTATAAAACATAAAATTGTCACAAATAAGAATATAATTTCCTGGTGAAAATTTTTATTAGTTGCAATGCAGCTCATATATAAAGATTAAAATTCTTTATAATATGAACTTATCATTGATAGAATTTAATTTCCTTTTTGATTAATTTGAAGAAACCACAGTCCCAAATTTATTTTATTTGACAAATGGAAATGATTAAGAGAATAAATAATTGGAATATTGGCCATAAACCTTGGGTACAGTAAAAGAACAAGATTTTAATGTCAAATATACTTAAATTTGAATCGCCTGGTCTCTCTTAACTCTCAGTTTGTGCTTCAAGGAGCATTTAGAATACTATTATTCTTCAAATAGGTTGATGCAAAAGTAATTGCGGTTTTGGCCTGTGAATTTTCAATCATTATAACTAGGATCAAACACATCTTTATTAATCAAAATAGAAGCCATTACAATCAACACGTTTTTGCCAACAAAAAATGTTTCTTTATTCCTATAGTGTAAAAATCCCTGCTTTGGGATTCAATACACTCCTGAAAAGCATTTTTTTTTTTTTTTTTTTTTTTTTTTTTTTTTTTTTTTTTGCATCCTGCTTTTCGTGGAAGTATTTTTCCTGCAAAAAGTTGTGAAGGTGCTTTAAGAAGTAGTCATTCGTTGGTTGACGAGAGGTCAGGTGAATATGGCAGATGAAGAAAAACTTTGTAGCCCAATTCATTCAACTTTTGAAGTGTTGGTCGTATGACTTGGGGTTTGGGCATTGTCATGAAGAAGAATTGGGACCTTTCTGTTGACCAATGCTGGCTGCAGGCGTTGCAGTTTTTGGTGTGTCTCATCGATTTGCTGGGCATACTTCTCAGATGTAATGGTTTTTCTGGAATTCAGAAAGATCAGACCGGCAAGAGACCACCAATGACCACGACCAGTTTTTGGTGCAAGTCTGGCTTTGGGAAGTGCTTTGGAGCTTCTTTTCAGTGCAACCATTGAGCTGATTGTCACTGGTTGTCATATAAAATCCACTTTTCATCTCACATCACAAACCGTTCGAGAAATGGTTCATTGCTGTTGTGTAGAACCCTGACAGGATTCTCCAAACAGAACCAATAACATTATATATATATATATAATATACATATATACACACACACATATATGTGTGTATGTGTAGGAGATTTACTGTGAAAATTGGTTTACATTATTATGTAGCCCAAGAGGTTTTATGACCTATCCCATCCCAAAGGTCCAAGAACACAGGGAGTTGCTGGTATTAGTCCCAGAATTTGAAGACCTGAGAACCAGGAACTCCAGTGTCTGAGGGTAGAAGATGAATGTCCCAGCTCAAGAAGAGTGAGAGATAATTGCCCTTCTCCCTTTTTGTTCATTGTTTGGGCTCTAGGGATTGGATAATGCCAGCCCACATTGGTGAAGTCCTATCTCTGCTCAGCAATATAGCATAATATAATATGTTTGTTGTTTATATTATATTATACTATATATAATATGTAGAATGTTTATGAAAACATGGAAAGCACAAAAGAGACATGTTATCCTTTAGTATGCTTGAAGATATGGTAAAGAGATAATGTGCAAATAATATTATATGTACCAAGGAAATGACTTTCACAATTGGAGTAATTTCCCAGATAAGCAAAAGAAAAAAATAAAATAAAATAAAATATGGTGAGGAGGAAAACTGTGTTTTTAAAAACTCTTCTGTACACTAATCTTGCTGTCAGTTTCATTCATTGATAAAATGTATTACCTTATCCAGAGCCATAGAAATATAGCTGATCACTTTTTAAAATATGCTGCATGAACCTGTGTTTCTTAAGCAGTGCTAAAATCAGAAATGTTTTATTTATCTAAAACAAACCCTGAGCAACAGAAAAAAACCACACACACATTAGAGAAGTCAGGAAATTTCACTTATATTATTCTTAGTAGCTATAAGTGCACAGTCATTTAATTTAGTTTATCTGCCCCTCACTTTGTGCATCTTCATATAGTACTGTAATATTCTGATCTTCTCTAAATATGAATTACATAGTCACCATTTTCTTCTTTTGTATTTAAGTATACATTTAAATATTTCCTCATTTTTTTAAAACTGTTCTTTGTAATTTTCAACATCCCCTAAATGGATAATGCTATACAGTAGTCTGCCCTGGGATATCAATCACTGAGTCTGGCTCTAAAACACTGCATTTGTGAGGTAGGGCTCCTCTCTAACTTGAGGTGTACTATCTCTAGATGTACTGTTTCTCTAAAACCTGTCAGCTTGCCTGACTTCAATCTATTACTCCATCTTGCTGTGTGGCTTTTAGTTCACTCTGATTTTGAATCAATGTTCTGTGAACCCCTAACTTCTGAGGACTGTCTGGATTTAGAATGACTCTTCAGTTTGCTCTGCTGTTTCATTCATTTCCGGTCTTGGTATATTTTATTATCCTGCTATATGCCATGCTATGGAGCAGAAGTAAATCTATTACATTTGTTTTATGTGACTATTAGACCTATACATAGCAAACATAATGTAAATTTCCTATTTAACAATCTTACAGATATCTATAAGAAATACATAGAATAAGCTGTATATTTAGCTAATGCTTAAATAAGGTACATAGAACCCCTGCTGATATGGTTTGGCTGTGTCCCCACCCAAACCTCAACTTGAATTATATCTCCCAGAATTCCCATGTGTTGTCAGGGGGACCCAAGCGAAGGTGATTGAATCATGGGGTCTGGTCTTTCCTGTGCTATTCTTTGAGTAGTGAATAAGTCTCACAAGATCTGATGGGTGTATCACGGGTTTCCACTTTTGCTTCCTCCTCATTTTTTTTTTTTCTCTTGCTGATGCCATGTAAAAGTGCCTTTCACCTCCCACCATGATTCTGAGGCCTCCCCAGCAATGTGGAACTGTAAGTCCAATTAAACCTCTTTTTCTTCCCAGTCTTGGGTAGGTTTATATCAGCATCATGAAAACAGACTAATACAGTAAATTGGTACTAGTAGAGTGGGACATTGCTGAAAAGATACCCAAAAATGTGGAAGTGACTTTGGAACTTGGTAACAGGCAGAGGTTGGAACGGTTTGGAGGGCTCATAAGAAGACAGGGCTCAACTATGGGAAAGTTTAGAACTTACTAGAGACTTCTTGTATGGCTTAGCTCAAAATACTAATAGCAATATGAACAATAAGGTTCAGGCTGAGGTGGTCTCAGATGGAGATAAGGAGTTTGTTGGGAACTGGAGCAAAGGTGACTCTTGTTACATTTTAGCCAAAAAAGTGGCAGCATTTCGCCTCTGCCCTAGTGATTTGTGGAACTTTGAACTTGAGAAAGATGATTTAGGGTTTCTGGTGAAAGAAATTTCTAAGCAGCAAAGCATTCAAGAGGTAATTTGGGTACTGTTAAAGGCATTCAGTGTTATAAGGGACACAGAGAATAAAAGTTTGGAAAATTTGCAGGCTGACTATTCGACAGAAGAGAAAACCCATTTTCTGGGGAGAAATTCAAGCCAGCTCCAGAAATTTGCATAAGTAGCAAGGAGCTGAATGTTAATCCCAAAGACAATGGGGAAAATGTCTGCAGGCCATGTCAGAGACATTCACATCAGCCCTTCCCATCACAGACCTGGAGGCTCTGGAGTAAAAAGTGGTTTTGTGGGCTGATCCCAGGCTCCCTGTGCTGTGTGCAGCCTAGGGACTTGGTGCCCTGTGTCCCAGCTGCTCCTGCCGTGACTAAAAGGGACCAGTGACCAGCCATGATTCTAAGGCCTCCCAAGCCGTGTGGTACTATAAGTCCAGTTAAACCTCTTTTTATTCCCAGTTTCGGGTATTTATTTATCAGCAGGGTGAAAATGATCTAATACACTTCTTACACAGTTTAGAAAGAAAAAAACAGTTCTATTTGGTTATCATTGCTTTTTGAAGGAAAATCTTTCTAGAATAACCAAATTAATTTTTTTTTTTCTCATTGTCATCAAATTGATCCCACCATCAAGCTTCATTTTATATTTGAACTAAACTACTAGAGTCTAGTGGTTCTCAACTGGGGTGATTTTGTACTTTAGGTATATTTTTGGTTGTCATATCAGAGGAGATGCTGCTGGCATCTGGTGAGCAGACGCTCTTGATAAATGCTGCTAAATATCCTGCAACACAGAACAGTTTCCAAGACAAAGAATCATCCAGTCCAAAATGTCAACAGTGCTGAAGTATAGAAACGTGCTAGACTGATTAAGGGCCAACAATTTAATTCCAAAAATAGAATCCCATTTTTCCTCTAGATAAATGGGCCTTGACACAGAGAACTCAATCTACATATAAAACAAAAGCCATATTTAATATTGAATCCTGTCCTTAGAATACCCATGAAAGAAGTAAAAGAAAGAAAAATAAGGGGAAAATAATGAACATTTTACTATTCCTGTTAGAATTTATAAAAAGCTAGCAACAGAGAAAAAGAATAGAATTTTCTAGAAGCCCCCTGGGTCTCCACAGAAACAAGAAACAAAGTTCTTCATTCTCTTCTCTGGGAGGAACTCCATTTTAGCAGTAACAAAAATAGCCACTGGAAACCAGTTTATTTTCTACTGCCACAGGTTGCCTTAGGAAGACAGTCAATAGGTCATTTTTATTTATGGGCCAACTGGGAGCTTTCAGTACCTTTTGCTTCTCAAAAGATTTATGAAAGTAAATGGGGATGTCAGGGCAAGATGGCTGACTATATGCAGCCAGGTGGAACAGCTGCCATCACATGTTCTTATTTATAAGTGGGAGCTAAATGATGAGAACACATGGACACAGGGAGGGGAACAACAGACACTGGGGTCTACAGAACAGCACAGGGTGGAAGGAGGGAGATCAGGAAAAATAACTAATGAGTACTAGGCTTACTATCTGGGTAACAAAAGAGTCTTTACAGCAAACCCCAATGACATGAGTTTACCTGTACAACAATCCTGGCCATGTACCCCTGAACTTAAATTAATTAAAAAAAAAATGTATTGAAACATATAAAGTGCACAGAATACTGCCTTACACATAGTAAGCATGTAATAAAGTTTGCCAATTATTATTCCTTCTTGCCGCCTTCTTCTTCTTATTCTTCTTCTTATTATTATTATTATTACTGTTATTATTATTCTTTCTTCCTCTTCTGTAGAAGGGAATTCAGAAAGAGGCTAGGTTGTCTGTTCACAATACAGAGCTATGACATTCTTAAGTTTTTATTATGATATTAGCACTTAAATTTACACTATTTTAGTCAAACTATGTTAGTCAACTTCCTGTTTAAGGCATATAGATTTCAATTAATTAAGGGAGAATCAGGTGACTATTCAAAGACATCTTACTATATGTGTTGTTTGTTAGGAATTTCAAAACCAAGTTGCCCATTTTCAAATATATTACAATATGTCTAATATGATCATATCATATCTATTAAGATTTCTCACTTAGGATTAAATGTGTTACTCTTTATATGTTTTTATTTACATCAAAAATAATCCTAAAGGATGAATAATTATCTTATTTTCTGGAGTCTGGGAAACTGACTGAGGTTGTAATACAGATTCCAAATCAAACAACTAAACTATATATATTCTCTTGATTTCAAATCAAGAGTTCTTCCCACTATACAATAAAAACATTTTGTCAATTATCTACCAGCAACCTCAAAAAGGAAATTTTGCTGACCACTGTCTGAGACAGTGCATGAATACATTCATGTAATTTTGACCCCAAATCAACAAAAATTACCTAAATTACACTAAAATATTAACTATTTTCAAATGTTAAAAATTATTTTAAGTATACATAAAATAATATGTCTATAAAAAAGACTTTCGTTGCCTAGCCATTATTCATTGTTCTCTTTATCCTTAATAACAAAATTTTTGATTTTTAACTCTGGTGGCAACATACCCCAATAACGTATTTTTTTTTTCAAAAAAGTTCCCTAGCTTCTTTAGCAACTATAGTTGCCTAATATGCCATAAGTCTAAATTGTTGGGTGAAGATTGAGAAGATTTTCTTAAAGAGGGCTGGCTAAATTGAGAAGAAAACATTTTCATAATTATTCTGTTTCCATCATCCCTCCCCTTCTTGCCTAGAGTGTGGACATGCTAGCTGAAGCACCTGCAGCCTCTTTAGATTATGAGAGTC
This sequence comes from Macaca fascicularis, assembly GCF_037993035.2. NCBI lineage: Eukaryota > Metazoa > Chordata > Mammalia > Primates > Cercopithecidae > Macaca > Macaca fascicularis. Next base: position 89,574,059 of record NC_088380.1, on the reverse strand, counting down.
TTGAGTATGCAAGTAAAGCATTAAGGAATATAATTTAAAATGACTCTAGTGAACCTAAGTCCCTGATTAACATGGAGCTGTCATATGACTTCTTCCTTTCTTGTCTCTAGACAAACTTTTACACGAGAGGCTTACATCTCTATCTTATTTAGCCTCCCTTCATTACCCTTAAATATAAACAGGCTCAGTGTCCTAATTAAAAAACAGACTGACAAATAGGGAAAAGAATCAAGACCCGTCAGTGCGCTGTATTCAGGAGACCCATCTCATGTGCAAAGGCACACATAGGTTCAAAATAAAGGGATGAATGAATATTTTCCAAGCAAACAGAAAGCAAAGAAAAGCTGGGGTTGCAATCCTAGTCTCTGATAAAACAAACTTTAAACCAACCAAGATCAAAAAATACAAAGAAGGGCATTACATAATGATAAAGGGATCAATGCAATAAGAAAAGCAAATTATCTTAAATATATACATACCAATACAGGGGCAACCAGATTCATAAAGCAAGTTCTTAGAGATCTATAAAGACACTTAGACTCCCACACAATAATAGTGGGAGACTTTAACACCCCACTGTCTATATTAGACTGATCAATGAGACAGCAAATTAACAATGATATTCAGGAATTGAACTCAGCTCTGGACCAAGCAGACCTAGTAGACATCTACAGAACTCTCCACCCCAAATCAACAGAATATACATTCTTCTCAGCACCACATAGCACATACTCTAAAATTGACCACATAATTGGAAGTAAAACACTCCTCAGCAAATGCAAAGGAATGGAAATAATAACAAACAGCCTTTCAGACCACAGTGCATTCAAATTAGAACTCAAGATTAAGAAACACACTCAAGACTGCACAACTACATGGAAACTGAACAGCCTGCTCTTGAATGACTACTGGGTAAATAATGAAATTAAGGCATAAATAAATAAGTTTTTTGAAACCAATGAGAACAAAGACACAACATAACAGAATCTCTAGGACACAGCTAAAGCAGTGTTTAGAGGGAAATTTATAGCACTAAATGCCCACAGGAGAAAGTGAGAAAGATCTAAAATCGACACCCTAATGTCATGATTAAAGACCTAGAGAAGTAAGAGCAAACAAATTTAAAAGCTAGCAGAAGACAAGAAATAACTAGGATCAGAGTATAATTAAAAGAGATAGAGACATAAAAAAAAAAAAAACCCTTCAAAAATCAATGAAACCAGGAGCTTTTTTTTTTTTAAAAAAAAAATATTAGCAGAATAGATAGACCACTAGCCAGAGTAATAAAGAAGAAAAGTGAGAAGAATCAGGTAGACACAATAAAAAATGATAAAGGGGATATCACCACTGATCCACAGAAGTACAAACTACCATCAGTGAATACTATAAACACCTCTACACAAATAAACTAGGAAATGTAGAAGAAATGGATAAATTCCTGGACACATATATCCTCCCAAGACTAAATCAGGAAGAAGCTGAATCCCTGAATAGACCAATAACAAGTTCTGAAATTGAGGAATTAATTAACAGCCTACCGAACAAAAAGCCCAGGACCAGATGGATTCACAGCTTAATTCTACCAGATGTACAAGGAGAAGCTGGTACCATTCCTTCTGAAACTATTCCAAACAATAGAAAAAGAGGGACTCCTCCCTAACTCATTTTATGATGCCAACATCATCCTGACACCAAAACCTGGAAGAGACACACACATGAAAAGAAAATTTCAGGCCAGTATCCCTGGTGAACATTGATGTGAAATTCCTGAATAAAATACTAGCAAACCAAATCCAGCAGCATATCAAAAAGCTTATCCATCAGGATCAAGTCAGCTTCATCCCTGGGATGCAAGGCTGCTTCAACATATGCAAATCAATAAACATAATCTATCACATAAACAGAACCAATGACAAAAACCATACAATTATCTCAATAGATGCAGTGAAGGCCTTCAATAAAATTCAACACCCCTTTATGCTAAAAATCTCAATAAACTTGGTATTGATGGAATGTATCACAAAATAATAAGAGATATTTATGACAAACCCACAGCCAATATCGTTCTGAATGGGCAAAAACTAGAAGCATTCCCTTTGAAAACTGGCACAAGACACAGATGTCCTCTCTCACCACTCCTATTCAACACACAGTATTGGAACTTCTGGCCAGGGCAATCAGTCAAGAGAAAGAATTAAAATGTATTCAAATAGGAAGAGAGTAAGTCAAATTGTCTCTGTTTTCAGACGACATGATTTTATATTTAGAAAACCCCATCATTTCAGCTCAAAAACTTCTCAAACTGATAAGCAAGTTCAGCAGTCTTAGGATACAAAATCAATGTGCAAAAATCACAAGCATTCCTATAAACAAACAATAGACAAACAGAGAGGCAAATCATGAGTGAACTCCCATTCACTATTGCTGCAAAGAGAATAAAATACTTTGGAATACAATTTACAAGGACTGTGAAAGACTTCTTCAAGGAGAACTACAAACCACTGCTCAGAGAACTAAAGGAGGACACAAACAAATAGAAAAACCTTCCATGCTCATGGATAGGAAGAATCAATATCATAAAAATGGCCATACTGCCCAAAGTAATTATAGATTCAATGCTATTCCCATTAAGCTACCATTCACTTTCTTCACAGAATTAGAAAAAAACTACTTTAAATTTCATATGGAACCAAAAAAGAGACCGTACAGCCAAGACAATCCAGAGCAAAAAGAACAAAGCTGGAGGCATCATGATACCTGACTTCAAACTATACTACAAAGTTACAATAACCAAAACAGCATGGTACTCACACCAAAACAGATATATAGACCAATGGAACAGAACAGAGGCCTCAGAAATAACACCATATATCTACAACCATCTGATCTTTGACAAACCTAATGAAAACAAGCATGGGGAAAGGATTCCCTATTAATAAATGATGTTGGGAAAAACTGGCTATCCATATGCAAAAAACTGAAACTGGACCCCTTCCTTATACCTTATACAAAAATTAACCAAGACCAATTAAAGACTTAAATGTAAGACCCAAAGCCATAAAAAACCTAGAAGAAAACCTAGGGAATACCATTCAGGACATAGTCATGGGCAAGTACTTCATGACAAAAACAACAAAAGCAATTGCAAGAAAAGCCCAAATTGACAAATGGGATCTAATTAAACTAAAGAGCTTCTGCACAGCAAAAGAAACTATCATCAGAGTGAACAGGCAACCTACAGAATAAGAGAAAATTGTTGCAATCTACCCACCTGACGAAGGGCTAATATCCAGATTCCACAAGGAACTTAAACAAATTTACAAGAAAAAATCAAACAACCCCATCAAAAAGTGGGCAAAGGCTATGAAGACACACTCCTCAAAAGAAGACATTTATGCAGCCAACAAACATATGAAAAGCTCATCATCACTAGTCATAAGATACATTCAAATCAAAACCACAATGAGATACCATCTCATGCCAGTTAGAACAGAGATCATTAAAAAGTCAGGAAACAACAGATGCTGGAGAAGATGTTGATGCTTTTACACTATTGGTGGGAGTGTAAATTAGTTCAACCATTATGGAAGACAGTGTGGCAATTTCTCAAGGATCTAGAATCAGAAATACCATTTGACTCAGCAATCCCATTACTGGGTATATACCCAAGGGATTGTAAATCATTCCACTGTAAAGATATATGCACACATATGTTTATTGCAGCACTATTCACAATACAAATTCACAATATCAAAGATTTGGAACCAACCCAAATGCCTATCGATGATAGACTGGATAAAGAAAATGTTGCATATATACGCCATGGAATACTATGCAGTCATAGAAAAGGATGAGTTCATGTCCTTTGCTTGGACATGGATGAAGCAGGAAACCATCATTCTCAGCAAACTAACACAGGAACAGAAAACCAAACACTGCATGTTCTCACTCATAAGTGAGAGCTGAATAATGAAAACATGTGGACACAGGTAGGGGAATGTCACACACCAGGGCCTGCGGGGGGGTGGAGTGTAAGGGGAGGGATAGCATTAGGAGAAATACCTAATGTAGATGATGGCTTGATGGTGCAGCAAACCAACATGGCACATGTATACCTATGTAACAAACCTACATGTTCTTCACTTGTATCCCAGAACTTAAAGTATAATTTTAAAAAATGACTGAAATAAAAAATTTTTAGACTACAAAAGACTTTTAATTTGAAAAAAAAAGGAAGAAAGTGGGAATTTATATATTATTTGTAAAATGAAGAATAAAGCTAGAAAGCTGCCAACATGTCTATAAAAGTGATACATATGCATCTTCAATAGTACCCTATAATTCAGTTTGTATTATTATCTCCATTTTACAAATAGGAAAATTATATCTTAGTGGAGTGTTAAGGCAGTCAATAAAGGGCAGAGCTAAGTTTTAACCATAGACAGTGGGACTCCAAAAAGATTTCCCTTAAGATGAAGTGACTTTAATTCAGGGCCTCACAAACAAAGATATGTGATATGAGTAAATATTAAGACTAGCCAAAAGGGCAAGCAACTTTTAAAATGTTGCATACAATAAAATACACCTGCCATGATTGTTGGTTTCACAGATTTTATGTCCATGTGCATTCCGTTTTAAAATTAAATAGGTAACTTTTATGAATTCACCCTTTAGTCTTTTGAGGATGAGTAGTGTAATGTGTACAGATTTTGTAGAATAAAACTAGCATTAGCTGAACTTTCACTTGGTTCTTAGGCAGAATGAATTTGCATAAATAATGATAAAGGTTACTGTGAATATATATCCAACACATTGAAATTTGGTGGTTTATTCAATCAGATTAATACAAATGGGCATAGGTGATGATATATTTGTAATGGTGTCTCTCTCTCTGAAAGAGAACAACAATTACGAATAAGGCTTTGCAAAAACAAGACATTTTCTGTCCTGAAGAAAAATATGTTCTCTTATACAAATATACCTTATTTCATGAGCTTTTATAAGGATGGGAAGAAATAACTTCCAGCCTACACAAGGCATGATTTATCTGGAAAACAACCCTATTTATGTGAAGACAGGGCTTTCAGTGAATATCCACTTCAGGCATACAGGGATCTTAAGAGGCTAAATTTGGCCCTGTCTCTAAATCCCAGGAAGGGGCAGATGGCCGATCCATGTTTATGCCACCACGTAATCTACTCTCCCTAAGTGACTGTGAATGAAATGGGAGTTGAAAACTCACTATATTAAATAGATCATTATAATGTATTTATTTGACCTAAGGACTACTGGAGTTATAGAAGGTACTGTTTTTTCTTAGAAAACTATGCCTTTGTACTTCTCAGGAATAAGTGGCTTTCACAAGCTTAGTAATCCCTACATACACAAGAGGACATTTATCCCTTCCACATAGTGTGAATGACAATTAAATATATGGTCCTTTTTTAGATAAGAAATTATTATTACTCCAATTAGAACTTCAAATAAGACTTAATAGTTTGCTATTTATATTTATATGTTTATATGTACACTAGACTCCATACAAGCTTAATATTTTGCATACACACACTTATTAAGCACACAGCTATCACTCAGGCACTTGACTTTACACATTCTTCCACACAAATGGACATAGTCTATGATATTTTGGCCCTATGCTTACTATAATAGATGAGCTCAATTCATTTGTTGAATCCCTAACCCAAAATGTGATGATGATACATAAAGATGGAACCTTTAAGGAATTAATTAGTGTTAAGTGAGGTAATAAGGAGGGCCTAATTCAATATGATTGGTGTTCTTAGAAAGAGAAAAACATCAAAGATACTGTGCACAAAGGCCATGTAAAAACACAGTCAGAGGGGAGCTCTCTGTGAGTCAAAGAGCAAAGCCACAGGAAAGAAACCCACCCTGCTGTCATCTTGGTCTTGGACTTCAAGCCTTCAGAACTGTGGGAAAATAAACGTCTATTGTTTGAGCCACCCAGTTGGTGGTATGTTGTTATGGTTGACTTAGTAGAATAATACAGTCATCTTTGGCTTTTGACTTGGGGATATGGTGAACACCACCAGACACTGAAAATGTAAAATGTATCATGAACAAGTTTTAGGAAACATAACTCAAAACAGGGAACTTCCTGCCTAGTATTCTCCAAAAAGCTGTGATGCATCAAATGTGTTTATTATTTACAAAGATTCTTTGGTGGATAGTGGTATAGTCAATGACCCTGGCAAGGAAAAAGCAATCATCCCCTGTTAATGGTGACTTTCACTGAAGGAAGCAATGGAAACTCTTACTATCAATTGGCAGAATGATTTGCTAAATAGAGACTATGTTTGTGGGTAAAAACCAGTATGTAATATGACTGAAAAATGCAATATTAGAAAATAAATCCCTAAGTGTTTAGGTATAATATATACTTTATATATTTTATTATACCTTCATTTACTAAATTTGTTATTTAAACATGGTAATAATATAAGTAATGCTTATTATTTATAATTCTTTTTATATCTATAGGGAAAAGAGTCACTGAATGTATTCTCCCATTAGGTATATTTAATTTAAAAAATATTTGAGTGCCCACTTTAATTATCTATGGCATACTTGGATTTTGTCTTTGGAGGCTTAAAACTTAGTGGAGGTAACAACTTATGGGAAGGGGAAATTTTAATAACATTACAAGATTTAATAAAATCATAACAAAAATAATCACAAGACAGTGTATATCTATGGCATGAATATAAAATTATCGTATATTACAAATTATGTCAACATTATGAAAACTTACAGAGTTTATTGTGGACTACACTGATAGGATCAGGTAGTGTTCTATGCAGGACCTAAAAAGGACATTTCCAACTTGTTAACCAAGTAAGAAACATATTAAATGTAACCGTAAATGAAAAAAATAAAGAACAGAAGATACATTTCAGTAGTGTATGGTTAAAACTGGAGGAATGGGTTCTTATCATCAAAATGATAATAGAACAAGGCATTTAGTAAACAAGGAGAAAAATAATAAATACTTGTCGAGCTAAAAAAAAAAGCTTACATCTACATATCAGACTCTTTAAGGACTCTGAATTTCATAAGGCCAAAATGGAGTAATAATAGAAAAAAAACCAGAAAATATTTTCCCACTAGCAATCACTTTCCAGAGAAAATCACAAAAATTTAGCAATATAGATCCTTTATCCAGAGAAGGAGTAGGGTTGAAAACAATAGAAATGGAAACCACTTCTTTAGCTAAACAGCAGTCTATAACTCTCTAATATTTTTCTATTTAGAGAGTAAGGGTATAATTGCTGGAAATTTAGGAAATAAAATATTCAGAGAAATTTCAGTAGTACAGCCCATTTAAAATAATAGAAAAATATTTGTAGAATACTTTTTAATGTTTGGCTACACTGGGGGAGAAGAAAAGTAAAGATATTCCTTGGAGATGAAAAACTTCAAATTAATGATGTATATAATTATAGGCACATACGCATATATAAACATACATGTATTTTCTAAGGAGAAAACACAAGATCTCTGGAATAGACCTTTATGTAGTCGCAGGGCATCTTAGAAGTGCAAGTTCCTCACAAGCAAATTCCTCACAAGGTGACACAGTGAAGACCAAATACACTTTCATGTCCAGCCGGATTTGTCCCACAGGAGAGGAACTCAAAAATTATGAGACTGAGATTGAGACCCTATATTCGGTGACTGAAATATCTGTTCCACTTTCCATCTAGAGAGAGAGAGACACCTTTATCTCCTAATGTAAATAAATACCCTTTACTATAGATCACTAACTGCTCCTTTCATCATCATCTTCTCTTTTGCAAATAAGAGCATTTATTGTGGTTAATAGCTTTCTGTTCATGATGATATTTTTGATATATAGAAGACATATAACTTGTTTCTATTTCGTAGTTCTCTATAACAAAAGGAGTCTTAGCTGGACTCAATGTCAGTCACAATATACTGAACCTTGAGTATTTTGTGACCATAAATGGATGAGAATTTTAGGAGCCTTTTTGTGTTACTAAGTATATTTTGCATGCATGAAGGATATGAATATTAATGTATCCATGAACTATCATCAATAGTTCAGAATGAAGTCTGATAAATTTCATTGTTGTTTAGCAATTACTCTGTTTTTATATCTCACATCTATTAAAACAGCATACTTCCTTTCCCTTTGATAGTAGGGTTGGCGTACGACATGTTTTGGACATAGAATATTAGTAATTGAATTGTGAAATGAGACGTGAACGTGTTTGCACAATTGACTTTGGCTCCTTGGACTTCTGCTAGTCCCATGAAATAACATGTCCTAGTATCCCACTGGCTTGGAAGAATTAGACACACAGAGCAGTCTGGAACTAATTCCATACTTGGTAGTCAAGCCAAGCTACATGCTGCCTAGGAACTCCAGATATTAGATGTCTCACAGAGGCATAAGCAAAAAATACATGATTGTCAGTTTATTTTATTGGGTTTTGTTATTCAGCCTTATTTGGGTAAACCTGATTGATGGAACTACTGTCTATCATTATATAATATGCAGCAAGTTGACTATGATAGCATTCTCCAGAATATTACACTGTTCCACGATATTAATGACCTCATGTTAATGAGTCCTGGTGAACTGTTTATCAGAGGACAGAAGATAAATGTACATATATTCAGGAGCCAATTTCATTGATGAAGTCATTAAAGGGCCAGTTACCTGGAATAGGCCATGATATTCTTTCTAAAGTAAAGCAGAAGCAACTGTACTTTGGGATGTCTACCACTAAAATATTTCTGTGTGTGTGTATGCCTTTTTGAATCTGGAAAAGAGAATATACAGCAGTTGATAATATTACTATAACCAACTTCTCAGTTTACTTTAATGGATTCTAGCTTTAAAGGTGGTCCATAGTAAGCTAGATGTCTGTAACTAGACATGATAGATCAAAGAGAGCTAGAGGACCATTTTTAAAACTATGTTTTTTTTTTTAAATTAACTTTGATATGTTTTTAATCACCACATAGATTTAAATATAATCCAATTAGTCACCAATATTTAAAATAAACAAGCAATTTTACATGAAAATGTAAATTATAGTTTGTCTTCCCAAATTTGGCATTCTGAGAATTGTTGCTATCTGATCCCATGTTTCATATGTCTAAAATAGGGTAGATCTATAGAATGACCAACCTTCTATGACAAGACATTTACTATTTAGTTTCCTACAGGACATGTACAATGTGCTTAATCATCTAATACTGTCTTCATTAATTAAATCCTGAGACTAGTATTGATGCAAGTAGTATGCCGGGAAATGGTGGAATTGAAACACAGAAGAAAAGAGAAAAGAGAAATAATAAACTCCAACTTGAAAACAGTTTATCATAGTAGATGACTAGAGAGCAATACTGTTGGCGAGCTCTGGGAAGTCATGCATAAACACACTTCAGAAATACCCCATCTGTGGGATGAAAGATTTGGAGTAATTATACACCAAATGTGGTGGTTCACTGGTTGGGAAATTGTCTTAGCCTATTTGCTGTTGCTATAACAAAACGCCTGAGACTAATTAATTTCTAAGGAAGAGAAATTTGTTTAGCTCGTGGTACTAGAGACTAGGAAGTCCGAGAGCATGTCACTAGCATCTGGTAAGGGTCATATGGTGGAAAGAGCATGAGAACCAGAGAGAGGAAATCTAGCCCAATTCATTCTTTTTATCAGGAACCCAATCCTTTGCTAACAAACCTACTTCTACAATAATAGCATTAATCCATTCACGAAGAAAGAGCTCTCATAACACATCCACCTCTTAATACTGTTACAATGGAGATCGAGTTTTCAACACATGAAATTTGAGAACACACATTCCAACCACTGCAGAAATGTTCCTGGGGATGGTTCATTGCCTGGCATGCTGGACTTGTCACATGTACATTTAGTGGGGCAGCATGGCTTTCCCTTAGTAAAGGAGGAAAAAAAAAAAAAAACTCTCATGCACAGAGATGTGGGTGTTGGCAGTTCAAAGTCAACTGGGTCATCAGGAAAGATCTGAAAAATTAGGGTGTCAGACTGACAGCCTTGTTTTTTCCCTACTAAGTACCAATTGAAGCCTATTCCAGATCCACCTTGGAAATTTCTTTACTTAGATGTATAAGCTTTACTCAAAGAAATATTCTGAAAAGAAGCATGAAACAGTATTTTTTCCCTCTGATGCTGTGGAAAGCATAGTGATTTTTGCTTTGTTTTGTCTTGAGTTTAGTAGTTAGAAAATGGTCTACAGAGATATGGTCCTCTCAGTTGAATATAGGAAAGGAAAAAGCATGAAAAATGTCTTGAAGTGATGTACCAAAGATCTTTTTATATAAATCATATGATTAATTATTTGGCTTATATTAATTAGACATATTTTTGATCTAAATATAACTCAGGCTATCTCACATGGCAATTTTATGAAAATGAAGAAAAATGGAACAGTGAATCTGACATATATAATATAATCTTGAAAAACTTGTTAGTAAGAAATCAGAGTCACCCTTTGAGACATGTATACTTTGATGTATCATAAAGCCTTTCTCTAGATCAAACATATAGGCAGCAGAAAATAGAGGATGTAAGTCTATTTTGCACAACACCTGTATTGGACCCTAAAGCATAATTCCACATAATGGCTGCCTGAATTATATCTCTGGACATTTGGAAAAAGACATTACCCTTCTCACATCCCATATCTTTCACAAGGTATGTTATGGAAAGATATTTGAGTCAAATGATCCTTAGAATTCATAGTCCATTTACTTTCACTGGCCAGTGTTGATTTTATTCTGATTACAATAAAAGAGTAGCAGAAATAATACTCTAATATTCAACCACGTTATAATATTTTATTTCAGTCTGTTAATTCACAATAGCAAATTACTTTCTTTTTTCAAATATAAAATTATATGAAATTCTCTGTAATGGAGAAGACACAAACAAAACCATGGGACAAGAAAAACTATAATAGGCACTTTATAGACCTTCCAAAAATAATAAATAAGAGTGCAGATTTCTATTGAACCACATTAAATACAAATACTATTAAAGATTTTCCACTAGTTATTACCAGCACAGGAGCCCTAGCCAGTAGCTGTGACATTCGCAATGTCACCAGGGTTATATTGTGCCAAAAAGAGATAATTCTTACTTAGAAAATTGTGTGGCTTTATTGGTTTTGGCACACATACCAATTTCAAGGGAGTAAGAAGTATGCCTCAAATCTAATTCTGAGGACTAATTTTCTATGAAATGTACTACCTGTAACTTTTACTATATATCCCAACAATATTCTCTATTCTCTCCCAGTTTTGTTAATGTTGAATATCATAACAACACACATCCTATTGCACAAAAGTCATGAATGGTATCTAGAGAAGAATTAAGAGTGAATGATGATATTTATCATCAATGATCTCATCTGAAGATATTTTCCTCTTTTGGATGCTTGGTTGGCATAAGTAATAATTGTCAAATAGAAATTAAAAATCCTCCAGATGGATTAGGAAAATTATGGCATATTAGTATTAGAAATCCAGATAGCATTTAATTTTTTAGCATTGTTATGTTCAGCAATACTTATTAATGTCGAGATGCCTGAAATGATTAAATAGATGCAGGATATAACAATGAATTTTAAAGATGTCTGATTATTATAGTCGATTAACAATCATATCCTTAAAAGTTTAAACCATTTTGGAAAGATTTGACTCACTTATTAAGCTATTGTTCAAAATGAGATATTCAGAACCTTCCAGTTTAACATTTTAAAAATACCTTCAAAATGACCATTAGTTATCTTTATTAAAAACATCTGACAGCATTTAAGAAATATAAGCCAATCATTCATTCTAAAACATGAAAGCTACCCAATTGGAAAGAATTTTTGACACCCTTCTCTCCCTCCTCCTCTTATGACCCATAGTTATCTCTAATCACAACTCTTTCTCTTTGTTATAATAGGTAATAAAATAAATTTGGAAACAGCGAGATCATGGTCAAATTAGAAGTATTGTTTGGGAAAAAGATTAAATAGCCTAACTCTGCGGACTTTAGGAACATACCTTAAAAAGTTTCAAAACTTTCAAGATTATCAGCTAATCTGCATAGAGGGAGGGGTTGGGACACATGACACATTATTCCTGGACTAGCCTGTGATTGAATTGAGGATATCATAAAGACATAACATCAATATTAACTTTTGAAAGGAGAGCTATCTTGACATTTATTCACAATCATTGGTTGAATAAGGAAGATAAATTGCAGACATGCTTATTTCTTTCACACTATGCCTGTGATTATCTTTGGACATCATAAGACATTCTTGATCTCACATTGATACAGAAAACGATATGAATTGGAAAATGTAACCTGAAGTATATATTCATGTATTATACATTTATCATGTTCTTGACTGGACAGGGTTTAACATCCTGTTTAGAATACCAAGATATATAGAAAGGAGAACCCAAACTTTATAGAAACCAAAATGCAGCAGATATTCTGCCATGATCATATGAACTAATGGTACATTCAAATTGAAATGACTCTGCTTAACTGTTGGAATCAGCAGGAAGTATCAAATAGGTGTAAAACTAAGTTCTAGGATGTATAAAAAGGCTGTAGCAATTGTGAGACCCTGTGGCACAGTGACAAACATCTGCTGGTGACTGCACCAGAAACAGTGTCCTAAGCTTGCCATTCTCAATGAGGGAATTGAACAAATCTTGTGTCATTTTCTCTTACTCTCAATAATTTCCCCTGCTTTCCTTTTTGATTCAATACATGAATTTGGTTTGAGTTTAACTGATAGTATTTAAGGTTCACAACAAAGAAACCTAGAAATTTTTGTACCAGAAGAGTTGAATACTAGCAACATTTCGGAGAAATAAATGAAATCTGAAATTGGCTACATAGCTTACTTGGAAGTAAAATAAATAAATTACACTAAAGAAAGAAAAACAAGGAAATCATGGAAGTAAAACAGAAATTATAAAGTAAACTACTGTCTCTGAAATTATAAAATAAAAAGCCTTGAAAGTTAATAACTTAGGGGACAATAGTTTATGTTCTGTGCTAGTATGAACAACATGTGTAATTCCAAAACTGTGGGAAGGCTTATATAGCTTCTGATGTCACTGGAAAGACCAAATAAAGATAATGAAAAGATCAAATGCCTATGCTTTTGACTTGAGGCATAGACTGGAAACATTCTAGCATATAATCAAACGTTTCTATCTTTATGGCCTAATCACTTGAATTCAAATTTCAGATAGGTAGTCTGAGTCTGCAGTTTGCCAAATTACAAGCCTTCATCAGAAAGTTCTTATGTGAAAGTTTGGTCCCTGTCCTGGAATGAGTAGCAACTGGAGAATTTAAATGGGATTATATGAAGGCAGTCATATATGAGCACATCAAATCCATAGCTTTCATAAAGTTTTCTTTGCCTGAAGAGCACCCCTCTAAAATGGCTTGTTGAAATGGTTTCTTGATTTGCCTGAAGACCCTATTACAGCCTCATTTGAGCATTACTTTGAAAGGCGAAATAAATTCCTTTCTTGCCTTTCCCCATCATGTTACATTGTCTCCAGCTCCACAGAGTCAGCATCCCCTGTGTTCCAATAAACAACTTCCAAGTAGAATTTGAAAAGGAAAAAAAATACTGAAAAATTGGAAAGACTCACGTTTTCACATTTTATAAACATAATCGACTATATAATTTATTATATGAATGAATTTTGAACTCACTAGACAAAGGATAAAAAAGGATGCATCTAAATTAATTAATTTAATCTACAATAAAGTGAAATATGGGTGAGCTTTCGGAAATTCTGGATTCCATGTGATAATATTAATTCTGAGGATCTGAGACGCCTCAAATGCTAATATGGTCCATTGGAGCTTATGGCAGCATTAGGTGATAAATGACTCTAGTCTGTTTTATGATAGATTCAGTAAAAAACAGAATTTACCTTGTAGTTATTTACTGGTTATATAGTTGAGAAAATTATTCTTATCAACTGGAAAAATCTCTATTCAAGTTTGTGATAATATTAGCTGTTAAAATATTGACTAGAGTTAGTGAATGAGGCAGACGAAGCAACACAGAAGACTAGACTGTTGTCAGTATTTTCAACAAAATTCCCCTATAGAAAGTGTAGGCTTCCAAGGGGATATTTGACCCTGACTACTCTAGGCCACTTTAGAGCAGCAACACCTTCACCTCTCTTCCACATTCCCGTACAAAAATACCCAACCCTTTCTTGGTCTGCCTAAAGGCTGCCAAAAGCCACCTGCATTCACTGTGGCTCTGCTTCTAGGCAACATTCATAAATAACGTGTTTTCAAAAAGTAAAGATTTTTCTTCACAAACTTTTATACTAATATTTTAATAGCTAATGTTATCATACAATTGTATACTGGCTAACAGACCCGGAAAATGATTACATGAATGAATTTGTTAAGATGGGGCCAAGAAAGAGAGTATATTTTTGGCCTTGTGATTTGCTATCAAAAGGCATCCCCTCTGAAGAGGTGGGTCTTTGCAAATAATTAGGTGTGCAGATTTTGACTTATTTTTTAGATACAGTTCACCTTTCTTATCCAGCTACCCCACTGGATTTATGAGAAATGTGGTCATGGTCACAGGAATGATAATTATAACCTGTCTCAGTAATAGGAGCATCCCTTTTGCAAGTCTGGCCTGGCTACAACCCTGGTATGTGCTCAGCAGGTATTAGGAGCAATCAAAGAGCAAAACGACCTGAAATGATAGAGAAGGAAGGGAAAAATAAAATTTAGAATGGACAGCACTTTGGGAGGCCGAGGCGGGCGGATCACAAGGTCAGGAGATCGAGACCACGGTGAAACCCCGTCTCTACTAAAAATACAAAAAAAAATTAGCCGGGCGCGGTTGTGGGCGCCTGTAGTCCCAGCTACTCGGGAGGCTGAGGCAGGAGAATGGCGTGAACCCGGGAGGCGGAGCTTGCAGTGAGCCGAGATCGCGCCACTGCACTCCAGCCTGGGTGACAGAGCGAGACTCCGTCTCAAAAAAAAAAAAAAAAAAAAAAAAAATTTAGAATGGAAAGTAGTGAAATAGAAAACAGAAAAACTACAGAGAAAATCAATGCAATGAAAAGTTGGTTCTTTAAAAACAGCCACGGAGTATATAGATTTAAGATCAGCCACATTAACAAATAAAAATAGAAAACACATAATCATGAAGCATATGCATGAAAGAAGAAACATTATTACTGATCCTCAGAAATCAAAAGAATTATAAAGGAATACTATGAATAACTTTATGATATAAATGATTTAGCTTATATGAACTAGACAATTTCTTAGAAGGCCACCATTTAGTAAAACTGAGTCAATAATAAGATGAAAATCTGAATAGATTTAAGAGTTTAAGAAATTGGATTAGTAATTTAAGATCTTTCAAGGAAAAAAACAAGGCCTAAATTTCTTCACTCTTGAATTTTATCTAACTTTAAAGAAGAAATAATACAAATTCTTCACACTCTGCCAGAAAGTAAAGGACAATGAAACATCTGTAAATTTACTCTATAAGGCCAGTATCACCCTATACCAAAGCTAGATAAATGTATCCTAAGAAAGAAAAACTACAGAACAACAGACCCTATTAATATGAATGCAAAAATCCTTGGCAAATATTAGCAAATAAAATCCAGTCACATATAAATGAGATTATACACCATCATTGCTAAATGAAATTTATCTATTGAATACAAAGCTGGTTTGTCATCTGAAAGTAAGTTAATGTAATGTTTGATATTAATAGAAAAAACAACTAAAAAGTCATTTTAATAGACATAATAAAAGCACTTGACTATAATCATTCGTGATAAAAACTCAACAAACTTGAAAAAGAACTTTTTTAACCTGATGAAAGGCAACTATGAAAACTTATAGCTAATATACTTAATGGTGAAAGACTTAGGTAAAGATTTCTTAAATACAACATCAAAAGCATAGTACATAAAAGAAAATAATAATAAATTGGACATCATCAAAATTTGTACCTTTTGCATGTCAAAAGACAATTGAGGAAAAAGAGCAACAGAGATAGTATTTGCAAAGCACCCAACAAAGGACTTTTGTCCAGATGGTATAAATAACTCTAAGAATTCAAGAATAAGAAACAAATAACCTAATTAAAAATGGACAGAAGATTTTGCCAAAGATGTACAAATGGCTAATAAATACAGGAGACGTTCGAAATTGTTAGTTATTAAGGAAATACAGACTAACACACAGTAAGATATGCATACCCATTAGAACGGCTTTAATAATCAAACAAACAGTAACAAATGTTGGCAAGGATGGGGAGAAAAGAACCTCTCGTTTATTGTCGGTGCAGCCATTTTGAAGGAACTTTGGCAGTTTCAATGAATGCGAAGGAATATTATTCAGCAATAAAAAATAGCGAACTACTGACACATGCTCATGTCTTGGATGAACCTCCAAAGCCTTGTTATTAGTTTTCTATTGCTGCGTTAACATACTACCACAAACTTAGTGACTTAAAACACCACTTATTTATTATATTAAATTATGTAGATATAATTCTGATGAAAGGTAACTATGAAAAAAAAACCTATAGCTTTAGAGTTTTGATTCAGATCTCATTGAGTTAAAATCAAGGTGTAGGTAGGACTGATCAGTCCTGAAGGCTGTAATGGAAAATCTGCTTCCTTGCCTTTTCAACCTTCTAAAAGCAGCCAACATCTTGGTCCATGGCCTCCTTCTCCCTCTTCAAAGCCAGACACACTGCATCTCTCTTACCGTCCTTCAGAAGTCATATTCTCCCTCTTTTACAAAAGCATATAAACATTTTCCATTTTTAAGAGCCTAGATGTTTTGAATTTGTTCCCCTGAACAATGCAGGGTATTTCCCATATTTAAAATGTCCATACTCTTAACCTTACCTGCAAATTTCCTTTTGCTATGTAAAGTAACATGTTCACAGATTCCCGGGATGAAGGTGTGAGCATCTGTGAAACCATTATTCTGCCTACCAAAAACATTATGCTAACTAAGAAAAGCCAGACCCAAGAGACCACACTATTTTATTTATAAAGAATGTCTGAAAAAGACAAATATATAGAGACTAAAAGTAGGTTAGTGGTTGCCTGAGACTGGGGATAAGAATGGAGTTTTACTGTAGATAATTATGAGGGATCTTATTGGTGGAATGAAAATGCTCTAAAATTGATTTATGATGATGATTGCATCATTAGTAAAGTCACTAAAAATAACTCAATTGTACATCTGAAAGGGTAAAATATATTTCAATAATATAAAAAGTGAAGAATTTCAGAAGGCTACATAGCCACTTAAGTGTGTTGACTGCTCCTTTCATTAAAGAGATGTAAGCTGTGTCCTCACCTTTAATGTTAAAATGTGCCAATCTAGTTTCATAGTCAAGAGGTTTCTAGTTTGTTTGTTTCTCTGTTTGCTTCTTTGTTTTTCTGGTAGATTAAGTGCCATAAGTCCAGGATACTGATACTTGAGTTGACTATTTTATGGAAAAGTGGGACATAGCGCAACAAATTGCAAGCCAAAATGTTTCCATGATCTTAAATTCAGATAGAAATTTCAACAACAGCCTGTCTAGTGTTTACTTGTATAATTTTTAAGTGGGTGATTTCATTAAACTTTGTGCTGAAAGACTGATACAGTATTTAACTTCTTGAAATATTTTAAACGTATTTATATAATACATTTATAATATATATTTAATAATATGTAATACATTAAAATATATATTTAAATATGATGCATATATTTAAATAATACATTTGTATTTGTTCCTCAAAACAATCTGATAAGGTGATATTATTTAGAAATTACTTTGTCTATATAAAGAAAACTCTCCAGGAAATAGTAAAAATTTACTGTTTTAGGAGTAGAATTAATTCTCATGAACATTAGGCATAATTTAAACCACAATCTGCCATCATAAAAGAATAAATATTGTTCTCAAGAACAAACAGATGTATGTGTACATATAATTTCAGGTTATTGTGATCCTTGGCAAAATAGTTTATTTTATTTTAAAATTCTGATATTTTAAAATATTAAAAATTTATAGGATAATATTTATACTGTCCAGTAATAGAAAATTTGTTTTTCCCTTTAGATAGTATCATGGATGAGATAGTGTGTTTTTTTCATTTTCTCTAATGTAATTATTTTCATGTACATAGATTATTTCAAAAATAAAAATAATATTCAAAAGTAAGATATGCAGAATTTAAATTGTAGAAACTCAAGAAAATGTATGAGTATATAAATATGTATGTTAATAAGGGTTAGAAAAGACAAAAAGCAGTGATCTGAGAGATATAAAAAGAGGGGAGAAATGTATATAATAGTAAGGAAGAGATAAAGAGACTGAAAGAGTTGAAAATAACGAAGAAAATCATGTAACTCGCCACCCTCATTTAGAAAAAAATAAGACTTAGAGAAATGTAGGCAGCAAATGATATGAAGAACATATAGGTTTATGAGTTAGAGAAACTGTAGTTCAACTCATGCCTCTACCACTTACTTATGGTGTGACCTTGGAGAGTTCATGGATCTCAGTTTCTCACCTGTAACATTAGTATCACTTCTGTTTCATAAAGCTACTATAAAATTCATAGCAGTTATAAAGCATCTTGCACATCATAAATGCATCACGAATAGTAGTTTCTTTAGCTGGCTCTCTTAGGTCACATAGCTGGTTGGTAGTAAACAAGGAAATCGGAGATTCTGGTGTCCAGTCTAGCAGTTGTTTCCTTTTATTTAAGCATCTAATGTATTGAGTTCCTACAAACATTTAAGAAAATACTTACATCCCAAACTCATCCTTCCCTTTTATAGGTCTTTCAAAATAAATTTTATTTATTATAGAAAAAATCACACTATGACAGTTTACTAGTCTTAGCAGTTATTGGCTTATTGGATCTATTGAAAAATAAATATGTAGAGGATATTATAACTAAAATCTCTTTTTATTATTCTTATTCTCTTATAAATGTTGCATCATCATATTTCCATTATAAACACATTACTGTAGGATTTTACACTTTTACCTTCAATATGCAATAAGACTAAGCTTTCTATAATTTCTGATTGAGAGATCAAATATTCATGTGCCTATTCTTGCTCCAAGACTGTTCCAAAAGTATGAAAACTGCTTAGTCTAGTCTATTTCTATTTCCTATTTAAATAGCACATTTGTGTCTTGCTCAAGGAAACAAACTTATTTGTAAATCATTTTTATAAAACCTAGCCAGAGCAATCTAAAAGCACACGTAGAACTTCTATGTCTACCCAGACACCTGACAATAATTGGGATTGACATTGTTTTTATTCTTTCTATTTTTCTCTTTTTGGATTCTCATTTAAAAGGAAAAGCACAGAATTCTTGGTATATTTTCTTTCATATTGATGGAATAGGAGATTGACTGAATTTTTTATCTCTTGTTTCTTTCCTAGCAATTTTCTCATTATCCTAGTTTCTTCTTAAAAATTAAATTTGTGCTCTGTGGCTTCTAGGGAGTTCACACTGTCTTTCTGTGTAGAAACAGAATGTAATTTTGATATATTCAGGTTACAGTTGGCTTATATATCATGGGAACAGTTCACTGTAGGGCTTTTTGAAGTTAGTATTTGCATTTAAGGCTTCTACATACTTGTTATTTTTAACCTTCACTGACCTATAAAAAGAGACTGCAACTATACAATAGCAGGATTTGCAAGAAAATATAGATATTATTTTAGTTATTTTGTTTGTTTGTTTTTCTCTAGAATAACCATGGGCAGTAGTCAAACAGCAGTAAGATAATGGCATCATGCTGTGCTTTCATTAAATAGCAAGATAAGAAAATTTTAATCTAGTTTTAAAGAACACCAGATTTACATACTGTCAGTCACCACTGACCAGACTAATGAAGTTAAGGAGTGAGAATCTTAGCCCAGAGAAGCCAATGTTTTTGTTATTGTTTCTGTTGAAGATTTTTGTTTGGCCATGTGTTTTGTCTAGAGATAAAGTCAAATCTAGTAGGAGAAGAAACATCCCAGAAAATCCTGTTCTTTGAATTATTCAGGAAATACTGTTGACATTTTAGGGATCCAGAAGGAATTATTTTTCTCAGAACAACTTTGGACAGCTGCACAGTTTGTGTACTTCACAATATCTGGGGGCAGCATACACACAGACCTGAAGTCAACACAATTTTTCTAAGGACCAGTATATGTGTGTGTATGTATATGTATATACATACATATGTATATGTGCGTGTGTATATATATGATTTTGCAGACTACATATTGTCTCTATCACATATTCTCTGTTTTTTATTACAGCATTTAAAAATGAAAATAATTATTAGCTCTTAGGACACAGGCAAATAGTCCACAGGCCAGATTTGGTATGTCAGCTCCTGTTCAGTGACTATTGTTATAGACTACACATTGCAGAACTGAGCATGGTAGACCTTATATTTTTAGGTCTGAATGGTTGTGTGGTGGAGAGTAGACAAGGAAAATTATTTATTTAACAATTATATATTGATTAGCATGTGTCAATGCCTATGTATCTATGCTAGATATATTGTCCTAGGATCAAACAATAAACAAAATATTCATAGTTCTTTTCTTTATGAAACTTATGGTCCTGGACTATAAAAAGCATATAAAAGGTGCTATGGCTTTAAGATGCTAGGATGCTAGGTGCTGCAAAATATTCCTCTTTAAGAAAATGAGACTGGTCATGTTGGCTCATACCTGTAATCCAAGTACTTTGGGAGGCCAAGGCAACAGATCACTTTAAGCTCGTGAGTTCGAGACCAGCCTGGGCAACACTCTCTATAAAGAATACAAAAGTTTAGTTGGGAGCAGTGATATGTACCTGTAGTCTCAGATACTAAGGAGGTTGAGGTAGGAGGATGGCCTCAACCCAGGTGTTGGAGGCTGCAGTGAGCCATGATCATGCCACTGAACTCTAGCCTGGGCAACAGAGCAAGACCTTGTCTCCAAAAAGAAAAAAAAAAAAAGAAAAGAAAAGAAAGAAAAAAATGTTTACATTGAAATTTGATGAACAAGACAGAGTTTGTTGGATGAAAGGGGAATTGGAAGAAAAGGCAATACATATCTGATATCAAAGTGAAAATATCCAGAAGATGGTAACTGTGAGTTTAGAGATCAAGAGAGTATTCTGAATTGGAAATATAGAAATAAAGATTTAGTTTTGTTATTAAAATATATTTTTGTTTTTTGAAATCATGGGATTTAGTAAGAGCACTGAGAGAGAGAGGGACAGAAAGAATTAGAGAGAGCATGTAGAAAGAAAAGAGGCCTTGGGGAATAGCATTGGGGTTATTTATTTAATGAGTTGAGGATAGTTAACTGCCCAGCAACTGAGAAAGAGTATCTAAAGAAGACAGAGGAAGAACAGTTAACTTGGGATGACAGAAGGTAAAGAAAATAATTGTTTAGCGAAGAAAGAATGATGAGAACAGGTTAGTGTGGCAAAATGAGAGATGCAACTGTAGGAGACACAAAACCAGGATAATATGGAGTTATATAAACATGGTATGGGTGAGGGATTATCTTCAAGACTGACAGGAATAAGAGTAGGACACTGAAGCAAGACACTTTCAAAAATTTTCCTTAGGGCTGTTCGTAATGGCTGCAATGATGTCTACATTGAGGAGAGGAAGTGAGAAATTATAGCTGTTTCAAGGATGAGATCTGTGCTCTGATTTGGCATTGAATTTTGTTTATTTCTTTCTGTTTATCTTCCCTTAGTTACCCTTCCTCTAACATTTGATTTTACAAATGCATAGTCATAGGTTAGGTTAAACCATTGGCATTAATCCTTTCTCACATTGCTATAAAGAAATACCTGACTGGATTTAATTTATAAGAAAAAGAGGTTTAATTGGTTGATGGTTCTGCAGATTTTACAGGAAGGTTAGCTGCTTCTGCTTCCAAGGAAGCTCAGGAAGCTTCCAATCATAGTAGAAGACAAAGCGAGAGCAGGCATCTTACATGGCAGGAGAAGGAGCAAGAGAGAGAGTGGGAGATGCCACACACTTTTAAAGGACTAGATCTCACAAGAACTCACTATTCTGAGGACAGAACCAAGGGAATGGTACTAAGCTAGTCATGAGAAATCATCCCCATAATCCAATCACCTCCCACCAGGCCCATCTCCAACCTTAGGGCCTATAATTCAGCATGAGATTTGGGCAAAGAACACAGATTCAAACTATGTCACCATGTATGAGACCTTTTTCTGAAGAAGAATTATTTATATTAAGTCCCAAGTAATGCTTCTCCACAGTCCATCAAAATCAAGCTGCTCAATTTCACTTTTAATGTTTCTTTCAACGTTCAATTTCCAACTTAACTTGGCCTTCTTGTATTCCATCTAATTTAACCTCAATATAAATACATGGATTCATTTTGGCTGCATGATAGACCTTTCCAATCTACGGTTCTCAGTATTCCCCATTCCTCATTTTGAAATGATTCAAGATCATTCTCACAGATAGGTCATCATTATAAAATCTCAGCCCAATCATGCAGACGTGATGCCTGTTTTATATTCCCACATTTAATCAAATCAAGATTCAATCAGTTATAAGTTACACAACTATCTTGGCTTAGATTAATTTTTAAAATGCTCTATTTGGGTAGTCTACTAGGAGACTGACATATAAATCTGAGACATCCTCAGAGTAAATATAACAAAGCATAAAGAAAGGCTCAGAAAACATTCTTAAATGTCTTGAACTTGGAATTGTTTGTTGGACATAAAGTTAAAACAGATCTTTCCAAGATTAACATTAAAAGCATGGTCAAAACATTCTTAAGCAGAAATTTTAATTTAAAATTCACTCCCAGGTGGCCAGGCACGGTTGCTCACACTTGTAATCCCAGCACTTTGGGAGGCCGAGGTGGGTGGATCATGAGGTCAATAGATCAAGACCATTGTGGACAACTTGGTGAAATCCCGTCTCTACTAACAATACAAAAATTAGCTGGGCAGAGTGTTGTGCTCCTGTAGCCCCAGCTACTCGGGAGGCTGAGGCAGGAGAATCACTTGAACCTGGGAGGCAGAGGTTACAGTGAGTCGAGATCACACCATTGCACTCCAGCCTGGTGACAGAGTGAGACTCCATCTTAACAAACAAACAAACAACAACAAAAAATTACTCCCAGGTCACTCACAAAAACAAACAAACAAAAATCTTCCTGAAAGAAACTCTATTTCAGTTCAGGCCAACAGCAATTGTAGGCCTTCACGAATTTTATTGTGCATCCCAGTTTCTGAGATATTATCATGTAAAAAGCATACCTAGAAACTCAATGAAATATGATATATAACCTGGGAATAACACAGTTATATGACCTTGTTGTAAGAAACTGTTCCAAGAATCAGAGGATACAGATAAAGTGACTACCTCAGAGCACTTTTTGAAACCATATAAGATAATTATATTGCCATTTCTTTATGCCATGGCTAGGAAAATGATGATGAAACCCAAATATTTAAATACTCTTTGTTCCTGTGAAAACTGGAAAAATCTCATCACCTTCTACTCAAATACCCTGGGAAGGGCTCATAGAGAAGGATATAGGAACTACATTCATCATATAATTCCTACTGAATGATGCCATATTTAATTTGCTAAAGATGTATTTTCCTTAAGCTCAATGCATTAAAATATGATATGCATATCATCTCCGTGATCATCGTTATAAATCTTCAAACCACTCTTTGGCTAGTTCATTTTGATTATGCAAAATAAGACAAAATGGCATCTACTTGGAAGGAGTTGTTCAATATAGTTCAAGGAGGTCTAATAGTGTAATAATTCAAATCAACAATGGCCCTGATAATAACATACATTATAGAATTAATCTATGATATTTGGAAATGGAATTTCAATTAGATAAGAAATTTAGGCTTCTTATTAGTGCTGCAAATGAAGTAGAGTTATGTAATGTGCAGGATTAAACCTCTCCCTTCCCTCTCACTTCTGCCTACAAACCCTCTCAAAAGATAAAAACAAAAACAAGAGCCACCTACAGTTTCAATGCTACTCTATTTGTCTAATGACAATCATCACCTGAGACTGGTCTTCAATGCAGATCTGGGCTTTCCAATTTCTACATGGAAAGAAAGCAATCTTCTCTCAAATCACTCAGTGACTGAATTTGTTGCTCCTAGTTCCTGATAGAATAGGTAAAGAATGATGCCAGATAACAGGAGAAAGCTATAGCATTCACCATACTTGATGTAACTGATATTATTACAACAATATGTCTAAAACAAAAAAAAAAGTGACAAAGTCCAGAAGATAATTATCTTGATTTTTATCTCTTTCCTATGAAGCAGATCTGAGGAATATTTTTTAAATGCATATAAAATAAGATTTATAACTTTTTTCTAGGTTTCTGTTCTTACAGACATTTAAGTGAAAAATAACTAAACAAACCATATACATTTTCTTTCATGGGCACCTCAATCAAGAATAAGTGAAGGCCACAGACCCAAGCTCAAGCTCCAGTTACTATCGCTGTTTAATTTTTTTTCTTTATTTTATATTACAATATGTTTAATCTTTCTTGCTATTCTATTTAGATACCATGCCAACTTCTAAATAATATAACTCACATACTTTCTTTTTTTCTACTGGAATAAAATATAATTAAATATCAAGACCTTATATTAAGCATACAGTTTTTTGCAGTTTCTTTCACAGCACATACAAAATATTTAAATATTTTCTGCATATATTTGTCTAAAGTTAGTCTCACATAGTAAGTATTACATTGGTGAGGGTACATAGATGTCAATATTTTTACTTTGCCATTATATCTCTACCGAGCATACCTCCTGAATATTGGTAGATAGAATAAATGATGGCTTATACCCCTTTATACCATTTAATTCTTAGTTTTTCTTTAATTCTGCCATTATTATTATTAATGTTTTATTATACTTTTGTGATCTTAACACAATTTCTGTTACTTTCGGTATTTTCTGCTTTTATTTTCTTGTCTTTTTTACAGAGAAATATATTTGCATTGGTTTTGGTCATATAATAATTTCTGTTTTCTAAAAAAAATTAACTAGTTTATGTTTTTATAATAGATGTTTTTGATTGTCCTTTAGTTTTCTTTCTGTTTTTGTGGGTGGCTATGCTGGTAATAGTTGTAATTAATATTTTATTGATACTTCCTTTCATCAAGAAAGACAGCATAGCATAGTGTTTAATAAGTCAAATTGCATCACATTGTTGATTTCACCATATAATACAGGTACTACCATAGTCAAATTAATTTATCAGTTTTGCATTTGTTGCTTGACTTACAAAGAAGCAATGATAAAATAATGTATGTTGAAGATCAGTTTAGTTTTTTTGATACATAATAGTTTTACATATTTATGGGATATGTGTAATATGTTGATACATGCTACAATGTATAATGACCAAGCCAGGGTAATTGGGATATTTGTCACCTCAAACACTTATCATTTATTTGTGTTGGGAGTATCTCAAGTCTTTCCTTCCAGTCATTTTGAAATATACAATATTTTTTCTTTATTTATTTAAAAAAATAAAATTAAAATGGGATACATATGCAGAATGTGCAGGTTTGTGACATAGGTGTACGTGTGCCATGGTTGTTTTCTGCACCTATTGACCCGTCCTCTAAGTTCCCTTCCCTCACCTGCCACCCCCCAACAGGCCCTGGTGTGTGTTTTTCCCCTCTCTGTGTCCACGTGTTCTCAATGTTCAGATCCCACTTATGAGTGAGAGCATGTGGT
This sequence comes from Macaca fascicularis, assembly GCF_037993035.2. Lineage (NCBI taxonomy): Eukaryota > Metazoa > Chordata > Mammalia > Primates > Cercopithecidae > Macaca > Macaca fascicularis. Next base: position 89,548,164 of record NC_088380.1, on the reverse strand, counting down.
GTCTCGTTTTCTGTTCCTGTGTTAGATTGCTGAGAATGATTACTTCCAGCTTCTTGCATATCCCTTCAAAGGACACGATCTCATTCCTTTTTATGGCTGCATAGTATTTCATGGTGGATATATGTAACATATTATCTATCCAGTCAATCACTGATGGGCATTTCGGTTGGTTCCATGTCTTTGCTATTGTAAATAGTGCTGCAATAAACATACATGTGCATGCTTCTTTATAATAGAATGATTTATATTCCTTTGGGTATATATCCAGTAATAGGATTGCTGGGTCAAATGGTATTTCTGGCTCTATATCCTCAAGGAATCACCATACTGTCTTCCACAATGATTGAACTAATTTACGTTCCCACCAACATTGTAAAAGCATTTGTATTTCTCCATAGCCTCACCAGCATCTATTGTTTCTTGACATTTTAATAATTGCCATTCTGACTGGTGTGATAAGGTATCTCATTGTGGTTTTGATTTGCATTTCTCTGATGATCGATTATGTTGAGCATGTTTGTTGGTCACGTAAATGTATTTTTTTCAGAAGTGTCTGTTCATATTGTTTGACCACTTTTTGATGGGGTTGATTTTTTCTTATAAATTTGTTTGAGTTCTTTGTAGATTCTGGATATTAGCCCTTTGTCAGATGGGTAAATTGTAAAAATTTTCTCCCATTCTGTAGGTTGTCTGTTCACTCTGATGATAGTTTCTTTTGCTGTGCAGAAGGTCTTTATTTTAACTAGATTGTTTTTGTCAATTTTGGCTTTTGTTGCAATTGCTTTTGTTGTTTTATTCGTGAAGTTTTTGCACATGCCTACGTCCTGAATGGTATTACCTAGGTTTTCTTGCACGGTTTTTATGATTTGGGGTTTTGCATTTAAGTCGTTAATCCATCTTGAGTTAATTTTTGAATACGATGTAAGGAATGGGTCAAGTTTCAGTTTTCTGCATATGGCTAGCCAGTGGGCAAAGTATATGAAAAGACACTTCTGAAAAAAAGACATTTACATGGCCAACAAACATGCTCAATGTAATTGATCATCAGAGAATCGCACCATTTATTGAATAGGAGATCCATTCCCCATTGTTTGTTTTCTTCAGGTTTGTCAAAGATCAGATCGTTAGAAACATGTGGTGTTATTTCTAAGGTCTCTGTTCTGCTACATTGGTCTATATGTCTGTTTTGGTACCAGTACCATGCTGTTTTGGTTACTGTAGGCTTGTAGTATAGTTTGAAGTCAGGTAGTGTGATGCCTCCAGCTTTGTGCTTATGGCTTAGTATTGCCTTGGCTATACTGGTTCTTATTTGATTCCATGTAAAATTTAAAATAATTTTTTTCTAATTCTGTGGAGAATTTCAATGGTAGTTTCATAGGAATAGCACTGAATCAATAAATTACTTTGGGAAGTATGGCCATTTTCACGATATTGATTCTTCCTATCCATGAGCATGAAATATCTTTACATTTGTTTGTTTCCTCTCTTATTTCCTTGAGCAGTGGTTTATAGTTCTCCTAGAAGAGGTCCTTCATGCCCCTTGTTAGCTGTATGGTATTTTATTCTCTTTGTAGCAATTGTGAATGGGAGTTCATTCATGACTTGGCTTTCTGCTTGTGTATTATTGGTGGAAATGAATACTTGTGATTTTTGCACATTGATTTTTTTATCCTGAGACTTTGCTGAAGTTGCTTATTAGTTCGACAAGATTTTGGGCTGAGATGATGGAGTTTTCTAAATATTAAATTATGTCATCTGCAAATAGAGACAATTTGACGACCTCTCTTCCTATTTGAATACCCTTGATTTCTTTCTCTTGCCTGATTTCACTAGCCAGAACTTCCAGTACTATGCTGAATAGGAGTGGTGAGAAAGGGCATCCTTGTCTTGTGCCAGTTTTCAAAGGGGATGCTTCCAGCTTTTGCTTATTCAATATGATATTGGCTGTGAGTTTTTCACAAATAGCTCTTATTATTTTGGGATATGTTCTATCAATACCTAGTTTGTTGAGGGTTTTTAACATGAAAATATGTTGAAATTTATCAAAGGCATTTTCTGCATCTATTGACATAATTGTCAATAGATGTTTTTTGTCTTTGTTTCTGTTTATGTGATGGATTACATTTATTGATTTGCATATGTTGAACCAGCCTCGCATCCCAGGAGTGAAGTCAACTTGATTGCAGGGATAAGTTTTCTGATGTGCTGCTAGATGTGGTTTGCCAGTATTTTATTGAGGATTTTCGCATTGATATTCATCAGGGATATTGGCCTTAAGTTTTCTTTTTTTGTTGTGTCTCTTCCCGGTTTTGGTATCAGGATGATGCTGGCTTCATAAAATGAGTTGGGGGGATTCTCTCCTTTTCAATTGTTTGGAATAGTCTCAGAAGGAATGGTACCAGCTACTGTTTGTATTTCTGGTAGTATTCAGCTGTGAATTCATCTGGTCCAGGGCTTCTTTTGGTTGGTATGTTTTTAATTACTGCCTCAATTTCAGAGTGTTATTTGTCTATTCAGATATTTGACTACTTCCTGATTTAGTCTTGGTAGGGTGTATGCATCCAGGAATTTATCCTTTTTTTTCCCCTAGATTTTCTAGTTTATTTGCATAGAGGTGCTGATAGTATTCTCTGATGGTAGTCTGTATTTCTGTGGGGTCAGGGGTGATATCCCTTTTATCATTTTTTATTGTGTCTATTTGATTCTTCTCTCTCTTCTTCTTTATTAGTCTAGCTAGCCGTATATCTATTTTGCTATTTTTTTCCAAAAACCAGCCCCTGGATTCATTGATTTTTTTGGAGGGTTTTTCTTGTCTTTATTTCCTTCAATTCTTCTCTGATCTTAGTTCTTTCTTATCTTCTGCTAGCTTTTGGGTTAATTTGCTCTTGAATCTCTAGCTCTTTTAATTAATTGTGATGTTAAGGTGTCAATTTGAGATCTTTCTAACTTTCTGATGTGGACATTTAGTACTATAAATTTCACTCTTAACATGGCTTTATCTGTTTCCCAGAGATTCTGGTATGTTGTCTGTTTTCATTGGTTTCAAAGAACTTCTTGAATTCTGCCTTAATTTCATTATTTACCCAGGAGTCATTCAGGAGCAGGTTGTTGAACTTCCACTAAATTGTGTGGTTTCAAGTGAGTTTCTTAATCCTGAGTTTTAAATTCATTGCACTGTAGTCTGAGAGACTGTTATGATTTCAGTTATTTTTCATTTGCTAAGGAGTGTTTTACTTCCAATTATGTAGTTGATTTTAGAGTAACTGCCATGTGGCACTGAGAAGATTGTATATTCTGTTGATTTGGGTAGACAGTTCTGTAGACATCTACAAGGTCCACTCTTGATCCAGAGCTGAGTTCAAGTCTTGAATATCCTTGCTAATTTTCTGTCTCGTTGATCTGTGTAATACTGACAGTGGGGTGTTAAAGTCTCCACTTTTAACGTGTGGGAGTCTAAGTCTGTTTGTAGGTGTCTAAAAACTTGTTTTATTAATCTGGGCGCTCCTGTATTGGATACATATATATTTAGAATAATTAGTTAGCTCTTCTTGTTGAATTGTTCCCTTTATCATCATGTAATGCCTTTCTTTGACTTTTTTGATATTTGTTGGTTTAAAGTCTGTTTTGCCAGAGACTAATATTGCAACCTCTGCTTTTTTTGCTTTGCATTGGCTTGCTAAATTTTCCTCCATCCCTTTATTTTGAGCCTGTGTGTGTCATTGCATGTAAGATGGGTCTCCTGAATACAGCACACCAGTGTGTCTTGACTCCTTATCCAATCTGCCAGTCTGTGTCTTTTTATTAAGGGTATTTGGCCCATTTACATTTAAGGTTAGTATTGTTATGTATGAAATTGCTCCATAATCATGATGCCATTTGTTCATTTTGCACATTAGTTGATGCAGTTTCTTCATAATGTCATCAGTCTTTACATTTTGGTGTGTTTTTGCTGTGGCTGGTACCAGTTTTTCCTTTTCATATTTAGTGCTTCTTTCAGGAGCCCTCACAGGGCAGCCTTCATGGTAATGAAATCACTCAGTATTTGCTTGTCTGGAAAGGATTTTATTTCTCCTTCACTTATGAAGCATAGTTTGGCTGGATATCAAATTCTGGGTTGAAAATTCTTTTCTTTAAGAACATTGAATATTGGCTCCAAATCTCCTCTGGCCTGTTGAGTTTCTGCTGAGAGGTCCACTGTTAGTCTGATGGGCTTTCCTTTGTGGGTGACCTGGCCTTATTTATTTATTTATTTATTTATTTATTTATTTATTGGCTTCCCTTAACCATTTTGTCTTCATTTTGACCTTGGAGAATCTGACTATTACGTGTCCTGGGGTTGATCTTCTCTTGGAGTATCTTAATGGTGTTCTCTGTGTTTCCTGGATTTGCATGTTGGCCTATCTTGCTAGTTGGGGAAAGTCTCCTGGATAATATCCTGAAGTGTGTTTTCCAGCTTGTTTCCATTCTCCCCATCTGCTTCAGATACTCCAATCAATCATAGGTTTGGTCTTTTTATGAAATCCTATATTTCTTGGATCATTTGTTCATTACTTTTTATTATTTTTTCTCTATTCTTATCTGCCTGTCTTATTTCTGTGAGATGGTCTTCAAACTCTGATGTCCTTTCTTCCACTTGGTGGATTAAGCTATTGATACTTGTGTATGATTCATAAAGTTTCTGTGCTGCATTTTTCACCTCCATCAGTTCATTTATGTTCCTTTCTAAAGTTGTTATTCTAGTAAGCAATTCCTCTAACCTTTTATCAAGGGTCTTAGCTGTTTTGCATTGTCTTAGAACATGCTCCTTGAGCTCCGTGTAGTTTTTTATTACCCATCTTCTGAAGCCTACTTCTGCCAGTTCATCCTTCTGATCCTCCATCCAGTTCTACACTCTTGATGGAGAGACGTTGCAATGATTGGGATAAGAAGAGGCATTCTGGCCTTTTGGGTTTTCAGCATTTTTTCATTGATTCTTTCTCATCTTCATGAGTTTGTCTAGTTTTGGTCTTTGTGGCTGCTGATCCTTGGATGGGGTTTTTGTGGAGGCCCTTTTGTTGTTGTTGTTGATGCTGTTGTTGTTGCTTTTGGTTCTTCTTCTTCTTTTTTTTTTTTTTTTTTTTTTTCAATAGTCATTTCCCTCTTCTGCAGGGCTGCTGCAGCTTGCTGGGGGTTCACTTCAGGCTCTATTTATCTGAGGTCATCTAAGGAGGCTGGAGAACAGCAAAGATGGGTGCCATCTCCTTCTTCTGGGACCTCTGACCTCAAGAGGCACCAAACTGATGCCAGTAGGATCGCTTTCCTATAGGATGTCTGACAATGCATGTTGGAGGGTCTCTCCCAGTTGGGTGGCATGGGGAGCAGGACTCATTTAATGAAGCACTTTGTCCCACCAAGGGACAAAGGGTCTTTAGCTGGGAAGAAACCCACTCATCTGGGCTGCCCAATTCCGCAGAACTACCAGGAGGAGAGGTTAAGTCTGCTTGTCTGCAAAGATAGCAGCCACCCCTCCCGCTAGGGGCTCAGGCCCAGGGAGATCCAAATTCTTTCCCTGAGCCTCTGGCTGGAGTTATTGGAGATCCTACATGGCAGCTCCACCCAGTGAGGAAGGATGGGTCTGGTTTGGCCTGAAGAGGCACTCTGACTGCCACAGCTGGGTGTTGGGCTGTGGGGACAAGTCTTGGGACCAGGCCGTCAAGCCTCCCTGGCTCGAACAGGGGAAAAATACAGCCTGGAGCTATAGAAATGGGTGCCGCCCTTCCCTCACCCAGGGATCTTAGCGGGTTAGGAAGTTTTAAGTCCCAGTGCTGTCTGCTGCCCCTCCCCCAAGGAGCTCAAATGACTTAGACAGCAGGCAGTCACAGCAGGTGCTGGTCACCCCTTTCCCCTGGGAGTTCAGTAGGCTTAAGCAGATTCCAGCTGAAGGGCTTTAAGAATCTGTGCATTTTGGTGTTGGGACACCTGACCCCAGTGGCATGGGTTCATGAGTGGGACCTTTCGATCCGTGAGCTGCACAGTTCCATGGAAAAAGCACAGTTTCCCCTGTTGGATAGTACTCTCACTCATACCTCCATTGGCTGGGGGAGGGATTTCCCCTTCCCCATGTGGCTCTCAGGTGGGCCATTGCACCACATTGTTCTTCCTTCTCTCCGTGAGTCACTCCAGCCTTCTAGTCAATTTGGATATGACAAACCAAATACCCTGGTTCCTGGTGAAAGATTCACCTGGTTATTATGATTTTTTGGGGTGGGAAACTCTGAAAGCCACTGCTTCTTGTAGGCCATCTTGGTCCCACCCCATACAATACATTTTTGTTAGCTATAGTTGCCCTACTATGTTATTGAACACTAGAACTTCCTTTTCTTATCTAACTGAATTTTTGTACACATTAATCAATTTTTTTTTTTCATACCTGCTTCCTTCTTACCCTTCCCAGCCTCGGGTAACAACTATTCTACTCACCATGTCTATAAAAATCAATTGTTATGGTTCCCACATATAAGTGAGAACATACAATATTTTTCTTTCTGTGCCTGGTTTATTTCACTTATAACGTTCACCAGTTCCATCCATGTTACTGCAAAATAGGATTTTATTTTTTATGACTTAATAGTATTTCACTCTGTATATGTAACATATTTTCTTTAGCCATTCATCTGTTGATGCACACAGGTGGATTGATTATCTTGGCTGTTGTAAATATGCTGCAATAAACAAGAGAGTGCAGATCTCTTTGATGTACTGATTTCCTTTCTTTCGGATATATATATGCAGTTGCTGGATCATGTGGTAGATCTATTTTTAGTTTTTTGAGAAAGCTTCACATTCTTTGTCTTAATGGCTGTACTAATTTACATTCCCACCAAAAACATTTAAGAGTTTATTTTTCTTTGCATCCTCACCAGCATGTTATTTTATTTATTTTTTTTATAATAGCCATTATAATTAGGGTGAGGTGACATCTCATTTAGGTATCGATTTGCATTTACTTCATGACTGGTGATGTTCAGTAATTTTAAATATCTGTTGAGCATTAGTGTGACTTCTTTTAAGAAAAGTATATTAGACTTTTTGACTCATTTTAAATTGAATTATTTGAATTTTATTTTGCTATTGAGTTATTTGAATTTCATATGTATTTTGTTTGTTTTTCCTATTTAGTTGTTTCAGTTCCTTATGTATTCTGTTATTAATCCCTAGTCAGATAGATAGATTGTAAATATTTCTCCATTGTGTAAGTTGTCTCTTCACTTTGTTGGTGGTTTCTTTTGCTGTGCAGCTTTTTAGCTTGATGTAACCCATTTATCAATTTTTGTTTTTGTTTGTTTCATACATTACATTTAAGTCTTTAATGCATGTTGAGTTTATTTTTGTATATAGTGAATGATATGGGTTGGCTCTGTATCCCCACCCAAATCTCATCTCAAATTGTATTCCCCACATGCCAGGGGAGGGGCCTAGTGGGAGGTGATTGAATCATGGGAGAATTCCCACTTCCTGTTCTTGTGATAGTGAGTGAACTCTTGTAAGATCTGGTTGTTTGAAAGTGTGTGGCACTTTCCCCCTCTACTCTCTCTCTCTCCTGCTGCCATGTGAAGAAGATATTTTCTTACCCTTTACCTTCCATCATGATTGTTAAGTTTCCCGACACCTCCCAGTCATGTCTTCTTTTAAACCTGTGGAACTGTGAATAAATTAAACTTCTATTATTCATAAATTACCCAGTATCAGTTCTTTATACCTGTGTAAAAACAGACTAATACAGAAAATTAGTACCAGGAGAGTGGAACACTGCTTTAAAGATACCTGAAAATGAGAACTCAACTTTGGAACTGGGTAAGAGATACAGAGTGGAACAGTTTCAAGGGCTCAGAAGAAAATAGGAAGATGCAGGAAAATTTGGAATCTTCTAGAGACGTGTTGAATGGTTTTAACCAAACTGCTAATAGTCATAGGGACAACAAAGCCTGGACTGAGGAGGTATCACATGGAGATGAGGAACTTAATAGAAACTGGAATAAATGTGACTTCTGCTGTGATTTAGCAAAGATACTGGCATTACTTTGTCCCTGCCTTAGAGATATGTGTAACTATGAACTTGAGGGAAATGATTTAGTCTATCTGGCAGAAGAAATGTCTAAGCAGCAAAGCATTCAAGTTTTGGCCTGCTTGCTCCTAACAGCATATAGTCATATGTGTTCACAAATATATGATCTGAAATTGGGACTTACGTTTAAAGGGAAGCAAAGTATAAAATTTTGGAAAATTTGCAGCCTGACCATGTGGTAGAAATGAAAACCCATTTTCTGGAGAGAAATTCAAGCCTGTTGCAGAAATTTGCACAAGTACAGAGTAGCCTAATGTTAATAGCAAAGACAATAGAGTAAATGTCTCCAGGGCATTTCAGAGATCTTCACAGCACCACTTCTTATCATAGGATTTAAGGCTTAAAAGGGAAAACGGTTTTGTGTGGCCAGGCCCAGAGTCTTGTTGCTCTGTGCAGCCTTGGGACATGATACTCTGCATCACAACCACTTCAGCTCCAACTGTGGCTAAAAGTGGCAAAGGTACAGCTTAGGCCATGGCTTCAGAGGGTGCAAGTCAAAAGCCTTGGTGGCTTCCACATGTTGTTGAACCTGTGAGTGCACACAAGGCAAGAATTAAGGTTTGGGAACCTCCATCTAGATTTCAGAGGATGTATGGAAATACCTCATGTCCAGGCAGAAGTCTGCTATAGAGTCAGAGCCCTTATGGAGAACCTCTACTTTGGCAGTGCAGAGAGAAAATGTGGGTTTGGAGCTCCCACACAGACAGAGTCCTCACTGGGGCGCTGCCTAGTAGAACTGTGAGGAGAGCGCCACTGTCCTCTAGACTCTAGAATGGAGCTGCACCATGTGTCTGGAAAAGCTGTAGGCATTCAAAGCCAGCCCATGAAAGCAGCCACAGGGGCTGTACCCTGCAGAGCTACAGGAGCAGAGCTGCCCGAAAGCTTGGTAGCCCACCCCTTGCATCAGCATGCCCGAGATGTAAGACATGGAGTCAAAGAAGATTACTTTGGAATTTTAAGATTTAATAATTGCCCTTCGGGGTTTCAGACTTGCATGGGGTCTGTAGCCCCTTTGTTTTGGCCAATTTCTTCCTTTTGGAATGGGAACACTTACCCAATATTTGTACTTTCATTGGATCTTGGAAGTAACTAACTTGCTTTTTATTTTACAGGCTCATAGGCGGAGGGGAATTATGTATCTCAGATGAGATTTTGGACTGTGGAATTTTCAGTTAATGCTGAAATGAGTTAAGACTTTGAGGCACTGTTGGGAAGGCATGACTGTATTTTAAAATGTAAGAAAGATATAAGATTTGAGAGGGACCAGAGGTGGATTGATATAGTTTGGCTCTGTGTCCCCACCTAAATTTTATCCAAATTGTAACCCCCACATGTTGGGAAGAGGCCTATTGAGAGGTGATTGAATCATGGAAGCAGAATTCCCCCTTGCTGTTCTGATGAAAGTGAGTGAGCTTTCATGAGATCTGGTTGTTTGAAAGTGTGTGGCATTTCCTTTTCCGCTCTCTCTCTCTCTCTCTGTCCTGCCACCATGTGAAGAAAATATTCCTTCACCTTTGCCTTCTGCCATGATTGTAAGTTTCCTGTGGAATCCCAGTCATATATCCCGTTAAGCCTGCAGGACTATTAGTCAATTAAACATTTTTTCTTCATAAATTACCCAGCTTCTGATCATTCCTTTTGGCAGTATGAAAACAGACTAATACAGTGAGAGATAGTAGTCCAGTTTCATTCTTCTGTACATGAATATTCAGTTTTCCCAGCACCATTTATTGGATAGATTTTCCTTTCCCCATAGTATGTTCTTGGTGCCTTTTGTAAGAATGAGTTGGCTGTAAACAAATGGATTCATTTCTGAGTTATCTATTCTGATTCATTGGTCTTTGTACCTGTTTTTATACAAGTGCCTGTTTTGATTAGTATAACTTTGTAGTATATTTTGAAGTCTCTTAGTATAATACCTCCAGCTTTGTTATTTTTGCTCAGGATTGCTTTGACTTTTCAAGTATTTCATGGTTTTATACAAAATTTATGATTTTTTTCACTTCTAAGAAGAATGTTATTGCTATTCTGATAGGTATTACATTGAAAATGTAGATCATTTTGCATATTATGGACTTTTTAACAGTGTTAATTTTTCCAGTCCATGAACATGGAGCAGCTTTCTACTTTTTTGTGTCCTCTTCTATTTCTTCTATTGATGTTTTATAGTTTTTATTCAAAGGTCTTTTAATTATTTGGCTGCATTTATTCCTATGTATTTTTTGCAGTTATTGTAAATATAATTGCTTTCTTAACTTTTTTTCCAGATTGTTTGCTGTTGACTTACAAAATGCTACTGATTTGTACATGCTAATTTTGTGTCTCGTAACTTTGTTGAATTCATGTATCAATTCTAAGATTATTTAGGTGGAGTCTTTCACTTTCTCTAAATATAGTATCATAGTGTCTGCACACAGGGAACAATTGAATTCTATCTTTCTACTTTTGATGTCCTTTATTTCTTTCCCTTATCTAATCACTCTGCCTAGGACTTTCAGTACTGTACTGAATAAAAATGATAAAAAGAAGCTTCCTTGCCTTGTTCTCGATCTTAAAGAAAAAACCCATTTTTTTCTCACTCAATGTAATGTTAGCTACAGGCTTGTCATATATGACCTTTATTATTTTGAGATATGTTCCTTCTATACCCAGTTTTCTAAGCATTTTTTTTTTAATTATAAAAGGATGTTTAATTTTCTCAAATCTGTTTTTAGCATCTATAGAGATTATTATTTGAATTTTGTTTTTGACTGTTAATTCAGTGTATCACATTTTCTTTCACGTGTGTTGATCACTCATCTGTGGGATGTTTGACATTTTATCATGGTGAATGATCTTTTAAATGTGTTGTTGAATTTAGTGTGCAAGTATTTTGTGGAAGATTTTTTCATCTATGTTCATCAGTGATATTGATGTTTAGTTTTCTATTTTTGTTGTGATTTGGTTTTGGTATCAGAATAATGTTGGCTTCATAAAATGAGTTGAAAAGATTCCTTCTTTTTCAATTTTCTTGAAAAGTTAGAATTGAATTTATATTAGTTCTTCTTTGAATGATTGTTAGAATTCAGCAGTGTAGTCATCAGTCCTTGCGCTTTTCTTTAATATGAAAATTTTAATACAATTTTGTTCTGTTTGGAAAAGTTTTTTAAAAATGTATTGTTCATATTTAAAGGCTAGCTCTGCTAGGTACATTATTTTTGGTTTTTAGTTTATTTTTCTTCAGCAGTTTAAATATTTCATTCTCCTTTCTGACCCTTAGCATTTCCACTAAGAAGTCTGCCGCCAGTTGTTTCTGAATTTCTTTGTATGTTATTTGCTTTTTTTCTCTTGCTTCTTTTAGTATCCTTTCTTTTTCATTGACCTTTGAGAGTTAGACACCTTAGAATTGTCTTATTTGCATTGAGTCTGTGTGGTGATCGTTGGTCTTCTTGCACCTGGATATTAATATGTTTCTCTAGGTTTCTAAAGTTCTCTGTTAATTTCTGAATAAACTTTCTACCCCTATCTTTTCTCTACTCTCTTTTTAAGGTACTCACTCTTATATTTGCACATTTGAGGCTATTTTCTAGACCTCATATGCATTCTCTATCTCTTTATCATTCTTTTTCTATTTCCTTTGACTTTGTATTTTAAATAGCCTATCTTTGAGCTTACCACTTTTTTTTCTGTTTGATCAATTCTGCTTTTGTGACATGTTGATTCAATTTTCAACTTCTCAATTGTATTTTTTAGCTAAAGGATTTCCATTTGACATTTTAAAATTATTTCAATCTTCTTGTTAAATTTTTATAATAAATTAACAAATTGTTTACGTGTGTGTATTTGTATGTTTTCCTGAAGTTCATTGAACTTTCTCAAAACAATGAATTTTAATTCCCTGTCAGAGAGGTTACATATCTTTATCCATACAGGGCTGATTATGGTGTTTTATTCAGTTCATTTAGTGTGGTTATATTTTCCAGGATGTTATTAATGTTTGTGAATGTTTGTTACTGTCTGGATATTGAAGAATTAGATATTAATCTAGTCTTCACATCTTACCTCGTTTGTATTTGTCCTTTTTCAAAGGGTCTTCCAAGAGTTCAAAGGGGACTAATTGTTGAGTTTCCTAAGCCTGTTGTTGCTGCAACTATTTCCACACAAGAGGGCATGCCAACTGCAGATTCCTACATACTCAGCCCTGATAGACTTAGTGAAGATTAGGGAGAATTTCTTGGGATCCCAGGTAAAGTCCCTTGCTCACTTGCCTCTCTGTTCTCTAAGCAAATGGAGTCTCATGCTGTTCTGAGATGCCTGGAGTTGAGGGAGGAATGATATGGGCACTCCTGTGACCACCGCTGGCACCAAGCCACAAACCTATGGCCTCCTAGACCAATAAAGTCCCAGGGATAGTCCAAAGACTGTGACCACTATTTATTCAATTCCTGAGGCCACGATAGTCAGCTAGTGGTGAATCCACTCAGTAGTGCATTCCCTTCTGGCCCGGGATAGGTTCAAAAGCCCTCTTCTGGGGCAACAGCCTGAAATGAAGGGTTTTGGGGCTCTTTCCAGGGCTGCCTTCCTATTGCGGTACTGGTACTAGGTTCTAAGGTAAAGTCCTCTGTGGATGTCTCTCTTCTTCCCCCAAATGAAGTCTCTCTCTATGCTGCACTGCATGGAGATGGAGGAGGGGTGTTGCAGGTACTCCTGTGGCCAGTGAACCTGGTATTACACTGAATTACACCCTGAGCTCACAACCTCCCAGACCAGAGCAATCCTGAGATTTGATCAAGGACCGTGGTCAGTCACTACAGGATGTCTGCTGTTAAAATTTATTTGCACAAAAATCTCAGAAATTATCACCAAAGAACTTAACCATTTAACCAAATACTATCTGTTCCCCAAAAACCTATAGAAATAAAAAAAAATAACAATTAAAAAATTATTTGGGTGCAGAAGCCACTTTATTCAGTTGGTAGTGAAGTACACAGGTACACAATTTCCTCCAGCAGAAGAGGGAAATTCTCCTCTAGCTTTGAGCAGATTTCAGTGTTTCCTTCATGGGCACCAGCCTGAAATCAAGGACCGCAGAATTTTGCCCAGTGCTGTGTTCCATTACAATGGAGCCAGCATTGAGTTCCAGTGTAAAGTCCTACATTCACTTCCTTCTCCCTCCCACAAGCACACAGGTTTTCTCTCCCCATTCCCCTGCCAGGGGTTGGAGCAATGCGGGTGTAGGCAGTGTGAAACTGCCCTTCCTACTCTCTTCAGTGTGTCTTTTCTTGTTATACTAAAACTGCCTACTACAATCTCTCATCTGATTTTTTAATTCTTGTGAAAGTGATTTCTCACATCAATAGTTGTTCAATTTGATGTTCCTGCAGGGGAATTAACTTGAGGATGCTGAACAGTTTTGTAAAAGTTTATTCTAAATTCCATGAACATTTTTTGCTGATATGCTCTTTTTGATTCTTTAACATGATAATCTTAAAATCTGTATTATAATATTAGCCTCGGGTGTCATTTTTCATCTTTACTTTAGTCTTAAAAAGATTGATGTCTATCTTAAATTAGGATTTTCAACAGATGGACTGAGTGAGTAGTCTTTGACTCACTCACTGTTTACCAATGACAGTGGGCTTCATCTTCTGTAGGTTTCCAACTGTAGACTAAAGTGATTGACATTATTTCCATCATGATCTCATTTCTACTGATATTTTTCTAGATTATCTTTGTTGTCTCAAGGTGGAAAATATTTCTACTTTAAAACAGAGCCAGCAACAAAAACAAATACGTATAGGGTTAGTGTTATTATAGATGAGATATTCTACTCTACACTCTAAAGTTGTCTGTTGGTGTACAGTTGTGCTTCCTATTTCTGAATACTCTGAAATGACAGATAGAAAGTAGCAGAAACATATGAAAACCCAATGCACATTGCTAACTGTCTTTATCTCTCTCTTCTTTTTCCTGTAGTCTCTTCTAACTTTCACATATATACAATTACATGGTTTGATTTTAGGGAACACTGCTCTTGTTACCCTATGCAACTGCCTATGTACAGCAGAACTACAATTTCTGATTAATAAGAAACTTATTTATTTAGGAAAGTGGAAAAACTTTAGACAATGTAACATGTTTCTTTCTAAATTTTTGGAGGCATAATGGACAGTCATAAACTAAATCCTAGTAATGATTTAACTAACATATTATCTTAACCCAACTCCATAGTTCATAAACTAAAATATTTTTACCACATTATGTTTATTGGATATCTCTATTCTCTGTTCTATGTTATCTTGAAAATGTACCTTTTTTCACAATTGCAGATATTTGTGTGAGTGTGAAATTAGAAAAGACTAAATTTGAGCACAAAATTGAATTCTTTTAAAAATAAGAGTCTCTACTGTTTTGTATCATATTTGTTGTTGTTTGTTTTCAAAGTGAACACAAACTAGCATCATACTTCTAAGCATTTTGCTCAAAAGCAACTTTTATTTGGTGATATGCAATCAAAATATTAAAACAGAGCCAGCAATAAAAACAATACTTATGAGGTTTAGTGTTATTAAAGATGAGATATTCTACTCTAAACCCTAAAGCTGTCTGCCTGTGCACAGTTGTCCTACAACCAGATCTACAGGAAAAGGCATAGTCAGCTTGATCTAGAGAACAATCTGGTTATCAGTTCAATGATGAGACAATTCACAAGAATTTCTAGAAATTAACATAACTCATATCAGTTTAAAATTTTAAAATGAGAATTTTAGTAAAATGGAAAAAATTGAGAATAAAAATAGATTATTTTATTTATTTATTTATTTATTTATTTTTTGAGACGGAGTCTCGCTCTGCCGCCCAGGCTGGAGTGCGGTGGCCGGATCTCAGCTCACTGCAAGCTCCGCCTCGCGGGTTTTCGCCATTCTCCTGCCTCAGCCTCCCGAGTAACTGGGACTACAGGCGCCCACCACCTCGCCCAGCTAGTTTTTTGTATTTTTTAGTAGAGACGGGGTTTCACCCTGTTAGCCAGGATGGTCTCGATCTCCTGACCTCGTGATCCTCCTGTCTCGGCCTCCCAAAGTGCTGGGATTACAGGCTTGAGCCACCGCGCCCGGCCTGTTAATTTTATATAATTGATTGCACATAAATATGGTGTTAAAAGTCTCAGATCTCATACCGATATTAAAAGGCAATAATTAGAACAAGAGATTCATACTAGACAATGTAGTTCTCTTTCCAGAGGACAAAAACAACCACCACCACCACATGTACTTCTTAAATTATAAACAAGATTTTTAACAATTATTTTCATCATTCTGTATGTTTTTCAGTTTTTAGATTTTTACCAACAATGGAACACACCATCCAAGAACAACACACACTACCAAGCCTAGAATTTCCTTGATACAGCATACTTAATGATTTCCTTTTTATAATCCTCAATTCTATTGTCTACATGATCTCTCCTTCTTATCATTTGTATAACCACTTTTTTTCACAAGTTTTAGAAAACAGCAATAAGCGTAATTGAATATTCAAATAAATGTTCATAAATTTAACGGTTAATTTTATGGAATTACATCCTTTGGACTTAAACACTTAGATATCATTTTGTTAACAAATATAGCAAATCTAGATTATAATACAAAAGGTATTTTGGAGTTGCCAATAAATAGTGAGCCACTGTGAAGTTTGTGTATGTGTTCTCTGTAAACTTTGTCAACAACAATCACCAAAAATTAGGATAACTGAAGTTGACTATGCATTTAAATTAGATATAAAACAGACAATTTAAAAACACACATTTATACAATTGTATCTCTCAGTTGGTTATATAAAAACTACCTTTTTTTTTTTTTTTTTTTTTAAATTGAGATGGCTAGTGTGATTTCTCACAGGTTTTGGCAAGAGTTCAGTCACCAGAGTTACCTAAACCCTTGTGTCATTTTCAGTCTCTTTGTTATCCTTTTCCTGTATGTCCCAGTACATCACCCCTGATTGCGCTTGCTGAATTGGTGGCTCTCTTACCTTGTTCTTTTGTGCTTTGCTGTGGCTATGGACTCCCATTGCAAGTATCTCAGTGTCATGCTGTTAGCATCAGGACTTGGCCAGCTTTAGGGTTTCTTTACTGTGTACTGACACTGATCATTTTCTTTTTTCTTAGCCTCTGTCCTGCCTTGTGTATTGAGTCTTTTCTCCTTATTTCCTTTATCGTTCTACCCCTTTTTTCCCTCCCTTCTTTTCTCATTTTGATTTTCTTTCGTTCTTCCCTGTCCATCCCATTTTAATATATATGATGCATGACCCTGCGGTTTTTTTTTTTTTTTTTTGGTGGAGGGGGAAGGGCGGCTTTTTTTGGATGTATTTTAAATTATGCTTTTGCTCTGGTCATTTTGGGAAAACATTTGTTTATAACAAGGAAACCTTGTCACTTTGATGAGACGTGAAGATGTTTCCTGATATAACCATTAAAATAATATCACCCTCTGGAAATAAACTCTCCTTCTCTAGTACTTCCAGTTCTCTAGTATAGCAAACATTATAATATAGTAAAAAGACAGCAACATTAAAATAACAGTATTTAAGCTCCAAATGATTAGTAATAACTTAGAGGGAAACACATATGTTGCTGAGTGATTTCTAATCTTTTATTCTCCACCATATGTAAGTTACATTAAGAGAGCTGTAATTTTTTTTACAGAAGCATTTAAGTGAAAATATTTTAGTATTGATTTTACATTGAGATGTAAATCTTACATTTGAACTTGTACCAGGATTAATTTTATCAAAAGTATTCATTAATATTTTTCTGAACATACCCTAGAATTTTGCTGATTATGGTATCACATTATGTGTCATAGGATTATAAGTGTAATATCTCTTTTGCCCAACTTTAGCCACTCATCTTTACTATATAATATAGTTTATTTTATTTAATCTTTTTCCTAAAATAGGTTATTGTAATTCAGTTTGACTGAGGAATTAGTATAAAATATTAACCTTTAGCAAGATGTCAACTTCTATTCTTTCAACCACCACTTAAAACAGCATAGTGATTACATGTCATTTTGTTTTACAGTCTTTGCATGCTACTCCTTCAAACCTTTTTCTGGTATCAGCAACACATTTTGGCTGGTAGAAACTGCCTAATAATATTTGCATGAAAATGTGTTCAGTCAAGGTACCCTTTTCTCTTCTGGCCAAATATCAGCATTCAATCTAATACAAAACACTTGAATTCTCTCTGGCAGAAAATGGAATCCTAAGGGATACGACAAAAAAAATAAAAGCTATTTTCTCCCTGATTAATCTGTTCATTAGCTTCTAATTTCTAGATCCCTGTAGCTACAAAATGCCTGCCCTTCAGAGACTTAGGCCAGCTTTGCCTATAAGCCTATGAGTTAGCATATGTCTTCACAATATCTTGGAGTGGCTGGAGGAAGAGTGATACATTAGCCAGACCTGGAGTCTGTTATTTGCAACCAAGATACCTAAATAATATAATTAAAAAGTATAATATTGACCAAAATATAGATTTCTAGGGCAAATTTGTACATTCAGTGAGAGGAAAAACACAGTTAAAATCTGTATAGTTTCAATGAAAGACTCATCCTCTTTGGTTTGATTTGGGGTGCCTTTATACTTAAGATTTCTTTATCTTCCATTTCTACTACCAAGTGCAATAAAATAGGTTAAGAATCTTTATTGGACTGGGAAGGAAGTGCTCACTCCTTGATCATCCCTTTATGTAAACTAAGACAAAACTGGGCCTTAACACAAAGAAAAGAAGGAATGAAGAAAGCTGTTTTATATTTATTTCTTAGTTAAATCATGAAACTCAAAACTAAAAAAAAAAAAAAACAAAAAAAAAAAACTGAAATCTCTTGGACACACATTTGCTTAATACAAAATCAGAAAATGTACAGAACTCCAAACAAATGCTAGCAATCACTGAAATCATCTTTTGAATTAAAACTATGTTTAGTCTTCATAAGCCTAACAGAGTTCATATTAAATTTCAAAGGTGATTCATAATTACAGATACGTAATCTTGCAAATCAATAAAGCCAGGCAATCCCATAGATATATGAGAAAATAAATTGGATAGGTCTTTTATAAAATATAATATTCAAATGACCAATGAACACATCAAATGTGATTATTTTATTAGTCATAAAAATAAAAATTAAAACTACAATACTCTTGGAAATCTAATGTACAACCAGGTTACTAGAGTGAATAATACTGTAATGTATACTTGAAATTTGCAGGAATAGGTATTAAATGTTTTCATCTTCCCCCCAAAATTGATATAAATATAAGATGATGGATATTTTAATTAGCCTGATTGTGGTAATCATTTAGCAATGCATACAAATACCAAAACATCATGTTGGACACCTTAAATAGATATAATTTTTTTTTTTTTTTTTTTGAGACAGAGTCTTGCTGTGTTGCCAGGCTGGAGTGCAGTGGTGCGATCTTGGCTCATTGCAACCTCCTCCTCCTAGGTTCAAGTCATTCTTCTGCCTCAGCCTCCTGAGTAGCTGGGACTACAGGCATGCACTACCATGCCCAGTTAATTTTTTGTATTTTTAGTAGAGACGGTGTTTTACCATGTTGACCAGTATAAGATAAAATTTTTATTTGGAATTACACCTCAATAAAGTTGAGAGAGAGAAACCTATAATATTCTACTATTACACAGCTGTTAAATTGCTAAAATGAAAATGAGGAAAATAAGTATTGGCAAGGATATGGAGCAACTTAAATTCTCATATGTGGCTGATAGAAATGTAAAACTGATAGGCAGAATATGTTAAAATGAGTGTATAAATATATGATAACTCAATAATTTTACTCCCAGTTATGTTCTCATATAAATGTGTACATATATTCACAAAATTTTATATACAGGGATATTCAAAGTGATACTACCTATACTTGTCCAAAAGGAAACCAACACAAATGTAATCAAAAATACATTGATATATAAATTGTATTATATTTATACAACAAAGTAATACTTTGCAACAATGAAAATGGATAAACTACAATTATATGCAACCATATGGATGACTCTCACCTGCATAATGTTAAATGAGACAAGTCAATTAAAAAAGTACGTATATATTGGATAATATCATTTGCATAATGATCAAAAACTAATTATGAGGCTACAAATCAGAATACTGGAAAGGCTTGGGGAGAGCAGTATCAAAAAGAGGGAAGGAGAGAGTGTGCATGCAGTTTCTGGAGAAGTTCTGTTTCTTGTTCCTCTTGCCAGTTACACCACTAAATTCATCTAGTGAAAAACTTATGAAACAACCTACTTTTTATTGGTGTACTTTTCTAGGCACAAATTGTACTTGGATAAAATATTTACTATAAAAATAAGTGGCTGGAATAAAAATCAGTGTTAGAGATCTTGAATATTTCCTGTGAAGAGACAAAGCTTACATGACACTAAAGAGCAAAAATTTGTTTACTTGTAATATTGTACCAATTATTAAAAACACTTCACATATCTCATCTACTGTCTGTCTTTCCTTGATAACCTTTAATGCAGGGAAATAAAATCTTAGTAATCAATTATTGTTGGCTGATGCAAAATGGACAGAATTAGTTCTACTAAGAGTAATGAAGTGAAACAGTATATGAAAAAACGATAGAACATTAGGTACTAACAAACTACTTTAGAATATTTTTTAGTTTAAAAATATTCGGAAATATGCATGGGAATAGAACTTTAAACATACTCATGACCACATCCTCCCACAATAGGGTCTAGCTTGTATAGTCAATATATTTGCTATGAAACTTTGGAAAAACAGTATTTTAAACAATGTTCGAAGAATAAATGACAAAAAGAAATGAAATTTTACACACAAAATGTAATTTTTTTAATTAGAAAAAAAAACACCCTGATGATTTAGTGAGAAATAATTGTCTATTTTTTCTTTTCAGTTATGTTAAACTTTTAGCATAAGAATAGCTAAGGACAATAGGCTTTTAAAATTTAGTAAGCTATTTTTGTTTGTTTTTCAAAGTGAAAAGAAACCAGAATATAACAATATTAGCTTACAGAATCCTAGTGGTACAAAACTTAAAACAGTAGCAGTGTTTGAAGGATGAGAATGCAACAGAAACATGTTTACAAAGAAATCAACCTCTTAACTCTGTTTTATTTAAAAGTATCATTACATTTATTTACTTCAACATTTAAAAACACTCAGCTCCTTCCCCTCGTCTAATATTTAAAAGTATCCTTACATTTATTTACTTCAACATTTAAAAACACTCAGCTCCTTCCCCTCGTCTAAGCTTTCAAATCTATCATTAAATATTACTAGCATATTATCATTGATATGAGCATCTTGAAAGTGAGGACCAGGGTTTTTAGACTTTGTATACTCAGACTGACACATAGTTGTTGCTCATTTCATTAATTTACAGTGGAACTCTTGAATGCTCAAAAATTCAGTAGATGAAATAATATATTCCATAATTTGTATAAGCTGTTGAATGATTGTTTTAAAGAATTAAGTGTGATTTTTTAAAGGTGCAAACAGTTTGTGCTTACAAAATCTAAGAATGTTGAAGAGAAAGCTAATGATTTTAGAATCTGACATCAAAGTGTTTTCAATCATGTCAGATATTTGTGTGTGTGCGTGTGCATGTGTGTGTTTATGTCTTAAACATAATCATCCAGAATCCTGTCTCAATACACTTTTCTTTGAGTTAACGCCTTATACTTGGCATTATGGATAAAAGTAGAAGCCTTTATCAAATAACCTTTTATACAGGAAGAAGTCAGCAGGTGAACAGTATATTTTTTCTTTTTCATAATGCTTTCTGCAAGTCTTGTTTACATACTCATGTACAGATGAGAATATCATATATTTGAGCATCCTTCCTCTATCATAAGAAACACCCTTCACTCTCTTTACATTAGTCATAGTGTATATTGTGTTTATAAATAAACTAGCTACAGAGAATCACCCACGTGTTCAAGGAACATTAATATAAAATTATATGAAAGACTGTATAACCATATCTAATACTTTAAAAAATTTTGATAACAAAAATTATTTTATTAACACTTATTTTTTATTTTTATTTTTATGTTAGGTTCAGGGGGTACCTATACAGAATTGTTACATGGGTAAATTGTGTGTCACTGAGGTTTGGTGCACAAATGATCTCATCACCCAGGTAGTGAGCATAGTATCCTATAGGTAGTTTTTCAACACACACCCTCCTCCTGCTCTCCCACCTCAGGAAGTCCTCATTGTCAATAAATATTGTTTCTATCTTTGTGTCCCTGTGTGTTTAAGGTTTAGTTCCTGCTTATAACCAAGAACATAATGGTATTTGTTTTGCTGTCCCTTCATTAATTTGCTTAGGATGATGGTCTCCAGCTGCATTCATGTTGCTGCAAAGAACATGATTTTGTTCTTTTTATGGCTGCATAGTATTATTTGGAGTAATGCTTATTTTTAATTTTTTCTTCTAGCAATTGGCAACATTAATACATGATCTGGTCAAGCACAGTCAGACTTGGTGTTTGCATGATTCAAGGTGGAAGATGATATTAGAATTATTTTTTAAAAATAAAAACTGGGAAGCCCAATTCCAACTAACCAGAAAATGTATTGAGCCTCTCAGTTAAGGAATAAAACTGCTATTAGGTACAATTGTACTTTCTGTCTCATATTGCAGTGATAGAAACTGACCATGTTTTGGTGCTACACATTTTTCCTTGGTTTTATTCTGACACATTTTTTTTTGCACATGGAAAATAGAATCTTCTCCCTCGATGTCCCTGTGTGAATATCAGATACATTTTCTTATTATATGTGGGATACATATTTTTCTCTATGTCATGCACGTGTTGCATGGGGTGGATGGGATGCAGGGTAATAAGATACACAGCTTCCAACTAAAGTGAAGAAGAGGAGAAGAGGTTTTACAAAATGTCTTGCCAGAAAATTACAAGGAAAAGTCTGGGTTGTGCTATATTTACAGCTGTGATAACTCACTGTACAGTGAATTACAACTAGTGATAAATAACAAAAACAATAAACTATTTACTTAATAGTAAATAGTTAAGAGTTTAAAACAGCGTAAGAGTTTTTGCTACTGAAAGAATAATTCTCAGAACACTTTCATGTCAATATTAGCAGTGCAATTTTGAGAAGTAGACAAAATATTATAATTCTTTAAATGTAATGGATAAGGAAAATTATAATCATAGAGTTTATGTAACATTGCTGCAGATACGTAGTAAGCCAAGATGCTGTATCTTTTGTTTGCCATAAAAATCATGAAAAAATACCGCTGGTACAAAGATTATTCATTTATTATAATGAAAACAATTTACTAACAAAAATTCCTCTTTTCCTATGAAATTGAAGTCTCATAGTATATTACATATTAAGTATGTAAAGTATAAGTAATTCATATGACCATTAAATGTAGTTTTTCTTTTTTTTTGTATTTTTTTTCTTTTTTATTATACTTTAAGTTCTAGGGTACATGTGCACAATGTGCAGGGTTGTTACATATGTATACATTTCAATGCACATGTTGAATGTTTATTGTCTTACCTTAGTTTTCCATGAAAAAATAGGTGGATATGAACTTCTTTAATAAGATTTTATTGACAAGCGCCATCATAAAACTACAAGGGTGAAGAAGGAAAGGGCCTCTAACCCTTATATCGGACTATCCCTCCCTCAGTGTCATCTTTCTGGTTGATAATTCTGATTTTCCCCAAAAACATTATTGTTTTACCTCTAAGACTTCAGGCATATCCTAATAAAATAAAATCTTCCAAGCCTAGTTTTCCAGCAATAAAAAGACAATACAGTAATTTTAGGAACAGAACGAAAATAAAGAAGAAATTGGTGGCATCCATCTCTCTCTGGATCTCTTCCCTTAAAGAGTAGGATCATTAAACATGCTTTTCAGGAAGTGATACATTTAGATAAACCTATTTCCTGTCTGGCTTTTAGAAGAACCTATTGCCTGTCTGTGGCTTTAATCTATTTGTTAAAATCTGCAGAGATATATGTGAGGAACTATTTAATTTATCTGGGCCTCACATTCTGAATCTCTAAAGTGGAGAAAATAATAGTACTCATAGGATTGCTGTGATGATTATTATTATTGATTATTATTATTTTTGAGACAATATGGATGAGCTCACTGTAACCTCAAACCCCCGGACTCAAGAGATCCTCCTGCCTCAGCCTCCCAAAGCTGGGATACAGGTCTGTGCCACTATGCCCGACTACTTCACTTTTTATCTTTTATAGAGGCATAGACTCGTTTTGTTGCCTGGGGTTCGTTTCAAACTCTGGAATCCAACGATCCTCCCACCTCAGCCTCTCAAAGTGCTGGGATTGCAAGCATGAGCCACTGTGTCTGGCCTTGCTGTAAGAATTATAATTAACATATATGAAAAGCATTTAGAACAATTTCTGGTCTATAAAGTAAAAGCAATAGTGACATGTACCTACACTCACCTCCTCTTGTGTACTCATTACCTTGTGCAATTATTATCAAAATTTGGGCATTTTCTTTCAACTCTACACTTGCACGCTTTATTCCCTTCACTACAGTGTTCTAAAGAAAACCCCAAATGTCAGCTTTTTATCCATAAATGATTTGCATAAACATTGTAAATGTTTATCTCTAGTGGATCATATCTGTCTCTCTAACATTATCAAAACTAACAATATTAATAACAAGACCTTAATCACATGTAGTATCACATCCACATTCCAACTTTCAGTAATTTTTCAAGACATGCTTTTTTCTTCTATAACAAGATCCAAACAAGTTGCAAATGTTTGCTTGACATAACTTTTTAAGTCTCCTTTAAAATAACAGTAGATTTAAAATTTGGCATCCTACCATTAAAAATTGGCTGAAAAGTGCTCAATATTTCAGAAAAATTCTTTAAAAATCCACAAAAACAAGTTTTCTGAATGTGCCTTGTGCATCAGTATAATTTTCCTTAGCAACAATGCTGAAATTGCAGAATGCACTGCAACTGTAAAGTAGCAATAGTCTGGAACTATCCCATGCTTAGCTGTGACCACATATGCTGCTGTTAGGCTGGTTTACATTCAGTGAAAGTGCTATAAGCACTTATGAAATCTAACTACAGACTCACTTTATTAAAAATACTATTTTTAGAACTAGAATAAATAAGAATAGAAATATAATGTTTGATTAAACTAAATTAAATAGTTTAAGCATGAAGATAGAAGATCCATGTTTAATGTACTTATTACTTTTTTGAAACCTACTTTGTTTTTAAATATGGCTTTTTCCTTGCATTCACTGTAGTGAGCTACAGCCTAGATTTTTAATTTTATCACACGAGTTCCTTGAACTGATAAGTTACTCTATAAATAGTTTATGAAAGAATTTCTTTCATAAATATATGTTTAAGTTTATGAAAGAAATTCTTTCATAAACTATTTCACGTTAATGCAAGCTATTTCCTCCTAGACAGTTTTGCAACTGGTTTCTTAAGCTAAATATATTGTTTGATTATTTTCAATATTACAGAAATAAAGTTATAACACCTACTTCCAGGTTCTTTGATGATTTCTCCATTACGTAAAATAAAACAGAATGTCTAAATACCCAAAGAACAAATAAATTCCCTAGATATTTTACAAATTAATACTTGAATTTCAAAAAAAGGATAAAAAGTCTCCAAAATATGTAATTAAAATCAGCATGAGATTACCAATTTATACTCCATAGTAATGTGTTTATCATCTAAAAACAATGACAGTGAAATGGAAAATTGGTACAGCTATCCTGATATTCATTCTATTTAAGCAAAAATATGTGGTGGCATGAATTATCAAATAATCGCTTCAAATTTTCACGTTAATTTGCATGTGTGTAAGCAGAACCAAAGATGAATCTTATCAGCAAAGATGAAATAACCTTATTTTTATGGCATTGGATTCTTTCCAGATGGAGGAATATGTAAGTAGAGTACTTAAAATTCATGTTTTTATTCTTTCATTTGCTGAGATCTGAATCTGAAGCCTAAGTTGTTCCAAGTGCAGATGTTCTTATTGCTGAATTCATCTGTGCCAATAAGGTAAAAGACATGTATACAAATACAGATTTTAATCTTTGATTCATCCTGTTCACTAGTACTATCCATATACTCAAAGGTTTGCTTTATGTTGGTAATTCAAACACCCAATTTGTGTATTATAATGTTTTACCCTAATTACTTGATTTTAACTATGTCATATCTTTTATGAAGATAATATAATATGGTAATGGTCATATTTTTCTTATAAAGCTTGAAAAATCCTACCACTACACTATGTCAAACAATACAAACCCATAAGACCAGTAGAAATATATTTTTGCTTTCATTCACGTAATCCCCTTACAGGTGTTTTTTATGTTGCCTGAACTCACACATGGTGAGCAATGACAGTAGGTACTGCCTGCCCTGTCTTGCCCTCTGCAGTCTACTCAGCACCACCCACTCTTTGTGCTGAATCCCTGACTGGTACAGTTTCTTCTTCCATAACAGGAGTACCTATTTCTTTTCTGCTCTCTCTCTCTGGTCTTGAAAGTCCCTTTGTAATCTCACAGATCAAATACCTTTCACTGTTATAGTCCAGCCACATCAGGCTCTATAGTTCACCACTGGCTTGACGCAAGTTCACAATGCTACCTGATTCAAGCAGTCTTTATACATGTAGGATTTGGTAAGTTCAGTGATTGTATTACTAGATATTTGAATAAGAATTTGTTGCCACATTTAATGCTTTAATACTAAAAGTCATCCCTCTAAAACAAGTTATTTGACAAGTAAACTAATTTGTAGCTTAAGTATGACAAACATAATAATATATGGATGATTTTACAAGTTCAATTGATTTTATTATTTTATAGGCAAATCATATGTGTATCTTAAAATATTTTAATATATTTTTAAATACTTCCCTAAAATAAGTTGAACAGTAAGTCTTTTTCTTTATGTAAATAAAATTTGTGGAATGCAGATTTAATAAAAAGAAACCTTTACCATTACACTCAGTAATAGAAATGATTGATTTATTATGCATCACTTAAATTATAGTAGTCTTTCAGTGAGCTTAATTTTGTATCACATTGCCTAAACAATTCTGAAGTTCTCTAAAGATGCCAACCTGATGTAGGATTAAATAAGATAACACTAAGGAACATGATTTTTATAAATATCACAGTGATTCACTAATTTATAAGAAAAATTTATATTCATTTTATAAATAAATTTCTTAATTCTAGAAAAAAAATCCTACATTAAAAAATTGAGAAAATTTGAATTTATCATAATAGATGATTAGGAAGAATGTAGGAAGAAAATTTCCTAGAAATGTGATCTAAATATTACTTTTAAAAAACTATATGACTAAACAAACTAAATGCTCATGTATCAAGCACTCAGAATTGAAGAACATAATAATGACAATGATTATATCCTTAAATGTTTATTCAAGACACCAAGGCGGATGAAAATTGAAGTCCCCAGTGTTTTCTTTTCTTTCTTCCACCCCAGAGGCAACTACTGTCATGAAATTAGTGTCTTTGGTTTTATACCTTAATACTAACTTATGTTCCATTCAAAGATTAGTTTTGAAATTGTAAGTTCCATGACTGTTTTCTGTATGTGAGACTATCAAACAAGCTGTATTTATTCAACAGTATGATTTCAGGTTTAAAAATGACATTTCAGTTACCTGTCTTGTGCTGTAATGATAAACCTGTGATGAATAACTATGCATGTGTCTTTATGTACTCATATGTGCTCATGTGCAAAAATTTTTTAATGAATTTCATTTTTAATTAACTTATGTACTCAGGACATCCTCAAATTCAGAGGTGTAATTTTATCTGTCCTTCCAGGTTTTTGATGAAACATGATAGCGACAACATTTGGAAAGATGTTTAATGATAAAAATGGTGTCTGGGAGATAAAGAACTACCAAAAAAGCCGTGAAACCAGTGATGCAGATCAAAATGAACAATTAAAAAGATATTTTATTCTCTGAAAAGAATCCACTAAATAGCTATGATATTTATTTTAGGCAAAGTAATTAATAGTGCTCAAATGTGAGGTGCAGTTTATATCCCTGGGAAACCAGTATATGATCTAAAGATTATCATAATTTCCTAAATTATAATCTTAGTGCTACCTATCCAAAATACAATAATCATGGTGAAAATAAAATGTTTCAATATCCTCTCTTGGTATGTTATAAGGAATATGGCTTCACAAGCCTGGAAGATAATGTTTGCCTGGTTCTATGGAGCAAAACAACAAGAAAATAAAAGACCTACCATGAACATGCATATTTGGCAACTTGTGCCTAATCCAGTCATCACACTGGACAATCACTTAACCTCTAGAGCCTCAATTTCTCACTTTTAAAATTGTTATAACAGTGTCTACCTTGCCATTTTCACTGGATTATATTGCAGTAATTATCAAGCAAACTAATAGATATGAATAGGCTTTTAAAACTGACAATTTTATGTAAATGTATGCAGTATTTATGCAATATTTCCTCATGCATTCATAGAATAATGACACCAATGAACATATGGCTTTGGTGACAGGTAATACTGTCTTTGAGACTCTTAACACTAAAACTAACGCTGCTTACTGCTATGAAAACCATGTGTAAACACACACACAAACAAAGGCACACACACACACTCATGTATTGTAATTAATTACCTTCAAGTAGTATATAGTTTTCTAAATGATACTTTGAAACGAATACTAGCAGAAGAGCATCTTTGATAATGTTAAGTCTAGATGGCAATTCAGTTGATTGTAACACTGTCCTGGCATTGAATCTGTGTTAATCAACAACCTGAGTAAATGAACCAAAAAAGTGTCTTATGATTGCTGTTAACCTCAGCAAAGACAGAGGCAACAACAGCAGTAGTAACAGCTTCATGGATGCCAAGGGAATTGGTGCACTGCCATTTCTTGCATAAGCTGACAGCTGCTAAATCATTTCTGATGTAATTGCTATTTGTTTTACTCCTTAATTTTGTACATTTGATTTTGACTGTGAAATATCAAAGTTAGCATAGAGATTATGCAAGACTGCATTAAGTTATAAAAAACAATTGCTCAAATCAATCATTGTTCATTTTCAACAGCATTTTATAAGAAATGGTTACATATATGTACACAAACATATATATTACATATATATGTACATATATGGTTATATATATGCACACAAACTGTGTGTGTATATATACACAACCTATACACACACACTCTCTCACACGCACACACTCACACACTCATTCCCAGATTTAACCACACTTTAATTCAGAGGTGGCTCAAACTGGGGATCTGTCCGATCTGAAGAAGAAGGTAATGCACAGTAATTTCTACATTGCTTAATTGTCTTAAGGACTTCTAGCAACTGACTAAACACTAACTTTACAACTTTAGAATTTCCTTTAACTATTTGATTTCCCTATTATAAATATATATTCTTATGCAACCTAATCCAAAATGCTATACTATTAAACCTTATAAATCTAAAATTCTTATAATATTTTAAATTATAGAATTTACATAATAGAATATATAGAGATAATATATAAATATTATATATATCCTATATATAGCCTATATATATTTTATGTATATTATATATTATATTCTATATCTATATATTCTATACTAGAATAGAATATATGGAACATATATAATTTGTATATTTATTATATAATATAATATATAATATATAATATATGTAATAGAATTATATATAAAATTCATATGTAGACATGCACATAAATAATACTGAATAAATATGAGAAAAAAATATAAATATTGTGAAAGTTGAAATGCTATTAGGTTTCTAAGGTCTTTGACAGATATGAAATATATCTCTGATACAGGTCACAGCATAGGTCAGAAAAAATTATTGGAGGTTATAACCAACCAATCTTAAAGACACATGTATTTTTTAAACACAATAACTATATGGCATAATAAAAACTAATAATCATTTTTATGTGAAAAACAACAGAACAGAATAATCCCCTTCTGATGGATAGATAGATATCTGTTTTTAGAAATATGTATATGTATTTATACATACATAGATATATACACATATGTTCATATATATAGGCTATATTCAAAATTCTAAATATTTCTCAAAATATTTCAAAACTTCTCTTTGCATGTCTCAATGTGTTTGTGTTTATACACACATACACGTATGTAAGGATCTAAGATCACAAGTGCTGAATCATATAGTAACCTATGTTTAGCTTTGTAGAAATTGCCAAATCATCTTCCAAAGTGGCTTCACTATTTTGCATTCTCACTAGCCATGCTTAAAATTGCCTGTTGCTTTACATTCCTACCAGTAACTGAGCAATACCTGCAACTAAAATCTTAAATCTTAAATTCCCCCTTACCTTGAATTCCAAGTTCTACTCTGGAATGAAACATTGTTATTTTTATGGCCTTGGGGTCTGAGGTACAAGGAAGATATGAAAATTCTTTGCAGTTATTACTTAGTCATTGGTGAGGATTTGGAGAAACAGAAACTTTTATTCATGGTTGGTAAAAAATGCAAGACGGTAAAACCACTTTGCAAGACAATTTGGCAGTTTCTACAAAGGTAACCATAGTCAACATAAAACATAGCATTCATAACCTTAGATTCTACCAAATTAATTTGAAAAACATGTCAATACACAAAACCTGCACATGGATATGTATAGAAGATTAAGTCATAATCAAAAACTTGGAGAGAAACAAAATATCTTTCAATAGATTAAAGGATAAATGAACTATGGTGCATTCATACACTAGACAACTACTTAGCAATAAAAAGAGGTTATGTTATCAAATTAGGTAACCATCTGGAAGAATCATGTATACATATTGCTAAATGAAAGAGGCCAAGGTATGGGCAGTGACTCACGCCTATAATCCCAGCACTTTGGGAGGTAGAGGCAGATGGACCCAGGAGTTCAAGACAACTCTGCGCAACATAGCAAGACCTCATCTCTACAAAAATATTACAAAAGTTAGCCAGGGGTGGTGGTGCAGGCCTTTACAGTCCCAGAGGAGAGGATAGCTTGAGCCGAGAAGGTAAAGGCTGCAGTGAATGGTGACTGCACAGCTACACTCCACTACAGCCTGGGTGACAGAGTGAAACGCTGTCTCAAAAACATAATAATAATTTTAAAAAAGGAAATAAAGAAGCCAAATTGGAAAACCTAATACCATATGATTTCATTTAGAGAATATTCTGGGAAAGCCAGAAGTTTAGAATTCATAAAAGGATCAATGATTGCCAGAGGTATGTGGGGGGTGGTAATATATGGACGAGGTGAAGTCCCTAGGATTTTGGGGGTGGGGCGGGGTGTTGAATTTATTCTGTATGCTACTGTAATGGTGGATACGTAACACTATGAACTTGTTAAAACCCATCGAACTTTATAGCACAGAGTGAACATTAGAGTCTGCAGTCTCAAAAAATAGATATTTAGAGGTGGAGGAATTCCATGACAGGATGCGGACTATGAAAAAATAATTGCCTTAAAATGTGTATCAAATAACATCATGAAATGTTCTTAGGGTGAGGTGTAGGGGTTGAAAATTCTGACCCGAGTAACTCTGGAAGAGATTGAAGTCTGTAAGACCTAAGACAAAAGAAATTGTATGTAAGCCCTATATTTGGTGGAATTTCCTCCCCTCCACCATGGGAATACAGACTAATAATTCAGAAAACATTTTATGTATATATGCACTAAAATGAAACACATAAATGGGTGGCAGAGGTTGAAGTAGGATTTCTCACTCTCAGACTGGGATAAATCATGGAAAGAAAGCTACATAGTTTTATGTAGTAATGGATTACAGCTAAAGGCACCAGTATAACCTCATATTTAATAATACGTGGACAAATGGACACATATAAAAATGTTTACAGATATGTATATATGTATGCAGGTTACTATATGCACATATATTTTCCTCTTCTTTCAGCAGAGAAGGTTTAGCAAAAATGACACCACACAAGCAATGAGAATAGCTAACACCCACATCTTGGTTTCTAATACCATTCTTCTAAAAAGGGAATGAGAATGCTGAGAAATAGTTGTTACTACAACTGGGCAGAGAATATACAAGATAATGTTGGAGCATTCTATGATGTCAGAATGTAAGGGAGTAATGAAAAAAAAAAAAAGAAGAAGAAGAAGATGGGGTTTGATGAAGAAACACATGAACCAAATGAAAGAGCCTCCAATGGTCAAACGTAGATTGTTGTGCAATTCCAGATTTGCACAACCAAATAATAGAACCAAACTGCAACCCAAAATATAAAATAACTACCCATGTATCCATACTAAAAATAAATAAGTGATCGAATGAACAAATAGGGCAATTGTACAACTTTTTTTTTGTTCAGGAGAATTCTAAATAACTTATATAGATATTATTCCATTTAAAAAGTGCCAAATAACTCTCCACTTCTTAAGTATGCACTGCAAAAAGTGACTTTTTTTCACAGAACATAGTTAGTAGAGGGGAAAAAAATCGAACTGTATTTCTTTACATGCTGTATAGAACTATAAATTGATTTTATATTACCTACTATGATTAATAACAACAATTCAAATTGTTTTCTTTATTTGGCTTCTTTGATTATATTTTATTATCAACAGATTTAATAGTTATGTTCTAACAGAAAATAAAAACCATAATCAAGATAGGATGTATTTTCAAAAGCAGAGAGGTTTAAAGTTAATTTTATTATGAAGCCATCAGCAAAATTTTGTTCCCTTGACATATCATCTCAACTCTTCAAAATTCTCAATACAGTAAAAATTTCAGGAGCTTTTGCCTCAAATTTAGATTTTTTTTTATTCAGAGTCTGAGCCCATATATCCATCATATTTTCACACCAAAGACACAAAAGAAAGGAATACAGCATGCATTTGAAAGTATCTTTTAAATAATATAATACTGGAGGGAACGATGGCCCGACTGATTCAATAATATTTGCAGATTCCTACAGACTGATCCCCTTTGAGACATTATGTAGGACTGTAATCAAGGGATCACTGTTTATAAACAAAGATAGAAACACTATTGAAAGCTTCTGAAGGATTATTGATCATTGAAAACTAAATTTACATATTCACATACTGTGTGTGGCTATCCTAGGGGAGAGCATTGTTCCAGTGCTAGAAGCACTTAGTAGAATCCACTCATTCTACTCATCTACTCATCTACTTATTCTAGCATGAGTAGTATCTCATTCTGTGTGAAGTGGCATAATAGTAACTGGGATAAGGTAAACATGTGTGATGTAACTGTTACACTAAACAGTAAAAAGTTACAAAGAATTGCAGCTTAAAAGCAAATAGGAAGGATAAAATTGAATAAGATACAATGGAGGAGATATTTAAAAAGAAATTACAGAAAGCAATTAGGAACAGGAAGCATTTTTACAAAATCATATTTACATAAATATAAATGGACTCTATTCTCTAATAAAATTTAAAAATTGTCAAAATAAATTTGTAAAGATCAAATAACATTTTACTTATAAAAGATGAACTTTAAATATAAAAAAATAGAGCAAATGGTTGGCGTTCCAGGATGGTCAAATAGGAACAGCTCCGATCTGTAGCTACCAGCATGATCGATACAGAAGACGCGTGATTTCTGCATTTCCAACTGAGGTACCTGGTTCATCTCACTGGGAATGGTTGAACAGTGGGTGCAGACCACGGAAGGTGAGCTGAAGCAGGTCAGGGCATTGCCTCACCCGGGAAGCACAAGGGGTCAGGGGATTTCCCTTTCCCAGCCAAGGGAAGCCACGACAGACTACCTGGAAAAACAGGACACTCCCACCCAAATACTGTGCTTTTACCAAGATCTTAGTAACTGGCAACTTAGCAACTGCTGAGACAGGCACAGGGTCAGCAGGCCTCCCCTCCATAGATCCTTGCTCACTGCTACTGCAGCAGTCTGAGATCAATCTGTGAGGCAGCAGCCTGGCTGGGGGAGGGGGGTCCACCATTGCTGAGGCTTGACTAGGTAAACAAAGTGTCTGGGAAGCGAGAACTGGACGGAGCCCACTGCAGCTCAACAAGGCCTACTGCCTCTAGACTCTACCTCTGTGGGTAGGGCATAGCTGAGCAAAAGGCAGCAGACAACTTCTGCAGACTTAAATGTCCCTGTCTGACAGCTCTGAAGAGAGCAATGGTTCTCCAAGCACAATGTTTGAGCTCTGAGAATGGTCAGACTGCCTCATCAAGTGGGTCCCTGACCCCTGTATAGCCTAACTGGGAGACACCTCCCAGTAGAGGCCAACAGACACCTCATATAGGTGGCTGCCCCTCTGGGACAAAGCTTCCAGAGAAAGGAACAGGCAGCAGTATTTGCTATTCTGCAATATTTGCTGTTCTGCAGCCTCCTCTGGTGATACCCAGGCAAAGAGGGTCTGGAGTGGAACTCCAGTAAACTCCAACAGACCTGCAGCTGAGGGATCTCACTGTTAGAAGGAAAACAAACAGAAAGAAATAGCAACAACATCAATAAAAAGGCCATCTACACCAAAACCCCATCTGTAGGTCACCAACATCAAAGATCACAGGTAGATAAAACCACAAACATGGGGAGAAACCAGAGCAGAAAAGCTGAAAATTCTAAAAATCAGAGCACCTCTTCTCCTCCAAAGGATCACAGCTCCTCATGAGAAACGGAACAATGCTGGATGGAGAATGACTCGGAGAGTTGACAGAAGTAGGCTTCAGAAGGTTGGTAATAACAAACTTCTCCGAGCTAAAAGAGGATGTTCAAACCCATCATGAGCAAGCTAAAAACCTTGAAAAAAAGATTAGACAAATGGCTAACTAGAATAAACAGTGTAGAGAAGACCTTAAATGATCTGATGGAGCTGAAAACCATGACACAAGAACTTCGTAACACGTGCACAAGCTTCAATAGCCAATTCAAACAAGTGGAAGAAAGGGTATCAGTGATTGAAGATCAAATTAATGAAATAAAGTGAGAAGACAAGATTAGAGAAAAAAGAGTGAAAAGAAACAAACAAAGCCTCCAAGAAATATGAAACTATGTGAAAAGACCATGTTTTATTGGTGTACCTAAAAGAGATGGGGTGAATGGAACGAAGTTGGAAAACACTCTTCAGGATATTATCCAAGAGAACTTCCCCAACCTAGCAAGGCAAGCCAACATTAAAATTCAGGAAATACACAGACTACTACAAAGATACTCCTTGAGAAGAGAAACCGCAAGACACATAATAGTCAGATTCACCATGGTTGAAATATTGGGAAAAAGTGTTAAGGGCAGACAGAGAGAAAGGTCGAGTTACCCACAAAGGGAAGCCCATCAGACTAATAGCAGATCTCTAGGCAAAAACTCTACAAGCCAGAAGAGAGTAAGGGCCAATATTCAACATTCTTAAAGAAAAGAATTTTCAACCCAGAATTTCATATCCAGCCAAACTAAGCTTCATAAGTGAAGGAGAAATAAATCCTTTACAGACAAGCAAATGCTGAGAGATTTTGTCACCGTAAGGCCTGCCTTACAAGACCTCCTGTAGGAAGCACTAAACATGGAAAGAAACAACCGGTACCAGCCACTACAAAAACATGCCATATCGTAAACACCATCAATGCGATGAAGAAACTGCACCAACTAATTGGCAAAATAACAAGCTAATATCATAATGAAAGGATCAAATTCACATATAACAATATCAACCTTAAATGTAAATGGGCTAAATGCCCCAATTAAAAGACACAGACTGGCAAATTGGATAAAGAGTCAAGACTCATCAGTGTGCTGTATTCCGAAGACCCGTCTCATGTGTAAAGATGCATATAGGCTAAAAATAAAGAGATGAAGGAAAAACTACCAAGCAAATGGAAAGCAAAAAAAAAAAAAAAAAAGCAGGGGTTGCAATCCTAGTCTCTGATAAAACAGACTTTAAACCAACAAAGATCAAAAGAGACAAAGAAGGCCATTACATGATGGCAAAGGGATCAATTCAACAAGAAGAGCTAACTATCCTAAATATATATGCACCCAATACAGGAGCACCCAGATTCATAAAGCAAGTCCTTAGAGTCCTACAAAGAGACTTAGACTCCCCTACAATAATAATGGGAGATTTTAACACCCCACTATCAATATTAGACAGATCAATGAGACAGAAGGTTAACAAGGATATCCAGGACCTGAACTCAGCTCTGCAATAAACAGACTTAATAGACATCTACAGAACTCTCCACCCCAAATCAACAGAATATACATTCTTCTCAGCACCACATCACACTTATTTTAAAACTGACCACATAATTGGAAGTAAAGCACTCCTTAGCAAGTGTAAAAGAACAGAAATCACAACAAACTGTCTCTTGGACCACAGTGCAATCAAATTAGAACTCAGGAATAAGAAACTCACTCAAAACCACACAACTACATGGAAACGGAACAACTTGCTCCTGAACAACTAATGGGTAAATAACAAAATGAAGGCAGAAGTAAAGATGTTGTTTGAAACCAATGAGAACAAAGACACAATGCACCATAATCTCTGGGGCACATTTAAAGCAGTGTGTAGAGGGAAGTTTATAGCACTAAATGCCCACAAGACAAAGTAGGAAAGATCTAAAATCAACACCCTAACATCACAATTAAAAGAACTAGAGAAGCAAGAGCAAACAAATACAAAAGCTAGCAGAAGGCAAGAAATAACTAAGATCAGAGCAGAACTAAAGGAGATAGAGACACAAAAAACCCTTCAAAAAATCAAAGAATCCAGGAGCTGGTTTTTTGAAAAGATCAACAAAATTGATAGACTGCTAGCAAGACTAATAAAGAAGAAAAGAGAGAAGAATCAAATAGATGCATTAAAAAATGATAAAGGGGACATTACCACTCATCCCAAAGAAATACCCACAGAAATACAAACTACCATCAGAGAATACTATAAGCACCTCTATGCAAATAAAGTAGAATATCTAGAAGAAATGGATAAATTCCTGGACATATACACCCTCCCAAGACTAAATCAGGAAGAAGTTGAATCTCTAAGTAGACCAATAACAGGCTCTGAAATTGAGGCAGTAATTAATAGCCTACCAATCAAAAACAGTTCAGGAACAAATGGATTCACAGCTGAATTCCACAGCGGTACAAAGAGGAGCTGGTACCATTCCTTCTGAAACTATTCCAATCAAAAAAAAAAAAAAGAATGAATCCTCCCTAACTCATTTAGAGGCCAGCACCACCCAGATACCAAAGCCTGGCAGAGACACAACAAAAAAAGAGAATTTTAGACCAATATCCCTGATGCACATTGATGCAAATATCCTCAATAAAATACTGGCAAACCTAATCAAGCAGCACATCAAAATGCTTACACCACAATCAAGTCAGCATCATCCCTGGGATGCAAGGCTGGTTCGACATACACAAATCAATAAATGCAATACACATAAACAGAACCAACGACAAAAAACACATGATTATCTCAATAGATGCAGAAAGGGCCTTTGACAAGATTCAACAGTCCTTCATGCTAAAAATTCTCAATAAACTTGGTACTGATGGAATGTATCTCAAAATGATGAGAGCTATTTATGACAAACTCACAGCCAATATCATTCTAAATGGGCAAATATTGGAAGCATTCCCTTTGAAAACTGGCACAAGACCAGGATGCCCTCTCTCACCACTCTTATTCAACATAGTACTGGAAGTTCTGGCCAGGGCAATCACACAAGAGGAAAAATTACAGTATATTCAAATACGAAGAGAGTAAGTCAAATTGTCTCTGTTTTTAGATGACATGATTTTATATTTAGAAAACCCAATCATTTCAGCTCAAAAACTTCTCAAACTGATAAGCAAGTTCAGCAAAGTCTCACGATATAAAATCAATGTGCAAAACTCACAAGTATTCCTATACACCAATAACAGACAAACAGAAAGCCAAATCATGAGTGAAATCCCATTCACATTAGCTACAAAGAGAATAAAATACCTAGGAATCCAACTTACAAGGGATGTGAAGGACTTCTTCAAGGAGAACTACAAACCACTGCTCAACGAAATAAAAGAGGACACAAACAAATTAA
Source organism: Macaca fascicularis (assembly GCF_037993035.2). Lineage (NCBI taxonomy): Eukaryota > Metazoa > Chordata > Mammalia > Primates > Cercopithecidae > Macaca > Macaca fascicularis. Next base: position 89,510,864 of record NC_088380.1, on the reverse strand, counting down.
GAATATTCCATGCTCATGGATAGGAAGAATCAATATCATGAAAATGGCCATAATGCACAAAGTAATTTATAGATTCAATACCATCCCCATCAAGCTACCAATTACTTTTTTCATAGAATTGGAAAAAACTACTTTAAAGTTCATATGGAACCATAAAAGAGCCCAGATTACAAAGATGACCTAAGCAAAAAGATCAAAGCTGGAGGCATCACGCTACCTGACTTCAAACTATACTACAAGGCTACAGTAACCAAAACAGCATGGTACTGGTACTGAAACAGAGATATAGACCAATGGAACAGAACAGAGGCCTCAGAAATAATACCACACATCTACAGCCATCTGATCTTTGACAAACCTGAGAAAAACAAGAAATGGGGAAAGGATTCCTTATTTAATAAATGGTACTGGGAAAATTGGCTAACCATAAGTAGAAAGCTGAAACTGGATTCTTTCCTTACTCCTTATACGAAAATTAATTCAAGATGGATTAGAGACTTAAATGTTAGACCTAAAACCATAAAAACCCTAGAAGAAAACCTAGGCAATACCATTCAGGACATAGGCATGGGCAAATACTTCATGACTAAAACACCAAAAGTAATGGCAACAAAAGCCAAAATAGACAAATGGGATCTAATTAAACTAAAGATCTTCTGCACAGCAGAAGAAATTATCATCAGAGTGAACAGGCAACCTACAGAATGGCTGAAAAATTTTGCAATCTACCCATCTAACAAAGCACTAATATCCAGAATCTACAAAGAACTCAAACAAATTTACAAGAAAAAAAACAAACAACAAAAAAAGTGGGCAAATGATATGAACAGACACTTCTCAAAAGAAGACATCTATACAGCCATCAGACACATGAAAAAATGCTCATCATCGCTGGTCATCACAATGAGATACCATCTCACGCCAGGTAGAATGGCAATTGTTAAAAAGTCAGGAAAAAACAGATGCTGGAGAGGATGTGAAGAAATATGAATGCTTTTACACTGTTGGTGAGAGTGTAAATTAGTTCAACCATTGTGGAAGACAGTGTAGTGATTTCCGAAGTATCTAGAACTAGAATCACCATTTGACCCAGCAATCCCATTACTGGGTATATACCCAAGGGATTATAAAGCATGCTACCAGAAAGACACATGCACACGTATGTTTATTGCAGCACTATTCACAATAGCAAAGACTTGAAACCAACCCAAATGCTCATGAATGATAGATTGGTTTAAGAAGATGTGGCACATATACACCATAGAATACTATGAAGCCATAAAAAAGGATGAGTTTATGTTCTTTGCAGGCACATGGATGAAGCTGGAAACCATCATTCTCAGCAAACTATCACAAGGACAGAAAACCGAACACCGCATTGAACAATGAGGTCACTTGGACACAGGGAGGGGAACATCACACATCAGGGCCTGTTGGGGGTTGGGGGGCTGGGGGAGGGATAACATTAGGAGAAATACCTAATGTAAATGATGAGTTGATGGGTGCAGAAAAACCAACATGGCACATGTATACCTATGTATCAAACCTGTATGTTGTGCACATGTAACCTAGAACTTAAAGTATAAAAAGAAAAAAAAAAATAGATCAAATGTAAAATGATGGAAAATTAATATTATAGAAACAATAATATGAAAATCAGAGTACCTATGTCGATATCATGGAGAAACAAATAGTATTAACAGAAATAGAGATTTTACAAAGAGAAACAATTCATGAAGAAGACATAAAAATTCTATATGTATACACAGGTATGAAATATATCCAAAAGTGGTTTAAAATTATATGAAACAAAATCTACTAGGACTAAAAAGGAGACATGTTCATCATTGCAGTTACAAATTTGAACCCTCATTTCTTAGACATTTTCAAAACAGACAATATCCAATATGGCTATAGAAAATTTGAATACTATTATCAATCAAACTAACTTTTTTTTATGTGTATAATCCTGAACACAACAACAAATACATGTTCCTTTCAAGTGCACATGGAAAACGTGCCAACATAACATATATGTTAGTCTGTAAGGCAAATTTCAGCTTATTTCGAATAATTGAAATAATGCAAATGTTCCCTCTTACAGCATAGATTAAATTATTAATAAAACCATAAAAATATGTTTTAAAATGTCCAAATGTTTGAATTAAATGGTACACACCTATAACCTATGTTTCAACCAAGAATATGAAGCGTTTCAGAATTTACCCTAGTTCCAATCTAACCCATTAATCTGCCTTAAGTTTACGGATGCTGGTATATATTTAAAACTTCTGAGTCAAAGATAAAATAGAGTCTTTATATTTTTTGTACTTTCCTGAGCACTAATTCCTCCAGAGTAATACAGTTATAGACCTATAAGCTCCTGAAACTCTAAAACTCCTACAGTTAAACACAGGATTGGATCTTTGTGGTCTTGGAGAGGACACCAGGTATTTTAAGTGAAGAAAATAACATTTGGTAAGTTTTACTGCTTCAACTGTAAAAACCTCCTTCTCATGAGAAAAATCTTTAAAAACCAACACGAATATTGAACTCTGTATAATAATATACATGCATAAGTATTTAGAGACAATCATACTTACTACTGGAATTTACTTTGAAATGTGTCAAAACTAAGGTAGACTAAGTGGATTGATAGAGGAAGCAGGGTTACATATTAAAGGTCTGATCTAGGTGTGACTATTCAGATGGTATTTATAAAATTATTTAAATTTTGCTGTGTGTTTAAAATTTTATAATAAAATATTGTGGAAAACAATGTTTAAAAATTAAAAGGCAACCTAATAAAATGGAGAAAAATATTGTAGTATATATGTTTAACAAAAGACTCATATCCAGAATATATAAGTGGCTCATATATTTAAACTGTAAAAGCTGATCTACCTGGTTAAAAAATAGGGGGAAAAAACCTCTTAAACTGATACTTCATAAAGGAAAGTATTCAAATGGCCAATAAAAAAGTGAAGACATTTTTCAACATTATCAATCATTAAGTATATGGTATTTACACCATAGTAAGATAGCAATATATACTCATCTAAAATTCTAAACTAAATACCAACAACCCCATGGGAACATTAAATGACTGGTTCTCATATGTAATCAAGAAATAGCCATTTGACTTTTAAGTATTTACCCAAGAGAAACAAAAGCATATGTACACAGAAACATTTAGATGAAAATGTTCATAGAAATGTCATTAATAACAGAAACTGGAAAAAAAAAATGCCTGTAGTTCTTGTAGGACCTAAGATTGTGTCATGTAAATAAGTTCTATGTACATATGTTTTTGTTTCTCTCGGGTACATAACTATTATGTACATAGTACATAATAGTTCTATGTACTTATGTTTTTGTTTCTCTTGGGTGAATACTTAAAAGTCAAATAGCTATTTCTTGATTACATTTGAGACCAGTCACGTAATATTTGCTTGTGGTGTGCGTGTGTGTGTGTGTGTGTGTGTGCACGTGTATAAAATATTTTATATATGCACGTGTGTGTGTGTGTATATATATATATAAAATTTTGAAATGGCTCACATGATTATGGAGAGAAGTCCAAAAATCTATAGAGCTAATGTCTTGGTTTTTCTCAATTTCTTTAATTGTATCAAATGCAGTAACCAAAATATTCATTGCTTTCACAGTTTATAAGAAGTTATGAACTTTATGGGATCAGACTATCCTTGGCATTTTCTGAAAAGATGAACTATATAATTATTTCAAATAACTTTTCTGAGTTTCAAACGGAAGTCATCCCCTGTGTTTATCATTCTTCTTTGGGTTCACTATTTGAGATCTGTGTAGAAAGAATGAAAATAACATTTATGGCCATTAATTTTATGTGTCAACTTGCTTGGACCATGGAGTTCCCAGATATTTGACCAAACATTATTCTGAATGTTTCTGTGACAGAGTGTTTTCAGATGATATTAATATTTATAACAAACAATAAACTAAATAAAGCTTATTGCCCTCCATGAAGTGGGTAGGCCTCATCTAATTGGTTGAAGTCCTGATTAAACAAAAGACTGACCCTGCCCCAAGTAAGAGAGAATTCTGCCTGAGAGCCTGAAAACTGTAACAGAGCTCTTTCTGGTTCTATAGCAGCTTGCCACCCTTCAGACTCAAACTGAGACATGAGCTATGTAGATTTTGTACTTGTCAGCATCCATAATTGTGTGAGCCAATTTTTTTATTATATATGTATAGAGAAGATATTTTACACACACTCACACACACACCCCAAGGGAATATTAAGTAGTTGGTTCTCATATGTAACCAAGAAATAGACATTTGACTTTCAAGTATTTACCCAAGAGAAACAAAAACATATGTACATAGAACCATTTAGATGAAAATGTTAATACAAATGTCATTCATAACAAAAATATATATAACAAAAATAACTATATGCTTATCCTAATTTATTTGATCCTGAGTATTTGCAAGTTTACACAAGTCAGGTAATACATAGCATAATTATTAGTTGTTTCTGGTCATATTTTATTTTATTAAATTATATGCATTCTTAGGTTTTTATATCAATCCACATTTAAAATGATAGAATAATGATTCAACCCTTCAATAAAGTTAGCGAGTATGTGGCAAGCTCTGAATTCAATAGCCCCAAAATTGAAGATGGAATTCACAAATTCATTTTCGAATTGTTTACAGCCTACTTGGGTGATAGTTGCATTTTTAAACTCTGTTATATCTCAGGTATAAAAACGTAAATTTCTTTGTGGAACGTAATTTTGACAACTTATGTTCTTTGTAGTTACGTTTGGAAAAAATAAAAGTGTACTTGTATTTTTTATACAAGAAAATCTTTCCCCAATAATTATAAAATCTTACCATAATCATTATAATCTTTGTTTTACCTAAAGCTGTAGAATTCTTGGGTCTAGCTATCCTTCATAACTGTATATTCTTTGTATATTCATACAGTATCTACACAGTGACATTTGAGTTATTTTAACCTGAATGTTATTGTATATAATGTATTGCTCCTAAATTTTACCGAAATTATAAAAACCAATTTCTTATACTTGAAAATTCATAAGGAATGATAAGAAAACATTTGATTCTTCAAAAGATAAGTCTCAGTATACTATTATTGGTACCTAAATACATTACAATAAGACTCTAAATGGTTCTAGGTTGCATAATATTGTCTCACAAATAAATATTGTAAAATAAGACATATTCATATGTTCCAATGTGTGCTCTCAATTAATTTGAAGGCCAAAAACTTTTGAATTGATATCATAAACTCTTAACGGATAAAGAATTATATGTCCTAATATCCAAATGATAGGTACCAGGTGTTGTTTTTATTAACGGGCTAACTGCATGGGAAGAATAGCAGGTGGGTACTGAGATGTGCTCTGAATCAGAACATTTTTAGTGTAGTTAAATGGATGGTTAAATGCTTGTGAATTAAATGTTAGATTATTTATTCTCCTCTTATTTCCTATTTATTTCTTTTTTATGAAGTTTGCACTTGTGAAATACATACTACGCAGCAGTGTAATAGTTATTCCCCTAAGAGTTAAGTCTTGCAATTGTTCAACAATTTATGTTGACCTTTCTCAAATCTCTCACTGTCTGTCAATATTGATTCGGATGGATAGCTTTAACTCAGACATTTTAGCATTATTACCATATTTAAATAGTCAGAATAAGCTTGTTTCTATCTTAGCAAATGTAAACTTAATGTTGAAATTGACTCAATTCCAATTTTCATCTCCATGGTCATGAGGAAAAAAAATATATGAAAACCTATTCTAGGTTTTGGCTGAGTACTTTTTAAAAGTAATCATTTTTAACATCTTATCCATTCAAGTCAAGAAATGCTCATTTGAGTTTCTAAATTTCTAAATTCTTATTTGACTGCACAAAATGTACAAATAATCTGTACCACTTATCTGTTTTATAGGTGATACTTTTCTTGCCACCGTATACCAAAGCACTTCCTAAAATAAGTAAACAGAATTAGGGGCATCCTTTCAATCTATCCACAATCTCTCTTCTATATGCTTCCTTTAAAAACTGAGATTCTTAAAATTAACCTTCTTTGTGAAAAAGCCTTATCTAAAATGAGTAATGCCAAACTATGTTTGCATTAGTCTGTACTCACACTGCTAGAAATAACTACTAAGATTAAACCTGGAGCCTTGGATCTGACCCACAAAACCACTTCTTCCTCATAGACCTTCAATTCTGTGATGGAAGGTCTCTGAAATGCCCTGGATGCATTTTCCCCATTGTCTAGTGATTAATATTTGGCTCTTCTTTATTTGTGCAAATTTCTGTAGCTTTGAGTTTCTCCCCAGAAAATGAGTTTGTTTGTTTTTTGTTTTTTCTACCACATCGTCAGGCTGCAAATTTCCCAAATTTTAATGCACTGCTTCCCTTTTAAGTTTAATTACAGTTTCCGTCGTTTATTTGTTTATGCAAATGCATATAGACTTTTAGAAGCAACCGGGCCACATCTTGAACTCTTCGCTGCTTAGACATTTCTTCCACCAGAAAACCTAAGTCATCTCTCTGAAGTTCAAAGTTTCACAGATCTCTAGAGCAGGGACACAATACCACCAGTCTCTTTGCTAAAGCACAGCAAGAGTGACCTTTACTCCAGTTCCCAGTAAGTTCCCATCTTCATCTGAGATCATCTCAGCCTGGACTTCACTGTTCACAAAACTATCAGCATTTTGATCACAACCCTTCAACAAGTCTCTAGGATGTTCCAAACGTTCCCACATATTCCTGTCTTATGTTAATTCCTTGAAGCTGTGCCAGTCTGCCTATTACCCAGTTCCAAAGTCATTTCCACATTTTCAGACATCTTTATAGCAATACACCACTTCTCTGGTACCAAATTCTGTATCAGTCCATTCTCACACTGCTATAAAGAACTACATGAGACTGAGTAATTTATGAAGAAGTGTTTTAAGTGACTCACAGTTCCACAGGCTGTATAAGAAATACTGTATGGGAGGCCTCAGGAAACTTACAATAATGGCAGAAGGTGAAGGGGAAGCAGGCACAAACTTCACATGGTGGATCAAGAGGGACAGAGAGCAAAAGGAGAAGTGCTAAGCACTTTTAAATAACCAGATCTCATGAGAACTCACTCACTATTATGAGAACAGAAAGGAGAAAACTACCCGCATAATCCAATCACCTCCCACCAAGGCCCTCCCACAACATTGAGGATTACAATTCAACATGATATTTGGGTGGAGACATAGAGCCAAACCATATCAATGTGCTAACACAGCAGGACCTATAAACATCTCAGGAGACAATATTATATTTCATGAAGTAGCAGCTATCAGGATCCGAGGGAATTTTGATAATAGACAGGCAATTTTATAGGACAAGGTGATCTTATTGACTAATGTGGAGAGACGGTCTACATAATCTGATAGTACTCAGTTGTGTTGTGAAAAAAGGAATGGGAGGGAAAATGAGGAGATAAGGCAGTTGGGCAGATTAAAAGAGCTATTAAAAACAAAAAGTTTCCTTTCTTTCAATTTTGCTCTACTCATGGATGCATAACTATATCTGCAATGTCTGTAGGATTATATTTAAAGTCTTTTTTAAACTTTCATATTAAAATTAAGCTGGAGCACTACTAGGAAAAGTAAATTTGATACAAATGTGTACTCTTAAGATTTTCCAATTTCAATCATAAATTACCTTTGAAATCGCCGTTATTTTGAATGATTCATAACAAACGTGAAAACAGACTGCATGAGAAGGCATGTCATAAATTTTGCGTATGTCCTCCTTTTCAAATGACATCAATTTGGATGCTTTTTAGGGCTGAACCAATTACTTTGTAACATCAGCTTAATAAAACTTATGCACTTAATATAAGCTCACTTAGTTTAATGTGTTGCTTATGTTGTCTATAAAGTTCCAAAAAACCCAAAGAATTGAAAAAGACAGTAATTATTTTGATAGTTAACATTATATGCCACTTAAATATTGAATTGTCACTTTTTTGTTATTTTCTGATGATTTTTAAAAGCATAGTCCACAAACAAATTGCATATTTTGACTATTAGAGAAGCGATTTTGTGAATCTTTGCATGCTTAGAGAAATTCTGCTCACATTTTGGTAAGTTATGGCTCCTCAAACCATGGCTGTCAGATGGCAACTAACTAATCTAATACAAATGGTAGGAGAAATTAATCACAATAGTTTAACATAGAAAGTAGAATAATATAATATACAAATGGACATAAGTAATTGATTTGGGTTTATTTTTATCTACAGCCATCCTATTGTGGTTATTGATCACAGATAATTCATACAATTAATTAGCATAAAAATAATTTACCTGAGTGCTTTCATTTTTTTTTTTTTTCCATCTCCTGCCTGTTCCTGTTTCTATTCATTTTTTCTTGGTTGGTTGGCTTCTGTGTATGTTGAATTAGAAATAAAAAAAAAAAAATCAAGCTTTCTTTTCTTTATGTCCATCTTTTTAAAAGTTCATATAAAATCCTTAATAACAACACAGCAAAACAATAACAAGAACAACAAGATGTAGGGTCATTGACTAAACAGAAGTTGAACTCTAGATAATGTGGACTATAATCAAAAGTATTTGTCTATAAAATCATCTTCAACATTTTAGTTGAAATTTACAGGTCATTGACTTCTTTATTTTTTGTCATTCCCTAGGAAAAGTAGTTTCAAGTAAAAAGTCACCTACTAGCCAAGCTTCAATATGTGAGAACTGCACTAGTTCACCTATGACTGCAGGGTTTGAATACACATTTAATAAACATTTGCATTCTACTTTGAGGTTTCTCAGCAGAATGACTTCCAATTGAAAGAAATGCAAAAGTGGAAAAAATAAAGGAAATGAAAAGTTTAAACATCTTTTAACAGAATGTTTTGCTGATATAAAGTATTCTGGCATTTAAGACCATTAATAATTTTTTAAAATGGTGACCAGTGAAGTCATTTGTGGCACGTACCAAATCCCTCAGCTGGGATTATCAGCCATATTGTGAGGTACAACAATAATAACAAAATTATTATGGACTTTATATCTAATTTAGGGGTCAGAGAACAGGGGCAAGTTTGGGTTGACAACAAACTTCCTATATTTATTAGCTTCTGCATTGCTCTACAAAATAGTAATGAATTATATATATTTATAATATTATATAATACATAGTATGTATGTAATATTAAATTTTATAAAATAAAATTTTCATGTATTTTAAATTTTTACATAATAAAATACATGCAAATATGTTTAAAGCATTAAAATGCATATGGTGAATAAAATTGATCAGTATTTTAAGAACAGATAACCAGTTTTGCTAATTTCACAATAATGGTACTTACAAAATCTTTAGCACTAAATTAAAGTGAAATTTTACCAAACCTAGTTATGTATAAAACACTAAGAGTTTTGTATATTGCTTTATTTAATCTTCAAGTGTGTCAAGTAGTATAAATCCAGTCTACCAATGAGGAAGCTAATTTTAATTTTTATTCTGTCAGCAAACTTGTAAGAGCCCATATAGTTTTCACTTTGCACAGGAAGAAAATATACTTCTCATCTCTTCCATATAGTTTATAAAAATTTTTTATGTTAATAAAAATTTCATACTTTTAAAATATAGCTCACTTAAATAATTCATATATTATTTTTTTGGTATGAGTTTCAGGTTTCTTTTTTCTTCCTACTTACCTTTCTTTCTCTGACCACTTGAGCATTTCAGAATGCATTAACTTCCTAGGGAGTTGCTAGGAGAAACAAATAACCAAATCAAAGAAAGTACCATTTTTCCACTTACTGGAAATAAAAGTGACAAAGAGGCTTGAGTTGCTTATGGATCTATTTATTGAAAAACTTCAGTCTTTAATAAGTATTTTTAGAAGGGCTTTATAGCCATTAGAAGTATGCAAAGGAATAGATCATTAACCACATCAGTCTTTCCTAAAACACATATACATTTCTGTCAGAATTCATCCACTTTTAGGAAAATTTCTCCACCCTTTCGCTCCCACATATAAAAATGTTATATTGCTACATAAATTGATTTCACATGCCACATTCATTTTTCTTTCAAAATGTGGTCTTTGGTTCAATTACTTCAACACAGACTTATTAAGCATTTGTTATACTATTTACTATATATATTGTGAGATAAGCAATAAATACATTTACCAAAAAGAGTTGAAATACAGTAATATAATAACTTTTGTTAAAAATGCTTATGAATAAGGGGCTAAATCCAAGAATATAAAAATTTCTCAAGAGATAATTTATGCAAGAAACAGGAAAACATTTTAGCTTACACCTGGAGAAAGAGTCAATATTTGCATACATAAAAATTATGAAAAGGGACCATGTACAGTGTACATGCCTGTAATCCCAGCACTTACTTTGGGAGGCCAAGGTGAGTGGATCACCTGAGGTCAGGAGTTCCAGAGCACCCTGGCCAACATGGTGAAACCCCATCTCTACTAAAAATACAAAAATTAGCCTAGCATGGTGGTGCATGACTGTAGTCCCAGATACTTGGGAGGCCGAGGCAGGAGAATCACTTGAACCCGGGAGGTGAAGGTTGCAGTGAGCTGAGTTCGCACCACTTGCATTCCAGCCTGGGCAACAGAGTGAGACTCAGTCTGAAAAGAAAAGAAAAGAAAAGAAAAAAGGGGGGAAAAAGAAGAAAACTATGAAAAGGGCAAGAGAAATAAATGGGAAAAGTCTGTGGCTTGAGCAACTGGGTGGATGACTATGTCAGGGACTGCCATGAACATTTAAGGAAAGAGAATGACCGAAAATGTAAGTATGATGAACTGGACTTCAAAAATAAATATTAAACAACTAAAGAATATGTAGCACTTACAATGTACTAAGCACTATTTTAATCACTTTATATTAGTATAGTTAATGCTTAAGAAGCCCTATTTCTACAGATAATTATTGTTATCTTCATTTTATGGTTGAAAAATTTGAAGCACAGATAAGTTCAGTAACTTTCCAATGATTATATAGCAAATAAATGGCAAGGTCCAATTCAATTCATGGAGGTCCAGCTTCAGCATATAAATTCATAGCCACTGCACCATAATTCCTACAACATGTTGAGTTTGAGGTGCTCATTTATCCATTCTCAAATTCAATATATTTAAGTGCCTTCTACATGCCAGACATTGTGATATGCACTGTAATGGAGCACCTCTAAAAGGAAGTGTCCAAAATTCTGTTTCATGCAGTCAACATAACCAAACAGATGTCCCCGTAAATGCATGATCAGATTCTGGTTCTGCTATGCAATGAATGAGGCCCCTCTCCAATGTCATATAGGGAAGCCCTGATCCCTCAATGTGTTATTATTTGAAGATGGGGCCTTTGGGTGATAATTAGGTTTAGATGTGGTTGTCTTAATAAGAAAAGAGAGAGCTTGTTCTTCTCCTCTTTCTGCCCCCATGAAAGGAAACAACAAGAAGGCAGCTATCGGCAAACCAAGGAAGAGACCCTTGATCAGAAATTGAGCAAGCTGGTATCTAGATACTAGACCTACAGCCTCCAGAAACTTAAGAAAATAATTCCTATTGTTTAAGCCATCTAGTCCATGGTAATTTATTATGGCAGCCCAAGCTGACTAAAGAAGTCCATTAACTGATCTTGCCTTAGATATTACATAAATGGGAAATGTCTACAAAACTCACTGATTTCTATACCCCTTTCATACAAATTATAAGACACTTTTCTAAAATATTGCTTACAGAAGGCTTTTTTGTGTGTATACTTTGGGTGAGTATTTTATGAAAAATATGGTAAGAGCACAAAAAGGTAGAGATCTTGTACTTCCTTACACATGCTGAACAAGTTGTAGAAAGAGTTTTAGACCTGCTTACATCATGGAATTTGCTTTGTCAATTTGCAGCATGGTTGCAAATCAGTTGGTTAAGTAATTACTTTAGTACTTTGAATTTCGATCATATATAAACTATTTCTGAGACTTTGGAGCACAGTTTAAAACTAAATCAGAATGGAAATGTTCTGGTTACTCTCCTAATAGTATTATTCACATATTTCAGTGAAGAACATTTTAGTAAAAGGAAGTCTATTCTTTCTGATTCCAGCGAGACAAGACTGCTGAGGATTGGCAATCATAAATTGCCAAATTACAAAAACTAAATTCATTGCTCCAGGCTAAAGTTAGTGAACTGTCTAAAAAGAGAAGTATATAGAAAAAGTCAGATAAATTAGAAAAGATGAATGTCCCATGATCCAGCCAAACCACTCCAACTGTGTGTCCCTCGCTTATCAGAATTAACAAACCCTACCATTGCAAACTATGATCCACTGGGATATAGTATGAGAGCAGAGGGAAGAGTCACTCCGTCTCACCAGGCCTCCCAATGTACCCCTGCTCAAAGACAGAAGCTGGTGGATAGAGCTACAAAACAGAAAATCTTTAAAAGAAAAGATCAAGATCTGCCTAAATGACAAGTGGTCAAAAGAGTCAAATTTGGTTACTGTTGTTTTTAATTGTATACCTGCTATCTTGATTGCATAAAATAATAAAATTTTCTTTCACACAATCTATTTAAAATTGGGTTTCTTTCACTTGCAAAATTGTTTCTAGGTAATGTACATTCTTAATGATTCTTCAACATTACTTCTTAATATACATCCTAGATAATTGCCAATAAAGGTTAAATGATTAAAAACCCATAATGCAACTACTTTTCTCTTAAAGATTTAAAGATTATTATAACCCCAATTATGCAAATGTGGACAACTAACTTAAGCTCTCTTCCTTATTGGATATAACGTCATCTGTCATATAAATTTTTTGAGAATAAGTTGAATATATTTGTGTTTAGCCTAGAACGATGTCCTTGTAATACAGTAGATGCTCAATACATATTATTATTATAAATATTTCAAAGGAATCTATACCAAAGTCACTTATATGCAATAATTAGATGTGAAATAACAGCATTCTGAACACTGTACATCTGTGATTTCAAACATTTTTTATTGCAATGCATAATAGACAACACATTTTATATGCTGAAATAATAAGAATACACAAAAACCCACTTAATAAGTTTCATTTAGAAAAATCTGATTGTGTGATATATTTAATGTTTGTATTGTGTTTTAGCTTTTAAATTCATTTTATTCAGAGCCCTCAATTTTATAAACAGGTTCAAGGTTTTGTTAACTATACAATTATTTGTATACATTGCCATAGCTCTCTGGCAATTAAGTAATCACTTTTCATAAAATCAGATTTCTTATCCAGTGCTCGTAACAGTCTCATACACCTATTGAATTCAAAACACAGAGGCAGAAAAGTGCCTAGCCTTTAAAAATAAACCCACAATTTCTGACTTCCTACTGGGTTATATTTATACTACTTCTTCAAATGGGTGTAGGTTTCTCATAACATTTTTAGTTCATTGTTTTGAATATGTTAGTATCACCTTTGACTATGGAGCACAAATGATGAAAAGAGAATATTTCAGGTAAATATGTTCTTGCCATTGTTACGATAAGCCTGTTCCATAATGTATTTTAATGTGCAGTGCCAGTACCTTTACAATCTTTGTCTTTATAATGTAATTCAATTGTAGCAGGAAAAAATATTGATGTCAAACATGAAATATTTTCAAAGGTCAGCTTGTTTAAACCTCAACTCTCTTGTTGTAAATGGGATATAACTGATAAAAGACTGAGGGAATTAAATTGCAACTGCATCTAGCTGACAGGTTCATGAGGCTCTTCATCAATTTCACATTAGGTTGTGACACTGTAGATGACAGCATGTGACATAAACATTCTGCCACAGATTTCATCACATTAATAGTAGTATCCCCAGTGTGTTCAAGTAGTCAATAAAACCACCCAAAGGGGCTTTTTGAATTTACACATGAACAAAGATTTATCAAAAATTTATATAAAGAAATGGCAACAAAAATAAGAAAATTCAGTGATGCATAAATGCTGATACATTCATCTTGGATGCATGTTCTATATTGACATATTTATCATTAATTTGATTCTGAACACATTGAAAAAGTGGGCTGAACTCTCTTTTTACTCCTCTATGAGGACAATTGTAAAAATAAAACTTTATGTTTCTTAAATTATTCATGAGTCTTAGTGAAAGCGTGATATTCTTAGATGAAAAATAAAAGGGTCAGAGTAAAATAATCTCTTTTAGCTTATTCGTCAGGTTTACACTTCTCAACTATGCCTCAAAGCTGGGCTGTTCTTTTCTCACCTATATGCCCCGCTTTATATTGACATAATAATTTCTTATAGTTTTGCTTTAAGCTTTCCTCTGTCCTTTATTATGCCCTATTATGCTGTTGGAAGATCATTGAGATTCTAGTAAAATACAGAAAAATAGCAGCACCATCTGATGTGCCCATTATCAATTGAGTTATGCCACAATATTAAAAGCCCAGCTGTACAGAGGGGAAAATAATAAGACAATTCAGTTACATTATTTTTTTGGACAGTCTGGCCAATTCAGTTACATTATTTTTTTCCTTCTTCCTCACTATAACTACACATTTGAGCACATATGGACAAAAATACTAATATGAAAGTGATCACATACTGACTGGACAGGTAAGAGAAAATATCCTTACAAAAATGTTAGAATAAATTTTCCTAACATTAGTGATTGAAAACTCATAGATTATTGGAGGGTATATTAATTTTCTATTGCTGCTGTAACCACTTACAAGCTTAGTAAGATGAAACAACACATATTTATTACCTTATAGTTCTGGAGTTCAGATATCTGACACAAGTTTTCATGAGCTAAAATCAAGGTGTTGATAGGATTTGCAGTTCTTCCTTAGGTTCTTAGGGCAATCTATTTTCTTACTTTTCTAGAATCTATCCTCATTGCTTGGCTTGTGGTCTACTTCTTTCATCTAAAAGGTCAGTAATGGCACATTAAGTTATTTGCACACCAAGCACCCTGTCCTACTCTTCTGCCTCCTTCTTCCACTTTTAAGGACCCTCAAATCTATCTTGCTCCTGCCCATATGATTCAGAATAATTTTTCCATCTCTGTGACCTGATTAGTAAAACTTTATTACATCTACAACCTTATTTATCTTTGACCATGTAAAACAAATTTATGGGTTCCAAGAATTAGGGTGAAGACATATTTGAGGGGCCATTATTCCGCTTACCACAAAAGGAAAGAGCAGCATACATATAATTAAAAAATCATGTTTACATCATACTTTTTAGAAACACACAAGAGAAAGAATATTGCATAATACGTTTAACATTTTGAAGGAAAATAATATTAAACTAGGATTTTACACCCAGCTGAACTATTATTTAATGTGAACACACAATAAGTATAATCATAGGCATAGAGGTTTTCAGAATGTAAAAAAAAAATTAGACAATTTTTAGAAAATAAATAATTGCAAAAAGACTTTGTAGACTATGGAAAATAATAATTAGTATTCATTTTTAGAAACAGTATATATTTGCCTGGGGTTACATTTTTGATAATATCTATGTAGCAAGAGGTGGAAGAAAAAGAGTAAAAGCTATCAAAAAATAAATAAATAAAGGATCAGAACATGCTAAGGTGTGTATATTTGGGACACGGTAGAACATGATATTTAAGTTTTAATTGTAATTTCTTAGTTAAGCTTAAAATGAAATCTGGGCATTGGCAAACTACAGATTGTGGCCCACTGTCTTAATCCAGTTTGTGCTGCTGCAACAATATATCACAGACTGAGTAATTCATAAAGAACAGAAATTTATTACTCACAGTTCTAGAGGCTAAACAGTACAAGGCCAAAGTGTTATCATTTGGTTAGGGCTGCTCTCTGCTCCCTAAATGGAGCCTTGAATGCTGTCTTCTGGAAAAGAAGTGCTCTCTGTGCTCAAATGGCAAGAGGCAGAAGGGCAAAAAAGGGGAAAATTCCCTCCGTCAAGCCACTTTATAATGATATTAGTCCATTCACGAAGGGGAAGCCCTCATGATCTAAACACTTCCCAGAAAGCCCCACCTCTCAACACTGTTGCATTGGGAGTTAGGTTTCTAGCACATAAATCTGGGAGCATATTCAGACCATAGTATTCACAAAGTGCCAAATTTCACCACACCCACTTTTAATGTATTTTTATATTGCTTTGATTCTACAATGAAAGACTGGAGCAATTGTAATGGAGACTATGTGGCCCATACAGCCAAAAATATTTATTATCTGTCTCTTTACAGAAAATGTTGACTACTGATATAAATTAAAAGGAAAATAGCCAACACTTACAAATAAATAAAATTTACTCAAATCAAAATTGGTGGGACATATTAAAGCAAAACTTAAAATTTCATAGCTCATATGCATTTATTAGAAAACAGGCAAAGTTAGAAAAATCAGGTCAGTGTTCAATACAGGGATAATAGATTAGACAAATTTACTGAATACTTACAAAGGAATTCTATAAGCAGGCAAAAGCATTGAACTAGACATACAGCAACAACCTAAATTGATCTTAAAAAGTGTGGGCATTTTTGCAAAATGCATTAGGAAATCTATAACAAAATAAAACTTATAGAAGTTAAAATACATTCAGGTTTAAAATATCACTACCTAGTTTAAATAAATATATATGCATAATAAATTTAAAACCATTATAAAATTAATAATTTAGTGCATATTGTAGAAGGCATAACAAAAGAGGGAACATTAATATTTTAATGTGTTATGAACCAAGTATTACCATTTGTTTGGCATTTTAAGTTCAGATTTTAAAATAATTATGAAAATTATATATAATTATATGTGTACATATATGTGTATATATGTGTATATGTGTACATATATAACCATTATTTCTGCTAGATTTTAGACTGAGTTGATTCTGTTCTAATTCCAACATTAAATGTCATATAAAATGTAACTAAATTCAGAAACATGTTATGTTATAATCGACATAGAAATAAAACTTTTAGAACCCCAAATATCAGAGACAGAGAAGAAATTCCAAGCCAGAGCCATAAACTCAAGCTGATGCCTTGGCAGCTTAAGAGAAAAAAAAAAACAAAAACAAAAAAAACCAAAACATACATAGACATTACACCTGGGAATTCTAGGAATTGAGATAGTCAAGACCCATACTGTAACTGTAAATGCACACTCATTTGGGAACTGACACACAGCAAATTAATCCCTTCTCTCTGTTACTACTCCCATTTTGTTAGCCAATCATCAATAAAAATTTGTGTGCTATTCTCTATGAATTGCATAAAACACTTACTTTCCTAGTTTTCTTCATCTCTATTCCCCATCAAAAAGAACAAAAATAAAATGTTAATTACAGATTCACATAACTCATTGTCATCTAATGCATGCTTTTGTAGGATAAAACTATTTAGAGGTGTCATTTTTATGTTGTTTAGATTGCTTCTTCTTATGGGCATATGAGTAACTTAGAGAACTGTGTGATGTCATTGCTCCACTACACCTATAGATTCCAGAAGTAATGAATTCTTAGAAACATTCATGAACCTCTAGGACGATCATGGCGGATGGGAGACATGACTAGATTGCAGCTCCAGACAGAGCAGCGTGTGGAGACTCACATGGTTAATTTTAACTCCAGAACTGCAAGAGCAAACCAACAATCTCAAGAGGCCCCACAGACCCCCTTAAGGAAGGGGACCGCTCCTGCAGGACTCAGGAGACACCCCAAATACTGTGAGTGCCCCAACAGTGCAAGTGGGAAAGAGAGAGCCTCCTATTCTGAACACACGCCCCCACTGGAGAAATTGAAAGTCTGTTTGAGGGAGAAGTTTTTGACTTTACCTGGAGCTGAGTCAATTTAGAGAGCCAAGCAAAATACAGGGGTAGAGAAAGCAGCAGAAAGGCCCTGGGAGCTTGCTGGGTCCCCAAGCAGCCCATTCCTGCCTGGCACCAATCCATCTGGAGGGTTGCTATAATGAGACTCTGGGTTGTTGCCTGAGTACATGGTGGGAATGAGACTGGCCCTTTGGTTTGCGTGGGAGCTGAGTGTGGCCTGTGGCGGCCAGCTTTTCCCTACCTGTCCGACAACACGCATGACTCAGCAGAAGCAGCCATAATCCTCCTAGGTACACAATCCAATGACCTGGGAATCTCTCCCCCATCCCCAACAGCAGCCACAACAACACCCACCCAAGGAGAGTCTGAGCTCAGGCACACCTAGTCCAGCCCCCACCCTTGGTCCTTCCCTACCTACCCTCGTAGCAGAAGACAAAGGACATATTATCTTGGGAGTTCCAGGGCCCCAGTCACTGCTAGTCCTTCTCCACACTCCTTCAGTTGATACTCTCTGGAAAGTGCCACTTCCTGGCAGGAGACCAACCAGCATAAGAATAGAGCATTAAACCACCGAAGCTAAGAACCCTCATGGAGTCCATTTGCAACCCCTGCCACCTCCACAGGAACAGGCACTGGTATCCACAGATGAGAGACCCATAGATGGTTTATATCGCAGGACTCTGTGCAGACAATCCCCAGTACCAGCCCAGAGCTGGGTGGACTTGCAGGGTGGCTAGACCCAGAAGAGAGACAGCAATCACTGTAGTTTGGCTCGAAGGAAGCCACATCCATAGGAAAAGGGGGAATACCACATGTAACAAAAGAATCTGAACAACAGCCTTCAAGCCTAGACCTTTCCTCTGAGAGAGCCTAGTGAAATGAGGAGGAATCAGAAAACCAACCCTGGTAATCTGACAAAACAAAGCTCTTTAACACCCCCACAAAAATCACAGTAGTTCACCAGCAATAGATTCAAACCAAGAAGAAATCCCCGATTTACCTGAAAAAGAATTCAGGAGGTTAGTTATTAAGCTGATCAGGGAGGGCGGAGAAAGGCGAAGCCCAATGCAAGGAAATTCAAAAAATGATATAAGAAGTAAAGGGAGAAATATTTAAGGAAATAGGTTAAAGAAAAAAAAAATAAAAATTTCAGGAAACATTGGACAAATTTATAAAAATGCAAAATGCTCTGGAAAGTCCCTGTAAGAGAATTGAATAAGTAGAAGAAAGGAATTTAGAGCTTGAAGACAAGGTCTTTGAATTAACCCAAAAACAACAAAGACAAACAGAAAAGAAGAAGAAAATACCAACAAAGCCTCCAAGAAGTCTGGGATTATGTTAAATGACCAAATCTAAGAATAGTCAGTGTTCCCAAGGAAGAAGAGAATTCTAAAAGCGTGGAAAACATATTTGGGGGAATAATTGACTTCCCCAGCCTTGCGGAAGACCTAGACATCCAAATGCAAGAAGCACAAAGAATATCTGGGAAATTCATCATAAAAAGATCATCGCCTAGGCACATTGCCACCAGGTTATCCAAAGATAGGACAAAGGAAAGAATCTTAAGAGCTGTGAGACACAAGCACCACGTAACCTATAAAAGAAAACGTATCAGATTAACAGCAGATTTCTCAGCAGAAACCCTACAAGCTAGAAGGGATTGGGGCTCTATTTTCAGCCTCCTCAGACAAAACAATTATCAGACAAGAATTTTGTATCCAGGGAAACTAAGCATCATATTTGAAGGAAAGATACGATCTTTTTCAGACAAACAAATGCTGAGAGAAATTGTCAATACCAAGCCACCACTACAAGAACTGCTAAAAGAGCTCTAAATATTGAAACAAACGCTGGAAACACATCAAAACAGAACCTGTTTAAAGCATAAATCATACAGGACCTACAAAACAAAAATACAAGTTAACGAATAGCATGATAAATGCCAAAGTCCTCACATTTAAATACTAACATTGAATGTAAATGGCCTAAATGCTCCACTTAGAGGATACAGAGTCACAGAATGAATAAGAACTCACCAAGCATCTGCTGCCTTCAAGAGGCTCACCTAACACCTAAGGACTCATATAAACTTGAAGCAAAGTGGTAGAAAAAGATATTTCATGCAAATGCATGCCAAAAGCAAGCATGGGTAGCTATTTTAATGTCAGACAAAACAAACTTTAAAGCAACAGCAGTTAAAAGAGATAAAGAGGGACATTATATAATGGTAAAAGGCCTTATCCAACAGGAAAATATCACAAACCTAAACATATATGCACCTAATGCTGGAACTCCAAAATTTATAAAGCAACTGCAAATATACCTACGAAATCAGATAGACAGCAACATAATAATAGTGGGGGACTTGAATACTCCACTGACAGCACTAGACAGGTCATCAAGACAGAAAGTCAACAAAGAAACAGTGGATTTAAACTATACTTTGGAACAAATGGACTTAACAGATATATGCAGAACATTTCATCCCACAACCACAAAATATTCATTCTATTCAACAGCACATTGAACTTTCTCCAAGATAGATCATATGATAGGCCATAAAAAAGCCTCAATAGATTTAAGAAAATTGAAATTATGTCAACCACTCTCTCAGACCACAGTGGAATAAAACTGAAAATCAACTCCAAAAGGACCCTTCAAAACCATGCAAATATATGGAAATCAAATAACATCCTCCTGAATTAATATTGGGTCAAAAATGAAATCAAGATGAAAATTTAAAAAATATTTGAACTGAAAGACAACAATGACAAAACCTACCAAAACCTCTGGATTGCAGCAAAGGTGGTGTGAAGAGGAGAGTCCATAGCCCTAAATGCCTACATCAAAAAGACTGAAAGAGCACAAACTGACATTCTAAGATCACACCTCAAGGAACTAGAGAAACAAGAATAAACCAAATCCAAATCCCACAGAATAAAGGAAATAACCAAGACCAGAGCAAAACTAAATGAAATTGAAACAAACGAAAAGCAAACAAAAATATACAAAAAGTAAATGAAGCAAAAAGCTGGTTCTTTGAAAAGATAAGTAAAATTGGTATACCATTAGCAAGATTAACCAAGAAAAGAAGAGAGAAAAATCCAAATAACCTCACTAAGAAATGAAACAGGAGATATTACAACTGACACCTCTGAAATACCAAAGATTATTCACGGCTACTATGAACACCTTTATGCACATAAACTAGAAAACCTAGAAGAGATGGATACATTCCTGGAAAAAACACAACCCTCCTAGCTTAAATTAGGAAGAATTAGATACTCTTAACAGACCAATAACAAACAGCAAGATTTAAATGGTAATTAAAAAGCTACCAACAAAAAAAGTACAGGACCAGATGGATTCACAGTAGAATTCTATCCAATATTCAAAGAAGAATTGATACCAATACTTTGACACTATTCCACACGATAAAGAAGGAACCCTCCCTAATTCATTTTATGAAGACAGCATCACCCTAATACCAAAACCAGGAAAGGACATATCCAAAAAAAGAAAACTACAGACCAATATCCTTGATGAAAATAGATGCTAAAATCCTTAGCAAACTACTAGCTAACTGAATCCAACAACATATCAAAAAGATAATCCACATGTTTAACTTAATTTTATACCAGGAATTCAGGGTTGGTTTAACATATGCAACTTGATAAATGTGATACAACACATAAACAGAATTAAAAATAAAAATCACATGATCATCTCAATAGATGCAGAAAAATCATTCGACAAAATCCAACATTGCTTTATGATTAAAACTCTCAGCAAAATAAGCATACAAGGTCATACCTCAATGTAATAAAAGCCATCTATGACAAACCCACAGCCAACATAATGCTGAATGAGGAAGAGCTGAAAACATTCCCTCTGAGAACTGCAAGATGACAAGAATGCTCACTCTCACCACTCCTCTTCAACATAGTACTGGAAGTAATAGCCAGAGCAATCAAACAAGAGAAACAAATAAAGAGCATCCAAATCAATAAAGAGGAAGTATCTTATACAAGTTACTCTGTCATTAATAGAAGTATAACTTCATAAAATATTTGTTAGTATTAAAATATATATGTTTGTCTTCCAAAGTCTAATTTTCAAAATACAATCATTTATGGGTTCTTCACAATTGTTTTCATATCAATCATATATGCCTGTATAATTAGCCACTAGCTATTTTTTATTATTAATTTCCTTAAATAATTATTTTAAAATAAAATATTATGTCATTATTAAAATTTACAGTAAATTCAGTCATATTTCATAGTTATTTCATATTTTAATATTCACCAAAATGATGTAGTGTAGCATATTCTTTTTAATTTTATTTTTCTTAATTTTAACTGACAAATAGTTATTGTAACATACCATATTCTTTAAATGCATAAACTTCAAAGCTAAATAGTTTAAGTTTGAATATCTTCTCTCCCAATTACTAAATCTTTGACTTTTTGAATACGTTTTTTCTTTTTGTAGTAGTAGTAGTAGATGTCTAGTCTATAAAATAGAGATATTATAGCATATTTTTTCATCAGCATATGTTAGAATTAATTTAACTGGGTTCCCCAAGAAGCTAATGCCAAAAAGGTATTATATGTGCAAGAAAAAAATGGAGAGAGAGCCAAAAAATCCTAGGAATATTGTCAGTCTGCAATGCAGGTTTAAGATTTCTGAAGGAGAGAACAAAGGTGGAACATACTGGTAGGAAATATTTTAGACTATTAGTACTAAGAATTTTTGGCAACGTACATGGGGAGTTCTAAAGCCCAGTTCACTCATTAGAGGTGTCCTGCATCTCTCTAGACCTACTTTTCTACTCTTGCCACAGTCAGTCATTGCCTGGGAGAAGTCTGTAGAGGTGTAGTTTTTCACATTTGTGATAATTAATTACAGAATGCAATAACTGAGATCATTAGTTAATTACACTCCTCACAGTCCAAGATCTGAGGTTACATTTTCTTTGTTGCAAAATATGTAAAACATTTAGAACACTTCTGCCAAATAAAATGAATGCATTATTTTTTTCCTATAATTAATGTTATTAATATTCAAAACTAGTAAAATCAATGCTTGTCCTGTATAATCTAGTTTAAACTTGAGTTTCCACATTTTGGGAGCCTCTACTCCAAATCAGTAATCTTCAAATAAATCACTCAGATTGATTGTTAATAATATGCTAATAATGTCTCTGCTACCAGTCTCAGAGATTCCAATTCTGTAGTTCTTAAGTGAGGCTCAGAAGTCTTCATTTTCACTAAACATCCTGAAAGATATCTCTATCAGTAGCATATATGCATCTAAAAATAACATATTTTATTTTAGAGAGTTAAATTTATTTTTGAAGATGGACCAGAGTACCTTTTGAACAATAAAGTTTATATGCAAAATGATACTATCATGTGGAATGGGAAATCTAGGTTCTTCTCTCTTTTGTAACAGAGGGACGTCTCAGCATTTACAGCACATGGAAAACTTATTGAATTACTCATATTTACGTTGTAGAAGAGGCAGGCAAATCAGAGATAGCCCCAAGTCATTTAACCCAAGGCATGTCAACCAAAGAAGTCACACACAAAAATCTCCAAATATGTTGAATTTACTTGGGAATTACAAATGATAATTATAACCTAAAATGTATAGCTATTGCAAGTCATATATCCATTTTCTCTGAATTTAAGAAAAAAATTCTCGTGGGGTTGTTTTAGAAAGTCCTTGAGAGAGTCTTTATCTTAGACCTGCATGTGTGAACCCTCTTGCTTCAAGTCCTCCCGGCTCTAGTTTGTTTGGATCTCTCAAAAAGTGATTTCACCCAGCATCTGAAACATTCAGAATTGTGAGTTACTTTGTGTTGACACAAAGAGGAGGCAGAGAGTGCGTCTGGAATGTTGATAATCTCAGTGGGGTTTCATAATTAGGCTCCCTCTGAAAAATCCTCTGAATGTAAGAAAGGATCAGGCCTTTGAAAAGTTAGAGAGAGGTGCTAAAGAAAAAGATGTATGAGAAAGGTGGGGAGGCAATTTCAAATTCTTCATAGCCTCTGTGCAGTATTTACATATTGTCTTTTTCCAGACTTTTATCTCATAAATGTATAGACTTGTATTTTTCTTCTGACTTATGGCATTCTGGCATTGCATAATGTGTTGGAGCTAAAGACTTTAACAAGAAGTACATGATCTTTGTCAAGTGCTTAAGAAACTCTGTTATTAAGATAATTAAAAGTCTACTTAAATTTTTATTAGTTTTATTAAAAAAGATTAAACTTTTCATAGTTTTTAGCTTTAAATGATTAACACTGATTGTCAATTTTCACATGTGATCCCCATTTATACTACTGCTGAGCAAATTCTCAATATTAAATTTTAGACTATTATATTTAAAATTTGTCATGCTATCAAAAAATGAATAATTATATTATTATACGTGGGTTGTACGTGTGTGTGTGTGTATGTATGTGTATTAGTGGGAATCAGTTTAAAACCTACATTTTCTTCTCTTTCATATATATGTATTGATTTTTCAATACTTTGTTTAAATGAAACTTAAGTAAATTTTAAATGTTATGCTAAATTTTCTTGTTTAATAATAGTACATAAAAATGTTTCAGTAAAGATAAAAATATGTGAATGTTTCAACATACATCAAAGCATATTCTAGCTACAAAATTTGTTTTTGTAACTATTATTCTATTAACCATATTTACTCCCAGTTGCTTACACTAAAAGTAAAAGTTTTTTAGGTTGTTAGTGAAATGTTTTAAAGATAAATTATACTAGTCCTTTAAAAATGTATTCTACCTTAAATCAGTGCTCACTATCAAAGAAAATGTGTCTTCCTGTGGTCCTACACCTAGTTTAGTTGTTATATGGATGAGAAAGAATACAGTCAACTCATCATTTGACTGAAAGACTTTTTTCTCATGTCAGTTGCAAATTTTTGTCAAGCATATAAATATTTCTTAACTCACGTGGAGACAAGAGTACATGACATATTTCCAACATTTTGTGGCATTTACTTTTTTCACATGTTTTCTTCATAAGTAAAGAGACTGTCTATTAGGTAAAGATGGTCACAAATAAATTCTCTGGAAACTATTAGAACAGATGTATGTTAGTGACATAGGCAATTGGATTTGCAATGTATCTTATCCACAGTGACATGTAGTGATGTGATGCTACTCAGTAGTATTCTCACTACACTAGAATATTGACTGCCATATTATAGCAGTTTATAGGCCAGTATATTGTAAAAGGCAAATGATTTCTTTAGATTACAAATAATCAAGTCATTTCAAATATAGTTATTGCTGTGATTATCATTTCATTGTGTTGGCTTTCAATCCTCAGTTATTAATGCTAGCATCTTCACTTCTAAGTGTTGGCACAAGCTCCAAATAATTTTTTATGGCCTTCTTAAAATTTTTAATCATTTAAAAATTGATATAAATCCCCAAATTTATAGAAATGCCAAATTATTTACATAGATATCAGCCTACTCTCTTTTCTGAGTATTTAGTAAAGAAATGTACATAGAAATGGCACATTGTAAAGACTAAACTCTAAAACTAGTTGGAGTCTAGCCCACAGTTTTAAAAAATATATATAAATAGAATAATAATAATAGAAAATAAAGATTCATATTGACAATTTCATTCTATCCAGAGAAAGAAATATGATTTTTACAGATGGATCTCTATTTATACTGACAAATATGATTTATTATTCCATTGTTGATCTGCACACTCTGTAAATTCTTGAATTTCTATAAAAATATTATATAAACTCTTTACTCCTATATTTAAACAACTTATATATCAGATCTCACAGTGCTATAAAGAAATACCTGAGACTGGTTAATTCACACAGAAAAGAAGTTTAATTGGCTTATGTTTCTGCAGGCTGTACAGGAAGAATACTGGCTTCTGCCCCACTTCTTGGGAGGCCTCAGGAAACTTACAATCATGACAGTAAGCAAAACCGGAACATCGCATGGCTAGAGCAGGAGGAAGAGGATGGGGTAAGGTGCCATAATGTGTTAAACAATGAGACCATCTGAGAACTCTTATCATGAGAACAGCACTAGGGGGATGGTGCTAAACCATGCATTAGAAACTGTCCCTATAATCCAATCACCTCCACCAGGCCTCACCTCCCACACTAGGGATTACATTTCAGCATGAGATTTGTGTGGGAACACAGATCCAAACTTATATCAAGTTATAAGGATTTCCATAATGATACTTGAATTATCAATCTATTGTTATTTGAAAGAATCATTAAGGACCACTAAATTAAAAAAAAAAAAAAGCTACCTAATACTCTACCACCAGCCATATAGAGTTGTTTATATAACTAGACCCCATTTTTTCTCCTGTTAGATTTTGCAAAAATAAGAAAGTTTAATTTCACATTGTTTTGGCAAAAACATTAGAAAAAAGAAACCATTCATGTATACTTGGTGATAGTACAGACTGATCCAACTTCTAAGCATACTATAGCTATACTTAAGCAAATTATATAAGCACATATCTTTCAATGAAGCCATCTTATTTCTAAAACTTTATATTCCAGACTCACTTGATGTAAGCATAAAATAAATTACACAAGGTCATTTGTTGAAGCATTTTTTAAGAGAAAAATATTAAACAAAAATATGGCCAAATAAATTGTGGAATAGTCATAAGATAGAATATTATGCAGACATCTAAAATACTAAGGAAATTCTTCATGTATTAATGGAATATAAATATAAAATATTTAAATAAAAACATAAAAATGTAAAAGAGTATTTATATTGTGCTACTAGTGTTAAATGAGTTACAAATTTTGTACACTTATGCATGTATAAGTACTATTTTAAACAATTTTGATTTTTTAATCTACCCTTATGATTATAAAAAGAACTGATGATATTTCTGGGAGAAGAGGGTTGCTTTATATATTCCTGGAAAGGAAACTCTACACTCTTTACCCAGTTTGTCTCTAAATGTTGTTAGTTCAAATAATCTCTTTTGCAAGTTGCCCAATTTTCCTCAGTAATAGCATTTTACAAAATCATAGTGTAATATCAAAATGAGGATATTGACATTGATACACTCCTTATTTACAATTTTTCAGTTTTACTTGTACTTATGCAAGTATGTGTGTGTGTGTGTATGTGCTGTACAATCTTATAACTTGAGTAAGTTCATGTGTGTACCTACCACAGTGAAGACACTGAGAAGTTCTGCACCACAAGGATCCCCTCTTGCTGTCATTTTATAATCATTGTCACTTTGCTCTAGGCCTTCATCTCTGACTCCTGGCAAGTGACTAATCTGTTCTTTTTTCCCTCAAATATTGGTATTTCAAAAGTACTGTAAAAATGGAACTATGCAGTCTATGTTTTTTGAGGTTGACTTCTCTCAGCATGAATGAATGCTAATTAATGTAGGGACTCAGATAAATATGTGGAAATTCATCCAAGTTTTTTTCAGGTATCAATTGTTTATTCCCTTTTCACAAATTGGATAACATCCCGTGGTATATATGTATCAGAGTCCATTAATTTTTCATCTTTAAGAAATATTTTACCTGGCTTCAGTTTGGGGCTATTACGAGTAAGGCTGATTTGAACATTCACATGCAGATTTTGGGGCGAATTTAAAATGTAATATCTTTGTGATAAGTACTCTAAAGTGCAATTGTTGTCATGGGGATATTGCACCTTTACTCTCATAAGAAACTGCCAAACAGTTTTCATAGTGGCTGCATCATTGTATATTTCCACCAGCAATGTCTGAGTGACTCAGCTTCTTCACAAACTTGTAGAGTTTTGTTTTGTCATGATTTATTTTTTAACAATTCTGTTTAATGGTATCAAATTGTGTTTAAATTAAATTTGTTTAATGGTTAATTATACTAAACATGTTTTTGTAAGTTAATTTGCAACCTGTATATATAATCTTTGGTGAAATATCTGTTTGTATCTTTTGTCAATTTTCTAATTAAATTTTACCTTGTTGAGTTTTGAGAGTTCTTGTATATTCTACATACTAGTCTTATGTCAGATATGTGGATGGAAAATGTATTCTCTAAGTCTGTAACTTGTCTTTTCATTCTATTTCCATGAATTTTCAAAGAAGAAACATTTTTGACTTTGGAAAGATCTGTTTATGAGTCCATTCTGGCACTGCTATGGAAAATACCTAAGAATTTATAAAGAAAAGAGATTTAATTGGCTCATGGTGCTGCAGGCTATACAGGCAGCATGGCTGCGAGGCCTCAGAAAACATTCAATCACGACAGAAAGTGAAGGGGAAGGAGGCAGGTCTTCCATGGTCGAAGCAGGAGGAAGAGAGAGAAATGTGGAGGTGCTACACATGTTTAAATAACCAGATATCATGAGTCCTCACTCACTATCATGAGAAGAACATGGGAGAAATCTGCCCCCATGATTCAGTCACCTCCTACCAGGCCTCTCTTTCAACACTAGGGAATACAACTTGACATGAGATTTGGGCAGGGTCACAAATCCAAACCACATCAATCTGATCTATCAGTTTTTCCTTTAATAGATTGTGCTTTTGAAATTAAGTCTAAAATTATTTGCCTACCCTTATGTTCTGAAGTTTTCCTCATTTTTTCCCTAAAAGTTTAGTTGTTTTTGTTTGTTTGTTTGTTTGTTTAATTTAAGGCCATGGTCTATTTTGAGATAATTTTTATATAAGATATGACTTCTGCATCAATTTGGGGTGAATTAGTGTATTTAATGTGTTGATGATTCCAATCTATGAAAATGGTAGATCTCTTCATTGATTTTGTTTTCTGATGTTTTAATTTTTATTTTGTAGTTTTCATGTTTTGTTAGATATATGAATGAGTCATATTTTATTTTATTATTGTAACCAGTATTTGTTTAAAATTTAATTTCCTTATGTTAAATATTAGTTAAATGTGATTGATTGTTGCAGGAAGTCAGGGACCCCAAACAGAGGGACTGACTGGAGCCGAGGCAGAAGGACATAAATGGTGAAGATTTCATGGATATATTTCAGTTCCCAAAATTAATACTTTTATAATTTATTATGCCTGTCTTTACTACAGTCTCTGAACATAAATTGTGAGGATTTCATGGACATTTATCACTTTCCTAATAATACTCTTATAATTTCTTATGCCTGTTTTTACTTTAATCTCTTGATCACGTTATCTTTGTAAGCTGAGAATGTACATCACCTCAGGACCACTATTGTACAAATTGATTGTAAAACGTGTGTGTTTGAACAATATGAAATCAGTGCACCCTGAAAAAGAATAGAGTAACAGGAATTTTCAGGGAACAAGGGAAGATAATCATAAGGTCTGACTGCCTTGGGGTCAGGCAGAAAGAGTCATATTTTTCTTCTTGCAGAAAGCCTATAGATGGATATACAAGTAGGAGAGATATCACTGAATTCTTTTCCCAGCAAGGAATACCCTGGGGAAGAAATGCATTCCTCGGGGAAGGTCTATAAATGGCTGCTCTGGGATTGTGTATCTTATGCAGTTGAGATAAGGACTGAAATGTACCCTGGTCTCCTGCAGTACCCCCCAGGCTTACTAGGATTGGGAAATTCCAGCCTGGTAAATTCTTGTCAGACTGGTTGTCTGCTCTTGAACCCTCTTCCTGTTAAGATGTTTATCAAGACAATACTTGCACAGCAGGACATAAACCCTCATCAGTAATTCTAATTTTGCCTTGCTTTGTGATCTTTATTGCCTTTGGAAGCATGCAATCCTTATGACCTACTCCCTGTTCGTACATTCTCTCCTCTTTTAAAATGCCTAATAAAAACTTGCGGGTTTTGCAGCTGGGGGTCGTCAACACGGTCCTACCAATATGTGATGTCATATTGGACCCTGGAGGCCAAGCTGTAAAATTTCTCTCTTTGTGCTCTTTCTCTTTATTTCTCAGACCGGCCAACACTTAGGGAAAATAGAAAGAACCTATGTTGAAATATTGGGGGCTGGTTCCTCTGATAATTGATTTTTGTGGATGTATCTTGTATCCTAAGACATTGCTGATCTTACTCAAGTCTGGGAGCTATTTTTTAACCAAAATTTTATGTAATTTTCTATATAGACAATCCATAACATCTATAAATAAAGTTAAAGACATGTTGGCCTTTCTAATCAATAGATAATTTTTTTTTCTTCTTGCCTCATTGAAGTGGCTAATATTCTCAATACTGTTGAATAAGAGTAGCTGAATAAGAAACAGGCCAACTTTGCTTGGAGGAAAACACTCAGCTTTTTACTACTAAATATGATGTAGGCTTGAGGATTTTTATAGATGTTCTTTATCAGTTTATGGTAATTCTCCATTTCTAGATTGCTGAGGTTGGGGGTGGGTTACATATTATTTAATAATTTAAAAATATTACAGTATTTATTTTAGCATTCTCTAGAAAATAATATTTATATAATATTACTTGAAGATTATATGATTTTAAAAGATATAAACCAGTTCGTATTGAGTAGCCTTGGAACTTTCCTTTTTTTAACTTAATTTAAATTTATTGTATTTACTATTATTTTTAATTATAAATTGACAAATTATACTTGTAGATATTTATGGAGTACAAAGTGGTGGTATGATGTATGAATACAATATGAGATAATTAAATCAAACTAATTAACATATTAATCATTTCAAATATTTATTGTTCTGTTGTGAGAACATTTAAAATTTAGTCTCTTACAGATTTCAAGATGTACATTATTTAAATCTAAGACCTGAAATGATAAAAATTCTGGAAGATAACATCAGTAAACTAGTAAACTCTTCTAGATGTTGGCTTAGTCAAAGAGTTTATGATCAAGGAAGCAAAAGCAAGTGCAACAAAACAAAAATAAATTGATGAGATCTAATTAAACTAAAAAGCTTCTGTGCAGTAAAACAATCATAAGAGCAGACAGAAAATCCACAGAATGGGAGAGAATATTCATAAAGTATGCCTCTGAGCAAAAACTTATATCCAGAATCTTCTAGGAATTCAAATAAGTCAGAAAAAAAACCAATAATCCCATCAAAAAGTCAGCTAAGTATAGACAATTCTCAAAAGATGTACAAGTGGCTAACAAACATACAAAAACAGGCTCAACATCATTAATTATCAGGAAAATGCTAACTAAAGCCACAATGAGATACCACCTTACTCCTGCAAGAATGAACATAATTAAAAAATCAAAAAATAATAGATGTTGTCATGGACATGGTGAAAAGAGAACACTTTCACACTGCTGATGGGAATGTGAACTAGTACAATCACTATAGAAATCAGTATGGAGATTCCTTACAGAACTAAAAGTAGAACTTTTTATCCAGCAGTCCCATTACTAAGTATCTACTCAGAAGAAAATAAGTCATTTTATGAAAAAAGATACATGCAGACACATATTTATAGCAGCACAATTCACAATTGCAAAAAATACGGAACCAGCCCCAATGCTCATCAACTAACAAGTGGATAAAGAAAATGTGGTATATATACATGATGAAATACTGCTGAGTCATAAAATGTAACAAAATAATGGCATTCGCAGCAACTTGGATGGAGTTGGAGACCACTATTCTAAGTAAAGTAACTGAGATATAAAAACCCAAATACCATATTTTTTCACTTATAAGTGGGAGCTAAGCTAATAGGACACAAAGGCTCATTGCAGTTTTGATTTACAATTCCCTAATTATTGATAATGTTGAGCATTTCTTTATATATCTGTTGACAATTTGTATGACTTCTTTTAATACATTTCTATTCAGGTTCCTTGCCCATTTTTCAATTGATTAGTTTTTTCTTTCTTAGAGTTGTTTGAGTTTCTTATATAGTTTGGATATTAACAGATGTATGACACGCAGATATTTTATGCCAATTCTCTTTGATGTTTAGAAGCTTTTTACATTGATATAATCTCATTGTCAATTTTTTTATTTTGCTTCCTGTATGTCAGGAGTCAAATTTTTTAAAAAATCATTTCCCAGACCGGTGTCTTACAGTTTCTCCTCTTCTATTTTCTTCCAGTGGTTTTACAGATTCAGATCTGTGTTTAAGCATTTAATTAGTTTTTAGTTTATTTTTATAAATATTGTGAGGTAGGGCCCAATTTCATTACTCTGTTGATGGGTAACTAGCTTTCCCAGTACCATTTGTTAAAGAAACTGTTCTTTGCCCAATGTGTGTACTTAACATCTTTGTGGAAAATCAGTTATTCTCTTTATTTTTTTAATCAATCTAACAAAAGGTTTGTCAATTTTATGTTTTCAGCAAACAATTCTTACTTTCTTTAATATTTTGTATTATATATAGTCTCTATTTCATTCATCAGTGCGCTTATTTTTATTATCTTGTTTCTTCTGCTGTTATCAGGCTTAGATGTTTACTGCTCTAAAATTTCCTCTTAGAAATTTTGTGACATCCCACAAGTTTCGGTATGTTGTGTTTCTACTTTTGTTTGTTGAAAGATATATTTTTACTTTCTTTATCTTTTAATTTATTCATTAACCTATGGATGTTGACAGGCATGCTTAATTTCCATATACCTTTGAATTTTTCAAAATTTCTCTTGTCATTGATTTTCAGGTTCATACCATTGTGGTCAGAAAAAAAAAAAAAAACTTGATATAATGTCAGTTTTCTTAAATTTTATAAGACTTTTTTTACAGCCTAACATTGTTCTATTCTGGAGAATTTTCTGGATGTGCTTGAGATGAATTTGTGTTCGTTTGCCATTGAATGAAATAGTTTGTGTTTTGATCTAAGGTGTTTTTCAAATCCAATATTTCTTTATTAATTTTCGGTCTAGATAATCTGTCCATTGCTAAAAGTGAGGCACTAAAGTTCCTAACTATCCTTGTATTGCATCATTCTTTTCAGATTAATGTTTATTTTATGTATTTAGGTGCTCCAATTGTGGATCCATATGTAATTACAATTATTATATTCACTTCATAAATTTACCCTTTTATGATTATATAATGTCCTTCTTTGTCTCTTTTTACACTTTTACAGTTTTTGACCTAAAATCTATTTAGTCTGATATACATATAGGCACCTCTGCTTTTCTCCATTTCTATTTGCATGAAGCATCTTTTTCTATCTCTTCATTTATATGTGCTTTTAAAGGTGAGATGAGGCTCTTGTAGGCAGCATACAGTTGAGTACACTTTTTGTAATCCATGCATTCACTCTGTCTTTTCTATGGATCATTTCATCCATTTTCATTTACAGTAATTATTGATAGATTAGGACCTACTTTTGTTTTCTGGGTTTTGTTTGTTTGTTTTGCTTTGGCTTTTAGATTATTGTTATTTTTATTTTTTCCTTTCTATCTTGCTGCCTTCCTTCGTGGTGTGATGGTTTTCTGTAGTGGTATGCTTTGAAATCTTTCGATTTTTCTTGACTGTGTCTATTATAGATTTTTCCTTTGTGATTATTATAAGACTTATATATAAGTCTTATACTGATTACAGTCTATTTCAGGTGATAACAACTTGATTTTGTATACAATTCTAGACTTTTATTCTACCTTCCACATCATGTGTTTGATGTCAGAATTTACATTATTTTATAATGTGTGTCTCTTGATAATTTATTTTAGCTATAGTTATCTTCTAATCCTCAGAGTAGGGATATAATTCCTTTACACAAACAGCCCTAACTTATTTATACCTCTGTACTACCTATAAGTTTAAATGTTATGCTTTTGTAATTTTTATGTTGTTAATTAGCTGTCTTTTGTTTTAGCTTAATGAACTCCCTTTAGTAGTCGCTGTAAGGCAGACTTAGTAATGATGAACTCATGTACCTTCTGTTTTTGGGGGAAAGTTTTTCCTTTTTCTCATTTCAGAAGACAACTTCGCAGTTAAAATATTTAGCAGATTTTTTTTTTTAATTTTTTTCTCTTCAGCATTTTAAACATATTATTCTGCTTTCTTCTAAACAGCAATATTTCTGCTAAAAAAGTGCTGATAGTCATATTGAAACCTCTTATTTTGTGATATGTTTCTTAACTTTATCTGCTTTATAAATATTTTCTTTGTCTTAGATTTTTTGATAGTTCAATTATTATGTGGCTTGGAGAATTCCTCTCTGGGTTGATTTTGACTGGACACTTTACATTTCCTTTACTTAGATATTGACATATTCTCTCAAATTAGGAAAGGTTTCAGCACTATTTCTTTAAATATGCTGTCTGGCTACTTTCATTTTATTCTTTCTTAAATTCCTATTATACATAGGTTACATTTATCAATAGTGTTCTATAACTTCCTTAGGCTTTTTCATTCTTCTTTCTTTTTGTCCTCAGATTAAATAATTCCAAATATTTTGCCTTTAGGTTTATTGATTCTTTCTTCAGCTTAATTGAGCTTGCTATTGAAGCTTTCTAATATATTTTTAAGTTCCATAATTTTATTCTTTATCTCTAGGATTTCTATTTGGTTTTTAAAGTTGTATATATTTCTTTGTCGAACCTCTCATTTTGTTCATGTTATATCTTCCAAACTTGTATCTTTTTAAATATTTTTTTTGTAGTTCACTGAACTCCTTTAAGAGGATTATTCTGAATTCTTTGTGAGTTTGTAGATATGCTATAGTTAGAGCCAATTCTTAAGCTTTGATAGTTTCTTTGTGAAGTCTCATTATTTTCTGAATCATTCATTGATGTTAAATTTTTGTCAACAGTGTTTTCTGCATCATTTGATATGCTCATATAATTTGTCTTATCTAGCCTGTTGATATGGTGGATGGCATTCATTAGTTTTCAAATGGTGAATTAGATTTAAATTCATAACTAAAACACCAAAAGCAAAGGCAACCAAAACCAAAATTGACAAATGGGACCTAAGTAAACTAAAGAGCTTTTGCACAGCAAAATAAATTATCATCAGAGTGAAAAAGCAACCTACAGAATGGGAGAACATCTTTGCAATCTATCCATCTGACAAAGGGCTAATATCCAGATTCCAGAAGGAACTTAAACAAATGTTCCAGGAAAAAAAAAAAAAAATTAAAAAGTGGGTAAAGGATATGAACAGACATTTCCCAAAAGAAGACATTTATGTGGCCAAGAAACATGAAAAAACTCATCATCACTAGTCATTAGAGAAATGCAAATCAAAACCACAATGAGAGAGCATCTCATGCCAGTTAGAATGGTAATCATTAAAAAGTCAGGAAACAACAGATGCTGGAGAGGATGTGGAGAAATAGGAATGCTTTTACACTGTTGGTGGGAGTGTAAATTAGTTCAACTGTTATAGAAGACAATGTGGCAATTTCTTAAGGATCTAGAATCAGAAATACCATTTGACCCAGCAATCCCATTACTGGGTATATACCCAAAGGATTATAATTCATTCTCTTATAAAAACACATGCACACATATGTTTATTGCAGCACTATTCACAAGAGCAGACTTGGAGCCAACCCAAATGCCCATCAGTGATAGACTGTATAAAGAAAATGTGACACATATACAACATGGACTACTATGCAGACGTAAACAGAATGAGTTCATGTTCTTTTATCCTTTGCAGGGACATGGATGAAGCTGTAAACCATCATTCTCAGCAAACTAACACAAGAACAGAAAACCCAACACTGCATGTTCTCACTCATATGTGGGAGTTCAATAATGAGAACACATGGACACAAGGAGGGGAACACCACACACCAGGACCGTTGGGGGATGGGGGGTTAGGAGAGAGAGAGCATTAGGATAAATACCTAATGTAGATGATGAGTTGATGGATGCAGCAAACCACCATGGCATGGGAATACCTGTGTAACAAACCTGCACGTTCTGCACATGTATCCCAGAACTTAAAGTATAATGAAAAATAAATTCCTGTAAAAATTTTAATTTGATAACACTGTATAATTCTTTTTATACATAGTATTACTAGGTTTATTAATTTTTAGAAAACGTTGCATCTAAATTTATGAGAGATATTAAATTGTCATTTTCTTTTCTGTTCTGTATTAGTTTTTTGTTTTTTTTTTTGGTATCAGGGTAACATGGATTTTGTAAAATTAAGTGAGAAGTGTTTCCTCTTTTTCTATTTTTCTGGAAGAGATTACATAAAAATGATATTAATTATTTTTTAAATGTTTGGTAGAATTCTCTGTAACTTCTTCTGGGCTTAGAAATCTTTTTCTCAACTTGTCAATTCTATTTTGTTATTGATAAAAACTATTCAGGTTGCCTATTTTATCTTGATTTTGTTTGGTAGTTTGTAATTATCTAAGAATCTGTTAGATATTTTCCAAAAATAGTAAATTCTGAGTTGCCAAATTAATAAAAAGTTTTTCATAATATTAATTTGTTTCCTTTTTGATGGCTTCAGGATTTGTAGCATTATCATCTATTTCAATCTTGATATTGGTGATCGGTATTTATCAGGGGAATCAGCCCCCAGTATTTCTATGTAGGTTCTTTTTTATTTTCCCTGTGTCAACCAGTCTGAGAATTAAAGGGAGAGCACAAAAGAGAGAAATTTTAAAGCTGGGTGTCCGGGGGAGACATCACATGTAAGCAGGTTCCATCATGCCCCCTGAGTGACAAAACCAGCAAGTTTTTATTATGGATTTCGAAAGGGGAGGGGTATATGAATAGGGTGTGGGTCTCAGAGATCATATGCTTCAAGGGCAATAAAATATCACAAGCAAATGGGCAGGGCAAGGTCACAAGTCCAGGGCAAAATTAGAATTACTGATGAGGTTCCCTGTCCTGATGTGCACACATTGCCATTGATAAACATCTTAACAGGAAACAGGGTTCAAAGGCAGAGAACCGGTCGGACTAGAATTTCACCAGGCTGGAATTTCCCAATCCTAACAAGCCTGTTTCATTTATATTTGTTTAGAAATTTTTGTTGTTGTACTTCCGTTATTGATTTCTAGCTTTATTCCATTATGGTCAGAGAAAACACTGTACTATTTCAATTTTTTAAACTTCTTAAGGTTTTCTTTATGGCCCAAGATATGGTCTTAGTAAATGTTCCATAGGGAAGGCATACATTCTACTGTTGTGGGGTGAAGTATTTTTAAAATATGAATTATATTCAGCTAGTTGATGTTCAGTTTTTCCATAAACATGCTGATATTTCCTTTAGTAGTTCTACCAGTTGATGTAAAACTCCACATCTATGATTGTGGATGTGTTCTGTTCTTCTTTCAGTTGTAGCAGTTTGCACTTCATGTAATCTGAGACTGCTATTTGGTACATAGACATTTAGGATTATTATGATTTTGTGGGCTTTCTTTTTGTTAACATTATGTAGTATCTCTTTCAGTCTGTAGCAATTTTCTATGCTCTGAAACCTATTTTATCTAATATTATTATAACCACTTCTGCTTTTTGAAATTAATATTTGCATAATATATCTTTTTTCATCCTATTATTTGTAATCTACTCTTTTCACTAAATTTTAAATTAGCTTATTTTTAGCACTATGTATTTAGCTGAGCTTTTTATCCACTATTTCACCCTCTACCTTCTGATTTGGGTATTTATGGAATTTATATTTAAAGTAATTATTGATATGATAGTGCTTAACCCTGTTACTTTGCTTTTCAATTGTTTTACTGGTTGTCATTTACTTGTTTCTTTTTTCTTGCAGGTTTCTTGAATATGTTTTAGAATTCCATCTTTATTTTTATATATTGTCTTTATATATATATAAATTTTTATATAATAGATATAAATTATATAATATATATGCATCTATTATATATAAATTTACATTATATTAAGTTAGACCATATACTAGTCAATAATAATAATTATATATAATATATGTATAATTGTATATTATGCATAAATTTATATAAAATAGTATATGTATATTACATATACATATTATATATTATATAGAATTACATTTATATATTCATATATATATATAAGGTTGGTGCAAAAGTAATTGTGGTTTTTGTCATTACTTTCAAAGGCAAAAACTGTAATTACTTTTTCACCAATCTTAATTATATATTATGTATATATTATAATATTAATTTATATATAAATATATAAGCTTGTATATTTATATATCATAATACATATATAATATGTATTATATATAAATATATGACTCTCTCTCTATATATATATACACACACACATATAGGGGTCAGATGTCACTTCCCTCTCACCTTCATTGTCATAGATGAGAAATTCACTATAATTTGAAGAGGAGTTTCCTCAAATTTAATGCATGATTTCTCTCTGGCTGGTTTCAAAATATTCTTTACTTTTCTTGTCAATACTATAAAATTTATTAGTGTGGATTTCTTTAGGTTTGAGACTCTCTCTCAGCTTCTTGGATGAATATGCTTGTATATTTTACCAAAGTTGGAGAGTTTTAAGCATTTTTTATCTCCTCTTTTATTCTTACTTTTTTTCTCCTCTCATTCTTTGATTCTGATAATATGAATGTTGGAACTTTTGTTATTGTCCCTCAGATCTGAGGTGTTTTTTTCCTTTTTAGTCTATTTTTTCTCTTTCTCAGATTGAATGAACTTTATTGTTTACTACTGAAGTTCACCAATTTTGTTTTTTGTTATTTCAATTATACTATCTCCATTTACTGCACTCATTGAGTTTTTTATTTCTATTTTTTTATATTTTTTCAGTTGTATAATTATTTGGTTCTTTATTATAACTTCTGTTTCTCTGCTGAAATATTGTATTTTAAAAAATTGTTTCAAGAGTATTTATAATCACTTCCTGACTTAATTTTATAAAAGTTGCATTAACATTCTTCTCAGATAATTTTAATTTCTGACTCATTTCTGTATTGGAATCAGTTCTTGATATGCTGGATGATTTACCATTGTATCCTAGATATTTAATTTATTGTGCTAGCAAATTCTTTTCCTGTTTATACCATTTAACATGGTAGATAATCACCCTGCTTATATTTAGCACTGGATCTTGGCCTTTTTTTTTTTTTTTTTTTTTTTTTTGGTTATTTAAGTTCTGGTCTTTTCAGTGTTGTTTTGTTTTTTGTTTTTAAACTTTAGCTCAATGAAATTTAAAGGAGTTTAATTGAGCAATGATCTATTCACTAATTAGACAGTCTCCAGAATCACAGCAGATTCAAAGAGACTCCAGCGCAGCCACATGGTGGTAGAAGATTTATAGACAAAAAGGGGAAATGATGTACAGAAATCAGAAGTGAGGTACAGAACAGCTGGATTGGTTACAGGTTGGCATTTGCTTTATTTGAATAGAGTTTGAACACTTAGCAGTGTAAGAATGGTTGAAGAATGGCCATTGGGATTGACCAAGACTCAGCTATTGTTACAGGCACATACTCAAAAGTTAGATTTTCAATTTTGTCTACCTATTAAGTTAGGTTGCAGTTTGTCCACAAGCACTCAAATATAGAAGTATGTAGCCATATTTAGTTTGCTTTACCAATTCCCTTTTTTTGGTCATTTTCTCACTTTTTAAGAGAGATTTAACAAAACTTTAGTCATTGATGTCACTAAGTCACTATTACCATAGTAACTGCACTTATTTGGTCGTGAGACCCAGTGGGAAACAGTAGAACAATGAGTTTTGCAAAGTTAGGAACAAGTACTGAGTACAGGGAACTTCCCCTTATGCTAGAATGTCCTATTTACAGGAGAAAAACAAAACCTAGTCTGTTCTGGTCTAAGATCTATGTGTTTCTTTAAAGTCTCAGTTTGACTATGTCACTTTTAGCACAAGTGCCTCCAGTTTTGTTTGATTTGGTCTGTTGAGGTGTAGTGAATGAGCTGAGTACAAAACAATGATCTCCCATAATTTTGTTTTAAAAAGTTCCCCTTTTTGGTCAGGTGCTCACTTAGGTGAGAGTGTGACCAAAACTTAGGGCCTTAGTGCCATTCTCTGTTACCAGAATTTTGTGTCTGCTCTCAGCACATAATTTGTAGGTTACGGTATCCTCATGGTCCCACATTTCTTTTAGCTCTTGTCATTCCAGTTGAAGAGAGACCATTTGATGTTATAGAAATGGCTGCATAAAAACATTTAAAACCTTTGAGAGAATATAGTACACCAGGGAGACTATTATTATGATTATTGTAGGATAATACCAAGAGATTGGAATATGCTCCTTACCCAGGATCCCCATAAACCAAACCATATAAACTCAAGTAGATCAAAGAATGAGCTAGATCAGGAGTTTATTCTCTTGACTAAGTGGTCTTTTTGTTAACCCCCTTCAACTGAATCTCTATAATATCCAAAATTTTTTCCATAAGATATAAGTGCCAGCAGCTGCACAGATAATTCTCTGTCTAGCCACTTTTACTCTTCAGCATAACATTTATAAGATAATTTAAAGTCTGTTGTGTAACCATACCCTTTACAGTAGAATCTGCTATATAGCCATTATGAGGGATACGTTTTGAAACATTGCCTCTTTTATTCCAAACCATGGAAAAAGAACCTAACAAATGATGCCTGTCCAGTAGAGTGAAGGACTCTAGCAATGTTCTCTTTAGCCCATGATGTGGGTTGAGAGGAGTGTATCAATGTTCTGTTTCTGACTGATTAGGAGGCAACGTATGTACCATTAACGTTTCTCACTTACTTTGGGCCTTCATCTTTTGTATATCAAAGTATAAGATTATCCATGTACAAGTATGGCTGCAAAATCCTTCACAAACAAGTAAACTCTATAAGTCCATACAACAGACCCCTTTTCCACTTCTATTTTTTATAGAACCATAAGCAATATAAAAATACTCAAAGATAAGAGTCTCGTAATAGTAGGGAAACCTTGATCCATGATTTTGGGAAAAGCTGTTCACATCAAGAATGCCATCTTCTTCTGGGGAGAAACTTCCCTAATTATCTTTACCTTAAGTGTTCCAATGGGTGTACAGTTCCAAGATGTAAAGGAACTCTTATCAGTTGTCAGATTATGAACCCAAAATTTAAGGTTCTATAGTTTTGTTGCAGTGTGCATGGCAAGGGCAGTGTCTCTCTGATGTTTTCAGAAGAGGCAGTCTTCACATTTTAGATTGTGAAGGGGATAATTGTCCTCAGTGAGCCATAAAAAAGTTTCTTTACCTGATGAAAACACACTGTGGCACAATAACTTAGTGATAAAACATCAGCCCACTTGCATGGGAAAGCTTTTATACAACCAAAAAACATAGATTGAAAATGAAATTGAATGAAATCCCTTTATAAATGTTTAAATTACCTAACAGGTAGCCAAATATACCTGAAGCTTTGATTTTATTCCCCATAATATGGAACCAAATATTGGTTATAAGATATTTTCACAATTTTTAAGTCACACTACATCAATATATTTAATCAGGATCATTTGATCTTTTATATGATGAGTCATGGAATGCAGATCTTTTAATAATAAAAACTTTAAGGATTCAGGAAGGACAAGGTGGCTGTCCCGGTCGTCCATGAGTCTATGCTTAACACTGGATTTATGTCCTCCTAAATACCAGTTTTTTCTACAAATTAGTTGCATAGCACTATTAACTGATGGGTTATCATAGGTAATTTGACTTAGACTATGGATTTCATTCAAATTGTATATCTGAACAATTTCAGTGTTGGCTGATTTAGCATGAAAATCTGGCAAAGCATTTCCTTGGTATTCAATTAATTTTGTAGCAGTTTTATAACCCAGTCACTCTTTTCATTAAAGTTCCAGGAATTTTTACCCAAGTCAAGAGACAAAATTTTAAAGTTATTAGAAGCTTGTATTCAAGAGTGCCTTTCAGGGTCCTTTCCATCCTTTTCATGAACCTCCTAAATGATACCACCATGCTTTTAAAATTTTCAGAAACTGCAATTAACTGTGGAAATGACTTTAAATAGTTATAGTTAAAAATACAATTAACAAGGAAATTTGCTTAACAATGTGGTCTACAATAACTTAATATGATAGCCATAATTATGATTGATAGCATATACTCAGACCTATTAGAATTTTAGAAATCCCATACTATTTAGGAACATATATTAATATAATTTATTAAAATGTAACTTGAAAATTAAA
The DNA here is from genome assembly GCF_037993035.2 of Macaca fascicularis. Lineage (NCBI taxonomy): Eukaryota > Metazoa > Chordata > Mammalia > Primates > Cercopithecidae > Macaca > Macaca fascicularis. The sequence continues at coordinate 89,468,935 of NC_088380.1, read as the reverse complement.
CATTATTTTTATTTTGACAATTCTTCCCATGTAACTTAACATGTCAAATAATCCTGTTTACTCCTCTTTTGGATGCTTCAGGGGCCCTCTGTGGCATCTCAAAGTTAGAGGTCAGAAAGGACAATTTTGAAACTGAAATTTGATTTTGACAATCCTATAAAATATCTTGAAGGTCTAAAACATTTAACATTATAAAATAGAATTCCAGATTGCCATAAGTCATTCATTTAGCCAACATGATGACTCAAAAATATTTTTTAAAAAAAGGCAAAAAACTTTACTCATCGGCAGAGGGAAGACTTAGCCTTCCAAACAGTCTACCTCTTGTTTTTCCCATATTTTTCAGTAGTTCATTCAAAAGGCAAATAAAAACTTTCATTACCTTTTAATATTACATAAAAATGTTTTTCAAGAGAGAAAGCCAAATTCATCCTTGCATTAATCTACTATTTACATCAACCCCAATTTTTAGTAAACCTTATAGACAAATCTATTCAATCTTAATCAGTTAGACTTTAAAGTGAAATTCTCATAAACCTGTTATAATTCTTCATAATTTTTGTAAAAGAGCAGATTAGTGCTTTAAGGAAACCCTGTTGTGCTTTTATACCAACGTTCAATTTATGGAAAAAACAAAATAACTCCTCTTTAAATTTAGCCAATGTGTTCACACACTCAATTTCTTTTACAAGATTAAATTTTATAACCATTCTACAACTAGTTTAAACACTTAGCTTTATCTTATCTAATTTAAAACAATTCTTTAACCCTTTAAACTAGACAAAAAATTTACAGTTCTGTGCTCTCTTATAATCTTTTACCAAAAATACAATTTCACTGTCCTCACATATCTTGCATGTGAACCTACTTTTTTCAGCAGTCTCAGTTACATGTTATAGTGGTAATTCCTAGCAACTTTCACTTTTGGTGCATAAATTTCCTTTCATAACTTACATAGATCATCTACAACATGCTTGAACTTTCTGAATTGTCCTAAACATCCCTCTTTTTAAACAAGTCATTGCACTTTAGGACAAGAATTTACCATATAAGATCATTTCTCATATAAAATCATTTTCTTTATAATGTTCTTTGCATAGCTAGTGGTCATAGCTAATGCTACAGGTCTCCAGACCTTAAAAGTCAACTCAGTTTATGACCTTAAAGCATTTAGCAAACCAAATATCTGACCTGCATGATTTAGACCAAATGTCTTCATTTTTGCAATAATCTTTAAAATGTTTTATTTCCCAAAGATTACCAAAATCACGTGAACTAAAAGGCATTAGTTATTCTTTTTCTTTTAAAATATTTTATTTAAATGCTTATTTTACTTTAAGCCAATTAATTAGAGCTCTTTTATATAAACATTACACACACAACACATATGTAACTGCACAGACAGAAAGAAGAGTATTACAGTAGTTGTAAGTGTTCATTTACCAGTTTCTAAGTTTCTTAAGTAAATGACTGGCTTTAAGGTGGAGTCCTTGGAAGAACAGGGCCAAGAAAGGGTATCTGGTGAAGGAGTCCCAAGCTGTTAGAGCTTGAATATCTGTTTTTAACTAAACTGACTTTTAACCATATCACTCTTTAATGAAAGTTATTTTAGATTGCTAATTACCTAATTTTAGCCAGGCCAAACAGCAGATATTTTTGTGCTTATAAAAGGAAAATTCAAGATGGCTCATGGAGGGGAAGGGAATTTTAAAACGACAAAGGTAACACAAATATCAATTAGAAAGTACTCATTTCCTATGCTGGGAATTGAACCATGAACCCAGCAGCCATTGTGATGGTGGAGACTGAGAAATATTGCCATGTGGTTACAAGGTCAAGCTCCCAAGGACATACAATACAAGATGGAGAACTCAACAATTCTTTTATTGACCAGCTTGCTAGGCCATCTTGAACAGTGAGTTCATGGGGTGTAGGCATGCATTTTATCCTAAGGTACCCCTCTTTATAACAAAACAGTACAGAAAGATAAACAAAGAAAACCAGATTTACTATAGCTTAAGATCAGCCTCAGAATTTTTTTTTTTCATATTAATTAGAACTTTACAGAGGAGATAAACAGTGATTTTTACCATTCATTTAACAAGTTTGCACAGAGAAAAAAAGGCCAGAAATCTGACTGGCAAGAAATTCTTATCCTTTTGCCAGCATGTCAGGTTTCTGGGTTCCCTTTCATTGAGCAGCTCTAGTGACCTGGCTGGCTGCACCACATCCCTGGGACCAAGCCACAACACAAAGAAAATTTACCTGTTTCCATTCTGGCCATAACAAACTAAACATAGACATTAGCCCTCTGCTTAGCTCCCAATATTAAACTGGCAAGGCCCGAATGTGCTCCCAAATAGGTGCCGTAATCTCTAATTTTTAAAAGAAGCTTTTGCATATTAATAGGCATCCCTAGATTAGACTAATTTGGGAACCCTCATTTTTAAATGCATTTTTGCGTGTTGTTCATTTGGAATGTACCACTGTAAGTTATTTTCAGTAAGATTTTGCTATTTCTGTAAGACTTCATTGCTTCCTGGGCCTAATGTACAAGCCAGAAGGAGCTCAGTTTTGCAGAAATTAAGGACCCCATTTTTACCTAAAATATTGGCTTTACTCTCAGGTTCCTTTGATTAACTTAGCCAATGAAATTTTTTCTACCTAAGTGTGCAAGAAAATTAAACAAAGGGGTGGAATACAAAAATCCCTATGAATTTTCAAAAGCCAAATTTTATGACCCCTACAATATTACCATTTGCTACCAGTTTCTTTCTGACTCAGTCAGATATAAGAGGCCTCTAACTGGATCCAAGTCAGTTAATTCCCAGATCAAATCTATTCCTGGATCCATTCCAGTTTCTGTCACGAATTCCAAACCCAGTTTGGATCAGAAACTTGCTCAAAGAAACTCAGATAACTCAAAACACAAATCTGTGGAGCTCTGAAATCCAAGAGAGAAGTTACCATGATCCCCAGTTGCTCTGAGAGATCAAGGGACACAAGTGGGTCCTGCAGGTACCTTGCTTGTTCACTCAAGCAAGGGATCATTAGAAGCTCTACTTTGAATCCTGCTTCTGACACCATTTGATAAAAGAAAAATTTCAGCTGAATTAAGCTTAAAAGAGTTTAAACACTGTTATATGTGAGTTTTTAAAGATTTTTCATCTTAATTGGATCATATTATAAATGTGTGTGTGTGTCTGTGTGTGTCTATAGTTTGGTAAATTCTTTTGTACATGTCAAAGCATCTTCAGATGCCAGTAGGTACCAATCAACACTATTAGTTTAAGGGCTACATAGCATTCCAATGTATAGAAAAAACAGAGATTTTTTATTGAAATACAAATTGACATTAAATTACTGTTATAAATAATACATCAAGAAACACTCTTATACATGCATTTTTCACCACCTATTTTAATATTTCCTAGTGAAAATATGAATAAATAGAATTATTGGGCCAAGTTAATTATTTTATCTGTTAATACATATTGCCTACTTAACTACAAAAAAAGACAGCAGTTCTTAATACAATCAGAAGTACATGAGAACTCTCACTTCCTTCATTTTCATCCTAATGCTGGGTACTATCAATATTTGAACTGTCCCCATTAGATGAGTAAAATGTTCTTTTTAAATGTTAGTAAATGCTGCATTGAGTTTATTTAAAACATACAGACACACATTCATGCAGACATTTTGTTCAAAAACTTTTAAGTAAACCTATACTTCTGGTTAGTATATTTTGTTTAACTTTTTAATAGTTTCCTTTAATATAAATTTATTTTTCCTTATGTCTTGATGTAAAGCTGAATTTAGTTTGTTCAGGTTGTTAATTATGTGCTCTAGTGCTATTTATTCTAAAACTATTTGTTCTCAACTAATGTGAAATGGCAATATTCTCATATTATAACACTCCCATAAGTGATTAGCCTACACTTCTTAAATCTATACTCAGTTACAGTGACTTCTCTATTTCTGTATAAGTTAAGACATGTAAAAATTTTAATAACCCAGGGAATTAATTGGTTTAACTTTTCTCTCATTTTACTTTATATACAAATGTCCTTTATGCAAATCAAATGCATATTGCATTTATTCATATAAATAAGTGTAGGGCTTTAAAATAATTTAATCTTTCAAAGTGGATATAATTTCTAATTTTATAATATCTGGGAAAATAGCTTTAGCTCAGATAACTTTTTCAATTTAATTTTTAAAACATAAATTCCTAGACTAGAATGCACTGAAGTATTGGTAGTAGCAATGATAGCAGAAGTGATAATTGGAAATAGTGTATAAAAGTTAATGAAATTAAATTAGGAAAGATTATTTAAAAACTATTATAATATCTAAAAGTATACAAATTACATAATAATTGTGAGCTAAGATAGTAACATAAAAAGAACAGAATTAATACACTGTAAGAAAAGTCTCACTTGAATTTTGACAATGCCTAGGATATAGAGAAAAATAATATGATGTGGGTTATGAGTCCTTAGAAGCACAGTATTTCTCTCTTGACTAATATTATTATGACTAATAGTATCATTAGTAATTATTATGACTGTAGTCAATGTAGTGATTAAACAAAGTCTGGCATCAAGGCCAGAGAGCCTTCCCTGGGTGTAGAAAACTTTGATGTGATATTGACTAGCATTACAGAGAAGAGCCTCTCACTAGATCCAATCTGTAAAGACCTGGTGGGATCTGCAGGAGGTGGGAAGCTTTTTTCCTCTCAGCTTTTTATGTTCGTGAAATAGAAGAACATAAAATGTATACAAGTTGTGAATACACAGAGTCCACTAAGAAACGTATCCTGGAGTGTGCGTGAAAAGTATAATACACAGATTAACATGCCTCTGGCATCTTTATAAATGAAAGGACAAATATCTCCCTATGACTTAAATTTTCACCAGCCCTTTATGTTGACTTGTCATTACTCAATAAGTAATGCATTTCTTAAAGTTCTAAGAAATGGAATACTATTTCTGCATATTTGTTTCTGAAACATGATTAAATCTAGTGGTATGCTAGACAGCTGACATGGACTAATGAGAACAGACTATTAAATATTCAGGAATCGGTGGTTAAACCGTTGGTTGTTGAAAATCAGCCATTGTGGAAGTATTTATGCCAGAGATATCAGCAGATACTACAAACAAGCACCTCATTTCCATTAGCTAATTTACCAGAACACAACTAACAATTATGTTCTATTGGCCTACGATATGCTTTCTTTTAAAGTCATCTTATTTTTAGGCTTTAATTCAATACATAAGAGAGCAGACTAATTTGCCTGTGTAGAGAATACATTGTGTGGAATTGATGCTATGTTCTAGTTCAGTGTCTTCCAAATGTGTATCTGCTGGTCTGAGTCTGTCTGTGAATAAGACAATGAGATAAAGAAGTTGAACTAAGAAAACTGAACACAGAGGAAGTTGGACATTCTCCATGAAAATTATGGCTAGTAGAGCTGTACATATTTCAAATATAACCTCTTGTCTATTCTGCACAATGGTCAACTATACTAGGAGTACAATTCTGGCCTCGTACTTAATTTTCGTAAAGTCTCTTTAAAGCTGGTTACTAAACATTTATTAAATGTCAAGAGAATAACTAAATATGAATTTGCATCAAAGTTCTAGAAGATATTGGAGAGATTACAGATTCAGAAGTAAAAATACCGTTAAAAGTGGAAGAAGAAGGCTGGGTGTGGTGGCTCAAGCCTGTAATCCCAGCACTTTGGGAGGCCGAAGTGGGTGGATCACGAAGTCAGAAGATCGAGACCATCCTGGCCATACAAAAATTACCTGGTCGTGGTGGTGTGTGCCTGTAATCTCAGCTATGCAGGAGGCTGAGGCAGGAGAATCACTTGAACCAGGGAGTCGGAGGGTGTAGTGAGCTGACATCGTGCCACTGCATTCCAGCTTGGTGACAGAGGGAGACTCTGTCTCAAAAATAATAATAATAATAAATAAAATAAAACAAAATAAAGTGGAAAAAGAACAAGGACATCCTTAGTGATTTGCTTAATTCTTAAGACAGCTGTTATTTAGCATGCATGAAAATCACCAGGGTGCCTTTTAAGAAAGAATTTCTGATTCAGTAGGTCAGCAATGGAGCCTGGGTTGTTTGCATTTCTAACAACTTTATACATTATGCTGGTGCTGCTCATTAAGATATAATACTTTGAGAACCACTGTCATAAGGAGAGAAGCTGTTTCTTTCTAATCTTGTATTCTTAACTATCCTAGCTAATTAATAAATATTTGTTGAATTGGGTTTCTCATCCAAGCTAGGGAATAGAGAAGCTAATGTTCTCTACTGAATAAGAAAAAAAAAAAAAAACAGGAAAAAAAGAAGATATGTTTAGTTTTCATTATACAAATGATCAATTACATGTTAACATATCAATTATACCAGAACACATTAATATGGGTATTTTTCATATCCCATAAATGTATGACATAAGTATCTTCATATGAAATATAGAATGTGTGGTTTTGCATTTTTGGCTATCAATTGATGAAATATTTAGAATCCAAAGAATGATTCTAAAGTATAAGCAGAAAAAGGGACAGATATTTCTACTCAGGAGGCTGAGGCAGGAGAATCACTTGAACTCGGGGGGTGGAGGTTGCAGTCACATGACATCATGCTACTGCACTCCAGTCTGGGTGACAGAGTGATACTCCATCTCAAAAAAAAAAAAATCATATTTACAAAATGATAAATTAAATATTTAAGAAAATAAATACTTGTAAAGTTGTATAATAAATGAAGGTAATATTAACATGAAAATTCTTTAAAAGGAATGATGTAAGAATGCTCACATAACTTATTACCAAGGCATCAACATCAAAAATAAGAAAAGATGAAAGAGAAAAGAGGCCAAGAAAAGTGAGATTAATATTTTACACTAAGTTATACCTATATCTGGTGCAATTTGTATTTTTTTTTTTAATTTTTGAAGTAATTTTGGGTTAACAGAAGAGTTGCGAGAATAATCCATTGTTATATGTTTCACTAGCTTCCCCTAATGTTAATATTTTACACAACCATAGTACAATTATCAAAACTAAGCAATTACTATAGATACAACATTATTAACTAAGTGACAGATTTACTCAAATATCATCATTTTTTTTGGTTAATGGCCTTTTTTGTTGTTGTTCTAAAATCCAATCCAAGTTTTCAACATTGTCATACCTCATTAACTTTCTTCAATTTGTGACAATTTCTCTGTGTTTTCTGTTTCATTACCTTGATACCTTAGAAGCATACTAGTAAATCATTTTTAGAATGCCCTTCATTATGGACTTGTCTGATATTTTCTTAGATTATATTGAGGTTGTATATCTTAGGGAAGAATAACTCAGAAGGGATGATGTGTTTCTTAGCACATTATTTTGGGGATTCATAATCTCAATATGTGTTATTATTGATGATTGTAACATTGATCAGTTGATTAAAGTGATGACTGCCAAGTTTCTTCACTAGAAAGCTTTTATTCTTCCCTTAGTATTTTTAAATTATTGCAAGAGTTATTTTTAGACCATGTAATATCCAATTTTTCTTACCTTTTGATCATTAATTTTAAAACTATCTGTGGATGTTGCCTTTAGCAAATATTACTATGGTCTTCTAATGATGATTTCCTATTTCTCTCACTTCTGTCATTCTTATGAATTTGAAATCTTTCTGTTGGAAAGACTTACGCCCTCATATTTACTTATTCAGTCATTAACTTATATAAGTATGGACTCAGGAGTATTGTTTTATTTGGGGGGGTTATAATTCAACACTGTAAGTACGTATTTTGTTGTTCAAATTGTTCCAGTTTGGACCCTTAGGAGTTCTGAGTGAGCTCTGACATTCTTTCTTCATGCTCCTATTTTTGTTTGTTTGTTTGTTTGTTTATTTGTTTTCAATTTACAACTTCTTCAGTGATGGCATTATAAGAAACTCTAGGCATGTTTTGTTTTGTCCTTGATCCAGCTCTGGATCAACCATTTCTCTAAGGGTTTCTGGGTCCTTATATTAAAAAACTAAGCTCTGTAGAAGCTAACATCTGGCTCCTAGATGTGCTGATTGCTTCTGGCATGACACATCTAACAGAGCTAGGAAATACACACACACACACACACACACACACACACACACATATATATATATATATATATATATATACACACAGACACACCCATACATGTATAAACAGATAATCTATATTAATTTTTGCATCTCTCTGTATGTATCTATAAATAAGTTCATACTGAAACCTGCAACATCAATCCAAAAGCACAAGGTTCATTTTAGACTTATCCCTTTGCTCACTTGTAATTTCTTTCTCCAGAAACTTAGCTCTCATTACCTATTACATATTTTGTTATTCTTCAATCCTAACATATATACATATATCAACTAGTTAGAGAACTGCTAGCCCATATTGCTGTGGAAAAATTTATTCATTGCTAAATAAAAAATGGGATAAAGAAACATAAAGAAATGTTTTTTAAAATTGAAGTGAATAAAATGTAACATACAACATAAAATTTGTGGGATGTGCTAAAGGGATGTTTAAAGGAAAAAAATTAGCACTGTTTATGCTAGAAAAGAACAAAGGTATAAAATCAATAAATTGACCAGGTGCAGTGGCTCACACCTGTAAACCCAGAACTTTGGGAGGCCAAGGCAGGCGGATCATGAAATCGGGAGTTCGAGACCAGCCTCACTAACGGAGAAACCCTGTCTCTAATAAAAATACAAAATTAGCTGAGTGTGATGACATATGCCTGTAATCCCACCTACTAGAGAGACTGAGGAAGGAAAATCGCTTGAACCTGGGAGACAGAGGTTGTGATGAACCAAGATCAGGCCATTGCAGTCCAACCTGGGCAACAAGAGCTAAATTCCATCTCAAAAAAAAAAAAGGAAAAATATGAAATTTAAGCTTAAGAAACTAATGAAAGGGAAGAAAATGAAAAGCAAAGCAATGAGTAAAAATAGATACATAAACCAATTCAATTTGAGTGATTTTTTTTCTTTTTCTTTTTTTTTTTTTTTTTTTTGACACAGAGTCTTGCTATGTCACGCAGGCTGGAGTGCAGTGGCCTGATCTTGGCTTACTACAAGCTCTGCCTCCCGGGTTCATGTCATTCTGCTGCCTCAGCCTCCCCAGCAGTTGGGACTAAAGGCATCGCCCGCCATGCTTGACTAATTTTTTTTTTTTTTTGTATTTTTAGTAGAAAGGAGATTTCACCGTGTTAACCAGGATGGTCTCAATCTCCTGACCTTGTGATCCGCCCGCCTCGGCCTCCCAAAGTGTTGGGATTACAGGCGTGAGCCACTGTGCCTGGCCAATTTGAGTGATTTTTATCCAACCATCTTCAAGATCACTGTTATTTTCCTTGTATGCATCTTATCTATTGATGATCTGTCTGTATTACAGTTCTCCAAAACAAAACCAAAAAAAAACAAAACCTAGAATCAATAGGATAAGCATATTGATTTTATAGAAGGTATTTCTTATAAGGGATTGGCTGAAGTGATTATGGAAGCAGAGAAGTCCCACAATCTTCAGTCTGCAAACTGGAAGTCCAGGAAAGTTGTTGGGTAGTTTTAGTCCAAATCTAAGGACCAGAGGAGCCAATTGTGTAAGTCCCTGTCAAAGTCCAAACGCCAGAGAATCAAGAGCAGCAAGGTCCACAACCAGAACTAGATGGATGTCTCAGCTCAAGCACACAGCAAATTTCTCCTTCTCTCTCTCTCTCTCTTTTTTTTTTTTTTTTTCATTTCAGATCCTTGATGGTTTGAATGATGCTTACTCACATTAGTAAGGTTAAGCTTCTTTACTCAGTCTACCAGTTCAAATACTAATCTCTTAGATGTACCTTTAGAGACACACCCAGAAATAATGTTTTACCAGCTATCTGGGTATCCTTTAGTTCAATCAAGTTCAATCAATTCAATTCAATCACAAATTATATGTGTCAGGTTGACACATATAATTAACCATAATAAAGTCCAAGACATTCTTCATTTCTACAACTATGTTTTTCCTTTGTAGCATTTCCACTAGATTATTTTTTATAGATGAAAACTATAACTTTGCTGAAATTACTCATCTGGTCTTGCATGCTGTCTGCCTTTTCTACTTGAGTGTTTTAAATATTTGGTATGCTTTAAAAACAAAGCAAAAACCTGTCATATATTTCTGTCATGCCTAAGCCTATTTCTCATGGTTGTTTTTTCTTGAGGGGCTGATTTATCTTTCCTTTTCATATACTTAATATTTATGTTTTGTTGAAAACCAGATGTGTGCGCAAGACTGAAGAGACTGGGATAAATAGCTTGCACATGAACACATTTTTTTTTTTTTTCTAATGTTCTTTAGTGAGAGTTTCTGAGTTATTACAGTTAGGAGCTGGGTTAGTATTGAGGTTTTGTTTATTTGTCTGTATGTTATCGTTACCCTTAGCACATCACATGTTTCAAATTCTATTAGCAAAATCTTGTATTTATAGTGGAAGCTGGTTTGCCAGAGTTGTTTTGTTTGTTTTTAAACACTTCAGAGTTTGACACCCTGTCACTTTAGTGCTCTTTTTGCACTATGTCACAGAGATGCTTTGTCTCTTGCAATTAACTGTCTACACCACTCTTATTAACCTTGGTTTTTAATTGGTTGGTAGTTGGTCTGTTGATAGGAATGGGAGTAGGAGGTATTCTCTTTTATTTTATTAAGCCTCACTAGCTGGCAGGCACAGCATCTGTGGATCTAAGAAGTGTGGCCTTTTCAGTGTTCTAGTCCCTCCCAAGGTGGTAGTCTGAGTCCAGGATAAATTCTCTCTCTCTCTTTTTTTTTTTTTTTAATTTTACTCTAAGTTATGGGATACACGTGCCGAATATTTAGGTTTGTTACATAGGTATAAATGTGCCATGATGGTTTGCTGCACCCATCAACCCATCATCTGCATTAGATATTTCTCCTAATGCTATCCCTACCCTAGCCCCATAAGCCCCATCAGGCCGTAGTGTGTGATGTATCCCCTTCCTGTGTCAATGTGTTCTCCTTGTTCAACTTCTATTTATCAGTGAGAAAATGCTGTGTTTGATTTTCTGTTCTTGTGTTAGTTTGCTAAGAATGATGGTTTCCTACTTCATCTATGTCCCTGCAAAGGACATGAACTCATCCCTTTTTGTGGCTGCATAGTATTCCATGGTATATATGTGCCACATTTCCTTTATCCAGTGTATGATTGATGGGCATTTGGGTTGGTTCCAAGTTTTTGCTATTGTGAACAGTGCTGCAATAAACATATGTGTGCATGTTTCTTTACAGTAGAATGATTTATAATCCTTTGGATATATACCCAGTGATGGGATTGCTGGGTCAAATGGTATTTCTGGTTCTAGATTCTTGAGGAATCACCACATTGTCTTCCACAATGGTTGAACTAATTTACACTCCCACCAATAGTGTAGAAGTCTTCCTTTTTCTCCACATCCTTTTGAGCATCTGTGGCTTCCTGACTTTCAAATGATCGCCATTCTATCTGGCGTCAGATGGTCTCTCATTGTGGTTTTGATTTGCATTTCTCTAATGACCAATGATGATGAGCTTTCTTTCGTGTTTGTTGGCTGCATAAATGTCATATTTTGAGAAGTGTAGATTCATATCCTTTGCCCAATTATTGATGGGGTAGTTTGTTTTTTTCTTGTTAATTTCTTTAAGTTCTTTGCAAATTCTGAGTATTAGCTCTTTGTCTGTTGGACAGATTACAAAAGTTTTGTTCCATTCTGTATGTTACCTCTTCACTCTGATGATAGTTTCTTTTGATGTGCAGAAAGAAGCTTGTTAGTTTAATTAGATCCCATTTGTCAATTTTGGCTTTTGTTGCCATTGCTTTTGGTATTTTAGTCATGAAGTCTTTGCCCATACCTATGTCCTGAATGATGTTGCCTAGGTTTGCTTCCAGGGTTTTTTATGGTTTTATGTATTTTGCATTCTTATTTCTCCCTCAAAGTTAGACTTTCCTGTTGTTTATATGATCCCAAAATAGATACTTATTAGTGCACTAAGTATGACAGTGTTTATTGCCTTTCTTTCCACAGATTAGAGCTTTTCTTTATTAAGAAAATAATCCATTTGTCGGCCGGGCGCGGTGGCTCAAGCCTGTAATCCCAGCACTTTGGGAGGCCGAGACGGGCGGATCACGAGGTCAGCAGATCGAGACCATCCTGGCTAACACAGTGAAACCCCGTCTCTACTAAAAATACAAAAACTTAGCCGGGCGAGGTGGCAGGCGCCTGTAGTCCCAGCTACTCGGGAGGCTGAGGCAGGAGAATGGCGTGAACCCGGGAGGCGGAGCTTGCAGTGAGCTGAGATCCGGCCACTGCACTCCAGCCTGGGTGACAGAGCGAGACTCCGTCTCAAAAAAAAAAAAAAAAAAAAAAAAGAAAATAATCCATTTGTTAAAATCTAAATAGGAGCTTATGAGATAGTAATTGGAATTACATTGTCTCTGTAGATCAACTTAGAAAGAACTGACGTAAAAAATCTTGAATCTTCCAATTATTGAATGCTAAATGTCTATTCATTTATTTACATGTTTGATTTATTTCATCAGAGTTTTGTGGTTTTCTGCATATAGATTCTAAATACATTTTGATAGGCTTAGACTTAATTTTTTTTGGTACTAATATAAACCCTATTTTTTAAATTTAAAATTTCAATTGTTCATTATTGGTATATAGGAATGCATTTGACATTTGGATATCACATTAACACTTTATCTTGGGATGTTGCTATACTCATTTATTAGTTCCCAACTTCTTTTTTTGTAAATTCTTTAGGATTTTCTACATAGATAATAACGTCATCTGTAAAGAAGAACATTTGTTTCTTATTCTCTAATTTGTACACTTTTTTATTAGTCTTTCTTGTCTTATTGCACTACATATGACTTCTAGTGTGGTTATCAATAGAAAATAGTGTCAGAAAACATTCTTTCCTTGCTTTCTAAAGGGAGAAAGTACCTATTTTCTCATCATTAAATGTGATGTTAGACGAAGGTTTTTTTCCAGATGTTCTTTTTCTGTTTTAAATGTTTATACCTAAACTCCATGAAAGTTTTGTTATAAATGAGTGTTGGATTTTGTCAAATGCCTTTGACATCATTTGGCATGATCATATTTTTTTTTCCTTAGCCTACTGTGTGATAGATTACATTGCTTTATTTTTAAATGTTGAACTAGGCTTGTTATCTAAAATTAATCCTACTTGACCATCATGTTTACTTCATTTTAGACACTGTCAGATTTTATTTACTAACGTTTTGTTGAAGAATTTTGCATCTGTGTTGATGAGCAATATTCATCTCTGGTTTTCCCTTCTTGTAATATCTTTATGAATTTTGGTATTAGGAGAATTCTGGTTTCACAAATGGAATTAGACCTTCTTTACTCTGCTTCTATTTTCTGAAAAATATTGTGGTAAAGATATTTTTCTTCCTTAAATGTTTGGTAAAACTCACGAGTCAGTGCATCCAGGCCAGGTGCTTCTTCTTTTTTTTTTTTTTTTTGAAAGTTATTGATAATTGATTTAATATCTTTAGTAGATATAAGCCTATTGAAGCTATCTATTTCTCCTCATGTACAGTTTGTCAGTTTGTGTCTTTCAACAAATAGATCCGTTTTATCTAAGTTTTCAAATGAGTGAGAAGGTATTTCTTGTAGTATACTTTGTGATACTTATATTGTTAATAACAGTAGTAGTTATCATCTCTGTATCATACAAGATTTTGTTGTCTTCTCCTTTATGTTTTTTCATTGCTCAGCCTGGCTAGATATTAATCAATTGTGATGATCTTTTAAAGAACCAACTTTTAGTTTTGCTGACTTTTAAATGTTTTTTTATTTTTATTTTTCTTGACTTTTGCTAAAATTTTTCATATTCTTCTTTTTACTTTATGCTTATATCACTCTTCTTTTCCTAATTTCCTAACGTGAAATCTTAAGATTGTTGTTTTAGATCTTTCTGGTTATTCAAAATTGTTTTTAATGCTCTATATTTTCCTTTGAGCACTATTTTTACTATCTCTCAAATTTTGATATTTTATTTTGATGTTTATTTAGTTCAAAATATTTTAAAAATTATCTTGAGAGTTTATCTTTGTGTGTTAATTGGGGATGTGTTATTTAATCTTCAAATATTTGAGTATTTTCTACTTTTCTGTTATTGATTTAAAGTTTAGTTCCATTGTGTTTTGAAAATATACTTTATGAAGTATTCCCTTTGAAAACTGGCACAAGACAGGGATGCCCTCTCTCACCACTCCTATTCAACATATTGCTGGAAGTTCTGGCTAGGGCAATCAGGCAAGAGAAAGAAATACAGGGTATTTAGTTAGGAAAAATAAGAAGTCAAATTATCCCTGTTTGCAGATGACATGACTGTATATTTAGAAAACCCCATCATCTCAGCCCAAAATCTCCTTAAGCTGATAAGCAACTTCAGCAAAGTCTCAGGATACAAAATCAATGTGCAAAAATCACAAGCATTCTTATACACCAGTAACAAACAAATAGAGAGCCAAATCATGATGAACTTCCATTCACAATTGCTTAAAAGAGAATAAAATACCTAGGAATCCAACTTACAAGGGATGTAAAGGACCTCTTCAAAGAGAACTGCAAACCACTGCTCAGTGAAATAAAAGAGGACACAAACAAATGGAAGAACATACCATGCTCATGGATAGGAAGAATCAATATCGTGAAAATGGCCATACTGCCCAAGGTAATTTATAGATTCAATGCCATCCCCATTAAGCTACCAACAAGTTTCTTCACAGAATTGGAAAAAACTGCTTTAAAGTTCATATGGAACCAAAAAAGACCCCACATTGCCAAGACAATCCTAAGTCAAAAGAACAAAGCTGGAGGCATCATGCTACCTGATTTCAAACTGTATTACAAGGCTACAGTAACCAAAACAGCATGGTACTGGTACTGAAACAGAGATATAGACCAATGGAACAGAACAGAGCCCTCAGAAATAATACCACACATCTACAGCCATGTGATCTTTGACAAACCTGAGAAAAACAAGAAATGGGGAAAGGATTCCTTATTTAATAAATGGTGCTGGGAAAATTGGCTAACCATAAGTAGAAAGCTGAAACTGGATCCTTTCCTTACTCCTTATATGAAAATTAATTCAAGATGGATTAGAGACTTAAATGTTAGACCTAAAACCATAAAAACTCTAGAAGAAAACCTAGGTAATACCATTCAAGACATAGGCAAGGGCAAGGACTTCATGTCTAAAACACCAAAAGCAATGGCAACAAAAGCCATAATTGACAAATGGGATCTAATTAAACTAAAGAGTTTCTGCACAGAAAAAGAAACTACCATCAGAGTGAACAGGCAACCTACAGAATGGGAGAAAATTTTTGCAATCTACTCATCTGACAAAGGGCCAATATCCAGAACCTACAAAGAACTCAAACAAATTCACGAGGGAAAAACAAACAACCACATCAAAAAGTGGGCAAAGGATATGAATAGACATTTCTCAAAAGAAGACATGCATACAGCCAACAGGCACATGAAAAAATGCTTGTCATTACTGTCCATCAGAGAAATGCAAATCAAAACTACAATGATACCATCTCACACCAATTAGAATGGCAATCATTAAAAAGTCAGGAAACAACAGGTGCTGGAGAAAATGTGGAGAAATAGGAACACTTTTACACTGTTGGTGGGATTGTAAACTGGTTCAACCATTGTGGAAAACAGTATGGCGATTCCTCAAGGATCTAGAACTAGATGTACCATATGACCCAGCCATCCCATTACTGGGGATATACCCAAAGGATTATAAATCATGCTGCTATAAAGACACATGCACATGTATGTTTAATGTGGCACTATTCACAATAGCAAAGACTTGGAATCAACCCAAATGTCCATCAGTGACAGACTGGATTAAGAAAATGTGGCACATATACACCATGGAATACTATGCAGCCATAAAAAAGGATGAGTTTGTGTCCTTTATAGGGACATGGATGCAGCTGGAAACCATCTTTCTCAGCAAACTATCGCAAGAACAGAAAACCAAACACCACATGTTCTCACTCATAGATGGGAATTGAACAATGAGATCACTTGGACTCTGGAAGGGGAACATCACACATCGGGGCCTATTATGGGGACGGGGAAGAGGGGAGGGATAGCACTGGGAGTTATACCTGATGTAAATGACGAGTTGATGGGTGCTGACGAGTTGATGGGTGCAGCACACCAACATGGCACAAGTATACATATGTAACAAACCTGCAAGTTGTGCACATGTACCCTAGAACTTAAAGTATAATAAAAAAAAAAAAGAAAAAGAAAATATACTTTGTGTAATTTATATTATTTTGAATTTAAGATATATTTTATTGTCTATACTATTACCTCTGTTGGTAAATGTTCTAAGTGAGCTTGAGAAAAATGTGTATTATGCCATTTTTGCATGAAGTATCCAATAAATGTCAATTAAATTATGTTTATTCATAGTGTTGCTCAGATCAACTTTATCCTTACTTATTTTCTGCCTCCTTAATTTATCAGTTGCTTAAAGAAGGATGCTAAAGTCTCCAACTATAATAGTTTATGTCCATTTTTCTTGATGTTCTATTAGGGTTTTTTTTGTTATTGTTTATATATTTTGTCTGTTTTGTTGTTGTTTTACATGTTTTGATGATCCACTTTTAGCAGGATAACCAGTAAATGATAGTCTGAAGATTGACCACTTAATGACTATATAATGCTTCCCTTTGCCCTTTGTAACTTTACTTTTCTGAAGCCTGCTTTATATGAATTTAATATAGCCACTACATGCTTATTTTAATTACTGTAGTATGATATATCATTCTCTCTTCATTTTTAAAACAGCTTTATTGAGATAGAACTCAATATCACTTTACTTCTAACCTATCTTAACTTTAAAAAAAAAAAACTTTTATTTTAGATTCAGTGGTAAACATGCAGGTTTGTTATATAGGTAAACTCGTGGCACAGGGATTTGTTGTACAGTTTATTTTATCACCCAGGTACTAAGCCTAGTACCCAATAGTTATTTTTTAATTTTTTCTGCTCCATACCATCTTCCTACCCTCTGATTTCAGGTAGGCCCCAGTGTCAGTTGTTCCCCTCATTGTGTCCATGAATTCATAATTTAGGTCCCAATTATAAATGAGAACATGTGGTTTTTGTTTTTTTGTCCTCGTGTCAGTTTGCTAAGGATAATAGTTTCCAGCTCCATCCATGTTTTGCAAAGCACATGATCTCATTCTGTTTTATGGCCGCATAGTATTCCATGGTATATATGTACCACATTTTATGTTTTCAGTCTATATCTCTGTCTTTATATTTAAAATGAGTTTCTTATAGACAATATATTATTTGTCTTTCTAAGAATGTTTTCTGACAATCTATATTCTTAAATTGGTCTATTTCAAAATTCTTGTTTAAAATAAGTATTGATATAGTTGGGTTAGTATTACCATATTTGTAACTATTTTCTTTTTCTTCTTCTTCTTTTTTTTTTTTAGACGGAGTCTTGCTCTGTCACCAGGCTGGAGTGCAGTGGCACCATCTAGACTCACTGCAACCTCTGCCTCACAGCTTCAAGTGATTATCCTGCCTCAGCGTCCTGAGCAGCTGGGACTACAGGCACATGCCACCACGCCCAGCTAATTTTTGTGTTTTTAGTGGAGATGGAGTTTCACCATGCTGGCCAGAATGGTCTCGATCTCTTGACCTCGTGATCCCCATGCCTTGGCTTCCCAAAGTGGTGGGATTACAGGCGTGAGCCACCGCACTCAGCCTCCTTTTTCACATCACTTGTTTTTACTTTTTCTACTGTCTTTGAATTGGGCATTTTCTTCTATTCCAGTTTACCTTCTCTTTTATCATATCAATTGCATTTACATTTTTAATTTTGGAGAATTCCCTAGAGATCATAATATGCTTTTTACCTAATACATACAAACCTTCAATTAATACTATGACACTTCATGTGTAGTAAAGGTGGCTGATACTGGTGCATTGTCAATTTTTTTTTTCCATTTCTTTTGTCATTGCTTTCATTTATTTTATCTACTCAACTTTACAGTCAGCAAATATATTACTAGTATTATTACTTTAAATACAGTTATTTTTAGATCAATTAAAAATTAAAAAAATAATGTTTCAGTTTCTATTTGAGTTATTCTCAATGATCTTCCTTGAAAGGTGGATATGCTGTCAACACACTCCTATTTTTTTTTTTTTTTTGTCTCAGAAATTATTTCCCTGTACTTGATAAAGATAATTTCATTGGATATAAAATTATAGGTTGGGAATTTTTCTTTCAATACTTTAAATATTTCCTTCTATTCTCTCATGATGATATGTTTTTAATGAAAAGTTCAGTGTAATTCTTAACTTTATTTCATTGTAAGTAAGGTGTTTACTTTCCTCCGAGTTCTTTAAGATCTTCTCTTTATCTTTGGTTTATTGACATTTGAATATGGTATGCCTAGGTTTAGTTTTCTGTTTGTTTGTTTTTATTTTTTTATTTTCATTTTTTGCATTCATCCTGCTTTGTATTATCTGAGCTTCTTGGACTGTGGTTTGGTATTTTTTATTACAACTGGAAAGTTTTCAACTATTACTGCTCAAATGGTTCTGCTTGATTCCTTCCTTCTGCTCCTTCCAATATTCCAATAAAGCAAATGTTATATTTTTGAAATTATCCCACAGTTCTGGATATTCTGTTTGGTTTTGTTGCTGCAGTTTTTGTTTTCATTATTATTCCTTCTTTACTTTGCATTTTAGTTTGAGAAGTTTGCACTGAAATATCTTCAAGCTCAATGATTCTTTTCAAATCCATTTGCTGTCTACCTATTTAAGGCATTCTTCATTTCTGTTACAATGTTTCTGATTTCCTACATTTATTTTGATTGCTTCTTGAAGTTTTTATCTATTTACTTCATTACCCATCTGTTCTTGCATCTATTTTTCCATTAGACTCCTTAATATATCAATCATAGTTATTATAAATCCCTCTCTGATATTTTCAAGACCTGTGCCATAACTCATGTTCTGATAGTTAGCTTGTTGTTTTGACTCCTGATAATATTTGTTTTCTTGTTTTTTTTCTTCTTTTTTTTTATTGAAAAAGTTATGTATCTAGTAATAGAAATTGAGCTCAATATGCCTTTGCTGTGAGGTTTTATGTTAATATGTATGGTAAGGAGTCTGACTCAAATTTTGATGTTTGACTACTGGAAGCTTTTCTGCCTCGTTCTTCCCTGTTCCCCGGTGCCATCCCTCTGGTCAAGCTGGTAAGAAATCTTGGGTTCTGCTTCTTTTGTCACTGGTGAGGAGTCCATGATTGTGCCTAGGAAGCCTCACCGTGTCCACCCAGTAGCTGTAATAAAAACCCTGAACCAGTTTCATTTCCTTGCTCTCTTAAGTCATTTCAGACCTCTTTTAGAATGAAGCAAATCAAAATATTTCAACCCCCAAAATGACTCCCTGTGATAGTGGGTATTTTGAATTAAAAGCCCTTAAACATCAGTAGACACTGAAAAAAAAAATGTTTCCTTCATTTACACAGAGACTAGATGGACCACCCAAGGAGAACAATTGTTTTTCCTTCTCATCTCTGTTATCTGATTATCTGCTGCAGAGCAGAAGACTGAAGAATGTAGCAACACCTGAACTGACCCTTTCATGAGACAGCGTCTGTCCCTCAGGCTCATTCATTTTCTAAGGAGAACCATTTACAAGTTAATCTCTGTTCCCTACTTTATTAATTTTCCCTAATAATCATGTATTGCCCCTCAACAGAATTACAAATATTCTCCACCTCCCTTTTCCCTCTGAAACAAGAAATATACAAACTTCTATACCCCACTGAGGATTTGGTGATAAAAACTTTGTGGTTCTCCCACAAGCACATGAATAAATTGTATGCCATTTCTTCTATAAATCTTCCTTTTGGCCATCGATTTTTTATCAAAGCTTCAGAAGGTGAAGGGAATGTTTTCCCTTGACCCTTAAAAGAAGTCTACTCTGTTCTCTCCAGAAAACCTCCACCATACAAGTAATAAATATTTCATATCCTCTTGATGTCTTAATGCTGTCACCAGTTGCCATGTCTGAAACCATTACACCTATGCGGAAAATCTGAAATAATCATCCTAGGAATTGGACTGCATTTAATGTTTTCTGTATTTGTAGGTCATGGAGGCTTAAAATTTTCCCGGTGTCTTGTTTTGTCTTCCCTGTTGTTTTTAAGCTTCAATAAGAACTTTTACAAAATAAAAAAATATATCTTGTAGATCTTATATCTGTAATCCACTATTATTATCCTGGAGTACTATTGATATGGAAAAGTGTGGAGGATGGAATGTAATTGTCCAATGGGTTCTTCTTGTCCTCTGCACAGATACAACTGATTTACTAACACAGCCGTATAGCAATAGAGAAAGAGTATAGTAAACACAGAGCCAGTCAACAGACAGGAGTTCATTACACCTTTCAAATTTGGAGGCTAAGTTTTTTAAGAATAATAGGACAGGCAGGGGGCTAGAGGATAGGGAATATTCACTGGGTTGGTGATGGAATTATAGGGGGTCAAAGTTGTCCCGTTGCACTGAGTTTCTGGATGGGATTACAAGAGAAATTGAACCAGTTTAACAGTCTAGTTGGCACCAGCTGGTACATCAGAATGCAGGTTCTCTCTCTTTTTTTTTTTTTTTTTTTTTTTTTTTTTTTTGAGACAGAGTCTGTCTCTCTGTCACCCAGGCTGGAGGAGTGCTGTGACGCGATCTCGGCTCACTGCAAGCTCCGCCTTTCGGTTTCATGCCATTCACCTGACTCAGCCTCCTGAGTAGCTGGGACTACAGGTACCCACCACCACGGCTGGCTAATTTCATTTTTTGTTGTTGTTGTTGTTGTATTTTTAGTAGAGACGGGGTTTTACCACGTTAGCCAGGATGGTCTCGGTCTCCTGACCTCGTGATCCACCTGGCTCTGCCTCCCAAAGTGCTGAGATTACAGGCGTGAGTCACCGTGCCTGGCCTTAATTTGTTAGTTTTACAAAGGTAGTTTTTGTTACCAAGCATGGAGAGAGTACGTTTAGGAAGGGCTGTTATCATACTTGCTTTAAAGTTAAACTATAAACAAAATTGCTCCCAAAGTTAGTTATGCCAAAGAATAAGCAAGGACAGTTTAGAAGATAGAAGCAAGATGGAGTCAGCTATGTCAGATTTCTCATACTGTCATAATTCTGCAAAGGTTGTGTCAGGGAAGCGTTCTATAATCTCATGCTTAAATATTAGCCTTTTAGTACAGCTGTGTCCCTGGGCTGTCACCTTCACAAGTGCTCCCCACCAGCCCCCATCTTTATTTGATACAGGTAGGCTAAAGAAAGTTGAATTCAGACAATACTCTGGTTTAGCTCTCAGCAGCGCACTTCTGAGCTCTGAGGAATCTTGCCTTCTTTTGAGCTACCCCATCTTTCTTCTGAGCAAGGGACATTTTGGTATGGTTCCACCTCTTCTTTTTAATTTATTTCTTGGGCTTCTTTTCATAGGCTAGATTCTCTCATATAGCAGCATAAGCTTTCTTATACATCTCCTCCATCATGTCTGGAGTTACGCTGTTTATTTAATGTTTTGAGAGAACTGTTTCTTGTAAGCATCTTCCATTAAGTAGTGTATATCCTCTAAAACATTCTGGCCCATGATGTGCTTCTGATGTACTTCTGCATTAAATTCCTTGCTTTCAGAATCATAACCAAGGAATTGTTTGGTACTATGAGGGACAGACAAGCCTCCATCGAAAACTCCCTTCAGGGCACCAAAAACTTTATTACCAGTGGTATTTCTGGCAAGGCCTGCATTCAAATAGCAGATAAAGGCACCTGGCTGACCATCAATGCTTTCCACATTGTATTCATTGCCAGTCACCTCCATTTTGCTTTCATAGATTTTGTCCTTGCCAAATCTATTGAGAAGCCAGTGGGCCAGCAGCAGGTCAATCCAACACGCTAAAGCATAATTTGTCAGGCCAACCTTCACACCATATTTTGACAGTTAGTATGCATATGATGCGCACACTATCATATCCCCTTCTATACGAGCATAAGCAATCTAATAAATGATATCTTTGTTACACAAACTATCATTCTGTATTTGGGTGTGTTGTATTTATTTTTATCCTGTATCTCCAAGCATTTCCGAGCACAGAAATCAGTTTTGCCCTCTTGTCGTCTTCTAAATTTCACCCGGTATCTTTCAAAGTGGGCCTGATTCTTAACAACTTTAACAAACCCCATCCTGCTGAACAGAGACCTGCATCCACGGCCTGACAGAGACCAACAGGCCCAGCAGCACTAGGGAGTGCAAATGGCCATGGCCCTTGCTCAGATGCAGTATGTGGAACCCAGGTATTAATGGCTTGCAATTGCATATCAAATGTTCCCTGATCAAACCAATTCCCTGAGCCTCTGAGAGCCAGGGCTTCCCTGCTAGACAATAAATGTTTCTGGAGCTGCTTTAAAAGAAACAAAAATTTTCCAAGGACCCTTTTTCCTCTGTATCTGCTTAAAATAATTTCTTAATAACTCCTATAACATAACCTCATATTGAGCATTTTTGGATTTATAGAGAGAAAGGGCTGAGGAAAGCAAAAATACAGAAGATGAAGCAGACTGGTCACTTCAGAGTTACTTTCCTTGTAAAGGTTAAAGCAAAGATGACTTTGTTATTATGCTGGCTAAAAATGTCCTATATAGGGATTTGGCTGTTCTTTCCTTCTCTTGATTTCTTGGAAGGTCAGATAAACACTTAGTTTTGGTTTCATCATGTGGAATGTCAGCATGAGCAACTCTGTTTGGGTTTAGTTGTTGGGCCTGGAACAGAAAGTTCAAACCAATGGTCTCTTACACATTTTATTGAACAATTTCCCCTTTTTAGTTAGGATCTCAAGTAGAACCAAAACCTATAGCACTAATGCTACTCTCAGTCACCATCATTTTGGGATTTGGGTTTTGACACAACGTTCATAATTTACAGTGTTTTTATTGTCATATGTTACTTGAAGGTTTTATTATTCCATCCATAAAGGCCACTTAGTATTCAGCAGATGGCTGCATGTGGACATTTAAGACTTTTTGAGAGGGTGTATTACACCATGAAGACTACTATTAGGACCGTCAAGAGGATAATGCCAAGAGTTTGGAGTATGTCCCTTAGCTAGGGTCACCATAAACCAAACCAACCAAAATTTAATAGACAAAGAATGAGTCAGACAAGAAATCTCACCTAACTTAACCAAGCAATCTGTTCACTACTTTTTTGCAACTGAATTTGTATAACACCTGATGTATTTATCCATATGCAATAAGTGCCATCAACCTTACAGACTCATTTCTGTTCAGGTAGTAGAAAATCTAGCATCCCATGACAGGTTACTAAAACAGGGAGTAAGAATAAACGGGTATACAAATTTTATTCTATAAAAGGGACCTGTGGCATAATTTGAACAACAGTTGCACAGTGGGTATTGATCAAGTTACTCACTAGTGGATTAAAGAATTCCTTGGGTGAAGTAAATATTTGGATTTGACATGACAGATTCAACATTTCATCAAGTTATTCACAGAAGCTGCTGACTGAATTTGTATGTATAGTATTATTCAAAATACTATATATAAAATACTATATATATAGTATATATATATAGCAAAATACTATATATATAGCAAAAAGGGTAGGCATGAACAAGGAAAAAGTAAGGGTCAGAGTCCTACTATGATGGAAACTCCTGTTCTGATGTCTCAGGGAAAAACCACTCACAGAAGAAAATCATTAATATATCCTCCTTGTTTGCACTTTGAATGTCTCTGATTATGGCATGAAGGATTTTGGTAAATTTTCTGTGTGACCCACATACTGGGCGTGAGACAAGGGTGTGAAAATTGCAAGTGTGAATTTTACATCATGTTTTCCAGCTTCAGGTTGTAGGGCTTCAGGAATAGAGCAATTGTTGTTCTCAGTTGGAGAGCTGTAGCCAGATGTTGGAGGAAATTCAAAGAATTCAGGATCCAATCCTGTATAAAGGTAAATCATAAAAACTTGAAAACAATAAAAAGGACTACAATCTAATAACAAGTATACCTATAGTTTTCCTTCAGAAACATAATTTTTTTTCTCTCTACAGTTACCCTCATTTCTAACAAAGATAAATGGAATGAAATCAATGTGTCTGCAAAACCAGTACAGTTTCATTAAACTTGGTCGGATTATTTACATAAGTATAGAAAGAATAGACATTGACCACATAGGCTCTTTGGAAGTTGACTTTACTGGAACTTTTGACAGAGAATCTTAGACTGGACTTTAAAAATCTCTCACGGCTAAAAAGTCAAATCAAACCAGACTTCAGACTTCACCTGCAGTACCTATAGATTCATTCTACGTGAATCCTCAAATATGACATCCCTGTTAAAGCTTTGGTAATATAACCAGTATTTCTAATGGTATCTTGTTATAAAGAGAGTTTATTATAATTTAGCTTATCAAAATAATTATGTTTCCTTAAAATAACAATATTCCTGAATAGTTTCTAAATTCTGGATGGATAAGATAGGGAGAAAAAGTAAATGTTTCCATTTTTGTTCACAAGAATAGACTTTACTAAATTTCTATCAACCATACATAGCTCAAAAGAAAAAAATAATCCTTAAATCTGAAAAGCAAAGCATTTTTTAAAAGCAATAGTTCAAATTAATAAGATGCATAAATTTATAATTTTTGTATCAGTTCATTCTGTCTCATGTAATTAATTCTTGTTTTGCTTGTTCTTGATGAGCAGTTTCACAAATCCAATAGAGTTCTAGAAATTCCTACCTGGTCCAATGTTATAATCTAAATGTTATCAGAAATCTGTATTTGTCAGAGTACTTTCCTTCTTTTCCATGAATCTCCCTGAAGAGATAACACTTTAGGATTATAGTTCCTTATAAAAAGCTTTCAGAAAAACATTAGAATAAAGAAATTAATGGTGTATAAGAAGATTTAAAATGGCTATGCTTAAAGAGCTGATGAGTGTTTACTATAATGATGACATAATTGAGTCCAGGCACGGTAGCTCACACCTGTAATCCCAGTGCTTTGGGAGGCCGAGACGGGCGGATCACGCGGATCACGAGGTCACAAGATCAAGACCATCCTGGCTAACACGGTGAAACCCCGTCTCTACTAAAAAATACAAAAAACTAGCCGGGCGAGGTGGCAGGCGCCTGTACTCCCAGCTACTCGGGAGGCTGAGGCAGGAGAATGGCGTGAACCCGGGAGGCGGAGCTTGCAGTGAGCTGAGATCCGGCCACTGCACTCTAGCCTGGGCGACAGAGCCAGACTCCATCTCAAAAAAAAAAAAAAAAAAAGTAAAAGAAAACAAAGAAAATCCTAGCAAGACAAGGATGCCCACTCTCACCACTCCTATTTAACATAGTATTGAAAGACCTAGCCAGAGCAATCCAGCAAGAGAAAGAAATAAAAGGCATACAAGGGCCAGGTACAGTGGCTCACACCTGCAGTCCCAGCATTTTAGGAGACTGAAGTAGGTGTATCACCGGAGGTCAGGAATTCAAGATCAGCCTGGCCAACAGGGTGAAACTCCATCTCTATTAAAAATATAAAAATTAGCTAGCTGTGGTGGCAGATGCCTGTAATCCCAGCTAGTTGGGAGGCTGAGGCAGAAGAATCGTTTGAACCCTGGAGATGGAGGTTGAAGTGAGCCAAGATCATACTATTGCACTCCAGCTTGAGAAACAAGAGCAAAATTCCATCTCAAAAAAAAAAAAAAAAAAAAAAAAAAAGAAAGAAAGAAAGAAAAAAGAGCATCCAAATAGGATACGAAGAGGGGAAGTCTAACTATCTCTTTTTGCAGATGACGTGATTCTATATCCAGAAAAAGAAATTATAGGTAAGATGCCTAGTTAAGACAAAATGGTCAAAAGTGGGGCTTGTTTAGACCAATGTTCTGTATTATTGTAAGAATTTCTAGTGGTTTTCCTTTATAGGTGTAAATTTTTTTTTTTTTTACAGAGTTTCAAAAGAGACAGATAAATGCCAGGAAAGGATATTTTGAAAATTGATTTTGTTCAATTTTTTCAATTTAGCTTATGTCTTTACTGCATTACCGACCTTAAGATGCAGCTCATTAACTAATGGGGCAAAAGAAGCATTTTTAATACTGAAACTCAGTGTGGATATTTCTAAAAAAGAAGACACAAACTTGATTTACCTGAGGGCCAAACCTTTATAGATAGTTCATGTAGTTTTCCTTTCACCTTTGGAGTGGAATAGTAACTAAGTGAAAAGGTTAGTAGATTACATTTTTCTTCTCAATTAGTTGCTTAAGCTTTTCGTCTGTTTCTTGTAAAGAGTCTTTTTTTAAAGAGAAAAATAACAGTTTCTTAAAAAATTTTTAGAAGTTTCCACACAGGGGTAGGCATCCCTGTATGGGCCTGATCTGGGAGCCCTCATTTTTAGATGCATTTTTTAAAGTGTTGAGTTGTTTATCCGGAATTTCCACATAATGGCCAACTTAATTTTAAATTGTCTTTAGTGATATTTCATCATTTTTGTAATTGTTTTCTGCTTCCCAAACCTAATACTTATACATGTAAAAGGCAAGCATAGCTGGAAAATAGATTACTTAATTCTAGAGAAATCAAGGATTTTATTTTTACATTGAATCTTCAGTGTCTTCCAGCCAAGATAAAACCCCAAGAGGGAAACACCACAGGGTTGGGTCATGTAATGCTTTTACAGCAAACCTCATTGCAGGAACATTTTCTTCAGGCTGTTGGGTGCTATCAAGCTCTGTGTCTAGTTTATCCTCCCACAGCAGTCTTATTTTTTGGTGTTATGTGCTCTAATAGCTTTTAAGTGCCCGAATCTTGCCCACCAGTCAAGTTATGGCTTGTGCGTCAGCTCCGCTTGACTAACTTGGCCAATAATTTCCCCCTACCTTAACATGCAAAAAAAAAAAAAAAAGGAACAAAAAAGATATAATACAAATTGCTGTGAATTTCAAAAGTCATAGTTCACAGACCCTGCAACTTACCACAGTCACAGCAAATTACCTTTAAAACTAAAGCTCTTGCCAGTGACTCATCACCACTACAAATCCCAAAAGGTCACATGCTTTCTCACAAAACAAACTAACCCTCAGTATACATCCAAAGGTCATGCAATCTCACAACACAAGCTAACCCCCAGGACACACCCCAAGGTCATGTGCTCTCTCACAGCAAAAACTAACACTCAGTATGGTATACACATCAAGATCATGCATTCTTTCACAGCACAAACTAACCCTGGATTCGAAAATCAAAATTACTGGGGGGCTTACTCTTGAAAGAGAAGAGTTTGACTTCTGAGGAACTTAAAATTTTGAAATAAAAATAAAATCCTAAAGCCCACAATCGACTGAATGGACTTTCTTTTGGCCAAGAAGTCCCTAGAGAAACTTTAAAAACTGAATTCCCAGACATGACTCAGTATGCCCCTTCCTTATTAACTTTGAATTAGAATTACTATTTTCTAAGGAGTAAGCAAAAGCTATTTCTAGAAAACAAGAAACTGATGACTCATTCCTTTATATCCTTTAGCAAGTCATCTGAGGCTGTGAGTGGTCGCCCCCTCCCTCTTTGCAGTATGATGTGACAGTTTACTTGTTTCACAATCCATCTCTTTGTAAAAACTGACCACCATCTCTGGACTGGTTTTGGCTGACTGGTAGAGAATGCACAATGAGGGATTCTTGTCCTCTGCTCACCCACCCTTGGATCATGCTAATGGCATCATTTTTTTAACATGTGGCTCATGATGAAACATGAAGCTCAATTGCACATACACATTTCTCCTTTCATAAATATTCATGACTCCTCCTATAGCTTATTGACTATGCATACCTAGCCAAGGCATTTAGCATTCTTGTCTTATCTTTCCCTCTCTCAAAGCGCTTGCACTCAGCTTCTGACAGGAGGCTACTCTTCCCAGCCTTCCAGGGAGTAGGCTACAGGATGTCCAGCCTGCAGGCTGCAACCCTTTATGAGAAATAAGGCTGTTCTTTCCAAATGTAGGCACTTCATGATGTTTCAGCTGACACAGCCCTCAGGACTTCATGAGGAAGACAGGGGATCTCAGAAAGGAGTCAGAGGCACCTCTCCTCCATTCCTCAAGGAGTCTTTGGGGTTGTCAGAAGTGTCCTTTAGGTTTCTCTGTCAGTCTCCAAAACTGCCAAAAGACAAAATTGCAACAAATTTAGTTTACAGAACTTAATGGAGTTCTATTTGCAATTCTAGAATTGGGAAATACCTTATTCTATAAAACAGAATGAGTGCCCTAATGAGCGATGCAAATAAATTTGGCTTTATAGGCAGAAAGGGATAGGGAAAGCAGAAACATATAACAAAAAACAAATGGGTTGCTCTCCTTATAAAAGTTAAGGTACAATGAACTCTCTTATAGGCCAATAAAAACCGGTCTTTCTGGGGATTTGGTTATTTTTCTCTCCTGATTTCTTAGAAGGTCAGAGAAACAGTTTGTCTTGGTGGTGTGGAATGTCAGAATGAGCAACTCTATTTTGGTTTGCTGTCTTGGACCTAGCACAAAAAGCTCAGTCCAAATCATTGTTCTCCTATAAATTGTATTTAACAATTTAGTTATTTAATTGTCTCTTAAATTAGCATTGGTTCTTTGGGGCATTCCCTTTGGTGTTAGTAATGTTGCTATATTATTGAGTCTTTGGTCCATTATTAGCCACTTTATATTTTAATTGCATTATATGAAATGGTAATAAGAAGTGATTCAGAAGAAATTGTGACCTTTTGAGAAATTCTTGACTGTTTAAAACATTAACTGTGGTTCTCAGAGCAAATGTGTACAAAAGATTATTCATCAGCGATGATACACAAATGAAGGAAGTGATGAATTATGATTTCAAATGATGTTCTAGGATTACTAAATGTGTATTTACCAGAAGTGGAGATAATCACTTACCTTTAATTCTTCAATATTTAAATTCATATTTCCCATATTCTTCCATATTTTTCTTATTTTGTTGGCTGCCTTTATATAGATGCTGGCAACTGTTTTCTTATTCATCCATTCACTCCTTCCTTCATTTATTTTGGTTCATAAAGATGTGCCCTAAACACCAGAAAAAAAGAGCAGTTTAATAGAGAAAACCCACCCACTTGATCGCTTCTCGGCCTTTTGGCTAAGATCAAGTGTAAGAAGAGCCACCCATTTTATAGAAAATGGTAGATGACTGCAGGTACTAATAGTATTCATCAGCATTTTAGCTCAGCTAACTGAGTGATGACTGTTTGAAAATGGCCTTTTTTATCCTCTCTACCCACCTCCTTCTAATATTTCTATATCATATAGAAGTAAAGAATGAAAAAGGACATGTTCTATATGAAACACATGAACATGTCCTTCTTCATTCTTTTTCAGTTTTCCTACTAAAAGAATATAGAAACACAATGCCTTTCTTTCTTAATGAAGTATGATTTCCATCATGAAGTTTTAACGGGGGTGGGGGGGAGAATAAGTTTTTCTCACACACACATACACACACAATCTAAAGAGTATTCTCTATGTCCTGGGGACTATCAGCTACGTTCTCTCCTTGACTCTCCTGGACATCAGTTTTAATGAAGTTGCCACTCTTAGAATGCTACAAAGATCATTGTAGGGGTATGACCTTTATCTAAGTAAAGGTTTCAGTTTGCGGCCCCTTTGTGATCTGCAGTCATTCTTGGTCATCCTGACATTTTCCAAAAGGCCAAGAATCTCAGTTGCTGATTTTTACACCTGAGGATCGTTTGTCTTTTGCTGTCATTTTCTAGCTACTGATGTCAATGTTAACACTGCTACAAATAGACATTGCCTCAAGAAAACACACAAATCATTTCTGGTTAAAAGGAGACTATATGTTTGCTAAAACTGCCTCTGAATCACTTGTCTATGAGAATTGCTGTCAGGATTATTTTTTCTTTGTACCCTTGGGAAAATAACTCTTCTACATCCTGAATGTCCTTTGAAGTCAGTAGTAAACATAAATAGCGTGCTAAAAGAAATAACATTGTAATCTTTTATAATGCACTTAATAGTATATTCTGATACAGCTCTGTAAAAAAATTGTATAGAACAGTGAATGGCACAAGAAGCATGCTGAAACACTGAGTGAGAAGTAGATTAACCATTTCTCAGGCTGCCTCTTTTAAAAACATATAAAGTAACATTTTTGTAGTAGGTTGCACCATAATTAAGAATTTTTTAAAATATGATTTTCATTGGATTTATGTCTCCTTATAAATGAGTCAGAGACTTTTTAATTCAGTTTTTTAACAGAGCATTTCCATCTCTAAACACAACATAACTTCTTTTTTAAACTAAAAAAGCTTTAAAAGTTATACCTCTGCCTTCTTATTCCATTATTTCTTATCTCAAAATATTGGGAAAGGAGCTTATTGTAAAGGAAACATTTCTGGTCCACTCTGTCTATGATTGGTGAGTATATTTGTAGATCTAGGAAAAAATAATAGAAAAAGAGAAATTTAAAATAAAGTTAAAAGAAAGACAAGTGATAAAGGAAGACTCACATCAAACTGGGAGAACACTCAACTGTGGACATGGCCAGAAAGGTCAGTCTTACTAAGTAGAAATACTTGATATTGGGTGACAATATAAAATAAAAGGATCAAGAGAGAATGGAAGAGACCATAAGCAAGGAAAGAAAAAAAAAAAAACATAGCCAAGAAAGTAAATATGATTTTTCTTTAATTTTTCAATAAATTAGAAATGAAATCTACTGCAGCTGAGGTAGTCTGTGGTGTTAAGGTTGAGAATTTGAGATTATTAATTTTTATGAAATTCTGTAATGAAATTCGTGTGAATAAAATTATAACTGAAAAAGGGGTACCTTACCATTTATTCAATTGTGAAGTTTTACTGGAGACAGAAAAGAGGGCTGTATACTTTGCACAAAATCTCGTGCAACTTTGCAAATAGGAATGAAGAAATAAGACATTGATAGTTACCCAGAGTAAGGACCAATGAGGGGGATGGAAGAGACTTCAATGACTGTGTGAAGCAATTATTAATTTTAATAATTAGCATATTATAAATATTGTATGTTTTTACTAATTTAAATACCCAAGATATTTCCAAGAGAAGTCTGCATAAAATTTAATACAGTTATATGCCTGGTCTATTTTCTAGAATCACATTCAATGATGGTTTGTGAGCATGATTATTGTGTTTATAATCAAGTAATAAAATAAATGATTCTTTTAATGATGTTTTGTATTTTTATCTCAAATTTGTTTACTACCGCTACAAAATTGTATATATGCCAATACTTATCACGTTATTAAATACCATTTCCCTCAAATTACATATACTTCAGTGATGGAAATATTTGTATATTAATTAAAAAGTCTCATTTTATCTGCTTGAAGGGATTATCTTTTTTTTAAATAATTACATTCCGGATATAATCAATTTTAATGCATTGCTGTACTCAGAAAAAGTAAAAAATATATATCCACCACATGTACAATGGCCCATCAAAAGAAAAAGAATGAAAAGGAGAAGAGGATGCAGACACTAGAGGTATCTTATGAGGCACGGTGACACCAGTGTTGCTATTAATGAGACAATTAAACCCAGGCCATTTGCAAATTGGAGGAAATGAATAAGAGATTCCATTATTAAGCCAAGGATTTTCAAGGTAGCATAGGCAGTCCTAGGTAGTTAGTATATTCTGGGCACCAGAAAACAACAACAACAACAACAACAACAACAAAAACATATATAGCACCCATTCAGAAAATGAATTGAAACTCAAGAATACATTTCTAAATATCTCAAAAATAACAGGATAAATTGTAATGCAAATTTAAAAGACACAGAAAAGTAAAACGTAATTTAAACACTATTGCATTTTGTAAAATATGGTGAATTAGGGTAGATAAAAGTAAATTTATAACTTCAAATGCATAAATTGGAAAAGAATTACCTAAGACAATAAAAGAGCTTAAAATTAATGAGTGTCTAACTCAGAAGTTGAAAACAAGAAAACAACAGAAGTAAACTTAGAAGATAATTTTAAAATAAATGAACAAACACAATGGCAAATAAACCCAACACAAAATTGAGAATCAACAAGTCCGCACTTGAAATGGATAATAAAATATCAAACTTGCAGTGAGATTAAAGAGAGAGAGAGAACCTGGAGAGGGAGATGGACACAGAAAGACGGAGATGCAGAGAGAGAACACAGATAAACTGAATTGAGAGTAAAAACATAAGGTACAGCAGGGACTGTAGAGAAATTACCTTGACTGATTTTTATACTAGTGCATGTTAAACTATATATGTGGAAAATTACTAGGAAATATTACTTTCAGAATCTATCCCTAAAAGCAAGAGAAAACTGCACTGTTAAACTATTAAAGAAATTTAAACAATGGTTTAGTGGGAGTACCAACTAATCTCTTTTTAAGAACAGATCATTTCAGACATAAAAAATACATCTTTTGGTGAATAGATAATTGAAAAAAATGCATACTCCCACTTTTTCTATGAGGACACTCTAACTTTTACATCAGAATTCACAAGGACAGTGTAATCAGGGCAATACTACTAGAAAATGTAGATGAAGCTATGACAATTCATATGGGAATAAGATAAACAAAGATAATACTCCTGGGCCAAAGTATATTTATCTTAACAAGTAAAGTGTGTCTATGTGTAACTGCTATTCCCCACAGTAAGAGATTGTGTGTGTGTGTGTGTGTGTGTGTGTGTGTGTGTGTGTATTTCATTTGACGGTAAAAAAAAAATGACAAAGTTCAAAGCATAATTTTGGGGAAAATGTTAACCTAGGAATAGATTGAAAGGAATTTGGTAATAGGTTCTACAATAAATCTACAATGAAATATGGTAATAGGATGGTAAACTAAACTTGGTAATAAGTTCTATAAGAAATCTACAGTGAAATATGTTGTCAATGAAGAAAAATTACTAACATTCCCTTTAAAATTATAAGCATGTTAAATATCACCACTTTCATTTCATTGTCTTGACCCATGTATAATGAAGAAATAAAGGAGGAAAATGACAAGTAAAAGCAAAAAGATTGAAAGAAAAAATAAATGTCTTTATTTTAAAGTGACTTAAATTCCCATGTAGAAAATTCTTAGAAAGTCCTCATATACACTGTTAGAAATACTCAAAATTTAGGAACTTGTCTGTATACGAGGTCAATGGACAAAAATCTATTTTCTCTCTTTATAACGTCAAAAGCAGAAAATATAAGTTAAAAATAAGTCAATTTTGTATAGCCATAATGACCATTAGGTACTAGAAAGAAATGTGAAAAAATATAGTCAAAATGGTTACAAAAAGTATAAATTTTCTTGAAAAATTAGCAGCAAGATATCTCAGCTATATTTGTACAAAATACAATATTACAAGATATACATTCTGCCAAATAAATTAATGTATAAATCTAATACAATTTAAAATAAAATAAAAGAGCATTTTATCTAGTATTTCATAAGGTGACATTAAAATTTATACTGAAAAGTAGTTAAACCACCAAGAGTAGGAAAATCCATTTGAAAAAGAAGTGTAACTTCTTCTACAATATGATTAATACTTAATCACACGTGTGCCAAGGTTGGTGTGGGGAATGGTTTTCCTTGGTTGAAGGCAATAAAGTATGCATTATCTGTAAAGGATTTAAAGTAACAGTTAAACCAAGCAAATGTACTTTTGTTCTTATATTACCAACATGATTGGCAATTCTAAACTGTATCAGAGATAAAATTCTCCTCCATGTTGAGGTCAATCCCTCCCAAAACCTCTTCCTTGGTATTTTACCGCTTAATCATAAAGTCAGAATATGTAGGTAAGTACAGTATTGGGGTAGACAAAAAAATTAAATTGATTGGTAAAACAGAGCTCTCAGATACAGATAGAGCCATTCTTACACTGATACATGAAAGTGGTAGCATTACAGGGCGGTGCATGGATCCGCTTGTGTCGGAAGAAAATAAATGAACCATCACAATTTTAATTGAGAAGAGTTTAACGAAAGGAATATTTCCAGAGTTGCTGGCAGGGCCAAGGAAACCAAAAATTGATTATAAAGCTTTTAAAGACCAGCACCAGACCTGAAAGACAAGAACAGGAGAATGTTACCCGAGCCTCTTGTAGCCACCGTGGAAGATAGGCTTTCAGGAGCTGTAGCCATTAAGAGAGAGAGAGGAGAGGAAGAAAAAACAAAAACAAAAACCCTCAACCAAAATGACAGAGAAAAAGGCAAGAGAGAGAGATCAACACCTCTGCTTCTCTCTCTTCTCACTTTGATGCCCAGCCTGCAGTTACCATTCTTCAAATTAAACCAGAAGCCAGAGGGAAAATTTGCTTAGGCAGTGCACTTCGTAGAGGTGAGCATTCCAGGACATAGCGCAGAGAAGCACTGAGGAATGATTTGATAAAAGGAAAACCAGCACACAAACCTTTTTGTCACTCAAGCTTTGGTGTTATGATTTGCTTAGATTAGTTGTCTGCAGATATTTTCTATAAAACAGTCATATTTTTGATGAGCATTAAAGTCTGTATTATAACTACACAATTCTATTGTTGAACAAAAGCAGCCATTCATTCATATTCACACCTAAAGCCTCAGTTGCAACATTATCTAACACTACTGCTCACTGTAAAAGGTAGAAGGGATAAGGAGTAAACAAACAGAGGGAAAAAATAATTATTTAAAAATAATAGTCATGAAGCCTAATTAGTAATTGTAGTTTTATGCCACTCTATGGCAGCATTTCTTATTATTGTCCTCAGCCTAAGGACAAATAACATGACAAAGATTTTTAATACATTTCAAGTATGCTGTCCTTCTTCTCATTAGTGTATTGCATAATGCTTTATTACAGGGGTGTCCAGGAACACTTCTACATGGTATTATTTAGAAGATATCTGACAGGTATAGAGCACCTACGCCAACATTCATCATTCCTGATTATTAGGATTCCTTCCTCTACAAGATGATCGGTCACTGACATAAAGACACTGCTTCTCAAATTTTAATAGACCACAACAACTATCTTGGATATTCATTACTGGCTAGGAAAGCAGTAAAAGTGTATTTAATATTAATTACCTAAAAACAAGACAAACATGAGCTGGAAGACAGACTAATTCGGTAGCTTAGGGTGAAACCTTAAATTCCATGTTGCTAAAGCTCCCAAATAACGTTCCCAGTTGAGTCTCTGACCACACTTGGAGTCAAAAAGCTGTAGACGACTATTAAGTTCAGGCTCGAATTAGCCAGTCTGGCAGACTCTTAACACCACTCCCAGTACATTGCATCCCTAATCTCTACGGGAGTGAACCCGTATCATTAGATTTGTCTGATCCAAACTTACACATATTCACTTATTCAGTGTTTAATTCTTTTCTGTCCTGCCACTTAAGGGCATTTCTTTAAGGTTCTACAAAATCTTCTTGATTCTTTCCTTGAGTCTGTATTTAGAAATGCAAAGCTTGTTTACTGTATTTCTCCAGGTATGTACTTAAAGGCAGCCAGAAGCAGACAGTAAGTCTGCCCCAAAGTCTTTGTAGTCATCAATTGTGACCAATTATCCTCAAAGTTACTAAGCGCCATAACCATTTAATCTTTCAAAGGTTTTCTTTCTATCTGTATACCACCCATACGACAAACCATATAATGTGAATTTGATTTCACTGTATACTACATTTCACCAACATCACATATGTTGCCAAAAAGGAGGTTAACCTAGAACTCATCAAATATCCAAACTACCAACTCTCAAAATTTCATGTTCTACTTGGGAAAATTTCCCTTAATACTATGCTTCATGGCTACCTCAGAGTTGGACTGTAACGTAACCTCAGTTCACATGTATTGAGCCAAACCATTCGAATTCACTGTTAACCCAGGTGTTATAAAATTAACCACCATATGGCACCGGTCATCTGCTGAATATAAAAAACCTATATCATTTTAATAATTACTATAATTTGGGTAATCTCTCCTAAATACAGAAAATATATACAAGATAGAAAAATTGCTTGTCATAAAAATGTTAAAGATTTATATCAAGCAAAAATAGATACTAAACATGATGTTTAAAACTATGCAATAAATTATCATTTTAATCCTACCAGATTAACGTTAAAATGCTGGATAAGAAATTTACATATTACTACACGTGAACTACAAGAATGAATAAATCATTTGCATATATTAATATGCAAATAACATACATAAAATTAACTTTGGAGTTTGGAAATATGGATGCAATTTTATTTTCTTTCCTATTGTTCATTATTAGTCTGAAGAGAAAATAATCTACTAGTCACTTTGAGTGTCCTGGTTAAATTTAATTGGTTCTCTTTTGATTAACCTTTGCCTAAAATTTCTTCTTTTCTCAGAGTTTCTAAGGTTACGGAATTGCCAATGAGTTCTTTCTAATCTTGCAAAAGTCTTAAATCAGGAAATGCTGTTTCCTAAGTCTATACAAGTTCCAATTCATCTTAATAATCCATGAAGCTGCAAATGCAGCAGATAAATATGTTTCTCTCAAGATAACAAAGCCCATAGGTCATTCTGTTTAGGTAGAAATTGAAACAACTGTACTGCAGTATTGGAAGCCAAAACAATTAGTGGAATAATTCTGCACCATCTGCATTATTTCTTGTCTTCCAACTCATGTTTGTCTTGTTTTTGGATAATTAATATTAAAATAAATACACTTTTACTGCTTTCCTAGCCAGTAATGAATTTTTACTACGATAGGCTAAGCAGGGCATTTTGGAGAAATTCAAGCATTGTTGCATTTACAATTATCTTCCTTGATAGAATCAAATAGTGCAAAGCTTGATGAACAGTTAATACAATTATCTTGTTGCTAAAGTTGACACTTCCAAATAGCAATAAAATCATCTGACGTTGGAGGCATACTTTAGCTTTTGTTCCAAGGACAAATATCAGTGCAGGCAATGAGGGTAAAAAGAAGAACTTTATTCCATGAAAATACAAAAACAATGAATGCTGAATCTATCAGAAGTGAGAAATTAGGGAAAATGTAACTGATGTCTTCTGATGAATGGCAATTTACTTTTGCTATGCTTTGTTATTAGCACCATATGGTTGAAAACAAAATAATTTTACTTTTAAAGATGTGTTAATATCTTCCAACAAGAAAAATAGGTTTAGAGTGAAATATTGACTCACGCATATTTCTTAGCATTTAATTAGAATAGATTTTTTCCTAGTGTCTATATTAATGAAGAAAAAATTAATTAATGTGAGCATAAAAACTAAAGTTTTTAAATTCTCAATAAGGTAGATACCCAGGGTTACCTCACAGCAAATAATGAGCTTCAAAACCCTGAGCTTTCTTCCTCTCTCCACCCCCACCCTCAACTTCCCATCCGAAGAGTCTAGTAGCTTGCGCTTCTGAGGGGAGTGAAAAATTATCCCTTTTCTCCCTGATTTTACTAGATTGAAGCCAGTAGTCATCCGTATTTTGACCTTATCAGTAGTAAATAATATCCAAACTCTTACTTAAATTCATTTAATATTGTGAAGACTGACTGCCCTGACTACCAGTTTAGAATGAATTGTACTTTATCTGTGTTTTCATAGACTAAAGTGCTGAAGCAGCAGCGTTAGACTGTAATTAAATGGAATCTTTGCTGTTTACACTCTCAAGAATGTGCCTATTTGGAAATCTGAAACATATAATACCGCAAAGGCTGGAGTTGAATAAATAGACAGCACAAAATCCTCAAATAGATCACTGGGAATGAGAAGTGGAGCGACTGCAGCTTCAGACTTTGAATCCTGGACTAATATATTCCATTCTGTTTGGGACACAGCATCATATGAATGTCTTTGCTTTAGTTTGTGTACTGAAACCTGTAGAACATCAATCTATCTTTGCAGAACATTGTTTCAGTTCTCAGTGCTTCAGTTGTAGCTGGAGAAGGCAATCTCAGTATTCTATCAAGCCAGCTATTTCTGTTTAATGCAAAATGTAATATGAGCAACGTATCCTATGGTTATGTGATACGGCTAATGGATCCTATTATTATGGGCCCTCTCCCTCACTTCCTTCACAGTCCAGTAGATCCTTGTTTGGATTCTATGGTGTGTGAAATTCCATGCATGAAAATCAGGCATTCAGTAAACCTTCAGATAATATTTCTGGATGAGGCTTTGTGGGCAAGAAGGACAAACTCATATCTGGGATAAATGTTCATTTCTGTGCAAAAACTATCTACACTTTCAGGACCTAGTGAGCACAGTCAGTGATACAGTCAGTCATCTTGCCATGAAATGCCCAGTTGCTTTCCATAAGTAATAATGTCATACAGATATCTTAGAATTGGTGTCTGTTGCAGACTAGTTTATACTTAGGTGTGTCACTAGATAGATTGCTCTTAATAACTATTTCATCAAGCTCTTAAGTCTGATTATAACCTCCATCTCTGCCATCATGAAAATGTAATGAGTATGTCAAAAATATCATTAGTGTTACCCCTGAACAAAGATCAAGGATTTTTTTTCCTATTATCTAGTGGTTATTTCATGGTGTATATTTTCTGGTGTGTGTTAACATGATGAAAAGAATGTCAAACTTTGTGCCCACTGCCATGTGTTCATTCACATGCTTTCTACCCCAAATTGTCTAATTTAAGCTTGACCAGATGTATAGCTTCTAATTTACCATGGAATGGTGTCAGGCACAAACTGCTTTATGTATTGATGAGTCCAACAAGATGCCATTAATAGTGGACAAAGTCATGTTCACTTGATGCTTCATGGTCAGATGTTCAATTGAAACAGAACCCAGTAGCATACCAAGAGCTTTTCTTATGGAGTGTCTAAGGAGTAGATGGTAAGGAATGACTCCTGAAATCCAGGGGCCTATAGTATGACTCTCCTATTAAGACTTGCTGTGAACTCCACTTGCCATCAGTTTCTACCTTGACACCACCATCAAAATAAACCTTCTGGTTCTTATGGCCCATTTAGCAAGACTTGGGATATTGATCCTGGTATCCTTTTCTTCTTCAGACCTCACTCAATAGGGGAAGATTTTGTGTTACCCAATATATTTATAAGAGCAGTATTTATATTAGTATTATGCATTGCCTCTAGTATCTGAAGAGACCCAAAGGCTGTTATGCTTTCTTACTTGTAGAAGAGAATGCAAAAGTATGCAAGTTATCTTTTAGTTTGAAGAAGATGTCCTGGGTTTCCCTACCATTGGACCATTAAAACCTTTACTGAAATGGATAATCCTTGAATCTTTGTAGGGTTTGTTTTCAACTCTCTGGAATATATTCGTCATATCAAGGGTTCCAACATATAAGACATCTCTCATACTTAATGAGCATGCTGTCATTGATGCAATAAATCAATTTGATATTATTTTGTAAGTGCAGATGGTCCAGAAATCTTTGAACTATGTCAACAAAGAGTTTGTTAACTTAACAGCCCTGAGGTCAAACTGCAAATGTGTATTTTTGTCCATTTTATATAAATGTAAACCTTTTCGGTCCATTTTTCTGATTGTAATAGAAAAGTATGTATTAACTAAAACAATGATTATATATACTATGTTCTGGAATATGCATTAATCTTCTCTATCAACAGTCATAACTCACATGAAAGATACTCTCAGGGCAACTGTTTGGTTGCGATTGTGGTAGTCTACAACTGTTCTCTCATTTATCTGTTTTCTACAGGTATATAATGGTATATTCAAAAGAGATATGACAGGGGCCACCACTATTACATCCTTTAGATCTTTAAAGGTGGCACTAACCTCTCCCATTTACCAATAATGTGATATATATTTTTTTATCTTGTCTTTGTGGGGCAGCAGTCATAGAGACTCCCACTTGCTCTTCTCCACTATGACAGCTTTAATCTTACATATAGGTGGTGATCCAACATCAGCTTCTCCAAATGCCTAGTATATCAGTCTGAATTACACATTCAAGGGCTGAGGAAATTACACCAGTGTAATAACAGGTCGCTGGACCAAGTTTGACCTCAGGGCTGTTAAGTTAACAAACTCTTTGTTGTTGGGCCAAGATTCTACTTTTTCCTTGGCCTCCATTCTAACAGGGAAACCATAATGATGGTTTTGTTCTCAATGTATTAATATGAACTCAGACTCTATTTCCAATAGTCCTCAAAATATCTGAATATTCTTTTTTTTTACCAATATATAGTCAGCTATAGGAAAAGAAAGGGGGCTTTTTGCTGTATAGATTTATTATGACATCACAGGGTTCCTCTTCCTGTAGACTCAGTTATCTTTTCAGTCAATGGAGAGAACAGTGGCTCTGATCTGGGAAAAGTGTAAGTGATGATGACTTTTTATTGAGAAAATGGCTTCAGTTTTATGCTCATCCATTTTATTTTTGTTTGCTGCATATTTATTTTGCTGTTGAAGATGCAAGGTTTTATTAATCATCTTCACAACTCCTTGTCTTGCTCTCCAACCTTATTGGCCATTTTGGTAACTGTGATCCTTTAGCTTTTGAAGTTTAAGCATTGCCACCGATGTCAATTGATTCAAAGCCCACCATTTCTGTTGGTATCAACCAGCAAAGCTCTAAAACTGCCTCTTCTCCCAGCATCTCTGGTTTGCAGCCGAAAGCTACCACTGAGCATCTTTGTGATGCCAGTGTCCCTCTTATTCACACATTTCTAATAGCTTGGTGACTGGTGAGTACTCTGGGCCTTCCTATGAAACAAATATTCCAGTGTGTTGAGGCACTTATCATGTAATACATCCACTTCAACATCATTGCTTCCCTGATTATTTTAATTGTTACCTGCACCTGAAATTTCAGGAATTTCAACTTTGCTCAGTAAGGGTCATTGCTTTCCCTAAGCCTCTAGAAGCCAATATAGGACTAACTTTTTATCATCTCCTAGTGTCTTTGCCAGGGTGCCATATCCTGTAAAATGAGGGAATGCCCCAAATTTAATAAACTCCTCCTTAGTATTATGTTCTTACCCCTTGATCAGGCACTGTCAAAATTCAGTAGCAAGAATATTCTCTTGGCTACTACTGGTACATGCTGGATAATTTTCGTAGCTCCTTTCTATCTGATCCTTTTCTTCCCTTATAAGGCTTACAATGTACCATGTTGGGATTTTCTATAAACAAACCCTAGTTATTGACATGAAATCCAGAAAAAGAGGGGCAGATCTTGATGAGAACCCCTTTTACCTTATCAGAAAGAGATGTCTGCATTCTTTCAGTGGGGAGGCAATATACTCTTTATCTAAACAGTAAGGTATATATTTAAGTAAATTTTATATACTTTCTTCTGAAATAACTTCTGCATTAGTAGCAACAAAACTTTTCCACAGCATTACATTTAGATAAACCCATATTTACACACTGTCAATAACTTTAGAGTAATTATTCTGTTTTTGGCTACAGCTAAATCATTGTATTGTCTTTCCTTGTGTTGTTTTTAATGTGAATCTATGTAATACTATCTTCAGTAAGCTTATATAGGCAATATTTTTGTTTAGTTTGCTCATTTGAACATTCAAATTAATGCCATAAATAGTTACCTAACAATCATAACTAAATTCCCAGAAGTGTGAACACCACGATATGAAAGATTTCTGTTTAATAACACAGATTTAATGCTCTTACGGGTGGCCCATAGTTAACAATCTTTTTTTTTTTTTTTTAATAATGCTGCTTTCTTTCTTTTATTTTTTTTTCCAGCTTTCGTAAGATATAATTGACAAATAAAACTTGAACATATTTACCCAGTATAATGTAATGTTTTGACATAGGTACATGTTACGAAATGATTACCACACAGCAGCTAATTAACCTATCAATCACCTCACATAATAATCTTTTTATTGTGGTGAGAATATTCAAGACACACCTCTTAGACAAATTTCAAGTGCAGCAGATGCTCAAATAGCATTGATTTGTTCAACATTGTTTCATTATAATGTCAATGAGAAAAAAAAAAAAAAAAAACTTCGGCCAGGTCTCCTGCCTGTGTGAAGTTTGCACTTTCTCCCCATGTCTGTGATGTCTGTGTAGGTTTTCTCCAGGTACTCTGGTTTCTTTCCATGTTCCCAAACTGATCTCATTAGGTTCATTGGTGTGTCTAAATGGCCCCCATCTGAGTGTGTGTGTGTGTGTGTATGTGCTTTGTAATGGAATGGCCTCCTGTTAAGGGCTAGTTCCCGCCTTGCATCCTGAGCTGCTGCAGTAAGCTCCAGCCACCTGCGACCATGAACTGGAATAATTGGCTAAATAATTATCTTACTTGTTTTTATTGATCTTTCTATATGAAATAAATGATATCTCACATTTATTTCAATTCTTAATACTTACATGTTATGGTCATTATTTAGAAGTTTGGAGATGTTTTTGTGACCAGAAATACTCCATAGGATCTTTACTTGTTTAAATTAATTACCCTATGGTAAAACTGGCTTTGTTATATGTTCTTTCACTTAAAGTTACTGTTTCCAAGAATATGTGAACAATATTAAGTGAGGACTTACTATATACAATGCAGTATTGTTAACTGTAGTCACTATGCTGTATATTATATCCCCCAAACTTACTCATCTCATAACTGAAAATTATTCCCTACAACCAACATGTCCCTATTTCCTCCTCCACTCAGCCCTTGGCAACCATTGTTCTAATTTACTGTTTCTATGAGTTCAACTTTTTTAGATTTCACACATAAGTGATACCATACCATATTTGTCTTTCTCTGAATTATTTATGGCACTTGACAAAATGCTCTCAAGTTTCATCCATGTTGTTACAAATGTCAGAAATTTACATGGCTGCAAAGGATTCCATCATACATATACACACTGCGATTATATTGATCTATTTACAATTAATCATTAGTAGTGAATAACTTCATAATACAAATAATTGAGCTAATATCTGTCCAGGTAAGATTCACTAATACAATGTTCAGGCAAATGCATCTTATTCTACATAAATTTCCCTTTCAACTCCACTCAACACTACCCAACTCAAATATTTTAAAAATGAACTTTATAAAAACCCAGTGTAAAACACATGGTATACTGACATAAATGAAATTCAACAGCAAAAATATGACTTAGAAAAGGTAGAAAGTTAAATATTACAGAAAAATCTGTCTCATTTTCCTAGCATGATTCAGAGTTCTCAAGTACATTTATTGACAAGAATGATAATTGGATACTTGGCTGTAGCCTATAGAAACTTGGTGTGAAGTGGCCGGGCACAGTGGCTCACACCTGAAATCCCAGCACTTTGGGAGGCCAAGGAAGGTGGATCACCTGAAGTCAGGAGTTCGGGACCAGTCTGACCAATATGATGAAACCCCGTCTCTACTAAAAATACAAAAAAATTAGCTGGGTGTGGTGTCGTGCACCTGTAATCCCAGCTACTTGGGAGGTTGAGACAAGAGAATTACTTGAACCCAGGAGGCAAAAGTTGCAGTGAGCTGACATGGTGCCATTGTACTCCAGCCTGGGCAACAAGAGTAAAACTCCATCAGAAATAAAGAAAGAAAGGAAAAGGAAAGAAAGAAAGAAAGAAAGAGAGAGAAAGAGAGAGAGAGAGAGAGAGAAGGAAGGAAGGAAGGAAGAAAGGAAGGAAGGAAGGAAGGAAG
Organism: Macaca fascicularis; assembly: GCF_037993035.2. Taxonomy (NCBI): domain Eukaryota; kingdom Metazoa; phylum Chordata; class Mammalia; order Primates; family Cercopithecidae; genus Macaca; species Macaca fascicularis. Next base: position 89,425,055 of record NC_088380.1, on the reverse strand, counting down.
GAAGGAAGGAAGGAAGGAAGGAAGGAAGGAAGGAAGGAAGGAAGGAAAGAAAAAAAAGAAAGAAAGAAAGAAAGAAAGAAAGAAAGAAAGAAAGAAAGAAAGAAAGAAAGAAAGAAAGAAAGAAAGAAAGAGAAAGAAAGAGAAAGAAAAAAAGAAATTTGGTGTGAAGTTAGAATTCCATGTATTGTCTATTTATGTCCATGTTTGGGACACTAATTTACAGCCTCCTTGCTAGTTTGGCTGCTTCAGAGAGAGCAAAGTGATTTAGCCCAGTTCAATTTCAGCAAGTTGATAAGTTTGCCCTTGTACATCAGTTATCTTGAATCACAGCTGACTCTGTTAGGTGCCATGTCATTCTACATTTCGCTCTGTTTGCTGAAAACCCTGGTTTGGTATAATATCGTCTGACTTTCTGTGTAAGCTGGACAATGTTAGACAGAAATAATGAACATTTAGCAGGATCCAGGTCTAATTCATAGTGAAATGTTGGTGTACATGGTCCCTTACTGCTTCTCCTGAATTTTGTTACTCTGGAAATCAAAATCAACCAAATCAGTCACACAAGGTTGAGAGAAACTCAGAGAAAACTGAAATGTTATTAGTGCTATGCAATTTCCTTTAATTATGTTTATTTCTTATAATACGGAACCAAATATCATAAGACTTTCATGACTGATCTAACTACAGAATGTTAAAATTGCCATCTAGGTTTTTGTGTTTGAAAAACCTAAATTTGTAGGTAGACAGAATCAAATGTGAACATTTTAATAGAAAAAATAGTCTGAAATCTTGGTCTGCCTACTCTGTATTCAGAGGTAAGTTTCTGTGAAATTTAGTTTACACATCATGAAAAATATTCTTAAATGCAATGGTATACTTTAGTTTAGGACTGTAAGATTTTTATACATTACATTTTTCTTTATTACAAAAAAGGAAAGAAGAAATTCTGTTTTACTAGTAAATGATCTAATGGCTGTTTACAAATTCCAATACTAAAGTTAATCACATGTGATAAGAGAAAATATTTAAAAATTCAAAATATTTGTATATTTTTTGTAATATTATAAGTTAATGTCTCTTAGGTTTGGAATATTCTCCAATTTTTGTGCTGAAGAGCAGAAAATATCCATCCTTGATCTCCCCATAGTCAATTTTACTGGATGAATAGAGACCCATTTTATCCTCAAACAACTGATTTCCTGTTGTTTTGATCCTCATCGCCACTCTTGATGAGGAAAAGCCAGAGAATATGTTTCTCCTGCCCATGTTGAGTAATATCTTAGGCTGATATAAAAATATTACCATAGACGTGGTGGCTTAAACAACATACCTTTATACCTCACAGTTCTGGAGGCTGGAAAATCCGAATTCAAGGTACTGACGGATATGGGTCTGGTAAAAGTCTTGTCCTTTGTTGGCAGATTGTACCTTCCACATGGTGGAGAACAGAAGGGGCAAGCTTTCATGTGTCTTCTTATAAAAGCACTAATCTCAAGGATAAGGGCTCTACCCTTATGACCTAATTATCTCTAAAGACCTCACCTCCAAATACCATCACACTGGGGAGTAGCATTCCAGCATATGATTTTTTTTTTTTGGTGGAAGAGCACAAACATTCAGTTTATAACAAGTGGTATTTTCAACTATTCTCTAGAATAGCAGCTACCTCCCCTTTTAACTTGACACCACATTGAACATGTGATTACATAATGTATGCATAAACAATGTACTTCTTTTACTTTAAAAATATTTTTGAATTCTGTGATTTTTCAGTTTTCTGTCTTCTAGTATTTAGCATCTTTTGTGTAAGACTTAACAAGTGCTTCTGCAAGATAACATGGGCTACTGGTTATGCACAATTCTTAGCAGTTGGCCAATGGTATCATTTTCACTTTTACTGATCTTAAGTGTATCAATATCTTGAGATACTCTAGCTATGAATCACTATCTTAAAGATTTTCTTCTGTACATATACCTTGTCTACAGAAAAATGCTGACGATTAATGGTCACTGAACAGACAAAACAAAGATTGTCCACTACACAGATAGCCCTGTCAGTCTTTCTTTTTCCTAGACAAAAGGGTGATGGGGAACTTGCCCAGAAGGATTAAAGAGACTTGTGAAGAAAATACTTATTCAGAGCCAGGGAGACAGAGAGACAAGGATACAGGGAGATAAGAAGAGAAAGAGAGAGAAGTTCCCAGAGAGTGTGATAGACACAGAGAAGAAAATATGAAGAAGAAAGTAGAGAATAAAATAATTTTCAAAGAAAGAAAGAAGTGGGTCAAATGCCATGCTTTTGTATAATTAGAATCAAATATTATAATATAGTTTTTACATGATTCACAGAGACAGAAATCTTGGCAATGGCAAAAATATATAGGCAGAACAATTTTCAGAATTCATACAGGCTGGAAATAAGTTGCTTTCTTACCAGATGAAGATATTTCACTGTATATAGGGCATTAGGTACAGTTCTCAAGAAGATCATGTCTTAGATCAGAAATTACGCAGGTCAAAAGGCAATGAAAATAAAAATTTTAAGTGCTAATAAAAAAATCAAACTATATATGCTTAGTGAAAATATTTTTTCAAAAGTAAAATAAAGATATTTTCAAATTTATAAAAAACAGATACTTTATTGTCAGGAGAATTGTTTCAAAAAAAGTCTAAAGAATTTAGACAGGCAAAATAAAAATTGTAATAGATGGGAAACTGGGTAGAGATTATCTAATGCCTATATATAGTTCTTATGAGGGACAATATACTTTAGACTCACTCATATTCCCTGATTTCACACCCATCCTTATTCTTTACTTGGTTGACCCTAGACTAATTGTTTATGACTTGATGTCTTGGAGGCTTTAGAAAGTGCTGCCCAACATTTCATCATCTTGGTTGTCTCTTCTGGAATGAAACACACCCTTAGAGGTAAGGCAGCCATAAAGGCTGTGTTCACTTCTCTGGTGTCTCTCTTTTCATAGTTAATGGCACTATAATTTTTCATTATCTAATATCTTCAATTAGATTGCTTAAAATAAATTTTTGTAGGGAGAACACAGACGTTTTGCTGGAGCAGTGAAACTATTATGAATATTACCACAGGGATACATGCCATTATATATGTGTTAAAACTCATAGAAGGTACAATACCAGGAGTGAATTCCAATGTAAATTGTGGACTTTGGGTGATAATAATGTCAATGTCAGTCCATCAGTTGTAACAAATATGCCTTTCTGGTTTGAGATGTTGATAATGGATAATGTGCATGTGGGAGGACAGGGTGTATATGGGAAAGTGCATGTACTTTCTGCTTAACTTTACTGTGAACTTAAAACTACTCCAAAAACATAAAGTCTGTTAACAATTACAGATTTTCAGTTATACTCAAATTAACAGAGTGGATCAAACTGCGTACTTTTTTGTCATTAGAAATTATTATGTATATATTTCATATTGATCAGTAAATGCCCCAATGACAATAAGGCTTACAATTAAGAACACATATACAGCATTCTGCTCCTCTCCTTCTTTTTACCTCTTGATCTCTATTTCTATTACTACCTTTCCAATTTCTTACCATTTAGTAGTGCACAACTGTAGCATTTTTAAAATTAAAATGAAATATTTGTCAATGGGGAAGCAAGTACATTTCCTTTAATTTGTTACTTTTTTGTTCTAGATTTAATAATTGTTATCTACCTGCCCTCCACCCTCCCTTTTTCCCCCATCCCTAACTCCATCCTTAAGCTTTCTCTCCAGGAATACTTTGTCCTCAAACTCCAAACTAGCCTAGTAACTTTCCTGGCTTACTACAGAGTTGTTATCTTGAGAATTTGCTTTATCACTCTTATTAGAGTCTCTACATCCTGGATACCATGGCTTGTTTGGCTTGTTTTTTTCTTGACTTTAATTTTTTTTTTTTGGCTTAGTCTTGCTCTGTCACCCAGGCTGGAGTGCAGTGGCACAATTTCAGCTCACTGCAACCTCTGTCTCCCAGATTCAAGTAATTCTCCTGCCTCAGCCTCCCAAGTAGCTGGAATTATAGGCGAGTGCCACCATGCCCAGCTAATTTTTGTATTTTTAGTAGCAGTGGGGTTTGACCATATTGGCCAGGCTGGTCTCGAACTCCTGACCCCAAGTAATCCACCTGCCTCGGCCTCCCAAAGTGCTGGGATTATGGGCATGAGCCACCATGCCTGGCCAATTTTAATTTTTATTTTGAGCAACACACAGCCTCTGGTGGATTAAGAGAAAAACTGTATAGGTAGTTATGTTTTTGAAATAAAGGATATCTCAAAATGCCTTAAAAGCATTTCACACTGCCTTAAAACAAAAAGAAGCAAACATACAAACAAACCAAAAAATCCTATATACCCAATAGAGATTTTAACTAAGAAAGGTTGGACTTGATTTCTTTCCAGACTTCTGGAGGCAATATATTTACTGCCTTCTCTCATCCATCTTTGCTGCTGAGAATGCTATTCCAATTCCTGTTCACTGCTGCTTTTTCTAGCTCCTTTTCTTTTTGGAAATTTCTCTACTGCTGTGAAATTTCATAATAACGTAATTTTACTTATTTTTATTCATTGGTAAGATACTCAGTGCACTATTTCAACATGGATGCCTATGCTGATATTTCTGGGGTTTTTTATATTATTTATTTGATTTATTTTCAGTTTTTCTACTTTCAGTTCCTAGAATTTTTATTAGTTGAATATAGGATCACTGTAGGGTCTGTAACTTTTAAACATTGTTTATACTTCTATAGTTTTCTGTTATACTCTCATCTATAAATCTCTTCAAATGTAGCCCTCAACATCCTTAATCTCTGTCATATGTTTAATATCTGAAAGATACTTTTTAATTATTTTATTCATTATAAATTCCATTGAGGTTTTATGATGAATGTCAACTTATCTATCTGATTATGCCATTTCTAATTTTAAAATATTTATTATACTTTATTTCTTGCTTTTCCTTCCTCTTTATTTCTTTCTCTCTCTCTCTCCCCCAGGTGTTTTCCTTTCATATTAAATTATTTGCTCAAATGGCAGGTAATTGTTAGCCAACCCATCATATTTAAAACTGAAACACCAAGTAATTGACTGGAATCTCTTTGTATGGGACTTACTAAGTGATGGGTTTTCTCATGGAATGTGCTGAGGGGAGTTCAACTATTTCGTTGGAATATGGACAGATTTTAGAATGTATAGATGCTGTCTTTGCCTGCTTAGATTCTTCAGAGAAGAAGCCACAGTTTCCTCTATGATAAGTGTATTTGTGTGTGTGTGTGTCTGTGTGTTGGCAGGGGGAGGAAGAGGGTGATGTGGGACTCTGAAGAATACCCAGTGCTCTTGGAGATTTGAAACAAGAGAAGGCTGCCTGCACACCGTTCATTTAGAAACTTGGTTTTTAATTAATGTATCTGTTTTCTCTAAAACGTATTTCCCTGTCCTCTGTTATTCATGATTTGCCTGACTCTGAATGATCTATAGTTTAGTAAAATATCTGTCTCTCAGTAGAAAGAGGGTGCATAGAATTGACTCACAGTGTTAGATGCAGGAAAAAATTTGGGCTTCCAATTGCCCTTTGACTTTCAATCAATTTCTTGTGATTCCCCCATTCCTCTCTTTCAAAGACACTTAATACTTTTAATTCCTGCACTTTGTCAGCATATTTCCTGTTATAAGAACTTGCTTTTTTCTCTTGCAAGCATTTGGAATTAAACTTTCTCAACTCCGGGGCTTCTTTGAATGTTTTCAATCTTCTCCAAACTCGTGGATATCTTTTATAGGACTTTTCCCTCTCAGTTTATATTGAATAATGGGTTAATAACACTTGCTTTAGTCTAATTTACTGCTAATACAAGATAGAAGGAGAAAAAATATATTTCTAATTCAATGTATTTCACCAGAAGTCATATATACTACATTTTATCCTTTACACAAGCTAAATCATTAAAACATTTTTCTCTCTTTATTGTTCTTTACTGAATTTAACTTATTGTTTTGATACACTTTTAATAATTATTTGCAAACATATTGTCAGAATACCTTACAGCTACATGACTTTAGTTGGTGTGTTCTATTCTTAATAAGAGCACTACATTTTGAGTAATTTATTGCCAGTGAGATTAATTTCGTGAGAAGGCACAAAAATAGTTCAGTTATTGAAAAGACAAATTAAAATGGGTATATGAAATATGCTCAATCCATGCTTTAAGAAGATCAGTAGGATGTGATTATATAAATATAAATATTTAAAGAAAGGCAATGTATTTATATAATAAAACAAATTGTTTAAATATGAATGATGAAAAGAGACTACAAGAATAAGAACATAATATGGAATAAAATAACACTTTATCAGTATTATACATTAGATAGTGAAATAGGTTTTTCCTAGAAATAATATTCTAATAATCCACATCATTCATCATAGAGAAGGCCATTAGTTGAGCTCAATGTATTCATTATCAATAATGCTATTCTTTAGAATTTCACAAAAACTTTGTGTTATGTTTAAACTTTTATATTATGCAGGGTGAAATAATTTAGTTTTATAAAACTGTAAGCTGATAAAATTTGCAATATGATGGATAGTTTCTTTTTGTCCCAACCAGAACTGAAGCTCTCTTTATAATTAAACTTATATTGAGTAAAAATTCAATTTTAATAATTTCAATATGCTATTCCTCCTAAAGCAAACTTCTTATATTAAAGTTAAAAACTACTGTAAATGTGTGAAATTGGGAGTACAGCACCTTTGTGAATGATTCATTGTTTAGTACGTTAACTTGTGAAAAAGAGAATTAGACCCGTAATTCTTCTATATCTAACTCAAAACTTATTTTTGTATAAGGAAAATATAAACGATATTGTTGTATTTCATAAATCTTAAATAACAGAATGATTAATTATCAAATCAAATAAATCTGAAATGGTAAAAAAATGCTTAAAATTTGTTCCTAGTTTTCTTTGCCTACCAAATTGTTAAATAGTTCGTTACATACCAAAGGACCATTCTATAATTTTATGTGTCAATAGAAATTTTGCAATTTTTGAATTACAGCTAAGTAACTTCAATCTCAGAATGTTAAGATACATTTGCATTAGGAAAATTAAAACTAAATGGCTTTTTATGCATTTATTAAAATCTAGCACTTGAATGTTTTATGATTAATTTCAAAATGATACAGAATCTGTAGTGTAGAGTGTTGATTTGTCATTCATCAATCCTCTTCTTATAGTGGATCCAATCAACTACTGACTTTTGTTGATTATTTCTCAGAAGAGTCTAAACTTCATTTTTTACATTTGAAATGATCCCTTCCAGTAATGTTCTGAAGTATCATCCCATTTTACAAAAACGTAAATTTAATGTCTTTGGAATAGTTTCAAAATCTTCTATGATCTAGTTCCTACCTAATTTTTTAAGTTCATAACCCATTAATTCTTCACAGAATCCTTCAATCCAGTTTTTGCAACATTAGTTCTCTAAACAAAACATGATGTACTCACTTTCTACATATTGTTACAGAGCACTGGTGATGCACCCATTACACATATGATGGATGAATGAAAGGTTGAGTGAAATTTGACTCTATTATCACCTCTTTTGTAAAATGTTTGCTGATGCGTTACTCACATAACTGTCCTCTATTCAATGACATTTTGAATTTACATCAGTGTGCTGCTTATAATGTTCTTAGAGCCAATTGCACATGAATTTATCGCTAATCATCTCTTGGCAGTGTACTTATAATTATACACCAACTCTTATTTGCCATTGAATTGCTAGGCTCATTGGCGCAGTTAGACTCATGTATTTATAACTTAAGAGCAACTACCTCAAAATTTAGTGACTTCAATCATTCCAAAACTAAGTAGCTTAATACAAGAGCCATTTTATTTTATCTTGTGGATTAGGTATTTGAAGAAACTTAATTAGGATGGGTTTTCTCTGCTCCCTATTGAGGGTAGAGTATCATTATTACCTCATATACCTGACCTATAGCAAAGATGGCTGGAATGCTGAAATCTCTCTTTCTTCATAGGCTATTATCCTTCAGAGCTTTTCTCTCCTTGAAGTTTTGCATCCTACCAATCTTCAGGGTACTTTTTTCCATCTAGCCTCACCAGCATGACAGTCCAGATTTCTTTATATGGTAGCTGATCCTTCCTAGAGTGAAAAAGGAAGTTACAAGGCCTCTAAAAACTTACTCTCAGAAGTAATTTCTGCCTCATTCTATTGGTAAAAGCAAATCATAGGGCCAACCCAGATTCAATAGAGGAAAAATAGATTCCACCTGTTATTCGAAGAAATGACAAATTCCATTGCAAAAGGGCAAGTAGGATGGGAATAATTCTTACAGCTGTCTTTGAAAGCAATCATCAACAGATGCTTAGTGCTTAATAATCTGCTACTTAGTTGATATTTCTCATCTGAAAGAGAGAGATTTAGAATAATTTATTTCTAAAATACATTTCTGCTCTAAAATATTGAATAAATTCTTTGGACCTAATGAACATATACAATAAACAGAAAGTATGAATTTTTGCTTGTCTTTTCTGGCACAGCTCTTTTTAAAGAGTAGTACAGCTGCTTTTAAAAGAAGCTTAATAAATAACCAAGACAATAGTAAAAAGAGCATCACTCTTGCTTCATTTTTAATATAAATAAAAAATGAATATCCTGAAGTTGCAAAAATTACTTTAAACTATTTGTTTTATTTCTATCAACATAACTCAGTAGGATTATCTTCTCTACTATGAAAGTTAACAGGTTGTATATACATTATCCCTGAGAATCGTGCTGACAATTCAACTCACACTTGACAAATTAACCAGCAAGAAGTCAGGTAATTTGTCACACTAAAGTCTGTTAATATTGACACATACATTTTATCAGGGTTCATATAGGTGTTTTATAAAAGGAACTTCTATTTATTTCAGAAGATATGCTTACTTCTAATTGTGGAATGACAATATGTTGGGATGTGATAGGGATTCTTTTTGTCAACTGTGTACAAGCACCCTTTCAATAAAAAATATGTATCTTTTTTCTAATTATCTTTTCATTTTCCCTATATTATGTTTATTCTGATTATATTCATTGGGAAATAGGCGGGAAGTTTTTGAATTTACTGGTAACATTTGGGCTTGTATTTTGTGTATCTTTTAAAATTTTATTCTTTTAGCAATTCATTTTAATGCACTAAAAAAAATCAGTTTTTGACTAATAGGGAATTTTTTCCCCTACCATAGTTATATAAGAAGCTCTATGTAGGGATTTGTCAAGCTGGGACAGTGAGGAGTTGACACAAGCATTACAGTTGCTAAACTATTCTTGAGTGTTTACCTCCTCCTCAGAATTTATTATTACTCATTTTATGAACAATGACTTAGAAGAGGAGAAAAAAATGATAAGCTTCTGGTCCCACACATCTTAGTAATGGCTGTATGACTGTCTTACTCAGTTGAGAAATGCATTGATTCATGCACCCCGCTTGAATACGTAGAAAGTTGGATTCGATTTAGAAGACATTTCTCCATGAATGCAAGCCACCTAAACAAGAATTTATTTTTAACATTGTGTCCTCATTAACGTGACATTTTAGGCTGTGTTTTAAATCATGATCTTTTACATTTTATAGAGCTGAATTTTTTATTTTATACTTTATACAGTCTTGCTTTCATTGACTTTGACATCTTTATTTGCATTCTTTGGAGGAGGCAGAATTCAAGAAGCTTAGATAGCAGGTAAGTTACTTGATAGAATTTAAAGTTCAAGATTTTAGGATTGATATAAACCTTGGATAATGGAACTATTTACTAGTAAATTAAATAACTGGAAGAGATTGGAAGTTTTTCCCATTAATCTGAAGAGATCTTTACTTGTAAACTATTCTGTTACTATCAATACAAAAAAAATCCAACACTGCTTGAGGTTTCAACAATAAGTCAGTTGCAGAACTATATTTTTCTTTAATTTTCCTTTATATATTTTATATTTTACTTTTTATTTAGCTAAGTTTTGTTTGAGTTTTGTTTTTTAAATCAGTGATATTTTATTTACATATGAAGTAGACTGTAATCCTAAAATTTCCTTTGTACTTCATAGTTTCCATTATAAATTTAGCAGTTATACTAAAATAAGTTACTAGTCTAATATACAAGTCTGAAGACAAATATTTATGGTATATATATATATGTTAGGTGTTGAAGAGATAAGAAAAAATATGAACTCAATAAAAATGATAATAAAATGTACAATTCTATTTTTATTATAGATATTAATTGATGAAAGGTAAATATTTTAATAAATATAACCAGAATATTTTTAAAGAACATAATTATAAAATCATCTTTTTATAAATCAATTTTAAAAGGATTTCATCATTTTAAAGTACAATCTAAATTTGTAATGATCAGATTTTAGTTTTAAAATAATCACCAATAGATACTGTAATTACTTTTCTCTGAATATGAGACTAATTTATTTTGATATCAATAGAGAAATTTTATTTAGTAGTCATGCACTAAATGAGAATATACATTTATTGATTTTTTTTCTTCCAAACAACTCACTGGAATATATCCACTATCAAATATTTACTATAAAAGTGATTTGGGGTTTGAATTATGATTATTTCATTCCAAAGAAAGAATTATAGCAAAAAGGTGTTTTAGTGCATTTTCATTGGACAAAGATTTAAGATATATAAATGGGTTCTTGAAAATATATACACACACATACATATTGATAAACAGAGCATATCAGTGCTATATGAGACACACTTATAGAATATATGTCAGTTTGAGTGAGAGCAATAATCATTTTCACTTCTACAGCATTGTCTAAAGAACACAAAATAAGTGTTGAGGGTTAAAGAATATAACTAAGGTCTGCCATATAACATATATTGTAAAAGTATGCCATGGACTTATTTAAGATATATAGAGAGAAATTTCTGTAGAAACAATTTTTAAAAAATTAAATTCTAAAACCATATATATAGGATAATATAATATATATATTATATGAAAAATACCACCCCATGATGATTGCTAATACTGCACGTAATCATTTCTGAAATTGGAAATGCTAACTACTAAGTTAATTCATACTAGCACTGAAGTGATTCTTTTACAAATAAAATATGGCTTTTGTTTAACAAGACTTATTAGGGGAAATTAGACATCTCTCTCTTTTACATTCTTTCTCTATATATACACATATATGTATAAATATATATATTTATGCATATAGTTGATAGTTAGAAGTGACGACATAGTGGTGCACTCTTAACATACTGGTAAATAGTCCCATAGCTGATTACAGAAAATATGACATTTAGTTTGTGAAAGTTTTTATGAAGAGATGTATTTCATGTCAATAAATGGGTAAGATTTTAATACAGAGAGCTGGCATGCAAATAAAAGAACTTAACTAAAATTTTGAGCAAGTGGAGGTCAAAGTGAAACTTATTCACTACTCCCCTAATATTCCTTCCATGTGAAGGTTTGTTCTTTAGTATGACACTCCATTTTCTTATGATTAGTCAGAGTGTTGAGTTGAGACTCAAGAACTGAGCCTAGCTAGTTCTACCTCCTTCTCAATTGCTTGTCTAAATTGTAAGCTGAAAGATAAAGCCCCTGCTCTGACTGGGTTGGAAGTAGAAACAGGCTTAGGTGGCATAGTAATATTTGTTACCGCATTGGGAAGTCTGTCTAATTCTAGGACTCTGGGCTAGAATCAGTTTGCCCATTCATATAAGCCCCACTTTCCAATGTCTGCTTTATTGGGTGAAAAGGTAAATCTGATTTGTGAAGATGGCCGACTAGAGGCAACTAGTGTACACAGCTCTCGTGGAGAGGAATAGAAGGGGAGAGTGAATACACACCTTCAACTGAAACACCCTTGGGACTAATCATGCCTTGGGACTAATCAAGAAAACTACTTGACCCATGGAGAACGGAGAAAAGCAAAGCTGGGCAATGGCCTACCCAGGAGTAACATGGAGCCAGGGGAACCTCCTCCACTCAGAGAAGCAGTGCGTGAATGTGCAACTCCAGGAATCCACACTTCTCTCATGGATCTTTGCAACCCTTCAGAAAGGAGATACACTTGTGAACCCACTCCACCAGAGCCTTCAGTCTGACACGCAGAACTACATGGAGTCTCAGCAGAGCAGCCACCAAGGCACATAGAGAGCAGGGAGCCTTAGATACCCAGGCTTTCTGGGCTTCCCAGAAAAAGTAGCTGCAATCCTGGCAAAGCAGGAGGTTAGACCCCTGTACATACCCCTAAGAAACAGCTGAATCCAGGAAGCTCAGCAGTAACAGTCTACAGGCCCTGCTTCCACAGCACCTCACTGGATAAGACCCATTGGCTTGAAATTCCAGCCAGCCACTGGTAGCAGCGTTGCACCTCCCAGAGACAGAGTTCTCGGGGGAGGGGTGGCCACCATCTCTGCAGTTTGTGTGATTTAATTGCTCCAGCCTTCCAGGTTTGGAGATTCCAGGACTACTGAGGGCTGAAGCAATCCCCAGCACAGCATAACTGCTCTACAGAAACATGACCAGATTGCTTTTTTAAGCAGGTCTTTGATCCTATTCCTTCTCACTAGATGGAACCTCTCAACTGGAGTCTCCACCCACTCTCACTGGTGTTTTCTGGCTAACAGAGGTTTGAAACCTCTCTGGGACAAAACTCCCAGAGAGAGAGGCAAGCCACCATCTTTGCTGTTTGGGTGATTTAGCCATTTCATCCTTCAGACTTTGGAGACTCCAAGCCGACTGAGGGGAGAAGTGATATCTTAGCACAGCACACCTGCTCTATGAAAATATAGTCAGACTTTCTGAAGAAGACCCTCAATCCCATTCCTCCTCACTGGAAAGGACCTCCCAACCAGAGTCTACAGCCACCTCCTATAGGTGCATTTGAGTCAACAATAGGTTCATACCTCCCTGGGACAGAGATCCCAGATGGAGAGACAGGGTACCATATTTGCTGTTTTGAAGACTTCACTGTTGATACTTCCAGGTATTGGAAAATCTGAGGTGACTAAAGACTGCAGTGGTCCCCTAGCATACTTCAGAAGTCCTATGAAAAAGTGGTCAGGTTATTACATGGTTGATTTTTCCCATATCTCCTCATTGGGCAGGTGCTCCAGGTCTCCAACCTCCCCCTGCCAGGGCTACGAGCCAGTAGCAGCTCTGCAAGCTACTGGACAGAACCCAGGAACAACAGAAAGCCTCTCTGCCACTGCCTCTGTAGTGGAACTGCCCTTGCTACCCTTGAACTAAGGAAGGAGGAAATACCCTAAATGCCTTATCCACACCTAAAAACAGCAAGGAAAGAAGGCCAGTTCATCTCCCATGGGTCCCACTGACCCCCACCTGCTTATCACCAAACAGGGAGCCCCCAGCTTGGGCCTACAGCACAGATTCTCCATCTTGGACTGATCGCACTGAGCAATTGCTGACCTGCGTCCCCCTGGGTTAGAACCCCGGGGAGACAAGGAAAAGATCTTTGGTCACAGCCACTATTAAGTTTCCTTACTCTTGCCTCCAAGTTGAGGAAGCAACATAAACACTAAAACCACCTCAGAGCTACAGTGGGCAGCCCAGGGGTGCCAAGTCATGATCAACAGCCATCACTTGAGAATAACCCACATTCTTAGAGCATTGAGAGTGAACATGACTGCAACTGAGAAAATACAGGGAAGTCACAACTGAGCAAGAGTCTAATAACTGAACAAGTATCTAAGTGTCATGTACTGGACCGCACTCCAAAGATTCAATACCAAAAATACCTTACTAACGTATCCCCCTCTGAATCCAGAGACAAGAATTCAGATTCAAATAAAGACCCTGCACAAAGCATCAGCCCTGTGAAAATGAAAATGTCCAGAAAAGAAGTCTAGTAACTATACTCATTCTACACTGCAGTAAAAAGAACATTCACATGCAGAGCTGAGAAACAACCAGTGAAAACTCTGATAATTCAAATAGCCAGAGTGTTGTATGTCCTCCAAACAACCTCATCAGTTCTCCAACAAGAGTTCTTAACCAGGCTGGGATGGCTGAAATAACAGGAATAAAATTCAGAATATGGATAGAAATGAAGATCACTGAGACTCAGGAGAATGGCAAAACCCAATTCAAGGAAACTAAAAGTCACAATAAGCCAATACAGGAGCTGAAGGATGAAATAGCCAGTATGAAAAGGACCCCAGTGGATCTAACAAAGCTGAATAACACAATACAAGAGTTTCACATAAATTACAAGTATTAACAGCAGAATAAACCAAGTTGAAGGAAGAATCCCAGAACTTGAAAAATGATTCTCTGAAATAACACAGTCAGACAAAAATAAAGAAAAAAAGAACTAAAAGGAATAAACAAAACCCCCAAGAAGTATGGGATTATGTAAATAGGCCAAATCTATGAATCACTGGCATCCCTGGAAGGGAGAGGGAAAAAGTAAACAACTTGGAGAACATATTTCAGGACATCATTCATGGAACATACTTTAAAACTGACCATGTTATGGAACATAAAACAATCCTCAGCAAATACAAAAGAATAGAAATCATACCTAATAGTCTTAGACCATAGCACAATAAAAATGGAAATCAAGAATAAGAAAATCACTCAAAATTATGCAATTGCAAGGAAATTAAATAACATGCTCCTGAATAATTTTGGGGTAAATAATGAAATTACGGCAGAAATCAAGATGTTCTTTGAAACTAATGAGACCAAAGATACAACTTACCAGAATCTCTGGGACACAGCTAATTTACTGTTAAGAGGTTAAATTCATAGCACTAAATGCTCACATAAAAAGTGAGAAAAATCTAAAATCAACAACTTAATATCAAAACTGAAAGAATTAGAGAAACAAGAACAAATGAAACCCAAAGCTAGCAGAAAACAAGAAATAACAAAAATCAGAGCTGAACTGAAGGCAATGGAGACACAAAAAAACCATTGAAAAGATTTACAAATTCAGGAGTTAGCTTTTTGAAAAACTTAATAAAGTGGATAAGCCACTAGCTAGACTAATAAAGGAGAGAGAAGATCCAAATAAACACAATAACCCTAACCCCATAGAAATAAAAATAACCACCAGAAACTACTACAAACACCTCTACACACAAAAACAAGAAAACCTAGAAAAGATGGATAAATTCCTGGACACAAACAAGCTCCTAAGGCTGAACCAGGAAGAAACTGATTCCCTGAATAGACCAATAATGAATTTTGATATTGAATTAATAAAAAATAGCCTACCAACCCAAAAGAAGTCCAAGGCCTGAGGGATTCACAGTCAAATTCTGCCAGATGTACAAAGACTAGCTGACATTATTTTGACTGAAACTATTCCAAAAAACTGAGGAAGAGGGACTCCTCCCAAACTCACTCTGTGATTCCAGCATCTTCCTGATACCAAAACCTGTCAGAGACACACACACACAAATAAAAATTCAGGCCAATATACTTGATGAACTTTGATGCAAAATAATTATCAAACAAATTCCTTGCAAACTGAATCCAGCAGCACGTCAAAAAGCTAGTCCATCATGATCAAAATGATTTTACCCCTGGGATGCAAGTTTGGTTCAACTTATACAAATCAATAAATGTGATTCATCGCATAAACAGAACTAAAGAGAGAAAGCAAATGATTATCTCAAAAGATGCAGAAAAACCTTTTAATAAAATTCAACACTCCTTCATGTTAAAAACTCTCAATAAATTAGGTATCGAAGGAATGTACCTCAAAATAATAAGAGCCATTTATGACAAACCCATAGCCATCATCATACTAAATAGACAAAAGCTGGAAGCATTCCTCTTGAAAACAATCATAAGACAAGGATGCCCCATCTCACCACTCTTATTCAACATTATTTTGAAAGTCCTAGCCAGAGCAATCAGGCAAGAGAGATAAACAACGGAAATCCAAATAGAAAGAGAGGAAGTCACATTATCCTTGTTTGTAGATGACATGATTCTATATCTAGAATATCTCATAGTCTCAAAGAGCTCCTCCAACTCATAAACAACTTGAGCAAAATTTCTAGATACAAAATCAATGTACAAAAATCACTAGCATTCCTATACATCAGCAACAGCCAAGCTGAAAGCCAAATCAGGAAGGCACTCCCATTTACAACTACCACAAAATGAATAAAATACCTATGAATATAGCTAACTAGGGAGGTAAAAGACATCTACACTGAGGATTACAAAACACTGTTCTGAGGAAACAGAGGAGACACAAACAAATGGAAAAACATTCCATGCTCATGGATAGGAAGAATCAATATTATTAAAATAATGAACAAAGCAATGTATAGATTCAATGTTATGACTATCAAAATACCAATGACATTCTTCACAGAACTGGAAAAAATCTGTTTTAAAACTTATAGGGAACCAAAAAAGAACTTAAATGGCCAATGCAATACTAAGAAAAAAAGAACAAAGCTGGAGGCATCAACTTACCCAATTTCAAACTACGCTACGGGGCTACAGTAACCAAAACAGCATGATACCGACACAAACACAGGCACGTGGACAAACAGAATAGAATAGAGAGCCTAGAAATAAGGTCAGACATCTATGATTATTTGATCTTAGATAAAGCTGGCAAAAAAGCAATGGGGAAAAGGCTTCCTAGTCAACGAATGGTCTTGAAATAACTGGGTATCCATGTACAGAAGATTGAAGCTGGACCTCATCATTACAGCATTTACAAAAATCAACTCAAGATTGATTAAGACTTAAATGTAAAACCCAACACTATAAAAACCCTGGAAGACAACCTAAGCAATACTACCCTGGACGTAGGAATGGGCATAGATTTCATGACAAAGACACCCAACACAATCATGACAAAAACAAAAATTGACAAATAGAATCCAAATAAACTTAAGACCTTCTGCACAGCAAAAGAAACTTTTGAAAGAGTAAACAGACAATTTACAGAATGGAATAAAATATTTACAAACTATACATGTGACAAAGGTCTAATATCCAGTATCTCTAAAGAACTTAAACATATTTATAAGAGAAAAACAAACAACCTCATTAAGAAGTGGCCAAAGGACATGAACAAACCCTTTCCATAATAAGACACACATGCATCCAGTAAGTATATATTAAAAAAGATCAATACCAAATAACATGCTGGCAAGGTTGTGGAGAAAAGGGAGAACTTATACCCTGTTGGTCAGACTGTAAGTTAGTTCAACCATTGTGAAATGCAGTATGAATTTCTCAAAGAGCTAAAAGCAGAACTGCCATTTGACCCAGCAATACCATTACTGAATATGTACCCAAAAGAATAGACATTATTTTACCATAAAGACATATGCACACAAATCTTCATTGCAGTACTATTCACAATAGCAGAGATATGGAATCAACCTTAATGCCCATCAATGACAGATTGTATAAAGAAAATTTGGAACATGTTGCACCATAGAATACTACGGAGCCATAAAATTAAATGAGATCATGTCTTTTGCTGGAACGTGGATGGAGCTGGAGGCTACTGTCCTTAGTAAACTAACGCAGTAACAGAAAACCAAGTATCACTTGTTCTCACTTATAAGTGAGAGCAAAGTGATGAACAAAAGTCCTGAATACAAGGAAGGGAACAACAGACACTGGGGTCTGCTTGAGGGCAGAGGGTGGAAGGAAGGAGAGGAGCAGAAAAGATAACTATTGGGTACTGGGCTTAATACCTGGCTGATGAAATAACCTGTACGACAAATCCTCATGACATGAGTTTACCTATATTTGATACCTTCACATGTACCCTGATATGGTTTCGATTTATATCCCTACCTAAATCTCATGTGGAATTAGAATCCCTAATGTTGGAGAAGGGGCTGGTGGGAGGTGATTGGACCATGGGGCCAGATTTCTCCATTGCTGTTCTTATGATAGTAAGTGAATTCTCACGAGATCTGGTTGTCTAAAAGTAGATAGTACCTGCCCTTCTTGCTCTTTTTCTTCTTCTCCAGCCATGTAAGATGTGTCTGCCACCATATTTGTAAGTTTCTCTAGGCCTCCTCAGCCATGCTTCCTGTACAGCCTTCGGAAATGGGAGTCAATTAAACCTCTTTTCTTTATAAATTACCCTGTATCATGTAGTTCTTTATAACAATGTGAGAACAGACTAATACATCCCTAAACCTAAAATAAGTTTGAAAATCTGACTTGCTCACCTTTTTATGTATTTCTGAGTTTATTCATATATCAAATGAGACAAAGGTTGCTATTAGGGCTTTTTTTGAACATCCAATATTCAGCAACATTTTGGGTTGTTGATGTTTTCACTCAAAATGAAGGATTGTTCACATTAATAATAATGCTTATTTGAGTTTCCATTTCACTTCACTTAATCTAAGCCTAGTTCATATAGATTCTTGAGATTAGTCTTTCTAATTGTTGACAATGTAAAGATTTTTAGATGAGATTTTTCAAACTTGAAGAGAGAAAAATCTCTTCATCTGAGAAGCTGTTAATAATTTTTGAGTTTAAGTTATATCACGATGCTTCTACTAAAGAATGTAAAGCAACTGATATGACTCAGTCACAGTTACTAAATAATTCCTTGTTTGCTTCCCCAAGATCAAGAATCATGTTTGGTGAATATTAATAATGTGGCTTTACCACTGTAAAAACTGATTCCTATATATTTTTTACAACAATTAAATCTCATTCTGAAGTTATTTATCATTTTCTTTCTCTCAACATCTTGTACTTAATTGACTCGGCTGTAACCAATAAGCCAAACTATGAAAAAAATACAGGAAAACATGTAATGTAAGTAAATCTGGATGCGTATTTTTGTTCTGTAATCAAGAATACATTGGGTTGAAAAGGGCAAGACTTTGAAAGTGTAGTTACTTTATAACTTCTGAAGTTGCAAGTTTAATTATATTGTTATGCAACATTACTCACCATAATTTTTTTTAAAACAAGACCTCTCTTTACAATTAACTATTTATGAAAAGTGCACCTTTATGAATAGACTATATGAATATAATTTACATTTGTATTCTGTTTTTCCCTTAAAGTTTGAAAATAACTGGAAAAAACAGAATGTGTTGGGTCAAACAGTGTTCAGAAGAAGGATGGTAAAATTATTTTTTCATTTATAAAATCTCTTAGCGATATCACCTAAAATTAGAAAACTCAATCCTGACTCATATTTGCCAAATTGTCTTCTAATAGTGGGATGAAATGAAAATAGCTTTGCTTAAAAGGATCAATTTCAAGTAATTCAGGTTCAAATTTCACGTTCTACTCTGACTGACAATCTACCAACGTCAATTTATATACCAGAAAATTTATACCCAAGTTCATAATATAATTTTCTAGAAAAATCTGTAGAAAAGGAGTTTAAGGTATTTCAAATATTAAATATTACAACAGACTGAATATTTATTCCCCCTCTCCAATTCACATGTCGAAGAGGAGCCTTTTCTAGAGAATTACTGGCAGATTACGTTGTTAGGATAGGGCTCTCGCACTATGAGTAATGTTTTTTAACAAGAAGAGATGATTACGGAGCTCTGTCTCTCTGTGTGGGTACGCCAAGACTAAGGGAGATCTTGTGAGGACATAACCAGGAAGAGAGCCTTCACCTAGAACCCAGTTATGCTGGCATCCTGATTTTTGACTTCCAGTCTCCAGATCCATAAGAAATGTTTGTTGTTTAAGACCACCACTCTATGGTAATTTATTGTAGCAACCTGAACTAAGTCAACTATAAAGAAAATAGTCACTTTTTTTTTTCACTTTTATTTTCAATCAGAGTGACCTTTACCGGAGGAGAGTATAGTCTATTCTGACCTAAATTTCATAAACTTCTTAAAAAATATTTCTGATCATTTTATTCTATGCAGCTGAAGATTAATGGGTACATATTTTAAGTGCACAAAGAATGGTGTAGTTTTAAGGGGTGCATGATTCCAAAAGAAGAGGACATAAGGGTTGTTTAAGAGGGCTACTTTAGAGAAACATAAATATGTGGACTGAATGAGGCCGCTTCCTTGTCACAGATGAGCTATCTACAATTCTGTTATTTTACTTAGAAATTTAATAATACAGAACATTGACATAATCTTTTCCCTTTACTCATCCATAAATACATTAAGAGTCCATAGGTATCTGATATAATCTGTCCAAGGTTATTTCCCTTTTTCCCTTTTTCAAATAACACTTATGCCATGCTGCTGACATAAGAAGATCATGATTGATGTTTGTCCCTAAAAAACAGCATTGACATTTACAATAGCCTGAGGAGCACACGTATACCTGGGCTGTAATATCCCTGGGATTTTGCTGGAGCTCATTATTCTGTCAGAAATGGGTCAACCTCCAGCTTCTCTTTGTCCTCTGTTGGGCATCCCCAAAAAGCAGAGGAAAATACCAAAGATTCAATCTCTGCTGCCCTATGATATGTCAAAGATGTGAAAATTTACATTGTAACTATATACTCTCATATGATGTTTCATGAAAACATCTGGTGCCTTTTGTAGTAAAAACATAATACAATTAAAACGACTTTTTTTTTTTTTTTTTTTTTTTTTTTTTTTTTTTGAGACAAGAGTCTCGCTCTGTCTCCCAGGCTGGAGTGCAGTGGCATGATCTTGACTGACTGCAGCCTCCTCATCCTAGTTCAAGGGACTCTCCTGCCTCAGCCTCCTGAGTAGTTGGGATTGCAGGGGCCTGCCACCACACCCAGCTAAATTTTTCTTTTTTTTTTTTTTTTTTTTTTTTGTATTTTTAGTAGAGATGGGATTTCACCATGTTGGCCGGGTTGGTCTCGAACTCCTGACCTCAAGTGATCCACCCACCTCAGTCTCCCAAAGTGCAGGGATTACAGGCCCCTGCAATCCCAACTACTGTAATAGTAACTTTAAAAAGAATTTGAAATATCAATTGAGTCCAAAATAAATGTGCCACATTTACTTTTCAACAGAAAATCTACCCTGTTTGCTGTAAGAAGTTGAAGTTCATAGTTGAATATTCATTTTTCACTAGGTAATTTGTGAGTGAAATCACATGACAGATTTTCAGAACTTTTTAACTTCTCCCTTGGCTATGTCTAAAATACTCTAGTTCCACAAATTATATTACAATGTGTATCTCTTTGTTGCTGACTTTATTGGATATATCTTTAGTTATCTCCTTTTTTAAAATTTGAATTATTGACATCATTAATATTCCTGACTATTCCCTTTTTTTAAATAATGCTCTTACACGTTTTTAGGTATCATACTTTTCTAGTTTTTGTATTGTTTCTCTGACAACGCCTCTCAATCTCTTGTCAAAAATCTCTTCTCATATCCTTTAAATGCTAGTGACATTTACATTCTGTTGTCGTATGTGGCTTTGCTATATAAAATTAAATTTTATTCATTCAAAACGATCAAATGTTGTTTCTAGTCATCTTTAGACATTCTTATCTCAAGATTAAAATTTCCACCTACATTTTTAATATTTTTATAGTTTTATTGAATGAAAATGAACTAAAGGCATACCTTGGATATATTGTAGGTTTGGTTCTAAATCACCTCAATAAAGTGAATATCACAATAAAGTGAGTCACATATATTTTGTTAATTTTCTAAGTGTATATAAAAGTTATGTTTATAGCATGCTGTAGTCTATTACATGTATAGCAACATTATGTCTTTAAAAAGTACCTGCCTTAATTAAAAATACCTTGTTGCTAAAAGATGCTGACACAGAGACATGAGGTGAGTACCTGCTATTGGAAAAGCAATACTGATAGACTTGCACAAACAAGGTA
The DNA here is from genome assembly GCF_037993035.2 of Macaca fascicularis. Taxonomy (NCBI): domain Eukaryota; kingdom Metazoa; phylum Chordata; class Mammalia; order Primates; family Cercopithecidae; genus Macaca; species Macaca fascicularis. Next base: position 89,403,202 of record NC_088380.1, on the reverse strand, counting down.
GCTATAAACCTTCAATTTATAAATAAATGTAATATCTGTGAAGTACAATGAAGTGAAATGCAATAAAACGAGGTGTGCCTGTATCATCCATCACCTGGAGCATGTTTGGTTCAACGTATTATGTAGAAATGCAAATTTATTTTTCTTTTAAATAACTAGCTAGGTAGTACATGGGCCTTTAGTGGGATATTACATTTAATATATAATTGGATATAATCCTGATATGCAGTGGGATCTATTTTGGACTCTCTTCTCTTTGTTTATTTGACTGACTATTCACCTTTCTTTATTTACTCTTTTCTTTCAGTCTCTTTTTGCCAGAGTAGCTTTGTGGTTAGTGGTTATTGTTGTTGATGTTCTGCTTCCCTCTCTATATCCCACTAATTTTTTCTTGAGCTTCTCATTATGTCTTTATTATCACCAGGTCAAGGCCAGTACAAATCCTATTATCAAGTTCTCTCACCGTGCCCTACAGTTCTCCCTTGCAGCACGTGACTACCATTGCCATTTTACACAAATTAATGGAACTCTTTCATTAACATCTGTTTTCCTCTTCAGACTCAGTAATATTAGGACGGGAACCGTGACTCTTTTTCTCACCATGCTATCCTCAGTGTCTGTTGTACTGCCTGGGACAGTATGGACTCTCAATAGCTTTGCATAACAAATGGTTTAGATCTCTGGGTTTTTTTCCTGAAATGATATTGCAGAATAAGTACTATGTTTAACTGATCAAAGTAAATGAGCTTCCCTATAAGATTTTTTTATATATGTTCAAATGTGACCCCTGTATTAACAATTACTGTGAGCAAGAAAATAATTACTATCTCTCTTATTCGGTGGATGAGAACACTAAGTCCAATGGAACATGGCAGTTAACTAGACGATTCAGTATTTAATACAATGTTATTTGATGTAAAATCAAGTTTTTCCTTATTCCATGCTTGATTACTGTGTTCATAATACCCACTTAATAATGGAAAGTTAATTTTTAGAATTGATCACAATTATCTGGAAAACAGATGGTTCAGAAAGAATATGTAATGTATTTATTTATTTCTACAAAAATTATCTATCTCCCTATGGTCACACCCCTCCTCCCTCCCCTGACACACATGCTAATATATACATTTTAGAGTATGGTAAATGGGTTGGTTGATATCTCTTGTAATTTTATTAATGCACTGATTTTTAAGTTGTTTTGCTTTGAAGTAACAGACGATTTTAGAGCAGCTTTAGATTTACAGAAAATTGAGCAGAAAGTACAGAGGGTTGTAATATTCATTCTCCCTCATAACTCATCCCATCCCCCTCTTATGTTAGTTTCCTGTAGTTTTAATAACTTACATTGGTGTGGCACAGTGGAAGAATTTTAAAGAAAATTAAAGAATTAATTATAGCACATTATTATTAACTAAAGTTTATAGTTAATATTAGATTGAATCTTCATGTTGCATAGTGGTATGAGTTTTGAAAAATGCATAATGTTATGTATCCACCATAACAGTTTCATGTGGAATATTTGCACAGCTTTAAAAATCCTTAAATCTCCAACGATTCCTTCCTTCCTTCTTTCAAATCCCTGGTGACTAGCAAACTTTACTGTCTGTATAGTTTTGCCTTTTCCAGAATGTGATGTAATTGATACCATACAGTATGTATCCCTTTCAGACTAGCTTCATTCACTAAGCAATATGTATTTAAGTTTCCTTTATGTTTTTTCATGGCTCGATAGCTGAAGATTTTTTATTGCTGAATAATATTTCATTGTATGGGTGTGCCACAATTTGTTCATCCATTCACCTTTGAAGAATATCATGGTTGTTTCCAAGTTTTGGAAATTATGAATAAAGTTGTTATAAAGTTTTGTGTACATTTTTTATGGACATACATTTTCAGTTCATTTGGATAAATACTGCATTTTCTGCAGTCTGTTTTCCCACTGCTATAAAGACATACCTGAGACTAGGTAATTTATAAAGGAAATAATTTTAATTGACTCAGAGTTCCACATGGCTAGGAAGGCCTCAGGAAACTTACAATCATGGCAGAACGCAAGAGAGAAGTAAAGAACATTTTATATGGCGGCAGGTGAGAAAGACAGCAAATGAGCCAAGAGGGAAGAGCCTCTTATAACATCATCAGATCTCATGAGAACTCACTCACTATCACAAGAACAACATGGGAGAAACTGCCCCTGTGATTCAATTACCCCCGACCTGTCTCTCCTTTGATACATGGGGGTTATGGCGGTTACAATTCAAGATGAGATTTTGGGTGAGGACACAGCCGAGACATATCAAATATCAACCAATAGTTGAATCATTAGGCAAGACTAGGGTTATGTAAATTCAAAGTGACTGGACCATTTTGCATTTCTACCAGCAATGAATGAGAATTTTGGTTGCTCTACATTCTTACTAACATTTAATGTCATCAGTATTTTAGACTTTAGTCATTCTAATAGGTTTGGAATGGTTTCTCATTGTGGTTTTAATTTACAATTCCCTAATTAAATAGGAAGTCAGGCATTTGTGTTTTCTTATTTGCTAGTTGATATATTATTTGCTGGATGTCTGTTCTGACCTTTTTTCCATTTATAAATTGAGTTTTTGTCTTATTGTCATGTTTTAAGGTTTCTTTGTATATTTTGGATACAAGAGCTTTATTGGATTTGTGTTCTATAAATGTTTTCTATCACTTTGTGGCTTGTCTTTTAATTTTATGAATAATGACTTTCACAAAACAGTTTTAAGATTTTATGAAGTCCAATTTGTCAATTTTTTTCTTTTATGAATATTGTTGGTACTGTATCTAAAATTCATCAACAAACCCAATTCTCGTAGATGTTATCTTTTACAAGTTGTATTGTTTTACGTTTTAAATTTTGCCCTATTATCCATTTTGAGTTAATGTTAATATTTGTAAATATCCGTGAAAGATTTTTTAAAATGTGTCTAGCATCTTTTTTTTTTTTTTTTTTTTTTTGCATGTTAATGTCTGGTTGTTCCAGCACCTTTTGTTAAAAAGCCTATTCTTTCTTCAATGAATTCCCTTTGCCTCTTTGTCAAAAATCAGCTAACTGTATTTCTGTGGGTTTAATTCTGTATGCTTCATTCTGTATTATTGATATATTTACCTATTTTTTCCCATACCATGCTGTCTTGATTACTGTGACTTTAGAGTAAGTATTAAAATTGGATAATGTCAGTCCTCCAACTTTGTTATTCTTCTTTGATATACTATATATAGGCTATTCTGGATCTTTTGCCTTTTCATATCAACTATAGAATAACTTTGCCAATATATACACAAAATATCTGGTTAGAATTTTGTTTGGGATTGCATTGACTCTCTGTAGATCAAGTTGGGAAGAACTGTCATCTTGATAATGTTGCCTTCCTATAAAAAAACCTATAGTATCTCTCCATTTGTTTCTTCTTTTATTTAATTCATCAGAGTTTTCCAGTTTTACTTAGAGAGATTTTGCAGATTTTGCACGTTTTGTTAGATTTCTATTTATGTATTTCATGTTTTCAGTGCTAATATAGCAGGCATTATATATCACTTTTAAATTTAAATAAATTATTAACATAAACTACATGCATTTTGTAATTTAAAAAATTATGTCTTTAAAACTTTCAGTATTGTTTATTATTTCCAGGAGAACATTTTTATTCTTTTGGACTTTCTACATGAATGAACATGTTATCTGCAAAAAGAGGTTTTATTTCTTTCCTTTCAATCTGTATACATTTTATTTCCTTTTTAAAAATTTCTTTTTTTTTTATTATTATACTTTAAGTTCTAGGGTACATGTGCATAACGTGCAGGTTTGTTACATATGTATAATTGTGCCATGTTGCTGTGCTGCACCCATCAACTCGTCAGCACTCATCAACTCGTCATTTACATCAGGTATAATTCCCAATGCAATCCCTCCTCCCTCCCCCTCCCCCCTCCCCATGATAGGCCCCAGTGTGTGATGTTCCCCTTCCCGAGTCCAAGTGATCTCATTGTTCAGTTCCCACCTATGAGTGAGAACATGCGGTGTTTGGTTTTCTGTTCTTGTTATAGTTTGCTAAGAATGATGGTTTCTAGCTGCATCCATGTCCCTATAAAGGACACAAACTCAAACTCATCCTTTTTAATGGCTGCATAGTATTCCATGGTGTATATGTGCCACATTTTCTTAATCCAGTCTGTCACTGATGGACATTTGGGTTGATTCCAAGTCTTTGCTATTGTGAATAGTGCCACAATAAACATATGTGTGCATGTGTCTTTATAGCAGCATGATTTATAATCCTTTGGGTATATACCCAGTAATGGGATGGCTGGGTCATATGATACATCTAGTTCTAGATCCTTGAGGAATCGCCATACTGTTTTCCATAATGGTTGAACTAGTTTACAATCCCACCAACAGTGTAAAAGTGTTCCTATTTCTCTACATCCTCTCCAGCACCTGTTGTTTCCTGACTTTTTAATGATTGCCATTCTGACTGGTGTGAGATGGTATCTCATTGTGGTTTTGATTTGCATTTCTCTGATGGCCAGTGATGATGAGCATTGTTTCATGTGTCTGTTGGCTGTATGAATGTCTTCTTTTGACAAATGTCTGTTCATATCCTTTGCCCACTGTTTGATGGGGTTGTTTGGTTTTTTCTTGTAAATTTGTTTGAGTTCTTTGAAGGTTCTGGATATTAGCCCTTTGTCAGATGAGTAGATTGCAAAAATGTTCTCCCATTCTGTAGGTTGCCTGTTCACTCTGATGGTAGTTTCTTTTGCTGTGCAGAAGCTCTTTAGTTTAATGAGATCCCATTTGTCAATTTTGGCTTTTGCTGCCATTGCTTTTGGTGTTTTAGGCATGAAGTCTTTGCCCATGCCTATGTCCTGAATGGTACTACCTAGGTTTTCCTCTAGGGTTTTTATGGTATTAGGTCTAACATTTGAGTCTCCAATCCATCTTGAATTAATTTTCGTATAAGGAGTAAGGAAAGGATCCAGTTTCAGCTTTCTACTTATGGCCAGCCAATTTTCCCAGCACCATTTATTAAATAGGGAATCCTTTCCCCATTTCTTATTTCTCTCAGGTTTGTCAAAGATCAGATGGCTGTAGATGTGTGGTATTATTTCTGAGGCCTCTGTTCTGTTCCATTGGTCTATATCTCTGTTTTGGTACCAGTACCATGCTGTTTTGGTTACTATAGCCTTGTAGCATAGTTTGAAGTCAGGTAGCATGATGCCTCCAGCTTTGTTCTTTTGACTTAGGATTGTCTTGGAGATGCGGGTTCTTTTTTGGTTCCATATGAACTTTAAAGCAGTTTTTTCCAATTCTGTGAAGAAACTCATTGGTAGCTTGATGGGGATGGAACAAAAAAAAGCAGGGGTTGCAATACTAGTCTCTGATAAAACAGACTTTAATCCATCAAAGATCAAAAGAGACAAAGAAGGCCATTACATAATGGTAAAAAGGATCAATTCAACAGGAAGAGCTAACTATCCTAAATATATATGCACCCAATACAGGAGCACCCAGATTCATTAAGCAAGTCCTTAGAGACTTACAAAGAGACTTAGACTCCCATACAATAATAATGGGACACTTCAACACTCCACTGTCAACATTAGACAGATCAACGAGACAGAAAGTTAACAAGGATATCCAGGAATTGAACTCATCTCTGCAGCAAGCAGACCTAATAGACATCTACAGAACTCTCCACCCCAAATCAACAGAATATACATTCTTCTCAGCACCACATGACACTTATTCCAAAATTGACCACATAATTGGAAGTAAAGCACTCCTCAGCAAATATACAAGAACAGAAATTATAACAAACTGTCTCTCAGACCACAGTGCAATCAAACTAGAACTCAGGACTAAGAAACTCAATCAAAACCGCTCAACTACATGGAAACTGAACAACCTGCTCCTGAAAGACTACTGGGTACATAACGAAATGAAGGCAGAAATAAAGATGTTCTTTGAAACCAATGAGAACAAAGATACAACATACCAGAATCTCTGGGACACATTTAAAGCAGTGTGTAGAGGGAAATTTATAGCACTAAATGCCCACAAGAGAAAGCAGGAAAGATCTAAAATTGACACTCTAACATCACAATTAAAAGAACTAGAGAAGCAAGAGCAAACGCATTCAAAAGCTAGCAGAAGGCAAGAAATAACTAAGATCAGAGCAGAACTGAAGGAGATAGAGACACAAAAAACCCTCCAAAAAATGAATGAATCCAGGAGTTGGTTTTTTGAAAAGATCAACAAAATTGACAGACCGCTAGCAAGACTAATAAAGAAGAAAAGAGAGAAGAATCAAATAGACGCAATAAAAAATGATAAAGGGGATATCACCACCGACCCCACAGAAAAATTTCTTTCACTAGAATTTCTAGTTAATGTTTAATAAGAGTGATGAGAGGAGATATTCCTGCCTTGCCTCTGACTTGGGGAATAGTTTGTTGTTTTTCAGCATTAAGTGTGTTAGCTGTAGTTTTTTGTTTTTTGGTAGATATTCTTTATCAAGTAGATTTAATTATGGTATATAATTCTTTTTATACATTGTTAAATTCAATTTGATAATATTTTTTTGAGAATCATTGCATCTATGTTTATGAGATATGTTGGTGTGTTTTTTGAAAAATAATTTTTATTGTCTGATTTTTGCTTTTTATGGTACTACTGGCCACACAGAATGAGTTAAAAAAGTATTTTCTCTGCTTCAATTAACTAGAACACATTGTAGATAAGTATTATTTTTTCCTTCATGTGTCATATAATTTATCAGTGAAATGATCTAGACCTAGGCTTTCTGTTTTGGAATGCTATTCATTATTGATTTAATATATTTAATAGCTATATGCCTATTTAGGTTATATATTTTTTCTTATGTGAATTGTCGTAGCTTGTGTCTTTAAACAAATTGGTTTATATCATCAAAGTTTTCAAATTTGTTGGCATAGCATTGGGCCCTCTTTCATCTCTGATATTAGTAATTTGTGTCTTCTTTCTCTCTTTTCATTTTTTTTTTTTAGTAGCCTGCCTTGAGATTAGTCCGTTTAACGTTTTCAAAAAAAAAAAAAAAAAATTTTGTTTGATTGATTTTTCTATAAAGATTTCATGTGTTTAATTTCACTAATCTTTGCTGTAATTTTTACTATTTCTTTTTTCTCATCTTACTTTGGATTTAATTTGCTCTTTTTCTTCTAATTTCCTACAGAGGAAGAATACATTATAATTTTTTATTGTTCTTCTTCCCTATTTATTCAATGTGTTGTTTCCCACTAAGCACTGTTTTTACTGCATTGAAAAAAATTGATTTTTCTCATTTAATTAAAAATACTTTAAATATTTTTTAGACTTCTTCTTTCACCTACATGGTATTTAGTTGTGTGTTTCCCAGTTTAATGTATTTGGGGATTTTCTAGTAATTTTTCTGTTATTGATTTCTTATTTAATTTCCTTGTGATCTGAGGGCATACTTCATTTAATTTCTTTCCTTGTAAATTTGTTAAGGTGTGTTTTATGGCCTAGAATATAGTCTGTCTTGAGGAATGCTCCCTGTATGCTTGAGGAGAATGTGTATTCAGTTGTTGGATAAAAAATTCTGTAAATGTCAATTAGATTAATTTGATTGATGTTACTGGCCATTTAAACCACAAACTTACTAATTTTATACTTGCTAAATCTGTCCATTATTAATAAAGGTGTGTTAAAATTTCTAACTATAGTAGTAGATTTATTTATTTTTTATTGAAGTTCTGTCAGTTTTTGCCTCACATATTTTGACACCGTTAGTCACATAAACAATAAAGATTGTTATATATTCTACATAATAATGAAGAGGTTCTTCTAGAGGTTCTTCATTTTAAATATTCTTCTAGAATCTCTTCATTATTATGTCATACCCCACTTTATCCCCAATAATTTCATCCTGAAGTATGCTTTTCTCAAATTAATTCAGCGATTCCAGCTTTTTTGCTATTAATGTCAACATAATATATCTTTATTCCTCTTTTTACTCTTAATCTATCAGTGTTTTCAATTTAAAGTGAATTTCTTATAGTCAACATATAGTTTAGAATTTTTGCTTTTTCTCTCTGACAGTGTCTTTTGTTGGTTAAACATATTTTTCTTCGATTTTTAGTGATGGCTTTGGTGTTTACAATGTACATTTACAACTAATCGAAATCCACTGTCAAATAACACTATACTCCACCAAGGAGAGTGCAGAGACATTATAACAGAGTACTCCCAATTTCTCTTCTCTATCTTCTATATCATTGTTGTAATTCATTTCATTTATCCTTTAGTTATCATCACCAATGAAAATTATCTGTTATATCAGTTAAGAAGAATCAAAATTAGATATTTTGTTCTATCCTTAATTATTTTTTCTCATATACTTTTCAGTTTTTTTTTTTTTTTTTTTTTTTGCCTGAGAAAGTCTTTATTTCTTCTTTATTTTTGACGGATAATTTCACTGGATACACAATTCATGGTTATTGGTGTTTTAACACTTTTTATATTTTATTTCCCTCTCCTTTTGTTTACATGATTTCTGAAAACTCCAATGTAATTCTTAACCTTGTTCCTCTACAGGTAAAGCATGGCTTCTTTAATTTTTTATTTATGTCTTTGATTTTCTGTAATTAGAGTATTATATCCCAAGGTTCAATTTTTTGTTATTTAGCCAACTTGGTTTGTTTTGAGCTTCTTGGGTCAGTGGTTTGGTAATTGTCATTCTGAGCCAATTTTACTTCAAACATTTCTTGGCCTTTACTCTTTCTTCTTCATTTTAAATATTCTCATTATATATGTTACATTTTGTAGTTACATCTCTTTCTAGATATTCTGGTTTCTATTTTTTTTCTTTTATTTTCTCTTTGTTTTTAGTTAGAGAAGTTTCTATTGATGTATCTTCCAGCTCACTGATTTTTTTTTTTTCTTCAGCCATGTCCAGTCTACTGATGATACAGTCAAAGACAGTATTCCTTCTGTTTCATCCTCTTTGATTTTTGTGATTTTCTTCTGATTCTTTCTTAGAGTATTAATCGCTTTGATTACGTTACCTGTCTTTCATTTTCATGTTGTCCACTTTTTTTTATTAGAGCCTATTAGAACCTCTTTCTCTATTAGTTAAGGCTCTCCAGAGTAATAGAGCCAGTAGAATGAATATTAGGAAGAATTGGCTCACACTATAACAAAAGTAAAGGAGTAGGGAGTTTATTAGGAAGAAATGGCTTCCTAGTGGTCATGATAATATTAAATGGAAATACTCTCTATATTAATGCAATATTTTAAATGATAGGTTTTAGTATTTAAACACTTTTCAACATAAAATATCTTAAAATCCTGTTTATCATTATTTAAACTTAGTATTCAGATGAAAAGGATGAAACGAATGTCAAACTGAATGTCAAACGAATGTCATTTGGTTATATTATTTGATATTCTCCTCTTTAAACAAAGAGAAAAGAATAACTCCGTCTGTGCTACACCTAAAATTTGGCATGCATTAATTTAAAATATCTCAGAAAGAGAAAAGATTATTTTGATTGATTAAGCTTTCTTCTCCTAGTAAGATAATTAGTATTTATTGTTTCAGCATCTCTCTCACTTAATCCCATAAAAAGTAACCAATTGGGAAAATGCTCTCCTTCCTGATATGTTGTCATTGAGGAAGAAAGTGACTGTGAATGATTGGAAGAAAGGGAACTTTATTATAATTGTGTGTCCTGGTCACAGACCAGTGCCACTAGGTATGGTATGTTACATTTATCCTCTTTTAATCATACACTGAAATGCAACACAATTATTTTTGCTCTCTCCAGAGCAAGAATGAGCTAAACTTATTCCACATAGCTAAGCTCTGGTCCATCTGCTGCCATTAATTTGAAGAAAATGAATTTAATTTAAATTCATTTTCAACCATGTCCATGCCAAGGTGAGTGGTGTTTGGATTGTGAGTGCGCTATTTTGGTGTGGAAGAGTGGTCCCGACCTTCTCACTTAAAAATACCCAAATAACTCTCTTTTGGTTCATTTTAGTGCATATATAAAATGTATGTAATAGAGTAAAAACATAAAAGAGGTATGATATGGAATAAAATGAGCTGTCTTTAAATTACTTCTCAGTTCATAAACGATTCCAAAATAATATTTTAATTTCTGTGTTCATCATCAAGCTCTCATTTTATTTGTTTACTAGAGTGGCAGAATAATCAAGAACATGAGCTCTAAAGCCAAATTACCTTTGTCCTCACCCCTCATTTGTATTCTACTGAACTGTAGTGAGAATCAAATGGATTGATACAAGTAACAGACTGGGAGCAGCTACTGGTACACAGCACACAGTATTAAAATACACAGTTTTTATTCTTTTCATTCTTTTATTCTTTTAAACACACAGTATTTAAAATACACAGTTTTTATTCTTCTTTAATTTAACGGGATTGGTTGTAAAGCTCTGAGGTAGGAATTTCATAATATGTGATAAATATATGCAAAGTCAACTTCAACAATAACAAAGATAAATGTATAAAAAGGTAAATATCTGTCACTCGAAGTCAGGTTTACCATGAGAAAAAAAGCAAAAGGAAATGTATAACGTACTATTTGAGCTGTTTTTTGGTGTTATTACAAAATAGTAATTAGGATGTACTATGTTGTATCCCCTCAACTGATTTATATTAAAATTGTATCATTCTGTCTAAAAGAGAGTTGTCTTTTTGGCAAAAGGGATTTATGGTATTGATTAAGTTACTATACATTTATTTTCTAGGCTGTTTATAACAGTTCTCTCATTCCCTCTCTGCCACAATCTGTGTAGCAGCAGTTGGGAAATATCCCCCTGTCTTATGATTCTGCCAATTTCCTTTTCCATTTTGTTTCAATTGAACATAATTCAAATTCAATTCCTGCCTATATTCCCATATTTTTATTTTATATTCTATTCAACCTGTTGAAATGTTATTATTATTTCTGACCTTTGCTTTTTTCACTCTCAGTTACTAAACTTGACTTTATCCACGCCACATGTCTGCTCCATTCTTAGTTTCCCAAAGAACTAACTAAAGTTGACACGTTAGGAAAAGTATTTTTATGTTTTATGTTTTGTTTTATTTTATTTTATTTTATTATTTTATTTAGACAGAGTCTCACTCCCCCACCCAGGATGGAGTGCAGTGGCTCGATCTCGGCTCACTGTAACCTCCGCCTCCCGAGTTCAAGGGGGTCTTCTGTCTCAGTCTCCCGAGTAGCTGGAATTACAGGCATGCACCACCACACCCGGCTAATTTTTGTATTTTTACTAGAGATGGGGTTTCATCATGTCGGCCCGGCTAGTCTCAAACTCCTGACCTCAGGTGATCCGCCCGTCTCAGCCTCCCAAAGTGCTGAGATTACAGGCGTGAGCCACTGTGCTCGGCTGGAAAAGTCTTTTTATTATTACTGTTATGAATGGTATCTGCCAGTAGGCAGTGCAAATATTGCATATGTATATCATTTACTCCTCAAAATAAACCTATAAAATAAATATTATATTTGTTTTAATTTTACAACAAAGAATCTGAGCCACAGAGAGATTAAAGAATTTGACTAGGGCAATATAGCTTTACTATAATTGGCAATACATCGTAGTGGGTCCATATATTAGGAATATTGATAGAGAAATGCTATTATTTTATGATAAATGAGAAGTTCATTTAACAAATGTTTACTGAAACATTTTGCTCTATATATTTTTAGTTCTTCAGAGTTTATACAAATTAATTAAATTATATTCTATTCTATTTAAATTCTGGCTAACCTGTTATAAATTAATTTCTAGTAGTCTAGCAAGAAATTAACCAGAATAGGGTAATGGAAAATTGTTGAACAACAACAACAACAGCAAAGAGGAATAGTATGATTGAGTTCAAAGGGAAAAGAGTCACATATGACATAAATTGGAATAAAGAAAGTAGCAATTTGTGCTGGTACTGATATACAACCGGGCCACAGAGAAGGAAAGGACTCTCTATGCCTATTTGAAATCTGGTCTTTGATATGTAGTCATCAATGAAATCATTGTATAGAATTTAAGTTTTTTGTTTGTTTGTTTGTTTTCCTAAAGTCCAATTCATCCTCCTAAATGAAGTTAACCTGCAGTCAGAGATAGAGGTTAACAAAAAGTAAAAATTGAAAAACAGTCTTTCTTCTGGATTTTCTTTTAAAGGCAGGGGATGTCTCCAAACATTATAAAATTCTGAATTATATACACAAAAATATGGTTGCTACTAAGTTAATTATACATTAACTCCAGAAATCTTTCAGTGGGAGAGAAGATGCATGCTCAGAGTATTAAATCTGCCAATGATTTACATAGCTTCCTGGAAAGAATGTAATTAGAATAAAATTTTGCAGCTAAATAGAAAGCTGATACACCAAGAAATATTAATTAAAATAGTGGTGATCTATCTTAAGAGAGATTTTTTGAATTAGCTACTGAATTAAAAGAGTTTAAAAATACAACTAAGTGATATATATATATGTATACACACGCATATATATACACATATATATTTGATAACAAGTATTTATTAGCATTTATTTGGTTTTCAGTTATATCACAGAAGTTATTCTTTCTCTGTCTCTAAATCTATCTTTCTATCTATCTAGAGAGAATGACTTCTGTGATGTAACTGAAAAGCAAATAAATACTAATAAAGTGATACTATTTTGTGGTTTTGCTTGTGGCAAAATTGGAGCACACATAGGCACAAGTCAATTTGTATCAGTATCACATGATTCCCCTCTTGGTGGAACAAGCCAGTATAAAGAATTTGCAGTTGAGGTGACAGATTACAGGGTTAAGTAAATCAGTGTTCCTCCTAGCCATGCAGGAAGAGTGAAGATTTGACTAAGCATAAGTTTTTAGTAAGCCCTGAGGTGAGCTTTAACTTCATGTTGAACTCTAGAAACAGGTTCAAGTGTATAATTATTAGATGTTCAGAAATGTTGCCAATGGCATTAAGGACCAAATTATGTTGTTGGGCAGTTTCTTATTTTCTGCTAACTTGTTTAAAAGTTCACGTTTTTTAGCTCTAACATGCTTTTATCATTTTGTCCATTGTGAGGTTTGAGGAAAAACAAACAAAAACAATGACCAGAATGTGTATGCATACCTCTGTGTGTGTAGCTGTGTTTGTGTGTGTGTGTATCTGTGTGTGTGTGTGTATCTGTGTGTGTGTGTATCTATGTGCGTGTGTGTGTGTGTGTGTGTACGTCTGTGTGTGCTTGTACAATTGGTTCTGAGTACATTTTCCTAACTCAGAATCTTAGATTGATTTTATGTAACCAACAATTCACTTGGAGTCTTCTTGGATCTTAGCAATATTAAATTATAAATGCTTGAGACATAACTAAATATGCATTTTTCAGATTTCCAAAGATACTGTTTCATTTGGTCCTGAACTAGTCCCAGAGTAAATGCACTTGCATTCTCTCTATACAAAGTTGTATTACTAAAATGCATAGAATGAAACATCTGACTCACATAACCCTGCCTTTTACTTTTCCACAGATATAGTTTTATACACACACAACTTATAGTCAGTTATATAATTTATAGATTCCCAAAACATCTCACATTAAAATATACAGTACTGTCCAATTGATTTTCAAGATGCCTAAAATTTATGTGATTATTACTGTTTTTCTAAGTTTGAAAAATATAAAATATCATTTATGCCACTACCATTTCCATCGTATTTTCCACCGTGTTTTGAATATCTTAAACAAACAGTATAAATGTGTTGAGTGAATGAAAATATTGTATACTTTAGTTCTTAAATCCAGCACGTTATGTCTGTGTCAACTTGTATTCCATAATTTCATCTCAGTCATTGATAAAAATGTACAAGTGTGAATCACCAATGCATTGGAACAGATTGTTGTGTCAAGAGAAGATCAAGTTGAAATTTTAAGACAAATGTCCTCTCTTGTTTTGGGTGGAAAAAAAAGACTAGAAAAATCTAGAAATTGGTTGTTATGGAAGAATTGGACCAAATATAGGGCCTTAAGAAGTCAAGAGTGGGAAGTGGAAGGGATCTTGAGAATTTTTTTTTTTCGATTTTACTTATCGTCAGTGATGTACTTCTACATCTCATGCAAAATGTGAAAATGACTTAGGAGACATCATGACCCAAGTCCTCTCCTATGATATAGTTAATATTATTTATACAGACTCAGTGACATGTACACGAACCCGTTGATAAACAGTTCCAAGTACTATAGATCACCAATTACTTTTGACTGACAGGTTACTATTTTCCTTAATATCTGTAAAAATATGAGTGGAAATTTTCTCCCAGAAAGAAAAGGTAGTTGTGTTTCCACTTACTTTGCTGTTTTTTTTTTTTTCCCTTGAAATGCATTACTTTTGCTAGTATAAATATCATTCTGTAAACTGACACTTTCATGCAGGCTTTCTAAATGTGCTGAATTTATATCTATTATTAGTGGAAGACAATACATAATTATCCAACTTCACACTACAACACATTTTGAAAGCTTTTGGAAAGATTGGAACATATTCAAATTACAGTTTACATCAACATAAGTCAACCATTCGTGTGTTCTCATTCTAGCTTAAAGCAAGCTGGCAGACCTAGCAGGAACCTTACTCCAAGTCACAAACAACTTCATTTACAGGCTAAAGAAAATATCTATACCAGTAGGGAACTCTGTTGCAACGACTTGGCATGGTTAACTAAACTCACAAGAGAAAATATGTACAAAGGTTTAAAGATTACATTCAAATGAATTTCTTTGTGCCAGTTGAATTGGATCATTACACCAGAACTGAGACACAATAAGTATTTCCAAATTAACCTAACCATTACAGATTCAAATAAAGTATCACATTACCACAGCCCAATATTCCTCCACTTACTACGTAATGTTTAATGTATAATTTCTCCTATGGGTTTTCAATGTTCTGCCTAATGTACTGTTCTTTTTTCACTAATATTAAACTTGGTTAAGAGATTTGCTAATACTGATTTAGTTAGTTCCAGTTAAATTAATTTAAATAAAATATAAATATTGTGACATAGAAAATAATGTAATTGATACTTAGAAAAATAAAAATGTATACAAATTGCTAATAGAAAATAAATGATATGATATAGTTTGGAGTCTGCTCATGATCAATTTTATGGTATTTGGAAATCATCAAATTGAGTTGAGTTTATTTATCTATTTGGAAAATTAGGAAAAATGGGTTTGCTACTCAAGTATTGTCCTTAGATCAGTCATATTATCATCTGGAATGGTGACAGAAAGGCTAGCCTAGATTCTCTACCCCAGGCCTACTGAGTCAGATCTGTATTTAAACAAAATATCAGATGAGCTGACAGTTCATTGACTTTTGAGAAAACATTGACCTAGAAGACTTCAATCACTTTTATTGTTATCACTTTTATCTGTTTCTCTGTCTCTCAGTCACAGTCACAGGTCTTATCTGAAAAGTAGAACAATTATCATAGCTGGGGTTGCTTCTAATAAAAACAATGATAAATATAAGTTCTATTTATTGCCCTTTTATGAAGTTGTCTATAGAAAACAGAATAATAACAAACAATTTAATGTATTTCTGTTGTAACATTAAAATGGCTTTAAAATTTGGAAATGTGGTCAGCACTTACGTCAACAAGTTATAATTTGATATTCATTATATAAAGATCTGATAACTATTTCTAGGAACAGACTTTTTCTTTATAGCATCCTAATTTTGCAGCATGAAATATGTGGCAAATGGGAGGTAGGATATACTTTATTAATTACTATTTCACAATTCATTTTGCACAAATTGGTTGAAAAACATAACTATAAATGTTAAATACACAAATTAAATAATTAAACTAGAATATAATGGTTCTATCATTGCAGTGATACTTGTTTACTTTTCTATAACTACTTACAGATGAACATACACTGACACTCATAAATTCCTATATATATATATATGATCACTTAATATTTAGCCTACAAATTAAATTCCAATGTATTTCTTTCTTCTTCCCAATCTTATATATTTGAAAATGGTACAAATGATACAAATTCTTAAGGACATTGAAAAATCTCATATTAAGAGCAAGGCTTTATGTTTAATTTTATATTTTGCATATGCTAATAATATTTATTTTTGCTGTTTAAATATATATTCAGATATCAAAAAGAATATTTTTCTTATATAACTTGCTAGGCTATTCAGCACTTCTTAATTATAAGAACTGAGTATCAAAATAGCTTTACTTACTAAAGATATTTTAACATCTTTAATGCGTTCAATGCTGTTTCTTTTTTTAAATTTTAAAATTAACTACAAAGTGAAGTTTTGCCTATGTGGACAATTACATAGGAATAGACAACATGATGCATATTTAGTTTTAAATGGGTGTTGTTGACATTTGTAACAGAAAATATCAAATGCTGTAACACTATCTTGAATTATTCTGAATTATCAATCATCCATGCCAATTAGGTAACGGCTTCCTATTAAGGTTAATGGAAGTTGAAAATAAATCTCCATGAATAAAATTTAGGCTATTCAAATATCCCAATTACTTAGGGCTTAAGTGTCTGTGATAGTCACCCTTTAAAGAAGGCAAATGTGTTTACTAGAAGCCCTTGGCTAATAATAAAGCAAATTTTAAAGTGGTGCTTAATGGATATGGTCAGAAAAAAATGCCTGAATTCGGGAAAACAATCGAGTTGTTAGACATTAAATCTTCTGAAATCAGTGTTGCATGCTGCCATCCCTAAAAGGTCAAATTTTAACTGAGTGTGTTTTGGTAAAATCATCCTGTAGAGGAAACGATTGGTAGTATTTTTTCTTAATTTCTTAAGAAAAAAGATGGAATAAATTCTGATTTCCTATTTTCCCTTTATTTACTTCTCTGTCCTCTTCAACTTTTCACCTGAATCTCTGGATTTTCTTAGATTCTCTAGGTTGTGTGCATCTCTTCCCTTCAACCTGCCCACCCAATTGTTCATCAACTCTTCCTTTTCCTCTATTTAAATCATTCCTAGAATTACATAAAAAAAATCAACCATTTTATTCTTAAATAAATATTTCTATTTACTTATATAAGTTTTGATTGTCTCTTGTCTGAGCTTAAGGAATGAGTCTTTCTGTTCTAGTTTCTACTCACTCTAAAATATGTTCCACAAGGTAGCCAGTTTTTCTTCCAAAATGAATATTTGATTATATTTCTCCCCTTACCAACCTTTAGATCTTTTCTAATCCAAACCCTTTTATATCACATTCAAGACTTTCCACAATCTGGCATCAAACTGCACTTCCAAACTTAAATGAAAATGTCCTCTTTATGTTCTAATTTCAGTAAAAGCTCATCGTTCTCTTGAGCAAGAAATGCATTTACATGCTTCATTTTTTTTCCTTAGGTTCCCTCTGCTTATGTCTATTGCCACTAACTTTGTTTGAAAGCACTAATTAATTGTACTTTGTTGGAAGCTTTTCATTTCATTTCATTGTTCATTTATTTATTAGACTATCAAGCACCTACCACAAAATAGACACTCAAATTGCGTGTTTTCAATTAATGAAACACTGCAGATTACAATTTGTAGATACTTTCTTAGTCTGGTTAAAATATATATGATATCTGGTTCCAAAATGGTGGCATAGAAGCAGGCTGGCCTCAGTCCCCCCCCACAAAAAAACAAAACCAAATACACTGCGCCGAGGTTTTCACCAGCAGTATCTCAGATCTCAAATGTGAAGCTGAGACAGTTCCACAGAGAAGTGGAAAAATTTCCAAGCAGATGGTAAGATAGTTACACTTTCATCCCCATAATGCCTTCCCACAATCTCCCTGACATCAAGTGCCTAAAATTTTTCCTGACACTCATAATTTGTATACTGGAAAAAGTGAGAATGTGGTGGACAGCCAACTTCCCCATCATCTTGGATTCCCTGGTAGAAGATTTGTCCCTGACTTAATGCCTGGAAAGCATCACAATTGTCTGAAGGGTGAAATATCCCGGAAGGCAGGAGGAGATAAAGCGGAGAGGTAGAACTCTTAACCTCAGCTCTAGAAACTATGCTCTGTAAGTTGGCCAAAAACGTCAGCAAATCAGAGTGGCTGTTTAGCAGCAGCGTGCTGTAGGTTTGTTTCACAGGTCACTTACACAAAAACCTCTAGCCAGCCTTCTCAAGCTGCCAGGATATCTCTTTGAAACAATGTGCTGCCTTTAAAGAAGGGTAGCACATTGATTGTCTACTACAGCTGAGGTGAACCTTGGCTTAAGGTGCCAGCTAGAGCCATAAAGAAAGCAGTCACCTAGCAGTTAAAAAAACCCTCCAAACAAATGTGTCTGATAAATACTCAGATAAGCAAGACAGAGAATACTGGAATAAATAACTAATACTTTAATAAAAATACATAGACATACATTCACAAGAAACAGCAGCTTACAAGGAACCATAATATCCTCAAATGCGCAAGGCAGGGAACAAGTAATTGATCTTAATGAAACAGCAAATATGAGCTCTCTCAACAAATATTTAGAATATAAATTTTCAAGAAGCTCAGTCTTCTCTAAGGTAACAAAGAAAAGCAATTCAATAATTTATTAGAGAAATTTGGCAAGAAGATTTAAACACTAAAAAAAAAAAAAGCTCAGAAATCTTGGAACTGAGAAATACACTTGCTGAAATTGAAAGTTTATTAGAGGCTCTCAAAAACAGAAGGGGTCAAACACATGAAAAAATCAGTGATCTTGATGACTATTTAAAAATACACAGTCAGAGGGAAATAAAATTTAAAAAAAGGGATGAAGATAGAAGATCTACAATATATAGAAAATTATCTTAAATGGCCAAATTTAAGAAAACTGGTGTTCATGAGAGAGTTGAGCAGAAGCGAGGCAGAAAGCGTATTCAAAAATATAATGATAGAAAATTTTCCCAAACATGAGAAATATATAAGTATCCAGGTACAAGAAGGTCAGAAAAGACCACACAGATATGAAGTGACCTCAAGGCACATACTAATCAAACTCTCAAATGTCAAGGAAAAGAAAAGGTCCTATAAGCAGCAAGAGAAAAGAAGCAAATAACAAATAAAGGAACTTCAGTTCATCTGGCAGTAGACTTCTCAACAGAACCATCTATACGAACCAGGAGAGAATGTAAAAACATTTTTCAAAGCGATGAGATAAAAATATTTTGTTATATCTATATTTTGTTACAAGCCTCATGTTAACCAGAACACAAAAGCCTATTATGAATTCATTCAAATATAAAGCAATGAATTAAAACATATTATCAGAAAAATATCAACCCTAACAGAAGACTTTAAAAAGAGAAGAGAGTAGTTACAAAACAACCGTAAAACAAGAAACAGTAAGTCCTTACTTATCAACAAAAACACTCACTGCAAATTGATTCAATGATCTAATTAAAAAGCATAGAGAAGTTGAATAGATTAAAAACAAAATAAGAGCTAACTACATTCTGCCTATATTAAACCAACTCAACCTTTAAAGGCCCACATAGACAGAAAGTGCAGTGGTGTAAAAAGATACCTCATACAACTGAAAATGGAAAAAGAGCAAGAGTAACTATATTTATTATATTAGATAAAGTATACTACAAATTAAGGACTATAATAAAAGACAAATAATGTCATCATATAATTATGAAGGGATCAGTTCAGTAAGAGGATAGAATGATTATAAATAACTATGCAACCAACACTGGAACTCTCAAGTATACAAAGAAAATAGATTTAATGATAAAATAATAAAATGATATAATCTAAATTAAAGATATTAAATTGATTATAAAATATAAATTAAAGATATTAAAATAGATCTAGTGATAAAATATTGAAATAGATGTAATCGAAATCTAAATGGGATATTTAATAGATCTACTCTGTCTAATGGGAGAGATAGATTGCAAACAATAACAGTAGTGAACTTTAACACTCTCAATAATGGGCAGATCATCCAGACAAGAAATCAAAAAAGAAGTTAATCAGAGATAACTGTACACTAGACCTAGTAAACCTAACTAACACAGAGCATTTCACCCAGCTGCTACAGAATATACATTATTTTCATTAGCACATGGAATATTCTCCAAAACAGATCATATCTTATGCTGCTAGATATCAACAACAAGAGGAACCTCAGAAACTTCACAAACATATGGAAATTAAATAACACACTTTATTTATTTATTTATTTATTTATTTATTTATTTATTTATTTATTTTTGAGACAGAGTCTTGTTCTGTTGCCAGGCTGGAGTGCAGTGGCATGATCTCAGCTCACAGCAACCTCTGCCTCCAGGGTTCAAGTCATTCTCCTGCCTCAGTCTCCCACGTAGCTAGGATCACAACACACGCTACCACGCCCCGCTGATTTTTGTATTTTTACTAGAGGCGGGGTTTCACCATGTTGGCCAGGATGTTTTCGATCTCTGATCTCTTGACCTTGTGATCTGCCCGCCTCGGCCTCCCAAAGTGCTGGGATCACAGATGTGAGTCATCGTGCCCAGTCATAACACACTATTAAATGACTAACGGAGTCAATTCAGAAATTAAGAAAGAAATTTAAAAGTTTCTTGACAAAAATGCAAAAGAATACAACACACTGAAATCTATTCAATATGGCAAAAGCAATATTAAGAGGGAGATGAAAAGCAATAAACACTAATATCAAAACATAGAAAGACTTCAAATACACAATCTAATGATGCACCTCAAGAAACTACACAAGAAATAACAATTTAAATCTAAAATTATTAGAATAAAGAAAATAATAAAGTTCAGACACATATACCCATGTAACAAACCTGCTCCTGTACCCTATGAAGCTAAAATAAAAGCTGAAATTTAAGAAAACATTTACAACCCACAAAAGTTAAAAATAAATGTTATAAAATTTAAAAAGCACTTACCACTTTTAACCTACTATTAATAACTAAACTTTGTGAAGTTACTTAGAATTAGATACTATTCTGATTAATATTTTAATTTATTTTTGTAATTCTCACATAGTCTAAAACAACATATAGATTGTGCTAAGGGCTCAATATATATCTTCTAAATGACTGAATAAAAAGATCAAAGCAGAAATAAATAACAGCGAGACTACAAATTACAGAAGATAAGCAAAGCAAATATGTTTTTCTTGAAAAAAAATTAACAAACCTTCAGTTAGACTAAGAAAAAGAGAAAGACCCCCAAAAAATAACATCTGAGTTGAAAAAGAAGATATAACAACAGACATACAAAGAATCACTACAGATTATTAGAAGCATTTGCTCATAATACACCAACTAATTGGAAAACGTAGAGGAATTGTGTACATTTCTGGACACATACAACCTACAGAGATTAACCCATGAATAAATGGAAAACTTTGATAAACCCATAACAAGTAGTGATATAGAAGCAGCAATAAAAAGTCTCCCATCAAAGAAAAGCCCAGGATCTGAAGCCTTCACTGTTCATTTCTACTATACATTTAAAGAAGAACTAATAGCAATTCCACTCAAACTTTTCAAAAAATTGACGAGAAAGATATACTTCCAATCTCATTCTATGAGGCCCGTATTACCTTGATACCAAAACAAGACTGGTACACAACATGAAAAAATTTATAGGACAATATCCCAGATAAACATGGATGTAAAAATTCTCAAGAAAATACTGGCAGACCAAACAACACATTAAACAGATTATTCACCATTATGAAATGGTGCAAGGATAGTTAGCTCAATATATGTAAATAGATAAAAATGAGATATATCACATTACCAAAACCAAAAACAAAATCATATAATCATCAATATGATCAGCTTGAAAAAGCATTCAATAAAATTCATCATCGTTTTATAATAAAAACACTCATCCACTTGATTATAGAAGGAAAATATCCAAAAATAAGCCATATATGAGGAACCCACGGCTACCATCCTACTGAATAAGAACAAATTGAAGGCCTTTCTCTAAGATCTGGAATTTTAAAAGGATGCCCACTTTCACCACTTTTATTCAGCATAGTACTGGAAGTCCTGGCTAAAATATTTAGACAAGAGAAATAAAGGGCATCAAAGAAGCATAATCTTACACAGATGACATAATCTTATACTTAGAAAAACCCAAAGACTCCACAAAAATTGTAAAAACTGATAAACAAATTCAGTAGTAAGAATATATATGTACAAAAATCAGTAGCATTTATATATGACTGAAGTGAATAATCTAAAAAAGACATCAAGAAAGCAATCTTATTTACAATAGCTATAAAATACCTACAAATAAATTTAACCCAAGAAGTGAAAGATCTATAAAACAAAAGTTATAAAAGCCTAATAAAAGAAATTGACAATTGACAAGGACACAAAAAATGGAAATATATTGCATGCATGTGGATTGAAATAATTAATATTGTAAAAGTGAACAATACTATACAAAGTAATTCATAGATTCAATGTAATCTCAATTAAAATTTAGATGACATTCTTCACAGAATTTTTTTTTTTTAATGCTAAAATTTATATGTAACTACTGAAGCCTCCAAATAGCCTAACAGTCATGAGCAATAACAGAAAACACTGGAGTCATCACACTGTCTGACTTTAAAATTTACTACAGAACTATAGTCATCAAAACAGCATGGTACTGACATAAAAACAGACACATATACCAATGGAAAAGAATAGAAGACAAATACAAATTCGTACACTTACAGTCAACTTATATTTGACCAAGTTGCCCAGAACATACAATGGAGAAAGGACTGTCTTTTCAACAAACGTGCTGGGTAAACTAGATAACTATATGCAAAAAAATGAAACTAGATCCCTATCTCTCACCATATACAAAAATCAAATAAAAATTAAAGACTCAAATCTAAAACCTGGAATTATGGAATTCCTAGAAGAAAACCTTGGAGAAACATTCCAAGACATTAGTCTAGCCAAAGATTTCCTAAGACAGACCTCAAAAGCACAGGCAACCAAAGCAAAAATGGACAAATGGGATTATATCAGCTAAAAACCTTCTGTACAGCAATAGAAACAATCAACAAAGTGAAGAGACAACCTACAGAATGGGAGAAAATATTTGCAAACTCTCCATGTGACAAGAGATTAATAACTAGGAGCTCAAACAACTCAACAACAAAAAAAAAAGTGATTCAGTTTTAAACTGGACTAGGGTAGACACAGTGGCTCACTCCTGTAATCTCAGCATTTTGAGAGGCTGAGGCCAGAAGAGCACTTGAGGCCAGGAGTTCAAGACTAGCTCTGGAAACATAGTGAGTTCCTATCTCTACGAAATAATTATAGGAAGTTAGCCAGGCATAGTAGTGCACACTTGTAGTCCCAGCTACTGGAGAGGCTGAGGCAAGAGAATCAATTAAGGCCAGGAGTTTATTGTAGTGAGCTATGATCTCACCATTGTACTCTAGACTGGGCAACAGAGCAAGATTCTATCTCAAAATAAATAAATAAATAAAATGAATAAAAATATGAATAGATATTTTTCAGAAGACATACAAATAGCAGGAAGGTATGAGAAAAATGCTCAACATCAGTAATAATCAGAGAAATTCAAATCACAACTACAATGAGATATTACCTCACCCAGTTAAAATGGCGTTTATTAAAAAGGTAATGATGGATGCTGGTAAGGATGTGGAGAAAGGGGAAAGCTCATACTCTGTTGGTGGAAAAGTGAATTACTACAGTCGCTGAAGAGAATACTATAGAAATTTCTCAAAAAAAAAAAAAAATTAAAACTACCAGCAATTTTGCTAGTGCATAATATATCAATAAAATCAAAAGAAAATCAACATATCAAATAGATATCTACACTCCCATGTTTATAGCACACTATTCACAATAGTCAAAATATGAAATCAACCTAAATGTCTATCAATGCATGAATGAAGACAACTGTGATGTATATACACAATAGAATACTATTGGCCATAATAAAGAAGAAAATCCTGTCATTTGCAGCAACATGGATGGAACTGGAGGTCATTATGTTAAGTGAAATAAGCCAGGCACAGAAAGACAAATGCCACATACTCTCACTCTTATGTGGGAACTAAACAAATTGATTTCATGGAGGTGGAGAGCAGAATGATGGTTACTAGCGGCTGGGAATAATGGTGAAAGTTAGATTATGTTAGTAGTCTAAAACAAGTTCATCTGATTTTTTTTATGTGTAATTATTGACAACCCAAATTATGAAAAAAAAAGTAAATATGGTGAGTTCTACATGGAAAAAGAGAGTAAAATGGTGGTTACCAGAGGCTTTGGATGAGGAATTGGAGAGATGATGGTGGAAAGGCACATTTTAGTTTGGAAAGGTATCTATAGTATGTCATAGTGACTATAGTTATTAGCAATATATTGTATGCTTGAAAATTGCTAAAACAGTAGATTTTAAGTGTCCTCACCATACAAATAATGTGATGTAATGTGTATGTTAAATAGCTTTAGTTATTCCATATATCATTATGTTATATAACATAAATACATATGACTTTTAATTTTCTAATTTCCTTTTTAAAAATAGGATAAAATGAGACAAAAACATAGAGCTCTAGATGTAATTTTTATGCCAATATATCTTTTTTTTTGTTTCAGTTATAATAAAAACAAACATGTGTCTTAGAATAAAAGTAACAAGAAAATTAATTTTCAGGAGCTGAAAAGTATGTACTTGCTCCTTGATGTTTTGAACTAATGGATAATGAAGTTTAAGGCTTGCTGCCGGCTGGCGTGGTGACTCACACATGTAATCCTAGCACTTTAGAATGTGAAGGCAGGCGGGTTGGTTGAGCTCAGGATTTTAAGACCAGCCTGAGGAACATGGCAAAACCCATCTCTCCAAAAAAAAAAAAAAAAAAAAAAAAAAAAAAAAAAAAAAAAAAAAAAAAAAACTAGACGGGCATGGAGGTACATGCCCTGGCTCCTGGGGAGATTGAGGTGGGAGGACGCTTGAGCCCGGATAGGTCTAGGTTGCAGTGCGCTAGCGATTGCACCACTACCCTCCAGCCTGGGCAATAGAGTTAGAACCTGTTTATAAAAAGAAAAAAAAAAAATAGCCTAATATATTTAAATAAATATTTAAAAAGGTATCTGTGAAAACAAAAACTGACCGTTTATTTTTGTCATAGGAAAATTCTAATCATTGTTATTTAATAAAATTATACCATTATTGTATGTTCAACATGCAGACAGATGTAACTCACTAAATTTCTGTAATTACTCTGTAGTTAAGTTTCTTACAATATTAGTGAAATAGTATAGCTTGCAAAATATCATAGAGGAAGACACGTCCATCTTTGAGACAGTGCCTACATAAGACTATTACAAATAATTTGACTAATAATTATATTCTATTTCGTTGATGCTGGTCACTAATCGCCAGTTTCCTGCACAGAAGTTTCTGAGTATGGTGAAATAAATTGTTAATTCTAAAGTGGCTGCCTTTTATAAGCATTATCAATGGTGAAAAAGGGGCTGTTATTCTAATGCTTTCAATTAAGACTGCTTTGAAAAAAAGCCTATTATCTATGCCAAGGCAAGCAGAAGAAAAACTGAAGTTGGGATTTTGATACTGGATTACAATTTTATTATTCACAAGACTTCTATCCCTGACATGAAACCTTTCTTGCTCCTCTGAGCAAGAAGAGAGATTTTCTTGACACTTAACAATGTGTGGCCGGGCGCGGTGGCTCAAGCCTGTAATCACAGCACTTTGGGAGGCCGAGACGGGCGGATCACGAGGTCAGGAGATCGAGACCATCCTGGCTAACACAGTGAAACCCCGTCTCTACTAAAAATACAAAAACTTAGCCGGGCGAGGTGGCAGGCGCCTGTAGTCCCAGCTACTCGGGAGGCTGAGGCAGGAGAATGGCGTGAACCCGGGAGGCGAAGCTTGCAGTGAGCTGAGATCCGGCCACTGCACTCCAGCCTGGGTGACAGAGCGAGACTCCGTCTCAAAAAAAAAAAAAAAAAAAAAAAAAAACAATGTGTGATTACTTCATCAGTAATGTATGCGCTGCTTTTTAAAAAATCAGATTATGCACATTTCAGCAATTTTTGAGTGCCTATCAGTAACTGTTACACTCTAACCATTAAACCACACTGATTGACCCAGGGGTGGCCAACTGATCTCTGCTGTTTCAACCATATTTCCCTGGAGACAAAAAAAAAAAAAAAGGAAACTGAAAGAACACACTGTTTAGTTCTAATAAGAAAAAGGCAAATAGTATATGTAGAAAGTCTATAGTAATGCAAAGGCAAAAAGTAGATAGTAAAAAAAAAAAAATACAGAATGATGAATGCCGACTGTAGATCTTTGTAGATTCTGTTTATCAGGTAAGGACGTTCCTATTTAATATGAGTTTGTTGAGAATTAGAATCAAAAAGAAGTGATGACTTTTGTTCATTGCTTTTTAAAATGTTTACATATATTGTGATAAAAGCATTTTTTTATCCCTTATTTTAACATAAAGTATCACACTAAAAACTTTTCCAATATTATGCCAACATTGCATTCCTAAGATAAATGTTATTTGATTTGATAGGATTTTATATTTTTTAACTGCTAAATATATTTGAAAATATATTTTTAAAGAATTATTAATCATGGCCGAGCACAGTGGCTCATGCCTGTAATCCCAGCACTTTGGGAAGCTGAGGTGGGTGAACCACTTGAGGTTAGGAGTTTCAGAGAACCCTGGCCACTATGATGAAACCCTGTCTCCACTGAAAATACAAAAATTAGCCTGGTATGGTGGTGCATGCCTGTAATCCCAGCTACTCCAGAGGCTGAGGCAGAATAGCTTGAACCCGGGAGGTGGAGGTTGCAGTGAGCCGAGATTGTGCCACTGTACTCCAGCCTGTGCGACCGGGCAAGATTCTCTCTCTCTCTCACACGCCTCCCCGCCCACTCCCCCCACACACACATATAATTATTCGTCATGAAGGAAAATTTGTTCATAATGTCTTTGCCTGATTGTGGTATCAGAGTTATGTTGGCCTCATAAAATGAATCAAAAAGTGTTCAATTTTTGGCACTATTTTCAAAGAGTTTGTAGAAAATATATAGTTTCACCTTAAATGGTTGATTAACAGAATATTGATTTCTAATACCATTCTCTAATAAAAGAAATTAGAATTTGTTGAATAAAGGGTTGATTCAAGGACTAGGGCAGGAAATATACAAGAGAAGCCTGGAGTATCTAGTACTCCAAAAAGCCAAAAAACAAGAAAGTACCATAAAACAAGCAAAAGAAAACAAGTCATAGTGAAGGACATATCTGAAAGGGGCACAACTAAAAGCCAACTGAAAGAGCTTCCAAGGGAGAAAGCTGAAACAATTTGAGCGCCAAAGTGGTTTTAGATTATAACCCAAAGTATCAATGTCCTAAAGTCCATATTGACATAAACACATGATTGAATGATAAATATATAGGAACAAGATACAAATGCCTTATGGTAATAATTGAAAATAATTTATATACTCCATCTAACCTGTGAAGAGGTAGAATACCACTTTTCATTTTTTACATGTAGGCTGCTATGCAGAATGACTTTTTCCCAAAAGTACAATGTAGGAAAAGAGGAAGAAAATAATAACTTTATTATAGAGAAATCTGGCAAATACTACCGAGATAGGTGATTAAGGTTAATTTCAAGAGTTAAGGTGATCATGACAGTATATACCCTTGATATGTTGTGAAGAAAATGTCACTCTAACTCTGTAGCCTTCCTCCTAAAAATCCATAACCACAATTTGAGCATGAAAAATAAAAACCAGTAGACAATTCCAAATTGAGGGACATTCTAAAAACTTTCTAACAGGTATTTCTCAAAACTGTCAAGGTAATTAAATCCAAGAAAGCCTGAGAAACTATCTAAGGAGACATAATAATTAAATGTAAAGTAACGACATGTATGATATTTTGGAGAAGAATGAGAATATTGGATAAAACTGAGGAGTCTAAATAAAGCTGGAGCTTAGTTAATTAATATATCAATATTTTTTCATTTAGTTCATTCAATTCTGGGAGATGTACAATTACAATATAAAATTCTAATAATAGGGGAAACTAGTATGGGATATAATGGTATTCTCTGTACCAGCATCATAATGATGCTGAAAATCTAAAAATATTCTAAAATAAAAATTATCATTGAAAAAATCAATTCCAACTTTAGCAATGCAATTTTTCAAGCAAAATTCCAAATTCAAACACATTATATTCTTATTTTGGCTTTGTAAAATTTCTACTATTGATGCTTCAGTTTTACAGATGAGATAACTGCAGCACAATCCCATAAAGTATGCCTTGAGAACTCACATTTTCAACCACTACCTTCTACTACCTTGTACTTCTCATTCATTCCACAAACTATTCACACACACACACACAAACACACAAACACACATACATTTTTCTTAGTCATTAGCATCTTGTCAAGGACAGGCATCAGCTGTTTCATTAAAAATAGGACATAAACTAAGACTTTGATATAGTCGTAATTAAGAAAATCACATTACAGTGGAAGGAAGTTCTCTTGACAAAATACGTTATCAAGTTATTCACTTACACCTGAAATGCAAGGATGGTTCAACATATGATAGTCAATCAGTGCAATACACTATATTAACAGAGTGGATGGACAACAACCATATGGCCATCTCAATTGATGCAGAAAAAAGTATTTGATGGTATTTATGATAAAAAATGTTCAATAAACTAGGAAAAAAAGAAACAGCTTCAAAAACTAAAGCTGTATATGAAAAGCTCACAGGTGACATCATACTCAATTATGAAAGACTAAAAGATTTACCTTTTCATGACAAAAAGCTCTCAAAAAACTACAAATAGAGGGAAACTTCTTTAACATAATTAAGGCCATATATGAAACACCTATAGCTATAATCATACTCAATGGCTTTATTATGAGGAGCAAGGTGAGGATGTCCACTCTTGCCACTTCTATTCAACATGGTACTGAATGTCCTAGTCAGAGTGATAGTAAAGGAAAATAATTAAAAGACATTCAATTTGGAAAGGGAGAAGTAATATTAGCTCTGCTTGAAGATGATATGATCTTATATGTAGAAACCACAAGGATCCCATTTAAAAAATCATAAAATCCAATCATTCAATACAGCAAAATTCTAGGACATAATATCACCATGCAATTATCAGTTGCCTTTCTATACACTAAGACTAACCAACCCAAAAATATAATTAAGGAAACAATCTACGACAGCATCAGAAAGAGTGATACTTAGGAATAAACTAAAGAAGTGAGACTTATACACTGAAAACTACAAATCATTAAAATGAATCAAAGATGATACAAATAAAGGGAAAGACATCTCATGTTTTTGGGTTGGAAGACTTCATAGTGTTAAAATGTCTATATTACCCAAAGTGATCTTCAAATTCAATGCAACTTTTATCAAAAGATTAAAGCCATTTTTTTCAAATGTTAAAATTCATATAGCATCTTTAAAACAATTTTGAAAAAGTATAAAATTGGAGACTTTACCCTTTCTGTTTGAAAACATACTACAAAGCAACAATAATCAAGACTGTGTAGTAATGGCAAAAAGACAGATTATATAGTCTAGTGGAACATGGCAGAAAGCCTAGAAATAAACACTTGCACAAATAATATATAGACAAGTGTGCTGAGACTACACAGTAGAAAAAAGAGAGCCTCTCCAATAAATGGTGTTGAGAAAACTGAATATCTACATGTAAAAAAATGAAGTCAGATCCTTATTTTGCTTGCATTATATACAGTGTTAACTCAAAATATATTAAATGTATAAATGTAAGACCTAAAATTATGAAACTCCTAGAAATAAATAGAGGGAGAAAGCTTCAGAGAATTGGATTTGTCAATGTATTCTTGGATATGATACCAAATGGACAGTCAACAAAAGTCAAAATAGACAAAAAGAACTTTATCAAATACATAATCATTTGCATATCAAAGGAAACAATAAATAGAGTGAAAAAACAACCTAAATCAGAAGATAAAATATTTTCAAAAATATATACAAAAGGGTTAATATTCAGAATATATAAGCAACTTCTACAATTCAGCAACAACAAAATAACAATCCAATTAAAAAATGGGCAAAGGATTTCAACAGGCATTTCTTTAAATAAAATATTCAAGTGGCCAACAAGCATATAAAAAGATCCCAACATCAGTAATCATAAGAGAAACAACTGTGAGCTATTATTTCATGTATATTAGGGTGGTCACTATCAAAATAAGAGAAAATATCAAGTGTTAACACAGAAGAAAGAAATTGAAACACTTGGGCACTATTTACAGGAATGTAAAATGGCACAGCCATTATGAAAAACACTCTGGATTTTCCTCAAAAAATAGAAAATAAAATGACAATGTGATTCAGCAGTCTCATTTCTGTGTACATATCCAAAAGAACTGAAAGTAGTATCTTGAGGTATTTGCACACCATGTTTATTGCAGCATAATTTACAATAGCTAAGATGTGAAAGCAACATAGATGTCCATCGACAAATCAGTAAAGAAAATTTGGGGTGTGTGTGTGTGTGTGTGTGTGTGTGTGTGTGTGTGTATACACAAAAGAATATTTTGCAACCTTAAAAAAGAAGGAAATGGTGTCACATGCTACAACATGGATGAACCTCAAAAACATTATGCTAAGTGAAATTAGCCAGTCAAAACAGAAGAAGAAATATTGCATAAATCTATGCATATAAATTACCTAAAGAAATCAAATTTTTTAAAACAGAAAGAAAGTAGTTGCCAAGAGCTGGGGGGGAGTGGGGAGGGAAAATCAGCATTTAATGAGTATAGAATTTTGTATTGCAAGATAAAAAACTCTTGAGTTCTGTTGCAAGGAAATGTGAATATACTTAACACTACTGAAGTGTACACATAAAATAGTTGATATGATAAATTTAATATTGTATGGTTTTTACAACAACAAAAAAGGATTTTAACCTGACTGATTTTACTGAGCTGGGGGAATTATTCCCTTTTAAGAGAGGAAAACAGACACAGGAAGAGGAAGTCATTTAAATGATTTGACTAAAACTGATGATGCAGTTGGTGAATTTTAATTATAAGGCAGCAAAAAATTGTAACTCATATCTAGATAGTCAGTTCATATTGCATAAAATAAAGATTTTAGTATTTCTAAAGAATACAGATACAAAATCAACTTCATTAATTTAATTATCAGCTCAATTGCCACCTCCTCAGAGAGATTGTTCTTAACATCCATTTTGAAGCAGCTCCGCTTACTACACTATCCCACTCTATTTTACTTTCATCTGGATACTTGCAGTGGATTATTTATTTATTTTCAGTTTATACCCTCCCACCAGCCCATAAGCTCCATGGAAGTAGAAACCTTATCTGACTTATCTTCATTTTTTAAAATATACAGTGTTTGTCATATGATGAGTATTCCATAAATATTTGTGAACTAAATAAATTAATTTTAACCTATACAAAATAGATAATATGATCTTTTTCTTGCCTTTTTTTTACATATTATGTAGGCTGTAGATTCGCCTAAATCATCCCTTCAAGAATGTTGATAGTTTCAATTTTAATATTAGTTCTGCTTAAGAAAATAGAGATGTATGCAGAAAGGGTCACTTCATCTTCATGAGGTACTGCCAGGGTGACCCTTAGTTTTGATCTCTATTTTTAGGTGTTTGGCAGAGATACTGAGTTGCCAGACAGTATCTGCACTTCCCTTCTCATTCACAAGATATCTCAACTGGATTTAGGTTAGAAATACATCTAACTAGAAATTTTTTTTCCCCTAGACTTCCTTGCAGCTAGGTATGGACAAGTGACTAAATTCTCCTTAATGAGAGATAAAAAGAGATGTCCTTGGACTCTCCGGGAAGGAATCTGTGTAGCTTCTTAATGTTTAAACTTAGATAAATGACTTTAACCTTTTCTTTATTCCTAATGTAAGCACTCAAAGCCACACATTTCTCTCTAAACACTGCTTTTGCAGAATCTCACAAATTTCAATGTGCTTTTCTTTTCACTATCCACTTTCATTTTCCATATCTCCTCTGGGTAATCACTTTTACTCAGTTTAACTGATCTCTATCAAAGTCAGTGACTCTCCATCATAAAAGACATTAATCTAATACTGAATCAAATGTTTACTGCTTTAGTGAAAAACATTCTGACCCAAGTTATATTCACATTGAGTGTCATAAAAACTTCAAACCTTTCTCCCTATCAGGAGGAGTCTTTAAGAAATGCCAAAATATATTCTTGTCAGTAAGGAATTAAGCAAAGCTAAAGCATAATTTTTAGAATTTACTAAGATATATTTAAATTGCAATGGAAGAACACACAAAGATTTGGGGATTAAAAATCTCTTTTTGGTTGCAATGAATCTGCAAGAAGATTTTAAGTCTATGTATGACTCTGTGCCCTGTCAGTGTTTTATGTCAGTAAAATTATTTTGCCTGAAGCTTTCCTCTAGCTGAAAGTTTTAAAAGAAATTTCATCTGGCCAGTTGCTTTAAAAGAGAAATGTTACAGTTAAGCTAGATGATTAGTAAAAAACACCCTCAAAAATCTTTGAGAATCTTATGAAATAGAAATTTTTATTGCATTTTACGTTTACTATAACTGATGTAAAATACATATGGCTTTAAAACTATTTCCAACATAGAAAATCATGTTGAAAAGTAATCTCATTTGAGAACATACATGCTTAATTAAATGTATTTTTAAAATGCTTAAGATGTTGTTAATAGGAATAAGATAGCAGTAGTTTAAGACAGCTAAATCCTCATCTAATTAATAAAAAATAAATTGCTTAATTCTAAAATCAAGTGATCTAGAAAAGAGATGATACATGCTATTTAGCGTGGATACCTGAAGAAATGTACAAATCTGTAAAAGCAATGACTTCTATAAAACAGAATTGAGAACTCGGCCAGAAGACTTTTTAAAATTCTAAGCTTTAAAATACCTACTCAAGGATATTTTCAAAATATGTTCAGGTTTTATCCTAATAAAACTTGAAAAGGAAAATTTTAAAGGTTTTCAAATGTTTGTATTTCATCAACAGAAGGATTTTATCAAATAATTTGGAGATGTGTGTACAATTACCAATTTATCAGAACTACAATAACAATCACATGACTCCACATATGAATAATAAATATTGAATTATTTTATACAATCAATTTGAAGAAAACTAAAAAGAAAAATGAATCACATTTGAAAGGGAAAGTAATTGTTAGAAAAGGTGAGTCTTAGGTGATTTCTCTATGCCATTGTTTAGACTATGTCAGACCATATGATCAATAGTCAAGTCATTGAAATTTACAATGTCATACATCACTAAAAACATTTACTCGTCTCCCAAGATTCCCTAGGGAAGTATCTGTCAAAGCAATGAGAAGTACATGAGCACAGAGGAGATTCAGGACATTACAGCAAAGAGAAAGAACACATATAACAAGAGCAAACTGTCAAAGTATCCAGCTCTGGAAAAATCAAAATTTTCATTAAGAGACTAAAATAAAATGACTCTCTCTCTGCATAAAAGCATACACACCAAAAACACTTTGTTTTGTCTAATGCAGTGTAATTATATACCACTTTATATACACATGTACACTCTCTTTAAGTTTCATAATTCAACATTGTTTGCATTTTAAAAATGTACTTTGAGTGTTTTATGTTAACATATATTACTAACGGTGGGGAATCACAGTATGTATAAATGTGCCAATATGAAGTTGCATCATTTTTGTTTGTAAAGCAAAACACTACACAGATTAATTTTGCTAGTGTTTCATGTCTCTAAACATAGGTTTATATTAGGATTTTACTTATTTATTTATTTATTTATTTATTTATTTATTTATTTATTTATTTATTTTGAGATGTGGTCTCACTCTGTTGCCCAGGTTGAAGTGCAGTGGCATGATCTCGGCTCACGGCAACCTCTGCCTACCCAGTAACTGGGATTACAGGTTGCGCCACCATGGCTGGCTAACTTTCATATTTTTAGTAGAGACAGGTTTTCACCGTGTTGGCCAGTCTGGTCTCAAACTCCTGACTTCAGGTGATCTCCTTGCCTCAGTCTCCCAAAGTGCTAGGATTATAAGTGTGAACCACCGCACCTGGCTTAATCAGGCTTTTAATATCTTAAAGTAACAGCCATTTTTAATATCAGAATAAATATAAATAGAAATATGTTTTATACTTTTCAGTGACTGTCAAATGTGGAGGTAAATTCTGAAAATATAAGCCATCAATCATGTAATTAGATGTTGAGATTATTTGATGTTAGTTTAAGTATTATGTATTTTAACTAACATTACAGCTTCAACATTTCTATATGCTAAATTATACAAATTATGCATACTATTTAAGTTTATTTTCAAATACTAATATCAACACTAGTTAATATTTATACTACTAAGTTTAAGATTTCTTTGCAGTTTATTTTTTTCCTGTAGAATATATTCTAAATACTGATGTGTATGCTAAATATTGTGCTTTAAAAGCACTTGAAATGATTGTTTTAAGTTGAGATATGTCACTAATTTGACAAAAATTAGGTTTATTTGTTTTGCCTTTTTAAAACTGGTTTTACCCTTCAAATGTGTATTTTGAAAATATGTCTTCAAATAGTTTAGAACATCACACTTTCATGTCTGTCATTTCCACTTGTTTTATAATACTGTCACCTTTTTATTCTTTCATGTGTTTTCCTGTTACAAAAATAAGCAAGGAGGCTTATGTATGTATTTGTATGTACATGTGTATATAAATACTCCAATGTTCACATAAAAAGTAAAGTTTTATACTAATGGTAGAATTCCAAAAAATCTTCTGATATTAAAAGTAAATACTGAAAATCATTTTATTATATAACATGATTTTTTTATACATTTTATGGCATAATATCCCATTCAGTAAATATGTCATAGTTCAGTGGGATCTATAACAATGAACATTGTATTAGTTTTACTCTTGCAATTTCTATAAATAGTATAATGGTCATGCATTGTTTCAAAGGTTGCCGTTGAATAGATTCTCTGTACTGGGATTGTCAAAGGATAAATATTATAATGTGCCCTTTCTTTCATATGTATTGTTTAATTTAGAATTTGTGTCAGCAGTATATGAGAGAGCCCAATGTCCCATAACTTTACAAGGAGTGATGATATTGAACTTTGAGTTTTGTTAATCCAATAAGTAGGAAATTTAATCTATTGTGATTCACTTTACACTAAGAAACATTTTCATTTCTTCATCCATGAACATATTGTTTAATAGGTCATGAATTGTTTTCCATTTTTCTACCTTTTTTTGATATTTATTTCTTCCCATGTTCTTTATATGTTAAGAAGTTCAGCCCCTAACTGTTTTGTTTTGTACCTATTAACCATCCCACCCTTCATCCAGCCCTGACCCCAATTCCCAACTTTCACCCCCTGAAACCTCTGTAACTATCCTTCTACTCTCTATGTCCATGAGTTCAATTCTTTTGGTTTTTAGATGCCACAGATAAGTGAGAACATGCAATATTAGTCTTTCTGTGCCTGGCTTGTTTCACTTAGATTATGATGCACGGCTTTTTAAAATAGATTAAAGTTTATTAATTTTCTTTCCCCATTTTTAAAATTTATTCTGCATTCTGAATTCAGAAGATTAAGAAATTTTCTTTGTTTTTCCAAGTTGCAAAAGAAATGATCCTTCATCTTATGATTCCTTCAAAATTATCCTGTTCACTCTTGAAACATAACTCTAATTGGTGATGTCCTGGTCCTATATTCTATTTTTCTGTCTCCTGCATGAGACTAACAGATGCTGAAAGACAGGGAATATTATATGCAACATTTTATCTCAACATAGTATCAAACTCAATGTACAGTAATGTAGAAGTAAGTAAATAGTTTAATGGGTGTTTGAATGGGTCAAAGAATTCAATTAAGGATCGGCTCAATAAAAGCATCCTTCTGTAAAATCAACAGAAAGAACAAATCTGCAAATCTAAAGCCTACTGGAATTAATTAAACCCTAAAACAAATTAACAAATTTAACTAGCATATATATATATTTATATGTGTGTTATTCTGTACCACCTTTCAATTAGCTACCTATTATAAGAACTTCATAGATAAAACTACCATTTTTGTTTCCTTGATTCTAGTGACTAAACCATTTCTGATTTCAATTAGAGGTTTCTTGGCAGACCTCTGCATCTGTAAGGTAAATGTTCTAAGCACACAACTGGGGAAGGGCAGGATGAAGAATCAAGGAAAAACAAGTATACGTCAAGGTAGAAAATAATTTATCTGAAAAGAGAAATAACAGGAACTGGTTACTTGGCTCAGAAAAACTGATTCTGAAGTTTCATATGTAATGATGGGTAACTCTAGGAAAAACAGAAAGGAAAGAGAAAATTAAAGTAGCCAGATGTCATAAAAATTCCATCCAGATTATCCACATTTAAAAGTCAAAAGATTAGTAAACCGTCTATAAACATTGTCTTTCGAAAACAGTTATCTGGGACTCAACCATAAAATTGGAGTAGAGCTTGCATCACTAGTCTCTTAAGACTGAACTGGCAAGCTCTCAAAGAAAAATAACAACTATACACATAGATATATACATGTGTTTGTGTGTGTATGCTGTGTTTCTCCAGTGCACAATTGTCTAAAGTGCGAATAAACATATAAGCGGTGGTTTGGGTTTCCAGCTGCAAACATTAGAAGAGTAGTTCTGGGCCGATTTGTCATCGCAATGACCTGTGTTCTTTATTACACAGCACTAATCTAGTTTTGCCGATTATGTTATTATTATTGTGGCAGACATGTATACATAGCTAGAGTGTTTTTCTGAGTTACTTTTATTAAATGATGTTTAAAATAATAAAATTATTAGTTCTTACGTTTCTTACATGTTTTTGAAAAACTATATAATGTACTGGTTTTTCCGTTGTTTGTGTTTTGGAGACGGAGGCTCGCTCTGTCGCCCAGACTGGAGTGCAGTGGCGTGATCTTGCCTCACTGCAACCTCCGCCTCCCGAGTTCAAGCAATTCTCCTGCCTCAGTCTCTGGAGTAGCTGAGACTACAGGCACACACCACCACACTGGCTAATTTTTTATATTTAATAGAGCCGAATTTTCACCGTGTTGCCCAGGCTGCTCTTGAACTCCTGAGCTCAGGCAATCTGCACACTTCCACCTCCCAAAGTGCTGGGATTACAGGCGTGAGCCACTGCACCCAGCCATGAACTGTTAATATGATAGACTTTGAAGTAAAACATATTTTGATTGTAAACCCTGCTTTAATATCTGCTAGCAGCAAGAACAGCAAGTTGCTTTTATTCCCTATCTCGATTCTAAGGGAGGATAATATATTTTTCTGTTCTACTTGTTTCTGCCTGGTAGAAAGTAAGGGCTCAGTAAATGTTACTGATTTTTAATTACGTTGGCGGGACACACACACACACACACACACACACACACACACACATATATATATATATATTTTTTGAGATGTAGTTTCGCTCTTGTTGCCCAGGATGGAGTGCAATGGCAGGATCTTGGCTTACCTCAACCCCTGCCTCCTGGGTTCAAGCAGTTCTCCTGTCTCAACCTCCCGAGTAGTTGGGATTACAGACATGTACCACCACACCCAACTAATTTTGTATTTTTAGTGGAGATGGGGTTTCTCCATGTTGGTCAGGCTGGTCTCGAACTTCTGACCTCAGGTGATCCGCCCACCTCGGCCTCCCAAAGTGCTGGAATTACAGGCATGAGCCACCACGCCCAGCCTTGCTGGATATTTTTATAACACACATTTGAATTTATTCTATAGAATACACAAATAATTCACACATACATACTCTTTTACATTTGCTAAAACCAAATATATTAATAGAGATTAAGTTTATTCTATGTGTACAAAACTTTTATGCCCTATTAATTTGAAATTTAAAAATGGATTCAAATGAATATAAAGATAATTTTGCTTCAATAATGTTTATAATCCAACTGATTATACAAGTGGCATTGTCTAAAGTGTGGCTCACATAGACTTATTATTTCAACGGATCTTTTTAGAGATCTTTTGATATAATTAGTTTATTTAAAATAAACATTTCTATAAAACAAATTATTAATAAAATGAAATAAAATTGCATGGTGGCATATTTCTATTAATGCCAATGACTCTACCCAAAGTAATAATTAATATTTTTGGTCTCTAAATAAGCAGCTTTAAATATACTCACAAAGCAAGGAAGAGAGAGAAAGAGATTATATTGAAGAAGGGCAAACTAGTGGAAAAAGGAAGGAGAGAAGCACAACCACTTAGACTTAGGGCAATTTCCATCACCTTAGACTATAGATCTCTGGTTCTATTTTTCCCAGATAACAAGAGAATATCTTCCTTTTAGAGTTATAACGTAATGAGTGAAGAGCCATTTGAAGCCTTCCAGTAAAGCTTGTTGCTTCCCAATTCCAGTTATGCCCACGTAGATACTGCATCTATTATGTTCTTAAACTTTGACATTTTTTTTTGACAATAGCAGGAAAGGGATAAATAATTTTTTTGTGTCTAGCAATAATTGAAAAGTGACCTTGGATATCTGAATTTAACTAATTTAGAAGACAATTTTGATTTAAAAATCTAGGCCTGTGTGAAGTCATTTCCAAATAAAATAATAGTCTAATGATTTTTAAAGCACTAAAATGTCAGTGATTCTCCAACCACTAATATCATGTAAAATCTAGCATTTTAAGAGGTAAGTGGAGACCCAAAACCTGATAGTACTTACTTTATTCGTGATAATATTGTGAATTGGCAGATTTCATAACACTATTTAATCATTCTTTGTTTCAAGTGAAGTGTCATATCTTTTAGAGGTGTTGGGAGATAAAATTTCAAAGTGTTTAACCATAGAAGTTTACCCTAAACACTATGAATACCTTCAGATCAGGGAACAGTAGAAAGTGAAGCCTACTTGAAGGGAAAGGCTGGGAGGAGGGTGAAAATGATAAAACTACCTATCAGGTACAATGCTTATTACCTGGGTGACAAAATAATCCATACACCAAACCCCCATGACAGGCAATTTACCCACATAAAAATTCTGCAGATGTACCCACTGCACCAAAAAAAAAAAAAAAGGGAAAGAATACTTTTAGATCTAGAGAATAAGAATTCCATGTAAAAAGACAGTAAGGGATTAACTTAATTCTGACTATCTTAATTTAAATCCACAAACTTTGAAAATAAACATTCATCTGCATGCATCAATTACACATACACAATGTGTGTACATGTGCATACCTTTCACTGATTTAAAGAAAATAATTTCTACGAATGTGACTACACTGAATTTTACTAATAAGAGTTTTGGTGGATGGGAAAAAGGATAGATTTTGTAATCAAACAGGTATGATTTTGATTTCAATTATTTATCTTACAACCCACTGGAGAGTTAACTTGGTTATCTAGATTACTATGGGCAATAATATGCTGTACACGATAGATTTTGATTCCTAACAACATAAAAAGAAACAGAAATCCTGAGATAAAAATTCAGTTTTTAGCTATTTCTGTTATACATCTTCTCTATTTTTTTATATGGCCTTGCTGATATACCTTGGAAAAGATAAATGACCGATTCTTCTCTTTTAACACTATGTAGGAATCACAAAAGTATCCAAGAAAGATTTTGTGTGTCTTTGTGTTTGCAAGTAATCATTATTAGCAATAAAATTTCAAATGTCTTATAAATCCCTCAAAACATTTGGATTGAAAGAGATTGTTTAGAGGTAAATAATATGATTGTGAATGCTAATTGTATTATCTGTTTTTTTTTCACCATAACTAACTACTCCATGATCATGTCTTCTCAGATTTATACTCAAATGTACTCAGTGCCATGAGATAGCAACTCATTTTCTTTAGACATATTTGTTTCCATGTAACAAATTTATGTGAAACTGAATTGTATATGAATTCAGAATATGTCAGAAGTTGGATAATTCAAATATTTTGCAACACTTACTCATGCAAATGGCAGGTTATTGGTTTTTTTGTGACAATAAAATGTGGGCCTGATTTGACTCAAAGGTATTACTTTGCTGCATATTTGTATATCGTGCCATCACAGAAGCACAGTGTTTAAAAGAGTTTTTCAAGAATTTTTTTTTTCTTTTTGCTGTCTTCTTTCAGTAACATGATCAAAACAGTGGAATGTTGAAATTTTGAAAGGAAGATAGGTCATCTAGATTTTTTATTAGACATACTAAATATAGATGACAGAATCATGTATGAAAGTTTTTTTTTTTTTTTTTTTTTTCCATTTCAAGCATCACATTTGAATGCAAATAAATTTTCTGGAAGTCATTATTTCATTCAATTACTCATGATAAAAGGCCAACCCTCAGAATTGTCTCTCTAAAGAAGACATTGATGAATAAAAGTTATGTAGGTATATTTTACCTTTCATCATTCTTTCATCAAGCAATTATGGGGTTTGTATTATCCACAGAATACTGAGCTATGTTATTTGGAACTACAATGGAGGACACACAGTAATCCCTGGAGTCACTCATGCTTCTAGGTTAAATTCTGTCAATGGACTCCTAAAGTGCTTATTTAATCCTGGGAAAAAAAAAAAAAAAGACACTTGATGCTGTGAATAATATTTCCTATACTTAAATAATTAACTCTGATAAGAGGAGAGAAAAACTGATGATTCAAAAGGTGAATTTCCTCTTTCTTCTCTTTCTACAAGGTGATTTTCTGTAACATAGCAAGCTACGTTAGTAAACTTAGAAGTATGTAGAAGAATATATTTGAAGACCATTTTAGCCCAGTGGTTATCAGTCTAGAATGAAATTTTAAAAAGAAATTATAGACACTCAGAATCAGAGATTTTATGCACATCATGATTTTGATTATGTGGAATATAGTCAATTACTTGTTAAACTTAGCCACATTGAGATTCATTATCTGCATTAACAACACTATAGGTATGTTAAAAATGTCCATCAATCATTACATAGATAATTAATTGCTATGCAGTCGTGCAATAAAATTCCCTGAGCTGGTTCAACTGGGACTTCTAAAGAGCATGAATACTGTAACTTTTTTAAAATGGGCAAAGATATGACAATTTTGCAGTAGTATACATAGCACTCTTCACCTATATTTTCGATTCTCTGCATATTTGAGTATAGTGTTGCCAGATAATACACAGGACACTCAATTACATTATAGGCAGTGATCAGTATTTTAGTAAAAATATTTTTCCAAATATTGCATGGTATACAATTATAGTACAATTATTCATTTTGTATCTGAAATTTGAATTTGTGAAATGTGACACTTGTATTTAGCAGTGATTTCAATTTTCTTCTACTTTGAGGTTAGATGTCATTATTTGACTCAATTTGTCCACTTAAATGTGTTTCACTTCTCTGGAAGATCTATCTCAGGCAATCAATTGATGAACGATTCAGGTCCCGGATAACTCTTTTCCTGACCTAGCAATCATGGAATTATAAGATGTTGTAAGGGTGAATGCTAGTCACCACTTATATGATAGCTATCCAAGAAAGTTTCCCAGTATTGCTACAGATTTTGAGTAGTGAGGACTAAGATAAGCCATTGTTTTTATTGTTGTTTTTGTTTTGTATACTTACGCTAAAGTTTAGAAGTTGCTTGTTAACACAGCATTACCTAGATTATTCTGACTGATAAAGTTGGGAACCACTGCGATTCTAGGAAAATATAGAAGAATTCTTGTCATCATTAAAATTTTACTTGATTTTCATGATCCTAAATTTAATGCAGCAGTGGTAATGGTGTTTGCATGTGTGCATGTGTGCTCATGTGCACATGCCTGCCCATGTGTTTTATTATATTTACTGCATTAGTTTTTTTCTCATGCTGCTAATAAAGATACCAGAGAGTGAGTAATTTATAAAGGAAAGAGTTTTAACTGACTCACAGTTCCACATGCATGGGGAGGCCTCACAATCATGGTGCAAGGCAAATGAGAATCAATGTCACATCTTATGTGGTGTCAGGCAAGAGAGCACGTGCAGGGGAGCTCCCCTTTATAAAGCCATCAGATCTTGTGAGACTAATTCACTACCACAAGAACAGACTGGGAAAGACCTGCCCCCATGATTCAGGTACCTCCCACTGGGTCCTTCTCTCAACACAGGGGAATTATGGAAGCTACAATTCATGATGACATTTGGGTGGTGACAGAGCCAAACCATACCATTTGCCTTAGTCTGAGTTGAGATTTTTTCCAGTTAAGTATCATAGAAAGAGAGACAATGATGCTGAAGGTAATTGTGAAGACATGATTGCAATGAAAGAATGCAGAGTAAAATCTGGGTGTGAGGAGGGAAGAAATGTTAGGGACAGTGAAGCAAATGGAGAAGTCAATAAACTGATGACCTGGGTGGGGCCAAAAATGTCTAAGAAAGTCTATGAAATAATCCTCAATCTATCAGAGCTTCTGACATAGGGTAGAAAATATCAGTTTTTTAAAAAATTCTGACTAATAGTGTTATTTGAATTAATTGAATAGAAGATGGAAAAAATATGACCTGGTTATTTTATGATACAGTAATGACTGAAAATGTGTCTTGAAAATGACGATAATATCTGGATAGCTTTAGAGAAGAGTAAATAGTAATTCAAAAATAGTGTTCTGATCCATGTCAGATGAGCCTCTATTATTTAGCAAACCTATTTTATTTACTCTATTTTAATCACTAGCTATTTCAAAGCTTTAAGCGCCTCAACTCCTCATATATTTAATCTCCCAGATAACATGTGTTAGTGGCTGGAGACTGGCAGATTAGTACTTCCAAAACAAATCTTTTCTTTTTAAAAATACATCTAAATCAACCTAATGCACATAAAAT
Organism: Macaca fascicularis; assembly: GCF_037993035.2. Taxonomy (NCBI): domain Eukaryota; kingdom Metazoa; phylum Chordata; class Mammalia; order Primates; family Cercopithecidae; genus Macaca; species Macaca fascicularis. Next base: position 89,360,138 of record NC_088380.1, on the reverse strand, counting down.
GGTAGGTTTTACTGCAAAACCTTTAATATCTGGAATTTTTAATGTATCATACATATTTTTGAGATGATATTATGAAGTATTTGTGTTTTCACCAGATGTGTCTAAGCTATAACCACAAGTTTTCAGAAGGCAAATTGAAGCAGTGTTCTTGAAGAGAAGCTATAACAAAGAACATCTCAGGGTGATTACATGTGGTGGTGGAGCCATTACCCAGCATCCAGAAATTCCTTAGGAATTCAGATTTTCGAAATGGAGAAAAAACAATACCTAATAAATAGAGCCAGAAATTAGGAGTTGTATTTAGAAACCAAATAGTAGTAAGAAAAAGGGGGATATTAGTAGAGAGGCATATTTTTGGTAGTTAAGAAATTGAAAACAGTTATAAGATACATGTAATGAGACAGTTCAGGTTCTAAAGTTTTGGCCACTTTCACTTGGATTTGTCCCTTTCATTCACCTCATTGTTGAGGAAATAATTTCCATCTTAGGGTTATTTAGATGGCAGAACACACAAACCCTGACACTGGAGGGATGAGATTGGCAGCAGTTTATTAGTCACATATACATAGAGCCCAGGAGTAGAGGACACCATGGGCCACAGAGGCCAAGATGGAGGTTTTATTTTGGAGCAGAGTGAACAAGCTGGACTGTGGAAGGCAAGTTTTATATCAATAAGAAACTGAGGTAGCCAGGTGACCCCTGGGTTCCAGATGAGGGTATGATTATCTTTTTTAAATAACTCCATGGGCTGCTGATGGGGCACTGAAGTCCATTACTCAGGGATAAGCAGGCACTGTAGCTTGTACTTATGATAAGGACTAGGGGAAAATATTTGTGGGAACTTAATGTGCAGTAAAATGTGTGGCTAGGGCATTTGAGGCCCTTCTACCTTCAGATGTTGAGAACGCACATTAATATTTCATGTCAGTTTCACAACTTATACCATACTTGATGTGTATGTATTTAATAAACTTTTAATTTTAGAACAGTTTTGATTTACAGAAAAATTACAATAGCATCCACTGTATCCCACACTTAGTTTCTCCTATTATTAATGTCTTACATCAGTATATTACAATAGTCACAATTAATGAACTGATATTGATACATTATAATTAACTAAAGTCCACTCTATTTATAGATTTTTAATTTTTACCTAATCTTATTTTTCTGATTCAGGATACCATATAAGATACAACATTACATTTAATCATGTCTCCTCAGGCTACACTTGACTGTAAAATTTTCCCAGATTTTCCTTGTCTTTGATTACCTCAACTCTGTGAACCATCACTAAATTAGAATTTGTGGGACGTTATGAGTTTCTGTGAAGAAAGAACACAGAAGTACCATTGGCATTACATCATATAAAGGGAACACACGATAAATGACATCACTTGATGTTGACCTTGATTTCCTGGCTGTGATTATGTTTGACCATTTTCTACACTGCAAAGTTATACTTTTTATCCATCTTTTGCATACGGTAATCTGGAAAGAAGGCACTATACACAAACTATACTTAAATAGCTGGGAGTGAAACTCTAGCTCCTTAAAAATACCTACAAAAGGGGGGCAGAGCAAGATGGCCGAATAGGAACAGCTCCAGTCTCCAGCTCCCAGAGCGAGTGACACAGAAGACAGGTGATTTCTGCATTATCAACTGAGGTACTGGGTTCATCTCACTGGGGAGTGCCGGACAATGGGTGCTGGTCAGCTGTTGCAGCCCGACCAGTGAGAACTGAAGCAGGGCGAGGCATTGCCTCACCTGGGAAGCCCAAGCGGGAAGGGAATCCCTTTTCCTAGCCAGGGGAACTGAGACACACAACACCTGGAAAATCGGGTAACTCCCACCCCAATACTGCGCTTTAAGCAAACGGGCACACCAGGAGATTATATCCCACACCTGCCCAGGAGGGTCCCATGCATACGGAGCCTTCCTCATTGCTAACACAGCAGTCTGCGATCTAACTGCAAGGCAGCAGCAAGGCTGGGGGAGGGACGGCCTCCATTGCTGAGGCTTAAGTAGGTAAACAAAGCCCTGGGAAGATCAAACTGGATGGAGATCACAGCAGCTCAAGGAGGCCTGCCAGTTTCTGTAGACTCCACCTCTGGGGACAGGGCACAGCTCAACAACAACAACAACAACAAAAGCAGCAGAAACCTCTGCAGACGCAAGCAACTCTGTCTGACAGCTTTGAAGAGAGCGGTGGATCTCCCAACACGGAGGTTGAGATCTGAGAAGGGACAGACTCCCTGGTCAAGTGGGTCCCTGACCCCTGAGTAACCTAACAGGGAGACATCCCCCACTAGGGGCAGACTGACACCCCACACCTCACAGGGTGGAGTACACCCCTGAGAAGAAGCTTCCAAAGCAAGAAGCAGACAGGTACACTCGCTATTCAGCAATATTCTATCTCCTGCAGCCTCTGCTGCTGATACCCAGGCAAACAGGGTCTGGAGTGGACCTCAAGCAAACTCCAACAGACCTACAGCTGAGGGTCCTGACTGTTAGAAGGAAAACTAACAAACAGGAAGGACACCCACACCAAAATCCCATCAGTATGTCACCATCATCAAGGACCAAGGGCAGATAAAACCATAAAGATGGGGGAAAAGCAGGGCAGAAAAGCTGGAAATTCAAAAAATAGGAGCGCATCTCCACCTCCAAAGGAACGCAGCTCATCACCAGCAACGGATCAAAGCTGGATGGAGAATGATTTTGATGAGATGAGAGAAGAAGGCTTCAGTCCATCAAACTTCTCAGAGCTAAAGGAGGAATTACGTACCCAGCACAAAGAAACTAAAAAGCTTGAAAAAAGAGTGGAAGAATTGATAACCGGAATAATTAATGCAGAGAAGGCCATAAACGAACGGACAGAGATGAAAACCATGACAAGAGAAATACGTGACAAATGCACAAGCTTCAGTAACTGACTCGATCAACTGGAAGAAAGAGTATCAGCGATTGACGATCAAATGAATGAAATGAAGCAAGAAGAGAAATCTAAAGAAAAAAGAAGAAAAATAAATGAAAAAAGCCTGCAAGAAGTATGGGATTATGTAAAAAGACCAAATCTATGTCTGATTGGGGTGCCTGAAAGTGAGGGGGGAAATGGAACCAAGTTGGAAAACACTCTTCAGGATATCATCCAGGAGAACTTCCCCAACCTAGTGGGGCAGGCCAACATTCAAATTCAGAAAATACAGAGAATGCCACAAAGATACTCCTCGAGAAGAGCAACTCCAAGACACATAATTGCCAGATTCACCAAAGTTGAAATGAAGGAAAAAATCTTAAGGGCAGCCAGAGAGAAAGGTCGGGTTACCCACAAAGGGAAGCCCATCAGACTAACAGCAGATCTCTCGGCAGAAACTCTCCAAGCCAGAAGAGAGTGGGGGCCAATATTCAACATTCTTAAAGAAAAGAATTTTAAACCCAGAATTTCATATCCAGCCAAACTAAGTTTCATAAGTGAAGGAGAAATAAAATCCTTTACAGTTAAGCAAATGCTTAGAGATTTTGTCACCACTAGGCCTGCCTTACAAGAGACCCTGAAGGAAGCACTAAACATGGAAAGGAACAACCGGTACCAGCCATTGCAAAAACATGCCAAAATGTGAAGACCATCGAGGCTAGGAAGAAATTGCATCAACTAACGAGCAAAATAACCAGTTAATATCATAATGGCAGGATCAAGTTCACACATAACAATCTTAACCTTAAATGTAAATGGACTAAATGCTCCAATTAAAAGACACAGACTGGCAAACTGGATAAAGAGTCAAGACCCATCAGTCTGCTGTATTCAGGAGACCCATCTCACATGCAGAGACATACATAGGCTCAAAATAAAGGGATGGAGGAAGGTCTACCAAGCAAATGGAGAACAAAAAAAAGCAGGGGTTGCAATACTAGTCCCTGATAAAACAGACTTTAAACCATCAAAGATCAAAAGAGACAAAGAAGGCCATTACATAATGGTAAAGGGATCAATTCAATAGGAAGAGCTAACTATCCTGAATATATACGCACCCAATACAGGAGCACCCAGATTCATAAAGCAAGTCCTTAGAGACTTACAAAGAGACTTAGACTCCCATACAATAATAATGGGATATTTCAACACCCCACTGTCAACATTAGACAGATCAACGAGACAGAAAATCAAAAAGGATATCCAGGAATTGAACTCATCTCTGCAGCAAGCAGACCTAATAGACATCTACAGAACTCTCCACCTGAAATCAACAGAATATACATTCTTCTCAGCACCACATCACACTTATTCCAAGAGTGACACATAGTTGGAAGTAAAGCACTCCTCAGCAAATGTACAAGAACAGAAATTATAACAAACTGTCTCTCAGACCACAGTGCAATCAAACTAGAACTCAGGACTAAGAAACTCAAACAAAACCACTCAACTACATGGAAACTGAATAACCTGCTCCTGAATGACTACTGGGTACATAATGAAATGAAGGCAGAAATAAAGATGTTCTTTGAAACTAATGAGAACAAAGATACAACATACCAGAATCTCTGGGACACATTTAAAGCAGTGTGTAGAGGGAAATTTATAGCACTAAATGCCCACAAAAGAAAGCTGGAAAGATCTAAAATTGACACTCTAACATCACAATTAAAAGAACTAGAGAAGCAAGAGTTAACACATTCAAAAGCTAGCAGAAGGCAAGAAGTAACTAAGATCAGAGCAGAACTGAAGGAGATAGAGACACAAAAAACACTCCAAAAAATCAATGAATCCAGGAGTTGGTTTTTTGAAACGATCATCAGAATTGAGAGACTGATAGCAAGACTAATAAAGAAGAAAAGAGAGAAGAATCAAATAGATGCAATAAAAAATGATAAAGGGGATATTACCACCGACCCCACAGAAATACAAACTACCATCAGAGAATACTATAAACACCTCTACGCAAATAAACTAGAAAATCTAGAAGAAATGGATAATTTCCTGGACACTTACACTCTCCCAAGACTAAACCAGGAAGAAGTTGAATCCCTGAATAGACCAATAGCAGGCTCTGAAATTGAGGCAAGAATTAACAGCCTACCAATGAAAAAAAGTCCAGGACCAGATGGACTCACAGCTGAATTCTACCAGAGGTACAAGGAGGAGCTGGTACCATTCCTTCTAAAAGTATTCCAATCAATAGAAAAAGAGGGAATCCTCCCTAACTCATTTTATGAGGCCAACCTCATCCTGATACCAAAGCCTGGCAGAGACACAACTAAAAAAGAGAATTTTAGACCAATATCCCTGATGAACATCAATGCAAAAATCCTCAATAAAATACTGGCAAACCAGATCCAGCAGCACATCAAAAAGCTTATCCACCATGATCAAGTGGGCTTGACCATGCGATACAAGGCTGGTTCAACATATGCAAATCAATAACCGTAATCCAGCATATAAACAGAACCAAAGACAAAAACCACATGATTATCTCAATAGATGCAGAAAAGGCCTTTGACAAAATTCAACAGCCCTTCATGCTAAAAACGCTCAATAAATTCGGTATTGATGGAATGTATCTCAAAATAATAAGAGCTATTTATGACAAACCCACAGCCAATATCATACTGAATGGGAAAAAACTGGAAGCATTCCCTTTGAAAAGTGGCACAAGACAGGGATGCCCTCTCTCACCACTCCTATTCAACATAGTGTTGGAAGTTCTGGCTAGGGCAATCAGGCAAGAGAAAGAAATCAAGGGTATTCAGTTAGGAAAAGAAGAAATCAAATTGTCCCTGTTTGCAGATGACATGATTGTATATTTAGAAAACCCCATTGTCTCAGCCCCAAATCTCCTTAAGCTGATAAGCAACTTCAGCAAAGTCTCAGGATACAAAATCAATGTGCAAAAATCACAAGCATTCTTATACACCAGTAACAGACAACCAGAGAGCCAAATCATGAATGAACTTCCATTCACAATTGCTTCAAAGAGAATAAAATACCTAGGAATCCAACTGACAAGGGATGTAAAGGACCTCTTCAAGAAGAACTACAAACCACTGCTCAGTGAAATAAAAGAGGACATAAACAAATGGAAGAACATACCATGCTCATGCATAGGAAGAATCAATATCGTGAAAATGGCCATACTGCCCAAGGGAATTTATAGATTCAATGCCATCCCCATCAAGCTACCAATGACTTTCTTCACAGAATTGGAAAAATAACTGCTTTAAAGTTCATATGGAATGAAAAAAGAGCCCGCATCTCCAAGACAATCCTAAGTCAAAAGAACAAAGCTGGAGGCATCATGCTACCTGACTTCAAGCTATACTACAAGGCTACAGTAACCAAAACAGCATGGTACTGGTACCAAAACAGAGATATAGACCAATGGAACAGAACAGAGGCCTCAGAAATAATACTACATATCTACAGCCATCTGACCTTTGATAAACCTGAGAAAAACAAGAAATGGGGAAAGGATTCCCTATTTAATAAATGGTGCTGGGAAAATTGGCTAGCCATAAGTAGAAAGCTGAAACTGGATCCTTTCCTTATTCCTTATACGAAATTAATTCAAGATGGATTAGAGACTTAAATGTTAGACCTAATACCATAAAAATCCTAGAAGAAAACCTAGGTAATACCATTCAGGACATAGGCATGGGCAAGGACTTCATGTCTTAAACACCAAAAGCAATGGCAACAAAAGCCAAAATTGACAAATGGGATCTAATTAAACTAAAGAGCTTCTGCACAACAAAAGAAACTACCATCAGAGTGAACAGGCAACCTACAGAATGGGAGAACATTTTTGCAATCTACTCGTCTGACAAAGGGCTAATATCCAGAACCTACGAAGAACTCAAACAAATTTATAAGAAAAAAACAAACAACCCCATCAAAAAGTGGGCAAAGGATATGAACAGACATTTCTCAAAAAAGGACATTCATACAGCCAACAGACACATGAAAAAATGCTCATCATCACTGGCCATCAGAGAAATGCAAATCAAAACCACAATGAGATACCATCTCACACCAGTTAGAATGGCAATTGTTAAAAAGTCAGGAAACAACAGGTGCTGGAGAGGATGTGGAGAAATAGGAGCACTTTTACACTGTTGGTGGGATTGTAAACTAGTTCAACCATTATGGAAAACAGTATGGCGATTCCTCAAGGATCTAGAACTAGAAGTACCATATGACCCAGCCATCCCATTACTGGGTATATACCCAAAGGATTATAAATCATGCTGCTATAAAGACACATGCACACGTATGTTTATTGTGGCACTATTCACAATAGCAAAGACTTGGAATCGACCCAAATGTCCATCAGTGACAGACTGCATTAAGAAAAGGTGGCATATATACACCATGGAATACTATGCAGCCATAAAAAAGGATGAGTTTGTGTCCTTTATAGGGACATGGATGCAGCTGGAAACCATCAGTCTCAGCAAACTATCGCAAGAACAGAAAACCAAACACGACATGTTCTCACTCATAGGTGGGAACTGAACAACGAGATCACTTGGACTCGGGAAGGGGAACATCACATACCGGGGCCTATCATGGGAGTGGGGAGAGGGGAGGAATTGCACTGGGAGTTATGCTGATGTAAATGATGAGTTGATGGGTGCTGATGAGTTGATGGGTGCAGTACACCAACATGGCACAAGTATACATATGTAACAAACCTGCATGTTATGCACATGTACCCTAGAACTTAAAGTATAATTTAAAAAAAAAAACCTACAAAAACACTTTGAAATTACTTTATGTGAAATTAGTCTCTTCTCCCTCATTTATTTACTTATTCAATCATTCATTTATAGTAATATTAGCACATTAATGTATATTCTGTGGGTGAAAATACCATACTACTTAATTTTGTTATTCAAATTGTTTTAGCTCTGGTCATTGAAATCTCTTTTTGTTGGTTCCTATGTCCCTTTGACATAGCCTATCATTTTGTGTGTGTGTGTGTGTGTGTGTGTGTGTGTGTGTGTGTGTGTATGTTCCAGCACTTTCTTACTTTCTGGAATAACTTTAAGCTCCAATATCATTCTATATATTTCTTGCCCTAAATTTAGAATTAACTATTTATCATTTTATTGGAGAATATTAGAAACTATATACACATATATAAAATATTTCTATATGAAGCCATTTGTATTTAATAACTCCAACTAGAATGATACATGTAGTAATGGATTAGAGTTGGAGACATGAGTAAATACTCATTCTTGAGATTCCTGCACTTATGTGATATCAACTTTTTAAGATACATTTGTGTATAAGAAAGAAATAACCTCTTTGATTACCTGATAATAAATTTTTATGTGAATAAAAAATGTATACAACTTTGGCTTAAATCATTGTTTTGTTTTTGTTTTTGTTTTTTCTTTTAATTTTGAGATAGCCCTGCTCCATTGTCCAGGCTGAAGTGCAGTGGCATCATCTTGGCTCGCTGAAACCTCTGCTTTCCCACCTCAAGTGATCCTCCCACCTGAGCATCCTGAGTAGCTGGGACTACAGGTGCACACAACCATGCCCCGCTAATTTTTTGTACTTTTTTGTAGAGATAGGGTTTTGCTATGCTGTCCTCTTCTCACATCTCCATTAGGCAGTGCCTCACTGAGAACTCTGTCTGGGGTCCCCAGCCTCAGATTTCCCTTCCTCACTGCCCTACCAAAGATTCTCCATGGAGGCTCCTCCCCTGCAGCACACATTTGCCTGGATATCCAGGCATTTCCATGCATCCTGTGAAATCTAGATAGAGGTTACCAAACCTTAATTCTTGACTTCTGTGCACCCACAGACTCAACACTACACATACACCACCAAGGCTTGGGGCTTGCACACTCTGAAGCAACAGCCTGAGCTCCACATTGCCCCTTTTTAGCCACTGCTCAGACACAGGGCACCAAGTCCTGAGACTGCATAAAGCAGCAAGGCCCTGGGCCTGGCCTACAAAACCATTTTTCCTCCTAGGCCTCCCAACTTGTGATGAGAAGAGCTGCTGTGAAGACCTCTGACATGCCGTGGAGACATTTTTTCATTGTCTTGGTGGTTAACATTTGGCTCCTTCTTACTTATGCAAACTTCTGCAGTTGGCTTAAATTCCTCCCCAGAAAATGGGATTTTCTTTTCTACTGCATTGTCAGGCTTCAAATTTTCCAAGCTTCTATGCTGTTCCTCTTGAACACTTTTTCACTTACAAACGTCTTCCGCCAGATACCCTAAATCATCTCTTTTAAGTTCACAGTTCCACAGATCTGTAGGGCAGAGGCAAAATGCTGCCAGTCTCTTTGCATAGCAAGAGTGACGTTTACTCCACTACCAAACGAGTTCCTCATCTCCATGTGACACCGCCTCGGCCTGGACTTTATTGTCTGTCACTATCAACATTTTGGTCAAAGCCATTCAACAAGTCTCCAGGAAGTTCTAAACTTTCCCACATCTTCCTATCTTCTTCTGAGCCCTCCAAACCTTTCCAAACTCTGCCTGTTATCCGTTTTCAAAGTTGATCCCACCTTTTTGAGTATCTTTACAGCAGCACCCCACTCTTTGTGGCACCAATTTACTGTATTAATCTGTTCTCATGCTGCTAATAAAGACATACCTGAGAGTGGGTAATTTATATAGGAAAGAGGTTTAATTGACTCAGTTCCACATGGCTGGGAGGGCCTCACAATCATGGCTGAAGGCAAATGAGAAGCAAGGTCACGTTTTACACAGCACTAGGCAAGAAAGCTTGTGCAGGTTAAGTCCCCTTTATAAAAGCATCAGATCTCCTGAGACTTATTCACTACCACAAGAACAGTAGAGGGGGAAACTGGCCCTGTGATTCAATTATTTCCACCTGGCCCCATGCTTGACACATGGAGATTATTACAGTTCAAGATAAGATTTGCATGGGGACACAGCCAAGTCACATTGCTTGCTTTTGTCCGCATAACTAACTACTGTAACCTTAATAACATTCAAAGTTTTGTATATCTAATTGCTTTAGTGGTTCCTAAGTAGTAGACAGCTCTGCAGTGTCTTAACTGAATTTTTATTAAGAACACTATTTGCCAATATTATTTTCATGCATTTTTTGGTGTTGTCTACCTAGACTTCTCTGGGTTCTCCCAGCTGACAGTTAATGAGAATCAGCTCATTAATAATCTGAATTTTTATGTCACCATGGCAGCGCTCATCTCCCTATTATTTCAATTTGTTAATGATTCTCTTGTTTCTAAGCACATCCGTTGCTTTTGTCATGTGAGAAACAATCTAGTTCACATGCATGCCTTTTAATTAGTTAAAATTACATTCCAAACTAAGCACATTATGTCACTTTTATGAAGGAGTTTCTAATATGTAGCTCATGTGTTTATCAATATAGAAAATAAAATTACAGTATTTTGGTGAGTGGAAATGAGGCACATTCTGAAAATTCTATACTCATTATGTTTCTTAAAACTTATTTGGAAAACTTGTAAATTGCAATGGAATGTGTTTTTTTACTGGTCAACCTATAAAGAAGCAAACAATGATTTTTGCTTTAGAGTGCCAAGAACTTGGTGTCTGGTGAACATTCTATCAATATTTTCACTAAATGCCATAAATATCCAAAGGGCTTAGTAATAGCTTTCTGCTTTTTGGAATCTTATCATTGCACTTTTTATTAAATGAGCAGTATGTAAAAACAATGCTGAAATTTTGTTCAATATCTATTCCATTATCAAGAAAGAAACTTCTCCTATATATATATATATATAAAAAACTTTAATCAGAAACTTATTGGATGCTTTTTAATTTAGAGGTGTTCTTTAATTTCTTTGATTAGTTTTTCACATATTTATTGGTTTACAAAAATACCATGCATTAGAATTGCAATCAAAGTATGAAATTGCATTATAACAAAGGCTTACTTTTAAGATGACTCCTTTGCTATTTTAATAAAACCTTTTTGTTATGGTTCAAGCTAGTCTGCTTTCTACTAAATTTTGTTTCATAGTTCCAATGTAAAAAATAAAATGAAAAGGTACTACCTTATGACATAGATCCAAACTTTTGACATTGAGTGACAGAAACATTACCCATCTTGATAAATGTTTATGAAATAATTTCTAATTGAAATTAGATTGCAACTTCTAACCTACTATAAAAATAATGTGTGTTATTGAGAAATCAACGTATGTTTACTATCCTTCTGTGATTTTATAATACTAAAGGTCAATAATCCCTTTATTCTCTATGCTTATTTTTGGTAATTTTAATAATGTAGTGGGATTTATAAGGATTGTATATCTAAAAATTCCTCTTTTAAAAAACATTTCTTTTGTATTTTGCATATTTTGTCTTTTCCTTAATATAAAAATATTTTATTTTTTCTTTAAAAAAAGAATATTCCCTTTCAGTTGTTCTCATTTAACAAACACTTATGAATATTCAAATATGCTGATTTCATTTTTTATCTTTACTTTTTTGTCTAGAACTTGTTTAAAATGAGCAATTCCTTGGTAACTGCTTGAAAACACTAATCATTTTCATTGGCTTTACTTTAGTAGATACTCTTAAAATATCTCTTCTGTACAGGGAAAAGTAAAAAAAGATCATATCTAAACAATTATGGAAGAAATAATTCCAGATTTATCACATAATTGATATATAGACATTAAATATGGAAAACTGAAAAGAAGAAAAACATCACCCTCATTCTCAATATCCAGTGACAAATTTTTTTATTATGTTTATGCATTTCTGTCTAGAATTTGATTTGGACGATAAATAGGTTTTTTTCATAAGTTCATTGCAACACTTATTATTATTTGGTCTTTATATTAATTAAGATCTCAATACTTAATGTGGATATATCTGTTTATTTGGCCTTAATAACATTTTCCTGGACTTCTTCCAAATCCTGTAGATGTTTCTATCTGTCTCTTATGAATGCCTTATCTTCTTTATAGGATGCTTTAACATAAGATTTTCCCAGATCTGGAATCTTGGCATTATTCTCCCTTAAAAATTTCTGCCATTTCCATGGCTTCAGTCAGAATCCCAATGTCCACAATTCTCCATTTCTACATCTAACTCCATTTTTTTTTTTTTTTTCTGATCCGGTAATTTTAAAATGCCTTCTGGCTACCACTTTTACTGGAGATCAGGGGGCTTTGTTTTGCTTGTTTGATTTTCCGTTTTTTTTTTTTTTTTCTTTACTATTTGTTTTATTGGAAGTGTTCGTCACCCTATGTTTTCATTTAGTCAGTTTATTCACTGACTTCAAGCCTGAGCATTGAGGTCCCTTTACAGCGAGCACTTTCTTTGTTATCTAATTGTGCCCATCTCATTGCCTTTTCTCCCCCAAACTCTTATCTAGTCTTAGAATATGATATAAAATTTCATAACACCACTTTTATACAAGACTATAGACTCAGTGAGGCTGACAGCATATTTATCAACTTTATGCCTGCAGAACCTGGGACAGTGCATAATATTTCCAGTGTTTAATAATTTTTTACAGTTTTAAGTTATTTTTAGGTAACTATGCATGAGAAAAACTAGGAAAATACCTAAGGGAGGTAGGTCATCTACCCCATATGGTTTGGTAGAAATGTAATTGAGTTCCCAAATTCTAAATGTGAATTCAATTTATTTTTCTGACTGTGATGAAATATCTTGACTTGAAATCTGTTTAACAATCATATTTTATAATATAACCATAACCATGCTATATATTTAAATATTTTTATTTGAGATTAATATTTACCAATATAATAGTTGAGATCTCTGTATGGACTCCTCATGTATATTCTTTAATGGCCCAAAATGTTATTGCATTTACAATAAAAGTAGTATAGGTTGATGCAAATGCATTGTTACTGATTAGATGCCAGCATTCTCTTTGCATACTACAATTTAAAATAGAGAGCATTAAAGTTTAAATTACTAAGTGTTTGGGCTACCAAAATGTCAATCTCGACTTACTTCTTTAAATTTCTTTCTTTTTTCTGAAATTATTAATTCTGAGAGTAATCTTACACAATGTTTCCAATAGAGGTCTCAAATAGTCCAACCAGCATGTAGTGCTTTCATTAACTCCACCAAATATTAACAAGAATTCTTTTTCTAAATAAAACACAGAAGCTACACCTCATCACCAATTCTACCAAAAATCAAACGAATATCTAATGTCTTAAATTTTTTTATCATACTACAAATTTGTCTTTGTATCTGATTTCAAATGATTAAAATTTATGAACCTAAACTAAAATCATTTCATGGTGTTTTTACCTGACAGGCGTCAACTGTGATGAAAATAATCCTACAATTTAAGCTAATGCAGAAAGAGCAAAAAGTTTCAATTACATCAGACACTTAGCAAAATAACTTTCTACCAAGTGATATTTTTAGCTATTTATGATTAAGAGGAAACTATTTTCTGGTAATCTATAGACATTAAAACAAAAATAACAACCTCATTTTTCCTGTTCTTCTTCCATTTGAAAAGCTGCTATTGCTATTCAATTTGTTCACTTTCTTTTTCTCCTCTCTCCTGTGGAGAGTTCTGAAATATTTCATTTTGCCACTTAGTTTATGTGAGAGATACATGGAACTACTCAGAATGATTTATTTGTAAATTACTTGATATAAGTCACATATTTTACTCTTTGTAATTGTATTATAGTTTCAATCAGTGAACCGCTGTTAAATAATTAAATTAAAATATGCACAAATTTGGCACATCATTAAAATAATGACAAAAATTAAGTAAGAAAATGAATTGGCGTATGTTTTCTTCTCCAGACAATATGTTAAACAAACTAATCACTCTTTGTAAATGGAACTTGGAGTCTGTGAAGCATAAGAACAATAGTGAATATTTATATTGATAGTAGAGGAAAAATCAGAGAATCTAAATTATAAATACAGGAAATAAAAATTGTGGTACCCATTATTGTGAGGTATATCTTCTCTTCCCATGTTTTCTTTCTAAAACCTTGATCATTTCAGTTTTCTAATTTATCTTTCAATAAAAGTGTGATATGGTAAAAAATATCTTTTCTAAAGATATTTAAAACTTAATTTTGCAGGTTTTTTGTTATTTTTACTCCTTATGTTTAATGCAACATGAAACCAAGACTTATATATCATTTCATATCATCCAGTAACATAGTTATTACAAGGTTGGCAATCAATTTTATTTTGTATAAATTTAGTAATTTTGGTTTTCATATTACTGATTTTCTGAACTTTTGATTTACTTTTGAACTACTATTGTGCAGCATAATTTCAGTTTGAGATGAATTTCAAATTTTATCAGTGTAAAATTGTGCAAATAGAACTTTGATAAAAATACATTAATCAAACTTAATTTTACCATTTTTTTTTCTAGATGCAGCAGAAAAATTCAGCTAAAAAGTAATAAAATGAACTAGGCAATTTGAACCAATTGAAGGAAATATAATGCTAGTGTAAGAAGGATATTGTGTTACACAAGCATTATATTAATATCACATATTTAGTACTGAAACTAATACCTCTACATTGAAAGAAGAAAGGTTTAATCATGTCTAAAATTGCCCTTCAATAGTTTGTGGGATGTTAGAGGAATTTTTACACAGAAAAGCATGGAAACTCCAGGAAGGGATAAGGAAGTGGACTAAGGCTGAAGGTAGAAGATATGGCCAGTGAGGACCTGGCATTTTAAAACCAGACTGACTGTTATCAATTACTCTTCAGGAAATTAATGAAAAAAAGTTTGGGCACTTTTTGCTCAATAATTATTAAAAACTGTTGAGAATGTTTGTGAAACATTTAATGTCAATATGAAAGAATAATAGATGATATGTCTAGGAGATGATTGGAAGACAAAGATGAAAAAATTGTGTGACTATTTTAGTCATACTTTGTGCATCTTTGGTTTGAGATGAAATGGGAATGATGTCAATGGGAATAAGAACTAATTTTTGGAAAACATATAACCATTAAAGTTTAGGCATGCCATGACAATAGATTTGTGTGAGACTGAAAGGAGGACCCAAACATAAATTTAGGTCCTATGTATGTTACTGATGGAATCATGACTACCTGAAATAAATGACACATACAATAGGGGATCTTTAAGGCAGAAAATATAAGATGAGCTCAGTGACAAATATGTTGTTTATGATAACATATACTGAAAGTCCTTTAAAATTCAAATCAAATACATTAATTGAATACAAACGAGATACCTATTAACATATGGTTAATATTTCCAGTAAATATAACAGAAACATAAATTACTATTTAAAAAGAGATGGTTTCATTTCTGAAATTTGGGGTGGTGGGCAGTGGTAGACAGTTTCTTTTGAATAAAAAAGCATATAATTAACATATTTTATTATGCAAAATTGTGATGTATGATAGATTAAAAGGCATTTGTTCTTCGAGTGACGCAAATTTTGAAGAGAAATGGAGAAACTGCTAGAAAGCAGGGAGATGCTTCAACAGTCAGTCCACAGAGAAATTTTCTGCCACAAAGTGGCAAAATACCTCATATTAAATGTCTAGTATTCCATTTTAATTGGTTTCTTTTTATGTATTTTTCTAGAGCTGCTTTGTTCTCCCACACTAGATTGTAATCTTTTCAGAGTTTGTCAGTGAGAAAAATAGGAAAAGACATCTTCAAAATTGCTAATAAAAGATACACAGAGAAATACTGATAAGTACCAGAAATGATGTTCTTGTTTGTTTCTCTTTTTTTGAGTTTACTGTTGAATCACAAACTGTATAAAAATGTAGCCCTGGCACAAAGGCTTCTGTGACCAAACAATTTTATATTCATATATTCCTGTTATCCTATTGCTCAAGACGATGATTTTTCCATTGTATTCAAATGATATAACTTGACTCCATCCAATTCATGTACTTTATAAATTCATATGTAAGGCTTACTCTGAGCCAGACCCTGCTCTAACCACTTTACAGCAAAGTCATTGAAACCTCCTGGCAGCACTATGAGATAGGTACCACATTATCACCACTTTCAGCTAGAGGTATTAAACCAAGGGAGATGCGGTAACATATCTGAGTCACACAGCTGGCCAGAGGGAGAGACTTCTAGCTCCTGAGACTGTCCTCTTAGCCACTACACCATGCTATCTCCATGCCCACAGAAATGAGTGTGTCCGCCATCCTAAAGGAGATATTCTCAACACTTACCTGCCTACCTTCAAAACAACGCAAAAAAAAAATTCAGTAAAGTAGAAATTGATGTCTATTATATTGGGGAGTTCCGTATTTTTCTTTTTTCTTCCTTTTTATTTTCTTTTTGAGACGAAGTCTCGCTCTGTCGCCCAGGCTGGAGTGCAGTGGCGCAATCTCGGCTCACTGCAAGCTGTGCCTCCTGGGTTCACGCCATTCTCCTGCCGCAGCCTCCCGAGTAGCTGGAACTACAGCCGCCCGCCACCAAGCCTGGGTAATTTTTTGTATTTTTTTAGTAGAGACGGGGTTTCACCGTGTTAGCCAGGTGGATCTCCTGACCTCGTGATCCGTCCACCTCGGCCTCCCAAAGTGCTGGGATTACAGGCGTGAGCCCCTGCGCCTGGCCAGAGTTTCATATTTTTCATGAAGAGGCACAATCTACCTAATTTTGAGGATTGACTTTGGATTACTTTCATTGAAATAAGCCTAAACAGGCACAGGTAACAAACTCATTAGGCCCTGTTCATTGCTGTGAAATCGTTTTTCCTAAAATCTGTTATATGCAACAACTTTAGGTTTGTGGTACTTTAAATTAGAAAGAAAGGTGACAGTTGTACTGTTGAAAGTAAAGCACGGTTATAAAGAATAGGAGTCAAGTTGATAAAACAACATGATCAAAACTTTGTGGAAGCTGAAATTTAAAGTGAGAGATAAGAAAGTCACTCATCTCAATGAATCTTAGGATTCTTCAAGCAAGTGAGAAAGGTTTTAGATTATCTGAGCCTTGATATGAAAGAAGAGAGGATAGTGAGTATGTCAGGCAATGGCTGAAAAAGAGAAGAAATTAAACATGCTCTAATCTTCTTCCTCCCTAAAGATTTTCATCAGATTAGGACTGAGCTGAAGAGCAAAGACACATAATTAGACAGTAAATCAATGTTTTAACATTAACAGGATCAGGTTCTGTTATTGTCTGAAAAATGACATTGTGAAGAATTGAAAGTGACAAGAGACACTGAAGGATATTTCTAGGATTACAATCAAGAGTGGCAAGATAAGATCTGAGAGAAATATTGTAAACATAATGGTTGCAAAATAACAACAACAATACGAATTAGCTCCTTTCTTTTCAGTTTATTAAACAAATTTACTGTATTCATTTTATTGAATTATCTATAATACAAGCTGAGTGGTCCTAGAGAAGACACCAGGTAATGCCACAGCAACAGATAAAAGACCACATGAATGGCTTCTGTTTTGGGATCCTTGGTGTGATCTTCCTAACACTATATTTACTTTCAAAATATAACTCCACTATTAATGGAAACAGTATATTTTCTCTCTAGAGTTTCAACCATTTGTAATTGCCTATTAAAGTTTATCTTAGAGAGTAATAATGGCATTTGTCTAGGGTTTTCATGTGCTTTTTCTTTTTCTTTCTTTATTTTATTTTATTTTATTTTATTTATTTATTTATTTTTGAGGCGGAGTCTAGCTCTGTCGCCCCAGTCTGGAGTGCAGTGACGCAATCTCGGCTCACTGCAACCTCTGCCTCCTGGGCTTAAGCGATTCTCCTGCCTCAGACTTCTGAGTAGCTAAGATTACAGGCACCTTCCACCATGACAGGCTAATTTTTGTATTTTTAATAGAGATAGATAGGGTTTCACTGTGTTGGCCAGATTGGTGTTGAGCTCCTGACCTCGTGATATGCCCGCCTCGGCCTCCCAAAGTGCTGAGATTACATCATGTGCTCTTTCATATGAGCAAAATTCTCTACCGTTCTCATGCTGGTATTATTCTCATGCCAATACTCTTCCCTTAGTGTTCATTGTGCTTTAACCACTGGGAGGCTGGGTAACATTATCAACAATAGGGAAAAGCTTTAGAGTACTTATAAGTTAGCAAAAATCTATTGACTGTCTTTTCTATTTCTGTTTCTTTTCTAGTTACCCTCTAAAGAAATAAGAATAAATTACTTTTTAAAAATTCAATATACAAAGGTGGCATTTAGATCTGCATTGATATGAATGGCTACTTTCTGATAATAAAAAAGCAACATAATAAATATGTGCTTTGTAACTGGAGACATAAAATTTAAAAAAGAAACAACATTAATTTCCTTGCCAGTCTATTATTTTACTCAGTCTTAAATACTGACAGAGCAAATTCTGTTCCATTAATCCATTTTCTTGACACATCAAATTCATGCTAAATTAATAAGGCGTAATGTTGGATTTTGAAAAGAAGAAAATTATTTGGCAACCCTGAAAATAGAACTTGGACAATTAATTCAGATGTTTTCAATTTGGCAAAGAGTTACGTGCCTTAGAAAACTTCTGAGTGTGATCATTAATACTTAAATTAAAGGAAATCACTGCTATTAAAAGCAAATAATCATTACAATCTTACCAGTTATATATTATCTATGGATTTGCTTCCTCTGGTTTCCATCCAAGTTTCCTAATTAAACATCTTTCTTCTGTGTTATGTTTTCTTATAACCTATGTACAATTTTACCTTTGCTTTCACAATGCAGACTTTTTATTTTTTCCAAGCCAAGTGTTCAAATAAAATGGCTATTTTCAATAAGACAAAATTAAATATCTTAAAGAGCACAAACAAATCCCTACCAATATTTTTGTAAGAAAATTAATTTGATGTCAAACAATGCTATGTACATATAAACAAAGAAGGAAGTACATAATCAACTATATTGGAAATGGAAAAATTATTGAAACTATAGGTTTTTGTCAAAGCAAATTTAGAAAAGTAAATGGACTCTATTTAAATTGTTTAACTTCAAGTTCTTACATTTCAAAACTTCATGAATTTCAGAAACATACCAAGTAAAGGTGCTAAGTATCCATTAAATGTAATGAAATTGGTAACATTAACCACAAATCTTAAGTTCAGTTTTTGGTTGAAATTTATCCAAGTTTTAACATTTATTTGTAAAAATTTTTGATTGAGATATTAATGTGGGAGTCTACCTTAGTATGATTGTCACTGTTTGTCACTATCTTAATCATCAGTCATGTTGATATTCTTATCTGTGGATGATATAGATTATTAAAACTTAAACAAGGATCATAAAACAATTATCACTATGATTTAGGTGCCATCATATTTTATCTTTCTGTTAAGCATTTCAAATGTTAAGACCTTCAAGATACTTTAGCATACTCTGCTCATCTAAAGATGTTAGACTAGTTATTTCTTCAACTCTTTGTAAAGTTAGCTAAAAATTAGACAATTCCATTTTCAATGAAAGTAGGAATATAGGAAACATCTATAATTTCAATTTCAGTTTATGAACGATGTCTTCAAAGCACACAGAAAATTGAACTGGGACTACAAAGGATGCTGAAAAAAAATGCATGGCTCTCAGAGCTTATGCATTTTAAACAGCAAAATAGTTTATTAAAAGTACAGATTGTCAAAACAATAGCTCCTTACCTGGAACAGCAACACTGGGTCTACAAGCTGGCAAAGAAGGGAGATCCCAACAAGGAAATATGCAGACATGTTGTGTGTCCAAAAACCTGTGTTAATGTGCTTATTTGGTAGAAAAACTACACCTTGCAAATAGCACTGCAACTGCAGTAATATGTCACCAGATGAGTAATGATGGATAAGTAGTGACTGCATGTAAGTGTAAAAGATAAATGGCTTTGTAAAGTATTTATACAGATACTTGGAAAAATGGCAAATTATATATAGAAATATGGTGCAAATATGCAATCAACATAAATTGAGAGGGAAATCAACTGCAGACATGTACAAAAGTTCCAGCTTATTGATTTATTCATCAACTTTGGCAGAATTCATGCAATAGTTACTATTCCTAACATTTAAAAGAAAGTTATAAAATGAATAAAATAGTCTTCTGTATTTATAGAAGGTAAAATACATAAAGAGAATAAGTGTGGCATCAAGATTCTCCAGAGAAACAGAACCAATAAGATATGTGAGTGTACATAAGTATGTATATCCATTTGAAGGGGAAGAGAGAGAGATTTTAAGGAATAGGCTCTTGTGATTATTGAGGCTGAGAATTCCTGCATCTGAAGGGTAAGCTGGCAAGCTGGAGACTCAGGGAAGGGTCAATGTCGCAGTTCAAGTCCAAAGGTTGTTTGCTGGTACAATCCCTCTTCTTTTGGGAAGTCCGCCTTTTTCTATTTAAGCCTTTGACAAATTGGAAGAAGCCACTGACATTATTAAGTAAATTTTATTGATGTCAACTGATTTATTGTAAATGTTCATCACTTCTAAATAATACTTTTATAGCAACAACTGGATTCCTGTTTGGCCAAACTACTGAGCACCATAGTTTAGTTAAGTTAACACAGGAATTTAACCAACACACCATCTTAGGCCAGCTGGCTTTTGGACATCTTGTTAGCTGACTGTAAACATCTGGTGACCCTAAGGGAGATCTATATCAACAACCAGGAGAACCCAGCTCTAATGGTGCACTAAGCTACCAACTTTTGGATATATACATGTTTTGTTTGTTTCTTTGTTTGTTTTAATAAGCAAAAGCTAACTGGTTCTGGCCAGGTGCTGTGGCTCATTCCAGTAATCTCAGCACTTAGGGAGGCCCAGGTGGGTGGATTACTTGAGGTCAGGAGTTGGAGACCAGCTTGGCCAACATGGCAAAACATTGTCTCTACTAAAAATACAAAAATTAGCCAGACTTGGTGGTGCACATGTTATCAATGACAATGCGTGCCAGAAACTTCATTAGCAATTTTAATTTCACCCTATCTTGTGGTCCTTTGATCTCACCTCCACTTGCTTTGTGATATTTCATTACCTTGTGAAGTATGTGATTTCTGTGACCCACACCCTATTCGTGCACTCCCTCCCCTTTTGAAAATCACTAATAAAAACTTGCTGGTTTTAGAGCTCATGGAACCTGCCTGAGGGGTGATATCTCCTCCGGACACCCAGCTTTAAAATTTCTCTCTCTTGTACTCTTTCCCTTTATTTCTCAAACCAGCCGAGACACTTAGGGAAATAGAAAAGAACCCACGATAAATATCGGGAGTGGGGTTTTTCCTCGATATGCAGTGTCAATTTCTAAATTGTAGATATAAGTGAGTCTCTATGGGATAGTAACAGTTATATGATAATAAACTTTAGATAGATAGATAAATTTTAGATGGAATAGAAACATATACCGATATGACACATATTTGTATATCTCTCTCTCTCCTCTTCATTTACCTATGCTTACTATATTTAATATAGGCATCTATATGTATATGCAAAATAAAGCATGTATAAAAGACATTCAATGTGCAAACAAGAAGTTGTTCATTGTGTTTGTCTCTGGGGAAATTGACAACCTGCGGATAGTATAAAATTAACATTGCATTTGGGCTAGTCACGGTGGCTCATGCCTGTAATCCTAGCGCTTTGGGAGGCTGAGGTGGGAGGATCACCTGAGGTCAGGAGTTTGAGACCAGCCTGGCCCATGTGCCACAACCCCATCTCTATTAAAAATACAAAAATTAGCTGGCACGTGCCTGTAATCCCAGCTACTCGGAAGGCTGAGGCAAGAGAATCGCTTGAACCCTGGTGGGAGTGGGTGGAGGGTGCAGTGAGCCAAGATTGTGCCACTGCACTCTAGCCTGGGTGACGGAGTGAGACTCCATCTCAAAAAATAATAATAATACATAAATAATAACATTGCATTTACTTTTTTTTCGAAGCATTTATTTTACCATGTATGTATTAATTTACTGCTTTAAAAGCACTAAAAATATTTGAGGAAAACTTTTGAATGCCTTTTAAATTCAAGTTTAACTTTGGGGTCTTATTCACTGAAGTGTAGTGCAAGGGTTGGAATGCTATTATTACTTTACCTCAGATTTTCGGTTTCCTCTTAGTAGAGTTGCCAGTTAAAATACAGAAATACAGTTTCTAGTTACTTTGAATTTTAGATATGCATTTTCATGGTATAAATATGTGCCAAATATTGCACAGAGTATGCAATTTTTTAAAATCTGGCAATCCTAACTTAGATTTGATATATAAGAAATATTATTCTATAAGTAGAGTGAACATATAATTTTTTATACAAATTAGAACACTTCTGAGAGTAAAATTGTTACAATCTTAGTTACATAAAATCAAAAAACATAAACAAGGATTCTGCATAGAAAACTGGATTATCAGGTAATCTTAAATATGATCCTTCCCTCGAGAAGTTGGGAAGAAGAAAAGAATAGTGAAAGAAATTGTTCAGGAGAAATTTCAATCACTGACTATCATTCTCTTTTTAATCAAGTCTCCTAATAAATGTAACCCCCATTTCCCTCCTGCCCATAACTCTGGAAGGACCAGGGTTTATTTCTGCCATATGCAGCTAACATTTAATGGCTGTGAAGAATGACAAGAAAACAAGTGAATAATATCAATTATGTATAAAATCAACTTCTTAATATCACTGTCAACAAAGCAAAGACAGACACGAAGAAATAGCAAAAAATAAACATTATCTCACTAATATCTCCAATCTTAAAAGTATTGCTATTACGTAATCTATGTATTCATTGTTCAAGTATATTCTATGCAGGGAGCAACTCTTAATGTACATTTTTACTTACTGTATCACAGGATATAGAGGCACATTTTAAGATACCAGACCTAGGATTGCTAAACTATCACAGCAGCATTACAGATTGCAGGTCACAACCACTTGAAGAGTGTTTAAGAGTATATTTTTAAAATATAGTTTCCTAAAGGAAGTTATAATTTATATGCCGTGACTTGTAAAGAAGTTTCTTCTCTGTTAACTTCGTCAGTTTCAAAACGTTTATTTATTGTGATGAGAAAAGTGAAAAATTTTGTGTTTATTTAATTTTATTTTTTGGTACATCCTTTAATACCTAAGGGGACAAAAGAAATGCCATGAGCTCTCTACTATCCTTTTGTTCTACGTATACATCACAGAGCTTAACAGGAAAAATGAGGAATTCAACTGGAGAAGTAATGTTAACAATAAAACAGCATTTAACTAGCATTTGTGTGCTGTTTATTTGTAGAATATTAATATTCATAAACTATTCTGCTGTATAAATGGCCATTAGATTTTTTCTCACTGCCCCAATATAAATGAAATGCACATTCAAATATGAATAATATTACAATGGTTTACCAAGGACCCATGTAAAAATGTGTGGAATAGTGTAGCAATAATAAAAGAGAGATTATAAAGCAAGAGGATAGTAATTGAATCCTGAAAGAGAAGAATCTGTTTTTTTTTTTTTTTTTTTAAATAAAAAGGCTTTCTTGAAATGACTATGACCTTCAGATGACAGACAGTGCCAGCCTGGTGATCTTGCAAAGATAAGAGTAAGTATCATGACCTCATCCTTTAATCTTCTGCCTGTAGATCCAACTCTATGAGAATCCAGAAGCTCAAATGTATAAATTTCTTAAGTGATGTAAACCAGATAGATCAGCCTCCTAGGATAAAGAGTGTGGTGGGAAGAGCAGAGAGCAGACCTGGATGAATGACAGGGAATGTATGATATATTAATTCAAACCATAAATGCTAATATGTATTATACAGAGGACATTACGTTAGGTGCAGGAAAAGCAAACAGGGCAGAGTTCAATCTTTCAAAGAAGAAAAAATACAGAGATCGTAAAACTGATTAAATATTGAAGAAAAGTGGGAAGATCTAAAAATAACATACATTATTCCCTACATATTCACATATAATACTAGTGAATTTTTAGAGTTTATCTAGAAACTTAAGTTTGGAGATCATTAAAGCTTATATTTTCTTTCTTCTAATAATCATCCATGAAAACGTTTCATATTTATGACCATGTCAATATGCTGTGTTTTTTCAAGATGGTATTCATTTTCTGCCTAATTTTAACATATTTTAGCAACAGGAACATTCAAGTTTACATATTTGAACACATTCTAGTATTTTGGTAATAAACCATCCTCATTTCATTTCAATTTATTTATCACACAAATTTCCTGTCCCTATAATTATTTTAAAGCTTCGTATTCTTCTCCTTTATTTTCATAGTCTGAATCTAAATCTCAGGTTTAATCTCTTTTTTGACGTCTTTCTCTCTCTGTCTCTGTCTCTCTCTCTCTCTCACACACACACACACACACACACACACACACATACACACACACTCAGAGCACATTTAGTCTTCAAATTATACAGAATTTCAATAATAAAAAGATGCAGATCTTACTTGCTTATAAAATCAGCTATAGCTGATCCAATATAACTTTTTTAAGCCTTTCAAGACATAAGGAGTTTTAAATTAGAGACAGTAAAGATAGTAGAGAAAAGGAAAGGCAAAATATGTAATAAATTGTCATTTGGGAAAATCATTTCAGAATTTGGAGACTATGAATTCAATATCCATTTAGTGTAGAAAGGCAGTCTGAAGTACAGTTGTCAAACAAATATGCAGATTCTTCAGAATTTTCTCAGCAATAGGAAATACAGAGTTTTCTAAAGTGGACTTTTCTTTCATTTGTCTTGGATATTTTCAACAATTAAAATGTTTATTATTCAAAAATCAATTGTGTTTCTATACACTGGCAATGAAAAATCAAGAAAAAAAAATTAAGACGGTAATTTAATTTATAACTTCCTATAAAAGAATAAAATACTTAGGAATAAATTTAACCAAGGAGATTAGAGACTCTGAAAACTACAAAACATTGCTGAAATAAATTAAATATCTAAAACAAGGCAAAGGCATACTATATTCATGGATAAAAGACAATATATTTAACATGTTAACATTATTAAAATCTGATTCAATTCAATCTCTATCAAAATTCCAACAGCTGTTTTGGCAAAATGGTAGAACAAGAAACAAATTCATATGGAATTGTGAGGTGTTCCAAATATTCAAAGCAATCTTGAAAAAGAAGAGCAAAGTTGTAGAACTCATTCTTCCTAGTTTTGAAATTTATTGCACATCAACAATAATACAAAAAAAAAAGTGGTTCTGGCTTTATGTAGAAATAAAGCAAAAGCTACACTAATCAAAACAGTGTGGAGCTGGCCTTATGTAGACATAAAGACCAAAGTAATAGGATTAAAGGTACAGAAATAAACTCATATATCTATGCTCAAATGATTTTTAACAAAGATTCTACATACATTCAATAAGAAAAGAGTAATCTCTTTAATAAATAAGGCTGAGTAAACTGTAAACTGAATTTCCACAGGCATGATAAATAAAGTGAACCCCTATCTCATACCACTTATAAAAATTAACTCGAAATGGAACAACAACCTAGATATAAAAGATACAACTATAAAATCCTGAAAAGACAATAAATGAGATAAATATTTATGACTTTGCATTTCACAATTGATTTTTAGATATGACACCAAAAGTGTGAATGACAAAAGAAGCAATAGATATGTTGGTCCTAATCAACATTAAGAAACAAAAAATAAAACACACAAAAAATTTGTGCATCTCTGATAATTAATTTTTTGTGTCAACTTGACTAGGCCACAGTGCCAAGATATTTGGACAAACATTTTTCTAGATGTTTTTATGAAAATTGCTTAGATTACAATAACATTTAAATCAGTAGACTTTGAGTAAAGCAGATTACTCTCCATAATTTGGGTGGGCCTAATGTAATCAGTAAAAAGCCTTAATAGAAAAAACGCCTACCTCTCCAGAGAAAAAGATAATTTTACCACCTGACTGCACCTGGACTGCAACTGCAACTCTTTTCTGCATTTCAAGCCTGCCGGCCTCCCTGGCATCATTTGGACCTGCCAGCCGCCATAATTGCGTGAGTCAATTCTTTAAAGTAAATATCCCTGTTTCTCTTGAGAATTGTGACTAATACACCATCAAAGGACATTATTAAGAAAGTGAAAGATAACCCATAGAATGGGAAAAATATTTGCAAATTATTTATCTGATGAGAGTTTGATATCCAGATCATAAAAGAAACTCCTACAACTTAACAAATAACAACAATAAAAACAAAAACCCTAATTTTAAAAATGGTCAAAGTACTTGAATAAGTGTTTCTCCAGAGAAGGTATACAAATAGTCAACAATAATTATAAAGATCCTAAAGTCATTAATTATCAGGGAAATGCATATTTCATATCCATTTGACATAAAGGACAAATATTCTATGATTCCATTTATACAAAATATCTAAAATAGGCAAATCCATAGATGCGATTGGATGTTGATCTAATCCAAACTAATCTAAGATAGGAAGTATATCAGAGATTAGGGGGGTTAATAAAGGAAGGGAATGCAGATTTATTGCTTTGTGGTTATAGAATTTTTGTTTGGGCTGATGAAAAAGTTTTGGAAAGAGTGATAATGGTTGCAAAATATTTTGAAAGTAATTAATGTGCTTGAATTACACACCTTAAGATGTTTAAAATGAGAAAATTTATCCTTTATATATATTTTCACCACAATAAAAAGAATTACAAATAATTATTCTTGTGGTGGAGGGGGGGTTTGAATACATTTTTCACCACATCTCATTAAGAACATGATAATTGACAGAGACATAAAATAGTTGGAGGTATTATGCTTGCAGATAGTAATTTGGTAGAATCCTATT
This sequence comes from Macaca fascicularis, assembly GCF_037993035.2. Lineage (NCBI taxonomy): Eukaryota > Metazoa > Chordata > Mammalia > Primates > Cercopithecidae > Macaca > Macaca fascicularis. The sequence continues at coordinate 89,333,345 of NC_088380.1, read as the reverse complement.
CTTAAAATGGGAGCATATGCAGTGGGATCCTGGAAGCCCATGTATTTGAAGTGAAATGAAGAAAGACAAAAATTGAGGTCAGAGGGTTAAGCGAGGCGGATAAAATTGCAACCCATAAAGAGAAAACCATATAGAAAAGTATGACATACCACAAGATTATTCAGTATAGTTCATGCGAAAGCAGAAGAGCTTGGGTTTGCTAAATGAGAAACAAAGCTTTTTATCTTTTTAGTCATCGCCTATTAACGGTGCAATGAAAATATTTTGGCCATTTTTGGGGGAAAGGGTTCAAAACAACTTTCCAGAGAAAGATTCTATTTTTCCATCATTACTATCATTTCTCATTTACTCATATAAAGAAATGAGTAGGATCATGCATTTAAATTCTTTTTTGAGTTTTTGTTTGTTTGTTTGTTTGTTTGTTTTTGAGACAGAGTCTTGCTCTGTCACTCAGGCTAGAGTTCAGTGGCACGATCTCTGCTCACTGCAAACTCCGCCTCCCTGGTTCACGCCATTCTCCTGCCTCAGGCTTCAGAGTAGCTGGGACTACAGGTGCCCGCCACCTTGTCCAGCTAATATTTTGTATTTTGTTTAGTAGAGACCGGGTTTCACCATTTAGCCAGGATGGTTTAGCCAGGATGGTCTCGATCCCCTGACCTCGTGATCTTCCTGCCTCGGCCTCCCAAAGTGCTGTGATTACAGGCATGAGCCACCGTGCCCTGCCTTTTTTTGTTTTTAAAGTACTTCTAAATCGATGGAGTAGCCTCTTCTACCCTAAGATTGACTTACGGGTATCTATAGCATTGACACACACACACATACACACACACACATACACATAAACACAATGCACAAATAATGCATTGCTTATAGGATACTCTTTGCGGTGTGTAGATTAACTATTTATAGAGTTTCATATCTATTACTTCTTTAGAATACTCTACACGTTTGGGAATTAGGTTTAGAAGAAAAGAATTCCAAGCACCTAGGGGTCCAGGCAATCAAAACATTTTTCCCCCCTCAGGGATATTTATTTTGTAAACAATAGTGTTCTTTTTAATTTTTCTGTAAACATGTATTTAGCAGAAATGTTAAATGTTTTTACTTGTATTTGTTACCGGGATTTACAAAGTAAAATGTATAAGAAAACTTTTCTCAGATAAAGAGGAAAGAAACAAACTGATTTTATTATTTTTGGCACCCTATTTCCTTTTCCTATAGGAAAAAAATAGAAGAAATATTACCGTGGCACTTACTACATGCCTGTAGACCAAGAAAATAATATTTGTAAATCTATATGATTCTGATTGTGGCAGTAAATACAAGGCCACTATTCTAGCCCATATACATATGAAGCTTCTTTCATTGTTCATTATCTGTTGTTACAATATTCTGTATTATAAAAGTGAGATCCTTCTTTTAAATACACAGTCACTCAGGTTGACAAGCTTTTTAAAGATATGTGTTAAGTGCCTACTGGAAACCCTGTGATTCTCATTTTTATGGTTTAGAGGTCTGCAGCTGTTCGACGAAGGTCATGATTGTGTGTTAGAGAGATCAGAGCAATCAAAGTTCAAACAAGTGTGGACACGGAAAATAACAACACTGTCATCCTCACCGGACTCTCGGTTTTTTCATTACTTTGAAATAGAGCAATAAGTTCAAAAGTGACCTTACAAAATATCCAGTGCAACTCACTGTTTTGCAGATGAAAATGAAGCCCAACAGAGACTGAATGTTTCTTCCAAGGAAAACTTGTAAGTAACAAGAGTGGTCCTGGAACATTTCGAGGTTCTGGATATAACACACTCCTTCTGACACGTTTTTTATTCACTCTACTTACAGGGACAAATGTAAATGAAAACTAAGATGCTTAATTCTACCTTTTGAAGAGAGATTTTCCTTCCCTCCTTTGTCTCTGGGCATTTACTCTAGAATAACTGTGAGTACATTCTCCTCTCTTTGAAATGTATGTAAATTCTTCTGAAGACTGGACTGGCGTTTTGCCAGCTTTATGACCCAGGAACATCTTTCTTTAGAACCTGGGCACCATGTTTGGAAATGTAAACATCTAAGAAGATAGCATCTCTCTCTGCCAATTTCTTTGGGATGGTAGAAGCCTAACTTCCTTGGATCTCTTGCTCCAAGCTGCAAAACTGCCTCCTGTCATGAAGATATGGGAAGTTTGCTTTTACTCTGGATAAAGCCAATGAGCTATCATAGGCAGTGACGCCTATAAACAGGTGAAGTTGGAATATACCACGTGTGATAAATGGTGCTGTCAAGTCCTCTCGATGTCTAGTTATTGCTTATTTTGAAAATGTGTGCATAATGGATTGAAACTGCTTTGCTATTTAAAAGGGTGAGAATTCTTTCCGTCTTTATTGTCTCCTAATGGATTGCCTGTAATGCACATTACGTCTGCTTTTATGCATATTCAATAATAAAAGATGTTTTCTTTTTCTACCACCTTAAGGGAGAGAATTACTGGGTTGGAAGATTTGGTTTTTAATTATATTTTCCCCACACACTAAGAATAAGTCCTTTTTTTTCTTTTATTCTTTCCTCTTCCTTGTTTTTGTATTTTATCTCTTCCTTCATACCTTCAAAAATTGAGCATATAGATATATGTGCCAGGCACTGCACAAAAGACAACAGATAATTAACATTTGTTTGAAATTTAGCTTAACAAACATTTATATTGCACTGATTGTGAAATAACTACTATTTTGGGGACTTATTGGCACAAAGCTAAGATCAGCCATTGCCCTCAAGGCACTGACAGAGGCAAAAAATAATGATTAAATAATTATAATGCAATAGAGTTCATGGCACAACAGCAATGTACACAGGTCCGCTGCAGTGCGGTGTTTAGGTGCAGAGATCCTGACTCCAAGCTTTCTGAAAATTTAATCCAATGTTACCACTTACAAGACTAATGGCTTTTGCCAAGTTTATCTGCCTCAGACTTTATATACAAATGAAATAATATTTCCTACCACGCACAGATGTCGTGAGAATTAAATGACTTTATGTACATAAAGCCCTTAGAGAATGTCTCTTATAAAGTAATGCTTTTATAAGTTGGAGCCATTTATAGGAGTTTGTAGGAAGAATATTAATAATCTATCCTGGATAGTGACTTCCATGAATTCTGAACATAGACAAAGCAGAAGTGTGTGACTGTACTATGTACATGGAGAAGCATGTGTGGTTCAGGATTTTGGCAAGTGAAACAGCAAGGCACAGAGTAGGGTCATCATAAGGACTTTTTTTTGCCATATTTAAGAGGTTAATCTTCAGTATAGAGTTATGGAAGAAGTTTAGCAGGGAAGTACCCAGCAGGTTTGCAATTAGATACAGCAAAACAAGAATTTATTAGAAGACAGATCTTTGAATCATTGGAAATAGAAGGGGATGTAATAATAAGATAAGATACAATGGTTTGACTGCTTGATGACCTTATCTCCCCAAGCTCCTAAATATAATTTTAAATGACACTAATTAATAATACAGCTTATAAATCAAATTTTTGTGATTTAAGACTTCTGCATTTTTGCATTAAAAATTTTATTTTTCCTGTTTTATGTGTTTAATTTTTATATATTAATGCTAAATGAAATCATCAAAAGATAGGTTGAATTTTCTTATCTCTTAAAACAGATAGTAATTTTTAAAAATCAATTTTATTCTATATAACTAAGGCATAAAACATGAGTTATGAGATAAATATAATTAGTAAATTTGTTATTATTGTGAAACAAATGAAAATAACCATCATCTTGCATAGTTACCCATTAATATACCTTGGGGGAAGAGTGGCTATAATGTACTAATTTAGTAAAAATTCTGAATACAATGCAGTATTAACTATAGCTCTAATGTTGTGCATTCCATTTTTAGACTTGTACATATCTGCTACTTTGTATCCTTTGACTTATATTTCTCTATGCCTACCCTCCTCTCCCCTGACCATGATAACTACTGTTTTACTCCGTATTTCTGTATATTAGACCTTCTTTTTTTCAAACTCCACATATAAGTGAGTTCATGCAATATTTTTCTTTTTGCATCTTGCTTATTTCACTTAGCATAATGTCCTCCAGCTCCATCCATGTTGTGATAAATGGCAGGATCTACTTCCATTTTAAGGCTGAATAATATTCCATTACATATATGTATGACGGTTTCTTTATCCACTTGTCTGTTGATGGACACTCAGGTTGTTTGCATATCTTGGCTATTGTGAACTATGCTGCAATTAACATGAGAGAGCAAATCTACTTTCAAGTTGATGATTTTATTTCCTTTGGTTATATGCCCAGAAGAGAGATTGCTGTGTCATGCAGTCATTCTATTTTTAATTTCTTTAGAAAAATCCACACAATTTGCATAATGGCTATACCAATCTACATGCCTACAAACACTGTAAAAGATTACCTTTTCTCCACACCCTTGCCAACACTTACTATCTCTTTTCTTTTTGCTAATATATATTCTAAAGGGTGTGAAGTTGTATCTCATAATTTCCCTGATGATTAATCATGTTGAACACTTTTTCATATAGTTGGACATTTCTTTGTCATCTTTGGAGAAATGCCTATTTAGTCCCTTTGTCTATTTTTCAATTGGGTTATATTTTTCTTGCTATTGAGTTGTACCATTTCCCTATAAATTTTGGATATTAACTCTTTATCGGATATACAGTTTGCATTTTTTTTTTCTCAGTTCCAAGATTACTTTTTATTTTGTTGATTGTTTTGTGGCTATGCAGAAGCTTTTTAGTATGATGTAGTCCCATGTCAGTATCTCCACTTTTGTAGCTTGAGCTTTTGCTGTGACATCCAAGATATCATTGCTAAGGTCTATGTCAAGAAGCTTTTGCCCAATGTATTTTTCTAGTAGTTTTATGGTTCAAGTTCTTATGTTTAGTTATTTTTATTTATTAGGAGTTGATTTTGTATAAAATGTAAGATACGAGTCTATTTTTAGTCTCTCACATTTAAAACTCCAGTTTTACCAGCACAATTTATGAGACTATTCTTTGCCTGTTGTGTCTTCTTGGTGCCCTTGTGAAAAATTAATTGCCCATATGTGTTTGAATCTATTTCTAGGCTTTCTATTTTGTTCCACTAATCATTATGTTTATATGCACAGCTGATATGCATGCTCAAATGTCCGTGTTCATTTCCTATTGCCCTCAGAGTGATAGATGCAGCAGGCAGATAAGGAAGGGTCCCAGAAGAATCTCCGACCTGCCCCACAAATATTTATGTCACATGGTTTTGTGCAGGTAAGGGAACTTGCCCAGGGCCTTGCCTGAGGATGCTGACAGGAGACCCAGATGCACTGGGAGAATGGGGTGGAGCCACCAGAAATTCACCCCTTGTGCAAGGGCATGAGCCTGGTCTCTTCAGCTCCTGTGTGGTGGCCTGGTATTCAGTCTGTGATGCGGGAGCCTGTTGGCAGGACCCCTCTTCCTTTGCTGAGAGCTTTCTTTTCATCCAATAAAGCCATCCTCCTCACCCTTTAGTGTGTCCATGTGACTAACATTTCCTGGTCGTGAGACAAGAACCCAGATTTTAGCTGAACCAAGGAACAAACACTCCTGCATCAAGAGCACTTGAATTTCTGAGTGCTATTTTGTGTATCTCAATGAATTTTAGCCTGGACAAATAAATAACAAATATAATTATAATTCTATTAATATGAAAAGTTACAATGAATTCTCCTAATAATTTATAATTATATTTTAAATTATGTAAATCTGCATGCTATAATCATCACCTCTTGGCAGTTTTTGAAAATTCAGAAATGTCTTCGTACGTTTGTCTTGATGTATTTTTCTTAAAGGGGAAGTAGGACAAATGCACATGGTGAAATATTAACCAACAAGGAGTACAGTAAAAATACAATAGCTTAAAGGACCAAAAGTATAGTGAGATATGGATAGGAAATAAAAATAAGAAAAGAGGACACAAGCAATTGGAGAATATTACACAAATACTGAGATATCAGAGAAGCAAATTAGTTTCTTTCAAAATGACCATGTTATCAGTAAACAAAGAAACAAGAAAAATACATTGAAAGTAACACAAGCTACATTCTAAAATTCAGATACGAAACTATGACAACTTCAGAAATGTAAATTGCTCTCTTAGTAGCCAAGGTTAGTTTCACCTTTCCTATTGTTGTATTCATAAAATTTCATACAGAAGATATGGGGTTTCATAAACAATGCTAGTTTCAAACTAGTCAAAGAAAACTAGCCAAAAATAAACTGTTTTATGTCTAAGTTATTGTCATATTTTATAATAGTAATTTTTGTGTTAGATTTTTATATTTGCATTTTCCATTTTTGCAGGCTCCGTACTGTAAACAATATATATTCATTCACCTTAAAACTACATTTTCTTTGTTCTTTCAATTCATAGAAACTGTAAATTTAGTATATTTAAATGACTACTAAGCATATTTTCATTAAAAATAATTTTCAAATTTAATAGAAACAATAATAAATTACTTCATATTATATGTTGTGGCAATGATTATTTTAGATCAATTGAATTCCTGATAAGCTCCCCAAACCTGTTCATTTTACAACCTTCCTCATCTGTGATAGTGACAATTATATTATTTTAAGTTGTTTAGGGCAAAAATATTGATGTCATCCTTGATGTTTCTATTTCTTTTATACCCAATAACTAATCCATGAATTCTAACACCTATTCTTTCAAAATATATCTGGAACCCAATCACTTCCCCTCAGTGTTCCAGATTAATACAAGCCACTCTCATTTTTTGTATACTATGGCATTAGCCGCCCATGAAGAGAAGGATTCATTAATTATTTACTAAATTAAGCAATAAATTAGTGAATATATGCTTCCTGGACAACTAACAGTATTCAATATATAAATATTATCATCTTATTTGTGCCAAATATTGAAAATAGTTTGTTACTTAAGTGTAAGTCATCTCTAGTACAATAAAAAAGCATCATGATTTTAAATAGCAGCTACTATGATTTAGTGGTGCTGCTATAGATAATTCTGTATTGCTCTGTCACACTTCAAGTCAGTTAAAGGTGACAGCAAATTAAATAACTATTTATCACTGGTTTAATTCAAGCTGTAGGATAATTAAATGCCTGAAAGTTCACTTTCAGTCAAACGTGAGTAAGGAAGCAAGAAGAGGAAACTGCAAACCTACCATTTCCTGAGCTTCCTGAGAATTGTTCCTGGACCACTTTGTAAAAGAATTATTCATATACCACTTTAAGAGCATATAAAGAGATATGGTGTCAATTGCATTCAAATAATATTAACTCAATTTTATTTAAAGATATGAGAAAGTTTAACCATGAATAAATTGTTTCCAAATGTATTGCATTTTATATTGGAAACATTTTATGAGGAACTTTTATTAAATAAATTTCTTTATTAAATAATCATTGACTCTGACTATCAAATGAGACAATGCTTAAAAATATCATTTTAATGTTCAGAAGAAATTTAAAAATGTTTAAATTAAATGGGAAGTGCAGAGTTTCCAATTTTACTAATTTTTTATGATAAAATTTAGACATCAAGCAAAAATAATCAAATATGAAAGCAAAAAAAGGACTTCTCTGGAGATTGCCTTGGCCAAAGAATTGTGTCTTGCATATTTGAACAAATTGAACTTATTCATAGTCTTAAATTTATATTTCTACTATAAGCAAAATAAATTGGCTGAAATTGATTTTTTTTTTGTTTCTCCCTTAATTATCCCATGCACAGTAGGTGCTCAGTAGATATTTCTTAAATACAAATACCATTAAATATTTAAAAATCACAATTTGAACCTGGTACTTTTATTTCACATAAGTGCATACTGATTCAGAGCCATATTCCTACCTTTGAAGGTGTACCTGTCAACAGCACGTGTACCTTAAAATTTGCAGGTGCACTTATAATGACCTTAATCGCTGAGCCTGCTGTCCTTCCTGACCTATCAAAGCTTTGAAAGTCAGAAGAGGAGCTGGACTTCTATAGCTAATCAATGGTTGGATTGCTCAGAGAGTTTTCACATTCTTCTTACTTTCCCCTGGTTGATAATTATGAATGTTTCCCTTATCTATTCTCCATCAAGTGTAAGTGATGCTCCCAATCCATTTCCATGTGTTACACACAAGCTTAAAGAGACAATAGTGAAGGGACATCACTAAACCATAGTTTAGAAACTAATATTGCAAAAGTTTTTAAAAGCCTAATTATTTAATAAAAAACACATAAACTACAAGAAAATGTAAATAGGTTTGGAACGGCATTGTCAATACAATAAAGCTGAATATCATTAACTTCATAGACCAAGTTGTACAAAATTGACATTTCAACAAAAGCCTTTTAGGATGCAATCTCAAGCTGAAATGGCAAACAGAATCCACAGTAAAATATTTATTGAATTCTACTTCAAGTACTTTAAAAATTTATCTTGCAGATTATTTTTCCCAGAAATAATATTTTATAATTAAGAAAATGGTGAGGGGGCAATGTATAATACAAATAAGTAGAAGTTGTTATTATTATTAATCTATCTCTTGCTAATAATGCTTTAGTACAGTGATTGAAATTTAAACACCAGACAATTCTTTCTCATATCCTGGAGGTTTCTGTTAATATACAATTATTTAACGAAATGAAAATTAATGATATACATTTAACCATTGGTGTTTAATCTCAATATAGACTAATTTCTACCTTCAGCAAAATGTGTCCCAAAGTCAAGTAGTAGGGTCTGATCTGAAGCCGCAATGAATCTTCAGATATCAAATATGTACTGAATGCTGTGAATGCAGAAGAGGAAATAATTAATATCAACCGGGAGAGCCAAGGAGCAATGGGGAGGTATGTGTATAAATTACCTTTAGCACACCCAGGCCACCCAAATAAACTCTAGTAAATTTTGGTTTGCCACCTGTAGAAAGCTTCACAAGTTACTATGACTCCCATGCCATATCTTGTAGTCCCTATGCCATATATCTTGTTCGATCAAATTGTTTGTCTGAGATGTCCATTAGAGACAGATTATTGAGTCCTTACTGTCTTTCCAACAAAAAATGACTTGAATAATAACTAATGCCAGTTCCAAAAGAGGGTATTAGAACATGATATGATACATGAGTATTTCTTCAAAAGCATTGTATACTATGCTGGCAACAATTTACCATCAGAAAATCTGTGAAAATACACTTGGTTAAAACTTGATAATTATAGAATTATGAAATAATGAGTGCTGACAGAAAATTGTTTTGACTAATTATAATAATAATATTTAAGAAGACAGAAGTCTCCTTGTGGAAAGAACAATATAAAATACAATCTTTAGCACTCTTTTCAGTGGATTCTAAATTATCTAACACAACCAGTGAACAAGAAGCATAAAATTGTAGGTCTACATGAAATTTTTTAATCCAACATTTAAATAACTCCCCTGTCACATACATAAAGAGAGGAGTATTTATAATGTATGCTTTTGAAAAGTAGCTTCAGATTCCCGCAATAAAAGATGTCTTACAAAGGTGACTTCTTGGAGTTTTTCTATTTCTGATGTGTTCTACCGGCCAAAACAGCAGCAGGGACCTGAAGTTACCACTAGTTCCAGCCATTATATATTAATAAAAGAAACAAACTGCCATTTTCATTAATCATATCTCAATCTCTAATTTAAAAATATGGGTTATCAAGAGGTAGTCATCAGTTTAAGAGTTTGAGAATTTCTATTTCTTTTACGATATAGCACCAGAGAATTGTTGGAAGCAAATTTGTTGGAAGCAAATATGTTGAGTAATATAAAGTACCACTATTTACTAACTTTTATACAGAAGATCAGCATCCACATCCAAATCAAAACCAAATTCAGGATGGCATTCTTCTGGCTATGAGCACTGAAGATGATGGGAAATTAATTTATGATATGTAAAGAGAAATATATTCTGATAAATCTTGTCAGTGACTTTCTTTTTATTTATTTATTTATTTTATTATTATTATTATTATTATTATTATACTTTAAGTTCTAGGGTACATGTGCATAAGGTGCAGGTTTGTTACATATGTATACTTGTGCCATGTTACTGTGCTGCACCCATCAACTCGTCAGCACCCATCAACTCGTCATTTACATCAGGTATAAATCCCAATGCAATCCCTCACCCCTCCTCCCTCCCCATGATAGGCCCCGGTGTGCGATGTTCCCCTTCCCGAGTCCAGGTGATCTCATTGTTCAGTTCCCACCTATGAGTGAGAACATGCGGTGTTTGGTTTTCTGTTCTTGTGATAGTTTGCTAAGAATGATGGTTTCCAGCTGCATCCATGTCCCTACAAAGGACACAAACTCATCCTTTTTTATGGCTGCATAGTATTCCATGGTGTATATGTGCCACTTGTCAGTGACTTTCTTTTCCTAAGTGCTGAAATTCCTTTTAAACTGCCATGAAATTCAGCACAAATGATAATCCCAGTGTACTCACAACTGCTTAAAGATATTTACCTTGCATTTGAGCAAAGCCTGGCCAAAAGATTCTCAGCATGGCAAACTGGTTCTGATCTCTAATCCTTAGGGAAGTGAGACAGAATTTTGATATTTTTTCATAATAAGCCTTTAACAATTTCACTTCCTGAAGCTAACCCTATTGTAATAAAATCACTTAGACTTTCAGAATTCAGTAGGAAAAAAATTAATTTTCAGTTTCCCTATTTACAATTTTTGTAGCTAAAGAACAGGGACAATCCGAGAAAATTCAAAACTTTAAAAATGTATTTTCAAGTCAAATATCTTTGTATGTAGGGCATAAGTGGATGAAAGCACTGACTCTGGGGTTAGAGAGCCATATCTCAGAACTCAACTCCATCTATTTGTGTTACCTTGATCAGCTTTCTAAACACCTCTGTACCTTAATTTTCTCATCTTTAAAATGGGAATACTTATGTCTAACCCAATTTTGGCAGGAATTTATTTTTCTTATCAGGAATGAGCCATTTATAACTAATGCATTCCCTTCAATATGATTCTCTCCTACATATATCTATTATTGAAGTCATGGTCTCCATGAATGTGACTATAACCTTAATATCAGTTCATGTAACATTCCTAAGGCTCATTTCCTCCCTTATGTACATTTTCTCTCTGTCTATATAAATGCCAAATTGAGTACATATTCTTTAAGAACACTAAGATATTGAGGTCAAGATTAGTTATCCTCATCAATGATCAAATGGCAACCTTTTAACTCACGTCTTTTAATTACATACTGTTTTTTAAAAAAAATGTATTTACTTATTTATCTGTGAGATGGAGTCTCTCTCTGTCACCCAGGCTGGAGTGCAGTGGTGTTATCTCAGCTCACTGCAACCTCTGCATCCTGGGTTCAAGCGATTCTCCTGCCTCAGACTCCCAGGTAGCTGGGATTACAGCCTCCTGCCGGTATGCCTGGCTAGTTTTCGTATTTTTAGAAGAGATGGGGTTTCACCATGTTGGCCAGGCTGGTCTTGAACTACTAACCTCAGGTGATCTGCCCACCTCAGCCTCCCAAAGTGTTGGGATTACAGGTGAGAGCCACTGTGCTCAGCCTCTACTATATACTCTCTTGAAGCCTCATTTGAAAGCCAGCATTGACAAATGGGATCTAATTAAACTAAAGAGCTTCTGCACAGCAAAAGAAACTACCATCAGAGTGAACAGGCAACCTACAGAATGGGAGAAAATTTTTGCAATCTACTCATCTGACAAAGGGCTAATATCCAGAACCTACAAAGAACTCAAACAAATTTACAAGAAAAAAACAAACAGCCCCATCAAACAGTGGGCAAAGGATATGAACAGACATTTCTCAAAAGAAGACATTCATACAGCCAACAGACACATGAAAAAATGCTCATCATCACTGGCCATCAGAGAAATGCAAATCAAAACCACAATGAGATACCATCTCACACCAGTTAGAATGACAATCATTAAAAAGTCACGAAACAACAGGTGCTGGAGAGGATGTGAAGAAATAGGAACACTTTTACACTGTTGGTGGGATTGTAAACTAGTTCAACCATTATGGAAAACAGTATGGCGATTCCTTAAGGATCTAGAACTAGATGTACCATATGACCCAGCCATCCCATTACTGGGTATATACCCAAAGGATTATAAATCATGCTGCTATAAAGACACATGCACACGTATGTTTATTGCAGCACTATTCACAATAGCAAAGACTTGGAATCAACCCAAATGTCCATCAGTGACAGACTGGATTAAGAAAATGTGGCACATATACACCATAGAATACTATGCAGCCATAAAAAAGGATGAGTTTGGCCGGGCGCGGTGGCTCAAGCCTGTAATCCCAGCACTTTGGGAGGCCGAGGTGGGTGGATCACAAGGTCAGGAGATCGAGACCACAGTGAAACCCCGTCTCTACTAAAAATACAAAAAATTAGCCGGGCGCGGTGGCGGGCGCCTGTAGTCCCAGCTACTCAGGAGGCTGAGGCAGGAGAATGGCGGGAACCTGGGAGGCGGAGCTTGCAGTGAGCCGAGATCGCGCCACTGCACTCCAGCCTGGGCAACAGCGTGAGACTCCGTCTCAAAAAAAAAAAAAAAAAAAAAAAAAAAAAAAAAAAGGATGAGTTTGTGTCCTTTGTAGGGACATGGATGCAGCTGGAAACCATCATTCTCAGCAAACTATCGCAAGATAAGAAAACCAAACACCGCATGTTCTCACTCATAGGTGGGAACTGAACAATGAGATCACTTGGACTAGGGAAGGGGAACATCACACATTGGGGCCTATCATGGAGAGGGGGGAGGGGGGAGGGGGGAGGGATTGCATTGGGAGTTATACCTGATGTAAATGACGAGTTGATGGGTGCTGACGAGTTGATGGGTGCAGCACACCAACATGGCACAAGTATACATATGTAACAAACCTGCACCTTATGCACATGTACCCTAGAACTTAAAGTATAATAAAAATTTAAAAAAAGAAATTGAAGAAGAGAGATTTCCCTTAATCTTAGAGATATATTATTGTGTATCATTGGGAAAGTTACTTCATTTTTTTGTTATTATTCATTTTTTGAGATAGAGCTTTATTGTCTCCCAGGCTAGAATGGAGTAGTGTGATCACCGCTCGCTGCAGCCTTGAACTCCTGGGCTCAAGTGATCCTCCCTCCTCAGCCTCTCAAGTATCTAGGACTATAAGCATGTATCACCACGCTTGGCTAATTTTTAACTTTTTTTTTTTTTTTGTAGCAACATGGTCTCACTATGTTCCTTAGGCTGGTTTCAAAATTATGATCACAAACAATCCTCCTGCCTTGGACTCCCAAAGTAATGAGATCACTGAAATGAGCCACTGCACCAGCCTACTCATCTTTCTTTAGTGTCAGTCGTTTCATTTGGAAAAGTGTCTTGAAAACAGTCTTAAGTTCAGGCACTGTGGCATGAGCATCTGTCAATACTCAGCCAACATACATTTAATATTTGAGCATTTCATTGTATGTAAATTTCACATAAAGAGATAAATACTATGAATTAGCTTTGAAGGTCAGTAAATGATACACATGCTGAAGTTTTTATGGAAACTCACTCACCCCCACATTTTACTTTGAATTGCAAGGGAAATATTTATGGTGCATTTCTGAATGAATAGAATGATAGATTTTTTTTTTTTTTTTTTTTTTTGAGATGAAATCTCGTTCCGTCACCCAGGCTGGAGTGCAATAGCACGATCTCGGCTCACTGCAACATCTGCCTCCCAGGATCAAGTGATTCTTCTGCCTCAGCCTCCGAAGTAGCTGAGATTACAAGCATGCGCCATCACACCTGACTAAATTTTTTTGCCGGGGGGGTGGATTTTTTTTTGTAGAGATGTATGTTGCCCAGGTTGGTCTCGAACTCCTGAGCTCAGGTGATCCACACTCCTCGGCTTCCCAGAGTGCTGGGATTACAAGCATGAGCTACTGTGCCTGGCCAAAAGTTTAAATATAATCATTTCTGTAAGATTTGTCCACTGGATCTAATACTATTTCATTAATGACAATCATCTAAATATTATTTTAATCAGTCATTCAGGTACAGTATAACTAGTATGATAATATACCCCTGTTCTACCAGGACTGTCTTAAATTTCTATGCCATTGTTCTGAAATAAATATGTAATTAATTATTCATACTTAACACTTTAAAAATTTTCCCAGCTGGATTATAAACTACATTGTCACCCTAAGCATAATTTATAGTTGCTACTTTGCCTCCCCATCAAAATTGACATAACTTTCCCTGGATGAGTAAAACAGCTTAGTGATCTAGCAATTTCAGAAGGCATAAGGTTGAAATTTATTGCCTATTTGGACTTGTTTGTCTGAGACAGACTATACACAGTACTCCTCAGCAGCAGTGTCTCTTACTGGCATACTAAGTTTTCACCAGTAGCTGCAGTCTATGAGTGCATCCTTCTCCACATTCTTTGATATAGAGGTATGTGGCATATTCACTCCATCCATACCTGTAATATCAGAAAGGGAATGCTCACTAGCAAAAAAAAAAGTATGATCACATACTTATCTACTCTGCCAAAATTACATTTGCACTACAAATTATGTCTGGACCCTGTGCTTAATTCAATTCTACTGTTACAGTAGAATTTGCCATATAGTTTTCTTTTTGGCTAGAATATTTTTCTTCTCAAGATAGCTCCGTTTTTTTTTTTTTTTTTTTTTTTTTTTTTTTGTCATTTAAAGAACAGTTGAAACTTTGAAAATACAACCATTATGTTTATATTAACAAGTGAGGGTGTCTGATGGGAGAACTGGGACAAATCAAGTTATTCCAATGAGAAAGGGCAGTGCTATGGAGGTGCTGAAACTGGAAAGGTTCAGATCTTATTCCTAAAGATAGCATGGAGTATATGAAAGATAACAGTATAAGAATATAACAGGCAAGAGTTTGGTCAAAAGGATCCAACTGGAGGTAGTGATTAATTTCAATAATCAAAGCTCACAGATTTCAGAGTCCAACCTGTGGCATCACAAAAATCTAAAATCAGGTGGATGATTTCCTACCATGGAAGTGGTAGAAGAAAGACCTAGAATCTAGGAAAAAGAGAATCGATGAAGTGAATGTATGGTCGAGTTTCTTAAAACAAACAAATAGGGATCATTTATGGGGCAACTAATTGGTTAGCTAATTGGGGGCATAATCTTGATGATAAGATTAACACTTCATTTCAGCACTAAAGCTTTCTTCACCTTTACAATCCTGACTCTTCATAATAAGATAGAAGCCTACTTCTCAGCAGTGCACCTTCTTAAAATATGACTTTCATCATGCAACCGTTTTTCTTGTAAAGGCATACACACAGAAATGAACAAGTAAAGCTTTAAAAGCTCCTAATTCACCAGCTTAAACTTGTTGCTTGGTTTTTAGACAAAAATGCTCCCTAACCTCATTGTCTTCATTTTACCCTAATTTCTAATGTGTTCATTCATGAGAGTCTCCACACTGCCCCATAAACTGCCAGTCCATGACCATGACATCATTATCAAGAACGCTTTTTCTCTCCATTGTTATCTCTATTGATATACCATTTAAATCTCACCTGTGTCTCATTTTTTTCCCATGAAAATACAAATGCTGTAATCTTTGTTGATCCCTATCCTTCTAAATTCCCACAGAATATATCAATAAATATTAAACAAAATATATCAAATATTTCGTATTTTTCATTAAAAATGTTTTGATACTTCACGCTTTTAGTTTTGCTTTTCCTCTGGAAGCATCAAGTTCTTGGAACACAGAATTCATATCTTTTTTTGTTACTTATATATATTTGTATTATCTGTCAACGTTCTGAGAACATACTGTGTATACTGTGTGTTGCTACAAAAGATCATACTGACTTTCTCAAGCAGTTTGTGATCTTATTTTATGGATATATGCAGGCCCTGGAAAGCTAAGCTTTTAGGGTCAGAGGTAGCACTGTTGACTAGAAAATATTTTTATTAAGATATACCTGATTCAATATGCTTCTCCAAACCATATGTTTTCCTTCCATATTTCTGGGTATAAAACCTAAACAGAGCCAGCTGAACCAGTTTATACCTCATTTAGGCAAATCCAATCACATCACCTCACTCTAGTCTCTCATATCACCTTAGTTGAATAGTCTTGTTATAAGCCATCTCCGTGGTTTTATGAGTTGGATATCTCTAGACCAGTAGTTTTCGATAGAATGTGTAGGTTCTGTGCAATGTAAAGTTATAGAATCAGGTTAACTACTTGATTATGTAGTTAATGAAAAGTTTTTGGTCTAGTTTTATTCTCAAAGGCAATAGGATTTTTCCTTTAATGCACTAAAAATCATAACAAAATCCACATTTTCTTCTCTTACTCTCTTATCATCCTACCTATAATTGACAAGAACTACATTATTCTAATTTAATCCCTGCAAATGTTCGTCAACTAACTTCTGGGTCACTCACATTATATTCAAAGCATGTAGCAAGATTGTATTTATTGTATTTGGAAATTTCCTCTCCCTCCTCCCATGTACTTATTTACAAAGATAGGTAGACGTACATACACACTTCTCAAATATTGCATTTGAACTCAGTTAATCACACCAAAAGGTGTGAGATTTAGGATAAACTAAATATAGTCCCTTTTGTGATAAAACGCACTATTAGAAGAACCCAAACCAAGGTCTTGTTAGTTTATGGTCATTGCATAGTATTACTTCCTAAAATAATTTACTTGGAGTCCAAAAGAGATAATATCTGCTGATTTTTTTTCATTTGAGATTTAATGAATTTTAGTTCAATATTCATAAGTCTAAATATACTCTAAATGCTTAGTGTTATAAAGTTTTCTGGTCTAGAAAATGTTTGACGATATGCCTGTTTTCTCCATCCCTGCACCACAAACAAACATTTACCTGTTTATTTGTGCAGAATAATATAACTTTAACCTAATTATAGGACTTGCACAGACAAGCAGGAATTTTAGGAACTAAAACATATTTCTAAAATTCTAAAT
The DNA here is from genome assembly GCF_037993035.2 of Macaca fascicularis. Classification (NCBI taxonomy): domain Eukaryota; kingdom Metazoa; phylum Chordata; class Mammalia; order Primates; family Cercopithecidae; genus Macaca; species Macaca fascicularis. The sequence continues at coordinate 89,316,275 of NC_088380.1, read as the reverse complement.
TAATCATTTTACCATGATTTTGAAAAATCAAATAAAATACTTTATCAATTTTGCAATCCAAATGTTTTCACACTTCATCAGAAACATGAATGTGTCCTATATTTTACAGCTTGTTTGGTTTTAATTGATGACATTGGTGTTTGCTCACTTTATTTTTAACACTATATACAGTAACGATATTAATCAGAACCAATGGCAACTTAAATTTGAGAATGATACAACATAAAAACCAGAAAGAAAGGTTACTAATATAGTTAATACATCATCTTCATGTAGTAAATATTTCATAAGTAATGTCTATGTATTTTGGCAAAAGGAGGAATAATTATCATAAGCAGTAATGGCTTGGGAATGTTATTGATATCTGCTGTTGAAAATCATCACCAGAAATAGTAAAACAAAATAGTTTTTTTTTTTAAGTCAGTAAACCAAGAAAATAGGATATAATGTAGTGTATAAAAGCTCTGGGATACTTGTATACAAGATGAATTATATAGAATAGATGAAAGCTATTACCTTCATTACCTCCTCTATGAATACACAGATGATGTGATGTTTCAGAACCATTAATCTATCACCTCTAATGCGCATTAAATCCCAGTTTGGCTAACAAACTCCTATGTTACAACCATCAAAAATTAATACACCATGGACTGTTTATCCTCTCAGTGACATGTCATAAGTGAGAAAAGATTTTGGCATGTTTTTCATCTTCAGAGACTGTTCTCTTGAAATTTCTAGCATCAATCAGAATTGTAGCCCATTTAGCCTAGAAGCTTGAAATAAGTGGTAGTACATAATATCCTTCTTTGTCATTTTTGTAGTTATAGTTTCCATCTCTGTGTTTATAATAAATGAATTACATTTGTTAAGTAAGTTGATGATCAGATTGGGAATTTGTGCCTCCTAGTACTTCCATTCTAGTCCATATAAAATTTTCAATAAAAAGCATTGAAGAAAAAAAATCCATACATCATGATTGTTAATGAACTTGTGAACATGCCATTAAAAACAGGAATTTTAGTGTTGTCAAGTCATGGCTATGTGCCAGTGACATGCCAGATTTGGACGTGTCAGATGATAGCAAATGCTTTCTCACTTTTATATTATATTTTTTAAAATAAATAATGACATAAAACTTACTCTTCTGTGATGGCAAACAAGAACAGAGTGCTTAGTATATGCCAGGTGCTATTTCAAACACTTAACAAATATTTAATCTTCAAATAATTCTGTGAAGTGCATAAAACTAAGGGCACTTACCCCCACCCAGCTTGTTTTACATAAAAGAAAATAAATCGCAGAAAAATTCAGTAACTTTCCCAAAGTATCACAGCATAGGAGTGAAGGATTCAGACTTTCAGATCCTAAATCTATATTTTCACTGAATATTCTCTATGTTCTTACTAGGCATACTAATGTATTCTTTCTAGAGGGTTTCTTAGGTAAAACTCAAAATTATGAAGATATCCATTAATTATTGGCAGGGTATAAAATACCAAACCTATTTAACATATAAAATGACATATGTTACTATCCAGAGCCAGTTAGTTATAGAACTGCTTTCTTTAAAATACTGTTTTCAAAATATGTGCTGTTAGAGCATCTTTTTTGTACATAGATTTTGCAATTCTGTGACAGCTGATTTAAAGTCTCAGCAAGTGAAAATGCAATGCATTACTAGATATTCTCAGGCAGCAGGCCTCTGAGCATATGCTACAGCTCACTCACTAAGAGCTGAATTCCACCATTCTGTGTGGAATACATATATTTGGTATTATGTGGTGTACTCTGGCCACTCCTCTTGCTATTAATGTTATGTTCTGAGAATATTTATAATCTATTATAACTGACAGATAATGCCCAAGTGATATTAAAGACTTGGTGATAAAATGCAAAATTTAGTAGCATAAAGCAGCTTTGGGGATGGCAGGGAAAAAAGAGATTAAAGACCAGAAAGAGGAAGCCCTCTGATATACAAGTGCACTACGAGCATCATATACAACCTCAACAAATAATCAATAATTGCACAAATGGAAAGTAAAAGGAATTATAGCTGGGAAAAAATCCTTATTTCAAATGCAAATATTTTTATTATTTGAAAATAATGGAAAATGTATTTTTCTTTAAAATATTTTATTTCTTATAAGCTTACACTCAATAATAACATAAGTCTGAAGCAACCTAATGGGTCCAATTAGGATCCAATCTGTATTTAATCTGGTTCCAAAAGTTTGAAGAAAAGTTAGAATGTCTGCATTTTTGGAAGAGAGGCACAATAGAAATAATATGTCAGTGAAATGGAATAGAATGTGAAAATGAAAATGTGCCCCGTTATGGGAAGATGTGATGATAGAAATAAATTGTAAGACCCCTGACTTCAGTCATGAAGTCCATGAAGTGACATTATATATTTGTGTTCATAAACAAAGTGTGTGTTATACAGTGGGCATTTTCATATTGTGAATTATTTGTGTTAAAATTAATTTCAAGTCACGCATTTATTCTGCCATAATTCACTTTGGTTATAGTAATTTCTTATCCCTCATTCTTTTGCACTGTTACTCATTTGCCCATTTTCTGAACTACTAAATTATCTGTTCTTGTATTTATGATGTCAAAACCTGTTTTTACTATTTATCCATATTAATACAATTTGTGAAGCTTCATTAAGTGTTAATATTTTGAGGTTAAATGAAAACACTTTGACTAGCATACTCTTAAATGCTATAAAAGAAGTAGGTAAGAGCACCAAGACCGGGATAGAAGGAATAAATGGAAAGGAATAAAACTATTTTTGTCTATATGTTAAAAATAAATGTTATGAATTATTTGACTTCTCCATTCTTGGTACCAACTTGTTTTCCTTCTTTACTTTTTAGCTTTTATATGATTTACAGCTTATGATAAGACAGGTATTTCTCAATGGAGTTACAACTTTATTATATATCACTGTAAACACATAATTCTATTATTATCAATAATAGTCATACTTTAAAGCAGAAATATGGTACCATATTCATGATAGGCATATTTGACGTTTGGTGTTTAATACTGTCTTAATGTTGCTCTATCACCATAATCTGATATTGTGTAATGCAACTGGAACAGTACAGTCAGGGAGATAAGAAAATATGATATATTTTTAAGTGATGACATGGTTCATCACTTTTGGTATATGTGGAAGGAAAGAATCACATTTCTCACTAGAATACAAAGGATATCAATTATAAAGTCATCTTGGAGGTCATTTCTGTGAATCTTTAATGCAGCTACTATAAAAACTCAAAATATTTGATTACATAAAAATGAATATATTTAAGTGCCTAAACTCAAATTCAGATTTCCAAGTAAAATGTAGGATATCATTTAAACATATGTATTTATTTTTTAAAAAGTCAGAAAGGAAAAGAAATAGTCCACATATGTCTCTATAGAATTAAAATACGGCGCGGTGGCTCAAGCCTGTAATCCCAGCACTTTGGGAGGCCGAGACGGGCGGATCACGAGGTCAGGAGATCGAGACCATCCTGGCTAACACGGTGAAACCCCGTCTCTACTAAGAAATACAAAAAATAGCCGGGCGAGGTGGCGGGCGCCTGCAGTCCCAGCTACTCGGGAGGCTGAGGCCGGAGAATGGCGTGAACCCGGGAGGCGGAGCTTGCAGTGAGCTGAGATCCGGCCACTGCACTCCAGCCTGGGCTACAGAGCGAGACTCCGTCTCAAAAAATAAAATAAAATAAAATAAAATACATGTAGAGTCAGACTAACTGGATTTGTATCCTGACTCTGTCATCAGGTTTCTATATGACAAAGCAAATCGCTTAGCTTGGCATATATGAAGAAATCATATGATTTTGTTACTATTATGAACATAAATAAAATTATGACTACTGATATAATTTGTTTTATTTATTTTTCAGTTGTGAAAATATTTTGTCATATAAATAACACGAAAATTCTCAACAAGACAGTGATGCTAACGATTAATTGTCAGAGTCTTTTTGAGATAAGAGTATCAGTTTGGGAATATAAAGGTGAGTACTGGAAAGATTAATTGCAGGTTTCTAATATTTATAAGTAACATTTTATGCCCTTCAAGGATATATACATATGCAGGAGAATATATTAAGCATATTAAAGTGGCAGAGATGTATAACTTTATGCATTTCATGGGTATATACATAGCAGTTCAATAGATTATAATGTCTGGAGATTAGAAAAGGAGAAAAAAGAGTGTGGAGTATTGGATGCATTAATTATTATTTTATACCATTAGTAGAGATCACACACTTTTTTCTTTGATGTTGAAAATATATGTAAAGACAGACATCATCTAGGGTTTTTTCCCAGAGTGTAAGAATTAAGACTATTATTATGTTTTTGATAATATAGAAGATTTTAGAAAGTAATTTGATGATTTTAAATTGCAATGATTGATACATTTTATCAAAAATAATGGCTTCTTATATATTTTTAAGGTGATATAAAATAAATTTATAATAATTTTTGATATTAATCATTGTGGGATTAGACTTAGTAGTTGGGATTAGACTTATTCTTCTGCTGCAAAGAAATGAAAAATTGTGCAAAATATTGGAAAGAAGTATTTTCAGCACAGAGAGGTGATTCTTGAGAACAAGGAAACTCATGAGCCAAGCTTCAGTTTCCTGGCATTTAGCTTGACAGGATTTCCACAATTCTGTGTGTAAATGGAGCCCAAATAGAGATTGGCAGCCTCATTGGGTAGAGAAAAATAAATTTAACTTTAGAATGATGTAGAAAGTCAAAACTTGCAGAGCCAGGTCTTAGAATCTCAAGATTACTGAGTGTAAAAAAAAAAAAAATTGAAGTACTGACTAATCCAGATTATAGAAATTTTGTTGAATATTCTGGATATTCACTTAACACCCAAATTCAGACTACAAAAAATCCATGTCTTAGGAGTAATGATGCCAACTCAAACTAAATCGAAGTATTTACTGAAGCAAGATGGAGCCTGGGCCGCATAACAAGACCCTGTCTCTACAAAAAAAAAAATAAAATAAAAATAAATCTATTTTTGTGTTGGCTCACGCTTGTAGTCCTAGCTACTCAGGAGACTGAGATGGGAGAATCACTTAAGTCCAGGAGTTGGAGGTTGCACTGAACCGTGATTGTGCCACTGCACTCCAGCCTGGAGAACCAAGGAAGAAAAGTGATCTGGTAATTTAACTGTCTCAACAGAATTTAAGACTCTTTAAAAGCACAAATTCCCTCACTACTTTGGAAAGGAAATCATAGGTGGGATGCTGGATATAGAACCAAAACTTTGGAAGAAAGGCATCTGAGAAAGCTTTGAGGATCAGAGGAAAAAAGCACTGCAGTTTGCTCAATGGTGGAAACCACGTGACTTCACCAAAAGTAAAAACTGTTGAGGTGTACCTTCCATTTTAAATGTTCTCTTCAGATCCCGTTCAGTTTTATTTCCATTGCATCTAATGAAGCAACTGACCCTCAGGTCACAGGCAGAGAGTCACAGCAGCAGACTGCTCTGGGTCTGTGACAGATGCACATCAGGAGATTGTGTTGTTTTCTTCCTCACCTGCTCCTATGGACTTAATTTTAGTCACCACGGGGTAAAAACATATATTCACTGATCTGCTCACATTCCTGCTCTCTACCTACTTCTCGGTATTCTGAATTTTTCAGTTAATTTAGAGAACGCCTTTTCTGAAGGGATATCTAGAAAGCATAGGAAATCCTTGATTCAGAGGGAACTGGGTCTGCTTCATGGTTGTTAAGTCTGTTGTCTGATTTCCTTTGCATTTTTTAAAATAAGACGATTTAATTTTAATTTCATAAGATTTTATAGAAAAGCTCTTAATTTTCTACTAGCAGTATACAGTATGACTTCTATTATTTTTGTTAAAGGAAAAAGAAATGTCCCCAAAGTATTACAGAATTAAATGATACTGAAAACAAACAAACAAAAAAAAGAAGATAAAATTTTGGGAGGCCAAGGCAGGCGGATCGATCACCTGAGGTCAGTTCTAGACCAGCCTGTCCAACATGGTGAAGCCCCGTTTCTACTAAAAATACAAAAATTAGCTGGATGTGGTGGTGCACACCTGTAATCCCAGCTACTGGAAAAGCTGAGGTAGAAGGATCGCTTGAATCCAGGAGGCAAAGGTTGCAGTGAGCCAAGAGCACTCCAGCTTAGAAGATAGAGAGACGCCCTATGAAAAAAGAAAAGAAGAAAAAAAAAAAGATAAAAGAATCTAGAGTCTCTACACTATTTAGTATAATTTAAAAAATAAATCCAATTAACATATGAAGAAACAGCAAAGTGAAAAATATAGCAATAGAAAAAAAATCAATTGAATCAGATTTAGAAATGAGGTCTTTGTTATAAGTATAAAAAATCATAAGATCAGTAAAATACATGTATAGGTAAATATAAGGAGAGAATAAGAAACTTGATAAGTGAACTAACACACATATACATATATAAAACATAAAATGTGAATGAATGTACACATATATGTTGCATAATTTCTTGGAGGAATTCAACTCAAACTTTTCGAGATATATGGGACAAATTTAAGATTTTAGTATATCACATTTTTTCACAAGAAAATAAGACAAAAATAACAAGGAGCATAATTATTTGAAGAGACAAAGACTAATATTTTCTCAATTTTTCCAAATCTGATGGATAACAGACACTCAAAGATCCAAGAACCTTAGCAAATCACTGACAGAATATTTACAAAGAAGATGAAATATAACACCTCATAATAACATTTTAGCAAGCTAAAGATGAAAATACTCCTTACATTAGGAAAATAACAAGATTTACAAATCATAGAAGTGATAAACTTTAGAAGACAAAGAAATGCCATCTTCAAAGTATTAAACAAAAAAGCTCTGTCAATGTATATTTCTATATCCAGCCTAAACTTTCATCAAAAAATGAGGTGAAAAAATGACTATCATAGACAACTTAAAGTTGAGATAGTTTGTTTTCAATCCTAATGGAAATATTAAAGGAAGTTTTCGGGTTGAAAGTAAATAATATTCCAAAGGGAATTTGACACTTAAAAATAAAGAACACCAAATATAATAAACATATTGTTAAATATTCAAGATTATTATTAGGCATTCATTTATATAATCATGTTCTCTTTAAGTCAAAAAAGACATAATTTATGGTAAGGTTCATAACACACACATGAGTAAAGCAAATGACCACGCTAACACAGTCAGATGGTGGTGGATAAGTGGTATATGCTATGTTAAGTTTCCTCATACATCTGGTGATGAAATAACAATTTAATATATAATTTAATAACATATATTCTAAACCCTAGATCAAACACTAAAATAAAAATCCAATAAAAAATAAAATTAAATTCTAAAATATGCTCAAATAACCCAAATGAAGGCAAAAAAAGTAAAACAAAATAAAAGGGAACAAGCGAGGAAAAAATAAAACAAGTATCAGGATGGCAAAGTTAAACCCAACCATATTAACTATATTAGTAAGGCAAATAGTCTAAACACTCAGTTTAACAGAAATTTTTTTCAGACTACATAAAAACAAATCAACAGCTTTCCAGTTATAGGCTAACTCTAAGCAATGTTTTAGATATAAAGACCCAGTTTTAAAATTAAAAGATTTTGAAGCATGCAAATTGTAACCATAAAAAAAAAAATGTTTTGTTAGCATTATCAAAGTAAACTTAAACACATGGATTATTACTGCCACTAACGACAGCATTTCTTATGATGATAAAAATATAACGAAATCAGAAAGACATAAGCTCATTAATGCATGAAACCTCATAATATAGCTTTAAAATACACAACTTAAAAATAATTGAAAGATCTAATAAAAATATATAGATATAAAAGTCTTCAAATCATATTTAAAGACTTTAGACGCTTCTATTAGATCTTGAAAGATTACATACACAAAACAAAATAAAATGAAAGTTAGTAAGGATATGGAAGATTGAAATAGCCCTTTTAATGAACTGGACCAAAATGATTATTTAAAAACACTATACAAAAGTGCAGAATCCACACTCTTCTCAAATACACATGAAATATTTACCAAATTGGATCACATTCTGTTTCATTCAACAGTTGTTAATAAATTGCAAATGGTAAAAATCACAGCATATACTTTTGACCATAAAATACTGAATTATAAATAAATGAAAGCATATATAGAAAATGCCCAAATATTTGGAAATTAATCAGCATGCCTGTTAATAAGTCGTGGAATACAAAAGAAATAACAATCATATTAGGAAATATTTTAACTAAACCATAAGACAGACAAACGTGCAGAATTTGGTAATGTTAAAACATGTTAAAAAATTAAGTCACTAAGCTTTTAGCACTAAAGCATAAGGAAGAAAGGAAACATTAAAGCTAGCGATGTGAAAGAAAGAGATATATAAAGCAATAAAAATAGAGAAAGATGTTAGAAAAAGCCAACTAATTTAAATGATATTTCTTTAAAAACATTCCTTAAATTTATAAACTTACACATTATTGCTTTAAAAACCTCAAATTTTTAGCGCTAGAAATAAAACACAATCTTGTAAGAGGACTATTTACAATATAAGAGTTTTGAAGATATATATAGAGCAACTTTATGTTGATAACTTGAACAACTTCATGTGTATAGACAAATTCCGTGATATCAAAAATTACAAAAACTGCTATAAAATGAAAGATAAATGTGAATAATACTGTATTAAATAATGCAGTTAAATTTATAATCTAAAATCTGACTACAATGAGTGTTTCAATAGTAAAGCAGTCACTGGTGCATTCCACAATATACTTAAGAAAGAAGCAGTACCAATTTTCAATACTTTTTCATAGAATAAAGGGAAAGAGAATATATTTAACTAATTTGATGAAGCCAATATATACCTGTAATCAAACACTGATAACAACATTTTGACAAGACTACAGAGCAGCAATCCTCATAAACATAGATGCAACCATCCTTCAAGAAATACTAATCAATTATATCTGGCATTAATAATAAAAGATAATCCATCATGATTATGTGGGATTTATCCCAGAAATACAAGGATTGCTTAACATTCAAACATCAAGAAATAGATAATTCATCTTATTATAAGAGTTAAAATATTTATTTGACCACTTAAGTAGATATAGAGAAAGCATTTGATGTTATTCAGCAATTATTCATGGCAAAATTCTCAACAAATGATAAACACAAAGAAACTTTCTCAATATGAAAAAATGTATTCATGAAAAACTTACAGCTACTATCACACTTAAGAATGAAATATCAAGTTTAATCCCCTAAAATTAGGGGCAAGGGCAAACTTACCTACTCTTACCACTTCTAATCAATATTGTACCGAAGACCCTACTCAGTACAATAATATAAGAAAAATATATTTGAGATGTAAGAATTAAGGAAAAAGGAGTAAAATTATACTTATTTTCAAATATCATGATACTATACTTAGAAAATCCAAAGAAAAAAAATAACTACTAAAACTAGCACCTAAATCTAGCAAGGTCATGGAAAACAAGATAAATTCACCAAAATCAATTATATATGTACATGCCAGGAACAGACATATTGAAAAATGAAATTAAGAAAAAATACAATTTGCAATAATGCAAACAAGCATCACAGACTTAAGAATGAATTTAATTACACACATGTGTGACCACTTCATTCAAAATTACAAAACGTTCTGAAAAAATTAAGACCTTAAAATAGAAATGTACAATCTTAATGTTTTCAAGAATGTTATTATATAACATTTTCTCTGCTAACTGATCTAATGTTTTCATGCAATTTCCAGTCCAAATACCCGCAGGGCCTTTTCCTTTGTGCAAATTGATGAAGAGGTTGATTGTAATATTCTTTTTGGGGTTACATAATTATGTACAGAGCAACTCCAAAACATAATCAGGTACGTTATTAGAATTAGAAATTATGCTTATAAAAGCGCTGGTGACAAAGTAAATGTATAAAAATCAATTGTATGGCATAAAAATATCAAGTGATAAATCTAGAAATAGGAGAAAAAGTTTCTTACTTTTGGGTCAGAATTTTCTGACTTAAGAAAGAAAAACTAAAATTGAATAATGCTGCAAAGGGAAAACAATGTACAAGACAATTCTGAAAACTTGGCTATATTACTCTATTAGATACTAAAAGTTAGCAAGAAACTCTACTAAATAAGACTACATATTTCTTGTAGGAATAATTAATCAAATAAGAAAGAACAGCAAGGTACAGACCCTCATATATAAATACAAGTTGTGACACAAAAGTGCTACTGTATAGCATTATAGAAAGAAGAGTCTTCAATAAATGGCTCTGGCAATTTTGCACTCAAAATAAATACATTTGATTTATTTCTCTCACCACTTGCATATACAAAAAATATTTATAGAGAGATGTATATCTAAATGGGAGAAACAAGACTATGCATCTTCTAGAAACTAGCAAACTATTTTCTGATATTGAAATAAATAATAATTTATTATTAAACAAAGCAAAAATGGATGTAGTATGATGAAACCTCCAAGTCACTGGCTTTTATTTCAATATTCATCAAAAGACACTTTCGAGAGAGTAAAAGTATATGACCTACATTGAAAGAAAATATTTTCATTATGTTCCCCTGAAAAAGCAAAGGGCTAATTTTAAAAACCTTCATACACACCACTAGTTAAAATACAGACAACAAAATTATTTGAACAAAACTTTTTTGAAAAGAATATGCAATACCAAATATATTTATGAACAATTTCAATATCACCAGTCTTCAAGAAAATGCAAATTAAATCTACAATAACGTAGTGTCATATACCCAATGACAATAACATATGTTGGTGAGAATATGGAGCAATAAGAACTTTCTAGTTGTTACTGGGAATACAAATTCATAAAACTACTTTAGAAAACTGGTTAGTATAATCTTCTAACATTCAACATAAACATATTATGAAATCCAACATTTTAATATCTAGGTTTAAATTACTAATAAAATGAGTGTGCCTTTGCACCAAAAACTATATATTTTCACAGCAGCATAATTCATAATGGCCTTAAATTTGAAAGACCTTAAACTTCTATTAGCATTACATTTACACGATGCCATAGAGCAATAAAGAAAATGTATTAATTGCAGGTATACAAACATATTAATTCAATTTCAAAACTATAAAATTGAGCCAGAAACCCACACTTCAAAGAAAAGAAAAGCACAGACTGTATGATTCCATTTTAATACATTTCAAAGTATGGGCAAAACTTAGATAGTTAAACATCTAAATGACAATTAACTTTAGGAAGGAGTTTTTAACTTCATCGCTGATTTCACTGATTTGATTCATTTCATCACCTGAGTAGTAATTTCCTGAGAGTATTTACTTTGTAAAAAATCATTAAACTTCATGGTGAAAGTCCATTTTCTTAATGTGGCTTAAAATTCCATTACAACGAAAAATAAAAGGAACTTTATTTTAATAAATTGGTATTATTTATTGTTTCTCATTATTTTTAGTTCTTAGAGAAAAATTTGATCATCTAATATTTACTGAGTAACTATTGCAGTGGTGTAAGAGGACAGTTGGCAGTGAGAAAGATCTGTCCTGACTGCTAAGAATATTTTTGTTCTAAAATTTTCTACAAAAAAAGCAAGCTTCATATGTTCTCACTTATTGGTGGTAGCTAAGAATTAGAACAATTGAACTCATGGAGATAGAGAGTAGAAGGATGGTTACTAGAGCCTAGGAAGGATAACGGGAGGTGTGGGAGGAAAATGAGTTGGTTAATAGGTACAAAAAATAATTAGAAAGAATGAATATGACCTAGCATTTGATAGCATAACAGGGTGACTACAGTCAATCATAATTTAATTGTACATTTTAAAATAACTAAAAGAATATAATTGTATATAATATATTAATAATATATTAATATGATTGTAACACAAAGGATAAATGCTTGAAGGGATGGATACTCAGTTTACCATGATGTGACTATCACACATTGCATGCGTGTATCAAAATATCTCATGTACCCTATAAATACATACACCTACTATGTACCCACAAAAATTGAAAATTAAAAATTAATAAAAAGGCTACTGGGAGAATTAGAAAAATAATCAATCAATCAATCAAATTTTCTACAGATCATTTCATCTTGACTTCATATTCACCACTAGGAAAAATATACTCATTGCACACCTATGTAGTTCACATGTATCAACACATTTGGCTCACAAAAATCATTGCCCGTAATATTAAGACACGCACAATACACCAGAGTTACAAAGCATCTCCAGAATCTGAATAAGCAATATTTGATTTCAAATGATCATCTCTTGCTCTACCTTTTGTTATCGAAGACTATTTACATTATTTGCACTTTTATGTTCATTTAAATTTAAAATTTCAAACACATTATTTTCATTCTCCTCCCTTGGTTCACTTTACAAGCATTTTATAGGCATTTACTCTTAGCCAGATTTTGTCTATTTATAGGAAATGAAAACATAAAAAGGATATTATTACTTGAAAGAGAAGCTAATAGTCTAGTAAAAATAGCATAGTAGAAAAGGAGACAACAATTGATCATTTAAGATTAATATATACAAATGTTAATTTTTATTGTCAGTTGAATTTACTTTTTTAATGATTTCTTCTTCATTATTATTCTCTCTACTTTCCACTCCTTCTTCCTGCCCACTTTCCAAAAGGCTAAAATTCACTTAAGTGTGAATTACTCCTCTTAAACTACATTTCTGATCATGCTTTTTGCCTTTTTTTTTTTTTTCTCCTCAAGGACCTTCAGGTTATCTCTTCTCTTGGTGAATATTGGCTAAACAGTGCAGTTTGGCATGCTTGGCATTGAAGTTCATCAAACTAGTTTTTCAGCAAAATCTTTCAGCACTTATACAATATATACTGAATTAAATATTAGCTCTTTGTTAGTCCAGCATACTCAGCTTTCTTGTTTTTTCTGTTAAACCATACTATTAGTACCAGGCACTAAATCATTATTGATTGTTGTAGTTTTCAAATATTTGTCAGGCCTCTTTTTCATGCTGGATACTTAATAAATGATTTCACTAAAATAATGTACTGTGTAATTACAAACAGTTCATCAGGAAAATAGGGCAGAAGTGCAAAAATGAGATTATAACTTTCTTGCAAAACATGTAATAATTTTTCGATTCAACTTCTAAATTTCTTATGGTAACAGGTACAATACACTTTTAGATTAGACAGATACTACAGCAACTATGGAAATCTCAAAATTGAAATAGCACGGGACACTTAAGATTAAATATTTATCATGTGTACTAGAGATATTAGCTTTCTCTCTTTTGTGAAAACTGGATATACATCAGATGTAATTGATGTGAAACAGATGTAGATAGACAGGATGATTCTTCAGAAAAATATCAAAGTCAGTGCTATCCTTTGCAAAGTCATCCTGAGCATGCATTTTTCTCTGAATCTTTAATTGGAGAAACGGGCTATAAAACAGAATGAATTTGCAGCACCAATTAAGTCCTTTTTTTTTCTTTTAGAAGTGTGTTGTCATAAAAGTGGTGACTCAGAAAGTAAATTCAGTTACTGAAGAATGCCCACCAAGAATAAAGAATTAAATGCAAAGCAGTAAGAGCTCATTTGTTTTTGTAATTCCATTATTGCTAATCTATTATTTTTTCATCTGAGCTCAAGCTTGATACTGTATCTGAGGCACTGGGATGGTTTGGTAATTTAAAATGTAAAACTTAATAGAATAATACTTTACTGTAACCTTTAATTATATTTTTACATTGAGACTTGGTCCATATTTTTGTTTATTTTCTTAACTTTAAACATAATTGACAATCTTCACAAATGTCATCTTTCTAAAGAAAGGGTCAACATTTAGCAGTGCATTACTAGATTTTTCACACATATTCATTGTTTTGTGGTCTTTAAGTAGTTAATGTCAAATAAGAAATTCAAGCTTTTCTTCTACATGCCCACACACTGGAGAGTTAACATATATGTTTTTCATTTGACTTTATTAAATTTGTTTGAAGTTTCAGAAACTACTAATACTTGTCATAAAATAAATGATATAATTTAGTCAAAATTCTGAGTTATTTTTGAGTATTGAGAAGAATGTTAAATGTTAAATGGCATATTTTTCTTCTAATAACACCATCCAGGCTTGGCTGACCGAGTGAAGGGGAAGAAATACAAATTAATTTAGAAGTCACACTACATATATCATTAGAATCTGTATAATCTTTGTTAATCTTCAGTATTAAAAGAAGATTTTCAAACTTTCAGTAATATGCCACCAACTGTTTTATTTAAAAATTTTAAATGAACAAATAGACACTTTCACATATTTGAAAAAATTTTTACATTAAATTTAAAATTTTGGTTCTGATGCCTGCTGGATAATAAATTATAGAGAAACCTAAGGAAAAGTCAATTAATTATTCATAACTCAGCCATCCATATATTTGTGTATATATATGCATTATGCCTTTATCCACCAATCATTTTAAGAGTATTCTGATATTAACACAAACTTTTTGAAACAATCTTTATTCCTGATAATGTTTTATTGCATTTATACACATACATACATATATAAAACTTCTCTAGTTATATTTACATGTTTGTGTATACCACTACAATATACATACACTATATAAACAACACATACATATATAAACCTTTTTAAAAATCTACTCTCATCTGTTAAGGCATCCTAATTTAAAGCCAGTTTAAAAATCTAGCCTATGACAAGTTTTTATGTCTGATTTGCTTGCTTATTGAAATTAGTTGGTCATGTTATTATACATAAATTCATTTTCAAATACTTATTTATTATGTACTGTATTCCAGATTCATATTAGTAAATTTTTCTTGTCTAATTGCTAGAAAGTAACAAAGTATAATGCATGTTACTGACCCGTTCCTCTTAATAGGAGCCATAAATGGAGTTACATATACTAAGGTCTAAATATTAAAGTTTTAACCCAAGATGTAACTATCGCCCATCCCTTTTCCTAGCCATGGATCCCACTTTTAGTTCCCTTTACACCTTAACTGTACAACCCAGGGGCTCTCCAGGAGTCATATTTCACCTTACGGCAGGTCTGGTGGTTGGAACCTGAACATATTTATAATAGGTTAAGAGAGCAAAGCTGGAAATGAGTCAAGGACTCCTGAACCAGGATGGAAACTGACCTAGTCACACTCTTCAGAGAGCTGAGCAGGTTGTTTCTCTATCCCTTGAAATAATCTTACCTGTTCTGGATTTCCAGGCAGGTAAGGTCTTTCACATTAAGACCACCTAAATCAAGGGAAGACAGAAAACCCAGCTATGTGTTTGGTTACACATTTTAACTGATTTGGATGGCCAGCTTGAAAAAAAAGCAGCCAAATTTTCTACAGCCATGCTTTTCTACTTCCCTGCCATCAACACACTCACACAAATACACTCACTCACATACTTGCGAACTCTCAGATTCACATCTGTTCGACAGGAGGACCTGGTTTAGCTCACACATTCCATTCTTGTATTTAGTTTGTACTCGAATTAATTATTAAGTTTAGCAGAGCCTTCTAAAGCATATAAGCTTAGTACAGGAGTTTCTCCTTGTACAGGTCTAAGAGGATATTTTAAAGTTAATATTGAAAGTAAAAATAGTCATAGAGGATTAATTTTAAAACAGAATTTCAGTGTACCTTTAGAGTGAGAAGAATTGAAGTTTGTTCTCACTTCTGCTATCTGGTATGGAATAACAGCCTGTACATACATGCTGTTATTCCATACATAAATATTTATATGTATGTTATACATATAACATATATGTATATGTATACATATAACATATATGTATATGTATACATATACACACATGTATGTATACATATGTATATATTCCATACATACAAATTTCTTATCATTTTTATAATGTTCATAATGTTTAATGCCTAGTTCTATAATTATCCGAGTTATATAAACTATAGTTAACCATGTCTCTTCAAAGCACAATACTAATTGATGCATAATTATTGATGCTACTATATATTCTGAAACAGCAAAATATGTGCAAAAACTTTTGACTTAAATAGGATCAGAGTCCTCTGTTTCCTATCTTTTTGTTATATGAGTTGTCAAGGAGAGTAGAGGAGATAGTACTTTGGAGGATGTTGGAAAATACATGGCAATATTATAGTTTAGGAGACAAAACCTTAGGAAGTGTTTCCCTCTCTTAGTCAAATACATGGCTAAAACCTATAAAAAAAATCGATCGATAGGCAAGGCACAGTGGCTCACGCCTATAATCCCAGCACTTTGGGAGGCTGAGGTGGGCAGATCATGAGGTCAAGAGATTGAGACCATCTTTGCCAACATGGTGAAACTGAAACCCCATCTTTACTAAAAATACAAAAATTAGCTGGGCGTGGTGGCACACGCCTGGAGTCCCAGCTACTCAGGAGGCTGAGGCAGGATAATCACTTAATTCCAGGAGGCGAAGGTTTCAGTGAGCCACGGTTGTGCCACTGCACTCCAGCACTCCAGTCTGGAGACAGAGTGAGACTCCATCTCAAAAAACAACAAACAAACAAACAAACAAACAATTGATATACTTTCAGTGCACAAAAATTCTCCCAAAACTTCTAATGACAAAAATAGATAGATATTGGGGGTGTCTAAAAAAAGAGATCTATTTTAAGATGAAATCAGAATTAATTCTGTGGATATTTCATGTAGCAATGAGAACTGACCTTATCTAAGAATGGCTTGGCAAAGTGACAGTGAATATAGTATCTGAAGGATAAGTTGGTCCAGCAGAGGTAAAAGGAGAAAGACTATCCTATGCAGAAACACCTTAAAAAGTCCAGAGTTAGGATAACGGGTGCAATATCCAAGGAAAATAAGTTTTCATATAGGATGGCTCAGTTAGATTTTAGAATCCCAACTTTTAATTTGCTCAGACATTTATATATCTCTTTTTAAATTATTTATCTTAAATTGAACCTAATTTTGACAACTGTGCTTGTACTCCCCTGTGGACTTAACATTTATTATGCAGATACCTATCTGGATGAGTTTGACATATATTCTATATTTTTAATGAGATCCTGAGTGGAAGTTTCCTGTATTGAGTGATATACTCCTATAGGACAAGAATGTCTAGGATCACTTAATCACTGTAAGTGATTGAGTTATGGCTTTGGTTAAATGGCAGTACACCCATATTGGCCACTGCTATTACCGTAAGAGTATTGTGGCTTTCCACTTGCCTATCTACATTCTAAAAGAGGTCTTGTTTCCTTTTTTTTTTTCTTCTTTCTCCCTCAACACTTTTTGAAAGTTAATATGCAATTTATTTTATTATGGGAATTGGCACTCAGTCACCAGCCTACTACTCATTACATTCTCCAGCTCTCTCTTTGCTGATTTTTGATATACCTTGCTATTTTTGCAGCCTCCAGTAAAATGCAGAAATAAAAAGATAATTAAGTGTTCATGATCACTTTCTTTCTGAGTCATAGAACTATGCAACCTTATTTTTCAGCTACAGTGGATAAATTACAAACTGACATAAAAATCAATGATTTATATTAAGCCAGGTGGGTATTGTGTGATCCTAGTCATGTAGGAAAACATTGATAAACAGTGAAAATGTGACTTGAGTCATTTTTATATTATGTTTGTCCATAACATGAGAGTATGATCCTTTTCTTTTGTTATGTTTTATGTAAGTATAGAAGAACACCACAAAGCATAAGTCAGAATTGGCATATATGACAGAGAAGTTAAAACATTGGGAAACCTGGCAACTAAAGATTTAAATAGTTAAAGTGTAACATATATAGTATTATTAGAGACAAGGCAAAGCTATCATAGTCAAGATACTTCATATATATGTTATGTATATATAATATATAATGTATATATATGATTTTTTTCTTTCATTATTATGTATTTGTTATAAATATTTCAGTTTTTGGAAAGGTTTTAAATGTAATACTAAAATACATTTTATTCATTTTTTCCAAATCAATCATATTTTGCCTTATTTCCCCTAGTGGTCCTGTATATAGTTCAGGCAAAAAAAAAAAGAAAAAAAAAAAGCTATCTTGACTCTGCAGCTTTGGTATTATTGACCTTGTCAGACATAAGAAGGATGACAGAACAGACACACATTTTTCAGTGGTATAAGCTGATTATATTCAGTCAAGTCGACATTTAAAGATGATTTCTAATCACATTTAGAGTGGAATCTCATGCTACTCTTGGTAAATCCTTTCTGAACCTTATAGCCTTTTGAACTTAAGAAGGAACTGTCCGATACTTGAGAAAAATGCTTGCCGATTAGGAAAAATGGACAGTGATGAAGGAAGAGCCCATAAATGCAAATATAATCAGAATAAATCTGTAGGATGAACTTTAATCTACCCTGAGAAATGTGACAGGGAATTGGGCATATGCCCTTTTCTCCACTGGCTTTTTTTTCTTTTTCAAACATATATTACTCTTGGAGGTCCCTTTTTAATAATTTATATAAACTTGATTTCCCTCTTATTCTTGGATTGCATTGTAAAGTCACACTGCTAGTAGGAAAATCACATATAGCCAAAATTAGCCTTGATAATCTCACAAATAATCCTTCAATTTCAAAATCTAGAACCTCAGATTCTTAAAATAATATGCATTTTATTCATTTTTTTTTCTCCTCTGGAAGTAATGGAGGTCGAGTTTTTGTTAGAATGAGGAAATATTCTATCTCTCCCTTTTTTTTTTAACTCTTTGCTTCTCTCTCTCTCTTCCTTTCAATCTCTACCTCTATCTTCATTTTAGTGTCATCTTTCTCAGTTATACTGTTACAATTAAGCAGGCTAAATGTGCATATGACCTGATTCCATTGAACCGAACATAAGGTAGAGCTGACATAATTCAAGGGTGGTAATTCAATACCAAATTGTTGAAAACAGTTACAGTTCATCACTGAAAAAACGTTTACATCTAGTTAGGTATTGCCGTATATTTTCCCAGCCTCTAATCTCTGGTAAGATAAGAATGCAACGTATCCATAAGAACAGTGGGATACTCTGGGTTATATTAATTACTTCTATACTCCTCATCTTAATTAAGCTCTCTGAATTTTTCATTTAACTCTCTAATGGCTATTATTTATTTGCTTGCTCCCTTTCTCTCTCTCTCTCTCTTTTTTTTTTTTTTTTGCTATACAGTTACCCACATAAATTAAATCATATGTATACCATAGTTCCATTTGTTTTAGAATAGGAGACTGGATGGTTTGTGATATAGTTTGGATATAGGTCCCTGCCCAAATCTTTATTTAGTTGTAATCCCCAGTATTGGAAGTGGAGCCTGGTGGGAGGTGATTGGATAACAGAGGTGGATTACTCATGACTGGTTTAGCACCAATCATTGGTGCTTTCCTCAAAAGAGTGAGTGAATTCTAGTGAGAATCAGTTGTTTAAAAGTGTATGGCACCTTCTCTTTCTCTTTTGCTCTGTTCTTGCCATGCGATGTGCCTGCTTTCAGGTCTCCTTCCAAATG
Organism: Macaca fascicularis; assembly: GCF_037993035.2. Taxonomy (NCBI): domain Eukaryota; kingdom Metazoa; phylum Chordata; class Mammalia; order Primates; family Cercopithecidae; genus Macaca; species Macaca fascicularis. The sequence goes on along the minus strand of NC_088380.1, from coordinate 89,296,654 downwards.
AGTAAAAGCTCCCTGAGGCCTCCCCAGAGGCCTCCCCTCCTACAGGAAGCTTTGCTTCCTGTAAAGCCTGCAGAACTGTGAGACAATTAAACCTCTTTTCTTTTCTTTCCTTTTCTTTTCTTTCTTTGTTTCTTTCTTTGTTTCTTTCGTTCTTCTTTCTTTCTTTCTTTCTCTTTCTTTCTTTCTTTTCTTTCTTTCTTTCTTTCTCTCTCTTTCTTTCTTTCTTTCTTTTTCTTTCTTTCTTTTCTTTCCTTTCTTTCTCTTCTTTATTTCTTTTTCTCCCTCCTTTCCTTCCTTCCTTCCCTCCTTCCTTCCTTCTTTCCTTCTTTCTCTCTCTCTTTCCCTCCCTTCCTTCTTTTGTTGTGCTTGTTTTCTTTTCTTCTTCTTTTTTTTTTTTTTTTTGAGACAGAGTCTCATTCTGTTTCCCAGGCAGGAGTACAGTAACGTGATCTGGGCTCACTGCAAACTGCCTCCCAGGTTCAAGCAATTATAATGCCTCAGCTTCCTGAGTACCTGGGACTACAGGTGTGGGCCACGACTCTCAGCTATAAATCTTTTTTTGTTGTTTTCTTTTTATAAATTACCCGGTCTCAAGTATTTATAGCAATGCAAGAATGGACTTACAGAGTTTGTGATATAGCCCACACTATTTTCTCCCTCTGTGGCTAGAAGAGTCACATGAGATAAATGCAATCCCTAAATTTAAAAGATAATGAAGTCATAATCTTGCAATATTCACTTTATTACCTCAAAAGAAAAGAAAGAAAGTCTCACTAAAATGCTTGACTTGACAATTAGTCTGTGGAACTGAAACAAAGGTAGAGTCTTATTAAAATAAACATGACCATAAAAAGCATATTTCACCCAAACTAAGAAATAGTAGTGATATTTTGCCTACATAACTTCAAGGTAGTCTAAAGTACAATGAAAATATTTTCTACCCTAACTCCAAATTCAATTTTTTTTTTGTTCTGCTACTATTTAATTGCCTGCATGGTCTGGAATTCAACTGTGAATAAGAGCAAATAAAATGTCTGGTAGATATATTTGTATTTCTTCTCAGAAAGTTTGCTCAAGAAATATTGGCAAAACTATTCCTTCTATAGGGTTTAGGTCGGTGATTTTTAAACCTGACAAATGTTTTCCAAGGTTGAAAAGGAGTAGTTATTAAAACAAGATAAAATATAATGGTAAAGTTACGGGACAGCATTTTAAAAACTAATAATAAAACATTAATAGAATAAAAAAGAAGCAAAGAAATCACAGCATAAGAAGTTCATAGATTATTTAACGTGACTGGCCATTCCTCTCCTCCTTTTTAAAAATATTTTTAAGTTCAAGTACCTAATATAAAATGTTCCTCATCTTCATCTTTTATGACCAATTTTACTCAAGCTTCATAGTAGATTGAAATTAGTTGGCATGTTTTTCAGCCTATTTGATATGGAAAACCTACTTAATACAACTACTATTAGCTTTTTTGCTTCACAATATATTCAATACATAACCATTAATTAATATACATTTTTACAAAACATGGTACTCTTAGGGCTCACCTAGCCACACTTCCCAAAGCCTAGAGTCTTTTTGTTATATGCTGGAATAAGAATTGAGGAATTGTTGTCTATCTAAATAGTTAACTTTTCACTAAGATGAACCAACTAAAAACATTAAAATTGTCATCACTCATCCAATGGGGTATTTCGTTATGTCTACATTCTGTTCAATATGGAAAACTGACTAGCAGAGATGGTTTAACAAGTGTCCATTCCTTTAAGCCCAGTGGGTTGTTGTTAAGATCGTCTCTTTTGTCTTTCTAGAAGTTAGTTACAAAGTCTAATGATAGAAGTATAATTTTAATAGTGAGGATTATGGCTATATTTTTGTTATTATCATCCATGAACTGAGTTCCATATTTTCTATGTTTGACAATACACTTCAAAATTACTGATTTACATAAATTACATAAATAATTTAATAAATTGCATCTGATGTTTATTTCTACAAAAGAATTCTAATAAGAGCTTAAGAAAATTCAAAGTTCTGCTTTATTATGTAAATTATAAGGAAATAGAATCTATTAACCTGTTTATTGTCTCCAAATCAAAAGATACAGTTTTTCTTAGGTAAACATGTAAGTTCTATTATAATAATTTTTATAATGATCTATCATTATAATAAGCTATTGCTACAATAATCTAGAGTAGTCTCTTTTCTATAGCAATCTATTGTCTATTGAGATAAATTAATGAAGGCTATTTACACCTTCCCAGGAGCTCAAAACTCTATTTAAAACCTATTAGAAGAAATTAAATTTCACATTTTACTATTAAGACTATACAGATAAACATATATATATATACTGTTGTAGAACCATATGATTACATTTGTCTGTGATTTAATGTTAATATTAAAATACTTGATATATTTCTAATATCTCATTTATAATGTAATTTTTTTGTGTATATTAACCTCCGATGAGAAAATGTGTCAAATCTTAAATGTACAGATGCATCTACCCATGGTTATTTGCTGGAAATTCTCATACAATTTTTTTTTTTTTTAGTCTTGAAACTTTTCCTGGCAGATGTATTAGTGTTAGAGTAGCTGCCTATGACAAAACTGTGGCTAGGCAGAAATTCTCTACAAGTGTGGAAGCATGCAGAAAATGGTTTATTCCATGCAATTTTATTGCAAAAAAAAAAAAAAAAAAAATGTAGAAGTTTTCCATTCAGAGGAAAGGAGAAAAATAGGAAACTCACAATTATGGGGCCAGTGCCTTTTTTATCCGTTTATATTATCTGTATTATATGTGTGTGCATGAGTGCTTTTTTTTTTTTTTTTTTTTTTTTTGAGAAGTAGTTCCACTCTTTTTCCCCAGCCTGGAGTACAACGGCACCATCTCGGCTTACTGCAACCTCCGCCTTCCGGGTTCAAGCGGTTTTCCTCCCTCAGCCTTCTCAGTAGCTGGGACTACAGGCATGTGCCACCATGCCCAGCTAATTTTATATTTTTAGTAGAGATGAGGCTTCCTCCATGTTGGTCAGGTTGGTTTTGAACTCACGACCTCAGGTGATCCACCTGCCTCAGCCTCTCAAATTGTTGGGATTACAGATGTGAGCTACAGCACCCGGCCACAGGTGTGCATTTTATATAACCTTTAGTGATTGTAATTTGACAGGGTAGTCATAAAATATTCTAATTTATTTGACTTTGTAGACTACAATAGAATAGGTATTAAAATTATTTGCAACACTAACCTGCTTTGGTAACATGTCTAGTGTTATACTATCCTGTTGTACAGGATATCTCAACAGTATATACAGTTATCTCAACAGTATATAAAAGCCCCTTGAAGTCAGGACATATTTTATAGAATCGTGTCATCCAAAATAAATTATATCATCTTATAGAATTGTATCATCCAGCACAATACCTTGCTCACATTAGATTAGAATATCATATAATTTTCTTTTACTTTGGTACAATGAGAAATATGAAAATGGGAGAAGAAAAGATGTCCCAATTCACAGAACTTATAAAATACATTGTGAAATATGAAAGTCTCAACCATAGTATAAGAAAACATGATCCAACATTAATACAGTAAGGCATATGCAGATTTCTAGACAAAATTAATATAAAAAATTCACATCTAAGAAAGTAATTCTAAAATTCTGGTGCAATCAATTTTTTTATAGCATATAAGTATCCTAGTTATAAAATACAGAATCTCTTTGGACTAATTGCACAGAAAGAAATAATGAGTAAATTTTCTTAGCTTATGGAACTGATAAGAAGCTGAAGACAAAGTCATAAAATGAGTAGAAAGGAAGGGAATCTAAGCAAAGTGATTACAGACATGATCATGGCATCATTTAATCTTATTGCCATAATTATTGAGTACTAGGTATTTGTGTTATTACTGACACTAAAATTGGACATCAGGCTGTTCATTGATAGCAGCTCTTGTCTCTGAAATTTGAAGGTTGCTGGCATCTCACTTGGCCCTCGAATGTTGCCTTCCCCATTCTTCACTGCATCAGTAGTGCAGATTCAAAGCTCGAGAATGATATGTCAGATAGGCAAGCCAAAGTCCACAAGTCTATGTCCTGGACTGCAGACAGGTTCAAAGCGAATATGGTATTTGAATGTTTGACTTTCACAATGGTAGGATTGAAACTTCCTAAGAATAGATAAAAGTTCAGTTCCTGAACAGTCAAATATCAAGACGTGTCTCAAAAATTCTGTTTCTCAACTAGGTGCGGTGGCTCACACATGTAATCCCAGCACTTTGGAAGGCTGAGTGGGGTGGATCACTTGAGGTCAGGAATTCAAGACCAGCCTGACCAGCATGTTGACACCCCATTTCTACTAAAAATACAAAATTAGCCAGACGTGGTGGTGCACTCCTGTAATCCCAGCTACTCAGGAGGCTGAAGCAGAAGAATGGCTTGAACCTGGGAAGCAGAGGCTGCAGTGAGCTGAGATTGCACCATTGCATTCCAGCCTGGGCAAGAGGAGCGAAACTCCATTTCAAAAGAGAAACAAACACACACAACTCTGTTTCTCATGTGTAGGTAACATCTAGGTGCCTGTTTCTCCTCCTATACTTGAGGAATACTTACAATTCTACATGCTAACATTCTAAATAAGTGAAATTTTTGTCGTATTTAAATTAAGAGATCATGAAACATGTTAATGCCAGTGTGCCAAGGCGTGATCCTTTTTCTTTTTCTTTTTTTCTAAACTGCCTCATACTTACAAAAGACAAGGTGGAGAAAGCTTAGCTTATCAAGAAACAACTAATTTTGAAATACAATTTCTTATCTAGCTCATTCTCCTATTAGGTCCATTAGCCTATAGGTACTTCCAGAACAACATGTTCATTACATTCTTACTCTCATAGATTAGGGGAGTGTTAGGTTCATAAAAATATAGACAGTAAAGGGTTTCTGGGGGGTTTGTGTTTTCATAGAATGTGGTTGTATAATCTCTGATTAATATTTTTTATGTTATTAAGGGTGACTCGTGATACCAATTTAATTTTGTAAGTACTTTAAGGAAATTTCAACATGAGGTACAGTCTCAGAAAATTTCATATTCAAACATGTGATATCAAAATACAAATTATGCATGATTTAAGAATGACAAGCCTAAGATATTTTGTAATACTATTTATATATGTGTTGAGAAAGCAAAATATAAATATTTATCTCCAAATATAAAAGAGGTTTTTTTCCTTGTTTTTTAATGACAGACAACATATGGAACATGCAAGAAATTATTTTGGAAGTAGCATGTCAGGTCCATATATATGATTTCCAAACAAAATAGCAGGACACAGACTAAGTTAAAAAAAAAAAAAAAAAAAAAAAAACTGCATCAACAAAGGATATCGTGAATACTGTACTTTGCAGATCGGTCTGTCAATATAATGAGACTTATTATAAGCTAATAGTTGTTTGCAGACGTACAGATTCATTTATTAGAACCTGAAGAAAATAAATTAAATTGATAGGCCTTGAAATGTAAGTTTAAGTTTTTTAACATCACACCTGCTGTTAACATCTTTTTCATTCAGTTCCAGGAGAAGTGCTGAACTCCGTTAGAAGTAATAATAGTTAGAATGGAGATGGAAATTCAGAAACTGCTTTTGGAATACTGAAGAGCAGTTACATTGTTCCTCTGATACCTTTGTAGATCCAAATTTGAAGGACAAATTTGCTCAGGTAATGTTGCATAGCAGTAAGTGCATTTCTGCTACATGCTGTTACCCACGAACTCCTGTATCTTTGATCTAATGACTCTGCAGTCATCTACAGTGAAGTCCTCAAAAGATTTTAGTCTCAGGAGTCTTTACATTTCTGAGAATTATTAAGAATCTCAAGGTCTTTCATTTAAATAAGTTATATGAATTGATATATTTACTATAGTAAAAATGTAAACAGATTCAATTTTAGAGAGATTTATTTACTCTATTTAAAAACAGTAATAAATTCATTATGTATTAGTGTAATTAATATTTTAAAACTATAGTTTTCAGCAAAGAAAATTGGTGAGAAGTGAACATTGTTTCACATTGTGGCAAGTCTCTTTAGTGTCTAGCTTAGCAGACAACAGCCACATTCAGATCTCTGCCTCTGCATTCGGTAATTTTCAGTATCTCATGTCATGTAGCATTTGGAACACTGTGCTGTACATTTTCAGAGAACGAGTTTAAAAATACTTGAGTATTACTTAAAATTAAATATATTTAAAATAATTTTGAAAGGTGAAAGCAAGATTTTAACATCTCAGTATTGATTTTAAAATAGCTTACCCATTCAGGGTAGTGAAAGAGCACTGGGGATTCCCAGAGGTGCCTGGAGGACACTTTGAGAACCACTGTTCTAGGGCCATGTATTCCAATTAGGGAAGATGTTTCCAAACCATCTAGGTTTGTGGTTCTCTTACTGTCTTAACCATTTTTTAAACTGTGACAAGAAAAGAATAATATGCTAACAGTTTCCTTTTAAGTATTTGGGTTCAAACAGTGTAATAAACATATATGTCCTAGCAACTTAATAGTTATTTTTAAAATAAAAATAAAATACTATAAATATTTTGTTTTATATTATTCTTAAATAACCATAATTTATTATTATGGGATGATTACACAATTTCTTAATTATGCAATTATATTGGAAATAGTCACCTACATTGCTACTTTTGTATTTTCCTGTGGCACTTTCTTTTTCTTAATGAACTTTTAATTTTAAAACAGTTTTAGATTTATAGAGAACTGTGAGAAGATAAGAAAGTTTTTATAAACATAAACCTAGTTTCCTATATTATTAACATATTCATATAAGTGTGGTTCATTTGTTATAATTATTATTAATTTAAGACTATCCTCGGATTTTCTTAGTTTTTACTTCATGTTCTGTCTCTATCCCATGATTACATTTACTTGTCATGTCTCCTTTGGCTCCTCTTGACTCTGAAAGTTCATCGGATTTTTCTTTTTGTAATGTCTTTGATAACCTTGAGGAGTATTGTACAAGTATTTTGTAGAATTCTCCTAAATTAGGATGTGTCTAATGGTCTTCTCATGATTGAAGTGGATTTACTGGAGAATGATCACATAGGTATATGCCAGTTTCACCACATCATATTAAGGGCACTTACCATTCAGATGACTAATCACTGTTGATGGCGTGGCTGCAGTAGTTTGTCAGGTTTCTCTATTGTAAAATTATTCTTTTCCCCATTTTACCATACTGTAGTCTTTAGAAGGAAGTATGTGCAGTTCATACTGCTTGAGAGCAGAAAATTATTTGGAAATTTTCTGCACTTTAGTTTTTGTTGTTGTTGTTTATTTGTTTGTTTTTGTTGTTAATGTTTTTCCAATATCTACTATGATGACCTGGAAGAGCTCCTGATGATAAACCAGGAGTGTTAGGCCACCTATGACTGAGTCCCCTGGGAGCTTTTACCTCTTAGCTTGTCCAAACTGCACCTTCAGCAAATCATCAACTACGGTTTCAGGCTTTTGTGCCCCAGCATTGGTTTCTGCAACTGTTTCTACTAATGAGTTTCTGCTCTGTTAATTTGTGATTCTCTTTATCCACATGTCTATCTCTCCAATTTTTGGAACAACTGTTTGCCCTGTGACCTCACTTTTCTGAAAACTATTCTGAAGATAAGTTGTTGGTTTTTCTTTTTGTTCAGCTTTTAATTTGTTGTTAGAATGGAGTGAAAACTTTTAACTTTCCTATACGCCATACTGAAAATCAGAAGTGGTGCTTTATATTTTTGGAAAGATTTAATTATTGGTTTAGTATGTTTAACAGATGCAGAGCTCTTCATTTTTGTAATTTTTGTAGGTTGTGTCTCTCAAGGAGTTGGTCCATTTCATCTGATTTTAAACTCTTTGATATAGAGTTGTTCATAGTATTTATTTTTTTATCCTTGAAATGATAACATTGGGAGTAACAGTAATGACCTCTCTTTTATTTCTGATATGCAGGATTTGTGTCTTTTCTCTTCTCTCTTCTCTCTCTCTCTCTCTCTCGTTCTTTTGTTAGCCTGGGTATATGTTTAACAACGTTACTTATCTTTTTTAAAACAGTCAGACTTGGACTTTGGGAGTGTTAAGGATCTTTTTTTTCTTGGAACGTTTATTTTAGGTTAGGGCGGGTACATGTGCAGGTTCGTTACATGGGTAAATAGTGTGTTTCTGGGGTTATGTGTACAAATAATTTTGACACTCAGGTAGTGAGCATAGTACTTGATAGGTATTTTTGTTTGTTTGTTTTTTGTTTTGTGTTGTTTTGTTTTGTTTCAAGATGGAGTCTCACTCTATCACCCAGGCTGGAGAGCAATGGTGCGGTCTTGGCTCACTGCAACCTCCACCTCCTGGGTTCAAGTGATTCTACCGCCTCAGCCTCCCGAGTAACTAAGATTACAGCCAGGCACCACCACACCCAGATGATTTTTTGTATCTTTAGTAGAGACTGGGTTTCATCATGTTGGCCAGGCTGGTCTCGAACGCCTGACTTCATGATCCGCCCACCTCAGCCTCCCAAAGTGCTGGGATTACAAGCATGAGCCACTGTGCCCAGCCGATAGGTAGTTTTTTATCATCACCCTCCTCTTACCCTCCAACCTCAAGTAAGCCCTGATATCTATTGTTCCCCTAATTGGGTCCACGCATTCTCAATGTTTAGCTCCCACTTCACAGTGAATATGTTTTCATTTCCTGTGTTAATTTGCTGAAGATAATGGCCTCCAGCTGCATTCATGATTCTGCAAAGGACAAAATTTCATTCTTTTACGGCTGCATAGTAGTCCATGGTGTATATGTACTTCATTAATGGATATCTAGATTGATTCCATGTCTTTACTATTATGAAAAGTGCTGCTGTGTCTGGAATTGCTTCCTTCCGGTGGGTTCTTGGTCTCGCTGACTTCAAGAATGAAGCTGCGGACCCTCATGGTGAGTGTTACAGTTCTTAAAGATGGTGTGTCTGGAGTTTGTTCCCTCACAGGTTCAGATGTGTCCAGAGTTTCTTCCTTCTGGTGGATTTGTGGTCTCGCTCACTTCAGGAATGAAGCCGCAGACCCTTGCCGTGAGTGTTACAGCTCATAAAGGTACTGCGGACCCAAAAAGTGAGCAGCAGCAAGATTTATTGTGAAGAGCAAAAGAACAAAGCTTCCACAGCGTGGAAGGGGCCCCAAGTGGGTTACCACTGCTGGCTGGGGTGACCAGCTTTTCTTCCCTTATTTGGCCCTGCCCACATCCTGCGGCTTGGTCTATTTTACAGAGAGCTGATTGGTCTATTTTAAAGAGTGCTGATTGTTGCATTTACAATTCTTTAGCTAGATACAGAGGGCTGATTGGTGCATTTTTACAGAGTGCTGATTGATTCATTTACAATCCTTTAGCTAGACGTAGAGCACTGATTGGTGTGTTTTAACAGAGTGCTGATTGATGCTTTTCAAACCTTTAGCTAGACAGAAAAGTTCTCCAAGTTCCCAGTTGACCCAGGAAGTCCAGCTGGCTTCACCTCTCACTGCAATGAACATAGGCATGCACATGTCTTTACTGTAAAATAATTTATATTATTTTGGGTATATGCCCAGAAATGGCATTGCTGGGTCAAATGGTAGTTCTGTTTTAAGTTTTCTGAGAAATCTTCAAAATGCTATCCACAGTAGCTGAATTAATTTACATTCCTACCATCAATGTATAAGGATTCCCCTTCCTCTGCAACCTCACCAACATCTGTTTATTTTTTGACTGTTTAAAAAACACATCTGAACTGATGTGAGATGGTGTCTCACTGTGCTTTTGATTTGCATTTGCATTTTCCTAATGATTAGTGATGTTAGGCATTTTTCTTTTATTTATTTATTAAATTTTTAATTTTTATTTTTTAATTTTTATTTTTATCTATTTATTTTAAATGGAGTCATGCTCTGTTGCTCAGGCTGGAGTGTAATGGCACAATCTCAGCTCACTGCAACTTTCACCTCCCAGGCTCAAGCAATTCTCCTGCTTCAGCCTCCCAAGCAGCTGGGATTACAAGCACACACCACTGTGCCCAGCTAATTTTTGTATCTTTAGTAGAAATGGGGTTTCATCATGCTGCCCAGGCTGGTCTCGAACTCCTGACCTCGGGTGATCCACCCACCTCGGCCTCCCAATGTGCTGGGATCACAGGTGTGATTCACCATGCCTCGCCGAGCATTTTTTCATATCCTTTTTGGCCATGTGTATGTCTTCTTTTGAAAATTGTCTGTTCATGTCTTTTGCAAATTTTTTTATAAAGTTGTTTTTTGTTTATTCATTTGTTTACGTTCGTTATGGATTATGGATATTAGACCTTTGTTGAACGCATAGTTTGCAAATTTTTTTCTCCCTTTCTGTAAATTTTCTGTTTACTCTGTTGTTATTTTGCTGTGCAGAAGCTTTTCAGTTTAATTAGATCCTACTCGTCTACTTTTGTTTTTGCTGCAGAAGCTTTTGGAATCTCCATGGTGAAATCTATGCCAAGGCATATGTCTAGAATAGTATTTCCTAGATTTTCTTCTAGGGTTTTTACAGATTTAGATTTTACTTTTAGATTTTACTTTTAAGTCTTTAATAAATGTTGAATTGTTTTTAGTATATGGTGTAAATAATGGGATTAATTTCAGTCTTCTTCATATGGCTAGCCAGTTATCCCAGCAACATTTGTTAAATAGGGAGTCCTTTCCCCTGTGTTTGTAATTGTTGACGGTCAGATGGTTGAAGTTATGGGACTTTATTTCTGGGTTCTCTAACCTGTTCAGTTAGTCTACATGTATGTTTTTCATACCAGTATCATGCTGTTTTGGTTACGGTAGCTCTGCAGTATAGATTGGTGTTGGGTAGTATGATTTCTCTGTCTTCATTCTTCTCACTTAGGATTGCTTTGGATATTCACGTTCTTTATTGGTTCCCTATGAATAGTTTATTTTAATTCTGTGAAAAAATGACATTCACAGTTAGATAGGAATAGAACTGAACTTGTAAATTGTTTTTGGCAGTATGGTCATTTTAACCATATTGATTTTTCCTATACAGGATCATGGATTTTTTTTTTTTTTAATTGTGTCCTCTCTCATTTTTGTCAGTAGTGATTTGTAATTCTCATTGTCAGGTTCTTCCACCTCTCTGGTTAGCTATATTTCTAGTATTTTATTCTTTCTGTGGCTATTGTAAATGAGATTCTTGATTTGGTTCTCAGCTTCGACATAATTGGTGAACAGAAATGCTACTGATTTTTGAACATTAACTTTGTATCCTAAAACTTTACTGAAGTTGTTTATTAGGTCTAGGAGCCTTTGGGCAGAGACTATGGGGTTTTCTAGGTGTAGAATCATATCATCTGTAAAGAGATGTAGTTTGACTTTCTCTCTTCCTGTTTGGGTGCCTTTTACTTTTCTCTCTTGTGCGATTGCTCTGGCTAGGACTTCCAGTACCTCATTGAATACGAGTGGTGACAGTGGGCATCTTTGTCTTGTTTCAGGCCTCCTGCGGAGTGCTTTCAACTTTTACCTGTTTGGTATGATGATGACTGTGGCTTTGTCACAGATTACTCTTATTTTGAGGTGTTCCCTTGATGACTAATTTGCTGGTTTTTTAAACATGAAATGATACTGAATTTTATTGAAAACCTTTTCTGAGTCTGTTGAGATGATCATGTGGTTTCTGTTTTTAATTGTGTATGACATCAATCACATTTATTTACTTGTGCATGTGGAACTAACTTTGCATCCCAGGAATTAAAGCCTACATAATCACAGTGGATTAGCTTTTTGATGTGCTTCTGAATTCTATTCACTAGTATTTTGGTGATGATTTTTGCATATGTGTTCATCAAGGATATGAAATTTTTCTTTTTCTTAGTGTCTCTGCCAGGTTTTAGTATAAGAATGATGCTGGGCTCATAGAATGAGTTAGGAAAGAGTCCCTTCTCTTTGATTTTCTGGAATAATATCAGTAAGATTGGTATCAGTTCTTCTTTATACAGCTAGTAGAATTCAGTTGTGGATCCATCTGGCTGAGGGCTTTTTCCAGTTGGTAGGCTTTTTGATACTGATACAATTCCAGAACTCATTATTGGTCCGTCCAGGTATTCCATTTCTTCCTGATTCAATCTTAATAGGTTATGTGTTTCTAGTAATTTATACATTTTTTTTAGCTTTTATTGTTTGTGTAAATAGAGGTGTTCATAATTGCCTCTGATTTTTTTTTTTTTTTTTTTTTTTTTTTTTTTGTATTTCTGTGGGATTGGCTGTAATGTCATTTCAGACTGTGTTTATTTGGAGCTTCTCCCTTTTTAAAATTAGCCTACTTAGTAGCCTATCAATCTTACTTATTCTTTCAAATAACCAGCTTTTGATTTCATTGATCTTTTATAGGCATTTTCACTTCTCAGTTTTGTTCAGTTCAGCTCTGATTTGTTTATTTATTATCTTTTGCTATGTTTTGTGTTAGCTTACTCTGGGTTTTGTATTTCCTATAGGTATGATATTAGGTTGTTAATTTGAGATCTTTCTAACTTTTTGCTGTAGGCATTTAGTGCTATAAACTTTCCTCTTACCATTGGTTTAGCTGTGCCCCAAGATTCTGGCATATTGTATCTTTGTTTTCATTAGTTTCCAAGAATTTGTTAATTTCTGCCTTAATTTTATTCTATACCCAATAGTCATTCAGGAGCAGGCTGTTTAATATCTATGTAATTGTGTGATTTTATGCTTTGTTGTCAACTGCATACACATTTAGGATTTTTATATTTTTTGTAAAATTGGCCTGTTTATTATTGACTTCTACATGTAATGGTAGACAAGAAAATTCAATGCATAGGAAAGACATATCTTGGCCACATGTTAATAGGAGGTGTTAGGTAAATGGCCCCATCTACATGTAAAGGCTCTGAGAAATGTCTAGGAGGATGCAAAGGGGATAATAACATGGCTACTGGGAAATGAACCACTATTAATTTAGTCTCTTCTGTGTTTTTGGAAACACTCTCAAGCTGAATACTGAATTACTAATTCAATTTTATGTTCATGTAATCTGTGTTTTACTGTATCCATTATATTTTGTTATTAATAATTCTTTTTTCTGAATATAGTCTTGGTTGGTATTTGGAAGTTTTCTACTATGCAATGTTGTCTTGGTTATCATTGAAAATCTAAGTAAATATTTTACATACTGTTTTATGTCATACTATAAGTTTGTTCTCTTGATGAATATTATTTCTGGTTTCTTAGAATGAGCTAATCCTTTTGATGTTGTGTGCCTTTTATATGGCTCTTAATTTATTTCTTTTTTTAAAAAAATTAATATAGAGAAACTGGCATTTTCCAAAGAAATTAGTTAAATAAATTGTATAGGACACTGCTCAAATATTTTTGTTTCTCAAAAATGTGAAACAGAGTAGGTTTGTTTCCGTAATTTTATTTTGCACTTTCAAGATTTTAAGTGTGTGTGACATCTGAAGATTTTAGGCTTTTTCTCTTCTTTCACATTTATTTTTCCTTGATAATTTCAATCGGATTTTTATCAAACAGGAAACAAATACGTAGCTTCAAATCATAATCTGATGACTGACTCACGTGTAAAATATCTCTCACATTTATAAATCTATATAATTTAAATAGCAAATGTCTCCTGGCCTTTTATTCTTTTGATTTTTTTTTTTCTTAATCTGTTTTACAGAATAGCATAGACTGAGTAATTTATAATGAACAGAAATTTATTTCCCACAGTTCTTGAGGCTGGGAAGTCCAAGATTAAGCTGATAGCATCTGGTGTTGGCCATCTTGCTGCAACACAGCATGGCAGAAGTTCATCACATGGTGAAAGGAAAAAGAGAGGGACAGATTGAGAGAAGGGGACTCAAACTTCCCCTTTCATTATGAACCCACTCCTGAGATAACAAATCTACTCCCACTCTAATGGCCTTAATCCATTCTCTCCACATTCAAAGCCTAATCAACTAATCATCAGGCCCCACGTTCCAGTACTGTTACATTGGGGATTGTTTCCAACACATGCTTGTCTGGGGGACACATTCAACCCATAGCAGTGTTTTTAAAACTGGGAGACAGTTCACTTATTTATTCATTTTTTTGTATAAGAATAACTATGTACAATTCTGTATTGATTGACATTCGGCCTGGTTACACACATTGACCACCTAAGAGATGCGTAAGAAAACTCATACATGCATGCTTTTCTCATGTAACAAGAATATTGATAAGCTTATTTAGCAATAAGAATATTAAATAAACTTAACAATATTCTTGTTACATGAGAAAGAGTTAAATTGTAGTTAAATAGTTAAATTGTCAAGTTTAGGTTGAGGCTCCATCTTCATGAACTCATGTTCATTAACATTTCTTTTCTGCTCATATGGAAGATGTGTTTCTTGCCCTAATGGGCTGAGCATGAGAACTGCATTTATGAAGTCAAAGCAAAAAATGATAAAATCGCTAAAACTACATCTCAAATCAATTTGTTCAGCTAATAAAAATATATTATATAGTATATATTCTACAAAATAGTACAGTAGGATTATTATAGAAATAAACAACACTAAATCCTCTCTAAAAATACTATTTAAAAAAGCTAGTTATTTGATCATCATCTCTAGTATATAGTGTAGTTTCTGGTGAAGGAAAAATAAATTGCCCATTTTTAGAAAATGTAGTACATGACTTGCTATTTTACATTTGTCATTTTTTTTCATTTTATGCTATCTCAAGATATTCTGATATAGCATTGTAGTTATCTGGCTAAACTCATAATGTAGATTATCAACTTGCTAAGCTAGTGAATATACTTTTAATTTTACAATGGATATGTTACAATATAAATTTAAAGAAGATAAACGTAATTTTTAGAATGCTACATTACTCTCAAAAAAACTTCCTTCATGTTCTTGTTTTTTTTCTTTCCGGTAGACTCTACAACATAATCTAAAGTTTAAATGACAAAGTAATGTAATTTGTGTTATGTCTTGTTAAGGAATACAGCAATGTTTGGAGGCATACCGTTTTATTTTTAAGGAGCTTGAAGTGAGCCTATATTCACATTACACAGAAGATATCAACTAGTTTTGAAAGTTTCTGAAACCAGCCAGACATGGTGACATGCGCCTGTCATCCCAGCTACTCAGGAGACTAAGATAGGAGGATCACTTGAGCCCAGGAGGTAGAGCTGTGATTATACCACTACACTCCAACCTGAGGGACAGAACAAGATCCTGTCTCAATTAAAAAAATAATAATAATAACAACAAACAAACATTCTGAAACCAACCATTATTCATATTTCCTTTGGTACTAAATTTGAAACAATGTCATTAAAAAGATAGTTCCCGTAGATTGTAAAGAATATTTTCCACTAATTGCAGAAAAAATTATATATATATGGATATATTATGTTTTTATTATCTGTTTGACAGAAAGGAACTATCCCAGTCTTACATTTGAACATGTTGTGTGCATATATTCTATTATATGTATGTCGTATATGTGTTAAGAAGATTTGATAGACTATTAGAAAATCATTAATATTTATTAGTAAATGACAAGCTGAGTGTCCATATTGACAATATTATCTTAGTCACTGAGTGATAATTATGTGCCAAATAAAATTTTAACTTCACTAAGAAAGTACCCAAAATACATGCCTTTATAATTTTTTTTTGTTTATCCCCATGTGAGTTTCCAAATTCAATCATGTTACTAGACACATTTCAGTGAATGAATCATTTAAACTCTTTAAAATTTAGATTCCATTTTTTTTCAAATTGGAATGTCAATTATATTTATCTGTATGCTATTTTGAGAATTCATTAAAATCAACAAAGTATCAAGTACGGTTCCTGGCACATAGTAAATCTTTTGTAAATGTTAGTAATTATCTATTTTTCATACTTTCTGTTCTACCTCTCCTTTTCCTTTTATAATTAGCATGTTTTTATTATTGCCATTGTAATTAATATAATTATTCTTATTGTGATTCAAACTCCCCACCCAGCAATTGTTTATCCTACACATGAGCATGTAGGATACTCTTATTTTATCCTACAGAAAACAATCTTATTTTTTCTTATTATAAAATAATAAGGAAAAATATAAGATAATTATTATCTTCTGTAAGATAAATAATAATTTATCCTATATCATCAGCTATTAAAACGTAGAAACCAAAAGAAGATTTATAATTAAATTCTTACAAACCATAAATTCATAAATGATAACATTGGGATTTGAACAACCAAAAACAGTTTCTTTTCTGGCACAAATCACCATGTGTAATACAATGGAAATCAAATCAGATAAATGTAAAAAACACAATGCAGATTTAACTTTCCATGAGTTTATTAAGATACAGTGGCAGAACTATTCATCAGCATCCATAAAAATCTGAACAGTACTTTTATGACTTACAATTCTTATCTCAGAGAACAAAAACACGAAAGTACATAGAAACTATCTGTTATTGTTTATTTTCTCTTGTAATTTCAACAAATAGTAGGTGGACTAGTGAATATATATTGCAGAAAGACACATTTGTCCTGAAGAAGAAGATAAATATGTCAAGCCAACAGAACTATTTGGAGCATTCAGCTCCATCTAAGAAGGTAGTGTCTTTTCGTAAAATGTTCAAGCAAAGAGTTCAACAGAAACAGTAAATTCTGTATCTAGTATTTGAATTCTTTCCAACACAACTTAGATTTCTTTCCTTTTAAAGACTAGCTCTTATAGTCTATATGAAGAAGTAAAAATATTCCCCAAAGCAATAAGTAGTAACATTTTCTTGGCATAGATAACTATAATTTGGACTTTAGAAGAAAATATAATAACTCGCTTGTATTGAGCAGTTATGGCATATCAGGTACTTTTGCTATGCTATAACCTTTGCATATATTATTTCAATCCCCTTCAAAATTAGTAGGGTAGGTATTGTTATTTTGATACTTTACACATAAGTAAAGACAGAGCCATGAAGATAAAGAGACATACAATTTATTATGGTACCAGGATCAAATTCCAAAATTATGCTTTTGAGAAGTAAAGTGCATTATGAGTAGGGGAGTAACATAAACCTTTACAAAGATGAGATTTAGCATAGAAGGTTAAAGATAATCAAGAAGTTGATTAAATATAGAAGATCTAGCTATGGAGTACTGAGTTTAGTGTGACAGAGAAGTCAAATTATAGAGCACTGGAAAAGTAAAGAGAAGAGTTTAAGTTGATTGAGTAACCAGTGAATAAACTTCTAGATCATTACAAAGCAGGTGAAAACGTAGTTTTAGAAATACTGGAAACCAAATGAAGAATGTATTTAAGTGGAAAGAGCAACTACAGATAAAACCTTGTTAAGCATTTACAGCAACTCGTCATCAAGTGAGAATGAGAGAATTATGATGATTTTGTTCTGAGAAAGAGGTTCAAATAAAATTATTGTTATCTGAATAATGGACAATTGTTATTGACAATTTTCTATAGATAATTAACAAAAAAATTAAAAATATTATCTTAAAAGAAAATTTGTTTGTAAAATATTCATACTATGAATCAGTGGCTCTGATACATTCAGAAGTAATTCTGTGATTTTATGGAATAAGAAGAGGTTCCACTAGTTTTATAGCAGCTCAAAAGTTCACCAATATTATGGACAGTTTGATAACTGTAATATCAAGAACACTGTGCTTGTCACTTAGTTGGAGTTACTTCTAAAATATAGTTTATATAGAGAAACACCTAAAGAAAATGAAAGAATGGTAGGTCATAAAAGCCAAACAAGATAAGGAATAAAATTTTATAACTCACTTTCAGTCAGTTCTACTAAAAAATGAAAAAGGAAACATAAAGATTGCTTATCGTGGCTAAGGATTGTCAATGGTCAGCAGTTTATTCTCAGAATAATTGAAGATTTATGATAAAATTTAACAATGTATGTAAACATTTTAAAAGCCATCAGTCAAGTACGGGTATCACATGCTTGTATGCAACTGATTCTGTCTATAAAGTATGACTATACTTAGTTACATATAAATAAGAAAGGGTGAGTATAGGAGATTATGGATAAGCTAGATAGGTTTAATAAAAAGACTCCTTTATACAACAGGAAGGACAATACTGAGGTCACACAAAATATCCACAGAGAAAGTAAATGAAATAGAAAATCTCATCCAAGCTATTTAAGAGAAAACACTTGATTGTGTGGTTTCTCCATCACCTAGGAAATGGAGATTATGGATGACCTGTATAATTGGAGTGAAATGATGATAAGACCCAATGAAGTAAGTTGTACAATGACATTAAAAGTTGCATGATTTAAACTTAGTAGAGTTGAGAGTTTCAGAAACGAAACCTTGATAAAGAATTCGAGGCAGGAAAAAGAAAAGAATAAACATAAGAAAAACTCTTCCCTGTGCCAAAATTTCACTCTGTTTGTGTTTGCTTATGGGAGCTGAGTCAACTTGAGAATTAATTTCTCCAGACAAATACAGCAAAATGATTGTTGCTTTTCTGTCTTTGACCTGTTATGAGGGAAAATATTTTTCTCCTGATAGCAATACCAGGAAATTCTCCTGTTGGTAAAATTAAATTTGGTGCTATAAGTTTAGGCCTTATTGAATGCATTTCTTGGCTCAAGAGAACTAGCCAATTGCCGGACTGAATGTCAACTGAACCATTGCAGCATGGTTGATATTAATGTTTGGAAGGTCCAACCTTCTGGATAGGCCTAAAAATTATAATTTTGCATGATGAAAATGGTCTTCTAAGCCTGTCATTTTTTTCTTGAACAAAAATTTAAAAATGTATTAAATTAATTGTACATTTTTCATATAAGATTATGAAACATATTGATCTACTGGGAGGTAGCTATTTCCATATGGGTCAAAACATTTCTGAACTAAAGATCACAGAAATTGATGTTTCTATGGCCTTGTTTTTACTTGATTAATTAGTAATATTCTTGTATTAATAGAGTTATGAATATGAGTTTTAAAAAAACTGATTTTTAATTGGTAATCATAGATTGATAATTCCGGGAGGAAGGGGTATGCAGAGTACGTGTTCATCACTGAGTGAAACCTCTTCCGGGGTAATTTTTAAATATTCATCCTCAACTTTCTAATGTATCATAGCTAGATTTGCTGAGGGAAATATATCCACTTAAGTATTTCTGTCATGAGTTTCCCCTGAAAAGAGTAAATTAAAAAGGTATGAAGGAGCTCTCTTTATTCCACTGTAAGAGTCTACCTTGAGCAAACAGCATAATTGGATAATGAATGGGCATTCTAATATGCCAAGAACAAGAATATGGCTTATCCCAAATATGCAGTGACTGATTTATTATAGAAATGGACACCGAGGAGTGACAGAAGAGACAGAATAAAGAAGAGATAAGTAGAATAAATAAAGCAGAATATTTTTAAAAGAAAGTTTCAAGAACATAGAAGCAGGGAGTTAGGGAACTAATGTATGTTCTGTTCATTAACAAATGAAAAGTGGAATGTAGAATAAAGAGGTCTCACACAAAAGAAGAGTATACAGTCTAAAAATCACATTCTGGAGTAACCCAGAAAAATGCATCTTCCTGGAGTCAAAAAGGTGTGTGAGAAGAGTGTGTGTTTGTGTGTGTTTTGGGGGTAGATATAGATAAATTTTAGCTCTTGTATTTATACTCAATAAAGATGATCCTCCATGAAATATTTCTCTACTAGTGTGTATCGGGAGAAAAGGAGGAGAGGCAGGGGCTGGAGGCACCGTGTGTTTCTCCTCACCCAAGTTTAAAGTTAACTAATGTAAAGCAAAAATAAAATGGATAACAGTCCTGAAAAATGTGAGCAAACAAAACCAAAGGCCTAGGTCCAGGGGCGATGGCTCAGGCCTGTAATCCCAGCACTTTGGGAGGCCAAGGTGGGTGGATCATGAGGTCAGGAGATGGAGAGCATCCTGGCTGACACGGTGAAACCCCATCTCTACTAAAAATACAAAACAAATTAGCCGGGCGTGGTGGTGGGTGCCTGTGGTCCCAGCTACTTGGGAGGCTGAGGCAGGAGAATGGTGTGAAACCCAGGAGGCAGAGCTTGCAGTGAGCCGAGATTGCGCCACTGCACTCCAGCCTGGGTGAATGAGCAAGACTCCATCTCAAAAAAAAAAAAAAAAAAAAAGGGCCTTAAAGATAGCCTTAATCTTGCTTAAATAGCAAACATAAGTAAAACTTAACTTGTGTCATTGCCGATAAATGCTTATGTTAGACAGAACTAAAATTTAACCTCAACCAACCATAAGCAGACAATTAACATATGATTATGTGAATAGAGGCTTTCCACCAAGGTGTACTAAAAAGAAGTAATTCTGTAATTGCAAACCATTCCAATAATTTATTTAATGTGCTTTTTCATTCTTCCAATAAATATTGCCTCTGACATTTTGTCATTGGAACACTATATTGGTTGCTTCTTACTCAAACTCTTTAATATTTTATTGTGCCTCTGATTTTTCTTTGACACCAGCCAATGTCCCAAAGCTATAATAATGATCAAATATATGATACTGTATTTTCA
The DNA here is from genome assembly GCF_037993035.2 of Macaca fascicularis. Taxonomy (NCBI): domain Eukaryota; kingdom Metazoa; phylum Chordata; class Mammalia; order Primates; family Cercopithecidae; genus Macaca; species Macaca fascicularis. Next base: position 89,276,042 of record NC_088380.1, on the reverse strand, counting down.
GATGTGCAACAGTAAAAACTATTTCTATTACAATAAAAGAAAAAATATATAGAGAGACCTATCATTATCTACCAGAAGAGATGGTGCTCCTCGAATCTCTATATCTGTATTGTGACAAGTAGAGTTGGATTTTATGATGCACTTCACACACTTACGCTACAGCTATACATTGCTGGAGGAAAGTGTTACTATTTTCACTACAGTTTTTCATTCACCTATAATTCTTAAAAACAAAGAAAAAAGAGAACTTGCCTGGGGTTGTGTGGCCTAATGAGAATTACATCTCCTCTATCTCTTTGTCTTTGTCTTTCTCTTTCTTTCTTTCTTTTATCTTCTATTAACCCCAAATATTAGTTTTATTAAGTTGAACCATATGCCTCCTATATTAAATATTTTTCCCTATTTTTTTAGAGATAGAAAATCCTCAAACTCTGTATTAAAATATGAGTTAAGATAATATGACATCAGGAGCTCTAGTGATATACTGTCCTAGATATGAATGGGAAAATACTGTCGTTCTTCATCATCTTGTTGCAATTTAAACAATAGACATGGAAAGACTTATAAGAGAGAGAGCAGGTTGTCACAAAACCATGAGATAATCCCATGTAAGGTTTTCCCTCCTCCCAAATACGTGTGAAAACAATTTTTAGCAGCTTTTATTGTCAGCTCCCCAAATGTTTACACCCTCTATTTCTGCAAGGCTGTGATTCCTTTTTGACCTAACATTCATGCAGCACACACACATACACACACACACACACACACGTGCACACATGCACTCACACACATAGATAAAAAGAAGTTTTAGAAAAACATTGATGTACTTTGTAGTCTGCCATTTAGAACACTTTGAACAAATCTAGTTCATCTGAAACAGTTTAGGAATGTTCCTGATATCTGATATATCCCTGATTCTCTTTACAATAGATGTGCCCACATTGCCTTTGATGTTAAGTGTTGCCATTTGACCTCCAATATCTTAAGATCCCATAATCGCCACTGAAATCAGGAAGTACATCTCAATGACAGCATTCCCTATGGTCATATCTGGGCTACATGGAATTCACCTGGGGTCTGGGTATACAAGGCACACATGATAAATCCAATAAAACTTCCCTATATCCCGAAGCTTTCTAATTTTTTGTTCCATATTATGCTGTGGAACTCTGGGATCTCAGCCTCATTAAATATAGGTCACCACTAAGTCAAGTTTCATTTAATCTGCCAATTACAGAGCTATTTCTAGCTGTTCCAGTCATCTCCAGCTGTAAGAGCTAAATTAGGTACACCCATAAAAATGAATAAACCCAATTTAGTGTTATATCCTGTCCTGTTTGATCCTTAGAATCCACTCTCACACAGGTTTTCCAGCTTTCTGCTGATATATGTAAGCAAAGCCTTGTGATTATTTTGCTGCAGAAGTTTTTTTTCCCCCTGGGTCATAGTGTATACTACTATCTCTGGTGAATGTTGAGATGTGACTCCAGTTATGAGCAAATGGCAAAAGGATGGAAAGAGATTCATGTCGTTGTTATAAAAATGGGCATCCCCATCAAGTAGAGAATCTCTCCTTCAGGACTGAGATCTCTCATTAGAGAGGACAAAGCTGTGGTTTACTGGATGTAGAAAAGCTGCAAATGTGCATTAGACAGAACTTGCTAGAAATGTGTTCCTGCTCTAAGAGCCAGGTGCTGGAAAAGCTGTACATGCAGCAGAAGTTGTAGGCATTGCAAGAGTTTGCTCCTGGGGAAGTCACCCATGCTGAAAGAGCCAACTTCTTCTACAGTATCCATGGTGTATACTGCAGAAGCCTGGCAGGAGGGGCACACTCAAACCAAGGAAGAGAAGCACTTTACTTCTCTAGAGTCCATGCAATGCCCTCTATTGTCAAAGCTTAACATTATGTCATCTGGGGAAGATCTCTTTACAGGGTCTAGAATCATTTGCACAAAGAAGACAATGAATGGTAGATTTGGAGATGAGAGGCAATATAGTGTGTGTGTGTGTGTGTGTGTATAATGTATGTATGTGTCTATATATATTGTATATGTGATGCCTATACTACACATGTATTACACATACATTGTACTATGTAATATATTATAAAATACATACAGTATGATAATCTTTAAATAGATTCAGAAACTTAGCTTTTTGTTATTATCCCTACTTTCCTAATAACTAGTGATTGTGTGCTCAGGAAGAAAGAAAAAGTAGTTACGGGGGGAAAACGTGTTTTCTGTTCACATCTAAGGTGTAGTTTGAAAAAAAGATGGGAAAATGTGCCTTGTTACCTAAATGTATTACATATGGTAACCTCGAGTTTATAGCTAGATTGAACAAGGGAGTTATATTTTATTTTATCAACTCACATTACATATTTTAATATGGACTCAGGAAAGCATTTTATTTGCATTGTTTATTGTGTCCCAGATCATTTTCCCCAGCATGTTATTTATGCTGAGTCACTCTTGAATATGTTTGAAATGAGCAGGCCTATACTTTCAGAAACTTCAGAGTAATATGTCACTTATTTGGGGGGCCACAATTCCCTTCTATCTTTATAGGCATACAATAGTCAGACTATATTTTTTCTTTTCTTTATATGCGTATGACAGAATGAGTCTCAATTTGTTTTAATATTCTCATTTTGTAGTTCTTGATTAGAGCAATTCACCATGAGCCATCTTTATGGAACTTTGAAAAATATGTCATAACTGAGCATGGTACCAAAGTAACCCACACTCATGTGACAGTTTTTGACCTTCCTCTTAAAAATATACCAGCTTTTTTTCCTGTATAGATTCTCTATAGATGCAACTTTGTGAAATTAATAAACAAATGAATTTATTTCTATGCATAGGCATCTTGTTTTATTCGATGTTGTCTTTTATTCATTTTTCTTCTTCCTTTAATTTTTGTCCATTTTCTTCTTCAGGCTACCCTTAGGCCTTAATTTTAATATTTATTGCTGTCAATTTCAATGAAGTTTTTTTTTCTTCAGAATTCTAAGTTTTGTTTTAGCTATTTCATGGACTTTCTAGAGAACACTGCTTCAGCAATCCCTCTGTGACACAGCTTGACACTTTTAATGATGCCACTGTCACACTTGACTAAACTGATCCTCTCCTGTCCTTATGTTACAGAGGGTATCCGCAAACACTGACAAGCTGACTTCCAATTTGTCCCAGCTAATAACTAACATCGTTAGACCTCAGAACACTTGCTTTGTATAGTGTATTTGAAGTATGCTCCAAAGAGAATACTATTGATATTTTATGCAGCTTTTTCTGCATATGAAGTTTAAAATTATTATAATAATCCCCATTAATAATAACATCCACAAAGTCAGCTCTGATTTTCTGAAACAAAGACATCTTTAAAAAAAAGTCCACTATTGTAATACCACTCCTCTCCTTTTCATTAATATTTTGTGTTTCCGAGTAAATCTTACTACACATTGATCTTTTAATTCCCCCCACAACAAACAAAAACAACAAAACTCAGAAACAAACAATAAACTGACAAACTCAAACTAGCTAATGGATTTGGAGAAGGAATAGAAAATAATAAAGATTTAGCATAATGGATACTTTTACTTTTCGTTTTTTTTTTTTCCTCTTTCCTGCAGCAGTTTATTCATCTTTTTTTTTTTAATTAAAGATATTATATTCAAACGAATACAAATTTGAAGAACCAAAATAGTAGACAGTTACATTCTTGTCATCATTTAAAGAATTGGTAATTTTAAGCTTATGTGCTCAAGTGTGCTACTGGTTGGTTTCTTTTCTTTTTTAAAAAATTTTATTTATTATTATTATTATACTTTAAGTTGTAGGGTACATGTGCATAACGTGCAGGTTTGTTACATATGTATACTTGTGCCATGTTGGTGTGCTGTATGCATCAACTCGTCAGCACCCATCAACTCGTCATGTACATCAGGTATAACTCCCCATGCAATCCCTCCCCCTCCCCCCTCCCCATGATAGGCCCCGGTGTGTGATGTTCCCCTTCCCGAGTTCAAGTGATCTCATTGTTCAGTTCCCACCTATGAGTGAGAACATGCAGTGTTTGGTTTTCTGTTCTTGCGATAGTTTGCTGAGAATGATGGTTTCCAGCTGCATCCATGTCCCTACAAAGGACACAAACTCATCCTTTTTTGTGGCTGCATAGTATTCCATGGTGTATATGTGCCACATTTTCTTAATCCAGTCTGTCACTGATGGACATTTGGGTTGATTCCAAGTCTTTGCTATTGTGAATACTTTTCTAAATGAAAATCAGAGATACTGAAATGTCCTTGCTCTAGTTAGATGGTTCTTGTATTATAAAAATTTTAATGGTATCGTTGGAATCTTATGAATAATTACACATGTTGTTGTGGCGCACATACATGCTGCCTTGGAATCACATTGTAGATGCATAGTTGGGTGATACTGCATATGACTTTGCAGGTTTTCAATATAAAATTTTTATAAATAAGTGTCATAGTGTAAACTGGACAATAGGTTAACAAAAATTGGTATGTTTCCGGGTTTAAGTGCTTATTAAATTATTACAAATAATTTTCTAGATTTTTTATTTTAAAAATATTATTGTAAAAAGTAAAGTATTATTTTCCAAAGCAAAATCTAAAAATATGCTGGGATTTAGGATAAACTCAAATGGATATTAGTAGAAATGTACTGGATACAAACTTTTTCCCAAAGAAATCTCAACAGACATAAAAATTTTAAAAATGTGGAAAATAAAGAGCATAAATTGATGGTGTACATTTTTTAAAGTATCGAACTGCATCTTTCTTTTTAGTTTTCAAGACTCAGTTACATTTTGTGGAAAATAATTCAACCCAAGACAGGTAAAGAGAAAGATAGTTATATTTAGTAAAATACCAAGAAGTATTATATAGATACTCATCATGTTAGATGTTGGTTTAGTTAATTCTTATAACTCTATTAAATTAAAATGAGAATCAGATAATTTAACGTGTGCTCAAATCTTATGTTGCTGAATATAAGAGGGTAGGTTGAGTTGACTGAAGCCAATTTAAATGAACCATGTGTGCTATCCACTACACACTTGGTCACTTGGTACAGTTTGAGGCAAAATATTTTTTAAAAAGTAACAATGGTAATATTTGATATCTCTTTTTGTTTGTTTGTTTGTTTTTGTTTTGGAGACAGAGTCTCACTCTGTCTCCCAGACTGGAGTGCAGTGGCGCCATTTCAGCTCACTGCAACCTCTGCCCCCCGGATTCAAGCGACTCTCCTGCCTCAGTTTCCTGAGTAACTGGGATTACAGGTATGTGCCCCCATGCCTGGTTAATTTTTCTATTTTCAGTAGAGACGAGGTTTCAGCATGTTGGTCAGGCTGGTCTCAAAGTCCTGATCTCCAGTGATTCACCCGCCTCGGCCTCCCATAGGATACCATATAAAATAAACTGAACACCCAACAAACACTATATTGGCTGGGTCGGTGGCTCACACCTGCAATCCCAGCACTTTGGGAGGCCGAGGCAGGCAGATCACCTGAGGTCAGGACATCGAGACCAGCCTGGCCAACATGGCAAAACCCCATCTCTACTAAAAATACAAAAATTAGCCAGGCGTGGTGGCGGGCGCCGGTAATCCCAAGATACTTGAGAGACTGAGGCAGAACTGTTTGAACTCGGGAGGTGGAGGTTGCATTGAGCCAAGTTCGTGCCACTGCACTCCAGCCTGGGTGACAGAGCAAGACTCTGTTCCAAAAAACAAACAAAAGAAACCACACTATATTCATAGACAAATACGTTAAATTCTGTAGGCATTCATTAAATAGAGCATTGATCTGCCAAGGATATGATTTGTAATAGAAAAAAACCACAATATTTTCATAAGGAAAAATAAAATAACTTATCGTGTCTGTCCTCACTTCTGTTTGGATATTCAAAGACGCTGAATGGGGTTTGTTTAGCTTGTTGACTTTATGGATAAAGTAACTTGTATTCATCTGGTGATTATTTTACTACCAAATTAATTAGTTTCTAATAAAATCCGCCCTTACCAATTTCTGAAAATGGAAATACAAACCATGGAAATGTGGCTTGAATAGCAAGGCTCTGCATTATCAGATTCCACTATATCCACTATGGCATATAAATAAATAAAGAGCAGTAGCAACGTTGAAAATAGTGCTTTTCCATATTAAAAATATTCAAGGAATGTTTCAATATCGAAAGGAAGTTACTTTTTTGAAAAATAAAAGTAAGACAGAAAGGATACCTATATGTCTGCTCTCTATGACATTCCCACCCAAGAGGAAGAAGCAAGGCAAACTAAAATTACACTTTTGCAGATCCCATTGTCACAGTCCAAACTAGGTCTGGAGGCATTGAGAGCTTTCAGGAAAGATCTCAACCTTATTTCTTTTTACAGTATGAACCAGCAAAGTTGGCATCCTTGCTTTAAAATGGAAGGTTCCCACCTTCATAATGTGGAAGCTAACATCAAGAAGAGTTGATTTTGGTTCTGATGTTCTGGCCACACTAAAGATTAAATGGCTTCTTGACTGGCAATTCATTCCCATCCACTGCAGTTCATATACACCTTGTTTTTGCTCTGATTGGTTTCTTCATTTTCCCTTTGTTTTCCAGGAACTCTGAATCAAGAACTGGGAGCTTGAATTGTGCTTCTTCCTTTGACATAAACATGACTGTTTTCTCTGCAAAATTTGAGCATGGAATTTATATATCAACTTTTAAATTTCTGTAAAATTGGAGGACCAGAAAAATAGGCGTGAAATGGTTAATATAAGGATTATATGATGCAGAAAATAATGAATTTCCGTATATAACAAAATTAGAGACTAATGTAAGGTTTTGAATTGTAATATGCAATTATAAATATACAAATTTTATATCTGTAAAAATTAGGTGGTAACAAAGACAGAATTATCAAATTTGTGATTATAGTGGAACCAGAAATGAGTAATGAAAAAATCATGAACAGTTAAAAATAGAATATGTAATAAAAATATGTAAGAAAAATATATGTGAAATACCCATAAAATCTTCAAATAAACTCACTATTAAGGAAAAGAAATGGCAAGAATCTAACTAAAGTAAAAACAATTTAAAATATGCTATTAGACAATTTAATGAGGTAAAAGAAGAACTACAAAATACAAAGATTATTGAGAGCCTAAACAAGAATAAGCAAGTCATCAAAAAAGCCATTTTCAAAAAATGCTTAAATAAATTTAACAATATAAACAAGTTAAGAAATAAACCTTTAATTTTAGAAATTAAAGAAGTACAGAAGGAAGAAAAAACATTGATAAAAGTGAAACAAATAATCTTTTCAAGGTAGTATAAGCAAAAAACAAATTCAAAAGAAGTGTGTCTCAAAAAGTAAAATGAAAATTAACAGACTTCTGACAAAAAAAATCAATTTACAAAAATCAGAATTAATTTTTGATAAAAATGAAAAAAGTAAATAATTTATTTTATGAATTTAAAAGGGCACTGGGAAATTGTGGAGTTAATACATGAGTTAGAAGATTATGAAGAACACAAAAAATGATGAAAATTTAATTTACATTCTTTTCTGACTACACTTGTATCAAAAAATAAATAAATAAATAAGTAAGCTGCATACAGAAAGCCTATTTGTGTTTGGTAAACTTTTGGTAAGCATTAGGTTAATCTCATTTGAAGGGACTTCAAGATTTTAGAAGTTATGGCTTTCAAATGATGAAAATTATATTAACTTGGAAATAGGCAAAATTATTTGCTGTAACATGGCAATTAAAAAAATAGTTTCACCAATTTACAAAGTAAATTTGATGACACAAAAGTTGTGTTAGTGTAGGTTGGGAGTCAGAAATTTTCTTTTTTGTAAAGATCTAGATAGTAAATATTGTAGGCTTTGTGGGTCAAATGGTCTCTGTGGCTTAAAAACAACATTAAAAAAATAATAGTCAAATGGATATTGCTGTGTTCCAGTAAAACTTTATTTACTAAAACAAACAGAGGGCTGAATGTAGCCCGAGGGCTATAGCTTGCCAAAACATGGTACAGTCAGTGATTCAGTGGTATTTATTTTCTAATACTTTTTTTGTTTCAGGGTATTTTGTGGATGAGAAGGATACAAAAATAGGTGTACAGAAGTTACCACTTGGGATTTCTTTGCCTAGAAACCTAGCAAAAATCTGTATTGAATGACCAACTGAAAACAATCCCAAGTCTCTTCAGTAAACCTAATATTCCTTAGTTTATTTTTACATTCTCAAGATCTTACTGCATGTGTGCTATTTTACCCCATGTGAATTCACAAATGTCAGCCGCCTCACTGCATTTTTTTAAAAATAAAACAACAGGCAATTTTAAACGTCTCCACTTACAATCATCAGCTCGTCCTTCTTCCTCTCCCTTCCTATTTTCCAAATTGCAGACCTCTCATTTATATCCTATATTAATACAAATATAAATATAGCTGTATTTTTGCCAGTATACCCAAACTCTGGATACCTAATCATTTATGTTTCAAGCATTTATCAAAGATGTTTTCCTCAGGATGGAGAAGCATAGAAATGAAGGTAACAATTTTAAGAATATGTATCTATCATCTCTTAAGTTATTTATCTATCCATCCCTGTGAACATCCCTGATGTTCATAGGGATGGATAGATAAATAACCTAAGAGTAGATAGGTATATAGATAGATAGATAAATAGATAGACAGAAAATATAGAATGTGTTATCTGACATTTCCACATTTGCAAACATTTCCTTAAGAATTATTATGCCTATGAAAAAAGTAATAGCTTCTCCTTTACCTCTTTGTTCACTATAAACCAAAAAGTTCACAGCATGTGAGAGAGGTTACTATTTTTATGTTTGCAATTAAATTGCCTTTGAAGAATATCACATGAAAAATCAAACCTAATTCAAATGTGGTTGACATTTATCTGTTTCTACTTAGTCAGGCTTAACGTTTTTGGGCATAATGAAATCCTATGAAGAATTACATGTGTACATCCCAACTATGTTGATACTAACAAGGTAGTGTGGTTGGGAAAAGGAAACCTGCCTTAGGTATACGTTGAAAATTTGACTGTAAGTGTTCATTTACTTAATGCCAGAGAGCTAGCTGATCGAATCCTGAATGTTACTTTTTGAAATCAATATTTTATACATTTCTCCTCATGCATTGTGATAATATGTAGCACCTTATATAATTACAATGAGAATGTAAAAATATTCTTCGTTAAATATTGCAAATAAATGCAAATGAAGCAAATAGTGCAAATAAATCTAACTTTTTGTTTTTGTTTTTTGAGGCGGAATATGGCTCTTGTCGCCCAGGCTGGAGTGCAGTGGCCTGATCTCAGCTCACTGCAACCCCCGCCTCCCAGGTTCAAGCAATTCTCCTGCCTCAGCCTCCTGAGTAGCTGGGACTACAGGAACACACCACGACGCCCGGCTAATTTGCGTACTTTTAGTGGACACCGGGTTTCCCCATGTTGGCCAGGCTGATCTCCAAACTCTGACTTCCGGTCATCTGCCGGCCTCGGCCTCTCAAAGTGCTGGGATTACAGGCGTGAGCCACTGCGCCCGGCACAAAATTTCTTAGTACGTCTTTCTTAAGTGTATTGAAGTATTTATTTGTATTTCTTTTTTTAACCAAAAACTTCCACAGGTTTTCGCTCCAATCGTGAAAGTTAGATAAACCGTTTTAAAAAATTTTCAAGTAAATTAAAAGAAAGCTGTTAACAGCACAGATAAATCCTTTGAGATGCAAAACAATTAAAAAGATAGCATTTTTCATATTCAGAACACATCTACGAAGAGATTATCCACGCAAATAAAAACTAATCTATATAAATGGAAAACCTTATGATTAAAAATGTTTATAAAATAATACAGAAGAGCTAGAAAGACAGTTTTGAAACAAGTAAAAAAAAATAAAATACCTCTATTGCTTCTAAATAATTAATGATAAAATAATTGATCATTAAACTCATACAAGGTAACATAAAAGAACCTGTTCTTTGTTCCATTTACATCTACCTGTTTTTGTTTGTTTGTTTGTTTGTTTGTTTTATACTTTAAGTTCTAGGGTACATGTGCACAACGTGCAGGTTTGTTACATATGTATACATGTGCCATGTTGGTGTGCTGCACCCATTAACTCGTCATTTACATTAGGTATATCTCCTAATTCTATCCCTCTCCCTCCCACCTCCCCACAATAGGATGCTGTGTGTGATGTTCCCCTTCCTGTGTCCAAGTGAGCTCATTATTCAGTTCCCACCTATGAGTGAGAACATGCGGTATTTGGTTTTCTGTTCTTGCAATGGTTTGCTGAGAATGATGGTTTCCAGCTGCATCCATGTCCCTACAAAGGACACAAACTCATCCTTTTTTATGGCTGCATAGTATTCCATTGTGTATATGTGCCACATTTTCTGAATCCAGTCTGTCACTGATGGACATTTGGGTTGATTCCAAGTCTTTGCTATTGTGAATAGTGCCGCAATAAACATACGTGTGCATGTGTCTTTACAGCAGCATGATTGATAATCCTTTGGGTATATACCCAGTAATGGGATGGCTGGGTCAAGTGGTATTTCTAGTTCGAGATCCTTGAGGAATTGCCACACTGTTTTCCACAATGGTTGAACTAGTTTACAGGCCCACCAACAGTGTAAAAGTGTTCCTATTTCTCCACATCCTCTCCAGCACCTGTTGTTTCCTGATTTTTTAATGATTGCCATTCTAACTGGTGTGAGATGGTATCTCATTGTGGTTTTGATTCGCATTTCTCTGATGGCGAGATATGATGAGCATTTTCTCATGTGTCTGTTGGCTGTATGAATGTCTTCTTTTGAGAAGTGTCTGTTCATATCCTTTGCCCACTTTTTGATGGAGTTGTTTGATTTTTTCTTATAAATTTGATTGTGTTCTTCATAGGTACTGGATATTAGCCCTTTGTCAGATGAGTAGATTGCAAAAATTTTCTCCCATTCTGTAGGTTGCCTGTTCACTCTGATGGTAGTGTCTTTTGCTGTGCAGAAGCTCTTTAGTTTAATTAGATCCCACTTGTAATTTTGGCTTTTGTTGCCATTGCTTTTGGTGTTTTAGACAAGAAGTCCTTGCCCATGCCTATGTCCTGAATGGTATTACCGCCCAAGGTAATTTATAGATTTAATGCCATCCCCATTAAGCTACCAATGACTTTCTTCACAGAATTGGAAAAAAACTGCTTTACAGTTCATATGGAACCAAAAAAGACCCCACATTGCCAAGACAATCCTAAGCCAAAAGAACAAAGCTGGAGTCATCATGCTACCTGACTTCAAACTGTACTACAAGACTACAGTAACCAAAACAGCATGGCACTGGTACCAAAACAGAGATATAGACCAATGGAACAGAACAAGCCCTCAGAAATAATACCACACATCTACAGCCATCTGATCTTTGACAAACCTGACAAAAACAAGAAATGAGGGAAGGATCCCCTATTTAATAAATGGTGCTGGGAAAATTGGCTAGCCATAAGTAGAAAGCTGAAACTGGATCCTTTCCTTACTCCTTATACAAAAATTAATTCAAGATGGGTTAGAGACTTAATTGTTACATCTACCTTTTTAATTTCATGCCAAATTATTATAAAGAATTTACTTTGCTGAAATTATTATGTAGAAAAATTCATTTTAAATATTTTTAAAATATCAAAGTTGACTCTACTTAAACATTAAAATACTTAGAGCAACACATTGAAATTGTAGTGCTTTCCATGTATAGGACATATTTCAAAGAAAAGCAAGAAAACAGTCTGTAATTTAATTCAACAGACACTTTAAAATGAATCGCATCTAATAAATCATCAAACACAATTGGTCATATTTGCACTTAAAATTTGCTGCTAAATTCATATTTTTATTTACTGTGATCTTTGTATGTTACTCTTCATCTTTGCAGGGATAAGCAAGATTGCTAACATACTCCAAATGCTCCTTCTGTTTTTGTCTGACAGTTAGCTTCTGGGAATGAAATTTTTGTGTGAAACCCCTGGAAAGGTCTTCACTCAAATTCATATTCCCAAGAGAACCAACAGTGTTCTCTGCAAAGCCAAAGGGATTCCAAATTCTCTTAGGACCTCGAGATCCCAGATGTTGCATAGCTGCCTTTACCCAGATCCTCTAAAATAGATTACATCTAACCTCAGACTTTTTGGCATCCCCACACACCCTGCTTTGTACCCACTATTAAGTCCTCAGTCAATTTTACTGTATTCACTAGAAGAAGAACAAGGAGAAAGTGGATTCCCATGCAGTAAAACCATGAGACACCCAGCTTGCTATAGCCTAAGCATGAATGCCTCTCACAGAGGCTAAGTGACCTGAAACCTTCCTCCTTGTATTTCTTTATGTGATTGTGTCATTCTCCTTCACCTATCTTACCACAACCTATATGTTGTAATTAATACCCACAATCAAATTTGTTGTAATTTTTCAAATAACTGTTTTTGCCTTAAAGTCTATTTAATTACTAATGTAATCAAAACTATAAAAGTAAAAGTTGAATTATTATTAGATAAGTTAATTCAGTAAAAATAGCTACATTAACAAGTCATGTCACATATGTATTTATGAGTGGAGGTAAATTTCAATTATGTTGAACTTAATTCCTTTACTTTATGTGCAAAGCATTTGACATTTAATTTTGTATTAACTGGAAATTTCTTTGATCAAACATAATTGCAGGCTCTCTAAAGAATTTCATGTAGTTTAATGAACTACATTTGTATTATATGTGCAAATTAAAAGTTCCTTTATTCAAGGGATAAAATATTCTTACTGAAGTGGCATCAAGCTTTTGAAAAATTTTAAACAAAAATGTTTTCAATGTCATAAACATGAAAGTTATTATTAATGAGTGGGAAGTTGATTCTTTCACTGGAGAACAACTATCTGGGATATAGATAACTTATATCTTGAGTCTTAAATAATATAATATCCAGAAAATGTATTGATAGTAACTGTTACAGCAATAATAAGAAAAAATGTTCAAGTCACAACCTTCATATGAGTTTATATATCAAACATTATTTGAAAACAAGAATAACACTATGGAAATAAATATAAACTGATAATAAAGCATCAAGATGTAAAATGACTTTTATATAAGGTTCAATTCTACAGCTATCACAAGAAACAGAAGAGAATTTATCATTTGATAGAAAAAGTTCATAAGGGAAAACAAAAGAAAATCAAAATCAAAAGAGAAAAAAACAATGGGCCAATATGTTTTATGTTTTTCACTAAATTGTTATCTTCATATTATAGCAGTCTAGGGAAAGAATAATATCAGAAGACCACTAACCAAACAACGTTTCCAACTGTACATATTTGACAAATTATAAAAACTATAGCTTTTTCCTCCTCTTAGTATCTATAAAGTGACTTGGAGAACTCCCAGTAATTTTGCACAGGTACGTGAAAATACAAGTACCCACAATTTTCTCTTTTTCTCCTCCAGCTGGCTTACAGAGTGAAATGATTGATCCTTAGTTATTACTTTGTGCCCTCTACTTATTGGTTCTAAGCTATCAAAATTATTTTATTTAAAAATTGAAAAAAAATGATGGTTCATTATTTTCTCTTTAGTTTAATACTAAGATTTAAGAAGCTCCTTAAGAGTAGGGACCAGGTCTTAGTCATCTTTGGGTTTCTCTCTGACATTATTTTAAAGTTAATCAAGGCATCCTCTAGTCCTTTGATTTTCAGGAGTGTTTATAGAGATACCTGAAATTTGTAACATGGAATTAGATGTATATGCTGTTGTTTTTGTTTTGTTTTGTTTGAGATGGAGTCTGGCTCTGTCGCCCAGGCTGGAGTGCAATGGCGCGATCTCCGCTCACTGCAAGCTCCGCCTCCCCGGTTCACGCCATTTTCCTGCCTCAGCCTCCGGAGTAGCTGGGACTACAGACTCCCGCCACCATGCCCGGCTAATTTTTTGTATTTTTAGTAGAGACGGGATTTCACGGTATTAGTCAGAATGGTCTGAATCTCCTGACCTCGTGATCCACCTGCCTCGGCCTCCCAAAGTGCTGGTATTACAGGCGTGAGCCACCACACCCAGCCCATATACTGTGTTTTTATGAACATTTTTAAACACAGAAAAGGAGGAAAATTGTTGGGCAGAATATTAGCCTGTGTGTAATATAAAGATAGTAATATTTTGAGGAAAGTGGGGAATCTTCATGCCTTAGAAATAATAGCAAACGAGGGCCGCGCGCGGTGGCTCAAGCCTGTAATCCCAGCACTTTGGGAGGCCGAGACGGGTGGATCACGAGGTCAGGAGATCGAGACCATCCTGGCTAACATGGTGAAACCCCGTCTCTACTAAAAAAATACAAAAAAAACTAGCCGGGCGAGGTGGCCGGTGCCTGTAGTCCCAGCTACTCGGGAGGCTGAGGCAGAAGAATGGCGTGAACCCGGGAGGCGGAGCTTGCAGTGAGCTGAGATCCGGCCACTGCACTCCAGCCTGGGCGACAGAGCGAGACTCCGTCTCAAAAAAAAAAAAAAAAAAAAAAAAAAAGAAATAATAGCAAACGAAAAGGAAGTGAAAAGAAAAGCAAGAATACTGAAGAAACATAAAAGCATTAAAATGTGATTTTGCAACTACACAGGTTCACTACTATGTGACATCAGTTATTTCTAAACAACAAGAATATTCAGAAGATATTACTATTAAAATTAATGTATTAGTCATCAAAAAGCAAGTTAGTAGAATGATATAATTTGCAGAAATCTATGAGGTGTGCCGTGAAGTATAATATTGACTATCCTTCCTAATCTTGGAGTTATTGAGGCCTGAGAGCGATAAAAGTAAATAGCTGGAAACAAGGAACGTAACTTATTTAACCTGACAGAGAACCAACTGGCTGTAACTTTTCTGTTCCGTTTAGTGCTTTCATTGTTAAGAGATGCATTGCGATATGTAATTAAAACATCTGGAAATCATACCAATGCGAGGCACTAGAACTTTTATGAATCAATATCTTTTCTTTCTACAGTAAACTTGAGTTGACTGAATAGTTTAATCAGATATTGGAAGACTTCTGCCACAGCCAAGACCTTTGTGGCCTTGTTTGTGCAGTCTTGCCCTGAGGGTATGGAAAGAACCATAACATTTACAGAGAAACTGAAGAGTACACAAAGTGCAACTAAATAGTGATAACTACTATGTAATATATAACTAAACATGAGCAGATTTATACCAGGCGAGCCACAAAGTGAAAATGAAAAATAGACATACTGACATAGCATTAAAAAGGGAATGGTTACAAGTTGAGATGTACTTGGGAACAAACTCATGCTTATTATAAATTGAAGATATTAGGCATTTTTTAAGATATGAGTTATTATTTATTTAACTATTGATTCAGTATGAAACGTGTACTTTATCAGACTATACACATTTATGCAAGGATAAAATGTTATTTATTGAGTTTAAATTACATACGCTGTAGTTAGTCCCATTTGCCCTCAATCCAGTAACAACTTCTTTGAAAGATATTTATTTTCTTCACAGTTTTATTCTTTTAATTCTTTAAAAATATAGTATTTTCTTTTTGATCAAGATAAAAATCCAAAAAGTTTTACCACAGAACTTCCTCTATCTATTGGAAAGTAACTGTGACTATGATGCATGCTTATGTATTATATAACTATATAATATATGTAATATAGTTATAACTATATATATATTATATATATAACTATATAAACCAATGATTTCAATGAAATTTCCTGGGGTTAATTGAAATTCAGAATTTTCTGAGATTATAGATGTATGTGAGAAGTTCTTCTAAGATGCCAGATAAAATCCTTTTTGATTGCTGACTCTGAAGTAGCTTGTACCTCTGTGCTATATATACAGAAGCAGATTCCATGAGTTTGATGGTATCAGCACATTTATACTTACTACATATTGCCAAAGTGATCTTCAAAGTGCTTAAGACAATTAATAACCCAATCCCACCTGTGGTCAAATACATCTTACCAATCTTTTCAAGGTATGATAACATAGTAATGTCAACGTTTGTATTTTATTTTTTCTTAACTCATGAATCTGATATGCTATTCTCTACTGTTTTTGTTTCCACTAACTGATGTGACAGAACATTAAAATATATTTATTTGCTCTTCAGCTTTCTTTGACTTTCAGTTTTCCATGAATATTTTTGATCCAATTTCTATTGTCTTTTGTCTTTTCACTTAGAATTTTAAAATTCTTATGATTTATACAAATATTTTCTTAGGCTTTTGCTTCACAATTATCTTTTTCCCAACTGTGGTTTAATTAAACTGGCCTGGGAAGAATTTTTATTTTGTTGCTGTTTAAGATTCATTTGTAGTTACCGATAGACATTATGGCTACTGTAAGTTAAGTCTTTTCTATTTCAATTTTTTTTTTTTAGAATTGTTATCGTTTTAAAGGAAACTTGCTATTTTCATTGGTTGGCAGTATATCCACTCACTGTCTAAACATTTTTTCGTTACTCTTAGTAATTATTTGTTTTTTTTTTTTTTAATTTTAGGAAAACAATTAATATTACCTCCTCTTTTTCCAATATTGTATCTCTGACTTATTTTATACACCTATTATCTTGCTAAATCTCTCCATACAAAATTGATAAATGAATCAAAGAGAACTTTGTGGACGTGCCGATCTTGGTCTTACAGTTTAATAAGATTGCTTTGATTAAGTTAGCACTATTGCTTTTTGTTGTTTTTACTAGCATTTGTTATATTTCATATGCTTTTATGTATTTATTTATGATAATCACTACTTTAATTTTGATATCCAGTGTGATATTTTTTTCGTAAATATAATTTTAGGAAAGAACCATCTTTGCATTCATGAAACAAACTTGTTTGAAACTGTTTGAACATAATCTATTTTTTAAATATAATCACTCAATTAAATTAGCTAAACTTTTACTGAGGTTTTCACATTTTGCTTAATAAAGATTTCAGTCCCTGATTTTATTATATGCTTCTGTGTTACCTTCATTATCATAATTATTCTATTTTTGTAAAATAAATTAGACAACATTAATTTTCTCTTCAAAAAAGTTTACAGTATCTGTTCTTTGAGTACTTGGCTAAATTTATACATAAATTTAGATTTGACATATAATTAGAAAAGCAGAAAAATTATTTAATTATATTTCTAATTTCCTAATAGATATTAGATACTGAGATTCTAAAATTTTAAAGGTAAATCTTGAACACACGTGCTTTTGATATAACAATAAAATTTATCTAAGTTTACATAGGAATGCTTAAAAATTACATAGACTGTTCTTTTGGGAGTTAAAAAATCTACAATCACTTATTTTTCCCTTATATTTAATGAAGATGTTTTAAATCTGTACTATTTTGCTTGTTTTGTTCATCAGTTTTTCTGGGGGAATTTTATATGAATAAAATTATGTTTTGAACACTTAGTATATAGACTGGTCAAATTATAAAACCTATTCATGATTGTTTCCTTACCCGAAAAAAGGAGATTGTATTTAAAGTACCAACTTCCCAGGACTGCATAAGGTAATAAATAGGAAGCACTTAGAAAAGCACCTGTCACATAGTAAAAGGTCAATCAACACCAAATATTACTATTTTAATTGTGATTGATATTATCATTAATATTCCAAAGAAGTATTTTTAATTCTGGCCATGTCTTATTTTGCTTCATTCATATTTTATACTTTTTATTTATTTGCTATTTCTTAATTTCTATTTTAACATATTTTTCTAGTTTCTGGCTTAGCATTTCTTTCCAATTCTTTTTCAAATATATGTGCTTTAGATTACCAATTAATCTCCAAGTAATGATTCAGTTGAAACCCATACTATTCAATATATTATTTTTTATTCTTGTTCAAATACAAAACATAATATTTTAATCATGATTTCTCCTAGACTCATGTATTACTAGTTCACTTTTAAAAATTTTCCCAGTATAGTGGTCTTGTATTACTCTTCTATTTTGTTTCTGACTTCTAATTTATTTTTGTAACTTAATTTTAATTTCTAGTATTTTCTGTGTCCAGAAACTGTTCTAAATTGCATCAAAACATATTTCGTTGAGTCATCATTTGTGATATTATAAATAGTAGACTTTTGAAAATATTCCACATACTCTTTTTTTTTTTTTTTTTTTTTTGAGATGGAGTCTTGCTCTGTCGCCCAGGCTGGAGTGCAGTGGTGCAATCTCCACTCACTGCAAGCTCTGCCTCCCAGGTTCACACCATTCTCCTGCCTCAGCCTCCTGAGTAGCTGGGACTACAGGTGCCCGCCACCAAGCCCGGCTAATTTTTTATATTTTTAGTAGAGACGAGGTTTCACTGTGTTAGCCAGGGTGGTCTCTATCTCCTGACCTCCTCATCCACCCACCTCGGCCTCCCAAAGTGCTGGGATTACAGGTGTGAGCCATCCACATATTTTTAAGCATAACTTTACAAATTTTGTTTCTTGATTGTTATGGCTACCTCAGTATCTACTGTCTATATTTTACTTACAACCATCTACATCCATATTAATTTATTTAACCTTGTTATTCAGGATTTTTATATTTTTCTAATGTTTGTCAGCTTAAAAATGCTGTTGTTAGTCTCCTAAGTTTCCAACAATGATAACAGTTTTCCCAATTTTCTCTTGTAGCTATTTTACTTATTGCTGTGTATATTTGAAACATTTTAATAAGCTGCTTACTGGTTTACACTGAAGTCTAATATCAAGATATTGAGCTATTTGGTTTCTTCTGAGGCCCCTCCCCTTGGCATGCGGATGGCTACCTTCTCATTGTGTCCTTATGTGATCTTTCCTGATTCTTAGTTTGTCTGTGTGTGTCTAAATTTTCTCTTTTCATAAAGACAACAATCAAATTGGACTAGGGCCAGTCTTAATGACTTCTAATTTAATAATATCTTTAAAGCCTCTATATTCAAATATAGTCACTTTCTGTGGTCCTGCGGGTTAGAGCTTCCACCTGTGGGTTATGGAGTATACAATTCAGCCTTTATAATGCATCTAGCATGGGGTGGGGGGAGGTGGGAGGGATAGCATCAGGAGAAATACCAAATGTAAATGACGAGTTAATGGGTGCTGCACACCAACTTGGCACATTTATACATGTGTAACAAACCTGCACGTTGTGCACATGTACCCTAGAACTTAAAGTATAATAAAAAAAATGCATCTAACTATGATTTTTTCACATATTACTTATTATTAAAAATTATATTTGATTTTGAGGACTATGCCCTTCTTTAATTCTAGGAAGTTGTTTAACTATTTTACATTTATTTATCTCTTCTTTGTCATTGCTTCAATTTTGCATATCTGAAGCCTCCATAAGGTACAATTTTAAACTTTTCTATTATATTTCCCTTTTTTCTTAACAACTTGTTTATGTTACTAAACTCTTGTTAATTTCTTAGTCTTTTTTTTATTTTTTTTTATTATTATTATTATACTTTAAGTTCTAGGGTACATGTGCATAACGTGCAGGTTTGTTACATATGTATACTTGTGCCATGTTGGTGTGCTGCACCCATCAACTCGTCAGCACCCATCAACTCATCATTTACATCAGGTATAACTCCCAATGCAATCCCTCCCCCCTCCCCCCTCCCCATGATAGGCCCCAGTGTGTGATGTTCCCCTTCCCGAGTCCAGGTGATCTCATTGTTCAGTTCCCACGAGTGAGAACATGTGGTGTTTGGTTTTCTGTTCTTGTGATAGTTTGCTAAAGTCTTAAATTCCAATTCATTAAGTTTTCACTTTAAGTATGATCAGTTTCTACTTACTTCATATGCTGTCTATTTTCATTTTAGTTACTGTACGATCTTGCTATCTGTGGCAGCATAGCAAATCACCTCAAAATCTTATTATTTTAGTCATGGTTCTGTGCTTTGATTGGACTTAGACAATACTTACTTGCTGTTGCTCACACATTTGCAGTCAGTTTGCAGATGGGGCTTTGAGGTTATTTAATAACTAGCCTGGCTGGATGTTCATGATGGCTTATTCACTTACATATCTAGTGTCTGAGTATTTCTTCTCATTACCCCACTTCCCCTCAGATTCGACTGGACTTCTTAGAGCTTCAGAATTCCAGAAAGCAAGATTTAGAAGCTGCCCAGAACTAATACAACGTCTGGCATAAGCCTCTTCTGCCATATTCTATTGATCAATGTAGTCATAGGCTCATCCCCAAATGCAGGTGTTGGAAAAATATACCCCCAACTCTTGATGGGAATAGAATATGTGAGATAAGCATTATTGTTGCAACTGTATTTGAAGAGACAAAATGCCACACCACATTTTAACATTTACAGAATTTCTAGTATTGTTTTTACCTGCTTTATTTTCTTGGATTATGTTTTCTCGGTTTTTATTTTATAATTTTAAATGTATTTTTACTTATTTGAATATATCTTTTTATTTTCATGTGTAACCTTTTCTGCTTTGTGCTTTCTTCTACGTATGTATCCAGATTACAATCACATTTTGTAACAGTAGGGTGGGGTGCCTATTAAGATGCTGATGATTTTGCTCAGTCAGTTACTTGCCCAGAAATCGGAAGAGAAGTAAATAAATGGTTGGTCTTTGTCTGCACACATCCTTGACTCAAAGTCATAGTCAAAGGAAGGATAATAATACATCTTTAGCCTACTTTTTAAAATGAAGGAGATGCCGCCTAACCCCTGGTGACAGGCAGAAATGCTAGTTCCACTTACCCATTACACTTCAGACAACAAATTCATGTCTATCACTGCTTACTTTGGGACCTGAAGCTAGCATAAACTGTTTCACCCACGTTCAAAATGTTCCTTTGCAGTTTTCCTTTTGTGACCTGTGGAGCTTGGGATTTTCCTTACCTATGCTTTCTATGTTGATTTTCCCTTTAATATTTTAATTATCATTGCAATGTCTTTCGACATGAAGGCGTGTGTCCAAAAAATTCAAATTACTATGTCACCTTAAATGGAAATCTTTTAAAGATAAAATTGCAATTATTTTTGTCAACACTTGTCTGTTCTCAGGAAGTAATAGAAATTTTCTTAAAGCAGAAGGGATTAATAGGTCTTCCTACCTCAGTGAAACCATTTGAATAATGCACTATTTTCTGTTATATTTATTGGGAAATCAAGAATAGAAGTGTTAAATAATTTGTGAAATGTTACCAGGCAACTGGGATGAGAGAGGTTCAACTTTTATGTCACTTCCAGTTGGGTTTTAGATCGTGCATAAACCACTGGGTTGGGAAGATTTCTGAGGTTATGTTCACAGGGAGTAAAAATAGTAGACTGAATTATCATTGTTTCGTGTATTTCTGATGAAATACAACGGTGGCACATAGAGTTTTGCATTCCTTGTTCTGTACCATTTGCCACTTGATCAAACAAAAGAGGGAGGGAGAGGAGGTTAATTTCCCTTACAAAAAAAAAAAAATTGTGAAGTGAGACAGAAAAAAAAAAAACCCACAAAACATTGAATTTTATTTTCTAGTACATCTGTAAAGAAAATAATTCAGGTATTAAAAATTAATTGTAGCAGTTAGCGCCAAATGTGCTAAAGACTAGAGGTTTTGGAAGAAATAATTGTATACAAATGATCACATCAGTTACTAGGCTAAATCATTATTTTGGTAGTCTGTACAAGCATAATAGAGCTGCAAATGCATAGTAAATCTACAAATGCTTCCAGTATTTTTAAAGCATTTCTATGCATTTCTATTAACAGCCCACCATTTTTTCACAGATACTTATGTACAGTTAAGCCATGTTTACTTCTACAAAATCAACCAGATTAAAAACTTCTTGCTGAAAAATGTCTACCATAATAACTTGCCTTAGTATCTGAAATGTTAATGTTCTATATTGTTTTGTTTTATTAAGACATTATCTCCCATTAATATGCAAATCCTCCTGAGGTTTATGCTTAATTTGCGTAATGTCTCGTTGTCATAAAGGGCTCTGCAACATTGTAAATTTCTGTAGGAACAATTTTGGTATTGATGTGGAAAGGAATGTAGTGAGAGAAGACAAGAGGGCACAAGATTGGAAATATTATAGTATAAACATAGACATCTGGATCACATTTCAAATTTTAGGAGCCCCAAGAACATTAAAATGGTCATGAAATTATATATTGTTCTTTAGACATGTAAAATTTGTAATTTGTAATCTTTTGGAAAATTCAAAAGATTAGTTAATATGTAAGTATATCTGCCTTTCTACAAGCCTGTCCTCTACCGACCACAAAAGGAGAGTCTTTGTCCAACCACAGTGAAAAAAAAAAAAGAAAGAAAGGAAGAAATGAGAGCACCTGAGTCAAACCTAACATGCATAAATAGTATGTCAAAATACCAGACAGAGCATGGAGACTTGCTATGTGAATGGATTAGTCTTTTATCAGTTTCAGATTTATGAAGTAGCAAAGGAGATTCTGAAGATGTTGCTTGGAGCATTGAGTTGAGGCCCATTAATATTCCTTGAGGAAAATAAGTAAAGGTTGGACTCCTTTTAAATTACTATTTGAGGTTAAATGATGCCTCCTTCAGTGCAAATCATAGCATAAATTGAACCACTTGGGGTCATAACTATAACCTGGGCAACACTGTCAATTGTTTTAGTTAATGTACAGTGAAGTGTAAAGTAAACCTGGAGGGGGGAGAGGGGAGGGATAGCATTAGGAGATATACCTAATGTAAATGATGAGTAAATGGGTGCAGCACACCAACATGGCACATGTATACATATCTAACAAACCCGCACGTTGTGCACATATACCATAGAACTTAAAGTATTAAAAAAAAAAAAGAAGCAAAAATAATATTTTCTTTAAACTCATTTATTTTTACTCCCGTGCCATAAAAAGAAGAGTCACGTAGAGAAATATGAGGCCTTTGTTTTGGGAGTTGAGGTGTATATTTCAAATTTATTTGTTATTTATTTGTTAAATAACTACCTTTTAAATGTACAATATTTGTGTTTCCTCTAGGAAATGTAGCATCTAATAACTTTCCATAACAATATCTTAACTTAAAATAATGCAATTCAGAACTATAAGTTGATTTTTAAAGTATCATCAGTTTTATTAGGAAAATCAATAAATATGTATAATTGGGTTGGAATTTTATGAGAAATATCTGAAAAGTTAACACTTTTAAGGTGGTTTGCTATACTGTCTCCTCCTACACTTGGTGATTAAAAGAATACCTGAGCCCTCATTTTATTGCTAAAAGTAGAAATGATAGATTAAATTAGAAGGCGCTTATATTTCAATATGGATATATAAGTTGGCCATTGTAGGTGTATATCTTGAAGTTACTCACTTTTCTGAGCTGAAATACTCTCAAATTGTTCAGTTAGTAAATGATATTCTATATTCTCAATGAAAATATTTATTAGCCATAATGCTAACATAGTAAATAATTTCAATCTAATTTCTTATTTCTTGTTTGGATCCTACCATGTATGGCCACTTAAAATACAACATGCAGACAGCTATTTTCAGTGAGCAGGTATGAAAAAATATTCTCTTATTTATATTCAAAAACTACAAAATTAATGTGATGTAAATATTTGGCTTTTGTACATTAAATTTCAAATAAAAAGGAACATAATTTGCACTTGCTTAAATTGGTCCAAATTTAAGTTCCTTAAGCTCTGAATTTGCTATAATTTTAATTTTTCTTACATGATGTAACTATTAAGGCTTTGTATAATGAAATGTATTATTTAAATAAAGTTCACATAGGTCAATAAATTTTAGAAATCCATTTTTATGTTATTGGTTTAAAGATTCTAAAACATGCTCTAGAAATGTATTTTCTAGGGAAATTTTGGCGTAATAACTCATTGTTTTAAGATGCAACTTTTCACATTACTAAGCATGTTTTCTTCCCACATATAAGGGAAAATTTAGAATTTATATTGCTGAATCAAACAAACAATATCCTGTTGTGACGACTTTTATTACAGTTCAAAGACATAGGCATGTATTATGTCAATCCTTTGTTCTTATCAATGATTGATGTAAAAGTTTTTTACTTAAAGCCTTTAGTAATGTATAAAAAGCTCATATTTTAGGTTCCATAATTGTAAATATGTTTCTCCAAAAAGACTGAAAGTCTGCAAAAGAGAAACGAAACCATCTAATCCAAACTTTTGTCTAAAAATAATTTTTTCTTCAAAAAGGGTTAATTAATAATAAATATAAAGATATATTTAATGCAGATGTTTATTTAATATCCTCAGAATGTACTTACTAATTTATAAGATGGGAGTTATTTAGAATACTACTTATAGTTAACACATGAAAAAAATCATGTGCTAAGGGGTCTTTATCTAGGTGAAAACAAATCTGTCCTTTAGAATAAAATGTCAATCATTGATGTTTTGCTGAAATGAGGTGTTAAAAATTTGTGCTTTTCCTTTAGGCAAAGTCTTAGGAAAAAAAAAAAAAATAGTTTCTTCCCACATGTAGACATAAGGCAAGTACACAGTTCATGAACTGTGACACCATGAAAATTTCATTCACATTATATACCATATTTCAGTTAGAAGTGATTCAATTTCTGGTAATATAGCTTTGACCTATGCTGTACTTGCTCCTTACAGCTCTGCAATTTGAAGCATATTATATACAAAATGGTAGAAAAATACACAGTAATATCCTGCCATCTATAAATCAGAAGTTTATATGTCCTTCAATTCTGTAACATTTATATTGTCCAACGGAATATTTATTCATCCCTAATTATCTCTACATAGGTCATTATTTACCTTTTAAATAACAGTTTGTAATCCATCTTATAAGACTTCTTTAAGGAATTGAGGACAAAATACAAATAAAGACAAGCATAAAAGTCATAAATATCACTAATTGTTTCAGCCAATATTTTAATACAAATGTTGCTTATGATAAGTCCAAATGCCTCAACATTAATTTTTAACTTTTGAACTCAAGAGAATGTATTTTTTAATGCATATTTTATGTGGTCATTGAAAGATTTCAAAAACTATAATACTTTAAAATGTATTAATCAGATATGCACATCTTGCTTTATTTTAATACCATGGCAGAGAAATATAACAAAATTGTTTTTGATTATTGAGGTTGTTAAAATTCCCTGACAGTGTATTTTAGTCATGTATTTGCTTTTGAGGGAGATAAAGCATACCTTTAAAATTACAATGAGTTAGTGAGAATTTTGGTGTAAAGTAGATGTGGTGATTCTTTATCTCATTTCACCTTGTTAGAATTCATTAAATTATGTTGAAAGGCTGTTTTTTATTTTTTTTTCAAATGCATGCACAGACACATTATTTAAAGAGAGAAACTCTGTTTCTGATTTATAACCTTCACAACACATATCACAGTTCATTTCCTACAATACATCCTCCATAGATGCATGGTAAACAAGTTAATGTATGAGCAAACAAAGACATATATCACTGGTCTTACTTCTGATACAGATAATCTTGATTACTGTAGCTGCAGAAAAAACTAATTCTTCAGGAGCCGTTATCTTTCATAGTACGTCCAAATGAAGAATGTTTTTAGTTGGCAAATATTATTTCTCTTATAAAATGTAAAGTAGGTTGTTAATCTAGCTATTTTTTATGTGTTTCAAAATCCTTTCATATTTACGGTTGCCAATTTAAATCCATAAATTCAGATATGCAGGAAATGTTTATTTGATTTAATTCTGTATAACTAAACTCAAAATTTTTTCCTAGACTCCTCCACTAAGTGGTAATTAATGTTAGCCAACACAAAAGATTTTTTCTCCTCCCTAGAGTAACCTAGAGTAAACTGTAAAGAAAGGTAGTAGCCTCTCTGCTGTCAAGTTTAAAAAAGTTTTGGAAATTTTTAGTTCCCTACAGCAAACAAGTACATGAGAGAGAAGCTACATGACACAGCATTCTATCTGCCTATCTTTTTCTCAAGGACCCTGTGATGGTTAATACTGAGTGTCAACTTGATTGGATTGAAAGATGCAAAGTATTGATCCTGGGTGTGTCTGTGAGGGTGTTGCCAAAGGAAATTAACATATGAGTCAAAGGAGATTAACATTTGAGCTGGGAAGGCAGACACGCCCTTAATCTGGGTGGGCACCATTTAATCGGCTGCCAGCATGGCTGGAATACAAAGCGAGCAGAAAAACGTGAATAGATTGGCCTTGCATCCCAGCCTACATATTTCTCCCATGCTGGATACTTCCTGTCCTCAGTGTTGGGACTCAGATTATCTCCCCTTCCTCATCAGCTTGCAGATGCCCTATTGTAGGACCTTGTGACCGTGAGAGTTAATACTTAATGAACTCCCTATCTGTCTCTCTAGCGAACCCTGACTAATACAGATTTTGGTACCAAGAGTGGTTCTAGAGGAAGAGAGTATTAAGAATGAAATTATTTCATTGGGTTTTGTGGTTTCTGGAGTTGGCTGCTTAATATGATTAGACTCCAGAATGCTAAGGACTCTACTGCTAATAGTATGGAGAACACCAATAGAATTTGGTGTGAACTGTTTAGAGAGTCATGCAAAATAAATGCATTTGACACTCCCGATTTACTGCTTGTGAGAGGCAAGGAGTTTAGTAACTCTATACATAATACCTTTGACCATATGTGGAGAACAAAGGAACATAATGAAACTTGTTGGTTGCTCTAAGTTCAGTGGATAAAATGATAAAATAAAATTATGAACTCTGGGATTCTAACTCCTGGCTTCAGAAGCAGATACTGATCTTCAAATCTGCTAAGTTTGCCCTCAGTGAGAGATTTATCTCCTGTATAGAAAGAGCTGAAATTGTGGAAAAA
Source organism: Macaca fascicularis (assembly GCF_037993035.2). NCBI lineage: Eukaryota > Metazoa > Chordata > Mammalia > Primates > Cercopithecidae > Macaca > Macaca fascicularis. The sequence continues at coordinate 89,249,142 of NC_088380.1, read as the reverse complement.
CTGACACAAGCTCTTATTATGCAAATAGCTGACCTGCAATGAAAGATGCATGCACAGCCTTGCCAGGTGTCTACTGTTAAAGTGAGAGCATTGATTGGAAAAGAATGTGACCCTGAAACGTGGAATGGGATGTGTGGGAGGACCCTGATGAAGCTGGGGACACTGAGTTTGTAAACACCAATGAACCTTTTTTTACCAGAAGAAACAGTTTCCCTATCCCCAGTAGTGGCAACATTCCTTCCCCAACCCACGTTGTCATCAGCCTTTCCACCTTTGTCTGGGAGATAAACCCGCCAGAGGCAACAGTGATGGGCTCCCCTGAAATAGTTGCCAGGCAAGATAATGTTGATTCTCCTCAGGAGCCAACCCCAACACCCCTGTTTGCTTCTAGACCTATAACCAGACTAAAGTCCCATCTGGCCTCTTGAGGTGAGGTTGAGAATGTGACCCATGAGGAAGTACATTACACTCAAAAAGAACTGCTTGAGTTTTCTAATTTATACAAGCAGAAATCTAGAGAACAGGCATGAGAATGGATATTACAGGTGTGGGATAATGGTGGAAGAAATATAGAGTTGCATCAGGCTGAATTTATTGATTTGGGCCCACTAAGTAGGGACTCTGTATTTAATGTTGCAGCTTGGGAGTTAAAAAAGATTCTAATGGTTTATTTGCTTGGTTACCTGAGATAAGGATTAAAAGATGGCTCACTGTGAGTGAACTGGAAATGCCTGATCTCCCTTGGTTTAATGTAGAGGAAGGGATCCAAAGGTTTAGGGAGATTGCGATGGTGCTGTAGATTAATTATTTTAGACCCACTCATCCTAGCTAGGAGTGTCCAGAAAATATGCTCTTGATCAATGCCTTGTGAAATACATTTGTGAGAGCAGCACCTCATCTTTGAAGAGCCTTGTAATTGCTCTTCTTGTTTGTCAGATCTAACAGTGGGAACCACAGTCACTCAACCACAACATTTAAATACAATGAGAATAATTGGATCCCGAGGTGGCAGGGGTCAAGTGGTGTCACTCAACTGTCAAAGGCAAGGTTGGCATAGCTACCATAAGGGACAGCAGAAGCAAAGCAGTGATCAGAATAGTCTGACTCATGTAGAGCTCTGGTATTGGCCAATTAATCATGGTGTTCCTAGAAGTGAAATTAATAGGAAGCCTACTACAATCCTACTTAATTTACATAAGTAGAAAATTTCTAAGTCAAATGGACAAAAAAATGAATTTGAATTATAAATAGAGAATCATGACCCCTCAGTCAATTTCCAGACTTGACCCTGTTTACAGATCCAGAACCCCTTGAATGAAGGAGAGGACGGGTCCCCTTGATAAAAGACCCCACGATACTGCTGACAATTTATGCTATTAATGTTTCTCCCATCTTTCCCCAAGGAGATCTCTGGCCTTTTACCAGGGTAACTGTACACTAGGGAAAGAGAAATAATCAGACATTTTAGGGACTACTGGACACTGGCTCTGAGCTGATGTTGATTCCAGGGAACCCAAAATGTTATTATGGTCCTCCAGTCAAAGTAGCGACTTATGGAGGTCAGGTAATTAATGGAGTTTTAGCTACAGTTTGACTAACAGTGGGTCCACTGGGTCCCTGGACTCATTCTGTGGTCATTTCCCCAGCACCAGAATGCGTAATTGGCATAGACATACTTGGCAGCTGGCAGGACCCCCACATTGGCTCCCTAACTGGTAATGTGAGGGCTATTGTGGTGGCAAAGGCCAAATGGAAGCCATTAAAGCTGCCTCTACTGAGGAAAACAGTAAATCAAAAACAATATTGCATCCCTGGAGGGATCGCGAAGATTAGTGCCACCATCAAGGAACTGAAAGACACAAGGGTGGTGATTCCTACCACATCCCAAGTCAAATTTCCCATTTCACCTGTGCAGAAGACAGTTGGATCTTGGAGACTGATAGTGGATTATCATAAGCTTAACCAAGTGGTGACTCCAATTGCAGCTGCTATACCAGATGTGCTTTCATTGATTGAGCACATTAACACATCTCCTGGTACCTGGTATGCAGCCATTGACTTGGCAAATGCCTTTTTCTCCATTCTTCTCCATAAGGTGCACCAGAAGCAATTTGCCTTCAACTGGCAAGGCCAACAATATACCTTTACTGTCTTATCTCAGGAGTATATCAACTCTTCAACTTTGTGTCAAGTAATCTTATTCAGAGAGACCTTGATCACTTTTTGTTCCACAAGATATCACACTGGTCCATTACATTGATGATATTATGCTAATTAGACCCAGTGACTGAAAAGTAGCAAACACACTGAACTTATTTGTGAGACATTTGCATGCCAGAAAAATGGTAAATAAATCCTAGTAAAATTCAGGGACCTTGTATCTAAGTAAAATTTCTAGGGGTCCAGTAGTGTGGGGCCTGTCAAGAAATTCCTTCTAAGGTGAAGGATAAGTTGCTGTATTTGCCCCCACCCCCCTACAACCAAGACAGAGGCACAACACCTAGTGGGCCTATTTGGATTTTAGAGGTAACACATTCCTCATTTGGGTGTGTTACTCCTGCCCATTTATCAAGTGACCTGAAAGACTGCCAGTTTTCATTGGGGTCCAGAACAGGAGAAGGCTCTGCAACAGGTCCAGGCTGCTGTGCAAGCTGCTTTGCCACTTGGGCCATATGATGCAGCAGATCCAAAAGTGATTGAGGTGTCAGTGGCAGATAGGGATGCTGTTTGTAGCCTTTGGCAGGCCTCATAGTTGAATCACAGTGGAGACTGTGATTCATCTGCCATCTTTTGCAGTTAACTGCTCTCCTTTTAAGAGACAGCTCTTGGCCTGTTACTGGGTTTGTTGAAAACTGAACATTTGACTATGAGTCATCAAGTCACCATGCAACCTGAACTGCACATCATGAACTGGGTGCTTTTCTAACCCATTTAGCCATAAAGTGGGGCATGCATAGCAGCATTCCATCATCAAATGGAAGTGGTATATACCTTATCAGGCTCGAGCAGGTCCTGAGAGCACAAGTAAGTTACATGAGGAACTGGCTCAAATGCACATGGTCTCCACTCCTGCCACCATGCCTTCTCTCCTCTGGCCTGCATTCATGGCCTCATGAGGAATTCCCTATAATCAGTTGACAGAGGAAGAGAAAATTAAGACCTGGCTCACAGATGGTTGTGTACGATATGCAGGCACTATCCAAAAGTGGACAGCTGCATCAGTACAGCCCCTTTCTAGGATATCCTTAAAGGACAGCAGTGAAGGGAGAAATTTGAGCAGTGCATCTGGTTGTGCACTTTGCATCGAAGGAGAAATGTCCAGATGTGTGATTATATACTGACTCATGGGCTGTAGCTAAAGGTTTTGCTGGATGGTCACAGACTTGGAAAAAGCATGATTGGAAAATTGGCGACAAAGAAATTTGGTGAAGAGATATGTGGATGGACTTCTCTGAGTGGTCAAAAACTGTGAAGATATTTGTATGCCCTGTGAATGCTCACCAATGGGTAACCTCAGCAGATGAGAGTTTTAATAATCAAGAGATAGGATGATTCGTTCTGTGGACACCACTCAGCCTCTTTCTGCAGCCACCTCTGCCATCGCCCAATGGGCCCATGAACAAAGTAACAGTGGTAGCAGGGATGGAAGATATGCATGGGCTAGGTACCATGGACTTCCACTCACCAAGGCTGAACTGGCTATGGCCACTGCTGAATGCCCAATTTGCCAGCAGCAGAGACCAACACTGAGTCCTCAGTATGGCACCTTTCCTCAGGGTGATCAGCCAGCTACCACTAGGTTGATTATATTGGACAGCTACCACCAGGTTGATTATATTGGACTTCTTCTGTCATGGAAAGAGCAGAGATTTGTCCTCACTGGAATAGACACTTACTGTGGAAATGGGTTTGCTTATCCTGCACACATTGCTTCTGCCAAGGCTGCCATCCATGGACTCATGGAATGCCTTATACACTGTCATGGTATTCTACATAGAATTGCCTCTGACCAAGACACTCACTTCGCAGCTAAGGAAATGCAGCAGTGGGCTCGAGCTCATGGAATTCACTGATCTTACCTTGTTCCCCATCATCCTGAAGCAGCTGCATTGATAGAATGATGAAATGACCTTTTCACAATTATCATGTCAACTAGGTGATAATTCTTTGCAGAGCTGGGGCAAAGCTCTCCAGAAGGCCGTGTGTGCTCTGAATCAGCATCCGATATACGGTACAGTTTCTCCCATAGCCAAGATTCATAGGTCCAGGAGTCGAGGGGTGGAAGCGGAAGTGGCACCACTCACCATCATCCCTAGTGTTCCTATAGCAAAATTTTTGTTTCCTGTTCCTGCAAAATTACATTCTGCTAGCCTAGCTAGAAATCTTTGTTCCAGAGGGAGGAAAGCTGCCACCAGGAGACACAACAACCATTCCATTAAACTGGAAGTTAAGATTGCCACCTGGACACTTTGGGCTTCTACCTTTAAGTCAATAGACTAAGTAGGGAGTTACAGGTTGACTGGGGTGATTGACCCGGACTATCAAATTGAAATTGGTCTACCACTCCACAATGGAGGTAAGGAAGAGTATGTATTGAATATAGGAGATCCATTAGGGTGTCTCTTAGTATTACCATGCTTTGTGATTAAGGTCACTGGGAAACTACAACAGCTCCATCCAGGCAGGACTACAAATGGCCCAGACCCTTCAGGAATGAGTGCTTGGGGTCACTCCACCCAAAGGAAAAAAAAAAAACAAAACAAAAAACCACGACCTGCCGCTCATGCGCTTGTTGAAAGCAAAGGGAATAGAGAATGGGTAGTAGGAAGATAGTCCTCAATACTAGTTACAACCAAATGACCGGCTACAGAAACAAGGACTGTAATTGTCACTAGTGTTTCCTTTTTCTTTTGTTAAAAACATGTATGTATGCATTTTTTTGTGAAAAGCATGCATGTATACACTTGTACTAAAAAAAAATCTTCATTTTATTTCCTTTTTCCTTTATCATGTTACATAAGACTTATTGACTTCCTATCAGCATTTAAGTATCGTTAACTTTATGTAATAGTATTTGGATTGGGGATTGTTGTGTTACAATTGTATAAAGGATAGGTGTATTATGTTAGGTGTAATTATGACCTCATTATTGTCATTTTTGAAGATTATGTATGATCTCAGGAGATATGTATAGATTCAAGTTGACAAGGGGTAGACTTGTGATGGTTAATACTGTCAGCTTGATTGAATTTAAGGATGCAAAGTATTGATTCTGGGTGTGTCCGTGAGGGTGTTGCCAAAGGAGATTTATATTTCAGTCAGTGGCCCAGGAAAGGCAGACCCACCCTTAATCTGTGGCCATCTAATCAGTGGCCAGGGCAGGCACCATCTAATCAGCGGCCAGGGCAACTGAAATATAAAGCAGGCAGAAAGAACATGAAAAGAGAGACTGGCCTAGCCTCTCAGCCTACATCTTTCTCCCATGCTGGATGCTTCATACCCTTGAACATCAGATTCCAAGTTCTTCAGTTTTGGGAGTCGGACTGTTTCTCCTTGCTCCTCAGCTTGCATATGGCCTATTGTGAGACCTTGTAATCATGTGAGTTAATACTTAATAAACTCTCCTTCTAATCTATCTATCTATCTATCTATCTATCTATCTATCTATCTATCTATCTACACACACACACACACACACATATATATACACACATATATAAAATATGTAACTTATTAGTTCTGTCCCTCTAGATAACCCTGACTAATACAGACCCATTAATAGTATTCTTTGCTTCTTTTCTGACATGCTCACTTCCTTAGTTCAGGAAACCTTTTCAAACCTCAGGAGACATAAGCATTGCTCTTTACCATCTCCATTGATCCAAATATTTATATTTCTATCTGAATATAAGATATTTCAGTTTCTTAGTTCAAAGTTTATAAGTTTGTAACTCAAAAATCAAGTGGAATAGGAGCAACTACTTGGCTACTGTGTTTTGTTTTGTTATCTCTTACTCAAGGCAATGAGCAGAAAGTGCATTATACGTCTCTTAATAGGAATGTTGAGTCATATGTTAAAAAAATAAAAAAAAATGTATTAGTAATTCAAATACACTATCTTGTCATATTAAAATAATAACCAGTTAGTTTGACATTCTTCATCCAATACACAAAAAGGTATTTATGCTGCTGCTTTTAAAAACTGTATATATTTGACTATTGCTGCTTAGATTTCTCAATGAGTTGAATTTAGTCAGTCTTACAGTAAATAATAATATACTGAGAATGCTTTGCTCCAGTTATTTGCCAGATGGATATATAAGCAGTGCCTCCACACTCATGCACACTCACATGTACGCACTTGTGAAATGGGTGTGAGAGTAAGGAGCACGGCAGGATGGACTGGAACTCCCATGAGAATGATTAAGAGTGGTAGTTGCTGCTCCTGAGATGAGGGTATCATCAACTCTACAACTCTTTGGTGACAAGTTCATCTATTCTCCTGAATTGTATAATTCTCTTCATAAGACTGTGTCATGTTTCATTGAAGAAAGTATATACTTTTACATGTGTCTGTTGGATATTTTTCACCAATCATATAGTTGTTTTGTTTGAAATTATAGAGATTGATTTTGGATATGATATTAATGCAAACACTATACAGGTGAGTTGTTGTAAAACTTAGGGGAGTCTTGATAATACTGTATTTCCAAGATGTCTTCAGACCACATTTATTTAGACCACAATTATTTGGTCTGAGTATCTGAAACAATTATTTCAATGGAGTAGAACCACTGGCCCTTATCTCTGAGTTTGGCTATCAAAGTGGTAACTGTTTGTATGTTATGTGAAGATTTATGGGGATCTTCATTTACTTGAAGACAATAATATATTCCTAAAAATTCACAAGTTCTTCCCAACTAGAATTAGTACATTCAAAACTCAAATTCCCAAACTAAAACAGAATAAACTATGTGCAAATAAACAATAAACTGCAATCATATTAGTTTATAAACCACTTTAAACATTATTTGCCAATCACTAAACAGTTGATATTATTATTAATGAACAAATTATTTGCATGTATAACAATATCCTCTTTTCCTCTATTACCTTTCTCTGTCTTTTGCACTTGTCACAAATCTCTTTAAAAATGTTCCACTGAGATAGGATTTATTGTAAAATTAGGCAAATACAAAAACCAAATATAAAATACTTTATGTAAAGATGCTTGGAACAATCTAACAATGGAGGAGAATGATTCAAATTAACTCTAACTCTGTTAAGTTTCTCTTAGCATTAGCAGTAACCAAGACTGCTTGCCATCAGTGTTAACACCTATTACACATTTCAAACAACTACACATTTGATTCTGATTTTGATATTCAGTCAATTGAATTTGGAATGTAAATAAAGAACTTTCACTTCTATTTTTTAACATATTTAGTTTTGAAGATGTAAATATATTAATTTGGTGCTAAAGTAATTGCAGTTTTTGCCATTACTTTCAATGGCAAAAAACGCAATTACTTTTTTGCACCAAGCTAATAAACTATCCCTTTGTAAGTACTGGGCCCCCACAGTACACTGTTCAAAAGATATGTATAAAAGGCCTAAAATATAATATGAAATGAGCACTTGGCCAGACGCGGTGGCTCACCCAGCACTTTAGGAGGCCTAGGTGAGCAGATCACTTGAGGGTAGGAGTTTGAGACCAGCCTGCCCAACATGGTGAAACCCCGTTTCTACTAAAAATAGAAAAATTAGTCAAGTGTGGTGGTGGGCGCCTGTAATCCCAACTACTTGGGAGGTTGAGGTGGAAGAATCAATTAAACCTGGGAGGCTGAAGTTGCAGTGAGCCAAGATCGCGCCACTGCACTCCAATCTGGGCGACAAAGCGAGACTCCATTTTGAATAAATAAGTAAATAGAAAATTGAGCACTAAAATAAAAAAACGATAGTCAGCTGGTTGGTATAAGAAGGACTGACTTAAAAATCACTATATATTTCTATCATCTAGAGCCATAGTAGTACGGAAAACTGATACATGATCTGAAGTAATTCAGCACTCAATTAACAGAACTGAAACAAGTTGATGATAGTAGTGGAGAAAGTGTGGAAAATTGCCACTCATCCATACAATTGAGGAGACGGTCTATGAATTGAGTCAGAGTATGGGATACAATTGGCAATATCTAAGTTAAAAATATGACATTCTTTATTACCTATTGTTAGAAATGAGTGTACATTTATGAACTGAGCATGTAAATGGTAACACCGATAATACTTTTAAAACACTGGTAATAATCTAAAGGCAAAATATCAACTGACCTTAGTAAAAAAATAGAGCATTATTAAACATAATGTCAGTTACCATTAAAATGTGCCAACTACATGTTTTGTTAGGAAATAATCTCCAAGATAAAATCAAGACTGTAAATGTAAAAGATGACATTTAGAATAGTGTGTATAGTATATTAACATTTGTATACAAATACTGTTATCATTTGAATAAAAATGTGTTATCCCTACACATATCTTAGGATATAAATGGGTCATCTATGGAAATCGGTAAACAAATTACACCCAAATCTAATATCAGTGGAAAGGGCATTTCGAGTGGCTGAGATGTGGTGGAAAGGTGATTTACAATTCACTGCGTGTGCATATATTTCCTCTTTAACACTAACTTTGAAAATATTTTAAAACACATTCTCAACAGTTTCAACATAATCATGTCAAAGATTATTATTGCACAGTGTAAATAATGAAGCCAATGTTTGCTTTAAATCAATATTTAAGACAAGCAGAAGTTGGGATGGAAGAATACTATTGGTAAGCTTTTCAGCAGGTGGCTAAATAACAAAATTGACTTATTCAGTAACTATACATAAAAAGTTATATCACTCCTCTCAGCATGTGTTAATTCAGCTGAATAAATCATGCTCGCTCAGAGTGGGCAACTCTGTTTGTATAGCAAGACCTTTATCTGAACTACTGTGTACTCACAAGATTTTAAGAAAAATTGAACATAAAATTCCATGATCCTATGATTCACTGAATTTTCCCACTCTGGCTGAATAACAAAGTAAGAGAACTACCCCCCTCCTGAGTTCAATCAATGAATGAATGTGCTTGTGTGTGTGTGTGTGTGTAAACTTCAGATATTTTAATACAATTATATGATTTTACAGGGCTTAATGCGACTATCTTGTCGATTGCAACTAAATGCATATTCAAACTTCTAAATAAAAGATAGTATGTAAGAAGTTCAAATGCCATTGTTTATTCAATAAGGAAAAAGTCCAAGTCTACTCCCAGAGTGGTGCGCATATAGTCAAAGGGTATTTGGACTGATTACTTGAGGAGCTCTATTAATATTCGTATTCTGGCTCATTTTTACATTTGCAACAGGCAAACATCCCTCCATGATTAAGAACCTGGAACTGTGCCTGTCAGTTACGAATCCTATAGTGTCAAGAACTTTATACTGCTGATCTCGGATAGATAGGATTTATTCCTGTGGAAAAGGCAGTAACTATTTAGTTAGCGAAGATTTTGCCCTCATAAATTCTTCATAGCATCATTCATTGCCATAAAATTCATAAAGGCAGTAGGGGGGCATTCTGATTTATCATCTGATTCAGCACAAAACACTGAGCACTGAAATTTAAACACACAGCACATGGTAGTATGTTTAATTTCAAAGAAACTGGTATAATAATTTTACTCCTCTTTAAGTTTTAAAAAAATCTGAAATACCTAAAGTCACATAATTTGATTCAGTGGGAAAACTGTCCTCAGAAATGAAATAACAGGCCCTGTGGTGTTTCACTGCAAATATTTATTCTTATTTCTAAAACTTAAAATGTGAGATTTATTATTAATTTTGTGGCTGTTTTCTATAACACCATTTAGATGCCACATACACAAAAATTTTATTGCTCTTTTATCACAGTGACTAGAGACTCAATGAAAACTTGTGTCTCTGTGATAACCTAGAAGGCTACATTAACTGCTTTTGGAGAAAAGTGCTCAAGATAGCTTTGAATCTTCTAACTGTATATATTATTATGTACAAAGTTGTCCTGGATTGAGAGTATTCAATTATAAAAGTAAAAAGATGCGAACTCTCAGAAATTCTGAGAACAATGAGTGTTGGGGAGAAAATACTTAGAAGTAAAGAGAAAGGGATATTGAGTATCAATCCTTATATCTTCGTTACTTTATACAGTTAAAAAATCATTTAACTATTTGGAGACCAAGATATATAATGTAAAACATGACTTTTTCCTAAGCTTTAATGATTTAAAGTTTAGTGCAGTGGGGTCTAAGAAGTATGTTGTGGTGCCTAGATGATGAACAGGTTAATCATTGGGATGATGTGAGAAATCACTGTAATTTCTGTTCCAGTTTTAACTTACCCTTTTAAATCAATGTTTGCATGTTTTACAGTGTACATAATGTTAGAATGGTAGAGTATGTAAAATCTCTTTAGTCTTAATCTGTTTTAATTGAAAGGAGCAGATATTTAAAAAGTACATGGGAACTGCTGAATTGAGTAATTAGATGACATAATTTTAAAGAAGAAAAGCAAACAAACATAAAACTTAGATTGGGATTTGCAGTTTTTGATTAGAAGTGAAAAAGTAGGTGAAATAATAGTAACAGAAATAGTCTCAAAACGTAAGTATTCCCACCTCATTTCTTTTTGCAGGTTTTTGCATTCTTATATGAGAATAGTGAATAGAATATCTTCTGTCTGTATCACCTTCTGGATTATGATTTTTTGCTTATGTGTGGTATTAACCAGCCTGGGCTGCCATAACAAAATATTGCAGACTTTCATACACTGGGTGGCTTAAACATCAAAACTTAATTTCACGCAGCTCTAGAGGGCAAAAGTTCCAGTACAACTTGCTAGCTCATGCAGTTCCTGACAAAGATCTACTGCCTGGCTTGCAAGCAGCCACCCTCTCACTGTGACTTTACATGACATCTTTCTAGGTGAAGGCACACAGTGATAGAGAGATGACAGAGAGAGAGAGAGAGAGAGAGAGAGAGAGAGAGAGACAGAGAGAATAGGCTCTCTGGTGTCTCTTCTTAAAAGGATATTAAACTGATCAGGACTTCACCCTATGACTTCATTTAACATTATTTACCTCCTGAAGACCCTGTCCCCAAATACAGTGACATTAGGAGTTAGGATTTTAAGATATGAATTTGAGGGAATACAATTTAGTCTATAGCATGTTCCAAGAGAGAGGATTAAAAAGTGGTGGCTGAAATTTTTTACTTAATTAAATTTAAGCAACCTTCAAATGTAGCAGTGAAAATTTCATGTATATATTTTGTTACTTATGAAAAATAGGTTAAAATGCATATGTTTATAATTATACACCATATATATGTATATGTATAGTGCCTGGTAGCTATAAAACATAATTATTTTTTATCTTATTACTTTCATTCATATTAGCTCAGTTTTCACCTGACCTCTTAGGAGACCCAGACAATTATACTCCAGCATATCACCTTAATACACCACCCCATATTAAACTAGAGTGATATTTTCTGTTTACTTATGCAATCCTATGATCCATCCCTAACTAACTAGGAGCATTCATCCTGGTCTTCTCTTAACCAATGTGCCAATAATCTATTTATCCAAATAATGAAGCATAATATTCCAGCTATAAAGTCAATATCTATTTTGAATTCTAGTAGCATGTCTTCTTACACTTAACACGGACTGAAGGATAGCTCACTGAACACCCCTTCACCATTATTGGTCAAGCATCATCCCTCTTGTAGTTATTTCTCATTCTCAGTATAACTCTATTCACAAGCCTAATTGAGAACAAAATACACAAATGAAGAGGTCCTTGTAGTATATATTCTTACTTTGGTCTTTTAAATCAAGAATGGAGAATGTGTCTTCCTAGGGCAACTTGAGGAAGAGGCGTTATGCTCCACCATCAGTGCACAAAACCAAAATTCTACTTAAACTACTCCCTAATATTCCTTTAGCTTTTCCTTTAAAATTTAGTTAAGTTTTAAAATAATGTAAATCAGCACAATATTTTCATATAAAAATGTACTTCTGTCTCTATAGAAGCCAAAACTAAGTCTGTAACTTATGGTTTTGTAACTTCAATAGTGATCACTCAATTTCTCATGATTTGAGAACCTCTCGGAAGTGGAGGGAGCAGTGGCTTAAATTATGCCTTGAGCTCAAAGAAGACTTGGTTTTCCTCTCCCATTAACACAGCAACCCTCACACTCATTGTCTGCCAAAAGAAAAATGGCAAGGACAAACAGCAGCCTGAGGGGAAGAGCCACAACATTTTTTTTTTCCGGTGCTCTACACTTGTGATTTTCAACATTGCTGAAATGTACATTTTAATATTGACATTGATGATAATACCTCTAACTTCTACTGCCCCTGACACAAGAAAGGTAAGTCATATTTTGTGTGGTAAACACATGCACGCGCGCGCGCGCACACACACACACACATAATTGTCAGCAATAGTCTGCTTTTTGAATCCAAGAAAAGGACTTAACACAAAATTCTTTTCTGAAGGTGAGAAAATAAGTAGAGCAATCAACAAGGGATTCTTTAAAGTGCTCATTTTGCAGCAGTTTCAGTGAAATTCCTTCTATGGAATATAACTGACCTGTGACTAAGTTCCAAAATATTTATAAAAATGTCAACTGCTGCATCTTTCTATTAAACTCTATTGAAGTGACTCATAGATTTAGAAAATAATAGAATGGTTACTATTATTGTAAATGTAGGTGATCTTGTATAATTTTGAATTTTCTATACTCCAGGCATTAAAAGTATCTCAGATACATTGGATCCTATTATAACTTTAACCCATCTATTTTATTCTTACATAATGACACCTTGGCATATTTAGAGATTTGTTTATGAAAGAAAGCACTAAAATATAACCATCCAAAGCAAAACAAAACCCTGTTGGTCCGAAGGAATACCTTTTGTGTTTTTTTTAAATTTTATTTATTTATTTATTATTTAATTGTTATTATTTTTACTTCTATTGGCTTGAAAGTGATCCACATGATTTTTATTCTTCTGGTGGTTGCTCTTACATGTGTCATGTTGGTTTGCTACACCCATCAACTCATCATTTACATTAGGTATTTCTCCTAATGCTATCCCTCCCCCAGACCCCCACCACCTGACAGGGCCCGGTGTGTGATGTTCCCCTCCCTGTGCCCATGTGTTCTCATTGTTCAATGCCCACTTATGAGTGAGAACATGCGGTGTCTGGTTTTCTCTTCTTGTGTTACTTTGCTGAGAACGATGGTTTCCAGTTTCATACATGTTCCTGCAAAGGACATGAACTCATCCCTTTTTGTGGCTGCATAGTATTCTGTGGTGTATATGTGCCATATTTTCTTTATCCAGTCTATCATTGATGGGCATTTGGGTTGCTACCAAGACTTTGCTATTGTGAACAGTGCTGCAATAAACATATGTGTGCATGTGTCTTTATAGTAGAATCATTTATAATCCTTTGGGGATCTCGGCTCAGGGAAGGAATATCTTTATAATTACATGATTATACTTATTATAAAGCAATTCTCTGTAGAATTTTTAAAGTTATAATTCCACATTGGGGCAAATTGTTATAATACATTTCATAGAACTAAAATGGTTAAATTACAATCAGAATATAATACGTCATGTCTTTTTTCCCTTATAGTATCAAACATGCAATATGACAATGCTAACATATACCATATAATTCAAAATATATTCCTTTTGTAAAATATAGAAATTATTATGGGAATATGGTGTTTCCCAATTTAAATATCACCTTTCATTTGTAAATAAGAAATATTTGCACAATTAATTGTAAGTAAGGGACATTTACAGCATACTGTTATTTTATTTTGGGTAAACAAATGGTAACAAATAGTAATAGTGTTTTTTCAAATATTTTTCTCCTTTGGTAATTTGAAGTTAAATGTGAAAAGTCCCTAACGCAGAGCAGAAAACCCTGCCCTATTTATTAAATATGCTCTAAAGACCAAGACAAATGTGATTAGGGAGGATTTTTGTGTGTTTGTTTTGGTAATTGATAACAGATAGCATATCTCAGTCTTACCTTTGATCAGGTATTATGCTTGGAAATATGCATAAATTTTTGGTTTAATCTCACAATAATGAAGAAAATAAGGGTTATGATGAACCTGAGATTTGCAAGTTTAGGGCTTTCCTAGTAGTCAGGAAGATAAGTAGCTCTTTCCACTATGTTTCTTTGGTTACAAGTTAGAGAAGTAACACTAAGCTCACCTAATCATACAGGAAAAAATATTTATTAAGGCTCAGAGTCTTCTTAATAAATGCAGAGCCCATCCAGACTCAACCAGGCATTAAAAAGTGTTTATAACTTGCTGTTAGATGGTTTTGTGTGTCCCAAATTGATTAATTCTCTCTAGCTGAAAAAATAAATCTGCCTTAGCTTTTATATTTTCATGATGTAATTTGGTAAAATTGTACATATTAGTTTGAACAACCTGGAATTAATTATTCTTTCTGTCTCAACCTAGATAAAATGTGCTTTCTTAAGCTAATCAACTTGTAAGAGAAGAAAATTATATGAATCCACTCACTGTTGTATCCAGGGAGAATGAGAAATTAATAAGGCTATCCAAAAAGGGGCTACTATATGAGCAGAACCAGCACAATACTTAGAGTCAGGGTTAATTGTCTCAAAATACATGGTTTGAAGATGACTCAAGTTTATTAAGAAAGCCTTTCACATTCTCTTGTACTTTGCTATCTAACTTTTTTCCCAGACAGCACTAACTAGTAACTGTATTCTATATTCGTCAATAGCAAGTTAGATTGCACAAATAACTGGGTTTCAGAAATACTAGTGTGGCAGGGGAAACCTTATAATACAAGAGGTTTGAAATTTAGATTGTAATTTACTTTAATTAATAAAAGTTCAATTATTCTTTGTGTTCTCAGGAACAGAGAGGTCAATAATTTCTGGGATCATTTTTATCATTTGCAATTTTGCAAAATCAAGAAACGTGAAACTTTAAATTTTAAAATAAGACACACAAAGGTTAAGATGTAATTACAAGCAAAATCCAGAGACTTCACCCAATGTGCCTACTGCTGTACCTTACCTGAGCACAGTAAGAAATGGAGGAGTGCAAGATATTTGAATTTTAATTTCTAATGTGAAGCAAAGGGAGGGAAATTATTTTGTTGTTTTTTGTCATGGTAGAGGTAAATAATTTACACAGAAGATTGTTTTACACTGGTACTTCTTATGGTGGGATAGAAAGTCTGAAACCTTTTTATTTCAATAACTCATTTTTAACAGTCTCCTGAGGTGCTATATGAAATAATGTATTATGGTGCTTGATAGTATGGGTTCTCAAGAGAGATGCTAGAATAAAATACTATCTCTTACACTTGACATCTCTATGGTATCGGTCAAATTACCTATTGTTTCTAAGTCTCAGGTCCTAATCTGTCAGTTTGACTTAATAATGTAGGTATTTCTAAGGATTCCACAATATTATACAAAAGAATACATCAATGTACCTGGCACATAGTAAATCTCCATTAATATTATATACTATCATTACAGTTTGGCAATGTATTTTCCCAAGTAAAATATAATTACATTTTAATCTATCCAGTGTTTATTATTTAAATAAGAAATTTTAGTAAGTCACTCAAACATTCATATATTTACATATTAAAAAGTAGATGATCTTTACCTGGTTTATTTCATTTAACATAACCTCCTCCAGTTTTATTCATGTTGTTGCAGAAAGCAGGATTTTTATCATTTTTAAGGCTAAATAATATAACATTGTATACATATATGCCACATTTTTGTTATTTATTTATCTGTCCACAGACATTTAGATTGCCTTCAGATCTTGGCTATTGTGCATAATGCTGAAGTGATTTTGGAGGGCATATATTTCTTCAAAATAGTGATTTTATTTTCTTATAATATATATCTAGAAATGAGATTGCTGGATCATATGGATATTATGTTGTTTTTTGTTTTGTTTTGTTTTTTGTTGTTTTGTTTTGTATTGTTTTGAGGAACCTCCATACTGCTTTCCGTAATGGCCATACCAAATTACATTCAAGTCAGCATGTATAAAATTTCTCTTTTCTTCATGCGTGTCCTCTCTAACACCTGTTATCTTTTATTTTTTTTTAAATAGTCTTCCCAACAAGTGTGATGTGATATACCATTATGATTGTGATTTTCATTTCCTTAATAATCAATGATATTGAAGACCTTTTTCTATAACTGTTGGCCATTTGTATGTCTTTTTGGATTAATGCCATGATCTCGATTATACAAACAGTAATCAAAGACTTCATGGAAAATGTGTATTATGACAAGACTATGCATCAATTTCAAAATCAAATTTTGCACCAAAATAAACTCATATAAGCTTGCTAATATTTCTGACTAGGTCTAATTTAAGGCATTAAGAAGAATTAAGTATCCATTTATGAAGAGATTATCAGAACAACATAAATTTTGCTAAAATTTCAGCATGAACAAACATCAAATATATGGTGAAGCTTGAGTTTTAAAATGGTGAAATAATTAATGTTTTAGCCGGGCGTGGTAGCGGGCGCCTGTATTCCCAGCTACTTGGGAGGCTGAGGCGGGAGAATGGCGTGAACCCGGGAGGCGGAGCTTGCAGTGAGCCGAGATCCGGCCACTGCACTCCCGCCTGGGAGACACAGCGAGACTCCGTCTCAAAAAAAAAAAAAAAAAAAAAAGAAATAATTAATGTTTTATGAAAAATTTATGGAGACAATTCCCCAAGTAAATCAGCAGTTTACTAATGAACAATTCACTTTAAGAAGGGATCAGGTGATGTTGACGATGAAGCCTGCAGTGGCAGACCATTAACCTCACTTTGAGAGAAAAAAAAAAATCATCTATTTGTGCCCTACTCTAAGAGGACCAACAATGATCATCAGAAACAATAACGAACACGATAGACATCTCAATTGATTCAGATTACACACTGATTGAAAAATTTGAGTTGAGCAGAATTTTCCAATCAATGGGTGCTAAAAATAATTGCACCCAGGTCAGCTGAAGACAAAAGCATAGCTTACAATGAAAATTTTATGCAAGTGGGATCAAAATCCTGAAGCATTTTTTGAAGAATTGTAACAGGTGATAAAACACAGCCTTGCCACTATAATCCTGAAGACAAAGCAAGGCTATCAAGAGGTAAAAGTGGTCCAACCAAAGCAAAAGCAGACTAGTCAAGAGTAAAAGTCATCACAACATTTTTTGGCAATGCTCAAAACATTTTGCTGGTTGACTTTTTGGAAGGCCAAATAACAATATCATCTGCTTATTATATAAGTGTTGTGAGAAAATTGGCCAAAATTTTAGCAGAAAAAAGCTGTACCACATAGTTCTTCTCCACCACAACAAGGCTCCTATTCATTCCTCTCATCAAACAAGAGCAATTTTGTAAGAGTTTCAATGGGAAATTATTATACTTTTGGCTTACATTCCTCAGTGGTCTCTATTTGACTTTTTTGTTGCCTAATCTTAACAGGTCTTTAAAGAGCATTTATTTTTCTTCAGTTAGCAATGTAAAATGATTGCATTAACATAGTTAAATTCCCAGGACTCTCAGTCCTTTAAGGATGAACTAAATGGTAGCAATAATCACTTATAAAAGTGTCATAAATTTAATGGAGCTTAGATTGAAAAATAAAGTTTATATTATAATTTTTATCTATTAATTCTACTTTATTCGAATTCTACTTTCCATGAAGTTTTTGAAGTCTCCTCATAGGTGAAATCTAAAAATGTCAAAATCATAAAAACAGAGAGAAGAAGGGTAATAACTGGGGGTTAAGGGCCAGGGGGATTGGTAGTTAGGAGATGTTGGTGAAAGGGTAAATATTTGTAGTTATAATATAACTAAGTTCTAGAGATTTAAGTTAAAGCATAGTGACTAAAGTTAAAATGATATATTGTATGCTTGAAATTTTATAAGAGAGTGGCTCTTAAGTAATCTAAGCACACACACACAAAAGGTAACTGGAGTGATATCAGCAAGGTAGTAAACTAAAGTATTCTCCAGCATCATCACACCCACTCCTACGATGAAAGTACCACTAGCAACTAATCAAAGACAAGAATATTACTCTATATTTACCAGAACTTCAGGAGGAAGAAACCACCCCCTGGGCCTGAAGAAATAAGAAAATGTGTGACCACAAGAAGATAACTGTTTTAGACTGACTGTACTAGCCCCTTTCCCAAGGAGGTGCAATGCCAGTCACGGATACTTTTTCTAGACCCACTTTTTCTATGATAGGAGGAGGAATTTGAAAGTGTACTTTAATCTCTTCAGTAGTCTGGGATTTTTGTGGGAAGCCCACTTTGGTCCTATTCCACGAGAAGCAATGGGAGTCCCACAGGGGCTGAAACACATGGGATATATTGGAGACAAAGAGTCGGAGCACTGAACACAGTAACTGACACCCAAATTGTGGTAATTTATCTGGGTTCTGATCAGCAGAGACACCATGATGAAGAGATTGAACAGATTTCCAACACCACAGCAACACCAGGTGCTGGTATGGAGCCTTTCCCTGACCTAGAAATAACTAAAAGTTTGGTGATTAATTTCCGACATCACTTAAGTTTGCCTCAAGCCCAGAAATCACTGTATATCTGTGATTAAATTTCAGTGGAGTCTTCAATTCTGGTTTTCTCAACAAGTCTTCACCAAGCTGGGAAACAATGGTGGGGCAACAATTTAGTTTCATAGTACTATGTAAGTTCCAATGCTAATAATATTTCCTCCCCACAATTGGAAATAATTTCAGGTCAGTGATTGAGTTCTATTATTAAATAATAAATATATAACATCACCAAAGTACACTTGCAAAAGCTATAAGTGGTGGCCCTCTCCTCAAATGCATGGGCATCAGCATAAAGATACAAGAATTGTAAAAATAAATAAATAAATAAATAAATAGGAAAATGGCATCACCAAAAGAAACCTGTAAATCTCCAATAATGTACCCGTACTAAGAATTTTTTTTTTTGGTAGCACCTCAAAAGAACAGGCAAGACATGAAAAAATAGACAAATATGACTACATCAAACTAAAACGCTTCTGCACAGCAAATAAGACAACTAATTGAGCAATGACACAACCTCCAGAATGGATAACAGTATTTGCATACTATGCATCAAACATGGTGTTAACATGCAAACTGTATAAGTAACCAGAACAACTCAGTAAGCAAACAAACAAAAAACTCAAATTATCCAATTAGAAATGAGCAAAGATCTGAACAGGTCTCAAAAGAAGTGTTCTCAGAAGAAGACATATTTTGACAAAAATGCTCAAAACATTTTGCTGGTTGACTTTGACAAAAACATATCACTAGTCATCAGAAAAATACAAATAAAAAGAATGAAGAGATATTACCTAACTTCAGTTAAAATGGCTCTTATCAAGAGACAGAAACAACAACAAAAAAAAAACAAAACAGATGCTGGTGAGAATTAAAAGAAGAGGATAGTTTTTATACACTGTTGGTGGAAATTTAAATTAGTACAGCTGTTATGGAAGGCAGTATGGGGTTTTCACAACAAATTAAAAATGAAATTATCATATAATTCAGCAATTACACTATTGGGTACATGTTCACAGGAAATGAAATCAGTATGTTGAAGAGAGAGCTGAGCTTCCATAGTTATTGCAGCACTATTCACAATGGCCAAGAGATGAAATCAACCTAAATGCTCATCAATGAACAAACGGAGCTAACAGAAGACAAGAAATACCCAAGATCAGAGCTGAATGGAAGGAGATAAAGATATGAAAAAACCCTTCAAAAAAAAATCAATGACTCAAGGAGCTGCTTTTTGAAAAAATTAATAAAATAGACTGCTAGTTGGATTAGTAAAGAAAAAAAGAAATAATAATCAAACAATCACAATCAGAAATGATAAGGAAAATATAACAACAGATCCCACAGAAATACAAACAACCATCAGAAAATACTATAAAAAACCTATATGAACATAAACTAGAAAGTCTATAAGAAATGGATAAATTCCTGGACACACCCTCCCAAGACTAAACCAGGAAGAAATTGAATCTCTGAATAGACTAATAATGAGTTCTGAAACTGAGGCCACAATAAATAGCCTACCAACTAAAAAACGCCAAGAAACAGATGGATTCATAGCTGAGTTCTACAAAAGGTACAGCAAAGAACTGGTATCATTTTTACTGAAACAATTCCAAAAAATTGAAAAGGAGGTACTCCTCCCTAACTCATTCTATGAGGCCATCATTATCCTCATACCAAAACCTGGCAGGGATACAACAAAAAAAGAAAAAGAAATCTTCAGACCAATATCACTGATGAACACTGATGCAAAAATTCTCGATAAAATACTGGCAAACCAAATCCAGCATTACATCAAGAAGCTTATCCACCACAATTAAGTTGGTTTCATCCCTAGGATGTAAGTTTGGTTTAACATATGCAAATCAATAAATGTGATTCATCACATAAAAAAAAAAAAAAAAACTAAACACGAAAACCACATGATTATCTAAATAGATGCTGAAAAGGCCTTCGATAAAATTTATCATCCCTTCATGATTAAAACTCCCATTAACTAGGTATTGAAGAAATACATCTAAAAATAATAATAACCATATATGACAAACCCATAATCAATATCATACTGAATAGATAAAATCTGGAAGCATTCCCCTTAAAAACTGGCACAAGACAAAGATACCCCCTCTCACCACTCTTATTCAACATAAATTGAAAGTTCTGGCCATGGCAATCAGGCAAGAGGAAAAAAATAAAGGATATTCAAATAGGAAGAGAGGAAGTCAAACTCCCCCTCTTTGCAGATGACATGATCCTATATTTAGAAAACCCCATCGTCTCAGTCCCAAAACTTTTTTAAGCTGATAAACAACTTCAGGAGAGTCTAAGGATATAATATCAATCTGCAAAAATCACCAGTATTTCTATACACCAGCAACATATAAGAAAAGAGGCAAATCATGAATGAACTCCCATTCACAATTGCTACCAAAATTATAAAGTACCCAAGAATACAGCTAACAAAGAAAGTGAAAGCTTCTTCAAGAAGAACTACAAACCACTGCTGAAAGAAATCAGAGAAGACACAAACAAATGGAGAAACATTCTTTGCTCATGGATGGGAAGAATAAATATTGTGAAAATGGTCGTACTGCCCTCAGTAATTTATAAATTCAATACTATTCCCGTTAGACTACCATTCACATGCTTCACAGAATTAGAAAAAAACTATTTTAAAATTCATAGGGAACTAAAAAAAGACCCCAAATAGCCAAGACAATCCTAAGCAAAAACAAATAAACAAACAAACAAAACTGGAGGCATCACACTATCTGACTACAAACTACACTACAAGGATGCAGTAACCAAAACAACATGGTACTGGCATAAAAACAAACACATAGACCAATAGAACAAAATAGAGAACTCAGAAACAAAGCTATACACTTACAACCATCTGATCTTCAACGAACTTGGCAAAAACAAGCAATGGAGGAATGATTCCCTATTTAATAAATGGTGCTGGGAGTGCTGGCTAATCATATGCAGAAAATGGAAACTGAACCCCTTTTTTACATCATATACAAAAATTATCTGAAGATGGGTTAAATACTTAAATTTAAAACACAGGACTATAAAAACCCTCAAATAAAATCTAGGCAATAGCATTCAGGACATAGTCATGGGCCAAGATTTCATGACAAAAACACTAAAAGTAAGTGCAACAAAAGCCAAAATTGACAAATAGGTCTAATTAAACTAAATAGATTCTGCACAACAAAACAAACAATCATTTTAGTGAACAGACAGCCTACAGAATGAAAGAAATTAGACAAAGGACTCATATACAGAATCTATATGGAACTTAAACACATTTACAAGAAAAGAACAAACAACACCATTAAAAAGTGGGCAAAGGACATAAACAGACACTTCTCAAAAGAAACCATTCATATGGCCAACAAACATATGGGAAAAAAAAAAAAGATCAACATCACTGATCATTAAAGAAATGCAAATCAAAAGCACAATGAGAACACCATCTCATGCCAGTCAGAATTATGAGTATTAAAAAGTCAAGAAACAACAGATGCTGGCGAGGTTGAAAAAGAAAAAAAAAAAAAGGAATGCTTTTTCATTGTTGGTGAGAGGTAGATTAGTTCAACCATGTGGAAAACAATGTAGTGATTCCTCAAAGACCTAGCAACAGAAATACCGTTTGACTCAACTGTCCCATCATTGGGTATATACCCAAAGGAATATAAATCATTCTCTTATAAAGATAGATCCACACATATGTTCATTGTAGCACTTACTATTCACAATAGCAAAGACATGGAAACAACCCAAATGCCCATCAGTGATAGACTGGATTAAAAAAATGTGGAACACGTACACCACGGAATACAAGAAATGAGGTCCACCATAAAAAGGAATTAGGTCATGCCCTTTGCAGGGACATGGACGGAGTTGGAAGCCATTGTTTTCAGGAAACTAATGCAGGAACACAAAACCAAACACAGCACATTCTCACCTATAAGTGGGAGCTGACTGATAAGAACGGGGAGGGGAACAACACACACTGGGGCCTGTAGGATGAGACTGGGTAATGGAGATAATCCGGAAGAATAGCTAATGGTTGCTGGCCTTAATACTTAGATGATGGGGTGATCTGTGTAGCAAACCACCATGGCACACATTTACCTATGTAATAAACCTGCACGTCCTGCACATGTACTCTTGAACGTAAAAGTTGAAGAAAAAAAAGAAAATCTAGTAGGGTCAGAGATGGCGCATTATGGCCAAATAGAACCCTCCAGTGATGATCTCTCTGTAGAAACACTACATTGAACAGCTAGAACAACTAGCCATGCAAGAAGCATCTTCATAAAAACAAAAAATCAAATGAATGATCCCAGTACTTGGTTTTAATATAATAACAATAAATGAGACATTGAAGAAGACAGAAAAACAAGAGAATTCTTGGACTTTTTACACCATCATCCGTCAGCCCCAGGCAGAGTAGTGCGGAGAGAATCTCTGTGCTTGTGAAAAGGAGACTGAAGTGAAGGTAGGATTCAGTGCCATCTTAATACAATGGAAAAAAAAAAAAAAAAACCACTAGGCAGAACATTTTGGTACTCAAGGAAGACATATTTCAACTAGCCCTGGAGCATAGGGAAATCCTCTGCCTCAGGCGAAGGAACTCAAGTCCTGGTTGGCTTCAGTACAGGCTGATTAAAGTGGAACCCTGAACACATTTGAGTTGTAATCAGGTCATCGTGATGATGGCAGTCTTTGGGCAAGACCTAGTGATGTGATGGTCTCACTGTCAGTGGAATTGTGATGCAGCCCGGTACAACACCAGCTGCAGTGGCCACATACATGCCTTTGTGGTTCTTCCCCCAACTCTAGGCAGTGCAGTGTCAGGAGACACCCTTTAACCTTGGGGAAAACAGAGGGAAGGAACACAGTGAACTTTTTCTTGCAACTTGGATACTAGTTCAGCAACAATAAAAGAGAGCATCAGGCAAAATACTGAAGCTCTGATTTCAGACTTTTGCTCTTAGATAGCATTTCCAGACACACCCCTAGCCAGAAGGAAATGCTCTGACCTGGTAGAACAGACTCAGTCCAGCAGGATTCACCACCTGCTGACTAAAGTGACCTTAAACCGTGAATAAACATCAGCAACAGCCAGACAGTAAAGGCCACAATCCTTAGACAAGCCCCAGAAACAAGCTGATATGGGAGGCCATAGGCTTTACGTGCAACCCATTATGGTGCCAGATGTGGTGGCCACAGGAATGTCCATGTCACTCCTTCCCCAACTCAAAGCACCACAATGCTGAAAGAGACTCCTTCAGCTTGAGGGAAAGAGTGAGAAACTTTGCCTGAATACCCAGGAAATTCTCCCTTATCTTTCCCAAGTCCCCCATCACTGCGTATCTAGGAGTTTCAAGAATTGCAGTGTTCCTGGACTTAAGGTGTCCACTAGTTCTGAAGCAGCTGCAGTGACCATAGGCTTAGCCAACAAAACTCAATTCTCTGTGGATTTTTGAAAAGCCCTTTTTATTTTATTTTATTTATTTATTTTTATTTTTTGTTTTTTAAAATTATACTTTAAGTTCTATGTGAAAAGCCCTTTCAAGAAGGATGTACACAAACAAGCCCATACTGGGAAGATTGGAATAATTGCTTCTCTCTTCAGTGCTCAGACATCAGTGAACATAGGCAAGATCAAGAACATCCAGAAAATCATGACCTTTCCAAATAGATTAAATAAGAATCCAGTGACCAGTCCTGGAGTGATGGAGATATGTGACTTCTCAGGCAGAAAATTTAGAATAGCTGTCTCAAGCAAGCTCGATGAAATTCAAGGTAACAGAAAAAGAGAAGTCAAAATTCTGTCTGAGGCTTTTAACAAAAGTTTGATATAATTTAAAACTTAAGTGGAAATTTTGGAGCTGAAAATTCAATTGACAAACTGAAAAAATGCAAGTCTCCCAGCAGCAGAATTGGTCAGGCAAAAGAAATAATTAGTGAACTCAAATATAGTGTAGATGAAAATATATAATTAGAGGAGACATAATAATAATTATTATCACAAGGAAATGAATGTAAGATCTAGAAAATAGGGCCAAAAGGCAAATATGAGTTATTGAAGAATGGCCTTAAAGAAGATGTAGAGAAATATATTAGGGTGAAACTTTTATTCAGAAAAGTAATAACAGAACTTTACAAACACAGATAAAGACGAAAGTGTCTGGTTCAAGAAGGCAGAAGAACACCAGGTAGGCTCAACCCAAATAAAACTACCTCAAGGCATATAAATAATCAGACTCTCAAAAGTCGAGAATTATAAAAGGATCCCAAAAGCAGCAAGAGGGGATGAAAAAGCAAATAACATCTAAAAGAGCTCTGAAACATCTGACAGGAGGCTTCTCAGTAGATACCTCATAAGCCAGGAGGGATTGGATGACATATGCAAAATACTGAAGGCGGGGAGGGCAGGGGGAGAAACCTTCTAACCCAGAATATGACATTCAGCAAAGTTATGCCTCCAAGGTTAAAAAGAAATAAATAATAAATATTTCCTCACACAAACAAAAGATGAGGGAATTCATTAACACCAGGCCTGTGTTACAACAAATGCTAATGGAAATTCTTCAGTCTGAAAGAAAAGACTGCTGGCAAGCAACAGGAAATCATCTCTAGGTATAAAACTTGCTGATTAAAATAAGCACACGAAGAAATACAAAATAAACTAAGGCTGTGATTGTGGTGTATAAAATACTCAAATCTTTAGTATGAAAATGAAAGACAAACCTACCAAAAATAAGAAGCACAACAATTTTCTAAGAGATAGATAGACAATATCAGAACAAATATTTGTTTATTATAAACAAAAATTGAGTTGAAATGACTATTAAATTTTTCTTATTGAAGTTTCAATTTCCTCAACTGTATTTTGAAATCCTTTTCATAACAATAGTGTAATTTTTAAATGTGAGGAATTACTTCCAATGAAGTACCAGTGTGTAGGGGTACTGGATTTCCATCAATTGAGGTGAAATAGTTTTTCACAATGTAATTTTGTGTAATTACCTGATAACTCATTTTATTTCTATCACCTCGTTCACATTTAATTAATATAGCCTCTGGAAGAAAAAAAGGTAGCTTTGTAATGTAATGGATATGTTATTTAGCTTGAATGTGGTAATCATTTCACAATCTATACAAGTATTAATCTGATTGTACAGTTTGAATTTTTATTTGTCAGTTATACCTCAAAAAAGCTAAAAAAAAGAAGAAAACAAAAATATTTTAAAATTACATTGTGGTGGTTGAATAACACTGTATAGCTGTTAAAATACATTGAGTTGTATACTTTAAATCGGTACACGTTCTGTGAATTATATAGCTCAATAGAGGAAATAGTAGATGAGCAGTATATACTAGCCCTTGCAAACTGAAGGTGAGATGTGTTCAAATTGATTCAAATGCCACACTTCAAAAATTGAAATACTATCATTTTATTTATTTTGGTAGGGACATTTACCTACCAAAAGAGGATAATGCTTTCTCTACAAACCTGTTTTAAAATTTGTGTTTCTTTTTTAATTATTGAAGAATGTTTTAGAGAAAAGAATAATTAAAGCACCACGAGAAAATGGGTCTATTCCCAGCTCTAATCTTATAGATCTGAGTTATTTTAGGTGAGTTTCAACTGATTTCAAATATCTTCATCTATAAATTAGGGTTGAAGTAGATAATTTTTAGTTGGAATGGATAAATTTTAATTTTTCACTAATTGAAGACACACTTTCATTTTTTTACTTCTGTGAGAAGATTATGGAAATTCAGCTACATATACTTGTAAAGTAAAGAAAAGACTTTGTTGTAAAAGCAAATAACTCATCAAGAGGAAATGAAAATTACATAGAGTAGGAGACCATCTCTGCTGATAGCATATGATTATTAGTATGTGACAGACGATTAAAGTGCTTATATATGTACAGTTTTATCATAAAAATCTGAACATTTAGGCTAAATCACTCTTCTGACAACTGAACACAAGATGTCAAAACTTTATTCCATGGGATTAATACTCTGAGCTAAAATACAATTTTGAAGCTCATGAGTATTTAGACCCAGGTATGTAAAACTTGGCAATTGAATATGCTCTATAACAGTCACATTAAACATACAACAGTATTCTAGAAATCTAACATTGTTATCCATATCGTGCAGGTGCCCAAATTGTACAATCTCAAAAAATATTGGTTCACCCTATATAAACACTATTTTATCACAGACAATTTCACGTTGCCAACACATTTTCCCTCTTGATCCAATGTATGTTTCTATGAACATAATAGTCCTAAAAAGTATATTATCTCTAACACATTTCAGCGTAATATTAAGAAAGAAATAGAAGTTTTATAACTAAGAACATGAAGATTTTAAAATGGCTAATTTATTCTGCAAATTAATGGAAATTATTAAACACATATTTATCGTACATATATTTAATATGAATAAAATCCCAAATTGCTAGGTTCTGCTTTGCATAAGCACCAAAAGTACTAAAAATTTTGATCGACGTTGACCACACTATGAACAGATTCTGTTTCTACTGAATGTAAAAACTCATCCTACTTTTTTTTTTTTTTTCACTTTTCAAATTTAGGTTAAAACAAGTAAAATCAAAATTCAGTTTTATTGGAATGTTGAATTTTAGTAGTACTGTATACAATAAGTGCCCAAGACGCCATGAGCAACATCATAATGCTAAGAGTTTCTCAAATAGTGTCACATAAAGGCATTAGAAGTCAGGTGTGCAGAATTCAGTGGTACAGAACACACATATGTGAGAACTGCAATTCCAGAACCTCAACAAGGTCTGCTTTAATTATTACTTTTTCCTTAATGGTATGTGTACACAACATTTTTGAGCATCACTTTTTAGGTTATAATTTTTAAGTTGTTTGAGAATATATCAATTCCTTAGCTATTTGTTCTTATAAGAAATGCATTCAAATTTAAGCTGCTATTTCACTTTAAAGTCTTGATAAATACAATTAATAACTTCTGGATGAATTACACCTATAATCTATTGAAAGTATAATGCATAGATTATTGGAAACAGACATGTATATCACGACAGAAGATACCTATGAATCTGGGTTCTGTCTGTACCACTTACTTGTTATAGCAACACTGAATAAAACACATCATTTATTCGCTTCAATTATTTTTGCTATATATAAAAATATCAATAACTCTATATCAATGACTTTTAAACATTAACTCAGATAATATAAGGTGAAAATGATTCACTATAGCTTTTAAATGCTATATTAGCATTTCTACATATAAGTATATATGTACTAACTTCAATCTTTAACATCCCATCATATTTCAATATCTTGGATTTCAAAATCCCCAAATTATCCTTGTTTTCAGTATTTAGAGTGATTCAGGAACAATATGATGAATTCACCCTTGGAATAGAAAGAAAATGGATAGTGGAGTCAGGGACAAATAAATGCTAAAACTTAATAATGATACAATCTCTTCTCATTATTCATGAATTCGAAATTTGTGGATTCGCATACTTACTAAAATGTATTTGTTATCTCTAAATCAATACTCATAATACTTGAAAGTTGATTTACATATCAGAAAGTTTAGGCAGTATAAAAGATGAACTTGGGTGGGGGAATACTGGAGAAAATTAAACTAAGATAGAGAACTGGGCCAGGAGCAGTGGCTCATACCTGTAATCCCAGCATTTTGGGAGGCCAACGTGGGCGGATCACCTGAGGTCAGGAGTTCAAGACCAGCCTGGCCAACATGGTGAAACCCCAGCTCTACTAAAACATGCAACAAAAAATTAGCTGGGGGTGGTGGTGTGCACCTATAATCCCAGCTACTCAGGAGGCTGAAGCAGGAGAATCACTTGGACCTGGGAGGCAGAGGTTGCAGAGAGCCAAGGTGGGGCCACTGCACTCCAGCCTGGGCGACAAGAGCAAAACTCCGTCTCAAAACACAAATAAATAAAAAAATAAATAAATAAAATAAAACTGTTAAAGTGGTCTATGCCAGAATAAAACAAGTGCAGATGGTATGTCACTAGATATTTAGAAGGCAGTATTAAAAACAAAACAACAAATTTGGAGATTTGGAAAGTGAGCAGTAAGAATGGCAAAGGAGAAGTTCAAAGCATATGTGGTCATTTCCAATCTTATAGCTGGGAAATGTGAAGGAATGGTATTGATAATGTGCTTGGATAATAATGGCTATGAAACAGAGACTCAACACTAGATTGTGTGATAAAGAAAAAAAGTTGGCATTTAAAATTGTTTCCATAGTCTAATTATACTTCATATTAAAGTTAAATGTGTCTTTGTTACCTCAAATCTAAGTGAAGTTGATCAAATAAAAATAATAACTGTAAATTGGCTTTCCAATTTTAAGAAACATGCTGAATTCAGATATATTTTTATTTATTAGCACTTTTATTAAATAGCACTGAACCAAGATGTAACATATGTATGTATTCCTATTTTAATGAGAACATCAAAACATTTTTAAATAGTTCTGAATAATGTAGTTTGCATGCACTGCTATAGCCACAAAGGTGACGGACATTTTATATATATATATAAATATATATAATTTGTGCCTTCAAATAATTTAAAGCTTATAAAATTTCCCTTTTTCATTTTTTCTTCTATCAGAAACCAGTTCAAAAGTGGTAGAGCAAGATGTTTGTCATCTGTACAGGCAGATTTCTTATAAGGTTTTTATAGATCACCTTATTACTACTCTTATCTTAAAATTTTGAGGAATTTTTCTGAAAACTTTCTTCAAACAATATTATTTTTCAAAGTTTTACATTTTAGTTCAATTAAAATTTCAGCAAAAATAATAAAAGAACAATGAAATGGTTATTTCTAATTCCATACAGATAATGACTTGTGAAAACCTGTTATCTTTTCGAAAGTTTGAATATTGGATAGCATTCAACCAAAGCAACCAATAATGTTTGTCAGCACCATTTGACAGAAAATAGATAAAACCTTATCAACATATCATTAATAATTTTAAATAAATCTTTACAATGAAATTATACCTGTAGATTATTTATTTGAAATATAAAACATGAGAATTTCACAAAGTTACTAATGGTTGTATGTTGTTCAGGAGAGTTGTCACTATTCATGCCTGAATTCTAACTTTTAAATGGTACCAACTTAGGGAAAAAAATAACTAGATAACAGTTTTGCTTTGAATTTATTATGTTCACGCTACCATATTCCCAGGTTCTAGAGTAATCATATAAAACGTTATGTCCCATTTGTGAAACACTTGGGAGAGAAAAGGTTGGGACAAATGCTAAGACAGATAGGACATTGGAAATACTGACATAAACCATGCCTGTTCCAAATACACCAAAATATATGATTACCATATATACTATTTCTGTAAATTTCCATATTTCTAGTTCTTTCTCCCAGTCCTTTAGGGCCTTCATTTGTTTTTATTTATATCAGCTAATCTGATGGGGTGAAATAAAGTAATTATGAGAAAATATAAATTTTAGAATAAAAACATGTATTTTTTGGTCTTATACGGATACCATGGAATAAACTTTTTCCCAAACAATCTCTAGATAATTTGAAATTATTGTAAGGTATATTTAAAATTAATTTTTATAGGATTTTTAATTACCTTGAATTTTTTCAATGCATTGGTATTCAGTTAGTTTTACTATGCAATAAGGTATCCTAAATCCAGTGGAATAAAATACGAATGCTTTATTTAGCTTACATTCTATGGGTTGGCAATTTGGGCTGCTCTAAGATAGTTGGTTTTGCTGGGCTGGACCAGGGTTATCTGGTGGCAGGGCTCACCAGTGCTTCTGTAGTCACCTGCCAATCTTG
The DNA here is from genome assembly GCF_037993035.2 of Macaca fascicularis. NCBI lineage: Eukaryota > Metazoa > Chordata > Mammalia > Primates > Cercopithecidae > Macaca > Macaca fascicularis. The sequence continues at coordinate 89,218,533 of NC_088380.1, read as the reverse complement.
CCGAGTGCTGACTGGACTAAATTTTCTCATCTGGCATGGGTGTCCAGGCTCCAAGTGTTCTTTTATTTTTCAGCAATCCAGTCTGGATTTGTCCACAAAGCATGCAGTAAAGTAAAATGTGTGAAAGGGCATGAAAATAGAGACAAGATTTTATATATCTCTATGTATATATATACACACACACACACATACACTTTTCTATAATAGATTTCAGAGTTCATTAGTTTGATTTCACATGTAAATATAACATTTTGTCTTTTTTATTTGGAAAACTGGACAGGTGGACAGTATATATTTTATTTTTGAATTTTGATTTTAAATATCTCTAACATACAGAGGATGAGAATACATACATTTGTATTTATTTTCTTTTATTAGAGAAACTGTCCCTTGAGTTTGTAGTTAGGATGAAAATGAAGCAAACAACAAAATACAAATTCTACAGAAGAGTGAAATGTGGATTGAAAATTATCCATACCTTACATCAGAATAGAAAATTATTAGCATGCCAAATTGCAAGTCTTACTAAGGCAACATCAATAAATTGTGAGTGTAGTTTTCTTTATTGTTAAAAATACTATTTTTTCAGGTGTCTTAATTTGATAATTGCATTATGAACTAAACAAAAATATCTGTTTATTTCCAGCTATATCAGCCCTTAAGGCTACATCTGTCTCTATTTGAGTAAATTGTTTAACGCAGTTTGAACCAAAAATTGTAGCTTCAAATTCCCACACTTGAAGCTATTCATAGGGGTCCATGATGCCAGAGATGATATATTCAGCAGGATCATTATTACTATTGTTGCTATTGTTATTTATTATTTTTATAGCTTTTTCAGAAGTTTGTCATTTCAAGGCAAACATTTCACAATGTTGAATATTTTTCAAATAATCTCAGGTGGAGTGTACTACAATATTATTGACCTCTGCTCCTGTCAGTATCAAACCTCCTGCTTTTCCCAGAGTTTCTGTAAAAAACACAAATCGAAAGAAAAAAAAAAAAAAACTGTACAGAAAAGTAGTTATTTCCACCGGGTTGTACATGAGTTAGTTGTAGACATGCATGAACATCTCCACCATTACTGTTACCTCCTAATTCCAGAATTTTTTCTAACTGTCCCTCAGTGATTCTAGCATCAGTGATGAGCAATTTTCTACAAACATTATTCCTGTTGCCACTTTGAAAGATTTTAACATGTTTAGAGTTGATTGTTAAAAGGTTGCTAGCCTTACATTTTTACATCCTTCCAAATTCTAGTGCTCAATGTCTTTCCTGTTTATGGATATAAACATCATTAAATTTTCTCGTTACTAAGAATTCTGCAAATGAAAGGATTTCAATTCTGAAAATCGGCTGCCTTGCCTTATGTTCTTTCCTATTTCCTTTAATACATTTAAGTCATTGAAATCTTGTACATCTCATATTTTACTTGTTTTCATAGTCCAAATACTATCATTTGCATTCTTTTCCTCTGTGAGTGGATTCCACTGATTGGGCAAGTAATGATTTCCCATGTCAATACTTCTCATCTAAATACCCTAGTTTTACTTTCCTAGTTTATTGTTTATCTTAGTTTCTTTACATACATCTGTTTATTTAAGGATTTATTTAAGGATACATCTATTGTTTAAGGATAATTAAAACAAATATCGAATCCTGTATTTTTTTGTCTGCAGTCTGCATCTCTGTATATTTTGATATGGTTGCCAGACTTAGCAAGAATTTCTCTGCTTCTTTGGTTTCCATGACACCATTTTTTCCTAGGTATAATTCAATATCTTGTAATTCTTCCAATTTCTTTCTTACCTCTTTCCCTTTTTTATGTCATGCCTCAAATCTATTCTTTAGCCTCTTTCCTTCTTTTCTTTTAGGCTTCCTTCCATATAAATTATATTCAATTCACATAAATTGGTTAACTGCTTTGTCAAATGTTTCCATGTATAGTTACTTAACACTGGAATTTATGGAACTTTGCCAATTCCAACAGCCTCTTTGACAACTTTGCACTGATATATCACAGAAAACAGTTTTAAATCATAGGTCACAGGTTAAAAGCCCTTTAATATAAGTGTAGGTAAGTTTTCCTATTTTACTTCCCATATGCTTATGCTACTCTATAAAAACTTTTCCTATATATATATATATTTCTTAGTTTTTACTGGTACACTTTGGCTCTTTTCCCTCAAAATAGAGGAACATGTCCAAATTCTACACCCTTTTCTAGGCTACATGCAAAATCACCTACACAACACCTCCACTAATGTTTTAATATCAAAGAAATCTCTCCCATTTGAATTAATTTTACTCTGTACATCCCTTGCCAAGGTTATTTAATCATAATAATAGACTAAAATGTTTGTTATAAACAACTATTATTTTATAAACATGTATTCTAATATATATTTTTTAATTTTGACTTTTTAAAAATTATTATTATACTTTAAGTTCTAGGGTACATGTGCATAACGTGCAGGTTTGTTACATATGTATACTTGTGCCATGTTGCTGTGCTGCACCCATCAACTCGTCAGCACCCATCAACTCGTCATTTACATCAGGTATTAAAATTGCAACTGTATAATGAAACCAATGTGGGATGCTATAGACAGAATATAAAAATACTCTAATATTTTTATATTCTGTCTATAGCATCCCACATTGGTTCATTATACAGTTGCAATTTTAAGCACTTTTGAGCACAAATAAGTTAGTGGAATAGCAAGAGAACACTGTCTTTGCTTATGCCAGATGGATGTCAGATAAACAGGAGGGGCAGGGGATTCTCTGTTTGTTAAACAATCACAGACATACCTTCCAAGTCCTAATTTTTCATTACCTCTACACATGGCCAAGAAAAGTAACAACTCATTTAACAAAGTTGTTATAGTAATCATTATATAAGAAAAAATGAAGAAAGAGAAGATTATTTCTTAAAATCCAAATTTCTTGTTACCACAAAAGTATGGTCCTACCTACAGACATTATTTTACATGTAAACAGCTGTGCAGATACAAAAATATCATTTTATGTAATTATAAGCATGCATCTGCATTTTATCCTTGTTTACTTCTCTCAAGCTCAGGAGACTGGCAAAGAAATTGTGTTTGCCTGGCAGTATCATGGTGTCCTACATGAGAATAATTAACTTGAAAATACAAACTCAGGAAAAAGAAGTCCATTTGTTTTTCTTATTTAGAAGCATATTCTGACTACTGTTTCAAGCTGTAAGAGGAGGGTCTTTTTGCCTCAGAATACTCAATAACCCCCAGTTTGTTATTTTTGTTTTCACAAGACAATTTTTTGCTTAAACAAGTTCTCAAGTTCTCTTAATAACATCTCTCATGGTTTGGGTAGCACAACCTACATTATTTATTTAGTGACAGGATGTATACATGAAGATCTTTGTGGCCTAAAACCTTCGAGCAGGCCTTGTTGTGAAGAGGTTTAGAAAACTGGATATTTTTTGAATAGAATACTCATAGTAGTAGCATTAAGTGGCTCACTGATCATGGAGTGTTCATTTGAGTCAAACAAATTACTTCTTAATCTTTAAAGTTATAATTGAAGTGGAAAATATCACTATCCATGTACCTATAAGCGACAATAATGTAATAGGGTTGATGTAAGTAATGCGATTAGATATGAACAACGATTGCTAAATCAGAGTAGCCAAGATATGTAACTCTCCTCTGTCCTCCTCTTGACAATTCCTTTAGCCATATTTCTACCAAAAGGGTTAATTAATTGCCTATTACTGTAATCATACTGATTAATACTGAGAATTATCAAGCTGCATGATAACTTTCTGAAATCCTTCAAAATTTAACTCAGTGATAAGAAACATAGATGTTGACAACTTTTACAACAATTTATTTTCAGATATCAAAGAGAAAATGTTTCAAAATGCATGTTAAAATCTCTCACTTTTAAAAAGCATTTAGAATTTTCCATTTTGACATGTCAGCTGAAAGTGCACAAAATGCCTAGCAATGTTTTACATTAGGAAGCCATTTTATTGAGTTAAAATGAAAGGAAATGAATTTTATAGACTTACTTTCAAGTATTCTTCTATATGGCACACCCTTTTGTGAAAGAGTTCTAGTTACATGAAATGTGGTGAAAACAAACAGTTTAATTTGTATTTTATTCCTTTACATTTTGTGATATATATATAGCACTTATTTTGTAATACATTATACCATTAGGCTGGTATAATCATATTGTATATATTTACATACATTTATATAAATATTATATAACATATAAATGATATATGTTATATATAATATATTAGATAGATTTACATATTTTGTATTATATATACTCATGTATCTATATATTTATATTTTATATGTAAATAAGTTTATATTTACATATATAATATCTATTATACATAAATACATATTACATTACATACATAATATGTAAGTATATATTTACACATATATTATATATAAATATATATTTATAAACAGAACCAATGGAATATGAGTATATACTATTGAATATGAATATATGTGTACATTGTTTTACATACATAATTATTTTTATCTAAAGAAGACATTTCTCTAAGATTTAAAATTTGAGTTATATATTGATATATTTCTACCATCCAGCATCTACCACAATGGTAAGGACACAATAAAGTGTTTATATATCTTACTAAATGTTTTGCTGAAAGACTGTATTTAATTGTGAAAATACATTTGGAAACATTTCTATCACATTCAAACTTCAGGAACCATGTAGAATGACTGTAAAGTAACAAATTTGATATTAAAAATGAGCTAATAATAGTATCAGAAAACTCTATATTCTTCAGTAGTCATGATATGTAGTAACCACTTTCATTTTAGCAAAATAAAAACAAAGAAACCCAAGTATCACTTCTGCAATATAGTGTCAAAATCTACAGCTTGTATGAAAACTAAATCTTGTTCCGCACTCATAGTTAAGATCCTGATGCATTTTTCCTGGAGGAGACATTCTACAGGAAACTTTGTTTCTGGCAAAGCTTATGCTATCTTGAACTAAGTAAACAGTTCATAAACTGTCTACTAGAAGTCAGCAGTAAAAAATCAATCCCTGAAACATTCACTAGACTGGAAAAAAAAAAAAAAACAACTTCCTGAGATATGAAATAATTTATTCAAAGCTTACACCCAACTCATGTGTCAAGCAGAAATTTGTTTGAAATTCCCAGTTTAGAGAGTATATGATCTCTTACTAGAGCTAGTAAGAATCATTTCAGCAATATTTAACCTGGGGGAGAATGTTGTGGTCTACAGCTGCGAACCCAGTTAAAAACAAGACAATCAAAGTTAACTTTACTCTTAACAGTGATCTTGCAACTGTCTACTCTGAAATCTTGAACTTCGTCCAACTTAGTCCAACTTTCTCATTTTAATGACCCTAACTCTTGCTATTCAATAGAAAATAATGAAAAACAGCAAAATCCAAGAACTGTTTGAGTATGTATATTTATAAGTAAAATAAAAAAAAATAAAGCCAAGTAATGTTATTATGCCTCTTTTCGTAGTTGTATATGTAAATTATATATGCATCCTATTAATGTTTCTGAACTATTTTGAGTAAAAACGATTATGTCTGGGGATATTCACACTTCCTCATACACACTTATCCTTTGAAATTAGATATATTCACACTGGCTTAGCTTTTTTTTAAAATGTTTATTTTCTTAGTTAAATAATGAACCCACATTCTGGTGGTAGATATGACACAACTGGGTTAGTAAATATAGAAGCAACAACAGTCTAGTCATTATTATTAAAAGTTCTTTATCAGTTGACTTTTTGGTATGTTTTATAATATTAATACATGGGGTCATAGCAAACCTATAGCATTTTTTCATTTTACGTATTTTATTGTTGCACAATAAGCAAACAGTAGTTTCTAAAGTGTATGTGTTCAGCTCACTAATAGTTCACAAAGTGAACACATTTATGTAATCAGCACCTATGTCAAAGCAAGTTGAATATATACCAGTCATCCTATAGCTGTTACACTACATGACAAGGGTAATCGCTATTCTGACTTCTAGGAATATATACATATATATAAAAATATATATATTCCAGCCATTTTTAAAACAGTATAAAAATAAATTATGCAGAATGAACAATTTTGTGTTTTTGGCTTCTTTGGCTTAATATTAGCTGTGGAAGATTCACTCATGTTTTTGAATATGGTTTTGGTTCAATTATTCTTTTTGCTATACATGTGTTAATAGTAGCCCATTGAATGAATATACCACAATTTATTTATCCATAATTCTGTGCATATGTATTTGAGATTTTATTGTACCAAGGCTTGTAAGAAAAAAAAAGCTGCTATAAACATTATTTTACTTGTCCATTAGGGAATACACGTAGAAATTTATTTTGGGCATACTAGAACTATGTATATGTCTATAAGAAATATGGGATATGTTTATCGGGGGGTTAATAGATGTCAAATAGTTTGCTAAAGTGTTAAGTTTATGAGATCTGTTTTACTTCATCTTCTCACTAAAACTTGAAATTATCTGGTTTTCTTTTCTATTTTTGTTTCACTCATAAAGCTCTTTGATCTATTGTATAGCTTTGGGACATGAGTTGCTTTTCTTAGATAACATCAAGCATATTTTAAATTTATTTATTGTCTATTTAGTTAGCTTACTTTTAGAGTAACTGTCTACACCTGTGTTATTTTTCTTTTGGTTGTCTAATTTTTTTGATTCTTAATTTTTTTAATCTTCTGAGTATAACATTATTGATTTTTTGTGTGTCCTGTGTAATAAATATTTGCTTACACCAATATCATAAGATATTTTTCTGTTTGTTTGTTTGTTTTCTAAATGCTCACTTGTTTAACCTTTCAGATTTAGGACTGTAATATATAAGGGAAATTTTTTGTCTATGTTGTCAATAATATATTAAAAATCATTTTCCTATATTTGTACCCAATCAACATAGAACCATTTGTTTTAATAAAACATTTTAACACCCTAGTATAGTGCTTTAAGTTTAAGTCAGATCAATGTATATGAGTGACTGCACTGCTGGAGTCCTCCACCCCTTCTTCTTCTTCATTTTTTTTTTATTTCCTTGGTCAGTTTGTCTATTTTTGATAGAAAAAAACAAACAAATAAAACTCATACACACATACGCACACATACATACATACATACATAAAGGTTGAAAGTGAAAGAAAAGAAAAAAATTATCATGCAAACACCAATAAAAAGATAACTGGTATAGCTGAATTATTATAAGACTATCCATATACTTTTAATAACAAGCTTTTTGAAAAATAAAAGAGATGTTTAATAATAAGAAAAGGTTCAGTCCAAAAGAAAAAAGTTGTAATTCTAATTATGTGTATATCAAAAAACAATTCTAAAACACATTTTACAAAAAATATATGGAATTAAAAAGAGAAGTGTACAAATCCACAGTGATTGTAGAAGACTTTAATACAGATCTTTGTATTAGAGCAAGTAGTTACAAAACAAAAGAAAGATAACAGCTAAAAAATCCATTTAGCCAACTTGACCTACTGATATGTGGAACAATGGAAAAAATAATGTCTGAGGATTTATTCCTTTCAGGTGCATGAGGAAATGTCACAAAAACAACTGTATTAGTCAGGGTTCTCTAGAGGGACAGCGCTAATAGGATATATAGAGGGGAGTTTACTAAGGTGTATTGACTCACATGATCACAAGGTGAGGTTCCACAATAGACCATCTGCAAGCTGAGGAGCAAGGAAGCCAGTCCTAGTCCCAAAGCTGAAGAACTGGGGTCCGAAGTTCAAGGGCAGGAAGCATCCAGCACGGGAGAAAGATGTAGGCCCGAAGACTAAACCAGTCTCGTCTTTCCATGTTATTCTGTCTGCTTTTATTCTGACTGTGCTGGCAGCTGATTAGATTGTGCCCACCCAGACTGAGGGTGGGTCTGCCTTTCCCAGTCAATTGACACAAATGTTAATCTCCTTTGGCAACACCGTCACAGACACACCCAGGAACAATACTTTGTATCCTTCAATCCAATCAAGTTGACACTCAATATTAACCATCACGATAAACATAAGCTAATTCATCTAGAGAGCCTCATCACATTTCAAAGGATGGAAGTCATTCTTAAAAAAAAAAAATTAAGGCTGGGTGCAGTGGTTCTTGCCTGTAATCCCAGCATTTTGAGAGGCTGAGTTGGTGGGATCACCTGAGGTCAGGAATTCGAGACCAGCATGGCCAACATGGCGAAACCCCATCTCTACTAAAACTACAAACATTAGCTGAGCATGACACACGCGCCTGTGGTCCCAGCTACTCAAGAGGCTGAGGCAGGATAATCGCTTGAGCCCGGGAGATGGAGGTTGCAGTGAGCCGAGATTGTGCCACCGCACTCCAACCTTGGTGACAGAGGAATACTCTGTTTCAAAGAAAAAAAAAAATTATAATACATTAACATTACACTAAACATAAGAAGTAAGTACGTAAGTTTAAAGAAAACAAAATAACAGCTTGTATATGAGGCAATGCACTTCTAAAGGATTAACAAAAACAATTAGGAAATATATTTACATGCATAATATTGAAGATATGGCACAAGAAATCATGGGAGATGAATATTGATTTGAGAGAGATGTATTGTTTGTTTTGTTTTTTAAAAATAACTCATTTAAATTGTTAAATTTCAAGGATAGAGAAATAAATTTTCAGGCATTAGGCAAGCAAAGCAAATCATCCCTTAGGGTAAAAATAAAAATAATCAGTCTGGTGTTTGTTCTTTTAATGCTAAGAAGTGTAGCCAGAAAACAATGAAAAATTCGAATTCCAGTGTCTGGTCACAGACTCCTTAAAGCAAAATAATCATATCTGTCAGCATACTTACATTATGTGTAGCATTATAGAACAAATGTAGAAATAGTAACAACACTAATATGTGTAACATTTGAAGAAGCAGTGTAGAGTAGGGATCGATCTACATAAGGTGTTCAAGTATGTCAGAGGTTGGCCAGGTGGCCTAAGTCTCCTTTGGACCTCATGCCAGAAAGCTGGTCCCGATTGTAAATGTTATTGATCAAAACAGGACTTTGGTTGATGGACATTGCACTAGGGTAAGGAGACAGGCCGCTCCTTTCAAATGCATGTGGCTCACTGACTTCATCGTCAAGTTCCTACACAGCACCCTCCGGAAGTATGTCCGAGAAGCCTGGCAGAAGGCCAATGTCAGTACAAAATGGACAGCCACAAGGTGGAACAAAAGGATTGAAGCCACAGAAAGGAAAGCCAAGATGACAGATTTTGATAATTTTAAAGTTATGAATGCAAAGAAAATGAGGAGCAGAATAATCAAGAATGAAATTAAGAAGCTTCAAGAGGCAGCTGTCATGAAAACTTCTCCCAAAAAAACACCTGCTGCTAAAGGTGCTGCTGCAGCTTCTGCAGCTGCTATTAAAGTTCCAGCAAAAAAACATGACCACTGTAGGAAAGCAGGCTCCAGCCTAGAAGGCTCCTTCCCAGGAAGCCACAGACCAGAAGGCAGTGCCTCTTCCAAAAGCTCGGAACGGTCAGAAAACTCCAGTTCCGAGAGCACCTGCTCCAAAGTCATTTGACAATATTGCATAAGAGGCTGTTATGAAAGTAAATAAAGGTTCTTTTTGACATGTTCAAGACTTTTTTAAAAATCTAATTTGTCTGGGAAACCCACCACACAGATTTTCATAATCTTGTATTAATTTAACTATTCTGTTCCCCCCTTGATCCACTGCTATTTGTATATTTTGATAAGCTTATGCATAACTCTGTAACACAGAAAACAGCTGATGGCTAGCTAGATCCAGTTCTTCCTCAGATCAGGCATTTTCAATAAAACAAAAATAGTAATACGTAAGTATCATGTCCTGAGGAGACATTAGCTCAATCTCTCAATACATTTGATTACAAATTTCAAGATAAGAAAATAATAATTATTTTAACAAGGTCTGTACAGAATTATCTTGGTCATGACTGTTCAGCCAAGGATATTTCTTTTCCTCTGGGACAGGGAGTACATCTCTCACATGGGTAGTTTTATCTCCTCTTTCCAGTATGAAAAGAGATTAGAATGACATTTTTACCTTTGCTGCTTTGGAAGCACCTTTAGCTCAAAATAATTCTTATACCCACAAGGCACAGTTGGGGGTACATATTCTGCCATCCATCAATATCTGTCATTTTATCATTTGTTTCCCAGTTGACGTATCAGTTTTCAATTTGTTTTACCCCATCCTGCCTTCTTTTAGATGAATAAAATACTATCAGCCTGTTTTTCCTCAATTTATTTATGCATGCATGTTTTATTGTGCTTTAAGTAGTGTTCAAGATTTACAACATGGATTATTCACTTAGTTGATAAAAATTATTACTTTCAAACATTCCCCACAGTCCTAAAATCTTATACACGAATTCTATTTAATTTTTATACCTTGCATCATTGTATTCATACATTTTAGTTAATATTCGGAATTCCCTAGATGTTTTTTGTCTGGTACTGTCAATGTTGCATAAATTTCTCTTTTTTTTTTTTTTTTTTTGAGATGGAATCTCGCTCTGTGGCCAGTCTGGAGTGCAGTGGTACGACCCCAGTTCACTGCAACCTCTGCCTCCCAGGTACAAGTGATTCCCCGGTTCCAGCCTCCTGAGTAGCTGAGACTACAGGCGCACGCCACCACGCCCTGCTAAATTATGTGTTTTTAGTAGAGACAGGATTTCACCATGTTAGCCAGGATAGTCTCAATCTCCTGACCTCATAATCTGTCTGCCTCAGCCTCCCAAAATGCTTGGATTACAGGTGTAAGCCACAGCACCCAGCCATAAATTTCAATTTTAAACTCATACTTCAGTCTTTGTTTCCCTTCATCTATTCTTACAAGTCTGTGTTTCCTTCTTAATAGTAATTTGCCATAATAATTTTTATTTCTTTAGAGCAGGTTTTCTGGAGATAAATCCCCCAGTTTTGTTGTTGTGGGTGTTATCTAGAAGAATTTGTACTTCTATTATTTAAAGTATATTGAGTATACTTATTCTTTCTTTGTTGTTATCAAGGAGTATCTAGACATCACAATTCTAGCATAAAAATTGTATTATTATTTTTTGTTGAACAAGTCTTAACTTTCATTGTGGGTTTTTGATGTATATATATCTAAAATTTCTATTTAGAGACTTCCTTATATTTTGGATATCCACTTTCAAACTAATTGCAATATTAATATAAATTATTCAACCAGCATGTAAATATGAAGCAGAATAATAAAAAGAATAAGAATATTTAAGAGTTCTTGCAGCCTAGACCTAATTTGTATTACTATGTCTTGCTTTCTCAAAGCAAGACATATCTATATATCTATAATTTTGTGTCCATGATTTACTTGCATTTAAAATATATGTTTTTTCAAACATCTAGTTTTCCTAAAAAATACATTTTCTGTGTCTAGAGCTTTTAAAACTGGCATCATGTAACACTCTGCAATTATTTATTTCACTCAACACTATGTTTCTACAACTCATCTAAGTTATTGTTGTAGTAGGTTGTTCATTAATTTCCATTGCTTTAAGTATTCCATTATGTGCAAATATTAAATTCACTAACTCACCCCAAGTGAGTGAATGTTTGCCTTATTTCCAGGTTGATGTATTTTTTAGCTATTGTGAAAAGTGGAATCAGATATTTTGTACATGTCTAGTGGTAAGTAGAGAAAATTTTTCTAAGTCACGTACTTAAGAATATAGTATCTATTTTAGAAGTTTGTAAATGCTCACCTTTTCATGATAACTCCAAATTATTTATAAAGAATTTTTACCAATCTACACTATCACTTTTAATGAATAAGATTACCCATTTGAAAATCGTTTGCCTCCACTCAATGTCTTAGACATTTTATTGCTAATGGTGGGTATAGAAATGTATATCTTTGCAGTCTTAATTTGCATGTCCTTCTTTTGTAATAAAACTTAATTAATTTATTTTGCTAGCCACAAGAAGCCCTGAGTTAAAGTAGAAGGAAGAACTATATCTTTGAATTATGTCTATATTTCAGGAAGTAAGTGACTAACTCTCTCCCTGCACCCTTTCTTAGTCAACTTATTTGTCCGGCTTCTACAATCAGACAGAAATTAGCATTCTTTCTCTCATTCAGTCACACTTTTACTTTTCTGCATGATCCTGGTCAATCATCTATAGTGAGATGTTTTAAACAATTGAATACTGTGCATCTCCCTATTTATAAGTATATTATACTCTAGTGTAAGCTCTGTGTGTGTGTGTTTGTGTTTGTATGACAGCATTGTGTACCTCTTATAGTCAGGAACTGTGTCAAAGTAGCATTAAATTACTCATGTGTACCAGAGCACCTCCCTCATTGCATGTATTCATCAAATTAGACTACAGAATTTTTTTTTTAAAAAATGACTCCCTTTAATAGAAATCCATTTGCGTAGCATTCATTGACTCAAGGAGTGGCCCTCAACTATATTGTGCTTCTTTTGGCATAGTGGGAAACATTATTCAAATAGCTAATTCTACTCGAAGTGAATGAAACATATGAAGAAATTGCAAGCCACGAGTTATGAATTGTAATGGAAAAAGTAAAGAATAGGTAAGAGGAATAATAAAACTGAGATGACTTTCAAGTTTTTCTTTAAATTATTTGTATGGCTATAAAGTGGGAATAAAACTAAGGTTATGTCATACTGATGAAACTAAGAAACAGTATCGCTTATTCAAAAATTTTAAATCCAACTTTACCTGGAGGATATGTTCAAATAGTGATGAGTCATTAGGCTAGAAAGTAGAGTGGAATGGTTCATGGCATTACAAAGAATTGAAATTGTATTCCAGGTTTTTAATTGAATGGTATAAATGTAATTATTTAGAGAAATCTAGTATTGAAGAAAGATAATTCTGTTATGTCAGAGTAAAAATGTTAAAGAATAATTGGACTAGAGGTCCTCTCTCAGTTCTGTAATATATTCATGTTAATATTTATATTTTTCTCTTTGATTTTATAGTAAATGGAGTCTGTAACTCTATCAAAATTAATCACACACTATTCATCTGTCTTATATCCTCTAGAGTTATTTCTTTATGCAAAGATGGAATGACAAGAAAATTCTTGTGTTGTAGATAAATTCCTATTTAGTTTGATTTCCCTGGCATATTTACTGATGCAAGAAGCAAAATCTGTTCCTGTTGAAGCACCAGTATCCCAAGAGGGAGAGCACTCTACTATTTCTTCTTAGAAAAAAGAGAAATATATATACACTTGAAATGTCAAACAAGAATTAAACAAACATATATGTAAAATTAGAACTACCTACCTATATAAAAGAACAAATTAAATCACCAGGTGAATTAAAGTTTTTTTTTTCTATATCCAATTACTATTTCTATATTCAGTTTTATAAATAAATGAATTCCTGGCTATGTTAAGCATGCCAACACAGCCTTTAGAGATGCAGTTAATGAACTAAGGAAACCATTTACCAAATGACTTGACTATGTTCTTAGGCATGTGACTGCTCACTGGTGGCCAGCTTTTACTGTGAGTCTAAAAGAAAAGAGGAATATGTTATAGTACACTTTAGGATGGAGGCATATGAAAAAAAAAATTATGTCTACCTTTTTCAGTAAAGAAATTACCATGACCCAAATAAACTCCACTTCATGAGAAGAATCTCCCATGCTACCAATTAATTAGTTAATTAGTTTAAAAACATAAGTGTCATAAGAAATAGTAGATCTATATTAATTTATAAAATATGTTCTATTTATTCTGTTTAGGATTTCAACTATAGCAAGATAGCTTTTAAGAACTTAAAGGTAGTTTTCCACTAAATAAAGCAAAGAAGAATTTAAACAGATCAACTTGATGTATAATGACTAAGTAAGACAATCACGTTTTCGGTTCCTGATTTACACAGAAGTAAAATGTCTATTAAGAGGCTCTAATGACAGATCAAATAGCCAGAGAGGACATTTGTTTCTGTCGTTCTGAGACAAATATGGTTCCTTAATAGATGCTACCTCTGAAACCAACTAAAGTTACTGAAAAAATAGTTTAAATTATAATTGTAAGTGAAACAATAAGTTGACAAATTAGTGAGGACTACTTAGAGGCTGAAAACTAAATGGAGGTTAGAAGCAGATATAAGCAGAAAATGGAAAAGGGCTTTTGTTTTGAGCATAATTGCTCAACGTAACCTTTGATTTCTGTGGAGAACAAACTAGGAGATAAAACTCAGAGCTGGATAGCTTACTGGATGCAGCCAGGAGGACCATCTCCCATCAAGAGACTACGACATCAGGAAGACTGTCACACACCGAGCAGATCTTTGGAGGGAAGGCGTTGAGACGTGGATGGAAGGAGGATGCAGATTCCAGGCTGAAGGAGGAAGCAGGGAACCCTGCCCTTGGCTACCAAACACTGGGGCTTGTTCCTGGCCCCCAGTGGCTTCTGGGGAAGATGTGAGTTGAACACAGGAGGGGTGGCCTGCTCTCACCATGAACCTCCGGAATCTTAACAGCAGAAGATGCCATGACCTCAACAGGTACTTGAGCTGGCAGGGAGAGCTGCCTGGAGAGGTGGTAGGGGGCAGGACTCCAGCCTGTGTGGAGGCCAGAGGGTATGAGGTTGGAACATCTGCAGTAGAGCAAGGCCAGGGACACTCATCCTCCAAGGCTGGACATGCTTCTCTAGGAGACTTTAGCCTTAGGGTGACTGTCAGATCTATGCAGAGCAGGGTTTTCTTGCCCATGAGATGGAGTTGGTCTGTTCTGAGCACCATCTTCCCTACTGGCCTCTCCCAGGGCCCCAGCCTGGCCGCACCTGCTTGCAGCACAGTCTTGAATTCCCACCAAGATGCTTCCCAGGGGCCCTCATCATAACTTCTTGGCTGGCAGAGGCAGACTACACCTGACCCTTGGAGAGCTCCAACAGAGCGGACCCTGCACACACGCACCAGCCCACCTGCACTGTCCTCCCACCATAGCCTATCCCCACTGCTTTGTTGGCACATATATGCCCATGGCCACCAGCCCACTGCTTTCCCAGTGTGTGCACACAGGCTGACTTCACCTCACCTGTCTCACCAGCATTTGTGCATGTGCACATACCATTGTGCCAGTACTGCTGTCACAAGTGTACCATGCTGTACCTCCAATTCCTCTCTGAAACATGGGTATCCTGCCATGCCACCATCCCGGTGTGAACACCTGGACAGATACCAGCAATTCTGCCCCTGCTAGCCCCCACCCTCACTGTGATGCCACTGACGCTGTCAGTGTGAGCACTCGGAGGAATGCCATGGCCCTACTCCTGCTGCTGCCTTGCCCCAGCCAACGTGCATGGCCCTGGCTGCGCTGCCTTGGTTATTGGCACTCACTAGCGAGCACAGATCCCACTGCCATCATCCTGACTTAGCACTTTGGCCAGCACCACCCACAGGAGTATTGTGGCCAGCAACAAGGAACACCTTTGCTCCTCCAGCACAGCACGTTCCAGAGAACTGATACTAGTCCTCCAGAGTTAAAACAGGGGCCTGATACTGGTCCTCCAGAGTTAAAACAGGCAGCCCGTGACTGGTGAGCTGAGCCTTGGGCTTCTGAAATCTTCCAGAAATTAAGCCAGCCAACGGAACCTACCTTATACCACAGTCAAACACCCAAGGGCATCAAAGAAGATGAAAGCAAAAACCCCATTTAAAGAACAGCAACCTCGAAGGCTGAAGGAACATCAGTCACACAGATGAAAAAGAACCAGTGCAAGAACTCTGGCAACTCAAGTAGCTGGAGTATCCTCTTGCATCCAAACAACTGCACTGGTTCTCTAGCAATGGTTCTTCACCAGGCTGAAATAGCTGATATGATAGAACAGAATACAGAAAATAGATAGGAATAAAGAGCGAGATTCTGGAGGAAGTCAAAACCCAATCCAAGGAATCTAAGGAATAAAGTGAGTTGACACAGCAGCTGAAAGATCAAATGGCCATTTTAAGAAATAATTAAACTGATCTGATAGAGCTCAAAAACTCATTTCAGGAATTTCACAGTACAATCTCAAGTATTAACAGAAGGATCGACCAAGCTGAGGAAGAATTCTCAGAACTCAGTGACCAGTTCTCTGAAGTAACTCAGTCAGGCTTAAATAAAGAAAACACAATAAAGAAGAATGAACAAAAACCTCTGAGAAATATGAGATTATGTAAAGAGACCAAATCCATAACACATTGGTGCACCTGAAAAAGAGAAGAAGAAAACACCAATTTGGAAAACATATTTGAGGATATTATGTAAGAAAATTTCCCCAGCCTCACTAGAGAGACCAACATTCAAATCCAAAAAATGCAGAAAAACCTTGCGAGATAATATACAAGACAGTCATATCTAACACGCATAGCCATCAGATTGTCTAAGGTCAAAATGACAGAATGAAAAATGTTACAGGCAGATGGAGAGAAAGGGCAGATCACCTACAAAGATAACCCTATCAGGCTAACAGTGAACCTTTCAGGAAAAACCCTCCAAGGCAGAAAAGATAGGGGACCTAAATTCAACATTCTTAGGGAAGAAAAATTCCATCTAAAATTTCATATCCAGCCAAAACTAAGCTTCCTAAGTGAAAGAGAAATAAGACAAGTAAATGCTAAGGGAATTTGTTACCACCAGACCTGTCTTACAAAGGTCTTTAAGGGTGGCCTTTATAAATGTAGAAAGGAAAGGCCATTACTAGTCACGACAAAGCACACTTAAGTACACAAAGCATTGACATTATAAAGCAACCACACAAATAAGTCTGCATAATAACCAGATACCAACATGATAATGGAATCAAGTCTGCATATATTAACATTAATCTTGAAAGTAAATGGACTAAATGCCCTAAATAAGAGGCACAGAGTGGCAAGTTGGATAAAGAAGCAAGATGCAACTGTATGCTGTCTTTAAGAGACTCATGTCACATGCAGTGACACCCATAGGCTCAAAGTAAAAAGATGGAGAAACATCTACCAAGAAAACGTTAAACAGAAAATAGCAGGAGTTGCAATCCTAATTTCAGACAAAAGAGACTTTAAACCAAGAATGATCAAAAAAGATAAATAAGGTAATTACATAATGGTAAAGAGTGTAATTGAACAGGAAAACCTAACTCTGTTAAATATATACGCATGCAACCCAGTAGCACCTAGATTCATAAAACAAGTTCTAAGAGACCTGCAAATAGACATAGATAATTACACAATAATAGAGGGAGACTTCAACAGCCCACTGACTGTGTTAGATAGATCACTGAGGCATAAAAATAATGAAGCGTTTAGGACCTGAACTTGACACTTGACCAAATTGACCTTGCAGACATCTACAGAACTCTCAACCCAGCAACAACAGAATATACATTCTTTTCATCTGCAGGTGGCACATATTCTAAAATTGACTATACTATCAGCCATAAAACAATACTCAGTAAAGTCAAAAAAGGGCGAAATCATACCTACCATGCTTTTGGACCATGGGGCAATAAAAACAGAAATGAAAACTAAGAAAATCTATCAAAACCATACAATTACATGGAAATTAATCAGCCTATCCCTGAATGGCTGATTAATGCAGAAAAAAAAATTAAAACAGTCAGCATTGTTTTCATGTTAAAAATTTCAATGATCTAGGCATTGAAGGAAAATACTCAAAATAATAAAAGTAATCTACAACGAACCCAAGGGGAAAGCTGGAAGCACTCCCCTTGAAAACTGGCATAAGACAAGGATGTCCTCTCTCACCACTCCTATTTAGCACAATACTAAGCCATCTAAGTAGGAGGAGAGAAGGTCAAACTATCTGTGTTTGCAGATTATGTGATTCCACATTTGTAACATCCCATAGTCTCTGCCCCAAAGCTCCAAAATCTGATAAACAACTTCAGTAAAGTTTCAGGATACAAAAATCAGTGTACAAAAATCAGTAGCATTTCTATACACCAACAACATCCAAGCTGAGTGCCAAATCAAGAACACAGTCCCACTCACAGTAGCCACAAAAATAACAAAATAACCAGAAATACAGATAACCAGGGAAGCAAAATATCTCTACAATGAGAATTATAAAACAATGCTGAAAGAAATCACAGACAATACAAACAAATCAAAAATAATTCCATGATCACAAATAGGAAGAATCAGTATTGTTAAAATGACCATGTTGCCCAAATGGGTTTACAGATTCAAAGCTGCTATTCCTACCAAAATAACAATGACATTCTTCACAGATTTAGAAATAACCATATTAAGATTCGTATAAAACCAAAAAAAAAAAAAAAAAAAAAAAAAAAAAGCCCACATAGCCAAAGCAATCCTGAGCAAAATGATCAAAGGTGGAAGCATCATACTAGCTGACCTCAAACTATACTACAAGGCTAGAGGAACCAAAATAGCATGGCCCTTGTACAAAAACATACACATAGACCAATAGAACAAGTTAGGGAACCCCAAAATAAAGCTGCACCCTTATAACCACATGATCTTCGACAAAGTCAACAAAAACAAGCAATGGGAAAAGAACTCCCTATTCAATAAATGATACTGAGATAATTGGCTAGCTATATGCAGAAGACTGAAACTGTACCCCTTCCTTACACCATAGATAAGAATCAACTCAAGATGGATTAAATACTTAAATGTAAAACCTAAAACTATAAAAATCCTGGAAGATAGTCTATGAAATACCATTCTGGACACAGGCTCTGGCAAAGATTTTATGTTGAAAATGCCAAAAACAATTTCACCAAAACCAAAAATTGAGGCCTAATTAAATGAAGGAGCTTCTGCACTGCGAAAGAAGTTGTCAACGGAATAAGGAGACGACCTACAGAATGGGAGAAAATATTTTCAAACTATGCATCTGACAAAGGTCTAATATTTAGAATCTGTAAGTAACTTAAGCAAATATACAAGAAAAAAAAAAAACCAAAAAAACACTCCATTAAAACATGTAAAAAGGATTTGAACACTTTTTAAAAGGCATACCTGCGGTCAACAAGCATATAAAAAATGCTCATTACTAATCATTAAAAATGTGCAAATCAAAACTACAATGAGGTACCATCTTACACCAATCAGAATGACTATTATTAAAAACTCAGGAAATAACAAATGCTGAGAAGGTTGCAGAGAAAGGGAGTGCTTATACTCTGCTGGTGGAAATGCAAATTAGTTCAGTCATTGTGGAAAGCAGTTTGTAGATTTCTCAAAGACCTAAAAACAGAGGTCCCATAATTGGTTATACACTCAAAGGAACATAAATCATTCTACCATAAGGAGACATGTGCATGTATGGTCATCACAGCACTATTCACAAAGACATGGAATCAACCTAAATGCCCATCAATGGTAATACACTGGATATATAAAACAAAATGAGATTACGTGCTTTGCAGCAACACAGATGCAGATGGAGGTCATTATCCTAAGCAAACTAATGCAGCAACAGAAAAGCAAATACCTAATGTGCTCACTGACACCTAGGAGTTAAACACTGAGTACACATGGACACAAAATAGGGAACAACAGACACCAGAGTCTACTTGAGAGTGTGGGATGGGAGGAGGGTGAAGATAAACAAAAACAACCTATTGTGTAGTATATACATTATCTGGGTGATGCAATAATCTGTATACCAACCTCCATGACATGCAATTTACCTATATAACAAACCTGCACATGGGCCCCTAAACATAAAATAAAAGTTAAAAAAAACTCAGGTCTTACTTAGCATGAAGAGTTTGAAAATTATATCCTGACTTAAACCAAAAGATGTATACCATCACATTAAAGATGAACTAGAAACAAACACAGGAGACATCAAGGAAAATCGCCCATTTTTAAACAATATATTAAGTTAAATAATAAAATATGAAGCACTCCTCTGAGAATGTGAAGGAATAAGTTAGCCTTCAAAGGGTTACCCAAAATTAATTCATATGTCTGGGATGCCTAAACAATTTCAATCCTAGAACTTAGTTTGAACTACTTGAGGAGAGTCGGTCATTCAGATAGCTAACAGAAGCAAATTGAAAACCCCTCTAGAAGGATCCAATCACAACTGAACTTCAAATCTGGAAAATATTATTAGACACATAAGCTCATAGTCAAAAAATACTTTTTTAAATAGAAGTATAGTGTAAGAAAGCCAGAGCAAAGTAATTTATAGAAGTAACAGAAAGACAGCAACTAAAGATATTAAAATTTCCAAAGACAGAATGAATGCCTGATTGAAATTTGAGAGGAAAGAGAGATATAATGACAGAGGCAAGTGGTTGCAGAGAAAGTAGCCAACATTTTTAGAAATGAAGAAAGATACTACGGAAGATACCAATTAAGGAACTCAACAAATCTCATAATCAAATGTAAAAAGAATGCATACATGAAACTTCAGATCAAGAAAGATCAAAATAAGATTTTTAGGGAGTTCAAAATAAATGACCTGATTTACTCTGTATATGTTAGAGAGAAAAATGGCAAAAATGTGAAAAATACACAATTCCAAATATCTTAGCACTAAAAGAAACAACACAAAGATTTAAAATCATAGGACATTCAACACTTGCTCTCCATAGTAGATCTAACGCATAAACACACCAACAAAAATCAAAAAGTATATAGATGACTTGAACAATCTGACAGCCAACTTAATTGCTTTATAGAATATAAGAGTGATATATATTCTATTTAGGCAACATAGCCAATATGTGCCATAAAACAAAACTCAAAAAGTTTAAAAGAATTAAAATCCTACAAAGAATGTTATTTGACCTTAACAAAAAATGTAGTCATTAACTGACTGAAACCAGAAATAGATAACAGGATGATACCTGAAAAATCGCTAAATATTTGGAAATTAAACAACACACTTCCAAATAATACGTGAATTAAAGAATTAACAGGAGAAAATAGAAAGTATTTGAATTGAGGAAAATGTAAAACACAACACAGCAGCACCAGAGGGATGCAAATAAAATACTGCTTAAAAGGAAATATATAATATTGAATGTTTGCATTTGAACTGAAAAAATTAATAATTTAAGCCTTTTCCTAATAAGAGTAGAAAAGACCAGATTAAACCAAAAGATTAGTAAATAAAATAGACTATATTTCTACATAATATCAATGAACAATTATATATTGAGGTTAAAAACAGAATCGTACACAAGAGCAACAACAAATATTAAATAAAGCAAGGGTAAATTTAATAACATTTAATAAAATATGTGCAGTATTTGGATAATGAAAAATATGAAATAATCATTAAAAATCATTACAGACCTAAGTAATTGGAGAGATAATCCATAATCCATAAGAAGACCTGATATTATTCATGTATCAATTCTCCCCTAATTGAAAAATTAATCGGTGAAATCACTCACACACAAAATTTGAAGCAAGACATTTTGTAAAATTAGCAACTTAGTTAAAATAAAAATATATGGGAAAGCAAAAGATGTAGATTTTCTAAAGTAATGTAAAAAATTGGGAGATTTCATACTACCTTATTTCAAAGTTTACAATAAATAAAACAATACTCGTAAAGACAGTGTGCTACTGACATAAGAAGACCGATACATTTCATTTCTGGGATCTTTATTGTATTTCATTGGTCTACATAAGTTTTTTATGCCAGTACCATGCTAGTTTGGTCACTATAATTTTGAAGTATAATTTGAAGTCGGGTATGTGATGCCACCAGTTTTGTTCATTTTTCTTAGGATTGCTTTGGCTATTGTGGGTCTTTTGTGCTCCTATATACATTTTATTTCTTTAAAGAATGTCATTCATATTTTGATAGGGATTAGATTTAATCTATAGATTGCTGGCAAAAAAAAAAATAGACATATAGATCAATGGAACCGAACAGAGAACCCATAAACAAATCCACACATTTACAGTAGACTCATTTTCAACAAAGGCCCCAAGAACATCCATTGAGGGAAGAGCAGCCTTTTCAATATATGGTACTGGGGAAACTGGATATTCATATGTAGAAGAATGAAACTAGACCCCACCTATCATCAAATACAAAAATCAAATCTAAATAGATCAAATACTTAAATCTAAAATCTGAAATTCTGAAACTACTAGAAGAAAACATTGGGGAAATGTTCCAGGGCATTGATCTGGGCAAAGATTTTTTAAGTAAGACTTCAAAAGCACAGGTGCCCAAAGTAAAAATGAATAAATGGGATAATATTAAGCTTAAAAGCTGTACAGCAAAGAAAATACTCAAAGAAGTTAAAAGACATCCCACAGAATGGGAGAAAATGTTTGCAAACTACCCATCTGGCAAGGGATTAATGGCTAGAATGGATGAATACATATTAATATGCTATTATTATTTCAATAATTTAATAGAAAAAACAATCTGATTTAAAAATGGACAAAAGACCTGAACAGACATTTCTCAAAAAACGACAAAAGACCAACAGGTATATGTGAAAATTGTCAACATCACTAATCATCAGAGAAGTGAGGGTCAAAACCACAATGAGATATCATCCTACCTCAGTTAAAATGACTTTGATTTAAAACAATGGATACTGGCAAGGATGTGAAGAAAGGAGAATGCTCATACACAGTCAGTGGGAATGTACAGCCCCTCTGGAAAATATAGAGGTTCCTAAAGAAACCATAAATAAAAGTACCATATGAACCATACTGCTGTGTATATTAAAACACAAAAGGAAATCAGTATATTGAAGAGCTGTCTGGATTCCCATGTTTATTGCAACATGAGTCACAGCAGCCAAGATATAGAATCAGCCTAAGGGCCTATCAAGGAATGAGGAAAGAAAATGTGGTATGTCTACACAATGGAATGTCATTCAGTCATAAGCAAGAATGAAATGCTGTCATTTGCAACAACATGGATTGAACTGAAGGAAACTGTGTTAAGTGAAATAAGCCAGGCACAGAAATACAAATAACACATATTCTCACTCATATGTGGGAGCCTAAAAAATTGATCTCACGGAAGTAGCGAGTAGAATGATGGCTACCAGAGGCTGGAAAGATAAGGAAGGAGGGGATAATAAATAGGCATTGGTTAATGCATACAAAAATACAGTCAGGTAGAAGAAATAAAAACTAATGTTTCATAGCACACTAGGATAACTATAAATAACAATAATTTATTTATATATTTCAAAATAACTAGAGGGGTAGAGTTGGAATGTTTCTAACACAAATAAATGACAAATGCTTAAGGTGATGGATATCCCAATTATCCTGTTTTGATCACTACACATTATTTCCTTGTATCAGCATATTACGTATACTCCATAAGTATATGAAAATATTACATATTCATCAAATTTAAAAATAAAAAGGTGAATCAAAACCAAAACAATAAAAAAGAAGAGAACCATGAGCCCTAGAGATAATTGGATCAGAATAGAGATTACAAAAGCTGACCCACATTAATGTAATTTTGAACATATGTATCAAGATAATTAAATGGAAAAAGGTGTGTCTTTTAAATAAATGATGTTGAAGCAACTAGACATCCATATTTCAATAAAAAAAGAAATTCTCGACCTTTACTTGACGATATACAAAAAATTACCTTGATATGGTTCCTAGCTGTAAATGTTAAGAGTTAAGAAAATGAAACACTGGAAGTAAACAACGTTCTTACAATCTTGAGTTTGACAAAGATGTCTTATACAGTACATAAAAAGATATGAACTACAAAAGAAATAAAACTGGACTTTTAAAAGTTCAACTATTTAAAAGGTTAAGAAATTGAAACAATAACCACAAACCTCAAAGATATTTCAAAACACTTGTCTGGTAAAGGATCCTTATGAGGATCATTTAAAGAACCCTAACAATTTAATTATAAGAAGACACATAATCCAAATTTTAAACTGGGCAACGTATTAAAATGAACAATGCACCAAAGATGAGAAATAATGGCAAAAAAACTTACGAAAAACTGTTCAGCATTATTAGTCCTTATGAAAATGCAAATTAAAATCACAATAAATGCCAACTACACACGTACTAATGTAAAGACAACAATTGCATAAACTCTCTTAATGCTTTTAAGGCTGCAGAACAATTGGAACGCTCATACATTGATGGTGATAAGTAAAAAGAATACTTTCACTTTGGAAAACAGTTTGAGAATTTCTTTCAAAGTTAAACATATTCTTACTAGCAATTCTACTCTTGAATAAATAGCATATGTTCTCAAAAGGACCTCTGCATTGATGTATATAGCAGAATTATCCATAATCACCAAAACTAGAGAGCACTCAAATATCCAACTGGTGACTGAATTACACAAACTGCAATGTATCCATGCAATAGGATATTACTAAGCGGTAGAAGGAACACACTTCTGTTAAATGCAACAATGTGAATGAATCTCAAAGTATTAAGCAATTTGAACAAAACCAGGTTGAAAAGGCTAAAAATAAAATTCTATATAAATGACATTCTGTGAAAGGAAAAACTGTAAAGAAAGAAACGATTACTGATTTACAGGGTCAGCACGTAAGGAGAGAAAATTGCCTACAGAGGGACTTTAGGCAACTTTTTGAAGTTTTGAAAATATTCAGTATCTTGATTGTAGTAGTTATTATATTATTGAATACTTCTGTACATCTAAAAATAGCAGATTTGACTGAATTTAAAAATCTCAAATCTGTCTACGTAACAAACATAAATGACAACAGCAAAAAAGAATGCGTCATAAACAAATGAACAAGGAAAGTCATACATTAAAAAATAAAAACTTTATGGAATATTTTCCTAGTATTTATAACAAGAAAAATCACATGTGGAATTAACTATACAAATATAATTTATTATAATATACACAGAATTATTCTGTGTACTTTCATTAAATAAAACCAAGTTTAAAAATTAAACTTCATTTCAGATATTTAAATAAGTGATTTTCTTATGTGTTATATTTATTAAGGGTTTGGTGTAATTATATAAATAACTGGGATCCTTGAATTGGGGATCATTAATTTTGTTTAAAAGTAATTTTTTTCTTTGCTTTAAAGTAAAGACCTTTATGATTTTACTAAAGTTGCTGAATTATTTCCCAATAAAAATAACTTTATAGTCAGTTTCTTCAGTTCACTATGCAATCACTGTGGCAAAATTTAAAATGTTTTACACTAAGTTACTTCAATTTTTAATCCTTTGCTCAACATTAGTAACCCTTTATTAATTTCAGCTATATTTAAAGTGAAACTCGCAGAAAAAGCTAGAAAATGTTGAAAATTGACCCAAATGTGCTTTATATTAGCCCCAAATTAAATGCTTTGGAACAATGTTATTGTATTTATTTTGGTCACGCAGTAGTTCAGTTATATATCTTTGATAGCAAATCTGTGACAGGTGTACGATAGTCACTGACCTAGATTTAACCTAGGCATGCACAGTGATGACCTAAACGTCTCATGCAGGTTACAATCTACCAGAAGGGGATTAAAAAAAAAAAAAAATTAGAATGTACTATTTAGCAAACAAGACACTTTCAAATTTGATAGAGAGGACCAGAGAAGAGAGGTTTGCATAGAGGAAGGGATCATAGCACTCACCTCAAAGACTCAGGGCATGAGCTAAAGAACAGTAAGGAGGAGTCAAGTGAACAGTTATAAAAATGGTATTTTCGGGCCTTGCGTGGTGGCTCACGCCCGTAATCCCAGCACTTTGGGAGGCTGAAGCGGACAGATCGCAAGGTCAGGAGATCGAGACCATCCTGGCTAATACGGTGAAACCCCGTCTCTACTGAAAGTACAAAAAAAATAGCAGGATGTGGTGGTGGGCGCCTGTAGTCCCAGCTACTCTGGAGGCTGAGGCAGGAGAAAGGCGTAAACCCGGGAGGCGGAGCTTGCAGTGAGCGGAGATCTGGCCACTGCACTCCAGTCTGGGCGACAGAGTGAGAAAAACAAGAAACAAAAACAGGGATATTTTCAAGAAACAAAAACGAAGTACTCTTTCTTGAATCTTCACTGTCGCATGGAGAACAGCTGGAATGTGTTGATGTAGTACCTCTTAACTGATGACTGGAAGTCTGAGTTTTATTCTCAGTATAATGAGAAACAACAAAATGTACCTAAATGTGGTAGAAATGTAATTTCTATTGTTTCTAAATAACTATGTTTTCTGCTGTGTGGAAAATAGTTTGTAATATCAAAGTGGGAATTGGAAAATCAGTTTTGAGGCCATTGTAGCAGTTGGTTCACATGAGGAAAGAAGATTGCTTGCACAAAGGCGTTGGCCTTGGAGACGGTGGAACAAACCTAGAAAGTCTTTAAACAGAGGTAAACTTTGGTAAACTTTAGTGTTAGTTAAAGTGTTGGATTTGCTACTTAAGATTTCTGTGAGAGCAGAGACATAGATTCTTAAATTGAGGTCATTGATTTTTAGATGTTACATAAATCAGGCATATAATTAAGATAATTGTTAATGATAACATATTGTGACTGAAATTTAAAGACTTTTGAGTTGTATAAAACAAGGCTTAGTTTTCTCAGGAGGTTCAAATGGACCAAGATTAGTTACCTACTCATATTAGTTCCTGTTGCAGAGTACTAGGATGGGGCAGGGAGAATGTGATGTATAATTAGGCTATATGTAGATATTGCTTGCACAAAGGTGCTGACCTTGGAGATGGTGGAACGTATCTGGAAAGTCTTTGGACAGAAGTAGACCTTGGTAAACTTTAGCGTTAGCTAAAGTATTGGATTTGCTACTTAAGATTTCTGTGAGAGCAGAGACATAGTTTCTTAAATTATATATTTTTTATATATGTATATAAAATATATATATTTCTTAGACTGATAATTCTTAGACTAATAAATAATAATAATGATTTATTATTATTATTATATAATATATTGTAGGCCGGGTGTGGTGGCTCACGTTTGAAATCCCAGCACTTTGGGAAGATGAGGCAGCCAGATCACCTGAGGTCAGGAGTTCAAGACCATCCTGGCCAACATGGTGAAACCCTATCTCTACTAAAAAAAAAATACAAAAATTAGCCAGGCTCAGCAGCTCGCACCTGTAGTCCCAGCTACTCAGGAGGCTGAGGCAGGAGAATCGCTTAAACCCAGAGGTGGAGATTGTGGTGAGCTGAGATTGCACCACTGAACTCCAGTCTGGGTGACAGAGCAAGACTTCATCTCAAAAATAATAATAATATATTATATAATATGTAGGCATATATAGGTGTATATATATATGCAACATATAGATGCATATATATATGCAACATAGACTAATAAATTATTTTACCTATTCAAATTTTATTTCAGGATATTAGACTTTGTAAAAGCATAATATTTTAGGGACTCAATGTAAAAAATCATAGATCTAAAGTATGCTTAATACATCCTAAAATAATATTAGAAGTAAGATATTTTCATAACCATATGATATGGTTTCACTCTGCGTCCCCACCGAAATTTCATGTTGAATAGTAATTTCCAGTATTGGGGGAGGTACGTGGTGGGAGGTGATTGGATCCTGGGGGTGGTTTTCCCCCTTGCTGTTCTCCTGATAGTGAGGAGTTCTCATGAGATCTGATGGTTTAAAAGTGTGTGGCACTTCACCCTTCCCCCGCTCTCTGTGAAGATGTGCTTGCTTCCTCTTAATATTACATCATGATTGTAAATGTCCTGAGGCCTCCCCAGCCATGCTTCCTTTACAGCCTGCAGAGCTGCGGGCCAATTAAACTTATTTTCTTCATAAATTACCCAGTCTCAAGTATTTCTTTATAGCAGTGCATTAATGGACAAATACATCATCTTTAGGGATTTCCTGTGAAGAGCCCTTACTGTCATGTGGAATAATCACTGCTTTAACTGATAAATTCATTCCATGGGAATACAGGTTAATGATTCTGTATCTGCTATACATGTTTACTGGAAATGAATCAATATATGCATGGTATGCTTTTGCCAACAGACTTCTGTTGGAGTTAAGGTTTACATGTAAGCAGGAGGAAGGATCTAAAATGATCTATGTGGTAATGCAGTAGACCTGGAGACATCAGTGTGGACTCATGTTTCATAAAATGTAGGTGAAGACAGTTACTCACAGAACTATTTATACATCATAAATATAGATCTGTCTATCATCTATCTATAGGTCTATCTGTCTGTCTATCTATCTATCTATCTATCTATCTATCTATCTATCTATCTATCTATCTGTCCTATCTGTCTGTCTATATGATGTTTTCTTGCTCTGGTAGTTAAGAAAACCTAGAAGCAAGGGCATCCAAGTAGCCACAAGCATATTCAGCACTCAGATCTCAGCTTCTAATAACATTCTGTAATAAAAGTTTCCTTGGAAAAATGGCTGACGCCAAAACTAAGGCAAAAAAGAAAATATACAAGATGAGACTTCAGTATCTTGTTGTGAAAGAAAATAAGGAAGTCCCCCTCAACAAAACCAAGTTACCTTAATGCGGAGGTAGTAAAGGAAAGAAGGAGCCAGGAGAAAGATCTCCCAATGGCCAAAGCAGAAAACATTTGAGTAACAAAATAAATATTATGGTGTTTAATCCAAATTATAAAATAAATATCCACAAATTCATACTAATATAAATAAATGCCTGAATAAATAAATAATGGGAGAAGAGACAAATATCTCATGCAGAAGAATCCCTAATGTATTTATATGCCCTGTCCTAAAGTTGGGGAGCATAAGCCTTCACCCCTTCAAGGTAGACTATGCTTAGTGATTTCTTTCTGAGAATGACAGTTTGGGAAGGGAGAAGAGAAATACTTTGCAGCGGAAAACTTGACAAACACTACCTCATGCAGGTGACTAAGGTCAATATCAACCATGAAAAATTATTTCAATACCCTGATATCATGCTTGTAAGTAGGTACAATATAAAGAAATGACACTTCTGTGGTATTCTGCCCCCAAACCCATAACCACAGTAAACTATGATGCAAAATCCTTGACAAATTCCAAAATATAGATACCCTGCAAAATACACACCCAGTATTCCTGGACACAGTCAAGTCATCACAAGCAAGGAAGTCTGAAATACTACCACAACCAAGACAAACCTAAGGAGACCAGATGACCAAATAAAATGTTGTATCTTGGATGTAATTGAGAGACAGAAAAAGGACTTAAGACTAAACTAAGAAAATGTGAATAAAGTATAAACTTTAGTTAATGATAATGTATCAATATTGTTTCATTAATTATAACATACTAACATAAGATTTTTAAAATGAGGGAAATGGGTGTGGAATATATGGGAACTCGGAACTGTTTTCTCAATGGAAATCTAAACCTTAAAAAATAGTCTATTAAAAACATCAACAGATAATACAAAATGAAGTTCATGCTATTTTATTTCTAGACACATATTCCATAGTATTAGTCAAAAGTGAACTTCTCCTTCTCATACATCTTTTTCACCTCTGTGCATCTACCTATAAATATCAGATGTACAGTCTGACACATTTAAGGAGATTTTACTGATCTCTACAATAGTTTGCTGTCATTGCCTAACAAGCCACTCCACAACCTAGTGTCTTAAAACAATGATCATTTGTTATTGCTTTTAATGTGTTCCAGTTGTCTGGTTCTTTTGTTTACACCTGGGTCCTCTCTTGCATGTACTTACTCTAAGCTGATGATAAATTAATTGGGTCTGCTTCTGAGAATCGACTTGGTATTGGCTGCTTTGATTTCTTCTATGTGATAGCTCATTTTTCAGAAAACTGGCCTAGTCTTGTTCACATGATTGCATTTCCAGGTTTTAAAAAGAAAGTGAAAGGATAACACAACTTCGCTTCTGCCACCTTCTATTGGCCAAAGCTATCACTAGGCCAATGCACATTTGAGGGGTGGAGAAATAAATTTTACCTGTTAATGAGAGAAGCTAAAAAACATCACATTGTAAATGGACCTGGATAGAAGGGGATAAGTAATTCTGTCCATTTGTCAATCTACCACATCCGCTTCTATGGAACTAACCCCTTAGTGTTTGAATTTCACGAACTGTTTCCATCTGATCTTGTCCACTAGATTTATTATGTCAGGACAGGTGCAATGGGTACATTGTTACGTATCCACTACAGTATCTTATAGGACATTGCATTTCTTTGCAAGTTAGGAGTTCAGTAAATGTTAAATCCAAGTGTCTTCAAATTTAAAACTGTAGGATTTAGGTGTATTTTTCTAATTCCCTCAAGAAATTAAAAATATCAAACACTTTCAACAATAATAGAACCTTAGAATAAAGCTGCTGTATTATGATTCCTTTATCACTTCATAGAGAGACAAAATCCTAGTCACTCTGAGGTCTTAGTTTATTACCTTCAGCATGGTAACAGTTGTTATTGTAATGAACTCACATGATATCATCTGTGATATCTGAATAGTTTCTCAGCTTCCCAGTTCCACTGACCAGCATGCTACAAATTTGATGACATTAGACCAGTAGTCAAGTCCCAGAACCATAAATAGGCACATTAGGAATTTCACCTAGAATCAGTTTGATCATTTGACTGTCAGTCATCACAATTTACATGCCAAATTGTTGTATATTACTTTACAAATAAGTTAAGTGGAAATTTGCAAGTCAGAATTGTATGAGAGATTAAATTACTCAAATATGAGAGTATGTTTTTAAAGAAATATCAGAAAGATATATCTATATCTATATTAGATTTCTAATTTTGTTCCAAATAATAATTAAACAGATCGCTAAATATTCTCACTGTGTTAACTTTATAGTTGTTCTACATCAAGTGTAGAAATTGTTAGTTAAATACCTAAAGTGCTTATGCAGTCAGTAACAATGAAGGCATAACCTAGTGTCATATCTTTTCCTACATTGCTAACTGATTATACAAAATGTCCTTTGCTGACCAAGCTGAGAAACCATCATTCATATTAAATTAAAATGGAATGTTAGAATCCAAGAACATTGAATTGGCTGATGAATAACATCCTGAATGTCTCTTCAAGTGTTATGGATATTATAATAGGAACATTCTCTGGTACATGGCTGCTTCTTGAAAAATTAGGAAGGATTAATTTTGCTTTGTCACATAGAAAGATAAAAATAACATCACTTAGCTTAAAAAGGTGCAAATGACCCTTAATACTATTTAAAAAATATATTCTGTTTGTCGTGATCACAAGAAGAAATTAAAATAAATTGAGAAACTTTTTTTTTAGGTTTAAAGGATAAGTAAAACTGTTTCAGTATTTTCAGTTGTATATAACTTATTTTAAATGTCCTCAATGTCAGAAGTTCTAATTCACAGAATATGCCATTTGTAGGTTAAATTCTCATTTTATACTCATTTTCAGCTTATTTTTCAAGATAAATAATATGTTGGAATGAGCTAGATAATATTGAAATAAATATTTGCCTGGCATGAATGTTGGAGACCTGCAGGCTAGTCTCAATTTTCTCTTTTGAGGAATGGTATTGATTTGGTGACCCTGAAGTATGATAAAGGCAGTTTTGTTTAATAAAAAAAAGGCAAGTTTTGAGACGAGTACTTAAATTTAAATCCTGGTACATTGCTTCTGACCTTAACATAGTCATTTAATCTCTGATCCTCAGTATAAATCAGTAAAATATGAATATTTAAAACATTTTCTCATAAAATGCATTTTGATGAGATACAAACCTAAGAAGTTTGCTGTGGAGAAACAGGAGGGTGGTGTATGTTTAAATTTCATGCAAAACCAAAAGCTTTTAATACATATTAGTTCATCATTAAGTATATCATTACTGTTTATAATCTTTATACCCCCCATATTTTCTGTCTTCATTTTCTACACAGTCGGTAAATCTCTGAGCTGAGAGATACTATATAGACTTCATTTTTACTTTGAAAAAAATGGAAGTCATTTTTTAACCTGGCAATAGTTGATTGATCCCTAAGATTCAACTCCTCATCTTCCTTTTAATCATGTTCTAAATATGTATGTTGATATATCTGAGGCTATCCTCAGAGTTTGAAAATGATTTCAATGTTCCTATTAAAATTTGAACCCCTGCTGAATTCTAAAGTGTATATCATGGCAAACACTGAAGTGTCTAAATATTTTTAAATAATATTTTTTTTTCATTTTCCTTGCAATGAAATGGCATGTAAATTGAGAAACTTAAGTCACATTCCCTTGAATCACAAAAGGATTGAGCTATTCCAGGTTCAGTGGTCGCCTCCGAATATGACGCTGTTGACTTCCAGTGGTACTGATTACAGACTCAATGTCTGAGACTTAACTATAATTGGGGAGGAATAATCCTCATAAGATTCAGAAAATAGGCCACCGGAGTTGTTGTTTATTCATGGTCATTTCATTGCCAAGACACCTGATTTCTCATGGAATCCCAATGAACTTTGATGATTTGTCGTGTATCACAAGACAATGTCCTGCAAGTAGTGTGGCAAATAGTACAGAGCATTTATAGTGATGAAGACCATGAAGGAAGCATAGATTCAGAAGAATAAGAGTCCTAGATATGTCTGTACTTCTTGTGATTGTAGACTCCTCTTTATTTTTCGCCCAACCCTGTGATTGATTTAACAGTGGTTTAAAAACACACTATTCCTGAATAACAGGTACCACCAAAAATGCTATTAGCCCAAATAATGAGTATGTTCTAAATATATTAACTAGGAGACACCTGATGCACCAAAATCACATACTTACATTTTAATTTTCTTCAGTAATTTTCTAGTAACAAACCCATAAAATTCCTCTTTCTATAAAGTTACAGAAAGGGAAACTTAGCTTAAAAAGATACAGATGACCCTTGGGACTATTTTAAAATATATTCTGTTTCTCATGATCACAAGAAGAAAATAAAAGGAACTCAGAAACATTTTTAGGTCTAAAGGATAAGAAAAACTGTTAAGGATAAAGGAAACCGAAGAAACTACTTCAGTTGCAGAAAGGGAAATGTTATATGTGATTGCTTTTCTTCTTATGCATTGTCCTCAAGTTTTTCAGAGTGATTTTAGTAAAGGCTCAAGTGAGTAAGGAATAGAGACAAAGGAGATAGATCTCTGAGCCATGAAATATAAATACTACAATTTATCATTTCTATTAAGGAAATAGGGGAGATTCAAGTCAAATAGATTCCTGCTCTGAAATCTTCACACCTGACTTTCCAGGATGTACATTTTCGTATGCAGACCAGTTTCCTCTTGTTTTCTTCAGTTAATTCAAAACTACACATTTCTCTTCCCCTATACATTTTTGCTTGTTAGTGTATGTCTTGAGCTGTTTTTATATATTTTTTCCTTTCTATGAAATGATGTTTGTTTGTTTATTTTTAAGACAACTTAGGAACATGAACTTGTAGGGATGTATGATTTTACCTGACAGTTATACCACAGGTAGACTGTCAGGTTGAGAAGAGTAAATCAATAACTGGTATTTGTTTTTAAGTTAATCCTTGATAAAAATTGCTTTTTGTTAGGAGCTAGTCCTTGGCTACTAGTTTGATGCCATCTCCATTTTGGGCGTGACCTGTTTCACCAGCAAGCCTGTTACTCTCCATGACTAACTGTGTAAGTGCTCAAAATGGAATAAATTGCTTTTCTACATACAAAAAGGAAAAATAAATAAATGAAATTTAAAAATTGAGAATTACTTTTTAAATGTTTTTAAGTAAATTTAACTCATCGGTAAGTAGTGGCTAAATTTACCCATTTCCCTTAAATTAATAAATAAAAGTAAAATTTTATATGTAAAATAGATACTATTTAGAAGAAAACAAAATAAAACCTCTGTTTAAATTAGCCTTTATAGCCATTTGATGAAATTTCTGTAGCTCAAAAGGAAACAAATTGCACTTATTTATTTATTTAATAATTATTAAATTATTAAGACAAATAGTAACACAAACTATTTGTTAAGTGCTTAATATTTTGTTTGTCTGCAGTATGGATTTTTAAAAATGTGATGCTTTTGCTTATTTAAGGACAAAAATTGTCCTTAGAGGAAATGACTTATCTCTTAACTGCTGATACAGAACAGTCATGGAAATTTTTTTTTTTTTTTTTCCTACTCTATGACACATCAAATAGGTTGCATCAATACCAACAGCATCACCATTCTGGACAAATAAAGACATTCTGGTATACTCACCTGTGAGTTGACTTATATAAATGAAAACTAGCAGAGTTACAAGGCTATTTATATTTTTATAATAAGAGATTTTGACAAGTAAAACATATTTTAATATTTTTTCTATTTGGAAAGAAAATGTAAAGACCAGGACTTTGTTTGCATGAGAATAATTCCCATTACTTTTTTTTAAATACATTTTTTCCATAAAACTGAAAGGCAACACTATTTTACCTACATTAAAAGAGCAATAGCAGGCATGACATCTGAAATTTGTAACAAATAACACAGTTTTTGAATTTTGAAAAGAGATATCCAAGTTTGCTTTTAATCATCCTTATTTTTGTAAAATTTTCTGGAAGTCAATTTTGTTTTTCCAATTCCACAGTCCTTGAACAATTGAGCAATGTACTGTGAAGTTGGAACTACATTTCTTCATTTTCCAATACACCAATATACACAAGTTAGACAAGGTCCTTAACATTCCTTCTCCAGTGAAATCTAAGCTGAACCACTGTCTACAAAATGCTACTGTTATAAGGAGCACTGCACTGTGGAAAGCAGACAAGCATGAAACTAGATTTTTTCCAGCTCTCATTTATTAGTAAGAAAAATGTCTAGAGAGATAAAAAACTTTCACATGATATTCAAATTTCTACCTAGCTCTCAACAATTTAGATTATGTTCCAGGTTGATAATTAAAAGTTTATATTATACATATATATTATATAAAACTTTTAATTTGCTTTATATATAATTTGAATTATGTACATTTATATAAAAATAATTTGTGTTATAATAAATGTCTTAAATGTTAATCTTCTTTTTATAAATTGCATGAAGTATTCTATACCTTAATTTACAAAGTTTTTCTTTTTCTTTTCTTTTTTGGAGACAGGGTCTCTCTCTGTCACTCAGGCTGGAATGCGGTGGCAGGGTCATAGCTCATTGCAACCTCAAATTTCTGGGCTTACACAATCCTCTTGCTTCAGCCTCCAACAGTGCTGGGATTACAGTTGAGAGCTGCTGCACCGAGCTTGCAATACTTTTCTAAACAATCATATACTAGAAAAGAGTTGAGCAATGAATGGCATTACCGAATGTTTCTTCTGCGTAAGACACTAAGGCTGTGTAGGAAAAGTTACTAAAAACATTAACTTGCCCAAAATATATTTGAGCTTTGCTTTCAACTCCTGGGAGTTGACCTGTAAGTCTTTGGAGCATCCTTCATGGTAAGAGCTTGTTTACTCGGGGCTTTGGGCCAAGCCAGAGGGGTGTCCAAGTGAGAGAAAAGTTTCTGAGTTTTTGTTTCAGGTAAAGTCCCTTTCTGTTTATCACTAGAGACAGAAACTAAAAACCATGGCTTCAGTCTGCTAAAAGCCTAAAATAAAACAAAGCAGAACAAAAATAACAGCAACAACAAAATAAGATTGGTTGAACAAGCATATGACTTGGGCAATATGGTATTAGCTCAACCTTCCTGGTGCTGGAGTCTTTCACATCAATTATTACTTTAGTGAGACAAGGCAAGTAAACTCAATACTTAGAAATTGTGTTGATTATAATTTATGAAATAAATGAGTGAAACTAAAACAAAGAGGAGGAAGCTAGATAGAGCAAACTATATTATCAGGTTAGTATATTCTTTTGATGATAGTATGCTGAAATATTTACAGGAAATATTATTTAATAAAGTTAAAGTAAAATTCATTATATAATATAACAATTGTAAATGGAACAATTGAGTGACATTTAGATGACTGCACCTGTCTAGTTTCAAAGCACACACATCACTCCAAAGTAAAGTTCCTTAACCATTAAGCAATTTCACCCACTTCTCACTTCCTACTTCCCTGAGTTTATAGCAACTTCCAATCTGTGTTTTGTGGCTATGCATTTATATTTTGGATATTTTATATAGGTAAAATTATATAATATGTAGCCTTTTGTGTCTGTTTTTTTCCTCTTAACACAATGTTTTGGGTATTCATTCACATTGTAGCATGTATAAATATCTTAGTCATTTTTATAGTTGAATAATTCATTGCAAGAATATTCACCTTTGTTTATTCATCTACTGGTAGATATTTGGTCTGTTTCATCTTTTGGCTGTTGTGACTAGTGCCGCTATGCACATGTACTTGAGTATCTTTTTTCAAATTTTGTGAGCTATGTGGAGTTGGGAGAATTGTGGAGTCACATAGTAATTCTTTGTTTATCTTTTTGAGCCACCAAATTGTTTTTCCCAATGGCTGTGACTATACCATTTTTCATTCCCTCCAATGATGTGTGTTTTTGTTACAGCCATCCTAGTTGGTGTGATGTGGCACCTTATTGTGGTTTTGAATTGTGTTTTCCTAATGACTAATGATATCTAGCATCTTTTCATGTGCTTCTTGGTCACTTGTCTGTCTTCTTTGGAGAAATGTCTAATCAGTCCTTTGGCAATATTTTAACTTGGTCATCAGTCTTTTTGTTACTGATGTATAAAAATTCCTTATATTCTAGATAATAAATATTTACCAGATAAATAATTTGCAAACATCTTCTCCCATTCTAAGGATTTCCTTCTTATTTTCATGACAATATCCTTTGATATACCAACGTTTTAATTTTGATGAAGTCCAATTTATGTAGTTTTGTTGTTGTTGCTTTTTCTTTTGATATTATACTTAAGGCCCCAGTACTTAATCTAAGATCATGAAGATTTACCCATATGCTGACTTCTAAGAGTTGTATGATTTAAACTTCATATTTAGGTCACAAAACTATTTTGAGTAAATTTTTGCATGTGCTCTAAGGCAGGAGTCAACTTCATTCTTTTGTATGTGATATGCATTTGTCCCAGCATCGTTTGTTGAAAAGACTACTATTTTCCATTGACTAGTTTGGCACTGTATTTGAAAATCAAACGGCCATATATACATACATGTTTATTTCAGGACCCTCGGTTCTATTCCATTGGTCTGTATGCCTATCCTCATTCCATTACTGTATTGTTTTAATCACTGAACTTTGTAGTAAGTTTGGAAATTGAAAAGTGGGAGTACTCTAACTTCGTTCTTTTTTCCAAGATTGTTTTGGCTATTCAAAGCTCCTTGCAATTCCATAAGATTTTGAAGATTAACATGTCAATTTCTACAAAAAGGTCATAGGAGTTTTTATAGAAATTGCATGGAATTTGTAAATCATTTTGGATACTATTGATATCCTAAAAATATTACATCTTCTATTTCATAAACAGAATATATTTCTATTTATTTCTTTCAGCAATATTTTGTAATTTACATTGTACAAGCCTTTCACCATTTTGGTTATATTTATTCCTAGTTATTTCATTTTTTTGAATAAAAATTCTTTTGATTATTGTCAGTGATATTGTTTTCTTATTTCCCTTTTCGCATAGTTCATTGATGATGATGATACAAACACAACTGATTTTTGTTTCTTGATCACATACTCAGTAACTTTGCTGAATTGATTTACTAAATCTAGTAGTTT
This sequence comes from Macaca fascicularis, assembly GCF_037993035.2. NCBI lineage: Eukaryota > Metazoa > Chordata > Mammalia > Primates > Cercopithecidae > Macaca > Macaca fascicularis. The sequence goes on along the minus strand of NC_088380.1, from coordinate 89,180,849 downwards.
TGTGAATTGTTTAGGATTTTCTATATGTAACATATTATTTTCCTAAGGCTGTCATAACAAAGCACCACAAACTGAATGGCTTAAAGCAACAAAATTATTGTATCAGAGTTCTTGAGACTAGAAGCCTAAAACCAGTCTCCACAAGGCCATGTCTTCTCAAGGCATTGGAAAGGATCTCCCCATGACTCTTGCTAGCCTCTGGTAGTTGCTAGAAATTATTGGTATGTCTTGGTTTTTGGCAGCATGATTCCAATCCCTGCTTCCAACTTTGAATGCCTGTATTCCCTTCTGTATTCATTTATTCTTATAAGGATAATGGCCATTGGATTAAGGCCATGCTGATTCAGGATGACCTTATATTAACAGATTACATCCTCAAAGATTATATTTCCAAATAAGATCACACTCTAAAGTTCTGAGTAAACACAAACTTGGGGGAAGACACTATTCAGTTTAGTAGAGTCTGTCCTTTGGACCCCCCAAATTCACATACAGCCCAAATACAAAATGCATTCACTCCATCCCAACATGACAAAAATGTATAAACAACTCCAAGGTCAACTCTAAAACCCAAATATCTAAATATCAAGTCAGGAAAAACCCCATATTTCATCATTTAAATCATCTACGTCAAGTGTGGCTGAGACTCTGAATATGGTACATCCTGGGACAAAATTCCTCTCTACTGACAGACTTGTGATGCTAGAAAACAGGTTATACGCTTCTAAAATACAACAGTGGGGAAGGCACAGGACAGACATTTCCATTCTGAAGGGGAGAAAGTGGAAGGAATAAAGGTGTTACTGGTCTAAAGCAAGTTTACAACCCAACGGGGCCACATCTATTAGCCTTTAAAATTTGAGGGGAATGCCCTGTGGCTCAGTGTTCTGCCCTCTTATCCTCCCAGGATAGTGGCCTCTCTCAGTCTTCCAGGGTGGTGGCACTGCTGTTTTGGTTCTCCTGGATGACAGCCTTGGTGTCTTGCACACATAGGCTTTCTCAGCCCTTGCCTCTCACAGAATTCTTCAGCCCTGACTTCTGGAACCCTTGCTTTGCCCTCTGGCCTTTGCATCCATGTCTCTATCCTCAGAGTCATTATAACTTCATTTTGTCCCATTTCGGTTCCTGTCAGCCCAAGTTGGTAGTGATTCTGCTGGTACAAAATTCTCAAAACCTTTTCAGGTTTCCATGGATGTCATCTAAATCCTCGTTATTCGGACTATATGGGTGCACAGGCTCTAAATCAAATGGTTATAGATATTAACCACATTTGATTGCATATACTTTGTTTATATTACCTTTTGGAGGATCATTAAAATGCAATAAAAATTGTACACCATTATTAAAAAATAGACCTTTACAGCAAAACCTAGTGTTTGATTAAATAATTGGGTACTATTGGCTAGTCAAGTTGGTACAGAGTAAAACTAACCATCCCTAACAGCATCATATCGCCTGCAAAGTGAGATAGTTTTATATCATCCTATCCAATTTGGATGTTTTTAAATTTCTCTTTATTGTCTAATTTGTCTGGATAGAACTTCCAGTAAAATGTTGACTAGTAGGCATCCTTGTCCTTTTTCTGATCTTAAAAAGAAAGCTTTCAGTATTCACTAGTGAGCAAGATGTTAGCTGGAAATTTTAATGAAAGCACTTCATATTTAGAAAGCCTCCTTCTATTCCTTGTTGTCTGAGCCTTTTTTACATGATAAGATGTTAAGTTCTGCCAAATAATTTTTCACTTCAATTGATATGATCACGTGTTTTTCCCCTTATGTCCTCTTAGTGCACTATATTACACAGTTTGATTCTCTTAGGTTGAAACACCCTTGCATTCCTCGTACTACCTGCTTGGTTATATTGTATAATATTTTAAATATGTTGTTTGATTTTATTTGTTAGTATTTGTTGAGGACATTTGAATTATGTTTATAAGAGATATGGATCTGTAATTTTATTTTCTTTTGCTATTGTTAGCTTAGATATCTAGCCTCAAAGAATTACTTAGAAAATGTTCACTCCTCTTTTTGGAAATTATTTTAAAATTTTGGTTAATTTTTCTTTAGGTATTTGTTAGAAATCACCAGTTAAAGCCTGCTGGTCCATCCTGGACTTTCCTTTCTATTTTTTAATTTATTTAATCTATTTACATGTTATAGATTTGTTCAGATATTGTATTTCTTCTTGAGTCACTTTTGATAGTTTGTGTGTTCCTAGAAAATTGTTAATTTCATCTAGGATATCTATTTTATGGTATAAATTTTTTTCATGGTGTTCCTTTATAGTATTTTTTATTGCTGTAAGGTCAGTAGTAATATATCCACCTTTATCTCAGATTTTAATTATTTTTCTTTATTTTCTTTGTCAGTTTAGCTAAAGGCTTATACATTTTGTTGACGTTTTCAAGGAAACATTTTCTTGATTCTATTTTTTTTTTTTTCTGTTCTCTATTTTGTCAGCTTTCTCTAAACTTTATTACCTTCTGCTACCTTTAGGTTTAGTCTGTTCCTCTTCCCCCACTAGTTCCTTAAATTGTAGAGTTAGGTTATTCATTTGAGATCTTTCTTCATTTTTAATGCAGGCATTTACGATTACTTCCTAACACCTCTTTCAAAGCATCTCGTAATTTTGTAGCTTTTGTAGTTTGGTGTGCAGGAGGGATCTTCTTTTCTCAATCATGTTTTTTTCTCCCGCTTTATTCAGTGAGTAGGAGGGAAGGTTACAGTGTTACAGGATTTCTTCGGTGCTGCTTCGCCAGCTGGAAATCTCTGCGGCCATCCTGACCTCTGCCTGTGCCTCACTCGGGACTGCTGGGCTCACTCCACTGCTTGGTCCAGTAGGCTGCGCTCAGTTTGTGCCCTGGCCTGGCTCCCACGCCTGCTGCAGGACCCACGCTCAGCCTGCAGCTGGACCAGGCATGCTGTGACCAGCTTGGACGCTGGCATCTGGGCGAGGGGAATGTGGTGGCACCAGAAAACTCGGAGATGCTAGTAACTGCGGAGCCCTGAAGGGGTATACAGCTCCCTTCTGGGAAGTTCTGTGGTCTGAGCCCCCACGAAATGTTGCAGCTCTCCCTCATTCTCGCTGCCCACAGCTCAGTGAACTGGGGTGTGTTACAGCTCTTTTGGCACTTGCCATTTGGTAGGTTCTGGGTTCTTGTTTCTCCACCAAGAGGAATAAGGTAGTTGTACAGTGGAGAGTAACTAGGAAGGAGAAGAATTTTATTGAGTAACAGAAGGAAAGCTTTCAGCCAACAGAGGACCTGAGAGTGGGTGGTCCTCTGTGTGAGAGGGGGCCCAAAAGCAAGTAGCCGTCTGTGAGGCTGAGTCTGGGGTTTTTAAGGTCCAGAATGGGGAAGTGCTTGCTGAAAGGTCCAGGGGCGGGCCTGAAAAAAAGCACCATTCAATTGGCTAAATGGCATGGAGGAAGTTCTCACTCTGGTCTTGGACTCTACCGGGAACTGGCAGATAGGTTTTCAGGCTTCAAGCTGTCTTTGGCTTTAAGGTCGGGTTTCACTGGGGACCTGTCCGTGTCTGCCTAGGAATTTGTCTGTCTCCTGTTGCTATCAATAAGTTTTGGTGTGTTTTCTGTTTGTTGGTTTCTTTCTATTTTGCTTGAAGTGCTTTCTAAATCCCTTTGATATTTTTTCCTTAACCCATTGTTTTAGTGCTGTGTTTAATTTACTCCCATTTCTGAGTTTTGCTGTTTTCAAATATTAATTTCTAGCTTTAGTCAATTGTGCTTGGAGAAGATACTTTGTATAATTTCAGTATTTTTAAATTTAATAAGTCTTGTTTTGTGGACTAACATATAGTCTGTCTTAGATAATGTTCCATGAACAGTTGGGAACAATGTGTTTTCTGCTATGGTTGGATAGAGTATTCTCTTTATATCTGTTACATCTAGGTAGTTTGTATTGTTGCTCAAGTTCTTCATTTTCTTATTGACCTTCTGCCTAAATGTTGTAATCGCTATTGAAAGTTGGTTATTGAAGTCTCCAACTGTTATTGTGTTTACTTTACATACTTTGGGGCTCTGTTAATTGGTGTATACATGAAAAATGTTTGTTTTAATTAGTTGGCCCTTTAATTTACTTTGTTTCTTGCAAATGATTTGGGCTTAAATTCTATATTGTACATTATTATTTTTGCCACCCCAGCTCTTCTTGATTATGAAACATATTTTTCCATTCGTTCACTTTTAGCCTATTTGTGTCACTAGATCTAAATAAATCTCTGTAAAGAATATACAAATTGGATCACTTTTTTTGTTTGTTTGTTTTTTGAGATGGAGTCTCATTCTGTCACCCAGGCTGGGGTGCAGTGACATGATCTAGGCTCACTGCAACCTCTGTTGCCCAGATTCAAGTGATTCTCCTGCCTCAGCCTCCCAAGTAGCTGGGATTATAGGCACTTGCCACCACGCCCAGCTAAGTTTTGTAGTTTTTAATACAGATGGGGTTTCACCAACTTGGCCAAACTGGTCTTGAACTTCTGACCTCATGATCCACCCATCTGGGCCTCCCAAAGTGCTGGGATTACAGGTGTGAGCCACTGCGCCCAATCCATTTTGATAATCTCAGCAATTTTATTAGAGAGTTTGAGCTATTTACACTTAAAGTAATAACTTATAAGGAAGGAGTTACTTCAGACATTTTATTATTTATTTTCAATGCCTTCTGCCTTTTCATTTCTCAGTGCTTCCACTACAGCTTTCTTTCATGTTTAGTTGATATTGTTGTTTTTGTAGTACACTGTTTTCGAGTCCCTTCATTTCATTTTGTGTGTATATAATTGTCCATACATATTATATACATATAATGTTTATTCATTCTTTATTATACAGGTACTTATATAAACACAAAAGATAAAAAAGATAAAAACTGTTATATACAGTTATGTGTATAGTAAATACACAAAAAAGGCAATGAGAAGATAATATATATGTATACATTTGTAGAAGTGTATGTAAGTATCTATGGCTAGATAGACAACTAGATAGATAATAAATAGATAGATATTTTCTTAGTGGCTAACAGGAATTATAATTAACATACTGAATGTATAGCAATCTAGTTTTCGCTAAAGCCAACTTACCTTCAATGATATACAAATTTCTATTCCTGTAGAATTGCTTCTCCCGTTTATCTTTATGTCACAAATTACTTCTGTATATATTATTTGACAGGATAGATTTATAATTATTTTTGTTCATTTGCTTTTTAAATCATGTAGTAAATAAAAAGTGGAGTTACAAATTAAAATCACAATAATAGTTGCTTTTATATTTACCAGCGTAGTCACCTTCACCTTTTCTTATTCCTTTGTATGATTTTCACTTCTACCTAATGTCCTTTTATTTCAAGTGTAAGGGATTCCTTTAGCATTTCTTAGGTCTGTTGGTAACAAACGTCTCTTCTGTATATGCGAGCATGTCTTTTTTCCTTAGCATCTGTGCATTTTTCTTCATTTCTTTTCTTGTTTCTCAGGCTAGTTAATTGCTGTTGTGCTGTCTTTGCGTTTACTGATTCTCTGCTCTGCCTGCTCAGATCTGCTGTGAAACCCCTGTAATTATTTTATATTTCATTCAGTGACTGTTCACTTCCCGCTGGCACTGAGTCTAGAGATCAGGCAGAAATGTTCTTAGTCCTTTGCAGAATGTGTCTCTGGCCCGTAAGCATGCATGTGCTTTTCTAAATTGTCCAGTATTATGTGGGCACTTTTGAATGCTTTAATTTCATAAGGAAAAATCTCTCCCCAGATAGGTAATTTTATACTTTAACTGTAATCTTTTGCCTCTGAGAGCTACAGGGTTTTCAGTCAACTTACTTGTGTGAGCGATGCCCACCACTTACTTTTCTGCAGGCAGTTAGTGTCAAGTTGGGGAAAACAGAGGTGAGCACCTTTCCATCATCAGTGTCTCTGCCTCTGGACATGTTAGAACAAATAGACACAGTAGTGTTTTGGGGTTTCATTTTATTTATTTATTTATTTTAAATAAAATCTCACTCCATTTCCCAGGCTGGATGGAGTGCAGTGGTGTGATCTTGGCTCACTGCAACATCCGCCTCCCAGATTCAAGCAATTCTTGTGCCTTAGCCTCCCAAGTAGCTGGTACTACAGGCAGCTGACATGATGCCTTGCTAATTTTGTTTGTATTTTTAGTAGAGTTGGGATTTTGCCATGTTGGCCAGGCTGGTCTGGGGCTCCTCTGCTCAGGAAATCCACCTGCCTCGACCTTGCAAAGTGCTAGGATTATGGGCGTGAGCCACTGCACCTGGCCGAAACACAGTCTTTATTTATTTATTTGTTTATTTATTTATTTATTTATTTATTTGTTATTATACCTTTAAGTTCTGGGATACAGGTTCAGAACATACAGATTTGTTACATAGGTATATATGTGCCTTAGTGGTTTGCTGCACCCATCAATCTGTCATCTACATTAGGTACTTCTCCTAATGCTATCCCTCCTCCTGTCCCCTACTCCCGACAGGCCCTGCTGTGTGATGTTCCCCTTCCTGTGTCTATGTGTTCTCATTGTTCAATAAGGTATGTTCTGCTCCCTCTGGAAGCAGAAACTAGGGGCCCACATTGAGAATTCTGCCTTCAGTCTTCCAAATCATCAAGCTTCAGAGTAGTGGCGTTAAGGTAAGTAAAAATGCCACAAAGCTTTCCTACTATTTTTATATGACCTCTTTCTTTGTTCCGTATTTGCCTATTTGTTGTAAACATTTGACTGTTTTCCAGAGTACTGACAAAGTTGGTTCTGACAGTTACTATTTGTTTTTCAATGCTTCAGTGAGAGGAATAGCTGTTTGGAGCTTCCTACATGCTACCATTAAATTTTAATCATGGCCCTATGAAATAAATAACAATATCTATTTTGAAAAATCGGAAAGTTTTGTCAACTTGGGCTCAATAAGTTAGCCAAGGTAACAATTTTGTAGTTCTTAAGGACAAGGACAAGACACAATCATATATTTCAAGTATGCTATTTCACAATACAAAATCAGTTATTAAAAATATCTTAAAATTAAGAAAGTTATTAAAATTTGGACTCATATTTCTGAAAAAAAATGGATTGAGTTAGGCTTGTCTTTTCAAATACATCTCATTCATCCTAAAAATTCTATAAAGGTTTCACTAAACTAAAATTTATCTTTGAAACTTTTTTTGTGTTTCTGTGAATTACCCCCAATTTGAAAAATTTTGCTGTTTTCTTATTGTATTTGTTTTTTCTGTTGATTCAGCCTCTCTATTTTATTTTTTTTGTTTGTTTGTCTTTGGCTGTCGGTACAAGAGAAAAGGTCTTCTTATTGCCTTTGGGAACAGACTGGAAGCACAACAAACATTTTCATGCCCATGTGTATTGCAAATGCCACATTACAAAAGTGTCCTCCAACATAACTACAACAAGGAAGAGCAAATATCTGTTTATAGCTTATTTCTGAAGAAATATTTGCTATAATAACATACAGTAGTCATACATGACTTTTAAATATTAATTACAGTAGTCTCTCAATATACATGAGAGTGCCAAAATTCTCTACAGGTACCAAAATCCACTGATATTCAAGTCCCTTATATAAACTAATCCATGTACATATAACCTATGCACATCCTTCACTATACTTTATATTTTCTCTAGATTACTTATAATACCTAATGCAATGTAAATGATATGTAAATAGCTGTTATATTTTTTAGGAAATAATAATAAGTAAAAAGAGTCTGTATATGTTCAGTACAGAAACAATCATACTTTTTGTCTCAAAATTTTCAATTCACAGTTGGTCGAATCCACACATGCAGAATCCATAGATATGAAAGACTGATTATATTTAATATATGCCTAGTGTTTCTAAAGGCTAAATTGGAACAATATTTAGCACATGAAACTCTGTATTGTACTATGAATAATCAACAATGATCAAACCACTGCACTCCAGTCTGGGCAAGACAGTGAGACCCTATCTCTAAAAACAATACATAAAATAAACAACAATAAAAATGTATTGCAAAAGAAGCCACTCTTGTGACTGCTCAAAAGACCCTGAATTAAATAATCGTTTATATAAACATGTAATTTCTATGTGTGTTAGTTTCTACAATTTCTATTTCAAAATTAGTAGTTTACAATTTCTATTTCAAATAGAGAAAAGAAAGAGAACACACTCCTCACAGACTGCACTGTGATAGTTCTTCTGGATGTTTTTCAGTTTAAGTGATTTTGAACTCATTCCAGTATTTGCAGTTCACAGACAATTATAATTTTTTAAAGTTTCAAACACCATGATTTCTAATGATATAGGAATAATAATGTGGCTTTACCTTAAATACTATTATAAGCAGTAACAAATTGTTGAAAGAATTTAATGATGGTTCTATTTATTCCATGAAATGGAATATTATAATACAGCTTTTAAGTTTTGGTGTGAATCCAAATTCTTATCTAGAGAAGTCATTTCTGTTAACATGTGAATTAACTTTATTTCCATAATCATCTCAACTGAGAGAGTTTTAATAATTAGAAATAAACACTTTTCAATTCTTGCTGATTATTATGAAGTATTTTTTTAAACTGCAGATATTTTAGATATTATGTATCATTAAATGTTCTAATTGTGAATCTTCTCAAATGCTGTTTTCATTGTATGGTTTTGCTGATGTACAAATAAGGGTTGTGCATTTAATTTATTATAATACTGGTTCAATTTTCAATTAGTTGCTTGCACTAATTAGATATGACACTGGATTTATTTCTGTTGTTTGTTGTTTTACCTGTTTCTTTTCCTTTCATTCATAACTCTATCTGCAATTTAGCAGAAAATGTCGACCTATTTTATCTAATTGCTTTGCTTAAATTTCCTTGATTAAGAGATAGGATATAAATTCACTGTAAATAACATCTCCTTATGTTTCTAGCTAGTCATTATGTAATTGGCTCTAAAAATGTAAGGTAAAAACTCACTTCTAGATGAAATCTGTTATAATTTTTTGACACCTTCCTTATTAATCTACATCTAGACTCCTTCTTTCTCAAGCTTCTCTTTTATTCCCAAGATCTGTGTCATTTAGTTATTGAAAGTGAATACAAAATTTTCTATATGAATTGGTCTAAGCAGCTTATCACTGGTACTAGGGACTTAAGTGTTTCCCTCTCCTGCTTCCATATATATTCTGAAATGGTTTTTCTCTGTGTCCCTACCCAAATCTCATCTCCAATTGTAATCCCCACATGTCAAGGGAGGAGGTGATTGGATCATGGGAAAGGAGATTCCCCCATGCTGTTCTCGTGATAGTGAGTGAGTTCTCCTGAGATCTGATGGTCTCATAAGGCAGTTTTCCCTGTTCTTGCTTGCTGTTCTCACTCCTGCCATCATGTGAAGAAGGCTCTTGCTTTCCCTTCACTTTCTGCCATGATTGTAAGTTTCCTGAGGACTCCCCAGCTGTGGAGAATTGTGAGTCAATTAAACCTCTTTCCTTTATAAACTACCCAGTCTTGAGTATTTCTGTATAGTAATATGAGAACGAAATAATACATATGCATTCACCAAAAGGGAAAAATAAAGCTTGTTTACTTATTCTCAATATCACCTAATGGTAAGATAATAATCTTTTATGCTTCAGAAGTTGATATTAATCTCACCTAGTGGGAAGCTAAGCACCATTATAAAAAAAATGCACTGCTGATTGTCTCTGCTTATATAAATAAAACAGTGTCCTTGCTTAAATGGTATATTGCGATGGGGCTATGATCTTTCAGAAAGTCATGAAAGCTTAAATTTATACCAAGCCCAGTGGAACCAGTTAGTTGAGACTGGTTCTTTGCACATATAACCTAATCTCTGCCTTATTATCAGAATCCCAGAACCATACAAATGTGATCAGCACAGCAACCCTGCTGATTCAGCCAATTATTCCCAAATAGATCATCCAACTGTCTAAAAAATACCAACTTTTGTAATAGTTTGATCTCATTGCTCCTCTGTATAGATCAGGCACTTTCTACAAAAAAAAAAAAAAAAAAAAAAAAAAGGAAAAGAAAATGTTTCTATAACTGTATTTAACTGTGTTTGTCTCTTCTTGCATTGTTTTAAAGAAATACCTAAGACTGGGGGATTTATAAAGAAAATAATTTTAACTGGCTCACAGTTCTGCAGGCTGTACAGGAAGCATGATGCTGGCACCTGCTCAGCTTGTGTGGAGGTCCAGGAGACTTGCAATCATGACAGAAGATGAAGGGAGAGCAGGCACATCACATGGCCAGAAAAGGAGCAAAAGAGAATGAATGAGGAGGTGCTACACAGTTTTAAACAACCATATCTCATGAGAACTCACTCACTCTTGTGAGAACAGCAACAAGGGGATAGTACTAAACCATTCAAGAAAAATCCACTCCCCTGATGCAGTCACTTCCCATAAGGCTCCATCTCTAACACTGGGGATTAAAATAAAACATGAGGTTTGGGTAGGACACATATCCAAACTGTATCAATAACTGAAGGAAGAAAACAGGCTACAGTGGCCTACTTCCAACTTCTTCAGTATGTCCATTCTTTTAATAACAGGACATGATAACTTTATTGTAATTAAGTGCTAGTTACCATGAAGTTCTCTGAGAATAATTTTTAAAGGCTTCCTCTATCTTTAGCAGGATGGGATTTTTATTCCAATCTCCCTACATCCACTTCTTTTCTTAGAAAGGACACATTTGCATTCTACCTCCTGTAATCCTGGCCAATACCAAGTTTGAGAAAACAAAGCAAATTAGCAGAGGTTCTGTAATCGTAACAATGAGGATTATGCTATGAGGGACACATACTATCAGATTAAGCAAGAGAAAAGTGTGTTGGTCTTCTAGACTTTTATTCTCTTACTCTTAACTTTATCTTAAGAAAGCCACTTTTTAATCCCATCGTTCTTTATTTACTTCTAAAGATTACGGTCTTTATGAAGAAAAGGCTACATTATCAGCTCACACCCACATCCCATGAACAAATCCATCCAGGTGAGAATATGATGTAAACAAATGCCTGAAAGATAGAGCAAGAAGTTAGAAGGGAGATGAATCAGAATCATCAGTGGTAGATAAAAGGCAAACGGTGGCAGTGAGTGTGAATCTTAAGGGAGGTGGTAGAGACGTAAGAAGTCTAGAAGACTTGTATTTTTATAATGTTATTGCTTTTGTAAAGCACATCTGTACTTGTGAATCCATAAAGAAGCAGACCAATTTCAGTTCAGGGTATGTTAGACTATCCATTGGAAACCTTCCGCACCTTAGCCATGATCTCATGAAAGCCTCAATAGTGACTTCTCTTTGATATCATTTCATTAAATGAGTATTTTTAAACTTGCAAGTTTATCTTGTGCAGTATAAGTCACCATGCTAAGATATTACTGTGGGACCTATGATTCTGAATATTTTACTTTATTTCAGAAATAAGAAGTGAGAGTAATTTTGTCTCCAGAAAGTATCATATCATTAAATATTTATAGATTAAATAGATAAATGAATGAATGAATGTTGCATCACTTACTCTTCCACTGATAATTTCTTCTATTAATTCAAACAACATATTTCACACTTACCAAAAAAGCAGGACATTCTTAGGAATAATTAATACAAGATTTTAGCACCAAAGCTCTGTATGAAGATTGAGAGCTAATAATTGCTCCAATTTCTTTAAAAGATGAAATTTCAACATTATAGTGGTATGACTACTTTATATTTTTCATTTTGTTAATGAACAGGACCTGAATCCGAACATTAATATTGTATTATTTAAAGGTACAACACAGTCCCTATCTGGAACTATATTGATTTACTGTTTCAGTTCATACATTATAATTTAATGCATCACTTATTTATGTCTTCTGTCTCCTACTAAGTTATTGTAAAGTGTTAAGTGATTAACAAAAGACAGACTAACATTCAATGAAGTGATAAAGTAAAAGTTATAGAGAACATGAGGGCAAAGCAAATCCTTGAAGAAGAGGGTTTGGATAGGGGAAAAAAGCAATTATTTAGAATTCCAAGCAGAGGACAATAGTGCATGCCATATATACCACTGTGCAAAGTTTTACATAAAAATCAGCAGAGTTTTATTATTATTATTCATTAATTTATCTATACACCAACCATTCAACAAGCATTCATAGAATTAATACTATGTTCTAAGCACCGTGCTAAGCCTTTGTGATACAGAATAAAATAATGCACTGTTATCTACAGTTGTCTTCAAACAATTCCACTGTGGGTATGACGTATGTGTAACATATTTAATATAAACCTGCATTATGCATTAAATCCTCACAGACTATAGGAGTTCATCCATAATGCAGGCTAGTGTTGAACAGATGCGGTAAACAAATGATATAAATTAAATGAGGAAGCACTGACAACACTTGTGACTTACTGAGCCATTTAAAATGAGCAGTGAGCCAAAGCAGAAGTCCTACAGAGAAATAATCAATAACGAATACATTATCATGCATGTTTCCCTAAGACAAGGGTAATAATCATGTGACATTCACTTTTGTTACTAAATAATTTTAAAGAGCCTTTTCCCCCCTCCTTATGGACTCTATCATATCTATTTCTGGTACAGAATAGAGAGATCTCAACTGCTATTAACACCATAACTCTGTTAAGACTTTAGCTGCTCAGTACATTTTCAAAATCCATCGGCTCATTTAAACCTTCAGAGGGAAAATGGCAATTGAGCATGAGTTTTACATTAAAGCAATATTGCACTGAGTAGAAGCAATGTGGTATTTCACTAGTTCATCAGTTGTGCTGTATCTTGAAAACTTACAATGGATAAATAAGCAAATACCTTGCCTTCTCTCCAACCTGAGTTTCCTATCCCTAATAATCCAGTAACATAATTTTTGTTATATTGCTAAAGGAATTATTTTTATACCCTCTTAAAATGCACCAATTAAAAAGTTATCATATATTTCTCTCCTGCCATCCTTGATTTTTACTACTCAGTATCATCTTTCTCTAGTATTTTCTTAATATGATTCAGTAGGAAAGTTACATCTATTCAACAAATGGTGATGTCATAAAATTCAACTGCATTCATTAGGTGAAAAAGCTAAAATAAAAAGAAAATAATAGTGCAGGTCATTCTGTCCACCTTGTTACTCACTGGCATTTTCTCTTGTGTTAACCAATAAGTGAAAAATGTAAGTCCAGTATCCCTCAGAAAGACTAAGTTCCCTTATGCCTTTTATAAATTGATAACTAAATCCAGTTAGTAGTATATCTTAGTGATTAAAGAAATATATGTTTGTATTTTAAATTCTGAAGTCAGGTTATGAGTACATTGCACTTCATTGTATTATTCTCTGAATAACCATATAGGTTTGAAATTTTTCATGCTACAAATTAAAATATAGAATAAAAATGTACACATGCTCACATGGTCCTCAAAATCAATTATTATTGTTTCAAAATTGGGAGAAAAACAAAATGTTTTAATACTACATGTGCCCTAAAACAAATCATCCATGTCATTTATTTACTTCTTGGAAAAATATGATATATTCCATAGTTGAAATAAATAGTTGCTTTAGTCATTTTTTATGTATCAATTTGGTTAGGCCGTAGTGTTCACTTATTCTACAAATCACAAATCTTAGATATAGCTGTGACAATATTTTGTAGATATGATTAATATCTGTAAGACATTGACTTGATAAAGGAGATTATAACAGATAATCTGGGAAAAGACCTGATTTAATCAGTTGAGTCATTTAAGAACAATAATGAAGCTTCCCTGAAAAAGAAGAAATTCTGCCTTCACATTACAGTCAGCTCATCCCCAAGAGTTTCAACATGCACTTCCTGATGGCCCACTACCCAGATTTTGGAGCTTCCTAGCTGGTTCCCGGTTCCCACATGAGTGAACCAATTCCACAATATGTATGTGTGTGTGTGTGTGCATATATTTATATAAATGTGTGTATTTATATAAATATATATACACACACTATGTCTAGTGTGTGTGTATATATAAAAAAATATATATACACATAGTATATATATATATATATAAATACACATACATATATATGCACACAGAATATATTCACATAGCTGAGACTGTGTTTTGCTTGGAATTAGACTATAAAGTCTCATATGGGCTATCATCAAATATTTTTAAATTATGCAACATTTTTTTGACATTTTCTTAAATCTGCCATGCATAGCATACATGGTTTTTTTGCATACAGATGATTTCCACAGTGTAAGTGCATGATAAAATTTGATAATCATCAAGCTACAAAATGAAAAAGAAAGAAAGAAAGAGAAAGAAAGAAAGAAAGAAAGAAAGAAAGAAAGAAAGAAAGAAAGAAAGAAAGAAAGAAAGAAAGAAAGAAAGAAAGAGAGAAAGGAAGGAAGGAAGGAAGGGAGGGAGGGAGGAAGGAAGGAAGGGAGGGAGGGAGGGAAAGAAAGAAAGAAAAAGAAAGCAAAGAAAGAAAGAAAAAGAAAGAAAGATTTCGCAACAAAAATCCAAATTTTCAAAATATTTAACTTTTAAGATAACTTTTTCTAATCTTTCAGTTACTAGGTGATATACAGGTAATTACAAATTTACATACAGGGCTTATGTTTATACCATTGTGTTTTAATATTAAGTATCTATTACCTTTATACTTAATATGATGACTAAGCAAAGATTCATCTTGTTGGGACAGAAGGAGGAAAAAATATCTGATGTTATCAACAAATTATGAAACTTTTCATGACTTGATCTCTCTCTACCTCCTTATTTGACTGATTATAAGAAATGAAATATCATCCTCACTTTCCTTTAGTTCTTTAATTCCTGGGGATGAAACTCATCGTGGTTCACTTCTTACTGCCCAATTTCAAAGAGAAATTTCACACATTCATGGAGATCTCTTTTCAGCATTGGGAAGCATTAAATAAATTTTAAAAATAATAAAATATCCCTATATCATATATGATGTCACATATATGATATCATATATCATATATCTCTAAGGACCTGTAGGTCAACACACTCCTTTCTACTAACTCGGCACCTGGTTATTGTAGACTCAAGAAACAAAAGTCATTTGTTCTGTTGGCCATTGATTTCACTCTATCTAGGCAATTTTCCATCATTTTCTCTTGGGACTTACTCTGCAATATGCTTCCAAACTCTGGACAAGACAAGATAAGTCGCATTACCTTTTACACCTCATTAGCTTTAACAACTACATGGCTAGCGCTTACACAAACACCGTCTTACCTGCTTTCTGTTCCTCACTATATTGCCTTCCTGCTGTTTTTACAGATGGCATTTAAGTAGTGCTATTCTGAGGTATATCATCATTACTGCATCATTGTCACAGACTTGTTCACACAATTCTGGGAACAAAAGCTACCTTGAAAAAAATTACAATCAAAATACCAAGAATTTATATACCACAAATTAAAAAAAAAAAAAAAACTACCAACATTTATGACTACCAACATTTTCCAAAACTTTGGAAAGAAATTATTATTACCTTATTTTTACTTGCATTATTTTACTGATAAACAGTTTCATGCAAAATTGAACACATTTGTTAATACAGTAAAATTATCTTTTGTTGTTTCTTCATAGAGTATGCCTCCATCATAACTAAAATATTTATGATGATGCTTTGCTCCACTTTCATATAATATTTGTAGGTAACTGTTTAAATTTCTGCCACTGTTTAATGGTTACCTATAAGAGTTATCTATTGTTGAAAAAAAACGTAAGGTGTCTCTTTTTATGGTCACAGTGAAAGCATGAAACCAGACATTTAATTTGTAAGTAGATAGAACCAGATGCAAAGTAAAATGGAGATCAACTCTTAAAAAAGAAGAAGAAGAAGAAGAAGAAGAAGAAGAAGAAGAAGAAGAAGAAGAAGAAGAAGAAGAAGAAGAAGAGGAAGAAGAAGAAGAAGAAGAGGAAGAAGAAGAAGAAGAAGAAGAAGAAGAAGAAGAAGAAGAAGAAGAAGAAGAAGAAGAAGAAGAAGAAGAAGAAGAAGAAGAAGAAGAAGAAGAAAACAACAAAATAAATACAGTAAAAGAAAATCCTGAGGTTATGGCCCAGATAGCTGACTAGAAGCTGCTAGTATGCACCTCTCTAATGGAGAGAAATGGAAGGGGTGAGTAAATACAGCACCTTCAACTGAAACATCCAGGTGCATGCACTGGGTCTCATCCAGGAAACAACTGGACCCGCAGAGAAAGTAGTAAAGAAAGTCAGCATGACAGCCCACTTGGGAATGACACAGCGTCAGAGAAGCCCAGGAAAGCAATGACTGAGTGAGTAACCCCAGAGATTCACGCTTCTCCCAAAGATGTTTGCGACTCTTGGGTCAGGAGATCCCCTCATGAATCCACCCCACCAGGGCCTTCATTCTGGCATGCAGAGCTATGTGGAGTCTCCACAGAATAGCCACTCAGGCACACGTGGAGCCCCGGGAGCCTTAGTTACCCAAGCTTCCTGGGATAAGTGACTGCAACTCCTGCAAAGTGGGAGGTTGGATCCCCATACATACCCCTAGGAAAAGGGCTTAATCCAGAAAGCTGAGCAGCAATGGTCTGTCGGTCACACTTCCAAAACCCCGTGCAGGATAAGATCCACAGCCATCAGCAGCAGCGTTGCAACTCCCTGAGATGGAGCTCTCTTTGCCATCTTTGCTGTACCACAGCTTTAGCTGTTTTTGCCTTTGGGCTCTAGGGAGGCTGAGGCAACTAGACACTGGAGAGGTTTCCAGTACACTTCGTAACTCTACGAAGAAGTGGCCAGAATACTTTATTTGAATGGAACACAGATCTCATTTCTCTTAACTGTGTGGAATCTCCAGACCAGGGTCTACAGTCGCCCCTGCTGGTGTTTTTCCACTGACAGCAGTTCAAACCTTCCTGGGATGGAGTTCCCAGAGGGAGGGTTGGGCTGCAATTTTTGCTGTTTCACAGCCTTAGTCATTCTTACCTTTGGGCTTTGGAGAATCTGAGGCTACTAGGGTATAGAACGGACCACCAGCACAGCGTAGCTGCTTTACAAAAGAAACAGCCAAGGCTGGACGTGGTGGCTCACGCCTGTTATCCCAGCACTTTGGGAAGCCGAGGCGGGCAGATCACGAAGTCAGGAGTTGTAGACCAGTCTGACCAGCATGGTTCGAGACCAGCATGACACGGTGAAACACTGTCTCTACTAAAAATACAAAATTAGCTGGACTTGGTGGTGTGTGCCTGTAATCCCAGCTACTCAGGAAGATGAGGCAGGAGAATTGCTTGAACCTGGGAGGTGGAGGTTGCAGTGAGCGGAGATCGTGCCATTGCACTCCAGCCTGGACAATAGAGAGACTCCATCTCAATAATAATAATAATAATAATAATAATATTTAAATTAATAATTTAATAAATAAATAATTTAATTAATTTAATAATAATTAAATTAAATTAAAGCAGCCAGACTGCTTTCTTACATGGGTCCCTGATCCCATTTCTCCTCACTGGGCAGGAGCTCCTCAGGGGTCTCCAGCTACCCTGCTGGTGTTTTCTGGCTGGCAGCACTTTCAAACCTCCCTGTGAAGGAGCTCTCAGAGGGAAGGGTGGACTACCATCCTTGCTGTTTAGCAGCCTTACCTGGTGTTGCCTTCAATCTTTAGAGAGTCGGAAGTGACCAGGGCTGGAGCAGACCCCCAGCGAAGCACAGCTACCCCATGGAAAAATGGCCAAACTGCTTTTTTATGTGGGTCCCCAATCCTGTTCCTCCTCACTGGGTGGGATCTTCTTCCTGGGGTCTCCAGCCACTTCCTGCAGGTGTATTAGGGCTGGCAACAGGCCTGTACCTCCTTGTGATGGAGCTCCCAAGGGAGGGGCAGGCCACCATCTTTGCTATTTCACAGCCTTCACTGTTGATCCCTTTAAGTACTGGAACATTTGAGGTGACTAGGCACTAGAATGGACACCCAGCACACAGCAGCAGCCCTAAGTGGCCAGACTGTTCGTTATGTGGGCCTCCAATCCCATATCTCCCAACTCGGTAGGTCCTTCAGGCCTGAGTCTCTAGAAACTCCTCGTCAGCTCTGCAGCTCCCTGGAACAGAACTTGCAGTGGTAGGGGCAGGTTGCTATGTTTCCTGTCTTACAGCCCTTGACCTTGCTGTCTCCAGACTGGATTGTCTGTGGGGCCGAGAAGCAGGTCCAGACCCCCAGCATGGAGCAACTATGTGTTAGTCCATTTTTACACTGCTGATGAAGACATACCCGAGACTGGGTAATTTATAAAGGAAAAGAGATTTAATGGACTCAAAGTTCTACATGGCTGGGGAGGCCTCACAATCATGGCAGAAGGCAAAAGGCACATCGTACATGGCAGCAGGCACAGACAGAATGAGAAGCAAGTGAAAGGGAAACCCCTTGGGAAACCATCAGACTCCCTGAGAGTTATTCACTACCATGAGAAAAATATGGGGGCAACTGCCCCCATGTTTAAATTATCTCCCACCGGTTTTTTCCCACAACCCATTGGACTCATGGGAGCTAAAATTCAAGATGATTTTAGGTGAGGACACAGCCAAAGCATAGCATTTTGCCCTTGGCCCTTCCCAAATCTCATGTCCAACATTTCAAAACCAATCATGCTTTCCCAACAGTCCCCCAAAGTCTTAACTCATTTTAGCATTAATTCAAAAGTCCACAGTCAAAAGTCTCATCTGAGACAAGGCAAGTCCCATCTGCCTATGAGCCTGTAAAATCGAAAGCAAGTTGGTTACTTCCTAGATACAATGGGGGTACAGGTATTGGGTAAATACAGCCATTCCAAATGAGAGAAATTTGAAAATAAATAAATAAATAAATAAATAAAACAGCTACAGGCCCCATGGAAGTCCAGAATTTAGTGGGGCAATCAAATCTTAAAAATCCAAACTGATCTCATTTGAGTTCATGTCTCTTATCCAGGTCATGCTGATGCAAGAAGGGGGTTCCCATGGTCTTGAGCAGCTTTGCTTCTGTGGCTTTGCAGGGTTACAGCCTCCCTCTCAGCTGTTTTCACAGGCTGGCACTGAGTGTCTGTGGTTTTTCCAGGTGCATGGTACAGACTGTCAGTGGAATCTATCATTCTGGGTTCTGGAGAACAGTGGCCCTCTTCTCACAGTTCCACTAGGCAGTGCCGCAGTGGGAACTCTGTGTGGGGGTTTCAACCCCACATTTCGCTTCTGCACCGCCCTAGAAGAGATTCTCAAGGAGGGCCGCGCCCCAGCAGTCCACCTCTGCCTAGACATACAGGCATTTCCGTACATCATCTGAGATTTAAGTGGAGGTTACCAAACCTCAATTCTTGACTTCTGTGCACCGGCAGGCTCAACATCACGTTGAAGCTGCCAAGGCTTGTACCCTCGTGCCATCTGAAGTCATGGCCCAAGCTGTACTTTAGCCTCTATTAGCCATGACTGGAGTGGCTGGGATGCAGGACACCAAGTTCCTAGGCTGCACACAGCAGGGGAGCTCTGGGCCAAGCCCATTTTCTCCTAGGCCTCCTGGCCTGGATGGGAGGAGGTGCCACAAAGGTCTCTGACCTGCCCTGGAGACACTTTCCCCTTTGTCTTGGTGATTAACATTTGGCTTCACGTTACTTATGCAAATTTCTGCAAGAGGCTTCAATTTCTCCTCAAAAAATGGGTTTTTCTTTTCTATCCCATTGCAGGCTGCAAATTTTTTGAATTTTCATCCTGTTTTCCTTTTAAAATGGAATGCTTTTAACAGCACCCAGGTCACTTCTTGAATGCATTGAGGCTTAGAATTTCTTCTACCAGATACCCTTTAAGTTCAAAATTCCACATATCTCTAGGGCAGGGACAAAGTGCCACCAGTCTCTTTGCTAAAACATAGCAACATTTACCTTTACTCCAGTTCTCAACAACTTCCTCATCTCCGTTGGAGACCACCTCAGCCTGGATTTCATTGTCTATGTCATTGTCTGCATTTTGGTCACAGCCATTCAGCAAGTCTCTAAGAAGTTTCAAAGTTTCCCACATTTTCCTTTCTTCTATCTGAGCCCTCCAAAATATTCCAATCACTGCCTGTTACTGCTTCCACATTTTTGGTTATCTTTACAGCAATGCCCCACTCTCCCAGTACCAATTTACTGCATTCACACTGCTGACATTAAATTCACAATTTGCCATTTTCACACTGCTGATGAAGACATACCTCAGACTGGGTAATTTATAAAGGAAAAGAGGTTTAATGGACTCATGGTTCCATGTGGCTTAGGAGGGCTCATAATCATGGCAGAAGGTAAAAGGTAGGTCTTACATGGCAAGCAGGCAGAGAATGAGAATCAAGTGAAAAGGGAAACCCCTTATAAAACCATCAGATCTCATGAGACTTATTCACTACCATGAAAACAGCATGAGGGGAACCACCCCCATGATTCAATTATCACCCACCTGGCCCCTCCCTCAATACATGGGAATTATGGGAGCTACAATTCAAGATGAGATTTGGAGGGGATACAGCCAAATCATATCAAAATACTTAATGGAAAAGGGCCAGACTGTTCTTCACACAGGCTCTGGTCCTCAATTCTCATTGGGCAGAGCCGTGTGACCTAAGACTCCAGCACAACCACCCTCCCACTGCCTGATCACTCCAATCAGAGGCAGTCCAACATTTCTCCAAGGATAAAATTCAAGAGTCAACACACAACCCCTGCACCACTGCAGTTCCAGTGGTACCACCCTGAAAACCTTACATCTGGGGAAGGAAGGAGCCTAGTCACTATGCTGGTACCTCCAGCACACTATAGCCACCATACAAAGAGGAATCCAGCCCCTCTTCCTGGGGAACCCCCAACTACCACTCTTCACCAGGCAGGGACCCTGGCTCATGACTGTGGCACAGTCACACTACCCATGGCTGCATATTCCCACTGATAGTGTTACAGAGTTTCCCCTAGGAGAAGCCCCCAGAAGCATACAACAGTCCCTCTTCCATTGTCAGAGCAGCATTTCTATCACTGCTGTCCTCAGTCTGGGGAAGAAATAAAGAGCCTGAGGGCTACACTTGAGCTTAAAGCTTGCCACAGTCACCATATGGAGAGGTGACCAGTCTCTACTTCTGGTAAGTCCTCCATTTCCTGATCCCCAACAAGGGAAGCCCCAAGTTCATTCCAGCAGTATAGTCACCCCTCTCCACTGGCCGAATACTCCCAGTAACAGTGGCTGCATATTTCTCAGAGGTAGAGGCCCAGGGGCAACTGAAAACCTCTTTGTCACTGCCTCTGCCATGGGACTAACCCTGCTACCTTCAGAATAACAAAGGAACAAATACCCTAAATGCCTTATCCACACCTCCAAAAAGCTGTAGTCAACCCAAGGTGAGGAGGCCAGTCTATCTCCCCTGGGTCTTATCCCCACACTCTGCCCATTGCCAGGCATGAAACTCCTGAATTGGACCCACAACACTGACTCCCTCATCCTGGATTGATCACACCAAGCAATTGCTGACCTGCATCTCTCTGAGGTGAAGCCTCAAGGAGACAAGTAAAAGACCAGGGGATATAACCACTGTTAAGCTCCCTTCTCTGCTGCCTCCAAGTTGAAGAACAAATATAAACAATGAGATCACCTCAGAGCTTCAGTGAGCAGTCTGGGAGTACTAAGCCACAATCTTCAACCTAATACTGAAATGGGAGAGGAGAACACAATTTCAGAGCATTGAGAGGAAGCAAGGCTGCAACCACGAGGAAATATAGGGTAGCCAAATGACTGAGCACAAGCCTACAAACTGACCACTATGCCTAAGCACCACCTACTGGATCACACCCCAAATCTTCAACACCAAAAATACCTGACACATATGCCCTTGTGAAACCAAAGGCAAGTAATCAACTACAAATAATGACCAACCATGCACAAAGCGTCAACCCTGTGAATACAACCAGAAAAGAAGTCTACTGACTGTAATCAATCTACACTGCAGTTAAAGGCATAACCACACACAGAGAAGAGAAAGAACCAACACAAGAACTCTGGTAACTCAAAAGGCCAGAGTGTCTTATGTCTTCCAAACAATCACAATATTTCTCCAGCAAAGATTCTTAACCATGCTGAGATGACTGAAATGACAGAAATAGAATTCAGACTATGGATAGGAACAAAAATTGCTGAGATTCAGAATGGCAAAACCCAGTCCAAGGAAACTAAGAATCACAATAAAATGATACAGGGGCTGAAAGAAAAAATGACTGGTGTAAAAAGGAATCTAACTGATCTGATAGAGCTTGAAAACACATTGCAAGAATTTCACAGTGCAACTGCAAGTATTAACAGCAGAAAAGATCATGCTGAGGAAAGAATCTCAGAACTTGAAGACTGACTGTCTGAAATAAGACAGTAAGACAAAAAATAAAGAAAAGAATGAAAATGAATGATAAAAACCTCCAAGAAACATGGGATTACATAAAGAGGCCAAATCTATGAATCATTGGCATCCCTGAAAGAGATGTAAAGAAAGAAAACAACTTGGAAAACATATTACAGGATATCGTCCGTGAAAACTTCTCAACCCCTGTAGCGAGGCAAACAGTAAAATTTCAGAAATACAGAGAACCCCTGCAAGATTTTACAAAAGAAGATCATCCCCAAGGTAAATAATCATCAGATTTTCCAAGGCAGAAGCAAAAGAAATAATGTTAAAGGCAAGTAGAAAAAAAGGGCAGGTCACCTTCAAAGTGAACCCCTTCAGGCTAACAGTGGACCTCTCAGCAGAAACCCTACAAGTCAGAAGTGACTGCGACTCTATATTCAACATACTTAAATTAAAATATCAACCAAGAATTTAATATCCAGCCAAACTAAGCTTCCTAAGTGAAGGAAAAATAAGATCTTTTTCAGATAAGCAAATGCTGAGGGACATTGTTACCATGAGATTCGCCTTATGAGAGATCTTGAATGGAGCACTAAAATTTGGAAAGCAAAGACCATTACCAGCCAATACAGAAACACACCTAAGTACACAGAGCAGTGACACCATAATGCAGCCAAATAAACAAGCCAGCTTAATAAGCAGCTAACAATACAATGATAGAATCAGATCCACACATATCAATACTAACCTTGAATGTAAATGGGTTACATACCCCATTTAAAAGAGAGTGGCAAGTTGGATAAAAAAGCAAGACCCAATGGTGTGCTATCTTCAAGAGACCCAACTCACACACAATGACACACATAGGCTCAAAATAAAGGGATGGATGAAAATTTACCAAGAAAATGGAAATCCAAAGAAAAGCAAGGGTTATTACATTAATTACAGACAAAACAGAGTTTAAACCAACAAAAATTAAAAAAGACAAAGTAGAACACTACATAATGATAAAGGATTCAATTCAACAAGAAGACTTAACTATCCAAATACATATGCACCCAACATAGAAGCACAAACATTTATAAAGCAAGGTCTTAGAGACCTACAAAGAGACTTAGACTCTCACACAATAAGAATGGGAGTCTTCAACACTCCCCTCACAGTATTAGACAGATCATAAAGGCAGAAAATTGACAAAGAAATTCAGGACTTGAATTCAACATTGGACCAAATGGATCTGATAGACCTCTGTAGACTCACCATCCCAAAACAACAGAATGTGGATTCTTTTCTTCACCACATGACACTTACTCTAAAATCAACTACGCAATTGGACATAAAACAATTCTCAGTAAATTCAAAGAACTGAAATTATATCAAACACACTCTCAGACCACAGCAAGATAAAAATAGAAATCAAGATAAAAGTTCACTCAAAACCATGCAATTACATGGAGATTAAACATGATCCTGAATGGCTTTGGAGTACATAATAAAATTAAAGTAGAAATTAGGAAGTTCTTTGAATCTAATGAAAACAAAGATACAACATTCCAGAATCTCTGGGACACAACTATGCAGTGTTAAGAGAACAATATATAGGAATAAATTCCCACATCAAAAAGTTAGAAAGATCTCAAATTAATATCCTGACATCACAATGAAAAGAGCTACAAAAAGCAAGATAAAATCAGCTTCAAATCTAGCAGAAGACAAGAAATAAAATCACAGCTGAACTCAAGATCAGGTCAAGACACAAAAATAATTTCAAAATATCAAGGAACCTGGGAGTTGTGGTGTTTTTTCTTTTTTTGTTTGTTTGTTTTTTGGTTTTGAAAATAATTTAATAAGATAGATAGGCTGCCAGCTAGATTAATAAAGGAGAAAGACAGAAGCTCCAAATAAACACAACCAGAAATGCCAAGGAGGATATTTCCACTAACCCCACAGAAATACAAACAACCATCAGAGACTACTATGATCACTTCTATGCACACAAACTGGACAACTTGGAAGTGCTGAATTAATTCCTGGACACATCCACCCTCCCAAGACTGAACCAGAAAGAAACTCATTCCCTGCACAGATCAATAATAAACTCCAAAATTGAATCTGTAATGAGTATCCTACAAACCAAAAAAAAAAAAAAAAAAAAAAAAAGCCCAGGACCAAATGTATTCACAGCCGAATTCTAATAGATGTATAAGGATGAGCTGATACCATTCCTACTGAAACTATTCCAAAAAGTTGAGGTGGAGTGACTCCCTCCCAACTAATTCTATGAGGCCAGCATCATCCTGATACCAAAATCTGGCAATTTAAATCAATCAACTTAGCTTCGCCAGTAGGTAAAACACTTTGGTATTGTTTGCTGTGATTAGAAATTTAGATTGTATCCCTTGCAGTCTGAATGATTCATCAGTTTTGCTTCTGTACCTCTTGGTAAATATGACACTACTCACTTGCTCTCATCAGAGAAAAATATCGTTTGATCCTTTATTTTAAATTCTTTCTTGACAATATTTTTAAAGATGATTAAAATTTGTGTAAAACTTATCATTACTGAATTGGCCTAAGTAAAAATTACTGTGGAAGACAGAAAATGATGGAGATTAAATAGGCATATTAAAAATTTCAGATTCTTCATTTTCATCTTTTTCCAGGCAAGCCTGGCTGAAATTAAACTCTAATTTGGAGGGAAAAGAAGAAGCAGCAAATACTGTCACCGCTAATTAATGGATGTCATTTCATTCTACTGAAAATTATTTTATACTTAGCTAGAAGTGAGCCTTTTGTCTTTGAGTGTGAGAGAAACAATAACCCCCAATTGTTTCTGCTGGCATTCTGCCGCTTAAGATAAGACCCTATCAAATCTCCATAGTCACTGTCAAACTTTCTCCTCTCCTGCCCCCATTATCTCCAAAAAATCAAGTGCATTTCTTTTTCCTTGCTGGAAGGAAGGAACATGCCATTTTCAGTGTCTGAGTTGGTACCTCAGAGAACAATCAATTATTGATTGTGTGAGATTTTATAAATAAAGCCAAATGTAGGCAGGTGATTAATCATTCATTTCTGGTTCACCTTGAGAGAACAGTACAATGATAATAAAAGCAAACCATTGTCTGTGTTTCCTGTTCATTCTCTGCGTGTTCAGGAAATGCATGCTCTCTACAGTTTATATGGATTCTTGGACTCTCAGCTGACCCATTTGGTGTGGAAAATCACCCAGAAAGAGAAAAATAATGTCTTGTGAATACCTACTACGTGTCAGGAACTGTGTAACTACGTGGATTGCCCCATCTTCTTCCTCTTATTTAAAATGAGACTTATATGACCAACTTCCAATCCTGATTGCATGACCTCCTATTTCACCTTGGGCAAGTTGTTAAAACTCTTTTTGATTCATTTTCCTCCTGTCCTCCTGTCCAAAACTATTTTATTATGAAACTATTTTATAAGATTGTTACAATAAAACACAAACAGGAACACACACAGACACACACACACAGACACACACACACACACACACTTTACCAGTCAAGGTTCTACCACAGAAGCAGAAGCAGTAAGGGAGGATATTTACATACATGTTTATAGTAAGAAATATTACATCTGCACTAACATAACTAATTGTGCCTTACACAATTTAAGAAGCTAATTAAGCAATCCCTGCAAGGCTGTCTTCTCCAAGTCTGATGCTGGAGCTCTGAGTCCACAAGGCAGGCAGTCACGAGGGGAAGATGGATGTGACGTGAGTCAGATCAAGGACAGGCGAGAATTCATATACATGATCTAAAACTCCACTGAAGCCAGTAGCTGCTTTTGTTGCCCCTGACCTTGGCAGTAATGGCAGACTTCAGGAACGGGGCATTTGACACAGAACTAAACACACATTTGGTTCACAGATGCAAGAAACTGATAGGTGAGCTTGAGAAGGGAGAGCAACTGTTGCTTCACACCAATGAGGTGAATCAGCTGCTCACGAACAATGTATATGTGTGCTGCAAAATAGTTGCTGCTCCCCTTTGGCTTTCAAAATATACCAAGAATTGTCCTTGTGGTTTTTCCTAAAGAGAATGTCTTTCCTAAGGAGAACATACAGGAAAGTGAATGCTGGAAAATGTGGCTCATCCTAGCTAATTTGACATTATGACAGCATCAAACACAGATACATAAATACCGCATGTACAAATATACTCGAGTTTCTTTGACTAGTTAAGAGTTTCTGTTGCATTCTTTTGTTTCCATTTCTAAATTTCCACCTATGAAATTAATAAGATTGTGATTCAGGACACATGAGTTTCAGGACAGATTTTATGGGGAAGGGGTGATAAAGAAGACCATTTATAAAATTTAAAGAGTGAAGTAGTCAGATTTAGAACAAGTGCAAATTGACATAAAATTACAATTTATAATAGATTTATTTTTCAAACTTCAAATTTACCAAAATCTATGAAAAGTTGAAATTTCTAATTTTTGTAAAACTGGTGGTAGGTCTGTCTCTTTCCCTATTAAGATAAATGGTGCCCACTAAATCCCTGCTCTCTTATATAAAAAGTCATCCGGGAACGTAGCTCCAAATTCTCTGAGTACTTATTTTTTCAATCAGCTTCAAGGAGGATAGATTTTATTTTGAGATAAGGATTCATTTTGCATGTGGATTCCATACAGAGTGATTTTATTTTTTTCTGAATGGAAGGTTCCTTTGATGTTCTGGACAGCATAAACTTACAATTAACTGCTCAATTAAGTTTACTTTCAGATAAACAAGTATAAATTCGGTACTCTGGCAGTATGTTGAACCACTTAACTTTTCATGACTGTTTTATTTTTGAGGTAAGAGTATTAGTTTTGTTCTTTTTTCCAGCTTTATTGAGCTATAATTGACAAATAAAATTATATATGTTTAAAGTGTATAATGGGATGATTTGTTATCTATGCACATTGTGAAATGATTACCAGGATCAATTTAATTAATATATTAATCACTTGATATCATTCCCTTTTTGTGAGGATCTTTTTTAGCAAATGTCAAGTGTACAATACAATATTATTAACTGTCATCCTTATGTGGTATATTAGATTCTCAGAACTCATTTTATAACTGAATGTTTATAAAATTTGACCAACATCTCCCCACTTCCTCCATTCACAAATCCCTAGCAATCACTCTTCTTTTCTCTGTTTCTGTAAGTTTGTCCTTTTTTTTTTTAAGATTACACGGTAAATGATGCCATACAATAGTTATCTTTCTCTGTCTAGCTTATTTCACTTAGCAGAATACCCTCCAGGTTTAGCCATGTTGTCACAAATCGCAGGACTTCCTTTTTTGTAAGTATAAACAAACAATATTTTATTGTGTTTGTGTATAAATAGCTATATAAATCTATATCACATTTTATTCATTCGTCTAATGACAGACACTTAAGTAGTTTGCATATGTTGACTACTGTGAAGAGTGCTACAATAAACATGGTTGCTTGGGTAACTTTTTGAGATACTGATTTCTTCTCCTTTGGACATATACCCAGAAATTAAATTGCTCTATCATATGGCAGATCTATTTTTCATTTCATGAATAACCTCCATACAGTCTTCCATAGTGGCTGTGCCAATTTACATTCCCACCAACAGTGTACAACTATTCTCAGCATCCTCACCAACATTTGTTATATCTTGTCTTTTTTATAATAACTATTCTAATATGTATGAAGTGACAATACATCATTGCTTCTGTTCTTAATAGTAATCAATAAGTAATTAGTTAAACTGTTCTAATTTACTCTTAAAATACCTGTTGCATTTTGGCCCATTGTGCTTTGGGTTTTCATGGCCTTGAAACTTCACAGTAATAAGTCCTGAATGGTTAGAGCAGAAAGTTTCAATATAATCTATACAATATTAACTAAGATAATATTTTAAAAGATGTTTTCAGATCCTTTAGAATGGAATTTTGATTTAACATAAGATCTGCTGTGGAGACCAGGATGCACTTTTAACAAAAAAGAAGTAATTTGCCAGTGGGTTTTCTTAGGATCACACTTTGAGAACATTACTTTAGAATAAAGTTTGATTTCAAGTTAGGGCTGACGATAGAAAGAGAGAGGTATCTGTAGGTGTATATAGTTGCAGCAGAAACAGAGAATTTACAAAGTGGGTGTGAAGAACGTTGAGGAAATATCTTCCTCTATTCACAAATTTTTGCCTAAGTACTCTTGGTATCTGCTTGCTTAGTTTTTCTCAGTAATGCATGTGGAGTTTTTCCAATTTGCTTTTTTGCATCTAATGAGGTGATTGCATGGATTTTGTCCTTTATTCTGAGTGGTAGCCAAGGTCCTCTTGAGTTCCAGAAAAAAATGGTAGTAGACCATGCTTCATTTCTGGGAAGTTACTAACAATAATAAATCAGACGACGTTTGTTTCTGAATCAAAATTGCTTCTAGCAATTTAAAGGAAATATATATTCTTACAAAGATAAGAACTCTTGAATTCCATGTGATAAATAAGGAATTATCATATTTAGATAGTTAGGGGTCATTTTAGTTAAAACTGAAAGTTACTCAAGGCCTTTAGTTGTTTTTACTTCTTGACTGTACTGTACAACTTTTTATGTAATCTTTCTGTAACCTTCTAAACTTTTCCTTAAGGTTTATTATTTTCTTAACTGTTAAGTTTAGGCATATTCAGCATGTCTCATATTTGATTGCTATTCACCATTTTAATTTCAGGAAAACCATAATACACAAATAGAAAGTAAATCAACTTGAAAAACTACAAATTCCTGTTTATAGTATGTATAGGGGAAAAGCATGAAAGCAACTATCCATCATATCGTACCATTGCTTAAAATCCCACAAGATGTGATATTTAAGGAACTGATTTTTTATAGCATATTAAGACTCAGAGACTAGAAAAGACAATTATCATTACATGAAAACCGATGAATGTAGATAATTTCTGCAAATTGATAGCTTCATTCTTAAATAATTTAAATTATGCACTTGCTTATAGAGGTTTTTTTATTGGAGGAATTTGGACATTTTGATTGGAAAGTCAGAGTTAAGAGGTCATATTGTCTATGAAACGAAAGGAACTTTAAAAAATTGTAAATAGCTACATTTCACTGTTTTAATGCTCCTTTATTATTCTATTATAAATATAATATTATTCATATAAATATATCCAATATTTTGGATTGCTCACTATTGTAGACAATTTATGATGTATTAGCATTACTTAATTTAACCTTCATGGCAGCCCAAAAACTTATATAAATAAGTAGTTTTACTTATAGCCAGAGTATAAATAAGAAATCATAAAATAAATTGAAATGAAATTGCTAAATGTCAATAACTTTTCAAAGTTTTAAAAGTATGTATTTTCATTCTATCTGCTTAACATAAGGCTGTGGGGTAATCACTTAGTTCAATGTAATGAATGGCTTTGCTTTTTCCCTTTAAGTTTCTTCTGTTGGAACTCTAGTGGACAAAGTCAAGTAAGGATTACTTCTCAAATCATGACATATTATGAACACCGGTCTGAAAAAAACCATGCTCTTATTTAATTTACTTATAGCTTTTTGTCTTTATTCCCTATGCCAATTTCCCTTCAGTTTCATTATTCATGATTCTAATATAGTTAACGTCTCTCTTTTAGTTTTAATGGATTTTTGTAAATATTGTCTTGTGTCCTATTCATGTATGTTTATTCTAATAAAACATATCATAGCACAACTCTTCTTTTTCATTCTTCATCCCCACTTAGTATGTTAAAAAGTCTTATTTACCTACGTTGCTATGGAAAAATGTAATCCATTGCTTCTAATTATTCTTAATACTCCATAATACCTATACACTCTCGCTTAGGTGAACAGTGTGAGATTTTTTTCTAATTCCTCAATATTATGATGACAATAATTCAGCACTGAATATTGCTGAGTATATGCCCATAGGGGAAATATATTCAGCAATAATTTATGAAGAGGTAGAAGAAATAAGATCGAGTATTCATTCGTACAATAGGGTGACTGTACTTAACAAAAGTGTATTGCATATTTCAAAGTAATGGAAAGGTAGAATTAGGATGTTCCTAACATAAAGAAATAATAAATGTTTGAGGTGATAAATATTCCAGTAGTCCTTATTTGATTATATTGTATGCTTGTATCAAAATATCACATGTACAAATATACTCGAGTTTCTTTGACTAGTTAAGAGTTTCTGTTGCATTGTTTTGTTTCCATTTTTAAATTTCCACCTATGAAATTAATAAGATTGTGATTCAGGACACATGAGTTTCAGGACAGATTTTATGGGGAAGGGGTGATAAAGAAGACCATTTATAAAATTTAAAGAGTGAAGTAGTCAGATTTAGAACAAGTGCAAATTGACATAAAATTAAAATTTATAATAGATTTATTTTTCAAACTTCAAATTTACCAAAATCCATGAAAAGTTAAAATTTCTAATCTTTGTAAAACTGGTGGCAGGTCTGTCTCTTTCCCTATTAAGATAAATGGTGCCCACTAAATCCCTGCTCTCTTATATAAAAAGTCATCCGGGAACGTAGCTCCAAATTCTCTGAGTACTTATTTTTTCAATCAGCTTCAAGGAGGATAGATTTTATTTTGAGATAAGGATTCATTTTGCATGTGGATTCCATACAGAGTGATTTTATTTTTTTCTGAGTGGAAGGTTCCTTTGATGTTCTAGACAGAGTAAATTTACCATTAACTGCTCAATTAAGTTTACTTTCAGATAAACAAGTATAAATTCGGTACACTGGCAATATGTTGAACGACTAAACTTTTCATGACTTTTATTTTTGAGGTAAGAGTATTAGCTTTCGTTCTTCTCATATATATTTGTAACTATTACATATCCAAGATAAATAAGAATATATTTTTTAAAAAGTAATATAGGGCTTTGCATATGACAAACCCTAAACTTCCACCTGCAGTCCACGCCAGTGCTGTTACTCCTACTTCTGTCCAATAAATAACACCCTCTAGCTTTTTAAATTTTCACCAGTCAAAAAAAAAATAAGTGGTTTGTCATTTTTTGTTGTTATTTGCACTTTTATGGTCATTAAAATTGTAAGCACTCATTAATATCCTCATAAACTTTTTGGATTTATTCTTTAGTAAGTAGATTAATTATAATCTTTCACCGAGTATTAGATTGTGTTTGCTGTTTTATACATATATGCCTGTATTTCTCTTTTATCTTTTTCATGTCTTACATTTGTTTCATATTGCTAATATCATCTTTTTTCTCCTTAAATATGCTTACCGTGCTTACTTTAAATTACTCGTTTACTGCTTCCTTAATTCTCTCCAGGTGATCTTTGTGGTCCAGTTTCTGTTTTTTTTTTTTTTTTTTTTTTTTGAGATACTTCATTTTTCAGTGATTTGTATTTTAGCCTGTGAGCTTATGCTTTCTAGGAGATATCGACTTCTCTTTTTTGATAATCTGTACTAGGAAAAAGCTAATGATTTAACTTTACCCACTTTGTGTAAAGATGTTTCATTTAAATATGCGTTATTAAGGAAAACTAAATTTTAATACATTCTGGGTATTTATATTTTCCTTGGTAATTTTAATTTTCTAAACAAAAGAATTTGAAAAAATATATATAATATCTGTCCTAGGCCTTATGCTAAAGATTTAACTTACAGTATTAACTGGAACTGTATTTTATAGCAAGATCATCCTTCTATCACAATAAAAACACAGAGATTGGGGCTTTGAAAGTCTCCATACACTTTACCTTCCTTATCTATATCAGTACCAGTTAGTTATTTGGTCTTGCTATAAAATACAGTTCTAGTTAATACTGTAAGGAGATAAAAGCATTATTATCATGAAATATGACAGCTCCATGCATGTGATTGTACCTTCAGTGGGGCAAGATGTGGGGTTGGAAGAGAGTGATATTTATGATACTGGCCTTGCGTAGACCTAGGCTAATGTTCATGTTTGTGTCTTCATCATTAACGAAATAGTTTAAAAAGTAAAGAAAAAAATAGAAAAAAGCTTATATAATAAGGTTGTTTTTGTACAGCTGTACAATGTATTGTATTTTAAGCTATCGTTACAGAAGAGTCAAAAAGTTTTTAAAATTAAAATTTATAAAGTGACAAAGTTACAGTAAGCTACAGTTAATTTTTACTGAAGAAAGAAAAAAATTAAATCAATTTTCAGTAGCCTGTAAGTGTATAGTGTTTTTAAACTCTATGGTAGTGCACAGTAAGGTCCTAAGTCTTCACTTTCACTCACCACATACCCACTGACTCACCAAGAGCAATTTCCAGTCCTGCAAGCTCTATTCAGGATACATTTCTTCAAAAATCAACCATATACCCAGCCAATTCTTCTCCTAGGCATTATTTCCCCATAAGAAATGAAAACATATTCACAAACATACTTATACCCAAATGTTTCATCAATAATTAAATAAATAAAATGTGATGTCCCATAAAACGAAATACTTCCTAAAATGAAAACAGCTTGTGAAACACATAACATGAAAGAATCTTAAAATTATTAGGTTTCAAGACACAGAAACTAAAAGTATATGCATTACGATTTCATTAACATAAAATAACGAATCTATAGTGACAGGAAAGATCAGTGTTCCTGCTGCCTGAGCAGGATGGGGAAGGGGACTATGGACTGTAAAGGATCATGAGGAATCTTTTGAGGAAAACAGAAATATCTGCGTCTTGATGGTATATAGCTGTAAGAACCCTTCAAACTGCACATTCTAAATGGATACAGTTTGTGGTTTCCTCAAAAGATTTGATGTGGCAAAAGTAAGAAGGGAGTGTGTGATATTGAAAAAGCATAAATTTCAGAGTTCAGTAGACCTGAGTACTAATCCTACAGCATTAGCTTTGCAACTTTAGAGGCGTTATTTAATTCTCTGGTTTTCAGTTTAATCCTACCTAATAACATGGAAAAATAATGTGACAGTGTTATCTTGGGTTTCTTTTTCTACAGTATTGTTTCAAATTTTAAATAACATATTAAAATTCATAACAAAGCTTGGGTACGTTACAAGTACATACAATACTGTTGTAAAGCTTGCCTTTATTCTTTTCTTTTCTTTCTTTCTTTCTTTTTTTTTTTTTTTTTTTTTTGAGAGGGAATCTCGCTCTGTCACCCAGGCTAGAGTGCAGTGATGCAAGCTTGGCTCACTGCAACCTCCACCTCCTGGGCTCAAGCACTTCTTCTGCCTCACCCTCCCAAGTAGCTGGGACTACAGGTGCACGCCACCTCACCAGATTAATTTTTGTATTTTTAGTAGAGACAGGGTTTCAACACGTTGGCCAGGCTTGTCCCGAACTCCTGATATTGTGATCTGCCTGCCTCAGCGTCCCGGAGTGCTGGGATTACAGGCGTAAGCCACCACAGCTGGCCAAGCTTGCTTTTTTTTTTTTTTTACTAGATGGTTAACATAAATTGTAAATGATTTCAGATATCAATTGGCTTAATAATTTGTAACTTTACATAATTTAAAGCACTTAGAATTTAACAGAGCTAACGTACTCTCATTATAAGCCTCACTAACATTTTACCTGTTTAAATTAACTTGTGAATCACTTATCTCGTTTTCTAGTCCTCTTACTCCAATTTTTCTCACATTCAACTGCCAAGACCTTATTTATTTGTAATAGAATGAAATGTTCTTAGTTACCCTGATCACGCTCATGACCAGTGTCGGCCTGTATTATTTGTGTTATATATTAGAGTCTGCTAAGAATCAAAATTACAAGATCATTTAAATATAAGGAAAGGTTGGAGATCGTTAGTAATCTATTAAGCAGCATTTGCATTTCAGTCTAGCTGCTTCATTCAGTATACATATTTCAGCTTTAAGGAACACGATTGTCCTATGAACTCAATTTATTCTACCCCTATGTAAATTATTAGAGGACTCTAGGAGATGTATATTTTTACTCCATGATTTAGATCTTACAGAAGCATCAATTAAATTATCTTTCAAGGCCCAATTTAAATAACTTATCTCGAAACTTCCCCCGATCTTCTCTACAAAAATTTTAAAAAGCACTATAATTTAACTAATAAGACCCTGAACTATATAATCAGTTTCCTTTATTGAGGAAATAGCTTTAGAGAAGTAAAATTATTTGTTCAAGGAAAACCGCCATATCATGTCAAAGGGAAGACTGAAGTCCAAGCTCATTATGCCCAGTACAATATCCAGGTACTACACTACATTTGCATTTTTAACATCTTAAATAATATAGTCAGTCTCCTTCCATTTATTTTGCTATGCGGCATGTATTGCCATGTAGCATTCTATTACTTAGAATGTATAATTTGATGTTGTAAATAAGAAACACTACAAATAGTAATTTAAATTAAAGAGGTTATTTCATTCATTTTGCAAATCCGAGATGGGGCAATCTGGGGTTTGTTGACTGATATTCTCTTTCATGTATTATTTTTATTTTGGGGTACAAAATAACTGCTCAGCCATTGCCAAATACCAGAGGTTGAAAGATTAAGCGCTAAAGTAGAAGGCAAGTAGTTTCCTTCAGGCTAACAATGCAGAAGTCACACACACCACTTTACCTCACATTCTGTTGGTGGCACAGGCACAGGTACATCCATTAGAAGGGGCAAATGGAATCTCCAGCTGAGTCGTTTAGCTTGATAACATCAGGAGCTATATTACAACAAGAAAAGCGAAGAACGTGTAGTGGCAAACAATTAACAGTGTCTGTCATCAGACACCTTCACTCATTTTTTGACAAATCTCTGAAATAATTTTGGACAACAGGTCAGACACTGTGACTCAGGCCCGTAATCCCAGCACTTCAGGAGGCCGAGCCGGGTGGATCACCAGGAATTCAAGACCATCCTGGACAACATGGTGAAACCGCGTCTCTAATAAAAAAAAAACCACAAAAATTAGCCAGGCGAAGTGGTGGATGCCTGTAATCCTAGCTACTCAGGAGGTTGAGGCAGGAGAATTGCTTGAACCCGGGTGGCGAAGGTTGGAGTGAGCCAAGATCGTGCTACTGCACTCCAACCTGAGTGACAGAGCGAGACTCCGTCTCAGAAAAAAAAAAAAAAAAAAAAAAAAAAAGAATCTTGGACAACAAAAAGGTACCTTTTTCACAGTTGTAAGTTAACATATAAAATTATGTCATAATTTTATAGTTGCAAAATTATAAATTCCAGCATATTACAAATATTGATATATTAAATAGTGTATTATCAATTTAAAAATAATCGAAAAACTCTCTGTTGACAAGCATTTTACATATTTTTTCTCCTTAAATTTTTTTATATTTTCTTAAATTTTGGTCCCATGGAATATTATTCTAATACAACTATATCCTCAAGCGTTTTTCTAATTACCCTTTATAATTTATTACAATAAAACTACATGCAAAATGATTTTTTCTATGTTTTTATGATTCAAAGTTCAACTTTTTTCCTAAAGTTCTCCTAATGGTTATCAGTACGTAAGTGATACAATTATTATACTTTTTTTTTTTTTTTTTTTTTTTTTTTTAGATGGAGTCTCGCTCTGTTGCTCAGGCTGGAGTGCAGTGGCGCGATCTGGGCTCACTGCAAGCTCCGCCTCTTGTGTTCACGCCATTCTCCTGCCTCAGCGTCCCAAGTAGCTGGGACTACAGGCGCCCGACACCATGCCCGGCAATTTTTTTTTTTTTTTTTTTTGTATTTTTTTTTTTTTTTTAGTAGAGACGGAGTTTCACCTTGTTAGCCAGGATGGTCTCGATCTCCTGATCTCGTGATCCGCCCGCCTTAAACTTCCAAAGTGCTGGGATTACAGGCGTGAGCCACGATGCCAGCCTACGTTGTTATAATTATTAGTTATAAAAAGGTCTCGGTGAAATAGATGGATTTATTTTCCTTGTTAAAATTATCTGCTGGGTACGGATAAATTATCCGTACGGATAAATTTCCTTGTTAAAATTGTCTGCATATGCCTATAGTTCCAGCTGCTTGGGAGGCTGAGAGAAAAGGATTGCCTGAGCACAGGAGTTAGAGTCCAGTGTGGGCAAAATAGCAAGTTCTCATCTCTTTAAAAAAATGTGGATTAAAATCATACAATTTATGATCAATATAATTTCTACTTTTGTGGTGTATATAAATAATCATGAATGATTTAAAAAAATACAGATAAGAATGGGAAATTTTTTTACAGAGCAATGTCAGTACATTTCTTGGATGTCTTCTGAGTTGTATATAAAAAAATACATTATGACATCTTACCCAGGAAATTATTTTGAATAATTTATCAGGTGAAAAAGTATATCAGGTTCTATTTAAATTAGTTGAAATCAAAGAACCTTGAAACCACATGATACATAAAAGTACTTGTTACAAGTCAGAAGTGTCATTCACTTTTTGGAAACTAAACCAAAATTTTGAATCATTTCTTTTTTATTGCCCTAGATGACCTTTATAAAATATGGCAACACACAATTGTAATATTAAGAATGAAGGAAATGTTAGCCTTTCTTTTTAAAGTGGATGAGAGAGATGGATTAAGGGAAGAAGGGAATGGAGACTGGTTTGTTTTCATGAAGATTAAGTTTATGGAAGCATATTTATGGGAATTGATGGTCTGGCGATCATTATTTTAAAAACCATCTATTCCT
The DNA here is from genome assembly GCF_037993035.2 of Macaca fascicularis. Lineage (NCBI taxonomy): Eukaryota > Metazoa > Chordata > Mammalia > Primates > Cercopithecidae > Macaca > Macaca fascicularis. Next base: position 89,143,808 of record NC_088380.1, on the reverse strand, counting down.
GTGTTCCCATACAATGTCTTTATGTAACTCCAAGTTGCATGCACCCTAACTTGAAGGTCATTGCTTAATAATATATTGTGTGTTTATTATTTTTTTTATTCTAAATGATCTATTTCAACATCTTTGCGTGCGCGCACACACACACACACTTCTACTCACAAATGTCTTACACTTTACCCTCTTATATACCTAATACAGAATGTCCAACCAGAATTTCCAACTAGCAAATGAACCTTTGTGTCAAGGAAAATGGTTCTTTATGACAGCCTAAAAAAACTGAAAGAAGACTGCTGAGTAAAAAGTAATAGACAAGAATACAACATTTTCAGGATCCACTGTTTTTCTCTGAATGGCACATTGAATTCCCCATGATTTATCTTTTCTCTTGTGACTCAATGTTAAAATGAGAATAGCTAAACCTACTTTTGACTTGGTGCCTGCAGTTTTAGCCAAAAACAGACTCAATAATCTATATTATCATTTTATCCTGTTTTGACTGAAAAGATAAAAGGTAATCAGGAGTCATTTTGAGTGGCATATTTCAAACTCCCAAAGAACTATAACATTTACGCAATCCAGGAAACTGTTGGAGTTTTCGGGGTCAGGATCTATAAGTATATCAACTCACTGTCAAATAATCAGCTTCTGAGATTCCTTATGGCGACACTTCAAGGTCAGATGTTAAACCCTTGTTAAATGTTCATGAAAGATAAGAAAAGGGGGCTACTTAGAGGACCTTGGTAATCTATCAAGCCGCTGGTACCTTATCTTTGCTTTACCTATTGGTTATCTTGAAACATGTGTTCTTTTAATTAGAAGTAATGCATCTCTTGTTTAACTGACAAATACGGCTTCCACAGGGAGTAGGACGTGAGGGAGTAGGAAAGATACCTAATCCTTTTTTTTTTTTTTTTTTTTTTTTTTTTTTTTTTTGAGATGGAGCCTGGCTCAATCGCTCAGGCTGGAGTGCAGTGGCGCGATCCCGGCTCACTGCAAGCTCCGCCTCCCGGGTTTACGCCATTCTCCTGCCTCAGCCTCCCGAGTAGCTGGGACTACAAGCACCCGCCACCACGCCCGGCTAGTTTTTTATATTTTTAGTAGAGACGGGGTTTCACCATGTTAGCCAGGATGGTCTCGATCTCCTGACCTCGTGATTCGCCCCCCTTGGCCTCCCAAAGTGCTGGGATTACAGGCCTGAGCCACCGCGCCCGGCCACCTAATCCTTTAACAGAAAGTTTTCTACAGGCTGCAAAGAGATTTAAAATTTTAATCACTTCAAAAAATTAAAATTAAAAAAAAAATGCTAGCGGAAAGCATTCGTGTGCTCAGTTTGTTTGTTGTCTTATTTTCATTTGTTTGCAAGTTTTACCGTTTTCAACAAATGCATATTGATCCAGGCCTTATTAGGTGATAAGAATATATCAGCAAACAAAACAGAAAAAACTCCCGCCCTATGGAATTTACACTCTAGTAGAAAAATTTCAATATGAGGTTATGGAGACAGCAGAGAACTGAATAAGTGAATCCATGGATTAATGAATGTTTGTTTGATTAAAAGCCACATTTTTGGTAAGTGATTGTTTTCTTGGTAAAGAAAGTACTGTTTTTCAAGGACAAAAGAGAAAAAGTGACAGATACAGTGTTTTCCACACAGTTCTGGTTTTAAATATTTTATCTGCTTCTATAAACATGCTTAAGATCCTGTAATTTATTTAAAAAATAATGCATATTCATATAAAATTTGAAGATTATCTTAGATATATATCAAATATATATCAAAAATTATTAGATGATATGAATATATTATCATATATATCAAATATATACATCTCAAATATATATAAAAAATGTTTACTTTCCACTTTTAATGATCCTGTGAAAATCTTCTCTGAGCTTAATTTTTCACATTATGCCAAATTAAAATATTAATCCAACACTATGTATCATACATAGGTGATGAATATCAGTATCTATAGAAGCTTTGTGATGAGTGTAGACTACCATATAACTGTATTACAGTATTACTACGGTTATCACATGTAGTTAAATATATCTTTCTGCTTCAAATAACCTTAAAGTGAATAAACAAAAATAAAAAGGATAAATAAAATTTAAAAAATTAAATTAAGCAATTTATATTTAAACTCTTTCTTATGTTAGTATGTGGAAGCTCAATGTGTTCTTAATATACCGAAAAAATAGATTTTTTAAATAATTGTTTTAAAATATTTTAAAAACTTGTTTCTGTAATATTTCACATGAAACTTTAGGTACATTATTAAAATAGTCATAATATTTGGTAATTCATCTAAAAAGGAGACACTATCTGGTTAGCAATCATTTAGTTGTCTTTATTATCAGAATAAATATTTGAAGCATTTAGACAATGTCTTTGGATTCTTTCTTCAAGATAATTCACTTAAAATATATTTTATTCCTCTATGAGTATTGAAACATCTCTCCTTATCCCTGAGACATTCTCATAGGAAAATTAAGACTTTGGTTAAAATAACTAAATAAAACAAATGGAAAATAAATTCACTTTTTACTAACCATGTTAACTGAATAATCACCCATTCTACCATCTTGGAGTGCAAAACCTATTGTTGACCTAATAGGAGGCTTTGCACAAATGGCAACACTAGCATGACTTTGTTTGCTGCTTTCTGAAGTTTGATTTGATATGAGAAGCTCATTGTCATAAGGAAAGATTTCTATTCATCCAAGATTCAACAACATCATCAAATAATTAAATATATTGTAGTACTACTCCCCTCTGTATATTCTACAAAAGATTACCACATCAAGACTTAATTCTAATCTTGAAATGTGATATATTTTTATTGTATTTGCTTTTCTCATTCTCAGTCTAACGTATCTTTTTGTTACATTAAAGTTTAAGGTAATGTCATCAAAATCTACCTATGTGTGGTATGTTATTGTTTTATTTTTATCATAGTCAATTATCTATGTAAAATAGTTTTAGTACAACAAGATACAGGTTTAATTACTTTAATACATTCTTTATAGGTTTATTTTTAGCTTGCCCTGTCCACAGTCTCCATTTGACATTTTTTTATTCACACAAATTGGTATCTCTGAATATTTAGTTATATATCCAATATATGACTAAAGCACACATCAAACGTATATTTTAAAATCAGTTGCTTGAACTCTGAATATATTTTTCATAAAAGGAGACATTTTAAAACTTGTAGTTAGAAAATAAAATATATATTAAAACATGATTAAATGCATAATATAACTGATGGTTCATTTGCTATGAAAACGACTGAAAGTAAGCTTGTGGTCATCAAAGTAAAGTCTGTCCATGTCTGATTTTCAGGTATCCATAGCATATCATGAAAAACCTCTAATGAAAAAGTCAAGCAAAACTTAAATTGAAAGTACAGTATTATTAAAAAGTAAATGACTAATAACAGAATTGTGTTAGAATGTTTTGTTTAATCAGAGAGAAAATCCTAAGGAGTGAGGGAAGCAGTGGTTAAAACATTGTAACTCTCTTACCAAAATAGCGATATTTGATTCTCTCTCACCATTGGTTGTTACTTTTCTTTCCATAGTCTGGAATTTTAAGAAATAATATAGTCATTTATGACAAACCCATAGAAAATAACCTAAATATCTACCAATATGAAAATAATTACAACATTAATACTACCACACACATAGACACACAAAAGTACTATGTCTACCCAATGAAAGTATTGTTTTGTAGTCAATGAAAATGTTTTTAAATATATTTAATAACAAATATACTTACAAAAAAGTATTAAGTCATATAGTAGGTATCATGTCGTCCAGTTATAATCATCCCAATTTAGTTCAACATGTGTTATAAAGCATGATCCATCTCATCTACAATCACCTAATTTCAATCTGTTGTATCTCATTTCAATTTATAGCTATAGATATTGTTGTAGTATTGAAATGGATATAGACATGTCTCAATACATTAATGTAATAAAAATGTATTTAATTGTTTTCAGTACTCTAGAATCTCTCACCCAGAATATGAGGAAGTTGATTGAATAGAGTGAAAAGCAGGGATAGGATAGCTTAAATAGATTTTGTTGGAGAGTGAAAAAGGAGAGGTTGGAGCTACCTCCTTCACACTGTGATGATGAAAACTCCCAGGGATTCCCTTAAGCTTTTGAAACACATGGTTTTCATTTAGAGGACCCAGAAGTCTGTTTCTTTGACTTGTGCCTAACAAAGCTAAAGCTGCAACTAAAAACTGGACAGAGTTGACTGGTTAGAGAATGGCCTCTCAGATAGTTTTGAGATGAAGGTTATAGAAGTAACCTTCTGTAATTGTGAATGATTTGCGAGACAAAGCCAGCCTGAAACCATTTTACATCTTGGACACAGGACTGTGACCATGGAACAAGAGAATGGCCAGATAAACCAAGCTATCAAAATGGAGGCTGAAGATTATGTATATTCTAAGCCAAAGTAGCTTTACACGGTCCAAAAAATGTCTTTGGGTTGGAAAGAAAAAAGAAAAAATGATTCCTCTGAAATATTGTAGCCATTGGAAAGTGAAAAGCCAACCAAACAAAAATTACATTATTCATCACTCTTTTCTTTCATTATTTTGAAAATTTCAGAAATCTAAATCAACAAATATGGAAAGGCAGAGGTAAAAGGAGAGGAAGATTGAAATATTAAAATTAAATATATCCCATTTCTCCAAACTGGGGAATTGCTCATTACAGGTTATAACCAGGAGAATGAAAGGAAAAAGATTCCTTTGAATAAAGTTTGAGATTTTTAATAATATATTTTTTACTGCTTTATGTAGGTGTTTTATTTTCTGTTGTTTTACTGAGATAAATTCACGTAAAATAAAATGCAAAGATTTTAAGTAGTTGGTTTAATGAATAATTGCTGAGTTTTGACAATTTTATTAAATCTGTGTAACCACCATGCAAAACAAAATATAGACCATTTATTTCATAAAGCTTCCTCATGTCACTGGAAACAAGTCACCCTTTCTTTTGCCAGAGGCAACTGCATTAAGATATTTAAATTACTTGACTTTGAATTTCATATATATGAGAATATATATATGAGGATCTATGGAGAACTCATGTATATGAGAACAATACATACCCTATATATATGAAATAAGGAGACTATGAGATAAATAAGATTATATATTGGGTATATATAGTTATCATACATATATATGATATATATGTATATATGTAACTTTTGCTCTATATGGGTAGAACAAAGATTCTTTCTATCAATGTAATGGTAGTGGAAACTCAATCATATATTTGTGTGTAACAGTTGTCCATTTCTGTTTATTGTTGGACACATAGCAAAATATTATCCTTTTTTCTGTTGATGAATATTTGCATTATTTCAAATTTACATCTACTATGAAGGCTTATATACATTCTTCTGTGTATCATTGTCTGGATGAATTTTATTTATATTTTGATGACCAGAATTATCATTATTAGATAGAGTGTTTCTTTTCATTAGTATTTTTTGTTTTCTATATTAGCTTTTACATCTCTAAAATCAAGAAAATACCCTTTTGTTTTTTCCTCTATAAGCTTTATATTTTAGTTTTGTGATTTGTATGTAAAATTTATCTCAAATTCATTTTTGTGCATATACTGAGATAGAAATTGGAGTTTAATTTTATCCACACAGTTATCCAGTTTTTCTAACACCATTGTTCAAAAGAATTTTGCACACCTGTTGACTTGATTGAGTGCCTCATCATAAAACAATTTACTATAATTTACTATATATCTAGGTCCATTTCTAAACTATTCATTTGTCTTGGTCCTGGTAGCTTTATAATAAGTCTTAAAATTAAGTAGTATCATTCTTCCATTTTAAATATATTTTAGCTATAATAAATCATTTAACATACATTTATAATTCATCTTGTAAAATCTCTATACAAATTCTACTGAGATTGCATTAGATTGTAATAAATTTGTAGACTGATTTAAAAGGAATTGACATTTCAAAAGTATTTTAAAATGCTTAGCCACCACATATTTAAATAAATCTTCTGCAAAATTGTCACTCCTCTTCTCTTTTGGGAATTCCAAAATCCATGTTTGACCATTTGATATTATCTTACAGACTCAGAAGTCTTTGCATTCTTTCTCCATTTTTTTTTGTTTGTTCACTTTTTTTTAAATAGGTATTTTCTAATTCTTATTGATTTGTCCTCCACTTTGTTGAAATATTAACCTACTTTTGCCAGGCTTCCATTAAGTAATTATTGGTCTTTATTTGTTATACTGCATTTTTATTCTAAAATTTCCATATGGTTTAAAAATATTTTCTATATTACTAATGTTATTCTCCATATGTATATACATAGTTTGTATATGATTACATTTTTCACTATTTTTTCTTTTTTTTTTTTTTTTTTTTTTTTTTTGAGACGGAGTCTCACGCTGTTGCCCAGGCTGGAGTGCAGTGGTGCGATCTCGGCTCACTGCAAGCTCCACCTCCCGGGTTCCCGCCATTCTCCTGCCTCAGTCTCCTGAGTAGCTGGGACTACAGGCGCCCGCCACCGCGCCCGGCTAATTTTTTTTTGTATTTTTAGTAGAGACAGGGTTTCACTGTGGTCTCGATCTCCTGACCTTGTGATCCGCCCGCCTCGGCCTCCCAAAGTGCTGGGATTACAGGCTTGAGCCACCGCGCCCGGCCTACTATTTTTTCAACATGCTTATCATGCTTAGTTCAAAATTCCTGTTAATTAATTTCAACAGGTAGACCAACTCTGATTTGGCTTCTGTGCCAGTTATGAATTTATTTTCTCTCAACTCCAAATCCACTTTTTATTGCTCTGCTTACAATATGAGAGCTTGAATTTATAAGCATTTGTATGTTGCTAGCTGGCATGATGATTGGGCAGCATGCTGAGAACTCAGTGGTGACCATCTGCAGTAAGTTTCAGTCGCAGGATCACAAGCAGCTTCCCAATCAGTTTTGCAAGTATTGTGACTATCTTCTCCTTAGCTCAGCAGCAACTCTTTGGGCAACCTCCTGGAGAATTTCCAACTTGCAATTGACAGCCCAGCTCACAATTTTCTGCTTGCCTACCTTTGCTTGCAGTAACAGGAAAATTTTCTGCTATTTAGTGGCTACAGCCACACCACCTCCAATCAGATCTGAATCTTAGCTATGTGTAGGGGAACATCTTTCAAAAAATGTCCTTCCTTGAGTGTTCTGCCTCAGTCACATTGGGTAGTGGCTATTCCCTTTACCTAATATTTCCTTATTCTCTAAAGTTTTATTTATACCTTATTAGGTTAATCTTTATTAGTAGTTAATAAATATTCATTATTTATTAACTCCCCCTATTCAAATATACTGTGTAGTTTCTTTCTCTTGAATGGACCCTGACTGATACAGAATTGGTAGTAGTGGCGGTCCCAGAACACACTCTTATGAAGATGGGAATTTAGGATGAGTTTGGTAATGTCCTTGAGTTTGAACATACTGCTATATTCCTTGATAATTGTAATTTTGATGCTAATAATCCAGGACATTCAGTGGCAACACAATTAATCAAACTATCATCTATGTTAAATTGTGCTGAATTGCCACTAAAGGAACTGCCTAGGGAGTGAAGTGACTGCTTATGTCAATGTCATGGCAGTAGAGATTACTACAAGAATCTGTGAGGACTGTGGTGCGAGATGGATTCTTCTGTATGCACTCCACGGTTAACAGAAAGCAAATGACAAGCTCATGTTCCTTAACTCTCACCCCAATTCATAGTATGAAATTTAGGGCACTTGCTTGATAAAATATGAAAGAATAATAGTAGTATTTTTCTAGTAATCACAGGTCTGCTATTGCCAAAAAATCAAAGATATGTCTGGGTGCAGTGGCTCATGCCTGTAATCTCAACACTTTGATAGGCCAAGGTCAGGCAGATCACTTGTACTCACGAGTTTGAGACCAGCCTGGAAAATGTGGTGAAACACCATTTCTACATAAACAAAAACATTAGCTAGGCATGGTGGTGCATGCCCATAGTCCCAACTACTCAGAAGGCTGAGGTAGGAGGATTGCTTGAACCCAGGAGGTCGAGGCTTCACTGAACCAAGATCACACCACTACAATCCAGCCTGGATGACAGAGCAAAACCCTGACTCACACACACAGACACACACACACATACACACACACACACACACAAATTAAAGATAAAAGATGAAGAAAAAAATCAAAGATAAAAAAAAGAGTAACTGTGTGGACTGATGAGTTACAATGTTAGTTGGATTCCATCTCGCCAAATACCGTGCATTAAAGTTAGGGTATAGATTAGAACACACTAAAACTTGTAATGGGAACATCTGATAGAGCCAGATGAAATCGATCATCTTACTCCTTTATATCACCCTGAGCCTCATTTGTCAGTGGAAGTGGATGACCATCCTGTGTCTGATACAACTAGAATTCTTTGCTTGAAAATCTTATGTCCTTAAAAGGAGATAGGTACCAATTCTAGTCAAGACTTATCGCCGTCACAGCCTGTTGCCTGTTACTAGGAGATACACAACAGTGCCAAAACTCACGATGTTCCAAGGAGAAAGATATTTAATATTACCCACCCAAAAGGAGATAGCTTAAACACCGAAAGAATTTCAAGACTTGGCTAATGTATTTGCAGAAAAGTGGGAACATGTTAGCCAAATGAAGTAGGAAAACATGCTATTTATGTACGTGAACTTACTAGAGATTCTGAAGCTAGTGTGTTACCTCATACACTGAAGGTGGCTCATGTAGCTTATTATTCTGATGAATAAAACTTGGACACAGTGGTGGCCTATATTTAATGAGCTTGAGATGCTGGAATTTACCTGTGAAGATATAAATGAGGGTTTCCAAAACCTTAAGAATGTAAGAATTTGGGAGTTATGATGTATCTTTTGCATTCTCACTATATTCTGTAAGAAGGTACAGAGAAATTCCCTTCAATAGGCATTAAAAATTCATTAGTGAAGGGAGCACATACTTCCTTGAAAGACTCCTAGTTGCTCTCTTTTGTAGGCTAGATAGGACCATTTGGGATGCTGCCTAGAGATGGGTTTGCTGATTTTCATTGTCAGCATAGATTCCCAGAATAGCAGAGTACAAGAAACATAGTTAATTGCCAAAATCAAGATGGGCATGTTAGCTGTAGGAGCCTATTGGTAACAAGAAGGCATGGGCTGAAAGGATATTTCCCATTGACTAATATCTCTTTTAAAAAATGAGATAAGAAAACTACTAGTGTAATTTCATAAGCAATATATTCCCACAGGTGATATTGTCTGTGCATATTTAAATTCAGAACTTTTAGATATTCTATACATTTCCCAAATCATTCTTGCTATCAAAATTATGTTGGTGGCCAATCATAGTGTCTCACGCCTGTAATACCAACACACTGGGATGCCAAGGTGGGAGGACTGCTTGAAGTCTAGGAGTTTGAGATAAGCCTAGGCAACAAAGCAAGACCCTGTCTCTACAAAAAAACAAAATAAAAAAATAAAAATTAGCTGGCCGTGGTGGCTCATACTTGTAATCCCAACTACTCAGGAAGCTGAAGTGAGATGATTGCTTCACCCTTGGAAGTCAAGACTGCAATGAGTCTTCATTGTTCCGCTGCATTACCACCTGCTTGGGCAACAAACCAAGACACTGTCTCAAAAAAAAAAAAAAAAAAAAAAAAAAAAAAAAAAGAAAAGAAAAGAAAAGAAAAAGTTGGTTAAAAAAAAACTCCCCAATCAGATTATTTAATAGATCTGTATTTTCTGTATTTTTTCTGCTGGCAGCAAAACAAGATAAATTTTTATCATAGGAGGACTTCCGAAAATCCCTTTATAACCGTGAAAACATAAAACTAAACCCACTTGTAATAGACAAGGGTTGTACATGAAATTGTTGTTGATTATTTTGTTCAATATTGTCACAAATATCTATAGCAATAATGTTCCAACTAAACTAATATTCAATGAGTATCTCTAATGTATTCAGCAGCACTAAACTGCATGATCTCCAGTGTATATATAAATAGTTAAACCCACAGATTCTGTCCTCATGGATTATATATTAATACAATGGTATTAATACTTAGAAAGATGATTCTAACCAATAAAGGACAATTATTAAACTTGTGTAAGGTTGTATCAGTCTCTCTTTAGTCACAGTTTCACTTTCTGTGATTTCAGTTACCCACACTCAACCACTATCAAAAATGTTAAATAAATGGAAGAATGTACAATAGAAAAAAAGAATTCATAAGTTTTAAATCGTGCCCCATTCTGAGTAATGTGATGAAATCTCATGCCACCCTGCTTTGTCCTGTCCAGGACATGAATCATCAATTTGTCCAGCGAATCCATGTTGTATATGCTACCCACCCTGTAGTTAGTAGCCATCTCAGTTATCACATTGACAAATCACAAGAAGGATAAGTACAGCAAAATAAGATATTTCAGAGAGAGAGAGATAAAGACCACATTCACATAACTTTTATTACAGTATATTGCTATATATTTCCTCTTTTATTGGTAGCTGTTTTTGTTAATTTCTTACTATGCCTAATTTATAAGTTAAAATTTATTATAGTATTGTGTATAGGGTTCAATACTATTCGTGGTTTCAGGCATCCACTGGGTGTCCTGGGACACTACTTTATGGATATACACACATACATGTATATTTACACATTATATATGTATATTGCATATATGTGCTGTGCAATGTAATCACTACATATATACATTGTGGATCCAGACATTACATATCATTTCAACGTGTGTATGTGTGTGTGTTCAATTCTGCCACAACATTGCTCTACATTAGCAAATTATGGAGCAGGTTGTTATCTAAGGGAGAAGGGGGAGATTACAGCTGAGTTGTAGAACAAAGCAAAACAGAAGATCTGTAAGACAATATTTTAAAGACTATCCATGTACTTGGAAGTTAAATTAAAATAAAAAAGTATATAATTAACTTGATAGTACAGATATACCATCATTTGCATGACTATTACTATTAATAAAGAAAAGAGTAAGTCAGCTCAACTACTATCTGAAACAATAAGACTGTTGTATCATTTACCATAGTCAAATTTCAATAGGAAGCCAAAATGATTAAAGAAAACTGTTACTGAGTATTTGCACTCTTAAGACTCTACCCTGACTGCAGTCACGTTGTTTCACACTTATTATATGGTTATTAGAATTATTCATCAATTTTGTGTTTATTTTTTTAATTCCCACTCAGACATTATGTAATACTAGGGACTGCATTTCATGAATATTTTCATACTGTAGTAGCACTCTGCATAGTGACTTATTTTAGAAATGATACATTTTCTTCACTTATTGTGTACATTTACTTAGCAATGAAATGGACACACTGGCTATCTCTTAGGATTTAATTTGCATATGCTTTTAGGAGCCTGGCATGGTGGCTTATGCCTGTAATCTCAACTACTCAGGAGACTGAGGTGGAAGGATCATGTGAGGCCAGTAATTTGAAACCAGCCTGGGCAACATAGCAATACCTCATCTCTTAAAAACAACAACAATAATAATTTTTTAAAAAACTATACAAGTTTTAGTTATTAGAATTAAGGAAGTTCAATTTTAAACTATGAGAATATTAATTTAATGATAATTATTATTATTTAACTTTATAGTAAGATAAATATAAAAAATACACTCAAAGCCAAATATTTTATAGCTTATAATCATGCCTTCCTTCCATTAACAATTTTCTATCATAGAAAGCTTTACTTTCTATTGCAGATTTTAGGTAAAAGGAATGAATATGTCAATATTGAAAATCTCATATTACTCACATAATATATACTTAATATTAAGCATATTAAAATACTTAATAACTGTATATAAAAAAAATTATGTCATTCTTATCCAGCATTGTGTAATCCTTGGTATTTCCTAGTCTTCCAAAAAACTCCTGGAGACCTGAGGTTTTCTCCAAAGTAATTCAGTGAAGTGACCGAATACCCCTCATTTTAATGGACTGTATCAGCCTCCTAGGAATTTTCATTGGAACATTAACTCGTCCCTTTATAGTTCTTTTCTCAAATAACAGTTCTTGTCCTCTTTCAAAAAGTCAGCAATTGTGAGAACATTTCTTATTAGAAGTTTTTACCTCATTTGGTGGAGACATTTTTTAAAGCCATAGTACTTCTTTTTTGAGTACTTAGTTTGTTGAGACAGCATACAAATGTTTTTAGAGTAATTGAACATGAGACTTGTGTTAGTAGATATTTAATAATTTTCCTTCTTTTTGCGGGGACGGGTGGGGAACGGAGTTTTGCTCCTGTTGCCCAGACTGGAGTGCAATGGCACAATCTAGGCTCACCATAACCTCCGCCTCTGGGGTTCAAGCGATTCTCCTGCCTCTGCCTCCCGAGTAGCTGGGATTACAGGCATACGCCACCATGTCCAGCTAATTTTGTATTTTTAGTAGAGACGGGATTTCTCCATGTAAGTCAGGCTGGTCTCAAACTCCTGACCTCAAGTGATCTGCCCAACTCGGCCTCCCAAAGTGCTGGGATTACAGGAGTGAGCCACTGTGCCGGGCCTGATATTTAATAATTTTCTAAATATTTGCTGTCCTTTAAGTGAATAATTACACAAATATTGACTAAATGTCTACTATATCTCAAAGTGCTAAATTCTGGCATGGCGGATAGACTAAAATAAATGTCTTTAAAATACAAAAAAAGAAAAGGAAAGAAAATAGGTTATAGTGACTATGAATAAAGAAATATAAAACCTTTGCTGGTGAAGAGAAGTGAAAACTACCTGCCTGGGTGTAGGGTAGTTTCACAGCGGGGTGATAAGTGTTATCTGGAATACATCTTGAAAAAGTTAGTGGGAATCATGAAGTATATAAGGAGAAAAATAACCAGGACCAGGGTCAGTGTGTAATATATCCAGGAAGACTAATACAAAAAATAGTGAAAAACTCTGTTATTCAATAATAGTGTCATGTGGGAGGAGGGAAACTAAAACACCTGATTGAATCAGAGTTGTTTACTAAGAAGCTACTGGAATGCTCTTGGTTGTAAGTTACAGAAAATCTCAATTCGAAAACTGCTTCAAAAACAGTAAATTTATTGTATTACATAAAAGAAATTAAGTTACATTAGTAAGAGTTGTACATGCCAAGCTCAGTGTCATTCTCAGGCAGTGTTAGGCATCATTTTCAGACATAACAACATAGAGAGATATGAAAACACAGAATTTTTAAGATCTTTCATTAAGACAGATGACATGTAAAACAATGTGTAAAATAAATTTTAAAATGTGTATTTAAAAGTTAAAATACATCTAGAAATATATGGAAAAGAAATAAAGAGTATTGTTCCAGTCTCATCGTGGAAAAAAACGTGTATATAGAGACACTACTGAAGCCACATGTACAAAATTCCTGTAATACCGCATGTAAAGCGGTTGAAGTGAAAACACATTCATACCCAGAGATGGAAGCTGCCTTCTCTGCCTCAATATCTTTCTTAGCGGTAGAGAATCCTTCCCCGTGAGTTCTTAGCAGTCCTTCCCAATGCACTGGCCAGAAATGAGACATGACGCTTTGATAAATCCATTTTTGAGGAGAGAATAGGACCACATTGACTGATGGATACCAATAAGAGAAGATATGTGCCATCTTGTTAGTAGTTACCGCCCCTGGAATAGATTAACAAAATTGTTGCTTTGTTTTGTTTTGTTTTTAAGGAAAATGATAAGAGGATTGGTTAGGTAAAGAACTAGCTTCTTTACCAAGGGCAAAGGAAACTATCCACATGTTTAATGAAGCTAATAAAGTTTATTAAGTCAGTGAAACACTTAGATTTACAGAATCAAATGAGCATGAAATTTGCTGGAGGTAGGTTTCAAAGTGACGTCTTGAGTCTATGTTTTACAGTTTACGAAACACTAGATTAGTATTTCTATGCTTTTTATTTATTTGACAAACTATGAGTTTAAACTTAATAAATGAAAATCCAGCAGAGGTTTCATGTAACATAGTGTAATGGATTTTTTTATAAAGCTAATGGTAGTTGTTGATACAAGACACCATAGAGTAGACGCAAGAAGGCCATGTTTTAAACATTGGATTATATCAGGAGAAACATTATGTAGGATTTAGCTATTATAGTGGTAATAGTACTGCAGAAGAGCAATTCAGTTGCAGAAGAGTATTGCAGAAGAGGTTCTCTCCACCTGTGTGTCTGGTGTTAATATTGATAGGACTCATGGAAAAGAAAACATTGAAAAGGGAGAGAAAAGCTTTAAGTATGATATCCAGATTGTACTAAGACAACCTTAAATAATACCAATAATAGTGAATACGTTGAAATTTAAGGAAATACCCCTATTTTTGGCATAGTCTTTTGAGTTATTAACAAGATATCCTGGAGTTCATTTTCAATATGCACACACACATACGCATCTGGAGCATAGGAAATGTGAAATCAAGAGACATTACCAAAGCAATCATACATGAAGATATAGGAGATCATTTAGAGAAAATACATGGCTTAAAGATAAAAATACACAGAGCAGGTTTTTACAGCTTTGCCTTTTTAAAAATTCTTCTCTCATGCCAGTTAACACAGTGGAGTGACCTCAATGTTTGGATTCTAGAAATCACATCATTCCCAGCCTTCAAGATTTTTTACAGAGAAAAAATATATAGCAACGTGAACAGTATTAATTTATACTGTCTCTAAAATAGGAAGTAGTGGTACCCAAGGCAAGTGAATATATGCTTTTGTGACAAGAATTGTGTATCATCAATTTTATTTATTTGAATATTGCATATCTTCTGTTCTGAAGAGTTGCTCAATAAATGACTACTTTTAGTCATGTAATTTTAACCCTTAGATGAGGATTATTCCATTATGTGACAATGTTACCTAAATATTTTTAAGGACAAACTTCTTCAAAAATATTGTTTTATTCAGCGTATATTGTGTTTTAAGAAAGTAACAATTCCAAATGTTTACCATTGTATTTTCTGGACAATTTGTCAAATATATTTGCTTATCCTACAAAATGTTACTGTATCCCTGTAAGACAGATAACATATTGGAAGTAAAATTGTATAGTGCTTACTTTATAAGATAAAAGTTGTACCTAGAAATATATGAAATAAAATATACACAATGAGTTCAACCCCAGTGTGAATAAATATGTAAAAGCCATATCATAAATAAATATGTAAAATCCTATATGTACAAAATTTTGTATATAATATGTAAATATGCAGATTAAGTGAAAATGTAATCTATCCTCATCATTTCCTGTAATTCCTAAATCAAAATGCTTGGATACAGGTTTAATCTAATTATATAAAATCTATATATTATTCAAATGATTTGAAGCAGGCAAATAGGCACTTTGTAGATATTACTTGGCAAGTCACATATTATTATTTTGGGATTTGAGTGGACAGACAGTGAAAATAAAGGTATTAGTTAAAGAAGAAGAGGTATGTTTTTGTTATACCCCAGAGATTCCTCTGAGAAAAAACCTATGAATAAGGTAGAATGATGAGTTTATGAGGTTAAAATAAGGAAACTATGGTTGAAATTAAGAGAAAGAAAGAAAGAGAGAATAAGAAGGGACTATAAAGAAAAGCAGGGTCTAGATCATGTGAAGCTTGGTCATATTAATTGGTTTTGGTCTTTATTTGAAGTGTAATGGAAAACGATTAACATATTTTAAGCCAAAGGATTGTATGATAAGACTAGCCCTCAGAACAAATAATCTGTTACATTCTGAAGAATTAATGGAGACTTTATAAGGGACCCCGGCAGAATGACTTTACTGTCATTCATGGGAATGATAGTAGTAGACATGGAGAGAAGGGATTGGTTTGAGAAGTATTCCAGTCAAACAGCCCAGATATTCACAATCAATTTTCTCTAAAAAGTGTTAAGCAGCCAGACAAAGTAGTGACAACTAGATGGCTGGCTTCTGAAAAAGAATTAATAGTGCCATTTTGCTATTTAGAAAAATGCCTCACATCACTAATCATCAGAGAGAAGCAAATCAAAACCACAATGAGATACCACCTCACACCAGTCAGAATGGCTATTATTAAAAAGTCAAAATCAACAGATGCTGGTGGGCTGCAAAGAAGAGAGAATGGTTATCCACTGTTGCTGGAAATGTAAATTAGCCACTGTGGAAAGCAGTTTGCGGATTTCTCAAACAACTAAGAGTTGAGCTGTCATTTGACACAGCAATCCTATTACTGGGTGTGTGTCCAAAGGAAAATACATTGTTCTACCAAAAAGACAAATGCTCCCATATGTTCATCACAGCGCTATTGACAATAGCAAAGAGATGGAACCAACCCAGCTGCTCATCAATGATGGATTGGATAAAGTAAATATGGTACATGTATACCGTGGAATAGCATTCAAACATAAAAAAGAACAAGAACATGTTCTGTGCAGCAACATGGATGCAGTCAGAGGCCGTTATTCTAAGGGCACTAATGCAGAAACAGAAATCCAAATACTGCATGTTCTCATTTACAAGTGGGAACTAAACAATGTGAATTCATGCACATAAAGATGGCAATAATAGAAACTGGGGACTACTAGAGGGGGAAGGGAGAGAGAGGGACAAGAGTTGAAAATTATTCGGTATCGTGCTCAGTACCTGGGCGACCAATCATTTGTACCCCAGGCTGTAGCATCACACAATATATCTGGTAAAATCTTGCACATGTACCACCTAAATCTAAAATCAAAGTTGGAAAACAAAAAGAAAAAGAAAACTAGACGTGTGCCAGGTTTAGAAGGAAAGATTACAGATTTGCTTTTGGTCATTTGATTTTGAAATGCCTAGGTTCCAAAATTGAGCAGCTGGGTTCAGGACAAAGAACACACTAAAGAAAATTATAGGTTTATTTTTCTTTACCCAGCTACTCATTTTAAGCATCTTCACTTTTTGGCTCTTAGGATTCTTTCCATCTCAGCCTGTAATTTCTGTGCAATCTCATACACACATAGCTCCAATTACCACAAACATGCAGATGACTCACAATTCATAGTTCAAGTTAATAGTCTTCTCATTTCATTCTGTATTTCCTCCTTAGGCAATCTCACACATACATAGCCTCAATTACCAAAGACATGTAAATGACTCAAAAAGTTATAGTTAATTTTTGGACTGCTGTCTTCATAACGAGACCCAGATATGTCCAATAATTTCTTAACATTTCCTTTTAAAGTCACCTAAAATTTTAAAAAATGAAAGGCAGGATGATATAAAGAAAGAACAGGCAATTATTGACAGGAAATTGAGAAAATTAAAAATTACCCTTGATGCTGACATAAGCCTTATTAGTAAAATTGAAGAACAATTTGACAGCTTGATGAGGATGGGAGACAGACTTTATTGGGTTGAATAAGGAATACAAGATTGAAAAATGGAAACAGTAAGTATTGAAGTTTGCTTTTGATAGGAGAGTACTTGTTACATTTTTAATAAAAGAGAAAATATGCAAAAGCCAATAGCAAATATGCAGATGCACGGGGAAGAAGGTTGATTATGGAAGAGAATTAGGATATCTAAAAGGATAAATTTACTAAGAGAGTAGAAGGGATAGACATGAAAACAAACATAAAGGAATTAAAACACAGAGTGCTAGGCTTGAAGCCCAGAATTTGTTATTTGTAGGTCCAGATGAGGCCAATAATTTGCATTCGTAACAAATTCCACATTGATGAAGTCCTTGCTTGTCCATGGACCACACCTTGTGAACCACTGCTGTGGAGAGTGGAAGATTGGATCGGGCGAAAAAAACATAGCAGTATCCTGGGCAGTGTTGAGTGTTAATTTAAAATTATGATCATAAACGTATAGTGCTACCTACTATTCTGATATTTAATTATTAGAACATTTGAACATTTCTCTAACAACCCTTGGCTTATAGGGTGCTTACTCATCTAAAGTAATATATTGGGAATAGTCAGGGTTAGGGTGCAATTAAAATGTAAAGGAAAAGATGTTCATAAATGGATGAAAACATTACTAAAATTATAACTTTGGAAATCTTAACTGAAAATATTGAAATTATTTTATGGTACTATAATGGCTCCTTTATTTCTTTTAACATTTTGTATTAGCCAATATATCCAGGAGATAATGCTTTAAATAAAAATATCAGATAGCAGGCCACAAAAGCGTACATTTTGTAAAAGGCAGGTTTTATGTTATTTCAAACCGAGTTTAAAATTTCGTTTTAGCTACTTTTTTCAAATGTTGCTGTAGAGACTACTTTCAAGCCTGCTGGAAAATTATAGCTTTTTATTTATACATTTTAATGAAACCTCACATCTTCAAGGGATTTTTTAAATGGGTAAGGCTATTTTGTAATTTTTATCTTCTAGTAAGCAAAATACAGTGAAGTAAATACATTTAAATTAAATCATTTGTGTTTCAATATTTTAAAAAGTTAAGAAAAACTACATTTTCTTAGCCACAGGGTCTTCTAAGGCCATATCAATTTGGCTGTCGGAAAGTTGAGTGAATCATTAAAAAATTATCTGCAGTTAATTTTTATGTGCTATTTTATTTTTCTCTATTAGCAGAAATAAAGTTGTTTTCAGCAGAAAAACGTAATTCTCTACTTTCTTTAAAGAGGAAGAATTCACTAGAGTTCCTTCTGGGAATTAATGTGATCAGCATTGTAAACATTCATTTTCAAGCAGTGGGACAGGAGCCACCACAGCAGGCAAAAGGAAGTTGATTTCTTTCAGAACTGTTCCACTCTCATCTATTCTATTAATTGGATTCTATGTGAAATTACTGTATATGATATAAATAATGAGTTCAGATTATTTAAACCAAAATCTTGAATAACAGTGTGTCAGAGACCTGCTTAATTGTCACTGAGGAGTGGTTAATGGTAGTGGTTAATGGCAGAGTTGCTTAAGAGAAATGCTCATGCAGTTAGTAAGTTGCTATAAACTGAAAGTTTTTGTACCCACACCTACGAATTCATATGTTAAAATCTTAACACCCAAGGGTCTTTAGAAAGGTGATTAGGTTATGGGAGGAGAGCCCTCATAAAAGGGAACTATTTATGAAAACCTTTTCCGTTACATTTTACTGGCACCCTATATCAAAAGTGGTTATGTAGAAGGATATTTTGGGGGGGCCAGAAAATTTTCAGTCTATGATCTGAAAGAATATTCTTTCTTTTATTGATTATTTATTTATTTATTTATTTATTTATTCATTCTGAGATGGAGTCTCTCTCCGTCACCTAGGCCCGAGTGCAGTGGCGAGATTTCGGCTCACTGCAACCTCCACCTCCCCGGGTTCAAGCAATTCTCCAGCCTCAGCCTCCCAGGTAGCAGGAATTACAGGTGCATGCCACCATGCCCAGCTAATTTTTGTATTTTTCGGTAGAGGCAAGGTTTCTCCATGTTGGCCAGGCTGATCTTGAACTCCTGACTTCAGGAGGTCCACCCCACCTCGACCTCCCAGAGTGCTGGGATTACAGGCATAAGCCACTGTGCCCAGCCTGTTCCTTAAATAAATAAAGTCATGAAAAACTTCTATTGGTGTAATATTTCTTATTTTGAAATCTTAACCACCATAGTCCAAACATTAGAGATTTTGTGCAATACTGGAACCATAAAGCCATGATTTTCAGTTGAGGGGAATATTTCAGTTAGTCATTATATCAATTAATTTTTAGAAAAAACCACCACCAGTACTTTAACAAGCTTACTTTGTAGAAACTTACAGTTAGGCATATGTTAAGTTGTTTTTCAAAATTTTGTCAGAATGAATGGACAATCATAGATCTATGTTTAAAAATGTTTGCTAAATGAGTGATAGAT
This sequence comes from Macaca fascicularis, assembly GCF_037993035.2. Taxonomy (NCBI): domain Eukaryota; kingdom Metazoa; phylum Chordata; class Mammalia; order Primates; family Cercopithecidae; genus Macaca; species Macaca fascicularis. The sequence goes on along the minus strand of NC_088380.1, from coordinate 89,123,893 downwards.
CCTTCAGAAAAAAAAAATGGAAATGATAACATAAGATCAATATAAATCATGTCACCAATTTTTTGAAACAGTTGCTTGATATTATTTCTATTTTCTTTATTCTTAGTTGTACTTCACTCATTTCAGTGCACCTTTAAACTTTACATCTCTTTAGAAAACATGTCACAAAGGTGATCCACAATCTCAAGAGTGAATGACAAATATTCATTCTTTTTAATCTTGTTGTTGGTTAGCTTTTTAAAACCATATGGAATGTTCATCAAGATAATCTATATAGAGAATATAAAGAAATTTCAAAACATTTAAAGCGACTGAAATTATACATGGTAGGTTCTCTGTTAGTCATGGGATTATATAAGAAACCTATAAAGATAAGACATATAGAAAAATAAAAAAGTGTGTGAAAGACCTCTACACCAAATGCTACCAAATATACTGAAGATCTTAAAAGACAGTAAATTATGTGCATAGGTGTGCTCATTGATTGGAAGATTTAATATGTTTAAGATATGTTTTCCAACATATAATAATAGATTCAACAAAATTCCAGTCACATACTACCAGGCCTTCTCAAATAGAAATTGACAGGTTGATATTACAGAAATGCCAAAGCAATATTATAAAAACTTACACTACATAATTTTTTTTTTTTTTTTTTTTTTTTTTTTTTTTGAGACGGAGTCTCGCTCTGTCGCCCAGGCTGGAGTGCAGTGGCTGGATCTCAGCTCACTGCAAGCTCCGCCTCCCGGGTTGACGCCATTCTCCTGCCTCAGACTCCCTAGTAGCTGGGACTACAGGCGCCCGCCACCTTGCCCGGCTAGTTGTTTTTTTTTGTTTTGTTTTGTTTTGTTTTGTTTTTGTATTTTTTAGTAGAGACGGGGTTTCACCGGATTAGCCAGGATGGTCTCGATCTCCTGACCTCGTAATCCGCCCGTCTCGGCCTCCCAAAGTGCTGGGATTACAGGCTGGAGCCACTGCGCCCGGCCCATATAATTTCAATACTTACTATAAAGCTTCAATAATAAAGACAATGTGGTATTGGCATAGAATCTACATGTAGATCAATTGAAGAGGCTACAGAGTCCAGAAACAGATTCAAATGATATATTCATTGGATTTTAAATAATGATGCCAAGGCAATCTGATGAGGAAAAGAAAGTCTTTTAAACAAATACTACGAGAATAACTTAATATTCGTATGTGACAGAAAATAAAATTAATCTTACCCCTTATATCATGTCACACTATGAAGAGGCATGAGAGTTCTTTCTGGGTCATCGTCATGTGTATTTTAGCATTACACTTGTGAAAGCTCAGAAAATAAATTTTTAAGAGTTATCCATCTAATTCTATGTATGTTTTACTATAAAAAATCTTTAAAATTTGCCTCTGAATTATGTGAATTAATTAAAACATATCAAAATTAAAATCAGATTATTGGAAGAATATAGACACATTGTAGTGACAGACGTGATAACACAGATATTTTAATGATACAATCTAAGCTGTGCTTGAGTACTTATTGAAATGCTCTTTAAAATTTTCCCCATATTTGAAAAATTTTCATAATGAAATATTGAAAGAGGACTCAAGCCATTAATAGTTACTCCTTCTTTAAAAGTATACTCTTGAAAGCATAGGCCAACAGACACACAAATTGCAAAAACATGCCTAAATGAGAAATGAGGCTTGTATTTTGCTCATAAATATTCATATAGAAAATGTGTGTCTTGTTTATAAATTATTGGATATAGAAAACACCGTCAGCTGCCAAGGGATTAATAAACAGGAACTCTAACAACTTAATAGCAAAAGGCCAAGTGATCCAATTTAAAACTGAGCAAATGATCTGAACAGACATTTCTTAGAAGACGACACACAAAAGGCCAATGGGTATCTTAAAAAATGCTTAGCATCACTAATCATCTGGGAAATGCAAATCAAAATGACAGTGAGATATCATCTCACCCCAGTTAAAATGGCTTTTATCAAAAGACAAAAAAAAAAAAAAATGGATGCTGGTGAGGATGTGGAGAAAGGGGAGCCCTCACTGTTGACGGGAATATAAAGTAGTAAAGCCATATTGGAAAACAGTCTGAACATTCCTTAAGACACTAAAAGTACAACTGTCATATGATCCAGCAATCTCACCTTTGGGTATATGTCAAAAAAATAAGAATATAAGTGTTTTGAAGAGATGTTTGCACTCCCATGTTTATTACAGCACAATTCACAATAGCCAAGATAATGGCTCAACCTAAGGGTCCATCAATGAATGAATGGATACAGAAAATATGATATGTCTACAAAATGGAATTCTTTTTATTTCAATAGCTTTAGAGGTACAAGTTGTTTTTGATTACATAAATGAATTGTATTTTACTGAAACCTGGGTTTGTCATATATGGCTTTTATTATTTTGAGGTATGTTTCTTCTATGTCTAGCGTTTTGAAGGTTTTTATTGTACAGTGATGCTGGATTTTATTGAATGCTTTTTCTTCATCTATTGAGATAATTGTGGTTTTTGTTTTTGATTCTGTTGATGTGATGAATCACATTTATTGACTTGTGTTTGTTGAAACATCCCAGCATCTCTGAGATGAAAACCACTTGACCATGGAGAATTAGTTTTTTTTAATGTGCGATTGGGTTCAGTTTGCTAGTGTTTTTGTTGAGGATTTTGCAACTGTTTTCATCAGAGACACTAGTCTATAGTTTTCTTTTTTGTTATGTCCTTTCATGGCTTTAGTAGGAAAGTGATACCAGCTTCATAGAATGAGTTAGGGAGAAAAATCCTCCTTCTCCATCTTTTGGAATAGTCAGTAGAATTGGTACCGATTCTTCTCTGGATGTCTAGTAGAATTAGGCTGTGAATCCGTCTGGCCCTGGGTGAGAATCTGAAGACAACATTGTTCAAAGAACATTAGAATACTCATAAGGGTGCAAATCAAAAGTAAAGCCATGTAGAAATAATGCATCAAGCCCCAAACCACAAAACCAGGTCCATGAACTGGACAATTCAAATTGGAGGGTTATATGAATAGCAAAAAGAACAAAATGATTTCTGTAAGGCATGCACAAAAATACAGCTTTGGATAAAATATTAAAAAGAGTATTGCTGTATTTTCTCAAAAATTTGAAATAGAACAGTGCTGCTATGCTACTTTATGCATAATTCTCTGTAGCAGTGGGGAGCTGCATGAAATGATTGCTTATGGATATTGCCATTTATATAACTCAGTCTGAGTATTTGTATTCACAGAAACCAGAAACAATCTATTCAGTCTCAATGATCTGGAAAAGTACATGTAAAGCAGGAAAAAAGGCCTGTAACCAGATGGACTGGTTAACAACAGAACATTTTACAAATCACTAAGAAAATAAAAACAAGAGTTAGGAATCCATAGCCTTGACATAAATATTTCCCCTGTTCTGATAGGAAAAGAGACTATGATGATTCTACATTTATAGCAAACATAGTCATAGTTTTCAAAATAAGAATGGTTTTTCTTACTCATGTGGAACCAAACTAAATTTCTAAATTATAAACCAACAGATTGCAATAAGCCCCCCCTAACATTTAGAAATATAGAGAACTGGTTCAACATACGCAAATCAATAAAAGTAATTCAGCATATAAACAGAACCAAAGACAAAAACCACATAATTATCTCAATAGATGCAGAAAAGGCCTTTGACAAAATTCATCAGCCCTTCATGCTAAAAACGCTCAATAAATTCGGTATTGATGGAACGTATCTCAAAATAATAAGAGCTATTTATGACAAACCCACAGTCAATATCATACTGAATGGGAAAAAACTGGAAAAATTCCTTTTGAAAACTGGCACAAGACAGGGATGCCCTCTCTCACCACTCCTATTCAACATAGTGTTGGAAGTTCTGGCTAGGGCAATCAGGCAAGAGAAAGAAATCAAGGGTATTCAGTTAGGAAAAGAAGAAGTCAAATTGTCCCTGTTTGCATATGACATGATTGTATATTTAGAAAACCCCATTGTCTCAGCCCAAAATCTCCTTAAGCTGATAAGAAACTTCAGCAAAGTCTCAGGATACAAAATAAATGTGCAAAAATCACAAGCATTCTTATACACCAGTAACAGACAAACAGAGAGCTAAATCATGAATGAACTTCCATTCACAGTTGCTTCAAAGAGAATAAAATACCTAGGAATTCAATTTACAAGAGATGTAAAGGACCTCTTCAAGGAGAATTACAAACCACTGCTCAGTGAAATAAAAGAGGACACAAACAAATGGAAGAACATACTATGCTCATGGATAGGAAGAATCAATATCATGAAAATGACCATACTGCCCAAGGTTATTTAGAGATTCAATGCCATCCCCATCAAGCTACAATGACTTTCTTCACAGAATTGGAAAAAACTGCTTTAAAGTTCATATGGAACCAAAAAAGAGCCCGCATTGCCAAGACAATCCTAAGTCAAAAGAACAAAGCTGGAGGCATCACGCTACCTGAATTCAAACTGTACTACAAGGCTACAGTAACCAAAACAGCATGGTACTGGTACCAAAACAGAGCTATAGACCAAAGGAACAGAACAGAGTCCTCAGAAATAATACCACACATCTACAGCCATCTGATCTTTGACAAACCTGACAAAAACAAGAAATGGGGAAAGGATTCCCTATTTAATAAATGGTGCTGAGAATATTGGCTAGCCACAAGTAGAAAGCTGAAACTGGATCCTTTCCTTACTCCTTATACAAAAATTAATTCAAGATGGATTAGAGACTTAAATGTTAGACCTAATATCATAAAAACCCTAGAAGAAAACCTAGGTAATACCATTCAGGACATGGGCATGGGCAAGGACTTCATGTCTAAAACACCAAAAGCAATGGCAACAAAAGCCAAAATTGACAAATGGGATCTAATTAAACTAAAGAGCTTCTACACAGCAAAAGAAACTACCATCAGAGTGAACAGGCAACCTACAGAATGGGAGAACATTTTTGCAATCTACTCATCTGACAAAGGGCTAATATCCAGAACCTACAAAGAACTCAAACAAATTTACAAGAAAAAAACAAACAACCCCATCAAAAAGTGGGCAAAGGATATGAACAGACATTTCTCAAAAGAAGACATTCATACAGCCAACAGACACATGAAAAAATGCTCCTCATTACTGGCCATCAGAGAAATGCAAATCAAAACCACAATGAGATACCATCTCACACCAGTTAGAATGGCAATCATTAAAAATCAGGAAACAACAGGTGCTGGAGAGAATGTGGAGAAATAGGAACACTTTTATACTGTTGGTGGGATTGTAAACTAGTTCAACCATTATGGAAAACAGTATGGCGATTCCTCAAGGATCTAGAATTAGAAATACCATATGACCCAGCCATCCCATTACTGGGATATACCCAAAGGATTATAAATCATGCTGCTATAATGACACATGCACACATACGTTTATTGCAGCACTATTCACAATAGCAAAGTCTTGGAATCAACCCAAATGTCCATCAGTGACAGACTGGATTAAGAAAATGTGGCACATATACACCATGGAATACTATGCAGCCATCAAAAAGGATGAGCTTGCGTCCTTTGTAGGGACATGGATGCAGCTGGAAACCATCATCATCAGCAAACTATCGCAAGAACAGAAAACCAAACACTGCATGTTCTCACTCATAGGTGGGAATTGAACAATGAGATTACTTGGACTTGGGAAGGGGAACATCTCACACTGGGGCCTATTATGGGGAGGGGGGAGAGGGGAGGAATGGCATTGGGAGTTATACCTGATGTAAATGACAAGTTGATGGGTGCTGATGAGTTGATGGGTGCCGCACACCAACATGGCACAAGTATACATATGTAACAAACCTGCACGTTGTGCACATGTACCCTAGAACTTAAAGCATAATAATAAAAAAAGAAAAAAAAGAAATATAGAGAACTAGGTAATTGAGTTTATTGTTACAGAGTTTAGGGGAAATTCTTAAGAAATATAAATTGCGTATATTTATAATATGACATGGCAGGGTCACTGATGATAAATTGTTCAAGATTAAGGAAAAAAAACAGCAAAAATTCTTGAAACAGAAAATTTTGTTAAATTTAACAAATATTCTTAGCTGAAAATTTAGACATCATAAATATGGATTTTTTAAAATATGCCTTTGTCTTCCTCATGTCCCCAGTAAGCACTGGTTTTAACTATTAAATATAAAAAAAAGTTGGCTCGGGGAATTTTCTTGTCTTTTCAGCTCATTATCTTCCTAATGTAGCTATCAAACCTTAATGGCAAAAGTTGCCAGAAGGAATTATTATACATATAAAATCTTAAAATATATAAGTACTAATAGGAACTTGTTCATTTTTGCTGTCTAGAGTTATAGAACCCTATAAACATTAAGAGAGAACAGCTTAAGATAAATAACAGTAGACTATTAAATGAAGCAAATAGAACTCCTTTGAAAGATGGTAACTGAGGTGAACCCTTATTTTTGAAATATTTTATTTGTAGAAAATACACAATAGGAAATCTGGATACTTGAAGCGCATGTTTCTGTCTTGAAGGGGTTATAAAAAAATTTTAAGAAGAGATAACGATGACCTAGTGATAGAGTCAAAAGACCATGAACCAAAATTAACGGGGTAGGACATTTTATAAGGTCACATTCATTTTGTTAACAGTATTGCTGCAACTTTCTTAATATGTTGTCACATATTAAGAAACATAATACAGAATACATTTACACATAATTTTATGCACCTAGTTTATGGTGGGTTAAAATTCATCAGTAAAATCAGAAGAAATGCTTTCAAAATTAATTTTGTGTGTTAAGGAAATCACAGCAATTACTGAATATTAGTTAGATCCTCAAGGTAGAAACATAGCTTGCACATTGAAATACACAAGTCTCTAGTCTGAAGGAGAGGGCTTGCTGGTGATAGAAAAGAGAGGAGATCTGAAGACCACACCTTGAGCATATAAATGTTCATACATTTCAGAGATGAATATAATCTAGGGAATCACACTGATTTGGAAAGTTAAATAAGATGATAAGAAAACTAGGAAAGGATATTATCTTGGGATGAAAGTGAAGAAAATATTTCAAAGAAATGAAAAGCTCCAACGCTAATATTAAGAAAAGTAAGAGAAGGTCCAAGCATTGACTGAATAGATTTAGCAACAAGAAAAGAAATTAGCCAGTCTTGATGGCGGGTACCTGTAGTCCCAGCTACTTGGGAGGCTGAGGCACGAAAATACCTTGAACCTGGGAGGTGGAGCTTGCAGTGAGCCAAGATCGCGCCACTGCACTCCAGCCTGGGCAACAGAGCCAGACTCTGTCTCAAAAGCAAACAAACAAACGAACAAACAAACAAAAGAAGTGTGCAAGTATTATTTATTTATTTTCTCAAAATATTATCATCAAATCTATTGGCATAACTGATGTTATAGTTTACTAAAAAATATCTCCAAATCTTATACAAAAAAATAGTTGTTTTTGGATATTGGGAAAAAAAGGCAAATCATAATGAAAATTGCTGTAGTCTTTCATTCCTAAATTTAATCCTAAATTGTAGCAATAGAAAAATAGTATAGTGTAGAGAGTATGCACTGTCCCTGAAGCCAGATGCAACCATATTTGTATCCTGCTTTATCTACTTTATACATATTCTTGTACAAAATAACACTTCATTGATATTTTCTCATCAACATAATGGAATGGGACTTTTAGTAAAGATTGTGTAGAAGCCATGTAAATATTTTCATGTCTCTGAACAGAGCTTTTAAGCCAAGAAAGCTTGTATCTGGGTTAAAAAAACAGACCTTGTAAGTTAAATGATAACAGTATATAGAGTGAAAGAACTTCAGGTAGATGTAGGGGTTTATTTTCCTAGAGCTGTGCTTTTATATTTCCAAAGGGGACAAAACCATCCACATTCCAAATGATTTGTTTACATTAGGTGTATCAAGTTTCTCTCCCTATTGAGAGGAGGGTATGTAGCAGTGCCTACGTTAGTGCCCAGAGTCATAGTTTTAGGATTCCTCTCCTGCAGTACAGAACCATTTATTTGAATAGTTGTAACCATCTGGTTTTCAGTACATCACCCCATATTAGGGAGAATGGTATGTCAGTAACTGATGCTGTTCTTGCTGTAAATATTAATAACAGTAGTCTGTCTCTGATTCACAAACCCTATGCTTGCTTCAGGACAATGTATTTAAATATAGATATTAAAAACTTTCAAGGATTAAATGATATATGTAAAATGCTCAATTTAATAATCATAATAAATTCTAAAAATCATTAGCTACTTTTAATGATAGCTGTTCAGCACAACTGTGCTCTAAGAGCTTGAATGAGTTTTTAAAATATAACCAACATGTTGTATGGCTTTTTTGGATTAAAAATCATCTGCATGCTTTTTAATTCAATTTATAGATCAGAAAATAATCTTAATGGCATAGATTTATTTAATAAAGTAGAAAACAAATATTTGAAGTATATGCAATTACATTGGAAAACTGTGGTAAGGAATTAAACATAAAATTCCTATGTGTTAGCAGTCTTGAGACATGTCCCAATACGATAAAATGGGCTTTCAATTTGAGAATAGAAAAAAAAAGCAAAAATAGAATTGCTAGGAATCATATAAAAAATCAAATTTTCCAGCTGGTTTATGATTTTGTGTTCTATAAATTCTACTCCTGCTGGGTGATTAACCAAACTGACTTTTAGACCGAGTCACTAAACAAAAGAAAAACCATATAAATAACCTGCTTTTAGTTAGCTATCTTTTTTCTTGCAAATCAGCTTTACTGAGGTACACTTTACCTACTCATAAATAAAATACACCCATTTGAGGTCTACTATTTAATACGTTTCGACGAACATTTAGCTATTTAAAATATGTTATCTTTGCTTTCTCTATATGTTTCACATCATCTCACAAAAGTTTCTTACAACGATTTTCTGGTCCACCCTTCGAACATATTTGTAATACCTACCACCTACCCTTCTCCATATTGAACTTTGCAAGGCAACTTATGAACTGCTTCCTGTTACTATAGGCTTGTTTGCAATTTTTAGAGTTTCATATAAATGGAATCATACAGTATGTATTTTTTTTTGTCTAACTTCTCATACTCAGTATAATTATCTTGAAATGCATGTGTCTATCAGTAGTTCATTTTCTTTGCCAAATTATATTCCATTGCATTGGTATGCCATCATTTATAATATTTTACTATATGGATATGCAACATTTCCTCATCACCTTCATGTTGAAGGACATTTAGACTACTTATTTTTTTTTTTCTATTACAAGTGAAGCTGCTACAAATGCATAAATTTATAAACGTAAACATATTTTTGTATACATTTTTGTGTGGGCATATGACTTTGTTTCTCTTTGGTTGGTTTTGAGTTAATTTTTATACACGGTGAATAATTACATTTTTGAATTTTTAATTATCTATTTGACTTTTTAAAAAATAAATCTTAGTAAAAACCTGCAACTTGAAAATAATTTTATTAAGTAGATTAAATAGCTATTTCAATATTTATCTCTTATTATCGTAATAGTCAGGTTTTCTGTGTTTCTATGGTTCTTTTATTTTCTCTTAGTACAGTTTGTTATACATTATTGGTAATTTTTACTTGATAAATAATTTATATTACAAATTTTGTGATGCTGTTTTCTTATGGAGAAGATAGACTTTATTCGGTTTACTGGAGTTAGCTCATACTGACCTATGCTGATGTGTGAATTTCTTCACAAATCTGTGTTCAGTTATGTCATGTCAGTAGCTTGAAATTAGCCTTATTGGAGTATTTACATCATGTAAATCTACAGCTCTTACAAATTAAGATATTTCTTTTTTAAAAGAAATAGTTTTTTAAACACTTACCAGTCCCCTAATCATTCTATCCTCTCTTAAGAGAGACTGGAGAAACTTACCTTAATTTAAAGAGATACTTCGCTAACTTGAGTATTCATTGCAGCAGTTTTTGCCAATTTTAATCTATTTTCAGTTTGCTCCAGGCCTTAAGGGCTAGATGCACTTCTCCTCTTAACGCTGTGATAATGGGGAAATTACATAACCTACTTTTGCAGATTCCTTGCTAGGAGTTTGGAGTTTTTTGTGTGTTCATTTGTTTTTAGTCTTTTTTTTTTTTAATGTTCTTCACAAATTTATAAAATTCTTCAAGTGAAAAACAGGTAGAGTTTTGCGCCAGACTTCCTTACTCTCCTAAGATGGTCTGAATGTCTGTGTCCTCTCAAAATTCATAGGTTGAAACCTAATCACCAATTTGACAATGTTAGGAGGTAGAGCTTTTGGGAGGCCATTAAATAGCCCTCAGAGCCTACCAATTCAGGGCCCTCATGAACTGGATTAGTGCCCTTACTAAAGGGAGCAGAGAGTGCAGCCATTTCTCCTTCCACTATATGAGAGCACAATTATAAGACACAATTTATTATGATTATTAAATTGAGCGTTTTACATATATCATTTAGTCCTTGAAAGTTTTTAATATCTGTATTTAAATACATTGTCCTGAAGCAAGCATAAGGTTTGTGAATCAGAGACAGACTATTGTTATTAATATTTACAGCAAGAACAGCATCAGTTACTGACATACCATTCTCCCTAATATGGGGTGATGTACTGAAAACCAGATGGTTACAACTATTCAAGTAAATGGTTCTGTACTGCAGGAGAGGAATCCTAAAACTATGACTCTGGGCACTAACGTAGGCACTGCTACATACCCTCCTCTCAATAGGGAGAGAAACTTGATACACCTAATGTAAACAAATCATTTGGAATGTGGATGGTTTTGTCCCCTTTGGAAATATAAAAGCACAGCTCTAGGAAAATAAACCCCTACATCTACCTGAAGTTCTTTCACTCTATATACTGTTATCATTTAACTTACAAGGTCTGTTTTTTTAACCCAGATACAAGCTTTCTTGGCTTAAAAGCTCTGTTCAGAGACATGAAAATATTTACATGGCTTCTACACAATCTTTACTAAAAGTCCCATTCCATTATGTTGATGAGAAAATATCAATGAAGTGTTATTTTGTACAAGAATATGTATAAAGTAGATAAAGCAGGATACAAATATGGTTGCATCTGGCTTCAGGGACAGTGCATACTCTCTACACTATACTATTTTTCTATTGCTACAATTTAGGATTAAATTTAGGAATGAAAGACTACAGCAATTTTCATTATGATTTGCCTTTTTTTTCCCAATATCCAAAAACAACTATTTTTTTGTATAAGATTTGGAGATGTTTTTTAGTAAACTATAACATCAGTTATGCCAATAGATTTGATGATAATATTTTGAGAAAATAAATAAATAATACTTGCACACTTCTTTTGTTTGTTTGTTCGTTTGTTTGTTTGCTTTTGAGACAGAGTCTGGCTCTGTTGCCCAGGCTGGAGTGCAGTGGCGCGATCTTGGCTCACTGCAAGCTCCACCTCCCAGGTTCAAGGTATTTTCGTGCCTCAGCCTCCCAAGTAGCTGGGACTACAGGTACCCGCCATCAAGACCGGCTAATTTCTTTTCGTATTTTTAATAGAGACAGGGTTTCACTGTGTTAGCCAGGATGGTCTCCATCTCCTGATCTTGTGATCCTCCCGCCTCGGCCTCCCAAAGTGCTGGGATTACAGGCATGAGCCACCATGCCCGGCCAGTACTTGCACACTTCTATGATTTGTTTTATGCTCTACAAAATACCTGTGTGACATACTTTGACTTAGGCAATTATTTTCTTTAAAAAAAAAATTTCAAAAGGTCAAAAGCTGTGTATTTGCTATATATTTTTTGAAATGCTTGTGTATTAGTCTGTTCTTATGCTGGTAATAAAAAGACATAACCAAACCTCAGTTCATTTATAAAGGAAAGAGGTTTAATTGACTCACAGTTCCACATGACTGGGGAGGCTTCACAGTCATGGTGGAAAGCAAAGGAGAAGCAAAATCACTTCTTACATGGCTGCCCGCAAGACGGTCTGTGCAAGGGAGCTCTCATTTGTAAAACCATCAGATCTCGTGATACTTATTCACTATCATGAGAACAGCATGGGAGAGACTTGCCCCCATGATTCAGTTACCTCCTATCAGGTTCATCACCCAAGAGGTGGGAATTATGGGAGCTTCAATTCAAGATGAAATTTGGATGGGGTCTCAGCCAAACCATAACAGCTTGTAAACATGTACAACACATATAAACAGATAATTATGATACCATTGTTTTCATACTTTGGTGGGCAGTGTCATTTTGTTCATTATTAATTATATTTAATTTAAAAATAATAAAAACCTATTTACAAAACAGAGCAATTTTTTCTCACTTCAGTTTTTTAATATAAATTTAGATAAATTACATTAAAAGGCTAAGGTCAAAACTGTTAGTCATTATTGCTGTGTTTTTATATTTTTAATTTATTAATTATTTTATTTATATTCAATTTAATTTTAGGGTAAAAATTTGAAGAATTAACTGAACATATACTTCCTCATTGCTGTTGCTTTTTGGAAAACAACATTTTTGGTGAAATTATTTTTTTAATTTATAGTTTTAACTTTTTAAATAAAAACCACGTTATGATGTGTTTATATTACTGGTAAAGCCAAAGTAAAATTACAATATTCATTTTGAAATTATCAAGGAGTAAAAAGATGTATTCAAAGTTCATCATTTCTAATTGCTTCATTTAGGCCCTAAAACATATGTATTTATTAATTTAAAAACCTTTATTATACTAATTCTCTGGCTATAATAGGTGATGTTATCTATGAAGCTATTACCAGTTTCCAGTATCATATCATATAGTAATTTTACATATCATACAATAATCCAAAGGTAAATTTTTTAATTGAAATTTTTTATTATTTAGTTTGGGTTCTTTCTTTTTCTGTGTGGAATTCCTTTCAACTCTATTTTGCCTGTCCTAATGAGAACAACAAGAATTCCAAAAGAAAGAGTAAGTCAATCCTATGGGAGAAAAATAGTCTTTTGAAACCTACTTCCCTAGAAGAAATGTGCACCTTACAAAGGAGCTATTTCAGGAAGTTTGGCCTACAGTTCTGGACACACACACAAAATGTAAAATTTAGCAAGTAAACAAAAATAAGTCTTTCAAGACCTCGAGACCTCAGAAACACTATTGTAAATAAAAGTGGCTAAGTTTTACAAACCACTTAACTAGGTACTAATCACTGTACTAAAACCTTTGCAGACAATTTCACATCATCTTTACAATGCCCTGTAATATGGATGTTTGGAAATAGACCACTAACTAAAAAATATTCATATGGAGAAATTCAAAGTAATTAAATTGAAAGTACAGACCCTAGAACCACATGTTTTAATTTTCAACATGGCAATTGATTAGTGTTAATGTTTATAAGAAAAACATTGCATAAATATGCTAAAATTAATATTGTTAAAGTAGTCTAAATATATTCTTGGAGAATTTAGACCAAACATTTTATTAGAAGCAAATTATAAAGTATATTTCAATTTAAGAAATAAAAACTCAAATATGATCATTTGTAATAAGTGATATATACCTATTCATAAAGATATTTCCTAAAAACTTTATAATTCTTATTTCAAAATCAAAAGTGTTCTACATCTCACTAAAATATTTTTTTATTTTTAGTCACTAGATGGTCAAATTTTCAGATTTAGAAAAACGTATTTTGCAAGTATGTGCAAATTGACCTAGAAAATTGTATCAGAAAAATCAGTGGAAGCTGTGAGAAGGATCCAGATTTATCAAATATGATACTATTGTTCATAAACATCATATGATTCTAAGAAATTGGATTTACAAGTAAGACCTGCAGAGGTTTTACAAATTCATATGTGCTTAGAATTAGACACAGAAAGTCATTACTTTATCGAAGGCCAAAGAACTTCAAAATCAAATTAAGCGATGTAGAAAACTGAATTATTGATGTGGATATAACTTGGTTAATAAATAACTGGCTAAAGCATAACTTAATATAAGGCTTTGGACTATAGAACCATCTATTTTGTGTTATGAAGACACTGTTATGGAATTTTTTAAAAATTAGATGCAGTTATTCGATCAGAATAGTCTAAAGAATCCAGGCAGTGGCATAGATTTTTAGGTAACATTGATTAATATTCTCCGATTTCAAATTATTTGGAATGATGTAATTACTGTTTTAGTGCGCTAATGTCTTTTCCATCATGCACAAGATCTATAACCAAAGATAGAAATGTTTGAGTCACAACTCCTCGGTAATACTGTGTTAAGAAACCTTCATGCCTTCAATAAAGTTAATTATAAAATGTTGATGGTGTTACTATTAATTTCACTTAACAACCAAAGGAATTTAATGTTCAAACAAAAATATATGCACAAGAATATCCACAGCAGTATTATTGATAATGGGCAAAAACTAGAAGTAATCCAAATCTCCACCCTTACATAAATGAAGGGAAAAAATTTTGATAAGTCCATGTAAGTTACTCAGAGAAATAAGAATGAAAGCTAACAGACAGTATCTTACAGCATTATTGAAGATTTGCTTTTTTCGAGAAACTTAATAATTTACAATGCACACTGACGTATTTAAGAGACTTTAAGTTTCATAATACTTAAATATTCAATTTATAATATTTACTGGATGAATTACTTGAGAAATATTATAATTGAAATATATGAAAAAAGAGACTAAAAACATAAAGTACATAAAGATTGTCAAAAATATTTGAAAGTATATGAATGTTTTAATTAGCCTATACATTTATCAAAGGTTTACTAAAATGTTGTTGTTAATTCTAAGGACATAGAATAAGTTTAATACTTTTAAGCTTTAAAATGTGTAACTTCAGTAAGCTTTTCAGTAAACAAAGTAAACTTTTCATTGCTTATTTCTGTGAGCAAGTCTGCCCTCCAGGACATCAGAAAAAACAAACAAAATTTTTTTTTTAAATCCCTCTTACAGGCCGGGCGCGGTGGCTCAAGCCTGTAATCCCAGCACTTTGGGAGGCCGAGACGGGTGGATTACGAGGTCAGGAGATCGAGACCATCCTGGCTAACACGGTGAAACTCCGTCTCTACTAAAAAAAAAAAAAAATACAAAAAAACAAAAAACAAACAAACAAAAAAACTAGCCGGGCGAGGTGGCGGGCGCCTGTAGTCCCAGCTACTCTACTCGGGAGGCTGAGGCAGGAGAATGGCGTAATCCCGGGAGGCGGAGCTTGCAGTGAGCTGAGATCCGGCCACTGCACTCCAACCTGGGCGACAGAGCGAGACTCCATCTCAAAAAAAAAAAAAAAAAAAAAAAAATCCCTCTTACATAGAACAGCAACCAATAACACAAATTCAGATTTAAGATGATCAGAGATCACATTCTAATAGTCTCGTGAGTTATAAGATTTCATAGAAGAGCACATTATCCTAAAATATTACTTAGTGAGTGGTAGGTCTTCAGAGTTCAACCTCTTCTAACTTTTTGTGGCGTTTGTAAATTATGTTCATAAATGCACAAATAATGATACTTCTGTTTAGTGTAACAATTTTTAAAGTACATACAGCTTGTAATTTGCTCTTACAGTTATATACTGAGATTTCTTTTTCATGGTATCTTTTTTCCCTCCAGTTTCTTTCTCTCCTTTTCCTATTAATTTATGTGATATAGTAAATAAATACATAAATACATATCCAAGAGGGTAGTCTACTTATCTTAATTTTTATTACTCTGAAAAATACAGAAAGGCGCATGCTGCACCATAATCATGGTAACGATAAAGTAAATGTAATTATTCACCTAGCTGCATCCTTAAAAGAAAGTTACAAAGGGGGAGGAGAGAGTCTGAAAGATACGCTAATGAGATCATTATCAGTATGTTTTTGTCTGTTTTTGCATACTTTCCACCTCCAAGCTTTATAATTTCATAATACTCCATCATGAGAATGAGTTTCTATATTCTCCAGACAAAAAGTTGCTTTTCTTAGCAATTATAATAAAATTTAAAAAAAGAAGATGCTTTAAAACTGAATTGCTTCAATATTCCTAAAGCTCCCTGGACTCCTGTTAGCATATCTTATTCTTAGTGTTTGTAGTAAAAGCGCATTTCCCCATTTTTTAATACATTTCTAAATTTTTATTACTACCTTCTACACAATTAAATCACAAAGTAAGCAAAGCCAATTGGATGGTGGCTGAACAGCCATCACTTCTACACAGCATTAAAAACTGAAAATGAACACAATTTAGCTTTACCAGCTAATTTAGTCAGGTATCACCCTACGGCATCAACACCATTTATCACTATCACTGCAGCCTGGCGTGTAGCCCCTATCATCAGTAGCTTTCACAAAGCAAATCAAGAACTTTTTAAAGTTGTCTTTGCTCAGGAAAGAAAACAAACATTTAATATTCCTTATATATAAGCTCTTTGTGGTCAACTCCAGTGTCATATTAACCTTAACATTTGGAAGTTAGAAGTAATACAAAAATTTGCTGCAGTATATAATACATCTGTTTTTCAGATTCCTACAAAGCATAAAAATTATAGCTTTCAAAGCCCAGGTGCAGTGGCTCACGCCTGTAACACTAGCACTTTGGTAGGCCGAGGCAGGGGGATTGCCTGAGCTCAGGAGTTCGAAACCAGCCTGGGCAACATCGTGAAACCCTGTCTCTACTAAAATGCAAAAGAAATTAGCCAGGCATGGCAGCGTGTGCCTGTAGTCCCAGCTATTCAGGAGCCTGAGGCAGGAGAATTGCTTGAGCCCGGGAGGCAGAGGTTGTAGCGAGCTGAGATCATGCCATTGCATTCTAGCCTGGGCGACAGAGCAAGACTCCATCTCTACCAAAAAAAAAAAATAGCCTTCAAAAAGTTACATATGTAGAAAAATAATTGAATTTTGTTCTGTGCAGACTCAAACTACTGCCATTCTTACATATTTAATGTAATATTCTTTATTCATTTGTTATCCTTTCAATATATTTTATTCCTATAAGATTGGGTGCTAAATTCAGAAAATTGCATTCATTTTTTATATGGTATAAACACTATGCATTTGAGTTAGCATTTGAAAACTCAATCTGGTCTCAGAGTTGAGATTTCATAGCAGACTTGGAATGAGTAGAAGGAATTCTTGATTTTTACCAACCATTTACGATGATCATAGAGTTGCATGATTAAAGTCAAGTTTGGAAAAATAAAATTGTCTGGTTTTGTGTTTTTACTTTTCAACAAGGAAATTGAAAGACAGAACAATCTAGAGACTTGCCTAAAGTTGGTGACAGATTTTAATTACATAACTCTGATTTAGGGCTCCTAATTTGATACTTATTCAATAGTAAAGTTTATAAAATAATATCTCGACTACCTCAAAAACCCTTCGACATTATCAAAGTCAGGAGTTGGTCTGCCTCAAAACTATAGAAAATGGAAAATTTCAAAGGTAAATATCAGAAGTTTTCATATGAGCGTTATCTGGAAAAATTACTTTTAGCCAACAAGATTAAACCCTTATCAGCTTCCTTAATGTAGAGATTGATGTCAGTGGTTGTAGTCAACAGGCCTCTAGACTGTTGGTACCATTTACAAAGGCATGGCTAATGAAAATGGGATGCACCCAACTCTGGCCCTATTGTATTCATTTGACTTACCTAACTCCATTGTTCTGATTGCATGGTCATTCAAGATAATTTTGGCTTGCACTGGGTCTATGGGCAGAAAGAGAATAAATGGGAAAATTTTCTAGGTATTCAGTCTTCTGGTGACCAGTTTTCTTCTCTTTTTTATTTTCTTTCTTTCTTTTTTTTTTTTTTTTTTTTTTTTTGAGACGGAGTCTCACTGTGTCGCCAGGCTGGAGTGCAGTGGTGCGGTTTTGGCTCACTGCACAACCTCCATCTCCCCCTCTCAGGTTCAAGCGATTCTCCTGCCTCCACCTCCCAAGTAGCTGGGACTACACTCACAGCCACCACACCTTTTGTATTTTTATTATTTTATTATTCACCATGTTGGCCAGGATGGTCTCGATCCCTTGCACTGGTGATCCGCTTGCCTTGGCCTCCCAAAGTGCTGGGATTATAGGCGTGAGCCACTGTGCACGGCCGATGACTAATTTTCATTACAAATAAATAAGTTGGCATTACGTGATATAAAACACTATTTTATATATTAATTTTTGAAATACAGCTCTGAGTTTACCAAGTTGGATTAGTCCCTCCATAAGCACTATCAAATCACATGGAACATTCCCTATCACAGCCTCTCCCACACTACATAGTATTATAATGTTTATTTATCTCTCACCTCCACTAAACTATATGTTCCTTTAATACAAAAATATATCATATTTGTTGCTTTATTACCAGTATGTAAAACATGGTGATATGTTTGATATGTTTGATATCACCCAATTGATAGCCTGGCACATAATAGCTCCTTATGAAGTACGCTAAATGAATGAAAGGCTTATTCACTGAATTCTAGATTCTAGAGGTATGAAGTTTCCAGAACACTAATATCAAATAGGCAAATCCCAGGTTAATTTTTTTAGCGTAGAAATTTTTGCATACTAGCAACAACATATAAACATTCATATAATAATAATTAATATTTTCACCCTTCGATTCACAGACCCATGTATCTTGGTGATGGGAGACACATCACTTTATATGCAATGCTGATTTAGCACATATCTCACAGCCTATAGAACATTGCCTCAGTTTTGCAAGTGTTTGTAGCCTAGATATAACCATAAGTAAAAATTCAAAAGGTCATTGCACTGTTTAAAAAATCCAGCTACTTCAAGAAAGTGGTGAACATGTACACTTAGTGAATTCCATGGACTTGGGCTTATTGCCAAAATCCATTTACCAGAAAATTATTTGCTTGGTCAAAAGTGATGCTGTGTGTAATGCCAACAGGATGAATCAAGTATTTTTTTGAGTCCATGAATAGTTGTAGTGGCAGAAGCGTTTCAGATAGGGAGGCAGTCCAGAATTCTATCCATATCCAGAATAAGTGTCTACCCCAGTGAGAAAAAAATATTGCCTATTACACCAGTTAAGCTAGCTAAATCCCAAGGGACTGTGCCTTATCAGGGGCAAAGTATTGGTTTCTGCTCTGCTCATATTGACACTCAACAGTGGCTATAACTAGTTCTGCCCTGATCCCATGCATAACCACTATCATTTCCCCCATGGTCACTTTGTTCATAAGCCCATTAGGCAATGGTGGCATTGTCTGAGAGCAGGGTAACTTATATTCACCTTATTTTTCTCCATACTACCTACAACTATCTGACATACAATATTTATTGTATATTGGTATTTATTGCCTGTTTCTTCACATTAGAATTCAAACTCCCTTCAGGATAGGATTTTTTTTAGTATATTGTCCACTGCTGTATTCTCAGGATACAAAACAGATTTTAAAATCTTATGTATATACTACAAAATATTTTAAGCAAAAAAAATCACATTTTATAAATAACATTGTATCATTACTATTTTTATCCCTAAGCTAGATAAGGTGTTATTACTTGCCAAGTGCTACTTTTCTATTAAGGCATAGAGCTCATATTCACACCCTATTTGCCTAATTTACAAATTGTACTTTTAACCAGTATAGTTACACTATACAATATAGTATATTACTTCTTTTACTTGAAATACTGGATTTTTGATGAAGTAGAACAGTGTCAGAAAGAGCTTTATGTTTTGAAATGTTAGTATAATACAGTCAAAGTCCTGAATGGACTAACAATTGTAACCACTTTTGGTATCATACGTACTTTAAGAAAAATGATGCCTATATTCTTGAACCATCTGTGGACTAGTCCACAGTCTGACAACACTAAAGAGACAAAATTTGTATTTCAAGACTTAATAAGGCTGGAAAATAGTGGTTGAATACTCAATACTGTCAGTTAGAGCTCCCATATAGCTACTCCCCAGTAGCGGAGGTAAAGCACAATCGGGCAGTTAAGAAAATAATGCAATTATGCAACCCAGCCACTAGTCGGTTTAGTGTAATTGGATTAAGAAGAGCAATTCCTTCTGTGGAGAATGATATTATCTGAGACCTTTATAATTTCTTTGACAATGTCTTATATTGAATCAGAAATCAACAGAATATTTTAAAAAATAGGTAAGAAAAAGAATATAAGCAAGAGAAAGCAAGCACAGAAATGTCCAAGTTATTACTGTTCTCATATATAGACTATAAAGAACTCTAATTAACATATCTAAATCAATAGGTATAGACGAGAGTAAGTTTTCAAAAGGACAGCAAACTATAAAAAGAATGTGCTATAAATTCTGTTTCTCACAAGTGCATTAAACTAAATAGGTCAATATATGGTATCAAGAAATTGGACAAGAAAGAAGAGATTTATAGAATACAAGATAGAGCATTAGGAAATATTCAAGCTGAAACACATACATAAAAGGGTTGGCAAATACAATAGGATACTGAAGTGAAAGTAATTACGGCAGAAACAATATAAAAAGACTTATTGACTAAGAATTTTCTTTTACTGACAAAAATCACATCTATTTACATATTCAAAAAGCATTGTGGAATCGAAGCAGGATAAATTCAAGGAAAAACACATTTACTTTAGAACACTTGTAGTTATAACTTCTTTATCTTTGAAATTTGTGTGGAGACTTCTGAAGGCTAAATAAGCCTCGTGTCTTCTTTACGACCCAGAATTGCTTTCCTCCAGGCCCAGGAACCAATTCATTGATGTGTAATCATGGGAAAAATAGTGTTCCTATCACCCAGTGTCTGTGGGAGAATAGAAATCTAACTATACTAGGGCACTTGGATCCAAAACTAGTTCCCATTATAGAGATGCAAGAGTTTTGCTTTTCCTTGGGTAAAGTCAATTAGCAAAAAACAGATGGCCACCTCAATTTCCAGGTGAATCCAGGACCAGGATAAACTACGTTTTGACAAATGGTGTTTTCAAGACTTCTTTCTTGAGGATCAATTATTGTCCATCTTGCGAACATATGTGTCATTTATTATTTCTGCATGTCTACATAAAAGGGAAAGTTTTCTTTCTGTCTTTGAAATCTCTGAGTAGGTTGTGATGCACATCACATTCTGATTTAATG
Organism: Macaca fascicularis; assembly: GCF_037993035.2. Classification (NCBI taxonomy): domain Eukaryota; kingdom Metazoa; phylum Chordata; class Mammalia; order Primates; family Cercopithecidae; genus Macaca; species Macaca fascicularis. The sequence goes on along the minus strand of NC_088380.1, from coordinate 89,102,734 downwards.
CTAATTTAATCATCATATTTCTCCAACTACACTGTACATATACACACAAACACATGCACACACCTGCACTTGTATGCATACATGGGGACTTCAAAAAGTTCATAGAAAAACAGAATTAAAAGATAAATAAAAATATGAAAAGATAAATAATAAAATATAGACTTTCTTTCTTAACATAAGCTCCATCAGTTTCTAGACACTTTGATCAGCAATGATACCAGGCATTTAGGTCATCTTTAAAGAACTGAGGGTCCTGGACATTTAATGATGTGAATGTAGTCTTTTTTACATTATCAACTGAAAACAAATGGGTGCCCCTTACAGGTTTTTTAGGATTGGGAAACAAAAAGAAGTCAGAAGTAGCCGAATCAGGACTGTAAAATGGATGCCAATAATTTCCCATTAAAACTCTTGCAAAATTGCCTTGGTTTCATAAAAATAATGAGCAGGAGTATTATCATGGTGGGTAAGAACTTTCTGGTGTAGCTGTACTGAGTGTCTTTCTGCTAAAACTTGGGCAAATTTCTCAAAACACTCTCAGAATAAGCATATTTTATTGTTATTTGGACTTCCAGAAAGTCAATAAGCAACATGACTTGAGCATCCTGAAAAACCGGTGGCATGACCTTTTCTCTTGACTGGTCTGCACTGGTGTTGATTGGAACACACTTCCAACTCTTGGTAGCCACTGCTTTAATTGTGCTTTGTCTTCAGGATTGTACTGGTAAAGCCATGCTTTTTTTTTGCAAACATTTGTATCTTGATTTTACTTGTTTAAAATTTCAATTGAAAGCTCTACTTTTGTGTGAAGCTAATCTGGGTACAATGGTTTTGACAACCATCAATTAGGAAGTCTGCTCCACATTAATTTTTTGCTAAATCCATTAGTATATCCATTTTCTGCTGTTAATTGTTGCACCTCTTCAATTAGATCATGGAAAACATAAATGTTTTTTTCTCACAAATTGATGTGGATTATCTGCCGCTGTGTGCCTCATCTTCAGCCTTGTCTCATTCCTTCTTAACATGAGTTATTTATTTGTAAACTGCTGATTTCTTGGGGGCACTGTCCCCCTAAACATTTTGGAAAGCATCAGTGATTTCACTCTTCTTCTACCCAACCTTCACCATAAATTTGATGTTTGAACTTGCTTTAATTTTAGCAGAATCTATGTTGCCTAGATAGGGAATCTTTTCTAAAGGATAGCTTTCTTAGTGTCTCAACTAGATAGTTTTCAGACATGTTATAAAAAGTTATTATGAGCTTAATTTGGTGCAAAATATTTTGAAGTCTATGCTTTTTTATGATATGCATTTTCTATGAAATTTTGAAGTCTATTATCTGGTAAAATTTTACTGCAATGCAGAGAACCAAAATATTTGGTTAAAAGCCCTAACGATCATAGCAGTGTTACTAAATTGTATGAAACTGAACATTAAAAAAAAAAAAAAAACAACTGGTGAGCCAATGACTATTAGATCAGTAATAACTGGGCCCTGAGAGTACAAAAGTCACTGAGTAACCTTATGATAGAATCAACCATAAGGGAGAATAATTGCTGAAGTCCTAGATTTCTAACTCTGATAACAGGAGCTAAGTATGATGCAAAGCCTGAGCCTCAAACTGAAAAACGAAACACTTAGAACGTGAATATTACACCTATTCTGACATTCTAAGATTGAGTTTAAACAATTTATTGAATGAGTCAAACTGCAGAACTACCAAAAACAGAATTTATTTATTTATTTATTTATTTATTTATTTATTTATTTATTTATATAAATCATTGCCTCTAAACACGCTCTCTTAGATTTTATCCTTAACCTTGGTTGACATATTTAGCATACATTACAGCCCAGTAGGTCAGTGTCCTCAATATAAAGCAGTTTTATTCATATATATTAAAGTGCACAATCCAATTTAATGCTAATTTTTAATTTCTCATTAAATTCAAAGTGACTTTCTTCTTCCTCCCTTTCACCACCAACCATAGTTAACCTTTTCAGGTCGGATGTGTAGCTCATTGACAGTGGTAGAAAAGTGACAGCATGATGTATTTTTTCACTCACTCCATATCACCTTCACCTGCAGTACCAAACCCTCATTTGTTGATTTTAACTCCTCAGGACTGAATAGAGTGAAGAGGTTTCAAAACCAGGACAAGGGCTATTCATTTTGTTTTGAATTTCTTAATATTTAAATTTTGGCTGAAGCAAATACATTATTCTAATGCTGGCTAATTTAAGGAGCACATTAGTGATTTCTTTAGAGATCATTCTTGGAGATCCCACTGGACCTTCCAACTACCTTCTAACACAGGGCATATTTTCTCCAACTGACTTGTTGTGACATCCCTTCAACTTTTGAGATAGTGTTGACATCCTTCTGTCTGCTGATATCTCCTTATTGAGATGATACCTCTCATGAGCAATATCTTTTATGAGAATGCAAACCCAGCTACCTTCTATTTCATATAATTGAAGCATGAGACTTATGCACACTTGTCCCATTGCCTTAAAAAGCAACTGGTACTGCTGCTACCTTCTTTCTCTTTTCCTTACAATCTGGGGCTATTCAAGATAGCCTCTGCTTTCAGCCTAATCAGTGAGGTACCATTCTCTATAATCCATAACCCAATCTCAGGGGGCTCTAAGTGAATTATCCTAAGAATCTTTCCCACTGTCCATTCCAATAGCTACATGTTACATTGTATGAGCCTAAACATCTCTTCAGTTCTTCCAATATTTAACTAGACAGTGTGATTTGTATTTCACCTCTTGTAAACCATCAGAATCTCTATCACTGCTCCATTTGAGGACCTTCCTAATTGACTTGAATTATATAAAATGCAGTCCTTTTCTATCTTTTATAATTAAGGGGAAAACCCCCACCAGAATAGTTATGGGATATATAATTATCTTTTAAAAGGCTCCTCCTTTACTGAATGGTTAGTCTTATCTCATATAGGCTGTTGAGATTTCTCATCACTGGACCATGTGGCTAACTTTTAACAAGCCCTTTGCGCATGTGACTATATTTATTTTTTGAATGTAAATACATATATCATGAATCATCTCTGACTTTGAGAAATTATCTAAAATACTTAGAGAATGGTAAAAGTATCATTTTACACTCCATTCCATTGGAAGAAATACAACACTGTCAAAAAGTGTCAATTACAATGTACTCATTGATCACCAGGTACATCCATCTAGGGAGAGAACTAGACAGTGAAAATGTCCTGCCTTTCAACAGGATGTAGCAAATAGGGGAAGATGGGCCTTGATATCACTAATTTTGTGTGTATAATTTTTCTTTCCCTCTCCTCATATATATATCTATGTATGTGTGTGGTGTGTATACAGTTATGTGTGTATATATACATACATAATTATTAGATAATATCTTGAAATACTGATAACTTAACATCAAAGTTTAATACTCATAAATTGATTTTCTCTCAAAAAATTTAACAATATTGACTGAGTTTTTAAGAACTTCTCTCATTCTGAACAATGTTCAATGAAAATGTTTGCAACTCCTCCTTCCTGTTAAGTTGTTGAGATTAAGTAGAAAGTGAGATGACTTTTCAAATATTCATTTTATTTGTCACTTAAAGTAGTAAAATGACACAGAATGCAGTAACAGTGACATGATGTCCTCATCAAATGACAGTCATTTTCAATGAATCTTTTTCTGTGTATATTCTCATAGAATTTTCATAAACAGATAATGGGCATTCACAGTATTATAAAACCAAATGGCAATTGTTTTCAGTTTTTGTAAAGGATAATCATCAGATATAGATCCTGACCACAATCTTAACATGACAGCTCAGTTCTCCTAACCTCAGTTTCTTTATTTACCCTCACTTCCTCTTTGTGCTGTTACCACTGAGAATTCAGATTGCATATATGGCCATGCTTGGAAAATTGAAGAATGCTATGTGAATGAGAGACATGAGCCATTTAAAAATGTAAGAGATATAATTTCTTTTAGTATTTTATGTTTTCCCAAAAAGCATTTATTTTTACCTGGAGTTATCACACACTTTATATTCTTTTATCATCATACTGTATATTTTACTATTTTACTTCTGTTGGACTGCATTTTTCCAATGTTTTACATACAGTAGATAAAAAAGTGAGAATGTAGCTCAGTTTCTTAATAAATTTTTTTTTCATTATTTCCTGTCTCCTTCAACAATTCTCTTAATTTTAAAATTTTAATATTTTTTCCTTTCCTACTTTTAAACAGATGATGTAGCAATTGATTTTTCTGTTTGCTGAAGAATAAAGACTAGTGGCCAAAAGTCAGAAGGTTAAGAGATGAAAGGAGATAACTGTTTGAATTTAATCTAGAATCTACTGTGTATACACACACACACACACACACACACACACAGAATATTTCTATGTTAAAAGGATCTTACGTATCTCTCCAAATGGCTGATATATATGAAATGTATAATAGTAAATCTTATATAATATCTTAATCTTTTTGAAAATCCCTTACTTTTTCAACATTTTCTTTGTTTTAATAGCATGCATTGAAATGTCTTTTACCATTTCTATTCTCGATGCTTGTTTCCGTGAATTCATATTATGTTTTACTTTGTTAAATTTCATCTCACTCTGAGCTTAAGTTTCCCATACAGAAATTTAGTTTGCAACTATTATATTTCAATTTTGCTACTATAAACCATAAAGGTTAAAAAGAATAGCTGAGTCTTTATTTTATGGTTTCATGCTCCCAAGTGATGCTCTTAGAAGTTCTGAGCTGTTTATATTTCACAGGTTGTTAACACCATCATGAGTTCCCCTGCCATTGACTATATCAAAGAGACATTTAATTAGTCAGAGATATTGAGGTTTTAAAACTGTCTAGTGCACATGTCTATAACTACTTGGAGAGATTTCTTATAGTAGGTATTTCTTCTGTAGATGAATAGAACAAATATGGACACGTAATTCATTGTAAAAATAGATAAAATGTCATTGAAAATAATTGATTATTGCTTCCATGGAAGACCCAATGTAATATATATGCAGGTTTTCTATGGAAGTATCATACATCACTTTGGGTTTTCTCTAATATTGTGAAGTTTATATTGTCTGTTTGGAAGATATATCAATCTTAGCAATCACTCTCTTTGCCTCTTGAAATAATCTCATCATTTTATGTCTACTAGACTTGTTTTGCAGTGACTTCTCAGCCCACACTTTGTTGTTGTTGCTGTTGTTGTTGTTAATTTTACTTTAAGTTCTGGTATACATGTGCAGGAAGGTGCAGGTTTGTTACATAGGTATACACTTGCCATAATGGTTTGCTGTACCTATCAACCCATCATCTAGGTTTTAAGCCCCACATGCATGAAGTATTTGTTCTAATGCTACCTCTCCTCTTGCCTCCCACCCCTCAACAGGCCCCAGTATGTGTTGTTCCCCTCCCTATGTCCATGTGTTCTCATTGTTCAGCCTCTACTTATGAGTGAAAACATGCAGCGTTTGGTTTTCTGTTCCAGTGTTAGTTTGCTGAGGATGATGGTTTCCAGGTTCATCCATGTCCCTGAAAAGGACATGAACTCATTCTTTTTCTGGCTGTATAATATTCTGTGGTGTATATGTACCACATTTTCTTTATCCAGTCTATCAGTGATGGGCATTTGGGTTGGTTCCATGTCTTTGCTATTATAAATAGTGTTGCAATAAACATATGTGTTCATGTGTCTTTATAGTAGAATTATTTATATTCCCTTGGGTATATACTCAGTAATGGGATTATTGGGTCAAATAGTTCTAGATCCCTGAGGAATCACCACACTGTCCTCCAAAATGTTTGAACCAATCTACATTCCCACCAAAAGTGCAAAAGTGTTCCTATTTCTCCACAGCCTCGCCAGCATCTATTGTTTCTTGACTTTTTAATAATCGCCATTCTGATGGGCATGAGATGATATCTCATTGTGGTTTGGATTTGCATTTCTCTAATGATCAGTGATGATTAGCTTTTTCCATGTTTTTTGGACACATAAATGCCTTCTTTTGAGAAGTGTCTGTTCATATCTTTGCCCACTTTTTGATGGGGTTGTTTCTTTCTTGTAAATTTGTGTACGTTTCTTGTAGATTCTGGATATTACACCTTTGTCAGATGGTTAGATTGCAAAAATATACTCCCATTCTTCAGGTTGTCTGTTCACTCCAATATATTTCTTTTGCTGTGCAGAAGCTCTTTAGCTTAATTAGATCTCATTTGTCAATTTTGGCTTTTGTTGCCATTGCTTTTGGTGTTTTAGTCATGAAGTCTTATTAGACCATGCCTATGACCTGAATGGTATTGTCTATGTTTTCTTCTGGGTTTTTACAGAAATCAGGCTAGAGAACTAAAGTATTCAGATAGGAAGAGAGGAAGTCAAATTGTCTCTGCAGACAACATGATTCTATATTTAGAAGACCCCATCATCTCAGTCCACAAACTCCTTAAACTGTTAAGCAACTTCAGCAAAGTCTAAGAATACAAAATCTATGTGCAAAAAATCACAAACATTCATATACACCAACAATAGACAAGCAGAGGACCAAATCATGAATGAACTCCCATTCACAATTGCTGCAAAGAGAATAAAATGCCTAGGAATAGAGCTAACAAGAGATGTGAAGGACCTCTTCAAGAAGAACTACAAACCACTGCTTAGGAAATAAGAGAGGACACAAACATATGGAAAAACATTCTATCCCCATGGATAAGAAGAATAAGTATCATGAAAATGACCATACTTCCCAAAGTAATTTATAGATTCAATGCTATTCCCATCAAACTACCATTGACATTTTTCACAGAATTAGAAAAAAATACCTTAAACTTCATATGGAACCAAAAAGGAGCCTGTATAGCCAAGACAATCCTAATCAAAAAGAACAAAGCTGGACGCGTCACACTACCTGACTTCAAACTATACTACAAGTCTACAGTGACAAAATGACATGGTACTGGTACCAAAACAGACATAGACTAATGAAACAGAATAGAAACCTCAGAAATAACACCACACATCTGCAACCATCTGATCTTCGACAAACCTGACAAAAACAAGCAATGGAGAAAGGATTCCCTATTTATTAAATGTTGCTGGGAAAACTGGCTAGCCATATACAGAAAACTGAAACTGGACCCCTTCCTTACCCCTTGTACAAAAATTAACTCAAGATGGATTGAAGACCCACTTAAATGTAAAACCTACACTTTCCAAGATTTTTAAAAATATATTTATCCTAAGAACACCTGTTTCTACCTTGGAAATAGGTCTATACTATGAGATTTACCCCACCTCACAGTTGAAATCTTTAGACAAATGGTTAATGTTAGATCAATCCTAACTTATTCCATAAATTTGGAGTTGGGACAGCAATTTCAGCATTTCTCTAGTATACACTTAAACTGATAATTGTGACAAAGCTGGGCTGAGATAGTTACTTGCCTGTTAGCATCTTAAAATCCAAAATAATCCGTGTGTCAAGGGAAAAGAATGAAACATATGTCTGGAGAAAGGCAAAGCAAAGATACCAGTGTGGCCCAGAACTAATAGAGGGCAACCTCATTTACTAATTCAAGTTCCTGATTTCTATTCCTAATGAGGCTTAACTCTGATTCCTGCCGTCATATTTCATGTGGATAAACTAATATGCTGAAAATAAATTTCCTCTCCCTACCACCCCTTGCTTAAGATAATTGGATTGGGTTTCTAATATTTTCACCAAAAAGAGCTTTGACGATAATCATGGCTAAGGATGGAATGATTGGTTTATTAATCAAGGTCAATATCAGAGAAAACAGAGTATTTGTAATAAAAAGGTCAGGGTTTACTTAGAATTACAGAATATTAGATTTGAAGTGGATCTCAGAGATCAATTATTGAAACTATCTCATTTTCTGTCTTTCCACCCACCAATAAGGAAACTAAATCACAGAAGTGCTAAATTAATTTTATTTTCTTCTTTGTACAGTTACAATTGGTTTCACTGTGGCTACAGATCAGTATTAACAAGTTTTATAGAATAAAATATTCTATTGGCTTCCTTGAAAACCAATAATAATACTGTTTTATCTTGGTCACACAGGTAATTTACAGTTTGACTTCATATAGGCTATGTACTTCCTTTGAATAATCACTGTCTAGCTTATAAAATGAGAGTATTAAAATTGTTTCAAGAATGGAGGATGTTATGATGAAGACTGAATGAAGACTGTTTGTCACTGGGTAATGTATAAGATGATGACACAGAAGTGATCATCTGGAATTACAGAGTACAAGTAGAAATAAGAATTTTTGAGTCCTCACAGCAGTTCTGCAAGGAAAGAGAAGCACAATAAGAACTCAGTTTGAACCGCAGCTAGATAAAAATGTATAAAAATAAATGTGCTTATGCTACATGTACTAGAAGGAAAATAGCAGACTAGCAAGATGTATCTGTAAGGAATTGAATATATATTATATATTACATTGTTTATATAATTTTTTAAAACATTTCTCCATATGCCACCTTGAATCTTTAAATTCTTGCACCTATTGGTTTTGACAGAGCTCATACCAAATGCTACTGTTTTTCTTCAAATGAAAATTGCAAAAAGAAAAGAAATGAAAGTTATAACCATGTGAAATCTTTAAAAAGGAAGAAAAAAAATTAGAAAGCAAGAGTTGCTATTAGCATTTTTACTGTGTTCTCCATAAGGGAGGGGAGACTAAAAGAATAAGTTGATCTATACCTGTCACTTCCAATCTTTAGGGTTTTATCCCATACGCAAGCCAGTGCTGTGTTGATTCCACTAGATCCACACAAGACATTCATAGTTCTTCTTGACTGCCTTTGAGCAGTAACATGTCTGAGGAATATTTCTTCCTCAGGCATGAGAAATCCAAAAATCAGATAATTAATACTGCCTGTGAAAAGACTACTCTTGACAAATGCAGGATGGGTGCAAAAGTATGAACGCTTACTTTTCTTTCCCTGGAATACAGTTCTGAAAACCATTGCACAAGGCTCATCGAAGAGTCCTAGGGAGACAGGTGATGATGTGCACCTGTAGACCCACTACTCCAGAGGCTGTGCTAGAAGAATTGCTTGATCTCAGAAATTTGAGTCCAACCTGGACAACATAGTCAGACAACATCTCTTACAAACGAATGTAACTGTGGCCAATTTAACAATGCACCTTTTGATTGCCTTTCCCTCCTCCTCTTTGTCACTGTCTTTATACCTCATAGGGGCATATAAGGTAACTTCTAAATGAACTCTTTTCAGTAGCAGCTGTCATAGCTTTGATTTGCAGGAAAACCTAGACTGAGAAAGTTAGTACATAGAAATTGCCTAGAATGCAAGCCCTTGCAATAATATTTTAGAGCTAGAATACACATCCATCAGATGAAAATAATGACCCCATTGCTAACTATAATAGAGATAGGGAAAAAAAAAACCCAATCCCAACGCCATTGCAATTACCAGAAATCCCACCTTGTGGGTTGGGATAATGTATATGTATAGGTGGAGAGCAGGTTATGATGTTGTGATACTTAAATAATTTTAAGAAATGCTACAAGAATTGTTGGCTGGGTGTGGTGGCTCACACCTGTAATCTCAGCAATTTGGGAGGCCAAGGCAGGAGGATCACTTGGGCCCAGTCTGGAGACCAGCCTGAGCAACATAGGGAGGCCCCATCTCTACAAGTGATAACAACAACAACAACAAAAATAATAGCTGGACACGGTGAAGCATGCATGTGGTCCCTGTTACCTAGAAGGCTGAGGCAGGAGGATCTCCTGAGCCTGGGACGTCAAGGCTACAGTGAGCTATGATCATGCCACTGAACTCCTACCTGGGTGACATAGTGAGGACGTGTCTCAGAAATTGTAAAGATTTTTTTTAAATTAGAAGTCTTTGTAATTAACCATATAGTATGTTTCAGAAAAGAAAATTCTAAGTTCCGATCAGCCAACTATCACCTCAAGGCCTGCCACGAGGACTCACATAGAAACATTTAGGAATATTCACATGGAAAATTGGAGCCAAGGTCTAATTGTAAAAGTGGAGGGATGTAAAGAATGCTAGAATTACAGTTTTGTCAGGTTTTTTATGTCATACGTAGGACTTGGACTTTTTTAAAAGTAGGATGCCAAGAACGGGAATTAGGTGGAGAGTTTGGTGGATCTCTGTACTTTTCAACACCTACCACTAAGAAAGAGAGCACACTGTAAGACCCATAAAGATTGGAGGCACCATATTTCATACCTGGAAGTATATTTCTGATATGTTTTTAGAGTAGTCTGCAGACTTCAAGTTTGCACCTAAGATTATAAGAGGGCTTAGCTGCAACTACAAGCTGTAGTGCAAGTTTCTTGACAACTCATGCCGTATTGTCCAGCAAACCTGATGGAGCTAAAATAATAAGTGACAAATAATAATGCTGTATGGAATATTTGATAGTCTGTAGGAAATTCTCAGCCTAATTTCCCAGAATTTTGATCATCATGAAAAAAAAAATTTCAGCTTTTAAAAATAATTTATTCCAGAGCCCTTAGAGTAACTGAAGTCCTGAACAAAGAATATAGAACTGTTCCTAATGAGTTTCATATTATCAAATTCACTGAGTCATAAGACCAGGCAGGCACAGCAGCTAAACACTCCATAGTGGAAACATACATTCAAGTATAGGCTACAGCAGAGCCAAGTTAATTAATAAAATTTTTGGCATTCCCATGACTCTTTCTTCTGTTGTACCACAGCCTCTCCCTCAGCTTATACTTAGTTGTTAAGGGGAGTTCCCTATGAGCAACTGGCAGAGGGAGAAAACCTCAAGTTTGAATCACAGGCGGCCAGTGTAATATGTTGGTATTAGCTATAAACTTGTAAGTGATCCTAAATCACTGGGATAAAGGAGAGGAATGGCATACTTCCAAAGACTACAATTTAAAGGGAAAAGCAGCCTGAAGAACAGAGACACAAATACCTTACCAGTGGTGAATGACTTTGTTGGTTGTTTAGGCATCTGGAAGGAGCAATCCTGGAACATCAGAGACAAAGTAGTCTGGGGCAGTAGAATGTGCATAGACCTGTGGGAGTAAACTGGGTTGTGCAGATCTTTTGGTGTCATGTTAATGCCCATCAGAAATTAGCCAAAGGAGATACTCAGTAACCAAGTAGATTTCACCCAGTCTCTCTTCTCAGGAACTCCAGTTAGGGCAAAATGAGTACTGAACAGATGGCTTTGGAGGAGTGTGTGGAAGCTCTTTTGGGTGTCCATATTATGGGCCCTCTACTCTCGACCACTGATTCCACTTCTGCTACTGCTACTGCTGAATGTCCAACTTTCTCAAAGCAGAAATCAACACTGTGCTCTTAATGTTTTACCATCAAATATATGATGGTTTATTTAATCAGATCCTTTTCACCCTCTGTGGACCACAGCACATACTTACTGGACTTGACATATACTCTGGCAATGTGATTTTTTTTCTGTCTGTAATGCTTTTACCCTCACCATCATTCAAGGAATTAAGAAAGACATAATATTTTGCACAGCATTGCCTCAGAAAAAGGAACATGTTCTACGTGGCTTGGTTATTGTCCCATTTGTAATACAAGGAAGTCTGTCTTAATAGAACCATGAAATGCCCTAAACATTGGCTCAGAGACGTTTCCTTTGCTCTAAAAGTTTTACTTCTGAGTCCAAGACTAAGGAAATAATTTGAAATACAAGAAATTATCTTAAAAGCGTTATTTGAAATAGTGGAACTATTTACATGCATTGAGGCTATAAAGTGACAGATAAGTAATTTGTAATTTTAGGATTAAAATGTATTTATGAATATATGTCATTGCAGGATTATACGATTAAAACTGAAATAAGTTATGTCTAGAAAAATTTGAAACTGATATTCTGAAATATGGGTCATGCTTGTGACTGAGTGGTGTTTTTTATTTATATTTTTGTTATTGTCTTTAATATGTAAACATTATAATAAAAATAAGTACACCAGAAATGAAGAGAGCTAATTACTGTGTCACTGGAAAAAGGGAAATAGGCATAATCTGTCCAATTTTTTGTATAGGTTGATTTGATTTGCTTGTTCTTTCTTAAATATTTATGATGTGATGACCATCATAGCACAAGGTCTTCTGTACAAAAAAGGCTTAAGGATACAGAAGGGAGAAAAATCTATCAACAGTACATGGTAAAGAAGTCTCTAAAGTAGAGGTAGATAATATATTTCCTCAGGCTAAAAATGAAAGTATTTTCCAGGGAAACATCAAAGAATATCAATAGCTATATAACCTGAGGTTAATAGTAGTCTTGATTTTATCATGACTTCAGGAAATTCTTAATAACTAAGGCTTTTCAGAGACTAGGTACACAGAGAGGTTTCTTGGCCTCATGAAGAAATATGACAAAACAGCATGTAGTTTTCTGTCACATTCCATGTAGTTAAGTTTGTATAATCCTAAATAGGAAGAAAAAAAGAGGCTCTATTCTCTTAATATTTTGAAAAAAAAATATTTAAAGAAATAAGCAAACAGCTTAACCAAAAATTATTAGTTATTTGAGCCCTACTTACTGTGAGTGAAATAGATCTGTGCTAATAAGTGTTCCTTCATGAGAGGTGTGCTCTTCTTTCCTGGAATAAATATGAAAAGCTTTGTAATATATTTCTTTAAGCATCGATTTTTATAAAGAATTCTGCTATGCTACTACCAATAATGAATTGCCCTCTAGGTTAGATAAGAATCCCTGAACTTTCCAAATTCCAATTGTTCTGGTTAGTTTGATAGTTTTGAGAGGCAAAGAGAATAGGGGATTATTAGCTAAAGACATGAGAGAAATTATAATGCTAATAAATCCACAAAACAGCAGGTCTAAAAAAGGAGTCACAAGTTAATACAGCAAGATAATCAAGAAGTTACAATCAAAGCTAGAAAGAGAGATTTGGGGATTCTGGGAACCATCAATGAATTGAGGAGATAACACAGCAAATTGATTAAGAGTGTGGTGAAATGACCTGGGTTCAGATCTAAGCACTCACTAACTGTATGTCCATGGGAAAGCTTCTTAACCATTTTGAGTGTTGTTCCTTATGTGCAAAATATGATTAAAAGTGGCAACTCACTTAAAAGACTATTTAAAATTTGTTTTAAGTTGTGCACAGTGCCTGGCATAGTTAATGATCAATACATATAAGCTACTTTTAAAGACCTGATTGGATAGTGCATCCAACTAAGATAAATCTTGGTACTTGAAGGCCTCTCTTCTGGTTCATTTCAGCACAAATCACTCCTGATAGAGAAGGTGCAAGGCTAAATAATATTACTTCTCTCTCAGGTTGGAATCATAAAAATTTTTATTGGGCACTGGTTCTCAAAAATGTATTTTAAAATAGTATTCAAATATATTTTATCTTTTCTCATAATTAATTTCTTCCTCTGAAGCATAAAACTGTATTTTAGGAGACATTTCTCCAAAAAAGCTAACCTATTTCTAAAAATATAAGAATAACGACAATGCTAATGTAATGTTTAAATTATTGTGTTAAATATCAAATTTAGTAATAAAGTCTCAGGAGAAAAGGAGAATAGGAAGGTAGTAAATATGAATGTTTTATGAATGAATGGGTAGGTGAATGAATGAATGACTAAATGAATCAAATTGAGTGAGCAGATAGAGGAGAACACAACGCAGTATGAATGCATCATAGACGAAAGGTGTTAGAAAGAGGGAAGAGTAGTCAGGTAGTGTGATGCCTCCAGCTTTATTCTCTTTGTTTAGGATTGTCTTGGCTATGCAGGCTCTTTTTTGGTTCCATATGAAATGTAAAGTAGTTTTTTCTAATTCTGTGAAGAATATCAATGGTAGTTTGATGGGAATAACATTAAATCTATAAATTACTTTGGGCAGTATTTTCATGATACTGATTCTTTCTATGGGCAGTGTCATTGTCATGATATTGATTCTATCCATGAGCATGGGATATTTTTTCATTTGTTTGTGTCCTCTCTTATTTCCTTGAGCAGTGGTTTGTAGTTCTCCTTGAAAAGGTCCTTCACATCTCTTGTTAGCTGTATATCTGGATATTTTATTCTCTTTGGAACAATTGTGAATGGGAGTTCATTCATGATTTGGTTCTCTGCTTGTCTATTGTTGGTATATAGGAATGCTTGTGATTTCATGCACATTGATTTTGTATCCTGAGACTTTGCTGAAGTTACTTAACAGCTTAAGGAGTTTTGGGGCTGAGACAATGGGGTTTTCTTAATATAGAATCATGTCATCTGCAGACAGACAACTTGCCTTCCTCTCTTCCTATTTGAATACTCTTTATTTCTTTCTCCTATCTGATTGCCCTGGCCAGAACTTCCAATAATACGTTGAATAGGAGTGGTGGGGGGGCATCCTTGTCTTGTGCTGGTTTTCAAAGGGAATGCTTCCAAGTTTTGCCCTTTCAGTATGATATTGGTTATGGGTTTGTCATAAATAGCTCTTATTGTTTTTATATATATTTCATCAATACCTAGTTCACTGAGAGTTTTTAACATGAAGCAATGTTGAATTTTATCAAAGGACTTTTCTGTGTCTATTGAGATAACCATGTGGTTTTTGTCATTGGTTCTGTTTATGTGATGGATTACCTTTACTGAGTTGCGTATGTTGAACCAGGCTTGCATTCCAGGGATGAAGCCAACTTGATCATGGTGGATAAGTTTTTGATGTGCTGCTGGATTTGGTTTGCCAATATTTTATTGACGATTTTTGCATCGATGTTCATCAGGGATATTGGCCTGAAGTTTTCTTTTTTTGTTGTATCTCTGCCAAGTTTTGGTATCAGGGTGATGCTGGCCTCATAAAATAAGTTAGGGAGAAGTCCCTCTCTTTCAGTTGTTTGAAATAGTTTCAGAAGGATGGTACCAGCTCTTCTTTTTATCTCTGTTAGAATTTGGTTATGAACCTATCTGGTCCTCAGCTTTTTTTAGTCGGTAGGCTATTAATTACTGCCTCAATTTCAGAACTTGTCATTAGTCTGTTCAGGGATTCGACTTCTTCCTGGGTTAGCCTTGGAAGGGTATATGTGTCCAACAATTT
This sequence comes from Macaca fascicularis, assembly GCF_037993035.2. Classification (NCBI taxonomy): domain Eukaryota; kingdom Metazoa; phylum Chordata; class Mammalia; order Primates; family Cercopithecidae; genus Macaca; species Macaca fascicularis. The sequence goes on along the minus strand of NC_088380.1, from coordinate 89,087,610 downwards.
ATCCATTTCTTCTAGATTTTCTAGTTTATTTGAGTAGAAGCATTTACAGTATTCTCTGATGGTAGTTTAAATTTCTGTGGGATCAGTGGTGATATCCCATTTATCATTTTTTAATTATGTCTATTTGATTCTTCTCTCTTTTCTTTCTTACTCTTATTACTGATAAATATTACCATACAAGGCAAAGAACTTTAGGTAATGCAAAAATTTAATCTTGCCATCATATGAAATGCTATGGTCTGAAGGACTGTGTTCCCCTTAAAGTTCATTTAATGAAACTTAATCCTCAGTATAGTGATTTTGGAAGGTGGAATATCTGGGAATTTAGGTCGTGAGGGAAGAAGCTTCATAAGTGAGATTAGTGCCTTATAAAAGAGGCTTAGAAAACTTGTTTTTCCCTTCTAGCATATTAGAACATAGCAAGAAGGTGCCATCTTTGAAGCAGAGAACTAGGCCTCGGCCCATACTGAATCTGCTGGCATCTTGATTGTGGAGATCCTGTCCTCCAGAACTGTAAGCAATAAATTGCTCTTATTTACAAACTATCCAGTCTAAGTTGTTTTGTTATAGCAACTTGAACAAGTTAAGATATGATATAAAGCCTTTGTATTTTAGATCATAATTAATAGTTTTTCTCAGAGATAAAACTAAATTTTAATAAAATATATTTCATAAATGTAAAATGTAAATTTTATAAATTTTATAGCATCTTACAGTGGACCAGTGCACGAATCTATAAGAATTATTTGTTTAAAAAAATCCTGAGATAGATGTGAAAATGTCATATTGGTATGTATCTATTTCATTACTAAGCTAAATATTATGATCATGAGCATAATGTGGCTATGAAGAAATAGTGAATATTTATGAATATTACACTTAAATATTTAGCTACCATGAAAAAAAGAAGTTACCGAATATTACAATAAACAAAAATATCAAGATTTAACATGTTTATTTCCTCCTAAAACATCATGTTTGGCTATAAAATGTTAATTTGATGGGAAAAATCATGATTTTGCTGAAAGAGTTTTACTGTATGTCATTAGGAAGTATTATTATGACCCTTGAGTGATATAACAGATTATTTTATGTTTTAATGATACCAACCTAACATTTATATTTTTAATTTGCAAAATTTCATGGAGAAAATTATTTAGAAAAAAGAACTTTAAACTAGGAACAGAGAAAAATCATAGAAAATCATTGAACATTTTATAGTTCAATTCAAAATTATTAAAATCTATTTTAGCATTGTAATATTACCAAATTATTATTAAACCACCTTTATATAAAGTAACTACCACAGACATAGCTGTAATGCTTCTGGAGTAGTCTCAGAAAATCCAGGTTTTGTATTAAACAGAGCAAAGATACAACAAGTGAATATAGATTCTTTTCTACTGCAGAAAGTCTGCAGAATCCCAAAAGGCTTTCTGCCTTTTGGCTTTAACCGGTGTCCTTATACAGTCCAAAGTTGCCCAACATCAACTTTTTTTATATGAGGTCATGGGACTAATCCAGTGACCCCATATAAAAAATTAGTAATGGTCTAATCCAGTGACCTCATACAAAATCTGGAGAAGAAATTCTTCAACAGTAAAGTTTTCAATGATTTTTGGGTCAATGGTTGACATAATGTGATAGGAAATGTCACATTGTTAATATAACCTATTTACTTTATCACCTCACAAATATTAGTCACTTTATGGTCACAATGGATTAGGGCAGAAAGATAGAAAGTTACAGATTTCTTTAGTTAAAAAGTTTCTTTTTTTATTCTTTTTTTTTTTTTTTTTTTTGGAGCTAATGTCATAATTAACAGGAAGAGACTGGAAAATTATTCCATAAGAATTTCTCACCACTTTTATTCAGTTTTATGTACACTTGTGTCCAGTTTCACTAACAAATGAGGTGGGAAAATAAATATAAGCCATCCACATTGTAAAAAGAAGCTGTCTTTTTTTTTACAGATAACATTATCACACATGCAGAAGATCCTGGAGATTCTATTAGAATATTGCAGAATTATTACGTGAGTTTAACAGTGTATAGAACACAAGCCGATTTTTATAAAAATCCATTATTTTGTAAGTAATATCAATAACCAATCAGAAATTGAATTTATATAAACTGTGCCCGTTCCTATGTCCGGGATGGTATTGCATAGATTTTCCTCCAGGGTTCTATAGTTTGGGGTTTTACATGTAAATGTTTAATGCATCTTCAGTTGATTTTGTATGTGGTGAAATGAAGGGGTACAGTTTCAATCTTCTGCATATGGCTAGCCAGTTATCTCAGCACCATTTATTGAAAAGGGAGTCCTTTGCCCATTGCTTGATTTTTCCTGGCTTTGTCAAAGATCAGAAAGTTGTAAGTGTGCAGTCTTATTTCTGGGTTCTCTATTCTGTTGCATTTGTCTATGTGTCTGTTTTTGTATCAGTACCATGCTGTTTTGGTTAGTGTGGCCCTATAATACAGTTTAAAGTCAGGCAACATAATGCCTCCAGGTTTGTTCTTTATGTGCACTGATTACCTTGGCTATTTGCATTCTTTTTGTTGTTATTGCTGTTCTATATGAATTTTAAAATAGCTGGGTTTTTTTTCTATTTCTGTGAAGAATATCATCGGTAGCTGAATAGGAATAGAAATCAATCTGCAAATTGTTTTGGGTAATAGGACCGGTTTAACAATACTGCATCTTCCTGTTCATAAGCATGGAAGGTTTTTCCATTTATGTCATCCCTGATTTCTTTGAGCAGTGTTTTATAATTCTCATAGTCGAAATGGTTCACATCCCTGGTTAACTGAGTACTTAGGTATTTTATTCTTTTTGTGGTAATTGTGAATGGGATTTTGCTCCTGATTGTGCTATCAACTTGACTGTTATTGCATATAAGAAAGCTAGTGATTTTTGTTCATTTGTTTTGTATCTTGAAGCTTTGCTCACATTGTTAATCAGCTAAAGGAGCTTTTGGTCTGAGACTATGGGCTTTTCTAGATACAGGATCATGTCATCTGCAAACATGGCTATGTGCTTTTCTAGATACAGCATCGTGTCATCTGCAAACATGGATAGTTTGACTTCCTCTTTTCCTATGGATTTCTTTTGTTTCTTTCTCTTGCCTGATTGCCTTGGCCAGAACTTCCAGTACTATGATGAATAGGAGTAGTGACAAAAAGCATCCTTGTCTTGCACCAGTTTTGAAGGGGAATGTTTCCAGCTTTTGCCCATTCAGTATCATGTTGGCTGTTGGTTTGTCATTACTGTCTCTTATTATTTTGAGGTACGATCCATCAATATGTAGTCTATTCAGAGTTTTCAACATGAAGGGGTGTTTAATTTTATCGAAGGCCATCTCTGCATCTATAGAGATCATAATGTGGTTTTGTCTTTAGTTCTTTCTATGTGACAAATCAGATTTATTGACCTTGCATCTGTGGGATTAACGCCTCCTTGATTCTAGTGGATTAGCTTTTTGATATGTTTCTGGCTTGCAAATATTTTGCGGAAGATTTTTGCATCAATATTCAATAAAGATATTGGCCTGAAGTTTTATTTTTTTGTTGTGTCTCTCCCAGGTTTTGGTATCAGGATGATGCTGGCCTCATAGAATGAGTTGGGGAGGAATCCCTCTTCTTCAATTTTTAGAATAGCTTCTTAGGGTGGTACGAGCTCTTCTTTTTACATCTGGTACAATTTAGCAATGAATCAATCTGGTCTTGGGCTTTATTTGGTTAGTTTCCTATTTCTTATTGATTCAATTTTGAAGTTTGTTATCGATCTGTTCAGGGAATTAATTTCCTCTTTGTTCAGTCATGGGAAAGGGGATGTGTCCAGAAATGTATCCATCTCTTCTAGGTTTTCTAGTTTGTGTGCATAGAGGTGTTCATAGCAGTCTCTGATGGCTGTTTGTATTTCTGTTGGATTAAGTATATATCCCCCTTCTCATTTCTGATTGTGTCTATTTCTTCTATAATAGCATGGCTAGCACCCTTCTATCTTATTAATATTTTCAAAAAGCTAACTTTTGGATTTTTTGATCTTTTGAGTGGTTTTTTGTGTCTCGACCTTTTTCAGTTCAGCTCTGATTTTGATTATTTCTTATCTTCTGATAACTTTGGGTTTGATTTTTCCCTTGCTTCTCTACCTGTAGTTTTGATGTTAGGTTGTTAATCTGGGCTCTTTCTAATTTTTTGATGTAGGCATTTAGTGCTATAAATTTTCCTGTTAACATTGCCTTAGCTGTATTACAGTCATTCTGGTATGCTGTATATTTTTTCCCATTAGTTTCAAAGAACTTCATGTCTCCCTTAATTTCATCATTTACCTAAAAGTCACTCAGAAACAAATTGTTAATTTCAATATAACAGCATGGTTCTGGGTGACAGTTTTAGTCTTGATTTCTATCTTTATTGTGCTGTTGTCCAAGAGTGTGTTTGATATAATTTCAGTTCTTTTTCACCTGCTGAGGATTGTTTTATATCCGATTGTGTGGTTGATTTTAGAGTATGTGCCATGTGGTGATGACAGGAATGTGTATTCTGTTGTTTTCACTTGTATTATGTTTAGGAGTTATAAAGCCACAATAATATAGTGTTGAATTGATGCTAAAATGGGCAAAATATATTAACAAGGCAGAATAGAGTCTAGAAATAGCCAAATACATAAACGGCCAATTGATTTTGACAAAGGTACAAAAGGAATTCATCTGATAAAATATAGTATTTTCAATAAATAGTGGAGTTTCACTAAAAACAAATCAACAAATAAACCTTTTGTTTCATATTTCACACTAGCGATTTCCTTTTAAGGTGCTCTTGGCTGCCTTCATCTTTCATGGTTTATAGGAAACATCCAAACATTCTTTGCCTTGAAAAACTCTGAGAATACAGGCTGTTTCCAATCCATCCAAACATGTTCTGCTGTCAAGATACTTTACTTTTTTATACATAAGTTTAACATTCACTCCTGTGTCCCAGTGTCAGGGGACATAGGATAGATAACCTATGCATAGTCACCATAAAGTCATTTTCATGAGACTAGAAATGAGAAAGGACTACTCTTTTACTTCTCCGTGGAAGGAGATGAAAAAAAATACAATTTAAAATTTTAAGAAAATTTTTCTCCCATTTCCAAATGTTAGTCTCTTCAACTTCACTCTCTGTATATACTATCAAGCTGACAGTTTTTAATTTCATATTGTTTCTTTTTCAGAAAAGTTATCATGATGACCTGTGATGTTACAAAGCATGTTGTTTTTCTCTTTTTTTTTTTTTTCTGTATTTGTTGTTTGGTTCTCAGCCTTTTGTGGTCCCATTGAAAACAGTACAGAGTGTGTCTTAATTTTACACACTATTTTAAATTTAATACTGAGATTCACTTCTTCTGATATCGCATCAAAACTGCTCTTCCTGATAAGGAAGTTAAGGTTTTTTTGAAGGACTTCATATATTTTCTGGCCATTCTTTCCTTTTGGTATGATTACAAGTTTCACTTAAATTTCCAGAAATGATTTTCATATCTCTTGGTTTCGTTTCATTCTTTCTTTTCTCATTACATGTTCTTTAATTTTAATGCTATCATCATATTATGAAGTAAGTTTCCCCAGTTTCCATTCATTAATCAAGATTTTAGGAACTTTTCTAGAAACCAAAGTAATCAATGAGCAAGCTTCCTTTAAAGTTTAATTATCCATATTTTTACCCCACGTAGGTAACCAGAAGATAATATATGTCCTCAGAATGATCATGTGTAGAATAGCATCATCTAATTCCCTTCCAGTCCCCTGAATTGGGGCAAATTAAGCTTCATTCAAAGGTCTTAATGAATTTTCCATGGTCTCTGGAAGGTTTATGGCAGCTGTTAGTTACAAATCTCATTAATATCTTTAATAAATCACCAAATCCTTACTGAACACCTACTTAAAGACATAAAATATGCTCTGGGGAAACAAGAAATAATAAATCCAATCCTATGAAACTTAAATTCTGGAACATTGTATGTTAAAATGATTATTTTTTCTATGGATTAAACATTCACAGTGATGGCAAAGGAAGTGACTGAAAAAAATTACTATTATATAGTTTGGATAATCAAAAATAGACTCTATGAGATGATATATTTTGAGCCAAGATGAGGAAAATAATAAACTGTGAGGCTGGGGAAGAGTTTCTCAGGCAAAGAAAATAGGAAATGCGCAGGCTCTGAGCGAGAAAGCCTTTGCACAATTGATGGCAGAAAACCAAAGCTGGTGTCAAGATCTTCGTAAGAATGAAAATGACATAGACAAGATCAGAAGTGTAGAAAAGGATGAAATAAAAGAGGGCATTTAAAATCATGGTGAAGAGTTCGGAGAATTTTAAGTAATGACACAATGATATAATAGAGCTAAGTATGTGTTTTTTTTGTTTTGTTTTGTTTTGATTTGTTTTTGAGACAGAGTCTCGCTCTGTCGCCCAAGCTGGGGTGCAGTGGCTTGATCTGGACTCACTGCAAGCTCCACCTCCTGGGTTCACGCCATTCTCCTGCCTCAGCCTCCTGAGTAACTGGGGCTACAGGCGCCCGCCACCACGCCCGGATAATTTTTTTTTTTTTCTTGGATTTTTAGTAGAGACAGGGTTTCACCGTTTTAGCCAAGATGGTCTCGATCTCCTGACATCGGGATCTGCCCGCCTCTGCCTCCCAAAGTGCTGGGATTGCAGGCGTGAGCCACCGCCCCTGGCCACAGCTAAGTATGTTTTTAAGAGTCAACTTTTTTGTATGTAGTATAGATTGATGTGTGTGGTGTGGATTGGTGATGCAAAATGAGAAATGAAAGCTAGTTACAAAGTGATTACAGTATGTTGCTGCACAGTAAAGGTAAATTTAGTAAGGTACAGGCATCATACTGATAAATAAGTGGATAAATCAGATTTATTGTGAGAGAAAGTTGTTAGAATTCATTGATGAGATTGAAAATCAAGTTGAGGAAAACAGAGAAATCAAAGTTTATTCCAAATTTTTTACTAAATAAATTGATTGATCATGAGCCCCATTAATAAAAGAAAAATCTAATTAGAAGATCAAAATAGAAAAAAGAAATCTCCAGTGTTATGCCTCAAATGTTTGGATTTAGACATGGTTCTTTACCCAACGTGTAGAGGATGGATAGAAAAAAGAAAGAATTAGTCAGTAAAGGGGTATTGAGAATGAGTTTACTCTAAAATAGGAGGATGCTAAAGACAGGGTTGTTTCTCCAAATGGAGAGATTTATTTCAACGGGTAATGAAGTAAACAGCTACAAAACTTCAAGTAAATGAAGGAAAAAGGTGTTGTTATCTCTGGTTACAAAAAGGTTGTCAAAGACTATGAAGTCACAGTTTCAATGAAGGAGTTAGGATGACACTAAGATTAAATTGGATCTGAGAATAAATGGGCAGCAAGGAAATGCAAATACCAATTTTAGACATTTGTTCCAAAAAGATTTTCTATAGATAATAAAGCAATAAAAAAAAACAGCAATAGATCGAGGGAACATTCGATTATAAAAGGGTTTTGATTTTGTTTGGGTTTGAAACCATGGAAAGTTCATATAGTATGGTTATGTCCTGATGAGAATAATTTGGGAGAAAGGGAGATATTGGTGATGCAAAAGGAAAAGTGTGAATAGCTCCAAGAAGAAGTCTCAAAAAGTCAAGAGAGTATAATATTGCAACTGTGAGTTACAGGTTTTACTTTTGATTGACTAAGAATGTTTATCTCAAAGTAACTAGGAATAAGACCAAGAATACAGATAATGATGCAGACAGTTTTGTAAACCAATTAAGTAAAAAAGAGAAAGTTTTTATTTTACCTCTTGTATTTCACAAAATAAAAGTGAGATAAGGCCATCAATTTAAAATGAGCATGGAAGTAGTAAGTTTGAAAGCAAAATGTGAAGACAAAAAACTGATTGGTCCAGGGAATTGAACAGTAAATTAGTAGATTACTCAGGCAGTTTCAAGTGCCCATCTAAAGCTTGCGGTCATTATCTCCAAGCAAAAACAGTCAAAGTGTTTTTCCTGCCACCTCCCTCTAAACTTTCTTCATTAGTGCTTGTGCTCAGGCAAGAATAAAAAAGTAGTCTGGTTTAACTACTGTTTGAGTTATATGTCAATACTGTGATTATTCAGCCTATTTGTGCAATTGAGGAGTAGGCTAGATTGAAATGCCGCCAGGTATACAAAAGAGCTAAGTTACCTCCAAAGGAGCAAGCATATGGATATACTATGGAGTTAGAGTTAGTAATGGGACTGTGAGGGCTTGTGGGCAGCTCATGGGTATTGGGAGCAATTGTAGAATCAATGAATAAGAACTCCAGTTGAAGTTTTGGAATGCAGGGTTCTGAATAAGAATAAAAAATAGAAGATAGTTGTGAGAAAATGAGCTAATTGGAATTGAAATTCTGTGGGTTAAAAAAAAAAGTTGTGGTGTGACCACCTAGATAGGCTGTGGAAAGAAGAAACCAGTGAATATTTTTGAGTTCTTTGGATGAACCACCTCTGTAGATATTGAAATCCCAGAGAATAATGCCAGAAGTGTATGTAGGAAAATAGTAAGTTTGGGTTGATAAAGTCAGAAAAGAACTTTCTGTTATAAGTCTAAATTATCCTCATAGATGATAAACACAAAGAGTAAGATGGAGGTCATTAATGGGGAGTAATGTCTAACAACAGTAGATGCTAACAGGGTATGGTTATTCTTGGTCAGTATTACTCTGCCCTTATATCTGTATTTTATATCTAGGCCCTTGTAATTTTTCTCCTGTTACAACTTAATAGTTTTGCTTCATTTCTAGTGTCTAGTCCCTGCCTTGTTCTGTACTATTGCCTCAAATTTTGCAGAACAACTAGTTTCTACGTAAGGTGTGTGTATTATTTACTGATGCAAAATGTAATTACTTTATACTTACTATGTGCTAGCTATATAACACGATGTTTGGGTTACTATGTGATTTGGACACTTAGCAAAAACTATTGGTCTTCAGTTTTTCCAATGTGCTTATCTTTGCTATCAATTGACCTTTTCTAAAGTGAGTTGTTTTATTATGATTTCTTCAAACATATTCTCACAGCAGAATCTTATGAATACATAAGAAATTTAGCAATATTAGGTTACAAAATAACCATTAAAACACCTTGTATGTATTTCATATTATAAATGATGAAGATCTTAAGAACTATATACAACACTCTAGGTCTCATCTCAAACACTGAAAATGGAGTCTACTGGCGACCTACTCACTTTATATTTACATCCACCACATTTGTAATTGTAAATAATGAGGTAAGCGCAACCATTGATTTCTTGGATTTCCATCAGTTTCACAGTTATCATTTAATGTCTTTCTAAATACCTCATTTTGTGCTCTTAGGAAACCTGCATTAAAAAAAATCACATCATCTGTTTGAAAGTTTATGTGACATCCACAATGTACAGAAGCACATGACTTTAATGTTTCCAGAATAAAAAAGCTTTGATGTTTGCACTTTGTGGTGCAATTTTATAGAAAAAAAAAATTAAATGGTATGGAGGCTAATAAATACTTTGAGTAAAATGTTGTCTTTGTTTTGTGCAAAATGAGTAAAAATATGCCCTTTAACCTATTAAATATTCTTGAAAGATAGAGGTGCTTTGTTACTGTAACTAAAACAATTGTCATTTAATTTTTTAAAATCCGGTATTTTCCCCCATATTTGGTGTATGTTATTTACGAAATAGTGTGTGAACGGTGATTTTTTTCACTTTTCTTCCAAATCTCTCTTGTAAAAAGAGGAATCGATTTTGGCTAATAGATTTAGTAAACCTTTAACATTTTGTCTGCCATTTAAACTGTGTCTTTATATTTGAATACTTTATACCTTTTAAATATGTTAAGTGCCATAATAATAATGTGTGCTCATGTTCATTCAGACACATAAGGTCTCAGAATGTGGGGTTATAATTCTGCGGAAGGAATATTTTGCCAAGTTGTGATATCCTAGTGGGAGACATTAAAAATATAAATAAATGAATAAAAACACAAAACAAACAAGAAAGTAGATCAGGAAACGATTGAAATATCATATAAAAGTAAAATGTATGAGGTTAATTTTAGTGACTTTTGAGGAAAAGTGTTCATGATATCTTACTAAGAGAAAAAACATCAAGTAGAAAAATAGCAGCTCATATTTCAGAATTGATAAATGAGTTGTAGTACATTCATGCAAAGAATATTATACTTTACAAGATTAGAACAAATATTGCTACAGTCAGCCCTAGATTATCTTAAAAACACGGCAGATGGGGTTAACCATACCTAACAGATTAGGTATTGGAAAAAAAGATCAGTAACCTTAGTAGAAAAAAATGAAAATAACATCAGTGAACTGTAGGATAATGTCCAGCAGCCCAGTAAGCTGAAAATATTTCACAATAAAACCCACAGATACAAAGAGGTCAATGAATGCTAGCACAAAAGATAAAGAAAACTATATGAAGGCACTATATAATCAAGTTGTTCATAACCAATTACAAAAATAAAATCTTAAAATCAGCTACAGAAATGCAACTTTATATAGAGAGCAATAAACATAAGAATGACAGTAGGTTTCTCTTCTGAAACAACACAGCTAAAAGGAGAATAAGACATCTTTACATTAATAAAAGGGAAAAAAAAAACCCTGCCAACAAATATTTCATCATTCACTAAAAGTATCTTTAAAAGTTAAGCAAATCAAAGGCTTTTTCAGACATACTAAATGTAAACAAAATTCATTAACTCTTGATGCACATTTTAAAATATAATACAATTTATATTTTAGGCACAAAGAAATGGTACCAGATGAAAATATGGATGTACATAAATAAAGAACCAAAGTGGTAGACAAATTTCTTTCTCAATTTCTTTAAAAGATATTTCACTATTTACGTAAAAATTAGTGTGGAGTTTATAATATGTAAAAGTAAAATGTATGAAAATTATAAAGTACAAAGGGAAAAAGTTAAAATAAGCTTTTAATACTATAAGTAAAGTCAAATACTATATTTTGAAAATAGATTGTGAAATGATAGAGTTATGAATACAATGCAACCACTAACGTAATGAAACTAAGTTTTAGCTACTAAGTCAACAAATGAAGTAAGCCAAATAATATAAGTATTCAATTTAGCCAAGAGAAAACAGAAAAGAAAGAGAAACCAAGAACAGATTGAACAGAAAACAAATAAAAGAAAATAGATTTAGCTTTTGCCTCATCAAGAAACATTAAACATAAATGATTTGAATAATGTAATTAAAATAATTAAAACACAGATTAACAGACTGAATAAAAATACAAAGGCCAACTATAGACTGTCTACCAGAAATGGATTTTAAACATGAAATCACAAAGAAGCTAAAAGCAATGGGAAAGAAAAAGAAGGCACACAACACTATTCCTAATTTTAAAATGTTACAGGTATCTGCACTCATGTTTATTGCAGCATTATTCAAAATAACCAAGATACAGAATAAATGTAAATATATATCAGTGGATGAATAGATAAAGAAAATGTGAAATATATGTCTATGTACAATACAATTCAGCCTTAAAAAATAATAAAATTTTATAATTTGTAACCACATAAATGAACCTGGAAGACATTATGCTAAAAGAAATAAGCCAGGTGCAAAATGACAAATACTGGATGACCCTATTTATACAAAAACCTAAAAAAATTGAACTCATATAAATAGAGACTATAATGACAGTTACCAGAGGCTAGTGATAGGGGAAATGGGGACATATTGGTTGAAAGATACAAAGTTACAGGGAGAAAGCAAGAATAAATTTTTGAGATCTACTGCACAACTTGACAACTGTAGTTAATAATAATTTATATTTCAAAATTCCTAAGAGATTCCAGTTTAAATGTTCTTACCAGAAAAAAATAAGTATTTTAAGTGATGGATATGTTCGTTAGCCTGATTTAATCATTCCACCATTTATACATATATTAACACATCACACTGTACACAATCAATACACATACAGTTATCATTAGTTAAAACACATTTGCTCATATGTGCATCATTGTGCTATTCACTATAGCAAAGACATGGTACATATACACCATGTACTTTTTATTGCATCCCAGCACTATTCACCATAGCAAAGACATGGTACATATACACCATGTACTTTTTACTGATGTGTAGTATTCCATGGTGTATATGTACCATGTTCAAAACCATGTCTTTTTAGAAAGATGGATGTAGCTAGAGACCATTATCCTAAGTGAACTAATGAAGAAACAGAAAGCCAAATACTGCATGTTCTCACTTATAAGTGGAAGCTAAACTTTGACTACACATGGACACAAAAATGGGCACTGGGGGACTGCTTGATGGGGGAGGGTGGGAGTGGAGGTAGATTGAAAGGCTGCTCATCGGCTACTATGATCATTACCTGGGTGGTGGGATAATTTGTACGCCACGCCTCAGCAGAATGCAATTTAACTAGTAACAAACCTGCACATGAACTCCCATAACCTTAAATAAAAGTAGAAAGAAACAAAATGTAAAATATTAGAGTAGCTATTTTAATACCAGATAAAGTACACTTCAGATTTTTTAAATGTCGTCATAAATAAAGAGGTTCATTTCACAATGATGGATCAATTATTTAGACAATACAATGATCTTAAAGGCTCACACATCAAATAACAGGGCTTAAAACTTCATGAAGCAAAAACTGACATTAAGTTTGAGGTAAATAGACAAATCCACAGTTATAGTCAGAGATTTCACTATGCTTCTTTCAATAATTAATAGAACTGGTAGACAGGAAATCAGTGAAGAGATACAAAGCTTAAATAGAATTTCCAAAACAACTTGAAGAAACTGACATTTATAGGACATACCAAACAACAACAACAGAATGAATATTGATTACAAGTACATAAGAAATATTTCCCAAAGTAGACTGTATCTAGGCTAGCAGCCACAAGCCAAATCCTGCCCATGGCTGATTCTAGAAACCCATGAGCTAAGCATGATTTTTATATTTTAAAGGGTTATAAAAGAAGATTATGTAACAGAAACTGTACATAAATAATTCAAAAAGCATACAATATTTGCTATCTAGCCCTCTACAGAACATTTTTTGCTGACCCTTTTTATAAGCCATAAAACAAATGTCAGTATATATAATAGATTCAAATTATACAAAGTGTTTTCTCTGACTGCAGTTTAATTACATTAGAATTGAGTAACAGAAGGATGCCTTAGCAATCTTTAAATAACGCGCTTTGAAATAACGTATAAAGAGTAAGTCAAAAGAAATATTAGAAAGATTTTGAACTAAATAAATATTTAAATACAGAATATCAAATTTTGTGGGATGGTGCCTAAGCAGTAATTGGGAGATGGGACTCATGGCATGAAAGGGTCATATTAGAAAAAAAAAAAAATTTGCAATTTTGTGACTTCAGTTTTAATCTTAATAATCTAGATAAAGTTCCAATTAAATATTAATAAAATAAAATAGAGGAAAATAACTAGAAATTGATTAAATTTAAAAAACAGAGAAATGATAGAGAAAGCTAATATCAGTAAAAACAAATTTTGAACAAGACCAACAACATTAATAAACCTTTATGCAGACTGATCAAAAATAAAAACAGAGAAGGTAAACAAGTCTAAGTAAGTGAAATTGCCACTGACTTTATTTATTTAAAAAGATTATAAGAATATTATGAACTACTTATGCCAATAAATTCAACAAGTTCGATGAAATGGACAAACTCATATGAAAAACAATTAATTAACACTCATTCCAGAATAAATAGATAACTGAGTCTCTTAATCACATTTGGAGTTTAAAATCCTTTTACGCAAAGGCTTCACTAGTGAATTCTCCAGAACATTTAAGGAATAAATAATACTATTTCTATACAAACTCCTGGAGAAAATTAAAAAGGATGCCTTTCCAACTCATTTCGTCAGCATTACCCTGATACTAAAACTATAAGAAAAGATAAGTGTAGGTCAATATCTGCCATGAACACAGATGCAAAAGTTCTAATTAAAATTTTTAGTAAATTGAATCCAAAAATATATGAATTGGTTAATACATCATACTAATGGAGCTTATTAGTGAAATACATATGGGTGTGTTTTGTGTGTGCATTTTCTTAAGTAAACGTGAGTCTGCGAAGCTAAAATACAGATCTTTGAGAATATAAATGAAAAAGAAGGGGAAGACGAGGGAAAACATACTAAACTTATGTGGGCATATCTTATTTTATAAATTTTGTATTGTAATCATAGAGCTATTTAATATAAAAAATAAATTACACAAAAATAAAAAATAAATCTTTTTCAAATTTTTTTCAAAAGAAAAAAAGAAAGTTAACTAGGTTTATTTTCTATTGCTGCCGTAAAATAATTACCAAATCTTAGCAGCTTAAAACGGCCTGAATTTATCTTATAGTTATACACATGAGAAGTTCAGTATCGATCTCACTGGACAAAAACCACATTGTCCAAGGGGCAAATCATTTTCCTTGCTCATGTACGTTTATGGCAAAATTCAGTTTCTTGTAGCTCTATTCTTGCTGGCTGTAAACTGAAGCTAGTTCCCGGGTTCCAGAAGACATTGCCTACCTTGGCTTATGGCCACCCACCTCTATCTTTAAACTAACAAATGTGAGTCAAGTCCTTGTCTTGTCACATCCCTCTAACCTTCTGTCTCATCACTCTGACTCAGATGGAAAGGTGTTACACTTTTACAGACGCATTTGATTAGATTGGGTCTATCTAGATGATACAGAATCCTCTCAACATCTCAAGTTCTATACCCCTTGTCACATTTGCAAAATCTCTTTTGCCATTTAAGATAATGTGTTCACAGTTTCCAGGGAATAGAACATGAACATTTTGTGGGGTGGGGGGGTTCATTATGCTGTCTACCTCAACAGCTTTTATCATAACCTTACGTACAAATATATACACACACAAAATATTTCAAGTAAATTTCTATTAGAATAACAAAAAGCATAATTATATTGTGACTGATAATATAAAAAATTATCAGCATAATGGAAAACATCACAAATTTTAAATAACATAGCTTAAATACCAGTGCTAAATTTGTTTTGGGAATGTAAGTTTGAGTTTATACACCATTTTCATTAAAAAAAAAAAAAAAAAAACTCTAGTAATTCCTAGTTCAGATCAGTAAAAAAGCCTAGAATTGATGATGAAAACCTTATATTATATATATAATATATATTATGTATTATAATGAGCACTTATAATATCAGATTGCATTTGTAACTAAAGGCAAAAAGTCTCTTTCAGGGTGTTGCAGTGGGAGAGGGGCAGTGATTGATCCCAACTTTGGAACAGAAGGTTTATATTGTACAATTTAGCTTGGAATAACTTGCCGTGCAGAAAGACTACTGGGGTCATGTTATAATGACCTAAATTCCAATCTGAAAGATCTCCTATAAGCCAAATATAAGATACTTAAGCCTCAATGAAATAATAACTTCAGTGATTTGAGATATAGCAGATATTTCAAAATTAATTAATTCTCTTTGAAATATGCTAAGAAAGCTGGGGAAAGGTAGTATTTTCTGTCTCATGGGGCTGAAGACAAATAAATTTAGAAATCAGAACGCCCAAGGTAGCATCTTATTTGAGGATATCTTATTATTTTGAAAAGTATTAAATAAAAAGGATTTTGTAATACCTCAAGTGCTTATCTACACAAACAGTACCTCATGAAAACCAAGTAATTGATGAGGAAAAATTTAAGTTTCTTTAAATAAGTATTCCAACTACAATTTAAGTATAAATGATTCTTGGTGTCATCACTTTGCCACTAGAATAATGAATCTAGGCAATGATTAGCAAAGCCCATCCATATCAAAAAAGGGAGATATGTAGAAGTTACATATCTTCCATACATGCCACCTTGTAGAAATATATGACTCTACCAATGAAATATTTTTGCCAAAACTCAAACATGATAAATATCAGCATTCTAGTGGTTTCCCATATGTCCAATAAACAGATGAAAAATGTATCAATCCTAATAGGCATAGCAAAATGTAAAAGTGGTAACTGACCAATATCAAAGTGCTGTTGGTTTCTCAAATGGCCAACAAATAGATGAAAAATGTGTCAGTCCTAATAGTCATAGCAAAACTTAAACAAAACCAAAATGATATAGCACTACAGATATACAAGTTTGGGTAATAGTAAAAGGCTGATAACATGTTTTGGCAAAAATGTGAATTAATTGGGATTATCATTATACTACTGGTAGGAATGAGTGTTTGGACATACCTAATAAAGTTGAAAATGCAAGTATTCTGTGACCCAGTACTTTCGCTTTTAGGAATACAGCCAAGATAAATGTAAAAATACTTGGAATACATTTTTTTTCTTAGTGGGAATATTTATAATGCCCAAATCTTGGAAACAACTAAAAGGTATATAGATATCAGACTTATAGATAGTAATAAAAAATAAATAGATAAATGGCGACACATTTTTTCAATGAATACTATTTAGCAAAGAGAGTGGATGAGCCACTACTTTACTCAAAAACATGAATGAATCTCATGAACTTAGTTTTGAATGAAATAAATCAGATGCAAAATAATGTAAACTGTCTGATGCCATGAACATAAATTTAAAATTAAAATATAGGATTACGGCCGGGCGCGGTGGCTCACACCTGTAATCCCAGCACTTTGGGAGGCCGAGGCAGGCGGATCACGAGGTGAAGAGATCGAGACCATCCTGGCTAATACAGTGAAACCCCGTCTCTACTAAAAATGCAAACCAAAAATGAGCCGGGCGTGGCGGCGGGCGCCTGTAAGTCCCAACTACTCGGGAGGCTGAGGCGGGAGAATGGCGTGAACCCGGGAGGTGGAGGTTGCAATGAGCCGAGATCGGGCCACTGCACTCCAGCCTGGGCGACTGAGCGAGACTCTGACTGAAAAAAAAAAAAAAAAAATATATATATATATATATATATATATTATATATATATATGGTTACACATTTATGGCATTAGAAATCAGGAGAAGGATGAGAAGAGCTGTCACTAATAGAAGAATAAGGACGCTTCCAAAGATGTGGTAATGCTGTGTAATTTTTTAAATCAGATTAATTGTTTCACAGATTATTAAATTGTATAAAGTAATCAATCTGTAGTTTTTATGTATCATTCTATTAATAATTATACTTTGTAAAAATATAATTAGGTACATTTAAAATTTTCAATTAAAAGTTCTTTTAAAACTTGTAAATGTTAAAATATGTAAGAAGTTATATTAGTCACAATTCAAAAAAAAACCTTACAAAGTGTAAATACAGTATTCATAAGTACTATAAATAATTACTTTGCTTAAAATGATAGACTGTACAAAAATGTCATACATATACACCATGAAATAGTTTGCAGCTATAAAAAAAAAAAAAAAAAAAGCATGAGATCATATCCTTTACAGGAACATGGATGGTGCTGGAGGTCATTATCCTTAGCAAACTAATTCAGGAACAAAAAAACTAAATACCTCATGTTCTCACTTTTAAGTGGGAGCTAAATGATGAGAACACAGAGACACAAAAGGGGGAACAACACACTCTGGGGTCTATTGGAGGGTGGAGCAGGAGGAGAGAAAGGATCAGGACAAATAGTTAATGGATACTAGGTTTAATACCTGGGTGATGAAATAATCTGTACAACAAACACATATGACACAAGTTTATTTATTTAACAAGCCTGTACATATTCCCCTGAACTTAAAATAAAAGTTAAGAAAAAGAGACTACTTTGAGGAATTGATAACACATATTTTTTTTAAAAGTACGTGTAGATTTCAGGAAAATAGATGTTTCCAAATAACTTATTTTTCAACCGTCTACAATTCTACCTTCAGGTTTTAAAAGAGACTAAAGACTTGGGACACTAAGAATGTAGTATAGGTTTGGAACAAATTAATTACTTGAGACATGCCCTTTAATTTATATTAACTATTTTTACACAATATGCTTCTATATATTCTTACACATTAACTGAAAAATATCAGCATTTTAAAGAGTAAAACTTTTACGAGGTTTCTAATTTAACATTAATGAAAGCACAATGGTATCACTGGTCATGCATTGAAATAAAGTAGAAAGATATCGGTAACCTTTCAATGACAGCTTCATGGAAGAATATGAAGACAGCTGTGGGTTATCTTCCCACATAAAAATGCTTCCTCATTTAATTGGAATTCATAAAGAATTAAGAGTAAAATTTCAATAAAACATTTCATGTCAAACTATTAGGGGCAACATATTTTAACAATTTTTTATAACTTTTGATTGCATTTTGCCACCAAGTTCTGGAGGCTTTCTTCAACTTTTTGTAAAGTAACATAAAATTATTTATGTAAAGATTAACCCATTTATAACAATTCTATCAAATTGTTTTACAAGTGAGGAAAGACTATAAAACGCTCCGGAAGACAGACGATCATCAGAAGACAGTAATGTGACATTTAACAACTGTATTTTCTAGTCATCAACTTCTTGTTTGATAGTCTGTGGCATGCTTTTAAATTTCTGATGAGTTTGAATAGCACTTGAAAGTTGAAGGGGAAAAAACACCACTGTTTCAGATAAGTGCACTTTTTTTCATTTTGAATAATTCTCTGAAATATATCAGAGAATAGCAGTACCATTTAAAAGTTAAAATTTATATACATATATAGGGTAATTCAAGCATTTGTTTTCCAGGAAATTAATCTGGATCCTATATACTTTCTTTTGCTATTTTTTTTTCCTTAAAGTCATTTTGGTTTTCTATGTTATCTGAAATTTTAAAAGGTAAGCATGCATGCTCATCACAGGAATAGATCCTCTTGTTAGAATGTGGTAAAATTGTGGGATTTATTATAAATAGTCAATCTAACAGAGGGATGAAGGGGCTCTTAGGGATGTGGTAATGTTATCAGATGAGCCTTAAAAGTATGATACATTAAAATTAATACAAATGGAATGATCTCTTGTTTAACAGTTTATAGTGGAGCAGTAAAGTCAGTGGTAAAGCTCTACTTGTTGATTATTTGCAACCCTGGTACCCTAGGATTGTCCTTCCTACTCCAGAAAGAAGAAAGGGTTTCAAGAACATGCAAAGAAACTCCAAAAGCATCAGTACCTGAAATTACCACAAAGCAAAAGTACCAGACCTGAAATTAGTGGTTATTACTTCAGATCACATAAAAATGTAGTCATATTTGACTGCAAGGGAGACTGATGTAGATAACTCAAAATGGTGAAAACATTATTGATTAGGAAGAAAGGACAAAATATAAAGTTCCACATTTAGATGCAAAAAAATATTACATAGTCATAGTATGATCTTGAATTATACATACCTCCTGTGAAAAAGATCTGAAAGTTCTGGTGGACTGCAAGTATACTATAAATTTTGTAAGTTATAGATACAAACAAAAGCCTCAGGTCAAGGAAGTTAACAATCCCATTTTTCTCTCCACTGACTTGTCCACATATGGAATGGGGAATTCAGTTAAAAGGACATATTTAGTGTTGGATTGACCTAGAGGCTGAGAACTATGTAAATGATGACAAACAAGCAATCACAGGAAAAGAAGATATTTCAGTGAAGTTTAGATATTCAAATGCCTTCAGAGGCTAGAGAAGTAAATCTACTTTCTTGAGATAGAACAGATATGTAAGATAAATATCTGAAGTGACTAAATTTAAAATTTATGTGCTCATCTCATAAAAATGATTTTTTTTGAAAGATTGAAGAATTAGAATGTTCTACCTCAAAAACAAAACAAAACAGAGTTTTGTCCACCAGTGGAAATATGCATGTGTAGTTGAAATGATTAACTCTGATGCAGGTTTCAGTACTGGATAAAAGGTTTGATTAAATTTTATGTAATTTATCTTTGACTTATAAAATGTTATTTGATTTTTGAAGAGGCAGCTTTTATGTAACTCTTCTTTTTAGGTAAAATGTTGACTTTTTAAAAAAGTTTATGATTTGAATTGTGTTCAAAGGGAATACAATTTTGAAAAGCAAATGGATGTTATCTTCTGGTATTAATTTGCATTATAGTTTTCATATCAGATTTAAAGAAATGGATGTTAAACTCTTAAAGTTGTTCCAAGCTTACAGATAAAATGTCGACACATATGTATACTCATTTTCTCTCAACATTACAGACTATAGAAACACAATTTATTCTGGCTCTGTTTAAGTGAGAAATACAAAACTGCTCTTCTAAATTTTGATTTTTAGGTTTCAGTTGCTATTTTGCCTGTGGTTAAGACAATTGCTAAGGCTTTATCCCAAGTGATTCAAATTGTATGCTAGTGATCATTGTGCCTAAGTGCTCTTAATTTGATTTACATGGAATCTTTAGATGTGTTCCTTCTAAAAAAAAATGTAATTGTAATTTACTGTTATCAAATTGAAATTCTAGTCTCACATCCCTGAGGATGTTATGGTCATATTCATCTCTCCATTTTACAGCACTGATTTTAATTTATGTGTAAGGGTTATTTTCCTAATGGAGATGTTGACTTTACTGAATTTGCCAACAGAAACAATTGTATGAGAGAAAAATAGCACACTATATAACTGGATAGAATTTTTTTTAACATTCAACACCCATTTCCTATTTATTCTCAAAATTTATAATAATTTTTAATATAGAATAAACCAGTGAGCTCTTATTAAGTGCAAGACATCCATATAAGGTGCTTACTTGTATTATCTCAGTTACACTTTCAAAAAACTCATGAATACACTGTTCTTCTATTTTATAACTTTATTTAACTAAGCTTTTTTTCCTAAACTATTGATTATATCCAGATTTTTTTTTTATGTATTCTGGTGGCAAAGTCAATTAGAAGTTCTAGTTTTTATGGCATATAATCATATTCTCAACTTATTGTCTGTGGGGCAGTAGATGTAGAAGGGTAGAGGGAGCACATTTACCACTGTTAAACTGCTGCTACTTCTGCCTGTTGCATGCTGGGGCGCTATCCTCCCTTTCAGCGCCATATGGCCAAGTAAGAAACATTAGAGCACATTACAGATTCATTATAAAATAGATATCTTGTTGCTATCATACTGCCCTAGATATTCTAGGCACACATGTACACATGCTGCCAACAGACTGTCATTCATTATAGAGCAGTTTTATACCTTTTTAAGAAGGTGAATGTATTTTGGACTGCAGAGGTGAGCAGAGGGCAGGAAAAGATGAAGATCTAGAGATTTAAGGGTCTGAATAATGCCCACAATTGCAACTGCAGGCACATCAGTTTACACATTCGTCAAAATAAGAGTGAGAGTTCAGCCTAAAATTTCCATTTTTTTTCTGTAAAAAAAAAAAAAAAAAAAAAAAATTGGGGGAATTCTAGGAAAGCATTTCTCTCAGAATTGTATTTGGTAAATCCTGTTGCCCATTAAGAAAAGATTTACAAGTGATCTTTAAAAGGGAGTTTGTAGTGCCACACATTAACAGAAGGTGGAGAGTAAAACATCGTCTTAACTACTTTCCTTTATGGCAAGAAGTATTGAAACTCTTTTATATCATTTTAAATTTGCTTAATTTAATCTCCCTCTTAATTTAAAAGAACATAAAACTGAAGATTTTTATCATCATGCTTTATTTTTCCCTCTGCGGACTTCTATTTTAATTAATGCCATGGTAATTTTATTCATACAAAACTAGGCTCACCTAACAGCACCTCAATGATCTCACCAATCACTGTGTCATTCACTAAAATAGGGATACCTAATCTTCTCTTCTTTTACTCGTGCTCCTTTGTACATGTATAATGAATATAAAAGAAAGTTATTTTCAAGGAAAGTAACAAAATGCAATTTTTCAGTATTTTTCTGCTTTTAGGAACCTTGTGAATGATCTACACATTCTGCCTAGTGTTCATGGTTGCATTTTGGGAGGGGACTGGTAGAGGAAGGGCAAGTCATATGTCCCTTAATTGCTTCTCCTCATTGCAATTGGGACAGTAGTTCTATATGATTTACAGAACTACTCCAAGGAGACTTTTTTGTGCTTATGAAAGTGTGGCTCCTATGGAACCCTGGCCATTTGTAAAAAGTATGGTGAATACTTTTAGTCATCCTCTGAGGACAAAAACATATCTGGAATTCATTTATCACGGGATTGCTTTAAGATCACATGTACATGAGAAACAAGGCTATACAATCACTTATTTCCAGTGTTCCTTGAAAAACAACTTGCAAGAGTGATCATACTTCTCTTCAATCTAGTCTTTTAATAATTAGCGTGTATCTATTAACATTATAATAATATTTACAACCCTTATAGATACCTTACTGTGTATTGAGACATAGCCGAAAATTGTATACTTATTTTCTTACGGATTCCTTATAATTAAGATGAGAATAATAGGAATAGGGAAATAGAATGCAGAGCTTTTTGAGTCTCAGATGTTGTCTTATGGAGTCCTGAGATAACAGGCAATCTATCCTAGCAACAAATCCAAGACCACCCTATTACCTGCCTTAACAATGTCCTTACTAGAGAAGATTTCTCTCAAGCTGTGTATGTGGCTACCTTATTTCTCATAAGAAATAATTTCTAACATTTTGGAATTCTCTCTGCAATACTTTACATAGACCCTATTTAAATCTATTACTAAAATATAGTGACAAGATTTAATATAGGTTACAGATAAAACTCCTTAATTATGGTGATTCGTTTATATACTTGAACCATTCCTGCAGTTTACACATGGATAAATGGACTCATCTGCAGAAGTAATCAGGTCACAAAATTATTGAAGAAAAATAATTCAAAATGAACAGCACTTTGTGCCTGATAACCCTGCGTTTTTTTCTCTTTCATGGTTTGTTTTTTTGAACATTTTAAAATATTTTACCCTTGTTAATATATTTAGAATTGTTCACGTCTAGGTAATATGGCACATTTTTTATGTCCTCCTAGAAATTTAAAGTATTGTGAAACATTCATCTTGTGGAATATAATTAGTTTCAAAATAAACCTAATGTACAGTAACAGTCTACAATATAATGTGAATGTAGACAACAATATATTAAGTGACAATATACACATAATTACATACAATATGATATACATTTTATAAATTATAAAAAATTTTAATGCATATACTCTTTAGAGATAAAATAATATAAACAATAAGGCTGGGTAATCATGAAGACTGAATTTAGGATGTTGGTTATCTTAAAGGAAGAGGCAAGGATTTGAGATAAGGACAGACCACAGAGGGAGATTTTTGAGATCTTTATTTCTGGTTTTGTAGGTAGATTCCTACGTTCTTATTAAAATACGAACGTATAATTATATACATATTCATACTTATGTAAAATAAATAAAAAGAGGGTTTTATGTAGATTCATGATCAGAGTGTGTTGTGAGGCAAAAATTATGGTGAATCTAACTGTATCTTAACAGAAAAATAAATATGAGTTAATGAGATTAAATTCCAGCTCAGCAAATTTCTAGCTGGGATTTCTTGAGCAAGTAACTTAATACTTCTCACCCTAATTCACTTTATGCATACATGTGTGTGTTGATCAATAATACTTTTGTCTCCAGGGAGTGTTGAGAATTAAATGATGCACTTATTCTGCTTCCTGGTTAGAGTAACAAAGGTTATTTTATTTTTCTTTCTAAGGAATCAAAGTTACTCAATTTTGCACTAAAATTACTGAAAAGACATTTGTGACTAAAATTTCACAAATTTTAATAATTTATTCACAGTTGTGTTTGCTACATTTCTATGAGTTGTTATTACACTACATTCTTTACGATACAGGATTTTTCTTGCTCACTTTGCCAGCAAGGGAACTCCAGCCAGCAACACTTCAGCTCAGGCCTCACTCAGGCATGCTACCTGCCGCAAGAGGTGGCCCACCCACTTGTCCTGCCAGGCCTCACCTGGCTGCTGCACCGGCTCATCTTGTGACCAGGCTGCACATGCCCCAGCCACCTATATTATAACTCGTACCCACTTTCGGCAGTTCCTGGGTCCAAGAAGAAAGAGAATACATTGACAACTGAAGGGTGAGGAGGGTGGATAATTTTATTGAGTGATGGAACAGCTCTTGGTGGATAGGGAATGCAGGAATAGCTTATCTCCCATTGTGACTGAGTCTGGGGCTTTTATGGGCTCAGAATAGGGGAGTGCATGCTGATTGCTTTTAGTATGCAAAAAAGATTAAAACAAAGGCACCCCCCAAAGGTGGGCACAATAGTGTAAAAACCAATTAGGGAAAGGTATGTAAAATAGGTGAAGGGTGGGGATCAATCAGAGGAAAGCATGGCGAACAGGTAGACAGGTTCTCAATCTGGTCTGTGCATTTGGCTTGTAGCTTGGCTTTCAGGTTTTAAACTGTCTTTGGCTTGGAGGTGGGGTTTCACCAGAGACCCACCCCTCTCTGCCTAGGTATTTGTCTGCTTCCTGCTGCTATTACTTGCAAAAATATATAATATTACAAGCAAATGTATAAAAATAATTTATCACATAAAATGAAGATGTGAAAAATAGTAATTAGGCTCTAAGAAGTTAAAACCTGACACTAGGTGCCAAGAAGTTAAAATAAATTATCATTCTTTGGTGAACCTTAGCCCTTTTAAATACCTTATGTTTTTGCTACCCTGTTACTAATTAGCTCACTTATATTGAATCCAAATAAGCTTATATTTCCTGAGCAGATTTCCACATTCTGGAAATATCTTTTACCATCTCAATTGAAATAACCCGTTTCTGCATAAATTTCTATATATACTTAGGTGTCTTGCAAGAAACAGTGATAAAATAATTCATGCCAAAGCACATAAGGTGTTGGTACCCTTGTGTTTTACTTCCATAGGTAAAACATTTCTATTTCAACCAAAGACTTATGATATTACAGTCATAGTATGGGAGCAAGTGTATTGTCATATCACAGAAAATGAGTATTCAACTATTTTGACTTGAGATATTCTTGAAATTTTCTCCAATAACAAAGCATTAGTTTTATAATGTGAGGGGAAAGGTGTTTTTGTTTCATTTATTTCTATAGAATCATTCAGGCTTCACCTAACTTCTTTAATAATGTCTTTGGAAATACATTCTTTGAAAACTAGCTATAATTTGTGTAGCCAGTCAAAAAGAAATCAAGATTTAATATTGTGTTTCCTAAATTTCAGAGTCAGATTGATACTATAAGAAGCCTATAGAAATACCTCTGCACATTTATTAGAATATATAGATCAATACTGTGGGTTCAATACAACAGAAAACAGCTCTGAAGCAGTGGTGAGTATTCATATACAAATCTTATTCTCAAATTGTCTCTAGCCTATCTTATCCAGAAGAGCTTATGTTTGGATTACAAATTCTATACCTCTTCTATTTTCTAGTATTTGAATCCTTGAATGTATATATACAAATATATGTGCATTCGTATGTGTGTGTATGGGTGTGTGTGTGTGTGTGTAAATATATATAAAATATATATTTGGGGGTAGAATCAGTAGTATTGACACTTTCTAAGGAAAGTCTTTAATCCTGGTATTAATATTTATTTTTGCAACAAATATTCGATGGTTCCTAATTTTAAGGGTATAATATCCAAAGACTAAAGCTCTATGTCAAATATATACAGTTTAAATTTAATAGAATGCTTTGCCCATCTGATTCAAGCTTTTTTTGTAGGTGTTTTTCAGGGAGTATCACATTGAATTTTTTAAAAGTCAATGAAATTGTTGCTATTATTTTTACTCCACGTCACAAATGAAGTAAATAAGCCAGAGATTTTAAATCATCTGCCCAAGGTCACACAGTAAGTCAATAGCTGGGCTTGGAACCCAACTGCTAACTCCAATCCATCATGTTTTCTACTTACACACTATTGTTGTGTATGGGGAATGATAAATGAGAATTTCTGATAACCAGAGCTCTAAATTTTAATGGCTAGAGATGACACACCAGTTGGCCTGTTAAGATATGGCTCTATTGAGAAGGTTTCATTTGAAGCACAAATAGAACATAGACATGTTGCCAGAGTAGTGACAATATGTTAAAATTATCCACAAGAGAGTACTGCTGAATGGCCAGCTACCATTTATTCATTTCTTTATTATTTTAACAAAGCTTCGTTGAACATTTACTATGTGCAAGGGCTTTTTAAAATTTAATACGTAGTACTAGGTACAAAAAATTATTATAGTATCACTGTTCCAGATCATATATACAGGTGAAGAAAGCAGGATGAATCATAAATTTAAAAAAATTACACATATAAAAAGTGGCAGAGGCTATCCAATTCAAAATAGATACTATGACTTATAAGAATACAAGCATGATGATGAGACAGACATTATTAGTAAGGCATTTCTAGTATTCAACCATCATCTACTTTTCTTCTTCCTGGTCACAGAAATAACAATGTTCTCAGTGCTCTTGTAGTTAAAATAATTAAATTAATTATATTTTATGGATGATAATCAGAAGTGATCCATGCAACTTCTGAGACAAAAAATAGAATAACTGTGACTTCTACATTGTCCTTCTTGCCCAGCCATGGGAACAAAGACTCAGGGTGAGATGGCAGCACCTAGAGTACCAAAGGAGGTTGGATAGCAGTCAGAAGGCAGCCATACAAGAGAGTTACTCAAACTTATCATGAACACTGAACGAGAATAAACTTGCTATATTAAATTGCTGAGATTTTGAAGTTGATATTTACTGCAGCATAATCTAGCTTAACCAGACTAATGTAATGATTACCCTTGTCTTTTGGAAAATCATGCCTGAAAGGAAGATGTTGTAAAATTAACTGCAGGTCATGTATAATGAGCTAAGGAACTTGGTCTTCATTTTCTAATAATGATTTGCATATATTTGACTAAATTTTTGGGGCCAAGCAGTCATCTCTAAAATCACAAAATTGTATTAGTTATATTTTTCACTTTTAATAGTTCATGACTATATAATGTATAACTTTGAAAAGTTTACAATGGTAGTTATATGAAAAATATTTTTGACAGAATTGATATGGCATCTCCCCCTCAAGATGGTAAAGAACATAAAAGATATTACCTGACTTGGACAGCTAAAATGCTGGGGCAAAAGAAGGTATACCAAAGGGCTTCTTCTTTGCAGTGTGTCCTTACTCCTTAGTTCAAATAAAAAATTAATATTTAGTTTGAAACACAAACATTTTTTGTTAAATCTATTGCATTTTTCCCTCAAGATATAGCAAATATATTAAATTACTTGCTACTCAAAGCATATGGTAATAGCTTATATTCACTTATTAAACATGCATAATAGCTTATCTAGATCTTCCAGTAAAGCCTTCTTACAATATGCTTTATAATTTACTTTATATGTATTTTAAATGAGTAGCTGAATCTATTAAATTTTGTTACATTATGATAGAATTTTATAGATGCTTCTATATTATGAGTTACCAAAATATTTTGCATACTTTAATTCCAGAAAGTTCTCTTCAGTAACTCCATTATCTATTTCATAAGTATAATGAATACAGTAAATGGCAAGTAAAATATTTTTTTCATAAATGAATTAGCCAAACTCTCTTCCTTTCCTGGGAAAAGAGAAGACTCACATTTTTCAAGTAAGAGGAAAAGATACAATATTCTGTTTATCCCCATCTCTGCTTCAAAAAGATATGAGAGTCATGACCATGCAGGTTCAGAATTTCAGGGTGATAGGACTCTGTGGGCCCAAGAAAGTGGAGACAGTAAAATTAACTGTCTAGAACTGTGACCTCTTTTCAGCTGATAGCAGTAATTACCAGAAAAGCCCCACCTCCCCTGGCTCTTCTTCTGCATAAAATGTCTCCAGATTATACCTATAAAGAAATAAATATGATCAATTTATTACAATCTTTCTTTACTGTAATATGCAATAGAAAGTGCAGTTAGGCATTTCCATATGCAGCCTTGAAGCAATTTAGCTCCTTTTCAAACAAACAAAGTTTAGTCCGAAATTTTCTTGTCAAGTCTATAAATGAATACTTGCTCCCTGTAATATTTTTTCAAAGACTTAAAATAATAAAGGAAATATTTTGTTCATTAACTAAAGTTATTTGTAAATATTATTTCCAAGTTACTTTTTATTTATTTTACGTTTGACCATAAATTACAAATAATAAGAACTGCATCCCTATGTTCTTACTGTGAAATCTTTGAAGTTTATATTTAACGATTGATCCTCTTGTTCTTCAAGTTGAAAAAGGCAACAAATGATGAGAAATTTTCCACCTGTGTCTCTCTTTGTTGAAACAGATATCTGTCTTTATTCATCTGAAGCTGAATTAATGTATATGATGGAGATATTGTGATGTGAGTGTGTGTGTGTGTATATGTGTGTGTGTGTGTGATATATGTGTGGTGAAGGGGGGGCTGCTCAAGTAGAGCTAAATCACTTTTCTCTTTGGCTTTCAGAAAACTAGACCAAGAAAGAATCTGATAACTTCTCCCAGTTTATATCTCCAAACAGGTACAAGCCCTAGAGAAGACAGCAACCCCACATAGCACTGTTACTCTCCTCATTCTCAGAGAGAATGAAACTAGTCTTTCATAAATATAAGTTAGTAACAGAATAACAGGTGTCTAGACCGGTGTAGCCAATAAGTGCTGTTTAGGTTGCAAACCAAACTAAGTCACAAAGTATCTTATCTCTTTCCTTGGCTAAGAAAGCTTATGACGAACCCTGTTATTAAGAAAATGAATAAATTAATGCTGTTCTTCTAAATTATATGGATGTGACAATATATTAATTATATTAATTTCACAGTTATGCCTAAAGCAAAATATTATTTACATAAAGGTCTAAAGTGAAAGTCAAAGGCTTGAATGTGTTCAGCAAGCGTAAAGATTACTTTTAAGCCTCTATATTGCTAGTTACATTTGTAGACTTTACTATAATTTCCCAGGAAATTATAAGGAAATTTAATAAAGTCATATGTAAGAACAGATGCTTTATGAAATATTAGCTATTTTATTTTGTTAGTAGTATTCATGTTTAGTTTCTCTCTTTAGAGGACTATGCAAATGATGAAAAATATTATATCATAGTGGATGGATTTCCAGATATTAAGATATTATTCTTTTACCCTGACTCATGAAAGTTTAATTTAATTTTAGAAGTATTACATCTAAACAACAAAGTTTTGCATGCTTTTTGCTTTTTAACCAAGTTAGCAACATTTTCAATAAAACCAAATTAGTATTTTGAATGGCTATCTTGAAGAAAATTAGCAAAAATGCACCCTCCTAAATATTTTGTAAATTGATTTATGCATATTCTAATTATTTGATCTGTGGATTGGGGAGCATTTCTATTTCTGAATGAGATGAACATCTATTGTAAGCGGAGAATTAATGAGGGTTGGGACAAGGGATGCCAGGCTTAAATTGACCTAGTATCTTTGTGTCCTATACAAATTCAAAATAGAATTGGGCAGTGAAATACATGTCTGAAATAGAGGAATGTCAGAGTCTTCAATTTATTTTAGTCTCCCGGCCAGATAAATTATGATTTTCTTTTATGGTTGATAATATTTACCATATGTTCAAAGATGATAACTTGTTCCTTCTTTACCCTCTTTTATTCCCTTTTTTGGTAAATGTATTAAGTTTTCTATAAGATTGCTCAAATGATATTGCCAGATATATCCCTCAGCTTGCCTTCACAGCTTAGTAGTAGATGATGTACTTGGTCCTTCCAGCTAAAAGAGCACCTAACATTAGGCCTGATATTGAAGGGGTCACCTCCCGGGACTCAAGAGAAACACGCACAAAGTACGTTGAAAGTCTATTCAGAGAAGATTGCCAGGAGGTAGTAAAAGGTAGAAAAGCAAAGGATTGGAAGGGTTTTATTTATTTATTTATTTATTTATTTATTTTGAAAATATTTATCTTTGTAGATTGGAAAACTTTCTTTAACCCTCTTTCAATTTTTTTTTTCTTTAGCACTTAGAACAATAGAGATTTCATCAGAGCTAAAGAATACTAATTGATTAAATTCAGTGTATGATTTTAAATAACTATTCAGTCAGTCCTATAGTATGCAAATTTCACGGCAGGAAAAAAGTGATGCATGTGTTCAGAATACTGCTACATAAATTGACTTAAATATCCTCATCTTTAGAAATATTCTACTTTAAAGTAAGACATACAAATAATATTATAGATTTTTCCCTCTTCAAGCAAAAGTGATATTCTGGTTTATATCAGTGATGAACCATGATGCTCAATGCCTGGAAAGAATGTATTTACCCAGGTCATAAAAAGAGTACTCATCACTTGGATTGTTAATACTCATTCTGTGACAATGTTACTGTAATTTTTAAAAAATAGTTTCATAATGTAATTGATATTTTAATGTAAAATGCTTCTACCAATTTTTCATTAAAAAACGTGCAGTCTTTTCTTAATTAACACAGGTTAAAATTGTTTTCTCATTTGATATCGTGGGCCCCCTCAACCTGTATGACTGAGTACAATTGCACACGAGAGTTTAGTGCTGAAGTGGCATAAAAGGAGTTTTGGTTTACTTCAGTAGTATGTAGACAATGAGTTTAAGAAGCACATAGTTAACCTATGTAAATCACAAAGCAAACTAAAAAATTTATGTTAACTTCCTGGTGGAACTTGCTAATTCAATGGAAATATAATTATATTTATAGAAAGACACACATTTGTAGTTATCCAAAGTTTATTATAACATTAACATCATTTTAAGATTATTTTAGCAAAAGAAAAATACTTGTTTATTCAGGAAGATACGTATGATTCCAAGTTCAGTGCTTTGTAACTTCTTCTTCTGGCTCCAATTTTCTGATAAATACTATACTATCCTTTCAGCTATAAGGGTAGCACACTGAGGTGTAGTTTTTGATGTTGTGCAGTGGTATCATCTCAAGTGTAGATGGAAAAGAGGGGCTTGAAATAGACCAAAAAAAAAAAAAGAAGAAGAAGAAGAAGAAGAAGAAAGATCCATAGATATTTCTGTTTTTAGAATCTCACTTTTACCTGGCCAACATGGCGAAACCCCGTCTCTATTAGCCAGACGTGGTGGTGCATGCCTGTAGTCCCAGCTACTCGGGAGGCTGAGGCAGGAGAATCGCTTGAACACAGGAGGCAGAGGTTGCAGTGAGCTGAGATCGCACCACTGCACTCCAGCCTGGGCAACAGAGTGAGAATCCATCTCAAAAAAAAAAAACAATAAAACAAACAAAAAAAACCCCAGGAATCTCACTTTTAAAAAAGGATAAATCTTTAAGTATTTAAAATTTGTATGATTCTTTTATAAAAGACACTACCATATGAATGTTTAAACACAAAAATGAATACAACCAGATTAATATTTGCAGAAAGAGATCTGAGATCTTTAAAATGTACGTTATTCAATCAATGTACATTTCATATGACACTTCATAAGAGTGTGTCTGGCACATTCTCATGTAGAATGTTCTTTTATTTGTTTGGACCTAGTTGTCTAGTGTATAAATTTTCTATTGTTATGTAATAAATCAGCACAAATTTTGCAGCTTAAAACAACACAAATTTTTTGTCTTATAGTTTCTATAGGTCAGGAATTCAAGTAGTTATCTGTGCCTGTGGCTTAGGTGTCACTAAACTGATTGAGATGTTGTAGCTAAGGCTAAGATTCCCCTCTGTGGTTCACGGTCCTTTCTCAATTGTTAGTGAAATACATCTGATTTCCCCAATCTTACACTGAAAGCCTAACCTTTCTCAGATGATCAAGCCTGCCCATATTAAGCAATGAAGATTGGTAGATTAAAAAAAAGTCTAGGTCTTCATATTCTTAGCTCTTTCACCTAAATTTTACTTTTCCTTGATCTAGCTCATCACTCCAAAGATCCTTTTATATTTTTTCTCCTATTCAATACCTTAAAAACCTTTTTGTGTCTCATAATAATTTGCATATCAATGACTGTGCTACTTGTCAATACTAACCTGCAACATAATAGTGACTTAAACAATATAGACGTTGATTTCTTTTTTCACACACATACAAAAAAAGGCTAGAGATTAGTTATTTACCACGGAGATTACGGATTTTTACACCTTAAGGATCCAGACTCCGCTAACCTTTCTGCATTATTATTCCTATTGCCCACCTAGAATACTATTTCAGAGTCATGGAAGCAAACACCGACTTCAAAGGGAATTCCTAGCACCACTGCTGAGTAAATTCCCAACAAATGGCTGTTGAATGAATGCCTATATAATTGAATATAGAGAAAGACTGAAAAAGTCAATAGTGTTCTTGAAGTACTTAACTAAATATTAATATCAGATAGCACTGACACTGACATATACTTGATTTTTAAAAATAAACTAGTTTTGATATATTAATAAACATATCCAAAGTATAAAACTGTCATGCTTTGCAGATTGAAAAAAATAGTCTTTTGTTCAATTAGTAGTCATAGTTCTAAGAGATGAT
Organism: Macaca fascicularis; assembly: GCF_037993035.2. Lineage (NCBI taxonomy): Eukaryota > Metazoa > Chordata > Mammalia > Primates > Cercopithecidae > Macaca > Macaca fascicularis. The sequence goes on along the minus strand of NC_088380.1, from coordinate 89,055,058 downwards.
TGTTCTCTGCATTTTCATTTTTTTTCAAACTGTTAATAATATATCAGTATCGGATAAAGATATCCTCATTAAAGTAGATGAGTGAATATAAATTACACGTCCCATATTTTTAGCTATTGTCTTTTGTAGTCTTAATTTACAATTACTATCATGACTCATGATACCAATGCTACATATATAAGTTAAATAGTCACAGATAGTAGGCACTGATTTTTAAACTTATTTTCTAGTTTGGATTTTACATCTCTTTTATATTCTATAAACCAAAAAATAATAATAATAATTTGACTGTTGAAAAGTTTGTAGATCAATACAATCATTTTAAGGATATAAAAAAGCCTTCAAGTCAGATATATTTTATTTAACTTAAATATATGTATTTTTATATAGTACATATATAACCTTTCGAATTTTCAAGATAATGTAGGAAAACTCCTTAATTTCATATTTCATCTGGATTTGCATAATATTAACAGAATAAAGAAAGCAAGTCTGAATCTTTTGCCTTTCCAATTATAACACCATTTAGACAATATTTGTAGGAATGGCTACAAAAATAATCTATCTTTCCTAGAAATACTGTAAACTCTATACAGTACCAGAAAACATGAAAGTGAGGCTTCGTCTACTACCCTGGGTATTTCAGGAAGTTTATTTAGTATTTTATTGTATCATGTACATGTTGAGAATCTATGCTTAAAATGGCCACATTTTAATTTCATATTTCTTCCTTTCTAATATGAGAATCAAAAATAAAATATCCAGAGGAAAACAAAGACGAACGAGAAAAGACAGTAAAAGAAATACTATTTGACAAAATAATTGCTTTTTCTAAAGAAAAAACGCCCAGCTTGTATATAAGTACAATTTGAAACAAATCTTGATGAGTTGGCATTTGAGGAAATATTTTTGTCATTGTAGAAACTAATTGCATATGTTGAATCACACTTTAGAATATAAAAATTACTTTGTTAAAAATGTAATATACACAATTATATTTTACAATGCACTTTTTGGCATATTACACAAAATAAAACACTGTTCAAAATTTATAGAAAACTAAGGTAGATTTTTTTTAAAAAAAGGTCTTAGGAAAAACCAGTTTTTAAATAGGAAATTTTGGGGAAAAGCCAAGGACTTTAAAGTGCTAAAAAGTGACTGAAATCACCATACCCACATACTAAGCAAGACATGAGAAACTCGTGTTTTTGTCAAATAAAGCTCTCATAGGGATTATGTTATCCAATCTGCTTTGTATTCTCTAGCTGCCAGATTTTTATTTCAATAGCCAATTGGTTCGAATTGAAAGATGTCCTTAGCTTTCTATTCTAGCCTGTGGGTTAATTTAGTTTGTTATGAATCTATACAGAGCTGTACTATTCACAATCCTTTATATTCACAACTTTGATTTATGATTTGAATTAGAATGTGAAATGGGAAAGGCTTCCACACAAATTCAGAGTCTGAATGCTGTAGGAACAGCTCAGTCAAGCACTAGAACTTGCACTTTCAAAATAGTCATCAAAATGCCAATTATTCCATGCAATAAACAGCAAGCAGAGACAGGAAAATTATTCATATGAGAAGCAAATCTGATGAAAGTCAATTTACAGAATAGAACGATAAAAAAATCTGCAATACACTTTTATACAAATTCCTCAGTAGATTAATATATTCTGTAGTTCATACAAATATACATTTTTCATCATTCTAAAACCACTTTGACAACAAAACCAATCAAGCCTTTTGAAGGTTTTCATTCTCTTTCTGGGGTTCAAGACTTTTTGTTATCCACCCAGCTATTTTTGTTTCCCATCGTAAACTCTTTTATAAATGTGCCTAGAATATTCACTTCTTCATTCTCACTGCTACATCATCACAACCTATTTCCCACATGTAGGCATACCTTTCTTCACATATTTGCTTATATACACCATTGTACACTTTGAACTTTGTGAAAGTTTGTTAATAAATAACCCTAGGCTGGCACAGTGGTTCATGCTTGTAATCCCAGTACTTTGGGAGGCGGAGAAGATGAATCACCTGAGGTCAAGAGTTCGAGACCAGCCTGGCCAACGTGGTGAAACTTTGTCTCTACTAAAAATATAACAATTAGCCAGGTGCGGTGGCAGGCACATGTAATCCCAGCTACCCGGGGGAGGGTGAGGCAGGAGAATCTCTTGAACCCAGGAGGCAGAGGTTGCAGTGAACTGAGATCATGTCATTGCACTCCAGTTGGGGAACAAGAGTGAAACTCCATCTCCAGATAAATAAATAAATAAATAAATAAATAAATAATAACCCTAGAAAATTAATGTCTTTTTGGCACTACAATATTTTGTCAGAAGACATTCTGTATGTCTTTGATAACTTGTATATCCCTACCAAATGCATTTTCTTTTCTATGTATGTATTAATGTGTAGATTTTTTAATCAGTCATAAAATGTAGATAATTTTGGTAATAAAGAACATTTGTCTAGTTACAGCTCCCACTAAAGAATTCACTAGAACTCTCTGTCTCTCTTTGAAGCTCCACTTTTTCCCATTCCCAAATATTTCCAGAATTTATCAAGATCTGTCTAATCAACACCTGTAAACAAATTTTCTTAAATGTGTTTGATTTTTGATAATTTCCTCTTTTGCTCTAGCTGTGGGGTTTTGTGCAGTCATAGAGAGGTACCTTCAGTGCTGTTTGTCCCTGTCATAACAAGAACATCATCCCCCTTCACCTTTGAAGCCACCAGTGCTACTTTTCACCTTTCATGTCAATCCATGCTAATTCCCAAAAGCCACTTAAAGCAAAAGGCACTCACTGAAATTGCTGTTACTTCCAAAATGTACTAGCTGAAAATGCAAGCATTACTCTGCAAAATTATCACAGATTGTGGCCACCAGTTTTAAAACCAATGTGGGCATTAATACTACTAGTTCTGTCTGTTGCTTGTATTGATTCAGAGTAAATTGAAGTGTGCTAATGCTAGGCAACACTTAATCCTGTCTGATGAAGAAAGAGCAATCCTTAAATTTCACCTTTGTTCTACAGTCTTGTAGCAATTAGGATTCATATTTGCAAGCAATAAAGGCTGGCTAGGTGATTAAACAGAAAAAGGACATGAGAGTAGCTCACAGATTTGTTGAGAGGCTTGGAGAGCAAGGCTCAAAGCTACATTTCCAGAAATATTCCAAAGCAGTGTTAAAAATTTATCTTAGAAAAATTTTGCTACTGCTGCTGAGTAGAACTAGATACTGGAGTTTCATTGCTTTTATTTACGTAAAAGCAACCAGACTTTGCTGCTACTACTACTGTGAGGAGAAAGAGAAAGAGAGAGAGAGACAAAGACAGAGAGAACCAGACAGAGAGAGAGAGATCTGCATCTCTCATTCCTGTGTGAGTCTGATACACATATGTTTGATTAATAGAGCTTAGGTCATGTGCAATGGAAGCTAGGAGAGTGAATTCACAGAATCTTTTTAGCTTTTATAGATAAAAGTAGTTATTGCTTCCTCAGCAAGACTCATCAACTTGAATGTTCCCAAACACCAAAAAACCTTCAAAGTTTGGTGGCTGAAATAAATAACAAATATATACAGATATATGTAAAATGTACTTTTTTGTTGGCCTCCTCTGTGCCTCAATGTTTCACAGGGATAAAATGCAACCACACTTATTTCCACCTAGACTTGAGAAAAGTTCTTTGTTTATAATAGAAGAGAAGATAATCTAAGTTATAAGCTCAATATTTTGCTCAAAATCACCTATTCCATATCGTGCTAAGTCACTATTTTTAGACCCAGCTCATGTTTCTTGTTCTTTTAACACATAGTAAGTTCTGTCTCTGTAGACTGCAGATTTCATATCTTAATAGTCTCTTGGTATAGTCCTCACCACTATCACTCCATGTATAACAGGGTGAATGGGTTTAAGTTCACTTGCACCATGTTGCATATAATATTGTGGTTTAATGATTATGCATTTTCAATTCTGAGCAAGATGGCTGAATAGGAACAGCTCCAGCCTCCAGCTCCCAGCGCGAGTAACACAGAAGATGGGTGATTTCTGCATTTTCAACTGAGGTACTGGGTTCATCTCACTGGGGAGTGCTGGACAATCAGTGCTGGTCAGCTGGTGCAGCCCAACCAGTGAGAGTTGAAGCAGGGCAAGGCATCGCCTCACATGGGAAGTGCAAGGGGGAAGGGAATCCCTTTTCCTAGCCAAGGGAAACTGAGACACACAACACCTGGAAAATCGGGTAACTCCCACCCTAATACTGCACTTTACCAAGGGTCTTAGCAAATGGCACACCAGGAGATTATATCCCACACCTGGCCCTTAGGGTCCCATGCACACAGAGCCTCCCTCATTGCTAGCACAGCAGTCTGAGATCTAACTGCAAGGCAGCAGTGAGGCTGGGGGAGGGGCGCCCACCATTCCTGAGGCTTAAGTAGGTAAACAAAGCTGCCTGGAAACCCGAACTGGGTGGATCCCACTGCAGCTCAAGGAGGCCTGCCTGCCTCTGTAGACTCCACCTCTGGGGACAGGGCATAGCTAATCAAAAAGCAGCAGAAACCTCTGCAGATGTAAATGACCCTGTCTGACAACTTTGAAGAGAGCAGTGGGTCTCCCAGCATGGAGGTTGAGATCTGAGAATGGACAGACTGCATGCTCAAGTGGGTCCCTGACCCTTGAGCAACCTAATGGGGAGACATACCCCACTAGGTGCAGACTGACACTGCATACCTCTGAAACAAAGTTTCCAGAGCAAGAATCAGACAGCAACACTTGCTGTTCAGCAATATTCTATCGTCTGCAGCCTCCGCTGCTGATACCCAGGAAAAAGGGTCTGGAGTGGACCTCAAGCAAACTCCAACAGATCTGCAGCTGAGGGTCCTGACAGTTAGAAGGAAAACTAACAAATAGAAAGGACACCCACACCAAAACCCCATCAGTTCGTCACCATCATCAAAGACCAAAGGCAGATAAATCCACAAAGATGGGGAAAAAGCAGGGCAGAAAAGCCAGAAATTCCTGGACACTTACACTCTCCCAAGACTAAACCAGGAAGAAGTTGAATCCCTGAATAGACCAAGAGCAGGCTCTGAAATGGAGGCAATAATTAATAGCTTACCAACCAAAAAACGTCCAGGACCAGACAGATTCACAGCCGAATTCTACCAGAGGTACAAGGAGGAGCTGGTACCATACCTTCCGAAACTATTCCAATCAATAGAAAAAGAGGGAATCCTCCCTAACTCATTTTATGAGGCCAGTATCATCCTGATACCAAAGCCAGGCAGAGACACAATAAAAAAAGAGAATTTTAGACCAATATCCCCAATGAACATCGATACAAAAATCCTCAATAAAATACTGGCAAACCAAATCCAGCAGCACATCAAAAAGCTTATCCACCATGATCAAGTGGGCTTCATCCCTGGGATGCAAGGCTGGTTCAACATTCACAAATCAATAAATGTAATCCAGCATATAAACAGAACCAAAGAGAAAAATGACATGATTATCTCAATAGATGCAGAAAAGACCTTTGACAAAATTCAACAGCCCTTCATGCTAAAAACACTCAATAAATTCAGTATTGATGGAACGTATCACAAAATAATAAGAGCTATTTATGACAAACCCACAGCCAATATCATACTGAATGGGAAAAAACTGGAAAAATTCCCTTTGAAAACTGGCACAAGACAGGGATGCCCTCTCTCACCACTCCTATTCAACATAGTGTTGGAAGTTCTGGCTAGGGCAATCAGGCAAGAGAAAGAAATCAAGGTATTCAGTTAGGAAAAGAAGAAGTCAAATTGTCCCTGTTTGCAGATGACATGATTGTATATTTAGAAAACCCCATTGTCTCAGCCCAAAATCTCTTTAAGCTGATAAGCAACTTCAGCAAAGTCTCAGGATAAAAAATCAATGTGCAAAAACCACAAGCATTCTTATACACCAGTAACAGACAAACAGAGAGACAAATCATGAATGAACTCCCATTCACAATAGCTTCAAAGAGAATAAAATACCTAGGAATCCAACTTACAAGGGATGTAAAGGACGTCTTCAAGGAGAACTACAAACCACTGCTCAGTGAAATAAAAGAGGACACAAACAAATGGAAGAACATACCATGCTCATGGATAGGAAGAATCAATATTGTGAAAATGGCCATACTGCCCAAGGGAATTTATAGATTCAATGCCATCCCCATCAAGCTACCAATGACTTTCTTCACAGAATTGGAAAAAACTGCTTTAAAGTTCATATGGAACCAAAAAAGAGCCCACATTGCCAAGACAATCCTAAGTTAAAAGAACAAACCTGGAGGCATCACACTACCTGACTTCAAACTATACTACAAGGCTACAGTAACCAAAACAGGATGGTACGGGTACCAAAACAGAGATATAGACCAAAGGAACAGAAGAGAGCCCTCAGAAAGAATACCACACATCTACAGCCATCTGATCTTTGACAAACCTGAGAAAAACAAGAAATAGGGAAAGATTCCCTATTTAACAAATAGTGCTGGGAATATTGGCTAGCCATAAGTAGAAAGCTAAAACTGGATCCGTTCCTTACTCCTTATACAAAAATTAATTCAAGATGGATTAGAGACTTAAATGTTAGACCTAATACCATAAAAACCCTAGAAGAAAACATAGGTAATACCATTCAAGACATAGGCATGGGCAAGGACTTCATGTCTAAAACACCAAAAGCAACGGCAACAAAAGCCAAAATTGACAAATAGGATCTAATTAAACTAAAGAGCTTCTGCACAGCAAAAGAAACTACAATCAGAGTGAACAGGCAACCTACAGAATGGGAGAACATTTTTGCAATCTACTCGTCTGACAAAGGGCTAATATCCAGAACCTACAAAGAACTCAAACAAATTTACAAGAAAAAAACAAACAACCCCATCAAAAAGTGGGCAAAGGATATGAACAGACATTTCTCAAAAGAAGACATTCATACAGCCAACAGACACATAAAAAAATGCTCATCATCACTGGCCATCAGAGAAATGTAAATCAAAACCACAATGAGATACCATCTCATACAAGTTAGAATGGCAATCATTAAAAAGTCAGGAAACAACAGGTGCTGGAGAGAATGTGGAGAAAGAGGAACACTTTTACACTGTTGGTGGGATTGTAAACTAGTTCAACTATTGTGGAAAACAGTATGGTGATTCCTCAACGATCTAGAACTAGAAGTACTATATGACCCAGCCATCTCATTATTGGGTATATACCCAAAGGATTATAAATCATGCTGCTATAAAGACACATGCACATGTATGTTTATTCCAGCACTATTCACAATAGCAAAGACTTGGAATCAACCTAAATGTCCATCAGTGACAGACTGGATTAAGAAAATGTGGCACATATACACCATGGAATACTATGCAGCCATAAAACAACAACAACAAAAAAGGATGTGTTCGTGTCCTTTGCTGGGACATGGATGTAGCTGGAAACCATCATTCTCAGCAAACTATTGCAAGAACAGAACACCAAACACCGCATGTTCTCACTCATAGTTGGGAACTGAACAATGAGGACATTTGGACACGGGAAGGGGGACATCACACACCGGGGCCTATTGTGGGGAGGGGGGAGGGGGTAGGGAGGAGGGGGGAAGGATGGCATTGGGAGTCATACCTGATGTAAATGGCGAGTTGATGGGAGCTGACGAGTTGATGGGTGCCGCACACCGACATGGCACATGTATACGTATGTGCCAAACCTGCACGTTGTGCACATGTACCCTAGAACTCAAAGTATAAAAAAAAAAACACACAACAAAAAAATGATTATGCATTTTCTGTGAATGAAATATGTATTACACTGGTGGTGCAGTAATTTAATGACGTATAATTTTGTAGTTTTAAAAAACTTTATATTTTGTAGCCCCCTCTGGGAATGCAGTATAAAAGAAACAGAACGTGCACGTGTGTGTGTGTGTGTGTGTGTGTGTGTATTTGTGTGTGCAGAATATTGTTAGAGGCAAATTTAATATTAGCTTATTATAAGCAGCTGCTGAAATGTAAGCAATCTTACATGATCTCCCCCATCAGAAGTATTATTGTGTCTATATAGATAATAAGAATGAATAAAGAAGGAGAACTGGAAAAATACTCACAAGGCTAGTTAATAATAACCAGCTCAACTTATCAACTAAAACTATATTCTGAAAAATTTAGGAGCTGCTTGGGTAAAACAATTTGACATTTTGGATTATGATTTGTGATGAGTATTGGAAAACACAGGATGAGAATATGCAACTTAGGATAAAGTAGAGAGTATAGTCATTACATTTAATCTTACTTAGGACCTTTGCTTCAGCCAGTCTAGTCAATTAACAGGACTCTTTATCTAGCTCACTTAGCTGTAAATATTCCTTGCTGTCTTAGTCTTATGCCGTAAAATGCAGCAATTTTAAAACATATTCGAACTAAAAGAGTTTCATGACACCTTATTTTTTAAATTCCATACCAATCCAAAACTTTAATCAAGGTGAATACTGTCTCAAGTATTGCAGCCACTGTATACATTTCTCACGGAACTTCCAAACGAATTATCACTTTAGTGTGTGCGTGTATGTAGGTACTTAGATTTGCTGGGATATCTGCAAACCTGAATTTCATGGTGGTCTCTAACATTTTTAGGGTCTAAAGCAAGAGCACAAATGGATGTCAAAAAACCATATGTCTAAATATTCAAACGCTATAAATCAAGTTAATAAAATGTTAATAATACATCACATCCTCCTTCTTTGAAAGAATATAATTTCATAAAGACCAATAAAACCATGCTCCAATTTGAAGTAGTTGAACTGCTTGGCGTTTCACAACATGCCTTAGAAAAGTATCCGCACCCCTTTCATCCCCATTCATGACTCTATCCTACTCCTCCTATAGACATGTCCATCAATGTGGGAAAAATTCCAGTTTTAGCAGGGAATCTGAGTTCTCAGATACTTGGAGCATGTTGTAGAAGAAGGATACCGAATACCCTTATCTCATGCACAGAAACCTGTTTGATGGAAGGTGAAAGTGAAACTTCTCAAGGTATAGAGCTCCTCTTTCTGAATATAAAGGCAGTGTTACTGAACATGAAACAACTCTCTGGTAGGAATGAGGAAGATATACCTTAACTGAAGGAAGATTATTATGTGGTTTATACTCTAAAAAAGATTGCGATAACACAATATCTACGAAGATTCAATAAAAAGGAAAGTGAGATAAAGTGAGATCAAGGCATAGCCCACTGAAATAGGTAACTGCTAAATTAAAGACTGTATTGGAAGCATTGAGTAGCATACTGGGATGGGGGAAATAGAAGTTTTTCAGGAGAGGACACTTAAATTTTTCTAGAATTTTGAGAAAACAAGCAAAAAAAGATAAATGAAAACATAAGAGACATGTGGAACTATGAGAAACTTGAAAATATTAAATATGTAGAAATAAGTACAGTTATAAGAAAATTGGTAGTTTTTCTATTGTAGAATATTGAGTAAATAAAAGGTAACAAAATCAGCATTTCTTGAAGCAAAGTTTTATTTTAATTAAATATAATTAAATTTTCCTTTTACAAATCTTTTTAAGATGGAAGTTAATGATATAAAACATTTGACGGTACATACTTCAGGAAAAGGCCAATACAACACCACAAGCAATATTTTTACAGCATGTAAAGAGAGTTGAGCAATGCTTTTATATGCTATAGCTATCATATACCAGCATCATCTTCTTGAGAAAATCTAGATATTGAACTCATAGATATTTAATAAAATATGACAGTTACATAAGATTTTTTAAAATGTAGCCAGCATTTAAAATTAGCTTTTTAAAGATCATTTGTTTTCCCCTTAGGGTAGCTTCCTCCTCTTTTACTTAATAGACATCACTAAGCACTGCCATTTTAGTGTGTGCTCAGTGAATTAAAATCTTTCAATATTTTCTAGACAAAACATGGTTCAGGTGGCAACTTTGTATCAAAAAATGTTGTATTCTCAAAATTAATACACAATTTTTTGGGCTTTTCTATGTTGTTCAGCATTTGCTTATATTTCATTTTTATTTCACAGAAACATGTTTTTGAGAATTAAAAGTTCTGCAGATGTATCAACAATCCAGCAAGCAAAATTCATCAGTTCAAACACAAATAACAAATAGTTTTATGTGGCCAGCATGTATGCAAAACATCAAATGAGGATTACTAATTTTTAGAGGCATACAGACTGATTTTCAATTTGAGAAATTGATATTAAAATTATAAATTCAGTAAAATATATATGTATATGTAGATATAATAACTAAAACATTAATATGTTCAATGCCAACTACTTTTTTTGAATCTAGGATTTTTTACATTTACGTAGTTTATTCTATCTTTGCAACAAATTAGGACAGCAAACATTCAAATTACCTCTTTTGAATTCTGGTGCTATTCCAATATTTTCAAAATAAAATTTTCAGTAACACAAAATCAATTTTACATTTTAAAAACTTGAAAATATTGCTATGTTAGAGTAAAATGAGTATTAATGTGAAAGAAAGAATCTTCTTTTCTGGAAAGAAACCAAGTACAGTATCAGCATTGTCCCAGTGGTACTTAGAATATGTTTTTGAGTGACATCCTTAGCCAGGGGAACACTTCATGATCAAGTAAGAAAAAAATCAAACATTAAATTTATTTTTAAAATATATGCTCTGTAAATACGATTATCTTACCTTCTGGAAGGAAAAGAAAATTGTTGTATTGTCAGATCTCAAAACTGGGCTTTCTGAATATATATTCCTTCCATTTCTTACCCCACATGAATTATACTGACATTTTATAATCATATTCATTTTATAAGACACTAGTTTGATTAACACACTCTGGCCACAGCTGCAAATTCTGGAAGCTTCATAGAGCTATTAGAATAACATACCAGGGTTCCTGAGTTATATATTTGAGATAATTAAATCTAACAGTTTATCAGCTTGATGGTCATTGAAATATATGAACTAAAGCTGTCCAGTGTTGAATTGCAGTATCCCATTTCAACAGGACATTTTATTTCTTTATTTTTTCAGCCAGCATTGTTCAGCATGTTTAAAAAACTTAATAGTGAATCTCTATTACAGATTTGCATTTAATTTTATACACATTCATTGTACTTTAAAAAAAAATCAAGCAAAGTAGCAATACATTTTTCTTGTTTCCTGAATTTTGGAAACTTGCACGAATTTGATGTAGGTCACATTTTGAGTTGTTCTCTTCAATGTCTTATGCAGTTTGTATCATTAAATGCAAATAACATCTGTGTCGCATCAATAACCCTAAGTGTTAATTTAGTCAGTTGACTTACAGAAAATAAGGTATGGCAGAGCAGCCTAATAATTAATATTATTACAGAATTCCAGCACAGGATTTTCAGCTTTTGCCGTGGGGTATAAAGATATGGAATGAGTATCATCCCTACCCTTAAAATGAAATATGATTACCTTAAAACTCATTGGATTGTGGAAATTTTAGAACAATCAACTAACCAAAAAGTTAAGGAAACATAGTACTGACAGGCAGAGTGGGGATGTACAAACTGGTGGCCTTTGGCTAGATTCACCTACACAGAGGTAAAAATGGCTCAGTTAAATAATTGATAAATTGCCGAAGACCAAGTGTAAACCAGAAGAACATTTTGAAATTTTAATGAATCTCAAACTATGGGAGTCCATATCATCTTCCAGGTTCTTTCTCCATGCTCACAGAAAAGATAGAATCTTAAGAAATAAGCATTGTGATGCAAACCTAAGAAAGAAGAATAGTTTTATAGAAGAGGTAAAAAATTCTGCCAGATTCTTCTTCCCTATGTATACTACTGAACAAAAGCCTTAAACTGTGGAGAAAGTGCTGTAAGCACTGTACCCCTCAGGCCATTTGTGAAAACTCATGCAGCTGAGGAAAGGAAAATAAATAAAGCTTATTCCTGGGGTGGGATGAAATTATGCGTTGAGCTGAAAAGTAGAGCTGGAGAAGTGGCTGGAGAACAAAACGGCCACATTTCTGAAATCCAGCGACCCATGCATACCTAACATTTGGGCTTGATAAAAACACCAAAGAAAGCACCACACTCCAACCCCAACTGCCAAGATAACATGATTTGGATAACCAGTAAAAGGAGAAAACTGCTGGTAGGGAGCAGAAGGAACAAGAACAATCAAAAAGACCCATTTTGTGGCACAGTGCAGAGTAGATCTAAAACTTAAAAACAGTCATCATTCTAATAAACTAAGCTCCATCCTAAACCAAAGATAGTCCTACAGGAATCTGAAGGCTGTGGTTCATTGAGGCTAATTACAGGAACAACAAATCTAAAACCCAGACTAATTCTTAATTAGATGAATTCAAACATCTCCCTACACTACATGCCTGACAAAGGCACGCTTATTTCCAAGAATAAAAACTGTTTACTTCAATTTCCACTGTTCATACAAAATGACTAAATTTTAACATAAGAAATTACAGGACATGTAAAAAGTCAAGAAGAAGCACAGTCGTAAGAGACAGAGTAATCAAAACAAGACACAGATAGGACACGGGTGCTGGAACTGCCAGATGGGAAATTCAGAATAATTGTTACTAATATGAAAAACATGCTAAAATTAGACAACATGCCAGATCAGCTTTGGCGTGACTCCTCTCTTCCTGTGGTTGTAGAGCTCAGCTCCTTCTTGGAGTGAGGGACATACCTCCACAGTGCTCTTTCCCCATCTATTTTTGGGAATCTACACAAGACTGTTACCTCTATAGGAAAGTAGGGATATGACTATTTAAAAACTGAAAATGACAAAGAGTTATATAGAATATTGAAACACTAAAAAGATGAAAAATAATGATCAAACCCAAGTTTATTCTGTGAATCCTCAGTAAGCGTGAACCAGTTTTTTTATGAGAAACTTCAGCTCAGAGAATTGAGACACAAATTGTCATTACAGTCTTTTTTGAGGAGTGTGGGGGACTTGTTAAATATATTCTGTAGTGTAAAGTGACTTTTAAGAGAAAACATACAGTAAAAATGAATATTATTTTGAAACTGTAAGGAATTATCACATGGAAATGAAGGGATAAATAAAACAGCAATGGAAATGAAGATGCTTTTGATGGCTTTATCAGTAGACTTAGCACAGAGAAGAAATGAATATGTAAGCTTAAACATAGGTCTATAGAAATTACCTAAAAATAAATATAAATAGATAAAAAGTTACAAAAGCAAAGTATCACAAATTTGTGGAACAATATCAAACCTTGTATCACAAGTGTAATTATACCCCCAAAAGGAAAAGAGAAAAAAAAAACAAAAAAACTAGACAAAGAAATATTTGAAGATACTTTGATATTTTTAAAATTAATAATAGGAAAATTCATATTTCTAAGCAATTCAGAGAATATCATGCAGAATAAAAAATATAAAACCAAACAAAATATTAAGAACAAAAATGTAATCATATTTAAATTGCTGAAAATAAGAGATAACACAAAAATCATTAAGGCAGTTTGCTAAAAACAGAAACATTAAATTTTAATGATCACACATAAGATTTAGAGCAGAATTTTTGTCTACACCACATAAGGGAAATAATAGTGCAGTGACACCTCTAATGTAATGAAGAAAAAGGAAAAGAAAAGAACAACTAGAATTCCATACACAGTGAAAATATCTTTTCAGAATAAAGAAGGAAAACAGACTTTCTCAAGCAAAAGCTTAAGGATATTATTGACAGTAAATAAACTCTGCAAGAAAGTTTTAAAAAATATTTAATCACAAAGAATATGATAGAAGTTTAGAACTTGGATCTATACAAAGAAATGATAAACACTGAAAATATAATAAATAAGATTGGTAAATTTTAATATATTCTTATTGCTTTTCTGTTGCAAAGATAATTGACTATCATAAGCAAAAGTAGAGAAAATTATGGTATGTGTATAGCATTTGTAAACGTAAAAGGCTAAACACAATAGAACAAAGGAGGAAAGAAAAAAATCGAGCTGTATAGTATTTAAACTACATAGGTAGCAGTAATTAATTATTTAAAAGTGTACTCAGATTTATTAAAATATACATTATATTGTATCAACAAAGGCTACCACTTAATATTTTAAAAACCATATAAATAATAAGTAAAAGAGATGAAATAGAATTATTTAAAAGGCTCAATTAATGCAAGAGAAGGCAGAAATAAAAGGGAGAAAACAGAAATAAATGGGAAAAAGCAGGATGGCAAGTTTTAATCCAATCACATCAATAACCTCTTTATGCATCAAGAAACATCAATTATGAAACAGAAATTGTCAGATCAATTTTAAAAATCAAAAAGCAAGAATCATCTATATAACATTTATAAGAAAGACACTTTAACTATGAAAACATATATAAAACTTAAAGGATGAAAAACTATTAATATAAAACATTTAGTATCAGATGAAAAGAACTCTCACTATATGATATATATATATATTTATATAAATATAAATAAATATGTATATATTTAACTGCAAAACATCCTTTATTTTAACTTTTATTTTAGATTCAGGGGATACATGTGCAAGTTTGTTACCTGGAAGTATTGCAAAATGCTGAAGTTTGGGGTACAAATGAGGCTGTCACTCACGTTTTTCAACCATTGCCCACCTCCCTCTTCGCATCTCTACTAGTCCCCAGTTTCTATTGTTGCCATCTTTATGTCCATGCGTACCTAATATTTAGCTTCTACTTGTAAGTGAGAACATGTGGTATATGGTTTTCTGTTTCTGTGTTGATTCCTACTTGCCACTTTGTGCCTTTTACATGGGGTGTTTAGACTATTTACATTAAAGGTTAATAAAAATATGTAAGATTGCAATTCTGTCTTGAAGTTCTTAGTTGGTTGCTCTGTAGTTTCTATTGTGTGATTGCTTGATAGAGTCTGTGGGCTATGTACTTAACTGTGGTTTTGTGGTAGCAGGCATTGTATTTTCATCTCTATGTTTAGAACTCCCTTAAGGATCTCCTGTAAGGCTGGCCTAGTGGTAGTGAGTTCCCTTAGTGCTTGTTTTTCTGGAAAAGATTTTAATTCTTATTTTCTTATGAAGCTTAGTTTGCTGTGATATGAAATTATTGGCTGGAGTTTCTTTTCTTTAAGAATGCTGATAAATAAAATGTCTTTTCTTTGAAAATGCGCAATCTCTCCTGACTTGTAAGGTCTTTTGCTGAGAAGTTTGCTGTTAGCCTGATACAGTTAATTTCGGGCATGATCTGACTTTTTTCTCAAGCTACATTTTAGATTTTTAATACTTTTAGCATTGACCTTGGGCAGTTTGATGATTATATACCTTTGTGATGTTTGCTTTGTATAACGTTTTGGAGGTGTTCTCTGGATTTCTTATATCTGGATGCCTACCTCTCCAGTGGGATTGGAGAAATTTTCTTGAATTATTCCCTCAAATATGTTTTCCAGGTTGTTGCATTTTTCCCCTTCTCTGTTAGAAATGACAATTATTCATAGGTGTGGTAACTTTTCATAATCCCATATCTATCAAAGAGTTTGTTCAATTCGTAAATTATTCTTTCTTTATTTTTGTCTGACTGAGTTAGTTTGAAAGACCAGTCTTCAATCTCTGAAATTCTTTCTTCTGTTTGGTCTATTTTATTGATAAAGCTTTTGATTGAATTTTGAAATTCCTTACGTCACTCTTTCAATTCTAGAAGCTCTGGTTGATTTCCTTTAAAAATTTTTTATCTTTTCCGTAATTTCCTGAATTGCTTTAGAAGTTATTTTTTGATGACTGTCAACATTGTCCAAGATCTCATTGAGCTTCCTTGAAATCCATGCTTTCAATACTTTCTCTATAATTTTTTTGTTTTCATTTTGGTTAGGAATCATTGCTGGAAAGGTAGTGCAATCCTTTGATGGGGTCACTACATTAATATTTTTCACGGAACCAGAATTCTTCAACTGGTTCCTTCTCATCTGGAGGTACTGGCACTTCTATTTTTTTGTAATTATTTTCATGCAGGTAAAATCCTTGTTTTCTTTCTCTATATTATTATTATTATTTTCTTTCCCCTTCTGTTTCCCCCTCTCTCTAGGTGGTGTGACTATAGACAATGATGCATAGAATATTTTTATTATACTTTGCTTCTATAGCCCTATGACCTTCTGTCAGCAGATTTTATATTGGGCCGTGAAGTTTAACATATAAACCAGTAGGTGGTGCTTATAGGCAAGAGCTAGATGCAGCCAATGCAGCTGGGTACACACTTGATCCTTGTTTACTGGGAGAAGCTTTCTGTTGCCTCAGGCAATGGGCTTATTCATAAAGTGCATGGTGGTCTGAGCACCCTGTTCAGCCCTGAGGAGGCAGACCAAATGGGTGGGCCTGACTGAAATGGCCTGTGTACAGGTCCCCACATGGCAGACACAAGCACCACCATGGGAGAATATAGTGGGTGGCCACAAGGCACCAAGAGTTGTGTGTAGCATGGAGCTGGGAAACCACTTTAGCCCCAAGTTCCCTGCATAGGGATGAAGGGTGGCCTAAACTCCTAATCCAAGAGAGTGGGGGCTTTAGATGCCTGGAGATTTGCTTGGGTATTAAGCAGACAGAACTCTCCTTCACCAGGATCTCTACACAGGAAGGGTAGGATTTCTCAGGCTTCTGTTCCAGCCAAGCAGGTGTTCTGAATGCCTGGAGATCTGCCTGGGCATAGAGTGGAGATCTGCCACAAGATCACCACATAGGAAGAGTAGCGCAGAGAGCCCCCCGCAACAACTCCCCGCCATCCACACACCAGGATCTCTGAACAGGAAAAGTTACATGGCTCAGTCTGCTGATTCAGGTAAGCTGGTCTTCTGAATGCCTGGAGATATGCCTGGGAGTGGCGTAGAGAAAGACTTGCTGCACCATGATCTACGTCCCAGAAAGATAGCTGACTTAAAGTGTAGATCTAGGACAGTAGGTGCTACAATTGTCTGGAGATCTGCCCTGCTGTGAAGCAGAGAGGGTCTCCCTGCACTAAGATCTCTACACAGGAAGGGTGGCATGGGTCAGTCCACTGATCCAAGTGAGTGAGTGTTCCAAATGTTGGGAGATCTGCCTACTTGTGGAACAGAGAGAGCCCTGCTGCACAATTATCTATGTAAAGTAAGAATGGGGTGGTTCTAGTTGCTGGTCCAGGAAAGTGGGTGTTCCAAATGCTTGGATTCCTGCCTAAGGGGTCACGCTGCACCACAATCTCAGGTGAGCAGGCTGGGTCTCCTAGCAATAGCATGTGAAGACAGATTGTGGGTCACCAAGCTGACCTTGGTTACAAGTCCCATTGCTAAGGAGAAACTGCAACTATGGCACCTCCCTTCTTGCTCCAGGCTTGTGACGGGGGAGAGCATGATTTCTACTTATGGAAAAAATGCTCAGCATCAGAAATGCAGATCAAAACTGCAAGGAGATACTATCTCACATCAGTCAGTGTATCTATTATTAAAAAGTCAAAATATAGGTTAGTAAGGTTGTGGAGAAAAGGGTATGCTTACACACTGCTGGTGGGAATGTAAACTAGTTCAGCTACTGTGGAAAGGACTTTGGAGATTCTCAAAGAACTTGAAAAAGAACTACCAGCCGGGTGGCTCTTTTTGACAAGTGGCTCACGCCTATAATCCCAGCACTTTGCTAGGTTGAGGTGGATTCCCATTTTCCTTTTTGAACTAAAGCTCACAGAGTTGACGTTTATGCACTCTCTTCCTATTTCCAAGTGGCGGAGACATGCTAAAAGCCTCTAATTTGCCATCTTGAAAATAATAATATAAAACTCCTTTAAAAATTACTAGTAAAAGAAGTAAAATGTCCAGAGGCAAAAAGAATAATAATAATAATGAAGGAGTTGACTAGAACTTTATTATAAAATGGAATAATATCAGGAATAATTAGTGATAATTCATACCAATAAAGGTGTTAATTCATCAAAAGAACATAAACGTCTTATGTGTGGCTGCACCTAATTACAGAGTTGCAAAAAGGCATGGGGCAAAAAGATAAAAACTGAAAGGAGAAAATGACAACTCCATACACACAAATTAGAAAACATAGAAGAAATGGATAATTTCTTGGAAACTTGTAACCTTCAAAGATTGAACCAGGAAGAAATTGAATATCTGAAAAAACCTTTGTGTCTTCATGTGTCAAATGAGGGTAATAAGTGGACAACTGGTAAAAATATTCACTACAGCACTACACTGGAAGGTTGCATAAAAAGTTTGTGCTTCCTAGTGAGCTTTGAGGTCAGCTGTTTTGAGCAGACATTTTAACTCACTTGTGAATGGCGTGACATTCTAGGAGACACAGAGTCGTGAGATAAATTTTCTGAAAAGCCATTACGGGATCAGGATAGCTTTCAGACTTGGTAGAGTTATGGAAGAGATGTCACATAAATAATTAAGTGAGGTCAAAAGATTAAAACATTTTTCTTTTTAAAATGCTCCTCTCCCCTTTTTTGCCGGGAAATTTTCAGTATATTTGAGTTTAAAAAGTATATATATATATAAAATTATGTATATAAAATAAATATATATATAATAAAAATAACTGTAAATTTATTTATTTATTTAATTAGTTCCTTGTATTTGCTCTCACATAATGCAACAATTCCTGGCCAGACGTTGTAAATGCAATATTGATCCACTATGTCTTTTATACTTTCTCATATTTTGTGCCACTTTGTGGACATTTAGGAAGATATTTGTGACTTTATCATCCATACCATGTATTGAATTTCTCATTTTGGTGGTAATATTTGAAATTTCCAATAGCTATTTTTAAATTCTTTATTCCTTCATTTTTAATATTCTATTTTTATGTTAACTGACATAATATACTTTACAATCAATCTAGTAGGCTCCTCCAGTGCCAAAGTGAGGAGGATGTTAAAACATTCACATTAAAAATCCTCACACGGAGTTTGTTCCACATCTTTAAAGAAAGTGGCCAAGTTTTATACCTCAGAGCACACACTGGGCTGTCAGTGGCTCTGCAGCTGAGTGGAGAAGGGAGACACGGAGGAGGACTTTCAGTTCATTTTTATTTGATGTGTTTCAGTTATCATTGACAAATTTGGTACTTGCCAACTTTGATTCTAGAACATTTCTGGATTTCCACTAGTAAACCGACTTGCAATGAAGTGGCAGATTCCTCCTGAAGATGTTCTGGCCTATGGTTTTCTCTGTTCCTTTTTATCATCTTCTAACTTTCAGTGAATTTGAAAGTCGTGTTTCCCAAAGACCCTCTTCTACTACATTATTTGTTGTTTTGGGACTGCTCTAAGTTGTTTGTTTGTTTGTTTTTTGAGACAGAGTCTCACTTTGTCTCCCAGGCTGGAGTGCAGTGGTGTGATCTTGGTTCATTGCAACCTCCGCCTCCCGGGTTCCAGAGACTCTCCTGCCTCAGCTTCCCGAGTAGCTGGGACCACAGGCACGAGCCACCACGCCCGGCGAATTTTTGTATTTTTTAGTGGAAATGGGGTTTCACCATATTGGCCAGGCTGGTCTGGAGGGCCTGACCTCGTGATCCACCCACCTCGGCCTCCCAAAGAGTTGTGATTACCGGTGTGAGCCATCGTGCCAGGCCTGGACTGCTGTAAGTTTTACTCAATCCACCCAAAACACAAGACACACTAATTTCAAAAATACATTTTCTAATTTGCATATTGAACAGAACCCATTAAAAATACAAATATATACATAAACATAGCTTACACTGATACATATTCCACCCGAAGGAGATTTTATTCTAGATTTATTGTCTTATATTCTTTGTGTTTCTATACATAGTATTAAATTATTCCAATGCCAAATTTACCACTTCTGGCATTGATACTAAAATAATAATATATAAGTTAACACAATTTGTTCATCAGACTTACCTTCTATACAGTAGTCTCTATTTATTCATGGTTTTACTTTCCATGATTTCAGTTACTCACAGTCAACTGCTGTCTTAAAATGTTAAATAGAAAATTCTAGGAAAAAAAATCCATAACTTGTGCCATTCTAAGTAACATGGTGAAATCTCATACCAACATACTTTGTCCAGCCTGGGGGTTGTGGTGAATTATATCTTCATCCAACATATCCACCCATTAGCTATGCATATCATCTGCTGCTCCTGACATTTAGCTATAGACATCATCATGGTTTGGTGATCCAGGATTACCCAAAGCAAATGATCCTTCTTCTGACATATTGTCAGAAGGTCAATAGTACCTTAACACTACATCACAATGCCTAAGTCATTTACCTCACTTCATCTCATCACGTAGATATTTTATGATATTGTATAATCACAAGATGAAGGGGAAGTACAGTACAATGAGATAGTTTAAGAGAGACCACAGTCACATAACTTTTATTAAAGTAAATTGTTATAATTGTTCTATAAGTTGTATCTCTTACTGTGCCTAATTTATAAATTATTTATTATTTAATTATTTATTACAAAATATTTAACGTTTTTTATAAATTATTTATTTATTATTGTTATGTATGTATAAGAAAAAAGTATATATAGAATTTAGTCCTATCTTCGGTTTTGGGCATCTATTGTGTGTCTTTGAATATCTCTCCTGCAGATAAGGGGGAACTACTATAGCTCTGATATCTTTTATACATGGACCAAGTACAATCATTCAGGGATGAAACATAGTCAAATAATTTCTGTGAAACAATATCTGATACCACTTATGCAAAAGTAATTTTCTAGAGTTAAAGGAATATCTGTATGCATGTGTGTGTATATACATATATATTTTAATTAGAGAAGGGTTCTTACTGAGTAGACCAGGCTGGTCTTAAACTCTTGGGCTCAAGGGATTCTTACATTCCATCCTACCATGTAGCTGAGACTACAGGAGGGCATTACTGGGCCCAGCAACTCTATATGTATTTTTTGAGTGCAGAAAATGCAGAAGTTACTCATTCTACATTATCATCACTAATGATAATATCCAGCACTGGTTATTTTTCAAGCCTAGTAAATATGGGTTCACTTTAACTCTTTTCATGTAAACTTTCTGTTATGGGTTGAATTTTGTCACCAACCACTCATATGTGTGTTGAATCCCTAAATCCCAGTACCTCAGTATGTGACTGTAATTGGAGATAGGGCCTTTACAGTAATAATTACATTAAAATGAGGTAATTACAAGGGCTCTTATTCAATCTGGCTGCTATCCCTCTAAAAAGGGGAAATTAAGACAGTCAAGAGAAACCAGGGGCACTTACATTTGCACACAGAAAGGTGATTATATAAGCACACAGCAAGAAGGGGGCCATGTGCAAGCCAAGAAGAAAACCCTCAGAAGAAACCAAACCTACAACATTTTGATCTTAAACTGTGAGAAAATAAATTTATGCTGTTTAAGCCATACCATCTGTGCTATATTTATGGCAGCCCTAGAAAACTAAAATACTTGCTTAAGATCAGTTTATTAAAAACCAAAAACAAACAAACAAAAAACTAGCTAATAGAAAGCAAATTACCAAATAAGCAATTTACCAAATAACATGTTCAAAAAGAATCACCAAAACATTTTGCCAAAAATTTAGTTTCCAATTGTTATTTGGCTGATAAATTTGACAACAGTTCGCTAAGCCAGGCTTAACAAGTTTAAGCAATTTTAGACATTGAGGCTTAAAAGTTAGAGCAAATTTGGGGTCATTTTATAAAACAAGTAAAATAACAAAAATAAAAATACAAAGGATGTCAGTATGTTACAGACAGGAGAGCATACTTCATATTTATCACCTGGTAAACTAGAGAAAAGTTGCATCAAACTGTTTAATGCATCTGTGAAGTGCTAAAGTCATCTGCTATCATCAGCACTAATAATGACAGGGATAACAATAATAATCTGCTACATTTACGTAATACTTTTTACTTTGGGAAAAGATTTTCAAATACATCTCCTCATTTGGTTCTTATAATGACTCTTTGAGAAACTAATGTAAATGTTTTACAAGTCTCATTTTATGAAAGAGAAAATTAGAGTACAAAGAAGATACTGACCTGACAATATCATGTAACTGGAGCTAGACTTCTACTTCAGGTTTTTAAAATGCTTTTAAATTAATAGAGTTCATGATTTGCAATGTTTTCCTAATTCTATAAAAACACACTTAGAACCATAAATTTTCATTAACCATAACAAACAACTGATAAGCGAGCATATGTTAAACAATTGAGATATTAGAAAGAAAGATACGTCTCTGATGAGCAGGGCAAAAGGGAATGTAAGTCGAAAGATATCTAAAGACTCTATAGCTTCTGGAATAACAAATTGGTAGTTTTCTTTATTTTTCATTCATTGTTTCAGAAAGCATTTAACTTTTGATACTATCATCACTGTAAAATATAATAGTAACAATAAATAAATCTCCATGTTGTCCAAAAAAAAAAAAAAAGTTAGTAATTACTTTGACTAAAGTCAAAGAGTCAATAAATAAATTTCCCAAAATCCAAAATGAAGCTCTTTCATTTTGGTAGAAGGGCTGTACTACCACATTTACCTTTATGGTAAGAACCATAAATGATAGAAAGCTTTCTGAAATTTCAGAGTACAAAGCAATATCTTTTCTAGGGTTATTAGATTAGATTTACTGAAAGATGGACTATATCATATAAGATGAAGAAGAATTCATATTTTATTAGAGCAAAGATATAGGAAGAGCATCACAAAGTTTGTTTGAGGAATGACAATCCATTCATCTTGTTTGAAATATATTATATAAATAAAGAGCTTCTGGAATAATCACATACTAGAACCTGATTATGGCAAGCATTTTCTACAAGTCTAAAATTTGCAACAAATGTATTAGAAAACGGAAAACCAATAAAGCTTGTATTATTTAATATTCATTTAATTATAAAAAGATACTTAGGTTGAGCATCCCCAATACAAAAATTTGAGACCTAAAATGCTCCAAAATCCAAAGGTTTTTGAGCATCAACATAGTGCCACAAGTGGAGAATTCTACACACAAGTACTTAACAAAAACTTTGTCATCGACACACAATTATTAAAAACGATGTGTAAAATCACCTTCAGGCTATGTGTATAAGGCGTGTAGGAAACATAAATGAATTTCATGTTTAGACTTGGGCCTCATCCCCAAGGTATCTCGTTATATATATTCAAGTATTCCAAAATTCGGAAAAAAATATCAAAATCCAAAACACTTCTCATCCCAATAATTTTGGATATGGGATAGTTAGCTTGTACCAATTCTACTTGGGGCAGAAGAACCTGAGGGGAATTTGGGTACAAAGCCCAATAAGATTTAAAAGTTGGTGTATTATGATGTTATTAACCAAAATACATAAGCTAGAAGAAACTGATGTGCTGTGGAAAGGTAAAGTGGTTCTGTATGTCACAAATATCTTTTATATTAAATATATAAATTAGTCTTTTTGGTAACATTATCCAATTGTGCTACTTGGAATACTGGGTAATTAAATAAAAAATCAAATTACATTATTTTAGTTGGGTCAAGAAATCCATTTTTGAGAGGGGAATATCGAGTTTTTAAAATTATCTTAGAAAATAGATGAATAGGGGTAGGAGAGAGAGAGAAAGAACACTCTCAAGGAACAATAGAGATTCCATACTATTTCCCATAAATCATTTTTCTTTTAACTATATTATTTTACTTGTATTGCCTATATGACTATGGGATATTGTAGGAAGATTATAATGTATATTAATGAAAGCACTTGGCTTTTTGAGGGGATGAGGGCACCCAATAACAGATTATAAAAAATGAGAAAGTTTCCTTTACAATGATATAAACCTCAGAATGAAAATTCCTAGATTACCAACAATCACACTAATTTCTAGTTCCAAAAACCTAAGAGGAATATGAAATATCTACATATTTGCAAGAAAATAAAGAATACATTCCAATAAGTAAAAATTGGTATGGCGATGTTTGTAGAATTTACAATGCCACAAAAAATATAGACATTGCTTAACACTTTTATTTCAGTATATAAAAGTTAACATAATTATTTTAACATAAAGCAAGAATTGTGTTATTTTATTTTTCCATAATATTTAGTTTAAATTTTTATTATATATTTTCTTGGCAGCATAATGATCATTTTACAAGCCCTCTTGCTGTTTCTTCTTCACATCAAACTCATTCTGGCCCATGGCCATTCTATTTGTTTTTATTTATCCTCGGACTATCCTGATCTAGATCTTTTACATTATTACTGCTCTGCACATTTCCAGTCTCTGTTAGAATACGAGTGCTTCAGAGAACTTGTCCATGGTCACTTTAAATAATACCCACCCATAATTCATTCTTGCTCTCATTTTTCTTCCAGGCATTCGTAGCTGCTCAGTGTTAGTTTTCCCTCACTGAAAAGACACATTCCAATGGAACAGGAATTTTTCTTCAGAAGCCTGGAGATAGAGTTCATGATCCACTTCTCCTGTGTTGTGCCTAATCTTTCCATTGTCCATTGGTTCGTCTGGCACTGTTTGGCACAAAGAGAGTCACCAGCCACCTGTTTTCTAAATGAATGAATTAAAGAATGAAGCAGTTTTTGCCAAACAATATTTAATGCAAATCTTCTTATTCTTGCGTTCCGATATCTGTTATTCTTGCTACGTTTCTTTATTTATTGTTAAAGTATGCTGTGGGCTGTCAGAATGAACTTCCAGTGGCAAACTCAGGTGGACAAACAGAACTAGGTGGCCATCATTGCATGAAGGAACAGTCACACACTCTTGTGTTCTCTGAAAGATGTTGTAAAAGTATCACAACACCTACCTGCCTACAGTCAAGCCAAACTACTTTCTGTTGTGGGTACCAAGATAAACTATGGCCAGTAACCATCTACCCACCAGCAGTTTGAAAGAAATATCTGACAGAAACTTCTGGTTTTGGACTTGGAAAACAAACAGAGCTTACCTGCCCAGCCAATCAGGGCTCAGCTGTATCAACCAATCAGGGATCCGTTGCTTTGACCAATCAGAACTTAGCTGCACTGGCCAATCAGAAATGAGCTGTTATCCTTAATCTGCATAAACAAACTTGGTTGGGAACCTGGGGTGGGGGGTACTGTTGTTCTATAAAATCATAACCCTCTCTTTGTTCTCTGCAACACACTTTCATTTAACCCAAGGTGGTGGTGTGTGCTGGGTTTTCAGACTGGACTGTTCACTGGAATAAATTATTTTTGCTTTAAAACTCCTTTCAGAGACATTTTGTTCACACCCTCAATTTTGATTTCATTTTCAGTCTTCTGCGGTTTGTATAACCTTCCAATCGATCATCAGTTTTTACTTTTTCTTTTTTTCTTTTTCTTTTTTTTTTCATTAGTAGTACATCATCACTGTCTTTCCAACTTACATTTGCCAATTAAAACACTGTTTACTTCATACCTATACTATAAAATCAACCTCTTAGGCAATGTTGCACACTAATAATTACACCATGCATGTAATTCTAATTGCTTATAAAATGGACACCAACTTGTTATTCTCACACTTTAATCTTGTTCTAAATTATTTTTCTCACACTATTTCCTACTGCTACTTATCACCCCTTATTATTGCTTTAGTAATTGTTGGGTTTGCAATATCTCATTTTTATGTGTTTTGGTTTTCTTTCACTGTACATGAACAATTTTTTCTTTTTAATTTCATATTTTATTCTTCAATACTTAATTTGTGATGCACCTCCATTTCTTTCTTTTCTGATTCACTCCATTTTCCAAATATTCTCTCTTGAAATTTAATGTTTTATATCAGATAATATCTTACAAATGTAGATTATGATAGAACATAGTTTTGCTGATTGATTAGTATTTTCCTCACTCTATATTATTACCCTTACAACTTAGAAATATAAGTGCATGCATAGAAACTTACTGTAAAACTTGGTCTCTGTGATGAAATAGGTTAATCATATACATATTCCTAGAGGGATAAGGCCTAATGTTGTTTTTTGATACACACAAGCTTCCTAAAGTTAGCAACAGTATTTAATTTTAAATACAATTTTCTGAAATAGTGAAAAATAAATGTTTATAAAAGATTCCTGTATTGTGTAGTAAGTAATAATTCGTCAAGCATGGACAGTAAGACTAATGAAGAGAACAACCAAATGGAGAGACAAATGGGTCTGTATACGTTGTAAATATCTTTGTTCTAGGTAATTTAAAAGATAACGTATTAAAGGATAGAGTAAACTAAGAAAGTGGGAGATTAATGCTTTCTGCCTGAATGCTTATTTGGCTAGAACAGATATTCAATTTACATCGAGGTAAGGCCATTGCTGTCAAATTTTGGTCTAGATGGTTTCACACTGGGTGTTACTAGGTTTTAAGTATTCTAGAATAATTGATTTTTAAAAAATCTATTACAAGATTCTAATGAGCAGAGTTACAACAGTCCAAACAAGCTGGCTAAAAAAAGAAATAAATTAGACTAAAAGTAAAGATAGGTGAAATTTATTTGGAGAATGCAGATTCTAAAGCTGATATTGGTTTTGTTTTTGATGTTAGAGAACGTAAGTCTTGGTTGTAGTGATTAACCTAAAATCAACTTATTTCTTAGGGATATTGAATGAGTATAATCAAAATCATAAGTGAGTAGCAAAAAGTCACATGGGTTCCAATGCCACCAAGATATAACAGATCAACAATCAGAGTTTTTACCACAATCATATGTAATTACTTATCCTTTTAAAGTTTAGAATTCAGAATTCTGATAGTGAAGAAATTCTAAAAATAAATATGATTAATTTTTTAAAATATGTAATAGCTACTGCATTATTTTTATATCATTCTTAAAAAAGATAAAATCACAAGAGCTAGTCAACTTCAATGAAATACTAGAATAAATAAAATGTTATAACCTATCAAAAAAAAAACAAGAGTGTTAGAAATGATGATTTCTTTGCATCTATTCAGCTATATAGGCAAGTTACTTTAACAGATTCCGAAGAGGTTGATTTAACTATCAAAACAATACAGATCGAGCACCTTTAAACTGAAAATCCAAAATTTGAAATTCTCCAAAATTTGAAACATTTTGAATGTCAACATGACGGCACAGGTAGAAAATTCTACATCTGATACCTTTGGTTTCTGATGATTTGATGTACAAAAACCTTGTTCCTGCATAAAGTCATTAAAGTTCATGCATAAAGTCATTAAAAATATTGTACAAAATTACTTTCGGGCTATATATATAAGGTGTGTATAAAACATAAATGAATTTCTTCTTTAGACTTGGTCTTTATCTCATTTTGTATATGCAAATATTCCAAAATATAACAAAATCCAAAATGCTTCTAGTCCCAAACATTTTGGATAAATGATACTCAACCTGTATAATTTGTATTCACTTTTGAAATGGGCTTTACTTTAATTTTGAAAATGACTAAGACATTCAGGAAAACATGACTTTTGCAATTTGTCGACTGAACTGTGGAGTGATTATCTTTTTGCTCACTTTCCCCCCTGCAACCACACTTCTCCTTGTCCATGTAGAGGAACTACAAAATCTGGTTAGTATCTGATGTATTCTGAGTGGAGATAACATATTGTAGTGTTTTGACCTTTTCAATATTCTACACTTTAATTGGCTGTCCATTCTATATCCTCCCTACAGGTTAGTGGGACAGAAAGCAAAGGAAAAATGCAATGAGTAGCCAATCAAATCACAGAACATTGAAAAGGTCAAAGCTGTATAGTAAAAGACTGTAATCGACAGAATGTATGAGACATTAAAATTCTACCACTTCATTCTTATGGCAAATACTATAATGAAACAGAAAATGGCACTATATAAATCTGTTCATATGACAATCATTGTTCTGAGAACTGAGAACATAATTTAACACATTCCAATTATAATTTTAAAAAATTGCATTATTTTGGCATCCTAAAGATTTTGTAGTGTAGTTAAATTACACACTGTCAGCAGAACTAGTTGTTTAACAGTATATATTCAGTCTAACACAGAATGACATATTAATATTACATTAAATGGCTCTACATTTATAAAAATCTAAAGAGACATCCCTAAAATAAAGAACTAAAGAATACTTTTTCTCTTACACAGGACTCACTAAACTTACTTGAAGAACTTATGGAAATCATTTTTTTGTTTTTAAAGAGAGAAGTAATATGAGAGAGTTTTTTTCCATTTAGACAAAAGCAATCTTAATCGATGATTTTTTAAAAAGACTCAGTAGTCCCTAAAATAAAGCTCTACAGCCTGAAGCAAGAAATATATTTGGCATCTAGTTCTTAGATAATAACTAGGGAAGACAGGTTCAGTCAGAGCATTGGTCTAGAAGCCACAATTTAAGTGTCACTTCATAGATTCAATATTCCCTTGACCACTCACATCTAAAGGAGATCAACTGAAAAAGAGAGAGTGGGGGGCAGGGAAAAGACTTACAGGATTTCAACAAATGATTTTGTAATGAATGTTGGCATAATTCAGATGGAATAAAAAGTTTACAATGAATTATTACAGAACATGATATTTTAATACCCATATTTGCTGTCAAATTTTTAAAAAGATCATGCTTATACATAGCCATTAATATTAATAACAGTTGGTGTATAATTGCCTATAGAAAGGAATCAATGTGTTTATAATTTGTTTTCAGCTGTTATTTTATTTACATTTTTAATAAGTTTGATAGAGGTTTTGGAAGAAAAATGAAAAACTACATATGTACATTTTAAATTTCCTACCAATGCCTTTTTATTGTAACTCTATAGATCAATGAAGAAGTCCAGAAATTCTTTCCCTTTTTTAGGAAAATAGAATAGTTGCTTCCAAACTTTTAGTCTCTTAACCAGAATTATATCAGAATTTGTATTAAAAGTCTTTCAGCTCAACTTTAAGTAGGAAATGCACATGTGAATTTAAAAAAAAAAAAAATTAGGCACCAGCATTTCCCTCCATGAGCAAACAGGTAAAAATTACTATCAGATTTTTCAGACATTGAATATGCCTAATTTAAAATTATGAAATAAGACTTATTTTCTAATAATACTAACTGTATTCTTTTCTTTTTAATTTTGGCAATCACAAAGTGGGTCTGCAATGAAATTCACTTAGCTTTTGGGATACTGTTTCCACTGATTTCAGAGTTCTAGGAAACTCAGTCAATTTTTATTTATCTTATGATTGCTGAGCATTGTTTAAGATTGTACCCATTACCTACTGCATTTACAGATGTCTAAGTACAAGCAAAGCAGTGGCGGTTACACATTGCCCTGACTTTGGAGAAAGGAAATTTTGTCTGAGTGTCATCCTCTGTCCTCCTGAGCAGCAGGAGCTTTTGGAGTAATACTTTGAGTTTACTTTTGTGGCTTTGGCAATATATTAGTGTACACGCTCTATAACCCTTCTTCTTGAAATCCAAATAATTTGTTTATTTCTTATCTAAACCCTACACTCGTTGAATCCAACAATGTGCTTACAGTCTCTTTGACTAAATAGGTGACAGTGGGGATGCAGCTCAAGGATGATTTTTGGAAAATTTTCTCTAACATTTAAATTATCTCTAAAATTTTCTCTAAAGCCAAAAAACATTATAAGAATGTTCTGCTCATTAATCCAAATGCTTTTTAAAATATATTTGTTAATGTACAAACCTAGGCACCACATTTTTGTGAAATATTTACTAGGTTGATTGTTTCCTAAGCCAAACTGTGGATATCAATACACAGATATGTTCCTAGATTCCCTTAAAACATAAGGGAATAATGTTTAAATTTTCCTTTTCCTGTGTGTCAACTCATTACCTCAAATCAAAATCTTGTGACACCATTTATTCTTAACTCCGGGGTTCAGCATAAAAACTTCATATTCTCTGTTTTTCAGGACTTGTTCTTGATAGAAAAAGCCAAACTTTTTATAAAATTACAAATTACTGCTCTTTCATATAAGCCTAGCTTTTACAAATCAAGAGAATTGGCATTGACAAATTGTCTCTGATATTTGACAGTTTGATATTTATCTTTTAAAACTGGAAGCTAAAACACAATTGACCTGGTTTATTCAACAGCAACATCAGATGTGTATAAAAGGGGGAAGGTGGAGAAATTATTAATGGGTAAATTAAAATGATGGAAGAGACATTTCAATCAAATTAATGGATACTTGATCTTGCTCAGATCTCAATCAAATAATGTATCGGGAGAACCCGCTCCCGATGGTTACGTGGGTTCTTTTCTATTTCCTAAGTGTCTTGGCTGGTTTCATAAATAAAGGGAAAGAGCACGAGAGAGAGAAATTTAAAGCTGGGTGTCGGGGGGAGACATCACATGTCGGCAGGATCCGTGATGTTCTCCCAGCGGTAAAACCAGCAAGTTTTTATCAGCAATTTTCAAAAGGGGAGGTAGTGCACGAATAGGGTGTGGGTCACAGAGATCACATACTTCACAAGGTAATAAAATATCACAAAGCAAATGGAGGCAGGGCGAGGCAGGACCACCAGATGGGGCGAAATTAAAATTGCGAATGAAGTTTCAGGAATGCATTATAATTGATAACATCTTATCAGGAAACAGAGTTTGAGAGCAGACAACCTGTCTGACCAAAAATTATTAGGCGGGAATTTTCCTCATCCTAATAAGCCTGGGAGCGCTACAGGAGACCGGGGCTTATTTCATCCCTTCTGCTTGGACCATAAAAGACCTCACGCTTCCAAGAGGGCCTTTCACAGGCCTGCCCTCAGGGGCGCATTCTCTTTCTCAGGGATGTTCCTTGCTGAGAAAAAGAATTCAGTGATATTTCTCCTATTTGCGTTTGAAAGAGGAGAAATATGGCTCTGTTCCGTCTGGCTCACCCGCAGCCAGTTCAAAGTTACCTCCCTTGTTCCCTGAACATCGCTGTTATCCTGTTCTTTTTTCAAGATGCCCAGATTTCATATTGTTCAAACACACATGCTTTACAAACAATTTGTGCAGTTGACACAATCATCACAGGGTCCTGAGGCAACATTCATCCTCCTCAGTTTATGAAGATGACGGGATTAAGAGATTAAAGACAGGCATAGGAAATCACAAGAGTATTGACTGGGGAAGTGATAAGTGTCCATGAAATCTTCACAATTTATGTTCAGAGGCTGCAGTAAAGACAGGCATAAGAAATTATAAAAGTATTAATTTGGGGAACCAACAAATGTCCATGAAATCTTCACAATTTATATTCTTCTGCCACAGCTTCAGCCGGTCCCTCCATTCAGGGTCCCTGACTTCCTGCAACAATAATGCATGTATAAAAAATTTTTTGAGCAGATGTCAGTATGAACCGAATATTATAATGATCTATTATGATAAGGCTACCTTAAGGAAAATGGTCTTTATTATTTACAAATATATAATAATAATTTCAGGTTAAAAGATAAAATTTCTGATTCTTTCAGAAAATCTAGAAAAAAACTAAAATATAAATGTGTATAATGGATGCAGAGACAGATAAAGCAATATAGTGAATGTAGAGACATATAAAACATTACTGTGGATGGAGAGGCATATGAAACAATATTAAAGAGACAGATAAAACAATATTGATAGATTAGTTATTACTGAAACCTGATTATGGATACATAGAAATTCATTGTTTTATCTATTTGATATTAATGTTTAAACACTTTTAAAATTCTAATTCTGATAACAATAGTTTATCAAACTAAAAATTCTTCTGACAGTAACAATAAACTCTGCATTCTCCATAAAAATACTGCTTGATGGCACTGCACGTTTATGAAAAACATAAAGAAACTGGAGGAGATAAAATCCTTTAAAAAGGGAAACATATCATGTGAATCTATATTTAATTGACTTTTCCATTGAAGGCACATTCCAGTCAATGAAGCACATAGGGACCACAGCTTAAGTAGTAAATGGGAATCTTATGGGCTCAGAATTCAGGCATAGAGGTGTGGTTGATACTTGAAAGGAGAATGCCAGAGAGTAGGGAAATTAAGAGGAAAGATATTAGATCCTGTGAACAAATGTTCTCTGAAAAGGAATCTGAAAGAGAGATTTGTATTCCGGTGAATAGTTTGCAAACTGGAGAGATGCACTCTTGGGTGTAAAATGAATGTACTTTCCAAAGAAAAAAAAAGAGAGAGGGTTTGGATTTTATATCAAAAGTCCCTGCCCAGTTTCCCAATCAGGTATGGTATGCAAATACAGGATTTAAGCTTTCCTAGGTTCTGATTATTTGGTGCAGTGGAGTTGTGACTGGTTGATACAGCTGAACCCTGATTGGCCAGGGCAGATGAGTTCTGATTAGTTGGTTTCCAAGCCCAAAACCAGAGATCGCTGGTTTCTTTCAAACGGGTCGGGGGAGCAGATTTGTGTCCACAGTTTATCTTGACACCAACAACAGAAATTGATTTGGCTTGATTGTAGAA
Source organism: Macaca fascicularis (assembly GCF_037993035.2). NCBI lineage: Eukaryota > Metazoa > Chordata > Mammalia > Primates > Cercopithecidae > Macaca > Macaca fascicularis. The sequence continues at coordinate 89,022,562 of NC_088380.1, read as the reverse complement.
AAGGAAATCGTGTGATATGTTTACATCTTCAGGCAGGTGAAGGTGCAGCAGCTCAATCAGTTATAATTCACTGTAGCATCAAACTCCTGGGCTCAAGCGATACTCCTGTCTCAGTCTCCCAACTAGCTAGAACTACAAGTGCAGCATTGTGCCTGGCTAATTATTTTTTACTTTTCTGTAGACAGGCTCTTCTTATGTGGCCCAGGCTCATCTGGCACTTCCAGCCTCAAGTAATTCTTGGCCTCCCAAAGTGCTGGTATAATAAGTGTAAACCACTACACCTGGTCTACAATATCTTTCTTAGAACTAAGAGTATGTTATTGCTCCTTCACCCAACCATGTCCACTTGGTTCTGTTTTAACACTGAACACTTCAGTTTGCCATGGGAGTTCATTTTGTCTGTTGGCCAGGGAGATAACTTTAACAATCTGAATATATGTTCTCATTTAACCTTTGTCTGCTTTTTTTTTTTTTTTTTTTTTTTTTGAGAAGGAATCATGCCCTCTGTCTCCCAGGCTGGAGTGCAGTAGCACGATCTTGGCTCACTGCAACCTCCACCTCTCAGGTTCAAGCAATTCTCCTGCCTCAGCCTCCCAAGTACTGACTATTATATTTCACATTTAGTAGTGTAAGACTCCAAGAAGTCCAACAGAAAACAACAGTTTTGAGGCAGAAGGTGATAAATGTTATTGCCTAGTGCACGGCGTAAAGGTTTAGTGTTCAAGTCCTGACAAGTTAAACACTTTGTGGTCTCTGTTAAAATATCAGATACACCATATCTTAGGAATAAGGAAGGTATTTTAAGAATGAATTCTGCATGCTCAATTTTAAGTAAATATAAGTGAAAAAACAAACTATGAAGGAATATAACCTGAATGAGCTCTAGGGCAATACTGAACAATCTAACATTGTGTAATTTAAGTCCCAAAAGGAAAGAAGGAGAGGATATGGAAAGATATTGACAAAACTATTGGCAGAAAACTTTTCAATTTTGATTAAAATATTAATTCATGAATTTAGGAAAATTAGTAATCCATAATCAGGATAAATACTAAGGAAGTATTTTTCAGATATCTCATAGTCAAACTGTTGAAAATTTATTTATAATAACTACAAAATCTTAATAGCAGCCAGGGAAAAAAAAAAAAAGAGAGAGATTATCTAGGAACCAATCATAAAAATGATGTCTGATTTTTCGTTTTTAAAAAAAGGAAATGAAGAACAAAAATCATCAGGCTAGAATTTGATATCTCACAAAAAAAATTCTTTAAAAATAAAGCAAAACTAAAAATATTTTCCAGCTCTAGCTGATGGAAATAATTTTCAGCAGATACTGCCATAGACATTCTTCAGACTGAAGGGTAATGATGCCACAAGGAAATACAGATTTTAAAAAGCATATACCAAGAGCACTGTCATTGATAAATATGTGGATAAGCATAAAAATGTTTTTGTCTTGAGTTCCCCAAAATTCAATTGACTAGTGAAAGCAAAACTGCTAACAGTGTATTAAGATAGAACTCAGATAAGTGATAATGATACACAAAGAATGGGAGAGGCTGAGTAAAACTACTCTTTTGCCCTTATAATGGTGAGATAATAATATTAATATGGAGTATAATATGACAAATTAAAGATCAATACATATTGGAATTTATAAAGCTAGCATAAAAGTATGTAAAAATACACAGTTTATAATCCAAGAAAGTAGATAAAATGAAATATTAAAATACACAAACAACAGCAACAAGATTAAAAACAAAATAAAGGTGGCATGGCAAGAAAGGAGGAGCCATGGGAAGGACTATATAAAAAACAAATAGCAATACAAAATATTGAAACCTTTTAAATTAATAGCTATATTAAATACAATGGACGAAATTTTCTGATTATAAGGCAGTGTTTGCCACAGCAAACAAAAAAGCAAACTGATCATGTGGTATTTATACGATACACTTTCTTTATAAAGACCCGGGTACAAAATTTTAAAAATACAAATATAAAGCTAGGATATAACCAAAATCGGAGCTGAGGTGAAGGAGATAGTGACATGGAAACCCATTCAAAAAATCCAGTAGCTGATTTTGAAAAAAAAAAAAAAAAAAAAAATAGACCATGAGCTAGACTAATAAAAGAAGAAAAGAGAGAAGATTGAAATAGAAACAATCAGAAATGACAAGGAGTATACCAACACCGACCCCAAAGAAAAACAACCATCAGAAAATAGTATGAACACCTCTATGCACGTAAACTAGACAATCTAGAAGAAATTGATATATTCCTAAACATATAAACCCTCCCAAGACTGAACTGAAGAAATTGAATCCCTAAACAGACCAATAATGAGTTCTGAAATTGAAGCAGTAATAAATAGCCTACCAACCAAAAAAAAAAAAAAGCCCAGGACCAGAAGGATTCACAGCTGAATTCTACCAGATGTATGAAGAAGAACTGGTTCCAGTCCTAGTAAAATTGCTCCCAGCATTTGAGGAGGAGTGACTCCTCTCTAACTCATTCTCTGAGACCAGCATCATCCTGATACCAAAACCTGACAGAGATACTGCCAAAAAGGAAGCCTTTAGGCCAATATCCTTAATGAACATCAATGCAAAAATCTTCAATAAAATACTGGCAAACTGAAACCAGGAGCACATCAAAAAGCTTATCACCCTGATCAAGAAGGCTTCATCCCAGGGATGCAAGGTTGGTTCAACACAAACAAATAAATGTGATTCATGGCCTAAACAAAACTAAAGACAAAACCCACATGATTTCTCAATAGATGTAGAAAAAATCTTTTGATAAAAATTGAACAGTCATTTATGATAAATACTCTCAGTCAACTAGATATTGAAGAAACATACCTCAAAATAGTAAGAGCCATCTATGACAAAACCACAGCCAACATCATACTGAATGGGCAAAAGCTGGAAACATTTCCTTTGAAGACTGGCACAAGACAAGAATGCTATTTCTCATCACTCCTATTCAACATAGTATTGGAAGTTCTGGCCAGGGCAATCAGGCAAGATAAAAAAATAAAGGGTATGCAAATAGGAAGACAAGAAACTATCCCTCTTTGCAGATGACATGATTCTATATCTGGAAAGCCCCATAGCATCAGTCCAAAAGCTTCTTAAGCTGACAAACAACTTCAGCAAAGTCTCAGCATACAAAATCGATATGCAAAAATCACTGGCATTCCAATATACCAACAGTGGTCAAGCTGAGAGACAAATCAGGAAAGAATGCCGATTCAGAATTGCCACAAAAAGAATAAAATATCTAGGAATACAGCGAACTATGGAGGCAAAAGATCTCCACAAGAAGAATTACAAACCACTGCTCAATGAAGTCAGAGATAACACAAATAGAAAAACATCCAATGCTTATGGACAGGAAGAATCAATATCGTTAAAATGGCCATACAACCCAAAGCAATTTATAGATTCCATACTATTCCTCATAAACTATCATTCACATTTTTCACAGAACTAGAGAAAGCTGTTTTAAAATTTGTATGGAACTAAAAAAGAGACCAACTAGCCAAGGCAATCCTAAGCAAAAAGAACAAAGCTGGAGGCATCATGCTACCCAAATTTAAACAATACTACAGGACTACAGCAAACAAAACAATATGGTACCTTTTACAAAAAAATAAAAAAATAAAATAAAAATAAAAATTAAAAAAAAAAAAGACACATCGACTAATGGAATAGAATAGAGAACCCAGAAATAGGACCACACAGCTACAACTATCTCATCTCACGCCAGTCAGAATGGTGACTATTAAAAAGTCAAATAATAACAACAGATGCTAATGTGGTTGTGGAAAAAATAGAAAACATATATCCTGTTGTTGAGAGTGTAAATCAGTTCAACCATTGTGGAAGACAGTGTGGTGATTCCTCAAACATGTGAAGACAGACATACCATTTGACCAAGAAATCTCATTACTCTGTATACCCAGAGGAATATAACTTTTTCTATTATAAAGACACACACAGGCATATATTCATTGCAGCACTATTCACAACAGCAAAGACATGGAACCAACCCAGTATGGTTTGACTGTGTCTCCACCCAAATCTCATCTTAAATTATAATTCCCACAATTCTCACACGTCGTGGGAAAATCCTGGTGGGAGGTAATTGAATCATGGTGGCAGATCTTTCCTGTGCTTTTCTCTTAACAATGAAAAGGTCTCAGGAGATCTGATGGTTTTAAAACTGGGAGTTTCCCTGCACAGGCTCTCTTCTCTTGTCTGCTACCATGTGAGATATGCCTGTCACCTTCCACCATGATTGTAAGGCTGTCCCAGCCACGAAGAACTGTAAGTCCATGAAATCTCTTTCTTTTGTAAATTGCCTGGTCTCAGGTATGTCTTTATCAGCGGTGTGAAAATGAACTAATACAGTAAATTGGTACCAGTAGAGTGGGGTGCTGCTGTAGATACCCCAAAATTCGGAAGCAAATTTGGAACTGGGTAACAGGCAGGGATTGGAACAGCTTGGGGGACTCAGAAGAAGACAGGAAAATGTGGGAAACTTTGGAACTTCCTACAGACTTGTTGAATGGCTTTGACCAAAATGCTGATAGCAATATGGGCAATGAAATCTAGGCTGAGGTGGTCCAGATAGAAATGAGGAACTTGTTGGGAAATGGAGCAAACTGGAACTGGAGTTATGTTTTAGTAAAGACACTGGTGGCATTAGGCCCTGCCCTAGAGATTTGTGGAACTTTGAAAGAGATGATTTAGGTTATCTGGTGGAAGAAAATTATAAGCAGCAAAGCATTCAACAGGTGACTTGGGTGCTATTAAAGGTATTCAGTTATAAAAGGGAAGCAGAGCATAAAAGTTCAGAAAATTTGCAGTCTGACAATGTGATAGAAAAGAAAATCCCATTTTCTGAGGAGAAATTCAAGCTGGCTGCAGAAATTTGCATAAATAATGAGGAAGCAAATGTTATTCCCTAAGACAATGGGGAAAATGTCTCCAGGGCATGTCAGAGGTCTTCATAGTAGCACCTTCCATCACAAGCCTGGAGATCTAGGAGGAAAAAGTGGTTTCATGGGCCAGGCTCAGGATCCCCATGCAGTATACAGCCTAGGGACTTAGAACCCTGCGTCCCAGTTGCTCCATGTAGAGCTAAGGCAGTGGCATCAGAGGGTGCAAACTCCAAGTCTTGGCAGCTTCCATGTGGTGTTGAGCCTGAGAGTGCACAGAAGTCAAGAATTGGGGTTTGGGTACCTCTGCTTAGATTTCAGAAGATGTATGGAAATTCCTGGATGCCCAGGCAGAAGTTTGCTGCAGGGGCAGGACCCTCATAGATAACCTCTCGTAGGGCAATGTGGAAGGAAAATGTGGGGTTGGAGCCCCCACACAGAGTCCCTACTGGGGGACCACCTAGTGGAGCTGTGAGAAGAGGGCTACCATCTGCCAGACCCCAGAATAGTAGATCCACCGACAGCTTGCACTGTGCACCTGGAAAGGCTGCAGATACTCAATGCCAGCCCGTGAAAACAGCTAGGAGTCGGGGTATACCCTGCAAAATTACACGGGTGGAGCTGTCCAAGGCTGTGGGAGCCCGCCTCTTGCATCAGTGTGACTTGGATGTGAGAAATAGAGTCAAAGAAGATTATTTTGGAGCTTTAAGATTTGACTGCCCTGCTGGATTATGGACTTGCATGAGGCATGTAACCCCTTTGCTTTGGCCAATTTCCCCCATTTGTAATAGCTGTATTTACCCAATGCCTGTGCCCCCATTGTAGACAAGAAGTAATTAACTTGCTTTTGATTTTACAGGCTCATAGTTGGAAGGGACTTGCTTTGTCTCTGATGAGACTCTAAACTGTGGACTTTTGAGTTAGCGCTGAAATTACTTACGACTTTGGGGGACTGTTGGGAAGACGTGATTGGTTTTGAAATGTGAGGACATGAAATTTGGGAGGTGCCAGGGATGAAATGTAATGGTTTGGCTATGCCCCCACCCAAATTTCTTCTTGAATTGTAATTCTCACAATTCCTACATGTCATGGGGGGAAACTGGTGGGAGGTAATTGAATCATGAGGGCAGGTCTTTCCCATGCCATTCTTGTGATTGTGAATAAGTCTCAGGAGATCTGATGCCTATAAAAACAAGAGTTTCTCTGCACAAGCTCTCTTCTCTTGTCTGTTGCAATGTAAGATGAGCCTTTCACCTTCTGTCATGATTGTAAGGCCTTTCCAGTCATGTGGAACTGTAAGTCCATTAAACCCCTTTCTTCTGTAAATTGCCCAGTCTCATGTCTTTATCAGCAGCGTTTAAACAGACTAATGCACAACCTAAATGCCCACTAACAATAGACTGAATAAAGAAAATGTGGTAAATATACACCACGGAATACTACGCAGCTATTAAAAAAGAAAGAGATCATGTCTTTTGCAGGGACATAGATGGTGCTGGAGTCCATTATCCTTAGCAAATTGACACAGTAACAGAAAATCAAATATTGCATGTTCTCAATTCCAAGTGGGAGATAAATGATGAGAACACATAAACACATAGAGGGGAACAACACACACTGGGGCCTTTTGAAAGATGGAAGGTAAGAGGAGAGAGAGGATCAGAAAAAATAAGTACTAGGCTTAATACCTGTGTGATAAAATAATTTGTACAAAAAAACCCATGACACAAGTTTACCTATATAACACACCTGCACTTGTACCCCTGAACTGAAAATAAAAGTTAAAAAAATAATTTCAAAAGGAAAAAGTAGACTAAGGATTGCAGAGGGATTAAATCAAGAATAAAGCCTTCACATCAATTATTAAAAATTCATAATTTACTAATGTATTTTAGAGGAAAGATCCAAATCACCAAAAGTTTCCTGGGGTTCAAGGGAAAAAAGTGTTTGCATAATTAAACTTGGTATGCTCAACTAAAATTACACTGAGAAAGAAAGGTGGCAGGGAGAGAGAGAGAAGGACTAGTTGAGGAAATAAAGAAATAAAGCAAATGTAAGAGTTTTGTTTAAGAAGTAATTGTGGGTTGTCTATTGGCATATACAGCTAACTAGAATCAAATATAAAAGAATCAAATATATATTGGGTGAGTCCAAACTGGTGTCAAAAGAAACATTAGCCTGAATTTTAAGAAACTTGGAGTATTCTATATCTACTGGCCGGATGAGGTTTAAATAATGCTACTCACCTGCTGAAGAGAGTACATTCTCCAATGCCTGTTTTTGATATGGCCAAGGAAAAATCTTCAAGAGGGAGGAGCTTGAATCACAGGAAACAATAGATACTCATCCCAGGAAGCAGATCAAAGGATAATCTAGAAACATTCTCTACTCTCAGAGGAGAAGAAGCTCATTAGGTTTCAGAATTTCTGTCTGTATTTGTCTTTCTGTCTCCTATCATTTGTCTTAGATCTTTCTACTTTCCCAATAAGGCCATGTTTTTGCAGTTATACTATTCCTATTTTACACTTAATATTGAATAAGTGAGATAGATAACTTGTATTGTTAATGGATAGGTCTCTGATTCATGGGAGTCCTCATCCAGATCTGGTATAGAGACTACAACTGTCACTCCACCATGAAGAGACTGTAGTACATCAACCAGAAATGCTGGATATTGAGCTTGATGCTATGTTTAAATATAAAGGAAGATTGTGGTAATTGCTGGGGCTGTTCATAAGTGATTGACACAAGAAAAGATTGTACATCCCTACCCCCTTTGAAAGAGAGTTTGGCCATCTGACTCGATTTGATTAGCATAATGTGAATAGAAGTGATATATAACATGTCCAGGTGGTATCTTTAAGAGCCAGCATACAATTCACAATTTTCCCTTTCCCTGCTTTGGTGACTATGAATCATGTATCAAGATTGAACATCTGTCATCTTGGGTCCCTGAGTGACTCTGATCTGAGCCTTTAGAAATTTTAAGTAAAATATATAAGGCCACAGAATCTGTTACAGTACAGAGATGGAAATTCAAAACTTGACTCATGTTATAGTAAAAGCATGTTCTCTTAACCATGTTATTGCAAAAGAAAAACAGACAAAACAAAGGAATAGCAATTCACAAAATAACGAATATAAATCATCTAAAATAGATTAGAATGCTTATTTCAGTAAAAACAAAAAGAATAGTTATAAAAATCTGTATTGCCTATTGTATTGACAAAGATATGTGTATACACACATACACACAATGTGCAATACTAGAGATAATGCAGTGAAATAGATACTCTCTTGAACTTTATATTGTGTTATGTCAGTATACTCTTTCTGGAGAGTAATTTGGCAATATTTATTTGATCCTATCATAATATGCATTCCCTGAGGTCCAGCAATGACAGGTCAAGGAAGTTATCATAAACAGATAATTTCACAAGCACACAAAACTTAATGTGTATGGATATACAAAATGCTTTTTCACATCCAAGCATATTTTATGGGCCAATGAAAGTTATATGGCCATGCCAAAATTTATATAGACACAGAATATAATGACAGCAAATGCTTGGAAGGAAGATAATTAGAATATGTTCAAATGTCTACCACAGACTGATCGTCTATCACCAAATATTCACTACACACTTTTCCTCTGTAAAAAAAAAAAAAAAAAAAAAAATATATATATATATATATATATATATATATATATATATATATTCTCTCTTTCTAAAGCGATATCAAACTAAAGTATTTTTTAGTCATTAACATCAAACTCAATGTTAAATGATATGGTCTGGCTCTGTGTGCCCACCCAAATCTTATGTCCAATTGTAATACCCAGTGTTGGTGGAGGGGCCTGGTGGGAGGTGATTGGATCATGTGAGGTGGGCTGCTCCTTGCTGGTTTCATGATAGTGAGTTCTCACTAGATCTGGTTGTTTAAAAGTATGGCACACCTCCCCTTCTCTCTCCTCCTCCTGCTTTTGCCATGTAAGACATGACTCCTTCCTCTTCACCTTCTGCCACGATTATAAGTTTCCTGAGGCATCCCCAGCCATACTTCTTGTAAGTCTACCGAACCATGAGCCAATTATGCCTTTTTTCTTTATAAATTACCCTGTCTCAGGTAGTTCTTCATAGCAATGTGAGAATGGACTAATACAGTAATGATGAGCTGTAGTTTCCATGTTACTTTCAACTATGGACGTATGCTCCACATCCAACAGAATTCTTCCTTTCCTATTAACTTTGGACACATATGAAGTGGGTGATGGAGGGTATGCCATCTTTGATTTATTGTGCTAGAAGGTATTTGGGGATTCTACAGCTTTTTTAGGTCTTGGACATTCTTGGATTTTTATTCCCTACATGTAATTATCGGTGCACACCTCTTAGACACTTAGTGGGATGCTTATTTTTTTTAACTCCAATCATCTCCAGGTACCATTCATATATTCGTATTTTTGAATCTTCTTTTGCAATTAATATATTTTGTGTTTTGTTGCAAAACACAAAATGTGTCTTTCTCTCTAATTAGAATGACTAACTTGAATCTTTTTTTAATAAAAATTCATTAATTTGGTCTCATTTCTCACACTTGCCATTTCTAAGAGAAACATTTGACTCACTTTCACACCCACATTTGGGCCTTTTTTCTCAAGAATATTGTTCATTCATTCAGTTTTTAAGAATAAATTCAATGATTTTACTTTCAATTCGACTTCTACATTGGAATTTGATGACTCAAAGTGTTTCTCAAATTTATCTCTAATTATGTCTAAAATAACTGGATTTTTCAATACTTCAAGGCTGTGAATTTCTGAAATTTGTCTAATTCATTTCATTTCTGCTTGCAAAGTAGATGATTCATTTCTGAATCCATGTTTATTTTAATACCTATCATATTTACCAGCAACGTTTTATTTTCTAAATTCTTCCAATAAAACGAAATAGCTATGAACTAAATTATCTGGAGGGAGATTATATGATATGTTGCTCAAACCAGAACACTTTTGAGAGAAAAGGAAATTCTATAAGTGGTAATACTGGGACTAACTAAGACTGTACTAAGCAAATTTGGATGGAAACTTACCCTAATTATCTACTGTCTAAATCGTAGTAGATCAGAGTTTTACAAAATATTTTGCTAGTATATAAACAAGATCACCATCTTTCTATATCCCAAATGTAGCTAATTTTTCACTGTCTAAAAAGACTAATGGTCCTATATCATATACCTTAAGATTCTGTTACAGCAATGCCCAACATCTGTATAATACATTCTATGTGAGAAAAAAATGGGCAAGTGTATGCTTTAGTTTAAAAAAGTAACCCTAACATTTTTATGATTTAAAGCAATATAAGTTTGTTTCTCTAATATGTTGCTTATATATTATTGGTTGGCAGCAAAACCCTTACCCACTTTGAGAATATTATGTACTAGGCCGGGCGCGGTGGCTCAAGCCTGTAATCCCAGCACTTTGGGAGGCCGAGACGGGCGGATCACGAGGTCAGGAGATCGAGACCATCCTGGTTAACACGGTGAAACCCCGTCTCTACTAAAAAATACAAAAAACTAGCCGGCCGAGGTGGCGGGCGCCTGTAGTCCCAGCTACTCGGGAGGCGGAGGCAGGAGAATGGCGTGAACCCGGGCGGCGGAGCTTGCAGTGAGCTGAGATCCGGCCACTGCACTCCAGCCTGGGTGACAGCGCGGGACTCCGTCTCAAAAAAAAAAAAAAAAAAAGAGAATATTATGTACTGAATTGAATGCCCCTAAATTTATATGTTGAAATATTAACCCCCAGGACACCTTAGAATGTGACTGAATTTGTATATAGGAAGTTTAGAGAGGCAAATATTGTTAAATGAACTCATATAGATGGGTCCTAATGCAATGTAACTGATGCCCTAATAAGAACAGGAAGGGATACTGGGGTTGTACCTGCACAGAGGAAGTATCACGTGACAGGCAATGAAAAGGCAAAAAGAGAGACCTCAGGAGAAACCAAACTTGCCAACACCTTATCATGGCCTGAGAGTCTCCATAACTGCAAAGAAAAAAAAATAAATTTCTCTTGTGACATTTTGTTATGGAAGTCCCAGCAAACTAATACAGAGACTTGAGAACCCAGCTGCTGGAAAGCCCTACTTGAATATGGGTGTTACAGTCTGAACGTTTACATCCCCTTCAAAATTAATGTTAAAACTTAATCCCAAAGACAACAATATTATGAGGTGGTGTCTTTAGGAGTTGATTAGGCCATGTGCATTGATGAGATTAGTACCTTATAAAAGGGCTTGATATAAGTGTGTGATTTTGCGCGTGTGAATTTGCCCCTTCCACCTCTTCTGCTATGGAAGTGTGCAGTGTACTTGTCCTCTGGAGGACGCAACAGCAAGCCAACACGATGAAGGCAGAAAACACACTATCTCCACACACTGAATTCAATTTCTGTTCTTTATAAATCATCCTTTCTTATGTATTTTGTTGTAGCAGCAAAGCCAGACTAAGAAAATTGGCTACCATGTTTACTCAAACAAGGGGAATGAAGCATGATGAGTCATGTGCTAGATGAAAAAAAGCCCCTATCAGGAAATTACATATATCATTATGTTCACATTTCATTGGCAAAGTAAGTTGCATGGCCACACATATCTTCAAAAGATGAGATTAGACAAATGAAATCCTGCCATGTGCTCCCACCACAGGAAAAGAACTGTAAATGCCAGTGAATATTTCTAATGAGACACAGAAAATCTATTCCACTTTTTGCTTGGAACTGATAAACTTACGTATATGCATCCATTATACTTTGTGCAGACCACAATGTAGCTCTTTCTTACTATTTTGACTATTAGTAGTAACTCAAATTAGGTTATAAACTCATTAGAACACAGACTTTAATTTTTGGGGGTCTTTAATGTCTAGAAGAACACAAGTCATTGTTCCAAGTTTGTACCCAATAAATGCTGCTTAATTTACATTCTGATTGATACATATTTTTTGAGCCATCATGAGTATATGTCATTTAAGCAAGTTGAAATATGATCATCCTAATTATCTGCCATCCAAAATATCACAACTCAAATATTTTGTTAAGTGTTTTGCAATGGATTAACAATATATATTATGAATTACCACCTTTCTACCTTCCAATAGTAGTTTTCATAGTGCTTGCTATCTAACTGCTAAGCCAATATTATTTCTCTTTAAAACTGTTGAAAAACACTCCTGCTGATCAGTAGTGGGATGTTCTTGTGAATAGCCACTGCCCTCCAGCCTGGGTAACATAGTGAAACTTTGTCTGTAATTAAAAAAATAAAAAGAAGAAGAAATAAAAATAAATAAATAAATAAATAAATAAAAAGAAAAAATGTCATGTAGGTCTTTATAAACAAATTGAACTCTATGCACCCTTAGTATGAATCAGTCAATTTATCTATTTTCATGACCTGTTTTCTTCTTTCAGTAACTTGATTCAGATGGGAACTGCAAAGGAGTATTGGTCTATATGTGTTCCCTTCTTTCTTTTGCTTCACCTGAAATACTTTTAGTATGGTAATAGAGTTTGGGGACTGTAAGGAAAATGGGTTGTGGTCCACATGTGATCAATTAGGAAAGGGAAAAAATGAAAACAAGAAGCAATATGAAATAATAACTAAGAAGTACAGATAAAACTGGGATCAGAAATGACTAAGAAACATGACAGCAACTCCACCCTACACTCAAATAATTTTCAGGGATGTTAGAATAAGGACTCAAGCTAATTTTACCTGAATGTCTAGATAAATAAATAAATAAAACTTTAGTATGTATCACCTATTTTCTACAAAAAAAAATAATTCTACAATATAAGGTTTTTGAAGGTAGAAATTATATTTATTATCTCTTTCCTACAAAATCTCAAATTCGGCTGCGTGCGGCGGCTCACACCTCTAATCCCAGCACTTAGGGAGGCGGAGGTGGGAAGATCACCTGAGGTCAGGAGTTCAGGACCAGCCTGGCCAACATGGCAAAACCCTGTCTCTACTAAAATATACAAAAATGAGCTGGGTGTGGTGGCGGGCACCTGTAATCACAGCTACTAGGGAGGCTGAAGCAGGAGAATTGCTTGAACCCGGGAGGTGGAGGTTGCAGTGAACCACGACCTTGCCACTGCACTCAAGTCTGGGCAACAGAGCAAGACTCCATCTTGGAGAAAAAAAAAATCTTGAATTCTAGAACACAAGTTTCTTGAAGGTAGGAATAAAGTATGCTTATGTATAGATTCATATAATCATAGTGCTACAGTAAGTTTAAATATGATACCTTTATGATTTTTAATTTGACTATGTAAAATGTCCATGTTTTCTCAGCTAATTAATTGAAAAGACAGTCTGTTGAATACTGGAGTTATTAAGTTTTAAGCTCATGATTCTTGCGGGAAGATTCTGTTATTTAAAATTCCCTTGAATCTACACAATGTTGATGAGTACATAAACATTGTTCAATAAATTTTGTTGATTACTTAAATCAATAAGTGAAATAACTTATATTTAACATCTAGGAGATGGTACTTTAACCCTATGAGAGATATTTTAGGTGATTTGATTGGTCATGCACTTGGGGACAGGAAAACTGACTCTAGGGAAACTGTGGCCTTCTTCTTAGCCTCAAGTTCTATTTGGGTAGTAAATTGCATGACTGTCACTTGGTGTCTCCTCTTTATGTAATTTACATTGGTCAGATGATGCTTGAAATTAAGAATAAAAACAGAAGATGAATATCTTATAATAATCCTGAAATTAGTCTCCTAGTAAAATGAGATATTTCTAAATACTCTACGGGTTTCTCCCTTCATTTTTTCGCAACTCTCAGATAAATTTCAGTACTCTTAGTCATCCTTTGGTCTGAGAAATGAGAGACACAGTGAAACATAAACCTGCTGGATTGTAGAATATTGTTATTTCTTTTTCTCCATGTAAAAATATCTGTAAGTAGTCTCTGGCATAAATGAGGTAGACCAGATCTCTTTAATGTCTAAATGAATGTTTCAGTTAAGGAAAAAAATGTTACTTTATAAACATGTCTTAATTATCTTATTTTTATAGAAAGGGTACTTTCTAGTAAAAAAAAAAAAAAAAAAAAGATGTAATTTGACATCAAAAGGAATTTTTCAGTGATAGTGAATATGCATTGTTTTAAAAAAACCCTTTTAAAACAAACATTAATTTTCTCAAACATTTATGCTAAAAGAGTGGCTAACGCTAAGATGTTATCTCATAATGTTAGGTATATCTTTATTTGCTATTTATGAGGCTGTTGATGATTTGTGAATCATATTGTTTGGGAGCAAGAATGGATAATTTAGAAAGTGTATCAATGTATCAGAATAGGTTTAGGATTTTCCTTTGAAAAATTATAACATTTAAAAATTGAAACTGTATTTCTAGTGTATTATTTATATAATTTTAAAAATAAAAATTATATATAATGAGTTGGAATTTTACAGTGAGATGTTACTCTTTAAAACAAAACTAGTAAACTTGATAATCTTGACAATTCGTAAGGACAAAAACTGGTAAATTTAAGAATCTTCTATTAGTGACCATAAATCATACTTTCTTATGACGCCAGAAATAATTCAACCTCAAATATTGAATGACTTCAAATGTGATCTATCTACTAGGATTGCGTTTTCATATTGTTCAGTGACATTATATTATCTTTTTTTTTTATTGAGTTGCTTTAGGCCACAGAGAGATGAGCCCATCAAAATTTAAAGCAAATTTGATACTCAGATGAGTTTTGAGGGCCTACTTTGATTTTCTGAAAGCTTATCAAAGATATATAATTTTTCTATGCCCTTTTCTATGTACTGAAAAATAATTATTTCAAATGGATTCTGCTCCAAGAGAGGGTACGCCTGATTAGCTTAAATCTGAAGTTTTATTAAAGCTTTCATCTAAGATTCAAGCTCTTTCCCAAGATTGCCCATATCAGTATTCTGCCTAACCCTCAAACTATTTCACTTTTTTGTTGTCGTTGATGTTATTGCTGTTATAATAATATTGCTCTTTGTTATTCGGCCACTGTACTAGTTTAAAGATTCTTTTTCACTTTGGCTTTATAGTTCATAGTTGGGTAATTTATTTTTGTAAATTTTGATACTCTTATTATCCTGTGTAAACTTACACGATGCTATCTTCAGACATTATCCACATGATATTTGTATTTTCCAAAAATATTAACTACTCTAGTTATTCTCCTGAATGTGTGAAATCTGATAAATTACTATATAACTGTTGTGATATAAGACAGAGCAAGACAATTTCACTTCCAGTAGTGTTCCGGTAAGCAGACTCTCCAAAGAGGGTCATTGGGTGAGTGAGCAGCAGCTCTGATTGGTAATATTTTCTGTTTTCCATTATGTGAATACTCCCCACTCCAGCAATTTAAAACTTCCAAAGTGAAGTCACAAAATGAGTAGTTGAAATAGAATGTGGATAACAGCTTCTCCCAAGCCAGTTCCAGCTGACTTCAGCAAACCACTATTTTCTCCCTACCCACTTATATCCTTTGCATGCTGCCTGAGATTTCCATTGTTGGAATCAACGATGGAAAGTAATGCTTTTGTATTTTGGTATTAAGTAATGCTTTCTGAATTTTCTAAGTAAATCTAATTATTATTTCAATAAAGGTGCATCAGCTATCTACTACGTTATCTGTTAATACAATATTGCTGTCCCTAAAGACCTCTGTTCCTAAAAAATATAAATAAATAGATTTTTATTTATTTCTCAGGGAAAAGGAAGGAAAAAAGCATGTACTCATAAAATATACTAGGAGGGTAGATAAATCTTCCCATAAGAAGTTTTATATAATTTACAAAGATTAACAATACACGGATATGTGTACAGTTTGAAATGTTTTGACAAATAAATACATGTGTATATGAATGTTATCTACAACCCTATGAAGAGACAGAAAATTTTATCTTTCCAGAAAGTTCTTCTTGCTCCTTCCCAGTCAAACCTGATCACTCTCAAGTAGAAACCACTAACACAAGTGACTAGTTTTCATGTTATTAGAGAAATTCACTCATATAAATGTATTCATAGAATCATAAATATATGCATTTGAATCTGGCTTCTTGTAAAATATTTTTTGAAGTTTAAACATGTTGTTGGGTACATTCGTTGTATATTCCTTTTTACTGACATTGCATAATACTTATTTTTCTAAATTTCTCTCTTTTCAAAAGATAATTGATACATTTCAATCTTTGTCTATTATGAATATAAAGCTTTATATGAAGATTCACATAATCTATTTGTTGATGCATGTTGTATTATCCTGAATTAATTGAAATGGAATTCCTGGGTCATAGGGTAGGTTCATGTATAACTTTATTAGAAAATTCAAGGCCGGTTATCAAAGATTCTGTACTATTTTACATTGCCATTGGTTGTACCATAGAGATGCTAACATCTGGCGATGTCAGTCTTTTTAGAAATATCTAAATTCTAATTCTGGCAAGCCAGTAATAATATTTCATTGTAGTTTTAATTGGTGTGTCCCCAATGACTACTGACATGGATTATTTTTCAGATGCTTATTTAACATTTGTTCATGTCTATATCATATTTTGTAAAGTACTTCTTAAACTCTTTTAACTATTTTTGTTGTTTTTATTTGTCTTATTAAGTTGTAGGAGTTCTACATATATTGTGTAGACAGGTTTTTCAGTACATAAATATACAATGAGTATATTATTTATAAAACTTATCTGCTCACTTCTACACTGTACTTTTGATGAGATAAATTTTTACTATTTTTGTTGAAATACAATTTAGAATTTTTTTAAAGTTTGCCTTCTGTGGTCTTTTTAAGAAATGTTCACAACTATGTTATGTAGATACAGTCATACTGTTTTATTCTATAAACTTGATAATTTTAGTTTAATATTTAGGTTTACGATTCATCTCAAATTAATCTTTACAATATATTTCAAGGTAACAACAAATTTATTTTTTTTTCCCTGTGGATATGAAGTTGTTCTACCAGTGTTTACTGAAATAATGTTCTTGAACTGTTAAATTTCTTCAATGTCCCTGTTAAAAATTGCATGACTGTATGAATCTATTTCTTATATATTTCAGGGAACCATTTATCTGTGCTTATGCTATTATAAGACTGTCTTGATTCCCATAGCTTTAAAGTAAGTCCTGAAATCAGATAGTATAATTCTCCCAATATCATTCTTTCTCAAGATTGTTTCATAGGGTAAAGACTTCACCTGATCTATTTCTTGTGTCAATCTGGTAATAATGGCTTTCAAGGAAATTTTCCATTTTATCCAAGACGTCAACATAAATCTCTGATATAATCCTTTGTTAAGCTTGTAACAATCTGAAGTGACATCCTTTTCTCTTCTTCATTGCCTGTACAGGTAATTTTTCCCTCTTTTGGTCTAATTCATATTAATGGCTTATAAAATTGCTTACATCTTTTTAAATACCATTTTTTCCTTTATATCTTCTATTTGTTCATTTGCTATTTTCTTGATGGTCACACTTACTATTTTATTATTTATATCCTCTAATTACTTTGCTTTAGTTGTGTGCCCTTTTTATTAGCTTTCCAGGGTAGAACATGCATGATGGATTTCAAACCATTCTTATTATCTAATACAAAAATTTTCTCCAGCCACTACTTTTGTGTAACTTACAAAGTTTGATGTGTTGTGTTTAAACTTTATTGAATTCAAAATTTTGTATCTTCCTTTTTAGTTTCTTTTTTTTTTCTTTTTAAAAATTATACTTTAAGTTCAAGGGTATATGTGCACAATGTGCAGGTTTGTTACATATGTATACATGTGCCATGTTGGTGTCCTGAACCCATTAACTCGTCATTTACATTAGGTATACCTCCTAATGCTATCCCTCCCCCTTCCCCCGTCCCCCCTCCCCACAATAGGACCCGGTGTGTGATGTTCCCCTTCCTGTGTCCAAGTGATCTCATTGTTCAATTCCCACCTATGAGTGAGAACATGCAGTGTTTGGTTTTCTGTTATTGCGATAATTTGCTGAGAATGATGGTTTCCAGCTGCATCTGTGTCCCTACAAAGGACATGAACTCATCCTTTTTTATGGCTGCATAGTATTCCATGGTGTATATGTGCCACATTTTCTGAATCCGGTCTGTCACTGATGGACATTTGGGTTGATTCCAAGTCTTTGCTATTGTGAATAGTGCCACAATAAACATACATGTGCATGTGTCTTTATAGCAGCATGATTTATAATCCTTTAGGTATATCCCCAGTAATGGGATGGCTGGGTCAAATGGTATTTCTAGTTCTAGATCTTTGAGGAATCGCCACACTGCTTTCCACAATGGTTGAACTAGTTTACAGTCCCACCAACAGTGTAAAAGCGTTCCTATTTCTCCACATCCTCTCCAGCACCTGTTGTTTCCTGATTTTTTAATGATTGCCATTCTAACTGGTGTGAGATGGTATCTCTTTGTGGTTTTGATTTGCATTTCTCTGATGGCCAGTGAGGATGAGCATTTTTTCATGTGTCTGTTGGCAGTATGAATGTCTTCTTTTGAGAAATGTCTGTTCATATCCTTTGCCCATTTTTTGATGGGGTTGTTTTTTTCTTGTAAATTTGATTGAGTTCTTTATAGGTTCTGGATATTAGCCCTTTGTCAGATGAGTAGATTGCAAAAATTTTCTCCCATTCTGTAGGTTGCCTGTTCACTCTGATTGTAGCTTCTTTTGCTGTGTAGAAGCTCTTTAGTTTAATTAGATTCCATTTGTCAACATTGGCTTTTGTTGCCGTTGCTTTTGGTGTTTTAGACATGAAGTCCTTGCCCATACCTATGTCCTGAATAGGTTTTCTTCTAGGAATTTTTATGATTTTAGGTCTAACATTTAAGTCTCTAATCCATCTTGAATTAATTTTTGTATAAGGAGTAAGGAAAGGATCCAGTTTCTGCTTTCTACTTATGGCTAGCCCATTTTTCCAGCCTCATTTATTAATAGGGAATCCTTTCCCCATTTCTTGTTTTTGTCAGGTTTGTCAAAGATCAGATGGCTGTAGATGTGTGGTATTATTTCTGAGGGCTCTGTTCTGTTCCATTAGTCTATATCTCTGTTTTGGTACCAGTACCATCCTGTTTTGGTTACTGTAGCCTTGTAGTATAGTTTGAAGTCAGGTAGTATGATTCCTCCAGCTTTGTTCTTTTGACTTAGGATTGTCTTGGCAACGTGGGGTCTTTTTTGGTTCCATATGCACTTTAAAGCAGTTTTTTAATTGTCAGATTCACCAAAGTTGAAATGAAGGAAAAAATGTTAAGGGCAGCCAGAGAGAAAGGTCTGGTTACACACAAAGGGAAGCCCATCAGACTAATGGCAGATCTCTCGGAAGAAACTCTAAAAGCCAGAAGAGAGTGGGGGCCAATATTCAACATTCTTAACGAAAAGAATTTTAAACCCAGAATTTCATATCCAGCCAAAGTAAGTTTCATAAATGAAGGAGAAATAAAATCCTTTACAGTCAAGTAAATGCTTAGAGATTTTGTCACCACCAGGCCTGCCCTACAAAAGATCCTGAAGGAAGCACTAAACATGGAAAGGAACAACAGGTACCAGCCATTGCAAAAACATACCAAAATGTAAAGTCCATTGATGCTAGGAAGAAACTGCATCAACTAGCGATAAAAATAACCAGCTAATATCATAATGACAGGATCAAATTCACACATAACAATATTAACCTAAATGTAAATGGACTAAATGGTCCAATTAAAAGACACAGACTGGCAAATTGGATAAAGAGTCAAGACCCATCAGTTTGCTGCATTCAGGAGACCCATCTCACATGCAGAGACACACATAGGCTCAAAATAAAGAGATGGAGGAAGATCTACCAAGCAAATGGAAAACAAAAAAAAAAAAATCAAGGGTTGCAATCTTAGTCTCTGATAAAACAGACTTTAAACCATCAAAGATCAAAAGAGACAAAGAAGGCCATTACATAATGGTAAAGGGATCAATTTATCAGGAAGAGTTGTCTATCTTAAATATATATGCAGCCAATACAGGAGAACCCAGATTCATAAAGCAAGTCCTTAGAGACTTACAAAGAGACTTAGACTCCCATACAATAATAATGGGAGACTTTAACACCCCACTGTCAACATTAGACAGATCAACGAGACAGAAAATCAACAAGGATATCCAGGAATTGAACTCAACTATGCACCAAGTGGACCTAATAGACATCTACAGAACTTTCCACCCCAAATCAACAGAATATACATTCTTCTCAGCACCACATCACACTTATTCCAAAATTGACCACATAGTTGGAAGTAAAGCACTCCTCAGCAAATGTAAAAGAACAGAAATTATAACAAAGAGTCTCTCAGACCACAGTGCAATCAAACTAGAACTCAGGACTAAGAAACTCAATCAAAACCGCTCAACTACATGGAAACTGAACAACCTGCTCCTGAATGACTACTGGGTACATAACTAAATGAAGGCAGATATACAGATGTTCTTTGAAACCAATGAGAACAAAGATACAACATATCTTTTTAATTTCTTAACACATGAGTTGTTAGTGGCAGGTTACTTAAAGTTCAAATATTTGGGGAATGTAAAGATGCATTTTTGCTATTGATATCAAACTTAATATAATTAGAATTAAAGTACATATGTTTGAAAATCAGAATATATTGAAATATATTAAAACTTCTAAATGGCTCAACAAATGATCTGCCAGTGAATTTTCTATGTGTAGTTGTAAAGAATAACTATTCTCTTGTTTTATGATGTATTGATCTATGTCAATAAGGTTAAGTTGGTTTATTTTGTTCAATGTTTTTAAACTCCAGTGACTTTTCATCTATTTCTTTTAGAAATCACAGGAAGAGTGTTAACTGAAATCTCCAAATTAATATCTGTCTGCTTACTTCTGTAGTTTGAATACCTGACTTTAATTTGATATACATTTAAGATTATTGTATCTTTCTGATAAAAAGTGTTGTTATCATTATGGAATGTATGTTTTTATCTCTGGTAATATTATTTTTCTTAAAGTATATTTTGTCTAATATTAGTAAAGGCAAATAAGCTTTTTTTATATTTAGTGTTTACAGATTGTATCACTTACTTGTTTTTTAATTTTACCAATTACATATTTATGCACTTTTATTTTCTAAATGTCTATCCTGTCTGATTTTAATATAGTCAAATCTTCATATGTGCTTTAACTTATATTTATGTTTTTTTAACATTTGTGTATATTTAAAATATAAAATATTTATATATTAAAATGTAAAATAAATTGCATAAATTTGATTTTGCCAAATTTTATGTATATTTCTTCAAACATTATTTCCTATACAATTTTTCTCTTGTAAGTCTGGGTTTTAAATACTTATGTTAGATTACTTAATATTGTCCCACTGGTCACTGACGATCTATTCTCTTTTTTTCATCCTTCTTCACAGTGCACAATTTTAATTGCTCTGTCTTCAAGTTCAGTGATTTTTATTCTGTAGTATCAATTTATTGTTAATCTTATCTAGTGAAATTTTATATATTTTATTTTTTAGTTCTAGAATTTTTATTTGGTTCCTTAAAGTTTATATTATTTTCCTGAAAATGCCCTTTTATTCAATCATTTTGTGGGTCTTTTTGTCTAAATTTTTGGTATTTCTATGAGGACTGTGGAAAATTCCTTGAAAACTAATTGCAACATCCAAGCTATCTCTTTGTCTCATCCTATTAACAAGTTTTTGTCTCACTATGTGTCTCAATTTTCTCATTACATGTCTAGTGATTTCTAATTAAAGTATCCAATATTTCAAATGCTACTTTGTTTAGAGTCTAGATTGTAGAATTTTAAAGATGCTAGAATTTTCTTACTGTGGGCAGTAAAATTACAGTTCAATCAGATTGCTCAGTCTAGGTTTATTTGAGGCCTGCTTGGGGCAGGTCCAGGGTAGCCCTTTCCCTACGGCTAGAGTGCTCACAAGTCTAAGACACAGCCTAGAATATTTTCTTCCAGGTTTTCCAGAGTCTCATCCTGCACATAGATAGCTTATAATTTGGCTAGAGAAACAAGGGGACTACATGCAAATTTTTTCCATAAGTTATTGGGGTACAGGTGGAATTTGGTTACATGAGTAAGTCCTTTAGTGCTGTTTTGTGAGATTTTGGTGCACCTATCACCTGAGCAGTATATACTGCACCACATTTGTAGTCTTTCATCCCTCACCCCACTTCTACTTTGCCCCCCAAATGTCCAAAGTCCATTGTACCATTCTGATGCCTTTGTGTCCTCATAGCTTAGCTCTCACATATCAGTAAGAATATACTATGTTATGGTTTTCTATTCCTGAGTTACTTCACTTAGAATAATAGTCTTCAATCTCATCCAGGTCGCTGCAAATGCTGTTAATTCATTCCTTTTTATGACTGCATAGTATTCCATTATATATATATGTGTGTGTGTGTGTGCATATATATTCCATTATATATATCACATTATATATACATTCCATTATATATAACATTATATATATCACATTATATATATTCCATTATCTATCTATCTAGATATAGGTAGATAGATAGATAGATAGATAGATAGATAGATAGATAGATAGATAGATAGATATCATAGTTTGTTTGTCCACTCATTGATTGATGAGCAATTTGGGTTGGTTCCACAATTTTGCAGTTATGAACTGTGCTGCTATAAACATGTCTGTGCAAGTATCTTTTTCATATAATGACTTCTTTTCATCTGGGTAGATACCCAGTAGTGGAATTGCTGATCAAATGGTAGTTCTACTCTTAATTATTTAAGGAATCTCCACACTGTTTTCCAGAGTGGCTGTACTAGTTTACATTCCCACCAGCATGTAGAAGTGTTCCCTATTCAATGCAACCATGCCAATATCTACTGTCTTTTGATTTTTTTTAATTATGGTCATTTTTCCAGGAGTAAGGTATTATTGCATTGTGGTTTTGATTTGCATTTTCCTGATCATTAGAGATGTTGAGCATTTCTTCATGTTTGTTGGCCATTTGTGTATCTTCTTTTGAGAATTGTCTATTCATGTTCTTAGCCCAATTTTTGATGGAATTTTTTGTTTGTTTTTTTCTTACTGATTTAAGTTGCAGATTCTGCATATTAGTCCTTTGTCCGATGTATAGATTGTGAAGATTTCCTCCCACTCTATGGGTTGTCTGTTTACTCTGCCGACTGTTCCTTTTGCCATACAAAAGCATAGTAGTGGAAGTTCTAGCCAGAGCAATCAGACAAGAGAAAGAAACAAATGACATCCAAATTGCTAAAAAGGAAATCAAACTGTCACTGTTTGCTGACGATATGATCATATACCTAGAAAACCCTAAGGATTCCTCCAGAAAGCTCCTAGAACTGATCAAATTTCCTGATGCAAGATTAATGTACACTATCAGTAGCTCTTCTAAACACCAACAGCGACCAAGAAGAGAATCACATCAAGAATTCAATCCCTTTTACAATAGCTGCAAAAAAATAAAATATTTAGGAATATACCTAACCAAGGATTGGAAGCACCTCTAAAAGGAAAACTACAAAACACTGTTGAAAGAAATCACAGACAACACAAACCAATGGAAACACATTCCATGCTCATGGATGGATAGACTCAATATTGTGAAAATGAGCATACTGCAATCCCCATCAAAATACCACCATCATTCTTCACAGAATTAGGAAAAAAAAAAAAACCTAAAATCTATATGGAACCAAAAAAGAGCCAGCATAGCAGAAGCAAGACTAAGCAAAAAGCACATGCAAATTTTTTAAGATTCTTCTTTACATAGTGATCTGCTCTCTGGTATTCTAACCCTGAAATTTCAACTGTCTCATGAGTCCTGAACTGTGGTGATCTCTTTTGTTGTTGTTGTTGTTGTTTTTCCCAGTTTCTTTAAGAAATATTTCTCCAACAGTTACCTGTGGAATCCTTGGGTTACTGAAAAGATTCTTGTTAGTTTAAAATTTTTTCTCAGCATCTAAACTTTACATAAGTTTGAAAAACACTTCAATAAACTGTAATCTAAATTGAATAAAAGTTAAAATATGTTGAGGTATTGTCAATGGGCCAGTTCTAGTTCTCAATTTTGCCGCACAAAAGAGTTTGAGAGCAAGCCCAAAGTAAAAGTAGGTAAAGAAGTTTATTGCAAAGTGACAGTAAACTCTGAGAGGCAGAGTGGATTGTTCAAAGCTAGAGGCAGCCACTAGTGCACTAAGGGAATTCCCTTTATAGGGGTTATATATACATATTCATAAAATACTGGTGAGGTAAAGTATGCAAAGGGGACCCGTGGTTGGCACTTGTGCTCTGTATCTACATGCTCTAGCATGCATCACATGTATCATTAGCATATAACATTTCTACCTAGTGGTGCTTTTTTTTTGCTACTAAGATGAGGAAAAGGTCACTATAAGCTAAACCTTGAGCCTGGCTGCACATGGAGGACCCTGGAGAAGTCCTTGGTTTCACCCACCATCCCAGGCCCCCACCAAGGCAGGAATTTATAGCTAATAGCTTCTTGGGCTTTTGGTGTTGATTGGCTGGAGACTGGGGAAGCTACATCATGAATAAGGGACTTTTGTTCTCTTTCCTGGGCCTTATTAGGTAACAGGAACTTGGAACCATCTGGCAGTCTGTTGGTATCCTACAGGACAGCTCATCTTGCAAAAGAATCAGCTGCTGACAGGAGAGTGCAAGTGAAGGCAGACTGCAGCAAAAGGAGCCCATGGGGCTTAACACAAGGGGACAAGTCACTATGGCCTTTTACCATTATTTATCCTGCCTCAGGAGGTATGCCTAAAGTTCCATGGCTATGAAATAGAGCTACAATTTAAGAACTGTTTATTTTTTCACATCATGTCTTATCAGCACAGGGAAGAGAAGAAAAAAAATGTGGTTTTCTATATTTTATGTTAATAAGTCAAAGTTTTCAAAATATCAAGGAAATGGGAAAATATAAAATGCTTGCAAAATAGCTGGCACTTCCCCAGAGCTTCCTAAAACTGAATATGTTCACAGGTCATTTTTCTTTTACAGAAAGGTAATAGGCAGTTCCCAAGAACTTCAACAAACAGTATGTCTATCCCAAAATTTGATCAAAAGATTCAGCTCATACCCTTTATTTTGAAAATGTATTATATATTTGAAAATGTATTAAAATTGTGACACTTGAGATACTTCACTTGAATGTATTCATAGATCTCAATCATATACAGAGATAACTCCTGCCTAACTGCCTCCAAACCCATATCAACCATACATTTACTCTCTAAGCTGGCAAACTTTAGAGAGTGAAAGTGTAAACTAGGAATGTCACAGATAAACAAAGAGGTATGCTCACCCCAACCATGGTCTTAAATAGCACCATTATCTACTTATTTATGCCAGAAACTATAAAGACATCTTATTTCTATTTTTCCCCTATCCTCAAATCCAACCTATCAAAAATTATTTTTCTCATGTGTAGAAAACATATCTAATGTCTTTTAATATATATCAACTTCTGCTACTACTATCTTAGCAGAGAATATGAACATTTATTATGTTGACTGTTCTAAGAGGTCTTTGCACATACTCCTTGGTCTCTCAAATACATACTCCACAGAACAACAGTGTCATTAAAATGTACATTAGTTTATGTTAATATCTCTATTAAAATCCCTTAATGGTTTTCCATTAAAACTTTTAAGAAGTCAGTTCTTATCATGTCTCACCAAACCATGCCATAAGTTAGCCCTAATCTAATTTTCACCTTAATTTATTATGAGTGTCCTTCTCAAGTATTGTGAGTTAGGCCCATAATAATTATATTATTTAGCCATATCAAATCCTTTCCAGGCACAGGTCCAATGTGCATGTTTTATCTTCTGCCTGGAATGTTCTGCTTCTACTCTAATGGACTACTCATTCATGGGGTGTCAGCTTAAACGTTACCTCTTCCAAGACATTTACATATTAATTACAAATTATTTACACCATTCTATAATTTTTTCTACCTCTGTCTCTTATTTTTATTTCATTATCATAAGTATCATAATTGCAAATGTTATTTACTTTTTAACCTATCTCCCTGACTAGAATACAGAGTCAATGACAATAGCATGCCATTCTATTTTGTTTACATGATATTCTGACATCACTGAAATTCAAGTAAATAGTGGGACCTTGTATCTTTGTTGACAGCTGAGCAAAATAAGATATTATAAAAACCATTGATTTATTTGCATTCACCTCTCAAGAAATAAATGAAACTTAGTCTGGGAATGTGTAGCCAATGCAGAACCTGGCATCCTAATATGTACCTAGAAATGAATATACCTAGGCTTTATTTTATTAATTGTGTCTGAACTAGATATTAATCTTTTAAGACTCTGAAAATTTTTGTTCTTGAGTTAATAATTACTCTAGATATTTATATCTCTAAGTATTTGTAAGTGATGAATTAGGATTTTTTAAAATAAAGAACCAAATCTCTAATATTAAAAAACTCTAAAATGTTTCTTCTTCTGATGAGAAATTATTGAAATAGAATACTGCCTCTCGAATAAAAATTTAAGCAGTTACCCTTTAATTTTCATAAAATTTGGTAATTATTAGACATTTGGACCAGAGACTAATAATGCAAATACTGATGGTACTGGCATGAAACCAGACACATAGACTAATGACACTGAAGAGAGAGCCCAGAAATAAATCTTCATATTTATAAACAATTGATATTTGACAAAGATGATGCCAAGAATGCACAATGAGGAAATAATAGTCTCTTCAATACATGGGTGTCAGAAAACCTGTTTATCCACATGTAGAATAATGAAATTGGACCCTCATTTCATGCCATATACAAAAATAAACTCAACTTAAATTTAGTTTTTGAATATAAGACCTAAAACTAAAACTGCTTTGAGAAAATATAGGAAAAATGTTCCAACACATTGTTCTGAACAATAATTTTTTGGATTATGACCCTCAAAAACACAAGTTGCAAAAGCAAAGATAGTCAAATAGGATTCTCTGAACTAAAAATCTGCACACAAAGGAAAAACAGTCAATAGAACTGAAAGACAACTTACAGAATGGGAGAAAACAATTGCAAAATCCCCCTCTGACAGGAGGTTAATATTGAAAACTGCTGAGGAACTCAGACAACCCAATAGTGAGAAAAACATAACTTGATTGAAAAAATTTGACAAAAACTTGACTAGAAATTTTTCAAAGAAGACATACAAATGGCCAATAAGCATATGGGAAAAAAAGTTGAATATCACTAGGCATCAGGAAAACATTTAAAACCATTATGAGATGCTACCTCATCCTGATCAGAATGGTTATTATCAAAAAAATAAAAAGTATTGGCTCTCACCACATTCTTATGTGGAGAAAAAGGAATGCTTGTTCACTGTTGGTAATGTTAATTAATGAAGACATTATGAAAAACAGTATGGAAGTTTCTCAAAAATTTAGGAATAGAACTACAATATGATCCAACAATCTCACCAAAGGGTACATATCCAAAGAAAATGAAATGAGTATGCCAAAGGAACATCTGCACTACAGTTTTCATTGCTGTACTATTCACAATAGCCAAGAGGTAGAATTAAACTAGGGCTCATCAATGGATAAAATGTGGTATTTATACACAATGGAATATTGAGCAATTAAAAAATGAAATCCTAACATCTGCATAAGCATGGATGAGTCAAAAGGGTATTATGTTAAGTGAAATGGTCCAGGAAAAAAGGGCAAATATAGCATGTTCTCACTCATATATGGGACCTTAAATAAAATAAAGCCATGGAGATAGACAATAGGATGAAGGTTATTAGAGGCTGAGAACTACAGTGGATGGAGGGGGATAAAAAGGGGTTGGATGGCCGAGCACGGTGGCTCAATCCTGTAATACCAGCACTTTGAGAGGCCGAGCCGGGTGGATCACCTGAGGTCAGGAGTTGGAGATCAGCCTGGCCAACATGGTGAAACCGCATCTCTACTAATAATACAAAAAAATTAGCTGGGTATGGTGGTGTGCACCTGTAACCACAGCTACTCCAGAGGCTGAGGCAGGAGAATCACTTGCAATGGGAGGCGGAGGTTGCAGTGAGCAGAGATCCCGCCACTGCACTCCAGCCTGAGTGACAGAGGGAGACTCTGTCTCAAAAAATAAATAAATAAATAAATAAATAAAATAAAATAAATAAACAAACAAAACACAAAAAAAACAAAGGCGGGGTTTGGCTAATGAATAGCCAGAAACAGTATCATCTTATCAGTTTAAATGCATCTGGGTTAAATATTTTATAAGATGGTTGTTTTTAGAAATATTTATAGCATAAATGTGTTTAACTGTAAAATGCTGTATTTTGGCTTTTAAAGTAATCATGAGAGTGATTTTACATAACCCTATTTAAAATTCAAATTTAAAAAATAAAAATGTGTCTGTAAATACAGAGCTTATGGCAACTGAAGGTTACATAATAAAGAAATTTTGTTAAAGATAAAATCTATTTTTGTCAAGCAACATAGATGACTTTCTGGTTCATTTATATCAATTTTGAAATGCATTTTGTGGGAGGTCTTATTCTAAGTGTATTGTCAATCAAATGAGCATGTCAATATTGATAACTCAGTTTCCTATTTCACTTAATTGGTGATGAACTATAGTTATACTAAAAAGTTCAAATGAAATAATTCATCATGCAATTTATTATAAGAACACAGAAAATTGCCATGGCTAATTCTCTTGAAAGTTTTTTTTTTTTTTAATTAAGTGATAAAATACCTGGAAGTCAAAATATTTCTAACAGCGAGGACTGCCTTTATGTTTTCATATGTGTTATTCCCTTAGAGGTAGAAATAACACATATTAGAGGTGGAAAGTTTGCTTAAGTATTCAGGAGTGAATACAACTTATCTTGTTGCCCTCCTTGAGATAAACTAGACAATTTTATTAATTTTGAAATGGCTCAGGCCTGTTTTCGTTTGTCTGTTTGTTTGTGTTAATTGGCAGGATCTTGCCCTGTTGCTTAGGCTGGAGTGTAGTGGCACAATCATAGCTTGCTGCAACCTCGAACTCCTGGGCTCAAGTAATCCTCCTGCCTTGCCCTCCCAAACAGCTGAGATGATAGGCATGAGTCAGCACACCCAGCCTATCATTGTTTGGCTTTATTTATTATCAAATCACAAACAAAAACTGAAAGAAGGATAGAATGAAAGAAAACATTTTATAAATGCTTATTTTTTATTCATTCATATTTTTTTTCAAATTGCAAGTTAAGTCTGATGAGAAAGAAAGAGTTCTTTGATGGGCATTGGGCAGTCTTTCTTTCCAATACTCTAGTTCTAGAGTTTTCTCATGCCTTTCATCTGAGTGATTGAGCATGATAGCTAAAGTATGAGTCACTATTGTCAGAGACAGCTTCCATTTACAAAAAGGTAAAATTCCTGCTGAAAGGATGAACTTCAGCATACAGAAATCTACCCATTTCAGTTTTCTGAGATCTAATACATCTGATTCATCCTAGTGTCTTTAGGTTTCTTGAGAAAACACAAAACATTCAATAGCACATGACTTAACATTATAAAACATGGTCATTGGAATTTTTAATAGAAACGGTAAACACTAGAAATATAATTTTTAAATTAGATGCATGCTTTTCACCCCATTGATTAGTGCCTATGAGTTAAAAGCTTGCAAATGAGAAAAAAATATTCTCTGGTAGAAAGGGAGACTTCTCATGTCTTTCTGAATATCTAAATGTTATTTTAGGTTTCATGTGATTGAGTCTGAGATATAAAAACAATCTAGGTTTAGAACTTGTAGTGTGGAGTACCTGGAAGGAAGACAATCAAACATGTTTATTAATAACAAGCATTAGATTCCCAGTTAGGTAGGGGTATTACACTTACAGGGATTTAAAAAAAAAT
Organism: Macaca fascicularis; assembly: GCF_037993035.2. Classification (NCBI taxonomy): domain Eukaryota; kingdom Metazoa; phylum Chordata; class Mammalia; order Primates; family Cercopithecidae; genus Macaca; species Macaca fascicularis. Next base: position 88,992,600 of record NC_088380.1, on the reverse strand, counting down.
ATTTCTGCAAAGCATGGTCAACCCCACCATGTTTTTAAACCTTGCCATCGATGGTGAGCACTTGGACAACATCTCCGTCAAACTGTTTGCAGACAAGTTTCCAAAGACAACAGAAAACTTTGGTGCTCTGAGCACTGGAGAGAAAGAATTTGGTTATAAGGGTTCTTGCTTTCACAGAATTATTCCAGGGTTTATGTATCAGAGTGCTGACTTCACACGCCATGAAGGCACTGATGGCAAGTCCATCAAGTCCATCTATGGGGAGAAATCTGATGATGAGAACTTCATCCGAAAGCATACAGGTCCTGGCATTTTGTCCAGGGCAAATGCTGGACCTAGCACAAACGGTTCCCAGTTTTTCATCTGCACTGCCAACACTGAGTGGTTGAATGGCAAGCATGTGGTCTTTGGCAAAGTGAAAGAAGGCATGAATATTGTGAAGGCCATAGGCTATGGAACACTTTGGGTACAGAAATGGCAAGACCAGAAAGATCACCATTGTTGACTGTGGACAACTCTAGTAAGTTTCACTTGTATTTTATCTTAACCACCCGACCATTCCTTCTGTAGCTCAGGAGAGCAGCTCTCCACCCCATTTGCTCACATATCCTAGAATCTTTGCGCTCTCGCTGCAGTTTCCTTTGGGTTCCATGTTTTCTTTGTTCCCTTTCATGCCTCGCTGGATTGCAGAGAGTTTATGATGATGAAATTAAAACTAAATAACAAAAAAGTATTTCTGGTAGTTGTTGGTGAAGTGATTTGGAAACACTATTCCAAGAGAAGAATTGGTAATCCTATAAAAAATTATGTTTTTAAATATTTACTTGATGAAACTAAAACACTAACAAGATAACAAATAAATTTGTAGTCAGTTTTTAGAAGAAGAGAACAATCCAGAAAATTGACCTAAATATTGGGCTTGATTTTCCCTAGGGTTATCTGATTCAAATAAAAGTCTTAGATACTCAGATTGCATAAAAATTAGCACACAGATAGTTTGAAACTAGAAGGAATGTAATCACCAAAAAATTGATGTAGCTATAATACTATCAGACAACAAATACTCTAAGGCAAGAAACTTTATTCGAGATGAAGAGGGACACTTAATATTGATAAACAGGTGAAAGCATCAGGAACATAGGTTACATACGAATACAGCCAATAACATCTTCATAACACAAAATGCAAAAATTCAAAATGAGCAAAGAAGAAATAGTGATATCATAATGACACTGGCAAACTGTAACATACCGCTATCAGCTATCAGGGAAACAGACAAACAAGAAAGATAATGAAGATAAGAACAAAGTTGACTAATCAGTATCTACAGAATATTTACACTCAAAATTAAAAGAATTCACATTTCTTTCAAATATACTTGTAATATTAATAAAAATAAAGTAAAATAATTACATACTGGATAATAAAGCTTCAGAAGAACTTATTTTTTTCTTTGTCACAGCATAGTTTTTGATATTGTTATTTATCCATAAAAAGAAAAATAAGAAAATTCAAATAAAGGCAATTAAGCAATATAATATTAATAATGATCAAAATAAATTTTAAAGACTGTGAACTGTGATAATGAGGTATGACATACAAAATGTACAGGACTAAACTCAATCAATGGTTAGAATAAACATATATTCTTAAAACACATTTATTAGAAATAAAAGTCTTAAGTCAACTAAACTTTCATTTCAAGAAACCAATAAAGTAACAACAAATCAACATCAAAGAAAGTAGAAATAAACAAATAATATAGACCAAACATTACCGAATATAGCAAAAACCATAAAAAGACAAAATCAATAAAAACAAGTTAGCTTTTGAAAAGACTAATACAACTAATAAACTTTTACTAGAAATTATGAAGAAAAAATTGATATAAATAACATCTTACCAATATTAGAAATGAAAAAGAGGACACTTAAACCATTCCCTTAGACATCAAAAGGAGAAAAAGAGGATACAAATTTTGCCTAAATATTATATGTATTAAATGGATATTATTTGCAAATATATAACTTCACAAATACTAACAAAATATATGAATCATTCAATATTTATCCTAAAAATTATACCTTTGGTTTAAAACTTTCCCACAAAGAAACCCCAAGCTCATATGACTTCATCGGTGAATTTTTCCAAATAGTTAAGAAACAAAAAAGCATGAATATTGCATGAGTAGTTCCAGGAAAAGAAAAGAGAGAACACTTTCTAACTTTTTTCAGAAATCCAGCATAACCTCAACTTCAGTATCTAAAAAGCACAGTCTAAGAATGTAATATCTCAGAAAGCAATTTCCGTAACTATTAAGGTAGATGTAATAATCTATTGTATTGACTATTCCTAATCAATCACATCTCTCAGTATTCATGCTCTAGTGGAGTCCCATTTTCTTGAATCTGGCCTGGACCTAGGTAATAATTTTGGCAATAAAGTGCAGTGAAAATGATGCAGTGCTTGTCCTAATGCAATGCGTTAGGCTTAAAAAGGGTCTGGCCACTCCTACTTTTGCACTATTGGGAGCTTTGGGCAACATGTTAGAAGTTCATTCATCATGCTGGAGAGATGACATAAAGAAACCACAATTACATGAAGATAACAGGCATGCTGTCCCATTCTTCCAGCTAAGTGTTGCTCCAACCAAACCATTAGAGGTAGCTACATGAGGCAACACCACTAGCAGAAAAACTGCCTAGATATGTCCAGTCCAGACTGCAGAACCAAGAGCATATAAAATGATTGTTCTTTTAAAACTCTTGAGTTTTGCAGTGACTTGTCATGCAACAACGGGTAAGTAAAACAATGGGATATATTACATCTGAACATATTTATTCTTAAATAAACAACAAAATTGTAAATAGAAGTCACTAAAAGTCATGTGCTGGAATGTTTCTAGCACTATTATTTATATCAGACAAAAACTAGAAAATACCCAAATATCCATCAACAATAAGAGGGATAATACATTTTGGTATATCTGGAATACTATACCACGATGCGAACAGCTACATCCCACTACTTGTGTGAATTTCACAATTATATTGCTCTGCAATTAAAGCCAAACACCAAAGATTACCACACTATTCCGTATATGTATAGTAAATATACAGACAAATCTAAACTACACTATTAGAAAAAGTCAGAATAGTGGTGATCCTAAAAAGAGAGTATAATGAAGGAAAGGGAGCAGGGAAGTCAGTCCTGAGTGCTGGAACTATATTTGATTGTGTTCCTGCTCTGGGTGCTGATAAGGAGTATGTTGTATTTGAAAACATTTATTAAGCTGTACATTTATGTACACTTTACTTCAATACAAAGTTGGAAAACATATGAGATGTAAAGTCAAAAGAATAGCCAAGGAATTCTTAAAGAAACAATGTGAAAAATAAACTATTTAATAGTAAACCTTACAGAATTTTAATAATAAAGTGTGGTATTAGTGAAATAATAAACAAATAAGGAAACAGAAAAGATTCAATAAATAGATACAAATTTGTGTGGACATTTGATTGTGACTAAAATCACATTATATTGCAGTGGGACAAAGTATGTTCTCAATAAATGAAGCTGTTTCGATTGGCTATCCTTTTGAAAAATAACTGCATAACAATAAAAATGAACAGCTATAACTCTGATCTATTGAATAAATGGCTACATTAAATATAATATTAAAAGTAACATGACACAAAAATTAGAAGGCATATAAGATTCAACTTATTTAAAGATCAAAACCAGACATGAAGTTGTGTTAGAGGTCAAAGTATTGGTTTTCCACTAGAGAGAGTGGTAGGTATAATAGGATGCAAAAAATGGTGCTTCTAAAGAATTATGGATATTCAAAACATATGCTTGATTTGTGCCAATCTAGTGAGTTAAAGCAAAATTTAGTGTTTAGCTAGCTAGGTAGTTATCTGTCTATCTATCAATCATACATGTGTATGGAAAGTTTATGCGTGTTTGTTACTTCATTCAGAAAGTTAAAAAATCTAGGTTACAATCAGGGTTATATATTCCGCTGCCAAATTAGCTTTTTGTCAGAATATGATTTAATAAGATGATATGAAGCAAGTAAGTCCCTCTAGACACAATTAAAACAACTTCTGTTCACAATAACTAAGAGAGAAATTTAACCTATGCCTTTATTAAGCAAAACAATTTTTAAAGGAATTACATTTATTTTAAATAAATGAACTAGTTTTAAGAGCAGAAAAAAGAAAGACATGCAAAAATTTTAAATGCTATGGCATTTATATGGCAGCTTTCATGCACTGTTTATTAAAAATACTTCCTATGACAAATGTAATTACTATGGTCCTTATCATTATATATCCCAGGCAGAAGAATTGCAATTTTCTTTGTTAAAATCTCCTTAAAAACACTGCATTGAGAATTCTGTGATCATTGTAGTTTCTCTGTTACAGCATAATGCTTATGCATTTATCACAGATAGGTCTATGATGCTTTGGAATAAATAAAACTGCAAGCACTTAGACATTAGGGAAATAAAATTATAAAACAATTAAATGAATCAAACAGGTGCCACATCCGAATAAAAGGTCTATGGAGACTTCTACAGCAAGTCCGTAGTGTCAATGGCATTTAAAATGTTGAATCAGAATCAGCCTCTGGGCCGGGCGCGGTGGCTCAAGCCTGTAATCCCAGCACTTTGGGAGGCCGAGGCGGGTGGATCACGAGGTCAGGAGATCGAGACTATCCTGGCTAACATGGTGAAACCCCGTCTCTACTAAAAATACAAAAACCTAGCCGGGCGTGGTGGCGGGCGCCTGTAGTCTCAGCTACTTGGGAGGCTGAGGCCGGAGAATGGCGTGAACCCGGGAGGCGGAGCTTGCAGTGAGCCGAGATCACGCCACCGCACTCCAGCCTGGGAGACACAGCGAGACTCCGTCTCAAAAAAAAAAAAAAAAAAAAAGAATCAGCCTCTGTGTAAGCCCCATTCTGACTACTAGGGCCCATTCAAAAGCTGTGTTAACCAGAGTCCACATGAAAGAAAGCAGAGCACTGACACCATTATATGGAATTTTAATGGAGTGCTTTAGTGATTGTGAAGGTTCCAGGTTCCACTTGGTTAATGCAGCTGAGATATGAAAAGTTGAGTAGAAAAAGATAGAGATTGAAGTATAATCCTAATGATGATTTCTTTTTGAACTAGTAATCTCAAAGTATTCATGCAATTTTCACAATACTTCCCCACCAGAAACTGCTGTTTTAAATTTATTTTTAATATACATATTTTTTTCTTAATTTTCTGAAATTAGTATTTCTTCCCCACTGGTATATTTATGTCCCTGATATCTACAGTGAATATATCACTGTATAGAAAATAAATAATAATTAATTAAATAAATAATTCTGGATAATTAAAAAGTAGGTAGTCCATGGAGTAGGTAAACATGTTGTGCCATATTCCTCCTCATCTTTGAGATACTGTATTATATACTGATTAATAATCAGAGAGAATATTACCCTTTCAGATTCTACTTTCCACAAAGTAAACAAACGAATGCAAGGAAAAGGAATTCGTATGGGATCAGTATTCATCAGAGAAATGTAAATGTAAACCACAATGAGATACTACCTCACATCAGTCAGAATGGCAATTATTAAAAAGTCAAAAAACAGCATATACTGGCAAGGTTGTGGAGAAAAGGGGCCGCTTATACACTGCCGGTAGGAATGTAAATTTCCACTGTGGAAAGCAGTTTGGCAATTTCTCAAAGAACTTAAAACAAATTACCATTCGACACAGAAATCTCATTATTGGGTATCTACCCAAAGGAATGTAAATTGTTCCACCAAACAACACATCCACACCTAAATTCATCACAACAGCAAAGATATGGAACCAACCTAAATTCCCATGAATTGCTGACTGGAGAAAGAAAACGTGGTATGTATACACCATGACATACTATGCAGCCATTAAAGAATGAGATCATGTCTTTTGCAGCAACATAGATGGGAGTGGAGACTGCTATCCTAAGTGAATTAATGCAGGAACAGAAAACCAAATACTGCATGTTCTCTCTTACAAGCGGGCACTAAACATTGAGTACACATGGACACAAAGATGGGAACAAACACCGGGCCTATTTGAGGGTGGAGGCTGGGAGGAGGGTGAGGGTCAAAATGCTACCAATAGGTTCCTATGCTTATTATCTGGTTTATAAAATAAACTATACACCAAACCCCCATGACACAATGTATCTGTAAAACAAACCTGCACATGTAACCCTGAATCTAAAATAAACGTAGTTAAAAAAGGATTAGAAAGAACCACAATCCAGTCCTGTGTTCTGTGTGGTTTACATGTTCTCTCTGTCTCTCTCTCTCCCTCTCCTAAACTAAAGCAATCATTTGGCTTTATTATACACCTTCAGACAAATGTATATTAAAAACACATATCTGTGGCATTATAAACACTGGTTTATAATTTTATTTTCTTTCATTACTAAAACTTTCCCAGAGAAAATTCATAAAGTGAACAATTAGTAATTTAAAAATAAAAATTTAAAATAAATTAACCTGGACTCGTATCAAAAAAGAATTTTAAAAAGTTCCAAATGACATGAGGCATTGAGAAAATTCATATGATTTTTTTTCATGAAGAAAAGAAGCTAAGTACATGTTTTACATAAATTTTAAAGAGACAAAAATTCTTAAAAAGTCTCACTAGTTATCCAGGTTCTAAGGATCTTGGGATCATCTGTAAATGAATTATGGGGGCCTCCTTCATTTTGCAGTCAGCCAGAGAGGCATTTCATTTTATAGTTTTCTCCCTCAAGATGGCAAAGCTCGAAGGGCACCTTATAATTCAATTATATTATAAGTACCCCTAAGAATTTTAATTACATCAAACAGATGAGTTTAATTCTTGAATTTCTATGAGATACACTTGAATAAACATGAATTTAAGTTTTGAGTCCTACTTTCCCTTTGAACAAAAGAAAACATATGGATGATACTGTCTTAGATCTTAAAGAAAGTAAACAATTTTACTCTCCTCACAGCAAGTTCTCTAAGGGAACTGTCTCTTAACCAACTCACAAAAATACTTTGGCAATCTCGTTAGACACAGTTTCATCTACAAAATATGCTCAGAAAGGAGACGAAGAAGTCTTCAGGAAATTTTTCATCACTTCTCTAGCTTATGATTTCCTAATGTCTTCTTAACTCAAGCCTATACCACTGTCAGAGTCTACAAAATCAAGCAAGAGTATTAACAGAATAAAAAAGGGACAAACAGTCCAATGTCAATAGAAGAACTGCATTTCCATCTATTCCTCACTCCTTTATATAAAGAATCAGATCCACTAAGCAGGTTGAATTCAAACCCAACTAATAAATAAATAAATAAAGTCTAATTTTTTTTTCTACTTTGCTTGATGGAGAACCACTTCCAAGTAATCTTCTCAGAAGAAAGCCTTAATACATGTAGGGGGAAAATATCCTCTATTCCATACCTCTGCCCTTACAGGTCTTCAAAATGCAAACTACCATACTAAAATTCTGAGAATTAGTTCAGTGAAGAAATCTATCTATGCCTTTAACTCATCATATTTGAAAATTATTGGACGGAGAGCTCTATTTTCTACGGATTTAATACCAGTCATAACAACATTTCCAGATTACATCTTGAGCAACTCTTCGGTATAAACAATAAATATACTTAGCAAAATTGTATTCCAAGATAATATATTTATTTAATTATTGTGCTAATTAAATTATAAAGATTATAGTGTTACCAAATAGTTTTCCTGTACTAGAGAACATCTATACTGTAATATATATACATATATATATAAATTGATAACAATTTTACATCTGATATCACATGATTAGTTTTTTTTCAAACACAGATGCTTATGATAATGTGTTAGAACATTTTAGGAATATTGTAAATTAGTTCTAATTGGCCTGCATTAATTGATTTAGTTTTTCAATCATCATGGCAGACATGGAGATAAAATAATATTAATACATTTAATAATAATGATTTGTCATTAACATTTACTAAATACTTTCTATTAACTTCACATGAGTTATCTCAGTTTATCCTGAATATTGCCCTATTGAGGTAGACTAATGATGTTTCTGTCTTCCAGCATGGAAAACTACTGCAGAGAGTAATTTGCCCAATGTCTCATCATTATTAAAACATGGCTGAAATTTGAAACTCAGCATTCTGGCTTCAGAATCTGGGCTCTTAAACGTATTATGTAGTAAAGCTAGTAATATAGAAATGAATAAGACAGACTTTCCTTAAAGAGTTTAAAGTCCAACGAGATAGCCAGGCATATAAATAGATACGCGAAATTAAGTGGATTATAACAGTAAAAGTTAAATGAGAAAAAAGAAGGGAACGTACATGAGCTGGTGGGGAAAAAAATGAGTTTATCTGGCTAGAGTGGCATGGGTCATCTAGGTAATGGTATTCAACAAAGAACAGATAATACTGGTGTGAGCTACAGAAAGAATTTAGAGTGATAATATAATTAATTTGAGAGACTATAAGTTGAAATCAAGGAGATCATGTAAAGCAAAAAGATAATATGAACACAGATAAATCCTGGGGAAATCAGCAATTAATCTGTGATATTAAGGAGTGGATGTACTTTTTGCTAATGTCTCCAATGAACAGCAAACATTAATCAATTCATTTATACTGCTCATTTGATAATATGGCTAGGCTATATGGGGAACAATATAAATGATAAAATAAATATATTTTTAAAAATTCTATAATGGATTTGGCATACAGTTTTATTTGATTCAATTAACTTTGACAAATGTAACTTATAAAAGAAAGGAGTAGAATTTCTTTTCAATCTGACTCTCTTTGTTAAGAATCAGATCAATTACAATTAATCTGTGATCTGTGAGTGGTCAGGGAGTAACTGCCAGAATGATGAGAAGTGCATTCTCAGGGCTCAACACACTAACGTCGTCCCTGCGATAAAATATTTTTATTGAAGTGCAAAGTAGCTTAGAGAGAATTATTAATGAAAGTCACATTTTACTGCAAAAGTAATATAAATTCAAATCTTTTCTAATTTCTCACATCAACTTTATAAAGATAGACAAAAACTTTCTAAATTAGCAAGAATATGAAATTAGAAAAGTGCTTTAAAATTTTATTACAATTTAAGGTCTGATATAGCCTTTTTTCTACTCTAACTCTCAATTTCATGTACAAATGGGCATTTGTACATTTGGATGTCTATGTGAGGGGGTAAGCTGTGTATGTGTAAAACTAAATTGATAAGGCAATTTTTTGACAACTTAGCCTCCTAGATGTAGCCATCAACAGTTTCATTTTATGTTTTTAAATAAATGACCTTTACGTTTCATAAAATATAATATCGCCCACTCAATTCCAATGCTTCAGACAGCTTTTCTCTACAGTGTGTACTTTCTGTACTGAAAAATGCTGGAGTGCATATTTATTGAAAGTTGTCTCTGTTAATGATCAAAAAAAGTCAACACTTCCATTCTTTTTTTTTTCATTGTTTCAGGAATAATTGTGTCCTCACCTCCCCACCAGTTTATCTCATATTCACTCCGCCTTTCAAGAATATTGTTTGGTATCCAATATTTATAGAACATTTATAGAACATTACTCAAGTGTTGAATTTTAATACAGCATTCCCATATTTTTCTTTCCTACATTGCTGATTCTTGACATCTAGCTTGCATTGTCTCTGCGCTGTCCCCCTTCTGTTATTCCCTGCAATGTCTATTTATGGAATACTATGCTTTATTCAGTGATGAATGTTTTTTTTCCAAGTTGGATAAATAAATATCAATTCAGTGAATTTTTCTAAATGGTAATTATGGCAAAAAAAATAATGTTTCAAAGCATGGTTGCATTTAAACAGTAGTGGTTCTTTGGGCAGCTATGTGGGAAAGGTGAGAATGGCATGTGTGAATCTTAACTCACATTATGAATGAGGATATGGTGTTTTCTAAGGTAGTGTTTGAAATAATTGTTAGTTTACATAAACCGGAAGAAAAAGAGATATAGTGTTGCGAATAAAGAGAAAGAGATAACTTTCATATTAATAGTATAAAATTAATCTACTTCACCGTTTCATGTAATGTATTGAAAAGTAATATTTAGAAAAGAAAAGTAAAAGTAGCTAATAATGAAAAGTAGTTTGTCACTGGGAGGATTTTTTTCTCAATAAAGATATTTTCTTATTACTTCCAGAATGGCAAAAATCAAAATAATATGGTTATTTAACATAAAAATAAAATATTAGCAGAAGATATACTTAGTGGTTTGTGCTTCCTAAATTCTTAAGGTCTGTAAATAATATATTTCACAGTAAAAAAGGCACTGGCAGGTATATAAACTCTTTTAGTTGGGAGGAATCTGAAGAGAAGATATTGGATGATATATGTTGAAAACTACTGTGTTTTAAAATCAGATAATATGTTAGCAAGCTAGCAAATTATCTTGGTCAACTATGTTATTTTATAAGTGAAAAAACAGGCCAAGAGAGATAAATAAATAGACCGGTGATGTATGACAATAAGAGGTTTCATAACTTCTCGATCTGGGAACATTTTAGTCTGCCATGCTGCTACCTGTTTGTTTTACTGAGACCCTGAGACTACATAACACAACAAATATGTGTTTTAGAACAAAGTGAGGAGAAGACACTACTAAATTGGGGAATTCATCATTCTCGTAAAGTCATAGAAAAGAAAGATTTCTCTTTTCCCAGCAAGTAGGAGATAGAATAGAGAGGATGATGTGGGGAAGAGGGAATGTTTTCGTAGCATATTGGATTCATTTTCCATTGAAGACTTCAAACACACTGGAAATTTGCTGCAGTGGATTCAGCACAAAATTGTGTCAGAGCAGAACTCTGCTGGATCCCAATGTTAAAAAAACCTGTCAGAAATCAGCATGACTTCTGCTTCATAGATTCTCTAGATATTGAACGGCTTTCTGAAAGGTTAAAAAAAAAAATCGTAGTGTTAGAAGCCTGTGCAGGGCTATAGTTCACAAAAGGTGGGTCTCCTACTGTGCAAGGCAAGATCTTGCTGTGTAAGCCTCCTTAGAGCAGAATTTCAATTTTAAAGCAATCCGTGTGCCATGTTATTGTAAGATTTCCTTATTTCTCACAAATTACCTAACTTAAACGAGGTACTAACACAGAGTAATTCACTTGACATATAGGAATTAAATATAAACACAAACATATAAATATATTTTTATGCATGAGAGAAAGTATTCATTTTATTTTTCAATGAAATTACAGATAATATCTTGTATGAAAGATTGCTAGAGCCTGAGAAACCTACAATGACAGATGCTTATTTATTTTTGGAATTCAACTTGTGAGGCTTTAACAGTCATCTATGAACTGAATTAATTTTTTATGCTCTAGTACCATTTTTTTTTGCCAAAGTAACTGCTTGACATTATAGAAGACTCATTTATTTAGGGAGATGTTTCTTATATGGAAAAAGGGATTATCCTATCTTTTCTGAGAAAATGTGAGGTTTCTGTATTTTTAAAAATTCATTTGCCACAGTTAGATAATTTAATATGATTGTATCTGTAACTCTTTAATAATCAATAAATTATCTTTAGCAATAGAAATAGCTACTCATTTTACTTTTCAGGTGTGGAACAGGAACATAGTTTGCAATGTGGAATATGAAGATAAATGTAGCAGTACTTGCTTTAGATAAGTAATATTGAATACCAAAGAAAATTATGGCCAAACTATCAAAGATGACTAATAGCACATGTAGAATTTGATTAATAGTATAAAATAAGAATAAAAAAACTTGTGGTTTGTAATAATCAGATTTGAGATAAATTATGCAACTTGTCCTCATTTTATAAATATAGCTATTATTGACTGTAATTAGTCATCATTTTTGTAATATTACTTAAAAGTTCAGTACTAATATGTAGTGTTGTAGCAAACTGAAAACTTTGGAACAGAATAAAATGTTTAATACATTGAAGAATATAATTTAAAAATAATATTCAATGCATTCTAACTTCAAATACAAATAAACATCAAAATATAAAGTTTGAGTGCCAAATTGTTAGCTCCTCTTTTTGCATTTTTTCTATAAATCACACCAATTTGTGACAACACAAAACAAGGATTATTTTAAAAGAACATTATTTATGCTAAAAGGGGAAAAATGAATTAGAGAAAGATTATATTCACAGAATAGTGAATGAAATGTATCAATTATCACAAGTTCAAGTCATCACATAAACCTATTGTAAATGCTTTTTCATAGACTTTTAGCTTTTACATCACGAGGCAAAATTTTTCTATTTAAAAGTATCAATGATATTGTGAATATCTTTATGCTCTCTCCATCTCTATTATTCAAGTAGAGTTACTCACATCATTGCCTTTATCACATTTACGTTCCCTAGAATGATTAGGACGATAATATGTAATCACCCAGTCTCTACTTGTTCTAGTATATTATATTTGATTCTGCTTATGTAATATATATTTTGGGTCAAAATAGTTTTTCCTGTGTACTGTTTGGTACAATCATTCCACTATAGGTCAGCTTCCCTATCTCAAAACATTAGGACCTCCATCCTACATTTGGCTACCGTGGATTATTGCAACACAAAGTATATTTAAATAATTAATGAATGCAGAAATGCTCTTTATTTTTAAATAATTATATTTAATTTTGAGGATGTAATTTGCTATAGATCTTTCAAAATGACTATCTATATGGAATCATATCGTTAGTGAAAGTGCAATTCAAAGCTCCTTTGCTGTGCAAGTGTGGTATTTAGACAATTCAAAGATCAGTTTTAGCCTGTTTCCTTTGCCAGGAAGCTGTTTCTCTTCAAGCCTTGCCCTCAAGATTCCCACAGGTAGCTGGAGTCTTAAATTGATGAGTAAGAAACTGCTGACTATATGTTTCAGACGACTTCTTCACTGGGTAATTGTCAATAATTATAACTAAGCTTATTCATAAAGGAGAGGATTCTACACCCTGGCTAATGTTCTAAAAGCATTAGGATGTGAACTCAACAGCCTCACAAGACCTGCATCTCCTGTTTTGGGTGTGGAGAGAATGATCCACACAGCTCGTTTCCACTTGTAGGTATATGTAACGATGGTCCAGAGAACTGTGGTGCTATTCTCTGTGCTCAGCTCATTGATAGTCTATGGTTTCCCTTTGGGGAAACAGAGGAAAGTCTTATGTCTTGGAGAACAAGTAATATCGGCATTGACTCTGTAGGTATGGCACACTGACATTCAAGCCTATTTCCTTATTTTTAATAATGTAAATTTAAAAATCATACAAGTGATACAAAAGGTGAACAGTTCCTTTCTACCACAGAAACAGGTCAGCTTGTGGCTACTACTAAGACCTCAATACTAATTCATAGGTTATGCGTACTATGTACCAACAAAAATTAAAAATAAAACTTTTTCATAAAAGAATGCATAGGCCATAATAATGTCCAAAGAACATTAATATCTGTGGAAATTTAAGCTAATTATCTGTGTTCCCTCTTTACTAGCTTTTTAACAAAAAATTTTGTTCTGCTTGAATAGGTTCTAATTTTATACAAACTTTATTTGCTTAGTTAATTACTTTTGCTTCTGAAGTTATTTCTCTAAAGAAATTACTAGCAGTTTGGAAAGCATGCTGTTCAGAATTGTTTTGACATATGTGGAAAGAAAAAATGATGCTGAAAATATCAAACAAATGCCTTTAGTTTGGAACATTCATCTTTAAACATCTGTTAATACAATTGGTATTGCAACAGAATGCAAACAAATTTCTCACTTTTGAACCCCAGTAGGGCTGAAACATATAAAATTTATAACAAGTCAGACGTGCCCTAGACTCAATTCCCAAGAATGCTTTGCCCAGGCTCACCAATAGACCACTTGGAACATATAAACCTCTACTTAAAATTGTATCCTGAATTTATGATTTGAAAAGCCTGCTATTTGTGGTATGCTTTCATCAGCATTCTCGTCTTATATTTTGACCATCTCAAATGACAGCCTTTAAAAATCATAGGTACTGTTATTATTTACACACCACTAAAGAACTATTATCTCAGTTGAGCTCTTTGAAAAAGAACTACAATATATTTACTAACTTTCGACTCATAATTCTAAGTTGTGTTTGTCTTACTTTAGCTGCAGACTTTTTGTCTTTAATTTTCATTTTTTCAGCCCTCATACAGTGTCTTAGAAGATTCAATTTTCTTTGTTGAGGAAACACACAGAGCAAATTTCCATGTAAGTTATTTCATCTTCTTTAAAGCCATCCCAAAACCAGAAGCATGGCTTTTGACTTCATCCATGACCCCAGTATTTGCAGCAAGTATGTTCAGAGTGAGAAGCTAGTAGGCAGGACTGTAATGACAATGTCTCTCTGTTGTCCTCACAAAGCGGCTACCTGAACACACTCTTTAAATGTGTTTCAGAAGCCTGTAACAAGCCATAAAGTGCTGTCACTTCTTACAGCTCATCAAGGCATTTCATTTGATGACGTCATTGTGTTGCTAGCGCAAAAACCATACGCTGTGATTTAAAAAATAATAGAGGTTATCTATCAGTTTTAATTAAAAGACTATCATGACATACTAAAGAGCAGTGTCTCCAGAAGGCTAGCCCCTCAAATTGCTAATTAACACATTCAACTGGATAATGTAAAGACACTTGACTTTATTACTAATGTCACAACACCCACAATAACAATTAAATAAGATGTTCATTAACTTACCATGCTATTTAGAATCTCAACGTTTATATCGATTTCTAAGTGTTTTCAATTTTCAATTGTGAATTTGAGGAATTTATTGAAAGTAACGTTAACAAACATTAAAACATTTGACTCACTCAAAATTCAATATCATATAGCATCTTCAATAATTGTAACCTCAGACATTCTAGATTGTTTTACTTTTTAACTTAATATTAGTGCAGGAGCATATAGTATTGTTTCACAGTGACTTACATACTACAAATTCAGAATGTATATTCCAAATTTGTTACAGTAGTTTTAATTACCTCATATTAGGTGGGCTTTTTGTTTATACATTTGTCTTTCTCTTTTGAAAGTCAAGTCCATGAGAGCAGAAATTTGTTGATTCCCTGTTGTATCCAGTCTCATTCCTAAGCTTAGGAGAGTACCTGATACATTTGTCCAATAAAAAATTAATAAATATAATATTGTGCCACTATTTCATGAGATTATATAATATATAAATAATAATTTAGTTGTATTCAAGTTATTGTTTTGACAAATATCTTTTTAATAGAATATATTGAATTATTCAGAATGAAAAAATATGAGATATTTAACAACTTCAAATGTTTTTTCAGGAAAGTAAGGTATTTTCATTATGACTAACAAAGTATACCTTTATTCCCAGAAATCTCTAAACCTTTGCTTAAACTCATCAATTTAACTTTTCGTATTTCACTAACTTTTGTAGTGCTTTCTTATGTTCAAATTTGAGTTTCTCTAAATTCTTGAATACACATACATATCTTGTTTCGTTATATAAAATGAATGTGTAAAATATGCCTGCACATGTATATGTATATTCTTGGACAATTTGAGTCTGATGTTTTCAACAATTATCCCAAATATCTGCTTCAACCTGCTCATTATTGTGCATTCATCACAATCACTCTGATTATTTTAACACATGACTATTTAAATTGTATTTACTAAATTTGTAATGGATATATTATTGTCTTTAAAACATACCACTGTGTATGATATCTGCAGAAATAACAGTATAATCAACATAAAGATATAAATCAACTGTAGGCACAGAAGGAAATATAACTTGAATTGCAATATTAATATTACCTGTAAATACAATAAAGTTAATGTTCAAAGCTACAGAATATTATTTTGATTACTCTTTTCTAAGGCTATTAAAAAATCCACCCTGACCAGCCTTTTGTTTATACAAACATCCCTCACTCCGTATGTTTGATATATCCTTTTCTCTTTTCTCTTTCTTTCTTTTTTTTTTTTTTGAGACAGAGTCTTGTTCTATCACCCAGGCTGGAGTGCAGTGGTTCAATCTCTGCTCACTGCAACCTCTGCCTCCCAGGTTTAAGCTATTCTCCTACCTCAGCCTCCCAAGTAGCTTGGATTACAGGTGTCCAACAACACACCCAGTTAATTTTTGTATTTTTAGTAGAGACGAGGTTTTGCCATGTTGGCCAGGCTGATCTCGAACTCCTGACCTCAAGTTATCCGCCTGCCTCAGCCTCCCAAAATGCTGGGATTACAGTCATTAGCCACGACACCCAGTCCTGATACATCATTTTCTATTTCTCTTAAAAGCATTAGATTGGAGGGATGGTTGTTTGTCTTATTAGAAAAATGTATTCACAAAAACATACAGTGACAGTAGTACAGATGAAAAGCACATATTCTACCAAAAGTTATTTATGGGAAATTATAAGTACATTGGATTATTTTTCTAATTAACTAGAAGTAAAAATATTTTTTTAATTATTATTATTATACTTTAAGTTCTAGGGTACATGTGCATAACGTGCAGGTTTGTTACATATGTATACTTGTGCCATGTTGCTGTGCTGCACCCATCAACTCGTCAGCACCCATCAACTCGTCATTTACATCAGGTATAACTCCCAATGCAATCCCTCCCCTTCCCCCTCCCCCCTCCCCATGATAGGCCCCGGTGTGTGATGTTCCCCTTCCTGAGTCCAAGTGATCTCATTGTTCAGTTCCCACCTATGAGTGAGAACATGCGGTGTTTGGTTTTCTGTTCTTGTGATAGTTTGCTAAGAATGATGGTTTCCAGCTGCATCCATGTCCCTACAAAGGACACAAACTCATCCTTTTTTTATGGCTGCATAGTATTCCATGGTGTATATGTGCCACATTTTCTGAATCTAGTCTGTCACTGATGGACATTTGGGTTGATTCCAAGTCTTTGCTATTGTGAATAGTGCCACAATAAACATACGTGTGCATGTGTCTTTATAGCAGCATGATTTATAATCCTTTGGGTATATCCCCAGTAATGGGATGGCTGGGTCATATGTAAAAATATTTTTAATTTGTCTTTAAATTTATTTGTTTACTTATTTATATCATATTATTTATTTATTTATTTATTTATTTTTGAGACAGGATCTCACTCTATCGCCCAGGCTGCACTGCAGTGGCACAATCACTGTTCACTGCAGCCTCCACCTCCCATGCTCAAGTGTTCCTCCCACCTCAGCCTCCTGAGTAGATGGGACTACAGGCACATGCCACTGCCCCAGCTAATTTTTTCTTTTTTTTTTTAATTTTGTAGAGACAGGGTCTTGCTATGTTACTCAGGCTGGTATTGAAATCCTGAGCTCAATAAATCCTCCCACCTCAGGCTTCAAAAATCCTGGGATTAAAGGCATGACCCACTGTTCCTAGCCTAAATTTGTTTTCTTTAAGCATCACTCTGTGATGCTTATATATGTGATTATATATTATATATAAGTTAGCTAAATTACTCATCAAGGTAGACATGCGTACTTTAGGTTGATGCACACTCATAGTTATTTGTTTACTTTGTAGAAAATTGGTTTCAAGATTATCTCACTGCAAAACTGTAAAAATTTTTATCATTTTTTTCTTTTTTTTTTTTTTTTTTTGAGACAGAGTCTTGCTCTGTCACCCAGGCTGGAGTGCAGTGGCCCAATCTCGGCTCACTGCAAACTCCGCCTCCTGCGTTCACTCCATTCTCCTGCCTCAGCCTCCTGAGTAGCTGGGACTACAGGTGCCCGCCACCACGCCCGGCTAATTTTTTTGTGTTTTTAGTAGAGACGGGGTTTCACCATGTTAGCCAGGATGATCTAAATCTCCTGACCTCGTGATCCTCCCACCTCGTTCTCCGAAAGAAATTTTTATCATTTTTAAGATACCATAACTGAGTTGTCTAAATAACAAACCCTGATTTATGCATGTAAAATTTTATATAGTCTTCTAAATTCACTATATATAGTATGAGTTTTCAACCCTTGTTACTCAATATGTTAAAATGTTAATTAGATCAATGTTTCTTGTTCCAGAGTAGTGAATCATTGAAATGAAGCAAATAATCTGTAACCCAATGATTAATAATGAGTGTGTATAAACAATTTATACATTGCCACATTCTCACTTCAACTTTTGGTATCTTTCTTTCTTTAAGTAGAAGAGTAAGATAATATCAAATCAAGCTCATTCATTCATTCAAAAATATTTTAAACACTATTTCATATACTCCTAATGAGTGTGTTACCTGTTATATATTATAGCAAAGAAAAATAATAATTTAATTCTCCGAACCATTGATATAAACAATAAAATTTGACCCATTATTTTTCTTTAGAACACATGACAGTCTTCTTATTGTGGCTCAAGGACATTTTGTGAACTCAGTGATGTCATCAGCAAACTATTTTATCTGCCACTTGCCACTTGCATTAGTAAATATTTTGTTTTATCCAACTTTATCTTTAAAAAGATAATTATAAGCTTGACCTAACTTCCTTCTTATTAAAGCCACTTTTAGTTGCATTTCTCTGATGTGCAATTGAAAGCTGTTTGGCTGGTAAACTAAAACTCATTCAAAAATGAGTACTATGAAATTGTACTTGATAATGCATAGAACAAAGTTTTTAAGTGTGAAAAATTTTAAATGTTGAGTAAATTTTTTTTGTTGTTATTTTGTGTAATTCCCATCCCATGGATCTTACTTTACATTGTTGTTAAACACAAGTAATGTATCTATTTTCAAGATAATCTAAGTTATTTAAAATAAATTTTAAAGACCCAAAACAATTAATTGCAAGAAGTTAAGGTACTGCCTTTCTAAAGCAACAGGCAATTTTGGAAACAACTTGAAGGTGATTAAGTCTCTCAAATAGATTATACTCCTGTTTAATTACCCTTAAAAAAGAGATTATTTTTATTTTATAGAGAAAAATATGAATCAAGTTAGCATGTTTCTACACATGTATATGAATGCAACAATATCCACTACCCCAAAGATAAAAGTTACAATATTAGGAATTAAATAAAAAATTGCCAGTCATTCAAAAAAACATTAAAATATGACCTAAAATAATAATATAATAAATCAATTACAACTTCCCACAGGTGTAGTAAATTGTAGGATTATTAAAAAAGGACATTTAAAGATTTATTATAACTATATCCCATATAGTCAAGAGAATAGAAAAAAGAATGGACAGGTAGAGTGGAAACAAGAAAGATATAAAAGATCCAAACTGAACTTCTAGTAAAAGAAACTCCAGTAACTGAAATAGAAAATACACTGCATGAAATTAACAACAATTAGACATTGCAGAAGGGAAGATCAGTGAACTTAATAACAAAGTAAAAGCAATATCCAACATAACATGGATAAAAAAGGAACATTTACAAATGAATAAAACGTTAGTGACCTAGAAGATAACTTCAGATGCCATTGTAATACCTGAAGGAAAAAAGAGAGGATGAAGGTGAACACATTAAAAATTGAGGAAGTACAGCTACAATTTATCAAGTTAGATTAAACCATCTAAATTCATACTGAAGCAGCTCAACAAGCCCAAAGCACAAGAAACATACAGAAAAATACACCAAGTCACATGACAATAAACTCAAAAACAGTAAATATTAGAAATTCATAAATGACCACAGAGGAAAAACACATATTATATACAGAGAATAAAGACAAGGATTAGAACGGATCACTTGTTAGAAATAATATAAGCAAAAATACAGCTGAGAATTTTATTTGAAATAGTAAAAGGCAAATAAATAACCTCTGTGGCTATCATTCCTTACCCAGAATAATATATTTCAAAAATGAAGAAAAAATACTTTTTTTCTGACATGAAAGTGTGAAAAGAATAATCACCAGCAGAATTACACTACAAGGAGGGAATCCTAAAATAAGTCTTACAAGCAGAAGTAACATGATATCAGATGGATATCGGGTTAAAAAAAATAAAACTCAAAGACCAGAAACAGAGCAGCAACTCTGTATGTAAGCACAAAGATTTCTGAAAGGATTAATGGTTGTCTAAAGGAAAAGTAAGAAAACTGTATTGTTGTAGAATTATGTAAAAATAAAATCTGTGGCAACAATAGCTCAAAAAACAGAGGAAAGAAGTCTGAAAACTGTGACTTTCACTATATATGAAATTATATGAGTTGATAATAGTCTGTGATAGGAAAACTTGCGACTGGGTGTGGTGGCTCATGACTGTAATCCCAGCGCTTTGGGAGACTGAGGCGGGTGGATCACCTAAGGTCAGGAGTTCGAGACCAGCCTGGCCAACATGGTGAAACTCCATCTCTACTAAATCTAAAAAAATTAGCTGGGCTTGGTGGCAGGCTCTTGTAATCCCACTCAGGAGGCTGAGGCAGGAGAATCGCTTGAACTTGGGAGGCGGAGATTGCAGTGGGCCAAGATCGCACCATTGCACTCCAGCCCAGATGACAAAAGTGAAACTCTATCTCAAAAAAAAAAAAAAAAAAGAAAGAAAGAAAGAAAACATGCATACTTTAAACCTCAACATAAACCAGCGAATATCAAAACAGTTATAATCTAATATATTATTTTTTTCTTGCTGCATAACAATATACCATATGCTCAGTAGCTTTCAACAATTTATATCTATTATTTTATAGTTGCCTGGTGTTAGAAGTACAGACATGTTTTAGCTGGGCTATCTGGATAGGGCCTCACAAGACTACAATCAACATGTCAGTTAGGATTGTGTTCTCATCTAAATCCAAAGATCGTCTTCCAAACTCACATGACTGTTGGCAGAATTTATTTCCTTTCAACTATAAAACTCATGGCAGCTTTCTTCTTAAAAGTCAGCAGGAAAGTGTCTTTCTGATCCCCAGATTATCTACTAAAGGACCTATCTGATTAAGCCATGCCCATTCTGGATTATTTACCTTTGATTGACTTAAAGTTAACTAATTAGGGGGGCCTTAGTTACATCTGGAATTTTTTTTTACAGGTTCCTTAAATGTATTCTAATCATAGGAAACAGAAAAGGGAGTAGGAATAGCTATACTTAATAAAATAGACTTTAAATCAACAACAGTAAAAAATGACAAAGAAGGTTATGATATAGTCCTAAAGGGATCAATGCAACGAGAGGATATAACAATTCTAAATGTATATGCACCAAACACTGGAGCATCCAGGTTGATAAAACAAATATTGCTAGATCTGAGAAAAGAGAGAGACAGGTATATAATAATAACAGGGGATTTCAACATCCTACTGACATCATTAGACTGATAATCAAGGCAGAAAACTAACAAAGAAATACTGGACTTAAATCAGACTTTAAACCAAATGGACCTAGCAGACATTTACAAATCACACTACCCAACAACTACTGAATATACACTCCTCTCATCAGTGCATGGAACATTCTCGAAGATACAACATATGTTGGGCCATAAAACACAACTTGATAATTTTTTTTAAATATTAGTTATATAAACTGTCTCATCAGAGCATAGTGAAATAAAATTAGAAATTAATTCTAAGAGGAAATCTTAAAACAACACAAATTAATGGAAAGTAAACAACATGCTCCTGAATAATTTTTGAGTCAACGACAAAACTAAGGTGAAAACTTAAAAATATTTTGAAACAAATAAAAATGGAGACACAGCATAGCAAAACCTTACATACAACAAAAGCAGTGCTAAGAGGGAAGTGTATAGCACTAAATGTCTAGATCAAAAGAAATACAGATCATGAATTAATAACCTGATGACACTCCTCAAAGAATAAGAAAAACAAGAAACAACCAAACACAAAGCTAGCAGAATAAAATAAATTACAAAGGTCAGATCAGACCTAAATGAAATTGAGAAAAATATACAAAGGATCAACAAAGTTAATAGTTGGTTATATGAAAAGATAACCAAAATTGATAGTCTGCTAGACTATCTAAAAAAAGAAGAGAAATTTTAAAAACACACAGGTACAAAATCTAGAAATGAGAAAAGAAACATGAAAACTGATACCATAGAAACACAAAAGATCATCAGTGACTACTATGAAAAACTGTGCTCACAAACTAGAAAATCTAGAGGAAATGGGTAAGTTCAGTAAACATACAACCTTTCAAGATTAAATCTGGAAGAAATAAAAATGCTAAAGAGACTAATACCAAATACGAGATTGAATCAGTAATAAAATTCAGCAACAATGACAACAAATACAAAACAAAATCAGGTAAATTCACAACCAAATTCTACAAAATGTACAGAGAACTGACACCAATCCTGTGGAAATTGTTCCAAAAACTCTGAGAACATAATTCTTCCCCTCTCGTAGTTTGAAGCCAGAATCATCCTAATAGAAATCCAAGCAAGGACACACAATGAGAAAGACAACTACAGATCAACCTCCCTGATGAACACAGATTTAAAAACCCTCAAAAAACAAAAAAATTGGAAACCAAACCCGATAGCACATCAAAACAGTAGTACGTCATGATCAAGTGGGTTTTATTCCACATAAAAAAAGGATTATTCATTCTATGCCAGTCAAATGTAATTCACCACATAAACAGAATTAAAAACAAAAGCAATCTGATTATCTCAATGGATGCAAAAATTTGATAAAATTCAACCTTCATTCATGATTTAAAGCTCTTTGAAAAACTAGATATAGAAGGAATATGCCTCAAAATAATAAAAGCCATATACAATAGCCCACAGCCAATATCATACTATACAGAGAAGAAATTGAAAATATTTCCCCTAAGAACTGGAAGAAGACAAGGATGCTCACTTTCACCACTCCTATTCAACATTGCATTGGAGGTCCTAGCCAGAGCAATCAGGCCAGAGAAAGAAATAAAAGGTATCCAAATAGGAAAAAAGGAAGTTAAATTACTTGTTTACTGACAATATAATCTTGTAGCTAGAAAATCTTAAAGACTCTACCAAAAGACTTCTAAATTTGACAAATGAATTCAGTAGCAGTTCAGAATACAAAATCAACATACAGAGGTCTGTATAATTTCTTCAGACCAATAACAATCAAACTGCATACCAAATCAAGAGGTCAATCCCATTTACAATAGTTATAAAAGAAAGAATATATTTAACTGAGGAGTTAAAAGATGTATACAAAGAGAACTACAAAACACTGATGAAAGAAATTGTAGATGACCCAAACTGAAAAGCATCTCAGGCTCATTAATTGGAAGAATCTAAATTGTTAAAATAATCATACTCCCAAAAGCAATCTAAAAATTTAATGTAATTTCTGTCAAAATACCAATTCTGTTTTTCAGGGAAAAAATCATAAATTTCATATGGAAACAAACAAACAAGAGCTCAAACAGTCAAAGATATCATAAACAAAAAGAACAAAACTAGACGTTTCACAGTACTTGATTTTAAATTATATTGCAAAGTTACAGTAAACAAAGCAACATGATCTAGTATAAAAATACACATATAAATCAGTGGAAAAGAATGAAGAGCCAAAAAATAAAGCCATACCTATATCCACATACCAGGT
Source organism: Macaca fascicularis (assembly GCF_037993035.2). NCBI lineage: Eukaryota > Metazoa > Chordata > Mammalia > Primates > Cercopithecidae > Macaca > Macaca fascicularis. The sequence continues at coordinate 88,969,001 of NC_088380.1, read as the reverse complement.
AATCTTTGACAAAGTCAGACAAAAACATACACTGGAAAAAAAATCCTCTTAAATAAATGGTGCTGGAAAATTTTCATTTTTACATGCAGAAAAATTAAATTGGACCACATCTTTCACTGTATACAAAAATTAGCTCAAGGTTAATTAAATACTTAATGCAAGACCTTAAACTATACAAGCCCTAGATGAAAATCTCTTCTGGACATTGGCCTAGAACAGGAATTTATGACTAAGACCTCAAAAGCTAATGCAACAGAAACAAAAATAAACAAATGGACTTAATGAAACTAAAAATCTTCTGGCTGCAAAAACAATAAAAGAGTGAATAGAAACCTGCAGAATGACAGAAAATATTTGCAAATTATTCATATGATAAAGGACTAATGTCCAGATTCTATAAGGAACTCAACAACAAAATAATAATTCATTAAAATTTGTGCAAAGAACATAAACATTTTAGAAAGAAGACACAAAGGGCTAAGAAGCAAATCAGAAAATGCTCAACTTTACTAATCAGAGAAATCAAAATTAAAACAATAAGATATCATCTTACACCAGTCAGAATAGCTATTATTAAATATCAAAACTTACAAATGTTGGCAAGGATGTGGAAAAAGGTAATGCCTACACATTGTTGGGGGGGGATGTAAATTAATACAACTTTTATGGGAAAAAGTATGAAGATTTCTTAGAAAACAAAAAATACATCTACCATTTGATTTGGCATTCTCCCCTCCTGAGTATCTAGCCAAAGGATAATAAATCATTATATTAAAAAAATATCTACACTGGTATGTTTATTGCAGCACTATTCATGAAAGTAAAGATATGGAATCAATCTAAGTGTCTATAAATGGATGAATGGATAAAGAATAAGTGATGTATATTTATTTGTATCTATATATCTAGATATACATCTGTATCTATTGGTATATATATTTATATCTATATATATACCAAATATATAAATCTATATATATACCACATTTCTTTATCCATTCATCCATATATACATACATACATATGTATCCACATATATACATATATACACACACATTTTCTATATCCATTCATCCATATATACACACATACATATGTATCCACATATATACATATATACACACACACATTTTCTATATCCATTCATATATATAATATATATATATCCATTCATATATATAATATATTATTATTCATATATATTATATATATTATTCATATATATTTTATATATATATATATAAAACACACACACACACACACACACCTGCCTGGAGAATACTACTCTGACATAAAAAGAATGAAGTAATTTCTTTTGCAGCAACATGGCTGGAACCAGAGGCTAATATCTTAAGTGAAATAATTCAGAAAAGGAAAACCAAATACTGCATGTTTTTAGTTATAAATGGGAGTTAATAATATGTACACATGGACATGGGCATGGAGTATAACAATAGACATTAGAGCCTTGGCAATGTGAAAGAGTGGCAGGGGTGTGAGAAATGATTATTAATAAGTATATATATTATTAATAAGTACATATATACACACATTATTAATAAGTATATATATATATACACACATGCACACACATATATATATACATGTAAAACAATGTCTTTATCTCAATGGACACTTAGGTTTTTTCCATTTATTCGCTATTGTGAATAATGCTGCCATGAATATAGGAGGGCAGATATCCACATCTATAAATTTTTAAAAGTATAAATTTTCTATGTCAGCTGAAAGCAGTGATTATCAGATTGTATATAAGATCAAGACCTAACTATATGCTGCCTTATGTCTGCAGTGAAGAAATTCCTGCCTTATATTTCTTCACTGCAAATACAAGAGTACACATATGAATTTCTTCACTGCAAATACAAGTGTACACATAAAATAAATCATTATATTAAAAAAATACCTACACTGGTATGTTTATTGCAGCACTATTCACAAAAGTAAAGATATAGAATCAATGTAAGTGTCCATAAATGGATGAATGGATAAAGAAAAGGTTACATATGTTATATACAAAGATATAATATCCTAATGGTAATATAATGAGAGCAGCATTGACTATATTAATATCTTTTCATAGCAAACAATATTATCAGGAAGAAATAAAATAATTTTTAATGACAAATGGATCAGTTTGTCAAGATGACAGAAGGATGTGAAACAGTTTTGCATATCATAGTAGAGCTCCCATATACCAATCTACATATAGACAAATCTGACAAGTCTGTAAAGAGAAATGGACAAATCCACAATTTGAGTCAGAGATACTGGCATCACACTTTCAACAATTGATAGAAATAATTGACAGATTATCAGTAAGATTATAGAAGACGTGAATAAAACAAATAATTTCATTTATTTTACATTTATAGGGCACTTTATCCATCAATAGCAGAATATATATTCTTTTCAAGAGCATATAGAACATTTTCCAAGTTACTCTATTTTTCTGGAATATAAAAAATTTATAAGAATTTAAGTAATTCATACATAATATGCTCTAAAATTGAGTTAACTTAGAAATCAGTAATACAAAATATCTAGAAAATGACAAATATTTGGAAATTGGTAAGACTTCCAAATAGCTCATGTGTGAGAGAATAATTCAAACAAAAAATAGAAAATAATTAAATGAAATTTCCTTTACAAATTTAAAAATTGTGATTTCCAACTAAAGCAATAGTTACACTGGAAAATGCAACACTGTGTCTATATTAAAAAGAAAGAAATATTTCAAATTAATACCTTTGGCTCCTACCCTAAAAAAGAAACATCAGATGAAACTCAAAGTGGAAGAAATGAAAAAATAAAGATTAGAACAAAAATCTGTGAAATATGTTTTAAAATAGAGAAAATTAATAGCAACATAGCTGGTTCTTTTAGAAGATCATTGTGAACATCCAGAAAAATAATTGGGAAAAAGAAAAGGAGAATACAAAGTCCCAATATCAGGAATGAAACTGATACAGATTTACAAATATACAGCAAAAATTTATAGAAAAAATGAAAAGAGACATATCTACATTCATAGTTTCAAATTACAGTAACATTTTAACAGAAAAAATATGCATATAGGCGATGGCCATATAGAACAAGAACAGTCAATGTAGATCTTTTAGGTCATTTTAACAGTAAAATCAAATAATCTAATTAATATTTTTAGAAGACATCACCCAACAACATCAAAATACACACTCCTTAAGGTGAACACAGACTTTTCAACAAAAAGACTATAAAATACGGCTCGATACATTTCAAAAAACAATTGCTATGTTACAACGTATATCTTTACTGATCAAACAAATGAAAACTAGTATGCAATAACAAAAAGTTATCTAGAAGATACCTAAATATTCAGAAATTAAATATATATCTGAATACCGCTATGATTAAAACAGATAGCTTAAGGGAAATTAATTTCAATTGAATGATTATAAAAATACAGTACAATTTTTGGATTGCAGCAAAAGAATTTCAAGGAAAATTGTTAGGTATAAATGTTTCTACTAGAAAATTAATTTTAAATCAATTTTCTAAATTTCTAAATTAAAAAGTAAACCATACCAAACAATTAAAAGAAATTTAAACAGAAGAAACATAATTAAAAAGGAATATGCACAAGATGTTCATTTTTAATAACCCCAAACTGTAAATGATCAAATGTACATCAATAAGAGAATGTATAATTTTTTTCTATATTTATATATTGAAATCCTACTAAAAATTTTGAAAATTCATGAAATACACAAAAGCACCGATGAATCTCAAAAACATTATATTGAATAAGAGAAATCAGACAGATAATAGGATATAATGTATGCGTTCATTTGTATTGCTTAAGAACAAAACTCAGAACTAATTTCTGGTGCCAGAAATCGTAATATTGATTTCCTGTGGTGAATGGGAACTAAGTGGAGTGAGCATGACGGACGTTTCGGGAGTGGTGGAAATGTTCCACATCTTAATTAGGTTGTTGGTGACTTGTGTTTACATTCATCAAACCTCATTAAATTGTGGAATTAGAATATCTGTATTTTACTGTTTAAAATTTATCCTCAGTAAAAATACATATTTGGTTACCATTGCTAATTAAGTCAAATGAATGTTCTGATGTTACCTCTATATAGAACTATTATTTTACATTATATAGATGGCACTGTGACTACTTTTGCTATAGTTTTCAAACTATTCTGTAAGAATAAGATGGCAAGAATATATTAACAGATCTTTACTCAGGAAGCAACTGTTTAGCAATCTGTTAGTGCTGCTCTAACAAAACACCTAGGACTGGGTAATTTTTTTAAATGTAATCCATCTTTAATTTTTTTTATTATACTTTATGTTCTAGGATAATTTTTAAAGAACATAAACTCATTTCTCACAGCCCTGGAAGCTAGAAGTCCAAGATCAAAGCACTGGCAGGTTTGGTGTCTGATGAGAGCCTATCTGTACTTCCAAGATGGTGCCTTGTTACTGCATTCTCTGGAGGAGAGAAATGCTGTGTCCTCACATGTAAAAAAGGAAGGAAGGGCAAAAGGAGACAAATTCCCTCCATCAGCCCCCTTTGTAACTTGTGCAATTAATCTTTTCATAAAGATGGAAGCTTCACAATTTAAACATTTTCCAAAAGGCCCTACCTCTCAACACTGTTGCACTGGGGATTATTTTCCACACATGAATTTTGGGGACACATTCAAACCATACCTACTGATATTAAAGTTATTTTGGAGGACCAAATAGATGTCTTCCTTTCTAAGAGTATCATTTTTATTTATTTTTATTTTGAGGCCTAATTATTCTTTTCTTGTCTTTGTAGAAAGTCAATAAATCAATAGATAATCAGTAGTATACCACAAAGAGATCTGAAATCATGTAATTAATTATGGGTCCTTAAAAAACATGTTCTTGCAATTAATTCATTTATGCATTCATACATTTAACAAGAATATAAGTTTTTGTGAAGTTTCTAGATTTGTTCAGCCACTATAGATCTATTGATGACCACAAATAAAAGAACGTATCATTGTGGCATCAATTTTCATCTATTCTATAATTTTTCATTGCTTATTTTTAAAAGGATAGCAAATTTTATTTAGGTTGAAGTATAAGCAAATATAATATTACTTCATATATTTATTGAATGAGGCTTTTGCCATATGCCACTATCAGTCAGTGTTATTGTATCCCTTTATTTGCTTATTCTGAATAATTTTCTTATATATTCATAGGTTGGCTTACAATAAGAGGAAACAAAGACATCTACAAATATATTATTTGTATTCTGTAAGTTCTCTGTTTACAAATCCAGGTTTTTATGTATATGAAGTATATAGACATTGTATATTTGTGCTACTGTGCTATTGGTAAATTTTTGTTTATTATTTATTGCCTAGTCAATACACTATGATTGTATATATTTATGTGGCACAAATTGATGTTCTGATTCAGGTATATGTTATATAATGATCCAATCAGGGTAGTTAGCATATCCATCGCTTCATCCATGTATCATTTATTTGTTGTGGGAACATTTAGAAGCCTCTGTTTTACTTATTTTGTAGGTAGGTATTACCTACTTTACAGCCATTAGCTACAATGACTTCCTGTTGACTACTGTCACCCTACTGCACAATAGGACACCGTAATTTATTTCTTCTAATTGTAACTGTGTACTCTTTGACCAATCTCTCTTCATCTTCCTCTCCCTCCTCCCTTCCTCGGTCTCTAGTAAACACTATTCCATTCTCTATATCTATATTACAAACTTTGTTTTAGATTCCACATGCATGGGAGATATGTCTTATTACACTAAACATAATGTTCTCCTGGTTCATCCATATTATCACAAATGTCAGAAATTCATTTTTAAAGGATAAATGGTATTCCACTGTGTATATATACACCATATTTTCTTTATTCATTCATTGATTGTTGAACATTCAGGTTCACTCTGTATCTTGGCTATTATAAACAGTGCTGAAACAAACATGGCAGTGCAGACATCTCTTCAAAATACTAATTCAATTTTCAGGGGATATATATCCAGTAGTTGGATTGCTGGATCATACAGTAGTTCTATTTTCCAATTTTTGAGGAACATCCATACTGATTTCCATAATGGCTGTACTAATTTACAATTCCAACAGTGTGTAAGTGTTCTCTTTTCTCTATATCCTTGCTAACACTTGTTTACTTCATTTTTATTGGAGCCATTTTAACTGGAGTGAACTGTATCTCATTGTAGTTTTTACTTGCATTTTCATGATGGTCAGTGATGCTGAGCATTTTTTCATATACCAGTTAGCCGTTTATATATCCTCTTTTGAGAAATGTATATTAAGGTATTTGCTCATTTTTAATCAAGTTATTTAAGTTTTTTTTTTCTGTTAATTTGCTTATACAGCCTGGATATTTACCTCTTGTCAGATGTATACTTTGCAAATATTTTCTCTCATTCTGTAGTTTGTCTTGTCACTGTTAATTGTTTCATTTGCTGTGCAAAAGGTTTTTATTTTGAAGCAATTTCAGTTGTCTATTAAAAAAGCAGTAAATACTAAATAACAAATTCAGTAAAGCTACAGGACACAAAATAACTATACAAAAATCAGTTGTGTTTTCTATGTGCTGGTAGTGAACTATCTTTAAAAAAATCAAGAAACCAAATTTTACTTACAATAGCCACCAAAAAAAATAAGATAGCTAGGAATAAATTAACTAAGGAAGTAAAAGATATGTACACTGAAAACAATAAAACACTGATGAAAGAAATTGATGAAGACACAAAATATTGAAAGATATTCTATGTCCATGAATTGGAATCATTAATGTTGTTAAAATGGCCATACTGCCCAAAGTGATCTACAAATTTAATACAATCACTGTCAAAACACCAATGACCCTTCTTTATAGAAATAGAAAAAAAATCTCTCCTGAAATTCATATGAAACCACAAAAGACCTTGAAAACCAAAATCAATCTTGAGAAAAAAAGAGAAAGTCTAGAGGCATCGCATTATCTAACTTCAAAATATACCACAAAGCTATAGTAGCCAGAAGAGCATAAAAGTAAAGATAAACCAGTAAAACAGAATAAAGAGCCCAGAAATAAACCCAGGCACCTACAGCCAAATGATTTTTGACAAAGACGCCAAGAAAGCACTCTAGGCAAACATGATCCCTTTCATAAAGGCGCTCAAAAAATTGAATATCCACATGCAGAAGGATGAGACTAGACCCTCACCTCTCACAATATACAGAAATCAACTCAAAAAGGATTAAAGACACAAAATACAAAGCATGAAACTGTGAAACTAGTAGGAGAAATGGGAGAAATACTTTCAACATGAGGCCGGGTTAGGATTTTTAAAATAAGAGCTACTGGGTAGATTTAGCATGTGCGCGCGCACACACACACACACAAATAAGTAGCGTAAATACCAACTAGAATATCCCCTTAAACAATACATTTAAATAATGTAACCTTTCTTGGGAAAAAAATATATAAAAGACTGGTGTCTCACCACATGTTTAAAAAATGAGATATATAAAGCTTGGAGTTCGACTTAATATAAAATTAGGAGATTTCAGTCTCTATTAGCAAGGCTGTCTTTTTCATATTAACCAGTCTACTTTCTACCATTGTGATATACAAACCATACTCAAAAGTATTTTTAACATCTAAAGAAACAAGCAACTTATAGAGGAAGTGCAGAATGTTCAGGACAATCACTTGGCTAACTCATTCTAAATTTTATCTAGAGAAGGCCCAAACAAAAACAAACAAACAAAAAAATTGTCACCAGGAATTTGCATCCACCAATGTGTTCTATATTAGAAGCTACAACTTTGGAATAAATTGCTGCTGTAGTGCAGTGTCGAAATTGTTTCAAATATGCATTTACACGCCGTGGTGCTCTAGATGGCAACACGGGGTAGGCTGACAATTGCTGCTTACAATTCTATAACTTCAGAATAAAAGTAAGAATAAATTGATATGAATTTATAAAGTGTTTTCAAGCCACTCAGAAATCTTTGCACAAAATATGATAATACCAAATAGGGAAATTTTATTTCTTTCAAAATAAATATTTTAGCAAAGATCCTTCTATTTTACCTAGGTTTACACAAAATAAAAGTTATAGCTGATGATTGCCCAGCAGTTTCAATACATTTCTTTTTTTGTGATGTATTACACATTTATCATGACATACAGATAGAATTTACCATATACTCATCATCTCTTCAGTTCACCTCTGTACTGCTAAAGTATATGGTGATTGACAAGCCATTGTTCACCCTTTATAATTAATTAAAACATCACTACAGCATAGGTTATAAGAATTAAAACTTAGATTAAACAATATTATCTCCTTAGAAAATATGCTTTATTGTCTATATTTTTCAATACCCTGTATTTTTCTGTATCACTTTATTTTTTCTTTAAACATTTTTGGTAATTCTTTATATAATGTTTATCCATCTTTTAGAATGTTGAACTCCCTAATTATAAGAATTACACACATATCTAGCATTTCTGGTATCTGAAAAGGTGCCCAACATGGAATAAGCCATAAATAGGTAAGTATTGAATGATAGATTGCTAATTTAATTAGCATGAGCTGTATTTGTGGAAGACTTTTATTAGGTTTGAAAAAGATGGGCTATATTGGATAGCTGTGTCCTGTATTGCTGCCGTCACAGAAATGGCTGGGGATGGAGATGGATATCATCTTTTAAAAAAAATATTTTAGAACTTAAAAGCTTTTGGTGTGGTAAGAAGGATGTAGACCTACCTTGAGGAAACATAAAATTATAAAGTATTAGGACCTAAATCTGTACTGTAATGGCAGTTTCAGCCATGGATTAATAACCAGAGATTACATCCAAATGCAAGCCTAAAGAACTCACTACAACTACACGTGGCGAGTGGAAGGGCCAGATCCTGAGGATTCTGTCAGACAGAGAGTGTGTTAGTAGAAAACTGACTGCAAATGAGTTTGGGAAGAGAGAAGCAAGACCTGTGTAATTAGCAGGAGGCAAACGACTACGGTGGAGGGGGGTAAATGGTGATATGAAAATACCATTATCTCCACATAGTAGGGTGACCTGGCGCAGGGTTTGCAGTTTTGTTTTATTTTTTCCCTCACAATGCATGTTTGCATTTTGTTGTTTCATTTTGTTTCTTGGTGCTTTATTGTTTCTTTAGGATGATGGAACTTTCATTCAGTGCTTGGCTTCCAGAAGTGCAGTCTACTAATGCCTGGGTGCTCACTCTTTACTGTTGTAATCAAACTGATTTGGGGACAGAGTAGGGTGATATTAGAGGTGATGAGCTGGCATTACTTAGCTCTCTTTGCTAGGTCCTACCTACCTCTTCTATGAAAATATATTACATAAGCCCATGAAAACACTCAGGGAAGGAAAACAAAAGGCTGGGTTTTGCTAAATCTCTTATCACTATTCTCTGTTCTCTCTTTTGTTTTACTGCATGCAGCTGTCTCTGGCTGCTGCTGCTGCTCTTACTAAAATGTTGCAGTCCCCCATGCCACTTCACCTCCTTCTGGATCTCAACAGCTTCCTTCTGCAGTAATTACCTGAAGACTGTTGGATCACACCAAACTCTCATTCCATTGACTAAACATTTTAGACTACTTTATAGTTAGATGTCTCCTATAGGCATGGTGAATGAGTGTCAGAATTTTCCTGTGTTTGAGAATTCTGGAAAATCTTAAAGTTCTGCCTGTTGAATCTTTTATCAATCATAATCTGTTTGATCTGCTTTATTTTTAAAAATATTAATAATTGACACATAATTGTGCATATTTATGAAGTGCAATGTGATATTCCAATACATATATAAATTGCATAATGATTAAATTAGCAAAATTAGCATATTCCTCACCTTAAACATGTATTAGTTATTTGTGATGAGAACATTAAATTTCAAGCATTTGTAGTTATTTTGAAATATACAATTCATTTTTGTTAACACCAGTCATCCTATTATGCAATAGAACACCAGAGCTTATTTCTTCTATCTAATTGTAACTTTACCAGTCATTTGCAATCTTCTATTTAGATTTAATGTATTTTATAAATTAAGAGAGACTCATTTGTAAGTCTTCTTACAAATTTTTATGTTGATATAAAACATTATACACCAATTTGCCTCAACAGTTTTATACTAGTGAGTTACTTATTTTCCTCATGATTTCAAAAATATTTATTGTGTCTATGTACAATATCATCTAATTACATATTCACAGTCACTTATCTTCAGAGAGCTGCAGTGAATATTGGGTTAATATTCCAGAGAAAAACAAATGAGAGGAAGTCTAGTTATAACTAGTCACAAAATTCTGCATAGTGTTTGCATCAGTGTAATTGAGACCTGTTTTTAAATGTTATATATTTGTTTTTAAATTTTCTCTTCAATCTTCTGCTGTCTGGAGGAAAACTGCTATCAGTGTAGTTCTGCATCTCCAGCTATTAGCTCAATCAGTTTGCAATGTTTAAAGATTCAGAAAATGTAGCCTTAAATATACTGCCATAGTTATAAAAACTATTATTTCCGATTCTCTAAATTAACTTTAATTCACATTAATTAAAAAATCTATAAAAGATTATAATTTGTGTAATGCAATTAATTATACATGATACAGCCTTTCTGTCAGAGTATATTTTCAGTTATATATTGATATTTATTTTTTGTGAATAATTTCCTACAGAAATCATTAAAATCTGAATGGATTATTTTGTTAAAAGCCAGCAAAGCTAGCAGCTAATTTCTATTTTTTTTTTGGTGGGGGGGATGGAGTTCTGTTTACTCTTGTTGCCCAGGCTGGAGTGCAATGGCTAGATCTCGGCTCACCGCAAAGTCTGTCTCCCAGGTTCAAGCGATTTTCTTGCCTCAGCCTCCCGAATAGCTGTGATTATAGGCGCCTGCCACCATGTCCCCAGCTAATTTTTGTATTTTTAGTAGAGACAGGGTTTCATCATGCTGGCCAGGCTGGTCTGAAACTCCTGACCTCAGGTGATCTGCCCGTCTCAGTCTCCCAAAGTGCTGGGATTTCAGGCTACAGGCGTGAGCCACTAGGACTAGCAGTAGCAGCTAATTTCTTTTATAATCAATGTTTTCTTTTTAAAGTCAGTTTGTTGTCGTTAAACCAGATGTGTATATAACTTCTACTAGGCTTGCTTATAAAGGACTTTAGCATCTGAGATTAGGTTGATAAGAAAAGAAGTTGAGTCTAAGCAGGTTGATTGACCTGATTGTAGCCAAGTAGTTTGGAGTATCAAGACTAAAGGGGAGAGACAAAGTTGAGCATATTTTGGGTAAGCCCCTCTACTGAGACTGTTATATTGTATTAGCAGAAATCTAGGAAACAGTTGCAAAGCTAACTATCTCCCCTCAAAATCAGGCAGAAATAACATCATTTATTTGGGATTCAGATCATTCAGAATAAACAAGCATGTACATTATGAAAATTAAAAACTGCAAGGAGATACTTTTTCATATTCACAGGAAGCTGAAATAATACAGACAATAACAAGTATTGGTGATGATGTGGAGAAACCAAATTCAACATCAATTGTTGGAGAAATATAAAATGGTGCAGCCATTTTGAAACACGGTTATCAAATATTGTATTAATTATAATATCTTCCTCTAAAGAGAGTGGCTGGGAGTAGGGAGCCTATCAAGGACAGGCATCCTTTTAGTTTCAGTGCGAGATTAGAGTAATGCTTCCAAATACAAATGGAACGTGAGGAATGAGGCAAGTAAATCAAAGCAGAACCCCAACCACTTAGAGTGGCCAAAAAGCAGATAAGAAGACAAATATCTCTCCATGTGCTAACGGGTGCCCACAGTTCATCCAATCTCAGCAAAAACTTAATATATAACTCTAGGACAAACAATTCTTACAAAGATTTAGTAGACTGAATTTAACCATACTGTTTGCCTTACTTTGCAATGAGTTGGATGCCAGGAAAGGGCAAGCACAATTCTGAATAGTATGATGACTGCAGATGAAAGGCACTCACATTTAATACTTAAAATGATAATATAATTTAAAATAACTAATATTTTGCAAGTAATATAGCCATGGTGGTGCAAATAAACTGCTCTGTACTGATGTATATCTGCAAAATAAATAAATAAATAAGTGAATCTGGGTTAAGTGTGGTTTGTATATGTGACACATCAAATGATTGAGGTCCAGAAAACACTAAACTCATTACATACAAGTACAATGTATTCCTCAATCATTCAATGGACATGTCTTTTATTTTGAGCTATGTTTCTTAATTTTTACTTTACTTGATTCTTTTTTTTTTTTGAGATGGAGTTTCAGTCTTGTTGCCCATGCTGCTGGAGTGCAGCAGTGTGATCTTTGGTTACTGCAACTTCTGCCTCCCTGGTTCAAGACATTCTCCTGCCTCAGCCTTCTGAGTAGCTGGGATTACAAGCACCTGCCACCACATGTGGCTAAATTTTTGTATTTTTAGTAGAGATAGGGTTTCATCATGTTGGGCAGACTGTTCTCGAATTCCTGACCTCATGTGATCCACCCACCTTGACCTCCCAGAGTCTTAATTATTTTAATTGGTTTTTAGTTACAGAAACTTTGAGTTAATCATTCTCCATGATCATCATTGATCAATGTAAAGTCTCTCATTATTTTAAATATTATTTTATGTTTTTCTTCATTTATAACATCCATTAATTTTTTCTCCTATCAATGACTAGTCACCCCTTCTCTGCATTTTAGAAGTGTCCCTATATAAATGTGAAAAATTATATAAATTGGGCAAAACTTAAAGGTTACAACCTAAGGGAAATCTACCTGGGCCTCTCTGCTCTCTCAGGGGCCTGGGAAGACACCCTGCTCCCACAGGCTTGGAAATGTCTGCTCCCACTACCAGGCCTCTCTCCCTACTTCCAATGCTTGCTACAGTTTCAGAGCAAAGTTGAGGCCAAGCCCAGGAGCTGTTGTGACCTAGCTGGGTGTGTGAGTGCTTGAGGCAGCACTGACATACCAGCCCCCCGCCACCTGAGCTCCCTCTGGATTTCAGGGAGTTTCAGGGGGACCTGAGGGCAGCTTGGCACAGGCCTGCAGGCACCCCTAAGCATGAACAGCCTGGGCACCATGGACAACATGACTGATGGTGGCAGGAGGCAGACGAACCCCTGGGCAGAAAGGGGTAGGTCCCTGGTGAAGCCACCTTTAATCCAGGGATGGTCTGAAGCCCCGGGGCTCGCCGTCAGTTCCAGGTGGAGTCCACATCCTAGAGTGAAAACTTGTATTATTTCCAGCCTGCCCATGGGTCCCCAGGTACCACTCAGTGCAAACTTCCTCCATTCTGAGCTCATAAAATCCCCAGACTCAGCCAGACTCATACAGACATTGAGTGACCTGCTTGCAGAAAGGCACTTCCCTCTGTGGGTCTCCTGAGAGCTGTTCACTCAATGAAAGTCCTCTCAGCTTTGCTCACCCTCCAGTTGTTCACGTACCTCATTCTTCATGGATGCAGGACAAGAACTTGGGACTTGCTGAATGGCAGGAGTGAAAGAGTTGTAACACAAACAGTTAAAGCACGCTCTCCCATTTGCTGCATTGCAGGTGACTAGGAGAGAAGAGCTGCAACCCTTTGGGGAGCCTAGACCTAGTTGCTCTCAGGGCCAGGGCTATGGCAGTCTCTTTGGGGCTCTGTGGTTACTGGTGTCTCCAAGCCTCTGGGTGCCATCACATTCCCCTTGTCCACATGCGGATGCCCAAAACTGAAGCTTCATGCAGTATATCTGGTCCAGCTACAGCTTCATATAGATCCAGTACCTGTGCTGATGCCTGGAGCTGCCTGTCCTGCCACAGCAGCCAGCATACGGGACACAGTGGCCAGAGCCCATGCTCACTTGCCCACACACCCCTCTCTACTTTGTGCCTGGTTTGCCCTCAACAGGTATGGGACTTGGGCTAATAGTGTGACCTGAGCATAGCCTGCCAGGCCAAGGGGGCCAGAATGAGCCAAGCAGGCACTAGGAATACTCAGGCAGAAGGTTTCACTGGCCACAGAGGTTTCTGGCTGGCAAAGTGACACCCTAAGGATCCTGTGACACTGGGCCACACAGCAGGAGGTGACCAGCAGGTAAGCAAGCATTACCACCTGAGCTCTGCCTCCTGTCAGATCAGCAGTGGCATTAGATTCTCATAGGGGAGCAAACCCTATTGTGAACTGTGTGCATGCAAGGTTGTGTGCTTCTTATGAGAATCTAATGCCTGATGATCTGAGGTCAAACAGTTTTATCCAGAAATGATCTTCCTAATGTCCCATCTGTGGAAAAATTGTCTTCCATGACACTGTTCCCTGGTGCCAAAACATTCAAGGACAACTGTTTTACAGCATAACTCAAAATAGTACTACTGAGATTCATCTATGCTGTGTAGATGAGTGGTTTGATCTTCCTTATTGTTGAGTAGCACTACACTGTGAGTGTATACACATACATACACACAGAGACCCACAAACACATATGTCTATTTATTGACCTTTTGTTATACATTTGGGTTGTTTTTAGTTCCTGGTTCTTGGAAATAAAGAAAATTTTATATTTTCACCTCTCTTAGATGGTGTTGCTGGGTTTATGTGAATACATATATTTAAAACTGTGAAATTGTTTTTCAAAGGGATGTAATATTGTACATTGCTACCAGGAATGTATGAAAGTTCCAATTACTTCCCATTTTTTTAAGCATTTAATATTGTCAACAGTTTTAATTTTCTGTTACCAACTGTGTTTGCAGTGGTATCTTGCTATGGTTTTAATTTGCATTTCCTTGATGACTAATGAAGAAAAATGCTGAGCATCTTTTCATGTGTTTGATAACATCTATGATATCTTTTGAAAGTATCTGTTAAACATCATTTGGTCATTTTAAAATCAAATCAAAATTTCTTATTTTGAATGTATTTCCCTTTCTTATTATCATTTTAATGGTTGATTGTATATTCTATTGAGAAATCCTTTGTCATGTTCATAAAAAATATTTTCTTCTTGTCTTTGGGTTGCCTTTGCTTTTCTTACCCTTGTCTCAAAAGGTTTTGTTGTTGATAAAGTCCTATTTATAATTTTTTTTCTTTTCTAGTTTATGCTTTTTCTATCCTACTAAGAAATATTTGCTTATTTCCAAAGATGCAAAAATTTCTTATGGAAAACTTTTATTTGTCATACTTTTTTTTTTTAGAGTTGTCTAGAATTTTTTTGTTTTGTTTTGTTTTGTTTTTATTATACTTTAAGTTCTAGGGTACATGTGCACAACGTGCAGTTTGTTACATATGTATACATGTACCATGTTGCTGTGCTGCACCCATTAACTCGTCATTTACATTAGGTATATCTCTTAATGCTCTCCTTCCCCCCTACCCCCTCCCCATAATAGGACCCGGTGTGCGATGCTCACCTTCCTGTGTCCAAGTGATCTTATTGTTAATTCCCACCTATGAGTGAGAACATGCAGTGTTTGGTTTTCTGTTCTTGCGATAGTTTGCTGAGAATGATGGTTTTCAGCTGCATCCATGTCCCTACAAAGGACACAAACTCATCCTTTTTTATGGCTGCATAGTATTCCATGGTGTATATGTGCCACATTTTCTGAATCCAGTCTGTCACTGATGGACATTTGGGTTGATTCCAAGTCTTTGCTATTGTGAATAGTGCTGCAATAAACATACGTGTGCATGTGTCTTTATAGCAGTATGACTTATAATCCTTTGGGTATATCTGCAGTAATGGGATGGCTGGGTCAAATGGTATTTCTAGTTCTAGATCCTTGAGGAATCGCCACACTGTTTTCCACAATGCTTGAACTAGTTTACAGTCCCACCAACAGTGTAAAAGTGTTCCTGTTTCTCCACATCCTCTCCAGCACCTGTTGTTTCCTGATTTTTTAATGATTGCCATTCTAACTGGTGTGAGATGGTATCTCATTGTAGTTTTGATTTGCATTTCTCTGATGGCGAGTGATGATGAGCATTTTTTCATGTGTCTGTTGGCTGCATGAATGTCTTCTTTTGAGAAGTGTCTGTTCATATATTTTGCCCACTTTTTGATGGAGTTGTTTGTTTTTTTCTTGTAAATTTGATTGAGTTCTTTATAGGTTCTGGATATTAGCCCTTTGTCAGATGAGTAGATTGCAAAAATTTTCTCCCATTCTGTAGGTTGCCTGTTCACTCTGATGGTAGTTTATTTGGATGTGCAGAAGCTCTTTAGTTTAATTAGATCCCATTTGTCAATTTTGGCTTTTGTTGCTGTTGCTTTTGGTGTTTTAGACATGAAGTCCTTGTCCATGCCTATGTTCCATTTTAACTTTAGGTTTATAATTAATTTAAATTTCATTTTTTGTACATGATATCAGATAAAAGTCAAGCTTAATGTTTTTGCATATGGATATGTAGCTACTTCACCACCTTATATTATTTTCAATCATAAATTGTTCGTGTATGTATAATTCTACCTCTAGCCTCTCTACTCCAGGCTACTATTCTACATATACATTGTTATGTGAACTATTGTCATTACTATGTATGTATTTTAATTAATTAATTAATTTATTTATTTGAGATGAAGTCTCACTCTGTCGCTCAGACTGGAGTGCAATGGTGCAATCTCAGCTCACTGCAACCTCTGCCTCCCAGATTCAAGCCGTTCTCCTGCCTCAGCCTCCCAAGTAACTGGGAGTACAGGCATGAGGCACCATGCCCAGCTAACTTTTTTTGTATTTTTAGTAGAGACGGGGGTTTCACCATGTTGACCAGGCTGGTCTCGAACTCCTGACCTCCTGATCCACCCGACTTGGCCTCCCAAAGTGCAGGGATTACAGGCGTGAGCCATCACACCCGGCCACATGTTTTTCTAATAAGTCTTAAAATCAGGTACTATAAGTTCTCCAGCGTTGTTTTTCAACCTGCTAAAATTTGGGGGCTTTTCTGGGATTTTGCCTATTTATATAAAATTTTAAATTAGCTTTTCAATGTTTCCAAATTTTCTTCTTGGAATTTTGGAGGGGATGACATCAAGTCTATAAATCAGTTTGGGGAGAAGGATTTTTTATTGTAATAATATTATATGTCTTTCCATCCAAACACATGGTAGATCTTCTCATTTATGCAGGATTTTAAAAATTGATCTCCACAATTTTTGTAGAAATAAGTGTAAAACGTCTCTCATATACTTTGTTAAATTTATTGATGAGTATTTTATTTTTTGATGCTACTGTACATGGTGCTATTTTAAAATTTAAAATTCCTAGTGTTATTGCCAGTATACAGAGATATTATAGATTTTTATGTGAATTATAATACTAAAATCACTTTTTAGATCTAGAAGTTGTTTTGTGATTTTTCTTATGATTTTCTATGTACATAATCTTGTCATTTGTGAAGAAAGACAATCTTTAAAAAATTATTTTCAATATGCATACCTTCTATTTCATTTCCTTGCCTTATTGCTCTTGTTAAACCTCCAGAACAGTGTTTAATAAAAGTAGTGTTCATGGATATCTTTGTCTTTTTACCCTATCTTAGAAGAATGTCATGTAGTCTTTTACCATTGACTGTGATTTTGCTCATTTGATTTTTGCTATTTTTTTTCCATATACCTGAAGGCCACACCACTGAACACTGTAACTTAGCCTTCACTGGCTGTTTTATAGATAACATGTATATGTCACCATGATAACTGTTGCTTAAGTTGTTTTTCAGGAACTTGGGGGCAGCTTCTGTTCAGTTCAAACAGATTGAGACCACTGACCCTTCAACTCGACCTGTTCTAATGCCTAAATGGTGGCATTTTGATGCCACAGGATTGCAAACTTGACACTCAGATCATGATAATGTTGCTATTATATCAACATGTGTCCTATGAAATGGCACAAATCTCAACTATGCTTGCACAGAGCACTGATAACTTCACTTTTCCCCACTGCCAATTACCTTTCCTCATGTCTTATACCACATTTTCTCTAATCCATAAATATTCACAAGCCTTATCTTCAGGGAGGTGGATTTAAGAACTGTTCTCCTGCTTCCTTGCTTGGCTGCCTCGTGAACGTTTTTTCTTTTGCAAAACCAGTCATCACAGTGATTGGTTCACTGTGCATTGGGCAAAACAAACCTGGTTAGTGTATTAGCTGTAGTTTGGGGGGTTTTTGTACAATACTCTCAATCAGACTGAGGAAGTTTTCTTCTCTTTCTAGTTTTCTGTTTTTAAAAAATCCTAAATAGTTATTAAATATTATTTAGTACTTTTTCTGAATGAACTGTGATGCCCATTTAGAGTTTCTCTTCTATGAATCTTTAGATTTTGATTTCTCTACTAATCCTAACAGGGATAAATAAAATTAACTTTGTACCAAACTAGACAGAACTCAGGCAATTTAGAGTACCAAAAAGCAGTAACCCCAAAATACATCTTAAAAACAACCAAAGAGAAATAAGATATTATATGAGGGAAAAGGTTACTCACACACAGGACACATGCTAATAATAAATATATAAAAGGGGGGCCAGGTCCCATGGCTCATGCCTGTAATCTCAGCACTTTGGGAGGCCAAGGTGGGCAAATCACCTGAGGTCAGGAGTTTGAGACCAGCCTGGCCAACATAGTGAAACCCCGTCTCCACGAAAAATGCAAAAATTAGCCAAGTGTGGTGGTGTCTGTAATCCCAGCTACTCAGGAGGCTGAGGCAGGAGAATCATTTGAACTCTGGAGGCAGAGGTTGCAGTGAGCTGATATTGCACCATTGCACTCCAGCCTGGGAGACAAGAGTGAAATCCTGTCTCAAGGAAAATAAATATATATGGAATGAAAGAATAACTTTAAAGGGCTCAAATAACTGCCAAGTTTCGCTTTATAGACTACAAACTGTTATTTGTGGTTAATACTTATGAAGGCTAAAAACTTATAAAAATAAAATTCTAAGTTGTGTCCTCAGAAAGGAGAAAAATGGAAAGTAATACCTAAAATAGTCCTGGGATGCAAGAGAAATAGTAAGAAAGAAGAGTAGTATATATGGATTAAATATCAACATCAGTGAAACACTATCATACTTAAGTTTAAAATTTTAAGTGAAATCAAAAATGATAAACTATAGCATAGTCTAAGTATAAGTATAGTCCACAGAAACATTTAAGACTCTTATCTTTTCTTAGGAGGAGGGAAGTAATAATGATTATTCTTGGACCTGATCAAATATGAATTTAAAGATTTTAACAACACAATTGACAGAAATAGGGTATGTAGTTTTTAAGTGAGTAGAGAAAAAAGTGAAATAAGAAATCAATCAATTTTTAAAATGAAGAAAAAGAAAGAAAATATGTCGATTGTTTAGGGAGAAAAGTAGAAAAGAGAGCAGGTAAAATAGAAACTACAAATTAAAGTGCATTAATAAATATAAATTGTGATAATTAACTTTATGTTAACTTGACAGGCTTAAGTGATGCTCAGAAAGCTGATAAAATATTTCTGCATGTTTTTGTGAAGCATCATGCAGAAGAAATTCACGTGAGTCAATAGAGTGACCAGAGGAGATCTTCCTTCATTTACATGGACGGGCATTTTGCAATCAATTGAGGATTGCATAGAACAAAAAGCCAAAGGAAGAGCAAATTACCGCTCTCCCTCCTGGAGCTGGGCCATTTGTCTTCTCCTACCTTTGGACACTCCTATCTTTGGAGTTCCTTGTTTTCAGGCATCTGGATTCCAGGCCTTACATCATCAACTTATCTGGTTTCTCAGGCCTTCAGAGTTGACTGAACTACACCACAGACTTTCCTGGGTGGCTAGCTTACAGATGGCCTATCTTTGAACATTTTACCTTCTGTAATTTATGTCTAATTCTCATAGTAAATCTCATCTTCTATATTTATATATATTTTCTTGGTTCTGTTTCTCTGGAAAGCCCTGAGTAACGTACAAGTGTAACAGTAATAAAATTAATTGATTAAAAACAGAAAAATTGATTAAAATTTGTTACATTTTGTTTAAAGAGAGACTATAAAAACAAAGACACAAACATAATGATAGTAAAAAAAAAAAAAAAAAAAAGGGAAATAAAAACATATGCCCGTCAAATACAATAAAGCCACTCAGTGTTTTAAGGGAAAGATGAATGAAACGACAACAAAAAAGCAAGTATTTCTAATTTAAAAATTAATAATAAGGTTTCTACTATAATGGTAAAATAGTAGACTCCATGTTTAAGATTAATCACAGTTGCTCTACGCCACTTTTAACTTCTGCTGTAGCATAAATACATAGAAAACTACTTATTGTATCCCCTAATGATGGATATCCAGATTTCCCCATATTTCTACCATCATGAAAAACTAGCATCTCCATGTTATCTTATATATCAGGAAGAGAGATTCTCTGGGGATAAATGCCTAGGAATGAATTTCTGGGACACTAGTACATGCTATTATTATTATTATTATTATTATTATTATTGAGATGGAGTCTCCCTCTGTCGCCCAGGCTGGAGTGTAGTGATGTGGTCTCAGTTCACTGCAACCTCTGCCTTTCAGGTTCAAGCAATTCTCATGCCTCAGTCTCCTGAGTAGCAGGGATTACAGGCACCCACCACCAAACCTGGCTAATTTTTGTGTTTTCAGTGGAGATGGGTTTCCTCATGTTTGTCAGGCTGGTCTTGAACTTCTGACCTCAAGTGATCTGCCCAATTTGGCCTCCCAAAGTGCTGAGATTACATAGGTGAGCCACCTAGCCCCGCTCATCCATGTTACTTAAACTTATCAAGTTCTGCAAATTTTATTTTAAAGAACATAGCCAATTTATAATCCTGCTATGATTTAATGTCATTTACCAGATCCCCAACATTTGGTATTCTTTTAACTTTTGCCAACCAGATCTTCATCAAAGGTCTTCTATCTCATTATTATATTAATATCAATTTCTGTTACTGTAAATTTACTAATTGTTTTAATTACATCTAAATTTTTCTAGTTTAGTTTACTTTCTCATCATATTCATATTCTTTGCTCAATTTCCTTTTGTTTTCTGTGTTTATTAGTTGATTTGCAAAAGTTCCTCCTAAATTCCTGACGCTAATCCCTTGTGTATTGTAGAGGTTGTAAATATCAAAGCCCAGACTGTCACCCCATCTGTTACCTTCATTTTTGTGTTTTGTTGAATAGAAATCCATGAATCCTAAGATTTGTCCTGTGTGTATCTTTGTTTTGACAGACAGGTTTTTCTCCACTGTATGGTCACATAAATAACTTGCCCAGTCACAACGAAGACACCAACAGATTTTCCTTTACTTCGTCTTTCAGTCAGCAGCAACAGCTTTTGTAACGGTAACATTTTCCTATTTTTTAATTGCGCCATGTATTCTTCTTACAGAAACTGCTCCCTATATGCAGTAATGTAGTGTCACTCCAAGCTCAAAAGATACTGCCTTATGCTATGATTTTAATCGTTTAGTGCTAGGGACAAAATAACCTTGAAAAAAAAATGGGCTGCTGCTAATGGACTATCCAAGGAAGAGTGGAATTTATCTGCAAAGTCCATACACAAATCCATACCATTCACACAAAAAAGAAAATAACAAAAACTTGTTGCATTTAGTTGTGACTTATGGGCAGATGGCAGTAAAATTTATTTCCAGAATTTACCTGATTTCCATTTTCTTTTCATGAGCTTGAAAACATGACATCAGAGATGGCTTCTTATTATTCTTTAGATTCACTGTCTAATCAGTAACTATACTCTAATAATTTATATTTAAAAATATTTTTATAATTCAATCTTTTTATTTGAAGATACAATACTGCACGTTATAGAAGAGTCTCCAAATATTTTTAAGTCTGATTTCTTATACATCCAATTCATTCTGCATTCATGAAATTTAGAAGAATTCTTAATAAGTTACTCCATCTGCAAACCATTTACTGTCTGTTCCATGAAACTCAAGGTAATCTTAACTTCTGATATAGTAATCCAGTTTCTTAATAATATTATATATATATAATTTTTATGTTAGTTTTATTGAGATCTAATTCATATACCATGAAATTCATTCTTTTAAAATATAAAATTCCAGTAGTAGACTCACAGAATTTTACAACCATCACTATTCTCTAATTTTAAAATATCTCTATCACCTCTAAAAGAAATACACATATATTAATAGCCATTCTTCATTTTCCCCTCCTTCTAGTCCCTGGCAAATATTAATCTACCTTCCATCTCTATAAATTTGCCTATTCTGGATATTTCATATGATAGAATCAGAATATGTAGCATTTTATGTCTGGCTTTTTTTTCACTAATCATATGTTTTTAAAGTTCATTAGTGTTCTAGCATGTACTATATTTTTTCATAGCTGAATAACACTCCCGTGTGTGGATACGGCACATTTTGTTTATTCATCAACTGATAGGCATTCTTGTGTTTTCACTTCTTTGACAATTATGAATGCTGCTGCTGTGAGCATTTGTGTAAAAGTTTTTGTGTTTGCATATGTTTTCAACGATCTTGAGCATTTTTAACTAGCAATGAAATTGCTTAATTATATAGTAACTCTATGTTTAACTTTGCAGCCAATACCAAACTGTTTCCCCAAAGCAATTACATTATTTTAAATTGCCACCAGCATTATATGAGGGATCCAGTTTTTCCAGGTCCTCACCAACACAGTATTGACCTTATTATTGTTGTTACTATAACTATCTTGGTAAATATAAGTAGATATTTTATTGTGGTTTTGATTTGCTCTTCTATAATGACTAATAATGTTAAGAAGCTATTCAGACACGTTGATAATTTTTATTTATATTTGAAGAAATGGCTATTAAAATAGTTTGCCTATTTTGATTGAGTCATTTGTACTTTTACAGTTGGATAGAAATAACCGTTCTTCTAGATACAAGTCTCTTGCTAGATAGATAAAAATTTAAAAGTATTTTCTCTCATTCAGTGGGTTGTCTTTTCACTTTCTTGATGATACTTTAAGGCACCAATGATTCACTGTGGTAAAGTCCAATTTATCTAATTTTTATTTGACTACTTGAGATTTTTGGAATTATATTATAAAATCCTTGCCTAACTCAAGGTCAGGAAGACAGCAGCATCTGTTTGTTTCCAGTAATTTTACAGTTTTAGCGCTTACGTTTAAGTCTTCAATACATTTGGAGTTAACTTTGTATATGGTGTTAGGTAGGGGTCCAATTTCTTTCTTTGCCTGTGGATTTCCATTTCTCTCAGCATAATTGTTAAAAAGAATTTTTTTCTGTTGAATTGTCTTTGTAACCTTGTCAAAAAATGTGTGTATATATATATATTTTTACTATATATATTTTTTTACTATATATACATATACATATTTTACAATAATCTGTTAAATATAGAGACTTATTTTAGTTCATGTAGGACCAAAATGCCAGCCAATATTTCTACCCTGACAATAATTTATTGTTTGTTTGTCTGATCCATTAGATAATGTCCATCTGTTATAATTTAAATAAAACTAAGGCTACTGTCTAAAAAGTATATGGTTACTTTTAATCATGCATAGTTACTCTGCTCTAAATATGTGTATAAGCAGCTGCATTGCCATTTCTTTCTGTTTCTTAGTAACACCACATTAATGAAAATCGTTGGAAATGGAGCTCATCCTGAATTTGTCCGTAAATTTTATAGAAGATATATAATGAATTCTAAATTATTGTTGCTATTCATCACTCATCTGCATGTGTAAGACTAAACTGTTAACAAACAATAATACTGATTACATCTTCCCACTACAGCATATACAGATTGGGGATATTAGACCTTCAGAGGATGCTTCATTGTCATTTTTAATATGTAATATATACATATTCCCACAGATAAATGTGTTGCAAGTTAACTGACAAACACACACCACCAAATAGTTTTCTGGAACGAAGCAGTTAAAAAGAATTATTGTCAAAATTGTAATAAGATTATAGTTATTGAAGGTAGGGATGAAAGTACTACTGGACTCTTTGGATAATTTTAAATCTTATAAAAATGTAAAATTAATCAAATACAATGACATGTAAGAGTCCTTGAAAGAGCCCACTGGAATAAACCCTTGTTGTCTAGGGAGTAATTCATGTTGAGCATCTCTCAAGACATGAGACAATCACAGGAATGACACCTGCTTTTAATAAAGACCCACCCCATGTAATATAGTGGGCATGCCAAATTTGATAACTCTCAGTAATTCATTACAATTTATTGTACACATAATCATACTCACATATTCTCTGTGATTGAATTGAATATTTACTCCCCATTTAAGTAAAAGAAAATATTTTAAATTTCTCTTGGCCTATTTTTTTTGTTTTTTTTTTTTGTCACAGTAAAATGAGGATTAAAAATCTTGCTTCATTTGGTTTCTGGGTATATGTAAAAAAAGTTTGTGAACTGTAGAAAGTATTTGCACATTTCCTAGCTGCCACCTGGTACTTAGTAAACATCAAATCATTTGCCCTACATTTCCTTCCCTAGCGGAAAGAGGGCTAAATACTTGCAGCAGAGGAGTATTTATGGCACAGGCTGTAATACAGTCTTTTCCTTTTCTCTCAAGCTCAATGTGATCTGCAAATGACTACTATGCTAGACAATACTGATGTCATGGTTTTAAAAACACATATGATCAGCTTCAGGGACAGAGGCCACTCACCCACATATTTTCTATTCACAATCATCTAGTTGGCCAGCAATACCTTTGACATGGTATATGACAAGGGTAAAAATGTAGCTGTAGATGACAGCATTATGGATTTATGGCAAAAATATCAAGAAAATTCTTCTTTCATTAAATTACTGAAGAAGAAAAATAATAGATCCTGGCTTTTCAGAAAGAGAAAGGAGGAACTTCTGCACATGAGTAAGTTCAAGCAGTGTTGGAAGCTTTCTTTAAATAAATACAAAAATTCTGGAAAAGAAAAGCAGAATCTCTTGAATCTTATAATTCCTAATCTTGCTAAAAAATTAAGGAATCATTGAGGGAAAAAGTACCAACCTATTTTTGAATGTGTGTGTGTGCATATGTGTGTGAGCATGTATATGTGTGCATATAAGAGTGCTGAGCCACTTTGTAAATCTGAAAAATAAAATGGGGTGACTTGGTTAAAGTGTGATAAGGTTTGGCTGTGTCCCTACCCAAGTCTCATCTTGAATTGTAGTTTCCATAACCCCCACCTGTTGTGGGAGGGATCCAGTGGGAGATAATTGAATCATGGGGTGGTTACCCCCATGCTGCTGTTGTCATGATAATGTGTGAGTTCTCACAAGATCTAATGGTTTTATAGGGGGCTTTTCCCCGTTTGCTCAGCATTTCTCTTTCCTGCCGCCATGTGAAGAAGGATGTGTTTGCTTCCCCTTTTGCCACGATTGTAAGTTTCCTGAGGCCTCCCCAGTCATGTGGTACTGTGCAAATTAAACCTCTTTCCTTTGTAAATTACTCCATCTCAGGCAGTTTTTTATAGCTGTGTGAGAATGGACTAATACAAGATGTAAAGATATCTGTATAAAATAAGTACCATAAATGATGTTGCATATAGATAAACAAACTGCTTTTTCTTCTTCAATTGTTCTCAACACAGAACACTTCTGTGACCAGATGTATGGGTTTTCTATACCAAGTGGTGTCCACTCCTCCTTGGATACCAACTGGTTTTCTTACTTAATTCTGATACTAATTAGTGCAGAATTAAGCACAGGCCTCATGGGTTAAGACTTCACACACATATATCTACCACCTACTCCACAGTCCAGCTGCAAATTCCAGATCATGACCTGAATTCTAACCAACCACTATAAATCAAGAGTTCCCATGACCCCTTCTTCAAGCTTGATCAGTTGCAAGAATGGTTCACAGAACTCAGGGAAAGATTTACTTATGTTTACTGGATTAATATAAAGGACATTATAAAGAATACAGATAAACCCGGGAGGCGGAGCTTGCAGTGAGGTGAGATCCGGCCACTGCACTCCAGCCTGGGCTACAGAGCGAGACTCCGTCTCAAAAAAAAAAAAAAAAAAAAAAAAAAAAAAAAAAAAAAAAAAAAAAAAAAGAATACAGATGAATACTCAGATGAAAATGTACAAAGGCAAGGTATATGGGATGAGATGGAGAGCTTCTTTGCCCTCTGTTCAGCAACTTTGAAGCCCTTCAAACCCCTACTTTAGGAATTTTTATGGAGACTTCATGACATAGGCATAATCAATGATTAACTCAGTATCTATCCCTTCTCCTCTTCCTGGAGGATGAAGGTAGACAGTTGAAGTGAAAACTTCCCAGCTTGTAATCACGACTGGCTGTTCTGACAATCAGCCTCCATTCAGGAGCCTCATTGAAATAAAAGAATCTCCTATTACCCAGAAAATTCGAAGAGATGAGGAGTTTTGTATCAGAAACCAAAGTCAGAGACCAAATGTTAGAACAAAAGATGCATCTAGAACCCATATTGTTGAGGAAATTACAAGAGTTTTGGAAGCGCTATACCAGGAACTAGAGAGAGAGACCAAATACGTATTTCTTATTAGATCACAATATTGTAGATGTCTGTTGTCATTATATATTTCTAGATCATAGATACTATAACACATTTTAAATAAAAATTAGCTGATTCAAGTTTCTTCTTGTGGGTTCACATAAAGAAAAATGAATGCCATGGAAACTCAGGACTGCATCGCCATCTTTTGAAAGGACACTCCCTTTATTACAAGCTTTTAGGTCCACCGTTTGTTAGTGAATAATTTTCCTTGAGCAAAGATCTACTCTTAACTCTAAGATTAGGTCGGTAACCTTGAAGGAGGAGGTTGCAAAATGCCTAAACTTCTTTCACCCAGATCTGATCAAATCAATCAAAACTTGGGCTGCATTATAAACTGTCACAGGATTAACCATATATCTCTTGAAAAAAAATGGAATAACAGTTATTTAAAACTATTTTCAAAACTGTTTCATAATTTAAACTACCCTCTTTCTCTGATCTGCTGCTTTACATGCCTTTTAATGATCATATTTTTCAAACCGCAGCCAGAATCTTAATTGCCTTTTCATATGTACACATTTTTTGCTCAAATTTCTGTGGGAACCCCACAACACATTTGGAGAGGGAAATCTTGTCCAGGAATTTCTCATTTAACATGTGCAGTGGTTTCAAGCAAGTAAATCTTGATTTTCATCTTTAGATTATTTTTTGTTTAAATACAAACCTATGAAAATGTGTATTCATACACTTCAAGTTAGCCCAAAGAAAGTGAAATACAGCAATCAAAGGAACAAATAATATAGTAGGTATTGGTGAAAACACGAGGGCAAGGAAAAATGCATTTTGAATCTTGATGAAGTCATAATGATTTTTCAGACATGATTTTTAAAAATACAGCAAATTTAAAAAAATATTGCTAAACACGTAACTATTAAATATGGTACAGTTAGTATCTTTAGTTGTAAACATTCAGATACCTACAAAAAAATCCTTTAAAGTCCTAATTATTTCACCTAGTACAAGATTCAGGAATAAAAAAATGAAAGATGGGGGTAGGAAAGAGGATTGAATCTTTAATGGGAGCTTTAATTCTTATTCTTTCAGTTTTATCCTTGTAATCAGTAAGTTGCTGGGCTTGGTGATAACACATGCATATAGAAAAGGACTAATTTATTTTCATGAAGGTATTAAAAGGTTGCAAGAGAGAAAAAGTAATTAACAATTACTTCCAGCTTTATAATAACTGTAAACTTATTAAACCTCTCTTCAATAAATTTAAAGAATACTGATGCAGTATGTCTTTGAAGATCAAGTTGTACTGAAATTGCATACAAATATTTAAGAAGTTAATTAAAATGTGATTTATTTTTGATCTCTGATACCGGTTATGTTGTGAGAATAAATTATAATTATTACTTAAGCATCTTTTTTTTTCTTTTTGCCTATTTTGTATGCTCATGTCCATCTTGGGTTATCAAAAGTTCAATACTACTACTAGAGACATTGGTATGAATTACAAAATAGGAGAAAAAGTTTATTTTAGTAGTTTCTTCTTTTTATTCCATTAATAAGACCAACAAATTTACCCTTCATTTTGTACCTCATTTGTATGTTAAAATGTAATCTTATATATTTAAGATTAAATAAAGGTGGTTCTATTCATTTTCAAAATACCTAAGGGAAAGATGGACTTCAAGCCTACAGACACAGGGGAATAATTAATAATTCTAGGTTATTTTATATGATGACCCTACCGTTTATTATATTACATATTGATGCCTTGGTATCTGAACCTATAAAATTAGAATAAGATTAGGCATTTTCTAGAGTATCCTGAAATATGAATACAGTTGCATGCACACACATACAAGTTTAAAATAATTTGCTTCCTTGACATATAATGCATCATTTCAGTATCTCAGTGTGGCTATAACGATTTATGTTTTCATTAATTTACTTATTTTATTTATTACCATTTATTTTATTTTTATTAGGTTCATCTTTAGCAAAGTATTTAGCAATAAAGCTAAATTTGCATTTAAGTCTACTTACAGGCAAATAACATAGCATAGTAAATTCATGTCTTTTTTAGATTTTTTTTTAATGTAGACATTTGTTATGCATTTGCACCTTCTTAAAAAATGCAAAGTAGTGGAAGATCTGCACACGAATGGACGTAAGCTAGAACTACATATGTCTTTTGCATCTTAGCTTGTTTCAAAACTGTTAGCTAACATCCAACTTTGAATTAACACACACACACAAGAAAATATTTTATTAAAAGAGGAAATTTTTTCCTATTTTCTTTTGTAGGAAATATCTGAATTGCCCAATTTAGTGATTGCCTTGTATAGATTAATTCAACCAACATTTGAGAACTTGCCATGTGCCATCATTATGCTTGATTCTGAAAGTTTAAATTTAAGTGAGATGTTCCATGACCTGGAGCTGTCTTTTCCTACACATGGGAAGAATAAATAAGGGAAGAAAGGAGAAATATCACCATTTGTACTACAGTTCAAGTTGGAAGTATTTTACTTTTTTGTAAAGTACAATATTGACATTGTTGTCAAACTAATAAGTGTTAGCCAACCACTTTATTTCATACATAAGAAAATCGATGCTCAGAGACAGACAGCAAAAAGTGTCTTAATATGGTGTGCCTTCACCTTTTCATCATTTTGCTTGATGTTGGAAACTTGCATTCATGGCAGAAGAGGAAGCAAACATGTCCTCCTTCACATGGTGGCAGCAAGGAGAAGTCTCCAGCAAAAAGTGGGAAAAGCCCTTTATAAAACCATCAGATCTTGTGAGAACTCACTCACTATCATGAGAACAGCATGGGGGTAACCATGCTGGGTAAACCAAGATTTAAGTGGAAACACAGGCAAAACATATCAATGGATTAAAGACTTAGATGTAAGGCTGGAAACCATAAAACTACAGAAAAAAAAGTGAAAGAAAAATTCCTTGAGATTGATCTTGGAAATTATTTTATAAATATAATTCCAAAAGCAAGGTAATATAAGCAAAATAAACAAGTGAAACTACATTAGACTAAATAGTTTCTGTATGTCAAAGAAAGAAACAAAATAAAAGGCCACATATAGAATGGGAAAAAAAATATTAGTAAACAATATATATGATAAGGAATTAATATCTGAAATATATAAGGAAGTCATAGAAATCAAATAACAAATAACCCAGTTACAAAAATAGAAAAAGGACCTGAATACTCATTTTTTTTCAAATAAGACCTACGAATGTCAAATCAGTATATAGAAAATTGCTCAACATTACTAATCATCAGGGAAATGCAAATGAAAACCACAATAAGATATCACTTCACATCTGTTAGGATGCCTGCTATATCAAAAAGTCAAATTATAAGTTGGCTAGGACATGGTAAAAAATAAACCCTTTCACATTGTTAGTGAGATTATAAATTGTTAGAGCCATTATGAAATACAATGCATAAGTTTCTTGAAAAACTCAAACTGTTACTACCATATAATCTACCAATCTTTTTGTTGTATATTCAAAGGAATAGAAATCAGTATCTCAAAGAGATATCTGCATTCTTATGTTTATTGCAGCATTATTCACAATAGCCCAGGTATAAAAATAACCTAATTATTTTCATTCCAATCAAAGGATGAATGGATAAAGAAAATGTTATCTATATAATGGAATATTAGCCTTTTTAAAAAAGGTAATCCTGTCTTTTGTGACAATGTGAATGAACATAGAGGGCATTATGTTAAATAAAATAAGACAGACACAGAAAGACAAAGATAGCATGGTCTCACTTATATGTGGAATCTAAAGTTAAAATCTATGACATCAAACTCATAGAAACAGAAAGGGGAAAGGTAGTTGCCAGGGTTTGTGGTTGGGGGCTTTAAAGAGATTTTGGTCTAAACAGTCTGTTTTCAGTTAAAAGAGGAATAAGTTATGGAAATCTAATGTACAACAAAGAAACTATAGTTGATAGTAATGTATTATATACTTGAAATTTATCAAGAGAATTCCAACCACCAAAAAAAGTTAAAGATAACTATATGAAGTATTAGATATATTAATTAGCTTGATTATGATAATCACAATGTATACATATATTGACACATAATGTAAACTTTAAGTATACACACAGATTTTATGGTCAATTATACCTCAATAAAGCTGGGAAAATATGTAAATAAATATTTGTGTACCAAATATGCAATCACAATCTTTATAATACCAAATAAAAAGTACAAGAGATGCAAGGAAACATAGAAACATGACAATAACTGGAAGACCAAGACACTTTTCATAGAGACGAGAAGTTGACATTAAAATATTCATGAAAAAATAAACATGCAGAAATAATCTTAAACACAGTTTTTAAAAAGAAATTAAGGAGAATAAGACTAAAAGTGATTAAAATATACCCTGCATAATTAAAACAGCAGAGTATTAATGCATGAATGAATGTGTAAACTTGGGAAACAGAATAAGAAGTCCAGGAATACATGAAAAAGATATAAAACTTTAGTATGTATTGAGGGTGACATCACAAACCTTCTAGAAAATAATAAGCTTTTTAATAAATCCTATTGAGATAATCAGTTAATCAAGTGACAAAACATAAAATTTGGTTCAATCACCCTGCCGTGCTATCAAATATTAGATCTAATTAATTCTATCTAAATATATTTTTGTACCCATTAGCCATATCCACTTCCTCCTCTCTACTGTTCTTCCCAGCCTCTGGTTACCATCATTTTACTCACTATCTTAATGAGTCAAATCTCACACCATACACAAGGATAAAGACCAAAAAGTTAAAGGTTTTAGATGTCAAAAAAAAAAAAAAAAATCATATATATTTTAGGAAAAAATACATGAATTCTTCTTTATCATGAGTGTGTGAAAATGCTTTCTAGGCCAGGCGCGGTGGCTCACGCCTGCAATCCCAGCACTTTGGGAGGCCGAGACGGGCGGATCATGAGGTCAGGAGATTGAGACCATCCTGGCTAACATGGTGAAACCCCATCTCTACTACAAATACAAAAAATTAGCCAGGCTCGGTGGCGGGCGCCTGTAGTCCCGGCTACATGGGAGGCTGAGGCAGGAGAATGGCATGAACCCGGGAGGCGGAGCTTGCAGTGAGTCGAGATCACACCACGGCACTCCAGCCTGGGCGACAGAGCGAGATTCCATCTCAAAAAAAATAAAAAATGCTAACTATGAGTCAAAATATAGATGTATAAAATATTGAAATATCTTCATTACTGATTATAAAATATATGCCAAATATTTAAACAGAAATAAAAGAAAATTGATAAGAGAATATCAAAAAAAGGAAGGAAATATTTGCCAAAAAAAAATTATCCAGTCACATGAAGGACTCTGAAAACATTGTAGTAGGAAAACCAATAACCCAATTTTTTTAGAAGGTTAAAGGTTTGAAGAGATCCTTCACCTAATAGGATACACAGAGAGCAATTAACCATAAGAAACATGTTCAACATCCCTAATTGTAAGAGGAAAATAAATTAAACCCTAATGGGATACTAGTACACATCTATTAGAATGGCTAAAATAGAGATACTGTGCAGATTAGATTAAGATGCAGCTCCACTGGACCCTTCATGAATTGGTATTGGGTATTCAATTTGGTATAACCACTTTCGAAAACAACATGGCAATATCATCAATAGTTACACTTATAGTGATTGTATTTCTCAGCAATTCCACTCCTATATATTTACCCTAAGAAAACGAAGATTATTTTTACACAAACACATGTACACAAATGTTAATGGCAGCTCTATTCATAATTACCCAAACCTGAAAATTACAAAAATGTTCTTCAATGGGTGATGGGATAACTAAACCATGGTTCACCCATATAATAGAACACTAATTTGTAATAAAAATTAATGAACTATTAGCATACATAAATAATGTGGGTAAATCTCAAATATATTACTCTGAGTGATAGAAGCCAGTTTCAAATTGTAACAAAGCGTAAGCCTCCATGTATATTACATTCTTGGAAATGAAACTGTATTCAGAGAGAACAAATCAGTAGTTGCCAGAAGTTAGAGAAAAGAGAGGTTTGTGACTACAAAGGAACCACAGAAGAGAGACTTTGGGGCTGATAGAAGTGTTGCATATTTTGATTACGGCAGTGATTACAGAAGTCTATACATATGCTAAAATTCAAAAAACTGTATTTTTTTTGTTGTTAAAAAGGTCAGCTTTATTGTATATTTATATAAAATATTTCAAATAAACTTGAAAACTGTGAGAACATATATGAAAGGTGCTAATACTCCGAATACATAAGACTAAATTTTCATAATTCATTAAAAATTACTTTTAAAAGAAAAAAATGATAGAAATGATAGAAAAATACATAAAAGAAATAAAAAGACCAATGGAAAACTACATATAAAAATAACCCTTAAACATAGGAAAAATGGTCACTCTCACAATGAAAAAATGAATTAAAACTACATTCAGAAAGCAGGTATCACCTATTAGACAGGGAAATTTAACCTATATAACGAAATTCTCTCTGAGTAAAAGGTTGAGAATAGGCCTTTTTACATTGATGATGGGAAAACAGACTGATTTAAACTTTGTGAGTGGAATTTGGAATATTTTACGAAACTACATATACATTTACCTTTGACCCAGCAATCTTTATCGGAGCTCACAGGGATGCTCCACGTCTAACATGAATGAATAAAGGTTCTCAGTCTTTTTCAATAAGGCATTGTTTATAATTTCAAAATATTAGAAACAACTTATATGCACTTCCATATAAGGGTAGTGGAATAAATAATAGTACATCTACATAAAATAGTCATTAAATTAAGACAGGAAAAATCTTTATGAAGTAGAGTGATTTCCAAGATACACTGTTCAGGGAAAAAGTGAAGTGTTAAAGAATATCTGTACTGTGATACTCTTCATGTGAAAAAGAAAATCAAATATAAAATATTGTTTATTTGAGCAGAAAGAAATGCATCCAGAAAGTCAAAGAAAATTACTGTATAATCTCACATGTATGTGAAATCTAACAACAAAAATCAAATATACAGAGCTAGAGAACCCAACAGTGGTTACCAGGGGTGGGTATTTGGGAAGGAAATGAGAAGATACAAGTCAGAAGTTACAAAGTAGCAGAAACTTATGACAGACAAGATTAGAGATCTATTGTACACCATGAGGACTATAGGTAATTGTACTATATTTGGGATTTTAGCTGTTCTTGCCACATGTACAAAAAAAATGGGGAACTATGTGAGATGGTATATATGTTGAATTGTTTCAGTACAATAACCTTTTTATCTATATGTATTCCCTAACAATATATTGTATACCTTAAATATACACATACAAAATTTATTGTTTTAATAAAAGAAACACAGGTAGGATAAAACAGAGACCAAGGAGATTTGTTTTCATGAAATGAGTAAGAATGGAGTATAAATAATGGAAGAGAAAAGAACATGATACCTATTTCAACATTTTTGGTACAGTTTGGCCATTTAAAACTATGTTACTGCTTCATATACTCAAAAAATAGTCTAAATAAAATCAATAAGGATTGGAATAAAAATTCAAATTGCATATATCATATTGTAAGGAAAAAAAATAATGCATTTGAGAAGTTTTAAGATTTTTTTTTCTTTACTGTATATAATGAGCTCCACTTCTTCTAACTTTTACAGGTGATTATCCTCCTCTTTGTAGAAGGGAAACCCTATAATATCCTAAATACTGCCAATAACAGCTCTAATCTATGTCGGTCAATACAATAAATTTATGACTCTCCACTGAAGACTTAAAAGCTAATACCTTGAAAATTACTGGGCTGAGTTGTTGACTGCAAGGAGATAAAATAGCAAATACCATAATTTATCTGGTTTAATGCAGGTTTTGTTGCCTCTTTTTCCATAAGTGGGAAAGGCAGATATCCCATATTAGATACCTGTTTTACAAAGAAAGCTATCATATAACTTTTTGTTGTACACTAAAGACCTAGACTTTTTTTAAGTTCTTAAGAAACAAAATTTGAATTAGTATATTTAAACTTGAAAAAAGGAACAATAAAAACTTCACACTTTTTGGACATCACTATTAAAAACAGTCATTGATTGTACTTGCCATTTTTCTATGTGAAGGTTATTTGTATTTTTCTCTAATCCATTTTGTAAATAAACCTTATTCTCTAGTCCTTGCTCACTTTTATTCCTATAGGCATAATATATTATTCATTGAATCATCCAACAAAAGGAAATATTACATTATGAATACATTGTATTCAAACTTTTGAAGATTAATCAAGCAAGTAATTACATTAAATATAAAATACATTTCCTCTCCTGCCCCTTTATAAATATACATGCAATTTATTAAATTCTAAAGGATCTTCTCCATGTTTTTACATCTACAGCCCTTGAAGATATGGAGAAAATATTTTTCATGGCTATTTTTCAGTCAAATCATAATAAGAAACCTAGTCCAAAGCCTTAAGTTTCAAGTGACCTTTAGAGAGAGAAGACAATAAGTACTGACTGAGGCACCTAAAATCTGGGTCTTAGTAGCAAGAAGTAACAATATCTGACCTTTAGATAATGTTTAAAGGCATTTGTTCATTAATATAAAAATAATAATTTCCAATAACAAAAAAAAGAAAACAAGCAAATATTACTTAGCATGGAAAAGTTAGGAAAATATTCAACCCAAAAAATTATAAATTACATTTTTAAGACATTAAAGGTCTGTGGAAATTTTTAAATTCACCTTTGAGACTTAATTTGTGAATAAATATCTAGCATAAACTACATTTATCAGGAAACATTTACATGGGAATGTTAATGGATTTTATTAAATTTTTAGCTTTTCAGAAACTCTAGACTCACCAGGACCTAGATCAAGGCCTTGCTTCTGGACTAGACTCATTTAGGCTGGACCAGACTTCTCAGGCATTTGGATGCTTGGCTAGCATGTAAATCATAGTTTTAATTTTTTTAGCCCAAATTTCACATAAATTTGCAACATAAAATAATGTCATCTAATGAAAGACAAGTGCTACAGTCTGAATGTTTGTGTCCCCTGAAATTTAAGCATTGAAATCTAGTCTCAACTTGATAGTACCAAGTTGTCATGAGGACAAAAGCCTAAATGAATGGGACCAGTGCCCCTATAAAAGAGGTTCCAGAAAGCTTCCTTGCCTCTTTCAACATGTGAGGATGCAGTGAGAACTCACCATCTATAAGGGATGGGTCCTCACCAAACACAGAGTCTGTCTACACAATGATCATGGAATTCCAAGCGTCCAAAACTATAAGAAATCAAGTCATTGAATCTACGGTCATTTTGTTATAGTAAGCTGAATTCCTACCTTTTGACTCTATGGTTTCTCTGGTTTGATAATTTCCCTTCCATTCATCAACAGTGCTGTACTGTACTTTATTCCCATTTTAAAATGTAATTGTCACCTTTCTGAAATAGAATATTTCTTTTTGATCTTTTTGTTTAAATTAAAATTTAATACTGGTATCTCTTTGTTGCACATTTAATTAAAGATCTTCTGCCATATATTTTTTAATCTAAAAAATGTATTCTGTATGTGTGTAGTTTTTTTTTTTTTAATGCTTTGAGCACTTTATTGGTCTATTCTAAACTCTCTTTTTCATAGAGAATTAATCAGTTTCAATAGAAGATACAAATTACCCTACTTTCCTAAAGTGTGCTGATTCCATTTGTGTACATAAATATAGGATTGACTTAATTACTATTTTATTGAGTCCTAGCCAGTTTATTATATTATTACTAAAGTTATATGATAGCTTATTTTTGTCCTGGATTATTCAAAGTTCTCATATTCTTTTCCATATGTTCTTCTAGAGAGTGTAAATATTTCCCTGAAATCAAATTACATTTTATACTTAAACTCCCACCCAGTAGTCAATTTAAGTAGGTTTTTGAAATGTTCTTGATTGCTAGGTAAAATAAACAAATGGCTTACAATTATTTTAAATTGCTAGACTTTTAAAAATTCAGCTGTTTAACATAGTTTGATCTCTAGGTTATGTGTTTACTGCATGAATTGCCCAACCTCCAACACCTACATTTACATGTAAAATGTGAATGTTAGATTATAAATGTTATGTTCATGAGCACAGAAAAGTTCTACAAACATCTCAGAGATTCAATCTCATTATTTAAGCTATGATTACTAAATAGAAAGCAATTAATACATTTTAGAAAATGTTTCAATAATTATCAAACCAAAAGGTATCTCTCTGACAGGTGCCACCCACGCTCCGCAGTGCCCAGTCCCATGGACCACCCAAGGGCAGAGGAGTGCGGGCTCGTGGCATGGGACTGGCAGGCAGCTCTGCCTGCGCCCCCAGTGCAGTAACCGCTAGGTAAGCCAGCTGGGCTCCTGAGTGGGGAGGGAACTTGGAGAACTTTTATGTTTAGCTAAAGGATTGTAAATGCACAAATCAGCACTCTGTGTCTACTTCAGGGATTGTAAAAGCACCAATCAGCACTCTGTCAAAATGGACCAATCAGAGCTCTGTAAAATGGACCAATCAGCAGGATGTGGGTGGGGCCAGATAAGGGAATAAAATCAGGCTGCCCCAGCCAGCCAGTGGCAACCCTGGCAGGTCCCCTTCCATAGAGTGGAAAGTTTATTCTTTCCTTCTTTGCAGTAAATCTTGCTGCTGCTCACTCTTTGGGTCCACACTGCCTTTGTGAACTGTAACACTCACCACAAAGGTCTGCAGCTTCACTCTTGAGGCCAGCAAGACCACAAACCCACCAGAAGGAAGAAACTCTGAACATGTCCCAACATCAGAAGGAACAAACTCCAGACACACCATCTTCAAGAACTGTAGCACTCACCACAAGGGTCCCCGGCTTCATTCTTGAAGTCAGTGAGACCAAGAACCCACCAATTCCAGACACAGTAAGATGTCATTAATATGAATCCCCAACAATTCCACTGAGTTCTACAGGTTTTCAGGACTGAGTATAATCTACCAGAAGCAAGCAGATTTGGTGGGTTCAAGTCTGTTGCAGATAGAGTGTTCTCATGGCTCTGAGCACGTTTATGGTGTCCAAGAATGTCTGCCAACATTGTCCTATACTGCAATTCCTGCTATAGAGAGTATGGACAAGACATATAAGTACAATAAGACACACCTGGATATATTTATTTTATTACTACAGATTCATTTTGTCACAATATACAGCCAATGATTCATTATATGAACACTGCCATCATAAGGTAACAGTTTAGGCATTTATTTCACACCAACATTTAACCATGCCAGAAGAGACATTTGTCTTCATGGCTTCACCAAATTTTCCCTTTTCTTTCTATTGTGTCAGACAATAAATAATTTCCAAGTGAGAATAAGCCAGTTAAGGTTAACTGTCTGTTATTTACAACAAACATGTCTCATGTTTATCTAAGGTGATTTGTTTTCTGATTAAAAATAAGACATTATTTATTTTAAAAAAATACTGTTTCATATAGCAAAAAAATAGCACTGTTCAGAATGGTCAGTTATATGTGTGAGCATGTGTGTGTATGTGGCTCTGTAAGAGACAAAGCAATAAGGAAAGAAGAGAGGGTGTGAGTAAGAACTGTTTAGTAAGGAATTCATTCAGAGTTTTGATTTTTAAGTAAAAACACAGTTACAGAAAGTAATTTATACAGGAGATCAGCATACAGAATATTATATATATCATAGTTAGCAATATATATGCATATAATATATATAATGTAGACAAAATGTGCCATTATTGAAGTTAAGAATATCCAAGAATCAATGAAAAAAGGGGAACTAAGTCTGTCATTCTGGATTTGAGATTTTAAATTAATACAGATTCTTTAAGTCGGTGCTCAAATTTGAAATTAATATACCTCCAAAATATCTGATTTATTCTGAGGTACTTACAGGAAAGGTGTGTATTTCCCCCGGAGAGCTGTTTATTTTACAGTAAAGAAAAAAAAAATGAAATTTTTACAGATGTTTTTCTTAGAGGTCAATAATTTAAACTTACGTGACAGCATGTAACATGTTTACCAATTATAACACTACAGGAATATTAATCAAATTTGAAGAAATCAAAAATCTAGTAAGGACCATATGGTACATTCAGAACAAGTGTTCCAACTGTTGGCGGGAAGAAGAAATTGTCTCCTAAGAGACAACATAATTAAAAGTGAGAAAGATGTCCTTCACCTATAAAAGGCATTTCTAGGAACAAAGAATATTCAATATAACTGCAAGAAGGAATTATAAAATAATTAAGGATAAATATACTTTTCACCAGGGTACAGGGAAGAATATAGCAAGTTAGTAAATATCACTTGGAAAACAGATATGCATAACCATTAAACAGCATTAGCAAATGTTAGCAAATTAGGAATAAATGTAATGACTATATCACATAATATTCTTATGTGTTTACTAGGAACACCAAGAAATATTAAGAAGAAATCTCATCCGCTCAGATAAGCAACATCTGAAACTCCTCTGTAATTATTTTTTAGTCTTTGAAAAGTATATAAAAGAAACTTGCCAATTTGTATTTAATGATTTTAAAAACAGTAAAATGGATGTTGGGTCATTTCTATTATTTAACATTGAATAGAAAATGTATGTAATATGACATGTATCACACAAAGGGTAAGTTTGTTCTTATCCAGACTAAAATTTTATGCAGAATGAAATATAATGAAGATAATGTCTAGTTCTGAGTGTAAATATTGTTCCTTCTATTGTATCTCTGTTTTCCAGATTAATATTACTAATTGTTTTGGGGGGATGGGGTGGAAGAGAGGGTCTCATTCTGTCACCCAGGCTGGACTGCAGTGCCCTGATTCTAGTTCACTGGAGGCTGGAATTCCTGGGTTCAACAGATCTTCCCACCTCAGTCTCTAGTAGCAGGCATTACAGGCACACACCACGATGCCCAGCTTTCTTTCTTTTCTTTTCTTCCTTTTC
Source organism: Macaca fascicularis (assembly GCF_037993035.2). Classification (NCBI taxonomy): domain Eukaryota; kingdom Metazoa; phylum Chordata; class Mammalia; order Primates; family Cercopithecidae; genus Macaca; species Macaca fascicularis. Next base: position 88,929,405 of record NC_088380.1, on the reverse strand, counting down.
TTCCTTTCCTTTCCTTTCCTTTCCTTTCCTTTCCTTTCCTTTCCTTTCCTTTCCTTTCCTTTCCTTTCCTTTCCTTTCCTTTCCTTTTCCTTCTTTCTTTCTTTCTTTCTTTCTTTCTTTCTTTCTTTCTTTCTTGCTTTCTTGCTTTCTTGCTTTCTTGCTTTCTTGCTTTCTTTCTTTTTCTTTCTTTCTGTCTGTCTGTCTGTCTGTCTTGTCTTTTCTCTTTTCTTTTCTTTTCTTTTCTTTTCTTTTCTTTTTCTTTCTTCTGTTTTTGTAGAAATGGTGTGTCACTATGTTGCCCAGGTTAATATTGCTAATCCTTTAAAAATGGATCAGTATGTGAACTTTTTATTCTGTGAAAATTACTATATGACAATGGTAATAGAAAATCTGTATATAAGAGAATATATAGGGATGGAAAAGTGGCAACAAATTGAATAAATATGTCTTTTTTTTTTTTTTTTTAATTGAGTCAGAGTCTCGCTCTGTTGCCCAGGCTGGAGTGCAGTGGTGTGATCTCGACTCTCCGCAACCACCGCCTCCAAGGATCAAACAATTATCCTACCTCAACCTCCTGAGTAACTGGGGTTACAAGCGTGTGCCACCACACTCAGCTAATTCTTGTATTTTTAGTAGAGACAGGGTTTCACTATGTTGGCCAGGCTGATTTCGAACTCCTGACCTCAAGTGATGCGCCCACCTTGGCCTCCCAAAGTGCTGGGATTACAGGCATGAGCCATCGTGCGCCTGGTCAAATATGTCTTATTTCACTAGTTTTCATCAACATGTTAAAATAAGACATTTAATACTAGTTTTGAAAGGAAACAGTATTACCATAAGCAATCCTTCTTGGCCGGGCCTGGTGGCTCATGCCTGTAATCCCAGCACTTTGGGAGGCCAAGGAGGGCAGATCACGAGGTCAGGAAATCGAGACCATCTTGGCTAACACGGTGAAAACCTGTCCTACTAAAAATACAAAAAATTAGCCGGACTTGGTGGCGGGTGCCTATAGTCCCAGCTACTCAGAAAGCTGAGGGAGAAGAATGACATGAATCCGGGGGGGGCAGAGCTTGCAGTGAGCGGAGATGGCACAGCTGCACTCCAGCCTGGGAGGCAGAGCAAGACTCCATCTCAAAACAACAACAGCAAAACACCATGCTTCTCTCCCCAGCCTTCATAGTGCCCCATCCCCACCGTTTCCAATTCATTTGAATTTCTCCATTTTTAGCTAAGAATGTTTTTATCTGCCTTGAAAGGTAAACAATGTTGCCTTGGTAAAATAAAATATAAGAGACTTTCAAAATTGGTTCCCATTTGTATTCTGGTTATTAGACCCAATATTAAAGAACAAAAGATTTTGAAAGTAATTGTGTAGTTTTATTGGCTTCCCACCCAATATATGGGTTGTACATTTGAAGTAGGAGGTTTAACATGAACTGATGGATTGTCTACAAGGAGAGACTGCACATGTCTGCCAAGTTAGACAACAGTAGTTACTGGCATGAGGGCTCTGCTTGGGAGACGATAGTCAATGGGGGAGAAAATTCTGTCACTATTTGAATGACAACTGTGCATTTGTTTTTTTTTGGTGGGGCGGGGGGGCAGTTTTTTTCTTTTTTTTTTTTTTTGAGATGGAGTCTCCCTCTGTTGCCCAGACTGGAGTACAATGGTGCAATATTTGCTCACTGCAACCTCTGACTCTTGGGTTCAAGAGATTCTCCTGCCTCAGCTTCCTGAGTAGCTGGGACTACAGAACTGTGCATCGTTTATATCTGGAAGTCACATAAATTATCCTAAATGAAGACTTCCTGCTGACATTATCTTGCACATTACCTACTGATGTTCCATCGGGATGATTAATTTTTGTTCTCCAAGAAGTTCCTCCTGCCTAACTCCTCTAGAAAACGTCCTCATCAATCACCGAAAACATGTGTAGGGCCTTGTATGTAAGGTGGGTCTCTAGAGACATTGAATGGTACTATTGGCTGGAAATGAAAACCTGCATCCTTTTAGGCAAGTTGGGAGTATCAGAAACCAACTCAAGAGCACCTATGGAACACAGAAAACTACTTCCTTCAATACCCTCCTCCAACATATAATACAGAAATAGGAGAAACTCACTTGCACTAGAAAAAGCTGCACACCAGAAATATCTTGCAACAATTACATGCAAAATACCTATTGGGTCACAATGAAAGTAGAGCAAACCCATGATTTTTTTTTCTAAGTATACAGCAGCATCTTCAACACTTTAGTAGATTAACACCTTTCTCTTAAAGGCAAGGTCTAGAACAGGCAGATAATGAGCACTGTTGGATTTACCTAGTGACTCTGGGCTCCCTCCCAGCTTACATTCTTCAGATATACTGAGCTAGGTACAGAGTAAAAATATTTAATTGTGTAAATCTTTAAGGACCTCTATGTAAGGAAAATAGTTTGTTCACTTTGGGCCATTATATATAAGAAGGAAGGAGTAAAATAAGAACTTCTGCCAAAAGGCAAGTCTACCTGCTATGAACTGTCTATGAAGTAAGAATCGGAGCTTTCTGCCCTTCCTGGAGTTGCTGGAGAAAGTGCATGGACATGTATGTGGAAAATTTATGTAAAATTTTATCAGCAAACTATTACCATTGTTAAAATATTTAACATACATCCAGATTTCTAAATGTATGTTCATATACATATGCCTTTTCACTAGAATCATAATAGAAACCTATTTTGGTATATTGTACTTGATATATTAATTATAAGGAATCTTAATCTACGTTAATAAAAGTTGCAAAATTTACTCAATAAATACATAATTGAGAACATATATAACAAGAAAATGAATGTTTATTTTTAAATTATTTCTAAAAATATGTTTCAGAGTCTAACATTTTATTTATCTGTTCACTAAAATATCAAGGAAAAAAGAACTTTGTGGCAAAGGCTGTCTGCATCCTGCAAAAACTGCATTACTCACCACCCTACCATAGGTCACATGCAGATAATTCACTTACGGCTAGCTCCTTCTTCCATCTTTCTCCCTACAGATATTCCCTGATTTTATGGTGGGAAAATACGTGGCCCTCATTCACAACAAGTTGAGAATGCCAGTAAATAAGGTAGGAACAACAATCAATTATTGAGGGATAGAGGCTTTTGTAGGAGTATCCAATATTCTCCCCTAGGTGTGAAAACTAAGTTATGTTTTACATAATCTTTCCATGCACATGAAACAAGGTTAAGTTCCAGTTGCCTACAGCAGTAATTTTGTCCATTTGTGGATTCTTTTTGTTGGCTTTTCTTAGTTCTCTGTCTCAATTTTTATACTCACATTCTATTTCCTGGGGTTACTAAACAAATAAATTACTTGTACCTAAGTCTTGTTTCAGGTTTTCTATTGAGAAAACCAGAATTTACTTAGATGGTATCATAAGTGGCCTTAGAAAGCAGACTCAACATAGAACTTTGGATTTGGATTATTCAGTGTAACTGAGATTGCATGCTAATGGCAAATGAGGTGGATTACTGTGATGCTTAATTTTTGTACCAAGTTGACTGGGTCAAAGGGCTACCGAGATGTTTGGTTAATCATCATTCTGGGTCAGTCTGTGAGGTTGTTTCTAAATGACATTAACCATTAAATCAGTAGACAGAGTAAAACAGGTTGTACTCGCCTATGTGGGTGGGCCTCATCCAATAGCTTGAAGACCTGAACAGGACAAAAATACTGAATTAGAGGGAATTCTCTCTTTCAGCATCAATGTCTTTGAGCTGGGAAAGCAGTCTTCTTCTGTCTTTGGACTTGGAATCAGACAGGAAGTTTTACCATTGACCCTGTTGGTTGTCTTGCCTTCAGACTCAGGCTGGAACAATACCATCAGCAATCCTGGTTCTCCAGCTTGCCAACTTCAGATCTTCGGATTTCTCAGCCTGTGTAATCACATAGCCAATTTCTTATAACGAATCTCTTTCTATATATATAGTCATCCCTTGATATATGTTAGGGATTGGTACTAGGACCCTCATGGATACCAAAATCCATGCACACTCAAGTTCCACAGTTGAACCTACAGACCTCACGTATGTAAAAAATTGGCATCGCTTATGTGAGGGTTTCTCATCCTGCAAATACTATATCTTTGATCCATGTTTGCTTGAAAAATAATCCATGTATAAGTGGATCTGCACTGTTAAGACCCTTGTTGTTTGATATACATCTATCAAACAACAAGTCCCAAGATCTGGAGTTGGCAAGCTGGAGAAGCAAAAGAGTTGATGGTTTGGTAATATATATTATTATATATGTATAATATATATTATATAAATTATATATATTATATGTAATCATATATAATTATATATGTAATCATATATAGGATTATGTATGTATTATTATATATACACAGATATATAATTGTATATATTACCAATCCTCATATGTGCGTGCATGCATATGTGTGTGTGTGTGTGTGTTCTGTTTCTCTAGAGAAGCCTGACTAATATAGTTTTTCTGGCTTCCTTCAGTACTCCAATTACTAATTGTGCTTTAGGCTATAATATGAGTAGAAGGGCACAGCACTAGTTTTTGCAATAGCTCTAGCAATTGAAAGATATAAAGGCAATGGTAACCGCAGGACTTGTGTCACTTGTCTCATTAACTGCCAAAGGAGCATTAAAAAAACCTGATAGACTTATCTCAGCTAACTATTGTCTTAGAATAGAGACACTGTGACCAACAGAAGGTTTACATGATAACATTTAATGACACCCTGTCTCTTGCAGTTGGAAAGAAAGCTGCACAGAAAATTAGACCTACTAATCATGAGAATGATTATCCCTTAAGAATCTCCCTTTATCATAGTAATGTAAGAAAGGAAAACAAGAAATTAAGAAAGAAAGTGAAAGAGAGAATTAGGGAAAGCCAAAGAAAGATGCTTTAATGAACAAGTGACTGTTATAGGAAGCTGGCTTTAAAATATCATAGACACAGAAGCAGTGAGACTCTTAATCCTGGTATAGACATTTACGTGGATATATCTGAAATTCTTAAACCAGCAGATTCCCCTGAAGCACCTGGCTTGGCAGCAGTAAGTACCTTTGCTTTTGGTAGAGAAGTGTAGCTTCCCATTGCTGATTAATAAGTAAAGGCATAACCTGAGATAGATGTCTTTTTTAATGTTCCTTGTTCCCCTCAGGATCAGTTCTGACTTCCCTTCAATATCTACTATCATGAGTCAAGTGAAGAAATACTCTCTTTGCCATTGTATGAAAGGAATTATTTACTTGAAACATGGCAGGACCTACCAAACAAATAACATCAGAAACTTGGAGGACATATAAAGTGGTGGAGCTTGACGTTGCAAGACAAAGGAAAGAGTCAAACATATTAGTTGTTTATTATCATGTGAGCATTCTCTTTTGATTTGCTAACAGAGATGCCTGAAGTTAGCCGTATACTCTGGTATAATGGTTCATTGAATTTAGGCAATGATGTTGGCCTACAATAAATAAAATGAGGATGCTAAACTATCTTGAAAACATTTTGAAGAAAGAGTAAAAAAGCTCAGAAAAGAATGGGCCAGGCTGGTATGTAAGATTAGTGGACATACAACTTGACTATGTTCCACAGGAAGGAGAAAAGACGCCCTTTACAATAGTGATAGGAAATGCCTTAGTGATTGGGACAATATTATCACTGAGAATTTCAGTAGTGTCTGTCCTCTGCAGGGCAGGGTTAAGGGTTGAAGACACAACCGTTGAACGGGGCTTCTTTGTGTAAATGGGAATAATAGAATTGAAGAACTATGGAGATCAGGATTCAGTACCTAACTGTCAAAGAACAGGTGGATGAAATTATCATTATGGACACCAAACCTGTATTGGCAACCAGGAGGATTGGAGTTATATAGATATATGTCAATAGTAATAATGTATACAATGAAAAATCAGCAAGGAAAAGGCTAATGTCAGTTACAAATTAGAATATCATTTACCCTCACCTAGTTTTCACCACTGAATCATTTATTGATAAGAACCAGAATCCATGATCAGGTCCTTTTAAGGAAAAACCCTGAATCATTGTAGCAGGCCTATATATATAATTACTTTCCACAACCACCTCCAAAGATGTCCTAAAGCTATTATAATTAGGGATATTTGCACCAGATCTTTCAAGAATGTTTAAATACCAGGGCTGAGATGACACTGATATTAGGGTACACAAAAATGCCATTAAGATACCTATGATAATTGGAATTTTCAGGGATAGGCTGATAAATAGCTTTCTGGACCACCTTTCTCTTACATTAGTCTAATGGGTTCATTAAACTACCCTGTGTTCATTGCCCTGATCATCAAGGACATGATTAAAATGGATGTACATAGCAAGTTACAGAAATTGCATTGGTTTGCTGAAATGTGGAATAAGATCAATTATGTTAGGGAAGACCAAGCAAAAGTTCCTGTATTAGGCAGCGCTTTTCAAAGAAATAGAATCAATAGGATGCATGCACACATAAACACACACACAGACACACACACACACACACACACACACACACAGAGGAATAGAGAGAGAGAGAGAGACAGACTGAGAGAGAGAGACAGAGAGAGAGAGAGACAGAGAGATAAATAAAGAAAATTTATTGTGAGAATTGGCTCACACAATTATGGGATGCAAGAAGGCCCCTGATATGCCATCTGCACTCCGGAGAACCAGTAAAGCCAGTGGTGTAATTCAATGAGTCTGAAGACTGAGAACCAGGAGAGTCACTGGTGTAAGTACTGGCATCCAAAGGCTCAAAAACCGGGAGCTCCTCAGGGGAAGAGAAGATTGATATTGCTGTTATAGAAGAGAAAGCAAATTTGCCTTACCTCTGCCATTTTGCTCTATTCTGGCCTTCAAAGACTGCATGATGCCTGCCCACACTGGTAAGGGCAGATGATCTTGACTCAGTTTACTGATTCAAATGCTAAGTTCCTCCAACATCAATTTCACAGCTTTCTGGGTGTCTAATAAGCCAGTCAATGAAAATTTATACACATAAGTAATAAAACAAAATGGGATTGGAAATGGTAAAATAAAACATAAATGGTTAACATAAAATTAACCATCACATTCTCTAATGAAAGCTGTCTACCCAGTAATGAAAACAGAAAATCAGCAGCAAATAAGATGGCAGCAATAACAATATTCTCAAAAATAAAAAGGGTGCAGGAGTTGAAGTCCCTATCATATCCTCATTTAATTTATTGGAATGACACGTGCAAAAATTTGAATCTGGGTGATGATGGGGGAATCATGTAAATCTAAGCAACTGATAATTCCTGACTCACCTGCTGTGTATTTATATTATGTAGTATAGTATGTAGTATCTTTATTTTAACAACTCAACTCAGCTTCTACTCTTGGTTTTCCATCTATGATCTGACAAATATCACTTTCTATCTCCTTCATGAAAACAGATAAAAGGTATTTTCATTCACCGGGGATAGACCACAGAACACATTTGCTGTCTTGCCCAGGGTTACAATTGTATTTTGTTATACTATGACCTGAAGTAACCTTAATAGTCTTAAAATACAAAGACCAAAATATTGATCACTATATTGATGATATCAGATTAATCAGCCCTAGCGAGCAAGAAATGTCATTTTCTGATACTCTTGTACAGCAATGTAAACAATAAAACAGAATCTGAAACATAAAACCTGCAATCTCAAAGGTCTTTCACTGGTAAATATTTTAGCATTGCAGTTGTCTTCAGTAATTCAGGATACCTTCCATGGCAGAGGACAAGATGGTAAATTATTGCATTTTGTACCAGCTGACATATAAAAGCATCACAGTGTTTGTTATGGTTCTCTGGATTTTGGGCACTGTATAAACACCACACTTGGGAATGCTGCATCAATCCATTTGTCCAATGTTTAATGGCTTTCAGCACAAGCAAGGGCTTTTGTTCTTGTGAACTTGCAGAATTAAGCGAGCTCATCATAAATGAGGATGTTAAATAGAATCTCTGGCAAGCCCCCATAAGAAAGTTTTAAGTGACATCTAAATATATATATATATATATACACACACACACACACACACACACACACACAATAAAAAATAAAATGGAATAGAAAAGGGTAAAAGTGCCTCAAAGTTTGTTACTCTGTATAAAAATAAATACTATTAATAGTTTTATGTAGCCTTTAATTATAATAAATAGTATTATAAAAATTGTAAATAATACAGATACATATTCTTTCTTTCCCATAAGATACTTTACATTATATATAAAATACATCTATTTTCATTTTCCTATTTGTGTCTACAGGACAATTTAAAAATTATGGTATGCATTTATTTTACTTCAGTGATCATTGCTGAAAAAGTTTAAATTGATTTTATAGGGAATTGGATATTTATATAACCTGAAAGAATCATAGAATTTAAGAACTGGAAGGGAACTTGGGTATTACTGTTTTATGGCATAAAATAGGGCCTAAGTCAAATAAAAATAACTAACATTTCTTGATCATTTACTATTTGTTAGGAACTTCACTACAATGAATTCTCACATCAAGCCCATGACCCAGGTAATAGTTTAATCTTGTTTACTTTTTGCAGTAAATCTATAGTATAGGTGCTATTAATATTACCAACTAGCAGTTTTCAACAGGGATGATTTTGCCCCCCAAGGTAAACCTGGACATTTTTGGTTGTCACAGCGATGGGGTAGGGGAAAGGGGCATCTAGTGGGTACAGACCCAAGATGCTGATAAACAAAGAATGGAACAACTTCCCAAAGCAAAAAATGTCCAGGCCAAAATCTCAATGTATGAAGACTGAGAAAGATTATTATTGAAGAAGAAACTGAATCTTTGAAAATTTATCTTTGCCTCAGACTATTAAGCAAACAAAGACAACTTAATAGTTTGTGGGGAAAACTTTGGGGTTAAAAATAATAATAATAATAATTAATAATAATAATAATCTAGATACTAATTTTCAAGTGACTCATGAAAAAAACATAAATATCTAAAGTTAAGTTTATCCTATTTTTCTGACCCCCTTTCTTTGCTCTATGATATTTTGGTTCAGTTACATATTCTTTTTATTTAAAATTAAATAATTCACTTTCTCAATCTTTTCCAAATTAGATTCCATGAAACCCTTCTCATATTGGAATTAGAAAATATTTGAAGACTCTTCTTACATGTTTGATTTGAGCACTGCTTAAGCATAGAATATATTTTCATGTTATCATACTTCACTCTTTCTTATCTGCAAGTACATGATTTTTAAAGTAACCTAAATCAGGCATATTTTTATATTTATGACCTATGTGCTATGTTATTGATTTTTATTTTGATCTATCTTCTCTACTAATATTGCTGTCTTGACTTTAATATCCCAATGTATATTACATTTCATATCAACAATACTTTGTGTTCCAGGATTATTGCTTCTCCTATAGTAAAGCAATAATATATTAAGGATATGAACTATCTGTCAAATCTTATATGTATTTCAACTTTGTTTAACATTTGAATACATTTCTATATTTATTTTTCATTAATGACTCTTCATTATTGAGAGTAAATGTCAGTATCCAGTTGCTCAATGAGTATCAATAGTTGGAGACTGATCTGGAGCCCATGGGATTTAGTTCATAAGTAACTTTTGTCCAGAGAGTCCAAGACTCAGGGAAGGGTACAAATTGCCCTCTACTGTAATACAGAGTGAAACATTGGGTGTATAGTGAAATCGTTCTGCCAGACTTATCCAATCTTTCTATAGAATGTTGGGACTTTATAAAGAAGTGTTTAAATTGACATAACTTCAGATGACATATCTAGTACTATAATGAGCTTATCATTTAATGGAAGTAAAACATTAACATTAAAATGTTATAAGGTAGAATGTACTCAGGGTGCTACCAGAGAGTAACGTGTTAATGCAGTAGATAGAGGTAGATAGGATTGTAGTACAGTCATCCCTCAGTATCTGTGGGAATCAGTTCCAGAAGCTCCCAGAGATACCAAAAGTCATGGATGCTCAAGTCTCTAACATAAAATAATGTAATATATACATATAAACTATGCACATACTTTTGTGCACTTTTAATCATCCCTAGACTACTTATAATACCTAGTAAAATGAAAATGCTATGTAAATATTTGTTATCCTATATTGTTTAAGTAATAATGGCAAGGAAAAAAAGTCTGTACATATTAAGTATGAACACAATTTTTTCTAAATATTTTTTATCTGTGGTTGGCTAAACACATGGATGTGAAACCCACAGATGAGAAGGGGATTTGAAACTGATAAATTAAAGTATTATTGTTTATTTTAAATTTAAAATATAACTGTTACTTCGTAATAGGAGTGTATTAATAATAAATGTTTATTGCAGAATAAAATAAAGACAAATAAGTAATTTATATAGCTATATCAATATTTTTCCAAACATACTTGTATTATTTTGTTTACAAAAATGGAGAGCTTATAGAATAATTGGATTTAATTTTTTAATTCATTTATAATTTTATAAGGAAGATGCTTTTGTTCACTCAACATTTTTCAAAATACATTTTAATGGTTACATAACATTTGAGGCAATTCTACCATATTAATGTACTATATATTTAGCCTTTTCTTCATTATTAGAGATTTACATTACTTTCCATTATTTTCTTCTAAGATTTTATAAATATCTTCACTCAGAAGTGTTTTTTTTTTAATTTATGTAGGTGGGAATTATTGGGCAGATATTTTCAAACTTTCTAATTTATTAAATATTTTTCCACTGTGAGATTTTACCAAGTATTTGTCTTTGAGTTATTTGATTTTTATTTGATTATAGTTAACTGTTTCGTCCATCTGGAAATTATTTTATATTAAATGTAAGTTCAAATTATAACAACATATTTCAAATATATAATTGAATTTTTAGAAGTAATATTTAATAATTCTTCATTCACTGATCCAAATGACACTTAAAAAAGAAGTTTAATAAAAGTTTACTCTATTGTCATGATTTTTAATTAATACAGTTTTTTAAATCAGATTTTAATTTCCTATAAGGGCACTCATTATTTTTTGTTACCTCTCTTCCCCTTATTTTTCATTCCTTTCTTTTTAAATTTCAACTTTTTTTTATATTCCAGGAGTACATATGCAGGTTTGTTACAAAGACATATCATGTGATGCTCAGGTTTGGAGTGTGATCGAACCTACCACCCAGGAAGTGAGCATCATACCCAATAAGTAGTTTCTCAATCTCTCCTCCTGTATTCCCCAGTGTCAGTTGTCCCCATCCTTACAACCATGTATAGCCAATGGTTAGTTCCCACTTATAAGTGAGAACAGATGGTATTTGGTCTTCTGTTTCTGCTTTAGTTCACTTAGTATAATGGTCTCTGGCTGCACCCATGTTGCTACAAATAACATAGTTTTGTTCTCCTTTATGGCTGTGTAGTATTACATGTTGTGTAGGTACCACATTTTATTTATCCAATCCACTGTTGATGGGCACTTGATTTGGTTCCATGTCTTTGCTATTGTGACTAGTGTTGCAATGAATATATATAGGTGCATGTATCTTTTTGGTGGAGCAATGTATTTTCCTTTGGGTATATATCCAGTAATGGGATTGTTGGGTTACATGGTAGTTCAACTCTTAGTTCTTTAAGAAATCTGCAAACTGTTTTCTACAGTGACTGAACTAATTCACATTCCCTGCAACAGTGTATAAGAATTCCCTTTTCTTCACAGACCCACCAGTGGCTGTTATTTTTCGACTTTTTAACCAAAAACCATTCTGACTGGTATGAGATTGTACCTCATTATGATTTTGATTTGCATTTCTCTGATGATTAGAGATGATTAGCATCTTTTTATATATTTGATGGCTGTTTGTATTTATTCTCTTCAACAGTGTCTGTTTATGTACTTTGGCCATTTTTTAATGAGGTTATTGGTTTTTTGCTTGTTGACTTAAGTTCTTCATAAATTGTGGATATTAGTCCTTTGTTGGATGCTTAGTTTGTGACTATTTCTCCCATTTAGTAGGCTGTCTGTTGTAATCGTCTGTTCTCACACTGTTAATAAGTACGTACCTAAGACTGGGTAATTTATAAAGGACAGAGATTTAATTGACTCACAGTTCCACATGGCTGGGAAGGCCTCACCATCATGGCAGGAGGAAAAGGAGAAGCAAAGGCATGTCTTACATGGTGGCAGGTAAAGAGCTTTTGCAGGGGAACTGCCCATTATAAAACTATCAGATCTCCTGAGACTTATTCACTATCATAAGAACAGCATGGGAAAAATCCGCCTTCTTGATTAAATTACCTCCCACCAAGTCCCTCCCACAACACATGGGCATTATGGAAGTCACAATTCAAGATGAGATTTGGATGGGGACCAAGTCAAACAATATCTTTCTTCCCCTGGCCCCTCCCAAATCTCATGTCCTCACATTTTGAAACACAATCATGTCCTTCCAACAGTCCCCTAAAGTCTTAACTCATTTCAGCATTGAATCAAATGTCCTCAGTCCAAAGTCTAATCTGAGACACGGCAAGTTTCTTCTGCCTATGAGCCTGTAAAATTAAAAGCAAGTTACTGACTTCCTAGATGAAATGGGGGTATAGGCATTGGATAAATATACTCACTTCAAATGGGAGAAATTGACCAAAGCAAAGAGGTCACAGGTCTGATGCAAGTCTGAAATCCAGTAGGGCAGTCAGTTCTTGAAGCTCTAAAATTATCTTCTTTGACCCCATTTCTCACATCCAGATCACTCTGATGCAAGAGGTGGGCTCCCAAGACTTGGGCAACTATGCCCCTGCTTTGCAGGACATAGACCACCTCCTGGGTTGAGTTTCTGCAGTTTTTCCAGGAACACAGTGCAAGTTGTCAGTAGATCTATCATTCTAGGGTCTGGAGGAGGGTGGCTTTCTTCCCGCAGCTCCACTAGGCAGTACCACAGTGGGGACTGTGTGGGTGTTCTGACCCCACATTTCCCTTCTGCAGTGCCCTAGCAGAGGTTCTCTATGAGGGCTCCATCCCTGCAACAGACTTCTGCCTGGCCATTTAGGGCATTTTCATACATCATCTGAAATCTAGGAGGAGGTTCCCAAGCCTCAATTCTTGTCTTCTTTGCACCCACCACATGGAAGCTGCCAAGGCTTGGGGCTTGCACCCTCTAAAGTCACGGATGGAGTAGCTTGAATGAAGGGCACTATGTCACAAGGCTGCACACAGCAGGGAGGCCCTGGACCTAGCCCAGGTAACCATTTTTTCCCTCCTGGGCCTCTGGGTCTCTGATGGGAGGGCTGCTGCAAAGGTCTCTGACATGCCTTGGAGATGTTTCCCCATTTTTTTGGTGATTAATATTTGGCTTCTCGTTACTTATGCAAATTTCTGCAGCTAGCTTGAATTTCTCCCCAGAAAATAGGGTTTTCTATTCTATCACATCATTGGGCTGAAATTTTCCAAACTTTTATGCCCTGCTGACTCTTGAACACTTTGCTGCTTAGAAATTCTTTCCACCAGATACCCTAATTCATCTCTCTCAAGTTCAAAGTTCCACAGACCTCTAGGGCAGTGGCACAATGCTGCCAATTTCTTTGCATAGCAAGAGTGACCTTTACTCCAGTTCCTAACAAGTTCCTTATCTCCATCTGAGACCACCTCAGTCTAGACTTTATTATCTATATCAGCATTTTGGTCAAAGTCATTAAACAAATCTCTAGGAAGTACCAAACTTTCCCACATTTCACTGTCTTCTTCTGAGTCCTCTAAACTGTTCCAGCCTCTGCCTGTTACCCAGTTCCAAAGTTGCTTCTACATTTTCAGGTATCTTTATTGCAGCACTCCACTCTACCGGTACCAATTTACTGTATTAGTCAGTTCTCATGCTGCTAGTAAAGATGTACTGAGACTGGGTAATTTATACAAGAAAGGTCTAATTGACTCACAGTTCCACATGACAGGGGAGGCCTCACAATCATGGCAGGAGGCCAAGAAGAAGCAATGGCATGTCTTACATGGTGACAGGTAAGAGAGCTTGTGCAGGGGAACTGCTGGTTATAAAACAATAACATTTAAAACAACTTCATGATACTTATTCACTATCATGAGAACAGCATGAGAAAAACCCACCCCCATGATTCAATTATCTCCCACTGGGTTCCTCCCACAACATGTGGGGATTATGAGAGCTACAATTCAAGATGAGATTTGGGTGGGGACATATCCAAACTATATTATATGTTTGCTCCATCAACAGTTTCTCTTGCTGTGCACAGGCTCTTTAGTTTAATTAGGTCCCAGTCACCAATTTTTGGTTTTGTTACAGTTGATTTGTGGACTCAGCCATAAATTATTTGACAAGGCTGATATTGAGAAGAATATTTTTAGGTTTTCTTCTAGAACTGTACAGCTTGAAGTCTTACATGTAAATGTTTAATCCATCTTAAGTTAATTTTTTTACATGGTGAAAGGTAGGAATCCAGTTTCATTCTTCTGTATAGGGGTAGCCAGTTATCTCAGCAACATTCACTTAATAGAGAGTCTTTCCCCATTGCTTGTTTCTGTCAACTTCATTGAAGATCAGATGATTGTAGATTTGTGGCTGTATTTCTGGGTTCTCTATTGTGTTCTTTTGGTCTATGTTTTTATATTGGTATTAGTACCATGCTGTTTTGGTTACTATAGCATTGTAGTATAGTTTGAAATCAGATAATGTGATGTCTCTGGCTTGTTCTTTTTGCTTAGGATTGCTTTGGCTATTCAGGCTCTTTTTTGGTTCCATGTGAATATTAGAATACTTTATTCTAATTCCGTGAAAAATCACATTGGTAGTTTGATAGGAATAGTGTTGAATCTGTAGATTGCTCTGGGCAGTATGGCCACTTTAACAATATCAATTCTTCCAATTCATGAGCACAGAATATTTTTTCAATTTGTGTCAACTCTGATTTAGTTCAACAGTATTTTCTAGTTGTCCTTGTAGAGAACTTTCACCTCCTTAGTTAAATATATTGAAGCTCTGAACAGACCACTAATGAATTCCAAAATTGAATCAGTAATAAAAAACCTCCTAACCTAAAAAAGTCCTCAAACAGAAGGATTCATGGTCAAATTCTACCAAACATACACAGAGCTGATACCAAACCTACTGAAACTATTCCAAAAACATAAAAAGGGAATCCTCCCTAACTCACCGTGCAAAGCCAGCACTATCATGATACCAAAACCTGGCAGAGACACAATGAGAAAAAGGAAACTACAAGTCTTACTACTTTTATTCTTCAAAAATTTCTCTACAGTTCTTACACGGTTCTGTATCAGAATGCTTAGGAGTATCATTAATAGGTTTTTTCATAAATAGAAGTTAGGTTTTAATTAAGTTTGCGTTACAAATCTATACTTTAAATGAGGAAACTTTGTATATTTACAATTTTATTTTCCCCACACAGAAATATTTATTCAATAAATTATTCATTAATGCATCACAAAAAATTTTATACGATCCTTCACATAAAGCTTGAATTTCTTACAATTAATCACTGAACTGCATGATCTTAAATATACACTGTGCTAGGACTTGATCTTAAAAATTACCACACATTTAATCATCACTACGATATCTTGGTGCCTACTGAAAACACCAGAAACATTGACAGAGATATTGAGAGGTTTTTGAAAGCACCTAAGGTCATAGAGCTAGGATGTGATAGAGTCACTATGTTATATTTTCAATAATAGTATATACTATATAAATATATAACATGTATATTTATATGTAATCCATGAATATATAGTTAAAATTTATATATGAATTTTTTTTAATGTTTTAGTTATTTGTGAGTAAATATATATATATATATATTTTGTATAAACAAGGACACATCCACTCACACACAAACATGCTTTAAATTGGTTATTGTTGGTGTATATGAAAACTGTTATATATTTGTTCTCTTTTATACCACTGCTATAGGTTGAATTGTGTTCCCAAAAAAGATACTTTGAAGTGCTGACCCTCAGTATCTGTGAATGTGAGCTTATCTGGAAATAGGGTCTTTGTGAACATAATTGAGATCAGTTTAGGTGATCCTAAACCCTAATCCAATATGACTGTTGCTTTCATAAGACAAAGCAGTGACACAGGGAGAAGAATGCCATGTGAAGACACAAAGATACATAGATACAGAAGGAAGATGACCAGGTGAAGGTGGAAGCAGAGATTGGAATTACATTGCCACAGCCAAGGAGACCTGGGGTTACTAGATACTACAAGAGGCAAGGAAGGATCTTCCTGTAGAGGCTTCAGAGGAAGCACAGCCCTACCCAAACCTTTGTTTTGAGCTTTTAGCTTCCAGAACCGTGAGACAATAAATTTCTGTTGTTTTAAGCTGCTTAATTTGTTGTAATTTATTACACCTGCCCTAGGAAATCAATACAACCACATAATCCTCATATTAGTTCTAATAATTTCCAATAGATTTTAGTCTATTTAGACAACTCCATTTTCTGTGAAACAATTGAAATTTATTGTCTAATTTTTAATATCTGTGTCTGGGTGAATTAACACATACTTCAACCACAAACTTTGAGTATTGTAGTGATAATACATGTACTTCTCTTCGTCTTCACTATAATGAGTCTCCTATAGTGTTGCACAGGCTGTTTGTTTTTAATATTTTTTTAGAATCTTAAAATATGATATTACTAGACCACACACATTTTTAAGGGGTGTTTTCAATTTGATCATGGCTTTTTTAGCATCTATTCAAATGATAGTTTTTTCTCTTTTACATTACATATTTTATTATATCAACGTATTTTTGGGGGTCACTATTCTTGTAATCCTAGGATAAACCTTTAAACATAATTATGGAATAGTTTTATAATATAATAAACAATTTAATTTGATAGAGTTTATATGTGATTTCTAAAACTATATCCAAGAATTGATTTTAAAAAAGTAGACATGACTGTATAGGACTGTTTTAGATTTATAACAAAAAATTGAGGAAATAGTAGAGAGTTCTGATGTACCCTTAACTCATTTCTCCTATTAGTAACATTTTAGCATAGTGTATTTGTTCAGATTGATAAACCACTGCTGATGAATTACTATTAAAGCCATACTTCATTCAGATTTCGTTAGTGTTGACCTAATGTCATGTTTTGTTCCAGGATCGTATCTAAGATACAAGATTGTGTTTTGTTATATCTCTTTAGCCTCATCATGGTTATACAGTTTCTCAGAATTTTCATGTTTTTGATCATCTTGCTAGTTTTGAGTACTACCGCTCAGGATACTTTATTAAATGTAATTAAACTGGGATTTATCTGTGTGTGTGTATGTGTGTGTGTGTGTGTGTGTGTGTGTGTGTGTGTGTGTGATTAGACGGGAGTTACGAGTTTTGGTAATGAAAATCATCGTTTCTACACAGTAAATGTATCCTTTTTTCCCATCTTTCCATCCTGTCCTTTTTGGAAGGAAGCACTTTGAACAATATTATTAACTGTTCGTGATGTAAAATTCTATGCGTTTTGAAAAATGTATCGTGTAATGTATCCAGAATTAGAGTTTCAAACAGAAAAATTTCATTGTACTAGATTTCATCGGTGCTTCACCCATTCAAACCACTAGTCCTCCCCCTGAAACACTGGCAGTCACTGATCTTTTTATCATGTCTACAATTTTGCATTTTGAAGAATGTCATATAACTGAAATCATATGGTATGTAGGCTATTTATAGTAGCATCTTTCTCCTAGCAATATGCATTTCAGATCCATCTATGTCTCTTTGTTGACTGATAACTCATTTTATTACCGAATAACGCCCCCTCACCTTTTGAAGGTAAAGTTTGCTTCATTGATTTCTTCCAGTTTTGACATATATGAGTAAAGCTATTATAAACTTCTGGGTGCTATTTTTGTGTAGGCATACATTTTCACATCATTTGGGCAAATTACTAGGAGCACAATTGCTGAATCACAGGTAAGACTCTACATTCTTTGTAATAAACTTCCAAGCCAGTATATTTGAATTCCCACCAGCAGTGAATGAAGGTCCCTGTTGCTTTGCATGCTCACCAGCAATCTATGTTAGATTTTTTATTTTTATTTTTATTTTTATTTTTATTTTTTTGATTTTGGCCATTGTAATCAGAATGTGGTAATACTTCATTGTTTTAATTTGCAATTCCCTGATGACAAATAATATTGAGTATTTTTACATGCATATTTTCCATGCGTACATTATATTTTCGAGGTGTCTCTTCAGATCATTTACACTTTGGGAGGGTGAGATTCTTTATTATTGCTGAATTTTAATAATATTTGTGAATTTGGATACAAAACCTTTATGAAATATGTTTTCTCCTAGTCTGTGGTTTTTCTTTTGATCCTCTTAATAGCGCCTTTTGCAGAAAAGACTTTTTAAATTTTAATTAAGTCCAACTTATGAATTTCTCCTTTAATGGATCATGCTTTTGGTGTTATATGTAACAATGCAACACCTAACCCAGGTCACCTGTATTTTTCTTGTTATCCTTTAGAAGTGTTATATTATTGCATTGTGTTTTACATTTAGGTCTATGATCCATTTTTAGTTAATTTTTGTGAAAATCGTGAGGACTATATCTAGATTTCCTTTTGTTTGTTATTTTGTTTCATGAATGTCCAACTGTTCTAGCACCGTTGGTTGAAAAGGCTATCTTTTTCCCCCACAACTAGCATTGTTCCTTTAGTCAAAGAAAAGTTGACTATATTTGTAAGGGTCTGTTTTCAAGCTATTATTTTCTATTGATTTACCTATTCCTTTAACAATACCATGCTGCTGTTTTTACAGCTTCATTTTAGCTTTAACTAAAGTTGCTTAGTTTGAGTTCTCCAACTTTGTTCTTTCATATTGTCTTGGCTGTTCTAGGTCTTTTTTCTTTCCATACAAACTTTAAGATTAGTTTGTCAATATTTAGAAAAATATCATTTTAGGATTTTGACTAACATTGGGTTTACCTATTGATTAATTTGGAAAGAACTGACATTCTTACAATACTGAGTTTTCTAATCCATGAAAATGAAATTTGTCTCCATATATTTAGACATGCTTTTACTTATTTTATAAAGATTTTGCAGCTTTCATATATAGATCCTATACATATTTTGTTATATTTATGCCTAAGTATTTGTTTATATCATAAATAATATTTTAATTCAAATTACAATTGTTCATTGCTGACATAGCATTCAACTTTTGTATATTTTGATACTATTGGACGTTGTTATCCTGGGACCTTAATACATTCATTCATTACTTGCAGAAAATATTTTTTCAGTTCTTTTGGATTTCATATATAGGTAATGTTGTCATCTGTGAAAAAAGATAGTTTTGTTTCTTCTTTCCCAATCATATCCCTTCTATTCCCTTTACTTGTCTTACTGTACTAACTACAACTTCCAGTACAATGTTGGATAGTTGTAGGAAGTGAAGTAGTTCCTGCCTTGTTGCTCATCTTAAGGATAAATTACCTAGGCCAATGTTAGCTGCAGGAATTTTTGTACATATTCTTTACACAGTTAAGACACTTCTTCTCTATTTCTGATTTGCTAGAAGTTTTAACCATTAATGGGATGTTAAATTCTGCCAAATGCTTTTTCTGCATTAATTGATGTGATTGTACAATTTTTCTTTCTTTGTTAAAGTTATGGTTTACATTAACTGATTTTTCAGTACACAACCAGCATTTATTTTTTCCTTTTAAATTTTTTTTCTATTCTTTACTTTTAAAAATATGGCTTTGTGGTGTATTATTCATCTTACACTTGGCTATGTTCAAGTTACTAGAATTTTGTTGAAGATTTTTGCATCCATGCATGCTTATTATTGATCTCTAGTTTCCCTTTCTTATATGCTTTTATATGATTTTAATTAGGACAGTGCAGGACTCAAAGAATGATGTAGAATATGTTTCTTCTACTTCTATTTTCTAGAAGTGATTTTGAAGAATAGTATAATTTTTTCCCCTCAAATGTTTAGTACAATTCTCTAGTAAAATTGTCTGGGCCTGACTTTTTTTTTTTTTTTTTTTGGAAAATTTATTAATTATGTATTCAACTTCTGTCATAGATATAGGCCAACTCTGGTTATATATTTTCCCTGCACACTTTTTGTTAATTTGTGTATTCAAAAAAACTGGCCCATTTCATGTAAAGTATCAAATTTGCAGACCTAGAATCGTCCATAGTTTACTTTCTTATGATTTGATTGTTCAATAGATCAGAGGTGATGTTCCCCTTTCATTTCTGATATTGTCAACCTGTGTCTTGCTTTTTTTTTTCTTGATTAGCCTGGCTAGAATTTTGTCATTATAGGCCCTCTCTAAGAACCAGCTTTACGTTTCATTAATTTTTCTTTTATGTTTTTGTTTTCTTTTTTTAAAAAAATCTGTTCTATTTGTTATTTTTTTCTATCTATTTTGGTTTTAAATTGCTTTTCTTTGGTTTTCAAATGTACAGATGTTGATTTTAGATATTTATTCATTTGTAATACAGTTAAGATTATTAATTTTTTCTTGTAATGACTAATTTTTCTGCATCCCACAAATTTCGATTTTACATTTTCATTTTTATTTAGTTCAGTATACTTTTTAATGTTTTTTGAGACATTTTAGATCTATATGTTATTTAAAAGTGTGTGGTTTAATCTCCAAACAGTTCAGTGTTTTTTAATTGTCTCTAGTTTATAAACTTCTAGCTTAATACTATTTTGGTCTAAGAATATCATGGGGTAATTTCTATTCTTTGAAAAAAATGTACTTCTATTTTATGTCCCAGAATGTGATTTATCTTGGTGAATGCTCCATCTGAGCAAGAGAAAAACATGTATTCTGATGTTGTTGGATAAATTATTATAAAAATGTCGCTTAAGTTAACAATAATTTTGATAACTATGGTCTTGTAAGTATAATTTGAAGTTGGGTAATGGGATGACTCCAAATTTGTTTTTTTTACTTAGTATTGCTTTGGCTATGCAGGCTCTTTTTCGGTCCCATGTACATTTTAGAATTGTTTCTTCTACTTTCATGAAGAATGATGATGGTATTTTGACGGGAATTGTATTGAATCTGTAGATTGCTTTGGGCAGCACGGTCATTTTCACAATACCGATTCCACTCATCCATGAGCATGGGATGTGTTTCCATTTGTTTGTGTCAGCTATGATTTCTTTCAGCAGTGTTTTATAATTTTCCTTTTGTAGATTGTTGAAAGCCTCTGCATTTGGGTTATTTTATTAAAGAGGAAGTGCTCCTAGTTGGTAACAGACCTGGAGCTCTTCTGGTTGTCTGACTCCTACTTCTGATGTTTTCAACCCAATACTGCCTCCTCCACTTCCTAGTAAAAGCCACCCTCTCATTTCACTCCCTCCAAGCTCTTCCATCTACTCGGTCAGATCCAAGTCTCCAAGCCATCAGGATCCAGGGCACTGTCATACTGAAGTCTTACCCCTACCTCATGATCATTCAAGAGACTCAAAGCAGGACAGCAATAAGAAACACACAGATGTCTACAGACCCTGACGTGGAAGTGAGGACAAGGAATGGAACATAAAAAAATAACAGGTGCAGAGGGAGCTATAAAAATTGAGGAGTCAGTTACAGACTGACAATGTGTGTTTTCGTGCATTTGTTAAACTACATGGGTGAAAAAGTTTTCATTATTGAGAACTGAATGAAAAATTTTCATTCTTGAAGAACTGTTGGAAAAAAAGAAAAAACTAATAACAAGAATTACAAAGTAATTTTCATGAACTGCTGGTAATTTATCTAATTTTAAAGCAACAAAAAGATTTTTTTGCTGTTTCATTAATATATGTGTGTATCAACAAACATCAGTTTAACATGTAAGAACATATACATAGATGTGTCTTTCACCCCTTTAAAGTATATTTCTAAGGTTTTTTTTCCAGCTGCTGTAAAAGAGATTGAGTTCTTGATTTAATTATCAACTTGGTTGTTTTTGGTTATAGTAGTGCTACTGATTTCTGTATATTGTTGTACACTGATTTTGTATCCTGAGACTTTACTGAATTCATTTATCAGATTTAGGATCTTTTTGGATAAGTCTTTACGGTGTCCTAGGTATATGATCATATCATAGGTGAATAGCAACAGTTTGACTTATTCTTTTCCAGTTTTGATGCCCTTTATTTCTTTCTTTTGTATGATTGCTCTGGCTAGGAATTCCAGTACTCTGTTGAGTAGAAGTGGCGAAATGGACATCCTTGTCTTGTTCCAGTTCTCAGAGGGGATGCTTTCAACATTTTCTTGTTCAGTATGATGTTGGCTATGGGTTTGTCAAGATGGCTTTATTACTTTGAGATATCTCTCTCCTGTGTCAATTTTGCTGAGGGTTTTTCTCATAAAAGGATGCTGGATCCTCACCTCTCACCTTGTACAACAATTAACTCAAGATAGAACAAATACTTAAATCTAGAACTTGAAACCATAAAAATTATAGATGGTAACATCAGAAAAAACTCTTCTAGACATTGGCTTAGGCAAAGAATTCATGACTAAGAACCCGAAAGCAAATGCAACAAAAACAAAACAAAATAAATGGAATCTAATTAAATGAAAAGGCTGCTGCACAGCAAAAGAAATAATCAACAAATTAAACAGACAACCCAGAGGGTGGGAGAAGATATCTGAAAACTATGCATACAACAAATAACTAATATCCAGAATCTACAAGTAACTTAAACAAACCAGCAAGAAAAAAAATCCTGTCAAAAAGTGAGCAAAGGACATGAACAGAAAATTTTCAAAAGAAGATATACAAACAGCCAACAAATATGAAAAAAATACTCAACCTCACTAATTATCAGGGAAAGGCAAATTAAAATCACAATGTGATATCACCTTACACCTGCAAAATGGACAGAATTAAGATGTCAAAAAAATAATAGATGTTGGCATGGATGTACACTTTTACACTGCTGGTGGAAATGTAAAGTAGTACAACCACTATGAAAACCAGTATGAAGATTCCTTAAAGAACTAAAAGTAGACCTACCATTCCATCCAGCAATTCCACTTCCACTACTAGCTATCTACACCCAGGAAAAGAAGTTATTATATGAAAAAAGACACATTCACACGCATGTTTTGGCAGCACAATTTGCAACTGCAAAAATATAGAACTGACCTAAATGCCTATCAACCAACCAATAAAGAAAATGTATGTGTATGTGTGTGTGTGTATATATATATGTGTGTATATATACACACACACACACATATATATATACACACACACACATACACACACAGTATATATATATATATATACACATACACACCACAGAAGACTATCAGCCATAAAACAGAATGAAAAAATGGCCTTTGCAACAACTTGGATGGAGATGGTGGCAATTATTCTAAGTGAAATAACTTAGGAATGGAAACCCAAATATTGTATCTTCTCACTTATAAGTGGGAGCTAAGCTATGAGGATGCAAAGGCATAAGAATGATATAATGGACGTGGGGACTCGAGGACTCATGGGGAGGGGCAAGGGATGAAAGACTACATATCTGGCATAGTGTATACTACTTGGGTAACAGGTACACCAAAATCTCAGAAATCCCCACTAAGGAACTTATTCATGTAACCAAAAACCACCTGTACCCTAAAAACTATTGAAATAAGTAAATAAATAAATATTATATCTACCATGTTTTTAACAATTTTCTATTTATTAAAATTGTTCTTTTTTTCTTTTTCCTTTTTCTGTCTTTTCTGATCTTGAGAGTTCTATAAAATTCCATTTTCTCTTCTGTTTTAGTATATCGATTATACTTCTTTTAAAACAATACTTCCTAGGGTTTGAAATACACACTTAAAAATAGTTTTAAGTTCATCTTTAAAAAACACTATATTGTTTCATGTGAATCTCGTAAAAGCGTATTCTCAATTTTCCTTCTCAGGTCTTATAATATTACTGTCATTAATTTCACTTATTCAATATGTTGTTACTATAACTAATCAAAAAACAGGTATCTTTTAGATCTATTAAAAACACAAAAATAAAATACTTTATTGTGGCTTCATTTATTTATTCTCTAATACTCCTCAATATGTAGCTTCAAGTTTCTAACTCGTATCGTTTCTTTCTCCCTAAAAAATACAACATTTTTCACAAGGCAGGTCTGCTGGTTATAAATTCCTTAAGGTTTTGTTTCTGAGAAAGTTTTTATTTCTTAGTTTTTGAAGAAGAATTTTGTGGGATATTATATTTTAAGTTAATGAGTTTTTTCTTTCACATTTTAAATATTTACTTTATGCTGTTTTGCTTGTATAGTTTCTGACAAGAAGTCTAATGTAATTATACTTTTTGCCCTACACAAAAGACTTTGCCCCTTTGGTTCTTCTAAGACTCTATTACATCTTAGGCTTTCTTCAGTTTGAATATTTTATGGCTAGGTATATATTTTTGGGTATTTATCCTTTTTTGATAAATGGGGTTCATGGATCAATGGCTTGGAGTTTATCATTAATTTTGAAAAATTCTCAACAATTATTACTTCAACTGTTTCTTCCGCCCCATTCTCTTTTTCTCCTTCAAGGATTCCAATGGTGTGTACGCTACACCTTTTATCATTGTCCCTCAGTTCTTGAATAATTTGTTCGTTTTTTTCTTTTCTTCTTTTTTCTTTTTGCATTTCAGTTTATGGAGTTGCTACTGAAATGCCTCCAAGGTTTCTCATTCTTTCCTTAGCCGTGTCCATTCTACTACAGAGCTAAAAGGCATTATTTTTATGGCAGTGATTTTTATTTGTACTATTTCCTTTGCTTCTTTGTTAGAGTTTACATCTCTCTGCTTACATCACCTATCTATTCTTGGATTTTGTCTCTTTTCCACTAGAGGCCTTACCATATTGATTGTAATTATTTTAAATTATCTATGTGAATAATTTTATACCTATATGTTTCTGATACATGCTTTGTCTCTTCAGAGTAATTTTTCCTGCTTTGTGGAATGCCTTTACATTTTATGTCAAGAATGAAAAATTTTATTTCAGATAATAAGAACTGAGGAAAACAGATCTTTACTATAAGAATTTATGTTAATCCAGGTAGAAGTTGGGTTGTGTTTAATATTTGCTGTAGCTTAGACACCAGAAACTTTAAATATTACTAGTGTTTTTGTCTGCCCTACTACTTCGAATTTCCTTAAGAAACCTCCTATTAAATAGACTTTGTGCCTTGTGAGTTCTTCAGCTGTGATCTTCTATTATTTTATTGAAGAAATGGAGATAAGGTGTAGAGAAAGGTAAGCATTCCTTAATCTTATGATAAACAGTCTCTTGGTGGTCCTGTGTTTCTGGACTGTGGCTTTATGATTGTATCTTAGCTGTGTTCTGCTCTTAGGTAAAACAGGAAAGTCAGAGGTGGTTGACACTGCACAAATGCTCTTCCTCTTAGGTATGGTAAGACAATTCCTTTTTAACTGGAGAGTAGGTCTTTGCTATGAAGAATTCCTTAGATGTGTTTCAAAATATTCAATATTTTCTCCACCATGCTGGAGTTATATAGGTATTATTCTCTGATCTTCAACAACAAAACACAAAATGTTGTAAAGGTAAAACCCACAAAAGTGTGGGTTCCCCTACGAGTGGGCCCCAAGAGTTTTTCACACTCACAGTAGTCCATGTTCAGCCACCAGCAATTTGTTAGAACTACCACTGTAGTGTTCCTAGCACCTCATGGCTCTAATGGTTTCTGCTCCATTTAAGCTGACTTCTTCTGCGATTCTCCATACTCATCTGTCTCTCAAGATTTGCGCATGGCATTTTGCACCGTGACTTCATTTTTCTAATCTATCCAAGAGAAGTGTTATTTTCTATTTGTTCAGCTTTTTCACTTGTTGTAAGGATAGGGGTGGAGTGGTGATTGCCAAGCTTTTTTACATATTAAAGCTGAAAACTGCTTCCCAATAATTACCTTTTAGGTTATGTGTGTGTGTGTGTGTGTGTGTGTGTGTGTGTGTGTGTGTATGTGTGTATATATACACACACACAAATATATATACAAATATATATACATATATACAAATATATACATATATACAAATATATATACACAAAAAATATATACACAAAAATATACATACAAAAATATATGTATGTTTGTACATATAAATATATATATATATATATTTGTACTCTCTTGCTAGGTTTTTCTTTCAGAGAAATTTAGATTTTTGTTTGAATTTAGAGCTTCTTTTCTTAGTATAACATTGAATTATGTTTTACTTTGGATTTCACCAAAGTCTAAGTCTAAGAAAGGATGTGAGCACAAATAGTTTATTTGAAAGATGACTCTACAAATCCTGGTAATGGAGCAGGAAAATGAAGTTAAAAAGAGAAAAAATCAGTAAAGCATACACTCATGTATGAGTTAAATACAGTGGCCAACTGAGGTTCAATTTCACTGGGAACCCTATAAGCAACTGTAGAATATGTCTCTAATTGTTTTCCAACAAGAGGTGGAAACGTTGGAGTATTTATAGATCAATTTGTGTACTTAGTTGGCTGAGGGTTGCTTCTACAGCCTTAACATCTCTGCCTCTTGACTTACTCCATTTACTGGTGAGAATACTTCAACGGTTGAAGAATATCTTCAGGCAGAAACACAACATTGTTGTAAAGTTTGTTTGAAATAATTAAGCAGTTGCAAAACCAATACCAGAATTCAGGTACAGATACTTCCACTTGCACTTCAAAATTATCCCTTTAAAATTTAGAGTGCCCTTAATGTTGAATCAACTGGATTTGAATAATGATACGGTCTGACTGTAAAAGGTGTGTTTGTTGCCTCATCCAGTCTCATTAGCCTGCTACACTGTAACGACATTCAATTTTAAAATAGTGTTTTGTTTATTTACTAAGGCAATACATAAAAGTTACTATACATAAGGCAATACATAAAAGAATGCTCAATTTATAGATTTTCTCTGTTGTTGTTCAAAGCTCCTGTTATGCCTCCCTGCCCACCCTCCAACCCATGTCCTCAAGAAAAAGAATAAACAAAATATATAAAACATAAAATATCAAAATATAACTAATATGTGAGATTTGACACTTATTATTTATTCATTCATTACACAAATATCACTAATAGGTCCTTACATATGAAGAAAGTATTATTCTAAGAGTTAAAGAAAGATAATTAAATATTGAAAAGAAAATGCCAACCATTTTGAACCTTATGTTCTGAGGATTCTTGTATATTTGCTCTTTGGGGGTCCTGAAGTTTGATTATAATTGTCCTAGATATCTTTCTTCATTCACCTTGTTATCCTAAAAGCCTTTTCATTTGAGAACTTGTTCTTTCAAAACAAGGAGAAATTTCTACATATTTTTCTCCTTGAAGTAAGAATTTTCAGACTATTGTTCATGTTTCAAATTTTTCACATACTTTCACATATTTTCAACTTTTTCACATATTTCTCATTAATACCACATTTCATGCTCAGCTACATCTTTCTGCTACTATTTAACTCTTCCAGTAATAAGAAAATATCTATAATGTGTTTTTCTCAACCTTTCTTAAACATTTTTAATGTGGCAATGGTTACATAATATTATGTATTTACTTAATGTTATTAAATTGTACTTATCCAATAAATTGTGCCAATTCAACTTATAAATAGTCGAAATGGTAAGTTTAATATTATGTATAATTTACCACAATAAAAGTACTTTTAAATTATCATAATGCCACACCATTCTATAACTTGCATGACCCTCCAGACCTATACCTTGTATTCGTGATAGATACACAGATAGATAGACAGATAGATCGCATTGATAGATCACAGATAGATAGGTAAATAGATCACATTGATAGACCATACATAGATAGATGATAGATCACATTAATAGATCACAGATAGATAGATAGACAGATGATAGATCACATTGATAGATCACACATAGATATACAGATGACAGATGATTGATAGATAGATAGATAGATAGATAGATAGATAGATAGATAGATAGATAGATAGATAGACATTCTTTATTCCATATAATCAGGACTATATAATTTAATCAATAATTATTTGTTGATTGTGTCCTAAAATGTTTTGATATTTGTGACACTGCTATAAAAAATGTCTCAAGTTTATTTTCTGTGCTGTAGATTCCTAAAAATGGGCAATGGAAGGGTGACTGTACAATTCTTATAAAAGTAGTGTAAGCTATTAGGCCACTCTTACATATTTAAGACAGAATTATGGCAGCTACATTAAGTCAAAATATTAAAGTTCTAAATTAAATGCTGTCTATCTCAGTCAATAAATTGAACCAGCAGGAATAGGGTTAAATCACTATAGCCGGCTATTATGTTTGAATCTGCAGAATTAATTTATAGTACTTATAATTATAGCTATAAAATCTATAATAGACTGAGTCTTATGAAAGGTTATGAACAGCAGCTAAGGTTTTTTAAAATTGAGCAGGATACCTTACTAAGTGGTGAGTTCCTTATTGCTGGAAATGTCTGAACAAAGTTTAACTAGACATCTGTCAAGAGTGTTTTAAAAGGTTGTTATAGTAGAGACTGAAATATCTGTCCTCTATGATCCCATTTATTTCTAAGGTTCTGAGGTTTAAAAAGTAATATAAAATTGCAAACACCTGTTGGTCATTAGTTATAAAACTAGATTTATACTCTCGTAATTAGACAATGACTTTTTAAATAACCTATGAACATTTTAATTTTACTGTATTATAGTTATTACAGAATTTCATCTAGGCTTCATGTCCCTAAACCTTTTAAAAATTATGCACTGAATTATAAACTTATCACATTGAACTTCAAGACCTCTGTTAGGAAAAAGATTACAAAGAACCAACCTATATATCTGCAACTAATGCGTATGCAGAGTGTAGCATTAGAGTGAAAGTATGGGCTTTGGCATGCGTCATTTTCCCACATCACATTTTTGGCAGAAAGTATCAATAATCAAAGTATATCAAAGAATCAAATATCAAAGTGAAACTGATATGTGAGATCAGCACCACCCATTCTTTTATACCTTCATACACTGAAGAAAAGTTATTAATATGCAATTACATATACAGCAGGTACTCCTCTAATTAAATTCTACAATTAAATTCTACCAGTAATACATGTGGATCTTGGACAGCAATTTAACCTGTCTAAGCCTATATTTCTTGTCTGTCAAGTAGGAAATAAAAATACCTATTTCATTGAGTTTTTGTTAGAATAAAATTAGTATTTTTCTCTAACTCACTTAAAAGAGTGTCATGATTACTTTTTTGTAAAGAATAGCTAATATTATTTTGGGTATATAAATGTGATCTAGGTGATAACTTCTTCAAAATAAAAATGTCTATTTTTTTTCAGAAAACTTGATTAAACAACACATTGAAATATGTAAAATATACTTTAAAAATAATAAATAAGAGATTAACTTTAAAAGCCCACTATAGGTAAATAGACTGAATATAGTCTACGCATTTAAGTTGAAAAAGTTTACTTAAGAATAATCATCTCAAGTAATTTTTGTATACGGTGAAATGTAGGGATCCAATTTCATTCTTCTGCATATGGCTAGCCAGTTATCCCAGTGCCATTTATTTAATAGACGGTCCTTTTCCCATGGCTTGTTTTTGGTAGCCTTATTGAAGATCAGGTAGTTATAGTTGTGTGACTTCACTTCCGTGTTTTGTATTCTTTTCCATTAGTTTGTGTATGTATTTTTGTACCGGTACCATGTTATTTTGGTTACTGTAGCCTTGTAATATACTCTGAAGTCAGATAATGTGATGCTTCTGTCTTTGTTCTTTTTACTCAGGATTGTTTTGATTAACCAGACTTTGTGTGTTTGCAAGTGAATTTTAGAATAGTTTTGTTTTTTCGAATTCTGTGAAGAATGACAGTAGTTTAATAGGAATAGTGTTGAATCTGTAAATTTATTTGGGAAATATGGCCAAGTTAATCAATATTGATTGTTCCAATTCATGAGCATGGTATGTATGTATGTATATATGTATATTTTTCATTTATTGTGCCGTCTCTGATTTCTTTCAGCAGTGTTTTCCAGTTCTCCTTGTAGAGATCTTTCTCCTGCTTCATTAGCTGTAATCCTAGGTATTTCATTTTCTTTGTGGCTATTGAAAATGGGATTGTGTTCTTGATTTGTCTCTCAGCTTGAGTGTTATTGTTGTATTGAAATGCTATTGATTTTCATAAAAATTTAAATGTAAGACCTAAAATTATAAAAATCCTAAAAGAAAACCTATAAAATGCCCTTCTCAACATTGACCTTGGCAAATAAATTTTGACTAAGCTTCTAAAAGCAACTGCAACAAAAACAAAAATTGACAAGTGGGACCTAATTAAAGAGCTTCTGCACAGAAAAAAAAAAAAAAACACGAAAAAACTATTAACAGACTAAACAGACAACTTATAGCATAGGATAAAATACTTGCAAACTGTGCATTTGATAAAGGTCTAATATCCAGAATCTATAAGGAAGTTAAACAAATCAACAAGTAAAACCACATAACCTCATTTAAAAAATGGCCAAAGGATATGAATAGACACTTCTGCAAAGAAGACACACAAGTGAACAACAAACATATGAAAGTATACTAATCATCATCAACCTAAAAAAATGAATCAAAACCACAATGAGATAATATCTCACACCAATTAGAATGGTCATTATTCAAGTAAAAGAAGCAACAGATGCTGATGAGGCCACAGAAAAAGTAAACATATTTATATACCGTTGGTGGAAATGTAAATTAGTTTAGCCTCTGTGGAAAGCAGTTTGAAAATTTCTCAAAGAGCTTTTATCAAAGGTTCCATTTGACCCATCAGTCCCATAACTGAGTATATGCCCAGAGGAAAATTCATTATACCAGTAAGACCTCATGTTCATCACCATGCTATTCACAGTAGCAAAGACAGGGAATCAACCTCGGTCCCCATCAATGGTGGATTGGATACAGAAAATATCGTACATATAATACCTAGCCACAATAAAGAATAAAATCCTTTGCAGCAACACAGATAAAGCTGGAGGCCATAATCCTAAGTGAATTAAGGCAGGAAGAAAAAACCTAATACCACATATTCTCACTTGTAAGTGGGAGCTGAACATTGAGGACACATGGACATAAACATAGGAACAATAAACAATAGACTACTAGAGGAGGGAGGATGTGGTCTGAAAACTCCATATTGTGTACTATGCTCACCACCCGAGTACTATATACCCATGTAACAAACCTGCACATGCTTGCCTGCAACTAAAACAAAAGTTGAAATTTTAAAAAAGAAGAAGAATCAGTCTCCTTAGGATCTGACAATGTATTTACTCATATTTGATTATCATTTCTAGTTGTGGTCTCCTTTAATTGTGGGTCTCTGTTTCTCACAACACAGAATCTACAAAATAGTCAATTAAAACTGTACTTCAAGTGAAATGATGACTAAGCTGGCCCAATGACATCACAAACAAAGGACACTCAGGGAGATACCCATTTTAAAAGACAGCATATCAAAGATTTCTATAGACCTTGGTAACCATCATCACCTTATTATATTATTATTATTATTATTATTTGGTAGACACAATATCTCACTATTTTGCCCAGGCTGACCTCAAACTCATGGACTCAAGTGGCCTCCCAGCGTGCTGGGATTACAGGCATGAGCCATCAACCATTATCATTTTTAATTGTCCTGCTTTTATAGCCTGTCCATTTCTTTATAGTTTTCTGACATTTTCCTTACATATGTCTTTTGTATACTTTTGCTTCTACATACTTCATTACACTTGCTAATAAAAGCTGCCTTTAGAGGTTAATAAAAGCTGCCTTTAGAACTAGTATATTTGAGGGTTTTTTCTTTAAGTTTTGTATGGCGGATAACATGTAATAGTAATCAGGAGGCTCTAATGCATAACATTTTTTTCCTGACATATGATTTGTTGAATAACATGGAATAAAGCCATCAACTGTGTCAACTGCACTTTACTATTCAGATCCTGATTCATTCATATAAACATATGGAGGGTGCATAGTATAAAGAAGGCTACTGATAGAGCAGATCTATAACTTGAGCTTTCCAGAAGGTTATTTGTATCATCATAGTATATGTTCAAAATATTATTTTTGAACTGAATGTCATTATGGTATTGAAGGGGAGGGATGGAGGAGACAAAACTCTGAGACGAACATTAAAAAATCTTTGCCAAATTTTTGGTATTGATTTTGCAACTGTCTAGTAATTTTGAATGTCTTTACAGCAATTCAAGGCACTATTTTTTAATCCATAAAATAAAAGTATGAGGCATGCCTCATATACGCCCTATTCATCTAAACATAGAGTGCTAAAATATTCAAATACTGTAGAAAGTATCCAATTGAGTGGAAAATATATGAGTATTATTGTTAATTAAGCTAAAATCTACTCAAGGCAGAAACTGTGCAACATTGCGTTTTTCAACCTTTATGGCTCAAGACTACCATTTTCTCTTCCAGTTTGGAAAATTTGATGACTTGTCCCACCATCAGAATTTTTTCTAACTCTGAACTATAAAAAATGATTCTATTTTATTCAAAGTAGCATAGTTTGCCTATTGACAGTTGTATCCTCAACTGCAGTTTGTTAAGATACTTGAAATACACAATGATGTCACATTTGTCATTGTAGATTGTCAGAAATTGAGGTGAAAGTGCAATAAATGTTTCTGAATTTAATTTGGCATATCATCAACATCTTCATAATCTTTATCATCTAGAAAATGTACTCTTATATAACTTGTCATTTTTCTGATGATTCCATGTAAATATTGATCTATATTTATTCTTTATTTACAGGCTATAATTTCTTCCTTGAATATTAACATAGTATCCTCACTTGTAAATCAAATGACTTTTATGACAGGCAAGATGCTGCCAGAATATTTCTGAATCAACTATGGTTCGTTGAACTATACACTCAATTACATTCTAGACCCTGAAAGTATTTATATCTACAGCATTAGCCCATCATAGGAAAGAACATGAGGCTATTTGAATTTATTTTTGGAGTATGACATCACTGTAAATAGAATGATTTTTCCTAAAAATATCTAATTTTTATCACCTTAATTAGAAAACTGATTAATTGTAATGTGCTTTTGTCATTTGGTTGACCAGTTTACTAATCTTATTAGCTCTAAAATATTCTGTTGCTCTTTTTGAATTTTCCAAGTAGATGATTATTATATATACAAATTGAGATTATTTTTCCTTTTCAATATTGAAAATTGTATTCTTCACATATCTGATTGTATTATATAAAATTTCCTAAGATATATGAAATAATAATGGAGGTTTGAAGATATAATTGTCTACCATCTGTTTAATTAAAATGACTTTAATAATTTATGATTGAGAATGAGGTTGACATTGCTCTGAGAGTGCATTCTGTCTTAGCTTACAAATGCATCCTTTCAAATTCTAGTAGATTGTTGTATTTTAATTTGGAAAACACATTAATTTTAATCATGTACTATTGTCAAGTTCATTGAGATACACATATTTGCTTCTCTTTAAATTTCTTTAATAAAAACTATTGTAATAGCAGTACTTGATGATAATCATTTCTTACCTTTCTGTATTAAAGGCTTCTTGTTAATGTTCTACCATTTTAATATTTTAATTTATTTCTAATTCAACTTTATATTTAATTGTGCAGATCTTGTATCTAGGGTGTGTTTTTCTTACTATGTACTACAATGGTGCCATTCTTAGAAAAGAAGAATATAAAAATAATACATTCTTGCTATTTAAAAAACTTCCAACTTTTTTTGGGGGGGCCAATTCAGATAATTTTGGAGAAAAGTAGGCATTATCATTGTCCATAGTTGGTGGCATCATGACTTATTAAAGACTCTAAGATGAAATAAGATTATTTATTATTTGGATTACGAAAAAAATAAGGGTATGTACTATCATTATTATTTAGTGTTTTTCCCTTTAACAAATATGCTGCTGAACTCCACCAAAGCATCATAGTTTCTAAGGAAGAGGTAGCAAGATCTGGTTTCCTATATCCTAAATGTTGTAAAAATGAAAAATGACAATAACTTTATCATTAGAAAGTTGTATGTACAGCTCAAATTCCTATTAGTTATTCTTTCCAGGTTCTTTTTGAAAGATTTTGGTATCAGAAGTGATATGTGTCATTAGACAAAAAGCAGGTTGATCTTAGCTTGTGAGCAATGTGATCACAGAAAACTTCTCAGAAAGAAATTGGTTTTAGCTCTATATCTTAAAGTACAGAAATAAAATGTCATAAACATCCAAAAATTGAATATTAAGGTGTTAATTTAAGTGTACAGTTCAAAATAATATAAAATTGGACATGTTTTTATGAAGTTTAAACAACTCAAACTCTTATATAAAAAGTCAGAGAAAATCTGAAAGAAATTGTATTATAATGTTGAAAATATGTAACAAATGTGAAATATTTCCAGCTGCATCTATTCAAAGATATCTTATATGTAAATATAACCACATCTAAATGTTCTATCTAGACTTAGATGTTCTAAAATGTTAATCATAATAAAAGACATCTTAAATAAACCTTTTTAAACATTTTAATTATTTACTATTGTATTTGGTTTTCTATTGACATGATTATCCAAATTGCTACCGATATGATTTGGCTGTATCCCCACCCAAGTCTCATCTTGAATTGTAGCTCCCATGTGTTGTGGAAGGGACCTGGTGGGAGCTAATTGAATCATGGGGGATAGGTTTTTCCCATGCTGTCCTCATGATGGTGAATAAGTCTCACAGGATCTGATGGTTTTATAAAGGACAGTTCCACTTCACGTGCTCTCTTGCCTGCTGCCTTATAAGACGTGCCTTTGCCCCTCCTTCACCTTCTGCCATGATTGTGAGGCCTCCCCCACCCATGTGGAACTGTGAGTCCATTAAACCTCTTTTTCTTTATAAATACTCAGTCTCAGGTATTTATTCATAGAAGCAGGAAAATTGACTAGTAATACAGCTATCATTGTAGTAACATATCTATCCTAGTAACTATAAATGTATACCTGTCAGCTGTATGTTTGAAACTGATATACAATGTCACATTCTCATGAAAAAGTATAACTTGATGTGATATATAATATTATTGTTGAATATAATGTTGATGTCTATTTACACATCCATTTGTGTAGTCAAGTAGATACCTTTCCTTTATTTAAATTGTAATTTATATGAAAAACTGGACATAACTTGATATGAACTATGTAATGCATAAATTACATATAATGCATAATTATGTAATTAAATTTTATAAAACACACATGTCATATTTCTTCACATGAAGTTCATAGAAATGCCAAGCTTAGAATACTATCTTCAGTATGTCATACTCTCTGTCGCATGTTACATTACTTCAAAAATATGTTTCCCAAAGCTTTACAACTCAATTAAGAATTAATAGTGAAAGGGGGTGGAGCAAGATGGTGGAATAGAAGCCTATACTGTTCATCCCCTCCACGGGAACACCAAACTTTACCAACTATCTGTACAGAGAAAAACATTGTCACAAAGACCAAAAATCAGATGAAAAGTCATAGTACCTGCTTTTAACTTCATATTGCTAGAAGCTGCATTGAGGAGGACAAGAGAGGTATCTTGAATCACTAATGCCAAGCCTCCCCCATTCCCTGGAAGCAGCCCTGTGGAGCAAGAGAGAATCTTTGCACTTTGGGAAAAGAGAACACATAACTATGATGCTTTACATTGAACTAAGTGCTGCCCTGTCACAGGGAAGAATGAAGTCATGCTGGGCTCAGACCGTGCCCACATGGAGGGGACATCTGGACCAGCCCTAGGCAGAAGGGAATCGTCCATCCCAGCAGTCAGAACTTTAGTTTCTTGCAAACCTCACAAGTCGAAGTGCTCTGGGGTCTTAGGTTACCCCGAACGGCAGTCTAAGACACAAGGATTGCAATTCCTAGACTGGGCTTAGAGTCAATGAACTATTGTAGCACATGACCTAGGGAGACATCAGTTGGGGTGGCTAAAGACGTGTTTGTGCCATACCTCATCCAACCTCAGCCAGTGCAGCTCACAGCAACAAAAGTGACCTCTTACTTCTGTTTAAGGAGAGGAGAGCAAAGAGTAAAGAGGAATTTGTCTTACACCTTAAATGCCAGACCAGCCACAGTAGAATAGGGCCCAAGCAGAGTCATGAGGCTCCCATTCCAGGCCCTAACTCTGGGACATTTCTAGACACACTATTGGACAAAAGGGGACCCAGTACCATGAAATACAGGACCAAGTCTTGGCAGGACTCATCATCTGCTAAATAAAGAGCCCTTGGGCCCTGAATAACCAGCAGTGATACCTAGGGAATATATGTGAGCCTTGGGCTCTGAGACACGCTGCTTCAGGGGTGACCCAGCACATTCTAAGTTGTAGTGGCTATAGTGAAAGACTTCTGTTTGAGAAAAGCAGAGGAAAAAGTAAAGGGAACTTTTTCTTGAACCTTAGGTACCAGTTCAGCCACAGTAGGGTAGAGCAACATGAAGGATCTTACGGTCCCCATGTTCAGGCCTAGGCTCTTGCACAGCATTTCTGAGCCTGCCCTGTGCCACAGGGGAGCCTACTGCCCCCAAAACTGAGTGTAGCCCTGGCAGCAGTCACCACAAGCTGAGGGAAGAGCCCTTGGGCTTTAAGTGAACATTGAAAGTGGCCTGGTGGCACTCTCATGGGCTGCTAGTGGTGGCCACAGGGCGTGGCTCCTCAGCCTATGGAAAGGAGAGGGAAGAGCAGGAAGAACTTCACATTATTTTGTGAGTACTGGCTTAGCCACAGTAGAATAAAACATCGAGCAAAGTGCCAAGGTTTTTGACTCCAAATCCTGGCTCCCAGGCAGCATCTCTGGACTTTCCTGGGGCCTGGGGAAATTTGCTGCATTGATGGGAAGGACCATAGGCAAGACCCAGTGCTACCCTCTCTTCAGATCTGAGACTATGCAGTCCCGGTGGTGGTGGCCACAGGGGGGCATGTATCACCACACTCTCAATTCCACTAGGCTCAGCAAAGAGATAGACTATGTTTGTTTGGGAGAAAGTAAAGTAAATTAATGACAGTCTCTGTCTAGTAATTCAGAGAGTTATTGTAGATCTTATCCAAGACCACCGAGGTGGTATTTATCCGAGTCTGAAAAAACAACAACAACAACAACAAAAAAAACAGCATTAACTAGCTTGGTATGCAAGTTGCTTCAAACACCTGGAAGCCTTCCCAAGAAAGACAGATAAAAACAAGCACAGATTCTGAAAACTACAATAAATACCTAACTCTTCAATGTCCAAGTGTTGCAGGAAGTCAGAGATCCTGAACGGAGGGACTTGCTGAAGCCGTGACAGAAGAACAGAAATTGTGAAGATTTCATGGACATTTATCACTTTCCCGATCAATACTCGTGATTTCCTATGCCTGTCTTTACTTTAATCTCTTAATTCCGTCATCTTCGTAAGTTGAAGATGTATGTCACCTCAGGGCCCTGTGATGATTGTGTTAACTGCACAGATTGTGTGTAGAGCATGTGTGTTTGAACAATATGAAATCTGGGCACCTTAAGAATAGGATAACAGTGATTTTCAGGGAACAAGGGAGATAACCTTAAAGTCTGGCTGCCTGTGGTCCAGGCATGACAGGCCATATTTCTCTTTTACTGAAAATGGGTAAGAGAAATATCACTGAATTCTTTCCCCAGTAAGGAATATTAATAATTAACAGCCCTGGGAAAAGAATGCATTCCCACGGCAGGGACCCCAAAATGGCCGCCCTGGGAGTGTCTGCCTTATGCAGATGTAGATAGGAATGAAACACCTCCTAGTCTCCTGCAGCTCTCCTAGGCTTGCTAGGATTAGGAAATTCCAGTATGGCGAATTCTAGTCAGACCGGTTCTCTGCTCTTGAACCTTGTTAAGATGTTTATCAATGACAATGCATGCATAGAGGGACATGGAAGTTCATTAGTGATTCCAGTTTCTCCCTGACTTTGTGATCTCACTCTGACTTTCTGCCTTGTGATCTTTTGTTGCCCTTAAATCATGTGAGCTCTGTGACCAACACCCTATTTGTACACTCCCTCCCCTTTGAAAATTGCTAATAAAAACTTGCTGGTTTTATGGCTTAGGGGGCATCAAGGAAACTGCCGACATGTGATGTCTCCCCTGGACACACAGCTTTAAAATTTCTCTCTTTTGTACTCTTTTCCTTTATTTCTCAGACCAGCTGACACTTAGGGAAAATAGAAAAGGACCCACGTTGAATTATTGGGGGTGGGTTTGCTTGATATCTGGTGCCCAATGTGGTCTTTTTCCCAAGTGCATGTGGGAACCCGATTCCCTTTGGTAGGTGCAGAGAAATGTCATTGGTTTGGTCCATGTCTGGACTGCAAGTATGGGAAGGGGAAACTATAGGTCACACAGAGTCTAAAAATTATACTTATCTCTTGTATATTAAACTCCGGTTAAAACAGAATAGGGTTCGAGTGCCCATGGAAAATATGGTCACTCTATTTAGGGCAGTGGTAAAATTCTGTCTTGGTCTCCTGAAAAAGGAACCTTAGATGTAGGCCTGTTAAAACAGGGAAGGGTCCCAGTAACCATAGAAAATATGGTCACTCTCTTCAGTGCGGTGGAAAAATACTGTCCTTGTTTCCTGAAAAAAAGAACCTTAGATACACAACTATGGGATTGCGTTGGTGCAGCATTCTGGAAACTGGTCTCAGCAGGGAATTTTGTTTGCATCACTGTTTAGGGTGATTGGGCCTTGGTACCTCCCATCCTAATACCTCCTCAACTTTCCTCTTCTGCATGGCCTTCATTATCTGATCAGCCTCTCCCTTCGCCTACTCCTCCCCCACCTGTTGAAAATTCAATATCTAACTCCGGTGACTTTGGCTTAACATTACTCCCTGATGATCTTATTTCCTTTCATTAAGAGCCAGTACTCATAGCTCCTGCTGCCCCAAACCACACAGCCCAGGACCATAGATATGGTAATTCTTCCCTCTTCCAACCCTTTCAGCATTTGCCTCCAGGTGTCACCTAATGGCTCTGGGACCAAACTACAATTTACCTGTAATTCTACAGGCCCTCCCCCATCCACTACAGCCCCTCACCCTCCTGTCATTTCAGTTCCTCAACCTGTCACTTTGCCATCCGCCCAGGCTGCTTCTCTGTACCCTTTTTCACACATGGATGCCAGTCATCACCAGTATACCTCTGCCTCTTCTACTTCTCCAGTGCCCCTTTCTCACACTCTCATACTGGTCTGCATCAATATGCACCACTCAGTCTTACCTTTTTAAAAGAATTTAAGGATGCTTGTACTCAGTATGGCCCTACTTCTCCTTATGTTAAAATGGTATTACAAACTTTGTACTGAGGTTGTTTTGCTTCCTTTAGACTGGGACATTATGGCAAAAGCTGTTCTAACCCCATCTCAGCATTTACAATTTCGTACTTGGTGGTCAGAGGAGGCCCGTCTGCAGGTTCGGCTAAATCAGACTAATGGCATTTTAGTTACTCAGGCTCAGCTCACAGGTTCTGATAGTTTCTCTGATATTTATGCCCAATTAAATTTTGATGCTCTTATGACAGAACAAGTAACAAAGATGTGTATGAGAACTTGGGATAAATTACACGCCCCAGGCCAAGCTCCTGTTTCTTTTACTATGGTTAAACAAGGTCACACTCAATTATACTAACTTTTTAGCTAAATTACAAGATGCTGTTGAAAAATCTGTCTCTAATGAGTATGTTCAAGGTATTCTCCTTCGTATGTTAGCTTTTGAAAATACGAACCAGAAGTGTAAAATGGCCATGCATTCTGTCCAATGACAAAATTTACCTGATCATTGGAGGTGTTGCCTGTATATATTAAAGCTTGTCAAGTCATTGAATCAGACACCCACAGAGCTATTCTATGGGCATGGGCCATGAAGGACATCAACCAAACTGGTCCCACTAATTCTTTTCTTGGAGCCTGCTATAACTGTGGTCAACTTGGTCATACTCGAAAAAATTGTACTGTTAAAAACTTAAAAGCTGCCAAGCAGGCTCAACAAACACAGCCAAATACTGCTGCTACTGTTTGCCCACGTTGTCGCAAAGGTAAACATTGGACGAGTAATTGCCACTCTAGGTATGATATAGATGGAAAACCACTGCCACAACACCAGAGAAACAGGGAACGGGGCCAGTCCCAGGCCCTGATATCAAATGGGATACTTCAGACTCAGACCAATGTTGTGTCTCTGCTTCAGGTGGTCCCAGCACAACACCCAAAACGAACAAATTTGCCTACAGCCAACCCAAATGGGTCCCAACCTTTCCTTCTGTCTCAGTACAATGCTTGTCCACCTCCACGGTAGGGGGTGGGGCAGTTGATCTTTGTAGTACTGTTCCTCTAAATTTACTACCTAACTCTTTGCCTTTAATTGTCCGCATGGGGTCACTGGCCCTGTACCTCAAGTTTTGGTGGGCCTGGGGTTAGGTACGGCATCCACCTCTGCTAAAGGAATCACCATTCACACTGGTCTCATTAATTCTGATTCCATTGATGAGATTAAATTAATCCTGTCTGCCGTGTTCCTGTTTCCATTCCAGTCAGTGAGTCAATTGCTCAATTGCTTTTACTACCTAATATCATGTTAAACAAAGGAGATAAGACACGTGGCCCTGGGATGGACTCTGGCGGTGAAAAGGCCACTTATTGGATTAATGTAATTTCTAAACAAAGGTCCACCTGCACCATACACATTCAAGGAAAAGTTTGAGGGCCTAGTAGATACTGGGGCTGAAATTAATATTCCACATAACTCTTATAGTGCTCCCAGTCAGCATATGATAGAAAACATAGGGTTTGTTCCTGGACTCAGTCTCAGTCAAAAACATGAGAGATTATTAAACCCCTCCCAATTACTGTAAAATAAGACAGGATTGGTTGAGGTTATCCTTTTTAGCTGCCACGCCTCCTGATTCTATCCCTTTACAATTGAAATCTGACACCTATTTGGATTCAGCAGTGGCTGCTCTCTAAAAAGAAAACTGGAGGCTTTTTGTCACGTTGAATTATCAGGGTTGGGTTCCCCAGATACCCAGGCATCAAAGAACATCTACAAGTATCAAAAAAAAAAAAAAAAAAAAATCCAGGTAAACGTGACATTACCAAATGAACTCAATAAACCACCAGGGACAAATCTGGGAGAAACAGAGATACATGACCTTTCATGCAGAAAATCCAAAATAGCTCTTTTGAGGAAACCCAAAGAAATTCAAGACAACTCAGGAAACAAATTCAGAATAATATCAGATACATTTAACAAAGAGATTTAAATAGTTTAAAATATTCAAGTGGAAAATTTAAAGTTGAACAATGCAATTGGCATGCTGAAGAATGCATCAGATTCTCTTAATAATAGAGCTGACCAAACAGAAGAAAGAATAACTGAGCTTGAAGACAGGAAATTTGAAAATACAGTCAGAGGAGACAAAGGAAAACAATGAAAAACAATATAAAACGTCCTATGAGATCTAGAAAATATCCTCAAAAGGGCAAATCTGAGAGTTATTGACCTTAAATAAGAAGTAGAGAAAGATATGGGAATAGGAAGTTTATTCAAAGCGATATCAGAGAAATTCCCAAACCTAAAGAAAGATATCAACATTCAAGTGCAAGAAGGTTATAGAACACCAAGCAGAATTAACCCAAAGATTACCTCAGGGAATTTAATAAGCAAACTCCCAAAGGTTAAGTGTAAAGAAAGAATCCTAACAGCAGCAAGAGAAAAGAGACAAGTAGCACACAATGGAGGGGTAATAAGTCTGGCAGCAGACTTTTCAGTGGAAAATTTACAGGCAAGGAGAGGGTGCCATGACTATTTCAAGTGCTGAAGGAAAATAACATTTACCCTAGAATAGTATATCTGTAGAAAATATCCTTAATGCATGAAGGAGAAATAAAGACCTTCCAAGACTACCAAAAGCTGAGGGAATTAACTCATACAAGATCTGTCCTACAAGAAATGATAGAGTCCTTCAATCTGAAGGAAAAGAATATTAATCAACAAGAAGAAATCATGTGAAGGTACACTCACTGTTAATAGTAAGTACACAGAAAAACAGAATAGTATAACACTGTAACGACAGTTTGTAAACTACAGTTATTGTAAATAGAAAGAATAATTGATAAATTAATCAAAAATAATAATTACAACTTTTCAAGACATAGACAGTACAATAAGATATGAAGAGAAACAACACATGTTAAAACGCTAGAGGGGAGAATGTTAAACTGTAGAGTTATTATTAGGTTTCTTTGCATGTTTGTATATGCAGTCAGTGTTAAGTTGTTATCAGTTTAACATATTAGTTTATAAGCCTCATTTGTAAGCCTCATGGTAGAATCAAATCAAAAAACATACAACAGGTACACAAAAAAATAAAAAGCAAGAAATCAAAGCATACCACCCGAGAAAAGTGCCTTCACTAAGAGAAAGACAGGAAGGAAAGAAAGAAGGAAGAGAAGACTGTAAAACTATGAGAAACCAAATAAAGTAGCAGAAGTCCTACTTAACAATCATAACAGTGAATGTAAATGGACTAAACTCTCAAAACAAAGGCATAGATTGGCTGAATTGCTAAAACAGCAAGATTCAGTTATCTGTTGCTACAAGAAATATACTTCACCTGTAAAGACATATATAGATTGAAAATAAACAGATTGAAGAAAGAAAATCTATGCAAAGGAAACCCAAAAAGAGCAGAAGTAGCTAACCTTTTTATCAGAAAAAATAGATCTCAAGAAAAAAAAAAACTATAAAAAGAGGCAAAGAAGGTAAATCACCACTTTAATAGTAAAGTGGTCAATTCAGCAAGAGGATATAATGCTGATATATATATAACCAACATAGGAAATGACTGATATATAAAGCAAATATTTTTAGAGCAAAAGAGACAAGAGAGAGCTATATCGCAATACAATAATAGCTGGAGACCTCAACACTCCACTTTCAGCATTGGGCAGATCTCCCAAACAGAAAATCAATAAAGAAACATTAGACTTAATTTGCCCTATAGAACAAATGAACCTAATAAATATTTACAGAACATTTCATCCAAGGCTGCACACATTCTTCTCCTCAGGTCATAAATCATTCTCAAGGACAGATCATATTTTAAGTCAGAAAATAAGTCTTAAAACATTCAAAAAAACTGAAATAATATCAAGTACCTTCTCTGACCAATATAGAATAAAACTAGAATCAACAATGGGTAGTTTTAGAAATTATATAAACACATGCAAATTAAACAATATGGTACTGAATTACAATTATGTCAATGAAGAAATTATCAGTGAAATTGAAAACTGTCTTTAAACAAATGGTAATAGAAACACAATATACCAATACCTATGGGATACAGCAACAGCAGTACTAAGCGTAAACAATTATAGCTATAAATACCTACATCAAAAAAGCAGAAAAACTTCAAACAAATAACTTAATGGTGTAAATTAAATAATTAGAAAACCAAGAGCCAGCTGAACCAAAATTAGGAGAAGAAAATAAATAATAAATATCAGAGCAGAAACAAATAATATGAAATGAAGAAAACAATACAAAACATCAACAAAACAAAAAGTTGGTTTTTGGACTCGTAAACAAAATTGACAAAACTTCAGTCAGACTAAGAAAAAAAGAGTGAAGACCCAAATAAATAAAATCAGGGTTGAAAAAAGAGACGTCTCTACTGATTAACGCAAAAAATTCAAAGGATCATTAGAGGTTACTATGAACAATTACATGCCAATAAATTGGAAAATGTAGAAGAAATAGATAAACTCCTAGACCCATACAACCTACCAAGACTGAACCAGGAATAACTCCAAAGCCCAAACAGTCCAATAAGAAGTAAAACTATCAAAACCATAATAAAAATGATCCACTAAAGAAAAGCCTAGGACCTGATGGCTTTGCCACTGAGTTCTCCCCAGCCCGATATTTTAAAAACCAATACCAATGCTACTCAAACTATTCCAAAAAATAGGAGAGGAGGAAATACTTACAAACTCATTCTATGAGACCTGCATTACCCTGATACAAAAACCAGAGAAAGACACATCAAGAAAGAAAACCACAGGCCAATATCTCTGATGTATATTGATGCAAAAATTCTCAACAAAATAGTAGTAAAACAAATTCAAAAATACACTAAAAATATCATTTATCATGACCAAGTGGGATTTATCCTAGGAATGCAAGGAGGGTTCAACATATGCAAATTAATCTATGTGATACATCATTGCAACAGAATAAAGAACAAAAACCATATGATAATTTCAATTGATGCTGAAAGAGCATTTGTTAAAATTCAACAATCTTTCTAATAAAAATATTTTTTAAAAGACGGGATAGAAGGAACACACCTCAACACAATGAAAGACACATATGACAGAACCATAGCTGGTATCATATTGAATGGGAAAAAAAATGAAAGTCTTCCTTCAAGATC
Organism: Macaca fascicularis; assembly: GCF_037993035.2. NCBI lineage: Eukaryota > Metazoa > Chordata > Mammalia > Primates > Cercopithecidae > Macaca > Macaca fascicularis. The sequence continues at coordinate 88,884,746 of NC_088380.1, read as the reverse complement.
TGTAACATGACAAGGATGTCCACTTTCACCACTGTTATTCAACATAGTACTAGAAGTCCTGGCTAGAGCAATTAGAGAAGAGAAAGTAATAAAGAGCATCCAAATTGAAAAAGAAGGAGTCAAATTATCCTTTTTTGCAAATTATATGATCATATATTTGAAAAAAACCTAAAGACTCCACCAAAAAAAACATTAGAAGTGAAAGACAAATTCAGTAAAGTTGAAGGATACAAAATTCACATAAAAATCAATAGCATTTAGGCCAAGCACAATGGCTCATGCCTGTAATCCCAGCACTTTGGGAGGCCGAAGCAGGCGGATCACGAGGTCAGGAGATCAAGACCCTCCTGGCTAACACGGTGAAACCCCATCCTACTAAAAATACAAAAAATTAGCCAGGCATGATGGTGAGAGCCTGTAGTCCCAGCTACTCGGGAGGCTGAGGCAGGATAATAGTGTGAACCCAGGAAGTGGAGCTTGCAGTGAGCCAAGATTGCGCCACTGCACTCCAGCCTGGGTGACAGAGTGAGACGTCATCAAATAATAATAATAATAATAGCATTTCTATAATTTTTATATACCAAAAGGGAACAATATAAAAAAAAGGAACAAACAAAATTCTATTTACAATAGTCACACATAAAATTAGATACCTGGGAATTAGCTTAACCAAAGAAGTGAAAAATCTCTACAATGAAAATGATAAAACACTAATGAAACAAATTGAAGGATACACCCAAAAATGGAAGGATATTCCATGTTCATGAATTAGAAGAATCAATATTGTTAAAATGTTCACACTAGTCAGAGCAATCTGCAGATTCAATGCAATCCCTATCAAAATACCAATGCCATTCTTCACCAAAATAGAAAAAACCTCCTAAAATTTATATAGACTCACAAACGACCTGGAATAGCCAAAGCTATCACAAGCAAAAAGAACAAAACTGAAAAATTCACATTACTTGACTTCATATTATACTGCAGAGCTATAGGAACCAAAATAGCATGATACTGGCAGAGAAACAGACACATAGACCGATGTAACATAATAGAGAACCTAGAAACAAATTCACACACCTAGAGTGAAATCATTTTTAACAAGGTGCCAAGAATGTACACCAGGGAAAATATAGTCTCTTCAATAAACGGTGCTGAGAAAACTGGATATCCATATGCAGAACAATGAAACTAGACCTTTACCTCTCACCATCTACAAAAGTCAAATAAAAATGGATTGAAGACATAAATCTAAAATCTCAAACTATGAAACTACTGAAATAAAACATTGAGGAAATTCTCCAAGACATTCAACTGGGCAAAGATATCCTGAGTAATACCCTACAGAAGAAAGCATCTGCACAGAAAAGGAAACAATCATGGAAGTAAAGAGACAACCCACAAAATGAGAGAAAATATTTGCAAACTACCCACGGACAGGGATTAATAACCAGAACATATAAGGAGCTCAAAACAATCCTACGAGAAAACATTTAATAATCCAATCAAAATATGGGTAAAAGATTTAAATAGACTTTTCTCAAAAGAAGACATACAAATGGCAAACAGACATATAAAAAGGTGCTCAACATCATCGATCATTAGAAAAATACATATCAAAACTAAAACGAGGTATCATTTTACCCCAGTTAAAATGGCTTATATCCCAACAATGGGCAATTTCAAATGCCAGGAGGATGTGGGGAAAAGGATACCCCCATACACTTTTTGTTAGAAGTTAGCTTATTAGAACCACTATGGAGAAGAGTTTGCAGGTTCTTCCAAAAACTAAAAATAGAGCTTCCATATGATCTAGCAATCCCACTGCTAGGTTTTTATCCAAAAGAAAGGAAATCAGTATGTTGAAAAGACATTTGCAATCCTGTTTGTTGCAGAACTCTTCACAATAGCCAAAATTTGTAAGCAATCTAAGTATCCATCAACAGATGAATAGATAAAGACAATGTGGTGCATGTACACAGTGGAGTACTATTCAGACATAGGAAAGAATGTGAGTCTGTCATTTGCAACAACACAGAGGGAACCAGAGGTCAACATTTTAAGTGAAATAAGCCAGGCACAGAAAGACAAATATCACATGTTCTTACCTATTTGTGGTGTCTAAAATTCACAAAATTTGAACTCATGGAGATAGAGAATAGAACAGAGGCTGGGAATGGTAGTTGGGCGGGGTGGGGGTGGGGGGTGATAGGGATGGCTAATGGTTACAAAAAAACAGAAAGAGTGAATAAGACCCTGTATTTGATAGCATGTCAAGGAGCTTTAGTCAATAATAATTTTATTGTATATTTTAAAATAACTAAACAAGTTTAGTTGGATTGTTTGTAGCTCAAAGAATAAATGCTTGGTGAGAGGAATACCTAATTTTCCATGATTTGATTATTATGCATTGCATGCCACTATCAAAGTATCTCATGTACCCCATAAATATATACAGCTACTGTGTACACACAAAAAGTAAAAATTAAAGTAAATTTTAAAAAGAATCGAATGTGCAAATTTACTTCAAAAAAACTATTTTGTTAATACTGCATTATGTATTCTAAGTAAAATTCTAAAAACAAGAATAGAACATTAAATAAATCCACGAATGTAACTCATTGTTAAATTAGGAAATTATAATTTCTGTTCATAAAGGTTTATTTGTAAAGATAAATTTTTTGCTAAACTATAAAATCAACATGACAGTAGAATTTTTTTAAATTACTGTAAGTATTTTGCTTTCTTTTCTAAACAAGTATTCACTCCTAGTTTAATCATTTGCCCCATGACTTGATATTACAGTAAGTTTGCTAGTTAGTATTTTGCATGTCATGACCATCAGTTATTGTATGATACTACTACTGGTTTCTGAGTATGCCCTTTATTAATTTGTTTGTTTAACAATATTTGAGTATCTGATAACACGTAAAAAGGCATATTTGAAAAAGTCCAGATATTTCCCACTAAGAGAGTCACTAAATATGAATTTTCAGTAAGAAGCATTCTTTTACCCACTAAGACCAAAGTTAAATATTCTTAGTCCTTCAGTGTAAAAAAGGACTAAAAATTTTTAAAAATTAAAAAAACATTCTTCTATCACCTATTTTTAAAGAATAACATTAACCTAGAAAAAGGCAAGGCATACAGTAATGACTGCTGGAAAAATATTGACTGAAACAATGGCTGAAACCCTAAAAAACATCCATTTGTTTATAGCTCAAAATATAAACCTGGGGATTCTGTTACTAACCATTTTGTATTTATAAATATTCCAGGGTACATACAGAGTAGAATTCATATCTCAAAGCCACCAAAATTTTGCTCTTAATGATATTAGAGATTAGATAAAAATTATGACCACAGCACATTCATTTCACAAAAAGAAATATAGTCACCATGATTCACAAAATGTTTTGATTCAGATAAAATTGATAGGACAATAATTTATGGACATTTACATGAGCAGTTTTGTTAAAAGTTGTTATGAAGTATGAGAATAGAAGGAAAAAGCATATGCAAACTAATTTCTAGTAATTTTTGGAAGCATAGTGAAAAAGGAAAAACTTTATTCTCTTAAATGTTGATTATTTGATTTTGGTGATAGATATTCCACAGTCATTGGGAGTAATTCTATCTCAAAAATGTAACTGGATTAAGACTTGCTAATATATGAGTTAATTTTTAAACAATTCGTATGGCTTTTAAACAATTCCTAAACATAATTTGATATGCTTCTGCCATAAGGTTTTCATTGGAAAAAGTAATTTGACAACGATAATAATTTAAAAAGCATAGAATAATTGTAATAATAATGGCCACCTTTTTTTGACCCATTCTAACTTCAGAAACTGTAATAAGAACATTATATGTATAATTTCAATAGAAACTTCTACATTAAATTTTGTGTACTCTACATACTTTATAAATGAGGAAAACTGGAGTGTAGAGAGAGCAAAATCACCCAACTAGTAAGAACTATAATTGTGATATAAGCAATGTATGGTTTGAAGAATGAATCTGAGTAGGAACAGCACTATGGTGAAGTGATAATGTTATGGATCTACCTAGTGAAGTGGGAAAAAAAGTACAAAAGCTCTATTGTATATCCAAAACATATCTTAAATCTATGTTATTTACTATCAAAATTGTTTTCAGAAATTATTCTGTAAAATTTACTTAGAATTTTACAGAAGTTGTGATTTACCATTTACCTTCATAATTACCTAGTATTAGGACTAAAAATCTGGTATGGGTATGAATTCAGGCACTTAGATGTTATTATGTTTATAATATTTTATACACTGATGCTCTATTAAAGTATAACTTAAATAACATGGATGAGCAATACCTTGTTTTGATTCTAGTACTTATTATTTTTTCACAAATTTTGAATTACTTTACATATGACTACTCCTTCATCATAGCCTTTATTTTTATGAATTTTACTCCTACTATTTTAATATTTACCTAGGATCAGAGAATTTAATTAGAACTAAAAAAAATTCATATAAATGTGCTCATAACCTCAAAATAGGTGGAAATTGATATTAGTTGAAGAAAGTAATGTAAAGAAAGAATACATGACTATGCTCAATTTGTTATTAGAAATCATGTAAAATTTCTGTTTGTATTCCAAACCCTACCTAACCTATTACTAGAGGGCTACTGCTTTAATAACACTTTAGACTGAAGCTAATACTTTATTCAATGTTTCCTGATTTTTTTAGCCATATTTACATAACAGAAATACCATTAACATTACTCCTTAGTTTTCTGTAAAAGTCATATTTGCAATATATTATATGGTTGCTCACTAAACTCATGTCTCCCATTCTTGTAGGTAATGAATTAAATTTTGTGTGGGATCATATAATTCAATGTTTCAACAATCAATTTGCTAGCAGTTTTAATATATTCATATCAAAATACGTAACATCGCATTGAATCTTTGCCAGTTTTGTTCAGTAATGTATGAAAAGTGTATAGAAGAAAGTATGAAATAGAGTGAGAACTCAATAAATATTTGTTGAATAATTGAGTTTTATCTTCTTTTTAAAATTCATTTAAGATTTGCTATTTTATTTATTTAATAATATTTTTCAGCATCCATTTGTTAACCCAACATTTTGTTAATCACTGAATATGTTACTGGAAAGGGGTCCCATTCCAGATCCCAAAAGAGGGTTCTTGAATCTAGTGCAATAAAGAGTTCAGGGCAGTCCATGGAGCAAAGCAAAAGCAAGTTTATTAAGAAAGTAAAGTGGTGAAAGAGTAACTACTCCATAGACCGAGTAGGACATTCCCAAAAGTAAGAGGAGAAATGAGTTCACCCTAGGTACAGTGCTAGTTTATATACAGGATTTAAAAAAAAAAAGAAGATCATGGTGAGATGTGTTCTGCAACAAAGAATTGTGATAAAGGATTAATTTTCTTAATTACTATATTTTGTAAGAATCAATATTATTATTTTTAAAGTGAAATTAGGAATGCTTCTGTTCTTAAGATATTGGGATATCAAGGCACTCCTAATTCTGGGTCTATTTAGTTATCAGTCTGTTCTCTTAACTGTAAATATCTACAGGTTATGGATACCTAATTTTCTGGGAAGGCAGCCCAGCAACTTCCATCCTTACTTTTCCCAGCTCTCACCTAAGACAGAGTTGCTCTGGTTCAAATGTCTCTGACATATTTACCCCCACACTTTACAAGAGGACAGTTAATCCTAAGAGTTGCAGAGGGACAAAGATCCATCTTCTGTAACTTCCTCATGCTAAACAGGGGTGATGATATTGATGCCTAACTATTAGAGTTTCTTGTATTTAGGATAGAGAGGAGCTCAGTCAGAAATGCCATCAGTATGGTGAGTGACATTCATAACTCTAGAGTTATGATATCTGGAAGGTGATATCTGGAAGATTAATAAGTGTTCAATATAAGAAAATATTCAGTAAGCTTACCCTGGATTCCTACGCAAAGAGTACAACAAGAATATATTCTACAACAGTAAGTCAAAATAAGGAAAATTATCCCAAGTAAACTAAATAAGAAGGTTTTTCATGAACTGGGCAACTGTTGGAAACAAGCTGATATGGGGTTGTTAGCTGATTCCAGTATATGCTCAGAATTAGAATACTGATCTGGATTTTTACATTACCCATCCCTCTTGTTTCCTCTGAGCTGCAGTCAGAGATCACTGGTTGGTTCACAGGAATAAGCAAGGTCAGCCTAAATTGCAGGAAAAACTCAAAACCACTGATGAAACTAGAATCTAGTTTCTAGTTTCTGGTGTACCATAGTTCTTAAAAGATAATTTCTTCTCTCTCCAGTTTCCCACTTTTACTAAAGACAAATCACGGTAAGACTGATTTCCTTTATTATACTTGACCTGATTATTTGTATTGATATAAAATGCAGCAAGAATAATTATTTGCCACATAGGCTTCTTTTAATTGGCTTTGATGGAGCTTTTGTTCTGTAAGGAATCTCAGATAAGACTTTGTTTAAAGCCAAGCCCAGCCATCCGTTTGGACCTTCAAATACTGATATGAGTTGGGTAAATTCCTCTCATTTTAATGTCCCAAGATAACTTGGGGCTCCTGGGCCACAGGTCAGGATCTGTGTACAGGGAGTATGTAGACATAGTATGAGGCCAGTTTCCCAAGGGGCTTTTATTGGCTCTACAAGTCAAACTTGATTCCTTAAAGCAAGGCATGCCATTCCAGTTAAAGCCTTGGTAAAGTAACCAACTTCTCCAATTGTTTCCTTTTACAAAAGCAAACAGGTTCTTATTCCACTTATTTTAATAACTGTATTGCCATAAACAAGAACACTCACAAATAGTTTCTAAATTTTAGAGAAATCAGGTAGACAGAAGCAAATATGATTCAAATTTTGTTCACAGGAGTATATTTTACTCAGTTGTTAAAAACTGTAAATAGCTTAAAAGAGAAGTTTCCTTGACTCTGAAAACAATACAAAGGATCAGTAAAGTTTTAAGTAAAAAGTTGAAAAAGATTACTTCAGACTTCTATTAGTTTAGTCCATGCAGTTAACTCGTGTTCTGCTTAATATTCATGAACATTTCAGCTTTTCTTGAGAGTCCCGAAAATGTTTTCCTTTATTCTAGTGTCACAATCTCCAAAGTTATCAGAAAATCTGCATTTAAGAACATCTGTCAAAGTCCTATAGCTGATTATAAACTACCTTTTAAAGAGGATCAAAACAAAACAATTGTCTGTGGAAGACAAAAAGTCTTAGGACAGCCACTATTAAAGCCACAAGTGACAAGGAAATTTTGGTTACCTCTGTGGCATAGAATTATTTTATGTAATAATTATAGTTATTAATAACATACACTTAGTTATTAGGTCAGGAGTGCATTGTTGTAATTTGCCTTTTGATACTGGAATACATTCTTAAATGTGGTTATGTTATATATAATTTTAATTGGCATTTCTCTCTGTTTTTGTTAATGATTTATTAGTTGCTGTTTATTTTATGTTCATTTTAGACAATGGAAATAACGTCAGACAAAAAGTAAATTCAGGTAATTTTCTTTCTTTCTTGTTTTTTGTTTGTTTGTTTGTTTGTTTGTTTGGTGACATGGAGTCTCACTGTCACCGAACCTGGAGTGCAATGGCATGATCTCAGCTCACTGAAACCTCTGTCTCCCGGGTTCAAGCAATTCTCCAGCCTCAGCCTTCTGAGTAGCTGGGACTAAAGGCACCTGCCACCACTCCTGGCTAATTTTTGTATTTTTAGTAGAGACAGGGTTTCATCATGTTACAAGGCTGGTCTCGAACCCCTGACCTCAAATGATCCAATCACCTTGGCCTCTCAAAGTGCTGGGATTACAGGTGTGAGCCACCATGCTCAGCCTAGAGTGATTTTCTTATTCATGTTCAAAATGGGTTATAGAGCAGCAGAGATAACTTGCAACACCAATAATGCATTTGGTCCAGGACTTGCTAATGAATGTGCAGTGCAGTGGTGGTTCAAGAAGTTTTGAAACGAGACAAGGGTCTTGAAGATGAGGAGCATAAATGGCTGGCCATCAGAAGTTGACAACAACCAATTGAGTGCAATCATCAAAGGTGACCCTCTTACAACTACATGAGAAGTTGCTAAAGAACTCAACATTGACCATTCTACAATTGTTCCATATTTGAAGAACACTAGAAAGGTGAAAAAGCTTGATAAGTGAGTGCCTCACGAGCGGAGCAAAAATTTTTTAAAAACACATTGTTTTGAAGTGTCATCTTTTCTTATTTTATACAACAACAATAAACTATTTCTCAATCAGATTGGGACTTGTAACAAAAAGTGGATTTTATACAACAACCAGTGACAACCATCTCAGTAACTGAACTGGGAAGTAGCCCCAAAGCACTTCCCAAAGCCAAGTTTGCACCAAAAAAAGGTCATGGTCGTGTCTGGTGGTCTGTTGCTGGTCTGATCCATTAGAGCTTTCTGAGTCCGAGAGAAACCATTACCTCTGAGAAGTATGCTCAATAAATTGATGAGATATACCCAAAACTACAATGTGTGCAGCCAGCACTGGTTAGCAGAAAGGTTCCAGTGCTTTTCCATGACAATGCCCGACTGCATGTCATGCAACCAACACTTCAAAAGTTGAATGAATTGGGCTACAAAGTTTTGTCTCATCTGTCATATTCACCTAGCCCCTTGCTACCTATCACTTCTTCAAGCATCTCAACAACTTTTTGCAGGGAAAACACTTCCACCACCATAGAATGCAGAAAATGCTTTCTAAGAGTTCGTTGAATCCCAAAGCATAGATTTTTATGCTATAGAAATAAACAACTTATTTCTCATTGGCAAAAATGTGTTCATTGTAATGGTTCCTATTTTGATTAATAAAGATGTGTATGAGCCTAGTTACAATGATTTAAAATTCAGGGTCCAAAACCACAGTTACTTTTTCACTAACCTAATATATCAGAATTATAGGAGTTTTACATAATTTTGGAATGCATACCAATAACACATTTATACAAATACAGCCCAAAGAAAGCCTAACACCATTTCATGTTTGACAATGATTTCTGTATGACTTTTATATCAAATAAGCCAATTTCACCATTGCATTAGTTTATTGTTAATGTTAACCCCAATTCTTAATAAAACCTTACAGACAAATCTATCCAATTTTAATGTCTGATCATATGGTAAGATTCTTCTAAATCTTTTATAACCCTTTACAATTTTTGTTAAAGGGCAGCTGAGTGCTCAAACAAAAACCTGTTGTGCTTTTATTTCAATGTTCAATATATGGAAAAAAATGAATAATACCCGTTTAATTTTAGCCAGTACATTAACACACAGAATTTCCCTTACAAGATTAATTTTTAACAAATATTGAAACTTTTAGCTTTATACCATTTAACTTAAAACAATCCTTTAACCCTCTAAATTCGCAAAAAAATCCATATTCCCATGATGTTTTATAATCTTTTACCAAAAACACATTTCATTTTCCTTACACACCTTGCATTTGAAACTGTTTCTTTAGTAAGTCTCAATTACATGTTACAATGTTAACTCTTAGCAACTTTTACTGTTGATGAAAAACACGTTTTGTAAGCAACTGTAATTTTGTACCAGTTGTGGAGCCTAGGACATCAGACAGAAGTGCAGATAAGGGCTTTCTCCAGCATAACTATGGGGCATGGCTCTACTTATGTTCCCAGGCCTCATTTAGAATCTAATGCTCTAAATTAGATAAATTAAACATTATTTTTTCAAAAGTCAAAGTAGCTGTTTATGACCTAAAAGCATTTAGCAAGCCTAATATCTGATCTGCATAATTTAGACTAAAGGTTTACATTTTCGAAGGTATTTTTATTGTACTAATAATCTTTAAAACTGTCTTTATTTCTTAAAGATTACTAAAGTCACATAAACTAAAAGGCATTACACCTTTTACTTTCCTGACAAAATATTTGATTTAAGCTCTTATTATTTTAAATCAATTAATTAAAGCTCTTTCATCTCTCTCTCTCTCTCTCTCTCACACACACACACACACACACACACACACACACACACACACATAAATACACAGACAGAAGAAGATCCAGTACTTGTAAGACTTTTCTTTTTCCAGTTTCTTAATTGGATTCCTGGCTTCAGGGTAGAGCCCTTGGAGGAACAGGACCAGGAATGTATGCAGTTTCTACAGACTAATAAGCAGGTGCGCTGAAAGGCAAAACAGATCCCCAAAATTGAGGGTCCCAATTTTATGTTAGATCCTAGATCTCCAAAAGAGGGAATCAGCCCTTCCCCATGGGTGTCTTATCTCTCAGTGGGGGATGGGGACATCTCCATACTTCCTAGGTAGACAAGAGCATGCTTCTCTGATCCAAACATGCAAAAAGCTGGATATCCCTACCAACTGCCATTAGCCATCTCCAAAAGTATACTTCCTACCCAGTTGCTACACACTAAAGCTCTCCCATAATGTGAAGTAATTTCTGATACCCGTAAAGTCAAACACATCAGATAATGCAATGCAAAACAGAAAGAGCCTTAGATTTTGAGAGGGATTTATTCACTTTTAATTCCTGAGGTTTCATGAGGAAAATAGAGGTGTTTCCCAAAATAGGGTCTGCGGTGCCTCCTTGGTTTTTCCCAAGAAGTTCCAGGCCATTAGTACTTGATATCTACTTTTAATTAAGCTGACATTTAACTATAGTACTTTTTTAAAAGTCCTTTTAAATTTCTTATTACCAAACTTTAGCCAGGCTAAACAGCCAATATTTCTGGCTCAGAGAAAAGAAAATTCAAGATGGTTCATGAAGGGAAAGAGAAAATCAACAAATGGTAAAAGTCATGCAGATATCAACCAGAAAGTACTCATTCCCTAAACCTGGACTGAACCCAGATCACCATTGTAAAGTGGCAAAGCTTCAGCTATGAGCTACAGCACTGGACAGTCCCCATTGCTCTTCCCAGAAGGAGTCTAGAGGAGCCAATTTTGAGCTTGCAATGGCTTTTAACTGCTCGAGATAAATTTTAAAGCTAACTATGACATGAACCTCAAAATTCCTGTCCACTGGATGGTAGAAACAAAGAGAAAGTGCTGTCACGTGCTTCCAAGGTCAATCTCCTGAGGAAATTTTTCAACATGTGGTCTCTAGGCAAGATGGTCACCTTGAGCAACAAAAAAGATAATAAAGGGAAAGGAGAGAAAGGGAGAAAAGCATCACCTGTCGTAGGGTGGGGACAGTGAAATGATCAGGGAAGCCAGAAAAAGACTCACCCATCCCAGCAACACTGAATCAGAAGTTCAGGTGGTCACTTGTCAGTCATGAAGGGATCTTTTCCAACAGTCCCACCGGCTCTTAAGTGACCCCTTTTGGGAAGAAAAATCTCCCCATGTCCCATCATCCTGTACATGCCTAGCCCTGTCACCCACAGCCGTCAGCAAAAAGTGCAAGAAAGAGTAATCCAAAGAGAATAGTAGTTAACATTCCATAGTGCCAGACGCATTCTTAGGCCAGAGGAACTTTGCTGAGAAGGGTGACCTCGAACCCCCTAAATCTGAGGAAGACCTCTAACCTTTCTAAGTTGGACCTGCAACCCAAGTTCAGTTAAGCACCCTTGCCTTTCATTGAGAGGAGGCTTTAACCCATTCTGTCTTAGCAGAGACTCTAACTCCTCCAAATTGAGCCCCTAACCCAGCCCCATCCTTTACTCGGGTATATTCGCCCCACTTACCCGACGTCAGCCAATTGGTACACACAGATTTTCCTTTGGGTTGGGGGTCTCTTCAGTATCATTTCTTAAGGATTCACCAGAAAGATATTACCAGAAAGGGATCCTGATCTAGACCCCAGGAGAGGGTTATTGAATCTTACAAAATAAAGAATTCAGGGTGAGTCTACACTGCAAAGCAAAAGCAAGTTTATTAAGAAAGTAAAGTGGTGAAAGAATAGCTACGCCATAGACAGAGTAGCGCATTCCCCAAAGTAACAGAAGGATCGTGTTCAACATAGGTACAATGCTTGTTTATATATAGAATTAAAAAAAAAAAAGAGATTATGGGAAGATGTGCTCTGCTACAAGGATTGTGATAAAGGATTAATTTGCTTAACTACTGTAAAAATTGATGTTATTATCTTTAAAGCAAAATTAGAAATGCTTCTGTTCTTAAGATATCAAGATATCAGGAGACTTCTAAGTCTGAGTCCGCTTAGTTATCAATCTGTTCCCTTAATCATAAACATCTAGAAGCTAGGAATACCTAACTTTCTGGGAATGCAGACCAGCAAGTCCCTTCCTCATTTTCCCTAGCCCTCACCCAAGATGGAGTCACTCTGGTTCGAATTTCTCTGACAAATACAAGAGGTATTTGAAAATATAAATTTTACCAAAACATATGTCCTTGTTCAGATATTTTATTCTATTCATTAGGTACACTATGATAAGGAGGTTTTGGGGCCTAAAGAGTCCAAAACGTTTACTTCATTTGACTATAGTAATCTCTTCACATTCCATTGTTGCTGATCTGTGAAATCACATGATGCAATTACAAAGAGAGTAAACTATTTAAAGTTTTATTTCTCAAAAATATTACATATTCAATAACAAAGTGCTCTTGATAGAATTTCATCTATCTATAATGGTAAGCTTCTGCCTATAATGTTTCATATTCACAAAGCATCTTAATTTATTGTGTCCCTGTAGTTTGTCTGATCCCTCAAAGAAAGAAGAGATTTTTAATAAGAGGCTGTGATAAACTCAAGCCATTAATGTCATACATTATTTAGCCCCAATTATTATAATGGTATCCTCGAGATTTCTTTGCTCATTATTTTTATGCATGCTTAAAAATAGCAAGCAACTGTACTATCTTGTTCTCTTGTCAGATCCACAGAGCTATGCAAAGTTGGCCTGAGTGTGTACTTGGCAGGCAGTCTTCAAGACCTGCAGAGAGTCTCCTGGTGATTCAGTGGGTGGCAAGCTCTCTTCTGACTCAGGCTCTAATGGAAGTACTTCTCAAGAGTAGTCAGACCATGTTTGCTTTTCCCAGCAAAAAGATTATTGTTAACAATAATATATTACATAGTTTCAAATAGCTAGAAAGAAGATACTGAATGTTCCCAATACAAAGAAATAATAAATGTTTCAGATGATGGATATGCTAATTATCTTGATTTTATCACTATACAATTATATGTATTACATTACTATTATGTCATAAATATGTACAATTATTATGTGTCAATCAAAAAGAAAGAAAAATCAGTCACATTATCATCTCTTCCTGGTTCAGAATGCTGAAGTGTGAATGGTGTGCCATTAGATAAGCTAGTTCCAGATAGTTATGTGTAATAGAGTTAAAAATAAGTATGGCATTCAGTTCTATGCCTGTTTTTTCCAGAAAGGTGAACACAATGATGAAACAGGAAAACTAAGAATAAAAGGCATTTTCTTTCAAGGAGAGACAGTTGCATCTGACTCAGTTATTTATCAAAAAATAGATATAGAAACAGTCATGAAAGGGAGTAGCATTTTGAATTTGGGGTTGAGTTAGGCATATGTTTATGACCTAATGCCAAGCTCTGTGAGTCTCTGCTTCATTTATCAACATGGGTCTTAGAAAGATAATGAGATATAGGGAAAGAGAAATATTTTGTGACCAATCTTTCTTTCAAACCGACTAAACTTTTAACGGGCTTTTTTCTAGTTTCTCTGCACTGACCTACCTCTTCTGAGAGCAGTTACTTTCAAAAAATAGTAGTTGTAAATTTTTCTTTTCCACCATTGAGATGTAAATAATTTTTAAAGCCTCTAGCCAGTTTCACAACCCAGGACTGTCTCTCTCAAGGGCCTGGGGCCATCCCTTTGAAATGTAATTATCAAGGAGGTTGGTCTCTCTCTACCAGTCTGTGGAAGAGGAGAGGAATCTAACTTCCGTGGTTGCTTTACTCCATGTTGTAAAATTACCTCCTTTCATGAAGATAAGAGAAAATGTACTTTTCTTTGGGTAAGGCCAATTAGCAAACACAGACAACCTACATTACAACCAACCCACATTACAACTCTTAAAAACTCTCCTGCCCTTTCTTTCAGCGAAATTGAGTTTAGATGGTATTCTGGTTCTTTCTTCTTTTTCTTCTTCTTCTTTTTTTTTTTTTTCTTCTTCACTTGTGTTACTTTGCCTGGTTCAATTTTTACTCTGAAACATGCTAGCAGAATTTCAATGTGCTTACCATACAAAACACAGCATTGACCTTTAAGAGTCATTATTATTTGCTGAAAAATGACCCAAAAGCTGAGTAAAATATTAATACGGCTTAAAATAAAGGTAGGTCCTTTATCAGCAAATCTCACTTAACACAGTGTGATTCACATAGCTCTAGCTCTGCACACTGAAGCTGAAAGAAATGGCTTCTTTTAATGACACACTTCATCCTAGTAACGTTTACTCATTTTTTATCATTAAATTCTCTTCCTGCCAAAAAAGCCTCCAGAAGCAACACTAAAATATCATTAATTAAAAGTTAAAAAGTAATAAAATTGCAAGATAAAATCCATCCATAACAAGAAGTAAGCATTAACAGGAGAATAAAATCCTAGAGAGAGAGTATAGATCAGACAAACTCTCTCAAATAGGATTTCTTCTTTATGAAGACATTTTAATAGTTATCATATTCTTATTTATTATGCTGTGATAATCCTAAAATACATTTAATTTTTTAAGTTTTAGAACAACTTAAGCTTATGTTTCTATAATGCATATGACATAGTTAAAAAATGTAAACACCTGTAGATATTTTAAATAAACACATACAACATATTCACATACACATATGCACGTATGCATGATTGCAAACTTGCTTCTACTTTTTCTTTTCTACAGTATCTAAACTGAATCTTTTTGGTAATGCATAACAGATTGAGGTTTCTATATAGTAGTAAAAATAGGTTGCAAAATTTATTGCTTAAAAACACATTTAATTATTTCAATATTATATCAGACTAGTTAACAAAAAAAGAAGAGTTTCTCAATTATAAGGTATATTGTTTATTTACAGTAGAAAAAGTAAGTGTTTCTGGCCTTTTGAAATTCATGCTATACAATGGTCCAATGGAGAGACCAATTTTGCTTAATCAAAATGTAGCTACTTAAGTAGCATCCAGATAAATATAAGTAAAATGTGTACACTTAAGTGAATTCATTGAGTGTGACCAATTCTTTTCAACACAGATCTGACAGTCATGTTTCTCCTCATTGAGTGTGGTAGGTACAATATCATTTAGGAACTCTCTAATTCATTAAATCATATTGACTAACATCAACAATGTATACATTGTATGCATTTTTGTAGTTTTACAATCTCAGAGCAAAAAAAAAAAAAAAACTTTGAATACATGACGAATTTGATACAGTTGGTGAAATAAAAGTCTCAGTAAGCAATTTGACCATGCAAACTAACAAATTATCTCTATTCTACTTCCAGCTATACCCCAACACGCAAATACATACACATGCTTGCCCCCCACCCATGGACTCAAAATGTACTTTTCTGAATGCTAAAGGATATATAAACAATGCTCCAGCTAAGAGTATTATGAAATGTGACAATTGAGATATCTTTCTTAAAAAAAAAAAAAAAAAGTCAAGGATACAAAAAACTTTCATTTGTTTTTATTTGCAAATATTTAACTGGCCAATTAGGTGCCAAAGTGCCCTTTAAATGATTTGAAAGATGTCCATAACTTTGAAGCAAACCCAAAGAAAATCTCTACACCTAAGCCTCACTGCTATAACTTAAGAAGTTTCCTAAAATAAAAATAATAAATTCCTATTTTTGGTTTTTATACAAATTGAACCTATACCAAACAAAATAACTTTATTTTGTAATATGATCATGATAACAATAGCTTCAAGGGACAAATATTTCATTTATTTAATTATGTGGCCTTATTTGGAGAGATGAGGCAACAATAGACATTGATTGAGGATGAGAGGAACCTCAACAACAATTGATTGCCATTGTCATGAAGACTACATCTGAAATTCCTGAGAAACTATGGGGATTAAAGATGCCCATAATATCAGCACCTTAATTATGAAATTCAGTGTAGCACTAACTAAAAACAGGATCCCTGAAGTAAGAATAACCTGGGTTTGAGTACAGATTCACTATGAGCTGTGTAATTTAAGCTCAGTCATTTGACAATTTTACAGCTTAGTACCTTCAATAGCACGATAGTATAATAGTTAACGTATAGGTTTGCGGTAAGGAATACATAAGATAGTGCATAAAATGTACTTTTGTGCATCACCTGGAATAAACTAAGACACAATAAATATGAGCTGGAACTATTAAAATCATCCTCTCTAGTAATTTATACAAAACCACACAATCTTTTGTTTATATATATTTTTAAATATAAACCTACCAGGTTTAAATTTGTATCACATTTTTTCAGTTAATTATATTTCATTTTTACTTTATGTAATATTTGCATCATTCACTTTTAAATTTATCATTCCATATAGGAAAAAAGTGCTTCTTGACTATCCATTACATTCTGATATTCTGGTAGTGATTGGGGAATAAAATAATGAGCAGAATCCACACGATCTCTGCTCTCATAGAACAGACAATTTAGTATAAAAGGCAAACACAGATACAAAATTCTTACAAACAGCTACAATATTGCAGCTGTGGCAAGGACCCTCAAAAAGAGTCAAAGGTGGTGTGGTCTGTCCTAATAAGAAAAGTAATGTGGAGCTTCCACTACAAAATCATGCTGAAGGGAGAGCTGAAAGATGAATAGGAATTGTCTAGGTTAAAGTGACAAAACAAATCACTTCAGCATAATCCCTAGTGGCAGAGAATATGAGCATATACAGTTATTTGTTTCTTTGATTTAAATCCAAGAACAATAAGGGGATTTTATTAGACTTTTGTTTTAAAAAGATCTTGCAGTTGTATGTGGAGAATAGATCTGTAGGCACTGACATATTAAAAGACCAGTTCGAAAGCTGTTACAATCGTCCAAATGAGATGATATCATAGTTGGGCTAAGTCAGAAAACTGGGAGAAAGGTGTATGGGTCTGAGAAATACTTAGTAGATAACACTAATCAATATGGCAATGGATTGGATGTTGGAGAGGCTAGGGGGTGGGGCAAGATGAAAATGTAACACCAAGGTTTTGCAAACTTGTGAATGATGGTGCCGTTTTTTGAAGTAAGCAACACTTGGTAAGGATCAGATTTGTTCACTTCCATCAAGTTGAGTCAGAACTTGCCCTGAAATATATAAGAAATGTCAAGTAGCATGTTACTATGATCTTTATGGTGATAATTTTTAATTACTGCATATTGTTCCATTGATTGTATATACTACATTTTGTTTACAATTAAGAAATGCTGAACAATTAAACTCTGTTAATTTTTTCATTAAAATAAATATTGTTATGATTGAACAGCTTTGTGCCATAGCTTACTCTTTGTTTCAGCTTATTTAGTACACTTGAAAGAGAAATCCCGGGCCAACCAGTACTAAAACTTTTCTTGCACTTAAAATTTCCAAACAATTTTCCAAAATATTGTAATTAGTTATACTGTTGCTAGAAAAACATAGATGTGGAAGTTTAATTACTCTCTATACTCAAGAAAAGCCCAAAAAACCACACTTGCTATCCCATCATAGAGTCTCTATTAAGGGAGATAATAAATCTCTCCATATCCCACTCTGAAGCAAGTCTTCTGAAATTTCTGAGTGCTTACCATTTCTTTTTCCAGATTGATTGCGAGTAATAATGTCTCTACTTTCAGATTAAGGGATTCTGGCAGCATGGCCTCCCACTCTAGCCCCCACTGGGAAATCAGGCACTACTATAATACTTTACTCAAAGTTGAGGCCATAATCCCTATTTAATTCTTACATAAAACTCTTTTCCCTTAAAAAATGTTGAAATTAAAAATTTAAATCAGGAAGCAAATAATTTAAATTATATATTTATATATTATATATATTTGCTTATACAGTTACATATTACATATATCATAATAACTATATTATATATACTTATATATTAGTATGTATACTCACACACAGACATACAAACATAAATATATACATATGTAATTCTATATATTACATGTGTACACAAATGTATACATTTGTGTATCTGTGTGTGTATACTTTTTTCCTGAAATGTAGCCTCACTATCCAGAGGCAAATAATATTAACACATTTTTGTGCCTTTCAAATATCTTTTTGATATTTGAAATATTTTTTTTGCTTCCCAGTTTTATTAACACAAAAAATTCATGCCTACTGTTACGTAACTCAATTTTTTCATTTCTAAGAATACTTGGCATATGTTAGCATATTGTTATACCTAGCACTGTATTATTAAAGCAACTGCAAAACTCCATTTAGCTGTTCATAATTTTTGTATGTTTTTATTACTTGAACATTTAGTTTGTTTCCATTTTTGTGTGCGTGGCTTTTACAAACAAAGCACTGAGCTCATCTTTGTAGAGATTTGCACAAATGTCCACAAATATACACTGTAGATATATTTGAAGGATACACTTATAAGAATAAAATGGCTAAGTTAATATGTATACATTAAAATTTAGTTATAAATTCTAAAGTAGTCCTCTTAAAGGAGCTTGCTTCAATTAAATTATCATTTTAAAGTGTGAGTATAGATAGTATTGTGCTAACAAATGCTTAACAACTGGTCCTCTGGTTTGAAATTTTAAAAGCCCTGATTGGTAGTAACTGACAATTTCCATAGTATAAATATACTAGCCATCACCAATTTCAAGCTACCAATACAATGTTACTAAACACATAGTTGGATGAAAATCAACACATTTGTTCCTTTGAGGTGGTGAAGCTATCTCCTGTACACCACTGATTTACCTTTGCTCACAATCCTTAACTATGGTTGCTACCCAACTTTTAAATCTTTTCCATTTGATAGATTGACAGATATTTATTTTATTTTAATTTACATATTGTGATAATAAATAAGTTTTCCACAGGTTAATTGGTTATTTAATTCGTTCTACTGTTAGGTATCTGTTCCTGTTCAATCGTTCATTTCTGTATGATTTTTCACCTTTCTATTATTCGTTTGCAGTATTCTTTCTACAGTAAAGAAGACCTTCTTTTCCTTATATGTCGTCAATATTTGTCCTATCGGTCATTTATCTTTTAACTTTTATTGCGATTTCATCTTTCTGTTGTTACAGAGTTTTGAATTTTCATGAAAGTAACCACATTAATCTTATCTTTTAGATGTCCAGATTTTTGATAATTAGCAATGAAAACATAAATAAATTGCTGTCTTTGGGTGTTGATTTTCTTGCCTGTTTAATAGGAGCTAATAGCTACAAGATATTTCTTCTTAGCTCAAATATTACATAATTCTTTGCAAACATTTCTACTTTGGTTCCTTTCAGCTGGATTATTTCTCTGAGAATCAAGGCTTACAGATAAAACGTTCACTTAGTGAAATAATCCGCCATTCACTAGCAATACACTTGAAAACAAAACTTCGGTTATATGCTGTTCCCATTCTTTGCCAAATGCATTAGTATGTGGAAATTCCCGAATCAAAAGTTTACATTCTGCCTCAAAATGAGATCAATATTCATGATACTGTGGTTTCAACAGAAAGGAGTCTTCCAACTGGGAGAAAAGGACTTTCTGATGGATGTGTTTTCTCCTGTCCAACAAGAATTTCTATTTGTTAAATCTCACCAAGCAATTCCTCTGTTATGTATTTTGTAATTTTTTTCCTCATAACTTTTCCGTACTTTTAATTTTTTGTGGATATATAGGATGTGTATATATTTACCGAGTATATGAGATATGTGTATACAGGCATACAATGTGTAATAATCACATTGAAGTAAATGCATTTATCCTTTCTTTGTGTTACAAACACTCTGATTATACTATTTTAGTTATTTTTAAATGTACAATAAGTTATTGTTGGCTGTAGTTACCCATTGTGCTATCAAGTACTAGATCTTATTCATTTCATCTAACTATATTTTTGTACTTGTTAATCATCCGCACTTTCCTCCCCACTACTATACTTCCCAGCTTCTTTTAAATGTCATTCTACTCTCTATCTCCATTATTTCAATTGCTTTAATTTTAGCTCCCACAAATAAATGAGAACATGAGAAGATTATCTTTCTGTGCCTGGCTTATTTCACTTAATGTAATGTCCTCCATTTCCATCTATGTTGTTGCAAATGACAGGATCTCATTCCATTTTATAGTTGAACAGTATTCCACTGGGTATATGTAACACATTTTCTTTATTCATTCATCTGTTGGTGGACACAACTTGCTTCCAGATCTTGCCTATTGTGGACAGTCCTGCAATAAACATGGGAATCCAGATATTTCTTTGATACACTGATTTCTTTCTTTTGGGTATATCTAGCAGAAAGATTGTTGGATCATATGTCAGTTCCACTTTTAAATTTTGAGGAACCTCCTAACTGTTCTCCACGGTGGCTGTACCAACTTATTTTCCTCAATAGTGTACAAGGGTTCCCTTTTATGCAAATCCATGCCAGCATCCATTATTGCCTATCTTTTGGATAAAAGCTATTTTAACTGGGGTGAAATGATATTTCATTGTAGTTTTTTTATTTTGTTTTGTTTTGTTTTTGTGTTTTGTTTTGTTTTAGACGGAGTCTGTCTCTGTCACCCAGGCTGGAGTGCAGTGGCGCAATCTCGGCTCACTGCAAGCTCCGCCTCCCGGGTTCACACCATTCTCCCACCTCAGCCTCCCGAGTAGCTGGTACCACAGATGCCCGCGATCACTCCCGGTTAATTTTTTGTAATTTTAGTAGAGACGGGGTTTTACCGTGTTAGCCAGGATGGTCTCGGTCTCCTGACCTCGTGATCCACCTGCCTCCGCCTCCCAGAGTGCTGGTATTACAGGCATGAGCCACCGCGCCGGGCCATTTCATTGTAGTTTTCATGTGCATTTCTCTGACGGTCAATAATATTGAACGCCTCTTTATATACCCGTTTGCCATTTGTATATCTTCTTTTGAGAAATGTCTATTCATATCTTTTGCCCATTTTTAATTTTTTAATTTTTTAAATATATTTAACTTTTAAGTTCAGGGGTACACGTGCAGGTTTGTCATATAGGTAAACTTGTGCCATGGGTGTCTGTTGTACAGATTATTTCATCACACAGGTATTAAGCTTAGTACCCAGTAGTTATTTTTCCTGACTCTCCCTCTGCCCACCCTTAACCCTTCACCCTCCCATAGACTCCAGTGTGGTGTTCCCCTATATGTGTTCATGTGTTTTCGTCATTTAGCTCCCACTTATAAGTGAGAACATGTGGGTATTTGGTTTTCTGTTGCTGTGTTGCTAAAGACAATGGCCTCTAACTCCACCTATGTTCCTGCGAAAGGCATGATCTTGTTTTTTTTTTATGGCTTTTTGCCCATTTTTAATCGGATTATATTTTTCTATTGATTTTTTTGAGCTCCTTATATATTCTGCTATTTTATTTTGTTTGTAGCTACCATAAATGGAATTACTTTCTTGATTCCTTTTTCAAATTGTTCATTGTTGGCATATAGAAATGCTGCTGATTTGGGTATGTTGATTTTGTATCCTGCAACTTTACTGAATTTGTTTATCATTTCTAATAGTTATTTTGATGAAGTCTTTTATTTTTTTTTTCAAATATAAGATCATATCATTTGCACACAGGATAAATGGCTTCCTTTCTAATTTGGATGCCCTTTATTTCTTTCTTTTATCTGATTGCTCTAGCCAGGACTTCCAGTATTATGTTGAATAACTGGTGAAAGGGGGTATCATTTTCATCTACCAGGTCTTAGAGAAATGGCTTTCAGTTTTTCCCTATTCAGTATGATGCCTCCTGTGGGTCTGTCATGTACAGCTTTTATTGTATTGAGCTATGTTCTTTCTATCCCCAGTCGTTTGAGGGGGAGGGTTTATCATTAAGAGATGTTGAATTTTACCAAGTGCTTTTTTAGCATTAACTGAAATGATCATATGTTTTTTTGTTCTTTATTCTGTTGATATGAGGTATCACATTGATTTGCATATGTTGAACCATCTTTGAGATAAATCCCACTTGGTCATGATGAATGATCTTTTAAATGCATTTTCAAATTTGGATTGCTTGTATTTTAAGGATTTTTGCATCAATATTCATCGGTAATCTTGACCTGTAGTTTTCTTTCTTTGATATCTTTCCCTGGTTTTGGTATTAGGGTAATACAGGCCTCATAGAATGAGTTTGGAAGCATTCCCTCTTCCCCTATTTTTTGGAATAGTTTGAGTAGAATTGGTATTCTTTAAATATTTCATAATATTTAGCAGTTAAGTCATCAATTCCTATGCTTTTCTTTGATGGAAGACATTTTATTTCAGCCTTGATCTCATTACCTGTTCAGGTTTCGGATTTCTTCATGGTTTAATCTTGGTAGGTTGTATGTATCTGTTACTTCTAGGTTTTCCAGTTTAGTAGCATATAGTTGTTTGTAATAGCCTCTAATGATCCTTTGAATTTCTGTGTTTTTGGTTGTAATGTCTCATTTTTCTCTTCTAGTTGGGTCTTCTCTCTGCTTTTGTCAGTTAGCCTAAACGTCAATTTTGTTTTGTTTTTTTTTTTTTTAAAAAAAAACAACTTTTCATTGTATTGATCTTTTGTACTGTTTCTTGTTTCGGTATCATTTATTTATCCTCTGATTTTACTATTTCTTTTCTTTTGCTAATTTTGGGTTTGGTTTGCTTTCACCCATCTAATTTTAAAAGATTTATCATTAGGTTGTTTATTGAAAGTTTTTTTACTTTTTTGCTTTTAGGCACTTATTGCTATAATCTTTCCTCTTAATACTGCTCCTATAGGTTTTGGTATGTTGTGTTTCCATCTTTATTTGTTCCAAGAAATTTTTAAATTTCCTTCTTAATCTCTTCATTGACCCACTGGTAATTCAGAAGCATAGTATTTAATTTCCATGTATTTGTATGGTTTCCAAAATTCCTCCTAATTAGGAGGAAGGATTTAAGGAGTCCTTTCCTGAAGTGTGAGCTGCAGTGCCTGGGGTTGAAGGAGGGCTAATGCAAGCACTCCCTTGGAAGGCCCAGCTGGTGTCTCGCTAGGTCATGTTCACCCCAAATACACTGGTTCTGAGCCCAACACAGTACAAGGTCTTGCCCAGGAATGCAGTCCTATGACCTAGGCTGTCTTTCAAGTTAATTAGGACCCCAGAGCACTTTCCCCCACAGTGGAAGGGCTTGCCAGGGCTCAGGTTCCTATCTTAAGACAGACTATTTACCTCTGGCTAGGGCTGGTCTTAATGCTCCTTCCATGGGCACTGGCCAAGTTCTGCCTTTTGCTGCTTTTGACTGTGACAGGGCAGCACTGAGTTACAATGCCAGGTTCCACAATCAGTGTGCTGTCCGTCCCTTTCCGAAATGCGCAGATACTCTCTCCAGGCCACTCAGCCATTCTTGCTACTGCGGAATGGGAGAATGGTGGTGTCAGCAATTCAAGACTGTCTTTCCTACACTCTTTTGTGCCTCCTTCCTTAATATGATGTTATAAACAGGTACTGTGATCACTCACCTTATTTTTAGTTCTTATGAAGGTGCTTTGTTGTGTGGATAGTTATTCAGTTTGGTGTTTCTGCATAGGTGGTAATCATTGTAGGCTTCTATTTGGCTGTCTTACACCATCTCTCTCCCTATACTGTTTTTTATGAAACTAAAGAAAAGAACAAATGTGAACATAAGCAACTTTTAAGTCATGATTTCTTACCAGTTCTACATGAGTTGTTTTAGGTAATAGAAATACAAAACCAACAATCTCTTATCTCCAAATTCATATTTCATTTTTCCTCCAAGATATCAGGATCAGAGTACCTTAGATGCAAGATGATGATTACACCGCACAAATACAATAAATCCAGAATGCACGTGCACGTGTGTGTGTGTGTGTGTGTGTGTGTGTATAATCTGTTTAGTTGTAATCTGTTCTCAACTTGCAAACTGGTTATGTTTGAAAATGAAGTTTTGAGCTAAGAATATATTTACTTAAAAATAGTGATTAGATTCCCAAGTGAGTTCATAAGACCCCATTTAACATATAAAGTGTGTAAAAGGAAAACGATTAAAGGAATGGTAAGGATGAGAATGTGGATCCTGGGAAATTAAGGAACAGTGGTTAGAAGAGGTTTCTTTTCTCTTAGCCTTCTGTTTGCATTCTCCTCATTTTTGCTACTCAAGGTTATCAAGGACTGCAATGAGAGAAATGAGTAAAGAAGTTTAAAAATAAATTGAGAAATACAAGTCAAGACCTTTACGTGTTCATTATATTTCATAATTCTAAGTTGGCTACAGGCAGATGTAGTATCCAAAAATAAAGGTGTGCTTTTTAAATTTTTATTTTCTTCCTAATTTCTCCCTTTTCTATCTGTCTGTTCCTTTCATAGCACATCAGATCACAATTCTAATTCACTGAGATTATAGCAAGGTAAGAAGTAAGCATCAGGCTAATGTACGTGTGATAGTGTAGAGTGAGAAACTGCATCTGCCAGGGAGAAGATTTGCAGTAATTAGGTGAAAAGTGAGCAAAAAACAGAGAGTTTGCAAAGCAGAGAGGAGGAACTGGAATGGGCTCTTTTTCTGTAGTGCACAAAGGCAAGTATTTCCAAAGTCTTATAACTTAAAACTTTAAAGGTAGCTTTAAGTCTATCTTGTACAATATTTTACGAAATTCAAGAATTTCTTCTGAAATTTTCTTAAAGGTTAGTCTTAAAAGCGTCATAAGACCCTTTCTCAGTAGGAGTTATTCTCTCAGTAGCAATATGTGAGAGAGGGAAATAAGTGATTGAGCACATGGGTTCTGGAGGCAGATTATTTGGTTTGAACTCCTGATCCCATTGCTAACAGAACCCTAGTCAAGGCATTGAATCTCTTTGTATTTCAATCTCCTTACTCCCAACCCCCACCCAAAATGGACAAAATTATAAAGTATGTTAAGTATCAAATCTATAAATTTATGTAAAGTTATTAGGACATGCTAGTACCTACCTAAATCTTGGTAAATCTCAGCTATTAGTAGTAGTAGTAGTAGTAACTATAATTAGATGGAAAATGGCATTTATTGAACTAAAACTGTTTCCATTGGAAAATCTAATTCCTTTTAAAGATTGCCAGTAATTGTTGGCAAAAGATGGAAAGGAGATCTATGTAGCTTGTAATTGTATCACTACCTTTCTCTTTTAATCCTGTCCCAAATTTAAGTTATAAAATTTCACCTTCAAGAGTCATTCCCAATTTGCTACATCCCTGATTAATATACATGTATTATTAAAATAGTAGGTGTCTTCAACCAGCTCCTGGTGCTGGAACACTTTTGTGTTCATTGGTGAAATATAGTAAATGCAGAGGTCAGTGTGACGGATATTGCACCTACAGTCAAGCCCACATTGCAAGCCCAGTTGATTGTCTATCCACAATTATAACAGCTTCTACTTAAAAAAAAAAAAAAATCAAAATCAAAAACCTTCCTAAGAGAAAACATTTTCATGTTTCCTTAGGAGATATATATAAACATATATATATATATATATATATATATATTTTTTTTTTTTTTTTTTTTAAGACTGAGTCTCGCTCTATTGCCCAGCCTGGAGTGCAGTGGCACAATCTTGGCTCACTGCTGCAACTCCGTCTCTGGGGTTCAAAAGATTCTCCTGCCTCAGCCTCCTGAGTAGCTGGGATTGCAGGCAGCTGTCACCATGCCTGGCTAATTTTTGTATTTTTAGTAGAGACAGGGTTTCGCTATGTTGACCAGGCTGATCTCGAACTCCTGACCTCAAGTAATCTGCCTGCCTCAGCCTCCCAAAGTGCTGGGATTACAGGCATGAGCCATCGCGCCAGGCCTCCTTAGGATAATCTTATTTTGCTGATGTTTACTTTCTCGTATGGACTCATGGTCTACAGTGATAGTTCACATCAATGGCTGAATCAGCATTTAAAATGTCACTAATGGGCAGGACATAGTGGCACATGCCAGGAGTTTCAGCATTTTGGGAGGCCAAGGTGAGTGAATTGCTTGAGCTCAGGAGTTCAAGACCAGCCTGGGCAACCATGGCGCAATCCCCTCTCTACAAAAATAAACAAATTAGCTGGGTGAGGTGGCATGTGCCTGTAGTCCTGGTTACTAGGGAGGCAGAGGTGGGAGAATCCCTTGAGCCCATGAGGTTGAGGCTGCCGTGAGTCAAGATCATGCCACTGCACTCCAGCCTGAGTGAGAAAGTAAGACCCTGTTTCAGAAAAAAAAAAAAAAAAAGTCACCAGTGGCTTAGGGCACTACATACAACCTGGTACCTGGGACAATGTTTGGAAGTAGATATGAACATACCAATATCAATATATCAAATATATAATGAAATAGATTCTAGTCAATGATACATAGCAAATATGGATAAGAAAAATAACTATACTGTTACTTATACCATAATCAGAATTAAATATGGGTTTCTTCTTTGATGATATAAAGAACTCAGGGGTATGAGGCATTTCTAATTTCTAGTGGAAACACCAGCTTGTCTTTGCCACTGACACAACTTATGACACATCTGGCAAAAAACACAAACATATTATGTCTCTTGTATCTAATTGCCACCATTTCCTCCCTGGCCACATATCACTAATTGTGTCTCTCTTAAGTGTATTATTTTGCCATTAGCACAGTAAATTTTTATTTGAGTTTATAAATTAGAGCCAAAAATTCACAACTTTCGGTTTTTAAGAGACAAGACTCCAAACTCTGCCTAGTAAAACTCTAAGATTTCTGAGAGAACAACTGGTCTTCTCAGGTGATAGTTTACAAGGATCTGACATGGCATCTAATAAATGACAGGCAGTTCTTGAAAGACTTGACTTCTTTCAGGAATTATCGCAGAACCAACCACACATTTATTGGAGCCATTGTGCTATTTTTTAGACCAGGCTACGTTCTTGTTCCTCTTTTTTTCTTTGTAGCAGAATTTAAGGCTCAATTTGGTACCATTACTTCTCTTAAAAAGATACTTTCCAATCTATCCTTTGAAGCTCTTTCCCTAGTAGTTGCTGTGGTTCATGATAATACCTGTCCAACCTTGTTCTTATCTGCCCTCAAAGATAGGCATGAAGGGTCAGTTCATTTTAAGTACTGTAATATATTTTCTGAGGAAAAACTAATAGAATATTCTAAAACAACAGCATAATACATACATATATACATTACAATATCCAAATGGTGTGAGAAAGCTTTCATGTAATTCTCTAACTCGAGAGCAGATGTATGTATAACTCCTCATTTCTCTAACTCTAGACAAAAGTATGCATAACCTCCCATTTTATCTTTTAATGAAACGTTTTTCATTTGGGTTCTGTAGATGCCATAAAAATGCTTTCTCCATTATCTGACATTACAGTATTATTGATCAAAGCCCCAGCTGCTGGATTCCAAGATCCATTCACACATCTGCGGTGTGGCAACTCTCCCTTTGCCGATGACTGAGCACAACAGGGAAACTGAGGCAAGTTCATTCCTTGAAGATACAGGACTCCTCTAACAGTGACCTGTGGCTTGAAGAACCCCCAAAGCTTTGCCAAATACCCTAGAACTAGAACTACACTGCAAGCTAAAGCTCTTCCAGTTCAACTTCTTTCCTTCCCCTTCTTTTTCACGTCAGATCTGCTTTGTGGTCTAACAGCTTTCCCAGCACCACCCTACTCTGACCTTTTAGTTTGCCCTCACAAGTATTTTCCACAGTAAAGTTTTTGAATGTTTTCTTTTCCCCATACTGGAACTTATTTCTCAGGACCTAAACTTTCACACGCCTTCATGAAAACTGTTCATTCCTACTCTGAGAAAAAGAATGTTAATATATACAGACAAATGTGGCATGAGTAAAAAGACAAAAAATAATAGGATATTTTAGTGGGAGAAATGTATTTAACCTGAAATATTCTAGGAAACGGATCAGAGGTTTTGGTGATACATTTCTATTAAATATTCTAGTAAACATTTTTATTTATTAGTTTAGTGACCATGTATACACAGACAAATTATAGTTTAGAAAAGGTTTGTTAACAGAGACTTGACAATTTTATAGCACTCTTTGTAGAAACTGAGGCCACATCAAATGAGATTTAAAAACCTGCCTGTCTTTGTATTCATGAAATGTACATACAATAGTTCAAGTTAGGAGGAGAAGATCAAAAGTGTCCCTAAAAATGGCAAGTTTCATTATCACAGGTTTTATCTCTATTCTGCCACCCCTGCTACCTGAACTAATCCACACTATTTTTCCAACTAAACTTTGGTTCCTTATCTGAACTACAAACTGTTCAGAAAGAGGAAGAGAAGCAGAAATTGACAAACCACAGTAAAGCGATATCCTATCAGGAAGGTTTAAAACTACTCTACTTTCCGTTTCAATTACTAGTGACAAGCTGGGCATAAAACATGCCATAGAAAATGTCACTTGCTGGATTAATTTGCTTCACTTCTGTTGAGAAATAATAGTCTATATCAGGATTCTAACTGCTGCTTAGAGAAAATATAAATTAAATAGTTCTAGTTCTAAGCATATTTATAATCCCAAGATAAAAACATTAGTTAATGGTCAAGAAGATACAACTATCCCCATAGAGTTAAAAGGAAGAAAAGGAGCAATTTGTATAATGATCCAATCACATATGTACACAATAAACAAAGCACAATAATATTATATGAAATAAATTCTGGGCTTTTAGAAAATGTAAAGCAATTTCTCTTAGAATTGATGGAAAATACATCAATGAAGAATGGAAGTAATTCCACACCGAGGAACCAGAATGAGTAAACAAAAAAATTTAGGAAACATTGAGATGTGTTTCTGGAGGATCAGTAACTTTAGCTGGACTGGAGTGAGGGCTCATGAAGTGTGCTTTCAGGAAATAGTATTGAAAAGGATAGTTAAATAGGACTATGAAAGATGTTGAGTGTCACAGTAAAAAGGCATGTTAACTAGTGCTTCCCAGACAAGGTGAGGCATATACTGAATGCATATGAAGTAAGTGATCATCTTACAGCTAGGGCTGCTGAGAATTGAGCATGTACAACAGGTTTCAGGGCACTTTCTTCATAAGAAGTTATTGCACATTTCAGGGTTTGTTTCCTTTTAAATGTTTGATGAGATCTCAAACTAGCCACGAGTGCATTCCTTTCAGTCCCAAAATACATTTTGTTTGCCAAAAATTATGCTTTAAAATATTTTTACAAGATGGCAATATTTGAAAATTGTGAATTATAATATAAAATATGAACTTCTGTCTTCTCTTCAGGTGAAAGATAATTAGAAGGTATTATAACACTTAGCCAGTATTCATCAATGACAGCACTCAGTGAAGCCGACTTGAGCTGGCCCTTTGAATAAGGAATACACTGTACTTCAGCTTGCCAGTTTCCACCTAATTTGCTCTGGCAATGTACTTTATGTGCCTACTTTTATGGACATTAAACCCCCCTACATCAGACAATAGAGATTCAATTACGTTTTCTAACATATGAGCTTCAGATGTATTGGTCTAAATTGAAACAGGGCCAAAGGAAATGAGACTCCTCTCCTTTCCTTTCCTTTCCTTTCCATTCCATTTTTTTGAGATGGAGTTTCTCTCTTGTCACCCAGGCTGGAGTGCAATGGAGTGATCTCGGCTCACTGCAACCTCCACCTCCCGGGTACAAGAGATTCCTCTGCCTCAGCCTCCCAGGTACCTGGGATTACAGGAACCTGCAACCACACCCAGCTAATCTTTGTATTTTTAGTAGAGACAGGGTTTCACTATGTTGGCCAGGCTAATCTCAAACCCCTGACCTCAGGTGATCAACCTGCCTCAGCCTCCCAAAGTGCTGGGATTACAGGATTGAGTCACTGTGCCCAGCCACATTTCACTTTTAAAGTAGGGAGGACCTGAACCAAAATGATAAAAGTAGCAATGTAGAGTGGAGGTTGAATGTCAAAGCTTAGAAATTACAAAATTTTTCACCTCAGAAGACACGATTAAATGTAAAAGGTGAAAAATTCAAGAAAGCTGAAAAGTGGTGAGAATAATATGCATGTCTAAAATATTGGATACTTGTTAAAAATGAAGAACTGGAGCTCAAGAAAAAAAAGTCAGAGATAAACATGAAGATTTGAAGACTATGTAAAGGGAGGTGAAAGAGGCTAGTAGAGGAGATGGCATTTTTCAAGTCAATGCATAATAAGGGGAGATCTAGGAAGAAATCTTTAGGGAATTTCTATATTTAAGTCTGAAAGGGGGGAATAAAAGAAATACATTTTTAAAAAAGTGCGGTCAAGAAGGCATGAAGAGAATAAACAGGTTGTCCAAAAAAAAAAAAAAAACAGAGGACAGGTGCGATGGCTCAAGCTTGTAGTTCCAGCACTTTGGGAGACCGAGGCAGGTGGATCACTTGAGTCCAGGAGTTTGAGACCAACCTGGGCAACAAGGCGAAACCATGTCTCTACTGAAAATACAAAAACCTTAGCTGGCTGTGGTGACATACACCTGTAGTTCCAGCTACTTGGGAGGTTGAGGTGGAGGCTCATTAGAAACCAGGAGATGGAGGCTGCAGTGAACCAAGATCCTGCCACTGCACTCCAGCCTAAGCAACATAGTGAGGAAAAAAAGGAAAGAGAAAAAGAAGAGGACAGTTCAAAAGGTGTCACTATTTTTGAATGTTTCTGAAAAGTTTTCTTAGTAAATTTTGCGTTGTTATAAAAGAATATTTGAGGCTGGGTAATTTATAACAAAAAAAGTTTATTTGGCTTATTATTCTTCAGACTGTACAAGAAGCAAAGCACCAGCATTTATTTCTGGTAAGGATTCCAGAAAGCTTCCAATCATAGTAGAATGGAAAGGACATTACCAGGCATCACGTGGTGAGAGAGGAGCAAAGAAAGAGAGCAAGGGACGGGGTGCCATGCTCTTTTAAACAACCAGCTCTGCTTGAACTAATACAGCCAGAGCTCACTCACTACCATGGGGTGGGTACCAAGTCATTCATGAGGGGGATCCACACCCATGACCCAAACACCTTGCACCAGTTCCCACCTCCAACATCAGGATCAAATTTCAACATGAGATCTGGAGAAGACAAATATGAAACTATATCAGAGGTCAAGAGGAAACCAACTGAGGAAAGATACTAGATTGAAGGATTAACAGTACCATTTTTTATTTACCCTGTACCAACAGTTGAGGGAAATGTTATATATTCCTTCATCTCTTTTATTACAATCATGTGAGTTAAAGTTATCATAACCGTTCTATGAGAAATGGCAGTTTAGAGAGGTTAAGAAACACTTTTAACTCTAGAAGGAGAAAGCATGGATAACTATGCATGAAAGACTTTTTAGTATGATCTAAAAGTAGTGTTTATTACTTTTGCTCACATTTCATTGGCTCACATCTAAGTACAAAGGAGGCCGGTCAATGTGCGCTCGAAACCAAGGGAATGAATTTGGCGACCAGCTGCAAGTCTCTACCACAAAGGGTAAAATACAATATTTTAAAGCTCTCAGCAGTAGTTTTCGATCCTTTTTCATGCAAAACCTTTTTTTTTTTTAAATTAATGGACAGCATTAGTGGGCATTTTTCTTTTGCAAAAAGAAAGCTAAATTGCAAGCTGTTATGCAGTAATTCAAGCTAAACTACTCTGCACAATAATATAGAAGTTTGTCTTGATTGTGGATTATTTGCATTTCTAAAGTTTATCAAAATTTTGATTGGAGGTGGGCAAGAGCCTGGGAATAGAAAATAACATTTACCTCCATCACTGCAGCAATCTAGAGAACCTGAAGGTAGAAGTCAGGTTCAGAATATGGCCACTGAGGGACATAAACTGGTCTTCGCCAGCTGAAAGCAGGAGAATGGACAATAAGGTGAGAGAGACAGAAGATTCACCCTGTAAAGAGTCATCAGTTGTGGTATCCAGGAGAATTTACTGCCCCTGTCTGGCTCTAACATTTTCTTTTCTGAGTTGTATTTTCTATCTGCTATCTCCCAGCTTTCACTGAAGTTTGGCTCAGAGTTACAGCTGGGACTAAGCAGAGTTTTGTAGAATTGAGGAAGAAATCTGTTCCCATGTTTGCAGTGAAGAATTAGGGGCAGGCTGATGTCAGGCCAGGAAAGCGTGTAGCTAGGCAACCTACTGAGGCCAGAAGATGAAGCAGGGTCCTTTCATTAGTGACTGTAACATTTTGGTTCAGAAATACTTACGTATTGGAACTTGATATAAACTCTAAGCTTTCTGAAGCCGCACAGCATAAACATTTAAAAAATATTTTTCTCATTTACGAAAAGAGGCTGATTCTCTGATGGCAAATATTTATGGGGCAGCAAAGTTAATACAACATGGAATGTAATAAAATTATTTCAGCAGTAAATTTTGACTAAAAAATAATTACTGTAATAATTGTAGTTAATTTTTCTTGTGAGATTGGGCAACATACTTTATAGCTCTGACTGTATTTACTCAAAATAATGGAATAATGCCTATTTTGTACTTTGTTTTCTGGCAATATATGGTATATAAATCTTCTCTGGAAACTGTCACTATACAGTAAACATTCATACCGAAAAGCACAAATATTACTATATATTATTGCATTGCCTAATGAAAGTTCATTTTTTCTAGCATTCAGTTTGATACTGTCTCTATCGCTACATTGTTTATATAGATATTATGTGTGTATATATTTATTATACATATAAAATATATACAATATATAATATATTATATATTGCTTTACAGATATGTATATATACATATATGTGTATATACATATACAATATATACATATATACATATATGTAAGTTATCAAAACCAATATATGCATATACACATATATATAATGTATATATAACCAGTATATATACATACATATGTAAAGCAATAAGAACATTTTCATGTTGAATAAAAAAAAATTACCTGTAAAAATTTTCATTCTTTCTCAATTAGTTCAGATATTAAAAAGTTTGCATACCATGATTATAAGGGAAAGGGCTCACCTCCACTGAATCACCAGGCTAAATAGTGAAGGTCTTAATCAGAATTGCATCCAGACTGTTGTAAAGGTTAAAGTCTGCTTAAAGCCATGAAAATAATTTAAATTAAAAAATGGAACTTGCTCTTGCCATGTTGATCTGTATACTTTAGAGTCAAAAGCACGAAATGTTCATTTAAAAGTGTTATTGAGTTATCAAAATGCAATGCAAAAATATGATATTTAGGTAGAAAAGGTCAGATTAAAAAAAAATCAGGAGTCTGATACCTGAAATGTCAAGATTCTGGAGAAAACTATAAAATATTTTTTTAAACTTCCTGTTTGATTGACTGGAACTATTTCTTATGAATTATCAGGAAAATGCAGTGTAGCACACATTGATACAGCTCTTTGTCAAAGGTGTGAATGTTAAGTTCTTTTCTAGGGGATAATATTTCTAGGGCAGAGAATTGGAGGGTGTGTTCAAAGGGATTAATTTAAATAGTAAATGCTATTGTTTTGGTAACCTTGGATTTGTTTGAAGAGATTTGATGTCTCTGGAATTTTTAGTACAAAGATAACCCTATAAACATGTATGAAAATACACAGAGAATTTCTTAATATCTTTCCTTCTTCTTTTAAGTGTTAATGAAATGCAGTAAAAGGAATTAAATTAGCTACAAAATGATGTCTGTTGAAATAAAACAATAAGCAAAGAAAATAATAACTTTGCAAAAATCAAACATTCATATAAATTATAGACCATTTATTAGCAACTTAGGTCATTGTCAGAATAAGCAAACAAAATAATAATAACAACTTTGCAAAAATCAAATATTCATATAAATTATAGACCATTTATTAGCAACTTAGGTCTTTGTCAGTGGTGCCTCTGGATAGACTTAATGTAAAGCCTTATATTTTCAGAAATTGTTTTCAGAGGAGTGTTTGACGGGGTGATGGAGAAGGGAGAGGGTGCCTCATTGCACGGACAGGAAGGACTTGTTCCAGTAGCACAAACGAAGGGCAGCGAGACATGCCAGTAGGTAGGTCACAAGTTATGGTAATGAAGCCATAGCTTCTCCCAGGGTGGAAACTGTAGCATGATAATGACGAAAATTCATTCAGGTTTCATCTATAAGTTGCTAGGGTCTGTTTGCAGCTGGTTCTAGCCTACTAGGTGACTGCATTCCATATAGGGTTTCAGGAAAAAAAAAAAAAAAAAAACTACTGCAAGGTAGGAATCTGTAAAATAGACTGATTGTTCATGTTGATTAAATTCCTATAGTTCTTGGAGACTTCCCCACCCCCATGCTTTTCCCTGCTTATAATAGTAATCAAACAGGAATTTAATAATACTTGTTAAACCGAATATATCTTTCTTATTGTCAATATTGCATACAGTTAGGAAATGAAATATAATATTTGTTTCACCTTCTGTGAGAACATCACCCATGTTTAAAATATTATTTCACTAAAGGAGTAGCTTCAGAAATTGCACACTAGGTAACCTTTTCTTTATATGTAAACCTTTTAGATATATGTATTCACTTTGCAAGAGTGGTGAAATACAGGAGATATTAAAGAGAGAGAGGGCCAGGCATGGTGGCTCACACCTGTAATCCCAGAACTTTGGGAGGCCAAGGCAGTCGGATCACGAGGTCAGACAGAGACCATCCCGGACAACATGGTGAAACCCTGTCTGTACTAAAAATACAAAAGTTTGCTGGGCGTGGTGGCGTATGGCTGTATTCCCAGCTATTGGGGAGGCTGCGGCAGGAGAATCTCTTGAACTAGGGAGTCTGAGTTTGCAGTGAGATCGCGCCACTGCACTCCAGCCTGGCGACAGAGCAAGATGCTGTCTCAAAAAAAAAAAAAAAAAAGAGAGAGAGAGATTGAGGGCAGGCAGGCAGGAAGAAAGGAAGGGAGGGAGGGAGGAAGAAAAAAGAGAATAAGAAAGCCTGGCGCAGTGGTTCACGCCTGTAATCGAGCACTTTGGGAGTCCAAGGCGGGCGGATCACCTGAGGTCAGGAGTTCGAGACCCTCTGGCCAACACGGCAAAACCTCCTCTCTAGTACAACTACAAAACTTAGCTGGGCTGAGTAACGAGAATCTCTTGAACCCAGGAGGCGGAGGTTGCAGTGAGCTGAGATAGTGCCGCCAGACTCCATCTCAAAAAAAAAAAAAAAAAAAAAAAAAATGGAGAGAGAGAGAGGGTTGGTGGGGAGGGAAGGAGGAAAGGAAAGGAAAGGGAAAAAAAGAAAGCGAGAGAGAGAGAGGGAGGGGGAGGGAGGAAGGAAGGGAGGGAGGGAGGAAGGAAGGGAGGGAGGGAGGGAGGAAGAAAGGAAGGGAGGGAGGGAGGGAGGAGAGGAAGGTGAGGAAGGAGGGGAGGGAGGGAGAGGGGAGAGGAGGGAGAGAGGAATGGAGGGGGAGGGGAGGGATGGAGGGGGAGGGGAGGAAGGGTAGGAAGAAAAGCAAAAAGAGAAAAGGGAAGAAAGAGGGAGAGAGAGGGCGGGAGGGAAGGGATGGAAGAAAGGAAGGGAGAAGAAAAGAAAGGACAAAAGAGAAAAAAGGGAAGGAAGGAAACAGTTTCTCTCTGCAAGAGTATGTTCTGAATACTTGGGGTAATGTCCCTCCCTTCTCCCCCAGCTCCACCACTCCCATTCTTCTGATAAAACACTCTACTTGATTTCTGAAAACGAGTATCTTTCATGCCACCTCTTTTAGGAAACTTACTTAGCTTCCCCTTCTGCAGCCTCTATAAGGGGTGCTTCCTGAGTCTTCTCAGGTTCTCCAATGGACTACAAAATCCATAAGGGAAACGGCTGTATTTTAAAATCACATATCCTCGGTACCAGAAACTGTGGCTGACATGGTAAATGTGTGCTCCACAATGGATTTATAAACTTAAAAAAAAAAATTGTCAGAATATGCTTCTGACTTTCTCTCCTTCCAATGTATTTTATTCTTCAGGGCCTAGTTTTATTTTCCTTCACAGGCAGTTTCACACTCGTGGCACTTTATATATCTATCTCTGCATTATTCTAATTTATTTATTATGTAAAGTGATTATAGAGTGGCGTCATTTTCTGCGGTAAATACCGGAGATTCGTTGTCTCAGGGCTGTGGAAAACTAAGATGCAGACACACACAGCGTGAGGTTCAAAGCGGAAGTTTAATAGGAGAAAGAAAGAAAAGCTCTCTACGGCCAGAGGCGTCCCGGAGAAGTGGGTTGCCAGTTCCACGGTGGAATGCAAGGGGTTTTATAGATGAGTTTGAGGAGGCAGTGTCTGATCTATATAGGGCATGAAAGATTGGTTGGGCCATATGTGCCATTTGCATAGGGCAGGGAAAACTGGTTAGGGCTAGTTGTGCTATTTGCATAGGGTGTGAAAATCTGGCCACTCCAGCCCTGGTCTTTTATTATGCAGATGGGTTCTCTACCTGGCCGCTGCCATATTGTCTGTTTCTTTACAGGACACGTGGTGACAAAGAAAAGGGAAGATGGAGCCTAACACACTTGGTCCCAAGGGAGCCCTTTTCTGTTGGCACAGCTACTGGCATTCACCCCTACAAGCTTCCAGCTTGTTTATCTATATCTGCAGCTCAACTTTTGAGGCTGCTCAAAAATTTCAAAATTTGAGGCTTTTCAAAAATTGTTAGAAAAGAAATTATTTAGGAGCTGCTCTTTAATAAAAGAGAAACTCTGCCAAGGGCTCTTTTACCCTTACTATCTGTCTATCAATTATAATTTCTACTGAATTGGAGATCTTCATTGGTTTTTAATTTTCTTTCTTCTGCAGTTGTGTACTAGCAGCACATAGTAGGCATTCCATGTGTGCTTAGAGTAAGGATGAGTAGCACAGATAAAAATTGTGCATTATCAAGAGCCATTTTTCAGCTGATGAGTCTGTCCTTGTATACAATTTGCTTAGAATTGGGGATTTACTGCTAATAAGCTCAGGAAAAAGTTATGCTTGAGATAAAACTTTGCTTGGTGTGTGTTAAAATATCCTGGAATGATGGGGGATTTATCTACACCTATTTGTAATCCTATCAATTTTTTATTTTATATCCTTTGAAAATTATGTTATAAAATGTATATAAAATTAGAATCATTATACAATTCTGGTGAGAAATGTCATTTATCCTCATATGATGTCTTAGTCCCTTTGAGTTGCTATAACAAAACATCATAAACTGGATGGCTTATAAAAAAAAATAGGGAAATTTATTTCTCACAGTTCTGGAGTGTGGGACATCCAAGATAAGGCTAATTCAGTGCATGGTGAGGGCTTGCTTACTGATTCATGGACACCAGTTTTTTTGCTATGTTCTCGAATAGCAGAAGGGACAGACGAGCCCCCTTGTGCCTCTTTTCTGAAGCTGCTCATTCCATTCAGGCAGGCCCTACCCTCAAGCGACATAATCACCTCTGAAAGGTCCCATATCCTGATACCATGATATTGGGAATCAGGGTTTCAACATATGAATTTTGAGGGAACATAAATATTCAAACCACAGCATGTACTGATTCCCAATATGAGTTAAGATCCAATTAGGAAATAAGAAACTACCTGAAGGAGTTCAGATGGAATTTAACACCAAGAATTAGTTACACAGATGATGGGAGAGTTAAGAGGTCTACAGGAAATATTGAGGCAGCCCAGAAATTTGCAATAGAAGAAGATCATTACTAAGCTGAAACTGGAGAAAAAAAAAGAGAGGGGCAGTTGGAGGTATCTGAGACCAGAGCAGACAGACCTGCCCAGAGAAAGCTGCAGCCACAGAGGGCAAGGGTCAAGGGGGAGACACAGCCCAAGGTACAGAGGCAGGGGTAGAAGAAATACACTGACCCTTTCCCTTTTCCCCATCTCAGGCTCCTGCTGGTGCTACCCTTTGATCAGACAACAGAACCTGGGAAGTGTAAGCTGCAAGGGCCAAAAGTCCTGTACCCAAAGGCACAGTCAGGGAGGGAGAGGAAGAGATCAGAGAGAAAACAGGCCAGATTCACGCATATTTTCTGATTTCTAGAATAAAATATAATGCATATTTTATATGTCATTCAAAGCTTTCTTTTGCTAAGTTGTGCCTGATATAACTTTTCCTATCATTATACTCTGAACTGTTTGTTTTATCCTTGCTTTAGATGTTTAAATAGCTCTTGGTAAGTGGTACATAGAGTTTTCTTTTTTATTTTTGTTCTGACAATATTTTTTGTAAATAAAACATTTTGATTTTTTGTAATATTTGGATTAATTTATCACTTTTATGTGCTTTTAATTCAAACTGCCTTTGTGTCTTTATTATCCCTATTCCTGCCTTCTTTTACATTGAATTTTTGTTAACATTCCAGAATTTTCTTCAATTAGATAGGAGTTATATTGTCTACCCATTTAGTAGTTACCAAAGAAAATTTACAATGTTTAAAATCTCCAATAATTTATCTTTTAATCCCTGCCTCTGCCCCTAAAACACAATGACCTTAAGATATTTTAATTTTAATCACAACTCTTTCTGGTTTATATAATACAGTTATTAGATATTTTAATTTTATATTATTTTAACCCTATGTAGCACTATTAATTTTGGTTTATTTAATCAATCTTTGTTTAGATATACCCACTTATTTTCCAATGCTTTTTTGATTTTCATTCCTTTTTGAATTTCAGACATACTTTACTTATTTTGGAAGAAAATTTTATACAGTATTGTTTTGGTAAAATGTGTTGGTAGCAAGCTTAAAGAGCTTATCTATATTTATTTCAATTAATATCTATATTTATTATTATTCCATTTATTAAGTATTAATCATTTTTACAGATATTTTACTATTTACATATCTACATTTATTTAAAAATTTCGGCAATTACTTACATATGTTCTTTTCCTCACACATCCCCATTTCCCACAACTTTTTATAACTGAGCAGAATCTAAAGTAATTATTAATGTAATATTTTACAAAATGTGACTTACAAATCACCTTCTGTTCAAGTTACACACTCTCCATTGATCAATGGTTTGTGTTAGGCTTTATTTCTCCCCTATAGGTACATTTTTAAAAGGAATTTCAATAGCATCCACAGTTTCAAATCACCAGGGAGAAGAAAGTGGTCTATGTCATTATGGTAGAAATATCCATTGGTGCTTTAACTGGTATGAAATCCCAGAACAGAACATTTCACATAAACACAGGATCTGCTGGAATTTTTACATTATAGCCCTCGAGGCAAAATTGTGAGTCCACTTGGGTGAGCAATTAAATACAGTTAACCTTCCCAGGTAATCACAATTGTTGCTCTGGCTGTATATCAGAATAGGATAATGTGGGGACTGTGAATACTTTCATTTTATGTACTAGTTGTAAAGACAGTCTACTACTAGCTGAATTATCCTTTGCAAGTGTGTCTTTTGCCTATCCATAGGACACACATAAATAAGCCTAGAGAGACAAGACTACAACATAATTTAATGTATTACATCTCCTCCAATCTGGGTATAATTTATTTGGACATAGTATTTATCTAATAAAAAGGGTAAATGAATATGTATGCACCAGTTTTCCCAATGAAAATAAAAGCACAACAAACTAAAACAGCAAAAGCAGTGCTAGGGAGAAAATTTATGGCCACAAATGCTTATATATTAAAAAACAATAAATATCTCAAATCAGCAACCTAATTTTACAATGTAAGAAAGCAGAAAAAGAAAAGCAAACCAAAAACAAAGCTAGCAGAAGGAAGAAAATAAAGATTAGAGCAGCAATAAATGAAATAAAAAACTAAAAAATGAGAAAATCAATGAAACCAAAAGTTGGTTATTTGAAAAGATCAACAAAATTGACAAATGTTTAGCTAGATGGACTAAGAAAAAAGTTCTCCCTCTTTTTCTTAAATTACTTAAATTGCTAAAATCAGAAGTGGAAGTAAAGACATTACTACTAATTCTAGAAAATGAAATTTATTATAAGGTAGTACTATGAACAAGTATTTACCAACAAATTGGATAACCTAGATAAAATGAACAAACTCCTAGAAACATAAAACCTACCAAAAACTAAACACAAAGAAAAATAAAATCTGAATAGACCTGTAACTGGTAAGAGGATTGAATCTGTAATAAAAAATCTCCTGACAAATAAAAGTTCTGGACCTGAAGACATCAAAAATGAATTCTAATAAACATTCAGGAAGAACTAATACCAGTCCTTCTCAAATTTTTCCAAAAAAAAAAAAAAAAATTGAAAAGGAGAAAACACTTTATAACTCATTCTGTGATACCAAATCCAGATAAAGACACTACAAAAAAAAAAAAAAAAAAAAAAAAAAAAAAACAAACTATAAATCAATATGAACATTGATGCAAAAATCCTCCATAAAATACTAGCAAACCAAATTAAGCAGCTTATTAAAAGGATTATACACAATGACTAGGTGGCCTTTATTCCTGATATAGAAGAATGGTTTGACATTTCCTCTAGATCATATGGGGAGGAAAAATAAATAAAATATAAAAGAAATAATGTTTTTACATATGAAAATTGATCAATATAATATATTATATTAACAGAATACAAGAAAAAAAAAAGAAACATGATGGTCTCAGTTGATGTAGAGAAAAACGTGATAAAATCCAACACCCTTTCATGATGAAAAGAAAACACTCAACAAATATGTAATGGAAGAAAATCACCTCAACATAGATAAAAGTTATATTTGAAAAAATTACAACGAATATCGTACTCTATGGTGAAAGAATGAAAGCTTTTCCTTTAAGATCAAGTGTAAGGCAAGCATGCTCATTTTTCCATTTCTATGTATCATAATACTAGGACCTTTAGTCAGAGAAATTAGGCAATCCAAATAAATAAATGATATCCTAATTGGAAAAGAAATAAATTCATCTTTGTTTACAAATATATGACTTTATATATAGAAAAACCTAAAGATCTCTTTCTTTCCCTCTCTCTCTTTCTCTCTCTCTCTCTCTCTCTCACACACACACACACACACACACAATTAGAACAATAATTCAGCAAAAAGCAGGATACAAAGTGAATATGTAAAATTTAGTTGCATTTCAATATACTAATAATGAACAACCTGAAAATAACATTACAAAAACAAATCCATTATAATAGCATTAAAGAATAAAGTACTTAGCCATAGAAATGAAATATTTGTTTAATAAAAAGTACAAAATATCACTGAAAGAAATTAGAGCAGACATAAACAAATGGAACTACATCTCAGGTTTGTGGATTGGAAGGCTTAGTACTGTTAAAATGTCAATACTACTCAATGTGATCTACAGTTTCAGTGCAATAATGTTTCTGGCAGAAATAGAAAAACCCATCCTAAAATGTATATGAAATCTCAAGGAACCTGGAATAGACAAAACAATTTTGAAAAAGGTAAAGTTAGAGAACTTATTCTTTCTAATGTCAAAACTTACTGCAAAGCTATGGTAATCAAAACAGTGTGGTCCTTACATAAAAATAGATACATAGGCTAACAGAACAGAGAACCTAGAAATAAACCTTTGCATATATGGTTAAATGATTTTTGTTGAGGATGCCAGGACCATTCAATAGGGAAATGACAGCCTTTACTACAAATGGTACGAGAAAAACTAGATATCCACATGCATTAGAATGAAGGTAGGCTCTTATCTAATATCACATACCAAAGTTAGCCCAAAATGAATCAAATATCTAAAGGTAAGACCCAAAACTATAAAACACTTACAAGAAAACATAGTGCAAAATCTTCATGTGACTGGTTTGGCAATGATTTCTTGGATATGACACTAAAGACACAGGCAACAAAAGACAAAATAGACAAATTGCACTTTATAAAAATGTAAGAAATTTGCACAACAAAAGACAATATAAGCAGAGCAAAAAGGCAACTCACAGAATTGAAGAAAATATTTATAAATCATAAATTGGATAAATGTAAAATATCCATAATGTATAGAGAATACTTAAAACTGGAAAATAAGACAAATTACCTGATTAAAAAATGGGCAAAAAACTTGAATAGACATTTCTTCAAAGAAGATATATCAATGACCAACAAGCACATGAATATATATTCAGTATCGCGAATCATTAAGGAAATACAAATCAAAACTACAATGAGATACCACTTTTAATTCATTAAAATGGTATAAAATACCCCAGAAAATAGTATATCTTGGCAAAAATGTGGAGAAATGAAAACCCTTCTGCACTTCTAGTGGAAATTTGAAATGGTACCACTGCTGGGGAAAACAGTATGGAACTTTCTCCAAAAATTAAAAACAGAATCACCATATGATTTAGCAATTCCACTTCTGCATATATATGCAAAGGAAATGAAAGCATAATCTCAAAGAAATATTTGTACACTCATGTTCACAGCAGCAGTATTCACAATATGTAAAACATGAAAGCAACCCAAGTGTCCATTGACAGATAAGTGGATAAGAAAAATGTAATATGTATCCATACAAGGGTATATTATTCAGCCTTAAAAAAGAGGGAAATTATTCAATATGTTAGGACATAGATAAATTTGAGGACAATATGCTAAGTGAAGTAAGTCAATCATAAAATGGTAAATACTGTGTGATTCTACTTATATGACACTTAGAGTAATCAAAATCATAAGAGACAGAAAGTAGAGTGGTGGCTGCCAGGAGCTGAGGCAAAGGGGTAAGGAGAGCTATTGTTTAATGGGTATAATAATCTTGGTTTTACTAATGTAAGAGTTATAATGATAGTGGTAATGGTTGCATAGCATAATGAATGTGTTTAATAACATTGAACTGTATACTTGAAATGGTTAAGATAGTAAATTTTATTTTATGTGTATTTTGCCATTGTAAAAATTTATAAAAATTATGTGAGTTTAGCAGAATAAGAATTATCAGAATATTGGATTTCTACACAATGTATGTCTACTCTAATGTTTCTGTCACTATATGTAAATTACTCTGGATTCCAAACTAAACTCTCACCTCTCTGAAAGTTTTACTGCATTTGGCTCTTTTAATATAATTCCAATTCACTTAAATGTTATTTTCTCAGAATGTAATGTGATCTATTTGTCTTTCAGGCAAAATCTCATTCACTGTTTTTTTCTGCATAATGAATGTTCAGACATATGTTAGCCTGTTAAGTGACAAGTATATTAAATTTCAGCTTTTTATCTGTCATTTACATGTATATATATTTATTGAGATTTGCAACCTGATTTGCAAATTTGTCATAAAATGAATGCAAACAAAATTTACATAATATCCCATGGGAAGAGATGCATGAAATATTTCCTTATCTATATTTTTGTCAAAGTGAGCCATCAACATATGAGAAGCAGTGCATAATTTATTTTCATATTCATTCTTTTTATATTTTCGTATTCCACTTTGTTTTTCCTCTTTAATAATCTTACTTCTGCATTTATCCCTTTTTTCAATATCCCTTGTCTAGATAAGAATATCTTGTAATATTTGTAACGAGTAACCAGTATGTATCGTTTGAGGTGACAAACGATCTAAGGACAATTTCACGGAGAATAAACATCTTGGAATTCCCTTTATAATCAGTGAGAGATTACTTTAAGATCCATATTATCAAAGCTTCTCAGAGAATATCTGGCTATCACTTAATAATACTAATAAGTCTTCTAGAATACTTATAGTGTATACTCTAAAAAGGAATCCTGACTTCAAACTATACTACAAAGCTACAGTAACCAAAACAGCATGGTACTGGCACCAAAACAGAGATATAGACCAATGGAACAGAACAGAAGCCTCAGAAATAACACTACACATCTACAACCATCTGATCTTTGACAAACATGACAAAAAAACAAGAAATGGGGAAAGGATTCCTTATTTAATAAATGGTGCTGGGAAAATTGGCTAGCCATAAGTAGAAAGCTGAAACTGCATCCTTTCCTTACTCCTTATATGAAAATTAATTCAAGATGGATTAGAGACTTAAATGTTAGACCTAAAACCATAAAAACCCTAGAAGAATACCTAAGTAATACCATTCAGGACATAGGCATGGGCAACGATTTCATGTCTAAAACACCAAAAGCAATGGCAACAAAAGCCAAAATTGAAAAATGGGATCTAATTA
The DNA here is from genome assembly GCF_037993035.2 of Macaca fascicularis. Lineage (NCBI taxonomy): Eukaryota > Metazoa > Chordata > Mammalia > Primates > Cercopithecidae > Macaca > Macaca fascicularis. Next base: position 88,840,498 of record NC_088380.1, on the reverse strand, counting down.
AACTAAAGAGCTTCTGCACAGCAAAAGAAACTACCATCAGAGTGAACAGGCAACCTACAGAATGGGAGAAGATTATTGCAATCTACTCATCTGACAAAGGGCTAATATCCAGAACCTATAAAGAATTCAAATTTACAAGAAAAAAACAAACAACCCTATCAAAAAGTGGGCAAAGGATATGAACAGACACTTCTCAAAAGAAGACATTTATACAGCCAACAGACACATGAAAAAATGCTCATCATCACTCGCCATCAGAGAAATGCAAATCGAAACCTCAATGAGATACCATCTCACACCAGTTAGAATGGCAATCATTAAAAAGTCAGGAAGCAACAGGTGCTGGAGAGGATGTGGAGAAATAGGAACACTTTTACACTCTTGGTGGGACTGTAAACTGGTTCAACCATTGTGGAAAACAGTGTGGCGATTCCTCAAGGATCTAGAACTAGAAATACTATTTGATCCAGCCATCCCATTACTGGGGATATACCCAAAGGTTTATAAGTCATGCTGCTATAAAGACACATGCACATGTATGTTTATTGCGGCACTATTCACAATAGCAAAGACTTGGAATTGACCCAAATGTCCATCAGTGACAGACTGGATTAAGAAAATGTGGCACATATACACCATGGAATACTATGCAGCCATAAAAAAGGATGAGTTTGTGTCTTTTGTAGGGACATGGATGCAGCTGGAAACCATCATTCTCAGCAAACTATTGCAAGAACAGAAAACCAAACATCCCATGTTCTCACTCATAGGTGGGAATTGAACAATGAGATCACTTGGACACAGGAAGGGGATCATCACACACTGGGTCCTATTGTGGTGAGGGTGGGGGGAGGGATAGCATTAGGAGATATACCTAATGTAAATGACGAGTTAATGGGTGCAGCACACGAACATGGCACATGTATACATATGTAACAAACCTGCATGTTGCGCACATGTACCCTAGAACTTAAAGTATAATTAAAAAAAAAAAAAAGAAAAAAAAAGAAATCGATAGGCTTTAAAATAGAAGTCTGCAAAAATAAAAAGAATATTCTAGAAATTAAAATAAAAAGAAGTTCGACATTCTAACATATTAAGGAATGAATATGTTAGCTTTGACTAAATTACAATGTTGCAGAAACAAACATCCCTCACATCTCAACAGTTTACAACAACAAAGGCTCATTTCTCCTTCAAATAATATATGTCCATCATGAGTCTGCTCTGTCCTCTGGTCCTTGACATCTTCACTTTAATATTTAGACACAAAATGTGGCCCTCATCTGAGACATCACTGGTCATGTGGCAAAAGGAAAACAACATCAAATGAAGCACCTGTCAGTTCTTGGAGCTTCCACCCAGAAGTGACACCCATCCTTTCCTCTCAACTTTTGCTGAACAGAGCAAATCATCACCACACCAGGTATTACAGATAATATTATTTTTCACGTATTTTTTACAATCGTTAAGTAATCTTCTTTTGTGTCTCTATAGTTAAAGTGATGGCAACCTTTTAAATAAATCTTTATTACCAGTTTCAGCAAAAATAAATAAATAAATAAATAAATAAATAATAATAATAATGTAAATTCAAACCAAAACGGTCTAAGCAGGGGAATTTTAAACAATTTCAATATCAATAATTAAATACTTCATGAATTAATAAATGTATAAATAAAAAACAGTGGCATTTCTTCAACAATCCTTTGTAAAAGCTAAAAATTTCTACTTATCTTCAGGTGTCTACTGTTCTCTGACTCCCTCTCCCAGCTTCACCCTCTTCCTACTTATGAGCACATTTTAAATAGACTTGGATTTGTAACAAATATAAGAATGCTAATGAATATGTAAAAATCAGTATTCCCAATATTTCCAAGAGTGTAAGTTATATATCTATTATAATGAAACCAAGGCCTTTGAGATTTATAATCCTTTCCTAAATTATGTTAGTTTTCAGGTATTTAATATTTTGGTAGTTTCTCCAAGTTAAATAAAATCTTTGATTACATTATAAAGTTTACGATTCTCTCATGCCCAGAGAATATTCTTTCTGAGTTTACATTCTGCTGTCATTAATAACTAATGTTTTCTTTAAATGACCATCAGTGCAATTCTGTAGCAATCTTACTTTATGTAGATGAATGTACTATGAAATAAATGCATATCACTAATGACCATTCATTGAACCTAGTATTTAGAAACAATTACAGCATTTTCTCCTTGTTTACTTCAATCTTTTTATCAAGTGTCAGCTCCTGAGATGTTCGGACCCCACAAGCTCTCCCCATTCTCCAGATCCTCCCACTGTAATACCTTACCAAGGCTAGTTAGCATCCCCTCAGCTACAAAGTTAGCCCATCCCTACGATTTCTCATTTCATCTTGTTTTCTTCTTTCAAATTGATGCCATATAACACTTTTATGAAACAAAACAAACTCATATATTAAATACTGACAGCTTAATAATCTATTATAGGATATTTTATGTGAATTATGAGATAAAAAACTTGAAACAGGTTTTGGACTTTAAGATGCCATGACCATAAACAAAAACCTGTGGGATTAAGACCCAGCAATAATGCCAACAATTTGCTGCAGAACATTTTACTGTTGAATAGCTAAAGTAGAAATTATGCAATGGTTGAAAGTCATTTATAGGTATTGATCATAGGTAACCATTAATGAGCAATTTTCCACACTGTGCTCTAAAATATAGGTAATTTGATCTGTTATGTTACATAGAATTTTCATAAACCAAAAATGATCAGAATGATCACAATCTCACCATCTTAACCATCTAAATTTTATGAAATATTATGTTGTGAAATAAATCCATTTTCTTTAAGTAATGTTATCATATTATATCAAGATGAGGAATTTCAGAATAACTAGTTGCTGAACTGTTAGACCACTGTGTTAAGGATAAATTGACCATACACTTAATCTATTTGTATATACATAATTCATAATGCACACAGAGCCTGTGTAATTATTTAAGTTACTGTTATTGTTACTACCATTTGAGAAAAGAATTATAGCACACAAATTAATTAATTTCACAAAATCATATGAAAATTAGTTGGCTCACTTTTTGAAGAACAAAACATTGTAAACATGCATAATGCCTTAGAAACTTCATATACAATTCAAAAGCTATTCCTATTTACTCTTGTGTCAGTAGATCCAGTGTCTAACATTATAAAGAACAGTAATGTCAGTACATATCTTTTAAAATATTTTATAGCTTATTTTCCATTAATTCATTATGGTTTCACCCTAATTATTTCAAAACATGTGTCTGCATTTCAAAAGAGAGGAACAGTGTATGTATAGAAGCCAAAAATGCTTTAAACTAATGAGAACAAAATATATAATTAAAAAAGATCAAATTCTTTCAATCGTTTGGGTAAGGACAAGCATAGATATATAGCTGTTTCTATTGTGAAACCAGCCTAGCAGTTGAAATAAGCATATATTCGAATGATTTCTTTTCGTAGGTTTAGAAGTGGATAAGTTGCCTAACCAGGGACGACTTCTTATTATTACTAATTTTAATATATTAATAAGTGCATTAATGCTATCACTGTGACCTGAAGTTATTCCATTTTAAATCCATTAAATAAAATTATCTGGTATTGAGCTTAATTAATCGTACCAAACCAGCAGCAGAAAATCAAGTATATAAACAGAATATTGATCTCCAAGCAGACTGTTGCCTTATAACTGTAATGGAATTAGCCACAGGTGTGTTTTGCAAGCAACTGTAGAATAATTATCTGTAATAAATCTAGAGCTTGTAGTTAATTAAATCGATTACAGAAAAGTGTTTTGCCAAAACGTTAGTGAGCACTTAAAACTTGTTTAAAAAGAGCAAATCATAATATCCCCTATTCATGTGTGTGTGTGTGTGTGTGAGAGAGAGAGAGAGAGAGAGAGAGAGACAGAGAGAGAGAGAGAGAGAGAGAGAGAGAGAGAGGATAAGTGGATAAGACATTGATACCAAGAACAACTTTATTTTAGTGGCTGATTTTTTTTTTTTTTTTTTAATTCCCATCTTGCTATACCCAAGCTGACATCAGTAACTGATAAAACGTCAATGATTTTTGCTCAAGACATCTTGGTTATTTCACATAATTTGTTTTCTAAGTTAAACATAAAGATTATGTTACTTTCTTGTTTCCTGATCCTTCATTTTCTACATAAACTGGTCCACTACTTAAATACTGTTTCTCTTATTACATTTTATTTTTCTCATAATAATTATCTACTTGAAAATGTCAAGGGTCTTAGTAAAAAAATTTAATTGCTTATTTTATTTAATCTCTAAAATGTGTTCTGTTGCTTACCTTATAGTTTCTATGGTTCAACTACAGTTGCCACAGTTCGTTCATATCTACTCTGTCTACTCTGCCAGTAATAACCACTTTAATAATATTTAAAAACTTAAACATTGCAAAAGTGCTGTTTAGTAATATAATAGCTATTTTAAAGCAATCCTGTTATTAGCACTGAATATGAATTGACTAGGATTTCTTGTGAAATTTTTTGACTGTTAAAGTTGACTAGCTTCGTGTCTCCTGACCACATTCCAATATAATACAACTGTGAATTTTTAAATCATATGCAATGACCTGATGTTGCCTCGCCATTGTAGCTCAACAATTCCCACAGCAGAATGTCTTTCTCTAATTAGTTCTAATTAGGAGTTACAGGTATGAGCTAACAATGTCCCACACTCCACCTAGAATGGGTAATGCCAGTGGTTACTGTGTACAGTTTTGCTGATTTGCATATCTCCAGAAGGGCCTATTCACTACATTGTGTATTGTATGCATGAGAATTTCCATTCATTTTTTTTTTAGTTTTTAATTTTTTTAAATTTTTATGTTTAGTTTTTAGTTGGTATGCAATAATTATACATATTTATAGGATACAAAGTGATATTTTGATGTATATATATACGATGCATAATAAACCAAAGTAACTAGCATACTCATCAGCTGAAATATTTATCATTGTTGTATTGTGAATATTCACAATTTTCTTTTCTAGTGTTTAGAAAACACATGATAAATTATAGTTAACCATATTTATCCTGCAGTGTTGCAAAACACCAGAACTCATTGTTTACTCTCTAGCTGTAATTTCATATATGTTAAACAACCACTCTATATCCTCCCCTCCCCCTTCCCTTCCCAGCCTCTAAGATTCACAATTCCACTCTCTATTTTCATGAGCTCATTTTTTTTTTCCTAGTTCCACATATGAATGAGAATATGTAGTGTTTGTTTTACTGTGTCTGACTTATTTCACTTAACATGATGCCCTCCAGGAGTCTCATTCATATTGTTGAAAATGACAGGATTAGGCCGGGCGCGGTGACTCAAGCCTGTAATCCCAGCACTTTGGGAGGCCGAAATGGGCGGATTACGAGGTCAGGGGATCGAGACCATCCTGGCTAACAGGGTGAAACCCCGTCTCTACTGAAAAAAAAAAAAAAAAAAATACAAAAAACTAGCCGGGCGAGATGGCGGGTGCCTGTAGTCCCAGCTTCTCGGGAGGCTGAGGCAGGAGAATGGCGTAAACCCGGGAGGCGGAGCTTGCAGTGAGCTGAGATCCGGCCACTGCATTCCAGCCTGGGTGACAGAGCGAGACTCCGTCTCAAAAAAAAAAAAAAAAAAAAAAAAAAAAAAAGAAAGAAAAAAAAGAAAATGACAGAATTTCTTTTTTTTGTTTTTTTGGCTGAATGGTATTTCATTGTGTGTCTCTGTCTCTCTCCATATATATAGAGAGAGATACAGATATCCATATATATAGAGAGAGAAAGAGACAGATATATAGATAGATATATAGATAGATAGATAGATAGATAGATAGATAGAGACAAAATTATCACATTTTCTACATCCGTTTGTATTACGATTCTTTAGAGGGACAGAATTAATAAGATAGATGTATATATAACGGGGAGTTTATCAAGGATTATGAACTTGCATGATCACAAGACGAGGCCCCACAATAGGCCATCTGCAAGCTAAAGAGCAAGGAGGCTAGTCCGAATCCCAAAGCTAAAGAACTTGGAGTCCGATGTTCAAGGGCAGGAAGCATCCAGAACGGAAGAAAGGTGTTAGGCTCGGAAGCTAAGCCAGTCTAATCTCTCCACGTTCTTCACGTTCTTCTGCTTGCTTTTATTTTGGTGATGCTGGCAGCTGATTAAATTGCACCCACGCAGATTGAAGGTGGGTCTCCCTTTCCCAGTCCACTGACTCAAATGTTAATCACCTTTGGCAACACCTTCACAGACCTGACAGACACACTCAAGAACAATACTTTGCATCCTTCAATCCAATCAGGACCCATGAATCCCGGTTATGGAAGAAACAGTAACATACCTTGGAAGATAATTCAGAGCAAACAGCATTCTGGAGAACTTTGCCTCAGTCCTGAAAAGTATTGTCACCTAGTTGGCATTATAATTGACTTCAAAAGACCATTCTACTCTTCCATCTATCCATCTGCTTCAGGATGGTGGGGAACCTGGTAAGATGAGTGAATTCCATGAGCTTGAGCCCGTTGCTGCACTGTTTTAGCTGTAAAGTGAGTGCCTTGGTCAGAAGCAATGCTGTGTGGAATACCATCACGGTGGATACAGCATTTCGTGAGTCCACGGATGGTAGTCTTGGCAGAAGCACTGTGTGCAGGATAGGCAAACCCATATCCAGAGTAAGTGTCTATTCCTGTAAGGACGAACCACTGCCCTTTCCATGATGGAAGAGGTCCAATATAATCAACCTGCCGCCAAATAGTTGGCTGATCACCCCAAGGAATGGTGCCATATCAAGGGGTTAGTGTTGGTCTCTGCTGCTGGCAAATTGGGCACTCAGTGGTGGATGTAGCCAGGTCAGCCTTGGTGACTGAAAGTCCATGTTGCTGAGTCCATGTGTAACCTCCTTCCCCTACCATCATGGCTACATTTTTCATGGGCCCATTGGGCGATGACAGGGGTGGCTGGGGAAAGAGGCTGAGTGGTATCCACAGAATGAGTTATCCTATCCACCTGAGTTTTAAAATCCTCCTCTGCTGAGTTCACCCTTTGGTGAGCACTCACATGAGAAAGAAATATCTTCACAGTTTTTGACCGCTTGGAGAGGTCCATCCACATACCTCTTCCCCAAATTTCTTTGTCACCAATTATCCAATCATGTTTCTTCCAAGTCCCTGGCCATCCAGTCAAGCCATTAGCTACAGCCCATGAATCAGTATATAATTGCACATCTGGCCATTTCTCCTTCCAAGCAAAGTGCACAATGAGGTCCACTGCTCAATTTTCTGCCCACTGGGGAGATTTCCCTTCACCACTGTTGTTCAGGGATGTCCTATAGAGGTGCCATAGCACTGCAGCTGTCCACTTTCAAGTAGTGCCTGCATATCATGCAGAGATATCTGTAAACCAGGCCCTTGTCTTCTCTTTCTCTATCAACTAATCATAGGGGACTCCCTATGAAGCCATTGGTGCAGGCTGAGGGAGAGAAGGGATGGTGGCAGGAGTGGTGACCATGGACATTTGAGCCACTTCCTCACGTAACTTACTTGTGCCCTCAGGACCTTTTCGAGCCTGATCATGTATATACCACTTCCATTTGAGGATGAAATGCTGCTATACATGCCCCACTTTATGGCTAGATGGGTCAGAAAGCACTCAATTCATGATAGGCAGTTCAGGTCACACGGTGACTTGATGACCCATAGTCAAATGTTCAGTTTCCACCAAAGCTTAGTAACAGGCCAAGAGCTATTTCTCCAAAGGAGAGTAGTTTGCAGAAGATGGCAGGGCCCTGCTCCAAAATCCTAGAGGCCTCTGCTGTGATTCACCTTTGGGGGGGCTTTCAAAGGCTCTAAACAGCATCCTTATCTGCCACTGACAACTCAAGCACCATTGGAACTGCTGGGTCATATGGCCCAGTGGCAGAGCAGGTTGCACAGCAGCCTGGACCTGCTGCAGAGCCTTCTCCTGCTTTAGACCCCACGCAAAACTGGCAGACTTCAAGTCACTCGATAAATGGGCCAGAGTAACACACCCAGATGAGGAATGTGTTGCCTCCAAAATCCAAGTAGGCCCCCAGACATTGTGCCTTTTTCTTGGTTGTAGGAGGTGCCAAATGCAGCAACTTATCCTTCACCTTAGAAGGAATATCTCAACACCACTGAGCCCCTAGAAATATTACTGAGGTAGAAAGTCCCTGAATTGTAGTCGGATTTATTTCCCATTCTGGGGCACACAAATGTCTCACCTATAAGTCCAGTGTGTTTACTACATCTCTTTCACTGGATCCAATCAGCATAATGTCATCAATGTAATGGACCAGTTCGATATCTTGTGAAAGGGAAAAGCGATCAAGTTCTCTCCAAACAACATTATGACACAAAGCTGGAGAGTTGATTTACCCCTGAGATAGGACAGTAAAGGTATTTTGCTGGCCTTGAAATTGCTTTTGGTGGACATTTTCCAAGTCAGTGGCTTTCCCACCATAATGGCCCTCACCTTACTAGTCAGGGAGCCAATGTGGGGGTTCTGCCAGCTGCCAAGTATGTCTGTGCCTATTATGCATTCTGGCACTGGGGAAATGACCACAGGATGAGTCCAGGGACCCACTGGACCCACTGTAAGTGCAACCGGAGCTAAAATTCCCTTAATTACTAATCTCCATAAGTCCCTACTTTACCTGGAGGACCACAATGATGTTTTGGGTCCCCTGGAATCAATGTCAGCTCAGAGTCAGTGTCCAGTAGTCCCCGAAATGTCTGATAATTTTACTTTCCCCAGTGCACAGTTACCCTGATAAAAGGCCAGAGGTCTCCTTGGGGAAGGATGGGAGAAAGATTAACAGCATAAATTGTTGGTAGTGCAGTGGGGTCCTTTCTCAAGGGGACCCGGTCTCCCCTTCATTCAAGAGCTTCTGGGTCTGTAAACTGGTTCCAGTCTGGAAATTGACTGAAGGGCCGTGATTCTCTGTCTTTATAATTCAAATTAGTCTTTTGTCCACTAGACCTGGAAGCTTTCTGCTTATATAAATTAAGTAACAATGCAGTAGACTTCTGAGATCAGAGGAGATTGGGTGCGTTCAGGGTGGTAAGTTGACATTTAATGTTAACCATCACACCATTCTTCTGTTGATGGGCATTTATGTTGATTCCAAATCTTGGCTATTGTGAAAAGAGCTGCAATATGCATGAGGATGCAGGTATTTCCTTTCCTTTGGATAATACCCAGTAGTGGGATTGCTGGATCAAATGGTAGTTCTCTTTTTAGGATTTTGGGTTGTTTTTATTTTTTTATAAACTTCTACAATATTTTTCATAATGGCTGTACTAATGTACAGTCCCACCAGCAGTGTATAAGAGTTCCCTTTTCTCAACATCCTCACCAGCATCTGTTATTATTTGTCTTTTAAATAATAGCCACTCTAACTGGTATGGGAAGATATCTCATTGTGATTCTGATTTGCATTTTCCTGATAATTAGTGATGTTGAGTATTTGTTCATGTATATGTTGGCCATTTGTAAGTCTTCTTTTGAGAAAGTTTATTCATGCCTCTGCCTGCTTTTTAATCAGATTATGTGGCTGTTGTTTGTTTTGTTCTTGCTGTTGAGTTTCTTATATATTCTGGATGTTAGTCTCACGCTGGATGAATAGGTTGCAAATATTTTCCCATTCTATTGTCTGTTTACCCTGTTGATTGTTTCCTTTGCTGTGCAGAAGGTTTCTAGTTCAATACAGGCCATTTATAAAACTTACCTTTTTGCCTATGCTTTTAAATTCTTAGTCATAAAATCTTTGCCAAGACCAATGTCCTAAAGTATTTCCCATAAGTTTCATTCTGGTCCTTTTACAGTTCTAGGTCTTATTGTATCCACTTTGAGTTCACTTTTGTATATGGTGATAGATAGGAATCTAGTTTCATTCTTCTACCAATAAATGCCATTTATGCCCTCACCATTTACTGAAGAAGGTGTCCTTTTTCCAATGTATATTCCTGGCACTTTTGTAGAAAATCAGTTGGCTATAAATATAAGAACTTATTTCTGAGTTCTCTATTCTGTTCCATTGGTCTATTTGTCTGTTTTAATACAAATATCATGCTGTTTTGGTTACTATAGACTTGTAATATATTTTGAAGTCAGATAGTGTGACTCAAACATTGTTCTTTTTGCTCCAAATTATTTTGGCTACTCTGCCTCCTTTTTTGTTTCCATACAAATTTTGGGATTGTCCATTCTATTATTGTGAAGCATGTCATTGGTATTTTAAGAGGGATTGCATTAAATCTATAGGTTGTTTTGGGCAGTATGGCCATTTTAACTATATTAATTCTTCTGATCAATGAGTATGGGTTGTCTTTCCATTTGTTGGTGTCATTTTTAATTTCTTTAATCAGTATTTTATAGTTTTCTGAGTACAGCCCAGATGCACAGAGTCCCAGCTGAAGTTAACAAGGCAACACTACGATTTCTTGCTACAGCTCTCATAGTATAAACAATTGTCTTTTTTAGTACATTTAGTGCCATAATTTTTATATTTTTATGTTTTTGTAGGTAGTTTTGTTATTTAAATGGCCCCAAAGTGTAGTGTGCTGAAGTGCTGTCTGGTGTTACTAAGTACAAGGAGGCTATGATGTGCTTTATGGAGAAAATAGGTAACAAATAAGCTTCTAGAAGAGATGTTAGACAAGCTTAATTCAGGTATGAATTATAATGCCACTGGCTATGAGTTCAATGCTAATGAATCAATACTACAGTACATTCAGAAAAAGGAAGAAGATATCTGCCAATCTGCATGTAAGATTGCTCTGGAAAGTATGAAATTAATGTCTATAGTGTGGATGAAGCTATGAAAAGCATAGAAAAGTGGCTAAATTTGTGGATCATGAGAGATGGCTATTTTAAAAAGTGTACCAGAGTGCATTGCTCTGAGGCTGAGAGCCAAAGGAATTTATAGTCACATTACCCAAGGTCAGCAAAATGTTAAACCCTTCTGAGCTAGAGCTTTGCTATTAAAAATACTACATCTAATTAATTATACGTAAGAAATGCATTTTTTAAATCTACTGTGACAATCTCTGTCTTCTAATTGATTGATTTTTTTTTTTTTTTTTTGAGACGGAGTCTCGCTCTGTCATCCAGGCTGGAGTGCAGTAGTGCCATCTAAGTCCGCTGCAAATTCTGCCTCCCGGGTTCATGCCATTCTCCTGCCTCAGCCTCCTGAGTAGCTGGGACTATAGGCACCTGCCACCATGCCCGGCTAATTGTTGGTACTTTTAGTAGAGACAGGGTTTCACTGTGTTAGCCAGGATGGTCTTGAACTCCTGACCTCGTGATCCGCCCGCCTCGGCCTCTCAAAGCGCTGGAATTACAGGCATGAGCCACCACACCCGACCTCTAATTGGTTTATTTAGACCATTAACAGTCAAAGAAATTGTTGATATGGTTAGATTTATATCTACTATAATTGGTACTGCTTTATCTTAGTTGCCCCTGTTCTTTTTCTATTGTCTCTCTCTTTTATTTTTTGCCTTTTATGGTTTTAATTGAACATTTTAGGTTATCTGATTTTCTCTCCTGTCTTAGCATGTTAGTTATATTTCATATTTTTTTGCTTTTTTAGTGAGTACATTAGAGTTTGCAATATATATTTATGACTTATTCAAGTTCTCTTTGAAATAACACTATACCTCTTCACAGGTAGTATGAATACCATATAATCACAAAACAATCCTATTTCTGCCCTCTCATTCCTTGTATCATTACTGCCATTTATTTACTTATTTTATATATATATATGCTATATATTATATATAAGATTTTTTTGTATATGTAAGCATACATAATTTAGTACATTGTTGCTATTATAATTTTGAACAAATTATTATTTGTTAGATGAGTAAGAAAATGACAAATACAGGTTTTTGTTTTATGTTTACTGATTCCTTCTTCAGTGGTTTTTTCTTACTTATTTATTTATTTATTTAGAGAAGGAGTCTTGCTCTGTCATCCAGACTGGAGTGTAGTGGCCCGATCACGACTCACTGAAACCTCCACCTCCTTGGCTCAAGCGATTCTCCTGCCTCAGTCTCCCAGGTACCTGGGACTACAGGTGGGCACCACTATGCCTGGCTAATGTTTTTGTTTTCAGTAGAGACAGGGTTTCTCCATGTTAGCCCGGCTGGTCTTGAACTCCTGGCCTCAAGTGATCCACCCACCTTGGCCTCCCAAAATGCTAGGATTACAGGCGTAAGCCACCATGCCAAGCCGTCTTCTTTTCTTTATGCATATTTGAGTTTCTGATCTTTATCATTTTCCTTTTCTCTAAAGATCTTTTTTAAAACATCTCTTGTATGGCAAGTCTACTGGCAACAAATTCTTTAAATTTTTATTTGTCTCAGATTATTTCTTCTTCATTTTTGAAAAATAATTTTACAGGGTACAGAATTATAGGATGGTGGAATTTTCTCTCAGTACTTTAAATATTTTATTCCACTTTCTTTTCACTTGCTTCGTTTTTGAGAACACTCAAATGTAATTATTTTTTTTGTTCCTCTACAAATAAGGTGTTTTATTCCTCCAGTTTATCTCAGATTTTTTTTTTTTTTTTTAATATTTGCTTTCCTGAAGTTTGAAAATAATATGCCTAGCTGTAAAGTTTCTGGTATTTATCTTGCTTGGTATTCTGTGAGCTTCCTGAATCTATGGTTTGGTGTCTAACATTAATCTGGGGGACAATTCCAATCATTATTGGGTCAAATATATGTTCTGTTCCTTCTTTCTTGTCATTCTGGTAGTCTCATTACATGTATGGTATACTTTTTATAGTTTTCCCACAGGTCTTGAATATTCTTTTCTATTTTTGTTTTTGTTCTCTTTTCTTTTTAATTTTCAAAGTTTCTATCGGTATATCCTCAAGCTCAGTGATTCCTCCCTCAGTTGCATCGAGTCTATCAATAAGCCCATGAAAGGCATTCTTAATTTCTGTTACAGTATTTTGGATCTTTAGCATTTCCTTTTGGTTCTTTCTTACAACTTTCATCTCTCCACTTACATTGGTCATCTGGCCTTATGATGTCTACTTTATCCAATAGTTTCCTAGCATCTTAATCACAGTTACTTTAAATACTCAGTCTGATTATTTCAACAGATCTGACAGCCTTTTAATTTCAAATTATAAAATTAGTAATCCTGAAAGAGAAGAAGGATCTGTTTCAATGTTGATGGCATAGTTTGATAACTGAGTGTCAGTGCCTACATTTTCTTCTTCTATAAAGTTTATCTATAGCTTAAGAAAAGTTGAACAATTTTTTTAGGGCTTCTCTATCTTTTTTGATCCTTTTAAAGAAAATCTTGATCATTGTTGACACTGTGGTAATTATAATTGTTTATTTTCTTATCTGCAGGAAGTCTTTATTGTTCATCTTTCTCACTAAGCTCTTGGAAAAACAAATATCTATGTCTCAGATTACACAGGCCTATAAAATACTTTTCAATGACTTGACACTAAGAAAATTGAATGACTAAGCTCTAAAAAACCCATAATGGGTGAATTTTAAAATAAAATGTTATTAATAGTACTAATTAACCAAGTGTTGTCATTTATATTGACCCTAACAGGTGTCAGTAAGAACATTAAAGCAAAATTGTATGCATTACATTGAGCTCTACCTGGCTTATATTTTGGTTTTCACTTTTTCAAATCTTTTCCATTTTTATGCTTCTTCTGCCTTTTTAAAAACTTAGACATGGAAGACATCTGGAAAACTACTTTTCAGACAGAGCAACTGGATTTTAATTTGCAGAAAACTGGAAGAGAGACGGAGAAGACAATTGTAATGCTCTTAGCTAAGTCCTGGATCTCCTATAATGGTATCAAGAGTAATTTTCCTAATATGCTGGAATGGAAGAAGACTGTTATTCAGATATTGTGTTTTAGTGAAAATAAACTGGTTAGAAACAAATCCTGTAATATAAGGTAAGAAATACATCTTATAAAAGAAGTTACAAAAGAATGACATAGCCACAATCAAACCATCATTGGTGCATTATCCATTCTCTCAACCACATTTTCATATTATTAAAAAAACTGTATGACCCCCAGATGTCATACAGTTATAAATGCACATAATAAAGAGAAGAAAAATACAGAGGTGAATCTTTTTATTATATTGATGAGAAAATTTTGCTCTAAATATCTTACTTTTTCATCTACTGAGTTTTGCATATTTAAATGTTTAACTTTGGATTTGCATAAAATCATTCTATTTCAGTTAACAGAGTAAAATAAACAAAACTGTTAGCAAGCAAACAAATCTCTAAAATAAGAGAATAATTACCCTTCTAAACACCATTAAATTCTTAAATTAAGAGCTTTTTTAGTCAGTAATCTAAAGTATTGAAAATTAATTGCTTAAATGCTAAAAAGCCTCACATATTTTAGGACATGTTTAAATAGTATATATTTACATAAAATTGCCTTGTTTAATTTTAGAAAAAAAATAGAATTACTTAAAACTATGTATTTTTATTAGATATTCTCAATATTTTTACTGATTCCTTTTATTATTTTCTCCTATTTAATGTTTAAGTAATATATTAAATAATTTATTTAATAATTACCTAAGATTATCCCAACCTAGTACAATGCTTCCATTCAAAACTTTAGTAATTTCTGAATGCTTAAAGTTTATAAAGTAATTAATTCTATTTTAAGCTTGCATCTAAGCAAATGAGTAAACTATACCATCAAATAAATGACCTGCTACTAGTAAATAACAATTTCTTCAGTGCAAATTAATGAAAAAATCCAAATATTTGCATGTAATGTTTTGAAAATAGTGTAAAGTGAGATAATGCAATGGCTGCAAATATTCTTTACCTTTTTTTATAACTCCCTTTCTATGTCAAGTCTTTTCTGAAAATAGGTCGGCTAAAAATCCAGAAGCAACATTAATCACATGCATTATAATGTTATACTGCTGCTCTTTATAACGATTTGTTCAGCCAGAAATTTTCAAATGTGCTTCTTAGCTTTTTTATTGACTGACTGCAAAGATAGTTAATTTTGAAATGCATTTAATTTTATTTTATTTAGAAATTATTGTTAAAATAAGAGTTTTTTTATATCATAAACAAAAACAAATAGAAAGTATTTTTTGTAACACTTACCTTGGAAGTTCAGCTCTTCAGCAGCAGATTTAGGACCAACGCATATAGTGTTTAGCAAAATAGACAAGATTCATACTGTCACAGAGCATGTGATCTATTGCTTGAGATTATATTAAACAAGATATAATCACAAAAGTAGCATGACAAACTGTATTATCCATGCTCACACTGCTATGAAGACATACCTGAGACCGGGTAACTATAAACAACAGAAGTTTAACTTGACTCAGAGTTCCACATGACTAGGGATGCCTCAGGAAACTAACAATTATGGTAAAATGGGAAGCAGCCACCTACTTTACAAGGAGGCAGAAGAGAGAAGGGAAAGGGAAGAGGGAATAACAGGAGCAAGGCGTTCTGAAACAGTCACACAAAAAAATAGGCATAATACATGGGACAACAGTTTTCAAGATACTGGACATCAGGCAACAAAGAACAGTGATTTCTTAGAAATTGGGAAATAATAATTTGATTCCTACAATATTGTAATGTATATCCAGGCCACAATGTAAGGAAGAGAAACTCAGCTGAAGCTCAGAAATCCTCATTAATTTATTCAACAAATCTTTTAAATGCCCTTTATGTTTAAATAATAATATAACCAGTAAATAAGTTTCTACTCTCGCCTTCACAAAGACTGAGTTAGGAGAGACAGTCGATCGCCATCCATTGACATTTCTAAGGATAGTCCTCGGTAATGCCATAATAATACTATTTGTCAGCCATACTTCAGGTTTAGTCTAGTTGAAATTTTTGTCACTTTGTTTTATATTATAATCACTTATTTTTATTCATCTGCCATCTGTATTCTTTGGACGTTCTATTATATCGTTTATCTTGACTACTAATTTTCTCTCTTATCTTGGCACATTGTAGGTATTCGGTGATTTATTAAGCATAGTTACATATGCTACATATTTGTGATTTTTAAGAAAATATTTGATGCAACCCAATGGATTTGGGTTCAAGTCCCTTTATTTCATTTAATATATATAACACTTTGGAAACATTTTTAATATAATTTATTAATATTATTTTATTAATAAATTATAAATTATTATAATATAGTTTTACATAGTTGTCACTTGCATAAATGAGTCTAATAATAAAATCTTAACAAGATTATCATGAGGCTTAAATAAAATATTACACATAAATGGTTAGTTTGGAAGCAGAGGACGTCGCACATGTTTGTATTATCGTTATTGCTATTATTATTCAGAAGCAAAGCAAATGAAGTTGCAATGGAAACCTTTTAAAACCAATATCTGATGACAAATAAATGTTTTTTGTCATGTTCAATGTGGAATCCATATGTGAGTTTGCTAACAAAAATTACAAAGAAAAGTAAAGGCTGGAACTGCCTACTTCTTAACATTTTATGTGTTCAAAGTTCTGGAAAGTAGCAACATTTTTGAAGGAAAGAAGGTTTTATACATTAAAAATTATGTAAATTGCTCTGATAGTAGTCTCATCTGTAACAATTTCATTAAAGTTATCCAGTTGAAATGTTTTCATTTTCATTCTGTCATAGCCACTTGTTTAATAAAGTCCTTTCTTGGTTAATGTATTCATGACAATTTGGCTAAGAAACTATATTTACTTTAGCTACTACTTAATACATTGATAGATTTATTTGAAGCAAACAATAACAATTTAGATATTTGTCTTTAGGAGTGCAGTTTTAAACCAAATTATCTATAAAATAGTATATTTATGTTTATCAGAAATATTTCTCTTGTTTTGATGTCTCTCATACTTCCAGGAATACCCCATATAAACAGAAAGTTATTGTCTAAAAATTATGTGCAATCTTGAACCCTACTAATAATTATGCTGTGTGTGTGTGTGTGTGTGTGTGTGTGTGTGTGTGTGTGTGTATCTACCTATTTATCTTAGTTCATTCTGTGTTACTATAAAGGAATATCTGAGGTGGGGTAATTTATAAAGAGAAAGGTTGATTTGGCTTATGATTCTGATGTCTGGAGAAGTTCCAGATTGGACAACGCATTTTATTTGGGCCTCAGCCTTCTTCCACTCATGATGGAAGATGAAGAGGAACTGGCTGTGAAGACATCACATGGGGAGAGAGGATGTAAGAGGCAGATGAGGGAGAAGGTGTCAGCCTCTTTTTAATGACTAGCTCCCTTAGGAACTAATAAAGTGATAACTCACTCACCCCAGAGGAAGGGTATTAATCCGTTCATGAGGGATCTGCCCCCGTGACCCATACACCTCCCATTAGACCCCAACCTCCAACTCTGGGATCAGATTTCAACATGACATTAGGAGGAGTCAAATATCCAAACCATAGCTCTGTCTGTCTATCTATCTATCTATCTATCTATCTATCTATCTATCTATCTATCTATCATCATAGCTGTAACTTAACTCATTCTTCCTCATTATAAAAATAAATTTTTTAACAAAACTTCTGAGGTTTTAAAATTCCCTTACCATTTATATAGAACAAAATGCCATAGAAGAGAATTTAACTAACTGTAATTTTAAAATGTTTAAATAATATATGGAGCATAGCTATATGATGTGAATACCAAATATTGCAACTGAAATGTCTTCATGTAGTCATTAAAGCATATGAAATATACATTTATAACTTTTTAAATATTTATTTTGAATGTAATACACGTCCTCTAGATTCTGCTGTCATTTTATGAAGCGTCGAATTGGAAGGATAAGATAAGTTTTTATGGAGCATTTACTGAAGATTCTTGAATAAAGAAAGTGTTGTTTGGCCAATTTTCAAAGTGAGATTTAAATCTTGTTTTAATTATGTTAATTGTGCTCAGTAATAATACATAACTTGCTATTGTAAAAGACAAATTGTGTTTAGTTATTGGTATTGTCTTTCTCAGGAGTTTTGAACATGTCTTTAAGACTGCAATAGTAATCAAAGTAGGAACAGTTTTTGCCCACTAGAGAAAATAAACAAAATCAATTATGCTGCAATTCTAAGTACTTTCCATTAAAGAAATTGACACTTGCATCAAATGGAGGTCATATCATATACAGCTACACTCAGCAATCTCTTTTTCTTAAGCAACTGTGCTATTTGGTACTGTGGAGGATAGGATGGCAAGGTAAGGTATTTGATGGCAAATGCAGTCAATTAACTATTAGTATTAGTGTAGTTTTGTTGAATATTTTGTATTTAAACTTACAAACATTTAGTGACATGAATTCCACAGGGGTACTGACACAGTGATAGTAATGTATGGTTTCACTCAAGGTTTGAAAGCTAGTTAATAAATGTAGCTTTCCGTTATTTCTTTAACAGATGAAATTATAGTCTACTGTGTATGTTTTTATTCCCTAAAAACATTGTTTGAAAGTTTACCTTTTTATTCAAAACAAGTATTGAAGCTACTTGAATTGTACCAAACATGAAGTAATTAAGCAATATTTAACTCATTCTAAACAGTTAGTTATAAATTGCTTTCACTGTAAAAACGGTCATTTGCTAAATGAATTTAATCCAAATAAAAACTGCAAGATCCATGAAGTCTGATTCATTCACAGCTTCTTCATACTTCAGCAAATGTTTTAAGTTACTTGTTAATTATTGTACTTAGAAACTAAGGTCATTCTGTGGTTATTTTTAATAGATTTACTTTATAATACAAAGTATATTTATAAAATTGAATTTTAATGAAACTTATTCTGATCAATTTTGGACATAGACTCATGTATCACACAGCACATAATGAGTGTTCAATAACAAAATCATAAATAAAATGCTAACCATATCTATTTGGTTGATAATCTCTTCATGTACCTATATTTATAAAAACGCTACCTTGTTACCATGAACCATTCTACTTTTTTGAATAACAATGATTATATTCTGAGACACTGTATAGTTGATGAACTAGTCATTTTTGTTGTTTATTGTCCATTCTGCCTCCACTAGAATGTGAAGTTCATGAAGGCAGAGATCACCATCATTCACTGACATATCCCACATATCTAAAATGAAGCATGGCATATAATAGATACTTATTAAATACTGAATAAAATAAAGCTTGAATGAAATATTTTTCTTTTTTTAATTATACTTTAAGTTCTAGGGTACATGTGCACAACATGCAGGTTTGTAACATATGTATACATGTGCCATGTTGGTGTGCTGCACCAGTTAACTCATCATTCACATTAGGTATATCTCCTGATGCTATCCCTCCCCCCAACCCCCACGCCATGATAGGCCCTGGTGTATGATGTTCCCCACCCTGTGTGCAAGTGTTCTCATTGTTCAACTCCCACCTATGAGTGAGAACATGTGGTGTTTGGTTTTCTGTCCTTGCAATAGTTTGTTCAGAATGATGGTTTCCAGCTTCATCCACGTCCCTACAAAAGACGTTAACTCATCCTTTTTTATGGCCGCATAGTATTCCATGTTGTATACATGTGACATTTTCTTAATCTAGTCTGTCATTGATGGACATTTGGGTTGGTTCCAAGTCTTTGCTATTGTGCATAGTGCTGCAATAAACATATGCGTGCATGTGTCTTTATAGCAGCATTGTAGGCAATCATCTTTCCTAATTTTTCATTCATGAATGTTCCAAAATGTAGCCATCTCTCACCTACTGCTAGTTCTTCTCCTGCTTTCTCTGTCTGTATGGGTTTGTATTTTTAAATTGTTGTTGCTATTATGATTATTGTTGATATTATTGTTATTATTATTCATTTTCTATCAGCTAAGTGAAGGTTTGGGGACAGTATGAAATAAATATGTCAAAGTTACCACATTCTTCTGTTATTATTTTTAATAGAAGATAATGAAGAAATTTTAATTTTTTTCTTCAATGATTTTGATCTGTCCAGTTTTTTCTTCTACTTATATCAAATACCACTTATAATAATGAAATACTATTATTATTGTTTATAATCTTATAATTAATATTATAAATATAATGAAATACTATAAATGGCTTTATTCTGAAAATATTTTCAAACCTGCTTGAAATAGATGATTTTTAAATGCTATATCTTAGCAGTTGATATAAGTAGAAGAAAAAACTGAACAGATCAAAATCATTGAAGAAAAAATTAAAATTTCTTTATTATTTTCTATTAAAAATAATAACAGAAGAATGTGGTAACTCTGACATATTTATTTCATACTGCCCCCAAACCTTCACTTAGCTGATAGAAAAGGAATAATAATAACAATAATATCAAAAATAATCATAATAGCAACAACAATTTAAAAATACAAACCCATACACACAGAGAAAACAGGAGAAAAATTAGTAGTAGGTAAAAGATGGCTACATTTTGGAACTAACATTCATGAATGAAAAATTAGGAAAGATGATTGCCTGTAATGCAGATATCTCAAAAATTCCATTTATCCTAGCAAAAATTTCTATAAAGAAGTGCCATTCACCAGGTGTGGTGGTGTGTGCCTGTGGTCCCAGCTACTCGGGAAGCTGAAGTGGGGGATTGCTTGAACCCAGGAGGCGGAGGTTGCAGTGAGCAGAGATTGTACCACTGCACTGAAGCCTGGGTGAAAGAGCAAGAATTCGTCTCAAAATTAATTTTTTAAAAAATTAAATAAATAAATAAATAAATAAATAAATAAATAAATAAATAAAGTAGTGCCATGGGGAGGTGATTCAAACAGAAAAAAAAAAAAAAAAAAATGTTTAAAGCAGCTAGAATCCTCTATCCACATTCTTAATCTAATATTGCCAGGCTACTACCTCTCTGAAACCAGACAGCTGGAGGTTGTTATCCCTGAAAACATCTTATGTCCTATAAGAAGAGTTCTCTAAGACAGCAAGCACAGCTAAGAAACATACAGAAATCAGGGAAGTTAAGGGGAGAAATTCTACATACTAATTGGAGAGACTTTACTAGTCACCTGTTACTGCTAGGTTCCTAAAAGGAACAGCGACAATGGTATATCCCTCAGAAGGAGATTGGAAGATTGCACTGAAGTATACTGAACCATTCAAGAGAAAAGGTTCATTGATACTGACATTTGCATGCCATCCCTCAAAGTGATGATCTATCTATAGTGAATACTTAAAGTTCATTCAGGAGTTAAAATGAATAAAACAGAAATACGTGAAATAAGATGGATAAAACTTTATAAGCATTATGTTGAGATAAAAGAATGTTTCAGGATATATTCAACTTACAGACATTTTTCTCATATAAAACAGTAATATATATTTGAGTAATATGCATATGTGTATGAATGTATAAAAACATAAATGGGAACGTATCACACCATCTTAATAAGAGGCTATCACTAAGAGGCTATCTCTAAGAGGAAAGAATGGAATCTGTAAGTCTTATCTATATCTTTATCATTTGATTAAAAAAGAAAACTAAAGCAAACCTGGGAAAAGTTATTTTTGTATTTTAAGAATTTTTAAAATATATATATAAAAATAATTTAAAAAATAAAGATATTTCTTCTGCTAAGGATAGAGTAAACGTTAGAAATGCTTGTTCCCCGGTGCCATAAAGAAATAGCACTTGAACATAAATTTAATTTTCTCAGCAAGGCCATTTTTATACCTTCTGCAGAAAGGGTACATTTGCCAGCAGTTTTGCCACGAGAGTACGCCGAACAAAGGAGACAGGTTCATTTATAACCTGACGCATCCCTCCTACTGCTGTATCCGGTTTCCACTGGTTGGAATGGGACATCATATTTTGTATTTATCTCAACTGGCTAGCAACTTAGAACTTTTTTAAAGAGGCAAAGGTAGAGGAGAACAAAGGAAGGAGGAAGTAACTTGTGGAGTGCTGAGCAAGGTAAAAACACCTTCAAATAAGGAAGAGGAACAGGCTATGACGTAATGCTAGCTTGGACCAGTATAAACATGACAGGGCAAATATTTAGACTAAATTGTGGGAGCTAAGAACATAAAGTACATTGATTTTTTTATTACGGCTAGCAGATATTTAAGAATCTTAGTATGGGTCTTTGAATAAATTTTGTTTTTAAGAGAAGTTACTATGTATTCCTAATTAGATGGAGAGGAAAATATTTGAAGAGGAACCTCTACTTCACTTTTACAGTAAATAACAGTCACTGGCTATTTCAGGACACTAAATTTCTGAAAGAGAATAGGACAGCAAAAGACCATTTCCTGAAGCATTCTCAATGATGGCTGAACAAGATGACAACGTCCTCTTTCAGGACACCTGAAATCCAAGAAAGGCATCTTTCATATTACTTAAAAGTATCAAAATCAGGATGTCAAGAACATGGGACAGTATTGACAGCACTAAAGCGTCAACGTAGAGCTTTACACAAGTAGATGAAAAGAACAAAAGACACTGATAATAAAACAGTGAAGAATTTAAGTAAAAGGAAGAACATGCTAACCCTGATTTGATAACTAACTTAGTACAACTGTTAAGTTTAACCTAACGCTGCCTCCTTACATATTTTAAATTCAGCCTCATGATTTCTTTGTACATAGTGAACTATATCTAACCGGATATGTAAACAGACCATAATCTACTCTTGTGCCAATCACTGAGTTTCAGCCAATCAATGATGGCCAATTGTTAAAACTGTGTTAAAATAAGGCAGAAGCCAAATTGTCATCCATGTGGCTGTTTCAGTACTTCATTTACATTTTCTCCATGTCATTTTCCTTTTTCTATCCATGAATCTTCATTGACTGAGAGACAGCACTGGATCATCTCTGAACCTATTTTGGTTCAGGGGCTGCCCAATTTGTGAATCATTCTTTGCTTGATTAAATTCTGTTAAATTTAAGGTTTTTCTTTTTCTTTTTTTCTTTTTTTTTTTTTTTTTTTTGAGACAGAGTCTCGCTCTGTCGCCCAGGCTGGAGTGCAGTGGCCGGATCTCAGCTCACTGCAAGCTCCGTCTCCTGGGTTTACGCCATTCTCCTGCCTCAGCCTCCCCAGTAGCTGGGACTACAGGCGTCCACCACCTCGCCCGGCTAGTTTTTTGTATTTTTAGTAGAGACAGGGTTTCACCGTATTAGCCAGGATAGTCTCGATCTCCTGACCTCGTGATCTGCCCGTCTCGGCCTCCCAAAGTGCTGGGATTACAGGCTTGAGCCACTGCGCCCAGCCAAGGTTTTTATTTTAACACAACTCTATATAGGCTAAAGCCTGGGTGGCTTAGTACAGCAAAGCAAAAGGGAAAGTCAGATTTCTGGTTGCTCGTAATACATCAATTGCATGAAAATAAGAAAATTCAAATAGCAGTGGAATGCAGTCCTTTCTTGTGTATTATTTTCATGCAATAACAAAGAATCTAACCATCAGACTTGATAAGAAAATGGTTCAGAAAGAGGCATATAAAGAAATGGGTACAGTTCTGAAACAACAATAGGATAGTAGGTTTTGTACTGTTCTAAGGAACAATGACATTGTGTGGAGGTGTTGCAGGATCAATCAAGTTACATAGTCAAGTTATATGAGAAGGAAACTGGGAAAGTATCTTTCAAGCTGCTTTTCCTGTGTTCATCAGAAAAACTTCATTTTTTGTTTTACATATTGGAGATATATATATATATATATATATGTTTGTAGTAAAAAGGCTATAATACATACATATTTGAAATAATTGGCGAAAGGACACATAAATTATAGGATAGTTTTATAAGTCTGTCTGACTTCAACATTTTTTAAATAGATTTTAAAGAGAGGTTAGTATCATTTTTAAAATAAATGTTAGTGCTATTTTAAAAGATACAAAATTTTTATGAAAATCTTACAGACACTGCATTTAAATAATCTAGCCCAAACTGATTATTAATTCCACATAAAGTACAATTCTGCTTTCAGTGTCTACATTGTCAAACTTTTTAAAAAATGAATTTGCAGAATAGATAATAACTGTAAGTAGCAGCAATTTAAACAATATAGTGAAAACTCAGAGTGTCTCAATGATGACAGCCAATGAGTTCAAAAACACCCATAGATGATTGAGAGAGAGATGATAGATATGTAAATACAGAGATTTAGAGGTAAATATTTTTAATATTTTCTAATTTCACACACTGTCCAATATATTACTTTTAAAATTTAAACATGCCTTGTATACCAGATATGAAGAGGAAACACTGATATAGATTCCATGACATCAAAAGAATGATAAAGAAATAATATAAACAACTTGATAGCCACACATTTAATAACCTACATGAAATGGAAAAAAAAATTGCCTGAAAAACCTAATTTGTGAAAATTCACACAAGAAGAAATTGCCAGTCAGAATAACTTGTGCATATTAAAGAAATACTATCAATAATTAATAACCTTCCTATATAGAAAGTACCAGTCCCAGATCAGTCCACTTGTGAAATCTACCAAACATTTATGAAAAACATTATAACAATTCCTTACAACCTTTTTCAGAAGACAGAATCCGAGGGAGTAAGCTTCCTAACTCATCCAATGAGACTAATATTAAAACAGCACAATGATATTACAATAAAATAAAACTACATAACAATGTCTCACATAAGTGTATATGCAAAAGTCCTCAACAAGACAAGACAAGTCACTGTAGTTTCACTGATTGGAACAAATTTACCATTCTGCTACAGGATATTGACAACGGGAGAGGATATGCATGTATGTGGATGGGGATTTGTTGAAACTTTTCTGACTTTGTGTTCAATTTTACTGTGAACCTAAAGCTTCTCTTAAAAAATAAAGTTTTTTAAAAATACCTTGAAGACTATTTTTATTAATTTCAAAATTTTATAATGAGTATGTTCAAAATTACTTATTTAATTAAAATAAATCTGTATCTCCATATTATAATCTTACATCCTCTTTCCCTTTGACAGATCCTCCAGATCCTCTAATATCCCATCTTACCTGCTTACATCCACTGTCTCTCCCTCCCTGCCTCTATCTTTCCCTGTCTTCCTTTTATTTTTTCTCCTTCCTTCTCTACTTCTCACCTTTCCTTCCTTGGGATTCTTATGCTGTCAACAGTAGAGACATTTCAAAAATTATCTTAAGTATTGAGGGCATATGACACAAACTTATGGTGGAATTAGGGCAGGCAAGCACAGTGTCTCCGCAGTCACAGGACCAGGTCTTAGGTTGGGACTCAGGCAGGACTAGGTCTTAGTTCAGGAAACTATTGTCAGATAAAGCCAAGTGTATGGCTCTGTGATTGCCAGTCTGGTGACTCAACTTCTTTCGGTCTCTATCTGCTCTTGTAACCATATGGCCTACTACTTCTCTTTGCTTGCCTCACATTTAGACTAGTTTTAGTAAAGTCCATTTGACCCTACTAATTACCATGAAAATAAAGCATGCCTTTGGGCACATACACCTCACATGAGCTCCTGTACTAGCCAATTAATGTGTAAAAGCTCTATCAAATGGTGTATTTTCTTGGTTTATTAAATAATCATACAAATACTCTTCCTCTAATAGCCTTGATAGACATTCAATCTAGATCTAAATTCTATGAAATTCATGTATATTAGTTTACCACTCCACGTCAATTATCTGCTAAAGCCTTTGCGTTGTCCATGTGAGGAGTTTTCTAGTTTTAAACTTTCAGAGGAGACTGGTCAATAGATGAGGCATTTGGGTAAGGGTAAGATGTGGTAGTAGTGCCAAAGCCCATCTATAGAGAAAAATCATGAAATTCTTTAATTAGTTTGAATTCTGAATGAAAAATAGAAATAGAAAAATAGTTTCTGTGATTTAAAATTGCTATTAAATACTTGTCATATATGCTTTTTCTTAAAAAAAAATTGTCCTTTTTAGGTAAAGAAGTAGTGTATGAGTTGTCAATTAATTGATGTATTGATATAGATACATATATATTTGTATTTATATGTATTTGTGTAGTGTGTGTACCTGTATGTGTAAACATAAAAGAACACTAATGACTAAATATTGAACTTGATTACTTACATTGCAAACCCTGAGAAGGAATAATGTCTTATTTTTGTCATGTACTGTACCACAGCACACACTTAGTACTCAGAAAGTTAAATAACAATAATAACAATTGTGTAACAAAAAATGGTCACAGGGGAGAGACTGGCAGCAGTAGAATGAAGTCCAGTAATAATAACTGATACAATACTTGACTCCAGAAGAACATGTAATTTTTCATCTCTTTTACCCCCATGAGACTCTTAAAATTATTCAGGCAAAGTTTGACTCACAGAACTCCAAGCATACATAAATGCAAGAATTTATAGTCTAAGTCTGTTATAAGTAATGGGTCAGCGCACATCTGGGAGAAAAGCAACAAAGAACAGTCAGATTGAGGTGTTTTATTTTCCATTCAATCTCATTTCTTTATACATTCATTAAATCTGCAGTGAGTGGCTAACTCATATGGTGGACGTCTCCAAGCCTTCAGGAGAGTGTTCATCCAAGAGACAGCGAGAGCCCCTGAGGGTCTATTTAGTGGAGACTGACAAAGAGATGAAAATATTTGAAAAATGCTATCTTCTCCAGACATTGGTCTGTACATTTGTATAACGACTGTGGGTGAGACTTTTTCCTGCTACCCAATGTCCTTTTCTCTCAAGCTGAGGGTAATTTTAAATATCTACATACACCATGAATAGACACAGGGCATCACCCTAATGAACAGTCTCTAGTCAATGATGGTTTAATTGTAACCTAAACACTTTCTGGCCAAACTGGGGAGGAAGGGAGGAAGAGAGGGTGGGAGGGAGGGAAGGAGGGAAAGAAGGAAGGGAGGGAGGGAGGGAGGGAGGGAGTATTACTATTACACTAGAGATTTCAAAATAAAATTTAGGGGAGAGTGGTAGTATAGGATTTGATTTCACTTACATTGGGTTAGAGTGTGGCGAGGGAAGCTAAGGAGAATTCCCAGTTTGCCTGGGAAATTATAGAAACCTAAAATGTAGCAGAGAAAAGGGGCATGCCTAATAGCAGCCTTGTATAAAGATCCAAAAGTAGGCCTGCATGTGGTATAAACTACCGATAAGCCAGGTGGATTAAGATACTGGATATATAAGGAAGTGCAATTGCAAATGAGTCTGAAAAAGCTGCCTCAAGCCACATTATTAAAGGTCCTGAACGCAAGGCTCAGGAGTTCATAATTTGTCTTGTAAATAGAGTGCCATCAATATAGTAGGCCACTATTACAATCATACATGAGTTTTGAAAGTTTATTTATGAAAAAATATAAAAGATAAATGGAAAGCAGAAGAAGCAGAAACTAAGGAGGTATGTGCCAAGGAGGCCTGAGGTATATTCTGGAAGTAAGGATGGAGGTGAAGGGGTGGAATTGACAGGATTTGAAAGTTTTAACTTGGAATGAGTAAGAATAAAAAGACAGATACGAGTTCACGTTTTTAGAAACTGTGTGTGAAGGCATTCACTGAAATAGATAACATAAACTTAAAAACAGGGAGAGGGTAATAGGGAGTTTACTTATTAGACCTTTTCAGATTGCATTGCAACACATCCAGATAACTGAAATCCTTGAAGATATAAAAAATAGAAACCATATCATCAGGACCAATAGAAAAATGGAGACTTGTGATCATCTCATAAAGAAGGTAAACAGTGTCCTTTATTCACTACATTAATGCTCCTCCATAATAGAGATTTAGCTCGTCAGTGTCACTCCTTTGATTCCTCCCATTGTTACTAGTTTAATAGTCTCTCTGATCTCATTATTTTCCTTCATATATTTTCATATGATATCTACTGTAATTTAAGAATAAAAATGAAGAAAATATACTTGTGGTATGAAAATCAACTAAGAAGATGAAATCAAAAGATTCCAAGTCAACAGGGCTTTCAAATAAAAGTTTGAGGTAGTCGTATTTCAATTCTATTGGCTCAGGAGATTAAACCTCCTTGGCTTTGTATAACAGCTATAAGAACTTAAGCTGACACATATGTGTTGACTTATTTATTTAATTAATAAGTAAACATGGATCAGCTCTGCAGTTGCTAAAAGAATTGCACAATATATGATGTACATTGAAAATGTATACCAAGCTTGGATCAATTAAATCCTACATTTCAAAATATGGTAGATAAAATACTGGCCCTCCAAATTTGTTCACATTTTCATTCCCAGAATCTATTAATATGTCGCATGACAAGAAAGAATTAAGGTTGCAGGTGGATTTAAGTTTGTCAGTCAACTGACTTTGATATGAGATTATCCTGCATTATCCAGGAAGACCCAATGTAAACATAAGGGGCCTTATATACCAAAGAGGAATTTAGAGTGGTCACTGTCAGAGTAAGACTCAATCAACCATTGCTGGCTTTTACAATGGAAGAAGACCACAAGCAAACAAAGGCAAGCAACTCTTAAAAGCTGAAAGAAAAAAAAAAATTAAATACTTTGAATCTAGTCTCCAAAGAGGAATATAGCCCTAATAATCCTTTGATATTAGCCCAGTAAAACTCATTTTGAACTTCTGACCTCCAGAAGTAAGTTAATAATTTGTTGTATATAAAGCTACTTCATTTATGGTAATTTGTTACAGCAGCAATAAAAAACTAATGCACAAAACATTTACATATTTTAAAATTTTGTTTCTTTTTAATTCCTTAATTGGACAACTGAAATATTACAAACAAGCAAATGACTTTAACATGTTGTTCAAGAGCATCAAATTCTTTAATACAATTTCTGTATCACAAATGACAAGCTGTTTATCTAAGCTAAATTTTAATGGGAAGACTTTTCACTTTGCCTTCCGGTATCTCACATATCCTCATTTACATGGAGAAGAGTGAATCATTCAGTATCTAAATTCTAGGTAGAATTCTAAGGCAGATACTGTGCAACTTTGTATCCCCAGGGAGTAATCACAGGTCTTAGGGCTCTAAAAATTGACCATTGGTGTATAAAAATATACAGTTACTGTTTGAAGACTGAACAATGATAAAAGACTAACTGTGGTAGTAAACATTTGCAATGGACCTATCTCCTGATGTTCATGAGTTTGTCTAATACTCTTGACTTTTGTTAGAGCTAGACCTACTGACTCACTTCTAATGAATACAATATGACAAAAGTAATAGGATGTCAGTTCTCTTGCTACCTACCTTTCTTGCTCAGAGGTCAGGCATCTGCCATTTTATCAGATACTGTATGTAGAAGTAGAAACAACAGCCAGTGAGAATCTAAGGACTGCCAGAAAGCACGTGAATCAGCTTGTAAGATCCTCCCCCAGGAAATCATTGATATGACTATAGTGCTAGCCAACTCGTTAGTTGCAACCTTATGAGAAACCTTAAGCCAGGGCATTCAGTTCAGCCATGCCTAAATCCCTCATCCTCACTCACTGAAAGAAAATAAATGTTTATTGTTTTAAACAGCTATGTCATCAGGTAATTTGTGATGCAGTAAGAAATTAGTAATTCATTAACTGAAATACATAAAGAGTAACTGGTATACATTATATAGAAATCTAGGTAGAATATGGAATAAAAAATATTTCAATATAGCATTATTGCACCTTAGCCTATTACCCACCTCAAGGGTATACAGTGTTGGGTGTGTTGAAATGGTCTGAGAAAAATAGGATTTATTTGAAGAATGCTGCTGGAATATTATGACAATATCTTTCTCTTCCTCCAACTAAGCCAAGTGAAAGGCCTGTATACATATGTAACAAACCTGCACATTATGCACATGTACCCTAGAACTCAAAATATAATAATAAAAAAAAAAAGTGTCTGAATCATGATGGATAGATTTTTAAAAATTTATGCTAGCATTGGAGCCATCTAATTCAAAACTATGAAAATAAAGGTACAAAAGTAAGAGATATATTTCGTATTTGTTACCCTGGACATACCAGCCATTACATATCTGTTGCTTTCTGTGAATGATTAGCCAAAAGCATGACAAAGGAAACAATGACATGATTTATGAACTTATTGTTAGTTTTCATTTTAGATGATATTTTTTCCATCAATTATGAAAATGTAAGAAGATATACAGAGCTTTATGCAGGATTATTTCCATAAAGTTTAATGGCTATGTTTTATGATTCAGAATATAAGCATCTTAATCATTGCAATAAATATTTGTAGTAGCATGCAAAAAAAAAAAAAAGCTTAACATATTTCCTTTGTGCTTTGAGGATCATAGTTGAGTGGTGTTTGATTCACACCTGAAAAATCTACAGACTAGAGATTTTCTGGAGTGGACCGTGAGAGCAGAATAGTGGGAGCAGAACTAAGACATGTATATTTTTCCATGGACCACGTGTGGATCTCAGAAGGAAGTCAGAGCAGATCGTTCTGAAAAGGGCCACAACCCGAGATGATTTTCTCTTCAGGTTAATCAACCACATCAGGAGTTCGTAATGCACAATAGTATTTTAAATGTATCAAAAAAGTTTGCCATTCTGAGACATTACTTGTCAAAGAAAAGGACTCTTCAATCACTGAAATGAAAGTTTGACTTGGAAAATTTTTATCTGGGGCTAACCAAAAGAATCCCTTTGAAATGTGAATATAACAATAACAAAAACCAAAGATTGCCACTCTTTTACTGAGTACCAACTTATAATTGTAGAAAGTATTAGAATTATTTGGCGATGTTTTAATGTTAAATCAAAATTTCAGTCACTCCTGATTTTATTGTGTCTACTTTTTGATATCTTAACTTTTTAAACTGATATATAATATTGAAACTCAGTTATATATCACATGTATTTAAATGATATATAATATATCATATATATTTAAATGATATATATCATATATATCACATATATTTAAATGAGATATATCATATATATCATATATATTTAAATATGATATTAAATATATAATAAATATATATCATATCATATATATTTAAATCATGATATAATATATGATATATATAATATATCTTTGTACCTTAGGTTGTGCTATATCATTATATATATATGGTTAAAGTCCAACAGATAGTTTTTAATATCATGTAAAGCGTATTGAGCCTGGGGCTTATTTTAAGTAAGAGTTCATAACTGAAGTGGAAAAATTTGTAAATGGATTATTTCCTATAAATAGGTATTTACAGGAAAAGGCCATCTGCAAACAAAAAATAAAAAGTTTTAAACTACAAAGGGTCAATATCTGACGTTTCCTACACTGACATGACTTCAAAGAATCAATATTTTTCATTTTTTTTATCTGAAAGGAAAGCACTAAGTTAGTACCCAGAGACGTGCTGTAGGGATTTATTATTGAGGTTGCTTTCCTAAAGTACATTTAAATATTAATAATTTAAAAAGCACAGTCAAATTTTTAAGAAATATTTCTCTTTTAAAAGTAAGAAAAGTAAAAATCATAAAAATCCTTAGGTTTTTAGGTAAAATAAGAACTCTACTAAGACTGTGGAATATTTATACTAAAAATTGTTCTAAGAAAACCTATATAAATATTGTACTTAGTTGCTGCTGAATGAGAAATGGACATTGTAAACATGCTCTTAGATATACAAGAACAGTTAGACTTAATCCACAAATATAGAGGTCTTTAGAAAGACACTTCTATATATTTAGCCATCCTTCTCACAATATAATCTTTCCAAGCTAAACAGTGGACCAATGTTGATCAATATGGAAAAATTAAATGATTGACCCAAACCTTTTTAATGGAATGCTATGAAAATGTTATTCCTATATTTAAGTCAATTAACTAGTATTAGAGAATTACATAACATGATGTGACACTAACTACATGGTACAAAATAATATAGACACTATGATCGAATTTTGTCTATATGTGTGTACAGATATATGTATACAGATTTTGGTGCATAGTACTATAGGTGGGTATGTATCATTTACTCTTTGTACCTTAGGTTGTGCTATATCAATTTTAATTTTGTTTGACAATTGTTACATTCTAATTTTGCTATAATGAATATATATCATTTTGAAAATTTAAAATGCTATAAATTTTCAAAAGAAATGGAACTAGATAGGTTTCAGAAAAAAATAAGTCTATTATGATTAAGTTATCATGATAATCAAATAACAGTATTATAACTTTATTTTGGCCATATTTTCCAAACCGTGTAATTTTATTACTGTGTGTTAGTAACATGAGCCTTTTCTGGATTTGACAGCATTCATGGATAAGCTTTCATGTCTCCTCTGTATTCTACATTAAATTTATTGTTGTTAGTATGGATTCTTGATCTGCCTTTTCCTCACCAAAGCCATGAAACGTCCAATTGAGAACAAGATCAATTATTTTTGGACAACACTGTTGAGTATTTTTTAACATATCTTGAATTGTATATTCTTTGTAAGTAACTTGCTTTTATATATATATATATATATATATATATATATATATATATATATATATATACTTTAAGTTCTGGAGTACATGTGCAGAACGTGCAGTTTTGTTACGTGGGTATACACGTGCCATGGTCGTTAGCTGCACCCATCAACCTGTCACCTATATTAAGTATTTCTCCTAATGCTATCCCTCCCCTAACTCCCCACCCCCCAGTAGGCCCCTGTGTGTGATGTTCCCCTCCCTATGTCCATGTGTTCTCATTGTGCAACTCCCACTTATGAGTGAGAATATGCGGTGTTTGGTTTTCTGTTCTCATGCAGAACTGAATGATATAGAGATGTGTAACTTGCTAATTTTTAAACATTTAGGAAATACTGATTTTTTAACCATTATCTTATTTGTTTTGACTTAGATAAAATTATTAAGCACAGATTTAAGCAACAGAATTTATCAATTTTAATCTGTCCCCCCCCCCAATTTCAGAATAATAAATCATGCTAGCACAAACCAGGTGGCTCCCCAACATCTCACTCTTCACCAGACTCCAAACCTCAGCAGCTGCTATTGTCTTTTATTTTCCCATCCTTGCAGGAATGATGATGAGAGGAGCAGAGAGGTAGAGGAAGAGGATGAAAGGAAAGGAAGATGAAAAAGAGGAGGGGAGAGGTAGAAAAAACAAAGAAAATAAAGAAGAACAAAGAGAAAATAAGAAAGAAAAAGAAGCAACCATTTAATGAAACATGCCTGGTATTATAGTAGACTGTTTATGAAAATTATTTTGTTCAATCCACATAATAATCGTGTGAAGACTCTATTCGTTTCTGTGTTTTACAGGAGAGAAAACCCTCAAAGAGGCTGAGTAACTTGGTAAAGGTCAAACATGACATTAGGTAAAGCTACAATCAAAACACAGGCTTCCTGACTTCCAAGTGCTTCTCAATTTATTGCCTTAAATTTTTCCTTGCCTACCCCTTCATTCCCTCTCTTTCTCTCCTCCTTATTCTCCACATTCAGTAATGTAAGTGGCCTTCGGGGGAGGAACATGGTCACAGGGCCACAACTCTATAAAGTGATGGATTTTTTCCTAATTATTCTAGACTTCCAACTCACATAGATGCCAGTAGTGTTCCGTTGTTGCAGCTGCCAGATCATGAAATGTTACTGCATATTTTTGTGCACAGTTCAAACAAAATAAAATATGAAAATATGCATTTTTTGAACTCATATTTATATTTTTTTCATGTTGTTATATTTACAAATAAACCCGCCAATGTTAAGCAGAGAATTTAAACATCACTTGGATATCAAGATAAAATGGACAATTGAGAAAATTGCCTGTGTAATTTATGTAAAAAAAAATTATTTTGTCTTTCTGGAATGAAGTCTAAGAGATGTCTTGATTAAAGTCATCACTTATTTACATAATTCTCTAAATTCTTCATTTTAATGTGTAGAATGTTTAAAAATCCAAGGCATTTATGAAAAAGAAATAAATTTTCAAGATAAAATTAATATGACATAAAGTCATATAATGTGGCTGAAATATTTTTGTTGAATTATTTGATTAATATATATTTCAGAAATTATATTAAGCAATCACTAAAACTGTGATAAATTTTACATTATGCAAATATTTTATGTTAAATATTCAAGAAAAATACACACATGAATCGCTTGCATTAATTTAATTGAATGCTTAAATTTACTGGCTTATAAAAATAGATTTTTGATTGTATCTATTAAAATATGTCATTTTTACACACCAGCCATACCCTGTTATGAAATTTAACCAAGCTAATTCTAGAGACTATGACTAAAATGACTACATGGTATGCCTTAGGTCTATTTGGAGTCACCAAATTTTTTTTGAAGAAAATAATAACATTGTAATGTAAAATATTACAATGAAATCCTGTTTAATGAACAATTCAGTAGACATTCAGCTCCAGCCAGTGGTTATGTTAATGAAGTAACTATTATAATTGATGTTAAATCAAAGACAATGTATGTCCTTTTTCTTTATACTAAGCTCATTTATTAAAGTTAAAATTATGTGTCAGACCTTCCTTTTATAAAATTCAAATGTTATTCCCATAATTATTTATTATATAAAACTAAAATTTACAATAAAGTTTGATCAAGACATTTTAGTTGCTAATTAATAATGTAGAAATCATGAAACACTATTTTGGCATAATTTTTTTTTGGATTTAGTTCGTTCATAAAAAGATGTAGAAAGTTTATGTTTTCTTTCCACTTATGTCAGAATTATTATTTAAGCCTAATACTAATATTGAATAAAGTACATGGAAACCATGAAACAAATCTATAACAATTAGCTGACTTGATGAATTACTACATAATTATTTAATCATCACACAATTATGCTTTGATTGTTTTTTATTAAATTAATTTACAGAATTGTGAAAACCAATGTGTTTAGAGTGCACAACAATAATCGAAGTACAAAACATTAATACAGGGAAGAAAAATTCAATGCATATTTAATCAGATTAAAAACTCAAACAGGCTCCCATTGTAATGTACAACCTTAGGTGCAAAAATACAAAATAAAGCATTTATTAATCAATATAAATATTGGTTCATCAGGGTTCTCTGATATTTTCTTATTTTAACATTTTTGTCTTTTGGGTTTCTTGTGCTTTTGTTTTGTTTTGTTTTTGAGCACAAGATAATTACTTTCACAAATTTAATGCAAATGACATAAATTGCTCTAATGTTATTCAAGAATGTCAAAATATTCCTTAATAAGTTTGAAAAATAAGAAGCAACTATAGAAAGGGAGAAACCTGAATGTTAATAAATGAAGTAAATTCTCCTAAGACCAATAACAAAATGTGAGGTTTACATCTCACAACATCTTTTACTCTGAGAAAGACATAAAAACTGCACTGTTAGCTGTGTCTTTCTTATCGTTTGAATTGTGTTCAAATATGGAATTACTATGATCCAACATTTTAGGATTCCATGAGGTAAACTTGGAATTGTCTTCAAAATAAATATTCTTCACCTTTCCTATCAGGTGAGATATGAAAGTTTTCAAACCTGTTAATCCGAAGCTCAAACACAAAATAAGAATTGGTATGTGGTGACAAAGGTAGAATGTTAATTTAATTTTTTATTTTCATTTTTTTGTGTGTGAATAGAATCTTTTTTTTTTTTTTTTTTTTGAGATGGAGTCTCTCTCTGTTGCCTAGGCTGGAGTGCAGTGACACGATCTCGGCTCACTGAAACCTCCACCTCCCAGGTTCAAGTGATTCTCCTGCCTCAGCCTCACAAGTAACTGGGACTACAGTCCCACTGATTTTTGTCTTTTTAATAGAAAAAAGACACCACATCCCGCTAATTTTTGTCTTTTTAGTAGAAATGGGGTTTCACCATGTTAACCTGGCTGGTCCTGAACTCCTGACCAGAGGTGATCCACCCACCTTGGTCTCCCAAAGTACTGGGATTGCAGCTGTGAGCCACCATACCCAGCAGAAGATTTTGACAGAGAAACAGTTTTGTGAGGAGACATTGAGAATATGTTATTAAAACATGTAAGAATGTTGACTTTAAAGCTATAAGGTAGGTAACCCCTGTAGACTGGATTACTCAATTTATATATAAAGGTATACACAGACATATACAATATATACACTTACATTATATAATTATATGAATATATATTTAAAATATGTAATTATGCCTAATAAAATATGTCAATGGTTTTATGTACATTAAAATCCAAGGTTAAAAGAAAGCAGGAAGGGAAGAATGAAGGAAGGCAGGCAAGAAGCAAGGAAGAAAGGAAGGAATGGAGGAAGGGTAGAACGGAGAGAGCCAGGGAGGGAAAAAGAAAGAGGGAGAGGGAAGAAAAGGGAGAGAGATTGATCAAGGGTCAGGATCTTTGAGCTATTTATTCACTTTGTCTAACCAGATATTTTATAATTACAACCACATGGTCCTACCACACAGTAATAAAAACTTGCACCTTTTTTTTACTCTTATCAATAGCTATTATTGCATACTTGAATTTCAGTATGGATAGTGAAAGATTCATTTTTAAAAATACAACTATGCTATTTTAAAATGTAATATTTTCATACTACTCTTACCTAATATAGCATTTTTGGCCTATAAGCAAAACAGCACATTTAACACAGACTTTTAAAATGAAAGAACGAATACTGTAAATTAAAGGAATTAAAGGTTTAGAAGATATTCCCCAAGTGCATGTAAGTAACTTAAAAGCAGTTTGGTATTAGCCTGTATATAGAGTTGGCCAACACTACCAACATCATAAACAAATGTGATAGAGATTGATTTTAGAATTTCAAGTTTTGTTCACCTAGGTAGATATTTAATGCTACAACTCATACTTCTGCCCTCTTCTCATCGGTGTATCATTCACAAGTGTTAGTAGCTTCTAGCTTTTCCTTATATTATTTCAAAACCCCAATTCATTCAGAAAACTGGAAATTTAAAAATAAAACTTTTTAAAGGGATAACGTAACAATTACTAATCCAAAATCCAAAGAAAGCCAAAATCAAGTCAAATATGTGGAAAATTGAAGTTTTGACTGGACACGGTGGCTCATGCCTGTAATCCCAGCACTTTGGGAGGCTGAGGCAGATGGATCACTTGAGGACAGGAGTTCCACATCAGCCTGGCCAATGTAGTGAACTCTATCTCTACTAAAAATACAAAAAATTAGTTGTGTGTGGTGGTGAATGCCTCTAATCCCAGCTACTCAGGAGGCTGAAGCACGAGAATCGTTTGAACTCAGGAGATGGAGGTTGCAGTCAGCCAAGATCCCTCCACTGCACTCCAGCCTGGGTGACAGAGTGAGACTCTCAAAAAATAAAAGAGGTGAAGGGGAGGGAAGGGGAAGGGAGGGGAGGGAAGAGGAGGGGAGATGAGGGAAAGGAGGGGAGGGGAGGGGAGGTGAGGGGAGGTGAGGGAAGGGAGGGGAGGGGGATGTGAGGGGAGGTGAGGGAAGAGGAGGGGAGGGGATGGGAGGTGAGGGGAAGGGAGGGGAGGGGGAAGATTGAAGCTTTAAAACTAATTATATGCTGGATGCGGTAGGTTATATCTGTAATCTCAGCATTTTGGGAGGCCAAGGCAGGTGGATCACTTGAGGTCAGGAGTTCGAGACCTGCCTGGTCAGCATGGGGAAACCCAGCCTCTACTAAAAATACAAAACTTAGTGGGTGGTGGTGGCATGCACCTGTAGTCCCAGCTACTCTGGAGCCTGAGGCCAGAGAATAGCTTGAACCCAGGAGGCAACAGCGGCTGCAGTGAACTGAGATCACACCACTGCATTCCAGCCTGGGCGACAGACTGAAGAGGGAGATTCCATTTCAAAAATAAACACATAAATAGACAAAAATAAAAATATAACAAAAGTTATTAATGTATCTCTCAATCTCAGAAATAATATATTTGCTTATTGTTTATATATGATTTTTACATATTTATATATCACATATATTTGTACATCTCTATATATCAATATTCAAACATGTTTATTGTGTATTCATGTTTAGGAGGAACAGAGTTTTATCTGATAACAAATGCCATTTAGTTTGAATAATATTTATATGGTTGATAACTTGTTAACGAAAGCCAAATATTTCACAGTTTAATATTTCCAGAAAAAAAAAGTGGGGAAATCCCTGGTATATCAATGAGCATAAATCTGAGATGGAGCAATCACTAAATGATTTTGCTTGTTTATATTGCAGCCCAAACCAGACAGCCTTCTATAGATACTATCGTACAAAAAGCTCCTGTGAAATCATTGAAGCTTTGCTTAGGAAGAACTGAGTAGAGGAAGTGTTAAAATCACAGCAGGAGATTCAACTCAGTCCAATTTATCCTGTTGCTTTAAAAACGGCATTGATCTTATGCAGCAGGTGTGGCACTTGGTTATTCTGGGCTTTTGCATTATCAAAAGCTTCTTTGACTTTAATGAAAACTGTATCCTTACACGTTGGAAGCTCTATTGTGATTGAACCTGCCTATCTTTCCGATGCCTTTACTGTCACCAGAGTTCTTGGCCCTTCCCACTTTTGTGGCTTCTACTTCTACTTTGCATTTTTTTTATTTCTTCCTTAAGACATTCAGAGTCTTCAATGTTCTTTTTCACTGTGCTTTTTAGCTATTGTGCCTACTTTCCCTGATTCCTCTAGTTAGAGATTCCTTAAGCATAGACTTTTATATCCAGCTCTTGAAAGTAAGGAATAAAGCACAGTTGATAATGAGATGTATGATTCACTGTTGCACAATTTCAAGTTAGTATAGTTCCTCTCAGAGCCAACTGCAGAAAAGACATACATTTGGGTTTTACTCCTTCTACCATTATGTATCTTCATTTTGCTTTAGCTTTGACCTCCAAGTCCAAGAGCTCGTGCTTCTTTCTCAGGAAAGATGTTTCACCTGAGTCATCTTTGAAGCCTTTCCATCTTCCAGAATGAGCTAAGTTATGTCATATTCATCCAGGATTCTGCTTTGTATACAACCAGCTAATGGGGTAAAATAACTTGAGCATGGGTGACCAAATAGCTTAACGTGTTAAACTGCCCAGGTAACATTTGTACAGGTAACCTCTAAAAAGAGTTTCAGTTCCTAAAAGCAAGTAATCAAATTACCACCCTGTGTATATTTTCAGAAGATCATGACAATGTGATGATTTCCCTCACTATTCCCCTTCCCTACCTATCCTCATCTCTTCCTCTTTCCCTCTAGAGCAACCTGGCAGATTCACACTCTTCTCTAACTCTCTGCTGATTTAAATGTCACACACCCGCAGGCACATCGTAAGTGTTATTTTAGCCTTTTGCATTATCTTTGGAAGCATTTATCTCAGTCTTTAGCAATTATTTGAGTGCATTTCTGCCTCTACCACATGATTTTGAGCTCTAAAAAGGCACAAAAAATGTTCTTACTAGCACAAGTAAATATTAAAATACTGTTAGTTAAATAAAGGAATGAATAAATTAATGCTCAAGTGAATGAATGAGGATAGAAATTCAGCTGGAGGCTAAGAATCTCTTAAAGTGATTATTTTTATCATTTGGTCAAGTTATGTAATCCTTAACATCAATTTCATCACCTGTAAAATGGATAGTAAAGATGATGTGAGAATCAAATGTGATTATGTCTGTGAAAACGCAGTGTAAAGTAAAAAGCACAATGCAAATATTATCTCTTACTACTTCATAGCCAAATTCTCCTGGCAGTTATTTAGCTGTTATTCATACATTATCTACTGATTTTGTATTTTTTCCAGATGTATACCATGACAGATTGCATTTTGGCTCCCCATTAGTGACACCCCCTTCCTTACAGGACTATACATCTCCACATATTGCCATGTGAGAAGCAGTGCCTTCCTTGTCACCCCACACCACTGACAAAAGGTTTGCATGAGTGACTTGCCACAGCCAATGAAATGTGACAGTGTGCCCTTTTCCAATAGCAGCTTTAAGAGCCATTGTATCCTTTTGCTGCCTTCTTGATCTTTCCTCTCTGCATAGGAACAAACTATCCCATTGGGAGCTGCTCCTTTAGCCCAGATCCTGGAATAAAGAAAAAACAAAGAGCAGCCATGCAACCACCACTGACCCCTGCATTTAACATGAGTAAAAAGTAAACCCTTTTACTTTCAGCCATGTTGACACTATAATTAATCAACCAGACTAATTAATTATAGACTCCTTTGAGAATGAATGGTGTGCTCTTCATGATTATACTGAGACAACAGATGTGAATAAGGATAGTCCTGGGCAAACAGGAGGAATGCACACCTTAGCTACATGAAATAGTTTGAGTTAAAAGTTCTACAAGGCATATCACAAAACATTTAACTACTACTCCCAATCTT
Organism: Macaca fascicularis; assembly: GCF_037993035.2. Taxonomy (NCBI): domain Eukaryota; kingdom Metazoa; phylum Chordata; class Mammalia; order Primates; family Cercopithecidae; genus Macaca; species Macaca fascicularis. The sequence goes on along the minus strand of NC_088380.1, from coordinate 88,800,134 downwards.
TCCCACTCCCTATATCAATTACCTGTAAGCTTTTATCTTAATTTTGGTTGCATCAGCAGTGCCTGTTAATATTATTGTGATTCTGTAAATACTTTTCTGTCTTGCGTACATATATTATTTTATTGATTTTCATTTTCCGCATAATTTCTTCCCTGGAATTAATTATCATTTTTAAGCTTTCGCTCGCTTTCCCATGAATATGTCACTAACTCAACTCCAAACTTCCTTCCAGTTATCTAAATGTGCTCTCTATTTATTCCTGTGCATCAAAAATTTGTCAATTTTTTTTAAACTTGAAAATTCTTGAAGAACTCCCAGAGGCCCCTACTTTCTCTAGATGGAACTGCATGTTCTCTAAATCTGAGACACATTTGTTGTCAATCATTCTCCCTTCACCAGTATCTTGTGTATTCCCTTGAATTTTTTTTCTCTCCTTTATTGGATCCCTGTTTTACAAAGAATTTTTTTTTTTCTGTCTAGGTTTAATCCCTTGTTTTAGTTGAGACACCTCAAATTACTTTCTGGTGAAAGGTGATGAGAAATAATTGTTTTTGAAATTTTGCATGTCTGAAAGTATCTTCATTCTGTCCTTATTCTTAATTAATAGTTGAATTAAGTGAAACATTTTAATTAGACATCAATATCTGTCAAAAGCTTTCAAAATATTTTTTCCATTGCCTTAGCTTCAAATGTTGGAAGCTATTGTCTTTGCAGCCATTACTATTTCTAACATTTTATATGCGGACTATATACTCTTTTTCCTTGGAACTTGCAGAATGATTTTACCAGAAATATAACATTTCACAACACTGTGTGCCTTGATGTGGATCTATTTTCACTCACTGTGCTGGCCTGCTGTTGTTTCTTTTTGAATTTTTTAAAATTTATTTGATCGATCTATCTATCTTATTTATTTTCTTTGGTTTTAACAAGCAAAATATAAGACTTATCTAACACAGTTCCATACCTGGTTTCAAAGGATGTAGAATAATTTTTATTACATTTATTCCTATATAGGACTTCTATACATACTCTTTGATAACAATTCTATCTGATATTCTACAATTGTGTCATAGTTTATGAACTAGCTTAGTGAATTTACAGAGAAACTACTTCAACCTTCATGTGCTCACATGCATGTCTTAACTAAGGAGAAAAGAGACATTTTAATCTTAATTCTATGAACAAATACATCAAAGAATAGTATTTTTATCCATTTCTGCTATTCTCCCAGGCCTCATCCCTAGGTAAGATTATATCATGTCCACACTGTTGTGCATAATTTATTTAGTAAGCACTTACTTTACTCCTCCATTGTGCTGTGCAGTTTCCTAGGTTAATATCTGATTTACTCTATTTTCATACTGCTATGGAGACATACCTGAGACTAGGTAATTTATAAAGAAAAAGAGGTTTAGTGAACTGACAGTTCCACATGGCTCTGGGGGTCTCATAATCATGGCAGAAGGTGAAGGAGGCCACGCAAAGGCATGTCTTACATGGTGGCAGGCAAGAGCATGAGCAGCAGAAGTGATCCTTATAAAACCAACAGATCTCATGAGACTATTCACTATCACAAGAACAGCATGGAAAAAAACTCACCCCCATAATTCAATTACCTCCCACTGAGTCCCTCCCATGATATGTGGGGATTATGGGAGCTACAGTTCAAGATGAGATGTGGTTGGGATACAACCAAACCATATTAATATTCTTGTCAGATTCAACAGTAAATGCCAAGGCTCCAAGTAGGGCATTTCTTGGCATGTGTGAATAAAAATAAGATAATACTAATGCAGTTCAGGAGAGGGACAGAATTTGGGAGGAGGTAAGAAGTAAAAGGGCTCATCATGTGAGGTCAAGTAAGCCTTTGTCAGAGCTTTAACATTTACTCCTCCTAATGTGAGGAATGACAGGTTTCAAGAAGGGTCATAAAATGATCTGCTTTAATAATTCTATAAGACAGCTGGGCACATTGGCTCATGCCTGCAATCCCATCACTTTGGGAGGCTGAGGCAGGTGGATTCCTTGAGGTTAGGAATTTGAGATCAGCCTGGCCAGTATGGTGAAAACTCTGTCTCTACCAAAAAATACAAAAATTAACTGGGCATGGTGGCATGCATCTGTAGTCCCAGCAACTTGGGAGGCTGAGGCATGAGAATTGATTGAACCCAGAAGGCGGAGGTTGCAATGAGCCAAGATCACATCACTGCACTCCAGCCTGGGTGACAGCGTAAGACTATGTCTCAAAATAAAATAAAATAAAATAAAATAAAATAAAATAAAAATAATTCTATAAGAAAACTCTGACTTACATATTTAGAATAGAGAATAGAACAAGCAAGTACTAAGGCAAGGGATGAGTTAGGTAGACATTGTAATAATCCAGATAAAGAACAATGGGTAGATAGGACCAGGATAGAAGCTATGAAAAAATTAGAAATAGAAAAATTTGGTATAAAATATTAAATTTGATCTTACCAAATTTTTCTATTTCATTTTTTTTTCATAGCTTCTATCCTGGTCTTAGATTCTGTATAACATATTAAAAATTGATCTTGCCAGGCGTGGTGGCTCATACCTGTAATCCCAGCACTTTGGGAGGCTGAGGCAGGCGGATCGCCTGAGATCAGGAGTTTGAGACCAGCCTGACCTATGCAGAGAAACCCTGTCTCTACTAAAAATACAAAATTAGCTGGGTGTGTTGGGCACCCCTGTAATCCCAGGTATTCAGGAGACTGAGGCAGGAGAATCACTCGAGCCTGGGAGGCAGAGTTTGCAATGAGCCAGACAGCACCATTGCACTCCAGCCTGGGCAACTAAGACCAAAACTCAATCTCAAAATAATAATAATAAGTAAATATAAATAAAAATTGATCTTGATTGGATATGAGGTATATGAGGAAGAGAGCCAAGGACAGCCTCAAATTGTGACCCGGGCAACTGCAAACAGAGTTATTATTCACCACTTCAGAAAATGCTGTAGGAGAAGGTTGTGGGACAGAGAAATTAGGATTTTTAAATCAACAATGAGATTTCTTTTATGCATCAAAATGGAGATGCACATAAAACCATGTGAAATATCCATATGCAATTCAGAAGGGGGTGAATGTAATATCAGCAGTCAACTTTATGAATTCCAAAAGGTAACAGCAAAGAGAATATATAGCCTCAAGACTGACAGTATCACCACTGAGGTCACACAAGTGGGTCATCAGTCATGTCAAAGCATAGGAGATGGCAAGGCAAAAAAAAAAAAAAAGAAAACAAGAGAAAGAGATAGAATATAATAAACAAGGAATGACTACTTGGTTCGTGGGGATATCAAAAGGATGAAGACTGAGATACTGCCACTCGGCAAGTGGAAAGGAACAAATTTGTAAAATAAACTCTCCAAAGACCTCTATCCTGGATAATTGATATTCAGTCTAATGGTCATTTGGCTCAATTTATAACATCAAAAGTGTAAAATAACCCCAGATATTCTATAGTAGGCAATTAGGAAGATAAATTATATTACAGTCACAGGAAAACAAAACATTTTATAATATTTAGAACTTTTTTGAGTCCTGATGCTGACCCAGAACAAGCTAGCCTGGGTCCGCACAGATAGAAGAACCTCTGGGGAACTACTGGAAATGTTAAGGAAGAGTGATATTAAATGCTGGACTTTCTATAATCAAGTACTGAGTTGCTCAGAGTAATAGGGATTTGTCTTGCATATTCAATATTACTATATTTTAAATCATGACCTAATAGGGCATATGAGATAATCACTTAAATAGGAAATCATGGATTAGTCATGATGGCTTAAACCTGTATGAGATATGTTATTTGAGCAATGAAGTTAGCAGAACCAGTTTAAGAGTAAAATTGTGTTTTCAGTCAATATAAGGTTTTAGAATTGCATAGGCCATTGCTCCAACTCAAGCCCATATACCTCAATCTCAAGATAATTATTTTGTGTAAAATCAGAAATACAGACAACATAAAATAAAGAAGATATAAAATTTGTTTTAGACACATGCATTGATTGATTTGTGAAGTGGTAAATATTCTCAAATATTTTTCTTTGTTAATCATGTGCATAAAACATACTATTCAAAAGACTGGAATTTCTAAGGGTTATTTAATATTTATGTACATCTTATAGTCTTTTTATGAGGTAGCTAGCATATTTTCTGTCTTAGGTTTTTCTCAAATTGTAACTAGAAATAATGAGGTAACTACCAAAATAGAAAATAACTAATTATGAGAGAGGACGGAATCAAACGCAAGTAAATATTGCTTGCCAGCAGGGAAGAGCTCCTTCTGCAAGATAGGAGGCATAATGTTGCCTGAAAACTGCTTAGTTTGCCGAGATGACAGACAGTTCACGAAAGAGTATGTAGCCAACGGGTAGTTAAACAGAAGGAAAACTCAGTGGAGAAATTCCATTAAGGAGAAAGTACCTGTCTTAAATGTCTTGGAAATGTCAAGAGGAGAGCAGAGAACTTTCTACAAGGATCCTCCTATTACAAAGGAATTTTTCTCTGTAAAGTTGCATGGCCAGAATGAGGCATGCTTTGGCTCTTGCAAAAATCTCTAAAATCAGTAACATGTAAATATTAGCCATGACTAATACTATTAATATCATGGCTATTATTGTTGTTGGTATTCTATAAGAATGGAAGAGATCCTCATATGTAAAAGGAACTTATGGGGAAAGTCATATCATCATTTTTCATTGAAGTCTAGAATGATTTTCTAGACTTATAGGTCATATAGTAGCTTCACAGATAAGAAATCTGGTTTTGACCATTGTAAGAAGTCTGGAGAGCTTGATAGGAAAAAAACAAAAACAAAACAAAACAAACAAACAAACAAAAAAAAACCCACAGTGCCTCCTTTTTTCCTTCTTCAGGATGGACTTGCTTTATATTCAAGCATCTATTCAAGCATTCATGCATTTAAAATATATTTATTACACACCAACTATATATCAAGCACTTATCACATACCAATGAAACAAACGCATTTCTTAAAGAAGGAGTCTGGGATTTGGGAACATATTAGCATGAAATTCTCCCAAACAGTGGTCCCTGAACAGAAAGCTGAGGGGAGCCAGAAATCTTATGCAGAAACGTGCTTGATTTCATTCCACCAGAGAAGAAATTTGTGTGCTTCCCACCACACAAGCAACAGAAAATTACAAGCATGCCCTGCTCTATCACATGATTTGCCTTAATAATAAGCAAGAGTAATGTTATGAAATTCAAATGCATACAAATACTTGTATTTCCCATGAGAGACCTAAACAAAATAGCAAAATGAAAAATTTTATTTTACTACTCTCCCAATTTCTTTTCTTTGGAACAACTTCTATATCCCAAATCTTATTTTCCTCTATTCTTAAAGTGCCCTTTAACTTTGTACTACATTCAATCTCTCCAAGTGCCTGCATTGAGGTACTTCCCTTTCACCCTCTCTTCCAGAATTTATCTTGTACTGTTATTTATTGCTCCCTTAAATTACACACACATACACATACATACAAACAAACACATACACACACACACATATACATTCTCTTTCTCCAAATGACCACTTTTCAAGTATTAGATAATTTAAATTATTTTAAATATAGTATTTCACTTGTATGAAGGACCACAGAGTCAGCTGAAGAGTTTAAAATGAACACAATTATCACATATTCATATAATCAACCCCAAAGCTATGAAAAACGTACATGGGGTTTAGGAAATCAGAGCTGAAAAACAAGGCCTCTAATGCAGACTGGCCTATGAATTGATTTGTTGATCATCTGCTTTATCATTAATGATTGATGGCAGAAGCAAGAGTGTTACAGTGAAGTAGAAGAGCTCGTGTTAAAGTCTCTGACTGATCAGAACTAATTATAGGCAGCTAATTTTCCCAAATAACTGCACATTTCTCTCACACTTCTGTTACTTCTTCTGACTTCCTGCCCAGACCTACCTGACTCATTTTTACTTTTCTCTGTATTTAAACTTTTTGTTCAAGCATAGCCCTTTCATGAAGCCTTTTAGAACTACACAGGCCATGGAACTCCCATGGCACATGTGGCTATGGCAACTTTATTTGAACATCTACTTCTATGAAAAAAGCCTTTTGAAGCAAAGGGCATAACTGTGATTTCGGGTATTTTTACAGGAAAAGACACTGAGAAGCATTTTTGTGCTTTAAGGATAAATATACGATTTGAAGAAACAGAGAAAGTTCTCTAGGAAAGAAAGAGATTTGAAGTAGAATGTGCAAGAGAGCAGAGGAGGAAGAGGAGAGGATTTTGTGGAGGGCAGAATGAGAGAGAGTCAAGCATCTTAGAAATAACAGCAGAGCCTATCTCCAAGAAAATACTGCTGAGGATCAAAATCAAGAATGTTCAATTTAAGTTACTTGTTACATTTTGCTATTTTTCCTCTTTCTTCTCAAATCCAGTAGAGTTTGCTGCATACACACAAATGCTCTGTGGGTCTCCTTTGAGGAAATCGCGAAAAAGGGGGCATGTTTTACTTTTGGGGCTACAAACTTGGGGAATCAGAGTTATTGTGAACATAATTGTCCCCCTTCCATTTTTCCTGAGGATATTGTGGTAATAACAGTTGTTTATTCTCCAATTACCTTTTGCTACCAGTGGCTCTTTCTGATGCACAGAAATTTTGACTGGCACAGTGAACCCAGCCCTAGAGAAGAGTGCCCTAGAGTTAAGATTTAGCATAACGAGTAATATCCTATGGGGAAGGATCCACACCATTCTGTTCTGTTAAAGTATATAGATACTATTCTATGTATCTATATACATTCCATGTATCTATGTAGTGTCTATATACTGTATATAGTGTTTATACATGGTATATATAGTATGCTATATATACTATAGATACCATAGAGTACCTATATATAGTATATATAAACTATATAGTACATATATACTATATGTATATGTACTGTATATATCATATATATCATATATACTGTATATACAGTATATATGGTATATAATGGTATATATAGTATATATACACTACATCTATATACTATATATAGTACATATGTAGTATATATACACTATATCTCTATACCACATATAGTATATGTACCATATATAGTATGTAGATATAGTGTATATATACTATATATACCTATATATCATATATAGGTATATATACTATACATATAGTATATAAATACTATATAGATACATGGAATATATATATAGTGTATATATCTATATACTGCATATAGTATATAGATACTTCTGTTATGGTATATAGATACCATTCCATGTCGCTATAGAATATAGAATATACAGATATATGGAATGGTATCTATATGCCTCAACAGAGGTATCTATATAGTATCTATATACTACATAGATACATGGAATTGCATTTATATACCTCAACAGAATGCACCGCCGACTGGAAAATAGAGAATTTGTAAATATATGATTAAGAGGTGAAAATACAGAGATGAATGAAACAGTCTCCTGTCATCCATTTACCTCAGAACTTATTCCATATTCAGGATCCCTTGTGCTAGGAATATAGCATTGTTTGCTAAAAATTTTCCAAGCTTTGGGAAAGAAGTTTTTGTTGAGGCAGAATCCAAACTAGAAGAAACACAAATGCTCATCTTTTTGTTATGGTGGCAGAAAAGAAAGATTTTCTGGACAAAATGTACCCTTGTGCCACTGAGGACTCAGTGACATGTGGAATTTTCCCACTGACCACTGGAAATGTACTAATGGTGGATCAGGAGTGCCTGTGGAACTGAAGCCTTGACAGAAAGATACAAGTTCCCATCATTTAATTATAGTGACAGAGAACCTGAAATTTCTAGCTAAAACACATCTACATATTTCATGGGTGCATTTTTTCAGATTTCAATGTGCCTAAATTTGAATAACTTATGACTATTGCCATTCGAAAGCAGATGTGGTGTAGTTGTCACTGCCTGCCCCTGTGAATCAAATATTTAATATTTTAGAATAGATGTCAGCTGCTTAGACAATAATCCTAGAGAAAACAGTGCAGAATTGTTTTAAGGAATGGTGGATCACCAATGCTCATGTAGCCACAGAGGATGAGTGTATGCGGAAAAAGAAAAAAGATACTGATGATTCCTGCTCAAAAATTTGAATTCTGAATATAAAGTTTTAGCTTTAAAATTATTTAACTAATTTTTTCACTTACATTTCATTTTTTTAGGTTTGAACAAGAGTGACATATAAGAAAATAGTTATTTCAGTAAGAATAAAATAAAAGCCGCAAGTGACATAAAAATATTTGGTCATAGTTAAATGGATACAGCTTTATTCTTCCACTTTCTGTGCTACATATAATAACGGTGCACATATTATAGGTGGCATCTTAGATCCAATAAAATTCACTGTTTTGAAAATTTGGTCCTGGTCAAGCAGAAACTAAAGTTTGTCTAGAAGTGCTGAGGAACAGAATTGAAACATTTAAGAACGTCTACTTCAAAGAAAGCAGAAACCTTTGCCTGAGGGCCTAAGTTAAAGGATACAAGTCAGGGTAATAATCTAATTTCCTAATACTTGCATGTAGAACCAGATCCACATACACAGCCTAATAATTCAACTTTATTTCCATTTTTCCCTGAAGATATTGTGGCAATAACAGCTGTTTATCCTCCAATTACCCTCTGTCTACCAGTGACCCTCTCTGATGCACAGAAATGTTGCCTGGCACAGTGAACCCAGTCCTAGAGTAGAGTGTCCTAGGGTTAAGATTTAGCGTGAGGAGTAATATCTTAAGGGGAAGGATGCATATTATTCCATGTATCTATATACCTCAACAGAATGTACCACCAGCTGAGAGGTACAGGATGTATAAATATATGAGTAAGAGGTGAAAATGCAGAGATGAATGTTCTAGAACAGAGCAGTTCCCATCATCCATTCACCTCCGAACTTATTCCATATTCAGGATCCCTTGTGCTAGGAACTCCACCCGAAGAAGACATTATAGACTTAGACAGCAAACACCTAGGAAAAAGAGATAACAGTATGAAACAGAACATACACCCTCTCTGAAGAGTAGAAAACATTTACCTTTAGTTTGCTTACACTGTCTCTGTGTCACATAGAAAATATACCATCTTCATTGTTCATGATTATTTGACATACAGCATCAATCACTTCAAGGAAAATAGTTGGGGGGAACATCTGAAAGTTTTAACTACATAATGATTGTATTTTGTCATCATTACATCGTATTTGGGAAGCAAATTTAGAGACTTTTGCGGGGTTTACAAAATTACTAGAGAAAAAGAGTAGCTTGTTGAAAATTATTAAATTAGCTAGCACATAGTTCCATGTGGGAAGGATTTGTTTTTCTCAGAATATATTGAGAAAATCCTTTAAAGTAGAGATGAAGCTCAAAAAGATGTTGGAAACAGACAGAAAGGAAACAGGTAGTGTTACATTTATATATATATTTGGTGGTGGAGAAAAGCACACGAGAAAGCAAGGACGGGACACTGTGGATAAAACCAGCAAACATGCTGGTGTCCAAAAACTTGTGGAGAATAGTGGCCAATAAGCTTTCGAAAACTACATTTTAAAGATTTAATAAATTGTATTTTTTCAGTATTATTGTGGAAACAACCATATTGGTTTTTTCCAGACCCATAATAAAATCAATTATACAGATTGATCATCTTTAATTTGAAAATTTGAAATCTGAAATGCTCCCAAATCCAAAACATTTTGAATGCCATTTTGCTCCACAAATGGCAATTTCCATTAGGTACCGGGTTGTCTCCTGGCAAAAGAAGGAAAACAGGAGCACAAGATGCTGTTTGTCCCATGTAATGTCACTCAAAACAGGATAGAAATGAGAGGCTACTGTGCTGTTCAGTTATGCTGGATACATCATTTTTTCACTATATTAATAACAAGTTATATTTTCTACTGTTATGTACTTATGTGTGAATAAGTGTAATAAATGATTGCTTATCAGGAGCATATAAATTCAGAGTCGGGAATGATGGTGATGTCAAACAATCACAGACTGTTCACAAGAGTGGCTGAGATAGTGACAGCTTGACTTTCTGATGGTTTGCTACATACAAGCTTTGTTCAATAAGAAAGTTATTTACATTTCTGTACAAAATTACCTTCAGGCTATGAGTATAAGGTACATATAAAACGAGTGAATTTTGTGATTAGATTTGAGTACTGTCTCCAATATCTCATTATGTATATGCAAATATTCCAAAATCCAAACAAATCAAAAATCTGAAATATTTCTGTTCTAAGCATTTCAGATAAAAGATACTCAACACGTATAAGTTGGTTTTGTTTTAACTTTTATTTGCTTATTTTGTTGTTGGTATGTAAATCAAATAGAAGATATCAGGTTGCACATCTAGGACAATGTGGTCTAAAATCAGAGCAAACTATTTGGAATAGCAAGGCGACTCATGAAGCCAGTGATTCAGCCGAAGCCACAGGTGACAAAAAGGATGGAAAGTCAACCATTTGCTTCAAGTTCAAACCCTGGATATACAGGAAAGTATGCAGAGCTCAAAATGTAGGTGGAAGAAACTACTTCAGTTTCTCTGTGTCTTATCCTGAAATAGTAATTATCTTAACAACTATGACTTTTAAGAAATAGTAGATTATATATCAAGTATAAAATTTACTAAATTTCATCTTTTTCAAAGACAATTACATTTTCAAAAAGAGATTCTGAATTTGCAGCATCCAACCTAACACAATGACATACAACTATGAATCTAAATGAAAAAATAAGTGTTAGTAAAACCCCAGTTATTTAGTAGTCATCTTCAACATTGTGGGGTTATTTTTAAATTTTAAAACAGAAATTTTGTTTTCATATTTTAAACTTTATTCCACTTATGAGATTTAATATAATGTGAGAATCTATTTTATAAAAAATTTCTCACAGCACTTCTTATTATTTATTTAAAACCTTTGACCTGATAAATTTCCTTATTGTCTAATAGAAGAATCATGGACTTCAAGTTTTTTTTTTTAATTTTAAGACATATTTTATAAGCTTTAAAAATAGATATCAAAGTTATACCTATAAAAAGCCTAGAAAATTCCTGAGCATCTCAATATTTCAATAGCAAAAATTATTTTATTTCACACAATATGTTCATCAATTATCTCAAGTAACATACAAAACAAAATACTTTTAAAAACTATAATAAAATTATTCTAATGCCTCATCTCGAAAAGGAATCACTGAAAGACATTTAGAAGCAATTCGGTTACCCCTACTGTTTTTCTAATGCAGGATTTGATTTAAAGTTGATAACAATAAGTTTAAATAATTTAAGCAATTTTCAAATATGGTTTACCCTTCTTTTGAGGTTCACACAAATCACTTTCCCCTTATTGATACAGTGAAATTACCTCTTTTTGTTTGCTCTCTCCCGTTTCATTGTACAGTGCCAGCCCATCTCCTACAAGTGAAATAGAGACTTAAGACTGACAGTCCATTTATTTCCTTCCAATTTTCAGCAGGATTCAAAATTCTTCAGTTTAAAAGATATTCCTTTAAGGCTAAGATTTAAGGGTAATTTATTAATACATGTAAGGGTAAGAAAGTACAACCCCCTGTACAGTTCCTGGAACTGGGCACAGAATATCTTCCTCAGTTGTTTTGGTTTAGGTCCATAATTGCAGTCGTGCCATTTAATTTTCCTTCTTTCCTTCTTTCCTTCCTTCCCTCCCTGCCCTCCTTCCCTCCCTTCCTTCCTTCCTTTTCTTTTTCTCGTTCTTTCTTTCTCATTTTCAGCAGAGGTAGGGTAAAATAATCTTTAAGGCACTTGCCACATTTAAACAACTAAAAATCCACAGTTAATGGAAGGATAGTTATTTTGAGGTAATAAAATACTCCACTCATTGAAGGATACCTTTGGAGATACACATAGAATTACAAAGACAGAGTTGATTAATTGGCATTAAGGAACTTGGTTTCAAGTTTTCCACCATTCTAAAAGTTTAGAATTTACAAGTCCACCATTTAAAAGTTTGTATGATCTTTGACAAGTAACTTAATTTCTCTAGACTTATGTTTTCTCATCCATAAAATGAGAATACTCATAGGTTATAGTGAACATTGAAAGAAAAGGGTGCCAGCTATTATCATCACTGCTTCAGGCATGACCCAAGGACATTCAAAAGATGCAGATTTGGTCATATGTGCTTAGAAGATTCTCTGGTCTGAAAGCAAGTACAAGGGCAGCTTTCTGGTCTGTATGGTTATAAAGCTCTGTGAATCTGCTAAAAGAAAAAAAAAAAGGTCTGACACTTCTGAGGCCCATAATCTTTTCAAGGATATTGGCTCAGTCCTTAATCCTGTACAGTTCTGTAATCTCTTTTCTTTGTGGAATGTGCTAGTCCATTTCCTAGGATAGCTTGAAAGAAGTGGAATGTCCGGGTGACACCTTTTACCCTTCCACTCCTTCTCCTGAATTCCATAATCAAAAATGTTTGCTTCAGGTATATTGTCTCCTGTGGTCAGTGACAATGATGTATTTTTGTTCTACCCTTTGCTATCCTGAGTGACAATACTGAGATTAACCTATAGGACACAGGTTTCTTTTTCTGTTATGATTTATCTACATCAATGACAGTGCTGGGACATTCCCCCACTCTCTGAGAAAAAGCCAGGCAGAAAAAGAATAAAAGTATTTTCAAATCAGACCTCCTTATATCTGGAATGATATGAGACTATGTCATGGACAAAAAGAAGGAAAACACTTTATTCAATTTACAAAAACCCTTGAGAGCAAGCTCTATAGATATGCACACAGAAACATGTAATCAGGCAGATAAGAAAGATAATGCCATCAACTCAAATAAAAAATGGAAAATATAGGAAAAGAACTCCAGCTAAGACATTTAGTAGTTATGAGATAATAGAAGTAAAAACAAATGTGGATGTATCTGATGAAGCCTGGATTTGGCTTTCACTGACATAATAAAGAATATTTTTTCTATCCCATAATATTTTTCACATTTTCAAAATGGCTTAATGATGTTTCTTACATTTTGGTAATATCTTGGAATAGTCCAAATTTGACCTTGATCATCACACACAAATGTCTGGGACCTAAGAAAATTTACATAAAACAGCTCACCAAGGCCAAGGAAATGTAATCATAGAAAAAATGAGTGTGCATTGTAATACAGATCCCAAATTCCTCATTTGCAATTCCAGTATCCAAAAAATCTAATAACCAAAAGGTTTTTCCATCTAATGACAAAAACCATACATAATGACAACACCGGACATACCCTGATGTGTTCACTGATTTTTTTTTTAACTTGCTTAAATATTTGCAACATATTTGCTATTTAAATACTCATATTACTCATATCTTTTAGAAGCATTAGAACCTATGATTAAAAGATGCTGTCCCTGAACCCTTTGGGGTATTAATATAATACAATTTTGGTACTATTGTAATGACAAGAAGTTTACATAAAAGCAACCAATTTATATTCCTTTGTTTTGAATTCAATATAATATCTCACAAGAAATTTTAAAAGGAATAATTAGGCACACACATGACAACTAAGAGGGCTTTCATTGGAAGGGACATTTTATGTCATAGATTACATCCAGAAAACAAAAATGCAGTACTTTAAATAATTCAAGTTTAACGACCTTTCTTTTAGGAAGAAAAAGATTTTATTGCTTTCCAGAAATATCTAGCTTGATTGATTATATTATCTTTTGTAGCAAGAAAATTGTCATTTTAACACTCATTTTTGCCTGCTTTATATGTTTGGCTAATCAATTAAGGCAGATAATCTAAATTACACATCCATTTCAGATTGACACCTAAGTAACACATTTATCATTTACAAATTTGAATTCAGTGACACAATTACAGAGAACATAATTAAACCAAATGGAAAATAAAAATTGACTTAATTTTCTCAAAAACACCAGGTCAGAAAAAGTTATAGAGATGCAGCTGTGCTTTTGCATTCTCTTTATTGTCTCCTGTTCAGTGAAACATCTGCTTCATTTTCCAAACTACTAAAGAGGCTTCAAGCCCTAATAGATTCCACACAGAGTTTTATGGTTTGTATTAGCTGAGTTCTTCTCTTCCCTTTATTCATCTGAGGAACATCTTTCTCATAAATCATGTTTAACTAGACAAGTTAGTAGAGCGATTGTTGACATTCTTGTTTGCAAATCTCTCAAACTTTTACTTGTGATGATTATGTCATTTTTAAACGTAAAACTACTTGTATAAGATAACATCCATTTATTAGAATAACAAAATATTTAAACGAGCAAACTCTTAAACATTAAATAATTATATACATAAAAAGTTTAATGAATTGGCATGCATATGAATGCCTATGTACAGTCGTGTGCCTCAAAATGGTGTTTTGTTCAAAGATGGACATATATACAATGGAGATCCCATAAGGTCATAATACTGTATTTTTACTGTACCTTTTCTGGCATGTTTAGATATACAATGCTTGCCATTAAAATTGCCTACAATATTCAGTACAATAACATACTGTAGAGGTTTGTAGCCTAGGAACAATAGGCTATATACCCCACAGTCTAGGTGCGTAGCAGGCTATACCACCTGTGCTTGTCTAAGTGCACTCTATGATGTCCATACAAGGAGAAAATTGCCCAGCAACACATTTCTCAGAATGTATGCTTGTTATTAAGCTGTAAAAGGATTCATTTGTTTCATATCTAAGTGCATATGAAAATATACACATTACCATGAAAACATAAACTATATATCTATTTAATTATGAATAATCAATACCGTTTTTAAGACTATGAATAGGTAATTGTGGAATTGTAGAGTTGTCATAGTATTTTACATAAGACTATGATAAATTGAAGACATAGGAGGCTGACATTATTTTGAAAAGTACACAGTAAGCACAAAGCTTTTAGTCAAACCAATGAAATGTAACAGGATGAAAATAAACAGTCATTTGAAGATTATTAGCATAAATTAATACGTTAGAGAAATAGAGACAGAAGAGAGAAATAGAGTTTCTACATATGAGAAATGTATTCTGTAATAAGAGAATAACAATTAGAACAAAAACATTCCTAAAATATACAGAGACATAATTTTATTATAAGGTTGTTTCCTTGAATACCAAGTTTTTTAAATGGAAATTTAGTCATATACTTGGAATATAAAAAAAATTTGTGGATAAATAAAATAACCTACAAATGTCTGCATATGTCTCCTACATAAGCAAAAAGAAAATCAGGTTCACTTCATCATCTTCTCTCTCAGTGTGAGAAGGAAGTAGATGTTTCTAAAGAGTAGGGCAAGGATGTCCAATCTTTTTGCTTCCCTGGGTCACACTGGAAGAAGAATTGTCTTTGCCACACATAAAATACACTAACACTAGCTGATGAGTTAAATAAAATAAAAACTCAAAGGAAGCTAGTAATATTTTAAGAAAGTTTGAGAATTTGGTTAATGGATTCCTCAGCAAATTAACGCAAGAAGAGAAAACCAAATACTACATACATGTTGTCACGTATAAGTAGGAGCTGAATGATGAGAATACATGGACACATTTGTGGGAAACCACTCACACTGGGGCCGGTCTGAGGGTGGGGGATGGGAAGAGGGTGAGCTTCAGGAAGAACAGCTCATGCATGCTGGACTTAATACCTTGGAGATGGGATGATCTGTCCAGCAAACCACTATGGCACATGTTTACCTATGTAACAAACATGCAACATCCTGCACACATATCCCTGAACTTAAAAGTTGGTAATCAAAAAAAAAAGAAGGAGCTGAAAAAATTAATTCAGTTGCATGACAGCCATTTTGTAAACAGGACAGTAAATAACTGCTGACACTAAAAAAAAAAAAAAAAAAATTAAAAATTTATGTTGGGCCACATTCAAAGCCGTCCTGGGCTGCATGGGGCCCTCAGGCTGTGGATTGGAAAAGCTTGGAATAAGGCAAACATTGTTTCACATAAAATATTCTCCATTTTGAAGAAGCCAGGAAGTTTGGATGGGATCGACCTATTTCTCAGTTCCAAGTATTATTGATAGCAACTCTCTTGCTACTGCGATTATGCTGCCTCACAGCGCTGAGGAGCCAACCCAATAGGTGTTATCCTGTTGGGTGAAGCGACTGTTTCTGAGACGAGCTTGGGAACTATATCGGTGAATCAGAGAGCAGTTCAAGAGTTCTGTACGGTGGCTGGAAATAGTAAAAAGTGGAAAACAACTCAGCTCTGGATAGTGTCATGTATAGATGTAAAATGTGAGACTAATACAGACGTTCTGCTACTGGTAGGGAAACCAGCCAGAGAAGGCCACCAAAAAAAATAAAACTAAGAGTGTAACCACAGCAAACCATATAATATATCAAAAAATATATCATAATATGTATCAAAAATTATACAAAAAAATCAAAACTATAAAAAACTGTGTCGAATATAAGGCAAAGTAAGTTTTTTATTCGTTTTTTAAATCATTGGATCTGAGGTGTAGAACTGGACTATTAGAGTCAAGGTATGGAGTGACTTAATTTTTTTCCTCTCAATGGACTAAATTAATTAATAACAAACATATATTACTTTAAAAAACTTTAAAATAAAAAATATAATTTATGCAACATTTTTCTTATGTTAACAATTTTCCTTGAATCTGCACTCATTTACAACATCAATATCATCAGAACTTTAACAAGTATCTTTCAAGAGGTCAGGCTCTGTAGCCAGGCCACTGCTGTTTTAAGAGCATGTACTAGCTGTTTAACACTGCACATCCTTAATACCTCTATGCCTTAGTTTATTCACCTGAAAAGAGACAAAAGTTGTACTTATCCCAATATGGTTTTCTGATGATTGAACAATGCAGTATAACTATTATCCTTAAAACAGCCTTGACCCATAGAAATTATTCAATAAAAGTTGTTAATATAATCACTATTACAATTACTATTATTGTCTATTATAAGCAGTAGTATTTTGCTAATGTCATCTAAAGGGTATCATTATGATGATCACTGTTTGTTACCCACACTCACCATTAGCATTTAAGGATTTTCGTCAGTAGAGTTACTAGATAATTAAACATGTACTAAAATATGTATGACTTTAAGAGGCCTGGTGGCACACACCTGTAATCCCAGCTACTTGGGAGGCTGAGGCAGGAGAATCGCTTGAACCCAGGAGACAGAGGTTGCAGTGAGCTGAGATCATGCCACTGCACTCCAGCCTGGGCAACGGAAAAAAAAAAAAAATAGATAGATAGATAGATAGATAGATAGATAGATAGATAGATAGATAGATTTGTATATATTTATTTATATATATTATTATTTCTAATAATCAAATAATCTATTTTTGTCAAAGACAGCTTTGTAGAGCTTTGATCTGACTTGTCTATGACATATTGGCATTGTCTTTTCTTGCAGACAGAATACATCATATTCACATCTGTCCACTTAGTAATATGGAATTACATTACAAATTGTAGTAGAACGAGAAACTGGGATTTCATAATGTTAGACACTGTGTGGCTGAAGTTGTTCAATCTCTTACCTCAGATTTTTGTAGAGGGTAATTACTTTAGTAACATCTTTTTCTGTCTAAATATTACTAAATTTATGACCCAACTTCCTAAGTGTTTTAAAAATAAAACTATTTTGGTTCAGATAGCAAAGAACTGTGAGATGTTCTCTGCTTTCAAGAATGGCTCCCTGAGTTGGAAATGTAACAGCTGTAAAGCCTCAGAGACTCATAGTTAAAATGTGTTTCAAACTGACTTGCAGTATTAAATGCACACTATTTATTTTAGAAAATGTGCGTAGGCATACTAACTTAAAAATATCTTCAGAGTGGGCATATATGCTAATTAATATATTTTCTACAAGTATGTTTATATGTTGATAACATAAATGCATGCACACACACACACAATAGCTGTTTATATGTAGGTAAAAGAGAAAAGGTTAAGAGAGAAAATATATAAGGAAAATAATTCAGGTTTAAACATTTTTATAAAGTCACAATTTATGCTACATAAAGCTTTGAAATAAATTCATTATAATGTCAAGCTAATTTGCTATGTTTTACAATGATATTTTCACAATAATGCTACACTTGGTTTACTAAAAATTAAACTACCTGAACTTTTTGAGTATGAGTAGTCGGAATTTTCCATTTCTTAGCCT
This sequence comes from Macaca fascicularis, assembly GCF_037993035.2. Classification (NCBI taxonomy): domain Eukaryota; kingdom Metazoa; phylum Chordata; class Mammalia; order Primates; family Cercopithecidae; genus Macaca; species Macaca fascicularis. The sequence continues at coordinate 88,781,906 of NC_088380.1, read as the reverse complement.
TTACTAGATGAAAGATAGTTTTAATATTTGCAAAATACAGGTATATAAATACACATAAAAAATAGTTAATAGTTAGAATGTGGGTTGAGTCAGTATCCTAAGGTCTAAATCCCAATTCTAATATATAACTTATTAACTGTATCACTTTAAGTATGTTGCTTAATGTTTGTAGACTCATTTTTCAAATATGTACAAAGGAGCTAATAGCAATACTTATATCATATTACTGGTTATTCTGAGAATTGATTTAAATACATATGTAATATACTTAAAAGTACCTTACTTATACTAATTACTCAATAATAATCTATTATTATTAATCCATATTAACATGACTGTGTGCTTTTACATGACCACAAAAAGAGTCTCAAAGGATTTGTCTATGGTTTTTAATATAGGTTGTTTTTTATAAGACAGCTGGGTGCTGTAAAAGAGGGTGGGACAAGGAAGTCCGAGCCAAACAAAAGAGAAAATAGACCAAAAGTTCTGCCCACGTGACATATGATATCCAGGTAAACTGGAATTTCAAATAAATACAATATTTTAGTATCATGTGCCCAATGTAATATTGGGGCATACATATAATAAAAATGTATTTTTGTTTGTCTGAAATTTATATTTAACTAGGCATCCTGTATTTATTTTAAATTGATTTTTACTAAGTCAGGCAATCTTATACCAACCCTAAAAAAAAATCATACAGCATATGTGATATAATCCAATTTATGTAAACTAACTCATCTTTATTTGAGCATTTTGTGTACAAATATAAATTAGATTATTTAAGCATATTTTTAATCTACAGGAATTTGTATATTATAAAGAAAAATATTAAATATATATACTATAGGATATATAGTATGATTCTCTCACATTACAATCAGGCAAACACAAATCCATTATGTATATATAAACATATATACACATATACATATATATACACACATACACATATATTTTTTAAAAAGAAAATAAGTTAAAGAAAAGGAACTATTCTGTTCAGTGCAAAATCCATTTATAAAATAAATCTCAGAATTGAAGTTGCATTAGCTTACACAATGTGTAACTGGGAAGAATTGTGTTAATTTTGATATTCCCTAAATTCCATCATTCAAATCTGGTAATATGGTGTTTAATAGATGCTGGATCTGAAACATATAATCAAATTTTTATATCTCAATATGAGAATTTGATTATATAAGCATAGTGGATTTAGTGTGATACCTACGTTGATCTAACCCCCCCTTCTTCCCATTTAAAGAAGTATAGGCTAACACAGTGTCACGATTTGGGCTTCTTATTAAGCTCAGGAATTAGCAAAGGAAAATTAATTCACTTAATTAGCTGCAGGTGAATACCTAAGAATATTATGTATGCATCATATATTCAAAATTATTATCTGAAATCCTCTGAGACCGACTTCAGGCAAAGCTGGAGACAAAGCTGATTCGGTGATGAATCAACTACAGCAATTTTAGAAGAAATTCAGAAATTATCCTGACAGTCATTAATTAAATTTTTATTTTTGAAAATGATAAGGACCTTCAATTGCTTCCATGTAACCATCAACTCTTTGCTTACTAAATTCTAACTGTGCCAATGACTCATAATTTCTGTTATTTTCTGTATTTTTCTTCACTTTAATACATAAGTTTAACACAGAGGAAGTAAAAATCTACTTTATATAATATTTGGCTGCCGTCATTAATACTTTCCAGTAGAACTGCTATAAGTTTATAACATTAAGATAATTATTCTAATTGCATCAGCAACTTTAACTGTTAGTTAGTGTTTCTTCTTGGTGCAATTACACGGAAAAGTGATAGCAGATAATCAAAACAATTAAAATGGGTGATGTAATTGTTGAAGGATAGAAATTAGTCTTCAGAATTTTAAGCAAGGGTTAATTTATGTTCCAAGATACTTTTTAAAAAGTCTTTTATATGAATATTCACAGAGAAGGAAAGAAAGAAAGGGTTGTTTTTCTCTGTCTCATTATTAAGGATAGAAAGTATCCTAGTTTGCACACACAAAGATGAAACTAGTGACCCATAGTAAGTAAAGCACAAGGTTTGAATCGTTTTTCCAAAGCAGTCGTCATTTTAGAGATGCAATCTCACATTTTAATTTAGTTGCTATTGCAGTTAATGATACACAGCAGTGGTGGCTTATTGGGGTGGGAAGTCAATCTGTGGTCACTTAAATGGAACAGAGCTAACTATAAGATCTATAACTATGACCTCATTAATACCCTGCACTAATCAATTAAATTAACTAAATTCAAAAAAGATGTAATTATCAGTATCACCAATGTGTCAACAAAAACAGTTCATATCTGCTGAATGTTTCCAATGTTTTCTGAGATAGTAAGAAGCATCTATCTACCAAAAAAAAGTCAGTTTAAACATTTATAAATCATTTGTACAATTACTTTGCCTATAAGGTAACCTCTAACTTGTTAATCTTAATGTTTCTTATTTTAATATTGTTGGGACATTTGTAATGGGAAACTGGGATCTATTTATGCTATAAAAAATATATTCTCAATAAATCCATGTACTTTACCACAGATTTCCTGTCTTTTCTAACTTTAATTTCTTGGCCTACCCAGTGCTCTTTTGGTTTCAATAAACAAAAACCCATTCAAGTTTCAAAATAAATGAACAAAAAGGATGAGATTAGAGAGAAAGTTTATTTTAAGGTCAGCAAGATCTCACAGAATCAAAGAACTAAAATAGGAAAGCTTCATGTTCTGGCAGCACAAAGTCAGAAACATGGGCTCATCTCCTTATCCCCCTGACTCTGCAGTTTATCTATACTTCTCTTTTCCAGCAGTTCTGCTTCCTTCTGTGATAGTTTCTATATTTCCTTAGCTCATTTCAAAATTTTCCATCATGATGATTTTTAAGAAAATAAAAGTGTGAGATAGCTCCACTCTTCAAATAAAAAGAGTTTTAGCTGGGCTCATGGTGGTGACTTTGGTGTTCGCCTGCCCTAGACCTTTTAGTATGACCAGATTGATTAATCACGCGGTCTCTGGGGCTGTGAATAGAAGCAGATCCAGACCACCACCACCACTGCCCCCTTACAGAGCGGTGGACTGAATTGCAGAAAATTATGGAGAAAGTAGTATTAATGAAACTTGAGAAAGTCTAGCACTACAACTTTTTGGCCATTTGAAAAATTTGATCTTCATCCTAAAATCAAAGACAGAATTTATTCTTAATGCAAATACTACATTTGTGCTTTGAAAATGCTTTGAAACTGCAAGGTTGAGAATGGATTTGAAAGGGATTTATAGTAAATTAAGACCGATAAAGAAGTTATTGCAACACTTCAACATGGGTTACCAATGGTATGGGCTAGGGTGGCAACAGAAGAAATGAAGGATAATGGGAAAATTTCAAAGCAATTTGGAGCCCAAGTCCAAGGACAAATGACAAATTGGAGGAGGCAAGGGAGGCAGTGAGGGGGAGGGATGTGTCTTAGGTTTCTGGTTTTAGTTGAATGAATGGTATTATTTTAAAAAACACAGATGCATGAAGTTACGCACTGAATCTTAAACTCTATTTAAAACCCCTATTGGGTATTGCCTAACACAGTTCTATATCCTCAGAAATCACATTATGACTCAAAATTCACTAATAATGTTTTGAGTTTTGTTTTTTGTTTTTAGATGAGGTTTTACTCTGTCGTCCACACTGGAGTGCAGTGGCAAAATCATGGCTCACCTCAGCCTTGACCACCCAGGCTCAGGTGATTCTTCCACCCTACTCTACTGAGTAGCTGGGACTACAAGCATGTGGCCAGGTTAATTTTTGTATTTTTAGTAGAGATAGTGTTTCACCAGGTTCCCCACGCTGGTCTCAAACTCCTGGGCTCAAGACATCCACCCACCTCAGCTTCCCAAAGTGCAAGGATTACAGGTATGAGCCATCATGCCTGGACAGAATTTTTAAGATTAATAATTTTTTTAAGTCACTATTTATGTATAAGGAATTAGGAGTTTTGAATTTTTATGTAATTGTTACTTGACATTTAATAACTGTACATATTGTTTTGAGATATTTTAGTACATGTATACAATGGGTAATGATTAAATCAGAGTAATTAGCATACACCTCACCTCAAACATTTATTATTTCTTTGTGTTGTGAACATTCAAAAATCTTCTTTTCTAACTTTTTGAATATGCACACTAAACTATCATTAACCATATTTACCATACAGTACTACATAACAATAAAACTTATTCCTATTATGTAGCTGTAAGTTTGTGTCCATTAACCAAACTTTTCCTGTTCTTCTCTCCCAGCTACACTTCCCAGCCTCTAATAATCACAATTTTACTCTCTACTTCCACTCAAATTTTATTGTCCTCCCATATGTGAGTGAGAACCTGCGGTATTTCTATGCCTGACTTATTTCACTTAACATAATGTCCTCCAGCCTCATCTGCATTGACAGTATTTCATTCCTTTTTATGGCTGAATAATATTCCATTGTGTATACATTCCACATTTTTTAATCCATTTGTCTATTGATGTACACTTAGATTGATTATGTATTTTAGCTATTGTGAATAGAGCTGCAATGAACTTCTGGGGGTGCAGGTATCTCTTCAATATATTGATTTCCTTCCATTTGGATAAATACCCAGTAGTGAGATCATATGGTAGTTCTATTTTTAGTTTTTGTAAAAATCTCTATGCTGTTTTCCATAATGCTTATAGTAATTTATATTACCCCCAACAGCATAGAAGAGTTCCCTTTTTTCAGTACCCTCATCAGCATTGGTTGCTTTTTGTCTTTTTGATGATAGCCTTTCTAACTAGGGTAAGATGATACTTCATTGTGATTTTTATTCGAAACTTTGAAAATCTTAAGATTGTTAAGAAGGAGTATGGTAGACTAAATAATGGTCCCCAAGAGATATCCACACCCTAAACTCTGAAACCTGTAATTGTTACCTTAAATGACAAACAAAGGCTTTGAAGATGCAATTCTCAAGAGATGGGATATTATCCTGAATTTTTCCAATAGGCCCTAAATATAATTACATGTATCTTTATAAAAGGGAGGCAGAGGAAGATTTGGCAGATAGAATAGAAGGTAATGTGACAACAGAGGTTGAAAGAGAGATGTGGCCACAAGCCAATGAATGCCAGCAGCTGCCAGAACCTAGAAGAGGCAAGTGATGGATATGGATTCTCCCCATGGGGAATGTGGTCCTGCTGGCTCTATTTTTCCAGGCAACACTGATTTTGGATTCTTGGTTTCCAGAACAGACAGAATAAATTTCCCTTACTTTAAGCTACTAAGTTTGTGATAATTTGTTACAGCAGCCATAGGAAACTAATGAAAGCAGCTTTTTGAAAATTGCTTTTTTACTTAATATCCATACCCATGACATAAGTATCTTCTGATACAGCATTAAAAATGTTTAATTCAAATGAGAATATTTTGTTTCATTGAAGTATATCTGTAGTTCTCCTACACAATACAGCCAAAATACAGGTGATACAGGCACCTCAGACATAATTATCAGAAAACTGCAGATATATATTTTGTAGGATTTAAAGGCCTTACTGCAATATTAGCATCAAGTTGAAATTCAAATAGCATGTTTGTAGGTAAATAAAGTGAATAAATATCCTTGATTTTTTTGTAATGCATACAAGTTTATTAAAATAGCTTATATAGTTTAATCTAAACTCAGTTTTGGCAACCATTTGATTAATTAACTATACCCTTCTACCAGCATTACCAGCATAGACCCAGGTACAACACACCAATCTTAGAAGCAGTACCCTCAGAACCATAATTTTAAAGTTCTACTTTATTGTCTTAGATTTCTTTTAAGGAAGATAATGGTATTGGAAACCCATTTTCTTTCTCTTTTTTTCTTTTTTTTGTGAGATGCAGTCTCGCTATGTTCCCCAGGCTGGAGTGCAGTGGCACGATCTCAGCTCACTGCAAGTTTGCCTCCCAGGTTCAAGCGATTCTCATGACTCCAGCCTCCTGAGTAGTTGGGACTACAGGCACACCCCACCACATTCAGCTAATTTTTATTTTTTTGTATTTTTAATAGAGATGGGGTTTCACCATATGGTCCAGGCTGGTCTCGAATTCCTGGCCTCAAGCGATCAGTCCGCCTGGGCCTCCCAAAGTGCTGGAATTACAGGTGTGAGCTTCCATGCCCAGCCTGGAAACCCATTTTCAATTATTTTTAGACTATTCAAATGTTAGACTATTCAATTATTTTTAGACCTAGAATGAGTCAAACGTAACTTATAAATAAAAATGGTACCTAGAATACTCTATGTAACTTAATTTGTGAGTAACAAGTAGATAATTAAGACTTAATAAATTTTCAAGTATTACCTTACCAAACAATAGAAGAAAATGGTGAGTATATCATACACAGATGACTGAAGGTAAGAAAATAGTTGCCCCTGCTAATCTGATATGTATGTTTATAAGGAATACTTTTTAAAGGAGTTTTTCTCAACATGAATTCTGTGTAAGAAGCAAGTAATCATACAGAACAATTTCAGAAAACATTATTCCACAGCATAGGTCTCAAGAGATGTTTATAAGCTGATAAATGACCTAAAACTAATGGAAGTATTGATGATAACAAAATCAAGTATAAAATTTAAGCAGGAATTTCTTATCTTGTGTTTTCAATCATTTTTCCTAAGTTAATAATTAAATGGAGAGCATATTTCTGTCTTTTTTTTTTTTTTTTTTTTTTGAGACGGAGTCTGGCTCTGTCGCCCGGGCTAGAGTGCAGTGGCCGGATCTCAGCTCACTGCAAGCTCCGCCCCCCGGGTTTACGCCATTCTCCTGCCTCAGCCTCCCGAGTAGCTAGGACTACAGGCGCCCGCCGCCTCGCCCGGCTAGTTTTCTGTATTTTTTAGTAGAGACGGGGTTTCACCGTGTTCGCCAGGATGGTCTCGATCTCCTGACCTAGTGATCCGCCTGTCTCGGCCTCCCAAAGTGCTGGGATTACAGGCTTGAGCCACCGCGCCCGTCCGCATATTTCTTTCTTAATATTACACTGGTGATTGCATTTCACTCTTATTGTACCCCAGAGATGATAGAATGGTTCTGTAGGTGTGCCCAAACTAAAACTACTAGTGTTGGTTAACAATGGCACATATGTTACAAAATTCTATTATAAATTGCTTTTTGTAGTTCTGAGATAGCCCAATGTATTTTATTAATCAGACATCCAGACATTTAATGCTTTAGCTACTCAAAATAGTTCCAAAGTGAATGATCAATACAATCTCTTCATTCAAAATACATATCTCTTCAGGAGGAAGTTTGAGATTTATATCAACATGAGAAGTTAAAGAGAAACAGTTTCTTTGTTTAAAGAGATTAGCAATCTTCCCCAACAGGCAAATATATAGCCATTTCCACCACCAAAGTTTCAACACATGCTTAACCACTCTGATACTTTAGTTATTTACTCTCTTCTCCATTGACTATGCTAGCTGTGGGTAAGTCTTCTATTTCAAATGTTTGGTTCCCATGTTTCATGCTGTTTTTTTTTTAAACTTTAAATGACTAATGATTCTAGATTTTCTCTTCATATTTTTAAATAGACTACATTGAATAGTGCTGGCAACTGGGGAGTTGTCTAAGCAGGGCATTAAACAACACTGTTCCCTATCATTCCCCCAGAACAAAGTCAATGCCTTGTACATTGTACAATGTACTCCTTGTACATACATAGGAGTACTCTGCAAATAATAAATTAATAATTAAAAAATGAATAAATAAAATACAAATACAGATTTCAGAATCAAAAGCAATCATGTTTATGCATAAAGAAAATAGTGAGTAAGATTTTTGGATATTACTTAGTATATAAAATAGAAACTATAAAATTACTGAGATAAATAATGCACAAAAATGGAGGGAAGAAGTTCGTCTAAAGGAAAAACGGATTTCTATAATACAGAAAAGGAAGATCAGAGGGAGATAAAATTTTCAATAATTTTCCGAAGAGAAAACACTAATGAGGGTTAAAAATTTTCCCAAAACTGTCTACATGATGGAAAAGAAAACTCAAAGGCTCACAGAGGCAGCTCAAAGACACAAGTCTTTAGCACATATTAGCCATTTTTTATACACAAAGTCAACCTGGATGCAATGATTGTAAAGCGGGCCACTATTGAACAATGTCTTTGAGCCCTTCCATCATACTCCAGAGATGTGATAAAGATAAGTGCATAATATGCTCATTTGCCCAAATTTAGTACAAAAGAGACAGGGAGTGATCTAACTAAGGTTACTTTAATTATGATAATATATTCAAAAGTAAGGAATTTCATATCTATGAAGTAATAATTAGCTTCATTGAGTGGGTTGAAAAGTAAGGCACCAACATGTATTTTTATTAGAGCACATCTGTTTTGTGATAGAAGAGATAGTGCAGAGGACAAGGAATTATTATTATTGGGTTCTTTGTCATCCTGGCACTCCTACTGACTTGCTAGATGATATTGTGAGGCCACTAGAACTCTCAAGATTACATTTTCCTCATATTTATGCTAGGAGGAATACACTTATATTAAATAATTTTTAAGATATTTTCTATGAATAAGGAAGGATTATTTTTAACTTGTAATTCAGGTATGAACCCTCTAATATTTTCTGATCATCTGTCTATTTATCTCATTTCACTATAAGATAAAGAGTCACATATTATCATCACTTTCCTTATTTTATCATCATACTAGGTTAAAAATAGCTTTATTTTCCGGTAACAATATTATCACTTGTGATTGCCAGAATGATAGGACTGTACAATGATGCAAGTCTTTTAGTTTTCTTAAGGTATGACATAAATAAATATATTTTATCTATAGTTCACTTGAGCTCAACAAATTGCTTTTACCATTTACCACTTAAAAGTCTTAAGTATACCAGATGATTAATGGATTAATAACTCAAGGTTGCCTAAGGTTGCCTGCTATTGAGGACAATATGGAAACATATATAAGCAAGATTGGAAAATGAAGTGTCATAAGATTCAAGAAGAGCATGAAATGGAGAAATGTCTCATGAAGCTGATTTTATTTGAGAGAGGTCTTAAACACTGGGCTTATTTCAACGGTGGCTCTAAATAAAAATGAATTGCCATGGAGAGAAAACCGCTTGTGCAAAGGCATTGGAATGGAAAAGCATAGATTGCATTTAAGGAGCTTTTTATTGGGTAGTTTAACTGAGGAAGGAGTTTGAAAAGATTTTTTAGGATTCTTTTCTATAAATATTGCAGACTATTCTAAGACACTTGCATATAATTTTCTGTACTTTATTAAAATTAATTTAGAACTTACCCAACAATAGTAAAACAGAAAGGTACATTTCATAGAGAGAAATTATCCTAATAAAGGACCCTCACAATGTGAAAAATGCCTGATGGTCGTTTTTGTCGATGTCCTGTGGATAAACTGAAACACATAATCATGTTCCATTCATCTGGTAGAGTTAGCTGATAACTGTGGTTTTCAAATAACTCAGTTCTAATGTTAATAGTTGCTCAAATATTCTATATTAGTATTTCCCGGGGTGAGTTCCATGGAACACTTTATATAAATGATGCACTAAAGATAAGCTTTTTATAATAAATATCTTGACTGTATACAGCATCTTAAAATTCCAAGAAAGAAAAATTAAAAATAACTAAAATGTATTAAACATTAACTACATATTAAGGTACCATGCTAAGAATTTAACATGAGTTTTATTTGTTAATTCTCACAGCCACATGTTTTTTGTAGGCACTATGATTATTTTTGTTTTACCGGATAGGAAATTGTGAATTGGTAACTGGCAGCATAATGCCAGGAACCAGGATGTTTCCTTCCAATATCCTTGTGATTCTTAGCTTTATTGGTCAGAAAACTTCTTGTGGGGATCATTTCTGATGAAAAGTGGTAAATGCTGTGTGCTTCTCTTTCATGAGAGCATAGCTTACCAAATATTTGTGACAAAAATCCAGAGGAGACTAGTCACGTTCACTTATTTTATTAATTTTCATGGTGTCTTTATATTAGATAACCAAATCAAAACCAATTAATAAATCTAAAAAAAAAACAGCTTTATGTATTTTATATAAAATGTAATTTTCAGTTTCTCAAATAGGCAACAAATTTGCATGTTTTTTTTTTTCAGGAATTTACTTGGCATATAGTTTAGTTAGACAAATAAATATATCTTCCTTGCAAGAGTTATTATGAGCACCCTGTAGACTTGAAGTAGGCAATTGAACACATACAGGAATCATATTTCCGTAAACTTCTTCTGTACTTTACACTAGAGGTACTGCATTTACATGACCATATTTAAAAATAATTTCCAATGAATTTAAAAGAAAAATAATTTGGAATGTTATTTACTCATTTTTATAAGAGTGACTTCTGTATCTTTATGGAGTTAAGAAGAAGTGAAAAACAAAGTTTCACTGGAGACTGTTTGTTTTCTTTTTTTTTTTTTTTTTAAATGAAGTTCCAAGACTGGGAAAAAGAAAAGAAGACGTAGCCTGACTTCTCCTCCTTCACTATTTTTTAAAGTTTTATTTTATTTAGCTGACCCATAATAAGCTACATATTTATGGGGTAAATATTTATGGAGTAATGTCAATATATGAATGCATTTTGTAATGATCAAATCAGGGCAATTGGTAAATTCTTCACCTAAATATTTATTATTTATTCAGGGTGAGAACATTCTACGGCCTCTCAACTCACTATTTTGAAACATACAATATGTTCTTATTAACGATAGTCACCCTTCTTTTGCAATTGATACGGTTTTAATACATGTCCCCAACCAAATCTCTTGTTGCATTGTAATCCCCAATATTGGAGGTGCAGCCTGATGGGAGGTGCTTGGATCATGAGGGCAGATCTGTCATGAATGGCTTGGGCTATCCCCTTGGTGATAAGCTGTCACACTGAGTACACACAAGATATGGTCATTTAAAACTTTGTGGTATCTCCCACAACCCCCCCCCCTTATGCTTCTAGTTTTGCCATGTGATGCACCTGCTCCCACTTCACCTTTCACTATGAGTAAAACTCTCTGAGGCCTCCCCAGAAGCCATGCAATGACAGTGCCATGACTGAGCATCCTACAGATCTGTGAGCCAATTAAATCTCTTTTCTTTATACATTTTCCAGTCTTATGCATAATATTGGTACTGAGTAGATGGGCATTACTATAAAGATACCCCAAAATGTGAAAGCAACTTTGGAACTTGGAAACGGGCAGAAGTTGAAAGATTTTAGGGGGCTCAGAAGCCAGAAAGATAAGGGAAAATTTGGAACTTCTTAGAAACTGGTTAAACAATTGTGATCAAAATGCTGATAGTGATATGGACAGTGAAGTCTAGGCTTAGGAGGTATCATATGGAAATGATGAACTTATTGGAAACCAGAGCAAAGGTCACATGTGTTATGCCTTACCAAAGAACTTGGCTCCATTCTGTTTATGCCATAGGGATCTATGACGCAGGAGAAAATAAATGACTTAAAGTTGGAATTTACATTTAAACAGGATGCAGAGCATTAAGGCTTAGAAAAATTGCAGGCTGGTCATGTGTAAAAAAAAAAAAAATTTGGTGGGGGAGAAAAATTTAAGTAGTCTGGTAAGCAACCACCTGCTAGAGATATTTGTGTAACTACAAGGGAGCCAAGTACTAATATTCAAGACAATGGGAAGAAGATCTTGAAGGCATTTCAGAGATCTCCCAGACAGCCCCTCCCATCACAGGCCCTGAGGCCTACAAGGACTGAACAGTTCTGTGGGCCAGGCCTGGGGTCCCACTCTCTCTGCAGCCTTGGGACACTGCTCCTCCATCCCGGCTACTCTGCCTCCAGCCTCTGCTCAAAGAGTCCCAGGTATAGCTTGGGCTTCTGCTTCAGAGGATACAAGCTGTAAGCCTTGGTGGCTTCCACATGATGCTAAGCCTGTAGGAGCACATAGTGTAAGAGTTAAGGAGGTTTGTCAGCCTCCACCTAGATGGTCAGAGGATATATGAAAAAGCCTGGGTGCAAGGCAGAAGGTTGCTGCATGGGTGCAGCCTCCACAGAGATCCTCAACTAGGGAAGTGTAGAGGGGAAATGTGGGGTTTGAGGTCCCAAACAGAGTCCCCACTGGGGCACTCTATCTAGTGGAGCTGTGGGAAGGGGTCCACTATCCTCCAGACCCGAGAATGGTAGATCCACTGGCAACTTGCACACTGCATCTGGAAAAAAATAAAGGCACACTTAACTCCACCCCATGAAAGCAGCAACAGAAGCTGAACCCTGAGAAGCCACAGGGGTGGAGCTGCCCAAGGTCTTGGGATCTGATCCCTTGCACCAGTATGCCCAGGATGTGGGACATGGAGGCAAATGTGATTATTCTGGAGTTTTAATATTTAATGACTACTGAATACCTCTGTGTTTTGAAGCTTAATGCGGCCTGTAGCCTTTTTCTTTTGATTGATTACTCCCTCTTGGAACAGGAATGTTTACCCAATTCCTTTATCCCCATTGTATCTTGAAAATAAGTTATTTGTAATTCTTCAGGCTTATAGGTGAAAGGGACTTGCCTTGTCTCAGATGAGACTTTGAATGCTTGAGTTAACATTGGAATGAGTTAAGACTTTGAGAGACTGTTGGGACAGTAAGACTGTATTTTGCAATGTGAGACAGAATGACATTTGGGGAGTCAGGAGTAAAATTACATGGTTTGAATATAGGTTTACACCAAATCTTATGTTGAATTGTAATCCCAGGGTTGGAGGTGGGGTCCAATGGGAGGTGTTTGGATCATGAGAGTAGATTCCTCATTAATGCCTTGGGCTATCCCCTTGATGGTAAGTGAATTCTTGCTCTGAGTTCACACAATAAAGGGTCACTGAAATTGTGTGGCACCTCTCTACCTTTCTCTCTTGTTCTTGCTTTCACCATATGATGTACCTGCTCCTAATTCACCTCCCACAATGAACAAAAGCTCCCTGAGACTGCGTCAGAAGCCAAGCAATGTTGACACCATGCTTGTACAGCCTACAGAACCACGAGCCACTTAAACCTCTTTTCGTAATAAATTATCCAGTCTCAGGTATTTCTTTAGAGCAGTTGCAAGAACAGCCTAATACAGCAATCAAATGCCAAAACTTATTTCTCCTAATGGTAACTTTGTCATTTGAGACTCTTTATGTGCTCTATGTTTTTTAGTACTCTTCTGGATTAGCTATAATCTTAATGTGACAATTATGCATTTTTATGTTCATCTGATGCAAATTAATCTTATTTCTTTGCCATCAATTATTTTGGAGCCTTAATATGTAATGACTGCTCTGCTGTGTTTCGAACTTGCTTGAGGCCTGCAGCTCTTTTCTTTTGGCTCAACAGAAGGACTACATATGGAAAGACTACAATTCTTAGTGCTTGTTTTACTTAGTCTGGGCCATATCATTGAGATCTGACCAATGGGATGTGCCTAGAAATTATGTATACATTCATACGTTTCATAAAGCATCCTAAGTGAGCCTCCACACTTTATCTTAATTCATCTGTCAGACAGCTGAGTGCAGAGAATACCTGGAGGATACATCAGGATGAGAGCCACAGGATTGAAAAATTCTGGGTCCCTGTTTAAGTACTTTAAATAGAATTTCTCAGTGGAGCCTCCAAACTCAAATGGGACTATGAGAAATAAAATTCCATTCGAGTTGCTGAGATTTGAGGGTTGTTTGTTTTAGAGGCTAACACAACCTACTATGCTGTCTTTTTCTGTTTTATTTATTTAAAACAAAAGCATATATGTGAATCTGCCAATGAAGTCTCTTAATCTATTTACAAATACTAAATCACTTAATGCTTACTACAACCCCATAATATAAGTAGTATTATTATCCAAATTATACAAAGGAGAAAACAGAAGCACATGTTCACACGGCTAGTAAGTAACAAAGCCAAGTTCCACTCTAGGCACTCTGGCTGCAGAGCTTCTGATCTTAAATTCCAGCTATACTACCTGAATTTAAGTAACTATTCTTTTAAAGATTTCATGGGTTTTTTTGGGTAGGAGCTACTTTGTGTCTTTCTATGTTTCTGAATATTTCAGCAGTTTTGTAGCTGGCTAATTATGGAGAGACCAGAAGAGACATTGGCCTGAGTCTTACATTTAAGAATGACCTCAAATGTGACCTAATTAAATTTGAAATCACTGTGCTTTGTGTGTCTTATGATTGAATTAGTTAAATGTAAAATATTTAAATATCTGTAGCTCTATTTTCACTCTTCTTCACATTCATTCAAATTACTAGGCAGCATTAATATTTGGAAGTGGCCCAGCCAAGCTCTTATTCTCTGAAAAGTCCTGTTTTGCACCACTCATTGATGAATACCTAAGAAAAACAATTGTCCATTCTATGAAGCTCAAAATGAATTCAACAGACTATTTCACTGAGTATCTAAAAGCTTGTAGATGCTTAAGGAACATTCCATGGTGCCACCAGGTAAGCCTCTGAAAAAGCTGCAGTAGGCAGAGATAAGGAGAATAGAGAAGCTGAATATGTTCATTTACTTGTACTGAAATGAACTTAGAAACCTTTTATGTTCATCTAATTCTGGAAAAAATTACATAGATCAATCTTTTCTATATCCTGTAAGAAACTGTTAGGTCACATCTAACTAGAAGTTGTGTTATTGACAAAGGAGATATTCGCTAGAGCATCTGTGCTACCTCTGGCTTATTTAGCAGCGAGTCATGGGATCTGTAACTTTCACTTGGCTCTACTGAAAAGAAAGATCTGTGGCTAATGAAATGTCAAAAATGTAACATCTCTAAGGGTTTGGCTCAACCCTTCAGAGTGCATCAGAGGGTCAGCACCAAGCTTCAAGTTAAATCCCTTCACAAACTGAGATCTTTGGGTTGTGAAAAACATTTTTTTTTTTTTTTTTGCTTCATCTTTCTGTCAGTTATTTTTTTCTGCCTTCTCAAACTAAACTGTTTGTTGCTTTAACGAATAATTGTATCCACGGGATTTGAGATTACTGTGAATTGACTGTATGGAGTGCTGTCATTTTATAAGTGGCATGCTCATGCAACTTTTTTCAGATTGCCAATGTGTTCCTGAGTGGTGCTATTGAAATTGTATGTGCCTATGTTTATTTTTGCCTGTCACATCTATTAACTTTAATTATCCAAATTATCCTTTTGTATACAGTACTACCATTTATTATTTTATCTGTTATCTAAAAAGATGTTATCAGAGAGAATAATCAATTGAGTTAGCATCTCTTAAAAATGCTTTAGGTGACATAATAAAAGAGACCAAAGAGTGAGGCTGAATGGTTAGAATTTGAGTTTCAGAACTTTTTTTCTAATATTTGGATAAAAAATTGATGACCCTTAAAAGTTTTTGGGCCTTAGTTTTCTCATCCGTTAAACCAACATAAGAATTTCAGTGAAAGTATTATTATAATGTAAATAAATTGATAGTATATTTGAAAGCACTTACACACTAAAGTTTAGCACAAAGGTTAGTTTTTTTTTTTTTTTTTTTTAATTTACTATTTTTATAAAAGTAAATAAATGAAAAAAGGCCATATGGACTGTTATGGTCAAATTCAGTCATTATTATGAAACATGTCCCAGTTTGGCATTTTTGTAGGAAAGCACACTCATGTTTTAAAATGCTCTTACCAAATAACTACTGAATGTATATGTCATTGCAGAAGAGATTTTCAGTGTCTTTTATAAAATTTTACTCATTTGTCTATACTAATCTAAAGAAAACCTTAAGATGACAAATAAAGGTCTAAGAAAATATTCGTGTCATTATTTAACTTTGAACATAGAAATTTCAAATTTGGGGAAAAAAAAACTGTTTCCTTGAGAATTGGATGCATGATATGTAGCATCCATTTAAAATATAACTTCATCACTGACTCAGGCAACTTCATATCGTATTCCAATATCAGGTTCAAAAACACCTATTTAGAGTAAATTGATTTCTTATCATTTTTTTAATGACAGAAATTTTTTTTACTAAATTTATTTGGTATCCATTGTATTCACATTTTCTTGATTTTAGGAGTGTGTTCCACACTACTAATTATATTTACCGTAATACAGATATACCATAGCTCAAAATGTAGAAAAACTCAACATGTTAAATGGCAGCAGTATTTTTGTTAAAAACCAAAATCTCTTTCAACAGGTACACAGTCTGATATCTATATATGTCGAAGTTTTTTGAAAAAATGAAAATGTCCAGAAGTAAAATGAAAAGGATGGACAGAGACCAAATGATATAATTAAAGTTAATTTAAAATTTTGAAATTAACCAAATTGCAAAATAAGGGCACAATGGTCACTAGCTCTATATTTTCCTATGTCACAAAGTAATCAATTTGCCATTTAAAAATTTATATCATTCTATGACTTTTCTTTTGACTGATGTGAACTGTTATTAATGCTATGTTTTACAAATCAACAGGTATTTTTTGTGTCTATTTTAGCTTTTATACTTTTGAGTATGATTTATTATGTTTAGGACTTCATGTTCTTTCTAAAAGAATGTCTTTGCTTTTGAATCTCCCAATGAAAAAGAAACACAATATTATAAACCTAATTTTTCTAAAAGTTATAACGTTAAAACTATCATAAAATATATACTATTTTTATGTAGACAAAATATATTCTGAAAATACATGCTACCTTCAGAGTTTTCTAAAAAACAACCATAGAATATTCATGTGAAAAATTTATTTATTTTATTTTATTTTTTTTTTTTAAGACAAAGTCTCACTTTTGTCATCCAGTTTGGACTGCAGTGGTATGATCTCAGCTCACTGCAACCTCTGCCTCCTGGTTTCAAGTGATTCTCCTGCTTCAGCCTCCCCAGTAGCTGGGATTACAGGCATGCACCACCACACTCAGCTAATTTTTGTGTTTTTAGTAGAGATGGGGTTTCAATACGTTGGCCAGGCTGGTCTCGAACTTCTAACCTCAAGTGATCCACCCACCTCAGCCTCCCAAAGTGCTGGGATTACAGGTGTGAGCCACTGCAACCAACCCAAAATTTAACTTGTTATTGTTTAAATATGTTAACTATGCTTGCTCTGTTGATACATTAGGAATTCAGTGTTGAGGGTTGCTTTGTTTTGTTTTGCTCTCACAGACTATAGGTATTAGCTCATTCTTGTATTGCTATAAAGAACTACCTGAGACTGGATAATTTATAAAGAAAAGAAGTTTAATTAACTCAGTTCCTCAGGCTATATGGGAAGCTGGGAGGCGTCAGGAAACTTACAATCATGGTAAAAGGTGAAGGTGAAGCAGGCCCATCTTACATGGCTGGAGAAGAAGGAAAAGAGAGAAGAGGGAGGTGCTACACATTTTTAAATAACCAGATCTGGAGAGAACTAACTCAGTATCATGAAAACAGCAAGGGGGAAATCCACTCCTATGATTCAATCACCTCCCACCAGGCCCCTTCTTCAACATGGAGGATTACAATTTAACATGAGATTTGGGCAGGGACATGAATCTAAACCAGATCACCATAGATCTTATTTAACTTTTGAGCCAGTTACATGTAACAACGACCATGGAGTCAAGCAATAAATGAGGAAGTTTCTCCAGAAGCTTATAAAATTATAGCTGTCTCTTCAAGCACTGAGGGGTGGCTGGTTAAGCAGGTTATGATCTTTCCAGGGTGATATTGGAGGTTGTTTAAATTGCAATTACAGTTTATAGTGCAGCTGTTAAAATCCACCAAACCAAATTTTCAGAATGACCTTTTCCATTTATTTAAGGAATTTTGCCAAATGTTTAATTTCTAGGCATCTCACTTGGGCACTATTACAAAAATACACCTTTAAATGAATTATCTCATCTTTAGCATTCACACACAATAATGAATGTCTGTAAGTGACCTATAGTTTCAGTGGAATTAGCTCTGTTATATATAGGAGATGCTGTCAGACATGTAACTTTAATTTAAATAATATACAATAATTACTAGCCCTCCGGAAAGGAAGAGTATATTTGGAATTTTTAAAATGTTTCTTAAAGTTACCTCATCAATATTAAGAATTCAGTTTTGGAAATCTGTCACATTGGAAAAAGCATTGAAATAGCAATGTCAGTGCACTTATCTAAGCCATGTAAATGTCAAGTAACATATGAACATAATGCATTGTCTCTTTTTAATAATTTTTATTTAGCCACATCTATATTAATTTATATTAATCCAAGAAATAAACATCATATATTTATTTTTTCTTCATTTAAACAAATAGTTACAATTAGCCAAATGGGAGAACACTGTTTAAAAATTGATTTAGCTATGGCTTATCTTGCTATCAAAATGGGTTAGTCCTAAATTACACTAAGCAAATTGAACACTGTTTAAAACATGATTGATTTAATTAGCTACACCTCTTTTAGAGGTCAGGAAACATTGATGAATACCTGGAGGGCTCAACGCTACTACTGTTCTTATTAGTAAAATGATCTTCTCCATATCAGAAGTGTTCAACCAAGTCTGTTGAATAAATATACATGTTTTTGCTAGCTACACCGACAGAATATTTAAATGATAAAATTTTAAGTATAAAATCAAACATCAAATAGAACCAACTCCAGACAATACTTTCAAACTTCTATAGAACATGCCATATAAATGTAAAGGTTGAGCCGGTATATTTTGTTGTGGTTGGAAATGAAGGCTCAGAGGGCATCAGTTGGACTCTAGGCCAGAGTAAGTCCTATGAGATCTTGGAAAAATTACTTAACCATTCTTTTTTTTTTTTTTTTTTTTTTGAGACGGAGTCTCGCTCTGTCGCCCAGGCTGGAGTGCAGTGGCCGGATCTCAGCTCACTGCAAGCTCCGCCTCTCGGGTTCACGCCATTCTCCTGCCTCAGCCTCCCGAGTAGCTGGGACTACAGGCGCCCGCCACCTCGCCCGGCTAGTTTTTTGTATTTCTTAATAGAGACGGGGTTTCACCGTGTTAGCCAGGATGGTCTCGATCTCCTGACCTCGTGATCCGCCCGTCTCGGCCTCCCAAAGTGCTGGGATTACAGGCTTGAGCCACCGCGCCCGGCCTACTTAACCATTCTAAACTGGTCTCCTCATCTGAAAGTTGTGAAAAATAAATTTACTGGCCTGCTAAAGTTTTTGGTAGGATAATAGCAAATAATGAGGAATAAGCTCTCAGTACAAAGCCTGGCAAATTGCAAATACTCCAGAAATGATAGGTATTATTATAGGTAAAATAAAAGTTAATGCAATAAACCAATATTCCTTCAAACAACAACTCAAACACACACTCTAGTTCGACTGCTTAAAGGAACATATGTGTCCAGTATCCATGCAGATAATCTAAATATCACAATGCCTATTTAGTATATTCTAATTTCCTTAGCTCCAGGGTCAAGCGTTTGAGGGCCAAGAAGTGGGGCCTTTGGAAGAAAGTAGACACAGATAGAAGATAAGTAAAAGCAAAGTGAAAGGAAATAGAAAATAATGACACACAACCTACTAGGCCCTAGGAAGTAGCCTCAAATTTTGTTTGCCTTACCCTAGTTAATGTTCAAACCCAGAGTTAGATTAAACTATTATGATTCCCTTTTACAAATCAGGAAACTAGATTATAAACAAGCCAATTCCATTACCTGTAGTGAATCATCAGTAAGGGAGATGGGACTTCACCCCAGGTTCGTCTGCTCCTGAGTGGACCCATACTCTTTATGCTAAATTATATGGTCTCTTGTTAACAGAATTTCAGACAAGTATTTGGACAGACTGTATTGCAAAATAAGAATCGGGATCATTAGACTGAGAAGAGAGTCTCATCTAAGTAATTGAAGGGGAGAAGGTGGGAAATACTGCTTCAGCGGATCACTGAGGCAATGAAGCCTCAGTAGTTGAAAGGTTATTGGGGCCTTGCACATGAACTTCATTTGCATTCCCTGCTCTAACAGTTCCTCTTGATGTAACATTGTTCTGGGACTTTCACCTCTCAAAATCTTGGTTAGTTTATTTTTAAAATGGAAATAGTAAGACAGCTTTGAGGACCAAGTAAAATAATACATTTAAAGCATTTAACATCAATTTTAATAGTGAGGTGGTTATTTTGTTGTTACTGTTGTCATCATTACATTGTTTAAAAAGCCAGGGTAGTCCATGCACTGAAAGATAAAACACATGATGGTAAAGAGGAAGAAAAAAATCAATCCCACTCTGAGCAGAGATGTAATAGAAATATGCATGGTAAGATGTAGACATGACCAGCTGCAATTCAGCAATGCATGTCAGGTATCATAAAGCTAGAGGAATTAGTATACATAAACACATATTGAAAATAACCTCTTAAAAATAAAGAAAGCAATTTTGACTCTAATAAGATGTTCATAGTATTTGGATATTTGGCTAAAATAACTTCACTGTCTCCTGAATACTGAAGTGAAAAATTCAGTACTATACTCCTTTATTCTTAATGTCCTGATGTCACAGCTTTGTGCAGTGATGAGTTACAGTCACCTTAAAACATTAGTTTAAAGGACAACAATTGCAGACATTATTTATATAACAAGAGGCCTTTCATGTTCTAATTTATACTTTATACATAGCAGTACTCTTAATAAGTTGCATTTAGTTGTATGTCAGAACCACTGTCAGGTGAAGAGAATGTAAGCAAGATTATTTTGACATTTTGTAGAGATGACAGTATATAAAGAGGAATTTGGAGCTAAGTCCATGGAGTAAGGGAATCAGAGAAAATGGGGATTAGCATCGAAACCATCACTGTTATTCTCCCCCTGAAAGAGAGCACATAGTCATCTCCTTGTCCTTTTGCTGTCTTGAAATCTGAACAGTTCAGAAGCACTTCATTCAGGGATGTAGACAGCCAGAAGACTTCTTGGGAAGCCACGTTATTCTGGAAAGGTTACTGGTTTCAAAAGATAAGTAAAGTGGGTGATATAAAATTAGCAGTCAAACGGTTCTGAGTCCTGAGGTCATACACCAGCGTTTCAATTCTAGCCTGCTACTTAAAAGCTCCATGTTTTTGTATGAGTTAATTAGTCTCTTTAAGCTTCAATTCTACATTTGTAAATGACTTTACTAATAGCAATGAAGAATTATCTGATTCAGAATTAATTTATAATATTGTAATTGATAATTCAGTCTAAAGGTCCTTCACATGTGTCCAGATTTAATTTATTTAGCTTATAAAAACTGATTCGCTGTAATTAGATTATAAAAACTTCAGGTAGTATTGTTATTTAACATTACGTATATTCCATAGAAAGTATTCAGCATATATTAGGTATTCCAAAAACTACAAGATGAGAACATTGTACTTCTACTAATTCAATACATGGAGGCTTATAAATAATTCTCTTGTGAAAGTTGTTTTAATACCAGTCAAATAGCTAATAATTTTATTATTCAGTTTGTTCTATTTTGGTAAGTACAAGAAAAATAAAATCTTGCTTATTTGACTTTTTAAAAACTCAGACTACATTATCTTATACAAATGAAAAAAATGTAGAGTGTAACTTCAAACCCTAGTAGATTGTAGTGCTATATATGAAGCAAAAAATATCAAAATTATTATACACTGGAACACTCTGGTAATATTCCTCCCAGATTTACTCAAGACATTGTTTGGCAATGGAGTAGTGAAGGTGATTTATTTTAGATTTCTGTTTTATTTTCTGATATGGCCTTTACTTAAATTTTCCCTAGTATTTCCATCTTTATGAAAATTCTTCTTCCTCTCAGGAAAGCTATGAAGAAATTGCTATTTGTCATGTAAAATCTTTTTGTTATTTAACTCTATTGTCTATGAAAAAAAATTCTGCATGCAACCTAAAATTTAAAACTTAATTTTTACAACAGAGAAGAGCCTTGGCAGTGAAACAGATATGAAAATATAGTATTTACAATTACTAATTCTTGGGAAAAACGGAAAGATCCAAGCCCAGAACACAGAGATCTTTTATAGCTACACACAAATGGAGGGGAAAAAGAGAGAAAATATGTTCATTCCCCAAACTGAAGACAAGGATGAGGAAGTATTATGACTTTCAAGTCTCATTTGCAGCGTTTCTACCTCAAAGCATCATCACATATCATGAGTTCATATTCTGCAACAGTAATGATGCAGTTTTCGAATATAATAATACAGGAAAGTGAACCATATGAAAAACCAGCAGGAAATTGTTGTGCCGAAAAATAACTTCCTTTAGGAAAAAGACTTGATAGGTATCGCACTGTGCATAAAAACAAGATATTTAGACATAGGGAAATTGACATTTCAGTCATTTCAGCTTTTTGTAGCTTGGACACGAATATAATCTCAAATATGAATTGAGTTCATATAGTTCCTTGCATAATCATATGTTGAGATATACGATTACACTAATTCCACGTACCAAATCATATGGTGAGCCAAATGTATTTTAAAACATTTTCACCTATTTTGACATGCATGTGGTCTGAATATATGCAGAAAACTATTAGATGTGTGTCTTATGTTATAGTATCAAACATTTAAAAGGAGAAAATCAGGGAAAAAATAATACTCACCTTTTTTCCTACTTTTTCAACATGCTATGAATAGAGTTTGCCTCTCACTTAACTTTAACACAAAATAAACAAGAAGACACTCCAGGATTTTTAAATCAGCTTTATGGAAATACAATACATTTCAACTATTTAAGTTATTTAATAGTGTATATTTGGTTTGTTTCCAGTTTTGAGCTATTGTGATTACAACAGCTACGTACATTTATGTACATAGTGTTGTATTGACACATGTTTTTATTATCTTTGATACATCTCTGGGAGTCAAATGGTTGTACCTTAAGGTAGGTATACATTTAACATTTTAGGTTACTGCTAAATAGCTTGCCAAAATTATTATATCATTTTACTTTCTGCTAACAGGGTATGAGATTTCCAGTTACTCCAAGTCCTCATAAACATTTTGCATTAATCAGCTTCTTTACTTTCCTCCATTCTCATGTGTGTGGAACAGTATCTCATCGGGCTTTTTAATCTGTAATTCTGATGACTAATGCTGTTGAGTATCTTTTCACATGCTCATTGGACATTTATATTCTTTTGTGAAGTATCTGCTAAATGATTTGCCCATTTTCAAATGTTTGCCTTCTTCCTATAGAGCTGTAACAAGACTATCTTCTGGATGCAAGCCCTTTGTCAGATTTATCATTTTAAATATTTTCTCCTCTTTTGTGACTTGCCTTTTGATTTTCTTTACAGCCATTCCAAAGAGCAAATATTTTTAACTTGAATACAGTCTAATTTCTCAAGCTCTGAGGTAAATTTGAAACAGTTGAAAATTATGTTTCTTAAAGCTGTCTAAATATGTAGATATTCTGGTTTCTCATTCAAATGTGAGCTTATCCTGTTCAGATTTTTATAACACTTTTTTCCTTCCACCATTTCCAACCTGGTTAGCTATATTTTACCTCACCAGGGCAAGAGAACACAAACTTCTGTTAGCAGCCAACACTCAGATGACTAATGAATTCACAAACTTCCTACAAAAGCAATAAAGGAAGGCAAAGTAAAATGGACTGTTTCATTTTTTTAAGGCTTTTGCCCATTTGATTAGGCCCAGAAATTGGTTGAGTGGGTGAAAATAGTCAGAAACAGGACCACTTAAAAGCATGGCAGAAAGAGAACTCTGTAGCCATAGCAAGTATCATAATTTGAAGCAAATAAAATTAAATCAATACAAAAAAAAAAGAGTAAGCATGAATAAATAGCACAAAATGATAGATGAAAAAGAAAAAGTACACCAAATGCCCACCTTCAGGGAGGAAATATTTTGCATGGTTTCACATAAAGTACTTCAATCTGAAAAAGTCTACATATACATCAATTCTATCACAAAGTGCATAGTCATAAAACATAACAAGATATAAGAGGGTCCAAGTGGACTAACAAGTTAATCATGAAAAATGAAATAATTATATTATTGAAAGTCTAGCAACAGATAATATTCTTACTCTTGATGCAATTAGATGAAACACACATATAAAAAAATCAGCTTAAAATAAAAACTTTCATTTTTTGCAGAATGAAAAATAACAAAATTAGAATATAAGAAAATTACTATTGAGATAGACCACCATCATGAATGACACCGTAACTATCTGCACTAGAAAGTTCATGACCAACCAACTACTTCAGAGGAAACAAATGGTCATTGATGTCCTTCACCCCGGGAAGGCAACAGTGTCTAAGACAGAAATTCGGGAAAAACTAGCCAAAATGTACAAGATCACACTGGATGTCATCTTTGTATTTCGATTCAAAACTCATTTTGGTGGTGGAAAGACAACTGGCTTTGGCATGATTTGTGACACTTGGATTATGCAAAGAAAAATGAACCCAAACTTAGACTTGCAAGAATGGCCTGTATGAGAAGAAAAAGACCTCAAGAAAACAACGAAAGGAACACAAGAACAGAATGAAGAAAGTTAGGGGGACTGCAAAAGCCAATGTTGGTGCTTGCAAAAAGCCGAAGGAGTAAAGGTGCTGCAATGATGTTATTTGTGCCCACTGTGGATTTGTCACGAGAAGATTAATAAATTAAAAACTTTCATGTGATAGAAAAAAGAAAATTACTATCATCAAATCTATTAAATTCTAATATAAGAAAGTTAATAAGTATAATGAATTAAAAAACTAATTATCTTATATAAAGTGGCAAGATATGAAATAAACATACATATAATTACATATACAATAAAAATCAAGGAAATTAAAATAAAACTGGTTTATAATATAGCTTGACTATCCCTAATTCAAAAATCCAAATTCCAAAATGCTCCAAAATCTGAAATTTTTGAGAGCTGACATTTTACTACAAGTGGAAAATTCTAAACCTTACCTCATGTGATGGGTCACTGTCAAAATGCAGCAAAAACTTTGTTTTATGGACAAAGTATTGAAAATATTATATAAAATTACCTTCAGGCTGTGTGTATAAATCACACAGGAAACACAAATGAATTTCATGTTTACACTTGGGCCCCATCTCCCAGATATCTCATTATATACATTCAAACATAACAAAATCTGAAAATGCCCATCTGTCGTCAGTAGAGACTAGCATTGAGTCCCAGTGATGTACTGGGGTGATATGTCAGTTACCTGGTGGTAGGTTGATTACATTGGACTGGTCTCCTCATGGAAGAGGCAGCAGTTGGTTCTTACTGTAACGGATACTTACTTTCTATATGGATTTCCTTCCCTGCATACAGTGCTTCTACCAGAACTACCATTTGTGGATTTACAAAATGCCTTTCCAACCATCATAGTATTATCTCACACAGCTATGCTCTCATTAAGGAACTCACTTCACATCAAATAAAGTATAACAATGGGCCATATGCTATTGACATGGAGCAGCCACGCTTCCTTAAAACAAAAAAAAAATATTTAAAGGGCTTAAAGGTAGAGGGCAGTTTACTGCTTATAGACTAGGAATCCCAGAGTTTACAGAAGAAGAATTTGGGTAGTAACTAGGGAAAGTAGAATAGCATTATAGCTTATTATAAAGATAGTATGAGATAATATAAATTGTCCTAGAGTCTTGCTTATTAATCGGAGAGGTAAACAGCGATGAAAGGAAAGATGCATTTAGTCTTAATGGTGTGTTAGAGAAGAGAGATCTTTAAGTCAAACAGGATTTACTTGTTTTACAGTGTTTCTCACACTCCACAGCAACTTCAAACAAACAACCCAATTCTGAATAGCGCCTTTCCTCCTAAAACTTACAATTATTCAGGTTTAGGCAGAAGACCTGATGTATTTTTAAAGTTCCCCATGTGATTCTAATGTAAAGCCATTGTTGAAGCTTCTCAGTCATTGTCTAGAAATGAGTCTCAGTAATGGCGAACTGGAATTTATGTTTTTACTTGTCAGCTGGTGGAGGCAGGGTATAGAAGGACAGTCAGTCAAATGAATTAAAACATGATCCCTGTGTGTCTTCTCTTGAGAGAAGAAGGAGTATTCTATAATTCTAAGCAAGTTCAGTAAGGATTTGAAACAAAGAAGCAAATAACATGTTTGTCGGTGGGTTTTCTCATTTGAATTTTCCCAGAGTTGGTATGCTTACCAACCTCACAATAATTCTAGGCCAATATTCCCTTCTGAGACTTAATCATTTGTGTCTTTGTTGGTGGAAGATTAGTCAATGAAATAACCTGGCTCTTCAAAGATTTTGAGATTACCAGATACAATTAAAACAAAATGTAGGTCACATTAGAGAACATATATTTGGGAATGAAAAAAAGAAATGCAATATACTGAGATTCAATGGAATGCTTAGTGATATTTGTGGTAGCAAAGTATCACTAGACACATGCATAATTAAATTTTTGTTGTCCCTACCAGTTATGTGACATTAAAGATCTAGCAGTATATTATCTCCAAAAGTAAAATTGGAACCTCCAGATACTTGAAAAAGTTACATAGAATAAAATTATAGAGAAATTTTATGCTTACAGATAAAAGAATTGCTTTTGCCAGTTATATTATTATAAGTGCTTAAAAGGGACATCGATTCTTATATAAATATATGTCATTTTCAGTCATAAACTTAAGATCTTAAGTTAGGGAACAAATAGTCACGCAGACTGATTTATCAAAAAAATAGGTGTCAATGATTTAACAAAATATAATTATAAAAAAAATTAAATGAATAAAACAAAAAAATATAAAGTCATCCTATTTTCTTCGGAGCTCAGATGATTTAGAGACAAATCTAACCAATAAGAGTTTAGTTAAGCAGTACTGCTTACATTCAAACTAACTTTTCCAGTACATGAGCTCAGGAAAGCACATTCCAATTGTAATTTTCTTTCCTCTTTGCTCATTGCTCCTTTTGCTCTAGTTTATCTTTGTCACCCGAGTCTGCTTTCAGGTTGTTTGGAGGACAAATAATCCACATTTTTCTAAATCATTAAACTAGAATCATACCACTCATTTAGGTTTCTTAAATAGTTCTGCTTTTTTTGAATAGAATTATACATTTTTAAAAACACATGAATGTATATAGCTTTAAAATAATCTTTAAAAGCTTAAGACAAAGGCATGTGTTTCTCTAGCACACATTTTTCTATTACCCCTTTGTATTCCCCAGACAAAAATATTTCAATTCTTCCTAGTTTTAGTTTGCATATTGCTAAATAGTATAAATGTACTTGAATTAATCAACAGTAAATATTATTTACTTCTTGTAGTAATGAATCAACCTTTTTTTTATACCACTTGTCACTCCTCCATCTTTTCAATATCATTGTATCACAATTAGTGTAAAACTAACTTTCAGTATTTTTATTATCATTACTGGTTATTCTTTCATGCTAGACCATGTAGATTATTATTGATACATTCTGTCTTATAGACCAATCTCTTATTTCTTCTACATCATTTTTCCTCTTTTAATTTACTAGTTTTTAAAAAAAAAAAAAAAAAAAAAACATTAAATCTAAGCACAACTTTTATCTACTTCTCAATAAAATTCCTCTTGACAAAACCCAGTCTGTATTGTCTGGATGGGTTGCTATCTGGACCTTCTGTACAGTAATTATTCTAGTATTTTCTTTTTTT
The DNA here is from genome assembly GCF_037993035.2 of Macaca fascicularis. NCBI lineage: Eukaryota > Metazoa > Chordata > Mammalia > Primates > Cercopithecidae > Macaca > Macaca fascicularis. The sequence continues at coordinate 88,754,228 of NC_088380.1, read as the reverse complement.
TTTTTTCTAGGTTAACTGTTTATTGACGAAATTGATATTCTTGACTGACAAATTGGTTTCATCATATTGGCAAACCTATAAAATAGTCCTATTAAGGAATTATTTTAAAAATAAAGTTATTTCTAAGACATATTAAGATATAGCTATATTCATTAAAGCAAAACAACTGTTTTAACATTAAAAATAACAAATATAATTCTCAGTAAAAGTTCATATACATTAGTTTCTTAGCTATAATTTGTATCTAATATATAAGCTCTCTGTTTTGGAAAAAATATTTTAAAAATATAGTTGTATTATCTTTAATTGCTTCATAAAATCATAGTCTTTTTCAAGTTGCATTTTGTGATTGCTACATTTGAAATTATTGATTTTTTTCAAGTTACTATTTTCTATATAAATTATGATTTTTAAATTTGAGAATGTAACCTCTATGTTGGTAATGAGGTACCTGGTAAGTTCAAAGCAAATTCTATTATATTTTTATTTTGTAATAGTTTAATATGCAAATATTCTGGCACATATATTTTCACAGCAACTATTAAAAAAACAGTAAACTCTATTTACAGCACTTTTATTCAACAAAATTTTTATGACAAAGCTTGTCAAATAAATTGTGTCTGTTATGGAAATCTTTTAAACATCTTAACCAAATTTAGACACTGCTAAATTGTAGGCATTCTCAAGTTCATTTTATCCTAGTACATAATATAAACTTATTTAAGTAAAAAAATAAGTTCTCCATAAAAATTAAATCTTGAATGAAAGATTTCTGTCTTAGTTTGGGCTGCTGTCTCAAAATACCACATACTGGGTGGCTTAAACAACAATTCATTTCTCACGGTTCTGAAGGCTGGAAAGTCAAAGATCAAGGAACCAGCAGATCAGTTTCTGGTGAGGGCCTGCTTCCTGGTTTGCAGAACTGGTTTGATCTCATTATGTCCTCACATGGCCCTTCTTGGGTATGTGCACTTGGATGGGGGTGGTGGGGGTAGAGAGAGAGATCTGTTTCTTTTTATAACAGCATTAATCTCATCAGGAGGGCCCCATCAACATGACCTAATCTAACCCTAATTAAAGGCACTACCTCTGAATACCATCACGTTGGGTATTAGGGCTTCAGCCTAAGAATTTAAGGTGATACAAACATTTAATCTATAGCTATTTTCAACTGACTTTGAATGTAATGTTTGAATGAAAATCATCCGTTATGTTGATGATTTTACAAAGTCTAAGCCTCAAAGAATTCTAAGCTAGATAACAAAAAGAGAAAACATGGACTGTCATGCTGAAATATTTTTCTAAATTCAGCATCAGCTTTGTCACAAATATTTTAGTTCATTTTTTTTTTTTTTTTTTTTTTTAGATGAGGGTGTATTCTGTTGCCCAGGCTGAAGTGCAGTGGTATGATCACAGCTTACTTCAGCCTTGACCACCTGACCTCAAGCAGTCCTCCCATCTCGTCCTCCCAAAATGTTGGGATTACAGGTGTGAGCCACCACACCCAGCCTTAGTTCAATTTTTTTAACCCTATGTGTGTGTATAAACATTTGTAAATTTTGATTGTTAGAATGTCACATCTTTTGTGGATTCAGTTGTGAAATATGTTTCCTCCAATTTTGATTGGTAATATATTACAGTTTATATGGGCACAGTTGTGAATTATATGTGAACCACAGCCAAGTCCAAGTTTATTTGTTACATCATTTTTAAAATTTAATAAGAACATTGTGCTTTCTATGATGCTGTGCTCAACCAAAGTTTGTAATTGTGTTATCACTGTAAAAACAAATAGAATTGACCCTCACTATTCACAGATTTTGCTTTCATAAATTTGTCTGCCTATTACAGATTGAGCATCTCTTTTTTTTTTTCAATTTCTAAAAAATTAGATATTTCTTTTTTTCTTTTTTTTTCTTTTTTTTTATTATACTTTAAGTTCTAGGGTACATGTGCACAACATGCAGGTTTGTTACATATGTATACTTGTGCCATGTTGGTGTGCTGCACCCATCAACTCATCAGCACCCATCAACTCGTCATTTACATCAGGTATAACTCCCAATACAATCCCTCCCCCCTCCCTCCTCCCCGTGATAGGCCCCGGTGTGTGATGTTCCCCTTCCTGAGTCCAAGTGATCTCATTGTTCAGTTCCCACCTATGAGTGAGAATATGCGGTGTTTGGTTTTCTGTTCTTGCAATAGTTTGCTGAGAATGATGGTTTCCAGCTGCATCCATGTCCCTACAAAGGACACAAACTCATCCTTTTTTAAGGCTGCATAGTATTCCATGGTGTATATGTGCCACATTTTCTTAATCCAGTCTGTCACTGATGGACATTTGGGTTGATTCCAAGTCTTTGCTATTGTGAATAGTGCCGCAATAAACATACGTGTGCATGTGTCTTTATAGCAGCATGATTTATAATCCTTTGGGTATATACCCAGTAATGGGATGGCTGGGTCATATGGTACTTCTAGTTCTAGATCCTTGAGGAATCGCCATACTGTTTTCCATAATGGTTGAATATTCTAGTATTTTCTCTCACCATATTTTAGGAACTCCCTTCATCTTTCTTATGGTGAATTATCTGTTTCCTGAATCATCCCCCTTTTTTTTAGTCATGGTGACAGTAACTGCAATAAACATAATATAAAAAGAATTTAAATCTAGAATATGCAAATAAATACTAGAAATCCATACAAATAAACAAGTCCACTAAAAATGGTAAAGTCTTAAGACACTTTATAAGAGTAGATTTTCAAAAGACAAGCATATGAAAAGGTGGTCAACACGATTAACCATCAGAAAAATTCAAACTAACACCAAAATGAGATAACAATACAAAACCACCAGAACTGATACAATATTTAAAATTACAATATAAATGCTGGCAAGGATGTAAAGCAACCAGCATACTATTGCATTGCCAATGGTTATGTAAATTATTAAAATCATTTTGGGTAATTTTATGTCAATTTCTATTAGAGCTAAACACACATAACCCATAACCTAGCAGTATCTCCCTTAGGCATATTCCCAGGAGAATCGAGTTTATATGTTCACCAAAAGACATATACAGGAAAGTAGATAATGGCTTTACTCATAATAGTGCAAAATGTAAAACAGTCCAAATATCTCACAACAGTAGAATGTATAAATAAATCATGATTTATTTACATGATGAAATACTCCACAGCAGTTTTTTTTAGATTAAAAAATATACTATGCTTAAACACAACCACAGGAGTGAATCTAACAGACATAATGATGAATAAAAGAAACCAGAAACTGTTGAAAAAGTTTACTCTATTTAGCTGTACAAAGCAGGCAAAATTGGGTTATGGAAATATTATCTTGGTTGAGGTCATGACTTCATAGGCATACACATGTGTCAAAGTTAATCAAACTGTATAATTTAAATATGTTCAGTTTAATGCCTTTTAATCATATATCAATGAAATTTAAAATGCATAAAATCAAACATGGGCTAAAAAGTGATAAAATTCAAAGTAATGATTATTTATTCAGGAGGATATTGACTAGAAAAAAGCCCAAGAAAACTTTCCAGGGAGCTGATAACACTCTATTTATTTGTTCTGGTGTGTGTGTGCATATGTAAAAGCTCACCAAATTGTACTCAAGATTTGTGAGCTTTACCTAGTATATACTTTTTTTTTTTTTTCCTGAGATAGGGTCTCACTCTGTTGCCCAGGCTGTAGTGCAGTGGCACAATCTCAGCTCACTGAAAACTCTGCCTACCAGGTTCAAGCAATTCTCCTGCCTCAGCCTCCAAGTAGCTGGGATTACAGGCAGCTGCCACCATGCCCAGCTAATTTTTATATTTTTAGTAGAGATGGGTTTGCACCATGTTGGCCAGGCTGGTCTTGAACTCCTGAACTCAGGTGATCCGCCCGCCTCGGCCTCCCAAAGTGCTGGGATTATAGGCGTGAGTCACCACGCCCAGCCCCCTAGTATATATTTTGATAAAACCTATAAAATAAAAAGGAGTCATCTGCAGTCTGCAGTTCTCTGTCCTGATGTTAATTTATACCACGGGGAAAGGGAGGCAGAGCAAAATGGTGGAACAAAAGAATCCACTAATCACTCCCACCACCTCCAACCAAGGATGCCAATTTGGCAACATTTACATAGAAAAAAAAAAAAAACACCTTCATAAGAACCAAAAATCAGGTGAGCACTCATATTAACTGGTTTTAACTTCATATTATGGAAAGAGGCACTGAAAATATAGAAAGAATAGTCTTGAATAGCCACTGATGCCACCCCTTCCTATCCTCAGCCCCTTAAGCAGAGCACATCTCTGGCTGGGCACTGGGGGAGAGCACAGCAAATGATTGTGCAGCATTGAACTCGGTGTTTTCCTGTTAGAGCAGAAAAGAAACGAAAACAGGAACAAACTCAGCTGACGCCCACCCACAGAGGGAACATTTAAACTAGCCCTATCCAGAACAGAATCACGGATCCCAGTGGGCAGAACTTGAGTTCCTGCAAACCTCACCACTTAGGGCTACGGTGCTCTGTGTCCCTAAGTGAACTTGAAAGGCAGTCTATCCCATAAGTACGGCAACTCTTAGGTGAGTCCTAGTGCTGAACCAGGGCCAGAGAAAGAGGACTGGATTGTAGGGGGATGTGACTTACTGAGACACCAGCTGGTGCAGCCAAGGCAGTGCTGACATCACCCCTCCCATCACCCCAGGCTGCACAGTTTGTGGCTCTAAAACAGACCCCTTCCTTCCACTTGAGGAAAGGTGAAGAAAGAGTGGGGAGGACTTTGTCTTGCATCTTGGATGCCAGCTCAGCCATAGCAGGATAGGGCACTGGTCAGAGATGTAAGCCCCCATTCCAGGCCCTAGATCTTGGACAACATTTCTAGATACACGCTGGCATAGAAGGGAACCCACTTCCTTGAAAGGAAAGTACCTAGTTCTGGCAGAACTCATCATCGGCTAAATGAAGAACCCTTAGGCCCTGAATAACCAGTAGTGATACCCAGGTAGTTGGGTATGGAGGGCCTTAGGTGAACCTCTGAGACTTGATGGTTTCAGGTGAGACTCAGTACATTAGTAGCTGTGGTGGCTATGGGGCAAAATTGCTTCTGCTTGAGAAGAGAAAAGAGAAAAGCAAAGGAGACTTTATCTTGCACCTTAGGTACCAGTACGGCCACAGTGGGGTAGAGCACCAAGTAGCCTCTTGGGGTCCCTGATTCCAGGACTTGACTCTTAGATGGAATTTCTGGACCTGCCCTGGGCTAGAGGGGAGGCCACTGCCCTGAAGGGTGAGTTCCAGGCCAGGCAGAATTTAACACAAGTAGACATAAGTACCTTGGGTCTTAAGGGAACATTGGTGGTAGTCTTGCATTGCTCCTCGTAGCCTGGGGTGGCAGTGGCTATGGGGTGAGGCTCCTCTGCCTTTGGAAGAAGGAGGCAAAAGTGGAAAGGACTATGTACTGTGGTTTGAGGGCCAGCTCAGGGACAGTATACTAGAATGGCAGGTATACTTCTAAAGTGTTTTTATCCTGAATCCTGACTACCAGGTGGCACTTCGGAACACATCTGGGGCCTAGATGACTTTGCCACTCTGAAGGGAAAGACATAGGCCTGGCCTGCTGATTGTAGAACCCTAGACTCTTCAGTAAACACAGGCAGTAGCCAGGGAATGATTATAGCAGGCCTTCGGCAAGACTTAGCACTGTGATGGCTTCAGGTCTGACCCAGCACAGTCACAGTAGTGGTAGTCACAGGGATGCTTGCATCCCTCCACCTCTAGATTTAGGTAGCTCAGAACACAGAGAGAGAGACTCTGTTAGTATGGGAGAAAGTAAGGGAAGAGAACAAGAGTCTCTGCCTGGTAATCCAGAGAATCCTCCCAGATCTTGTCCAAGATCGCCACAGTGGTACTTCTACGAGTCTGCATGAACCACAGGGTTACTGGGCTTGAGGTGCCCTCTAAAGCAGTTACAGTTTAGATCACAACACCCAAGTCCTTCCAAATATCTGGAAAGCCTTCCCAGGAAGGATGGCTACAGATAATCCCAGTGAACACTGTAATAAACACCTAACTCTTCAATGCCCAGATACTGAAGAACATCTAATAACATCCACACCATCCAGGAAAATATAACTTCACCAAATGAACTAAATAAGGCACCAGGGACCTAGAGAAAGATATCAATAACCAAGTACAATAAGTTATAGAAAACCAATCATATTTAGCCCAAAAAAGATGGCCTCAAGGCATTTAATACTCAAACTTGCAAAGCTCAAGGATAAAGAAAGGAACCTTTTAAAAAAAAGCGACAAGATAAAAAAATTCAGTAACATACAATGGTCTCCAATGCATTTGGTAGTTGGCTTTTCAATGGAAATTTTACATGGCAGAAGAGAGTAACATGACATATATAAAGTGCTGAAGAAAAACAAACTTTTACCCTAAAATAGTGTATCTGCTGAAAAGTTCCTTCAAACATGAAGGAGAAATACAAACATCCCCAATCAAACAAAAACTGAGGGACTTCATCAACTCTAGACCTGTCGCACAAGAAATTCTAAAGGGAATATTTTAATTAGAAAAGGACATTAATGAGCAATAAGTAATTTCCTGACAGTACAAAACTTGAAGTAATAGTAAATACACAGAAAAACAGAATAGTATAACACAGTAACTGTGGTTTGTAAACTACTCTTATCTAAGTAGAAAGATTAAACCAATCAAAAATAATTACAACAAATTTTCAAGGTGTAGACAGTACAATAAGATATAAATAGTAACAGCAAAAAGTTAAAAAGCAGGTAGACAAAGTTAAGGCATAGGATGTTTATCAGTTTTCTTTTTGCTTGTTCGTTTGTTTATGCAAACAGTGTTAACGTATCCGCTTAACATAATGGGTTACAAGATAGTATTTTCAAGCCTCATCATAATCTCAAATCAAAAAACATACAATGGAGACACAAAAAATAAAAAGCAAGAAACTAAATCATATTGTTAGAGAAAATCACTTTCTTCTAAAAGAAGGAAATAAAGAAGGAAGAGCAGACCACAAAACCACCAGAAAACAAATAACCAAATGGCAGGAGCAAGTCCTTTCTTATCAATAATAAGTTTGAATGTAAATGGACTGAACTATCCAATCAAAAGATACAGAGTTGCTGAAAGAATGAAAAAACAAGACCCATTAATCTGCTGCCTCCAAAAAAAAAAAAAAGAAAGAAAGAAAGAAACCACTTCACCTATAGAGACACTCAGAGACTGAAAATAAAGGGATAGAAGAAGATATTTCATGACCATGAAAACCAATAAAAGAGCAAGAATCGCTATACTTGTATCAGACAAAACAGATTTCAAGACAAAAACTATGAGAAGAGACAAAGATCACTACATAATGATAAAGGCATCAATTCAGCAAGAGTATATAACAATTTTAAATATATACACACCCAACGCTGAAGCACCTCGATATATAAGAGAAATATTATTAAAGCTAAAGAGAGAGATAGGTCCAAATATGGTAATAGCTAGAAACTTCAACATCCCACATTCAGCATTAAACAGATCTTCCGGACAGAATATCAAGAAAGAAACATCAAACTTAATCTGCACTACAGACCAAATGGATCTAATAGATATTTACAGGACATTTCATCCAGTGGCTGCAGAATACACTTTCTTTTCCTCACCACATGTATCATTCTCAAGAATATATTAGGTCACAAAACAAGTCTTAAAACATTGAAAAAATTGAAATAATACCAAGCATCTTCTCTGACCACATGGAATAAAGCTAGAAATTAATAACAAGAGAAATTTTACAAATTACACAAATACATGAAAATTAAGCAATATGCTCCTTGATGACCAGTGGGCTAATGAAGAAATTAAGAAAGAAATTGAAAAAAAAAATTAAAACAAATGATAATGGAAACACAACATACTAAAACCTGTGGGATACACCACAAGTGGTACTAAGAGGGAAGTTTATAGCTATAATTGTATACATCAAAAAAGAGGAAAGACTTCAAACAACCTAATAATGCATCTTAGATAATTAGAAAAGCAAGGGAAAACCAAATCCACAATTAGTAGAAGAAAAATAAATAATAAAGATCAGAACAGAAATAAATGAATTTAAATGAAGAAAACAATACAAAAGATCAAGCAAACAAAAAGCTGTTTTTTTGAAAAGTTAAAAAAAAATGGACAAACCTTTAGCCAGACTAAGAAAAAAAAGAGAGAAGATATAAGATAAAATCAGAAATGAAAAAGGAGACATTACAACTGACACTGCAGAAATTGAAAAGATTAATAGTGGCTACTATGAGCAACTATATGCCAATGAGGTGAAAAATCTAGAAGAAATGGACAAATTCCTAGATTCATACAGCGTACCAAGATTGAACCAGGAAGAAATCCAAAACCTGAACAGACCAATAATAAGTGACAAAACTGAAGTCATAGTAAAACGTCTCCCCGTAAAGAGAAGCCCAGGACCTAATGGCTTCCCTACTGAATATTATCAAACATTTAAAGAAGAACTAATACCAATCCTACTGAAACAGTTTCAAAAAATAGAGGAGGAAAGAATACTTTGAAACTCATTGTTTAAGGCCAGTATTACCCTGATACTAAAGCCAGACAAACACACAGCAAGAAAAAGAAAACAACAGGCCAATATCTCTGATGAATATTTATGGAAAAATCCTAAACAAAAATCCTAAACAAAAGTACATTAGAGGCCAGGATTCATGGCTCCAGCATTAGTGGCTCATGCCAGTAATCCCAGCACTTCGGGAGGTTGAGGCAGGGAGATCACCTGAGGTCAGGAGTTCCAGGCCAGCCTGGCCATCATGGTAAAACCTTGTCTCTCCTAAAAATATAAAAATTAGCCAAGTGTGATGGCTCACGCCTGTAATCTCAACTACTTGAGAGGCTGAAGCACTAGAATTGCTTGAACCCAGGAGGCAGAGGTTGCAGTGGGCCAAGATCATGCCACTGAATTCCAACCTGGGAAACAGAATGAGACTCTGTCTCAAAACAAACAAACACAAACAAAAAACATATTAACTTATTCATCATGATAAAGTTGGATTTATTCTAGAAATTCAAAGATGGTTCAACATACACAAATCAATCAATGTGGTGCATCATATCAACAGAATGAAGGAAAGAAACCATATGATTATTTCAACTGATGCTAAAAAAGCATTTGATAAGATCCAACACCTCTTTGTGATAAAAACCCTCAAAAAACTAGGGATAGAAGGAACATAGCTCCACATAACAAAAGCCATATTTGATAGACCCACAGCTGGTATCATACTTAATGGGGAAAAACTGAAAGCCTTTCTTCTGGGACCTGAACCACAAGAAGAATGCCCACTGTCACCACTGATTATTCTTGTTTGCAGATGATATAATCTGATATTTGGAAAACCCTAAAGACTCCACAAAAAAACTATTAGAACTGATAAGCAAATTCAGTAAAGTTGCAGGATACAAAATCAACATACAAAACCAAGTAGCATTTCTATATGTCAACAGTGAACCATCTCAAAAAGAAATTAAAAAGTAATTCCATTTACAATAGCCACACATAAAATTAAATACCTAGGAATTAACCAAAGAAAGGAAAGATATCTATAAAGCAAACTATAAAAAACTGATGAAATAAATTGAAGAGAAAATAAAAACATGGAAAAATATTTCATGTTCATGAATTGGAAGGATCAATATTGTTAAAATATCCATGATAGCCCAATCTACAGATTCAATGCAATATCTAACAAAATACCAACAACATTCTTTACAGAAACAGAAAAAAACTATTATAAAACTTATATGAAACCAACAAAGTCCCAGAATAGCCAAATCTATCTCAGGCAGCTCATTAATGAATTTGTAAATTTGTGAGTTTGCTTATATAATCATATGGCCTTTAGCCTTAGACATTTTGGTATACAAAATCCTTATAGCAGACACATATATATTCACATATACATGTACATGTATATACATACATATGTACACATACATTTATGTATACAAACAGTATGTGTATATATGTGTGTTTGTATATATGTGTGTGTGTATGTGTGTGTGTGTATATATATATGAAAAACTAAGTTAGTATATAACATTGAAGTAAATGTTATTTATTGGTCAAATATCATGCCATAACATTAAAATGTTGCCCAAATGAACTAAATTTTACCTCACTAATAAGATAGTAAATAAAATTAAACATCAAACATAGCACTGGGAAAAAAATATGTAGAGAGATACAGAGGAAATTCAAATACTGTTTTAAACAATTTCAACAATCTTGACACTGTTTTCTAAAAATGCTAAAAGATTACTCTTTTATAAATATGATTCTCTAAAATCACTGAAGCAGGGAAGTACACAAGTTAACTATAGGAATGGAGTGATGGCCAGCATCCTGAGCATTGTTTGAATTGCCACTCGATGTAGATATCTCGTCTTGAAAAAAATTTGGTTGGATAGAACTCCTATTAGAGTCTGTACGTAATAAATGCCGTTGAGCAAAAATAAAAATTATAGGTAAAAGGTGGTAGCAATTGAAATAATCTTATAAAATAACATTTTGAAATACAATGTTTTTGCTACTGCTATTTTCTCTCAATAAACAATACAGTACAGTACATTAAATTATAGTCTTAGAGTTCCTCTGTTACATTTTCAATTTATTTAAAGTGACAAATGGAACAACTAAAATCGCCAAAGCAGCCTCTCCTTTCCTTCTGCCACATACTTTTCCTTTGCTTTCTATTTAGTTATTTAACAGAGTTTTTCTACAATATAGAAATTTTTCATCACAGCCTATGCAAAACCTACTCTTGGGAGGACATTTCACAACTCACCACGGGTTTTTTCGTTTCTTTTTTTTTTTTTTTAAGACTTTTGAAATAACGCCAATTATTAAATCATGTTTACAGCGACTGTAGACTGAACATATACTACAAGATTTTGAAGTCTCATAAAAATTAAAGTCAATTAGTAAACCCAATAACTGCACACTGACCTTTCAAAAACAATAAATTTATATTTGGCTTTTCCATAAAAAAAATGGAATAATACTCCCTACAGACCTTACAGTAGTAGTAATGATGCAGTACTTATTGTAATTATGAGAAAAACCAAGTAATAGAGATTAGATAAAGATTTCATTTTTCTTGAAAAGCAATGCTGTATTAGTCCGTTTTCACACTGCTATAAAGTCATACCTGAGACTGGCTAATTTATAAAGAAAGGGGGTTTAATTGACTCACAGTTCCACATGGCTGGGGAGGCCTCATGAAACTTACAATCATGGGGGAAGGGAAGAGGCACATCTTACCTGGTGGCAGATGAAAGAAGAGAAGTGAGCAGGAGAAATGCCAGATGCTTATAAAAGCATCAGATCTTGTGGGAGCTCACTGGCTCACAAGAGAACAGCATGGGGGAAACCACCCCAATGATCCAATCACCTCCCACCTTAGTCCCTAACACATATTACAATTTGAGATGAGATTTGGGTGGAGACATAGAGCCAAACCATATCAAATTCCGATGATGTGCCACACCTTGCCAATAAGTACATGTGTTGGAGAAGAAGAATATGTTACAGTAAAAACTAAAATAAAATAAGTAAGTAAATAAAAATAAACCCATCCTTTCATTGTCACAGAAATCTGGATGCACCTAAACTTGGCAAGGAAATAAATAAATTTTGGAATACAAGATGAACCACACCTACTAGTTAATTCTTGGTGTTCTAAATAATCTCAAAACATTATGTGTATCAATTTCTTATTGTTGTTGTAACATGTTATCACAACCTTAGTGGCTAAACGCAGCACAAATTTCATTATCTTAACAGTTCTAGAGGTCAGAAGTCTTAAAATCAAGGTGTTGACAGGACCATGTTCCTCATGAAGACTCTAGAGAATAATCCATTTTTGTACCTTTTCCATCTTCTAGAGGCCACCCACATTCTTTACCTTGTGGCCTCTTCCTCCATGTTTAAAGTACATAGTGTAGTATCTTCTTACCTCTCTAACCTCTGCTACTCTGCTAGTCCCTGTTGTGTTGCTATACAGGAGTAGCTGAGGCTGGGTGATTATAAAGAAAGAGGTTTATGTGGCTTATAGTTCTACAGGCTGTACAGGAAGTATGGCATCAGCATCTGCTTCTGCTGAGGGCTTCAGGGAACTTCCACTCATGTCAGAAGGGAAAGGAAAAGCAAATGTATCTCATGGTGAGAGAGGAAGCAAGACAGAAGGGAGCATTAGAGAAGGAGGATATGCCAGCCTCTTTTAAACAACCCAATCTCACCTGAACTCAGAGTGAGCACTCACTCATCTCACTCATCATCAGGACAGTACCAAGCCATTAAGGAGGACTTCACCTCCATGACCCAAACCCCTCCCACTAGGCCCACCTCCAGTACTGGAAGTCACATTTCAACATAAGATCCGCAGGGGATAACCATTCAAATCCAAACCATATCAGCCTTCATCTTCATATCTTCATTGACTCTGACTCTTTAGTCCCCTCGTGTAAAGACCCTTATAATTGTAATTATGTTGGGCCTACTCAGATAATCCAAAATAATCTCCCTTCTCAAGATCCTTAATCATACCTGCAAAACCATGTAAGGTGACATTTTCACAGTTTTGAGGGATTAGGACATGAATATTTTGGGAGGGGGCATTATTCAGCCTACCACACTATGTAAGAAAATATGATACTGATATTTAACTAAGAATGAAATTTCTTAATTTTCCAGTGTGTTTTTTCTATCAATATTCTAAACGTTTTCAGCATCTGCTATTGAAGCCTGTGGAAGTCTGGGTTTGCAGTTCAGGAAAATTCAGCCCATTTGATTTGTTTCAATAAAGGAACTCTTTGAGCTAAAATTATTTGCTGCTATTAGAAGTTATATTACCTTCAGATCAAGAGCATGCAATTTATTACAGTAAGGGCAAATAATGTCAACTCTCAAAGTCAATTTTCTTTAAATTTATGTTATTAAAGTGTGAGTTGATGCTTACCTGTACATCTGGCTTCTGCTGTGATTATTAGTCTTTTTCTTCTTCTCACTGAACTATTGTGTATAAAACTCAACTCCCTCAATCAATTTCTGCCCTAGTTCCACTCACACCAAGTATTTCAAAATTAGAGTTGTAACCAAGAAGGCCCAACACCCGCCTCAAGGCCTGAGATATTCAATGTCCCTCAAATTCTTGTATTTTTGTTCTCATCTGATGTCTCTCCATGTATTCTCAGAAGCAACACAAACCTCTCCCACTGTTCTGCACAACACAGCTATTTGTTTCATCAAATCTAGTGGAAATTAGCAAAGATTTTTCTTTAATTCCAAGCAATTTGCCAAATTAAATAAATTTTTCTCTGCCACATTTTGCCTAATACATTCAATTTATTTAGCAATGATTGAGGCAGATGAGAAAACCATAAAATACTCACTGCTTACTTCTTCCACGTAGATGGAATAGTTTGCTAAAAGTAGTAAACACTAGCAAGGTGTTAATGGCTGTGACACACGGAGTCAGACTTTAAGTCTTTGCTCATTCATATGAGTGACTAGGTATTAAAATAATTCATTGTCACAGAGTTTTACAGACATGAAATTTCAGTTGTGAACTATAATGGAAGAAACACATCATCATTAAATAATTTTCACACTATTAAATATTTAATGATGTCCATCATAATTGGACAATCCTTTCAAGATTTTTATTATAATAATTAAGTATCTTCTTTAACTACCCTACATAATTGCTGAAATAATCAGAATACTAATGCAGTTTTTTTATTTTCAAAAAGTATATTAAAATCATCTTCCTTGACAAATATTAAATGTTTGTTACCAATACACTTTGAAATGAAAAAGATATCTATAAATACAATAAAATGTCTTTGGTTTCCATTTCAATTAATTTTATATTATTATTTAATTTCTCAATTATAGTCATGGTAGCTAAACTAATGCAAAATGGTTTATGCATTTCACTTCTCAAGAAATAATGAAACTCTTCCAGAATTTTGAAATATGTAAATATTTTGGCATATATGATGATTGGCTATCCCAAATTATCCACATTCAAATTCTCCTTTGATTTCCTCTTATTATAATGATGCCAAATGCTAAAATATTTACCTTCCCCCTACTCTTGCAGCTGGCTCAGTCAAGGCTCCAGTTCTAAAAAATGAACCATAAGCAGAAACTGCAAGAAAAGGGTCTTGAGAACTTAATCCAATGTGCTAACACTGGATTTCTTACATCCGTCTTTTTCTTGTGTGAGATACATAAAGCCGTTATTTATTTAAGTTGACAGTTTAAGTTTATTTTGCTTACATCTGAATAAAATCCTGATATTGGTTTTATTTACTCTTTTATGTCAATTCTTCCAAAATTCTATATGTGTGTGTCTGTGCAATGTATGTCTATATGTGTGTATGTCCACACATATTTACACACATACAGGTAATCACTAGAGAAAATACATTGCAAAAAAAAAAAAAAAAATCTTTTGCATTTATAATTTTTTGTGATAACTTTCTAAAAAGAAAGCCACAGAGAGGTGAGAGATGCTGTATATAAATCCATAAAAATAAATATATGCCATTCAAATAAGTCATCTGTAAGGATGACATTCCTGAATGTTTTCCTCAAGTTCACTTCTGTGTACCCTGAGCCACTTCATTTAAAGCCCTAGTGCTCTTATGAATCTAAAACATTGTCCTGAACAAGAGTAGTTGCTCTATGAGCATGCTCTATATTTTTGAGTTCAGTATGCATGGGACATTAAAAAGTATAAATTGAGTTTAACAAAATTTAATTAATGATTTTATTTTCATTTTATCTGTATCTGTATGTAACACTAAACTTATTCATAGTCATTTGTGCTTATATGAGCCATTTAATAATAAATATCTAGAAAGTAAACTTTTAATCCTACTGCAGTAATTACTAAAGTAATTGACTTATGAACCTTTAGAAAACTCTACTTAAACCTAAATGGCATCCTGAAATAAAGTGTGCCTTTTTGACCTATTTCTTTCAGAACTTCTTTATTTCTTAGTAAACTCAGATATATTGTTTTGACTATAATAGCTCAACTCTACCACATCAAATTGTACTAATCCGAATGTCACCATTACACTGTAGCTCATCATTTCATTGAGGTTCTTCTACTATATGTTTAAAACCCTGCTAAATACTTTACCTGAAATTTGTTTTAGTTCTTAAAATTATCTAGATAAATTGCTTAAGAGATTTTAAGCAATTTGTCAGGTCTCTCATGACTAATGAGGGACCAATATAGAATTTTAATGAGCTGTGACTCTAGAAGGAACTTTATAAAACTCTACGCCATAACAGCTCTGTCTTGCAAAAATTGCTTTCCCCTTTTCATAGGAATTCACACATTTTACCATTGCTATATTTCACAGGGTCTATGCTCTACTTTTTCAATGATTCTATAAAACAGCTTCAGTGCTTTGGAGAAATATTGAACTCTTCTTCCTTAAAATATCTCTATCCAATTTGAAGTTTTACAAAAGGGGGTGCTTCAATAACTCTTTCTTTGACATAACCTATTCTTCATTGCTGTTTTGATGCTAAAATAGGCTTGTCAAACTCTGTCTACCAACTCAAGTCATTTCTGCCAACAGAGAGGTACACATTAAAATAAATTAAAGTATGATAGCTATAGTAACTTTAAAACTTTCTCCTAACATGCTTTTTAAGTTTTAGAGTTTGGCATTTCATAACAATATAGTGTTCTTTCAGAAATGTTGTCAATTTCTGCTACTCTCCTGGTTTCATCTTATCTACAAATTAAGTTATTGACAGGTTTTATATAAAGTTTCTTGAACTATTTCATATTTTCACAGTGTTGGCAGTGAGTATGCTGAGCCTACAGAAAGCAAAGGTAAAGGATTTGGAATTCAGAGCCTCTTATTTATCATTCAAAAAGGCAAGATCCACTTTTGCTTCTAATTCTTTATGTTTTATGGGAAAATAGCTGTGAATTCTGGTAGTTTTTAAATCACTTAATAGTTCCAAATATGTCTTTATAATTTTCTGGAAACAAAGTCAACAAGTTATTTTCTTATAATTTTGAATTATAACATTCTTAAGACTTAGACAAGTAGTTTCAAGAATGCTGAATAAGAGTTACATAAATTAAACATAGGCAGAAAAATATTCATTTAGGCACATGTATTTTTGAAATTTTCAGGTTTATCACCAATACATAGATGTACACATGTACAATGTACATATGCATATACATATATGTGAATATGTGTGTATCTATGTATGCAAACACATAGACACAAACACATGCACATGCTGAAGGATAAGGTAAGGCAAAAAATTCTACCTATTTTGCATCAGTACCTGATCCATAGAACAAGTCATTAATCTGTCTACTTCACCCATCTTCATTTTTCATAAAACATGTATAGACTGCTTAAAATATGTACTTTAAGTTTCAATCCTCAACTAATTTCAAACCACCGTCTCACACATATAGGTATTAAAAAATCTCTATACACTATAAGGCACTATTTTATAGTGGCATCTAGCACAAATTCTAGGGGAAGGCTACCTAAGTTTGAAATCATGTTTGTCGTTTACTGATTGCATGACACATGGGAAGTTACTTACACTCACCTAGCTCAGTTTCTGCATCTGTAAAACAGAAACAGAAACACATACTTCTCCTTTTGAAGGTCACAATCTGAACGGTGTGCCCTTTACTTCCACCCACAACCCATTGGTCAGAATTTAATCACACGGGCACAGCTCACCACAAGCATTGCCAAGGAAATGTGCTCTTTATGTTGAGTCAAATATGCCTCAAAATAAAATAAAGAAAGAACTAATGCTAGGTGACAAACATGAGTCTATTTGTCTTAATGCAGTAGCAGAAAATCATTATTTTAAACTATTAGCCAGATCTTGCCATTCTTTTATTCAAAACTTGGGAATAGCTAGTTCTCACCTCACTTAGATGAAAGCCAAAATCTGGCAGGAATTGCTATATCTAATATTAAGACTTGATAAATGTTTAAAAGCTGAGTCTCTAGGATAAGAAAATGTATGTATGTGTGTGTTGGCAAACAAATACACACGTATTTGTTTGTTATGAAGTTCACTAATCTAAAAGTCTTGTAACACAGTTTACAAACAATAATAAAATATGCTTTTTTTTTTTTTTTTTGAGACTGAGTCTCGCTCCGTTGCCCCGGCCTGAGTGCAGTGGCACCATCACAGTTCACTGCAGCCTGAGTCTCCCAGGCTCAAGCTATCCTCCCACATCAGCCTCCTGATTAGCTGGAACTACAGTCACACACAATCATGCCTGGCTAAGTTTTTATTTTTTTTTTTTAGTAGAGATGGGAGTGTTCCTATGTTGCCCCTAGGCTGGTCGAAAACTCCTGGACTCAAGCAATCCTCCTCCTTAAGCCTCTCAAAGTGCTAGGATTACAGTGGTAAGCCATGCCCAGTTGGCATTATTCTTTATTGGAAATTCCATACCTTTATAACTTCAGATTGAATTGCTATTTCTCCCAAATTCCACTGTTTAATAATTATATTACCAACAGTAATTCTCAAATTCAGGCTAAGAATAAATGTTTAATCACTATCCAACTCAACTTACTAGCCTCTCATGTCATTGACAAACAAGTGCATTTTTGACGAGAATGCTGGTTGGTATTTTTGTCTATATTAATGATAAGACAAAAGTAAAACCATGAAAACATGCCAGAACTTCTCTTAATAGTCAATGATGTGAGTTCTTTCTTTGATACATCAGTAATCCTTTTTGAATGCTAGTAGAAAATTTCCTCATTTTTTGCATTATCTTCAATGCAGCCACAGTTTTAGCTGCATTACTAAGTTTTCTCCATCATTTTATCCATCACTTTCTTAAACCAAGAGATAATAAAGTAATACATCTGTAACTGATCTGCAGCATTTGACAATTTGCATGCTTTAAACACTCTTGCAATGGCCAATTGTATACCACCAACATGACATCTCTGAATGGAATGTTGAGATGTGGAGTAACGCACAATTATGTAGTATGTAGTACAGGAATTTTTTTTTTTTTTTTTTTGAGATGGAGTCTGGCTCTGTCACTCAGGGTAGAGCACAGTGGCATGATCTCAGCTCACTGCAGCTTCCACCTCCTGGGTTAAAGCAATTCTCCTGCCTCAGCCTCCTGAGTAGCTGGGACTACAGGTGCGCACCACCACACCTGGCTAATTTTTGTATTTTTTTTTTAGTAGAGACGGAGTTTTACCATCTTCGCCAAGATGGTCTTGATCTCCTGACCTCGTGATCTGCCCACCTCGGCCTCCCAAAGTGCTGAGATTACAGGCATGATCCATCACGCTCAGCTCTTGTAGTACAGGATTTTCACCATATTCACAAAATAAATGTAAATAACTTCAAGATCATATGTGATAGTAAAATATAGTTAAATAGGAAAAAATGAGTTTTAAATATTGTCCTTGTTTTTTTTTCCTATAATTTGTTTAATTGTAAGTTTATATAATTAAATTTTTTAAATGGAAACATGGAAATTATTACAGAATTTCCAAGTCACCCCATTTTTATTTCACGCTTTAATCAATCATTCTCTACATAAGGGAAGGGACAATAACTCTCGGTTTTAGAATCCAATATACTGTAAAAATGCAAAATAATTTTTACATTTCTAAAGAGTATGCAACAGGAGTAATATGGTATCTATTTTCCAGTCATCTCTTCAGTATTATGTCAGTGCCAAGTGAAGTTGCCTTTCCATATCAAGCATTCATTAGATTTGTTGACTAGTATTATGATTATCTTATACTTCCCAACATCAAGTATATTATAGAGAATGTAAGCAAACACAAGTGGCTAAAAGTATCAAATTTATTTCTCAAAAAAGATCATGTTTAGAGATCAAACTCATACATGAACATGTATTCATTTTTAAAGGATGATATTTCCTACATTGGCTTTATTGGCCTATAAGTCTTATAAATCAGATGAGGCATTCTTCTTTTGTTTTAGCCATAAGCAGAGTCTCACATTTTTCACTCTTCTACCTCATAAACTCCAGCAGATTGGGTTATAAATACTAAACTAGGGGATCTGCTGCCGAATAATACTGGCATCTCTGCCCTCACTTTTCAATTGCAATTTTTTTTTCTTTAGAGGACTTCTATCTTACTCCTACTCCTGTCCTTTCATACCATAGCCTGCAGGCAAAGTTTCCAAGCAGTCACTAACACTGACACTTTCTTCATCATTTCCCCAATGATGCAGATCAAATCCAAGAGTCATGCAAATGTTGCAACAATCAGAAAATACAAGGACTCAATAGAAGTGTATTTCCATTGCAAGAGTCTGAACTTGGAAAAGGTCCAGTCACTGGAATTGTGCAAGGTAATCTTTTGGTGATAGGATTTCAGTTTTTTAAACATTTGGAAAGTGAAAGGGAAATAAACCTTAGCAAATCAGTTGAGATCAGTACTAGCCTTTTAGAATAAACAGTTTTGATGTCTGATCTCTTCGATTAAAACTATGTGACCATTAGAAAGTCACAAATACCCTGTATTTCAGTTATTTCATTTGTTTTAGAAAAAAAGTTTGGAAGTAGATATTCTAGAATATCCTTCAGCCCAGTAATCTTACATAAATACTATTATATTTTAATATAAAAGTCTATAGTGGCACAACTGGGAATAACAGAAAGTTTCATGCCTTCAGGAAGAAGATAGGAAGCCAACCCAATCTTTTTGTTAAATAACTGAGTCTAATGAAATGTTATGCTATGGTAATACTTTTGTAACCAGAGACATTCCTTAACAATTTGTGATTAAGCAAAATTTGTGCCTGTAACATTTCTCATCTTCTTTTCAATGGCTTCTTTCCCAAATGGCACTGCATTTATGGCTTGCATTCCACTAATAATTAATCATTCTAATATTGTAGCCAGAAACTGACTCTTCTGAGTAATAACTTACATATATGTCTTATGTAACAATTAACAAAGTAAGTGTTATTGTTTCTTAATATGGAATTGTCACTATTTGCAAAAGAGAATTTGTAGGATCAGAAACATTAGCAGATAACACATGGTTATATGGCTTCTGAAGGATAAAACTGAAAATGAACTCAAGATCTTACAACTACAGTTGATGGTTAGCATGCTGCCTCCAGATTCAAAGTGTTTTGATGGCTTCAACCCCTGCATAACAGGATGGATTCATGAAATTTATTATAGATACAGGGTCTATACAGTGTTTAGTAGGAAATAAGCTTCAGTGATTTCTATGTTAAAGGTTTGGTAAAACATAAGATGATAATTACAACTGCACTAACAATTCCTAAAGGACAAGAAAAAATAGATAGTGTATAAAAGGTGCCAATGACCTGGTATCAACCAAAAGCTAAGTCCTGTCCAGGTTTTAAATGTATATAGCCCCTGGGTGATCCCTGAACAAGGTCTTTCTTTTTTTTTTTTTTTTTTTTTTTTTTTTGAGACAGAGTCTTGCTCTGTCACCCAGGCTGAAGTGCAGTGGCAAGATAATGGCTCACTGTGGCCTTGACCTCCTGGTCAAGCGAACTTCCCACCCCAGCCTCCTGCGTGACTGAGACTACAGGCATGTACCACTTTTGTCAGTTAATGGTTTCTAGTTTTTGCCAAGACAGGGTCTCACCATGTTGCCCAGCTTGGTCTCAAAGCCTGAGCCATTCTTCTTCCTTGACTCATATATAAAAATGTAAAAAAATATTAAAAAGGTTATTGAAATTTCTAACTACAAAAAAAGAATATATTTAGCCTCAATATCAATGAACTCCAAAAACAGGAAAAAGGGGCCACTATGTTAGAACTAGTTATTTTTAACCCTGTTCACATCTGAAAATTGAACAAATAAATGTATGTGTGTTTGTGTGCTTGTGTGTGTGTGTGCGTGTGCATGTGTGTATCTCCCTGTGCTACCATTTAAAATTAAACTAATCATCAATCTGGAAAGAAAAAAAATAAAACTACCTATGATCCAGCAATTTCACTACTGGGTATACACTCAAAGGATATAAAATCAATATGTCAAAGCTATATCTGTACTCCTATGTTTATCATAGCACAATTCATGATAGCCAAGTTATGAAATCAACTCAAATGCTCACAGACAGATAAATGGATAAAAAAAATGTGGTATGAAAATCCTGTCACTGACAGCAACATGGATGAACCTGTAATATATTAAGTGAAATAAGCCAGACACAGGAAGACAAATACCCTGGATCTCACGTATATTGAATCTAAAAGGTGAAACTTGTGGAAGGAGAGAGTAGAATGGAGTTTACCAGGGGCTCAGGTGAGTTGCTTGGGGTATCAGAGCGACATTGGACAAAGGGTAAAAAAAAATTAGTTAGGAGGAATAAGCTTAAGAGATCTATTCTACATATGATGACTATAATTAGTAACAATGTATAGTATACTTAAAACTTCCTGAAAGAATAGATTTCAAATGTTACCACAACAAAAAAATAAGTATGTGAAGTAATGCACATGTTAATAGCTTGATTTAGGCATTTTACAATTTATATAGATTTCAAAACATGCAATACAGCATAAATATATACATTTTTATTGGTCAGTTATAAAAATAAATAATTTTTTTAAGTATGTGTTATTTGCTCACATATATAACTTCTAGTGTATTGTTGAATGTCTTAGTCACGTTAATATATAATTATTTTAAAAAATAATATGGAAAAATAGTTGAATTTTCTGCTTAGTGTATACTAGACAAGACAGAAAGATGAAACATGTTGCCTAATGATGCCAAATAAAGCAGGCCTTCTACCAGGACTATATTATGATCTATTAAAGGATCTAAAACTGAGCTTGAATTTTTTAAGTGTTTTTGATTGTGATTTAAATTTTCCCTTTACCTTGCTCTGAAAATAATATAGCAAATGAAACCCAAAGACATGTATCAACCCATGATCCAAGACAAAGATGTTACAATTATCTCGGAAAATAAATTGAGACATAGTGGTTAGGCTTTTTAATAACTATTTTAGTTGGATCTTGAAATATCTTTAATAGTTTCGCTTAGGCATGGGCAGAAATGGTCTTCGGATTAATGATGTTCCTGATGTTCCTTGATGTTTCTTACTCCTTGAATTAATGAGATGGAACAAACTGCTGCAGTCAGCAACAAAAGTAAATATTGTACATCAATTCAAGGGGAAACTCAACAAGTTTTCTATAAGGAAGAAATGCAGCAAAGTTATTGCAACTATGTTTTGTTTTGATGTTCATTTGGAGGCCCAGAAAATAGGATAACCATGCTTTAGCTTATATTTCAGCAATCAATCATATAGTTTATATTCTTCATCTATATTACTTTGCATATTCTGACGGTTTTTGTTTTACCATTTGGGGACCTCATTGTTCAGATAAGTATATGCAAAATTAATAATTATTAAAGAAACAGTTTCAGAGAGACATTTATCATCCAAGTTTCTATTAAGTTAAATAGTAAAGATAAAGTAATATCTTGTGGAATCATATTTGGTGGAAATCTTTGATTAAAAATATACACTTTTTAATTTTAACCCTATCTTGAGTATTTTAAATAGAATAAATGCTTCTTGGCTATATTGCTTCTGTAAAAACCTTTGACTATTTAATAGAGAAAAGAAAATCATGAGCATCATGGAACAAAAGTTATTTTCACTGCATATTATTGGTGATAGAAACTTAGAAATTTATTTTCACTTGTGCTACATTTCATAAAAATGTTTTTGCTCTCCTAAGATATCTATATTTAAATATAGATAGTATCCTTTCTTATGCATCTATTATAAGAATAACTATCTATTCTAAGAATAAGAATTTTTTTTAAAATTAATGGTAGTAGCTGTGAAAGATCAGTAGTATAATTAATAGTTTAAAATGTACTTTGGTATAAATTGGAATTAATTTAATTTTAACATCACAAGCAGAATATTATATTGCAGCCCTGTATCATTAGTATAATTTTAATAAAATGTACTAGAGTATACTACATATGGCAAATCAGGTGACAGATCAGCAAATTGTTTCTGATTTCCTCCTGGGTATCACAGACTACATTTTCAGGACCCCTTACAGGTGTAACCATGTGACTGAGTGCTGGCCAGTGACATGCCAATGGACATGATGTATACCATATCTACAGGTAATACACAAAATGATTATGCAGTCCTCCAAACTTAATTTCATCTGCGAGACAGAAGATTTAACTGGAGACTCCTGGAGTCTAGGGTTAGACAGAGTTACTTGATAGAAACCTATACTCCAGAATGACTAGATGGAGCAAAACCACCACCCATGCCCTGCCCTGTTAATTTGTACTGGTCAATAAAGTAAACACAAAGTTTAGTTGTGATAAAACATGGAGATTTTGTGATTGTAACTGTACTAAAGTTAGGTATGCTAACAAATACTGTGAGAAATGTAAGTAGGATTCTGATCAGGAAAATAAGCCTACAGGATTCAAGGTCCCATTCCTCTTAACCCACTGGCCCTGTGAGGCAATTGCTGCTATCTGAATTCCATACAAATTTGTCCTCTTTTCCAACAGTAGTGTAAACTCTATGTTAAAGCCCTAGTATTTAGTACATAGCAAAATTCTATATTTCCTAGTATTCCTTGGAGCTGGCTGTGAGTCTAAGTGCCTGCGGACTGATCTGGAGCAGAAAATACATGTATAACCTGCAGGTATTCTTAAAAACCTTTCTTGCTTTTTATTTTTGTATAGGCTGAGTCTTGGACTTGGCAATGTACCAGCTTTTACCACATAGATTAAGAAATAACATCCTGGCGAGGTGTGGTGGCTCACGCCTGCAATCCCAGTACTTTGGAAGGCCAAGGTGGGTGGATTACAAGGTCAGGAGTTTGAGACCAGGTTGGCCAACATGGTGAAACCCCGTCTCTACTAAAAATACAAAAATTATCTGGGCGTGGTGGCATACACCTGTAATCCCAGCTACTCAGGAGGCTGAGGCAGGAGAATTGCTTGAACCTGGGAGGTGGAGGTTGCAGTGAGCCAAGATCATGCCACTGCACTCCAGACTGAGCAACAGGGCAAGACTCTGTCACCAAAAAAAAAAAAAAAAAAAAAAGGTTGAATTTTTTTTTGTCCCTAAATGACAGTGTGGCCTAGAGAAGGAAACAAATTGCTGTCCTACTAATGCTACAGTATATTTTGGCCTCATCAGTATGGCAACTGAACATCTATCCTAACAAATAAATACATCTTATATATCAAGATAGTTTACCTCATTTGTTCAACTCTGAATTTAGATGAGCAAGTTTCAGAAATGACTCCTGAATTTCTAGTATACCAATTTATCTTAAACCCCGTTGTCCGCTGACTTGGGTTGACTAATATTTCTGATTAGTCTCCTTAATATATTGAAAAGAAAAACCACCATGTTCTCTTGAATGTTCCAGAATAGACAATATTTTGTCCATACGTGCCTTTTTTCCCCCTCTTCTTCTGAATAATTGTCCTCTACGACATTTCCCTCTTTTCCATTTACAAACTTCTTAAAAATATATGCCTTTAAGCTGTTGTAAGAAAATTTCTTGACTCCATTGGTATAGTATAATGGTCCATGAACACTATAGGATAGAAAAGGAAATAATTGGGGAATTACTTAATTTTTTAAAAAATTTTGATGTAAATAAGATACAAAGGAAAAAAAATCACTAATCTTGTTGATATAGACAATTTACAGAAAAGAGATGACCAGAAAGTAGAAAAGTTCCTGAAGATGAAGAGTATATCTACTCTCTCCTGTCTCTTTAACTCATCACATCTAGGAAATATTTATTGGTTAAATTATTACTAACCTTATTTGTCATTATACAATCACTTATAATTTGCTTTCTGTGTCTGTCATAGCAATGACTTTTGCTGTGAATAGCTCAGATCACTTCTAATGTTAAAAATACCTTAATTGATTTCTTACCATATTCCCTCAAGAAAAGCTTCTAATTACTACTGGTGTCATTTTTATTCCTTCTTTGATGTTTAACTTTGATAATTTGAGAAAAGACAAGCTCCACTGAAATCATTAAATTACAACAGTCTTCTACTTTTCTAGATAATTTAGATGGAAGGCTGCATTTTAAAAGACACCATTGTATGTTATCACTGTTGACCTTCAAGTCAGAATACCTGAGCTCATATTTGAGACTATCACAAATCTGCTTTTTAAAATTATGTTTCATAGCACCACATTCTTTAAAATGAAGGCACTAGACAAGGTGATACTTCTTTTTAATTAGTTGTTGAATTTATACAAGAGATTAATTCTAAAATACATTTGAGGGTCAATAAAACAATGAAATAAATGTCTGTGTATGCATTCAGGTTAAAAAATTGATCAGGAAACCCTAGCCAGAGCAATCAGACAAGAGAAAGGAATAAAATGCATCCAAATTGGAAAATAAGTCAAACTGTCTCTACTTGCTGATGATTTGATTATATACCTAAAAAACACTAAAGACTCTTCCAAAAGACTCCTAGATTTTGATAAATGAATTCAGTAAAGTCTCAGGTTACAAAATCAAGATACACAAATAAGTGGCACTACTATAAACCAACAGCATCGAAACTGAGAATCAAATCAAGGACTCAATCCCTTTTACAATAGTTACAAGAAAAAGCAAACAAACAAACAAAAACCAAAAATATACTTAACCAAGGAGGTGAAAGATCTCTACAAAGAAAATTAGCAAACACTGCTGAAAGATATCATAAATGACACAAATGAATGAAAATATATCCTATACCCATGGACTGGAAGAATCAATATCATGAAAAAGACCATATGCCCAAAATTATCTACAGATTCTATGCAATTCTTATCAAAATGTGAAAAGCATTTTTCACAGAAGTAGAAGAAATAGTCCTTTGTTGTTTATATGGAAACAACAAAGAACCCAAATAGCCAAAGTAATTCTAAGAAAAAAAAAAAAATCTGGAGACATCGTATTACCAGACTTCAAATTATATTACAATCATATAGTTACCAAAACAGCATGGTACTGGTATAAAAGTAGATACATAGACCAATGGAACAGGACAGGGAACCTAGAAATAAAGTCAAATACTTACAACCAACTGATCTTCAGCAAAGCATACAAAAACACAAATTGGGGAAAGGACACCTGATTAAATAAATGGTGCTGCGTAAACTGGATAGCCATATGTAGAAGAATGAAGCTAGATCACTACCTCTCACTGTATACAAAAATCAACTCAGGATATAACAAAGACTTAAATCCAAGACCTAAAACCATAAAAACATCTAGAAGAACACCTAGGAAAACTTCTGAACCATTGATCTAGGCAAAGAATTTACAACTAAGACCCCAAAAACAAATGCAACAAAAAAGGAAATAAATAATTCGGACTTAATTGAACTAAAAAGTTTCTGCACAGCAAAAGAAGTCATCATCAGAGTAAACAAACACCCCACAAAATGGGAGAAAAATACTTGCCAACTAACAAATGCTGGCAAGGATGTGGAGAAAGGGAACACTACCACACTGTTGGTGGGAATGTAATTTAGTACAACCACTATGGAGAACAACTTGGAAGTTTCTCAAAAATTTAAAAACAGAACTATCATACGATCTGAGTTTCCCACTGCTGGGTACATTTCTAAAAGAGAGAAAATCAATATGCCCAAGAGTTATATGCATTCCCTTGTTTGTTGCAGCTCTGTTCACAATAGCCAAGATTTGGAAGCAACCTAAGTGTTCATCAACAGAGAAATGGATAAAGAAAGTGTGGTACTTATACACAATGGGGTATTATTCACCCATAAAAAAAGAATAAGATGCAGTTATTTGCAACAACATGGATGGAACAGGAGGTCGTTATGTTTAAGTGAAATAAGCCAGGCTCAGAAAGACAAACATCACACATTCTTACATATTAAAATAATCAAACCCATGGAGATTGAGAGTAGAAGGATGGTTACCAGATGTTAGGAAAGGTAGTGGGGGCTGGGACGGGAAGGAGGTGGAGTTGGTTAATGGGTAAAAAAAATAGAATGAATGAATGAGGTCTAGTATTTGATAGCACAACAGGGTGAACATAGTTGATAATATTTTAACTGTACATTTTTAAATAACTAAAGGAGTATAATTGAATTGCTTGTAACAGAAAAGGTAAATCCTTGCAGGGATACATACCCCATCTTTCATGATGTGATTATTATGTATTGCATGCCTGTATCAAAACATCTCATGTACCCCGTAAGTATATGCATGTATTATGTATCCACAAAAATTAAAAAGAGTAAGAAAATATTTGCAAACTATGCATCCACAAAGGACTACTATCCAGAATCTGCAAGAACTCAAACAAATTGGCAAGAGAAAAACAAAAATCTCATCAAAAATGGGCAAATGACACAAATGGACATTTCTCAAAAGAAGATAAACAAATGACCAACAAACATATGAAAAATGCTCAATATCACAAATCATCAGGGTAAATCAAATTAAAACCACAGTGAGATACCACCTTACTCCAGTCAGATATGTCCATGATTGAAGGTTAAAAAACAAAGGATGTTGGCATGTATGTGGTGAAAAGAGAACTCTTATACACTGCTGTTGGGAATATATATTAGTACAACCTCTACAGAAAACAGTATGGAGATTTCTTAAAGAACAAAAATATATCTATCATTCTATCCAGCAATCCCATTACTGAGTATATACCCAAAGAAAAATATGTCATTATATAAAAAAGACATCTGCATGTGAATGTTTATCACAGCACAATTCACAATTGCAAAGATATGGAATGCACGTAAGCACCCATCAACTGATGAGTGGATAAAGAAAATGTGGTATAGCGTGCCATGGAATACTACTCAGACATGAAAAAGAATTAAATAATGTATTTTGCAGCATCTTGGATGTAGTTGGAGGTCATTATTCCAAGTGAAATAACTCAGAAATAGAAAAACAAATACTGTGTATTCTTATCTCTAAATGGGAGCTAAGCTATGAATACGCAAAGGCATACAGAGTGATGTAACAGACTTTGGAGACTCAGAAGTGGGGAAGGTGGGAAGGGGATGAGGGCAGAAAACTGCTTATTGAGTACAACATTCACTATTCAGGTGACAGGTGCACTAAAATCTCAGACTTCACCATTATACAATTTATCCGTGTAAGCAAAAACCACTTGACCCCAAAAGCTATTGAAATTCAAAAAAAAAAAAAAACCACCATGTGCCCCCATACACACACCCACCCACACGTGTACATATGTATGTAATAAGTCATAACCATTATCTTTGTAGTCTCTATTGACACACCTCAATCCATTGCCTCTCTGACTTTTGAGAAAATATAGCTATACTGAATTTTACATATTATTGGCATTCATTTCTGCATAATTTTATCATATATCTTAGCAACTTGGACAGTGAAACAATTTTAGCCTTTAAGAAATTGTAATTGTCAGTCTAATTGTATATCTATCTAGATCTATATCTCTATCTATCTATCTATATTTGTAGAAAGATCTCTTAAATTTTTGACACTTTTAGGATTTTTCTGTAGTGGTCATATTCCCTGCATATGAATTATTTTCTATTTAACGACTCTGGATTCACTGGGATTTCTGAATTGGGGGATTACTGTCTTTCATCTATTAGTTCTGGAAACTTCTCTGATAATACTTTTTTCCTATTTTTTTCTCCTCTTCTTTTCATAGTATCCTCCATAGTTCCCCATCTCCTTTGCATGGTTTCGGTGCCTATCTTACTCTGCGCTGCAATTCAAGATAGATTCCTCAGGATCATTTTTCCAATATTTTAGTTATTATTACAGCTCTGCCTAAAATTATAATTACATCATCATTTTTATTTTTTGAAATTCTGATTTGCCAGAATTTACCTAGCTATTTTCTAGTTTCTTCATTTCTGACATTTACTCATACTGGAAATTCTCAGTTTTACTCAAGTACCTAAATTGTTTTTAATGTGAAATGTACTACACATGTAGAAAAGTTTATAAAATGTAAATGTAAAAATTGATAAATCATCACAGAGTGAGACTTCTATTTTAACCGAGGTCAAAAAATAGAACATTTTCAGCACTCGTCTCCTCAAATCCTTTCCAAATCATGATGTCCTCCCTATCCTGTAAATATAATTACTATCCTGAACTTTATGGCAACCACTTAATTATTTTCTGTTTTCTACACTTATACCCATACCTTTCACATATATAAATTAATGTTGTTGATTTTTGACACTAAATAAAAGAATCCTTTATTTTCTTCCCTTCAAAAAACTGTGTTGTCAATCCTGGTGCGAATGTGGAGAAAGGGGAACTTTTACACAACATTAGTGGGAATGTAAATTAGTACAGTCATTATGGAAAGGAGTATCGAGGTTCCTCAAAAAATTAAAAATAGAACTACTATTAAATACATGATCCAGCGGTATCATTACTGGGTATATACCCAAAAGTATTGAAATCAGTATATCAAAGAGATATCTACACTCCTATGTTTGTCACAGCATTACTCACAATAGCCAAGATATAGAATCAACCTAAACGTCTATTAACAGATGCACGTATAAAGAAAATGTGGTATATCTACACAATGGAATATCTCCACTTATTAGCTATCAAAATACATCCAATCGTATTATTTAGGGAAACATGGATGAACCTAGAGGACATCATGTTAAATAAAATAAATGACAAAAAAGACAAATACTGCATAAACTCATTCATATGCGGAATCATATGTGAATTCATATTTGGAAAGTTGATCTCATAAAAGTGGAGAAAGCATAGTGGTTACCAGAGGCTAGTGGTTGGAATAGGGAGATGCTGAACAACAAGTACAAAGGTACAGTTAGATAGAAAAAATAAGTGTTTGTGTTCTATTATGTAGTAGGGTAAACATAACTAATAACATTGTATTGTATATTTCAAAATAGCTAGAGAAGAGGATATGGAAAGTTATCATCCCAAAGAAATGATTAAGGTTTAACGTGGTGAACATGCCGCCTACCCTGATATGATCATTATGCAATATGCATATGTGTTGAAACATCACACGGTACCACCCTGTGTCCATTACAAAGTACAATTTTTTGAAATGTGGTGTGACATTCATTCACCTTGTGTTTGGTAGAAATATTTTCATTTTTATTATACTATTAGATGGTGAAAATACCAAAGTTTATGAACATATCTTATTCTTCATTGAACATTATTTTGTTTTCTGTTTGGGGTATATTACAAAAATATTATGAATATTTTTATTATGCCACTTAGAAAATATACAATAATTTCATTTTTGTTAATTTCCAGGAGTATAGTTACTTTCTCATAGGATACATGGAACTTCATTTTTACTAGATGATGCCAAACTGTAATCCAAATTAGTTGTACTTGTATCCACTCCCATCAGCAGCATATGATTATTTCCACTTCTACACTGTCACAAACACTTAGTGCTATCATTATTTATGTTTAGCCATCTATATAGTAGATTCTCATTTGGGTTTCATTTGATTTTTAGATTATGAATAACATTGAACAGCTATTTATGTAGT
Organism: Macaca fascicularis; assembly: GCF_037993035.2. NCBI lineage: Eukaryota > Metazoa > Chordata > Mammalia > Primates > Cercopithecidae > Macaca > Macaca fascicularis. The sequence continues at coordinate 88,723,509 of NC_088380.1, read as the reverse complement.
CACTAGACATTGGATTTTGTATCAAAGTGAATATTTAATTTTTTTTTCATTTTGTCAAATTTGATGCTTTAATGTTTTTAAAATATATGTTATTAGTCACATATTTTATATCTATCTTTTACTCTCTGGCTTGCCATTTTTCTCACTGAATGGTGTGTTTATTGAAATAAGTTTTTAGTTTTAATGTTGTTCAAATAAGCTCTCTTTCTTTTAGGGTAGATACCTTTGCTCTCACATTTAAGAACTCTTTCTCTTTCATGGTTCATTACATTTTCCTCTATTATCACCTACAGATTTTATTGTCTACTCTTTCACAAATGGCTACAATGCAACTGACATTGAAATCTAGGATACTATGTGTTACAAGTCTCTTTTTTTCCCCACATGAAAACACAATGTTTCTTGCGACATTTATTAAAAGAATGTTTCATCACTGTCCTGCAGGGATGACTTTGTTATAAATCAACTCTTATACATGAATAGGTCAGATTCTCTCTCATTGGCTAATCGTTCTGTTCTAGTCCACTAGGCATTTCTATGTTTTCCAGCAAGCTTTGACATCTAATAGAAACAATAGTCTGACCTAGTTCTTTAAGAGTCTTCACTCTGATTGACTATGTTTTTGTATAAGTTGTAGAATTAACCTTTGAATCTCTTCAATAAAATCTGTTGAAATTTTGATTTGTATCAGATTGTATGAATAGATGAGGATAATTGATATCTTTATAGTTATGTTCACCTGCTTATTTTTCTTCTTTTGACTGTTTTACGTTTTTGCATAGAAGTGTTGCAGAAATTTTGTTAGATTTAATTCTATACATTTGATGGCATTTGATGTAATTATAAATGGTATTTTATTTAAAATATTTCTAAAAATTTTTATTTGTGCATGGTAGCACAAATGATTTTGACATATTAAACTTTTTCCTGAGAAGCATGCTAATCTCATTTATTCCTTTCAATAATTTGTCAGATTATTTTGATTTTTTAATGTATACAGTTGTAATATCTGCAAATAATAAATCTTATACTTATTCCCTTCTAATACAGGCCCTTTATTTTTCTTGCCTGCTCTACTGATTGGTAATGCAAATTCAGTGTTGAACACAAGCGGTGAAAGAGTCAAACTGTTTTATTTCCAATTATAAAAGAAAAGTTTTCAAGATGTTATTATTAAACATAATAATGATATTTATAATTTCTGTAGATATACTTTATCAGATCAATGACATTATCTTGCATTCCCCATTTTAGTTTTTAAATCATAAATATATGCTTATTTTTATCAAAAATAAGCTTTTCTGCAGCTATTAAAATTATTAGATATTATTTCCAACATTTAATGTGATGAATTATATTAGATGATTTTCTAACATCATGCTGACCTTATGCTACTGAAATAAATTAAAATTGTTCTGTATATATTACCCTATATATTATCTTTTCTGAATTTGGTTTTGTAATATTTTAAGATCTGTATATCCCTACTTGTTAATAGTATTAGTGTATAATTTTCCTTTCTTAAAATGTTTTCTAATAAACAGTTTTCTGGAATCATTTATGAAAATTTTATTTTTAACAAATTTTCTGGAAGAGTTTGGCAAAAATTACAATTTTTAATAATATATGTTTTTTTAATTTGCTAGTGAACCTATACAGGCTTATAGATAGCATGGTGAGATTGCTTTATTAATAACTGATTTAATTTATTTAATAGTTATAGGTTCATGAACATTTCCTATTCCTTTTTGAGCCAGTTTCGTAAACTTTAACATGCCTTTGATTTGCCCACATCATGTATATTTTGTAGTTTATTCACTTAAAACTGTTGATTTGTTTGAATAATTAAAACAAAATGCTTTAGAATTTGGAGCAATGTTCCTCTTGTCATTCCTAAATCTGATTATTCGTGCCTTATCACTTTTTGCTTGATGAGCCTTTTATTTTTATTGCATATTTGTTTTGTACTTTATTAATTCTAATTTTCATTATTTTTGTTCTACATTCCTTGCATAGTCAATATTTTTTGTTTTCCTGAGAGAGCCCATTTGTTTTTATTATTTCTTTATGCCTAAAATATTTGATTAGAGCAATAGTGTTTCTCTAAGGATGGATTTAGTTGAGCTCACAGGTTTGATTTGTTGTATTTTCATTATTATTCGACTCCAAGCATTTTCAAATAGCCATTGTGATAACTTTTTGACTCATGTGTTATTTAGACATATATTTCTTTATTTCTAAACACATAGGAAATGTGTTTCTAGATTAAAGGTAATGCATTTAGAGAATATACTCTGTATAAATTCAGTATTTAAAAAATTTTGAAATATGCTAACATGTAGTCATTTCTGTGAAAAGCCTATATGTGTTTGAAAAGAGTTTGCACTCTGCTGTTGTTGGACACAGAATTCTATATACATAAATCAAGTAATTTATTAATGATACTATTCAAAGTTTATATATTATTTCTAAATATACATCTACTGTTCTATCAGCAACTAAAATCTTCCATTATAGTTGTGGATTTGCCTATTTTTCCATTCAGATCTACCATTTTTATATATATTTTAATACTATATTATAAATTATATAAAGATTTTAATAGCTTTAAAAATCTATGGATTTAATTCTTCATCAAGATGAAGTGTCACCTTTATGTGTGATGTACTTATGTTCATTTTTTGAATTCACTCAACATAGTTTCATGAGCTTTCTTTTGGTGTTTTTACGTATATTATTTTCCATTTTCTACACTTTCTGTAAACTTGTATTTTAAATTACTTTCTTATAAATAGTACATTGTTTGATTTCTATTTTACATACAGCTAGCAATCATTGTCTTTTCACTGATGACTTCACTTATTTATACTTTATATCATTATTACACATTAATAATGATATTAATAGTATATGTGAATTTAAATGACCATGTTGTTGAGTGTTTATACACAATTTCTTGAAGTTATAGTATAATTTTTTTAACACATTTGTAAAGTTTTAATATGGAGTGAATTGTGTCTACACAAAATTCATGTGTTGAAGCCCTAGCACCCAATGTGACTATATTTGGAGATAGAGTCTTTAAAAAGGTGATTAGGGTTAAACGAATTGTTAAGCATGGGACCCTAATCCAATAGTACTAGAGTCCTTATAAGAAATGGAAGAGGAATCATGAATGGACACATCCAGAGAAAGGGCTACCTGAGGACATAGCAAGAAGGTAGCTGTGTGCAAGCTAAGGACAGAGACCTCACAAGACATCAACCCTGCCAGCACCATGATCTTGAACTTCCAGACTCCAGGACTGGGAAAATAAATTTGTCATTTAATCCACCCAATCTCATGTGTTTTGTTGTGGCATTCCTAGTAGACTATATAATTCTTATTCATGATTATCTGTAATTAATGAGCCTGCTCTATTATCTATATTTCTTTTTCTCCCCCTTATATGTTAGAATTTTTCACAGTATCCTTTATGTCTATTTTATCATGTATCTTAGATTGTTCAATTCTCTTCATTCTTCATTCAGTACACTTTCTACTAAATTAACTTCTAGTTTACTAACTTCTTTTTCAGCTATGTCTACTCTCTTCTGACATTGCCATTCTGGTTTGTCTTTACTTTTATAATTGTCATTAGATTATGTTTATTTTAACATTTCCAGGACACTGATTAAATTGTCAATATACATTGTATTTCCTTGAATATAATAAGCAGTATTTAAAATATTTTTCCATCAATATATATCATCAGTCCCTATGAATCAGTTTATTTATTACTGCTATTGTTTTCATATATTTTACCTTTAACAGATGACATGATTGTCTATACAGAAAATCCCAAAGAAGCAACAAAAAACTGATGAAACTAATAAGTGAGTACACAAAAGTCACAGGACAGAAGATCAATATACAAAAATTTACTGATTTTCTCTATATTATCAAGGATCAATTGGAATAGGAAATGTAAAATTAATACTATTTACAATAGAACATAATATAAAATAGGTATAGCTCTAACAAAATGAGGAAAGAATCTACATCTGGAACTACAAAAAGAGCTCCAGTTTTTTTTACTCCAAAAACTAAAAGAAATCAAGGATCTATATAAATAGAGAGATGACTTGTTAATGGAGAGAAGAGTCAATATTGGTGTGTCAATTATTTTCAGAATGACTTATAGATCCATGCTATCTCAATCAAAATGCCAGCAAGCTATTTTGTAGATATTGACAAACTGATTCTAAAGTTTATATGAAAAACAAAAAAGATCTACAATAGCCATCACAATACTAAAGAAAGAAAAACAAAATTTTAGGACAGAGTCTATAGCATACAATAAAGCTCTAGTAAACCTGACAGCAAGGTACCATTGAAAGAATAAACATAGATCACTTATACAGAGTACAAGACCCAAGGGGAAGAGGATACACACACACACACACACACACACACACACACACACACACCCCACATATATTACTTAAATGTATATTCATTTATTATATAAAAATTATTTGAATATGTTTATATATAAAAGAACAAAGAAGCACAATCAATTCAATGGAAAAAATGGTAGTCTTTTCAACAAATAGTACTGAAACAAATCAGATGCCCATATTAAAAAAAAAAAGGAGGAGGAGGAGGAAAAAGAGACCACGCTCATCGTGTAGCAGACCTGATACCTTTCACACACAACAAAACCTGAAAATAGATTATAGTTCAAAATATAAAATGTAAAACTATAACATCTCTAACTTGTAAAAGAAAATATTAAAGAAAATGAGTTAACATTAGGCTTAGTGTTTGTACATGTATACAAAAAGTATGATCCATGAAAGAAAAAATTAATAAGTGAAAATTTATTAAAATAAACATTTCTGTTCTGTGAAGGACACTTAAAAAATTAAATATTAACCAGAAGTAGAAGAAAATACTTATGAGACATATACATGGCAAAGCACTTGTATGTAATATATGCAAAGAGGTCTTACAACTGAACAATAAGAAAACAAACTACACATTTTTAAATGGGCAAAAGATCTAAACATCTCAATAAGAAGATATGTAGATGGCAAGTAAGCAAATGTAAAAATGATGCTCAGCATAGTGTGGCATTAGAGGATTGAAAATTAAAACAAAACTGACATAACACAACACACCTAGTAGAACGATTAAAATTCAAATATCTGACAATGCCAATTGCTGGTGAGGATGTGGAATAAAAGGGACTCTCCTTAATTGCTGATGGAAATGCATACTGGTGCAGCAACTTTGGATAACAGTTTGCAAGTTTCTTACACAGCTGAACAATTTTACCATACATCCCAAGAATTGAACTCCTATGTATATATTAACTGATTTGGAAATATGCACACCACTAAAACCTGCTCCTGAATATTTGTGTGAATAAACAAATTGCAGCACATCCATCAATGAACTTAGGTTTTTGACTAAAAAAATGAGTTGAGTCATAAAAAAGAAAACATGAAAGAATCTTAAATGCATGTTGCTAAATGAAAGAAGCCAGTCTTAAAATGCTACATAATGTCCAAATATATGACATTCTGGAAAAGAAAAAGCTATAACCATACAGATATCAATTGTGGCATATGAGGGGAAGATGGTTGAATAGATAAAGAAAGAGTAAATTTTCCGGTGGTAAAACTATACTTCATGTTACAGTAATATTGGATATAAGACATTAAGCATAGAACTCTCCACCACATTGGGAGGCCGAGGTGGGTGGATCACCTGAGGTCGGGAGTCCGAGACCAGCTGGACCAACATGGAGAAACACCTTCTCTACTAAAAATACAAAATTAGCTGGGTGTGGTGGTGTATGCCTGTAATCCCAGCTACTCAGGAGGCTGAGGCAGGAGAACCGCTCGAACCTGGGAGGCAGAGGTTGCCGTGAGCCGAGATCACACCATTGCATTACAGTCTGGGCAACGAGAGCAAAACTCCGTCTCAATAATAATAATAATAATAATAATAATAATAATAATAATAATGTATATATTTAATAGTTGCAGGGATTCCAGGATGGAATACAAAACAGGACAAAAAAAATCACACTGTATTGCAAATGTAAGAAACAATCTCATTGAATGTGTAGGGGGAAAAGAGTGATGAGAAATTCCTTCAGAATTGAGCAGTGTGTAAGACTGAAGGCAATAGAAGCTGTACGTAAACTCTATACTCCAGTTGATAAAGAATTTCCCATAAGGGTACAGGTTAAGAATTCTGATACCTCTATATATGTATACTGAAAATAAATGGATGGATGATGGGAGTCAGATTTTTCAGTCTTGATGTGGGAGGTTACAAATAAGCAAAAAGAGGAGTCTAGAAAGATCTACATAGTGGGTATGAATAGAGTTAAAGATATCAGTATGAACTCAGATTTAGCTTAATATTGATACAAATAGGTATATGCGAAAATATTTATATAAATGTGTATTGTGCGTGTATGTACGCATATTTATATTTCCTTGCTGTCAGATAAGAGGACCTAGAAGAAACGACACCTAAGTAGTAGTTAATCCATAGAGCATCTACATTTTGGTTTTTAATATCATTCTCTGTATTAGTCCGTTTTCACACTCCTACAAATAACTGCCTGAGACTGAGTAATTTACAAGGGAAAGAGGTTTAATTGACTCACATTTCAGCATGGCTGGGGAGGCCTCAGAAATCTTACAATCATGGCAGATGGCGAAGGGGAAGCAGCGCACCTTCTTCACAAGGTGGCAGGAAGAAGCATAAATTCTGGAGGAACTACCAAACATTTATACAGCCATCAGATCTCGTGAGAAGTCACTCACCATCACGAGAACAGTGTGGGAGAAACCGCCCCCTGATTCAATTATTAATACCACCACCTGATCTCTCCCTTGACACCTGGGGATAATGGGGGATTACAATTAATACAATTGTATGGGTGGGGACGCAGCCAAACCATATCCTTCTCCAATAAAAGAAACCAATGCTTTTTGGAGAAATTGCTGAGTCTAGAACCGAGGCAGAAAAATAGGGAGCATGAGCTTTGAGCATTTTGTAGTGACAGAAAAAAAGAAAGCGCTCCAAGACAGACAAACAGACCAAATTGTTGGAAATACGTCAAAGGGACATTTGAGTCAACTGAAAGAGCTCCGATAGCCAAAGCTGGAGCAATTTTTATGAAAAAAAAAATATAAAATAGTATTGAATTATATCCTAAAATATAAATATTCGTGAGTCCTATCCAATACAAATTAATGATTTAATAAATAAATAATTTAGAGAGAAGAGACAAATGTTCCATACAGAAAAATTTTTAATAATAATATATGTTGATATTTTGCCCTCAAGGAGATGGAGCATACAACTCCCCATCTATTAAGTACAGAGTGTGACTTTCTTCCAAAAAGTACAGTATGGATACAGGAAAAAATAACAGTGGAGAAAAATTACAAGTACTATATATATATCAGCTGGGTGATCAAGGTCAACATCAACAGTGATAAGTCATGCTAATTATATGTATCATTGACAAAAAAGCAAAACAGATGCTTATTGCCCACACTGTCTTCTGACTTATGGTGACAGGTAAAGTACTAGCTCCTTAAATATTTCCGACTCTAATCCTTGGAACCTGTGAATATGTTCCCTTACATTGTGAAGGAGGCTTATTTACAGATTGTGATTAAGACTACAGATCCTGAGATAGATAGAGGAGTCTGGATTATCCAGGTGAACCCAATCTAATCACATAGGTCATTAAAAGTGGAGAACTTTGTCCAGGTGCAGCCAATCGGAGAGATTCAACATGATAATTGACCCACCATTGCTGTTTAAAGATGGAGGAAGGAAGACATACCAAGAAATATGAAGGTCTCAATAAATTGTTTCTAGAAGAGACAGAGTCTTCAGTTGGGCCTCCAGCAAAGAAACATGGCCTCATTACTACTTTGATTTTGCCCAGAAAGACACATGTTGGACTTACAACCTATAGAACTGTAAGAAAAGAAAATTGTGTGTGTTTGAATGATGCTTTATATTTTTTCAGTGTTTAATTGTAGTAAAATATACTTAACATCAAATTTACTATCTTACCCAATTTTCAACGTACAATTCAGTAGTGTTATATACACTCACATCGTTGTGCAACCAACCTCCAGAACTCTGTTCATCTCACAAAACTTCAATTTTCCCCTCCCCAAATCCCATGCCATCCACCATTCCACTTTCTGCCTCTGTGAGTCTGACTACCTTAGATACTCCATGTAAGTGGAATCATACAGTGTTTGTCTTTTTATGACTGCCTTACTTTACTTAGCACAATGTTCCCAATGTTTAATCATGTTGTAGCACGTGTCAGAATTTCCTTCCTTTTAAAGGCTAAATGATATTTCTATTCATATATATATATATACACATACACACACACGTACATTCCATTATATTTAAATGTACACATACTTTTTGTTTATTCACACATCAATGAATACTTGGGTTCCTTCTATCTTTTGGCTATTGCAAACATTTGGGAATAAAAATATGTATTATAAGCCACTAAGTTTGTAAAAATTTGTTATGGTAGAAGTAGAAAATTAATACATTTACTTTGTATGTTTTAGATCCTGTGTATATACCTTTGTTTAATAGATACTAAGTCACTTTTATATATTTAGCCATAAGGGAATCTGTTAAATGTAACAGTTAGGTTTTTAGTCTCCACAGGCAGGAAGACTAGCTAAAATATAATTTGAATTGATGCTAAAGTATCACTCAACAATGGCAACACAAGAATTATTGATGTAAATGTGGTAGTTGCCACTACAAATGTGGATTAAGATTAAAAAATAATTTCATTTGTCACTTTCTGTGGATTGAAAACAATAAAACAATATTTCAAGGTAAAAAAGCAGAGGACAAGGACCCAATTCGTGTGTCTAAAAAAATTTTTCAGAATAAATACACACACACACACACACACACACACACAAACACACACACGAGGCAGGGGAGATGAATGAGAATGTAGTGTGGAAGTCAAAAGAATAAGTTTGAGGAAGGGTCAAATGGCCCAAAGTGTCAAATAAGATTCAGAAAGGTAAAGGGCAGCTGATGGGTGAGAATAGTTTCTAGAATTTGTAGAAACAGAAAAGGAATCGCAGTGAGGCTAAAGAATGAGGGATGGAGATGTCAGGTTGCAGTGTACTCCTGTGGGACTGCTTGCCTCATGACAATACACGGCAAACACTTGGACATCCCAAAGTGAGGTACTGGACTACCTATTCAGGACATTCAAAGAAGGTGGCTAGAATCCTTTCTGTGCCCCTTGGCCTCAAACACCTAGGTTTATAAGAGTTGCATTACAGACAGAAGAAAAATTCAAACTTTTCCATCATGGAGAAGGTGGTGGTTTCTTCTCTTTTACCCCTGGCCTAATGAGAGTAACTTCCAGGGGACATCTCAGTGATGGAGCATTCCACAAAAGAAAAACGTCAGCTTTAAACACATTCCAATCTCATTGAACATTGTTGCTGCTCAAAACAGCACCAGTTCAGTGGATACCAATCTTTCCCTTCTCCTTCATAAGACTGAAAATCCAGAAAGAGCTGAGCATGTCCTTTTCTGCATGTCCCTACTTCCAGACTCTGCTAGATTTAATTGAGTGAAGTGGGAAGCTTTATCTTTGAATAATTTCAAAATTTTGATTATTATACTGGACTGAAAATACTTATTACAGAACTAAAACGTTTTTGACTCAAGGGACCTGAGGTCTTACCATCTAAGAGTGGGCAAATCAGCTTTGGAACCAGCTAGAGATTTTATTCGGGGGCAGAATAAATTTATTGCTAGGGAGCAAATTTCAGAACAAGCATGAGGGAAATACATTTATTGTATGATGACATTATATGAATCTTGCTCTTTCAACAAACCATATATACTAAGCTTTTTCCCTTGTCTAAGAACAAATGTGTATACAGAGAAAATACTCTTCATCTCCGATATTGCCTCAGGACTTTTCTCTTACTAATCTGTGTTGATCTTCTCTGGCTACCTACTTTCTTGTTTAAACATTGACTCTATTTTTCAGTTTTTCTGATCTTTGCTGAGTTAGGTTCCTGCTTAACACAGCTCTTCAGTACCAAGTGTATGTAACTATGGAACAGAGATGCTCTCACTGCCCACAATGGTGCTGAGTCATTGATTTGAACAAAGCAGCTCTCCCCGCCAATACTCCACAAAACTCTGCAAGTGGAATATCCCTCGCAATACGTTACTGACCCCCACACATCAAATCCAAACACACTAGTTTAAGAAAACTGATCTGATAAGTAAGAAAAGCTACACATCAGGCCAATAAATGATGTATACTGCCTTACTTGACCTGGTCTCTTGCATTTTTTTTAAAACTAAAGAACTGAAGAGGAGAGCTACCCTGGGCAAAGTTGCTTAATTTTGTTTTTTAATGGATTTTGTTTTATTCTCTGATTTAGAAGAAAAATGAGAGTATGGCTCTGATTGAGACAGTGTGAGTCATACAAAGAAGATATTAAATATTTTTCCAATAGAAGAAATTTGTTCTTTAAGCCTCTTTTCAACAAATAGCATTAAACTTTCAAGATTCCCTCATCGAATGATATATTTTGTTCAGTTCACCATTTACATCTGTATTGGCAATAACGTTCAACAGCACTGCCAGCCAGGGCACACACACACACAAAATGATGGTGTCACTTTGAAAACTGAAGTGTCTGTTAAATTTGTTGTGGAATTTTTTACATTATGTACAAGAAGCCGTAATTACTGTTTTACTCCTTGATTTGAAATATTGAATTGGTACCTAGGCAGGTTCAATGCACATTAACTATTTTAAAGGGTTAGGGAAAGCACTACTCTAAAATCTAAATGTAAAACGTTAGTTCTGGGCAATAGTCACACATTCTCAAATCTGAGCAATGGAACGCAAAGCCTTACCCTTTTATATATTAAGAAAGGAGGCTTTAGTTCCTGAATCTCATGGCAAGCCATCTGGGAAGATTTCCTCTGATTACTGATATAGAATAAGGTTAAACTACTTGTCACCTCTTCTCCAGTGAGTTTCTACTTTTGAATTGTTATCTACTTTGTTCTCATATTCTCATTTTTCTGTCTGAGGAAGGAGAGAAAGCATTATATAGGAAAAAATGAGGAGGTCAATGAGAGAGAGTATGGGAGACATTTTTGCTTTCTCTCCCACTTGAAGCCCAATGTAGCTAGCAAAAGTAAGCTAATGCACTACTCTGTTTGCTATCTATACCACTCCATTTTCTTAAATGTGCACCACACACACACACACACACACACACACCCCTTGCAAGGCAAATTTTCTTTCCTTCACTTTTCTAACATCTATGCCATGTCCTACCTGAAATCTACTATGGTTACAACCACTCATACCCTCCAAAGAAAATTGTCACCCTCTGTGCTACCTCTAGAAATCCATCTCGGACCATTTGGTGGTACTTTACTACTACTTACATTGTATTACATAGTGGATTTTATGTTATAAAAGACAGAGCATAAGATAAAAATGATATTTGACAATTAACAGATTCTTAAAAATCTCAAAAATCATTTCTGAAGTTGTTAATTATTGTACCATACTTCAGTAAATCCAGCACAGCAAAATGTTTCGAAAGTTGTAATATGTTGTTTATTCTTAGTTGAATAATTAATACAACAGGGATCCATATTTGGGCAAAAGGTTATGCAAACACTTGAATCACCTGTATATGCAAGATGTTCACCCTGATAAAGATGAGGGAACTGAGATAGGCTGAGAGGATTGCAGACTCAAGCTCTCACTTCCCTGCAAAAGCCCCTTGAGTTTCATGACAGGCAGAAATTTTTACCATTTATTTATTTAATTAATTAATTTATTTATTTATTTAAATTATTTGTCTTTCTGCCTCTTTTTGCCCAATTCTCTCTTCTTTCTCCACGAACCCTCTCTCCTTCTGAGTGTTATATTCCCTCTGCTGATTATATATGTGCCACTCTTATCTCTCCTCCTTGACTTCAGTCTTCTCAACAGTAAGCCCTGTATCTGAGCTTTTATTCTTCCATATACTTAGCAAAGTACAGGGATTCCAAGGATAATTATAGGATAAATGTTTACACTTTCAGAGTGACAAACAATAGTTTTGGAGACGAGTGTGTTAAAATTTTACTAGGAAGTGACTTTAGCCTCAGAATCTTTGTTAAAATTAAATCATATAAATAAATATATAGAATGTAGAGGGAAGTAGAAAGGCAGTGGTTAAAGTAAGATGGAGGTGGAGAGGGAGGACTGGAGACCAGTATGATTAGGTCTGCTCTCATTTGAAATATCTTCCTCAAAGGGGTCCTTCACAACTCTAAAATCATCAGGACTACAGTCACTTTCTCAGGGTAATTACTTGTCTGTAAAATAGGTGTTAATGCCTTGTGAGAGCATAGAGAAAAGAGGAGCTTTAAATTCAATGTGAGAAATCAACAAGGAAAGGAAACATTTTCAGAATTATGGATAATGCAAATAAAAAAACTTCAAATGGAGTATTCATATTTTTGGCCTAAATTCTTGAACAAATATTTATGTCATATCCTCTATACAAAATAAACTTACAAATGTCACAGTACCATAAGACATTCAAATGATTTGGAAATGTATTGCCAATAGGAAAAAGTGTTATTTTAAGAACGGCAGAATATATAAAATGTTCTATTACACTGTATTATAACAAAATTAGAACAAATAATAAAATATAATAATTATGGGACTAAATATTTTCTGCTGTAGAAAATATCGAACATCTCTAAGCCTCAAGTTTTTTTTGAAGAGATATGGAAAATGATATCTATTCTGTAATGTTTCTTTGAGCAACATCAATAAAATGAAAAGTAACTATCTGTCCCATAGTATGTCCTCCATATGTAAAATTGTATGTTTTACTTTTAGAAGAAAGAGGTTTTGAAACACATTAATGTTATAATTATTATTAGAATATTAGCAATTAAAACTTTGAAAATAATACAGTAGCTTTATTCAAAAAGTATAAATCAAGACTCATCTTTGCATATATATTTTTTAGATTTGGAGAAATATATATATATTTATAAGCTGTGTTTTAAAAAATGTTTACTGTATCCTGTATTCTTATATACTGATAATCATATGTGTGTATATTTATTCACATATATAGATACATAGAGAGAGAGAGAGTATGTGTCACTTAATAACAGGTATATTTTCTGAGAAATGTGTTATTAGGCACTTTGGTTGTGCAAATATCATAGGCTGTATGGTATAGCCTGTATAGCCTATTGTTCCTAGGATATAAACCTGTATAGCATGTTACTGTAAAGATTATCGTAGCCAATTGTAACATAATAGCAAGTATTTGTATATCTAAACATAATAGCAAGTATTTGTATATCTAAACATTTAAACATAGAAAAGGTATGGTAAGCATATGGTATAAAAGATTTTTATAATGGTACACTTGTATATAGTATTTACCATGAAAAGATCTTGCAGGACTGGAAGTTGCTATAGGCGAGTCAGTGAGGGAGTGGTGAGTGAATGTGAAGGCCTAGAACATTACTGTACACTACTGTTGACTTTATAAACACTATACACTTGTACACTTGGGCTAGACTAAATTTACTTTTTTTAATCTTGTTCTTCAATAACAAATTAACTTTTTAAAAAAATTTTTTTTGACTCTGATAACACTTAGCTAAAACTCAAACAGAAATAACTACACAGCTGTACAAATTGTTTCTTTTTTATATCCTTATTCAATACACTTTTTACCATGGTAAGTTTTTTTTTAACTTTTAAAACTTTATTTGTTAAAAACTAAGACACAAACACAAACATTAGCCTAGGCCTACAAAAGAGCAGGATCATCAATATCACTGTATCCTCGCACATCTTGTCCCACTGGAAGGTCTTCAGGGCCAATAATAGGACTGGGATTGTCATCTTCTACAGTAACAATGCCTTTGCCTGTAATACCTCGTGAAGGACCTGCCTGTGGCTGCTTTATAGTCAACTGTATCTTAAGTAGAAGGAGTACATTCTAAAAGAATGATAAATCGTATAGTAAATACATAAACCAGAAACCATAATTTATTATCATTATAAAATATTATGTACTATACATACTTGCATGTGCTTTATTTGTCTATGAGCAGCAGTGCAGTGTGTTTATGTCAGCGACACCACAAACACATGAGTAATATATTGCATTGTGACATTATGATGCCTATGACATCACTAGGTGATAGAAAGGTTTCAGCTCCATTAAAATCTTACAGAACCACTGTAGAATATAAGATCTGTTGTTAATCTAATCGTTGTTATGAAGTGTTTGACTGTATATTGTTACATAAGTGTATCCAATGATAATGTAAGTGTGCTTGTGATTCATTCATAGTCAATCAGAAAACATGGAGAAATACTATTTACTGTGAAGCACATACAAAAATAACAAAAAGACAAATATGAGCATTAAATACTGCTGTCTGTAATTATTTTTGCCTATTTGTATCTTTTACCTTTATTAGACTTGACAGGAGCTGTGTATTGGAACCACAGTGTCTGTTTTCCAGAATAGCCAGGCTTTGATCAGTGCTCTCCTTTTCTTTTCAAAAGAGAGTGGCTTCTTTTTAAAATAATATGTATTTTTTTGCCATGGTTTTAATTAACTCCTTCATGCAGCTAGAAGGAAATAAAAGTACTTTCCTATGTGCTGGTTTTGCTTGTCAAAACAGAAGCATATTCTGCTATTGCGTGGGTTCCATTGTTACCAATTAGTCACCCATTCCCAGCTCTGGCTTAAAATGATGGCATATGACTCAGCAGCACAGCTTTTGTTGTGTGTATTTGAATATTTTCATTTTATGATGAAAATGTTTAAACGTAAGAAAATAAAAATGGTAGTATAATAAACTGATCATATATTGAACACCTAGTTTCAACATTTATCAATGTTTGCTAGTCTCTCTTCTGTTTCCCACGTATTTTACTTCAGTGTTTTAAAGCAAAACTCTGACATGTAATTTCTCCTATAAATTCTTCACCATGTAATATCTCTGAAAAATAAATATTTTTTTAGCTAACCACAACACCATTATCACACTTCATCAGGTCAACAGCAATTATTTAATGTTAATTGATACCTAATCTGTGTCCAAATATTCCTGATTTTTGGTTCAAATTAAGATTCACATCACTTCAACTTATTGCATTTGCTTAAAATGCCCCTTACGTAGTTTCCTGTCACCTGTACTGTCTCCATGGCCCCGCTGTTTTTTCACGGCATTTATTTGTTAAAGACAAGCTTATTTGCCTTATAAAATTTCCCATGTTCTAGATTGGGCCTACTGCTTCCACATTAAGTCATTGAATATGTTTCTTTAGCCCCTAAATGGCCTATGAATGGGTATATATATTTAGTGGCATAAGACTTAGGTTGAACATTTTTTAACAAAAAAAAAGCATCCTAGGTGGTAGTGTGTACTTATTGTATCACACCAGGAGGTACGGCATGTCTTATTGTCACATATTTAGAGATGTTAAAATTAGTCAGTTTATTCAGATGTTGGCAGTCTAATTTACCATTGGAATTCTCACAAATTGAATTTCTTACTTTGTTTTACTCATTTTCTTCATGGATCTAGATGTCCATATCCCTCCCAAAGTTTGGAAAGTTTTAGCCAGTGTGTCTTTAAATAAACTTTTTGTCCCTTTTTCACCCTCTTCACTTTCTGAAACATCTCTAATCTGTATATTTGTGTGCTTGATAGTGTGCCATGCATCCCTTATGCTTTCATTACATTTTTATTCTTTTTTCTTCTTTTAGTTGCCTAATTTCAATGATCTGCCTTTGAGTTTGCTAATTCTTACTTCTACATGATCAAGTTTCCTGTTGAAGTTGTCTATGGAATTTGTTTTTATTTCTGTCATTGTCTCCTTCACCTCCATAATTTCTGTTCAGTTCTTTTTTATAATTTCTATCTCTTTATTAAACTTTTCATTTTGTTCATGCATTTTCTGTCTTTATTTAGCTGTCTATCTGTGTTTCCTGCATCTCATTAAATTTCTTTAAAATGGTTATTTTGAATTATTTTTCAAGCAAGTTATAGATCTCCCTTGTTTAGAGTCAATTACTGAAGCTTTATTAGTTTTATTTGAGGGTGTCACATTTGCCTGATTCCTCATTATTCATGTAAACTTGCATTGTTGTCTATGCATTTGAAAGAAGAATAACCTCTTTTAGTTTTTACAGACTGGCTTAGGCAGGTAAAGGCCTTCTGTGAGGTCCACAGGCTAACAGGATTGCTTCCAGCATCATGGTTAAGTAGAGTTACAGCCAGGGCATGGGGCTGCTGCTGAGTTTACAGTGGGGTCCTCACTTGGCAGGACAAATTTCATGGACTGCAGTAAGTGTGGATCCTATCTGGTCTTTGGGGGAACTGAATTACCTCCAGGACATTGGTCACTAGAGTTGGCACTGGAATGAAGGTCCGCTTCAGAATCCACAGACACTGGGCCCTTGTCAGGTACAAAGATAGCTATCCCTTTCTCTGGATCCCTAAGAGGGCTCCCAGTGGGTCGTTTATGGAGTTCCTGGACAAGGAATACTGGTCAGGGACTCTGCCCAGGATTGTGGCTGACAGAACTTAGCAGCAAGTCACAGGGGTACTTTAGAGTCCACAGCCAAGACCAAGCTCTGCGGGCCTGCCTCTGGGGCCATAGGCAGACATGTCTCCCAGTTGATCTCTTTTCACACTGCAGGTAAGAGGCGTTGAAGCTGAGTTCTGAAGTTGTTTCAGGACCTGATATAGAACTTAAATCAGCAAAACTGCCCTGTCGATTCATACGGACATTTTTTCCTTTGCATCCTGTGCAAACAGGCCTACTTTCAGACTGTAGTTGAGAGGAGATAAAGCTGAATTTCGGGGCCACTTCAGGGTCCCCAAGTGGGACAGAGATTGGCAGATCTATGACTTGAGACATGAGTGGGTGTGGCTTTTCCCAGTTCTCTGCAGCGGATGGTTCTGGTAGCAGGATCAAGGCCAAATATGCATGTAGCCAAGTCCACAGGGGGATGTAACAGTTTTCTGGTCTGGAGCAGGAAACTCACTTGGGCATGAGTCTGCCTTCTATCACCTGGGCATGGGTCTGCCTTCTCAAATGCCCCTCTTAGGTATTGTGAGCTTTCACAACCTCCTGTCTGAATATCAAGGCTCCCACAAGGGCACTTTTGTCCATAGATGGATGGCTACAAAATTACTTTTGCTGTGGAAAGATATGAGTGGGGGACTTTCTCCTGCCCTCTTGCTAATGTCACTCCTCTCTATTATACTTTAATATACAACACCCTCAAACTCTTTTCCACTGATTTTCATTTTCAATCTTTCCCAGGCTATTCTTGCATAATTATTTTTCTGAGTAAATTTTAAATTCAACTTCTCTAGCTCCTAGAAAAAAATGCATATTTTATTGTGATTCAGTCATATTTATAATTTAACATAAAAAACTAGGGACAACTGACATTCTATAAAGTTCAAATATTCCATACAAGAATACTTTATTTCTTGCAAACCAAGTTCAGTGGCTCCTGCCAGCACTTTGGGAGCACTTTGGGAGGCCAAGGAAGGGGGATTGCTGAAGCCCAAGCATTCAAGACCAGCCTAGGCAACATAGGGAGACTGTCTCTACAGAAAATTTTAATGATAATAAAGAAAAAAAAAAAAAGAAAGAAGTTTTCTTTCTTGCAAATGCTTTTCTTTTGTTCAACTCTACTCTTGTTCCTTTCAAGAGCATTGTATTGAGTTCCTTATTTGTTGTTTCTTCCCCTCCACATTGCCTATTATCTTTATACTTAGTTGATTTTTTGTTTCTGTATGAGGAATTTTTTCCTTCATTGTATCATTTAACTGGTTATTGTCTATGTACATAAATCTCCTGCGTTTCAGTGAAACCAAATTTTCTTCATGTTAGTTGATTATTTTTTTGCTGTAGGAGGAATTTTTTTATTTATTGTATCATTTAATTGGTTATTTTCCGTGTACATAAATATCCTGCATTTCAATGAAATGAAAATTTTCTTGATAACAATCAACAATCCATATTTGATCTTAAGTACACTGCTTCAGAATTACAGGTTACCATGGCCCTTCCATATAATTAAATTCCGTATTTTTTTCATTATACACAGATTTTTTAAAACCCCAGCGAAAATTATTTGGCTTTTTCCAATTTTAATATACAGGTAGAAATATATGTTGGAAAAGGCAATCTTCTGTGCAATCTTTGACCCCTTCTTGGTCACATAAGAATGGAACACTTTCCAATCAAGAGTAAAGAGGCCTCATACCCCATGCTATACTTAACACCTTGTATATGAATCTCTTTTCCGGTTTTTTGACTCAATGTATATGCCTTTGTTCTACTTTAGCATGCAAATTATATGGCACCTGGCCAACTACACTACTATGTCTGTCCCCTGTGGGGAGTGGACAGAGTCCTTCTGTTGCAGCACAAGAACAGTGTGCAGGCTAATTGCCCCATGTCAGTTCCCAGGACCTGCTAGCCATGGGAGATCAGTGCCTACTACTGAAGCTGATCTTGCTCTGTCTCTTCTCTTTGTGAGTAAAGTGTATTCACCCAGTGCTTGACTGTATTGTGTTTTCCTTGGCAACTCCAATACTCAGATGCAGTGAGGAGAAGTATTCCAACTTCTGCTTCTGATAACAGGCCACAGACACCACTTGTTTGACAATATACCATTGGATATGTTGAAGCAGAAGATTTTAAAGTCAATGAGAAGATTCTGAATAAAGTTCTTATTAGTATATTTAATAAAGTTTTAAAGCTGATATAGTGTATTAAACAGGAGTATTGGCTTGTATTCACTTTGTTAAATAGAGAAAGGTAAAATGTATTCAAAAAATAAGGTTTTACAGTTTTACCAGCCAGAGAACATTATATTTTGTGATGACAGAAATACTTTCAAAACATGTAACTTGGACCATTATTTAGGAAATGATTATCTAAAAAGAAAACTTTTATTTTAGGTTCAGGAAAACATGTGAGGTTTTGTTACATAGGTAAACTCAGGTCATGGGAGTTTGTTTATTTTATCAGTCAGATATTAAGCCCAGTACCCAATAGTTATCTTTTCTGCCCCTCTTCTTCCTCCTACCTTCCACCCTCAAATGGACCTCAGTGTCTCTCAGTTCCTTCTTTGTGTTCATAAGTTCTCATGATTTAGCTCCTACTTATAAGTGAGAACATATGGTATTTGGTTTTCTGTTCCTGTGTTAGTTTGCTAAGGATAATAGCCTGCAGCTCCATTCATGTTCCTGCAAAAGTCTTGTTATTTTTTATGGCTGCATAGTATTCCATGGTGTATATGTACCACATTTTCTTTACCCAATCCATCATTAATGGACATTTAGATTGATTGCATGTCTTTGCCAGTGTAAATAGTGCTGCAATGAACATGAATGTGCATGTGTCTTTACGGTAGAATGGTTTACGTTCCTCTGGGTATATACTCAGTATAGGATTGCTGGGTCAAATGGTAGCTCTGCTTTTAGCTCTTTGAGTAACCACCATACTGCTTTCCACAATGGTTGAACTAATTTACCCTCTCACCAACAGTGTATAAGTGTTTCCTTTTCTCTGAAACCTCACCAGCATGTTATTTTTTGACTTTTTATTAATAGCCATTCTGACTGGTGTAAGATGGTATCTCATTGTGTTTTTGATTTGCATTTCTCTGATGATCAGCGATATTGAGCTTTTCTTCATATGCTTATTGGCTGCATGTATGTCTTCTTTTGAAGGTGACTGTCATGTCCTCTGCCTCCTTTCTAATCAGGTTATTTGCTTTTCTCTTGTAAATGTGTTTAAGTTCCTTATGGATTCTGAACATTAGACCTTTGTCAGAGGCATAGTTTACAAATATTTTCTCCCATTCTGTAGGTTGTTCACTCTGTTGATAGTTTCTTTTGCTGTGAAACAAACTCTTTAGTTTAATTAGATCCCGTTTGTCAATTTTTGTTTCTGTTGCGATTGCTTTTTGCATCTTTGTCATATTGCAAAGACATAGGCATCTTTGCCCGTTCCTTTGTCAAGAATGGTATTGCCTAAATTGTCTTCCAGGGTTTTCAGAATTTTGAATTTCACATTTAAGTCTTCAATCCATTTGAGTTGATTTTTGTGTATGGTATAAGGAAGGGGTCCAGCTCCAGTCTTCTGCATATGGCTAGCCAGTTATCCCAGCACCATGTATTAAATAGAGAGTCTTTTCCCCATTGCTTGTTTTTGTCAGCTTTATCAAAGATCAGACTGTTGTAGATATGTGGCCTTATTTCTTGGTTCTCTATTCTGTTTCATTGGTCTATGCGCCTGTTTTTGTATCACTGCCACGCTGTTTTGGCTACAGTAGCCCTGTAGTATAATTTGAAGTCAAGTAACATGATGCCTCCAGCTTTGTTCTTTTTACTTAGGATTACCGTGGCTATTTGGGCTCTTTTTTAGTTTCATATAAATTTTAAAATATTTTTTCTAGTTCTCTAAAGAATCTCATTGGTAGTTTGATAAGAATAGCATTGAATCTGTAAATTGCTTTGGGAAATATGGCCTAATGATATTCCTTCTTTCTATCCATGAGAATGAGATGCTTTTCCATTGTTTTTTTGTTTTTTTGTTTTTAAATTTTTTGTCTTCTCTGGTTTCTTTGAATAGCATTCTATAATTCTCATTGTAGGATCTTTCACTTCCCTGGTTAGCTGTATTTACTAGCTAAATAAAATTCCTGGTTATTTTATTATTTTTGTGGCAATTGTTAATGGGAGTGTTTTCTTGATTTGGCTCTCAGTTTGGCTATTGTTGCTATTGTTGGCATATAGGAATGCCAATGCTAGTGATTTTTATGCATTGATTCTGTATCCTAAAACTTTGCTGAAGTTGTTTGTCAGCTGAAGAAGCTTCTGGGCCAAGACTATGGGGTTTTCTAAATATAAAATCATGTCATCTGCAGTAGAGACAGTATGACTTTCTCTCTTCCTATTTGGAGGCCCTTTATTTCTTTCTCTTGCATGATTGTGCTGGCTAGGACTGTGAATACTACATTGAATAGGAACGGTGAGAGAGGGTATCCTTGCCTTTTGCTGTTTTTCAAGGTGAATGCTTCCAGCTTTTGCCCATTCAGTATAATGTCGGCTATGGGTTTGTCAAAGACGGCTTAAAAAGAATTTTTAAAAAGATGATTCTATTAAGCCCTTTGGCTTTCTAGGTCTGACAATCATTAATGAAATTAAAGTAAAAATCCCTAGAAGAAGTCAAACATTACTTTTTTTTTTAATGATTTTTGTTTTTTCTCCAAATGCATGTAGAAATTACTATTGATAAAGATATCTGTATAAACAACATATTTTTAATTACCTTTGCCTTTATTCAATGACTTTTGCCCCATTCATTTAAAAATTTTATCCAAATTCATACATGTAAATTTAAAGAAGCTTAGTTGTCCTTATAGGAATATCACCTGTGAATAATTCCTCATATTACATGGCATCTGCAGAGTTCGCTATGCACTTTTGCTTATAATGCCTGCTGCCTCAAGTTCTCTGTAGCTTCATTAATGTTATCTGCTTATTAGTCATATTTACAACATAATTTCCATGGGTAGAACTGGACTTTGTGTTGTACTAGTGACTTGGTAAAAGAAGTAGGGCAGAGAAATGAGAAAAATATACAAAGACATTAAAATATACAAATGAGACAAATACACAAACACATTAAAAAGATATTTAAATACATCTATAAAAATATATCACTATACATAAGTATATATCAGTACAATAAAACCGTGAAAAAAGTTAATATTTGCTTTTTTAGAATTAAAGGGCATATGTCTTATAGACTTAAGAGATTTTTGAAACACAATTCTGGCTATGAAGGATGTCTAAATTTAGCACCCAATCCATATATAAGATATGCTTAATTTGTATGTGTAAACTCAACTTTGGAAGGGAAAGAAGTTGACTAGTAAGGAGGAGATGCAACAGGAGATAGCACTCTTTCTTCAGACAGACTCTTAATCTTCCCTGGTGGTCCCCGCTTTAAGAACTGCACTTAACTATAGGTGATGAAGTTCATTGGATTGTAGTAAATAATTCTATTCAGCCCATTCATATCCTTTAGGGAGAGGGGGGAAGATAGTTTAGCTGAAGGGTGCCTCTGCTCATTTATTCCGCAATAGTCACTGCTTGATAAATGGAGCTAATCCTCTACAGAAATGTTCCAATCCCCTTTGTAATTACTTACTATATGGAAACACAGTGAATGTGGCCTTAATTATAGTGCTATAAGATATGAAGTCTGAAATGCATTGTTATCTATATAAAATTGAAAGACACTGTGTATTCATAAAATTAAAGATTATATTTAGTGTGAAATGGTTTTGAAGGTCATAAGCAAACTTGCAAATTAAAAGTTACTGATAAGACCTACTCTCATGTTTTGCTTTCTATGTAATAGGGTAAATAGTAAGATTTAAAAGTCATATTTCCAGGGTTAGAATTTGACATCTGTTAAATTTGACTATGCTGATATTCTTAGTCACATGAAAATTTTAAAATTGGGTTATTATCATTAACATTTTCTCCCTTAAACAGTCTACATGATTCAGTGTATCAGAGAAAATGGAGAAGCTCTAAATTAAGGCCAGTGAATTAATAATTCTGATTTAGAGCAAAGGCAATTTTAGCCTGGCTAATTTTTCATATCTGCTCAATTAACCTCATAGTGCTTTAGAACAAAAGGCAGCGTGATGAGTATCATTTAAATTAAACAAATGTCATTTATCAGTCAAGGCACTGACTTATATCAGCCACTCCAAGCCAAAACCACAGTATCAAATGGAGTGGACAAGCAGTGGGCCACTGGGATTTAATTTTCCAGCATTTGAGAAATCATGCATAGCATCATATGTGAGGCTTGCTATTTAATGAGCTCTTCGAGATCATCTAGAAAAGCAAGAGTTATCTACCCGGTAGCATTTGTAAAATACCTACTTACTATTCCATTGTGACCCTTGTCACCGGGGAGAGGCACTTTCTTCTGAGAGTGATGTCAATAATTTCTAATTAAACATTATACCTCTCATTTTACATTCAAGGCATTCATTTTCAGAAATTGGAAAACGGATACCATTATGGGATTGCCTGAGTATCTTTCTATTTAGCAGCTACATTCACCAATGATGCTTTCCCAATAAAGCATTTCAGTTCCAAACAGATACAAAATTTGAAAAGAAATTAACTGAATATCACAATATACCAGAAAAGAGAGTTAATTACTCCTACTCAGCATTCACACTCTTCATATGGACAGGCATTATACATTTTAAAATCATTATCTATGTTTTGATAGTCAATAGTTTATTTATTATAGTTAGCCTCTTTTTCAATAATTTTTTAAAAGTCTATCAAATGAAATTTGGAATAATTTCACTCAATAATCATTTTGTAGATACCCAGCTATATTTTGAATTTTAGCATGGAATATCAAAATGTATTTTGTCACAGAGCCATTTTTATCTCTGTTCAATAATATGAAATTTTCTTCAAAAAACCTCTATTAAACTTATGAGACCACATAGCCAGCCTATGAGAAAGGCTGACTAAGATCTAGATGTGTGTAGTAAACATGACTAATGAACAAGATGAGGCAGGAAGGCAGAGGCCCTTACTGAGCATGACCTAGCAGCTTCCTGAGTTTGGTTTAAGCTAGTGAGGTAAGACATCAGAAGAGAAGGCTGATTATCTGTTTCTCAGCATTGCTCCCAAATAGGTCCTACAGAATCAAGTTCAACCTCTGTAATCAAGACTCTACAAACGAAAATGTACTTCTCTAAATTTCTGTGAAATATTGACTGCCATTTAAAAAGTCATCACAAATTGGAGATAACAGCTATTCTGCTTTTGATGAACATAAGCATGAATGATAGAATTTCAATTGGTTTTTACTGCAATGCTTAGGGCTCTGGGTGCTGGAAGCATCAGGAGCACCAGCCATGCCCTCCTGATATCAGAAAAAGTGGTAATTTTAGAGAATTTGGGAACTGACTTACCACTTTGGATAGCAGCAATATTTCAAGATAGTACCAAGTTAGGAAAGGAGAAATGGAGAATTTCATCTTTGTACATGAGAGATTTAGTTTTCTTAGCATATCTCAGATAATCACTTAAAGATGATTCCAGAAACATTGGGGATGAACTTGCACAGGATTACAGTCTCTAAGGGATCACAGGGGACAGAGCCAGAAAACTTTAGAGCTGTGTGTCATGCTGTTGTGCAAATTCTTATTCCCAAAGAGTATGAAGTAAAAAATGGCAGTTTGTCCAGAAAATTTGTGTTTTCATTTATTTATTTGTATAAGGTAGCACATAAAGGCTAAAATTATTTTCTAAGACTGTTTAGTATCTTATTAAAATGTCAAGTGCTGAGTCTAATCTCATACTCAATACTTCACTAAAAATTTGAGCAACACCGAATATATTGAAGATATTCAAGTGTACGTTTTTCAAATTTCTACTAATATATACTAGTATCAGCTTCCCCCACTTAACACTGGAAATAAATGGAGAAACATTAAAAATTTAAATATCTAGGTTTCTCACAATTACCAGAAACCACAATTATTTTTACATTTGTATATAATCATTTTTAAATTATTTTTTTCACTTTGGATTTATAGGGCAAAATTACATAATTTGAAATAGAGATTTACATAGGAATCGATTTAAATGTTTATGTTATTCAGAGAGAAACAGTTATATAAATATTAGAATACTAGGGACAACAAAAGAGAAACTATCTCAAAATAATGGTTCTTCATCTATTTATATAGCTCAGAGTATTATTTCCAAATGACACTCTTTACATAAACATATTATTCTGAAAGGATGGCTTATTTTATATTGCATTTAAATTTCAGGAAAATTGAATAGGAAGTAACTCGAATTTGATAGGGTAGGACAGTGGGAGTTATAGCAAGAAAACACAAGAATTGCCTAGGTAAGTGAGTTCTTGCCAGATTATCAGACAAGAAAACATGAGACCAGAATAAGAGGAAATTTTAAAAAATGAGTAGAGGTATTAGAGTTATAAATTACAAAAAAAAATTAAAATCTTGCACACAATGGCTAATACATTTTATTTCTTATGTCAGTCCTGATCGAAATCAGATCAAATGGAAAATCATACTGATTGCTAATGTTATGAGAGACAAAAAATGAATCCAATGCTCACCAGATTAATTTATTCAGAATAAATGAATATATTAGAAATTTTGATAAAGGTTTTGAAAACATGTTATTTAAGGAACATGGAGATTACAGAATATGCTTTTAATGGTATTATAAAATGAGAACAGGCAGAAATACGACAAGAAGAAGTGAAAATGTAGAAGGGAGGGAGAGATATAAAGGGAAGAAAAGGGAGTTCTTCAGACTGAAATGAAAGGACACTAAACAGTAATTCAAATCTATGTGAAGAAATAAAGAACTTTAAAAAACATGGCTACAAAGATAAATGCAGATATTCATAGTAATGTAGTTTGGTTTTACTACTCTTTATTCCCTAAAGAACAAATGCATAAAACAATAAGTATAAATGAATGGTGATGGATACAAAATGTATAAACATGTAACTTGTGACAATAATTAAATAAAGAGATAGTAGAGCTATATAGGAGCAAAGTTTTGTACACTATTGAAAGTAAGTTGGTACTTATTTGAGCTAAATTGGTATAAATTAATACATTAATTATAATGCTCAGGCAACGACTAAGAAAATAACTAAAGAGTATATAGTATAACAAATGAGAAAAGGAATTGAAATGGTACAATAGAAAACATCTGTCTAATAAAAAGAAAGACAGTAATGGAGAAATTGAGCAACAAAAAGGCATGTAAAATGAATAGCAAAATGGCAGAAGTAATTCCTTTCTTATCAGTAATTACATTACAACAAATAGATTAAATGTTCCTATTTAAAGTCAGAGACTGGAAGAATGGCTTTTAAAAAAATGATCCAACTATATATTGTCTATAAGACACTCACTTTAGATCCAAAAACTCAAATAATTTAAAATTGAAAGGAGGAAAATATATCCCATACAGACAGTAACCAAAAAAAAAACCCAAAAAAACAAAAAACAGCTGTAGGGGCTATACTAATGTTAGATAAAATGTATTTAAATACAAAAATTATGATAAGAGACAAAGAAGGACATTATATTCATACCCCCTTATCATGCAGATATGTTCAGATATCCCCAGTGGATTCCCGAAACCACTGAAACTACCTATACATAGTGCAGAAATCGTTTTGTTCTTCTCCAGAGTTTTACAGATATAACATTCATTTTTACTGTAGATCTTAGAAACTTTAGCACACAATTTTTTTATTATTAAATCTAGTACTTTCACCTTTATACTTAAAAGAAGCACTTTACAGCTTCTCTTTGGCATAACTGAATTGTCAGCATCATTACCTTAGTGCTTTGGGGCCATTATTAAGTAAAATAAGAGTTACTTGAACACAAGCACTGAGATACAGTAACCATGGATCTGATACACAGCTACCAAGTGAATGACAGGCAGGTGATGTATACAGTGTGGATACGCTCGGCAGAGGGATGATTCCTGTTCTAAGTGGGACAAATCTTATGATGACATAAAATTTCATCACGCTACCCAGAATGTTGTCCAATTTAAAACTTACGAATTATTTATTTCTGAAATTTTGTCTTTAATAATTGTGGGTGACTATTGACCACAATTGAAACCACAAAATTCAAAAATGTGGATAAGGAAAGATTACTGTATGTAACAATAAAGAGGTCTATTTATCAAGAAGATATAACAATTATGTTACAATTATGCACCTAACAAGTCTCAGATAAATAAAGCAAAACCAACAGAACTGAAGGGAGGAATAGATAGATCAATAATAATAGTTGGAGACTTCAGCACCTAACTTTCAATAATGGGTGTAACAACCACGAAAAAAAAAGAGAGAAATAAGTGCATAGAAGACTTGAACAATACTGTAAACCAATTAGATCTAAAAAACATATAGAGAATGCCCTCACTCAACAGCAAAACACATATTTTTCTCAAGTGAACATGGAATATTCTTCAGGATAAAATATTTTAGGATGCAAAAATCTCAAATATTTTAAAATTAAATCATATAAAATATCTTTGTCAATCACAGTAGAAAGAAGTTAAAAATCAATAGCAGAAGGAAATCTTATAAAAATGTGGAAATTAAACAACACAGTCTTAAATCATGGGTCAAATAATAAATTATAAAATTGAAAAATACTTTGAGCTGAATTAAAATTATTATATTAATTAATATTGTCAATAATATTTAATAATATTGATATAATTAATAATATATATTAATATAGTTTATAATATTGATATTGTTAATAATAATATAATATGATATGATTAATAGCAATGTTAATTAAAATTAATATTAATAAACTGTGAAAATAGTACTCAGAGGAATATCCTTAGTGCATTTGAGCTGCAATAACAAAACACCACAAACTGGGTGACTTTATAAATTATAAGATTTATTTCTTGCAGTTCTGAAGGCTGGAAACTCCAAGATCAAGACGCTGGTAGATTCAGTGTCTAGTGAGGGCCCGCTCTGTGTTTCATAGATGGAGTCTTCCAACTGTAATATCACATGCTAAAAAGGGGCAAAGCAACTCTCCAGGGGCCTATTTATAAAGGCACTAATCCCATTCATGAGGTTGGCTTCACCTTCATGACTTAATCATTTTCCAAAGGCCTTACCTTCTAACATCATAACGTTGACGATTAGGTTTCAACATATGAATTCTGGGGAAACACACCATTTGGGCCACTGCAGAAATTTATAGCTATAAATGCCACATTTAAAAAGAAGGAAGGTCTCAAATTAACCTAAGTTTACACCTCAACAAGCCAGGAAAAGAAGAGCAGACAAAATCAAAAACTAGTAGAAAAAAATAATAATGATTAGAGATCAAATCGTGAAGAGAAAAATGAAACAAATAAACAAGACCAAAGTTGGCTATTTGAAAACATTTAAAAAATTGACAAATCTTTAACTAGTGTGAACTAGGACAAAAAGAGAAGACTCAATCTACTAAAATCAGGAATGGACATGAGGATATTACTACCACCATTATTGAAACTAAAGAGGATTTTAAGAGAATAATGATATGAACAATTATACGCCAACAAATAGCATAACCTAGCTGAAATGGATAAATTTCTTAGAAACATAGAATCTATCAAAATGATTCAAGAAGAAATATGAAACTGAATACCACTAGAACAGATAAAGAGATTGATTACGTAAGCAGAAAACTTTCAACACAAAAGAGCCCAGGGTCAAATTATTTAACTGACATATACTACCAAATACTTAAAGAAAAATTAACACCCATCTTTCTCAAACTCTTCTGAGAAATGAGAGTGAACATTTCCTAATTTGTTCTATGAAGCCAGTATTAACCTACCACCAAAGCCAAAGACATTACAAGAGAACTGCAGACCAATACTACTCATGAATAAATGCAACAATCTTCAATAAGCTGAACCCAAAACATATTAGAAGATTTATACAGCACAACCAAGTAGGCCTTATGCCAATATACAGGTGGGTCAACACAGGAAAATTATTATATCTAATATGCTACATGAATAAAATGAAGAAAAATATCAGATCATCATAATGGATATGAAAGGAATTTGGCTTTTTAATTAAATTAAAAATTAATTCAAGATTTTAAATAATAAAACTATTATTTTTATTTCTTGAAAACATCTCCAGAGGTAGAAAAACTATAGCAAACATACTAATAAGTAAGTCCCACCTCTCATTTGCTGAAAGACTGGGACTACTGCAAATGGGGCCTTGTGATTCTGAAGACAAATGTGAATGTTGTAAATCCAGACAGTAAGAATCTCAATTTTGTAAATTGAAAATGTAGAGAAAGATTGAGAAGGTAGAAATTAGTTTAGCATGCTGATATATGCATAATTTATACTTTGAGGTCAAATATCTTAAACTGATGGTGAAAGTTTAAAATAGGATGGTAGAGGAGAAGGAATTTAAGAAGTAGAGGTAGGGAGGAAAACACTATTTTTATTAATGTTCATAGAGAATAGTCTACAAATATAGTCCAAAAATATAAAGTGTCTTGTCATATGGTGACTACAAAGTTATCTTCAAAATATGGTACATTTACACCATGGAATACTATGCAGCCATCAAAAAGAATGAGATCATGTCTTTTACAGGGACAAAGATGGAGCTGGAGGCCATTATCCTTTGGAAACTAATGCAGAAACAAACAAACAAAAAAAACACTTAAGTGGGAGAAAATGGTGAGAACACATAGACACATAGAGGAGAACAACACACACTGGGGCCTTTTGGAGGGCACAGGGTGGAATGAGGAAGAGGATCAGGAAAAATAATGAATGAGTACTAGGCTTAATACCTGGGTGATTTAATAATCTGTACACCAAACCATCATAACACAAGTTTACCTACATAACAAACATGCACATGTACCCCTGAGATTAAAATAAAAGTTAAAAAAATAAAAAATAAAAAACTTAAAACTGTTTATGTCCCCTTTTCTCATTGGACTATTATAAAGTTGTTAAAAAGTGTTAGATACCTCTACATATACAGCTATTAAAAGACCTTCTAAAGGCCGGGCGCGGTGGCTCAAGCCTGTAATCTCAGCACTTTGGGAGGCCGAGACGGGCGGATCACGAGGTCGGTAGATCGAGACCATCCTAGCTAACACGGTGAAACCCCGTCTCTACTAAAAAAATACAAAAAACTAGCCGGGCGAGGTGGCGGGCGCCTGTAGTCCCAGCTACTCGGGAGGCTGAGGCAGGACAATGGCGTGAACCCGGGAGGCGGAGCTTGCAGTGAGCTGAGATCCGGCCACTGCACTCCAGCCTGGGTGACAGAGCGAGACTCCGTCTCAAAAAATAAAATAAAATAAAATAAAATAAAAGACCTTCTAGATCAAGTAACAGCAAACATTTTTTTTTTCTGTACAATATCATATAGTAAATATTTTAGTCTTTGGAGGTCATAAGGTCTCTGTTGCAGCCATTTGGTTTTGGTGTTATAGCATGAAAGCAGCCACAAACAAGACAGCAATAAATGAGTGTGGCTTTATTCTCATAAAACAAAAGATGGGCTAGATTTGATCTGTGAGCTGCAGTTTGCCAAACTCTGTTACAGCTAAAATGGTAAGAGAAACAATCAAGGTACAAAATAGTGTGTACAGATGTGATGTCTGTGATGTACAGATTTATATAGAGAACAATATGTATATGCTTATCTATGTATTAAATAAAGCTGTAAAGACAAACGGAAGACTAGTAACAGTGATTTCCTCTAGAGATTTCCTCTAGAGAGGGTAACAGAGCTCCGGACAGGCTGAAAAGACAGCATACATTTTACTGAATACCAACATGCACATTTTGAATTTTATATGATGTTCATGCATACCTATTCTAAAACAATAGCAAATAAAATATTTTAAAATAAAACAGAAATATATAAAATAAAAATAGAATTAATATAGAGTATTAGCAAACCCAAAAGTAGATTTTGAGAAACTGATAAAATAAACACATTTCTGTAGGACAGATGTTAAACAAAAGGAGGAGAAACAGGCCTCAACAAAATTTGCAATATTTTTATTCATTAAAGACATCTTAAGCAAATTAATTCTCATGACAGAGGTGCGCACATTCCGCGTAATTAGCACGGATGCCCTGATGAAACTTGTAAAGTAAATTAGCCATAAAAGTTACCACGAAGTTTCCTAACTAGAACCATTTTGCATATTCCATTTTTTATCCATAGAATCAGTCTCATTATATATCTGTATGCCACTATACCACGGGACAACATGAATAATTTTGAACTTAATGTTAGATTATGCTATGAATCTTAGTGAAAGTTTTTTTGTGTTTGTTTTGTTTTGTTTTCACAGTAGGGTGCATCACTAAGAAACATTGATGTAATCTATCAGGAAATGGTGTAAAAAAGTAGACAACATTTTCCACACGTTTTTCAATCCAAATGAAAATAACTTAAAAATTCCAGTACTAAAATGCAGGTTCCTTTACATTTTTATTGGCTATTTTCCTGTTAGAGTAATGCAAATAAGATATTCAGCAATAGTGTTTTAGCCCTATACTTACATGAGAAGTGGTAACACATAGGCAGATTTATCTTATTTCTTTCTTTCATTTATACAGTACGTTAGAGTAACCTTTATAGTCTCATTTAATTCATCCTCAAAACATTTGAAGATGGTCACACATTTTAAAGTTGCATATTTTACAGATGAGAGGTGGTTACTCAAATTATGCATCATGTTATTGCTACAATTTTGGTAGGGAGTTTTTAGGCCCTTGATGGTAGAAGTAATTACAAGCCTTCTGGGGGCAATGCACTTTGAGATAGACTGCAAAAACAGCAATGATCAAGATAAATTCCTCTGCCACATCAAAGTGAATCTGTCTCTCTCTCTAATTATTGTAGGAGTTCCACTTAATCATTAGAAAAACAATCTTGCACGCTGAAGTTGTAAAAACCTTCTATTCCTCAGTGAGATCAAAGGCCAGGCCATTTTGATCCCTTCACACCACCATGTGTTCCTAGGGACTGCTGAACCTTGACCCAGCTTAATCAACTGTGGCCACCACTTCTGTGCTGGCCCTCCTCATCCCCTCCCCATTCATGATACGATCTGCATTTTAAGATAAGAATTCTAAAAGTCATCTCTCTCCATTGATAGTGAAAGCTTTGGAGGTCCTCTCTATTTCTCCCTATATGTCCATCTATGTATCTTGTATCTCCCCCTTTTTAAAATGAGAAACTGCAGTTCGAAATTAGATGACACTATTATAAGGTTAGGTGGGCCGTGTGCTAATCATAGTTTGTCAATCTCATTTTTTTCTTTTCTTAGTACTACTAAAGTATCGGGACAAAATGCCCCCACAGAAATACTGATTGAATGCTACAGGTTTTGGTTTTCAGATTGCAAACCACAAATAAGAAGTTCATGTATCATTTTGTAAAGTCAAAGTCACCTTCAACAGAGTTTTCTTTAAATGAAAGCACTTGATACTATCAGTCCGTTACAAATTAATATGAAGCAATGATTGAAATGCTTTATTTTGGAAAACCACTTAGCAATAGTATTTTTAACCTTGAAACAATATTTTATCAGGTTGATAATAAAAGCCTAAATTAAATAGTATCTTGCATTAAATCTATAGATTGCTTCAGGTAGTATAGACATTTTAACAATATTTACTCTTCCAATTCATGATCATAAAATATTTTTTATGTGTGTGTGTGTGTGTGTATGTGTGTGTGACCTCTTCAGTTTCTTTCATCAGTGTTTTGTAGTTTTCACTATAGGGAGCTTACACTTCTTTGGTTAATTCCTAGTTATTTAATTTCATGTGTGCCTATTGTAAGTGGGATTATATTTTATTTCTTTTTCATATTGTTCGCTGTTGTCATATAAAAATGTTATTGATTTTTGTGTGTCGATTTTGCATCCTGCAACTTTACTGAATTTGTTCATCAGTTCCAATAGTTTTATTGTGGAGTCCTTAGGTGTTTCCAGATATAAGATTATATCATCAGCAAACAAGAATAATTTGACTTCTTCCTTACTAATTTGGATGCCCTTTATATCTTTCTTAGGTCTGATTGCTCTAGCTAGGACTTCCAGTACGATGTTGAGTAACAGTAGTGACTGGGCATTCTTGTCGTCTTCCCCATCTTAGAGGTAAGGTTTTCGTTTTGTCCCCATTCAGTATACTAGTTATGGGTCTGTCATCTATGGCTTCTATTATGTTGAGGTATGTTCCTTCTATCTCCAGGTTTTTTAAGGTTTTTATCATGAAGGGATGTTAGATTTTATCAAATGCCTTTTCAGCATCAGTTGAAATAATCATATGGTTTTTGTTCTTTCTGTTGATACAATGCATCTTATTGATTGATTTATGTATGTTGAACCATCTTTGCATCCCTGGGATAAATCCCATTGAGTCAGGATGAATGATCTTTCTAAGGTATTTTTGAAGTTGGTTTGCTAGTATTTTGTTGAGGATTTTTGCATCAATGTTCATCAGAGATATTAGCCTGTGGTTTTCTTTTCTTGATGTGTCTTTGTCTGGTTTGGTATCAGGGTAATACTTACCTTGTACAATGAGTTTAGAAGTATTCCCTCCTCCTATTTTTTGAAACAGTTTCAGTAGGATTGCTATTACTTCTTTAAATGTTTGCTACAATTTAGCAGTAAAGGCATTGGGTCCTGGACTTTTCTTTCTTGGGAGACTTTTATTATGACTTCAATCTCATTACTTGTTATTGGTCTGATCTGGTTTTGGATTTCTTCCAGCTTCAATCTTGGTAGGCTGTATGAGTCTAAGAATTTTTCCATATCTTCCAGATTTTCCAATTTACAAGCATATAGTTGCTCATGGTAGCCACTAATGATGCTTCGATTCTCTGCAGTATCAGTCGTAATGCCTCCTTTTTCATCTCTGATTTTGTTTACTTGGATCTTCTCTCTTTTTTTTTAGTTGGGCTAAAAGTTTGTCACCTTTGTTAACTTTTTCAAAAGCCAATTTTTTACTTTATTGATCTTTTGTATTGATTTCTTCATTTTATATTCGTTTATTTCTACTCTGATCTTTTTAAATTTTTTCCTTTATTAAGTTGGGGTTCGGTTTGGTCTTCCTTTTCTAGTTCTTTAAGATGTATTGCTAGATTGTTTATTTGAAGTTTCTCTTCTAATGTAGGCACTTACAGCTATAAACTTCCCTCCTAGTGCTGTTTTTTCTATATCCCATAGGCTTTGATATGTTGTGTTTCCATTATCATTTGTTTCAAACAATCTTTCAATTTTCTTTTTAATTTCTTCATTGATCCACTGGTCATTAAGTAGCTTACTGTTTACTTTCCATGTATGTGTATTGTTTCTAAAATTCCCCTTGTCATTGATTTCTTGTTTTATTTCATTGTGGTCAGAGAAGATGCTTGGTATTATTTCCATTGTTTAAAGACTTGTTTTGTGACCTAACAGATGGTCTATCCTTCAGAATGATCCATGTGTTGAGGGAAAAAAATATGTATTCTTCAGCCATTCAATGAAATGTTCTGTAAAAGATTAGTTTTGTGTAGTGTGAATTAAATTTGATGTTTCTTTGCTGGTTTTCTGTCTGGATATCTATTCAGTGCTGAAAGTGGGGTGCTGAGTTATCCAGCTATTACTGTATTGGGACTTATCTCTCTTTACCTCTATTTCCTTAATATATCTGGGTTCTCCAGTGTTGGGTGTATATATGTTTTAAATTGTTATATACTTTTCCTGAATTGACATCTTATTATTATATAGAAACTTTCCTTGTGCTTTCTTATAGTTTTGGTCTTGAAATATATTCTGTCTGAAGTAAGTATAGCTACTCCTACTCTTTTTTGGTTTTCATTGACATGAAATACCTTTTTCATACCTTTTTTTAATTTTAGCCTATGTGTGTCTTTATAGGTAAAGTATGTTTCTTATAGGCAACAGATCATTGAGTCTGTTTTTTTATACCATACAGCCCCTTCAGTCATTCTCTGCCTTTTTATTAGAGTTTAGTTCATTTACATTCATTCTTATTATTGATAAGTAGTACTTACTTCTGCCATTTTAAAATTTGTTTTCTCATTGTTTTGCAGTCTTCTTTTCCTTCTTGCCTTCCTTTAAGTGAAGGCGGTTTTCTCTGCTGATATGATTCGTTTTCCTCCTCTTTATTTTTGGTGTATCTGTTATATGGTTATTGGTTCGAAATTACCATGAGGTTTGCAAATACTATCTTAAAATCCATTATTTAAAACTGATAACACTGTTTGCATAAACAAACAAGCAAAAAGAAAATTAATGAAGACTACCTCTTAACTTTGCTTCCTTGCTTTTTAATGTTTTACTGTTACTATTCATATCTTATTGTATTGACTATGTCTTAAAAAGTTGTTGTAGTTACTATTTTTGATTGGTTCATTGCTTAGTCATTTACTTAGGATAAGAGTAGTTTACACACCACAGATACAGTGTTATAATATTCTGTTTTTCTACATACTTACTATAACCAGTGACTTTTGTGTCTTATTACTTATTGCTCACTAACTTCCTTTACTTTCTGACTGAAGTATTCCCTTTAGCATATCTGGTAGAACAGGTCTGGTTTTGATGAAATCTCTCAGCTTTGGTTTGCCTGGGAAAGACTTTATTTCACCTTCATGGCTGAAGAATATTTTCACCAGATATACTATTCTAGGGTAAAATAGTTTTTGTTTGTTTGTTTGTTTGTTTCTTCAGCACTTTAAATATGTCGTGTCACTCTCTCCTGGCCTGTAAAGTTTCCACGAAAAGTCTACTTCCAGATACACTGGAGCTCTACTGTATGTTACTTGTTTCTTTTATTTTGCTTCCTTTAGAATCATTTTTTATCCTTGACTTTTGTGACTTTGAGTATTAAATGTCTTGAGGCAGTCTTCTTTGGGTTAAATCTGCTTTGTGTTCTATAATTTGTACTTGGATGTTGATAATATATTGAAAAATATTGGATATTGATATCTTTCTCTAGTTTGGGAAGTTCTGTTATTAACCTTTACTTTCTATCCCTATTGCTTTCTCTATATCCTCTTTAAGGCCAATAACTCTTATATTTGCCCTTCTGAGGCTATTTTCTAGATCCTGTAGATTATTTTTTTTTAATTCTTTTTTATTTTGTTTCTTCTATCATGTATTTTCAAATAGCCTGTGTTCAAGGTTACTAATTCTTTCTTCTGATTGATTAATTCTGTTATCAAAATATTCTAATGCATTCTTCAGTACATCAGTTGCATATTTCATCTCCAGAATTTCTGCTTGATTCCTGTTATTTTAATCTCTTTGTCAAATTTATCTGAAGGAATTCTAAATTCCTTATCTGTGTTATCTTGAATTTTGTTGAGTATCCTTAAAAGAGCTATTTTGAATTCACTGTCTAAAAGATCACATAGATCTGTTTCACCAGGATTGGTCTCTGGTGACTTATTTAGTTCATTTGGCAAGCTCATGTTTCTTGGATCATCTTAATACTTTTATATGTTCATCTGTGTCTGGACATTGAAAAGTTAGGTATTTATTATAGTCTTTGGAGTCTTGGCTTGTTTGTACCCATCCTTCTTGGGAAGGCTTTCCAAGTATTCAAAAAGACTTAGGTGTTGTGATCTAAGCTGTATCTGCTTTAGGGGGCACCCCAAGCTCATTAACACTGTGGTCCTTGCAGACTCATAAAGGTGCCATCTTGACGGTCTTGGCCAAGATCCAGAAGAATTCTCTGGATTAGCAGTCAGACACTTTTGTTTTCTCCCCTTAATTTTGCCTAAACAGTGGAGTTTGTCTCTCTGTTCTAAGCCACCTGCATCTGGACATGGAATGACCCAAGGACCCCTGTGGCCACTGCCCCTAGGAGTGCACTGAGTCAGACTTAAAGCCATCACAGCAATGGGTCTCACCCAAGGCCCGCCATAACCACTCCCTGGCTACTGTCTATGTTTGCTCAAAGCCGTGGGGCTCTAAAATTCAGCAGTTGGCAAAACCAGCCAGACTTATGTTCTTCTCTTCAGGACGGTGAGTTTCCGCAGGTCCCAGGCAGGCTCAGAGGTGCTGTCTGGGAGCCAAGACTGGAGTCAAAAACCTTTGAAATGTACTTGGGGTTCTGCTCTGCTGCAGCTGAGATGGCACTCAAACCACAGGTGGCAGGTTTTTCCACTCTTTCCTCTGCTTTTCAAGGGAAGAGGAACCTTACTCCTTGGACACCACTAACTGAGACCCACAGAGAGTACTGCCAGACTACTGCTGATGTACCTTGAAGGCCCAATGGCTCTTCCGTCAGTTTGTGGTGAATGCTGCCTGGCCTGGGACTCACCCTTCAGGAGAGTGGGCTCCACTCTGGTCCTGGGCAGTTCCAGAAATCCTGTCCAAGACCCAGGTCCTGGAATTGGGAACCTGAAGAGCCTGCTTGGTGCTCTACCTTCTCTGGCCAAGCTGGTACCTAAGGTGCAAGTCAAAGTCCCATTTACATTTCCCTCCACTTTTCTCAAGCAGAAGGACTCTTGCCCCATAGCCACCACAGCTGGAAATGTGCTGAGTTTCACCTGAAGCCAACGAGTCTCAGTATCTCACCCAGTGCTCTCAGTGTACTTTCTGCATATCACTGCTGGTTATTTAGGGTCCAAGTTATCTTAAATTAGCAGATGATGAATTCTGCAAAGTCCAGGTGCTTCCCTCATAGGTACCAGGTTCCCTCCCCCTGGCCTAGGGTGTGCCTAGAAATGCTGGGAGCTAGAGCCTGAAAAGTGAGCCTCATGACTCTGACTGGTGACCTATCCTGCTATGTATGAGCTGGTAACCAAGATGCAAGACAAAATCCTCCCCACCCTTGCTGGTATCCCAGTAGGTCATGTGAGCCCCCAGTCTACTGTCTCTGGGCCCAGTTCAGCCCTAGGACTTACTCAGATGTTGCAGTCTTTGTGGCCTAGACTGATTTTCAAATTTATTAGAGGCTCCAGAGTATTTTAGCCCATGGTGACAAGGCTTGTGTAAACTCAAGGTCCAACTCCTGAGATCAGCAATTTGCCTCTGGCTAGGACTGGTGCAAATGCTCCCCATGTGGGCGGGCTTTAGCTGAGTTTGGTATAGTTTTGCTTTTTCCTATAACAAAGGCAGTGCTGAAATACCTCACAACTGCTGGCTTTCCTTCATTCCAGGACACTGAAATGCTCTCCGCATAGTGCGACCACTATTGGAGGATTAGGGGAGGAGTGATGTTGGCAATTCAAGACTGTTTTTCCTATCTCTTCAGTGCCTCTCTCAGTGATACGAAGTTAAAACTAGGTACTGTGAGTGCTCACCTAATTTTTGGTTCTTTTGAAGGTGTTTTTTTCTGTGTAGGTAGCAGTTAAATTGATGTTCTTGTGGTGGTATGATCAGTGGAGCCTCTTGTTCCATCCCTTCCACATTAAGCTTTCTTATCTTGTTCCATCCCCTTCACATTAAGCTTTCTTATGTTCTAATCTCTGACTTTGCATTTTCCACTTTCTAGAATACCCTGTTATCTTCTTATCCCAAAAGATTTTCACGGATAAATTCCCTCCTAGATTCTCATTTTAACTAGGTGTCAATCTGTTTTCTAGAAATATTATATAAGTTACATATATTATTTTACGTTTTCTAGAAGCCGCATTACAAAAAGAAAACAAATAGATATGATTTAATAGTTTATTTTACTTAACCCAACATATACAAAACATAATTTCAACATGTAGTTATTATGAATATTATTTATGAGATATTTTACTGCTGTGTACTGTGTTTCCAAAATCCAGTGTTTTTATGGTGCTTAACAATTTTGGATTAGCCTCCATTCAAGTGCTCAATCACGTATGGCAAATTTCTACACTATTAGACACCAGAGACAATATTATCCATGTAGAAAAAAAATTCCATCCAGGCTTCCTTCAATGTTTTCGAAAATCAACTTTATTGAAGTATAATTTGCACATAATTAAATACACAAGTTTTAATTATGCAATTCAGTGCATTGTGATGAATTTACACATCCAGGTAATAACAACCTATTACACAGTTCTCTATTGCTGCTGTAACAAATAGCCACACTTAATAGTTTAAAAGAACATACATTTGTGATTATAACTTATATTGAAGTCCAGAATCCTAAATTGAGTATTTTGATGCTAAATCAAGCTTTGGGCGTGACTGGTTCCTTCTGGAGGCTGGTGGGGAGAATTAGTGTCCCTGCGTTTTCAGAGGTTGTCCTTCTCTTCTAGAGCTTGTCTGCTTTCCTTATTACATGGCCCCTTTTTTCATCTACATGTCTTCAGTCATCGTATTTACTTTTCTAACTTTGATCTTCTTGCCTCCTTCTCATAAGGAGACTTGTGATTACACTAGGTCAAGCTGAATAATCTAGGATAATCTCCCCATTCTCAAGATCCTTAATCTAATTGTATCTGGAACTCTCTCCTGCCATGTAAGGTAACATATTTACAGGTTCTGGCCATTAGGACTTGGACATCTTTGGAGAATCATTCTGTCTACCACACACCACAAACGGGATAGAGAACATTTATGTCATAACAGAAAGCTCCTTATTCCTTTGCAGAAAATCCTCACCAACCCCTAAGCCTCCAAATCACTGATAATATTTCTGTCACCTTAGATTAATTTTGCTCATTCTACAGCATCAAATAAATGAAATCATAAAATACAAGCTATTTGCGTCTAGCTTCTTATACTCAGCTATAGTGTTTTTGAAGCTCTTTCATAATTTTGTGTATATCAGCAATTTCTTAAACTTTATTGCTTAGTGCTATTCTATTATATGATTAGACCAACATTTTGCTTGTTCACTCACCTATGCATAGACATATGGGTTGTTCTCAGTTTGTGGCTCTTTTGAATATAGCTGCTATAAGCATATATGTACATGTATATTTGTACATGTATTTCCATTTCCCTTGTGTAAATATTTAGAATAATTTTTTGTTTTATTATTTATGCTTTATGTTTTATTATTTTGTTTTAATATTAGAATTTTACCTTTGATGATTAGGCCTAAGACAAGCTAATTTATTATAGAAATAAATTAGATGTATGTTTAACTTTATAAGAAACTGAAATGTTTTCCAAAGTAATTTTACTAGTTTACACTCTTAAGAATGATGTAGAAGGATTCAGCCTTGCCACATGCTTGTCCACAATTGATATTTTTAATCTTTAATTGTAGCCATTGAAATGAGTTTGAAGTAGAATATCATTGTGGTTTTAATTTGCAGGTTGATGATTAATGACTAAGAATCTTTTCAAGTATTTATTGACTAATTGAATTGTATATCTACTTTTGTAAACTGCCAATAAAATCTTTTGTTATTTTTAAATTTTATTATTGCCTTTTATTTCAGAGTTGTAGCAATTCTTTGTATATTCCACATACAAGTTCTTTGTCAGAGGTATGCATTGCAAATATTTTCCCCCAATCTGTCATCTTTACTTCTCATTTTCTTTCTTTTTTTTTTTTTGAGACGGAGTCTGGCTCTGTCGCCCAGGCTGGAGTGTAGTGGTGCGATCTTTGCTTACTGCAAACTCTGCCTCCCGAGTTCACACCATTCTCTTGCCTCAGCCTCCCTAGTAGCTGGTACTACAGGTGCCCGCCACCATGCTGGCTAATTTTTTGTGTGTGTTTTCAGTAGAAACGGGGTTTCCCTGTGTTAGCCAAGATGGCCTCAATCTCCTGACCTCGTGATCCAGCCACCTCAGCCTCTCAAAGTGCTGAGATTTCTCATTTTCTTAAGAGTGTCTTTTGAAGATCAGATGTTTTTCACTTTGATGAAGATCAATTTTTTGCTTCTATGATTTAGTGCTCTAGGAATCTTGTCTTACTCTAGTAGTATAAATATTTGCTTATTTGTTTTATTATAACAATTTTAGCTTTTATAATTAGTTCTGGGGCAACTTTTAAACTAAATTTTTTGGTGGACTGGGGTAGGGATAAAGGTATATTTTTTCTTTATATGTATATCCAACTAATGTAATACTATTTGATCAAAATATTTCCATTTTTCCTTTAAATGAATGGATATCTTGGCAACTTTGTCTGTTAACTTGCATATGCCGACCTTTTACTAAACTCTATGTTTGTGCCATTCACCATTTGTCTATTCTTATACCACCATATTTTCTTTCTTAGATTTTTAGTTATAACTCTTTTTAATTTTATTTTAAAGGTTGTGCTAGGAATTACAATAGACATTTTTAAATTATTACAGTCTACCTAAAATTAATAGTTTAGCAGTTCATACTTCTCCACCCTTCAGAGTCCTAAGACTCATACAATGATACACATCCATTTATGATCCTCTGACTTTTTGGATATTGGTGTTTTACATTTTACTTCTACGTATAAAACTCACCTAACAATTATAATATGTACTTTAGTCATCTGTCTTTTAAGAAATTAAGAAAAATAGTTAGTCTTATATATTTAACCACATACCACTTCTCACACTCCGTCTCTTGTTATAGCTCTCATTTTCCACCTACCACCCTTTTTAGTTTGCTAACAAGCTTCTTTCAGCGTTTCTTGTATTGTAGGTCTGCTGGGAACATATTCTCTCAATTTTTGTTTATATAAAAATGTATTTCACTGTCATTTTTGAAGGATAGTTATATTGTCTGTAGGATTCTAGATTGACATTTTAAGTAACTAAATACATTTTTGATAATTATTAAAGCCTTTTCTGCTACTTCCAACATCTGGGAGGTCTTGGCGTTGTGGTCTGTTTCTAGTGATTACATTTTTCTCTACATACAGCACATTATCTTACCTTTTTGCATGTCTTATTTTGTTATATACTATATAGTGCATATTATATGTTACAAAAAGTCAACTTTTAATAAGTTTTGAGGTTTTTTTCTAGAAAACAGGCACTTTACTGAAGACTTCATGTGTTTCTGTCAAATACTGGTTCTAAATTTTGCAATGGAAACTCTAGAGTAATCCTTATTCTAGGGGATGGTCACCATTTCTATGGTGCAACGTTTTTTGATGTTACAGCTAAATGACAAAGTTTCTGTACCTTGGTTGGAGGAGAACTCCAAAGTTTCAGAGTGCTGTACAACCTCAAAGATTTCCATTTGGTCTCAATGTTGTAACAACTACACTTTGCTAGCCCTCAGTGTTTAATCCTGAGCTTATTACAGTTCAGCCCTAAATCTGTGGGGAATCACCTCAGAAACTTTTGTGCTCCTTCTCTGCCTGGTTCCCTTCTCTCCCATACTCCACCCACAAGTATTAACTACTTCACCGCCCAAACCCCGATCTCTGCCTCCACAGCTCAGTGGGATTCTGCTTAGGTTCTACCTCCCTATGCCACAATCAGGAAACTATAACCAGATGGAGATCTAGAATGAACAGAAGGCTCATACATGAGTGCTCCTCACTCATCAGTTTTGGTTCTCTACTTC
This sequence comes from Macaca fascicularis, assembly GCF_037993035.2. Taxonomy (NCBI): domain Eukaryota; kingdom Metazoa; phylum Chordata; class Mammalia; order Primates; family Cercopithecidae; genus Macaca; species Macaca fascicularis. The sequence continues at coordinate 88,681,258 of NC_088380.1, read as the reverse complement.
CTATTGTTCAATGCCTGAAATTGTTTACCTACTATATATTTTTCTAGTTTTATAATTGTTTATAGAGGGAGGACAAGTCTAATTACCTCATCATGGTTGGAAGAGGAAATATTTTCATGAAGAAGTGTACAAATATATGTAACTTTTACTTGTAAGTCTCCTTGTAAGAAAGTAGAAATAGTATTTGCAGGACTGTGAAAACTATAAGCTCATTTAGTTGCATATTGTATACTGAATATTTAGTAAATGAGTGAACGAATGATTGAGGATTCATTAATAGATTATTTTATATCCTTTTTTGCTAATATTTAATATTTTTGTTGCATGACTGCATTAATCACATCTTAGGCTAATGAAAAGTATGTGTTACTATATTTGCTTCTAAATTGTTTTGTTCCAAACTTTCCTTCAATGAAAATATACAAACTATTTTTTTTTAAAAGAAAGATCTTCTCATCTGATTCTAGCTAAATAAAAAGCAAATATACATCGTTCCAAGCTGGCCAAATAGGAACAGCTCCAGTCTACAGCTCCCAGTGTGAGTGATGCAGAAGACAAGTGATTTCTGCATTTCCAACTGAGGTACCGGGTTCATCTCACTGGGACTGGTTGGACAGTGGCTGTAGCCCACAGAGTGTGAGCTGAAGCAGGGCAGGGCATTGCCTCACTTGGGAAGCACGAGGGGTCGGGGAATTCACTTTCCTAGCCAAGGGAAACCATGAGAGACTTACCTGGAAAATCAGAACACTCTTGCCTTAATACTGCACTTTTCCATTGGTCTTAGCAAACAGCACACCAGGAGATTATATCCCATACCTGACTCAGCAGGTCCCATGCCCACAGAGCCTTTCTCACTGCTAGCACAGCAGTCTGAGATCGAATTGCAAGGTGGCAGCTAGGCTGGGGGAGGGGCATTCACCACTGCTGAGGCTCAAACAAAGCAGTCAGGAAGCTCAAACTGGGTGGAGCCCACCACAGCTCAACAAGGCCTTCCTGCCTCTGTAGACTCCACCTCTGGGGTCACGGCATAGCTGAACAAAAGGCAGCAGAAACTTCTGCAGACTTAAATGTCCCTGTCTGAAAGCTTGGAAGAGAGCAGTGGTTCTCCCAGCATGGAGTTTGACATTATCTGAGAACGGATAAACTGCCTCCTCAAGTGGGTCACTGACCCCTGAGTAGCCTAACTGGGAGACACATCCCAGTAGGGGCCAACTGATACCTCCTACAGCTGGGTACCCCTCTGAGACAAACCTTCCAGAGGAAAGAAAAGGCAGCAACATTTGCTGTTCTGCAATATTTACTGTTCTGCAGCCTCTGTTGGTGATACCTAGGAAAACAGGGTCTGGAGTGGACCTGCAGCAAACTCCAACAGACCTGCAGCTGAGGGTCCTGACTGTTAGAAGGAAAACTAACAAACAGAAAGGAATAGCATCAACATCAACAAAAAAGACATCCACACCAAAACCCCATCTGTAGGTCACCATCATCAAAGACCAAAGGTAGATGAAAACCACAAAGATGGGGAGAAACCAGAACAGAAAAGCTGAAAATTCTAAAAACCAGAGTGCCTCTTCTCCTCCAAAGAATTTCAGCTCCTTGCCAGCAACACAAAACAAAGCTGAACAGAGAATGACTTTGATGAGTTGACAGAAGTAGGCTTCAGAAGATTGGTAATAACAAACTACTCCGAGCTAAAGAAGGACGTTTGAACCCATCGCAAAGAAGCTGAAAACCTTGAAAAAAGATTAGAAGAATGTATAACTAGAACAAACAGCGTAAAGAAGACCTTAAATGACCTGATGGAGCTGAAAACCATGGCTCAAGAACTACATGATGCTTGCAGATACTTCAGTAGTTGATTTGATCAAGTGGAAGAAAAGGTATCAGTGACTGAAGATGAGATGAATGAAATGAAGTGAGAAGAGAAGTTTAGAGGAAAAAAGAGTAAAGAGAAACGAATAAAGCCTCCAAGAAATATGGGACTATGTGAAAAGACCAAATCTACATTTGATTGGTGTACCTGAAAGTGACGGGGAGAATATTATCCAGGAGAACTTCCCCAACCTAGCAAGGCAGGCCAACACTCAAATTCAGGAAATGTAGAGAACGCCACAAAGATACTCCTCCAGAAGAGCAACCCCAAGACACATAATTGTCAGATTCACCAAGGTTGAAATGAAAGGAAAAAATGTTAAGGGCAGCCAGAGAGAAAGGTCAGGTTACCCACAAAGGGAAGCTCATCAGACTAACAGCAGATCTCTCAACAGAAACTCTACAAGACAGAAGAGAGTGGGGACCAATATTCAACATTCTTAAAGAAAAGAATTTTCAACCCAGAATTTCATATCCAGCCAAACCAAGCTTTATGAGTGAAGGAGAAATAAAATCCTTTACAGACAAGGAAATGCTGAGAGATTTTTGCCACCACCAGGCCTACCTTACAAGAGCTCCTGAAGGAAGCACTAAACATGGAAAGGAACAACTGGTACAACCACTGCAAAAACATGCCAAATTGTAAAGACCATTGACACTAGGAACAAACTGCATCAACTAACGAGCAAAATAACCAGCTAACATCATAATGAATGGATCAAATTCACACATAACAATATTAACCTTAAACATAAATGGGCTAAATGTCCCAATTAAAAGACACAGACTGGCAAATTGGAAAAAGAGTCAAGACCCATCAGTGTGCTGTATTCAGGAGACCCACCTCATGTGCAGAGACACACATAGGCTCAAAATAAAGGGATGGAGGAAGATCTACCAAGCAAATGGAAAACAAACAAACAAAAAAAAGCACAGGTTGCAATCCTAGTTGCACCCTAAACCAACAAAGATAAAAAGAGACAAAGAAGGCCAATGGTAAAGGGATCAATTCAACAAGAAGATCTAACTATCCTAAATATACATGCACCCAATACAGGAGCACACAGATTCATAAAGCAAGTCCTTAGAGACCTACAAAGAGACTTAGACTCCCACACAATAATAATGGGAGACTTTAATATCCCACTGTCAACATTAGACAGATCAATGAGACAGAAAGTTAACAAGGATATCCAAGAATTGAACTCAACTCTGCACCTAATAGACATCTACAGAACTCTCCAACCCAAATCAACAGAATTTACATTCTTCTCAGGAAAACATCGCACTTATTCCCAAATTGACCACATAGTTGGAAGAAAAGCAATCCTCAGCAAATGTAAAAGAACAGAAATCATAACCAACTCTCTTTCAGACCACAGTGCAGTCAAATTAGAACTCAGGATTATGAAACTCACTCAAAACCTCACAACTACATGGAAATTGAACAACCTGCTCCTGAATGACTACTGGGTAAATAACAAAATGAAGGCAAAATAAAGACATTCTTTGAAACCAATGAGAACAAAGACACAACATACCAGAATCTCTGGGACACATTTAAAGCAGTGTGTAGAGGGAAATTTATAGCACTAAATGCCCACAAGAGAAAGCAGGAAAGATCTAAAATTGACACCCTAACATCAAAATTGAAAGAACGAGAGAAGCAAGAGCAAACACATTCAAAAGCTAGCAGAAGGCAAGAAATAATTAAGATCAGAGCAGAGCTGAAGGAGATGGAGACACAAAAAACCCTTCAAAACATCAATGAATCCAGGAGCTGGTTTTTTGAAAAGACCAACAAAATTGATAGACTACTAGCAAGATTAATAAAGAAGAAAAGAGAGAAGAATCAAATAGATGCAATAAAAATGATAAAAGAGATATCACCACCTATCCCACAGAAATAGAAACTACCATCAGAAAATACTATAAACACCTCCACGCAAATAAACTAGAACATCTAGAAGAAATGGATAAATTCCTGGACACATACAACCTTCCAAGACTAAACCAGGAAGAAGTTGAATCCCTGAATAGATGAATAACAAGCTCTGAAATTGAGGCAATAATTAGCAGTCTAGCAACCAAAAAAAGTCCAGGACCAGATGGAGTCACAGCCAAATTCTACCAGAGGTACAAAGAGGAGCTGGTACCATTCCTTCTGAAACTATTCCAATCAATAGAAAAAGATGGAATCCTTCCTAACTCATTTTACGAGGCCAGCATCATCCTGATACCAAAGCCTGGCAGAGACACAACAAAAAAAGAGAATTTTAGACCAATATCCCTGATGAATATCAATACAAAAAATCCTCAATAAAATCCTGGCAAACCGAATCCAGCAGCACATCAAAAAGCTTATCCACCACAATCAAGTTGGCTTCATCCCTGGGATGCAAGGTTGGTTCAACATATGCAAATCATTAAACATAATCTATCATATAAACGGAACCAAAGACAAAAACCACATGATTATCTCAATAGATGCCAAAAAGGCCTTTGACAAAATTCAACAGCCCTTCATGCTAAAAACTCTCAATAAACTAGGTATTGATAGGACATATCTTAAAATAGTAAGAGCTATTTATGACAAATGCACAGCCAATATCATACTGCATGGGCAAAAACTGGAAGCATTCCCTTTGAAAACTGGCACAAGACAGGCATGCCTTCTCTCACCACTCCTATTCAACATAGTTTTGGAAGTTCTGGTCAGGGCAATCAGGCAGAAGAAAGAAATAAAGGGTATTCAATTAGGAAAAGAGGAAGTCAAATTGTCCCTGTTTGCAGATGACATGATTGTATATTTGAAAACCCCATCATCTCAGCCCAAAATCTTCTTAAACAGATAAGAAACTTCAGCAAAGTCTCAGGATACAAAATCAATGTGCAAAAATCACAAGCATTCCTATACACCAATAACAGACATCACAGAGCCAAATCATGAGTGAACTCCCATTCACAATTGCTACAAAGAGAATAAAATACCAAGGAATCCAACTTACAAGGGATGTAAAGGACCTCTTCAAGGAGAACAACAAACCACTGCTCAATGAAATAAAAGAGGACACAAATGGAAGAGCATTCCATGCTCATGGATAGGAGGAATCAATATCATGAAAATGGCTATAGTGCCCATGGTAATTTATAGATTCAATGCCATCCCCATCAAACTACCAATGACTTTCTTCACAGAATTGGAAAAAAACTACTTTAAAGTTCATGCGGAACCATAAAAAAGCCCACATTTCCAAGGCAATCCTAAACCAAAAGAACAAAGCTGGAGGCATCACACTACTGGACTTCAAACTGTACTACAAGGCTGCAGTGACCAAAACATCATGGTACTGGTACCAAAACAGAGATGACCAATGGAACAGAACAGAGCCCTCAGAAATGATACCACACATCTACAACCATCTGATCTTTGACAAACCTGATGAAAACAAGAAATGAGGAAAGGATTCCCAGTGTAATACATGGTGCTGGGAAAACTGGCTAGTCATATGTACAAAGCTGAAACTGGTTGCCTTCCTTACACCTTATACAAAAATTAATTCGAGATGGATTAAAGACTTAAATGTCAGACCCAAAACCTCAAAAACCCTAGAAGAAAACCTAGGCAATATCACTCAGGACATAGGCATGGGCAAAGACTTCATGACTCAGACACCAAAAGCAAGGGCAACAAAAGCCAAAATAGAAAAATGCAACCTAATTATACTAAAGAGCTTCTGCATAGGAAAAGAAGCTACCTGCAGAGTGAACAGGAAACCTACAGAATGGGAGAAAATTTTTGCAATCTACCCATCTAATGAAGGGCTAATATCCAGAATCTACAAAGTACTTAAATTTACAAGAAAAAAAATCAAACAACCCCATCAAAAAATGGGCAAAGGATATGAACAGACACTTCTCAAAAGAAGACATTTATGCAGCCAATAGACCATGAAAAAATGCTCATCATCATTGACCATCAGAGAAATGCAAATCAAAACCACAATGAAATACCATCTTACACCAGTTACAAAGACAATCATTAAAATGTCAGGATACAACAGGTGCTGTAGAGGATGTGGAGAAATAGGAACACTTTTGCACTGTTGGTGGGAGTGTAAGCTAGTTCAACCATTGTGGAAAACAGTGTGGCAATTCCTCTAGGACCTAGAACTAGAAATACCATTTGACCCAGAGATCCCGTTAACTGGGTATATACCCAAAGGATTATAAATCATTATAAATCACTATAAAGACACATGTACACGTATGTTTATTGTGGCACTGTTCACAATAGCAAAGACTTGGAACCAACCCAAATATCCATCAATAATAGACTGGATTAAGAATGTGTGGCACATATACACCATGGAATACTATGTAGCCATAAAAAATAACGAGTTCATGTCCTTCGTAGGGACATGAATGAAGCTGGAAATCATCATTCTGAGCAAACTATCGCAAGGACAGAAAACCAAACACCACATGTTCTCACTCTTAGATGGGAATTAAACAATGAGATTACTTGAACACAGGGTGGGGAACATCACACACTGGAGCCTTTTGTGGGTGGGGGGAAGGGAGAGGGATAGCATTTGGAGAAATACCTAATGTAAATGACAAGTTAATGGGTGCGGCACATCAACAAGGCACATGTATACATATGTAACAAACCTGCACATTGTGTACATGTACCCTAGAACTTAAAGTGTAATTAAAAAAAATAAATAAATATCACGTTAAAATAAATAAATTAAAAAGCAAACATTTTCTAATGATGAAATTTAGTTCCTAAAACTTATTATTTTTTTTTTTTATGGCTAAAGATTTGCCCCGACATACTCTTTCTCTTTTTTCAACATTACTCAAATTTACAGTCTTACAGCTATTGTCTTTTAAGAAAGAAAGTTTCATGTTATAAAACTGAAATTGACTTTGAGGGACAAATTTATAAAATATCAATTTTCATCCTTGAAGTGTTTCTAAAAGTTAGATTTTCTACATATGTTCAAATGTACTGCATAAAACTATGTTAAATTCATAGATGCTTTATTTAAAAACATATCCATGTAGAGTATCTAGGCTCCCAAAAGCATTCAGATTCTGCTGGCTTCTTAGAAAGCAGCTGCATTTATGAATGATATATATCCAAATACATAGCAAAGACTTCTCGTGTATTGTCCCTATTTGTTGTGGGCGATTTAATTTCTAAAAATTTTCCATCAGTCCTATTTATTTCATTTCTTGAAAGAGGTTTATTGTTGCAGCCTACAATCTAATATGAAATTGCAGAATGCTGGCTCATTGCCCCTCAGAATAAATCACCACATTGTATGTTTTATTCAAAACACGGTTTGGTATCTGCACTGTTGAAGTCTATGGTTTTACACAAAGTGAATATACTGACAAAACCGAATAAAGTCTCAGGGTTCTTTAAAAAGTGATATCAAATCTTTGTATTTTACAGAAAATTCCTAGGAGTAATTTTAATTTAAGAGCATTACTTGAAAAAAAGAATGTACTCAAGTTAAGGGAGATCCAGAATGGAACTGAAATTTTAATTCTTTTGGCAATTCAGATGGGCCATTTTATGTTACAGTGTTTACATTAGAAATAAGCATGAAAATTGAAGCTTGCTCTTATGAGTAGGCTAGATTTTTTTAAAATATCATTGATATTTACAGGTTATTTCTTTCTCAAATAGAATATGTAACGTATTTGAGTGAGATGTTTTTATAGATGACTATCTATATGTGTTATTTCTGTCAAAAGTAGAAAAGGGTTCAACACTCCAAATTATTTCTCTTACAACCTTTAAAGGTGCCTGAAAGGCCAACATTTGAGATTTATTTTCTTGAGTCTTAAAGGCTATATCAATCTTTACTTTTATATGTTTGTCTTAGAATCCTTTATCCATTAACCAAATTATTGAGCATTAACCTTGTCCCAGGCTGTTCCAAGTCCCCAGAACTCATAGAGCTTGAATTCTATAGTTTAAAAAAGGACTAAAAGAAAAAAAAAAGTTAAATTAGATGAAGAAAATTAACACAGCATGGAGAGAGAGGCATAGATGTGCTACTTTATATGAAATAGTCATGGAGGTCTCAGATGAAGCAGAGACCTGAGCAATATTGAAGAGTAGGCCACATGGATGACTTAGATGTGAGAATTCCAGGAAAGAAGAAATATAGAGACATTGAAATGGTAGTATGTTTGAGAAACAGTGGGCCAGAGTAAAGTATTTGGGGAGATTAGGAAGAAATGAGATCACAGAGTCTGCCAAGAGCACAGGAGGAACTGAAAATATTGGGAGGATTTGCAACTCCTACCTTCATTTTTCCCATTACCAAAATCTAATCAATTCTGTCATATCAAATGTCAATTCTTTAATTATATCTCAGAGCCCATATTTGACAGTATCCTCCTTCTCCATGCCCACATTCACTACCTTAGGTTACTTTGTACACTTTCTAAACTAACTATGGAAAATATCTCCCAAGTCAATGTTTTCTAAATTTTCATGACCATAAAAAAGAAAAAATGATGTTAAACTCTACATCCTACAGCTCCACTTCCCAACCAGTGAATCATAATTTAAACGTAGGGCCTTCAGAAGACAGTTCTTAAACAGATGCCTTGACTGAATCCTATGATCAGAGATGTTTGGAAATTACTACTGTAAGTGTTCTACCTGCTTCCTGTTTCTGAGAACTCTAGTGGTTTTTCCACTTTCCTGACAGAATTAAAATCCCTTCCTCCCACAACAACATTCTAATCCTGTAGTTTTCTGATTTCTCCCTAACTTAAATCTTTCAACAAATAAGAGAGTCTACTGTCAAATTCTTATAAATTTATGTAAGGCTTTTCATAGTTTAAATTTAATCTACATTCCTATCATATCTTGACTCTCCTGGGCACATGCACCTATACACACGTACATGCCTTTTATTGGTTATCAACAAAACTCCAGTAGATTCTCAGAAACTATCAGTTATGTTTATGGTCCAGCACCATTGTCTTTCTTTGTATATGTATGTACATATATCTCTGTGCCTGTGCCTCTACTTTGACAGCTATTAGACCTTTTAATCTACTGGAAAAAAATTCTAATTATCATTAAAGAATCAGGTCAAATATATATTTTCTTCTATTTAGACTTTATTGTTCTCCTTTTGCAATTAACAAGTTGGTTGACCTCCACTGTGCTCCACATTTGTTGTAGCACTTAAGACAGTGTCATAATTTAAATTATGGAAATTAAATATGTACTATCAAATATTAAATATGTAAATTACTTTCTTCTCCATTAGAGTGTGAACTTCTTGAAAGCAAGACTGTATTTCATTAATTTTTGATCTGTGCTTATCAGCAAAATTCATGTGTTATGTATTGGAAAGTTCCCCATACCAATCTAAATTCAGGCATGCAGTTTTCCAAAGTATTCATCATCGGTTTAGGAGCAATTATACATATTCCAAAGCGTTTGGTTTAATGAAAAATGAAGTAATCTGAAGAAAAATATTTTTCCAATTCCTGAGGAGGAATAGAAAGAAATAGAAGGAAATTTAGAATAAAGTGGGGTCTTTCAGCTAAACAAGAATATTTTGCCAAATATTTTGAAAGAGGATACAAAGACAGGTGATTGTGTAGCTGACATAAATGGATATAAATTAATATTTCAAAAAACATAACTATATAGACAAAAAGATAAAGCAGTAGGTTGGGGACATGATTGTAACTTTTATTAACGTTGAGAGGTTAGATTTTTATTTTTGTTTTGCTTTTAAGCATGCATAATTTGATCATATTTCCACACAAAGAAAAGAAAACAGATGTTGGTCTGGGAAGTTAAGGATACACTTGTGAAAAGGGAAAACTGAAGATACCAAGTTTTGGAGAAATAAAATATATGTGGTAAAGGAGTGGCGGCTGGGGGAAGGAATCACTTTGGGACACAGAATAAGGAAGTCTCCTTGGACTGGAGATATAAGAAGCAAAACAAGGTATTTTTAAAAGTTTTTTTTTTTTTACTTAACTAATCCTAAAATTATTTTTATATGACTCCCTGATGAAATAGTATCAGCTTGAGTTCATTGCGATTACTAGAACTTTGGTCTATAATTTAGCCATTCTTGAATCTATTCAATGTGTTAATCTATATATGAATCCATATCTTTGGAGCTATTTTGTTCTTCTTAGATTTTAAAAACATTTCATATAGTCAGCTCCTCAAGAAAAACTATTAAAATGATGTTCTGAGAGACACTATGGTTTACAATATGGTGCCAATGGATTTGGAACCAATAGACTTGGGACAAGTACATTCATTTGTTAGAAAATATATTAAGTGATTTAAAAACTTACTATAAATCTTAAAAAATATCAAGGGAGTGTGAAATTGCTGTAGGGATACGCAATAATGTGAATGCTACAAAAGAAATGGTGAAGAAATAGATTACACATATTCACTAAATTAATTTTCAACAAAGGTAACTATATAATTCAAAGATTGAAAAAAGTTATTTTTTTTCCCTATTTTAACAGCTGGATAACCTTAAAAAAAAGGATAATTTTAACCCCTATACTCCCTACCTCATACCATACACTTTAAGTTGAATTACAGGCAGAAAGGTGAAGACAATAACTGTAATCATTCTAACAAAAATAGAAAAAAATATCTCCACAACTTTAGGGTGGGGAAATATTTCTTATGGAGAGGAATAATAAAAAAGATTATTTGTACTTGATTAAAATATAAAAAATCTGTTCATCAAAATAAACCATTGAGAAAATGAAAATACAAGGAAGAAAATAACCCTAATACATATATCTGACACAATACCAGTTGTATCAGGGTATCTAATGAACACTTATAAATTACTAGTAAAAAGACAAATAACCCAATAAAAAAATGGGCAAATATTTAGACACTATAAAAAAATCACACATATAAATGGCCAGTAAACACATGAAAAGGTTCCCAGCATGATTAATTATCAAGAAAATTGGAACTAAACCCAAAATATATTATGTTCTGAAATTTTTCGTGGTTTATTAAAAATACAAATATATTCCTATGACCCAGCAATTGCACTCTTATATATTTAGGGTGTAAATATGCAGGTTTCTGTATACATATATTACTAGTGGTGAAGTCTGGGCTTTTGGTGTACTTATCATGCAAATAGTAAACTTTGTACCCAATAGGTAATTTTGCAACCCTTACCCTCCCCTCACCTTTCCATGTTTGTAGTCTCTAATGTCTATTTTCCCAATCTGTATGTATGTGTGCACCCATTGTTTAGTTCCCACTTGTAAGTGAGAACATGTGCTATATGGCTTTCTGTTTCTGAGTTATTTCAGTTAAGATAATGGTCTCCAGTTCAATATATGCTGCTGCAAAAGACGTAATTTTATTATTTGTTATGGCTAAGTAGCATTCCATGGTATATATATAGAACACATTTTCTTTATCCAATCCTCTGCTGATGGACACTTAGGTTGATGCCATATCTATGCTATTGTCAATAGTACTATGATAAATATATGAATGCAAGTATCTTTTGGATGTAATAATTTATTTCTTTTTGATTATATATCCAGTAGTGGGATTGCTGGATATAATGGTAATTATAATTTTAGTTCTTTGAGAAATTGCCATACTGTCTACCATAAAAGTTGTACTAATTTACATTCCCACCAACAGCATATAAACATTCCCTTTTCTCCACATCCTTGTCAATATCTGTTGTTTTTTGACTTTTTAATGATAGCCATTCTGAATGGTATAAGATGGTATTGTTGTCAAAATGCCAGGGATTTGGTCTATGACTCATTGTTCACCACACAGAAAGACAATCACTGAGACAATGAGTATTGCCAGGGAAGAAGACTTTTTATTTGGGTGACATCAGCCCGAGAGATGGGAGCCAAACCTCAAATACATTTATTTCTACTGACTGAAATTGGGTATTTATATAGCAAGGAAAGAATGTAACTACATACAGGGAAAATAAAAATTAAGGAGGGATAAGGAAGAAATCATGATGAATGCCCTGAGTCTCATTTTCTGGATGAGGTGATCTAATGATTTTCAGTTTCTTGCTTAAGGGTGGTTTCCTGATATAGGAGCTCAGATAAGATGAATGTGAATTTTAAGTTTTAAGACCAGGGAGTGTCAGTTTTGATGTTTATTCAATAAAATGAATGCATTCTGTGCGACAATTGAGCCAGTTTCAGTTTCTCATTGTGGTTATAATTTTCATTTCTCTGGTGACTACTGACATTGAGCATTTTTTTCAGGTTTGTTGGCTAATTATATGTCTTCTTTTGAAAAATTGTCTGTTCATGCCCTTTGCCAACATCTTAATGGGGTTATTTGTTTATTTCTTGTTGAGCTGTTTGAGTTCCTTGTAGATTGGGGATATTAGCCCTTTGTTGTATGTATATTTAAAAATTTTTTTTTTTTCCCATTCTGTAGGTTGTCTGTCTTTCTTTTGTGCAGAAACTTTGTAGTGTAATTAAGTCCCATTGTGTATTTTGCTTTTGGGTGTGTTTGCTTTTGAAGACTTGGTAATAAATTCTTTGCCTAGGCCAATGTCTAGAAGATATTTTCTTTTTTAAAAAAGTTTTATTCTGATCTTTAATAGTTTCAGGTCTTATGTTTAGGTGTTTAATTTATGTTGAGTTAATTTTTGTATATTGTGAGAAACACAAGTCTAGTTTTAGTTCCACATATGGCTATCCAGTTTTCTCAATACCATGTGTCATATAAGATGTGTTTTCCCCATGTGCATTTATGTTGACTTTACCAAAGATCAGTTGGTTGTAAGAATGTAACTTTATTTCTGGGTTCTTTATTCTGTTCCTTTGATCTATGTGTCTGTTTTTATCCCACTACCATGCTCTTTTGGTTACTATGTCCGTGTAATATAATTTGAAGTCAGATAATGTGATGCCTTCAGCTGTGTTATATTTGCTGAGAAGTACTTTGGCTATCCAGCTCTTCTCTGGTTTCATATGAATTTTAGGGCTGTTTTTTTCTAACTATGTGAAAAATAATGTTAGCAATTTGATAGATTGCGCTGAATCTGTAGATTGCCTTTGACAGTGTGGCCGTTTTAACAATATTGATTCTTCTAATCCATGAATATAGAATATGTTTGCATATATTTTTGTCACATATGACTTTTTCCTCAGTGTTTTGCAGTTCTTATAAAAGACTTTTACCTCCTTCATTGAATATATTCATAGGTATTTTATTTGTTATCTTTTTTGCAGTTATTGTAAATTGGATTACCCTCTTGATTTGGTCCTTGGCTACATTGTTATTGATGTGTAGAAATTCTACTAATTTCTGTGCATTAATTTTCTATCCTGAAATTTTACTGAGGTCATTTATCAAATCTCAGAGTTTTTTATTAAGTCTTGAGGGTTTTCTTGATATAAGATCAAATAATCAGAACACAGGAATAATTTGACTTTCTCCTTTTCAATTTGAATGCCTTTTATTTTTTTCTCTTGCCTGATTGCTTTGACAAGGATTTCCAATGCTGTGTTGAAGAATGATGAAGGTGGTCATATTTGTCTTGTTCCGGTTCTTAGAGTGAATGCTTTCAAATTTTCCCCATTAAGTATGATATTAGCTGTGGTTTTGTCGTGTGTTGTCTTCATGTTGAGGTATATTCCTTTTTGTACTGCTATTATTTATCCATGAAAAATTAAATTGACAGTTTACCCAAGAATATTCATAACATCTTTATTAAAAATAGCCCAAAATAGGCCAGACGTGGTGGCTCATGCCGGTAATCCCAGCACTTTGGGAGGCCGAGGCAGGCAGATCACCTGGGGTCAGGAGTTTGAGACCAGCCTGACCAACATGGAGATATCCTGTCTCTAATAAAAATACAAAAACCAAACAAACAAACAAACAAATAGCTGAGTGTGGTGGTGCATGCATGTAATCCCAGCTACTGGGGAGGCTGAGGCAGGAGAATCGCTTGAACCTTGGAGGTGGAGGTTGCCATGAGCCGAGATTGCACCACTGCACTCCAGCCTGGAAAACAAAAGCAAAACTCCGTCTCAAAAAATAAAATAAAATAAAAAGCCCAAAATAGGATACAACCTAAATGTCCAGTAATAGGAGAATGACCACCCAATTTGTAGATTTGTCATATAATTGAAATATCACTCAGCAATAAAATGAAATAAATAATTGATACCTGTAACAACATGGATGGGATATTAAAAGCATTGTGCTGAGAAAAGAAGCTACATACAATTACATAATATGTGTGTGTGTGTGTGTGTGTGTAGATATATGTATATACACAAACACATAAAAACTATAGTTCTGTTGTATTTTATGAATCTGTAGAAGAAGCAAAACTAATCTATGCTGACAGAAAATAAGATAATGATTATGGAGTGGGGACTAGAGGATTGAATGGAAAGGAGCACTTTCTGGGGTTGTGGAAATAGTCTATACCTTGAGTGGGAAATTGAGACATAAACATTTGAAAATTGCATATGGGTTTCTGGAATGACAAATTTTACTAAGGAGACTTTATCTAGTTTCGTGTTAATATGATGTATTTCAATTCCCTTTGAGAATAAAGCCAAATATAATCTTGCTGTTAAAGTAATATCATTTCATATGGAATCGTAATGGAATATTGCAGAAGAGCACAGTTATTTTTAGACATGTAGGCACTTTTGGAAAAACAAAAATGTGCTTTTGAGTATAATTCTAATCATATATGTATATAAACCATATACATATACCTGCCTGTGGGTGATGATGATGTGTGAGTACAGTTGAAAACATGTATCAGGGATATCAATTGATATAACGAGCTGAGATTAATCTACAGAACTGAACTGAAGACATGTAATTTCTTCCTCCATTTTATTCATTTTCCAAACACATGTGTGAATTGTATTAAATATGAATAAGAATTTGGTAGCTAAATTAAAATGTGAAAAACATTAGGGCTACTCCTTATATCTGAAGAAAAGTCTGCTTCTGCATTTTTATTTATCCATAGTTTCTTAAAATAAATGTTGTTGTATCTAGAATAATTCATTAACTTTTTTTTACAAATAAAGAAATTTGTTTTCTATGATTTAAACTAAACAATATTCATCTGCTTTTAATAATTATTTAAATAAAGTGTTGATCACTGGAAGTATTTTATAATAATAAAATATTGTTGGGCATGGTGGTGGGTGCCTGTAGTCCCAGCTACTTGGGAGGCTGAGGCAGGAGAATGGCGTAAACCTGGGAGGCAGAGCTTGCAGTGAGCTGAGATCCGGCCACTGCACTCCAGCCTGGGTGACAGAGTGAGACTCCGTCTCAAAAAAAAAAAGAAAAAAAAAATTCTTGAAGAATAGCTTAAAAAAACCCTCTCTTTGGTGGTATAGTTTGACATATTTTCAAACTCCAGAATAAAATAGTTTTCTCACGACTTTCCACTAGTGAGCAATATGTAATAATTTGGAGGAATTATCCTTTCATGTGAGAGAAACAATTTTTCTTTAAAGAAGAAAATAAATATAGGAGCTGGTAATCATTTAAATTAATTCTTGTGTCACTCTCAAATGATATCTTGACAGCAATACAAAGTTCATCAACCAAAATAATAAAATTGTGTCATAAGATGACCAAATGTGGAGCAAATCCTGTACTTTATTGTTTAAATTTTGAGTTATTAGCATTAAAGGAATAAAGCTCCGTATAAAGAAAGATGGAATGGAATCTTTCACAATTGCTTTAACCCAAATTGAAAGATACTCAGTCCTCTCACAGGGCCTCCCTACTAATCTAAAATTGTAACACAATCTAAAATTTAACATGCCAATTGAGGTATATCAATAAACATTTATAGAATATTCATTTAAAGAATTATATAGGTCTCACTTTAGTTGGGTTTTAAATCATTGAGAAGTATTAACACGTTCAAATAAAATTTAAATAATTTAAAATATTTTAACTCCCAGGTGTAAATAATCTCACCTTCCTATGAAATTGCATTCTACCTTTTTTGATGCTTCTCTATACATTTTTTTTAAGTTCTACTTTGCATTACTTTTATTCTATTATTCATTTTAGATTTCCTCTTTGTCAATAGCTCCTTAGTATTAGGACCTACTTCCAATTCAGATATCTTTGTCACATACTAGTCACTTAATAAATGTTTAATAAAGAAATCATGAAAAAACTAACATAAATATAACTTACTGCATTCCCAGGATCTCAAACATATGTACCAGTGGAAGCTAACAGGAGTAGATAGCTAAAAGTTAATGAAAAAAATTTAAAGTTAAGAGATCTAAGGCATTCCCTCATGGTTTGTGTGTTATGGAGATTAGCTAGTTTTTGTTTTATGGAGATTAACTAGTGGACTTTTGGCACTTGATAGATGTGCAGACACATGAACATACACAGTGTTTGGTGTTGTCTGTGTAAATGAATATTTATGAGGGAAGCCTTGAAGATTTATTCTACTTCTTTATAGATCTGACTGAATTTCACTAGTTTATTCATTGCTCAGGCTTGTCTGAATATTACTCAATTACTCAAATGTTTTGTTTTTATCTGCCTCAGGCCCTCCCAACCTTAACTTAGATTAAAACCATAAAAAAGTCCATTTTTAAAGCGGTGTAAAGAAAACACTACATCAAAACTGTTAATATACACCTCAAACAGAAAACATGCATATATTCATTTGTCTTTCACCTCGTTTATGTCAGTCTATATCTTACTGGCAAAAATTGCTTTCCAGCTGCAGACAATCTAATTTGACTGTGATGCTCTCTGGCACTTGAGTATTACGGTGTTTCCTTGGTTAAGGTAAAAGATTTGCAAAACCAGTCCAAAAACTTTATTATCACGGCAGAACATCGATGCATTTCTTGAACATTCATCACAACAGAATGTGTGAGAGCTGGAGAGGAATGAATCATCCTAGATTACCTATCTAGTACTTGAGAGGCCTACCAGAAAACAGCGGCAGCGGAGATTAACTTGCTGGAGTTCCCAGGAAATTTACAGAGGCTGTTCCACGGAGAAATAGAAACCCCATTTGCAAGATCCTTACCTGTGAAAGGTATCTTAAATCAGAGTAAGTCCAGACATGAAAATTCTGCCAGGATGCCCCAAAGGTCAAGATAATCCTGATAATCTTTCTGACAATCTCCCTTTTCATTGGATATTTTTATTCTTTAAAATGTATGTGCATTCAAATGTGGATTCATTTGACATAGGAATAAAAATTTAACACTTGAGTTACCCATGAGGGATTTTCATAGTCCCGGGAAGACAGAAAAGAAAACCATAATCTGAGATAACTGTGTGTCGTCCTTCTAGTCACTTTTTTTTTTTTTTTTTTTTGCAATCACTACTGGCAAGTGATTCTTTCTAGATATTGTAATCAATTAATCAGAGTGCCCTATGAGTCTATACAGTGAAATTCTCAACTGGTTAAAATATCAACCTTTCTTTATACTAATTTTCATTTCTACTTTAATGATTTTAATTTCTACTTTAATGACTACCTTCTTGACCATACTATACTGACAGGAAAAATCCAAAGCTGTTAGGTACTTTCCAGGAAAATACTTGGAATTTATCTCTTCATGTAAAACGAAGAGGCACCAAAAATATGCCTTTGTATCTAACGTTCTCATTTGAGACAATCAGTTAGACTAAGGCACTGAGAACCCTGGATAAAATAATATTTGAACCTATTTTTTTAATCCAAATTTAAAATATCAAACTAAGGTTGAAAGGCTAAATAGGGCTCGTTGATTATAGTCAGAAAACCAATTGTTTTCATACTCATCACTTGCACTCTGTTGAGTCTTAGAAGAGGATATGCAATTCAACGTTTGCTTAAGACTAAGCATAGATTTCTCTATTATATAGAAATATGCCATGTACGTGGATATATGTCCTACATATGAATTTATATGTGATATAATAAATCCATATATATTTACATGTCCATGAGTATCATCAATTGTCCAGGTGCATCATCCTGAGAGAACACCACTTACAAACCCATAGAATATTTTTTTAATTCAATAATTTTTTTGTTTATATCCCAAAATATAAAAGTCTTGACAGGCCCCAAGTCAATCACTATATTGGTCATAATGGAGGAGAATATTACAATCTGCTGGCTTTGGTGCTATGACTAACAGAAGTAACTTACAAATCTCTACCAATCCTTTCAGTTTTTTGTGCCTTCCTATAGTCTGGATGATTTTCCCCCTCCAAAATTTATGTTGAGACTTAATCCCCAGTGCAACAATATTGGGAAGTATGGCCTTTGGTAGGTGACTGAGTCACCAGGGCTTCACGTTGATGAATGAGATGACTTACCTTGTAAAACGCTTTAATGGAGGGAGTTTGTCCGCCTTTGCCTTGCAGTCTTCTGCCATGCGAGGACCCAGTGTTTTTCCCCTCCAGAGGATACAGCATTAGGATGCCATCTTGGAAGCAGAAAGCAATCCTTACCAGACACTAAACATGCTGGTGCCTTGACCTTAGACTTTCCACCCTCCAGAACCGTCAAAAATTAATATATGTTCTTTATAAGTTACCCGTTTTCAGATATCCTGTTATAGCAGCTGCCGTGGAGTAAGATGCCCCTTTACTCCATTGTTGTCCGTGGTGGCTTCAGACTTCTTGCTTCTTTGGAGTCCTACATTATTCACTTTCCTTTGTCACTAAAATAAAGGGAAGCTTTCCATTCAAAATGAAAGATTCATCACAGTTACCTGGATTCTCAGACCAAATAGCATGTCATTGTTCTTTCCTCAAAATGTACCTATGCTTCGTATCTATTAAGAAATACTTTTTGGGTTAAAAAGGTATAGATTATTGAAATAATTTTCTCCTTATTCAGTTACTATTTTTGTCATATTTATATTTTAAAAGTGTGAAACATCAAATTGGGCAATAATTAGTCTTGAAGAAAATGTAAGTAATTCAGTTTTTCTCTTTCACTAAAAAATGCTTATACTGGTTGTTTTTGAGAGGAAAATGTCTACTATTTATTCATAAATCAGACTTTTACCAAGTTGAAAATACATTGTTGAACTCTTCCCAGGAATCTCTTAATTTCTCACAGATAGAAACTTCTGATGGTAAGAGCAAGAATAATTAATAATTAGACACTAAACATTATTGTGCAACTGAGAACATTTTCAAGGGAATATGAACTTCTGTACCCCATCTTGAATAGAAGATTGATTGGGTTTTTCTATATTGTATTAGCTTCAATATTGTCTGTATTTCTATTTCTAAAGCTGAAATAAAATTATTCTATTTCTATTTTGATAAAAATAAATCTCACAATGAAACAAACATAATATCACTCTCTTTGTTGAGTCACCAATGAGAGAAATCAGAAGTTAATTTATACCAGAAACCACAGTCCAGATATGATTGCCTAATAAACATTACTAGCAGCAGTACTCAGACCATCGGTTAGCATGACAATCTTAAGTGCTTACTTGTTTATAACCCAGGCTTCTAGTCTTAACTTCATGGGTGTTTTTATAATTTAACACATGAGTCCTTCCACAATACATGCAATACTAAATAATTTAGTGAAGGAGATAGAGGTTCTGGCTTTAAACTTTTGAATGCATTCATTTTCAGACAATTTTCCAAACATGTTATAATTTCTGAGACCTGAAAAAAAACACATGTATATTTTTTCTTCGACATCCTCAAGAGTTGCTTCAACTGTTTGGAGTTTGAAGAACACTAGTTGGTCTTTTACTTATCCTGATGCCCAAATTAACTAGTTCTCTAATGCCTCAACAACTATTGTCTTTCTTACACTCCATACTATGTTCCATCTCAAATTATATAAAACTCTCATGATATGGTATGTGTATTTACTTTTTAATATAAAATTTGAATGCCCATTTAATGAGAGTTGGGCAAGATGTATTAGAAGTAAAAATAAATATTTGTTGTATTACTGGTATTTAACTATTATTTATATTTAATAAAAATTAAAGGACTTTTATAAAAGACTACATAAGATATAAATGATAATTTATATCTATTTTATATTTTTCATTATATATAATCTATTTTATATTTATATGTATTTTATATATAATCTATTTTATATTTTTCACATAAAACTAATATTTAAGCATTACAGAAAATGGGATAACTATTAAAAAATGGAAGGAAATAATTTGAAAGCACCCAAACAAACTGCTCACACACTGGTGTCATGAGATAAAAGTTATTGCTTTATGTTTCAAATCATAATGTTTTCTGTGTTATAAGGTCACCCTCATTCCCAAGTGGAGAACAAGGATCAGTAATATGGGCTCTGTCTGTGTAATATAATGCAACATTAAAGCCCATTTAATTTTTGATGTCTGACAAAGATATTTTATATTTCAGTAGTGACACATTTTTTATTATGTTTTAGTCATGGTTCAAGTTCTCTAGTAATGATTTATTTTCACTATTTGATTCTCTGTTGCCTTATTGCACTGAAACTGTGTTGCTTTTTGTCTGAAGTTAAAATATAAAATTTTCCATGTTTTTATAGCTTTCAGTTTGAAACATATTCCACACCATTTCTCAGAGGTAAGTAATTAATAATTTTATTATAGCTGTTACTTTGATATTTTTAGTGTCTGTTTCAATCTGAAAACAATTGCAATGATAAAATATACTTTAATTGGAATTATTGAAATCCCTCTTCTGTATGTCCATAATTATAACAGAAAGCTTGACAATGAATTTTATTTCTTTTTTACTTTTATGAATTTGATTTATGAGTTTTTACAAAATAAATAAATATATATCAGCATATGAATACTTTAGGTGGAAAACATCATTACTAACAATATGCTTTACTCTATCAAAGCAAATAAGAAGGCCATTAGCCAAAGGCTGTCTCTGTAACCAAAGCTTATACTTAAGGAACCTGAAATTTAATTTGGAGGCATTTCTTGTAACTGATTGAAGGGGAGAGAGAGATCCTCAGCCAATCACAACTTGTCAACCAGCCAATTGGTTATATAACAAGAGATCTCCCATGAGACCATACATTAGTAAAGCAAACACCTAGCTATAGCCAATTAAGTAATTTATTTGTTTCCATGTTCAGCCTAAACAACCTTGCTGCTCAAGTTGCTGGAGCAGAGATTTCTGAACGTCTTTCAATTTTGAGTGCTGCCTGACTCGTGAGTTGTTCTTTGCTCAAATAAACCCTGTTAAATTTATTTTATCTAAAGTTTTTCTTTTGACAACTCTCAATTCAAATATATTGAGCTGATTACTAATTTACTTTTCAAACAATGCATAATAAATTTGATCCAGAGTTACCTTAACATTAACAAATAATAAAATAATTTTAACTTGTAATTTGGATATAGAGAAATCTTGAGTTTAATTTTAAGGAGTCTGGTTTGATAGGCTCTTTAATACTAATAAAAGAATTTTGTAGAATAATTTTAATTTCTTTTATTATGTTTCTATTATTTTCAAAAGGGAAAATGTTCTTTCTACAAAACAGCACTAGTAACATTTTTGTTGAAGATTAACTTATGCATCTATTTTACATATATCCTTCTAATGTTTTTATACTACATTTTGTTTCTTTTTATTTGTCTTTCTGAATGACTTTAAGTTTAGCTATTTTTCAATAACACAAAGTTTGAAATAAATGGCTGGAATTAATATTGCGTAAATGGCATATATCAGTGTACTCCTGGTGCTTTCAAGTCTCCTTACATTTATCAAACATTATTTCTCCTTTATTTTAATATCTTTGACTATTCTTTAGCTCTTCAGTGCGTAAACACATTTACTTACTTGTCTCTTGCCTCAGCTATCATGCTAATATAACATACAGCATACACACAAAGAAATAAGCCTTGTTACAGCTATTTTATTAATGCAGTCTGCAAACTATATAGTTGGTTAGAATCCACCCA
Source organism: Macaca fascicularis (assembly GCF_037993035.2). Taxonomy (NCBI): domain Eukaryota; kingdom Metazoa; phylum Chordata; class Mammalia; order Primates; family Cercopithecidae; genus Macaca; species Macaca fascicularis. Next base: position 88,659,406 of record NC_088380.1, on the reverse strand, counting down.
ATTCACATGTATGTGAATGATCATACCTAGAGGTTTTCTTCTGATGCTCAAAGCTTTATTAAAATGCCTCCTAATTAGCATCAAAAGACTGAAAACACACAGTAAAATGAGTTTTCTAGACTTTCTGTACCATGACATACAATGAATTTCAATGTTAGTTGGTAGTATCTATTCTTGATTAAACTCATAATTAAACTGACAAGGAGATTCAAGGGCAATAATCCAGATGGTATTCTTCTAGGCTCTTGGAATCAACTGGAGTGTGCTCCTGTGTCCTGGGATATCTGCTTCTTTCTTTAGAACTTTTGTCACTTACCTCTTGGGCTTTCTCATACTGTTTCTTAGTTTTCTTTTTGAAAACTGATTTCATGGAAAACTTTGGTCTCTTTCACAAAGAAAATGTTACAAATAAAGGTTGCTTCTGGTTTCACCTATTAATACTAGAATGGTTAAAGAGTCCTGGTCCTCTTTGTGTACTTAAATCTGAACTCTCTGTCTCTACCGTCCTTGCCACATTTTGTTACTCGCTTTGTTGAAAAACCGAACAATGTAAACCCCTTTTGCACTGCATAAAGGACCAACCATTGCCACTAATAGAAAGGCGCTTACCACCTCAAATGATTAACCATTTTCTGAGAAACACTAGGTAAGGAGCATGAACATTTTATAGCCTGTTTTCTCATATTGTGAAGGTTACATTTAACCCACTTTGTTTATACAAAATTAATTTATGGCATTCTATCTTTAACATCTGCCAAATGTTTCCATAACTAATTCACACCAAATTTTATCACTTTCTCTTTACATTTTTCCTAGGTCTAAATGAGTATTCTGGAGCAGTGGTTCCTAAACATGAGGATACATTGACATCACCTAGAAATAAAATGAAATTGATGGTTCACACAGCCCCAGTTTCTAATTCAATAGGTCTGGTATAGGCCCTGAGCGTTTTCTTTTCTAACTAGCTCTCAGGTAATGTGGATGATGTTCTATGAGGGGCCTCATTTTGAAATCACAGCTCTGAACAAAGAAGCAAAACAGTTCTCTTTATTGAAGAGAAAAATCTATTGACATACAATAAAATAATTGTTCTTCCTTATACTTATTTGTTAAACTTATTACGTATAAACTCATAGAGCTAAAAAAGTTTCATGTTTTCTTATTTATTTGTTTTGCCTCAGAGAAACTACAATGTGTAGTCAATTACAGAGCTGAGATTAAAATCAAGGCTTCTTGACTCTGAGTTCACTAGTCTCAAATTCCTGTACCTTTTTTTAAGATTTATCTAGTTAATAGTATAAAATGTGGCCTAGTGTGGTGCCTCATGCCTGCCTGTAATCCCGGCACTTTGGGAGGCCAAGCCGGTGGATCACTTGAGATCAGGAGTTAGAGACCAGCCTGGCCAACACGGTGAAACCCCATCTCTACTAAAAATACAAAAATTAGCCGAGCGTGATGGCATGCACCTGCAATCCCAGCTACTTGGAGAATCACCTGAACCTGGGAGGCAGGGGTTGCAGTGAGCCGAGATCGCACCACTGCACTCCAGCCTGGGCAATAGAGCTAGACTCTGTCTCAACAAAAAAAAAAAAAAAAAAAAGCATGAAATGTCACAAAAATATCAAATGCTAATTTCTATTGCTATATTACCTTGGCTTTTCAGAGCTATAGCATGCAATTTACTATAGAGTTCATTTAGACAAAGTCACTATATGATTTATCATAACTCTCATGCTTTCTTTGAATGATAATAAAATTAGGAAGATTTACTAAAATAACTTTATACAGGCTTTTCACAGAAAATAAATGGTTATTAAAAAAAAAAAAAAAAAAAAAAAAAAAAACAACTCCATACAGGGATTAAGAAACCATAGTACTGCACTTGGCTTTATTACTACTTGGCTGTGAAACATCTTGAACAATTAAATCTCCTTTCCTAGGCAGTTTTGTTTTCTGACTTTGTCCTAGGTCACTAGCATCAGAGGGTGTTAAATACCTAAAATAAGCCCAGGAATCACTTTGCCACTTCTCTTTCTCTGTGTCTTTGACACAAGACCACAATATCCAAATGAGGGAAAGATGCAGTTTGTGCCACTGACAATGTAGGAGATAAACACTGCTTCAGAGAATGGGGAGGACTTCAGTTGGAGTAGTGCAGAATAATTTGTCAAATTCTTCATCTCAGAGAGCATGAATATAATAACCTCCCCCACAAAGAAGTGTTATTTTCTAGCAGTGCCAAGTGTCCATTTTCTTTGCCTCTCTTTTATGGTTCTAGAGGTGTAACAAATTAATACACATTTTCAATAGTAGGACATGATGGCTAAAAAACAGTATTATTTAATAATTTATATTATTCTTATGTAGTTCTAGATGCAACATGCATGAAGAATCACATCAGTCTTTAAATTGGTACCTGTATGAATACTGAATGCTAGAAACAAAAACAATTTTAATCTATACCTAATAAAAAAATAATTTCAAGGTAAATTTAAATCCTCAGTATTATTTACAGTATTTTAAAATATTGTTAAAAATAATCTTATGACAATGGCATTTACTTCGTTCAGCTCCAAACCCAGAAGTGCAGTGCGTGTGTGTGTGTGTGTGTGTGTGTGTAGTGTCATATATAATACTTAGCCTGAATTTTCTTCAAGGAGACATGACCTCAGTTGTGCCTATATAGATGATACTTTTTGGAACAACTTATAGATTAAATATAATATATTTTGAATCAGCCCAAAGATGAAATATCTTGATGAATGACACATATATCAACTTCAACTTATAGGCACTCTCAGGCACAAAATATAAATGTCAACTAAATGCTGTCAAAGCAATTTTATTAAGTTTACCAAAATGCATAAGAAAAGTTTCTAAAGTGGCAAATGATTCTTAAGCCAAAAGGAAACTTCAGTTTCTGTAAACTGTAAATTGTGCTCATTTTTATTTTTTCTGTACATAGTAATTGGATATGAACTTTTGTTTGCTATTAATGTTAGTAAAAACATAAAAGAACAGATTTACATTTGTCAATTGTACTTAAAATATTTTTTAAATAATTATAAAATATTTAAAAGATAGAAATTGTTTTAGGAAAAAAATAGAGGAATATGGGACAAAATTGACTTTCAAATATAAGGAAAATAGAGCAAGGAAACAAAAATATTTTTGTGACTATGGAAAAGAAAATTTTTCAGAGAAGTAATGTCAAAACTAATTACTAGAGACACTCTTTTTTTGCCATTATATGTCAATATATATTCCTGACTGAAGAGAACTTTTATCAAAGTGATCAACATCCTTCTTTTAACATTTTCTTTATAATATTCCAGCATGAAAAATATGAAAGAATTTCAGAAATATTGTATGATTCTTAAGTGACTTGAAAATTATATGAAGAAATTAGACTATTTCGTGGGTTTGGTAATGAATTCATGATATATAAGCTCATTACAATGTTTGTACACAATTTTTAAAATGAATTGCTCATTTCCAAATCTAAGTATGACTATGCTGTTTAATTATACTTCCAGTTGCCATTGTCTCAGCAGAGTCAAGTTTTGCCGTGCTGAAATTAATGTTAAAGAGCTACCTAAGAAGTAAAATCACTCAAAAAAGTGTTCTAATTTGGGATTACTTGCAACAGAGACCAAGTTACATGAAATGTTTAATTATAAAGACAGAAATTTTGATTTTTCTGAAATTAAAACAAAAGCACCAAAATATTTATCAGTTTTATTGGGATATAATTGGCAAATAGAATTTGTAGATATTTAAGGTGTTTTAATATAGGTATACATTGTGAAATAATCACCACAATCAAGCTAGTTAACATATTCATCATCTCACATAGTTTTTATTTTGTTGTGGTAAGTACACTGAAGATCTACCTGCTTAGCAAATTTCAAGTATACAATATGTCATCATTAACTACAGTTCTCATATTGTATATTAGACCTCCAGAACTTATTCATGTTGCATGACTGAAACTTTCTACCATTTGATACAAATTTAATGAAAAATGTAAAACAAAAATATGACTTACATGTCTTTATTTTATTGCTTATGCAAACACAACCAAAATACTCAGACATGTAGTAATGATTAAATTCAGTTGTTTAAAATATTTTACCAAGTTTAGTTCATTGTGAGCCCACAGGTTTTCTAATGTTATTTTGACAGTATAGGTTAATCGTCAAGGAAAGAGGAAAGAACATGCTTACTAAAATTTTACTTAAAATCTATGGCTCAATTCATGATTCTTAAAGATTTAGATATATGTGGGCCTCTCTTTCCTCTCTTGCCCAAAGTCTTTCAAATGTTAGGGTTTATGCCTCGGCTTCTTGTGTAAGAATTATGACCTTGATGATCTTTAAAGGTATCATATATGAGTTTCTGTGTTCATATTGAGAAAAAAATTACACTAGTCTTTCCTGGAAAGGCTGACTGCCTCTCAGGGCCTCAAGCCTCCTTTGGACTTAGTAGTAATTAGGGCCAACAATATAAGGTGGTGATGCTGATCAGGTTCTCTTGATTGCATACATCTCTGGTTCTGCAAAATAACTTACTTATCCTCTGTACAACTGTCATCTTTCCTAACAACCATGCAGTTAATTTACAGTTAAAATTTTTTTTTTCTTGAAAGATCATAGTAAAATCCCTGGTTTTTTCTCTTGGTTTTATCTTTTTAACCACATTGTAATTATTTCAGAATTTTTCTGTAAATTTTTTGAGTATTTCAAAGTATTTGCATTGAAGTTATTTCGGTTTCAATAAACGGACCCAGCTAAAGATTTCTGCCAAATTCTATGCCTTCTAACAATAATCGTATATAGTAGAACAAAATGTTATTCCATTTACGTGTATTACTTAAAACAGGAACAAAAATGATGAACTTGTGCAGCTCAGGGAGGATTTTAAATGGGTGTTTTGTTTTGTTTTTCATTTTTTATGATTACTGTTTTATTCTAAAGGATATGACAAATAATATAGATGAAGAGATTTGTAGGGGGAGGTATGGGGAAAAGGGCCTGGAGCTTCCTTGACTTCCTTGGAGCACCACCTTCTAGGACATTCCATGTATTCAGCTATCCAGAAACCCTCCTAACCCTGTCCTCTTGGATTTTTATGGAAGCTTCATAAAATCAGCATTTCATCCCCCAGGGTATAGGGTGGGACCCTCTCAAGGGAGGGGTCGTAAGACCCACAATCAGAAAGGTAGGTGAAGATTAGAGTTCTACCTTGAGGCAGGTGAAAGAGAGACTGTTTCCTGAGGCCTAACACACCCAGCATTATAGCAAAAGTCTGTAGCAAGGACTATAGGAGTTATGAACCAAGAACTGTGGACAAATCATATGCAGATATATGATTAATATATATTATACCACCACAGGCCATGCCTGCTTTTCAACCACTGATCCCTTACATAAAAAGGATATATATAATATAATCATTAATAATGAGTCCAGTCCATCATATTCTGTGAATGCCTCCCAGGGTGAGGCTACTCAGGAGTGCAGGTTTCCTTTCAATCTTGTCAGGTTCTGAAAGAGGAGTGGTCTCAGTAAACACACAGCTTCACCATTTCAGGCATCTGGAATAATGGAGCTAAGAAACAATGTCATTGCTTGCTCTGAGCCTCTTTCAAAGTATTAATGTAATGTTGGATTTCTCTCAATTTATAACCCATTTATTCATTCATTTACACTTCTCTCCATTAATACCCTACCTAATGTTTTCACTTTTGGAAGGAACTTTCGAATCACCACTCTGCTGGTCTAGATTGCAGGCAGCTGTCAAGTCTGCCAAGTTTCTTCTCCCCAGTCCACTCTCACTCAGATAAGGTAAAGTCACAGAGCTGCAGAACCAGTGAGCTGTTTTTACCACCAGGTAATACAACTGCATTCATTCTCAATTTGAATTTTGCTAGATGGGGTAAAGGCACACACACTGCCATCAGGCCCTTAGGAATTCTGACATAAGGTTTAAAACCATAGTTACAGTTTATTGCTTAGAAATCATCTCTGCTTCCAGCATGTGTAGTTGCACCCCTGGTACTAGGACCACTGCATCAGGTAGGAGATAAAATATTTTTTTAGGTGAATTGAAAGGAAAAAAATTATAGTCATTATACCATTTTACTCCTCCCTTGGTGAGAATTGCATAGTCATACCACCATCTTCCCAAACCTCTCTTTTCAGATAACCCAGGAAAACAGAGAAAATTCTAGTGGGGACAGCAGTCCCAATCATGTTGAGTGTGAGCACACACTAGTGAAGACATGTAAGCCACCCTGCATGTTTTTATCTCCCCTTGTTTTAGAAAACCAGTGTTTCAATTGCCCCATTCTATTTCTCTATCAAGCTTTTACTCGAAGGAGAGTATCTCTCTGCCCACTATTGACATTACATATGGGCTGTGTGTTCCATGATCGGAAGACATAATGGACCAGGGACTGTGGCTCGCACCTGTAATCCCAGCACTTTGAGAGGCTGAGGCAGATCACCTGAGGTCAGGAGTCTGAGACCCGCCTGGCCAACATAGTGAAACCTCTTCTCCACTAAAAATAAAAGTTAACTGGGCATGGTGGTGGGCACCTGTAATCCCAACTACTCAGGAGGCTGAGGCAGGAGAATCACTTTAACCCGGGAGGCAGAGGTTGCAGTGAGCCGAGAGCATGCCACTGCACTCCAGCCTGGGCAACAAAGCAAGACTCCGCCTAAAAAAAAAAAAAAAAAAAAGAGAGAGAGAAAGAGAGAGAGAGAGAGAGAGAAAGAAAGAAAGAAAGAAAGAAAGAAAGAAAGAAAGAAAGAAAGAAAGAAAGAAAGAAAGAAAGAAAGAAAGAGAAAGAAAGAAAGATCATCCAAATTAATGTAACATTTCTGTTTCAGTTTTCTTTTTTTAATAGCACTGTAAGCATTTTCATCTTCTACTGGGTAAGCAAAGCCAGTCCAAAATCAGTGCCTATTCCTGTCAAGACCCATTTGCAGCCCTTCAGAGCTACTGGCCTCAGTCTCAATTGTAAGCTTTGTTCAGGGCCTTCCCACCAGGGAATCTGCCCTATAGACATAAGCAGTCTCTGCCTCTCTTGCTGAGAAGCAAAACAATTCTAACTGGTATTATGTGCCTGAGAGGGTGGAAAAGAAAGGTCTTGATTCAGCCCATCTCTGCTGCTGCAGTAGCACCATATCCACTCATTTTATGAACACAGGTGGACACCTCAAGGGAGCGCACGGGACTACCTCCTTGTCAATTTCTGTCACCTTCTGAACCTGAAGGGAATTATTCTGATGGGCATTGACTTGTTCTACTCTAATGCACCCCTCAAACTTCCACAGGGTTACGCAGCTTATGAGCATCCATTTAATAAGTCTGATTTCCATTGCCTGCTTGCCTGAGTGTATGGCCAGGCCATTGGTCACTGCCCATGAGTGAGTAAAAACCCAAACACAGGGGCTTGTACCATTCTTTAATTATTCAGTTCAAAACCAGCAAGCAATTCACCCCATCAAACTGATCTGTTTTTACCTTCTTTGATCAAAGCAGCAGACTTCCAAACAGAATGTTGTTCAATCCCTTTGGAACTGCCATCCATAAACTAAGCAGCTCCTTGTTTGTCAACCAAGAGCCCTTCATAGTGCATTGTCCAAGTGTCAATGCACAATGTCCAAGGATCCAGCAGCACCTCACACAGTTTCAGAGTCAGTCCGAGAGTTAAAGATGCTCCTAGCTTGTGAGTGTTTCCTCCTTGCATTCCCTGGGTAGCATGCTCCTGTATAAACCATTACTATCATGTTATGGAACACTTCTGAGCACTGCCATCCCCATTAAAGCATTTCTCTGACATCCAAAACAGCACTGGTATTTCAGGTGTCAAAATTACTTAATATCCTTCAGTTGTAAAGGTAGTTTCAGTCAACAGCCGGTGCTATGGCAGTAAGTGCACATCGGGAAATTCTCTAGTTCAAAGCCTCAGTACTCATATTGATGGGGAGCGCTCACAGCTTTTGAAAAAAGCCCCAGTAAACACTCCACAGAGGACTATCAATCTCCTGTATGTCTGGATCAGATATACCCATTGCTCAATTGTGAGCTCTGGGTTCTGCATCAACCTAAATGTGCTCTTCCACTCTGCATCATTTGAAACCAAAGATATCACCCCATGAGAGATAATTATTCACTCTCATAATTCATTTGAGTAAAGGTTGTTTAGAAAGCTGATGATACTAATCTATAAAATGAAGAACTTCTTCCACGCTATACCTTCTGGGTATATTAGTTTGTTCTTGGGTTACTGGGTATATTAGTATGTTCTTGCACTTCTATAAAGAAATACCTAAGACTTGGTAACTTATCAAGAAAAAGGTTTCATTTGCACATGGTTCTATAGGCTGTACAGGAAGCATGGGTGGGGAGGCCTCAGAAAACCTTCAATCATGGCAGAAGGTGAAGGGGAAGCCGGTACATCTTACATGGCTGCAGCAGGAGGAAGAGAATGAAAGAGGAGTTGCTACACACTTCTAAACAACCAGATCTCATGAGAACTTTCTATCATGAGAACAACAAGGGGGAAATATACCTCCATGATCCAATCACACCCCACCAGGCCCCTCCTTAAAAATTAGAGATTATAACTGAGGGCATGAGATTTGGATGGGAACACAAATGTAAGCCATATTATTCCGGCTCTTCTCAAATATTATAGTCTTCTCAGCTTGTAAAATACGATTACCCCTTTTAAACAGTGTCCCAAGTCTTAACTTATTTCAGCATTAACTCTAAAGTCCACAGTTCAAAGTCTTATCTGAGACAAGGCAAGTCCCTTCTGCCTATGAACCTATAAAATAGAAAAAACAAGATAGCTACTTCCAAGATACCATGGGGGTACAGACATTGGATAAATACACATATTCCAAAAGGGAGAAATCAGACAAATGAGAAAAGCTGCAGACCTGTGCAAGTCAAAAACCCAGCACGTCAGTCATTACATCTTTTTTTTTTTTTTTTTTTTTTTTTTTTAATTTTTTGTGACTGAGTCTGGCTCTGTCGCCCAGGCTGGAGTGCAGTGGTCGGATCGCAGCTCACTGCAAGCTCCGTCTCCCGGGTTTACACCATTCTCCTGCCTCAGCCTCCCGAGTAGCTGGTACTACAGGCGCCCGCCACATCGCCCGGCTAGTTTTTTGTATTTTTTTGAGTAGAGACAGGGTTTCAACGTGTTAGCCAGGATGGTCTCCATCTCCTGACCTCGTGATCCGCCCATCTCGGCCTCCCAAAGTGCTGGGATTACCGGCTTGAGCCACCGCGCCCGGCCTAGTCATTACATCTTAAAGCTCCAAAATAATCTCCTTTGATTCCATGTCTCACCTCCAGACCACAGTGATTCAAGAAGTAAGCTCCCAAGTCTTGAACAGCTCTGCCCATGTGGCTCTGCAGGGCTCAGCTACCATGGCTACTCTCAAGGGCTGATGTTTATTGCCTGCAACTTTTCTAGGTGCATGGTGAAAGCTGTTGGTGAATCTAACATTCTGGGTTCTGGAGGATGGTGGCCCTCTTCTCACAGCTTCAATAGACAGTGTCCCAGTGGGGACTGTGTTTGGGGGCTCCAATACAACATTTTTCCTTTACACTGCCCTGGTATAGGTTCTCCATGAGGGCTCCAAGCCTGCAGTAGACATCTGTCTGGACATCTATGCATTTTCATACATCCTCTGAAATCTAGGCAGAAGCTCCCAAACCTCAACTCTTGCCTTCTTTACACCCACAGGTTTAGCATCACATGGAACCCACCAAGACTATTGGCTTCCACCATCTGGAACAATGGCCTGAGGTGTGCCTTGGCTCATTTTAGCCTTGGCTGGAGTTGGATTGGACATGATAAAGGGCACCATGTCCCAAGGCTACACAGAGCATCAGAGCCCTGGGCTTGCCCCAGGAAACCATCTTCACCTCCTAGGCCCCTGGGCTTCCAATGGTCTAGGCCTCCATAAAGGTCTCTGAAATGCCTTTGAGGCATTTTCCCCATTATCTTGGCTATCAACCTTTGGATCCTCCTTACTTATGCAAATTTATGCAGCAGACTTGAATTCCTCCCAAGAAAATGGATTTTTCTTTTCTACCACATGGCCGAGCTGCAAATTTTCCAAACTTTTAAACTCTTCTTCCCTCTTTAATATAATTTCCAGTTTTACATCATTTCATTGCTCACAAATAGAAGTTTAGGCTATAAAAGCATCCAGGCTACATTTTGAACATTTTGCTGCTTAGAAATTTCTTCCACCAGATACCCTAAAACATCTCTCAAGTTCAAAGTTTTATAGATCCTTAGAGCAGGGGCACAATGCCACCAGTCTTTTTGCTAAAGCATAGCAAGAGTGAACATTATTCCAGTTCCCAGTAAGTTCCTCATCTCTATCTGAGACCACCTCAGCCTGGACTTCATTGTCCATATCACTATCAGCATTTTGGTTACAACAATTTAACAAGTCTCTAGGAAGTTCCAAACTTTCCCTCATTTTCCTGGTTTTTTTTTTTTTTCTGAGCCCTACAAACTGTTCCAACCTCTGGGTGTTAGCCAGTTCTAAAGGCACTTCAACATTTTCAGGTGTCTTTATAGTAGTGCCCCATTCCTCAGTACCAGTCTTTGGTATTAGTCTGTTCTTTCATTGCTATGAAGAAATACCTGAGACTGGGTAATTTATAAATAAAAAACATTTAATTGGCTCATGCTCCCACAGGCTATATCAGAAGCATGGCTGGGGAGGCCTCAGGAAACCTTCAATCATGGAGGAACATGAAGGGGAAACAGGCATGTCTTACAGCCAGAACAGGAGGAAGAGAGTGAAGGAGGAGGTGCCATACTGTTTTAAACAATCAGGTTTCATGAAAACTCACTATCATGAGAACAGCAAGGGAGAAATCTACCCCCATGATCCAATCACCTCACACTAAGCCCCTCCTCCAACACTGGAGATTACAATTGGGGGCATGAGATTTGGGCTGGGACACAAATCCAAACCACTGTGTTTGATTTTGCCCTTCCCCCAATTTAACTACATTTTTGGCAACCACAGGTCTCAGAGGTAGTTTCTGTTGTACTGGTATAATTTTCTCCATTGTGGGTGGCATTCAGGCTAGTGGCCTGAGCTCACACAAATACACATCTGAGCTTCGTCCAGCCTCAAGGCCCAACCCAATGCTCTCTTGGTTTCATTTTAGCTATTATACATAACAAGAGCCTTTTTTTCACAGTTTGCATTTCCTTATATACCCAGTGAACCAATTCACTGGAAGTTAGGTTCATCTGTAAAGTCCACTGGTAACTTTTACCTTTAGTAGCTGATCTCAACCTAGCTGTAACTTTATACAGTGGGTGGCCACGTGGCCACATAGGAATCAATGGTTCTTCATCTCTTCACCATTTTACCCTTTCTCTTCCCAAACCTGATGTTTCTGTAAGCCTGGGCCAGTCCGGCATGTCCCACCACTACCAACCAGTATGTCAGAAAAAAACTCTCTCAAACTCTTTTTCCTCTGCTCTCACACCACCACAACAATCATCAACACAGAAGACTTCTATGACCAATTTGTAGGGTTTCCCACACACCAAGCAGCAGACACCAGTTCCATGTCCTCTAATTCAATTCCAACACTATCTACCTGGAGACAGTGTCAGACCCCACAGCTTGAGGGCCCAATCCCCACAAATGCACCCCAAATCCCCCCCACACACCAGTCACAAGTCCAGGCCTCCTGAACTGCCAATGGACTGGCTTCAAGTTGGAGTTCCCACAGCCCCATTTTGGGCTCTATTAATTTGCTAGAGCTGCTAACAGAACTCAGTAAATACTTACTTACATTTACCAGTTTATTATAAAGGGCATTACAAAGGATACAGATGAAAAGATGCATAGGACGAGGTATAAGAAAGGAAGGAGGCGTGGAGCTTCCATACCCTCCCTGGGCTCACCACCTTCCAGGAACCTCCATGTGTTCAGCTCCTAAAATGCATGTTTTCTATCAGAGACAGAGTCTCATTTTCCAGCTTCCAAATCTGGAAACAAACAAATAATCAATGAGACTTTTTTCTTTGTTCAAAGTAACTGGATTCCCCTGAGAAATCTTTGTACAGTTTTACTATCAAGTGAATTGCAGGAATAAGCCATCTTCTTAGAAAACGTCAATAGAAAAATAAGTAACTTCTCATTGTGGAATAGTTTCAGAACTCTTAGCACAAATGGAATTTTCTGATTTGCTAACAACAGCATCCCCAAATTAATAATACACAGTGAATGGATACAGTAGTTGCAGATGTTTCCATTTTTATAATTTCGATTTTGAATCGCATTAGGAGTTACAAGTATTTTTTTTCTTTGAGATTATTGCACTGTTCTGATGATTGAAATCACTTGCACTTCAGCCTTCATTCTTGTAAATATTCCATGGAGTCAGAGGCAGGCGCTTGCTGTTGATGTCTTATTGCTCAATTATGAAGCACAGAAAATGCTCCTTCATGTGTATTACAAGAACAAAATGGCCTCATACATAATAAATCATGAAACAGGCCCTACTGCTGCTGGTGGAATTCACATGCAAAAGAAAAATCATAGATATATTTTTTTTCCAGAGAGTCTGAACTTCTCATTAGTTCGCTTTGAAAATAAGAAGATCTATACTAGTGACGAAACACTGAGTAGGTGTGTTATTTAGTAAAATAAAACTTAAATCAAGAATTATGCTCACTGAAGAACTATATTAAGAGCAAGGTGAAGAAGAAGAAATTTTTTAAAGGACATGAATTCACATCTTACTTTATTTACTTACAATAGACTACATCACAGGCACAGCCAGACTCTCACATCAGAGTAATAATCTTCTAAATTCTGAAATTCTGCTTTGCAAAACTACCTAAGAGAATAGTTTTGGAGTGGAATATACTCATCTTTCAATAAGTTCTTTCCATGGACTCACATAAAGTCTTATTTATTACCTTGTTATTGCCTGTTTGGCCTGAAGCAACCTCCAAGAGAACAATTTCAGCTGATTTTTTTTTTTTTTCTATCATGCTCAAAGAGATAAAGTCTCTTTTTCAGTCATGCAAATTACCACAGACCTGCAGGTTTTCTGGCCTGAACAAAATTAGGCTTGGTCTAAAGTGAAATATAGTCTAGAAAAAATACCAGTGCAATTGATATCATGACTTAGGAAAGATTACACATCCTTCAGTATTCTAATATTAAGTTTATTTGACTTACTAATAATCAGCACTTTTCTCATAGCCATTGTCAGGTTCATGATTATTTATTATTTATTTTTTATTGTTTTGAGGAGGAGTTTCACTCTTGTTGCCCAGGCTGGAGTGTGATGGTACGATCTTGGCTCACCACAACCTCCGCCTCCCATGTTCAAGCGATTCTCCTGCCTCAGCCTCCTGAGCAGCTAGGATTACAGGCATGTGCCACCATGCCCGACTAAGTTTTTGTATTTTAGTAGAGATGAGGTTTCTCAGTGTTGGTCAGGCTGGTCTCGAACTCCCGACCTCAGGTGATCCAGCCGACTTGGCCTCCCAAAGTGTTGGGATTACAGGCATGAGCCACCATGCCTCACCTCATGATTATTTCATTTATTTTGTTTGTTTGTTTGTTTACTCCCTGACCCCTCCAATAAAATGTAAGCTCAGTATCTATCAAATCATACCAAAATCATGACACTTGGCATAATCCCTAGGAGTGATAGATTGAAAAATGGAGTAAACAAGTAGGCTTATAATTTTAAGCCATGGTGATATTCTTAATTTTCAACATTTTCATTATGCTAATACTTTTTGGCACTATTTTTAGATCCTATATACTTTTTTTCCCCGCTCTGAGTATTTAGAATTGGGTTGTTTCAAGGCCTAGGCATTCTATGAGGAAAAATTCACTCTGGCACTGCATGATAATGAGGTTGCAATGGAGCTCATAGTTTTTTCCTACTTAGCAAGATACTGCCTCCTTTTATACTGATGGAAGTAAATAAAATATTGGAAATGTTTGTATTTCTTTTGTTAGAGTTTAGAAGAATGGGGATTTGGTGATTTTTATTTATAGAATGAAGTCTTGATGTTCCATTGGATGAAGCGTAAATGACATTAATCAATGATGAATGGCACTACATCCCAAACACTGGGAGAATCTTTCACGTTAGAAGGAATTTTCCCTGATTTTGGGGATTCACCACTACAATCAGTTAGCTCAGACATTCCATGTAATAGTCTCTACTTTATCCTTGGATCTGTCTAGAACACTAAAGAGCTCTGGATTTGGATTGCACCATTTGCACTTTTCTCTTCTAATTGTTTTTATTAACTTGAGTTTTGGCTTTAGGCTACCAGTTTACACTCAAGGACATTAAAAATAATTTTTAAAAATATAAATTTGTCATTGGATCTATTGTGCAGATGCTGTTGAGAATATCCTACCGTGTATCACACAATGTTTTTTGTATGAAGACCCACAAGAGACATTTCTTTCAGATATACTTTTTAAAAGCTTATTCTTAATAGCTCTCTGTTTGCTTTTTTTCTTTGGGCTTGAAATCTTGCAACCAACTGCCTTTTCTTTTCTAGTTTTTGTCTAGGAAACTGTTTTTTCTCATGAATATTAGGAACCTTGCTAGTATCTCCCTTTCTTTTTATACTTTGCACTCAGTAAACTCAGAATCAAATTTGGTCCTCTTCCCTAATAATTGTATATAGGAAATACATTACACATTTCTGTTTGCCCGCTTAGCCCTGGTTTTATCATATTCCTACTTTTCTCCTGATCGTTTCAACGATTCATTGCATGCTTTTTTGCCACCTTAGTTTTCTAAGCCACTTCAAAACATTTGCTGCCATAGAGTGTATAAATCTACTCATGGCATATTCTTAGCAATATGTAAAATAATACCTCCACTTGTGAGATAACTTTATTGCATGCAAGACCCTCCATAAACTTGTTGCCTCAATTATATGTCTTCTGCTGGTAAGGTACACTCTAGGTCACCCTGTCCTCCCATACCAGGACCCTCAGTTCCATGTCAATCCATTTAGAGTTCCTTCGGAAAACCATGATGTTCTCTGCCTCTGAGTCATCTTTATACTGTTACTATTTTCCCTTGATCTTGTTATCTTCCTTCTTCCATCAGATAACACTAACACCTTATCTATGTTCTCCTTATTTATCCTATATAAATCTCTGTCTTCTAACTGATACAGTTTGATAAATTCTTTCCTCATCTCTCTCTATCATTAAACTCTTTGAAGTTAGAGTTTATATATATATTTTTTTTGTTTGTGTTTTAAAACCAGGAAGCTTTGCCTATTTCCTGGCATACTATGGACATTTAATATATGTTTGTCACATGAATACTGGGTGAATGAATGAATATATGAATGTATTATTCATATGTATATGTACTACATATACATGTAAGCTCAGTATCTATCAAATCATACCAAAATCATCACACTTGGCATAATCCCTAGGAGTGATAGATTGAAAAATGGAGTAAACAAGTAGTATATGTACTACAGTCTATGGAATAAATGTACTACAGTCTATGGAAATCAATCACCACGATTTTACAAAAATGGGGCCAGGGAATGGATATATAATTGCCTGTGCTGTGCTTCCTCTTTCAATCTGTGGCACGATTATGTATGAAAATAAGAACAATGTAATGCTATTAAAAATGCTGTTACTGGTGTCATACATTCAAAGAATTCATCTGCCTAATGTACGAATTTTTTAAGTGAAATAAAAATACTGACACTGTATTTGGGAATATATACATGTATCGAGAGTTCAATTTTGATAAAAATGTCAAAACTCATAAGAATACAGACAGAATCTATCTGTTGCTAAGGTTGCCTTGATTATCTGTAAGCTCATCACCATCATACATTTTAATTTGTTTTTGTTGTTGTTGTTGTTTTTAATTTGAAATAAGTCATTAGGAATAATGCTTTCATCCATATGTTACTGAAAAAAAGGGCTTTGAAAGCCAAATTAAATATTTTGGATAAAGTCAATGTTTGAATAAAAAAAAGATGATTCATGTAAAATAGACTTGATATTTTTATTCCGTAGACCAGTGGTCCCCAACTTTTTTGGTACCACGGGCTGGTTTTGTGGAAGAAAATTTTTCCACCTGGGTGTGAAAGGGGATGGTTTTCAAATGAAACTGTTCCACCTCAGATCATCAGGCATTAGATTCTCATAAGGAGCATTCAACCTAGATTCCCCACATGAAAGGTTCACAATAGGGTTTGCACTCGTATGAGAATCTAATGCCTCCACTGGTCTGACAGGAGGCAGAACTCAGGTAGTGATGCTCACCTGCCTGCCACTCACCTCCTGCTATGAGACCCAGTTCCTAACAGGCCATGGGGATCCCTGCCATAGATTATCAATCTGTATCCAATTATTTGAATTTCCCACCAATTGCCAGTACCTTTATTTTCAGATATAAATAAGTAGATGAGACCACTGAGAGGATTTTTTTTCAAGAAATTTTATTTTAAAAATGTTTTAGAAAGCCATTACAATGTAACTTAAAACTACTATGTGTTGAAAAAAATGATTTCTTATTATTTGACTTGATGCTTTTGTTCTATTAAAAATAATATTTGAAACTTTCAATATATGTAGCCCGTTAGATTCATCTAGTATAACCAATATTCCATAGATAATATCTTCTTAATCGTGGGTTATGAGTACATATTACATATTTTTTCTGTTGAAGTGATCTTATGGATTACTCTAGTCTAACCTCCTTCAATAATAGTAAATTAACTTAAGCCAAGAATCATAAAGTGAAACTCAATAAAACAAGTTATGTCCATAATTTAAACAACTGCCCAAATCTTGCACAGGCTTTATGGTTTTGAAAAAGTAAGTATATATCTATCCACGTAAAAATGCTTTAATTTTATTCACATGGTGGTGTATTGATCCATTTTTATTTATATTGAAGCATAATAATAAAACTGTGTCACACATGTAAATCACAGATATTATGAATATATAATTGGGACCATGAGAAGGATGATTGCATGCTGGTCTCACTGATACATGATTAACATTTTAGAGAGACAGCAATTAACATTACTATTTGAAAGGTATATATGTAGTGGTTGTCTTCATTTTTTCAGAATTACTGTTGTTCAATGTTTAACTGTTATTTGAATATTGAAAAATCTAAGACATGTAATTGAAAATGTCAGTAACCATGAAGCACACAAAAATTAAAACATCATTTTGGGTAATAAATAAGGTAGTAACAAAAAGTATGATTAAGGAAGTTAATAGATTAGAGGATGAAGGTCTATGTAAGTTACTTTCAACTAGAAACTAATTACATAATTGGTGTATGGTATTATATTTTCCCCAGAATTGGTGATGGTATTATATTTTCAAGTGTATTTTTCTTTTTTTTTTTTTTTAGACCTACTAGGGCCATTGCAATTATGTCACAGAAAGCAATGTGTGAAATTCATACACTTTTAAATTTTGTGTTAAAATCATGTAATTTTTAGGAAGATGTAAAATTATCTTTGTTCATAGATAACATGATCTTATATGCAGAAAATTCTAAAGATTCCATGGATAACTTGTTAGACTAAATAAATAAATTCAGCAAAGTTGCAGGCTGCAAAATCAATATGCAAAAACTAATTGCACCTCTATACACTAAATAATGAACCATCTGTAAAATAAATTAATTCTACTTACAATAACAACAAATGAAAAAAATACTCAGGAATAAACCTAACCAAAGAGGTGAAAATTTTTACAACGAAATAAACATTACAGAAAGAAATTTTAAAAGACTAAAATAAATGGAAAAGCAGCCCATATTTACTGATCATTGATGTAAGATTTCTTTAATTGTCCGTATTGCCCAAAATGATATACAGAGTCAATATAATGCCTATCAAAACCTCAAAGATATTTTTTGCAGAAGTGGAAAAATTCATCCAGAAATTGATATGGAATCTAGAGACTCCTACAATAGATAAAACAAGTTTGAAAAAGAAGAATAAAATTGGAGGACTCACACTCTCTTATTTGTAAGCATATTACAAACATAAAATACTACAAACATATTTGAAATCTACAGTAATCAAGAGTATGTGATACCAACATAGTGATAGACAAATATATGGAAACAAAAGAATAGGCAGCCCAGAAATAAACCCTCATGTATATAGTCAAATGATCTCTTCAGCAGTCTCTTTGGCAAACAGCGTTTGGGAAATTGAATAGCTATGTTGCAAAAGAGTGAAATTGGAGCTTTATTTTATACCGTATACAAAAATTAACTCTAATTGGATAACACCCAAACATAAGACCTAAAACTGTAAAACTCCTAGGAGAAAACTTACAAGAAAAACTTTATGACATTGTACTCAACAATGATTTTTTAATATTACACCAAAAGCACAGGCCACAAGCAAAAATAGACAAATGAGACTACATCAAACTTAAAAACTTTTGTGCACCAAGGAACAAAATAAACAGAGTGAAAAAGCAACCTGCTGAATGGGAGAAAATATTTGTGAAGCATATATCTGATAAGGAGTTAATATCCAGAATATATAAGGAATTGTTATAGCAAAATAATAAATAAAGTGATTTAAAAATGTACAAAGACTTGAGCAGACATTTTTCCAGAGACGATACAAAATGGTCAAGAAGCATATGAAAAGATGCCCAACATCATTAATTGTTAGACAAATGAAAATCAAAACCATAATGAGATATCATCTCACATCCACTAGGATGGCTACTATCCAAAAAACAGAAAATAAGAATTGTTGGCAAGGATGTGGGGGGAAATTGGAATCTTTATGCTCTGTTGGTGATATTGTAAAACAGTGCAACTCCTGTGGATATCAATTTGTAGGTTCCTTTAAAAATTAAAAAGAGAACTACCATATGATCTAACAATCTTTTATCTGGATATATATCCAAAATAATTTAAAGCATGGTGTTGAAGAAATATTTGCAGATTCATGTTTACAGTAGCATTATTTACAATAGCCAAGAGGTGAAAGCAACCCAAATATGTATTGATGGATTAATGAATAAACATAATGTGGTGTGTATATATACAATGGAATCGTATTCAGCCTTAAAAAGGAAGGAAATCCTGTCACATACTACAACATGGATTAAATTTGAGAACATTATACTAAGTGAAGTAGAAGTCACAAAATGACTATATTTACTCTACGATTACATTTACATGCAATATCTAAAGTAGTCCAACTCATAGAAAGAGAAAGTGGAACGGTGGTTGCCAGAGCCTGGGGGAAGGGAGAAAAGGGGAATTGTTGGTTAATGGGTACAGAGTTTCAGTTTTCTCAGATGAAAAAGTTCAGGATAGCTGTTTCACAACAATGTGAAAATACTTAAGGTATTGAAATGCACACTTACAAACAGTTTACGGTGGTAAATGTTTTGTGGGTTTTGCCATAATAAAAAATTATCTTTATATTTAAACCCACTACCGGTTTTTTCCTCAACTCAAAATCACTGTTATCTTAAAATATCCAACAATTTACATAAAATGAAAATAAAATTTAGCTCTCTGTACAGAGACATCAAAATGTAAAACATAAGACATAAAGTTCAGCATCTGAATTAAGTCCTAATAGAAAAGAAATAGTCAGTTGCAATAGTAAATTAGGCATAATATTCACGGTGGTTCCAACATTCTTATTACACTATGTTTAGCTGTTTAGAAAAATCACTGAAACGATTCTTGGCCATCTTAGTTCATGTGAATAATAGAGATGGCTTTTAATCTGGAAATATAATGAAACTATATGTAAAAATAAAGTGTAAAATACAGATAAGTAATTTAAATTTTTATATGCATTCACACAAAATTATTTTTTAAAAACAGCATCAGGTACATATGAAATAAAAATGTAAATAAAAAAACAGCAAACATAATGAAAACTAGACTATGTCAAATTTACCAAGAAACAATCTTTATAGATGTGTATTTTCATCTTCAATCTTAAACTTAAAATTTTTTAACTTTCATCTTTCCCACAGATAATTAGAAATTTGTTATTTTAAAGTTGACACATACTTTTTTCCGACAATTCTTTACATTAATTTTGTTTCAGAGAAGGATTTTATTTTATAGTAGGAAACTGAAAACTATATAGACAAAATAAAAAAATAAAGTTCACTCTAATGAAAGCATGGTACTTCAAACCACATTTTCTGACCTCCTGTTTTTCTAATGCTTATTGGCAAGAATCAAGGCTCACTTAATAGCATTTAAAGCCTTCTCCTATCACATACTTCCAGCCATTTTTTTCATTTTCTCTTTGCAAATAGATTTAATGCAAAAACGTGTGCTGTTAAAACACAATTTAATAAAAGTGAAACCTCGGTAGATAATTCATAATAGAGGTCATTGCTTCTACAAAAATCTTTCACATTTTTAATCTTCCAATGTGAATTTCCTACTAGATGACTTAACTAGTGCTAATACCTACCAATAAATTGAATTGCCTCAAGTTAATCCAGGTTTCTTATATCTTTGTCCATTTATTTTCTATAGAAAAGGGTAAGCTTTTCCTTTAAACTAGGAAGATGCACATATTTTTGGTTATCTCTGATTTCCTACTATTGGAGTAAAATGTATCCTCAGGCCTCAAATACTTATAACATGCGTAGACAAAAAAAAATACCATTATAATAAAAGAAGCACTGACATAAAGCTGAACACCTGAATGGTGGTTGTAAAAGAGCTTCCTCTCTTTAGAGTTCTTTCCTTCTCAAATTCTCAGAATGCAAATTTGAGGACTGCAAACTCAAACTCCATTTCTTGATTAATCAGACATTCCTTTAAGAAATATTTAAAGTCATCCTTTACCAGCATTACTGTGTCATTAGAGAGAACTTATAATTCCCAAGCCTTTAGATAATAAGCCACAGACCACTTGAAGGTACCACTGAGAGTGAAAGTTTGGCATTAGTGCATTTAGTCACAGATGGTAAATGGAACTTCCACTGTCTGCTGCTTCCCAGCTAACAGAGATTAAATCTCTTTGCTCACATTTCTCTCCACATCTTTTAAACTATTTTTTTTCTTTTTTGGTCTCTATGAAGTTTATTTTGTTCTGCGGCAGTTTTAAATTTGAGCTAAAGAGATTGATACTTTCTCATTTTCTTGGGAGGACACGTGATAGATTCCCTTTGTACATGAAGACTCACACTGTTATCGTCTATAGTTTGGAATAGTCATGTTAGATTAAACACCATTCTGTTTTGGTTCCTTATTAATTATGATGCTTTCTGCCGCCGTGCTGATTCTTTTTTTCTGATGGCTCCACTATGGAGACGCACAGCTTCTTTCAAATAAGCCATCACAATGCAAGCAGCTCATTAACTTCAGCCTTCCTCCCAGTTTCCTATGACAGGCTGAAGAACCTTCCCTAACTAACTTTAGAGAGAGATAATAAAGTTTTATTTCCCTTTCACAGCAACTCAAGGGCAGTTCATCATGTTCTTTTCTTCAAGACAGAATTTTGAACAGAAGCAGAGGGATCCAAAACTTTTTTTTTTTTTTTTTAATGTTCTGGATGTCACTAAATTGGAAGTTACTGTAAATGAGCAACAACTCCTTCCATTTGGTAGTTTCCATATTTTATTTTTAAAAAATGTGGGCATGTCTAAGTATATATTTGCTTCAGAGAATAATGAGATAAAACAAAATCCTCATGGGCATATGCCCAAATTCAAATTCTATGACTGTTTTTTCATTAGTTTTCTTGTTTTGTTTTTTACTGATGCAGAACAAGAAGTAGAGTATTTGCCCAATGTAGAACCCTTCCAATATTAATACTTTATGGGACTCCCAAATGTTAAAATTCTACCACTATGTATTCTTTCCTTTGGATTCTTCCCAAGCATTTTCTAAAACTGTAAATACCGCTGGAAACGGGTACACAACTGGGTGGTTTAGGGAATATGCTTGATTCAGTCTGAATAGGCTATGTTATGCTACAATAACAGACACCTTCCAAAAGTTCAGTCACCAAATACCACAACAAAAAGTGTTTCTCTCTCATGCTACAAGTCTAATGTGGGTTGGCAGAGGGCGTTGCCCATCACAGTCTCTCAGGAACAAAGGCTAATGGAGACTCCATCTCCTCACATGTCTCCATGACTGCTAGGGAAGGAAAAGGGAAGGCATTGGATTGTACACTGGCTTTGAAAATTCCTCCTGGAAATGGCACATGCCACCATTCATAATTGGTTAACTAAAGTGTCTCCCATGGCCATGTCTAATCTCAAGAGGGTGGCAAAGTGCAGTCCTACTCAGAAGAAAAACAGCACATTTGCGAACATCTTAGTGATCAATACCACACCGTGGTAAGTTAGTTCTTATACCACATTCTGGCTGAAAACTAGTTGGGTTGAGGGTTAGAAATCTATATGTGAGGGGTAAAGGGAAAAGACGCTTTTGGAGCCCAACAAACAAATGTAGGAGGCACAGAAGAAACACAAGGCCAACCATCTATTTCTGTGACGAGAAAGGCCATGCAGAAGCAATGTCCCAGCTCACTAGCTTTTAGTGCTCTTCACCAAAAATAGTCATTCTCAACCTAGGTAAATACTTTGCTGGATTGAAAAGAAAAGTAATGCACTGGTAATGTACTGTATCAATAAAATATAAGCAATCTCTTTATTATTATGTAATAAATGTCATTTTTAAGTTCACTTTTTTTAAGTCATAGCTTTCAGAGGAGGAAACACTATAAATTGTTGGTGATGCAATGATTGGGAACTACTGACCTACAGTATAAGATTTATAGTTCCCTAAGGTAAGGAGCTGTGTTTTACATCTTTCTCTCTCCATTTCTCCATTTGCTAAGTTACAGATGAAGGTATTCATTGAAGAACATAACAAGGATAGTATGGTAACTAAATGACCTGAGTCTGAGTTCTTGCCTGATCACTTTGCTGACTTAATTATGAGCAAGTAGCTATTGCTTTTGCCTGCTTTGCATCTGTTTCGCCTTGTTCTGGTAACAGTTTCATAATCCCCCACTCCCACCTCCTAAATTACTTCTACCATTTACTAGATCCATATAGTTCCATTGAGGTTTCATCTCCTACTTTCCAAAATAACACATATCTTAACATAGGCCATCCCCATGGTCACATTATTGCTTCATAGAAGGGGTACATGTTCCATATTTTTCATGGATTGACAACGTTTCCCCCTGGGAATTTTTTTTTTTTAACCATTTGGGAAGAGAGTTCCATTTTTACCCAGTGGCTGCTGAGAAGATATGATATAAGTCCAGAGAGGTTGGCTGCCATATTGCCCACAAAAGGGAGACATCTAAACTGAATGGTGGAGAGAGAGGAAATAAAAAAGCAGCAAGATTGAAGTAATTGAAGTCTCACGAGAGCTTTTGACCTTTGAATTATGGTACACAATTTATACCCTTTTCATTAAATCTAGTTTGAGTTGATGTTTCTAAAATACAAAACATCTTGACAAGTAAACATTTCTGAGTCTGTTTCTACATATATAAAATGAAGTATTGCCATAATAACACAAATTTTCCTACAAATCCTTAAAAATGCTATATGCAATAGGTTTGTGGAAGATGATAAATCCAGTTGCAGAAATGTTGGGTTTGAGATATCTGCAGTACATTTTAGCAGAAATAAACATTGCAGTTTGATGTCCCTGTCTGGAGTACAGGAAATATATACTGGAGGGAGATATAGATTTGGGAGTCATCAACATAGAAGTGGCAATCAAAGCCAAGGAAATAAAAGTGCCCTGTTAGAGTGTGTGTATACCAAAAGGAGGAGAAGGGAATACTGTGTATTTTAAATTCGTTAGAACATAAACCACAGTAGGGCCAGGAGCAGAGAGATTTTGATCTAAGGTTGGCAAGAGAACACAGTGGCCAATTTGTGTAGCACCTGGAGCTGGAGTGAGTTTCTAAGGAATTTAGTGTTTATCATTTAGGCAAATAAATGGAAGTCAATGAAGGCTTTTAAGCAATAGACTGAATAACATTTTAATTTTTATTAAGACCACTCTTGTGTAAGATGGATTATATGTGGAAGTGAATGATGTCAGAGAGATTAACTAACTATTTCAATTTTTTAAACTGAAGATAACGAGGACCTGAATTAAGGCAACAGAAGTAAAAAATTAAGATGGGACTAAGGCTGGAAAAAGGTTTAGAAGAGACAATCTTGCACCATTAATGGTATTTGAGGGCTGAGGTAGAGAAAGCATTTCAGTATAGGGGTTTTTATAGAGTAATTGAAAGAATAGTGACAATTTCATCAAGAGAGAAAATATACAATGAATAATAAGTTTGGAAGCAAATCTCAGTTTGAACAGGATGATATTAAGATCCAAAGCCAACAGAAGAATTGAGGGGTAGGGAATTTACCCAGAAATAATTGTTAAAATCTGTGACGTGGACAAGAAATGCCTATGAGGTCATTTAAAATGATAAAAGAATGAAATCTATGGCTGGAGCCCTAGAAAAAGCCAGGACTCTGAGAAGATTTAACAATGAAAGAACACAAAAGTAGAAGGAAAGAGAAAACAGGAAAGAGTTTGGATGCCCTGCAAGGGGGAGAACATCAAGATATAGTGGCTGGATGGCCTGGTTTCTGAATAAGATAAAAATTGGGAAATTATATGGGGAAACAAGTATTCACTAATAATATAATTCAGGTTTGCTTCATAATAACAGTATAATTCTCAAATAGGTTTATTCACTTTAAATTCCCTTATACTTTTAATTTGCTTGTCAGTAAGGAAAAGCTAAAAATAAAAATTTTTAAAAAGATTCTTGAGAGTTTGGAGTACAATCCTATAAAACAAGTAGGGCCTAGTGTTTATTTACTAGGCAGATTATTACCACTGAGACAACTACTGTCTCATTAGAGTTATTTTCAATTTTTAAGAGTTATTAAAGAAATTCTTCATTTTATCTAAATTTTCAAATGTCATGTCATGAAGACTCTCATATTAATTTTCTACTCCCTTCTAGTTCTGTAATTATGTCCCCCTTTTCATTCTCGATGTTAGTTATCTGTACTCTTTTTTTCTCTGATGAATCTTTCTAGAAGTTTGTTTACTTAAAGAAAACAAATAAACAAACAAACTTCATATTCACCTTTTCAAGGAATAAACATTTAACTTTGTCCAAAAACAAACAAGAAAAGGAAGGACTATGCTTTTATAATTTATGAGAATTTATATTTCATTCTTTAAGCTATTGCTGAAGTTTTAATTCCTCTTGAAACTGTCTTACTCCTGCCCATCAAATGTTAAATGTCCTATTCCCTGGGCTCTTATCACTCTGTGAATACCTTCTTCTTCATACTTACAACCCTTCATTTTAACCTGATAAAAAATATAACCTTACATTTGTATTCTTTTACTTTTCTTTTCTTTTTTTTTTTTTTTTTGAGACGGAGTCTCGCTCTGTCGCCCAGGCTGGAGTGCAGTGGCCGGATCTCAGCTCACTGCAAGCTGCGCCTCCCGGGTTTACGCCATTCTCCTGCCTCAGCCTCCCGAGTAGCTGGGACTACAGGCGCCCGCCACCTCGCCCGGCTAGTTTTTTTGTATTTTTTAGTAGAGACGGGGTTTCACCGTGTTAGCCAGGATGGTCTCGATCTCCTGACCTCGTGATCCACCCGTCTCGGCCTCCCAAAGTGCTGGGATTACAGGCTTGAGCCACCGCGCCCGGCCTATTCTTTTACTTTTCTAAGGAACTGTGAACTTTTTGAGGGTGGAATCTATTTTCTTTCTCCATATATTCATAGCACTAAACACCTCGCTTGGCTCAGAGGACAGTTTATTGAATGTGCTAGTCTAATATCTACCACACTTTTTAAGCATAATTGCCGCTAGCCTACCCAGCCAATTAAAAGGCTTACTTTTCTGGCTACTTTTACATGTCTTCTGTCTGATACTTCCACGTTGTAAGTTGCCCCACCACTAATTATAGCCACTATTCTTCATGTTGTAGACCACTGAATGGGACAACATCCCTTCTTCCACTGAGCCCTGAAGGAAATTGGATGAAGCAGAACCAAACCATTGTATCATATCAGGTTTCACAAGACAGATGCATTGGACTGGAATTCAAATATAAAATGTACTGCTGAAAGGTAAAGTGAATTATAGAAGAAAGCTATAATACAGGAAGGACCAGGTGGAAATTCTAGCTGACTTAAACTTTTCCTAGTACCAAACAAGGGTGAAAGATTTAAGATAAAGGCCTTCAGAAAAATAATAGATCTTGTGAATTCTCTCATAGGTCTGCATGTCTCTACCAATGCATCTCTCTCTCTCTCTAAATGTCTTTGTCCAGTAGAAGTCATTCTCCTTCTTCTGGAAAATGTCTACCTAATTTACAGGTAAATTTCATTGAGAGCCCCTGAATCTTTGTTACAGTCCAATACCTGGAATTTAGCTGTATAAGCAATGATATCCACTTCTACTCATCTCATAAATAAAAGGGAGATGCCAGGCTCTGAGCAAGTGGTAAGTGGGATCTCTGATTCTAGGTCAGTTTTTCTACCTGCAAGGATCATGAGTCATTGATTTCTTTACCTGGTAAATAATTCACCCTCTCCAATGTATATTGTATTATTTTCCTCTGGGACATCACAATCTAATTCCATTTTTTTAAAAAAGAATATGTTGCAAATTAACAAAACTATGGACATGCCATTACAGAACAAGGAATATGAATGAGCTGGGCATGATGGCTCACGCCTGTAATGTCAATACTTTGGGAGGCCAATGCGGAAAGATTTATTGAGGCCAGGAGTTCAACACTAGCCTGGGCAACATTGGGAGACCCCATCTCTCCAAAAACTATAAAATAAATAAATTTTAAAAAACAAGTATGAATGGATTCTTGTCTGCTCTACCTGACACTTCACTAACATTTAATTCCTTCTCCATTTATTGGCTAATTTCTCATCAAATTTGGGTGTGTATCACAATACTGTGATACTTGGCTACTTCTGCCCACTGAGAATGAATGAATAAATGAATTAATGAGTAGATCTTGTTTACATTAGACACATCTTGTCACATTAAATAATTCTTACATCTTAATGCATAATACCTACATCTATTGTTTGTTTTACTTGTTGTATATGATAGCAGCAGATCTATAACTCATTTAACTGTAACTGTTTTCTGTCTCTAATAAAACAGGCTTGTCCTCATAGATAATGATTTTGGGAGGGAGCATTTATTACACATGCAAACACACTTGCCTGCTGAGACTAAGTGTTTGTAAAGACGAGGCAGCTGTAATTATCTGCATGCTAATTTACCATGAAATGTTTTCTGAGCCCTAGAGACACAAAAGCTTTATGCTTAATGTTTTAGTCCAGTGTAACAAATAATTTCAGAGATCATTAGGACCAAAAACTATTCTTTATTTTTTTTTTTAACTCTAGTAACCTCTGTATGTATAACTACCACCCATATACCAACTCTTAACTACAAGATAGAAACCTAGAATTTATCTTTGGCTCTTTGCTTTTCTTTCCACTTACATTCATTGTTAGGTCCTGTTTATTTTTCTTTCTCAATCGTTCTAGAATTAGTAGCTCTCTTTATCGTAACTGGCACTACTTAATTCCATGTCCTTATTCATTGCAATTGGATTATTATGATATACCATGAACTGCCCTCCTTGCCTCTTATCTTAAACATTTCAAGTTACTTTTCATACAATAACATAATATCACTCACATAAATTTTTTGACTGCTTACTATTGCTTTGTGAATAAAATACAAACTCTTTCATTGTTTATTTCCTTTTCAATTCTCTGGACTCATGTAGCACCCTTTTACTCTCCAACATTGACTTTGTTCTCCAGCCACACTAAACTATTTGCAGTTTTTGTAATGGAGAACAAGCTTTAAAAGTCATATATCTTTGCAGATACTACTCTCTCTGCTTGACTAAGGCATCTCCATCTTCTATACTTAGTCTAACTATTTTGCATCTTTAGACATTTCAGTGCCATTGCCATTGAGCTCTATGAATTCTCCTCGTCTGGCTTTTTCTAACTTACTCCATCGTCCTGTAGTTAATTCTTTTATCAGTGTGGTGTTTGCTTCTCAACTAAAGAAGCAACCCTGTCTAAGCATTTGACCCTTTAGAGCAGCGGTCCCCAACCCCGGGGGGACCATTCCATGATCTGTTAGGAACTGGCCCACATAGCAGGAGATGAGCAGCTGGCCAGTGGTCATTATCACCTGAGCTCCGCCTCCTAACAGATCCGTGGCCGTGGCCGCATTAGATTCTCATAAGAGCCCAAACTGTATTATGAACTCCACATGCAAGGAATCTAGGTTGTGCGCTTCTTACAAGAATCTAACTAATGCCTGATGATCTGAGGTGGAACAGTTTCATCCCCACACTATCCTCCCTTCCCACACCCAGACCCGTCCCTGGTGCCAAAAAGATTGGGGACCACTGCTTTAGAGCACTAGCACTTTATCTTATTCCACTGAATATCCCTGGGTATTAGCAGAGAAGTACTAAAAAAAAAAAAATACTTAGGCATATATTTATCAGTTAAAGAGTGAATACTTGAAGAACTTCTTTTAATTTTTTTTCTTCTGTTTAATTTATCCATGCTAAAGTGATGTAATATTTGTCTTAACTAGTTTTAATATTTTTCTCACAAGATTTTCAGGAAGATTAAGTTATTTAAGGAAAATAAAGCAAAAGAAAATCTAGTAGACAAAATTTCTCTATTTTTATGATGCTTTGTAGCATGTATGTACATCACTCTGAATTCACCTTTCCACATCCTGTGGAAGATCAAACCTTGTCCAAGATTTCTTTGAATTGCTAAGGAGTTATAATCTCACAATCACCTCTCGATCTAAATGCCTTTTCTTTGCCTTAAAAGGTTTATGTATTATATCTCAATCCTGAAGCTTCTGTCTGTTTCAGTCTTGATCAACTAAGATATAAAACTTAAGGCTTTGTCTCAGTTTTCTGAAAAAGTTCAGATTCACAGGTAATTTGTAAATAGAATAAACTTCACTTAAGTTACTGGGAAGGCTAAGAGAGAGGTAAGAGGGGGATTTTTAAAAACATGTCAATGCAGATATTACTACACCTCTTTATGTAAGTTTCTTCAGCCATTCCTCAGTTCATTTCACTCAAATTGTTTCCCTGTCTCTTTGTCATTTCACTAAATAATTTCTTCTCCATCACTTCTATTGTATGAATTATCCAGGATCTTCAAATAATTTTCTTTCCATTTTGCAGAGTAATTAATTCCTTCCTAGTTTGTACTGCCAAAATCCTTTTGCAACGCACACTTTTGCATATTGAGATCTATTAAGAAGCTCTGAAAAAGAATCAGAGATTTCCAATGAATAGAGTCTACCCTTGCATTAAATTTCAGTTTGAGAAATAGAAACTATCCAGTGTAAGGAAGGAAGAGAGGGATTTAATATAGGTAAATAGGTACCTACAAAGTCATTGGAAGGGATGGAGAAACAGTCCCTAGACTGAGCCTCAGCAATTACTAAGAAATCTGCCAAACTACTGTACCAGAGAACTACTACCTCTGAGAATACAATAAAAACTATTGGGCTAAAGACCATACTGCTTAGTTATAATCTTGGATTATAAAACTGCAGTCTGGAGAAGCTATTGTCTGTGGTGTGCTACCACCACTACTCCTTCCAGGCACACGTAAGCTGATGAAAGGTATTGGAACATAAAACCTTATGACCTGCTCTGCCTCAACTGTCTCTCAGCATACAAGAAGCCTGAGAATGGACACCAGAATTTGCCACAATATCATGTTGTCACAGTTTTGCTTGCAAGCAGAAAATAGCAATAGTAGAAAATGGCTCCACATTATTTCTGCCTTTAAAATTACATGAGAGCAGCCAGTTGTTGGGCTTTAATTCATACCCAGAACCTTGGCCATAAGGGAGTTATATGAATGCAATTTTAAGCCTTGCAGTTTGTACAATATCATAGAACACACTAGAAGAAAGGTGAAATGGTAGCTGGTCAAACTAAATTATTTTTATCATTGCTTAAACTTATGTGTCCTTCTACATTTACTTATATTCCAAACTCCAACTACAGCAATAATAATACACTATCACCTAAACTGGAAGGTATGCACCAACAAATGAAAATGTGTCTCCCAAAATCGGCTTCATGGAGTCCCAACAGTCATTTTTTTTTTCTCATTTCTGTGTGATATTTATCTCTCTTCTGTTCAGGCACAATAATGCCATTATATTGTATTACTTAAAGAATAAGTTATTTTTAAGTACCATAAATACATAGTATATAAAGCCATGGGGGGGGGATTGTTAAACTTATAGTATTAAGATAAAGCCAAGATGGAAAAAAAAATAGAATAAGAAAATAAATAGCAAGGAAAAAACAGTGGTAAGTGAAAGTTCTTATTTTAAAAAATGATCTTGAGGTCACAGCCTAGAGTTGGCCTTTGTAACTCTCTTCATCTTATTCCCCTTTATTGTTCCTTTAGCCTGTATCCAGCACCTCAACTGATCACATTTCTTTACATGATAGGTGAATTACTTCTTCATTCTTAAAAGGTATA
Source organism: Macaca fascicularis (assembly GCF_037993035.2). NCBI lineage: Eukaryota > Metazoa > Chordata > Mammalia > Primates > Cercopithecidae > Macaca > Macaca fascicularis. The sequence continues at coordinate 88,628,729 of NC_088380.1, read as the reverse complement.
AGCACTTGGGTGTCCCACCAGCACCACATTGCAATAGTCTTCCATTAAACATGTCGCTGGTTATGGGCAAATGAGAGGTTCCCCAGAGAATCACTCAGGAAAATGAATGACCCTCTCTTTCCCAGTTGAGTAGCAGTAATTCTATTTTTCTTTGATAATTAGAACCATTGCCCCAGCCTAAATTTACTATCTTTTTCTTTTCGTTTCTTTTATCTACAGCTTCAGAAACATGGGAAGTTTCAAATGTCTGATGAAATAATTGTTGATTTCCCCTTGCAATCACTGTGACTTTGAGGGTTTAGGGTCTTAGTAAGACCCTAAAGTAAAACCCTTAGTAAATCCCAGAAAATGTTTAAATCATGGAAAGAGAGGGCAAAAATTTTGTTAATTGTTCCTATAATAACATGAGAGGATACAGCCACATTCACCTAGAAACTGCAAGATCACTCATCTACAGCAGTTATCTTTATTGATTTAAGCATTCTGATTTTGTTTCTTGTTAACTTACCTATAGCAGAAATCACATGCACATTACTCCTGGTGGTTAAGCAGCTAAGTTCCTTCTAACACTCTAGAATCTATCATGTCCATGGAAATAAAATACTTATTTCAGTAGTACCATTGCTTGTCTTCACCCTTCACCTATAGAGGACAGATATTAGGATGATATTCAAGGATGGTGATTGTTTCCTCATCGTGTATTTTTCAATGTACTGGCTAAATAGGTGTTTTTTCTACCTTCCCAAAAAATATTTAGGAGCTATGAGGAGAGTTCCATTTTTATGTTCCTCAAACTTCAGACTCCTTCACCATCACCCCAATTCTAGGAGTTTTTAGGATCTTAAATTAGTTTATTACAGGCCATCCTTAGGTCCAAATGTCAGCTAATATGTCAAGCAAAGTTACAACTATTCAAGATGCCCTAGTCAAGTCCTTGAATTCAGATTTTCTGGGTGCTAATTATACTGTATCTAAATGGGTGAGATTTGCGGTAATCTCACCTATATAGACAGAGTGGATTAAATTAAAATACTATGTTCCTTTTCCCCCAGTGAATCACTCCTAGAATCTGTCCCCACACATGTTCTCCAGCATTCTGCCAATATATTATAGTCTACCGATTCTTAAGCCTTTGCTTCTTTTAGCATGCTAGGATCTTATTTTAGTTAGAAATTGGAAGAAATGAGAAATAGAAGGGAAAGGGCATAAAGGGAAATGGAATTTGCTCACAGGAAAGTTATGTCAGGTATAATCATCATAAGCAAGGAAGTTCCAGCTTCAAAAGATGAAGTCTTGAGTGATGGGGAGTAAGAAGTTGCTTCTGCTGTCAAGAGAATCAGTAGGTCTGGAATTATTAGACTATAATATATATCCATCTGAATTTACCCAAGGTTTCCATACATTTTATTTCTTAGGGCTTTAGTCATTCCTTGTCAATGCATTGTTTCAAATAAGAAGGCTTAAAGGACTACGGATGAAACTTAAATTGTGTCTGATTTCTAGCTACATCAGCTTTTGTGACTAAAGAGATAAGACATTATATTAGTATAGTACTGTAGCTCCCTGGCCTTCTGTGTATTTCTTGAGTCAAGAATTTAAAACCTGATCAAGACATATTATCTTTCTTTCACCTCTCCAGTTCAGTCAAAAGTTGCTGGCTCATCCCAAGTACTTGTATTCATTGTTCCTATACTAATTACCTACAGCAACAGCCACTTGGTTCATCAATTCTTCGTCTTTCACAGACCCTCATTCCAGATGACCACTAACACAATTTGAAAAACTCATTAGCCACCTCATTCCATGGACTTTCAGTATACTATTTTCCCATGAGAAGCAACCTAATACTGCTGCTAGAAAACATGCCTAGTACCAAGCACTGAATCAGTCAGGTTTTGGCAAAGAATGTAGAAACCACCTTAAATATTCTAAAGGAGAGACTAATTTAATGTAAGAGTTAGATATTTACAAACTTATTAGAAAGAATGGAAGAATGAAGTCTAGCCTGAGCTTCACACTGTCTACTACAACCCATTTTAAGGCATATAGGTATTTTAAGAACAGGTTCTCCAACCTCCAGTTGCATATTTTAACATTTCCAAATTGTGATACATCACTTTCTGAAAGGTTGTTATTAAGTTGATAATGTCTTAGAGTTATGGAAATGTAGCATTTATCATCTAGTCATCACTTAATTTTCATTCTGTTCTCAGCAAGACTGTCTTAAGTAGCATTCACCTTAATTTCTCTAGTAACTACCTCAGTTAACTTCTTCATCCTGTCCACTGCCCTAACACCCTTAGTCTTTATATAATCTCTGTTCTTGGCCTGTGTCCTTTTAGCCTTTTATCATACTATTTTCCATATTTATATGAATGTAGAAATAGACTAATCTTTAAAAATTCATCAAATACAAAGAGAATTTCATTTTTGGATGAAATCATAATGTTAAATTTTAATCTTTTAGTATCAGGTGACCTTTGTTTACCTCTAAAATCACATGTTATGAAAGGTTCACATCTTTAGATACACACAAAGAAGCCACGTAAAACTTGTTATATTAGGCTTTAGGACTGTCAATTGTATTATGAATTTTTGATGTAGATGTTGCTGCTATTATTTTCAATGCCTGTTTCAAAGTAATAAAAGGCAAAGACAATATGGAATAAAGATCTAAAACCTTATTTATTAAAAGGATTAACTAGATAGGGCATATGAATGGGGAAAATGCAGGTAGAGAGGAAGAGCTGCTAAGAAATACGACTTTGATCATAATGTTCTTTATTTGGAAACCTTCAATGGATGCCATCATTTTTGGTGTTTTGGAAGGAACATGAATTTATAGACAGAAAAACCATGCTTAAATTCTAAAAATGACTGCAGGTGGGCCATCAAGTTCCTCAAATCTTCAACCTAGTCTTCAGTAAAAATGGTAATAGAAATATCCAATTCTGAAAGTTGTTATGAAGAGGAAATGTGATTATGCAATTATAGTGCTTGACAGTATGGTGTCTAGTAAGCTCAAGAATGCAGGATGCCTGTGTTCTTCTAGCCAGTTTATATTTGTAATAAACACAGCAATGGGTAAAGAAGAGGACGAATAACTATTTCCTGCTTCTATAAATAAGATACTTAACATCGGTTGAATTCTAAAAACAATGTGTTTATTTCTTTGAAAAGCCTAATTTCCCTCTGACGTACTTTTTGTTTGTGCTTGCCCAGCATAAATTAAAATTCTACAAACAATAAAAAGAAATTAAAAAACACAGAGACAATATTGCCTTGAAATTTGCATCTTTACATTGTTTGTCATTAATGAATAGTGTTTGTCATTAACAAACTGGGTGAAGCCCACATCCTTCAAAATCGGACACAGGGACATCTCCTTTCTTTGCAAATTTATATCATGAAAGAATGATTGGTATAGCTTCCCTACTGTGCAACAAATTTGTTAAGTGGAACAGATTGAAAATATTATGGCATTTCCCACAGACAGGAAGCATGTAAATCAGCTTGCAAATTGAATGGAATCACAAAGAGTCATTTGAAAATGACTCTGAGACTGAAGGTTAGAGGACAGAATGCTAAGTGATGGTTAGGAAGTAAGTGCCAGCTATGACTCAAGTAAATGATACATAAACTGTGACAAAGGATCTGTGCCAACAGGTCAGATACATTTAGTATGTATGTGTCTGTGGTCCCTGCACATTGAGTCTGTAGGAAAGGATAACACACTAAATTATTTGATGTCAATATTGTTGGATTGGGGATTTGCATTAAAAAGTATTTGTGAAGTATATTGAACCAACCAACCAAACCAAAATTCTGAACTAACTAATCTTTTTCAGGAAATTTAGTTTGAGGATGGAGAAAGACAGGAATTAATGCTAGTTTTATCACCAAGTAAAAGAACTGCGCAGCCACTAGGTTTATCATTCTACTAAAACCAGATGCACAATGCGTCAGAGTCAGAGTTGTCCCTATAGCAAAGGGACCATGATACTTAATTCTGCCTCTCAAGAGCTGAAGGTATACATCCTGCCTTGACTCAAAAAAAAAAAAAAAAAAAAAAAAAAAAAAAAAAAATGAACTAGAGTCGGTCTCTAGGAAGGCTGTACCTTTCATATAATGAGTGATAAAAAAGAGAAAAGCCAGAGAGACTAATTTTATTCTAGGACAGTTGGTTACTGTGTGGATTTAAATTCACAGAATCGTAACTTGAATGGATAGTGGAGGTCACTGAGTCAAACCTTCTTAAGTGCATGGCTTTGTTCAACAAAATCGCCAGTCATGGTAATACGATTCTGCTTGGCTAACTATGGGAACAGAAACTCACTAATTTGTGAGGAAGCCTGTTAAATAATTACAGCCTTGTAGTTACTCAGTCTCTTCTTTATAGATGACAATTCTACTTCAGTACAACTTTTATTCAGTTTTCACATACACAGACGTGAACAAACTCACTTACACAAACACACACTAACTCTTACCTTTTATCTACAGACCTTCAAATAGCTAGTTATAGTTCTATGTTCTAATTCTATTTTAACCAGGCCAACACTCTCTCAGAATTAGTGAAATTACTATCTTTCTTTCCAAGCAATGGCAACATAGAATATGTCCAGCAATCAGTGCTGTGTTGGGTTTGCTATAGGTAATTCCTACAATTTGATTTTACTAAATAACGAAACTGAAGCACAGAGAGGACAGCAAGCCACCCAAGATCTTACAACTGAATATTTGTGGCAGGATTTAATTTCAGACTTCTATCTACAAGGCCAGTGCTCTTAACTGCTTTATTTGGCTGACAAAATAAGGGGGAAACATTTTCATCATTTTAACACTTTGCACTTTGTGAGTGACACATAAGAGTCATGTAAGAAAATGTGACACGTAAGAGTTCATAATAAAGAAATGATTAGGGAACTGTAACTAGTATATGTAAAAATCAATAGACATTAATGTTATTCGTCAATGGGTCAGTATGATACTAATGGAATCTGAAAAATTTAGTTGAACTCAGAAAGTAGAGAATAAAATTTGGAGAAACATCAATCTAGGCAAAGAGTTAAAAAGTTATTAATTTTTTACTTTGTATATAATTTATAAATTTAGTAGCTTTGGAATCAACTTACCTTCAAGAAACAAGACAAATGAGCATAAAAATATTCAGCATATGTAGAAACTTACCAAAACTGAAGTAAAAATTACATAGATCTTACAAGTGTGATTAGCCTAATTAGTTTTGACTTTATCTCTCTGTAGCTTTCTCAAAGGGTTCATCATCTGAATTACAGAACACACACACAAAATTCAGTTCTGCCAATGATGGCATCTATCTAGTAGTATTCTAAATTCACAGGAAAGAAATCAATTCGTTATATACTATGTAATGAGTCCAGGGTCTTCTGAAACTGCTACTGTTGAGAATTAGGACAACCTGAATACATGTTCTGTTAGATATCTTTACCATGTGCAGATACTTTAGAATTCACAATTAAGGTTTAATAATGGAATAAAACCTAGATGTTAATCTAATAGCAATTTTATACACCAAGAGGAAATGATAGTTTTGCTTTTTAATGTGCATTCACATTTCTGAAAATCTTATAAATAACTTTCTGTATAATTATCCTTCTATAGAATGAATGATCTTTGGTTTCACAAAATATATGTAAAACAGTTGTTATCACAAATCATAAATCCATGTTGTAGCCTAAAAATCAGTTTGTAAAATGGCAAAAAAATAGAGTATATGTTATATTGTTCCCCTGTGAATTGCGTTATTCATCGTCTCTTTTGACAGTTAATCACTAATTATTTTCTTTAAACACTTCTGGTGACTAAATTCTCTCAAATTATAAAATAAATGCCTTTGGAAGCTACATTAATATTTCAAGTAGTCACATCATTATTGATTAACAAAACATTATCAACTTACTACAAGACACTCCCATCTGGTGATTACAATCCACAAATAGTGCATTCCTAAAAATTCCATTAGAAACATCAGCATTCTAAAGCATCATTCACAGGTTCCAAACACCAGAGATTTGTTTTCTCTCTTTTGCTTGTTATTCCCCACCAAAATATTTCAGTCCATATGTGCTTACTAAGCCTTTTCAATTATGCTTTCAGTCTAGCTCTCACAAATGTCCTTTCTTCTCTATTCCCAACCCACTCTGATTTATTTCCGTACTGTTCTAATGGTTGTCACATTTTTCTTACCCAACTAGCCGACAACACTTCACAAAACTTCTAAGAAAAAGCTCCCTCTACCCTCAACTATTGGCAGAAATGGTATTGATAGTGAAAACTCTTAACCCTGACAAAAATATTGTTTCCCAATGCACCTAAATTTTTCTGAATGCTCATAATTTTATTGTCTGTCACACTTGTTTGTCATTTCATCTTATATCTATTTGGTTTGTCATTTAAATACTTCTTAATTATTTTTCTTATTTTTCCAATTTGTTCGTAATTATCAGTGAGTTCCATTTCTTTTTCATTCCCCTAAGTTTGATTTGATAAATATGAAAATGCATAAAATCACCACAAATTTGTGCTTTAGTTTTCTCATCTTGAAGCGGTAGCAATAGTACCTATTTCACTGTGTTATTGTAAAGATTGAATGAGTTAATACACGTAAACTCTTAAAATAGTGCACAGCACGTGATAAAGGCTCAGTAAATGTCAGCTAGAACTTTTATTGTATTTGCTTTTCCATTAATTTTGTGTGAGCTTGGTGTAGTCAGCTCTCTGGTTTATTCTCTGTGTGCACAACCAATAACACACATAGATTCATCAGTAAAGGTAACAGAGAATAAAATTACTAGCATTCAGAAAAATGTAGATTTATTGGGAAACAATCTTTTTGTCAAAATGTAGAGTCTGCACTGTCAATACTATCCCTACCATGAGTGGACTACTGGGGCTGGGGTGCTTCCCAATAAGAGCTATTGATTCCAATTACCCTGCATACATGTCTAATCCAAAACAAAATTTGATTAGGGTTTTACTTTTGTCAATCTAATCAAGTGGGGACATAACTTAACCCCAAACAGTGTCTGGACTAGTTTTTGTGTAGCAGAAAATAACTAAAAGTAATTTCGAAGTTGCCCAATTAGAATAAGTGAAGAACTTGGTGTATAGGTGTGTCCTTTATTTTTTTTCTTTTGGCAAAATGTACCAGGCTTATGCGGAAAGATGGAAACTAAAGGGATAATTAACATTTCATAAAAATTGTCTACCACTTCCAGATGAGATGGAGCAATGGGCACAAGATTTACTGCCTGAAATAACTAAAATATGTACAAATTATATGAAACAATTTTTTAAAAAAATACTTGACATCAGGCACTTAAGGATGGTGAGCCCTAAACGACCATAAACAAGCTGGGTGAGTCCTATCGTCCTCCTAGCAATGATATGCCCTGACTGTGAAAAAGTTTCCAGGATATAGCACTGGGGAGAAGAAACCCAGGCGGAGCCTCGTAGGCTCCATCGGTTGAGACAGAGCTGAGCATCCAGGGAGTCCAAGCAACAATGAAACGGGAAGAGTTTTCCCTTATCACGCATAGCAGGGCATGCTATGGGGGTGTGGCTCGCTTCTTTGGTGCCCTGTTGCTCAAACCCCTAGGGGGAGCATGCAGATGGGCAGGTCTTGGTACTCTGACCCCACAGTAGCATCTGAGATTGAGTGTTTACAGCTCCTGAAGCCCCAGTGGGAGTGTGTTACAATGTGTTCTTTCAGCTTAGCCGTCTGCAGGTACTTTGTGATAATCAGCTCATTTAGGACCTCTGCCTTATTGGAAGGACAGAGGGCTTTCGGTATCCCGGGGCTGCTGCCCTAGTGTACCGGAAAAATCAGATCACATGTGGGCTTAAGAGAATGAGTTTTATTGAGTGGAGAAGGTTTTCTTGAGTGGTGGAAGCAGCTCTCAGCAGATGCATGAGGAGCCAGAAGAGCGATGGAGCGGGAAGGCAGTGTTCCCCTAGAGTCAGGCCGCTCAGCGGCTGGGCTCTCCTCTGACCACCCCTGGCCGAATTTCCCTCGACTTCCACCTCATTTCGCCGGCAATGGCCTGCCGACCTCTGTCGGTGTGCTCTTCTGCTGGTGTGTTCCTCTCGACTTCCAGTCGCTTGTATGTGTGCCTGCTAGGGTCGCGAGATTTTTAGAGGTATGGGATAAAGCGCGTGGCAGGCCAGAGTGGTCTTGAAAAATGAAACATTTGGGCACAAAGATAGGAGTGCCTGTCCTCACTTGGGTCTGTGGGCCGGAGGGTGGAGCCTTCGCCAGGGATCCCGCCCTTGGCTACCCAGCACTTCTCTGACCCCTCCCATATCAATAAGAGTTTGCGGGTCAGAGTACAAGAAAACGAACTTTACTCTGGAGATCTGCAAAGGGTATCCATCTAGTACAGATGAGTACTGAGCAGATCATGTATGTCAGAAAACCACCGCAGGAAGGGATAAACTACCCAAAGGATTGTAGGTAACAGTGCCAGACACTCACGCAGACTGGAAAACCTCATGATTCACAGGCATTTGGTGGAATATACAGAAGGGTTTGACCTCTGCAGTGGAGAACAATTAGCCCAGATTAAGCACTGTCCTTGTCCTATCCAACAAATTTTAAAAGCAAAATGATAAAGGATCAAACTGCCTCTAAGTAACTTAACTGTCCCAAAGCTCCTGAATATTTGTGTGAATACAAAAATATCAAGGACCCAGCAAGATAAAAATCGTAATATGTCACACCAATCAAGAGTTACATACATTTCACCATGAAATATTTGCAACTGTTGGAAGATGAAAAACAGACTTGGAGACAAAGGTGTGAATATTATTGATAATGGTCTATTACGTATTCCAGTATTATAATACTATTAAAAGGATTGTATCAGATGATTAACCATTTCTCCGGTTTCATTCTTCTGTCTGATATTGGGAAGTCAGCAGAGAATACATATAACTTGAATTTTCCTGTGTCTTTTCATTATTCTTACATTATAAAATTAATGAATTTATGTAATCATAATTTATTCTGGGATATCTACTGGCCATTCTTTTTACATAAAATCCTCACATTTTACTTACTCATTTTCTTCCTTCTAATATTCAGCTCCAATCTTACCAAATAAAGAGAACAAGTTTCTTTCTATTGTTTTCTAATTATCTTATTTAACTTGAGTTTTGATTTTATTTATATTAACTATGATGAAATTACATTCACAAAAATAATGAAAGCCTTAAAAGTTTTCTCATAATTTTTCATTATTAATATATCAAACTGTTTATTCAATTTTAAAATTTTACCCTCCAAAAATTTGGAGCTAAGTCCTAATATTGTTCTTCTAAATATCCTTTACAGTCTAATAATTTAGAATGACTTTGTGTATTCTTTATCCCAGCCAAAGTTAGTCGATAATATTATTCCATTCCTTCTTTTTAGAACTAAACTCAACCTTGCTTATTCATCAAACGTTTTTCTTTAGAGAAGGAAAAAAACATCATCAGAACATGTCTTAGAATTAAACAGAAGAGAGAGCTGATGCCCTAAAATATCCTTCAACTTAAATGATCTTTTCTTAGTGAGATGAAGGAAACAATTGTGTTGTAAATGCCACATGCAATACTATGTTATAAATATATTATCAATTTCAACACCCTCCAGTTTCTTATTCAGGAGACAAAATGGCATCATTTTTGGCAGTTAAAAAAATCCTCTTAATGCAGAAGCATAATTTTTCATTGAGTTTGAAATGACTTTTTTGTGCCTCTTTGAGTGTTAGCATATTCCTTGGAGTCAAATCAGGCTTTATACAGGTGTAAGCATGGTGTATTGTTATGAGCATTTTAGTCCATGCTCTGACAGAGGGCAGAGATGCATGGCAGGTGAGGCCATGTTGAGAGGTATAACGAAGAATGTGGAGCTTGAACATAGAGAAGGGAGGGAAGGTGACAACTCATACTCCTGAGCTGAGCAGCTCCAAAGCAGCATACAGAAAAGGGGCAACTGAAGAATGAAATGACATGTGACACAGTGCTGGGGTGGGAAGTAAGAAAAATAGGGAAGAGAAAAAGGGAAAAACAAACCATGTGAAGGGTGCGCTAGTAATTTTGAAAGTCAAATTTCTGTTCTTTTGTTCTGGATCACTCTGACAAGAAGTAATATACACTATACTTTCTGAAATGGCTCCTGTATGTGAGGTAAACATTGCAACTGTACTTATAGAATCCATCTAAAAACAGAGTATACTTTTGAGTGAAAACCTGGAGACATTTTATTCCCTACATGTCATAGTCTATTTTTATCACCAGGCTATGGCCTAGTATTTAGGTTTATGCTGTTATATCTGCCATAATTCTATGTAAAAGTTTTGAGTCCCAACATAAAAGAGAAGATTATAATATGATAACGTTTGAACCTCATATAGTAAAAGCCATATTGTTGATTTCCTTCAACTCAATAATATCAAGTTATTACCTTTAACTAGAATGTAGACTGGCCCTTAGTTTATGTTTTAGTAAAACGTGCTATTGGTCATTTTTTTAACTACATCAGATGCCAAGCAGCATGTATGGTGAAAAATCCCTATTTAAATAGGGAAATGAGGGACAGTGTCAAGCACACATTTACAGTACTCTTGCTATTGTAATATGGCTACAAATGCCCTCTTTGTAGTAAGTGTTTCGATGCAGGCTCTCTCATAAGCCATGTTTGCAGGTCCGTCAAAGTCCTATGGGTCCTGTTCTATGAACAGGTCTTTTACTGACCTCTTTCAACTATATTCACCTCCTGTTCCCAACAATTCTCCTTTCGCCTCTCACTGTAGATTTCCCTTAGCTAGATAGCTATTCTTTTGAGTTCAGTAATTTCAAGATGACTCAAACCTGGTTTCCTTCCAAGCCCTTCAACTTTCCCAGTGGAAAAACACATAATAGGAACGTAAACTACTCTACTTTTGCTGCTTTCTTTTCCTTGCGATTAAGGACTACTTCAGGCAGTCTTAGACTTCCAGAATTTTCTGGACAAAAAGATTTCAGTCTCTATATTCCTATATGTTCCCCTAGATTTCAAACTCTCAAGAATCCTTCCACTGTGCTTCAGTCCGATAGAGTCCAGGAAAGGGCCTGTATGTCACCATTGCAGAAAGCACAAACCACCCAGCCGACCTCTTCTGGCTGGTGCTGGCAATCCCACTCACTGGTTTATTTGGAGCCTTCTCCTCATGCGCATTAAGATGGCATTATCAAAAAGACAAGAGACAATAGATGTTGGTGACAGTGTGGAGAAAAGGGAAGCCTAGTACACTGTTAGTGAGAGTGTTGATTGGTACAACCCCTATGAATAACAATATGAAAGTTTCTAAAGAAATTAAAACTAGAACTACCATATGACTCAGCAATTCCTCTTCTGGGTATGTACCCAAAAGACATGAAATACCCTCTTGTAAAAATACCTGTACTCCCTAGTTCATAGCAGCACTATTCACAATAGCCAAGCTACAGAAATAAACAGTGTCTATCGATGGACAAATACATAAAGAAAATGTGGTGTATGCATACAATGGCATATTATTCAACCTTAGAAAAGGAGATCCTGTCATTTGCAACAACATGAATGAACTCAAAAGACATTATGCTAAGTGAAATAAGCCAGGCACAAAAAGAATATTGCATGATATTACTTACATGTGGAATCTTTTAAAAAATAAGTCAAATATATACAGATAGAGAATAATACTTTGGTTATCAGGGGTTGGGGAAGAAGTGGGGAAGAAATGGGGAGATGGAACTCAAAGGATACAAAAAAGCAGATGTGTAGATGGAACAAGATAGAAATCTAAGGTAAGAACTATGACTAATAAAACTGTATACTGGAGACTTTTGTTAAATAAGGACATTGTAGCTGCTTTTGTCACACAAAAGGTCATTATGTGAGATACTAGATATTCTAACTTGCTTTATTATAGTAACTATTTTACTCTCTGTAGGTATTCTACAGCATCATGTTGTAAATCTAAAATATACACAAAAATATACTAAATACAAAGAATTTTAAATAAAAATAAATAAAATAAAAAGTAAAGCACAGGGTGGTTCAGGATGAGCACACTTTGAGTTATTAGGGCAAGAATCCTAATTTATTGACCGTGTGTTTTAATGCGATCAGAGGCCCTTTAACATGGATTTCGGTGCTGAAGGAGCCACTTCTTCTTCTTCTTTTTTTTTTTTTTTTTTTTGAGACAGAGTCTTGCTCTGTCGCCCAGGCTTGAGTGCAGTGGTGGGATCTCAGATCACTACAAGCTCCACCTGCTGGGTTCATGCCATTCTCCTGCCTCAGCCTCCCAAGCAGCTGGGACTACAGGTGCCCGCCACCACACCCAGCTAATTTTTAGTAGAGATGGTGTTTCACCGTGTTAGCCAGGATGGTCTTGATCTCCTGACCTCGTGATCCACCCGCTTCGGCCTCCCAAAGTGCTGGGATTACAGGCGTGAGCCACCGCGCCCGGCCAGGAGCCACTTCTTAAATGGACAGAATGAGTGGTTCACGTAACATCTGTTCATGACCTATACACTTAATTTGATCATTCATTTACACATTTGCCAAATTGGAGTACCTACCAACTGCAAGATACTCTGTCTACAAAATTAACTGTCTGGTGAAAAGGCAGTTATTGAAATCAAATAAATTACGATATTGTTCAAGTGTTATACTAGAGGTAGACAGGGGGCTATGTCAACTCATAGAAGGCATTAATAAACTCTGGGACATTAAGGTAAATTTTGCATAAATTGTGATTTTAAGATTAGTCTTAAAGGATGGTTATGACCTTGATAAGAGAAGAAAGTAGATACATAGCATCATGCCCATGCTTTTGCAGGAAATTCATCAGGTTAGGTGTATTTGACATGAAATAAAGTCAGATGTGTGGATCCTTTTATGGCTTTCACTGTCAAACTAAATATATATTCAAATAGGATAGATTTCTGGCCTTAAACCCTATTAAAATGTCTTGGCCTAAGACTTGTAGTAAATCTTGTAGACTTTAGATAACATTAAAAGATACTACAATGTGAAATCTGAACATTTAATGTAAAATACAGCACTTAGTGTGTTTCCATACATTCCTTTTAAAGAGATCAGATACCTATATACTTGTATCATGATACATTGTAGCTAGGCAGGCATTCTCTAGATATAAACTGTAGAAGGAGAATCTTAAGTAACTTTTTTTATTGTATGGATATCAAAATAGCTAAACCAATTTTAATTTTGCTATTTACCCTAGCATCACATCTTTGTCTAGATAGAAGAAAAAAATTAATTTTGTTTTTCAGTGCAGCCACCTGGGAAGAAATGTTTTTAAATCGTGTAAGTCTCTATCTATAGAAATAGTTTAGTGATGGGTATTCATTCAGTGTTTATATTTTAAAGTACTTTTGGACTTATATTGATTTATATTTGGTTGGTGTAAAAATAATTGCAGTTTTTGTTATTGCTTTTAATGAAAAAACTTCAATTACTTCTGCACCAACCTAATGCTTTAAATGTACTCAAAATCACCACAAGATTTATGTCAGATTTTTAATTTAAAAACTCTATCAAATATTCTAAAATTTCCTAAACCTTATTTTCTTCACTAGGAATCAGTGAATTGGAAATTATGTGAGCAAGGCTAGTAAATGCATGCAGATTCTCAACCTTGTATTGTCATGCCCCATTAACGACTTCAGAGAAGTCATTGAATTTGTTAAAATTAAGTTTTCAGAACTTTTTTGTACTAGTCAAATTGTCCCTCAAGCAGATCATTCAAATTATTCATGCAAGTCAAAAATTGATCTATGTTAGAGATGATAAGCACAGAAGAAATTTTTGCCATATTTTAAACTGAAACTATTTTTAAGTTCAAAAAGATTATGTTTCTCTTCTTCCAATTATAGGACTTACATGCTGGATTCTGTCTTTCTTTTCACCCACTCACACTTTTATCCTTTTTCTATATTTCATACTTCTCTCTCTTAATACATAAATTACACATAAATACACAAAATTCGGGTTAGGTTTTTAAATTTATTACAGCCTCCTTTTATCATTTACAACATATATATTTTAAATGCATTTATTTGTAAAAAAAAGTATGTATACTCACAGAATTATGGAGTAAAACACAAATTTGACTTGGAGCCCAATATTTCAACTAATTTTCGTACTGGAAACGTTCTCTGTTAAATGTCAGCAGCACCAAAACATTTTACATAAAAACTTTATATTTTCTATAAAACTTCAACAGTGTTAACATTGAAAATGCTCTGAAACAAAAAGAAGCTGAAATAGTCTTTGTATAAGGGAATGAGAATTGGAAGCTATATCAATTCTAAAATATAATGTATATGTGTTTATGTATACAAAACATATATTATGTATGTGCCTATATATAACTACATGCATGTATACATAGAAATATGTGTGTGTGTATATATACACATTATATGTGTGTGTGTGTGTGTGTTTTACTTACTCTAAACATTTTCCTTATCAAGATTCTACATCATGATTCACATATTTATTTTATGCTCCTTAACCAATGACAAAATGGTACACTTGGTAGGAAGAGGAGTTTAAAAAATGAAAACAAGAACTTTTGTTTTCGTTAAGTTAGAAAGCTTTTTTTTTTTTTTTTTTTTTTTTTCAATGTTTTACTTGAAGTCTCTTTAGATCATTTGTTTTCTAGGTCTTATTTAATTTACAAATTTATTTGGCATAAAACATGTCATATTCTAGAAATCTAATTTTGTTTTAGCAGTCTAAAAATACTGATATTCAATTTTTTCCAATTATAAAATCAGTCAACTATGAAGTGGGAGGAAAGAAATGACTTTTATTCCTAAACACATTTTATTTACTCTTTGAAACTGACCATGAGGTTCTTCAATTTCAGATTTTAAAAAGCTGCTCTTTATGTCCCCTGTGGGCAGTTTCCTTTAGAGAGGAAATACTTTTTGTCTTATGATATAAATATTTACCATTTTAATACTATAGGGTGTCTCAAGCATTCTGTTATTTCTTTATGGATATGAAAGTAGAAATCTCTGGGTGGAGAAAGGAAAATGAAAGGCTAAAATTTGCTTCTCTCAACTCTAAATTATAGAAACACACTCACTATGTAACAAGTAAATATCATATTATTCCTCCAGTGTAAACACCAAAGACTTTCCAAAGAACACATATAAAAAAGAAAACCAGAGAGCTATACATTTAACTACACAGGCTGAAAACTCTAATGCCAAATCTAACCTGGACAGGAGTAATAAAATTAATGTCACTTGCAAAGTACCTTAATGACCTTACCCATTATTATTGTAAACAGCATAAATACAAAATGATCCAGAATCTAAAGTCTTTTAATAATGAAAATTCTACTGTCTCAAACAAAAAGTGCTCAGTAGAACATTAATGGTTAAACATGCTTTCAGCACAATTTTGTGAAGTATCATGAGTGATTCCATCTGATTTCTATTTATTATGCTGAGAAATGGAATTCTCACACTGCACTCATCACAGCCAGGTACTGTAGCTTAAATAATGCATAAGGAACATAGCAAGGGACTTATTTTCACAGATCATAACTACACACTTCTTGTTGATACCAGATTCTCTAATTAATCATCAAAATTGCAGATCAATGTCTACTTCCTGGATTGTTTTGATACCTGTTCTTGGCATGTTCCTGTCGGCAAGAAACATACAAACGTCAACAAACATCAAAGGAAATAACTTTTCGGGTGTTGTGATTTGCCATTCAATACTTTCCTAAAGCTTCACGGAAAGGAAATTGTGGTAGAATGTGGCAATATTTTTGGAAAATTAAGAGAGAAAGGGAGAAAAGAGGAAAGGGAGAGAAAAGGAAGGAGGGAAGGGATGAAGGGAAAAAGGAAGGGAGGGAGGGAGGGAGGAAGAAAGGAAGAAGGAAGGAAAAAAGAAAGGAAGAAAGGAAGGAAAAAAGAAAAGTAGGAAAGAAAGAGAAAGGAAGGAAGGAAGGAAGGAAGGAAGGAAGGAAGGAAGGAAGGAAGGAAGGAAGGAAGGAAGGAAGGAAAGGAAGGAAGGATATATTATCACAGTACTGTCATAATGTTATAGTTATTTGGAATATATGCCCTAAGCTAAATTTTTTTTTCTTTTTTTTTTTGAGATGGAGCTCTTGTCAACCTGGCTGAAGTGCAGTGGTGCAATCTCAGCTCACTGCAACATTCACTTCCTGGGTTCAAGTGATTCTCCTGCCTTAGCTTCCTGAGCAGCTGGAATTAAAGGCACTTGCCACCATGCCTGGCTAATTTTTGTATTTTTAGTAAAGATGTGGTTTCGCCGTGTTGGCCAGGTTGGTCTCAAACTCCTGACCTTAGGTGATCTGCCTGCTTCGGCCTCCCAAAGTGCTGGGATTACAGGTGGGAGACACCACACCCAGCCAAAAAGTTTTAAAATATTCTCTCAGCATTCGAAGATTGTCAGTTTACTTTTCTCCTTCGTTGCCTTTGATCATCCTTAGCCATCAAAGCAAGGCCTAACTTTAACAGTTTTTAATCCATGCATTTACTCATATATATGTAACTGGGTGGGTTGCTGCTTATAGAAGAGAACAATTTCATATCAGTGTTTTTAATTGGTTATTATGCCTCAGTGAAGATTTGACTAAGGGAAAAGCAGCTTAAGGGGGCTTTTAAAAGACGCATCATTGAAAAGAGAAATTGTTTAATAATTAATTATGAGTATCAACCATTTGCCCCAAACTCAAAGCAGAGTAAAAGAAAATAAAGTAACATTGTGTATATACATTTTCTTTATCTGTTCGTCCATTTTTCAATTCATTCATACATTGATGAAATCTCGGGTTAATTCTATATCTTGGCTATTATAACAGATCTCTCAAGTTTATCTAGGTTTATTGTATTTTTTTCTTATTTTGAAGGTGTAGATTGACTTCGATCTTTTTGCTTCTTTTTTATTCCCTGTCTATTCTTCTTTACTATTTCAAAATCAGTGCCACTTAGCTCTCCTGGGATCCCTTTCTGTGATTTTATATATTTACATTTTCTTATAAATTTAGGAATAATGTGTTGTCAGAAATATTTTCATTTTAAAAGTTAAAACAATTTTATCCCTAGAGGAAAACCTAGGTAGTACCATTCAGGACATAGGCATGGGCAAAGACTTCATGTCTAAAACACCAAAAGCAATGGCAGCAAAAGCCAAAATTGACAAATGGGATCTCATTAAACTAAAGAGCTTCTGCACAGCAAAAGAAACTACCATCAGAGTGAACAGGCAACCTACAGAATGGGAGAAAATTTTTGCAATCTACTCATCTGACAAAGGGCTAATATCCAGAACCTACAAAGAACTCAAACAAATTTACAAGAAAAAATCAAACAACCCCATCAAAAAGTGGGCAAAGGATATGAACAGACATTTCTCAAAAGAAGACATTCATACAGCCAACAGACACATGAAAAAATGCTCATCATCACTGGCCATCAGAGAAATGCAAATCAAAACCACAATGAGATACCATCTCACACCAGTTAGAATGGCGATCATTAAAAAGTCAGGAAACAACAGGTGCTGGAGAGGATGTGGAGAAATAGGAACACTTTTACACTGTTGGTGGGATTGTAAACTAGTTCAACCATTATGGAAAACAGTATGGCGATTCCTCAAGGATCTAGAACTAGATGTACCATATGACCCAGCCATCCCATTACTGGGTATATATCCAAAGGATTATAAATCATGCTGCTATAAAGACACATGCACACGTATGTTTATTGCGGCACTATTCACAATAGCAAAGACTTGGAATCAACCCAAATGTCCATCAGACTGGATTAAGAAAATGTGGCACATATACACCATGGAATACTATGCAGCCATCAAAAAGGATGAGTTTGTGTCCTTTGTAGGGACATGGATGCAGCTGGAAACCATCATTCTTAGCAAACTATCGCAAGAACAGAAAACCAAACACCTCATGCTCTCACTCATAGGTGGGAACTGAACAATGAGATCACTTGGACTCAGGAAGGGGAACATCACACACCGGGGCCTATCATGGGGAGGGGGGAGGGGGGAGGGATTGCATTGGGAGTTATACCTGATGTAAATGACGAGTTGATGGGTGCTGACGAGTTGATGGGTGCAGCACAGCAACATGGCACAAGTATACATATGTAACAAACCTGCACGTTATGCACATGTACCCTAGAACTTAAAGTATAATAATAATAAAAAATAAAAAAAGTAAAATGTAATAAAAATTCTAAGACAGAAAAAAAAATTATGATTAAAAGAAGTTGCCCTGTCCAAAGATTCCAAAATTTAACCAAGAGAAAGAGATGCATTTTAGGTAGTCACATGTCTTCCCTGTGACTCTTGAATTTCTATCATAAAGGCAACCACTCTTCAAGGAATAGCTACTTACTCATCAGCTATAAATGTGGAATTATCCCATATATCTGGGCTTGCCCCTTAACACAACAGAAACATCATCACTGACCTAACATTCATAGGGTGGGTGCTAAAACCCATCTTTTGCCCATCGTTTTGCATGAAGATAGGCAAAAGAACTCCAAAGATTATGAGGTGGGATGTTTATTAGAACAGAACTCAGCTGCAGAAAGAAGAGATGGGAAGGAGGTAGCCATCTTTTTTTTCTTGATAAAGTTGAAGGCCGAAAAGAGGAGGCCTTTTGCAGGTAGCTTCAAGGATATCCCTCCCTGGTTTACGTTATGCATGCCTCCTTCACGAGTGCCTCGAACGGCAGAAACAATAGCCATACTATTAAACAAATGACAACTCTATTGATAGCAGCCGCTGCCGTCACACCAGCTGCAGCAGGGAGGCTACAATGAGGAGGCGTGGGAGGGGTCGGCAGAAGCGGCTGCGGGAGCAGCAATGTCGACAGTGAGTCGCGTGTGCCCCACGTCTCCGATGCAGCCAACTGTGCCGCCATCATCCTCCACTCTGGCATGGCCGGGTGGGACCTGCTCCCAGGTCCGGAGCGACCTGCTCCCAGGCCCGGAGCCTCCATCACTCTGCACAC
Source organism: Macaca fascicularis (assembly GCF_037993035.2). Classification (NCBI taxonomy): domain Eukaryota; kingdom Metazoa; phylum Chordata; class Mammalia; order Primates; family Cercopithecidae; genus Macaca; species Macaca fascicularis. The sequence continues at coordinate 88,609,626 of NC_088380.1, read as the reverse complement.
TGGTTCCATTGTCGCTCTCCCCTGCTGTCTCTGCAGGGAGGGCTCAGGGAGGAACCAGAGCTGAGTCCGGGGCAGTGCGCTGCTCACGGAGCCTGCGGAAGCCAGGGAATCAGGAGACCCCCGGAGCCCAATCCAAGGGGCCACCCTGATGGGACGAGGCGAGCTGCCCGATGGCGGGGGGCGCAGGACGATTGGGCACAGAGGGGAGGACAGAAAGGGGCCCAGTGAGGACCTGGAGTCCCCATCAGAGCCTACAAGAAGGCATGACTGGGACTGCCTGCACGTCCCATGGAGTCTACCCTCCCAGGTACAGACCTGGGTGTCTCTAGACCCTGCACGTCAGGTGCCTGGGAATGCCCCATATGTCCCGGCAGTCTCGACGGTATCTTCTTCATCTTCCTGGACTCTCCTCACTCCCAGCACCTGCTCTGATCTTGGACTGAAGTTGAGGCCAAGCCTGGGTGCGGTCACAGCCCAGCTGAGTGTGTGCAGGCTCGGGCAGTGTGTGCCAGGCCTCTACCTCCTCGGCCCATTCTGGACTTTTAAGTACTGATGAGCATGGAGGGGAAGCCGAGGGGGAGTGAGGGCAGCTGGGTGCTGGCCTGCAGATGCCCTTGGCACAAGCACTCTGGGTGCCATGGACGGTAGCGGGAGCACAAAGATTCTTGGGTGGAAGGGAGAGGGTCCCCGGTGATGCTGCACCCTCAGGCCAGGGAGAGCCTGAAGGCTGGGGCCAGGCTGACAGTCCCGCAGACTGGATTGGGAACTTCTGATGTCTTTTCCTGGCCCACTCATGGCAGCCCATGGACCAATCAGCATGCATTTCCTTTGCTCTGAGTCCCATAAAACCCCCGGGCTCAGCCAGAACAGAATAGTTGATGGAACGACCCGCTGCAGAGAGAAGCTACCCTCTCTGCTGGAAGCTAAATACTTGGTAGGACGACCTGCCTGCAGAGAGGAGCTACCCTCTCTACTGGGAGCTGAACACTTGTAGGGACACCCTGACTGTGGAAAGGAGCTGTCCCCCTCGGGTCTCCTATGAACTGTTCTATTGCTCAATAAAGTTCCTCTTCGTCCTGCTCACCCTTCAGTTGTCTGTATACCTCATTCTTCCTGGTCTCAGGAGAAGAACTTGGGACTTGCTGAATGGCAAAGCTAAAGGAGCTATAACATAAACAGGGCTGAAACATGCCCATTGTTTGCCACATTGCAGGCGAAGAGAAGGAGAGGAGAGCTGCAGCCCTTCGGAAAACCCAGACTTGGGAGTTCCCTGAGCCAAGGCTATGACTCCCTTTTTGGGGCCCTGCAGTTCCTGGCGTCTCCAAACTTCCAGGCACCATCGCATTCCCCGGTGAGAGCTGGAAGCTGCTTACAGTGCACCTGGCCCAACTACAGCCTTGCGGAGAGCCAGCATCCATGCTGGGACTTGGAGCTGCCCGCCCCAAGGCAGCAGTCAGCATGTCTGACTGTGCAGTGGCTGGACCCAAAGCTCTCTCACACACTCCTCGCTGCTCCACGCCTGACTCGCAGTCTCCCTTGGAGGCATGGGATCCAGGTCTGTAGCATGAGTGGAGCACAGCCTGCCAGACTGACTGGGCAGAACCAGCCGGGCAGTCCCAAGGAAAACGGGCAAAGGCGCCACCTGCCACAGGTTTCTGGCCAGAAAAGCAACATCCCAAAGATCCTGTAACACTATCACACAAAAAAAATCTACATAAGGAGAAAAAAATGACCAGGGAAAAGTATTTGCTTCATTTGCTTCAGGGTTGTCCATACCCAAAATTCAGAAACCACTGGAATCTGTACATTGTTCTGTTTTTATCAGTGAATTTATAGACTGTTACTTTATTTTGTTCTTTGACAAAACCTGCTTATAAAAGAGCTATAAAAGACTACGATGTTTGCAGAATAGACAGTCTGATTGCTTCCATTACATTTTCACCCCACTTAGAAACTGCCGGAATCATACTCAGATCTGAAAGATGTGGAAGTGATAAGGTGCTCAGTGTTATAATGTCTATAGAAAACCATGAATTATCACTGCTATTTTCCAAATATTTTAGTCTCTACTACACACTGTGAAAACCTCTGGGAAAAAAATGAGCCAAAAAGACTTTTCTATTTTATAACAGAGCAACAACTAAGTAATATCATTAATATTTTAAGCTAAATAAATAAAGGCAATCTGACAAGTTAAAAATAGCATCATTTCAAAGAACAAACTCAAAATAAGAAGATATTATATAATGCACTGGATCTAACAACAGCGCCTTGAGGGTTGCAGGATAAGTAAATAGATAAGTAAACCCATGGATTGTTTTAAGGAATCAATTTATAACAATGGTATTGATAAGATTAAAATGTTGCTTAATGCTATTATTCTTAAGCCCTTGGACTTTTTCCCAAGCCATAGAAAATAATATTTTTTCTTACATATTTGCATTATTTATCTATTTTAACATTTAAAAAAGAAATACTCAATGAGGAAATTATGTAAGAAAATGTCTTTTATAATTATTCCACAGAAACATTTTTTTCTCCAAGTATTGAAATCTAATTCAATTATAAATTAATGACACTGAATTACCAAAGACAATTAAATTTGACATGCATTTTATTCAACTCTAATTAGTTGTCAGTTTTCATTATATTTGAATGTAGTTCACTGTGGGAATTTTATTAAAATTAAATTTTAAAGAAAAAATATATACATTTTCCACCTCTGAGTTTTACTCCTTCAGGGAAACTTCTTTCATGTATATTTGGTCCAAAATTTGCTAAAGAATATTTTTTATTAGCTTAGATTTAAATAAAAAACTTATTGAACAGCTTAAAGACAAATCTCATCAGACATTAAAACTATTCACCATGACTTTTTCTTGTCATAACATATTATTTTTGTAGTTCTTGATTGTTTAAACATAGAATCCCTGCTGTACGTTTGTAACAGTGCCAGCAGGGTTGTAAATAATGGTCGAAGGCAGAATATACCTAATATAAGAGAATCCTATTTCATATTTTTGTCCCATATGGTTGTAGCAAAACTATATTTGGATTAAGGCAATTTCTTTTTCTACTCTGATGCACACAACCTTTTAAAATACCTGCAAGAGAAATATAGGCTTCAATGTGAATTGCAAATGACCTTTTAATGCTTTAAATTATTGCTTATATGTCTTAAGCGCCTGCAAAATTTCACAATAAGGAAACTTTTTGGTTTCCAATGTTCTTTACCTTTACGTATTATTTTACATTTTTAATATTTGAATATGCATGTGGGCATATGTACATTACCTTTTATGGCTATAAGTGTCATGTTCCTGGAAACAAAGTACAACCTATTCCTTAGAGTTACTTGGGTACCTAACAGTATCTTCTAACTCTAATATCACCCTTGTAAGTTTTCTTTAAACATCACAGTCAGGTATCATTAACAACTGAGAAACATAGGTATAGTGTAGTTAACATCTGCTGGATTGGAAATGACAGGCAAGGTCCTATGCTTCAATTAGGATTCAAGAAAGAATGTCCTTTCTCTTGAGCAGAACAGAACAGGGGAATATAAAATTTGAATAGCTAAAAGGAAGATCTTTCTCTCCTTCCAAGAACCAAGAATGAAAGACATTTGTAAAAGTTATATAGAAATATTTATCATTACATTAAATATATGAAAATGATCTTTATTAGTATCTTAATGTAAAATATCAAGGGGGAGATTTACAACATATTTCCACCTATTATAAGTATTTAGATTAATAAGGCAGTCATGCCTTTGATTAAATATACATATTTTTAACACAGTAATTTCTATATATCAATCTAAAAACATAATGTCCTACATATGTGATGCTAAAATCCAAAAATGGAAATGTTCTAGTCTAGTTAAACCAGATATTTTATTACAGTTTATTTTATTTCAATTATATTGGCCATTTACGGGGAATTTTATTTTAAAATATGAGTAATCTGATCATTTTAATAGGTTGTAGTAAAGAAGCCGGCAAGGTACCTGCAGAAAATAGGACAAAATATAGAAAACACTGTGCTCACCACATATATAAACACTTCGTATGTATTATCCCATTTATTCCTCACAACAACTCATTGAGAGATGTATCATTATAATCATTTCCTTTCATACATAAGAAAACCAGCATATATAAAGGTTACATACATGTTACATATAGAAAAGATATGTAACTGTTCCCCGGGTTACTAAGTGGCAGTGTGAGAATTTGAATTCATATAGTCTGATATCAGAGCCCATGATCTTCACCCCTACCCCACGTCTAGCTTGAAAAACATCACAGACATTGAACACTTAAGGCAGACAGGTTGATAAAAGGAGAACAGAGGTCATATAGACAGGACCTTAGACTTAGAAGGCAGAGGAGTGTCAACCCTTTTATGAAGAGAGGATAGAAGATGAGGAAATGACACACAAATATTCTGAGATGCTGTGGAGGGGGTTCTGATTGTTGAGGCTGATGAAAATTTGGTAACTTAGGCAGTGTGGATTCAATCATCTATGAGAAGATTATCCTATGAAGAAAGTTCAAGAAAGATGTAGGATCCAGGGCCTCTGATTCCTCAGTAAAATATTGTGAGAAAATATTTGAAACAGTCACTCTGGGGAAACAATTGTGAGAAAATAAGAAATAAAATAGCTGAAAAGTAGTAAGGACTTAACTGAAGATGCTTAGCATGACCAAATCATAAATGCATTACAAAAATATATGTGGTGATAGGAATCAATGGCTTTGATCTTTTTTTAAAAAAAAAGACGTTTTATTAACATGTGTTAATAGGAGGTGTAAAATTAGATCTTGGAGTCTGGGCTTTTTTGAATAAAATGTAAGGAACTCTAGTCAAAAGAATCTGGCCATTAACGTGCACAATCTGCCATCACTGTGGATGACATACAACCAGATACCATAACAGAGAGAAGGAAGAAAGACCTGAGTGTTACAGTCATCCTGAGACCTAGAGGGGTCCTTCCAAAGTCAGGAGAAATAATGACGCAGATGCGGAGAAAGTTCTAAAATGTAGAGTCTGACTCTGTAATGTAACTTGACACTTCAAAATAGTGAATCTTTTGAGTAATCAAGAAGAAAAAACAGTTGGAAGTGGGGCCTGGTGGGAGGTGTTTGGGTCACAGGGGCAGATCTCTCATGGCTTAGTGCTGTGCTTGCCAAAGTGAGTTCGTTCTCAGGAGATTTGGTTGTTTAAAAGTGTGTGGCACCACACTTGCCAAAGGCTGCCCCTGTGCCTTCTATGATGACTGTAAGCCCTCTGAGGCCTTACCCAGAAGCTGAGCAGATGCCTGGTAACAGGTTTCCTGAACAGCCTGCAAAGTATGAGCCAATTAAACCTCTTTTTTCATGAATTAAAAAAAGAAGAAGACAAAACAGTGATCTGGAATTGGCAAATAGGGTAGGTTCATTGGTCTTCTCTTTTGGAAATTTGTGGCTATTGGAGAAGGTGAACCCTCCCTGAGGTTGTGCTCTGGGAAAAGTGTAATTTGAGGAAAGATTACAGATTTCAGACATGGAAATGTGACAGAATAGCTGATAGGAAGAGTATTTTCGGAAAATAAGTGTTCTCCTGGGACAGAAGGTGAGGTATAGAGAATTCAGTCATTTATTATAAGAAGCTCCCTCCTTTGCAGCAGAGAAAAATGGTAGACAGACTCATCGTGAAAGACATGAGAGTTCAGGGAAAATGACAACAAGTTGGGAGTTGGCTGATGGATAAAAGAAAACTAGTCCAGCCAAAATGTGTTCAGAGAGAAAGTTGAAGGGTGAGTAGTTTCCATTTAACTAAAATATTTGAATGCCTAAATGTTGGAAAGGCAAGTTATAAATGGTAGCACTTTGAAACTCTAGTTTACAATAGATCTGGGACCTAGAGGGTTTCTTCAAAATATTTGAGTGGGAGAGAAAGGTTGGCTAAGGATTGTGTATCGACAGTGCTGTGAGCTTGATCTTCCTACATTTCTAAAGCATCAAAGAGAGGTCCTAGCCGCAGTAATTTTAGAATGCTTTGAAATTATCTTTTACATTCATTAATGTTTTAAATATTTTAAGTCTAGGGAACTAGGTACAAATTACTTCTGATATTTATGCTCCGAAAACTTCATTTGTCCCCGAAATACTTAGTGACACTCTATCCTATCATATATGGTATCAGTAGATCTGACTCTAGGATACATTTGCTACATAAGTCCTTAGGTAAGGTAGAAACCTTTCATCTTTCACCTCACACAATATGTAATCTTATAGTAGTTTCATACAAGTACAAAATACATTTACTTTAAGCAACATTGCTTTCACATTTTATTTGCCTCTGTAAAACATCAAAGAAGGAATTTTTCATCATTGTTTCAATTTTTTCACGCGAGTTGTTTCTATGTTTGCCCCCAAGGCTCTTTAAAGATTTTTTTGTCTGTCTAGGCTAATCTTTTGAAATTCTGTGATTTCTGTCACCTTACTCATTTCTACATGACAGCAGACAAATATTTCAGCAGGAATAATTGGTTCCTAGAGGAATGGGAGGCATCATCCAATGTCCAAACAAAATCATTAAAGCAGTTCTTTCCATTTGGAAGAACTGAAGAAGTTTCTGAATCTTTTTTTGTAGCATTTCAATAATCAAAAATATAACCTTAACATGGAGCTGAAAAAAGAATTGCATTCGGTGTGGTAAGGTCTCTGGGACTGCTCACATGTAATTCTCCTCCCAGTACTATCTCTAGGACCTTTCTGGAAACACCTACCCCTTTCTCTCCCACTCCACATCTTTCTTTCTGATCCCCAATCTTAGACTTTGTCTCAGAGCCTGAACTAGCATTTTAAATTTAGTTAGTTAGAGCAAATATCATGAATTCTCCATTATTTTGATAGGATTGAAATTGTTCTCGTGGTTCATTAATCAACTTATCAAATATGGAGTGGGATAGTGCCTATACTAATTGAAAGTCAAGAAATAAAGCTTAATTATTTAATGTCAAAAGCTCAGGGACAGATTTCAGGTAATTGCCAGGCAGCCTATTCACATGAGTTTTAAAATATAAGGACTTGATCTAGGTTAAACTAAAGACACGTTCTAATTATTTGGAAAGGGCTTCTCATGTACACACTTCAATATGTATTAAATAAGTAACTTAAATAAAATGATGTGCCCAATTGGGAATAAAATTTTAATTGAAAGCTGGTATAAAACTACAAAATTAAAAACAAATTATATGTATGCAAAAAAGAAGAGAAATTGTGCTATTAAAAACATGCATTTAAAACAAATTATGCTCTCGAAAGCAGTGTCTATTACCTATTTTGAAGATATAATTTGTTTTTAATATATACTGTAGAGCAACTATTTATTCTTATGTTGGTAACACATATAAAAATGACAAGGTCTCTAAACTTTTAACTTTTTGAACAGAGAAATTTAAACATTCAAATCTCAAGTTAAGGAGACTCTAATTTCTATTAAAACATGTAAAAATGGCCTACATATATCAACGTGACTTATATACTCTAATTTTTTTCAGTTATAAGTCTAGGAAATGAGAGTATGAGCAGATGAGCCTGGAGCACTTTGAAGTTTAAGGAGGTAGTTTTAAAATACAAAATCTTAAATGATTTCAATGTCAGTGCTACTGAGAATCACTTCCATCAAGTTCAGATATATTTCTGCCTATCAAGTTTTACATTTCAACCTGCCTAATAGGCCCAAAACAGGATATCTTGCCAGCACATCAATTTAAACAGGTCTCAAAAAACTTTTAGCACAATTCCTCCTCCAAACCAGGCCCTCTATTCTCCTTTTTTCACCGTATATTTCTACTGATTATACTACCCTCTCAGTCTTTAAGACTCAAAATCTTGGCATTGTTTTTATAATTCAGTTTGTTCTTGAATGTTGAGTGAAAAAGCAAGATGTGGGTGATTTTTTTTCATGTATATGTAAATGTACATTAGAAATAGCAAATATGGCAGATATATAGATACATGAATTACATACATCAAACTCACAATAGCAATTTTGACTAGGAGGGTGGTGAATAATAACATCTTAAGTTTTATTTTGTACTTATTTATTTTAAGGAGATTAAAAATAAAATCCAGTTTTTGAAGATTAGTCTGTGTGATAGGAATGTAGATGTTTAATATCTTTCTGCTTTTTAAAATCATATTTCCAAAGCAAATATGTATATACTTGTAAGACAAGAGTACCAAAGAATAAAGAACAGAAAAAAGAACAGAAGAATGGGAAGAGAAAATCAATGCAGGACAGAATTAACACTGAAAATATATAGAAAAAGCCCTGTAGAATGCAAACCATGCAGCTGCCAAGCTGCTCCTCTGTAATGCTTGGCCTTTGTCTGTTCTCACCATTCCCACTTCCCCTATCCTGTTTTCCAACCTTATTATCTATGGTTTACCCTGTGAAACACAATCTTCCGATGGGTCACCCTGATTATAAATGCTCTTCAATCCAAAGCAAATTTTACATGATGTCAGATTATACTCCTGTAAATCTTTTAGAGGATCCTTTTCCAAATGGAATGAAAAGTTTAATTTTAATTTAATATTCAAGGCCTATGGTGATTTGGCACATACCTTCCTTAAGTCTTTTTATCTCTCTCATCACTATCCTTCTAAAAAAAATACTATACATGTTACCCAGGTCCATCCTCTGTTTTCTTCTTTCTCTCTTCTTAGTTATCGACTGTTCTCAATCACGAATGCCTTGTTCTATGTTTCTATATCATGCTAATCTATACACTTTTCATATTTAAAGTTTAAGGTTCTACTTAAATGCCATCTCATCTGTGCAGTCATTCCCAATTGCAAATAATAGATATAATGCTTCCATTTTCTCCTTTTATATAAAAATTAAACTCTAAGTTTGGTGCTTACCAATTTCTGCTTCATAATGTAATTGTTAACTTGTATAACTTTTGTTTTTTCTGGCATGTAAGATTGTGATGGAGGGTTTGTATTTATAATCATTTACATAACACCATAAATGCATAGGACAGCATATTGTATTTACTAAGTAAACAAAAATATTGTCGAATAGATATTGGTTACCCATAGCTGTCAGGAAATATTTCTGGATTCAGCAAAACATCATGCTTCTTATGATGCCCTTTCTCTTGCCAACTCAAACAACATATTAAGTACTTGTCAACCAAATTTGTTCACAGTCTTTTCTCATTGTAGAATTTTGTATCCTTTTCTACTAGTCAGTGTCAATAAGTACCTTCCTTTTCAACCACTGTAAATATACCTATGATAGTGAAATCAAAGAAAAAAGTGGGAAACTGTTAACCTTTTTCTCTCAAGGGGCTCTTTGACCACCATGTAAATTTGCTCATAGGTGCCCCTAGGGATCACTGGATTCTTCATCCCACAAGCTGTGGTATTGTACAACTTTTTGCAAGCCAAAACCCTACCTAGTCATGTGGGGTTTCAGATAGTAGACATATCATGTGGGGTTTTAGATAGTAGACATATCATATGGGGTTTTAGATAGTAGACATATCATGTGACATATTGTTTTCATAGTAATTATGCTGATCCTTTAATCTTCTCCAATCTCCCTCGTAAGTTTTTAAAAAGGGAGTTGCTGAAAATTAGATTTTTAGTTTATGAACAGAGAACAGAATGAATCTACCTACTAGTTGCCTATTATCTTTTCCACATTTATTTATAAGTTTCCTTAAAAAGAGTAATCTCATTAAACCATGAGGCTTAGGTTCACTATCTGAGAAATGAATCAACATTTAACTGAACTAATTTATTTTCCAAAGTCGTGTTCATCACATATCACTTAAGATTAAACAACTTTGAATTTTTCAAGGCATTATTTTGTGTGTGGCCAACTTTTATTATCACAGCATTATTACACATCAGGTAGAGCAGAAATGGCATTGACAAATCAGGAAGCCTATACAAAGATAGTTCACTGATTTACTTATATTCATTAGTTGTAGCAGGGTTAGGAGAGAAGCTGGCTCACCTCATATCTAAACAACAAACCTAGCATGTGCATAGTCTTTTGTTCAATTTAATCTTTGGTATGGCTCCTGTCACTAGAAAATAAACTCCTCAAGAGCAGAGATCATTTTTATCTTCCTCAAATCACTATGCAAATAGGATAATTTATTAACTTATTATATTAAGCAGAAAAATGCATCCTCCAGTGCTCTCAATACATTTCTCCCATATTATCTCCATTTGACTAGAGAAGATAAATGCTTCCCTGGCAGCCAACACAGAAACAGTATCCATTCTCCTGACATTATTTCAAAACATCACAAAGATTTTACTAAAAGATTTATATAATTAAGAAATTCTTTATTTTTTATCAAATAAGAATGTAATACCTTTTTATTAGGGAAAAACATAAAATTATTTATAAATCTATATAAAATAAAAGTCATCTTTAATTCTATTACACCAATATATATTTTTGGTATTATACAAGGATAGTCACTCACTCTCTCTCTCTCTATATATATATATCTTCACACACGTTTGTAAATATATGTATATGTATATATACATATATGTATATGAATATGGAGAAGTAACATAATTATTAGACATATGCATATATGTATATTGACACACATAGTTATCTACATAAAATATTAATTATAATCTGCATATTTGTGGTCTTCCTCTTTATTTGCTCACTTAACACTTTGCAAGTACTTTCACATATTATTAATTACAAAAACATATTAGCAAAGAAAATCTTTAAGGGTTTCTAGTGAAATATGGTTTCAGATTTATACTATTCTGACTGGTTCTCAAGCAAAGGCCTACTTAATTTCACATGGTTGACATAGATGAATTTTCTGTTTCCCAGTAGGGTAGCATAACATTTTAGGCCAAAACTAGGTAAGAATTAGAAGTCTGGCATACACAATGCAAAAGAAGTCAGTCAATATTTTTAAATAAATAAATAAGGTTATCAAAATATAAATGAGTTTTTAAGTTATGAAATTAAAGGTAGATTTGAAAATATATGTATATAGCTACTTCAATTAGAAATTCAGAATTAAGAAAATATTTGAAACAGCTCATGAGAACACTAGTAACTGTGAGAATTGAAAATATTATCCAGAATATATCCCCAAAATCAAAGCGTCAGAAATAGGAAGGAGGGCCTACAAAACTCAAAAGATAGAGGGAGAAAATTTAACAAATGAGGGAAAAGAAATAGGGTAGAGGCAATGACTAAATGTTTTCTGTTGATGACAGACATAAGTAGTCAAACTAAGTAAATAAGAAAATGCAAAAAGGATCAATAAAAAATAAATACACATCTAGACATATCATTTCAAAACTACACACCAAAGACAAAGAGAAGACATTAAAGGTGGGCAGAGGCAAAAGATAAATTACCTAGAGTTAACTGCATACTTCTCAACACCAAAAATAGAAATAAGAGACAATGGAATAAAATATGCTTTTCAATGAGTAGGAAAATGATGTAAAATGAAGTTCTGATATACAAGAAAAAATGGTGAATAAGAATGTGGTAAGCCCTTGGGTAAATCTAACCATATACTGGCTATAAAAAAGAGCAATAAGAATGACAAACATGTTAAAATAAAAAGGGGGTAAAAGATAAAACTATGACATTTAATTAAAATGCCATGTGAGCCAGGATAAGGAGCATGACCAGATACAGAGATGTCTATGAGTCCTTGAATTATTTTTAAAAAGTTATAAACATTGATATATAGGCCTGAGCCACTGCACTTAGCCCAATATGTTTAAATTTTATTAAACTACATATGGGATTAAAACGCCAAAGGTAACCTTTAAGGAAAAGAAAAAAACAGAATGTGTACCTTACAAATGCATGTGGGAATAATGTTACATTAAAAAAAAATGTTATCCAAAAGGGCTAAAAAAGGCCAAAAATGTGATGAAAAATCACACTTCGGGTAGTGTCTATTCTGGAGTAGCCAGGATCAAACTCACATTCCACAGAGGACAATGATATAAGCTAAATATTAGAAAAGCAGATGATAGAGAGATATATAAAGAGATGGATTTATATATATATATATGTAAAATATATGCAGTGTTATATTTGTAGTATATGTAGATAATGTAAATCTATATTTACATTTATAGAAATATTTAAACATTACACATATATTTGTGTGTTATACATCTGTATGAATGCATTTATTTTATGTATTATATGATATATATGCAATATATACATCAAACATACAAATACACATACACACACATATATTATTCTTAAAAAAATATTACAAAACAACCATAACAACCAGAATTCAGAGGCCAAGAACAGGGATAAGGGTACATTGATGTGAGAATTGAATTCTGGTTGTGGTTTTCCTTTTGGAAGCCACATGCATCTGCCTATCTGAGCTAAGAGCACAAAAGTGAAGATCAAAGGATCAGCAGTATCACCAGTTTGAGATAACAAAAACCTAGACTTCAGAGTTATCAAGGACTTAGTGTTTGACAAAACAAAGATCCTGAAAATATGTGTGCAAGTCAACTGAAGACATATGTCAACTTCTAAACCAAATAATAACTTTTTAAAAAGTGGTAAAGTTAGAAGTAAATCTCCCAATAGTTCATGGTCATAGGAGAAATCACAATAAAAATTACAACATTCTTAAAATTAAATGATGATAAAAGCATTATGCATAAAAACTTATAGAAAGCAGCTAAATTATACTTTAGAAGGAAGCCCTAAGTGTTTATATTAGAAAAGAAGAAATAATAAAATTTAGAGAAGAAATTGATGAAATTGAACTTAAAAACAAAATAGAACGCACAGACGGGAAAATTGTTCTTTGACAGATGGATTGTAGTGGCTCTGAGAATGCACTTCACAGCCCTCCATGTAAAGGGAGCAGAATTTACCAACACTAACTGTCATGCTTGCACTAAGGCCAAGATGCTCATGGGCTTCTCCTACTCACTGACTGAGCACATCAAGGATAATAATGTGAGCCTGATCTTGAAATGCCATGTGAGCCAGGGTAAGGAGCATGGCCGGAGACAGAGAGGTCTATAAGTCCTTGAATTATTTTTAAAAAGATATAAACATTAATACATAGGCCTGAGCCACTGCACTTAGCCCAATATATTTTATTTTTTATTAAACCACATATGGGATGTCTGACTTTAGCTCAAGGACTCCCCAAAGATCTTGCCATGTCTTCTTTAGAATGGACAACAGTAAAGGACACATTTGTCTAACCGTTTCTTCTTTTCTTCCTTTTTTTGGATGAGACCTGTCTGTGGTCTGACAGCTCTCTCAGTTCCTCACCAGCTTCCTCGCTATATTTTCTGCACAGGCATTTCTCTTAGTTAAACCCCTGCACATTTAATTTCATCTTGTTATTTGCTTCTGATAGGACCTAAGCTAATACATAAAATAAAACAAAGTACCTTTTTTAAGGTTAATAACAAAAGAGAACAAAGAAAGCATGAATAAATATTAGTAGAAACAAACATATGACAATTGTAGAGACAGTGGGTTTTTTAAAAGGTGAGAGAATTGTGAACAAATATGTGTAAATAAAATTGAAAATCTAGAAAAAATGAACTTACTAAAAAAATACAACTTACTAAAGCTGATCAAAGGGGATAAGGGAGAGGCTAATTAAGTGTAAGCAGTAATGAAGTCAAACAATTTTTTAAATATTTGACAAAATGAAAGATAAAACTCAATGTTACTGGGAGTTCTATCAAATATTTAAGAACAAAATATCCTAAATGTTATAAATATTCTCAAAATTGAGAAAGGGGAGCCAAGGAGGCAGAAAAAAACTGCCAGGCATGTTTAATATTATCTTTATGATAATTGCATTTTAATTTAGGTATATGGTCCATTTTGAGTTATATGTCTGTGAAGGGTTTAAGGTCTGTGTCTCACCATTCATTTTTTTAGCTGTGAATATCCAGTTGTTCCAGCACCATTTGTTGAAAAGATTATCTTTTCTCCATTATATTGCTTTGGCTCCACTGTCAAAGATCATCTGATGGCCGCGTGCAGTGGCTCACACATATAACCCCAGCATTTTGGGAGGCAGAGACAGGAGGATCACTTGAGACCAGGAATTTGAGACCAGCCTGGGCAACACAGTGAGACCTTGTCTCTATAAATTTAAAAAAAAAAAAGGTAAAAAAATAACTGGGCATGGTAGTACATGCAAATAGTCCTAGCTACTTGCTTGAGCCCAGGAGTTTGAGGCTGCAGTGAGCTGTGATTGCACCTGCAGCCTGGGCAACAGAGCAAGATCTTGACTCAAAATAAATAAAATAAATAAATAAATAAATAAATAAAATACCAGGTGACTATATGCATGTGAGTCTATTTCTGGGCTCTCTATCCTGTTTTGGTGATCTGTTATATTTGTTTGTTCTTTGCCAATACAACACTGTCTTGATTAATGTAGCTCTGTAGAAAGTCTCAAATTCTAGTAGTGTCTGGTTCTTTGACATTGTTCTTCTCCTTCAACATTGTGTCGGATATGCTGGACCTTTTGCAAAACTATGAAACAACTAGAAAATAACATAAGAGAAAATCTAGATGACCTTGAGTATGGCAATGGCTTTTTAAACCCAACACAAAAGGCATGATCCGTGAGAGAAATAATTGATAAGCTAGACTTCATTAAAATTCAAGACACTATCATGAAACCACAAAACAAGCCACAGACCAGTTTGAATTATTTGCAAAAGACAAGTCTCCTAAAGTATCCAAAGTATAAAAAGAACAGTTAGAATTCAACAGTAAGAAGACAAACAGCCTGATTTTAAAATGGGCAAAAGACCTGAACAAACACCCTAGTAAAGAAGGTATACAAATTGCAAATAAAGATGTGAAAAGATGCTCAATATTGTATGTCATTAGGGAACTGAATATTAAAAACAACTGATACCTACTTCATACCTATTAGAATGGCCAGAATCCAAAATACTGACATCACTACTGGTGAGGATGTCACCAACAAGAATTTTTATTCATTGCTGGTGGATATGTAAAATGAAAAACTACTTTAAAAGACAGTTTGTAAAAAATCTGAACATACTCTTACCATATAACCCAGCAATCATGCTCCTTTGTAGTTACACAAGTGAGTTCTAACATATATCCCCACAAGTGGATAAAAACAGATATTTATAGCAGCTTTATTCATAATTTCCAAAACTTGGAAGCAACCAAGATATCCTCAGTAGATGATAAGATACAAACTCTGGTACATCCAGGCAATGGAATATTCTTTAGTGCTAAAGAGAAATGAACTATCAAATGAACTATGAAAAGACATACAGTAATCTTAAATGCATATAACTGTAGGAAAGATGCCAATCTAAAAAAGCTTAGATAAAAAGATATCATATGATTCTAACTATACGACATTCCAGAAAAAGCAAAACTATGGAGACAGTGAAAAGATCAGTGGTTGCCAGGAGGAGTTTAGGGGTCAGGAAGGATGAATAGAAGGAGCACTGAGGATTTTTAGGGTGGAGAGATTATTCTATGTAATACTATATTGGTGGGTACATGCCATTGTATGTTTGTCAAAATCCATAGAATATACAACACCAAGACTGAATCCTAATGTAGACTCTGGACTTTGGGTGATAAAGGTGTGTTATTACAGGTTCATTGATTATAACAAATGTACCACTGTGGTGTGAAATGTTGATAGTAGGGACGGCTAGGCAGTGAGGGCTAGGAAGTATATGAGAACTCTCTTTACTATTCAATTTTGCTATGAACTTACAACTACTCTGAAAAATAGATTCTATTTTTAAAACAATATTGTAAGATGTGAACAGTAATCTGTGTATCAATTTTAAAAAGAACCATGTTGACAATTAACCATGATTTAATGCCTTAATAGCCTTTAGATATTTTTATTACTTATTTATATACTTTTTAAAAATCAGAGGATCTTGGCATAGATCACTATAGTACCCTGGTATCAAAAATATATAATAAAAATTGATTGAAAGGACTTTCTGTTCACTGCTTAAGATCTGCCTTCACTGCAGAGATTCAGTTGGCTGGAGGTCAGCTCCATCCAGGCTGACAGAGTGTGGCATTGGAATGAAGGCATGACCAACGTGGTACTAAGATACAACAACCACTCCAGAACTCCCACTGGGGTGGCCAAAGCCTTGCAGGCCTCGACAACCACTTTTGTCCAACCTGCTTCCTTTCTTTCTGGTCACAATTGCTAATCTCTGTTGAGCGTCTTGCGCCCCTAATTTTCAATGTCTGCTTCCAGATGACTGAAACTGCAAGACATCAACCATGTAAAATACATCTTTTATACACATATATTTTTTCACAATTTTTTTTTTTTTTTTTTTTTTTTTTTTTTTTGAGATGGAGTCTTGCTCTGTTGCTGAGGCTAGAATATAGTGATGCAATCTCGGCTGACTGAAACCTCTACCTCCTGGGTTCAAGTGATTCTTCCACCTCAGCCTCTCAAGTAGCTGGGATTGCAGGCACGTGACACCACACCCAGATAATTTTTGTATTTTTAGTAGAGATTTGGTTTCACCATGTTGGCCAGGCTGGTCTCAAACTCCTGACCTCAAGTGATTCACCCACCTCGGCCTCCCAAAGTGCTGGGATTACAGGCATGAGCCACTGCGCCCGCCCTGTTTTCACAATTTTTAAGTATTTTTTAAAGTATTTCTGATTTCTAACAAGGGTAAAGTACCAATATCTATTGTTCTTATGTTTGTCCTAATAACACTGTCATAAACCAACTTCTAGGAACTTGTTTAAACTTTCGTCTAAATTTTGGATCATGATTTCTGACATTTGTATTCAAATAAAAATGAATACAATACGCAGTTTTTATTATTTTACCTATTTGTATTAATATGAGCTCTGATCAATAGAAGTAACACTTCGTTTTTCTTGGTGTAAGGCAGTCAAATATTTGCTTTATATCATGTGGAAAATAAAGCAGTTCTTTGAAAATTCCTGTTAAATTTGTTATGCAAGAGTTTCTAAATATATTTTCCTTTTGATAATGTCATAAGACTTTTAATTTCTTAAGAAAAACGTTTAGTTTTTAAAATTTATACTGAGTCAGAAAATACAAAAATTGATGAAAGCCAAACAATCAGATGACCACTTTGTAGAGAATGCCTTATTACAAGGTTTCAGCATCCTCCTTTATATTAGTATATCTTCCTTATAATAATGCAGAAGTGAGTGTATGTTAGTGTAGGCTCATATCAGGTCAGAATCGATACTGAAAATGACATTGACACTATTTACAGAAAATCTTTTGAGATATAGGAAAGTACTATATTTTTTTTTTTTAAATCTAGCTAATTCCAAAGAGGAGAAAATAAATTTAAGAATTGTCACCTTTAAACGAATAGTTCCTGATCTTGATTTTTCTGTCATTGTAGAGTATAAAAAAGAAATCAAATATTAATAAAATAGTTACAATTTTATAAAACATTATTATGTACTTCATACTAAATCAATTTTCCTGCTTTTATTTTTAGTTATAGGTAATATTCAACAATAACTAAATAATATACATTATTAATGATAAAACACTAAAAGTCTGGTTAATATTCACTGCATCATATAGTTCACAATTGTGAAGATAAATAATCTCTATCTTTCAAGATTTAGGAATTACATATTTTAGAATAACAATAATTGAAATTTTGTCCAAACTTAAAATGGATGTTTTTGTTGTCAAATATCAGAAAACCTCTTGGATGCTTATATTTTTTTGTATATTTTAAGCTTTTTACTACTTTATGTATTTTGCAAATAAATTTAAATTTAGAAGTTTAATCTTATAGTTGATATAAGGAATACAAATGTATTAAGTCAATGTATATATTATGGTAAGCCCGAAACTTTAAGGAAATACTTTTTTTTTTTTTTGAGACAGAGTCTGGCTCTGTCGCCCAGGCTGGAGTGCAGTGGTACCATCTCGGCTCACTGCAAGCTCGGCCTCCCAGGTTCACGCCAGTCTCCTGCCTCAGCCTCCCGAGTAGCTGGGACTACAGGTGCATGCCACCACGCCTGGCTAATTTTTTTGTATTTTTAGCGGAGATGGAGTTTCACCGTGTTAGCCTCGATGATCTTGATCTCCTGACCTCGTGATCCGCCCGCCTCGGCCTCCCAAAGTGCTCGGATTACAGGTGTGAACCACACTGCGCCCAGCCCAGAAATACTTTTTTAACCTGAATTTTCATCAAATGAAAATTATCTAGAGAAAAGACACAATAAAGAAGAAAAAAACTGAAAAGTGAGAAAAACACATACTTTAGTAGAAGTATTAATTTTCTAAAAAGTTCAGAAACAGATTATTTATGCTGACTATAATTGTCCATTATACTTGCCCATGATCTATTCTGTTTTATTTTCTTTACCACGAATACAGTCAAATCAAATGAGAGACTAGAAAATTATACATATAATTTTATGAATTATTTATGGCATGTTAAGGATATACAAAATAATAGTTTCAACCCACCATATACTTAACATGTAAAACGTGAATACCATTAAAATCTACAAGTAACTCTCACCACTAGTGTGTTTCTCCAGCCAGGTAAGTATGTATGTACTGTTTCCTAAGGTTTCAAATGCTGTAAGGATATAAATAGGTAGAAGCTGCTAAAACAATTTCAGATTAAGTGGCAAAGGAATTTCACTATCTTCTTAAAGGAAATAGCAATAATATCTTTGATGTTTACATATACCGATTTTAGAAAAATAATTCATTTTATATCATTAAGTACCAGTTCAAATGATCCAGAAAAAATAATTTTAAAATGTTACCATAAATTGACTCAAAAATACAGGAAAACAAACACAAATTATGTTTAGAAATTTCTAAAGTAACCTGTAGTATATCAGTGTGAACAAGAATACTCTTGAAAAAACAGAACTGTTTACAACATATGCATGGGCTATATTTAATCGGTGACTGTCTTTATCTACTGTAATCTAAGCCCTTTATATTAATTCCATCATTCGTATTTTCCTAAATAGTGTGCTGCTGAAATTTGAGGTACTATCATTTTCATTTAATATAAATTACTCTTAACACTTTATAAAATGCACTTATAAAAGTATGGCCTATTCAAGTTTAAAGGCATAGTAAATGTGTATTATAACATATTATTCAGCCTTTCAATCTATTCAACAAGAATAGTTTGAGAGGTGTGGGAAGGCCCATTAGAGGATCAGTCCTTCAAGAAGGCTTTTACTAAGTGTTCGTTTAGCTTAAAACCCAAATACTTGCTATAAAGGTTCCAGCTATATTTGACCAATTAATGTCATTTTTCACTTAAAGTGTTAGATAATTTAAAGTATTTGTTTAAAGCAGTTATCACTTTGGGAAACTAATTGTCCCCTAATCTATTCAGGTTTAATATTTTGTTTACAAGATAGGATCAATATTATCTACCTTTTTCTTATAATACTTGCCAAATTATATACTAATAATCTATAGAATTATATTGCAAACATCGTAAATATACTCTGAAATGAAAACAGCATTTAAAAATGTAGAAATGTAGAGTTCTTGGTAAGTTGATCCATTAAGTCATTCATATTCGCTCATTTGAGGTCTTTTCAAGCTTCCGGTATTTATTGCTGAAGTTTAATTGCAGATAAATAAAAAACAGTAACTATTCACATGAAATTCCTTTTAAACAACTGAGCCATCTGATAAATCTTTTACCTATGGATTCAACTTCCCTTTAAATCATATTTTCTAAAAGATCACTTAACTCTCAAAATCACCAATAGATTTTTTTAAATTTAGTTGACTATAAGAAAAAAAATCAAATTAATTGGCTTATATGAAGTCAGTGAAACAAAGATAGCAACACCTTCCTCTAGTTTTTCCTTTGGCAAGCATTCCATGGAAGGAAAGATCCAGCATCTTTCTACACATTGACCCACACAGCCTTGGTACCTTGAAGGCAACCATGCAATATTCAGAATTGTGGGAACATGTTGCCAAAAGTACAGAAGGCTTTGGCAGTGAAGAGCAACATTTTGCATATTTGTACTATGCCCATTGCAGTGACAGCTGCTGAGACAGATTTCAAAGTCTTTTACACCGCCAGTTACCCACGTATTTCTATCCTTGGCACCCCTTTCAAGAATAGAAAATACCAGCTGTTCATTCTGGCTAACAAGGCAGTGCATAGAATTGCTGTTTCTTCCAAAATAAATAAATAAGAAATAAATAACAATGACAGAAAGTAAAATCTAAGCTGAGAGGGGAACAACGAACCAAAAAAGGTTTCTATTAGCACTTCTAACTAACACATCAATACTTTGGCTCACACTTTACCCAAAACATCTTGCTGCTCCTAATCGTTCCTGAAAATACAAACAAAACTTTTATATATATATATATATAACTGCTAATGGCCTGGATGATGTGTTTGATGGCTTGCAGAGATTTCAGTATGTTCCTTAGTAGTGCCAAAATATGTCAGTGTCCTATGAATCTCAGCAGTCAATGCAAACCTTGTTGGTTTCATACAATAGTTTTTAAAATACTATAACTATTATATCTTAATTAAAATCCAGTTAGTGAAGAAAAAACTGCTTTCTCAAATAATTTGGACATGTGGAAAAGGTCTAGATAAAGTATCCTGTGGGTATTTGTTTTATTTTCTTATTCAATGTAAACATATCACTGATCAAAATGGAGGATGGTGTCATGTTTAGTTAAATCTTAAAATACTTGTCTATTAGTATTAACACTACTATAGATATTTAATACCTTCCCGGCTCTCTTTATACAAATATTATTTTTCATACTTATACATTTTTTATTTAAAATAAACTCATAAGTACATTAGCATAACATTGAAAAAATCTATTTTACTCAACTCCTACAGTTTGTCAGTCAAAGAAGAAAAAAATTACGCTTAACTTCCTAATTAGATTTTAAGTTCTTTTTTTTTTTTTTTTTTTTTTTTTTTGAGACAGAGTCTAGCTCTGTTACCTAGGCTGGAATGCAGTGGCGTGATCTTGGGCTACTGCAACCTCCACCTACCGGGTTCAAGCAATTTTCCTGCCTCAGCCCCCTGAGTAGCTGGGACTACAGGCATGCACCCCCATACTGAAGTAATTTTTGTACTTTTAGTAGAGACGAGATTTCACCACGTTAGCCAGGCTGGTCTCGACCTCCTGACTTCAGGTGATCTGCCCGGCTCGGCCTCCCAAATTTCTGGGATTACAGGCATAAGCCACTGTGCCTGGCCCGAGTTTTGCAATTCTTTGGGTAAAATTTCATAAAGGATATTGCAGTATTTGTTCAAATTTAGCTGATAAGCATTTTGAAGCTTTCCTACCAATGATTTTATAAGATTTTCATAGGCTATCTGTCTTTAAATGCTAAATGTCAATTTAAATTGACTAAAGAAAAATGAAGATATAATTAATTGATGGTTGATGATTTTTAAAATTTCAGGTAATATTTTATTCTATACTTACTATATTAAAAGAATATGTAAAATATGGGGAATCAACCAAATGAATGAGTCAGTGGTCCGATAATGTAAACATCCCTTTAAGAATGATCTGCTACTCATTAATATGTTTGAAACTTTATTCTAATTTACAATGCTTTCAGAAAATTGGAGAATATATTGGAGCTCTTGTTGCATACTTGAGATTAAAAATAAATTGTACACTACAAAATCTACGTAATGTCAGAGTCATAACAAATGTTTGCTTTTCATTCCAGCTACTTTCTACTAGGTTACTTGTTGTTACTTTTTTATTGTTTTGTTTGGTTAGTAATTAACCAAATCTCTCATTTCAAGGGAGCCAAATTTTACTCACCCCATAGCCTGCCCATTTTTTCTTCTCTTTAAAACATTTATTCATCTCATACTTATGCCAATCTTTTTTCCTTCAGAATTGAAATTTTGCCTATTTTTCAATCTGGTTTTACAAAAACTATCACATTATGTTTGCAAGGCAATAAGGGACTCTCTACCTAATTCCTTTTATTTCCATCAATGATTTTTACAGACATTCAAATATTGCTCCTCTCCTTCCATCCCTCCTCTCTGTATGCTAATATTTCTAAAGTTTGCATTCTTTAAATTTGCAATCATGGAAGCTTCAAAGTTGAAGTAACTGGTTGAGCATGTTACATGTTGTAATATTACAAATGTGGAAGGAATATCTCCACGTTGGGTACTATAACAAAGGCTAACTCTCAGATAGTGCTCTTATTAAATAGTATACAAACCTGGCCCACAGGAACAGTCATGGTTTAGGACACTTGAGCACCTTACATTCAAAGAGGTGTGTCTGGCTTCCTTTAAACATCATTTGGGATGTGTTTATATTATCTATTTCTCCTTAGCAACAGCATTTTGAAAATGAAATAGTCAACATGGGATTGACTTAAGTTTATTAAATCCATGTAGTTTTGAATTTTGATTTCTTTTTTCTGGCATGATAAATTAAGACCAGAAGTCCTATTTTGTTAATGATCCAAAATTTACATTTTGAAAATTGGAAGTAAGGTATTGTTTTGCTTTTTTTTTTTTTTTTTTTTTTTTTTTTGTAAAAAAACAAAGATTTTTGCTTTTCACACTGCTCCTGCCTCTTGCTCCAGAGCTTCTTTGTTGGAGCAAACACTGAAGTGTCTTGGAGGAATGTGATTTTTCCTCTTACAGAATTCATTTTGGGGGTGTGACATCAGGAAAACTCATCTTCAGTTTCTTGGTGGAGAATGTCCAAATAATTTTACTAAGCTTGGGGTTCTTTGACTTCAGGTCATAATCGGGGATTTTTCATGATGTCTTTGCCTTTCCAATACTTTTGCCCCTGTAGTTTCTTTACTAATTATATTTATTTAGACCTAGTACCTAATAGTCACATTATGCAAATTGTATTTACAATATGTGCCACATGGCATTTTACATTTAAGGATATTGAAAGTCAGAGAAGCTAAGAAATTTGTCCTGCAGCATAGAGCTAGCAATATAAAAACAAGCCTTTAAATTCACATTTAGCTGTTCCACAGAGCTATGTTTTTTCTCCACCTTACTACGTTGCCTTCTAGGTTATCATTATATTTTTAATTTAAAATTTGGTATGGCTAGGAGGTAACTGGTTTTAGGGATTAGTGGTTAAAGGACACTTTAATAATTAAGGTGATATAAGACATGCATGCATGCATTATTGTTTATTAAAAATAAATTATGTCTTTTGTAATGTTAGTTGGCCTTAGAGTTTGTGAAAAGTTAGCATTTTAGTAGCCGACTTAGAAAAAAATGTTTCATCATAAAACACTGGAGGTAGAAATAAGTATATTGTGGTAAATCTTGGGTTAGTTTAGCTATAATTATCTCTTTGATTGTGGCAAAGCTGAAGTACAGTTTTAGTTTTTTTGTAAATTGAGGTTCTGCCTTAAAAAGGAATTTTATAGAAAACTGTTTTTTCTTTTGTTGAGAAATAGATACGACTAATGGACAGGGTTTTTTTTTCTCATTTTTTTGTTTTTTTTTTTTTTCTCTCTAGCAAAGCTATAACTTGAGAACTATGTCTTTGGGAGCTTCTCTTATATTGGTAACTCAAGACACTTAACCAAGAAATTTATGTGTTTGTCTCAGAAGTTTCTTTCTCTTATGTATAGTTGCCTGGATATTATTTCCTGAGCTCTTATGCCAATCTAGGACTATATATATATATACACATGTGTGTATATATATATATATATATATATGGATTTTTGGTGTCATTTGACATATCATAGAATCACACTCAATCACAAAATGTTTCAGGTAAGAAATATTACACTGTAGTGGTAAAATTAAATTAATGATAAACACTTAAGTAAAGTGGAAAATGTTTGCAGCATTGTGAAATCATTTAGCCCCCAACAATCCCCAGTGTCTCATTATCAAAGGGATTCAATAGAAAAGATCTCTCTAGAAAAGAATTTTAATGCACATTTTAGGAGCAGAAGGGGTAGAGAAAGCCTGTCACTTAACAATTTCGTGTTAGTCTCCTTATGCGAAAGTTATTAGCTCACCAGTCTATGAAATCCTTTTAGGATGAAGCAAAATACCAGATACGATAAATTTTATTATGGCAGATCAGCAGGTAGTAGACAAAGCAGGCAAAGTCTACAACTAGAAGGGGGACAAATTATGGGTTCTGTGTCTCATTAGCCTTCTCTACCCATCATTAGCACTCATGGATCTGGCGTCTTCCCTGGGACTGGAATGCATGTCACAATCAGTACAGAAATTCTAGTTACAATTGGTTTATCCAAGAAAATATAAAAAAAGAGTCCAGTGCCAGAGTAAAGCCTGCAAAGACAAAATCAGCTACATTTCCAAGTTTGAATTGTAAATAGAAACAGGAGACTATTTATTACCCTTGATATTATTCAACAAAAGCTTCTGAGGCATTCAATCCTCTGTGCAAAAAATATAGAAAGTTATTTTCCTTAGGTATATGCTTTATCAAAACTTGAGTTTTTGTCATAAATAATAAATCACACAATGAATTTAATACAAATATATGAAAACATAGATTTACTTATCCTCTATCTAAATAAAAACACATTTGAAATTTAATGCATGGAAGATAAAGCTGAAATTTGAAATTTTTGGAATGGATTTTCATTTTTCATCCCTCTCTATTAAATGTATCTTATAAATAATGTATTTGTAGCTTTTCTTTCAAAAACGTGACTTACCTTTCAAAAATCATGAGCTTTTGTTTGAAATATCATCACCACCAAACGGATTACTGAATCTCCGTTCATAAGCCATGATCATTCCATTTGTTCAAGGATGTAGGAAGAAGATAGTTTGATTTTGTAAAGCTAGACTGCTGAGCAGCAAAATAACTATGCTTTATCTCATGATTGTATATAATGAACTCAGAAATTAGAGAATAAGCAAATCAGACTATTTCTAAAAGGACAGCCTCAAAAATATTCACCACCAGAGACCCTTAGAACACCATGGGAAGTCATTCCCAGCTTTATATCCTTGGGAAGAAGTTCCTGTTGATTGTTCCTTGCTATTTCATATGAAGACATAATGAACTTGAAACCTATTCATTAAGCTGTATATGTAGTTCATCTCAGAAGTTAATATAGTCAGATTGAAGGCAACCGGGGAATACAATGAAATCAGAGAGTTTCAAGACCCTTGGCTTACAATTGCACAATATAGCTTAGAAAATCAAAGTGATTGTCATCTGTGTTTTGGGACACATATATATTTAATAGGAACACTTACTCCCTTTACACACCAACACATTCACAGCTATTAGTCATCAGCTAGTCTTATTGAGCATTGCCATGTATACCTACTTTTTTATTAACTAGAGAAAATAATGATATACTTAAAATGATTCAAACAATGTTTTAGATTACTCAGTTAATTTCATTAAAATGTGAGTGACACTGATTACATATTACCTACTTCAAGTACCTAAACATCCAAAGAATAGACCAAGTAGAATCTAGAGTGAATTTTGTGTTTGCAGAAATAAAAGCATGCCAAAAAGTGATACAGGTAATTAACGCCAGAATAAATGGTTACATCTTCCAGTATCAAGAATTTTTTTTAAGTAAACATTATTTAAAAAGAGAATATTTTTAAATAGACAAATGGGCTTGAATAGATGATGGAGAAAGTGGAAACATTATACGGGATTTAGAGAGAAAAACCTTAAAATAGCTTGTGCTTACAGGGAGCTGCTTCTGGCTACATGTCCACACCACGTAGGAAAAGTTTTCACTCTCCCTGTTATTAGGAATAGTTTGCAGGAAAATTTCTACAAGCACAAATTACTGTTGGTACTATCATACAATTTTTATTGTTTTTTGGTTTTTTGTGGGTTTTTTTTGGTCTTTGTTGGCTTTTTAAAAAAAATAATAAACTGATAATACCAAGAGGTTTTTAGTTTTGGTTTTTGTTTTATTTTTTTACTTTGAGATGTTTGGGTTTTTGCACATTTCCAAGCTCTTGAAGTGAGAAGTTAGGAAGCATGGATTTCTGGAGAAGATAACAATATAACCATACGAGTTTAAGTGAATAAGTACTAGGTGTTCAGCAGCAGTAAGAGCAATTCATGGGTTCAAGATGCAGGGGCAGAAAAAATGTAACCTCACCAGCTGTAAACTGAGCTTCTCATTTAAACAGATTGCCTGTACTGAGTTGGTCTTTACTCCTGTTACATACATTTATTCATACAATTTGAGAAAAAGAGGAGGTGTGTTTCTGTTCTTAACCTCGGTAATAATTTCCCATCTTTTAGTTACTTATTTTCGAGATAACAAAGGATTCTCACTCATTATATGAGGTATTTGGAGAAAAATGGAAAGTCAGTGTGGTGTCATAAGCAGCACACACTTAGTTGAAATAATAGCTACTGGCACTATCTAGCTGTGTGAGCTTGGGCAAGTTATTTAATATTTCTGAGATTATCCTATATGTTTATGATAAATAATATAATCTATATGTGTGTGATAAAAATCTATATTTATTCTCAACTGTATGTGTGTAATAACCAAACCAACTTACAGGTTACTAAGTATGAAATTGGTATATGAAAAATGCTTAGCTCAAGTTATGACACAGGAGTTTAGGGAGTTAAGAAGTGGCCATTGTCATTAATAATACTTATATTTTTAAGTACATGAATTATTGTCATATTCATTACAGCATATTAATAACTGTGATGGTTAATTTTTAGCATCCACTTGACTGGGTTAAGGGATAGCCAGCTAGCTGGCAAACCATTATTTCTGGGTATGTCTACAAGGGTGTTTCCAGAAGAGATTAGCATCCATCCTCATCAGCGTGGGTAAGCACCATATAACTGGTTGAGGGAAGGAATAGAACAGGCAGAGGAAAGAAGAATCTCTCAGTTTTCTGGAGCTGACGTCTTTATATTCTCCTGCCCCTGTACATCAGAACTCCAGGTTCTTAAACTCTGGACTCTGGAACATGCACCAGCAGCCGCTCAGGTTTTCAGGCCTTTGGCTTCTCGCTGAGAGTTACAACATCGTCTCCATTGTTTCTCAAGCCTTTGAATCTTACTCAATTATACCACTGTCTTCCTTGATTCCCCAGCTTGCAGATGGCATATTGGCATATCATAGGACTTTTCAGACAGCATAATCATTTGAGTCAATTCCTAGAATAAATCCCCTATCCCGTCTCTTGTATATTATATAGGATATATATATACACACACACACACACACACACACACACACACACACACACACACACAGTGTAATACAGTGTACTTCTGTTTCCCTGGAAAACACCCTAACACAATAACTTTGTCTACAATTCCATTTTAGAAAGTGACTCTAACTCATTTTTCCTCAATATGGATTATTTAATCAAAAGCAAGATAATATAATATTCAAGGAGTCAGGATAATATATTAAAAGTAGCAATGTAGTAGGGCTTAAGAACACTAATTGTACTCATTCAAACTGAAACTACCCATGCAATCTTTTAGTTAGCTTGTAAATTTAATTAATAGACTTTTTTTTAAAGTTTACAGAAAATGAGCAGAAAACACAGGGTTCTCATATAACATTTTCTTCCCTCAGTTTTCTCCATTATTAACATCTTAAATTAGAGTGGTAGATTTTTTTATAAATTGATGAGCCAATATTGACACATCACTAACTGAAGTTTATGGTTTACATTAGAGTTCACTCTTTGCGTTATACATTCTATGGGTTTTGAGAAATTTGTAAAGAAATATATGCACCATTACAGTGTAATACAGCATATATTCATTCACTTCTCAAAAATTGCCTGTGCTCCACCTTTTCATCCCTTTCTCCTTCTCTACAAACTCCTGGCAACTGCTCTTGTTTTTTACTGTCTCCATAGTTTTGCCATTTTCATGGCTGAATAATATTTTACTCTATAAATTTGCCATAGCTCATCCATTCATTCACTCACTAAACAACTTTTGGTTGCCTCCAAGTTTTGGCAATAAAGGTAATGTAAACATTTGTGTGCAAGATTTTACACAGACAAAAGTTTTAAACTCCTCTGGGTAAATATCAAGGATTATAATTTCTAGATCATATGATAAGTGTATGAATAGTTTTGTAAGAAATTGAAACACTTACTTCCCAAATGCCTGGACCATTTTGCATTCCCACAAGCAATGAATGAAAGTTCTTGTTGGTACCCATCCCAGCTAGTGTTGAGTGTTTTCAGTGTTTTGAATTTTGGTCATTCTAATAGGTCTGTTGTGGTATCTCATTGCTGTTATAATTTACAACTTCATAATGACATATGATGTGGAGCATCTTGTTATATGCTTATTTGTCAAATGCATACCCTTTTTCCCATGCAAACATGAGGAAGCCAATGACCTCCTCTGGATCATGAAATAGTAGAGAAAGTAGTTCCTATATCGCAGAAGTGTGATGCCAAGACATTCATGAAGGTAATAATGGATGTCTAAAGCTATGTTTCAAGATGAAAGGGCAATTGTAAATGTTTACATGATTGAGATTATTAAACTGAGAAGGGGAAAATTGATTATGATTTATAATTGCAGTTTGTTAGATCAATTCTTTCAAAACATGGGGCCTGATAATTCTTTTTTTCTTTGTTTGTTTCTGAGACAGAGTCTCACTCTGTCACCGAGGCTGGAGTGCAGTGGTGCCATCTCAGCTCACTGCAACCTCTGCTTCCCGGGTTCAAGCAATCCTCCTGACTCAGTCTCCTGAATAGTTGAGACTACAGGTGCCTACCACCACTCCCGGCTAATTTTTGTATTTTTAGTGGAGACCGGTTTTCACCATGTTGTCCAGGCTGGTCTCAAACTCCTGACCTCAAGTAATTCGCCTGCCTTGGCCTCACAAAGTGCTCAAATTACAGGCATGAGCCACTGAGCCCAGCCCTAATGTTCTTTTTTTATGTTTATTTATTTATTTATTATTTTTGTTTTGAGACGGAGTTTCGCTCTTGGCACGATCTTGGCTCACTGCATCCTCCACCTCCCGGGTTTAAGCAGTTCTCTGCCTCAGCCTCCAGAGTAGCTGGGATTGCAGGCGCCCACCACCACGCCTGCCTGATTTTTTTTTTTTTTTTTTTTTTTTTTTGTATTTTTAGTGGAGACAGGGTTTCACAATATGGGCCAGGCTGGTCTCAATCTCCTGACCTCGTGATCAACCCACCTTGGTCTCCCAAAGTGTTGGGATTACAGGCGTGAGCCACTGCACCCAGCCCCTAATATTCTTTATATTATAACTTGCTGTCTCTCTGATGGTATTATCCAAACTTCTCTTGCTCATTTACATAATTGAGCCCTTCAGCTCTGATTTATCCTCTCTATCTTTTTCATAGTCATATTAGAATCTTATATTCTATTGTTTCTTCTCATAGTCTCAAAATTCATGGCCACTGGGTATTGATATTATGATGATACAGTTTACTTTTCTGTATTACAAGACGGAAGACAAACATTTTCACTTCCTATAGTAAAAATAGCCTACACTGAGACAGCTGATGATGCTCCCACATGCTGGGGAAAATATTTCACTGACATACTCTGTCATCTGGATTATTGCAAATGACACTGAGGCAATTGGTTTGGTAAGTTTTCAGACACATTTCTAACAAAGCCAATCATGTGAATATGTCAAATTCATTCTACCACTATTTAACTTAGATCCCAACCCTAAAATATATTTCTACCACTGGGATTTCATAGCATGCACAAACACAGTGTATGAAGATTCTGAATAAAGCTTCCTGAACCTGTTAAGAAAGCCACCTAACAATAATGCGCCTTTACTCACAGATGAACTTTTTCAACTTACCTTTTACCACCTTCTGCCAACTATTAGAAAAATCGCTCTTTAGTACATTTATTACCCAATTCTTTTTCTGTCTCAGTTTCATTTCCACTTCTGTTTCAGAATATTGATGTTAGGTCCATTTAAGGAATGTTTGCTGGATTCCATATCCTGTTTTACCATCACTGAGGTTATATCAGCTCCCAGTGTATTCTTACACAGGGCAATGTAGAGATGGAAGCTGTTGACATGATAAAAGTATGTTCATTGTGGTAAACAGTACCTTTAGGAGTCTGGAAAAGGAACATATAACAAGTGATTTATACTTGCATCTATAAAATATGTCAATTAAAGATGCATGACACAGCTGTATAAGTGGAGAAAATGAAACTTGACAGAAATAAGTTTGAAGTACAGGAAATCAAAGAACTGAACAATAGAACAAGAGGCCTGCAAAGCTGTTGAAATAAACAAACTTAAGGACCTATTTTTTTTAAGTCAGATGTTGCAATTTTAATTCACAAGTAACAAATCAAGGAAATCATTACACTCACTTAAATTCCAAAGTGGACATAAGGAAGTTTTCCCTTATAGTTATGTGTCTATATGCTATAACCTTAGTTACATATCCTTAGAAAATATACTTTTTGAGTTTTTATATTTAGTGTGCATTTTTTCCCTTAAAATAGAATAAGTCTTCTCTTTCTTCTCCAAAATCCCTCCCTTAATTTCCTTCTACTTAATTCATATTTTTAAAATTCTTCCATAGTAGCATGTTCTGGCATCTCTTAGAATACTTCTCAGAGTATATCCAAGGGTGTGGGTCTTTCTCCCATATTTGGCTATCACCACCTCAAGGGCCAGTCCATGTCCTATCTAAATTGACTTCCAATCTCTCCTCTATCACCTAGTGCAAGCTCTGGCATAAAACATTCTTCCAATAACCTATTTCCATTAACTCCATAAGGAGAGACAACTGTGAACCTTTACCTTCCAGAGAGAAGGCCTATAAAAATGTGTGTTATAATTACCTGTCACATATAAACATGAAGAGTGACAAATGAGTAGTTAGAGTCTGAAGTTGGTGGCACTATATCTTTTACTTCTTGTCCTTGGCCTCCACAAAAATCCCACATGTGTTATGTAATATACAGTAGAACCATTTAAAAAACACCCATGGTATAATTTCCAACCACAACCTCCAACTTGAGGCAACGTGCCCAGGGCCTGGTTTGAATTAACAGTGAGTCAACTCAGTACTTACAAGTAAAGAACACATTTTCAGGTTCTGAACAGAAAGAGTTCTTAGAAATTTTAATTCCTTACTAAGAGGAAATGGGAAAAAATAATTTAAATAGTCTTAGAAGTTGAGATGAATAAAGTATTCATTATCCTTCTAATTCTCTAAACAAGGTGTCAGTGAATACCATATCCTGTTTTGGAAAAACTAAATTCTTCTAGTGACTTAGTATAAGGGAATGAAGACAGTTTAAATAACATGTCTTGTTTAAAAAACAATGTTGTTAATTTGATACTTTTTAAAACCAATATTCACTAACATATCAGTAGGGACTTTTTGTAAGAAAGTTCAAGTAGATGCTGGTAAATAAGTTATGGGAAACCAACTAAAAGTCACTGTTGAAAGTTTCTAACCTTTCTCCTTGCAGCTTCCAAAGGAGATTTAGATAATCTTCCAAAGGAGATTTAGATAATCTGATCAATCAATCAGTTATGGACATGCCACAAGTTTTACTGGAAATAAATATTTTGCAAACATGTTCTATATTTTTCTTTATTCTCAAAGCTTATATTATCTGAAGTGTTATATACTCAATACAGATGATAACCTAAAACAATGCTTTTGATCACTGAACTGTTTTTTGTTTAGCATTATACTCTGTGTATTCTCTAGAAGATAATCAGGCATATTAACAATGAAATATTTCCTTATCTTTTTCTATATATCATCTGAGTTAAAATATATCAATTGTTAGAGCTTTGTTAGTAAATTTGGGTCTTACAAATGGCTTCTAATTCCTGCAAAGCTGTTAATGAGAGAAATGACAACAACCCCTTGGACCAATAATTAGGCAAGATGAAAATATTTGCAGCTACAGTTTGTCTACTTAAGAAACTGCCACTATATCTATCAGAAGAATCAAGTGCTGAGCTGGCTGACATTTGCTCCGTGCAAACTGACTCCAGAGAAGGGTTAAAATAATCACTCCCTTCCCAGCCTCCTAGGTATGTTAAAAGGACCGGTAAAAAAGGAGGAAGGAAAGAAAGGTACAAAACAATTAACATGCATTGCCACCTAAACCACAGCTTCTTTTACGATTGAGATTTTTGTTTTTGTTTTATTAATACATCTTTTGGAGGACAGCAGGACTACCTCATGCTTACTGGAATCATACGGCTATCCAAACATGACATAATACAGAAGAAAGAGAACTATAGGCTGATTCATTAGAGCAATATCAAACGACTGCCCTAGTCATCTATTATGGGGCAACAAACTATCCCAAAATTCAGTTGCTTAAAACAATGGTAACCACTTATTTTTCTCATGAAATCTGCAAGTAAATAGGTCTCAGTGGGGAAGGCTGGTCTCTGTTCCATTGAGCATCAATTGGCATTTCTTAACTGAAAACTGAAGAAGCTACTTTCAAGATGATTCATTAATATGGCTGGTGAGTTTTTGCAAGATGTGGCTGTGAACTTAGCTTAGACTGAGTCATGAAGGTCTTGCTTCTTTTTATGTGAGCCCTTCTATGTGTCCTGGACTTCTTCACAACCTGGTATCTGAGATTCAAGATCAAGCATCCTAAGATAGAGTCAGCAGAAGCTCTATCACTTTCCATGTCCTGGACTCAGAAATCTCAGTAGTCACTTCCGTCCTACTTCAGCAGTTGAGGCAATACAAAGGGTCTTTCAGTTTCAAGAAGCAAGAATAGGAGCAATAGAATTTACCTGTTCATGAAGGAATAATAAGGTTCTGGAAGAACATGTGGGGTGGGAAATATTGTTAAAGCCAGTTCTGAAAAATGAAATCTTTCACAGAACCACTAGGAGTGATATAAGAAATTTGTTATAGGGATTAGAATTAAAGTAATTATGACAGCCAGTGAAGAAGTCAATGTAAAGTCTGAGTCCCTAGTTTAGTGGTGGGCCTGAAGTCTGGAAAGGAAGATGGAATATTGGAATTTTGAGAAGGAATTAGAACTCACATCAGTTTCTCTCCAGAGTGTGCATCAGTCTCTCATTGCCTCCAGTCCTCCACATTTGATGATGCAGGTGAAAGGCTGAAGAGGTTTCACAGTTGGCCAGAGATCTGTACACAAATTGGTCCAGGACTTGGCAATACTGAAAAAGGAGGCATACTCAGTGTGAATTGCAGGAGTTAATGACCCCGCTGCTACCTTTCTGCAACAAACTGCTCCAGCAGATCCCTTACAGCCTGCCTGAACTGCACTGACCTAAGTGAGAACATAGATGCTGCCACAGGCCCGCACATAGTTCTATTACTGCCAGTTGCCCAGAAGCGCTTGTACTGGCCTGTGCACCGGCTCACCTGTGTGCTTCCCCTCCTGAAAGGGGTTGAGAGCTGCGAGCTGAGTAAACCAGCCAAATCCTTCTCAAGTCTCACAAAGGGGTCAAAGGAACTATCACATTTCACTTTTTACCTGATTTCTGTTTTAATCAGATATTAATATTGTGATCTCCTCCCTTTGCTTGAATTTCTCTTGTATATTTATCTTTTTAATTTTTAACCTTCTGTATGTATTTAAGTGAGCCTTGTACAAATAGCAGAATGTTGAATTTGTTTTGTTAGTCAATCATTCTGCAGATATTTTTATTTTATTGAGTTAATCCAATTTACATCATTATATTTGATCGGTTATGTCATATTATTTTGTTTCTCTGTTTCAGAGGAATGAATATATTTTGTCTTTTACGGAGTGTTTTATTTTTTCAAAATTTTAATTTTAGACTAAAAAGTTAATATAATAATTTGACACTCTCTATTTTTTTATGGTCTCCTAATGTGAGCTAGTATATTTAAGTGAGCGTGTAACCTCTCCTTCCCAAAACACCCTGTCACTCCAGGATCTCAGTTGAAGTAGGCTATTGCCTTACTATCCCACTTAATACTCAAACACGGTCCTGCTTCTTCCTACACTTTTAACAAATTTAGCATATACACATTGGCAGAGCAGAGAGCACTGCATTACTAAGTTATCTATTTTACTCCAGTAAATAGGAAAAAATGTATTTACGCTTATCATCTCTTTCTGATGTCAATGTCTTCATTTTGTATT
Source organism: Macaca fascicularis (assembly GCF_037993035.2). Lineage (NCBI taxonomy): Eukaryota > Metazoa > Chordata > Mammalia > Primates > Cercopithecidae > Macaca > Macaca fascicularis. The sequence goes on along the minus strand of NC_088380.1, from coordinate 88,575,435 downwards.
TGCCTTAAGTTTGTAGATTTTTCAGTAAGTGATTATGAGAATATCTTTGCACATGCAAGTCAGTTTATTGGAAGCTTATGTATTTAAAATTCATTTTGACTAGATATAAAACTTTATGGCCCATATTTTATTTTATTAAATATCTTAAATATGTTATTTCAATTTCTTCTTGTATAAAGTGTTCCTGTGAAAAATATAAAAACAATCTGAATTCCTTTTCTTTATAAATGACTTGCTCTTTATGCCTGAATTCCCAAAAGATTTTTTTCCTTTCTCTTTACAATTCTGTAGTTTGTCAAGTTTGACAGTATAATGTCTTGCCTTTCTCAGTTGATTTTAGCAATGTCCTTTGAGTATGTAGCATGAAGTTATCTTTTATGTTAAATTTTTCTTCAACGATGCTTATTTTTCGCTTTGTTTCATAGGAATGTTTTTCCTTTTTGTTCTTCAGGAGCTCTTTCCATCCTAAAGAAAAAAAAAAGGAGGAATTATATATGTGTGTATACCTCCTGTGTATCATATGTTATTCTAAATTTTTATGTTTTTTTATTTGTAAAATTTTCACACTTTCAATCTTACATTTTTTCTAATATCACTCATTTTTGCCGTGATGTTCCTTTCTATTTCATTTCGATTTCTGAAATGACGTTTTATTTTCTGAGTGTATCTTCTTTCATCAAATCTGCATCTCAAATCATTTTATTTCTGAATTGATTTGTGTTGTTCTTTCATAGCATCTATCATTTTAAAATTAGTTTTTGATCATTTTGAGATACCAGGTGACTGTATTCATCTGTTCTGTGAGCAAGTCACTCGAATGCACTTTATTGCTCGTTGGGATGTTACTCTGCTTTTTATGCTTTTTCAAAAACATAAATTAAGGATAAAATTTGACTAAAACTTTGTTGTTGTTTTTTAATATGTGGAATTAATTTTTCCATGTTTTTAGGATGTTTGAGTGACATAGGAAAACTTTAGGTTTTTGGAAAGTAATGCGTTTTTTTTGTTGTTGTTGTTCTGTTTTGTTTTTTGTTTTTTGTTTTTTTTTAATCTCTATAGATCACTCTTCTATTGTTTCGGCAAATTGATGAAAAATGTTTATATAATTTCCTTAGTCTGATTTTCTACTTTTGTCTGAATCTTCTCTTTCTCTATTTCCTTTTGTTATTCATTTTTAATTGAACTCCCAGCAGTTTCTCCTTAGCATGGGGCTTTGTCTTGTTAGTTTCACTAAGACCCAGGATTCCTCTGCGCCATCACTGTTATACTTTGTCACATCACTGCCCTTTGCACTTCCCTGTGAATTGCTGTGAATGAATTCACTTGTTCTTCTCCTCAGATCTTCCCCCAAATCTTTTCAGTGTGTATCTGTGGAGCATTTCTCTAAGCTATCAGAATTTCTGTTTCTTTCTTCAACTTCCTCCCATTGAGAGGCCAATAATTTATAGGTCATGTAAATGTTGGCATTTTTACCAACTTGATGGTATATGAAATCCACAGGGATGCATTATTATCTGTTTTATTCTGTGAATATTGTTCATGTCATTGGCTTAGACTTACTAGTTGTCTTGCCTGCCTTTATACAAAGATTAGATAGATTCAACTATGCTCCTGTTACCACCATCTTTCAAAAATCCACTCCTTTAAAATGGAAATTTCAACAGATGAATGAATGGATAAAGAAAATGTGGTATATATACACACAAAAGGAATACTATTCAGCTGTGAAAGCAAGAGAAATTCTGTAATATGTGATAACATGGAAGAACCTAAAGGACAAAATGTTAAGTGAAATAAGCTAGGCACAGAAAAACAAATATTGTATGTTCTCAATCAAATGTGGAGTCTAAGAAAGTGGATCACATAGAAATAGAGAGTAGAATGGTAGTTACTAGCGACTAGGGTGGTAGAAGCGTGGGGCATTAGGGAGATGTTAATCAAATGATACATATTTATAGTCAGATAGGATGAGTAAGTGTAAGAGATCTACTGTACAGCATAGTAACTACAGCTTATGACAATATGTTCTATTCTTGAAAAATGCTAAGAGAGTGGATAAGCATTTGCACCACAAAAATAATAACTATGTGAAGTAATGCATTTGTTAATTAGCTGAATTTAACTGTTTCATCATATATAGATATGTGTATATCAAAACATCATATTATACACAATAAATACATACCATTTTACATAAGAATCTAAACATAGATAAATACTTTTTTTAAAAACGGAAATCTGATCATATTGCCTTAGATTTAAATTTTTTCCTTTCCCTTAGGAACAATATGAATGATTATATGCTTCAAATTATTAATGTTAATGCAGTACACATAATTAGTTAAATCATGAAACTACTAATCATAGTAGGGGTAACAGGAGTTCCTGACAAAATAATCTTTGAAGTGACTACAGGACATCGAGATAGGTGTTCTGGCAGAAGAACATACTGTTTTGTTTCTTGCTGTATTCCAAGTTCTTAAAAAAATGATTGGAAAGTAGTACATATTCAGCAAATCCAGCTGAATAAGTTGAAAACATAAATGATTTAATTAGCCACACAATGTGAGTGTGAAGCTTCATAAAAAGTTTAAAGAAAGTAATGTTTATTTGGGAATAATTTGTATGTATATCCTTAAGGTAAACAAATGTTATTTGAAGGCACTAGGGAAGATAGAATGCTTTCCCCTGGAATATTTGTATGTATGTGCGACAGAAATCTAAGAAACACTGTCACGGAGCCTCTTCAGGTGTTAATGGCAGATCACCGGAGATCAGGAGTTCAAGACCAGCCTGACCAACATGGGGAAACCACGTCTCTACTAAAAATACGAAATTAACCAGGCGTGGTGGTGCAAGCCTATAATCCCAGCTACTTGGGAAGCTGAGGCAGGAGAATTGTTTGAACCCTGGAGGCAGAGGTTGCGGTGAGCCGAGATCACACCATTGCACTCTAGCCTGGGCAATAAGAGTGAAACTCTGTCTCAAAAAAAAAAAAAAAAAAAAAAAAAAAAAGAGTTAATTTTCTGGGTTAAATCTTCAACCACTATCCTTCTGGTTGAAAGTTCCAAGTGTGATTGTAAATTTCTGTTTTCATTTGGTTTGATGATATAAGAACCTCTGGTTCCAACAAAAACATTTCTAGAAGCTCAATATATAAATCAGATAGGAGAGAAAGGGGTTCACGTGAAGAAGAATAGAGAAGAGCTTATTGTCATTGCCCCTTATGTGCCTCTGCTCTCCAGCTCTACCCACTTACACTCTGCACCGTTCCAATCCCAGAGACTAAACCTGGAAGTTTTAGTTATTGCAACTGTACGGGCCTGCTTAATATAGGCTATCCACCCGCTCACCTCAGAGGAAAAAAAGTAATCTCTTGATAATAGAATGTTGCCTTTTTAAATTTAGTGACAACTATTTATTTTTACTTTTCACAAAATATTTAGATGTCAATGGGAGAAAAAATATATAGATTCTAATTAGAAGAAACTAAGAGTCATGATTCATGATAAGTAAAAATTAATTTTTTAATAATTTTAATCATACAATAATAGGAGGTTTGGAAATCAACTTAATTAAATTTTCAAATAAAATTTTGTAGCAAGATCAGGTGAGAATATTCTGCAAGTTCTATGAAAGACATTAATACATAAAAAATTAAATAGATATAAAAACACTATTATTAAAGAAATTTTACAGGGATTGGTAATAAGGAAATAACTGTTTGAAAGAATTTGTAACTCATCTTCAAATATTCTCTTTTTAGTCATTTATAAATTTTTTTATAAGAAATATAAGATTATATGCACAAAAGGATAAAAAAAGACATAAAATCCTTTCCTCTGGTTAAAAATTGACTTCTGCTGTACTCCGATTTTCTAAGAATTAGGTTAAACACGAAAGTTTTATATGTTATATGTTATAAATATGTATATTTTTATACCAAGATGTATAATTTTTAAAAGACAAAAGAATTTCAACTTTTATAAAGTTCTGTTGGGAGCAATCTGGAAGAAAATCCAAAGTTCTTCGAGATAATGCTACTTTTACCTCAATCCTCAGAGTATGGTTAGGATTTTTAGCTGATGTTTTGAAAATCAGATGCAGTCCTGACATGTCTAAATTAGCCAGGTTTTAAGTTTATTAATGAGTCTATGCTGTGCATTCTCAAAATTGCCCCAGTGGGAGCAACAACTGGTTCTTGGTGACGAGGTTCAGGGGGAACAAAGAACCATAATTATTTTATACAGAGAGCGTGTATCTATCTATATCTATCTATCTATCTATCTATCTATCTATCTATCTATGCATTACAGAAATAGATACAATCTGTAATATTAAATTTCCATAGTAGAAAAATTTTTTAATGTTTAAAAAGACTGCTTGCGATGTAACAATGAAAAGGATGAGAAATATTGGAATATACTAAAATATCATCCTCTTACAAAGCATCCTTCGCCAAATGAAATTAGTTCTTCAAAGATGCATATGTAGAAAAGAAAACTAGGAAAATATAACAATGCCATCAATAGCCTGGCATGACCTTGGGCTCATGCTAGTTTTTAAGATAGTTTCATCTTTTTTAATTTATGAATTCATGAACAGCTATAAAACTTTTTGGCATGATCATGAAGATTACATACTAAAAGAAAAGGCTGTGTACGTAGAATAAAAATATAGACACAAAATCACAATTGCATTTTTTAATAAATGTATTTTCATGCAGATCTATTTATACTTATCATTAAACTACTATACAAATATATAAAACTTTCTAATACTATATCTTTATACACAGATAGTTCATTTGCAGATAACATAAAATAAAATTATTTATTTACTTGCCCAATTATTTTGGAAATAAGTGGTTTAATTCAGCAAGTATTTTATTTTATTTTATTTTTAGACTACTGGTTTGACTAGGTCATACTGTGCACTTTTCAAATTACCAATGTCATGAGACACAGCCATGATTTTTCCTGTAAACCTGTATAAGCAAAGAGAGGATTTAACAATCAATAATCTATCAGAAAATTACATTTGTAATGAACGTTTAAGCACCAGAGAAGATTTATAATTAAGAAGACAATTTATAATAAGACAATTTATAATTAAACAAGTTTCTAGTAATATTTTCAGTTTCAGAATGCAGAAAGGATAAAATACCGTTGCGCACACGGAAAGGTCTTAAGAAGCCAAAGAAAATTGAAAATTAAAGGAAATTTAAATTGAAGAAAAATTTAAAATAACACTTATACAGTACAGCTGAGAATGTTAAATATGAATCCCCAATTTATAAAATAGGCTCAACTGGGTTAAGTATCATGATCAGCATCTAATAAGTGACAGGATTGGTAGTTGCAGCATTTGAACCTAAGCCCTTCTAATAACTAAGTTCCTTTGCCCCCTTTATTGTCACACTTCTCTAGTACATACTACTTAATTATATAAAATATACGACTTTCTCAGTAAAATACAGAACACCTTGCTAAAAACCAATTTGCAACAGACAAGAGGAAATTTCTCAGGAGGGAATAGCATATGCAGAGCAGACTAAACATAGTTTGGTCACGGGGAACATAATACAGAGATCTTTCTACCTGATAAGCTTCACGTTAGGGAATAGTAAGAGTTAAGTTTGATACAAAGGGTTGCTATGTGCTAATTTTTTATTTGTGATACGAAGGCTCACTCTGTTGCCCAGGCTGGAGTGCAATGGCGCGATCTCAGCTCACTGCAACCTCTGCCTCCTGGGTTCAAGCGATTCTTCTGTCTCAGCCTCCTGAGTAACTGGAATTACAGGTTCCTGCCACCATGCCCGGCTAATTTTTTAGTAGAGATGGGGTTTCACTATATTGGCCAGGCAGGTCTCAAACTTCTGACCTCAGGTAATCCACCTGACTTGACCTCCCAAAGTGCTGGGATTACAGATGTGAGCCACTGTGCCCAGACTGATATGTGCTAATTTTTATAAATAATTTGCTTTTTTTGATAAAGACATCAGTAAAATATTATTTTGTTTTTGGTCCTCTAGCAAGGTTTTATAGTAGTTTTGAGCTTTCTAGTTTTAAAGTATTCCAGAAGTATTTAAAACTGTAAACAATATTGGTGTGTAACAAGCAACCTTCCAAATTTTCCTTTCTAAATGATGCAAAATAACTCAAAAATATATTTGGTTACATAAAAACATTGATTTTACTGCATGACAAAAAAGATAACATAACCAAAATCAAAACACATTGACAAACAAGGAGAAAAATATTTGCAACATATACCAAAAGAGCTGAATATCCCTAATTTTTAAAGTACTCTCAAAAACTGAGACACAAAGTACTAGAGATCCAGTAGGAGAATAGGAAAACTTCCTGAGCAAATAACTCATAGATGAGACATGCTTTACTCACCTCTCACTGTAAACCTTTCTAAAACTTTCTACAATCCATAAATTCACCAAAAATCCTTGTAGAGGCACTCTGCCAGGCATAAAATGTAACACTCAAGGATATTTAGTATTATACAGATTTGTGTCCTTCAACCCTGAACTGTACTTTAAAATTGAGCCATAGCAAAGAATACCTCCTGATTTTAAAACATTCATTTAAAAATTAAGCTTGTAAAATTGAATCAGCTGTCACTGAAGTACTTGAATAAAACATTTCTTTCTTGAATCACTTTGTGCTCTTTTTTATGTAAGTACTACTTAATCATCTATTAAAAACTGAAAAAATTATCATTATTCACTTTTCCAAATCTAGCAAAAACTTGATATTTCTTCAAATTTTCTCATCGTTTTAGACTCTCCTGAGTATCCTAGTCATATGCTTTTATTTTATTTTTTTTTAATTTCTAGAAAAGGCTTGCATTGATCCAATTAGCCCTATTGTTTCAGGCAGAAAAGCCCATTCAGCACGATATAGTTTAGTCCTCTCAGCAGACTTGAACTAGGTGTGGGGATGTTATCCAAGCTGTGACAAGAAGTCATTTCAGGTGAATTTGAACTTAGTACTCAGAAAATCAATTAGTCTCTCTCAGAGGCTTCTCTGAACTGTAGTGTGGAACAGTAGCAACAAAGCAGAGCCTCTCAAATCAGAAGGACTAAGTTTGAATTCTTTCTTTATCACTCAATAGATATGCAATCAAAGGCTAGTTATTAATCTATGTGCCTCAGTTTCCACATGTAAATTGGTTATAATGGAAGTACTCACCTTATTGGGCTCCTGTGAGGATTATACAGAATAAAATATATATTGAGTACCTGACAGTGAATACTTAATAACTGATGGTGTTGGTTGTTACAATTTTTGTTTTATTGTTACTTAGGAATGCTATAGATCAAAAATTAGAGGACACTGACCTGCATTTAGAGAAAATGAGTCAATAAATAGACTAATGGCACTGGAGTCCCTGACTTCAATTGTCTTTAATGTCTAGTGAATTCCTATGAGCCACTGTACTCATCTCTTTGTATTTATTTATATATATTTTTTGAGACAGGGTCTTGGTCTGTTGCTCAGGCTGGAGTGCAATGGCCCTATAATGGCTCACTGCAGCCTCAACTTCCTGGGCTCAAGCAGTCACTCAAACTTAGCCTCCAGAGTAGCTGGGACTGCAGAAGGGCACCACCAGGCCCAGTTATTTATTTATTTATTTTTTTCAGTAGAGATAGGGGTCTCATTATGTTGCCCAGGTTAGTCTTGTACTCCTGGGCTCAAGCAGTCCTCCTGCCCTGGCTTCCCGAAGTGCTGGGATTACAGGTATGAGCCACTGCACCTGGCCTATCTCATAATAAAATCTCTTAGTGCTTACTTTTATTTGAGATATAGCTACATTCACACAGAAAAGTCACACCTAGTATCAGAATCCTCCGTACACCCAGAATGTTTATCTACTTTATTAATTCATCTAAGACTTCTTAGAAGGTTTTATCATATTTAAATATGATTAAACTAAAACTATTTAAAAGAGTTGGTCATGGCATTCTTTTCTGTCCCCTTTAATAGTAAACAGATATTGTATATGTAGACACCGGAGTCACTTATTATTCTATGCATCCAACTTCAAATTTCATTAACCCTGTCTCAATGAAGCAGCTAATGAACAAACACATGTGATGGTGCGAAATTATTTGGCAGCCTACATAATTTTAATAAACACATCACTTTAAACCTTTACCATCTGTCCTTTGCTCTAATTATAGCTGCAAGATGAGCAAAATTTCAAATTGTGTCACAGAATAAGGCACAAGTGATTAAATGTTTTGCATTTTTAATCAATGGTTATAATCCAGTATATTTTAATCAATTTTTAAGAAGTAGAAAGCAAGAGCCTATGAATGGGAAATGTCTTGAATTTCTCACCAAACAGAAAATAAACACTATAAACCATTCAAATAATAGAATACTACTAAGTGATTAATAATGATGCCACATACATAATTTTTTTTAATTACTCAAAATATGTTTAAAGTAAAAAACTCTTGTGACTAAATGACTTGTGCACTAAAATATGTATGTGTGTATATACATATGTACATATATTATAAAGTATGTGTGTGCATATATACATACTTATATATAGTTTTACCTGTGTGTACATTTACGTAAACACATACACTCCCAGCCCTCAGAAACTATGTTAGATAAATTTTTGTTGTTTTAGGCTACTAAGTTATTAGCAGACTTGTTGAGCAACATTAGACAAGTAATGCAAATGTATGACACAAATATAACTTCTCAGAATCCCACAGGCATACCTCAGAGATATTGCAGGTACAGTTCAGGACCACTGCAATAAAGTGAAAATCACAATAAAGAGTCACACAAATATTTTGGTTTTCCAGTGCCTACAAATGTTATATTTATGCTATATTATAATCTGTTAAGTGCACAATAGCATTATGTCTAAAAAAGGAATGCAAATAGTTTAATTATAAAATGCTTTATTGCTAAAATAAAAATACTAATGATCAGAAACACAAAGTGAGCACATACTCTTGGAAGAAATGGCACCAACAGACTTACTCGACACGGGGTCACCACAAATCTTCAATTTGTACAAACCACAATATCTTCAAACCACAATAAAATGAAGCACAACAAAGCAAAACAAGTATTTCTCCAGAGTTGATCCTGAGAGAAGGATTTGAGTATATGTGATGGATTTAATAGTGTATTACTTGTCTATTTTTGCATAACATGTTTCCTGATAGCTTAGTAGCTTAAAAGAACAAATATTTATCGCATGTAGTTTCTGAGGGTTGGGAGTATAGAAATGGCTTGATAGTTCTTCAAAGTCTCTTCTAAAGCTGCATTCAAGTTGTCAGCTATCATCTGAAGGTTTAACTGGGACAGATGTTCTGATTCTGAAAGGGCTTGCTTACATGGCTGTTGGCTGGAGGTCTTAGTTTGTTGCTGGCTATTAGCAGCACATACATCATTTCTGCCACATTCTCTTTGTTAGAGCTCTGTGAGTAATACCAGTTCATGTTCAAGAGGAGGAAAATTAGGCTCCATCTCTTGAAAGGAGTATTAAAAACTTTGTAGATTTATTTTAAAACCACTGCATTAATTTAATCTCAGGAGGAACTAGTAGAGGAATAGGGATATAAGACAGAGAATGCAAAGAGTTCAAAACAGGGTATGCTAATGTGCAGGCTAATAATTGCTGTGGGCAACTGGACTTAGATTCCCATTGAATCCTCTGGGAGAAGGTTTGGAATATGCTTGTGTTAGTTTGAGTACTCTGCGAAGCAGAATAAACATGCTATACATTTATTAGAGGAAATGTCTATTAAGGATAAATGGAAGAAAGAGTGGTCAGAGAGAGCATTTAGAGTGCAGTCCAGGTCTACCACCTGCGGAAGGAGGATTTGACAGGGAGAGTCTCAAACATCAGTGCAATTCTGAGAGTTTTAGGCCAATACACATTAGAGGAATCCCAGACCTAGCAAGAATGGGCTGGCATTAGTAATTCACTCTGCTCAGTTTTCCACTCAGAGTAGCTCTGAGGAAGTATGCCTGCTGCACAAATGTAGTGGTGGATCCAGAAAGCTGGCAGCTAGCACTGTCTGTCAACTATGCTCCTTGCAGAGCAATATCTGGGCATAGTTTCACAGATTGTACATTTCACCCACTGCATTGCACAAAGCTGATTCTCAATGCAAGTTTAAGGAGTGGCATCACCTTCTTTCCTATGACCTTCCCTTCTTTAAGGGAAACTTAAAATCGAGAGACTGGCAACACCAGCTACACCATCCACCGCTGTAGTTGATTTTGGGGTCATAAATTATACTCATCCTTTCTCTTCTCTATGCATTCTAAACAATCCCCTAACCTTCAGCTATTACTTTGACAGATCTTGGTGCCTAATAATGTGTTGTGATCCAAATCTTCATTCTTGAGGGCCTAAGCCCTTGGAAATCATGGGCTTCTCAGGCTTTAATTGTTGTAAATGTCCACTCAGTTACAATGGGGATGAGGGCACTCAAGAGGTCCACATGGGTAACCCAGGTTCCATATATTTGCCTACATGCACCAACTGTGTAAATGCAGTCCTTCCACTTCCTGCTTATAATCATCAATTATTCTAGCCAAGGTGGTGACTCCTTTCTTCATCTGAAGTCCAGAGTATCCTGGTAGCAGCTATAGCTTTTACTTTAGTGTTATCCTTGCTATGCCAATTGCAACCATTTTGACCATTAGGTCATTCGTTGACCAGTCCCAAAATTTCATTTTACCTTTGTTTTCTCCCACTACTCCTGGCACTACTTGTGTTAGTTTGTATTTTTTGAAAAGCAGGCAAAATAGGATTAGATATACAAGAGATTTATTGGGGAAACACATATGAAGAGTAAAGAGTAGAAAGAGGTTAGAAGGAAGACTCTTCAGATCATGGTACAGGTCTGACCTCTGTGAAAAGAGGGGAAGAAAAGATGATTGGTTAAGAAGAAACTCCATAAGCTTTGTCAGGCTAATGGAGAATGCTACAGCCTTAGTTTCTCTTTAGAAGAGTTCCACATCTAATAGGAATAAACCACCACAATGTCTTAAAGTCATTCCATCTGAGTTTCAAGGAAGCTGAGCTTTTTATCTTCTAATTCTCATCATTGGGCTAAAAACTGTTTCCTGGGGCATTGACTCAGCAACACTTCAACTGAAAGAATGTTCTCAAGAACAGCATCATTGATGTTTTCAAGAGGATATCATGGGCACGTGCCAATGAGGGTCTAGGGGATATTTGTGCAGCACCAACAGAAATTCCTACAAATGTGTTTATATTCACATATATATTTCAAAAAATAAAAATGTTAACAATGATGATATTTGAGTGATTATATTTGAAGCTTCTGTTCAGCTTCTAATTTTTTTTTGGATTCTGTGATAATTTAATCTTTTATGGCACAATTTAATTAATGAAATTAATTTTATATATTATTAAAATGCTATATAGCAAAATGAAAATGCTTACAATATATCATTCATGGGAGCCAGAAGAATACAAAAGGCATGGATTACATATATGTAACATATGTTTCAGCAAATACACAGGGAAAAAATATAAAAGTGAAAGTTATATTGTATGATTATGTTTATTTTTTCCTTTTTGTTATCACAAACAGAAAATGTATTGACACAGGCAAACAAAGAAAGAATCTCTTACAAGTTCCCATTATTACTTTATCTTTTACCTCAATTAAATTGAAAGTTGGAACTGGATTTGTCCAATAAAAGATTTAAGAATTGAATTTGCTTTGAATTGTAATACCCAAATATCAATCTCACATTCACATTTGGAGAAAATCGTAACAAAGAATTTGGTGAAAAATAGTAATGCGATGTTACTACAAACATTTTTTTATAAACTGCAACTGAATTAGCATTTCAATAATTACCAAAGCAAAACAACAATGCAGAATGCCACAGAGATGGCCCTGCTGCCAAACATCATAAAGCCATCCTACATTTCTGCAGGAAGGTCACGTAGTTAAGGTCCTTTCTTCTCTCCTGCAAGGCTGTTCTTTTCTATTGGTAAGAAGGGGTTGTTGATGGGATTCTGCTTCAGGAGGCAAAAGTAACAAAAGAAAATGAAAACCATCTCAAATTTAGATAGATGTCAATTCATATCAAAGGACAAAGACTTGGCTGCCAACCAAAGCTAAATCCCTAAAGAAGAATTTTGAACACATTTGACATTTTCTTCACACTTTAATTTGTTTTGGATTCTTTTTAAATTGACTAGAGTTTGAATACCCTTCTTTGAGCTCTAGTTATTTTGTATTTAGTCCTAACCGTAGCCCATCTTCAATTTGACTCTATCCTTCTACCACTATTATCCCTGAAATCAGCACTGCTTTTTCTTTCTTTTTCTTTCTTTCTTTCTTTCTTTCTTTCTTTCTTTCTTTCTTTCTTTCTTTCTTTCTTTCTTTCTTTCTTTCTTTCTTTCTTTCTTTCTTTCTTTCTTTCTTTCTTTTTTTCTTTCTTTCTTTCTTTCTTTCTTTCTTTCTTTCTTTCTTTCTTTCTTTCTTTCTTTCTCTTTCTTCTTTCTTTTCACAGGGAAAAATATATGAGGACCACATTACAACACAATACCCTGTATTTTATGGTTTTCATTTTTAGAAATTCAATGTGTTTGGGTACACACAGACATAAACATGGGCACAATAGACACTGAGGACCCCAAAAGGGTATGAGAGGGAAAGAGAAAAGAGCTGAAAATTTCCTATTGTGCACTATGTTCACTATATGGGTGACAGGATCAATAGGACCCAAAACTTAGCATCACATAATTTACCTATATAACAAACTTGCACATGTACCCTCTATACCTTAAATAAATTCAATTTTCTTGTTCTTTTATATAATTTTTTCTAAATTTCTCTTGTTTTGATATTGCAACCTTATGTTTGGAGAATTTTCCTTTTGTTTTTATGTTATTTGCTTTTTTTTTTTTTTTGGGACATTGTTTCCTTTTACTAACATATTTAGTCTGATATGTGAGCATGATTTTTTTTAAGTAATTTCTTTTGTATTTTGGTCACAGCTGATTTAATACTCCTCCACTGAGTTCTGAGGATCCCTGGGACTTTCCAAAACTATTCCTAAGATCCCTGAACACTCAATAAGAAAACCTTTAAAAATTACTTGAAGCATTTTGGATCATCTGGCTGCCTAAGACTAAATATTAATATTTGAGTGGCTATGTTTCTATATTCCATGTTATTGAGTTGGCAATAGCAGTACTTTATCACAGGCTCCTTATTAGGAGTTGAGAGGGAAACTGGACACAATAACACAATTCAAACCAACAAAACAGTAAGTAGTGTCACTGATATACGCATAAAAATCTTGGGACAGCTTGAAATGGAAAATTTTATGACAGTTTGCCTGGAAGAGCCTGTGCCTAAGAAGCTGGTCTCCACATACATGAAAGGCAATTTTGTTGCAGCAAAACAGCCTTATTTGTCGAAGAAAAATTAATGCTGTTAATTTGAATTTTATTGTTTTTATAGTTTATGTTTAATTTGTTTATCGTTTTGTGAGCACTATTAGCATAAGGGACTTGTATCTGGTTTTATTTTTCCACCATTTTAAATACTATTGCAATTAACATACATTATTATAAGATTGTGCGTTTATGATTTTTTCCTTTAAAAATGACATTTATATTTTTCAAGTATAAGAAGCTCTAGATTAAGATACAACTATAAGTGAAAATTTCTGAAAACAAAAGTGATAATAAAATGATAAATTCAATATAGCTGTGGTCCCCAAACTTTTTGATACCAGGGACCGGTTTTGTGTAAGATAATTTTTCCATGGACTTGGGTAAGGAGAATGGTTTCAGAATGACTCAAGAGTATTGCATTTATTGTGCACTTTATTCTCATTACCATTACATAGTAATATATAACTAAATAATTATACAACTCACCATAATGTAGAATCAGTGGGAGCCCTGAGCTTGTTTTTTGTGACTAGATGGTCCCATTTAGGGATGCTGGGGGACAGTGACAGATCATCAGTCATTCGATTCTCTTAAGAAGCGCAAAACCTACATCCCTCGTATGTGCAGTTCACACCCAGGCTCCTACTCCTATGAGAATCTAATGCTGCTGCTGATCTGGCAGGAGGTGGAGCTCAGATGGTAATTTGAGTAATGTGGAGTGGCTGTAAATACAGATGAAGCTTCATCTGACTAGGTATATACTTTGATCTGTACCCCATTATTTTAAACATTTTTGGAGAGTATTTCTCAACAACCATTTTCACATTTCACTCATCTCTTTTTCATGTGCCTCTGTTCATGTGCCTGTGTTCAGCTGCATCTGTTTCTTTCTATTAATGCTGGTTAGAGATGATGAAAATCATACCTTAAAAATAATCATGTTCATTGTATTTATCTCCTATTGTGACTTTTTAGGTTATCAGGTTATTTCATGACTCTTACAAAATATTTTGGAATATAATCTAATTTCACATTTCTCTTGCAAATCAAGAAGACATGATAATTGCTCTTCAAAAAAGTACTGATACATTAAAGAATTATGTCACTTTAAAAATATTATGAAGTAAATGATATGTAAGCTCATTGAAGAAAAAATGATATAAACAAATGGTAGCATTTTTATATTATTTTATATGAGAAAGAGAATGAATTAGAGGGAACAGATTAATGCAAAATACTGAGATCATTGTAAACCCATTAAGTTCAATCGGGGAACTGAATACTATTATTTCTTTTCTCAAAATATTTTTATCTTGATGGATCCAATCCTTTGTATTTTTGTTCATTAAATGCAGAGCATGCATCTCTCCTTAAAATCTTCAGCATTATTTGTCTTGCCAATCATATGGTTCAACAATATAGAATTAAAATAGAAAAATAGTATCATCACCTACACCATTGGTATTGACAAATAATGCTTTTATTCTCATAATTAGTGGATCCAAGGGAAAAAATCAAAGATAAAAAGTCAGTAACAAGAATCTTATCCATTTGAAAGCATGATTAAGAAAATGAAGTGTATTCTCCAAATTAAAAATCTGTCTCAGCGAGATTCTCAATACATAGACCCATACTGAGTTTGAATTATTATAATCTAGTAGAATTTACAGGAAATTTGCAATTATTATTCATGGTTCTTTTAGTTTTAGTTTTTGTTTTTGTTTTTGTTTTGTTTTGTTTTGTTTTAAGGATAGAGTCTTGCTGTGTCACCCAGACTGGAGTGCAGTGGCCCAATCTCGGCTCAATGCAACCTCCGCCTCCCAGGTTCAAGCAATTCTCCTGTCTCAGCTTCCAGAGTAGCAGGAATTATAGGCACCACCACCAGCCTGGATAATTTTTGTGCTTTTACTAGAGACGGGGTTTCACCATGCTGGCCAGACTGGTCTCAAACTCCTGACCTCAGGTGATCCGCCCGCCTTAGCCTCCTGAAGTGCTGGGATTACACGAGTGAGCCACTGGGCCAGGCCTGCAATTATTACTAATAATTCATGTTTATGTTAAAAGCTTCCATTACCACACACTTAAAACCAGAAAACAAAAGAACCAATGACCAAGATTCCAACCATTCTAATGCAATATTGTTAGAATGGTTAGCTGTTAATTCAAATTGTTAGCTTGTGAAGATAGAATCTTCCATAAGTCAGAATGTAGTATGCAGGCCAGTCTAATGAAAATGCATAACCTTGCCAAAAGGGGATCTGATGAGAACCATGAACAATACACGTGGCCATCTTAAGTCACCACTGGCTGTAGAAACCCAGAGCACACTCACTATTACTTGTGTATTCAAAATACCTTCATGTAAAATAGACATCACCTGTTCATCACCTTTATGACAAACAAAAACAATTTTCATTGTTTTCCACAAAATAAACTTTAGACCTAAGAAATTCTAATACATGATGATGAGGAGCACATAAAGAAGAAAAATGCCAGATTTTAGTCTTAATTCTTTCTAAGATGTGGAAAATATCTGTTCCATTCAGTAAATAAGTTGACATCAGTAGGTTATATATCTTGATGGTTCTTTTGGTTTTGTATTTTTCTTTAGGTTGGTGAAAGTAACATTGTTTCTTTACATATTTACCATCAGAAATGGTAGAAAGCATAAGGATATTTCAATGTCATACTTTCTTTAAAGAAATAAAAAAGCAATGGTCAGATTCTGTGACATTACGCTATTTCAGAAAACTCAGGCGCTTGCCATTACTAAGTGCTACTCCTGAAAATGTTCTTGTCTATTTATTAATACCATGAAGATTACTATGACATCTTTAGCAAAAAGTCACATTTTTCTGTCCCTGGAAAACTGATCTGCTTTTTAAAAGAAATGTTGGTGCCACTGATATAAATATTCTGCATGTATCCATTTTTTTCTTTTACAATTTTTTTAAAGACAGCTACTTGCTGAGTTTATGCCTCAAATTGCTCAAATGCCATTTTTTTCTTCTACATAACCACCATGTTTTAAATCACATTTGTTCTAAAAAGATAACCATGGAAAAAATGACTTTTAATACAAAGAGTTGGAATGAAAGCTAAATGAGACAGATGGAGTAAATGAGATTGCTTTTCCATTTCTTTCCCACTATTTCAGGAAGAAGTAAAGCCACAGCCAACTATTTTGAAAAGCTATAAAATATCATCTCTCCAGTAATGAATACTTGATCAACTGGTGGTTTTTTTCAAAACTCCTCTTACATCTAATGGAACTACAGGTATATCCTGTTCCCAGTGTTGACTATATAACTAATACACTTCAGCTAACAATCCAATGCATTTGTGAAAACGAGATAGACTATGAAGAAAATCGCTACAGCAAAAACATACTCAGAAGCTGTCTGACGGAGTCACAAAAGCCTGTCATGCATAAGGGCCTGTCATGTCAAGCCTAAATGCTTTGGGTTACTGCTTAAAATGTGCAACTACTATAGAAAGCATGATTTATAAAAATCAGTGCAAAGTACATGATGGGTGTGTGGTTATTTTTTAATATATATCCCTTACTTAGCCACAAACAAAAGTGAGTGGAGTTTGGCAGCTCTATGGTTATTTTATAATAGAAGAATCAGCCTATCAGCCTTTTAAACCTAACTCATTGTAGATATTAAACATGTATAGTCAAATCATCAGGGGCACAAGTAGTCAATGATTAACTTTTTTTTTTTTGTCTCAAGGGCTTCTTCCCTTCAAGAGAACATAAATAGGGAACACTGCCCATCTCATTTTGAAAAGACTGACAAAAAATGTTAGAAAAGGAGGAAAGGGGAGAGGAAGGGAGGGAATAAAAGAGGAAACAAATATTTAAAGGCCTTTTTTTCCTGACCCTATAAGCCTTAAATATATTATATAAAAATAAAATACAATTATATTTTAGGAACCAAGTAAAACAAATATAGACTCCTTTACTCGAGTGAACTTTACCCAATTCAAGCAGTCAATATTCAGTCACCAAAATGAATGCTAAAAGCAGTAATATTCAGGAAGTTTATAAATAGCCCTCTATCAATTCTCTTGTATGTAGGAAAACCAATGCCAGGAATATCTCTTTATTTTTCTTTCCTACCACTGAAAAGCAAAGTTTTATTACTGAAGAGAACCTTTTAAAGTGATAATATAAAAATTAAATAGGATTATGTTCTATCTTCATCCCAAGTGCTATATGATATTCTTGTGTTTTTATCTGGAGAGAATAATTATTTCAAATATTTACTCTAGTTGAAGAGTTTAATAGGAAATAAATGAGAATTTTTAACTCAAATTGGTTTTTTTTCTAGTTTTTACCATATTCTTCGCATCAAAGGCCTTTTAGCTCTGAAAGTAGGCCTATATCTATGACAATACTAAATGCAATTTTTATCTACTTTATACATTCTATAATTTGTCCTCTGACCCTATTATTTACCATTTGTTTAGCCAAATGATCACACAGCTTTCAAGTTGACAATATAACTTCACTATATGAATCTTAATCTTATTCTTGCTTCTTTTGAGCCTACCTATGAAAGGATTTTACTTTACCTGTGGCATTCATTATCCATTTAAGAGCTTTTTTTATCTTACCCATTTACAAAAATGATAGAAATTGAATCACTAAAAAGAGTGGAATATTTTTCCGTAACTTTGAGAACAATAAGATGCATGTTTTCCTATGTGCCTTTAGAATATGATAAACATTTTATAGTTTTCAGATTCATACCTGAGCAAGGTGTTATACTGGCTCACTTTTATTGATAAGAAAACTAAAGCTCAGTGATGATATAATGATTCTTGTTTTGCTCATTTCTTAAGATATGGAACTGGGCTTTAAAGCTTGTTTGTCTAAGAGTATGAGCTCACACCACTATGCTTATTTCATCCTTAGAGTTATGGATCGGATCTATATAATCATGTGTGGAATGTAGGGATCAAGTCTTTTTCCTATTTGTACACTTTCAATGGTACTCTATATAAGGTGTGCAACAACATTCAAATGAGTAAATAATTAAATGAATAATTCTAATAATGGTACTTTTCTGTTAGGAGCAGCATGGTTGCTACTCTCAAATGTCTTCAGAAAGTTGCCCTTTTAGATTTTTATCAGTCATGTTTTTATGAGGCGTGTATCTCTTAGAGTGTATCTCAGTTGCATAGAAAACTTATTTAAATACAAGCTTCACACATAAACATGTAAACCTGAAACAACAGCAGCAAATAACTCAGAGCAATACTTGATATGTTGCATCTCTTAACTTACAAATTAATAACTGGTTTTTATTTTATACTTCATTGTATAAATTTGTACTATAATTTAGATGATCTTAAAAATATTAAAAGTCACATTTTTATAAACTAGTGTTTATGCATAGTCATAAGGGGTTAATTGAGCATAGAAAGCACACACTTGAGACTCCAAATTGAATAATTTGATTTGTAAACAGGTACTTAGTGTACAAGAAGCCATTACACATGCAATTATCTGACTTCAATTAATTGTGTGCATCTCTAAGGAGCGACTTAAGAATGTTTGTTTCAATTTCACCGGCTTTAAGGCCTGATATCTATAAACATTTATTTTACTTACGCTATAGTTTTCAACTTTGGAAAAGACATTGCTAACGGCAATTATTATGTTCCTGTGAGGGAACATTGGAACTGCCATAATCATACCCCAGGTTTAAGCCCTTTTCCATTCAGCCCCCTCTCTCCTCACACACAAACACACATGGCCAGAAACAAAATCAAGTTCAGGCTTCTCCAAAAGATGGAAAACCATGTGTTAAGAAATATGTGTTTGTAAATAAGAAATTGCTCTCAATTCAATAGCTCTTTATACTGTGTGCATTCCCCATCCACCTGTAGAATTTCAGAAGCCTCATTTAGGTTGCCTGAGCACTTATGCTATTATTCCTGTAATGACCCAGAGATCAATTGTGCCAAAGTCAAAGCAAAGAGAAGACACACTATGGCCCTTAGAAAATTGCTTCAAAGCTATCATTCTACGGGTACCTTTTTCCTATCTCTTCAGTCATGAAGGAACATTTCTCATGTAGCTACCTGAAGACCCCTTTAATGGGCTTTCTATTTGCTTAGAAATTTAGTTCTACAAACAGATGATTGATCTTCTTCCTCCTTATTATTCTCCTTGTTTTCTTCTATCTCTATTTCTTCCTCATCCTTCTTCTTTTCTTCCTCATTACCCCAAAAAGATAGAAACTATAAGTCCAAAACAGGTAGGAGAAAAGACTACAAACTCCTAAGCAGAGACCTGATCTTCCCTATCTTTCTACCTCCCCTTCCCCCCAGCCTTTAAAGAAGTAATTGGGATGGTCACAATAATCAACAAGTCATTGCTAGTCGAGCAATTATTTTCACTGAAATATTAAAATGATAATGCCATTCTGGAAATCCTTCTGGAAACTGCCAGTCTGAATGTGCTGAATTTCAATCAGCTCTTTTATTTTCCTGTACTTTTATCTATTATATACAACTCAATAGGTGAAATTCACCTTTGACATTGGATTACAATAAAATATTCATTGTCTATCTCTACCACATATTGAGGACAGGAATTGCTATAAGACTACAAAACAATATGCAAAAAAAGTCTATAGAACCCTCAGAGATAGTTTCTTGGGAGACTCTCACTTTGGACTCTAGAAGCAAACCATGAGACAATGAGTTGAGCACAAGCTGTCTATTTGGGAAGATCAAAGAATGAGTAGGGAAGTGTTGAGGGAAAATAAGAAAAAGAAAACTGTCACTACAGTTGTGTCCTATTAAGCCAGCTGACCCAGGGAGTGACTGTGAGAAAATTTGGTGAAACAGAGCACCACAGATAGCTCAGAATTATTCCACCTTAGAGGTGTGGAACTGAAGTATTTATCAACTCCGAGTAGTAATTTGTTAAATGGTGTTAATTCCTCTGCATAGTAGGCATCATCCTAGTGGGTTTCTACAGTTTGTGGGGGTAAAGAATCTTCGGAGACAAAGATGCAGTTACTGCAGGTGAAAATGGAAAGTCAGCCAGAACATTTACCTGAGAAAGTTTAAACAAGCTTCAGAGAGTGAATGGAGGCATGCTGAGGGGCAATGAAAGCATTTGCTGCAAGAAATAGCAGGAGCTACCGTGGACCAAGTGAAGTTTGAGATTCTATTAGACATCTGATAGGAGATGTCAGTAACATGTCTTGATTTCATGGATGAGTGCTAACAAAGAAGTGAAAGCATTGCCAGCATGACACAGAGTGAGGCAAATTTAACCCAATGAGTAGACAAAAGAAAGAATTAAGAAAAGTAAATAGCCTGTTTATGAGGTACCTGAATTTAAATCATAATGTATCGTGCTTAAAACTATCAAAGTATTTATTACACATATACAGAAAATAATATTGAAATATTACTTTGTGCAATAATCTCAAAAGGCCAAAATCTGTCATCTTTATTTAGGATTCAATATTACAGCCATTAGTTCCCTTTCAATTGTCAAACTTTAAAAATTGCAGCCTATATTCTCAAAGGATTTTGTTAAAGGTTATTTATTACTTTATTAGAAAGCCAATTGTCTAAAAATGGATTAACTGCAATTAATCAAGTCAAGTTATATATAAATCCCTATCATCAATACTCACAAAAGAAGTCTGAAGCATTATGTGGATGAGTCTAATTAAATGTGAATCTTTCTGCATGAGCTCAGAAGCCTTCATCTCCTTATAGTTTGCACTGTACACAGAGTTATTTCATAAACATCCTCAAAGGAAGCATATTGCTTTTAAAGGTCAATATTATTGCAATACTGCTTTTAAAGGTAAAAATTATCCCTAATTAATAACCTAATTTGTATTATTAAAATAATGATTTTAAAGGTTAAAATTATTTCTAATGTTGTATGGAAAACAAAAACTTTCCTAGAATTAGATATAACTTTCTAGACCTAGACATTCACAGATACTTAAAACTCAACATGCTTAAATAGAAACCCTATCTACCTGATAGAAAACTCATTTTTCTGTATAGATTACATATTTATATCATGCCTATTACCCTTCATTCAATCTCCCAAGCAAGAATATAAGGAGGCATGCTTCCTTTTTTTTCCTCACTCAATAAATGGCACAATCATCTATCCAATTACTAGCATCAAAAATCTAGGAGTTATCTCAATTTTCTCTCATACAGTTCATCAGTATGCCCCATCAATTTGACCTCCAAAGCATATCCCAGTCTAAAGCCAGAAGGACTGCTTTTTTCCAATGTCACTGCTGTAATCCTTGCTAAAAAACCATCGTCCTGGATAGAGTATTGTAATATCCTCAAAATTTGTCTCACTACTCCCATCTCTCCTCCTACAGTCTATTTTCTATATAACATCAGAGTCGTATTTCTTGTTGTTGTTTTGGAATTTTTTTCCCCTTATTTGTAGGTAGACACAGAGTGTCGCTTTAAGAAATGGAAATCACTTCATGTTAGACTTCTCTATTACAACTTTCTAATGGCTTTTCATCACACTAGAATAAAATTCCAACCTCCTAGCCCAGTTTACAACATTTCATGTAATCTGGCCCCTGACTACTTCTCTGACATTCTTACATCCTGCTATACCACTGGACTCCCTCCTGCTGTGCTCAGATACACTGGTCTTATTACCTTTTTTTTAGTCCATTTAATACATTTCCAATTTTTGGTAAAGTGTCTTAAGGAATGAGGAAGAGTTAACCAGGTACTATGTAGGAATGTACAAACACAAAAGCATTCAATCAATGTGGTCTCTATGAGGAAAGCTAAGGTGTGTGCTAGGAACCACAGCAGTCTAATGTTGCTGCAGTATAAATAAGGAATGATAAGAGACGAGTCTGGAAATGTAGCAAGAGTACAATAAAATCCTTTTAGGTTTTCCTAAGGACTTTAGATTTTTTATTTTGGTAGGATACATGATCAAGACTCTTTGTATAATCTGATAAAAGATTGTATATATTTTCCAAGGGTGACACAAATCACTAAGAAGCATTTTAACCCCATTCTGCATACAATTTCAGGTGGCATCCTAACCCACTAAACACTGTTTTTAGGGTTAAAATTTTTGCTAGACAAGAAAACAAATAACCTGATTTAAAAATGGGCAAAGAGCCTGAATAGACATTTCTCAAAAGAAATTTCACAAATGGCCATCAGATACATTAAAAAATGTTTAGCATTGCTAATAATTAGGAAAATGCAAATTGAAACATTACCTCACATCTACCAGAATGGCTATTATCAGAAAGATGCAAGATATGTGTTGGTCAGGATGTGCACACTGTTGGAAGGAATGTAAATTAATACAGCCATTATGGAAAACACTATGGAGGTTGCTTAAAAAACTAAAAATAGTGTTACCATATGATCTAGCAATCTTACTTCTAGGAACATATCCAGAGGATTTGAAATCAGTATGCTGAAGAGCTATCTGCACACTTATGTTTTTTTGAAGTCCTATTCACAATATCCAAGTTTTGGATTCAATGTAAGTGTCCATCACCAAAGAATAGATGAAGAAAAGATTTTGAATATACACACAATGGAATATTATTCAGCCTTAAAAAGAATAAAATTTTGCCATTTGTGACAACATGAATGAACTTGGAGGATATTCTGCTAAGTGAAATAAGCCAGGCACAGAAACACAAATACCACATGGACTTGCTTATATGTGGAATCTAAAAATATCAAGCACATAGAAGCAGAGACCAGAATGGTGGTTACTAGAGCCTGGGGACTGGGAAAAACTGAGAGGTAATAGTCAAAGGGTAAAATGTTTCAGAAGGAAGGAATAAATAATAAATATTTGAAGTGATGGGTATATACATTTGCTTGATTTAATCATTCCACATTATATACATATATCATAGCATCACTCTGAACCCTATAAATGTATACAATTAAAAATTATCAATATCCAATTATATACATTTTAAATAACAAAAATAATTTTTAAATTTTTACAATAGTTCTTTTCAGTTATTGAATAATATTAATGTGCTATTTTAAATAATACATCATGGTGAACTTTGACAATGAAATGGATGTGAGAAATACAACATTGAAGCCACTGGAAAGAATGGTTAGAAAATTATTCAGTAAGTCCCGAAATGGTGGATTTCATAAACATATTATTTATCCGATAATGTCCAAAGGAAATAGTAATTGATTGTATATGGGTAGCAATAAGAAGAGTAGTAATTTTTTTTTTTTTTTTTTTTTTTTTTTGGAGATGGAGTCTCACTCTGCTGCCCAGGCTAGAGTACAGTGGCATGATCTCGGCTCACTGCAACTTCTGCCTCTGGGGTTCAAGCAATTCTCTGCCTCAGCCTCCCGAGTAGATGGGATTATAGGTGCCCACCACCATGCCTGGCTACTTTTTGTATTTTTAGTAGAGACGGGGCTTCACCATCTTGACCAGGCTGGTCTTGAACTCCTGACCTTGTGATCCACCTGCCTTGGCCTCCCAAAGTGCTGGGATTACAGGCATGAGCCACCATGCCCTGCTGAAGAATAGTAAATGTTTTTACTCAGGTTTCTGCCCTAGGTTCATCAAAACCCCGTGCCATTTTGAACCCTGTCACTTTTAAGTACTATTGATGACTTAAAATCTTTACCACTCGAGCATGTCCACAAATGACCGGGAAAGTGTCATAGCTTTGATTTTGCTTTTACAAATAAGCCAGTAGGAAATTAGAAAGTAGGAAAATTTGAAAATATAGAATCTGCAAATAATGAGGATCAATTAAATCTTTTTTAAAGATTTTTGGAAAATCAAATTAGACATTTAAAGCATAACTTCAAACACATACGTAATTTAGATTTTTGAAAAAGATATTCTTGTAAATATTCACTAATTCAAATTGAATCTTAGATTTATAATATATATTAATGTAGAAATGTGAATGTAAAATAGTTTAAGCAAATTAACAACATGATTTTGAGGATAACCTATTGCTATGGTTTTCACGTGTCTTAAAGAAAGCTTCTGCTGGAAATTTAATCCCCAATGTAACAGTATTAGGAAGAGGAGCCTTATAAGAGGTGCTTACGTCATGAGGGCCCCACCATCATGAATGGAGTAATGCCAATTACAAAAAGGGTTTGAAGCTATGAGTTTTCTCTTTTCCTTTCTCTTGGCCCTTCTGTTATAGGGTGACAAAGCAAGAAGGCTCTCACCAGACGCCAGCACCTTGATCTTGGACTTTCCAGCCTCCAGAACTGCAAACCAGTAAGTCTCTGTTCATTACCAATTGCCCATTCTTAGGTATCCTACTATAGCAGCACAAAGTGAACTAAGACACATAAAATTCCCAGCACTTTAGTAAATAGGCTCCAAGTAAATGAGATTATTATGGCCCTTACAATAGTAAAGCCATCAAACACATAGTAATGCTAAATGCATAAAAAAACAGCTTAGAGGAGAGTACATGTTTTAAAACATAGAAATAAAAATTAACCTGCTGAGAAAATTTAAACACAACGTTTCTGCTAACTGACACGCTTAAGTTTTGCTTTGCTTAAAACAATCTGAATTCATTTTTAAAACTTTTGCATTTTACTTAACTTGAAACATTAGAAATTAAAGTATAATGTCTACTTTTGCCTGGAACTCTATATTCCTATTTCTCTGAATAGAAGAGAAGCTGAGGAAGACCTTGCAAAACCAACAAAACATTTTGGAGATATGCCATTGGATAACAACCATATATAGGAACTGCTGTCTGGGATTTAGTAAATAATGACACCATCATAACTCATTTTATTATGATATCTCTTCTTTATCTATTACAAATTGCTTACTAAGAAATACGTCATTTGATTTTTGCAATAATTTATGAATTAAGCTAGTATTAGTATCCCCAAAGAAACTGAGATTTAAATTTTTGACTTGACCAAGATAAAATATGTGCATATTGAGATTTTTACCACTTGTAGATCAAGAGATTTGCAATGTGACTGGTATGCAGATGAAAGGCTTATTGTCGTAGGAACTATATTTGCACCTTTTGCAATCAGACAAGAGCTATGATTAGCTCTCACTAATGCTCTCTAGGATCACCATATGAAGGTTCCAAGAAGTGGGAAGAATCACAGTGTAAGCCAGAGAGAAAGATATATAAAACAACCTATGACTAAGAAATTAGAAATGAATATAGAGGCATAATGTTCTTTAGAAACATAGAAAAATTTTTTTTAAAAAATCAGAGTAAGTATGTGAGAGGAAAAAACAAACTCAGTTTCACTCACTGTCCTCTTGCAACATGTTTCTGACACCAGCTGTGTGGGATTTCTCCCAGCAGCAAACAAGCAATCAATTCTGTAGAGGAATCTGCAGCTGGGCCTCCTCCAATTCAATACTGACAGAGATCACAGTGGATGAAGGCTTAGTCCCAGAAGAGTGTCCCCCAGTTCCAGTGCTAGTCACAAGCCCCAGGTTCTTTTACTTGTGCTTCTGACGACAAGCTATAAAGTGGGGTCCCCGCAACTCCCTCTTCAGATTTAAATAACTTGCTACAGCAGCTAACAGAATTCAAGGAAACATCTTTTCTGGTTTATTATAAAGGATATTACAATGGTCATAGATGAAAGGATGCGTATGGTGAGGTATGAGGGAAGGGGTGCAGAGTTTCCATGTCCTCCTCATTCGAGCCACCTTCAAGGGACCTCCATGTGTTCAATTATCCAGAAACTCATCCAAACTCTATCATTCGGCTTTTATGAAGGCTTCATTATGTAGGCATGATTGATTAAATCATAGGCCATTGGTGATCAACTTAACCTTCAGCCTTTCTCCCCTCCTGGGAGGTTGGGAGGTGGGCCTAAAAGCCCTAAACATCTAATCCTACCTTGGTCTTTCTGGTGATCAATCTCCAACCCCATCCTAAGGCTACCTAGGGGCTGCCAGCCATCAGTCGACTCATTTACAAAAGATACTTAGTACTTTGAAGATTTCAAGGATTTTAGGAGTTATATGTCAGTAAACAGGAACAAAGACCAAATATATATTTCACAATATCACTGTGTGGGCTATAAACTTGTACATGGTAATAAGCAATACAATGTAATAAAACCATAAATAAAAGCAGCAGGACCTGTAGATTCAATTTTCTCTGCCTTGGAATTCTAGAACATTACCTATTCTGATGAAATACAGCTCACTTTATTTTAATTGAATGAAACTTCCTAGTTGGAATCATTTCTCTGACAGTTATTCTTTTGAAGCCCCAATATCCTTTCGAGTTAACTTAAAGATGTGTCCTAGAAAGACGAAACAATGAGACAGGGACAAAAAAGAATTAGGAACGTGTAGTAATAAGGTAACAGGCCAAAACAAAAACAAACAAAAAAAAAACAACAAAAAAAACCCCTTACTGTTCAAATGTATTAACAATAATTGGGCTAGGGAAAAATATTTACATTTATATATGCATATAGATATATAAATGTATATATTATAATTTAGAAAGGAATGTAATTATAACAAATTCTACCTATTTTATTACCTTGAGGGATGAACAGAGCTTCAACTGAAAAAGATGCCTGTGTCCTTATATTTCACCTATAAATCTATCCAGAGGTCTTGAGGTAACAGAAAGTTGACAGATCGGGTCTTATTTCCAGCCTTCAATCAAGAACCAAAGGCGACTTCACTAAATTTAAAGTGACACCTAAGGAAGGTTAAACAGACCTTAAATATCATTGTGCACATTAGTAAGTAAGTATCAATTGTATAGGAAGACTTCTATAGGAGTAAAGAAAACAACTGAATAACACAAATAGCTCAGGCTCAGTGGAAACCTACTACACTGAACACTAGCTTCCATTTAATTATCAAGTATTATTTGGCTACCATTAGTATTTATAAACAAAGATAACTCTGTAACTTATACCATATAAAAGCCCTGTCCTCATATTTTTCATAAGTAGCTGTGTAAAACTAAATCCAATTTTTGGGAAGATTTTTACATTTCAGCTTGTTAAAAAGAAGACTGAAGATTTATACATAGATCCTGGTAGCAGTTTTGCCATTTACAGGTTGTGTAGCGTATAGACATTTATTTAAATTCTGTGGCTTTCCAGTCTCTGCCTCTGTACAATGAGGTTGGATTAGAACCATATGGTGTATTCAGTTCTTTCTATTAGAAATACAAAAATAAGTGCATAATTAGATCTTCATTGAGGAAGTAGACGTGCTCATCGTATTAAATTACACGTTGATACTATTCAACTGATAAAATTCTTTTTCAAAACCCATGTAGCAGTCTATTTTGCAAAGCATGAGGTAGTCTATTTTGCATTGCTTATAAAGAAATGCCCAAGACTGAGTAATTTTAAGGAAAAGGTACTTATTTGGCTTGTAGGCTATAAAATAAGCATGATGCCAGCATCTGCTCCACCTCTGGTAAGGCCCAAGAGAGAAGAGGGGAGGTCCCAGACTCTTTTTAACAACAACATCTTGCCTGGACTTATTACCAAAGGGAGGGCACGAAACTATTCATGAGGGATCCATCCCCAAGAACCAAACTCCTCCCACCAGTCGCCACCTCCAACATTAGGGAATCCCATTTCAACATGAGATTTGGAGGGGACAAAAATCCAAACTACATCACATGTAAATTGGTGATTTTAAAAAAATGTAATGGGTTATTTATTGGCTTTTGTACTGGTATTTAAAATATAATATTCTCCAATTACTTTATTTGCCCACTAACAGCATACTTCATTTATCCATGCATTCAACCAATGTCTATGCTCTAGGTAATTGTGCTGTGCTTGGGCATACGGTGGTATTCCCTGCTACCTAGAGCACAGAATCTGGTGGGAGAAGCAAAGAGTAAGTAAAAATAGAAAGATGTAGTTACAGATAGCAACTAATTAGAAGAAAAGAACAAGGTGTTTTGAGAGGTAATAATGAAAAATCTACTTTAGATTTGGAGATGAGGGAAGAAAATGAGAAAACACTTTCAGGCAGCCTAACTGGAGATATGAATTATTTCCCAAGGTGAGAAAATGGTCATTGTGTTTGAGGAAGTGAAATAATATAACAGTTTACAAATGATGGAGAAACAGACAGGATGAGTGGCAGACAAAAGTTGCATACTACTGAGTATTATAACTTCCTTAAGGTATAAGTATACTACTTAAGGGCAACTGAAAGCCATTAAAAGGTTTATAAACCTGGGAGTAATGGA
Source organism: Macaca fascicularis (assembly GCF_037993035.2). Lineage (NCBI taxonomy): Eukaryota > Metazoa > Chordata > Mammalia > Primates > Cercopithecidae > Macaca > Macaca fascicularis. The sequence continues at coordinate 88,546,741 of NC_088380.1, read as the reverse complement.
AAAGTATGTACATTTTACAAAGATGACTATGAACGCTGGTAAAGGTTAGATAATGGAGTGGGCAACAGCAAAGGTTGTAGACTATTCTAGAGGTTTAGGAAAGAGACTTTGTGTTGGTGGTATGGAAAAAGACAGAAGAAAACAGTACCAATACTTAGGAGGTGATTATGCATTTCTAGTGAAATCAATCTCCCCAGTTGTGGGATTTTGTTTAGTTTTAGATTGGTTTGTTTTTACCAGAATTATTAAGTTTAGGGGTCCATGCATGAAAAAAAAAAAAAAAAAGGATAGCAGAAGGTATTTGTAAGAGTGTGATTATTATGGATCAAGAAATAAAATCAGGGTAAGAAGGGCAATAAAGACAGATGGGAATTTACAAATGGGCAAAGGGCATTATTTAGCCTGTGAACTGAAAGGATGCAATAATGTAACTATTTAGACATGGTGCATCACCACTCCATGCAAGTCCCCAAATGGTAAGAGGCATGAAGAGATACTTAATTTTTGTTTTTTTTTTTAATTTTAAAGAATAGTATTTTATTGAATAAGTTTTATTCAAAGAAAAATAAGCTTTAATCTACAATGAATGCCAGATTACACAGCAGAAAGCAATTTTCTTAGTTTTCCACACAGACGGGTTCTTACTAAGTGAAAAAAGCCATAAAATTATATTCACAAATATAGTATTCTATCTCAAAACATTTCACATGATTATTCACAATACTAATACAATTAAATCAGTCATTCAGTCAGGTTAAAGTATAACAGTAATGAAAAAATGCAAAATTTAACATAAATTACATTAAAACCCTTGTTACATCAAACCAAAAAATGCAAATTTCTTACTAAATCCAGAAAAATGGTAAAATATACAGTAATTTAAAATATTACATTAATGATGGCCGGGCGCAGTGGCTCACGCCTGTAATCCCAGCACTTTGGGAGGCCGAGGCCGGCGGATCACGAGGTCAGGAGATCAAGACCATACTGTCCAGCACGGTGAAACCCCGTCTCTACTAAAAATACAAAAATAAAATAAAATAAAATAAAATAAAATAACCAGGCGTGGTAGCGGGCACCTGCAGTTCCAGCTACTCCGGAGACTGAGGCAGGAGAATGGCATGAGTGAACACGGGAGGCGGAGCTTGCAGTGAGCCGAGATGCGCCATGGCACTCCATCCAGCCCGGGCGACAGAGCAAGACTCCGTCTCAAAACAAACAAACAAACAAACAAACAAAAAAAACTCATTAATGATACAGAGTAAGAAAGTGGTAAACTCCAAAAATCTATAGGCATATTTGCTACCTTTAGACTTCAAAGTAGAATCTGACCACCCAAACATTAATGTAGCGTTTGTCTAATTTTTGTTTTGTTTTTGAGATAGAGTCTCACTCTATCACCCAGGCTGGAGTGCTGTGGCGCCACCCTGGCTCACTGCAGCCTCCGCCTCCCAGGCCCCAGAGACTCTACTGCCACAGTCGCTCAGGCAGCTAGGACTACAGGCACACGCCACCACGCCCAGCTATCCTTGCATTTTTGCAGAGACAGGGTTTCAGCATGTTGGCCAGGCTGGTCTCCAACTCCCGACCCCAGGCGATCCGCATGCCTCAGCATCCGAAAGTGCTGGGATTACAGGCGTGAGCCACCGTGCCCTGCGTCATTTTTCTAATTTGAAGACACAGTTGTCCCTTGCTATCCATGGGGTTTTGGTTTCACGACCCCCTAGGACCTGAGGATACTTAAGTTCCTTAGATAAAATCACTCAAGGCCGGGCGCAGTGGGAGAAACTTAAAAATTAAGGTATGAATCCATCACTGGATAAATGAATGTGGCATGGCACTTATGTCACAATTATATCAACATTTCTGAGCTCAGCTGTGTGTCTTATTGATACTTGAACAATTAATAGAAATGTCTCTGACTCAAGAGGTAAGCTTAAGACTTATTCTTTTACAATGGGATGTGATTTATATGAATTTTACTATAACATCATGTTACTGAAAAGCTGTCAAAATCAGTGTTAATGCAGAATTATCCCAGAATTTTAATAACGTCTCTCCAACAACCTTTAAAATTGAACAAGTGGTTAGCAATGTAACTGGCCTGCCATAAAAAAAAAAAAAAAAAAAAAAAAAAAATCATTGGCCTGATTATTTAAAGGAACTAACTTATGAAGTTTGAAAATCTGAGATGACATAATGCATGTGAGAAAAACCTGTCATTCAGATAACTAAGTTCCAAAGGGCATAAAGCTTTATTCAATAATCAAAATATGCTGAAGTCTATAAATTTAAATGCACAAAAGTTAGTGCATTCAAAATTAATTCTTCTGCCCATGAGCCACCAACTCTTAAATATAAACAATATGTAACAATTATCTTTACCACATTTTTGACTCCACACACATGCTGACCTTTCGAATTTAAATATATGTGTTTCAATATGTATTTATATACTATGATTTAAAAGAAGTATATAACAGTATATTAGTTGTCAGGTGGTTATTTACAATTCATCATCGAAAATGTAAAAGAAAAGATTATGCATCATGTGAGACTATACTGAAATTAGAATTATTTTAAATTCAAGATAGAGAAGATGTTTGACTGTCTCCTATATACTAGATTTCATGCAAATATCAATGAGTAAAAACGTGTACTTGTCTTCAAGAAACAAATCTATTCAAGACATTTTTAACCTAACTTTTAAAATTTCTTTTATTAGGGCCGGGCGCGGTGGCTCAAGCCTGTAATCCCAGCACTTTGGGAGGCCGAGACGGGCGGATCACGAGGTCAGGAGATCAAGACCATCCTGGCTAACTCAGTGAAACCCCGTCTCTACTAAAAAAATACAAAAAAAAAAAAAAAAAAAAAAAAAAACTAGCCGGGCGAGATGGCGGGCGCCTGTAGTTCCAGCTACTTGGGGGGCTGAGGCAGGAGAATGGCGTGAACCCAGGAGGTGGAGCTTGCAGTGAGCTGAGATCCGGCCACTGCACTCCAGCCTGGGCCACAGAGCCAGACTCCGTCTCAAAAAAAAAAAAAAAATAATAATAATAATAAAAATAAATAAATAAAAATAAAATTTCTTTTATTGATCTAGCATTTAAAAATTTTCAACAATATAATCTTGTGGTATTTTTTATCACTGGTTGTACTTAACTCTTCACCAAAGCTCTACTATTATCATCAAAATTATTTGAAATGTAAATATTTGATTGAAATATTTTAACTCTAACAGTGGTGACTATTTTAACAGTAGTGACTCTATTTTAAATGGCATAGTTTTACTCTCACAGCAAGGATACAATGTATTATATTTAATTGTTCTATTTTAAAATATATTTAAACTTTTTATGAGCATTTGATAACATTTCAGTCGACAGAAACCCTTATTCAAGTCTCACTCTTTAACTGTTTTCCTGTCTATTTTCAGCTATGACTGATACTGCTCCTCTTCCATTATCTAGTCCTTCCTTCTCATCTTGAAGACCACAGTCCTCCAAACCCGTTGGAACTCAACATGCCTATGTTTGGACAGTCTGGACAATGAGTTATAAGGAAAGCAAAATATTAAGCAATGACTTATAGAAACCATTCTCAAAAAACAGCAAGCATACACCCATATTCTTGCTTTTTCTGCCCTTCTACCCTGTTGCTTGAAATAGAGATGCTGTCATTTGTGAACTGAGGTTAAGGTCATACCATGGAACAATGGGGTGCCTGAGTCCCTGACACTGTGGTGCAATCTGCAAAACTGCATATTTGACTTTTAACTGAGGGAAGGAAGAATGGCTTTGTTTATGATCCTCTTACTTTAGTTTTTTTTCCTTTTTTAAAATTTCATTAAAATTTTAACATGGTATTTGGAAAATATAAAAACAATTAAAAATCATATATATCAAAATAATTTTTAAAATCCTTTTTAAAGATACTTAACTGTTCTAATCCTAAATGAAAGAAAGTAATCCTAAATCAATACTGTTTTCCCTCCCATTTAGAAAAATCCCTGAAACTCGATTGAATTTTCTACAAGCACACTTAAAGGATCAACAATCAGTCTAAAATTCTAATTATTTCCTATCAAAATTCCTGTAGATAGATGTTCTGTTAGTTTATAGCCCAACTTTGTTGGAAATAATCTGAAGAAAAAAAATCAAAACCTAGAGAAGACTCATTCACTATTTAGAATTTTCTGGATTCAAAAATCTTTCAAAGTATATCACTCACTTTCATCATTTAACTTCATGGCTCTTAATGATATCACATATTTTTTTAAAATGGTGCTTCTGTTATTTTCTGCAAAATGTCATTCTGCATAAACTTTACTGCAAAATAGACCTATCACTCTTTCTCCTTCTCTCCATTATATTGTTTACCCTGTTTTTATAAATTTCTTTATCTTTAAAAAAAATCCATTTGAAAAACTGTAACTTGTGATATCCTGTTTTCTAAAACCACTATTTTAAATCTAGTCTTTCAGTGTTGTTATTTATCTGGAATTTTGTTTCCCCATTTCCTTAAATGATGTGAACTTTGGGGATTGGTTGATGATTCTTCTGCTGTCATTCAGTATTACAAAAGGAAACTGATATTGGCATACATATTCCAAATACAGCTTTTCATAGTACCTGTGTGATAGCTCCCTCTCACTATTTTTAATCTTTTATATTCTAAAGATTTAGAACCAATCCTTAAATAGTGAGAAAGTTAGAACATAATCTAATACAGAATCAATCACATTCAGGACACCCTGAATGCAAATACTTCATAATCCAGTTTTACAATTTAATGGACATGGTTTAGCATGGCACCTCTCAGATCTGATATATCTTGTTGTGCTTAAAATTTGCCTTACACTTTCATTTAAAGTTACTGTGTTCTCCACTCACCACATGTATAAAATATTCTATTTTTCTCTTAATGTTTTACAAACCGATAATTTTCGCTATCAGTAGTGGATCTTTTTATAACTCACCCTATGTCCCCCAAAATATACCAATAATATAATGATTAGATTAGGAAACTTGGCATCTTTTTAAAAGACATGCTTTCTTTTCTTTTCATTTTAAATTTTATTATATTGTATTTTGTCAGGCACAGTTTAGCCTAATATAAACCAATTTAAAGCAAAAATGCCTTTCTTGCTGTCATCATCTCCCTCACCCACATTAGCACTGTTGTTCTGTTTAAAGATGGTATATATTCTTTCACAATATTGTCAAGGAACTCTGCAAAATAAACCACAAGGCCACATTTTTATTTTTAAACAGAGTGACCCAGGAAAAGTTCATTTCTTTTAAAGTTTAGTTATTTTGTCTATTCATTGAGGTTTTCTTGCCCGGTGGCTTTCTTCCTGTAGTATCTAGTATCTACCTGTCTTGATTAGGAATTTTCCAAACAATAGCAGGATGTTCTGAGATAAATGCCAAATCACTGTGGATTTATTCATGTTGTAACAGACTATCTCAAGCCAAAACTACTTTGGATTTTAAGGGCTTGCTATAAAATGTTGGTCAGATGAACTCTGGACAGGTGGATTGCTGAGTTTTTCAAGCCTGTTTTAAAGGGTTTGAGCTCAGTCCTTATCTGCATTGGGCTAGAATACACTAGGTTCCTTTGAAATTCACAGGATTTTAATTAGGCTTCAGGCCCCTACATTTTAAAAAATAAAGTGCTAAATAAAGTGCTAAATATGATGGTGTCTTGATTATTAGATTAGAAACATTATAAAGCAGGTGAAAATTAAATTTAATATCAAGGCATTAAATGTTTGCAATTCTCACTGGAAAGCATAGAAACAAGAGCCTTCACTGCAAGAAGACTGTTTCATGTGCCTTTAAATTTGAAAATTCCTATAAATTGAACGAGAATGTCAGGAGAATGCATCTGTTTAGCAACTTGCAGTTTGGGGAATACTCTGTAAGAATACTACATTAGCATCAAAATGGCAATCTGCAGATAGGAAGGACATTATAGTGGTTTACAAAGTCTCACCCTCTTTCACTTAACAATATGAAGGCAGCACCAGAACGATCTGGGTTGGAAGTTGTTGGATGTCTGTATTCTGATATTACTGCTGCTGATTGCGAAGCAAAAAGAAATAAAGAAGAGAAAAAAGTTCTCTGTATACGCCCTCCAGCTGAAGGCAACACCAAGCTTGACAAGTCAAAGAGATACCATTGAATTATGAGTGTTCAAAGCCCACTTAATAAGTAACTGGGATTAGCGCTCTCTTTTAGGAATGCTGCCTTGAGTTCAGGCTCTATTTGTGGAAGAGAAATGAAAAATAACAGAAGCTGCTCGGTAAATGATAAAGAAATAGAAAACAAGAAAAAAAGCCTAGAGCTCAAGTCGGGGAAGTTGGCGTAAGCCTAAAGTGTAAGTTCCTTTTCATAAGCAGTGAAATGTGTAAAAACCATTTCTCAATGTCTCTATGTACAAAATGTACCAATGTTATGCCACCTGTGCATTTATAATCAAAGGTAAATGCCATGATAACATGATGGTCTTGAGGCATATGGCATTTTGCATTGGAGAAAAACACCATTCATTTACAGCACTGTTTAATAAATTAAATTTGCCTGAAAAATTGGGCATCTATAAATGCATTTGTTCTTTCCCCACGTCGGTCCATTTTTTCCACAGGGAGCAAAGATTTGCTAATTGTGTCATGAATGTAATGGAATCTTGAAGGCACCTTCCTAAGAATATGACTTGCTTTCTGTCAACCTTTTGACCCTGTTCCCAGTACACTTGGTTTTAATCATAATGTGCTTCCATCCAGAAGACTCTAGGTCATTCCCAACAGAATAGGTAAAAGCACTATCTTACCACTTGGAGGGCAGGCTACACTGGAACATTTTAAATAATCATAACTCATATTTTAATGGGGATTTACAGTTAACAACGTGCTATCATTAGCATTATCTCATTTGATTATAGGCTGGTTTGCCACTGTGTGTCTTGCATTTAATAGGAACTCAGGAAGTATTTGTGGATTGATTAACTATATAATCTTCTTGCTAATGCAAGCAGTGACATGTTCAGTAACCCTGGTTACATCATTACCTCAGCTGTCTGGTCCGTCATGATAATTTCCACAGGGAAACAGCTTCTGTGAACAAACACTACAGCCTTATGGAAAAAGTAGGAAGGTTTATCCGGGCAATTAGATAACGGTGTGACTTTGTATGTTGTGCAAAGGCAAAAGCTGCTGCTTTGTTTACCTGGTGTACCAAATTCTATACCACAGCCACTCAGAAGCCATGGCTTGTCCCATTAATATCCCAGTCACAGTGATTTGTTCTTACAACGTTTTTCATCATGCTAAGCAATACTTAAGTGTGCTTTGGCATCAGATTGCTTTCGGGTTTTGTTCCATAATGTTTTCATTAAATGTGTATGCTAAAAGAAGAATGAGTCAGGGAACAGAAATTACCATTGGAAAATTGTAGCCAGGCAAGCCTCATAAATAATGCTTTGTTTTTGCTGCTGATGTCAATCCAGGCTTGCCTTTCAATGCCTATCTTTGTTATTCTGAATGCTGTAGTTGCTAGCACTAGAACTAGTACTCACTCTCCCTTTTTGTAAGAAAACAGAAAGATTGTTGATGAAACCATTACTGAAGATCAAAAATTTGTTTTGCCACAGAAAAAAAAATCTCAGGATATAAATAAATGCAAAATAGAGGAAAGTGTAAGTTTCTTTACTTTCTATAACAAAATAAAACAAAACAAAAATTAGAAGAAAAGGGAAAATAGAATGGTAAACCAAGTGGAATGTTTGTCTCACAAAGTGCAATAAATAGCCTAAGTAGCAATAAATAAGAGGTATTTGTTTTTAAATATGTATATATATATGTATATTTTGAGACAGTGTCTTGCTGTATCACACAGGCTGGAGGGCAGTGGCACGATCTTGGCTCACTCCAACCTCCATCTCCTGGGCTCAAGCCATCCTCTCACCTCAGCCTCCTGAGTAGCTAAGACTACAGGTGTGCACCACCATGCCTGCCTAATTTTTTTTATTTTGTGTAGAGAGGGATTTCACCATGTTGCCCAGTCTTGTCTCAAACTTTTGGGCTCAAGTGATCTGCCCACTTTGGCCTCCCAAATTGCCGGGATTACAGGCATGAGACACCACGTCTGGTGCTAAAATATATTATTGAGAATAAAAGTCCTTTAAAAAGTCATTTGAATCATTTTAAGATGCATAATTCTTTTTTCTTTTTTTTTTATTTTTAGAGACAGGGTCTTGTACTGTTGCTCACACTGGAGTGCAGTGGCATGATCATACCTCACTATAGTCTTGAAATCCTGGGTTCAAGTGATCCTCCTGCCTCAGCCGCCTAAGTAACTGGGACTGTAGGCACATGCCACTGTGCTCAGCTAGAGATGCATACTTTCATACAAAACAATCTCACAAGAAATATGGGAGAACACATTAAATGATACATGCTTAGTCTTCAGGTGCTTGCACTGTGTCACTTAACCATGAGCTTAGGAAATACTCATTATTCCCTCATGGTAGACACCATTAAGGTGACCTCTCATTGAGTCACCCTTGTGTGATCTCTTAAACTAGAGAGCAGGAGAAACCTATGATTGGCTTCATGACAATAGAATGTGGCCAAAAAATGCATATTTATTACATAAGAAGGTTAATTTTATGTGTCAACTTGACTGGGCTAAGGAATGCTTAGATAACTGATAAAATGTAATTTCTGCATGTGTCTGTGAGGATGTTTCTGGAAAAGATTAACATTTCAATCAGTAGACTGAGTAAAAAAGACCCACTCTCAGCAATGTAGGAAGGCATCATCAAATCTGTTGAGGGCATTAATAGAAAAAAAAATGTGGCGGAAGCATAAAAATTCTCTCTTCCTTCTTGAGCTGGGACATCTGTCTTCTCCTGTCATTGGCTGTGGAAGTTCCTGATTCTTGGGCCTTTGGACTCTGAGATCTACACCAGTAATCCCGGTGTCCCTCCCTTCCTACTCCAACTGAATTACACCACTGGCTTTCCTGGTTCTCTCACTTGAAGAGAGCATATTGTGGGATTTCTTGGCCTTCAAAATCATGTGAGTCAATTTCCATAATAAATTTCCCATAGTCTCTGTGTGTGTGTGTGTGTGTGTGTGTGTGTATTTTTATATATCTCCTATTTGTCCTGTTTCTGTAGAGAATCCTGACTAATGTACAGTTTGTTGTTGTTGTTGTTGTTGTTGTTTGTTGTTTGTTTTGAGATGGAGTCTCGTTCTGTCGCCCAGGCTGGAGTGCATTGGCTCATCTTGGCTCACTGCAAGCTCCGCCTCCCAGGTTCACGCCATTCTCCTGCCTCAGCCTCCCAAATAGCTGGGACTATAGGCTCCCGCCACCACGCCTGGCTAATTTTTTGTGTTTTTAGTAGAGACGGGGTTTCACTGTGTTAGCCAGGATGGTCTCGATCTCCTGACCTCGTGATCCACACGCCTTGGCCTCCCAAAGTGCTGGGATTACAGGCATGAGCAGCTGTGCCTGGCCTAATACACAGTTTTAAAAGACTACAGGGAGAGATTCCCTAGATGGTTTTAAAGAAGCAAGCACATGTGTTGGGAACTGCCTCTGGAGAAGACTTCATGGCAAGGAACTCTACACAGCTTCTAGGACCTGAGGAGGCCTATAGCCAATAGTCAACAAGAAGCTGGAACCCTAAGTCATTCAGCCATAAGAAATAAGTTTTGCCAATAACCTAAATGAGTTTGAAAACAGATTTTTCCCTAGTCATGCCTCCATATAAGAACACAACCTGGTGGGAATATTGGCTGCAGCAGCTTCTGTGACTCTGAGCGCAGTACTCAGCTAACCTATGCCTTAACTCAGACCACAGAAACTGTGAGATAAAAAATATGGATACCTTTTAAGCCCCTAAGTGTGTGGCAATTTCTACGTGGCAATAGAAAATTAACATCCCCAGTGTGATTATTAGAGTAGGTAGGCAGGCAGACATATGCAGGGCAGGACAGGCCCCTCCCCACCACCAGGAACTTTAGGTGACCATCAGGTGATGGTCAGGTGGTTGTTAACTGTATCTCTAAATAATAATTGGTCGCAGTCAGCACCAAGGAAAGGCAATGGAAAAAAACACCTGAAACTGGTGATAAGCAGCTTCCTGATAAGATCTCAGGAGTTAGGCAAGTGGGCTCAAGCGTGGGCCTTTAGAGGCAAAATTGTGGAGTTTAAGTGGCATATGACCTTCTAGAGACATTTGACTGGTCAGGGAAGAATGCCTCAAGTGAGCATGCATACACCTCCAGTAAACACACTGCACATGTGGCCCCTTCCAAGTGCTGGCAGGCCACTGCGCATGTGAACAGCCCATCTCAAGGGAAGAAGCAGGGGAGGACTAAACGCAGACCCTGGAAGAATGCCAACATAGAAAACCCCAAGTCAAGAATCAAACCTCATACTTGATCTCTCAAGTCATCTGATTGGCCCTCTTCCAAGTGTACTTTACTTCCTTTTATTTCCTGCTCTAAAGCTTTTCAATAAACTTTCCCTCCTGCTCTAAAACTTGCCTCAGTCTCTCATTCAGTCTTAGGCCCCTCAGTCAAATTCTTTCTTCTGAGGAGTCAAGAATTGAGGTTGCTGCAGACCCATGCGGATTTGCCACTGCTATTAATAACATGATCAAGTTGAACAGAATGACAACATTTGTAGGGCCTATGTAGCACTGCTACCACAGAGCAGTAGAATTTAGAGAATGGCCTTTCCAGAACTGACTGACTTTCTGCAGAGTAAAATAAATGGTAGTACCATTTTAAGATTAAAGAAGATAAATTTTAAAAGGTGGAATTACTTATGATTTCCAGCAAAATGAGAGTGAAGTATTTAGAGTTATAAATATTAATGTAAATATATATTATAAATATATTAAATGATAATTATATAAGGCTATTTGAAAACCTAAATCAGTATATAAATTATTAAATTTATACTATTGGAAAAGAGAAAGTAATGTGAATTATTGGATGTTTAAAAATCTTCATTGAGTAAAATTTAAAGTAGCAGAATCTTAAGACTGGTTACAGATGCATAATAACTAAAGAACAATTGAATTATCTTCGGTATGCATTGTCTATGAAAGGGCTGAAAAAACTCACTAAGCAAATGTTCCCAGTTTTCATAAAGTATAGATAATAAGAATTTTGCAATAAATGTTCACAAAACAGAATTTGGTTGGACATGAGGGAAAGCCCCACTGGAAACAATATTTGCTAAAAATTATAGAGCTACTGAAAAAGATGAAGAACTGCTGTTTGTTGGATGGAAGAATGAGCTAGTTGCCATCCATACTAGGCAATACATAAATCTATTTCTTCAGCTCCTCCGGTGACAGGACACCCCATGGCTCCTCCACTGGAAGTGCTGCCCACAGACTCTGGAGCAGAGGTGGAGGCTGGTTGTGAGTACGGGTTCTGGTGCTGTAGGTTGGGGCCAACCCTGTGGAATTGCCAGGGTCTGAAGTTGAACAGGTTCTCTTAAGGCTGGAGACCAGTTGAGGCTGGGAACATGGGGAAAACAGGTCAAAGTGGGGTGCTTATCTCGATCACCCTGGAGTTGGAGAGTTCTAATTGGTGGTCCCTACCTAGCATGGTCTGACAGTGGTTATGATGCCAATACTTGAAGGGCATTGGACTTCCTGTGTCTCATGTCCATTGGAACACAATAAAAGTGTCTTACTGCTATTGCTCCTCAGAGGAAAAATAATCTTATTCGTACTTTCAAAACATTTTGATGATAAATTCCAAAGCATATATAAAGAAAATGCTTTGCCTTGAAGACCTGAAAATGTGGACTGACTTATTAAGGAAAAGCTTTGTATTTGGTGACTTCTGCTTACCCTCTCTGTTGAGAACACTCATGGCTTTGAATGACCTTGCTGAATTTCTTTTGCACAGCCCCCTTATTCACTTTCCAGTCTTCTCAGATTCTGTCTCATAGTTTCTCAGGTTTGTTATCTTGGATAAATTACCTACCCCATTTCTCTTTTCTCAAGTACCTCACGGAAATGAGGTCAGGATAAAATATGGTCATAAATACATAATAGAGGTACTCAACCTTTTCATCCTCTTCCCTCTACAAATATACAGTTTTGGATTATGATTGTATTCACCTCAGAAGCCCAAATGTTTCCCTCTAAAGCTCTTGGCTGTGAGGGCTTCAGCTTTCTTTCAGGATTCTGGAGGAATAAAAGCTTTACTGTACCACAGTAAATTCAATTTAAAAAATGAATTCTTACATATGTTCAACACTGATACTTTTTAAATTTTTCAAGAATTACCTATAAACCTAAAGAAACTGCAGTTGACCTTTGTACGTCAAATACACAATTAAACGTTTGGAAGGTCAATGGTGTTTTTTAATTTTCCACTTTTTATATTTTGTCATATGAACAATTATAGGGTCCTAAAAGTGGTTAAAAAGTGTCTGGTGTTTCTTGGATTGCTGACTTTCACAAAGTCAACATTTGAAAGGCTATCTACATTCTCTTTTTAAGGTATTCACTGTCTTCCCCCACTACCTGTAATTCTCTTAACAAATGTTTATATAAGTGTATCTTTTAGCAATATTTCTTTATTACAGCTTAAGTTTTCATCTTTCCCACTTTCCTAGTAATGAGATGGTAAGACAAAAAAATTTTTTCTCCAAAATGTCAAATGATAAGTAGACTCACATCCACCAACTAGATTATAATGAATACAGGAAATCAAGGTCTTATGTCAATGAAAAGTTTTATAGTATCCCTTCAAAGATTAGCAAAGCACTTTTCCAAGATATAATTCTGATTATATAAGATCAGTAAAAATTAGTGTTCTCATCTGACTGAAGTTTACTGACAACAAGCATCCCAAAAGCCTAATAAAATGTTTCAAATTCAGTTGACACAGTGATTCTGTAACGTTGTCATTACCCCACCCCATGAGGTTTTTGACTGGCTTCTCATGACTTCTATAGGCTGCCAACACAAATTCTGTGATACAGAAGATAGAAGAAAGACACAATTTAGAAACATATCTCTGGTCCAGCAAGCCCTGTAGCCGAAGCACAGAGAAAAACAGACTGAGAATAAATTGCTCTCTGCATCAGGCATGACCATGATTTGGATAATGAAGCACTCTGGAAGCACTTAAAGACTGGACTCAGAAGAGCTAAAATGCCAAGGCTAAAATTCTGATTGGTGATGCTGCTTCCCCCAAATCAAGGCTTTCTTCATTGTCAGAACCTTCAATCTATGAATTCATTTGTTTTTAATTGAGCCTATCTGTTTATCTGGCACTGGCGTGGCCATTTTCTCTTGTAATATAAATATGTTAAAATTTGAAGACAAATCTGAAGCTCCTCAAAGTTTTCTTTCAACACATCTTTTAATCAAAAGATTGAAAAAGTTTTCAGTTCATTTTCTGATATGCATGGTATTTTTTGATATTTTCATTAGTATTTTTTAGTTGTATCTGCATATTTTTATTATTTTATTTTAATTAAAAATAAAAGTTGCATATATACATTACATGCAGCATGTTTTGAAATATGTATACTGTGCATTGTGGAAAGACTAAATAAATGTACATTACATACATGCTTTTTGTGTTAAGAACATAAAATCTGCTCAGCAATTTTCAAGAACACAATGCGTTCATATTAACTATAGTTATAATGTTGTACAATAGATTACTTAAACTTTTTCCTCCTGTCTAACTGAAGTTTCATATCCTTTGACCAACATCTACACTCCACTGTTAATTCCTGGTAAACACCAGTCTACTCTCTACTTCTGTGAGTTGAAACTTTTAAAATATAAGATCATGTAGAATTTGTCTTTCTGTGCCTGGCTTAGGTCACTGAACATAGTGTCCTTCAGGTTAATCTATGTTGTTACAAATGACAGGATTTCCTTCGTTGCATACTATTCTATGTTGTATACATATCACATCTTCTTTATCCATTCCTCTAATGATATTCATTGCATCATTGTTCACAAATAGCCAATCTGTGGAATCTTCATTACTTTTTGTCCTTTCATGTATCTACCTTTTTTCCCAATTAAAGTAGGTTGAGAGAGAGAGAGGAAATGAAGGTTGGTCATGGAGGGGGAGAGAGAGAGAGACCATGTAAGATTAGGGAAGTAACAGAGAAATAGAAGATTATGTCTCTTTTTTAGTTTTGTATCTTATCTGGAGTGAATATTTAGCCCCAAATTCCAGTTTTGGAGGGGCGTGGTAGTGAATAATGAGATCATCATCAAACCCAAGGAACTAGGAAAAAAAAAGATGAAATAAGAATAAAAGGAAATAGCAGGCAGAATTGGCAAAATGGAAGAGACAGAAGCAAAAAGAAAGCAAGTTAGCAAAGTAATAGTAACATCCAACATTTATTGAGGGTTATCTATGTTCCTATCATTCAATGTTCAAAACAATCTTGAGAATTCTGAGCCTTAGTTTTGCAGATAAAGATACTGAGTCCCAGAGAGTCAAATAACTACTTAACTACTATGTGGCAAAACCAGGATCTGCCAATATGGCTGTGTGATCCCAGTGTGCCAGAATGCCATCATTATATTATCTATTCTTATTCTATTACAGTTTCTGATTTTCTCAAGAATCTTTCTTTGGCTGTCATAATAAATACAACTCATAATAAATAAAATTTCATCAGGGGTAAAGAATCACATAGTTTCCAGGAACAACTGCCAAGGCATATTAATGCATGGCTAACCTTTCATGTAACCTTAGCTATAAATTTACATAAACTAACAGCCTGGTTTCAAATTCTTAGACTTTTAGTTTTATAAACATTAATACCCTTTCACACCTGAATGTGTTCTAGTCATTTTAGGGAAAAAATTAAATTTTCATCAGTTGATAGACCTTAAAATTATATTATCTAAAACTTAAAGTTTATTATAACTAATATTAAGAATTTAAATGCTATGGGCCTTTCTAGATATTCTGAAGATGTATTTGTTAATTCTTTAAGTGAATCACAGGACAAAATTAAAGCATGCAATTGGAAACAAGTATTTCAGAATTCCATAATATATTCAGCTTTTGAGATTGACACTGCTATCTTTATGTGTATTAAGCAATAAATAAAAGATTGGGGAAGATTTTAGATTTATGATGTATCAATTAGGTGATAAGCAAATCTCTAAAGATTTCATGGAATTTTGATAAGAATTCAGGGTTTCTGGG
The DNA here is from genome assembly GCF_037993035.2 of Macaca fascicularis. Taxonomy (NCBI): domain Eukaryota; kingdom Metazoa; phylum Chordata; class Mammalia; order Primates; family Cercopithecidae; genus Macaca; species Macaca fascicularis. The sequence goes on along the minus strand of NC_088380.1, from coordinate 88,531,512 downwards.
ACTTATTAGGATTCTATCTCAAACCAAATACATTTTTAGTTAAAAAAAAAATTCACACAATATCCTATGAGACAAAGCTCTTACATATAAATTGGCATAAGTGTTACTCATAGTTGGGATGACAAATGCTTTTCTTGTATTGGTAATCATTCATTTACTCATTAACTATTAAGTACCTTTAATGCAACTAGCCTAAGGCTCAGGCAACGAAGACAGATATATGAATAAGATACAGCCACTTCCTCTCCAATAACACACATTCTCATAATGGAAATGCCATGTTAAAAGTAATTACACTTCTGAGAAGTAAGTGCCAATAGAGGATATGGATAGGATCAGACTTGGAGGATAGTAGCTTCTGCCAGAGGTAAGGGCATTGCCAGGAAATTTTCTTGAGAAGAAATGACATATTAGCAGATTTTCAGTATATTAAATCAATGAAATAAATTTTATACAATTTCTAACTCAACAACGCTTCGCTGTTTGCTAATGTTCTAAAAATAAACTCTTGAAAGTCCTACCTCTTATTTCTCCCAAGTACTACAGCTTAACATTCTGAAAAACACTCTAAAAGCTGTTATGTTTGAGAGCTAAAGACAGAAACCACATGATTATCTCAATAGATGCAGAAAAAGCCTTCGATAAAATTCAACATCCCTTCATGTTAAAAACTCTCAGTAAACTAGGTATTGAAGGAACGTACCTCAAAGTATTAGTCATATATGACAAACCCACAGCCAGTATCATACTGAATGGGCAAAATCTAGATGAATTCCTCTTGAAAACCAGCACAAAACAAGGATGCTTTCTCTCATCACTCCTATTCAACATAGTATTAGAAGTTGTGGGCATTCTGACCAGGGCAATCAGAAAGAGAAAGAAAGAAAGGGTATTCAAATAGGCAGGGAGAATGTCTAATTATCTTTGTTTGCAGATGACATAATTTTATATCTACAAAACCCCATTGTCTCAGTCTAAAAGCTTTTTAAACTGATAAATTCAGCAAATTCACAGGATACAAAATCAATCTGCAGAAATCACTAGCATTCCTATACACCAACAACAGGCAAGCAGAGAGCCAAATCATGAATGAATTCCCTTTCATAACTGCTACAAAAGAATAAAATACTTAGGAAGACAGCTAACAAGGAAAGTGAAGGACGTCTTCGAGAAGAACTGTTAACCACAGATCAAGGAGATCAGAGAGGACACAAACAAATGGAAAAACATTCTATGCTAACAGGAAGAATCAATATCATGAAAATGGCCATACTTCCCAAATTAATTTGTACATTGAATGCTATTCCCATTAAACTACTATTGACATTTTCCAAAGTATTAGAAAAGCTATTTTAAAATTCATATGAAACCAAAAAAGAGCTCGAATAGCCAAGACCATATTAAGCAAAAAGAACAAAGCTGGAGGTATCATGCTACTTGACTTCAAATTACACTACAAGGGTACAGTAATCAAAAAAGCATGGTACTGGTACAAAAACAGACACATAGACAATGGAACAGAATAGAGAACTCAGAAATAAGACTACACACCTGCAGCCACCTAACTTTGACAAACATGATAAAAACAAGCAATGGGGAAAGCATTCCCTATTCAATAAATGGTGCTCACAGAACTGGGTAGCCATATACAGAAAATTGAAACTGGACCCATTCCTTACACCGTATACAAAAAATTAACTCAAGATGGATTAAAGACACAAATGTAAAGCCAAAAACTGTAAAACCCTGGAAGACAACCTAGGCTACACCATTCAGTACATAAGCATGGGCAAAAATTTTATGACAAAGACACCCAAAGCAATTGCAACAAAAGCAAAAATTGACAAACGGAATCTAATTAAGCTAAAGAGCTTTTGCACAGCAAATGATACTATCATCGGTTTGAACACACAATCTACAGAATGAGAGAAAAAATTTGCAGCCTCTATTCATCTGACAAAGGTCTAATATGCAAGGTCTACAAGAAATGTAAACAAATTTATAAGAAAATGAAACACTAAAAAGTGGGCAAAGGACATGAACAGACACTTCTCAAAAGAAGACATTTATGCGGCCAGCAAGCATATGAAAAAACGCTCATTATCACTGATCATTAGAAAAATGCAAATCAAAACCACAAAGAGATACCATCTCATGCCAGTCAGAATGAAAATTACCATAAAGTCAAAAACCAACAGATGCTGGCAAGGTTGCAGGGCAAAGGGAACATTTTTCCACTTTTGGTGAGAGTGTAAATTAGTTCAACCATTGTGGAAGACAATGTGGCAATTCCTCAAATATCTAGAGGCAGAAATACCATTTGACCCAGCAATCCCATCAGTGGGTATATACCCAAAAGAATATAAGTTATTCTATTATAGAGATACATGCATGCATATGTTCATTGCAGCTCTGTTCACAATGGCAAAGACATGGAATCAATCCAAATGCCCATCGATGACTGACTAGATAAAAAAGATGTGGAACATATATACCATGAAATACTATGTAGCCATTAAAAAGAATGAGATCATGTCCTTTGCAGGGACATGGATGGAGCTGGAAGATGTTATCCTCAGGAAACTACTGCAGGAACAGAAAAAGCAAACACCAAATGTTCTCACTTATAAGTGGGAGCTGAATGATGGAACACATGGACACATGAGGGGGAACAACACACATTGGGACACCTCAGGGGTTGCGATGGGGGAAGAAGAGCCTCAGAAGAATAGCTGAGGGATGCTGGGCTTAATACCTAGGTGATGGATTGATCTGTGCAGCAAACCACCATGACACATGTTTACTTATGTAACAAATCTGCACATCCTGCACATGTACTCCTGAACTTAAAATAAAAGTTAAAGAAAAAAGAAAAAAGAAGCTGTAATGTTTGTTTTGATGAAAATAAGCTAATCCTTGTATAACTTTCCATGGAAAAGTCATTGTTTTCTTCAAATGTGAAGGATTCCTTTTGTTAATAATCAAAGAGATTAAATTATGGAAATATTCATTTGCTGTAAATGAAACTTCTGGGGCAAGACTTATACTACACCCACAAGAGAGCACCCTAGGAATGTCTGACCCTGAGATTTGCCTAGTGAGGAGCCTATACGCAGTTTTTCACTTTCAGAGGAAAGAAGTCTTATTCTAGATCCTCGAGGAATCACCACACTGTCTTCCACAATGGTTGAACTAATTTACATTTCCACCAACAGTGTAAAAGCATTCCTATTTCTCCACAGCCTCGCCAGGATCTATTGTTTCTTGACTTTTTAATAATTGCCATTCTGACCGGCATGAGAAGATATCTCATTGTAGTTTTGATTTGCATTTCTCTAATGATCAGTGATGTTGAGCTTTTTTTCAAATGTTTGTTGGCCGCATAAATGTCTTCTTTAAAAAGTGTCTGTTAATAACCTTTGCCCACTTTTTGATACGGTTTTTTGTTTTTTTCTTGTAAACTTGTTTAAGTTCTTTGTAGACTCTGTATATTAGACCTTTGTCAGATGGACAGATTGCAAAAATTTTCTCCCATTCTGTAGGTTGCCTGTTCACTCTGATGATAGTTTCTTTTGCTGTGCAGAAGCTCTTTAGTTTAGCTAGATCCCGTTTGTCAATTTTGGATTTTGTTGCAATTGCTTTTGGCGTTTTTGTCATGAAGTCTTTGCTCATGCCTATGTCCTGAATGGTTTTGCCTAGGTATTCTTCCAGTGTTTTTATGCAAATCTGCACATTCTGAACATGTATCCTGGAACTTAAAGTAAAATAAACAATAACAACAACAAAAATAGGTTATAGGTTATGTCCCCATGCTATTCAGGCTTACTTAGCTTTACAAATACCCATTTTCTTTAAAAACTCATCTCTACTTCCTCACTCTCAAGGCTTCCCTAGCCCATATGTTGTTTTCATCTCTTGAAGCTTGTTTCATCTCAACAGGCTAATCGAATTTCTTCTGTATGTGCTCTCCTAACTTTATGCAATTTCTATTTTCAATAAATTCAGCTAAACTGTCCCAGCTTATTGGCTATAGGCATATTCAAAACAGCATTTAGCATAGCCACAAATGCAACTCAGATTTTATTCTACAGAATTACGAATGTTAGTTTTATTTTTATTTCTCTAGAGAAGATGCTCTAACAGATATACATTAATTTGAAGAATTTCTTAAAGCTGTAAAGAATGAATTTTAAAAAACTTAACTTTTTCAGCATATTAAAAGGAAGAATAAACTGATTAACAAAGTCATGGAATTTGAGAATATGACAAGGCCAATATAATTCCTTCCAACCCCTTTATTTTACAAATGGAGAAACTGAGACTCAAAGAGTCCTATTACCTAAATGTTTCTTCAGTGTAATGTAATACTTTAAACTTGGTAACTCTATGTTTATGGCATTAACTTCACACTTTATTCAAATATGTTTAATTTTTATAATTCAAATTTTTATAATAGAGTTGGAATTATTTTTCATGGCAATTTTTTTGAAGTTTTTCAGTTATTGGCAAAATGCAAAAACAAACAAACGAAAAGCACCTTCTCCAAAAGACTGCTTTTAAAGAGCCAATATAACTTTTTTCCTTGTACTAAATGTTGCTGAGTGTTTTCAATCTATTTTATAGATGGATAGCTCATCAACAGCAACTCAGTGGAAAAAAGAAATAAATAAGCAAAGCATTTAAAATCTGTAGATATGTTGGACTTGATAATAAATATATCTCCTCTTTTATTCTTAATGTAAGAGTAAGAAAAAGAGTAAAACATAGAGTAAAGACTGTTTTCTTTCACCTTTTCCAAAAAGATTTGAAATAATTTACTAAACGACATGGAGAAAGGCCATATAAGAGAGGAAATAAGCATTCCAAGAAAATTAAAGAAGGAAAACAATACAATGAAGTCAGGAATCAAGCACATTCATACAATTTATGTCTTAACACAGCACGTTTCTGTAGTTAACAGCAAGAATTCTGACATTTCATTTTTCCACTTTTTGTAACATTCACCGCATTTTCGTAAAAATCGCATTAGGTTACAGTGCAATCAAACAATATTCTTTGAATTAAGCCTCCTGCTACTTTTATTTTTAACCAAGACTGAAGAAAAAAAAAATGCTGATTCCCTTTAGCTGCATGTTCTGCAGGTTTGCTACTTTTTTAATGTGAAGAAATAAAAATTTTTCCACTAAGTAGTAATAGTTATCCAGAGTAAATATTTACATTCTTCTCAGAGGCAGTCAACCAAGAGAACTATGAACAACAGTTTATCAGAAATATTAGCTAAATAAAAGAGTATTATTAACTTATTTTTAAAATGTAATTCACACCGCCGATCTCAGCAAGACAACTCTTTCCATTTTTAAAATTACTAAAATTATATATGTATATATAAAATATCAAATATATGGATAGTATTCTATATATATATTATTTAAATATGTATATATTTGCAAACATATAACAACTAAAAGAAAAATTGAACAAATGCTTATATAATTTTCACTCTCTGGAAAATGATGAATACCAAAATTTAGCTACCACATATTACATTTTATCTTGGACTTTTCATATGTTATGAACATTTAAAGTCTATTCTTTAATTGATTTTTATATTTAGCTGTTAACATTAAACATTTCTAAAAATGGGTAATCAGCCAACACTTATTTTGGATTTTGTGAAATTTTTTTTCAATATAAAATGCTTTTTATGTCAAATTTTATATTATTTCGCATCACATTAACATCAAACAGCTATCACTTAGTACTTACGATAGGGTATACAGATGGGATGATCTAATTTATTTCTCAACAGAAAAAGAATAAGCTTATGTTAGAAAGTGTGATTAAAATGTAACACTTGCTTGTTAGTGAGGCTGTGCAGAATAGATAAGAACTTGGAAAGTAGGTGCTAGGTGATAACCTATTATGCATATGCTCTCTAATTTGCCATGCCCAATCATTTTCAAATTGTGATCTCCCAAAGTAAAAATGGAACAGCTGTCATTAGTATCTAGCAAGGAAAAAAAGAGAGAGAGAGAATACATTTGACCTCAGGATTGTGGAAAAGGATAAAATCTAAGCTCAGCTTTCTCTAAGTTAGTTTTTTGTTGTTTTGTTTTGTTTGTTTTTTGACAGTCTTATTCTGTCGCCTAGGCTGGAGTGCAGTGGCACAATCTTGGTTCACTGCAACTTCTGCCTCCCAGATTCAAGCGATTCTCGTGCCTCAGCCCCCAAGTAGCTAGGATTACAGACGTACACCACCATGCCTGGCTAATTTTTGTATTTTTAGTAGAGACAGGGTTTTACCATGTTGGCTGGACTGGTCTCGAACTCCTGGCCTCAAGTTATCTGCCTGCCTCGACCCCCCAAAGTGGTAGGTTAGATTTCTAAGACTCAAATATATCATTGACTAGTAAAAATTTTAATCTTACCTATCACCAGGGATGGGGTAAAAAAATTATTTATTTAATAAAAATGTAGAGGTAAACATAATTATATCCAGAGAAACTAAGATACATAATGTTGAATGGATCTCTAATATTATCAAATAACTTTTTTAATGTTGTGAAATTGAAAAATAATACCATACATTTAATCAGTAATAAAGAAGACATGCTTCAGGAGAGAAATTGATTCTTTTATTTAAAATAAAATCAGTGTTTATGTTATAACAAAAATACCAATTATTTTGGAAGAATCGCAATGATAAAATATAATGTTATTAATTCAACACATATTTACTGACTTCTGTATTAGTTTTCTATTGCTATTTAACAAATTACCACAATCACAGTGGCTTAAAATAATGCCCATTTATTGGCTCACAGTTCTCTAGATCAGAAGTCCAGGCAAAGTCTACCTGGATTCTCAACTCAGGGTTTCAAAGGCTGAAATCAAAGTGTCAACTTGGCGGACTTCTCTGGCTCTAGGGAAGTATCTGGAAGATTCTTATCAAAATTGGTAGAATTCAGTTCCTTGCTGTTGTAGGATTAAGGTCTTCATTTCCTGACTGGCTGTCACCCAAGGGTCTCAGCTCCTAGAAGCTGCTCCCATTCCTTGTCACATAGCCCCAACCATCTCCAAGCCAACAACAGAGACAGTCCCTCATGTTAAATCCCTCATGTTTTAAATTTCTCTGACTTCCTGTGTCTCTGACTTCTCATATGAATAGATCAGGCCAGCCCAGATCATCTTAACTAACTGCAAGTGATTTGTGACCTTAATTTACATCTGCAAAGTCCTTTCACATCAGTACCTAGATTATTCTTTGATTGAATAACTGGGTCAAGATGTGTGTACATCAGGGGTTGGAAATTATAGGGGATATTATATAATCCTACTAGTGCAAGCACCTACTGTGCATTAATCTTTGTTCTGTGAACTGAGGGCCTAACAGTAAAGACAAAGACACAACCCTCCCTCTGGGAAACTTAGAAACATTTGGTGAAAGAAGAAAGTTTAAAAATTCAAGAGTTAATTATATTATACATTACATTATAAATTATTTAAAAAATTATTAATAAATATAGTGCTATTTCATAAATGATATTTTATATTGGGAAGTGGTAAGTGTAACACAGAAAAATATAGCAGGAAACAGGGAGGAGTTCTAAGTGGGTGGGCTAAAATTTTAAGCGGGATAGTTAAGGAAACCCCAGCTGAGAAGGTGATACTTCAGTTAAACAACAAGTCAGGTGATTGAGCAAGCTATGCAGATAACAGAAGAACATTTCAGAAAGAGAGAATGTAAATACAAAGTCTCCAAAGCAGAAGCATGTTTAGAATGTTTGTAGCGTTCAGGAACAGCAGGTAGCACTGTAGGGCTGGCAGAGAGTGAGTAAGGGCAAGAAGATGAGGAAGTATATTCAGAGAAGATACAGGGTGTATTAGTCCATTTTCACACTGCTATAAAGATAGTACCTGAGACTGGATAATTTATAAAGAAAGGAGATTTAATTGACTCACAGTTCCACATGACTGGGGAGGCCTTGGGAAACTTATAATCATGGCAGAAGGCAAAGGGGAAGCCAGGCATGTCTTACGTGGCAGTAGGCAAGAGAGAAGAACACAGAAGGGAACTGCCAAACACTTTTTAAAATCATCAGATCTTGTGAGAACTCACTCACTATCGTGAGAACACCATGGAGGAAACTGCCCCCATAATCTATTCACCTCCCACCAGGCCCCTTCCTTGACCCACAGGGATTGCAATTGGAGATTTGGGTGGGGACACAGAGCCAAACTGTATCACAGGGATATGGAGGAGGTGGGGTAGCAGATTGAATAAGACCTCATAACCCCTTGAAAGGACTTTGGCCTTTCTTCTAAGTAAAAAGAAAAGCTGTTGTAGGATGTGAATGAAGGTGTCACAAGATCTGATTAAGGATCATTCTGCTTGGTCAAAGATAGACTTCAGGGGTAAATAAGGGAGGCTGGTTTGGAGGTTACTATAAAAATTAAGGTGAAGGATGATGGTGAGTCAGAACATAATGGTAACCATGAATGTGATGAGAAGTAGTTACATTATGGATATATTTATAATGAAAACCCAATAAGGTTTTGACTTGAAGGAATGTAGGGTGTAAGAGGAAAGTGGAAATTAAGAATGATTTAAAAGGTTTTGACCTAAGCAACCGGGAGGATGAACTAACCAATTAGTGAAAGTCAGCATAATATATATGGAGCAGATGTGAGATGGAGAGAAAGCAGGACTTCAATTTTGGATATATTTATGAGATATGTAAGAGGAGAGACAGACAGTTGCATATATGAGCCTGAAGGTATCTATGAATTGTAGATGTAATCGTCTTGTCTGGTCTGTGTCTCTGATCAGTAAGTTAATGGTATTTAAAGCCATGAGACAAAATGAGATAACCAAGTAAATGAGTTTATGAAGTAAAAGACTGAGAACTGGACATTGGGATACCAATAATCAGAGTTTGGGAATATAAGTAAAAGATAGCAAAGGATTCTGAGAAATAGTGCTCAGTAAGGTAGGAATAAAATCATGAGAATATGATCTCATGTGTGCAAGTAAAATATATTTCAAATGAGAGAAAGTGTTATGCTCTGTCATATGCTGTTGATAGCTTGTCTTAGCCCATTTGTGCTACTATAACAAAAATATCAGACTGGATAATGTATAAATAACAGAAATGTATTTTCTCATAGTTCTGGAGGCTAAGACCAAAATCAAGGGACCAGCAATCAGTGTCTGATGGGAGCCTTCTTGTTGTGTCCTCACCTGCAGAAGAGTGAATGGTAAAAAGGGCCTAAGCTGCTGAGTGCAGGGGCTCACACCTGTAATCCCAGTACTTTGGGAGACCAAGGTGGGCAGATCTTCTGAGATCAGGAGTTCGAGACCAGCCTTGTCAACGTGGTGAAACCCCATCTCTACCAAAAAATTTAGCTGAGAGTGGTGGCAGGTGCCTGTAATCCCAGCTACTTGGTAGGCAGAGGCAGGAGAATCACTTGGACCCAGGAGACTGGTTGCAGTGAGCCCAGATCATACCACTGCACTCCAGTCTGGGCGACAAGAGTGAGACTCTGTCTCAAATAAATAAATAAATAAAAATAATAATAAAATTAAAATTAAAAAAGGCCTAAGCTAGTTCCCTCCAGCTTTTTTCAGTAGTATTTCTTTTTTTTTTTTTTTTTTTTTTTTGAGACGGAGTCTTGCTCTGTCCCCCAGGCTGGAGTGCAGTGGCACGATCTCGGCTCACTGCAAGCTCGGCCTCCCGGGTTCACGCCATTCTCCTGCCTCAGCCTCCTGAGTAGCTGGGACTACAGGCACCTGCCACCGCGCCCAGCTAATTTTTTTTTTTTTTTTTTTGTATTTTTAGTAGAGACGGGGTTTCACCGTGGTCTCGATCTCCTGACTTTGTGATCCGCCCGCCTCGGCCTCCCAAAGTGCTGGGATTACAGGCATGAGCCACTGCGCCCGGCCCCCTCCAGCTTTTTTATAGGGCAATAATCCATGAGGCGCCCTCATGACTTAATCACGTCTTCAAAGACTCCACCTCTGAATACCCCATGCTGAGGATTAAGTTTCAACATGAGTTTTGGAGGGGATACGTTTAAATCATAGCACAGGTCAAGTAAGATAAGAACTGAAATTGACCATTGGATTTTAATGTAGAGAACAATGTTTCCCTTAGCAACAATTTCATTTTGATTGGAGTAAATTTAAATGAGCAAAGAAGGAAAGAAATTGAAGGCAGAGGAATTTGGAGACAACTTTTTAAAAGAAATTTTACTGTAAAGGAGTTAGAACGAGTATTATAGGGCATATAAAGCAGTGAGGTCAAAATAAGTTGTTTTTATCTTACTGTTTTCTAAATTTCCTCAGCTGTCGCCTCCTCCAAAATAAGTTGTTTTTAAATGAGAAAAATAACAGCATGTTTGTCTGCTAATGGGAATGATCTTCTACAGTGTGAAGAGGGCAGAAAAACTGAAATAATATCCTTGATTAGGCTAGAGAGAACAGGATCTTATGCACAAGTGAAGGAGCTGACCTTGGTGGGGCATGGAGAGTCCATCCATCGTAACAGGAGTGAAGGCAGAAACATCTCAGTACAGATGCTGGTAATTGGGTAGATGTACTATGTGCTTATGGGTGCTTATTTCGATTGCTTCTATTTTCTCTCAAGTCAGATTATCAATTAATGTGCTGAAGATAAGAAAAGCCTAGTGGACTAGAAAGAGCACCCCTGAAATAATTAGAAGGACTGGATTCTCACTTGGCTGCCCTTAAACAACCCTATAGTTACTTTGAACAGTCAGGTGTAGCCTCTATGTCTCCATTCTGCTATCCACAAAAGGTGAGGATTTAAATAATTGCCTTCAGATCTCTTCCCATGTTGAAGTATTTAAAATATTAATATTTTAAATAGTAATATCATTTTTACTGGCATATTTGGTTTTCATTTTTAACTACAAGAAGTTAACCTAGTACTGTACATTTATATTAAGTTAAGGAACAAACAATAAGGAAATGTGCAAGACCCTATCATTCCAGTTGAAATATATCTCTCTAATTAGGAAGCTGAATATTTCTATTGAAAATTGGTAGGGCAAGATTTATTTATTTATTTATTCATTCATTCATTCATTCATTCATTTTTAATTATTATTATTTTTTGAGACAGAATCTCGCCCTGTCGCCAGGCTGGAGTACAGTAGAGTGATACAGTTGGCTCACTGCACCCTCTACCTCCCAAGTTCAAGCAATTCTCCTGCCTCAGCCCCCCGTGTAGCTGGGACTATAGGCACATATCATCACGCCCGGCGAATTTTTGTATTCTTAGTAGAGATGGGGTTTCGTCATGTTGGCCTGGCTGGTCTCGAACTCCTGACCTCAGATGATTCACTCACCTGGGCCTCCCAAAATGCTGGGATTACAAGCGTGAGCCAACGGGCTCACCCAAGATTTATTTATTTATTTATTTATTGAGACAGAGTCTTGCCCTGTCACCTAGACTGGAGTGCAGTGGCATAATCTTGGCTCACTGCAAGCTCTTCCTCCTGGGTTCATGCCATTCTCCTGGCTCAGCCTCCCAAGTAGCTGGGACTATAGGTGCCCCGCCACCACGCCTGCCTAATTTTTTGTATTTGTAGTAGACACGGGATTTCACCTTGTTAGCCAGGATAGTCTCGATCTCCTGACCTCGTGATCCACCCTCTTAGGCGTCCCAAAGTGCTGGGATTACAGATGTGAGCCACTGCGCCTGGCCAAGATTTATTTTTAATACAAGGGCTATATAGGTTATATAGGTCAATTCCCCTCACAACATATGCCATGGAGTCTTAGATTACCTACAGATGACTGCTTATCCAAAACTTAAAAAAAATAGACATAGAAAAGATCTTAGAGATGATAATCCAAGGCCACCACTTCTCAATAGAGAAAACTGAGGCCTAGCAAAAATGAAGTAACTTATTCCAAGTGTTTAACTATACAGCCACTTAGAGAGATTAGAAGCCAGGTCTCCTAGCTACCAAACAAGTGTTTGTACATTATGCCAGGTAATAGACTTTATTTGTCAAAATAATTATGCCTCTTTCTTCCTGGGTTTGGACTACACTTGCTTACTGTTAAGAACCAGAATGAAATTTTTGGTAAATACCTTTCAATTTTTGCTAATAAATAGTGCATCAGTTATTTCACCCATCTAAAAATCAACAAGTATTTATTGTATTTATTGAACATTCACTATTTTCTCTGAATAGTCAGCTCCTATTTTAAAACTGGAGATAGAACAACAAAAAAAAAAAAAAAAAGAAAGAAAGAAAGAAAAAGAAAAAAAGAAACTCAATAGATGATATCAATGCTCTCCTGGAGTGTAATTCTAAAATATAAATTTGTTCTCATCCCAGGGATAGGGATAGATACTCTCACAAAACTTTCTTTCTTTCTTTTTTTTTCATACATTCCAAGACATGGAGCACTAGGATCAGCTCTTGCAATAACGAGAAGCATAAAATGTGATCCCTTCTCACAAAGAGCTGATAGCATATGGAAGTATAAAGAAATAGAGAATGATAGCTGCACTTGACATTGATAAATGCTGGGACAAGAGTACGCAAAAAGGAGAGACCTGAATTAAGACTAAAAAGTCAACTCAGGTTCCTGGTATAGCTGATGCCTGTGTCCAACAGTATTAAAAATGCATGAATAAATTAACATATTAAAGGCAGGGAACTAAACAACTTTTCAAGTCAAGTTAAAAGCCAAGAAGTAAAAGAGTAAAGATCATAATGTCGGAAATGCAAGACATTCTGCAAAAGAAGCAAACATACAAAGAGAAAGATGAGATTGGTATGAGATAAAGTTAGAGATGGAACTGGAAAGATAGCAGAAAGTAATTCTGTCTATTGGACTTTCACTAGGTGCCAGGAATTGTGCTTAACACTTATTCTTCATAATAATCCTATAATTCAACTTAATTATATTAGCCCCATTTAACAAGTTACAAAAATGAAATTCAGAAAGTAAGCAACGACCTATAATATAGTGTGACAAGAAGTGAAGTCAAATGATGGTCTTCCTTAATTCAAAAGCAGAGTTTTTTTTTTGTTGTTGTTGTTGTTGTTGTTTTTTTTTTTTTTTGAGACGGAGTCTCGCTCTGTAACCCAGGCTGGAGTGCAGTGGCCGGATCTCAGCTCACTGCAAGCTCCGCCTCCCGGGTTCACGCCATTCTCCGGCCTCAGCCTCCCGAGTAGCTGGGACTACAGGCGCCCGCCACCTCGCCCGGCTAGTTTTTTGTATTTCTTAGTAGAGACGGGGTTTCACCGTGTTATCCAGGATGGTCTCGATCTCCTGACCTCGTGATCCACCCGTCTAGGCCTCCCAAAGTGCTGGGATTACAGGCTTGAGCCACCGCGCCCGGCAAGCAGAGTTTTTCATTGTGGACTGAAAACATTAAAAACCTTATTTTTTAAATTTTCTGTTTTTATTTTTGCTTATTTGCTTTTACTTGCTTACACTTTTTAATTGATGGCAAAGGAGACTCTTTAAATGGTTTTTAGGGAGGGTTTGAGATGATACAAGTAAATTTTATTTATTTGGATTTTTAAATATTCTGGCTATAAAACGCATTTAGAAAAAAAGTGCATATATGGGAGAAGGCAATATTAGAAGCAGAGACACACATTTTAAGGCCCTTTTAGAAGACTCTAAAGATAATGAGTGTCTAAATTAAAGTAATATAACAAGGTATGAACAGAGTTAGATACATTCAAGAAATGCTAAAACTGCTGAATTAACGGTACTTTGCAATTGGGTGTGGAAAGTGATAGACTAGGATAGGTGTCCCAGCATGAACATCGGGAATACAAGATCGCAAGTGTGGTGAGCTGAATTGTGTGCTCCCAAAAGATATGTTCAAGTCCTAATCTCTGAAATCTATGAATGTATCCTTATTCAGAAATAGGGTCTTTGCCGATGTAAGCAAGTAAAGAAGACGTCATACTGCATTAGGGTGGACCCTACATCCAGTAGCTGGTACCTTTGAAGAATAAGAGGGTACCTACAAAAACACACACAGAGCGAAGTGTGAAGATGGGGACAGAGATTGGGAGGATGCAGCTACAAGTCAAAAAATAGCAAGGATTACTGGCAACCACTAGAAACTAGGAGAGAGGCCTGAAACAGATTTACCCTCAGAGACTCCAGAAGGAACCAACCCTGACAACACCTTGATTTCAACCTCCAGAACTATTACAGAATAATTATCTTTTGTTTTCAGCCACCAGTTTGTGGTAATTTATTATAACAGACAAAGGAAACCAATACCATTAACAATCTGATAAGTAGAGGAAGAAGGTACTATTGATTCAGATTGTTTTCATAACTGCAATTCAGTTTGGCTAATTTTGAGGTCATTGTAGAGAAATTTAGAAGGAATTGGAAATATAAAAGTTGAAGATTAAAAAAGAGATCTGAGCTGAATATATTTTTAAAAATTCCTCTTGAAACTTTCTTCTATTGACTAAATGACCCTTTTATTTCATTCAGTTCTCAGATTAAATATTTCATCAGAAGTCCTTACCTGATCATCCAATCTAAAGTTGCTCTTAGATTACACCTATATATTACATATTTGTACTAACTTTATAGTTTTATCACCGTATATTTTTTTCCTTTCCTTTTTACTTTTTTTTTTTCTTTCTCTTTAGAAGACTCTAGGACATGGGAATGTTAAAATGAAATTTTGTTTGGCCTGGGAAACCATTACTTCACTATGTTCTTTAGGAGTTCCTAGAGGACACAGCCTTCACTGAGGAAATAAGAAACACACTAGTAGTGGTGGTATCAGCATCTAGATGCTCAGTAGAAGCTGTCTTTTGGAGGATGGCAGTGATGCAGGGCTGCTGCCATCAAATATCAGAGGCTAATGGTAAAGCACAGTGGGAGAGACTAGATGTAAATGCATAACTGTAAACCAGAAGATCAATGTAATTCCAATGTAATTCCATCAATGGGAAATAAGATTAACATGACAATTAGGGCATGTCAACCTGCAAGTGTGTATAGCAATGGGTCAAGTTGTGCTGAGGGGTAAGATAGATGGAGAGTCACATAGTGTATTACTGCATTTACACAGTCAGAAGAAATCATGACCAAGCAGAAGGCTGATGCCAGCTGTTGCGATAAAACCATTGCATCCCCTCATGCAGTTGCCACATCTAAACCAGTTCTCAGTCTCATATGGATCCCCTCACTGGCATGTGTGCGTGCATGCGCATGCACACACACACACACACACACACACACACACACACACACATGCATTGAGGATGTGGATGGACAAGAATAAAATTGTAAGAAGAATTCAGAAAAGGGATAAACATAATGTAGAGTATTTAAAAATTAAGATAAAAGAAAAAGAAAAAGATTAATGGAAGAGGAGGGACACCAACTATGTACTAATGTTTAAATAGCAATTTGGCAGAAGTGAAGAACCGAAGACTATGTGTTAAGCTTTAAAGGAACATTTTAACATAGTGCTTCCATAAAAAAAAATCAAGGAGCCACATTCCTTAAACAGTTTTTATGGTATAGACTATTGTTAAAGAAATGGAGTAGGCTCACATATTTGAAATTAGTCAATATTGTTAAGAAATTTTTTAAATTAAAAAGTGTAACGTGGTATGGTAGATTCAAGCTGGCCACAAATACTTTTTCTTCTCCTATTGAGAGGTAGAGACTAATTCACTTATATTTGAGTGGGAACTGCTGTTGATCTTCCTGGCCAATCCAGTACATTGGAAATTGTGTATGGAACTTCTCAGGCTAAGTCATAAGGAGCATTGTGGCATCAGCTCAGGCTTCTTGGAATGCTCCCTCTCAGGATCCACTTAGGGTGCTCCCTCCTGGAATTCAGCTGCCATACTGTGAAATGCCCAAGCCAGGTGGAGATGCTCCAGCCAGTAGCGTTAGCTGAGTTCCTAGCCAATAGCCAGCATCAATGTTCAGTCATGTTTGTCAGCTGTCCTAGAGTTCAGTCCAGTCAATACTTTGGAAATACAGCCCAACCCAAGGATGGTAAGAGAGGGGAAGGCTTAGCCAGGCGTGGTGACTGACGTCTGTAATCCCAGCACTTTGGGAGGCTGAGGTGTGCGGATCACAAGGTCAGGAGATCGAGACCATCCTGGTTAACACGGTGAAATCCCATCTCTACTAAAAAATAAAAATAAAAAAAAAAATTAGCCAGGCATGGTGGTGGGAGCCTGTAGTCCCAGTTACTCGGGAGGCTGAGGCAGGAGAATGGCGTGAACCTGGGAGGCGGAGCTTGCAGTGAGACGAGATGTGCCACTGCACTCCAGCCTGGGTGACAGAGTCAGACTTCATCTCAAAAAAAAAAAAAAAGAAAGAAAAGAAAAAAGGAAAGGGGAAGGCTCTTACTCTATTAGTAGGAATGTAAAATAGTACAACCACTATGGAAAATAGTATGAAGGTTCCTCAAAAAACTAAAAATAGAACTACTATATGATCTAGCAATCCCACAGCTAGGTATATATCCAAAAGAAAGAAAATCAGTGTATCACAGAGATAGCTGCTTTCCCATATTTATTGCAGCACTATTCACAACAGCCAAGATTTAGGATCAATCTATAGATCCATCAAGGATAAATGGATAAAGAAAATGTGGTATATAAACACAATAGAATACTATTTAGCCAGGAAAAATGATGAGATCCTGTCATTGGCAACCATGTGGATGGAACTGGAAAACATTATATTAAGTAAATAAGCCAGGCTCAGAAAGACAAATATTGCATGTTCTCACTCATATGTAGGAGCAAAATAAAATTGATTTCATGGAGTAAGAGAAAAGAATGATGGTTACTAGAGGCTGAGAAGGGTAGTGAAGAGGTATGTTAGTCTGTTCTCACATTGCAATAAAGAACTACCTAAAACTGGATAATTTATAAAGAAAAGAGATGTAATCAGCTCAAGATTCTGCAGACTGTAGAGGAAGCATGTCTGGGGAGGCCTCAGGAAACTTACAATCATAACAGACAGTGAAGGGGAAGAAAGCACATGGCCAGCAGGAGAGAGAGAGTGTGAAAGGGGAAGTGTTACACACTTTCAAACAACCAGACCTCTAGATAACTCACTCACTATCACGATAACAGCAAAGGGGAAATCTGCCTGCATGATACAATCACCTCCCACCAGGTCCCTCCCCCAAAACTGGGGATTACAATTCAATATGAGGTTTGGGTGGGGACACAGAGCCAAACCACATCATGAGGGGCTATAAAGAAAGGTTGATTAATGGGTAAAAAAAAATACAATTAAATAGAAAAAAATAAGATCTAGTGTTTGGAGGTACAACAGGGTGGTTATAGTTAACAATAATTTATTGTATACTTCAAAATAGGGAGAGGAATTAGAATTCTCCTAACACAAATAAATGATAAATGTCTGAGGTGATTGATATCTAAATTACCCTGACTTGATCATTACACATTGTATTCATGTATCAAAATATCACATGTGCCCCATAAACATGTACAACTGTTATGTAGTCATAAAAATAAAAAATATATACATTTTTAAAAATTAAGTTCAGTCAATCTGAATGTAGCCTTATGAAAAAAACCACAAGAAAAATCCACCAAGTGAGCTAATTTGCTGCAGTGAGTCATGAGAGAGAATATCGGTAAGCCATTGTGTTAGTTTTCTGGAACTACTACAGAAAATTACCACAAACTGAGTGGCTTCTTTTTTTTTTTCTCCTTTAACATATGATAAATACATATATAGCAAAAATACGTTTAGCATTTGTTGCTTGACCAGAGAAGATGCTAGCTTCTGGTGAAGACTAATTTTTACACGCTACTGCTGGAAGGACAGGTGTCGTTCTTATAGAACAACAAATGGCAATTCATTCAAACGAAGGTTGGGTCTCAGAGTAATAATTAGAGTGGTTATATAACTTGACTATGGGTCACTATAAGGATAATTTGGTCCCTGTTTGCCTCCTGAATCTTCATATAGTGCTCTTCACCATTGTCTTTTGATAGATTCAACCACCAAGCATTTATTTGCAAAGTGACTCTCTTTCTCTCTCAGCAACTTACTTGGGTCAGTCCCACTGACCTGATAATGCTTTTTGCTCTTCAACTTTCTGTTCCATCTTCTAACGTCCTACAGATCTTTAGGAAATCCTTGCCAATGGGGTATGTTCTTTCTTTTTCTCTTTTGTAAATTCCTTCTCTCCAATCAACAATTCATGCCCACTGTTTTGTCAAAATATATTTTGATGGCTATTGTTTCCATAGACTAAACAAAACACAAAATTTAGCTTTCCCTCTCTTTCTCCCTTCCTTCCTTCCTCCCTTCTTCCTTTCTTTTTTTTTTTTTTTTTTTTTTTTTGAGACGGAGTCTCGCTGTGTCACCCAGGCTGGAGTGTAGTGGCACGATCTTGGCTCACTGCAAGCTCCGCCTCCCAGGTTCATGTCATTCTCCTGCCTCAGTCTCCCGAGTAGGTGGAACTACAGGCGCCCGCCACCATGCCCAGCTAATTTTTTGTATTTTTAGTAGAGACGGGGTTTCACCATTCACAGGATGGTCTCCATCTCCTGACCTCGTGATCCACCCTCCTTGGCCTCCCAAAGTGCTGGGATTACAGGTGTGAGCCACCATGCACGGCCCCCCTCCCTCCTTTCTTTCCTTCCTTTCTGTTAGAAATTCTTGTTATTTGGTGCCATAAAGATATAGCACTTGAATATAAATTTAATTTCCTCAGCAAGGTTATTTTTTTACTTTCTGCAGAAAGGGTACACTCCCCAGCAGTTTTGCCACAAGAGTACACTGAACAAAGGAGACAGGGTCATCTATAACTTGACGCGTCTACCTTACTGCTGTGTCTGGTTTCTATTTGCTGGAACAGGACTTCACATTCTGTATTTGTCCTGATTGGTTAGCAACTTAGAACTTTTTAAAAGAGGCAAAGGCAGAGAAGAACAAAAGAAGGAAGAGATAACTTGTGGAATGCTGAGAAAAGTAAAAAGAACTTCAAAGAAGGAAGAGGAACAGGCTATGACCTAATGCTTGCTTGGCCTAGTATGAGCATGCCAGGGCAAATATTTAGGCTACATTGTGGGAGCTAAGAACATAAAGTAATTGATTTCTTTATTACAGCTAGCAGATATTTAAGAATATTAGCACAAGTCTTTGAATAAATTTTGCTTCTAAGAGAAGTTACTATTTATTCCTAATTAGATGGGGAGGAAAGTCTTTGAAGAGGAACCTAGATTTACTTTTTCCCTTCCCTTTCCTTTTCTTTCCTTCCCTTCCCTTCCCTTTTCTCTTTCAACAGCTCTGTCAACCAGCTTGGACTGCAGTGGAGCAATCAATCATAGCTAGCTGCAGCCTCAAACTCCTGGGCTCAAGCAATCCTCCCATTTCAGGCTCCTGAGTAGCTAGGACTGCAGATACATGCCACTACCACGATCAGCTATTTTTTTTTTTTTTTTTTTTTTCTTTTTAGCGATGGAGTCTCACTACCCTGATCAGACTGATCAGGAATTCCTGGCCTTAAGCCGTTCCTCTACCTTGACCTCCCAACCCACTAGGATTACAGGCATGAGCCACTATGCCTGGTCCTAGCTTCTATTTTCTTTTCTTCTTCTTTTTTTTTTTTTTTGTTTGTTTGAGACAGAGTCTTGCTCTGTCACCCAGGCTGGAGTGCAGTGGCGTGATCTTGGGTTACTGCAACCTCCGCCTCCTGGGTTCAAGCAATTCTCCTGCCTCAGCCTCCTGAGTAGCTGGGATTACAGGCAAGTGCCACCACACCTGGTAATTTTTGTATTTTTTTTTTTTTTTTTTTTTTTTTTTTTGAGACGGAGTCTTTGCTCTGTCACCCAGGCTGGGGTGCAGTGGTGCAAACTCGGCTCACTACAAGCTCCGCCTCCTGGGTTTACGCCATTCTCCAACCTCAGCCTCCCGAGTAGCTGGGACTACAGGCGCCTGCCACCTCGCCCGGCTAGTTTTTTTTGTACTTTTAGTAGAGACGGGGTTTCACTGTGTTAGCCAGGATGGTCTCGATCTCCTGACCTTGTGATCCGACCGTCTCAGCCTCCCAAAGTGCTGGGATTACAGGCGTGAGCCACCGCGCCCGGCCCAATTTTTGTATTTTAAGTAGAGACGGGGTTTCACCATGTTGGCCGGGCTGGTCTCGAACTCCTAACCTCAGGGGATCCACCTGCCTTGGCCTCCCAAAGTGCTGGGATTACAGGCATGAGCCACTGCACCTGGCCACTTCTATTTTCTTAAAGGTAGATAATACCTAATATTACAATTCTTCTAATGCATCTGAAACAGAAAAAAAAGGCATGTCTATATTAAAACATTCTACATGTTAACATTTTATTACAAATAATTTAGATAAATGACTATAAATTACAATGCTACATTCTTTATTATAAAGAAATAAGATAATGCCACCTAACAGTATAGGACCATGAAATCCATATAGCTTCCTACTGTATAGAAAAAGAGGAATTAACAGGTGCTTACATCTATACAATAATCTCCTTAGTTTAAAAAATCTGCAAATAAATTGCAGACAATGAATAGGTAAAGTATAAACATTATAGTTTTTCAGTTTTAGGTGCTTACATAAAGTTAGAAAAGCCAAGAATTTTTAAGTGGAAAAACATTTTGCTTCTCATTAAAATGAGTGGAGGCTCTTAACCCGAGAGAAAGCAAAAATAAAGGCTGAAATCTTCCACTCCATTTACTTGCAAAGCCGTACTTCCTTGACTGGTTTTTGTGATTTCCTCTGATATTTCTGAGTTTTCATTTACAGGTAAAGCTCTTTTGGTTTTTCAAGAATGATTCCATAACTAAAAAATAAATAAATATTTATTTTATCCCTGTTCAGTTGCTATTTTGAATTGTTTTACTTATTGGTAAAATATTTAATAACCAAAAGAGAGTTCAATTATAGGCATCTGACCATATTTGGGATGAAAAGAGCAACCTTCTAACCATTTCTACTAGGAAACAACACTACAATAACAAACTCAAAATTCAAGTATATTACATATGAGAGAAGTTTCAATCTGTGCAACACTTTGCTGAAAGATCAAGCAAATCAAGTTAGTCTTATATAAGAATGTATCTGTTCAGTGTTTATAAAGTCTATCCAAGCCCAAATCCAGCAATGGCAAAATCAAACATAAGTTAAAAAGAAATCAGTTTCAATACAACCTTCTCTAAGAATAAAATCTTTTCAATCCTCAATACAATTTGACATCAAGTGGAGGGAACTTTAGGCGAATACTATAAGTTAGTACCAGGAAGAATGATTGTCAGGGGAAACTAAAGGTAAGGAAAGAGAACAATAAAACTCTTTGTTAGAATCCACTGCCACAGCATCTTTAGACCTTACATTTCCACTCTTGTTAAATATCCTACATCACAAAATCTTGTAAGAACAACTCAGTTTTAGATATGATAGTGGAAGACTAAGCAAGTGTCAGTTAAATCACAAGACATTTTGGCATTTTGCTCAGTTGAAAATTGAAGGCAGAGTTCACGTTTCTTGGCTTCTGCATTAATCTAAACTAGAAATGGATTGATTTCACACTCTGAAAATGATTTTTAGAAAAAGACAATGGAATATTGTAAAAACAATATAAACCTCAGTGTCAGCCTTTTCCTCTAGCATTATAAAAGGGAGACATCTTGCATTTGAAGTTGAGTATTTCTAACTGGCTGTCAAATCTTGCATGTATAAGGCCTCTATGAGAAACTCTAAAAGGCAATTGGAATTAATAGGATACTAGCAATGAACTCTTATCTCACAGACCTTGTATATGGGGAACCTGAATGTACTAATATTTTGAAATCAGTGCATCTTGCATGTAGGCCAAAAGTTTTGCTGCATCTGGGGCTTCTTTATTTACGTGTCTAGTACTGCTCTAAGGTTGGGACATAGCCACTGGTATTAACAAATCCCCGCCAGAAAGTTTTAAGCCTGAAGCTACCACTAATGAGTTACGTGATTTTAGTCCAGTTACTTTAGCCCAATATAATTCAGTTTCCTCATCAGTAACATGAAAGAAGAATTTTAGATAATATTCATGTAGGAATCTGTTTAAAACTTGATCAATAAATATTCCCTATTCAACATCATCAAAGCACTATACTTTTAAAATGCTATATTGTTGATATAAGCCCACATTCAAGGACATTAATTGTCTTAAGAATAGTCCTTATTCAACATCCTGACTATCCACCTATTATTAGATTTCTATATTTGCTTTATAGAATATGGCAAATTCTATGAAACCCTCTCCACAACTATCACAACCAATGACTAATGAATTGCTATCATCAGAGTCTATATTAGTTCCAAACAAAATTGAAACCCCATGTGAAGTTTTCTGTTAGAAGCTGCATGAGTTTCAATTGCAAGATCTTGCTGCTGCTCCCTCACATCTGTTAACCACTTAACATTGGATCTGCCATCCATCTTGTTTGGCCCTCTGACATCTTCAGTTATCATGATTTTTAAGTGTTCTACTCTTGTGTGTTTAATCATCTACACATTCATTTTGTTTGTTGCACACAGTGAACTTATACTGGGACTTCTGTTCTGAATCTAATCCTTCAATTATTCTAGTGTGATACTCTTGAATTTCCTACAGTGTCCGGGAACACTTCGGGTGTAGGAGTTACATAAATGGAAATCACTTTATATTTCTGCATTATTGTTTCCCTTACAGAAAGTTGGGGAGTATCTAGTCCTGGAAACATAGTTCAGTATCAGAATCATTCTGTAAATTTCTGGTTCAACACTAATGCTTGTAAGATTCTATTACTCATTAGATCATAATGTCCCATAATATTACTAATTATTAATAAATTTTAAATTTAAGTAAATAACAAGTACATCTTCACAGTTTAACATGAGAATATAAACAATATATTTGGATTGTTTAGGTAGGCAAATGCCCTGTATTACTCTAAGGTTTCTGATAGTCTACCATTAGAATACCTAATCTTAAGCTGATTTCCTAATGCATCACTCTATACTCCAAATTCTTTCCTTTTCTTTTTCCATTTCAATAAAATTTACTTCCTTATAGTTCAATAAAGTAGACAATCTAGTCCTCAAGTTGCTCTTTACTTTAATAATCTATTTGTAAAAGAGATTTATTAAGGAATAAATAACATGCAATAAGCTTCAAATATTTAAAATATACCATATGACAGATTTCAACATATGCACAGACCTGTAAAATCATCAAATTAATTAGCAAATCAAGATAGTAAACGTGTTTATAACCCACCAAAATTTCTTTATGCCTCTTTGAAATCTCTTTCTCCTCTACCTCTTCCCTCACCTCCAGGCAACCACTGATCTGCTTTTTGTTATTGTGAACTAGTTTGCATATTTTAGAAGTTTATAGAAAGCATGTACTCTTTTTTTTCTTTTTTTGGTCTGACTTCTCTCATTTACTCAGCAAGATATTTTGAGTGTGATTCATGCTATTGCATGCACAGTCCATTTAAAGTGATTTCTTAGACATAAATTGTAACAATTATTGTAAGTTGGATTGTTATTAGTTGGCCCTATATATCCAATCACCCCGGACTAGTGATTCTCCACTCATGCCTGCGAGAATGAGAGCTAATTCATCTCAATGCTCTCCTTTGGGGTATTTAAAGTTGAAGCACAATAAGAGATGCACCGTTGGCCAAGTGTGGTGGCTCAGGTTTGTAATCCCAGTACTTGGGAGACTGAGGCGGGTGGATAACGAAGTCAGGAGTTCAAGACCAGCCTGGCCAACACAGTGAAACCCCGTCTCTGCTAAAAATACAAAAATTAGCTGGGCGTGGTGGGGGGTGCTTGTAATCCCAGTTACCTGGCAGGCTGAGGCAGGAGAATTACTTGAACCTGGGAGGTGGAGGTTGCAGTGAGCAAAGAAAGCGCCACTGCACTCCAGCCTGGGTGACACAGTTAGACTCTGTCCCCCCAAAAAAAATTCCATGCACAGTTAATAGCAGAAGTAGAGTCTACAGGATATGTAGGAAAGGAGACAGATTTTTCCTGTTTCCTCATACTGGCAGAGCAAGAAGACAAGACCAGCGATCTAGCCCATAACTCAAAGGCTAGGCATTTGCCTTAGTGCTCGTTCATTCCCAAGGATTCACTGAGCACATTTTGAAAACCCCAGGTTGAAAACAAATGAAAACATACATATGTATATATTTTTTAAAATTATTTCTTAGAGTAGGAATCAAGACACAGGCCTTTTAATCAATGAAATCAGTAACCAAAGTAGGATATCCATATATTTATCTCTTTGACAAGTTAGCTTTTTAGAGAAAGAATCAAGTGTTTATTCTACCTTTCTAAAAGTCTTTTTTTTTTTTTTTTTTGAGACAGAGTCTTGCTCTGTCACCCAGAATGGAGTGCAGTGGCACAATCTCGGCTCACTGCAACCTCCACCTCCTGGATTCCAACAATTATCCTGCCTCAGCCTTCTGAGTACCCGGGATTACAGGCATGAACCACCATGCACAGCTAATTTTTGTATTTTTAGTTGAGACAAGGTTTCACCATGTTGGTCAGGCTGGTCTCGAACTCCTGACCTCAGGTGGCCTCCCAAAGTGCTGGGATTACAGGCGTGATCCAACGCACCTGGCTCTAAAAGCCTTTTATTTCAAGGAAATAAGTAGATGAAGGAAATTTCTTAATAAAGTTATTTAAGTTATTGAAGATAAAATTAGTGGTTAAATTAGAAATATCATCATTTTTATCCCTTAATGAAATAATTGCCTATGTAATGATTATTAAAAGCTAAACTCAACAGTGAAATATTGATAGGGAGCTTTGTAATGGGTAAGCTGAGGCTGTCACCATCTGAATCCACTGATTAGTATTTGTATCCTTAATGAGGCAACTCCACATGACGTACTTCGTGCTAGGATGCAATACAAAATACATAGACTCACCTATAAATATTCATCTTTTAAAAATTAAACTTAAAAGTAATCAAGCTTCAAGAACATATAAGCACAAAAACATAAAAGATGTGGCATAACAAAATAACACTGTGAGGGCATTAAAAAACATTCAGAATGTGTAACATCCTATAGAATTCTACAACAAATGACTGAATTTAATAAATCAATGACATTGAAGAATGTAGAGAGAATGTTCTAGAATAAAAGAGATCAGCCATACCCAGACAAACGAGTGGAACTTTCAAGGTCCTTATTTGGGCAAACCAACCGTAAAAAGATTCATGAGAAGAAAGAAAATAATTATTGTTAATTGTATTTGGTGTAACAATAGCATAGTGATTTATGTATATAAATAAAATTGTGGGGATTATTTCCTTCTTTAGTTAGAGATGCACACTGAAATATTTATGAGGGAAATGATACAATGTTGGGATTTAACTTTTAAATTCCCTTGAAACAAACAAATAAATAGAGCCCTTAAATAAAGATTAGCAAAATAATAAATATTGAAGTTGCATAGTAGAAATATGTCTTTATTATATTCTCACTTATTTTGTGTATGTTTGAAATTTTTATAACAAAATGTAAAACCAAATGACTATATTCTCTATGATCATCTTTTATTCCCTGGATTGAGCTGAGTACTAGGTGAACTCTTAGCCCTATGGGAATCAGGCATTCCTCTTCTCGCCTATGTCTTTCTCTTATTGAAATATATGATCCCTTCACTACTTAAGTCACAGTTTTCTGATGTGATTTCTAATAAACTCTTTAATATTCTTTTATTATCTTTCTTTGCCATATATTCTACTTTATATGTGACTTCTATGCTTCCAATTCTGTCTGTTTTCTTTTTTTTTTATTATTATTGTCTTGATTACTGTAGCTTTATAGTACAGCAATCAAGACAAGATATATTAAATTTGATTATCTTTTGGTTATTCTAATTAATTTGCATTTCAAAATAAATTTTGCTATCAGCAACTCCACAGAGGAGCCTGCTAGGATTTTTATGGGATTTCTATTGAATCTATTTATACATATGGAGATGATTGACAATTTAACAATAATGAGTCCAATCCGTCATCGGGGTATAACCCTGTGATTTTTGTGTATTTATCTTTTTTTTTTTTTTTTTTATACTTTAAGTTCTAGGGTACATGTGCATAACGTGCAGGTTTGTTACATGTGTATACTTGTGCCATGTTGCTATGCTGCACCCATCAACTCGTCATTTACATCAGGTATAACTCCCAATGCAATCCTTCCCCCCTCCCCCCTCCCCATGATAGGCTGTTTTCTTAGTGCAATCAAAGCAACAGTTCCTAGTTACAAACCAATAGCAATTAAATTCTACATTTACCTTAGTTTTTTGACATTGGTTACATGCAATAAAAATTTAAAGAAACATGTCTAAATTCATTAATATTGATTATCAATGCATTAAATGTCAGAATGAATAAACTGATTAATTACAAAATAATAAAATGATTAAATGTTACAGTGTATAGGGAACACAACCATATAATACAAAAAACACAATTTAAGTAAATTTCATAAATGTCGAACACCAGGTTCTATTTTATGATGCCATAAGAAGAAATTGCTGACAAGTATCTGGGGTCATACAAATCAGACAACAGTAATGTGTAACTATCATTAACTCAATAGAATATAATGTATTAATTGTAAGCTACTTGAATTCTTAAGCTCTTTATATGCAACCAATTAAAGATTTTTACCTGAATTTTCATAAGCAAAGTTATTTAAAGACTCTTTGAAATTTTATTCCAAGTTCAGTTGATGAATGGCTATGTAACTGAGGTGTTTACTATTTTGTTTAGGTTAAGCCATTTTCATCCAGAACACTTTCACCTGTTTAGTATGTCGGTAAGACACATGCCTTTGTCTACTGCAGAAAGTCAAGATGGATATTTGTTGTATGTCTTGATATAAAATGCCATTAAATCTTTAGAAGATGCTCTGCTAAATCAGTAGCTACTTTGTTATTTAAATGACTGTGTAGATGAATACATCTCTTTAACGTATTTCAAAATATATCCATTTCTTTTCCGAAAATGTTCTTATTATGATGACTTTCTTTTCACAAAGCCATTTATTTCGTTAGAAAAGTAAAGGCAAATCAAATGAATTAAAGAAGTATCAAGTTCCCTATGCTGGCACACTGACAATATCGAATAATGTTCAAAGGTTCTTTTTAGTGACAAGGGAAATATCCTTTTCAAGGTTAGAAATACCTTTGAAAAGTACAATAATGTTTTTATTTGTTCTATTAAAAATGGAAAATGCTTTTGAGAGGAATAAATATTTCTCGTAAATGGATAGAACAGAGAGAACTTTTAGGAGTACTTCAGGAGTTACACTGGCATGGTTGTGTTAGGGAAGTCTGATGCATGTTTTTTTTCTATAGGCACAAAATAACATAACTCGTTCAAACACTAAAACATAACCAAATCATACTGCATTCATATCATGGAGAAACTTTAAGTAGTCTTCTGGGAAGAGCTATGAGAAATAGCCCTGCTTGAAAAGTTAATGAGTCCAGGAGAATTAAAAAATATTGATATAACATTAGAATTATCAGTTGCTGTGTTGGTATTCAGAAGTGTTTTGATCATTAAGTATTTTAAAATAAATTATTATTTACAGGTGATCCAAAATCCATGTCTTAGCCTTGTTGTAATATTTGCAATTAACCCAAAAATAATATCTGGGATTTACTATTACAAATTCATGTCTCATAGAATTAATCTAGCCTGGGAAACTCTATCTGAAATATTATTTTCATCAGTACCATATCAAATATGTTTCAATTAATTTATAGCTTCTCCTGAGTTTTTAGAAAAAGTCATAAATAGCATATTTTCAAATACGTTACTTTACTGATAATTACTGTTGGTATGACTAGAAGACTCTAAAATACACTTTTATTTTATTCTCTTTTAGCACTTAGAATTTTTAAAGTTTAGAAAAATTAAATAATTTCCCAAAAGTCTCAAATCTTGTATGTGGCATAGTGTGTCATCTTTCACACCAATGCCAACGCTCTTATCACTCTGCTAGAGTACCATTGTCTATAGATTTAAAAATTATGTTTTTCATTCTAACTACATAAAAATTTTTATCATGTTGTCATTTCATATATCTTGGCCTTGATTTCCTTATCTATTAAATAAATAGTTGAATTAGATAAGCTTTTTTAAATTTTTAAATTATTATTTTTTAAATTTTTGAGCATACATAGTAGGTATATATATTTATGGGGTACATGAGATGTTTTGGTACAGGCATGCCATCTGAAATAAGCACATCATGGAGAATGGGGTACCCATTCCCTCAAGCATTTAGCCTTTGAGTTACAAAAAAATCCAATTACAATCTTTAAGTTATTTAAAAATATACAATTAAGTTATTAGTGAGTATAATCACCATGTGCTGTCAAACATTAAGTCTTATTTAATTCTTTCTAAATTTTCTGGTACCCATCAACCATCTACACCTCCCCCTACACCCCCATAACCCATCCTCTGGTAACCATCCTTCTACTCTCTCTGTCGATAAGGTCAGTTGTTTTAATTTTTAGATACCACAATAAGTGAGAACATGAAATGCTTATCTTTCTGTGCCTGGCTTATTTCACTTAGCATAATGATCACCAGTTTTATCCATGTTGTTGGAAATGACTAGATCTCATTCATTTTTATGCCTGAATAGTACTCTGTTGTGTGTATGTATCACATTTTCTTTATCTATTCATCTCTGGATGAACACATAGGTTGCTTCCAAATCTTAGGTATTGTAAACAGTTCTGCAACAAACATACGAGGGCAGATATCTATTTGATACATTGATTTCCTTTCTTTTCAGTATATACTCAGCAGTGGGATGGCTGGATCATATGGTAGTTCAATTTTTAGGTTTTTGAGGAAGCTCACAACTGTTGTCCATAGTGGTTATACTAATTTAGATTCCCAATAACAGTATACAAAGTTTCCCTTTTCTCCACATCCTCACCAACATTTGTTATTGTCTGTCTTTTGGATATAAGCCATCTTAATTTGGGTTAGATGATACCTCACTTCAGTTTTGATTTGTATTTCTCTGATGATCAGTGATGTTGGGCATATTTTCATATGACAGTTTACCATTTGTGTGTCTTTAGAGAAATGTCTATTCAAATCTTTTGCCCATTTTTTGATAAGATTATTAGATTTTCTTCCTATAGAGTTGTTTGAGCACTTTATATATTATAATTATTAATCCCTTCTCAGAGGGGTAGTTTGCTTTAAAATTTATTAGTGTTACAAAACATCTTAACATCCTGACACTTGTCCCATCATGAGTGTATAATTTAAATAAATGTATAACCTTGACAGAGATTAAAATCCTATATTTGCTATATAGAATAATTCATAGATTATCTGATCATTGTCAATAACTGATTATAAGTGTTGATATAGACATTCAAACCCAATACACCTTTTTCCTGTGTCCACTCTCAAGTCTCTCACCAATTTGTTGCTGGAATTCTCAGAGACTTATTTCACCTTTATATAATTTATACTTATGTGGATTTAACTCTGTTTCTCTGTGGTACGCATTCAATTATTCTACACTTTATTTAATGGAGCCATGCAGAAGGGATATAATGGTACCCTGTATGGTATCCCCGAATATTTGTTTTCCATGCGAGGCAGCTCTGTTCATGACACTTACTATAACATAGTTATCTAGAATTTCATCCTCTCAATTTTTTTCTTCTTTGAGGTATTTTGGATTACACACATTCCTTTTGCTGTATAACTCTCAAAAGTAAACATAATGTGCTTAGCCACAATCAATAATTTGTTTAAATAATATAAATGAAATAGGACAGAGCACATTATATTAGAGGGAAAAAAGTAAACATCACTTTGAGGAGTTTAATATAATGATATTCGATCTGTATTTCAATGTAAAACAATTTAAAAATTAGAATAGAGTCTGAGGTACAATACAAACAACAAGTACGCATGACAATATTCAAAGATTTATGTTGTACTTCATTTAAAAAAGAGTTTTTCATTAGTATGTTTTCCTGTATGTTCCTACTCATTAAAATGTTGATAACAGGTATTGTAAAATTTTTAGTATAAAATTAAAACATTTAGCCAGGATAAATAATTTACCCATCATATACTGTGTCATATTTTTGTTTGAAAAAGACTTCTGAAACAAATTGCAGTGTCATTAAACATATTGGATTTCACTTTGTTCAATGTCAGAAATGCTTAAAGTGATATACATTGGAAATAGAGTCAAGAGGAGTTTAGACAGCTCTGTATAAATTGATTTTTTAAAACTACTTGCTAATAGCAAATGATTCACCAGGTGAGGGCTCAAAAGAAGATTTATAAACAAATAATTAAATTTCTTATATATCATCTCAAGCATATATTTTTTGCTTTAAATACATGCTTTTTTCTAATTTAATAAATTTTCTAGTGCTACTCCATATTTCAGCATTTTTACCCACTGAGGAATAAACAAACACTGTTGTTTTGGTTTATTTTTATAACTGAATTACTACTTAAGATACAGAAATGGGAAATAAAAAATTATTAATACAGTGTTTTAAATCGTACTAACACTATAACTCAATTTGCTGTGTAACAAAGATCATTTTTATGATCAACTTTTGAAATCGGCAAAACTATTCGAAAAAATTCTAAAAACTATCTGCAAAAATTATCTAAAAATTACATCATATAGCCTATTTAGAAATAACATAATATGACCAAGGATATTTACCTATTTTAGCTACTTTTTTCCTATATTATTGAAAAGTGCTATTATACATTTTTAAAATTGAAGTAAATTTAATAATTGAAATCCTGAAAGGCAAACATGTAAATAACTCAGGTAAATTCTATTAGAAAGTATCTTGCTCCTGTTGTTTTTCTTGTTCTAATCCATAATATTATCACAAAGCATATTTTTTTGGACCTGTACCTCCCTGAAAATCATTCATTTTCATAAGCATTGAATATTCAGTAAATTTTTCACTTCTGTAATACATGATATAACTATATTTCATCATATTTTATTACTCTTTTTTATTTTTTTTCAAGATAATTTCCTGTGTTGGT
Organism: Macaca fascicularis; assembly: GCF_037993035.2. Taxonomy (NCBI): domain Eukaryota; kingdom Metazoa; phylum Chordata; class Mammalia; order Primates; family Cercopithecidae; genus Macaca; species Macaca fascicularis. Next base: position 88,500,372 of record NC_088380.1, on the reverse strand, counting down.
CTTTAGAGTTTTGAGCTTAGAGCCCCTATTTTCAAAACTAAATTATTGTCTTATTTACTGAATTACCCTGGGAGATAAAGATTTCTAGGGTGTTACTGTGATCTTTTTGTTGGTTACGGGAACTTAAAATTTAGAATATAGATGAAGAATAGCAAAGGACCATCTATCAGACAACAAATCAGGTTATATCAATTCATCGGAAAACACAGAAATTGTGCTGTCACATACAGCTTGAAAAATACATTGAGAGTAGCACTGGAATATATAATTGGAAAAAAATAATTATAATGACTGAACAATGAATGGCTATTACCTATTAATCCTAAAGTTTAAGATGACAATTAAAAAAAGAAAGTTGAGGCCATGAATGAAATTGGAGGAAAATATGACCATATATTAAAATGTATATTCTATTTACAATTAGCATCCAATATGATAATAAGGAATATATATTTAGTGATTAAATAGGATTCACAGATTAGAATTGCTAGATTAACTAATTATTGTAAATGTAAAACAAATTAAATCCTTTTCTATATACCAAAATACTACATTAACAGAAGTAAGGTGCAAATGTATCATATTTTAATTTTCATGAAGATTTTATGCATCATGATAACTCTTCAAATTATATGTAATCAACAATATTTGCCAAAACATATAAAAGGGCAAATACAAAAGGGGAAATATGGTGACTTTACTTAAATCGTCCTAATTCTTCTGCAAAAAAAAAAAAAAAAAAAAAAATAGAGCTTTAAAACATATAAGAAACATTAATTTGCGAACATTAGAGAGGTAGTTGCAGCCACATTTGAGGAACCGAGGTCCAAGAGAAAAGAATACTACAATAACATAAACCCAATATTTTGTGTACTTGTTTCTCACTTCCTCTGTGGCCTTGACACATTTGCTAATTTTTAATACCTGTGGAAAAGAGGTTAAGGAGTTGAGCAGAAACATTAAGATGTGAATGGGGTTGTGAAAGAAAAATTAGAATTCAAGACCTGGCAGAAAAGAAAAACTTTGGAAAATTCTTCAAGTTTTATATTAGGAAATTAAGTTTTCAACTAAGTTTTAAATTAGACGGGCTATCTCCTAGAAGTAATGGAATATAGAAATCTATCAGCCTCCACAAAAACTGTTACCTCTCCCATAGGAATAAGATCCAGGAATAAGAAAAACTAAATTATAGAATCATCTTCACAAAGACTATAAACCTGGTTTTGTTTTTGTTTTTAAATTAGCTCAAACACTGATTGAATTCAGATCATCTTCTATCAGTGTAATTGTCTTTACAAAACAAAATAATTTCTCTGTGGAGACAATAAGCATCAACCAAAACCAAAAATTATATCCATAATTTTTCAGACACAATATTCTGCATGCAAGCAAAACTTACCAGATATACTACAGATGAGATAACAAGACAGAAAACCAAGAGGAAAATAGTAGACAATAGAAACAAACCCATTGAAGATATCAGACATGAATTTTAAATAACTGTGATAATATATTTTAAATAATAGGGAACAAGATAGAGAATTTTAGTATGGAATTAGTATTTAGATTTTTAAATAATCTAAAATTCTAAAACAGTAACCTACAATAATTGATATTAAGTACTAGATAAATAAATGTAACAGCAATTTTGATGAAGTAAAAGAGGTTAGTAAGGATAACTTAGCAGAATATATCCAGATCAAAACCAGGAGAAGTATAATGAAAAATAGAGTAAGAGATATAAGAGGCACACTGACAAGGTCTAATATGTTAGAAAGAAAAGAGAGAAAATAGGTAGAAATAATATTTGAAAAGATAATGACGAAAATGTTTATAAAGCTGCCAAAGATATGGTGAGCAACTGAATCTCTACAAGTAGATTTTTTTTTTCCAAAACAAATCCAAACCTAGGCACATCATAGTAAAATTGGTAAAAGTTGAAGACAAAGAAAGCATTATAAAAGCAGTCAAGGAATTACTTCAAAAAATTACCTTAAAAGGAATAACAATAAGACTAACTATAGATTTCTCAGTAAAAATGAAGATATCAGAACACTCTGGAATGATATCTTCAGAGTTTTAAAAATAAAACTTCAATCTGGAATTCAAAACTCAGCAAATATATCCTTCAATAATGAAGTCATAATAAATGTATTTACATAAAAACAAAAACTGAGATAAAGAAATTTTTTCAAGCAGAAAGAAAGAGTCCTTGATGCAAACAATTAAATAAAAGAATAAAGAGCAAAGGAAATGGTTAATATTAGGATAAATCTACATGAATATTAAACAAAAACAATGACAGCATGTAGTGTTTAATACATGTCAAATTTAAATATATTTACATTTAATATAAACATATAAATATATCTCAAAAGGTAAAGGAATAAGACATTTGCAATATTTGGAAGTAGAAAACCAACAATTTGTAGATGCACATTATAATTTCCATGATAATGACTAAAAGATGAGTAATAGAACAAGTAACTTATAAATGAATAAGGAAGTAAGAAAACTCCGTAAATAATCCAGAAAAAAATAAGAAAATAAGGGAAAAGAAATATACTGAACTGTATATGGGATAAATAGAAAGAAAGAGAGTACAAAAGTAAATTCAAACAGAAATGTATTATTAATTGAATCGAAGGTAAGTAGAAAACATTTCTAAAAATCACGTATTTTATAGATCATTAGGATTATAAAAGACTACATGTGTATGTGGTATAGAAGAGCCATACCTTAAATAAAAGAATTCAGAAAACATGAAAGTTAAAGAATGGACAATGTTTGACCAAGAAAGCAAAAACAAAAAGAACACAGGTATAGTTAGACGAAAATCAGACAAAATAGACTTTAAAATAAAAAGTGTTACTACAGTTAAAGAATTATATTTGTAATGATAAAATGCTCAGTCCCTGGGAAGATAGTATACTAATTCTAAGTGTGTTAACAATCAATACTTAGACTGAAACTATATAAAACAAAAACTGACTTTAATAAAAGGAAAACTAGGCAAATTTATAATTGTAGTGGAAAATTTTAGCAAAATCTCTGTCTCACGGAAAAAGAGAAAAATAAATCAGCAAAAATAGAGAATATTTGCACAGCACAATTAAGAAAGATGCTATTATTTACATATATTTATACATAAGTTTCTATCCATTTAATTGTAGTGTGATTGTCCAGTTGTCTAAGTGTTAAAATTTTGTTTTTGTGAATAAGGAGCAGACAGTAGAAAATAAACAAAAGTTACTCTTTCTATTTTCTACTGCATCAAAATTGGTGTTTTTAATATAGTTCTCTTGGCCTTGTAGTCAGTAGCCTCCTTAGACCTGGTCAAGAGAGACTGTCTTCCTGGGTTCCACAATTTAGAAAACATCTGAACCGGCTCTTTTCTAGCTGTTTCCCTCTTATGAGACAAAGGTCTGCAAGGGCAAGGCACGTACTTGTCTGGACCTTGTGCCTCTCCCGTATTCTCATGCTGAGTGTACCTGAATCATTATAAATCCCTGCCCGAATAGCTCCAAGCCTCTTTGCAGAGCCTGTAAGATCTCTTCATTGGGTTTCTCCTTCCAAAGATTGACCATAACTGTGCATGTATACTTCTACAAAGCAGTGACCCTAGTTATATGTAAGAGTAGGAAGTTGTCAGCAGAGTTCACATTTGTGCGATGATATATCCATATTTGTGCATTGGATTTCTCGTGAAGAAGGGAGCTGAAAGTAGCAAGAAAAAGTGGGAGCAGGCCACTGGCTTGGGGTAAGGCCAGGAGGCAGGTTCTTCTCTCTCCTCTAAGTTATGATCTGGAACAAAAAGTTTGTGAATTCTAAACTTAAACCTGGCCTTCTGTGTTGTTATGAAATTATTATAATGATAAGAAGTTAAAGCATTTTCTTTAACAGTTAAGCTAGATTAATGGTTTTAAATGTTTAGATATGATATTTATATTAGTGAATGCAGCATAACATATGTCCCCAAGGTTACTGGCTTAAACAATGACCTTTTTCTACTTCTCCTAAGTCTGTGGGTTCATTAAGAAATTCTTTGGATATGGGCCAGGCATGGCTGACCTCTTGTTGGTGAATAGCTAGTTGGTTGGCTGGGGTCTGACTAGTTTAAAATGGTCTCAGCTGTTATGATTCAGCACTCCATGAGGCTAGCCCATATGGTTTCATGGTTGTGACAGCATTTGAAGAAAAAGGACAGATACATGCAAGGTCTCTTGAAGCCTAGTTTCAAACCTGTGTATTATTACCATTGCATTGTATCAGAAAAAACAAGTCCGAGTCAGCTTGGATTTGTGTATGGGGAAATTCCATCACTTGATGAGAGAAGCTACAAAATCACATTGCAGAGATGAGAATTTTGGAAGGAGTGGAAAATTGGGGCCATTTTTGCAATCAATCTACCACAGTCCATGTATCTCAAATTGCACTCTTGCACGAAGCCCACATGAGGTAGGCTGAACCTGCTTGTAATTAATGGAAAATCCTCCAAGCATCTGCCAATAGGCAACTGTCAGTCCTACCTTTTGTTTCTTCTACTGAGATTCCTCTATTTTGTGTCATTATGGCTATTTTAATAAAATTTAAAAATATTTATCTAAGGTGGTTGCAATTTATTTAAAATAGATAGGTTTATTCATTTGTGTAAGATTAAAATGCTGGTATAATAAGTATACAGAAGAGCAACTTATTTTACATTATGGTAGTAATTTTTAAACACATTCCAATTACTACAGCAATCCAGGAGTCCTATATTATACTTTAAAAGTTAACTTAATTTAGGGCATCCATAAATTTATCCTTGAATGTTTTCCAATATTCCTGTGTTCTTCCAAGATACCACTTTGATGTTGTGCTTGAACAATTTGTTTTTTGTTTCTATAATGGACATAAATAAAGGTGAACTCCGATGCTTTGCTATAAGGAGGTGCAGCCCAGTTATTCAGAGATATAATCGAGTCTAAAAGCACAAATCAATGTCACTGCAGAAATTCCCAAATTCGTAGTGTTATTACAAAGGCATTGCCATTTAATAATCCTTTATTTTCTAATGTCAGTGAAGTATGAAATTAGATAAAACTGAGATATAATACTCTAAGATGTAATAAAAAAGAAAATAAAAATACTACTTGCAACCTAAAAAAAAAAAAATCAGGAAATAGAGTTCATTTAAACAAATTTTCATTTTTTTTAATCTTCCAAGTTATTTTTGAAAGACTTTTATTTATTTGAAAAATGTATCTGTTAACTGTAAAAAATAAATAAAATCTCTTTTTGGTTAAATTTTATTTGATTTTCTTTTTACTTTTTGGATAGCCTCGCTCTGTCGTCCAGGCTGGAATGCAGGGGCACGATCTCTGCTCACTGCAACCTCCGCCTCCTGGATTCAAGCAATTCTCCTGCCTCAGCCACCACACCTAGCTAATTTTTATATTTTTAGTAGAGACAGGGTTTCACCATGTTGGACAGAGTGGTATCTAACTCCTGGCCTCAAGTGATCCACCCGCCTTAGGCCTCCCAAAATGCTGAGATTACAAGCATAAGCCACCACACGGGTCCTAAATTTTATTTGATTTTCAAATTTGAAGAGAAAGTTCTCCAAAATGTAGACTTTTAATTATAGTTGGTTTTTATTTTCATCAATTTCTAATGTATGTAAGATTAATCTTACTAATCTCTTTTTTACTGGAATGTTTTACCAGATACATGTTTTTCATAGTAAGTTATTTTGATATTCAGGTAAAATAAAAAACCATTAGCATTTACTTTAGTTTTTAGAACTTATACTGGATTTATTATAATTAAGGATTCATAAATATTTTTTTATAAATCCAGCCAATTTTAATTTTAAATCTTGACTATTTTAATATATAATTCTAATATATCTTGTCATACTTAAGAAATCATTTAGTGTTTAACTACATTGCTTGAATTTCCAAAGAAAATATACTTAAACATCTCTTTAAGTATTTCTATACTCTAAATAATGAACAAAACCTTCCCATGTTCTCCAGAGATCTTTTGATATTTAACAAAGTTTACGTATACATATTGTATCTTTTAATACTTTTAAATATTTCTCTACAACAAAATTAACAAAAAATTTCTTTAATATGTCAAATAAAATCGCAAATCTATATTAACTACCCAAATACACATTTCAAATGAAGATTAAAAGGGTAAACTGTTGAGTACTTCAATATGACAAATGATATTAAGTATCAAAAAGATACTCTAATATAATTATGTCTGTGCTTAATACTAAACATTTTACAATTAAAAACATCACAAGGAAATAGTAAGAGCAACTCAAATAAACTGGAAGTTCATTTACATCTTTTTCAGTATATGCAGCTAAAAACGTTCTTGGCAAGAATTTGATATTTGCTATCTCCTCCCCCCATCTCTGGTAGAGTCCTGTTTATTTTTATTATAACAAGGCTTCAATATGATACCAAAGGATTGAGCTTTCAAAACATGAGTGTTAGTTTATATATCATCTTATTTCCATTTTAATTTTCAACCCCATCCCCAGATTTTAGCTATCAGTTTTACTAATTTTTAGATGTCTAAATGATTTAGTTATTTGACTTTGAAGACATGCTGATATCTTCTCTCCATTTAAAGGCTCCTTACCATTGTAAAATTCACATGCATGTAGCACTCTTTTATATCATTTTGAACTCATTTGTCTCATTTAGCTGGCAAGCACATTATATAATTTTCTGTATTTTTTCCCTGTCTTGCAAATTAACAGCTTTTACATGTTAAGATGACCTCCCAATGGGTCGAAAATTTATCCTCTGACTTTCTCTGACCCTGTGGTAAAACTCTAAAGCCATGTTGATAATAGTAATAAATATTTAATTAGAGTTGAAACTAAGCTTCAATTAGTATTCAGAGATTACTTGTGTAATGGGTACTCTAGCAGATGGGTACTGTGTTAAATCATTTCATGTTGCTGTAAATGAGTGCCCAATGCTAGGTTAGGTATGAAAAAGAAGAGGTCTGTTTGCCGTACAATTCTGATGGCTGGAAATATCAAGATAGGGCATCTGCACCTGGTGAGGGCCTCAGGCTGCTTCCACTCATGGGGGAAGGTGAAAGGGAGTCAGTATGTGCAGAAATCACATGTCAAGAAAGAAAGCAAGCAAGAAAGAGGGAAGGTGCTGGGCTCCTTTTGACATTTAGCTCTCATGGGAATTAATAGAGTGAGAACTCAGTCACCATAGATGGAGGGCATTAATCTACTCATGAGAGATATGCCTCCATGACCCAAACACCTCCCATTAGGCCCCATCTCCAACAATGAAGATCAAATTTTCACATGAGATTAGATGGGGACAAACAACCCACATTCAAATGATAGCAGGTACCCCATTTGATAATAAAATTGTCTTTATTTCTTCTTTTCTAGGCAACTATCTTGAAACCATTAAGAATTACCTCTTTTAGAAAGTTTGGGAAGCAAAGGACATGAGTAAACCCTTTGGCTTTTGAGGGTTCACCATAAAAACCTTTAAAAGCACTAGATGATACAGGTGAAGGGGGATAAGGAGGTGAAAACTATAGGAAGTACATTTATGTTCTGGAGCCTTTCGTGGGGGATGCTTCTGGAGCCTACTGATACCCATGTATATGATTGTTCACAGGAACTAAAAAGGTATGAGTAGTTAAGAGCTACAACTTTGGTTGAGATGGAGGAGGTCCCTTGACCAAAGGATGATAGCATGATGTTCAAAGGCCTGTCTACTTATACTGGACCACAAACTCAATAGCAATATAGTTGGGCTTCAAAACAATACCAGGGGTGGACTAATCAGACTTTAACACTTTCTCTGTTTATCTGTAGGAATTGGAATGATCAGTTTTGAATTGTTAAGAAATTAGGATACTTGAACAATTCATGGGGTTCTGAAAAAAGAGTTGATGAGTCTTAAGCAATGAATTAGGAAATCAAAAGGAGGCGATGATCCTCTCTGCCTCAAAGTTAACAATCAATTAATAAACATTGGAATTTCCCCTGAGAAATGATTATGTTCTAATTTCTCTATTTTCTTGAGATGACATGAATGTTGGGAATAAAGCTTTCAAAGGTTTGTGATGTTGATGATGTGTCATAGAAGAAGGAAAATGATAACAAACAGAATGCCTTCCCTCAGCCAGTCCCCGGTGACTGAGCTTGGCCTACCACAGGGAAAGGAATAAGGGCAGAAGACAAACTCCTTCATAAGGGACACTTAGAAGTTTTGACAAAAGCAGTGCTGACTCAGGGCCCATGTGCTGACGTACGATTCAGATATAGAAAGTGCCCCTTGCCCCCACTCTCTACTTCAGGCATCTGCTCAAATTTAGTAGCTCAGGGATTATGGTACCTACCATTGGAGGAGAGATATTGCCACTGGAGGAACAGCAGTGACCAACACCAGCCATTGGCCTGCCGGGCAAAGCAGCTCTGCAAAGAAATCAGACCAGAGCAGCTATTTTTGTGATTCACTTCAGAAAACCTCTAGGGCCTACCAGAAACAACTGGCAGAGAGTTTGAAGTAGACATCGATATCCTCAAATTATGCAAAAAACAAGCCAGCAATATTTGAGAATTTATATTAGTGTGACCTGGTTGGACCTACAGGCTCAGGAGGTATAAGGACATTTGGTTTCAAATCAATTATTGAATATGTATGTGCAGTTCAAGGTGTACTTGGCTCCTGTACTTTTCAAGGGTGAATAAATGTTTTGTTTTGTCTTGACTTTAAAAATATAATTATTAAAAATTGATTTAGGGGAAGTCATATGAGTGTGAACTGTTCCCTCTCTGATCCACTCAGTGTTATAAACTATATAACTGAGTATTCCCAATGCTGCTTAATAAATGTTTATTTATCTGAGGTGAAATAAATAGGAAAATCTGGGACAACATGGGAAAATTACCCAAGAAGGAATTTAGGAAACTTAGCAGAGTTTTACAACAATAAAAATTATAGGGAGAAAAGGAAGTTTTCATTTTTGCTTTGATAGGATGAGATTGTTGTTAAATATATGGCCTTAAATTATATTAAAGCATTGTTGGTTTATGATATGTAAGTGTAAGGTAATACTATCTAATCTTTATCTACTTTTACTATATGGTAGGCACCAGATTAAGTAATTTGGATTTATCATGTCGTTTAATGCTGTCAAGGATACTATTATAAAACTATTTTTACAATCTTTTATTTTACATAGTAAGACATTAAAGAATAGAGTGATTTAATAATTTTGATGGTAATTAATAATTTAATAATTTTAGTAGCCAGGCAAGATGGCTGACTAGACACAGCCAGGTGGAAAAGCTACCGCCAAGGGACCAGGATGACTGGCACACTCCTAACAGATCTTCAGAGGGAAGGCGCTGAGAGGGGACAAAGGGAAGATGCAGAAGCTGGGCTGAAGTGGGAGGAAGCTGGGAACCCTGCATGGGGCTACTGCATACCAGGACTCATTCCTGGCCCCTAAAAACTTTGGAGGAAAAGATGAGTTGAACAGGCAAGGAGCAGTCTACTCTTGCCATGGGCCTCTGGAATCCAGGCAAGAGGAAATTCCTCTACCACCATGAACATTTGCATTGGCAAGGAGAAGTGCTAGGGGCAGCCTACCAGCCAGTGCAGAGCCCAGTGGGAGCATCTATAGTGAAGCATAGCAAGGGATGTCCATCCTGCTAGGCTCCACTTGCTCCCATAGGAGACTTTAGCCCAAGAAGAACTGTCCAACCTGAATTCTGCAGCACAGTCTTGGCCATCGGATGGAGGTAGTCTGACCTGAACACTCCTTGGTCTACTGGCCTCTCCAGTATCCCAGCTGAGCCATACCTGTTTGCAGTGCAGACTTGGGTACCCTATTGGCCCACATCACAGCTCCCACACTGGCGGACCATGCTTGACCAGCAGACAACTTCAACAGACCCACCCCTGCAGTCACACATCAGCCCATCTGGGCCCTCCCTCACCCTAAGCGGCCACCCCCATCTGTGCAAATGCACACATAGGGCGCACACAGACCTGTGCCCACCAGCACCCTGCCCCTCTTATAACACAACTCACCAGCATGACCACATGCACAGTTGCCAGTGGGAACCTCCACCCCACTGAGCCATACTGCCTCTGCCACTGCTGTTAACACCTGCAGGGAGGCAGGCACCCTGGCACAGCCAATGAACATACACCATGACACACTGCTGCTGTGGCTGCTGCCACTGCTGGCACGTGCCAATAAGGATGTGTGCCACTGTCACCGCACTACAAAATGCTTTTACTGACAGCACCTATTGGAGTGTAGTGACCAGCCTATCGGGAGCACACTGACCCCCTAGCACAGTGGATCACTAACCACAAGTAGCCAGATAACAAAGTTGGTGCCCAATATGAGTCACCCAGAGTTAGAGCATGCAGTCTAGGAGTTGGCAGCGTGTGCTGGCTCCCAAATATCTTCCAGGAAAAAAAACAGTCGGCTGAACCCACCTTTTACCACAATCAAACCCTCAAGGTCATCAAACAGGATAAAAGAAAAAAACAACCCATCCAAAAGTCAACACTTCAAAGATTAGAGGAACATCTGCCCAGAAAGATGAGAAAGTACCAACACAAGAAGCCTGACAACTCAAAAAGCCACACTGCCTTCTTATCTCCAAGTAACTGCACCATCTCGCCAGCAAGCGTTCTGAATCATTCTGAAATGGCTGAAATGAAATTCAGAATATGGATAGGCATGAAGATCACTGAGATGCAGGAGTACATTAAAACCCAATCCAACGAAGCTACGAATCACAATAAAACAATGCAGGAGCCAACAGACAAAATAGTCAGTATAGAAAAGAACTCAAAGAGCTAAAAAACACACTACGAGAATTTCATGATGCTATCACAAGTATTAATTACAGAACAAATCAAACAGAAAAAAGAATCTCAGAACTTTAAGACTGGCTTTCTGAAATAAGACAGGTAGAAATAGAGAAAAATGAATAATAAAGAATTAACAAAACCTCCAAGCAATATGTGATTATGTAAAGACACCAAATCCATGACTCATTGGTGTCCCTGAAAGATATGGGGATAATGGAAGCAACTTGGAAATCATATTTCAGGATATCATCCACAAGAACTTCTGCAACTCAGGTAGAGAGGCCAACATTCAAATTCAGGAAATGGAGAGAATGCCAGTAAGATAGTTCACAAGATGATCATTCCCAAGACAGATAATCATCAGATTCTCCAAGGTCAAAATCAAAGAAAAAATGTTAAACGCAGCTAGAAAGAAAGGTCAGGTCACCTACAAAGGGAAGCCCATCAAACTAATACTAAACCTCTCAGAAGAAACCCTACAAGCCAGTAGAAATTAGGGGTCAATATTCAACATTCTTTATTTTTATTTTATTTTTATTTTTATTTTTTATTTTAGAGATGGAGTCTCTCTCTATCACCAAGCTGGAGTGCAGTGGTGTGATCTCAGCTCACTGCAATCCCGGCCTCCCAGGTTCAAGTGATTCTCCTGCCTCAGCCTCCTGAGTAGCTGGGACTACAGGCATGCACCACCAGGCTCAGCTAATTTTTGTATGTGTAGTAGAGATGAGTTTCACCATGTTGGCCAGGATAGTCTCAATCTCTTGACCTCATGATCCACCCGCCTTGGCCTCCCAAAGTGTTGGAATTACAGGCATGAGCCACTGTGCCTGGCCTCAACATTCTTACAGAAAAGAAAGTCCAACCCAAATTTTCATATCTGGCCAAACAAAGCTTCATAAAGCAAAGAAGAAATAAGATCTTTTTCAGACAAGCAAATGCTGAGGGAATTGTTACCACTAGCCAAACAAAGCTTCATAAAGCAAAGAAGAAATAAGATCTTTTTCAGACAAGCAAATGCTGAGGGAATTGTTACCACTAGACCTGCCTTACAAGAGTTGCTGAAAGAAGCACTAAACATGGATAGGAAAGCCCATTACTGACCACTACAAAAAACACACTTACGTACACAGACGAGTGACACAATAAAGCAGCCACACAAACAAGTCTGCATAATGGCTAGCTAACATCTTGATGACAGGATAAAACACACACATATCAATACTAACCTTGCATGTAAATGGTCTAAATGCCCCAATTAAAAGGCACAGAGTGGCAAGCTGGATAAAGAAAAAGACCCAATTGTATATTGTCTTCAAGAGAAACATCACACATGTTATGACACCCATGGACTCAAAATAAAGGGATGCTGAAAAATCTACCAAGCAAATGGGAAACAGGAAAAAGCAGAGGTTGCAATTCTAACTTCAGGCAAACAGACTTTACAACAAGAATGATCAAAAAAGACAAAGAAGGGCATTACATATTGGTAAAGGGTTCAATTCAACAAGAACATCTAACTGTCCTAAATATATATGCTCTCTACACAGGAGCACCCAGATAAATAAAGCAAGTTCTTACAGACCTTCAAAGAGACTTAGACTCCCACACAATAATAGTGGGAGGCTTCAACACCCCACTGACAGTATTAGACACATCGCCGAGGCAGAAAATTAACAAAGATATTCAGACCTGACCTCAACACTGGATCAAATGAACTTGGTAGACATCTGCAGAACTCTCCAACCAAAACCAGCAGAATATAGATTGCTCTCATGGCCACATGGCACATACTCTGAAACTGACCACATAATCAAGCAGGAAACAATTCTCAGCAAATGCAAAAGAATTGAAATCATAATAACCACTCTATCAGACCACAGTGAAATACAATTAGAAATAAAGACTGAACAAAATCACTCAAAACCAAACAATTACATTGAAATTAAATAACTTATTCCTGTATGACTTTTGGGTAAATAATAAAATTAAGGCAGAAATCAAGAAATTCTTTGAAACTAATGAGAATGAAAATAGAACATATTAGAATCTCTGGGACACAGCTAAGAGAGTGTTAGGAGGAAAGTTTATAGCACCACGCACCCAACACCCACATCAAAAAGTTATACAAATCTTAATTTAACAACCTAATATCAAAACTAAAAGAAGCAGAGAGCAAAAAGCAAAACCGCAAAGTTAGCAGAAGACAAGCAATAACCAGAATCAGAGCTGAATGAAAGGAGATTGAGAAAGAAAAAACTATTCAAAATATCAACAAACCCTGAAGTTGTTTTTTAAAAAAAAAATTAATAAAGTAGGTAGGCAGAAAGCTAGACTAATAAGAAGAAAGGAGAGAAGATCCAAATAGACACAATTAGAAACAAGGGGATTTACCACTGACCCCACAGAAACATAAATTACTATCAGAGAATATTATGAACATCTTTATGCAAAAATCAAGAAAATCTGGAATAAATAGATCAATTCCTGGATACAAACAGTCTTCCAAGACTGAACCAGAAGAAAGTGAATCCCCATACGGAGCAATAATGAGCTCCAAAATTGAGTCGGTAATAGTCAACCAACCAAAAAATCCCAGGACCAGACAGATTCACAGTCAAATTCTACCAGAAGAGCAAAGAAGAGCTGGTACCATTCTTACTGAGACTATTCCAAAAAAATTACAGAGGGACTCCTCCCTTCACAACTTGGCAGAGACACAACAAAAAAAGAAAACTTCAGACCAATATCCCTGATGAACATTGATACAAAAATCCTCAACAAAATACTTGCTAACTGAATCCAGCAGCACATTCAAAAGCTTATCCACTATGATCAAGTAGGCTTTATCACTTAGATGCAAGTTGGTCAACATATGCAAATCAATAAATGTGATCTATCACATAAACAGAACTAAAGACAAAAACCACATGATTATCTCAATAGATGCAAAAGGGGCTTTCTATAAAATTCAACAATCCTTCATGTTAAAATCTCTCAATAAACTAGATATCGAAGGAAGATACCTCAAAATAAGAGCCCACTATGACAAACCCACATCCAACATCATAATGAATGGGCAAAAGCTGGAAGCATTCCCCCCTTGAAAACTAGCACAAGACAAAGATGGCCTCTCTCACAACTCCTATTCAACACATTATTGGAAGTCCTGGTCAGGGCAATCAGGCAAGAGAAAGAAATAAAGCGTATCCAAAAAGGAAGAGAGGAAGTCATCCTATCCCTGTTTCAGACAACATAATTCTATATCTAGAAAAACCCATTATCTCAGCCCAAAACCTCCTTAAGCCAATAAACAACTTTAATAAAGTCTCAGGATACAAAAAAAATCAATGTTAAAACTCACTAACATTCCTATACACCAACAACAGTCAATCTGAGAACCAAATCAGGAATGCAATCCCATCCATAATAGTCGCAAAAAAGAAAAAAAAAAAAAAAACTAGAAATACAGCTCGTTAGGGAGGTAAAAGATCTCTACAAGGGAACTACAAAACACTGCTCAAAAAAATCAGAGATGACACAAACAAATGGAAAAACATTCCAAGCTCATGGATAGGAAGAATCGATATTGTTTAAATGGTCATACTACTCAAAGCAATTTATAGATAAAATGCAATTACTATTATACCACCAATGACATTCTTCACAGTACTAGAAAAATACTATTTTTAAGTTAATATGGAACCAAAAGAGAACAAATAGTCCAGGCAATTCTAAGCAGAAAGAACAAAGCTGGAGGCATCACGCTACCTGACTTCAAACTATACTACTGGGCTACAGTAACCAAAAATAGCATGGTGCTGGCATTAAAACAGACACAGACTAATGGAACAGAATAGAGAATCCAGAAATAAGGTTTCACACCTACAACTATCTTATCTTTGAAAAACCTGGCAGAAACAAGCAATGGGGGAAGGATTCCCTACTCAATACATGGTGCTGGGATAGCTGGCTAGCCATATGCAGAAGATTAAACCTGGACCTTTTCCTTATAACATATGCAAAATTCAACTCGAGATGAATTCAAGGCTTAAATGTAAGACCCCAAATTGTAAAAACCCTGGAAGACAACCTAACAAATATTATTCTGGACATAGGAATAGGCAAAGATTTCATGATAAAGATGCCAAAAGCAACTGTGACAAGAGCTAAAATTCACATATGGGATCTAATTAAACTAAAGATCTTCTGCACAGCAAAATAAACTATCAACAGAGTACATAGACAACTTACAGAACAGGATAAATTTTTTGCAAGCTGTACATCTGACAAAGGTCTAATATCCAGCGTCTGTAAGGAGCTTAAATAAATTTACAATAAAATAATAACCCCATTAAAAAGGGGGCAGAGAATGTGAACAGACACTTCTCAAAAGAAGACATACCTGTGGCAAACAAACATGAAAAAAAGGACAACATCACTGATGATTAGAGAAATGCAAATAAAAACCACAATGAGATACCATTTCATACCTGTCAGAATGGCTATCACTAAAAAGTCAAAAAAAAAAAAAAAAAAAAAACAGATGCTGGTGAGGTTGCAGAGAAAATGGAACACTTATACAATGTTGGTGGGAGTGTAGATTAGTTCAACTATTGTGGAAAGCAATGTGGTTTCTCAAAGAGCTAAAAGCAGGATGACCATTCAACCTAGCAACCCCATTACTATGTATATATCCAAAGGAATATAAATTGTTCTGTCATAAAGACACATGCTCATGTGCATTCATCATAGTGCAATTCACAATAGCAAAGACATGGAATCAACCCAAATGCCCATTAACGGTAGACTGGATAAAGAAAATGTGGTTCATATACACCATGGAATACTATGCAGCCATAAAAAAGAATGAGCTCATGTCCTTTGCAGGAACATGGATGGAGCTGGAAGCCATTATTCTTAGCAAACTAATGGAGGAACATAAAACTAAGTACTGGATGTTCTCACGTATAAGTCAAAGCTGAATGATGAGAACACAAGGACACATAGAGTGGAACAACAGACACTGGAGCTTACCAGAGAGTAGTGGTTTGGAGGAGAGAGAGGATCAGGAAAAGTAACTAATGCGGACTGGGATTAATACCTGAGTTATGACATAATCTGTATAATAAACCCTCACAACATGAGTTTCCCTATATAGCAAACCTCCACATGTTCCCCTAAACTTAAAAAAAGGTTAAAAAAGTAAGTTTTGTGAGATACCTGTCAATAACTCTGAAGGGTCTGAGAATTTTCCCCTCTTGCAAGCTAACAAGATTCTATACCATATTTTCATGGATGCTGGAAGAAGGTATAATACTTCTGGGTCAGAGATCAATTACTTTATTGTTTATTGCACAGCAAACATCATAAGTTTCATCTTTGTGTCAGTCTCTTTGCCTCCAAGTCCCACATGGGCAACATGGAAGAACCTAGTTTGGTGCTGTTTAAATAGTGAGTCTGTGTCACTATTGAGGAAATCCAAACCTATGGAACCTCATGCTTTGTGATAGATAATTAAGGCAACCTGCTTAACTTTTGCTCTGGAAAGAGACTCTTTTATTTTACTGACTTTATTTTACTATATATTTTTTATCCTACTTCAGAGGAAGACACTCTATAACTCAAGACTGACCACTATACCAACATCATTAAAAAGATGCTCTGTAATATGAGGGAGTTGGGGTTCTGCTTGCAGGAGGTACAGAGAGAAACCCATTGAAAATTGTTTTCCAAAAATATCTACTTCTTATTTCTATATTATCCTGCTTTCTCATGAATTTCCTCATGAGTATGCCATTCTGTTACTAGTTTGATTCATACCCAGTTCTTAATAGTGGAGATACGATTTAAACCCAGATACTGACTCTGATGTCTCAAAAAAAAAAAAAAAAAAATCTAAGGGTACTCAGTAAGAATCTGAGGTAGTTCATATACTTGGCACTAAGTAACTAAAAGAGAAAGAACTCAGACTTCTTGGTTAAAAAGATAAGATTAATTGGGAGAAGGGAATTGTGCGAGCTAGTGATCAGAGAGTTAGGGCATGAATTTTGCTATATTTATTCTCCTGGGGATTCTTCAATATCTGCATAGAAATCAAAATTATGTCTTAATGTTAAATGTAACTTTGACAACTATAAATTGTGATATGTTTCTTTTTAAAAGATGTACTGCTTCATTCAACAAATACATATTTTATATAAATTTGTGCAATTACAGGAAGATATGTAGAGGAGATATTTTTAAAAAGAGATTGTGATTGGTAGATAGATAGATAGATAGATAGATAGATAGATAGATAGATAGATAGATAGACAGACAAATAGATAGATAGATAGATAGACAAATAGATAGATAGATAGATAGATAGATAGATAGATAGATAGATAGATAGATAGATCTAATTTCTGAAACTCTGATAAGTTTATTTGTTTTATATTTATCTTCTGTCAAACACAGCAAGTCTAAAATGAATAGAAGGAGGTAGGATCACAGCTGTTGTCAGAATTACTAAAGAGGAAAGTGCCAGCAAATACACAGGTAGTATTTTCTTTCACATTCTAATTTTGTGATACCTTGTTTGTTAAACATTTGAGAAATATGACCATTTTATTAGTATTAGTTCTTTTAGAAGGATCACATCATGACATTTCAGTTCTGTTTTCTTTTTTTCTCTTTTTTTCTGCATTATAATTCTTTAATCTCTATTTTCTCAGAGCTGTTCTATTTTTAATCTAACCATTTTAGAGTAGACTTCTGGTAGCTGTTCCAATAAGTAGTATGGTTCCCAGAGAATCTGAAGTGACAACAGTTTACATATATATATATATATATTTTCCACAAAAGGAAATTTCAGTCAACAATGAATTGCATGTATAACGGTGGTCCCATACGGTTTTAATACTTATTTTTAATGTACTTTTTCTATATTTAGATATGTTTGGATACGCAAATACTTACCATGTGTTACAACTGCCTACAGTATTCAGTACAGTAACATGCTATACAGGTTTATAGCCTAGGAGCAATAGGATACCCTATAGATCATAGATGTCTTGTAGTCTATACCTTCTAGTTAGTTTGTGTAAGTACACCCTGTGTTTACACAATGATGAAATTGCCTAATGACACATTTCTCTGAATATATTCCTGTCATTAAGTGACACATGACTGAATATATATGTTTTAATATAAATAAATTTCTAAGCACTACTAAGTTTCTTAGCATTATTATGGAGAAAGATTTTCATGTCTCAAAATACTTTAATCCTACCATTCCCTATGAGGGATAGACCACAGTGGTTTCCACATGAGCACATACATTCTTAAAGTAGCTAAGGGCAACAAAATTATGAAAGTTGAAGGAAAAATATTGGAAAGACTTTAAGAAAGTGATGCAGAGAATAATTATTTTTTTGTACTTCAAGGAGTGTTGGACTCTGGCAGCCTTCAGAGGTTTTGCATCTCTGGAGTCAACCCTTAGGAGCTTTCTGAAGCTGACAGATTTCTGGATCTCTGGGTGTGAAGAGGACTTTGCTCCCCACAGGACAATCATTCAAATAGAATCAAACAATTTTCATGTATGGGCCTTGGCTTTTTTATGCAGCTTTTTATAAAAAATAGAAAAGTACTCTGAACACAGCAGTTGTTCTTTAGTTCTTTGGGGGTTAGTAGAAAAAGAGAAATGCTATTTTTTTTTTCTATTTTGGGGGGTATCTTGAATTGATCTGAAGTTTGGATTTAGATTTGTTTTGTGTTTGATTTATGTTTTAAAATCAGTGAATACATACATTGCATTTGTTTTATATATTTTGTGAAATTTCCTCCTCGTTACATATACATATATACTCATATATATGCATGTACATAGATAAATATGTGGGGTGTGTGTAATGTTTGTGCACTAAGATATAGTTGAGAGTAAAATCTAAAATGAACTATGTGTTGTCATGTAGAGGGAGATGAAGGATGTTCCCCTAAATATTTTAAAACACAAAAAGAAAGGGCAGGTCAGTTTTTGAAGTGATATAAATCCAGTAATATAAATCCATATATTCTGTTTTACTTCACAGTTCCACATGGCAAGGTTGGATTCCGAATACCATAATTTAACTTCGGTAAAATTCTAACTTATGCCATCTGTCCTTCAACATATAACAGTGTATCACTTCCTATCATTCCAGAGGGACAAATTCCCTAGGATCACAAGCAAGAGGCACAAGGAAATGACATGGCAATGATGCTCATAATAGCAATGTAGAACCATGAGGTTTTCTCCTAACTCTGCTGTGAAAAAAAATGGCTTATTTAAAGCAACTAGAATTTTTCCACAGCCATCCTCAAGACGGCGACCTCAGAGGAGTCACCTCTAAGAAATATGTTTTGATTTCTTTGGCTTGATGTTAAATAAGGTCCTTGCTTGGAAAGAATTCAGGTCATTTTCAGCAAACGTGTCATGTTCTAGCTGACTTACCCTGAACTAAGGAAGAAGCGGTCTGTACCTCTTTAAAGGGAACACCACAAGAGGAATTTTAGAAAAATGGCAGAAGTAGGAGATTAGATGGTAGAAAAGATTTTGAATCCCCTTTCCTAAAAATGTAGCTATGTGACAAACATCAAGAATTTCCTGGACTTGGCATGCCATCATTCTCAATACATTTAGTGGGAGAATATAAAGCAGGTTTGCTAACCATCAGTCCCAAAAGATGGCTCTCACTGTGTGGAAAATAGTAAAGACCATCACTATGCCAACCACCATCACTATGCCCATTACTGCCCAAGATGGATGATGTCCTGACTGCACAAGCTCCACTTTGCACCACAGCTGAAGGATCCCAAAAGGCAGCCCACCCCAGATTATGTATTTCAGGGGCCATGTGAAACACTGGGCACAGCTTTGAAGAAGATCCTGCTTCTATGAGAGAGAGGAACAAAGACTAGGCTGTTTCCCCAAGATGTTACATTTCCTAGGAGGGACAGAAATAAGGCATGCACTGTTTCAGGGAGTTCCTCCCTGTCTCAGAATATCTTATTCTCAGTACATCCTACGGTACTCTTAAGAATTACAAGCAAGAAAAGGGGACAACTGGGTTGGTCCAAGGCTGCCAGGAAAGCTGTCTTCCAGACAGGGCGGGACATTTCTACATCTATTTTGCTATACCTATATTAAGCCTGCTATTAAATCACAAGCCATGGAAAATCAGACTATTCAGGGTTTAAGATACCACTATTTTAAAGCAAAGTAATATGGTCTAGATAGTTTCCACAAAACTTTAAGAAAATATTTTAAAGGCTATACAGTTTTGCAAGTTTCTGGAAAGCAACCTTCTGGTAAGTTTAAATTTCCAAATCCTAAGTTTAAAATCTACTCAGTCATATATATTCTCTAGAAGAGAACTTCTTTGATCTGAAGAGGTGTTATTGACATTAACAGAACAGTGAATCAAATTGTCAAGAACTACAAAAATTAGAAAAAATGGCTTACATTGTTAAAGGGTATAGAATCCTAAAATATACAAAGTAAGCCTGCAACATTAAAAAAATCCAATTTGCAATATTTAAAAAGCATATAATACGAAAGACACTTTCTGCCATCTTAAAAAAGATAAAGACTTTATCCACAAGATGTGATCTCTACTTTAGGGAGATGTTTTATATTTTGTAGAGGCAGGAACTCAAATCTTTAACACCTTTATATCATTAGGGAATAAATGATTTCTCAGATAAAGATTAATAGGTCCCATGATAACATTTTTAATGGGTAAAAGTTTATTGTCACATTTTAGAAGATTCTATTTATGCTTTATTATTTTATTTTCATTTTCCCCTGCAATTGTTTCTTGTCATCTATATCTCAGATATTATCCACCGTGCTACTCACCCTTGTACTTTGTATAGTTGAAGTCAAGATCTTTTCCAGGTGATTAGAACTGTTGAAGGATACTGAAATTTGAACTTGTGGGCTGTAATCCATTTGCTACCACTAAGTCTACAATTTATAAGCAAACCATTCTTCATAATTCCTAGTGGGAGATTTAATGACACTCCGGACTCTTCACCAAGTCACCTTTGTGAGCACAATGGCTCTTTACTGTATGCTAGTAATTAAATTTGCTGCCTCTGTAGTTATTCAGTGTATATGATGTTGAGTACCACGCATGTTGTAAACATGATACTAATGTTACAGGGGCTCAAAAATGATGATAACAGAAACTTTAACTCCAGTGACCAACCCTGAGAAGGAGATTGCCACATATATTTTCATATCTTCACACCACAACCACCCCACAAATGATGCCAACATATACACGTCTGAATAGGTAATTCCGATTTCCAAAGATGAAAAGAAATATCATCATTTTAAAAATGGGAATGCCTATCTCATGTTTATTGTTTATAACTATATTTAGAAATTAATTTGAATAGGAAACACATTAACAGTTAAAATTTGGGAAAAAAAATGTAAGAAATAATTAGAAAGCCTTGCTCCTGTCTTTGCCTCCAGGTACCCTATTCTTTTCCTTACAAGCAGCTGACATTACTAATACCTTACGCATCTTCCTGGGGATATTCTGTGTATATACAAATAAGTCACTTTTTCTTACTCCAATGGAAATGCTCTTTCCACACTGTTAAGACACTTGTACCAGTCAGGCACCATACAAGTTTTGCTAAGAACTTTTTCATTCTTATTCCGTCCGGTGGATGTACTATGATTTAATTAAATAGTCACTTACTGATGAGCATTTAGATGTTTTGGGTTCCTTTACCCCAACTTGTTACTATTAGAAATAATGCCGAAAAAAATAAGTTTGTAAACACCTTATTTCACACATACACTACTGTATCAGAATTACTACATTCAGGACATGTGTGTTAATAATTTTGATAGATATTGTCAAATTCCCCTCACTGGAGGCTATACCCATTTAAATTTCTACCAGCAATATAAGAAAATTAGTTTTCCCCACAACTTAGCCAAAGCAGTATATTACTAAATTTTTGACATTTGCAAATAAGGTAGGTGAAAAATGGATCATAAATGTAGTTTGAATGTGCATTTTTCTTGAGTGAAGTTGAGTTTCTATAACAGTGTTTTATAGCTACTGATATTCCTTTGCCAGTGAATTGTGTGTTCATATCTTCTGCTCAATTTTATTGAGTGGTGTGTCTATTTTTTATTTATTTGTAAATTTAGATTGGGGAATCCAAGCTTACTTTAATATATATTATGGAATATGTATATTCATATTCAAATTATGTGTATTCATAAGACAGATAGATTTGTATTCAACTTTTTTTCCAGATGGCTATGCAATTATACAAATTAGTGAGTGAAAAATCCTTTTTCCACATTTGGTTCTTGGATATATTAGTGTCTATTTCTAGACATCTGTTCTGCTTTAGCAAATTAAATCATGATTTGAGTTATTGATAGTTTATAATTTATTTTAGTATTTGTAGAGTTAGTCCCTTTTCATTATACCTTTTTTTATTGTCCTCATTTACCTGGCTATTTGTGCTCTTTATTTACTTTATTTCTTAAAGTAAATTTTAGAATGACCTTGTTCAAAATAAAAATATAGTGATATTATATTTACTGAACTCATGTTACCTTTCGAACTTAACTTGGAGATGATAATGTTAAAAATATCATATTCCTTTGTAATTGTTTGAATTCTCTAAGTCCCTTAATATGTTTTAGTGTTTTTCTTCAGTTAATTATTTTAGGGATTTCCATGTATCCTACCATACCATCTGCAAATACTTGTAGTAATTTTCCTTTTATAAATAATTGTTACACATTTTTTTCTTGTCTGATTATATTGGATACTACTTCCAGAAGAGTTTTAAATCAATAATGGTGATAATGAAAACACTTGTCTTGGTCTAATTATACATTTTGGAAGATACTAGTTGTAGGCTTAGATTTTTATTTTTATTATCATGTTATAAAATAGTCTTTAATAACTGCTTTATTAAAGATTTCAAAGAAAAGCAATCTTAAACATAAAAATAAATTGCCAAGAGCACTTTAAAATGAAATATATGAAAAATTGCAATAAGTTTATATCTCCCATCTTTGCTCCTTCTGATCCAAAGTTCATGTAGCTTTATAAATTTTTTCCAAAACACGAAAATCAATACACATCACTCTCTATCCAAATATCTCCAGTGGCTTCAATTATTGCAGAAAACTATCCAAACACCTCAGCACTTGAAGTACAATACCCTTCAAAATATGTCCCCAATTAATCTTTACCCCTTATTTTCTAAATTTATATGCAAAAACTCCACAGCCTTGCTACGCCAGAGACTTCACCATCCATTAGATATTCTTACCACTTTTATGATTTTAAGCCTGTGCTTTTTTCTTTGTTATGTCATAAAGCCTCTCTCAACCTTAAACCTATCAAACTTCTTGGCTTGATTTCCTAAACAACCTTCAAAAATATACATACTTCTCTAGGATTCTAAATTATTTCCATCTTCATACACTTATCCATAGAAAATGACTCATTCTCTTAGATATACTTTTATACCAGTTTTCCATCGTGCTGTAGTTTTTATAAAATTATAATGAGATATCATATTTGGCAGATTTATCTTAGACTTGTGTTATATGCAAAAAACGATAATTATTTTAGTCATCTTTGTAATTCCAGTGCCTAGTACACTCCCTGGAATAGAGAAGTTACTCATTAAATAACAGTTTTAGCTTCAAAAATGGATTTCACAAAAGGTAATAATTGTCATGATTGAATGTTGTCAAAAAGTCTCTCTAATTAAAAACATTAAGGGTAAATTTAACCAATATTTATAATATATTATAATAAACATATATTTTATGAAATAATTATAATGAATTTAATGACATATTTTGAGAATCTTGATATATACTATCATTAACTGTTACATGTGGATGTAAAGGCTTTCTAAAATTGTATTTATAGACCACATATAGGCAAAACTAAATGCTTTAATTATCTTATACATTTGTACTGTTAAAAGACTTTTAAAATGCATTTTGAATTTAATTTCTAAAATAGATAACTTCTATCTCTGTTGTATCAATTTGCCTAGAAAAGTTTCTTAGTAGATTTTACAAAGGCAAACTTTGTTAAACTATCAAGAATAGGTATCTGAAGTCTAAATAAGTGCAGCTTCCCTAAATTATGAAATATTGTTGTGGTGACTTATTTGAATCACCAATACACATACTATAGAATGTAGAAACATTGAAAAATACACATACTAAGATAGAATGTAGAAATATTGAAAAGATACAGATGTGTCTGAGATACTCAAAGAAAGAAAATACAGATTTTATTTCATCTTGTGAACACAAATACTCCTAGAGAAGAATGATATAAAATCACTCAGGGCTAAGTATTTTTAATACCAAAAAGTTCTATGACTAAGTTGACTAATCCTTGTTTTTGTCTTACAGTTAACGAGAAACATGTTGGCATGATTATTATTTTAACTTATGACCTAGGTCTTAGCATAGAGCATGTTACAGTAGATTTTCAAAAAAGTTTACTGATGACATTTTAGCCAATCATATATTTTCTTTTTATTTTCGACACTTGTGATTAATAGCTTTCAATTCCAAATGCAACTTTAACTGCTAAATAAGTTTCAGCATCAATACAGAGTGTAAAGTTGCTAGAGAAAATAATTCAGCATCTTCATAATCACAAAAAGACAAATAGATGCTTAAATGCAGAGACCAAAGTGAAAATGGAATAGTTTAGTCCCTTCCTGCCTTTCATGCATACCAGATATATTTTCCAAATCTAGTAGCAGCTGATCAATACTAATAGGTAGCTGGTTTTAGGATAAAGTTTAATTTTCTTTCATTTCCAATTTTCTGAATGAGTATGAATACATTATTTTATGTTTTTGTCTATATCTAGAAACTAAAAACAAAACAAAAAAAAAACCCTCTTTTTTCATTGCCATGATAAAGTGAAGATTATTGTATTACAGTGTAGCTTTCGAGTACTTACATATGAAAACAGCATGAAGGAATCCATACCCAAACCAATTAGCTTCTCCTATGCAGCGTAAATAGGTATCTGAGTTTGTTCAAAAGGCCAAATGTAGATTAAGAGATAAAAGTGAAGTGACAAAGTGGAAGACAAGATGCAAGCAAGAAACTTTAAAAATATATTTAAATAATGCCTCCACACCCAAAAAAATAAAAATAAAAAACAAATATCAAGTATCTTAGGAAAATTGAGAAACCAGCCTCCCACTCCAAATCTTGTTTTGTGGGGAAAAAGCAAGTATCTAGTAAAGTTAGGCAGGGCCAACTGGCCCTACACATCAGTTATTTAATGTAATTTGAGAAGCTCAATGTCGAGAATGGTGAAAGGTCTGACATTTTAGGCTACTTGCAAGCTAAAAACTCTCAATTTAATAAATGCTGTCTGTGATCATTAATTTCATGTCAACTTGACTGAGCTAAGGGATGCCCAAATTACTGGTAAAACATGACTTTAGGGTGTGTCTGTGAGTGTGTTTTGAAAGAGATTAGTATTTGAATCAGTAAACTCAGTAAAGACTATCACCCTCATCGATGTGGCAGCCATCATTCAGTCTATTTGTTCCTGTAGGTAATCAGGCAGACATGAGCAGAGTAGAAGAGGCCCCGACCCCCACCAACCAGGAATGCCAGGTGACCATCAAGTGATGGTCAGGTGGTTGTTAACTGTCTCTCTAAAATAAAAATTGGTCGCAGGTAATGCCAGGAAAATTCGATCTTTCTACAGACAGTAAAACACTGAAACTGGTGTGATCAGCAGCTTCCTGATAAGATCTCAGGAGTTGCGTGAGTAGACTTGAGCATGTGTACTAAGAGGCAAACTAGCAGAGTTTACTGGCACATGACCACCTGGGGACATGCAGCTGGTAAGTGGGGAAGGCCTCAACTGAGCATGCATACAACTCCAGTAAACACACTGTGCATGCCTCCCAACGGCTGGCAGGCCACTGTGCATTTGGACAGCTCGCCCCAAGGAAAAAATCAGAGGAGAAGAGATGCAAGACCCCAGAAGCATGCCAGCATATAAAATCTCAAGTCTGAAGGTCAAACTGTGTACTTGTTTTTCTAGTCACCTGCTTGGCCACTTCCAAGTATACTTGCCTTCCTTTTGTTCCTGTCCTAAAGCTTTTTAATAAACTATCACTCCTGCTCTAAAACTTGCCTCAGTTTGTACTTCTGCCTTCTGCCCCTCAGTCAAATTATTTCATCTGAGGAGGCAAGAATTGAGGTTGCTGCCAACCCGCATGGATTCACCACCACTAACATATTTTGGTGCCGTGTAACTCAGATAACTTCCACCACTAACACACTTTGCTGCATGACTTGGATACATTCCCTAGTGGTAAGAGATCTCTACACCTCACCTTTGGATAAATTTAGTCTTTCTTCTTCAGCTAGGATATCCGTCTTCTCTTCTCTTGGACATTGGTGCTCCTGGTTCTTGGGCCTTTGGACTCAGACTGGGTCTTACAACATTGGCTTCCCTAGTTCTCAGGCATGTGGGCTTATATTAGAACTACACCACTGGCTTTCCTAGGCCTTCAGTTTGCAAACTTCTCGGCCTCCATAATCGTGTGAGCCAGTGCCTCATAATACATCTCTTTCTATATATCTATAGATAACCTACTGGCTCTGTTTCTCTGGAGAACCCTAACTATACACTGGCAAAAGACAGGTTCCTGAGTCATGGGCAAATGTGTATTTCTCTCAACACAGTAAGCAGTGTAAGTATCAGTGTATGTGGCACCTATTCTTTGAGTCTAAAGCTTAAGGTGATAGAGAAAGAGGCAGGTGACACCTGCACATGCAGTGGATGGTGTTATTGGAGAGGAACTCTGCACTAAACGAACCTGAATATTTTATACTGGATAGTAAGCCCTGCTTGCCCTTTGTTCCAGAGAGAGGTACCATTCATCTTTGTCTTCCCAGATATTTTGCTACAAAAATAGCCCTGAAAATAAATTCTGGAACAAAGAAATTCAGCCCTTCTTGTAAGACATCCAGAAGCACATGAGCCCCACGGAGAATTGTCTACTAATCTTTGGTATTAATAATTGACATATATATATATATATTCATAGTATATTTAATGAATATATATGGGACTGTTTGACATTGAACTCTTATATATTACAACCTTTATAAAATGTTGGCTGGGTGTAGTGGTTCACACCTGTAATTCCAGCATTTGGGGAGGCCAAGGCAGGTGGATCACCTGAGATCAGGAATTCGAGATCAGCCTGGACAACACAGTGAAACCCCATCTCTACTAAAAATACAAAAATTAGCTAGGCATGCTGGTGCTTGCCTGTAATGCCAGCCTGCCAGCCACTTGGGAGGCTGAGGCAGGATAATTCCTTGAACCCAGGAGGCGGAGGTTGCAGTGCACGAGATTGCACCACTGAGATCCAGCCTGGGAGACAGAGCGAGACTCTGACTCAAAAAAAAAAAAAAAAAGAAAAAAGAAAAAAAAATTTATCATACCATATTCAACTTTTGTTAAAATACTATATTTCTTTTAATATTTATCTTGCTATATGGAAGGAAACAGTGTTTCCCAATTCCATGTCTGTATCATTTAGACACCTTTTTTCTTCCTCTTGTTATTAAAGAACATAAACTTCCTCCTGCTAAATAATATCCCAGATTTATTTATTTAGATCAGTTTTATTTTGCTTCTTGTTTTAAAAGTGTTAACTTTAAGATCATCTGGGCCTGGGCGCAGTGGCTCACGCCTGTAATCCCAGCACTTTGGAAGGCCGAGGTGGGTGGATCACAAGGTCAGGAGATCAGACCATCCTAGCTGACACGGTAAAACCCCGTCTCTTCCAAAAAAAAACCACACACACACAAAATTAGCCCAGCGTGGTGGCAGGCGACTGTAGTCCCAGCTACTCAGTAGGCTGAGGCAGAATGGCGTGAACCCGGGAGGCGGAGCTTGCAGTGAGCCCAGATCATGCCACTGCACTCCAGCCTGGGCGACAGAGCCAGACTCCCTCTCAAAAAAAACAAAGCAAAAACAAACAAACAAACAAAAAACAAAACTTTAAGGTCATCTGAACCCAGCTTATTTCAATTTACAAATGATAAAACTAAAATGAGAAATTCCTTCCCTAAGTCACTAATTTCTCAAATTCTGAGCCACCATTGTAAATAAATATTTTAAAAGTTTAAAAAATATTAGAATATATGTTCTTTAGAGCCAAAAGAAGAGAGGTAAAATAAGGACAATGAAATCCTGTAAAAATTACCATATATGTATTTAACTTATATATTGTATTTATATAATTAAACCCGAAACACATACACAGAGAAATACATGTACAAATTTATACATCTTAGGTAGAGTGGTTATGTATCTGGCTTCTGGAGTCAGATTACCCATGTTCATACCCGGGCTCTGCCACTCAGAGCAGAGGAAGCTCAGTTTCCTCCCATATAGTAATAGAGATAGTAGCAGTGATCTATACACCCATCATAGGATTGCTGTGAATGTACATTAAATTAAATTAAAATTAAATTACTGTTTTTTATTCCATTACTTATACCTAGTAAGTGCATAATCAATTCTAGGTATTATTATAATGCAGAGTGATGTAGAAAAGAGCTAAGTTTCCTGTCATCAATGAGTAGGTAGCATAGCCTTTCTCAATATCAGTATCTGTGTAAAATTGGTATTGCAGTAACTTGATTTTTGTGCTTAATCTAACAGCAATATTCTGTTGTTCTATGGCTATAATTACATTTTATCTTTGCTCTAAAATGTCAGCAATATAGTGACGCTCAATCATGAACAAACAACATAAAAACTGTTATTGTAATTTTATTATTATTGTGATTACTATTATTCAGACAACTGTAATTATTACTTTGATTGCTAGTGCTTATTTAGCTTTTTCTCACCACCAGACAGATTGTTTTGCAATCATCTCGTTTCTTCCTCAGGAAAATTATTAACTACTATTATTATTTCTGCTTTATAAATGAGAAAACTGAAGCTTGGATGGCTTAATGAATTGACTAAGGTCACATAACTGGAAAGTACAAAGAATGAAGCCTGAAGAGTGAAGGAACAGGCATGCAATCAAAGAAAAATTAGGATAATTTGGATGATGGGCATGAATTTAAAATTATGTTTTCTATAGACCCTTATTTATAAATTTATGAACAAAATTTTAAGTTTTTCAAAAACAAGGATCATTTATTTTGTTCCCCAGTTTTCTTTAGAACTTATGTAAAAAGAATGCTATTGTAATGTTCTCAATAACAACATATTGACTGAATCAATGAGCTTATCAGCCTAGTCTCCTAAGCACATCTCAATAATATATTTGTTTCTTTAGGTGAGACATAAGCAGTCTCGCTCAAGTCATAAAGAAACGGTTTTTTTTTTTCATTATATCATTGAGTAAATATATAATAACTACTCAGAATTTGGTATGTTGGAGTCAAAAGACACCTCAAGGTCCCAGTGTATTGGTTTTGGAACTCAGGACAGTATGTGGATTTCCAGTTGAAGGTATTTTTTTTTTATAAAGGAAATTTTGGGATAGTGATCATTGACTTCCCATGTGAACATCAAGTGGTTGGCAAAAGATAGGCAAAGTGAGATCAGCACTTAGCTCAGGAGATCAGTAGGCATTTGTCTTTGCTAAAGACGACCATGTTTTGATAACATGTGGCAGGTAGAATGTCAACATCTCCCAGAGTTAAAAATCTAGCAATTACAGGTGATCTCTATCTTGGATACAGGGACTTTTTTTTTTTTTTTTTTTTTCGAAGTGATGAATTATAAACGGTCTCAAAACCTCAATCACATGTACTTTGTTGTTGTTGTTGTTCCTCAAGCTTATAAGAAAAAACACAAGTACTTCTAAAATTAAAGGTTCACAAATCAGGAGTAGGTCATGTTGACATAATGTAATTTTCCTTCAAGCTCTCAACATGAAGCTTTGAAATGATGCTTAGGCTTTCCAAATCACAGAAATAATGTAGAATATTACCAATATGGGGTTGACAGGCAGATAGTTAAGTAACACAGACCTTTCATCTGTTTAACCAAGAGCATATGATGCGAAAACATGAACTATTGTGTTATTTTGTTTACACCATTGTCACAATCTCTTCCAATGCTTCATAAGAGTAAAATTAGAGTCAAAAATTTCATTTTGATATTATCAGAAAATATAGGATGCTCATATTTTAGTAACAACATTAACCACTGCTTGCTCAGAACATGATTTGTGTCTGATAACATGCTAATAATGTTCTATACATCATTTCTATATTATATTACTTGAGAGATAAAATGACCTTCCGAAAGAGTAAATAACAAGCCAAGGTCACACAGGTGGCAAGTGCCTGTGCCTTTAAGTTCTGTCTGACTCGAAAGTCTGTGCTCAGACTGTATTATGTGGCCTTCTACAAATTCATATTCATTTCAATAAACACTACTGCAAAAGAGTTATGTACCTGGGGAAGACTTTTCGAAACAGTATTTGTTAATCTGGTACAGCATGAAAATAATTTCTTACAGTCTTTCCAAACTCTTTTATACATGTGATTCAGTAGAAATGTAAAAAAGTCATTCCTAAAACATGAAAAGTTGTAAAAGTAAATAAATATAAAAGGTGCTAGAAATATCTTTCTTCTAAAGTTACTTTTGACGTATTTAAGAAAAGATTAATCTTCCTGTAGTACCAGCACTTTGGGAGGCCGAGGCGGACAGATCACAAGGTCAGGAGATCAAGACCATCCTGGCTGACACGATGAAACCCCGTCTCTGCCAAAAAAGAACAACAACAACAAAAAATTAGCCGGGCGTGGTGGCAGGCGCCTGTAGTCGCAGCTACTCGCCTGGCTGAGGCAGGAGAATGGCGTGAACTCAGGAGGCGGAGCTTGCAGTGAGCCGAGTTCACGCCACTGCACTCCAGCCTGGGCGACACAGCAAGACTCTGTCTAAAAAAAAAAAAGATTAATCTTGTTGTTTATTAACTGTTTGTCAAGAGGTCTTAAATAAATAAGCAAACTGGAAGTTAAATGTTACATAAAATTCATGAACAGAAGCCCCTGATGCTCTATTTGTGTATGGATGCAAGGGAACAATTCTAAATATTAAAATTTTATATATATAATTTACTTAATTATATTGTTAATCTATGTTATGTACATGTCTTTTTGTCATTTCAACATTTGTGAATTTTATTATTGTATATTTTGTATTTATTTTATAAAATTATATATATTTTTTGATCCAAGGCCCTAAGTATTTTAAATGTAAAGTTTTATGGTTCTAAAACCGTATTTAAATCAAAAACACAGAAGTCAGAATATTTCAAATAGGGCATGCAACTTTGCATCCTCTGATTTTCTTTTTTTTTTTTGAGAGGCAGTCACGCTCTGTTGCCCAGGCTGGAGTGCAGTGGTGCAATCTCGGCTCACTGCAGCCTCTGCCTCTGAGTTCAAGTGCTTCTCCTGCCTCAGCCTCCTGAGTAGCTGGGACTACAGGCATCCGTCATCAGGCCTGGCAAATTTTTGTATTTTATTTTAATAGAGATGGGGTTTCACCATGTTGGCCAGGTTGGTCATGAACTCCTGACCTCATGATCTGCCTCCCTCGGCCTCTCAAAGCACTGGGATTACAAGCATGAGACACCACACCCAGCCTTTCTTCTGATTTTCAGTAAATGGAAGGTAAGCAGACAAAGGTGAAACAATTAATGACTTTAGGAGTGGCTTAATTCCTGGTCATTGTAAATTTCAGTTAACTGGGTTCCTTCCTATTGTGAAAATGTATTCGTATGAAACAATTTTTGTTTTACTCCACAATGAAAGGAAAATATAAGAATAGTCTACTTTGGGAGGCCGAGGTGGACGGTTTGTTTGAGCCCAGGAATCTGAGACCAGCCTGGGTACCCTGTCTCTATGAAAAACACAAAAATTAGCCAGGCATGGTGGCATTTGCTTGTAGTTTCAGTTACTCTGGAGGCTGAGAAGCACTTGAACCAGGGAGGTGGAGGTTGCAGTGAGCCGAGATCATGCCACTGCACTCCAGCCTGTGAGACAGAGTGAGATCCTGTCTCAAAAAAAATAAAAGAATAGTCTTACTGCTGTGCCTAAAAATTCAATTCACCAAAATTTTGCTAATTTAAAATAGGTATGCAAATAGGATATAACACATAAATACCTTTTCAAAAATATTGTCATATTTTAATTTTTATACCAAAAATATACACTGTATAATGTTGCAATGTATTTTCACACTTTTTTCTAATTAAAAGTCAATTGATTTAGTTTTTATATTTCTGAAGTTATAAAGTTTACTAAAAGTTTGTTTTTAATATCAACTAATTTATTGGAGAAATATCAACTACTGTATAATTCTCTCCTGATGGTATTCTCTTTATCTATTAGTATTTGAAAATGATCCAGGTGGCAATAATCCTGGGGAAACCTTCCATGTTAGGCAGAATTCTCCCTTTCCCTTGAGTGTGGGTGGACCCAGTGAAAATGATGTTAAGACCTTTGGTAAAGCGCATTATTGGGGTGGGAGTTACTCAATTTTCC
Organism: Macaca fascicularis; assembly: GCF_037993035.2. Taxonomy (NCBI): domain Eukaryota; kingdom Metazoa; phylum Chordata; class Mammalia; order Primates; family Cercopithecidae; genus Macaca; species Macaca fascicularis. Next base: position 88,467,876 of record NC_088380.1, on the reverse strand, counting down.
AGGTGTTGTGTGCTCAGTTCCCCTGGCTAGGAAAAGGGATTCCCTTCCCCCTTGTGCTTCCCAGGTGAGGCGATGCCTCGCCCTGCTTCAGCTCTCGCTGGTCGGGCTGCAGCAGCTGACCAGCACTGATTGTCTGGCTCTCCCTAATGAGATGAACCCAGTACCTCAGTTGAAAATGCAGAAATAACCTCTCTTCTGTGTCGCTCGCGCTGGGAGCTGGAGACTGGAGCTGTTCCTATTCAGCCATCTTGCTCCACCGCCTCTCTTCATTGCTTTTCTAGAAGTGCATTTCCAAAGGGAAAAAATGGCTATAAAATAATCATATACTCTGAAAAGTTTAGATAATTTTTTAAAAAAAACTTTGTCTTAATTTTAATATAAATCAAAAATTTGAATTAATCTTTATTGGGGGAACCCTCCCCCAATATTTCAGTGTAGGTTCCTTCTATTTTCCATAAGTGTCTCTGGCTGAGAAATAAAGAGAGACAGTATAAAGAGATGAATTTTACAGCTGGGCCACCAGGGGTGACATCACATATTGGTAGGACTGTGATGCCCACCTGAGCCTCAAACCAGCAAGTTTTCTATTAAGGGTTTCAAAAGGGGAAGGGGTGTAAGAACAGGGAGTACATACAAAGATCACATGCTCAACGGGCAAAAAGCGGAACCTCTAATAAAGGTCTAACAAAGATTACAGGGCAAAGGGCAAAAGCAGAAACACTGATAAGGGTCTATGTTCAGTGGTGCACATATTGTTTTGATAACATCTTAAACAACAGAAAACAGGGTTTGAGAGTAGAGAACCGGTCTGACCACAAATTTACCTGGGTGGAGGTTTTCCCCACCCTAGTAAGTCTGAGGGGACTGCAGGAGACCAGGGTGTATCTCAGTCCTTATCTCAACTGCATAAGACAGATATTCCCAGAGCGGCCGTTTATAAACCTCCCCCCAGGAATGCATTCCTTTCCCAGGGTATTAATATTAATATTCCTCGCTAGGAAAATAATTTAGCAATATCTTCCCTACTTGCACATCCTTTTATAAGCTCTCTGCAAGAAGAAAAATATGGCTCTTTTTGCCCGACCCTGCAGGCAGCCAGACCTCATGGTTGTCTTCCCTTGTTCCCTAAAATATCGCTGTTATTCTGTTCTTTTTCAAGGTGCACTGATTTCATATTGTTCAAACACACATTTTTTACAATCAGTTTGTACAGTTAACACAATTATCACATCAGTCCTGAGGTGACGTACATCCTCAGCTTACGAAGAAAACAGGATTAAGAGATTAAAGTAAGACAGGCATAAGAAATTATAAAAGTATTATTTGGGAACTGATAAATGTCCATATTAAAATGAAATCTTCCCAATTATGATCCTCTGCCACGGCTCAAGCTGGTTCCTCTGTTAGGGGTCCCTGATTTCCTGCAACACATCTTTAAAATCATGTTAGGTAAGATGAATGTAATATGTAAATCATCATTTCAAAGTCATATTAAATTATCTAACATTAAAATTAAATCTCTGACAGAATCAACAAAATTAATTTAGCTAAGTGTAATTATATCTCTGTATGTTAAATTATTTAACCTGAGAAAAAGTCCCTAGCCTAGGTCAGGCCCTCTGTTACAAGTTCTCAAGCATCTTCTTCTATTTTAACAATTTGTTAATTGTATTTTAATGACTTTAATGATTACTTCCTGATATGGTTTTCCTCTGTGTCCCCACCCAAATCTCATCTCGAATTGTAATCCCTGCATGTTGAGGGGAGGAAACTGGTGGGAAGTGATTGGATCATGGCGGCTGCTTCCCGCATGTTATTCTTGTGTTAGTGAGTGAGTTCTCATGAGAGCTGATAGTTTTAAAGTGTGGCACTTCCTTGCTCTTGCTCTCTCTCCTGCTGCCTTGTGAAGATGGTGCTTGCTTCTCCTTCACCTTCCTCCATGACTGTGAGTTTCCTGAGTTTCCCAGCTATGCAGAACTGTGATTCAATTAAACCTCTTTTCTTTATAAATTACCCAGTCTCCAATAATATCTTTATAGCAGTGTGAGAACAGATTAATACAGCTCCTCAATTCCCCACCACAAGCCCACGAGCTCCACTAGGTAAAAACTATATCTGTCTTATTCACCACATGATTTTCACTGGGATGACTAGCACAGTATGTAGTCCCACAGAAATACTTACTGGGATGACTATCTGGCCAAAGGAAGGAGAAAGGTAATGAGGGAAGAGAAGAAGATACAAATGGAGCAAGGGAGGCAAAGACTGCAGAATAGGGAAGAAAGGCTGGAGGGCACGGCAGGCAGGAAGGCAAGGAAGCAAGAGGGAGGAAAGATGATAGGAAGGAAGGGAAGAAAGGGTAGGAAGGAAGAAAGGGGAGGAAGGAAGAAATGGGAGGAAGGAAGAAATGGGAGGAAGAAAGAAAGGGGAGGAAGGAAGAAAGGGGAGGGAGGAAGGAAGGAAGGAAGGAAGGAAGGAAGGAAGGAAGGAAGGAAGGAAGGAAGGAAGGAAGGAAGGAAAGAGGGAGGGAGGGAGGGAGGGAGGGAAGGAGGGAAGGAACGAAGGAAGGAGGACTATTACTATGAATTTAAAGAATAATCAGTTTCTCTACAGTAATAAAATTATACCTACCTTTTAATAAATACCTACTACCAGAGACTTATCTCTTCAAGATATCCATTATATCCATTTTACATATTTACATAGTGTGTAATTAAAAACATATTCAAGAAATTCTAATATACAAATAGTTCTTGGGGACTATTATTAAAAAATTGTGACAATTTTTTTTCTGTAAAATGAAGATGTTAATATACTTATCTCATTAGATTTTGTGAGAATTAAAGGAATACAGAAAAGAACTTAGAATAATGCCTGGAACACAGTAAGTGCTCAATTAATGCTATTGTTACTGTTTTGACTGTGCTACCACTACTAATTATTAATAAAGTGAAATTAAAAATTTTTGTCCAGCATTGTATGCCTGTGTTAAAAAGTCTGCTGTATCCCATAAGTGTGTGTGTGTGTGTGTGTGTATAATACTATGTACACATAAACATTAAAAATGAAAAAAAAACCCCACAAATATTTGTCTGAACACTCACTGAAAGTGGAAGCACCTGAGTTTGAATATAGGTAAGTGTGCCCCAAAGCCCACATTCATTTTATTACAATAAAATGTGACTGCTCTGATGTTGTAATGCTTCAGATTCTGACTGGCCATGTTCATAATATTATTTCTATAATTGACATGTATATTTAAGACATTGAAATATCAAATCTGGACTATTTGGAGACTATTTCTGCTCCTAGTCATTCTGTGGTGTGGCCATTCTCTAAGAGCCAAGGAAACTGAATGACATACAGTCAATACATGACTACAAAAAGAGAATGACAAGTTCCATTACTAACTTCTTCATATGGAAAAATTTCTTTCATTTTCACCTGCATAAATATTTCACAAGCAGCAAAGGATTTAGAAAGGGGATTCTTCTTTGCTGAAGCACTCTGTGTTCAAATTTCTAAAACATAAAGATTTGAAGGTCTTTCTCTTTTGTACAACTATTTCAAAAGTTCACAATTTAAACCCATGCACCTATTTTCTCCAGTGACTATTGATTAGAGCTAATATTTGAAATTTTGCATTTTAGCTTCTTCTACATACGCTCTTAGATTACATTGTGATATCCTGGTTTGGTTTTGCATTATTCCAAGTCAGTCTGCCCTGAGTTAATACTGTTACTTTTCTAATAGCAGTGAATTGACACACCCTCCCCAGAAGGTCACAGGCTTCTATAGGACCCAGATGATACAACTACTAGCATTTCTACATGTAGTCATAGAGTCTGCTTAAATAAAAATGAAAAATAGATTCTCTCTAGCACCTAAACTAAAATATTCAGTTATTTTCCATAACATTGATTTTTATTCCACTTTTTTCTTCTGAGATAGTAGTTAGAATAAAATATCCTGTAATAAGCAGCATTTACACCCTATAAACCATACGCAGGCCTGTCCTTCTTTGGGGTTCATCAAATATGATGTATAATCTAAGTTTTGTTCACAGGATATTTTCTGATTTTAAAAAGTAGTATAAACTTAATTAGTACACTTTATATTTGCCTAAATGCATTATATTGAAATATTACTTTTTTACTCTACTTATTTGATGTGTTATGGGGTTAAAAATTATAGTACAAAATTTAACTATTGTCTTTAAAGGGGATAACATTTTAAGAATTTCTACAATAAATCAAGATTAACTGAACTATGAATTGAGATAAGTTCATTTAAACTAGAATAGTAACAAAATCTACAATATAGAAAATAAAATCTGCCTAGAAAATAAAGGTGATTCAGTATTTACCTTATTGTGGCTTTTCTTACTCTGTGTTGTAGTACTTGCTTACAACTCCGTGTTGGGCTGATCTACTAGGAGCTCCTTCATCTCAGTGCCTGAAACCCTTCTCACAGTTCTCTGAGACTGCAGTTTCTAAATGCTAATTCTCTCTGAGACAAAGAATGCCAAAATGTGCATGAAGTTAGTTGCTTTGGTGTCAAAACCTTTTCATCACCTGAATTTCACATTTAGTAACTTACCTATTTCCAAAAGCTCTACCTCCAGTCCCTGAGTGCGTTGATGTGGAGCCAGTCTTCAGTGTCTTACTGGAAGTGCCCATTCTGTCACTGTTTCACCTCCAGTGTGATTCTGGGGTCCCTTGCAACCACTTAACACTTAGGAGTCAGCACTCGCCCTTGAATAGCAACAATGATATTTGAGTAACTCATTTACCGATATTCTTTCAAACACATCTGGAATTTTGAATTTTATTCTTTTCTTTAGAAGGATCAAGCCTTCTTCCTTTTCTCAAGACATAAACAATTCCAAAATGATACAGCAATCTCTAGGTAATTATAGTTCATTAACTTCTTGACACTGTGACTTACATTTCTCAGAATTCTATAGTGATTCTTTTATCTGTCTTCTATTTTCTCTTTTTGAGATTTCCCTCTGTTTAGCAGGAACTTAGTTTGGTTGCCAAGGCTATCATATCATATTCATCTTATTAATTCTTCTTCACTTGTTAGTGTTTCCATAAAAATCTTGATGAGCATATGCATGTATCCACAGTCACGCACCCACAGATGTGAAAGTTGCAATTAATGAGTTTTTTCCTATCTCCTCAGGAAAATGATCAACCGTATTTTATTAAATATAACCTTAATATCTATTTGGATATTTTTAGTGGTTATAAGTGTCAGCTGTTTGTCAACCCTCTTTACCCCATGCCCAACCCTAACACTGGTTCATCCCTGGTTCCAACCTCTTTTGGTCAGATGAGGGTGCTGATTTCCAAGAAACTGAGGGGTCTTTTAGGTTAATCTATACTCTTAGCATTACCTCCTTTTTAAGCTATTTGAAAACAACGTGCACATTGTTTTGGATCATTTATTTTGTACAAGACACGTCAGTAGGCACTGTATATAATGACTTATCTGGATCATGAATATTTCTTCAACACCCTCATGACTAAATTCTATTTTATTAGCTCCGACTTTCCCCTGTCCATCTAGGAAAGATGAAGAATGGAAGAAGCAAACAATCTCTAGAACTCTGCTTTGCATTCATTTTTTTCATCAGACTTGCTTTGATGCAGAGAGGTAATCATTCTCTCAGTTACCTGCACTGTCACAAAGGAAAAATTTTCTTCAAACCACTCTTATCAGTGATGCAGAAAGAAATCACTGGATTTCCACCCATGTTAAGACACTATACAGATATTATGTTGTTACTTCTGATGGAAACACAATTCTGCCCTTCCACATGAAACAAAAACATATTCAGTAACTTATTCATGGATTTACTAATTTACTCCAGAATTATATTTGAGTGCCCTGAAGTAACAATCTGAACTAAAGAGGCAAGGTCATAATTTGTATTAAACTTTCTTGAAAGTGACAACCAATAATTTTTTTTAAAAAAATGAATGAATGAACAAATAAAAAGAACTAGAAAATAAATATATCAGGTGAGGGTAAGTGATTTACAGAGAATTTAAACAAAGTTATATGACAGGGCTGTGAATTCTGATTGGGTGGGGAGGGAAACCTTTCTGAGGGAGTGATATTTTACCTGGAATCTGAAGAATAAGAATCAGCTGGACTTTAAGTTTCTGTGGCAGATCAGTCCAAGCACAGGGTAGAGCTGTTGCAAAGGTCCTGAGGTAAAGTGAACTTATTATCTCCTGGGAAGAAAAAGAAAGCCAGTGTGTCCAAAATCTAATGGTGGAGACAGGAAAACATGCAGTATAAGTTTGGAGCATGTGAGGAGTCGCATGGTTCTCCCCCATAAACAATATGTCCATGTCTAACTCCTTGAAATCTGAGAATATTACTGTATTTGAAAAAAGGATGTTTGCAGATACAAAGAATGAATTGCGAGATGAGATCATCCTGGATTATTCCGGTAGATTCTAAATCTAATGACAAGTATCTTTATAAAGGCAGAAGAGGAGAAGACACAAACAAGAAAAGAGAAAACACAGACAGAAAAGGAGAAGATAATAGGAAAACAGAGGCAGAGATTGAGAAGAGGTAGCCATAAGCCAAGGAGGCCAAGGAAAGTGAAGCAACTAAGATTTCTCCCCTAGAGTCAGAGGGAGTGAGAACCTGCTGTCAGGATAATTTCAGAGTTCTGGCCTCCAGAACTGCTCGATAAAAGTTTGTTATTTTAAGCCACTTAGTTTGGGGTAATTTGTTGTGGCATCTTTATGAAACTAATACTGAGAGATAAGCAGAGGGCTGATCATTTGGAACATTGAAAGTAAGTAAAAGAACTTTGAAATTTTATCTACATTCAAGGAACAACTTGGGGGTTTGTGGGTGGGTGGAGAATGAGGGGCTTAGTGTTAGAGGAACAAGATGGTCTGATTTTCATCGAGGCAAATCAGTATTGGTTATCAGATTATGGTCAGGTACACTACACCTGTGGGCTGAATCCTGGATTCTCTCATAATAGCTATTGGCTATGTGACAGAGGACGATGTCTCTCAAGTGTCTACACCTTAGTTTTCTCATCAAGTTGATGTGGATAGTAATAATGCCCTAATTCACAGATTTGCTGGGAGAATTCAATGAATTTAAAATTTAAAGTACTCTGGAACAGTTTTGACCTTAATAAGTACTTAAAAAGCATTAGCTATTATTGCATTTTGGAAAGTTTGGAAAATAGATTTTAAGAGGGCAAAAGGTGAGGCAGAGAGAAAAGAGGGATGCAGAAGTACCAGTGAAGAGATTGGTTAAAGGTGGTCATCTGAGAAGTAAATGGATTTGAGAAACATGTTGAAAGTAGAATCTACTCTACTTGGATCTGGGAGGTAAGGGGAAGAGAAATGAAGGAAGATGTACAGCTTGTCATTTTGAGTAACTCAGGACCTTGTAATATTGTGAACTAATAAGGATAAGATATAGGGCTCTTGAAGGCACAGACCTTTTATAGGAAGAGTTCTGTTTTGAATATATTAAGTTTCAACACCTCTTAAATGTTCAAGCCAAGAAGGCAATTACATAGATGATTGTGGGGTGTAGAAAGTTGTTGGTTTTTTTTTTTTTTTTTTTTTTTTTTAGTTTGGAGCTTAAGGCTAGAGATACAGATTTTTAAATCCTTACTCTATTGATGGTGTTTAAACTGTGGACCTGAGGTGGATCACCTACACAGAATGTTTAAATATTTCAATGAATCTATTATTTAAAAATAAGAGGAAAAGGGAAAACAATGGTAATAAGCCCAAAATTTATCATTTTCTAATAATTTACAACACTTTACTATTATTAACGCTGTATTATTCTGTTCAGTTTCCTAAAACAGATCACCTTAAATGGGATGGCTTAAACAATAAACATTTCTTTCTCACCATTTTCAAAGCTGGGAAGTTCAAGATTAAGGTGTCACCACCTTGCTGTGTCCTCACATCGCAGAGAGAGAGCACCCGAGCACACTGGTCTCTCTTCCTCTGCTTATAAGAACATGAATATTCCACTGGGAGGGCCCTACCCTCATGTCTTCATCTAAACCTAATTACCTCCTAAAGACCCATCTCCAAATATTATCACATTAAGGGGTATGGCTTCAATATATGAATTTGGAGGTACACAAACATCCAGTCCATCACATTTGCCCTTGAGGTCATCTACATCTATCATTTCTGTATGGCGGGAAGATATAATGGTGTGCTATTGCACATTTCTTCCCGGCTCTGTATTCGAAGATAGTACACTGGTAAATTGAAACAGCCATCATTAGATAATTATAACATGGACATTGGAAAATACTATAAACCAACCTCCTTCCCTTCAAACCCCTGGAAAACTGGTTAGTTAACATTTGCTAGCAAACCATACCACTGAGCCTGGGGAAGTTTTGTTTGTTTTTAGGATTAAAAAATACTTTTTATTTATATGACGATACTTGTAGAATAAGACTTTTCACATCACTAGAATAATTTTATTTCTTAACAGTGTATTTATGTTAAGATACAACTTAAGTTAATTCTCTGAGGATAAGAACTTTGAGAGGAAAAATCCATGGAAGTGAGGATTATTGCAAAAGCGGTAGAGTTTTTAAAAAGGAAGGAGGGAACAGGATCCAGAACCCAAGAGAAAAAAATTGGCCTGAGATAGATAAGAGTCATCTGTAGTGACATCAGAAAATACCAATGCCAGTAGTTGTGTGTGCTGATGTGGGAGATGATGGGAACATTGCTTCTTTTCCTGCCAGAAGGAGAAGGAGAAGGCATCCTGCCAAGCCAATGTCTGAGAAAGAAGTCTCATTTCACCCAGTTGCAACTACCACATCTGCCCCTAATTGGAATGAACACAGCCAACAACTTGCCAACCATTTTCTCTTATCTCACTAGGTCTTCAAAGATAAAACTATAAAAATCAAAAACTTTTTTCCCAATTGTGTATGAAAGACCTATAAGTCTTGGAAATGAAAGTACTAACCGATCTTATTTACCTATACTACTTGCTTATATAAATTAACCTCTGGAATAATATGCAAATCACAAGTCTCACAAATCCTCCAAATATCCATAAGAAATAAACTCATGACAAATTTTTAGAGTTTATATAAATCTCAGAATGCCTTCATTAGCTTATGAGTGGAATGTTTAGCCCTCAGTGGAGTCAACGCTAAGATTTTCCATTAGTGTGTAGAGCACTTGATAAAATATTCTATTTCTAGTACCTAAATATAAAAATGAGAACCTATTATCTCTAAAATGGAGCAATCTTCAGCCACTGTGTGGTCATTGAGAGGAGAAGTAATCTCTGAGGTAATAAACCTCCAAATTCTGTAGCGTTTAAACCTCATAACTATAACCAGTTGTCAGTTGAGAATAACTCAATTGAGCTGAATATCTAGGGTAGCCAAAAAGCTTTTATATTTCATTAAATTGTTTCATCTTGCTGATGACTGAGACCTAACTTGTGTGTTGTGGTTTTGTGATTGTGATATAAATTACCACCAGGAAATATTCTGATGTTTCCAGATTGTACGGAAGATAGTCAACGCAGTCTGAACTGATGTTAAACGACTGGACTAGGGTAAGTCTTTTCACATCACTAGAAAAATTTCATTTCTTACTGGTTTAATACTGTGAAGAAAAATATGTCAGTTCTCTGTGGAGAAAGTTTCTTTTAAGTTATCCTGTATCACAGATATTGTGACACAAGTCTCTAAGGAAGGAACTCATAAGTTAAATAAGGTATTTCGAGTAAATAGGTTATGTTATTTGACTGAGTCTCGTCCAGGTTAGCTGAAGAGGGCAAAATTACTATAGAAATTTATATGAAGCAAGAATGGAGGCAGAATCTCACAGAAATTAAGTACAAAACAGGTAATCAGTTTGAGTCTCAGGCAGAAATAGTGTTCTGGGTATTTTTGTTAAGAGTATTTTTTTTGTTAATAACAGGAAATTATACGCTCTCTTATGCACTAGCTTTTTTTTTTTTTTTTTTTTTTTTTTTTTGAGACGGAGTCTCGCTCTGTCGCCCAGGCTGGAGTGCAGTGGCCGGATCTCGGCTCACTGCAAGCTCTGCCTCCCGGGTTTACGCCATTCTCCTGCCTCAGCCTCCCGAGTAGCTGGGACTACAGGCGCCCGCCACCTCGCCCGGCTAGTTTTTTGTATTTTTTAGTAGAGACGGGGTTTCACCGTGTTAGCCAGGATGGTCTCGATCTCCTGACCTCGTGATCCGCCCGTCTCGGCCTCCCAAAGTGCTGGGATTACAGGCTTGAGCCACCGCGCCCGGCTTATGCACTAGCTTTAACCTGGGTCACATTTTCTTTGTATGTCCTCAGAGTTCTCACTCACTACCTACAGTCTTCTTCATCCTTCCACGTATCTCTTAAATGTTTCATAGCTTGCTTTATTCATTAGTTACAGAGATTCTTTTATATGCCAGACACTGTGCTTAGTAACAGTAAAAAGATGGATATGGATTTTGCCCTCAGAAAGCATACCTTCTAGTAGAGGAGATGGACAGTAAACCAGGAACTCAAAGCAAGTAAGGTAAGTAGAGTGTGAAAAGTACTAGGAGAGAAAAAACCAAAGCCTTGGGATTAAAAGGGATCTTGCTGAGGTAAGGCAGGAGATGAGTCGAGGGCATGGACAGTACGTTGGATATAGTAATTAAAAAAATGTTGGTCATTTAGAGAGTTAAAGAATGACTGATGAAGTCAAGGGTTTGAAGTGAGAAGAGTTTCGGTTAAATAATTGTAGCAAAGGCTTAGTCGTAACCTCCAGTTAACAGATAGCCCATACTGGCAAAATATATTGACCATTCATTCATTTTCCCTTTCATGTTTGGCAGTGTGCTAGCTGACCCAGCCAGGGAGGCTCTACCCATTCCACTTAATTCCTTTTTAATTCTGCGATTTGGAGCTCCATTACAGACTAGGTTTTATGAAAGTGGAGACTTGTGTCTGTTTTGTTCACTGTGTATCTCTAATACCTAAAGTAGTGCTGAGCACACAGTAGGAACTCAAGAAACATTTACGGAATTAAGTAATTAATGAACGGGCTGTTACAAAATAAGCAGATTAGAGGATGTATGAGAATTTTATCGATCTAGGTTTTTATCAGTAATGCATTAGAATGTAAAACTCAAGAGCTTTACACCTGAGCAAAATTTGCTAGAACTCTTAGAAATGGAAGTACCACTAACCCATATCTTGCATATCTTGGGTATGCAGTTCAGATTTGCATTTTCTTAAAGAAAAAATAATTGTTGCTTATATTTCTTTAGGTACACATCTATGAAGCCATTGGGAGTCAAAAAAGTACTATTAACATATAATCCATATTTATACCTCCCAAACACAAAATACAGAGCCTATACTTCACTGATACTTAATCAGTAGCTGTTGAATAATTGAATTAATATGCATATACATTTTTATTTTCTCTATTTTAATGTTGTCTTGGGAAAAGTTATAATATGTGTATCTTTTCTACTACAAATATATAGAAACATGAGATTATTTCATATTAAACATACAGAATGTCTTTACCCATGGAATTAGCAATATTATTCAGTTTTAGAATATTCTCCCCTCAAACTATAACTTTTTAATGTAGCCTTCAAAACTTTTTGCAAAGTCATGTGTTCTATGAAATGAAAAATTAATTATTTTCACAAATGTCACCCACAGGAAAGCAGTCACAGAGCTGATGAACATTAATTAGGTTTCTGATATATTTCTTGCAACATATTTTTTATTCATTAATCATTTAAAAATAGCTTTTGAATGCTACTCAAACCTTCACACAGTCAAATTGTGGGGAATTTTTTTTTTGTAGATTGAATCAGAAGCAGACATCTATTATAAATATATAAAAAAAGGTTTCCAACTCCAACAAATCAGATTTTCATTTGACAAGTTAGTATAGGTTTTCTCTACAGAATTCGTATTTTTTCAGGTTGTAAGTTATAATAATATGAGGCAACTTGCTTCTCATTCTCTGGAGACCTTTATGCTAATTGGAATAATGATATCCAGCATCTAATCACAAATAAGTTTGGGGCTAAATGTGTGTCACTGCAGCCACTGAGGGGGAGAGAGAAGATAGGAGCAAACAACAGCTCCTGTCTGAACAAAACCTTACTTTCTAGATTGTTCAACTCTAAGCACTTTGATACATGCTGCAGCCCCTAAAAGGGCACAATTGCATATTAACAGCTTAACTAGCATCAATCTCTGCCTAAAATGTCAGACTTTCAGCAGATTGTTTTAATAATAATTGAGATGATTTATATTCAATCATTCACTTTACAAACCTCTGGTGTTCACTCAATGTCAGACACCGTTCTAGGGGCTAACTGGTTTATTTAGCAAAACAAAACAAAAAGTTGTGTTACATAGAACAGAACGTTATGCAGTCATCATGTTTTAATATAAATTACAATAAACATGAATTTTGAATGTTATTATGTTCAATGTTATTGAACCTTAGATGAGAAAATTGAGTTTAATAACGTGCTTACATCATTGGACTAAAGGTATGCTGTGGAACAAATTGCAGAGCAAGTGAGGACCAGTAGTCTGGAAACAACCTCAGTTTTCCAGGACAGTCAAAATTTTATATAATTTTATCATTTAAAGTGAAAGCTTTTTCTTTTTTATTTTATTATAAATCTATGTTTCAAAAATAAAATTATGAAAAGGTTTACATTTGAAAAATGTTCTTCTTCTATCTTAGTGGGACTGGTAAACAGTGAAAATTGCAATCTAATATCCCACCTGGCATTTTCCTTATCCAGAGGCAACCAGTCTTCCCTGCTTGTCAAATATCTTTCCAGGAATACTTCTGTGAACATATAAACATATATCAACATGTAGGGTAATTCTTTTTTATTCTGAAATTTTGTGTTTTCTTTCTTATTGTAGTCTACAGTAAACAGAAGTCTCTTGCAGACATATTGATTAGCAGAAAGACACTAGGTTTTAGTGTAACCAACAGGTTAGAAACATGCGTATTCACTATTCTGTGATTCAATTTCAGATATACATAATCTATATAATAGTAATTCCACTGACTTATATTAGGTCGACAAATAATGAATTTCTTCCCTCTCCTTGTCTACAAGTTGTTGAACTTACTCTAAACTAAGCAAGTTTACCTTTATACCTGGACACAGAAATGATCCCAGGACGTACTTTCAATCATGCCATCATCCAGAAATTTTCTTCTCCTATCTTCAGCATGAGATCTGCTTCTAGTATATAATGTCTCTCTCTCTTTCTCCCTCTCTCTCTCCCTCTCTCTCTCTCTCCCTCTCTCCCTCCCCGTCCTTTCTCCCTCTCTTTTTTTTTTCTCTTTCCTTCTTTCTTGTTTTTGTGTTACTCCCTTAGTGGTGGATCATACCCTTGGATAACTTCCTAAGAAAGTGCATGAAAGAAGCAGATTTTTAAAAATTCTTAATGTCTCATGTGGTTGGTAGTTTGTGTGAGTATAGAACTCTAGGTTGCAAATATTTTCCTTCAAAACTTAAATGGCATTGCCCCTTTATCTTCTTGCTTCTGCTGTGGCTATTGAAAAATTCAGAGTCATCCTGATTTTGATCCTTTTGTTGGCGATCTGTTTATATTTCATCTTGGAGAACATTTCTTTGACTCCAGTAATCTAAAAGTCACAGTAATTTTTGTCTTATGAGGGTCTATTTTTAACTGTTTTGGTATACATGATATTTTGCATTTGCCATTTCTAATGCCCAGATTGGTACATAAATTCTGCCCATGTTCCTTGCCCCAGTGATCCTGGTTCTTAGACTAAATGAGACACCAGAGAGAAATCTTAACAGACGGTAGAAGCAAAAAACTCTCCTTGGTCCCCAACCACTGTTCATTTCTATTTCTCACATCGTGTGGGATGCTCACAGAGAACACAAAAGGCAGCAATCAATTCCAGATTGTCTGATGCTCAGGAAATTCAACCAATAGTTCATGTTATTATTAATAGTACTATGGCAGATTGCAAAAATGCCCACCAACCTTCACTCTCCCATAGAGGCAAAGTCTATTTTCCTAATGCTTCAATCTGAGTTGGCCAAAAGATTGCTATGGACGTAACCATATATCAGGTCTCAGGCCTTCCTCCTTTCTGTTCCTTTTCAGAACTATACCATGCCATGTGAATTAAGACAAGAGCTGGTCTCATGGAGCATGAGACATATGTGGCCAGTTGTTCCCCACCCCTTATGCCAGACAGCCACACACCAAACCCCAGAAGTGGAGCCACCTAACTTGACTAACACTGTGATGGAAAATAAAACTGATTTTAATATCTAGTTTCCACAATGTATAAAATATTCTTAAATATGGTCTGAGGCAATGTCAAAACCAAGGGTATGGCTGTAAGATGCCTTCTTAAAACATCAGAGAGAATTCAGAGAGTACATATTAGACCCTCTCAACTAGACAAAAGGGTTTCTAAAAGTCGTAAGGGTACGCCACAGCAGCCTGGCATACCCAAGCAAAGTAGACAGTACTGTGGGTATGACTTTTGATGAATGGAACTGATATAATCAAATGTATTGAAAGCTACAAAATTTTAAGGTGAATTAGACTAACAAAGGCACTGCTTGCAAGGATGAAAAGAGTACTTCAAAATTTAAAAAAAAAAGATCTATGGGTCCCTATGTTTCTTTCAACAGGAATTGGAAGAAATGTCCTCAAAAGGTATATTTTCCAATAACATTTTCAGAAGTGGCCAAAAGAGTGGAAATAAAAGGACATCCAAGAGGATGGAGATGAAAGGCAAGAAATGCAATGAAACATGGACTGATTTCTAGGCAGCAGAACCAAACCCTGATCAAGAAAATTCTCTGTTCCTAGAATAAGTAGACCTGGTGACATTTGCCTCACTGCATTTCAGAATTGTCATAAAGCAGTGATTGCAATGTTCCTCTGTTTTCCCCTCAAGATGAGAGTGTTTCTGTAGTTTTTCTGGTTCTGTCTCACAATTATCTGTTGGGGTACAGAAGAAAGATAACTTTTCTTTCCTAGGTTTTTCACAGGTCTCAGGAGCAAAGGGAGTGTATCCAAAGAGCTGCATCTAGGGTTGATACAGATTCTCAATTTCATGGCTTTCAGCCTGGTGCCATGATTGGATGACATTTTGCAAGATCCTGGGATGGATGTACCATATATTGCCTTTGGAGTTATGTAATTAAGTTCAGTTAGCGTTCCAGAAGATGAGAAACACATGACTCCATTGCTCTTGTCACCCCGGAGAACCTCCTGGCTGACCTGTAGACCACAGATGCATGAGGAAGTCAAGCCGAATTCAGAAGAACTTACCAGCAGACTACATCTAAAATTATTAACCTATAACTTTTATCCAGTGTGCTAGGCAAAATATTTTTGTATTAACCTATCATAATGCCCCGGTTGGCACGTAAAACCACCCCTGTGTTTTAATACATGGGCTCCTTAACCCTGGAAGTCAATCTGATTGTCAGTCTTATGAGCTAATAGGGAGGAATATTTTCAGTCAATAAAGAACAAGGATCAGTGGTCCCAAATCAGTGTTTTGTTGTTGCTATTGTTGTTGTTGTCATTGTTTTTTGTTTGCTGTTGTTGTTTCCTGTTCTCATAGGGTTAGCCTCTAAGACTGGAAAATGGCAGACAATCCTGAACTTTCTGGCAGACAATCCCAGACTTTCTGAACTCCATGAAGCTCAATGAATAGCTAATGTCACCTCTTTTGATATTTATTACTCCCTACCAATATCAGCCACTGTGTGAGAGGTGAAAGCCATTCTGAGTGCTAGTTCTTCATTGTACTGTAACTCTAAAGCTGCTTTTATGTGTGGGTCCCTGTAATCGGGGGAAATGATTATGATTCCTTATCTTAATAAAACAGTGGGGAAGAATCCAGGATATAATAAGGAAAACACATCATTTATCTAAACTATTCTTCTCTGGCTTATAGATAAAACCTCAATTTAATGGGGGAATGAAGAGCAGAAAGTGTTTGAAATTCACCTTCTGAACCATTAACAATGCCTGGAAGGGTAAAGCTAAGAATGTGAGACTTAAGTTGTTCCAACCTGTGCACTTCACCGGAGCTTCTCATCCAATTCATTTGTAAATATTGCTATTGTTTTCTTAGTGGTAAAAGCTCTGCTTCAGACTGCACAAGCATTGTCTTACTTAATCGTCACAGTTACTCCATGAGGTAAGCTATTATTTGCGCCATTTTACAAATGAAGAATCTCTAGTCTGGGGAACTGAATTACTAAATCTTGCAGTTAGCAATTGGCATGGCCTTTACTCAAACACACACACATACATGACATAAAAGAGAATGCTATTAAAACTACATTCCACCCCTAATTTATAAGTTGTATTAATTTTTTAATTAAAAACTGCTGATAAAATGTTTGAGGACCACTGGATCTCTCATTATGGAAGCTCTAACACAACTTTCATTCTATGTTGTTTCAAGGGTATGCAAAGTATTTTAAAAACACAATTTTTAGGGAAAGAATTAGAAGTAATGATTCGTCCACCCTTTATGTTCTAACAACATTTTTTTTTGGTAACATGACATGTTTTTGATATGTAGAACATACCACCAGATACCAACTCTTATGGGGAATGAAATATATATTTCCTGGCATCACAATAGAAAATTAAAAATTGCTGGTTATGTTATTAAGACATAAATGTGTCAAATTGAGAGTTCCCAAAATAAAATCTTGAAGCACAGATGCTTCAAGCTTTCTTATACTAAAATATCTTGAAACATCAATTCTTCTTCTTCTTCTTCTTCTTTTTTTTTTTTAAGACAGAATCTCACTCTGTTGCTCAGGCTGGAGTGCAGTGGCAAGATCCGGACCCACTGCAAGCTCTACCTCCTAGGTTCATGCCATTCTCCTGCCTCAGCCTCCGGAGTAGCTGGGACTACAGAGGCCCGCCACCACACCTGGCTAATTTTTGTATTTTTTGTAGAAACGGGGTTTCACCATGTTAGCCAGGATTGTCTTGATCTCCTGACCTCGTGATCCGCTGGCCTCAGCCTCCCGAAGTGCTGGGATTACAGGCATGAGTCACCCCACCCGGCCCAAACATCAATTCTTTAGAGCATCCTAAAGTGCTGATTTAAAATTAAATAGTGATATTGATTGTATGACAAAGTAATAAAGTACTAGATTAACAGACAAAATTACTGGATATGGAAACACACTTTTTTCTTTATTTAAATGTGAGACACACCTCTCAATTGTGTATAGAAAAACATGATCTAGTTAGATTTAGTGTTAATGGAAAGCATTTAAACTTTAATTTGCTGAAAATATTTTAGGAAAAACCCCAGAAGAATGATGAAATAAGGGATAAGGCATATTCTCAGTAGGCATCAGACCATCTCAGATTTCTCATAACAGTCAGGGCTTTGCAACTACCTCATTAAATCACCTGCAGTAACTTACTTGCATTTTGTCATAGTTTTCAAATCTTTGCAATGTAATTATAAGTTAGATCATGTTTATGAAGATGCTACGTTAAAATGTAAGAAACTAATGTTTAAATTTGTAGAGAAACAGTATAATATGTAGTACAAATATTGTGCTGTAGTGAGAAATACATTCTCATATGCTTTTCATTCACTGTACCTTTTTTGCTATGTTATAACCCAGTCATCAAAAAATGATTATATTCAAAAAAATCATCATCTATAGTCATTGGATTTTTTTTCTAGAGGATGAGACAACCATCGGGCCAGAGGAAGAGTGATAAAGCTATGTCTTTTGATGGAACAATCCCTGGGGCTTTTAAATTCTTGAAGCTATTAGTCAAAACTAATAATGATGATAATGGAAACAAATGATAATGATGATGATAATAAATGTATTATATGAAAGAGACATTTAAAATATAAATAGACATTAGAAGTCTCTGTTCTAAGACTCTTCCTCGGCAAGAAATGAGACTGAGACCGTGAAGGCTATTCAGATGTTGACACAGGGAAAGTTTAAAGTTGAAACTTTCTTAGCTTTCTTTCTAAATTTCATGTTAATGTTATTTACAGTTATGTTAAAAAATGTGCAATCTATCATCCTCACCTTGAGTGGCTGCATTTAGGTATGTTGGAGTTACAATGACCATATTTACGAGAAACAAAACCCCATGAGGAATTTAATAGTAATTAAATTGTCAAAATAATAGATGTAATGTACTCTTTTACTAAACTATGAATAAATACAAGTCAAGAATGATAGCATTTCAGTTTATATCATATATGCTTTTTAATTCTTTTATCTTGTGTTTCTATTAAGAATTTCTCATGGTCAGGGATGCAAGTTTAGAAACTCTAAACTCATCTAAGAATATATTTTTTTTCATTTCTGCATTACCTGGTAGTGAATAGCCTATACAGGAGTTATTATGGTTAGCAGGAAATAGTGCCCATCTTAGGGAAAATTAGTCATAAACATAGCTTAAGACCTACTCATATTTATGTGGGAATACAGCATGGTTATCAAAACCTCTGGTGAGCTGTATGTGTCGGGGATATGCATGTCATTATGCCTTGTACAATTATTTGTTATCTAAATTATAAATCCAAAAAGTCACTGAATTTATTAATCAAAAGAGCTTTCAAAATTCTGGTTTTACATCAAATGAATGATGTAACATTATTGTGCCAAAACACTTTGTACATCTAATGAGATAATGTGCACTACATTTATGAATTGTGAATTCCTCAGGCCACTTGTATACAAATTCATCCATTCATGTGGGAAGCATTTATAGAGCTCCTGCTATCTGACACAGGGACACAAAGTTAATCAAATGACATTGTCTTTTAAGGCATTAACAGTCGTATGTAAGACATTTATTTCAATTTGTATATACCTGAAACAACCTGATTCATTCTTGGTAGACAGCATAGAATACAATGTTTTTGTATTTTATATATAATGTTATATATAAATGTTATATTATGTATGTATATGTTTTTATATTTTATGCTACCAATAATGAATCATAGCATAGTATAATTCTATCACAAGAAAGTTGTCCTTTCTCTGCATATTTGTATGTACTAAGCAATTACTACAGATTTATGTATGAAACCCTAGATTATGAATCATAATATATTTTTGGCTTTAACATTGTTAAAATTCCAAGACTCAATTGTATTGATTTTCTTATTAAGATGGAGATATATCGCTATGAAGAAATAAACCGGAATTCCACCACTCAGTATACTTCAAACCTAATGACTTAGTTTCAAGTAAAATTAAACATTCGTCACAGACTAAAAAATGTTTTTGTTCCAAATTTATTCCACTCTAATTTTTTTAAAAAACACACTCAATTATTTCAAAACATAAAAAGCAATAAGCATTCATTCAATCCTAAGAGTTCCACATTTTCTGAATTTATACTGTAAACAAGACCAAATAAGTTCATATACTTATTTTGCCATTTCTTGGTATTGTTTATGACTGCATGCCTATAAAAGTATGAAAATAGTATTCAGAAAAATGCCTAGAGCAGCAGAAACTAACCATATTACAGTGTCAAGGACACCCAGTTACTCCCAGGGACCCATTACCGAATGTGAAACTGAAAGTTTCTGAATTTCTTTTCTGAGTCTCATGCACCTCATGTTTTGATGTTTGACAGGTGATACCATAACCTTGAACAATCCCTCAACTATAGCAAATCTTTTTAATGTGGCCCTTTGGTGACTAGGAGATTAACAGGTACATGTTTTTTCTTATGTTAAAAATGCTTCAAAGTGATTCTGCCAGATTTTCCCATAAGATAGTCATTCAGATGAACTTGACTCTTGTGGTAGGTTTATAGGGCTGCTGGGCTTACCGCTTGATGCCCTGGAATAGTTATTGCTTCTCATGGTGGTATTAAAATGATCATTTCTCATTTCCTGGGAAAAATGTCTTAGTTCAATTGCTCTCAAACATTTATGAGTAACATGTTAAAACTCATTCCGAAATTAATGTTGAAGACAATTGCAACAAAAACATCTGACAAAAAAGTAACTGTGACCTGCTTTGAAAAGAAAACTGGAAATAATCATAACTGTCTCTAGACCAAATTTCAAATATCAAACTGCTACTAACCTAGAGAACACCAAGAAGTTAGCAGAAATCAGTCTTGCCTTTCACTGAACTGTCTTAAAGGCATATATAGATTGACTATGCCTCTGATTACCCATTGGGTATTGAAGTTGTTTTAGATTAATACTGTAATGATTTCCATTGGATTGCACTCATTCCTTTGAGAGCTAAGTATTATTCTAAGAATAGTTGGTAAAATAAGAAACAAATATGTAGAATACCCTTTGTTCTAGTTGATTAAACATAAAATGCTAGATTTTCCCCAGTGTCATAATCTAATACTCTTTCATGTGCTTAGGGAAGCACATAAACTCTTCTAGGTCACTTGGGTGTCATTTAATGCACTGTAGCAGTAATGATTTAGAAATATTTCAAAGTCATAACCTGGAAGTTAAAAAGGCCTTTGTTCCTATGGGCTATCTTTTTATCGTCCTTACAGATAATTCCTTTTAGTTAAAATAAACTATATCATAATGAAGATAAATCACTGGCATCACATGTATAACAAATCATGGTATAAATTACTTCCTAACATCAGTATTGCAAGTATAATTTTACTAGAGGAAACTGTTGTAAATGTATATAAAGAAATGTTTAGTGTTTGAAGTCATAGCAATGTGTGAAATCTAGAGGTATTTTATTTATTTTAGTGTCATTGGAAATTTTGTGTCATCAGATGTTTCATTATATGATAAAATATTTCTAGTGTTGTAAAATTTATTTTAACAACAAGTGCATAAACTGTGTATAGTTCCAGGATCAGTCGCTGGAATACAG
Source organism: Macaca fascicularis (assembly GCF_037993035.2). NCBI lineage: Eukaryota > Metazoa > Chordata > Mammalia > Primates > Cercopithecidae > Macaca > Macaca fascicularis. Next base: position 88,446,945 of record NC_088380.1, on the reverse strand, counting down.
CTCTTCCTTTTTCCATATAGGCTGGCTTTGAAATCCTTTTCATAGTCAAAGCAAACATTAAGTTATTGCTACTTAGAGATGAAAGGGAGGTCATTAGATTATGAAGTAATATTTTTTGTTAGCTGACTTTTTTATTTGGTTTGGATTTTACCAACTGCATCTTAGTAATGAAATAATGACCAAATCTTTTTTTTTTTTTTTTTTTTTTTTGAGACGGAGTCTCGCTCTGTCTGCCCAGGCTGGAGTGCAGTGGCTGGATCTCAGCTCACTGCAAGCTCCGCCTCCCGGGTTCACGCCATTCTCCTGCCTCAGCCTCCCGAGTAGCTGGGACTACAGGCGCCCGCCATCTCGCCCGGCTAGCTTTTTGTATTTTTTTAGTAGAGACGGGGTTTCACCCTGTTAGCCAGGATGGTCTCGATCTCCTGACCTCGTGATCCGCCCGTCTCGGCCTCCCAAAGTGCTGGGATTACAGGCTTGAGCCACCGCGCCCGGCCAATAATGACCAAATCTAAGAAACAAAAACATTAATCTCAATAAATGTGAATCAGATGAATAGCTTGAGCTATCTATTTATTTTAGCCATAATTTCCTGCATTAAAGTAATTAAGACAGGTAAGTCCTTACCTCATTAATGAATCTAGAGAGGTTTGATGGATATCCCTAAACTATTAAAGTTCTTTCTTAAATATTATCCCTGGAACAGAATGATGGGATACCTCAAAAATCAGTCTGATCTACTATTTCTTTTTTCTATAAATGGATGATTTTCAGATATTTCTTTTCATATACTTATATAAAGAATATTTGAAAAACAGAAGTATTCTCAAAAAATGCTATAGTATTTCAAAGTAAAAGTCAAAATAATAATCAAGCTAATTCAGTTGAGAATATGCATGTTGTATTAAAACTTTTCAAGGATAATGAACACCTTCTTATGTCAATACATTTATCATTGAGCAGCCAACTAATATAAAAGAATCCAGTTTGCCTAAATATGCAACAGTCAGTTAAAATTGCCTCCCTCCCTTCACCTTCCTCTTCTTTCTCTTCCGTGTCATCCTCCTTATTCTCTAACCAAGTTAATGCCACAAAATATATAATCACTCAAAAGAAAAACCCAAGAATAATTATTCTTAATTCCTCATGTCTCTCTCCCCAACAGACAGTTTTGGTAAATTTATCTTCTAAATATTTTAAAAAATCTTTTCCCATACATTCATCATTACTATCAGTGTTTTCATTTAGATTCAAAACACCTCTCTCTTAGACTACTTCAATAATCTCTTAACTACCTGATCTTCAGGCTCATAATTTTATCCTCTCAAATCTGTTCTACACACCACTGCCAAGGTGTTCTATTTAAAACACAAAGCATCTCTTCAAACTCTTCAATGGGTCTTTTCTGTAGGTTGAAGCTCAAACTGCCCTGTATGACACAACAAATATAACTTGACCAGGACCCTTTCTGTTGCTACAGGTATATCATTCCTCTTCTCTGTCTGAACTTCATAATCTAACAACATTGATTTGCTTATAGTTTTTTATAGGCTTGGCTGTCTCTCCACCCAGATCTCATCTTGAAATGTAGTGCCCATAATCCCTACATGTCATGGGAGGTACCCAGTGGGAGGTAATTGAATCATGAGAGCAGTTACCCCCATGTTGTTCTCATGATTGTGAGTTCTCATGAGATCTGATGTTTTATAAGGGGCTTTTCTCTTTGCTCAGCACCTCTCTCTCCTGCTACCATGTGAAGAAGGATATGTTTGTTTTCCCTTATGCCCTGATTGTAAGTTTCCTGAGATCTCCCCAGCCATGCAGAACTGTGAGTCAACTAAACCTCTCTCCTTTATAAATTACCCAGTCTTGGGCAGTTCTTTATAGCAGTGTGAGAACAGACTAACTACAGCTCTCCACCCACACTATGTTGTTTTCTGTCTTCCTGGCTCTTCAAATGAAGTTTCCTATGATGGGAATGCCTTTACTCACACCCTTCACCTTGAAAATTCCTATATGGTTTTCTCTTTGTGTTTAAGATCATCCTTTTCCATTACTTAATAATGACTTGTATATGTGTTTTCTTTCCCACTGCATCTTATCTATCTTTAGCTCTCTGGACTCTAGCACAGCGACTAGAATACAGATACTCTATACATTGTTGTGAATAAACTGTAGAGTTCAAATGAGTATAGCAATTTTAAAATGTGTATCCATTTTAACAGACAATATCAATAACTCAGCCTAATCTTCACAATTCAACCAGATCTTCCCTTAGTCATCTGTTGACATGCCAAAGTAGAGCCCAGGATATTATCATAACTCACGTAAAGCAATTCAAAATGTGTTTACTCTAGGATGGATAAAGGAAATATATTCCAAGAATGTGATGCCAATTTATTTACTTACCCATGAGAGCATGCTCTTCTGTGCACCAAAACACAATCCTTAAAAACTGTGGATCCTTTCAGGGATAAAAGCAAAGACCCTCAGACCTCTCAGTGGTCAAATGGTACATTGCTAGAGTCTTTTTAAACTCAATAAACATGCCTCTATACATGATTCTCATGTTTTAAAAAGTGCTGCAGCTTTAATCATATTTATAAGCAAGAAAATTATATTCATTGAATTGTAGCTGAAGTATTGGCCATTTGCTTTCATTCTTATATTCTTTATTGAAATTTAAACTCTTTCCAAGATGAGCTTTAACATGTAAGAGAAAAATATTTGTATATTGAAGTTTCATTATACATTTAATTAATAGTCAATAATATTTTTAACATATACAGTCCATCAATTCTCTGATTTTACCTCTTCACCTTTTCTGTGGACTGGTAATGTGTAAAGCCTAATACAATATTTGTTAACTGCCTGTGAATGTATCTTCCAGATAATGGTGATTTTTTTTTTTTTTTTTGTTAATGGCAGATGTCTTACCTTTTTAGATCTTAAAGGTAGTGAAGCTTTCATCAATAGAAAAATGAGGGTTAAATAAAATCTTCCTACCACTGTAACTGCTGTATTCTATTCTATTCAAATTAAATAGCTTTTCAACGAGAAGTTAATATGTCACCTGAAGTGTTAGTGAGACACAGCTTCAGCACAGAGCCTTTCTTTTCAGTTCACAGAATACCCTGTGGTGAAGGTGTTGATGTTGAAAAGAAACTTATTTCAATTCAAAGAAAGATGTTTAATTCATATGGAATTTCTTTCCTTATTGTTAAGTTATGCTTTGTAGGAAATATGAATTGGAAGTCAAAGAACTAAACTCTATTCTCAGCTATGTCACTCTCTTGTTGCTTTGGGTTAGGGGAAGTCACCAAAGCAATTATCTCTCTGTGTTTCCACAGGTACAAATAGAGGCTATTTTTCCCACAAATAACTGGAGAGAATCAGATTTTAAATGTATCTTTATTACATGTCCTTTTTAAGAAGATAAAGGCTATCCCACTGAAGTGCAGGATTTTAAAGGAGTTGTAAACAATATTTCATTTGATCAGCATATTTAATAACTTGTTTCTAGGGGTCAAGATGGGAGAATATAAATCTGAATGAAGCATATATCCTATCCTAATGAGTTTACAAGTTTGAAAAGAGACACATGCAAAGGAGCACACACTAAGACAGAAAGGAGACATTTTGAAGAAACCAAGATGAGTTCAACATGACTACAGCATAAAGCTAATTGGGACTGGGAAAGAGTCAAAGCTAGAAGTCTGAAGGAGTTGACTGGGCCATCAGTTGAGAAGGCTGGTGTATGCCATGCTAAAATAATTATTTTAGGGAGTAGTGGACACACATCTGTGAAGGTGGTTTGGTTCTAGATTATGGAGACTCTTGCACAGCAAACTAAAAGGTTTGGACTTTTCCTTGTGAAAATCAGGGAGCATATTTTGAAAAATTGTACGTGAGAATGATTCATCTTGAATAAACTAGCAAATTTAGAGAATGAAGGCAAGTAGCTCAACTGACATTCTTATCAGTTTTCCCAGAATGCAATTATACCAGCCTCATATCTTAGGTTGAAAAACGAAATTGTTAGTAGTGAGAAGTATTGAGAATAAGATTTGATGACTCACTGGATGAAGTGAAGAATTATCTTCTGACAGTAGGTAAATTTTCTGAAAGATGTAACTGAATAGGTGGCTTGAAATTGAATCTTGAGAAATGCCTATATTTAGAGGAGGTATAGTAGAAGGATATGAGCCTAACTTAAATGATAGAGAAAACTTAGAAGGCCGAAAGAGAAAAACAGAATTCCAAGTGTGGTAGATAGCAAGGAAACTGTCTTCTAAGCAACTCAGCCTCTCCCTTATAAGCTTCTTTTCCTCTCCCAGACCCCATTCAAGAATAATCTCCTTTGAGGAACCTCCTTTGAATCTCCCTGCAGCCACCACTGCTCCGCTTTTATAGAGGCGATCAATCCCCTCTTTTAAGCCAACATGCTACTGTTGCATGTGTCTAGTGAAGCACGAATCTCATTCTATTGCCATATTCATTTTCATGCCTAATGTACATATTAGGCTATGAGGTCATAAGGGCTGGCCTCAATTTTCTTAGAGGAATAGTTAGAACATGAGGAAAATTACATGGGAAGATTCATGCATTCATTGTGATGGGAGAAATGAATGCATTGGAGAACTTTGGAACTTCCAACCAGGGAAGTATGCTAGAAATCAGTAAGATAAAATAGGTAGTATGGGTAGTGGTCATGGGATAGATTATCTGATTTTCTACAATCACATTCAGATAATAAGGATAAGAACTAAGCCAAATACAGTTTCAGGGGATAATTCACAGTTGAATTTCGCAGTGGTTAAAATCAGTTTTATTTATTTATTTATTTATTTTCCGAGAGATTAGAGGTTATAACATAGAAATTTACAGTCAAACAAAGCTGGCTGGATATGGTTCAAGAACAAACAGAAGAGGGTTAGTGGTCTCTGTAAAGCTGGGTGAAAAGTGTCATTAAAAGATGCTCTGGTGAAGATAAAGAGTAGGGTCACAGTTACGAGTGATAGAAGAGAAAGACAAGAAAACCATGGCTGGAGAAAGAGAATATAAAGTCTTGAAAGCAAAACAATGCTGGCTAACAAAATTCAAAATGAGGTAATGCTTTTTGAAGACTGATATAAAGTAAGAATAAATACCACCAGGTTATGTTGTGGATGCTAAAGACCACCTGTAATACTGTTCTTTAGAGAAATAGAATCAATAGGTTTGTGTGTGTTTGTGTATGTACGTGTGAAATAGAATCAATAGGGGTGTGTGTGTGTATGTAAAGAGAGAGAGAGGAGAGAGATTTTTTTTATAAACAATTGGCTCATGCAATTATGGAGGCTGACTAGTTCAAAATCTGCTCTGTGTGCCAGTATGCTGGAGATGCAGGCGAGCAAATGATGTAGTTCCAGTCCTAATGACTGGCAGCCTGGAGACCTAGGAGAATTGATGGTATAGATTAAGTCTCAAAGCAGTCTGATGAAAAAATTTCATCCGGCTTGGAGAAGTTAGTCTTTTTGTTCTATTCAGGTCTTCAGCTGATTGGATAAGACCCACCCACATGATGAAAGGCAGTCTGCTCTCCGCAGGGTTTACTAATTTAAATGTTAATCTTACCTGAAATCGCCCTTCTAATTGAGCACAGTCCCCATGCCAGTATGGCACCCAAATCTGTTTCATGCCTTGTGGTCATGTGCTTCATAATTTCCTCTTTCTTCCTTTGCTGTCACTATTTATATTTCACACACACTCGGTTACAAAATGGGCTGAAATATCAGCAGAGAACAAGAAGGATCTCCAAGAGAAAGCCAGGAATGAGTTGAGTCAAGGAGTATACTGACCTAATAATTAGCTTCCAAAGGGAGTGATTACCAGTTCAAATCGCAGGAGACAGGATAAGGATAAGCACAGGCTTCAAAGATTGCATATTATAATCCTAAGAACCTGTGAATACTTTAGGTTGTAGAGCAAAGGAGACTTAATGTTTCACATGGAATTAAGGCTACTAATCAGCTGATCTTAAAATAGGGAAATTCTGGATTATACAGGTGGGTTCAATGTAATCATAACAGTCTTTAAAAGTGCAAGAAAATGAGAAGGAGATATGAGGATGGAAAGCAGAGATTGGAGACTAAAGGTGGCTTTTAAAGCAAAGTTATTGGGCAGCCTTTACAAGCTGGAAGAGTCAAGTAAATGAATTTTCCCCTAATGCCTCCAGAAAGAAACACCACCTGCCAAAACCTTGATTTTAGCCCAATGAGATCTGCATTAGACATCTGACTTTCAGAACTGTAAGATAACAAATTTGTTGCAATTTATCATAGGAACAATAGAAAAATAACACAGATACTTCCAATGCAACAAAATTCCAATTTCCTTGGTACACTGATCAAACTGAGTTAAATAGGAAACACTTTGGTATAGTGGAAATAGTATTTGTCTTGAAGTCAAAAAACCCTGATTTTAGTCTTGACTTTTACAAAATAACCAAACAAATGAACTTGAGCAAGGCTTTCAACCTCTGCAAAGTACTTTGTTCCCTACAAAACAGTGAGATTATATTATGTCTAAGCATCCTTGTAATTATAAATTATTATAAACAGATAAATGAGTCCATTCAAACAAGCATGTATTTTTTCACAGTTTGTTTTATCAGGTGTTACCTTCCTCTAAGGTTTTTGAAATTGTGTTTTCCCCAAGAAGAAATGGATTTCTGAACAGGAAATTCTAGGGAGTTCTACAGGCAACTGTACAAGGGTGCATGGAATAAGGAATGTTCCTGACCTTTCTAAAATAGTAAATAAATGAGAATTTTAACCATCTGTATCACTGGTCTTAAATGGGAATTTTAACCATCTGTATCACTGGTCCAAGAGAGTATGCTCTGAGGATGATCTACCACTTTACCTAAGTCAGTATAGCCCTTTCCCTGTCATAATTCATTGGTGCTGGGGTACTCAGCTAATGAAAGTGGCTGAATTTGCAACTCACTTTCTACTTTGGTGTTGCTGGGTCCTTAAACTAGAGGCTGTGTAAAAGACTTCACCAAGACGGCTATATTTGGAACATTGGTGAGTAAATTTAAATGAGTTTATCTAGAAAGAGAAAGTAAAAGAAGCAGATAGGCATGGTAACCAGAAATAAGACAGTATTTACCCCAAGATAGGGTTGCAGAGTCAGGTGAGCCCCAGAGGAGGGGGGTGTGAGAGAAAGAGAGAGAGAGAATAAGAATGAATAGCAATGAATGGCAACTGTCTAACTCTGGGCCTTAGGGAGACTCGGCTGCTTTTACTTCTGAGTAATATGGTATGCACCTGCCAAGTATCTTCCCTATTTCAGGAGCTAACTTGTGTTGCTTCTTTTCTTTGAAATCATGTAATTTCTGCCTACAGTAATAGATCTTCACCAATACAGTACTATTTTTTTCATGAAAATACCAAACCATTTCTAACAGCTCAATTTAAAAAGATCTTACATCATTCAATAAAGAGAGTACCTAATTATAAACTAAAGGCTATTCAAGTATATAAACCAAAAAAAATGTAAGTTCACAGCATTTGAATTAAAAATTGACATATGTGCTTCAAGGTTTCTGTCTCCTCTCTGCCTATTTACTATTTGTTATTTCCTATTGAGAAACCTACGAAGGTAAGGGAAAAACATACCAGTATTATTTATTATGGATTTAACCCTGTTTAGGAAAAAGTAAAAAGCAACATAGGTCCTACTAAAATCCTCTGGGCTTTACAAGTACCTTTTATTTAAAAAAAAAAAAAATTTGTATAGACTTCTGAAGGTTATTTTGTTTATACCCAAAAACGATGAATGAGAGTATACAGCCCTGTGTTTTCTATTATATTCAAATACATGAATGCTTTAAACATCAATATTCTCTCTTGGTTCTATAAGAGATTGTGTCCATTTCTATTGTACCCCGAGATTTTTTCATTGTTTTAGGTATAAATATACAAAAACTCACAAAAGGTGGAATTTATTGATGTATTGCTAGTGTTGTGGCAGTGACAGTTTGTCATATGCTCTGCAAGGAAAGTCATTAGCCAAATGGAAATTTAGGTCAGCTAACATTTCTGAATGATATTTAAGGGATCACTGAAATTATTGAAAAATTCATATTTCATCATGCAAACATCAAACTCAATTTCTCATTTATTTATTTACAGTAATCTTCTCAATGTTACTTGAATATCTGTCATTTAATAAATCTTTACTCCCCTCACATTTCTGATTCTCGACAACTGAGGTAAATCACTATATCTCATGTCCTTCAATAAACTCTGACACACACAAATATCTATGCACATTATATATACATAAACACATGTCACAGGGACTAAATACATGTAAGTATAAGTATTTATGACTTTTTTCCCCTCTCATGCCTTTTAAAAAATTTTTTGATCCACACTGCATTATGGGTGAAGATACAAATGGCAGAAGTACCAGAGCCCCCAACTGCCTTACGGCTTTGTCAGGGTGACCAAAGAGCCAAAGATATTAAGCAATAAGAAAGAGAAGTGAACTAGCATAGATGGGAAAGGCAGTTAAGGGGAAAAAAAATGAATGAACAAAAATGTAATTTAAGAGAACTTTTTAAAAGTTTTGATGAAGGTTGTGTGCTGTACTTCCTTTGATATAATATTCTTCAAGAAAACTTAGATTTAAAAGTTTCTGCAATCTTCAGTGTTTTCAGAGTTAGAGTTGTTTTTCTTTGCATGTGTCACCATGCTGACACTGGACACGGCATAAGAAAAAGACCATCTAGTATTATCTTGAATTCACACCTAAATATATGCCCATGTATTAATATATTTGAATACCTAGTATTCAAATTTAGAATGGTTTTAAGTGCTTTAATTTTAAGGAAAAATAATAATAAGCAAGATTATTTGAATATTCTCTCAGACTTTGGCCTTGGACCAGGGCAAATACCTTCTGATTAATTCAATTTCTCTGTAACTGACCTTCGCAAAATTCTGAGTTTTGCTTTCCGATTCTCCTCATTTATTTATTTATTTTTTAATTTATTTATTATTATACTTTAAGTTGTAGGATACATGTGCATAATGTGCAGGTTTGTTACATATGTATACTTGTGACATGTTGGTGTGCTGCACCCATCAACTCGTCATTTACATCAGGTATAACTCCCAATGCAATCCCTCCCTCCTCCCCGCTCCCCATCATAGGCCCCGGTGTATGATGTTCCCCTTCCTGAGTCCAAGTGATCTCATTGTTCAGTTCCCACCTATGAGTGAGAACATGCGGTGTTTGGTTTTCTGTTCTTGTGATAGTTTGCTAAGAATGATGGTTTCCAGCTGCATCCATGTCCCTACAAAGGACACAAACTCATCCTTTTTTATGGCTGCATAGTATTCCATGGTGTATATGTGCCACATTTTCTTAATCCAATCTGTCACTGATGGACATTTGGGTTGATTCCAAGTCTTTGCTATTGTGAATAGTGCTGCAATAAACATACGTGTGCATGTGTCTTTATAGCAGCATAATTTATAATCCTTTGGGTATATACCCAGTAATGGGATGGCTGGGTCATATGGTACATCTAGTTCTAGATCCTTGAGGAATCGCCATACTGTTTTCCATAATGGTTGAACTAGTTTACAATCCCACCAACAGTGTAAAAGTGTTCCTATTTCTCCACATCCTCTCCAGCACCTGTTGTTTCCTGACTTTTTAATGATCGCCATTCTAACTGGTGTGAGATGGTATCTCATTGTGGTTTTGATTTGCATTTCTCTGATGGCCAGTGATGATGAGCATTTTTTCATGTGTCTGTTGGCTGTATGAATGTCTTCTTTTGAGAAATGTCTGTTCATATCCTTTGCCAACTTTTTGATGGGGTTGTTTGTTTTTTTCTTGTAAATTTGTTTGAGTTCTTTGTAGGTTCTGGATATTAGCCCTTTGTCAGATGAGTAGATTGCAAAAATTTTCTCCCATTCTGTAGGTTACCTGTTCACTCTGATGGTAGTTTCTTTTGCTGTGCAGAAGCTCTTTAGTTTAATGAGATCCCATTTGTCAATTTTGGCTTTTGCTGCTGTTGCTTTCGGTGTTTTAGACATGAAGTCTTTGCCCATGCCTATGTCCTGAATGGTACTACCTAGGTTTTCCTCTAGGATTTTTATGGTATTAGGTCTAACATTTAAGTCTCTAATCCATCTTGAATTAATTTTCGTATAGGGAGTAAGGAAAGGATCCAGTTTCAGCTTTCTACTTATGGCTACCCAATTTTCCCAGCACCATTTATTAAATAGGGAATCCTTTCCCCATTTCTTGTTTCTCTCAGGTTTGTCAAAGATCAGATGGCTGTAGATGTGTGGTATTATTTCTGAGGACTCTGTTCTGTTCCATTGGTCTATATCTCTGTTTTGGTACCAGTACCATGCTGTTTTGGTTACTGTAGCCTTGTAGTATAGTTTGAAGTCAAGTAGCGTGATGCCTCCAGCTTTGTTCTTTTGACTTAGGATTGTCTTGGAGATGCGGGCTCTTTTTTGGTTCCATATGAACTCTAAAGCAGTTTTTTCCAATTCTGTGAAGAAACTCATTGGTAGCTTGATGGGATGGCATTGAATCTATAATTTACCTTGGGCAGTATGGCCATTTTCATGATATTGATTCTTCCTATCCATGAGCATGGTATGTTCTTCCATTTGTTAGTGTCCTCTTTGATTTCACTGAGCAGTGGTTTGTAGTTCTCCTTGAAGAGGTCCTTTACATCCCTTGTAAGTTGGATTCCTAGGTATTTTATTCTCTTTGAAGCAATTGTGAATGGAAGTTCATTCCTGATTTGGCTCTCTGTTTGTCTGTTACTGGTGTATAAGAATGCTTGTGATTTTTGCACATTAATTTTGTATCCTGACACTTTGCTGAAGTTGCTTATCAGCTTAAGGAGATTTTGGGCTGAGACAATGGGGTTTTCTAAATATACAATCATGTCATCTACAAACAGGGACACTTTGACTTCTTCTTTTCCTAACTGAATACCCTTGATTTCTTTCTCTTGCCTAATTGCCCTAGCCAGAACTTCCAACACTATGTTGAATAGGAGTGGTGAGAGAGGGCATCCCTGTCTTGTGCCAGTTTTCAAAGGGAATTTTTCCAGTTTTTGCCCATTCAGTATGATATTGGCTGTGGGTTTGTCATAAATAGCTGTTATTATTTTGAGGTACGTTCCATCAATACCGAATTTATTGAGCGTTTTTAGCATGAAGGGCTGTTGAATTTTGTCAAAAGCCTTTTCTGCATCTATTGAGATAATCATGTGGTTCTTGTCTTTGGTTCTGTTTATATGCTGGATTATGTTTATTGATTTGCGAATGTTGAACCAGCCTTGCATCCCAGGGATGAAGCCCACTTGATCATGGTGGATAAGCTTTTTGATGTGTTGCTGAATCCGGTTTGCCAGTATTTTATTGAGGATTTTTGCATCGATGTTCATCAGGGATATTGGTCTAAAATTGTCTTTTTTTGTTGTGTCTCTGCCAGGCTTTGGTATCAGGATGATGTTGGCCTCATAAAATGAGTTAGGGAGGATTCCCTCTTTTTCTATTGATTGGAATAGATTCAGAAGGAATGGTACCAACTCCTCCTTGTACCTCTGGTAGAATTCAGCTGTGAATCCATCTGGTCCTGGACTTTTTTTGGCTGGTAGGCTATTAATTATTGCCTCAATTTCAGAGCCTGCTATTGGTCTATTCAGGGATTCAACTTCTTCCTGGTTTAGTCTTGGAAGAGTGTAAGTGTCCAGGAAATTATCCATTTCTTCTAGATTTTCCAGTTTATTTGCATAGAGGTGTTTATAGTATTCTCTGATGGTAGTTTGTATTTCTGTGGGGTCGGTGGTGATATCCCCTTTATCATTTTTAATTGCGTCGATTTGATTCTTCTCTCTTTTCTTCTTTATTAGTCTTGCTAGTGGTCTGTCAATTTTGTTGATCTTTTCAAAAAACCAACTCCTGGATTCATTGATTTTTTGGAGGGTTTTTTGTGTCTCTATCTCCTTCAGTTCTGCTCTGATCTTAGGTATTTCTTGCCTTCTGCTAGCTTTCGAATGTGTTTGCTCTTGCTTCTCTAGTTCTTTTAATTGTGATGTTAGAGTGTCAATTTTAGATCTTTCCAGCTTTCTCTTGTGGGCATTTAGTGCTATAAATTTCCCTCTACACACTGCTTTAAATGTGTCCCAGAGATTCTGGTATGTTGTATCTTTGTTCTCATTGGTTTCAAAAAACATCTTTATTTCTGCCTTCATTTCGTTATGTACCCAGTAGTCATTCAGGAGCAGGTTGTTCAGTTTCCATGTAGTTGAGCGGTTTTGATTGAGTTTCTTAGTCCTGAGTTCTAGTTTGATTGCACTGTGGTCTGAGAGACAGTTTGTTATAATTTCTGTTCTTGTACATTTGCTGAGGAGTGCTTTACTTCCAATTACGTGGTCAATTTTGGAGTAAGTACGATGTGGTGCTGAGAAGAATGTATATTCTGTTGATTTGGGGTGGAGAGTTCTATAGATGTCTATTAGGTCTGCTTGCTGCAGAGATGAGTTCAATTCCTGGATATCCTTGTTAACTTTCTGTCTCGTTGATCTGTCTAATGTTGACAGTGGAGTGTTGAAGTCTCCCATTATTATTGTATGGGAGTCTAAGTCTCTTTGTAAGTCTCTAAGGACTTGCTTTATGAATCTGTATTGGGTGCATATATATTTAGGATAGTTAGCTCTTCCTGCTGAATTGATCCTTTTACCATTATGTAATGGCCTTCTTTGTCTCTTTTGATCTTTGATGGTTTAAAGTCTGTTTTATCAGAGACTAGTATTGCAACCCCTGCTTTTTTTTGTTCTCCATTTGCTTGGTAAATCTTCCTCCATCCCTTTATTTTGAGCCTATGTATGTCTCTGCGTGTGAGATGGGTCTCCTGAATACAGCAGACTGATGGGTCTTGACTCTTTATCCAATTTGCCAGTCTGTGTCTTTTAATTGGAGCATTTAGTCCATTTACATTTAAGGTTAAGATTGTTATGTGTGAACTTGATCCTGCCATTATGATATTAACTGGTTATTTTGCTCGTTAGTTGATGCAGTTTCTTCCTAGCCTCGATGGTCTTTACATTTTGGCATGTTTTTGCAATGGCTGGTACTGGTTGTTCCTTTCCATGTTTAGTGCTTTCTTCAGGGTCTCTTGTAAGGCAGGCCTAGTGGTGACAAAATCTCTAAGCATTTGCTTATCTGTAAAGGATTTTATTTCTCCTTCACTTATGAAACTTAGTTTGGCTGGATATGAAATTCTGGGTTTAAAATTCTTTTCTTTAAGAATGTTGAATATTGGCCCCCACTCTCTTCTGGCTTGTAGAGTTTCTGCCGAGAGATCTGCTGTTAGTCTGATGGGCTTCCCTTTGTGGGTAACCCGACCTTTCTCTCTGGCTGCCCTTAAGATTTTTTCCTTCATTTCAACTTTGGTGAATCTGGCAATTATGTGTCTTGGAGTTGCTCTTCTCGAGGAGTATCTTTGTGGCGTTCTCTGTATTTCCTGGATTTGAATGTTGGCCTGCCCTACTAGGTTGGGGAAGTTCTCCTGGATGATATCCTGAAGAGTGTTTTCCAACTTGGTTCCATTTTCCCCCTCACTTTCAGGCACCCCAATCAGACGTAGATTTGGTCTTTTTACATAATCCCATACTTCTTGCAGGCTTTGTTCATTTCTTTTTCTTCTTTTTTCTTTTGGTTTCTCTTCTCGCTTCATTTCATTCATTTGATCCTCAATCGCTGACACTCTTTCTTCCAGTTGATTGAGTCGGTTACTGAAGCTTGTGCATTTGTCACGTATTTCTCGTGTCATGGTTTTCATCTCTTTCATTTCGTTTAGGACCTTGTCTGCATTAATTACTCTAGCCATCAATTCTTCTACTTTTTTTTCAAGATTTTTAGTTTCTTTGCACTGGGTACGTAATTCCTCCTTTAGCTCTGAGAAATTTGATGGACTGAAGCCTTCTTCTCTCATCTTGTCAAAGTCATTCTCCGTCCAGCTTTGATCCGTTGCTGGCGATGAGCTGCGCTCCTTTGCCGGGGAAGATGCGCTCTTATTTTTTGAATTTCCAGCTTTTCTGCCCTACTTTTTCCCCATCTTTGTGGTTTTATCTGCCTCTGGTCTTTGATGATGGTGGTGTACTGATTGGGTTTTGGTGTAGGTGTCCTTCCTGTTTGATAGTTTTCCTTCTAACAGTCAGGACCCTCAGCTGTAGGTCTGTTGGAGATTGCTTGAGGTCCACTCCAGACCCTGTTTGCCTGGGTATCAGCAGCAGAGGCTGCAGAAGATAGAATATTTCTGAACAGCGAGTGTACCTGTCTGATTCTTGCTTTGGAAGCTTCCTCTCAGGGGTGTACTCCACCCTGTGAGGTGTGGGGTGTGAGACTGCCCCTAGTGGGGAATGTCTCCCAGTTAGGCTACTCAGGGGTCAGGGACCCACTTGACCAGGGAGTCTGTCCCTTCTCAGATCTCAACCTCCGTGTTGGGAGATCCACTGCTGTTTTCAAAGCTGTCAGACAGAGTCGTTTGGGTCTGCAGAGGTTTCTGTTGTGTTTGTTATTGTTTACTGTGCCCTGTCCCCAGAGGTGGAGTCTACAGAGACAGGCAGGTTTCCTTGAGCTGCTGTGAGCTCCACCCAGTTCGAGCTTCCCAGCAGCTTTGTTTACCTACTTAAGCCTCAGCAATGGCCGGCGCCCCTCCCCCAGCCTTGCTGCTGCCTTGCCGTGAGATCGCAGACTGCTGTGCTAGCAATGAGGGAGGCTCCGTGGGTGTGGGACCCTCCCGGCCAGGTGTGGGATATGATCTCCTGGTGTGCCTGTTTGCTTAAAGCGCAGTATTGGGGTGGGAGTTACCCGATTTTCCAGGTGTTGTGTGTCTCAGTTCCCCTGGCTAGGAAAAGGGATTCCCTTCCCCCTTGCGCTTCCCAGGTGAGGCAATGCCTCGCCCTGCTTCAGCTCTCGCTGGTCAGGCTGCAGCAGCTGACCAGCACTGATCATCTGGCACTCCCCAGTGAGATGAACCCAGTACCTCAGTTGAAAATGCAGAAATCACCCGTCTTCTGTGTCGCTCGCGCTGGCAGTTGGAGACTGGAGCTGTTCCTATTCGGCCATCTTGCTCCGCCCCCCGATTCTCCTCATTTCTAATGATCTTAGTCTCCTTTCACAGCCAACCAATTATCACAATCAGCCTTTAGAGTTTGTTATTCCTGATAATGGTACCCTGTCTATACTTACAATTTTAAGCATCCAACTCTCTATTTATAACTTTGTGTCTTTTCAGCTCACTCTCTCTACTATCCTAATTCAATAATTCCTTGACTCCACAAAAACCTTCAATTCATTGATCCTACCATAGATCCTTCTCATTCTCCTGAAACTCCATCTTTGCCTCAGTGCCCTCCCTATCTGGCTTAGATTCCATGAGAACAATTATAATTATTTCTGCATAGATCCTTCCACCTTTCCTTTATCTGCTCCATTAAATTTGCTGAGGAAAATTCCAACTAACTTTGTATTTCACATCTGCTTTAAGAAATACATACAAGCAGCCTGGCGTGGTGGCTCATGCCTGTAATCCCAGCACTTCCGGAGACCGAGGCGGGTGGATCAGCCGAGGTCAGGATTTTTAAGACCAGCCTGGTCAACATGGCAAAACTACGTCTCTACTAAAAATACAAAAATTAGCCAGGCGTGGTGGGTGCCTGCAATCCCAGCTACTCAGGAGGCTGAGGCAGGAGAATGGCGTGAACCCGGGAGGCGGAGGTTGCAGTAAGCTAAGATAGCGCCCCTGCACTCCAACCTGGGCAACAAAGTGAGACTCTGTCTCAAAAAAATAAATAAAAATAAATACAAGCATGCTCAAAGTCAATTTATGGTGACAGAGCTTTAATAGGTCTTTAGTGCTGTCAGTCAATCCCACAACCCTCTCTCCTACACCAGTATTTTATACTTCTCTCTCCACACCACCAGCAATCTTCTTCTACCACATTCTCTTCTGATTATCTTAATCACTATTTCTCTGATCAAATAGAAGTGACTACAGGAGATATCCTTTATCTTCTCACTGTCATATTAAATCCTTTTCATGTAATGCCGTCTGATTCTTCCCTCAACAATAGGTTTTGTCAAGGTTGTTTGTTCTGTTTTGTCTTTTTATATCGTTTCCTGCTATGCTCCCAGCACCCAGAATAACAAGCAAATAGTAGCTCAAACATAATTGTGGAATGAATTCAGTCCAACTTCTGATGCCTTCTACCATGTGTCTTCTACTACTATGGCACTGGCCTTCGTTATCTAATAGTTTGTTCTTTATCTTGGTTTTTTTAATACCTAGAGCAGTACAAGCACATAGTGCTTTGTCCCTAGATTTATGGAATATAAGCATGTTTCAAACTAAGGATATTTAATCTGAGTTACTTCAATAAAATAAACTACAGACAAATGTAATTATGCTTTGCCCATCTTATTAAGGTATTTTCTAATCATAGCTTAGGAAATTTGCAAAACATTAAGTCTATCTTCAATTAATCAGAAAACTCAAACCACAGCTTTCTCTTAGAATTCTAACATATTCAGGTTTAAAAATTACATGTTTGCTTATAATTGATATTTATAGGAAAGCATTCTTTTTTCCAAAGCTATATTATTTCATTTTTCATTTCTTATACTGTAGACTTAGAAGTATTTGTAGCAATAGACAAACAAAGCATACTGAATAAATTCCATTTAAACCTGCATATGTTCCTAAAGGGTTTGCTTCCTCGTTACGGGTTCCTCTTATTTTAATGTAAACTCTATTTTTTCAGATTCTGAAGAATCACAAATGGAGGCTCAAAACACTTATCCAAATTCCTGAATTCAAACTTGAATTCATAACTCAAGCCTTAAAGATTGTATGTAAACCTTTATCTGTTTGTGAACATCACAGCACAGATTAAAGTTTTATTGTTGATTTCTTGTTGTAGTAAACTTTCTCATTTCTACAGTTGAAAGTTTCTGACTCTGATTGGATTCTGTATTAAGTTCATTGATGAAAATAGCAGAAAGAGAACAATCTCTAAGACTCTTTACATTTATCAACATAAATTATTCAACAGATTTTACTCAATAACAATTTCCAATTTTCTAGTTTTCCTCATCCGTTCAATCTGTAATCGTACAGACCATTGGCATCATGTTACTTTGCACATAAAACTAATATCAAAGATGCACATTTTTAAGACATATTAAACTGAGGTGGGCTTGATTTAATTTATATGTATATGTACATGTATATGTAAAAGCAACCTGTATTTTGATGGCAAATAATTGCTAAAAACCGTGTCAAAAAGTGGTATTCATAAAATGGCTCATTTCTCCAATAGCAATATAGTATTTGAAAGTTTTGTATCTTACCAAAGCATTGGAATAAATCACAGACATAATCAACAATAGGTGATCTTGAAGAGAGAGATACGCCCTAGTCCTGCTGACTACAGCAACATAGCATATCTATTTCCTCTTCTATATTATAGTCAGGCACATATTTGAAGGGCACTAAAATATGGTGTCATCTGAGTATTTTTTCCCCACATTAAAAATCCATGTATCCTTTCTATGCTGCTCTACCCTTTTATATGCTAAGATTTTATTCATCCTTAAATATTCAGGTTAATATTGCTATTTTGTTAAAAATCCTTAAAAGACACTTCCCAAAAGAAAAATAAAAAGTAGTGATGGTCTATCTGTAGTTTAATTGTACACCTCTAGAGTAGGGTTCATTCTAGTCAAACCCTCTCTTTCACTTTTGTTAAAATTTGTCATATCTCTATTGCTGCCTCCAGGATAGAAACTGCATCTCTCCATCTTTATTCAGGGCCTAGCATGGTACCTAGGACACATCATAGATGCTCACTAGGGTGTTCCTAGTTGAAGCAAGTTAAGTTCAAGTAAATTCTAAAATCAGTGAAATTTAAATGTTGACTTTAATAGGAAGAGGCAGCTCAGGTATAATTCTGGCTTGTTTGCATATATATTATTATCATAAGAAATTCTTAAAATGAACATTCTGAGATTTTTGACTATGCCTTTTTAATTTTACATGAAACATATATACATTGCAGATTAAAGTCAGAAATGCAAATGAACCAAAAGAGAAATAATAGAATCATCTAAAATTCTACCACCCCAGGGTAACTACTATTAAAATTCAGTGTATATCTTTACAGATGTTGTTCCCAAGGTATACTACACATGTGTTCTCAATGGAGAGAACAAGAGAAATGCTACCAGGTCAAGGTAGATAAAGGAAAACTGTGGTCAATTAGTCTAGAACTATTGTCTAGGGAGCACCATAGAAGCAGGATGCTAAAAATTTAATCTTTATTTTATCTTGTCTCCTACCAATTTTTCACTGATCATATATAACAGTAAAAACAGTCAGCAAAAGATTCTAATTTACTTTTATATTATTCTACGATTATTCTAAAAAATCCAATTAGAGATACAGAATAATTTAGCTAATTTAACTAAATGTTTAAAATTTAAGTTATCTAGTTAATTTAATAATATCAATATCATCAAATAGTATTAATTATGAGTTGGCATTTTATTCTTTTCATTTTTATAATTAGTTTTTTATTTTGTTTAGGTAAGAAAATTTAATAGAATTATATACAATAGAATTAAAACTAGTGAAACTCGTTTATGCAATCTTATCTATGATTTTTAACTATTTTACATTTTTCAAGTATATAAAATTTGCCTACAATTTTATATCTTGTCATGTTTCTAGGGTAGAACTTATGTCATAATTAATGAGGTTAAATGATATATATTTTAGTAAAGTAACAAATTTCTCCATTGATAAGCTATGGTATAGCAAGTGTTGATGTTTAAGGAATACGCTCTTAGAATATAGAGAAATGCTTGGCATCCAACTAAAATCTGTAGTATGGAAGCCTTAAATTGTTTCAAATTACTTGACCATTTTTGCATCACTTTCCTCTGATAAATAAAAAACAGGCTTAATCATTCACTGATACTGTGCCATAGGCTTAAGGCCTGTTTCTAGTCTAAAGCTTTCATTCACCAACTCACAGATGTCCTCCTAACAAGCATCATTTTTCTTAAAGAAGAGTATTTGGGTAGGAATAGATTTTCAGTGTTCTATCTGTCATCATTGTTATGTAGCAATCAATTACCTTACTAAATAGAAAAGAAGGCAATCCAGATCATATAGAGTTAAGAAAGAAATTCATGTTGTGAAAATATGCACAGTAGTATCCCATCAGGATTTAAAAGGGTTTATTTACAGAAAGAATAATTAGACAACTGCAGGAGCAGGTTTGGGGGAGCCATGACTAAACTCTTACTACTCCAAAACGCTAAAGGCTGAGATAACAGTAAAGAAGCCTGGATGGATGTCAGAAAATCCAGGTTGTCTTGAAAGATGCCGTGAAAAAGTCAAAAGACACAGTAACCTAAATTGACTTCTCAAGATTTGAGTTAATGAATATTCCACTCCAATTTCTGTTTTCCTTCTAATCTCCTTTTGGCCAAACCTAAATGACACCTGAAGCCTTGCAAACCCATTGGCGTAATCCATTCATAGTGGAGAAGATTGAAGACTTGATCTGAAAAGGAAACAGAAAATAAGCAGAACAGTTGATGAATATAAGATTTTAAAAAACACATGAAACTGAAAAGCAAAATAATATCAAAATAATAAATGGTTTTTTACTGTAAGAGAGCTGAGTACATACTTAAGAACAAAGAAGTCAGAAATTGACAGAGATTAAAGAATATGTGGAAAGGAATAGCTGAGAAAACAAAGATTTAGAGTCAGGGCTGCCATATCAATGACAAATGTAACACCGAAATGACCAAGGGAATAGGGAATATACATACTTCATGTCAGCTCTTGACAAAATTCAGAGATAACTCCCACTGTACTTCCTGTGGACCCTGCCTGGCAGTTCCCAAATTCATTCTTTTATTTTGTTATTTATAAAAGCAGGTTGTCTCCCCTACCAAACATTAAATTTCTTTACAGTGTAACTTATACATTTAATTATAAAAATATATTAAATATTATATACCAGGCACTGATATGTGACATAAAAATAAATAGAATAAGTTCCTGATCTCTGATAGTTAAAAACATCCTGGAGAAAGACAGTATGTGAAACTCATGTAATTTCCATTACTCTGGATAAGCAGTGTACAATAAGAAGAAAATCTTTAGGAGAATAGAAAAGAAAGTAAAGAATTTTGAGGAAGAAGATGAAAAGTGTTTTATAGAGAAGGTGCAGAGATGTACCTTCAAAAACAGTTATAATTTCAACTGGTATGAAAGGACAGGCACATTTTAGTCACAAGAAAGAGCAAAAAAGAAGCAAAGGCAGTGAAATATGAACATAATAGTGTACAACCGGTGAGAAAGTCCCGTGCAATGAGCATGGAGTGCCTATTAGAGGATATGGTATGGACCTTTCATTGCTTAGCTAATATCTGTTCTTGCTCGCTTCCTTATTAACTGGATTCCAATTTTATTTGTAGTGGAAATGCTCCCAAGTTAAAAAACAATATATCTTAGCCACCTTGAAGTAAGATGGTTATGTGATATAGTTTAAATATTTGGCCCCTCCAAATCTCATGTTGAAATTTGATCCACAATGTTGGGGTTGAGGCCTGATAGGAGGTTTGTGTCATGGCAGCAGATCCTTCATGAATGGCTTGATGCTGTCCTCGAGGTAAAGAGTGAGTTCTTGCTCTATTAGTTCCCATGAGAACTGATTGTTAAAAAGAGCCCACACTTCACTCCCCTTTCTCTCTCTCTTGCCTTCTCCTCTCTATCCATGTGATCTCTGCACATACCAGCTCCTCTTCTCTTTCTACCACAAGTGGAAGAAGCTTCAAGCCCTCACCAGCTGCTGCTTTCATGATTCTTGTACAATCTGCAAAACTATGAGCCAAATAAACCTTTTTTCTTTATAAATTACCCAGCCTCAGGTATTCATTTATAGCAACACAAACAGATTAAGACACCATGTGATTGTGTTCTGGCCAAATTTATTGAGTAGGCTCTAGGCAAAAGTTCTTTAAAAAGAGGCTGACATCTGGCAGGCAATTTTTGTCCTTTGCCATTTACCTTCCTCCTCCCTTGAATATAGTTGTGAAGAGTGTAGGTTCAGCTGCTCTCTTATAACTAAGAGGCAATAAGTATATCCTTAAAAAGGCTAAGTGTAAGAATAGAAGGATCCTGAATCCTGATGATACAACGGACATGCTGTACCACTGATGGAGAGCCTATTCTCAGATTTCACAGCATGCTTTCATAAATTCTTTTGAAAAACTATTCTGTCTTGTTAAGCTAATGTTGTGGGACTTTGTTCTCAGAGCTGACTGCAATATATTTTTCTTAATGTCATAACAATTTTTTATTTAAAAAGAATCTCAGGCAAGTCACAGTGGCTCATGACTGTAATCCCAGCACTTTAAGAGGCCAAAGCAGGTGGATCTCTTGAGTCCAAGAGGTCAAGACCAGCCTGGATAACATGGCAAAACCCCATCTCTTCTAAAAATAAAGAAAAAGTAGCTGTGCATGGTGGTGCACACGTGTAGTCCCAGCTATTCGGGAGGCTGAGGTGAAAGGATCACTTGAGCCCAGGAGGCAGAGGTTACAGTGAGCTGAGATGTTGCCACTACACTCCAGCCTGGATGTCAGACTGAGACCTTGTCTCAAAA
The DNA here is from genome assembly GCF_037993035.2 of Macaca fascicularis. Taxonomy (NCBI): domain Eukaryota; kingdom Metazoa; phylum Chordata; class Mammalia; order Primates; family Cercopithecidae; genus Macaca; species Macaca fascicularis. The sequence continues at coordinate 88,425,169 of NC_088380.1, read as the reverse complement.
AACAAAAAACAAACAAACAAACAAAATCTGAAATTGTTACCACAACAAAATGGCAGAATTAAAATCCTATTATAGCTCTGATTACTTAATTTTTAAAATGTATTATTCATATAATTTTAATTGACAAATCATAATTATATACATTTAGAGGGTACAATATGATGTTTTGCTATATGTATACAATGTGGAATTGTTAAATCGAGCTAATTAACATGTCTATCCCCTCACCTATCATTTTTTATGATAAGACATTTCAGAATACTCTTAGTTATTTTGAAATATACATTACTGTTGACTATAGCCACCCTGCTGTGAGATAAATATTAAAACCAATTTCTCCTGTCTGTGGTAACCATCATTGTACTCTCTACCTCCGTGAGTTCGTCTTTATTACATTTCACATATAAGTGAGATAATAAAGTATTTGTCTTTCTGTGCCTGTCTTATTTCACTTTGCAGTTTCTCCCATATTCATCCATGTTCAGGATTTCCTCATTTTTAAAAGCAAAATAGCATTTTATTGTACATATATACCACATTTTCTCTATCCATTCATCCATTGATACACAATTGAGTTGATAGCATATCTTGGACATTGTGAATAAGGCTACAATAAACAAGGGAGTTCAGTGATCCCTTCAATTTTCTGGTTTCAGTTATTTGTGATATATACCTAGAAGTGAGATTACTAGATCATATGGTAGTTCTATTTTTAGTTTTTTCAGGAACCTTTATACAGTTTTTCATAATAACTATACTAATTTACATTCCCACTAACAATGCACAGTGCACCCTTTTCTCCACACCCTTGCCAACACTTGCTATCTTTCATCATTTTTACAATAGTTATTCTAACAGATGTGAGGAACTATCTCTTTGTGGTTTTAATGTGCATTTCCATGATTATCAATGATGATCATTTTTCTAAATATAATTGTTGGCTATTTGTATGTCTTATTTTGAGAGGTGTCTATTTAGGTTCATTTTTCATTAGTTGATCGAGTTATTTGTTTTCTTGCTGTTCAGTTGCTTTAAATTCCTTATATATTTTGGATATTAGGTTCTTATCAGATGTATTATTTCAAATATTTCCTCCCAATCCATGAATTATCTCTTCATTCTATTGTTTCCTTTGCTATGAGGAAGCTTTTTACTTTGATGTAATTCCATTTGTTTGTTTTTGCTTTTGTTGACTATACTTTTGGGATTATAACCAAAAAAATCTTTGCCCAGGCCAATGTTGTAGAGAATTTCCCCAATGTTTTCTTCTAGTAGTTATACAGTTTCAGGATTTACATTTAACTCTTTAATTCATTTTGAGTTGACTATAACATATGGTGAGAGGTAAGGGTTCAGTTACATTCTTCCGCTTGTGGATATCCGGTTTTCCTAACGGCATTTATTGAAGAGACTGTCCTTTCTCCAAGGGTATCAAAAACAACTTCATCAAAAATCAATTTACTAGAATTTTATGGGTTTATTTCTGGTGTCTCTATCCTGTTTTATTGATCAATATGTTGGTTATTATGCCACTATCATTTGTGCTGTTTTGATTGCAATTACTTTATAACATGTTTTTAAATGAGGGAGTGTGATGTCTTCAGTTTTATTCTTTTGTCTCATGACTCTTTATTATTTGGAGTCTTTTATAATTTCATACAAATGTAAATATTGCTTTTTCTATGTCTGTGAATAATGACATTGGCATTTTGATAGGAATTTCATTGAATCTATATATTGCTTTGGATTTTTTTACACATTTTCAAAATATTAATGTTTTCAACCCATGAACATGGAATATCTTTCTGTTTATTTGTGTTTTCTTCAGTGTCTTTCATCAATGTTTTGTAATTTTCAGTATACAAGTTTATTTTTTCTGTTATGATAAATGAGTTTGCAATTTCTTTCTTTTTTAATTATACTTTAAGTTCTGGGGTACATGTGAACATCGTGTAAGTTTGTTACTTAGGTATACATGTGCCATGTTGGTTTGCTGCATCCATCAATTCGTCATTTATAGTAGGTATTTTTCCTAGTGCTATCCCTCCCCCAGCCCCCCACCCCCCAATAGGACCCTGACTGGTGTGTGATGTTCCCCTCCCTGTGTCCATGTGTTCTCATTGTTCAGTATACAAATTTTTTACCTTGATGATTACATTTATACCAAAGTATTTAATTTTTCATTGCTATTGTAAATGGGATATTTTAAAAATTTCCTTTCCAGATAAGTTGTGGCATGTAGAAGTACTAATTTTTGTATGTTGATTTTGTGCTCTACTGAATTATTTTGTCAGCTCTAACAGTTTTCTGGTGGAGTCTTAAGATTTTTTTACGTATGTGATCATGCCATCAGCAAATAAAGATGATCTCACTTCTTTTTATTAGGATGCCTCTTATTTCTTTCTTATCTAATTGCTCTAGATAGAATTTTCACTACTATATTGAAAGCAGTGGTGAGATTAAGCATCTTTCTTTTGTTCTTGGCCTTGAAATAAAAACTTTCAACTTTTCACCATTAAGAGTGTTAGCTACAGGTTCATGATATATCTCCTTTATTGGGTTCAGGTACATTCCCTTTATACCTAATCTATTGAGTTTTTATTATGAAACGGTACTAAATTTTGTCAAATGCCTTTTCTCAATCTATTGAGATAATCGTATGGTTTTTATCTTTTATTTTTTAAATGTATTACATCACATTTATTGATTTGCCTAATTTGAGCCGTTCTTGCATCCAGGGACAAATTTCACTTAATCATGCTGAGTGATCCTGTTAATGTGTTCATAAATTTGTTTCGCTAATGTTATTTTGAGGAATTTTGCATCTATGTTCAACAGAGGTATTGGCCTATACATTATTTTGCTTGTAGATTTGCCTGGAATTGGTATTAGGGTAATACTAGCTTCATAATACGCATTTGGAAATATTCCCTACACATCAATTTTTTTGAAAGAGTTTACGAAGAATTAATATTAGTTTTTCTTTAAATATTTGGTATAATTCAGTACTGAAGTCTGGGTTCTAGGTTTTTCTGTGATGGAAGACGTTTTAAATTACTTAATCAATCACCTTACTTGTTATTGGTCTTTTCAGATATTCTATGTATTCATAATTCACTCCTGGTAAATTATATGTGTCTAGATATTCAACCATTTCTTCTGGATTATACAATTTTTGTTGCATACTTTTTCATGGTCATTCCTTAGAATTTTAGATTTCAGAGGTATCAGTTGTAATATCTCCTTGTTCATTTCTGATATAATTTATTAGAGTAGTTTCTCTTTTTTCCTATTTTGTCTAGCTAAGGCTTCGTGAGTTCTGTTTACCTTTTTAAAATCTAACTCTTAGTTTTATTGATTTTCTTCTATTGTTTTTCTATTCTCCATTTTATTTATTTCTGTCCTTTGTTATTTTCTTTATTCTGCCAACTTTGGGTTCAGTTTGTTCTTTTTTACTTATTTGAAGTGTAACATTAGATTGTTTATTTGTGATCTTTTCTTTGGATCTAGGCATTTATTATTATAGATTTCTCTCAAGAATGTTTTTGTACATACTATCATTTTTGGTATGTTGTGTTTCCATTTTTATTTGTCTCAGTATAATTTTTACTCCTTTTTTATTTATTTTTTATTTATTAACGGTGACCCATTAGTTATTTAGGAATATGTGGTTTAATTTCCAGATATTTTTGTATTTTCCTAGGTTTCTCCTTCTATTGATTTTTAGTTTCATGTCATTATTATCCAAAATGATACGTAATATAATTTCAATTCCTGTAAATTTGTTAACCATAGTTTTGTAACCAAACATATAGTCTACCCTAAAAAATGTTCCCTATGCCCTTGAAAAGAATGTGTATTCTGCTGCTGTTGTATGGAATGTCTTGTATATGTCTGTTAGGTCAATTTGATCTAAAGCGAAGTTCAAGTCTAATACTTTCTTACTGGTTTCCTCTCTAGATGATCTGTTTATTGTTGAAAGTGGAGTACTGAAGTCCCCTGCTACTATGGTATTGCAATCTATCCCTCCATTCAGATGATTAATAATTGCTTTATTTATTTAGGTGCTCCAGTTTTGGGTGCATATATGAGGGTATTTAAAAGTTTCATGGAAAATGTGTATTATGAAAAAATTGTGCATGAGTTTCAAAGTGTTTTTTTCTCATTTTTATTTATTTTTTCCCACACTCCACAAAGATGTTTCTAAGCTTTTTTTACACCAAAGTAAACTCATACTAATTTGTTATAACGTGTCTGAACAGAATGTAGTTTGAGGCACTAAGAAGGATAAGCCTTCAGTTTGAAAAGACCACCCTATTAGAGCAATATAAATTCTGCTAAAACTGAAACAAGAACAAACAAAATTTATGGGGAAGGCTGGGTGGAAGAATCATAAAATTATTGATGCTTTATGAAAACTTTATGGGGACAATTCCCCCAAAGAAATCAGCAGTCTATCCATGGATAACTTGTTTTAAGAAGGGATGAGGCAATATTGAAAAAAATGTCAACAGTACTAGACCATCCACATCAATTCGCAATACAAAAATTCATTTTGTTTGTGCCTCAACTGAAGAGAATCCACTATTAACAGCCAACACCACAGACATCTCAATTGGTTCAGCTTACACATTCTGACAGAAAAAATAAAGTTGAGCAAACTTTCCACTTGATAGGTGCCAAAACCATTGCACCCAGATCAGCTGCAGAAAAGAGCAGAGCTTTAAATGGAAAATTGTAAAAAGTGGGATCAAGGTCCTGAAGCATTTATTCAAAGAATTGTAACAGGAGAGGAAACATGGCCTTACCAGTATAATCATGAAGACAAAGTACAATCCAAAACAAAGGATAAAAGGTGTAAGTTATCCAGTCAAAACCAAAGCAAATTAGTCAAAAGCAAAAGTAACGGCAAAAGTTTTTGAGACGATCAAGGCATTTTGCTTGTTGACTTTCTGGAGGGTCAAAGAATGATTACATTTGCTTCTTATGAGAGTTTTGAGAATGTTAGCCAAAGCTTTAGCAGAAAAATGGCCACGTTCTGGACATGGGCCTAGGCAAAGAATTTGCAACTAAGTCCTCAAAAGCAAAGGCAATTAAAACAAAAGTTGACAAAAATTGAACAGATACTTTTCAAAAGAAGACATACAGGTGGCCAACAAACATGAAAAAATGCTCAATGTCATTGATCATCAGAGAAATGCAAACCAAAACCACCATGGGGTACCATCTCACACCAGTTAGAATGGCTACTATTAGAAAGTCAAAAAATAACAGATGCTGACGAGGTTGTGGAGAAAAGAGAGTGATCACACATTGTTGATGGGCTTGTAAATTAGGGTATCCCTTGTGGAAAGTAGATTGGAGATTTATCAGATAACTAAAAGTAGAATTACCATTTGATCCAGCAATCTCTTTTCTGAGTATATACCCAAAGGAAAAGAAATCATTCTCCCGAAATGACACCTGCATTTGCACATTTATCACAGCACTATTCAAAACAGCAAAGACATGGAATCAATCTAGGTCCCCATCAATGGTGAATTAAAGACAATGCGGTGCATATACACCATGGACTCTTATACAACCATGGTGTAAGAATGAAATAATGATCTTTGTGAGAACATGGATGCAGCTGGGGGCTCTTGTCCTAAGAAAATTATCAAAGAAACAGAAAAACAAGCACTGCATGTTCTCACTTCTAGGTGGGAATTAAACACTGGGTGTACATGGGCATAAAGATGGGAACAATAGACACAAGGGACTCCAAAAGGTGGGAGGAAAGGAGGGGGGCAAGGGTTGAAAATCTACCCATTGGGTACTATGTTCACTATTTTAGTGACAGGTTCAAAGTCCAAACCTCAGCACAATGCAATATGTCCATGAAACAAACATGCACATGTACCCCTTGAAGTGAAATTTTTTTGTACGTTATACATTTTTGTAATATTGAAAACAAACCGTCAAGGTCATTAAAAATGAGTAAAGTCTGAGAAATTGTCAAAGTCTAGAGGAGCCTAGGGAGATACGATGATTAAAGGTAATATGGTACCCTGGATAGGATCCTGGAAGAGAAAAAGGACATTAAGTGAAAACTAGGAAAATTTGAACAAACTATGGACTTCAGTTAATAATAAGACATTATTATTGGCTCATTAACCATGAAAAATGTTCCATTCTAATGGAAGATGTTAGTAATAGAAGACACTGAATGTGGGGTATATGAGAATTCTATGTACTATATTCTCAAATTTTCTGTAAATCTAAAACTCTTCTAAAATTTAAAATATATTTAAAAGGAAAACAATAAGAAAAACAAATAATGCCCAAGAAAGCCTCAACAGAGTCCTTCTCCAACATGACGATGCTCCTGCTCATTTTTCTCTTTACACAAGGAAAATTTTACAAGAGTTTCAGGGGGAAATAATCAGACATTTTGTCCACAGTCCTGATTTCACAGCTTCTGAATTATGTTTGTTCCCTAATCTCAAATAATATTTAAAGGGCACTCATTTTTCTTCAGTTAATAATAACAAAAGACTGCATTAACTAGGTTAAATTTCCGGGACCCTCAGTTCTTTAGGGATGAATTCAATGGCTGGTATCATTGCTTGCAAAAGTATTTTGAAGTTGATAAAGTTTATGTTGAGAAATAAAGTTTATATGTTATATTTTTATCTTTAATTCCCATTTTTCCATGAACTTGTTAAAGTCCCCCCATATTTACAAGTATTAGATCTTTTTGGTGAATTAACCCTTTTGTGAATTTGTAATGAGCTTCTTTGTCCTTTTTCATAATTTGTGGCTTAAAGACTGATATATGCATTATATTTTGTCTGAGATATACATAGCTTTTCCTGTTTTCTTTCAGTTTCTGTTTGCATGGAATATCTTTTACTATGCTTCCATTTTCAGTCCATACGTGTCCTTGCTAGTAAAATGAGTTTCTTGTATGCCACATATGGTGGATGTTTTATCATCCATTCAAATACTCTATGTCTTTTTGTTGGAGCATATAATCATTTACACCAGGTAATTATTGATAGGTAACGATTTGCTACTGCCATGTTGTAATTTACTTTTTCATTGTTTTATAGGTCCTTTCTACTTTTCTTGCTGTTTTCCTTTGTAGTCTGATGGGTTTATGTGGTGGAATGCTTTGACTCCATCCTTTTTATGTTTTGTGCAACGACTATATATTTTTGCTTTGGTTATTTTGAGGCTTACATAAAATATCTTAGGCTACTTTAAGCTGATAACAACTTATCTTTAATCATGTACAAAACCTCTGTACTTTCATTCTCTATCCCCCATCTTTTATAATTTCCCTGTCAAATTCTACATTTGCTTTTCTTTTGACCTTGTATCTCTTACAGTGTATTGTAAATGTATTTATTTTTAATAGTTTTGTCTTTTAATCTTCCTAGTATGCATAAAGTTGATGTATAACACTCATACATATTTGATAATCCTATGAATGTGTATTAATTACACCAAACATAAAAAATTATTTTTTTACTTTCTTTTTTTTGTTATTAATTAGCAGTCTTTTGTTTTATCTTAAAGATTTTCCTTTAACAATACTTGTAAAGATACCCCTAGTGGTGATAAACTCCCTTAGCTTTTGTTTGTCTGGGGAAGTTTTAATCTATCCTTCATTTCTGAATGACATCATTGACATGTAAAGTATTCTTCATTGGCAGTATTTTTGTTTTTGTTTTTTTCCCTTAGCACTTTGACTATATCATCCCCCTATCCTCTGGCATGCAGGATGTCTGCTGAGAAATCTACTGAAATTGCATTGGGATACCCTTGAATGAGATTTTTCAAATTTCTTGTTGCTTTTAGTAGTCTTTTTTTTTTTTTTTTTTTTGCCTGTAATTTTTTATTATTTGATTATGCTGCACCTTGATGAACCCTTTTTGGGGCTGGATTGGCAACCTCTGAGCTCCCTGTATCTGGATATTGTCATCTTTCCCCAGATTTGGAAAAATTTTCAGCCATTATTCCCTTAAATGTACATACTAGTGCTTTTTCTCTCTCTTGTCTTTCAGAAATTCCTGTTATGCAAAAATTAGTTCACTTCATGGTACCTCATAATTTCTGTAGGACTTCTTTCTTTTTTATTTTGTTTTATTTTTGCTCATTTAATTAGATAATTTAAAATTTTCTAATTTCAAGCTCATTGGTTCTGTTTAATCATGCCTTCTGTTGAAGCATTCTATTGAATTTTTTGAATCAGTTATTACAGTCTTTATCATTATAAATTCTTATTCTTTTTTGGTCAGACTTTTCATTTTGTTCATAAATTGTTTAACAAATTTTATGTAATTTTCTCTCTGCATTTTCTTGACTTTCTCTAAAACTCTTTAAGAGAGTTACTCGGAATTAATTGTCAGTCATTTCCTAGAACCCCATTCATTCTGGTTCCATTATTGGAGCTCGATTAACGTCCTTTGGTGGTGTTACATTTCCCTGAATTTTAATAATCCTGTGTACTTACATTGCTACCTGTGCACTTGATAAGACAGGTACCTTTTCCAATCTTTGCAGGTACTTTTTGGTGGTGATAGACCTTTATTATTTTGTCTAGCCTATGATTGCAGGTAATCCAGCTAGTAGTAGCTATAGACAGGCAGACTTTGGTGTCAGGTTCTTCCACTGGGCTGGATCACTTCCTATGCTCTGAGGTTGAATGGTAATGATGGCTGAGCTCTGTGGTCTAGTAAGACCACTGAATGGACTCTGCCGTCAGATTTGGCTGCTGCCTGGGCTCTGAAAATAATCGCTGGTTGGGCAAAGTGGCAGATTACCACTCTTGGCCTGGTGGAGATGTTGTTGTTTCAAACCTGTAGCTGGGCAAGGCCACGTACTAAACTCCAAGGCTGAGTGAAGTATCTTGGGTTGCTGCTCAGCCACAAAGCATGGGCAGGGCAGAGGCTATGTGGCACAGGTATGCATGAACTTGAGTTTGTTTCCCAGCCTGGCATATGCTTAAGCACAGCACCGAAGTTTGGTGAAGTCATCATTCAGCAACTGAGGTTGGGCAGGACAAGGCACTCTCTCCCTTGGTAATCACTGACCTGCAATTGCCTTCAAGCATGGAGAATATTTAATAAGAAAACCAGGGCTTAGTTGGATCACTTCTTGCCAGCAGTGGTTGGTCAGGGCCAGATGCTCTATCCACAGGTAATATTTGAGTCTTGCTCTGTCGCCCAGGCTGGAGTGCAGTGGCCAGATCTCGGCTCATTGCAAGATCCGCCTCCCGGGTTCACGCCATTCTGCTGCCTCAACCTCCCAAGCAGCTGGGAATGCAGGCCCCGGCAACCATGCCCGGCCAGTTTCTTTGTGTATTTTTAGTAGAGACGGGGTTTCACCGTGTTAGCAAGGATGGTCTAGATCTGCTGACCTCGTGATTCACCGGCCTCGGCCTCCCAAAGTGCTGGGATTACAGGCGTGAGCCACCACACCCGGCCACAGTTGCTTCTTAACTGGGAAAACCAACGAAAACATCCAGGATGTGCGAGGAAGCTGGCTAGAGATTTGGGCTTGGAAGTCCCATGGGCTGTGTTTCCTGCAGCATGGCACTGTTGGTTAGTCTCTCTGGTGTGGTACTTCCATTGGCCAGAATGCAGAGCAACTACCAAGATCCACATGCTAGTTGATGTGAGCCCCAGCCTCATTCTTTGTTTCTAACTGACCTTAGGTAATGTAGCCCTGCCAGTACTACCAGAGTTTCTCATGGGACAAGATGAAGGTGAGCCTCCTGTAGAGTCCCAGAATGGTAGGGAAGCTGGATGTCTACCTCCAAATCAATTTTTCCACCATAGAAATCATAAATCTAGGGGCATTCTCCATGTGTGGTGCTGTGCCAGCTGGGTGAGGGGCAGCATGATCAAAGAACTGTTATTACCATTAAATTATAGCTTTTTTCAGTTATATGGTCCAAAGAGGTGTCTCAGCCTCATTCCCAAGTTCTGGGATATTCATGATAGTATTTTTGCCTGTGGATAGTTGCTAGTTTAATTTCCACTATGGAGGAAGACTGAAGCCTAACAACTCCTATTCTGCCATCTTGCTCTGAGTGCAATGCTTAACTGATACCTATAGAGGTCAGATTAAAATGTATCATTTATGTTGCGTTCATATAATGCCTAAGTCAATTTCTTCAATATTGTATATTCTGATATTTCAAATGATATGTATCAGGTGTATGAATGAATGTATTAATTCATTAATGGTGGATTTTCCCAAAAAGTCTGAATGGCTTAGGTATAAAAACATAAAGAAAATTATTCTCTGATATCCAAAAAGAGGCTGTACTGTATAAAAAGATGAACAGGCTTAAGGCAGATTAAATTCACTTCTCAGGAAGATATTAAAGTGAAACTAAGAATACTTGAGTTACATTATTGTAGGGCCACTGTTGGGGAAGGGAACTGCTACATTCTAGATATTTATGTTACAGAAAAAGTAGCAGCTGAATAGACCACTGTTCTGATCTTGAATGACATTCCCTATGTTGCTTTTATGTTATGTTATTAAGATGATGATTCATCTCATTTTTAAAGCCCTCTAACCTTCCCTTGTTATAACTTATTCCAATGTTTAACAGGTAACACTGTCAAGAACATTTTCATTATATCTAACTCACATTCCTTGTACTGCTCTTAGAGGACATAGAGAAAAATATATACCTATTCTCTGAATAAAAATTCAAACAGAGGCCAAAGTTATATTAACTTTCTTAGAAAAAGAGCCAGAAATTATGGTGGGACATTCAGATGATATGCCTAAGAATTCCCCCAAGTACCTTAAAGAGCATAGGAAATGATTGGAAGAGGAGAACCAATCACCTTGATGATGAACTGATCACAGTATAATTCTACTGTCTTCAATGACTTTCATTATTAAATTCTCCTTATGCAGAAAGTACTGTAACACACTAATATTATCTAATTAAGCATCTATTAACTGCCTAAAATGCACATATGGACTATTACCTTAGAAAATTGGCAGATCTATACTAATTCAATGTAACTCTATACTCTTGACAACTTTTAAATGTGTAATATACAGAATAGATATATCACTTTATTATGTTTATATGCACATATCCGTACATATAAATACGCTTGGTTTAAAGAAAAAAGCAGGTGTAAATTAATATTATCAGTGTAGTTGGTACAATTTCATAAAACATTGAAATATACTGTAGAACTCAACAGACCGTATCTACAAAAGTAATAGGTTATGAAATGAGTTCTAATTTTGCCTGTAAGAGTGGGAGGCTAATATACTTTGCACAGAAAAAGTCATTTTATTGCATGATTACTTTTTAGTTAAGTTAAATATTTAATGCATGCAGGACGCAGACTGGCATGAAGTGGTTACTAAAAATTTTTAACTCAATTTTCTGTTAGTACACCATATATATCAAACTATAAGTAGCAAGTGATGATAAGAACTTAATCTTTCTTTAACATCTTTATCATTCTATTTCCCTAATCAAGAGCTTATTTGTTTATTTCTTTCTATTCTAAGATCAAACTGTTTTGGCCAGAGCCCTCAGCCATTCATTCTGGCTCCTCCCTGGCTAACTAATTTTGTCTCTATTCTGTCCTTCAATCCTGTCTTCTTGCTACCTTCCTGAATGCCATACTAATTTCTATTTCTCCACAAGTCTCCAGTTCTCCACATTTACTTTTGTTATTTTCCCCATCTAGAACCTGTTCATCGAATCTTACTTTTACTCTTGCCAAATACAGCTATCATCATAATGGGAAAGTTTTATTAACTGTCACACTCTACACAAACTTTTCATCCTAGTCTCAATATTTTACTTTTAATCATCACCATATAAATTTTAAAATTTGTCTTTAAATTCATTCAAATGTTTGGGAAAGTAGAGAAAAGTAGATTAAATTGTTTACATATCATCAAACATGAGTTTTAAAGTTTTCATAAATAGAAGAAAATGGATGAGATACTGAGCCATCCATTCACTCATCAAGTATTGATAGAGTGCCAGTTTGTGTTCAGTCACTATTGTAGAGACTGGGGTTTAAAATATCTGTGGAAACCAAGATCTTTGCTTGCGTAAACTTACATCTAATGGGAAGAGACAGATATTAAACAAGAAATATGAAAATGATTGTATCATCTAGTAGGTTCCAAATGAGAAGTACTATGGAAAAGAAAAAACAAGTAAAGTAGAACATAAGTAATGGCTTTCTCGAAAAGAGAAAGCATGTGATTTTTTGAGAAATTTGGGCAATGAATAACAGTTATTTTTTTAAAAATCTGAAGATAGAACAAACAGCTTTCTTGAAGAGTTGTAAAGACAGAGAGAATAAGATACTAGTTAGGAAAAAATAAAGCAAACCCAGAACAAATCTAGTAGTTTTTTGGCAAGCTGTGAAACAACTGAAAGAACAGAGTATATACTCCATTGTCAATTGGAAACAGAGAGAGGAAATTGTTTTTAGCAGTTGACAATGGGCTTTGAGACCATAATGGGAGCTAATCACATTTGAGTAAATTACTATTTGAGATTCCTTGGAGATAAACAAAGTTTGAGGACCCCATCTTGATTTGATCTTATCAACATCTGTCCATACACCTGAAAATTGTAGTTGTTTTCCTCCTTTGTTATGCGATAAGAGGTTACAAAAGATAAATGAAGGAAATGGGTCTATGCACCACTACTCAGGTTTGCTGGCTTCAAGTAAAGGTAAAGAGGAGCTACACAGACATGAATATTTCTCTCAAAGTGGTGATTTGAACACTGAAAAGCCTAGAATGTATGAGATAACTGGGAGACAGAACTGACTCCTCGACTATACTAAATGATATGAACACAAGTTTGTCTAGAAGGAAAAAGTGTGATGCTTGAATCACTGTGGTGACTAAGGTCATGACTCTAATGGGAGGGTTCTCATGCTAACAGCTAGATGTTACCAGATTAGCAAAAAGGCACCTATGACTCAAAGTTCAAGTGCCAAGAATATAAATATGTGTTGCTTCAAAAATATTTTAACACATTTTTCAACCATGGATGAAGAACCATGGCCCACTGAAAGCCTAATGAGGTACTCGATGAACAGTTACACATATTGTTAAAAAATCAATCAGCAATGAATATTTCTGCAATTTGAGTGGAAAATTCAAATTAAATTTAATGAATATCTTAATCTCTTTCTGGGAACTGAAAGGAGGCTTACATCTGTTTAATTTTAAGAAGAAAGTCTACATGGGGAAAAGAGCAGAGATTACACTGTTCTTGAAATATTCAGAAGTGGTATCAAAAAGACTGCAGTGCATTATATTAGTTGCAATCAGACAGATTTGAAAACTAGTTCTGATTCTGCCACTTCACTATGAGACATTGAATGAGTTAGTTGGTGTCTTTGAGCATCAGTTTGTTCATCTTATAATAGATGCTGATAGTAATGGCAATATATATTTATTGTGATAATTTAATGCAGATAAAATAAGTTATCTTTGTCTTTGACATAAAATACAGATATTGATACTTAAATGTATTCTGCTGTCATTGGTATTGATATCGTCACTGATTTCAGTATTGGTATTCATGTTTGTAACAATAAATCAATGTTAGTTGTGTGAGTGTTCGTATTGGTACTGATGTTATACTAGCATTGGTGTTGACATTGATATCACCATAAGGTATAGTCTGAGGGTAAATATTAGCATAATAGGAAAAGAAAAATTTGGCCCAAATTTTAGCCAACTACAAGCTGGATCTACTAAGAAACAATATAAGAACAATCTCTCTTCAGTAACTTGTAAATTGAAGACCTTTACAGTGAATGAGAAATAAGAGTTCCCAAAGTGTGGTAATAAAACTATATCAGGTTCTTGCATGAATAAGCTGCTACCTGCTGTGTCAGGATGGGAGTATTAGCTAAAAATTAGTCACTTATAGACACTGTTTAAAAGGATCACAATGTAGATTAAATGATGTCTACATGTCTACAATGATGTCCAGAATATGATAGATAACTAAGAATTATTACTTCCCCATCAATCCACTCCTGCCCATATAAATTCATGTACTTTTGTCCCACCTACTTCTAATGAAAAGAAATCAACTGCAGACCTTTCTTTTCTGACACTCTTTCATTTTCTATGGAAAAAAGATTTTATTCATCCTTTTAAAACTAAAAAGAAGTCAATATATATGAACAAAGAATATGACAAATTCTGAAGTCAAGATAATTTTAGATAGTTCTTTTAATATAAGTGAGTGGTCTTATAATAGGTACAGTCAGGAGAAATGGCTACTACAAAAATTCCACTTAATCTCCTTTCCTTCACTGGGATGCTGAGAAATAAGAGCATCTGTTAATTTTATAGCACCTTAAAACAAATTTGAAAGATGCAGAATAAAAATTGCAGCTGCTCAAAGATAATTTCTGATTTCTATAAAAACATGGACTTAATGTTTTATATTTTTAGAAATTGGGAAAACAAGCTCATGGACTAAAACTTTAACGGATGTGTTAATTTCCTCCTGAAAGCTGAAAAAAGGATTATGGCTACGTAGTCCTGAGAAGAGAGCCCAAAAAGAAAACTGAAGTCATCTATTTGGCTAATATAGAATGATAATTTTAGCAGCAGTTCTGCATAATTGATGTAAAAATTTTGACTATCAAATTTCTCAAGACCCATAAATTTCTGATTTCATCATATCCCTTTTACCTTCATACCTTTAATAGTTTACAACTGTTCATATGTCTTGGTATTAGTTGTTTATACCATCTAGATAATAAGTTTGGGCAGTAACAATGTTATTATTCATCTTTTTTTCTCTTGAGTGCTTAGAAAATAGTTGATATCAATATATATTTTTAATGAACTAATTGTTCAGATGGACTATGAAAATGAGCTTGATCAACTTTTCCATTTATTATAATTTAAGCCCAAGTTCTATAACTTCTATTTTGAATTTTCATTTATTGTTTTGAAAAATTGAATACAAAAAGTCTTTGTAATCACAGCACTTTGGGAGGCCAAGGCGGGCAGATCACGAGGTCAGGAGTTCAAGACCAGCCTGTCCAATATGGTAAAACCCCATCTCTACTAAAAATACAAAAATTAGCTGGGCATGGTGGCACGTTCCTGTAATATCAGCTACTCAGGAGGCTGAGGTTGGAGAATCACCTGAACCTAGGAGGTGGGAGTTGCAGTGAACTGAGATCGCGCCACTGCACTCCACACTGGGCGACAGAGCGAGACTCCATCTTAAAAAAAAAAAAAAAAAAAAAAAAATGGGTAACTTGTGGAATGAGTTTTGTGGAAAATTTTAAAATAAAATAGGTCAATTGCTTAAAGGATAAAAGGAAGTTTTCGTTTGGTTTGGTTTGTTGTTTTGTTTTAACAAGTGGCATGGCTGGAATAATGTTTGGAAATTCAGTAAAGATGGTAAGAAACAGGGGGTGCTGAGAATGTCTTCAAATAGGAAGTTACATCAGGGAAGATAACTGAATGGTTTCACTGGAGAATATGGAGTAAGCTGAAAATGTCCAATGTTCAATAATTTCTATCGACTGCCACTATTCCTAAAAGAATTGCCAAGATGTGAAGGTATGTGGAAATGTGAATAGCTACTATTGAAGTATCCTTATGCCTTAGTTACCCTACTCAGTTGTAGAAATATGGTAATAAAGGTTAAAGACATTTGTGAATCACTATGAAATCCTGGGTTCATGAGCTACTGGCATTGTAAGTAGAAGAGTGTCATTGAAATTCAGACACTGAAGTTTAGAATAACTTTATTCGTAAGTTCCTTGCTCATAAGATTTATAAGAAGTGTCATATGCAAGCTGATTTTTAAGGAAAACAATTACAAAATACTATTCATAATCATTAGTTTCCTCCCCACCCCACTGCCATTAACACACATACTTTCTCTCTCTGTCTCTGTCTCTCTCTGTCTCCATCTCTCTCTCTCTCTGTCTCTCTCTCTCTCTATCTCATCTCTCTCTCTCTCTGTCTCTCTCTCTCTCTATCTCATCTCTCTCTCTCTCTGTCTCTCTCTCTCTCTATCTCATCTCTCTCTCTCTCTCATCTCTCTCTCTCTCTGTCTTTGAAAGTAGAATTCCGAGATTAGATCCTTAAAAAACCAAGTAATAATTATATGCTTGGAATTTCCTAGAATTCAAGGCAATATGCATCGTTTACTGCATCTGCCAAATTCTCATCCAGGTACTAATCAATTTGATTTAGTTTGGTAAGTATACATATGAAATAAAATAGAGAAATTATTTTAGACTGCCTTCATGTTAATAAATTCATAAAACAAGGAATTTTATAGAATTTCTAATGTATACTAAATAAGTAGTAATGTGTCATTTGATCTAACACAAAACAGACTTGGAATTAATGTCTTAATTTGGATCACAGGTATCAGTAGATTTCATGATCCCTTGCTTTCTCTCCATTTCCCTATGCTATCATAACCTAGGCTACAAAGAAACTCTCTTCAGGTTAAGATATTAACAAAAGACAAAAGAAAAAGTTTTTGCTCTGCCTTTCTCATAGTAATATATTAATGCTTCTGATGGTCTGCACACTCAGATTTGTTAGATTTCTTTTGAAAGCGCATTATCAGTGTATCCATTGTTTTCATATCTTAAAATAAAAGATGCTGCCAGAATTAAACTTTCATCATTTATAACAGAGATACTCATTTTTGTTCAACTTTATATACATTTTTTCACCAATAGAAACTTTATTCTTTTCTTCTTTCGTTCTTCTTCTTTTTTTTTTTTTTTTTTTTTTTTTGACAGAGTTTTGCTCTTGTTGCCCAGGCTGAAGTGCAATGCTATGATGTTGACTCACTGCAACCTCTACCTCCCAGGTTCAAGCGATCTTCCTGCCTCAGCCTCCCGAGTAGCTGGGATTACAGGCACCCGCCACCACGCCCGGCCAATTTTTGTATTTTTAGTAGAGACAGGGTTTCACTAGGTTGGCCAGGCTGGCTTCAAACCCCTGTCCTCAAGTGATCCACCCACCTTGGCCTCCCAAAGTGCTTGGATTACAAGCATGAGCCACCACCCCAGCCGACTTGATTCTTTAGAAGAGTTTAGGTGTACATAAAATTGGGCAGATAGTACAGAGATCTCAGATTCCTGACCCTGATACACATACAATTTTCCTTATTTTAACATCTTGTTTTAGTATAGTACACTTGTTACAATTAATGAACTAATATTGACATGTCATTAACTGAAGTCCATGACTTAAATGAAGATTCACTCTTTGTTCCTTTGTACACTATTTGTACAGTTCTGTGGGATTTGACAAATATACAATGTCATATATCTGGTAGTAGACTATTACACAAAACAGTTTTACTGCCCTAAAAACTCTGTATGCTTCACCTATTATCATATCTCCCACCACCACCACAATCCCCAGCAACAGCCAACTTTTACTGTCTCTACTCTTTATCTTATCCACACTGTCAAATAGTTGGAATCATACAGAATGTATTATTTTCAGACTGGCTTTTTTCACTTAAATGCCATATGCATTTAAAGCTCCTTCCTGTCATTTATTTGACTTGATAGCTCCTTTCTTTTTACTGCAGAACATTATTACATTTTATGGATATACCACAATTTATCCATTCACTTATTGATGGATATCTTGGTTACTTCCAGTTTTGTGAAATTATGAATACATGCGCTATCAAGATGTTTGCAGGTCTTTATGTAGCTATAAGTTTCAACCCAACTGCATAAATACTTAGGAACATGACTGCTGGATCATATTGTAAGACCATGTTTAGCTTTGTAAGAAATTACCAAGCTGTCTTCCAAAGTGACTGTATCATTTTTTTAAATTTTTATCAGCAATGGATGAGAGTTTCTGTTGTTCTACACCCTAGTCAGCATTTGATATACTCAGTTTATTTTCTGGATTTTAGCCGTTTTAATAGGTGTCTGGCATTATAATATTTTAATATGCAATTACCTTATGACGTACAATGTTAAGCATCTTTTCATAGGCTTATTTGCCATTTGTATATCTTCTTTGGTGAAATACCTGTTCAGATCCTTTGCCCAGTTTTTATTGTTTTCTCATTATTGAGTTATAAGAATTCCTTGTATATTTTAGACACACCTCCTTTATCAGACATGTGTTTTGCAAACATTTTCTCCTAGTCTATGGCTTGCCTTTTTATTTCATTAACAGTGTTTTCCAAAGAGCAGAACTTTTAAATTTTGATAAAGTCCAACTTATCTTTCTTTCTTCTTTCACGAATCATACTTTTGGTGTTCAATCTGAAAACGCATGGCCTAACCTATGGTTACCTACATTTTCTCCTTATGTTAGCACATAGGAGTTATACAACTTTGCATTTTACCTTTAGATCTATGACCCTTCTCAATTTTTGCAAAAGGTCTGTATCTAGAGTTATATTTTTGCATAGAAATGTCCAATTTTCCAGGACATTTGTTGAAAAGATTATCATTTCTCCACTGAATTGCCTTTATTCTTTTATCAAAGATCACTTCACTATATTTCTGAATCTATTTCTGGGCTCTCTTTTCTGTTTCATTGATCTATTTGTCTTTTCTTTCATCAATATTACAATGTCTTGACACTGCAGTTTCATAGTAAATCTTAAAGTTGTGTAGTGTCAGTCCGTGAACTTTTCTTATTCAGTATTGTGCTCTCTGTTCTGGGTCTTTAGAATTTTCATACAAACTTTGGAAGCAGTTCATCAATATCCACAAAATAACTTGCCTTTATTTTTATTGGGATTGAGTTGAATCTATAAAGATGGGAATGCTTGACATCGTAATTATATTGAGTATTGTTATAAAAGAACATGAATTATCTTTCCATTGATTTAGATCATCTTTGATTTTCTTCATGAGAGTTTAGTAGGTTTCCTAATATTGATTCTCTACGTGTTTTATTAGATTTATATATAAGTATTTCATTTCTATGGTGCTAATATAAGTGGTATTGTGTTTTTAATTTCAAATTTCATTAATTTATTACTACCATATAGGAAAGCAACCGACTTTTGTTTTAATGTTGTGTCTGCAATCTTACCATAAATACTTTTTAGTTCCTGGATATTTTTTGTGGAATGGTTGGTATTTTCTACATACTGCATTGCCAAGACAATCCTAAGTCAAAAGAACAAAGCTGGAGGCATCATGCTACCTGACTTCAAACTGTACTACAAGGCTACAGTAATCAAAACAGCATGGTACTGATACCAAAACAGAGATATAGACCAACGGAACAGAACAGAGCCTTCAGAAATAATACCACACATCTACAGCCATCTGATCTTTGACAAACTTGAGAAAAACAAGAAATGGGGAAAGGACTCCCTGTTTAATAAATCGTGCTGGGAAAATTGGCTAGTCATAAGTAGAAAGCTGAAACTGGATCCTTTCCTTACTCCTTATACAAAAATTAATTCAAGATGGATTAGAGACTTAAATGTTAGACCTAAAACCATAAAAACCCTAGAAGAAAACCTAGCTAATACCATTCAGGACATAGGCATGGGCAAAGACTTCATGTCTAAAACACCAAAAGCAATGGCAACAAAAGCCGTAATTGACAAATGGGATCTAATTACACTAAAGACCTTCAGCACAGCAAAAGAAACTACCATCAGAGTGAACAGGCAACCTACAGAATGGGAGAAAATTTTTGCAATCTACTCATCTGACAAAGGGCTAATATCCAGAACCTACAAAGAACTCAAACAAATTTATGAGAAAAAAACAAACAACCCCATCCAAAAGTTGGCAAAGGATATGAACAGACAGTTCTCAGAAGAAGACATGCATACAGCCAACAGGCACATGAAAAAATGCTCGTCATCACTGGCCATCAGAGAAATGCAAATCAAAACCACAATGAGATACCATCTCACACCAGTTAGAATGGCAATCATTAAAAAGTCAGGAAACAACAGGTGCTGGAGAGGATGTGGAGAAATAGGAACACTTTTACACTGTTGGTGGGATTGTAAACTAGTTCAACCATTGTGGAAAACAGTATGGCGATTCCTCAAGGATCTAGAACTAGAAGTACCATATGACCCAGCCATCCCATTACTGGGTATATACCCAAAGGATTATAAGTCATGCTGCTATAAAGACACATGCACACGTATATTTATTGCGGCACTATTCACAATAGCAAAGACTTGGAATCAACCCAAATGTCCATCAGTGACAGACTGGATTAAGAAAATGTGGCACATATACACCATGGAATACTATGCAGCCATCAAAAAGGATGAGTTCGTGTCCTTTGTAGGGACATGGATGTAGCTGGAAACCATCATTCTCAGCAAACTATTGCAAGAACAGAAAACCGAATACCGCATGTTCTCACTCATAGGTGGGAATTGAACAATGAGATCACTTGGACTCTGGAAGGGGAACATCACACACCAGGGCCTATTATGGGGAGGGGGAAGGGGGAAAGGATGGCATTGGGAGTTATACCTGATGTAAATGATGAGTTGATGGGTGCTGACGAGTTGACGGCTGCAGCACACCAACATGGCACAAGTATACGTATGTAACAAACCTGCACGTTATGCACATGTACCCTAGAACTTAAAGTATAATAAAAAAAATTTAAAAAAAAGAAGTTATGAGTCCCCTATGATAAAAGGCAATACAATAATTTTTTAAAAACTTCAATAAATTTTCAAAATATTAAAAAAAAGACAAGTTATCTATGAATATACACAGTTTTTTTCTTTCTTTCCAATTTATATAGTTTTATTTTCTTTCCTTGTCTTATTGAATTAGTTAGCTCTACTTCCAGTACAATATGTAATAAGAATGGGAAAACAGGACATCTTTCCTGTTCCCATTTTTAAGGGAAAGCATCTAGTTTCTCACAATTAGTGAAGTAAACTTGTAAGATTTTTGTATATGTTCTTCATCAAAGTGTAAATATTCCCCTGAACTCCTAGTGTGCTGTTTTTAATCACAAATGAGTGTTGGGGTTTGTCAAATGTTTTTATGTATCTATTGAAGTGGTCATATAATTTTTATTCCTTGGCTTGTTATTGTGACGGAATATCTTAATGATTTTTTTAAAATGTTGAATCAGCCTTGCATGCCTGGAATAAATCCTACTTTGTCATAGTATACAATACTTTGTGTACATTATTGAACTTGATTTGCAAATATTTGGTTAAGGTTCTTAAAAACTCTATTGATGAGAATATTGGTCTGTAGTTTCCCTTTCTTGTAATATTTTTTGGATTTTAGTATTAAGTTAATTCTGGCCTCATTGAATGATTTTAGAAGGTGTTCTCTGCTTCTACTTTCTGGAAGTGATCATATAAAAATTAGTATCATTTTCTCCTTAAATGTTTACACAATTTATCAGTGAACCATCTGGGCCTGGTGGTTTGAGATTTTTTTGTAAGATTATTAATTATTTTTAAATTCCTTCTTAGATATAGGTCTATTCTTATTCTCTTTCTTCTTATGTGAGTTTTGGTAGTTTATGTCATTCAATGAATTAACCCATTTCATCTAGTTTGTAAAATTTATGGACATAGAGTTTTTCATAACATCAACCCCCAAGGACCTTAAAAGGATTATAATGATGATCCCTCCTTCATTTCTGATAGTAGTAAATTGTATCTTCTTTTTTATTTCATCTTGGTTATTCTGGAAAGAGTTTTATCAATCGTATTTATTTTTTCAATGAATCAGCTTTTTGTTTTATTGATTTTCTTTATGGATTTTTTTGTCTTCAATGTCAAGTTATACACTGTTTTCTGTTTCTTTTATTCTGCTTCCTTTAGAATTATGTTTCTCATATTACAGGTTTAAGGTGGAGGCTTAGATTAATGAGGCTTAGATCTTCATTTCTGATATATGAATACAATGCTATTAATTTCCTGCTTAGCACTGCTTTTACTAAGTCTACAAATTTTAATAAGTGGCATTTTAATTTTTATTTAATTGACAGTATTTTAAAATTTCCCTTGAGACTTCTTCTTTGGTCTTTTTTTTTAAAATTCACTCTGACAGTCTTTATTTTTTAATTGGTGTATTCAGACCATTTATGTTTATAGTGATTACTAGTGTATACAGTTGAATTAATATTTATCATGTTTGCAACAATTTTTTATTCTTTGTCATTTTTCTTGCATTTTTTACTACTCCTTTTTCTGCCTTCTTTGGTTTTAATTGGGCAGTTTATATTATTCCATCTTATCTCCTCTCAGCATTTCCATCATACATTTTTAATTTGTTTTAGTGTTGACCCTAAGGTTTACAACATACATTTATAATTAATCTAAATCCACTTTCAAATAACACTATACCAATCCTGAGTAGTGCAGACACCATATAGCAGAGTATTTTCAATTCCTTCTTCCTGTTTCTTAATTTCACTCATCCACATGCTGTAATCACTCCATATATTATTGCTATAATTACTTTGAACAAACATTATCTATTTGGTTAATTGTGAATAATAAAAATGCATTATTTTATTTTACCTTCATACATTTCTTCTCTGATGCTCTTCCTTAATGTAGATCTCAGTTTCTGACACATATCATTTTTCTTCTCTTTAAATAAATTCTTTTAAAATTTTTTGCAAAGTGTGTCTACTTGTGACAAATTATCTCATTTTCTTTGTCTCAGAAAGTCTTTATTTCTCTGTCACTTATGAAGGGTAATTTCACTGGAGAGAGATTTCTACGTTGCTGGTTTCTTTCTCTCAACACTTTAAATATTTAACTGTACTCTCTACTTGCTTGTAATGTCTCTGAATAGATATTTGATGTAACCCTTGTTTCTCTGTATGTAAGTTTTCCATTCTCTAGATTCTTTTAAGATTTTCTGTTTGTCTTTGATTAACTGCAGTTTGAGTATGAATATGATGTGTCTAGGTACACTTGATATACACATATATATAATTATTTATTGTCTAGTGTTCTCTAAGTTTTCTTGATCTGTACTTTGGTGTCTGTCATTAATTTTGGGAAATTATCAGATAGTATTGATTCAACTATATTTCTTTCATTTATTTCTTATTTCTTCTGCTATTTCCATTACTTATATATTATGTTTTTTATAATTGTTCCATAGTTATTTGATGTCTATTTTTGTTTTGTTCTCTCTCTGTGTTTGCATTTATATTTGGAGCTCAATTATTATTTCCTTGGCAATATCCATTCTACCGTTGAGATCATGAAAGTCATTTTTTAGTATTACACTGAACAGTTAACATTGTCACAGTGTTTTTATTTCTAGAATTTTTTAAATTGATTCTTAGAGTTTCAATTTATCTGATTATATTAGCTGCCTGTTTTTTTCTTATTATCTAAATTTCCACTAGGGCTCTTAAAGTATTAAAAATAGTTATCTTAAATTCTCTATTTAATAATTTTCAAATCTGTGTCAATTCTGAGTTTGGTTCTAATGTGTGCCTTGTTTTTGCAGATACTGTTTTTTATTGTTATATTTTTGCTTTTAGTGTGTCTAGCAATTTTTTGTTGTTGTTGTTGAAAGAAACTCAACTATTACTGGATAATATAAACTCATAGAATTAGGATTTTAATGTGAGGTTTTATGTTAATTCTTCTAGGAGCTGGACTGCATATGATGTTTGCAGCAGTTGTAGGTCCAAGAGACCTCAATTTTCTCAAGTTTCCTCATTTTGTTTACTTTAGTTTTTTCCATCCTCCTATCTTTGGGTTTCCTAAGAATGACTTCTTTAATAGAATCTGCCTTCAGGTTCGCTCAGTTGTAATTCACTGTTATTATACTAGAGTTGTATTAATGTGCTAGTAAGATGTTGAGGAGGGGAAGCATTCTATAAACTTATGATTAAATCTGTCTTTTAGTGGCCAAAATCCCCCTTCTGTGACCTTCAGCAGTGCTTCTTAGACTTTTTTGCTCTTTACCTGATGAAAGACAAGAAGGCTAGAGGGTACTGGAGTTGGGTACTTGTCCCTTCCTCAGATTTCACAAGGCTCTGGTAAAGTAGTTTCCCTTGAAGCATGGGCCTTTGTTACAGAGAACAATCCAAGTTTATTTCAATATAGTCACTTTTCACCTGAGCTTTTTTGAAATGACTATTTCCCTCTTTAGACTACATAATCTGAACATAACTTTTATATGCACTGGGAAACAACAAATTTATGTGAATCACTTTATTATGATATTTGTTTTCTTAAGGTGATCTGGAACCAAATTCACAATATTTCTAAGATATGCCTGTTTAGTTGTGTCTCAGGGGATAGGGAGAGCTGAGAAGGAGAGAAATGAGTGAAGAGCTGTTCAGTTGAACAAGTCAGAACACACACAGCCCTTACCCATTAGATATGCCTTCTTATATGGGTGTGAGTCGTGGTGCCCCAATACAATTACATTAGTAACATCAAAGATCATTGATCACAGAGCATCATGACAGACATAATACTAATAAAGAAGTTCCTGGAGGAAATTAAAAATGCTACTTCAGTAAACAAAGGAATGGTAAAAGAGTGAAACAGCCTTATTACTGATATGGAGAAAGTGTTAGCCATCTGGATAAATCAAACCAGTCACAATATACCCTTAAACCAAAGCCTAATTCAGAACAATGGTCTAACTTTCTTCAATTATATGAAGGTGAGAGAGGTAAGGAAGCTGCAGAAGAAAAGTTTGAAGCTAGCAGGGGTTGATCCATGAGGTTTAAGAAAAGAAGCCATATCCATAACTAAAAACACAAAGTGAAACAGTAAGTGCTAATATACAAGCTGCAGGAAGTTGTACAGAAGATCTAAGATCATTGATAAAGGTGGCTACAGTAAACAACAGATATTTCAATGTAGACACAACAGCCTTATATTGGAAGACGATGTCATCTAGGACTTTCACTGGCCACCCAAGAGCTCCAATGGAGATGTATGAGGACATGAATGTTTCATACCTGCTAACACAACATCCAACATCCACTCTGTTGCCCATGGATCAAGGAACCGTTTCAAATTGGAGTCTTATTATTTAAGAAATACGGATATAGCTGCCTTAGATAGTGATTTATCTGATGGAACTGGGCAAGGGAAATTGAAAACCTTCAGGAAAGGATTCACCATTCTAGATACCACTAAGACTATTCTGGAGTCATGGTGGGAGGTTAAAATATCAACATTATCAGGAGTTTGAAAGAAGTTGATGCCAACTCTCATGAATAACTTTGAAGAGTTCAAGACCTTCGGTGGAGGACATAACTGCAGATGTGATGAACATAGCAAGAGAAAAAGAATTAGAAATGGAGCCAACTGATGTGACTTAATTGCTGCCATCTGATTATAAAACTTGAATGGGTGAGGAGTTGCTTCTTGGAGATTAACAAAGATAGTGGTTTCTTGATGTGGAATCCACTCCTGGTAAAGATGCCGTGAGCATCGTGGAAATGACAACAAAGAGAATATTACATAATATTGTGTAATCTCAGAATACTACATAATATTAGAATATTACATAAAAGTTGGTAAAGCAGCAGAAGGGTTTGAGAACACTGACTTCAATTTTGAAAGAAGTTACACTATGAGTAAAATGCTCTCAAATAGCATTGCATGCCACAGAGAAATCTTGCATGAAAACATTAGTCAATCAATGTGGCAAATTTCATTGTTGTCTTATTTTTAAAAAGCACCACAACCACCTCAATCTTCACCATACACCACTCTGATCAGTCAGCAGCCATCAATATTGAGGTAAGACCCTCCAGCAGCAAAAGGATTAAGGCTTACTGAGGGTTCTGGTGATGGTAAGCATTTCTAAGCAAGTATTTCTAAATTAAGATATGTTCATTTTTTACCATAATGCTGTTGCACACTTAATAGACTACATTATAGTGTGAACATAACTTTTATATGTGTAGGGAAAGCAAAATATTCATATGAGTCACCTTATTATGATATTCACTTTATTGTGGGTGGTCTGGAATCAAACCCACCATATCTCTGAGTCATGCTTGCAGTTAGTTACTGGCTCTAACAGTTTATGATTCAAATCAGTTGACCTGGGCTGTGTCTCTCTGTATTTAACTCTCTTCAGATTTTGGTATGGTCATTTGCCCTGTGATCTCAGTTTTCTAATGAACCTAAGAAATATTGTTGGTTTTCAGTCTGTACAACTGTTTTCTTTGTTTTTGTTTTTGTTTTTTTTCTTTTGAGGATAGGAATGATAATCTCCAAACTTTGCTGAAACCTGAAGTGTTTCAAAAAATCTGAAGTCTTTAAAATATATTTGAAAGTATTAAAAATTATGTGCATACCAGTATTTAAAGAAAGAACTAAAAATATATGCAAAATATATGCAGAAAAATTTGTCTAGCTCATGCTCATTTTTAAATCAAAAATATGTTTTTTTGTTTTTAAAAAACATTGGAAAAATTTTTAGTGTTTCTCAAAATGTATATTTCTTCCACTTTTTAGGTCTTTAAATGTTTATCAGTGAAACCTAAACATTTTTGTAAAAAGTTTTAGCCTGTTAAAAGATAGGTTTTTACTCATTTTTGGAACAGTTAATAATCTTTATATTAAAGTCTGTGGTCTCTTCAGTAGCCAAGGACATTTTGCAGTGAAATAATTTTCTGGTTTCTGTATAAAATAACTAAGAAGTCCTTGAAATGAAGTATTTTCATTTTTGTCTTCATGCCACTTACCCTGTCTGGATCTTTTTACCTAGTCCTGGCTCACAGGTTTCCTTTCCTTTCATTACAGTTGTTTGCATGTCTGACTCATCTGTAGCCTTATAAGCCTTTGGAGGTACAGAAAAAGGGACTTTATCATCAGTGTCTCACTCATACACCAAGCATAAGCTTTTAGCCATAAACATAGAATCTTGAAATCTTAGATCATGCAAAAACAATTTTCTCTTCATTTTCCAGGGAGAAAATTAAAATAGAGCATAATCGAATTGATTAAATATATTAAATAAGCAAAGTGGCAAGAACAATGGTGAAAGAATAAGTGTACTTTCCACTCGCTTCCTACTGAAGCCATCATATTCTATATATTATACTTTAATTGCCATATTTATGAATTATTGAGTAATTCTCTAAATTGATTCCAGACTCAGAAAATAAAAAAGAAGTATTATTTTTTGACTTCTAAATTCTCAACAATGAATAACATCTGAGATAACAGGAGTCAGTTCATGTATGGATAATTTCTTAAATAAATATATTTTATATTAATCTCTCTTGGGAAGATGTAATAGTATAGAAAGTATTATTTTGGTTATTTAATAACCAAATATTTGGTTATTTAAAGATAAATTTATATAGGCCACTGTCTTAGCTCATTATAGCTTCTGTAACAAAGTCCTATAAACTGAGTAGCATATAAACAACAGAAATGTATTTGGCACTTTTCTGTATCGAGGGAAGCAGCCCCTAATATTTCAATGTAGGTTCTTTTCTATTTTCCCTAAGTGTCAGCCGGTCTGAGAAATAAAGTGAAAGAGTACAAAGAGAGAAATTTTACAGCTGGGCCTCCAGGGGTGACATCACATATTGGTAGGACCGTGATGCCGACTCCGAGTCACAAAACCAGAAAGTTTTTATTAGGGATTTTAAGGGGGAGGCGGTGTATGAACAGAGATTAGGTCACAAGGATCACATGTTTCAAAGGGCAATAGAGATTACAACGTGAAGGTAAAATTAGAATTACTGATGAGGGTCTATGTCCCACTGTGCATGCATTGTCTTGATAAACATCTTAACAGGAAACAGGGTTCGAGAGCAGACAACCAGTCTGACTAGAATTTTCCAGGCTGGAATTTCCCAATCCTTGTAAGCCTGAGGGAACTGCTGGAGACCAGGGCATATTTCAGTCCTTATCTCAACCACGTAAGACAGACACTCCCAGAGCAGCCATCTATAGACCTACCCCTGAAATGCTTTCCTTCCCCAGGGTTATTCCTTGCTGGGAAAAGAATTCAGCGATGTTTCTCCTGCTTGCACATCCATCTATAGGCTATCTCTGTGAAGAAAAATATGGCTCTATTCTGCCCGACCCTTCAGGCAGTCAGACCTTATGGGTATCTTCCCTTGTTCCCTGAAAATTGCTGTTATTTTGTTCTTTTTCAGGCTGCACTGATTTCATATTGTTTAAACACATATGGTTTACAATCCATTTGTACAATAATACAATACTGGTCCTGAGGTGATGTACATTCTCAGCATATGAAGATAACAGAATTAATAGATTAAAGACAGGCATAAGAAATTATAAGAATATTAATTGGGGAAGTGATAAATATCCATGAAATCTTCATAATTTATATTCAGGGATTGCAGTAAAGACAAGCATAAGAAATTATAAAAGTATTAATTTTGGGAACTGATAAATGTCCGTGAAATCTTCACAATTTATGTTCTTCTGCCTTGGCTCCAGCCGGTCCCTCCATTCGGGGTCCCTGACTTCCTGCAACAGTTCTGGAGGCTAGGAAGTCCAAGATTAAGGTGCCAGCAGATTCGGTGTCTGATGAAGGCCCACTTCTTGGTTTGTAAATAGCCATCTTCTCACTGCATGCTCACTTGCTAGAAAGCGCACAGCAGCTCTCTAGGACCTCTTTTATAAGGCCAATAATTCCATTCATTAGGGGTCTGCCCTCTTGGCCTAACTACTTCTCAACAATCCCATCTCCTAATACCATCACACTGATGACTAGATTTCAACATATCAATTTGGGGGAACAAAAACATTCAGAATATAACAGTAATCAAGTTATTGCCATTAAAATATTTGGTATATAGCTTTATTGACATTATTGGCTTTATATCTCCCAATAGTTCAGGCTATAGTATTGATGCTTCCTCTTTTGAACTGATCATAGGAGCCAATGAGAAAGAAGCCACTGCATCTGATATGACAGCACTGGTGGAAAAGGAGCAGAATGGGGAAAACCCTCTTTCTGATTCTTCATGCATCCTGTTACCATTACACTGTTTAGGCCTTCACATAAATGTTGCCTCATAAGAGAAGCTGGCTCCAATAATATAACATAAAGTAGACTCCCAGTTTCTATATCTAACCATTGAATTGTTATTGATGGTTCGTAAATCCTGACTGATAATTTTGAACCCTAATATATTTCTTTATAAGGTAAAACTCACTGACTTTGTGTTGGTTTTAAATTATTTACAGAAAATATTGTGTACCTAATGAGTATTAGTGCTGTAAGAGTGTTCTCCCTCCTTCTTCTGTACAGTATATTCAGTTTCAGTACTAGTTCTTGGTGCTAGACAAAAAAGACCAAGACAGACAAAATCCTTGATTACATAAAGCTTACATTATAAACAAGTGACTGAAACCTAACAACAACAAAACGATTTTTGGATAACAGGAACGAGTACAGGGAGAAATGAGTAATTTAGGAATATTTCCCCTTTCCCTTTGAAATATTTTCTCTATCCAATAAACACATATGGTAGCAAGGTTAAAAGTCAGGTGTTGAGAGTTAGGAGTTTTTAATATCAACCCACAGTATGGTAGACAAGAAATGAGACACATTTCCCCCGCTACCCTTAGTTTCAATGCCAACTAACAAAGCATGTCCAAAGCATATGAAGAAGCAGAAATCCTAGGTGCAATCAAAGAGTTTGAAAATAATCATTTTGGAATTCCTTAGAATTTGATGATTCACTATTGGACAGAGGTAAGTAGAAACCTGGAAAGTAAAAACTGACCACTTTCTTTTTACTTCATGGAAAAGGCACAAGAAAATTATGATGATGCCAAGCATCAAAAAATGGAAGATTTGCATGTAAGTATATTTTTGATGTTAGAGAAAAATGAAACAATTTTAAAGTGAACATTTTACTGCATCCAATTAATATTTATGAGAAATCATAGTAATGTAATTTTTAAAACTCATTCTTTTTAAATCATTTATTTGCATTTAAGTAGCTTAAAATCCAATTATTTCCAAGTTAATTTTAAGAATTTACCCATAATTTGACCTTAAACATAACTAATTACAATATTTTCTAGACTTCTAACTAGAGTTGAACCTCATGGATGGAAGATTATAGTCATTGTATAACTTATGAATAGTGGTGCTGGCAAGCCTAGTTGTAGATATGTGAGATCTCCCTGCAATAAGATCCAGGGTCCACTGTCCAGCTTCCTAGATTAGCTGTGGCATCAGCAATAGCATCAGTAACTCCTATGACTTCCTAATTCCTGACTCATAATTATGGTGTTTCTTTCTCAAATCTACAGGGAGGTCAGGGGCAAAGACAACAAAAACTAAAGTAGGTTCTTATTCCAGCGTAACTCTAGTGGTAGGATTTGAAGCAGTAGTTCTCATGATTGGACAGCTTTTCATTATTCTGGGAATGATTCTGTATTTCAGCAGCATTTCATAAGATCCTAATTTTTTCATTTTCTGTTTTAAATATCTAGGAGTCTTTTGTTGCCTTCTCTTAACCTTGAACAGATACCAATGGCAAAAAAAAACCTCTCATTATTTTCTTTCAAATTTTTAAGTTATAGGAAAATAAATGTCATTTGCATAGACATTAAAATATTTGCTTTATTGATAAATAAGTATTGATAGTACATTTGAACATAAATGAATGGATGTAGAAAAGATGCACAAATGTAGAGACAAAAGAAAAAAAGATGTATGTGATGTGAAAAGAAGTAAGGTTTTATAAAACATACTAGAAAAAATTATTCTGCTAAAGCACACATTATAAATCAAGCCTCTGACATTATCTGCCAACAATAGAAAGAAAAATACAATATACGCCCACATCATCCTTTTTAATAGATAAATGGCTTCCTATTCTGAGAAGTGAATATATCCTTTTCCTAAAAGAGTATTTTGAAAGCTTGAATTGCTTTTTTATTTAACAAAATACCAACCATCTAAAACTAAAAGTGGTCAAAAATATCTTTTCTTAGTAGTCCATTAGTAAGTTTTCAGATATTAATTGTTCATATATTCTCGGCAACCCTTCCTATGCTACAGATTACCAAGTGGATCAGTCTTTCTTTAAGAGGTCAATTTAAAGATAACCTTTCTACATGTAAAGAAAACCTTGAGGATAAACTCAAATAATTAAACTGAATTATCAGCCTGATACAACCATCAGAAAGAAAACACTGTGAATTACGTAGGGATAATCAATTAGGGTACAGCAGCCTAGAAATGTTAAGGTACAGAATGAGTTTACCTGCATGGCAAGCAGCTGGCTTATAGGTAGTCTCCACAAAGGCACTGTGCCGTTTGATGTAAAGGACAGCAGGGGACTGAGGATTTATTGTAGCCAAAGTACTTCTGATCTGGAGAATCAAGCAATTCTTATGCAAAGAAAAATATGTTAGAGAACTAATCTGATAAGGAAGAGAATTTATGTCTGGTTTTTTAACAAGGAATCAGAACAACCTTACTCGCCTCAATATCTTGGGTTGAAAATCTGCAAGAGAGATACTTAAATATTAATATTTTAGATCTGGCCAGGCACAGTGGTGCATGCTTGTCGTTTCTGCTACTCAAGAGGCTGAGGTGGGAGAATCACTTGAGCCCAGGAGTTTGAGTCCAGCCCGGGCATGGTGAGACTCTCTCTCTTAAAACAATAAGTAGTTTTAGCCTCTAAGCCCTTTGAACTAAGTTAAGATGAAAATAAAATCTGTCAAAACTTATAGAATCCCTTTTTTTCCCCCTAAGATGGTGGGTTAGAGGCATTATTAGCATGCCTCTACTACTTGGAAAGACAAAACAGTGTGTAGAGATTCACACTGTGAACTTTTTTTTACCAAGAAGCAACACAAGAACTTAACAGAAAAGCTTAAAGAAACCACAGACTCTTTGAAGGAAGCAGCGGGAAACAGTCTACACCAGGAACCAGGAAGAAAACTGTGAGTTTCCAGAGCATGAGAGGAAGAGAGACTGCTTCTGTGACATAAACTCCCACTGGGCAGCCCGGCAATCTAGGCCATGGGGGAATGCCCAACCCTACCTAGTTCTGAGGCTGATTTAGTGAGTGGTGAAGAATATATGAGAAGGAGCAGCATCAGGATGTTCTTTCTGGGGATGGAGGGATGCCATTCCTGATTCTACCCCACAGGTAACCTGGTAGAAGTCAACCAGGGAACTCAGACAGTGGTCACAGCTTGAGAGAAATGCCTGAGATTTGCAATATAATCTTGAGTGGGAATAACTCCCTCAGCCAGAACCAAGGGGTGAGCAGGAAGTGTGTTGCAGCCATAGGCACAGAAGCTGGATGCTCACGCTTTGCAGGTGGACCAGGAGGGGCTTGGCCTGAAAGCTGTGGTTTGTGTTTTGGTTGGGAAGGCTTATGGCCTAAGGCAGTTTTGAGATCTGAGCACAGGCTGCCTAGATTACAGCTAGCTGCTAGCAGAACACTGTGGGTGTAAGACCGGCCTTGCCAAGTACACGGGAACTGAGTGGGGTTTACTGCCACCTGCTACCTCCTTTTCCCATGCAGAGTCTTTTGTGCAGCAGATACAGTTGTGCCCCTTCCTGGAACATTATTCTAGTGGCCAAGGAACTGCCCTGAGATCCCTACTGGGGCCGCTGCTTGCACCTGCATGTGGGGAGCCAAGTGCAGACTTGCCTGACCCAGACCTCACTGGGCTTTGCCTCTCCATCCACCCTGGTAGCATTACACAATGGACAAGGTCTTCTGAAAGATCCACGGCCCAATCCATTGCCTGAGACACTAGAGTACCTCCCCTGGGTAACATAAGGCAAGCACAAACACCGTTGCTACCATCGCAGCTGGTGTTCTTTTGCAAAGCCACCTCCTGGTTGGAGGCCACTTGGCATAACCCATTAAGACATCTACAAGTAGAATAATACAATGCTCAGGAAGGAGAAAACTTTTGCACAACCTGGCTATCCATGGGGTCTTGATTTTGTCCATGTGACTAGTACATTACTACTACAGCTAACATTTGAGAAAGTCAACACATTAAGGCTATTTATAACAAGGGAAATCTCAGATTCTACATTACTGTCCTTCCACTCCCACCAGAACTAGTGCTGGCACCCACTGCTTGGAGACTAGAGGACAGGTCACATAACTTGATCCCTTAGAGACATTCCCCAACACCAGCCTGAGGTGTGGCATCCCTACTTAGTGGCTAGACCCAGAGAAGCAGCAGTATTTACAACATTCTGGCCCTCAGGGATAACTACACTTAGGGAAAAGGGTAGTGTACCACATGAAGGAAATGCCTCATAGACAAAAGCAAAATAAAACCAAAAATAGCACAGATTTCAACTTTCCACTTGTAGAAATTTTATTTCAGTAGAGACACATGTGCAGTACTAGGCTCAATGGGGAAAGTCTGCAGCTCTACCCCAACAGTCAGGCAGTCCAAGTGCTTATGAAGGGTCTTGGAGAAGGGGACTTCTTCTCAACCACCATGGCAGACACAGCTAGGGCTTCTCCAATGGGTGTCTGCATGGGTACATCTGTAGACAGCCTCTCTGGAACACTTCATGGTGAATGCATCCCCATAGGAGGAGTGCCCCGCAGGTTTAGGCTTGCATGAGAGGTAGAGTTAAAATCCTTCTCTCCTTGGAACATTAGCATTCCTGCAAATAAAAAAAGATGCCTGTCTGGTCTGAAGAGCTGGCACACCAGGTCAGGAGAGTGAATGGGAAGCAGATTGCTTTCCTGCTGGCATGAAAGGGGACCTGTGGTAATTGCCTCTCTTTCCCCTGAAAAGACCTCAGCACATTTCACTGACAGCTTCTGCAGCTGTCTCTGTCAAGGCTGGGACCTCTGCCCACAATTGGGGTATTGCATTTACCCACCTGCTTTAGCAACAGCCAGTTTTTGCCCATGGGTATCTCCTACTGGCCTGAGGCCTGAGCCGTTCATCCAGTGAATAAAATGCTGGGAAATAAATGTAAAGTGAACACCACTGGAGAATGAGATAAGCTTCATAAGACCTCTGCCATTCCAGCCCCACAGGAGAAAGTGACCCTGCTACTATAATCAGCATCTGAGAAAGCCATCACACAAAGATTCCCTAGAACCAAAAAACTTATACAAAGTCTTCACCACTGAAAGCACCCAGAGCCAAAGCTAGATAACAATAAACTATAAACATTAAAGTCATATCCTTAAGGGGAAAGAAAGACATGTTTTAAAAATCTCAAGTAAATAATTAAATTAAAAATAATTAATAAACGGTGCTGGGAAAATTGGCTAGCCATATGTAGAAAGCTGAACCTGGATCCCTTTCTTAAACCTTATACAAAAATTAACTCAAGATGGATTAAAGACTTAAATATAAGACCTAAAACCATAAAAACCCTAGAAGAAAACCTAGGCAAAACCATTTGGGACATAGGCATGGGCAAAGATTTCATGATTAAAACCCCAAAAGCAATGCAACAAAAGCCATAATTGACAAATGGGATCTAATTAAACTAAAGAGCTTCTGCACAGCAAAAGAAACTACCATCAGAGTGAACAGGCAACCTACAGAATAGGAGAAAATTTTTGCAATCTACTCATCTGACAAAGGGCTAATATCCAGAACCTACAAAGAACTCAAACAAATTTACAAGAAAAAAACAAACAACCCCATCCAAAAGTGGGCAAAGGATATGAATAGACAGTTCTCAGAAGAAGACATGCATACAGCCAACAGGCACATGAAAAAATGCTCCTCATTACTGGCCATCAGAGAAATGCAAATCAAAACCACAATGAGATACCATCTCATGCCACTGAGAATGGTAATCATTAAAAAGTCAGGAAACAGCAGATGCTAGAGAGGATGTGGAGAAATAGGAACACTTTTACACTGTTGGTGGGAGTGTAAATTAGTTCAACCATTGTGGAAGACAGTGTGGTGATTCCTCAAGGATCTAGAACTAGAAATACCATTTGACCCAACGATCCCATTACTGGGTATATACCCAAAGGATTATAAATCATGCTACCAAAAAGACACATGGACACGTATGTTTATTGTGGCACTATTCACAATAGCAAAGACTTGGAACCAACCCAAATGTCCATCAATGATAAACTGGATTAAGAAAATGTGGCACATATACACCATGGAATACTATGCAGCCATAAAAAAAAGGATGAGTTCATGTCCTTTGCTGGGACATGGATGAATCTGGAAACCATCATTCTCAGCAAACTATCACAAGGACAGAAAATCAAGCACTGCATATTCTCACTCCTAAGTGGGAATTGAGCAATGAGAACACGTAGACATAGGGAGGGAAGCATCACACACCGGGGCCTGTCAGGGGATGGAGGACTGGGAGAGGGATAGCATTAGGAGAAATACCCGATGTAAATGATGAGTTGATGGGTGCAGAAAACCAACATGGCACGTGTATATCTATGTAACAAACCGGCATGTTGTGCACATGTAACCTAGAACTTTAAGTATAATAAAAAATAATAATAATTAGAATAGTCCAATCAAATGAGAGGAAACCAGAAAAATAATACTTGCAGTATGAAAGAACAAGTTTCTATAACACTCTCAAAGATCACATTAAATCTCTAGTAATGGATCCAAACCAAGATGAAATCTTTGAAGTATCAGATAAAGAATTCAAAGAGTTGGTTATTAAGTTACTCAAGGAGATACAAAAGGATGGTGAAAACAAAGAAATTAAAAAACAATTCAGGATATGCATGAAAAATTTTCTAAGGAGATCGGAGATAGATACTTTAAAGAGAAACCAGTCAGAACTTCTGGAAACAATAAAACACATTTAGGGAACTATAAAATTTCATGGAAAGTTTTAATAGACTGACCAGGTAGAAGAAAGAATTTCAGAGGTCAAAGACATTATACTGATCAGACAAAATAAAGAAACAAAAGAAACAAAGTCTCCAAGAAATATGGGATTATGTAAACTGGCCAAACCTAAGAATTATTTGTGTTCTCAGGGGAGAAGGAAAAGCAAAATGTTTGTAAAACCTATTTGAGAAATAATTGACAAAGTCTTCATTGGCATTGCTAGAGATTTAGACATTCAAAGCAAGAAGATAAAAGAACTCCTGGGAGATCCATTGCAAAAAAGGACAGCACCAAGGCATGTAGTCATCAGGCAGTTCCAAGAGCAGTGAGACAAGAGCATCAGATAACATATAAAGGAAAACCTCTGAGTCTAAAAGCAGATTTCTCAGCAGAAACCTACAAGCCAGAAGGGACTGAGGTCCTGTCTTCAGTCTCTCTAAACAGAATAACTGTCAGCTAAGCATTTTATATTCAGCAAAACTAAATTTTATAAACGAAGGAGATATAAATTTTTCTCAGATAAGTAATTGATGAGGGAATGTGTCAATACTGTACCAATGCTGTGAGAAATTCTAAAAAGAGCTTTATAGGTCTTAAAAGGTCAATACACACTAGAACTTTTATATAGATAAAGAAATGAAGGTTATTAATTTTAACATAGCTTTTTATACTTTGATGTTATCATGCATTAAAATATATAATATCCTGTTATATTCGATTATGTGGCAATGATTTTTTTTTGTATCTGCTTGGAATAAAACTGCTTATTTGATGACATTAGTATGTGTACTATGCTCACTACCTGAGTGACAGGATCAATCATACCCCAAACCTCAGCATCATTCAATACACTCATGTAACAAACCTGCATGTTTTCTAAACTGAGGGTTCCTCTCCTATAATGCAACCTACTGAAATTCTAAAGACTTGATCTGATTTCTTTTCTCTTACTTTTTCCATCTTTTCAGTGAGAAACGCATATATAATGAATCTCTATTGACTCCAAAGTTCAGTTATGCTATAGTGATTTTGATTTATCAAGGTATTATATATCATGTATATCATAGATACACGTGTATCATAATACTATGATACTATGTATCACAATATTAGCACATGTTAATAAACTTCTGCTTGTTTTTCTCTTGTTAATTTGACTTTTGTTTTCAGGAGACTATCTCAATAAAGAACCTAAAAATAGAATCATAGTATAAGATACTGTGACACTACATATCACACTATTATGCTATCATGGTTTTATTATTTCAAAACAAGACCAAAAGATGTCCTCTAATTAATATGTAGGAAAAATTACATATTTTCCTATACAAGAGAGCCACAAGTAACCCATTTAAGTCACATTCTTCTATGTTGTTTTCAATTGACTATATTTTAATTTAAAAAACTCGGCCCGGGCGCGGTGGCTCATGCCTGTAATCCCAGCACTTTGGGAGGCCGAGGCGGGCGGATCACAAGGTCAGGAGATCGAGACCACGGTGAAACCCCGTTTCTACTAAAAATACAAAAAATTAGCCGGGCGCGGCGGCGGGCGCCTGTAGTCCCAGCTACTCAGGAGGCTGAGGCAGGAGAATGGCGTGAACCCGGGAGGCGGAGCTTGCAGTGAGCCGAGATTGCGCCACTGCACTCCAGCCTGGGCTGGGCGACAGAGCGAGACTCTGTCTCAAAAAAAAAAAAACAACAACAACAACAACAAAAAACTCATAACTTGTGTTTGTTTTCCAATGTCAACTTTATTTGAAAGTACATATTTTGGCAAAAAGTCTGTTTCCTGAGATCCAATATAGATCATTACTGATATAAAATAATTGTATTTATTTATTTATTTGTTTATTTATTTATTTATTTAAGACAGAGTCTCTGTCACCCAGGCTGGAGTGCAGTAAAACTATCTCAGCTCACTGCAACCTCCATTTCCCTGGTTCAAGTGATTCTCCTGCCTCAGACTCCTGAGTAGCTGGAATTACAGGTACATGCCACCATGCCCAGCTAATTTTTGTATTTTTAGTAGACATGGGTTTCGTCCTGTTGGCCAGCCTGATCTCGAACTCCCGAACTCTGGTGATCCACCTGCCTTAACTTGCCAAAGTGCTGGGATTACAGGTGTAAGCCACTGTGCCCAGTCCAAGAACTTTAAATATTAGATTCTCTTTATATATCTTTAGTTTGAAGAGATCATGAATTTCTTTACATTTTTAATGCCTCATTAGGTTCTGTGTTAATTAGTAAATAATACTATCTCTTCCAAAGTTAACAAGTGTTAAGAGACCTGAGAATTCTATCTTTAGGAAAAAGGTGAAGTTTATGTACCAAAATAGGAGTACCTTTTAATGTATATTATTCAGTGAAAGAGTATTTTATTTGGAAACATCTTGGTGGGAAAATTCCTTGCTATGTTTTGTCTAATCAATTAACTCCAGGCAGAATTAGTCATTTAGGATTAAGTAGCGGTGGAGGGAGAAAAGTTTTTCCTTTTTTTTTTTTTTTTTCCCCTCTCTCTTCAGGTTCTAAGTTGAGATACCCTCCTGACAACCAAAGTCAAATTAACAAAAGAAAACCCAGCAGCAGTTTATTAACATGTGCTATACCCATCACAAGGGAGAGGCCTCAGTACAGAAGTATTTCTCTCTCAAGGCAGTGGCTTAGGGGCCTTGTTTAAATAGTGTTTTAACAAAAAGCCATACATTCTATGTGACAAGACAAAAGAGAGAGCTGTTTCAGTCTTTTAAGCGGCAGGAAAAAGTGGGAAAATAGTAAATCTGTTTCCAGTTTTCTCCAGTGCCTGCTGGTGCCTTCTCTGTGCTGATAAGCAAGTTCTGTCTCTAGGAAGAAAGGATTTATGTGCTACCATAAGGCAAATAGAGGCTGAGGCAGAGTGTTCCCTTGTGTGTTCACGTCTTAACAATCCTCAATATTTTGGGAATAAGTATTTTGTTTTCCTTCAAGTGGTTTCTTCTTTCATGAACTAAGCAGTATTCTTTGGTAAAGAATTTTCATAAAGATTGGATACTTGTTCCAAGTGTGTTTTGTTTTTGTCGTAATTGCTATTGTTGATTTACTTTTTTGAACAAGAAATCTTCCTGAATGTTTTCAGCTTTGTCAATATCTCAAGTAAACATCTTTGTATTTTGAACCCACTCAAACATAAGCAATCTTTATCTTGGAAATAATAGTCATTTTCTAAAGAGAAAATATGTCAGAGATTTTAAAAGTTAAAATAATAAATATAAGTTAAAAACACACAGAATCAGCTATGTGAAGCTACATGCACAAAATCATAGAGATTAGATCGCAGGAACAGTGAAGAAACCAACTTGAGCAGAGGTTGTGCGCTATAGAACAGTTATATATAGGGCTGTAAACATAATGTATGGAAATGGAATCATATTGGAGTTGTATCTTGCAGCCAATGGAATATTTGAACACTGGGCATTCTGAGCAGGAAAGGCACAGGATGACAGCCTTACTCTCATAACAAGATGAGTTAGTAAAGGAAGACAGAATGCAGATTTCTTGAGGGCAGATGCTGAATCTTACTTATCTTTTTATCTCTATAGCACAGTATAGTGCCAAGAATGCAATATGTTTTAAGAAATATTGAATGAAGTGCAGGAAAGAGATGGGAGCCAGTTGAATAAACTAAATATTCGTTGAAATGGCCCAATCCAAAACCAGAGTAGTATTTAGAGTCTCAGGACAAAGTATCAGAAAAATAATGAATTGAAAATGACATTGATTTTTTAACCTAAAAAATCACTGAAAGAAACAGGAATGCCAAAAAATTAGCTAGCTTGGGAAAAAGTACTTTAGAAGTTTCAAATCTGATCATGGAAATAAATCTAAGAAGAGCCATAATCAGCAAGAAATGCAGAAGAGAATCTCTAATGAGAGAGGTCAGTCATGAAAATATGGATGTGGAGCTCGTCTTCCTAGAAGTCACAGCTAAAATCCGGGACAACATGGATTGGTTCTTGATAGTTTCTTTCTTCTCTATAACTCTGCTCTACAATATGGTAGCCATGAACCACGTGTGGCTTTTGGGCACTTGAAATACGACCAGTCTAAATTGAGATGGATGGCAGGTATAAATTACACACTAATTTATACCTCAGTATGAAAACAAAGAATGTAAAAGAACTCGTTAATAATGCTTATACTGATTACATGTTAAAATGATATTTTAGCTATATTTGGATAAATAAGATATATTATTAAAATTAATTTTACTTATTTTTTTTTAATATGGCTATTAGAATATTTAAAATTGTATTTTTGGCTCATATCCTATTTCTTTTGGACAGTACTTCTCTAGAAGGTCAAATATTTTATCCTCATGATGAAAAATTAGGTTAAAAGCTTTGTCTAGATTTGATAGTCCCTAAGCACATAGATTTTGTCTTTTTTATCCCTGTAATCTCTGATGCTCCCAGGCATGAGGGCTATATCCTCACTTCTACTTCCAGACAAATTTTTGTCTTTTTTGATTCACATCCACCTTTGTTAAAACTGGCAGTGGCCGTAAGCAAATTATAAGTTGTTGGACTTTCCCCTTAGTGGGAAGCATATTTACAATCATACTTACAACGAATCATATATAGTCAATAGCAGTATTCTCAATGTGTGTTGCTCCTATTGGCATCATCAGAATCATCTGAGAGCATTTTCGAAATGTAAATTTTCAAGACTTAACACAGACCTACCAAATTCAGAATAACACTGTAATCTCTGTCCCTAACATAATGCCTAAGAGATGCTTAGTGAACAGATTCTGGTTGGTTAAGTTTTTGAATTATCAAAACTTTATATATAATCAGTAGCAGTGTTCTCAATGTGTGTTGCTCCTATTGGCATTATCAGAATCTTCTGAGAACATACTAGAAATGTAAGTTTTCAAGCCTCAACACAGACCTACTGAATGAGAAACTGAGATTGCAGAGCAGCAATATCTGTTTTAACAAGCTCTCAAATGATTCTTTCTCAAGTCTGAGAACCAGTGGACTAGAAAAAGTAAGCAAATTGAAAATATTGGGATAATTTGCTGGCTATCCCTAACAATAAATTAAAAATACTCATTTCAGTGAGAGATACTCAGAGATAAATCAGCATTATAGGTGACATCTGAGCAACAGAAAGGAGTAGTGGGGTTTCAGTGCAACATACTTAAGAATTTAAAGCCTAGATTTCTGCCTATTGAGTTCTTAAAAATAAATTTAGCTTTCACAAAGTAAAGTAGACTTGTGTAAAAGTTTAAAACAGAAATAAAATTAAAATGTTAATAAGATTTTTACATTTATTATAATGTGTAAAATGTATAAAGTTGTAAAGTCTATTGTCAGCATCCTGTTAAGGAACACTATTCTATAATCTACACATTCCCCACTTTTTAATCAGCACTTATGGATCTATCCAGGTACATCAAGGCTGCAGTTCACCCAATGACTATCTTCATCATGGTTTTATCAAATCCTTACTATTCCACAGAAAGACTCAACCTTTAGAAATATATTTCACTGGTGTATTGATGGATATACTCAAAGACAACTTCATATTTATCTATGACCTTCACTTCTTAAATGCACTTTTGCTTTCTGCCATTGTGGATATATTTTTCTTTTTCCCATGATCATTATATACCATTGTATTTACTTGATGAAACAGTCTATTTTAATGTTATCACTATCTCTAAAGAAAAAAAATCCTTTTTCTCACCTCTTTATCCTTGGTCTTGCATAAAATACAAAATAAAACTATTTGGAACTATAGTTAACTTGTAGCTTTACCCAAAAAATGACTTCTTATATTAAAATTTGTGTTTTCATCATCATTAGTTATTATCTCCAGCCCATCTTGCTTAAAATTCAGAATAATACTGTTTATTGCCTAGAAGAAATGAAAATACATTTATTTTTCTTATTATGAATATTAAGCTGTGTTAGATTACTGAATATAGTACTTAAAACCAAGGACTGTAAACATACTTAGGGGAAAGTCCAACAATTTATGATTAGCTTATAGCCACTGCTGGTTTTAATAAGAGTGAATATGAATCAAGACAGAAATAAATTTGTCTGAAAATAGAAGTCTCATGCCTTGCAACTTTAGGCAGTCAATAAATATGTCTTGAAAGGATAAATTCCAAAATTAAAATTTACAAAATAAAGATGAATTCACAATAAACTTCTCATTAGGTCTGTCTTGAGGCAAATATTACTCTCTTACAGCATGTAAGAGGGAGGATTTTATTTTATATAACTTAATTTTATTTTTCACAATGTTGTTTGTATACATAGTATGAGAAATAAATTATTTACGTCGCATTCTTAATGAAGGACAGGAATCCCATGCAAGCTACCATTCACTCTTTCTCACCCACATTTCCATTGGTCAGCATAGTGAAACCTTTTACCAATCTATTTGTGTATTATTCCATCTCTCTATGGAAAATAATATTATTATATTATTATTTTCCTCATTTATCAGTTTAGGGGTTACCTATTTCCACTAGAAAAGATAAGAATTTCGTTTTCTTTAAGGACCCCCTTCTCTTCTCACATAGCATTTATATAAACACTTTCTACTTTTCTATCATCCTAATATAGTTATATAAAACATTTGGCTAATAATATAATCAATGAGTATGTTATTAATATTATTTAAATTATTTTCATAACAAAGCCTATAATAATCCACAATCATTTTCCTACATAATTTTTGTTTTTTTAGATTAATAATTGCCTTATTTTGTCTTTGTTTTTAATCATTAATTCAATGTGCAACCCTCCCCCAGTTGTATAAATGTCCATCCAATATTTCTATAGATTAAGTATTCTTTTTTTATCTTTT
This sequence comes from Macaca fascicularis, assembly GCF_037993035.2. Lineage (NCBI taxonomy): Eukaryota > Metazoa > Chordata > Mammalia > Primates > Cercopithecidae > Macaca > Macaca fascicularis. The sequence continues at coordinate 88,382,499 of NC_088380.1, read as the reverse complement.
TGAAGAAATATCTCCTACCCACTTTTATTTGACCCAATTTAAATAAGCACCCACTTAGTGCTCGATATACCCCTGTGTGGCACAGCTGATAGCTATGGTGCAAGACAAAGTTCCCTATTCTTTTCCCTCTGCTTTTCTCAAGTAAAAGGAGTCTGTCTCCATAGCCACCACCACTAGGAATGTATTGAGTTTCACCTGAAGCCAACAAGTTTCAGAGTCTCACCCAAAACCTGTGATACCTACCTGGGTATCCCTGCTGGTTATTCAGGGTCAATAACACAAAAAGCTGTTTTTTTGAAAAGTTAAACAAAATTGAGGAACCTAACAATAAAAAAGAACCTGCCTAACTAACAACAAAAAAGAGAAGACCCAAATAAATAAAATCAGATATGAAAAAGGAGTCTACAACTGATACTGCAGAAACTCAGAAGATCATTAGCGAATACTATGAGCAATTATATATGCCAATGAATTAGAAAATCTAGAAGAAATGAACAAATTCCTGGATGCATACAACCTACCAACATGGAACCATGAAGAAATCCAAAGTCTGACCAGACCAATAACAAGTAACAAGATTGAAGTTGTAAGAAAATGTCTTCCAGTCGAGAAAAGCTGTGTATTACATGGCTTCACTGCTAAGTTCTACCAAATATTTAAGGAAGAATTAATCCCAATCCTATGCAAACTATCTCAAAAAATAGAGGACGATGGCATACTTTCAAGTTCATTCTTCTATGAGGCCTGTATCACCCTGGTACCAAAACCATACAAAAACATATCAAAAAAGGGAAACTACAGGCCAATATCACTGATGAATATGGATGCAAAAATTCTCAACAAAATGCTAGCAAACAAATTAAACAACATGTTAAAAGTTTGATTCATCATGATGAAATGAGATTTATTTCAGGGATGCGAGAATGGTTAAACATATACAAACCAGTCAATGTGATAAATCATATCAATGGAATGAAGGACAAAAACCATATGATCATTTCAGTTGATTCAACATCCCCACATGATTAAAAAAAAAAAAAACCAAAAAAAAAACCCAAAAAACCCTGAGAAAACTAAGTATAGAAGGAACATACCTCAACATAATAAAAGCCATATATTACAGATCCACAGCTAGGGTATTAAATGGGAAAAAAACTGAAAGCCTTTTCTCTAAGATCTAGAACACAATGAGGATGCCCACTGGTCACCACTGTTATTCAACATATTACTGAAATTTCTAGCTACAGCAATCATGAAGGAGAAAGAAATAAAGGGAATCAAAATTGGAAAGGAAGAAGTTAAATTATTTCTATTTCTGTTTACAGATAAAATAATTTTTTTTTTTTTTTTTTGGCAGAGTCCCACTCTGTCACCCAGGCTGGAGTGCAGTGGCATGATCTCAGCTCACTGTAACCTCCACCTCCTGGGTTCAAGCCATCCTCCCACCTCAGACTCCCATGTAGCTGGGACTACCGGCACATGCCACCACACCCAGCTAATTTTTGTATTTTTTGGTAGAGATGGGGTTTTGTCGTGTTGCCCAGGCTCGTCTCAAACTTCTGGGCTCAAGTGATCCACCTTCCTTGGCCTCCCAAAGTGCTGGGATTCCAGGCATGAGCTACCATGTCTGGCCAATCAGTAGTACTTCTATATGTCAACAGTGAACAATCGGGGGGAAAAAAAAAATCAAGAAAATAATCCCATTAACAATAGCTACAAATAACATAAAATATCTAGGACTTAACCAAAGAAGTGAAATTTTCCTGCAATGAAAACTATACAACATTGATGCAAGAAACTGATGAGGACACACACAAAAAATGAAAAGATAACCCATATTCATGTTTTCAAAAAATAATATTGTTAAAATGTCAATACCTCCCAAAGGAATCTAAAGATTGAATGCAATCTTTATCAAAATAGTAATGACATTCTTCACAGAAATAGAAAAAACAATCCTAAAATTTACATGAAACCACAAAAAGACCCAGAATAGCCAAAACTGTTCTAAGGAAAAAGAACAAACCTGGAGGGATCACATTACCTGACTTCAAATTATACTATAGAATTATAGGAACCAAAACAACATGGTACTGACAGAAAATCAAACACACACACCAGTGGAACAGAATAAAGAACCCAGAAATAAATCCTTACATCTATGTATGAACTCATTTTTGACAAAAGTTCTATGAACATAGATTGGAAAAGGACAGCCTCTTTAATAAACCGTTCTGGGAAAACTGGATATTCATATGTGAAAGAATGAAACTTGACATCTATCTCTTATAATATACAAAAATCAAATCAAAATGGATTAAAGACTTAAATCTAAGACCTCAAACTATAAAACTACTAAAAGAAAACTTTGAGAAAACTTTCTAGGACATTGGACTGGGCAATGATTTCTTGAGTAATACTCAACAGACACAGGCAACCAAAGCAAAAATAAACAAATGAGATCACATCAAGTTAAAAAGCTTCTTCACAATTAAGGAAACAATCAGCAAAGTGAAGAAATAACCACAGAATGGGAGAAAATATTTTCAAACTATCCATCCGACAAGGGATTAATAACCAGAATATATATGTAGCTCAAACAACTCTATAGAAAAAATCTAATAATGTGATTTAAAAATGGACAAAATATTTAAATAAACATTTCTCAATGGATGACATGCAGATGTCAAACAGGTATATGAAAAGTTGCTCAAAGTCATTGATAATCAGAGAAATGCAAGCCAAAATTACAATGAGATATCATCTCACCCCAGTTAAAATGGCTTATATCCAAAAGACAGGCAATAAGAAATGCCAGCAAGAATATGGAGAAAAAGGAACCCTCATATACTGTTGGTGGGAATAAAAGTTAGTGCAACCACTATGGAGAACATTTTGGGGGTTCCTCAAAAAACTAAAAGTAGAGATACCCTACGATCCAGCAATCGCACTGCTGGATATATACCCAAAAGAAAGGAAGTCAGTATATCAAAGAGATATCTACACTACTGTGTTTGTTGCACCACTGTACACAATAGCCAAAATTTGGAAGCAACCTAAGTGTCCATCAAAAGATGAATGGATAAAGAAAATATGGTAGTTATACACAATGGAGTACTACTCGGCCATAAAAAGAATGAGATCCTGTCATTTACAACCAAATGGATGGAACTGGAGGTCATTATGTTAAGTGAAATAAGCCAAGCACAGAAAGATAAACATCACATGTTCTCACTAATTTGTGGGAGCTAAAAATTAAAACGGTTGGAACTCTTAGTGACAGAGTGTAGAAGGATGGTTCAGCCTCTGGAAGGGTAATCAGTGGGTGAAGTCTGGGAGGGGGTAGTGGAAATGGTTAATGGGTACAAACAATAGTCAGAAAGAATAAATAAGACCTACTATTTGATAGCACAATGGGAGGATTCGAGTAAAAATAATTATTTTAAAGTAACTAAAAGAGTATAATTGAATTGTTTTAAACACAAAGAATAAATGCTTGCGGTGATGGATACTCCATTTACCCTGATGTGATTATTATGCAATGCATGCATATATCAAAACATTTCATGTAATCAATAAATATATACATGTATTATGTACCAACAAGTTTTTAAATTAGAAACTGGAGCACTGAGCTAGTCCTTTCATTGTCTTGTCCTTTCTCTCCAGGTTTTTTTTTTTTTTTTTATTCTTGGATCTTATGTTCTATGTTTCAAGATTTATAATGAAATATTCTGTTTCAATTTTCTTCTTTTCACTATTGCATTTTTTTTCGCAGTTCAATTTTTTTTTCACTTCTTGTTCTTTATCTTATATAGCTTAATTGTATATATCTTATTCTTCATTTATGGCTAGAATAAGTTACTTTGTCTTTCCAAATAATAATTATAGTTCTTTAAGAAGTTTTATTCTCTCTGAGTATTCTTTGTTTCTTAAACTGTCTTTTCTCTGTTTGCTATCTTGGTTTCTACCTCTCACGAGAAAAGCTTTTCTCTCAAATTGCAATCATTGGAAGGACAGCCCTTATGAGATATTTAAGAGTATTCCAGTATAAAACTGATTTAAAAATTTAGGTCCTTTGTGTGTGGTTTAGCACTATAAGCTTCACTTTAGAATGACCTGACTTCCATTTAATTTGGGGAACCATGTTTTGAATTTAGATACTTTATTTTACTCTGGTCAGATTCCCCAAAAAACACTTTTCCAATATTGTTTCTGAAAGCCTATAATTCTAAATGCCAGGGCTTGGGAAGCTGATAGACTTAAGTCTAAGAGGTCTCACATAAACTTTCACCATGTTTTTGACATGGTATGTTTACTACTAACTATATGTGATGTCCTTCCAAGCAGAATCTTTATATTTATTCTCTCCAAAGGAAAACTTTTTAACCTGTAAGTGGTTATAGTATAGATATTTGGAGTTCTCCCACAAGTTTTGTGGTTTATTTGATTTAGTCAAATCTGCTTGCCAAAAGCCACATCCATAGCTTTTGCTAGACATAATGTATTAGACTTTTCCAGAGAAACAGAATCAACATAGTAGGGCAGGGAGAAAAATTATTTTAAGAAACTGGTTCACATGATTGTGGAGGCTGGGTAAGCCCAAAGTCTGCAGAGTAGTACAGCAAGCTGGAGACCCAAGAAAGAGGTGCAATTCCAGTCCACAGGCAGTCGGCCAGCAGAATTCTTTCTTGCTCAGAGGAGGTCAATCTTTGTTCTATGATGCCCTCAAATGATTTGATGAGACCCACTCATGTTATGGGGTGTGATTTGCTTTACTGGAAGTCCACAGGTTTAAATGTTACTCTCATTAAAAAAAAAAAAAAAAAAAAAAACACCCTCACAGAAACATTCAGAATGATATTTCACTAAATATTTTCATCCCATGGTTCACCCAAGTTGACACATAAAATTAATCTTTATATATACCTACTTCTTTTGACCTATTTACAGGCACTTTGACCACATCAGCCTACTCTGGGGCCATAACCTTAACCATTTTAGCCTTTTTGCCTAGCTTAAAAATTAACTAGATATGATCTTAATATTTTTAGCAATCTTAGCAAATCTGCTACAACCACAGCCTTGATTTGGTATTTACCCTAAGGCCTTAATGGTAGCATCCTGGACTTGGTCTATTTTTCTAGGACTCTGTTCTAATGGGTGTAGTGCAGTCCCCCCTTGATTTTGTAAGAAATAGCTCATATGTTCTAATCATGCAAGCTGGAAATCTGGGACTGTCTATATTTCTTCTTTTTTGTTTTGGCGGAGTCTTCCTCTGTTTCTAGGCTGGAGTGCAGTAGTGCAATCTCTGCTCACTGCAACCTCCGCCTCCCAGGCTGAAGCGTTTCTCCTGCCTCAGCCTACCAAGTACCTGGGACTACAGGTGTACACCACCATGCCCAGCTAATGTTTGTATTTTTTAGTAGAGACAGGGTTTCACCATGTTAGCCAGGATGGTCCGATCTCTTGACCTCGTGATCCGCCTTCCTTGGCCTTCTAAAGTGCTGGGATTACAGGCGTCAGCCACCACGCCCAGCCATTCCTTCTTAATTCTGTTTGCAAAGTGACCTTCCTTTTTCTGATTTTGTCTCTTTTTTGTCATACCATAATTAACAATAACGAGCTCATACTTTCAACATTTTGACTTGAAATATCTTCACATTGCTCTAAATTTCATTAGGTATAATTTCCGTATTTCTATCACAAAAGCTATGAAATGTACACCATTACATACAGTTTACCATCTTTCCAGCACCTATAATAATTTCCTTAAAAATTTTCCAGGCTCCTGTAACTATTTTCTCACTGACCACCCATCCCCAGATACTTTTGTGGTATCATATCAGTGCTAATTTTGTGGTACTAGCTATTTCTGTGCATTTTATAACGTTTCATATTTTTGCTGCAACAAATTACTGCTCACTTAATGTCTTAAAACAACACAAATTTATTGTCTTGTAACTCTAAAGGTCAGAAGTTTAAAATGGGTTTCACTGGGCTAAAATCAAGGTGTTACTAGGGCTCAATTTCTTCTGGAAGCGCCTGAGGGTAATCTGTTTCCTTCTCCCAGAGACTGCCCACCCTCCTTGGCTCATGACTGCCTTTCTACATATTAAAATCCAGCAACAGCAGGCTGACTCTTTCTCAAGCTGCCATCTCACTGGTTCTTGATAATCAAATCTTTTTTTTTTTTTTAAGTGCCCTTGTGATTATATTGGGCCCAACTAGAAAATCCAGATTCATCTCCCTATTTTAAGGTTAAATGATTAGTAATGTTAATTCCATCTACAAGCCTTAATTCCCATTTGCTATATAATGTAACATTCACAGGTTCCAGGGATTTGGAAATGAACCTCTTTGGTGGGCCATATGCTGCCTACCACACGGTGTCATAAGCAATTGCAAAATCTCACTGGTTTAAAACAACACACATTTATTTCTAGCTCCCACATATGCTAACTGGCTGGGGTTCAGCTAATGTAGGCTGGGTTGGTTGATCTTAGGTCTAAGCTTCAGGTCAGGTTGAGACATGCTTTACAAGCCTCTCATCTTCCTTGGGCTATAAGCTGTCTGAGGCACGTTCTTATGGCAGAAGGTAGAAGCGCAAGAGAGCAAGCCCAATCTTACAAACATTTTTCAAACCATTACTTGCATCACATCCACTAACATCCTACTAACCAAAGAAAGTTGTGGACGGGAACAGTGGCTCACGCCTGTAATCCCAAATTTTAGGAGGTCAACATGGGAAGACTCCTCGAGCCCAGGAGTTCTAGGCTCCCCTGGGCAACATAGTAAGAGCTCATCTCTACAAATACAAAAAAATTATCCAGGCATGGTGGTTCATGCCTATAGTTGTGGCTACTTGGGAGGCTGAGGACGGAGGATCACTTGAGTCTGGAAGATCTAGGCTGCAGTGAGCTGTGATGGTGACACTGCACTGCAGCCTGAGTGATAAGGCAAGACTCCAGTTTCCTAACAGAAAAGAAGGAAGGAAGGAAGGAAGGAAGGAAGGAAGGAAGGAAGGAAGGAAGGAAGGAAGGAAGGAAGGAAGGGAAGGAAGGAGGGAAGGAGGGAAGGAGGGAAGGAGGGAGGGAGGGAGGGAGGGGGGAAGGGAGGGAGGCATTGTGTAGCCAAGCCCAGCATCATTGGGATAGAAAAATATACTCTCCCATGTAAATGTGGAGAACAGGCATTGAATATTTGCTAAAACAAACAAACAAAACACTAACTTACCTTACTAAGCAAGGAATTACAGAAAATGGAAACAACCACCTTAAAACTTCCCATTCACTTCACTTACATATATGAATGCTATTCAAATCCATAGTGTCAATTACATGTTTTAGCACAAATTTTATCATTCATCTATTTTTACTCTCAGGTTAATTTCGTTGAGCAAATAATAAAGCTAAAAGCACTTTTGAAAAATGAGTTATTAAGCTCCCTACCAATTACTACACACATAAAACCATTTTAACTCTGAAAAAATATAAAATCCATGAGTATGTTCATAATAAAAGTATAAGTAAGTGGTCAGACTCCTATGACACTGCCTCATTTTTAGAAAGATTATAGAGTTGAGTTTACTTGTGAGGATGACATCTTCTCAAATAAATACTGATACAGAAGTATGATGCTTTTGTTCCTATAATACTTCAAAGTCAAGAGAAGATTATCCATGCTACATGCTCATTTCTGTAATTCATTTCACTGAAGACCATCATTTCATAGTACAATGATCTACTTTAAACCATCTCTTAAGTCTTTAATCATTCTAACAGTTTCATTTCTGCATACAAAACACAAAGTGACTGTTAGAGAAAATAAGACTATCTAAAAGAAATAAACTTCTAAGCCAAAGGTTATAATTAGAACTTTTCCCCAAAAGATTGTGCCCTAACTATACTTCTGAGTTGTGTTTTACATATTGAAAGTTACTAGTTTATGGTGTTCAGTAGGTCAGTATTTATGTGAACTGTGTACCAATCTTAACTACACAAGGTTACGGAAAAATCCACAATCAATAATGATTTCTGTCATCTTCACAGTATCTAAACAAGAATTTATAGCAGACTTTGAAAAAAATCACTTTGATGAGAAGTTTTATTGGGCGTATTCAATCTACAATCTAGATAATAACTTGAAATTTTAAAATTTGATTGGTTTTTATTTTACTGTTATTAAGAAAGCATAAATTTCTTTGCAAAATTATTTCTTCATTTTGAAACAATCTCAAACTTATAGAAGAGTTGCAAGTACAGTACAAGGAACTTTTTCTTTTTCTGAAAGACTTCAGTGTAAGAATGTTGTCCCCGGTGCAGACAGTTTTATTACCTGGATTGAGCTTCGGTTCCCCCTATCAAGCTCCCCCTCCACAAGTAAACCTACCTTGCGCAGTCCATCTAATTACTGTAAGAAGGAATTACCCAGGAAAAGAAGCAGAAGGAACAAACGTAATTATACTTCTGTATTTCTTCCACAGTCAGGTTGATTAAGGAGTACATGCTGTGTGATCAGGTATAGCATGATACTAAGGAATTTTAGAAAGCATTACTCCAGAAAATGGCAATTCAAAATGCCTTGTGAGGATATATATTTCACATATATAAGAAATGCTTTGCCTTATGTATTTCATTATCCAATGCTGAGATTTCCTATGTAAAAATGTTATCTCTAACAAAAACCAAAATTAATCACATAACAGCAGACTCAATCATATCTACCATTAGACTGCTATATATTTTTATTTTACTAAAATATTCAATAAGGTAAATATTTTAGATATTTGGCAATAATATAAACTGATAAAGTCTATACAATAATTGAAGGCTTTTTCTTTTTTTTTTTCTTTTTGAGACGGAGTTTTGCTCTTCGTTGCCCAGGCTGGACTGCAATGGTGTGATCTCGGCTCACTGCAACCTTCGCCTCCCGGGTTCAAGCGATTCTCCTGCCTCAGCCTCCCGAGTAGCTGGGGTTACAGGCACATGCCACCACACCTGGCTAATTTTTTTGTGTTTTTAGTAAAGATGGGTTTTCACCATTTTGGTCATGCTGTTTTCGAACTCCTGATCTCAGGTGATCTGTCCGCCTTGGCCTCCCAAAGTGCTGGGATTACAGGCATGAGCCACCATGCCCAGCCTTGAAGACATTTTGAATGTATATTTCACCTATCCTATGTCCAAATATTTGAAGATAATTTTTATATATTTCATTACAATTATCAATTATACTTAGTAATTTTCATTTTCACTACTATTATTCTTTTTGTTTATTTATTTTTAGTTTTTCATCTTACAGGCTACTTTATTTTAAATAATAAAATGTAAAAGGTGGTAGGCCTCTAGCCAAAAATAAACACATGGGAAAAAAAGAGTGCCTATTCTAAAATAAAAATATTTCTGTCTTTATTTCTGGAAAAAATGGTCTGTTTCTATAATATCAGAGGCACAGTTTAAGCATGCTATTAGTACTAAGTGAATTTTCTACGAGGAAACCACAAAGTACCTTTGAAAATCAATACACTCTGAAAAAAATATTTTAAAACTTATCCATTGGAGAAATCATTTCAAAGTCAAAGAACAGTGGAAGTTAATGGGTACTGTAAAGTTTTTCTTTCTCTCTGCTCGGTACACCACTCTGTTCTCTCATGCTGAAGACAAAGGAGTTAGGTACATGGACCATGCAAAGGAGCAAAAACAGCTCAGTAATCCTGAGACAGTGAGCATGGCCATGGAAACTGCCACAGTAGTGGAAAAATATCTGGCTTCCCTTTAATCCGTTCCAGACTTTTTGCAAAGATTTTTCCATTGCAATATAAGTGTTTATACTTTATACACAATTTTCTACCATTTTTCTACTTATTCTCCTTTAATAATATAATTGTATGTCAGAATTTTGATAAACATAAAGAGCACATGTACTTTGAAAATAATTTTTTCTCCATTGATTTTTATACAAAGGCAATTATGTAATACATTCAACTTTGCCTAGGCAAACTGTGGGTGTCAACATTTTTCTTGTTATGCTATGGAAAAGACATAGGAGAGGACAGATCATGTTAGTCCAGAATCATATAGCTACTAAGAATCTGAATTATAAAGATTCAGATTTACTACTGTCTTATAATTATTCATTCAACAGGACAACATTTATTGAAAAACTACCTTCTTCTGTAGAACTGCAAAATGTTGGCCCCAAGGAACACAGTGACAAATGAGATTGCATCTGGACCTTAGAAATATTCAGAGTCTAATGGATGCTTCCATAGAGCAGCCTTCAAAATGTTTAGAAAATTGAAAGTGAAAGTCATTCCATCATGTTCTGTTAATATCCATGAGAAGAGAACACTTGCTTTAGAAAGAAGTAAATTGTAGGAATCAATGTACCTGTAAAACATTGATTAAATATTAATAGTTGTCTATAATGCATGGAAAACAGTAAGTAGGGATCCACATTTCTTGTATTTAATCATCTAAGGACCTAAAATCTTCTGAAAGGGCAGTTATAAATTGTATTAGTGTGGAGTCCTCTGCTTTAATCTAAGTCATTACCATCCAGTTGTCAAAGAATTAGAGCATTAATCCGATATGCTGTGACTGAAATCTTGACTCATTCTAAGCCTCTTCTCTTTCCTTAGTTAAGGAGGTTTTGAACTGTTTTAAAAGGATAATTGCCTTTACTCTTCAAATTTACTTTTTTTGTAGACATACTGCATAATTGTGTAAGAATGGAATACTTTATTATATGTTTTATTCATTCAAGTATAACAACTAAATATATATATATATATATATATATATATTTTTTTTTTTTTTTTTTTTTTTTTGAGACGGAGTCTCTCTCTGTCGCCCAGGCTGGAGTGCAGTGGCCGGATCTCAGCTCACTGCAAGCTCCGCCTCCCGGGTTCACGCCATTCTCCTGCCTCAGCCTCCCGAGCAGCTGGGAATACAGGCGCCCGCCACCTCGCCCGGCTAGTTTTTTTTGTATTTTTTTTTTTTTTTTTTTGAGACGGAGTCGCGCTCTGTCGCCCAGGCTGGAGTGCAGTGGCCAGATCTCAGCTCACTGCAAGCTCCGCCTCCCGGGTTCCCGCCATTCTCCTGCCTCAGCCTCCCGAGTAGCTGGGACCACAGGCGCCGCCACCTCGCCCGGCTAATTTTTTGTGTTTTTAGTAGAGACAGGGTTTCGCCGTGTTAGCCAGGATGGTCTCGATCTCCTGACCTTGTGATCCGCCCGTCTCGGCCTCCCAAAGTGCTGGGATTACAGGCTTGAGCCACCGCGCCCGGCCGTTTTTTTGTATTTTTTAGTAGAGACGGGGTTTCACCGTGTTAGCCAGGATGGTCTCGATCTCCTGACCTCTTGATCCGCCCGTCTCGGCCTCCCAAAGTGCTGGGATTACAGGCTTGAGCCACCACTCCCGGCCTAAATATATACTTTCAACAAGTCATAAAATTGTTCACATTCCATTTTGCTGATGGATAGCCTTTTTCACTTTTGCTATTGTACATCTCAGTAGAGTTACATGTTTATGGTGTCATTCTAAAAATCAATAAATTCTGGATTGATTTTCTACAACTACAACTTCTTGTACCCTATTATATGATCTAGTAAAATAAGGAAATGATCTAGTAAAATAAGGAAAATCAGTTATCTAATGCGATAGAACTCACCACTCAACGTTTTGGTGCCTTAGTCAATGATAATTTGCTATTTCAACCAAATCTGTGGGTTGCTTGAGTAACTCCTCTTTTGGTTTTGCCTGGGCTCACCATGGGACTGCACTCAGCTGAAAGGGGCCTGGGCTGGATGACCCACGTGCCTAGAAATTAGTACAACTTCTCAGCTGGGGAATTTTTATTTTCCTGTCAACCTCACATAGGCTTGATTGAACTTCATTCCAAGGTTCGAAGATGTAGAGAGGAGAAGCTTCAAGGCTTCTTGTGCAAAACTCCAGAACTCACACAACATCACTTCTGTCACACTGTATTCACTAAAGGAAGAAATCAAGATCATCCCAGGTACAAGAAGGTGAAGAAAGAGAATTCACTCCATTATGACTGTATCAGCAAGGCCACATCGCAGAGCCATGAACCCAGGAAGGTCTTATTCATTGTTGAACATTATTAAAAATGTTTACTACAATATATAACTCTATCTTACCAGGTATGAAAATATCTTTTCTGAGCATAAAGGCCATGAATTCATATGATTTGAATACATATTTGGGTCAAGTTAAACAATTGATTTAATGCACACATTTCAAACTAAAATGTTTCTCAAGGACAGAGATTGCATGTATTAGTTAAAACATTGGTATCCAGTTATTTATCTTTTGGAAAAAGTCACTATAAAGTTAAGTCAGGGAACCCAATGAAGGAAAGCTGTATGAGGTCAGGAAGCCGGCTGTTTTGTTGTCATTCATTTCTGTTAGCTTTTGAAAATCACTGTATCCTCAGCACCAAGACACCAGACACACAGGATGAACTGAATTGACATAATAAATATAGGAGGCTTTTTGGTTGTTTTGTTGTGACACATATAGTATATATTGATTTGATATAATAAACATAATAGACTTTATTGTTTATTGTAAGATTTTCAGTTGTTTTGCTTTGGTTTGTTTTTATGTTTGTTGTTAGCTTATAATATCATTTGAAGTTTGAGCATACTTGTTTTAAAAATGAGGACACTGAACCCCAGAGAACTTATATTAATCATCCAGATTTAAATATTTCAAGAACTACAACAACTTGATCTAAGCTCTCGGTATGTTATGTTACAGGGAAGTTATGTGTCCTGAATTTCCTTTCAAAATCTACTCCTGACTTCGCACCTCTTCATGTAATAATAAGAAATAAGAAATATGTTTTATCAGTAATATATGCAAAGATTTTAACAAATAAGTATCATTTCATTATTATTGTTTTTAATATTTTACTATTTTTAAGCCATTATTTTAATTGACAGAATTTTTCTGGAAATAATGCAGTTAATTGAATAAGTATGCATCACAATTTTGTTTTACTACATTTTCCTTCTCTAAATCCAGTCAGATCTATGGAGAATTTCTTATATTTATTCAATATCCAACTGCAAAATACAAGTGCATGCATATATGTGCTCAACACAAAAAGATAAACATAAAGACTTGCATTGGATTTATTGGGTTTGCCACTAATTTAAGAAATTAGTTAAAGCTAATCTAATTAGCTAAAACCGAGAAATTAACAAACCTAAGAAATTAGTTAAAATATTATAATTGTTTTGATTTAATTTTAAAATATAATGGTTATTTTAATTTTAACACAATATCAGGTTAATATCTATAAAAATCATGGTTTTAAAGATCATTGCACAGTCAAAGTTAAAGCTATTTTCAAGTACTAAACCAATAGCTGATTTTTTAAAATACATCTTAAACAGTATTATATTTTAACATTGCAAATTACTTTTAATATCATAGTAAAGAAGATTTCAAAGTTATTGTAATCTAAGAATCACTTTTAATACTGTATTTTGTTATTTTTCTTTAAAATAAATTGAATAAGATAATTTTTCATATTTTAGGGAAATTATGGAGCACGTTTAAATATACCAATCTTTTCATGAAGAGATGTGTGCCAAAAAATTCACCATTTCCTTGGCAGCTTTAAAAAGTTCTGAATATTTAAGTGTTCTTCATTTTACAGGCTGAAATCTGTTTCCTGGTAACTTCTACTCAGTATTTCCCATCTAAGCACTTCCTAGAATGATCTATTCACAATGGAACCCACAGCTTTTTTCATCCCATTAAGTACTTTCCTTTCTATGCCAAAAGGGTACTCTCGGTGCTAAGGGGTTATTCTGGTGGTTTTTGCATACCCTGATGATGGAACCTCATTATGATTTCCTGGACTGTTGAAAATGCCTTTTGCTTTCAGCATGATACTTTTAAGGTCTCTCTGAGGTTGTATTCCATTTCCTTGATTCTAATGGGATATACATCCCTGAAGAGGTGGTTAGAGCCTGAGAAATACTACCTCAGTTATATATTAAACTTTTACTGCTCAAAATGAGATCTTAAAATAGCTTAATGTAAAGAAATAGTATCAATGTCTCCCCAGATATTAATTAATAATGATTAATCACCTCTATAAGTGTAGTTTTAACTATATGTAGTTTTAATAAAGATGTGTATTTTTAAATAAAGACAGTGAAACATACATTGTGGATAACCCATCTTGAAGCAAACAGAAATTAAGCTTATTTAAATGATTAGGAAACCTGGCCGGGCATGGTGGCTCACACCTGTAATCCCAGCACTTTGGAAGGCTGAGGTGGGCAGATCACTTGAGGTCAGGAGTTCGAGACCAGTCTGGCCCACATGATGAACCTTATCTCTACTAAAAATGTAAAAATTAGCCAGGCATGGTGATGAGTGCCTGTAGTCTCAGCTACTTTGGAGGTTGAGGCAACAGAATCACTTGAATCAGGGAGGCAGAGGTAGTGGAGAGCCAAGATTGCACCACCATACTCTAGCCTGGGTGACAGAACAAGATTCTGTCTCAAAAAAAAAAAAAAAAAAAGAGAGAGAGAGATTATGAAGCCTAATAAAAGAAATGCTCACATACATTATCTTCTAGAATAAAAAAGATGAAATGCACACTCTGGAAATTTAGACAAAACATGGTTGACAGAATGTCTATGTTATCTCATTTTCAAATTGATCAATGTGAAATCTCCCTTTCCATTGTAATAAAAAGTCAGATTTTCTTAAATAAAATAAAAGAGATGACTAAATACAGTAAATGGAGAATTAAGAATCAGTATCTTGTATCTTAGGCAAAATTTAAGGGCCATCTGAAAAAGAATACCTTATCAGTATTCTTAAGAAGTTGACAGGTTGATCAGTTTTAGTCCTGTGCAAGATAGTCTGGGAACACTGGAAATAGGCCAATCTACTTAAAACCTGGTATATACTAGGTTCTTCATACATGTAATCTCCAAAATATAAAGGTTTCACAATACTTTTATGAAGATAGTATTTAAACATTTAAAACATGAGAAAAGTGAGGCTCAGAGAGCTTAACTAATGTGTCCAAAGTTACACAGTAAATAAACTGTGAGATAAGTAGTTTACTTGACTCAAAGGCTATATCTGTTATTTGACAGCACAAGCCAAATCATTGTTTCTCCAGACCCACAGGGAGGAAAATCCAAGGAGTACTGAGCTCATTTGTGGTTGCTTTAGCAGTGTAGCTTAACAACAAAAGCAAAGGACTGTGAGTCAGGCAATGTGATCTTGAATTTCCCCTCACTGAGCTTCAGGACTTCAGGTGAGTCATTTTGCATCATGGTTTCCAGCTGGTCATATTTATAAAATATAAGATTAAAACTAGATGATCTCTAAGACATTCCAGATTTGACATTCTGTGATTCCCTCATGCACATCTTTAAGTTATATTTTCCTTTTAAATCAAAAATTATTTGGATTTAGATAGTTGTATTTATTTTTTATGTCAGTTATTATAAATATTTGGAAACATGGTAGATTTTATTCTGCAAGATATTGGCAATATCTTCCAATAAAACTTTCAAAGTCTTATTTCGCTTTCTTCAAGTGTTATATTTCAAAATGAGTGATGTGTGATCAAGGGTCTTTTGAGGCTAAAACTGTAATTCTCTTCTTACTCGCAATTGCATGGTTCTTTGGCTCATGTATATTCCAGACGCACAATAGCAATGCTCCATTTTATACATTTTATGTAATTCAGTGGCTTGGTAATAGGGAAAAAAGCTGGCATTTAGTTAAAACTAACTATAATATAAAATCTGGAAAAAAAAAAAGCGAGGTGAGAGTTGTACAATGTATGTGTAAATATATGTGTATTCACATACATACACAAGCCTACACACACAGGTCACTTTTTTTTCTTTTGCTAACTGATGTGCCATATTCTGCATGTATTTTAAAGAAATAAAGCTAAAATACTCAAACTATACTAACACTCATTTATTTTTAATGTCATTGAAATTGTCTTTTACTTTGAAATGGAAAATCAAGAAGTTTTCCTTTCCCTCTATTATTATAAATTTTAAAATTACATTTTTTTATTCCACAAAATAGAAAATGCAACTAAGCAAAAACAAAAATTGCCTCTAGCCCCACAATATAGACATAATCAATTTTAAAATATCTTAGTAAACAACCTTCCAAACCTTCTCTAAGAATTAATATATGTAAATATGATCATATTACACACACTATTTTTTTAACTTTTTTGTGCAATAGTTTATTTTATAAAAACTCATTATAACATTCACCTGTAACCCCAGCACTTTGGGTGCTGGGTGGTCAGATCTCCTGAGGACAGGAGTTCAAGACCAGCATGGCCAACTCCATCTCTACTAAAAAAATACAAAAATAACCCAGGCATGGTGGTGCATGCCTGTAATTCCAGCTACTCTGGAGACTGAGGCAGGAGAATCGCTTGAACCTGGGAGGCAGAGGTTGCAGTGAGCCAAGATCGTGCCACTCCACTTGAGCCCAAGTGACAGAGCAAGACTCTGTCTCAAAACAAACAAACAAAAAACTAATTATGCTATTCAATGCTTCCAAAGTATTTCACTATATGGGTTATTCAATTAATTATTTATTATTCATCATTTAGTGGTTTTCCCATGTTGATATTAAGCATATGCAATAAACATATATATTCATTTTTGCTTGACCAATTTTTTCGTTATGATGAATTTCAAGATATGACTGTGGGTAAAATGGTGAAGCAGTTATAAAAATGTTGATATTTACTGTTAAATTTGCCTACTGATTTTTTTTCTTAACATTTTACCTGTGCTTATTCCCCAACACTCCACCTAACATTGAAATTCTCTTCTTTAAACAACATTTAGATATGTTGGCTACCTTGTTAACATTCTATTCATATGTTCATACAAAACATACAAGTATGTGAACTCTAAATGTTAAAAATGAATCCCCACAATCACCTAATTGATATTTTCTTGCTTCATATCATCAAGCTTACTGCTTGTAGATCATCTACAAATCATTTTGTTTTTTTATTTTCCTTTCAGGAGTGGCAAACCCCACTTTCAGTTTGCTTGTTTTGGTGGAGCTGGTTAAATCCCCTATTTCAAGGGTATATATTGACTCAGGCTTTAGCCATTTAGTGCATTCTGTTTTCCCATCAACAGAGGTTGGCTCAGAGATAGGCATGCTCCTTGATTTGAAGCATTGAATTGGGGCTTTTTTCAACTTGACTTTAAAAAGATATCATCGGCCGGGTGCGGTGGCTCACGCCTGTAATCACAGCACTTTGGGAGGCCGAGGCGGGCGGATCACAAGGTCAGGAGATCAAGACCACCCTGGTTAACACGGTGAAAACCCGTCTCTACTAAAAAACAAACAAACAAAATTAGCCGGGCGAGGTGGCGGGCGCCTGTAGTCCCAGCTACTGGGGAGGCTGAGACAGGAGAATGGCGTGAACCCGGGAGGCGGAACTTGCAGTGAGCCGAGATCCCGTCACTGCATTCCAGCCTGGGCGACAGAGCGAGACTCTGACTCAAAAAAAAAAAAAAAAGAAAAGAAAAGAAAGAAAAAAACATATCATATCATGTATATATACTAAAACCCAGAATGATAGGAGGCTGAAACTTCCATAGCCTTCTTTGCACCACAATGGGGCATGCTTGTCTGCCCAGGGCCAAAACAGAGGCAGACAGAACCAAGAGATGGAGAAAAGTCACTGCTTGTACCAATCTTTTGTCCTCTGAATCCAGCCATCGCTGAGTCACGAAAGATCTCCGTGTTCTATCACATAAACAATAAGTTCCCATTTAGTTTTTGGAAACAACAATTTCCCAATTAAAGAGACCAATGCTAAATAATGTATGTTAAATCAATTATTGACATTTCAATAGCTTAGTCTTCACCAAATAGTTTCAGTAATAGATTTATTTCTGAGTCTTTCAGAATTTGTTTTTTTCTTCTTATTTTTCTGTATACAGTCTATACCTACAACCATATTATAGCCACACATATTATGTTATTCACTGCCCTATCGCCTCTCTTAGCTATGGGCACTAAAACATTTATATTTTATTCCAGGTAAAAACATGTAAACAAGTAACAAAATGAAAACAAAATCTTCAATGCTTATTGTTGAAATAATTCTTATTAAATTATCTTAATTCTCTTTAAATATTATAGTCCTTCCACTCCTGCACAGACTACGAGCTTTTAAAGGGCAGGTTGTAATTTCTATAATTCGTTGCCTTTTGCTTAGCGTCTTGCCTTTAACAAAATAGGAACTTAATAAAAAATGTGCTGATGGATTGGAAACAAGAAGTAAATGACAAAGGACCAACAAAAGAGGACCTTTTCGTAGTATAGCTGATGGCCCTAAGAGCCCACAAATCAATATTAAAGATAAGATAAATTGAACAGCAAAACTCTGCAGACTACTTGGCTACAATATCCCAAAGATTAGTAAAATGATGTTTCTAAACAAACACACATAATGTAAACCATACGAGAGAGAGATAATCAGCACTATACTAGCCCAATTCTATTTGAGATATGTTATTTTTTTCTCTTGTCTATTAATTTCAAAAGTGTATTGCTTTTCTTTACCTTTGAAAACAAACAAAAGTATTTTTTTAGAAGCCTTAATGTATACTTTATATGAAAATAAAGAAATGAGTAATTCACACAAATAATTCGTGTAATATGGTATTTTCCATTTTAAAAAAAGAGTTTCAATTATCCACCCTTGACACATACTTTAGGTGTTGTGGAGATGAAGCCTTTATTACAAGCACAGACAGATTTTCACAATATAGCAGGCAAGCCTCAGATTATCATCTGCTTCATCACGATTTAGCTCAAAAAATGTAGAAAACCTGTGGACTTATCAAGACATACAGAAATGCTGTATGAGTGATGCTGGAGTCAAATAACTAGTAAAAAAAAATGAGCCTGGAATTACAGGAGGTTTATATGAATAAAAATGGGTTTCTATCCTATGAAACCTTTATATTGTTTTATGACTTACCTGCTGATCATCATATCCTTTATTGCCTTTTAAGTAAAATGGTTATATAATTTTATAGCATAAAAATGATACATGTATAAAATTTTAAATGAAAAAAATTAAAATTCAATGTTAAAATAATCATTATGATATTCCTTAGAAATAATCTTTCGTAATAATTTTTCCTAATTTTGACTAAAACTTTCTGTGAAATTATGTAAAAAACAAATATTATAATAAAAATGGGCATAGAATATAAATAGATAATTCATCTTGGACACAATGGCTCATGCCTGTAATCCCAGCACTTTGGGAGGCCAGGGTGGGCAGAGAGCTTGAGCCCAAGAGTTCACGATGAGCCTGGGAAACATGGTGAAACCTCTTCTCTATAAAAAGAAAAATACAAACATTAGCCAGGCATGGTGGTGCATGCCAGTACTCCCAGCTACTAGGGACGCTGAGGTGGGAAAATCACTGGAGTCTAGGAGGTTGAGGCTGCAGTGAGCCATGATGGCACTGCTGCACTCCAGCCTGGGAGACAGAGTGAAACCCTGTCTAAGAAAAATAAATAAATAAATAAATAAATAAATAAATAAATAAATAAATAAATAAAAGGTAATTCATTTAAGATGAAAGTTATTGTCAAAAAGCAAAAGAAAAAAAAATAAGGTGTTTAACCTCACTATTAGTCAAGATCACACAGTTACAATAATGAGGTTTTTTTGACTATCAGGTTTGCGTAATTCAAAAACCTTTGCTCATATTTAGTACTGGGAAAAACATATACTGTGTTACACTACTTGTAGAAATTTAACTTGGTACTAACTTTACAGAAAATCTAAGAATATCTATTAGAATTTTATATGTGTCTGCTTTTTGCCCAGTAACCTCTCAATTAGGAAACATTACAGAAAAAAGTTGCTGGAGTTTATACAGTTATACTTACTAGTCTGTTCATTACAGCATTGTCTATGACAGGAAGATCATCATCAACAACAACAAAAAACTGCAGAGGACCTAAAAAACAATAAATAAGGGATTAGATGCTTATGTTTGTACTTGTTACACGAATGAATGTTGCATACTCATCTAAAATTACACTAAAAAATGTAATGAACCATGAATATATCTCTGATACATTGCTTAGTGCATAATGAGAAAGAGAGAAGAGGATGAAGGTGAGAAGGGAGGGAAAAACAAAATGGTAGGATATACATATTCATGTGCTATGCTCGGAGGCATTCAGGAACATTTCCAAAAGGTATATTCTAATCTGCAAGCAGCCATTAAAAACCAGTGGTAGATTGTAGGTGATTTTATATGATATTTTAAAAAGCTAAGTTAAATATCAGTATTTGCCTTATATCTTAAAAAATATTTAAAACCATTGTGTTATGAAGAGTGTAAAATAATTTCTATTGAATTGGTTATGATTATTTATCCTTTTTAATGCTGGATGTTAGCCTATTTCCAATATTTGATGTAATAAATAACATGAGAAATAGTTTATGTGACGTGATCAATATTCTAGAATAATCACCCATGTAAATAAAATTTTAATCATACATGAAACTATTTCAAACAATCTCCTTAGTATAAATTCTTAGAAATTGGTTCACTAGGTCAAAGCTTATATTATTTTTATCCTTCTTGATATATATTGTTAAACTGTTTCTTAGAAAGGTGGAGGCAATCAATAGACTCATTGGTGGTGTATGAGAGTCAGATATTACTGGGAAATATTATTTCTGCTTTGAAGTTTACCTTTGAATTCTTTTATAATTTTCTGACATATAGAAGTTCTGTGTTCATTTTATGTAGACAGAGAAATTAGTCACTAACTTATCTTATTATTTTCATTTTTAAAATGTTCTTACTTATCTAAATTAGCTTAAAATATTGACATAAGTTTTTCTATTTTATGTTATTTGATAGTAAAGATAATAGGCTTGTCGATCAATTTTTAATTTAGTTTAGTCTCTATTGAAATGAAAGTTCTTTTTATGTAAAAAATAGAATTACTATAAGTATATACACTTTATTTGATTTGTAGATGTATTGAATTATACCTGCACCTTAAAAATTGAGACATTAGAAGTTAAATTTTGGGTTTCATAAAACAAATCTGACCACGTTGGTTCCATAATCCTGCAAGACAACAATTTGTGGTTAGGTAGCTTGCTGTTCCCTTTAAAGTGAGTGTGCATTTTCCAATTTGCCACCATCCATTATTATATTCTACTAGGTCCACTTCTCTGCTGTATGTGGCTTGCCTGAGCACAGTAGGCAGTTAGTGAGCATTTTCATTTTAAATAATAGATAAAACAGACGTTCACAGACAAGGCTTAACAGGATTGATCTGGGGGCTGGTTTCCTTATGACACTCTGTTGTCCCTGTTGTGTAAAGCTGAATAGATTCCCATATTGTTTTAGTTTCAGTGGATGTGCAGTCCTGGCAGACCAGGATTTTTGGTGTACATATGGAGTATAAGGTTGTATGCAGGTGAATTTAGTCAAGGCTAGGAAATTACTGAAATGCTTGGGCTGCACAATAACACCACTAAAGAAAAATATTATCTTAGCATTTTGCAGACCTTGAATTTAGTGGCTTAAAACAAACTACTTTGTACAATGCCTGAGACATAGTATATGGTAAATGGATATTTTTGTAATGCATGAAAGAGTAGGTGAATGATTGAATGTCTCATGATAAGGTTTTATTACTAGTGAGTTGGAGATTAACTGAGAGTAAAGATCAAACTGCCTGAGAAAACTTACAAAGAGCTGAATATACAAAGAGGAAAACAGTATAAGATGACAGAGGAGCTGGCGGTGCTTATCATGGGTTTAACTTCACAGGTAAGACAAAATTCACTGTCAAACTGACCAAAGAGACACGCTGATCAGGAGATTTAACTGATAAAAATGTTATCAGGTGATGTTCCCAGTAGAAAAACAGCATTTAATATTTAGACACTTATGTAAAGTGTCGTTCTAATATTGTGAGGTAGCTCAAGTCAAAGTGAAAACAGCTCCCTACTCATCATCTTGTCTATCTTTTTTTAAATGAAAGAATTAAACTTTACTTGACACATTGACAATAAAGTTCAGTAAACCAAATTGTACTAGACAGTCAACATTCCTGCTTGCAGAAATTCTTGAGATTTATTTCATAGAATGTTGTTTAATAATAACACAGAATAATAAATAAAATCTTACATTTTCAGAAGGCAAGTAAAAATCAGACAATACTCACAACTTCCCATTTTTTAAACTTCTCTCCTGGTTGTAGAAGTGTCAGGGTGACTGAGGTCTCTACTTGTAATACTGTATCCAGGTGTTTGGCTTCCTGGTGGCTCTTGTGTTCCACTTCCAGCCCTTTCTAAGACCATGCCATCCATTCTTCCCAGCTTTCCAACCTCTTCCACTCCAAGTGTGTACTCTGAGCTCCAGTTAGCAGTTATCCATCTGGATATCCTTAACCTAAGTGAGAAACACTTCTTGCTCTCTTTCCTGGGAAGACATTGCTGCATTTTATACCCTCTACCTTTCTTTTCTACTTTGCCTATTTTTAAAGAGACAAAAATCAACCAGGAAACTAACCTTTTTGTTAGACCTTTTTAATCACAAAATTCTTTAAATGGTTCAGTATTCTTTTTAAAAAATACAAAAAGATACAATATAGTATATATTTCTTTGCAGCTCAGTACTTACAAGAGTCCTGCTGGAGGCAGACGCAAGCCTGCACATGATGTGTTTCCATCGGTTGCTCAAATTTGCACACTTCTGAATTGTAGCCTGGAAACAACATGGTAGAAGTCCACACCACTGTGACTTACTTAGATTTGTTTCAGAAGTGCAACGAATAAAATACTTTATTAGTTGCAACACTATGCAACTAACTGTAAAAGGAGTTGCCACATTATACAACTAACAATATAAATTATAGATAAGGGAAAAGCAAAAGAGCCCACATTATTTGCATATATAATTATTTGCAAGAAAAAAAAACAAGGGCTCAGAAAAATTGGTAGAACCAAAGAACTTTGAATGGGGGTGATGCTATGATTTGAATGTTTGTCCACTCCAAAACTCATTTTGAAACTTAATCCCCAATGTGTCAGTATTGAAAGGTGGAGCCTTTAAGAAGCGATTGGGTCCTGATGGCTCGCTCTCATGAATGGATTAATCCACTCATGGATTAATGGGTTATCATGCAAATGGGACTGCTGACTTTATAAGTAGAGGCAGAGAGACTTGAGCTAACAAACAGCCCCCTCATCATGTGATACTCTAGGCAGCTTCGGAACTCTGCTGAAATTCCCCATCAGAAAGAAGGCTCTCATCAGGCGTGGCCCCTTAACTTTGGAGTACTCGGCCTCTAAAACTGTAAAAAAGAAATTCTTTTTCTTCACAAATTACTCGGTTTCAGGTATTCTGTTCTAAGCAATAGAAAACAGAGTAAATGGCAAATTCTTTAATACAACAAAGAGTCATTTAGAAATATAATGGCAAAAAATGATATAATTCATAACAGAAACAAAAGAACATAGTATTTTGAACAAATATAATGAGAAGCATTTGAGACAGACAGACTAAGAAAGAGATATTTGTAAAAAATTTCATTAAAGGGCATTCAAGAAGCTAATAGGTAGAGACACATATTTCAGAACAAATAAAATAGTGCTATAAAGATAGAAGCTATTTTCAAATTGACCTACATAATTGAAGCAAACCGAAGTTTCAATGGGCTATATTTCACTTAAAAAAAAGGCATCTAAGTTTATCAAGTAGAATATATATTAGAAATTCATAAAAGTCAAATTATGAGGCCTTGGTACCAGAAAACACAAAAGTGAAAATGAAACAGTATGCAAGGTATCATGTTTGTATGAAAAGTAATATTTGAAAAAGGTGACATTTTAAGTCAGTAGATTTATTAAATATTTGGACAGGGAAAAATTAATTTGATATGGCTTGAAGAAAGAAAAAATATAAGAAAAATAATTAATAATAAAAAATTCAAAATAAAATAGAAATTACATTGGAATATTTGTAGCTTATACAATCTTTTATGGAGTGGTTATTTTTAGATATATATCTACAAAGGAATTATGATGACTTCTGATTTTATTTTTACCCCATGCTATGGGCTAAACGGAAGGCTTTGCCACTGTCAGAAAATTATCTTAAATTTGTGAACTCATTTACCAAGAACTGAATGGGCTTAGAAATTAGAAGGCAACAATAATCTAGTCTTTATCCTAAGCTGTCTGTGAGTTGGTGCTTATTGCTCCTGTGGGAAGAAATCCTTAGCCAAAAGTCTCAGTGACTGCCAGGAGCAGTGATTTAAGGTCTATGCCATCCATTTCCTCCATAAGACTGTGTTTTAGGGCAAAGGTGTCATTTGAGACCCCAAAAGGGTATCTGTTTCAAAGCATTAAAAGGATTTTACAGAACTAATTAGAAGCAAAAGGCTGTCTGTCTTCCTCATTAAAAATGCAAGTTACTCAGGGAATTCATAAGAGTATTTTTCTGCATTTGAAAAAACTGAAATTAAGTATTAAAGAGCTAAAAGAAATATAATAATTAAAAGTAAGTTCAGTAGAACGTAAAACAGATAAAACAATAAAACATTTTGCTGTGGCTAAAAAATATAAAAGGTAAAAGGCCTAGAAGCTCCCTTTATTTAAAGTAAACTGGCTAAAAGTTGTGGATCAATAGTCTGTGCATTTAGTTACCAAAACTTGGGCTTTTCTTTTTCTTTTTCTTTTTTATTTTGCCATGGAGCCTCACTCTGTCACCCAGGCTGGAGTGCAGTGGTGCGATCTTGGCTCACTGCAACCTCTGCCTTCCAGGTTCAAGCAATTCTCCTCCCTCAGCTTTCTGAGTAGCTGAGATTACATGGTGCCTGGCTAATTTTTTGTATTTTTGGGAGAGACAGGGTTTCACCGTGTTAGGACAGTGTCGATCTCATGACCTCATGATCTGCTGGCCTCGGCCTTCCAAAGTGCTGTGGTAACAGGTGTGAGCCACTGCACCCGGCCAACCATGGCTTTTCTAAGGGGAAAACTTCCTGCATTTTCAATCATTGCTTAAGATCCCTAGGCATCATCTTAGACAGAACTGAGTCAGCAGCTCAGGGCATAGCCAGAGTGACACATTATTTAGTAGGGGAAAGGAAAATGTTAAAATAATACAAGGGTATTTTCAGCTGATGCTGAGTCAGATAGTTACAGGAAAAACTGCAAAAGTTTCCACCACTCACCCTAAATGCTATTATATCTCCAACTTATAAATAGAAAGACTAGAGGCCAGGTGTTGTAGCACTTTTTGGAGGCTGAGACAGGAGGAATGCTTGAGTTTGAGACCCTATCTCTACAAAAAAAAAAAAAAAAAAAGTACTAGAAAATAGTTCACATATGAAATTCAATGTAAGATTTATTTTTAAAAGTAGACAAATGCAATTAACAATTTTTTAGCAGGGTCACCTATCTTCCATTTTGATGCCTTTTTAATTTATTCATCTCCACTATGAATGTTGAAGGGATTGGCCACAATTACCAATTAAATGTCATGATTTTAGATTAACTTGTAGTATGTACTTTCAATTTGATGTCTCATTATATTTTGGAAAACATTAAATAATGCATTTCCCATAATAAAAGGTTAAATAATAATTCAGTTAAAGAATTTTTTTTCAATTTTATTTGTTGATGACTGGATGAGTGAAGGCTCTCAGTTGGCTTTTACTATACAGTTTAAAACTTGTCACCTCAAAACATACAGTTTTATATGTCTCAGGTCACAAATTACTTTTCAAATCAAGTCGCATTCATATAAATGTTCTTGAGAAAAAAATGATTATGTGAATCAAACTAAAATTTCTGAGTTTTAAAAATTAAGACAGGTAATTGTGCAATTTTGCATCATTGTCTCTTTTACATATGCTTTATAATTTTGTTTTTGAAACTGGAAGTTTACTAGAATTAAAGTCCCAGGATCATTAAATAAATCAAGAAAGGCATGATGTCCTTGTGTTTTCAAAATGTTATACAGAATCACTTGGTTTGAATTCTTACTTTTGTTTGAATCATCTCAAAAGCAAAAGATTAAGTTGTTATAATTTTCTTTTTTAATAATATTATCATCATCCACAAATGTAGGTTTTTGATAGCGACCAAAACAAAACTAAGAATTCAAACCTAGTGATTCTTTCTATACAATATTTTGAAAACATAATGACATCATGCCTTTCTTAATTTATTTAATGTTTCTGGGAACTTAGCTTCGTATTGAGATCATGATATTTTCTTAATTTTTCTAATTTTAATATAAGCATTATGGTTTTTATATAATTAAAATCTCTAATAAAGTATTTCATATTATATATAGTGATAATTTAAGACAAATTACAATTGTGCTATGGGACATGCATTAATATTTTATCTTATTTTAATGAAATATATTAATTACTATATATTTCAGGAAAAATGCACTACTAGGCCCATTTTATCTACAGACAGAAAGAACAGAATCTGCATCAATGTAAAACACATAAAATTAAATGTTATTCTCCCAATGGCTGAGAAACAAGCTATATTTTAAATTGTAGTTGCTCAAAATACCATATATTAAAATATATTCCATTTCCATTTTATTTTTTAAATAAAACAGTGATTGTGAAAACAAATAATTATTTTATTGACAGATTTTTTTTCTTTAAGTTGTAGCCCATGTTGGAACAGAGAAAACCCAAGAGGATCTTATCTATTCATAATCTTTGACATTTATTTATAGTGTACACATTATTTCTTTAGATTTTCTTTAGTGTCATATTTGGTCCAATTACTATGCTTGATGTATCAGACATCTTTTATATCTTAAATAAATAAATCTCTGACTCAATTTTCAGCAATGTGATAAATGGAGGAAAAGAGAAGAATATGGCAATGAAAACTAGACAAAAGGGGAAATAGTCCAAGACGGTCCTTTGGACTATCATAATACGTTTTTCCCTAGATAACCACATAACTCCTGCTATGGTGAAGTGGAAAATTTTATAATCCCTTTCTTTTAAATCAAATGACAATGAGTTCCAATTTCTGTCAAATGCAACCTCAAAGCTTAAGACATCAAATTCTACCGATTCTTGATAAGTCTCTTTTTATTTACTGTAGAGAAAAGATAATTTCCCTCCTTTATCCTATCCTGCACATTCATGAACACTTATTTCCTTCCTACACTGACGTTAATGTCTTACTCTCTCTCTCTTTTTTTTTTTTTTTTTTTTTTTTCTGAGCACATGCTGGTATAGAGAAAATGGCCGTAGTGCATGCACTGGAAATGGGAGACAAGAGTCCTTGTGCTGTGCCTTAGAAGTCATTAGAGTGGCCTCACCAGAGTGAAGAATAGTCCAAGTGTGCCCATTTATTTAAAATCTATTATGTAATACCAGTTATAACAATTTGATGGAAAAAAATAAGCATGAAAATTTGAAGAGGAGGTAAGTAGGTAAAACTAATGTCCTTTTCAGATGTAATGATTTTATGTCTAGAAAACCCAAAATAATAAACTAAAAAGCTAATGTAAATTATAAAAGAAAATTTACAATTTATAAAATATGTGGGTTTAACATTAGTGCACACATATAGACACACACACACACACACACACAGATAGCCTTCCTATAAATGTAGAAGAGTCAGTTACAAAATATAATGCATAAATTTGCATTTAGATAGGAAATTAAAATATAAAATATCTAAGTAGAAACTTAACAAGAGAAACATAAAAGAAAATGTGGATATATACATAGGTATACTAATACCATAAATATATTTATTACAATTTTTCAACTAAACAAGCTCACTCTAAAGTTCATATACGAAAAAAAAATGTGGCCAGGCGCGGTGGCTCAAGCCTGTAATCCCAGCACTTTGGGAGGCCGAGAGGGGTGGATCACGAGGTTAGGAAATCGAGACCATCCTGGCTAACACGGTGAAACCCCGTCTCTACTAAAAAATACAAAAAACTAGCCGGGCGAGGTGGTGGTCGCCTGTAGTCCCAGCTACTCGGGAGGCTGAGGCAGGAGAATGGTGTAAACCCGGGAGGCGGAGCTTGCAGTGAGCTGAGATCCAGCCACTGCACTCCAGCCTGGGCGACAGAGCGAGACTCCGCCTCAAAAAAAAAAAAAAAAGAAAAGAAAAGAAAAGAAAAAAAAGTACATTAGTCAGGGAGTATTTTTTTAAAAGAAGTAGATGATGTTTACTCTAGTAGTCATTGAAAAACATTTTAAAACAACAATTAAGCATGTAGTACTGGCATATGAATAGATAACCCAATGGAAACAGTCTATAAAAGCAAGCAGTGGAGCCAAATACATAGTGACTAAGTGAGTGAGCTGGCATGTCATATCAATTTAAAATATATGAATTTATTCAATACATGATATTGTTATTACTGGTAGTTTTTTAAAAAACAAGTAAGATAGTAACAAATGCTATCTCTCAAATTTTAATTTGGTAAAAGTTGTAAAAACACACATGAAATATTCATAAAAGAACTATAAGAAATTGTAAGATATGTTTATAAATTCAGAATTCTGAAAGCCTATCTTAGCAAATATCAAAACCTAGAAATCACAAAGCAAAGGTGGATAAATTTCATCACCCAAATATAAAATATTTTAGCTATTTTAGCACAATAAAATCAAACAAACAGGTGTAAACTAGGTTAAAGGACAAGAACCAGCTGGATAAATTTTTTGACATTAATGAGACCCCAAATGGACTAATTTCTTTATACAGATCTCCTACCAATCGATAAAAAGATTAGTAAATCAGTAGAAATAAAAGCAAAATACATAAAATGCCAGTTCACATAAAGAAAATAATTATTTTTAAATATGTGAAAAATTGCTCAAACTCAGTAAAAATAATTGGTATTCAAAACCATGAGATACCAATTTTTTGTCTTTCAAAGATTCCTAAGAATCATATCAGCAACACTAAAGAGAGACAAGCTGTCTGATACAGTACAGGTGGAAGGATGAACTCATAGATACCTTATGAATGGCAATTTGGTAATATCTATCACAATTTTATATGAACATTCCCCCCACCAACAATGCCACTTCAAGAAATCTATGCTAATATGTTTATCTTGCACACATGTGCAAAATGTGTATTCATTGTAATATTGCTTGCAATAGCAAAAGATTGGAAGCAACTTAAATGTCTATCAAAAAGGATTTACATATACAGATACTATGCAGTCCTTGATACAATTTCAAAACACAAAATGTTTGTGAAGAAAGGCAAGATCCATGTTTGAATAATTTAGTAACTTTTGTAAAAAGTATGTGTGTACACATATACACACTCTATATACACACATATATGCACAAGTATATGCATACATAAACACACATATATGGGGTGTGTGTGTGTGTGTGTATCTTTAGAAGGATGCACAAGCCTAGCTACTAGATACCAGCAGTAGGCCCTGAGGGAATAACCTTGTGTAAGAAAGGAATGTCATTAGGAGGAAAAATTTTATTTTCCTTCACACTCTTTTGTACCTTTGAACTTTTATTGTGTGTATATATTAATTATTCAAACATATTTCAGGAAGCTAAAAACCAAGTCACTAAAATGAGTTTGAGTGGGAAACTGGAGGGAAAGAATTAGAAGCACCAGAAATTTCTCCTATCAGGGTCAAATTCTGAAAGGAAAAGTACACTCTTGCTTAATGACTCTGCACATTTTCTGGAAAGAGCATCCATTAGGGAATCATGCAGGGAAATATTAGGAAGTAGGGATTTGTTATCAAATCTATAGTCTTAAAAATTAATTGTCCTTAATGTTTATAGTGGAAAGACTGAAGAAATTTAAAACATAACACTTAGCTATGTCTAAGACATGCAGTTATCTAAATGGTAAGAACCATATAATTCTTTGGAAAAATATGATTAACACAAATGAAACCACTAGAAAAAAATAAAAAGCATTATTAATTCTAAGAAATGATGGTTCTCTGGTGCTAGAATAATTCGGGGAGGTCTTAAATGGAAACAAGAATTCAGCTAGTAGGATTTGTAAGAGGGCATTTCAGGTGGGGATAACAGCATGAGCAGAGGGTTGGAGGAAAGAATTATCTTGGTGCTTGTGGGAGCAATGAAGAAAAGTGTTATGAGTTATGCAAATATTGTAGAGAATTTAAAATGTGCTTGAAATTCTACATTTCAGCAATGTATATTCTAAAATGATGCATCAAGAAGATCAGGGAGAAATGCAAACTGTACTAAAAAATGACAATTATAATTGTAACCACTGAAGTTGAAAATGTCAATAAATAAGTAAGTTAGACCACTGTCTAAACAGGCATTTTAACACAATGGCTATGAAAATCATTCCTGGGCCGGGCGCGGTGGCTCAAGCCTGTAATCCCAGTACTTTGGGAGGCCGAGACGGGTGGATCACTAGGTCAGAAGATCGAGACTATCCTGGCTAACACGGTGAAACCCCGTCTCTACTAAAAAATACAAAAAACTAGCCGGGCGAGGTGGCGGGCGCCTGTAGTCCCAGCTACTCAGGAGGCTGAGGCAGGAGAATGGCCCGAACCCGGGAGGCGGAGCTTGCAGTGAGCTGAGATCCGGCCACTGCACTCCAGCCTGGGCGACAGAGCGAGACTCCGTCTCAAAAAAAAAAAAAAAAAAAAAAAGAAAATCACTCCTGGAACCAGAGCAGGGCTCTGATACTAGTTCTTGGCTCCATTCCTCACTGCCAACTTGATCCTGGGCAATGTACTTAAAGGTTTTGATTCTTGGTTTCCTCAGCAGTCAAATGAAAATAATAATATTTATCTCATAAAGGTTGTTGAGGTAACTTATTTAGTAAAGCAATGTATGTAAAAATGCCTTAGAGCTTAGCATACAGTTGACCCTTCATAATTGTTGGCAGAAGAATGCAGTGGGCTTTTGATTCATGCTGTTTAGATTCACTTATTGACTCCAATACTTACTAACTTAAGAGGATGGACAATTAAGCTAACCGCTCCATGACTTATTCCTTCTCCCTGAAATTGGAATAACAATAGTAACCAACTATATTAGTCTTCATCACAAACTACCACAAACTTAGGAGTTTAAAACAACACCAATTATTAACTCCCAGTTTCGTAGGTCGGAAGTTGAGGTGGTCTTGGCTGGATTTTCTGCTTTGAGTCTCAGAGGCTGAGGGCAAAATTTTAGTAGAAGGACATTTTAGATATTAAATAAAAAGTTTTCGAAATTCAAAACAAAGTTTTAAAATGCAAAATAATAAACAATCCCATTATTACAAGATAATAAAAAAGACTACATTTAGTGTTATTCGTTGCTTGACAAACTGAAAGATGGACTAAAACCTCTAGGTAATTTAATGGGGATGGGAGATGGGGAGTGAAGAGGATCAGGTATTAAGAAAAATTCTTTTGGAGTTATGTATATTACTATTGTCTTCTTATTTATCAGTATCATTATCTTTCATCACCACTACTGTGTGTCCAGTGCTGGACTAGGCCCTTTTGTGTATCACCACAACCTACCACTATGAGTTAGATAGTATTATTACCTTCATTTTACAGATGAGAATACTGAGGTTTGGTGCTTAACAGACTTTAATTTAGTTAAAGGAGTTAGAATGATAGAGACTATAGTCCAGTTCAGATATGCCCTGAATCCAATGTATACCTGAATCCAGGTATGCTCCAGAATCCAAATTGATAGTCAACGAGATTAATTTTTTAAAAATTGTCTTAGTTAATTTCAGCTGCTATAACAAATTACTATAGACTGGGTGTCTTCAACAATAAATATTTATTTCTCACAGTTCTGGAGGCAGGCTGAGAAGTCCAAGATCAATGTACCAGCAGATCTGGTGTCTGGTAAGGGCCTGCTTCTTGGTTCATAGCTGTCTTCTTACTGTGTCTTCATGTAGCAGAGGGCAGAGAAAGATCACCTCTTTGGTGTCTCATCTTATGAGGGAACTAATCCCATTCATGAGGGCTCTTCTTATGGCCCTATTGCCTCCCAAAGGCTCTACATCTAAACATACCACAGTAGGTTCTTAGACTTCAACAAATGAATTTGGGGGCAGGGGAGGGAGTTGTGCAGGAACATTCAGCCCATAACAAAACCCAGTGAACTTTTTATAGTCTCTTTTTCGTTTTGCTGCTACTTTATTCTGCTTTGTTTTAAAGCATCATTTTCAAGTTATTTCCGTTGCAGCACTAAATATTAAGTATGGTAACAGGTGTTCTAAGAAAAAGTTTGTCATAGTACAAAAAGGAAAGTCTGCAAAATGCTGGATTAAATATTTTTGAAAAAAATTTTTAACCACAGGACCTTTCAAAGTATTTAATATACTAACATTCACCACAAATCTCTAAGAGTCTGCTTTGATATGCAATGTCTCCCCAAATTATTTTACCATGGCTTTTTTTCCCCCCAGAAGCCTATTAACATCTTAGGGAAAAGGAGGCCTGCAGAAAATAACTTGAGAAGCACTGTCTTTGAGGGATGTACAGATTCATTTTTGGCTCCTATTAGGAGAAGCTATAAAACTGTAGGCTGGATCACAGTGATTAGCAAAGGTCCCTTAGCACTTTATGTGAGGTAAAAGATTCACAATAGAGTTTCATCCTTTTACTTTTTAAATTTTATTTTATTTTAAATAATTCAATTTCTGCTGTCTTTTAACATCTCTTATATTCCACTTCTGAACAGGCTATGTGTGAGTGCAGTAAGAGTGAAATGAATCCTATCAAGGTAAATTAGGTAAAGTGCCTAGAATCTTCAAAATGAAAGGCTTATTGGTAGATGATCATTATCAATAAGTGGTTAAAAAAAGAGGGGATGATTATGAATATGGAGCTACGGATTTAAGACTATGTATCAATTTTTGATTGAGTAGAGATATAAAACTGGCAACATCTTTCATAAGTTGTCTATCGGGTAATACAGAATGTCATCTACTGTCCCCGCACCAAGTATTTGGGCATAGAATGTGCATTGTAATGTACTTTTATGCCCACTAGAGTTTTTAAAAACCCTTCTTTAGATTAAAAGAAAGATACATGTTTAGAAACATACACTGTTGGCAAAATAATTTAACTTCTTAAAATGCTCATTAAGGTCAAATACTATCAAAAATGTGGAAATAAACGGAATAAAATAGAAAACTACACAAAATTCTTAACACACTCCTTTTTTTCCTTAAATATCTCATTACAGAGAGACTGGTTTCCAACTTTACATTTTTAGGATTTAGTACTATCCTTTACCAATAATACCTAAAACTAATATCAGACATCTCATTTCAAAAGTTAAAGTGTACTTTAGGATGAACATGCCACAGGGTGACTGAAAACATACTTTGAAAAGGAAGTAATGATGATGCATCAGAAAGTTAGAATTTGATTCCTTGAAACGATTTGGCTACAACTCTGGACAATACTGTCTTATTCTAACATCTGTGGCTTTAGGCACATAAATAGACAGTAAATAAATGAATCTCTCTCATTCTCTTAGCAAGTTGAGTTTTTTTTTTAAATGTGTTTTAACCCTCCCACCAATCGTGAGATCTGAACAAACACTGTTCTGAAAGGTGTTTTCTTTTTCTTCCCTTTCCTTCCTTCCTCCCTTCCTTCCTTCCTTCCTTCCTTCCTTCCTTCCTTCCTTCCTTCCTTCCTTTCTTCCTTCCTTCCTTCCTTTTCTCTTGTTGTTTGTTTGCCAGTGATACAATACCTTAAACCCTCCCTAGCACTATTCAGCATTACGGTTCCATTCACCTTGCATTCTTCATTTCACTTAAAATTTCAAAAGGAAGGTAGAAATCGAAGTTTAAAGGGCTCAAAGAAGCAAATGGAGATATAGTTCCATGGCTAATTGCACTCTATTATTCTTTTCTTAGTAGATTCACCTTTCAACTCTTCGCCTTCCAGAATGTTTCTCTTTCAATTTCTCTAGCTCTGTGTTTCTGTCTCTCTCCCTACTTCCCTCTCTAGGAGCCAAAAAAAAAAAAAAAAAAAAAAAAAAAAAAAGCCCTGTTTCATTTTGGTACCTGTACCTGCTGGAATTGGATCCATGTACAGTAAGCAATCTTTCTAACCAAAAAACAGAGAAGAAAGCACAATTGTAAGCCATGAGCTGTATTTTTGGTTCAATCACTTTCATTGCAAAAACCAGTCCATTTATTTTGGCGGATAGAAAGAAAATTTGATCCACCTTATTGATGCTTCAAGAGTCTGTCCCTGCCTTTTATGTTCTTGCACAGTTCCCAAACTCGCCCCACTTCTTCTCTGAAACAGATGTCCTGCCTAACGAGATGCATGTCTCCTACTCACTACCACCCTTTTGCCCTCGTGAACAGATGAGCCCACAACCCTCTCTTCCCAGCCCTGGAGCTAACTAAAATGTAGACAGAACAGCAGAGCAGCCCTGTCTTAGCTGATTAGAGTCTTGTTGATGACTACGTTGCCTTTCCTAAGAAATACGGGGCAATTCACTTTGCAGGGTTCTGTCTCTCATACAGTTTTGTGCCCCAAGAGCCACTTTTCAAAATCTCTTAACTTCTTTTCCTGGTTATACTGAGAAAGGAAGTTCAAGGGAATCCTTAACGTGGTTAATTATAAAGTCAATGCTGGAATCATCCAAGGGACTCTCGGCAGCAAGGGTGCAGCTCTTAACCCCACAGTCTCCAGCACGTGTGGAGAAGGTACAGGCAATGCAGGAACTTCAGAGGTGGTGGCAGGTGCTAGGTGCTAGGGTGTGGCTGCAGTTGTCTCCCTCTCTCTTACAGCATAAGGAGCTGAAAGAGGAGGGGAGGAGGGAGAAAACAGGGAGAGAGAGCAAAAGAGAGAGAGAGGAGGGGGAGACCCGGGCAGTGAATAAGAGGGCGGGCGGAGGGCGGGCGGACGCCGGGGGAGTGGG
This sequence comes from Macaca fascicularis, assembly GCF_037993035.2. Lineage (NCBI taxonomy): Eukaryota > Metazoa > Chordata > Mammalia > Primates > Cercopithecidae > Macaca > Macaca fascicularis. The sequence continues at coordinate 88,347,495 of NC_088380.1, read as the reverse complement.
GAGCGCGCCTGCCAGGCTCAGACTCACACGCACGCCGCCTCTGTTTGTACACAGTGCGCTCCCGGCGGCCCGCTCGCTTCCCTCCAGCTCACGCTTCATTGTTCTCCAAGTCAGAAGCCCCGCAGCCGCCGCGCGGAGAACAGCTAGAGCCGAGCGCCCCGTCCGCCCGTCTGCCAGTGGGTCTGCCTGTCCGCGCAGGAGACCCGGGGCGGTCGCGGGAGCCCGGGCCCCGCCCGCAGTGCCTCTGCCGGGACCCACCCGCAGCAGAGGACTGAGCCCGCCGGCAGCTCCCCGCAGCTCACCCACCTCCGCGCGCCAGAGCGCAGGCAAAAGGGGAGGAAAGGTTCCTCTCTTCAGTCACCACTCTCGCCCTCTCCAAGAATTTGTTTAAGAAAGCGCTGCGGAAAGACAACGTCTTCTGGCATTCTTTAGTAGGGGCGGAGTCTGCTGCTGCCCTGCGGTGCCACCTCGGCTACACTGCCCTCCGCGACGACCTCTGACCAGCCGGGGTCACGTCCGGGAGACGGAATATGAAGTGCTTGGTAGCCGTCTGGCTCTTGGTCGGGGTCAGCCTCTGTGTCCCCCAGTTCGGCAAAGGTGAGGCGTCGGGACCCGGGCCGCTGGGTGAGGGATGGGCTGGGAGTCCCCTGGGAAACGCCGCGCTGGGGGCCGGAGGCGGTCCCTCGGGCGTGCCAAGGGTGGCGAGCGCCGCTGGCGGCGCGGAGGAGGCGTCGAGTCCTGGGTGCCCCGAGAAAGTGCTTGCAAAGTCTGAGCAGAGTGCGCGGAGCCGAGCGGGGAGAAGGGTGCGGGTTACCGGGTGAGATACAGGAAAGAGGAGGACGGTGGGGAGCGGTAGAGGACAACGTCCGCAGGAACCAGCTACTCCGTGGCTCACTCGGCCACTGGGTCTCGGCGCAAACCCTCCCTAGGCAGTGCGGGCGATGTTGACTGCAGACGCCGGGCAGGGCTTTCGTGGGGGCGGGAGTGGGGGAAGCCAGTGAGCCCGGGCGTCAGCTACTTGATGCGGGAAAAGGCTGGGGAGCTGCAGGGCCGTCCGCCCCCGGGTGCGGTGCTCTGGCGCAGGGCCCGGGCTGAGCCGTTCGCAAACCCAGACCGGGCGCTGGGCTTTTTGGCCGCGGGTGAGGTGGAGAGGAGTCTGACCGGTCACTTCGGCTTTCTCCTGCCTCCCCATCCCAGACGCGCAGCATCGATTACAGCAAACCCCAGGAACCCGCCCCTCCTATTCTGACCCCAGGTGCCTGGAGCTTAGCTGCGCACCCCATCCGGGTACCAGTGTTAACTCTTAGTAATGGGGAATAGTGCGGGGCAAGCCACCCCTCGCGTCCCCGCCCAGGAGCGGAAAAGTTGTAAGAGCTTGTAGAGTGATTGATGCCTTCTGTGAATTGCACGAAAAAATAAAAACAGAAAAATAAAAATAAAATAAAATTAAAAAGAAAAAAAAGCATTTAAAAGAAAACGCAGGACTTCGACGAGTGTTCTGCTGGGTAGTTTAGGCGACTTCCAGGTCCCCTGCGAGGTGCAGCTTGTCCATACAAACCCTTGTCCTGACCCGGGTCTCGCCGCCGGCCAGGGCTGAAGTTGTCGCCGGAAAAGGGCAGCGGGGGAGGCAGGGTGTGTGGGGAGGCGAGTGGGAGCTGTGCGTGGGGGAGCTGTGCCACTCCTGCGCTCACAGATGCGGGCGGCCCCTTATGAGGGATCCGCGGGTAATAGAATCCTCTGCAGACAGCTTCAAGTGGAGAGCTGAGTGAACTACAGGGTTTTAAATGCTGTGCCTATAAAAAAGGTAGATGGATTTAAAAATGCGTCGACTCCAATCCACTTGAGATTAGATAGAGTATGAATATTCTGCACCATCCATCCATGCACCTATCCATCTGTTTGACTCACAAGCAAATTGTGGACTCTTGGGCGACAGTTTGCCCAAGAAGCCGGGAGTTGCTGGCCAGATGCCCTCGCAGCTCTGGCAGTAGAGATCCATGGCCGCGACTTGCCTGGGCCTCCCTCCGTCCCCCAGAATGTGGTTATTTTCCCCCAGCGTGTAAGCGTGTGTGTAGGTGTGTGCCTCGCCTGCGTTTACAAAGTGCCCTTCCAGTTATCAGGCAGAGGCAGCCCCTCCACTAAAGGTTAAGAAATGGTAATGGTTCCAGTAGTTGCTCGACCGAGTATCCAGCGATATGAAAAAGAGAGTGCTTCCACGGCTGCTGTTTTTCCTTTCTCTCATTTCCCGTCTGGATTTCCTCTGCACTTTGATCTCTTAGCAGGAAGGGAAGGGGGAAGGACTGCAGGCACTCCCCTCTCCTCCTTCTCTTCCCCGCCTACGTTTCCACCCCAAATACGAAAACACACTCATCCACTCACACGCATTGTGTCACCGCCACCACCATACGTCTCCGCTCCGAGGCGGCGCGGGATGGAGGAGAAGATAGTGCGTCTAGCCTATGTGGCCGCGCTTGCCTGGCTGGGTCTGATTGCCGGAGCCCTGGGGCGCGGCGAGTCCCGGCTCGCTGCAGCCAGGAGCCCTGTCTCCTGAAGATACCTGCGCCGAGGGCGCAGCTTACTTCGCCAGACAAGCCAACCATGGAGATGTTGCCTGGACTCTCCATCCTGATTCTCTTAGACGATGCTCGGGAAGCTGGATACTCCATATTCTTCAGGAGATTTCTCTCTTCCCCCCCCCAGCTAGCCTGTGAGGACAGGGGAAAGGCTTTAGGAAAAAGAAACAGACCATTTTGCATTAGCCCTTTCTGTTAAAACTTGCACCTCTCTAATTTTTTTCTCCCTCACCTCTGCAGAAGGCAGAGTACAGCTTCCGTGACAGCTCCAAACAATTAAACTTCGGACAAACTTATTGAAGCCAGTGCTAACACAGAATTTTCCTTGCACTCCTTCCCGCCCCCAATCATTAATCTCATATCTTTTAGAAATTGGTGTTTTCCCTACGTATGGGTTGCAATTTACTTGCATTAATGCCTGGGATTTGATAAGGATATGTAACTCCTTTTATGAGTCGTCTTTATTTTAAAATTAAAACAATGCATCAGTCAGATTGAATATTTTATTAACTATTAAATTATTCATGGTATGGGTTGCTCTAAAAAATTCAATAACATGCATACAGTTGCAGCAAGCACGTGACATCTTATGCAATCTGTCCCTGTGCCTGCAGTTTGTGCCTGAAGTCTTTAAGCAAATGGCACCGTCTAAAAATGTCTAGACATGTCCTAAATACTATGAATCATTGGCATTTGCATTTTCTTTTTTTAATCAATGGCGATTTTTAGTTAATTCTACATGAGAATAAATTAATACCTGAATAGTCTCACTCCAGATAACAACACTAACCTTTTATGATTAGTATAGTTATATTTATACAGAAATAAGGAGTTTCTTTTATGTTGTTATAATATTATGATTACATATTGATGTCTTCATTGCCTAATTTACCTGATCATTAAATTTTATACTTTAGAAATAAATGCTAACTTCAGAGTCAAGGCAAAACATGTAAAAATAATTCTGAAATATCAAATTAAATAAGAATTAAGTGAAAATAAAGTATTCTCATGTGAAAGTTTGCAATAATGCAAAATTTTGGCCATTGTGGTGATACAACACACAATTTTTTCCTCTGGTTCTGAAAAAGTTTTTCTGATTTTTCTGAAATGTTTCCTTAGAATTAAAATGTATTTGGTTTAAACGTATATGGTTTTGGGAAAAGACTTACAATAATTTAAAAAATCAGGAAAAAATTGAGATGGTCTATTTTTCCTTCTTTGATCTTGAAGTTGCAAAGATCTTCAAAACTAGGCAAATGTATTGTACTTCTGAACATTTTTCTAAATTAAAAATGTAATTTTCTCAAATATATTGACATCAATGTTCATATAAATCATGTATTCAAAATCTAGGGTATTTTAAATAAATATTTAATAAAGTTTTATTTTCTCTCTAGATACATGTGATTTTTTTCTTCTCATAAAATTATAGCAATGTAAAGGGAAGGAATAAGATATGCATGACTAAAATAAAGTAGCATGGTTACTCAATACCATTACAAAATATAAGCTTGACAGTTTTTAAATTAGTAGTACCAGCTATTAATTTTAGTAATTTTAAGATAAAGTTTTAATTGGGTAAAACTTTTCATTTTTGAAAGATTTTGCACAATGGGATGAAATGTATATGTTGTCATTTGTCTACAATTTTTTAAAACTTGCCCCCTTTGAGAGTTTCTTGAAGCCTAAAAAAGTAATTCTGATAATTGTTGTTTACTGCACACACTTGCAGGTGCAATAGCTTTGAGTGAGATTATGATGTAATAGGGTCATTGTATCTCTGTCAAAGAAACAGTGCAGGCTTCAGAACTCAGTTTTTTTTTGCAAATTTTGCAAATTTTGCAAATATGTGTTTAGTGTTATGGCTTCTATCATAGTTAATAATTTACTCTTTATTTGCTAAGTAGGTTGAAAATTAACATTATTATTTTAAAAAGCAGAAAACCAAAGCTAAGCCATTCCTATTATTATTTTTAAGGAAGATGTGTAGCATCTTCCTTCGATGTTCTATGGTTATAGACTATACAAATATTCCTCTAAAATGATTTCTTCATTTTTGTAATGTTGTTTGCTTAATCAAAGCAAACATGCATTTCTAGACAGAGTCAAATGGCTGCCAATGTGAAGTAATTATTAAAATGTTTCTCATGGTTTCCTATGTAATACAGCAATAATTTAAGTACTACAAATACTTAAACTGAATGTATTACCACTTGTCACTGAAAATACCCCTAAAAATCTTTGATTTGAGCAAGTTGTTGAAGGGAAAAGTAGACTAGAATCAACTGTGCCCTCACCAGCAGGTGTCAGGATAATCAACGAAGATCTTTTAAAGAAAAAAATAAATAAATAAATAAAAAGGAAAAATAAAAGAAGTAAAGTCATAAATGTGAATCTGCAGATCCACGTAAAGTAACTTTCTACTCTCTATGAAACTAATGTTATCAGTTAGTTTTCAGCGCTTCTCTGAAAAAGAAAAAAAGAGGGCGTTGTAAGGTAGAATCCTTCTACCATAAGATTTTAACTTGGAAACACAGACATTCAAGTGCACACTTAGGTTGAACTACTACTTTTGAGGGAGTCTTCTGAGTACCTTCCAAGGAAAAACACGGAGAGCTATGAGGTGTTTGTAGTAAAACAATTATTAAAGAAATTTATACCATCCTTTCTAAGCTTATTCTTCATATGAACTATAAGTTTCATAAATAGAAATTCTGTTATATTGATTTACACAGACATATACGCTCAACTGTTTATTCCTGTGCATCTATTGCACTGGAAAGAGATGAGTGCTTTTATTTACTTTTTTTTGTCATTATGGTAAAGTGTATGTTTTTTAGATCTTGCAAGATTCTACATAAAACAAGTCATGTGGCCAAAAGAGACAAATGTCATGATAAATGAAGCTTTGTTATACCCCATTTCAGCCAGTTATTAATTTTTATATATGTGCCTCATCTGTATTAACTGCTGTCAGGGACTTGAACTAATTTATTTTGATTTCAATTGACTTTTCACTGATAACTTTTAGTTCTAGCATCTGCTGATGTAGTCCTCAAAACTATGTTATAGATTCACCATTACACCCTTTTCAGGAGTTTTTTATACAGTCACTGACATTGTGCCAAATAGTCGGTTTCCAGTGGCATTCTTTCTGTGTCAGAGTTCTCCTAAGATAAAAATTTCTCTCTCCTTCATTCCATCTCTTTCTCCTCCTCTCCCCTCCTCCCTCATTTCCTTGGTATATGGCAAATAGGACACAACATCTACTGTAAAATTGGTAATGATATTTTGTCATCATTAAAAGATCGCAAATCTTTGAAACATTGTGAAACCTGTAACTTACCTTTTTGTGAGGAAAGACAAGGAAGATGATAATGTCAAGCCTCTGCCTACCAAATCTGAAGTTTAAAACATAAGTGAAAATAAATTGGGATCTAAATTATGGAGCAACTCAGGATTTTACACCTTGATTTGATCACACTGTCCTGCCTAAAGCTATCAAGTATACAGTAATTTATATCCACTCCACTTGTGGAGAAGCCGCTTGCCTTGAAGCTTCGTCCACATATAACATAGCTGAGAATCTAGGAGAATCAGAGACTTCTGACCACAAAAATAGATGTCATATTTAGGTCTTAGGTCATGTATCATAGAAAAGCTTATTTCTCTTGGCTTTCAAGTTTCTGGGCACTCTATAAACTGAATCCAGAAAGTGAAAAGCATATGTGGTAATAGGTCAGGCTTAATCAGAGCAGTAAAACATGCCAACTTTTAGGCAAAGAGGAGTATATGTAAAAACAGTGATACTTTGTAGTACCAAAAACTGGGTACCTGCAGTTGGGGGGTAGAGGGTGGGGGGTGGTAAGGGTGTCACCATATAAGAGAATGCAATAACTGGTGCTAATGTTGGTTTTGCATCCTAGAGAAAGCCGCATTGCAAGATATTCAACATTTTGGGGGTGCAAATGCAGTTAAATGTACACATTATTAAAAAATACGGTTTGGTCAAAAATGTTTAAGCTTGAAAACCTGCTTAATGATGAAATAGCTAGATATCTGAACAATGTAGTTATTTAGGACTTTTACCTTTGTGTCAGATAAAATGTTGGTATTTTTAAATTATTTTATCCTAAGGTAATAAAGTTTTACAAGACACAAAACTCAATTTTGTAGAAAAGAAGCAGACCTTGCAATGTAGATAAAATGTCCTGCAATTATTTGGTTATATTTTAGAAAATGTGCTGGTTATTTTGTTTTAAAATATGCATTATTATAGTGACAGTAACTGTGTAGGAATTGTTCGGATTTATAGTGTGTGACTTAGAATGCAGGATTTAAGTACAAGAATTTAGGTGAAGGCTTTTTAAGCACTAAAGCACTTTTGAATGTGATTGTTACTATGGAGAAAGAAGATTGACTTAGCTTTGCCTTTTCTCTTTTCTAAAACAGGCTTGTATCAAAATGATTGATCTCTTAAAATAAGTTAATATGATATAATATTTTATAAATGGGAAGACCAAGGTTTTAATCTCCTGTTAGAGGCTATATGCTTGATTTGACGATGATAATCTCTAAATGGGGTTAGGCCACCATGCATTCCTTAAGGTTTGTGCTTGGTATTTGACAAAGCGGTATATTTTGGGAATGCAAAATAATCCTTTAAATCCCCTCTTGTACTTTAGGTCAGGGGAACCATTTCGATTTTACTGATACTGGGGATTATATGAGGTCAGCCAGGATGAAATGGGCTCATGACACAAGCAGAAAAGTCCAAAACAATTGAGTGGAAACATTGGAGAATGTATTTTATTTGAAATAAATGGATAAATCCCTCTCTATAATGTAGAGTTGTCACCCCATCCCAGGCCTGAGCCTTAGGTCTGTGCTCACAACTCTGCTGCACTCTTTTTTTTTTTTTTTTAATCACATTTTCTTTCCAAATGCTATATGAACTCTCATTTTAACTATGCTATTTTTTCTGTTTATTTATCTTTCTATAGTTTAACTTCTGTATTATAAACCCTAACTTTTTTGGAATGTTGTTTACAGACAAACAAAAACCAAATTACCATTCACAGTGCTTTAGTGTTTATATGCCAAGTTCTTGTTTCATGTTTTGTGCTTTCTACAGAGCTAGGGCTTAGAATAGTACCAGGCAAAACAAACAAGAAAACCCAAACAGACACTTAATATAAATTGAATTGAATGTAGCTACCCACCCCCATCAGTTTGCCTGCAAAAGTACTTGCACATTTTAAATAGCAGTATGTCTCTTACATATAAAAATAGGTCAAAGTAGTTTCAGGAATTTTAAAAGCTTTGTTTCTCACTTTCTTACATAACTATTCCTTATAATGTGTATTGTAGAATGAGCCTACTTTGAAAATATTTCTCAACAGTCCTGCAAGAGCATTGTTGATAATATAATATTCAAGTGCAGGCAGGATATAAAGTACTTAACTGTGTTTGTAATGAACCTTCAATTAAAAGAAAAGCTGCTTCCAAGTGATTGTTCCCTTTTTTAGGTGCAAGGTTCTGACACTTCTAAGTTTAATTTTGGCCTAGAAACAGTTATTTTTCAGGCATCATTCTGTGTTTTTTCTTCCTTTTTTTTTTTTTTTTTTGTTGCTTTCTTTTAATCGCTTAAGGACCACCACCATGTCAGCATTAAGAGTCTTAGATAAGTTAACAAGGTGCATCCATTCTAATATCTTTCAAGTCTAACATGCATTGACTGCATACGATGTGCTCCACTGTTCTAATTATCATCTTTAATTCTCAAAACTGTTGAGGCAGGTGCCATTATTATTGAAATATAAATGAGAAAATGGAGATATAGAGTGGTTAAATAACTTCCCAAGATCATAGAGCTACTAAGTAGCATGTTAAAATTAGGATCTATAGCTTGTCCTCTTCACTATTACAGGGTGCTCTGTATCAATGAGTGACACATCTTGTATATCATGGAGATATTTTGTTAAATGATTTTATTATTTGTAAAACACATATTTTGCCTAACCATTATTTAACTAGTAATTTTAGAAGGATTAAATTATACTTATTCTCTTGGGACAATAATTTAAAATTTTCAAATTTAGGTTGGTAAAGTGTAAAGTTCTTTTTTTCACACTCAGAAATGAAGGAGTATGCTCATTCCTTTGGTCAGAAAGTGTTACTATATTAGAATGCATCATTGGTAAGAATAGTGAAGATGGAAAGAAGATGAGCACTTGGGAAGTGGTTTGAAATATATTTTCTTTAAATCTTGCCATTCAGTTTGATTTCAGCGTGATTTTTTGATTTATTTTAATTTTCTAGGATTTCATTTCTCCTCTACATTGTTTCATTGCTATTCAATGTGATGTGTAGGAGCGTGCTTTCTCTGTAATTTTCAGATACATCATATAGTACAAAGTGACTTTAGAGGTTAACAAGGTTTTTATTTCTCCTAGTGTAATGAAGATATTTAATTTGCCTTACTTCTCATGCTCATTTAATTTTATTTCCACATAACCCCATTAAGAAGTTTTAGCCAAACAAAAGCACCAAATAGTTTCAAACCACATCAATTAGAACTTTTTTTATGGTTTATGTGAAGAATTATTCAACCAAAATATGGTTTATTTAAAAAATGAAACCTCAGACTGGATTAATTTTAAGTATTTTACAAAATAATGAGAATTATGCTGTATTAATCCATTTTCACACTGCTATAAAGAAATACCCGAAGGCCGGGCACAGTGGCGCACACCTGTAATCCCAGCACTTTGGGAGATTGAAGCGGGCGGATCATGAGGTCAAGAGATCGAGACCATCCTGGCCAACATGATGAAACCCTTTTTCTACTAAAAATACAAAAATTAGCTGGGCGTCGTGGTGTGCGCCCTTAGTCCCAGCTACTCAGGAGGCTGAGGCAGGAGAATTGCTTGAACCTGGGAGGCGGATGTTGCAGTGACCGAGATCATGCCACTGCACTTCAGCCTGGTGACAGAGTCTCACAACAAAACAAAACAACAACAACAACAACAACAACAAAAACACAAATACCCAAGACTGGGTTATTTATAAAGGAAAGAGGTTTAATGGACTCACAGTTCCACATGGCTGGAGAGGCCTCAGGAATTTACAATCATGGTGGAAGACGAAGGGGAAACAAGAACCTTCTTCACATGGCAGCGAGAGAGAGAATAGTGAAGGAGGAACTTCCAAACACTTATAAAACCATCTAATCTCCTGAGAACTTACTCACTATTCAAGAATAGCATGGGGGAAACCCCCCCATGATTCAGTCACCTCCCTCCCTGGACACTTGGGGATTACATGTCCCTCCCTCAACATATGGAGATTGCAGTTCCGGATGATATTTGGGTGGGGACACAGAGCCAAACCATATCATATGCCGTCTAATATGAGCTCATCCTCATCATTTTCTTCCTTGGCATATCTGTAAATTGTTTAACAGTTGAAATGTACCTCCACATGCATTATTATATTTTTTCCTCCAAAATAATAAAACAGTGGTTAACATTTCATAAGCATTTTCCACTTTAGAAAACATAAGTATTTTCCACTTTAAGAAACATTTCTACTTTAGGGAACATAAGCACAGAAGATATTCTTAATCTAATTTAACAGATAAGGACTTGAGATTCAAAAAAGTCATATGACCTGGAATTGAAGGAGTGAGTAGTTTCAATTTGAATCTATATGTTCTGATTCCAACTTATTTTTTACTCCTTTCTCCTGTACTTCTTTACTTGAGGTAATTATAGTTGTGCCTTTTTTTTTTTTTTTTTTCAGTTTTTGGACTCGAGATGAAAAGGAGAGGTTGGCATACTGCTTGCTTTTTCAAAAACTATTTCAAATTGCTTCTCAACATTAACACTTTCTTTCTTTCCATTAGCATGTAACACTTTCTTTCCCCTTTGGAGCCCATTACTAACCTTCATAACATGTTTTATTTCCTCAGTGGCTTCAGAACCTTGTTTCTTCTCCATCATTCGTCCCCTTAAAAACTTTCACATATGAGCTTGTAGCCCTTTTAACATTCTGATATTAAACTTCCTGGAAGATCCCAACATTAATGATTTCCATCTCTATTTTTCAGTACCTACTGGCAGTGCTATTTATTAGATTTTCACATCACATGAAATTACTCGGCTACCAGTACTTTAAATTTCTCAGAGTTTCTGTCTCTTACCAGAATTTTCTGCCTTTTACCTTTCCTCACCCTTCATTCCTACTGACCCTACTCTTGGTCACTACTCTAATTTCTAATCCTTCTTGTGTCTTTTTCCCAACCTGGCCTCTGTGGTTATGCATTTCCAGAAGTATTTAACCACTTACAAATTTCTCTATTGATTACACCCATTTTTGCTTTATCTGGATGATTTCAACATTTTTGCTTTATGAAATCTTGAACTAAGATAATTTCTAAAGTCTTTTATCCCTCTCTGGCACTAAGAAAATGAGTACTATCAAAACGTGATGGCATCTATAGATCCTAGTAGGGCTGAAAAATTGAATTGGGCTTTTAAAGGGAATGAATAAGAAGACAGGAAGTGACGGTTGGAGGAAGATTTTGGAGATATTGTAATAATTCCAATGTAATTAAAATTTTGGTAATTATAAACATGAGAGTATGGCTATAGAAGTTATGTTTCAGGAAGCGTAGAAGACATGATGATTGGAAGAAAATTGGCAATGAATGGCCAGGTGTTGGAAAAAATCATCTCTGTGGTTATTAAAATCACAAAATGTTGTGCCCCAAGAAATGTTGGGGAGGATGACAGCAAACCAAAACCAGGAATCTTTAAGGAATAAGGGGGTGTAGTTCAGAGATCTGGAGTACTTATACTAAGAAATGGTAGAGTAGCAAAGATGACATGAAATTAAAACTGGGTGTTTTTAGAGAGAGAGGAGGGAATATGTTCTGGACGTGGCCTGGAGCAGCAAAGGAACTGGTACCACATGTTCAGACCCAGAAGTGTTATGAGAAACAGTATCCAGTTAAGAGGGCTGCAAGGTAAGCAGTGTCTTGGAGGAGAGCCGATTTACTCTAAGCAGATGACAGATATATAATTGCCTAGTCTCAGGCATTATTCTCTTTGACAGTCTTCATCCTATAGCTTTTGACACATTACACTCTTAATAATAATGGATAGGTCTCACTAAGAGCAATGCTTTTAAGTACATATAATATGTGTTCATAGAAACAGCTCTTTTAAAACCCACAACAACCTAAGGGGTTATTATTATCCCTGTTGACAGATGAGGATATGGACTGGGAATAGAATAAGTAATCAGCACTCAAAACTAGGTCTTATAGATCCAAATCGAGGAATCTTTTCACTGTAGCACACTTACAGAGAAAAGCCCCAAATCCACGGAAGAATTCCTTCTAAATTTAAAACACAGCTGGGGGATAGGAAGATATCTGCAGTTGTTCCCTGACCTACTTTATCTTGTTCAGATGGCTCTCTACATATTTTGAGGTCTGCATAGTTTAGGATACTAGGAATGTCTAATATGTCTGCTTGGCGGTTTTAATTCTTGCCCATCCTTGGGTTATTTGTCCAAATGTTCTTACTGTAAAGCAATTAACATTACCAGGGGAATAGATTCGTCTCTCCTTTTAATATGCTCATAATTGTGTACCTTGTACACAAAGTTCTTTTTTTCCCTCAAATCTACATGTTTCAAATATTTGTAAACCATAACGTTCCTTTTTTACTCTCTGACATGCTGAAGTCATACATATTTTTTCCTTTAATCTGTCCTTGTAAACCACTCCTTTCATCATTTTAGTTGTTTCATTTGGAATCCATCCAAGTAGCCTACATATTTATTCAACAGGCTTGCCAAAAACTCAACAGAGAATTCTAAGGATGTGCTTCTCTAAAATACTGCCACATACATTAGTCTGTATTTTTTAATTTTTGAAGCTACATTCTGAATTTGTAATCTTTAAATTAACATTAAATCTCAAACTGAGATAGTTTCTAAAGTTCTTTTCGCATCGCTGGCACTAATAAAATGAGTACTATCAAAAAGTGATGGGATCCATAGATTGTGGTTGGACTGAAAGGATGAACTGGGGTTCTAAAGGGAATGAATAAGAAGACAGGAAGTGATGGTTTATTGTTTAATTTATTGTTTTGCTAGTTAGTTTTTTCTGTCAGGCCACACATTTTCAAATGATATGTAAGTAGATTGTATATCATTTTTCATAATTGTATGCTGCTTTTCCCTTCACTGGAATTAACTTATTTTTTTTTCACTCTGCATTCAGTATAATTGTTATTACTATTATATGAGGTATGCTTTCCCCTCATAGATATGGAGTAACCTAATTTCATTTCTTACACATAATATTATTATGCTATTTATTGTTATTTTGTATCATGTACATATGTGCTAAATAATAATGCAACACACGAATTTCTGTCCTTAGCTTTTTTATTTCATATTGGTGGGGGGTCTTTAAGTATTCATGATCTTGAAATTATCATTTCTCTCTCTCTCTCTTTATTTATATACATTATATATATATACTTCTTATCTATATGTATCACCTTCTATATGTTGCAGATTTTCTGTTTCTAACTCATCCCTCAACTTAAACTGTACAGCCTGGAGAATCTCTCTCTGGTCATCTTATCCAAGTAACTCATGCTCACATACATACACATCATATTTCCCTGTTACTATTCTATCACTGTATCATAATTAAATATATTATAGCACTTTTCAAAAATTATAGTTGTATAATCATTCATTTGCTCATTTATTTTTTATCTTATTTCCAATAGACTGTAAGCTTGATGAAGGCAGGAAGAATATCTCTGTTCCTTAGTGTGTATCCAGCTCCAAACACGCTACCTTACATTTAGTAGGCACTCAATTAATATTTATTTTCTGACTTTATGTATGCATGCATGAAAAAACAACTGTGCTGGTATATAAATCTTTTTATGGTTAAAAATGTGTTCCTTTGATAGACTCATTAAGTTATTTAATAAATTGTTATCTACTTGATGCACTGATGCATTGACTTGTGAATCATGGTACAAATGATACATTATTATAAAACAGTAAATACTTTTGTAGTGGCAAACTCTAAGAGCTGAATAAATAAATGACCTACTGTTTCCATAGCTGTCTGATTTATAAACAGTTTAAAAGGAAGATTCGGGTTTTATCTGTGGTTACCAAATTACAATAAAATAGTTGTAATACTATATGGGAGCTAGACAGTAAAGTTTTATTTATTTATTTTATTAGCCAGGTTTGACAGGAAAAGTATGTGCAACAAAACAAAGTACTCAGTGGTGTTTTAAACTATCATATGAAGGAGCTGCAGGTAGCCCTCTGATCTACTAATTGCCCCAGTGCCCTGATAGTTCTCCCATCAGCTTCACCAGCAGTAACTTTCCTCCAAGCATAACTTCTTTCCCTCCTCCCACCATGCAGTCACACCTGCTCAAATCAGAAGTACTTGGCAGAGAGGAAGAGACAACACCTGGGAACTGTGTCTGCCTAGGAGCTGAGAACCTTCTAAACAGATCTGTTTAGAGTTGTTTGTGTAATGACAGTCTGTATGTCACTGCAAACTGCTGTTTATTCCCCTTTAGGCAACTGTATTTCTACCTTTCTTAAATGCCTCAATAGTTCTAAAACAATTTATATGTTTGTTACCCTGGTAATTGTGTGATTTCCACTTCTAGTCTGAAAAGTCTCAAATAGACATATTTTTCTAAAAAGGTATAGAGTGGAAAAAGGTGTGTAAAATAAAAACTGTAAAATCTAATACTTTGCTCCGGTTTATGTGATAAGAAAACGCTTTTGGCAATTATTGTTGTTTGGTTTGGGGAAAGGCAGTTAATTTCTAGTCTTTCTTTTAAAATTTCAATTATTTTGTGAACTATAAGCAAGTATACACTCATTGATGAAAAGGTATAATGGTGACATATTGGTGTCTGTATTTTGAGACTTGTTTAGATAAACAAGTGTCTTTAAATATATGTTTAATCATAAAATTGATCATATCATACTGGGTTTGGGGGTTTAATTTTCAATGTAATTATTATGATAAATGCACATAACATGAAATTTACCATGTCAATCATGTTTTTAGGTGTACAGTTTAGTGATATTAAATACATTTATAATGTTGTGCAACCATTATGACCATCCATCTCCATAACCGTTTTTATCTTGTAATGGAGAAACCCCATCCATAGTCATTAAACAATAATTCCCCATTTCTCCCTCTTCCCAGCGCCTGACAACCACCATCCTACTTTTCGTTTCTATGATTTTGACTACTCTAAGTCTCTAAGTACCTCATGTAAGTGGAATCATACCATATTTGTGAGACTGGCTTATTTCACTTAGCATAATATCTTCAAGGTTCATTTGTTTTGTAGCATATGTTAGAATGTTCATCCCTTACAAGACAAAATAGAATTCCTTTGTGTATGTATGTATGTATGTGTATGTTGTGTTGTCCTTCCTTTTTAAGGCAAAATCATACAGTATTCCTTTGTGTAGGTATGTATATATGTATGCATATGTTGTGTGTGTATGTTTATATGTGTGTATATGTGTATGTATGTGTTTATATGTTTATAATATATATGTATATATTCAAAGTTTTTGCTATTGTGAATAATGCTGCTATGAACATGGCTTTACAAGTATCCCTTTCAGAGTCTGTTTTCAATTTTTTTGTTATATACTCAGAAATGTAGTTATTGTATTCTATGGTAATTCTATTTTTAATATTTGGAGGAACTTTCATACTGTTTTTCACAGCAGCTATAGCATTCTACATCCCCATTAAGAGGGCAAATACTCTACAACTCTTTTTATTTTATGCTTTTTAGGTTTTTATTTTTTTTTTTTAGTAGTCATCTTAATGGGTGTAAAATGGTATCTCATTTTAGTTTTGATTTGCATTTTCCCAACTATTAGTGGTGTTGAGCATCTTTTCATGTGTTTATTGGCCATTTGTATATCTTCTATGGGAAAACATCTGTTCAATTCCTTTGCCCATTTTGAATCAAGTTGTTTTTGTTATTGTTGAGTTTTAAAGTTCTCTATATATCCTGGATATTAATTCCTTACCAGATATGCTTTGCAAAATTTTTTTTTCTCATTCTGGGGGTTGCCTTTTTATTCTATGGTAGTGTATTTTGATATACAAAATTTTTTAATATTTATAAATCCAATTTGCTTATTTTTTCTTTTGTTGCCTGTGCCTTTGGTGTCATATCAAATAAATCATTGCCAAATCTAATGTTGTTAAAATTTTACCCTATTTTGTCTTCTCAGAGTTTTGAAGTTTTAGGTCTTAGAATTAGATTTGATCTGTTTTCAGTTAATTTTTGTATATGATGTAGGTAAGTGCTCAGCTTCATTCTTTTGTATATGTATATTCAGTTCTACCAGCAACATTTATTGAAGAACCTGTCCTTTCTCCATTGACAATCCATATTGAATGACTTTGGCACGCTTGTCAAAAATCCTCTCACCATATATGTGAAACTTTTATTCTGAGCTCTCTATTCTATTCCATTTGTTTCTGTGTCTCTGTTCATGTCAGACCACACTGTTTTGATTACTGTAGCATTGCAATAAGTTTTAAAATACAGAAGTGTGAGTCCTCCAGATTGGTTCTTCTTTTTCAAGATTTCATATGATCTTAGGATGGTCTTTTTTATTTTTTGTAAAAAAAACATCCTCGAAAGTTTCAAGCCCTCAACAGATTCCACAGTTTCAAAATAGTTACATTAGACAAATTCTGCCAGTGCAATTGTTGCCTAGGTAGGGAGGCAGATTCTTGGTGCTTTCTACTTCAGAATCTTCCAGGAATCCTTTTACCTTATAGTTGTACTTATTCAACAACGTTATATTAAGTTCAGATAGACAGATGTAAGAAGTGTTTTGAGTGCTAAAATTACAATGATCAAAAAGCTGAAAATCTTTTCTCACATAGAGCTTATATTGTAATGGAGAGAAATCAGAAAATAAGTAAATTATCTGGTTGGTTGAAAGGATGTGATAGGAATTTTTAGATAGAGTCTTACTCCGTCATCTAGGGCTGTAGTGCGCTGGCACCATCTCAGCTCACTGAAACGTCCACCTCCTGGATTGAAGCGATTCTCATGCCTCAGCCTCCCAGCAGCTGAGATTACAGGCATGGGCCACCATGCCCAGCAAATTTTTTGTATTCTTGGTAGAAACAGGGTTTCACCATGTTGGCCAGGCTAGTCTTGTATTCCTGACCATAAGTGATCTGCCCACTTCAGCCTCCCAAAGTGCTGGGATTACAGGCATGAGACACCGCGCCTGGCTCAGATTCCCTTTTTATATTGAGTGCTGAGATTCAGTCTCATTGCTCAAAAATATTAAGGAAGTGAGGTATTGCAAATATGTTTTCTCACATTTTATTTGCCTTTATATTGCACTTATTATGTTTGTTTAAAGTTGCTAAAGTTGGCTGCAATGAGCTGTGATCACACCACTGCATTCCAGCTTGGGAGGTGACAGAGCGAGACCCTGTCTCAAAAAAAAAAAAAAAAAAAGTCATTAAATTTAAAACAGACTTATTTATAAAATATGCCTGTGTTTCCCCTTATGATTTCTGCTGTTGGCATTATATTTAAGTGTATAAGAAATGCTATTTGTTTTTCCTGCCAAATGGTTATCTGTGCTTCCCCACATGACTTAAAACAACTGTTAGAAAAAGAAACATGTATTATACACTAAGTGCTATGATATAATTTGCATATTTTCAGGGACTTATTTAGTAAGCCACTTCTCTATTAGTGTGTCGGTAGTACTTGGTTTTAACTATTGTATTTTGTTATTGTCATGTGCGTCCCTGTGAAGAGACCACCAAACAGGCTTTGTGTGAACAATAAAGCTTTTTAATCACCTGGGAGCAGGCGGGCTGAGTCCAAAAAGCGAGTCAGTGAAGGGAGATAAGGGTGGGGCCGTTTTATAGGATTTGGGTAGGTAAAGGAAAATTACAGTCAAAGGGGGGTTGTTCTCTGGCGGGTAGGAGTGGGGGAGCTTTTTGAGCCAGGATGAACCAGGAAAAGGAATTTCACAAGATAATATCATCGCTTAAGGCAAGGACTGGCCATTTTCACTTCTTTTGTGGTGGAGTGTCATCAGTTAAGGCGGGGCAGGGCATTTGCACTTCTTTTGTGATCCTTCAGTTACTTCAGGCCACCTGGGCGTATATGTGCAAGTCACAGGGGATGAGATGGCTTGGCTTGGACTCAGAGGCCTGGCAGTTATATGTCTGTGCCATTGTGAATAATTATTTAAAATATATCTGAATATAATTTGCTAATATTTTTGTCGGGACATTTGCATCTATTTTCAAAAACAACATGTTATGCTAACTTTATTAAGCTTGGTATTGGAAAAAATATCAGATGGGTAGAATTACTTGGGGAGGTTTTCTTCCCTGAAACGCTTTAAATACTGCATAAGTTTTCCGTTCCTTAAGTTTTGAAATAACTCATTTACTAGCAGTCTGATCTGTTTGGTGGGTACTTTTGTGAATACTGTTTCTAGAGTCTTTCATAATTAGTAGAATACTTTCTTATTATCCCTTTTCTGTTTTTGATAATTTATCATTTCTGATACAATAGAACATTTTAACAATGTTTTCTAAATTATTAGCACATATTATGTGTAGCATTAAAATGTTCACAGAGAGTTACGTATTTATAGAATAATGTGAAAGAAAAATGTACAAAGCAGATCATAGAAATCTATATAGAGGATGGTAATTATGAAGTAAAGAAGTAAGCATTAGACAAAGTAAAGCTCCTAGGTTTCAAGAGTCAGGATTTTCTGCTTCAACAGATTACTAACTTTGGTTTTCTCATGTGTAAAATGGGGATAACAATAGGGCCTGACTTGTAAGGTTATTATGAGGGTTTAATAGAGGCTATGTGTGTAGAACCGTATCTGTGGCCCATGATGGATGTGATGATGATCATGATGATGATGATGACGGTGACGGTGGTGGTGGTGGTGGTGGTGGCGACAGTATAGTATCTCCAGTGTTGTAGCACACTGCTTGGTACACATTCTGATTTTAGAAAAATTATTGGTAAATAAACTGTTGTTTTTCTTTATTTTATTTTATATATATATTTTTTTACTTTTTGGCATAATACTTATCAAAAAGACTTCAGTCTTTGAGCTATAACTTTCTGACATATTGATGTATTTGTGTTGGTTAAGAGAAAGATTTTTCTAATCAGATAGACTAGGAATTGGATCCTGGATGAAACATTTACTTGCCCTGATACCTTTTAGAGGCTATATACATAGCCTGTTTCCTCATTCCTCGAGTGTGGATAAAGCAATAGTAATCTAATAGAGCTGTTGTAGACATTAAAAGATATAACCCATGTAATGTGCTTACAAATGCTGGCACAATACAGGTCCTCAATACATGTCAGGTATTATTATTTTCTTTGTGGTCTAGCTGTTAAAAGGGGACAGTTATTCTGAGACACAATGTAAAAAGAATGGTATAGGCAAGGTATAGGAACCTGGAATGTTCTGAAAAATTGGCTTATCCACGAAGGTTAGCAATCTAGAATTGATGTGATATATATTTTTATTATGTTTCTGACTTTAAATTATTGCATTTTGGGAGTACTTAACTGTAATAGAATATTAATGTCCCCTAAGTCACCAAGTGCTCTTTGCTTTCTTTTTACTCTTTCCACCTAGATGTGCTTACTTTTCATTCTGAAAATAGACTATAAGTTGTGTCTTGATTTATGACTTATAACAGAAGCTACTAAAATATCTTAGGTTGTTTTTATTTTACATTTTGCTTTAGAGGTCTTAATTGTAAATATGGTATAAAAGGAAGATTTTTTAAAGGTAGAACTCAGGATGTTAAAATGAAAAATAATTGAAACACGTTCTTGTTTTAGACCTAAGTTTCTATGCAATAGGACTAGATTTTAAAATGAAGGTGGCCATGAGCATGACAATTTTTTATAATCTACTAGTTCATGACTGATTGTTTCTGTGGTCAGTACTTAGTATTCAGAAAACTCTTTACTACTTCCTATCTTTTAGCAGTTCAAATTTATTCAAATATCGTATATACCTAAAAAATGAATAAGAAATAAGTGCATATTGCACTTAGGATTTTAATATACAATAATTGTTGGCATTTTAAATAATTTATTTTTGCCACCTCCTCCTCTCAAAACAAGCAAACAACAACCCTCAAAATCCAATACTTTCCATTAAGAGAAGCTATTTAAGTTAAATATAAAACATAAATATACAAACATGTTTTAAGGAATGGTATAACACTCTGTGGTTTCCCAAAGACCAGACTGAAAATATATATGAGATTAATTAAGTGGTTTGGATGAATTAAAAAATAGATATTAAAGGTTCGGGGTAGAAAATTGCTAGGCCAATTTGTATCAATTTGTATTTATTTCCAAAGTAACCACATTTATCACTAAAATTAACCTGTTGTAGGATTTCATATGAAATTTACATAGTGTGAGATTTTCATGTATATATAGTATATTAATTATTTTTAAATAAAGTCATAATTTAAAACATTCTTTGGGGTACTATATAAATGGCTCCATAAAAGAACAATTGTAATGTGCAGATTTAGGATTATCTTCTCATTTTAAGGTCAGCTGATTAGAAGTCTTAACTGTATCTGCAAATCCCTTTTGCCATGTAAGGGATGAAGTTCATGGAGATCTGAATGCTACCTACTGCAATTGTTTATATACACAATCTCATGTAGGTATAGGTTTGTATAACTCTGCATCTGTAGTATATATCTGTACAACAATTTCCAAAGCAATATGAATCAGGTTAGGTATCAAAAGACAATTCTGGCTATAACAAGTACCTGCCTTGTGACTGGGCAAATTCTGAATTCCAAGCCTCAATTCCCTTATTTGGCAAAAATAGAGACCGTAGCTTCTACACGACTTGTCTTTTTGGCATATGTAATGATCAAAATAAAAATGAAGCAATATACAGGAAATGATTTCAGAACCTGAAAACTGCCTTACATTGTCTGTTTTGGTTGTAGCTTCAAAATCTTAATTTGTCTTTTATACCTTTATAGAATCAGGCAAAATTGGAAGTAGTGACAATTTCACTTTTTCTATAATCTTCTGTTGGTTGTGTTTGTATATTTTACTGTACATATTAAGATGTCATGAAAACTCTTGATGACAATTATTTTGAAAGTGAACAGAAACACTAAAAATCGATGACAAATCTGATATATAGATAGTGATGTGTGAGAACCGAAGTGATGATCAAAATATGAACAGTCCTATATATTAAAATGAGTATATTTATATCCGATGTCCCCATATTTCCCTGATTTCTCCCATTGTTTTCACCTCCAGTTGATATCTAGAAGTTGTTGGCTTAGAAAATTATTTTTTGTCCATACAAATTTAGACAGTTAAGAAGTTAGTCATTCATCATCATGAAAAAATTGTCACCTCTAAAAGAATAAGGCATCTTCTCTCTTGCTATGTTTCTGTGACCCAAAATTTCAGCTTTTTCTGGTTCCAATGCCAGTTTACAAAAATTAGATTAACTTAAATTTCCCTTAAAACAGTATCAGTTGCACTATTTAAAATGTTTTAGCCAATATTATGGAATTGTTTCTAGAAAATCATGTTTGATTTTGTTTCTAAAAAGCTTAGTTTCAAAATCATATGTGGACTATAACTTATTTTTGAATTAGTTTTTTTTTTTTTTTTAAGACAGAGTCTCACTCAGTCTCCAGGCTGGAGTGCAGTGGCGTGATCTCGACTCACTGCAGCCTCCACCTCCCGAGTTCAAGTGATTCTCCTGCCTCAGCCTCCTGAGTAGCTGGGACTACAGGCGCCCGCCCCAGCTAATTTTTGTATTTTTAGTAGAGATGGGGTTTCACCATGTTGGCCATGATGGTCTCGATCTCTTGACCTCCCGATCCACCTGCCTCAGCCTGAATTAGCAATACTTTGGTTATACCTCTCAATGTAAGAATTAACTAAGATTCCAACCCAAAATGCAGTGACATTATTCAGATTTTCCCTCTGGGAATTATAAATATATATTTATACAAAAGTTATTAATATTTTATTATAAAGGAATATACTTAAATAAATTAGAATAAATACATTAAATTACCTCTTCATTTAGTGATATAGGTTACATACTCATTGCTATGAAAAAATAAATGCATTTGGAAGTCAAATTTATAAGCAGAAAAACAAAAACATAAAATTGCTGCTAAAATAATTTCTGTCTGTTCTTTGGGAAGTGACATAGATCACCTTAAACTAATTTTTTTTTTTTTTATTTCTAAGCAAGTTATTTATTTTGTTTTGTATTTCCCATAATTCAAGAGTATCTTTTGAAATATTTAAAATGTTACTACTGATAACAGCTACATAGTAAACCAATCTAGGGTTGGAGGTTTCAGGTTTCTGATTTAACTTTAATTGAGAATATGTTATAAATTATGTCAATTGATTTGGGGATAATAAAAGGCTTGAAGAACTCTTCCAGGATGAATTGTTTCTGCAGTCAATTACTATGCCCAACGCCTCGAATATAAGCCCAGGCAATTGGAACATACCAACTTTAACAGGGACTTCTTAGGTTTGTTTATGTTGGCATTATCAATGTGAGAATATGCATTTTAATATGTAATTGCATTATAAAGATGATGTTGAGGTCATTTGGAAATATTAGGAATATAAACCATCAGTCCGTACTGGTTAATAGGAGAACTTCATATTTATGCAATGTAGCATGAATCAGCCATTTTATTTGATTCAGAAAATCTTAGAAAGATACTGACAATGAGGAAGATACAATTTTAAAATGTAAGCCTTATTCACATAGTTTAATAGTCCCCTGACTCTCCTACAAAAGAAAATTAAAGCAAATTGAATAGATGACTCATTTGGTTGTACTCCAGGAATTTACACACTGTTCTTTCTTTTGTTGGAGTAATAACAAAGGTGTGTAATAAAGCAAAAGATATTGCTGCATCTTTTAAATTTGCTATTCCAGAAATTAAAGTGGAAACCACTTTAGGAAACCTGTTAATATATGTTTATAATTAAAACTGGGTTTCTTTGGCATTACTGCTCTTTTGGGAAGTTGGCTTATATGTATTCTACATTAAGTTCATTTTATTATGTATCTACATAAACTTATTATTGTTACTCAGACTGCATCTATGAAGCCACATGCAGAAAACTCATGTGTAGTCAAAGAGTATTTACGACTTGCATTTTGGGTTATTAGACTACTATGTTTAGATGATCTGTTGGTTCTTTTATAAAATATAAAGCATTATCACATTGGTTGTCTTTTTACTCATACATTACCTTGTTTTAAAACACAAAGTAAGTTATAAAGGATATAGACTGTTCACCACTTTGGTATGTCTCACAGTGCTTACAAAAGTACTTTATTTATAGGGTATACTTGATAGACCAACTGAATTCCCAGAAAACTTTTGTTAATATTTTTATAACACGCTAGATAATAGTATAAGAAAAATGTCAACATTTCAAATAATGATATCTACAAACTAAAATAAATATAGTAAGAATATGCAAGTTTCCAGAAAAATAAACAGATTTATAGTAATCTAACCTGTTAAAAGCTAAAATAATAGAAGTTTTTAAAGAATGGGCAATAGTTAATGGAATCCAAAAAAATTAGAGTACCTATGCTCATGATATTCTTTTTGAAGTAAAGGTTGCACTTTAATCATTTTGCATAAATAAGTGCCTCTTCTATTTATGAAAATATTGATAGCTATAGTTATTCCCAGATTTTTATTGAATAGTCAGGTTCACAGGGCAAGAGAACATTGTATAGCAAGACATTCATCTTCCTTTAGAAATTTGAGGGGGTGTGTGTGTGTGTGTGTCTGTGTGTGTGTTTGTTGTGATGGCCTTAAACTAGAATGGTGGTATCATCAGAATCTTTTTTTTCAGACTAATTCCATTTTTGTTCACACTTGAAGCAAATCCAAACTAATGATATTTTCTTTTAGATAGGTAAAGCAAGAATCATCACAAGCATGGCTTTTCTGTCTTTTTTTTTTTTTTTTTTAATTAACTCTCACTTGCAGAGTCAACTTAGGCAAGTGGATAAGTGACTTAGGGAACAGGCAAGATATATGCTTCTGAGCTACTCATTGCTAGCACCTTTTTATCACATGGAAAAATATTTAATATGTTAATTTGGTGCCTAGAACATTTTAAGAAAAAATATCCCCAGAAGAATTTTTCTATATAATTATAAGGCATTCTTTGAAAACATTATTTTTGGTCATTTTGTAAGATAATTAAATACTTGCTTGGATTATTGGAAATGATATTTGCATTCTTTCTGCTTGAGATGACAATACTAGCAATATATTTATGCCCACTCTTTCCTCAAACAATTCAGATATATCACATATGATTAGAGTGAAATGAAATCAAAATTTCCTAAAGGACCACATTTTGCCATGCCAATCTGTGATAAGATTTCTTGTATCTATACCAGGTTCTACTTTGATATTTTCCCAGGTCTGTTTTCCTTTCTATGTTTACTCCAGTTTTCATTTCGGTATTTACCATACTAGAGGTCATAACCTTCACAATTGATGGCATTACTTATTCCTTATTTACTAATCTAATAGGAAATGATTGAAAAGGGCATTCAATTTATCTACTCACTTTTTATTAAGAGATGTTTTGGGGGGCAATGAATGTATTCCCAGGATTCAAACACCTTGTCCTTTAATTTGCCAAACTTCACTGTTTAAGTAAATGATCTACATTCTGACTGAATTAATTGAACTCAGGGAAGGATGTACAAAATGTTGTTCCTATATTTTCTCACATATTTCTGTAAGGTCCAAACTGTTGGAAAGCAATTAGATTCTGAATTACTCAGTGACTGTTGCAATACCTGTTCTTTGACCTCATACAATCTCTCCTTTTCTCTCCTGTTAACTTTCCTCCCACTTTCTCCTACCCTTCTATTCAGCAAACATAATTTTTCCCCTTTCTTTAACCACTCTCCTTCAAATCTTCAACTCTCCTGATCCACTGGTTTTGAGCTGCTCCCACTTGGTAGTAGTTCGAGCGTGGTAATAGTAGTTTAATCTTTAAGTCATAGAAACATGGTTTGGTCAGTGTACTGAGAACAGGTTCATATCCTAGATATGAACTCCCAGGGATACATAATTCAAAAAGTATGATATAAGAATATAGATTTTTAATTCCATAATGGTAACTATAATCTTTAAGGATACAAAAAGAGATATGAGAATTCTAGTGAATTCATTCATACACTCGGAAAAGAGGAGTTTAGTTGCGTGAGTTGAATGTTGAATGGTAGGAAGCTAAAATGGCCTGACCACAGTTGGCTACACCTGCTCCACAGACTGTGCTGCAGTTCCTGTTCTCTCAGATAGTGCTTTGTCTGGGCAGTGCCATGGTTAGTCTTTCTACTTTTCAGAATTTGGTGCTTTAATGGCTGAATAACCCCATTTCCTCATCCTGTTCATCCACCAAAACATTTTCATTTGGCACATTCTTTCTTTAGATATAGTAATAGATTCCCTTAGTTTCAAGTCAGTTCTAGCTAGTCTAAAAGTCAATCTTTTCAGTCCTGAGATTTTACAATTTAGCCATCAGAGGGCAAATTCATTTTTCAATTTACAGGTTACCGGGATTCTCAACCCATTTAAAATTGCAATCATACATGAACCATGTAAGCCATTAGAGGGCCAAAATGTTAAAATTTAAGTCTTGTGTTTGTTATCAACCCATTTAAAATTGCAATCATACATGAACCATGTAAGCCATTAGAGGGCCAAAATGTTAAAATTTAAGTCTTGTGTTTGTTATCAACCCATTTAAAATTGCAATCATACATGAACCATGTAAGCCATTAGAGGGCCAAAATGTTAAAATTTAAGTCTTGTGTTTGTTATTTATTTCAGAATAAAATTGCATATTTTAAAAATATTATTTGTGCTTGTACATTTAATATCAGTAATATGTTGTAATAAATCATGTATCTAATTAAATACTTATCTGACCAAATTTGGGGCAAATTTGGGCACTAGAGATGACATTTATCCAAAATTCTTGCTGTATTGAATATACCTGTTTTGCACAATTTATGACATACAGGCAGATATGTGTGGTAATATTTTAATCAAATAAATGGTTCATTTAAAACATTATACTCCACATATTTAAACTATCTTAGACTGAAAACACAGACTGTAAAATGTTTATCTTGATTTGTGAGCAGGATGGAGCAGCAATAACAGTAATATATTGGTTCTTAATAAATGAAACCAAATTTCCCATAGCTACATGAGAGCTATCCTTAAAAGTACTTGCCCAGGGAGGCTTGTTCCTTTCTTCCCCCCAAATGTACCACAATTATTGAAATGGTGTTGTAAACACTTTTTGGAACTGCTTTTAAAACCACGGGATAAAAATGAATACTGTCTTATGCTGTAGGTATCTTCTATCCTAAAACTGTTTGCTTAGCTTTATCTTTGGTTGACTAGATATGACACTGAGAGATGTTTTACTCCTTCCAAAAATCATACGTCACCTCAAATAACCAAAATCTGCCACCATTTAGGTTCTTCAATATATCCTGGCACAGTATATGAAAGCAATAGCAAAAAGGAATTTCTTGCTTTCAAGTCAACTTCTGTGTAGACTGAATCACCTGATGTGATGCAGGTGACCTGGATTTAGTTATTTACAATTATGAACAGAACTGTTCTCTGGCCTTATAGATTACATATCATTAGCAAAAACTGCTGCATTTGGAGTCTAAGGAAAGGAGAAGATGCATTAGTTAGAGAAAACCAGGTGTAATTTCAGAATTCACTGTCTCCATTTGTATTGCATGCACTGGAGCTGGCCCTCTAAACCTACGAATTCTGGGGTTCCCATGTATACCAGAGCCATTTTTTGGGTGTGCAGAAGACTCTTTGGCTGTGTGAAGGATTCTTGTAATTGGTCTGAGTTTTCTGTGTGTGAGATTTCTGTGTAAACCTTCATTTCTTGTGGCTACTATACTAATTCTCTCCAGCAGCCTGGTAGAGAAAGAAATGGTTGGAGTATTTTACCAGGATTCCCAGCACTTCTGCACTTTGCACTAGCTTTTTTTTTTTTTTTTCCTGAGACGGAGTCTCACTCCATCACCCAGGCTGGCGTGTAGTGTTACAATCTCAGTTTACTGCAATTTCCGCCTCCTGGGTTCAAGTGATTCTCATGCTTCAGCTTCCCAAGTAGCTGGAATTACAGGCACATGCTACCAAGCCTGGTTAATTTTGTATTTTTAGTAGAGATGGGGTTTCACCATGCCATCCAGGCTGGTCTCGAAGTCCTGACCTCAAGTGATCCACCTAACTCGGCCTCCCAACATGCTGGGATTACAGTCGTGAGCCACTGCACCCAGCCTGCACTTGCATTTGAGTCACAGAAAGGTAAGAACCTAATGGAAGTTCTGGGACAGAGGTGTGGAAAGGGGGTGCAGGGTTAAAAGTATATAGAACCTTAAAGGGTGTCTGTATAATTTCACAGTACAAAATATCATTATATTTAATATTGCTAGAGATAAATGGGCCATCTGCTTTGATTTGGAAGCATTTTCTTTCATATGCAGATCCATATATTCATAGTATTCACTTTAACAGAATTTGGGAGATGATTTTTAATGAGGTACTTAAAAAGATATGAAGCAAACATGGATCACAGGTAGCACAATGGTATACAAATTACTATAAGGAAATGGAAATTGTACAAATTAGAACTAATGTGGGGCAGACATTAGAAAGATTGTTTTCTCTCCCGGGTGCAGTGGCTCATGCCTGTAATCCCAGCACTTTGGGAAGTCGAAGCAGGCAGATCACTTGAGGTCAGGCGTTCAAGATCAGCCTGGCTAACATGGTGAAACCTCATCTCTACCAAAAATACAAAAGTTAGCTTGGTGTGGTAGTGGCTGCCGGTAATCCCAGCTGCTCAGGAGGCTGAGGCAGGAGAATAACTTGAACCCGGGAGGAAGAGGTTGCAGTGAGCCGAGATCGTGCCACTGCACTTCAGCCTGGGCAAGGAGACTCTGTTTAAAAAGAAAGGGGGGGGGGGGAGAGAGAGAGAGAGAGAGAGAGAGAGAGAGAGAGAGAGAGATTGTTTTCTCAAGTTCCTGAAAGCCAAATAAATAGTATTTCAAGAATTAAACTCCGAATCATCAATTTAATGATTAGAAGAAAATGAGTATAGTTTGTTAGATCTAAGATTACATGAAAGAAGAAATAAGAGCACTGCATTTATCTGATTGTGGTAGGCAGAAAAATGGTCCTGCAAAGATGTCCATGTCCTTCCCTGAACCTGTTCTTCCCTGAATAAAAGGGACTGTGTAGATGTGATTACGTTACAAATCTTGAAATGGGGAGATTATCCTGGATTATCTGCTGGGCTCAATGTAATTACAAGGATGCTTGTAAGTGAAAGAGGTAGGCAGGAGATTTGAAGAAGGAAATGTGATGGAAGAAGAGTCAGAGTGATCATTATGCAGAATATTCAGCTGGTCACCACTGGCTTTGTGGGCAGCTTCTAGCAGCTGTTGAAGGCAAGGTAACAGATTCTCTCCTAGAGTGTCCAGAAATAAATGCAGTTCTGGAATAGGACACTAAGACACTGATGGAAGAGCACGTTCCCCACTTACATAATCCTGGCCGTTATTTTAATGCGGTTAGTTAAGATTTTTTAAACATTCATAGAGTGAATTTGTCTGAAAGAACAACTAAATTAGACAGCAATGTGTTTAAGCATATGTTTATCAGTTCATTTAAAAGACATAATAGTGGTGGTCAACTGAATCACGATTTCCTCTCAAAGGTTTGTTTCTTTTGCTGTTTTTTAATGTGAAGCCACACTTCCCAACACTCTGGAAACTTTGTTAAAAATGAACCTTAAAAGGTGCCTATATAATTTCATAGCACTAAAATGCCATTATGTTTAATATTGCTAGAGATAAATGGGCCATCTGCTCTGACTTGGAAGGTTTTTTAAAATAGAGATCCGTATATTCATAGTATTCACTTTAACAGAATGAAAGGCAGCAGCCCAAGTCAGGGGCTTATAGATGAAACTCCCATCTCCCTGGGACAGAGCACCCAGGGGAAGGGGCGGCTGTGGGCACAGCTTCAGCAGACTTAAAAGTTCCTGCCTGCTGGCTCTGAAGAGAGCATCAGATCTCCCAGCACAGTGCTCGAGCTCTGTTAAGGGACAGACTGCCTCCTCAAGTGGGTCCCTGACCCCTGTGCCTCCTGACTGGGAAACACCTCCTGGCAGGGGTCGACAGACACCTCATACAGGAAAGCTCCCGCTGGCATCTGGCAGGTGCCCCTCTGGGACAAAGCTTCCAGAGGAAGGAACAGGCAGCAATATTTACTGTTCTGCAGCCTCTGCTGGTGATACCTAGGCAAATAGGGTTTGGAGTGGACCTCCAACAAATTCCAGCAGACCTGCAGCAGAGGGGCCTGATTGTTAGAAGGAAAACCAACAATCTGGATGGAGAATGAGTTTGACAAATTGTCAGAAGTAGGCTTCAGAAGGTGGGTAATAACAAACTCCTCCAAGCTAAAGGAGCATGTTGTAACCCAATGCAAGGAAACTAAGAACCTTGAATAAAGGTTAGAGGAATTGCTAAGTAGAATAACCAGTTTAGAGAAGAACATAAATGACCTGATGGAGCTGAAAAACACAGCACGAGAAGTTCGTGAAGCATACGTAAGTTTCAATAACCAAATCGATCAAGTGGAAGAAAGGATATCAGAGATTGAAGATCAACTTAATGAAATAAAACATGAAGACAAGATGAGAGAAAAAGGAATGAAAAGGAACAAACAAAGCCTCAAAGAAATATGAGACTATATGAAAAGACCAAACCAAGTTTGATTGATGTACCTGAAAGTGACAGGGAGAATGGAATCAAGTTGGAAAACACTTTTCAGGATATTATCCAGGAGCTCTTCACCAGCCTAGCAAGACAGGCCAACATTCAAATTCAGGAAATACAGAAAATACCACAAAGATACTCCTCGAGAAGAGCAACCCCAAGACACATAATCGTCAGATTCACCAAGGGTGAAATGAAGGAAAAAATGATAGGTGATTTTTAATGAGGTGCTTAAAGAATATGAAGCAAACATAAACTGGAGGTAGTAAAGTGATTCTTATAAGGAAATTCTTATAAGGAAATGAAAATTGTTAAGGTATAGAAATTGTGGGCCGGGCGCGGTGGCTCAAGCCTGTAATCCCAGCACTTTGGGAGGCCGAGACAGGCGGATCACGAGGTCAGAAGATCGAGACCATCCTGGCTAACACGGTGAAACCCCATCTCTACTAAAAAATACAAAAAACTAGCTGGGCGAGGTGGTGAGCGCCTGTAGTCCCAGCTACTCGGGAGGCTGAGGGCAGGAGAATGGCGTGAACCCAGGAGGCGGAGCTTGCCGTGAGCTGAGATCGCGCCACTGCACTCCAGCCTGGGCGACAGAGCGAGACTCCCTCTCAAAAAAAAAAAAAAAAAGAAATTGTGTAAGATGTCAAATGGAATTTTATACTACATAGATCTTGAATATATTTCAGTTATATGTATTTGAGGAATTGCAACATGTGTAAGCTACAAACAATTATAAAGTTAATTTTTTTAATGCCTTTTCTTTCTTTCTTTTTTTTTTTTTTTTTTTTTTGAGATGGAGTCTCTGTTGCTCAGGCTGGAGTGCAGTGGCATGATCTCAGCTCAATGCAACCTTTGTTCAAGCAATTCTCCTGCCTCAGCCTCCCGAGTAGCTGAGATTACAGGCATGCACCATCATACCCAGCTGATTTTTGTATTTTTAGTAGAGACGGAGTTTTGCCATGTTGGCCAGTCTGGTCTTGAACTCCTGACCTCAAGTGATCTGTCTGCCTCCGCTTCCCAAAGTGCTGGGATTATAGGCGTGAGCCACCGTGCCTGGCCATAAAATGCCTTTGCATATGATAGCTCTTTAACTATGGTCAAATGGTGAGGTATTAAAAATTATTTTTAGCTGAGTCACTGGCAGTTAGAGACATTGTCACCATAGAGAAGGCAAGAGAAGAGGCACTCACATGGCTTTCTTCCTAGTGTTACTGTGCACTCTTGGTATTCAAAAACTGGTATCTACCCAGTGAAATCAAATGAAAGATTACCAGCATGTGGCTTTTATTACATTCCTACTGTGTTGTAATTCTAATCAGTATTATTTTATTTGGTCCTCACTAGGTTCACAAGTGATTTATCTACAAGGTTCTTATTACGTCAGTATTTGTTTTCCACATGCCTAGAGTTATGAAGTTTCTCATGGAGGCAAAAACTTTTAAAAGGATTGAAATGGTAACTAGTGAAGAGAGGACTAATAAAGTTAGTTGTCATTTAAACAGCACTCTCTGTTTAACACAATAGCTTGAACCTGTGTATTGTTGATTTTTCTAACCAATGATCAGATATAGTAAATTTTGAAAAATACAAAATAAATAGAATGTTAACCCACAACAATAGGAATTCAAATGACAATGATAAAAATGGCAAAGAATTAAAAGCAGTCCTTGGGATAACTGGTGAAAATCTGTAATACTGTTTTTCAAAATGACCTGTAGGTATGTACTGTCAGACTCATCACTGATGTGGAAAATATGTTATTGTACATTTTTGGCAGGCAAAATAACCCAAATTTCTTCCTCTTCAAGCAATAAAATTTTTATTCCTTGTTCTGAATACTAAAGTAATTTTAATTTTCATAAGTATTAGCTGAAATAAACTTGCTTTCAGTTTTTCGTTCAAGATAAGTTCCAATCAAACTTATTTTTACCATAGATATCTTTGGTAGATTTATTGTTTAAAATTTCTTTATCTTAGAATTAGTTATCTTTGGATAATATTTTTCTTGCAAACATACCCCATTTACAGATGAGAATGTCACAAGTTTGTGAGTTTAAGTTATGGACTTGATGTTACACATGAAATAAGTCTTCAGAGCTCAAGCTTTGCCCTACCACCTGCCTTTCTCCCAGTGCTGATACTCATGGTGACACAAAAGTGTGTCACATGGAACTGGTTCACATGGAACTTCCTTCCCTTTTGATTGGTCACAGCAGCTATTCACATTTGTTGGTGCCCATAATTTAACATGATTCACGTTGGTTGGTGCCCATAATTTAACATAATTCACATTAGTTGGTGCTCATAATTTTGATTGGGTGCAGCAGCTATTCACATTGATTGATGCCTGTAATTTAAAAGTTGTTAAGTATGTTGGCTATCATCCCTTAGTATTACCTCTAAGAAGTACCCTACTCAAAGTCTGCCTGATACAAAAATCTACTTTTCCTGCCCCAATACGTATGCTGTTTGTATACTCATCAGGGAAACAAAACTAGCATGCCATCTTCTATAGTGAGAAGTGAGAGAGGAATTGTTAAAATTTTATTTATTTCATTGTTATTATTTTTTGTGGGCCATTGTAACACATTGTATTTCTTTTTTTGAAATCACATTTTTAATTTTTATAGATATAGGGCTATAAGTGCAGTTGTGTTACATGGATATACAGTGTAGTGGTGAAATCTGGGCTTTTAGTGTACCCATCACTTGAATAATGTACATTGCACCCAATAGATGGTATTTCTTCTATCACTCTCCTTCTACCCTCCCATCATCTGGAATCTCTAATATCTATTATTCTACCCTGTATGTCCATGTGTACCCATGTTTAGCTCTCAAGTGAGAACATGTGGTTTTTGATTTTTGGTTTGTGAGTCATTTCACTAAAGATAATAGCTCTAACCTCCATCCATGTTGCTGCAAAGACATGATTTCATTTTGTATGGCTGCATAGAATCCCATGGGGTTGTGTGTGTGTGTGTGTGTGTGTGTGTGTGTGTGTGTGTAAGTAACCTATGTACACCACATTCTGAATCTAACCATCCTTTGACAGACACTTGGGTTGATTCCATGATTTTGCTGTTGTGAATAGTGTTGTGATGAACATAACAGGGCAGATGTCTTTCTGGTAAAATGATTTATTTTCCTTTGAGTGGATACCCAGTAATGAGATTGCCGTATCAAGTGGTAGTTCTATCTTTGACTTTTTAAGAAATATCCAGTGTCTTCCTTAAAGATTGTACTAATTTACATTTCACCAATGTATAAGAATTCCCCTTTCTCTGCATCTTCACCAACATCTGTTTTTTTTAATTATTATTTTATTTTTTAATAGAAGTCATTCTGACTGGTGTAAGATGTTATCTCATTATGGTTTTAATTTGAATTTCTCTGATGATTAGTGATATTGAGCCTTTTTTTCATATGTCTGTCACCTGCTTGTATGTTTCCTTTTTAGATATGTCTGTTCATGTCCTTTGCCCACTTTTTAATGGCTTTTCTTTTTCTTATTGAGCTCTGTTTGCATTCCTTATAGTTCTGGATGGTAGCCTTCTTTTAGGTACATAGATTGCAAATATTTTCTCTCATTCTGTAGGTTGTTGTTTACTGTGTTGATTATTTCTTTTGCTATGCAGAATATTTTTAGTTTTTTTTTTAGATTCACTTCTATCATCCACATGCTATTGTTGCTATAAATTTTACTAAATTATTTAATGTTTTAATTGGAAATAATCTTAGAGAACATTCTATTTCAGATCCAATACTCACTTTGCAGATGAAGAAATTTGCATGCAATAGTTGATAAATGATAAATGCAACCTAGTGTTCAATACTAAGTAAACATATATACTTTTGTTCTAACATCACCTCTAATAGGTTAGTATCATCTCCTTTCGATAGATGAGGAAAATGAGAACTTCAGTAACTTTCTCAAGGCCACCTAGCTTATCGTCAGCAATGATCCCTGAAAGGATCTTAAGAACTAAAGCCCAATTCATTATTTTGCTTAAACTATGTATTTCCTACATAGATGAAAATAGACGGCTTGGGTTGCTCAAGTATACACAGCTGGTTAGTGACATACCCAGGGCCATTACTTAGTGTTTGTCAGTGAGAGGTCTTAAAAGAATGTCTAAGCTTGTAGATAGATTTCGGAGCAGATAATACTGCAAGAAGAATGATGCTATAAATTTATTATCTCAAAATCCTGCTAAGAGTTAAATTAGATAAAAATGTGCAAACAGCACTAATAAGAGCATACAGTTTCCTGGAAACATCTCTCCTTGCTGACAAATAGACATCTTTTTAATACCCTAAAAAACTAGTTTAAAGGAAAATAATGGGGGATGGATGCTGGTGCTGAGAAGGACTAGAGCAGTGCTGTCCTATGCAATAGCGATTGACCATACATGGCTATTAATTACTTAAAATGTGGCTAGTCCAAATAAATATGTGTCGTGAGTGTAAAATACACTGGATCCCAAAGACTCAGTACCAAAGAAGAAAACTATATCATTAATTTACATATTGGGTGTATGTTAAATGTTTCTTTAAATAACTTAATTACATTGATTATATGTTTAAATGATAAGTAAATTATTTTATTAAAACTAACTTTACATGTCAGTTTTCCTGTTTTCAATGTGGCTACTAGAAAATTTAAAATTGTCTACACAGTTCAGTTTATATTTCTTTTCTTTTCTTTTCTTTTTTTTTTTTTTTTTTTTGAGACAGAGTCTCGCTCTGCTCTGTCACCCAGACTGGAGAGCAGTGGCGTGATCTCTGCTCACTACAAGCTCCGCCTCCTGGGTTCACGCTATTCTCCTGCCTCAGCCTCCCAAGTAGCTGGGACTACAGGCGTCCACCACCACGCCCGCCTAATTTTTTTTTTTTTTTTTTTTTTTGTATTTTTAATAGAGACTGGGTTTCACCGTGTTAGCCGGGATGGTCTCCATCTCCTGACCTTGTGATCCGCCCACCTCGGCCTCCCAAAGTGCTGGGATTACAGGCGTGAGCCACTGTGCCCGTCCTCACTTTGTATTTCTATTGAACAGTGCTGGGCTAGAGTATGAGTGAACAGGGCGAATATTCGAATTAGAAGTAGAAAACAAGGCCAGGCGCGGTGGCTCATGCCTGTAATCCCAGCACTTTGAGAGGCCGAGGCGGGTGAATCACGAGGTCAGGAGTTCGAGACCAGCCTGACCAACATGGTGAAACCCCGTCTCTACTAAAAATACAAAAATTAGCCGGGACTGGTAGCGCGTTCCTGTAATCCCAGCTACTCAGGAGGCTGAGGCAGGAGAATCACTTGAAGCCAGGAGGTGGAGATTGCAGTGAGCCAAGATCACACCATTGCACTCCAGCCTGGGTGATAGAGCGAGACTCTGTCTCCAAAAAAAGAAAAAAAAAAAAAGTAGAAAACATATGTCCATGGAATATTTTTGTTTGCAGATTTAAAATATGAATAATATAAGGATCACTATGTTTTAAACAGCTAGGTAATAGCATGCGGTAATTTAATAGTATTCTTTATGTTATTTTAGGACTAAACTTTATTCATCTCTGTGAATTATCAAATAAATGATTTTCCTATGGTTTAGCTATATGCAAGATTTAGAAGTTTAAGTACAGTTATGTGCATGATTGGTGCTAAATCTTTTAAGTGAATGCAAAACCATACTACAGGTGCTCATTTACCTCAACAGCATACCCATCTAAAGTGACTACTAGATATATCAAAGACAACTCAACTTCACTAGGAAGGAAATAAGTGGAAATTAAAATTGTTTGAAGTAGCCTCTACCACCAGTCAGTAAGTCAAGAAATAAAAGTTTCATAATGAAAATTAATGTTATTCTGGGCATGGATTGCTCTAGACATTGTAAATTGGTTCAAATGTTCTGGTGGAGTGGTTGATAGCAGGCATAAGAATTTCAGGAATTTAATATAATAACTAAATGTAAAACATAACATTGAGACATAAATACATTAAGCTAACTTACTACAGTGGGTAAGAACACAAATCTCGGGGTGAGGATGCCTGGGTTAGACAACAAGATCTTTCATATACTACATGTGTAACTTTGAATTACTTACCTAGCCTCTCTGTAACTCAGTTTCTTCATTTGTAGAAATAAATAAAGAATAGTATCTACCTCATAGAGCTGTTATAAGGATTAAACAAGTTAATATTGATAAGGTTTTTGGAACAGTTCCTGGCACATAGTAAATTACCTATCTTATTTTTAAGTCAATCAAAATATTTGCTAAGATATTTGTACCTTTACAAATCTATAATATTGCATGTAATATAAAAATCAAAAGTGAACATTTAAATGAATAAGGTGTACCTATACTATGAAATAATATGCAGTCATTGAAATGATGTGAGCTGTATTTACTGACATGGAAGAGTGCTGCTGGTGTACGAAGAGAAGAAATTAGATCATATAACAACATGGTGTGTAATATTATTCTATTTATGTATAGTCACAGAAAGATGACTGGAAATATGTGAACATAATTCCATTTAAAATGGAATTTATATTTAAAGAAATATGCTTGTTTTCATTTTTCAAAATGACCCTCAATTATGTTTGTCATCAACAATGTATTTTAAAATGTAACTCACAGCACATTAGTTATTTTCTTCAGTAATGAATCGTGTCCTTTTTGAGTCAGCAGATGGTTAAGTGGATTACTACTGTTAGATTGGAGGGATAGCTGGTTGATCTATTAATACTAGTTCAATTCGTTACAATCCACCATAACGTTTAGCTCTTGGAAGGAGAAACAAGCTGCTGCAGGTCAAGCAGGGCCAGAGAACACACATGGAAGGGCTGTTGTCAATTAGACTCCTCTAGACCATGAAGTTTCTACAACACAAACCTGCAGAAAAATCTGATGTACTGTTGCCTCAAGAAACGTGCTTGGGGAAGAAAGCTGTTATTCTTGATAAATAATTGTAGCAAGACATGTTTATAAATTTGGCAGTAGAAGTTTAGAGTATTATTCAGCTCTTAAAAAGAATGTTACATTATATAGTAAAGAGAAGAGAAAAGGGGGCTATAATATAGTTAAAGTCAGGCTATTATTAGCAAGGTTTGTTAGGATTATGGACTAGAGCTGTTAGGTATCTTAAGTAGGAATTATGTTTATTAAAACAATGATTGAATAAACTTCTTTATGTCCATAATCTAAGAGGTAATTAAATGTGATTTTTATTTAACAAAACATGAAAGAGGTTTCAAGTGTAACACTGCTAAACAAATATTAGATGTATGAATCTTGTACAAGTTTTGATGGTACTTTAAATATATATTTTGCCTTCAGTAGAAATTGAAGACCTTCTGTGTGTTGGTTAATTCTCTGGGTACCATGGCCAAAGAGGGAAACCTAACACATTGAAAAATCATTAATATGTTTCAGAGTATGCATCTTTAATAGACATGCACCTGAAATTCAGTTATTTATTTTTGAATAGGTGTATTGTTTGTTTTTTTGCCACAGAGGAAGATAGAAGACAAAAAAGGATAATCAAGGGAAGATTTTAGATTTCATAAAACCAAAGTGAGACTCATTGAAGATTTTTGAATAAGGAAGCTTAGTAAGTAAGATTTTTTAATAATTATTTTTTAGAATATTGCACAGCACAGGTGGAAAAAAGAGAGGCAAGATGGGTACAGCAGGCCCTGTTAGTGCACCACCTGTATACCCCATGCCCAAGATTTTGGGGTGCCCAGGCTGATGCCCAGCTTCCATACCATTTATATACTTAAAGGCTTTTCCTGGAACAAGGAGAGTGGAAATGAGAGGGAATTACCTCCCTATGAATCAGCCCTCAAGCAATGACTATAGGGATTTGGTGTATAAATGCTCTAGCTGCCATGCTCCAGGTGGTAAAATTCTCTGAAATGTATTTACCACCTTTTCCAAAGTTTGGCTTAGTGGAATTAAGCTCAAGTCACCCTCTGCATTAGCTTAATAATTATTCTTTACTGGCTGTGTTTCCTTTCATGGACAACTTTTCTCCCTCACCATTGCTTTTTTTTACATTTTCCTCTGCTTCACCATTGCTTCAGTACCGGGAATTGAATCTAGACCATCTCTGGTCTATTACTGGGGAACCTGAATGAAACAGCAGCATACTGGCAGGAGATAAGGAAGGTGTTTATCTCATTCATTTAAAATGGTCAGTGCCTGCCTTCCAAGTTTTTATAATATGGATGCAAGCCAAAAAAAAAAATAATCTGAATGAATCTCATAAAAATATTTCAATTAAACAGATGCTGACTCCTTTCTACATGATAGAAACTGTGATAGTTCCTGCAAGGGCAAAAACTAGTGATATACCTCTCTATGTTCAAGGAAAATACAGCTTAATGTTGGGAAAGATGATGAATATAATGGTTGTTATAAGATAGACTGGCATAATATATGAGATCGAATGCAAGAATTACTCCTATTAGATTTCAGACTTTAATGTGATTAGAATTTTTCTCCAGAATTAGTCTTCATCCTGACCTGTCTTTAGAAACTAATAGTCTGTATCTGAGATTATCAGGGAAAAGGGAAAATATAGTTATGTATATTTATGTTAAGAAGATCAATAGCAAAGTTAGCTGAGCTTTGTTACTATAATAATGATGTGGGCACAAAGCATTATAATAAAATTAAAAGCAAATTTTACTGGAAATGTCAATTAGATATTCTCAAATGGAACATAGCATTTCTTTCCACTTATACATATTCAGTTTTTGTCTTCTGTTTCATGATATAAGGTTTGAAATTATTTAGAACAGTGTGAGATGAGTAACTTTTCCAATGGAAAAACACATACAAACAGAGCATCGTATTTGTTGAGATGTGAATAGCTTTACAGTTTTACTGTTTTCCTTTTATTCATATAATTAACTCGCCTGGGACAGAACATGTGGGCAAAATGATACTATGTTACTATCTCTGGCCTCCTGAATATATAGATGAAGAAGTCAAGGCTTACCTGGGAAGTTTGAATCCCAGAGCTAGGACTTAGAAGGCTTAAGATACTATGATAATTTCTCAATAGTTTTTTTAGTACTTGTTGCATGCAAGAGGCAGAAAAAGACTTAAACTAATTCAAACAAAAAGGGAATGCATTATTTTATGCAATTGAAATCATTCTGACTTCAAACACAGGTGGATCCAGGAGCTTAAGTAATATGCCATTAGGACTGAGTCTCACTCCATCCCTTGGTTCTGTGTTGGATTCATTCTCATACAGGCTGTCCTGATACAGAAATATGATGATTATTGGTGGCTCTAGACATACATCTTATTAGTTCCTAGTAGAAAGAGGATGAACTTTTTCTCCGAAGAGTTTCACAAAAATCCTACAGTTAGCATTACTGGTTCTGATGTCCTGGTTGCTTCATCTTGTCATCCCTGAGTTAACTCCAATAGCTATATAAAATGGATAAAAGTTGAAAGCAGGATTCCCCAAGGAACATTTATTAACAGAAGAAAAGGAACGGAAGTCAAGCAGGCAAAACTAAAAATGTACACTGTACTCATCTACCTCAGGAGAATATTCAAGAAAATATTATAATAAAACTTAAATTGACAAGATCAGTTGTTCAAAATATAGATCGGGTTGAGCCAACTATGGCCCTAGGGTCTGAACATCTCTCATAGTCCATTTTGTAAATAAAGTTTTATTGGGACACAGCCAAGCCCATTCTTTCATGTATTATCACTGGTTGCATTTGTGCTATGATGGCAGAGGAGTAATATTAACAGAGACAATAAGAACCTGAAACCTAAAATGTTTATTATTTTAAAAAGCTTGAGGGAGGCTGAGGCAGGGGAATCACTTGAACCCGGGAGGCGGAGGTTACAGTGAGCCGGGATCGCGCCACTGCACTCCAGCCTGGGCGACAGAGCAAGACACCGTCTCAAAAAAAAAAAAAAAAAAAAAAAGAAGTTGGTGACTCCCGATATAGAGAATTAAGGGAAAGGAGTAGAAATAAATGAATGACTAGAAGAGTAAATGAAATTTGTATAAGCATCAGTTTTTAAAACAACAGCAAAACAAATATTGTTCTTTTAAAATCTGTGCCAGTAAGCAGTTTTCTTGAATCACCTACTTAAGTAGTTTAGAAAACATTGCTGTGGTTTCATAGGGATCTACTGAGTGAGAGTCTCTCATATGTTTTATGTTGTTCAATCTGTATCTATTCTTAGAAATTTTGAATTAGTTTTTACTTGCTTGAAATATATCAATTTCTTTTTGTACTTGCCTTTGACTAAGTTTTCTTTTTTGAAAATTTTGCAAAAATGCTTGGTTAATTTTCTAGACCTTTTAAAAGAACAAATTTATCATGATGCATAAATATACGTTTTCCTGGCATCTGTTCATTTATTCATATACATTAAAAATGGAGCATAAGCAATACATCATCTCTTTCTGCACCACCTTGTGTCTTGCCCAACTAGGGAGCAATTAATTAGGACATGAACTTTTTTTAAGTGGATCCTACTAAATCATCTGGAGGAGAGCTCAGATATTTTGGTAGACCATTTCTCAAAGTCAGCATCTGGCAACATTGTATTTGGAGCTATTGCTATGCTTTAATTCAATCCTTAAACTCAATCTAAGTCATAGCTTTTATATTGGAAGAGTATCTTATTTTTAAAATTATTGCTATTTATTTTTACCCACGATAAACTAATTTAAGGGTAATGAGTAGTTTGAAAATAACATTTGAGCAACTTTCCATCTTTCTTTGTGGAAAATAGTATGTTCATATGACATTTCCTTGGCAGAATATGCTTAGGATGTCTCAAATCAGGAGGTTTCTATCTTTCTATAGGCAAGGGAACTAATGACATAGGTTACCTGATAATATAATTACAGAAGGATTTCAGTGGTTAAGTATGTCTTCCATGGTGAAATGGGAGACGTTACAAAATAGATTTGTGCTGCAGAGCTCGTAGAATTACATCTGTGTAAGCCAACAAAATGAGCCATGGGAAAAGATGAGAGAATAACTATGTCCCCCAAATGTTTATTTGAAAATACATAAGCCTCCTAAAATGCTTCGTAAGCAATTACAAGAATTTTAAAAATTGAACCACCAGTTTGCTTTGGTATAAGTTATCTAACTGACTGGTTGAAAGTGATATTATAATTTTGAACCAACATAAAATGTTTAAATCTGGAACTCTACCATTTGACACAGTACACGATTTATTATTGTCTAAGGCTGCTCTGTTTATTAGAAATGTAATGTAAACCACGTTTAATTTTAAAATTTCTAGTAGCTACACTAAAAAACATAAAAAGAAATTGTTTGGATTAATTTTAATAGTATATTTTATTTAATCCAATGTCAAAAGTATTCTCATTTAAATGTTTAATAGTATAAAAACATTAATGATATTTATTACATTTTTGTTTTATTTCTAAATATTTGTAAACTGGTATGTATTTTACATTAACAAACATTTAAATCCACATGCTAAATTGTCATCAGAAATACTTTGCTTATATTTAAATTTCATAAAATTTACATTTGAAAAAGGAGATCACATACACAAATTGTTGCTAACATGTTTAAAATTCTTCCAATAGCTAAATTAAATATTATATTTACATTTAAATTAATTAAAAATTTAAAAATACAATTTTAGTTCTTCATTCACACTTGCCATGATATACTTGCTCAGCCACATATAACTAGTGGTGAGCATTGGACTGTGCAGGTGGAGGACATTAATAATCATACAGGTCAAAATTTTCAAATGCTTGTGAGTTATTTGCTTATAATAAAATACATGAAAAGAAATTAGTAAATTGTGCCAATTATAATAAATTATATAAATCTAATTCTTCACACTAAAAATTGACTGGCACGTGTTTTGTGGGCATTTTGGATTTTTGCAAACTTTGTGTCTATACTAGGTGCCTTTCTTCTAAGCACTAGCTCCTCTTCCACAACTACAGAACCTCTGCTACCACTAACTGTGTGTGTTCAGAGATAGGTGGGCTACATTTTGTAAAAGTAGATTTCTTCTGTTGAGGGAACATTTCTCAGAAAAGTGGTGTTCTCCTTCACCAGATAATAAAAATACAACAGTTTCATGTCAAAATTCTGATGGGACCTCAATCTGAAAATACCTGAGCCTTGGAGTTTTTGCCTAAAACTCCATTTCTCTTTGATAATGGAGACAGGAGTTTCTGAACATTCATGATCAACCTTACAACTTCTTCTGTAGCAGAGAAGTGCCTACTTCTTTCCCAGGTTCTATTCCAAGCCAGGGGATAGGCTTTGCTAGAGGCTAGGAGTTAGAGTGAAACCAGAGTCCACAGAGAGCAATCTCTATTTGACATCTCCTGTAAACACATCAGAATAAATACATGTATAGCCATCATCCAGTATGTAGGGGGTATACCTTAATGTTTGTTTGGTTAGACTAGCTTTCTCATGTACCAATGTAGGAAGTTCTCATGGAGATATTATATCACTCTTTAATTCTCAGTTTTCTAAAATTAAGTTCAAATATACTTCCTGCCCAAATATGGATGAGCTGGCCCATCTTACAATAGATCAACTAGAAAATTTATTTCTTCCCTAAAATAAAAAGCAATTCATTGATGACAAAGCATGAATATCAATAAACTATTTTTACTTCAGTTTAAAAGGACTTAAAGACCTGATCCATTGTTACAGAAGTTTGGGGACCTAGCCAAGAATAGAAGTTATGCCAAGCACATTAAAAAAAAAAAAAAAAAAAAGTTGTAAATGTACTGAACTCAGTGAGTATTAAATAAAAGAGAAACAAATAATTTCGAGTTGCAGAATTTCAGCAAATGAAAGTTTCCTACTTAAAACAGGGTATTAGCAGCCAAAGAAGGTGCACATTTTAAATCTTAGAGGGTCCAAATTTCAATGACTTCTCAATACCATTTTCAGTTTCTCTCTAAAGAAGATATATAATGTAGGCACACATATCTTATTGTCCTTTGACTTTTACCCATTGAAAATTATATTATGTGTCCTAGTCTTGCTAAAAAGTACTATCAAAAATTGAAAGAAAACTTGATTACAGATGAATGGATAGATAATTTATAAGTTTACTTTCTGCTCTGAAAGTTAGAAAGTCTCTGAAATAAGGTGGAAACAATGAAAAAGGAGTAATAAGGTTCTGGCAAACAGCTTGATTTTAAGTCAGCATCTAACTTGAAACTGAAATGTAATAGTGAGCAATCATGAAGGATATAGAATCCATCAAATAAAGATTGACTTACTGTTCTGTGCTCAAAAAATAGATGAAACAAACACTTATTCAGTTCTAGAAAACCGTAAGTTTTATGGATAAAATTTCTTTCCAAGAAAAGTAATCAATTCACCTCTCATGGCCAAAACAAAACACATAGTGATTGTAAATCATCTTCATTTAATAATGAAGAGAAAGGCTGTTATTTTTAAATACTCAAGGATGGTATAACAAAAAAAGCATACATTAAGTTTTTTCTTTAATTTATATAAATCTATGGTGGTACAACTGTAATTTTATTACATGGATATATTGTGTAGTGGTGAAGTCAGGGATTTCAGAGTATCCATCGGTGGAATAATGTACATTATACCCATTTAGGAATTTCCCATCATTCACTCCTTCCCATTCCCCCCACCTTTCTGAGTCTACATTGTTTGTCATTCTAAATTCTATTAGGTTGGTGCAAATGTATTTGTCATTACAAAAACTGCAGTTACTTTTACACCAACCTAGTATGTCCATGTGTACACATTATTTAACTCTCACTTGTGAGAACATGCAGTATTTGTCTTTCTGTGTTTGACTCATTTTATTTAAAATAAAGACTTCCAATTCCACTCATGTTTCTGTGAAACACAAGATTTTATTCTTTTCCACGGCTGAAAAGTATTCTGTTGTCTATATATACCATATTTTCTTTATCGAGTTATCCATTGATGGACACTTACATTGATTCCATATCTTTGCTATTGTGAATAGTGTGATAAACATACAAATGCAGGTGTCTTTTTTAATATAACAATTTATTTTCCTTTGCATAGATACCTGGGAGAGGGTTTGTTGGATCAAATGGTAGGTCTATGGCCATAGCACAGTGTGCCTAATCTCATCTAATAAGTTATTTAATGTGTATTGAGTTTCTGGGAAAAAAGAATCTATATTACAATAAGCTATAATACTTGGATTATACTCCTAGTTAAAACATAGGGACATTCGGGTATACAGAAGAGATACTGT
This sequence comes from Macaca fascicularis, assembly GCF_037993035.2. Lineage (NCBI taxonomy): Eukaryota > Metazoa > Chordata > Mammalia > Primates > Cercopithecidae > Macaca > Macaca fascicularis. The sequence goes on along the minus strand of NC_088380.1, from coordinate 88,303,594 downwards.
ATTTAGATACTCAGTTGGATATGAAATTTGACTGTACCAGTGGCACAAGGGACGTTTTCAAAACTCCTCCACTATGAGTTAAAGAGTTTAAAAAAATAGTTGAAATGGGACAGATTTTCAGGTTTAATCTATAGATTAATTTGCTCTGTTCATCAGCATTTTTTAGGGTCTAATCTCAAAAGGATTTGAGATGATTGTGTGAAAATCCTGACCTATGAAATACTAACTTGGGCAATGCAAGCATTTCAAAAAATTAACAACATTACACAGAAATATTTAACAAAACCTTATAGAAAGATTAGGAACATGTCTTTTTGTGTTAATCAGAAAAAAATTGTCTTTACTTTTGTTTCTATGGGGCTGAGCTCTATTTTGATTCTTGTAAATTCTTTCGCTTATAGTCAGGTATAGTTGTCTGAGTATAAACTCTTCATTCAACTAGAATGTAGTTCACAGAGCAAGGACTTTTCTATCTTGTTGACTGCTCTATTCCTAGTCTAAAACATTGCATACAGTAGGAGCTCATTCAGTGTTTTCTGAAACATGTTGAATGCATGCTATCATGTGCAAAATATTGAGGATGTGGAAAATAAAAGCTCAGTGTATATCACTCCATAAATATTTGTGAAAGTCTATTTTATCCAAAAGTTGTGTTTTGGTACAAAACCTGATGGATCCATTAGGCAAGATAAACGTTACTCAGGCAATCAATACAAGCTGGAAAGGAAATGTAGTTGGATGATTTGAGAGCATAGACCTATGTTGGAGGAGGGATGAGGACAACTTTCTGTTAAGTCTTCCCTGAGCTGACTTTTGAACCAAACCATGAAGGGTAAGAGAGTTCACCTAAGAGGGATGATGTGGTGGTGGCAGGGGAGGAGTTTGAATGGGAGTTGAGGCGTGTATACAACAAAGCCTTGTGGCAGGAGGAAATACAGCGCCTTTGAGAAACTGAATGAAAATTTGTGAAGCTGGAGAACAGACCTAACCAGTGAGGAGAGCATTGAAATTTGATGGAGGCTAATGCAGGGGCCAAATCATTTGATCTTTATCTCATTGGCAATGGAAAGACTGGAGAGATTTTATGTTTATGTAATACCTTTAAGGTATGTGCAGGTGTGAGGGAACAATGCAATGGGCATGCTATTAAAGTGGAAATACTGTAGGCATTCTTGATGAATCTAAAAACTAGAGACATGCATTATTTGGTAATAGGTCTATTTTTTATATATACACATACATATATATGTAGACTAACATATATTATATGTATACATACATATATGTAGACTAACATACATATATATAGTAATCTTCCCTTTGTGAAATTCCACGAGTAATAATAATATCTACTAATTAAAATTCTCAGGCTCTGTTCTAATTATTTACATGTGTCAACTGATTTATGCCTCACGTCCTCCAAATAAGAAAGGGATTATTATCATCCTCATTTTATAGATAACTGAGGTACTGCAGGGTTAAATAACTTTTCAAGGCAGCAGAACTTATAACTGGCAGAGCTCCCCAATTCCAGAGTCAGTACGCTCTGAGACGCTGATTTTTTTTTCTTGTTAATGTAAAAGTTATTTACATTTATGAAGACCATATTATAAATTTAGCAAGATTTGTTGTTCATACTTTACTTTAGAATCAGAAGTAGATATTCTTTTATTCACAGGCAATAATAGTACCTACACCGTGATATTTGAACAAGGAAATAAAAGAAAACAACAACAAAAAAATCCCCTAATAGTCTATAATGTTATAAAATTGAATATTTTTTCTATGTAAAAAATTACTATTGAAGAATAGTTTCTTCTATGCTAAAATATGTTTTTATTTTTAATGCTGTGCTTTCTGTTCTCTTCTGTACTTACAGACATTGTAATTATTTAAAACAATTAGAACAAGAATGCAATTCAGTAATTAGGTATATTGAAACAGATTAAGGCTACTTAAGAAAATGTCTCTAGGATAGCCTGCCTTTCATTTCTTGTCTTTTCTAAATTCTTAGACTTATCTTCTAGTATCAGAGTTAGAAGTCCCTCTACTTATAGGTGTATTAAAGTGTGCCTTTCAGAGAATGAATAGGTCCATTTTAGAATTAAGATTAATTACCATGTATATCAGACAGTACCCTGTAGGATTTTTCTAAAGGTAGTTGTTAAAAGCAGTCTATACAATGTTTCAAAAATTTAAAAAATCACTTACAGTATTTTAAAACACAGTATACCTCACGGAATAAGTCACTCAACTATATAAGTAGTTAGGAACATATCCTTACACAAACTTCCTTAAGAGTTAAGCCAATGTGTAGGCAGTGGGAGAACAGCCAGTAAAGAGGGAGAAACCAAATATAAAAAATACAGGATGATGGATAGGGTGCCTGAGAAGAGGTTAAAGGAGATAAAAGTCAGTATATTTTTTGAAAACAAAATAGTAACAATAGTGCTGATAATGCTGCCATTATTTATATTGTGCACACTGTGTGTCAAGCTCTGTATTATATTTATTAATGCATCCAACCCTTACTACTGCCCTATGAAGTAGAGGCTATAATTACATTATCCCTGTTATATTAACAGTGTTCTAGAGCACAGAGAAATTAAGTAAATTTCCCAATGTCACACATGTGAAGAGTGACAGAATGAAATTTAATCCCAGACAGCATGGCTCGACAGTCCTTACTTTTATCTATGATGATAAAGGGCATCTGGTACGTATAGAAAAGTGAAGTCCTTGTCAATCATTTTTACCATCTCCCCAGCACCAACCACAGAGCCCAGTACATAAAAGAGCAAGGGTGAACAGAAGGAAGGGGAGGGATGAATAGTGAGCTACAGATCTATCTATATTATTTGTATGACTCAGTCCAAAATAATAAATTTAAGTTCCTTGTTAAAAAATATTAAGACTTTAAAAATGATGACAGCAGAGCATTAAACCAAGTGCAAGGCCCTTGAAATTATGGGGGACCCTGCATGACTTCACAGGTCATATGCCCATGTATCTGGACCTGGGGAACTGACTTAGCCTTGAAAAAGAGGCACAGTAATTTCTTTTCCTAGAAAAAGATTTCATTGGATTGTAGGATGGTTCTCAGTTATTTACTCCCTCCTATCATGTGACTTTACAATGTATGAAAGTGAGAGTTTCTATTTCCCCATCCCAGTGATGTTGATTTTTGTTAGGAGGCTTATTTAACCAAAGGATGTAAGTGACAGTGTGTTAGTTCCTAGTTAAAGTCCCAGGGCAGTACTAGCTTCAACTTCCACCCTTTTTGTCCACCATTAGAAAAGCATGCTCTGATAGCAAAAGGAAGGAAGGGAGGGAGGGAGACAGAGAGTGAGGCAGCTCTCTTTCTGCTATAAATTGTTTGGGCTTGACCTCAGGCTACAACTTGAGTTTATAACTACTTCATGCATTTTTATCTTACATGGAATGGTCCTCTCATAGTAAATGGCAGAAGTGCAGGAAGCTCACCAAACTGTACAAGCACATTTTAAGATCCCTGCTCATATCACACCTGTTTGCATTCTATTGGCCAAAGTAAGTTAGAGGAACAGCCAAATTTAGTTAGGAGTGTGCTTCCTAAAGAATGGTCTCTTTAGTCCTCATATTCCCAAGGATTAGTATAATTTCCAGTGGTGGTTGGTTATGGAGATTCTAGCCTAATTGCTGTTATTAGTAAAGACAATAAGAATTTAAAGTAACATAAATCTGAAGTTAACATTTTAGATGTATTTTTATGTCTAATTATTTGATCACTATGATATATATCTGTGTGTATAGGTCAGTATTTAATAATAGTCATGAAACTTCAGGGAAACACAGAAGCATGTCTTAAGTAGAAAAGAAAATGGACATTCTTGTATAGTTGCATGACTGATAACCTCAGATTTTATTATGGTACAGTAAAGGACAACCTCGTAGCTTTTGCATAGTGTTGCATATGATTATGATTTCTTATTCAACATGAAATTGAAGATTATATTTCTTTAGTAAAAATGAAATATTCACACCATTATAGAAGAAATCACTTTTCTCATTATGATTCATCATTTATCATGATGAAAAAGCTACAGGAAATATTGAAGATCAGTCTAATATAGTCATTTAGTCATAAATTTGTAGGAAATATAAAATAAACCCTATATGATGCCAGAAAAGGGATTTTTATTCTTTGTTATAGCTGGATCATATTCTATGTATATGTGCTCTAGAGCCATGCTCTGGATATGATTTTTTTTTATCTAGTTTCAGAACAAGTGTCCTGAAGATATATATGTATATAGTAATTAATTTTAGTCACACTAGGATGACTACAATTTTTATTATTAGTTACCTATATTCTCTAATTTGAGGATGTGACTACAATTTGTAACAAAGTGCAGGAAATTTCTAGCTCAATAGTCTCCCCACTCCCTCTCTTCAGGCTTTCCATTTTGGGACAGTTTTCATTAACTTTTTACCACAACCAGATCAACGTGTACCTAGATAGAGCAAGTTCTTAAGATACAACAGATAAAGATGGACACCTCAAGATCTGTCTTCGTACCTTTCTACAAATTCTAACAATTCACTTCCCTTAAGAAGACAAACTTCTGAGAGTGCCAAGCTTGGTCATCAGAGGACTTTTCAATGGATTAGGAAAAGGCACCCCTTCAAAGTTTTATATACAGACTCAGAACAGTGTTCAGGATGTGTTGGTGGAGCACAAGCTGGAATTTGATCCCCACTCAGTTGCTTGGCCTGGTACCCTTGTGTATTGAACAACTTGTGCAACTCCATGACATCCATATGGTTAAAAGAACTGCCAGACTAGGCAAGAATTAGATTAGATTTTCAGTTTTACTACCTACTAAATAAGTGACTTTAAGCAAGTTCTTTTAACTTTCAAAGCTTTTTGCTTTTTTAAAAATTTATCTCAGAGTTGTGAGATAACATCTCACTTTAAGGAAGAACTGAGGAGATATATCCTTGGCATCCCATTTTGAAACTACATTTCATTATCTAAGACAAATAAACTTACCAGAAATTGTTATTTTATAGTGATATTTAGCATTCTCTCAATTATTACTGTAGATTAAATATATCTTAGTTAAAGACACCACCATTCACCTTGTGGACAAAGCTTGAATTCATTATGGATCACCTTCTTCACCCTCTTTCTCCTCCCAGTCATAGTTACTAAATACTCATGCCCCTTCCTAAACAATCTCTAATATTTTACTGCTTTTCCATCAACACTCTCACTGTCTTGGTCCAGATTCCTATGATTTCTTCCCTGAATTATTGTAATTACTTCCGACTAATTCTGACTCATGTTTTAGCCTCCTCTAATCCATTCTCCATACTGTCTCAATAATTATCTTTACACTGCAGATATCCTGTCAACTTGAAATCTTTCAGTTACAGACCATAACTCACAAGAAGTAGCCTAAGTCATAAGTGTCTTTTGAGGCTTCTGATGACTTGATCCATATTTAAAATACCTTTGCAGTCTCACCTTCCACTCTCCTGTTCTTCAACTACATGTAGACTTGAATACATGCAGCTCTTTTAGACTTGTCATTGAACATGCTAGTTTCACTGTCATGAATGCTGCACTCACCTTCTATGTTCTCTTACCCATTCATTGTTTTTATCTGTATATCAAGAGCCAGTTCAGATATGCCCTCTGCTATGCTCTGAATGTGTCCCCCTAAAATTCATGCATTGAAACTTAATCACCAATGTGATGGTATTAAGAGGTGGGACATATAGGAAGTGACTTAGTCATGATGGCAAAGCCCTCATAAATGGATTTAAAGATCATGTGAAAGAGGTGTGAGGGAACTGTTTATCACTTTTGCTTTTCCATCTTCCTCCATCTGAGGAAACAATAAGTAGTGCTATCTTTCCAGAAGAGAACGAGCCTTCACAAGACAGTGAATTTGCTGACATATTGATCTTGGACTTCCCAGTCCCCAGAACTGTGATAAATAAATTTCTGTTCTTTATAAACTATCCAGTCTTAGATGTTAATTATAGTAGTATAAACAGACTAAGACATCCTCCTCTAAGATATCTTCCATAACCCCTCTTCCTTTTTTTCACTTCCTTTCCAAGGAATATACTTTTATTGTTTATAAAAATTAATGCCACTTGTATTTTAAGTATTTATTTCACAAGCTGTGTTCTCCATTTTCTTCTTCATACTTTAAGTTAGAGAATTGGGACATACTTTTCTTTATATCTTCAGATTCTTACTTGAGGCGTGACTTAAAGTAGTTGTTTCACAAAAGTTTTGAATGAATAGTACTACTCAACACAATCAGTGCTTAGGTTAGGGCTTGCCTGCCGGTACAAATATATAACAAAATAAAAGGAGAATAACCCTAGGGGTAAAAATGGATGATATGATATTACTGGTAAAAGGAGAATGAACAGAAGAAAGGAGATTGCAGTGATAAGACAGCAGGAAGAGAAATAGGTCTGGAAAGCAGGGACAAATTAAAGGGACAGCATGGCTGTAAAGCTCTTGTCTGGGAAGATGAAGGGGAAAACTCGTAACAATTTGAAAAATTGTTAAGACAGACAAAGAAATATTAAATGGAGAAGAAATTTCAGACTAAACCTCTTGAACATATGGTGGTTAAGCCAGGGAAAGGTATAAGCAAAATCACAAACCAAAGACATAAGATTAAAAGTGACTTCAGGAATAAGTAATGAGAAGTCATCACTGTGTAAACTAAGACCAGTAATGAAAACATATGTAAAGGGTTTAGTGAAATATGTTATCACTACAGGCAATTTGAAATTATAAGGAAAATTGAATTCTTTTTTTAAAAATAATATCTGTCTGCTAATTACAATTGCATAATTACTAACAAAATGGAATAAGAAAATAGTAAAGGATTTAAGAGACCTCTGACCCAAATTTAGTTTAAAATTTTGTAGCACAAAACAGCACATGAACTAAATGCTCAGCAGTGTTTATTTAAAAAGATTTTTTAAAAATAATATTCACTGAAAGAGGATTTAAAAGAAGATATGACTTTAGGAAGATATAAGAAAATAATATTTGAGGCAAAAAATGAAGAAAAAATGTGACTTTGAGGGCATCATTAAAAGTTAATGGTATCTTTTGATGATGATACTTTAAGCTCAAATGAATGCAGAAACCATGTTTGTTTTTATTATTTTTGCCCAGCATATAAAATACTTTCAATAAATATCTAACAAATTCATCAATAGGTATGTATCTCTGAAAGGCAGGATAAGAAATAGAAAGCCAAACTCTAAAAAGTCACAATGAATCAAGGCAAACTGAAAAAAAAATTCTATATGGGGATGATTTGATTGAGTTTAAAATGAGGAATAATTTGGTTACTTGAATTTTAAGAAAAACTTTTCCTTTTTTCAGTTGCAGTATTTGAAGAATAAAATATTTCATCTCTTGTGGCTGGGTGTGGTGGCTCACGCCTGTTATCCTAGCACTTTGGGGGGCCGAGGCGGGCGGACCACTTGAGGTCAGGAGCTCGAGACCAGCCTGCCCAACATGGTGAAACCCCCCGTTTGTACTAAAAATACGAAAAAAATTAGCCTGGTGTGGTTGTGGGCACCTGTAATCCCAGCTACTCGGGAGGCTAAGGCAATAGAATTGCTTGAACCCGGGAGGTGGAGGTTGCAGTGAGCCAAGATAGCACCACTGCACTCCCGCCTGAGTAACAAGAGTGAAACTCCATCTCAAAAAAAAAAAAAAAAAAATTCATTTATTCCACATGGCCCCTGTGCAAGGGCATCATTCTTACATACCAAGATTCCAGATCAATGAAATTCATTGGCTACTGGTACCTACTTTTGACCTTCTGGTCAGGAAGACATATTTCGTACAATCATTGCAATTTTAAATCATGGTCCTTGCTCTACTTCCCTAAGCACCTAAAATGTTACATCCTTGATATCTTTGGTTTTTCTCTATTCTGTCAGGCAGCATTAAAATTCTTCCAAATGTGAGCTTTGAATATAATAAATTACTTATTTTTGTTGATTATATGCTTTAGGGGAAAGTTTGACTCAATTGTTTTGCCTGTTAAGTATGCTGTAGTAAGAAATAGAACATACTCATATAATATTTATGGATATTATTTATTCTACTTGATAATTAATTTACTTTAAGTCCTTTTAGTCTAATTAATGAAAAGTATATGCTTCCAAAATTTAAAAAATGAAAAACAAACTTTAGCATGAGATAATTCTGTGCTCTAAAATTATACCTAGTCTTCTATTATTTATTACTTTTGACATAGAAATTTATCTTTCACTTCCAAGTAACTCTTCCATTATGTTTGTGCTTTTATTCTTGTTAATTTTTTGTTTGTTCAGAAAACCAAGACTAATGACTTTATCATTTTGAATACTTCAGTTTCCCAGAGCTATTTTTTAAGAATATTTTTCAGTGAAATGTTAAGACCTTTCTTTTCTTACTCCCTAGGAAGCTCTGCTGCTTATTTGTATTAGTTAATTTATTGTTATCTCATTTGTTATATATAAAGTTCAATGTTCTTATGCAAACAGTGTTTTACTTAGTGAAATTCTAATGTTCATAATTACTTCACTATTCAATTTTTGTGGTTTATAAATGTATGTAATTATTAATCTTCAAATGTCTCTATAGAAACAGTATTTAGTAGTCAGACTCTAAAAATTATATTTGTCTTTTAGTTCTGTCTTAGTTCTTTATGAAAGGGTGGGCATTTAAGAGTTTTGCACAAGTTTTCTCTTATTCTATCTAGCTGTGTTATTAGCTTATCTACTTGAAATTAAATAAATAGAATGTGTTAGTACATATTTTTGTTATTTGAGATCATGATTAGTTTTTCATTTAAATCAGTTTTTATTCTTAATTTTTTCCCCTGTCAAAAACTACTAATGTCTCTCAATCTCAATTTCAGAAGGTGAATTATTTGAATTTTCAAGTGGGGACATATTATGATATTAAACAAATGAAATAAATTTGTTGCTGTTAATTTTTTTTTATTATTATAGTTCAAGCTCTTTGTGATCAGTCATATGATTTGCACCTTAAATATAAGATACCGATTTACTACTTCACAACCAGAAGTAAGAAGAAGTACCAAACCACACAATCATAATGTCAGTAGGAGTTTGGCTGCCAGCATAATGACAAACACCAACAATGCTAATACAAACACACTTGCCCTGGGTCCTCCTTTCACAGGACTGTATGTCTCTACTAGTTAAGATCCTGACATGTATTCTGCATACCTGAGAAGAAGAGGGATACTTTTAAGTTCCTTAAAGAAAACAGCTACTTGGGTTCATGAAATCTTGCACTGAGAACAACCCTATAATTAGAACTTTATCTTGAAAGCTCTGAAATGATTTTCAACTGAGTTAGGAAAATCAACCATCACAGTATTCAGTTCCAATTTATCCACTCCCTCAACTTTTTTCTGAGACGGAGTTTAACTCTGTTGCCCAGGCTGGAGTGCAGTGGCACGATCATAGCTCACTGTGGCTTCCAACCCCGGAGCTCAAGTTATCCTTCTGCCTCAGCCTCCCGAGTAGATGTGACTACAAGCATGTGGCACCATGCCTGGCTAATTTTTTATTTTATTTTTTGTAGAGGGTCTAACTATATTGTTGGGAGAACTAGCCCCCAATATGTCAACATAGGTTCTTTCTATTTTCCATAAGTGTCGGCCAGCTGAGAAATAAAGAGAGACAGTACAAAGAGAGGAATTTTACAGCTGGGGTGCTAGAGTTGACATCACATATCGGTAGGACTGTGATGCCCACCTGAGTCTCAGACCAGCATGTTTTTATTAAGGGTGTCAAAAGGGGAACGGGTGTAAGAACAGAGAGTAGGTACAAAGATCACATGCTTCAAAGGGCAAAAAGCAGAATGACTGATAAGGGTCTAACAAAGATCACATGCTTCTGAGGGAACAGGGAAAAGGGCAAAAAGCAGAACCACTGGTAAGGGTCCAACAAAGATTACAGGGCAAAGGGCAAAAGCAGAACCACTGATAAGGGTCTAACAAAGATCACAGGGCAAAAAGCAAAAGCAGAACCACTGATAAGGGTCTATCTTCAGTGGTGCACATATTGTCTTGATAAACATCGTAAACAACAGAAAACAGGGTTCAAGAGCAGAGACTGGTCTGACCACGAATTTACCAGGGCTGAGTTTTCCTAACCCTAGTAAGCCTGAGGGTTCTGCAGGAGACCAGGGCTTATCTCAGTCCTTATCTCAACTGCACAAGACAGGCATTCCCAGAGCGGCTGTTCATAGACCTCCCCATAGGGACACATTCTTTTCCCAGGGTATTAATATTAATATTCCTCACTAGGAAAAGAATTTAGCGGTATGTTTCACACTTGCACATCCATTTATACGCCCTCTGCAAGAAGAAAAATATGGCTTTTTTTGCCCAGCCCAGCAGGCATTCAGACCTTATGGTTGTCTTCCCTTGTTCCATAAAATCACTAGTATTCTGTTCTTTTTCAAGGTGCACTGATTTGATACTGTTCAAACACACATGTTTTACAATCAATTTGTACAGTTAACACAATTATCACAGTAGTCCTGAGGTGACGTACATCCTCAGCTTATGAAGACAACAGGATTAAGAGATTAAAGACAGGCATAAGAAATTATAAAAGTATTATTTGAGAACTGATAAATGACAGTATTAAGATGAAATCTTCAAAATTTATGTTCCTCTGCCGTGGCTCCAGTCAGTCCTTCCATTCGGGGTCCCTGACTTCCCGTAACATCTCTCTTTCTTTTTATATAATTGTGTCATGGCAACGAAGTCTTGTTCATTCTCTTGGTTTTCACGCAGGATTCTTTGACTGGTCTGGCACACTAAAAACAAGCCAATTAAACAGAGAAACATGATTCCAAAATTTAATACAGTGGAGCCCCAGTAGACTTAATCCAAGTTGTGGGGTTTAGTCCAGAAAGACTTTCTGCCACCTGACCTAATGTCTCAGCTCTAGGCACGATGGATACATGAGCTTGAGAGGCTTCACAAATTTGTTTCTTTAATTTAGTTATGTCCAAGGATAAATTATCTTCCCTACCCAGAAGATGTCCTTTGACCATTTCCCATGAATGATCAGTCTCATTGTAGGAATATGGTATGATACAGAAATCAGAAGTATTCCAATCACACTGCATTTGCATGTGATGTTCGAGACTCATTAGCTGATCTCAAAGCCTCTCTTAAATCATTAATTTGATTAGCTAATTTTTGATCAATGCCCTGTTGAGAATTCCACATTTGGGTGGAATTGGCTTGCCAATCATTACCAAAATGAACCATTTGAATAGATTGGTGTAATGCCACTCCAGCAATGGTGGCCAGTGCAGTGACTGTAATTAGGCCCATAATCACAGCAATTAAAGTGAAAACAAATTTCTTCGATCTTTTGAGAATTCATTGTAACACTTCATTAAGTAAATGTACTGAGGGGGAAGATTCCCAAGGTCTGAGTAAAGTTACCAGTATCCAGATGTTACAGGAGTCAGAGACCCCGAACGGAGGGACCGGCTGGAGCCATGGCAGAGGAACATAAATTGTGAAGGTTTAATCTTAATATGGTCATTTATCAGTTCTCAAATAATATTTTTATAATTTCTTATGCCTGTCTTTAATCTCTTAATCCTGTTATCTTTGTAAGCTGAGGATGTACCTCACCTCAGGACCACTGTGACAGTTGTGTTAACTGTACAAATTGATTGTAAAACGTGTGTTTGAACGATATGAAATCAGTGCACCTTGAAAAAGAACAGAGTAATAGCGATTTTGACGGAACAAGGGAAGACAACTATAAGGTCTGATTGCCTGTGGCATCAGGCAAAAAGAGCCATATTTTTCTTCTTGCGTAGGGCCTATACATGGATGTGTAACTAGGAAACATATTGCTAAATTCTTTTCCTAGCAAGAAATATTAATATTAATACCCTGGGAAAAGAATGTGTCCCTATGGGGAGGTCTATGAACAGCTGCTCTGGGAATGTCTGTCTTGTGCAGTTGAGATAAGAACTGAAATAAGCCCTAGTCTCCTACAGAACCCTCAGGCTTACTAGGGTTAGGAAAATTCAGCCCTGGTAAATTCGTGATCAGACCAGTTCTCTGCTCTCGAACCCTGTTTTCTGTTGTTTATGATGTTTATCAAGCCAATACTTGCACCACTGAAGATAGACCCTTATCAGTGGTTCTGCTTTTGCTCTTTGCCCTGTGATCTTTGTTAGACCCTTACCAGTGGTTCCACTTTTTGCCCTTTGAAGCATGTGATCTTTGTGCCTACTCTCTGTTCTTACACCCTCTCATCTTGCTGGGAAAAAAACTTGCTGTTCTGAGACTCAGGTGGGCATCACGGTCCTACCAATATGTGATGTCATCCCTGGCTGCCCAGCTGTAAAATTCCTCTCTTTGTACTATCTGTCTTTATTTCTCAGCTGGCCAACACTTATGGAAAATAGAAAGAACCTACGTTGAAATATTGGGTGCAGGTTCTGCCAATACCTGGTGTGCCAATGTGTTTTTTTTTTCTCCTAAGTGCATATGGGAACCCGATTCCCTTTAGTAGTTGTGTAGAAATGTTCATCCATCTGATTTACAGAAATGCTTATTTGGCTGCCTGATGATTGGTGAGTTTTCTCTGTATTGTCTGGGGTAACTATGGGTCACGTGGAGTCTAAACATTATGCTTATTTCTGCTATATTAAACTCCTGTCAAAACAGGGGTGAGATTGGGTGCCCATGGAAAATATGGTCACCCTATTCAGGGCAGTGGAAGAACACTGTCCTTGGTTTCCTGAAAAGGGAACGTTAGATGTGGGACTATGGGATCGTGTTGGTACAAAATTCCAGGAACTGGTCCCGACAGGAAATTATCTTTCCATTACTGTTTGGGGTGATTGGGCCTTGGTATGTGCCATCCTAATGACATACTAATCCTGTGACCCTCTGTAGTTACCACAGTTTTCTGAATCTGGCAACCCTCTACCTCTTCCTCAGCTTCCCTCTCCCACTCAGCCTTCATTATCTGCTCAGCCTTTCTCTTCGCCTACTCCTCCCCGACCTGAGGATGTTGAGGATTAAATATCTAACTCCGGTGATTTTGGCTTAACGTCACCCCCTGATGATCTTATTGCTTTTCATGAGGAGCGGGTACTTATAGCTCCCACGGCCCCGACTCAGACAGCCCGGGACCATATCTATGCTAACTCCTCCCTCTTCAAACCTTTGCAACCTTTGCCTCCAGAGTCATCTAATGGCTCTGGTACCAAACTACAATTTACCTGTAATTCTGCAGGCTCTCCCCAGTCCACCACAGCCCCTTACCCTCCTGTCATTTTGGTCCCTCAATTGGTCACTTTGCCATCCGCTCAACCTGCTTCTCTGTACCCTTCTTCACATATGGACGCCTCTGCCACTCTGGTTGCACAGGGTTGGGAAAATAATCACCATTATGGTTCTGCTTCTTCTGCTCCTCCAATGCCCCTTTCTCATGCTCTCATACCAGTCTGACCTCCCCAACCTCAGTTTCCCTTAACTACACATACTTTTCTTGTCACTTCTGTGCTGACTCTGTCTCGTGCCTGTTCTTGAAACTTCCGTGCAATGCTTATTATACCAGAACAAAGAAACAAGTAGATCAGAGGCGTGAGCTTATCTGGTCACGCTGGACCCTCCCAGTGCTCAAGGGGTACAAGTGCGTTGATATGCACCACTCAGTCTTACCTTTTTAAAAGAATTCAAGGATGCTTGTACTCAGTATGGTCCTACTTCTCCATATGATAAAATGGTATTACGGACTCTTTGTACTGAAGTCATTTTGCTTCCTTTAGACTGGGACCTTTTGGCAAAAACTGTTCTAACTCCATCTCAGCATTTACAATTCCGTACCTGGTAGTCAGTAGAGGCCCTTCTGCAGGCTCAGCTAAATCAGGCTGATGGCATTCCAATTACTCAGGCTCAACTCACAGGCTCCGATAATTACTCTGACACTACCACCCAATTAGGCTTTGATGCTCCCACCACGGAACAAGTAACAAAGGTGTGTATGAGAGCTTGAGATAAATTATGCACCCTGGGCCAAGCTCCTGTTTCTTTTACTACTGTTAAACAGGGTCATAATGAATTATATCCTGATTTTTTGGCTAAATTATAGATGCTGTTGAAAATCTCCTCTCTGATGAGCACATTCAAGGTATTCTCCTTTGTACGTTAGCTTTTGAGAATGCAAACCATGAGTGTAAAATGGCCATGCGTTTCATCCAGTGACAAAATTTACCTTACCATGAGGTGTTGCCTGCATATATTAAAGCTTGTGAAGGCATTGGATCGGAGACCCACAAAGCTATTCTGCAGGCACAGGCCATGAAGGACGGCAATCAAACTGGCTCGACTGATTCTTTTCTTGGAGCCTGCTATAATTGTGGTCAACTTAGTCATACTCAAAAAAATTGCACTGTTAAAAACTTAAAAGTGGCCAAGCCACCTCAGCAAACATGGCCAAATGCTCCTGCTACTGTTTTCCCTCATTGTTGTAAAGGTAAACATTGGGCAAGTACTTGCTGCTCTAAGTCTGATATAGATGGAAATCTCTTGCCACAGAACCAAGGAAACGGGAAGCAGGGCCAGTCCCAGGCCCCAATATCAAATGAAACACCTCAGACTCAGACCAATGTCATGTTTCCGCTTCAAGCAGTCCCAACGCAACCCCCAGCACAAACAAATTTACCTACAGCCAACCCAGATGGGTTCCAGCCTCTTCTTCTGTCTCAGTACAATGATTGTCCACCTCCACAGTGAGGTCGATCTCTGTAGTTCCATTTCTCTAAATTTACTACCTAATTATTTGCCTTTAATTGTCCCCATGGGGGTCACTGACCCTTTACGTCAAGGTTTGGTGGGCCTGGTGTTAGGTAGGGCATCACGGTCCTATGGATATGTGATGTCACCCCTGATGGTCCAGCTGTAAAATTCCTCACTTTGTACTGTCTCCCTTTATTTCTCAGCCTACCGACACTTATGGAAAATAGAAAGAACCTACGTTGAAATATTGGGGGCGGGTTCTCCCAATACTATATTGCTCAGGCTGTTCTCAAAGTTCTAGCCTCAAGTGATCCTCCCACCTTGGACTCTCAAAGCATTGGGATTATAGGCATGCGCCACCATGCCTTGCCCACTTTATTTTCCTAGAATGAGTCTAATGTTAGATTTCAGACTGATCTTCCATCAGTCAGAAAATATCCTTTCATAGATTGGCTGGAGAAGCTTTCAGTGTGTTTTCTAATGAGATGTATGTATCCTGCCTCACAACGTAATTACCAATTTGCCCCTAACTCTAGGCATGAATAATTGAGTAGTTCCTTGGGACCATATAATGCATTTACTTCTTTTTTCACGAAGCATTGATTGAGATTATGTTGTTTTTGTTCTGAATATGTACCTGCGGTGTTAAAAAGAACATAAACGAATAGGCTCTGTACCAAAGTTGATCCCAGTGTTAAATTGTAAAATAGTATACAGAAAAACATTTAAATATTCATATAAAAGATACTTTGAAGGTAAATCTCAGTGTATTAGTTTGTTCTCACGCTGCTGTGAAGAAATACCCGAGACTGGGTAAATTACAAAGGAACGAAGTTTAATTGAATCACAGTTCCACAGGGCTGGGGAGGCCTCAGGAAAATTACCATCATGACGGAAGGGGAAGCAAACACGTCGTTTTACACATGGCAGCAGGAATGAGAAATGCAGAGCAAAAGCAGGGCAAAGCCCCTTATAAAATCATCGGATCTTGTGAGAACTCACTATCATGAGAAGAGCATGAGGGTAATGTCCCCCATGATTCAATTACCTCCCACCAGGTCCCTCCCACAGCATATGGGGATTATGGGAACTACAGTTCAAGATGAAATTTGGGTGGAACACAGGCAAAAGATATCAGTCCATCCCTGGCCCCTCTCAAATCTTATGTCTTCACATTTCAAAACACAATCATGCCTTCCCAACAGTCTCCCAAAGTCTTAACTCATTCCAGCATTAACTCAAAAGCCCATGTCCGAAGTCTCATCTGAAATAAGGCAAGTCCCTTCCACCTATGAGCCTGTAAAATCAAAAGCAAGTTAATTATTTCCTAGATACAATGGGGGCATAGGCATTGGGTAAATACGCCCATTTAAAATAGGAGAAATTGGCCAAAACATAGGGGCTACAGGCCCCATGCAAGTCCAACATCCAATAGGGCAGTCATTAAACCTTAAAGTTCCAAAATGATCTTCTTTGACTCCATGTCTCACATCCAGGTCACATTGATGCAAGAGGTGAGGTCTCATGGCCTTGGGCACTCAGTACAGAAATAAAAAGGAGTAAACAACAGAGAAGTTGCTTTCAGGACTGGAGTGCCAACCCCTTCCTAATTTGATTTTCTGTGCCTCACAATATTCTAGGAGCATAGAACTGACAGTGTTCTCTATTGTATTTAGCTGAAGGTAGCACTGCTTGCTTTCCAGGGTGGTGAGTTTGACTGCAAGCATCCTTGCACCCTGCAGGAGCCTCCTTAGTGACCCTATCTACTTACAAGATAAGTAGAACTGCAGGCTGGATTATAAATAAAACAAAAACAAATAGGGATTTTTTTTTATCATTTATCTCCCTACTGTAAATATTGACTACATTTTCTTATAAGTTTGTACCTGCATCAAGGTAATGTTTTTATCGACTCTGCTCAAGCTGAGTGTGAAAAACTATCAATTAGTAAGGATGACATTTCAAATGTTTGTCCTTTTCAGTTATTCCTGCTAGGAATGGACATTACCAACTATATGCATATTCTGAATTTATTTTCTAAAAAGATGTTGAGTATACATTTGAGATCTATAATTATACTAATTCTTCCATAATAATTGATGAACTAACTTAATTTCATTTCTGTTTTTTTGTCACCTAAATGAAAGCAGGATGTACTCTTGCACATTTCTGAATCCCAACCATTACAGAACAGTTTTAGAGCTAAACCTTTTCTCTTTACATTGAAAGGAGAAAGCAACCAGTTACTTCAGGAGAAACTGGTAGTTTTTCTAAAAAAAACAATGTTAGTCTCTGTTTGTCTTATTTATATTTCACATTTATTTGAGATGAATTGGTAATTTGAGGGTTAATATTAGAACTTAATCACTATCTATAATATATGTCTCTGGAAAATTGCATGCTCATTTTCTGAAAAATGACTTCAGATATTTAGATACCTAGATATTTAAATTAGACATTTGGAAATCAATGTGATGGTAATTTGGTGCTTCTGAAGTGGAATTTCTCTTGCAAATCTGAGTATCCTGTATAAAAATTACAAATTATGTAATATTGGACAGGTTGCCTGATAATTCTTAATCTATTTTTTCTTTTGTGCAAAGAAGATAATAGACTTTTCTTCTTATTTGACAGTATTGTTGTGAATACAATATGTGAAAATGCTTTGGAAAATGCTAATTATTATGTTTATCATTTTGTTCATTTTTATTATAAGAATTATCTTTATCATTATTGTAATAAAAGTGGTAAGTGGCATTTACTTAAAAAAATTGCTAAATAATTTATATAGTAGAATGAAGAAGCAAAATAATACCAATAGTTATTAATTTTGACATAGCAAAAAATATCAAATACAATAACAGAGACAAGCAGTATACACAACAGGTGGTATATCCAACAGGCTAATGTCCAAGAAAACTGCATAAATTAATGATGTGTCACAGTGTCATATGATGTAGTCAAATGAGCTATACAACTGTGAGAGTCTTTCATAACAAGCACTGTGTAACAGGAACACATTTATTCTTCATAGCAAGGCATCTAAGGAACATATATCCTGCATATATAAAATTAGGAAATACAGTTAAATTGTTTATCTTGAAAAAAATCTCAGTATTACAGAAAAATATCAGCACACATTTAATGGAAATCGTCAAACTTTTACTTTACTTTTCCTGTCTTACTTTTAGTATGGGATATTAATAGCATTCAGCTATTAGATTTGGCATTAAGCTTTTCAAACCATGCAATTGCAATAGAAGATAAAAAATAATGGTCATTTTCTTTTTCATGCTTTTCTCCCTCAAAATGAGGATAAACAAAAAAAAAACCAATCTTTTTGTTCTCAAAGCAGATATGCACTTGCACATTTATTATAATAAATAAATTTATAAAATAGGGACACTTTGCATAAAATCATTTAGTATGCAGATAATGAAGTGTAAGTGGTGGGAGAGATTCAGGGCTGCTTTTCAGCCTTGGTAAGACTGATGGTTCTGTGGCAAAAAAAATGAATTGTGGTTCTTTCAGAAGATGAACTTTCTCTGAAGGGTCAAACAGACAGAAGAGTAGAAAGTTCCCAGAGGAAAATTGCAAGCGTTTGTAAGAAGCTTTACAAGTATCTTCTGCTACTTCTTTTCCCAATGGAAATAATCTTACAGATGCAGTGAGAGATAATATGAACCGCTGACAGTTATTTGAATTTTACCTCTGCTAGGGAACTGCACTTCTTTTACTGATGGAATGATACTAGGCATTTTACTTAAGCTAAATTCTGGTGTTCTTTGAACTGAAGACATTTGCCATTTTCTGCATTGAAGCAGAAGCACGGTAAGGAGATAGCAGAGTGAACTTTGTATTTCTGTAGAGCCATTTATAATATATATGAGGAGACCCTAGGCATAGGACCCTTCTATCCATGTCAGAAATACTTGATTCAAGCTTTAGCAATCAAAAGTAACCTAAAGCATTATTGTTAGATGAATTATGTCACTCAGTGTGGACATGCAAAGGTTTATTCAGATTGCTCATTCTCTTATGGTAATAGTTACATCTTTCTAGAGAAAGTTGCAACACAGAGATTCAAGGAAGGCAGGTGGTGGTGATGGGAAGCATTTTGGGTATAACCAACATCTTTATGGCCTAAATGTTCCCAAAATATAATGCACATGAATTGATTCCATCTTAAGGTATAACTTTAAGACACAGTTTCTACATATAGAACTTTTAGTTATATAGAACAGGATTGTGGAAAAAGGCTCACATGTTTAACTGCATACAACATGCTCATTAGTTATGTTTCAGAAAATTTTTATGTTACCCAACTTTTTCTAAAAATGTCGTTGGCTCCTTTCTCACTCTAATGAAGCTAAAGAAAATGTTACTTCTAAAGACTATTGATAAGCGCTACCGAAGTGGTAAATTTAATATTGGAAATAACTTCTCTTTGAGAAACACTTATTTATTCATTTAACAAAATGATACAGACTACCTCCTGTATGCTGGCAAGACTTCCATGCCCTGTCCTCATATAAAACTGAGATGAATTAGGACTATTCTCTCAAGGGGAGAAGGAGGAAGAAATGTGGCTTTCTTAGTCTCGCCAGTCAATGGCAAGAGGTAAATTAATAAAAAGAAAGTGTCTCCCTGGGAATTCCTAATCATGAGTCATCTTTCCTATGGCATTGGGATCCTCATTCACACTAACGTGTGTGGCTCCAAATGTAAACTTTAATGAAAAGTGGTCTTGGGAAGTTGGTGTCCTAAGTGTGTAACTGATGTAAGTGCCAGACTTCTCTATGGGGAAAAAAATAAAATACACAATTTTAATTGTTCTCACAGAAAAAACAAACTCCAAAGAACATTAATTTTAACAAACAAATTAATACTACATGGGTAGAAATAAGGCATTATAAAAAGATTTAAAATGCAGATTAAATTTTCAAAGACTACGTAATAAAATCACTATATACAGATTATAAAATAATTACATTAATCTCTTTGAACAAACCAAAAAGGATGGCGTTAAAAGCATGAAAAACGTGTAAATGACTATAAAAATTGGCCAGTTATGTTTGAAAGAGAAGAAAATTGAATTTCTGGAAGGGAAAACCATAACAAAACATTTTTTAAAGAATGGATTCATTAAGCTGAAAAACTGGACACTAGGAACAATTAAAAAGGCATGGTGAGATGTGAATCAATGGTTACAAAGTTTTGGTTAGTCAGGATGAATAAAGCCTGGGGATCTAATGTACATAATTTTGGCTACAATTAATAATAATGTATTACCTACTAGAAATTTGCTAGCAGGGTAGATCTTATGAGTTCTCACTACAAAATAATAGTAACTATATGAGATGATGGATATGTTAATTAGCTTGAGTGTGGTAATCATTTCACCATGTATACATATATGAAAGCATCACAATGCACACCTTAAATATTTAACATTTTTGTTTGTTAATTATTTCTCAAAGAGCTGGGGAAAAAAGACTTTTGCAGTAGAGGAGGATACATCTAAAAATTATCTAGATTGCATCATAGAGAGAAGATGACATGAAAAACTTTTTAAAAAGTTAAAAAGAGTGAATGATAACAAAAATTCAACCTATATCTAACTGTATTTTCTCAAAGAGAGACTATAGAATGTGGTAAGGAAAAAAACAATATTCAAGATAAACATAGCTGAAATAATTTCTAGAAATGATGAAAGATTTGGGATACATTGGAAACAGAAGCAAGAAAAATAAGAATCTACATTTGGGTATAGCATAGTGAAAATACAGAATACTAGAGACAAAGATATCTCACAGACAGCTAGAGAGAGAATACAGATGATTAACAATGAAATAAAGATGAGATTTACATCTAACTTTTTTTTTTTTCCAAAACTTTTTATTGTGGTAAAATATACATAACATAAAATTTACCATCCTAACCTTTTTTTTTTTTTTTTTTTTTGAGACGTAGCCTTGCTCTGTCGCCCAGACTGGAGTGCAGTGGCGCTATCTCGGTTCACTGCAAGCTCCGCCTCCCGGGTTCACGCCATTCTCCTGCCTCACCCTCCTGAGTAGCTGGGACTACAGGCGCCCGCCACCACTCCCGGCTAATTTTTTGTATTTTTAGTAGAGACAGGGTTTCACCGCATTAACCAGGATGGTCTGGATCTCCTGACCTCGTGATCCGCCCGACTCGGCTTCCCAAAGTGCTGGGATTACAGGTGTGAGTCACCGTGCCCGGCCCATCCTAACCATTTTTAAGTGTAGGCTTCAGTGTTATTAAATAATTTCATACTATTTGTACAACCATGACCACAATCTGTCTATAGAATTATTTTCTTCTTGTATGATAGGAACTCTATCTTTATTAAACAATAATTTCCCTTCCCCCCATCAGCTCCTTGTAACTATCATTCTACTTTCTGTCTCTCATTTTTTTACTACTATTTAGTACCTCATGTCTTAGAGCATTTTAGATTGCTATAGCAAAAATACCACAGTGTAGGTAATTTATAAAGAAAAAAATGTATTTCTTACAGTTTTGGAAGCTGGGAAGCCCAAGGTTGAGAGGCCTTCATCTGGTGAGGACCCTCTTGATGGATCATTCCATGGTGGAAGGTGGAAGCGGAAGAGAGATCAAGAGAGGGCCAAACCGGGTTTTATGACAAATTTACACCTACAATAACTAACTCACTTCCATGATAATGACATTAAGAATTTCATGCAGACAGAGCCCTGGTGACCTGGTCACCTAATCAGCCACTTAAAGCTTCCACTTCTGAAAACTGCTGCATTGGGGATTAATGCAATTAATGTCTCACGTGGACTTTGTGGGACACATTGAAACCATAGCATCATCTAAGTGGAATCATACAGTAACCTATTTTTTATGACTAGCTTATTTCACTTAGCAAGGTGTTCTCAAAGTTTATCCACATTTTAGCATATGTTAGAATTTGCTTCCTTTTTAAGGCTGAATAATATTCCATTGTATTTATAGACCACATTTTGATACTCATTCATCCAGTAATGGACTGTTGTGATGCTTCCCAGTTTTAGCCATTGTGAATAATGCTGCTATGAACATGAGTGTACACATATGCCTTTGAGATGCTGCCATCAATATTTTGGGTACGTCCTCAAAAGTGGAATTAACAGATCATATGATAAATCTACTTTAAATTTTTTGAAGAGCCACAATACTATTTTCCACAGTGGCAATACTATTTTATATTCCCACAAACAGTACACAAGGGTTGCAGTTACTCCACATCCTCACCAACATATATTTTATTTTCTGTTTTTTATTACAACCATCCTAATAGTTGTGAGGTGATATCTCATTGAAGTTTTTATTCACATTTTCCCATGGAGTAGTATTGTTGAGCATTGTTTCATGTGTTTATTGGCCATTTGTATATCTTCTTTGAAGAAATGTCTATTCAGACCATTTACTCATTTTGAAAATCAGATTATTAGGTTTTTGCTGTTGTTGCTATTAAGATTTAAGAATTCACTATACATTCTGGAAATTAATTCCTTTTAGATATGTGATTTACAAATATAGACTCCAATTCTGTGGATAAAATTCTCTGCTGATAGAATCTTTTGATGTACTATTTTAAAAAATTCATGTAGTTCATTTTGTCTATTTTTTCTTTTGATGTTTATGCCTTTTCATGTCATATCCAAGAAATCACTGCCAAACCCAATGTTGTGAAGCTTTTCTACTAAGAGTTGTATGGTTTTAGATTTGATGTTTTCATCATCAAAGGTTGTTAAATTTTGTCAGTGCTTTTCTATATCAACTGAGATGATCATACATTCTTTTTTTCCTTTCATTCTGTTAATGTGGTACATTACATTTATTGATTGTTGTTTGTTGAAATATCCTTGCATTCCAGGAATAAATTCTACTTGGTCACAGCGTATAATTAATTTTATATGCTGCTGAATTCAGTTTGCTAGTATTTAGGATTTTCACAGTGTTCACAAAGGATATTGTTCTTTTATGTTTTTTTCCTCTAGTTCCTTGGGTTTTGCTATCAGGGTTAATGCTGGACCCACAGAATGAATTAAGAAATGTTCATTCCTCTTCAAATACGAAAAGTATTTGTATTAGTTTGTCTTTAAACATTTGGTGGAAGTCACCAGTGAAGACACCAGGGATTTTTTTTAATCAGGAGAATTTTGACTATTGATTAAATCTTCTTACTAATTGTAGGTCTATTCAGATTTCTTATATCTTTGTCATTTTGTGATGACAGTGCTTGTGTTTCAAAAATTCATCCATTTTATCAAAGATATCTAATATGTAGGCATAGAATTCTTAACTATAGTCTCGTAAGTTTTATTATTTCTGTAGAATTTGTAGTAATGTCCCCACTTTGATTTCTGATTTCAATAATTTGATTTTTCTTGTTTTCTTAGTGTATCTAGTTAAAAGTTCATTAAATTTATTGATTTTTTCATGGAATCAACTTTTGTTTTATTCGTTTTCTGTAGTGTTTTTCTATTCTCTATTTTGCTTATTTCTGCTATAACCTTTACTGTTTCCTGCTTTCTTCCAGCTTTGGGTTTAGTTTGATCTTCATTTTCTTGTTCCTTAAGTTTTAAAGTCAGGTTGCTGATTGGAGATCTTATTTTTAATATAAGCATTTGAAAGTATACATTTGCCCTTTAGAACTATACTTACTGTGCTCCCCAAATTTTGGTGTGTGTTTTCATTTTTCTTCATATCTAAGTATTTTTAAATTTCCATTGTGGTTGCTTATTTTATCCATTGGTTGTTTAAAAGTATGTTGTTTAATTTTCACAATTTTTTGAGAATGTCAGTTTTCTTTCTTGTTATTCATTTTTAACTTCATTCCATTGTGGCTGGAGAAGATGTGTTGTATTATCTCTGTCTTTATTAATTTATTGAGACTTGATTTTTGTCTTAGCGTATGGTCTATCCTGAAAATGTTCCATGTGGATGTGAGGAGAATGTATATGCTGTTGCTGTTGAGTAGAAAGTTCTGTATATGTCTGTTAGATCTTTTTGGTGTATTCTGTTGATTAAGTCCTCTGTTTTTCTACTTATATTCTGTCCAGTTGTGCTATCTGTTATTCAGTATGGGGTACCGAAGTCTCTATTATTATAGAATTGTTTATTTTTCCCTTCAAATCTGTCGGGTTTTGCTTTATATATTTGATAGTCTGTTATTTGATTTGCAAATGTTTATTATTATTATACTTTTTTCCTCTATGAAAACTTATTAATATCTAATATACTTTTGGCTCTTATAACCTTTTTAAAGTATATTTTATCTGATATTTGTATATCCACCCTTGCTGTCTCTTTTGGTTACAATGTGCATGGACTATCTTATTTCATGCTTTTTCTTACAATCTATCTGTGTCTTTGGACTAAAGTGAGTGTCTTATAAGATCTCATTTAGTTGGAACATTTTGTTAAAACCCATTCTTCAAATCTCTGCTTTTTGAGTAAAGGATTTAATCCATTTGCATTTAAAGTGGTTACTGATAAAGAGGGATGTATTTCTGTCACTTTTCTGTTTGTTCCCTTTATACCTTATACCTTTTGTCCCATATGTCCTGTATTAATATTTTCTTCTTTGTTCAGTTGATTTTTTATATTGAAACATTTAATTCCTTTCTCATTTCCTCATGTGTGTATTCAACAGCTATTATCTTTAGTTACTGTGGGGACTGCATGTTAATGTCCTAAAGTTTATAGTGCTCTAATTTGTTATACTAGCTTAACTTCAATCAACAAAAGCTGCTCATTTACAGTGTAGTCATCACCACTTTAGTTGTTTATGCCACAAAATTACATCTTAATATATTGTGTGCCCCAAAACATACACTAATAATTCTTTAAATGCGTTACTCTCTTAAATTATGTATAAAACAAACTGCTGAGTTACAAACGAAAGTTGCAATAATACTAGCTTTTACATTAATAGTTTTAAAAAATGTATTAATCTCTTAAATTATGGGGAAACAGATTAAAGTTACAAACCATTGCTGAAATAATAGATTTTATAATTGCCTCTGTATTTACCTTTATTGAGATATTTATTTCTTCATATGGCTTCAAGTTACCATCTAGCTTTATTTCATTTTACCCTGCAGACTGTTTTGGGCAAAAAATCTTGCAGGACAGGTCTAGTCCCAATGAGTTCCCTCAGCTTTTGTTGATCTGGGTATGTGTCATTTTTTCCTTTAGTTTTGAAAGACGGTGTTGCTGGATACAGGATTCTCGATTGACTTTTTTTTCTTTTAGCATTTTGAATATATAGCCCACTGCCTTCTGTGCTGTATAGTTTCTGATGAGACATCTGTTGACAATCTTATTGAGAATCCCTTGTACGTGATGAGATGCTGTTTGCTGCCTGGCTAATTTTCTAATCACCTTTTTCTTTTCAAAGTTTTATTATAATGTGTTTTGAAGTTGTTCTGTTTGAATTCACTGTAATTGAAGTTCATTTACCTTTTGGATGTTTACATTCATGTCTGTTATCAAGTTTGGGGAATTTTCAGCTATTATTTCTTGAAATAGTATTTCTGCCTTCATCTAGCTCTCTTTTACTTCTAAGATTTCCAAGATGTGTAAGTGAATATGCTTGACTGTGTTTAATAGGTTCTATTCACCTTTCCTTAATCTTTTTAAAAATTTTATTCAGACTCACTTATTTACATCGTCTTTTCCTCAACTTTACTAATTCTTTTATCTTCCTACTTAACTCTGCCATTGGATACTTCTACTGAATTTTTCTTTTCTGTTATTGTACTTTTCATCTCTAGAATTTATTTTTGGTTCTTTTTAGACTTCTCATATCCTCGTTGATATTTCCATTTTTTAAATAAATTATTTTCTTGACTCCATATCTTAAAGATGCCATTTAGGATCTTTGAGGCAATTGTCTTAAAGTCTTTGTCTGATGTATCTGTCATTAGGTCTTTTTCAGGGACAATTACTGTTGCTTTTTTCTTTTTTCTTTTTTTTTTTTGAGTGGGTCATACTTTTCTGCTTTCTTGAATATCTTGTGAAGTTTGTTGAAACTGGACATTTGAATTTAATTATGTAGTAAATTTGGAAACCATATTTCCCCCCTTTTTAGGGAGTTTTGCATATTATTATTTAATTTTCTTGCTGTCTTTATCATAAGAATTACTTTGAAGTGTAAACTTAAGATCTTCTCAGGTCTTTTCTGAATCTATGCCTTTTCCTCATCATACATGATCACTTTCTAATGTTCTCCAGGTATGAAATTGGTTTTCAATGTCCTGTCCTTCTATGTCTTGCTGCTAAAATGGGAAAAAATAGAAAAATGAGAAATGAGGAATAGATGGATGATGTTGTGGTCCTTTAAATATTCTGAAAGTCACTTCAGCTCAAGGGGGATTTGTTGGCAACAATGGGGAGAAGTGTAACAAAATGGCTGCCCATCTTTTTTTTGCACCTCTGTGGTCAGAAGCAACAATCACTGACAGGAGCACAGATTTCTAATATTTGGAGGACAGAGTGCTTTGAGGGTACCCTGGTTTCCACAAGTTCTGTGTAGGCTGCTCTTCTAATCCCTGCACATTTTTCCATCAGAAAGATGAGGGTTGAGAATGAGGAGCTGCTATTGTGCTAAGAGCTGAAATTTACCATTGATGCGTTACCAGAATTTGCAAGGCTTTAATAGACTCAGTAGTTCCAAAATAGTTCCATCAAACAGATTCTGACAGTGCATTTGTTGTTTAGGTACAGAGATAGTTTCTTCATGTTTCCTACTCCACTGTCTCCCCAGAATCCTGCTCTACATCTAACATTTTAATGGCAACAATTGAAGATGGAAAACACTAACTCATGTTTTTCAAGAGCTTAGAATACTTATACCCTGGAATTATATCCAGGAAAATTGCCCCTCACAAATAAAGGCAAATGAAAGATACTTTCAAAATAACAGAAGCTGAGATAATTCAACACCAACATATATACACCAGAGGAACTCCTAAATTATTTATTTCCAGAAGAAAAAAGATGATAATGTTAGGAAATTCTGCACAAAGGAATAGTGAACAAATAAAAAGGTAAACATGTAGGAAAATATCACTATGATTTCATTTCATGAATACAATATAGCTCAAACTTTGAAAACCAGTTCACCATATTAACATGTTAGAAAGAAAAAACATATCTAAAATAATTGCAAAAAATCATTTAATAGCATTAAGTCATTATTTATAACCAAAATTCTCAGCACAAAGTAAAATCAAAGGAAATTCTTTCTTAAATTGATATTCTCTACCAAAACCTTCAGCAAACCTTACACTCACAAAAAATGTTGCAGTTGCATATATAAACTGCCTTAACTTTTCTTCCTTTTAGCATCCCTATGTGGAAGAAAGCTTGGCCCTTTGTGTGTTTGTTTTAGTCCTATATTTAGTATAAGATGGCTTGGAACCAGAACAGTTGTAGCAGTCTGAGGTGTAGATTGCTTTCCCTTCTTCTACTCCCTGTAAGGAGGAGCGGATTTGCTCAGAGGTAGTGAGTATCACATAATGCTCTAACACGGTATAGTAGAGAGTTGGAATGCCTAAATTCTAACTTAGCCTCAGATTAGCTATGAGATCTTCATTAAGAGTGCAGGTCTCAAACTGACATGTCTGATCAATGAGGCCTACTGACCAGATTGTATTTAATGTCCGTTTCCTTGGATGGGCTGGAGCTGGCTGCCATACTTCTCAAATTTGAGTGAATATACAGCTTCCCAGAAATCCTGGGAAGCTGTTAAAATGCAGATATTGTTTAATTGGATTTAAGGTGCAGCCTGAATTTCAGCTTTTCTAACAATCTTTTATTGATGCCAATGCTGCTGGATCAAATCTATTTGAGTAATAACAACGTATTTTTTCTAAAGCATCTTTAGAATACTTCTCTCAATCAATATACTTTATTGAACTTAACAGAGATTCAACCTACAAGAAAATGACTTGCCGGCAACTTTTTTTGGGGGAAAGAGGTTTGCAGTATTCTTTTTTTTATTATTATACTTTAAGTTCTGGGGTACATGTGCACAACGTGCAGGTTTGTTACATAGGTATACACGTGCTGTGTTGGTTTGCTGCACCCATCAACTTGTCATTTACGTTAGGTATTTCTCCTAATGCTATCCCTCCCCCAGGCTCCCACTCCCGGACAGGTCCTGGTGTGTGATGTTCCCCTCCCTGTGTCCATGTGTTCTCATTGTTCAACTCCCACTTATGAGTGAGAACATGTGGTGTTTGGTTTTCTCTTTTTGTGTTACTTTGCTGAGAATGATGGTTTCCAGTTTCATCCATGTCCCTGCAAGGGACATGAACTCATCCTTTTTTATGGCTGCAGAGTACTCCATGGCATATATGTACCAAGTCTATCACTGATGGGCATTTGGGTGGGTTCCAAGACTTTGCTATTGTGAACAGTGTGGCAATAAACATATGTGTGCATGTGTCTTTGTAGTAGAATGATTTGTAATCCTTTGGGTATACACTAAATAATGGGATTGCTGGGTCAAATGGTATTTCTACTTCTAGATCCTTTAGGAATCACCACACTGTCTTCCACAATGGTTGAACTAATTTACACTCCCACCAACAGTGTAAAAGTGTTCCTATTTCTCCACATCCTCTCCAGCATCTGTTATTTCCTGACTTTTTAATGATTGCCATTCTAACTGGTGTGAGATGGTATCTCATTGTGGTTTTGATTTGCATTTCTCTAAAGACCAGTGATGATGAGCATTTCCTCATGTATCTGTTGGCAGCATAAATGTCTTCTTTTGAGAAGTGTCTGTTCATATCATTTGCCCATTTTTTGATAGGGTTGTTTGTTTTCTTCTTGTAAATTTGTTTAAGTTCTTTGTAGATTCTGGATATTAGCCTTTGTCAGATGGATACATTACAAAAATTTTCTCCCAATCTGTAGGTGGTCTGTTCACTCTGCTGATAGTTTCTTTTGCTGTGCAGCAGCTCTTTAGTTTAATTAGATCCCATTTGTCAATTTTGGCTTTTGTTGCCATTGCTTTTTGGTGTTTTAGTCATGAACTCCTTGACCATGCCTATGTCCTGAATGGTACTAGTAGCCTAGGTTTTCTTCTAGGGTTTTTATGGTTTTAGGTCTTACATTTAAATCTTAATCCATCTTGAGTTAATTTTTGTATAAGGTGTAAGGAAGGGGTCCAGTTTCAGTTTTCTGCATATGACTAGCCTGTTTTCCCAACACCATTTATTAAATAGGGAATCCTTTCCCCATTGCTTGTTTTTGTCATGTATGGTATTTTTTCTGAGGCCTCTGTTCTGTTCCATGGGTCTATATCTCTGTTTTGGTACTAGTACCATGCTGTTTTGGTTACTGTAGCCTTGTAGTATAGTTTGAAGTCAGGTAGCGTGATGCCTCCAGCTGTGTTCTTTTTGCTTAGGATTGTCTTGGCAATGGTTTTTTTTTTTTTTTTTTTGGTTCCATATGAAATTCAAAGTAGTTTTTTTCCAATTCTGTGAAGAAAGTCATGGTAGCTTGGTGGGGATAGCATTGAATCTATAAATTAATTTGGGCAGTATGGCCATTTTCACGATATTGATTCTTCCTATCCATGAGCATGGAATATTCTTTCATTTGTTTGTGTCCTGTTTTATTTCCTTGAACAGTCATTTGTAGTTCTCCTTGAAGAGGTCCTTCACATACCTTATAAGTTGTATTTCTAGGTATTTTATTCTCTTAGTTCTGAATGGGAGTTCACTCATGGTTTGACTCTCTGTCTGTTATTGCTGTATAGGAATGTTTGTGGTTTTTGCACATTGATTTTTTATCCTGAGACTTTGCTGAGGATGCTTATTAGCTTAAGGAGATTTTGGGCTGGGATGATGGGGTTTTCTAAATATACAATTATGTCATCTGCAAACAGAGACAATCTGACTTCCTCTTTTCCTAATTGAATATTCTTTATTTCTTTCTCTTGCCTGATTATCCTGAGCAGAACTTCCAATACTATGTTGAATAGGAGTGGTGAGAGAGGGCATCCTCGTCTTGTGCCAGTTTTCAAAGGGAATGCTTCCAGTTTTTGCCCATTCAGTGTGATGTTGGCTTTGGGTTTGTCATAAATAGCTCTTTTTATTTTGAGATACATTCTATCAATACCTAGTATTGAGAGTTTTTAGCATGGCGGGCTGTTGAGTTTTGTCAAAGGCCTTTTCTGCATCTATTGAGATAATCATGTGATTTTTGTCATTGGCTCTGTTTATGTGATGGATTACGTTTATTGATTTGTGTATGTTTGACCAGCCTTGCATCGCAGGGATGAAGCCCACTTGATCACGGTGGATAAGCTTTTTGATGTGCTGCTGGATTTGGTTTGCCAGTATTTTTGTGGAGGATTTTTGTATTGATGTTCATCAGGGATATTAGCCTAAAATTTTTGCTGTTGTTGTGTCTCTGCCAGGCTTTGGTATCAGGATGATGCTGGCCTCATAAAGCGAGTTAGGGAGGATTCCCTCTTTTTCTATTGATTAGAATAGTTTCAAAAGGAAGGGTACCAACTCGTCTTTGTACCTCTGGTGGAATTTGGCTGTGAATCCATCTGGTCCTGGACTTTTTTTGGTTGGTAGGCTATTAATTATTGCCTCAATTTTGCAACCTGTTATTGGTCTATTCAGAGATTCAGCTTCTTCCTGGTTTAGTCTTGGGAGGGTGTATGTGTCCAGAAATTTATCCACTTCTTCTAGATTTTCTAGTTTATTTGCATAGAGGTTTTTATAGTATGCTTTGATGGTAGTTTGTATTTCTGTGGGATCAGTGGTAGTATCCCCTTTACCATTTTTTATTGCATCCATTTGATTCTTCTCTCTTTTCTTCTTTATTAGTCTTGCTAGCGGTCTATCTATTTTGTTGATCTTTTCAAAAAACCAGTTCCTGGATTCATTGATTTTTTTGAAGGATTTTTTGTGTCTCTATCTCCTTAGTTCTGCTCTGATCTAAGTTATTTCTTGTTTTCTGCTAGCTTTTGAAAGTGTTTGCTCTTGCTTCTCTAGTTCTTTTAATTGTGATTTCAGGGTGTCAATTTTATATCTTTCCTGCTTTCTCTTGTGGGCATTTAATGCTATAAATTTCCCTCTACACACTGTTTTAAATGTGTCCCAGAGATTCTGGTGTTTTGTGTCTTTGTTCTCATTGGTTTCAAAGAACATCTTTATTTCTACCTGCATTTCATTATGTACCCAGTAGTCATTCAGGAGCAGGTTGTTCAGTTTCCTTGTAGTTGTGCGGTTTTGAGTGAGTTTCTTCTGAGTTCTAATTTGATTGCACTGTGGGCTGAGAGACAGTTTGTTGTGATTTCTGCTCTTTTACATTTGGTGAGGAGTGTTCTACTTCCAACTATGTGGTCAATTTTGGAATAAGTGTGATGTAGTGCTGAGAAGAATGTATATTCTGTTGATTTAGGGTGGAGAGTTCTCTAGATGTCTAGTAGTTCTACTTGGTCTAGAGCTGAGTTCAAGTTCTGGATATCCTTGTTATTTTCTGTCTCGTTGATCTGTTTAATATTGACAGTGGGGTCTTAAAGTTTCCCACTATTATTGTGTGGGAGCCTAAGTCTTTTGTAGGTTTCTAAGAACTTGCTTTATGAATCTGGGGGCTCTTGTATTGGGTGCATATTTAGGATAGTTAGCTCTTCTTGTTGCATTAATCCCTTTACCTTTCTGGAATGGCCTTCTTTGTCTTTTTTGATCTTTGTTGGTTTAAAGTCAGTTTTATCAGAGACTGGGATTGCAACCCCTGCTTTTTTTTGCTTTTCATTTGCTTTGTAGATCTTCCTCCATCCCTTAATTTTGAGCCTATGTGTGTCTTTGTATGTGAGATGGATCTCCTTAATACAGCACACTGATGGTTCTTAACTCTTTATCCAATTTGCCAGTCAGTATCTTTTCATTGGAGCATTTAGCCCATTTACATTTAAAGTTACTTTTATTGTTATGTGTGAATTTGATCCTGTCATTATGATGCTAGCTGGCTATTTTGCCCATTAGTTGATGCAGTTTCTTCATAGTGTCGATTGTTTTTACAATTTAGCATGTTTTTGCAGTGACCATTACTGGTTGTGCCTTTTCATATTTATTGCTTCCTTCAGGAACTCTTGTAAGGCAGGCCTGGTGGTGACAAAATCTCTCAGCATTTCCTTGTGTGTAAAGGCTTTTATTTCTCCTTCACTTATGAAGCTTAGTTTGGCTCTGTATGAAATTCTGGGTTGAAAATTCTTTTCTTTAAGAATGTTGAATATTGGCCCCCACTCTCTTCTTGCTTGTGATGTTTCTGCTGAAAGATCTGCTGTTAGTCTGATGGGCTTCCCTTTGTGGTTAACCCGACCTTTCTCTCTGGCTGCCCTTAACATTTTTTCCTTCATTTCAACCTTGGTAAATTTAATGATTATGCTTCTTGGGGTTGCTCTTCTCAAGGAATATCTTTGTGGTGTTCTCTGTATTTCCTGAATTTGAATGCTGGCCTGCCTTGCTAGGGGTTGGGGAAATTCTCCTGGATAATATCCTGAAGAGTGTTTTCGGTGCTCTACACGTTCAGGGAAACTTCTCTAGTAATGAACTATAGAAATGATCCCTGAAAGTATAGTCTTGCCGGCAACTCTTTAAAAAATATTAATTGTGTTAAATTCCTTTAATTAGCAATGTATCTGTTTAATTTCACAGATACACTATAGTCAATGAGGTGTTAAATCTTTTTAAACAAATTTTAGCATGACTGAAGGTATCATGCTATAATAAGAAACAAACACTGGATTTGTAAGCCTGAGACCTGGGTGCTAATCTCCTCTACCTCTAATTGGTTATGATTGAAAATTTAGGTTATCTAAATCTGTTTCTTCATCTGAGGAATTAATAGTTGAATGAGTTACATGATTTCTCTGGATTGCTGTAGCTCTAAACTAATATTATTATAAAACTTTCATTATTATAGGAGTTTT
Organism: Macaca fascicularis; assembly: GCF_037993035.2. Classification (NCBI taxonomy): domain Eukaryota; kingdom Metazoa; phylum Chordata; class Mammalia; order Primates; family Cercopithecidae; genus Macaca; species Macaca fascicularis. Next base: position 88,270,750 of record NC_088380.1, on the reverse strand, counting down.
GAGGTAGCTTATAGATGACATTTCAAATCATTTATACATAAGCTTAGCAGCAAAGTACCGATGTTGAGTCCAGGCAATTATCTCAATCATTGAGAAACATAATGAGTATTTTCAATTGGATCATGGGTATTACATGACTTAGTTCATAAAATTCACTGGAAATAGATCAGTTTGTCTTTTATTTTTGCAGTCATCACTGTAAGTTCTGTTAAACTAGAGGGAAAATAAAATAAAAAATTGCAAAGAAACAGCATTCATATATTGTGAACACTTAGTAACACACATTACGCTTCCTATTACCCTATTCCTACAACTACCATAAAAAGAATAAAATTCAAAAAATATTTATACTTTAAATAGTTATTTGGACTACTTAATAGGGTTAGCATAATAATTTTCTCAAGATTTCTTTGATTCCTGGGATTTATTCATTAAAAAATTGAATAAGCATATGTATTTATTAACTTAGGCATGGAATTTAACATTTGTTGTCTTGAAGACTTTGTAAAAATTTATAGGCTATAATGTTCTATTTGGGACAGTTTAGAAAAATTATATCTTAAGTATTTCACATAATAGAACAGGGGAGCTATAATGGAAAGGATTAAATTATGACAATTTATCTTCAAAGTGTTTTGGAAGGAAGATTGATGTTCTTTCCTGCAAAGGTAAATTGGCCTAATAATTTTAGCATAGTGAAATTTATGAAATCTAGGAAACCTTTTAACTTATATTTCTGTACATCTATATTAATAAAAGATTCTTCATAGCCTAAAATAGACTTTCCTTTGCCTGCATTCATTTTATGAAAGTCAAATGCTAAATTAGAAAGCAAAAGGAATAAAGCAAATTGGGCATGAAGATAAAGCAGATGTTTCTGACACTGTAAAGACCTAGCAGAGTGAGTCAAAGTCAGGATGGGAGAGATTTGTCATTGGAGTTACTGCATGCTGTTCCTACCCGCTTCTCCATGATCTGAGCCAAGTCCTAGTAAGGACTGCCTCCTGATTCCCACATGGTTTTGTGTTTTTCCCTCTTTCTTTCTTTCTTTCTTTCTTTCTTTCTTTCTTTCTTTCTTTCTTTCTTTCTTTCTTTCTTTCTTTCTTTCTTTCTTTCTTTCTCTCTCTTTCTTTCTTTCTCTCTTTCTCTCTTTCTCTCTTTCTTTCTCTCTTTCTTTCTTTTTCTCTCTCTCTCTCTCTTTCTTTCTCTCTTTCTTTCTTTTTCTTTCTTTCTTGTCTTTCTTTCTTTTGAGTCTCACTGTTGTCACCCAGGCTGGATTTCGATGGCACAACCTTGGCTCACTGCAACCTCCGCCTCCCTGCTTCAAGCAATTCTCCTGCCTCAGCCTCTAGTATAGCTGGGATTACAGGCACATGCCACCACACCTGGTTAATTTTTATATTTTTAGTAGGGACAGGGTTTTGCCATATTGGCCAGGCTGGTCTCAAACTCCTGACCTCAGGTGATCTGCCCATCTTGGCCTCTCAAAGTGCTGGGATTACAGGCATGAGCCACCATACCCAGCCAGTTTTGCATTTGTTTCTCCACTACCGCACCCCACTAAATGGTATCTGCCCTGTCTTCTCTATTTATACCTTTAGTATGTGGATCTCTTCTAAGTATGTACAATTTCACTGCAAATTCAGAATTACCTGGAAGCTTTAAGAAATACTGGTGCCTGTGGTCCTACCCAGAGAGATTCTGATTTAATGGTCAGAGATGTGGCCTGGGCATTGGGATTTTTAAAAGCTTTCTAGGTGACTGATGTGTAATTGAAGCCCACTGAAATCTACCAGGTAGTCTACTGGGTCTTTGGAATTACCGCCTTACTTAATGCTCACGATACTTTTCTAGGTAGATATTATACTCCTTTGTAGAGGAAAATAAGTGGAATATCAGGAAGGCTTAATGACTAGCTTAATACCACTAGTACGTGGTAGCTACAGAATTCTATCCATGTTCTACATTATTGCACATTTGCTCTTATCCTTTACTTTAGAAGCAGGCTAAGTTTCATGTTCTGTGACCCAGATTCTCGGCAAAGCCATAGTCTCTTTTCTTGCTGTATCAAGCTTTTGTTAAAACAGTAATCTTCATATAAACTTAAAGAAACATTTACCTATGTCTAAAATTTTCTGCATCTAATAGCAAGATGACTTAGGTTACTTTTCCCCTTAATGTAATGCGGAGTTGCAGTGGTCCGTTTGAGTTTAAATTGGCATGTTCTGTCTTTTAACCTGACCAGCAGCGCGAAGATCTTTGTTTTTTATTTTCTGTATTTTATATAGTGACAAGAAATTTGAATCTGCCCTTATTTAATTTTAATTATGCATTTAAATATTTGAATGTATTTTCAATATTGTGGGCCCTGTCACAAAACCCAGACCATTTCTATTAGTAACTTACGTAATTTTATGGCAGGACCAGAATGCCACTCAAAACACTTTGCTGAGCTCTGTTAAAATTACATTTAAAAATATATTTATTCAATATATTCCAATATTACATTTGATAATTATGTTGAATTATGGATTTCCTACTCTTCATCTTATATGCTAAAATTGCTGTTTATATTTAAGTCATTTATTTGTTGAAGAAAGAGGCACCCTAGATTAAAAGAAGAACACTTTGATGGATTACTTTATGTACAGCTGACAAAAAGTGTAATGTAATTACAAAAAGCATCCATTCTACTGAGAGTGTTAAAATGCTAAATAGAAAATACATTGAATAGTGGAAGGGTACATTGGTACCACCAGTTGGGAAGCTGTGTGTTATTATCTTCTGAAGCTAATATAAGTTAACACACTAACTAACATACATGTAACCTAAAATTAAGCAATTAAAAATAAATTGCTTACAAAAATATCTCTAGTGGCATTATTTATATTAAAAAATTGAAACAACCAAATGTCCATCAGCCACAAGAAGAGTTAATAAATTGGCATATTCATCAAGAAAATACAGAAATGAAGAAAAACTGCTTCATGCAATGATATTGATGAATCTCATGGACATAATGTTGGGTAAAACAAACAAACAAACAAACAAACATGATAGAATACATTCAATTTATGTGAAATCCAGGAGCAGACAGAAGTGATCTGTGGTGATGGTAGCCAAGAGAGTGGTTACCTTCGAGGGTTGATTTTTGCCTGGGTAAGAGCACTGGAGAGGATTGTGGAGTGTGAGAAATGACATGTTTTAATCTGGGAGGCTAGGGGTACATAGATATGTACACATGGAGCTCCATATGTGTGACTTGTGCACTTTACTGTAGGCAAGTTATAACTCAACCACAGTGAGGTTGGGGTGTGTATATGTCTATTTTAAAAAAGTGATCTACAAGGACAGAGGCTCTGGGTGACCAAGACCTTAGGACACTGCAAATATTTGCATAAGGATAAAGAAAAATTAATTGTGACCTCAGAAGATTTAGAATTAGCACTCCAGATGGCCATGTCACTCATTATAGTGCTTATATGAGAAAGTTATTTTTTCAACACTTGCCTGTCATCTAGGGCATACTAGAATTAATTTTTAAGATTACTATTTTTTCTGTGAATTATTTAAATGACTTAAAAATTGCAGTCTTAACAAAAAGGAAAGGGAACATACTGTTCTTAGAATACATGGTTTTAACATAATGACAGAAGGGCTCCAAACTTAACATTGCCCTAAGGTAACCTCCCCCACATGTAAAAATATTTTTATTTTCTCTCACACTTTGGATAAATTACTTTCATTAATCTGAAGATTTCTAATCTGACCTCATTGGCATCATTAGCATTTTATGCAACAGAACTATTTATTAAATGTTACTGTCAGCTAAAAAGCATTTTATAAAAGAATGTATAGATTTCAAGGTTCAGTTATTTTCCTTGTCAAGAGAATGACTTTAGAGTATCATTTAAAAATGTGTGGTAGCTTTGTCAGAATTGTTATTAATTTTTCATGAAAATTCTTCTCTCTTACCTGAGGTTTTCTATTTGGTATTTGTAAGGCATCTCTGGAATCGAGGGGAAGCAGTGATAACGTGGAGCGAAACTGTAGGTTTAAGAGAAAGAGGAAAAACATTTACCACTAACAAAGAAAGATAGCATTATTGGCTTGAGAAACAAACAAACCCCCTGACAATTAATTTAAAAAAGAAAAGTTTTATTTTTCTGAAGAAGAGAAGATAAACGGGGAAATTCTGTTAGGAGATACTAATCTTCAACATAATTATGCCATAGGAGTTTGAGCTTTACAGTTAAAAATTGTGTCCTCAATATGTAGCACCAGACTCACAGCTCATGAGAGGAAATGTAAGTACATTATACTTTATTAAGTTCTGTATCTTTATATAAACTTTGAAAAGAAATTTGACGGTATCCTTTAATATATCCTGAAAAATATACTGCTGTAAAAAGAAACCAATTAAAATTTTAAAAATTACAATCAAATATGTATCAGCCAATAGATCGTTTTATACAAATGATATTATTTTTAAAATATTTTTAGTTTTACACATAACATTATGACTCATCTTGTTCAGATAGATTTCTGTTTTATAAAATTGAATTGTAAATTAATAAGTTACTGTCTGCCTTATTTTAATATTTCTAAAAATTACTGCCTGAAAAAGAGTACTAAATTTAATTTTGTACATGGCCAAAGAAATAACAATTCTTCAAAATGAAATTGAATTAACTTGAAATACAATAGACAGCATGTACCCATCATATGAAAGCCAATTACAATTAAAATAGTCACTATTTTAAACTGCTGTACAGCAGACTAGGAAAATACTTTATTCGAGTAACTAGACACATTAGGAATATTCATATGCACGTGTCACCCTAAGGTTTACGGTCTTTCCTACAAACAATCACTGCTTCTGTCTTGCAGATTCTAGATACCAGTTAGTACCTGCCTATTTGCATATCCTCTAGGCCATTCACACTCAGCATTTTCAAAACAAATGCCTTATAATCTTTCCTCTTTATGCCCAAACTGGATAATTTACTTGTAATAAAGACCAGCAGTTAAGAAGACCCGTTAGCCACTAGATCATATTGATTCTACATCTCAGATTTTTAAAAAATTCCTCTTCCCTTGTTTCCTATGTCCACTTCTCTCACACTGAGTTTTGTAGGTGATCCCTTAAATATCTCCCTGCCTTCAACTTGCTTTGTCCTCATTATCTTCTTTATACTGTTGGGCAGAATTATATCTCTAAAATATAGATTCAATCATGACTGCTTCAGATTTTTTATTGAGTAAAAGGACAATGCAGGAATCCTACATTGATTTACTTCTACATGATCTGGCATCAAGCTACCCTTCTAATTTCAGTTTTTACCCTAATAACTATTTTCAAACCCAAATTTTCCTCCCCCTCCGTCTAATTCACATTCTTCTCAAATTCGTCACTGCTCTGTGCGTTAGAGACCAAACTTTCTTCTGTACTTTCTTATGCACCTTCTTCTCATTTCTCCTCTCGTATTTTTTAATCTCTCTCTTGTACAGGCTGCAGCTAATTGTGAACTTTCATCGAGTTTGGCTTTGCTCTCTGCTTTTATTTCCTCTAATAACTCCCTCAGAGAGAGTTCATTTGCTCGAAGAGTTTCACCTGCCATGTCTGTGCTTCTGCTATTTCCTTGACCCAATGTATGCAGCCTGCAGTTGCTGGCAGAATCTTTCAAACGTAATTTTTGACAAGTTATTTTTCTTTTCCCAGAAACTATAGTGATTTTTATTGTTCATTTTTGTAGCAATCGTCTGGTTTCTTTTTCCTAATTACTGCAACTTATGTAACATTCCTGCAAATGACCTCTGTGTTTTTGTTGGGCCTCTTTGTTTTCTTCTATTTTTGTGGAGCATCTTTATTTTCTCTTATTGACATTACCTCAGCACCACACTTCCTCATCCTATGTTAATTTTCTTCACTGTGACTTTTTTTATTTGTCTTTGCCAAGAACGTTCTTCCCCAATTTTCATTAGCCTGCAGTCTTCATTGAATTCAAGATGCAGCTTAGATTCACTTATTCCACGAAATCTTCTTTGACTAACCCTACTTCTCTCCTACCACTCACTTTGGAATGACTTATCTTTTATTTTCAGATGTGTACTTGCATTTCTGTTCATTCTTCAATTGTACCTTCCTAACTAGATCGTATATCTTTTGTGATAGTATCATTTATGTCTTTTGTGTCTCTAGCACTTTGTACACAAGAAATAGACACTTGGTAGTTAGTTGATTATACTGGAAAAATATATGTATAATAATTAAGTTTTATTGAGTACTCACTGTGTATCAAGTACTGTGTAAAGTATTTTACATGAATCACTTTTATATAAGGCCCAGTGAGCCAAAATGGCTTGTTTAAGGTCACATAGCTGGTGAGTAGTGAAGGTGGGGTTTAAAGCCTGTGCACCAGCATAATCACCAGCTTAGATTGGAAAGTGTGGCTTTCCATAAGATACAGCTGCTGATTAAATCATCTTAGGAAATGACTTATTCAGGGAACATGCTTTACAACTCTAAAAGTCTTGCTATCAATCTTCATATCACAAAATAATAAAACAGAGGCACAGGGACAGAATTGCTTTCACTAGAAATTGATTTGTGTTTGAAACTTGACTCATGATTTAGTACAAACCTGGTAAGCTCTAAAATTTACTGATTCCATCTGAACAGTATTGGTCAAGAAATACTGGTAGTTGATTTGCCTGTAGAATATAATTCATCCACTTGCCGTAATCTCAGATCTCAAGGAAAATTCTATGTAGTTCATAGAAGGTGGGGAAAATAATCATCATTATGTATAACAATATTTACTCGTGGGTATTATTAATAAAGTGTGTCCTACTTTTAGAAATATATTATGAACATTAAACCTCAATTTGTTCCTGTTTCTAAAATTAACCAAATGTTATGACTTTAAAGGAATACATACCGAAGGCATTTTCAGGCTGGTTGCAATTGCGATTGGTCTCCTCTATTTCAAGCCAGTGTTTAGCTTAAGCCAATGACCTTCTTACCTGGCAGTTGAATCTAATACTTCTCCACCAACAGTGAAAAAAAATATAGCTAGAAGGCCTCATTCGTGACTGTTCTTAGGATAATTTCTTGAGTATGCTTTGACGTTTTCGCATGAAAAATTAGAAACCTAGGCAGAAGAGGACCCTCATCCCTAAAGGAGAGACTTTTTTTTCCCCTGAAGACTGGAGAGGAACTTGTTCATTCGTAGATCAGACAATCTGGTGAGACATGAGATGAAAGTAAGGACAAAGCGCACATAGTGTATATATGTATGTATGTATGTATGTATTTATTTTATTCTTTTTTGAGACTGAGTCTTGCTCTGTCGCCCAGGTTGGAGTGCAATGGCATGATTTCGACTCACTGCATCCTCCGCCTCCTGGGTTCAAGTGATTCTCCTGCCTCAGCCTCCCGAGTAGCTGGGATTACAGGCACGTGCCACCACGCCTGGTTAATGTTTTGTATTTTTAGTAGAGACGAGGTTTCACCGTGTTGGCCAGGATGGTCTCCGTCTCCTGATCTTGTGATCCACCCACCTCGGCCTCCCAAAATGCTGGGATTACAGGCGTGAGTCACTGCACCCGGCCTGTATCTTAAAGTTAGTTTTTAACTGAAAAGCAGGAGAACTCACAGCTTGCAATTGTGAAACACAGAACCAAATCAAACTCTGCTGAGAACCTTAGAGAAACCTTGCTTCACTTAGCTAGTGGATTACAGCCTATATCGAAAAAGGCTCCTGAGACCAATGGCAATAGAACTAATATGAGCCTTTGGGAGTGATTTCACAAAACCTGGTAAGAACTAAGTTTTGTGGAACAAATGATACACATGGTAGGCTCAGAAACTAGTTGCACAGTGGACCAAAGAAACAGTTTTACCATTTGAGAGGAAGGAGATGGTTAATACATTTGTTCACATATGTATCCATGGAGAAATCACTGGAATTAAAAAAAAAAAATGTTAATAGCATTTAAATGTACCTCTTCGATCATAAAAGGGTAAAATCTGGATTATTTAATTACTGCTTAAGTCCTGGATTTATTAATTCTAGATTTATTTTTATCTTTCGCTGCTAGATTTTATTTACCTTCTTATACTGAAGTTGGTTTTATTCTGTTAGTTTACAAAAAATGTTCCAAATCACTAGCTAATGCAGTGGTTTGCCCCCTCAAGAGCCTCACATTTACTTTTAGCTAAATAAATTACATTAAAATAACTATCTTCCTGTCTCCCGGATTATATTGATGCAGATTCTACTTACTTATTTTTATTGAGGGAGATCCTTGCTTTTTGTATATTTCTAAAGTGTGCCATCACATATAAAGTGAGGACTTTAGTTTTATATTTTAAAAAGTAAAAGTTTTCATCTTACTCAATATTTCCTGGCTCGCATCTAGTTGTTGTATGTGTCTGCTTAGATTTGCATACCTTTAAGTAACTTTTTCAAAGGTTTAGTCATAAATATGTAAAACCAATTAATGGATTTTGATTAGGCTTATCCCAAGACAATATGTATCATTCATCAGATCCTTTATATGACATTCAAAACATAATTTCACCTCATATACTTAATTGATCTTTGTAATAATATGTTCTAAAATTGACCTTCAAATAGTCATTCAGGATGCGTAGAACTAGAACTTTTTTCTCTGGAATTCTTGTGTCAACTTCATTAAAGCAGCAAGAGAAGTGGAATAGAGGCTGCCTGTTCAAAACTACAAAATGCAAGCTGACATTCACCATTTTGTGGTCTGTCATGCATGTCAGCTAAATGACAGAAATGCCCCAGATGTTCTGTCACACATTGAGAAAGCTCCATACTTCAACTCACACAATTTTGGTTCACCCTAGGTGACTCTGAGTTGAAAACCCTAAGCTGGACATTCTTGTCAGTCTATTGACATATACCAAAAAATTTAATCAGGCATGTTGCATTATGTTAAAACCAGATATTTTGTTACCAGTTCAGGTTTTACGTAGAAAACAGCCCTGTTACTCAATGGTGATGATAGGATATAGGATGAGCTATATTGTTTACTATACCATCTACTTCTATGTATTTTCATATATTTACTATTATAGTAAGTAGCTTTCTCAAAAACCATTTAAAGTCACAAATTGTTTAAATAAATTGTGGCTTGTGCACACCCATGAATATATTACTGTATACTCATTAAAAATAATATTATAAATTTATATGGATTGATATGGAAAGATTCTCACAATATATTGTAGAATGGAAAAGTTAGCTGTAAAACAGTGTATATGACATCATCCGCTTTAACCCAAATACTCATGGACACATGTGTGCAAACACACACACACACATACTGTTCAAGTTGATGCCTCTGGGAAGTGGAATTAAAGAGCTGGAAGAATAAAAGGGAATAAAAAATGTTGTATATACTGTTCTGTACTGTTAGAACATTAACTATAATTTTTCACTATTAACTTTTGAAATTAAAAATTATTCAATACCAGTGTAAAAGATAATAATATAATGACTGTTTTCTATGAGCCCACATTGCTTTTAATCTCTAAATCCATTGGGTAGTGCAGACTAGTACACATGAAATCAGAATGACTAATCCATGTAAATGACTAATCCATGAATGTAATTCAGCATGTTGGCAGATTAGCAATTTGGAAAATGGAAAAAGCAAAAAAGTCTACAGTACTGTACTTCAAAAGTTGTTATCATGTTTATGCATGGCTAGAATGTAGGTTAGGAAAGCAAGGGGAGGATGAGTAGTGCAGTCAGCTTTGCAGGTATGGTGATAGCTCTCAGTTCTCTAGTTCTATTAGTGTTTTATAGGCACGTGAGATGTCAAGACTGTGAAGCCAGAATATAAGTGACAGAAAGAATATTCCAAATATACTACAGCTATTTCTTAGCTATCACACCTAGTAAAAAGAAGTCAGAGTGGAGGGCATTCTGGCCAAACAGCTAAGAAAGAAAGCAGAGAATAGATAACTGAAACAAAATGGAAAACGACAACTTGGACAAAGGACAAATGCACAGATCCACTCTGATATTACACAAAGGATAGAACCAATGGCTCAAAGATATGTTCTAGATATAGCAAGGAATGAGATCCCAAGTAAGGTGAAATGATTCTCTTTAGAACAGAAGCTACCTATCTCTCTGATTTTGACTCAATTAGGAACTTCTGAACTAAATTGTAAGCATCATGAAGACAATGCAAATCACATAGAAAGAAATGAATGAGATATTTTTACTGCTAGATGATTTCAGTCTTCTCTATAAATTTTGAGGATTTTCCACATTCTACTTTGATTGAATACTTTAGTTTTTACTATTGTTTCCATGGGCCCCAAATCACCGGCAAGTGAGTCGATGATACTATCTGGAAAGAAAACATTTAATAGAGATAGATAATACAGGAAGTAGTTTGGGAAATAACATTTCATGGACATTTTTGAGAAATGAACACAATAAATCCATGCCAAACCTTGTACAGGCTATAAGGGTTCCATTTAAAATAAAATAATTGGAGCTGGGCACGGTGGGTCACACCTGTAATCTCAGCACTTTGGGAGGCCGAGGCGGGCAGATCACGAGGTCCGGAGATCGAGACTACCCTGGCTAACACAGTGAAACCCCGTCTCTACTAAAAATACAAAAACTTAGCCGGGCATGGTAGTGGGTGCCTGTAGTCCCAACTACTTGGGAGACTGAGGCAGGAGAATGGTGTGAACCCAGGAGGCGGAGATTATAGTGAGCCGAGATTGTGTCACTGCACTCCAGCCAGGGTGACAGAGTGAGACTCTGTCTCAAAAAATAATAATAAAATAAAATAATTGAGATTGTGAATTTTTTTAAAAAAGCATATCTAGTTATGAATGTGCTAATGTAAGCTGCAAGAAAAAAAGCAGTAAAATATTAAAATGGAACTGATAAAATAATAAGTTGAAAACTCCATGATTAATACTAATTTTCTCAAGGCATTACCAGTAAGGTTTATAATTGTATTAAATGACTGATTTTTGAGACAGATATGTATAAGATATATTTTCTACGTATATAGGTAGTCAATACTCTTTTTAGAGAAAAATATTTTTATCAGTTTTTAACACTATTTTAGTGTTGGCTTCTGCAACAATTTAAAGTCAGCACAAGATAGATTTTAAGTTCCTGTGTCACAGAGGACTTTGATAATATGATGAAAACTCTGGAAGTTCTAGTCAGGAAAAAAAATCACACAAAAATATAAACATCTGAATCTAGGTGAAGAAATACTTAGAATTCCTGTTTCTTTTTCATCTTCCTCTTCTCTATTTACTTTGGACCAGTCAGTTCTAAGGAACTTCTGAGACATTCCTTAAAAGAAGAAGCAACACTCATCACAAACAGAAGTGCTTAAATCTCGTTGTTTTTAAAATTTATTTGATTAATGATTGCTTTCCAAAGTCATGAGTCACAGTGGCCTGCAGCATGATACTTTCATTCTTTACTAAGAGAATGACAGGCTTTTGACAAAATAAAGATAATTGTGATTTATATAATAAGATGGAGGCTGACATACTTTGGCAAGAAGGATCTGACCGTTCCATTTCTGTATTTCATCCATGATAGCAAGCAAGTAGATACTAAGGCTTAAAAGAATAAGAATATACTCTATTACATATGACTTTATTTAACAGGATTATTTTGAGATTGACAAGTCTAAAATTTGTCCTGTCATAATAACTATCTTTTATAGTTCATGCTGTTGAATTCATTTTGCTTCAGGAGTTTGCATTTGACTTTTTTTTTAAACTTTTGATTCCATATGATTCTATACATTTCTTTCTTTTTTTCTTTTCTTTTCTTTTCTTTTTTTTGAGACAGAGTTTCACTCTTCTTGTCCAGGCTGGAGTGCAATGGCATGCTCTTGGCTCACTGCAACCTCCGTCTCCAGGGTTCAAGCGATTCTCCTGCCTCAGCTTCCTGAGTAGCTGGGATGATAGGCATGAGCCACCACACTGGCTAATTTTGTATTTTTAGTAGAGACGGGGTTTCTCCTTGTTGGTCAGGCTGGTCTCGAAGTCTCGACCTACGTGATCCACCCGCCTTGGCCACCCAAAGTGCTGGGATTACAGGCGTGAAAGACCGCGCCCAGCCGATTGTATATAATTTCTTAAATATTTTATGAGACGTGTGTGTGTGTGTGTGTGTGTGTATGTCTGTGTGTGTGCGTGTATCATCAGCATACCTAAATTCTAGGTCTAGTTTGGCTTCTACCACTTCATGATGGTATATAAATATTGCAATCTAAGAATTCTGTAATTCTAATCATGTTACATAACCTTGTCTATTTTCTTGTTTATGTATGAAGATACAGTTTAAGAGTGTAGTTTTGAGGCAATTATAAATGGAAGCACTTATATAATTGAGTTATTATTTACAGTCATTCTCAACTAACAAATATTTCTTAAGGATGAATTTCTGTGCTATTTGTTAGAACATGCATTTCACTTTCTATATCATCATAGTTGATTACATATTATAGATGTTTGACTTAGGAAATAATTTTTCGGAGAATATAACATATCCAGTGTTGTTAAACATTTTTATAGATAAGATTGCAACACGATAGTAGATGTGGTAGGCAGAATAATGGCCTTTTAAAGATGTAGATGTACACGTCTTTCCTAATGCAGGGGAACTGCAAATAGTTATTTCCTTTGTCAAAAAACACTTTGCAGGTGTCGTTAGGCTAAAAGGCCTTGAGACAAGAAGAGTATCCTATAGTATCCAGGTGGAACCAACCTAATCACCTGGGTATTTAAAAAGCAGAGAACCTTTCCCACCTGAATTCAATTCAGAAGAGAGGGGATGTGATTATGGGAGAGTAGTCAAAGAGATGCAAGGCTGCTGATGCAAGAGGGCCAAAAGCCAAGCAATGCAGGCAGCCTCTAGAAGATGGAATGGCATTAAAACACATTCTTCCCTCTAGCCTCCAGAAGGGAATGCAGCCCTGCTGACACTTTGATTTTAATCCAGTGAGTACTGTGCCAAACCTCCAGCCTATAGAACTGTAATATAATAAATGTTTGTTATTAGCCAGTAAGCTCATGATAATTTGATACGATAGCATTAGAAAACTAATACTTGGGAATGTTAGTAAATTCAGACTAGACATGGTGGATTTAAAAAATATACATATTTTATGTGGTAACATGAGGTTCGTATATGTTATGATATTCAGAATGTTCCACATTTATGAGCTAATAATGATTGCTTTATAGGCAAACAAAAATATTGGTACTTATTAGGTGGCTAACTGATTAGATATATTCACCTCCTATCCGTTTTAAGATCTAACTGAAATAGAGGTTACACATACATATATACATACCTGCAAAGGTCATTGGGTATATTAAAACAAAGGCAATTACTACAAAAAAATGAAACTTTGTACATATGAAAACTAGACTAAATTGAGACTACTTAGAACAGGACGAAACAATTATAGTCACAAAAATGAAACAATTAAATATAAATGTATATTTATGTTGGGACAGTGGGGGATAAATTTAAAAGAGAAAATATTTTTTCATTATAGGGGGAAAAAGATCATTTAAGGAGGTAGAGCTGCTGGGGAAGCTTTAATGACAGTATAAATGTTTGTAGGGATATATAAGGAGTGGGGATCTCAGGAAGGATAGCGTTGTCAGACTTTTATACTTGCATTTATTGGTTACATATATCTTCAAGTAATAATGCATGTTGCTTAAAGAAAATATAAAAAATAATGCCGAGAGTACTAAAAGAGGGAACACTCCCATTCTGCTCCTTAGGTATTCCAATTCCATGCTCCTCCTTCTAATATTAGCATATATCATTTTTTAAAAAGTGTATGTGTACCACTATCTCTTAGCTCAACAACTTTGGTCATTGGATTCCTGTTATGTATAACGAGAAGTATACCTGTCCTCGTAGTGTGTTCCAGAGGTAGTCCTCTCTTACCTACACTGCAACCTATTTACAGAATATTGTGTATCAAGTTGTCCTTCACAGTATTTCATTTCTCAGCACCAGCTCTTCAGTTTTAGCTGCGGGTTATGGCTCCCTTCTTTGCTGGAGATTAAGATGTTAGAGCAGTCAGTAAGCAGCTTGCAATGAGGCTACGTGAGGTGGCCTAGAGAGGATGTAGTAGAGGATGAAGAAGCAGCCACAGGGCTGATCCCGGCTGCGCCCAACCACAAAAGACAGAATCAGCATTTAATCAGACAAGAGAGTAACCCGGTGGATGGTGGCACGCAAGGGAACAGAGTGGTCTCAAGAATGGAGAAGTCAATTTTGTTCAGTTTGAGAGGAGAACAAAAGTGTGACATTGCTTTCACAATGTGGAGATTATATATGATTTTGGCAAGAGCAGTTTCCCTGGAGTAATCTAGTCAGTTGCCACATTTAAGTGGGTGAGAAAGGAGACTGGTGAGAAGTTTCTTTTTTATTTTATTTTATTTTATTTTATTTTATTTTATTTTATTTAGTTTCAGGATACAAGTGCAGGATGTGCAGGTTTGTTACATAGGTAAACATGTGCCATGGTAGTTTACTGCACCTATCAACCCATCACCTTGGTATTAAGCCCAGTATGCATTAACTATTTTTCCTGATCCTCTGCCAAGCCCCTGACAGGCCCCAATATGTGTTGTTCCCCTCCCTGTGTCCATGTCTTCTCATTGTCAGGCCCCACTCATAAGTGAGAACATATGGTGTTTGGTTTTCTGTTCCTACGGTGGTTTGCTGAGGATAATGACTTCTAGCTTCATCAATGTCCCTGCAAAAGACATTATCTCATTCCTTTTTATGGCTGTGTAGTACTCCATGGTGTATATGTACCACATTTTCTTTATCCAGTCAATCATGGATGGGCATTTGGGTTGATTCCATGTCTTTGCTATTGTGAATAGTGCTACAAGGAACATACACATGCATGTATCTTTATAATAGAAAGATTTCTACTCATTTGGGTATATAATCAGTAATGGAATTGCTGGGTCAAATGGTATTGGGAAAAGCTAAGTGTTGGGAGAAGCTGAGGCAGGGCTTGCATGTCTGACATAATGTAAAAGAGTCTTGGAACATGTCTGGGGTCCAGGGTCTAAAACCCATTGTGGCCTTTGGGAACACCAAGCTCTGTGCTAAAGGGTGGGAGGCTACCCTGATGCACCATAATCTAAGCCCAGGGCATAAAATCCCTTGTGACTTGGATACAATCCAGGGCTTGTGGCTCTGGAATGTGTCTAGACTTGCTGGCTCTTTGCTCCTTGCTCTCCAAAGATCAATTGTATCTTGAATTAAAAGAACCTGATCTCCATTATCTCAAGTAGCAGAGCAGCTGCTAAACCATCACCGCTGTAAATTATGTGCTTAATGCAACACGCCCTTTCCACCCCCACATTCTCACCACCTGTTTCTTTGTTGGCTTACCAATAAATAGCGTGGAGCTGCTCGGGGCCTTCTCAGCCTCCATACACTGGCAATGGCCCTCCGGGCCCACTTTTCTCTCTCAAACTGTCTTTTACTCATTCCTTTGGCTCCGCCGGACTTCATCAACCCCATGACCTGGTGTTGGGTCTGTTCACCCCAACAAATGGTATTTCTGGTTCTAAATCTTAGAAGAATTGCCACAGTGTCTTCCATAATGGTTGAACTAATTCCCACCAACAATGTAAAAGTATTCCTATTTCTCTGATACCTCATCAGCATCTGTTGTTTCTTGAATTTTTTTTTTATAATTGTCATTCTGACAGACATGAGTGATATCTCATTGTGGTTTTGATTTGCATTTCTCTGATCATCAGTGATGGTAAGCTTTTGTTCATGTGTGTTGGTCGCATATATGTCCTCTTTTGAGAAGTGTCTGTTTATGTCCTTACCACTTTTTAATGTTTTTTGTTTGTTTTTTTGTTTTTGGAGACAGAGTCTTGCTCTGTCGCCCAGGCTGGAGTGCAGTGGCGCAAACACGGCTCACTGCAAGCTGTGCCTCTCGGGTTCACACCATTCTCCTGCCTCAGCCTCCTGGGTAGTTGGGACTACAGGTGCCTGCCACCACATCTGGCTAATTTTTTTGTATTTTTAGTAGAGACAGGGTTTCACCATGTTAGCCAGGATAGTCTTGATCTGCTGACCTCTTGATCTGCCCGTCTCGGCTTCCCAAAGTGCTGAGATTACAGGTTTGAGCCAGCGAGATCAGCCTGTTTGTGTTTTTCTTAAAAATTTACTTAAGTTCCTTGTAGATTCTGGATATTAGACCTTTGTCAGATGGATAGATTGTAAAGATTTTTCTCCCATTCTGTAGGTTGATCATTCTGATGATGGCTTCTTTTGCTCTAGGCAACACCATTCAGGACATAGGCATGGCAAATATTTTGTGATGAAGTTGCCAAAAGCAATTGCAACAAAGGCAAAAATTGACAAATAGGATCTAATTAAACTAAAGAGCTTCTGTACAAGTTTCCTTTAGTTCTACACAAGTTTACCTTGGTGTAAAACATCAACCTAAACCTCTCTTCTGTTTCAAATTTAGGTAGCATAAAAAATAACTTATATACTAATTTGATCGGCTTAAAAACACATTTTCTCAAAATGAGTAATAAATATCTTGTGCATTTTAGATGCAAGATTTAGTTTCATTTTAATTTTAAAATACATTTTTAATGTTTGCTGAGTATGTGCCACTCTACTAGATCCTGTGGGAAATGCAGAATAGAACTGATTTATTCTAGAATATAACTTTTACTTACAAAATCACTAAAATATCTAAAATTGAATGTTGATACAACAGTAATAAGGCACCTACTTAGCAAGTTGAACTTCTCTGCCTGGAGCTCCAAGTACTACATAGAACAGGAAAGAAACAGAGTTTCCCTGGGGAGAGGACAAATGGTGTGTGTGTAACAGTTAAGCAACGCAGAGAGATAATTCAACCCAACTTTTTGTGTATAAACAACTGCAATTAATATCAGTGTGCATTATTATGTTGCAAGTTGTTTAGGAAAATCTTGTAGTTATGTTTTTTAAGAGTAATATGTTTAAATTAATATTTATTATTACTGCTGTTTTTGAAATGAAGCAATGAACTCTGATTAGCTCTCAGAAATTAGTCATTATATTTAGGAAAAGTCAGTAAGTTTGTCTTTTACTCACTTTACAAATTAATTCTTGTTGAATATTCAAAAAACTAAATATAATTTAATTTAGTTAATTTTTATGATGAGTATTATTTAATATTCCACTGTTATGATGATAGACTTTCCTGTTGCTTTGGTAATATTGATAAATTTATTTTTAAGTGTAAGTACTGTTGTCTGAATAATTTTAAATTGTTTTGAGGTTCATACTCTTAGTGTGTGTCATCTAACATTATTTTGGGGTGGTAACATCCTTCTAATGACATATTAATCACTTATACAGGTTAACACATACATATTCGCACCTACAAGAATTATTATTTTTAAAAGTTATGTAATCAAAACTATTTTCTTTAATTTCCTCTGTGTTTTGATATATAGCGTGAGAATAGAAAAAAAGTACTAAAATTTTTCATTTTCTTGTAACTGTTAAGTTTTCTGTCTTTTTCTTTTCTGGCTACTATTCTTATTATTGAGTTCCCTGTACAACATCTATGGGAACAAGATAAATACTCCAGAAAACTTGCACTTTACTGAAATGTGTAAGTAATAAATTATACTGTAATGTATGTTGCATTCCGTTTATTGTCACACTTCAATTTTGCTATTGTTTCAAGTGTAATTGTTGTTGATGAAGTGGGACTTCTTACCAGCAGTGTAACTTGGGCAAGTTACTTACCTCTGGATTCTGTAAGATGAGAATCGTAAGGATGCTTAATTCATTGTTGGGATTTACAAACGTAATGCGTATAATTTGTTACCACAGCACCTGACACTCAGTAAGTTCTTAATAAAGATTAACCAAGAAATGTTGGCCAATTTATTTCCTGACTGCACAGTCTACATAACTCTTGTCATGCTTTCAAACAATATGAATCAATTTTGGTTTATAATTATTATTTTTTAAATGTAAAGAATCCCTTTAATTGGTATAATACTTCAGTGTGACATACATGTATGTATATATGTATGTGTGTATGTATGTATATATGAATATATCTGCCAAAAAAACTAAAATTTGTTAATGTGTTCAAAATGTTTTATTTCTTATGAATATTTGTCTAGTATATCTGGCTAGTTGAAACTTTTCACAGCATTTCCATCTGGATTATGACTTAATTTATGGTCATTATGGTATATGCAATAATGAAAGGGAATCTGCAATTTTACAGTATGTAAGTTTGACTTACTTTTTTGGATGCTGCCATACTTCATGTATTTTATATAAACATTTGCAAATGGGATATATAATATTGTTCTGTTTCCAACAAACCTAAAATACATATTTGTATGTCTGTATAAATGTATTAAGACTTTGTTGAAAGAAATTACATATAAACAGAAAAGTGAATTAAACAAACATACATCATATTGAATTGTTTTCAAGAGAAAACTCATATAACATCATTTGGTCAAAAAACCCCACAAAAACAGTTTTAATCCAGATACTCCATGTAGTACTCTTTTCTAGCCACAATCCCCCTCTCCCCCAGCCTCCCACCGCTGGCAAAGCAAAATACTGTATTTATTTTGATACTAATCACTTTCTTGCTTGTTTTACCATATTACAACCTGAAAATGTATCCCTAAATACTGTAGATTTGCCACCTTTAATTTACCTTAATGTAGACATTTAACTGGGGCACATGTGGATGGAAGTTGACACAATTTTATTTTTTCCCTATGTTTGCCTATACATGGGTAAGTCTATGCTTGAAAACAAGCATTAGCAGAGCTACTTGCAGGTTAAGCTGTAACCTGCAAGGGTTAATTAAGAGCACAGACTCTAAAGGCAGGAAGCTTGGGTTCAAACTGAGGCTGTGCCCCAGTGTCCTTGAGGAAGTTTTTCAACCTCTCTGCCATCTTACATTACCTAACTTTAAAATTGGGGTAATAGTAATGTTTATTCATAAGGTTTTAGGAAAATTAATTAACTTTGTAAATTGCTTGTGTTTGTTAAATAAATATATCAACAGCTTTGATTGTGTTGTTAATGTGAGAAAACATTTTAAATGGTCCATTTTCAAGGCATGATCAATCTAAGTACTGGCAGCCAGGCTGCAAATGTAACAAACCACAGGGCTCTTGCACCTAGAAGGTCACAATAAGCGAACAGAATGTAGAGGAGGGGTCAGCCCATAAAAGGGAAGAAAGTTTCATTATTGGGAAATCGAAACTTAAGCAGGGAAGGGGATGGGGTATAACCTTATAAGGGGGATAATGAAACTTAGGCAAAGTCTGGAAAGATTGTAACCCCATAGTAACCAGTGAGGAACCAGTGTAATGTGAGGAACTAGGGGAGGGACTTGCCTGCCAGGAGATAAATTACCTGTTGTGACTGCCCTAGATGTGCCTGCCTACCAGACACTCGATTTTGCAAGGCTGTTATTAAAAGTCTCACTTTTGCTGTTCTTCGTGCTTCTAAGTCCATTCTTTGAGTTTGGGTGGGTGAGTGTGTTTCTCACATTAACTATAACTCTGGGCTTATTCAATATACCCAGGAATTTCTGATATCTGATAAATTCCTCAGTCTGTGAAATAAAGAAAAGTATATAGCATGAGAACCAAATATTTTAATGGTAGGATATATTCCAATCTTAAAAAAAATAGGATATAATTTTAGCAGTACCACTTCTTATTTTCAACCATTAACAATAAACACTCATAGCATCTCTTCTGCCATTGAGAGTTTGTATCATTACTGTTGGTTGGACAATATACTGCACAAATCTGTGCAATTCTCTGTCCTGTTTCTTCTGCACACAGCTGAGAGAACTAAACAAAAGTGCATTTGTAAAAAGTGAATGTTTTCCTGGCTCTGGGACACTATGTCTCATTCAGCATGAGATGGGTTCTGACATTCGGAGTGCTTTGTAATATCTTATTCAGAAAACAAGCTCTAAATTTTGAATGTCATAATTTTGTGATTAAAAAAATATCATCAGTGTTATTGATATTTCCAATTATTGTTAGTAGGTAGCTATCAGAGAGAATATGGTGTAAAAATATATCAAACCTGATGTGTTAGTTGGCTGGAGCTGCAGTGACAAAGTATCACAGACTGGGTGCCAAAAAAAAAAAAAAAAAAAAAAAAAACCAGAAATTTACTTTCACTGAATTTGTGATTGCAATTTTATTTAATTTTAAATTTATATAGCCACTTGTGGCTAGTGCTACTGTATTGGGCAGTAGAGATGTAGCACTGGGTTTTTTTGTTTTTGTTTTTGTTTTTAAACTGTATCTGGCTATATCAATGGCATATGTGCTTTTATATGTTGGAGTTGGAGCTACAAAAATATAATTTGATGCTCTGTATACTGTCTGCTATACTTTGGTTAAAGTTATTACTTTCTATATGTCCACGGCCTGTAGTTACGTATATACATGATAATGAATATTCTCACTTCCTGGTCAATAGTCACCTATCTCTTATAATCTTTGTATCAGTTTTTTGTCTGAAATTCTATTTGGTTTGTTATTTACATTGCTTTTCTTTAAGTTAAATGTTTTGGCACATACACTGTCATGTTATTTCCCGTCTTTCAGGGTTGTTTTGCTTTTAGTTTACCTTTTTAAAAGGATATATACCAGATTTTCAAAAATTCAATCTGATAACCTCTGTCTTAAAAAGTATGATTGTTCCCTGATTCAAATATTCTTTATATTCAGGCAAGCCAGTTGTGTGTTCATGTGTGTATGCGAATATAGTTAAAATAAAATTAAATGTCCTATCATTTGGTTGACAGTCTTGTGCTGATCATGAAAATCAATTAGGTAAGGAGAAATGATAAGCCTTAATTGATTTACCTGACTCTAAACCTATCAGCTCTTTTCTCCCTTTAGTTTGATTCAATTTGACAAGCAGCTACTGAGTAACTTGCCCGATTCTGTCAACTAATCTTACTGTTGGGAGGGCATTACCTTGCATTTTTTTTTTCTGGTACTATATATTGAAATTTTAAAGAAGGTTATCAAAGAGGTTATAATGTGAGCAACTTCTCTGGCTTAGTAGAGAATATTTTTAGTTTAAATGTTGCAGTGAGACTAAAGCCGAAATCACAAATGTTCAGTGGCATTCTGTTCAAGGGTTGAAACTGAGCCACTTGAAATAAAGTAGGGAAGGCAAAGCTCTACTTCTGCACTCTTAGGATCTTTGGCTAGGTTTGAGACTAAATTAAAATAAGGCAGATTAATAGGAGAAAATTGTAGAGTTTATTTTACATCCTCCTAGAAATCCCCACAAGAAAATGAAGACCCAAAGAAGTGGCAAAACCCAGATGCTTATACAGTAGGTTGAACAAAGTCTGGTGAAAGTGGATAAGTAACTAAAATGTATGGGACTGCTAAGGAAGATAAAAATTATTTTTATAAGATCTGTTTGTGCAGTTACTTTTCAGCCTTGACTCATCTCTGGTAAGAAAAATATTTCTTTCTTCTTTGTACAGGGAGGAAAAAGAAGGTCAGACTCTTTTTTCCTGCTATTTTTGAAATGCCTTATGCCAAAGTGGCTAATTTTGAGGTGACATATTCTGCCAACGTTCGGTAGCATAGACACTCAGTATCTCAAGTATTAGAGATGACGTATGTCTAGATGGAATTTCCCAGGCACCAGAGTCTGAAATGGAGATTTATGTGCAAGAAGAGCTCTTAGAGGGAGGAAGGGCAGCAGCACTGGGAAGATAGGGAGGCTCACTGAGTGGTGGTTGTAAAAGAGCTCTCAGATGGTATTATGGGGAGCTCTGAAGCTAGCGTGGCTCTTCCACATTGTCTGACATTGAGACAAGGGGGTTGTGCTTTTTTACCCCAGCATCAAGCAGTCCTTGGATATGGCTGTCCTCAGAAAAGACATGCAGATGAGGTAACTTTCTTGGCCAGGGAAATGAGTAGGGAGGAACTAACTTGTGAGCTTTCAGGGTCCAACACTCCTGACTGGGGAAATTAATGTTTTGTTCCTGATGGAGGATCTGAGGGTCCCACTAAAGCATCCCCTAAAATCTGTTACTTAGAAGTCAGAAAGCATATGTGTTTAATTCTTTTCATTAGGCAGTGTGATATTAAAATGATATTACTTAAGATTTACAGTCAGAATATATCTGTGGAAGTATAGAACTAATTTATTAAGGTTTTCATTTTGTTAACATATTTTAGTGCTTAAACAGTTTCTTTTCTTAAAAGTTGGAAGTATATAAACTTATTAGAAAAAACTTCAGTAAGTCTATTCATTTCTGATAAACAAATACTGTCAGAAAGAATACCCAGAGAGGTTAGTCAAAGGAATGGAAGGAGAGAAATGAATGAATGCTATCAATAAAGACAGTATCCTAAGAATCAGATGTCA
This sequence comes from Macaca fascicularis, assembly GCF_037993035.2. Classification (NCBI taxonomy): domain Eukaryota; kingdom Metazoa; phylum Chordata; class Mammalia; order Primates; family Cercopithecidae; genus Macaca; species Macaca fascicularis. Next base: position 88,248,239 of record NC_088380.1, on the reverse strand, counting down.
GTCATCTCAGTTGCTGATGGAAAGTCAGGTAGGATAAAGATCAAGGAATACACGGTAGATTCACAACCAAGTGGCTCTGGGTTCCTTTTTAGGTGAGGAAATGGGGACAGACTACAGCATTCAAGCAGTGAAGTGACTGAATGAGTCATAAGGGAGGAAGTGTTTGTGATGATTTTAACATTTATCAATGCTGACCAGAAAGAGCTTGTTAAGAGAAAATGGAAATCATAGGAACTCAGAGGTAAAATCTCTCCTCCTTGAGGAGCTGGGAAAGAGTAAGTCCTGGGAAGAAGGCACAGTGTATGAAACTTAAGCAGCTCTTTGTTTTCCTGATTAAACTCTTTTGCTAATTTAAGGGGGAAAAAGTTAAACAAACACTCTTATTGTTAATGGGGGACTTTAAGTAAGTTTATTTAGATAATGTCTCAGAATGTTAAATGTGTAACATTAACACCAAAAAGCCAACTGCACATTGTGGACTTACTCTACTTATTTAATTGTTTGTTTATATATTCCCAGCTCCATTTAGAAGTCTAGATAGAAACTACTGAATTTAGGAGTTCACCTAGAAATAGCAAAAACAAAAACATTTTTTAAATGTGCCATTCTAGGATAAGACAGGTATAGTCACAATACCCAAGTTTGGAGCTGCATTTCTTAGCTCTACACTATACATTGCTTTCCTTTATTCATTTATTTATTCAACTTTAATTCAACAAATATTCTAGAGCACTTATTTTATATAGACCTTCTTCTAAATAATGGGTATAGGAGTTAAAAAAAAAAAAGTGTATTCTTGTGGGGATTCATTATAGTGGGGAAGAGAGACAATAAACAAGGTATTTATGTAAAATGTGTAGTGTGGCATTTGGTGATCAGTGTTCTTAAGGAATCCCAGGATTTGGAGTCAAGAAGACCTACAATTTTAAGTTGAGTAGTCAGGGGAAGACTTTCTGAGAAGATAATTTCTTAGTAAAGACCTAAGGAAGATGAGACTCTTGCTTGGAGCAAAAGCATTCCAAACAGAAGAAAGTGTTTAGATGGAAAGATCCTGAGGTAACAGGATGATGTGCAATGAGATGACAGGACGGTGTGAAGCCCTCTGAGTACAGTTGATATTTACTTGGTAGGTATTGGTCCAATCTTAGTAGGTAGATGTTGGCATGAATTTCAATTGGTCAGGGCCTGTGTTATACTCCCTCCCTACTAAATTTTAGAATTTCATCATCACAATGAGAATTTTAACCAAAGGGGAAGCATAACCTGACATGTTTTAACAAAATCACTCTTGCTGCATGTTGAGAAGATAGTGAAAGCATCAAAAATAAAAGCAAAGAAATTGGTTATGAGGTTATTGCAGTCACCCAGGCAGAAGAGGATTATGGATTGAACTCGGGTGTTAGAAGTGTGGGGGTGAGAAATGGTCACATTCTGGATGTATTTTAAAGGTAAAGGCAACATAAACTACCCACAGGGAGGATGTAGGTATGAGAGAAAGTGATGAGTCATGAATGCCTGTAAGGATTTTGGTCCAAGTCACTGGAAGAATGAAGTTGATGTTAACTGAGATGAGAAAGATAATGGGAAAAGTAGGTCTGGGGATATTATCAGGAGTGTAGACATGTTAAATTTGAGATGCAGATTAGTCATCCAAGTGAGTGCATAAGTATAAATCTGGGGTTTTAGGGGATATAGCAAAAATGTTAAAGGGTCCTCAGTCTATGGGTGGTATTTAAAGCCAGGAGACTATTTGAAGTCACAAAGGGAATTAGTATAGATAGAAAAGAAAAGAAGTCCAAGGACTGAGCCCTGGAGCACTCTAAAATTAAGAGTTAGAGAGGAAGAGGAAGAGCCCCCTAAGAAGGAATGGCTACAGAAGGAGGAGGGAAATCAAAGAAAATGTGTATCGGAAACCAAGTAAAGAAAATGTTTCACAGAGTAGACAGCATTCAACTCTGTCTAATGCTGCTCATTGGTCAAGTAAGACGATGACTAAGATTTGACATTTGTATTTAGCAGCAGTTTTGATTTCAAGAATTCACTTCATTTTCCCCTGTGATCACGTAAAAAGCAGGCCTGTGCATCTGTCCTTCTATAGTACAGAGATTCTTGCATTTTAATCCCTAATGTTCATTAAGCTTGTGTAGTTTTGTTAATTTCAAAATTCAACCTGAATTTCAAATTGTATTAGCAATCATTTTGACAAATATTTAAATGCTGATTTGATCTACAAATTTAATATTGCAAATTATTTAGAATCTGAAAAGCAATTCTATTGTTTTCTTCATTTTTGTTCAACTCAGTCCTGCTGACGATGGTCTGGAGATATGCAGAGAAGACCAACACCTTTGGAAGAGAAATACCGACATCTTACTTTCTTAATAAGTTCTCCTTTTAAAATAATTTCACATTTCTTATTACATCAAAAAATAAGCTTTCATTCTTGTATAAATAATCCACATAGCACATTTTGCTTTAGAAATTATATATTTATGAAAATAAGGCAGGTGGATAAATAGAGCCTTAGCTCAATAGAATGTATGCATCTATTATACCATTCAACAATATTATTATATAAATATTCACCAACCCAAAGTCTCTACATCTCTCATTATGTGGCTGTCTTCCTCTCTAATTGCAAGGGTTATTTTTTGGTCACAAGCATTTCAGGTAGGGGATTGTTTTTAGAAGAGCACCAATAGATTTTTATCTAAATCATGAAAGAGGTTTTTACCTACTAGCCTTCTGCACTACCATTGCTGAGATACTGTGTCTGGCCAAAGGCGGGCCAGAATTCCCGAAGTTCAGCTTAAAACCTCAGTGGGGAGAGCAGGTACATACAGGCTGCTCTCTGGGAACCTTGAATGCCGAACAGCTGAGGATCAGCCTAATTCATTCCAACCTGAGGTGCAGAGCCTTGTTTTATGAGGGCGAAAGAAAAATCATGAGAGGAGAAAGAATTGTATCCGAAACCTTCTGAAAGAACAAATAAATCCTGCATTATTCCTTTTGTTCTATTGCCCCATTTTACCTAATAAGTTACAAAGTATACAAAAAGTAAAATCATGGCTCCCTTATATAAAGACTCCAACTAAATATATAATGTGGTCAAAGCCTGGCAAAAGTTTAACAAAATAAAAAAGCAAGCACATGCAGAGTATATGCTAAATATATTGTCTTGATTCATAGTGTAACTGTCTACTGAATTCCTTCAGTATAGGCTTGATAAGACCTTAAGCGCTGCATATCAGCCTGTACTGCAAGATTTATTGCTGAATAGTCTTTTTATACTTTAGAGAGTATTTTATTTATTTCATTTCCCATTAATAAATCTTCTGCTCTTTCACGTGGACATCTATGTCTTTTTCTTTTAAAATAATGACAGGCTCTGTGACTCCCTACTCTCTTCCCTCTAAATGTATAGAATGGGGAAAGTGTAGCAAGCTAAAGCACACATTGGTTTTTGTGAAAATACATGCTATCACAAAATTGAAACATTTATAAAATCCTTAACTTCAATCTAATGCCTATGCTATTCTCAGGAGAGTTTGATGCACAAAGCCAAAGCTCAGGAATATTTATGCAGCCTGACTATAGAGTACACTGTAAGCCTAGAGCTAAAGCAAAAATTTAAAGATACAGGACAAGAGTTTCATCTTAGGTGAATCCATGAAAAAAATTCCCATGGAATTATATAGGTTGAGATTCTGGCCGCCAGCAATAATGTTCAAACAGGCAAAAGGAGCTACATGTATAATATAATTTCAATTCTGTGCTCTGCATGTTTCCCCATTTCCATATAAAGCACTGGCACTGAAATTAATCAGTGCCACTGGATCCCTCATGCCACTGACAGAATAGTCACCCTGACACTTTCTCTGCAAAAACTTTCTATCTGAGGCCTTCCACAGCCTATCACTTCCCTTCATTAAACCATGGTGAAAGCAGCCACTATCACTGAAAGTGCACCAATGCATACCAAGTGGGACCAAACATCTTAGTAACTACATGTGAATTTATTTTCAGGAACTTAGAAGCCCAAGTCTGACATAAGATAATCTTTTTATTATGATTTCCTTTCATGAATATATTGTGTCTCAGGTAAGTATGAACAACATCAATTTTATAATATCCTAAAGACAAAGTGGTTTGGTTCACTCATCTGGCCACTTGTTGCATATCTATTGCTATTATACGTGCCAGACACCATGCTAGGCATGAGCAATGCAAAACCCTCCAAGATATGCTTCCTGATTTCTAACCGGTAATGCTTCTTAAATATGAGATACTGTAGCTCCCAACTGGCTTCAGATTAGCAAGTCTATATGTAGGCAAAGTAGCATTTGAAGGCTAGATAAATATCATTCACACAAACATATGTAATCTGGATTTGCATACACACCTATTTCTGTTGGAATTAGAAAATTTAAATTTAGTTTACTTAATCAATGACAGCATTTCATCAGTAAGCTTTTCCTTAGAATCAATGAACATTAAAAGTGCAATTCAGGTTATGTGAGCGTTGGTGATTTTTTGACACTTAAAAGGGGCCCACTTATTCAAGAACATTCAAATTTACTGTTATGCATATTTATGTATATGGTTCAATATACTCTAATCATAGTGCTATTTAACACAGAATAACTTACACATGCCTTTAGAAACACTTGTAGGTATTGACTTCTTGTGACAGATGTTTGTTTTGTTAAACTTCAACCCATCACAGAGCATTCTGTGGTACATAGAATGTCACTGAAAATGATAGTTTTTATTTTATTTATTTATTTATTTTTATTCTTACTTTTATTTTTTTGAGATGGAATCTCGCTCTGTCGCCCAGGCTGGAGTGCAATGGCGTTAGTTTTTATAGATTTTCCCCATTGTTTTCTGGGTGCTAAATGTTACTTAACTACAAATTTAAAAAAATGACTTTTAAGAAGTAATGGGATAGAATTTTCTTTTTTATACTGCAAACAAAGATAGCTTTCCAGCAGTTTGCTGCAGTGTCTGTTTCCAAGTATGATCTTTGGTCTTTGAATTCCCCCAATCTTTTGTTTTTACTGCATCGCTTTTAATTATGAGGTTAGAACAAAAGTATTTAAAGATTTTTGGAAATTAACGTTATCATTATTTCAAGCAGAAACATTAGTCAAAAGCAGCAAAAACAGAAAAGTGATCATGTAACCCTACCACTACTTTCCTTGGAAATATAAATATCGTGACATTGATTATAACCAATTATTGCAGCCAATATTTTTTGGACAGTGATGATGGCCTGTGTAGCATGCTAGGTGATGGTGATAAAGTGAGGAAGAATGGGCCTTTGTCCTTAAAGATTTCATGGTCTGGAGGCACAGGAGACCAGTAAATAGGACAAGTACACGGGTATAGTAGCCATGCCGTACGAGAAATGTCATGGGGCTTCTGGGAGGCATTACTGCACCACTCACGAGTGCCAAAGAAGATAACTGGGACTTGGAAAGGTCAGTTCACAGTGAAGAGAGAAAGACTAAAAGGAACTAAAAGTAGAATAAACATATGTAGAGAGAGAATATTTACAAATATTGATGATGCATTTTGTTTTAAAAATAGGCAAATTAAACAATCCAAATGGCTCATGAATGTGACAAATCACAGACATGCACATTGAAAAGACCTAGGGAGAAAATGAATAGTAATGAGGGTGGGGATTCTTGGCAAAGGGAGCATCTGAAGTAGAGATGTGAGCTGCGATGATGGTGTTGAGAGTGGAGGTGGAAGGAAGTGAATAGGTACCAGGATGTTTTAGGAGGTAGAATGTGAAAAGGATTTGGTAATAGACTGCACTCTGGGGATGAGAGGAAGGGGCTCCTCTACCTGATCCTCTACAACTGGATGAATGGTGTGCTTTTCACTGAAAAGTTTTGGGGGGTGGTTTGAGGGAGCTTATGTTCAATTTTGAACATAATAAATGTGTAGTGTCATAGAGACATATGACTTGAGATACCTAGTGGGCAAACTAAACAAAGGAAAAACTTATAGAGGAGTCGAAAGAAAACGAGGAATATATGCTAGGACACAAGGAATATATGTAAAAGATTACCTTTTTCCAAAAGAGATAATGCACTGTAATGCCCAGTGATGATGAGAGATTGAGGAAGATTTGTGAATTCTAAGTAGTAGTGTTCAATATGGTTAGAAACGTGGACAGGGATTTGTGTGCTGTTCCGAATAATTGAGATGATTGTTGTAAACTCAGTGTTGCACCACTGAAGGTTTTTAAGCTGTAGATGGGTTTCATTTAAACTGGCCTTTGAAGGAAAACCTAGAGTCACACTTTACTTTAAAAATAGAAGCCTTTAAAGATACCTCAGCAAATCCAGAGTTATCTTACTTTTGTTCTTATGGAATAAAAGTGAAGTTAGGGTGAAGAAAATTGTGCTTTTAAAAATAGAGCAGTCAACCATAATCACAGCAGTTTCTGAACCTAACACATAAACATGAATAGTTAATTGATATTATAATGATTAGAGTGATTATAACCATGATGTTATGATTATTGTATCATCAGCAACCAGCTATTAAATACCAATATGGGATGGCACAATTGGGAATAAATTGTAGCCTTGCTTAGTGGACATTTATAGTCAGCTCTTTTATATGTTTCTTATGCTCTGTATCTGCTCTTTTATATGAATAGTGAACACACCAGCCAAGTATAAACTTTACCAGCTTACCTTCTTTCACAGTAACATTGGTTAAAAAAAATAAAGAAATAGATCCGTTTTGTTTATACCCTTTTATCTTTCCTACATAACATTTGACCAGGTAATTTCAAGAACAAGTTCAATGATAAAATGTGATCTCTTTTTATTAGTTTTACAAAAAGTATGTGAAACAGAAGTAACAGTTACTGAATATTATTATTATATACTTAACTACATATTTCAACTTCCTTAAAGTAAAAAAAAAAAAAAAAAGCTGAACAGAAATCAGAGAAATGCAAACTAAAACAGTGCATTGATATGATACTATATTCATTGATTCACAGATAATAAAAAGCTAGGATATGAGCAGTAGAGACTTTAACCCACTGGTGGTGGGAATATAAGTAGATATCACTGCTTGAAAAACAGTTTGAGAATAGTTTAGTAAATACACATCATTTGTTGCAGCTACTTTATCTGTGGGTACATATCCAAAATAAATTTTTGCACAGGGTACAAGGAAAAGTATATTAAATTGTAATTGCTGAAAACAGGAAAAATTTCAATCCCAAATATCCATAAACAGGAGAATGAAGAAGTAAATTATGGTAGATTTATACAATAAAATGCTATAAAGCAACTAAAGTGTATGAATTGAAGTTTTCTGGGTAAACACGGATAAATTTCAAAAACACTGTTTCCGGAAAAAAAGTAACATATAGAAGGAAAGTTGATAAAAATATGTAAAATTTAGAGAGTAAAGTAGACCTCTAGATTTGTATGGATACATATTTATGTGATAGTACAAATCATGTATTAGTATTATAAATATAAAAAATTGTATTAGTAGCTTCTGAATAAGGTGCAAGAGAAAGGAATGGAATAAAAGAGGGGCACACACAGACTTACAACTATATCTTTAATGTTTTTGTTTTTTAAAAAATGTGAGGCCAGGCGTGGTGGCTCATGCCTGTAATCCTAGCACTTCGGGAGGCTGAGGTGGGCAAATCACGAGGTCAGGAGTTCGAGACCAGCCTGGCCAACATGGTGAAACCCAATCTCTGCTAAAAATACAAAACAAAAAAACAAACAACAAAAAAACAGCTGGGTATAGTGACAGGCACCTGTAATCTCAGCTACTGGAGGCTGAGGCAAAAGAATCACTTGAACCTGGGAGGCAGAGGTTGCAGTGAGCTGAGATCGTGCCACTGCACTCCAGCCCAGGTGACAGAGTGAGACTCCACCTAAAAAAAAAAAAAAAAAAAAAAAAAAAAAAGCAAAATAAAAGTTGAATATGCTGAAATTTGGCGGTTAGGTGGTAGATGCATGGGTGTTCATTACACTATTCTTCATACTCCTTTGTCCTCTTCAAATATCTCATAATTTAAAATAAGTATTTGGACTGCCTGGGGTTATAGTTTATTATTAGTAGAGCCAGGATTAGATTAGAGAGCATCTGGTCATCATAATCAGAAGAGAACAAGCTGGAGTCAAGAGTACACACGCAACTGCCCATGCAGAAAAAGACAAAATGTGTTCTTGCCATTTCCACACTGTGATCACAGATGTCACCCACAAACCATATTAACAGCTAACATTTTTAAGCACTGATTAGATACTTTGCTGAGTGTTTCATGTGGATTATGGCATTAGGATAAGATGGAAACATGAGTCAGATTTAAGCGAGATCTAAAATGCACTATAGTGGAGTGCCCATTACTGAAAGGGAATACGGGTTGCAAAAGGCATTCAAAAGGTAAATGAATAATGTGTTTGGACTTGAAGTGATGTCAAACACGATAGAATCTACATTTCTCCATGTATAGTCAAATTATTTTTCTAATTTAAACTGATTTGGAAAGTAGACTATGAATAAAATATTAGAAATTATGAAAGTCATGTTTTGAATTCTGTTGATCACAATAAAGGTAAGAAATAGTCTGAATTGAATGAGAACAAACTGGTAAGAAAAAGAGAATGCATTAGACTTCAGAAAACTTACAAGATTCCTTAAATAGGTCATGGAGTTGATAATAATGGTGGTCATTTATTGAACACTTAATATGTGCCAACCACTGTTCTCAGGGCTTTGCAAACATTAACTTATTTAATTTTCACAATTAAGTCCTGTGAGTTAGATGCCAAGATTTTTCTTTCCTTTTATTTTATTTTATTTTGAGACAGAGCCTTGCTCTGTTGCCCAGGCTGGAGTGCAGGGGGTGACCTTCATTCACTGTAGCCTCAAACTCACGGGCTCAAGCAATCCTCCTACCTATGCCCTCATCCTCCTGAGTAGCTGGGACTATGGGTGTGCACCACCAAGCCTGGCTATTTTTTTAAATTTTTTGTAGAGAAGGAGTCTCACCATGTTGCCCAGAACCCCTGGGCTCAAGCCATCCTCCTGCATCTGCTTCCCAAAGTGTTGGTTTTTCAAGCATGAATCACCACGCCTGTCCTAGGTTTTTCTCCTTTACAGAAGTGATCACCAAAGTATAGATCTTCGGTGATTTTTCCAAACTTACAAAACTAGTCTATGATAAGGACAGAAATCCAGGGCTCACATTCTTAACCACGGTGCAGTGCTGACAGTCGTGGTATGAAAACGTAATTTTAAAAAATATATTCACAGATAGTGGCTCACAAGAAAGAAATAAAGGCAACATCACAATTAATAGCCATAAGAATGCTGTCTGATAAGAAAAACATACATACAGGTAGAGTAACTGTACAGAAAACACTGTAGACATGCTGGATCATTAGAATATACTAGTAAAATAGTCACTATTGAATGAATGCTGCTAGAGATCATTATCTGATTTAATTATATCAATTTCAAGGAGATGAAACTGAACACAGTACCAGTCATGGCCTGGGGGATGGGGACCCCTATTCTAAATGACACTCATTTCTACTTAGTAAAGTTAAAGGGAAGAGAAGGGCAAAGAGGGATATGATTCCTGGGGCATTACAAGGAAACAATTCTTTGCTAGGCATTTTGTAGAAAGCAAAGATATAGAAACATTACATTTTGCCTCTCTCTTGCTCAGCCATTGCCCTTCAGTGATACAAGTCACGTGGGAAGAGTGAAAAGCAAATGTGGCCAAAGTGTCAAGCACCATAAAGCAAAGGAAATGTTCAGTTTTCAGTCTTCTGTGAAAACTGGACAGCATCAATTCATGAGCAGTGGCACATTAAATAACGGCAAAGAGACCCCAAGGGATTAAGTACCGGGGTGTATCAGTCCATTGGCAATAAAGGAATGCTTATTTTAGTACAGAGTTCCTGGGTCTCTGGAGAGAATGTGCAGCACTAAAATGTTCAAACAATTTTGGAGCGGAAGCTGGGAGAGAGAAAGCGTCCGTGGAGAGGGCAGAAGAAATATCGAAGCTTCTGCCCCATGATTTCACCCTGCGAAGTGGGTCATGATAGTAAGAAGAGGACAAGGAAGAGTGATAGCAAAGGGGAAAGCTCTTTTTTAGACCAAGGCATCCATCCAAATTAGAACCTAAGAGGCAAGGTAACAAACAGCAAAGTATTATTATTCAGAGTAAATAATAGCTTTGTCTACGAATTAAAATGAAACAGTTTTAAGATATGTACACCATAGCATAATCTGTTCATAAAGCTTCAGCTATTTTGGGTTTAGCAAATACAGTGATTATAATCTTGGTAAGTACTATTGTGTACAAACCAAAAATGTATATGTAGAATGCAGATTACAGTATTTATGCTAATCTAGATGGCAGGACTCCCATAAGTAAATATAAGTAAACAGTTTTTAGCATGTCACTGGGATGTTGAGAAAACTTCTCTAGGAAACTACAGGATTTATTTTTATTGATTGGGTTTACTAATAGTTAAGACACTACTTTGATGTGATTACCCACATATATTTGAATTATTCCTGCTTCCTGGAGGGAGTTGACTTAATGACCTTTATAATATGGCAGCCTTTGAATAAATTTTCTTTCATGAAAAAGGATAAGGGAAGTAGGAAATTTATAACCATTGGTACCTATTATACACCAGGAATTGTACCAGTTACTTTGCATGCATTATCCTAGTATCCTATTTAAGCCTAGTAATTTAAGAATGGAAAGGAAATTGTGGTATAGAGGAATTTTCCCAAGGTAACAAGGCTAAAAGTAGTAAATCTAGGGGGGGTGTGAAAAGATTGATATGGCTCCTAAAGCCTGTATCACTTAAATTATAGCACACTCTCCTTTGTGTGGTCTCAAGAACAGCAGGAAACACAAGTAGGGACAATCTTTAGCCACTCGATGTCAGAAATATCAAAGAGAACAGGAGAAGACAGGATGGGGAATCCTTGGTCTTCTGGGAGAGGAGCCAGCACATCCACTTTTACCTAAGCAAGGGCAATTCAGCAGGGCAAATGTGTTATGCAATGTCAATCAGCGCTATTCTTTTTTGTTACATGGAAGAAAGTTTGTTCTTCTCAAGATTAGGTTAGAATCTAAGAAGTAACAGTGGACCCACATGAAATATGTTATTTTTTCCTTTCTTCAATATGGGGGCATGTCAGACATTTTTTTCTATACCTGATATAATATTGGGCACATGGTAGGTCCTCAACATGTTGATTTGTGTTGCAAGAATGAAAATGAGAAGATCAGTGTTTTTAGCTATTACCGCATAGTGTGGAACTTTGAGGAAGTATTTACGCATCTGATTCTGTAGAAGTCCAAATAATTTTTGAGTCTCTACTTCATGCCAGGTTTGATGCTAGAAAAACAAAAACAAATATTCTATGTATGTTCGAGTTCATTTACTAACTTTAGTAACAGATGCCATGATTTGGAGGAATGAATGAAATATACAGTGAAACACAAGAGGAGAGGAATATACAGTCTGTAATGTTATGCTTTCATTCTTTTCCATATGTTGTTTGAAATGTTCTACCCTTCCATCTACTGTTGGTTCATAAACTGTTACTCATCCTTAAAATCTTTCTTAGACATTCGCCTTTTTGTCTGTTTGCATATAACTTTCCATTTATAAAATAGAAACAACAGACTAGACTACGTGATTGATATGAGCTGTGACTTAAAAAAGGATATTTACATAACCACTTTGAGTTATTTGGGGGAAATATGGTACACACAAACAGGTTTTATTAAAATTCCAGTGACGCAGATGGAGAAATTAAAAGGTTGAATCTTCAGGGATCGTATGTTGGGGTATACTACAGTAAAAGGGCTTCATAATTTCCAATAATTACATTATCGTGTGAATTAACTTTCAAAAAAAGGGTTTATTTCCTGTATTGAAAAGGATTTCTACATTAAAAGAATCAATTTTAATTTGATTTTTTTAGCCCATTTTTTTTAGAAAAAATATTTTACAAAGCCCCTGTGTAAATGATAGAAATTTATAATATATATCTATGATAAGTTGCTATTTCACTATGTGAGGCAACATATATGTTGAGTGAATGAATCAATGAAAAGTTATGGCACTCATACTGAATTATGTCTTATAAATGTTAGGCAATAAACAGTATATTTCAAATACTGATCTTAACTGGCGTAGCTACATATTTGTGTAGCTACACAAGTGTAGGCAAATGGCAATGTTTTTACAAATAAATGCAGTTCTTCATATAACATAAAATAGCAAATAATCAGTATCTTATCTGGACTGCTGTAACAAAATGATATAGACTGGGTGGCTTATTAGAAAACAGAAATTTATTTTTCACAGTACTGGAGGCTGGAAGTCCAAGATCAAGGTGTCCGCAGATTTCGTGTCTGTGAGGCTCTGCTTCCTCAGAGATCGGCTCTCTTCTCGGTATAACCTCGCGTAGCAGAGAGGGCAAGGAAGTTTCTGGGGTGTCTATTATAAGGACACTAATCATGGCCTAAAAGCCCCACCTCTTAATACCGTTGCCTTGGGGATTAAAATTTCAACATATGAATGAATCTTAGGGGGATGTAAATATTTCATTCATTGCATCCAATAATCAAAATGTTTAAGCAAAAAGTGACATAGCTTTCTAACTTTTAAAATGGTTTACTTTATGTAATAAGTAGCATTTTATAGACTACTGGTGTTAAGGAGCTAAGACTACAGAATAACAATGTAGTGATTATTATGGGTAATAATATTTGAAAAGTTTAAATGATTAAAAAGATGCCTGATGTAGTTTATTTATTCTTTGAGTGTGCTGTATATAAGTAAAAATACTTGACATGAATATAAAGTCAATAAGTATATCATCGGCCAGGCACGGTGGCTCAAGCCTATAATCCCAGCACTTTGGGAGGCCTAGGCAGGTGGATCATGAGGTCAAGAGTTCGAGACCAGCTTGGCCAACATGGTGAAACCCCATCTCTACTAAAAATACAAAAAAAAAAAAAAAAAAATTAGCCGGGCATGGTGGCATGCACCTGTAATTCCAGCTACTCCAGAGGCTGAGGCAGGAGAATTGCTTAAACCCGGGAGGGAGAGATTGCAGTGAGTCAAGATCACGCCACTGAACTCCAGCTTGGGTGACAGAACAAGACTCCATCTCAATTTTAAAAAAAAAAGTATATAATCAAGGCAATGGCAAAGAGAAAATGAAGACATTGGTAATCTAAATAGATCAAAAAGCAAATGCGTGAGTATTGACAAGTTGTGAAGGAAAGGATTAAAAGTTACAGAAAAGCAATTAAAGAATGGTTAGAGATTAAGTACTGTATATGGGGAAAGTTAACAACCAGAGCTGACAATTCTGAAAGCACATCTTGAATTTGTGTTCAAAATTTGCAATCATCTAAAAAATGTAAATATTTTTAAAAATTCATCTGACTATACATTTAGGCACACTCTTACAGTAGTCTTCTAAACCTGGATTGCAACAGGAGGGCTGTATTTCTCATTTGAGGATTTTCTGTCTGTAATTTTAAGCAAACTGAAAGTTCTACATACAAATGTATGTGAATAAGCAGCTAACAAAAGAATGAGATAAGATAGGATGAGATGGCAAAGAGCAGCCCATAAAGGCCCAGAAAGGTGTGCAGGAAGGAAAACAGTGGATGACTCTGGGGTAGCTTTGCAAGACTCAGGACAGTAAGAAAGTGAGATCCCAGCAACACAAGCAGAATATTTACTGAATAGTCATGCATTGAAAAATGTAAACTGGAAAATCTCCTGGCAGCAAATGTATAAATCCAGTGAATAAAAAGCAGTTCAGTCTTTACATAATGAGACCCTGAACTAGTGTTAATAGATCTATGTGACAAGAAAAATGTTGATGTTGAAAATTTACTTTTGCATTTTACCTATCAGGTCTTTGTTTTGGAGCATGCATTTGTCAAAATCATCTACTTCCTTCCTCTAGGGACTCAGTTAATATGGTTGCCTAGTTGTTGCAATCCTTTCATATCCAACGTCTACAAATAATGATGCTTCTTTAATCAGTTATTTGAGCTACAAGTATTCTAGATTATCACCTCTTTAGCTTGCCTTAAGAATAAAGCTAAATAACTCCCAGAGAGTTCTTTTAAGATCTAGCACAGATACACTAAAACCAATTCAGTTGAAAATAAGAGAAAAATAGCCAGTGGAAATTCAGTTTGTAAATGAGACCAACAAATTATAACTTATACATAATTGAGATTGATTGCTAAGAGAATGTTAATACATTTTATATAGGTACCTCTAATTTCCTTCTTGTGTGCTGCTAAAAGAACAAACTATTTTAAATAAGAATGGTTTAGGTAAGAAATCAAAAACTGGAACAAGATTTTGTGATAATTATTTTGCACATTGGACAATAAACATGTTCTGTATGCAAACTGGAAAATTGATTTTGTCACGTTCTCATATTTGTGGCTTAGCAGATAGGAGAAATAGTATGGTACTTGACTCATTTAAACTGGTTTCTAGTCTCTACTTAGCACTAGAGCCACAGTTTTTTCCACGCTTAAACTACGGAGTAGGTGGTTTGGTACAGTAAAAACACCAACACACTAACAAACACTGATTTGGGGATCTGGAGATTAAGATTCCAATCCAAAAATGTGCCGCCACCTGGCTGTGTGACTTGTCACTACATTTCTAGGCCTCTTTTTTAAACATTTGAAGAGCAAAGAAGATGAAGAATACAGTCTCTGGGGTCCTTTTTGTCTCTGAAATTTTATGAGTATGTCTTATACTAAACCAAATGGTTATTTTGTGAGACTGACAGTAAGTATGTATATTGTGAGCATACACTAAAAGGATTACATTGGTATAAAATGCAATGAATTATTTGTTATTACCCCTCTGATGACTACCGTGCTCTGAAGGTCTTTATCTCTGTGCATGTGCACGTGTGTGTGTGTGTAGTTATCACCATTTTTGGTGTTTCCAAAAATTAGTCATTTGTTCTGATAGCCAGAATTTTTTCTATGTCAATTTACCACCATTTTAAGTAAAAATTAACATTAAAAAATTGTTCCACATTTTACTAAAATAAAATTAGCAATAATATCCTTAAAATAGATTTCATATTCTGTTTTTTTTTTTTTCTGATGAATAGTGAAATAAATACATACAGCATTTTTTCAGCTACTTAAAATCATCTCAATATTTGTGAAAATTGTTTTAGAATGTTACTGGGAAATAGTGATCATAGAGAGGTTAAATGTTGAAAAGTAAAAATGATATTAAAATATATTAGGGCCTGGTGTGATATTAAACCTGTAATCCCAGCACTGTTGGAGGCCAAGGTGGGAGGATTGCCTGAGTCCAGGAGTTTAAGACCAGCCTGAGCAACATAGTGAGACCCTGTCTTTACAAAACAAATTAAAAAAATTATCTGGGCATGGTGGGCATGCCTGTAGTGCTAGCTACTTGGGAGTTTAAGGAGAATCACTTGAGTCTGAAAGTTCAACGCTGCAGTGAGCCATGATTGCACCACTGCACTCTAGTCTGGATGACAGAGCAACACGCTCTCTCTAAAAGAAATAAAAAATAAATAAATAAAATATTTTAGGATGCTCAAATTCAAATAGCACTTTTCAAATCAGAACTATAATAACTGGAGAAAAAGCAGATGGTCAAAACAGTGGAAAAATAGGTTAGATCATCCCCACCTGTTGTCAAAATCTGACAAAATATTGACAGCAAGGCATAGGTGTACACACTGGGAAGAATATTAACAAGTACTGGGGTTATAATAAAGAATTGTGCAGGTGTAAAACAGGGTGGCCTAACTTCTTCTCATGTTATAAAGGTATAGAAATACAAGGAGATAGATATGTAGAGCTGTTTAGAGGCATGAAAGAATCCAGCACCATGGCAAGTAGACAAACCATGGTGCTGATTTCACCATGTGTGTGACGAGTGTGGTAGAAACATTGATGAAGTGAAAATAGACATAAAATGGGACATTTGCATAGAGACTCTAAAACAAAAGGTGTGTGGTTGAGAAGTTTTAGGCCACTGTGGCAATGCTGTGTTTCTCACTATTCAAGTAGATTTCATGGGTTTATTTAAGACATAAGTAACACTTATTTTATGTGGGAGGCATTTTAAAACATTTTTATGAATATTAACTTCTTTAATGCCCACCACCACCTTATCAGGCAGGCGCTGTTATTATCCTCACTTTTTACACGTGGGAGCAAAACATGAAGAGATTAAATGACTTAAGTATGTGGGAAAACTAGGTTTCAACCCAGGAGTCTGACAGAGTTCATTATTAGTAGATTCATGTTGCTGTGCCTAAGAAGAGCAGAGCAATTGTTCTAAAGGAAATCCCTTTCTCTTTGGCACAGTGATTGATTCAATAATTCAGGCTTAGGGCCATTAGCGCCCTGAAGATAGGAATTGGATCAGGAATCTGGCATTGTACATTGAGGGCCAAAATGTAGTGAGGGAAAAATTTCCAATTCTTTTGGAAAAGAAATTTTGTTGCTCTTACCAAAGGATGCTTATTATTCTCTGACTTCTGGATATCATGGGGTTTGGACATGAATCTGTAATTACTGCTTTTGTCTTTTTAGACTTGTATGAAAAATACCTCTGATCTTAACTAGATACTGGAGACAAGCAAAACCGAGAAAACTGTAGAGAAACAGAGGTTGAGACACTGGCCACTCCCAAGTCAATACATTTCTGAAATAATACAACAACATTGACACAATGTGGTAACCGTACATTCCATTTTCTTTAGGAAATATTAATCAAGACATCCATCGTGGCAGCTTCCAGGAAAAAACATTAATTCATACTTCCATTTTATGTTTGCAAAAAGAATTAGGATTTTTATAGTGCTGTTTTAAAAATGTGTTCGGATAACAATTACAACTTCTCTCCAGCTGTCTAAATTCAGGTTCTTTTGGGTTTCAAAGCAACTGGCACCCTAGCATAGAATATCAGATAGCTCGGTAAGCCTGGTGTTGAATTATACCATTTATCAGTTGTATTTATTAGGCAAAATTCTAAACCTCTTAAACTACTTTCTCACTTGTGAAATGCTGATATTAAGGCCAACCTCATGTTTCCTTTGCATATTAAATGAATTATATATGTGCACATATATATATACCTACACATATATATGTGTAGTTACTAGATATGCTTCCTGGTACATAGGAAATATTCAATAAATTGCTTATTAATATCAACAAGTCTTTGAAAAATAAGTTAAAACCTTTAAAACCTTCTTAGACTTGAAAAAGGACTTCAGCATATATATTTATCTTTATGACAATTATGTAGAGGTTGGTGAGGTATTTATAATTATACTTATTTTTATATTATACATTAGGACAATGAAGTTAAAGAAATTATGTGGATTTGGAAAATTTACCTAGGTAGTAACTAGAAGATTTTAAAATTTCAATTGATCTCATCAGTTTCCAGATTTTTAAGCCCCACTATGTTTAGATTCAAAAATATAAATAATTATATTTCCTTCTTCACCTTAACAAATAAAGAAGTTACAAGAAAGCCGATGAAGGCTAACCTAAGTGTGAGCATTGTTATTGCATATACTCTCGTGTCTCTTGAGCTTTTAACTCCACATTTTTAAATCACTACATTGTCAGTAGTTCCAGATTTTCTTCTTGTAAAAGAACAAAAGAAAACTTTTTAAAATTAAGAAGAAGAGAAGTTCCGAGAAAATCTTCTGAGAAAATAGAAGTAACTAAGTATCCAAAATGGAATCATTCCACAGTTGAGGATGTGGTCTGTAATTCCTTTGACTGCTATCGATTTATGCCATCCTGCCTGAGGAGTTTCTATATTGACCCTGGAAATGCTTTTAGATTTTATCGTGCCAATAAAGTTACTAAAATTGAATTTTATTCCTAATGATATTGGATTGTAGCTGATTTAGTAATTAAGTAATTACTTGAAAAAGCATGAAACATAATTTCATTAATCAAAGTGAAAAACTTGATAAGGGGTTTTAAGTGAACATAAAATAGATTTTCTTTTCCAGAGGTAAAGTAAATTTCAGTAGCTTACAAGCTTATAACATATCAGTGACCGGGGGCTTCATGGGAACAACTCAAGGCACATAAATCATTTACAAGGGATCCTCTGAACATCAGCATTAATTTTCCTTCTGCAATACACTAAGTCTCTCCTTTACTTTTTTATTTTTATTTATTTATTTATTTATTTATTTTGTAGAGGATTCTCGCTCTGTTGCCCAGACTGGAGTGCAGTGGAGTGGCTCGATCTCGGCTCACTGCAAGCTCCGCCTCCCTGGTTCACCCGCCATTCTCCTGCCTCAGCCTCCCAAGTAGCTGGGATTACTGGCGTCCACCACCACGCCCGGCTAATTTTTTGTATTTTTAGTGGAGACGGGGTTTCACCGTGTTAGCCAGGTCTCTCCTTTATTTTAAGTGATAGTTAAAGGGGCATTCTAATTTCACATCTAATTTCATTTTACAATACTTATTAATAATGTGGTATTTTCAAATTGCATCAATTAGGTCTATTTCTCTTCTTTTGGAAAGTCTCAGAAAAGATGAATTTTAAAATATTTAGATAAAATTTAAAGAATAAATTGGGTAGATCAGGACTGTGTCACAAATTTTTGGTATAACTCACATGAATTAACCCTGCGCCTTGAATCCGATAGGAGCACAATAAATGTTCTTTGAGTGAATGAAGGGATGGATGAATGACTAGGGACTTTTTTCAGGTTTGGCTACATAAGTAATCTATACTGTTATTTATGTTTCTATGATATTTTCATGTCTGCCTTCTCCATGGATATCACTTCATTCTTTCTGTCAGGCTCTAGGTCAGAGAATAAGAAATTAAAGTTTCAAGTTACTTTTTTTTTTTTTTTTAATTAATTTATTATTATTGTACTTTAAGTTGTAGGGTACATGTGCATAACGTGCAGGTTTGTTACATATGTATACTTGTGCCATGTTGGTGTGCTGCACCCATCAACTCATCATTTACATCACGTATAACTCCCAATGCAATCCCTCCCTCCTCCCCCCTCCCCATGATAGGCCCCGGTGTGTGATGTTCCCCTTCCTGAGTCCAAGTGATCTTATTGTTCAGTTCCCACCTATGAGTGAGAACATGCGGTGTTTGGTTTTCTGTTCTTGTGATAGTTTGCTAAGAATGATGGTTTCCAGCTGCATCCATGTCCCTACAAAGGACGCAAACTCATCCTTTTTGATGGCTGCATAGTATTCCATGGTGTATATGTGCCACATTTTCTTAATCCAATCTGTCACTGATGGACATTTGGGTTGATTCCAAGTCTTTGCTATTGTGAATAGTGCTGCAATAAACATACGTGTGCATGTGTCTTTATAGCAGCATAATTTATAATCCTTTGGGTATATACCCAGTAATGGGATGGCTGGGTCATATGGTACATCTAGTTCTAGATCCTTGAGGAATCGCCATACTGTTTTCCATAATGGTTGAACTAGTTTACAATCCCACCAACAGTGTAAAAGTGTTCCTATTTCTCCACATCCTCTCCAGCACCTGTTGTTTCCTGACTATTTAATGATCGCCATTCTAACTGGTGTGAGATGGTATCTCATTGTGGTTTTGATTTGCATTTCTCTGATGGTCAGTGATGATGAGCATTTTTTCATGTGTCTGTTGGCTGTATGAATGTCTTCTTTTGAGAAATGTCTGTTCATATCCTTTGCCCACTTTTTGATGGGGTTGTTTTTTTCTTGTAAATTTGTTTGAGTTCTTTGTAGGTTCTGGATATTAGCCCTTTGTCAGATGAGTAGATTGCAAAAATTTTCTCCCATTCTGTAGGTTGCCTGTTCACTCTGATGGTAGTTTCTTTAGCTGTGCAGAAGCTCTTTAATTTAATGAGATCCCATTTGTCAATTTTGGCTTTTGCTGCCGTTGCTTTTGGTGTTTTAGACATGAAGTCTTTGCCCATGCCTATGTCCTGAATGTTCCTACCTAGGTTTTCCTCTAGGATTTTTATGGTATTAGGTCTAACATTTAAGTCTCTAATCCATCTTGAATTAATTTTCGTATAAGGAGTAAGGAAAGGATCCAGTTTCAGCTTTCTACTTATGGCTAGCCAATTTTCCCAGCACCATTTATTAAATAGGGAATCCTTTCCCCATTTCTTGTTTCTCTCAGGTTTGTCAAAGATCAGATGGCTGTAGATGTGTGGTATTATTTCTGAGGACTCTGTTCTGTTCCATTGGTCTATATCTCTGTTTTGGTACCAGTACCATGCTGTTTTGGTTACTGTAGCCTTGTAGTATAGTTTGAAGTCAGGTAGCGTGATGCCTCCAGCTTTGTTCTTTTGACTTAGGATTGTCTTGGAGATGCAGGCTCTTTTTTGGTTCCATATGAACTTTAAAGCAGTTTTTTCCAATTCTGTGAAGAAACTCATTGGTAGCTTGATGGGGATGGCATTGAATCTATAAATTCCCTTGGGCAGTATGGCCATTTTCACGATATTGATTCTTCCTATCCATGAGCATGGTATGTTCTTCCATTTGTTTGTGTCCTCTTTGATTTCACTGAGCAGTGGTTTGTAGTTCTCCTTGAAGAGGTCCTTTACATCCCTTGTAAGTTGGATTCCTAGGTATTTTATTCTCTTTGAAGCAATTGTGAATGGAAGTTCATTCCTGATTTGGCTCTCTGTTTGTCTGTTACTGGTGTATAAGAATGCTTGTGATTTTTGCACATTAATTTTGTATCCTGAGACTTTGCTGAAGTTGCTTATCAGCTTAAGGAGATTTTGGGCTGAGACAATGGGGTTTTCTAAATATACAATCATGTCATCTGCAAACAGGGACAGTTTGACTTCTTCTTTTCCTAACTGAATACCCTTGATTTCTTTCTCTTGCCTGATTGCCCTAGCCAGAACTTCCAACACTATGTTGAATAGGAGTGGTGAGAGAGGGCATCCCTGTCTTGTGCCAGTTTTCAAAGGGAATTTTTCCAGTTTTTGCCCATTCAGTATGATATTGGCTGTGGGTTTGTCATAAATAGCTGTTATTATTTTGAGGTACATTCCATCAATACCGAATTTATTGAGCGTTTTTAGCATGAAAGGCTGTTGAATTTTGTCAAAAGCCTTTTCTGCATCTATTGAGATAATCATGTGGTTCTTGTCTTTGGTTCTGTTTATATGCTGGATTATGTTTATTGATTTGCGAATGTTGAACCAGCCTTGCATCCCAGGGATGAAGCCCACTTGATCATGGTGGATAAGCTTTTTGATGTGTTGCTGAATCCGTTTTGCCAGTATTTTATTGAGGATTTTTGCATCGATGTTCATCGGGGATATTAGTCTAAAATTCTCTTTTTTTGTTGTGTCTCTGCCAGGCTTTGGTTCAAGTTACTTTTTATTAACAATTTTTTATTACAAAATGGTGATAATAGTAGCATTCATGTCATGATTATTGTGAAGTTCACGAGAGAGAATATTTTAGAATGGTGTTTGCCACATGATTAGTTCTCAGGGGTTAGTATGTTGTTGGTGTTTGTTAAAGCAAATACAAATTTCAACCTCTCAGTATACATATTAATGAAAATAAGAATTGTTCTAGAATTAATTTATGCATTAATTTTGTCAAAGAGGTGTTATAAGTTGACATCCCATGGTAAGGTAAGCAAGTAATATCAATAAATTTACTGACAGATGTGTATTTATCCTTAGGCAAATGAGTTAAACAGCTATGATAAACCTAAATATTTCACATCTGCAATATATGTATGATGAGAATATGCTGGGCTCCTGAAGATCCCACATTTAATATTCACTACATTAAGGAAACATTAAACATTCATGGCCCATCATGATACTCACTAACCTTTGTTTATTTCCATTCAACCTTAGTAGTTACCATTTCTGCTTCTACTTTGCTGCTAATTGGGGTTTTATATGTTGTGAGTTTTTAAATTAAATTTTTTCTTATTACAAAAAATCAGTGCATATAATTGTAGAAAATATTACAAAACAAAGATAAACACAATGAATAATATTTAAATACCCCTTTGACCTCACTATCTAGAGATAACTAATGTTGACATTTTTGCACATATCGTTCTAGATTTTTCTCTCGTTCACTCCAACTCTAGAGAGAGATCATAGAGCATGCACTGCTTTTTCATTTAACAAAGGATTTGACAAGATCCAACAGCATTTGTTTAGTGACCACATCTTTACAAATTCTCATCATTTCCTGTAAAGTGTTATCCCAAACTCAAAGTGGAGAACGTTGGGGAGATTAGAGAAGAAGATGACAGGCCAGGTAATTTGGAAACTCTTTAGTGTCTACTGATATACCTCTTGAGCTTCCTAACCCTAGATCTGGGAAAATTGCCAACAGTCACATTAACTTTGGGGATAATGTCCAGAATAAAGCTCTAAGGGCCCCCAGATTTCTGTATCTTTTGAATTAGTTATGCAATAAAGTAGATTTGACTGTATTGCTTATTCCTAGATCATAAGAACTCAGAGCTCATCTTGTTAGAGCCAACCTTGCAAAATTACTGTTGTGGAGAAACAGAAATCATATGTACATATTGCTTACACAAATATAAATTAATTTAGAGGCAGTCCCAGCTACAATGCCACCAACCATAACAAAAAGTGATATACTATTAGTAGTATTCTACATTAAGGTAATATTTCTGAAAGGATACTAGGCAGAATTCATAAAAATTTTGAATGATATGTCTATGTCTAAGGTTATATTTCCTGTACAAGTAAAAGTTCACAGAGATATTTGTACAAGGGTGATTGATTCATAAATATTTTGTAACAGGAAGAAAATCAAAGCCTCCTAAATGTCCAGTAGTATAGAACTACATATAAATTTTGACATATTCATATTTTTGAATACCATATATTTGCTGAAAAGTTAAATGGCTTTGTGCTGACAATCTGTGAGACATATTGCAAAGCAAAACAAACTTGGAATGGAACAATGTGCCATTTCTGTCCATTCCTGTGAAAGAAACGTAAAAGAGATCACGTATACATTTTCAGAAAGGATACATAAGAAAGAGCTAACAGTGTCTACATATAGGATGAAGGAATAAAAAGAAGAGGATGTTTAAAGTTCATGTAATAACTTTTTAAACTTTTTCAGATAGATATGTCTTTATTTTTATTGAAATAAATGAAAATAATTTGAATAGAGCTAAACAGAAAAAGATTTGTGGAATATAATTCAAATTAGTAATAGGATATGGGATAATAGAGAATTTTTGCTTTCTGCTTTCCCTATTACTGCATTATCTGAACTGTTTACAGTGAGCATACACTGTTTTTAGAATTAGAAAAATGTATTGAATTTTAAAAGGGGACAGTATGAAGTGGTGATTGATAATATATGCTTCTGAATTATACTACCATGGTTTAAATCTTGTGAATACAGGTGGGTGATTTTATTTTTTTTCTAACAATAAAAGTGCTTAAATCATCAGAGATGCTAAGTGAAGCAGACATGTTATTTTTATCTAAAAACCTAAGGGAAAAACTTTATGTACAGAGCAACTTCATGTGCAACATTAATTAAAAACTAATATCAATGTCAAATAAAGGTCAGCTGAAGGAAGTAGATCATATTATTAGAATACATTGATATCTATGTCTGAAATCCTTACTGTATCATTTTAAATATGTCTGCTCTTAAATTTTCAGTGATTAACCATTTTACTCTCATGTGTAAACTGGCTATAATCTTATTTTTCTAAGCATAACATGGATTCAGAAAGGATTGGTGTTTGCAGAGAGAATGCATAGTTGACTTTGTTGCTTAAAGTATTCACAATGGGGAAAAAAGCTGTCTTAAGCCATGTAGTCCAGAAGTTGCTCATTATTCTGCTAATAGCTCTATTTTAATGATTCACTTATGTGCACCTGCCACAAGATAGTATCATTATCAAAGAACAGTTAACTCTTTTTGTTCAAATTATTTTTATTTATTTATTTATTTATTAGAGATAGAGTCTTGCTCTGTCACCCAGGCTGGAGTGCACTGGCACGATCTTGGCTCACTACAACCTCTGCCTCCCAGGTTCAAGCGATTCTCCAGCCTCAGCCTCCCGAGTAGCAGGGATTACAGGCACACACAGCCATGCCCAGCTAATTTTTTGTATTTTAGTAGAGATGGGGTTTCACCATGTGCCCAGGCTGGTCTCAAACTTCTGAGCTCAGGTAGTCTGCCCGCCTCGGCCTCCCAAAGTGGCCAAATTGTTACTGAGATGTGCAACCTCAGAATTCCAAAGCCTCCATTACTATCATTTTGTCATTTCATATATTTTGTCATTTTCATGTGACTGTTTAATGTCATCATTGTCTTTCTTTTGGTAAGAGAGCATATACATAAATACATTCAAATGTATGTATGAAATCCCTTTCTCAGATACATATTGAACCTGCTTTGAAACAAATACTGTCCAAGACTTGTCACTCTCGACTCAAATCATGATTCATATGCTGTGGCCATTCAAAAAATTTTCCAAGGAAGATTGGAAGTCATAGATAGGTTCTTTTTATAATACTCAGATAAAACTCAGTATGGAACCAATATATCTTTCTAGTATCTTTGGAACCTACTCTATTCTGGTATCTGCCCTACTGTCATGTGCCTGCCATTTCTCTTTAGAAACATTAAGCATTACCCACCTTAGGAGGATAAATTATCATACTAAGGGACATAGCCATGTTAATAACCGCAGACTGAAACTCAGAATTATTCCAGTTTTCACAAATGGAAGATCACATATGCAAGTGATGAGAAGATTAATGCAAGAGTCCAAAACTTTCCACAAAATAAAAAGGATGGGCAATACACAACAATATTAAATAATTGGCCACAGCGTAGAGAATGAAGAAACCTTGAATGAGGCGAAGAACTTGAAGAGGTGAAGGGAGAAAAGTGAAGAAGAATAAAGGCAAGGGAAACCATTCCAACACACAGATTTCATTTCTGAAGCCATGTTGTTTGTATGTGAATGCTACTTGACCATTATGTCTTTGGATAAATTACACCAATTCGTGAAATTTTATTTTTTCCATAAGTAAAATGAGGTTTATCATATCAGAGAATTTTCCCACAGGGATATTATGAAGCTTAAATGTGATAATACCCACAAAACACTTAGTATAATTTTTGGTATACTGAAGGCACACACAAAAAAATAACTACTGTTACTATAAAATAATAAAATACACTAATAGGCTACTAAATGGAATAGAAGAATCCAAGGGTATATGAAATTTGGGGATTTGTGCAAGCAGGTAATTTGTGCCAGAAAAATTTGTCAGGAACAGTTTGTGTGATTTTAAGCGTAAGGCTAGTTATAAGTAATAGGAATGTAGAGAGAGGAAGGTGGAAAAGAGGATTTATATACAGTGGTTCAAGATCTTTTTTTATCCTTCTAAACTCTAAGAGCATCAGGGGTATCCCCATTAGTTCCTTGCCAAGACAGTCATGTCAAAACAGAGCTATATGGGTCTTGGGATAGGAGTTCCCCAAGGGCTTACATAACTTGAAGCCCTGTACCCAAGATGATACTGAACTGCATGCGTACCACCCCTTCAGAGTGACTGACAAAATTGCATAAAGAATTCAACCAATGAGAAAAGAGATAGATAAGGCCAGAGCCTCTTCAATAGCAGAGATTAAACCAGTGCTAGGTTCTGAGCTTTGGGTTAGAGTTGCATAAAGCCCTCCTCTTTCAAGTTGGGGCTGGGTCAGAGTTTGGAAAGGATCTGATGGGACCAGATCATCACAAAAATGAGGACAGGAGGGATACAGAGACTGAATACCACTAAGTTGTCATGTTGTGTGACCCAATGCAGTGAGACTATTGATAGAATAGAGGCAATGGATTTTTTTAATGTATTCAAGTTCCTAAAAAGCTGTCCCTTTCTGTGCTTAATGTCTCCTTTTCAGCAAGTCACATTTTACTTGGTAGCCCAGAGAGATAACAAAACCCCTCTTCCTAAATATTTATCTGATCTACTTAGTGTAAAAGCCTGTATTCTAAATGGAATTCCATTACGGCATCGGTAACTCCTGAAGAAAGGGCACTTTGAGTTTCTCCTTCCAATTAGGTTGTTCCCTATAAAGATGCAAATTGGAGTGTTAACAGCAATAACCTGACACCTGTTGAAAACCAACAAGGTGGCAAAACACCCATAATTTCTGACTTCCACTGAGTTAATTGCTCAGTTGTCTTTCCTTGTCAAGAACTCCCATACATTAAGGAAATGCATTGGCCTTATAGCCATTAAATCTGAATAACAGATTCCACGTTTGTTAAAAGAATTAAAGAGCTCATTTGTTCTCATTTTTATCAGTAAACTTGTCTACAGAGGGGTGCCTTATCAAAGTGATTTATGTTTTTGCTCCCTAAGACTGTTGTGGCTGTGAATAAAAAGATTTACTTCATGGAACTTTAGAGATTCTTTGGAATTAGAACATACATCAACTCTTTTATAAACCGTTGTCTTCATGTGAAAACTTTGTTGTAAAAGGTGTGTATGAAATCATTCACTTTTTACAAAATTTCATCAAGATCTAAACTTGAAGTTATTTATTTTTATATTTTATTTTATTTTAAGTTCTAGGGTACATGTGCACAATGTGCAGGGTTGTTACATAGGTACACATGTGCCATGTTGGTGTGCTGCACCCATTAACTCATCATTTATATGAGGTATTTCTCCTAATGCTATCCCTCACCCCTCCCCTCACCCCGTGATAGCCCCTGGTGTGTGATGTTCCCCTTCCTGTGTCCAAGTGTTCTCATTGTTCAATTCTCACCTATGAGTGAGAACATGTGCTGTTTGATCTTTTGTCCTTGTGATGGTTTGCTGACAATGATGGTTTCCAGCTGCATCCATGACCCTACAAAGGACATGAACTCATCCTTTTTTATGGCTGCATAGTATTCCACGGTGTATATGTGCCACATTTTCTTAATCCAGTCTGTCATTGATGGATATTTGGGTTGGTTTCAAGTCTTTGCTATTGTGAATAGTGCCACAATAAACATGTGTGCATGTTTCTTTATAGCAGCATGATTTATAATCCTTTGGGTATATACCCAGTAATGGGATGACTGGGTCAAATGGTATTTCTAATTCTAGATCCTTGAGGAATCACCACACTGTCTTCCACAATGGTCGAACTAGTTTACAGTCCTACCAACAGTGTAAAAGTGTTCCTGTTTCTCTACATCCTCTCCAGCACCTGTTGTTTCCTGACATTTCAATTATTGCCATTCTAACTGGTGTGAGATGAAATCTCATTGTGGTTTTGATTTGCATTTCTCTGATGGCCAGTGATGATGAGCATTTTTTCATGTGTCTGTTGGCTGCATAAATGTCTTCTTTTGAGAAGTGTCTGTTCATATTGTTCACCCACTTTTTGATGGGTTTTTTTTTTTTTTCTTGTAAATTTGTTTGAGTTCTTTGTAGGTTCTGGATATTAGCCCTTTGTCAGATGAGTAGATTGCAAAAATTTTCTCCCAATCTGTAGGTTGCCTGTTCACGCTGTAGGTAGTTTCTTTTGCTGTACAGAAGCTCTTTAGTTTAATTAGATCCTGTTTGTCACTTTTGGCTTTTTTGCCATTGCTTTTGGTGTTTGAGACATGAAGTCCTTGCCCATGCATATGTCCTGAATGGTATTGCCTAGGTTTTCTTCTAGAGTTTTTATGATTTTATGTCTAACATTTAAGTCTTTAATCCATCTTGAATTAATTTTTGTGTAAGGTGTAAGGAAGGGATCCAGTTTCAGCTTTCTACATATGGCTAGCCAATTTTCCCAGCACCATTTATGGAATAGGGAATCCTTTCCCCATTTCTTGTTTTTCTCAGGTTTGTCAAATATCACATGGTTGTAGATGTGTAGTATTATTTCTGAGGACTCTGTTCTGTTCCATTGGTCTATATCTCTGTTTTGGTACCGGTTCCCAAGCACTCCTCAGCCAATGTAAAAGAACAAAAATTATAACTGTCTCTCAGACCACAGTGCAATCAAACTAGAACTCAGGATTAAGAAACTCACTGAAATCCACTCAACTGCATGGAAAGTGAACAACCTGCTCCTGCATGACTACTGGGTACATAACCAAGTGAAGGCAGAAAGAAACCAATGAGAACAAAGACACAATGTATCAGAGTCTCTGAGACACATTTAAAGCAGTACCTAGAGGGAAATTTATAGCACTAACTGTCCACAAGAGAAAGCAGGAAAGATCTAAAATTGAGACCCTAACATCACAATTAAAAGAACTAGAGAAGCAAGAGCAAACACTTTCAAACGTTAGCAGAAGACAAGAAATAACTAAGATCAAGCAGAACTGAAGGAGATAGAGGCACAAAAAACCCTTCAAAAAATCAGTGAATCCAGGAGCTGTTTGTTTTTGAAAAGATCAACAAAATTGATAGACCGCTAGCAAGACTAATAAAGAAAAGAGAGAAGAATCAAATAGACACAATAAAAAATTATAAGGGGCTATCACCACCAATCCCACAGAAATACAAACTACCCTCAAAGAATACTATAACCACCTCTACACAAATAAACTAGAAAATCTAGAAGAAATGGATAAATTCCTAGACAAATACACCCTCCCAAGACTAAACCAGGAAGAAGTTGAATCCCTGAATATACCAATAACAGGTTCTGAAATTGAGGTAATAATTAATAGCCTACCAACCAAAAAAAGTCCAGGACCAGACAGATTCACAGCTGAATTCTACCAGAGGCACAAGGAGGAGCTGGTGCCATTCCTTCTGAAACTATTCCAATCAATAGAAAAAGAGGGAATCCTCCCTAACTCATTTTATGAGGCCAGCATCATCCTGATACCAAACTCTGGAAGAGACACAACCAAAAAAGAGAATTTTAGACCAATATCCCTGATGAACATCGATGCAAAAATCCTCAATAAAATACTAGCAAACCGAATCCAGCAGCACCTCAAAAAGCTTATCCACCATGATCAAGTGGGCTTCATCCCTGGGATGCAAGGCTGGTTCAACATATGCAAATCAATAAATGTAATCCAGCATATAAACAGAACCAAAGACAAAAACCATATGATTATCTCAATAGATGCAGAAAAGGCCTTTGACAAAATTCAACGACACTTCATGCTAAAAACTCTCAATAAATTCAGTATTGATGGAACATATCTCAAAATAATAAGAGCTATTTATGACCAACCCACAGCCAATATCATACTGAATGGGCAAAAACTGGAAGTATTCCCTTTGAAAACTGGCACAAGACAGGAATGCCCTCTCTCACCACTCCTATTCAACATAGTGTTGGAAGTTCTGGCCAGGACAATCAGGCAGGAGAAAGAAATAAAGTGTATTCAATTAGGAAAAGGGGAAGTCAAATTGTCCCTGTTTGCAGATGACATGACTGTATATCTAGAGAACCCCATTGTCTCAGCCCAAAATCTCCTTAAGCTGATAAGCAACTTCAGCAAAGTCTCAGGATACAAAATCAATGTGCAAAAATCACAAGCATTCTTATATACCAGTAACAGACAGAGAGCCAAATCAGGAATGAACTTCCATTTACAATTGCTTCAAAGAGAATAAAATACCTAGGAATCCAACTCACAAAGGATGTGAAGGACCCCTTCAAGGAGAACTACAAACCACTGCTCAACGAAATAAAAAAGGACACAAACAAATGGAAGAACATTCCATGCTCATGAATAGGAAGAATCAATATCATGAAAATGGCCATACTGCCCAGGGTAATTTGTAGATTCAATGCCATCCCCATCAAGCTACCAATGACTTTCTTCATAGAACTGGAAAAAACTACTTTAAAATTCACATGGAACCAAAAAAGAGCCCGCGTTGCCAAGAAAATCCTAAGCCAAAAGAACAAAGCTGGAGGTATCACACTACCTGACTTCAATCTATACTACAAGGCTACGGTAACTAAACCTGACTTTTAAAATATTACTTCTATTCGAAATTTAACTAGCTGTTTATTGACTATTTTCAGTTGAATGATTACCACTTTCAATTTTGATGATGTCTCTGTATTTGCCAACCACCAAATAGATAAGCATACACAGTCAAGTTTGGTGACATGGTTTACAATGTTATGCAATCAGGGAACTTAAAACATCCTGGCAATAAATAGTTGGGGCTACAGTATAAGGTAAATTTTCTCAACAGGAAAACACACTCGTTTGGCTTTTACGTGCTGTAATTTGAAACTAAGACATTTTACTGCTGTGTTAAATTATGACTTTTTAAACAAGATATAATTAAAGCATGAAATTAGGCTTTGCATTTTTTTTTCTCTAATTTTAACATTACATACCTTTCTGCCTGAAAAATTGATATAACAGTTTAGTGATTAGCAAAATGTTCTGTTCTTCTTTTAGGTGACTTTGCTTATTAAGTGATCAAGTTAACCAATTTGTGTTTGACTTGTTTTTCTTGGAGGTTATTTTTATATGTGTCTGACCAGATTTATGCTTAGAAAAGTAGGAATTCACAATCTGAGATCTAAATGAGAAGATTCTATGTAATGTCTACAGCTGGACAAGGCACTGAATTTCATCTTTTTTGTAGCACTTGATTGTTTTTATAAAGTCGATGTGAGTTTGTGTTCTTGACAGAGATTGATGGACTAACTGTTGCCATCATGATGTGCTACATTATTTATATACGGCAGCCAAATTCAATCTTTTAGTTTGTCCTCTGTGTTCAACTGAAGCACTGCAATCTTCTCTGAAAGAACAATTTTCTGGGTTTGTAATTGTTGCATAATTATAAAAAATGTATATTCTAAAAGCATAAGGTTCAGTAAGCTATATTGTGCATTTTTCAACAAACATAAAGTGGTCAGGTGTCACTCCTTTGCTGTCGACCCTCACTACACCTATCTGGTAAAAACCACAAGCCTGGATCCATCATCTGCTGTGTGCCTGCACTATCTCAGCTGTACACAATGGGGTACATGTTGACATCAATTCTTGTTTGGTCCTTCAGTACTTTTCCTCCATCATTTTTCTATGTTTACCCAAACAACAGCCTTCTATTTACTGCAGGCGCATTTTACCTTCTATCCTTCTCAAACTTCTGATCCTATCACATTCTCAGCAGCCTACTACACAGAAAACTTCAAATGGGAACTCCTTCAATTTGTTTGTTTGTTTGGAGACATAGTCTGGCTCTACCGCCCTGACTGGAGTGCAGATGCACAATCTCGGCTCACTGCAACCTCCACCTCTTGTATTCAAGGGATTCTCATGCCTCAGCCTTCCGAGTAGCTGGGACTGTGGGTGCACAGCACCACGCCTGGCTAATTTTTGCATTCTTAGTATGCCTCTAACCCAACAGGGTTTCACCATATTGCCAAGGCTGGTCTCGAACCCCTGGTTTCAAATGATCTGCCTACCTCACCTTCCCAATGTGCTAGGATTACAGGCATGAGCCATCATTCCTGGCCAAAACTCCTTCAATTTGTGTCATCCAGGCTCAAACTTCCTGGTACATCTTCCTCTTTGAGTCAAAGCTGAACCCTTCCACATGTACTCCGAGGCTCATTCATCTTATTTTTACACATGTCCTCACCCGTCTGATTATTCCTTCTCTCCTGTTATCTTTAACCTCTTCTTTCTAGTAGTTATTTCTATCAGCATGTACATCATCAGGTTTCTGATGTTTTAAATATATTTCCAAAATGTGTCCCACTGGATTTCTATAGGTATTTGACTAACATTTATTGAGCGCTTTCTATGGCAGGAACTTCACTAAACTTGTAACCTGCATTATAACATTTAATCTTTACCCACTACCATTTTTTGAAAAAGCAAACAATGATTTAGAGACACAGAATAATTAGAGAGTAGCAGAGTAGGATGCCAACTCTGCCCCCCTGATTTTCTTAAATCACGGTGGTATATCCCACATAATACACTGCCATGCTTTCATCTAACTCTTGAAAGAATTGCATCATTACTTCTAATACCCCTATCCCTTTGATTCTTTAACCTAATGCAGGCTGGCACTGATGCCTACCACTCCTGTGGATGTGCCTTCATCTAGGTCATCAAGGAACATCACCTTTTCTAAAGCAAGACAATACTTCTTAGCCCTTAGCTAAACTGAACCCACAGAACTATGCAACGCTGGTGCTCACTCTGGTCTCTAATTGAAGGTCACTTGCTCTCAGAAGGCTTCTTGACTCACAGTTCTGAGTTTGGTGTCCCTCTCTAATGCTTTCTTGGACTTAACAAGCAGTGGTAACTACTTATCAACTTATTTGTGTCTTTTTGTGAGAGTCTTTGAGAACACGAATTTGTCTATCATGGACCCTGTAATATGTGCAGCAGTTATGACTTTTAGTGGCATATAGATGGGCTTCAGTTAATATTCAGTAAATAATAACTAATGACTGGATGGATATTCTTCATAGGTAGAAATCATATAGTCAAAAATGCTTGGGACCAGGGGCGCAGTGGCTCACGCCTGTAATCCTAGCACTTTAGGAGGCCAAGACGGGCAGATTGTCTGAGCTCAGGGGTTCAAGACCAGGCTGTACAACACAGTGAAACCCCATATCTACTAAACTACAAAAGATTAGCTGGGCATAAAGGCACATTCCTGAAAACCCAGCTAGTTAGGAGGCTGAGGCATGAGCATGGCCTGACTTGGGAGGTGGAGGTTGCAGTGAGCCGAGATCATGCTACTGCACTCTAGCTTGGGTGAGAGAGACTTCATCTAAAAAAAAAAAAAAAAAAAATCCCAAAAAACAATCAAACTTGAGAAATGTAGTTTATGGTTGAATTTCCTGGTTATTTACAAAATTTTCCCTACTAATTTTGTAAGGAATACACATTCGTAGGGAATGCATGTTAATATTAAATAGTAGCTATTCTATTCTCCCTAATATAGTGAGTGCCCTTATTTATGATTTGCCGATTGTAGCTTCCTGCAAATGATTTTTTTCTTAACTCAGTGAATTAACAAAGAAACGTGGTCACATAAATACCTTCCTCATTTGCCTTTCTCCCGATCAAAGGCAGGAAAATACAAACTAACTTCCAAACTTTCTCTTTAATTCCTTTCTTTTCTTCTTTGGTTTCTCCTATTCCTTTGTCCTTTTTCTTGAATAAATTGAGATATTCAGATTAGCTTTAAGGAAATGTGGAGGGCTGGGAACCACCCCCAGAGATTCTGATTTCACTGGACTGGGCATAAGATATTTGAAAAGCCTCTCCCTATCCTGTGATTTTAATATGCAGTAAAGTCTGAGAACCACTGTATTAGATCATTTCGAATGCCCCTTTCAATTCTAGAAACTGTGGGTTCTGTTATTTTAAGGGACTCTCCAGAGTGTTTTAAACTAAAAAAATATGTGAAAAGATTTTGTTTTTCAAAATGTTAGAGCCCAAAACATTTTTGTCTTTATATCCAGTACAGACCTTGATTGAAGCCTTATGTCATCAGCTGTGAAATTCAAATACTCAACGCTGAACAGAAGATTTTCTCCTTATTTTGTTCAGTCCAATATGCCCTTAGCATTTGAAAACCTAACTAAAAAGAAAAATGTCTTAAAAATAGTGAGGCAAACCACTGAATAACATCTAAGAGATGCCCTGCTTTAAATTAGCATTAATGTGGTTTTGAGTGAGTCTAAGTCTAAGAGGTTTCTTTGTTAATTTACTTGACTTGTGTCCTCCGTGGTTATTTTTGGACTCTGTGGACACTGAGGTGGAGATGGATGGTCTTTTACTGCAAGGATGCCTAATGATTTATCAATAAAATGGCAGATTCTATCAATGAAGATACAATTATTCCTATTGACATTTGTATCTTATTTCCCTCTCTACACTTCCAAATTGCAAGGTGGTCTGCAATAATAACTAGAATTTATTTTAAAAGTACATATGAAGGTAAGAATCAGATTGCACCTTCTTAACACATTTATTTGAAATTAAAATTTGCCACACTCATAAGCTTTAATTGTGAGAGAAGGCTTTAAATTAAAACCTATGCATCAAACTCATTAGAATGTTCAACAAGTGAAATATCAATATTCAACACAAATTGTCTCTAAAGAGGCACAAAAGTAAATTGTGAGGCTATTGTTGATTTTTAAAAATGACATTTATTTAGTTCCACACAATTTCATAGGCAGTAAGTCATAAGGGTGCTAACATTTTCTGTGAGTTTTACCAATTTGAGTATGCAAATGCTCATGAACTTTATCTAATTTTAACTAGAATTATTACTCGTGCACTAGAGTTGGCTCATTTTGTCAAATGTTCTGTTTATATATTGGTTCAAAACTCTGATTTCTACAATAGGAGGCAAAACCTTTATTTTCTTTCAGTTTTTAAGTGAAATGATAGTACAGTTCAATGGGAAAGCAATAGATTGAAGATGAGGTTGTAACGCACAGAGCTGCATTGTCACAGATGCAAAACATGAATTTAAATGGTGTCTGCATTTTACCTTTTCACATGTAAGTATGTATTGCAATGTCCTTCACATTTAGTTTGTTGAGATATTGAAGAAATTAAATAATGTCTTGTGTTAGTGAGGTAACATTCTATAGTGATATATTACTACTTTTTTGCTTTTACTTCTATATCTGTACACAAATTTGTTTACAGAAATGGAGAGAGGGCAGGGATGATGGTGCAGACATATTCTAGGTGGCTGCCAGCACTTTGAAAAGAGCAGAAAAAAAACGGAGAAGCATGCATTCATCTTAATAAATTATTAGGATATTTATATAACTGTCAATACATAAATACATTAACAGTACTATGTAAATACATTAATATGTAAGAAAGATTTCAACATATAAATTCATAAGTACCTTAGCCAGTAAATATTAATACAATAGCATATGTTCAGTAGATGTTTACTGCATATAAAGAATAAGCTTAGTAGAATTGCCCTTGATTACCAGGAACACAGAGGATCAAATGTTGGGCTTTAAATTATCAGTCAGTTTCTATTAAAAATGTGTGGGTAGCAATAAACATTTATTGAGAGTTTTTCCCCTGTCTTCCTTTCAGTTCCTGAAATCATCTCTGCCTTACCTGTCATGAGGGCTGACCACTTGCTGTTCCCTACGCCTAGAATGCTCTTCCTTAGACTTTAACATCACGGACTCTAGTTTATCCTTGAATGTGCAGTTCATGTGAAGGCCTTGCTTCACTGTCATAAATAACCAGTTTTATTTGTTGTTTTTCTCATCAGCCTGTTTCTCCCTCCTCTCATGGCTTTTATTACAGTGAGTGCTACCTTATTTATTTGTGGCATATGAATATGTGATAAATGATTCAGTAATTATCTGATATATCTACTGGAGACAAACACTAACATATAAAGAATCCTGAACACATAAACTATCCAAGAGTTTAATTATCCGTGAACAAAATCAGCTGTCCTTTCTACCTGATTCTCAGTAGTACCATTATAGAATTTTCTTCTTTGTATGGCATGAGAAGTTGTATAATTATACACTAAGCTCACAGAAAATGCACGAGCACAATCATAAAGGTACCTATTTTAGGCTTTTAGGGTTTTTTTTAACCATTGTCTTCTGCAGTACCAAATAGTATTTTATAGGTGCTCACACACTTTGCTGTTGAGGCTAAAAGGTCATGGATTGCAAATGGGTAATGAAGTAAAATAAGATAGTCCCTAAATCACCTTGAACATGAGGTGACAGGCAACAGGTAGGATGTCAGTGAGAAGAATGAAGCCAACATTGATTTCATGCAGAATATGCAGTCCGATCAGAACTCTGGAGAGTGGGTGGAAAGAGCAGGCAAACAGTAAGTTAAATTTAGCCTGCAATGATTTCTTGCCCCTGGGAAAAATAATTGCTTTGTTCTATTGCCAAAAGGCAAATCGGCATCAGCTTAATTTGCCTGAATCTGCCATAAACTGCAGATGGAACCATAAAACATGGTTAGAATGAAACTAAACACATCTGTCCTAATCTAAAGCAGGTGAGGCCAGCCGGCCAAGAAACATCAAGGTATAATGCTACACACATTACAATATGCAGAAGTATATTTTAGGAGCATGCTGACAGTAGGATAAAGAACTATGAAATCTTATATTACCCTGTTTTCCTTTCCTTAGCCTAACCTCTTCTACTGGTCGTCATTGCAGTTTTAAAAGACTTTACCAGGCTGGGCGCAGTGGCTCACGCCTGTAATCTCAGCACTTTGGGAGGCCGAGGTGTGTGGATCACAAGGTCAGGAGATCGAGACCATCCTGGCTAACACGGTGAAACCCCGTCTCTACTAAAAATACAAAAAATTAGCTGGGCGAGGTGGCGGGCGCCTGTAGTTCCAGCTACTGGAGAGGCTGAGGCAGGAGAATGGCGTGAACCCGGGAGGCGGAGCTTGCAGTGAACCAAGATGGCGCCACTGCACGGAGCAAGACTCCATCTCAAACAAAAAAAAAAAAAAAAAGAAAAAGAAAACAAACTCTACCAACATATCTACTGGGAAACAAACAGAAAACATTGTTGATTTAAAGGCTAAGAACCTATTGCATTTTAGTCAGAATTTCTTACCTGAGGTGCTACTACCTTAGATAAACTGACATAACAGAGGATCAGAAGTCCGTACTGTGTATTTTAATTAGACGTGAAATTCTAGCCAAGAGAGAGTTTGTTTTCACTTATCAACCCACATCTGTACTAACCGCTGGGATTATGGCTGAATAGAGGAAATAGCCTGAGAAATGATGGTTTTGACCTAAGTAACCATATAACTCATTCAAATCAGGACATATCTGAGGTGAGCGGGGATTGTGGGTACCCATGGAGGTGTACAACTCTAATCCTTCTTTAAGAAAGAATGTGCTGTCCAACTGCAAGTATGTAGTTAGCTGGCAGTCTCCTGCAGAACTTTCAGGACATACTTGAGCCTTAGACCCTCAATCTACCTGGATTGCCCTAGTGCCTGTCATTCCTGACCTAGGGGAAATCCTTCCAACAATAATCTTTGCTCTGGAGCTCCCTGTGTAATTGGCTAAGACTCTCTCAAATCTGCATTATAGACTGAGGCTCTCCGTGGTCAATCCTGCCCCGACCATCCGCACCCTCATGTCTTCCATTTATCTTTATTGGTGTCATACTTATGTCGCAAGTTGAAGCTTTTCCTTCTAGTTTCTGCTTCCTCCTCATTTTGTCATTCGCAGACGTTACTTCTCAATAAACTTGTTACACTCTTATCTTTATCTTAGCATCTCCTTGATCAGATGCCATCTGATAAAAGCATCACTAATGATTACGTAAAGAGAAACAGATTTTAAACAAAATCTATAGTAACCCTAATTATGTTTGTTGTTTATCCTCTACTTTGTCCAAGATCAAAACTTTGATTTTTGTTGCCACTGTCCACCCAACACAGTTACATGTGGGACCCTTATTAATTTCAGGAAGACTTTGACATGGTAGACCCCAGTTTAATAAACTGAACATTTATACCGGGGTACAATGGGCCAAGCATTAACTTCTTTCTTTTAACGAAGAATCTTATATCTTTTCCTCACTTACTTGTTGGTGTGCCTAAGGACCACTCCTGTCTTCATTTCTCTCTGCTCTCATCCCCTCCACTCCGTTCCCCTGCACTCCCTTAATACACTCAGTGAAAAGTTGTATTAACGTTCATACCTAGCAACCCATGTTTAAGCAGAGACTCTTTAATTCTGCATCTACTTATATAATAGCTTAATCGGACATTTTCATTTTAGATCTTCTGCAGACTTTTCAAATATGATAATACCTCTAAAACTAAATCCATTATATTTCCTTATAAAGGATGGCTACTCAATCATACAGGCAAGAGCTCTGGAAATCAACCGAAATTTCTTGATCAACCCCTGGATCAATTTGGTCAAATTGTCATCTTGATTCTACCTTGTACATATTTCTCCAATCTATTACCTCTTTTCTCCCTTTCAAAAGATAGTATGTTAATGAAGGAAATAAGATGAAAATTTTATAGTGTATTAGAAATGTGTTTCCATGAGCAAAAAAGAACAAAAATTATAAGGATAAGAGAGAAAAACATGTCAGCTAAACAACAGTTGGCATCGCTAAGATATAATGAGACTTGAACAAATAGTCCTCTCTCATTTTGACCACAGAAGCATGATATGACTGGCCCACACATGCCTGGTAGAAAATTGACTCGATTTAGCATTATCATCTAGAGAGAGCAGCACAAGTGCCATGAAAGATTTCTTAAGGCACCAGAAAGGATTCTTAAGGCACTCTACATAATGATGGGATAATCAAAGGGACCTCCTTTGGCCCTGGGTATATCAGGACTGTAGGCCTACCTCAGTTACTACCTGATGCAAGAACTTGGTTATAGGACAGAATGGGATCTGAAAGAAGGGTTTTTTTTTTAGGTAAATATGTAAATATGAGACTGTGTGCTTACATTGATTACTCCACATAGGTGGATGGGTCTTAATTTGGGGGAACTTTTATTCTTGTTTCATTACCTGGTATTTATTAACTAGATTTGATATTAAATGATACCTACTTTGATTTCCCTGTCTGTAGCCACCTCTATGAAGGGTCAAGAGAATCTTCAACATTTTTTTTTGAGACTATTTCAAACAATAAATGCATTTCCCTTTTTCCCTCAGCCCAACCTCCTCCATCTGATTCAACACATTGCTGCCTTAGTGATTGTTCCAAAGCACAAATGTGGTGATATACTTTCCCGTATTTCAATTTCTTTTATAATTTTCCAGTGCTTAAAGATAAACTCCAAAATTGTTGGCACAGCATAAAAGACCTTGATTCAGATGGCCTTCTTACCTTTTGGACCTCATCATTTTGTATTTCTCATACATATTTATATCCTAGCTACAGTGATCTACCTGAACTTCCTGGAATGAAACATGATATTTTACCTTTAAGTGTGTAAAGGTAATATTACACACTTAATATTAATGTTTGCCTGTAATATTAAGCATATGCTCTCTGTAATATTTGCCTGTAATATTAAGCATATGCTCTCTCCTCTTCATCACCTGATAGCACTGAATCTCCTTAAAAATCTCCACTGGTCCCACAGTTTGGATCATGTATACCAATTGCAGGTGTTACTACTGTGTTAGTATAATTGTAATTGTTACTGCATTTTTATCTCTCCCACTAAGCTCCATAGTCTGTTATTTAGTTTGGTATATACCACACTTACCTCAGTGTCTACTATGCAGTAGGTACTCAAGGAATAGAAGGACAGATAGACAAATTGATAGACAAATGGAAGGATAGCTAGCTAGCTATATGTGTGGATGGATAAATGGATGGATGGATGGATGGATGGATGGATGGATGGATGGATAGATAGATAGATAGATAGATAGATAGATAGATAGATAGATAGATAGATAGATAGATAGATGATAGGTATATAAATGATAGCAAGTCTACTGAAATATCTTTATCAGTCATCAACCACCCCATTCAAAATGCTGCCAGGATTGTCTTCTTAATTTAGATCTGACCATGTCCAAACTTTAAAACACATGTTAAAAATGTTAAACACTCTCATTGATTCCTTATCTTAAAAATTACAATGCCACTTTTTAATACTCCCTGATCTAACATATTTATACTTTCTTAGCCATTCCAGATTAAATGCTCCATAGTCCAGCCACGCTAAATTCTTTGGTATTCCCCAAACATTCATTCATTCATTTTATGACTCTCTTTTCTAATATCTGCTCCAGTGTTTATGTACTGTTTTAGTCTATCATCTTAGTGTGGCTAATGACTTGGTTTATGTTTGACAGAAATCACAACCTGAATTTTCATTTTTCAAATATTTTTAAAGTGCTTCATCTGGAGAAGAGATTAAATAATTCTCATGTGAAAAACCTTACAGAGAATAACGTAACTAAGAAATACAATCTAGTAGGAAGTTGGTGCCCAGATGCTTTTTTGTTTTGAAAAATCCCATACTCATTGAGTCCAGGAGGTGGCACTTTCACCTACAAAGCTCCCTGTAAAACTGTATGCGTTTTTGTGCATCTGATTCAAATCCTCTGTGCAATAGAGCCACACCCATGATTCTGTCTGAAGTCTGCTTTTTTACTCCAGACTTAATCAGTGCTACTTTGAGTATGTCAGTCTTCTTAGGGACAATCCTTAAGGTCTCTGGAAGCCCTTTTATTTAGCTGAGAAGATCTTTCAGGCTCCGTCTGAATTATTTGAAATGTTTTCACACGGAGGTTTATAGCCACATCCTTGATTTGATATTTATGTTGGGCCATGTCTTTCTGGCATTCAAT
This sequence comes from Macaca fascicularis, assembly GCF_037993035.2. Lineage (NCBI taxonomy): Eukaryota > Metazoa > Chordata > Mammalia > Primates > Cercopithecidae > Macaca > Macaca fascicularis. Next base: position 88,207,796 of record NC_088380.1, on the reverse strand, counting down.
AATTTACCACTTTAAGAGGTGGGAGTTTAGAAACAATTGTGTTTTCTAACACAAGTCCTGGTCCTTGTATACTACTTCCCTTTACTTTTCAAAAGGACTGATTCTTTATTTAGCTCATCTCTTTATTGTAGCACCTTATCATATGCAGGCAGTAAGAGCCAACTGATGCTTTAATAGTCTGCCTGGAAATCTCCTTACTCATATGAAAAGTTAATCGCATACATATTCTACTTCCCCAGTTACCTCAGATGACAGCTTTATCAATTGTTACTCGCTACATAAAATGGGTAGCCATTTTTCTAGCTTTTCGTGGCCATGACTGCTTTTCCCGATACTGTCTGCCACCCATTGCCATAGCCAAGGCCACGCATTGTGGGGTTTCCATTATGTATGTCATACCTTATTTCTCTGTAGCAGTTTCTCTCTTATCCTTCAACATTTCTTTCACCCATCTCAAGCAAGCTAGCCTGAATTCATTCACATGGTGATCATAGCACTCCAAGAGAGGAAGTAGGTATCTTCAAGTGCTTTTCAAATCTCTGTTGTCTTCAAGTCTGTTAATGACCTACTAGCCAAAGCAAGTCACATGGACAAGCCCAGATTCTAGGGATCCAGAAATAAATCCTGTCCTTTAAAGAGTTAAAGAGTAAACTGTGTGGAACTAAAGAAGGTATTTATCAGAGTAATCAATGACACCAGTCTATTACAGATATTTAGGTTAGTATTTATTAACCAATTAGACAACATTCTCTTTACATATTATGAAGGAACTCCAAACTGAACCAATAGCTTTCAGAGGCAGTGTTTGAATTATGCAGTTCAATTTTTACCATGTTACATTATATATATATATATATATATATTTTGAGTACATGGTTTGAAATGAGTCTTGCAAATCTTATGTGTGAATCTTAATATTACCCTGACTTTTGACTTTGCCAAGGGAACATCCATAGCAAAGTAAACTAGTATGTTTCAATGCCTAAGAAGAAAAAAAAAAATGTCAATTTCTGTTTTTTTTAATGCCTTAGGTGATATTTGCGATCCCAATCCATGTGAAAATGGAGGTATCTGTTTGCCAGGATTGGCTGATGGTTCCTTTTCCTGTGAGTGTCCAGATGGCTTCACAGACCCCAACTGTTCTAGTGTTGTGGAGGTTGGTAAGTGCAAAATTTAAGCATTTCAGTAGTTATCTTTTTGTTTCCATGAATAACTGGCAGTTTGGCTGTGGTGCATTATGGAGATTAGGTGTAAAATTGCTGTATGTTGCTAATTAGTTTACTTTTGTGTAGGATTCTCAGTTTTATCATTTCCAGTTTATATTGAAATTATATTGTGTTCTTTAAGTTTTAAAATATTTTTAGTAATTAACACTAAATTTAAAGACACTACAAATAATACATAAATATAACATTTCTCATATTTCTAATATTAATATAAATTTAACATTTTATTCTCAAATAAAATACATAACTCCAAAGTCAATTTATTCAAGTTAAGTTATCACTGTAGGTAAAACAGGATGTTTTTAGGGACTTCTAATATCCATCAGCATTGTGTAGCTGTTCTAATCATTACTTTCCTTAGGTGATAAATGTATTTGATATTTCTAAGCATATAAAGAAGAGGATATTCCAGATGCAGTGCTCTTCAAAGTTTTCTCAAAAATTTGCTCTGCAAAAATTAATGTGTCATTGGTTATATTAGAATAGTTTTTTTAAAAGTCTCCAAAATATGTATACTTATGGATTTAGAGTAATTTCTGTAATTCCAGATATTCCCCATTAAGGAAATAGCTATACTTTAAAATAATTTAACATCATGTAAACTTGTGCAGAGATTTTCTCTCTGACTAAAGAGAGAAATGATTTTCAAAGTTAACATCACAAGTAAGTTTGAAAAAAGTATATATTTTTCACATTAGTACCAAGAAGAGTACAAGATGGAATATATCTGTTCATCATAGGAAACCAAACATGTTTTGGATCAAATATTTGTCAACCAGCATAAACCTTAGAGAAACAGGACACTTCAATGTCTTTGGGGAAATAGTTTTGAAAAAGAAAAGTAATAGCGTCCAGGGATCAGCTTGAATTACCCATCATTGTACCCAGTGCACCTAACTTAATACCTTATGCATAGTAAAAAATCCAGCAACTATTGGTTGAATGAAAGAAAAAATAATTAAATAAAACCATTCATTTACCATCTTTGGCCATTAGTTACTGGATTGTAGTGTGTTTTATTTTTTAAATGAATTTTCCTTAATTTTATTTGCATTATGAATATATGTTATCCAAATAAGTTAATTATATTATTGCTGAAAAGTACTTTGTTCATTTAATTCATCTTCAAAGATAATTCTCTTTTAAGGCTTTTATTAACTCACTGATATTTTAGGAGGTTTGACACAGTGCCATTGAAATAAAACTGTTGTAACCACTTTGACCTGGGCTTCAAATATGTACATTTGAGTTTCAGAGTTTAATGTGAGAATCATATCCTCAGGAAAGTCTGTATATCTGAAGAAAATTAGAGTCATAAATACCCCTAGTAGGAATGTATGAATAGAATAAAATTTTAGTGTTGTATTTTAAGCCCAACAACCCCCAATTGGCAGTGCCTTCGATTTGTATAATAGTATGTAATATTTTTGGCACCATTAGAAAGATCCAAATCTGGAATCAGAGAAACAAATGTAGGTAAATGATTAAGAAATCAGTATCTTAGAAGAATTTTTTTTTTTTTTTTTTTTTTTCTTGAGATGGAGTCTCACTCTGTCACCCAGGCTGGAGTGCAGTGGCGCAATCTCAGCTCACTGTAAGCTCTGTCCCCTGAGTTCAAGCCATTCTCCTGCCTCAGCCTCCTGAGTACCTGGGGCCATAGGTGCCCACCACCACGCGTGCCTAATTTCTTTCTGTATTTTTTGTACAGACGGGGTTTCACCATGTTAGCCAGGATTATCTTGATTTCCTGACCTTGTGATCTACATGCCTCAGCCTCCAAAAGTGCTCGTGTTACAGGCGTGAACCACCATGCCTGGCCAGCAGAATTTTAAAGTAAATACTTGTATACTTTTGGGCTATACTTTTAGATATTAATTGAACATTCACCATTTTGTCCGAACATTGATACTATGGGCAGCAATACTTTAAAAACTAAGCACGCTGCCATATTCCACCTAGTTTAGTGTGACTTTGGGAAATCAAATGCTTATAGAATTAAATTAAAACTCAGATTCATTACTATGTATTAGTATACATCTCTGATATTCAGAAATTGGATAGTTATACTGTATTATTTTAAGCTATATTTTTTAATTGTATGTTTCTCACAACCCTATTATTCTCTGAGCTGTATTTAGGAGGTCTTGGAAGAAATATATTTAGTTTGTATTTGCTTGATCATTTAGTATAGGATATTAGTTACACCAATTCTATTTTCATGTACTGGTGTTCCAACATTAAAATACTAGGAAACAACTTTCCTAAAGTTGAACACTTTAAGTGTTCACAGTTTCTGAAGTACAACTTTCCTATATTGTGAAATAATTTTTTTAAAAGATCAGAAAATAATGAGAAATCAAGCACAATTTTCAATTTAGGCACCTATTTATGACAGAAACATTACCCTACTTGCCTTTCTACTGCTTTTTCTCACCTTCATACTTTCTCGCATATGAAAGGTGTACTAAATATTGATTGAATAGTAATACTTGGTAATAATGCCTTTAATATCTAACTTACCTTGGGGCTTTTCATAGTTTTAAAACTAATTATTGGGATCAAGTAGTTCAATCATTAGATTACTAAAGACCATCCTGCGTTTTTGTTTAGAAAAAAAATAAAAGGCCAGGTGCGGTGGCTCACACCGGTAATCCCAGCACTTTGGAAGGCCGAGGCAGGTGGATCACGAGCTCAGGAGTTTGAGACCAGCCTGGCCAACATAGTGAAACCCTGTCTCTACCAAATATACAAAAATTAACTGGGCATGATGACAGGTTCTGTAGTCCTAGCTACTAGGGAGGCTGAGGCAGGAGACTCACTTGAACCCAGGAGGTGGAGGTTGCAGTGAGCTGAGACTGCGCCTCTGCATTCCAGCCTAGGCGACAGAGAGAGACTCCATCTCAAATAAATAAATAAAAATAAAAATAAACGGCTTGTCCAAGGCTTTTTTGTTATTGTTCTTCTGTTGTTATCTAACACCAATGCAGGAAAGAGTGTATTAGAATTTAAAAAACAAACAAAAAACACATGTGGGTATTTTGAGGTAATATCTTAAAAGGCAAAAAACATTTGAGCTGTCACTAGTCTGTATTTTTCCTTACATATTAGTTCCCACAAAGATAGAGATGTTTCTAAGGTTTCTTTTATCCATTTCGGACCATATGAATTTTGAGCCATACATATTATGAAATTCTAAATCTTTTTATTTTTAATTTCCAAAGGAAAGAAAATACTCTCATTTATATTTGCTTAGAAAAAGTGTTTTTTGATCCCAGTTTTTAAAATTATTTTTACCTAGTTTGTTCTTCAGTCAGACATATACTCTTCATTGCAGTTCATCTGGAAAGGAGAATTTCAAATGCATGCTTAGAGGAAAACATTTCATGATTTTACCTCAAACCCTACTACTTTGCAGTAGCTTTGTTTCAGGTTATTGATACTTATTTCAAGAGATCCTCATCCAATTTTGTACTTTCATTCTTCCCTCACAAAACATATAATATCAGATAAGTACAAAACACTTAACAACATTTGCAATCAATACTCACATTCACTTGCATTCCTGTGTTATGTGGGATAGTTTGGCAAAATTGACTTTCTCAGATTTGTGAACTTCATTCACTAGACAACATTGCTTTTCTTTGGACATTTTTTTGATATTTCTGTATACTGCATTCTCGCTCTCTCTTTACCTGTCTGTATCCCCACACACAGCTATCACGCATACACACCTGCACAACTCAATGTGCTCAGCCTCTTAGAGTTATTAAGATTCACTTCTGATATCTGAAAATGGCAGTAGGAAAACTTCTCTTCAAACAAAGCAAAGAAAAAGCCCTTGTTTTAAATTCTTAAATTTGAAGACATTAGCCAGATTAACCAGTGTTTGCACAGATGTGCACTGAATGCTGCCTCCCTCTCCAGAGGATTTGTGCACAGACCACCATGTGGCTAAGCCCCAAATTGCTTCCCACTTACTTACTCACATTCCTGGATGGCACTGTGTAATTGGGAGCTATATTATGACACATGCATTTCATGCAGAAATTTTGTATTATCTCTCTGGCCCCCCCTCTCTCTCTCTCTATACACACACACACAAAAAAAATATATATATTATATATGTTATATATTATATATAATATAACATATATTATATATGTTATATATTATATTATATATGTTATATATTATATATGTTATATTATATATTATATACAGAGAGAGAGAGAGAGAGACCAGCCTAGTCAACATAGTGAAACCCTGTCTTTACCAAATATACAAAAATTAGCTGGGTGTGTTGGCAGGTGCCTGTAGTTCCAGCTACTAGGGAGGGTGAGGCAGAAGAATCACTTGAACCCAGGAGGTGATATATATATATGTGTGTGTGTGTGTGTGTGTGTGTATATATATATATATATATGGGGAGAGAGAGAGAGAGAGAGAGAGGGAATCTCGCTCTGTCACCCAGCCTGGAGAGCAATGCCATGATCTTGGCTCACTGCATCCTCCGCCTTCTGTGTTCAAGGGATTCTCCTGCCTTAGCCTCCCAAGTAGATGGGATTACAGGCACGTGCCACCATGCCCAGCTAATTTTTGTATTTTTTTTTTTTAGTAGAGACAGGGTTTCACCATGTTGGCCAGACTGGTCTCGAACTCCTGACCTTCTGACCTGAGGTAATTCAACCACCTTGGCTCCCAAAGTGCTGGGATTACAGGCGTAAGCCACCTTGCCTGGCCTATCAGTATATGTTACACAGTTCATAAATGGAAATCTTGAGAATTTTTAAATTGTACAAGTTCTGTGGCATAATTCTCCTGTGTGCATTATCAAAATAATCCATTAGTAACAAGTATAAACTTTTACAACTCAAATACATAGTATTTTAATGTAATCAAAGGGAAAAAATAAGTGATCTTTTTTTTAAAAAATTAAATCTTAGTTTTTATTTATTTTTAAATAAATATTTATTGAATGTTTGCTAAGTAGTTGTGACCTGAATGGTGGAGGGGCAATGATAAACAAGTTGCTGTTTAGATGATGAGATAGATAGACAGACAGACAGACAGACAGGAAGATATAGATAGATAGATAGATAGATAGATAGATAGATAGATAGATAGATAGATAGATAACAGAAAATAGAAAAATAGATGATAGATAGATATATAGATATGTTATGATGTGTTGTGATACAAGTACATGGAGCCATAAAAATATAAAACAAATACCCTGCCTTAAGCTAAGTATAAAGGAATGCATACCAACCTGTAAAAATAACATCTAGACATAAATCTAAAAAATAATTTCAATCTATTGCAGACTGAAAACAACAACAACAAACAACAAAACCTATTCCAGATAGAGAAAATAGTGTGTAGAATAACCAGGAGATTAAAAATATAGTAATGTCATGAACTGAAATAAGTTAAATGTGTCTAGAACTTAGAGAGAAGGGACATGGTGGCCAGCACTGACTCTGAGGATGGTGACAAGTGGCAGATACGCTAGAGTTTGGTACAGTGTTTTAAGAAAAATTGACTTTTTACTAAGAACAACAGAGAGAATTTGTATTTCTGTTGGTGTAACATGGAAAGCAAAGTACAGCAAAACACAGCAGGGGGACAATTTGAAGGCAGCAGATGAGGCTAGACATGATCTTAGCTTGGGTCAGTGTGGTAACTAACGGGATGAAGAGGAGAGAGTCATTGAGTATTTAGACGATACCCTAGACAAGTATTGGTTATTTGTGGGGTATGAAGAAAAAGAGTGTGGTGTAAAGAGTAAAGAAAGGCATTCCCAGTTTCTGGCCTGAGCAACTGGGTATCATTTACTGAGATATTGTAAATGACAATACACAGGATTGGGAGGCAGAAAGAGAGTGCAGTATTTTACATATTGAATTTGAGAAATTTGATAGACATTATCTAAGAAGTCAAGCATCAATGTAGAAGTCATAATTATATAGATGGTTATTGAAGCTTAGGGAATGGATGAGTCTGCCTAGAAAAAGGGTAATAACAAAGAATAGAAGAGCTAGACATGGGAAAGAATAGAGGACTTTGAAATGCAAACCGGTAAGAGGGCCGTCAATATTTAAGTGATAGGTAGAGAAAGTGAAATCTGTAAAGCAGCCAGAGAGAGAGTAATCAGGTAGAAGGAAAACCAGGAAAGTGTGGCACACAGTAAGTTCAGGATTAACAATGTCTCAAGGAGTCGATAATCAGCAATGTCAAGTACTGTGGAGCAGTTAAGCAAGATAAGCATTTACTTTAATTCCATGTGATTTATGGATGATCTTGTTGCTTTACGGAAGATCAGTTTTGCTGGCATTGTGGAGAAAGAGCTTGACTGTGGCACATAGAAGAATTTGTAGGAAAAAATTAAATGGCTAAAACAAACATTTGTCTATTTATTTGCTTACTCATTCATCTGTCAAATATTTGAGTCTCAGCTATGTGCCACTCTTCCTGTCACTGAGGATATAGCAGTTAAAAAATAGTCTTTGTCATAAATATGTGTAAAATATTGTTAAAATGATCAGACAAAACAAAGAATATAAACATTGGAATGTGGTAGTAATATAACATTCATCATCACTTGGAAAAAATTAAATGTGTGTGTGTTATTGAGAGTAGGTCAGTACAGGATAATAGTACTGTATATCATTTTATTTATAATTTCTTTTTATCTTTTCTGTAATTATATCAACTTCTGGCCAGGCTTCTCATTTCCGTGTGTGTGTGTGTGTGTGTGTGTATGGCATATCATGTAAAAAATATATGATATATATATATTCAGGAAAAGTTATTTCATTTTATTCTGTTTTATATTCTCCTATCCTCTCCTACCTATCATATTCCATAGAAACTTATTTCCCTTTGGTAATGATATCCCTTTTCTAATACAAATTCAGATTCTATTAAATTTGTTACCCCCCTATATTGTCACTAATGGCCTGTTCCTCAGCTTTCATTTTATTATGAAAAATTGAATATATTTACCCCAGAAAATAAAGACTGTCATACACATTTTTTAAAAAAACTAGAAGTTGACTGTACATTTCACTCTATGAATAGCCATATTCATGTTTATCTTTCAGAAGGCAATCAGTGTCAGAATATCAAGTAGTATAATAGAGTCTGACGCTGTCTGAAAGACTTCTTGTTAGTGTTCATGAAATATCAGAAAGTTAGCGAGCCTTAAGTAGCTCTCTTGGGTGGTGTAGGGTTATTTTAGATTTCGAGACTTTGGTTACCAAATGAGGGGTTTGGTAAATTTTAGTTAAATTTTTCACATAGTAGATGAAATTGTGAGTGGTTGTCAGGGTGGTTCATTTTCCCCTCTTCTTAAGATTACTTCTTAGACTCATGATTGAATCCATTTTTCTACAAATTATCATAATGAGAGCTATGTTTCATGGACTAAAATACTTTCTCTAAAGCTGCTAGCCAATAGATGATTGCTAAGAAATTTTCCAGTCAACTAGGGTCAAAGGGATTTATTTTCACAGTTATGTTTCCTTACTTTTCTAATAATAAGAAAGGTTAAATATAAGTTCATACAAACAAATATAATTGTAAGTTAAGATGACAGATAATTAAGGGAAAGTTTTTGTACTAATTTTGGATATATTATAGAAAAGTAATTATGTTTTATATGTGTAAAAATTCTGTAACATACTATATAAACTCATTAGCTTATTGATGTAAAATATTTCTGCTTTATTAATAATGACAATGAATAGAATTTGTTAGTTTGTAATTCCAAGCTGTAACAATTATATATTAACTTTCAGAGAGAAAAAAATGTATAACATCAAAGAACCTTAGATATTATTGAATACCGAAAGCCATTCTAGTCCAGTCAAAGGACAAAAGCCAGTTTGTGGTAAAACTTTTATTTGTAAGAAAAGACAATGACTCATTAAGATATTGATGTATATCATTTAAACCACTGTCCTTTAGTTTATATTTTACACGGCATTTATTGAATTTTTTCTTTACAAAAGTTATATATATATATATATAAACTTTAGAACATACAAAATAAAAGAAGCAAACAAAATGTATCATAATCTTAGGTTATATACACTTTTAGTCTTTTTTTAATCACTTATCTGTATCTGGTTTTTTTTATACCTACCTAAAGCTATATACAGTCATATAAAGAATGATAGCAATTTGATTTTTTACATAAAATTATGTACATGTTTGTGTTTATGTGTATACATATGTGTGCATAAAACTTATACTACACAGTTCATATTTCTTGATAGTCACCTTTAGTTTTTTCACATAAGGATATAAAATTATCTTTCCATTTAATTAAAAATTGTTTCCTGAAATTTTTTAAATAGCAAGAAAACATTCCATCATTTATTATCATTTATTTAATGAGCCCCTACTTGTGGACATTTAAGTAGTATGCTAATTTCCTCTATTATGAAGAATTTGATAGAGTGCCTTATAACTAAATTTTGTGCATATTTGCCATTGTGTCTTTAGACTAAATTCTTAAAGGTAAATGGTTGGGATAAGAGTTTTTTGAAAGCTTTTAATATTCTAAGGATTGTATAGAAAAGGCTAAACAGTTTATCATGATAGAAATCTATAATGAAGAGGAAGCTTAATGTACTTATGCTTACTTATTCATAGTAATATAGATTTGGAGTTATTTGATTTGTATAATAGAAGAAGAAAAATACACATGAAGAGAAAAAGAAGAGATTGTTATCCTATCCAATATATTTTAAAAATAATGTGATTATATTTCCTTTAATTTTCATTCAAACATTTGATTACTGTAGTAGGCCATAAAACATTTAAAAAGGGTAAAACAGAAGTAGGCATATATAAAGAAGAGTTTAGTTAATAAAAACTATAAAGAAAGAGACATTCTCTAAAATCAAGCCCAATAAGAGAAGGAGTAGGTATTTAATCATATAAAGCTTAAGTAATATTTTAGAGCATCTGCAGCAGCAGTCCCCAACCTCTTTAGTACCAGGGACTGGGTTTCATAGAAGATAATTTTTCCACAGAAGATGGGTTGGCATTAGATTATCATAAGGAGCATACAACCTACATCCCTTGCATATGCAGTTCACAACAGAGTTGTGTTCTCAGGAGAATTTAATGCTGCTGCTGATCTGAAAGGAGGCGGAGCTTATGCAGTAATACTTGCTCACCTGCTGCCCATCTCCTGCTGTGTGGCCTGGTTCCTAACAGGCCACGGGCTGGTAGGATCCCTGATCTAAAGTATGGAACAGGCTTAGGGTAAGTGGAAAAAGAAAGCTTAAGAAGGTTAAATAAAGCTAGGAAATGGAAAAATGACTAATACTACTCCGATGGAAAGTAAAGGGCTAATGGATGAATGACACAGCCTTTGCTCTCATCTCTCCCCATACTACTATTAACACAGAAGATGGAATGAAGAAAAAGATAGGACACTTTAAGAATTCATTGAAAATAAGTGTTTTGGCCTGGAGCGGTGGCTCATGCCTGTAATCCCAGTACTTTGGGAGACCAAGGTGGGTGGGTCACTTGAGTTCAGGGGTTTAAGACCAGCCTGGCCAACATGGTAAAACCTTTTCTCTACTAAAAAAAAAAAAAAAAAAAAAAAAAAAAAAATTGCCAGGTGTGGTGGTGCACATCTGTAATCCCGGCTAAGCAGGAGGCTGAAATGAGAATCGTTTGAACCTGGGAGGCGGAGGTTGCAGTGAGCTGGGATCATGCCACTGCACTCCATCCTGACAACAGAGAAAGACTGCTTCAAACTAACTAAATAAGTAAATAAATACATAAGTGTTTTGATAGGTTGGATTAATTTCTTGAAAATATTACAGACTCCTGTAGCATCTAATACAAATCTTATTGGTACCTCCTGTGTGCTAGAATCATGCTGTTTGATATGAGGAATTACTAGAATAAAGCATAAGGGTTACTGAGATGAAATAGAGGCATGAATTCTTTGTCAAAGAGCTTAAAATAGATGTCATTGTTTGTGGAGTTTTGTTTGGCCACATTCCCTGGAGCCATAGGAAAACTAGGTGACACCTCAAGATGACTTTGTACTGTAAGACAACTTATTGTTTAACATATAGCAAAGTATTTATGTGAAGAAAAATCCATAATCCATATTGCTTAAAGTACAAGGTTAATAATTTCTAAATGAGTCATATAATGAGAGTAGAACTGGGCTGAATCATTTCCAGATTATATTTAATTTTGGCATTTGAAAGTATAAAATTAATCAAGCTATGATTTAAAATAGACAACAATCAATATTTATTGTTATCTTCTTTTAATTTTAATCAAGACTTGGAAAGAAAAATAGGGAGGGCAAAATTTCAGTCTCTCAGCTGAAGATAGAACCCAGTAAGGATATTTGTTTTCTTAAGTACTAATCCTTGGAAAATATAGCAAATTTCAAAAAAGAATTAACACCTTTTTAATACAATGTATTCATATAACCCCACAATGTCTTTATCTGCTAAGGTTTCGTTGTGAAATGAAACCAGAATGCTTCATCCAAATCACAGAGAGCCATTGGGTACAGAACTCGTTATTGTGACTCATCTACACAAGGAGCTCAAACATTTTCAAGAACAAGACATATTCTGTGTGTGTCAGCTTAGCTGTCTTTTAACCAATGACTTTGGCTTTTCAGACAATAGATAAATTGGAGTGCATCACAGAACAGCCTCTGGCTTGCAAGATTAGATTTCATTACTTCTTAAATACGGAGGTCCAGCTGTGTTACTTTCCACAATGCTTTCCTGTCCCAGAACTACTGTAGTAAAGCTCCCTTCTCAATGAGCCCTGCTGGTTATTAGCACATCAGGTGATAAACACTGAAGTGTGTGGGCAGATAGTCTTTTTATGCAGTTTATCAGTCACTGTCATGCCAAAGACAAATACTTTTTTCCTCATCCTTTTCCCTTTAATTTTGCCTGTATTTTCAGAGTGCACCATTCATTTACACACACACACACACACACACATATACACACACACGTAAAATAACCTGGAAATAAACAAGTGAGCTAATGTCAATGTCAGTGTTAAACAGGAAGGGGATTCTGTGATAAATGTAATGAATAGACCAAGGTCATTGATTCCTGCTCAGTGGAAGAAGAGTTAAACCTACAATTTTGTTCCATGCTTTTTGCACATTGCAGTGCTTGTTCAAATTAAGCTGTGCCTGTTACACATATGGGGAGTAATACTTTCAAACCCAAAGAAATAATAATACTTCTTTTTGTTGGTTTGGAAGTTTTTTGTTGTTGTTTCTGGAGATGGGGTCTCTGTCATCCATGCTGGAGTGCAATGACGCAATCATGGCTCACTGCAGCCTCAATGTCCCAGGCTCAAGTGATCCTCCCACCTCAGCCTCCCAGGTAGCTGGGACTACAGGTACACTCCACCAAGCCTGGTTAATTTTTGTACTTTGTGTAGAGACAGGGTTTTGCCATGTCGCTCAGGCTGGTCTTGAACTTCTAGGCTCAAGCAATCCACCCACCTCAGCCTCCCCAAATGTTGAGATTACAGGCATGAGCCACCCCACCCAGCCAAAAATAATACTTCTAATTCCAGTGTTTGTTACATGCTGAGCATGCTCTACTGGAATTCCATAGTGTGTAAACATCTGAAGGAACACATTCTTTAAAGGACTGCATCATGTGGGTGTGGTTAAGAAGCTAGCTAGGCTGAGTTGAAATCTTGGTACTTCCATTTGCCAAGTCTGTGACTTAGAGCAAGTTACTTAATCTCTCTCCACCTTAGTTTCCTCATCTGTAAAATTGGGGTATGAGTACCAATGTCAAAGGGCCTTTGTGTAAATTAAATGATTCAATACGTATAAGGATCTTTAAACAGTGTCTGGCTCATAAGTGCCACCCAGGAGTTACTAATTAAGTGATATAAATAATTAAACCTTATATACTATTTTAAAGCTACATGCAGAAATCAAACATCTAAGCCTCTGACTATTCTTTCATCATTTTAGTCATTAATAAAATTATTGAAATGTCCAATAAGTACTGACTTTTTTTTTTTTTTTTTTTTTTTTTTTCTGTTTGTGCATGAATACACAAACTGGGGGCAATGTAGCTGTCAGCTTTTAATTTTTCAAAAACTTTCTTTCCTTCAACATAATTTGACAAATCACCTCATTTCATATGGGCAAAAGAGAACCCTATGTTTTATTATATGAAATTTATGAGTAATGTAAGTAATGCTTGCATAATTAGGAATCAGTCCTTTAGGAATATAGCTTTCCTTATGCTTAGAGCAAATAAGTTATGAATTGATTTTTTTCTTTATAAGATTGCAAAATGGGAATCTTGTAAAGTATAATAAATACCAAGTTGGAATTTATGACAGTACATTAATAGTAGTTTCTTGGATATGATAGATCAGCAATAAGCTCTTTGTGACTTTGCATAAAGATAGAATCACAGGGAAAAAAGAACATTAGGATCCTCCATTTAACAAATGTGTATTGAGACTTCATGGAGAGCTTGTGATCTACCATTTCTCTATGACCTGACGATAAAGGCTCAGCCTTCTAAATACTTAAATTTAAGAAAGGGTAAGACAGGCACATCAGTAATCATTATACAATGCAGAAAATAATTATCATAAAAGGGGAACAAAGTGCTATGGGTATCAAGTGGGGAAAGATCACTTCCTGTCCTAGGAATCAGATTTTATGTTTGTGGTGGCTTTTGAGATGAGCTGAGATGGAAATTTATTTAATCTGTAGAAATTACTATATTGGAACATTTTAAGCAAACATAGAATAATAGAAAGCAAAAAAAAAAAAAAAAAAAAAATAGACATGGGGAAACTTTCTAGAAGAATTAGCATTAGTGGTTGCTCAGGTTATAAGGTTTTTATGGGGAGGATTGTGAGCAAGACCAGGACGGTAATGTGGATCTGTATTCTATAGAGCAGTGGTCCCCCACCTTTTGGGCACCAGGAACCAGTTTCGTGGAAAACAATTTTTTCCACGGAGCCGCGGTGGAGGAGTAGTTTCAGGATGAAAGTGTTCCACCTCAGATCATCAGGCATTAGATTAAGGAGGCCACACCCTAGATAACCCCCATGTGCAGTTCACAATAGGATTCCTGCTCCTATGAGAATCTAATGCTGCTGCTGATCTGGCAGGAGGCGGGGCTCAGGCTCATTTCCTGTTGTGCAGCCGGGGTTTCTAACAGGCCGCAGACAGGCACCTGTTCATGCCCCAGGGGAGTTGGAGACCCTCGATATAGAGCCTCTATTCATTTCCTTGAACCAAAGTATGATCTTCAATGTTATTTCCAAAATTATCCCAGAAATAAGACTCTATAACTTGTCTTGAAAATTTATTATTGAAGCGTGTAATCATTATAAAAACACAAAGCTCTTATCTGAACAACATTTAAGTACTACCTCAGGCTTTTGAGGAATAAGTTGTTTAAATTTTTCTATTATGTTTTTATTCTGCCTCCAAGATAAATTTATTTTTCGATTTATTAATTATTTTATTTTCGACAGGACTTGGTCTAATAGGCAGTTGATTTGGAAAGGGCTGAATGTGGCTCATTGACCAAAATTGATGCTAACTTTTAATCTAGAATTTCTAACCAGAAATTAGTTATTGGAAGAAACAACTGTAAAGTTTTAAAGCTGGTTTCCAGGAGAAACATCTACAACTAGAAATGTCAGTTGACGTGGAAAATTTCATGAGAAGCTACAAAATATTTAGATTCTGCTGGATGGACACTTAGTCTTGGACACTAAGGAAATTGTTTCCATTAGAACAAATGTTTGGTTTTCCTGTCTGTGGACTTTAATCAACTACATGTGAAATATATGCAAAATAGATTCTTTGCTAGAGAGAAACTGAAAGATTGAAAGTATATCTTTAAGGCTTTTCTTTGTTTCAAAATTTTGCAATTCTTTCCCATTGCAAAGATACATTTGACATTGTTTGCATACCAGTTATATTCTCCCTTGACTCAACCCCAAGCATGACCTCCTCTGACTAATCTTGCCTTTAGGCAGGAGGAAGATAAGATTACCAGTTCCCAGTGCTCTAGCAATTGGTCCATAAGATATAGCTGAAGGAGGGAAGGAAAGGAAATTAATTCTTTACAGTGTTGGATTGCTGGTTGTTATAAAGCAGCTTAAACAAGACAGGTAATAACACCATTGTATTTTGTGCTAGTTAGATCACATCTGGAGTACCGTTTCCATTCTTTTTACTGTATTTTAAAATATGTCATCAAATTTGAGTTTATCAAGAGTAGGTCAACAAAAATGATGACCAGGTGTATATACCATGATATGTAAAATTAAGTAGGGATATTTATCTCAGTTAAGAAAATAATTACAATAGCTTTTAAATATTTGAATGACTGGCATCTCAAATATTGGGCCTGATTAATCCATTGTTTTCTAGAGGCAGCTCTGAGAGAGAGATGTGACATGTTCCTTGGTGAGATTTTGAGTTCTCTGTCTCTAGAAGTTTTGAAAGATATATGGATTTTTTGGTAGGCAGATTGGGCTGTTAGAAGGGTAGAAATTAGAAATTAATAGTTTTCATTCAAAACTTGAAAATATTTTAAGAGATAAGAAAAATTGATGTGGGCCCTCCCTGAATAGCCCTGTACCTTTATTCAATTTCATTGCTTTAAAGTTAGAACTGTCTACTTTTTTATCAGTTGAGTTCTTTAAAGACATTCCAATTAAGGAGAAATTTAGCCTAGGGAGACAAGTTTTGCAGATAGGAAAATTACATTGTCAGTGTCACATGATTAACACCTGAATGTGGATACACTATTTTCCTTTAAAGAAGGTCCTAATGATTATGAAAAGAAAACATTTAAATTTAGCTCCTATTGTAACAGGAAAAAAAAAATCCTCTAAAGCAGTCATTAACTCACCGTTACAGAAGGCAATAGCACATTAGATTAGCTCTATGTAAGCAAACAGAAATTGTGTTTTATCTGTTATTGTCAGTGTCCTTGCAATGAGTTAAAACTACATGAAAAGGATAATTCCCCCTAACCGAAAAGACACGTAAGAATTTCACAGAAATATCTCATCTTTCTTCAAGTTAGACCTGCCGACTGTTTTTTTTTTCTTCCCCCTTCATCTTTTGAATTTCAAAATATATTTTAATTAAGCCAAATGTGTGAATCTATATTTTGGGAACATATCATTTCAAAGCCATCGTAAAATTTCTGAAGTATTTTGGAATATAAGGAATGAAAAGGGAATGATATTTTACTAAAAGACCTCTCAGATATTAAAATGGTAAAAAGTCATGTTTGAAATAACTGTAACCATATGAAATACTTGATGGTGGCATGCACACACATACACACACACTCTGTTTGCCAAGATTCTACCATGAAGTAATTTTCTGTCTTTAAATTAATCACCATTTATATTTTAAAAGCATTGAAATTTCATATTATTTATATCTCAGAAGACACAGAATATTCAGTGTTCAACCCTAGTCATCTCTGCTGAGGTGGGATGATGGGCAGGGAAACCAGTAATTGGTCTAAGGCTGCATCTGCCAGGCACATGGATCAGTCATTTGTTTGTCTCTGTGTTTTGTGCTACTTGGACATTGGACATTGGAAGTTTTACTGTATCTCTGTTAGTGGTAACTTTCTTAAAGCAAGAGAGTAACATTCACAGGAAAATGGCAGAAATATAATATCATCCAATATATTTAAGAAGCATAGTCCTTTTTAAAAAAAATAGGCTGATGGCATCAAAGAGGATCTTTTAAGAATCTTGCTTATAGAAAGCAAGTGTTATACATTGTGTTTAGGATTATGGACTTTATTTAATAAAAGTATTAGGTAATTTATTTTCTTTGTTTCTACCATGATTCAAATGAAATCTGATTATTCACTGAAACCTCCTTTATAAGACAGAAATCCTGGAATTCATCCAACTATTATTCACTAAAGAGTTAAACAAATTATGCCATATCCATTAAATGAAATATTATTCAGTATATATTATATAATCCTCTTTTCATTTATTACATCATAAGTATATATTTAATTATTTTAGACATATGTGTATGTATTCTGATGTTGAAGAATTTACTTCAAAATTCTGCTTGTGGTGAGTTTTTAGTTGGTAATTTAGGTGATTTAATAAATATACTTCTATTTTCTAATGCAAACCTTAACCCATTGTACCAATGGATTTTTTTACCAACACTCTTAATCATTAGGTCTTGTCCAGCATTAACATTTTATATGCAATGATTCTGTGGTTTTCTTAAGTGGATACTGTCACTGAGATTTGTGCCAGTATTACTGATCTATTCATTACGTTTTAGTTTTTTGTTCTTTTGGTTTTAACAGATTTGCTTGTTAGATTAGCTCATTTGTCCAGACTTATGGAAATGAATTGAGGTTGAAGTGAGTAGTCTCCCACACATAAATACAGCAGAAATCCATACAACATAAAGGAGCCCGAGAGTATCAGCTTCCTGCTATCAGGTGCTGTGAAACAAAATAATGTGGATGCTGTGACCATCTGAAATTCATATCTAGTGAGCTGGTAACCTAGGCTTCATGGCTTCTCTAGTGACATTAAACAGCATTCTTGTTGTAGAATTAATGATTCCCCCTTTCCTATATTAAATTTTCAAAAAGATTATGAATGTATTAATTTTATTGAAAATAGATAAATCTGAGAAATCATTTATATTAACTTTTGATCCGCTTTATCCCTTACAAGTTTCTTCTTTTTATTTGCCCATGAATTTTCTTAGGTTTAATTTTCAATCCTCATTTTACAAAGCTAAAAAGAAAAAGGGTAAAAACAGTCATTAAATTTACTTACGGACTTTAAATTTTAAATTTTCTCAATTTAAAATTGGACAGTTTTCCAAAAATATTTACTCAGGACCAATTATATACACTGTGCAAAATTAAAACATTTGTCCTCCAAGGAAGAATAACGTCCAGCTTGGGAAACAAGGCTGGAAAATATTATGTACCATTCTGTTTAGAACTGGCTTTAGGTTATAATTTAAAAGGTAGTGGGGGTAGAAGGGAATATCTGGAGACTGAAATAAATACTAAGCACTTGAAGGTGGTGAAACTTGAATTCAGTCAACAAGGATGGTATGGGTTTGGATAGGGAGGAAGGGCACATTTAATAAACAAAGGATATTTAAGGACAATTGAATAGATACACAAAAATATTGAATTGTAAGTCCCCTTGTGATATCAAATCACCTAACTTAAAGATATTTACTACTTCCTTTAAGTAAGAGAATTTGTCCTGATTATGTTCTCAAAGACTCTTTAATAACAGCTGGGATATGAATGTAGGCTGCTCGAGTCATATTACTTTCCAGCTTCTCAGTACTCTGGCTTACTTTTATAAAATATGTGTTTTTGTTCAGTTTAGTTTTAGTTTTTTTACTCAGTGGCAAAAAATGAACCCAAAGCTTCCATTCTTTTTTTGTTTTTTTTCTCATTTATACCTCTATCTAAAATGAGAGACTCACAAATGTACCACTAATAGCTGTTAAAATGATTCACTGCATAAATACATTGTAAAACCCATGTAAACTATATCACTTCTAAATATTAAAAGTACATTTTGTGGTTCTATTTAAATGAATCTACTTAATTAATAAATCATAGTTTCGTGTTTTCTGAGTTAGCTTAAAAATCCCAGATTTAATTTTTCATGAGACAATCTAATGGTCTGCAACCATTGTCTTTATAACAATTATATCGTTTCCTTCCTACCCCAAGAAGGAAAATCTGATTTATGTAACTACATATAGTTATAGAAACTATATATGTTTATGTATATATTTGTATGATGAAACATATACAAAGATATAAGGCTTTCTTTGATGAATTTAATAATATTACAAAATGAAGCAGCTGAGCTTTATTTAATACAAATGACTGTATTAAACATTTGTGCATCTTTTCTTTCAACAAATATTTATTCAGTTCCTCCAGCATTCCACTGGTTTAAAAACTACGGATGTAATGGTGAGCAAAAAAATGCTACAGCCCTGCCATCATGAAACTCCTAGTCTAATGGGAGAGACTAATGAATATATAATATATGTTTACATGCTAACCACATATGTACCAGATTATGTTTTATGTATTATATATTATAAATACTTCAACAGATGCCATTCTCCAAATTTTGCACAGGAATCAAAATGCATGTAAAATGTTGATAGAATGGAAACATTTTGATTATTCAAGCATTTTCTATGCAAATACAATGCTGTGCCTCACAGTGACCCAAATACTCTGCAGTTCTGAGATTGTAGAGTTGACCACATCGTATGCTGTCTGAAACATTTGGCCAGGGGAAACTAATCATCTTTGTTATACTTTTCTCAGGGAAGAAGTTCGTAATAGCAATCTTTAAGGCTGAAGTCACATCCCAATTGGGCCATTGGCCAAGAACAACAGATAAACAAATAATAAAATAAAGACCAAATTAACCCAGACCGCTCTCTCAATGCTTCTGTGGATACTTCCGGAGGCAACTCCATATTCTTCTTAATGACTGAGTTCACACATTTGAAATAATAGTTTACTCTAATTTTAGTAATGTCCCTGCTCCCCCCAGCACATAAACATACACATACATTAAGAGCACTTAACATCTGGGTGGGCATAAATAATCAAGCATAAATATCATAATTGCTATTTTTGCATCACTGCATTAAATAAAACATTCTAAAATATTGTCAGAATACAATAATACATAGTTCTTGTTACATTGGTTATGGAGATAATGACTATAAATATAGATAATTATATACTTGCAAAACATACTTGGTACATGCTTAGCCAAATTTATGATATAGCCAACAAAAGGATTAATAAGTCACTCTGAATTAACATTCACATGTAAAATATGTTATAATATACTAAGAAATGTAGTTTTTATATTTCATAATGAGATTTTCCTATTTGGTGGTAAGCCACACTGGGTGTAAAATTGTTTTGAATGGGTATAATTTCCAAGTTATAAAAGTTTACTTAGAACACTCAAAAATGAAACAGACAAAAACAGAATATGTAAGAATTGTTGAAACCACAAAAAGAGACTGGAATCTGTCTAAAGAAGAAACTTATAGGTTATAGTATCATGTTGTATCAGGGTAACATATGGCCCACTGGATTTTGGTAGTTGTGCTTCACAGTTGATACTGTGAGGTACAATTCACAGTTGTGAGGAAGAAATGAAGGAAGTTGTGAGAGAGTGAGGAAGAAATGAAGAAAGGCAAGGAAAGTCTGTATGATGCCTTCCTGTTCTCCCAAGCACCGCCACACCTCAGGAACATGTACACTGGTGGAATGTCCTGCAAAAGAGCTGCTAACTTAAAAATCAAGAAATGGGTTTATTGTATCAAAGCGTGGTGGTGAGCTCCCTGGAAAAATAAAGCACTGAAATCTCAGCTGCCCACTGAATGCATAGCCTGAGGGCTGTGTGGACTTCTGGTCTCAGTTGCCTCAGATAATTAATTTCTTATGCATTCTAATATATTTTTAAAAGGAACAACAAAACTGGTTAGGATTGTAGCAGAATGCCACTTAGATGTAAATAACAAAAAGCTCAACTCAAATAATACAAAGTATGTTTTTTCCCTAGAACTAGAAGTCCAAAGGTAGGTCAGGATTCATGGTTGATATGATTCAGTGGCTCAACAATATCATCAAGAATCTAATATCTTTGTTTCTGCACTCTGCCTTTGAGCAGGATCAGCTTTCTTCTAAATCTGTCTCCCATCGTGGTTGCAAGGTGCATGCCAATGACTTCTGGGGCCACAAGCCTCTGTGTCTACATCTAAAGGAGAATGACAAGGGGTTATTTCCAGACACTTTCTCAGAAGAGTGCGGAGGCCTTTTTTTTTTTTTTTTTTTTTTTTTTCCCCAAGAGCCTCTCCCCACCTAAATACACACAAATATCTATCTCCTTACATATAATTGTCCCCAAATGGGTCACATGCCTATACCTAGGCCAATAACTGTGGCCAAGAAAAGGGAACAGAATCAATTAGTTCTGAGATGCAGACCATTTAGTAAATCCAAAGGGGGTGTCATCTTTCACCAAAGCGTTGATATAGGTACCCAATGAAATCTGAAGATGATACAAGAAAACAGTGTTGAAAGCTTGTGAAACAACCAGAATATAAATTGCGCAGGTTTTCTGTAAGCCTACTCATTTACTGCTGTAGTTCCAACAATGGTACCCATGGCTCTTTCCAGGCGAAATAAACTTTGATGGGTTAGAGTCAGAATTCTCAATATTTAGTGTTCATAGTGATTATCTACAGAGCTTATTAAAAATGCAGAATCCTGGGCTAAACCCCAATGTTCAAATTCAGTAGGTGTGGGGCATTTTAACAGATACCCAGGAAGATTCTGTTATGGGTGACAGGAGGATTACACTTAAATTCTATATGTCTGATATATTTTTTACTCTCTGTTTTCCTACCATGATTATAATTTCAGTACATTCTTCTACATGTTGACCAAGTGGAGCAATACACTTATTTGTTGGGTTGCTTATTTTTGGTTTTCTTGGTGCATGTGTTTAAATTCCCAGAATTAGACTACATGTGCCATAGACTCTGATTTTTATTTTAATTGCTGATTTTATGACTTCTAAGAGGAAGAGAGAATAATCATTTGGGTAGCATGATAGTACCTTCTGTGATACTTGTTTTACAGAAATGTCATTAAAAAGGCAACTAATGCTCACTACGAGGTTTATTTTTACTCTGGGGCTCTAGTTGCCACCTGTTAATAGTTCATGGTGTTTTTTTCAGTAAAGCAGTTAGCCTACAATGCTGCCTGTGTTACAGATATAACTAAAGCTGAATTATTACCAGTACTAAACCTTGTGTATATGCCTTTATGAGTGTGAATAGTATATTGGTTAATGACATCTACCCATATCAAGGAAGCACTGCTATGTAGAAGTTTCATAGAAAGATAAATCTTTGCAAAGTTGTGTATTTGCTGGCTGTAATTGTGTTAATTTGTAACAGAGATACTTTCAGGTATTGCAAATTCAAGTGTAGACTGGTACACAGTTTGCCCTGTGGGATTTGCTTTTCGAAGGTTCTGATTACTATGACTCTTACTAAATTGGGAATTGTCTTAATTTCTGTACTTGCTAGTTCATTCTTAAAATTTCTTGCTTATTCTTACAAAATGGAAGAGTAAAATCTTAGCAACTTCCAATCTTCCTTCCTTAGACATCACTTCTTTAGGGTGCTTTGTTTAACCAGTCAGGATCTCAGCTGCCTATGTCTGTCCCTGGATTGTAAGGGAAATGGAGAAGCTTCCAAAGAAGAACTCCATTTCTTGAAAGGATTTCTCTCCTCAGCCTCTGTATCAATTTTTCTTTATTTTCTCCCCCAGTTTTATGCTTAAGTCCAGCTAAGATTATTAGGAGCATAACCTTCCCATGATCCAACACTTTAAATAATACCTAGTGAATTTCAATAAGCTGTGTGTTATCTGGTTTTTATCTTTAAGTAGAAACGGAATCAGCACTTTGTGAGACAATAAGGCATAGCAGAAGGAGTTCAGTTTTAAAGTCGCACTGACATGAGCTCAAATTCAAATTGAACTCACACAGATTGTTCTGTCACTCTGAACCTCTGTACTTTCCTTTATCAAATGAGAAATATTTTAATCTCATTGGTTGTTTTGTCAATTAAATGAGTTCACACAGATACAGTGACCAGCCATAAGTGTAAGGATTGTTTTTTTCTTTTGCATCTCTAGATTTTTGTTAACAATAACTCATCTAAGTCAGCACTTCTACAAGCCCCTGTGGTATTTTTCTAAAAAGGAATTCCTGGAAGCTACCATTTTTTCCCCTCTTTGAGCATGTTATGATATATTTTGGACATGATAAAGTGGCAAACAGCTTTTAAAATATTTATGTTCTCCGCGCCATGCATGCCAACTGTGTTTGCTCTCTCCATTTCTTTATGTGCCAAGGAGGCGAGCCAAATAGTGTGAGAGGAAAATACTGTCAGGACACAAAGTCAGCTTGTCTAATGTGTACTCTGCGCAGATGCAACCTTAACGGAAAAGAGTGGAGACCACTCCCTGGCTCCACAGTGATACCTCGATTAACGAATCCACTGGGAACAAAGTTCCTTTATAAGCAATTCAGCTGAGTAAATTTTTAGTTTAAAACTCCATGAATCAAGTGAAATAGTACTGGCTTGTGTCATATAATTCAACGGTAATATTCTGGGTAAACTGTACTTCTGCACAGAGCAGAAATACTTCCTCACAGAGTGCGTGTTGAAGTATAAAAGTGAATAGATGGATTCTAGGCAAAATTGTGAAGCTGCTTCAGACAAACTTTTTTTTTCACTCTTGTAATTGCTATGCTCCATCCTCCACATACATAGGGCAGTAGGTTATTGCCCTTGGAGTCTTGCTGCTCTCAAACCTTCCTACCTCTTAAAGCAGGAATCAACATGATTCACACGTTTATGAGTTACAGTTAATGTTACCTTATATTGATATTGCCTAGTAATACCACAATCTTGGCTACAAGTTAATACCATGTAAAGATTCTAACTTAATTGGTTCTATGTGGAGCCCAGAATTTGGGATTCTAATATACTTACAGGGTTGGCAACCACTACCCAAGGATAAAATTTTATTTTCATATTGTGGCCTTCTCTTTTATAATATCTGTGTGTATCCATGTGTGGGCTGCAGAACATAAGTCAGAACCACCTGGGATCACTCTTTAAAATGCAGGTTCCTGTGTTCTTACCACAGAATCATCACTACTACATTTTGAAGTGTGTGGTATATGACACACACACACACACACACACACACACACACACACACACACACACAGAAACACGGAGAGCGAGAGAGAGAACTGAAATCTTCATGTTTTACTTTGAAAAAGTCCGAAGTGATTTTGAGTTACCCTGAAGTTTAATTCTTCCTTTCTTATAACTTCTATCTCATGGAACACAACTTTTGACTATCAACCATGACTTTTAATTCCTCTTTGCCAAACAGAAAATTGATGGTGGGCTAGCTCTATGTTATATACAATTCATATTTTTCAGCAATAATATTTATAATAATTTACACTCAGATTAACTAAAGTTAATCTTGCTTGCAAAGGAAAATCAATTTCAGACAATTCAATGTTTTTTTCTAATAAATATTAATAGGTATTTTAAAGTATAGGAGCATATATATTTTGATTTAACGTGAATACTCATTAATCTGTTATTAAATAATGACAATTTTCTAATGTATACACAAAAGTACAAGTCAGGGACTTGTAGTTAGTGTTTGGAAATGTGAAATATATTTATGTTCAATCTCAATATCTCTTTTTCTCTTTCTCTCTCCCCACTTCTCCCTCCCTTCACTTCTACCCCATCCTCATTTCACCTTTTCCTCTTACAGCATCAGATGAAGAAGAACCAACTTCAGCAGGTAAAATTCCTATGTTATAAAGATATTTCTTATTTAATGTCATGCCTTTAATAATAGAGAGTCAACCTTTTGAATATTTTCTCAGATTTCAACCAGAAAACTGGCACAGGTTTGTTTATTTATTTACTTTTATATTTGCTGAGCCCACTATGCTGTGCCAGACTACATGATGTTGGTTAAGAGTTTTGAATAAAAGGAGAAAAGTCTTGAAATAAACTAATACAGAGGAAAACACAATACACAATAGCAGACTGACATTAAACAATAAGGAAAATTGGAAAATGAGAACATTGAGAAAAATACAGAAAAATAATACAATGAGTAGAATGATAAAATTAAAATTAAAAAAGAGAAAAATGGTAAAATAAACTTGGAGAAATACCTTTCATGAAAGAATACAGCACTGTCACATATATAACTGGCATCAGACATCCTCTTCACTAGGTTTAAGGGTAGAAACTATGTCTGCCTCATTCATTTTATTTTAAAAATGTAATTTTTACAATTATAATTTAATAATCCTGCAACTTGGCATCATGACTTAGTTCCTTATCCAGCTAATTAGTATTTATCAAACACAGACTGTGGCCTGAACCATGTGCAATGAAGAATGCAAATGGTAGAATGCAAATGGTAGAGAACCACTTTCAACATGGTTCCAGGACAGTGAGACAGGTCAGAGAAATGCCAGAGAGACTAAAAACCAGACACAATTACGAGAATAAAATGGGAAGAAAAAGCTCACTTGATTAATTAATAAAAGACCAGACTAACATACCAACAACATCGGAAAAAAATAGAGTCAATCTCTGAGATGTAGGCAGTTCGTGGTTGGTCTGAACAGAAAAGACCTCAGCATTAAATGGATTCCTTTTAGTAATTGAGAAAAGGAGTTAGGCCTGAGAGACAAGAGCAGGAAGGGGCTCCTGAAATTAATGGTCAGAATGGTGCTTTCTTATATGGAAGGGGGGAAAATAGCCCAGTTATTGGAACTCAGATACAAGATAGGGTCAGTTCAATTCATAGACTCGACTTATTTCAACTAGCATGGCTTCATGACTTCTATCTCCATGCAAAACTGTACAAGGATTTTACCTGTACGAGGAAATGCAAAAGATCAAAGTTTCAGTGGAATAAAACAAAATAAATATCTTACATTTCTCGGATAAATTCCAAGGATATATATAAATGTCATGTTGCATGGTACTCATTACAACTATAACTGCCTTTGAAATGGAATCAGAGATTCAGACAAACTCTCAATTGATGTTTCATTTTCATAATATTGTTAGATAGTCTATAACGTGATTTGGATAGGAACTCCTATCATATTTCTCCCACTCTAGGCAGTATTCTGTAGCCTGTTTTAGGACCAACCTAATCACATGACTCAATAGCCAACTCATCTGTTTTCGAGTTTCCTCTGCCTAGTTTCTGCTTTGTTTGCCCTGACTTTGAAGCTTTGCTGTTGTTAGTGTTGCCCAAAGACTCTGTCTGTGTGTCTGTCTATTGTGGTGTATTTTTTCTATATAGACAATCCATATACTTGACACATAATTCAAGCAAGACAGAAGTGTTTGTGGTTAAAAGTAAGGTTGCTCTCTCTTTATACCCCTAGTCTCTTAGTTTTCTTCCTGAGAGGCAACTCCTGTTAACTGTTTCTTGAGTCCTCTTCCAGAAAAACTCCAGGTCTGTGTTGTCCAATAGGGTAGTCACTAGCTACATGGGCTATTGAACACTCCATTATTCCAAATTGAAATTTAATATAAGTATAAAATACACACTGGATTTCTTTATTGTTATTATTATTATTATTTTCACTTTAGTTACAGGGGGCACATGTGCAGGTTGGTTACATGGGTATATTGCTTCTGGGTAGGGAGGATAGTATCCAATAGGTAGTTTTTCAACCTACACCCCCTTCCTCTCCTACACTCTCTAGTAGTCTGCAGGGTCTATTGTTCCCAGGTTTATATCCTTGTATGCTCAATGTTTAGCTCCTAATCATAAGTGAGAATATGTGGTATTTAGTTTTCTGATACTACATTATTTTTTTAATCATGGCATCCAGCTCCATCCATATTGCTGAGAAGGACATAATTTCATTCTTTTTCATGACTGTATAGTATTCTGTAATTTATATGTATTACATTTTCTTTATCCAATCCACCATTAGCACCTAATTTGATTCCATGTTTTTGCTATTGTGAATAGTGCAGCAATGAACTTGAGTGCATGTGTCTTTTTGGTATAATGATCTGTCTTCGTTTGAGTACATACCCAGTAATGGGATTGCTGGATCTTATGGTAGCTCTGTTTTAAGTTCTTTGCAAAATCTCCAAACTACCTTCTATAGTGGCTGAACTAGTTTACGTTCCCACCAACAGTAAGTGTTCTCTTTTCTCCACAGCTTTGCCAGCATCTGTTGTTTTTTGATTTTTTAATAATATCTGACTGGTGTGAGATGGTATCTCGCTGTGGTTTTTGATTTGCATTTCTCTGTTAAGTGATGAGCATTTTTTCATATGCTTGTTGGCTTCTTGTATATCTTCTTTTCAAAAGTGTCTGTCTGTGTCCTTTGCCCATGTTTTACTGGGGTTGGTTTCTGCTTGTTGGTGTAAGTTCCTTTTAGATTCTGGATGTTAGACTTCTCTGGCTAGGACTTCCTCTGTCTGTATTTCTTAACTTTAATTGGACTTTCTCTTTGGGTGTCAATCCTTGACAGCAGCCATCATTTTCTAGCCCAATTCATTTTCATTTCTCCTGTCTGCTACCCACACCTTACTAAGTCGCCTGCCAAGCAGTGTTGATGCTATTACAAAATTATTATTTTGTATAAAGAAAGTGAATTGTAACCCAGTGTAAGCTGTATGTAAGTATAATGTAGCTATTTGTGTACTTTTCTTATTCTAAATCTATTTTCATAACTTCTCTGCTCACTAAGAAGATCTTTTTGTGAAATGCAACTGAACGTTTTTTCTTCAAAATACTCATCTTCCTCCAGAGTGATATGCACATCATAGAATTTAAATTATGTTTTAAAAATACTTTCATTTCTAGATATGAACAGATGTTTTTGTTGTGATTTTAGCATAGACTTTTAAAATAGAACAAACGTGCTCTTAAGGAATATTTAGCTACATAATTTCACATATGGATTATACTAACATTGAGAAAATGTGTCATTTAGTAAAGCAGACACTCCTTTTGTATAAAAAACAGACAATGGGAAACAAATGTTTTTCTTTTAATTTTATCAAGCTGTATAATAAAAAGAGTATATTAAAACATTTGGCAAAATATTATCAGATTTGCAAATAATTGATTTCATAAGGAATATGAATAATTATGAAAATTGGATTGAAATTTTTGAGTTCATTTTAGTATCTCTTGACCTGAATTTTTCAACACTTATTTTTTTAAAGCAATAGTTATTATCCTGTTCACTTATATTTTTTAGTAATCATATATATCAAATATATATCTTTAATTTATAGCTGTTATTCATAATATATTTATTACAACATTAATATTCTGTTTTCACTCTCATCTTCTTTCACCAACAGAATTGATGCAGAATGATATTTTCCAAGCTCAGATTTATTTTTATTGTCCTCTTTTAACTTATCTCTCTTCCCTGTTATTTCTCCATTTTGTTTCAGTTGTCAATGAAATGAAATCTTTTGTTTGCCAGAAAAAATATACGTTAATTCAGCTTTCACAAGTCCCCATATAATATCATTACCAGGTTCATACTCTTCCAGGTTGGACAGTGTCTCCTTCAAATATATATGTTAATTTCTATAAATTAAATATTTATTTTTCTAATTGGTGATAAGCCACTTCTCAAAGTAATAGTATAAATAATAAAATAAATAGGATTTTTTTCCTGCCAAAAAGTCACAGCATCCTGATTAATAGTTGTTAATGTATGAATTTTGAATTTTAAAATGATAATTTTTTGAACAAATCTATACATGACTTATCTAAAAATGTAAGTTCCTAGTGGATATTACCACTCAATCATACTATTTAGTAAACATTTTTAATGTATTGATATTATATGACAAATGTAAGTTGTTTTAATTCCATAGGCACACAGAGTTGGGTTAATTATAATTAAATAGTTATGATTTATTATCATTGTTTATAACTATTTTTAAAGTAAATAATAGATATTTATCTTCAATAACATAGAATGAAAAACATCAGGAAGATAATAAATGAGAAAATTAGGGAGACATTAGTGTTTTATTTGTGTTATAATGCTAAAAAAATATGGATTTCTTCTTTACAATGGAATACAATTGATTTGCCTTATATTTTGAATTATTGAAAGACTGCCTCATTAAAACAGATAATTGATCCCTCCACTTTGTTCCCATGTTACTCAGATTATATTTAATAAAATAAATTTCAGAATGAAAATATTCTTATACTTTAGACAATCACATTCTGTCTTTGGTTATTTCTTCATATGTACCCACATTCTTTTATTTGAACTTCTAAATTGCCTTGCAAATAGCAAGTGCTTAATCAGTGTTTTAAAATGTTGACTCGTAGAGGGGATGCATAATACATCATATCTGCATTTGTAATAGTAGGCATGCATCCTGTTATTGATTGTGAAGCATTGGCTTGTTAATCACTTTCAGTTCTGAATGTTCTGGTAGAATATATTAGCCTAAAAGACCATATTTTGTAACATCTGAGTTATGAGGACAGATTCACTTAACATCTGCTTCTTTAGCTACCAGAAGCTTCTTTTTATTTATCCTACTTGAATCTTACATTCAGATATTTAAGCATCTTGTTTTACTGAGTATAAAAACACATCAATGAACTATAGAGAAATTTCTTCAATCTGAGTTATATTTTAAGATGTAATTACAAACTAATGAGATTCACACTTTTAAAGCAGAAACTGCACCCCAAAATGCATCACTTTTAGAAGTGATATATTTAATCTAATTATATTGCTATTGCACAAATAATTTTTGGAAACTACTTTCTTGAAACTTCCTTCTGAATCTGCTTATGGGATTGCAACATCAACTATTATTTTATAGTCTCTGAACTGTGCTACTATATTTATCTGCCTTTGGCCTAATATATATGCCTTTAAAAACAAAGATTTGCAAATATTAAGAATGTGAGGGGGTATGAAATACAGATAAGATTACAACTTTGAAATTAACAACATTCACCTGAACATATGACATGTATTTTTGAAAGGTAAAATCAAATAACACCTTGAAACAAAGTTGTCGGTGATTGCTTTCCTTATTTTGCACAAATCCAATTTTCATTTAGCTTTTATTTAAGTTTTTCAATAGGCACTTCATGAACTGACTATAACAATACTAATTTCTATCTCCTTTGAAGAAGAATAAGACATATAAATTTGAATATTGATTACTAAAAATGAACTATATAAAATATAATTAACTATAAGGTGTAGCAAATCAAGTTTATTGTCACAATTTCCTCATTGCTTTTAATTTATTTGGTCTTACTAGCTATAATTTTGAATATTTAGAAATATCATTCATTTATCACAAGGAAATCATTCATTCATCCCTCAAGGAAATCATTTAAAACAGGGCTGGGAATGGAAAATTAGTGGATGGGACCAAAATCACTTAGAAAATGACACAGTAGAGATCTTGCAGCTATACAGTAAGTCGGTGGTTAAAACGAATTAAAACCATAACTTATTGTTTTGTTCATATCACCTCAAATAAAAAGCTTGCATTTTATTTTTTCCCTCTTCTCTTGCCTAAGGGGAGGTTTTTAATTACTTTGGCAGTTTTTTAATACTACAAGTGGAACTGAGTTTGGATTTCTATAAAAGTACCTATTAATATTAGATTAACTCATATAATAATGAAAACATTAAAAAGGGAATTTTCAGATATATGTAAATGGTAAAAATATTTTGTTCTTTTTTTGTATAAATTTAAGATATACAATGTGATGTGTTAAATACATATATAGTAAAATGATTACTATAGTCAGAAACATTTACATATCCATCACCTCATGTTGTTATCTTCGTGTGTGTTGTTAGAGCACTGACAATCTACTCTCTCAGCAAATTGCTATTATGTAATACAATATTAGTGTCATGGTACTCATATTGTGCATTAGATCTCTAGGCTTATTCATCCTACATAACAACTTTGTACCGTTTGACTTACATTTCCCCCATTCTTTATCCCCATCCCCAGTAACCACTATTCTACTCTATTTCTATGTATTCAAATTTTATTTTTTTTAGATTTCATATATAAGTGAGATCATTCAGCATTCTTCTTTCTGTGTCTGGCTTTTTAAACTTGGCATAATTCCTCCAGATTCATCTACATTGTCACAAATGGCAGAATCACCTTCTTTTATAAGGCTTAATAATATTCTATTACGTAAATTTCTTATCTATTAATCAATGGACACTCAGATTGTTTAAAAGTTGGTTCCTACAAATAATGCTTCAGTGAACATGGGAGTGCAGATATCTGTATGATATTATTTGATCTGGGCATATACCCAGAAGAGGGATTGCTAGGTCATATAGTAATTAGATTTTTAATTTTTTTGAGGAACTTCCATACTATTTTCCATAATGGCTGCACCAGATTACATTCTCACAAAGAGTGTTCAAAGATTCCCTGGACCCTTGTCTTATATAACGTATAAAAATGAACTCAAAATAGATTGAAAACTTATAAGCTCTGAAAACATAAAACTCCTAGAAGAAAAAACTATAGAGGAATAGCCCCTTGACTATGATTTTTTGGATGTCACAGAAAAAGCTCAGGTAGCAAAAGCAAAAACAAACAAGTGGGACCACATCAGTCTAAAAATTTTCTGCACAACAAAGGAAACAATCAAGATAATAAAATGACAGCCTGCAGATTGTGAGAAGATATTTGCCATATATCTGGTAAGGGATTAATATCCAAAATACATAGAAAACTCACATGAGTCAATTGCAAATAGAAAAATAAACCAGTTAAAAAGTGGGCAAAGAATCTGAATAGACATTTCTCCAAAGAAGATGTGAGAATGGCAATAGATGTATGATAAGGTGCTCAACATCACTGAGTGAAATTCCAGTGAAGACCATAATGAGATGGCACCTCACACACGTTAGGATATCAAAAAGATAATCCTTTTGACAATCATATTAAAACATAAAAATACAAAAGCCATAGTGTTCTTCATATATTTATAAAGTTAAAATTATTGTAATTTACTTAAATGTAAAGCTGTGTATGTGACGTCTTATCAGTTCATTCCAACTGGTAGTGATGATAGAGATCACTGGACATAGTAGCTGATAAAATATTTATTATGAATTCTGTGATGTCCATAGAGATGAAGAAAATGGTGATTTGGCATACCAATGCATTCATACATTCACCAGTTCCTTTAAATTTTTAATATTTTAATCATTTAAATTACTAGCTTTGACATTGAAGAAGTATACCTAAGAACAATACTATTTTCATATACAAAGGTTAATAATAGAATATGGGCTAGCAGTAGTAAAGAGTTGAAGCTGTGGTTTTATATTAGCAAGTTAAAAGTCATTCATAAAACAAATACATATTTTGTGTATACACACAGGATACAGAGTGATTAGATATTTTCTCTAACTTTTGAAATATTTAATTTTAGTTCCACAAAAACATCATTTCTGTTTATGGTGAATTTTTTATTTTCTTAACTATGCTACAGATATCTTTCAGATTTCTTTCTCATTTTCTTGTGGAGTTTAATTTGGCATGGCTGACTATGCTCAATTTATTCTATAACTCATGCATTTTGAAAATAAATGATATTTTATCACATTATTTTCTAATGAGCAAGAGTTGTTTGTGCATTCTGATTTTAGTATTTTATTTCCTTGGGGTCTGAAATAGAACTTCACATTCTCATTTTTGTTTGCCTTACATTTGTTACAAATTTATCTCCTGTTTTATATATAAATGCATATTTTCCCTCTAGTGCCTGGAGGAACTTTACTAATTGTTTTATTGAGTATATTCTTGTTCATAAATATACTCTAATCAGGCTCAAATATTAAAACCTAATATATAAAAACCAAAAAAATGCTACAATATTTAAAAATCAGATAGAAGTAATTATTTGTAGATTCTCAGAGGAACAGGGAAAAAAAATCACTGCTTCTAAAGATGTGACTTTGGTCAGTTTACTAAGACATTAGTGGAAAGACCAAATAGTGCTTACATTTCCTTTTTTTTAAACAGAATTAAACTTCCTTCTTGATAGATGTGTGATAGTGATGTTTACCTGTGAGACAAATAATTGTAATTTAAGTTCCTGTTATATGTGTTATTTCATATTTTTACTAAAATAAACTTTGCTGTAGAACAGGATCATGGTGCCAGTAGGGACTTTGGAAAATTGTATACACATCTTTCTCTTTAGACAAGTGGAAGAATTAAACTATCACAAGAGTGAAAAATAGTATCTTTACATCTTGACATACATATCTATGAATGTAGTTGTATAATCCATCATCTTTCCCCCAAACTGTAAAATCAGAGTTAGCATAATTAAAATAATAAAATCTTATTGTTATGTAAAATTTAAATCTCTCATGGTACCGCCTTAAAACCATTATATTTTCAGTTACAGATGTTAATATCTAGGAATACATATATTCAAAAACAGTTATTATGTATTGTGACCTGATTCCTTAGTTCTAGGTAACAGAAAATTCAATTTAATATAGATTAATATAGATTAAATAATAACTCACGCAGAGTTGAGAACAGTTGGCTCAATGATATTACTAAAAGTCTGGTTTCTCTTCTTCTTTTCCAATATTTCTGTTCTATCTTCTGTGGCAGAAAATTTATCTTAGTAGTAACACTGGTTTCTCCATGGCTGTAATATGTCTGCCAACAGCTACTGTGGCCATATGCATCCTTATGCACGACCAGAGAGGGCACAAAAATGCTTTCAAGGCAAGAGTCCTGAGATCACTCTGACTGGACAGACTTAGATCCCTTCTGTTTATCTTGAAAAAGTCAGCCAATCAAGATTGTCCCATGGAGTATGAGATTTATTTTAGCTTTCTTTGAAGATTATGAGCTATGTGACTAAGGTGTGGGTACATGAACAAAAATGAGGGTACTCCTTAAGAACAGAATCAGAGAAATGCACACTAGGTGACCAATCAACGAAGCCAATTGGAAATGATGGTTATAACATCTCTTTGTCACTTTAACTACCTTCATGGTTATTTTTCTATACATTGCTATGTTTTTCATCCTATTTTATAAAAACTATGAGACCCTGAGAATCTGATTATTGAAAACTAAATTTGATGTACATCTCAATAATACTAAAATGTATATTCATATGCGCATTGTCATGCATTGTAACTTTTAAAATCCCAGCTTCACCATAGCCTTTATTTTATCTTGTTCTATATAAACATTTTCAAGTGTGCCAAAACTGGATGTGCACTATCTGTACTGAACTGATCTGTATTGAACTGATCTTTTAATTCTTTTAAGTTTTAATTTTAGTGGGTTCATAGTAGATGTATATGTTCATGGGAAATATGAGATATTTTCATGAAGGCATACATTTAGTAATAATCCCATCACAGAAAGTGGGGTATCCATCTTCTCAAGCATTTACCCTATGTGTTAGAAATGATCCAATTATACTCTTTTAGTTATTTTTAAATGTGCTATAAATTATTGTTGACTGCAGTTACCCTGCTGTGCTATTCAACTCTAGATCTTATTCATTCTATCTACCTATATTTTTATACTCATAAACCATCCCCACTCCCCACCCCCCTGCCCCCTGTACTACCCTTTTTAGCCTCTGGTAACCATCATTCTATTCTCTATCTCTGTAAATAAGTGCTCCTGTAAATAAGTGAGAATATGCAAAGTTTATCTTTCTGTACCTGGGTTATCTCATTTAACATAATGATCTCCAGTTCCATCCATGTTATTGCAAATGACAGGATCTCATTCTTTTTTATGACTGAATAGTACTCCATTGTTCATATGTACCACACTTTAAAAATCCATTCATCTGTAGTTGGACACTTAGTTTGCTTCCAAATCTTGGCTGTTGAGAATTGTGCTGCAGTAAACATGGGAGTGCAGCTGTCTCTTCCATACACTGATTTCCTTTCTTTTGGGTATATACCTAGTAGTGGGATTTCTGGATCATCTGGTAGTTCTGTTTTAGTTTTTTGAGGAAACTACAAACTGTTTTCTGTAAGTGGTTGTACTAAGATACATTCCCACCAACAGTGTATAATACAAGGGTTGCCTTTCCTCCACATCCTCACTGTCATTTATAATAATATTGCCTATATGTTGTAATTTTGATTTGCATTTCTCTGATGATCAATGCTACTGAGCACCTTTTCATAGACCTACTTGCCATTATCATTTGTCTCAAGAATTTTTAAAATTTCCTTCTTAATTTCTTCATTGACTCAGTAGTCATTCAGGAACATTTTGTTTAATTTCCATGTATTTGTGTAGTTTCCAAAATTCCCCTCATTATTGACTCGTATGGTCTTGGATACTATGCAGAAGAACTCTCAGGATCTCTTCCCCTACTTTCTCCCAAACAAAAGGAGTCTCTCTCTCTGTTCTGAGATGCCTGGAGCTGGAGTAGGGGTGACACAAGCACCTCTGTGGCCACCAACACTGGGATAGCACTGAGTCAGACCTGAAGCCAGCACAGCACTGGATCTCACCCAAGGCCCACAGTAACCACACTGCCTGGCTACCTCCTGTGTTTGCTAAAGGCCTTAGGGCTCTACAATCAGCAGGTGACAAAGCCAGCCAGGCTTGTGTCCTTTGCTTCAGGGTGGCAAATTCCCTCCTGGTCCTGAGGTACTCTCTTCTGCTGTGGCTGAGCTGGCACAGAAGGCACAAGACAAAGTCCTTCCCACTCTTTCCTCCCCTTTCCACAACAAGCAGACTCTCTCCCCATGGCCACCACTGCCCCAGGCTCACAGTGAGTACTGCCTGGCTATAGCCAATGTTCATTCCAGGCCCCAGGGCCCTTCAGTCGTCAACTTGTGGTGAGTGCTGTCAGGCCTGGGACACTCCCTTCAGGGCACCAGTCTCCCCTCTGGTCTATTACAGGTCAAGAAACACTGTCCAAAAGCCACGGCCTGGAATTGGGCTCTCAGGAGCCTGCTTGGTGCTCTGCCCAACTGTGGCTGAGCTGCTACCTAAGCTGATTTTTGGTTCTTATGTTTGCTTTGTTGTGTGGATAGTTGATTTGGTGTTCTTGCAGGGAGGACAATTGGTGGAGGCTTCTATTCAGCCACTTCACTCCGCCTCCACCCCCAATCTTTTCTTTTTAAACTTTAATGATTGGTTTCTATAGGAACAACTAAATTTACTCAGCCTTATTTCTGAGGAACTGCTTACTATAATCCTTCTCTCTCACATTTTAAAAACTGACAAAATTGTTAAACTGCATTGTCTAGAACATTCCTAAGAGTATTAAATACTGTCATTAGTTATGTTAGGTTGATATTATCTTATTAGATATAAAAATGACATACAGCCAAAACACAATAATTTTATCTTTAAAATAGAGAATAACCATTCAAATTTAATCAAATTTTTAAGCTTGGGAAAAAAGTGACTTAATATTTGTTTATATGTTGCTGCAGCATTAAAAATTCAACTTTTTAAAACTTGTGTTATAATGTTGAAAGATAGTCCTAGAGGTGTAAATCAAATTTTGATTAAATGTCTTTTGAAATTTCATAATTTTCATTTTGAATTATTAATACTTAGATTTTGTGCTGTTGACCTTTAGAATGCTAGAA
Organism: Macaca fascicularis; assembly: GCF_037993035.2. NCBI lineage: Eukaryota > Metazoa > Chordata > Mammalia > Primates > Cercopithecidae > Macaca > Macaca fascicularis. The sequence goes on along the minus strand of NC_088380.1, from coordinate 88,171,197 downwards.
GACAAGCCAGAAATTAAACCCAAAGTAACACCAAGCACTGGAAAAGCATCAAAGTTAAAAAAGTAATAAAGATACCATTATTAATGGGAATAAAATTATATAAATGGAAAATGATTTAAAAAGGAAAAGAGTTTATCTCTCAGGGTTATACAGTTCTCTAGAGAAACAGAACCAAAAGGATGTGTGTGTGTGTGTGTGTGTGCATGTGTGTGTAATAGATACATGGGTAAGTAGATTTATTTTAAGGAATTGGCTTATGTGATTGTGAGTGCTGGCAAGTCTAACATGTATAGGGCAAAGAAGCTGGAAATTCAGGGAGGATTTCTGTGTTAGACTCTTGAGGCTCCTCTTCTCAGGGAAATCAGTTTTTGCTCTTAAAGCCTTCAGCTCACTGGATGAGACCCAACTCTATTAGCAAGGGTCATCTTTTTTACTTAAAGACAACCGGCACTTTGGGAGGCCGAGACGGGCGGATCACAAGGTCAGGAGATCGAGACCATCCTGGCTAACACGGTGAAACCTCGTCTCTACTAAAAAATACAAAAAACTAGCCGGGCGAGGTGGCGGGCGCCTGTAGTCCCAGCTACTCGGGAGGCTGAGGCAGGAGAATGGCGGGAACCTGGGAGGCGGAGCTTGCAGTGAGCTGAGATCCGGCCACAGCACTCCAGCCTGGGTGACAGAGCAAGACTCCGTCTCAAAAAAAAAAAAAAAAAAGACAACCGATTGTAGATATTAATCACATCGACAAAATATGTTCACAGAAATATCTATATTAGTATTGGACCAAGAAGTTGGGCACCGTAGCCTAGTCAAATTGACATGTAAAATTTAACTATCACAGAGAACCAGAAAAAATATAAACACAAACTATTTTATTTACCAAAGAATGTGTTTCAGAGAAAATAGATTGAACATTATTTCCAATGTTTAATCACAATTAATGTTGGCCTCTATCTGTGCAGACTTAGACTTAGAGGTTTCTTTAATTTTTAGTCCTCCCTGCATTAGCTGGATTCATCTTTAAGAGCATCTCCATTTGCCTGAATAATTTTTTTTTGGCTGTCCTTGGATTTACTCCAATGTTAAATCTTACATGAGTATGGAGAGGTATTTACTTACTATTATGGAGATTTCCTGGCTCAGGGAAGACATTCAACTTTCTGGATAGGATGGATAGGATAAAACGCCATGGGCCTTCAGGTCTGCACCTTCAGGGGCTTTTGTCTTCTGACAAATAGCTGTCTACTGTCTACGAACTATTTTCTTTCTACAAGTTAACTTTTCCTCCTCTGTAAAATGGGACAATAAGGGCACCCACCTTAGAGGTTTGCTGTAAAGATCGCACTCGACAATACACGTAAAGAGCTCATCACAGTGTTGCTCATCCTGTAATAGGGACTGCACAGGAAATCTAAGCTACTATTTTTCCTGTCATTATTCTCTTTGCTGTTTGCCGTATTAATATTGTAATTTTGATTATGATTTTTTTTTTTTTTTTTTTTTTTTTTTTTTTTGAGATGGAGTCTCGCTGTGTCTCCCAGGCTGGAGTGCAGTGGCGTGATCTCGGCTCACTGCAAGCTCCGCCTCCCGGGTTCACGCCATTCTCCCGCCTCAGCCTCCCAAGTAGCTGAGACTACAGGCACCCGCCACCTCGCCCGGCTAGTTTTTTTGTATTTTTAGTAGAGACGGGGTTTCACCATGTTAGCCAGGATAGTCTCGATCTCCTGACCTCGTGATCCACCCGCCTCGGCCTCCCAAAGTGCTGGGATTACAGGCTTGAGCCACCGCGCCCGGCCTGATTATGATTTTTTTATTCCGTCAATATGCAGAGGCCTCTCTGTAGAGTATTTTGCTTAATTTTCACAGTTAACAAATACTGCATATATAGAATTTAAAGAGGAGAACACTAAATATTAAAGCGTATGAAGAAATATGTGCAAGGTTACGTAGTAAGCAAGTAACAGAATCAGGATTCAAGTTCAAGCTTCTCTGGAAAAACTGGTGCTTATCTTACAGCAGCAAACTCAGCCTTTTTATTCATTTCTAAAGAGTTTTAAATGTCATATATTTCTTGTAATTGTAAAAGTTATATAGAGTTATTCAACTTTTTGTTATGCATATATTATAAAATTATACATTATAATATGTGCAAAACTTTATATATTATTTTAAATGCCTCTCTGATCACTACAGCAGTTTATGAATCACATAAACATTGTGGAAAAGAATAAAATAGGAAATGAAAATCTCCCTGACTGCCTTCATCCATTTTACATACTTGCATTAAAAATATATATTCTGCCTTAATCTAGCTCCTCTTACAGGCTTCGTGTCAATGGCTTAAGCCAAAATCGTTAAGGTCTATTTTGATGACACCCTCTCTCTACATTTAGTCCGCCAGGTCTTTTTAGCTTCATTTTAAAAATATATCCAAACTCTAAAAAAATAGTCCAAGGCAGCATCTTCTCACTCATGGATTTGCTGGTACTCTAGGCCCCTCTTCAGTCTCTTCTCAAAAAAGCTGGCAGCTTGATTCTTTTACAAGGCTGTGAGCACCCATCATTAGTTATTAGTCATTAGTTATTATGACTCTTCTGCCCAGGTCCTCTAGTACCTCTCATCTGGCCCTGATGAGACATAAACCCTGGACACATTGTTCTTATAGGCAGGGCTTGGCACTCACAGGTGGGTTGCCTGAAGGACTTCTCTTGCATGTATCTGCATGACTACTCAGTCACATCCTTCATGTCTTCACATGAAGGTGCATTCTCAGAGAGACCTTCCTTTGTCTCTAAAAAGTTCACATGTTCTCCACTTTGTCAGTCTTTTGCCTGCATATGTTTAATATTATTAATGTTGTTTTTAAAATATCTGCCCATCTTACTTATGTAACTTATTTATTTCTGTCCAGGCTAAATAAAAACTCCTAAGGGCTGGCATATTTTTTGTCTATATTTGTTCATGACTGAATCCCCTCCTTCTAGAACAAGTGTTTGATACGTAGTAGATGCTTCATAAATATTTGTTGTATGTTCAAATTAATGAATAAATTAAGCCATACAGATTTTATGCTGACTTTATTGCATTATTAACTCAAGAACACACATAGGGCCAGGTGCGGTGGCTCATGCCTATAATCCTAGCACTTTGGGAGGCCAGGGTGGGCGGATTGCCTGAGCTCAAGGAGTTCGTGACCAGCCTGGGCAACACAGTGAAACCCCGTCTCTACTAAAACATAAAAGAAATGGCCAGGTGTGGCAGCGTGTGTCTGTAGTTCCAGCTACTCCAGAGGCTGAGGCAGTAGAATTGCTTGAACCTGGGAGGTGAAGGTTGCAGTGAGCCGAGATTGCACCACTGTACTCCAGCTTGGGTGACATAGCAAGACTCCATCTCTAAAAAAAAAGAAAAAAAGATCACACTTACTTCTTCCTTATAGGATGATACAAAGAGAGGGATGATGATAGATATATTTGCAAATAGATGAAATAAATAAAAGGAGAATCCCAATAATTTGATAAGAATATTAAAGATGCTATAAATTACAGGCAACTGTCCTTGTCCATGGGTTTCCCATCTAGGGATTCAAACAACCATATATTGAAAATATTTGAACACAAAAGACAATAAAATAATACAAAATATAAATAGGAAACAATAGAGTGTAACAACTATTTACATTGTATTAGGTGTTAGAAGTAACCTAGAGATGATGTAAAGTGTGGGGGGAGATATACATAGGTTATATGCAAATGTTATGCCATTTTATATAAGATACTTGAACATCTGAGGACTTTTATCTCCCTGAGGGTTCCTGGAATCCATCCCCCACAAATACTGAGGGACAATTGTATTATTTAAATTCCTTGGCAGAAAAAATCCATTACATTGATCTTTGTTTTTCTGCTTTTGCTGCAGTAGAAGAAAATTACTTTTGCTTAGTAATTCTTTCAGTGTGGTGTTGTAACAATGGCAACGATTTAGCCATTGTTAGTAATCACTGGCAGGAAACCGCAGCAGTGATTTTAAGACATCTCAAATATGATAACCACCATCATCTAATGCTGGGTATGGGTAAAAGAGTCAGAAAGGTTAAGGGAGGTGGTGGATCAGAGGACAGCACTGGTCATGCAGGGGGAAGGGGCAAGCCTGCACATCCACTTGGCTTCCTAAGTTTGAGGTCCACAAGGAATTAGGAAAGGATCTGCAATTTCTTTATACAATAACTACCTCATTATTGCATTGTTATTCATGTCTCATTAAGCTCACAGACATCTTCAAGTAATTTATTTTCAAGATTACATGGAGAGAATTTTTTAAACCTTTAAGTAACATATTTAAAAATAAAATAAAACATACCTGGGTATAGTGTTCTTATGAGATACCTTTTTTTAAGAAAATATATTTATTTGAAGTAGATCTTCAACTGCTAGAATTCAACAAGATTTAGATATGTTTCGTATCTATTCCCCTGTTTTGTTGTTTCTTTAGATGTAAATCTAAATAAAAAAAAATCTAGGGTTTTAATCCAGTTTTTAAAATGTTACAACATTATTGGTTGCTTTTAAAGCTTTGCTAGAAGCTCTTGAAAAAAAATGAGCTATACATTTCTCAATAATAAAAACAAAGAATTAAAACCACTGTACAGATTAGCCAATGGTTTTTGCCAAAGCTTGAGATGTTCTTTAAAGGACAACTTAAGACTGAGGACCTTTGAAACTATTACATTTCATAATTTAGTGTTTAAATGTGTCAGGAGGAATTGTGCAAGTACTCAGCTACTAAGTAAAATGAAACTAAAATAAGACAAATTATAAACAGAATGGTTAGGGATTTATTTTTTCCAGAAACATTTTAGCATTCTGCATCTTTGTTGTCTATCTTAACACAAGGAGTTAGTTTTACTAAGTCTTATTTATAAGATCATCAAAAAAACACTGAAAACACTGATCAATGTTAAGTTCCTACAGAATGATAATCACCAGCCTGATATTCTGTAGCCAGAATGCTCAAGCAAGTTGTCGTACTTTTAAAATTTCTGAGAATTTATAGAGCTGTTAGAAGAGGCAGATTAGCATATTTTTAAGTTACTTGAATTTTCAAACTGTGATTTTATTTATTTATTTTTTTTTGTCTTCTCTATTTGTTTCACCAAATGACTCTAGTGTTCTCGGACACTTTGGTGGGTAGTGGTAGGTTAAGAGTTAAAACTATTAATTCACACTTAATTGTATTCTTATTCTGGAAATGACAGAACCAATAAAAACTGTTCCCTTAAGGCATTCTTTCCTTCCCCTCCATGAAACCTGTGCCTGGTTTTAATATCCTATCACATCCATGCTTCTTCTCTCTAGGAGGCAGGGCAGTCTCCTCTATTCCAGGTCACACATGTTGTGCTTATTCTCACCCCAAAGCTTTAATCCAGGCTTGTCTATCTGGAGTGCGCTTTCCTTTCCCTTTCAGATCTCTGCAACGTATCCAGCCTTTTACACACCTCTCATCTTAGATCTTCTGTTTCCTGTAACCCACATTGATTTCTCACTTTGCAGTTCTCACTTGTGTATCTGTTAGGAATGTTTTTCTGTGGTAGGTAACTGAGAAGTGACTGGGAAGGAGTCCATTCTCTGTGAGATCCCAGAATCTCCACTAATTTCTCCCAAATAAATCATATTTCTGTGAGTATGAAAGAAGGAATAGAACAGAGGTTGGAGAAGCAGTCATTTCTATCCCTACAGGGATTTGAATTCCTTCATTATGTACTGGATGCGATTGGAATGGTATCTTTACCTGTAATAGGAACTCATTCTCAACTGGACTCTTCCTTCCATTGCATTTCCAGCAATGCTGAAGACAGAATCAGGGATCAATACCTGTGCAGTATCAATAGATAAATACCCATAAAAATAACATCATGCTCTTTGGGATCATACAGCAACAGAGAGAGAGAGAGAGCAAAGTCACAGTGGAGAGAAAGAGAGAGGAAGAGAGAGAGAGAGCGCAATCAAAAGAGCACAGCAGTTTCAATTATACAAAATATGGAAACTGTGTTGTAGGATCCTTATGTAGACACCATACCCATTTGGATCTGTGCAAATTACAGTCATGTCAGTCACATTTTCTGATTTATATCATCTTCTAATCGCTTTGACTGTCTACAGCTGTATTCATTTCCTGAGACTGCGCTAACAAATTTCCACAACCTCTGTGGCTTAAAACAACACTCATTTAATTCTCACAGTTCTGGAGGCTAGAACTCTGAAGTCAAGGCATAATCCAGGCCATGCTCTCTCTGAAGGTTCTAGACGAGAATTTTTCCTTGTCTCTTTTAGTTTGTGTTGGCTGTGGGCATCCCTTGACTTCACTGACTTGTGACCTCTTCACTGCAATTTCTGCCTCCGTCTTCACATCACCTTCTCCACTTTTGTCGGTGTCTTTTCTCCTGTTTCTTAGAAGGACACTTGTTATTGGATTTAGGGCCCATCTGGGTAATCTAGGATGATCACATCTCAAGATCCTTTCCTTAGTTCATTTGTGTTGCTGTAAAGAAATACCTGAGGCTGGGGAATTCATTAAGAGGTTTATTTGGCTCATAGTTCTGAAGGTTGTACAAGAAGCATAGTGCTGGCATCTGTATCTGGTAAGAGCCTCAGACTACTTCTATTTATGGTGACAGGCAGAGGGGAGCAGACATTACAGGGAGAGAAAGGAGAGGAGAGACAGGAGGAGGTGCTAGTCTCTTTTCAACAACCAGTTATCCCAGATACGAATAGTGAGGACTCACTCCTGCACACCAAGCCATTTATGAGGGATCTGCTTCCACATCCCAGACACCTTCCACCAGGTCCCACCTCAACACTGGACATAAATTTTAACATGAGACTTGGCATGGCCAAATAAACCATATCTAAACCATAGAAGTCCTTAAAATAAGTACATCTGTAATGAGACTTTTTCAGGTAATGTAATATTCACATGTTCCAGGGATTTGAACATGAATATATTTTGGTGGTGGGGGAGAGGGCAGAGCACCATTCAAGCTACTACAATAGCAACAGTAGTTGTACTAAATAAATGTGCAATGAATTAGGTTGGCTCTGCCAAAATATTTTTAAGTAAATAAACATATTGTATAATGAAATATTTATAAGGATGGTGGAATATTTACTTTTGCAGCCCTCAAATTTTGCATTTCTGGATGAAAAAGTGATTATAAAATATAATGATGAAATCATAGTCTATTCAATGAAAAAGGATAGATATCATACATAAAGCCTAAAGATATTTTCAAAACCTCAGCCAATACAGTTCAGTAAGGATGGAGCTAACTTTGATTTCAGTGGAAACTCTGTGTTCTAAGAAGTGAGTTATGGGTAAAAATTTAGGCAGCAACTATAATTTATATTACTTTAAACTTATATATGCTTATATATATATATATTTAATTCTGGAGAGAGGTAAAACAGATAAGCAATATTTTAAGCACATTATAAGGTCATTCCTTTTTATTTTAAAGAAGCAAAAGTTATATTCACAAATTTATTCTTAAATATTTTAACATAGTTTTATAATTACTGCATGTTATACAGTTTGTCCAACTTTAATTCTAGATTTATTTATTTATAAAAGCAATAAAATATACAAAACATGAGATTACAAAAAACTAAAATACACTTATTTAATCCAGTCAGTTTAGTTAGAGTAACACAGCATTCTAAAACATAAAATTAAACCTTACTTTATTTTCATTTCAGTATTATCAGTTATTAGCAGATAAAATCAACTCATTATGGATTATCTGTTTTGAATGAACAACAAATATTTACTGTAGTCGATAAAAACAATGATTTGTCCAAATTCGTTTTAGCAATTTGGAAGCCAAATTTTAATTTTGTTATTTCGAACACATGAACTTTTAAACTTTTACTATTTAAATTTTTGTTTTAATGCTAATTTTAACCTGTAAAACTTGTTGTTAAGTGAATATACTTTTCATACTTTGAAAATTTTCTTTAAAGAGGATAGTGATAAAGGGTGAATTAGAATGTGCTTTGAAACAAGTCTAAGCTCTTTCCAGATTCAGGTAACAAGAGCCAAGTGTCTCAGTGTGATATAGAAATGACCCCTGGGAAATCATCATGTTTAGTAACTTAATGGATAGAACAGAAAATGCCAGTAGATTGCTGTGAAAAATATGTCAAGGAAACATTTTTACAGAATTTATTTCATTTTATTTACCAGTGAACTGGATACTCAATAAATTTGTGTATTTCTATTGCTCAGTGTTACAGCACTGCCAACTTTTCTACCCCATTATTGATATAAGTTGAGAATAGCCTTTCTGTTCACCATCTGTCATGAAAGAGTCAAGATTTTCAAGTCGACACAGGTTATTTACATGATTTTAAATATTTTGGCTATTGCACATTTCATATCACTTCTGTCATAGAGATATGGAGTCTTTCACAATGACACATCTGGCTTCATTGTTTTTCTGGCTTCTTATCACATGACTGTCCATCATTATTTTTATTTGTTATTTAAATGTTTCTAGTTTATTTAATGTATTTTAGGGGTGTCTAAAATCCACACAGAAAAGTGGAATATATATTGGTACAAACATATATATATATATATAAAATTAGAAAGTTACTATTTATTTTAGCCTGGCATGGTAGCTAACAGCTGTAATCCCAACACTTTTGAAGGCCTAAACAGAAGGATCACTTGGGCCCAGGATTTTGAGACTAGCCTGGGAAACAAGGTGAGACCCTATCTCTACAAAAAAAAAAAAAAGAAAAAAAGAAAAAAATAATTATCCGGGGCATGGTGGCATGTGCCTGTAGTCCTAGCTACTTGGGAGACTGAAGCTGGAGGATTGCTTGTGCCTGGGAGATCAAAGCTATGGTGAGCTGTGATTGCATCACTGTGCTCCAGTCTGGGCAACAGAGCAAGACTCTATCTCAAAAAGAAAAAAAAAAAAAGTTACTATTTTAGTTATCAAGGCTGCTTACAGGAAACATTACATTTAAAAATTATACAAAAACAGCATTTTGTTTTTAGGTCATGTGGCTTTTTTTTTTTTTTTTTTTAAATATTGGCCTTGGGCCAATTAACTTATGCTTATAAGTGGGCATAATTGAAAGAAAATTTTAAGAACTATTTTGAGATCACTAATAGGTTACTTCAAAGTGGATGGAGCAGAAGACTTTGAAGGATAATGACATCACAGTCATAAGGAGCCTGCTGAATATCCGAGTTAATTGGAACTCAAGCAGAGAAGGGATGAACAGGTTGTACGTATACCTAGATGTGGAAAATAATTGGATAGTGCCTAAGAATGGGCATTTGATAGGCATGAAAATTTTATAATTTTTAAAAAGTGAAATAAATTTTTATTTAAATAAAGAAAAGGCTGGACATCAATGACATGGAACTATATTATAAAAATGTTAATTATCTTGATGGCAGAAATTCAATTTTATTTTTAATCTACATTTGATGAGAATAAAGGAAAAGTAAATAATATCTGTGCTAATTATAATCAGAGTAGACAATGTTCAAAATATTTTAATTTTAAAATTGGCTGTGTCCTGTTTTTAGTTTTGAGGGATATACAGTGGACATTATTCCCTAAAGTATATGAGAGTAAATTTGACTAACTATAAATCATAGTTTTTACTTGGAAACTGACAACAACTTTCTAATGAAAAAATTAAATTAATTCTGATTATGTTGGTTAAGTTTGTTCACTAAATGACCAATAAATGTTGTAAACATTCTTCACTTAGGTGAAGTTGTATTTGAAGTTTTGCTTTCACTAGCTTTTTAAGAATAAAAGTAATACAAGTACAAAACAACAAAAGTGGAGACCCCTATGGGACAAATAGGTAAATCAAACGCTGTTTTCTAATAATAGAATCAGTACCTGCAAGAATCGTTGATTGCTAAGGATTGGCAAAAGCATATAGTAGTCCAAAATTTTTTTTTTACATGTTTCTACAGATGTGATATATACCTTTGTTACTTAAAATGTTGCCTCTCTTCGGATATAGTTAATAGAAAAAGTGCAAATATTTTCTCTTAAGTAATTTTTCCTTAGAGAAATGTTGACATTTTCTAAAAGTAAAGAGTATTGTCTTATTATGAGTCTAAAAATGAGATAAGCCCTTGACCTAAAGTTCTTAACTGCCACTTGTGTGAGAACAATGCTTCCATTATATTACAGATTTTATAATAGTCACTCACCTATGTGACCTTTCAATTAAATTATTGGAGCTCATTCTAATTCAGGATTTCCCTGAAGATCACTTGAATGTTCATCCCGTTCAGAGGTTCCCATGCATCTCATTAAACATTATGACCCATCAGGAACGTGTGTTGCTGGCACACCAACATCAGCCCTGAGATTCCGATTGCTTTTGAGAGCAATCTGTGGAATTAATTTACCTGTATGACTTAGTCATGTTAAGGGGTTCATTCAACATCTGTTGGGTCATCTTTGCTGGAGACTTTTTCTATCTGAAGAAATTTAAAAAGTATTCCTAATGATACTTAATTCTTTGGATTCTAATTTAGGCAAACATGAGGTGTAGTGCTCATAAAATGCCTCATCTTTGAGATTTGTTTAGTTTAACAGCCTACAGAATATCAATATATCAGAAATGAAGTAATTTTCAGCTTTTGCCTCTCAGAAGTTATCCATTTGGAAGCAAAATTAAATAGTTTGAAGATGATTAATCTAGTTAGTTTTCTCTGGAGCATTCAACATGAACAACAATCCATTACTTCTTGATATTTTCCCCGTTGGCCTCAGTGGCACCTATTGTTGGGATCCGTGTGTTCCCTAAACAAAGGAATGAACACACAAGACAACACAGGATGAGACAAACATGGCAGCCGCCCCAAACGACACGCTCTGCTTTATTTTATACAGTCATTTGTGGAATGTTGCCAAGTCACAAGACACATTGTTGTTTTTCTGACCGTTCCTGACTTTCTGGATTTTGAAGATGTTTACACATAAATCAGCCCCCAGGGTCTGCTGTTTGCAGCTGGCTCCTTTGTCCTCCCTGTTTGCAGGGAAGGAATGCCCTGCTTCATTTGCAAGACCAGGACTTATCGGGAACGTCTTGTTTGTGAGCACGTAGTCCTCTACACCTATTCTCTGTCACTTGGTTGTAAAAATGTCTGCTCCTATTTAGTGTCCTGTTTCTTTTGCCTGACCCTGAATATAGTCTTCCTTGTCTCCTTGTCTGTTTCCTCTATAATATCTCTCAGGCTTTATTTGTTCCTTTATGTATAGTACCGCCAAATCTGGGTAGCTTAATCTCTTAGAGTGCCTCATTTCTTCCAGTGGAATGGTAAAATTATAATCATTATAGGAGATATTATATGTAAAAGACTTACAAGAATTACCAGTTCATAGTACATGTGAGACTGCTTTCTCTTCTCTATATCCCTGACCTCCCTCTTGAATTTCAGACTTTCATTTTCAGACATCAGCTAGATACAGCTAATGGCCTCAGGGCAAAAATAAATATTCTTAACTTGTTCCCTCTGCTCTCAAGTATTCTCTAAATAAATGGCATTACAATTTATCTGCCAGGTGTAAAACATCCAAGCCATCTTTATTTCCACTCTTTTCTTTCCCGTTACCTTCTGCACCCATTTGGTTCTTGTCTACAATATTATCAGGTCCACTCCCCGCTATGTACTTCTCACTGATATCCCATAGTACTAAAATTTTGTGTTTGCAAAAACTTTGCTTAGCTCTCTATAGTTTAAAAAGATATTATGAAATGAATACAGCACACTCCTATTAATCTTTTCTTGCTGAGTCAGTCAAGATGAACTTGTTTCTGGCTCAGGAGCAAGCTCATCCAGAAGTTCTTGGAGTACATATCCAGGGTGAGACAGTAGGGGATCTCTGCTCATTGTAGATACCCAGGGACTCAAGCTGACAAGGCTACATCTCAGCAGTTTCTCCCACAGTCACTAAAGCAGTGGGAAGAAAACATGGTAAATTACAAACTGACTCTTAAAAATGTATGTAAGAAATGGCACACATTACTTCTTGCATTATTGGCCAAAGAAATTCACATAGACTCTCATAACTTGAAAAGGGATGGAGAAGTGCAGTCCTACCATGTGTATTTAAGAGCTGGAATATTTCTGAAGTCTTAATGACTATAATCTGGTGATTACAAAGATCAGCACACTGTTTTTGTTGACCTTCCCTTTCCTAAAACTCTTTACAACACAATTTTTTATTTTAATCCTATTTTTAAAATCTATGTACTTCTTCTAACGCCTATCATTGTCTACACACCACGTTACTTAATCATAACATGAAGTGTACTCTTTCTTTTTGCAATGAATAGAATTTCATGTAGATTTTGGCATGTAACTAATTATTTCATTTTTAAAAATATAGTTGGCAATATACTATTCTATTTCACAGTTATGTTGTAGATGACTTAACCATTCTTTAACTTCTGGGCATTTGGATCATTTCAAGCTTTTTACTCTTAGTTTATACAACATTTATAGAAAGGACTATAAAGAGTTGCACTAATTCCAAAGATTATACTGGCAAGTCAGGCTTACGCAAATACGAGAAATTACCCAATATCAAAGTCTACTAATAATTTCTAGAAGCACAGACGGAGCAGTTTAGGGAGTTTAGGGACATTGATGACAACTGCCCAGTCCTTCTTTGCATTAGACACATGCTTTCTGACAGAAAGACAGATAAAGTCTCTAAGTATGGTACTTGAGTTACCAAGCATACAAGGGAATATTGAGGTAATAAACTGTCTTCATATAGCTGTGTAGCTTACATAACATTTTCCATGGAGCTATACCTTATAAATCCATAGATTGTAAATACATTCCTTTACCAGAAACAGTCCTAAACTAGAGACATCCTACTGAAAACATTCATAGGTAAGGATTCTCCTCCTAGCGTCAATTTGGTAGCAGGTCTAGTTGTCAGCTTGTTTACAAGGAATTGATACCTCTACCTTTCTTTCTTTCCCTTGGATAATACCCCTAATAACAGAAATGGATTATAATCCAGTTGTTTAACTGCTTTCTCCTAAAGACTCAAGTGGTATGTGTTTGTGAATTAGTATTTATGTTCACGATTATTTAGTTGAGATTTAAGATACAAGAAATTAAATTGTATCATTATTTTTAAAAAGGCCTGTTAAAATGTTATAAAACATCTGACTTTACCCTGCTTTATGCCTGAGTGACCTTAGGTTAGTTATATTACTATGAAAATAAGTATGCTTGTCTGTATGGAATTACTTGATAAATAATTTTCTTCAGCTATCCCGTGAGGATAAATTTCACTGTAAATCATATAGACTTGTAGAGTTCTCACTCTTTCTCCAGGAAGACATTTCTTTCTTTTTCTTTCCCATTATGACAGTGCTTTACAAAGAAAGTGTTTGCTTACTATCGATGTCTACATAGTAGTCATGCCTGTCTGTTACTAACATTGGCCAAATTTGGACTTAATGTAAATTTGTCTCTTTAGAAATGAGTTTCAGTGCTATTAGAATAATTATATGACTAATTACTTTAGTTTTGTTAAGACAAATGTAATATATCACAAAATTGTGCAACAAGTTTAATAATTTGGATGTGTTATATAAAATAATGTTCCCCTGCAAAATTTGAAACCCTATCAAATATTATCACTTAAGATATGTAATAATTTAAGAAGATATGATAATATTTTGGTATGTTTTGATTCTTGTTTCAAACCTTATGGTGTTACTTTAGGTCTGGGGATAAAGCATGCTGTATTTATTCAATTAATAATTAATAATATTTTTATGTCAAGTTTGTTTTATTGAAACAAATATGCTTCATTGCTTAAACTCTTTACGTTTGGTAATGATTGACCCCTTAAAAAATTTAAACTCATTAGATAGATTAATAAATTAATACTCTGCTTTTAAAGAAAGATTTTACAGAGGTATCTTTAAATTCATATATAAATCATACAGTATCTATAACTCATATCCTAAATAAATTCACTTACGAAAATAAATTCCAGAACGTAGCTCTGATTGCAATCACTTGGGTTTCTTTAATCCTTCAGCCTTCTGGGGGACTTGTACCAATGCATTATTAGAACTTTTTAAAAACTCATAGACATGGGAAGGGCTTCTTTTCCTCAGTCATTAGATACTATTTGCTTTAGTTGCTCTCATTTTGGCTATAAGCCCTTGCTAACTCTACAGTTGGTTACAGAATAAATTTGCAAGGCTCCTGCTTTCCTCCATATGCCACTGCTAATGGAGCTTTAAACTCAACTGAGTTGTGATACACAGAAGCCTGTTTTTCCTTTTACTGCCCACCACTGAAGTCCCTTCAATCCCACGACATGGAAACTTTGTGTTGCAAAAATGTTTACGGGAGATTTGAGACTACCTGGAAGAAATAAGAATGACAGAACAAATAAAAAATTAACATGATCCTTAATATGACTGTTTTTCAAATGCAGGGTAAAAGAAACAGAAAGTTAAACGCCTCACATTATTTTCTCTTTGTTGGTGAGCTCCATCAAAGTCCTGTGCCTCTATCCTAGTCTCTCTGTGTCTCTTCTTTGCTTAGAAATCTGCACCTTAATTCAATCCTTCCATTACAGAGCTCCTGCTTTTGGTTAATAGTGACATCTACCTCAGTATAAGAGACGAAGTTCATTACAAAGTATTGTCAGGCAGAAAACCATCTCCCAGAATGTACTCACTTTGGGTTAGATCACGTTTTGAGGTCAGTTGTTTTCACTTTGCTGATGTTTAAACCTTTAAAATATGCAAAAATAGTATAAATATTTTCTATCCTGTGTCCATAAGTAGTTAGTAAAGGAGAGGATGGTTATATGTCACTGTAAAGGAAAATAGGACAAAAGCAAAAACAAATGTAAGTCAACAAACTAAGATGAAATTAGGGTGAAGTCTCAGTATAAAAGATTTGCACAGTCCTAGCATAGGCTCTTCTGATAAAGATGAACCAGGATTTGGCTCTACATTTCTTTCTTAAGGGCTCCTACTCTTTTCAAAATATAAAAGATCCTAAGAAACTAGGAAACTTCATTACCTACCCACTAGAACAAAGGCTCCTTCAGAAGCAAAATCAATTAAAGTTGCAATTTGTTCTTTATACAGAGGTCTTAATCTCCTATCAAGCAAGCTAGGAATTGATTATTCTGGAAATCTTATAACCCAGGCAATCTCATTCCATCTTAGAAACCTTAATATCTTTGGTGACCAATAAAACTGAAAGAGGTTTGGCTAGGGATCTTCTTCACTAATTCCCATTCTCATACAGCTCTTCTTGCTCTGGCCAGATCCAAATGTCTGCTGCTTACATTTTTTATGACATGTAAGAACCCATTTCATAATATACAAATTCCATGACATGCTGCACATATTATTAGGAATCTTCCTTTTCTTAACACAGTATTTCCAAAAATACATGCTAATAGCTGGTTGTCATGAGACAACTTTAGTTGGTAGACAAACAAGGCATCAATAACCTTGGATGACATAGTGAGAATTTTACTTCATTGCTAATTCTGCTTTACTCGTTCTGATCACATCAAGAACAATAGCTGAGTATGTTAATCCTTAAGACTCTTTAAACTTGTTATAAATATATACACAGAATATTTAATGTATATAGGCATATATATGTCTTCACTATAGCACTGCTTGTTTCAGATCTAGATTTAATTATGTTTCTTAAAATACATCTGTCTTGGATCTCAGACTTCCAAATCCTACTCTTTCAGTCCCTTAAAGGCTGACCTTTCTTCCTTTACTAGCCAAGACCAAGAATTCTATCATCAATAGCACTCTCTTGCACACATTTGCATATTTCGTTATGTTTTCTCTCTCTCTTTTTTTTTTTTTTTTTTGCTTTGACCCACATACGACTAGAAAACATCTAACCTTGCAGTAATGGTATCATCCTCTTTCTCTGCTAATCACACTGGAAGAAATGCCACACTATGCAGAGATTGGTACCATTAGAGTTTCCTAGTCTTCAATGCTGTCTAAATATTAACACTACCTACAAGTCCTCTGATTGCCTACTCAGATGTCTTGCTCCATAGTTGTATTTAAAATGTTTCTACTACCTTTCCTATTACACTACCTCCTACTATCCTTTGCACTGTTGAGGCAGATATATACTCTTTAGAGGAAATAGAATCTATCCCCAGTAATTCCATCAAGTAGCTAATCCTACACTTCTAGTTTATATGTATTCAATCAGCCATATCTTGCTTAAATGTCTTAAATGACCTCCCCTTACCTTCATCATAAAGTGTAACTCCTTAATCTGCCTAGTGAGGCTTATGATAATCAAGCTATGCAAATCTTTCTGGCTTTCTCACCTGCCACTTCCCCTCTTGCACTTCATGGTGCAGTTATATTGCATTTCTTTCAGTTCTACAAATTTAGCTATGGTTAATTTTTTTTTTTTTTTTTTTTTTTTTTTGAGATGGAGTTTTGCTCTGTCGCCAGGCTGGAGTGCAGTGGAACGATCTCAGCTCACTGCAATCTCTGCCTCCTGGGTTCAAGTGATTCTCCTGCCTAAGCCTCCCGAGTAGCTGGGAATACAGGCGCATGCCACCACGCACGTCTAATTTTTGTATTTTTAGTAGAGACGGGGTTTCACTATGTTGGCCAGGATGGTCTCGATCTCCTAACTGCTTTACTTAACTTTGAGTCTTCACACATGTTATTTCCCTCTTCTGTCTGAAAACCTCTAACTCATCTTCCTAAAAAGCCAACTTTTATTTGTTCTGTAAACCTCAACTTTGGATGCTAATTATTCTAGGATGTCAAACCCAAGTTTCCAATATTGGATTAGGCATTCCTCTTATGTCCTCCAAGAACTCTCTGTATTCACTGTACATGGACACTCATTTCGTAGTATTGAAGTTGCTTATTTATTTGTCTGTAATCTCCCTTGGCACATAGGATTCTAGAGGCCATTGACTAAATATGTTGATATTGCTTATTATACTCAGTGTCTCGCACATGGCATGTACTTAATGGTGTGCTGATGTTCAAATGATGTTATAAGACCGTAATGTCTAAGAGAATATGTGGGACCGGTTGCTCATGAGAAACAAAACTATTCTTGTCCTGAAATTTAGAGATCCTAATCCTTGGGTCCCGATTAATATAATTCCTTACTTCTTTGTGTAGGAACCATACTGATATTCTCTGTATCATTCCAATCTTAGTATATGTGCATCCAAAGCAAGAACTTAATTCCTCAGTAAAAATGCATGGTATTTTTCCTAGTCTTATTTTGTAGGTCAATATTGCATTTCTTTCAGTTCTACAAATTTACAAAAATACAGTGCTATAAAAGCATTTTCTTATGTGTCAAAATGATCCTGTGACATGGCCAACTGCTGATCTGGAATAATGTAGGACTAATTCCAGACTTTGATCAATATTGAATAAGTTTAAAGTTTTATTCCTAGCAGAGATAAATTTAATTAACAAAGATGTGTTGAATGCATCATTACCAAGCACTTGAGATATATCAGTGAACAAAACAAAGTTCTATGTCCTCACATCGATTACATTCTACCATGGGAGACAGACAATAAACAACAACACAGCACAGGGGAGAAACACGACAAACAACACACAACACAAAACATGACAAATAAATTACATGCTATGTTAGAAGGCGTTAAAGCCATTGAGAAAACAAGATCACAATAAGAGAGAAATAGAAATATTGGGATTGGACTATGGTTGCCAATTTTAAGTAGGACTTTTCTGGTTAACCATTGTTTTGAAAATGATTTTGAGCAAAGGTTTAGTAGAGGTGAGAGTTAGAGGAAGAGCATCTCAGGGAGAGGAAACAGCCAGTTCCCTGTAATCAGAGTTTCTAGTGCAGAAACCTGATTGACATGTTCATCATAGCAACAAGGGCCGTGGAGACCCAAATCATTTCTATTTTTTTGCAAAGTAATATCAATAAATCATTTATTGTGTATATTCATCTGTGTTTCCGGAGTTTATGGCCTTACAGCATTTTGAAGGTAGAGGCAACAACATTTCTTAATGTGTTAGATGCAGGGTGAATGCATACAGACCCTTATGCTCCAAGGGACAGCATAGGCACAGGCATGAATGTCATGCTCTTATAAAAATTGAAAGGTCTGACAAGCACAGGTGTCTGAATCAAAGACTGCACTTTTTAGCCCAGAGGTGGGCTTAGGTAGCTCCTGTGAGAAGAGCTAAATTTCTCCTTGAAATTTCCCAAGTTCCCCTCTAGCATATAGATCAAAGAGAATTTGGAACCTTCAAGTTCTATGACATAAAGCTTCTTCAAAATTATTTTATCTAAAAAAATATTACGTCAAGTGTAATAGAATTCCTACTGTGGTCATCAGGGCAAGTCTCATTCTTCATCCAGAAGATATTTAATCTTCAACAATATGGTTATCCTTCTAAGCCCAAATTACAGTCATTCTTTGCTACTCGCCAATCTCCTATTAGAATTCAGCACATCTGTAGAAACTATCAGAATGTCTTGTACAATCAAGAAAAGATATTATTTAGCTGCTTCTTTGGAAATTACCAAGTGTACACGTTTGTAACTGATTTTTTTTTAAAGACTGAATAGACAATCCTAAATCCCTTTACTTCATTGTTTGTGACCTACTTCAGTTAGGTCACACACAAAAAATCACATTAAAAACTGTACGGATCAGGTAGAAGACAAACATTCAAACACTTCTAGTAAATTATTTGTTCCTCTGAAAATCTTTTACACTTGATAACACTGATCTTAAAGAGGGACAGTTCAGACCTACTATATTTAAGTAGCATAATAACTTCTCTAATTAATATTTATAGTAACTTCTCTAATTAATTATTTAAGATATTTATTGACAAAAGACTTCTCTATTACATATTATTTCTCTGTACTCTAATGGCCTTTCATATAATAGAAATCGTATTGGTAATAAGAAAAGAGAGTGGAAAGAAATAACTGAAGTTGTCTTGTACTGAAGATGTGAACCTCAGCTTTTTTGTCCATCCAGATAGTGACATTGTGATCATTTTAATCAGCATATTTTACTTGTATCATGAAAACACTATAAATATTAAATCACAGTGTAGTCAAACCTAGATTATTGCCACTTCTTTTAATGACTCTGTGACCATATTCTGTGTAGTATTAAAAACAGTGTCAGTGTCCAAAGACAGTGATATTAAAGTGTAATTTTTTATCATTTCAATCAAACCGAGGGGATCTAAAATGTCTAATAACTTTCATGAAGGAAGCCTTACTGTTTTAAGAGCTACAGTCAATCTGTAACAAAATTTCCTACAAAGTTGTCAGTAGGCATGATTTCTTTTATAGAAAATGTAGTGAAATTGCCCATCTATATTCATGTGATTAATGTAACATGGAATTTACAAATTTAAATGCATAATGCTGGAAAAGTAGAAATAAAGATTTTTATAGTAACACAAATCTGTGCTACATACAGTTAATATATTCATGGATTATAAAATGAATTGTGTTCAATAACTCAACATTTTTAATTGGGTTTGCAATGATAAATTGTTACACACATTTTTAAGTGGATTTTCAGACTTCTCAAATATTTGAGTCTACATTTTCATGTCTACTAGGAAGCATACAGAGAAATTTTTTACACAAGGAATAATTTTATTTCTAAATGACTTTCTGATTTTTTCTTCCACACATTGCTTATCCCTGTGGGCAAACCTTTGTAGAAATTTTCTCATCCTAAGAGTAAAGCAGTTTAAACTGGCTTTTCTAGTCAGATTGATCTTAAAGGAATCAGTTTTAGATGTATAATCAAGCAAATGGACTTCTAAGGACAGCAAAAATGAGGGCACAACATTGATAGCACCACCAGCAAGACAGATCATGAAAAACAAAACAAGATGGCCAAAAAGACTCTAGGTAAATATGAAAACATTAATAATTTCTCAGTGTATTCTTTTACTGTCTTTCTTTCATTCTGGCCAAATATCAAGCATTTCATTCTCCATATTTTTACTTTTACTTCTCTAAGCCAAATAAGCCTTCTTTTGGAAGCAATAAGTTTTGGCAGTTTCTCCAACTTGACTTTTTACTTTTTAAAAAATATGTGAAAGTGGTTCCCTATATAAGCAAAAAGATCAACCAGAATATTATTTGGTATAAAATAACACCACTTAAAGGAGAACATTTTCTGCTAAAATATGTTTTTCCTAAAACACTTTGCCAGTATATTTGGTTCATGAAGTTACGAACATTTTCATTCAGCAAGTATTTGTTGGGTTCTGCAAGAAAACAGAGAGGGGTTATAGAAGAAATATAAAATGAAAATCTCACATTTCCAGGAACATAACATCTGTTCCAAATGACACGATGTGTACATGTTAAATTGTTCATTAATACCACAAAGCAGTAATGTGCTAGAATGATACCACATCCCTGCTAATGGTTTTCCTGCCTCTCTGGATGTTGCCTTTCCTAGACCATATGTAGCTATTAAATTGGGTCTTGATCTTAGATTCTTTGTTCTTTTCCTTATATTACCTCTAAACTTCCAATGGGCAACTACATCCTTACCCACTGATTGCCATCTATATCCAGGAACGCTAACATTAAATATCTCCAGGCCACATTCTCCTCTGCCTACTTCTTACCTCCTTTTGAATAATATATCCATAAAGCTTACTCATGATCTTCTCTTTCAATCTAGACCCTCTTCCCGGATTGCTATTGCAGTGAATGGCACCAATATTCATCCGCTGACACATGAAATCTAGAAACAGAATAGTCTTATTCAACCCTTCTCTGTCCAATCTGTCCACTTCCATCCATACCTACAAGCCCACCACTCTAATCCAGGTGTCCTACCACATTTTGCCTGGGCAAGTACAATGATTCTTAACTGCTCAATTTTCATCTTTGAAAATAGATCCTTTCAAAATATTCTCCATATGGCAAACTAATTATCTTTAAAATTGAAATTTAGTCTAAATATATTCATGTATCCATACTGTTTTGTTTTTCTTAAATACGTGGTCTTTTAAAGCTGCTGAGTTTGGTCCCTGTTTCTTTCTCCTTGCTGTGTCTGTTCTAGCTACATTAGACTTACCAGAGGCCCTTTTTCTTGCCCTGCTTCTCCTTCCACATACCTACAAAAGAAATACTTATTTCTTTCTTACCTTAGCTCTTACTTGGTTTCCAGCTTCTAGTCTATGCTTCACCTCTTCAGGGAACCTCTTACTAATAGGTTATTGGGACACAGGAGACCTTTCCTTCATGGCATTTACATGTTCTCATTTGATTATTTTATTATTACATTTCTTTACAATTTCATTTCTTTATGTGATTATTTGATTGAAGTCAGTCCTCTCATTTACTGATGTTTCACAAGATTAGAAGGTGCACCTGTTTTGTTCACCTTGATAACCCTAATACTTAGCACCGTGGAACACAATAGAAGCTCTAAATATAAACTGAATAACTATATCAATAAGTGAACAAATGAACCAATGGATGGAAGTAGTATGTAACAGGGTAATAGAAAAACTTGTGAAGGGAATAAAAACAAACAATAGAGGAGAGTTGATGTGAAACTTTGGGCTATCTAGGAAGGAAAAGGAAATCAGGAAAAGAGGAGGTGAAGAAAGGCATTTGGCATTTAAAGCTGCAGAGTCACTTGAGCAAAGTTCTAGGAATACAAGTGATCTTTAGGTGGTAGAATGGTAGATTAACCAAGTGAAGCATATTGGTTCATTATCATGAACAGTGGAGGTAACACTGAGGACATAAGATTAGTTTAAATTTATGGACTTTGGAATACCAGGCTGTAGGAGCTATCAGAAGCTTTTTGATTAGGTTTGCACGGTGTGTAGCTATGGAGGATGTGTAAGAGAGGGAGATCAATTAGGACACCATCCTAATAATACAGTTTATTGGATGCATCATTAAGCATCCATTCTAGGAGTAAAAAAACTTATGATTTTGCAATTATTAAGTGTTTATGAAGGAAAAGCTGCTTTCTTAGAATAAAATACTTCAATTAATCTTTTTAAAAACAACAGCACAAAAAGCATTTTGACTAATGAGTAACTACTTGCTGTTGTTCTGGGAAACTATTTGGAGAAGCCTGAAGTTAATGGCTATAAATTTAGTTCAGTGTGATAAAGCCCCTCACATAGTTTCTTAGTTTTAAAATTCTTATTTAGTTTGTCTATGTAAACTGCTATATCCATAATGGGATAGTGGAAACTTCAGTGTATTTACTTAGCTCCTTTGTACCACATTCATCCTCTGTGATTTGACATAGATTCAATATGATAAAAAGTAAAAATGAAAACAAAGTTAACTGTTGCTGTTTTGCATCAATTTTGCTGTTCCTTTTTTTTTAAAAAAAAATATTGGTTTGCTTTGGTGACATTTCTGTGTTTGGGCAAGCATCCCTTAAGCTTTCACCCAGTGATTATAAGCAGGCATTATGTACTGTTTGATATGATCATTACTTAATGCTCACTTAATAGAATTCTACAAGACCAAATTATCACAGTGGGTGAAGGAACAGATGGCCAGCTGGCCAGAATCCATGCCTGCTTTGTTTTATGCCTCCTCAAATCTGCCACAAGGAAGCCACATGTGAGACCTGAGGAGGCAATCTAAACAGTAACTCGCCTGTCCAGCTGTGCTTCCAGTGTTCTCAGCTGTGAAGTCTAGGTAGGTGCCATTCCCATATGAGTGCAGCAGGAACATCTCCTGCAGGAATCTCTCTGCTTCATGATTAAGATGACAGTCACAGAGGACAGATTCCAAAAGTAAAAATAGAAATTCTTTCCTCCACCTCCTGCCACTGCCTTCAAGATCAAAAATCACTCTGCTATATTATAGGAGAAAGAACTGTAGCTTTGTGGAAGTAGTATATTTATTTTTAACACACATTGTTTATAATTATAAAATTATCCAAAATCTGATATTTTACAGATTGCCACAACATTCAACAAAGAAAATTGGGCTTGGCTGCAGCTTAACATTGAGTTGTTAAAATCTACTAGTGTAAATGAAAAAGGGCTGCAGATATTTATATCCAATCTCTAATTTTTTGGTTTCTGTTATAGATCATGATTTGCAGTTTGGGTTATATGCCGACATTTCTAAAATTAGTAATAATTTTAAGTCAATCATCACATATTTATGAAGCAGTATCAAAGTATTTAGCTCTTCATTAGGGACTATGAGGGTACAAAAATATAAGGAGTAAAGGTTCCTATGCAAAACTAATTTAGAATTGAGTGAGGGAGACAAAAGAGATCCATGGAATAATTAGAGGATGAAGCAATGAAAACTGAGATGCTAATCATGCAGTATAGGCAGCAAGTTGAGTAGGAGCCTGAAAAAGGTGAAGCACTGTCACAGAAAGATTGATGAAGAACATGCAATTTTTGTAGTTGCTTAGAGACACTATGTGAAATAGTGAGATTGCTTGATGCCCCTAAAACTTGGGCTCAGATATTTGTTATATATATATATATATGTGTGTGTGTGTGTGTGTGTGTGTGTATGTGTGTGTGTGTTTGTGTGTGTGTGTGTGTGTATGTGTGTGTGTATATATATATATATGTAGAAATACTTGTCTCTGGTCTGTCTTTAACTTATGCCTTGTCTAATTGATATGTGGAAAATGAAACAAACTTTGGTAGCTAATAGTAAACCTGAGTGATATCTTAGCACTTTGCACTGCAAGATGATGTGTATTCTCAAACTTTAATTGTATGGTATAATGAATGGCTTGTGAGTTCTGACAGATATACTTCTTAAAAAAGTGATTTGCAGGATTTTGTTTGGAAATAGCTCCCTGATCTAAAAAGAAAGACTTTTTAAGGAATTTTCTTAGCTTGAGGAAAATTATTTGATGTGTGCTTTATGAGTTACGTTGGATTACATTTATGGTTTCCAAAGTTTTTACAATACATTTTGCATGGAAATCATTATTGTTATTCTGAAGGTCATCAGGAAAAATAAAAATATACTGATTATCAGCATAGCCCATAGTTTTGCCATCTATGTTTCTCTTAAATTATAGGAGTGTTCATGTTTATCCCATTGGCCAAAGATTTCAAAATGCACCTGGGCCTTATATTACTAAATTCAAAAATGATAACAATTTCATATGGTATTCACTAATTCACAAAAGGCTTCTGTATACCAGTCTTATTATTAAGTATATTATGTCAGCTTTAGTTTTCTTAGTCTTTGAAAGAAAACCAAGCAGCAACATTGTTTTTGTCGTATGTTCATTACTTATTTTTATGTAAGCAATAACATCACACAGTCAGCAAATATTATTGGCCAACTCAAAGATGCCCAAAATTAGACAGCATGATTTGAAGGATAAAAAATGTATATGCAGAGTGACTACAGAGTTTTGATATAGAGTTCTGTTTGAATGATAAAACATTCTGAGCTGAGAATTGCCATTATGCAAGTAGTGGTTTAGGGAGGTTGTTTTCACAGCAGTGTGCAGGATGAATGCACAGGGGAAAGAATGGGAGACTGCCTCTTAACAAAGTGTGGCTGTAGCAATAGTTATCACTTTGCAAAATGATAGATCTTTTACTATGATTGGTTATTAATTTTCTTTAAAGTCATATTCATGTTTAATAAGATATTTATTTATTGGAGAAAAGGAGATATCAACTACTGTGCCACAATGATTACATATGTTTGTGGAATTAATATATAAAGACTTTCTCAGAAAGTTGCTGAGTGCCTGAAAAAAATACTGCCATTATCAAGCCCAACTCTAAATAATAGTTTAAGTGAATGAAGATTAACCCCAGGAAATCCTCCTTTCTTAATGCTTCCTCCTGTCATGCAGTGCCAGGCTCTCCTTGATGTCCCCTGGGTACCCAGTTCTGGATTCTACCTAGTTACTGCCCAAAATTTAGACTGCTCTCCTGATCCCCAGCACCATCAAAGCTTATCCCCCATTACTCTGTGACGAGAATCAAGTAAAATTAATTTTAGCTACGAGTTTACATATTGATAATATGAGTGCTTTGCCAGACAATTCTAATACATAAAACTCTGGTTTACTTAATCAACTCCAATGCTATAACAAAACAACTATACAGGAACCATAAGATGGGTTAAATAGTGCTCCCTACCCCCAATTTATGTATACCAGGAACCCTGAATACAACCTTATTTGTAAACACGGTATTAGTTTGATAGGGCTTCCATTACAAAATACCACAGACTGCGTGGATCAAACAACAGAAATTTGTTTTCTCAGAGTTCTGGAGGTTCTGGAGATTTGGTTTCTTCTGAGGCCTTTCTCCCTGGCTTGCAAATAGCTGCCTACTTGCTGTGTCTTCACTTGGCTTTTCCTCTGAGTGGCAGAATCACTGGTGTCTCGTGTGTGTGTTCAAATGCCCTATTCCTATAAGGACATCAGTCCGATTGAATTAAGGCCCGCCTATATGACCTCATTTAACCTTAATAATCTCTTTGAAAAAGTCCTATATCCAAATATAGTCACATTCCGAGGTCCTGCAGATTAGGGCTTCAACATAGAAGTTCTGGGGAGGATACAGTTTAGCCCATCATAGGGCCTTTGTGGGTAAAGATTGTTAAGGATCTAAAGATGAAGACATATTTGATTTACGGTGGGTTCTTATAAGAAGAGGAGAGAAGCAATTAGAAGAAAGCCTGTGAAGACAGGCAGGGATTCATGTTATGCTGCTATAAACCAAGGAATGCCAGGAGCCACCAGCATCTGGAATAGGCAAGGAAAGATATTTTCCTAGGCCTTCAGAGGTTCTGTTGATACTTTGATTTCAGACTTCTAGCCTCTAGAACTCTGAAAGAATAAAATTCTATTGTTTTAAGCTACCACATTTGTGGCACATTTTTACATTAACCTAGGAATGTAAACAAGGACAAGGACCTCTAAAGCACCTCCACTAGTCATCTCAGTGCCCTCTTATAGACAGATGTATATAAAGATAGTCTGGTATTAATTCTTGAGGAGAAAATTTATCAACGGGTTTTGAGGGGGGAAAAGTCTCTATCTTCAGGTTTCAATTTTTATAATCTATCCAAATGCTTTTTTGTTTAATGAAAAATATAATAAATTTGCTGATTCTCCACTATGATGGAATGTTTGAGATTGTATCATAAAATAGTTTAGGTCTTTCTTCATATTCAAAATACTCATAAACGATTTTTATCCTCAAATGGCTGAATTTTGCACATTTACATTTACAAAGGAGGAAGAGTACAAAGGAGAAGGAAAAAGAGCAGGACGAGAAGCAACAACTAGTGTTTAAAAATTAGTTTGCAAATGTCAATCATGTGAGCATTCCCAGAATAATTTCTTTCTTTACAACTGGTTTTAAAATAGAGTGACAGTGGCTCAAAATGGCAACTGCCAAAATGTTTAAAAAAAAAAAAAAAGTTACATGTAACAGCAACATCGTAAGATAACTTTGATATGTTTTTAACATGAGAATTTGCGGTGAAATTTGGGGTCATAGCTCTTCCTATTTTATTCTACTTGTAAACAATTGGTAAAAAACTATGCTATTGCCATTACCTTAGTGACATTTCCTTACTACATAAAGTGTACATTTATTTTGATATGTAACTGGCAATGTTTTGGGGGCATATTTTTTAAAAATTGACCAAAGTCTAGTACATATTATCACTGGAGAATGTTAACCTGTTTACTTTCTAATAATCTGCTTATATACTGTAAGTTATTCATGATTTGGGGCATAGTCTCTAAATGTATGAGAAGCTAATCATATTACACATATGGAACTAACTCTAACTCTACTGTTGGAATTGTGAGGAGATAGATGCAGAAAAGTAGCAAACCATATAGATCTACTACTTTTGTGAGCAATTAATCTCGTTGACATACTTATATGAGCTTGCATAAAAAAATGCCTGGAAAGCATGCTGTTGAATTCAGTTGTTCATTAATATTGATCATATGCTGTCCCCATTGTGTTAGGAGCTGCTTAAAGATTACCTGCAAAAGTATTACAGCATTATTGATTTTAAAACTCCCTAAAGCCTCGTGTATCTTGAAAGTCCATTTATGCTTTCATGGTTAAGAATGATATTACCATTGTTGTCTAATCAGATAATTTGGAATTTTATGAATACTAATCAGAACACAAGCTTATAGTCACCACTCTGTATACTTCTTCTTTATGCCCTGATGCATAGAAAGACAAACTTCTTTACAAGACTTTTGAAGTGAAAAGCAATTGAGATTACCCTTGTCTTCTTTTTGTTTTACAGCCTCTGAGTGGTTGAGTAATACGCATTTGTTCTCAAACTTTGATCTGCTATTAAACTGTTTCAAAGCAGTGTGAGAGTGATATACATGTGTGCTTATGTGTGTGTGTGTTCTGGTATGTTATAGAAAATATATGAGATGCCTCAAATATACTAAAGTTTTGGCTGTAAAATTAAGAATATGGCCAATTCTTAATTTTCATGTTTTAATATGATGCCACTAGGCAATCCTAGAATTAAATTTCCAGGAACCATTATGTGAACAAAGAAATGTATTAATACCAAGCATAGTATTCACAGTAAAGGATAGCCATTGAAATTGCCTTAAAAAATGAGATATCTAGTTATAAATAGATAACTAAGGATATTTTTCTGATGTGAGATCTGTCTTTCAGCTGCTGACAATTTTAATGCCATACAAAGTGCTTATCCTAAATTACTAGCAGAGACCAGCACATAACGAGTACCTAATGAATAAATGTTATTTAACCTGAAATTAGCAGGGGAAACACCTTCTGTAGCATACTGGGCAGTGTCCATTTCTTTCTTATCCTCCCAGTACAAGCAACATTATATGCTATACGTGATTATTGTTACTTATAGTGTTACAAGACCTTAAAGTAATATGTTTTTTTCAGTATCAAAATAGAGAAGATTATGGAATGGGGGTAACCCCAAAGACAAAAGTTTTCTAGGATCCCTAATTCTCATATGAATAGCCTACTTATTATCACTTGGGGCAATAAAACTGGAAACTGTTGCTATTGAACCTCAAACATAACTTTTGGCTAGGAAGCAAATTTTGTAAGCTGAGACCTTGGACTACATTTATTATGTTATCTTTATGTACTAACTTGTATTCTGATCATTTTATTTTGCTCATGCATAAAGTGAATGTTTTTATTTATATAGAAATAGTTGAATTAGGTGACTAAAACACTGTTAATGAGATTATACAAGTTACATTTTTCTTCATTATGTATTTGCCAAAGAATTAAGATACATGTAATCATTATGCAAAAGTACACATTCTAATGGTCTGTTATTTACAATTCAGTGTAATACGTTTGAAGCTTAAACCGTATTAGAGACAAAACACATTGGAATCTAATTATAAATTCAAGGACTTGAAGTTGGAAAGGTGTAGAAAGGTTCCAGAAAATATCTAACTTAATTATTGAGTAAAAATCCAAAAGAAGGCCAGGCGTGGTGGCTCACACCTGTAATCCCAGGATTTTGGGAGGCCGAGGCGGACAGATTATGAGGTCAGGAGATCAAGACCATCCTGGCTAAAAGGGTGAAACCCCGTCTCTACTAAAAATACAAAAAATTAGCCAGGTGTGGTGGCAGGAACCTGTAGTCCCAGCTACTCGAGAGGCTGAAGAACCTGGGAGTGAGCCGAGATGGAGCGACTGCACTCCAGCCTAGGTGACAGAGAGAGACTGTCAAAAAGAAAAAAAAAAAAAAAAAAAAAAAGAAATCCAAAAGAAAATGATGTCATAAACCTAAAATTAGAATACAGTGTAGGCAGCAAATATAATTTTTATCACTCATTATTTCCATATCCTTGTTTATTCAAAATGTATCAAACACCTACTGTGTGCCAACATAAGTCTTCTCACACAGAATTTATGGTCTAGTAGGGAAAAGCAATAGGAAACCATTCATTTCAACACTTTGTCATGAGTACTTGAAAAAAAGTGTGTACAAGGAACATAACATCAGTCTCACATTGTAATTACAGAGTCTATCTCTTTTCATAATATCTAATACACCGTGACCCATTTCCTGAAAATACTCTGAAATATTTCCATTGCAGAGGATTTGGAGTCCTGTATTTTTTGTAGCAATGTGCTTAGTGAATTCATGCTGATTCTGTTTACATCTGTGAAGACCAACATATGAATACACAGATTTTCAACATGGCAGGAAATGTGGCTTAATGGAAAGGGCATAGACTTTATAGTTAGGCAGAGTGTGTTAAAATCTATGCTTTTTCAGATAGATATGTTACTTATCCTCCCTGAGCCCATTTTATTGCCTCTAAAACGAGATTATAGTCTTACAAAGCATTACAAAAATAATATGTATACTCATATTATCTAGTATGCATGCATGGGACTCCAGAAAGGTTTAATCTTTGGCCCTTTTGCTTTACTCCATCCTCATCCGTTAAATGAAAATTGCTGAATTTCTTGGAGTATGAAAAATAACAGCAGCCATAACCTCTGAAACATGTAATCTTTTTCTAAAATCCAGATGTCAGCCAAGGTCATGATGTCTTTTGGTGTGTAAATAAAAGGAGCTCCAATGTACCAATTCACATCATCTGGAAATCCCAGAGGCTGCCCCAAGATTGCTGGACAGGCTTCACCTGTGCCCTCAGGAAGTGTCCAGAATATTTGGGACTTAAGAAACCACTGTTCGCTCTATCTTCAGCTTCCTGAACCCACTGGATTCTTGAATCTCTTGGGCATCACATGCAGCAATACTTTTCCCCTTTTGCCAGGATAAGCCACATCAATAGTACAGCCCTTTCACCTTGATTTCCCCAAGTATCACTCACAGGCATATGTGTTTAGCAGCTGTTATTGTAGAGCTCAATGCTCCAGCAGAAGCAATTCACATAGCATCTGTGCAAACAACTAAAACCTGAATTTTGGACATCACAATTTCTTACTAGCTACTTTTCATCACATATTACAGCCTCCCAGCACATTGCTTGACTTCTCTCTCTCCTTGAAGACTTTATTTCTGCGTTTCCTTTTAGAATTTCTGATTCTCAGTCTTCTGCATCCATTCCCCAGTTCTTCCCTTTATTTTGCAGATCCATTTAGGTCATCTTGCTCTTCTCACCTTCTAGCCAAGTTTCACTTTTACAAAGACACAGGAGGCCTGAGTAAATAGCATCATGGATTCCAGGTTCCTATTTGCCCTATTTTTATTAGATAGACTTCCATTGACCTCCTTCCTTGGAATCACTGTTGTTTTGTTGTTGTTGTTGTTGTTACGGAGTTTCACTCTTTTAGCCCAGGCTGGAGTGCAATGGCACGATCTTGGCTCACTGCAACCAGCATCTCCCGGGTTAAAGCAATTCTCCTACCTCAGCCTCCGAAGTAGCTGCGATTACAGACATGTACCACTATACTCGGCTAATTTTGTATTTTTAGTTGAGACAGGGTTTCACCATGTTAGTCAGGATTGTCTTGAACTCCTTGACCTCAGGTGATCCACCCACCTCTGCCTCCCGAAATGCTGGGATTACAGGTGTGAGCCATGGCACCTGACCCGGAATCACTGTTTTAACTGCTGTCAAGAACTCGCAGAGGACTTACTGTTTCCGTCATTTTCTATTCCTCCCTCATCCAACCCTGTCATGGAAGAGAGACTTATTTTCTCTGTGATGTAAATTACTCCACTCTCTTCAGTAATTTCTTACCAGTTTTGGTTTAAATAACTATTTTTCCTCCTAGGAACAAGTCCTTAAACCTAATTTTTCTCATATTAAGTGGTTTCTAGGGAACATTTCTGAATTCATATTGAGTTTTTTTCCTCACCTGCAAAATTGAAAAGTCAGATTAAGTGATCTCCAAGGATTCTTATTTGCTTAAAATTATATAATTTTTGACTATAGTTATTTATATGTTTTTTTCTTTAGCTGTTATATGCTTTGCTATCAGTTATCAGTTAATTTTACAATCTGTCATTTTTACTCTCATTTGAAGTGAATTGATGAGTCAAAACTCTAACATCACTATGATTTCCTTCTCCCCTCCCCAGTTAGTTGATGTTCTGAGAAGTACAGGTTTTAGAATCCCAGATTCTTAGTCTGAGGCCTCAGTCTGTCACTGGTAGATATTGATTGAGAAATATTATATAGTCTTTCTGACCTTCAGTATTTAAAAAAAACTGTAAAAGAGGATGATAATGACAAATACATAAGTTATAGTAAAGAATAAATGAGATGATTTGTGTGAAAAGAGTTTATAAATTGTAAGGCACTATCAAATGTTAATTAATTTGTGAGGAGGGTAGAAGTGGAAACTGAGACAGAGGAGAAGGAGAGATAGTTCCTGTAGCATGATTTTCATTTTGTAGCAATGAAAGAAAATGGTTCAAATTGTTCTATAACTAGTCATTGGTCATTCACCTTTTTTCCTGTCTCAGATATTGGCAATGTACCACCTCAAAGGCAGGTGTTAGATAATTTAATTGACATGTGCTTCACAGCACAAAACTGTCTACTTAAATAAATATATTGTTTTTAATCGGTGTGGCGCTGACAAAAAAAAAAAAAAATCACAGATCCCCTGAATCCTTTTTACTTTTTGAAAATCGGCCCTATCAGGAAGTCAAGGTCCGGGAACTGAACAGTTCCCGCATTGTTTCCTGTTCCATGTGTATATTTATTAGACTCTACAACCATTGAATTTCATAACATTTTAAACGGAAAGAAATGGAGGGTCAAATACACCTCTCAGAAGAAGAAATAGATTCATAAAATCTTGCCCCAGTGCAGGACAAACTTGCCTACCTTCTAAGTCCTCACCCATGGTTGAGATCCGATTGCAGTGCTTCAAATGATGATGGTGATTTTTTTTTTCTCCTCATACTTTTATTTTATTTTTTAACTTTTACTTTTTTGAGACAGGGTCTCATTCTGTCACACAGGCTGGTGTGCAGTGGTGTAATCTTAACTCACAGCAGCCTCAACCTCCCAGGCTCAAGCAATTCTTCCACCTCAGCCTCCTAAGTAGCTGGGACTACAGGTGCACAGCACCATGCCTGGATTTTTTTTCGTTTGTATTTTTTGTAGAAGCGGTGTTTTGCCATGTTGCCCAGGCTTGTCTCGAACTCTTGGGCTCAAGCAGCCTGCCTGCCTCAGCCTCCCAACGTGCTGAGATTACAGGTGTGCACCACCTCGTCCAGCCCTTGTTTTTTTAGTGGTTTTGACCCATGCAGGAGGAGTCATTCTCTATAGCACTCTCTGTTCAATACCCTTGCCCCAACCCAGTTGCCTCAAGTTATTATTATTCATTTGTCCAGCTCTTCTACCTTGCTTCTTGTTTCAGCTGAACACACTCACTCCTTTTCTGAACTAATCTTCCAGGGCTCTCAAAATCACCTCTTCATAGATAGTCAGACACTTCGTTTAATTATCCTTGCTTTCCTTTCCTAATATGTACATCTTAACTTCCTCTTCACTGGCTTTTCTTTTCCTTATAAATATGTTCTACTGTCTCCAATTAAAATAAGTACAGACTAAATTAGAGAAAACTATAGTTTTTTGTATTTGTCTTTTTTCACCTCCCAGGGAGAACTTTTCCTTCCTTCAGCTTGACTCTTCCCTTCTTCACGATCTCAAATCTGGATTCTGTCCCGAGTCAATTAACATCCTGCAGGAAGAAGACAATAAGATAGAATTAAAAGTGTTAAAGATTTTTAGGGGGGAATGTCTGTGATGGACAAAGGGGAGAGAGAGCAAGAGTAGATAGGATGAGCCTACAGACTGTGACACAGCCTGTCACTTTGAAGGGAGAAAAGGAAGGAGAGAACATTGCATAGAAAAAGTCTCAAACTGCTATGGTTTTAAGAAAAATCTCAGCCACACCAGTGGGGCACCTCAGAGTACAGAGTGTTCATTAGAGAAATCCCAGGTCAGGCATGACTGGCCCAGCTAACTCTATGCCCCTTTGGTATTTAGTTTTTGGCTGGGGAGCCTGGCCTTGAAATAAATGCTGCCACAGCAGATCCTGTGGTTCAGTAGTTGGATGTTGTCAGCTAACCACACTCCTGGCAGCTGGTTTTCTCCAAGAGAGCTCTGAGCAGCACCACACTTTCATTAGCAGCCACAGTTACTAAATAATCTGCTGTTACTTTCTCAAAGTTTAAAAATGGCCATCAGCCCTTCTTCTCTAAGTATGCAACTTTTGATGAACTGCTTCTTTTAGATTGGCAGAAAATATGCTTCCCCGGAGGTATGTTCCACCATAAACTCATAGTCTATAAAAGCTTTGCAACCAGCTATCCAATTCACTTGGTTTGTGTGGTTACAGCCATATGCTACTTGCACCAGCAGGGGACAAAAAATTGTAGAGTTGTGAATGCAACTCCAGAAAAATTGCTATTCAGTATTATGTTTTAAATTTTTTTATTTTTATTTTTATATTATTATTATACTTACTTTTTAAACACACAGTATGACTTTTGAAACACACAGGAGTATCCTACAATTCAGAAATTTTAATATCTAATTTACTACTAATAATTTTTCGAGTGCTTTACAAGTGACAGACACTGTTCTGGGTATTTTATATGTATGAACTCTTTTCATCTGTATTATAACCTCTTAAGGCAAATGTTTTAGTATTGACATTTAACAGAAAAGGAAACAGGCACAGAGAAGAGGTATGTATATATCTCAAGACTGCATGACTGTGAAGTGGTAAAACCAAGATCCAAACCCAGGCCATTAGTCTCCAGAGCTCATACAACCAGTACATTTCCTATGCTACTAATATCCAGAACACTTTTTTCAGTAAAATTATTAATTGTAAGATGTTGACCTAATGCTGACGTTTAAGAATATGCATCAAGCAGAAATATTTTTTTCTGTCTTTCAGGTCCCTGCATTCCTAATCCATGCCATAATGGAGGAACCTGTGAAATAAGTGAAGCATACCGAGGTGACACATTCATAGGCTATGTTTGTAAATGTCCCCAAGGATTTAATGGGATTCACTGTCAGCACAGTAAGTTATTCATAGTCATCGTGCTTTTATTATTATTGATTACAAAGTAACAAAGTATACAAGCCATAGGCATTCTTGTTTGTAGTAGAATCATAGAATCTTAGAAGCAGAAGAGAGCCCTGGCATTTGGCTAATGCTGCTTCTCTCCCATGGATTACGCCATGGCCACAGCGGAGGATTCCTAGACTGTTTCAATCCTCCCAGTGGCATGGGAGGCTTGTAGTCTTCTGGTCAGCCCTTTTTATTAATGCCCCACTATCCTTGCCAAAAGTTGCACTTGACATTAAACTGATACCTGTCGTCTCTTTCATATTTGTCCTAAAGTCACATCCTTTAAGTTTTCCAAAAATTATTCTGGTGATTAGGTTCAGAGATGATACCCAGAAAAAAACAAACAAACAACAAAAAAACTGCCACCCTGCCCTTAAGCCGTTTTTCTCCTTCTTACATGTTGGCATTTTTAGTGTGAAAATCTTTGAATGCTCAACAAGTATACTACCTGTACTTCTTTGTTTAATCCCAATTCTTATTTATCTTGGAAGGTTAAAGAAACTAGATCCCACTAGTGATGATTTCTTCTTAGAAGGAGGGATGAACATAAATGCCAAATGAATAGTGTGGTGCCTTAGTGCTGTAGGTGTTCAGCAAGCAGAGGGACCACAGCCAACTCTAAGCTGTCAGGGAGATTTCTCACAGAGGTTGCCACATGCGAGCTGAGTCTTGAAGGAGGGACAGAATGTTGATCAGAGACAGGGGAATGACACATAGTAGGAAGAGTGAGGAAGGAATAGGCAAGCCATGATTACTGTATCGATGGGTAAGACAATGGTATTAAGAACAATAGGGCAAAGCTGGATTTGTCAGCTAGAGCTGGATATCCAAGCATCAGAAAAAACAGAGCGCCTTCCGCCTTCTGGCTCTGTGATTTTGGGAGTATCTTGTACTTTTCTGGAGACATGCCATGGCCAAAAGTTTGTAGAATTTCCATGGAAACCTATTGTAGTGCATGGGCATGTGTGCTTTGTACAACTGCCATCTAAACTGCTTGTAATTGTCCCTAAAAGCTCAGATCACCAACAAAGAAATGAAAGGCTGTGGATGTTTCTCAGGTTGGGCCCAGAGGTGCCAAGGCTAGGTCTCCCTGATGGTAGCATCACTGCTCAGACTTCACACATGGACACTTCAAAACAGCCCTGGAAAGATAGAGATAGGAGCCCAGAATCTCAGGAGCCTTTACGTTCACTTAATCCTATGAAGACAATATTATTTACCCTTAATTACCTTGTGATGTGGTATCAGAAGCAGTGCCCAGAAGGAAACAGACTGGCCACCCCAATGGAGCCCCTTAATTCTGAGCTTCTTGTGTACAGCACACACGCTTACAGAGGATGCCTCTGGAAGAATCGGATTTTCATGATGGGCTGCTGTCCAGTGTTCAGAAGCAAGTCTTATATCTAAGGTCATATTATCCTAACTTCCTGTTTTTGTATGGGATCCAGGAGGCAGTAGGTGAGAGTATGTAAAGGCTTTATACTTAAAGTACAAGTATACTTAAAGGCTTACTGTTAGAATATGTCCCTATTTGGAAGGACAATATGTGGAAGACATGTATAGAACCCTGATGTCACTTAAGTAGTTCACATTTATTAACTCTCCCACCATGACTTACTGTTGAAGTCAGAGTGAAGTTGAGGCCTGCCCTTAAACCAAGAGTTGGGAAACTTTAAATGTTAGTTCTAATTAAAAATATCTATACAGTGGTACAAAATTGTTTTCACATCTCTAGACCTTGTTTTCTTTATGTTGGGAAGGTCAGGTTAGTTTTAGTTATCTTTAATGGCCTGGAAGTCCCATTGAAGACATCGAATCATCTTTTGTCTTTTTTTTGGTTATATAAGTGAGGCTGCTCCAGAAGGGTGTTAGCAGGTGTGTGTCCACCTGCGTCTGACTCCTACACATAGTTGGCCGTGAATTCTTTCTAGAGGACTATCAGGTTTCGGAAAACAGAATAAATAAATAATTTTTTCCCCATTCTCCATGGTGGAAAATCCAAGTCTTTTATCTCATAGCTTCATAGTATATTCAAACAAACTTATACATTCATATAATTTTATTGAATTTCAAGAGTTACTTCAAAGCACAAAGAAATCTTTCCCCTTGATACATCTGACCACCCCCACAACAATATTTTAAACCCATGTCAGGAATTGCAGTGGGAAGTCCAAGGCTGAGAGATTCAATTCAGAACTTAGATTTTGTTGTCTAAACCACCTAGTCCCTATTTTCTTCATTGCATCATTAGAAGCAACAGAAAACAGAGGAAAAAGGACTGGATTTGGAAGCAGAAACCTAGATTTGAGA
Source organism: Macaca fascicularis (assembly GCF_037993035.2). NCBI lineage: Eukaryota > Metazoa > Chordata > Mammalia > Primates > Cercopithecidae > Macaca > Macaca fascicularis. The sequence continues at coordinate 88,134,721 of NC_088380.1, read as the reverse complement.
CCTGACCTTTACAGTTATTAAATAAGTGACCCTGAGCCGGTCATTTGATCTTTCTGTGATTTCAGACATACAAATTGGAGAATTGAACTGGAAACAGATGGTCTTTGGTTCATATAAACCATGAGTATTATGAATAAATGGATAGCTTACTCACTGTACAAAGGTTATCAAGCCTTCCTCTTTATAGATGAAATTGAAAGGGATGATATATAGAGAAAGCAGCTATAGAAGTGCTAGGGGCCCTGGAAGCTTCCTCAGCTAGGAAAAACAGAAAAACAGCTCTTTAAACTCTTGCAAGGATTGCTAGGTAGCTGGGTTTGTTTTTCATGGTGGTAATAGTTTTATGACCTAGATATTTAGAACCTTGCTACTCAAAATGTGCTCGTGCATCAGGATCTTCAGGAAGTTTATTAGAAACGCAGATAAACAGGCATCACCTGAAATCAACTGAATCAGAATCTGTATTTCAAAATAATTCCCAGTTAACTCTCATACACATTGAAATTTGAGAAATACTGCATAAGGCTTTGAATAGCCAAAAGTGATAGTTTCATAGCTGAGCAACTGTCACGTTCAGTTACGTAACAATAAACATAGGCAAAATATTTAAGGTTTGTGAAAAGCAAAACTGTACTGAAAATTAATAAAAAATGAGAGTTATACAAATATAGCGTGAACATTTCATTTGGAAAAAGAAATTTAAACAATTCTTCAGACAGCTATGTTGAGGGGACTTTTAAATTTTGTCCTATATGACAGAATGTTAACTAAATATCTTTTGGAAAATAGCTAGACATTTAAAGAACTTTAAATTTCATGATACAGGAGTGACAAATATATAGCTAATAGATCTATTTTAAAAACTATTTTATCAATATGTGACAAATTAGAAAAAATATTTCCAGCATCAGCATTATTACCTACATATGCTTTTAAAAATGTTTTTGGGATTTTATCATTAATAGACTTAATTTTTGGAGCAGTTTTAAGTTTACCAAAAAATCGAGCAGAAAGTACAGACTCCCGTATATACCTCCTCCTACATAATTTCCCTAATTAACATCTCTCATTGCTGTGGTACATTTGCTATCATTGATGAACCAGTACTGATACCTTATTACTAAAGGCCATAGTTTAGGGTTCACTCTTTGTATTGTATAGTTCTATGGGATTTGAAATATGTATAATATAATGTATCTACCATCACAGTATCATACAGAACAGATTTGCTAAACTAAAAATCCCCTGTACACCTGTGTATCATTTCCTACTTATCTCAACCTTTGTAACCACAGATCGTTTTACTATCTCTGTAGTTTTTCCTTTTCTGGAATGTCATGTAATTGAAATCACATAGTATGTAGCCTTTTAAGACTGAGAGTAAGTTTCCTCTGTGTGTTTTTAGGACTTAATAGTTTATTTACTTTTACCTCTGAATATTAATCCATTTTATGGGTGTATCATAGTTTGTTTATAAATTCAGCATTTGAAGAATATCTTGGTTACTTCTAGTTTTGGGCAATTATAAATAAAGCTGCTATAGACATTCAGGGCAGGTTTTTGTGTGGACATAAGTTTTCAACTCATTTGGGTAAATACCTAGTAGTGCAATTTCTAGATCTTACGGTAAAAGTACATTCAATTTTGTAAAAGAACCTTCAAATGGTCTCCCACGTGGCCGTTTTGTATCCTCACCAGCAACGCCTGGGAGTCCCTGTGTTTTACATCCTTACCAGCACTCATTGTGTTTTGGATTTCAGCTATTAGATATCCTTTTTATGGTAATGAAAGTAGCACGAGGTTATAACTTTATAAGAATAATGATTAGTATTGGATTTGGTATAGAATTACCACATTTATGAGGGGGCGGAGCAAGATGGCCGAATAGGAACAGCTCCAGTCTCCAACTCCCAGCGCGAGCGACACAGAAGACCGGTGATTTCTGCATTTTCAACTGAGGTACTGGGTTCATCACACTGGGGAGTGCCGGACGATCGGTGCTGGTCAGCTGCTGCAGCCCGACCAGCGAGAGCTGAAGCAGGGCGAGGCATTGCCTCACCTGGGAAGCGCAAGGGGGAAGGGAATCCCTTTTCCTAGCCAGGGGAACTGAGACACACAACACTTGGAAAATCGGGTAACTCCCACCCCAATACTGCGCTTTAAGCAAACAGGCACACCAGGAGATCATATCCCACACCTGGCCGGGAGGGTCCCACACCCACGGAGCCTCCCTCATTGCTAGCACAGCAGTCTGTGATCTCACGGCAAGGCAGCAGCGAGGCTGGGGGAGGGGCGCCCGCCATTGCTGAGGCTTAAGTAGGTAAACAAAGCTGCTGGGAAGCTCGAACTGGGTGGAGCTCACAGCAGCTCAAGGAAACCTGCCTGTCTCTGTAGACTCCACCTCCGGGGACAGGGCAATAACAAACGCAGCCGAAACCTCTGCAGACCCAAACGACTCTGTCTGACAGCTTTGAAGAGAGCAGTGGATCTCCCAACACGGAGGTTGAGATCTGAGAAGGGACAGACTCCCTGCTCAAGTGGGTCCCTGACCCCTGAGTAGCTTAACTGGGAGACATCCCCCACTAGGGGCAGTCTGACACCTCACACCTCACAGGGTGGAGTACACCCCTGAGAGGAAGCTTCCAAAGCAAGAATCAGACAGGTACACTCGCTGTTCAGAAATATTCTATCTTCTGCAGCCTCTGCTGCTGATACCCAGGCAAACAGGGTCTGGAGTGGACCTCAAGCAATCTCCAACAGACCTACAGCTGAGGGTCCTGACTGTTAGAAGGAAAACTATCAAACAGGAAGGACACCTACACCAAAACCCCATCAGTACATCACCATCATCAAAGACCAGAGGCAGATAAAACCACAAAGATGGGGAAAAAGCGGGGCAGAAAAGCTGGAAATTCAAAAAATAAGAGCGCATCTCCCCCAGCAAAGGAGCACAGCTCATCGCCAGCAACGGATCAAAGCTGGACGGAGAATGACTTTGACGAGATGAGAGAAGAAGGCTTCAGTCCATCAAATTTCTCAGAGCTAAAGGAGGAATTACGTACCCAGCGCAAAGAAACTAAAAATCTTGAAAAAAAGTGGAAGAATTGATGGCTAGAGTAATTAATGCAGAGAAGGTCCTAAACGAAATGAAAGAGATGAAAACCATGACACGAGAAATACGTGACAAATGCACAAGCTTCAGTAACCGACTCGATCAACTGGAAGAAAGAGTATCTGCGATTGAGGATCAAATGAATGAAATGAAGCGAGAAGAGAAACCAAAAGAAAAAAGAAGAAAAAGAAATGAACAAAGCCTGCAAGAAGTATGGGATTATGTAAAAAGACCAAATCTACATCTGATTGGGGTGCCTGAAAGTGAGGGGGAAAATGGAACCAAGTTGGAAAACACTCTTCAGGATATCATCCAGGAGAACTTCCCCAACCTAGTAGGGCAGGCCAACATTCAAATCCAGGAAATACAGAGAACGCCACAAAGATACTCCTCGAGAAGAGCAACTCCAAGACACATAATTGCCAGATTCACCAAAGTTGAAATGAAGGAAAAAATCTTAAGGGCAGCCAGAGAGAAAGGTCGGGTTACCCACAAAGGGAAGCCCATCAGACTAACAGCAGATCTCTCGGCAGAAACTCTCCAAGCCAGAAGAGAGTGGGGGCCAATATTCAACATTCTTAAAGAAAAGAATTTTAAACCCAGAATTTCATATCCAGCCAAATTAAGTTTCATAAATGAAGGAGAAATAAAATCCTTTACAGATAAGCAAATGCTTAGAGATTTTGTCACCACTAGGCCTGCCTTACAAGAGACCCTGAAGGAAGCACTAAACATGGAAAGGAACAACCAGTACCAGCCATTGCAAAAACATGCCAAAATGTAAAGACCATCGAGGCTAGGAAGAAACTGCATCAACTAACGAGCAAAATAACCAGTTAATATCATAATGGCAGGATCGAGTTCACACATAACAATCTTAACCTTAAATGTAAATGGACTAAATGCTCCAATTCAAAGACACAGACTGGCAAACTGGATAAAGAGTCAAGACCCATCAGTCCGCTGTATTCAGGAGACCCATCTCACACGCAGAGACATACATAGGCTCAAAATAAAGGGATGGAGGAAGATTTACCAAGCCAATGGAGAACAAAAAAAAGCGGGGGTTGCAATACTAGTCTCTGATAAAACAGACTTTAAACCATCAAAGATCAAAAGAGACAAAGAAGGCCATTACATAATGGTAAAGGGATCAATTCAACAGGAAGAGCTAACTATCCTAAATATATATGCACCCAATACAGGAGCACCCAGATTCATAAAGCAAGTCCTTAGAGACTTACAAAGAGACTTAGACTCCCATACAATAATAATGGGAGACTTCAACACTCCACTGTCAACATTAGACAGATCAACGAGACAGAAAGTTAACAAGGATATCCAGGAATTGAACTCATCTCTGTAGCAAGCAGACCTAATAGATATCTATAGAACTCTCCACCCCAAATCAACAGAATATACATTCTTCTCAGCACCACATCGTACTTACTCCAAAATCGACCACGTAATTGGAAGTAAAGCACTCCTCAGCAAATGTACAAGAACAGAAATTATAACAAACTGTCTCTCAGACCACAGTGCAATCAAACTAGAACTCAGGACTAAGAAACTCAATCAAAACCGCTCAACTACATGGAAACTGAACAACCTGCTCCTGAATGACTACTGGGTACATAATGAAATGAAGGCAGAAATAAAGATGTTCTTTGAAACCAATGAGAACAAAGATACAACATACCAGAATCTCTGGGACACATTTAAAGCAGTGTGTAGAGGGAAATTTATAGCACTACATGCCCACAAGAGAAAGCAGGAAAGATCTAAAATTGACACTCTAACATCACAATTAAAAGAACTAGAGAAGCAAGAGCAAACACATTCGAAAGCTAGCAGAAGGCTAGAAATAACTAAGATCAGAGCAGAACTGAAGGAGATAGAGACACAAAAAACTCTCCAAAAAATCAATGAATCCAGGAGTTGGTTTTTTGAAAAGATCAACAAAATTGACAGACCACTAGCAAGACTAATAAAGAAGAAAAGAGAGAAGAATCAAATCGACGCAATTAAAAATGATAAAGGGGATATCACCACCGACCCCACAGAAATACAAACTACCATCAGAGAATACTATAAACACCTCTACGCAAATAAACTGGAAAATCTAGAAGAAATGGATAATTTCCTGGACACTTACACTCTTCCAAGACTAAACCAGGAAGAAGTTGAATCCCTGAATAGACCAATAGCAGGCTCTGAAATTGAGGCAATAATTAATAGCCTACCAACCAAAAAAAGTCCAGGACCAGATGGATTCACAGCTGAATTCTACCAGAGGTACAAGGAGGAGTTGGTACCATTCCTTCTGAATCTATTCCAATCAATAGAAAAAGAGGGAATCCTCCCTAACTCATTTTATGAGGCCAACATCATCCTGATACCAAAGCCTGGCAGAGACACAACAAAAAAAGAGAATTTTAGACCAATATCCCTGATGAACATCGATGCAAAAATCCTCAATAAAATACTGGCAAACTGGATTCAGCAACACATCAAAAAGCTTATCCACCATGATCAAGTGGGCTTCATCCCTGGGATGCAAGGCTGGTTCAACATATGCAAATCAATAAACATAATCCAGCATATAAACAGAACCAAAGACAAGAACCACATGATTCTCTCAATAGATGCAGAAAAGGCTTTTGACAAAATTCAACAGCCCTTCATGCTAAAAATGCTCAATAAATTCGGTATTGATGGAACGTACCTCAAAATAATAAGAGCTATTTATGACAAACCCACAGCCAATATCATACTGAATGGGCAAAAACTGGAAAAATTCCTTTGAAAACTGGCACAAGACAGGGATGCCCTCTCTCACCACTCCTATTCAACATAGTGTTGGAAGGCAATTAGGAAAGAGAAAGAAATCAAGGGTATTCAGTTAGGAAAAGAAGAAGTCAAATTGTCCCTGTTTGCAGATGACATGATTGTATATTTAGAAAACCCCATTGTCTCAGCCCAAAATCTCCTTAAGCTGATAAGCAACTTCAGCAAAGTCTCAGGATACAAAATTAATGTGCAAAAATCACAAGCATTCTTATACACCAGTAACAGACAAACAGAGAGCCAAATCAGGAATGAACTTCCATTCACAATTGCTTCAAAGAGAATCAAATACCTAGGAATCCAACTTACAAGGGATGTAAAGGACCTCTTCAAGGAGAACTACAAACCACTGCTCAGTGAAATCAAAGAGGACACAAACAAATGGAAGAACATACCATGCTCATGGATAGGAAGAATCAATATCGTGAAAATGGCCATACTGCCCAAGGGAATTTATAGATTCAATGCCATCCCCATCAAGCTACCAATGAGTTTCTTCACAGAATTGGAAAAAACTGCTTTAAAGTTCATATGGAACCAAAAAAGAGCCCGCATCTCCAAGACAATCCTAAGTCAAAAGAACAAAGCTGGAGGCATCACGCTACCTGACTTCAAACTATACTACAAGGCTACAGTAACCAAAACAGCATGGTACTGGTACCAAAAGAGAGATATAGACCAATGGAACAGAACAGAGTCCTCAGAAATCATACCACACATCTACAGCCATCTGATCTTTGACAAACCTGAGAGAAACAAGAAATGGGGAAAGGATTCCCTATTTAATAAATGGTGCTGGGAAAATTGGCTAGCCATAAGTAGAAAGCTGAAACTGGATCCTTTCCTTACTCCTTATACGAAAATTAATTCAAGATGGATTAGAGACTTAAATGTTAGACCTAATACCATAAAAATCCTAGAGGAAAACCTAGGTAGTACCATTCAGGACATAGGCATGGGCAAAGACTTCATGTCTAAAACACCAAAAGCAACGGCAGCAAAAGCCAAAATTGACAAATGGGATCTCATTAAACTAAAGAGCTTCTGCACAGCAAAAGAAACTACCATCAGAGTGAACAGGCAACCTACAGAATGGGAGAAAATTTTTGCAATCTACTCATCTGACAAAGGGCTAATATCCAGAACCTACAAAGAACTCAAACAAATTTACAAGAAAAAAACAAACAACCCCATCAAAAAGTGGGCAAAGGATATGAACAGACATTTCTCAAAAGAAGACATTCATACAGCCAACAGACACATGAAAAAATGCTCATCATCACTGGCCATCAGAGAAATGCAAATCAAAACCACAATGAGATACCATCTCACACCAGTTAGAATGGCGATCATTAAAAAGTCAGGAAACAACAGGTGCTGGAGAGGATGTGGAGAAATAGGAACACTTTTACACTGTTGGTGGGATTGTAAACTAGTTCAACCATTATGGAAAACAGTATGGCGATTCCTCAAGGATCTAGAACTAGGTGTACCATATGACCCAGCCATCCCATTACTGGGTATATACCCAAAGGATTATAAATTATGCTGCTATAAAGACACATGCACACGTATGTTTATTGCAGCACTATTCACAATAGCAAAGACTTGGAATCAACCCAAATGTCCATCAGTGACAGATTGGATAAAGAAAATGTGGCACATATACACCATGGAATACTATGCAGCCATCAAAAAGGATGAGTTTGTGTACTTTGTAGGGACATGGATGCAGCTGGAAACCATCATTCTTAGCAAACTATCACAAGAACAGAAAACCAAACACCGCATGTTCTCACTCATAGGTGGGAACTGAACAATGAGATCACTTGGACTCAGGAAGGGGAACATCACACACAGGGGCCTATCATGGGGAGGGCTGAGGGGGGAGGGATTGCATTGGGAGTTATACCTGATGTAAATGATGAGTTGATGGGTGCAGCACACCAACATGGCACAAGTATACATATGTAACAAACCTGCACGTTATGCACATGTACCCTACAACTTAAAGTATAATAATAAATAAATAAATAAATAAATAAATAAAAAGAATTACCATATTTTTATATATATATACACACACACGTATATTTTCAAATGCCATAGAAGAATGTGAAACACACATATGCATGTGCTCATACATAGGCATACACACACACACACACAGAGACACATATATATACACATACATCTCTGTGTGTGTAAATTATAGATTGAATTGAGCACCAAAATTGTCTACAGGTCAAACTTTTGAAAAGCATTTTTAAGCAAGCAGTTTTGTGCTGGTGGCTGCATTTGGGACTGGCTAGAGTGATTATATTTTATTTATTGCCTGGTAACAAATGTAATGCCATAGGGAAAGGCTGTTTCCTCACTCCCAGAACTCTTTCCCATCTTCCCACAGAAGGCATGCTATATGTTCTTCTTTACCTTTGCACAGCTCCACAGACTTTGATTCATTTTAAGAACACATTTTCTTCGTTCCTACTTTTCAAGAAAGGAAGGCTGATCTGGGAGCCCACTGAGCCTGGAAAGAAACAGGACAGTTTAAGAGAATTGGCCCATGTTATCACATTAGCTCAAGGTAGAAAGCTTCCATGTATATACACACACACACACACACACACACACACACACACACACACACACACACATATGTATATTTACCACCGATAAAGTTGGCCAGGAAAAAACAATCAAAAACTTCCCTCTTTTTGTATATTCTAACTACTTTAAGTCAGTTTGGTCTTAATTTTATATTAGTGACTAATGCAGTCACACGTTTAACCAATATTTATTGGGGTCATGAGTCCCATTTGTAACTTCCATATTTCACTTTTCTCAGAGTTTTTCAATGATATTTGCTGTTTTCATGATCATTCTTAATTGCATTAATCACATATTTGGCAATTACATGCTTTGTCTTCTATGTTACATTTGTTAAACATGTAGATTACTGGCCCCACTTCAGTTCTATTGAATCAGAATTTTTGGTTGGTACCTGAATTTAGTTAAAAGCATCCATATGATCCTTCAATACAACAAACTTGAGGATTACTGACCTAAGGAATTAACACTACCTTCAATCTCCAAATGATACTGGAGGAACCATGCTGTGAGGGGAGGAATTCTGGTCAGACCTGAGTTTCTGATGCAGCTCTATCTTGGTGAGTTGACGAAGCATCAGTTGGCATATAATGGATCTGTGCCTAAGGTTTCTCATCCAGTAAATCAGTTCACTTCAACAAGCACTGACTGAGAACTTCCACCATTGAGTGTGGAAATAACAGTTCTTTAAAAACTGCCATTAACAATCCTTTGTCCTGCTTCCCTAAACAGATGTTTGTTAAGATCAGATGAGGTATTTCCGAACATACTTTACAAGAAAAGTTAGGTATGCCTAATGGACTAATACTTTAAAATATAATGGGGATTCCTACTGATCTTTACTTTTTCCCTTCCTTTAAAAACAATTATAATTATTTTAGGAAACATTTTGTGTTGTAAGGCAGGGGAGGCTCAGGCACACTATGTACCTCCATGCTTTTCTAGAATTCCTCTTATCATTAATTCTTACTTTAAGTTACTCTTTATAATTTTAATTTGATGGCTTCTTTTAGCTTTTTGTTGTGTTGGATTGCCATTAATGTCGGTGGGGATGGCATCACTTTGAGAGGCCAGAGAAGAGACCCAGAACGAGGCAATGAGACATGAGGTTTATTGAGACATGGAGGTTACATACAGTGTGGTCCAGTAGCAGCGGGCTGAACAGAGCTGCCACCGTCTACAGAAAGCATACAGTGTAAATAGCATTTCACTTAACACCCTTCACCTGGCAATCTCAACCTAGCTTAAGATGTTATTGCTATCAGGTGCATTTACCATACACCTCAGCTCAGCATCTCCTTGAATGGCCCTCACATTTTTATCGTATCATTCTTCTGTGATGTCCCCGGCACCAGGTATGCAGAGGAGCATTGCTGCCAGATGTGGCAGCAGCAATACAAACTACAACAAAAAACAAATAACAATCACACTGCAAAGATAGTTCTTCCAAGCACTTGGGAGTTGATCTTGGATATGCCATGGCAGGCCCATGGTGGAGGGTGGCAGCTCTCCATAGGCCTAACAGTCTGTCTTGTTTGAGAGAGAGGCCACAGCCTATGCCCAGTCAGTGAAGAGGTTAGCTGCCTACCATCTAACCAGATGACACCCAAGCACCTGACCAAAAAGCCTGAACCTTGGACCCTTTCTGCATCAACCATTCATCCTCCATTTGCCTAGTGGGACAACAAGGTGGGGGCTGCAGCCGACAGGCTGGAAAAAAACTTAGAAACCAGCATATCATCAGTGCAATGGAAAATAGGTACCCCTTCCATTCCATAACCATCTATTGCTGTTATAGACCCTTGGAAATGATGAATGTTACCACACATGAGAGTGCATTCTACTCTAGTATCCACTAGGGCAAGCACAGCCTATTCTTGGGTGTCCAGTGTATAGTTAGTTCTACATATGACCTCTGGTCCTCAGACACCCTAGCCACCATTGCTCCCATCAGAATTTTGAAGCCTTGGCCTTCATCCAAGTCCAAAGGTGCCTACTCCTGCCATCCCTCTGCAGCAGAGGGGGTGGACTGAGCCTGAGGCTCTTTAGAGAACCTCTGTTCTAGCTTGAGCTTCTGCCATAGTCTGACCAAGACAGCATCAGGCTATCTCCACCCTCACAGTAGGCATTCCTGCTAGCATGCCATGCCATGTCTTCAACAGGCCACCCTGGTGGGCCCCTCCACTGTGTCCTTTCCCTGGGCTCCTTTGTCTTTCATCCCAGCAGTGCACCACCACCCCCCGCCAAGAACCACACCCACAGACGAGTGCACCATCCCTTTGGTTTGGTACGGACTCTTAGATGGTGCCTTTCATGCCAGCAAGAAAAGTTCATTGCTGGGACCTTGGCAATGCTGAGCATAGATAGCATGCTTCACTCCTAATTCCTGGAGGAGCGCCCTGCAATTCCTCCATAGTCTGTCATCACAAAGGCCATGTGGGGACGTCTCCCTCACTTGCCCTGTCTACCTTGCAGCAACACTCACCCAGCTTAGGAGGGGGATGGCCCCATCGCCATTACTGGCACCACAAAGGTGCTGCGTCAAGGTCGGGTGGTTTGTGATGGACGCCATTTTGCCATTTTACTCATCTCAGGTCTGGAGAGTATAATAGCCTCTGCCTCCATGTTCTACAGATGGAAAAGCCACCCCATCATTGACTCTCTACCCTTCTGCCTGAACCTATTTTTTATGTCCACCAATTCTACAGTGGGGTCGTCCCACATTGTGGTGTGCTGCTGTCTTCTGGGGGATAGGGGAGGGGCAGGGGTGGCAGCAGTTGTGCGACTTTGCTTCCAGTGGGTGCAGGGGAGTTGATGACTCTTCATACAGGCTACCTGACAAGCTAGGGTCTCCATTTTGTCTGGCACCTCTTTGTAGTCACAACTCGTCCTGCAACTGGCAGACCCTCACCTGCACCATGAACTCGGCCTCTATGGCTACTTGGAGCAGCGTCAGAAGCCGCCAGCCAACTGTAACTCCCACAGCTCAGGCATCTGACCCTCACTCAGTCAGATCCACACCCTGCAACAACTCTTCCAGACCATTCAGCGTTTTCAAGGCACCTCCATACTCAAGCGCTGGGCCCCATCCATCAAGTATAGCAGCTACCAGGCCCCACATAGACATGCATGGCCAGCCTAGGATTTATCTCAGATTTCTCCTTCTCAGATCCTATCTTCTGGGCACTCATGGAGTTTTCTTACCTCTTGTTGTCATGCTGGACCTCCGTTTACTTTAGTAGGGATGGCACTGGGTTTGAGAGGTTGAAGAGCAAACCCAAAGTCAGCAAAGGAGACACGGTATATCACGGGGAAATTACATAGGGTGCTGCTCAGTGACAGTAGGCTGGACAGGAGAGCCACCACTGCCTGCAGAAAGCATGCAGTTAATACAGTATTTTTCACTTAATGCCCTCCAACTGGCAACCTCTACCTAGCTTGTCATTGTTGTTGGGTGCATGTGCCATGCAGGGTCATTCTTAGGATATGCTTAAGTTATTGCTATCAGGTGTATCTACGGTACACTGGAGGTTGTACAGAATACTTTTCCACTAGAAAACCAATATTCTCTGATGAAGAATTCATCTCATTCTTTCCTCTTTTTCTTTCGTGTGTGTGTGTGTGTGTGTGTGTGTGTGTGTGTGTATGTGTTTCGTTTTTGTTTTGTTTTTGGAAGACAAAGTTTCTCTCTATCACCCAGGCTGGAGTACAGTGGTGTGCAATCCTTGCTCACTGCAACCTCCATTTGCTGGGCTCAAATGATCTTCCCACCTCAGCCTCCCAAGTAGCTGGGACCATAGGTGTGCCACCATGCTGAGCTAATTTTTGTATTTTTTATATAGTCAGGATTTCATCATGTTTCTCAGACTGGTCTTGAGCTCCTGGGCTCAAACAATCCCCCCACCTTGGCCTTCCAACATGCTGGGATTACAGGTATGAATGACCATGCCAGGCCAAGAATTCACTTCAAAAACTGTAAATTTTTACCTGAAGTTATCACTGACATTTGCAAACTATATAACAATATTAGTGAAATAAAGACCTCCAAAAAGACTTCCAAAATAGACTTGTCTCCAACCCTAGAAGATTTTCAGACTGGAATTGAGAAATTTTCCTGCTTTCCAGTGGTTTTGCTGGTCAGTATGAAACACTTTAACTCTGTAAACCAAAGGCTCTCAAACTTGCTGTGCATATGAATCGTATGGGGGTCTATATAAGTATGCAGATTCTTCTTGCCAATCCGTAGAGATTCCAACGTAATAGTTTTGGAGCCAGGTCTGACTATTTAATAAGGACCCCAATGAAAGTGATGCAAATGGATCTAGAACTCTGGTTTTCAACCTTGGCTACACATTAGAGTCTCCTGGAGCATTATAAAAAGTACCAATGCCTGGCTCTCACCCCAGAGATTCTGACTTATCTGGACTATGGTATAGACATGAGGAGTTTAAAAACCTCCCCAGAAAATTCTAATGTACAACTAAGACTGAAAATCAGTGTTCTAGAACCATATGTGAAGGGTTACAATGCCTTAAAGAAACTAAGTGCAGAAATAGTCAAAGAGAAATCAAGCTTGGGATAGGTTATTATAATCCCACACTGAATGTGTGAACTCACAACCTTATTGAATTCAACCTTTATTTAAGATAATGGAAATTGTCTTATAGCAAAAACCCCACAATGATTAAAAGAATCAGTGCAGAAAAATATATTAGCTTACTACTTTTAAAATCTGACCCTTACTTAATCGGATCCACCCTCTGCAACAACTTTTAGCCCATAACCTATCTATAATAGCCAGAGTTCTAAGGCATTTTTATTTTCTTGTTTTTCTCCTTTGGTTGGAAACCAACAAAGAGCATTGTCATGGCAGACATATATAATAGCTATTTGCACAAATGCACTATTCCAATATAGACACAAAGCTTGTGATTTTTATGATACTCAGATATGTATAAAATCCAAAATATTTGAAAATTGCTACTTTAGACTAACAATAAAATATTTTCTCTTTTCTGTTATTTATTTATTTTTAATATGAATGCCAGAAAAACAATAATCTCTGAACAAAAATATGTTAGACACATTTTCCCAGAAGATTATACTCATGAAGCTGGTGTATTTATATTAATAGGCCTTTTAGAACTGATTAGAATAGAACTTTTAGAACTGATTCAGCCAGGCATGGTGGCTCACAGCTGCAATCCCTGCACTTTGGGAGGCTGAGGCAGGCGGATCACCTGAGGTCAGGAGTTCAAGACCGAACTGGCCAACATAATGAAACTCCGTCTCTGCTCAAAATACAAAAATTAACCAGCCATGGTGGTGCACTCCTGTAATCCCAGCTACTCTGGAGGCTGAGGCAGGAGAATCGCTTGAACCCAGGAGGTGGAGGTTGCGGTGAGCTGAGATCGCACCACTGCACTCCCGAATGGGCAACAAAATGAGACTCCATCTCTAAATAAATAAATTAATTAATTAAAATAAAATAAAATAGAACCGATTCATAATTTTATATTGAAACAAATAGTATTATAAATGTAGTTTTTAAAAAAATTGCACGTAATTCAAATTCCCTAGGCCTTCTAGTCAAAGGTGGTACTGATTTCTAAATTACTGTTGCTCTTAGTTATCATCTTCCAAGTAAGTTGCTTAGATAGGACTTCATTCTCCCCTAAAGTCTTCCCCAGCCATGTCAGGAAATAACTTACTTATTTATCCATTTGATAAATATTTAATGAGAGCTTACTTACTGTTTTGTCAGGGTGCCGCTGCTGTTGTTCTGACCTTGAACATGGTGATAAGGGAAGACTACTCTGTTCTCTGTTAGTGGCCATCTAGCCAACTGAAACTGTACATGGTCTAAGGTCAAGGTCAAGCCTAGCCGTTTTAATGGCATTGGGTCTTCCTATGTTCTTGGGAGTTGGAAAGGCATGTGTCTTTTCCCAGAACCTCCCAAATGTTTTTGTGAACACAGTTGCTCAGCCTTTCTTCCTTAACTGCTCTTTCATTTGAGGTTCAGATATCTCAGGCTGTTTGGGAACAGATGCTATGGCCACACCTCTCTTATTCTCATCTCTACTGTCTTTCCCAGGAAATCATTTTTCAGTCTCATTTCTCCTAGAAGGGCAGCGATAAACAAGAGAATAAATCTCCATGAGGATCTGAAGCTCACTTGTACAACAAATAAGTTACTAACTCCCTACTCAGTGCCAAGCACTAATCTGGATAGTGGAATGTAGCACTGAACCAAAATAACCAAATCTCTGCTGTCATAGAACTTGATTAATGGAAAAAAGGATAATGAAAATGTGACACAGGCATTACTATACAGCCCAGCAATTACACTCTTGTGCATTGTCCCAGATAAGTAAAAAGTTAAAGTTCACACACATACCTATACCTGGATACTCATAGCAGCTTTATTTGTAATAGCCAAAATACAGAATTGCACAGATGCCCTAACCAGGTGAATGGTTAAAAAAACTGTGGTACATACATACCATGGAATTGCTACTCAGCAATGCAATGAAGGACCTATTGATACATACAACAACTTAGATAAATCTCCAGGAAATTAAGCTGAGTGAAAAAGAAAAGTCAATCCCAAGAGAATACATACTAGATGATCCATTTAATTACATTTTTGAAATGATGAAGTTTTAGAAATGGAGGATAGATTAGTGGTTTCTAGATGTTAGGGACAGAGAGAGGTGAGTGTAGTTATAAAAGGGCAACATGAGGTTCCTTGTGTTGGAAACATTTAGTATGTTGACTGTGATGACACATACAAAAACCTACATATGTGATACAATCTTATAGAGCCTAATTACATACATATATCAATATAAGTAAACCTAGAGAAATCTGAATAAGATTGTACTCTCATAGTAATGTTAATATTTTGGTTCTGTTTTTATACTGTAGTTTGTCAAATGTTAACCATCGAGGATACCTGATTAAAGTATACATAGTATTTCTTTGTATTATAGTTTTTCAAATGGATATGAATCTATATTCCAATTAAAATTTCAATTAGAAATAACAGCACCGCAGTGCAAAATAACAAGTTTTATTATGTTTTGTAAGAATGGAGATTATGGAACAAAGGGGTGTGAGTGCTGTTTTAGAGCTTGGCCAAAGAAACTTGCTCCTACCAAGTAACAAGCAGAGATGTGAATGAAGTCAGGGGGTCAAGCATGTGAATCACAAGGATTAGCAAGTATTGAATCCTAAGATGGGTATGTGTCTTGAGCATTGTAAATGATTAAGAGGGTGGGCAGAAAGAGGACCTGAGCAATAGTCAAGGTCTTATAAGCCATAGAGAGGACTTTTAGTTTTATTGTAGTTGTGGAATTGTAATTGTGGAAGCACACTGTTGGAAGGTGGACAGCAAGGGAGTAAATGAACTAATTTCTATTTGGAGAATGATTCTGGCTGATGGTAAAGAATAGGTTCAGGTGGAAGAGTGGAACCTTGCAACCACCTGGGAGGTGATGGTGGCTTGGACCAAGGTAGTAATGAACACTTGGGAGGAGCTGAACAATGTTCATATTTGAAAAATAGTTTGAAGTCCATTATGACCAGCATCATAAATATTTATGGGATATTTTTGTTAATGAATTTCAGTAGCATTATAATTATTTCTCTTTTTACCTAACTTTTTACTATAGATGTGGGCAGTGTAATATATTGTTCTTATAATTTCAAGTGTGCATTGTAATTGCCACTTTTTCTATCTTTCAATAGCATCACTGAGATAGAATCTAGAAATTTAAAGAGAAATAATACATATGTTCATACATATATAGGTATGTACAGATATAAGGAATGTCTTCAATATGTGCGATGCTATTTAAGATGTTGAATTTTTAATTTTTGATACCTTTAAAAGACCCATAAAATTGGTTGTCTTTAGATATATTGTGTGTTACTTTATCTTTCACATCAGCTAAGTCATGAGAGTGTAATGCAGTATATTTTAAAGACAACATTATAACAGAAGTATGTAAATAAAGAGTAATTACATGCTAAACTACAACAAAGATTTTGAAAAATAGAGCATTGTTTACATTTGAATAGTAAATCTGGAAATCACAATTGCATAGAGTGGATATTTACTAATGTCAGCCTTTAGAATGTAATATTTACTAATGTCAGCCTTTAGAATGATTGATTTTGCTCTCAACATTCTAATTTATTTTATAATTATGCCATAGCCTAAAAGTTTAGATAAATTAAAGGCAATGTATCATTTGGAAATAAATAGAATATTCAGGAGCTTTTAATCATTTTATATGATATATCTTAAATTGAAATATTTCCAAATGAGAATTATTCTCTCCTTGACCATCTGAAAATGCTTTTTGGTTGGTAAGTAAAGGAATTGTTTCTAACTTTTTCTAAATAAAGTGAGTACAGTTTATTTGGATAATGACAGCATAGTTGTTTAAAGAGCTGAGAATTTAAATGTAGAGAAGACTTAAACTTCCATTCCTTCTATACTCTTAACAAGTCATATCAACTTTAAGTAATGATAATAACAGGTATTGGTTTCCTTGGTTTTAGAATAGAAATAACTGGACCACTTGCCTACTCTCAGGTCCCACTTGATATGATGCCCTGTCAATTTAATATCTGTGATAGTGTTTTGTACAATTAAATGTGCTGTATGCTGATAACTATCATTCTTGGTATTATTGGTTTTCAAAATACGTATTCTTTCATCATAGTAAAAGAAATCGGTACTAAAATAAAACAGAAATAGATACTGATTTTATCTGAGCTAAATTAGGCAGTAGAGAGGATGGAAACACCAGATACCCAATTTAAAAAGTAACATCTTATAATTGAGAGTGCACACCTTCTCAGTGTCTGAGGTGAGAGGCAGGGAGAGAAGGAGGAAAAGAAGGGGAGACAGAGGAGGGGTGTGCAAGTCTGGGGAAAGGAAGGAGCAAACTCATGAATGCTATTGTTCTGGTTCTACACATTCCAATCAAACTCCTTAGAAGAGTTACCTATACTCAATGTCTCCTGCATGCTCTGTGATTAGTTTAAGTACACATCCAGATTTTGATCACCTCTTACCACCTTCACTTCTTCCCTAAGGCAGCATTATGCACTATGACGTGCTCTTAATGGTTTTGCTGACTTTACACTTGCTCCT
This sequence comes from Macaca fascicularis, assembly GCF_037993035.2. Classification (NCBI taxonomy): domain Eukaryota; kingdom Metazoa; phylum Chordata; class Mammalia; order Primates; family Cercopithecidae; genus Macaca; species Macaca fascicularis. The sequence continues at coordinate 88,116,986 of NC_088380.1, read as the reverse complement.
AATTTATTCTCAAAACAATATCCAGACTGATACCTTCAAATATACATAGTATTAAGTCATTTCTGTGTTTAAAACCTCCCATGGTTTTGTAGTGCACTTCAAGCAGAATCAAAAGTCTTTATAGTGAGCAAAAATAACCTGACATGCCCCATTCCTGTTCATCTCTTTTGATCTTATATCCAACTATACTCCACCTTGCTGATTCTACTTTGGTCACACAGTTCTCTGATGACCTCAGATGTGCCAGTCTAGCTTCCAATCTGGGGCCTTTGCATTGTGATCCTTTACCTGGCCACCTCTTTGTTAGATAACCATGATTCTTGCTCACTTTCCTTTTCTTCTTAGATCTTAGCTCAAATAAGAATTTTCCAGAGTGACCTCCTCCAACTAACCTGAAGACAACAGCATTCTGTAACATCTTCCTCCACCATCTCTTTACTGTCCCTCTCTTTTACTCTTTTACTCATCTTTATTTTCTTAGCAGTCATCACTGTCTACCACATTTTATATTTATCTTTTAATAATTTTCTTCTCTTTAGAAAGTAAGCATCTTTTCTAGAGCAGGGACTTGATTTGTTTACATTCTGCTGAAATTTGCTGTGCCTAAGAAGTACCTAGCTCATCATAGGTGCTTGATAAATATTTGCTAAGTAAACAAATGAATGAATAAGCCTCAGTGTGTTAACCAATAAATCATTTAATGTATTATCTAATAGCCATCTATCTCCCATGATACTGGGCTTTGAAAAACATCAAACAAACAAACAAACAAAAACTCTTAAATAGTATGTGTCTTTAAGAGCTTATAAAATTAATGTGAAGAAAAATAATACTTCCTCTAACAAGAGGCCCATGGCCAAATAAGTTGAGGAGCACTGTACATTATCTCCTCCTTTTGCAGATTGTGAGATTGTCAGTGTTTATTAGATTTTTGGTGAATATGAGGAGCCATGTAGTTTATAAAAATTGCTAAACAAATAACTGTTAGATAATTTTTAAAAATTTTTAAGATTGTTTAAATCAATTACTTAGAAAGACAGGAGTGACAGTGGCATGGAAATTTCAAAATGGGGAGTTTAATTATTATGCAAAAGGAGAGATGGCAGATGGAAACAAAGTGAGGCAAAAGCAAGAAAAGATGAGAGAGTTATTGTTAAATGATTGATAAATATGTAGGAGGCAAGGGTGGGTGGAATTGAAGGTTAGTGCAGGGTTCCGTTGCATTTGCACACACACATGTTTTAATAACAAATACACAGTAGGAGGAACAGCCACCCATGCATAAACTGTCTACGAGCACTTATTCAGCACTTAGAATTGTCCCCAGAAATAGTGATTATGTTAATGTTGCCTTACATGTGGTGCCATCCTTTGTCTAAAAGATGAACAGTGCTTTCCATCAAGATTATCGAGAGAGTCATTTGCCTCTCTTGCTGCTGGAGCTTGTGTCATTATTTGTTGTTTACAGTGAAGACACTGTTTTCGTTGGAGTCGCTTTGCTTCTCACACCTTTAGTCCATTGTCAGCTACTATTTCCCAGTTGTGTATGCCTTAATGCTACATTCTCACAGCCTAGGCAGTGAATCCTTCAAGAGCAATATTGGAAGGCAGGAGCTAGCAGCACTTAGAAGAGGAATGCAGCACAACAGTTGCCCTTGTGGGAAATGCTGCCTTGAGAAATGGTAGTCACAAGTAAAAGGTAAAACACAGGTAGAAGATGGTTTTGTCATAGGTGAGATGGCTCTCAATATGTGTCAGGTGTGTATTTGCTTTTCTTATAGAACTCTAAACATCATCTGGTAAAAAAAAAAAAAAAAAAAAAAAAAAGGAATATGGGAACAATTCAGTGCAAGGATCTTACATTTGTCCAGCCATGTACATATTAGATTATAAAGTTCCTGAGGACCGTAGTCTAGCTGTATGCTTTATTTACATTTTAATAGCAAGAAGCACAGTTAGGGACACCAGCTTCACAATCTGAACCTACTCTCTTGCCAAAAATCTGACCCTGATCTAACTTCCTGAATTTATTTTCATATACCCCTTTATATACGAATGGTTCTCTAAAGTTAGCCACTTGCCATCCATCCTTCAAGGTCCTTAATTTCCCATTGTCCTGCCCTTGCTGATTTGCTTTCTGTGCCTGGAAAGCCCTTGCCCTTATCGCTCATCTGTAATGCCAGGCCCAGGTCCTCCAAAAACTCTCCTAGGATTCCTACTCCTTCCTCAGGCAGGAAAGTCCTCTTGCTTTCAACCTTGTAAGACACTTACTTCTTCATTCTTTCTCCCTTCTTTTGTATTTATTTATATATTTCTCATCACTCCAGGCAGCTTAAAGATAATTTCTGCCTGAGTCATCTATGATTCCTGATCAAAACCTAGAATTGTGATTTGCACATAGTAGGTACTCAAAATATATTGGGTAAATGAATTTATGAGTGAGTGAGTAACAAGAGTACAGTAAACACTTGTTTATGATTTGACTACCAAAGCATAGCCTTAGAGAACACCATGGTGAATTTAGATCATTGCAATTGTCTTGTCTTTTGAACTCGACCAATTGGGATTATTTACCACTACTTGGCAGGGTTATATGACTATTTTACGTACGGATTTTTCCCTTATATCTTCCAAGGGTGCCTGTCACATGGTAGCTGTACTATAAATATTTATTGAATGATTCAGTGCTAGGATGTTTTACCAGTGTATTTTTAAATTTATTTTATTTAAATTCAAGGAAGCACATATTTATAATTTCTGAAGTATGAAGATACCAACGTCATCAAGTAATGAGAACTGTAAAAGCTATTTTATCTACATAAACAAACTTAATGTTCAAATCCAGTAAGTATCCTAATCTAGGTTCCTATTCCTCCCAATCATTTAGGATATCTATTTTTATTTTTATATTTACTCTCTTAATATGTAGGGATTTTACTGCAAACTGTTTTAACTGATTTTTGGAAAAAAGCAGGGCATATATTAAAAATAAATATGTTTTCAGATTCCTCCCAGTTGGATCTGCATATATGATGAGAAAATCACAGCACAGCATGTACAGCAGTAGTCCCTTATGGCCAGCTTCAGAGGTCCAAGTTGGCCTTCTTAAAAGCAGTCAATTATTACAAGCTTCTAAAGAGCTATGTATTAGTATAAATGATTCACCATATTTAAATACAGTAAAGCAATGGAATCCATTTAGAAGTTTATAAGGTAAAATTTGATGACATCATACTTTTGATGACAGAATAGTATTTTGGTGAAAATGGATAGCATTTTCTAGTATGGATAATCATTCTCAGTGTCTTCATTTAAGATGAAGTTAATTAAACTGCAAGTTTACACATGTATTTTGTTTACTTTTGTTTTTCGCTAAAACTTTCCTTATGCATTTTTCTAGGTATAAAAGATGTCACAATGTCCATGTTAATACCTTACTACTAACGTTATTCTAAGTTACGTAGATAAATTGACCTAGGATGGCTGATTTTGATCTTCAGTTACACTGATTAGTCTTTTAAGTCTGATTAGATAAATTTCTGGACTATCTATGACTTTTTTATTTATAAAGTCATCCAAGATATTTAGTATATTTTTGCATTTATGGTCTTAATATGCTAAAAAGTAAGCAAACGTGAAATTACCTTATTTCCTTGAAATAACTCTTAGTGAGCTTTATTTTTTAATTGATATTTTAAACTCATAGGAATATAACTTATTTCAATTTATCTTTAAGGTATAGTCTTATAAGAATGTAAATGACATTTTTATCTGAGAACAGTCTTTCCCTTTCCTCTTCAGAGCAACTGAATTGAAGAAAAATATTTATTGCCAGCTATCTTTCTGCCATAGTTTATGGCCTACAATTCTCAAATGGTTTAGAGAGTATATTTAAAATGAACTCCCTGGTCATTTTCTGTTTTTCAGGGACTTTAAACATGATTTGGTTTGTCACCTAAAAGTAGAATCACTCTTTGAGGTTCAAATTTCTTGCCCAACTTTTATTTTTAAAGCTTTCTCAAATACAAAGCTCAAAGGCCTTGGTGGATTTAAAAGCAAACTGTCTGTTTTCCCTAAATATTTACTTTTAAAAATGTGATTGATATTAAGTATGTTATTACTGATAAAGGAAGAAAAGGACTGTGGGAAGGTCAGAAAGAAAGAAAACACTAAACTTTTCCTTTTATTATTATGATGTTATATATTCAGTTACATATAGCCTGCTGCTTCAGTGCCTTTCTTGGGAGACCCAAAGACAAGAGTCTGTGGCCTAAGCCGTACTCAATGGATACAGATCAAGGACAGAGAAAAATATGGGGAATGGAGTACAGTTCTAGAATATGGCAGGGAAAGAATGTGTGTGGATTTCCTGTGGGCCAGATGTGGACTTCTCAAAACCAAGAAGGTGTGTTATATTGGGAGGGATGGAGCCCAAGAGGAAAATCCAGAGAAGGTCCCTGAGCAATCAACGTGGTGCTCCAAGGGAATCTGGGGAACAGAGCATAGAGGCCCATAAGAGAAGGCAGCTAGAGGTAAGGAATTCCTACTGATGAAATGTCATCACACAACCTTCCATTGTCCCAGGAGAAAAAGAGCCCACAAAGCACATCTGCCAAATCCAGATCACCAAAACTATGTTTCAACCTGACCATCAAGGATTTCATCTCATCCACTTTGGTACTGGAGATGTCAAAACAAACTAGAGAATGGAGGATGGGTGGAATGAGAGAGGAGAATATCACCTTAACTCACCTCCCAGTTCCTTCCTTAGACACTGCCAGGAGGGACCTCTTGTTCTAGATCTCACATTGGAGATCTTGCTCTGGCTTTCTTCTGGAACCACTCCTCTCTATGGAGCAAGACAGCCATGGGCACAAGGGAACATGCCCACCTGGAGACTTGCTCCCCTTTCTAGACCATGCTCCAGATAATCCAGACCCCAGAATAGTCTGCCCAAATGGGAGAATACTTCCAGGCCCTTCTCCATATCTGTCCTCCCATGTGTCACTGTGTCACTAGTGGGCACACACCTGGGCTCAGTGACATGCCATGGAATATCTGATTACTGCATGGGAAAGACAGTGCTCAGGTGCTTGGGCTTGGGTATCTGTAGAGAAGAGTGGCTTGAAAGCTATTTCTCTTATGGTCCTGAATTCTAAATTCTAAATTCCAACCTAGTTCTAAATTTAGAGTTCTAAATTCCAGCTGGTCTTCCACATTGTTAGAAAGATAGGAGACAAAAGTTTTAAATAATTTATTAGCCTTATGATAACTTATAATGATTTAGACCCGTAAGACAGTTTCCATGGTGACCCAGACTGTAAATTTTAGGAGAAGACCCATTTCTCCACTGCAATTTTCCCAGGTAGGCCTAAGCTGGGAATGAGAAGTTCCAACTTGGATATCATTATGGATTTTTAGATGCTACAAAACTAGACTTATTTTAGTATGGAAGGTGCAGGTAATTGTCTAGTAGCTAAAAATAAGCTTAGGGCATTTTTATTTTTATTACCTAGGAATAATCAGAAAAACAATGGCAGCTTCCTCAAGATTTGATTCAGGGTCATGTAGAAATAAATATCTAGTATTAGGTAAAGGATGCTTTTGTTTTGTTTGAAATATTGTAGACTGTGAAGCTCTTTTGTTAATGAGAAACCCCAGTGCTCATTCTTTGGTTTGGGTGAATCCTTATCTTACAGTTGTCCTGTAATCCTACTATTTGTCCAGATAACTAGACCCAAGTTAAGCATTAGTCATAACAAACCCAGGTTTTGAAAAGGCATTCGTCTTGAAACTAGTCAAAGGAATATATATTTTTTCCTTCTTTATGTTGGGAATAGTTTATCTATTTAACGCCTATCAATCAATGACTAGAAAAAGAAAGTGTGGTATATATACACCATGGAATACTACTCAGCCATAAAAAGGAACAAAATCATGGCATTCACAATAGCCTGGATGACGTTAGATGCCATTATTCTAAGTGTATAAACTCAGGAATGGAAAACCAACTATCGTATGTTCTCATTTATAAGTGGGAGCTAAGCTGTGAGGACATAACAGCTTAAGAATGATATAATGGACTCTGGGGGCTTGTGGGGAAGGGTGGGGAGTGAGGGACAAAAGACTACACAATGGGTACTGTATACCATACAGTGATGGGTGCACCAAGTCTCAGAAATCATCACTAATCAACTTATCCATGTAACCAAAACCCACTGTTTTCCCCAAAACTATTGAAATAAAAGAAAAGAAGAAAATGAAAATGACACCTCTCAGGGCTGTGGAGAGGATGTTGGAAATGCTGGGTAAACTGAGAATAACTGGGAGCAAACAAAGAAGCATTACCTGTAGTTGAATAAGTTTTGATTCATTTAAAAACTATTTCATGTGCAGCTACTATGTGTCAGGCACTGTTCTGGAAGAGGGAATAAATAAAGCAACAAATAAAACACAAAATTCATGTTTTAATGTGGTTAATATTCCAGCAATAAAATAAAATAAAGTATTAAAATAAGAAAAATCAAATTCTATCAAGCATTCATTATTCTCTAGAAGTTATAAATAGTTGAACATGGTTTTATGCTTAAAAACAAATAGGAGATACTTTAAATCCCCAGATTCATCTTCCTAGACACTACTTAGAGAGTAATTGTTTCCATGTTGGGTTGTATACACCCCAGAAAAGTGCAAGAGATAATCCCCTGAGTAGTGGAAAGAAAATAAGATAACTTGCTTGTATGTTTATGTATTGTTAACAAGTACATGTATTAAGTGTATTACAGTTTACCTCATGCATTGACAGAGGCACCTCACTGGAGTTGTATGTCAAAAAAACACCAGTACAAATGTTCTGAAGAAAGAGTAGTAGTTCTACAAAGCAGAACCCTTTTATCACAATGTGACTATTATATTATCTATTAAATTAATTCTCACCAAATACATAATTGGCCTGAAAAGAAATCTGCAGAGAAATGTCAGAATGAACAAAATGCCAATAATACAAGCAGTGAGAAAATAGCTAACATTTATTCTCCTATGATGAACTAAATACAAAATATTATGAGATAAAGCAGTGCCAAAGTAATTATATCTAACAGGAGATTGGATCCCAAAGTTGAAATTATCAACATGATCTATAATATGTGTTTACATTCACCATTATTATTGATAAACTCACCCACAGGGAATACTGTTTTATGATTTGAGATCTTAGTTAATGCCAACATGAAGCCATTGCAATTGGGAGCATGCTTTAAAAATGTTTATTGTAAACATATCTTATTATTTTAAAATTTATGTTCCCTATATACATTTTATAATGAACATGATTATTCATTTATTAATACTTGTATATAATTTATAAATTCTTAAGTATATATTTATTCAAAGTGTGTGCCACAGTTAAAATTTTACTATAGGGATATATGATAAAGTGTTTTGAAACCATGGCTAGAAAGGACTGGAATGTATATTTGTTGAATAGAAAAATATATACTTAACAATATATGGGGTCAAGTAAGCTTATACTTATAAGAGTAACCAATAAATGAGTTTATTACATTTATGTTAATCATATTTTCTGATTCTACCTAATTTAGAGACACAATTTTCTGCCTATACACTTGGTCTACTTGTGATTTTTGAAACCCTATAACATTTCAATCAGAATTTTATGCAGCAGGAAGAGAAATACCTGTAACAATGACTGTGCCTGGCTTTCATGTAGTGACCTAAGATGAATTAACTCATAAATGTACTGTTTATTTATAATAGACAGATATTGCCTTTTAACTTTTCTGTTAATGGACGTTTTTACCCGTTAATTTGTATTGCAGAGTGGCAGAAAGTGGATCTCTGGAAATGCCAGTGGCTAAAATGTTTCCACTTGGTTGTGCATGCACTGGCAATCGGGATATCATTAAAACATAATAAAAATGTACATTGTTCCTTTTTATTGTTCAGTTTGTTCCTTTGTTATAGGCACCACAGGGAATAATTTTATGGGTTTTATAATGAATGAGTTTGTGGGGACATAAAATGACTAGATATTTGGAGGAGTAGAGTATGATTATTAGATCAATATCCCTTATGCTGAGAATGGAACTGCAACACCAAAACATGAAATGACAGAATTTAATTTATTGACCTCAGGTTTTAAAAATTAAACACCCCATTACCAAAATTAAGACAACTTATCACAAATACAGTTTTTTTTTTTAAAGCGTATTTCTAAACATCTTAGGATAAAGGTTTCCAAAAATAAAGCCAACGATTTCTATATTTGTGTGTTCTTCTATTTTTAACTATCCAATTTTACCATGTAATTGAGCGATAAATAGTAAATAGATGCAAAGCTTACTTTATAATAAGGTAGTACTAGGCACTACACAACTGAGGAATATAAATGTATCTTGTATATGCTGGAAGCACTTTAAAATTATGTTTTAGTAATCGATGTATTTCTGTGCTGAGTTTCTGAATGCTCTTTCATCTTTGAGGTATTCTATTTTGTAGGATAATTCAGGGCATGTCTCTGAGAAAAAGCTGACATATTTAGATATGTATGAATGCAGCTGAATTTGTGTGTGTATTGCTAGTGGGAGTTGGATAAATTATTTTCTCAGTATTCACTTTAATTTCCTTCACTGCAGATACCATTCTTTAAAATATCTGAGCAGTATTCACTTTCAGAGTTAAGAGGTAAATTGGTAAGACCCTTAAGGTTACGCATTTTTGTGAATTGCTGAATAAAGGTAACGAAATGAAAATGCCAAAATATTACTTTACTCTATCCAATATAATTGATGGATTTATAAACCAGTCAGATTTCAAGTTATTTTTACTTTCAAGCATTTGGCACATCTGGTTTCACAATTTTTAAAGAATCTTTCCTGGTATGTAACAAAACTTGTTGTGCCTAACAGTTTTGTCTGTATGCTATTCTAATGCTTTAATTACATGCAGCACGCTGCTTTGTTATAGCAACACTTCTTTGTTCTGTAATAGATTCTGGTTATCCTTGTCTAGAAAATTTCAGAAAAGTCTCCTTTGATTGGCACCCAAATAGGCAGTATTCTAATGCTGAAGTTCTGTTTTATTTTCTTTCTTCCAAATATTTATGCATTTAGTAAATTCTACATTTAGCTTTATGCTACTTTTTAATTCATACTACATCTCTACAAGAAGTAATTAAAAGGGAAAAGCAAATTTACCAACAAGAATTTAGAAGGATTAAAAATACTCTTCTTCTTCTTTTGTATTATTCTCTCCACAGGCTTCTTACATACAAAGATGATACAGAATGGTAGCTTTAACACTGTTAGGAACAGAGTTATTTTATGTGCACAAATGGAAATGGTCCAAGAAATTGATTTTGAGAAAACATAGAACCAGAGTTTATCATTTTAGAAGTTATGTTGACTATGCAGAATGAGACAATAATGCCACAAACTATGTAGACATTACATCCATAGGAAAATACATACATACATACATACATACATACATATTTTTAATTGAAAAAAAATAAGCCTTCTGTTCACCATGGCCCCCAACCTCTTTATACTGATTATTTATGCTAGTTTAAATATTGTTTACTGGATTCCTTACTTCACATCTAGAATATGTACAAAACTGTTTCAGAGTCAATGATGTGAGTAAATACCCCATTTATTTTGTTTTTAATTTTAAGGTCAGGGGTACATGTGCAGGTTTGTTATATAGGTAAATGTGTGTCATGGGGGTTTGTTGTACAGATTATTTCATCACCTAGGTATTAAGCCTCGTACCCATTAGTTACTTCTCCTGATCCCTAAGGAAGATCTACTTCTTTTTAAAGAGAAAACCAAAAAGTTATATAGAGATTCTTATCAATTACTCTTGACCTTTTTAATAGAACAAAAATGGTAAAAGAAACATCCATAGAGCTTTACTATTAATTTGCTATTTTTTTTCTAAGACCTTTTGAAAGATATTATGGATCATGGTTAATTTGGGGCATGAAAAAATGGATAAAGACATTACTAGAAAAGGAAGAAACTCAACTGTGTTTAACTTCCCTTTTTCTCTTTTGGTGTCTATGATGTGCTGATAGTACTCTCATCTAGTGTCTCAAATGAATATATGTTGAAGAAAGATTTTTTTTTTTTTCTGGCGGATGCTAAATTTTAAAAAAGAATTACTTCTCCTGAGGCTTTCCTGAACAAACTCTGGGACGAAGATTATTGCTCTCATAGGGAATATACTCTTCTGTAATTTTACTGAGCAGTCAGAAGAAATGCTTTTATTTTGGGGGCTGCCACTCTACCTAGAGAGCTGTATCTGAGTCAAGAGATAGTGATAGGAGGTTATTTTCCAAGTGCTAAAAAAACCTCTTCATTAGCAACATTTAAACTTAGCCTTTTAAGATAGCAAACTGAGCATACATATTTAGCATCCCCTTATTCTCAAACCACATTGAAGTGACAGTGAAGATTAAATGAATTTTTAAAATTCAAGAATAAGTTTGTAACAGACTAAAAGTAGCGAGAGGGACTATTAGCACCCCAGTGAATTTTGACATTTCTAGATGACAGAATACAGGAGGGAATTGTGTTAATAAAGAAGGAGTCCTTGAGCCTACATCCCTGACCTGGAAAAGTCTGAAATGGAAGTAGATGCTGTTCTCTGCCTAGTGGAAAGGGTTCAGGCTAGGGGTGAGCTGCTACAGAAAAAAGAGTAGACAGAAAGCAGGTAAACTAATTAAGAACCCTGGAACAGTTGCTCTGGTTGCCCTCCTCTTCCCTTCCCTATTCCTCCTGCATGATTTCCAAGGCTAAACCTAGAAGACTACTGTCTCTAAAATTTCAGAGTTTACTAGGGGAAAACTTGGGTTCCTAAGGCAGAAGTTAACAACACTGAATAAAACCTTATTTTGCAAGATGGGGAGAGCCTTGCTACCTTCTCCCAGCTTTCCCCCCACCCCCCAGAGGTTGCAGTCAGTCCTCCATACGGGACAGAAGCTTGCTGAAGAACAAAACTATTAAAGTACCGAATAAACTACACCAGTTCAGTATACGAATCAATCTAGTCTTTCATTCATTAAGTAGGCAATCAAGGTTCACCACATATTTGAAGTAAACTGCATGAAACAGAAGATCCAAAATGAACACATAAATAACTGATGCAAGAGGAAGAAAGTATGATTCAGGGAACAGAGAGAATTTTTTAAACATCTTAATTAGGACCATAAGGACAATATGATTTTCATAGAACAAGAGTACTGTATGTCATTTTGAAAAAGAATTCATAGTTATAAAAGATATGATTGGTGACCTATTTTTAAAAAAATGTAGTGAGAGGTTAAAGTCACAGAAATCTTCCAAAACTTAGATAAAATAAAAAATAGAAGATATATGCTTAATGAACATGGAGAATGGATTTAAGATATTCAACACAGGACTAATTCCAGAGAAAACACAGGAATGGAGGCAATAATGAATGAGCCTTCATGTTGAAAAAATTAATGCATACCAGCACAATGAATGAAAACCATTTCTAGACAGTCTTATAAGATCTCTATATAGAAAAATTCCCAAATCTCCTAAGAGATGTAACAGGTCAACTCAAAAGTAGCAAAAATTACATTGGCTTCAAATGCCTCCGGCAGCAACCATATATTAAAAGACAATGAAAAAATTAATGTACCTTTAACTTTCTGGGGATACATGAATTTGAACTTAGACTTCTATGACTAGCCAAATGTTATTCAAGTGTTGGGACAATTTTAAGGCTCAAAATAATGTTACACTTACTCCTTTCATGAAAATTACCTAAAGATGTTTTATTGCAAATGAAAAGAGGACATAAAAAATAGAAACGTAGGATCCAAGAAAGGGTAGAATAAGCCCAGGTAAGCAAGGAGAAGATATCCCAGGATGTAGCTTGCAGCAGACCTAGAAAGGAATCAGCTAAACTTAGAATAAGCAGAGGCTAGGCACAGTGGCTTATGCCTGTAATCCCAGCACTTTGGGACGCTGAGGCGGGAGGATTGCCTGAAGTCAGGAGTTCAAGACCAGCCTGGCCAACATGGTGAAACACCATCTCTTCTAAAAGTACAAAAATTACCTGGGCGTGGTGGTGGGAGCTTGTAATCCCAGCTACTTGGGAAGCTGAGGCAGGAGAATCGCTTGAACCTGGGAGGCAGAGGGTGCGGTGAGCCAAGATCCCGCCACAGCACTCCAGCCTGGACAACAGAGGAAGACTCTGTCTTTAAAAAAAAAAAAAAAAAAAAGAAGTAGAAGTAGCAGAGGACCCCAGGCGGCCTCTTCAAGAAGCATGAAAATACATTCCAATAAAAATATGGACATGGTAAATAAGTTTATACTTCTCCTAACAAACAAAAAATAATTAAATATTCCAGAAAAAAATAAGAAACTCTGTAAATATGAAGCATTAAGTGTGTCTGTGTCACTATTTTCAACAACTGGTAGACTACATCAGAAGGAAGTCCATTTGACCGTCATGCTAGAACAGCCTTCATAAAGTGGCACATTTTTAGTGAAGTGCAGTGACTTTTTTTTACTTCATTCTACAGTAAATAACATACAATTACTGTATGGTAAGTGTTCTCATTCTTCCAATTTTTACAACCAATTATGGACAAGATATTGAGGAATTAATGTAAAATGGTCATTATTGCCCCAATTCTTTGAGTCTCCCTATATTCTTACCCTTCGTTTTATAACTTTTAAATCCTACTATAAGGAGAAATATATTTTTCTCACCCCTTTGGGTTTGGAGATATGGCTTGGTTTGGCCATTGACGTGAAATTACAATAAGTTTCTCATGAGCCTTAGCCTTGTAGATTTCATTTTCTTCTCATAACTTCTGCCATCATCACAGCAAAGGAGCAAAAGATAACTGTTGTACCCTCAGCTTGGATCTCCGAATGATCACACAGGGAGCTGACTTCAGCCCAAACCTCAGCAAGGAATCAAGCCCAGCAGACCTTTATCTCAAAGTAGAGCTTAGTGTAGCCCACTCTAGATCTCTTGACACCACTCACCAGCAGCACTCGGATGTCTGAGAAATAAATACATGAATATTGTAAGCCATGGAGGTTTTATGATTGTTATATCAATTAACTGTAGCTTTAGTTGACTGGAACATGACTGTAGAACAGAATGTGTTGTAAAATGTAAATAAAATTCTGATGTTAAAAATAATAACAAGGCCTGGTGTGGTGTCTCACGCCTGTAATCCCAGCACTTTGGGAGTGGGTGGATCACCTGAAGTCAGGAGTTCGAGACCAGCCTGACCAATATGGTGAAACCCCATCTCTACTAAAAATACAAAAATTAGCCAGGCGTGATGGTGGGTGCCTGTAGTCCCAGCTACTCAGGAGGCTGAGACAGGAGAATTGCTTGAACCTGGGAGGCAGAGGTTGCAGTGAGCCGAGTTCATGCTACTGCACTCCAGCCTGGGTGACAGCACGAGACTCTGTCTCAAAAAAATATAATAGTACTAATAACAATAACAACAATAGGACTTTAAAGCCAGAAAGAGATATGAAGGGTGTTGTAGCAGCCTTAATGGCTAAAGCTGATGAACAAGCAGTAGCTTTAAATACATTATTTAACAAAATTCTATAGTGAGTATAAAGTAAGACGTAGTTTTGAGGGGTTATTTTCCCATTTGTATAATGAGAAATGTTAGCTATTGGTAATGAACAGAATAAAATAAAAGCCATGGACTAAATAATAGTACACTCACGGAAATATACAGCTGATGGATAATAAGGTTCCAGTTGTGCTTATTTGTACAAAATTACAGTAATCTCCATTTTCATAACATATGAATTTAGTATAGTATATTAGTAGTATCTATAGAATGTTCTAAAGGTTTCAAATATATATAATTTTATATTCAGTAAAATAAATTCATCAATATATCTTAGTCTTTTTTCTACCTCTACATGTCTTAACAAAAATATTTTAAATATTGCAGTACCTCAAGGATGGATTATAGTTTGGGAAGTTGTTAATATCACCTCTAAAGATAACTCTGTAGCTTATTTAATCAAAATGACATAAGCTCTTCTTTATTCTCTGAAACATAGCAGAAGGAGATTTAATGAGTATAGGGAAGTAAAATGCTGCATAAACTCAAATCTTTATACTAAGGGCCAAATTAAACAACCAAATTAAGTAGATGATGTTACACTTATACTCACTATTTACTGATGTTTAGTACAATTCACAAGTCGTTGGATTTTATTAAAAATAACTAAAGATTTTTTTCTGCATTAATTTTATAATAGCATAACACAGCAATGCAGTTTCTAATAAGACCCATTCCTCTCTGACAGAATAGGAACATTTATCTAAGCACTTGTTATGAAAGTAGCCCATTATTTTAATCAGGTTCATTGGATACTATGGAAATTGTTGTCTTGAAGACTTCCTTTTTCAATGTAAAATTATGCAGTAAGTAATTAATGGAATTGAGATTTCCATCTTAGTGTATATTAAAAGGAATTAATAATGAAAATCTCCTTTAAACATATATTTTTATAAGTTTTTAGAGTTATATCCTTCACAGAAGCAAAGAGAGGGCCGGGCGTGTGGCTGACGCCTAAAATCCCAGCACTTTGGGAGGCTGAGGAGGGTGGATCACGAGGTCAGGAGTTTAAGACCAGCTTGGCCAACATGGTGAAACCCCGTCTCTACTAAAAATACAAAACTTAGCTGGGCATGGTGGCACGTACCTGTAATCCCAGCTACTCCAGAGGCTGAGGCTCTGTCTTAAAAAAAAAAAAAAAAAAAAAAAAAAAAAAAGAGAATTAGAAAATTATTTCATTGTTCCTGTATGAAAATTACAATCTCTTGAATAGATCACAGGAGTACAGAAAACATACATATCAATGTAATTCATGAACTTTCATCAGAAAATTTTTCTGGAAAAGAACAATTAGGGAAGGCATGGGTACCCCCCGTTATAGTTTTATATGCTTAAGATTTCTGATAGTCAATGATAACAAAAATAAATTCAATCTGAAACTAAAAATATATGAGCAATAGAAAATCGTGCAATTATATTAATTTTTTCCAGTTACATTAATCTTTCCCCATTCATCTTTATTTAAGGCTTCTTGCGAAGACTTTCTTGAGTGGTGGAAACAACCTGCAAAGTAGGAAGTAAACTACCTTAAAAAAAATCAGTATTTTTGTCATCTTTATGAATATAACTCCTCCTATTAATATGTTTCATTAAACTACTCAGTCTCTCCCATAAGACGTGCCTCTTTTCATGGGCTGCATGGTTCTCACATCGAAATAAAAGTATATTGTACAAAAACCTTTCTTTTGTGAATTTGAGAAGGCTAATGTTCCTTATTAATTCTGTGGGCCTTTTGTTGTCATGGAGTGTCAGTGTGTGTGTGTGTGTGTGTGTGTGTGTATGCAGTTTTCAGTTTACAGACAATAAATATGTGGGTTATAAAAATAACTTTACTATCACTTTTTGAAGGTTTTGTTGGAGTATAATTAACACAGAATAAAATAAGCAAATTTAAAATATATACTGTGATATGTTTTAACGTATGCATGAAACTGTGAAACCATCATCTTATTCAAGATAGTAAACATTTGCATCACATCACCCTCAGAAGTTTCTGCCCTGCTGTAACTCCACCTTCCTGCCCCTTCAAGTTCATTCCAATCACTGATTTACTTTCTGTAATGATAGATTAGTTGCATTTCTAGAAATTTGTATAAATAAAATAGACACTGTATTATTTTTATCTGATTTATTTCACTCAGCATAACTATTTTGAGATCAAGTTGTCTCAGGTTTGGGGTTATTACTATAGTAATAAAGCTGCTATGAACATCCATACAAGTCTTTGTGTGGACATATACTCTCATTTGTCTTGGATAAATATGTAGGAGTAGAATGGCTGAATCATATGGTAGATATGTGTTTAAGTATTTGAAAAACTGTCACATTGTTTTCCAAATGGATTGCATTATTTTATATCAGACCAGCAGTGTATGAGAGTTCAATTCCTCTGCATCCTCACCGACACCATCTTTTTAATTTAGCTGTTGTAATGGTTGGGTAGTGACATCTTATTCTAGTTTTAATTTGTATACTGTAATGACAAATGATGTTGAACATCTTTGTATATGTTTATTTACCACTCTTATGTATATTCTTTTGTGAACTATCAGTTCAAATATTTTGCCCACTTTTTATTGAGTTATTTGATTTCTTATTGAGTTATGAGAATTATTTGTATGTTATACATACAAGTCCTTTATCATATTTTTGATTTGCAAATATGTTCTGCCAATCTGTGGTTTGTCTTTTAAATCTCTTAAAATGGACTTTGGGGAGCAGGAGTTTATGGTTTTGATATAGAAAAAATAGTTTTGGTTTCACTTTGTAATCTACAATCTATTTTGAGTGATTTTTTGTATGTGGTTCTAAGTGTATTTTGCATATATTCAATTATTTCAACATCATTTTTTGAAAAGACTACATTTATCTATAGAGTAATTTTGATGTCTTTTGTAATAATCATGTGCCTTTTTGTAGCTTTCTTGGTGTTTCTTACTCTTGGGATTTATTGAGCTGCTTAGACCTGTGGGTACAGTTTTCATCATATTTGGAAAATTTGGGCTATAATCTATTCAAATATTTTCTACTTTCCATTTTCAAGGACTCCAATCACATCTATTTTAGACTAACTATATGTGTTCCACTGGTCACTTATGCCCAGATTTTTTTCTCTGTGTATTTTATTCTGTATATTTTCAATTGGTATGTCTTAAAACGTCTTAAAAATTCTTTTTTTTTTTTTTTTTTTTTGCAATGTCTAATTTGGTATTATTTCTTTCTGGCATATTTTTCATCTCACACATTGTAATTTTCATGTCCAGAAGTTCAATTAGGCTCTTTTTTTTTTCACATCTCTACTTAGTATTTTCAATATATGGAATACAGTTTTAATAACTGTTTTAATTACTTGTCTGCTAATTTTAATATATACTGTCTTTTCAACTATATCTTTTTTTGTTTCTCAAGTGTTAATCTTGATTGGATTCATGAATGAATCCAGACATGAATTTCATCTTGCTGAGTGCTCAGTTCTTTGTAGTCCTATATGTTCTCTTGAGCTTAGTTTTCTTATATAGTTAGGTTATTTGGAAACAGTTTGATCCTTCTAGGTCTTGCTTATAAGATTCGTTAGGTGGGACCAATCATTTATTTAATCCAGGTTTAATTATCCCCCACTACTAAGACACAACCATTCTGAGTCCTCTGCCCAGTGCCCCATGAAACAGTTTGCTTTCCAGTCTTAGTGGTGGGAATTGGCAGTTCTCTTGGCCTAGTGTGGGCTCCAAGTATTGCTCAGATGACTCTTTCTCCAGGAGTTTGCTCCCCTGTGAATGCTAATCTACCCTCTGCTGAGTACCTTAGGGAGCACGGCAGTGTTCAGGACTGCAGATCTCTGTGGTGGATTGTCTCTATGTAGTTCTCTCCTCTTGGGTATTCTGTTCTACAAACACTAGCCTCCGTGGACTCTCCAGACTCCCAGCTCCCTCTCTTTCAATAGAGTTCACCAGGCTCTGCCCGGACTCTCCCTCCCTATGCCATGGCCCAAGAAGGAGAGTCCTTTTTATCTTAATGTTCAGTATATTCAACACTATTGTCTCACATATTTTGTCTGAGGTTTTTTTCTTTTTTTGTCGTTGTTGTTGTTGTTATTTTAAACAAGAGGGTCTGCCTGAAAAATCTGGTCCCTTTTACTATGTCTAGGCCAGAAGCAGAGTTCTCATGAATCCCAAAATTATCACTTTTAATGAAGAAAATATGCTGATTTGGCATACTTACCAATAAATATGGGTTAAAAACATATAAAAAGTAATGGCTTGGAGGCAGCGTTGTTGGCACTGGGTAGTGAGTTTGCTGCTTGAAGCTGATTCTTCCATGGTGGCCTTGAGTGTAACAGATGTTTTGTTGCCTCTAGCTCTGCCAGGAACCCACAGAATATCCTATAATTATGTAGATGAGATTCTGGAATGACGGAAATCTAGCCACCCAGCTCTTTCACCTTGATGAGGACTGAAACTCCTAAGTATTTAAAAAAGGAATCTTTTCTGTATTTACCAACCACAATTTAAGTCTTTAAGCTACAGATGTCAGTGATCTATTGGCCAAAATTGATAAGAGTTGGCGTATTAGTTTTAAAAATAGTAAATGTCACCATTTTGGAAAGAAGTATATTAAAAGTATTTGTTGAATTATCTCATTCAGTGTATTAAAGTTTCCACATGCTTTGCTGTTTTTTGGATAAATGCTGCCTTTCATTCCTCTCCAAGACAGGGCTACTCTTCTGTAGAATATTTATACAAATTCTACCCATTTATTTACTCTGATGATAAACCCAAATGTAGAATTATGTGCATACAGAAAACCTTATCAGAAATTCACCTATATTTTCCTACAGGGCCATAACCAAGAAACACTCTATCAAACAATATGAATATGGTTTAACTCATATAATAATATGGACAGTTATATTTGCAGTCTTTAAAGTTTACAAGATATTTTCTCATAATTTACCTCATTGAATCCTTACAGTAGCTTTAGAAGTATAATATAATCCTTACAGTAGCTTTAGATGTATAAGATAATTTAGAAGTATCATTTGGGACATCATTTTTGTTTAATTATGCTCATAATATAAAATTTCAAAGATATCAGCATATAGAAGCAGGAAGTATTCTTAATTTTATTATCTGAGTCTACATGTATCTGTGTATGATAGTTGATTTATTAGGTTGTTTTTAAGAAATTAATTCAAGGGTTAGGCAAAATTATCTCTCTGTATAAGAAAATTTAACTGTGTATCAGTGCCTGTTATTGAAATGTAACATTACTTACAAGCTTTCAGTGGTTAAATATTTTTAGTGTGAATTTTGGGATTTTTTAAATTTTTTTAAGTTAAGGTGATTGAAGAAAAAAAAATGTAATTGAACTTGGTGAACTGAAGGTTTTATTGCATTCCTTTAAAAGCCCCACTTGGTAAAAACGTATCTTAAAAAGATTTATTGGTGTTAAGCCTTTCCACCCTCCACTTCCACATAAAGTGAATAAGTGGTTACCTGCAAGTTCACATAGTTTGTATCTTCAAAAGTGGTATTAATTGGTGATAAGAGTGCACATTGGTGTAACTGTAACCACCTTAAAATCAGTTGGGCATTATCTATTAAAGTTAAATATATGCATTATTATGACTCCACTATTTCACTCCTAAGTGTACCCCGAAAAAAATTCAATATACTTGTTTATCAAGAGATATGTACATGCATGTTCCCTGATGCTTTTATTTCCACCACCACCATAAATGCCATTAACCATAGAAAGAAAAAAACATATGGTACATTTTATGGTAAAATACTCTACAGCAGTTTCTCTACTCTGTAGTGAAAATGAACTCACTACTGTCACCTGCAACATTTTGAAAGATGCCACAAACAGAAGATCACATACGGAATTTTTTTTTTTTTACAATAAGGTTTAAATATAGGCAAAAATAAACTGTTTGGGAATACATATTTAGGTGATGAAATTATAAACTATACAAAGAGCAAGTCTGCAACTCTCATTACAAGCAGGAGATCTGTCACCTTTGCGTGGGTGGAGGGGACGTTTTGAATGAAAGTGGCACATGAAGACTTTGGACTGCTGGCAGGATTCTGGTGTTTGACCTTGGTGGTTGTTATGTGGGTTGTCTCTTTACAATAATTCTTGTAACTTTACTGTTTTGTGTCCTTTTCAGTATATATGCTATTTTTCAAATATTTTTACATAAGGTGAATTGTGACCCAGAAAGCAAAAATGACAAAATTTTAATTCTACGGGTATGAAATATATCAATGCGCTCTAGAAAGGAAATTGTGTAACAAATGTAACTCCTTTCACCTGAGTGTAAAGTTAAAAGATATGTATAAAAGACTGTAAGAGGCAAGGAAATTCATTTTTACATAAGCAAGTGGTTGTGGATTTCAGGAATAAAGAGGGAACAAATGCCCATTAAACCCAAGCCACTTAGGATTTTGAGGAAATTACTAAGATTAATAAAGGGATTGGGGAAAAGTGTATTCCAAACTAACATTTTAGGACTGGAGTCTTTAATCTAGAGGAGAAATGCCAATATTAGGTTATTATCAACATTTTGAGAACAAAGACTATGTATTATCCTATATCTGTCCTTCTTAGCACATAAAATAATACCTTGAAGGCTGGTAAGAAGTGGTGGTGAAGTGGGAGTACTAATATTCCCTAGTGATGGTGAAATATACGGGTGAATAGCATAGATTCTGGAGACAGATTAAATTATCTGGGCTTTAATCTCACTTTGGCCACCTGTGTGACTCTGGGCAACTTATTTACACTTTCAATCTATTAATTTCCTCATCTGTAAAACAGGCATAATAATAATAGCAATTAGCTTGTAGAGTGTGTTAACACATATAAAAGGCTTAGAACAGTGTTTTGTATGTAATAAGTAATCTACAAGTGGAAGGATATGCTAATTGTTATCCATTAACTGCCATCCTGAAGTGCTGTTTGGCTATACTTGTATTATTAAACCTTATGTAGAGGTAAACTGTAAAATTATAAACAGAATGCAAGCAACAAATTTTAATTTCAGCAAAAGCCTAAGGAAGATTCTTTGTCCATTATGATTTTCCACTCTAGGTAGTTTTTGTTGGGGTCTGCTGAATATACAAAATGTAAAGCATGATCATATGCTGAAAATTAAAATGCTCATAGAAAAGGGAAGACAAGGCCGGGCGCGGTGGCTCCAGCCTGTAATCCCAGCACTTTGGGAGGCCGAGACGGGAGGATCACGAGGTCAGGAGATCGAGACCATCCTGTCTAACACGGTGAAACCCTGTCTCTACTAAAAAATACAAAAAACTGGCCGGGCGAGGTGGCGGGTGCCTGTAGTCCCAGCTACTCGGGAGGCTGAGGCAGGAGAATGGCGTGAACCCGGGAGGCGAGCTTGCAGTGAGCTGAGATCCGGCCACTGCACTCCAGCCCAGGCGACAGAGCCAGACTCCGTCTCAAAAAAAAAAAAAAAGAAAGAAAGAAAAGGGAAGACAAAATATGGAGAAATCACATCTAATTGACAATTCAAGTAGGGCTTCTAGATAAAAGGTGCCCAGGTAAATTTGAGTTTCAGATAAAGAAAGATTTTCTTACAAATATGTCTCAAATATTTGCATGGACACTCTGTGTTTTTCTTTGCCAAATCTGGCAACCGTAAATATTAGGAAGCCTATATACATTTCGAACCAAGCTAAGTGTTTAAACATACCAAACATGGTTATAGCCATCCTACTACCTAGTCTGAGTAATATGGACTCAACATAAATATCCCTTCTCACTTTTTGAATTATTTTTCCAAAATGATACCAATAATGAAATTTTAGAGAATGTGAATGAGCTTCTAAAATACAGATCTATTCAATCCCATGTCCCCTTCCACCCTTCTTGAGTTCTCTATTAACTCTCCAGTATCCAAGGACTAAAGTTCAAACTCCTTAACTTGATTGATATGGCCATAGAAATCTGGTCCCAGACTACATAGTCGCCATTATGCAGAGTTTCCCCCATACAGTCCCTGTGCATGCTTCAGAAATTCAAAGTGCTCAGCTGTCTCTGAAAACATGTTCTTTTGTGTTTCTTCCTAATTTAATACAGCTATAAAGATTCCTGCTCATTCTTTAAGCACCAAATATATTACCTCCTGCAAGCAATCTTCCATATCTCCTTTAGGCAAAACTACTGCTTTTTCTATAATCTTAGTATATTTTGTAGATAATGCTCTAAAGCACATATTTCACCATATTATAATTGTCTGTCTCCTGTGTAGAAGAATAGAAAATGAGCGATATCTTAGAACAGGAGCTGTTTCTCTTTACTGATATATCCAGTTATGTATTTTAATGCCTGAGTCGTGGAAAGTGCTCCTCAGAATTCTAATGAATGAATTAGTGAACAAATGGTTAAAGGCAAGCTATGTGAATCATAGCTGTGTTTCCCGTACAAATCCTAGCTCATCTAGCCAGTTTGGGGTTTCTGATAACTCACTATAGGAAAAACTTCAAAATGGTCTGTCATTAAGATTGACTGCTAAAACCAGAGAGAACTAATTTGACATGCAGCTGAAAGAATAGAGTAGTTAATTTTAGATAAAGCATCAAAATATGCAATTGTATAAATAATAAAAATAAGGTGGCTCGCGCCTGTGATCCCAGTACTTTGGGAGGCCGAGGCAGGTGGATCACGAAGTCAGGAGATCCAGACCATCCTGGCTAACACGGTGAAACCTCGTCTCTACTAAAAATACAAAAAAATTAGCCGGGCGTGGTGGTGGGCACCTGTAGTCCCAGCTACTCAGGAGGCTGAGGCAGGAGAGTGGCTTGAACCCGGGAGGCGGAGCTTGCAGTGAGCCGAGATCGTGCCACTGCACTCCAGCCTGGGCGACAGAAGGAGACTCTGTCTCAAAAAAAAAAAAAAAAGGAAACCAGGAAATAAATACCTTGCATACTTGGAGAAAAGAACTATGGGACAATGAGGAAATCACTCTTAGATCTGCAGACTACTGATATCAGGAAAAATGAAATACATATTAATTTAGAAAAATAACTTTATAGAGTCAATTATTTATAATTCCATCTAATTCAAAAGCACTTTTCCCTAGTCAGCTAGACTCCTTCTCTAAAACTCAACATCCCCTAGTCTGACAAACCAATTTAGTTTTGATATTTGGAGTTCCTTTGAGAGACTGTGCATTTTCCTATTATAACCCTTGTTACCTTACACTGTAACTGATTAATTCCTTGTCTATCTACTGTACTATAAGAGCTTCAGAAATGCTACAGATCGTGACATATTAATTGTTGCATTCTTAGTACCTAGTATAGAACTAAGGATGGATGGATGCATGGAAAAGAAGGAAGGAAGGCAGGAAGGAAGGGAGGGAGGGAGGGAGGGAAACAAGGAGGAAGGGAAGGAAGGAAAGGAGGGAACGTGGGACGGAGGAAGGGAGGCAAGGAAAGAAGGAAGGGTGAATGGATGGATGTGCTTCATAAGCAGAGGTTCTGTTCAGTGTTTACAAACACTGGCTACCCTTCAGAGTCACTGGAATGCCTTTAAAAAAAAAATGTATTGCTCCCTTTGTCTCTCCCAAGACCATTTAAGTCAGAATCTCTAAGTGTAAGACTTGTGCATTGATATGCCTTAAGAGCTCCAACTTTTAAAAGAATCCTTGCTCTAATTTCATTTTTCCTTAATAGAATCCCATTAGAAATAGGATGGAGCACTTTACCCAAGCAAGGGACTCACTGTTACAGTATATACATGATGATCCCAAGGTTACTAATATTCCTGGTTCTTTCTTACCAATTAACAAATATTTAGTGCAGGGCAAGCAACTATGCTACATGTCACTGAGGTAACATCCCATGTTATGGTTTGCTTTTTTGTGAAAATGTTTACTGAAAGAGGCATCTGTTCTTATTGGCTTCTGCATACATATATTTATTTATTTATATATATAAAGTCATCAAATGTTTGAGTTATAGAGGCATAACACCCTCTTGATTACCTCTTCCTTAACTTCTCCTCTGTCTCCCCTGGTTTTGGCTTTTATATCTGTTAGAACAGCTGTCTTGTCTTACTGGCCAAATATCTGTATAAATGCAAATAAAACTTTATTGGAATAATTAATATAAACAACCCAAATAATTGGGAAGAGTATTGCCTGGATACTAGTATCAAAGGTATTTGCATCTAAATAAAGATCTTAAAATAAATACTAGGATGTCAGGATAGAGATGGACAGAGAATATGATCTTTGTTAGAAAGAGGCAATGGATAAATATCTCTTGGATTTGGGGCTTTTGTTTAACTACTGTTGTTGGTAAGTGAAGATTATCAATAAATTATTATAAAAGGTTTGTGTGTGATATGTTCTGACTGAATAATGCTGATTTTAATTAGCTACTTTAACATGAATTACTAGTAATATAGCAGAAAGCCAGATCAAAAGGGGGGTTCAAGAACAGAAGATTTAAATATATAGCAAACTGGTCACAGAAATGACTGAGAAATAAATTATCTAGATAATTCTGATTGTGACATAATTAAGTTCAGCATCAGAGTAGGAGAACTGAATTCTTAGAAATTCATCTTAAAGAGAAATTCAATCTTTAAAGAGAAGTTGAAAGACCATAGGCTTTAAATAAGGAAAAATATAAAAGGTCGAACTTTAAAAGGCAATCACTCATGGGAGGTCTGGAGAATACTTAATAGCTAATGGGGAGCTCAGGGAAGATGTGTTGTTAAGGATCAAAAAATAGCAGGCTCTGGAAAAGAAGGTCTTGCTGACTAATTAGCAGTCAATAGCAATATTGCTGGAGGAAAGATAGCGCAAGGGAAAGACATAAAGAAGTTGAGAAATTTTGTCTTCACAAAAGAAAAAAAGTTGAGGGGGCGCCGTCTATCATTGTCTCCTTTTAATATATCCAAAAAGTATCTTCAGCCCAAGAACCATGTTCCTTTTTGATGTTTGTGGGGGCCTGAATGTACTTACTTATGAAGAGGAGATAGATTTATGGTTGAAATAGATTGTCTTTGTCTTCACTAGGAGGAGGTTAGATAGATATCTATTCCCAGAAGGATTAGATGTCCTGGTCCAAATGGTGGTCAGTATTCAAAATATCTAAGCCATGTTGGCAAAATAAATGTGGTTACACTACTGGGGACAAATGACATTTTCCTGAGGAGTTCTGAGAGAACTCAAGGATGAGCTACGATAATGATGTCCCAGAAGTGAAAACTGCTACCATTCCTACTCTGCAGATTGCAAAGGTGAGCCACTTGAAAACAAACTAATTAATTAGTTATTAATTAGTTTTAAAAGTCTCCAGAGGAGGTGGTTCCTGGGAATTAGACTCAAGAATTCTCTATCTCATCTCTGGCCAACTAGCGGAATCTATAAAGAACAATGAGATTACTGAATTTTTAACTATAATTCTCTGAGAAGAAGCCACACTATTTCTGTGACAAGAAATCATGCCCAGACAATGCTTTGTTTTGAAGGCACCAATAAGGAATTAACTATATAATTTCCATGTTAACTCTTTGACAGCCTACCACTCCAAATTCAATTTCATGGGCTTTTGGCTATAATCTGTACAAGAAGAGTTCTGACAAAGATCCAGAACAAAGAAGACCAGGTGTAACTGAGCATTTCTCAGGATGTGGATGTGCATAAGGTGAATTGCCTAAGGGAGGAGTCCTCAATGTGATCTTAATATGTATATATACATATATATGGGTAGTTTGTCAATTACTGGAGAAGGCTTCTCACAGCAAAATCTCCAGAGTGTGCATTTCTGTTAGGAAAAACCCAAGCCAAAGTGGGTAGACTATCAAATACATTTACAAATCTATAATGTGGGTTACGCGTGACACATCGATAAAGAGTCTGAGTTATGTGTATAAAATCAATGAATCTGTGTAGTTATAAAAGAAGCAAGGAACTGGAAATACTTGTAAAGTACTTTTTTGGTTCAAAGTAATTTGTGTTTCCTTTCAGAGAAATTCAACTATTTATCTTTTATTATTTTCTGTCCTCCCTCTTCTTCTCCTTCTTCTTTCTTCTACTTTCTTCTTCCACCAAAAAATCAAAACAAAATGTAATATATATATAAACATATATTTTATATATATATTATAATGTCATATATATTATATATATAACATTTCAGGAAATAAGGGTAAGTCATGAGTTTACATTTGGAAACTCATATGCAGCTCTCATCACTGTGCCTCGGTGACACAAGAAGTTCAGCAGCAAAGTTTTATGTTTTCAGGACTCAGTTGACTGTCTTGATTATAAAGTCATATTTTGAAGTTGTTTTATGAAGCAAGAACTTATAAATGATATTATTATAAATAAAGTATAAATCTGACCAAATAAGGAAATTTCTATTTCATATGGGGACTACTTTATCAGTTTTTTCTTCGTTAATAAACTGGCATATCTCAGCAGTATATTTGGAATGGATGTGGACTTTTTCTGGGAATGATAATGTCTTGATCTGTGACGAAGATAAATGTATGTAATTTATTGCAAATATGTTTAAGTTTCATTTCATTGCATTATATTCTGTGAACATTTTTATCTAGCATTTAATTAAACATGATTTATACAAATTGAGGTTGGTTTCCATCTAGGTTGTTTGCAGTGTTAATGACAGTGCCAATAGCCTTCGCTGCTGAAAGAACTCCCATATTATACAAATACGTAAATGCTTCTGCATAATTTGCAACTGTTCTCTAAGCTTGTGTGTTACTGGGCGTGTACATATGCGGAAATGTTTTACTAACTTAGCTACTATATTAAAAAATATGCGTATCTCAAGATAATGTGTATATTTATGAATTTAGATTTAAGTAGTTTTTGAGTTTTAAAAACATTGAAAAATGCACATTTAAACAATGAAAAGGTCATTCTATCACAAATTGAGTGTGTCTACAAAGCATTTCCACTTCAGCAAATGCCATTCCAATTCATTCCACTTCATGTTAACCTCTGGGTAAAGGTGTTAACTGTTGATTTTTCAGAATTGGATGTCCTTAATTATAACTTGCTTTGCTGACAGTTTATAGATGGGACCTGATGAGCCTACAAGTGGAAGGTTTAAAGGTTGATTTGTCTCAATTAGATTTACACTCACATATTTTAATTACTACTTATTGTGTAAAGACTTGGAAGATTTAAGGAGGCAAAAAACGGCAGGGTCTTTCTATCATTAATAGAATGTATAATAATTCTTGATTGTTCTCACATTGGCTATGAGAACTTCCTTCTATTAACATTACAAATCAGCAAGAGCTGGGTTTGATTTTACTCATGATATATTTCAATCTTAAAATGAGAAAATGCATAGAGTCTCTTACAGGAGACTTAAAATATATGTTGTACCTATTAATATCAAATCTTGTGTGGGTTTCTGTCCCATCTTCCTTTATTCGTTTCTCAAGTCCATCTCACATATGGCTTCACTAGGTTCTTCTAAAGTAGAAGGGTGAAGGAAATACCCTCTCATCCTTCTCATCCTGCTCCAAATGTTCATTGCCAAAAAAATGAAACCAGGTTCCCTCAGCCTGTACTAAGGATGCATCATAATGTGGTCCATATCTACATTCTCTGATATGGGATTCTAGCACTCTCTTTCATCTTCTCTGCTCAAAATACTTTACTCCTGTACCTAAACACACCATCATATCATTAGCATTCTTCTTCAAAGTTGTGATTCATTCTGGCTCCCAGCTTGGAAACTGACCACCATCTATATCACATCCTTATTAATCTTAATGAAACTTTTTATTCTTGTCTAAGGTCAAATTACCTTTTGCTTATGTGGGTCCTTCAGACATGACCACTCAGTTTCCTCTCTCTAAGTATATATGAGAATAAATTTTCGCATCTAACTTTACAAATTATGGCAATGTTTTCTCTAAGATATGAAGACGTTAACCAGTGACATGTTCTCATCTAAAACAAATTGTAGTAGAGAAGATACAGATAAAGACATACTGGGCATGTTGCAAGGTAGCCAGACATTGTTATTGTCATACACTGAGTTGGCAGCAATAAGTAGCATGGAGATTTTCATGTGGCTTACAAAATTTAATGAAAATGGTTTGCGTGTTAGTCCAATATAAATATAGTTTAATATTAAGACTAAGTGAAATTTTGGTAAGAGCAAATAGACCTGAGTATTTTATTATATTTTTAAAAAGGAAAGAAATGACTTATACTCACCTTCTTTTCTTTCCCCTCCCTCCCTCCTTCCCTCCTTCCCCACCTCCCTCCCTCCCCCTCATCCATCCTTCATTTTTATACAGTTTCAGTATCAAATATTTAGGAGTCTATCTTACTTTTTTTTCCCCGAGACAGAGTCTAGCTCTGTCGCCCAGGCTGGAGTGCAGTGGCTCAGTCTCGGCTCACTGCAACCTCAGCCTCCTGGGTTTAAGCAATTATCTTGCCTCAGCCTCCTAAGTAGCTGGGATTATAGGCACACGCCACCACTCCCAGATAATTTTTGTATTTTTAGCAGAGACAGGGTTTCACCATGTTGGCCAGGCTGGTCTCGAACTACTGGCCTTGTGATCAGCCCGCTTTGGCCTTCCAAAGTGCTGGAATGACAGGTGTGAGCCACCGCTCCCGGCCGAGTCTCTCACACTTTACAGCATATAGATCCATCTTTTTAGAGATTAGCAGATTCTGATTTTATCCCATTATTTGAAGTTATGAGGTACTCAAATTATTTTTATTTTTTTCTGAACACAGTCATGAATTATCTCTATTCTTTTTTTTTTTAATTTATTTATTATTATTATTATACTTTAAGTTGTAGGGTACATGTGCATAACGTGCAGGTTTGTTACATATGTATACTTGTGCCATGTTGGTGTGCTGCACCCATCAACTCGTCATTTACATCAGGTATAACTCCCAATGCAATCCCTCCCCCCTCAGCCCTCCCCATGATAGGCCCCGGTGTGTGATGTTCCCCTTCCTGAGTCCAAGTGATCTCATTGTTCAGTTCCCACCTATGAGTGAGAACATGCGGTGTTTGCTTTTCTGTTCTTGTGATAGTTTGCTAAGAATGATGGTTTCCAGCTGCATCCATGTCCCTACAAAGGACACAAACTCATCCTTTTTGATGGCTGCATAGTATTCCATGGTGTATATGTGCCACATTTTCTTAATCCAATCTGTCACTGATGGACATTTGGGTTGATTCCAAGTCTTTGCTATTGTGAATAGTGCTGCAATAAACATACGTGTGCATGTGTCTTTATAGCAGCATAATTTATAATCCTTTGGGTATATACCCAGTAATGCGATGGCTGGGTCATATGGAACATCTAGTTCTAGATCCTTGAGGAATCGCCATACTGTTTTCCATAATGGTTGAACTAGTTTACAATCCCACCAACAGTGTAAAAGTGTTCCTATTTCTCCACATCCTCTCCAGCACCTGTTGTTTCCTGACTTTTTAATGATCGCCATTCTAACTGGTGTGAGATGGTATCTCATTGTGGTTTTGATTTGCATTTCTCTGATGGCCAGTGATGATGAGCATTTTTTCATGTGTCTGTTGGCTGTATGAATGTCTTCTTTTGAGAAATGTCTGTTCATATCCTTTGCCCACTTTTTGATGGGGTTGTTTGTTTTTTTCTTGTAAATTTGTTTGAGTTCTTTGTAGGTTCTGGATATTAGCCCTTTGTCAGATGAGTAGATTGCAAAAATTTTCTCCCATTCTGTAGGTTGCCTGTTCACTCTGATGGTAGTTTCTTTTGCTGTGCAGAAGCTCTTTAGTTTAATGAGATCCCATTTGTCAATTTTGGCTTTTGCTGCCGTTGCTTTTGGTGTTTTAGACATGAAGTCTTTGCCCATGCCTATGTCCTGAATGGTACTACCTAGGTTTTCCTCTAGGATTTTTATGGTATTAGGTCTAACATTTAAGTCTCTAATCCATCTTGAATTAATTTTCGTATAAGGAGTAAGGAAAGGATCCAGTTTCAGCTTTCTACTTATGGCTAGCCAATTTTCCCAGCACCATTTATTAAATAGGGAATCCTTTCCCCATTTCTTGTTTCTCTCAGGTTTGTCAAAGATCAGATGGCTGTAGATGTGTGGTATGATTTCTGAGGACTCTGTTCTGTTCCATTGGTCTATATCTCTCTTTTGGTACCAGTACCATGCTGTTTTGGTTACTGTAGCCTTGTAGTATAGTTTGAAGTCAGGTAGCGTGATGCCTCCAGCTTTGTTCTTTTGACTTAGGATTGTCTTGGAGATGTGGGCTCTTTTTTGGTTCCATATGAACTTTAAAGCAGTTCTTTCCAATTCTGTGAAGAAACTCATTGGTAGCTTGATGGGGATGGCATTGAATCTATAAATTACCTTGGGCAGTATGGCCATTTTCACGATATTGATTCTTCCTATCCATGAGCATGGTATGTTCTTCCATTTGTTTGTGTCCTCTTTGATTTCACTGAGCAGTGGTTTGTAGTTCTCCTTGAAGAGGTCCTTTACATCCCTTGTAAGTTGGATTCCTAGGTATTTTATTCTCTTTGAAGCAATTGTGAATGGAAGTTCATTCCTGATTTGGCTCTCTGTTTGTCTGTTACTGGTGTATAAGAATGCTTGTGATTTTTGCACATTAATTTTGTATCCTGAGACTTTGCTGAAGTTGCTTATCAGCTTAAGGAGATTTTGGGCTGAGACAATGGGGTTTTCTAAATATACAATCATGTCATCTGCAAACAGGGACAATTTGACTTCTTCTTTTCCTAACTGAATACCCTTGATTTCTTTCTCTTGCCTAATTGCCCTAGCCAGAACTTCCAACACTATGTTGAATAGGAGTGGTGAGAGAGGGCATCCCTGTCTTGTGCCAGTTTTCAAAGGAATTTTTCCAGTTTTTGCCCATTCAGTATGATATTGGCTGTGGGTTTGTCATAAATAGCTCTTATTATTTTGAGGTACGTTCCATCAATACCGAATTTATTGAGCGTTTTTAGCATAAAGGGCTGTTGAATTTTGTCAAAAGCTTTTTCTGCATCTATTGAGATAATCATGTGGTTCTTGTCTTTGGTTCTGTTTATATGCTGGATTATGTTTATTGATTTGCGAATGTTGAACCAGCCTTGCATCCCAGGGATGAAGCCCACTTGATCATGGTGGATAAGCTTTTTGATGTGTTGCTGAATCCGGTTTGCCAGTATTTTATTGAGGATTTTTGCATCGATGTTCATCAGGGATATTGGTCTAAGATTCTCTTTTTTTGTTGTGTCTCTGCCAGGCTTTGGTATCAGGATGATGCTGGCCTCATAAAATGAGTTAGGGAGGATTTCCTCTTTTTCTATTGATTGGAATAGTTTCAGAAGGAATGGTACCAACTCCTCCTTGTACCTCTGGTAGAATTCAGCTGTGAATCCATCTGGTACTGGACTTTTTTTGGTTGGTAGGCTATTAATTATTGCCTCAATTTCAGAGCCTGCTATTGGTCTATTCAGGGATGCAACTTCTTCCTGGTTTAGTCTTGGAAGAGTGTAAGTGTCCAGGAAATTATCCATTTCTTCTAGATTTTCCAGTTTATTTGCGTAGATGTGTTTATAGTATTCTCTGATCGTAGTTTGTATTTCTATGGGGTCGGTGGTGATATCCCCTTTATCATTTTAATTGCGTCGATTTGATTCTTCTCTCTTTTCTTCTTTATTAGTCTTGCTAGTGGTCTGTCAATTTTGTTGATCTTTTCAAAAAACCAACTCCTGGATTCATTGATTTTTTGGAGAGTTGTTTGTGTCTCTATCTCCTTCATTTCTGCTCTGATCTTAGTTATTTCTAGCCTTCTGCTAGCTTTTGAATGTGTTTGCTCTTGCCCTCTAGTTCTTTTAATTGCAATGTTAGAGTGTCAATTTTAGATCTTTCCTGCTTTCTCTTGTGGGCATTTAGTGCTATAAATTTCCCTCTACACACTGCTTTAAATGTGTCCCAGAGATTCTGGTATGTTGTATCTTTGTTCTCATTGGTTTCAAAGAACATCTTTATTTCTGCCTTCATTTCGTTATGTACCCAGTAGTCATTCAGGAGCAGGTTGTTCAGTTTCCATGTCGTTGAGCGGTTTTGATTGAGTTTCTTAGTCCTGAGTTCTAGTTTGATTGCACTGTGGTCTGAGAGACAGTTTGTTATAATTTCTGTTCTTGTACATTTGCTGAGGAGTGCTTTACTTCCAATTACGTGGTCGATTTTGGAGTAAGTACGATGTGGTGCTGAGAAGAATGTATATTCTGTTGATTTGGGGTGGAGAGTTCTATAGATATCTATTAGGTCTGCTTGCTGCAGAGATGAGTTCAATTCCTGGATATCCTTGTTAACTTTCTGTCTCGTTGATCTGTCTAATGTTGACAGTGGAGTGTTGAAGTCTCCCATTATTATTGTATGGGAGTCTAAGTCTCTTTGTAAGTCTCTAAGGACTTGCTTTATGAATCTGGGTGCTCCTGTATTGGGTGCATATATATTTAGGATAGTTAGCTCTTCCTGTTGAATTGATCCCTTTACCATTATGTAATGGCCTTCTTTGTCTCTTTTGATCTTTGATGGTTTAAAGTCTGTTTTATCAGAGACTAGTATTGCAACCCCCGCTTTTTTTTGTTCTCCATTGGCTTGGTAAATCTTCCTCCATCCCTTTATTTTGAGCCTATGTATGTCTCTGCGTGTGAGATGGGTCTCCTGAATACAGCAGACTGATGGGTCTTGACTCTTTATCCAGTTTGCCAGTCTGTGTCTTTTAATTGGAGCATTTAGTCCATTTACATTTAAGGTTAAGATTGTTATGTGTGCACTTGATCCTGCCATTATGATATTAACTGGTTATTTTGCTCGTTAGTTGATGCAGTTTCTTCCTAGCCTCGATGGTCTTTACATTTTGGCATGTTTTTGCAATGGCTGGTACCGGTTGTTCCTTTCCATGTTTAGTGCTTCCTTCAGGGTCTCTTGTAAGGCAGGCCTAGTGGTGACAAAATCTCTAAGCATTTGCTTATCTGTAAAGGATTTTATTTCTCCTTCACTTATGAAACTTAGTTTGGCTGGATATGAAATTCTGGGTTTAAAATTCTTTTCTTTAAGAATGTTGAATATTGGCCCCCACTCTTCTGGCTTGGAGAGTTTCTGCCGAGAGATCTGCTGTTAGTCTGATGGGCTTCCCTTTGTGGGTAACCCGACCTTTCTCTCTGGCTGCCCTTAAGATTTTTTCCTTCATTTCAACTTTGGTGAATCTGGCAATTATGTGTGTTGGAGTTGCTCTTCTCGAGGAGTATCTTTGTGGCGTTCTCTGTATTTCCTGGATTTGAATGTTGGCCTGCCCTACTAGGTTGGGGAAGTTCTCCTGGATGATATCCTGAAGAGTGTTTTCCAACTTGGTTCCATTTTCCCCCTCACTTTCAGGCACCCCAATCAGACGTAGATTTGGTCTTTTTACATAATCGAATTATCTCTATTCTTAAGCTGTGATTGTCAACCAGAAACCAAAAGGGCTACTTTTTGAGAGCAAGTTATCACCTAAGGAAATTTAGACCAGGCTTTCTACAGTGAACTTAGAATGAGCGGGTGAACAACTCTGCTTTCTGGAGGGGATACTAATTAGAAGACAAAATGTCAAAAGAAAGGGCAAAATTGAGATTTTCAAATACTTTTTTCCTTGTTTCCTTTTAGAAGTAATTTAATGATCATCTTGCTTTAAGCAACTGTAATAACCCAAGATTTCAGAACTACCATTTGATACATTATAGGGTATCAGAAGGCACATTACAAATCTGCAATAAAATTTTTTAAGATTAGGCACAGGACTATTTCTATTGTTCTGGTAGAAAGTTTGTCAGGAAACATTTATCGGGCCCCAGTAGTTGTCCAGATTGAGTGTGGTATTTTCAGGAATGCAAGGAACAGGGCAGGATAGGAACTTCGTTTGTGGAGCTCACTTTCTGACAAGGTGAAAGGGGCTAAAGGCACATAAACAGACAATTTCCAAGTCTGTAATACAGTTAAAAACAACAACAACAAACAGTTATGGAAATGAAAGCAGATAGGGAGCTCAACTGGAAAAGCTTATAGGATGAGGAAAAGATGGTGAGTGGTGCATGCTCTCCAGCTACTGCAGTAGCTCCCACAGAATCCAGCATGGTTCTGTGCCAAAAGGGAATGATTTGTGAGTATCTGTGATTGATATTTGATTGAATTAGTCGTTGTTTCTTTTATGTTTAAAATCATGTTTGTTTTCTCTGTTGTCCAAAATTAGCAAGGGAAGTAGTATAATTTGCTCAATATTTTATATTTCATGTGATTTTGCATCAGATATAATAGTAGCATATCAAAGGTAAGTCCCGTTAGTCTTCCTAACTTTAGAAATCCTTGAATGAGATTAGGAAGTGATCACCATTTACATTTATTATATTTTGCATTTAATGAGTTTTAGCTATTAACTCTAATTTGCTTCTCATCATATTCATCAAAGACGAACTATTTAGAAACTAAAACATCTCTGTCAGTTAGAATTTTAATGAATTAAGATGAAATGAGACAGTGTTAATTGGCAGTTGTTGCTGCAGGGGAGGTTTCTCGATCTTGTAAGTGAAACCAATTCATCTTTCCATCAGGGTTAATTTGTTTGATTTAATTCTAAGGATACACTGAATAGTTCCCCAAACTACTCATATTTATTTTCAGAATGGGAGAGTGGTTTAGTTCTGTTGGCCTTTCATCTGGATTCTGAATTTTATTTGAAATTTATTAAATTTAATGGTTAATAAATTGTTGGTTTTAAGCAGCATTTGTATTACTGACTAAACACACACACATGCCTGCACACACAAAGGAATAGCATT
The DNA here is from genome assembly GCF_037993035.2 of Macaca fascicularis. Lineage (NCBI taxonomy): Eukaryota > Metazoa > Chordata > Mammalia > Primates > Cercopithecidae > Macaca > Macaca fascicularis. Next base: position 88,082,455 of record NC_088380.1, on the reverse strand, counting down.
ACTAAGGCATTTGTATTTCAAATGTCTAAAACTTTCCAGTATCTAATTATTTTTTACCAATTCTCTTCCTCTGTCCTTTCTGTCTTCCTTAGACATAAATGAATGCGAAGTTGAGCCTTGCAAAAATGGTGGAATATGTACAGATCTTGTTGCCAACTATTCCTGCGAGTGCCCAGGCGAATTTATGGGAAGAAATTGTCAATACAGTAAGTATTCACGTGTGTGTGTGTGTGTGTGTGTGTATGCACACACACATATATGTATGCATATACATTTTTATGTACATCATCTACATTTATTTTGAAATTTGGGCCAAAATCAATATTATTTGCTTTCAGAGTGCATAATCCATTGAAATGGTACTTTTCATATTTGTGGTATGTTATTAATGCGTACATATTCTCTAGGATGTCTCACTTAGTGCACCATATGCATAGAAGTGGTATCTTGTGACCTGAAAAGAATGACAACATTGCCTCAGATACTCAAGTTACATGGATCCCATTTTGGTTTATGATTATGTATACGACCAAAATTTCTACCACCAGAGTGACACTTTGGTTCTGAGAGTAAATTCAGGGTGTTGAAACCAGATAGGGCACGCTGGCTCATGCCTGTAATCCCAGCACTTTTAGAGGCCTCAGTGGTAGGAGCCCAGGAGCTCAAGACCATGCTGGGCAACACAGTGAGACCCCATCTCTAAAAAAATGAAATAAAAATAAAATAAGTCAGTTAGCCTCTATTATAAATAAAAGGTAAAATAAAGGAGGATGCATTTGGGCTGTCCCACACACTAGCAAAAATGTTGCACACTATTTATTTGTCTTATTGGAAGCTGAAGAAAGTAGGGACTTGAAATGATGCATCAAATGACAGAGCAGTTATTTGCCTTAAGTGTTTACAAAGAGGCAGAAGGCACCACTCGCCTAAAAAAAAAAAAAAAAAAAAAAGGCTGGGAAAAAGTAGTAACGGGACTAAAGTCAATCGGATGGGGCCTAAGTGGGCCCAAACACATGTTCATAAGAATACTAATGATATAGCCTTATAATTATTGGACAGTTAGGGGAAAGTTCATACTACTACTGCTTTAATGTATATTGTATGATCTGAGCACCACAACATCATTACGCACATTCAGAATGTAGATGCAGATGAGACTTCAGATAAAGAAACTGAGACTCATGTGATGTTGTTTGCCCAAGCTTTCACAGATATTTAGTGACAGAAGTAATGCTTCAGATTTGTGATTCCCCATCCTCACTCAGTGTATTTTCCTCAAGATTGAGATACCTCTTTAAATAGAGAGGTATAATGTAAATGTGAATACATGACACGTCCATTCTTTATCACAGACACACACACATACCACATAGTTCTTTCTCTTCAGCCATAGTAAGAAATTTATTTCCCATTTTCTTTTTCTTTCTTTCTCTTCAGCCATGGTCTTTATAAAATAAAATAGGAAATATTGTTGAATAATTTGATATATAAATATATATAAATAAAATAATGATATAAAATGGGATACTCATTACTGTAGTCCTGACAAACTGCACAAAAATAATTAAACTCTGACTATCATAGAGAAATCTTGAATTGGAAAAAAAAAAAAAAAAAAAAAAACTTGCTAAACTTAAAGTAATTGAGGAAGGACATTGAGCCTGAGTTGATGAAGAAAGGTACAGGGCACAGAAGGAAGGAAAGGGAAGGCTGAGTAAGTAGGTTGACCATGCAACCAAATAGACCAATAGTAATCCAACCAACTAACCTAGAAACCTTCCCATAAAGCATTTAACTAACCACCCACCAAGTTAACTCAAGCTCAGGTTCAGCTCCTCTTTGGCCTGTCCCAGGCACAGCACTTGCATCCATTTTTGTTTCATGGAACTTGAAGATGGCTGCTCAGTCAACACTGGAAGTTGTGCTAAAGAGCACCTCCAAGATGTCTGTCAGTGAACATCTTATTAATATCATGATGAACAAAAAAACTGATGTCACTGACTATTTCACCTTCATTCAACAAAAATAGAGAATTAGTACCTGAATAGAGAACCTTCCAGGAAGGAACTTTAGCATAGTTTAAAACAATACCTGGATTACAGCATTTCTAGGAAGGGTTAGGCCACCTCTGACCCATAGGAGGCCTGATTAGGGGAACAATTGTGGGGGAGAAACCTTCCCATTTTCCTAAAGGAGGATTGAATGGGGGACATATCATAAGAACCCTGCCTAGGGATGAGTTTCACTGTGCAGTGAGGAACGAGCCTAAGAAGTGACACCTGAGGGTGTAGATGTCCTAGAAGAGGAGACCTAGAATGTGGAACTCTAGGGCATGGAGGAATTGGGAAACGGGTTGAGTGGATAGGCTGGGGATGAGGGGTTTATGAGACAGACAGTAAGGCTATGAAAGAGGGAGAAATGCTCCTGCCTGTCATTAGTTTGTGCCTTGTGTCTTCCAACCAGTTTTTCATGTTGTGTTTAATGAAAACTTTTACTTTTCTGTGAATTAGCTTTATATCTATATAATATTTATATTTAAATTCAGGCATCTCTTTGAAGATGCGTGTGATAGTGGCATGCCTCCCTTCAACTGTCATATGATCTGACATTCTAGCATTTCCTCTATTCTCTGTTCCCTGACAAGGAGATCAGAAAGAGTCACTTAGGGAGTTCCGTAAAATATATTCCTATCGGGTGTTTGCTTTTATTATATTAAATTTTAAAGACATATAACAAATTAAGGTTCTTTATTCTGCCTATTGTCTAGGTTTCTTAGGATATGGCTCTACTTTTTTCTGTAGTCTCTTAGAGTTTTTAGAAAATTTAGAGTAAAAAGGGACATTCTGACACACTGATGATTTATGCACATTGAGAACTTAGAGAATTCACTTACTGTGGGGTATATAGAAGCACATACAGGTTACAGGTGGTACCAGCTCTAAGCTGCTTGAAGGTAAGACCTTGGAAGTTGTTGACAATACATAGACGATAACTCCTGTGCTGGCGTCTACCCTGGAATATGATTGATAACCTTTCTTCTGGACTTTGTATCTTACATGTCCCAGAGGGTGGCCTTTCCCTCATTTTTTACCAGACTTTCAATTTTAAACTGTATATTAAGGTTGCCTTTGCCAATATTATTAAATGAAATATTTTCAAAACTATTGTCATACCACATTTCAAAAACTCAAATATATTTATTTTAAGTTAAGCAATTAAAAGCAAGATGTTTTTGTTGACATAGTACCTTAATAAATATTACAAAAATAACTGTGCATTATTTACTATAATGTATGTCTTTAATTAATTTAGCTATTAAGCACTTTTACTTTGTAAGGAACAAATTTATATCTAACTCCATTATGACCTGTTGCAAAATTATGTGGTAAAAATTATTATGCAAATTAATTACCTATTGAACATTTTCAGTAACAATGAAATTATTTCACATTAATAATGAACCTTTTAATACTAGGCAAAAAAAGTTTCCTGTACTTTTCAAGTGATTATCTTCTAATTATAGGGGAGTTAAGTCAATAATGCATATTTCTGATTTAAATAATTTCAGTTTAGACTTCTAGATGTGATTCATACAACGTATTTACTTTGGAAGATCTCACTTATTTTTTAGTTTTATTATTTATTTATTACCAGGTTTGGTTAAGTTTTATTATTGTTATATTTTACATGAAATTACGTTTGATATGTGAAAATCATTTAGATGTTCCTGTAGTATCTATCACAGTATTACAGCAATTCTTCTAATTAAAGTCCTAATTTAATTCCCTTGTTCAATTTATTTATTTATTTACTTATTTATTTATTTATTTATTTTGAGATGGAGTCTCTCTCTGTTGCCCAGGCTGGAGTGTAGTGGCACGATCTCAGTTCACTGCCTCCCGAGTTCAAGCGATTCTCCTGCCTCAGCCTCCCGAGTAGCTGGCACTACAGGCACGCACCGCCACGCCTGGCTTTTTTGTATTTTTAATAGAGATAGGGTTTCACCACTTTGGTCTGGTCTCAAACTCCTGACCTCAAATGATCCACTCACCTCGGCCTTCCAAAGTACTGCAATTACAGGCATGAGCCACCGTGCGCGGCCCCTCGTTCCTTTTCAATGTGATAAGCTCAAGTGTTCTGACAGTTACTTCCATAAACAGCTTGAAAAGAAAATGATGATGAATTGGAATGAGAAAACTGTTCTCATAAGAACAGATAAGTTTTGTCATATAAGTTTAACTGAACATGATGTTTAAACTAGATTAAGTGCAATGAAAAATAATAACACTCTAGTTAACTAATCTAAAAATAACTAGGATTGTTCTCATTTATTAGACTATGTGGCCCACAATACCTGTATACATTTCCCTCCTGGGTGTTTAAATATGACATTATTATATTTCAGGAATGGCACTCAAATTCATTTTTGTCACTGGCACTACTTTGGGAAAGTAAGATAGTTTTCAAGGGAGCTCTTATAATGCAACATCCACAAACAATTATGACAAACAAACAAACAATGACTTGGGTGATCTCAGAGGTTTTTACTAAAAATTAAAACTAAAATCTTCTAGTAAGGACTAAGTGATGTTTCCAAATATCATAATTACCCAGTTTTTGCAAATTTAATAAAATAATCTAGATAATTATATAGTCATTGAAGAATTCTGTGATATTATAAGGATATTAAAATAATACCTATGAATATATTTTGAAAGTGGTAAATTAATATTTTCTTAACTTCATTATTTGAGCAGCTTTAACTCTTTTAGCCATCATATAAATTAACTAGTATTTCCAAGCACATAAACATAGACAACATATACTGTGTGTGTGTGTATATATATAATATATATAAATAAAAAATATAGTTTTTATATATATATAATTATATGTATTGTTTTTTCTTTTTTTTTAAGACAGAGTCTCATTCTGTCTCCCAGGTGGCTAGAGTGCAGTGGAGCAATCTCGGCTCGCTGCAACCTCCACCTCCCAGGTTCAAGCAATTCTCTTGCCTCAGCCTCCCAAGTAGCTGGGATTACAGGTGCCTGCCACCATGCCCAGCTAATTTTTTTGTATTTTTGATAGAGATGGGGTTCCACCACATTGGCCAGGCTGGTCTCAAACTCTGGACCTCAGGAGATCTGCCCTCCTTAACTTCCCAAAGTGCTGGGATTACAAGTGTAAGCCACGATGCCCGGCCCCTATATTCTTTATTTTGATATCAATATGTACCACCAAGTATATTTGTTTAAGTACAGACTTATTCACTGAAAATTTCTAACATATTGTATAGATAAATACATGATGAGATTTGTATTTTTAAGCTCAGTATTTAATTATTGCTTTTTAAAAGACAAATTTGTAAATAATAACAGGCAAATCGCTTTTGTTTACTAAACTATATCTTTCCACCAATTCATATATGTTGACTTTACTATGTGTCAATCACCTTCCTAAGTATTTTAAATATTGATTTTTTAATCCTCTCAGCACTTTTTGTAGTAGGTACTCTTTATTACTGATTCCATTTTACAGAGCAGACTGAGCTATTGAGTAAGTAAATAATTTGCATAAATTGACCTGGCTAGTAAACTTCAGAACCTGGCCTTAATCCCAGGCATTGTGGTTGCAGAGCCTGCAGCCCTAAGCGTGATATGATCCTGTCTCTTGTAGGGTAAAGGGATGCTGTTATTAAATGCTACACATTAAAAACACTTACACTTGATGAGTGGCCTTGGCAGGTGACAACAGCGTAAGAGGAAAGAGTGCAGGCTTTGCATTCAAATAGAACTGGAAGTTTAAATATTTTCTGTTTGTAACTATATGTCCTGACAAGTACATTGCCCCTTCTGAACCTCAGATTTTTTATCTGCAAATGGAATTGATACTATCTTTTGATGTATATATATTGATGGGCAGATTAAAATTCATAGCATATGTAAAATACCTAATAAAACACCTAGGTCAATAAATGTTATAAATAAGGAAATAACTGCATAAATGTATACACATAGGATTTTTTTTAGTTATTTGAAAAAATAATACCTGTGTATCTCACCTTTTCTTTTGTCATAATGTTGTGTGATTTTAAGTTTTATTATTTATGCAAACAACTTGTCCTTCATTAGTAAATTAGTGTATGTCCTTGAGAACAAGCAGTGTAGATGTTAGGTATAATGCCTGCATACCATGTTTTACAGATACATAAATTTAAGAATTCCTGTGGCATTAATATAAGTTTAAATACATATTCTTTACCCAAAATCATTAGAGGAGATAGTTGCTGTGTTTTTTTATAAAAGGCTATCATAACATATGAACCACAAACACCCAATTTGATTTATCTCTTTGTATGTTTGCAATTATTGTAAGATGTCACTTTATTTGATCAGGTATCTTAGTGAATGACAAGCAAATGAATGTTTGCAGTAATTCTAGTGAATGACAAGAGGAGAATGAATAATTCCAGTATTTTCTAAAAAAGTGGTCAGAGATTATAGTTTTATATTATATAGCATGAAAATCCTACTCTTTCCTATCCAGATGTGACAAGACAAAAGGAAAACATAGAGAAATTCTGAAGTAAATTATTTTTTTAAAAGGGTCTATAAGGAAGTGAAAATTAGAATGAAAGCACACATAAGTTTTATGAGAAAACTGCCTAAGTCTGATGTTACAATATAGTGAATGTATTCAATTATATGATCAAATAAACTAGCCACAAATATTTACTGAGCTTTTCTTAGCATAACTGTGTATAAGGTTATAAGAACATACATGAATAAACTCATTCATTCAACAAATTGTATCACCCTCTAAAGCCAGGATAACAATGGTAATTGAAATGAATTTGGTTTCTACTATCATAGCATATACAGAATAATGACAGAGAAAAAAAGAAGTATGTATTTAATAATAAGACATGGTAAGTGCCATGAGGGCAAAAAAGAGGGAGCCTATGACAGGGAAGCCTTTTCTGTTTGGGGGATTTAGGAAAGTGACATTTAAGCTAAGACCTTAAGAATGTGTAGTATGTACTCAAATAGAAAGAGGAGGGGGTGGTGGAGATGAGAATTTTATAAAGAGAATGATAAATAAACAGATCCTTTGAGAATCCTCAGGAATAAACAGATCCTTGTTTATCCTCAAGAATAAACAGATCCTTTGTCTTTAAGAATCTTAATATTTAGTGGATGAGTTAAGAGTGTTATTTAACCAACATGTGATAGCACCTTTAGTACATCTTATCTTTTAGGCCTTAACAATAGAGTCATGAAATTTCAATTGGGGTTGTGATCTATCCATGCTAAACCATGTTTATATACTAAAAATTCATCTTATAAATATGTTTTTGTGCAACCATGAGGGATAAACATCAGAATATATTTTAACTTGTAAATGTAACAAGAAATCAAAGAGAAACTAAGAAAAATAAATATTTAATTTTAATCTTATAGTATTTCCTATAACAAATATCTGCTCTGTTGTAGAAATTTGAACAGGGTACTTTGGTAATGCTTTTGTCTTTGAAAGCATTGGCTATTTTAACTTAAGATTGTTCTACTTTGCTTGAAATACATAAAATAAAAATTAATCCAGAACTCCAGTGGGACAGGAAAAGGACAGTTTGCCTCAGGCTGGTACCTTTTGTGAACATTAAAAATAAATAAATAAAGGAGTTGACTATGGGTAAATCTGAGGAGCATAGCATTTAAAATCTACCTATAAACATATGGGATACATTTACAAATAACTGTAACCATATATACTTGAATACATACAATTATTTTAACTTAATTTCTCACTTCTTTTAAAACATGCTTTTGTGAGTTAAAAAGAAAATCCAGAACACTGCAAGTATATCAATAAAGAAAGAAATGATTTCAATGTTATTACAGGATGAAGTTTTTGAAACAATAAACACAAAAAAATTGACTCAATAACGAAAGCAAATTGGATTTTTTGTGTCTGACATGAAAGTTCTGTCTTCAGTCAGGTGCCTCTGGGTATATTTTCCAAATGTTACACAACAGTTTTGTACAGAATTATCACACTTTGAAGGTTCACCTACTGTACCTTAAAGCGATAATGTAGTAAAGAAAAGACAAACAAGTATCTGCAAAATGCTCAAATAGACCATGTAGGACTTGTTAAATACTTCCAACAAATTGAATCATATTCTCAATACCTGGCAGTTTTGTATTTAATTGCAAATAATTACTGAAACATTCAGTAAGACCTTTTTGTTTTCAAATTATTTCAACGTTCCCCTTATGTGCTAAACTGTATATGTCCAGGGATTATAATTTAGTTTTGTATTTATTCTCCAGGCTAAAACTTGCTCTTATATTTTCCAGTTCAAAGACAAAGAAAGATGAAGTACTCAGACATCAAGGGAGTTCGAGAACAGCATAACTTGATTTAGTTCTCATAAAATTTAGAACTGTAGTGGATGATTGAAACATATTGCATTTTTCTCAAACTGAAAATATCACTCTTTTCAGCTATCACTCCACCCCTCACCCTTACAAAAAGAGCAGAGGGAGAACCCAAATAAAATATATACAAAACAAAAAACCTCTCTGTTAGGAAACTACCAGTAAAGAAGTCATCCTGGGACTAGGAAGTTGGAACATTGCTAAAATGTAATTTGTGGGCCAGACAATATCTTCTACATGTTAATGCAGCATTCTTGGGTACTTAGGTGAAATTTGGGGCCTGACTGTCAGAGTGAGGCTCAATTGGTTATTTCACAATGGGGAAATTATAGCACAAACCACCGGGATTTCCGCTTTTATCACACTGCTAAACAGCAGAGATAAACTTTCTCAGAAGAGAAGAAAGAATATAGATGGTTCCTGATCTTTCACCAAATGTGCACAATTTTTCAAATGATGGCATGATTTCCTGAGCTCTCAAGGGTTTCAAATGGTTGCAATAAAACTTGACTGGCAACTATGGAGCTGAGTTTGGCAGTGACAGCAACAGCTAGTGTGGCCCTAGCCGCAGTTTTCAACTGAATCAGCACCCTTGGAAGTGATGGTTTCCAGCAGCATGTAAGACATAAAGCCAAATACATGTTTTGAGTTCCCATCTTCAAAGCAATCTTCTTCAACTGAAGAATGAGGGCACAGCAACCTTTTGCACTGCTTAGGCATATGGAATTTTAGGTGCAATTGGGATATCCTGATAAGATAGTACAGCTAGTTATCAAAAATGCAGATCGTAGTTAAGGGAAGGATTGTTAACAAAGATTCAGATTTATGGGTCAGATGAGAATGATAAAGTGATAAGATTAGATAGCATTGCAAAGGGAGAAAGTAAGAGAGTAAAAAGTATAAATGGCTAAGGAGAAAATTTAAATCAGGTAAAATAAGTTCTATTTGCAAAGGTACAAAAAAATAAAATAAAAGGATAATCCAAGAAACAGAAGAGGAATACAGACTTAGAGCAAGGAAAAGAGTGTTTCCATAATAGAAACTGGTCAAGAAAATATAGGCCTAAGAAAAGATACTTTTAATGTGGAGGCTAAAACCATTAATGGCCCTTACATAATTGTGTGGGTGTACAGAAGAATGCCAGATTGCAAGTGTTCCAGAATGAGCAGGTGCTGAGTAGAAAATAATAGCCACAGGCTGCTCCTCCCAGGTTATGGTGAACTCTACTTTAAGCATATCTTAAACCCCAGAGAACCATTAAGGTGACTAAAGACCTAAAAATAAATTTCATAATAGTTACCTTAATAGCTTTATCTGGTCAATAACACACGTTCTTTTTAGAGCTCCAAAGGGAATGGAAACATAAAGTATCCAACTTAAAAATAAATTGAACTTGAGGAATATGGTTCTATAAAAAGGAGAGCCAGAGCAAAGTCAGTAAATCCAATACTAAAATTCAAGGAAAACAGGAGCAGGGACAGAAAATAAACTATTCTGACAAGAAAAATGGATAGAACTATAGTTATATAAGGAAGCCTATAAATACTCAGCACTATTATCTAACTACGAAACACTGAAAAATTGAAACCGCAGCTCTTAGCTCTGAAAAATCCAGAGATATTTGTGGTGGTTTGGTGAAAAGAAAATCCGCTTTATATTTTCTCTGGTACACTTGGGCAGACACAAGTTTGTAAACATCCCTGAAATGACAATTTGATATATAAATGTTGCCTCATACTCATTTAACAGTAACTTAATAATGCTATTTCCTTTTCCAATAGAATTATTTCTGGATTCTACCACTGTTAATAGTTTTCAGAACCTTAGCACTTTCCTACAAGGATTAATATAAGGGCATTCTCAGTCCCACTCTGTAAGTGCTTAATGCAAGGTTATTAACCCTAGGTAAGGACCACAAACGATAGGTAGACAGAAGTGTCCTTTGATGAGAAAACAAAAATCATCTGTTTATTTGTATTAATAGATGACTGAAATTTAAAATTTTCATCAATTACAAATATAGGCAACAACCAATCATAGTGTTAGCAGTACCTATGATTTTTGTCACTAATAGAAATGACAGATATTTTCATTTCACATAATACGTCACAAATGTAAAATATCACTGACATTTTTCACTAATATGAAACTACAGATCTGCTACTACTTATTTAATGTATTAATAGATCAGCATATACACTGATAAGTCACATATTTTTAAATATTTTGATGATTGCCTTCAATTTCTTTGTATTTCATTTTATATGTTTGAAGGCATTATTCTGAGAAGGGTCTTTAGGCTTCACCAAACTGACAAAAAGGTCCATACTATAAAAAAGGTTTAGGCCGGGCGCGGTGGCTCAAGCCTGTAATCCCAGCACTTTGGGAGGCCGCGATGGGCGGATCACGAGGTCAGGAGATGGAGAACATCCTGGCTAACCCGGTGAAACCCCGTCTCTACTAAAAATACAAGAAAATTAGCCGGGTGAGGTGGCGGGCGCCTGTAGTCCCAGCTACTTGGGAGGCTGAGGCAGGAGAATGGCGTGAAACCGGCGGGGCGGAGCTTGCAGTGAGCCGAGATCGCGCCACTGCACTCCAGCCTGGGGCACAGCAAGACTCCGTCTCAAAAAAAAAAAAAAAAAAAGGTTTAGAAACCTGAGTTAATGGTTTATCTGTTTCAAAAGACATTTTCTCCCAAAATAATGTGGGTGAAGGTTTTGGAGATAAAAGCTGTCAATGAGTCATTTTCATTGAATGTCCAGTCCTGGCCTTTCTGCTGAATTTTGTTCTCTAGCTCCATGATAAAAACATGTAAGTCAAATAGCAGATGATGAAATTGTAAGCAATATTTTTGTCATTGTATTCACAGAGGTCTTACTAGCAGGGTTGAACTTTTATTGAATTCATTCCTGCTTCTCCTTAACTGTGCAGATTTAGACACTTAGTAACCTAGAGAGAGATGATGTATTCTAAATTACCTGCCCTGTGGACACTAACCCACATTTAAAAGACAAAGGAAAAGAGGTAAACTAAAGAGCAACCACCACCTCTTCATCCCCACATCCTCTTCCCCATCACCTGCTGCTCAGGGGCTGCTATCTGAAATTGAGCATATTCAACTGAACCTTTTCAGTCTCCTTAAAACTGATTAGTATCCATGTAAAATTTCATAATCAATTTAGTTATTTGGTTTTCCAATACCTTATACACCGTCACTTTAGAATAATGCAGCTGGTATAAGAGTTCACCAAAACACACCAGTTGTTCAGAATCATAGGATTATGTATAAAGTAATGGGGATCACTCAGTACTTGGGGCAGGGGGAGGGAGAAAGTCTGCCTGTTAACTTAGTGAAATTTCTAGTTAATGTGAACATCAGTTTCAAAGCATCAAGGTACTGTCAGTAAACACATTCTTAATTATGTTTTTTAATTTAGTTCCATTCTTGTATCAGAGTGCACTCACACCTAGAGTTATTTAAGGAAGTGTATGTTTCACGGACATATATGACACTATCATCTACTTGACCTTCTTTGTTTAAGGAAGTTAAGCTTTCACAGACTTCTGGCTGTCAAACTGGAATTTTAAAACAATGGAAATGACTTATCTAAAAACTTACACAATTTGCAAAATGGCTGTGGCAATAACATCATGCAAGTGATGAGACCAACATCAAAATAACTGACACACGATCCCTGATATTAAGTCACTTGAAATATTGCTCTGACATACATTTATCTAGTATTTTTGATTCCAAGAAAACAGACCCACTCAGTTTACCTCTAACATGAGGACTATTTTTAAGTTTGTATGTTAACCACATTATGATGAAGGCTTACATACTACTTGAGTTTCTGCCTCGCTTTCTCATTCTCATTCGCATTATTCCTATTTGTAGATCCCACCGTCTTTTAGAACTTTTGCTTCTTTCTGTTTTTACTCTGCTTCCTTGTCTGCATGAGTGATGAATTTAAATTTAATAATATTCCTCATCTTAATTAATAATAAGTAGTTCAAAGGATTGTGCATGAAAAGGTTAACACCAAAAAAGCAGTCAGTTTATAAGTGTTCCTGAGAAAGAAAACAATTCATTTAGTATTATTCAAATGTTCTACATAGTATAGGAAAATATTATCTATTTATACACATTTAACCTTTTGAGTAGTCAGGAAGATTTTATCACAGGAGCTTTGGTGAATTCATTCATTATGCAAAACACTACAAAAGTTCCCACAAAGCTGTTATTAACTGTGTCCTAGTATTTGGTCTAATCACAAAAAGTAAAACTATTTTTTTATGTTCCTTGGGTAGCAGTATTATTAACCTAACAATATTGCAAAGTAATACATAAAATTCTGTCCAATGAAGTTGATAAGCCAATATGATAAGAATAAAGTATTTTTTCTAATGCACAATTATCTACCAAGTAATTTCTAGTGGACATCTCTGTGCCACTTAGCAGGGGGAAATAACATCTCCCATAGAGTTTTCACTTGGAGAACTGTTGACATTTCATCACTTGGAGAACTGTTGACATTTCACTTGTTTTGAACGGCCCATTAATATTTTCTTAAACATTGTTTTCTGATTACAAAAGTATTCCATATCTGAACAGGAATATTTGGGAACCACAAAATTGTTTAGTTTTATTTCATTCTAAAATGGAGTTCATTTAATCAACACACGTAACGTACCATCAGAGGCTATGCATATAATGTTTACATATTGTTACTTGGTTCTTTCTACAGTGTGTCTTCCCTTATATCTGGTTGGCCAAATCCCTTTTCAGATCTAAAGTTTGTCAATGAAACAGACATTATTTCTTCAGTGTACTTACTTTTCTCCTTGGTAACACCTAAAATACCTGCATGAGTATTTTATGCATACCTGGATAAGTTGGGCATTTGATAATTTCAGGCAGTTGAGTGACTAAGATTTCTTTGAGTTTAATAAGAATTCATTAGGGAGAAAGTTACCTAAGTTATCTATTTTGGTTGGTGTAAAATTGGGAAGCAGATGATCACTTGTTTAAACATAATGAACAGGCAACTGGATACATTTAATCCAAGTTTAAACTGAATTTTATAAAAGAAAAAATAGCAGAAAATTGCATAGTATTGGTCTTATACTTTTGAACAATATGTAAGTAAAAATGAACTATTGTTTTTCACTCTAGTCACACCTCCACTACTTCCAAGAATATGACAGTACATACAGTTTTTGAAATTTTAGGAGCTGGATAGACAAGTAAATTGTCTACAAGGCTGCTTTTATTACTTGCTGAGGTTTTTTTGTTGTTATTGTTGTTTTTTTTTTTAGTATTCTACCTTAACAATAAAGTACTAGAGAGAAGTAAATACCTATAAAAGTCATATTTCAGTTAATAATTCATGTGATTAATTAGTCATGCTTTTGAGAAATGGGAGTTAAAACTAACTTTTCAAATGATTGCAAAGTGTGTGGAGTAAACATAATCAATCAATTGATTTAATTTACTCAATTTACTTTCTAATCTGTTGGCAGAGATAGTGAACGTTGGCTCTACATTAAAATGAATATGATAGAAAAGAGAAATATACATTGAAAATCCAAGTTTATGCATATATGAATGTTTAATTGGTATTTTGCTTATTCATTCTAAGGATTGTTGTGTACATACATAAAACACAAGACTATTAGAAACAAATTTAACCGCAACAACAAAAACAATCTGTGGTTGGGACACAAAGTTCTTGATAAAGTAATGATAAAAATTTTGAAATTTATACATAAACTTTTACCTTTTAATGCTAAATCAGACTAATGTCATAATTGCCCAGATGCTAGTTTCATGTTTGAAGATGTTAGCATTGAAAATTTATCCTGAGGCATTTTATCCTGAGGCACAATTTATCCTGAGGCATTTTCTTAAACAGAGAAGAATGCACTATACCATAATAGGCTTTCTTAAAAGAGGAAATGTGAACATAGTTAATATTGTAGAGAGAAAATACACAGTGAGAGAAAGGAAAAATAAGGCCATAGAAGTTCTTGAGGTAGGCAGTTCAGCATGTTCCATGTCTACGGATGTCTCATTATAAAATTATTCTGACTTTAGTTTCTAATAAACTGCTTCAGCTGGAAAATCACTTTCAATCTTATAAAACAAAAGCATTAAACGTTATACTTCTGCTTTGCACAAGGAAGAGGCTCAGTAAATATCAGTTAAATGTTGAATGAATAACAGTCTATGTTGAACCTTTAGTCCAAAAGCCACAGCAGAACAACGGTGATGGAGAACACAAAGTGAGTTAGATCACTGTTCTACATCTTTATAAACATGACATCTAAGTGCCCTGCTCATTATTTTTTATAGTTTCTCTGCACTCCTTATGGCATATGCAGCAAACAGAACACCTCCACCGCATCATGTTACAATGTTTATCATGACCCGTTGGTAATAGATGTACCTGGGTTCAAATCCTGGCTCTAAGACTTTAGGGGATTTACTTAACCTCTCTGAGTCTCAATTGCCTCAATTACAATTGGAAATAAAGATACTCTTCATGGGGTTGTTTTAAGGCCAAAATGCCTGACATATTTTTCTCTGCAGTAAGTATGTGCAGGCTTCATTTGTATATTTTAGGAAGGCCTGTGAGAGAAAAGATAAATCCATACCTTTGGAAGGGGAGCAGGAAAGAGGTATGGATGGTTCACCTAAATAAAGGAATCAGCACGTTTGGATATTACTTGTCTTAGTTTCAGAAGACAAAGATATTAGATGAGGAGATATACCAGAGTGAAGTGCACTTGAGGTGAGAATGGGTAAAATGCTACAAGAGTTTGCATTGCAAGGTAGGGAACCACCCTAGAGGGAGATACTGTCTGCTGTGTTCACCTCAATTAAATTGATCAATGATGTTTTTGAGCAGCTGTTACTTCCAGGCACTTTAGAAGATGCAAGGGATGGGCCCGTTTATCGGACAGGACCCAGATATAACCGTTGTTTGGAAGAATTTATAATCTAATGTGGAAGACAAATTTATAAATATATAAATGCCCATTAAAGGTATACTTAAATGCCAAGTGCTGTGATACACATATGCTTAGAGTCTTTTTGTACCCCAGGATTGGCACAATTAACTCAGTTTGGGGGAACGCTGGGACAGGGAAGAAAAGGACAGAGGCGTGAGCTGCAAAAATATTTCCTACACTGTCATCTAAATAAAATTCAGTCTAAGGTTTGCAGTTTGATATTGCTAGAAGGTAAATTTCAAGCAGCCAAGAAGATGACCTTTTTTTTCTGACCAATGGGAACCTATTGAATATTGAATATATATATATATATATGTGTGTGTGTGTGTGTGTGTGTGTGTGTGTGTGTGTATCTTCTAAGATGGTGAACTGGTCAGATAATTGGGAAGTTTATTCTGAGTGCAGTGTATAGGATCAATAAAGGGGACTCCATTAAGAAGAAGGAGGCAGTAGTACAGGCAGTGAGATTCGGGGCTACAACAGAATTGGCTAGATGAGAAAAGAGGACAAATAGGAGAATGAGTTAAGCAGTCAAATTAGCACATAATTTAATAGCTGATATAACTAATACCATTTATTCACAACTTCACTTAAAATATTAATTTTTGTTGTTTTAAAATCTTTTCCAGATAGAAACTTCTGAATTAGTTATCAGTATTTTGACTTCTCACTTTCAGCAACTATGTAGATAGTAATGAAACAAAGTTGGAAGGGTTAGACCCAGACTCGTAAGGATTGCTCAGCATATGTACACCAGAGTATAATCACTAGAGAAGATCCACCTCCTTAATGAACTAATGGTACAGATACCGTATACTGTATACTATAGACAATAGCACAATAAAATTCTAAATCATTAAAAGAGCCTGATTTACTTTTCATTTTGTAGTAGTCCCCTCCCTACTGTCACTGTTACCCATTGGTATATATGAATGCAGACTCAGTGGCAATCTTTCTACTGAAATTACAGATCTTTTAGGAACACAGATGTTTAGTGTTATTGTTATTCCTTTTTATATTTGTTAACTTAGTGCTTAACATTTCTAACCCCTAACAGGCTTCAGAGTGTGCAGTCAAACCTTAAAAAGATCGTACTCGACCCGTGTCTTTATGAAAAAGAGACCTGTATAAGGACATTTTGGTTTCATGTGATTAAACTATCTTTGTTTTCTAATGCTACTGATACACTTTCAAAATGCTGACTTCCAGTCAGGATGACATTTGGATATACCCAAGAACAAAACTAATGGAAAGGAAGGTTAGGAGTTTCTAATTTTATTTATAAAACAGAATTTTTAGTCATGGACAAGTAATTAATAATGACAATGGAAAAACTGCTCTTTTTAGATGATTTTCGTGCCACGGCATCTGTGTCATCTGAAGGAGTAAGGAAACAGAGTCCTAAACTCCAGGCGTTACATTAACAATCTTTATAAAAATGATAAAATATTTAAAGTAGTATTTTATCAAGCTTCCTTTCATCTGTCTCCTCTTCAACCACTAGTCAGCCAAGTGCTAGGCAATGCTGAGGTTGATGACTGGAGAAGGAAGATGCAAATATAGTAAGAATAATCACTCCATTCTTTAGATTTTAAGTGGATATTGCTACCCGCTTGACTTCTGTATCAAAATATAAGCCACACTCCTATAAATAAAACAAAAAAAAACAGAATATTTTATTGGACCACCTGAAATTTCTTATCATGTGCTTTTGACAACTCTTGTGCAAAGGTGTGCAATCCCTGAATTTACCATACTTTTTTTTTCTGAAAAAAGTATGATACTTCATAAGAAACCAATAGTTATGCATAGTTTTTTTAAAAATCTCAAAAACAGATTATGAAAAGAGTTGGCTGGGTACCACGGGGCATTTTGTGAATTTTTTTCCCAAGATATCCCCTTTATGTCCTTAGAAATTGGAAACAATGAATATTAACATTCTTCTCAAATTGATTGGAAATATAAGTCATGATGAAACAAACAAACAAAAAAAGGATATGCCGAAGATACAGAAATCAGGTATTATTCAATTTGGGGGGAAATGGTTTGTTACTTTACTCTCATTTATGGACTTCAGGAAATGAGATTTCTTTGATTGGTCCAACAAAACTGCCAGCAGGTAAAACTTTATCTCCGTTTATCCTAAAGATAAGATTACTCAGATATTAAATTGGGGGGAAAAACTCGATTATAAAAGTGCTTTTCAGAGTTGTAATCTGGTTTATCAAAGTGTTAATATGAAAGTTTTCCACAGGACATCCTCATTTTGCACCACAATGAAGAAAAGTGCTTGACAGACCCAGACCTATTTTAAACTAAGATGATTTAATTAGTTATTTTTATTTCCAGTGAGTCTGGCAATATACTGTGGGGAATCATTTCATTTCCATTCATTACAAGAAGCCATAGTTTATATTTCCCCCAGGCAAAGATTTTTATCTGACAATTTGAATGCTTTGGTGACAGAAATATCTGATGATAAATATGGTATTAAGGAGATGCCAAGTGGCGTGATAGTTTGAATCATTTTCAGTAACAGCTCATGATTAATAATTGTGCTTATGTATGTATTCAATTATTGAATAACGTTTTGCATGGAAAATGGGAGTAGATGTTCTACTCCATTTTTATTTCTGTGAAAAAAAAAAACGAATGCATGTAAAACATGGCTGAACTGGTAGCAGATGTTTAAAACACGTGTCTCCAGGTAGTAAAAGAGGTCAGTCTCCTCCAACTACGACTTTTTAATCTCTTATTTTTGTTTTATTACAGTAAAACAACAACAATGTAAAAGCTACCATTTCCTGAAGGCATGTTTGTTGCCGTATAGTTTACTATGTGCTAACCATGTATTATTTCAAACTTATGAAACAAACCCATAAGATGGGTGTTACTCTCCCTGGAATACACATGATTAACCAGCACAGTTCCCATACTTTGCTGTATATTGGTATCACTGTGAACTTTAAAAATATATATGTCTGGCTCGTACCCCAAGGCATTCTAATTTAATTGGTACTGTATGAGATGTGACCTGGCATTGGAATTTTTAAAAGCTTCCTGTGTAATCCTAATGTGCATCAAAATGTGTACACTACTGGATTAATCTGGAGCTGCTGAAAGATTAAGCAATTTCCCCAAAGCCACATAGCTGTTAAGTGGTGGGGTAGAAATTCCAACTCAAAACTTTCTGGCATCACAACTCAAATGCTTCCATGAAGTAGGACACACTTTTTCTTTAGGGTTCTGTTCAGAATAGAGACTTTTGCACCTGTATTTGCCTTCATGTCCTTAACCAAAATTGCAATGAGGGACAGTTTTGATAAACTGATATAATAGAAAGTTTGTGAAGACTCAATAAGGTGCTTTGTGTATATTATAAGTTACCACTATACTATACTGGTTACCATAGTTGTTTCCCAGTTAAATTACCTGCATTTGTAAATTGTATGATCTGATGAAGTTGTACACCTATAAATTAATCTAATTAATCTATAAATATAAACTGTATGATTCTGTTTTCTTTTTATCTTTTTATCTATGCAGCTTTAGTTAGCTGAGCTGATAACTTTTCAAAATATGAAAGCACTAAGGACATATTATCATAACCCCTTGCCTGAGCAATTTTTAGCTCACTCACATAATCTTTCCTTTTTTTTTTTTTTTTTTTTGTAGTTTAAGAGGATTTTAGTAATTAAAGAAATATGTTAAACTAATGAGATACTTTCTTACTAATGTAAGGTAAAATTTACATTTCTGGTTTGCTTTGTGTATTTTTATGCAATTGATCTTCCCTTTATATTAAAAGAAGAACTATATGCTGCTGTATCCATAAGACTATTAAGTTAAAAAATATCCATTTACTGGTTTTTGAAGCACTGTACTAAAAAGAATGATTTCTAAGAAAATCCAGTCACTGTTCTCATTTGTACAGAATTTTTAAGAAATGAAATTAATTCTGTTATTTTCATTTTGTGATAATGAATATGCATCATTTTATGTTTGTGACTTTATAGTCCCTACCTAGTTCCTGGTTCATCCCATAAATTAACATACTAGAGTGGTGACTTAGCCAACATTTGTAGAATGAAAATTTCTGGAGAAATTAGTCTTTTTTATAAAGCCAAAATGAAAAAAAAAAAAAAAAAAAAAAAAGTATTAAGTCCTCTTTTCTTTAAAAGCTTAAGGGAAGCAGGTAATTCTATTTTTGGCTGTTTTTTTTCAAAATTTACTGCTTCATAATGGACAAGCATAGGATTATTTAAAACTTTGTATTTGTCATATGTTTTTAATATGTTTATAAGAAGTATATTTATTTACTTAATCACCAAACCCTATAGCAATAAAGTATTCTGCTGCAACATTTTAGAAAATACTAATTTATCCCATTATGGATAGTTTGTTGAACACTGCTAATATTCCATACCCATTTCAGCAGCTAAAGATTTAAATCTAGATTTAATATTTTTAAATAGTTTCACTTGTCTAAAATGTATGTATGTATGTATTATTGGGTAGTATTAGCAAATTCTGTATATTGTTTTTACTACAAATATTGTTCAACAAAAATAAGCATTTAACCCGGATACTATATAATGTCAGCATATACTTTGTTGTTACATATAATAAATTTGAAAAGAAACAGAAGTCAACTTTCCTATTTCAATGGGCTGATCCATATTCATTCCAGTATGAATCTCTATTGAATAAGAGATAATGTATGAAAAGCTGGCTTAGCTTCAACAGGTTTATAATAAAATTGTTACTCGATTAAATCCTTCTAGATATATTTTTATAAGACTAGTAAAGCATCCTTTGTTTTAGTAGCTTTACATTTGTTATGTTTAAAGTTCTATGTTGAATTATTCCTTTCAGGATTACCAAAGCCACTGTAAATACAATATTTAAAACACTTGTGGCAATTTTATTTGTAGGAAGGTTCAGTTAGTAAATGCATATTATCAAGAATTCATCCTCTATTTTAACTTTATACTGGAAATGCTGGCAATTTATTTTTTTAATTTGGAAAGACGAAACACAGCACAGCTGAGGTTGTGACTTTGAGAGCAGGCTTGGAAATTAATTGCAGGAATGTTTAGGTCCCTGACCCAATCCTATTACTTCTCTGATTATGCAGGTATGACCTATTATCTTCTAAATGAAAAAGACGTTCTTACATTTTTAAAAGTAAATGCATAATATAGATGTCTGTAGAATTCAAATGAACAAATCATCTACTATACTTTCCTAGGCTCCATTTTGCTCTCTGTCATTTCTTCCACAACTTTTCAAAGGGTACTAATATCAGAGAAAGCTCAGTATGTCTTTTTTTGGCACCCTCAATGGCCTCCTGTTTCATCTCTTGGATTTTTTTTTTTTTTGACCTCTGGAACACTAAGATTTCATACTTGACCTAAATTAACATCCGGTGTGAAGAAAAGATAACTACATTTTACAGAAAACGAAATAACTAGATATAGCTGGTAACTGGGTTTGGAACTATGATTTATCTCTCAAATAAAAATCAGTGCCTGACACGGCAGTAATATTGCTTTATAACCAAACATCAAAGGCCTTAGGGCACTTAGCTTGATGTGCATTTGCCAAAAAATCTTAAAACATATAAATAACTTAAAAGCGTGGGAATCTGTCTTCTACACAACACTGTTTGAATATTAACGTTTTGTATTTGACTCACGTTACTTCAAGCAACTCAGTCCCTCTTTTAGCTTTTTAACCTTAACATTATACCCTTCTTAGCTCTTTCCTATGTAGATATATGTTTTGTCAGAAAGCAAGAACAGGTGTACAGCTACAGGTTTTTGAATTTCAGGCTTTTGAATTTACAGACAAATGTCTCATCAATCCACATAGTTTTTACCACTTGAAAAATCCAAATACTCTTCCATTTTAAAAGAATGCAACTTAAGCAAACTACCGTGAACTTTTCTGTTGTCCTACAGCAGAACTGTTTACTGTGATAAGAGGATAATCATCTTAGATTTTGTCAACTTTTGTGAATTATCTCAATAAGAATTTGGGCCTTTGAATGCTAGAGTCCATAGGCTCTACTATTTAAATAATAACCATTATTCTGCATCAATATGCTCACAAATCAGTTTGAGAAATATTAATAGACAATTTTTTATTATAGTTTAGTTTATTCATGGGCTTCATTTTTCCTGAATTGAAAACAATTAATTTAAACTGATAATATATCATAATTGGCTTGAGATAACACACAATGTGAAGAAAACATAGCCACATTTTGAAGGAAATCGCTAGATGGCTGATAATTGCATTTGTGACTTTATAAATGTGGTTTTCATTCCAAACATAGTATTTTCCCTACCTCCAAGAGCTGATGCTTATATATTTTTAAGCCTGCCAGTGAAGAAAGCATTTCTGATTTTAACACCCTCCCTGTATGTTGAATCCTTATAGTGATAATATCTACATTCAGAGGACTAATCCACTTTCAAAAAAGAAAGAAAAGTAATTCCAAAAAGCAATGATTTGTTTTAGTTTACTTTAACCTGTAATATTGAGAACTACCCATTTGTAAGCACTGTGCTAAGTGCTTTGAAAACCTAAATAATGCAAAAGGCATCGTCTCTACCTGTAAGAAGCGTATTATCTCAGAGGAAAAAAAAAAAGAAGCACAAATTGCTGTTCCTCTTCATTTAACCTGGACACCTTCTGAGCTTTCAGTATGGAAAATAATAGAATACAGGTCCTAATAAAATTGAGAGAATGTTTTCCCAGCAAAATATCACAGAATCACAATATTCACAATTGTGAGGAAAATTAGCATTTATCTAAGCTATGCTGCCCATCTGATAGGAAGAAACAGCCTTTTCTTTAAAGTACACATGCATTTTATATGGAATCCAAGTAAGTTTAACTAATTTTTGAAAACAATATTGAGTATTTCTTAATTACTGGTTTTCCTAAGGAAGTTTACTGTGACTGTATGTAATGTTTATACCCTGATACAAAGACGCAATCGCTCAGTGTGGAGAGAGACTAACCTCACCAAGTGGAATTTTCATTCTCATTCCTTTGACGATGATTATTCTCAGTGTCATGACCAGAGGCTGACACCCAAGGGGTACTCTGCAGGAGTCTGGGAATGAGTAAGTGAATCTAAGGCTGTGTGGTGCATGTTCACCTTCACATTCTCACTCTGTATCTGGGAAACTTTTTGGCCATTTCCCCATCTCCTACAGCTGAACTGGAATATTCAGGCCCTGTTCCTGAATCACCCTTTCTTAAACTTTCCATTTTCACTCCATCCCTTGCCCTCTTTCTTCTGATACAACTTCCTAACACACCAGAAAAATGATAGCCTTGAGCGAAATCAAATCAAATGCATGGGGGGCTTAGCTGACAAGACTCATTAAAAAAAAACAAAACAAACCAACAAAAAAAAAAAACACAAAAAACCTTTAGGGTTCCTATTAACCCTCAGTTCACAGCATGAGAAAGAGTGACTTTGGTCCCTCCCTCACCAATTAAAGCCTGGTCTCAAGACAACTCTAAAATAAAACAAATGCTAGGAATAAAAGAAAGGCTGTGGTCCAAGTGGCACAGAGGAAAGCTTATATTTGAATCAGCATTAATTTCTGCAGTACTGGAGGTCATCACTAATCCATTCACCAGTCCTTGCATTCAGCACAAATATCACACTATACTAAGCACAGCAGAGGACTCACTCGTATAAGATGAGATGCTTGGAGAAAGGGAGGACTGGAGATGTTTAAAGGAGATTTGTTTCTTACATGGCTTTAATTTGAAATCCTTTCATTCTGAAGATGTCTGGATATTGAGATAGAACAAATGAAAGCAGTACATTCCTGTTACGGATTCAGCTGTGCATCTCACTTATTTGAAAGGCTTAATCAGCACACTCAGGAACAAGATGTGAGACATTTTGAGGCACTGCTTACTTGTCAGCTGCAAGATCAATAAAATGCAGAAGCCATTCTTTGCCGCACTCCAGAGAATGAGTTTGCAGAGTGAGAAGGACTCCACTTTGAAGCTATTTTATTCACATCCCACTTGGCCAAAGCAGAAAAGTAGCTCTGGGGAGGCACTTGAAGTTTGGCCCCAGCTAGCCCAGCTGCTCCTGCAAAACCTGCCAGGTGACTCACTTGCTCAGTATTAGTCTGAACAGCAGGGTGTCAGGTCAGAAGGCATTTCCAGTCTACTCAGACAATTCAGGCAATGTAGTTATTTTAAATGACTACGTAAAAGATGCCTGAAATCCTCTGGTAGCCAATGTTGAATGGACTCATTAATTTAGGATTATTGTTGTACCTGACAAAAGCAAGCACAATACCAAGGATGCATAAACACAGATCTTCCAGACAGGAAATGCAGACTACCATATTCTACTACCATATTCTATTTTTGTATTCAGCATTGATCGAATTGCCACTATGCCCTCTCTAGAGGTAACAATGGGGAATTTCAGAAATACCTGGTAATGCTGTGTGGCACCGATTTGAAAGAGAAGAGACTCAGACCACTACCAGTTACATTTTTTTAAAGTAATAAATAAGTGCTCTTCTTTACTCAGCATATAAACAATCGCTAAAGAAGGCCTCTATATCTGTGTACCTTTGAGAGTGTGTAAGTGTAAATGATTTTTAATTAAAAATGAAGTGTACAAATAAAATGCTACCATATTACCTGCCATTTGTATTGTTTATTTACCTTTCATATTTATTTTTTAGAAGTAATTCCCTCCACAAATATTTATTAAATGTTCACTAAAATTGAAGCTTGCTGCTAGATACTGTGAGGAATATAATCTTCACCTACAAACGGGTTCTCTATCTTGTGGGAAAACAGATGGGCACTCATAAACATGTGGATGAGTTGTGGACCAGGGAAGTACTGGACATGGTTTGAGCATAGAAGCAGATTTTCACATCTCAATCCTGTCCCTGCAGCCTGGTTGATATGAGAGATGTTGAGAGTAGCCCACCAAAATCAGTATAGCGAGAGAAGGAAGGCAAGACAAGCAGATCCTCCCACGTTCAATCCAACAGCAAGAATTATTTTTGATAAAATTTAAGAGAGGAATTTGGTCCAGTGGTGTTATTTGTGAAACATGGCCAATCTCAATGAAAGGAAACACCTATGTTTGCTCTCTGGAGCCTTTGAAACTCAGACACTCCATTTCTCTCCTCTACCTTGCATCTAATCATTACTAGTTCTGCTTACCTCTTAAATATTTCTAAACTCTTCCTCTTCTCCACACCTCTTTCAGGTCTGCATTATTTTTCACATGGACAACTGTAGTAGCTCACTCTTTGGACATAGTTTTGTCCCCTCTTAAATCTACTGTTTATGGCACAGTGGGAATGATCTAAATTAAATGAAAATGTGGTCATAGAGTCCTTCAAAATCTCCCCATCACTAACAGAACCAAATTCTATCATCACAGTCTTCCGCAAAATAATCTAGTATTTTTCTACTTCTGCACTTCATCTCTTAACCATTCCCCCACCAACCCATCTTGATCTTGTGATACTGAACTGCCTCTAATTCCCTCATCAGAGCAGCCTGTTCCCTGCCTGTATCTATCCTGTCTCCTCTCTCCACTATGCAAGCTCCTATTCTTTTCCAGGAATCATTTCCAGAGTCCCATGCTAGGTTATTATTCCTTTTTTTCTTCTCCCACTGAATCTTCTGCATTCACCATCACAACATCTGCCATATTATATAAAAGTGTTCTTATTTCTATGTGTCTCCCCATTACACTGAAGCCCCTTCAGGAAACCAGTACTGTAAACATAGCCAGCTCCTTCTTCCTGTTTGGAGATCAGACTTGGTGTAGCCTCTCAGAAAGACCATCTCTGATCACCTGACACCCACACTTGATTCACCCTTCTTTTTTTCCTTCATAGCATATACCGCTTCATGGTATTTTCTTGTTTAAGTGTTTGTTTATTATTTGTCTCTCCACTAGAGTATGAATCTTTTAAGAGCAGAGACCTTTTCTGCCTTATTTATCCCTTTGTCACCACTACCTAGAAAAGTGTCTAATATGTAGAAGGGCTTGAAAAAACACATATTTTCAAAACTGAATTAAATGAACAGATGGAGTAATGGATGGATGAGCATATACCTAGAGGTCAGTAAATTAATAAGAATGGAATTAGCCTATCCATATTAGATAAGCGGAATATAGGCCGGTGATGGTATCAGGCTAATTTTAGATTGAGATGTGAAAATCTACTTCTGTGCTCAAACCACGTCCAGTACTTCCCTGGTCCACAACTCATCCACGTGTTTATGAGTGCCCCTCTGTTTTCCTACAAGATAGAGAACCCCTTTGTATGTAAAGATTATATTCCTCACAGTATCTAGCAGCAAGCTTCAATTTTAGTGAACATTTAATAAATATTTGTGGAGGGAATTACTTCTAAAAATAAATATGAAAGGTAAATAAACAATACAAATGGCAGGTAATATGGTAGCATTTTATTTGTATTTATTGTATTTTATTTGTAGGAGACACACACCACTATAAACTCTAGGTATTTAATTCTGTGACTGAATGCCTGTATTGGTTCATTCACACATTGTTATAAAGAACTACCTGAGACTGGGTCATTTAGGAAGAAAATAGTTTAACTGACTCACCATTCTGCAAGCTGTATAGGAAGCATGGCTGGGAGGCCTCAGGAAACTTACAATCATGGGGGAAGGGCAAAGGGGAAGCAAGCATGTCTTCCCATGGCAGCAGGAGAAAGTGTGAAAAGAGATGTGCCACACACTTTTAAACCACCAGATCTCGTGAGAACTCACCATTATGAGAACATCAAAGAGGAAGCCCGTCCCCATGATCCACTCACCTCCCACCAGTTCCCTCCCCCAAGACTATGGATTACAGTTCAACATGAAAGTTAGTTGGGGACACAGAGACATACCATATCAGTGCCATACATTGTCATGTACTGTTATAGTGGATCCCAACTTGTGAAAGCTCTGTTACATCCTGAATGTTACTAGTGATATCTTGTATGTTCATTCCATGTTAATGTTCCTGTTGCCTCCCCTAGGATGTGGAAGTACGGATGCCTCACATAATATAGCAGAAGGAAAAGATCTGAGTCAAATTTTGGAGAATTACTGAACTCTCCACATTAAATTAGAGTCATCTTTTGCAAGCTTAACTTCCCTCCTCACAATTTTTCTAATTCATTAAATAGGCCTGATAACATTTTTTTCTTGAAGTATTATTTCAAAGATTATATGAGAAAACACATATAGGTACAATTTTCAAACTTCAGAGTTCTCATCTGACATTAATTATTTCATCAAATATCATTTCATATATCTTCTCTCATTTGTTGATAGTAAAAGCAATGTATATTTTCATATTATCTTTCTAAGTATCCTGTTATTAATTGTTTCAGGTCACTTAATCTTAGGTGTATAATCATTTGCATTCTGAATTGTAATTCCTTCACTGGTTTTTATAACTGTTGGATTTAATAGAACATTGGGGAAGTGGATAGCACAGGCAAAAGGAAATTGGATTTTGAACCTTTTATTGTGATGACATCCATTTGATTGTGGTCCACATGATTAGTGAAGAAAATCTGCTGTTGTGATAACTTTGCAGAGTGAAATAAATCTAAGGCTTGGATTTGCTTATTACTTTACTGTTTAGGAGGAAAAAAGCCCCCCATAACAATGTTCAGTGCATATTTATTGGGCTTTTCCTGTATATAAGCCACCATGAGCATCTAAGGATATAACAGTGAGACGTACATCGCTCCTACTCAAAGGGGGCTAAAAAGCCAGGATTACCTCAATTGAGGTCCTCTAAAGAGAAGCATGCAAATAACCTTACAGAACCAAGCTCATTATTTTTTCAGCAATTTATAGTTCCCAAAGCAAAGCTTTTATTATCTTCTTCACAACTGATAAATTAAGTGTCATCATAACCCCAATTTTAAAAAGTAGTAAAATGCAGAATCAGAAACTCAAAGCAGTACCTTGACAACTCACAGACTCACACTTCACTCAAGAACCCCCATCACAGTCACGCTTCCTTTGGTGGCCTTTTTTGAATATATGTAAGTGACAGAGTATGGTATGCAAATGTTGGAA
The DNA here is from genome assembly GCF_037993035.2 of Macaca fascicularis. Lineage (NCBI taxonomy): Eukaryota > Metazoa > Chordata > Mammalia > Primates > Cercopithecidae > Macaca > Macaca fascicularis. The sequence continues at coordinate 88,054,868 of NC_088380.1, read as the reverse complement.
ATTGGGTTTTGGGGGAATATTTCTGTTTGTTTGTTTGTTTAAAGCAACAATATAGAATTAAGGACTGGTAATACTTGTAAATTTTACATCATGGCAATGAGATAGCCCATGCAAAAATACTTTGTATACGATATAGCCCTAAATAAATATATCATGTCAATATATATTATTTGAATTGTGGGGGGTTTTTTGTTTTGCTTTTTTTGTTTTGTTTTGTTTTTTGAGATTAAGTCTCACTCTGTTACCCAGACCAGAGTGCAGTGCAGGTTGCTCACTGCAACCTCCGCCTCCTGGCTTCAAGCGATTCTCCTGCCTCAGCCTCCCGGGTAGCTGGGACTACAGGCACATCCCGCCACGCCCAGGTAATTTTTGTATTTTCAGTAGAGACAGGGTTTCACCATGTTGGTCAGTCTGGTCTCAAACTCCTGATCTCAGGTGATCCGCCTGCCTCAGTCTCCCAAAGTGCTGAGATTGCAGACATAAGCCACTGTGCCCAGCCTGAATTATGGTTTTTTTTGAAAGAATTAATATGCAGGACTAAAGGGCATAGCAAAGACTGGGAGCCTTATGGCAGAGTGAGTTGCGCATATATATTTTCAAAATCACTCATTGGTATTTGACTTATATGATAATACAACAGTTCAGAGCCAATGGGTTTCCTGATATGTTAGCTACTAAAGGGAGGCTGATAGATTAACCAATGAAGTAGAATTATAGGATATTGTGATTTGAGATGTACTCTCTGTTTTAAAATAGTTACAAATTCTGTGAAGATATCTAATTCAGCATAAGGTCTTAAGAGGTATGCAACTAAATAGCACAGAGTTATTTTTAAGTCTGTCCTACAGCTCATTAATCAATTCTGGCTCTCTAGCTCTGCTAGTCTACTTACTGGCCTACAATAAATGGCCTGCAATAAAAGATCTCCCTGCCTGCTTCATTTCTCCATCCAAACATTTTACAAACCAAGGACAAGATGCTTGAGACCCCTTTGATGACAATATTATTAAAAAGCTAGGCTCCTGCCATTATTAAAATCACAGTGTCATCATGAAAGTTTCTTAGTACGTTTATGAAGTCTGTAAAGATCTTGAAGTTTAAAATGGAAAGCAAAATAAGGGTCCAAAGATTTAATATCTGAACTTTTAACATTATGTTTTTGGGAATGTGAAAACCAGATTATTATCTGCAGCTCTTAAGACTTCAGTTCTACTAATGAATGGCTTCTTAATTTAATGATTCTAAAGAGATATAGTGTACCTTCATAAAGTGCTAAACAGTCTTAATTACATGTTAAAAAAAGATCTTATTATCTAAATTTATCATACCAAGTAACTTTTTGTCAATGGCAAAGATGCAATTTATACTGTATTGATATTGTCTTTACTAATACAGTCTGATGAAGATAATTACTCATCCATACATTTTTATCTTCTTTATAAAAAAAAAAATTAAAAATTTGAAAGCCGTCAGAGCTACTTACTATCTGAGCATGGAATAGAAAAAGAAGCATGTTTATGACAATTAAAAACATGGTTAACAATGAGAAATATCTTCCTAACTTTCAAAAATATTATAATTCGTCTGCTAATTTTTTTCATGTTTTCAACCTCAATCTAAGTGTAAACATTTAATTACTGACAACCGTTGGATTTTGATAATAATTAAAATCTAAAATGTACTTGGTCATAATCACCAATCAAGTTGACGTGCATATACTGATATTTAATAGTGGCAATGAACTTCTTTCTTATTTTCAAAAATTCTGATAAATTATTGTAGTATATTTTTATAATACAATTATTGTATATATTATACAAATTTAAGTTGGCAAAATATTCAGTATAGTATATGAAATGTTAATGAAATTAAGAAAATATTTTCATTATATCATATCCCTACTTATTCTGAATTTTCAAAACTGAATTTAAAAGAAATGTACCTTCTGCTGAAATTTTATAAAGCAATTAAGAATTTGTATATAATTTTATATATAATACAAATATATATGTAATTTTTAAAGATGGATTTACCTCCATTTGTAATTTGAAAAACTAAACACATTTGGTATCTGAGAACATATCGTTTGAGCATAATGTGCTTTAATCTTAGTATTTTAAAATTTCATCGGAAAATTTTCTTAAGTTTCTCAGTTGCAAATTTAAAGATATACATGCAGAAGCCCAATATGTAGAATTGTGAATTTGGAACTAAAGTGCTAATAAGTATTTTAATATCTTGATTTACTGAGTGACACATTGTCATGTATAATGTTGTCAAAGAGTTTACCTGCTCTCTTTATAAAAATAATTTGTCTACATATATTTTATAATTTATAACATATCATGGGGTATTATAATAATATTTTAAAATGTTAACAGATTTACCCATTTCCCTTTTGTTGTGGAGGCATAACTGATCGTGGCTATAAAAATTTAAGTTATAAAGTTTATAGACATGAGAAATGCTAAATCAATACAAAAATGACTGACAAAAACTCAGCTTTATGATAACCAAGAAATAATGGATGGAAAGATATTTGTTGAGAGCTTATAATTTCTGAGGCATGCTAATCTCCAGGAAAATAAAATATGAGATAAGCCTTTCAAGAGCATTATGCTTTTGTTGACGTGATCAACAACAAAAAACTATCAGTACAGACACCAGAATCATAATGCAGAAGGGAAGTGTCTATTTAAAGTGACTACTTTCAAAGCTAAGAAAGAAGACAGTGTCATGAGAAGCAAGAATTGTTTCCTTAATGTAGAGATCAATAACAGATCTGTAAAGGAGATGAGGAGTAAATGGCATGGTAGTGCAAATTCAAATTATTAAAAAAAAAATCCTGGCCGGGCGCGGTGGCTCAAGCCTGTAATCCCAGCACTTTGGGAGGCCGAGACGGGCGGATCACGAGGTCAGGAGATGGAGACCATCCTGGCTAACATGGTGAAACCCCGTCTCTACTAAAAAAAATAATACAAAAAACTAGCCAGGCGAGGTGGCCGGTGCCTGTAGTCCCAGCTACTTGGGAGGCTGAGGCAGGAGAATGACGTAAACCCGGGAGGCGGAGCTTGCAGTGAGCTGAGATCCGGCCACTGCACTCCAGCCTGGGCGACAGAGCGAGACTCCGTCTCAAAAAAATAATAATAATAATAAATAAAAAAATAAAAAAAAAATCCTATCAAATCTAAAGACATATGTTGTACATGCATTATTTCGAATATGTTCATACTTTTTCCTGTTTTTGTTCTCAGAATGCTCAGGCCCATTGGGAATTGAAGGTGGAATTATATCAAACCAGCAAATCACGGCTTCCTCTACTCACCGAGCTCTTTTTGGACTCCAAAAATGGTATCCCTACTATGCACGTCTTAATAAGAAGGGGCTTATAAATGCGTGGACAGCTGCAGAAAATGACAGATGGCCGTGGATTCAGGTAACAGATGGGATGGGACAAGGTTAATGTTACAAGTCATTTTTAAAGGATTCTTCTGGTCATTTTAAAAAGCAGACAAGTGAGAACTCAGTGTGACTCTTCCTTATGGTCAGAGGAAAGGGTAATTTAGTGAAGAGTTCAAATTAGCTCACAATTCTGATAAGTAAAAAACATGCACATTCCATTAAGAAGCTGGTTAAAAAGATCAAAAACGTTAAAAATATTCAGGTGTAAATACCACTATTTTAAGGTGCATATCAAAGAAGGAGACTTTCTGTATTCTGTGTGTTCGTTACCACTGTGTTAACATTTAGCAGCAACTTATGATACTTCAAGAACATAAAAATTACATCTTTTTTTTTCTACCTCTAAGAAGTGGGTCCACAAATGCAAGTATAAAATATACCATGAATCATAGTAACAATACCTCAAATGCACCTTCTTTCAAGCTGAAGGTGTTTCATTTCATAGTGTTATTCATTCTCATCAACCAGGTGTTTTTTAAAAAGGGAGAAAACAACAATATACTGAAATATTAAGTGATTTCCCAGAGTGGGTAGCAAGGCCTGCAGCTTATATTTCTGTGCATTTCAATGCTTTTTGAGCATTTAGATGAACTATGTACTAGGAGTACAGAAAGATGATCAAAACTGGTGCCTGTGAAACAGTAAATCTCTGTTGGGGAAAGCACATTAGTAACTATCTAACAAATTGTTGATGTGTACTAAAGGGAGGAAGAGTTCAGTATACTGTGGTCAGAGGAAGAATCCATTAATTATCTTGAGAAACACACCTGGGGCAGATAGCTTTTGAGCTAGACCTGAGAAGGATGGCTTTCAATAGAGACTAAACATCCAGGGAATAGCCTGATCAAAGGTGCTATGTGACAATCTGGGGAATATTATGCAGAAAATCATGACTTGAGTAAAGGTTGCTAGAGGGATATGTTCAAATGTAGTGTATGAGTTTGCTGTGCTTCAGGTGTCATACTAAAAGGTGTTAGCCTTATTTCAGTGTAGTAGGGAGATATTGCAGAATTTCGATTAGTTTAGGTGATTGATCTGTTCTATCTGTTTACTACATATTTTAAGTCAAAGAAACATGGAAATCCCTGATGTGACATAACTATACAAGGACTAGTTTACAGGCATTTGGTATAAAGGAAAAATGATTTATGGCTAAGAGGCAAGGCTTCCATAAATGAAAAACTGGGCCAAAATCTCCTTCAGATTCTTTCTTTGTTCATGTTTCTTAGGCATTCTTATATGTCTCATAAACATTTCTTTTATCTATAGAGCTCTATAAGGTTACGTGAAGTTCTTGTTTTGTTTTATGAATTTATATTTACATGCATTTGTTAAAATTGCTTCTTAAGTTATACTTGACTTTTTCAGTCTATAGACACGTATGCAAAATGAACTCCAGATAGTGAAAATGGCACATCTATACAGTTTTGATTGCACTCGTGAAGGATCAATTAAGGTTTAAAATATGCATAGAATAATAGAAAATAATTATATCATATTTACTAATGAATGATCATTCCAGAGACATTTTTAATCACTCTAGTTGAAATGCATTTGTAGGACTGTGGTCATGATAAAACTTTAGACATTAATATTCATAGCTGAAATTCAGAACTGTTGAGAGATGATATCGCCAGTTTACATCAGGGTTTCTGTTTGACAAATTATGTTTGTGAGCCTCAATGATTGCCATATTTCTATAAACCATAAATAGCACGCTTTTGCAACATTTACTCTGAGAAACACCTTATTAATGTTTCATATCCGATTGTTCACTTTACTTTGTCCCAGTATTGCCTACTTAACACTATGCATCATTCTTCCTTTCAAAGTATTGCATGATGTTTAAATTCCCTTTATCCCAGTGGATATAGGCAGAAATAACCTTAATCGAACAGGATAGTGGTCAACACTGACAGAAATTTAGATTTATTCTCTTAAGAACAATAGTTAAAACTTATTTTACTTTTAAGGTCAGTGGGATGATGATAATTTGCTTTTGGTCTGAAAATGATAATGCACTCAGAGAAAAACAGTTAAAGTAAATATGAAAGGTTTTATATTAGAGTAAGAATCTCAAATATAATGGGTGAAAAACTAAAAAATATTGTTATTCAATAAATATTTAAGAATTATATTCAATGTATTCATTTTATAATTGTGTTCTTTGATAATATATTTTTAATGTTATTTTTTACAAAACTTTACCAATTTTCTTTTTTTTTTTTTTGAAACTTTTATTTTAGATTCAGGGGTACATGTGCAGGTTTGTTATATAGGTATACTTCATGTCATGGGGTTTTGTTGTACAGATTATTTTGTCACTCTGGTATTAAGCCTAGTATACATTAGTTATATTTCGTGGCCCTTTCCCTCCTCCCATCCTTCACCCTCAGGTGAAGTCCCACTATCTGTTATTTCATTCTATGTGTCCATGTGTTCTCATCATATAGCACCCACTATAAGTGGTGCTAAGGGAAAACATGTGGTATTTGGTTTCCTGTTCCTGCATTAGTTTGCTAAGGATAATTAGTTTGCTCCAGCTTCATTCATGTTCCTGCAAAAGACATGATCTCACTCTTTTGAAGCTGCATAGTATTCCATGGTGTCTATGTATCACATTTTCTTTACCCAGTCTACAATTGATTGGCATTCAGGTTGGTTCCATGTCTTTGTTATTGTGAATGGTGCTGCAGTGAACATACGTGTGCATGTGCCTTTATCATAGAACAATTTATATTCCTTTGGGTATATACCCAGTTATGCTGTGACTGGGTCGAATATTAGTTCTGTTTTTAGTTCTTTGAGGAATCTTCACACTGCTTTCCACAATCACTGAACTAATTTACACTCCCACCAACAGTGAATAACCATTCCCTTTTCTCCTCAACCTTGCCAGCATCTGTTATTTTTTTTACTTTTTAGTAATAGCCATACAGATATTGTACTTTTTACAACATCTGACTGTTGTAAGATAGTACCTAAATGTGGTTTTCATTTGCATTTCTCTAATGATAACTGATTTTGAGGGTTTTTTTTCTTTTTCCTGTGATTGTTGGCTGCATGTATGTCTTCTTTTAAAAATTGTCCATTTATGTACTTTGCCCACTGTTTAATGAAGTTGTTTGTTTTTTCTTGCAAAGTTAAGTTTTTTATAGATGCTGGATATTAGACCTTTGTCAGATGCATAGTTTGAAAAAGTTTTCTTCCATTCTGTTCACCGTGTTGATAGTTCCTTTTTCTGTGCAGAAGCTCTTTAGTTTAATTAGATCCCATTTGTCATTTTTTGCTTTTGTTGCAATTGTTTTCGGTGTCTTTGTCATAAATCTTTGCCTGTTCCTCTGTCCAGAGTGGTATTGCCTGGGTTGTTTTTCAGGGTTTTTATAGCTTTGGGTTTTACATTTCAGTCTTTAATCTGTCTTGAGTTGATTTGTGTATATGGTGTAAGGAAAGGGTCCAGTTTCAATCTTCTGCATGTGGCTAACCACTATCCCAGCACCATTTATTGATTAGGGAGTCCTTTCCCCATTGCTTGTTTTTGTCAGCTTTGTGGAGGATCAGATGGTTGTAGGTGTACAACCTTATTTCTGGTCTCTTAATTCTGTTCCATTGGAATATATATCTGTTTTCATATCAGTATCAAAACACTACTTTTGGTTACTGTAGCCCTATAGTATAGTTTGAAGTCAGGTAATGTGATACCTCGAGCTTTGTGGGGATTTTATTTTTGTTGTTGTTGTTTAGGATTGTCTTGGCTATTTTAATGTATTATTTTCTAATTCTGTGAATAATGTCATTTGGGAGTTTGATAGGATTAGCATTGAAATCTATAAATTGCTTTGGGCAGTATGGCCATTTTAATGATTTTGATTCTTCCTATCCATGAGCATAGAATGTTTTTCCATTTGTTTGTGTTATCCCTGATTTCGTAGACCAGTGTTTTGTAGTTCCCATTGTAGAGATTGTTTACCTCCCTAATAAGCTATATTCCTAGGTGTGTTTTTTCTGTTTTTGTTTTTTAGCAATTGTGGGTGGGATTGCATTTCTGATTTGGCACTTGGCTTGACCGTTGTTGGTGTACAGGAATGCCAATAATTTTTGTATGTTGACTTTTCACCCTGAGACTTTGCTGAAGGATTTTATCAGCTTAAGGATCTTTCGGGCCTAGACTGTGGGGTTTTCTAGATATGGAATCATGTCCTCTGCAAACAGGGGTACTTTGGCTTCCTCTCTGTCTATTTGGATGCCTTTTACTTTTTTCTCTTGCTTGATTGCCCTGGCGAGGACTTCCAATACTACGTTAAATAGGAGTGATGAGAAAGGGCATCCTTGTCTCGTTTCAGTTTTCAAGAGGAATACTTCCATCTTTTGCTCATTTAGTGTGATGTTGGCTGTGGGTTTATCATAGATGATTCATAATTTTGAGGTATGTTATTTCTGTACCTAGTTTATTGAGAGTTTTTAATATGAAGAGGTGTTAAATTTTATTGAAAGTCTTTTCTGCATCTATTGAGATGATCATGTGGTTTTTGTCTTTAGTTCTGTTTATGTGATTAATCGCTTTTATTGATTTTATATATGTTGAACCTACCTTGCATCCTCGGGATAAAGCCTACTTGATCGTGGTGGATAAGCTTTTAGTTGTGCTGTTGGATTCAATTTGCTTGTATTTTGTTGAAGAATTTTGAATTGATATTCATCAACATATTGGCCTGAAGTTTTCTGTTTTTGTTTTGTCTCTGCCTGGTTTTGATATCAGGATAATGTTAGCCTCATAGAATGAGTTAGGGAGGAGTACCTCTTCCTCAATTGTTTGAAATAGTGTTAGTAGAAATGGTACCAGTTCTTCTTTGTATATCTGGTAGAATTTAGCTGTGAATCCATCTGGGCCTGGGCTGTTTTTGGCTGGGAAGCTATCTATTACTGATTCAATTTCAGAGATTATTATCTGTCTACTCATTTGAATTTCATCCTGTCACAGTTTTGGGAGGGTGTATATTTCCAGGGATTTATCCGTTTCTTCTAGACTTTCTAGTTTTTATGCATAGAAGTGTTCATAGCAGTTGCTGATGGTTATTTGTAGTATCTCTTTTGTCATTTCTAATTGTGTTTATTTGGATCTTCTCCCTTTTCATCCTTTATTAGTCTAGCTAGTAGTCTATTTTATTAATTTTTTCAGTAACCACCTCATGAATTTGTTGATCTTCTTTTGGTGATTTTTAAATTTAATTCTCAGAACAATTTCATATAGTAGGTATAATTATCATCATTTTATAAATTTAGACGGCTTGAATCGAACAGGTTAATTATCTTATCCAAGTTGCCAGAACTAGAAAGCTTACACAAAATATATAATTAGCCTAATTCAAAGCTCTTACAATTTCTTTATGACCAGTATTTTTAAGCTCCCAAATACAAAAATGTAGTATGTTTATTGCAGCACAGGTTGGACTAGTAACTTTCATTAAATTACCATTGGAGGATATGTTGTGGTGTCCAGTCAACAATGTCCTGAACTCAGATTGAATATTAATAATTCTTAGAGGATTATACAAGTTAAAAATAGAACTATTAGTATTGCAGGTTTGTTTTTGATTCAAGCTAAAAGTGAGATGGGTTGGTTTCTACTAATTTTTTTTTGGGGGGTGAAAGATAAAAGGCCTTAAGTTTTTGTGTTCTATAACTTTCTAATAGTAATAAGAATATCCTTAACAATTTAAATGGAATAGCATAACAGGACTATTTCCAAACTATCAGAGTAAATTGAGCTGAATTTTCAGATTGAAATCAAAATTGGTGTATTTATTGAAAAACAAACACAATTTCTCAAAGAAATACAGGTATCTGCTAAGAAATATTATCAGATTTTTTATAATTTATTATACTTTAAGTTCTGGGATACATGTGCAAAACGTACACGTTTGTTACATATGTATACACATGCCATGATGGTTTGCTGCACCCATCAACCCATCATCTATATTAGGTATTTCTCCTAATGCTATCCCTCCCCTAGCTGCCCTGTTCAACAGGCCCCAGTGTGTGATGTTCCCCTCCCTGTCTCCATGTGGTCTCATTGTTCAACTCCCACTTATGACTGCAAACATGCACTGTTTGGTTTTCTGTTCCTGTGTTAGTTTGCTGAGAATAATGGTTTCCAGCTTCATCTATGTCCCTGCAAAGGACATTAACTCATCCTTCTTTATGGCTGCATAGTATTCCATGATGTATATATGCCACATTTTGGGTTGGTTCCAAATCTTTGCTGTTGTGAATAATGCTGCAATAAACATACATGTACATGTGTCTTTATGGTAGAATGATTTATAACCCTCTGGGTATATACCCAGTAATGGGATGGCTGGGTCAAATGGTATTTCTAGTTCTAGATCCTTGAGGAATCACCACACTGTCTTCTACAATGGTTGAACTAATTGACACTCCCACCAACAGTATAAAAGTATTCCTATTTCTCCACATCCTCTCCAGCATCTGTTGTTCCCTGATTTTTTAATTATTGCCTTTCTAACAGGTGTGAGATGGTATCTCACTGTGGTTTTGATTTGTACTTTTCTAATGACCAGTGATGATGAGCTTTCTTTTCATATGATTTTTGGCTGCATAAATGTCTTCTTTTGAGAAGTGTCTGTTCTTTTCCTTAACCCACTTTTTGATTTTTTTTTTCCTTGTAAATTTGTTTAAGTTCTTTGTAGATTCTGGATATTAGCCCTTTGTCACATGGATAGATTGCAAATTTTTTCTCCCATTCTATAGGTTACTTCTTCACTCTGATGATAGTTTCTTTTGCTGTGCAGAACCTCTTTAATTTAATTAGATGCCATTTGTCAATTTTGGTTTTTGTTGCCTTTGCTTTTTGGTGTTTTAGTCATGAAGTCTTTGCCCATGCCTATGTCCTGAATGGTATTGCCTACATTTTCTTCTAGAATTTTTATGGTTTTAGGTCTTATGTTTAAGTCTTTAATCTATCTTGAGTTAATTTTTGTATAAGGTGTAAGGAAGGGGTCCAGTTTCAGTTTTCTGCATATGACTAGCCTGCTTTCTCAACACCATTTATTAAATAGGGAATCCTTTCCTCATTGCTTGTTTTGGTCAGTTTGTCAAAGATCAGAGAGTTGTAGATGTGTGGCATTATTTCTGAGGCCTCTGTCCTGTTCCATTGGTCTATATATCTGTTTTGGTACCAGTACCATGCTGTTTTGGTTACTGTAGCTTCATAGTATAGTTTGAAGTCAGGTAGCATGGTACCTCCAGCTTTGTTCTTTCTGCTTAGGATTGTCTTGGCTATATGGGCTCTTTTTTGGTTCCATATGAAATTTAAAGTTGTTTGTCCTAATTCCGTGAAGAAAGTCAATGGTAGCTTGATCGGGATGGCATTGAATCTATGAATTACTTTGGACAGTATGGCCATTTTTACAATATTGATTCTTTCTGTCCATGAGTATGGAATGTTTTTCCATTTGTTTGTGTCCTCTGTTATGTCCTTGAGGAGCGATTTGTAGTTTACCTTGAAAGGGTCCTTCAAGTCCCTTGTAAGTTATATCCCCCCAGGTATTTCCTATACACCAATAATAGACAAACAGAGAGCCAAATCATGAGTGAACTCCCATTCACAATTGTTGATCTTTTGAATGGCTTTTCATGTCTCAGTCTTCAGTTCATCTCTGAGTTTAGTTACTTTTTGTGTTCTACTAGCTTTGGGATTGGTTTGCTCTTGGTTCTCTAGTTCTTTTAGTTGTGATGTTAGATTATTAAATGGAGATCTTTCTAACTTTTTGATGTGGGCATTTAGTGCTATAAATTTCCCTCTTAACACTGCATTAGCTGTGTCCAAGAGATTCTGGTATGTTGTAGTTTTGTTCTCATTAGTTTCAAATAACTTCTTGATTTCTGCCTTACTTTCATTATTTACCCGAAAGCCATTCAGGAGCAGGTTATTTAATTTCTATGTGATCATATAGTTTTGAGTAATCTTCTTAGTATCAACATTGTTATTCAGTAATTACTTATGCATTATGTTCAATATATATATTTTGTTAATGCATTCTTTAATAATATATTTTCTAAGTTATTTTTTAGAAGGAAAAACTTTATCAATTTTGTAAGATAAAATCATGTATAAGACATTCTGTGAAATCAAATGATATACCAGATTTTCTGTGTTTGATCATTCATTGTTAATTTCCCTCGTCACCTAATTCTACTATTTATATTCAGTCCTTCAAATGAAACCTTTGAGTACTTTGCTCAAACTCACTTATAATGAGCACAGTAACCCCCTAATCTTTCAGGTGCATGACAAACATGCACTAATTAGTATTCAATTTCATTTTCTTCATTGTCTTGATGAAATGAAAATTGAAATTGCCATTTTATATTTATATATTCAGCATGCAATTATTAATAGTACCACGATGCTCATAATTGGTTCTGGATTTAAAGAGTTGATAAATACAGGTAAACATTTTTTTTTTCAGCTTTCGAGTTTTTTTGGAGTTTTATTTCTTTATCTAGATTTTTTCCAACTAATAATTAACCACTATATTAAACATCAGCTCATCAGCATCCTAGATATCAGTTTTTCTTTCTGATTAACATGTTAGAAATAGCAACTCTGCACAATTATAAAAATATGTCTTGAATTATAACAAACATATTTTAAATTCTGGGTGCTTTGCTAACTAACTGAGGTTCAGCCAGGATAACTATTTCTTATTTATTTTCAAGATATTCATTTTCAATTTCTCTGTGTTTTTCTTTTCTTTTATAGCTATCTGTAGTAAAATATTAAATTTATTTTTTAAATTTCTGGGTTTATTTTTATTTATATATATGTATGTGTTTTTCTAGAATACATATACATTGAATTTCCAGCTATTAATTTATTCATGTATTCCACAAACATTTACTTCATGAATGTGTACTCTACACTCTATCCCCTACTAGGAAATAGAAAAAAGATAACACCTACTTTCAGGATGCTCTGAATCCAGAAAAGATATAAGTAAGCTGGGTAAACATAACAACAAAATATATGTGGCCTGGCCTTACCTGGTTTGCTAACTACTCCATTTGAATTATAGTATATCCAAACAGCCTATTTTTATTAGGACTTTTATTAAAGTAAAAACTACATTAGCATAATATTTATATAATACAAGGAAAGAAATTTCCCTTATACTATGTATTACTATTGTGTGCTGATATATTTGATGTGTATGATATAGTATAATACTAGGGCAATGTCATAATTTTTCTTTTGAAAGTTAATTCACCAGTTGTTTTTTCAGTTCTATTATTTTATCACTGAGAAAATTCGGTTTTGAACTCTCTTACCTTTTTAGAAATGTGGCTATGATCTTAATATGTTCCTTTTCTATGTGCCATAGAATTTGTGAGAGGAAAGATAGTTATTCCTCAAACTTCAGTGTGCATAGAAACCATGGGTCATTTGGTGTATTAGTCTGTTTTTATGCTGCTGATAAAGACACACCCAAGGCTGGACAATTTACAAGAGAAAGAGGTTTAATGGACTTACAGTTCCACATGGTTGGGGAGGCCTCACAATCATGGTGGAAGGCAAGAAGGAGCAAGTCACATTTATGTGGATAGCAGCAGGCAAAAAGAGAGAGAGCTTGTGCAGGGAAACTCCTGTTTTGAAAAACCTATCAGATCTTATAACTTATTCACTGTCATGAGAATAGCATGGGAAAGACCCACCCCCATGATTCAATTATCTTTCACCGGGTCCCTTCCACACATGTGGAAATTATGGGAGCTATAAGATGAGATTTGGATGGGGACACAGAGCCAGACCATGTCATTCTGCCTGTGGACTGTCCCAAATCCCATGTCTTCACATTTCAAAACCAATCATGCCTTCCCAACAGTCCTCCAAAGTCTTAACTCATTTCAGCATTAACTCAAAAGTCCACAGTCCGAAGTCTCATCTGAGAAAAAAGCAAGTCCCTTCAACCTATGAGCCTATAAAATCAAAAGCAACTTAGTTACTTCCTAGATACAGTGGTGGTACAGGCATTAGTTAAATACAGTCATTCCAAATGGGAGAAATTGGCCAAAACAAAGGGGCTACTGACCCCAGGCAAGTCCAAAATCCAGTGTGGTAGTGAAATCTTAAAGGTCCAAAATGGTTTCCTTTGACTGCATATCTCACATCCATGTCATGCTGATGAAAGAGGTAGGTTCCCATGGTCTTGGGCATCTTTGCCCCTGTGACTTTACAGGGTACAGCCTCCCTCCTGGCTGCTTTCACAGGTTGGCTTTGAGTGTTTGTGACTTTTCCAGACACGTGGTGCAAGCTGACAGTGGATCTACCATTCTAGGGTCTCTAGGATGATGGCCCTCTTCCCACAGCTCCACTAGGTGGTGTCTCAGTGAGGACTCCGTGTGGGGGCTCTGACCCCACATTTCCCTTCTGCACTGCCCTAGCAGAGGTTTTCCATGAGGGTTCCACCCTTGCAGCAAACTTCTGCTTGGGCATCCAGGCATTTCCATACATCTTGTGGAATCTAGGCAGTGTTTCTGAAACCCCAATTCTTGACTTCTTAAAAAAATCCATATGTGAAATTTGTACTACAGAAATGTGTAACAATTTGTTACCAAGTCCCTAGGCTGCACAGAGCAAGGGAACCCTGGGCCCAGCCCACAAAACCACTGTTTCCTCCTAGGCCTTCAGGCCTGTGATGGGAGGGGCTGCCATGAAGCCTCTAACTTGCCCTGGAGACATTTCCCCCATTGTTGTGGGGATTAACATTCAGCTTCTCATTTCTTATGCACATTTATGCAGCTGTCTTGAATTTCTCCTCAGAAAATGGGATCTTCTTTTCTATTGCATTGTCAGGCTGCAAACTTTCCAAACTTTTATGCTCTGCTTCCCTTATAAAGATGAATGCCTTTAACAGCACCCAATACACTTCTTGAATGCTTTACTGCTTAGAAATTTCTTCTGCCAGATACCCTAAATCATCTCTCTCAAGTTCAAAGTTCCACAGATTAGTAGAGCAGGAGCAAAATTCTGCCAGTCTCTTTACTAAAACGTAACAAGAGTCACCTTGCTCCAGTTCCCAGCAAGTTCCTCATCTCCATCTGAGACCACCTCAGCCTGGATTTCATTGTCCATATCATTATCAGCATTTTAGTCATAGCCATTCAACAAGTCTCTAGGGAGTTCCAAACTTAACCCATGTTTTTCTATTTTCTTCTGAGCCCTCCAAACTGTTCCAACCTCTCCCTGTTACCCCATTCCAAAGTTGCTTCCACATTTTCAGGTATCTTTTCAGCAGCGCCCTACTCTACTGGTACCAATTTATACTTGGTAAAAACAGAAACATCTAAATTGCTCCATAGGCCTACTGCAGGTCGTGCTCAGACTTCACAGTGAAAATATGTCTTGTCTCCTTATAAATCTTGGGTTTATACTGCCTGAGTTGCAGTAAAAATATAAATAAATAAAATAAAAACACTTTTGCTTGATGATATGGGAACCTTGTTGTTGGAACTGCAAGTAGTGATGACTGCCTAAGCTAGAGGGACAGGAAAGAACAGTGAAGAAAATGAGGAAACATAATGGGAAATAAGTAACCCATGAAAAATCTCTGAACTTCAGGCAGGCAGCCTTGGCAGCAACTCACAAGTAAGCATTATCCATCAGTCATGAAACAGTTAATGTTTCTAAATGGCTATTTGATTTTTCTTTGTTATAAAACTTAACATATTCAAACACAAAATTATCTACCTTCTGCATTTTGAAGAAAATTATAGTTAATGTAGAATATATTGGCCCAAAAGGGAGTTAAGTGAGCAAAAATAGTTATAAATTTCTGTGGTACAAATTTCACACATGGATTTTTTTAACAACTTTGTTAACAGTGCGATTGAGAATGCTACCAAAAAAAAAAAGAAAGAAAAAAAAATGACTAATCATCTATTTCATTTCATATGTCTGTAAGTAATGTGTATAAAAACTTTTTTGATATATATAGACACCTGGAGGTTTTTCAGATACAAAAATCATTTTCAAAAGATCAGGATTAAAGAAGTAGATTTTTTTTTCATTTTCAGCTTTTTTTCTAGTTACAGAACCTGAATTACATACAATCTAATTCATTTTTAATACTGCCTTAATCAAGTGGAAAATATTGTATCCTTTTCTCTTGAAGAAAATTACTACATGCCCATATATACTAAACTATATTCCCTTTCTTACTAAACACCTCTTTAAAGCTAATTATATCTGGACATTAGTATATTGCTTTTTCTAATGATTTTTTTTAAACTATGATCCCACGTAGAAAATTATGTTTTCTATTGAAGTTGTTAATTAGAAATGAGTTTTTCATACATAGTGTGTGTTTTTAAAACAGATGTTTCTTTTTTAATTTAAAAAAGCACTATACATTAAGTTAAAATGTCTTAATGCTTCTGTCCAGAAAAATAATATATTTTGTCTCAAATTATTTGGTCATTTACCACAGTTATAGTAATAGTAGTGCATATTGTATTGCTTGCCTTTTTTCCCTAACAAGCTGTGTTTTAGATCTTAACTCCAGATTCTTTGGAATACATGATGAGCCATATAGCAGTTGCTCTGCATTTTTAAAAAGCTGCGTCTAGGACTGGGCCTGGTGGCTGAAGCCCTTAATCCTAGCACTTTGGGAGGCCGAGGCAGGCGGATCATGAAGTCGGAAGTTTAAGACCAGCCTGGACAATATAGTGAAACCTGTCTCTACTAAAAATACAAAAATTAGCCGGGTGTGGTGGCAGGCACCTCTAATTCCAGCTAGAGGCAGGAGGCTGAGGCAGGAGAATCACTTGAGTCTGGGATACAGAGGTTGCAGTGAGCCGAGACTGCGCCACTACACTCCAGCCTGGGCCACGCAGTGAGACCCCGTCTGGAACAAAAAAAGAAAAAAAAAACTGCGTGTGAAATCTCTTCTGCTTCCTCTACCACTTTGAGTACCCAGTGCCTCACTAAACTGAATTTCTTGCTGTTCTTCAAATTAATCCAGCTTATTCTGCCTCTGTGCTTCGGTACATACACTGCATGGTTCATCTATTGACTAGCTTCCAGTCTTCTTTAGATTCAGCCCCATCATTCCCTTCTCTATAAAGTAATTCCTGAAAGCCCTGCCTTTTACTTTCAAAGTAGAAGTGACTACAATCCTTTTATCCCACTCAGTCAACTGTATGTTAAAATCATAGTAACTAAAGTACCTTTATAGTCATTGTTTGCTTTTCCTTCTCCTCCTATACCATAAGCAACTTGAGAGTAGGAATTACAGTTGGTTTAAGTCTATTCCCATGGCACCTTGAATTAAAACTATGTTAAATAAATATCAATAATTGACTAACAGAAGAATAGGGAATACTGAACAAAAAAAAGGAAAAAGATAGTATTTTTTTTTCACAAGGTAATTATTCTGCACTGTGTGATGCTGAGAATACCCTGGCAACTCAGTTTACTATGTTCAGCTATTACACATTCACATTTTAATTGGCTAAGCATGATCCATTGGTACCACATGTGGTGCATTTATATTTATACGGGGAGTACCTCACCAATCCAGAGAGCAGAGGAATCATCCTTCCTGTAAATCCTAATGACCATACTTTACTCCATAATCACTGCAAACCACTTTTTTAGGCAAGGCTAGATGGGCGTGGGCAATATTTGTAGGACGTTTGCCAGGAAGTCTACTAGTTAAACCTCGTAAAACTTCTGCCTTCTCCTGTCCCACTTCTGTTTTTTGTTTGTTTGTTTTTGTTTTTGTTTTTGTTTGTTTCTCAAATGTTAAAAGAATGTTTGATTTAGTTTCTTGCACATTTTTATAAATGTGTTATAATCACACCATAAGAGTTTAGAAACTTTAGATGTAATATTGTTAATGTAAACTTATCTTCTCCAAGATTAACTTATTTTAGAAAAAAAACTTTAAAATACTAGCATATTTATAGCTTATGAAATTTGCAATATTTACCCTTGCAAAAATGTCAAATATACAAACTATTTGTATTACCGTTTCTCATAAAATACAGAACATAAAGAGTTATAGAGAATTACTTTAACACAGTTTTTAGCATCTACTAGCACAAGTTTAGCAGACTCTCAGTAGACAATTCAGTGTAACCAACCTTATATAAAAGACTTTTTAAATATACTTGCTGTACATTTTGACCATGAGGAAAAAACATTTCCAATTTTGCTATTATATTTATAAAGTTCGAGATTTTAAATGCCTTCTAGTTGAGTTGGTTTCCATTGTTTCATGAATATTACCAAAATACCTTCTTTTTTTTAGTTTATGAAATGGTAGATTGAAATGGAGAAAATCTGAATGGATTGAAGATAGCACTTTGCTTTTATCATGAAAAAAATTCAAAATTGAGAACCTCTGGTTTTACAATCTACCTCAGTCATATTCATGGCAAATTGACTCTGGTTCCGTCTTCGTATCTCTTCACACGACCAGCTAGATTGCTCCTGGACTCTGTATCCCAATTTCTGGCACTTAGGACTAAAGGATTTAGCGCCCTGAGTTCCTTTCTTTTTTGAGAGTTTCTTATTGTAACTCTTCTCCTATATTGGTAACTTAAGTCTCCAGTATTCCCTTGTGAATCTGAAACTATCTCAACCAAAGGTATTAAAACTGTTTATGAGACATGCCTATGGGAAATGCTATTTATGAATTAGATTCTCATATTGCCTTTAATGTAACAATTAGTTCTAATAGAACTGCATCAGGGCTTCTTGCAAGAGCATAGAAAGTTTACTGGCAGCCTGTTCTCAAGTCCCCAAAGGTGAGAAATTCAGAGAAGCAGAGGTAAGTGAGCATCTGAGCTAAAGGTTTCATTGTCTCTTCATGTTTATCTTCTGGGAACTAGTGGGATTACTATTTGCATAGGGCTGAAGGAATCCCTTATGCCCACAGCAGACACTGTGCAAATTTGTTCTGCCCAGTGTCTCACTGAAAACCTCCTTGTGTTGAAAATGTGACAGTACTAAGCCACCTGGTCTGATTCTGAAAGGTTTACTTTTTTGAAGTGGTTATTAATTTAAAACCATTTCTATTTAGAGGGGTTTGTTGTTGTTGCTTAAAACTAACTGAATGTAGTTAGACTTAATTGTAGAAAAAATTATGTATTTACCGTATTTAGGTTAGAAATTAGTTTCATTGTCCATAGTATTACGTATTAGTTTTAAGGTCTAACAGCACTTCAGCACGATGCGCTGCAGTTTCAACTGCTCTACAGGTATTGACTGTAATTCAATATTGTTCTTATCCCCATTATTCTGGTATTGTTCTTATCCCCATTATTCAGGTGGGGAAATCTAGGCACAGAAAGCTAAGTAAGTTGTCTAAGTTTACTTATCTTAGTAAGTTGAAAAGTTGGGAGTCAAACCCGGTGCAGCTGGTGTGAGGGGCAGCCGTAAAGTATTTGTTACCTCTGCACTATCCTCTTTGACAACTCTTGGTAGTTCCCTTTTATTTTGGGGGGACACAGTGGACACTGGTAGTGACTGTGGGGCAGTCTTGGATTTTCTTAAAGCTGTAATAAGTAACTATTATATCCCATAAAATTTGAATTTTCTTTTTTCTTTTTTTATTGTTTTTTGAGAGGGAATCTCACTCTGTCGACAACCTGGAGTGCAGTGGTGTGATCTCGGCTCCCTGCAACCTCTGCCTCCCAGGTTCAAGCGATTCTCCTGCCTCAGCCTCCCGAGTAGCTGGGACTATAGGTGCGTGCCACCACGCCCAGCTAATTTTTGTATTTTCAGTAGAGACAGGGTTTCACCATGTTGACCAGGATGGTCTCGGACTCTTGAGCTCATGATCCACCCACCTCTGCCTCCCAAAGTGCTGGGATAACAGGCATGAACCACTACGCCTAACAAAAATTTGAAATTTCCATAAACAAGGAGTTAGTTCATCTCTAGCCTGGGCAATGGTTCTCAAACTTCAACCACATAAAAATTATCTGAAGAGCTTTTTAAACACCTCCCTTAGGAGGTGAGAGTTGGAACCCAGGGGAACACATAGTGGGCAGATACCCCCAGTGAATTTTGATATTGGTTATCCCAAGAAAATGTAGAAATCACTATCCTGATGGAACTCATAGTCTAGCGAGAGAGACAAACTTCACCTAAGATGTGTCCTTCTATTATAAGAAACAACTTCATTAAATAAGTTAAAATGTTGGAGAAAAGCATATTGCTTTTCAAAGTGATACATAAGTGTGAAACATTTTAAAGCAATGGATGGTATCAGGGCATTACAAATCCAAAACATAACAATCTATGCTGCCTTAATGGTATTTTATTATTAACCTGCCTATATTAGTGACATTCTTAGGTGGAATCCACATTCCTCCATGAACTAAAACTGGTAATGCTTGTTTCCAAGGGATTGGATTGTTGCCTACAACATAAGGCCTTCAATAATTAAGTTATGACTAAATATTAAAAGGGTTGTGAAAATACCCACAACCTCATAAAACCAGGTTTTAAATGTTTTATTGTTAAATTTTCAACTGGGTCTTAGGAGTTCTTAAAGAAGAAATACTTGTTTTCTGTGGAACTGGAATATAATGAAAACATCGGAAGTCCATTTACATTTTAATTATTGAAGATGATTTAGCATCTTTGAGGATGACATTAAGGAAGTTACTCCAGACAAAGGGAATAGAATGAACAAAGTTGAAATGGGGATGGAGAAAGTTCAACGGGCATCAGAGTCAAACCTTATTATACTGAAGAGTTGGATATCTGTAGGGGTAATAGGAGGACAAAAGATTGAAAAGGTAAGGAGATGCCAAAATGTGAAAATACATCACATTTAGACTAAGGTGGCACTTGATTATAGAAGGGTATTGATAATGTCAGAACTAGAGTTTAGGAAGATGACATGTAAGTGGTCAGTGCTCTGAGTACCTAATACAATGCCTAGCACTGGCAAAGCTTTTAGTAAAATTTAATGGAATAATTGTTGAATTGTGCTTTAGAGATAGGGGAGCCTGTGAGCAAGGATACCAGCCAGGAGGCTTTTACAGCTAACTGCCCGGAGGCAGATATAAGGAGGGCCTAAACTAGACTGGCAGCTGTTGAAATAAAAATAAAAGATGAAATGGTAAGAGAGCTTGAGGATGCATCATTAACTACTAAGATATCTATCAAATTCAAGAATAGGAGTTCATTGGCTTTTTGATTAACTTGGAGAAAATCCTGATAAGGGTGTATAGCATTAAGTTCGAAACTACTTGCTGCTCTGGATAGAGAGTGGAAATGGATTAAATGGACACCACTGCCATGTGACACTTCTGCTTCTAAGCTGTTGGCCATTTATGAGTCCCATGACCCCATCTAGTGGAGTGGGAGGTTGAGTGACATCCACTTAGAGTTGAAAAGATATTTAGGGAACATTTGGGAACTCCTAAATAAAGTTTCATTTTCTTCTATTTCCATTTTCATCAAAACAGTTTCTGAGACTATAGCTTGCCTGAAAGTATCATTTTGCTGGACTCTAGAGAAGAGATACACTGAACTTTGAGGTTCTAAATAAGTGTATTTATTCTCCTTTAATGCCTTTTTCAGAACATTTCGTTTTTATATCATATGTTGGTTACATTTTCTCCATGTATTTGTTTTTAATGTTTTTGCTGCCACTGCTGCTGTTTTCCCCAAAACTAATATATTTAATTAAAGTAGTAGCTATTTCATCCTAATGCTAGTGTACTTAGTATAGATCACTTTATTTTGTTATGATTTTGGCTCTTGAAGAAAATAATAAAGCTCTCCTTTTTCCCCCTACAAATAGGCTCTCACATTTTCTTGCTTCTATTATATAATTCATAATACAAGGGCTGTATTTTCATTTCTCAGATTAAAAAAAGAAAAACTATGTTCAATGCAGGTCTCCTTAGTTTATTACTATCATTAGTGTTGTTAAGAGATAAAGTACTGAATTTTAGAAGTGTATGTAATTTTTTTGTTTGTTTGTTTGTTTTGTGTTTTTTTTTTTTTTTTTTTTGAGACAGAGTTTCACTCTGTCACCCACATTATAGTGCAGTGGTGCAATCTCGGCTCACTGTAAGCTCCGCCTCCCGGGTTACGCCATTCTCCTGCCTCAGCTTCCCAAGTAGCTGGGACTACAGACGCCCGTCATTGTGCCCGGCTAATTTTTTTGTATTTTTGGTAGAGACAGGGTTTCACCGTGTTAGCCAGGATGGTCTCAAACTCCTGACCTCATGATCCACCCACCTCAGCCTCCCAAAGTGCTGGGATTACAGGTGTGAGCCACCGCTCCCGGTCATATGTGAATATTTTTATCTTACTTTTCTTAGCAGGAGCCCAACCTAAGCCAGTATTTTTACATAATGTCAGCTTTCCAGAAGCTCTTAAACCAAAATGTGATTATCTCACAGAACAAAACAAAACAAAAAATAAACCAAAAAAAAAAACCCAGACATTTAAATATAATTGCCAATGTATCTTAGCTTCTTTTTTTTAAGAGCATGCATTAACCTGGATCTGGAAAGATGTCTATAAATTTTGAAACATCAATGCATTATCTGATACTTTTTGGAGTTTTTTTCTGAGTCTCAAATCTACAGTAAATGAATGAATATTCATTGAGCAGCTACTATCTGTAGAGAGTTATTTGGGCAATATGTAAGTTTTCTCTCCCCATGTGGGCTTATTGGAGTGAAGAAAACATTTCAAATTATCTGATATGGAAGTTCTCTACTTCATTCTGTGAACTTTTCAGAGAGAAAAGCTATTTGATTTCATTCAACAAACAATTATGCTCTGGGAAATGTGAGGAATTTACTCTGCAAGTTCCAGCCATATGTGGCTTCTTTTTTTCCAGGCTTAGAAAAAAACGTATTCCCAAGAGATGCTCAACTTCATTTAAATTAATGAATTTATTCATTCATTCAATATATTTATTATTTCCCGTGCGCTAATTGCTGTCTAGATGCCAATTCCTCAGGGAAGCTTTCCCTAACCCTATCCCTCTCCTCGACTGTATTCCATTCTAATATATGTTCTCACAGCTTCTTGTTCTTTTCTAGCACAGCCCTTGCCACAGCTAGTAATTAGACTATGTAAGATATTGTTTATTAGGTAAGCTGCATGAGGGCAGGAATACTATTTGTTGGCTCACTTTGTATTCTCACCAATCTCAATGATTGGTGACTAGTGCCTAACCTTTCATAAAAAAGTGAAACAGGTGTGCTATCATAATCCTTTTCATATCCCCAAGACTGAGAATATTTTTATTTGCTCAGTAAATATATTTGAACGAATTAATAAATAGCTTGAGGATAAATAAACCACATTACTTGTTCTCTGGATGTTTAAATCTAATGCAAGTGAAGCACATTTACATAAGCAGTTGTATTACATGGTGAAGGAAGAGGATGTTCAAGATCAGTGATCCTGGATTCTACTGACCATTGACTGTCACCTTGAACAAAGTTACTGGGTACTCTAAGGTATGTCTTCTTTATATACAAAGTGTCGACAAAAATAGATGACCTCTTAAAATTGTTGTGAAGATTATACAAAGGATGTTTAGTCATGTATTGGCCACAAAGCCAGTGATTAATAAATGCATGTTCTTAATAATTCAATGGATATTTATTAAGAGTTATAGTCAGGACTTTCAACTGTTACCCAACATCCTTTCCATCTGTTTTCATAGTAAAGAGATTATTAGCTACATATATTTCCCAACCTCTCATTCCCAACAATAGATGTGGCCAACTATTGTTGTTGTGGCTCTCAAATGACCAAAGGCATATAAGCAAAAGTGTCATGTGGTGGTTCCTAGGTTGTTTTAACAGTGAGTACCCACACATCCTCTTCTCCCCTCTTCATCCCCGCCTCCATCCTTCCAGGAACTTAGGCGCTGCCATCTTGGACCATGAGATCAGGTATATACACTGGATAACAAGACAGAGGATACCTGGGTCCCTGATTTGTCAGCCCCTTCTGCGAACATTTACTCAAATGAGAAGCCTCTTTCTGTTTAAGACATAGTTAGTTGGGTTTTCTATCGCTCACAACTGAACTGTCTCATACCTAATATGAGTCAGCAAAATACCATGTTCACGACTAGATTCAAAGCAGAATATGATAGTCCCTTAACAATTTCTTAAGTGTTAAAAAGGAAGCCCTTTTTGGAGGGGCCAAGATGGCCAAATAGAAACAGCTCTGGTCTGCAGCTCCCAGCGAGACCAACACAGAAGGTAGTTGATTTCTGCATTTCCAACTGAGGTACCCAGTTCATCTCATTGGATTGATTAGGCAGTGGGTGCAACTCACAGAGAGCGAGCAGAAGCAGGGTGGGACGTCACTTCACCCGGAAAGTGCAAGGAGCAGGGGGACCTGCCCTCCTGGTAGACAAGGGAAGCTGTGAAGGACTGTGCCACCCACCCTGGGTACGACGCTTTTCCTACGGATTTATTGTAATCCACAGATCAGGAGATTCCCTCGTGAGCCTATACCACCAGGGCTGTTGGTTTCAAGCACAAAACTGAACAGCTGTTTGGGCAGACACTGAGCTAGCTGCAGGAGGATTTTTTTTGTACACTAGTGGTGCTTGGAACCCCAGTGAGACAGAAGAACCGGCACTCCTCTGGAAAGGGGACTGAAGCCAGAGAGCCAGGTGGTCTCACTCAGTGGGTCCTACTCCCACGGAGCCCAGCAAGCTGAGAACCACTGGCTTGAAATTTTCACTGCCAGCACAGCAGCCTGAAGTTCACCTGGGTTGATCGAGCTTGGTTAAGGGAGGAGTATCCGCCTTTACTGAGGCTTTAGTAGGTGGTTTTCCCCTGACAGTGCCAAGGAGGCCCGGAAGTTTGGACTGGGTGGAATTCACCATAGCGCAGCAAAGCAGCTGTGGCCACACTGCTTTTCTAGATTCCTCCTCACTGGGCAGGGCATCTCTAAAGGAAATGCAGCAGCCCCAGTCAGGGGCTTACAGATAAAACCCTCATCTCCCTGGGACAGAGCACATGGAGGGAGGGGCAGCTGCAGGCGCAGCTTCAGTGGACTTCATCTTTCCTGCCTGCTGGCTCTGAAGAGAACAGCTGATCCTGACGAGGGAGATTTTCCCAGAACAGCGCACCAACTCTGCTGAGAGACAGACTGCCTTCTCAAGTGGGTCCTGACCCCCGTGCCTTCTGACTGGGAAAGACCTCCCAACAGGGGTCGACAGACACATCATACAGGACAGCTCCGGCTGCCATCAGGCTGGTGCCCCTCTGGGACAAAGCTTCTAGAGGAAGAAGCAGGCAGCAGTCTTTGCTGTTCTGCAGCCTCCAGTGGTGATACCCAGGTGAATGGACCTCCAGCAAACTGCCGCTGACCTGCAGAAGAAGGGCCTGGCAGAAGAGAAACTAACAAACAGAAAACAACAACAACAACATCAACAAAAAAGACCCCCACACAAAAATTCCATCCAAAGGTCATCATCCTCAAAGATCAAAAGTAGATAAATCCATGAAGATTAGGAAAAATCAGTGCACAAACTGAAAATTCCAAAAGCCAGAATGCCTCTTCTCTAAATGATCCCAATACCTCTCCAGCAAGGGTGCAAAACTGGACAGAGAATGAGATTGATGAATTGACAGAAGTAGGCTTCAGAAGGTGGGTAATAACAAACTCCTCTGAGCCAAAGGAGCATGTTCTAACCCACATGTTTATATGTTTCACATATTTACATTTAGAAATTATAAACCCCAAATCCTAAGACTCATATGCTTTTTAAAATTATGTAAAATTTCTGCTAACAAAATACCATAATTATGTTATTAGGACATTCAAAATAATGCAAGGTAAATTACAACGCAAGGTAATTTTTTTAAATTGAACTGTAGCTTTAAAAAAAAAATTGAACTGTAGATTTTCTCCATTCTTAGAGTATTGTCTGTTTTCAAAACTTCAGTGGTTTCCACCTCTTACCAAAATAAAACACGTACATTTTTTACTTTGGCAAAGCATTTGTTCCTCTATCATTTATAATGTTCTTGTATTTCAATTTGTTGTTTATGTGTCTTTTCTTTTCTAGAATACATGTGACAAGTGCAAAGATCTCTCCTGTCTATAGATTTCCATGCATCTACCATAGTGTTTGGACTCTGTAGACAGGCAAAAAAAAAATTGATGAATTAAATACCTTTAGTTGTTATTTAAGAGCAAAATTCACATGTAATAATAATCAGAGATACAGCTGGAAAAATAAGTTGTAATGTCCTTGAGGGAATTTGTGAATGCCAGAAACATATATATTGCTCTATTCACTCTTCATAAAATTAACTGTAAAACTTGTGTTACAGATGCAATTCTTATATGAATAAGTCTAGTCAGTGATGAGAATGAGGTAGCTTTTGATCATTAAAAATAATTTGTTTTCTAAATTTAGGTCAGAGTAATGAAATCAAAAAAATAAAAGAGTGATGTTCTCTCATTTTAAAATAATTTATTCTTCAACATTAGTAAATGTTAGATCAGATTATATTATGCTATTCAGAGGAAGTAGAAATAAAACTTTATAAAATATAGAATATGTGAGTTTTTAGAAGATTTCCTAACTGCCAACATCTGTTCAGCAAAATTATTATTTTTAACTGATGAGATATACTCTATATTTTTCCTCCTAAATTTCAAATAATTTATTTCTTGCTATATAAAAGTGTCTGAAACTTTATTTTTTGAAAACATGTAAAATATATTCCTACCTTATTAAGAAGTTGTGAGTTTGGTTTTTCTCTGTGTATTCTGTTGTTTACTTCCAAGGAAGCGGAGATGACCACAATTCCACATTTTCTTCCCCTCCTTGTACCATACGGTAGACCAGAATCATCCAATTTATGTTTTAGGGTTAATATAAAGAACAAATGAAATACTGTATCATGTACATAAAAGCATGTTGAATAAAGTAAATTTTTAAAAAGTCAAAAGGACTTGATCAGTGTGAATTGAAAAAATCATTTAGTTCCTTGTTACTCATCTTTCTTCTATATCTGTAAATGATAAACTTAATTTCCCTCTTTTCTGAGCAAGAATGGTAATGATAACAACCAACCATTGAAGGCTTAGAGATGCAGGGTAACTAATGGACAACTGTAAGACTCAGATAACCCTGTGAGTTAGATAGCATTTTACCAGCGTTGTATAGATGAAGAAATTTTGGCTTAAAAAGTTTAAAAAGGCCGAGCGCGGTGGCTCAAGCCTGTAATCCCAGCACTTTGGGAGGCCGAGACGGGCGGATCGCGAGGTCAGGAGATCAAGACTGTCCTGGCTAACACGGTGAAACCCCGTCTCTACTAAAAAATACAAAAAAACTAGCCGGGTGAGGTGGCGGGCGCCTGTAGTCCCAGCTACTAGGGAGGTTGAGGCAGGAGAATGGTGTGAACCTGGGAGGCGGAGCTTGCAATGAGCCGAGATCCGGCCACTGCACTCCAGCCTGGGCGACACAGCGAGACTCCATCTCAAAAAAACCCTAGCACGGGTAGATTACAAGCCTGGTTTTCAGAAGACAAACATCTTGCTCTTGGCTAGAGTCATCAACTGTTAGATCACAAAACTTGCTTTGGAAGAAACAAAACTTTTATTGTTCTTTCTTTTAACATCCTGGGGTCAAGACAGGAAATTTTGCCCCTCAATGGTCATACTGTACTGATCAACACCTAGAAAGAGGGAGCCTCTTTGTACACCCCAAAGACAGTACAGGACTCCCAATTCCAGACTTTTGCTTCTCATCTTTCCAGGATTCTCATAGCACCACCATTATCCCTAACACATAATAAGGAGAGGTCCCCAACCAAGTAAGTCCAGTCCCAAATGTTGATTTGTTGTGCAAAACACTGACTTCAAATTTCAGGATCTATTCATTCATAAAGTTATTCAGAACATCAATACACTTTAAGCTGTTTTATCTTTCCTATTTTATTTTTAAAATAATTAAATATTTTAGTGTAGTAGCCATATGCCCATGAAAATACAATGCAAATTAAAAATTAATCCCTGCTATAGAAATGTATAAGCAGCTGGAAGGATTAAAAGATATGACCTCTTCCAGGTAAACTTCATTACAGACTGCAGTGAATCTTTTGTATCAGGGGACATGTTAAGAGATTATGGAATATGGATAGTGTAGGTATGATTTTGGACAACATATTAAAAACTTACTCCTAATATGTCTAATATTCAATAATCTGGTTAGTTCAGCATAAAACATTCCTAGCAGCTACCTTTAGGTCTATAGTAACAACTCAGTAAGAGAAGCAACTAAGTAATATTTAGTTTATTCATACACATTTTTTGAGTCATAAACTTAAATTCTTAAGAAAAACCAGACAATCCCTTTTGTTATTTTTAAGAACATATGTGAATATATTTCAATGTGACAATGAGATTTAATTCCTAAAATGTATTTATTTTATTTTATTTTTGAAATGCAAATGTAAGATTGTATATATTTGGATTACAATAATGCCAGAAAAACACAAAGAATGTAGAATGCTAAGTTGTCCCTTGATAATATCTATTGCATATCTGTTCCAAAGGCACCCACTCCTTCTGTTTAGCTCTCTCGTTTCTTTTTTTGGTTAATTCATTCATATTCTACCATGTTGGAAATTAATATGCTAGAATACATGCCGCCCTTTGCATTAGAGTATATGTTTGCTTTGTAGCCTTCTTTTATCATCAGTGCATAAAAATAAAGAACATCACAGTTTTCTGTTTCCCAGAAGTACCTTTTAACTTTTTATTTGTGATGTTTGTTTTTGTCTTGATGTTTAATTGATCCCAAGTCAGAATTTGAAATACCAGGACACATGCTACCACTACCAATAATATTTTCACACATGGAAATGTGTAGAGTATTATCATATCAAAACTTGGAAACTGTTCTGATGACATTGTTATTTGCATGCTGCAAATAATACACTGGATTAAGAAAAACCAGGGACCACAGCTGGCAATCCATTCTCGTCTGCCTGCTAACCCTTTACCATCCTTGATGGATACATGATTATCAGAGAATTCTTTTAGGTTAGGACCATACTTAAAGTAATTGGATATTTGAATTTTATTTTTATTTCTTATTCACTCAGCACTGTACTCAGTTTGAAATCCACTCAGTGTGATGGCAAATGCCCAGGAGAGCATTCATATGGGCCCTGTGGTGAGATTCTTGTCCCTCATGCCTGGGTCAGCTCTTAGAAGTAATGCACCTCCCCATCTCTCTCTTTAAAAGTTTTTAATTAATAAACTCCTTAAAATGTTTCAACAGCAATTATTTTTCTGTTTTTTTTTTTTCTTCTGGTTGAACAGGTTTGTGGTGATTATTTTGCTGTCTGCTTTTGTATAGCCCATTTCACAACAACTAAAGAGCCAATGCTTGTTGGCATGAGCCACCTATAGAAATGTAAGAAAGTCAAGCCTCACACACAGCATTCCTCTTCCCTCTCCCCTTCATAGCACACTTACAGCCCCTGAGATTGTGCATTAAGGACTTTTTTTTTTCTTTTTGGTAACATTCTTTCTTCTTTCAAAAATATTCATTAGCAAAGTGACCTTAATTTCATTGTTTCTAATGTGCTTTTTATTGGGGTTAGCATTTCTACTTTCGTGAAGACATTGTTTGCTCTTTTTATTCCTCTTATTTCTTCTTCAACTTTATCTTTATTTACAAGAGTTCAAGACTAACTTAATATTTACAATTTCATCAAACATGGTATACAAGCTGAAGTCTTCAAAACCATGTAGCCACAGTTCAGTTCACTCCTGAATATGTAGCTGTGAGTGATGGAGGATGTGAAGAAACTCTAACAGCTAGTACCAAGAGAGGGGAAATGAGTACCCTATAGTGGAAGCCGTTCAGAAACAGGTGGAAATTAAGATGAAATGGTTATACCTGGCCCAGACTCCTGGAAATGCCAACAGCTTTCACCCCTGGTGGTGTATTGCTCCTGTTACATGCCGTGTAGTGAATGGGGCATTTCACTTTAACTGGAAGTTTTACCAGGTGCAGAGAATCATAAAGAGATTATAGTTTTATGTTTATGCATGTGTGTTCTTTTCCCATGGTTATTCAAAGAGGACAGTTAAGTTAATTGAACACATGTCAAAGGCTAACCAGCACTCAGAACAGTGGAGGATAGTTTAAAGGTCCTCTTATCTAGAGCATCAGAATTAGTGTTTGGTTAGTTATCAAAAACCTTGATTAAAATAACAAAGCATTTACATTCCATACTATGTTTCTTAGATAAACTACATTAAGAAATCTCTAATTGATACTTGTTTTTATTTCATTGTTTAAACATATGGGTGAAGTTATTCAAGTATAGAGTCCTAGATATCAATTACTTATCCCAATATTATAGACTCTTTAGTACTATGCCTTTTTGAGGTTTTTCAGAAAGCTTTTTCATGTTTTCATAGGAAAAAAAAAAAAACTTTTCTTTTCCAGTCACATTTTATCAATTATGTTTAATTAAATTACATAAGTAGAATAAAAATCACAACTTGAAAAGAAAACAGATTGGGGAACAACCACAAGTGACCCTTGATGAGTGTGCAATTCATCTGCAAGAACAGAAGAGAGTTGGCTTAGCAGAGAACAGCCCAAAGTGCCAGATGTGTAGAGCAGCAATTATGTTTCACAGTGGCAGTGAAGAGTGTCAGTGCTCAGGTTGTTGCTAATATGGAGGTGGTTTAAGAGAGAGATTCTATTGTAGCCACTAGGACTAGTTATATTTGAGTTACTCTTTTTTTTTTTTTTTTTTTTTTTTTTGAGATGGAGTCTCCCTGTGTCGCCCAGGCTGGAGTGCGGTGGCATGATCTTGGCTCACTACAAGCCCCACCTTCCAGGTTCATACCATTCTCCTGCTTCAGCGTCCCGAGTAGCTGGGATTACAGGCACCCGCCACCATGCCCAGTTACTTTTTTTCTGTATTTTTAGTAGAGACAAGGTTACACCGTGTTAGCCAGGATGGTCTCGATCTCCTGACCTCATGATCTGCCCACCTCGGCCTCCAAAAGTGCTGGGATTTCAGGTGTGAGCCAGAGTTACTCTTTTTATCCTTAAACACCTCCAAAGCCTTCCTCCTTAGGTGTGTTCATGATGCTTCTCACCACCCAAGCCTTCACAGAATGTGTTAATGATGCATTTGATAAAATATATTAATAAGATAATGTAAAAAAACAGGGGAGTTGCAAACCCTTGTAACTATTTAACTGTGCTTTTTAACTCAAAACTTTCAGTGATCATGCTTGTCTCTCTCTTTTTTTTATCCCTTAAGTGACATACTTGCCATCCAAATCATTGGAGGTCTATCACCCAAAACAGATGGTTACCTGTTCTTTTTGCCTGAGACACATTTGTATTGCCAGCTCCCAAGGAAAAGCCCTTGTAGGAGAATTGTTTTCACTGTGACCAGTTGAAAACATACTTGTATGAGATAGAAAAAAAAAATTTTTTCCTACTGTTTCACTTAACACTTTACTTGTGGTCACAAAAAAATGATTCTCCCCACCAACAACCAGTTATTCAGTGGACACTGACTGGGTATTCCACAGTTACTGCAAACTCTTACACTACCCCAGTTACTGTACACTCCACAGGTTAAAGACTGAGTCCCACAAGACTTCCTCAAGACAGTTCCATAAGACTTCAAATGCTAATTGCATCTGAATTGGGGTTCCCACTACACCCTCCCCTCCCTGGGTTCAAATAATTTGCCAGGATGCCTCACAGAACTCAGGGAAACACATTTACTTGTTTATTATAAAGGATATTACAGGGATACAGATGAACAAGCAGATGAGAAGCATAGGGTGAGATATGGGGGAAGGGATGAGGAACTTCCTTGCCCTCTCTGATGTGACACCCTCCAGGATCCTCTGGGTATTCAGCAACCCAGAAGCTGTCTGAAACCTGTTCTTTGGAGGTTTTATAGAAGTTTCATTATTTAGGCCTGATTGATGAAATCATTGGCCAGTAATGGTGAACTCAAACTTCAGTCCCTCTCCTCTTCCTAGAGGACATTGGGGTGGGGCTGAAGTTCCAACCCTCCAATCA
The DNA here is from genome assembly GCF_037993035.2 of Macaca fascicularis. Lineage (NCBI taxonomy): Eukaryota > Metazoa > Chordata > Mammalia > Primates > Cercopithecidae > Macaca > Macaca fascicularis. The sequence goes on along the minus strand of NC_088380.1, from coordinate 88,023,276 downwards.
CATGATTGGTTCTCTTGGCAACCACTCTCATCCCGAGGCTATTCAAGAGCCTATCACACCTCATCACATTAGAACAAAAGAGGTTTCTGTCACTGAAGAAATTCCAAGAGATTTAGGACCTCTGTATTCAACATTCCTATCCCTTTTGTAGGTAACTGTACTATTGCATAATATGGCCATATTTAAGTCATTTTCCTTGAGAATAGAGAAGGAGAAATCAATGATTTTTCCCCCACTTCAGATCTCACCTGCCAGCACTGATGTAAGACTACACCTCCCTATTTCAAGGCACATTATTATCATCAGTCTGGGTAAGGTATCTTCCCATTTAATATTAAATTGTTACTCTCTTCCCACCTTCCTATTCCTCTTCCGCTATGTGAGCCCAAGCTAGTAGCTGATGTGTAACCTTTCATTCTACCTTCTTTGTGTTGATTTGAAGTCCATTATTGGGGGGCACATGATGTTATATCATAAGGTGTGTTTTTAAATTTACATACATGGTACTGTGTGCATTTAATTATCTTGTTTCTTTTTCACATATTCTTGTGTTTTTTAGATAGCCATATAAAAGTCCAGCTCATCATTTCTGATTCTTAGAAAGTATATTTATTGTGTGAGTGCTCACACACACACATACACACAGGTACATTTTATATTTTAATATTCGATTCCTCTTGGAATACTCACCTAAGCTGCTCTCCTTTGCTAACATAAAAGTTATTACAATAGATATGTATATGGATTTCTTCTTGAGCACTTATGCAAATGTTTTTCAGGGAAAAATACACAGAAATAGGGTTGCTTAATTTTACTAACAACTAACAGATAGAAATGACTATGCTAGTTTACATTCCCATCATCAGCATCAGAATGCTTCACTGATACTTGATATTATTTGATATATTTTTTTGCCATGCTGTTGGCTGTAAATTGTTATATCTTTTTTTTAACAAAATTGCATTTCTTTAATAGTGAAGGTTTGTTCTGAATTATCTTTAATATCATTTGCTCCATTTTCTATTGATTTCCTCATCTCTTTGCATTGTGTAAATGTGTGTCTATGTGATTTGCAAAAAAAAAAAAAAAAAAAAAAAAGGAAAAAAAGAAGAAAAGAAGAAGAGGAAGAGAAAAGAAAGAGGAGGAGGAGGGGGAGGAAGAGGAAGAAAGAAGAAAAGAGAAAAGAAGAAAAAACCTTTGATATGGTTTGGCTAGGTCCCCACCCAAATCTCATCTTGAATTGTAGCTCCCCTATCCCCATGTGTCAAGGGAGGGTCCCCATGGGAGGTAATTGAATCATGAGGACAGATTTCCCATGCTGTTCATTCTCATGACAGTGGATAACTGTTATGAGATCTGATGGTTTTATAAAGGGCAGACCCCTGCACACATTCTCTTGCCTGCTACCATGTAAGACATGACTTTGCCCCTCCTTCTTCTTCTGCCATGTGAGCCCTCCTCAGCCATGTGGAACTGTGAGTCCATTAAACCTCTTTTTCTTTATAATTACTCAGTCTCAGGTATTTCTTCATAGCAGTATGAAAATGGACTCATACACCCTTGTATATTTTAGATCAGTTATTCTCATCTGAAAATGTAGTTCACATATTCCTTGAAGAAGCAGAGGATCCCAAAGACTCATTCAGGAGATTCACAAATCAACACAACTTTCATAATATTTATAAATTGATCTTTGCCATTTTTACTCTGTTGGCATTTGTACTGATGCCACACACAGTGGTGAGTAAAATTGTTAGTGCCTTGGCAGAAGTAATGACAATAGCGGCAGACTATACTAGTCATCATTGTATTTATCTTTATTTTACACACACAGGAGTGAAAAAAGAGAGTATCCAATTCATTTAAGAACATCCTTGATGAAGCAGTAATGATAACTAATTTTATTATTTTATTAAATGTCAATCCTTGTTAAGTGTATAATACTCTGTGTGATGAAAAGGGGGTTATGCATAAAGCACTTTTGCTGAGTACTGAAATGTGACCATTGTCTACAGGAAAAGCCTATGCAAGATTGTGTGAGTTTCAAGATAAACAACTCCCTTCCCCTACGTTTTTGTATCATATTTACTTCAAAGAACAACTGACAGACCAACTATAGTTATTCATACCTGGATATCAGGCAGATATTTTCTTGAAAATGAATAAAGCAGTCCTGCCACATCAATGAAAACAGCTGACAGTCTTTGTTGCTAGTTATAAAATTGGAAATTTCAAGTGAAATTTAAAATTTTGGAAAACTTGTAACTGTCAATGTGAGTTTCATACCTTCCAATAATTAAAAACTTTTCTGATGAAATTGGTAGTGATATTAATCAGTGCAAGTTTTTTGTATTATATAGTGAAATGTGTCATCCTTTAGAAAATCTACATAGCTCAGTGAGCCAGTATGTTGCTAATGACCAATGTACAATATTACAAAACCATGCATGGGTGAAAAATCCATTCAAAGTGCAAAATAGACCAATGGATTTTAACATAAGGAATATGAAAACTTCATTGGTAGATTTCAGATTCCACAGAGCAACTAAAATTTAACAAACTACTTTCGTTAAAATTTAAAAAGCAAACTTTTCAAGTTTTGGTATGGTATCAAAGAATATCCACAGTTATATGGAAAAGTTGCTAAGTCATCTCTTCTTTTCTGGCTGGATATTTGTGTGAAGCTAGTTTTTCTTCCTATACTGCAACCAAAACAACATACTGCAATAGATTGAATATAGAAACAAATATGAGAACCTGTCTTCTCTTAAGCTAGATTTCAAAGAGATTTGATAAAATATAAAATAACTCTTTCTTCTCAGTAAATTTTTGTTTTTGAACAATATCGTTATTTTCACAAAAATGTAATGTTTATGGTAATACTTAACTGGTGTTCATTATTGTCATTTTAGGTGAATTAATATATTTTTAATTTGTCAGTGTTAATTTCTAATATGATAAATATTTACATATATATATAACCCACAATGGCATGTGAGTGTGTCTGTGTGTGTGTATGTGTGTGTGTGCACACTTGTGCCCCTGTTTGTTCTTTGGGGCTTTTAATAGTTATAAAGTTTTAAAAAGTACTGAGACCAAATGTTTGAGAACTAGTGTACTTAGTAAGTCCCTGTGGGCCGGCACGGTGGCTCACACCTGTAATCCCAGCACTCTGGGAGGCCGAGGCGGGCAGATCACCTGAGGTTGAGAGTTTAAGATCAGCCTGGCCAACATGGAGAAACTCCGTCTCTACTAAAAATACAAAATTAGCCAGGAGTGGTTGGTGCACACCTGTAATCCCAGCTACTCGAGAGGCTGAGGCAGGAGAATCGCTTGAACCCGGGAGGCAGAGGTTGCAGTGAGCCAAGATCGTACCATTGCACTCCAGCCTGGGTGACATAGCAAAACTCCGTCTCAAAATAAGAAGAAGAAGAAGAAAGAAGAAACAAGAAGAAGGAGGAGGAAGGAGGAGGGAGGCTGAGGGAGGAGGAGGAAGAAGAAGGAGGAGGAGGAGGAGGAGGAGGGAAGGAAGAAAGAAGGAAGAAGGAAGGAAGAGGAAGGAAGAAGAAAGAAGAAGCCCCTGTCAAATCTAGACATTGCAGATATCTTCTCCCAGATTGTCACCTTCCTGTGAACTTTACCTGTGATGTTCTTGTGATAAAAATGTTCACTTTTTAAAGTTTTGGGGAAGTATGCAATACACGGTCCTGTTACTGAAGTCTTATTACTCTTTCCACAGTGTTATGCTAAGATCTCTCTCTCTCCCTCCACCATCCCTCCATTCTTTTCTCACCCCCTCTTCCTTTCTCCTTTCCTCCTTCATTCTTGTTCTTACGTTTTACAAGTAAATAGCATCTTCTTTTCTGTACTTTTTCATAATAAAATTACTTAGATGCCTATTGATAGATACTTTAAACTGTTTGAAATTGTGTTTTATCATATGCAGTGCTGTAAGGAATAACTTTTTGCCAACATCAGTTTACTCATATTTGTAGGATACGTTTTTAAAATAGAATTGCTGAGTTAAAGAGGGTATGTGGTTGTCATTGTTTCATATAACCAAATTGTCTTTCATAAATACAATGTCGTTACACTATCACATGAAAACGATGTCATTTATAGTCTCATAGGTATAAATATGCCTAGTTCTATATATTATTACTAATATTGTGTAGTCCAACATTTTGATTTTTGTTTTTGATAGGTGAATTATGATTACTTGGTGTAGATTTAATTTACTTTTTTATGAATAGGAGTATCTTTTCATATGTTTAAAATCCATATGCATTCCTTTTAATGGCTACTAATCAAATCCTTTGCTCATTTCTATTGGGTTAGTTGTATTTTATCTATCTATATATAATATAATATCTTTGATCAGTCATTTGCTATGATACAATTTGTAAAAGTTTAATCCCCATTTGTCATTTGTATTTTGACTTTATTTTGCTTTTAATCTTGCAGAAGTTTTTACTTTGATTAATAACATTTTTAAATCCAGTGTCATGAGTAGAAACCCATTTTCATCTCTGAGATTATTTTTAATTCTGTGTTTTCCTCTGATTATTTTGTGGAACTTATTCTGGGATAGGATGATAGACAATTATCTAAATTTATTTGAGAAATCTGTCAAATTGTCCCAACCCAATTATTTAATACTCTGTCTTTTTTTTTCCTCTCATTTAAATATTATTTATTTCATATACAAAAGTTTCCTGCATATTGGAATCTATTGGTTTTCTATTCTGTTCTATTCACATGTCTCCATGTGTGCCAGTATCACACTTTTTGGTTATATTTTCAGTCGATAATTGCTGGTGTAGAATAGTTATATGTTGATCTTATATTAAGCAAACTTGCAGAACTTTTAAATTAGTTTATATTATTTCTTGCTTTTCTAGAATTTTCAAAGTAAATTGTTAGTTGCATCATCTCCCAATATGAGAAATGTCAGCAATCCATCCTCTTCCCTTCTGGAAAGGGTTTTATAACCCTGGCTTGCTGCTTACTAGTTTATTCTTCAGCTCTGTCTCTTTGCTTCTTTGCTATTGAAACCACCCCATTGGAAATGTTATTTAGACAATTATCTTTTTATATCGAATTATCCAGTATCACCAATTGGTTCTTATTTATATGCTTGTTCCTTTCTTATGTTTCAGAAAATCTTCTTTGTCTTTTCAGGGATTTCTTTTGAATTTTAAAGTCTGAATCTGTTCTCTATTAGACTACTTTTTATTCTAGTATTAGTTCTGTTGTTTTTTTCCTTTTGATCATGGTGCTTACATTCCCTAGAGAATTTGTTATTAATACTTCAGCTAGTGATGTATTTAGAAGGAAGGGTAAAATTCATGTCCCAGCTTGAGCTACTACTGGTGGATTGAGTTGATGTAGAGAGGATACTTCATAACAGAGTTATAGTCTGTACTGACTCTACAGTCCCCTTTCCGGCAAAAGACTTCATCTGCCTCAGACACTGCTCTCACCAGGACCTCATCACTCTGATTTACCTCCTTAGTCCATAAACTGGAATGTGGAAGGCAGAGGGTACAACACTCAGGCCTGTTAGTGCCTACAGACTCCCCTCTAAGCCTGGCCCACATTTTTTCACTGCTTCTTACTGGTAGTGGGTTGAAACTGGGTAGATCAGAAAGAGCTCAACAAGTAAATTGAGAATGAGAAAGAGAAATAGAACATCTAGAAAGTTCTTCCCAAGCCTGATAACCTTTATGAGCCCTTGGAGTTACCCTCGATAAACCCCAGACACACAAACATACACTGGGATCTCAAATTTCCACTTACACTAAGGCTTTACCATAGTTTCTGTGTTCAAGTATGATAAATTTCAAAGCCTGCTCAGCAATGTTCTGTCCCAGGGCATCTTAAGTGCTGGGTTCAGTAGAGGGGGCCAGTAACCCATGCTAGTTGCTGTCTTGTCAAGAACCCATTAATCCTGCCCCCCACTGTAAGGCTCATGATTAAACACACACACACACACACACACACACACACACACACACACACACACACACCCCTAACCATAGTAGCCAGCCCTAAATGTCTTATTAGTATATAGCTTTGGAAGTCGTTTGCAAAATTATCTTTATATGGTTGTTATTGAAACAGGAAAAGTTCCCTTTTCCCCCTTCCAGGGTTTATGATAGGGTATAGCTCACTTCTTCATTGTCTCAGTGTGCAAAACCCCTAGGGGGAGGAGACAGATGGGCAGGTCATTGGGAGCATGGGCTCCGACCCCACAGCAGCTTCTAGGGGTGAACATTTACAGTTCCTGAAGCCCCACTGTGCATGTGACAGTGTATTCTTTTAGTTTTGCCATCTGTAGGCAGCTTATGTTAATCAGCTCAATTAGACATTCTGCCTTATCACGAGGACAGAGGGCTTTCTCTATCCTGGGGTTCTTGCCTTGGTGTACCAGAAAAATCAGATCACATGTTGGCTTGGAGAATGAGTGCAAGGTTTTATTGAGTGGTGGAAGCAGCTCTCAGTGAGGTAGATGGGGAGCCAGGAGGGGTATGGAGTGGGAAGGTGGTCTTCCCCTGGAGTTTGGTGGCTCAGCGGCAGGACTCTCCTCCAACTGCCCTGGCCAAATTCCCCTTGGTATCCACATCGTTCCACCCGTCAATGGCCTGCTGGCGTCTGCTGGTGCCTGTCGGTGGTGCTTTTCTGCTCCTCTGCTCCTCTCCACATCCAGCCACCTGTGTGCTCTTCTGCCAGTCTGTTCCTCTCAATGCCCAGCTGCTTGCCTGTGTGCCCACTAGGGTCTGGGGGCTTTTACAGGCACAGGATGTGAGCATGGTGGGCCAGGTGCTCTTGGAAAATGCAGCATTTGGACATGAAAACAGGAGTGTTTGTCCTCACCTAGATCCATGGGCACAGGCCCCAGAGTGGAACCCTCGCCAGGGTCCCTGCCCTTCTCCTCCCAGCACTTCCCTTTCCCCACCCCATATCATTATGATTATCTGCTTTTATAAATACACTTCTCAAAATCCAAATTTTCTGGCATTGAGTGGTTAAAGGCAGAAGAGGTAAAGGAAATGCTTTTTTGCTCCTTTTCATGTAAAAAAAAAAAAACTTTAAAAAATGTTCTAAGTGCTTTCTAGGTGGCAGATGTTGTTAATGTTTTACATGCACGTATCATATAATCTTCACATATTTTATTAAAACCTCCTTTACAGGGAGGAAATTAAATTTCAAAAAGCTTAGACAAATTGTTCAAGATTATATAGGTCAGAAGTGACGAAAACAAGACTGAAACCCCCATCAGTCCGCTCCTCCCTTCTGCATACCCTTAGCATATGTTCTAAGCATTCTAGATTCAGATTATCATTCTTTCTATTTATATTAATGTAGGAGGCCACCGTTTGCTCAAAATACCTTAGAATGCACTTCTGCTTTTTAAGGATACACAGTGTTCCTACCACCCAGTGGAACAGCAATTTCTCTGAAATCAGATACATAAATGAAAATAGTTTATTTTCTTTTCAGGCATCCACCAAGCTCATAGATAATAATTTAGACATTTCTGATGCAATCCTCAGTAGACTTTTTACATAGTATGTGGGATAGTTCATACAGGGAGAATAAAATTAAGATCACCTTTTAGCCATTGTTATTTTACAGAGATATCACAAAATAATGTTGGAATGGGATGGAAAGGAATTACTTGTAGATATTTGTAAGTGGAGGTGTTTCTAAAATCATACTATATATTTCTTCCAAGGCTTACTTAGTTTATTTCCTATAGCAACATAGTTTACTGGTATTAAATTTGAGTATGACTATGATGGTGACAACTTATCTTCCTTATACTGAATTATTTTCCAAGCTTAATAGTGCTAGATACATGAAAAGTCAAAAGTTTAAAACCTGTAATTACTAAAACTTAATGAGCCTGAGCCTGTATTCTTATAATTTTTTTTATTTTAATTTTGTGTTTAATGGAAGCAGTGCCAAAATTTAATTACAAATATCTACTAAAAGTTAGACACAACCCAAACTGGGTGATGCTTAACTAACTGCAATTCCATCTTCCTAAAATACATATGCAGAGCTTCTAAATATTAGAGCAAATAGAATTTTTACATGATTTTTAATGATTTAGAGAAAAATACAAATTCAGGTTTTTATTTTTTGATCCCATTATGCATCTACAATTAAAGCTTTAGCAAATTAGTTTCTATAGCTTATGAGCCAAAACTCTAGCAAAGATAATTTGGCTGCCTACAACAGGTATAAACAAGATAATTGAAATGAGATAAAAGATAATTGAAAAAGGAATGTTCAGCAACATCAAATGTGAAACTTGGCTTTCAAAATGGGAGAAAACATGATTCAAAGTGTTCACTGTGTATGTTGTATGTATCGGGAATATTTAAACTGCAAAGAGTCTCAGATTTAAAAAAAAAAAAAGAAAATGTCATGCATAAAATAATGAAAGAATATGACTTTTTCATAGCAGTGTGCTAATTGACCTAACATACTGAAATAAACTGTCTTTCAAACATTCCCTGTTTCAAGTTGCACAGTTAAAACTCCAAAATCAATCTTTAAAGGACTAATGGAGATAAATGTAGATAAATATTAAGAGTAGTAAGCAAAATTTACATTCATGAGGGATACTGTCTTTTTGAACCTCCAAAGAGGAATGGGACTTAAAATGTATTATGATTATAGTTGTGTGATGTCTGAACATGGAAATGAGAAAACCAAACGTGGATGTCTGAGTCCATCCACTTAGCATTGTCCAAGAAAAAAAGGGAACATCGGCCCAGAATTTTTACGCAAAAATTGTACTCATCAAAACTCCAGATTTTCTTTATATATGAATAAGACTGAGAATCACCTTGTGCGAAATAGTTAAGGGAACGATTTTATGGGGTTTCAATGGGGAAGATGAGACTTTGGGAGACTCAGAAACAATGGTGATAGAGTGGCTGTTTTCATCATGCACACCCTGGTGTGTGCATTTCAAATGCTAACTCTCAAAGTCTCATCCTACAGTGGAAAACTCTAATCACTTACATGAATCTGAAGATTTTCTGGTTTTCTTTGGAAAATAATATCTGAGTCATTAACTTAATATTATGGTATGACATATTTAATTTTTTCTGGTTTATATTTTTGGAGAGGGTGATTCATAGCAATTCATCAACAATATTTAAAAGATTTTATAGACATCATAAAGGCATTTTAATTTTAATGTTTACCATATATGAAATTTTAATGTTTACCAGATATGAATAAGGCACTTTTCTACATTGTAGCATTTAATTGTTATTAAATATTAAGTGTCAAAAAGATATCTCTATTAAATATGAGAAGAATATTAACAATTTTATTTGATGTATGTTACTCCTGAAGCGAACTGTTGCTTTCATCAGTTTATACACATTAACAGTTGTGTTGACAATAGAGTTTTATACTAATGACACAGATTACTTTGACAAGAGAATATTACCATTTTTCAGTTTATTAAGTTACATCTGCATGTCGTGAGAAACCAGATGCTTTCTATACTTACGTTTTTGGGGCATATTGCCCTTTTCAAAGCCTGTTCACAAATATTTGTTTACTTAAAAATAGTATTCCAGTATAGAAAGGAATTTTGAAGCTAAACTTAATATATGCCTATTGTAAACATTTATCTGTAAAAACTATATGAAAATTATTAGTTTTTATATTATTATTTATCTGCATTAACAATGTTCCATTTCTAAAATTCGTATTTTCAGTATTTTTATCCTGAAAGCAATAAGGTTATTGTTGATTATGCTTGTCTTTTCAGATAAATTTGCAAAGGAAAATGAGAGTTACTGGTGTGATTACCCAAGGAGCCAAGAGGATTGGAAGCCCAGAGTATATAAAATCCTACAAAATTGCCTACAGTAATGATGGAAAGACTTGGGCAATGTACAAAGTGAAAGGCACCAATGAAGACATGGTAAGAGTAATTTAACCTATTTAATTTAAAAGTAAAATGTCATTGATAATCATTGACTATCAAATGACAAGATCTTCAGGAGAAGACTTATGTTGATGAAAATAAATTACCGATGCGTCTTGTTTTTAATTGGGCTAGTGTGGTGAAGGAAGTAGTAATTTCTCCAATTTATAAATTTAAAATGGCTGACATTTAAGATTTTCACACATTTTAATTGGTAGTGCTACAAATACTTTGACACAGATGGACATAGTCTTTTGTATGACAATTAAGCTTTATTTGAAGGATACATTTTTATTTCATTTTTATTGCTTTCGTGATTAACGCACTTTTTAGTTTGTTTGTTTTGTTTTGTGTTTTGAGACGGAGTCTCACTCTATCGCCCAGGCTGGAGTGTAGTGGCACGATCTCGGCCCACTGCAAGCTCCGCCTCCCGTGTTCACCCTACTCTCCTGCCTCAGCCTCCCAAATAGGTGGGACTACAGGCGCCCGCCACCACGCCCGGCTAACTTTGTATTTTTAGTAGATATGGGATTTCACCGTGTTAGCCAGGATGGTCTCAATCTCCTGACCTCATGATCCTCCTGCCTTGTCCTCCCAAAGTTCTGGGATTACAGGAGTGAGCCACCGACCCCAGCCAATTTCCACACTTCTTAATGAAATAACTATTATATTAATGAAAACTATTATCTTAAAAGCAAGAAAAGCACTAAATGATAGAAGAGATATATATCTTTATATGCTTCATATTGGAAGAAAGATTTGTTACATAGCAAAATAAAATATTTTAGAGGTATGGGATATAATATTCAATACCTCCTTTTCTTTTCTTATGATATTCCCAATTCTTTCGTTAGCTCTTCATCAAAAATTTTAATTTTAAAAATATCAGAACTGGAGATCATCCCATTTAAAATCAAGCATTATACTAGACTCTAATAAATTATATAAAATAGTTTTAAAATTACCCTCTTAAATGAATTTAAACAAGGTTTTTGGATTATCAGGTTTACATGAAAGGTAAAATAAAAATAAACCTTAATGAATTTACAATGACACATTATAGTACTTGAATTTTAGAGGCAAACATAGTTTTTGGCTGGAAATTTTAATAAAGAATTCTATTATCCAATTACTTGGGACTGGCTGATGAAGATATAATCTTGATGAGTCAAACCTTAAAGCATCATAAATCTAATCGTAGCATTAGAGACACTGGATGATCAGGAAGCAGTAGCAAAGACTGGATTCTACCCACAAAAGTACGAATACTAAGTAGCAAAATGGGCAGACAGTCCCAGCTTAAACTGAAGGATTTAAGGTGTCCATTTCTCAAAAAAAGAGAAGAGCACTCCCCTGGTTCTGAAAGACTGGCCTTAAAATTAACAGGACCATCACAGTGGAATATAGAGCAAATCATGAGCCACAGTGGTTTATGGCTTTAATTAGGATTTTATGTGTGGATTTTATAGTCAGTGCTCATGGCAAGGCACTTCTCAAATGCTCCATGCTCCCAAATTACGTAATCTGATCTTTGAACAATTATTTTTGATAAGGTGTAGATAGGGTCAATATGTAAAAATAGGAAAAGAAGCTGTTGCAATGAATGATTTTAAACTCTGTATTGTTTTTACACAGGTGTTTCGTGGAAACATTGATAACAATACTCCATATGCTAACTCTTTCACACCCCCCATAAAAGCTCAGTATGTAAGACTCTATCCCCAAGTTTGTCGAAGACATTGCACTTTGCGAATGGAACTTCTTGGCTGTGAACTGTCGGGTAAGTCTCAAATTAACTATTTCTGTATTCTCTTTAAAGAAAACAAAAAGCATATTTGTATGTAGCCTGTTACTAACCTGCAAATTCAACAACCACAGAAATGTATTTCTGGGGCAAACTGTCTACAACATGGTTCAGGGAAAACCAGTGTGTGTTTATGTGTAGAATAAACAAGTTCTAAAACATGCTACAGGGTAGAATTAATGTAGAAAGAGTAATGTGTTTTGTTGGGTGGTCAAAGAAAGCACAAGGAATTCTCATGGGAAACTTGTCACTTTTAAATGTGTCTCATTGTTTTGCATAATAACTTTGATTTATGTTTTCTGACAAAAGTTTAGTAAGAACTAGAATCTACCCGACCTCATAAATTGCAGTTAAGGGTAGGCTATATAACACAGAAGAGTAAGTTTATCTTTGTCCATCTACCATAAGAACTTTGTCTGTCTACCATAAGAACTTTTTTTTAGGTTTTATGAAACATGTAAATTTATCATTCCTCCCAAGGGGACAATACTTCAATACCAAGATTGCTAATATAAATTCATTCTTGGATCATTCTTAGCTAGCAACCTGCTTATTGTACAAATAGTGGTTATCCAACTCAAGGATAACCTATCAAAGGACTCGGAGTTAAATAATTCTTGTCCCACAGGAACATCAATATTAGATGTAAAGATGAAGACCTAATGTGTGGGTCTTACAGTGGCCCCATTTCAATATAGTTAGATTCTGAATGAAATAGAAAATTGTATCTAGGCATTTCACTTATTATATTTTTGGTAGTTGTTCTTATATGTCTGGCATCACAATTTACAAACTATCTTTGCCGCAGTGGCCTGAAATTATTTTGTTCAAATAACTGTGAAGAAAACTAAAAGTGCATGTGTGCTCCACTTTTTAGTGTAACCTTGAAGTGAGGAAAAACACTTACCAAATCTAAAACAATACCACTTAATTAAAAATGGGAGAACAAGTCCCTGCAAAGAGACAACTATGAGCTTTTTATTCATTTCAAGAGGTTGCCTATAGGTTAAAGCACATACTTTATATCTGTTTCTCTTCCTAAATTTATTTGTGTTGCCTAAAAAAGGAATGATTTTCAAGTAAATAAAATTTACTGTTAAATAGCCAATTTTTAATAAGCCCATTACATTTTAAGAATTAAAGCAATTTGTACAGGCAAGTGAACCTATTTTAAGAATCACATTTTCATATTCTATATTGGTGTATTTTTTGAAGCAATCAACATTTGCTTTAGTACCATTAATTTTCCTAACAGAGATCTTTTCCTTATTTTGGTAATTTAATCCAGTTTGTTTACTCCAGTTATTAAGATTCAGTAAATCTTAGCAGACTTATTGCTGTACAGTGTTTGTATTCCGTGTCACTATATCACCACAGACCAGTGTCATCCCTAAGCCATTTATCATAAAGCAATCAAGAGGAAGCCACAATATGATGAGGTCTGCTGCAAGTCACATGGTTTTTAGTTGCTTAACATCGCCTTCTACAATTTTTCAGTCTTTTGATTCATGAGGGTCAGTCTTTCACACATGGCATGGTTACACCCCTAAGACGTGAATATATTTTACTTCCAAGTTTGACAAGACGTTACACCTGACACTTTACAGGTTTTATTTTCTCAAAAAGAAGCAGTGCTGCATCTCCCAGCACAGCAAATTGATTTTGAACTTGCATGCAGAGAGTAATATCTCTCAATGGTTGCTTTAAAAAACTAGAGCACTTCATTATAGAAATACCAATTTCATTGTTAATACTTCATTTTGTTCAAGTGCTGGCCACACTGGTGAAAGAGTTAATTAATTTATATGCATGAAATCATATTGATAAGAAGTAAAATATGTGGCATGAGGCACATTGGCAGAGAGGTTAGCTGTAACACTTGGAAATAAACACTAATGTAATGTACCAAACTACTCCCCACAATCCAGTGGAACACTGTAAAGCCTTATTGTATTCAGTAAATTGTTACTAAAATCTTTCACCCTGCCTAGAAGATCAGCACATAATCTCTTCCCAGAGACTTTTGAAGATCAACTCCTAAATTCTCTGAAAGAAGTATGACTTAAAATGTTTGGAATAAAATAGATTATGACCCTAATTAGAGGAGGAATACTCATCCATTCATTCTATGAACCAATAATTTGGCAATTCTGAGATAAATACTAGACAACAAAATGGGTATAAAGTGAATTTTATGGCTAAGCAGAAATGGTCAAAGTAAAGGCATTCCTTTTCTATCCAGTACTTCAATACTATGTTATATCACAAAAGGAAAGAAACAACTACCTTTCCTCTTTCTTTGTGTCTCCTGGAAACTAAGCAAAGTTTTCAAAGGCTTGAGGGGTGGTATGCAGGTAGAGGCAAAGATGGGGATAAAAGAACAAGTCAGAATTTTTCAATGCAGACAATGTATGTTACTGTGAAACTAACTTCCTGAAGATAAACAGCTTGCCATTAAGCTTGTTAGAACTTTCTAGACTCTTAGAGAATTGTTATGACTTTTTTTTTTTCCCCACCCAGAATATACAGGTAGGTATTACAGCTATCTTTAACATGAGGCTTCAGATACATATCTCCTATACCAAAATGCACTCGTGTTAAGATACACAGCCCTCCTTGTCATATTTTCCATGTTTTCATAGGATATGCATTTCCTAGATGGTGGAGGTGAAGGGAAATATGGGGAGCCTCAAGAAGGAAGAAGTAATTTAGATTGACCAGGACAGAAAGCAATTAGTTATAGCTAAGAATTATTGATCAATTAAGAGTTCTAAAGCACCTCTTTTATAGTTTAGACTCCAAAAAAGGTCTAGTTTTGGAAACTGTACACAATAATTAAATATTATTGAGTACTTGTTGATATGCTGATATTTGGGGACTTACCATTGCCATCTGTTGGGATGAGTTTTACAGAAATCATACAAATAGCTAACATTGACTGAATGCTGTGTGCCAGCACTGTTTCTAAGTACTTTATGTTTATTAAGTAATTTCGTGGAACACTTCCTTGAGGTAGTTTCTATTATTATCACCATCTTACAGATGAGAAAATTTAGGTAGAAAGTTGTTAAATAACAGGGCAAGGCCACGCAGCTGGGAAATGGGAGACAGTAGAGTGTGAGGAGAAAGTATCGGGTTGGAGGAGTGTCCTCTTGTCATCTTTGCTTCTTTGATGATCAAACTTACCTTGTGAGTTACTTGACCACAATTTAACAGTTTCATATAAAGAAGACTCAGCCCCTGGCTCGTATGATGATAGAATCATGCTCTCTATCACAAAAACTGTAAAGAGCATTTTGTCACAGTTGCAATCCAAGATTGGGAAATTGTGTGTATATGTATACACACACAAATATATGTACATACATATAATTTTTCAAGGACAGGCAGGCCAAAATTTTTACCATATTAAACTCAAAAATATATGCTGTAGATTTGAGAATCTTACAAAAATACCTAAACTTTATAGGTTATTGAATATGATTAAAATAAAATAATGTATTAAAAGGTTTGTTCAGTGGTGGTTTTAGCTAGAATTGTCTTATCTTCTGTTATCTATTAGTTTAAATTATGCTTGCACAATGCCTGGCACATGGCATACCGTCAGTAAATACGAGATTCCTGTCTTACAGAATAAATGATGTTGGTGCTGTAAGAATCAGTGATAAAGATTAACGTATTTCTTGAAAAACAAAATGCTGTCCAGTTTAGAATACAGCAGTGGAGCAGCTTGTGAAAATGACTTTGTACTGAGGGAATTTTCATTTGCAGTAATATGAAAACAAATAAAAGAAAAACAAATATACTTTGTGAGAAAATGTCCCATTTCTAAAGACAAAATGAAACTGTTGAAAACTAGGTAGCAGTCAGGAGGCCTCCAGTAATGAGGCAGGAGAGAGCATTTCAGCATTGTTTTCATTTTGCAAAATCATCTATCGCAGAAGAGTAGTTTAAATTGTCCTGTTTTCAATTTTTCCAAAATATATTCAGACAAAATAGCTTGAATTGACTATCTTGTTTTTCGATTTTGTTTCAGATTTATTTCTGATTATAGCTTTTTTTTGGATTTAGATGCTTTCTCTTTGAAGGAATGAATAGTATTATGTTTAATCTTCTCTTGCCTATCCAAAATGAATGCAGAAAAGTTCCAGGGTGATAAATTATTATTCTCATGGAGCCCTTCTCATTTTCTTTCAGGTTGTTCTGAGCCTCTGGGTATGAAATCAGGACATATACAAGACTATCAGATCACTGCCTCCAGCGTCTTCAGAACCCTCAACATGGACATGTTCACTTGGGAACCAAGGAAAGCTCGACTGGACAAGCAAGGCAAAGTGAATGCCTGGACCTCTGGCCACAATGACCAGTCACAGTGGTTACAGGTAAAATTTTCCAAAACTGTTTAACTACCCACTATTCCTCTTTCTTAGAAGATTTCCTGTTGATTAGGTGAGTGTCAGAGTCGTTACCTTCATGCTAATTTAAATGTGCCTTCATCTTTGGCTTAACTAAATTGGTAAAACACAAATTCCTTATGAAGCCATGTCTATGGGCTATTTTTACGCTGGCCTTGGTTTATAGATGCTAGTGTCAGCTTGATGCAGGAGACTGTACCAGATCACACTATGTGTATGTCAATTGATTGATTAGGAGAGCATTTGCATCTTAACTCTCATCCATTCTAATACTTTGTATTAATATTGGCTTTGAAAGCATGACAGCAGGAATCCACAGGGCATTGAAATCATGCCACTGACCTGCAAACTGTTCACATAGAATCATGACTCAGGACATATTAGCTCCTTACTTGTGGTTGCTAAGCAATGAAGATATTTGATTACATTCTCAAAACAGATCTTGCTTATAGAAGGAAACCATAGATACTGCAGAGTTTATTTATCATTTGCAAATGAACTAAGGTTACAGTCAGTGCTTTTTAAAACAATCTTCATGAAACTCACTTATTTGTGGAGCACGTTTAAATATGCACAGGTTTGTTAGTGGCTTCTGTGGCAAAAAGTAAGACAACTCAATTCCGTAATGAGATCACTTTATAGTGAAAGATACGAGTTCTGTTCTTGTTGATTTTTATGCTGTATTCATGAGTTTAAAAACTGTAGTAGTTCATTGCATTCCCAGAAATCATGAAAACAATTTAAAATAGCGAATTCCACCCCTATCAAACAAGATTTGCTAAATCTGTAATGGTTCTTATCAGGTTACCTGAAATTTGCAATAGTTCCTTCCCTCCCTCCCCTCCCCTCCTCTCCTCTCCTCTCCTCTTGTCTCCTCTCCTCTCTGCTCCTCTCCTTTTTTGAGACGGGGCTCACTCTGTTGCCCAGGCTAGAGAGCAGTGGTGAAAGCATAGCTCACTGCTGCCTTAAGTTCCTGGGCTCCGGTGGTCCTCCTGCCTCAGCCTACCAAATAGCTAGGACTACAGGTGCACATCATTATACCCAGCTATTTTTTTTTTTTCTTTTGTGCAGACAGGTGTCTCACTGTGTTGCTCAAGCCGATCTTGAATTCCTACCTCCGGCAGTCCTCCTGCCCCAGCCTCCCAAAGTGTTGGAATTACAGGCATGAGCCACCACATCAGGCTTCTTTTTTCAGTTTTTTTCTTCAGTTGGCCTTGCTTTTTCTTATACTCACAAGTAGAAATATTCACTTTTTTCTTTACTTTCTGTTAACATTCTTTATTGATCTAGAGCTTTATTCAGCTATCATTAGCTAGCACACATTATGGGTAATTATGTAAGTCTTTCTCGTATTATCGTTCTATGAACTTTTTGAAGGTAAGGAGTATGTTTTCTAATATATCATCCCAGAACCCAACCTTATAAGTAGCAGTGCTTACTAAATTAAATTATTCATTTAACAAATGTTTGTGATGAATCTAGAAAGCATCATATAACATGAGAAGTAGTGATGACACATAAGTGAGCAATACACTATTCAAGCTCTTAAGACATTAAGATATTACCCCTTGCTTAAAATATTCCTTTTACCTGGCTTAGCTTACACTATTTTCTATTTTCTTCCATCCTTATAGCAGATGTTTCCCAATGTCCTTTCCTGGTCACCCTTCTTCTCCCCATTATCTTCCTGCTAACATCTCTTTCACCAGCTCCACACACTCACATTAACTGATTTAGCAAGTATTGGTAATTTCAACTGTGGAAAAATGACTTAAATATCTTAAAATCGTTTCCCTTCGTATCACCATCGCCACTGCTACTTCTATCATCAGCGCTACCACCCTCTTTCACCCAGGTTTCACAGAAGCCTCTTAACCAGCTTTTCCGTTTCTGGTTTTACTCTCTAAAAATTCATTTCTTAAGTTGTAACTCGTGTGTGTGTGTGTGTGTGTGTGTGTGTGTGTGTGTGTGTGTGTGTTTTCCTAAAAGGTAAATATTGTTCTCTTACTCTCTTGTTTAAAACCCTTCATTACTCCCTCTGTTTCAGAATAAGGTGCAACTTCCTTAATATAGCCTAAGAGTTTTTGCATGATTTGGCCCCAGTTCGTTTCTTACCCTACTCTTCTAAATTTGCTTGTACTCAAACCAAGTACTATCTTCTTCTTCCCATTCCTTTATAAATGTCCTCTTGTTATAAGAAATGAATGGAAAGAGCCTCTACCCACAGCATTATCTGCCTTCTGTTGTATTTAAATCCTTCAGCTTCAGTTCGGATGTACCTTTCTCTGGGAAGGTTTTGCTGCCAAATCCATTCTGCCCACGTCTGACTTAAATCTTTCTCATGTATACTACTGCATCCTCTGTAATTTTGTCACTATATCATTTTCTCACTGTATTGGAAATTGTGTTTTTATGCTAAGCTGTTTGTTTCAAGAGGCTGAGACTATGCCTGTCCTGACTTTCTTAACTTGTGGTTCAGCATCTAACTGACCCACATGGTGGGCATTCCATAAAAATCTGTTGAATGAATAAATGAATGATTCATTCAAAAAATAATTCAAGTTATTGGTTTGAGCCAACATAGCATATAAGTTTGATCCCCAATTTAAGAGGCCAACTGGTACATATTCTTAATTTATCAGTATTTAAAAGATAAATTTAAAATTTCTTGTTGAAGAACTGGTCTTTTTTTTTAAAATAAGGAAACTAAATTTTTATAATATATAACTGTCATGAAGTTTTCAGGTTCTTACTTGGAAGGAAATCTTCTTTCCTTTTGTTAGACTTGACAATGATCAATTTAAAATTTTTCGTTGCTATATATTCTAAAGACTGTAAATATTCCAGTCATGTATCAGATTGGCTGCATATTGCTAATGTTATTTGTGAGTCACAATGCCGTGTGGAATAAGGCAAACTATTTTACACCCCATAAGTAGCTCGGGAGGTTGGTAGACTCTAGAAACATCCACATAAAGGGATTGCAAATGGCACATTTCTTTGGAAAGATAAAAATTAAACAAATATTTTTCATGAATCAGGGTGTAATCTTCAGTGTGAACCTCCATCTAACACTTTGTTCAAGATGATTTTTCAACTATCTTCTTAAAGTTATTTGCATGCTAAAATTGATTCATTCTGTTGATAATAGACTTTCTGTTAATTCAAGGACTAGTTCTTCTAATATATGTCTAATTTTTGTTGTATCAAAACATATTCAGAATCTCCAGGGCAGAGTAAATTTACATCTTTCCTTTTACTTATTTATTTTCTGACATCATCCAAGAAAAAGGCCCAGAATTGTGACTATTTTTTGTTTTTTTCCCCTCAAGAACATATAATCTGTTCAACTGTATATTGTTATGCTTGTTAGTGTTTTTGTTGAAAATAAGATTAACATTTTCATAGATAACAATGTATGGGGTGATTTTCTTTTTAAGTTGTTTATATAGGGGTAACATAGAGGTCAATTTTTATCCTGAATTTATTTATAAAATCAGCCTCTGAATTAAGTGTATTTTTAACTAAAATGCATCAGTTCTGAGCGGTAGCTCCTCTGAAGAAAAGTCATGTCTGCCATTTAAATTCCCTTCCTTCATTATCAATCTCTTGCTATTTTTTTAAGAAATGTCTTTTACATACCAACTAAAACGTGACCCTCTAATAGAGTTTTATTTCCATTTAATAGGTTTTTCAAAAAGCTAATCAGATATCTGGCAATACAATTGTAAATTCAGCCCCCCAAAATGCCCGTATGCCTAATTGTGATATAGCTGAAGGAATTCTTATGTGTCCTTTTGGGAATTTGTATGTATTCAAATCTCATTTTAACATTCTATTATTTTTATTACTCTAATGTTTCATCTAGTCACTTCTATAAGATCAAAATGTCTGGAACTTCTCAAACAAATGTTCTTGTGTGATTTTTTTTTTTTTTTAAGAGGTGATCCTACCTAATTGGCTAGCTTTCTTGAGTTGCTACTATTCATAAAATTATTATGCTATTTCTATCTGAACACGGTGAAAATGTGTGAGGGCCTCAGGAAGCCCTAAACAGAGGCATTTTCAGACCTCTGTGTATGATGTTTTGTAAAACTTTAAAATTCAACTAATACTTTGAGCAATAAAGCCTACCAATGTGTTTTCTGAAAGCCTCCCAAAGGTCAAATTTTAGTTTTTAACTTTCAAGAAAATCTTACCAACATTGAAATTGAAAGATTCTGAGCCAATTATTCCATACTCCTAGTTGGACATTCCTAACTCATGGTTAGGCTAGATATTAATCTTTGTTATAAAAATAAAGTAACATTTAACTCACAGAGATGTTTTTAGGTTACGACTATTAGCTTCTGTAGTTAGTTTCCAAACAAAGAAGTCAGAAATTGTGATGGCTCTTAAGGTGGATTAAATAAAACAAATAACAGAACAGTGGAAACATGCAGTAGGTACCCAGTATTGCATAGATCCCTTCTTTTCCTTTCTGGTGGATTGTGTGCCTCAGGAGAACAGAATTAGACACCACCAATTTTAATCAAAAATGAAGATTTGCATATGTATTCTTCACTTCCTTGTGTTGATAAATTACATATATTGGCATTGGCACATAAAAACTTTGAAATGTCTTTATCTAGGTAACATCAGATTGTTCAGCTTCTTTATCCAGTAGTAATAATTTAAAGTGAATAATTTCTCATTTGCCAATCTTCTCTACTGAAACTGTATTTTTACTAAAGTGGTTATGTATTTTTATGTCTATTATCAATGGCTTTCAACAGAAATATTAATTTCTTTTTTTATTTATGCTCATATTAGACAAACTGAAATTAAACATTGTTAAGATGCTTAAAGACATTCTGTGAGGAGCAGTGACATTGCTAATGATCATGCTATTAATTGTGAAGAAATATACTGATTCATTTTGGTTTTGTTCACGGAACTAAGAAAACTGCACTCAGAGAATTAACTTGGATTAACTGAAAACTTATTTTAAAGTAAAATACTACAAATTTTGTTATAATGAATACATTTCATGTGTATTCATTGCCATATTGGTGGTGACTATAGAAAATGGATAATTTACTATTCATAATTAAATCTACTGAAACGTTTTTCAGATTTCATAAAGGGCAACATAATATAAAGGACTAACAGGAAGGAAAATGTCACAATCCCACCCAAGAAATGACCTTTTGGTCTATTTCATAAGACATTTGCTAATTTAAGGTAATCTGCATAGTATTTCAACCAAATTAGTAGAATTAATAGAGTTGTTAGACTGAACATTTTAGTGTTGACCTTTGTCAAAATCACATCTGACTCTACAGATTTTCATTTCAATACTAATTTTGTGGAAATGTGTAAGAAATCAATTGAATGTAAGCTTTCAAATTAAATAAGCCTTATTTAATTTAGATCATGTCAGATTTTTATTTTTTATTTTTTATTTTTTTTTTATTTTTTATTTTTATTTTTTTTTTTTTTTGAGACGGAGTCTGGCTCTGTCACCCAGGCTGGAGTGCAGTGGCGCGATCTCGGCTCACTGCAAGCTCCGCCTCCCGGGTTTACGCCATTCTCCTGCCTCAGCCTCCCGAGTAGCTGGGACTACAGGCGCCCGCCACCTCGCCCGGCTAGTTTTTTGTATTTTTTAGTAGAGACGGGGTTTCACCGTGTTAGCCAGGATGATCTCGATCTCCTGACCTCGTGATCCGCCCGTCTCGGCCTCCCAAAGTGCTGGGATTACAGGCTTGAGCCACCGCGCCCGGCCCATGTCAGATTTTTAAAAGGGAGTATTCTAGACATAAAATTATAACTTCATTAAAGCCATTAACTTCTTTTGCCTTCTGAACAATTTATTTACAGGAGAACTAAAGGAAAGGTTTTCAAAATTAAGTGACCACCAGGCCACTGGAAACATTTGTCAATAGGAAGGATTATTCTGATTTCTAATGTTTCTCATTTATGAAGGGTTCACCTAAAAAGAAGATCTAAAAGGGTCAAGTAATGAAACTTGTGTATGATTGTGAGACAGCTTCCATTCTTCTATAGTATTGATATATGTTGGGGTGTGCTAAGGGAATCAAAGGATGCTCAGACTTTGGTAGGACTATAAGTCATCCTTATGTATTGTTTCATTTTTTAAACCACATACCATGAATAAGAAATCTTTTTGACTTTTATAATTGTATGATGTCAAAGGGAATCCCCATTATCCAATTAGAAAAAAAGAACTTTTAATAAACAAAACAAAATTGAAAGGGCATTTGTACAGAAAATACTTAGAGTACAAAGAAAAGTGCAGTCAATATCAATGTAGCGTAAGGAGTGCAGAATTTAAGGCACAAAATATAGATGTGAGGGCTGACCAATTATATCAATACTCTGAGACTTCAGTGTTCTTTCTTTTTTATGTAAAATGGAGACATTACACAAAAAGATCAGTCCCAGCCTATCTTCTCCTTTTAAAATCCCTCACACCAGTAAAATTCTGGTGCCTAACTGATGACTGGACGAATCCAAAGAAATTAGAAAATTATCAAGACCACCAGCTGATTTCTTTGTAATGTAGCACAAGTATGAAGCTAACAAAAGGTCATATAACAATTAATGATACAAATATAGCAATCTAAACTTCAAATAAACCTATCAAAAGTTAACTTTTGTACAATGAATAACATGTCTACTTAATACTCAAAATATTGCCCCTACCTTTCCATCCATTCGAATTTTGAGTCATTTACTTGGTTTAGTGTCTTACATCTCTCTAAAAACAGCTTAGACAACAAAAACTTCCATGAGACAAGGAAGTAAGATATAGTAAGCAATTATTAAATACTAACACACAAGCACTTACATATGGAAAATCATGAAAAAGGCCCAAAGTAATAGTTTCTGGTGGCAATGAGAAGGAAATAGATTAGCCCCAGATACAGGGTACAATCTCGGAAAGACAAGCTCCAGTGGTACATTAAAAAATGCATAGAAGTTTTATGGTTTGGAGGTTATTAATGACTTTATACTTTTTGAATTAAAATAAGTATATCTGAGGCACCTGTTATAACAAAACACAATGCCATGGGCAAGGAACTGAAAGACATACTCAGTATTATGTCTGCCTGCATGTATGATTACTGATGCCCTAATTGTCATGAATTCAAAATTCCAAAAGCAAGAAACAGAAATGTAGGATGCTGGATGCTTCTGCTTAGAAGTGGTATTGAAACCATTGAAAAACAATGATAGAAATTAAAAGAATTTCATGAGCACAACAGGCCCACTCCTGTTTTATGATAATGCAAATTAGATGACTTCTGATTCCTGTGTGTGCAAATGAATTTTCATTTGTGACATATTAAGTTATCTTTTTAGTAACAAAACATAGCTGTAAGAATGGTAACCATTCTCTTCTAAAAATATGAACTGAAAATATGCCAATGAGTAAAATTTAGAGCTTGGGAATACTGTTTCAAATATTATGAGCATTTGTAAAGCCTTTTAAATAAAATTACAATCAATTGTAATCAGTAATCTCATTTTGTCTTTAAAGCAGCCCTCTCCGTGAGCTAAGTTATGTTTGTTTTATAATGAAGAATCAGACAAGCCTGTTAAAGATTGCACAGCCAGTCAGTTGTCTAAAGGGGATTCAGCACTTGTCAGGAAGCCTATGAGATGATTTTTATCATAGTATTTTCTAGACTATTAAAATGATTGAAGTGAGTCATTTTTTTCACGGGATATCTGTTGGATTAGGAAGCCCCACCAAGGCCCAGTCCTGACCAGCATAGCTCTAGCCACTTACCTTGTCTTGAATAAGAGCTCCTGGTGGGTTCTGCCAGGCTCTGCAGATTCTGTGGATTCAGCTCGCCTGTAATCCCAGCACTTTGGGAGGCCGAGGCGGGCGGATCACGAGATCAGGAGATCAAGACCATGCTGGCTAACACAGTGAAACCCCGTCTCTACTAAAAATACAAAACATTAGCCGGGCGTGGCGGCGGGCGCCTGTAGTCCCAGCTACTCAGGAGGCTGAGGCAGGAGAGTGGCGTGAACCCGGGAGGCGGAGCTTGCAGTGAGCCGAGATCGCGCCACTGCATTTCAGCCTGGGTGACAGAGCGAGATTCGGTCTCAAAAAGAACCAAAAAACAAAAAAAAAATAAAAATAAATTTGTGGTGCCACATTGTAACGATTGTATATCCCTTCCAGTGTTACTGAGCATTGAATATACACAAACACACGTATGAAATATTTGGAAAATGAATTTCCTATATTTTTGGTTTAAAATAAAATAAATAAGAAATAGAAATGTAAATTGTAATATTTTCTGCCCAGAACCCAACGATATGTTTGTTATTCATACATTATGTTTTAGAGAACCCTGCTCTGTCCAGCGAGCTTGCACATAGTTAAGCTCACCTGGCTTAATTGCTTTGGTATATCCCAGAGACTTTCGTAATATTTCCTCAAAGCCAGTGATGCTATAATAATAGGTAGTTCACTCTTTGTTTACATTTATGATTGTAAATATCTCTCATTTATGAAGTATTGATTTGCTAGCTGATGTCAAAATAAAATTTGTTTATAGAAAATTTTGCATTCAATTCTTTTTAATTAATACAATCAGCATTTGTGTGGGGAAAACATGCCTCAGTGAAGTGACTTTCAAATGTCTAATGTCTGCTCGTTTTATGCCGCTATTATAATTCTTTAGCATGGTGTATCTTCTGGACCTAGACAAAGCCTTTTCTGTATAGATCTTTGGTAAGATTCTTCTCTGAGATTATTTAAGATGTGACTAAGGACACGTTTATCTGCTTACAGCTTCTGGATAACAACTTTCTGGAATTAGTTTATATTTTAAAAAATAGATATACATTTTTTTCACTAGAAGAGATTGTGACCTTAGTGTTAAAGCCAACCAAAGTTTAACTTCTGAACTAATTTCTTAGGTTCCTTACCCAGGCCCAGTCAATGAATCTTTATGCTGCTCTTGCCGTTTGACCTGCCCTCTACTTCTGGCAGTTTCTGATATGTGTCTTACTGCTCTCCTCCCATGACTTCTTTTCCACCTGAGCTTTGCTGGGTGCCTGTTGATTAGTTTATCTATTGATAAGGTTTTTGGCTGTGTCCTTACCCAAATCTCATCTTGAATTGTAGCTCCCATAATTCCTATGCATTGTGGGATGGACCCAGAGGGAGATAATTAAATCATGGGGGCAGTTTTCCCCATACTTCTCTCATGGTAGTGAATAAGTCTCACGAGATCTGATGGTTTTATAAGGGTTTTCCTCTTTCTCTTGGCCCTCCTTCTCTCATTCTCTCTGTGGCCATCTAAGACGTGCCTTTTACCTTCCACTGTGATTGAGAGGTCTCCTTAGCCACGTGGAACTGTCAATCCATTAAACCTTTTTTTCTTTATAAATTACCCAGTTTTGGGTATGTCTTTATCAGCAGTGTGAAAACAGACTAATACATCTACTCTTTGGCTTTGCACTCCAGCTCTAACCTGCCCTCTGAAGGGTACTTGGTTGTTTTTCAGCAGCCCACCCTCATCCCTGTTGAAGTTTCAGGAACTGCCCTGGCTCTTATGGTGCCACCTGCTGCCACTTTGACTTCTGGCTTCTCAGTACACATGGGTCTAGCTTGCTGCCATAGCTGACTTCCACCTTAGGCTTTCCACCACCGTCAGAGCTCTTGGTTCCTAGTCCTAGTTGTGAATCCAAAACTGCTATCCCAACACAAAATTTCCATTACCCAGATGACCCTTTTTTCAGATAGTTCCACTACCAGATTTGGGTTCTTCTGATGGCAGACCCAGTTTTCAAAATGGCCTTCTTTTCCTTGTTTGATTTTAAACTGATCAAATTAGGAAAATATATATGGTACTCTTTCATCCTAAAAATGCAGTCCTTTAAACCAAATTACATTCTCTTTCTCTCCAAATGATAAATCATTTCAGCATTTTCCAAAATGTATCCTGAAAATCACTACTTCCATAAGGTAAGCAGTAAATCCTCCCCCGCAACAAAAAACTGGTTCTGGGCTGAAATACATTTTGTAAATTCTATATTCTCTGTTATGTTCTTAATTTTTCACATGCATATTAACATAGTAAAGACTCTTAAGATTCCTATAGGGAAGAGAGTTGTTTGCTCTTTTTTTAGTTGATGATTTTCTAACTTATTTTTTCATGGAATGCTTTTTAACATAGATGAAGCTGGAAACCATCATTATCAGCAAACTAACACAGGAACAGAAAACCAAACACTGCATGTGCTCACTCATAAGTGGGAGTTAAACATGAGAACACATGGACACAGGGAGGGGGACATCACACACAGGGGCCCTGTCGAGGGGTGGGGTCAAGGAGAGGGATAGCATTAGGACAAATACCTAACACATGTGAGGCTTAAAACCTAGACGATGGGTTGATACATGCAGCAAACCACCATGGCACATGTATACCTATGTTACAAACCTGCAAATTCTGCACATGTATACCAGAACTTGAAGTAAAAAATAAGAATAAAAATAAATAAAATAAAAATAAAAATAACTACCCTAATATCCCATAAGAACCACTTTGGAATATCATGTAATAATTAAATTGTATTTTTACAGCACTTTGTTGTTTTCAAAGGGTGTTTCTATTTTTTTACTGTATCTTTCTAATAATATGTGTACATATGTCTATACACATGTACATATTATTTGTATAAATTATCCTGTCTTAAAACATGAAAAATACAATGTGCAGACATTACATGACTTAATCCTGCAAATGGCAGAACTTGACCCAAAAATCCAGTCTCTCCCTTTTCTGTTGAGTTCCATTTCTTCATGGCTGCCTGTGGCTGACATCACATAGAATGTGGTTTAACCTTAACAGCCTTTTTTTGCATCAACATGATTTTTTCAGTTCAGCACAATATGTGCAAAATATGTGTATCCACAAACTTGGTTTTCCAGTTCACTGCATGCCTCTGTTCCTACTTCATATAACAAACAATTTCATCAATTCTTGGTTCATATCTGTGTAGACCAAGCATTTGAAATTACCTAAATGAATTCAAAGCATTGTTATCATTTCATCTTCAGAATGGTGCACATAAGCTAAAGTTAGGCCAGGTATGTCTAAGGAATAGTAAACCCCTGTCATGAATAAAATGAGTCATATGCATGGACCACTCCAAGCAAGGAAAGTAAGAAATGAACACTTTTACTTGCTGAGAAACAGTTCCTAAGAGAAGTTTACAACAGTACACAAATACTTATTTGTCACTCAAGTTGTAAAAATTTTCTGTCCTGTTTCTTAAACTGCATTTAACTTTCTTTAAAACTGTTTTCTCTTGCTTAAAATGACAGAGGATCATCGCTACCACTTGTCTTTATATAAACTGTAGTTTGTCCTTCTGTAAATATTCACATGCTTTGGTTTTGCCTTCTCTATGTTCATTTCTCTATGTTCATAAGTAAATTTCTGTCTCCTGGTTCCAATGAAAGGTTCTGACATAACATTAAACTTTAATGTAGAATACATATTAGGATATTCACCATTTTAAAATGGGACACCAGACATAAGTAATAGACATTTTGTAGCCTTTCCCACTTGTTGAGTAACAGGAACTCTGCTATGAAAGCATCATTATTTTTTGCCTTACAGGTTTTCTTCATTTAACAAGTCATACTATAGGCTCTTTGAATAATAAGATTTCTGTATCCAATATTTTTCTCCTCTCATGCTTGGTGTCCTTTAAATCAAAAAATTTAAAGGAGGCAGGGGTGTGCCTGTTTACTTTTACTCAGTAGAATAGGTTCAATAAAAAAAATAGTGTCAGGCCAGGAGCGGTGACTCATGCCTGTAATCTGAACACTTTGGGAGGCCAAGGTGGGCAGATCACCTGAAGTCAGGAAATCAAGACCAGCCTGGCCAGTGTGGTGAAACCCTGTGTCTACTAAAAATACAAAAATTAGCCAGGCATGGTGGCGGGCACTTGTAATCCCAACTACTCAGGGGGCTGAGGCAGGAGAATTGCTTGAACCCAGATGGCGAACGTTACAGTGAGCCGAGATCAAGTCACTGCACTCAAGTCTAGGTGACAAAACGAGACTCCATCTCAAAAAAAAAAAAAAAAAAAATTCCATTTGCACTATTTTTTAATGCTATTGCAAATTGATAAGAAGGTTTTTGTACAAGGTTATCCACCATAAGAAAATAAAAGCAAAGTGATATTTATGGCGATTATTAATTATATTATTATTTTCTATTTTTATGATACCTTGTCCTATAGTTTTAAAATAAAGTATGGAACAAAATTTGATAGTGATTGCATTCAAGGTTGTATTATCATTATGGCATTGGGTGTATATAATTACTATTGCTATTCTATATGCAACATAATTAGCAAAACCAAGTGTGGTTAAGAGGGTTTAAGGTAAATGAATAAAATAACAACAAGGGTGATGGAGCAGCTATTATTTGAGTTAAACTCTGAGTCACTTTTCACCCCATTCCTAACATCCTACCACCTATGAAAGGTTCAGTCTTTGTTTATTTCATGAAAAAGCACTGTACAGTTTTAATCCCCAAAGCTGTAGGATTTGATGGCCCTTTGTTAAATACCACAGGACCCATCTGTTCTGTTAGGCATATGCCTTATGATGTGGGAAAATCTGTAATACAAGGTAATGGATCCAAAGTACTTTAGACTGTGACACTAATATATATATATATATATACACACACACACACACACACACACAGAGATATAAGTATATAAGTATATACACTTATGTATATAAGTATATACATATAAGTATATATGTAAGTGTGTGAGTATATATATACACATATACACACACACACACACACATTTACTACAAGCTGTCTCAAAGCTCTGGAATGGGAAATAGGGAAAATTCTAAAAATAAAGCAGCTTTAAAGATCTCAGTGGGAAAAAGCACACCACCAGCTGCCTATATGTGCTTACATGTTGGTGTCAAAGTCATTTTCTCAAAGCGTGGTTTGGAGACCTCTTGCATCAGAATCAGTTGGTGGCATGGGCTGGCTGAAAACGCAGATTCTTAAATTTTATCCCCAGAGATTCTGATGTTATTAGGTCTGTGTTGGGCATAGAAATGTGCATTTATGGACAAATATATTTGGGTTCTTGTGCAAGATGATGATCAAGAAAAAAGGAATTGGTTATTTATTATTTGAAACATGTTCATTTAAAGGCAACCTCTTGGTTTTTTTTGTTGTTTGTTTTTTTCTTTTGAGATATCGTTTTGCTCTGTCTCCCAGACTGGAGTGTAGTGGCACAATCCTGCCTCACTGCAAACCCCACTTCCCGGACTCAGATCCTCCCACCTCAGACTCCCAAGCAGCTGGAACCACAGGCACACACCACCAAGGCTGGCTAAGTTTTGTATTTTTGTAGAGACAGGGTTTTGCCATGTTGCCCAGGCTGGTCTCAGACTCCTGAGCTCAAGCAATCTATCTGCCTTGACCTCCCAAAGTGTTGGGATTACAGGCGTCAGCCACTGTGCCTGGCCTGAAGTCCCATTCTAATGGGACTTACTTAGATATATTGACTTTTGAAGATTACTTGAGCATGAATCTTATTGCAATTTAAGATTAAAGTATCAGGACACTCCAAGTTAAAGAAATTCTATGGTACCAGTATGCAAATGATAAAAATCCAAACTTATATTGATCTTTTATTAAATTAATAAATCCAACAACAAATCTTTAATTTCTCTTAACTCTGTAGGAAATAAAGTATATTAAACATCCATATATAGAATCAAATCTAAAATTTATGAGAAAGAAGATCTGTTTTGGTATCTGTAATTTAAGTGTTTTCTGGCTAGAATATATATATAAAATTAAACTATAAAATTTAAATCAATTTTTTTTTTATTTTGCCCTTTGATATATGTAACACAATAACAGACATTCTTAACAATGACCATGAGGCAGGGCCAGGCACAGTGGCTCACGCCTGTAATCCCAGCACTTTGGGAGGCCGAGGCGGGCGGATCACGAGGTCAGGAGATCGAGACCATCCTGACTAACATGGTGAAACCCCATCTCTACTAAAAAAAAAATACAAAAATTAGCCGGGCGTGGTGGTGGGTGCCTGTAGTCCCAGCTACTAGGGAGGCTGAGGCAGGAGAATGGCGTGAACCCAGGAGGCAGAGCTTGCAGTGAGCCAAGATCGCACCACTGCACTCCAGCCTGGGCGACAGAGCAAGACTCTATCTCAAAAAAAAAAAAAACCCAACAATAAACAAAAAACAATGACCGTGAGGTATTACCAATTTCTGAAGTACCATTTGAAGAGAGAAAATACGGTCAGTGAAGATGGAATATTAAGTTTACGGTTGCTGTCTGTTAAAGAGGCCTTGGGTAAAATAAGTGCATGATGCATGTTACTATTGTGTTGAATAGTATTTTCAAGATTTATCAATCTATGTGCGGTTTGTAGGATTTTGAATTCACTGATACATGGTTAGAGTGTTAAACTCCGTAACAGCACTTCTGGGTTCAAATCTCTTTTCTGCCACTAGTTGCATGACAATGGGCAAATCCATCTGTTACTGTCTCAATATTCTTATTTTCTAAACGGGAATAGTAGTACCTATTTTATAGGGTTGTGTAAATAAATTAGCATTTATCACGTGCTTAAAGGATAATTGATATGAAAATGTTAGCTATTATTTTATTGATTAGAATGAGTAGGTTCCCTGTAAAACTGTATGTAGCATTTGCTTTAAGACTACCAGATAAAAATACAGTTAAACTTAGTTAAATTTAAATGTCTTATAAATGGTGAATATGTTTTAGTATAAACATTTACTAAATATTACATGGGATATATTTATACTTTTAAAAAATGGAGTTTATTTGAAATTCAAAGTTGATGGACATTTCTTCTTTTATTTTACCAAATTCAGCAATCCTATTTTCACTCCATTTCATTTGCCTTCATTTCCCTGGTACGTCTAATTGATCTGAGTTATGATGCTGATATAATGATGATTTTTGGTCAATAGATAATGATTTTAGCAGACTGCTTATCTGTAATTGTTTTGCATTGTGCCTCTATTCCCGGTGAATAGATACTATAAAGTCTAATAGTTTATTAACTTTCAAGAAAATATGCTTAAATTGACTTCCACGTCAAAAGTTTTAATCTCTATTTTGTTCTGCTGCAAAAGATGCTATTTTGTATTCTGGCTCTCCTGTGCTTAGTGGATTGCTGGGAATCAGATGAACCCTTTGGATCCACAGATAAATTCAGGTGATCAACTCAGTATCCTTTATTATATAGGAACTCAGTATAGTATTTTCTCTTTGGGGAATGGGTTAAAGTTAACAGGAATGCCCCCGAATGACTCTAAATGACATTTGGGATCTTTTGTCTACAGTTTGTAGAAATTGTCACTGTATGGCATTTAAAATCCTCAAGGTTGTTTTTAGCTCAGTGGATTAATATAATTAAAAAAAAAAAACAGTCTTTAGGATTTGAACACAAATCTCAATCCCCTTAGCTACTACATATGTGAAATTGGGAATGGCATTTTACCCCTGGGCAATAGTTTTTTCATCTGAGAAATATAGTAAATGCCCATTCCAGAGGGCTGTTGAAAGACTGAATGGAATCAGGCCTATAAAATATCCTGTATGTGTCTAGAAGGATGTTAAGTGCCCATGTGAGTTCTTTTCCCTGCCTCTTTGTTAGTATTAACATAGAAACTAGACATTAGTAGTACTGGAGCCAAGTTTTATCCAAAATCTTGTGGCTCTGTTATTTTAAATCAGAAGTCAAAGATAAATGAGGAAACAGGGCACTTTGTGTCCCTAGCTTTGAGTCTGATTATTTTGTATATTCCAAAAGCTATCTAGACTCCTGGATTTTTCCACAGCAATTCTACTTAACTATCAGTGAAAAATGCTGGGACATCCCACCACCACCAACAGCACCCCTTATGAGATTATCCATTGTTTTAAAAGCCCAGCTTTCCTTCTTTTGAAAGGTACTCCCTTGGGAGAGCTATCCTGGTCTAACAACGTATTTGTAATGGATGTAAATACATAGTCAGGCATCTGCTGGCCACAGCTGAGCCCTTCAGTGAACAGTCCAGAAGTCCCATGTAAAAAGGATTTCAGAAGCACATCTTGTCTGAATTGTCTTGGAGAAGGTAGAGGCAGAGGTAGGAGATATTCCTTTAAACTGTGTTTGTAGAGCAAGCACACCATAATTTATGACAAAGTGATTATTTAGAGAGACTTTGTGGGAAGTTGAAATAGGGACCAAAACCACCTGGAAAATATATTTATATGATATAAAAACAGATTTCAGTGTATTTAAAAAAAAAAAAAAAAAAAAAAACAAAGAATAAAACTTCGCAAGGTCAGGCGATCGAGACCATCCTGGCTAACACAGTGAAACCCCATCTCTACTAAAAAAAAAAAATACAAAAACTCCCAGCCCCCTTTTCCTTGGAGTCTACATTTGGCACACAGGTGTGAAATTGGGAGATAGGCTGGGTGCAGACTGGCCCTGACCTATCACATAAGGAGAGTCACTCAGGAGCATGAAATGGAGAAGAGAATCCCATGGCCAGTCATGGTGGCATACACCTGTCATCCCAGCGACATAGGAGGCTGAAGCATGAGAATTGCTTGAACCCGGGAGGCAGAGGTTGCAGTGAGCCGAGATCATGCCACTGCACTCCAGCCTGAGTGACAGAGTGAGACCCTGTCTCAAAAACAAAAAACAAAAAACAGAAAACAAAAAAAAAAAAGAAAGAGAAGAGAATCCAAGCACCTTTCGCTCTTTCTAAGCTCACTGTTCACATTAATGGACAACTTTTTATCTATCTGTCACATCATACTAATCAACAAGAGGCAGAGAATAACAAATAATAGTTTTTAGTTCATGGAAAAGACAATATTTTAGAAAAGTCTATCCACTAGAAATTGTTTGGTTTGTTCAGCCATGGAATTTTATGGAAACATAACCATGGAATTACAGTGTTCTTCCCATTATTCCACTCTTAGGGAAAAAAATGCAACTGGAAAATGCAACATTTAAGAGTGTTTGCTTATAAATAATGTCATTAATTAAAATGCTAATAAGATTTAAATATGGAAAGTATAAAATCTCTTTAGGAAGTTTTATTCTTTTTTTTAATATACTGAAATCTGTTTATATATTGTATAAATATATTCACTTTCCAGGAGGTTTTTTAAAATAGGTCAAATAAATGCAAAACATATTTGAGAAATCTATTTTATTTTGTAGTATTTTCTTTATGATTTGAAAACAGTTTACCTACTTCTTTATATCTCCAAAATAAAGTAGAAGCAATGGATAAGTTATTTTCTAACCAAAGACAAGTAAATCAAACTTACTATTTTTCTACTGGTAAACAAAATGTGCATAGAACTACAAAGAAAATGGGGAGATGAGCAATAGCATTAAAGTGACCGATTAATGCTTTTTAGGAGACAGCTTTATTTAGGAACTTTCAGGTCCAATCATAGTAGCTCAGTAGAGAGAAAGAAGAGTATGTCCCAGCCCAAGAAAATGAGTGAGTGTGGGTCACTTCGTACCCATAGGCTGCATTTGTGCAAAGGTGCTCTTTCCTCTAGTGTATCAGTGATGCTGGGGCATACCTTGATGAGCGCAGCCCAGGATGCTTTTCAGTCACTCTTATCCTCTCAGCTGGGTACCCTTATGCAAACACAACCCATACAGCCTTGCAGCGCAGCCCTGAAGTTACCTCCTATGAGGCCCTGACAGTTGGGAAGAGGAGCGCAATAAATGCCTCCTGCTTCACGTTGAGCTTGATCTGTTTCTCAACGATATTGGGCTCCCTTAGAGGAACTGAGGAAAGCAGAATCTTCTTGGCCAACCCTGTCACCTTCTCTGTCCAAAACATTTATCTTTTACTTGACATGCAGAAACTAAACATAGGACAGGGAAACAGGCAGTTTAATACGAATACAGTGACTATTAACACTCAGGAGCTCTAAATGAGAACAGTTCTCTCACAGAGCTAAGGTTTTACAATTTTCCAATTGTATTGTGCTAGAATCCCTCACGTCTTTAGTGACTTGTTGAATCACCTCTATATCAATGCTCAATGCAGAACTTCTTAAAATTCCCACCTGCTTAAGGTTTTTAGGCAGAGGCAACAAGGTATTACTGGGCTTCAACAAAATGTCTTAAAATATGCTGTTTAGAAAGGTTTGACTTTGGTGTTTAGAAAGGTTAAACTTTGCCACTAACTTATTTTTAGCCCTCGGGCAAGAGATCTGCCTTTTCTGGAGCACAATTTTCTTATTTTCAAAGTGAAAAGGATATCACACAAATGGAAACAAATATTCTTATTATATTCTTATTGATACTTGCTGGGAATCCAGAGGAAGAAAGTATGATGTCTACAGTTGTGCATTAAGACTTTAGATATTATTAAGATCTAATCTAGATACAGTGCAGAATAATCCTCCATAGTGAGAAGGACTGAATCTGCCCATACCTGTCCCAAGAACCAGACATGCCATGTTCCCTGTTGCCATCCCTAGGAGAGACAAGTCTGCTGGGTGTTCAGCATCATCACACATCATCATTCAGGAGGGAATGGAACAAATAGTGGTCATTGGTTCTCATTTCAATGACTTTATTACACTACCCTATGAGATTTTTAACCAAACTTAAACATTTTTGTAATACAACTCAGTATCACTTACCACTAATGCAACAGATATTTATCACATGAATTCTAGGACTAGATTCTGGTGTCCAGAAATGAAGATAGAAGAAGAGTTTCCTGCCCTTAAGAAGTTTATAGCCAATAAAGAGAGATATAAACAAGAAATAAAATAAAAATGTATATACTAGTAAATTAGAAGACTTACTTAGAACATATAGCAGAGATTTGGCCTGAGAATTCGGGAAAATATACTGAGAAAGGATATTTGAGCAGAAACTTAAATATGATCAGGATTTAGTTGTGTCTAAATGGGAATAGGAAAATTGAGTTAAAAAAAAAAGTTCCAGGAAGAACTTATGTGAAGTCCAAGCAGTAAAAGAAAGTATAGCATGTTTGAGAAACTGAAAGAAGTTCAGTTTCTTACAATTTGATAGAAACTTTTGTTACATTACCCCACATACTCCACATACCATTTAAATAAAGTGATAGCATGATAGTAAAATGAAATGTAGAATATTAATATAATAGTTATACCAATGAGTGACCCCATTTCAAGAAATATTCACAGAACTATTTACAATGGATTAAATAAATCTAATTTTAAGGGATCACCATTATTTTTAAAAATATAACTGGTTTTATTTCTTAATCCTTTAGCTAAAAAGTTTCAAATACATTATTCAATATTGTACCTGAAAAGTTTGTGTAATAAGAATTGGAAAGAAGGGAAATGAAATTATGATCCTACCATGAGAAAACTGAATTAATCAGCAGAATCTTTGCTAAGATTTAGGCATTATAATGACATAAGGATGAACTTTGGTCTTGGTACCTCTAAAGTTGCATCAAGTCTAGAATAAAAAGCTTTATTCATGTATATACTCCAATGGATTATTTTTACCAGGACTAATACTAGTGAGAATTCTGATGTGGGATTCAGTTTAATCATTCCCAAAGTGGTATTAGCTTGAAAAACATTCTAAGTTGGCCGGGCGCGGTGGCTCAAGCCTGTAATCCCAGCACTTTGGGAGGCCGAGACGGGCGGATCACGAGGTCAGGAGATCGAGACCATCCTGACTAACACGGTGAAACCCCATCTCTACTAAAAAATACAAAAAACTAGCCGGGCGTGGTGGCGGGCGCCTGTAGTCCCAGCTACTCGGGAGGCTGAGGCAGGAGAATGGCGTCAACCCGGGAGGCGGAGCTTGCAGTGAGCTGAGATCCGGCCACTGCACTCCAGCCTGAACGGCAGAGCGCGACTCCGTCTCAAAAAAAAAAAAAAAAAAAAAAAAAAAAAAAAAAAAAAAAAAAAAAATTCTAAGTTTTTAAGCTCAATGTTTTAAATACAAACATCAGTACGGTCTTACAGTCTATGACAAAAAGCAATGTCCCAGAAAAATTTATTTAAGGTAAATCATCATAAAGTCTGTCTTCCGAAAGTCCAAACACTAGAAGAAATGTACTCACTTAGGCCTACAGGATTTATACCGTGGGACTTGATATCAGTGACATGACCAGCCTGGCTTAGACTAGAGAGAACTTATCTCCCAGGGGTCAGGAGGTAAAATACCAAACTAGGTCCAAATTACTGCAATTCAAATTTCTAGCTCTGCTTTTTGCTATCCTTATCAGCTGGATCTATGAATTCACCACCCCAGGACTCCTCATCTTAAAAAATGGAGCCAACATTACATCAAGGGATTATTGTAGAACTGAAATAAGATGGCATCTATGAAAGGTGTGACCATACTG
The DNA here is from genome assembly GCF_037993035.2 of Macaca fascicularis. NCBI lineage: Eukaryota > Metazoa > Chordata > Mammalia > Primates > Cercopithecidae > Macaca > Macaca fascicularis. The sequence continues at coordinate 87,986,626 of NC_088380.1, read as the reverse complement.
CCAGGCTCATAACCAAGGAATGAATACCCTCCCTTGTCTTTTTCCCTACTTGGATACGGTAGGTAAAATTATAGCAAGGGCCATTCTAAGATGGGTTGAAGGCAGACTTGTTTTTTTGCAGTGTCTACTATGTAGAGCTGACTGTGATATAGTGAGTGTTTTTATGACTATACTGAAGGAAGCCTAGCCTACTGTTGGATAAAGTTTTCATTGTTCCAGAATAACCTGATCACTAATTCCCACCTAAAATGTGGAAAAAAATATAAAAAAATAACACACAGCATATCCTTCAGTCATTGAGAAAAATCAAAGCTCAATTTTTTAAATAAAAAATGTAGAATGAGAAAGGAGTGGCATTCTTTTCTCAATGAAATGATTGCATCTAATTTTGTTGTGTGCATCTGTGTTTGTGTTTAATGGCAAGTGTAATTATGCACCTGCAATGTGTGGCTCTTCTAATTTTAGTAAAATTGATGCAACTATTTAGGAAATACATAACAAATTACTCTTTTAAAATGAGTAAATTTGAATGCCAAAGGCTTTTTATCGACCAAAATTTTGGTCTTCTAATTACATGCAGTAGCTACACACAGATATTATGTCCACCAGTTCACTCTGGAGTTTTTCCTGTGGGCTCAGAATCTTGCCCTGCTTTCTGCTGGATTGATCACAGCCACAGGCCAGCTAGTGCCCCCTGTTCCCTCCCGGAAGAGTTTCCGATGTTTGTTGCCTGAACTATCACATTAAAATGTAAAGTCACATACAACTCAGAGTCCAGATCACTAACTTAATATATCCCACAGAGTATAAATATCAGGGGTGATAGTTGGCAGCTCACAGAGAAGTGTACCAGAACTCCAGAAACACACCAGATTCTTTGAATTTCTTTTCCAAATCTTTTTTTTTTTTTTTTTTTTTTGAGACAAGGTCTGGCTCTGTCACCCAGTTTGGAGTACAATGGCAGGATCTTGGCTCACTGTAACCTCCACCTCCTGGGCCCAGACCATCCTCCCACCTCAGCCTCCCAAGTACCTGGGCCTACAGGCATGTGCCACCACACCCAGCTAATTTGTTTTTTTTTTCTTTTTGGCAGAGACGGGGTTTTGTCATGCTGGTCTTGAACTCCTGAGCTCAAGCAATCTGCCTGCCTTGGCCTCCCAAAATGCTGGGATTACAGGCGTGAGCCACGATGACTGGCCTAGTATTTTACTGTCTTTGAATTCTATGTGTCTTATAGATTGTCTAGAACAATTTTGAAGTTATGTGAGGAAAAAAAAATAAGTATGGGAAAGGTGAAGAAAATAAATTACAAATCCTTAATGGTAAGTAATTTGATTTCTCATATGTAAAGTTATTTTCTTGATCAGGAAATAATCAAGTTGAAATCAATGACCAAACTGGCAAGGGGCAGAGCCATGCAACATGCAGGTAGTAGAGAAAGCATAGGAGTTACCATCTCCAGAGAAGCATCCTACACTGGAATAGTGGATCAGAGAAGCAAATTATGTAAAGGAGAGAGTCTGAGGGACAACTTGTAAATTCCTTGATGGGTATACCTGCTGGGCTGACAGCCAGAAGACTTGAAAATATGGCCGTTGAAATCAACAGAGGGGTCATTCAAACCTGAGGACTCTGAAGCTCTACTATGCCTTGTGAGCATGCCCAAGGCCAGACTTCTTGGAAGTCCCTAAGCACTGCGCTGGATGTTACATTTGCACATCTTTTCACCTACTCTCCAGTCATATAGCGCACACTTAAAAATATTATATTTTTGATGGGAGAAACATAACAGCATATCGGCAAATATTTCCAAATATTGGTAGCAAATGGCATCATGTACATTGCTGAAAGTGTAAGGCATACTTTAAAAAGTCCCATTAGGCTGGGCACAGTGGCTCACGCCTGTAATCCCAGCACTTTGGGAGGCCAAGGTGGGTGGATCACCTGAGGTCAGGAGTTCGAGACTAGCCTGGCCAACATAGTGAAACCCCGTCTCTACTAAAAATACAAAAAGTAGCTGGGCGTGGTGGTATGCGCCTGTAATCCCAGCTACTTGGGAGGCTGAGGCAGGAGAATCTCTTGAACCTGGGAGGCAGAGGTTGCAATGAGCCAAGATCCGCCATTGTACTCCAGCCTGGGCAACAAGAGCGAAACTCCATCTCAAAAAAAACATAAAACAAAAAAACAAAAAAAAAAAAAAACAGAAAAAAAGTCCCATTAGTAATCACCATATCACAAAGTAGCAGTGGCCAAAGGTCATGTTAATATTATTTTTTCTGTTTCTTCAGATTCTCCTGGATGTTACAGAACAGTGCTTGAAAATGAAAGCTTTTTTTCCAAACTATTATTGGCATTAACAAATTTTGCTATGTCTACACAAGCTGTGTGACTCAGAAATTAAGGCAAATATTTAAAAACCCTGACTGGAAACTTGTATTTTTAAAAAAAGAATGTGATGATTCAAATTCCTCTTGTATTTGCTCAGTATGCCAGTTCACTAATTTAAGATCTAATTCTCCTGTTTCACCTATTGGAGCCTATTTTTCATGCAAAACTCTCAAGTAACTCAGAAATACCAGTTGTCAAATAAGATGTAATAATTCTATTTTATGAATAGTTTTAATTTTAAAATGAACACTAACATTAAACTTAGTATGTGGTTTTATGCTTTAGCTGTTTGGATTTTTAAGTAAATGCCATATATATGTTTTAAAGACCAAGCAGATTTTAAAGGTTATGCCAGTGGATTACAAGAATTGCCATTCCAATTATGTTCAATATGGAGCAGAATGTTAATTGATCTTATTGGAGTGATCCTCTTAAAGGTTTTGGGTTTAATTAAACAGTAGTTGTATTTAATTCATTTCAGATAAAACTTTATTTTTAATTAAACAGGGAAAGGCATTTAGCAATCTTACCTGAATTCTTTTCTGAGAAACTCTTGCATAAGAAAATGAAAACACTGATTTTGCCCTATCTTAAGAACAAGTACGCTTTTCAAATACTACTTTTGTGCTTCTTTTCATTATGGTTCATGGAGGCTTCAATGAGATTCTGGGCTAACATATCCAGCGTGTTGGAAATTACAACTGAAATCCCTCTATATTATTTCAAGTTATTAAAAAAGCTTTTGTGTCATCTTTAGTTAGAGCTTGTCTGGTGTCTTTGTCAGGTTGGGCTGCTCTAACAAAAACACTGGGGGACTTAAACAAAAGAAATTTACTTCTCATTCTTCTAGATCCTGGAAAACCTGAGATCAGAGTGCCAGCATGGTAGGGTTCTGGTTGAGGACACTGTTCGTGGTTCCTAGATGACCGTCTTCTTGATGTGTCCTCACATGGTAGAGAACAGAGAAATAGGAACCTCTTGTGTCTCTTCTTGCTTGGTTACCAGTTCCATTCATGAAGGCTCCACATTCATGACCAAATTACCTTCCAAAGAAAACTAAGCATTTAGTCCTTAACATCTGGTAATAAGTGTTGCATGAGTAGATTTACCAACTAAGTCACAGCCACAAAAATGTATCCAAACTTTTGTCTGAAAATACAGTTTTCTAAAGTAAAAATTCTTATCCATTTTTTGAATTTAGCAAAATTTCTTTTTTTTTTTTAATTTTTATTTTTTTAATTTTTATTTTTTTTAATTTATTTATTATTATTATACTTTAAGTTGTAGGGTACATGTGCATAACGTGCAAGTTTGTTACATATGTATACTTGTGCCATGTTGGTGTGCTGCACCCATCAACTCGTCATTTACATCAGGTATAACTCCCAATGCAATCCCTCCCCCCTCCCCCCTCCCCATGATAGGCCCCTGTGTGTGATGTTCCCCTTCCTGAGTCCAAGTGATCTCATTGTTCAGTTCCCACCTATGAGTGAGAACATGCGGTGTTTGGTTTTCTGTTCTTGTGATAGTTTGCTAAGAATGATGGTTTCCAGCTGCATCCATGTCCCTACAAAGGACACAAACTCATCCTTTTTGATGGCTGCATAGTATTCCATGGTGTATATGTGCCACATTTTCTTAATCCAATCTGTCACTGATGGACATTTGGGTTGATTCCAAGTCTTTGCTATTGTGAATAGTGCTGCAATAAACATACGTGTGCATGTGTCTTTAGAGCAGCATAATTTATAATCCTTTGGGTATATACCCAGTAATGGGATGGCTGGGTCATATGGTACATCTAGTTCTAGATCCTTGAGGTATCGCCATACTGTTTTCCATAATGGTTGAACTAGTTTACAATCCCACCAACAGTGTAAAAGTGTTCCTATTTCTCCACATCCTCTCCAGCACCTGTTGTTTCCTGACTTTTTAATGATTGCCATTCTAACTGGTGTGAGATGGTATCTCATTGTGGTTTTGATTTGCATTTCTCTGATGGCCAGTGATGATGAGCATTTTTTCATGTGTCTGTTGGCTGTATGAATGTCTTCTTTTGAGAAATGTCTGTTCATATCCTTTGCCCACTTTTTGATGGGGTATAGACCAATGGAACAGAACAGAGTCCTCAGAAATAATACCACACGTCTACAGCCATCTGATCTTTGACAAACCTGAGAGAAACAAGAAATGGGGAAAGGATTCCCTATTTAATAAATGGTGCTGGGAAAATTGGCTAGCCATAAGTAGAAAGCTGAAACTGGATCCTTTCCTTACTCCTTATACGAAAATTAATTCAAGATGGATTAGAGACTTAAATGTTAGACCTAATACCATAAAAATCCTAGAGGAAAACCTAGGTAGTACCATTCAGGACATAGGCTTGGGCAAAGACTTCATGTCTAAAACACCAAAAGCAACGGCAGCAAAAGCCAAAATTGACAAATGGGATCTCATTAAACTAAAAAGCTTCTGCACAGCAAAAGAAACTACCATCAGAGTGAACAGGCAACCTACAGAATGGGAGAAAATTTTTGCAATCTACTCATCTGACAAAGGGCTAATATCCAGAACCTACAAAGAACTCAAACAAATTTACAAGAAAATAGCAAAATTTCTTAATGCCAAAACATGCAAAGCTTGAAAAATATGTGTCAAACAATTACTTATTTCATATTTTTAAAAGCAACTTAGTGTATTACTATTTGTTACCGTTATGAGCTGAATTGTGTCACCCCAAAATTCATATGTTTAAGTCCTAACTCCAAGTATCTCAGAATGTGATTATATTTGGAGATATCATCTTTAAAGAGGTAATTGGGGTAAAATGATGTCATAAGGTCAAGCCCTAGTCTAATATGACTGGTGTCCTTAAAAGAAGAAGAGATTAGGACACAGATACCCACACAGGAAAGACCATGTGAAAACATGGAGAGAAGATGGCCATTCACAAGCCAATAACAGGCCTGAGAAGAAACCAACCTTGGCAACACCTTGATCTTGGACTACTAGCCTCCATCCAGCACTGTGAGGAAAAAAAAAAAAAATGTTTTTTTAAGCCAAGGAGTTGGTGGCACTTTGTTATGGCAACTCTAGCACACTAGTATAATGACTGAATGTAGTCAAGCATACAGAAGTGTACCGAAGCCAGGAAACCTGGGTTAGAATCTGAAAATAGTCGAGGTTGTGTGAGAAGATGAGAGGAAGGCACAGTCAGGAGGTGCAGGCTAACACCAGTTACTAGGCTCTGATTGCTTCCCAGCCCTTAGGTCCCCTGTGATTCTGCTATTATAGAATTCAGAATTGGTAGCCTAGTGTTTCTTTATGAATAGAACCTGGAGAGGACAGAAAATGCTGCCTAGTTTATGGGAAAATGAAATCCCAGAGGCTGAAAATGTATAGCATTGCAGCATAATCTGTCAGTTACTTTAAGATACACATTTAAATTAGTATGTTTGAAATTATTCTATATTATGACAGTATAAATACAGCCCTAGGAATAAACAGAAATTCAGTATACATGTTCTTGTGCTATTTATCATATCCCAACTGTATCTTGGAAAATCGCTTTGCTTAGTAGACAAGATATTTTTAGAATAACTCCTGATGCATTTATTCCTTAAGGAACGCCATTTAACCTCATGTTTAATGTTTGTGAAGTAGAGGTTACAAGGTTGAACATGAAAAAATGTAGATCAATGCTTTGATCTGAGAAACGCAATTAATTTTTAAAGAACTTACTTATGTTTTAGATATGCAAATATATGCGTAATTATAAAGTGTGCTACATAGGAGATTTTAAAAGCACTTCTAAACTAAAAACGCACAAATAAACACAAAAGAAAAACAAAAATATCTTTACACCATAACTTAGTGGTGTACTGCGTTTATCTTTTTGCTGAAAATTACATCATTGTTTTGGAAAGGGACTTTTAGGTCATTCAAATCCAAGTAAGACCTGATGTTTGGAGTCATTTAAGCATAACCTTTATAGATACATGATCATCAAACTTGTACCCAGATAATTTCAATCAGATAACTCCATTCATTGATGGATTATTCTAATTATTAGATTTATCTTCCTTAAATCAAGTTTTTCTAAGTTTCTTGCCACTTTCTTGTACTTGCATTTGAAATAGAATATGGTATCCTTAGCAAACTTATTTGTCTTTCTCTGGGTGCAATTTTTTTTAATAGATCTTTTAAAGTGTTGTCTCCAGAATTGAATACAATGCTCCATAAATGTTCTAATCATTTTGAGTAGAGTGCCCTGTGAAGATGTCCCTGCCTCTGACTTGTAGACACAGACTTTAATTAATGCAGCCCGCCATAGTGGAAGGTTTTCTTGCTGTTTTATTTCAGTATTATCAGCTTAATCTGAATCCTTTTGAGGGTTAAATTTCTCAAAGTGAATGTATAACTTAGCCTTATGAAAGTTTAATACTCCATTTGATAAAAGCATTAAGGGAAATTTTCATTTTTATGCTTTTGTTTCTATTATTTTTCATGAAAGGTAAATATATATATCTATGTTTAGGACTTCAATATAGATGGATTGTATTAGTTCTTTTTCACACTGCTGATAAAGACATACTCGAGACTGGGCAATTCACAAAAGAAAGAGGTTTAATGGACTTAGAGTTCCACATGGCTGGGGAGGCCTCACAATCATGGTGGAAGGCAAGGAGGAACAAGTCATGTCTTACATGGATAGCAGCAGGCAAAGAGAGAGAACTTGTGCAAGGGAACTCGTCTTTTGTTTTGTTTTGTTTTGTTTTGTTTTGTTTTGTTTTTGAGATGGAGTCTCGCTCTGTCCCCCAGGCTGGAGTGCAGTGGTGCAATCGGTTCACTGCAAGCTCCACCTCCTGGGTTCATGCTATTCTCTGCTTCAGCCTCCGGAGTAGCTGGGACTACAGGCACCAGCCATCACCCCTGGCTAATTTCTTGTATTTTTACTAGAGACGAGGTTTCACCATGTTAGCCAGGATGGTCTCGATCTCCTGACCTCGTGATCCACCTGCCTCAGCCTCCCAAAGTACTGGGATTACAGGCGTAAGCCACTGTGCCCAGACAGAACTCCTCTTTATAAAACCGTTAGATCTTGTGAGATTTATTAACTGTCATGAGAAGAGCATGGGAAAGACTTGCCCCCATGATTCAATTACCTCCCACCAGGTCCCTCCCACACCATGGGAATTCAAGATGAAATTTGGGTGGGGACACAGCCAAACCATATCATGAATCTTATTGAAGTTTAAACTTGTACAAAGCAATATTGTATATACTAGTATATCTATGTATATATATTTAAGCAATATTATATATACTAATATATCTATATATGTATATTTAAGCAATATTGTATATACTAGTATATCTATGTATATATAATCATGTTTACATGAATATATATATGCGTGACTATATATTTTACATACATATACATACATATATGTGTATTTATCTATATTTCTGATAATATAGATTATCAGAAAACTTTGGACTTTTTGTGAAGCTTAAACATTTTCTGATAAAGTATCCATTGATTATGTCACGTGTGTGTGTTTGTGGGTATGTGTGTATAATTTCACTTAAGTTTCAGAATAGTCTTAGATAAAGTAAATTTTTTTGAAACTGAGGGTCAGATAAAGAGTTTGCTCAAGGCCACGTGACTAATGTATGGTAGAATCAAGATTTAAGTTTACATATCTGATTCTACATTGTATTGCCTTTTCAATCATAACTCACTACGTTTCCTGAAAGCAAGATTTAGGAACCATTGAAAGATTTTAAGTCAAAGGGTGACTGGGTTAGATTTGCAACCCAGAATGATTAATCTGGCTACTATGTGAAGAATGGACTTGGAGGATGGAGACACTAGACAGGAAGATCAGTTAGGAAAATACTAAAAAGGCAGATGGGAAATAATAAACCCCTGAGTGAAGCAAGGACAGTAGGAATAGGCAGGAAAAAGTTGGGGAGGGAATTGCATGATAAAATTGAAAGTCCTGCATGGATAGTAGAGTATGAGGCCGATTATTACATTTCACAATGCAGTCACCAGAAAAAGAAACCTTAATTTGAAAAAAAAAAAAAAAAAAAAGCATGGAGGATTATTCTTGGGACACTGGAGTTCATATAAAACATGGTAGTAGAAATGCCCAGGAGTCAGTCTTAAGTGAATTCAATGTTGTCCACAGTTCAGGAAAGAGTAGGTAAATGCTCTCAGGAAAGGTTAAATTCCTCAAAGAAAACATGGAAACAAGACGCCTAAGGGTCAGGGGTGCCAGTATTACAAAATGTCTTCAGGATCTACCCTTTTTATCTCACTTCAGATTTTCTTTTTTGAGTTCAGACTCATATTACCTCTGCAATATCATTGATACTAATTTCACCATCAGTTTTTTTACCACTTCCCTCTCTCATCCCACTCCCTGCTGTCTATCCTGTGTCAAAGGCGCTTGGCTACCAGATCAATTATCTCACTGATCAGCATGCTCAGATTCCCCTTCAAAGTCTTCCTATTTTTCCAAATTTACATTTCAAGGCTATCTCATAAGAATTTTACACTTAATAAAAATGGACGGTGTCCCATAAAAAGCACTAGACGTTTCCATCTCCATCTTGGGATTATGCTATACCTTCCAGAAGGGATGCCAACTAGTACATGAAAACTATCTGGAAACACAGATAGGACCAAGCTTCCCTTCTCTGAATTCTTATAGCATATGTTTGAAGACATGTGTTTGTAATCTCCCTCTGTAACTCAAATGTTTTGAACACTTGTGATGTGCCACAGATTTTTATAGGGGGATAAACATGAATGAGATATAGGCTACCCTTTCAGGGCTTATATTTCAGTAGAATTTTAACTTGTAGACATTCTTATAGTGAGCAACACATACTGTTCTCCAAGGTAATATCTTTATATTATATATAACATAGCTAATGTAATCTAGCTTGAGCTCAAAGGACACCAGCGCTAAAGCAATATATATCCCTTTTTATTTACTTATTTGTTTATTTATTGAGACAGGGTCTCAGTCTACCACCCAGGCTGGAGTGCAGTTGTACCATCACAACTTATGTAGACTCTGCCTCTTGGGCTCAGGCGATCCTCCCACCTCAGCCTCCCAAGTAGCTCAGACTACAGGCACATGTCACCATACCTGGCTAATTTTTTGTATTTTTTGTTAAAGTAAAGATGGGTTTCACCATGTTGCCAGACTTGTCTCAAACTCCTGGGCTCAAGGGATCAGCCTGCCGTGGCTTCCCAAAGTGCTGGACAAGATACATTCTTACATGAGACATTTTGAGCCTAATGAAGATAAGGCCTGATTTTTCTATTTAAGAACTCAGTAGATGATGTATCAAAATAGTTGCAGCTATTTAAATGATTTGAAGCAGATTTTATTTAATTCACAGTGAAAATTACTGTTGGAAATAATCAAAATCAAGTGAAAATAAAATTGGCTTTCACTAAATCCAGAGATAGCAAAATTTTGTATTGACTAAATATTAAAGGAATAATGAAATATTTTGACAAAAGTTAGACCTAATAAATTTAATCCGAGAAAATTGAACTTGGTAGAAATGCCCACAAGAAAAATGAAGAGGCAGAAGGTTAAATAGTAAAACTTTCCATGAAAAAAAATGATCACTGAACTGAATCTCTGTTGTAAAATTGAAACATAGAAGAAATAATTTTATGAAGATAAAACAGAAAGATGGAAACAAATATTCTCTGAAAAGGAAATTGATTAAATAATTAAATTGGCTCAGTGCAATTTGCTTCAGAAAATGCTCTTTTCATGAAGCATCAATGTTAGCATAATTATAATAAAATACTGAGATTTCAAATATCTGTGGGATCAAAACAGAAATCATATATTCTACAAGAGTGGTGCCTTACAAAATTTAGTGTGCATATGAATCACCTGGACATCTTGTTAAAATGTTAAAATGCAGACTCTGAGTCAGTATGTCTTTCAGTGAGATCATCTTGGATATTCTTGGAGTGAGAAAGAAATTTCTGACCAGTCCCCAGGTCATGCCAATGCTGCCCATCCAGAGACCACACATTGAGTAGCAAGGTAATAGGATTTTTTTTTTTGGAACCAAATTTATGTCATCTTTTTTCAGGCAAGTAGCCCAAACTAATGAGCCATTGTTCAGTCCCAATTAATTCCTTTAAGAAAATGTGATTTGCCTGTTCTTAATGATGTGGCAAAGGCTGCAAGGAACACATTTTAAACTCATTGTGGCAAAGTCCCTCTCTTGTGTGTACATGGTTTTAGAGTATCTCTAAAATATATCCTATTACATATAATCATATTACATATAATAATGATGCCAAATATTTGCCTAATACATTATGCTGGCATAATTACTGTCATATAATTTATCTTTGATTCTGTTGGCAAGCACATGACATCAGTAGCATGGGTGCATAGAGGGAGTACTAGAAGCAGAGCAATGGACCCCAACCTTTTTGGCACCTGGGACAGATTTAATGGAAGCCAATTTTTCCACAGACTGGGTTGGGAATAGTTTCAGGATGATTCAAGTGCATTACGTTTATTTTGCACTATATTTTTATTATTACTACATTGTAATATATAATGAAATAATTATACAACTCACCATAATATAGAATCGGTGGGAGCCCTGAGCTCGTTTTCCTGCCACTAGGCAGTTTTATCTGGGGGCGATGGGAGATAGTGACAGCCTGATGATCTGATCTGACAGGAGGTGGAGCTCAGATGGTAATGGGAATGATGTGGAGTGGCTGTAAATACAGATGAAGCTTTGCTCCCTTGCCTGCCATTCACATCCTGCTGTTGCAACCAAGTCCTAACAGGCCACTGACCAGTACCAGTTCATGGCCCAGGGGTTGGGGACTCCTAGACTAGAGGGAAAATGCTGTAGAAAAAGTAGCTGATTAAGAGAGATTGAGTTGCTTGGCCAAGGTCACTGTAGCAAGTAAAGTCCTTCAAGGGATACATTTAAGGGTGGGGACATAATCCATTTCTTGCCAATAGGACACGAAAATATCTACTGGAGGGCTTCTGGGAAAAGTTTCCTTGCTAATAGTAGGAGTTCAAAAAAAAAAGAGAGAGATAGTTCTTCTTTAGGTAAATGCCATTTTGTTGAATACTGAAGGTTAAGTGTTGTCATGTTGGCTCTTACTACCCCAAATTTTGTCAGTCATCTTGGAATATTGAAGGAAGCTGCTTAGAGAGATAAAAATCAATACTCAAAAGGTGATAGAGTGGAAAAAAAAAAAAAACAGAAAGGACTTGTGTTCTTAAGGGTGCTAATGGGCCCCTGAATTCAGCAACCCTAGAGTCACCATATTTCAAGATTTCATGTTGTGGAAATACTAATTTTCACTAAATATTTGAACTATTATGGGCTGAAGTTTTCTTCTACTTAGACCCCAAGTCACAGATTCATGATAGAGACTCCTGGATTCTGATTCCCTGTCAGGGCCCTTTCTCCCTACTCCAGCTTTTACCATGCTGCCTGCCTTATACCATGTCACCCTTACTGTGGGGTAAATGACAACAGGACCAGGTTTTGCACTTATACATTTATACCCTGACACAAGCCTGGGACAGGGCCCTATATATAATGGGTGCTCAGCAAATAGTAATTAAACGAGTTAATAAATGATTGAAAACTTGATGTATTACTAGACAGAAGGAAAGAGCAAATCAGACACTTGATGATTAAAGAAGCTTATTAAAACATTTTTCTTGGCTATGCTAAATGATGTTTGATGTTAAGATAGGCTATTAACAGTAATGTCAAAGTACTAGGTTGTATTTAAAAAGTGATTGAAATTTAATTAACAAAGAATATTTTCCAGAAAATAAATAAATAACTTGGAGAGTGATTTACAAGAATGGTCTGCTTAGTCATAGCATGCTGCATCAGGCCAATTAAGAATGAAGTATACTTACACATTTTGCATTGCCTCTGACAAGGTTTGCCTGGTATAAATACTGAAGCTAATCTGTGCTGAAATAATCTCTAAATCCTAGAAATTGAGTTACAGTCCATCATTAATGGCTTAGAGTAAGTAAAATTTTAATGCACCATATAAATGAAAACATTAAAATTAATTCTTCAAATTTAATCTGCTTTTCAGCTTTACAGAAAGGTGTGTTTAAATTGAGCAGTGCTCTTGTGTCATTTGAACTATAATCTTGCAAGTGATTTAAATATGGAAATAATTTTATGTTTTTCTTCATTAATAATGAGATAATTTGTCATTTTACCCCATGTCAGTTACTAATTGGGTCCACGGTATACAATACAGAGGAAAAGTCTAATGAGACAAGTTAATGGGAACCTTGACATCCAGTTGTTTCTTGAAAAGAACAAATCTCTTAAGCTTCAAATTTGAATGCAATCTGAGTAGCCAAATGCATTTCTTTTTGCATTTACACTAAGCATGCTATTGCAGTGTGAGAGGGACAATACACTGGCAGATAGCCTATACTTAAACTTTTTTTCAGTTTTGAAATTGTTAAATTAGTAGAAACATATATGCCAAAATATTGCTTAATAGCTATACTCTTGCAAAAGACAGGTTGCTATAATACATTACCAGGGTTTCGACTAAATTTGTGCTATCCAGTATCTATTTGTTCTTTAAAATATATAAAGTTAAACTAATTTGAAGATGTGCCAAAGGTACTTTGTGTACTACTCTGTACATTGTTTATGATATAAACATCATAAGTAATTAAGATCTTCAAATATAAAAAATGCATTTGTCAGTCATCTCTTTCTTGTTTGTTTTGTTTTTACTTTAAAATATTTAATTGAGAAGTAAAGATTGTATCTATTCAAGGTACACCACATGATGATTCAATATATGCATATATTTTGTAATCATTACCATAATCCAGTTTAGTAACACATCCATCATCATCGCTCGTGTTGTACACTAGCTTCCCAGAACTTGTGTCAGTCACTTCTTTACACTTATTTTTAAATAAGTTATGATTTTTGGCTTTAGTTTGTTTTCTTTTATTGATACATAATATTTTACATATTTATGGTGTACTTGTGAGTATTTGTTATAAGCATAGAATGAATAATAATGAAGTCATAGTTCTGAGGTGTCCATTACCTTGAGTGTTTATCATTTCTATGTGTTGGTAACAATTCAAGTCCTCTCTTCTAGCTATTTTGAAATATATAGTATGTTGTTGCTAACTATAGTCACTGCTATTGAACTTTAGGATTTATTTCTTCTACCTGACTGTATGTACTCATTTCCCAATCTCTCTTCATTTCTTTCTCCTAGCCTCACACCTTCCCAGCCTCTAGTATCTATTATTCTATTACTATAGTGGGTTGATGAGATCAAGTATTTTAGATGCCACATATGAGTGAGAACATGTGGTAATTTGTCTGTCTGTCTGTGCCTGGCTTATTTCACTTGACATAATGACCTCCAGTTTTATCCATGTTGCTACAAATGACATAATTTCATTCTTTTTATGGCCAAATAGTATTCTATTGTGTATATGTATGTGTGTATATATATAATATTTTATTTATTCACTCATTCATTGATAGATACTTATGTTAATCTCATATCTTTGCTATTGTGAATAATGCTGAAAATAAATATGTCACTGCAAGTATCCCTTTGATATATTGATTTTTTTTTTTCCTTTGGATAGATACTCAGTAGTGAGATTACGGGATCATTTGGGAGTTCTAGTTTTTGAAAAAGCCCCATACTGTTTTCAATAATGGCTGTACTAATTTACATCCCCACCAATGGTGTACAAGAGTTCTCATTTCTCTACATCTTTACAAGCAGCTGAGTTCTTTTTATATTTTTAATAGCGGTCATTCTAACTAGGGTAAGATGATATCTCATTATGATTTTTATTTGCATTTTCCACATGATTAGTTAAGTTGAGCATTTTTCCTATACCTGTTGCTCATTTGTATGTCTTCTTTTTGGAAATATCTATTAATGTATTTTACTCACTTTTTAATGGGAATATTTGTATTTTTATTGTTGATTTGTTTGACTTTCTTGTATATTCTCTATATTAGTTCCTTGTAAGATGGATAGTTTGCAAATATTTTCTCCCATTCAACAGGTTGTCTCTTCACTCTGTTGATTTTTTTCCTTTGCTATGCAGAAGGCTTTACTTTAATATAGTCCCATTTCTCTATTTTTGTTTTAGTTGTCTGTGCTTTTGAGCACTTGGTCATAAATCTGTGCTTAGATCAATATTCTCAAGTGTTTCCCCTAAGTTTTCCTCTAGTAGTTTTATAGTTTTGGATCTTACGTGTAACTCTGTAATCTATCTTTAGTTGACTTTTGTATGTTAGGACATAGGGGTCCAGTTTTATTCTGTGCATATGGATATACAATTTTTCTAGCACCATTTATTGAAGAGGATATTTTATGTGTCTTTGTTGAAAACCAGTTTTCTGTAAATATGTAGATTTATTTCTGGGTTTGCTATTCTGTTCCACTGGTATGTATGTATATTTTTATATTATTGCCATGCTGTTTTGGTTACTATAGCCTTGTAATATACTTTGAAATTAGGTAATATGGTGCCTGCAGCATTGCTATTTTTGCTCAGAATGATTTGGCTCTTCTGGCTCTTTTTTAACTTTTTTTTTTTTTTTTTTTTTTTTTTTTTTTTTTTAATTGAGACAGAGTCTCACAGACCCTGTCACCCAGGCTGGACTGCAGTGGTGCTATCTTGGCTCACTGCAACCTCCACCTCCTGAGTTCAAGTGATACTACTGCCTCAGCTTTCCCAGTAGCTGGAATTACAGACACATGCCACCATGCTTGGCTAATTTTTGTATTCTCAGTAGAGGTGGGGTTTTACCATGTTGGCCAGGCTGGTTTTGAACTCCTGGTCTCAAGTGATCTGCTCCCCTAGTCATCCCAAAGTGCAGAGATTACAGGTGTGAGCCAACATGTTCTGCCTCTTTTTTGGTTCAATAAAAATTTTAGTCTTTTTTTCTAATTTAGATGGAGAATGACTTTGATATTTTGGTAGAGATTACATTGAATTGTGATAGATTGCTTTGGGAAGTATGGGCATTTTAATGATAATAATTATTCTAATCCATGAGCATGAGATGACTTTCCATTTGTTTGAGCCCTCTTCAGTTTATTTCATCAGTGTTTTGTAGTTTTCTTTGTAGAGATACTTCACCTCTTGATTAAATTTATTCCTAAGTTTTTAATTGTTTTGTAGCTACTACAAATGTGACTTTTTAAAAATTCTGGGGTTTTTTTTAGCTATTTCCTATTGATATATATAAAACTACTAATTTTTATATGTTTTTTTTTTTATATCTTACAACCATACTGACATTTTTTATCAGTTCTAATAATTTTTTGGTAGAGTCTTTTAGTTTTCCTGAATATTAAATTTGTGTAGCTGTGACTTGGTCATATATGACCTTTACTATTTCAAGGTATGATCTTTCAATGCCTAGTTTTTTGAGAGTTTTTATCATGAAAGGATAAGAAATTTTATCAAATACTTTCTCTGTATCTATTGAGATTATCATATGATTTTTGTCCATCATTCTGTTTATGTGATGTATCACGTTGATTGATTTAAACATCTTAGTTATAAATCTTTGCATCCCTGGTATAAATATCACTCGGTTATGGTGTATTGTATTTTTGATGTGTTGTTGAATTTGTTTTGGTAGTATTTTCTTGAGGATATTGCATGTATATCATCATGAATTTGGGCCTATAGTTTTCTTTTTTTATTGTGCCCTTGTTTGGTTTTGGTATCAGGATAATATTGGCCTCGTAGAATTAGTTAGGAAGAATTTCCTCTTCTTCAATTATTTGGAATAGCTTGGGGAGGATTGGTATTAGTTCTTCTTTATACATTTGGTAGAATTAGTCAATGATTTCATCTAATCCTGGGCTTTTTGTTGTTGGGAGACTTTTTATTACTGGTTCAATCTCACTATTCATTATTGGTCTGTGCAGGTTTTCTATTTCTTCTTAATTCAATCTTGGTAGGTTGTATGTCTTTAGGAATGTATCCATTTTCTTTAGACCTTTGAGTTTGTTAGCATATAGTTGTTACTAATAGTCTCTGGTGATCTTTTGTATTTCTGTTAAGCTGACTTAGGCCAAATGAACCTGACAAACATTTACAGAACATTTTAGCCAACAACTGCCAATTATACAACGTTCTCATCAGCACACAGAACATTCTTCATGATATAACATACATTAGCCCACAAAACAAGTCTCAACAAATTTTTAAAAGTTGAAATTATATCAAGTATCTTCTCAAACCACAATGGAATAAAACCAGAAATCAATACCAGGAGGAACTTTGGAAACTATACATATACATGGAAATTAACCAGTGTGCTCCTGAACAATCATTAGGTCAATGAAGAAATTAAGATGGAAATCAAAACATTTCTTGAAATAGTGGAAATGGAAACGTGAGACACAGTGAAAGCAATGCTAAGAAGGAAGTTTATAGCAATAAATGTTTACCTTAAAAAGTAGAAAGTTTTTAAATAAACAGTCTAATATTCTACCACAGATAACTAGAAAATCAAGAAATAACAAGTCCCAAATTAGCAGAAAGACAGACATGATAAAGATCAAAGCAGAACTAAACAAAATGGAAACTAAAAAAAAAAAAAAAAAAAAAAAAAAAAAATCAACAGAATGAAGAATTTATTTTGAAAAGATAACAAAATTCATAAATCACTAACTAGACTACCCAGGAAAAGAAGAAAGAAGACCCAAATAAACAAAATCAGAAATAAAAAAGGAGATATTACAATTGTCTTTAAAGTAGTTCTTTTCGATTGGACATTTTCTTTCTCTAACTGACTTCGAATTCTTTTTAAAAGTGCATGTAATTTTTTTCTTGATTCTAACTAAAAGTAGAAACTCTTTCTCTGACTTACTTTTACTTCTTTTGAAAGTTGCATGTAACTTTTTTTCTTTATTCTACCGAAGAGTAGGAACTGTTGGTATATGTATGTGTATGTGAGATTCTTTAGTGACTTACTTTTGTAGCCTTTTCATTTAGGTAAGGAAATGTAAAGGAGAATTAAAAAGCGTAACTATGCTCTGAAGAGGAAAATGATTGATGTATATATTTATAACTTTTCCATTATGTATACTTTTTGGGAGGAACAGCTTGCTATATAGATAAATCACTAAAATAGATATCAGTACGAAAGTGTGTATGTGTGTGTAATGGGGGGAGGGGTGGCTATACCTAGGGTCAAAGTTTCTTTAAACAGAGAGTGACCACTTTAATCTAGTAAAAATTATTCCCCTGAAAGTTAAAGAGATGTGAAGAAGAATCGATTATTAAGTAGTCAATAAAGCTGTTCCCTTGATTAGAAATCTGAATGTAACCCCTCTGGACTCATCCCAACAGCTGCCATTTAGATTGCTAGATTGTAATAAAAAATGAGTTTGACCTGACATTTTCATCCTTAATTCAGGCAACTATCTCTGGAGAAATGGCCCATAAGAAAGCAGTCTTCTTAATCCATATTTCCTTTGGGTGAATATAAGTTTGAGCCATTTCCAATTCATCCAAGCCTCCTAAATTATTAAAGTAATTAGTAGATGAATTCTAAGACTCAGATGAAGGGAGAATTTATTTACAGCATCTAAGAAATGTTTTCTATATGTGTCCCAATACTTTATACAGCATGCCTTTAGAATGCTGGAGGAATTGCATAAGATTAGAAAAGGAAAGTGTTTTTGTTTGTTGTGGGTTTTCTTTTTCTTTTTCTTTTCTTTTTTTTTTTTTTTTTTTTTTTGTACAAAAGTTAAATCTACATCTTAATGCACTGATACTCATTATTAATCTTTAGGAAAGGACCATTAATTGCAATGTTCTGCTAACTGATTTGGTAGGTGTTGAAGCTGTTTGGTGCCCTATCAGTTTCCCAGGACCACTGCACTGTGGGACAACAGTCCAGGACCTCTCAGGACAGTTTTACTGGGAAGCTAGAACTAAATTAGAATGCAAGTTCCAGCAACTCAGGAGCTAAACCAAAGATTCAGCTAGAACCAGCAAGATTAGCTCATTTTGGGATTTTTTGAATTTACCTAATTAGAAAACAGGTCTTGCCTATCAACTCTTCACAAGAAAATTATATCAAGACCCAAGAACAATATATTAGGTACCCTGTGTCATTTCCCTCTTTTATGTTTTTAAGAGAGGAATGAAGATCTTTGCAATGTGTATTATAAGCAGCCTCAGGCTGAAAGGTTGATCTTTGGAACTTTTTGGTTTTTCTTCATTTGGTCTGGGTTTCTATTGTTATTGTTGCCCTTTGGGGATTTGGTGTTTTGCAATTCCAGAGTTAAATTACTTGCTAACAGGAGTAGAGAAAGGCAGGCCTCCTAAGATCTTATCAGTTATTTGAAAAGGGAAATATATGAGCTTTCCTAATTGATTGCTCCAACTGAAGACAGAGGCCATCACAAGGAGGTACAGGAGCCAGGTGCCATGGCACTTATGACTCTTGATAGTAGAATAAGGTTGAATGTGAGGGCAAATGTGACAGTGAGGACAGCTATGGAGAGATTTATTAAGCAATTTCTTCCTGTCCCTGTGGTCTATCAGTGTGTTAAACTGAAGAAATTAGAGGAATCAAAACACCCTCCCTGTCATGAAAGGACTGAATCTGCTCAGGGAAGCAAAAGTTAAATTATCAGGAAGGTTTCTTAACCATCAGTTCTTCATGAATTTCCTCAAGGATTTGTATGTTGGCCCAGTTAGGCAGTTACCGTGCTGAGACAAAAGTTGCAGAGAAGTATTGGATGTAAGGGAATCATACCTAGATGTAATGTAGTCAGAATTTATATTTAGAAAGATGCAAAGCAATCTGAGTTAATATATGCTTTTGACTGACTCTGTACTTTAGACAGCCATGCCACAAGAGTTCCCAGAACAAGAAGTTGGTTATGGATTTGTGCAGCCAGACTTCAGAGCTGAGGAGGGATTTAGCTGGATGTGGAAGCGTAGAGTCAATATGTGCACATCTTTTCATATGATGGTGAAAGGTGACGTCCATGATGACTCACTGTGGAGTAAAACAAGTTCTCTTTGGGCGAGTGTTATTTGTTCCTCTGGGTTTATTAGAGAACATTTCCTGGAAGTGACACAATTTATGATCAATATTAACAGATGACAGAATAAGTAATCATTGAAAAGAAAACAACAGAATGAATTCACTTTGTGATTAGAGAACCTTTCCTGGAAGCGACACAATTTATGCTCAGTATTAACAGATGACAGAATAAGTAATCATTGAAAAAGAAAACAGCAGAATGAATTCATTTTGTAATATTTGTAATTTATTGTAATTGCCCAATGGGTGCATGCTGTAATTTTTCCCAAGTCATGCTTCGTTATACATGTCCCGTCCAATGAGTGCAGACCCCACAGTTATTATACATTTGTTTTTAAAATATAGATTTTAAAAACTGAAAATTTGCACTGGTGTGCCAAATTTGTGTTTCTATTTCTACAGTTATAATAAGTCATAAACTTTTCAGTGACTTTGGTCCTCACACAGTTTCACCAGAATAAATATATTTGCTCGTGAAAGATACTTTTAAATTAATAAACAAAGTTCAGGTTATTGTGATCCTAGTGAAGTTACAGAGTGTTGATTACATGTTTCACAAGTAAAACTGTCTTTAAAATGAATAGCAATAATAATATTTGACATTGTGGGACCTCTCGATGTACCAAACTGAATAAAAGTAAAGGTTCACCAGTAGCAAAGTCCTGCATAGCAGCCTGGCACATTACCAGATAGAATAACAATACCCTATATTTCTACAGTAGATTTTACAAAAAGAAGTGTAAATCTTGACAATAGAACTAGGCTGAGTGTGGGGGGAAATGTGAAAGTGAGAACATCAACAGAAAGATGTATTAAGCACTTTCTGCACTGATCCTCATAAAAAAAAACTTTATAAAAGTTGTAGGACAGATATCTTCCTCACTTATTCTTACCACTTTGAACATGAGGAGACTGAGACTCATGATGGTAAAAACGATGAGCTCTAAGGTTACAGAGCTGCCAGGTAGTATAGGAAAAATTTAACTGTCTAGTCTCAGGCTTCCAGCCCTAGCAATCAATGCACTTCCGGTGTCCTCCCACAGGGCCTGCCATCTGTGATCTCTTATGTCTCTTTATACGAAGACTTTACACTCCATTAAGCCAGGCAGAGTAAGTATCCCTTATCCAAAACACTTGAAACCGAGAGTATTTCATGTTTTTATATTTTTCTGGATTTTGGAATGTTTACATATATGTAATGAAATATCTTGAGAATGAGGCCCAGGAGTAACCAGGGATGCATTTGTTTCATATACAGTTATGAACATAGCATGAAGATAATTTATACAATATTTTTTAATAATTCTGTGAATTACACAAAGTTTTGACTGCATTTTGACTGTGACCCATCATGTGAGATCAGGTGTGGAATTTTCCACATCATATCAGCACTCAAAAAGCTGTTATTTTGGAGCATTTTGGATTTGGGATTATCAGATTAGGGATGCACAACCTGTATTTTGTTGAAAACTAGATGAATTACAGCATATACGAAACACAATAGGGACATATGAATTTGGAATATTAATTTTTGCGCCTGTAATCCCAGCACTTTGGGAGGCCGAGACAGGCGGATCACGAGGTCAGGAGATCGAGACCATCCTGGCTAAATAACACGGTGAAACCCCGTCTCTACTAAAAAAATACAAAAAAACTAGTCGGGCGAGGTGGCGGGCGCCTGTAGTCCCAGCTACTACTCGGGAGGCTGAGGCAGGAGAATGGCGTGAACCCGGGAGGCGGAGCTTGCAGTGAGCTGAGATCCAGCCACTGCATTCCAGCCTGGGTGACAGAGCAAGACTCCGTCTAAAAAATATATATATATATATATTAATTTTTGCAACACTAGGATCAAAATGACGTTTTAGAGGAAGAAAAGAAAGAAGTGAGATGACTGTTAGTTTTGGTATGCATGAAGATAAACTAGATTTACTCAACTTTACTTTAAACATTCCCTTTTGGCAAGAAATCACATCACACAGCATTTAGAGCAAATTTGCTCTAAGAACTGTAACACACAATATAATAAAACAGATTTACAAAATGATAAAGCTATAGAAGAACTATAGTTCCCTAGAAAACCAAGTAGCACATGTTCTCACTTATAAATGGAAGCTAGATGATGAGAACTCATGGATGCAAAGAAGGAAACAACAGACACTTGGGTCTACTTGAGGGTGGATGGTGGGGGGAGGGAGAGAAGCAGAAAAGATAGCTATTAGGTACTAGACTGAAGACCTGGGTGATGAAAGAATCTGTACCATAGAGCCCCGTGCCATGAGCTGATCTGTGTAACAAACCTTCACATGTACCCCTGAACCTGAAATAAAAGTTTTTAAAATTAAGAAAAGAAAAGCCTTAATTCTAAGTGAAATCTCCAAAGGATATTGCCATAGTTTTAACATTTACTTCACAAGAGAGTTTCTGCTATTTAACTTCTTAAAGACTTCTCAGCATGGTTTATTTTCAGAGAGAAGGTGCATGAGTTTTAGAGCTGGTGAAAACCATTGTTGTTCTCACTCTATTTAAATAACACACAGTTATGTTCCTATCCACACACTCTTGTTATATCTCTTAGTGTAAATTGATAGTATACATTTTTATGTTTCATCCCTGCTAAGTGATTTTGTTAATATAATACTGAGAGTTTTGTTGAGGAAATATGCACTTTTGTAGAAAACTTTCTTTTCTTTTTAATTTCCATTTTAGGAATCAAATATTTTTATTTAATTGATACTAAGCTTTTATTTGCAATATTTGAAAAATGATAAAGGATGTCTAGAAAATAAACTTACAAATACATTCTAGAATGAAATTATGAGTCTGGTCCTAAAATATTCGCCTGAGAACCAGAGTAGCATTTCGTTTCTAACTCTGCCACCTACTGTGCAATAACCTTTCTCATTCTTCCTTTGGACTAGATGACTTTTATTATGTAATCAGTTCTAAGGTACCATTGTGTTATTGTGATACAGCTGCCCTTTTCTTAACTTAGATACTGTCCTTCAGAACCCATGTTGCATCACAGTGTTTTCCACTTCCTGGACAGCCATGCTTACAGAGCAGTCACTAGCTATACCCTGTTATGTCCCAAGTGTACTACATTCTTAAATTACTCCTCAACCCATCTAAGTGTCCTGGAGTATTCATGGGTTTATTCATCATAAAAGAAGAGCAGTTTATTTTATCATCAACAGGAGAAGCAAGCCTACAAAATTGATCTATGGTAGAGAGATCGCTGTGTACTCTGTCCAACCTTCTTTTGTTTCTAGGTCCTAATATTATTATAGCCAAACTACAGTTTATATCAATTCGTGGTATGGTTCAGTATTCCAGAATTCTGTATCTGCTTTTCAGTTAGCCAGGACTCACTGCCAACTACCCTTTAAGACACAAAGGATTAATTTTCTTAGTCAGTTAGCTAGTTTTTCTTTTATTTTCTTTTTATCCTGGATTATTTGTTAAAGTAGTATTTTCACATTTGATTTCATTTTATATTATACCACATTAGAGTCTTTAATTTTTAGTTAAAAATATGATCAAAGACTTTTTTTTTTTTTTTTTTTTTTTTTTTTTGAGATGGAGTCTCACTCTGTCTCCAGGCTGGAGTTCAGTGGCGCGATCTCGGCTCACTGCAGCCTCTGCCTCCCGGGTTCAAGAGATTCTTCCACCTCAGCCTCCCGAGTAGCTGGGACTACAGGCATGTGTCATCACACCCAGCTAATTTTTGTATTTTTATAGACACGGAGTTTCACCACATTAGCCAGGCTGATCTCGAACTCCTGACTTTGTAATCTGCCTGCCTTGGCCTCCCAAGATGCTGGGATTACAGGCCTGAGCCACTGCGCCCAGAAGATCAAAGACTTTTTACGAGTGGCTTAACCGTGCTATACAATTGATATAACACTTCGATGCTACTAGAAGTTGAGTAGCTTACAAGTGTTTGAAGTTAATGACAATGATATACATTTCGATGACTATCAGTTCATTATTCAAGCTAACCAAACAACCAGAGTCAGCAGCATATGACTATTTTCATATTTATACAATGCCAGCTCCAAAATATGACACATTGAAAAATCCTGTTAAGCATAGGAGAGTCAAGATTTATTTAAACTCAATAAAACATTAATATCATCCTACGTAGTAGTAGGTTTATAGAACTGGTCCAATTGTTAGGGTCCCAGATTTGAAGCTTGGAAAGTCAAACATGATATAAGTAGCTGATGACTAAATCTACGGTGCACCATGTCCCATTGAAAACAAAATGAAAAAACTAGCTTTCAGTTTATCTACTATTCAATCTACAAGATATAATATAATTGGATGACCAACTTTTCAATCAAATTAATTTAAATGACTCCGTATTTTGGCACTTTGTTAATTTAGCTTAAGGGTTATTCCCTGGAAGACAGGTTTGATATGCAAAATGTTTCGTGTTCTGAGAGGTATATTTGTATATCATACACCATTCAATGTGAGCTCGACATGTTCTTTAAACTTGAATAGGAACATCTACTTATGCATACCACCATTTTCTTTCTTCATTCCTGTATCCCATTCTTTAGAACTATGGTGAACACATAGCTGTCACTCAATAAATATGTAGTAAATAAACAATAGAATGAAGGAAACATGAATGATGTGCCTATCTCATATTCTCCAACATGTCTTCATTTAATATATTAACAAACATCACTCACAAAGGAGGAATCTCTGTGTTTGGCAGCAGAATATTCCTGAATCCTTTTGATAAATATCAAATAGTTTCAGTCTTCATAATAAGATAACTATTTTTAAAAACTAAATTCTAAATCTTTCTAGCTCTAAATCACTCTTGCTCTAAACTACAAATGACACTTATTACATAGACCAAGTTAGCCTAATAAAATAGCACTTTAGTACGGAACAATGCCTCTTATTGTTTTTAGATTGAAGAATTGAAAATTAATTTTTGAGTTGCCTTAATGTATCCTATACATATGTACAGGATACAATATATCTCATATATATATACACACACACACATATGTATATGATTTTTTAAAAATGGGAAATGCATTCTTTTAGCCTCTGTTCCTAGAAATAAAATAAGTGTAATAGGTTGAAAATCATTCTTTGAAAGCTTATAAAGTTTTCATTATTTAAAAATTATATGTCTGAAACAAAAGATTGTTAATTCTTTGAATCTGCTAGCAATATGTTTATTTAATTAGGAGGAAACTCTAATAAGATTGGAAGTGCACATTTTATCTGAACACAATAAAATTTTCATATAAATGGTAATGTAACTAATAGATTTTATACATTCAGTTAGAGTCTTCTAAAATGAAAGCTATTTGTAGAGTAATAAGTTTGGCTTCTTGAGTCAGAAAAAAAAGATTAAATCATTTCTGGAGGGATTTGGAATTTCTTTGATTCCTTTATCATCTCTTTCAATAGTTTAGTATAGATTATAATTAATAAATGTCTTAACCTATAGAGAATAGTAAATTGAGAACCTTTGTTTACAGTTAAAAATGGAATGTTTTTAATTCAATGAGGAAGTGCTCCACTATACTCAAAATTTACTGAGTA
This sequence comes from Macaca fascicularis, assembly GCF_037993035.2. Classification (NCBI taxonomy): domain Eukaryota; kingdom Metazoa; phylum Chordata; class Mammalia; order Primates; family Cercopithecidae; genus Macaca; species Macaca fascicularis. The sequence continues at coordinate 87,961,507 of NC_088380.1, read as the reverse complement.
ATTTACTAAAATACAAAGTTTAACAAAGCTTTGATAGAGTAATGTTAAGCAGGCATTTTTTCCAAAAGCTACTGGACCCTTTTTCTAATGTGAACATCAACATTTCCTGAAATGAAAAGAGTTTGTTTTATTAAATTGATATTTGTCACTTGAAATCAGACTAAGGTTAATTTCCTCACCCTAGGACTGTGTTCCTACTGATGATAGCCCTGAAGGAACTGATCAATTGCAGTGACATGCATAATGCTAATATTTCCATATGAGTTATCTTTGATCATTACAAAAGCTTTGAAAAAATAGGCATTATCATTCTTATTTATAAGTCAAACAAACAGAAAATAGATTTAGAGAGGTAAGTAACTTTTCACAAATCAAATGGTTAAATAGTTAAGGGCAAACTTACTATTTCAGCCAGTCTAAGTTGAAGTCTGTCTAACTCTGTATCACATCTTCTTTTCACCATCTATCATGCTATTAAGGACACCTCCCTGTTAGGCTGTCCTCCTTCAAAATGTTCCTGTAAAGATGGATGTAAATAGTAATAGTTTATTCAACAAACATTTACTGAGCACATTCCATATGACAAGAATCATTCTAGGCACTGGAATTAGAGAAGACAAAAACAGACCAAATTCCTGCCCTTGTGGAATTTATAATCTAGTGGAGAAGGTGCCAGTCAACAAACCAATGAAATTAATGATAATATCAGGTAGTGAAAAGTGCCATAAAGTAAATGCAAAATAAGGCAAAATTGACAGAGAGAGAGAGAGAGTATGTAGATGGGATCGCTATTTTAGATAGAGTAGTCAGAGGGGCCACCTCTCTAAAGACTTGTTGAATATTGAATAAAGTGAGAAAGCAAGCCACACAATGTCAGTTTTGGGGAGAAAGGCAAAAGTCAAGACCCTAAAGAAGGAATAAGCTTAGTGTATTAGAGAAAAGGAAGACCATTGTGTCCAGAGCAGTGTGAGAAAGTCAGAGATGCTGTAGATGACACTGGAGAGGTATGCAGGACCCAGACCATTCAAGGCCACCTGTGATTTGTATGTGATAAAAAGTTATTCAAGACTTTGAGCAAGGAAGAAGTAACCTGAACTTGTTTGTATTTTTAAAGGGTAATGTCGGCAGATATGAAGAGAATTGACTATAGGAAAGCAAGAGTAGAACCAGTAAGATCAGTTAGGGTCATCTAAGAAAATATTGCAATACTCAGGTGAAAAATAAGAAAGGATTTTGAACTTGGGTGATAGTAATGGAGATAAGAAGAAATGCACAGTCAGTATAAATTTTAAAGATGGACTTACATGATTTGGTAGAATGAATGTAGGCTTTGAGGGCCAGGATAAATCAAGTATGATTTCAAGTGTTTTTGGCCGATTACTAATATACAGAAGATTAGAGGAAGAGCAGGTCTAGGATTCTGTGGGTTTGCAGTGGACAATGATGTAGCTACTAAAAATGTGTAAAGACACAGATAATGTGAAATGTCATTAACAGAGAAAGATATGGAAATAGAAGGGGATGTTATATAAAGCAATAGATAACACAGCATGTTATAGTCAGAGGTTTGGCTTTAAAAGTTCTCAGTGGAGCATAGATGATACCTCCCACGCTGAGATGTGACATGGAGCCATTTTTATAAGGACTTGTTTCATCCCACTTTACATACAATCCCCCACTTTGTTCAGGATGCTCTTGATATATTCTACCTGATCACTGGGGTGAATTTACTTTGTGACTGGGTGAAGTCTAGGTCTGTTTTCCAGAAGCACTCCTCAGTTGTCCTAGGCTTCATGCCTATCTGAAATTCTCTCCTGTAGGGGAGAATGTGATTGAACATAAGTGTGAACTGCCTGTTAGACATCCATTTACAAAACACCCAGTGCTAGCAGATTCCAGATTTATTTAATTCACAAAGAACGTGATAGAATTTGTAATTCAATTAGGGTTATTATGTATATGAAAAAGGATAATTAGTTGAGATAATACCTAGGCTTTGTAAAATGGGAAGCACAAAAGAGTATACAGTATTATGCACATTAAATAACACCTGTAAAACTGGACAGAAACATAATAGAAACTGTACCTTACATTTGTAAAAACTACAACTAAACATTAAAAATTTGGAGGAAATAGAACCTGTACTGGAAAGATAATTTGGAAAAATAATAATTTTGAAAGAGAATAGAACACAGTGCAATAAATAGAACAAAACTGGAGAAAATTAGCAGCCTTTCACAGTATGATAGGAAAGTACACAAGCAAAATATTATAAAGAATCAGATCTTTTTTAAAAAAAGATAAAATGAGTAAAATGGATCTCGGTTATAAAGTTCTCAAACTATGGAGTAACAATTTTATGTGAGGTGATTGTAAGAAAAGGTTACTTGATATAAACAATGCTCAGAAAGATAAGCTCTAGGAATAAGAAAGATGAAGAAACAGGAAGTGTCAATGTGAAACATTATACTCCAAACACAACCCCAAACACAAGCCTGAAATGTAAGTAGTAACGAGTTCCTGGGAAATGGTACTTTGCTGTTGTAGGTACGAACGTTGGCATCTGCCACACTGTGCTTTGAGTCCTCTAGTTGTGTGACTTGCACAAGTTGCCTGACTTCACTCTGCTCAGTTTCAGCCTTTGTGAAGTGAGGAAGTTATGCCTGCTCTATCGAGTTATTACCAATGAAACATAAAGAACTTTTGCAGGCAACTTGCGTTAATTTGTGGTAGTGGTCTCCCCTCTGGGCCAGGGTCAGGGATATAGGGTGGAGGGAAAGAAGAACTGTGCATGATAGGTGATGACCATCTGCCTGGTCTGTGGAAAGTTCTTTCTTCCCACAACCAGAAATATTTCAAATGTCAGGTATTGACCATGGTTTCCAGTCATGCTTAGAGACTTTCTGGTCTCGAGTCATCCAATTCCCCATTATAAAGGCTCAGTGTGATGTTTGTGTAGCAGTTGACTCATGGCAGGGCTCTTCACTCTTGACAGCTCTTGATATCATTAATGTCACAAGATCTTAATTCAATGTTAGCTCATTAGATTAAACATTAATCTACCTGGAATTTTACTTAATTGCCTGACAATAATGTAAGCATGTGTAGGTTTTTTTCTATAGTTAATTATATCATAGATAGATGGTGACTTTAATGTGTTAAACATATTTGTTATTCAAAACAAAGGCTTACTAAGTCCTAGGGAGTGAAAATACCATTTTTTCATATTGCAGGCTGGATTTTCCAAGTTTGGAAAGAATGTCGGGAGATCCCACTGTCTCCATCTGTTCTTGGCCCCATAGCAAAATGGTCATCAGGTTAATGATGATCACTTCCACAATTTCGCAGTTCTGATGTTTGCATAACATGCTACAAACTCAAACAGAAATAAGCCTCATTAAGCAGGATTTTATAAAGAAAGTGGCTGGTTTTTTTTTTATCATTTTGGAAAAATATTTTAAAATGAAACAAAACAACTTCGGCGAGCCCACCAAGTTTAGATTTCTATATTTAAAAATTCCTGAAGTGGCTGTGTGTGGTGGCTCACGCCTATAATCCCAGCACTTTGGGAGGTCGAGGCAGGCAGATCACTTGAGGCCAGGAGTTTAAAACCAGCCTGGCCAACATAGTGAGACCCCCCTCTCTACTAAAAATACATAATTAGCTGGGTGTGGTGGTGCATACCTGTAATCCCAGCTACTTGGGAGGCTGAGGCAGGAGAATTGCTTGAACCTGGAAGGCGGAGGTTGCAGTGAGCGGAGATCCCATCACTGCACTCTAGCCTGGATGACAGAGTGAGACCCTGTCTCCCCCCATCAAAAAAAAAAAAGGAAAAACAAACTCCTTAAGATATTCCCTCTCTCATTCATGAGCAGTCAACTGATTATTATCCTCACTTTTTTTTAACCTCCCTCTCACGTCCTACTCACTTTTTTATCCCATCATTTCTGTGAAACTGCTTTTAGCAAGGTCACATCAGCAATAAAGATTTTACATTTTACATTATTAAAACGTTCCTTCTTTTTAAATAATACAGCATTTTCTCCTAAGCCTCTGGCTAATCCTTTCTGGTATGTTTTTAGCGCTGTTTTTCCTCTGCCCATCAAAGGAGGGTATTGCCCAATACTCCATCTTCTTTTCCATTCAAATTGAATGCTCTCCCTGGATGGTGTAATCCACTCTTCGTTTCCCATCTAATTTTTTTTTCATTTTTATGGGTATACAGTAGGTGTATATATGAGATATATGTGAGGTATTTTGATATGATACAGGCATACAATGTTTAATAATCACATCAGAGTAAATGGGGTACCTTCACCTCAAGCATTTATCCTTTCTTGGTATTATGAACATTCCAATGATAATCTTTTAGTTATTTTTAAGTGTACAATAAATTATTGTTAACTGTAGTCACCCTGTTGTGCTATCAAATACTAGATCTTATTTCTTCTTTCTAACCATATGTTTGTACCCATTAACCATCCTCACTTTACTCCCGCAACCCTCACTACCCTTCCCAGCCTCTGGTAACCATCATTGTATTCTCTGTCTCCAGGAGTTCAATTGTTTTAGTTAACTCCCACGAATGAGTGAAAATATGTGAAGTTTGTCTTTCTGTGCCTAGCTTTTTTCAATTAACACAATGTCCTCCAGTTTTATCCATGCCGTTGCAAATGACAATATATCATTTTTTTTATGGCTGAATGGTACTCCATTGTGTATCTGTACCACATTTTCTTTATTCATTCATCTGCTGATGGACACTTAGGTTGATTCCAAATCTTGGCTATTGTGAATAATACTGATAATCCTGCAAGTAGAAATATCTCTTTGATATACTGAGATTCTTTATTTTTGGTATATATCCAAAAGCAGTAGGATTGCTGGATCATATGGTAGTTCTTAGTTTTTTGAAGACTCTCCATACTGTTGTCCCAAGTGGCTATACTAATTTACATTCCCACCAATAGTGTATGAGGGTTCCCTTTTCTCCACAACCTTGCCAGCATTTGCTACTGCTGGTCTTTCAGATAAAAGCCATTTTAACTGGAATGACATGATATCTAATTGTAGTTTTTATTTGCGTTTCTGTAATGATCAATTAATGATATTGAGAACCTTTTTATATACCTGTTTGCCATTCGTATGCCTTCTTTTGAGAAATGTCTATTCAGATTTCTGCCCATTTTTTGATCAGATTATTAGGGGTTTTTTTCCTACTGAGTCATTTGAACTCCTTATGTTTTCTGGTTATTAATCCCTTGTCAGATGAATAGTTTGCTATTTTTTTTTTCCCCATTCTGTGGGTTGTCTCTACACTTTATTGACTGTTTCCTTTGCTGTACAGAAGCTTTTTAACTTAATAGGATCCCATTTGTCCATTTTTGCTTTGGTTACATGTACTTATGTAGTACTTAAGAAATCTTTGCCCAGATCAATGCTTTCCTAATGTTTGCTTTTAGTAGTTTCATAGCTTCAGATCTTAGATTTAAATCTTTAATCTTTGGATTTTATTTTTGTAGATGGCAAGAGATGGTGGTCTAGTTTCATTCTTCTGCATATGAATATCCAATTTTCCAAGCATCATTTATTAAAAACACTGTCTTTTCTCCAATGTAGGTTCTTGGTGCCTTGTCAAAAATGAGTTCACTGTAGATGTATGGATTTATTTATTGGTTCTCTATTCTATTCTATTGGTCTATATGTCTGTTTTTTGCCAGTACCATAATGCTGTGGTTACTGTAGTTCTGTAGTATAATTCTTTTGTTTATTTAAGTGTCTTCATTTTAAATAAGCTTAAAAAAGAAAGGAGAACAATTATATATTTAAAATTTTATAATGTTAAACATTTTATTTCCCATGTGTGCTTCGCTTTGTGGATTCAAGTAATTAACTAGAAACATTTTCCTTTTAACTTTTAATTTAGGTTCAGGTGTTATCTGTTTAGATTTGTTCCATAGATAAGTTGTGTGTCACAGGGGTTGGTGCACAGATTATTTCATCACTCAGGTAATAAGCATAGTACCTGATAAGTACTTTTTTAAATCCTTGCCTTCCTTCTAACCTCTACTATCAAGTAGGCCCTGGTATCTATTGTTGCCTTTTTTTGTTTGTTTGTTTGTTTTTGTTTTTTTGAGACGGAGTCTCGCTCTGTCTCCCAGGTTGGAGTGTAGTGGTCTGATCTTGGGTCACTGCAACCTCCACCTCCGGGGTTCAAGCAATTCTCCTGCCACAACCTCCGGAGTAGTGGGGATCCACCACCATGGATCCACCACCATGGATCCACCACAGGCATCCACCACCATGCCCAGGTAATTTTTGTATTTTTAGTATAGGTAGGGTTTCGCCATATTGGCCAGGCTGGTCTCGAACTCCTGACCTTGTGATCCGCCCTCCTCGGCCTCCGAAAGTGCTGGGATTACAGACGTGAGCCACCATACCCGGCCTATTGTTGCCTTTTTTGTGTCCATGTGTACTCAATGTTTAGCTTGCACTTATAAGTGGGAACATACAGTGTTTGGTTTGTAACACAGTATATTCCTATGTTAGTTTGCATAATGGAGGCATAATGGCCTCCAGCCCCAACCATGTTGCTGCAAAGGACATGATTCTGTTTTGTTTTATTTTTTTATGGCTGCATAGTGTTCTAATTCTGTGAAGAATGTCATGGAAGTTTCATAAGAATAGCATCGAATCTTTAAATTACTTTGTAGAGTATGGTCATTCAAAGAGTATTTATTCTTCCTATTCTTGATCATGGAATGTTTTTTCATTGGTTTGTGACAATGTCTGATTTCCTTCAATAGTGTTTTGTAATTCTCATTGTAGTGATCTTTCACCTCCCTTATTCCTAGATATTTTATTACTATTATTATTATTATTATTATTGCTATTGTGAGTGGGATTATATTCTTGATCTGGCTTTCAGCTCAGACATACTGGTAAATAGAAATGCTGCTGATTTTTGTACATTGATTTTGTATGCTGAAACATTGCTAAAGTTGTTTATCACATCTAGGAGCTATTAAGCAGAGACTATATGGGTATTCTAGATATAAAATCATATCATCTGTGAGGAGAGATAGTTTAACTTCCTATCTTCTTATTTGGATGCTGTTTTTCTTTCTCTTGCCTGGCTCTGGCTAGGACTTCCAATAATATGTTGAATACAATAGGTGAGAGTGGGCATCCTTGTCTCATTCCAGTTCTCAAGGGTAATGCTTCCAGCTTTTGCCCATTCAGTATGACACTGGATATGGGTTTGTCATTTATGGTTCTTATTATTTTGAGGTATGTTCCTTTGATACCTAATTTGTTGCAGGTTTTAACAAGAAGGGATGTTGAATTTTTATCAAAACCTTTTTCTGCATCTATTGAGGTGATCATATTATTTTCACTTTTAGTTCTGTTTATGTGATGAAACACATTTATTGATATGTGTATATCATACCAACCTTGTATCCCAGGAATAAGACCTACTTGATTGTGAAGAATTCACTTTTAGATGTGCTGTTGGATTCAATTTGCTAGTATTTTGTTGAGGATTTTCACATCTATGTTCATCAGGGATATTGGCCTGAAGTTTTCTTTTTTTGTTGTGTCTCTGCCTGGTTTTGATATCAGAATGATACTGTCCTCATAGAATTAGATAGGAGTCCGTTCTTCTTGATGTTTTGGAATAATATCAGTGGGATTGGTAGCGACTTTTCTTTGTATGTCTGGAAGAAATCAGCTGTGAATCCATCTGATCTGGGCTTTTTGTTTGGTAGGTATTTTATTACTGATTCAATTTCAAAACTCATTATTGATCTGTTCAGAGTTTCAGTTTCTTCCGGGTTTAATATTGGGAGATTGAATGTATCTGTACATTCCTTCTAGGTTTTCTAGTTTGTGTGTATAGAAGTGTTCAAAATAGTATATGAGGTTTCTTAGTATTTCTGTGGAATCAATTGTAATGTCATCGTTGTCATTTCTGATTGTGTTTATTTGGATCTTGTCTCATTTTTTTTTTCCTTATTAGTCTAGCTAGCACCTTTTCAATTTTATTTATTATTTTAAGCAACAAACTTTTGAATTTATTGGTCTTTTGTATGGTTTCTCTCATCTCTTCTTCATTCAGTTGAGCTCTGATTTTGGTTATCTCTTTTCTTCTGCTAGCTTTGGGGTTGGTTTGCTCTTGTTGTTCTAGTTCCTCTAGGTGTGATGTTAGGTTGTTAATTTGAGAACATTCTAACTTTTTGATGTGGGCATTACTGCTGTAAACTTTCCTCCTAACACTACCTTAGCTGTGTCCCAGAGATTCTGGTATGTATTATTATTGTTTTCATTAGTTTCAAATAATTACTTGATTTCTGTCTTTATTTTATTGTTTACCCAAATGTCATTTAGCAGCCAATTGTTTAATTTCCATGTAATTTTATGGTTTTAAGAGATATTCTTCGTATTGATTTATATTTTTATGCACTTTGATCTGAGAATATGTTTGGTATAATTTAGGGTTTTTTTTAATTTATTAAGAATTGCTTTATGGCCAAGTGTGTGGTTATTTTAGACTATGTGCCATGTGGAAATGAGAAGAATGTATGTTCTGTTCTTTTTGGGTGGAGTGTTCTACAGATGTCCGTTAGGTCCATTTGATCAAGTTTCAAGTTTAGGCCCCAAGTATCTTTGATAGTATTCTATGTCGATAATCTAATATCATCAGTGGGTTGTTGAAATTCTCACACTATTATTGTGTGATTATTTAGGTCTCTTTGTAAGTCTCTAAGAACTTGTTTTACTAATCAGGATACTCCAGTGTTATGTGCCTATATATTTAGGATAGTTATATCTTCTTGTTGAATTGAACCATTTATCATTATATAGTGCACTTCTTTGTCCTTTTTGATTGTTGTTGGTTTAATGTCTGTTTTGTCTGAAATAAGAATAGCAACCCCTCCTCTCTCCTTTTTTTTTTTTTTTTTTCCATGTTGCTTGTTAGATCTTTCTCCATTCTTTTACCTTGAGTTTATGGTATCTCTCATTGCATGTGAGATGGATCTCTTGAAGACAGTGTACATTTAGGTCCTCACCTTTATCCAACTTGCCATTCTGTGCCTTTGACTTGGGACATTTAACCTGTTTAAATTTATGGAATACTGATATATGCAGGTTCAATCTTGTCATCATGTTGTTAGCTGATTGTTAGGTAGACTTGATTATGTGGTTTCTTTATAGTGTCAATGATCTATGTACCTAAGTATATTTTGTAGTGGCCAATAACAGCTTTTTTGTTATCATATTTAGCACTCCCTTAAGTACTTCTTGTAATAGAGGTCTGGTGGTAATTAATTTCCTTAGCATTTGCTAAGGGGAATAAAATCTGAAAAGGATTTTATTTCTCCATCACATATGAAGCTTAGTTTGGCAAGATATGGAATTCTTGCTTGGAATTTGTTTTCTTTAAGGATTTGCAGCTTCTCTATATTTCCTCACATTTGCAGCTGTGCACCCTCTCAGTGCTCTGAGAGTGTGAGCTCCCCTCCCACTTGAGGGTTGGCCATAGACCTTAGCTTGGCACTCCTGGGCTATATGCTACAGCCTTGGGGAAAGCTCAGGCTTTTTGTTCCCTCTTCACTTTGTGGCAACAGGGACAGGGTCCTTGGCAGTGGCAGTGGCAGAGGGCCTGCCACTTCTCTCTTGCAGTTATACCCCATGGAAATACAGAACCACTGCCAATCAAAATGATCAGCCAGGTGTGGAGTGGCTACACTAAAGGCCCAAACTAGGACCCTGCCTGGTGAAGAGCAGGGGCCTGGGGGACTCACAGTGAAGACAGTCGGGCCTCCTTTCTATAAGGTGGCTGTGATGTGCTAGAGGTGCAAATAAAACATTTAGGCTTTTTGTTTCTTCCCAAGCCTGGTAGCAGCAAAGGTGAGTAACATTACAACAGCAGTGACAGAGGCGCTGTCAGTTGCCTCCAGGAACTCCACCCCAGAGAGACACAGAGCCTCTGCCAGTGGAAATGTTCAGCCAGTGGTAGAGTGACTGTGCTGTGGGCCCAAACCAGGGGCCCTGCCTAGTGAAGAGCAGGGGTTCAAGGGTTCACAGGGAAAAGAAACCAGTCTTCTCCCCATAGAGAGTAGCTTCAGCATACTGGAGGTGCAAACAAACCAATCAGGGTCTTTCTTCAGTTCACTGACCAAAGGCAGCAATGGCAAGTACCTCTGCAGTGGCAATGGCAGAAAGCCTGTTGGTTATCTCTGGGAATTCCATCCAGGATTTTATTTTCTTTGTAGTTATCATAAATGTGATTACTTTCTTGATTTCTTTTTCAGATATTTCACTGTTGGCATATAGAAATGCAGCTGATTTTTGTTTGTTGATTTTACATCCTGCAACTTTACTGAATTGGTTTATCTAGCTTTTTGGTGGAGTCTTTAGGGTTTTCCAAATACAAGTTTATATCATTTGCAAACAAGGATAATTTAACGTCTTCCTTTCCCATTTGGATGCTTTTTATTTCTTTATTTTGTCTGGCTGCTCTAGCTAGGACTGCTAGTACTAGGTTGAATAACAGTGATAAAAGTGGGCATCCTTATCTTCTGCCAGATCTTAAAGAAAATACTTTCAGTTTTTTCCCCATTTAGTATGATACTAGTTGTGAGTGTGTCATGTATGGCTTTTATTATTATATGTTGAGGTATGTTCCTTCTATACCCAGTTTTTTGAGGGTTTTTATCATGAAGAGATGTCAGATTTTATAAAATACCTTTTTAGCATTTTATGGTTTTTATCCTTCATTCTGTTGATATGATGCATCACATTGTTTGATTTGTGTATGTTAAACCATCCTTGCATTCTTGGGGAAAATCTCACTTGGTCATTATGAATGATCTTTTTAAGGTGTTTGAATTCATTTTGCTAATATTTTTTGAAGATTTTTGTATCAGTGTTCACCAGAGATATTGGCTTGTAGTTTTTTTTCTTTCTTCTTTCTTTCTTTCTTTCTCTTTCTTTCTTTCTTTCTTTTTTCTTTTTTTCTTTCTTTCTTTTTTCTTTCTTTCTCTTTCTTTCTTTCTTTCTTTCTTTCTTTCTTTCTTTCTTTCTTTCTTTCTTTCTTTCTTTCTTTCTTTCTTTCTTTCTTTCTTTCTTTCTCTGTGTGTGTGTGTGTGTGTGTGTGTGTGTGTGTGTGTGTGTGTGTCTTTGGTTTTGGTATCTGGGTAATACAAGCCTCATAGAATGAGTTAGGAAGTATTCCTTCCTCCTCTATTTTTCAGAATGATTTGAGTAGGATTAGTATTAGTTCTTTAAATATTTGGTAGAATCCAGCAGTGAAGCCATTAAGTCCCCTTTGATGGGAGATATTTTTATTATGACTTCAATCTCATTAATTGTTATTGGTCTATTCAGGTTTTGGATTTCTTCGTGGTTCAATTTTGAGCATTACTATGTTTAATTCATTCACTTCTAGGTTTTCCAATTTACTAGTATATCGTTGATATTAATAGTCTCTAGTAATCCTTTGAATTTCTGCAGTGGCAGTTGTAATGTCTTCTTTTCCATCTCTGATTTTATTTATTTGGGTCTTGTCTCTTTTTTTGCAGGGGGTGGGGGTCAGGCTAAAAGTTTGTAGGTTTTGTTTATCTTTTGAAACACTAACTCTTTGTATCATTATTTATTATTATTATTTTTTTAGTTTGGTTTATTTCTACTGTGATCTTTATTTATCTTCTTCTACTAATTTTATGTTTGGTTTGCTCTTGGTTTTCTAGGTTTTTAGAAAGCATTTTAGGTTGTTTATTTGAAGTTTTCGCTGGATGCAGTGGCTCACCCCTGTAATCCCAGCACTTTGGAAACCCGAGGCAGGCAGATCACCTGAGGTCTGAAGTTCGAGATCAGTTGGGCCAACATGGTGAAACCCCATCTCTACTAAAAATACAAAAAAATTAGCGAGGCATGATGGCAGGCACCTGTAATCCCAGCTATTTAGGAGGCTGAGCAGGAGAATTCCCTGAACCTGGGAGGCAGTGGTTGCAGTGAGCTGAGATGGTGCCACTGCACTCCAGCCTTGGCAACAGAGATTCCATCTCAAAAATAAATAAATAAAAACAAAAATTAGTTTTTCTGCTTTTTGATGTAAGTGCTTATTGCTATAAACTTTCCTCTTAGTACCACTTTTGCTGTATCCCCTGTGTTTTGGTATGTTGTGTTTCCATTTTCATTTGTTTCAAAAAATTTTTAAATTTTATTTTTAATTACTTCATTGATCCACTGGTCATTGAGGAGCATATTGTTTAATTTCCTTGTGTTAGTATAATTTTCAAAGTACATCTTATTATTAATTTCTAGTTTTATTCCATTGTGCTTAGTGAAGATGTCTGAAATGATTTCAATTTGTTTGATTTTTTAAGACTTGTTTTGTGGATTAACCTATGGTCTATTCTGGAACACTGTCACCTTGGATTTTTCTGGTTATTTTGTGGATTTATCTTTTTTTCTTTCTTTCTTCCTCTTTCACATTTCGTGGGTGATTTTCTTTTTCTTGTTGGTATGTTTTCATTTCTTGCTCTTTTTTTTTTTTTTTTGTAGGTGTTTTGATTTGAAGTTACCATGCAGCTTGCAAGTAACATATTAAAACCTATTATTTTTAAACAGAAGACAATTTAACTTTGATCGCAAAAGCAAACAATCTAACAAACAAAGAGAAGACTAATAAAAGCTCTGCACTTTAACTTCATCCCCCGCTTTATAACTTTTTGTTTCTATTCATATGTATTATGCTGTCTACATCTTTAAAAGTGGTAGTAGTTATTATTTTTGAGAGGTTTATTTTTTAGTTTTCCTACTCAAGATATTAGTAGTTAATACACTACAATTATGGTGTTATAATATTCTGTAGTTGCCTGTGTACTTACTATTACCAGTGAGTTTTATACCTTCAGATGATTTCTTATTACTCATTAATGTCATTTTTTTCTGGTTGAAGAACTACTTTTAACGTTTATTGCAGGAGAGATCTGGTATTGATAAAATCCCTCACCTTTTGTTTGCCTGGGAAAGTCTTTATTTCTCCTTCATGTTTGAAGGATATTCTTGCTGGATATAATATTCCAGAATAAAAGTTATTTGTTTTTCCTTTGGCACTTGAAATATGTCATGCTACTCTCTCCTGGCCTGTAAAGTTTCCACTGAAAAGACTGCTGCCAGATGTTTTGGAGCTCCACTGTATGCTGTTTATTTTCACTTGCTGCCTTTAGGATGCTTTCTTTATCACTGACTTTTGGAATTTTTATTATTAAATGTCTTGAGGTAGTCTTCTTTGGGTTAAATCTGTTAGTTCTATAACCTTCATGTACTTGGTTATTGATATCTTTCTCTAGGTTTGGAAAGTTCTCTGTTATTATCCCTTTGAATAAACTTTCTACTCCTATCTCCTTTACTTTCTCTTTAAGGCCAGTAACTCTTATATTGGCCCCTTTGAGGCTATTTTCTAGATCTTTTAAGTATATTTCATTGTTTTCATTCTGTTTCTTTTTGTCTCCCCTGACTGTGCATCTTCATAAAGCCTGTCTTCATGTTCACTAATTTTTTCTTCTGCTTGATCAGTTCTGCTACTAAAAAACTCTGATTCATTCCAATGAATTTTGTAGCTCCAGAATTTCTGCTTGATATTTAAGAATTATTTCATTCTGTTTATTAACTTTATGTGATAGGATTCTGAATTCCATCTTTATATTATCTTGAATTTCACTGAGCTTCCCCAAAATAGCTATTTTGAATTATCTGTCTGAAAGTTTGCTTATCTCTGTCACTCCATGTTTGGTCAGTGGTACCTTATTTATTTCAGTTGGTGACGTCATGTTTGTCTAGATAGCCTTAATGCTGGTGGATGTTCATCAATGTCTGGGCATTGAAGACTTATGTAGCTATTCTAAACTTTGCAGTCTGGGCTTGTTTGTATCTATCCTTCTTAGGAAGGTTTTCCAATTATTCAAAGAATATTAAGTGTTGTGACCTACGTCTTTGGTCATTGCAGCCACATGTGCATTAGAGGACATCTCAAGCCTAGTAACCCTATGACTCTTGCAGACTTGTAGAGGTACCACCTTGATGGTCTTGGATGAGATCCAGGAGAATTCTATGGATTACCAGCAATCTCTTATTCTCTTCCCTTACTGTCTCCCAAACAAATGGAGTCACTGTGCTGAGCTGCCCAGAATTGGGGAAAAGATTATGCAAGCACTGCCATAACCGCCACTGGGACAGTGCTGGGTCACACCTAAAGCTGGCACAATACTCAGTGCCAGGTCTTGCCCAAGGCCTGTAGCAACGATTGCCTGGTACCACTGAGGTTTACTCAAGGACCAAGGGCTCTTTAGTCAGCAGATGGTGAATCCTGCCAAATGCGTGTCTTTCCCTTCATGGCAGCAGGTTCACTTCTTACCCAGGACTGGTTTAGAAATGCCATTTGGGAGCTAGGGCCTGGTATTGGGGAAATTGGGAGTCTCCTTGGTGCTTTATTTTACAGTGCCTGAGCAGGTATCCACATTGCAAGACAAAGTGCTTTTCACTCTTCTCTCTTGTTCCCTCAAGCAGGAGTCTCTCCCTATAGCCACCACAACTGGGAATGTGCTGGATCACACCAAAAGCCATCATGGTACTAGGTCTCACCCAAGGCCCGTGGCAACTACTGCCTGACTCCTGCTGGTATTTATTCTACACCTAAGGGTTCTTTAGTCAGCAGGTGATAAATCCTGCCAGAACTGCTTCTTTCCCTTCAACATAGCGAGTTCCCTTCTGTTCCAGGTTGGGTCTCGAGATAGTCAAACCCAAGATAGAACTTGAAATGAGAGCATGAGGACTCTGCTCCATGATTTATTTTACTGTGTCCAAGTTGCAAGACCAAGTCCTCTGTACTTTCCTGGAGCTTTGAGCTGCACTGCCTGGAGTTGGAGAAGGGGTGACACAAGCAGTCCCTTGGCTGCCCCAGCTAGTGTCTCACTGGGCCGTGTGTGCCCCATATGCACTGGCTCCCAGCCTAGTGCAGCACCTGAGCTTTTCCATAAATTGCAGTCCTTGTGGCCTAGACTGCTTTTCAAGTTTTTCTAGTACCCCAAGGTACTTCGGCTTGCAGTGTTGGGTCTAACAGGAACTCAAGTTCCAACTGCTGGATGGGCAATTTCCCTCTGGCTAGGGCTGGTCTAAATGCTTCCCTCCATGGGCGCAGGCTAAGTTCTGCCTGGTGTTGCATTCGACTGTGACAGAGCAGTACTGAGTTCTAATGCACAGTCCCTCAATCACTTCACTGTCCCTCCCCCAGTTACTCTGATCACTCACCTGATTTTTGGTTCTTATGAAGGTGCTTTCTTATATGGATAGTTGTTCAATTTGGTGTTCCTGTGAGAGGATGATTAATAGAGGTTTCTATTTGGCTATATTTCTCCACCTCTGACTATAATCCACTCTTAAGTCTTTGTTAACAACTCATTGTGAATGACTTTCAAATTTATAGCTCTAGATTTATGTAGCAAACGTTTACTAGATATTATCATTTGGACATTCTACGAATATTTCAAACTCAGCATATTCCACAAGGCTTACCTTTTCTACCTAAATTCAATCTTTATTCTCTGGGATTTGTTACACCAACACTCTCATGCCTAAACCAGAATTCTGGAGGTATCCTGAATTTCTCTTTTCGCTCCCAAACCCTCTTAACCCTCACTCACAAACCCTCTTAACCCTCTCTACTCAATTACTCACCAAGTCTTCTCAAATTTTTAATGTTACTATTTCTTCAATGTGTGCATTTCTTTCCCCCCTCATTGCCACTATCTAGTTTAGTTCATCATTTTTATTTCTTTAACTACTGCAATAAGCTCCTGAGTGTCCTTCCTGCTATCAAATCTCCATTTAGCAGCTAGAGTAATCTTACTAAAATACAAAACTCGTTCTATTAATCATTACCTTATAGAAAGTTCAACTGCTTAATATAGCATTATCTAATTATCTACTTACTATTATCCAACTTCTGCATATTCCCCCTACCTCATTTCCAGCCACCTTTCCCATTAACCCTATTCTTCTGCCATACTAACCAGTATATGCCTGCATTTCTCAGTACAGGACAAGCTTTTTTCTACCTCTATCCCCTTGCCAGTATTGTTCCCTCTGCCTAGAAGACTGTCTTCTTGCCTGTTCACTTGGCTGTGTACCAGTTATCTTCCAGAACAGTGCTTCTCAAACTTAAATGTATGTATGAATTACCTAGAGATCTGGTTAAAATATACATTTATTCCAGTGGGCCCAGGCTGGGCACAATATTCTGTATTTCTATCAGTTGCTTCTAGACAATGCTAATGCTTTTGGTCAGCACAGTAGGATGGTTCTAGAATTTACTTTACATATCACCTTTTCTAGGAAGATTTGTCTGACCTCCCAAGGTTATTCCCCCACTTCATAGCACTCATTACCTTGCATTGTTACTTCCTGTTTATTGGGATGTTACCTCTGACTAATGCACTGATGATACCATCACACAAAATGGTACCCAGAACCTAGCAAAAGCCCAGGAACCCGTGCTGGGTCCTCTCCAGTATGTGGTAAACCAACGTTGCTCCATACCGTCACTGCTGCTATGTCTGCTTCTTGCTCAAAGAACAAATAAGTCTTCACCTGCAATGCTGGCTCTTAATTTGAGAATGTAGGATGAGTGCAAGTTTTGGCACCATCAATGTCTCCTGCCGCATTGGCAGCCTTGTTCCTTCTGTTGCTCAGTGTTCTTCCATATATTGGGATGAAGAGAGGGGTGCTTTAACGTCTTTTTAGTCAGAACAGATTCTTTCTGTTTGAATACCAAAGTGGAAAACATAACTATAATTGTCCAGAAATATAGGCACCATGAAAATTCTACTCAACACTGTAGTGAGACTTTACTATTTAATTGCTTTGTGTCCAATATTATTATAAAGGTTTGCATTTGTTCAATGCACTTACATAACATATTGACTGCCATGCTTATAGAAACAACCAAACTTAATCAGAAACACTGTGCTCTCCTTTTCACCTAGGTTATTCATCTCAAAATGTCTTCAGATTTACCAGGGATCATTAAATTTGACTACTGAAATGAAAGAAGCTTAAGATTACTCATAAACAGGTCAGGAAAAAATATGAAGATAGTGGCTATACTTTGTGCTTCCTAATTGATCAATTACAGAAGCCAAGGTAAATTTAGAGTGCACATTGTCTTAGCTCATTATAGAATAAAAATATATATCCGTCAAGAACATAATCAGACTCAGAGCCTTGCTTACTGGGTAGGAGGGGGAATCAGCCTTCATGAAAGTTAAAGCATTTTCTTTTCTCAGTTGGAAATTTCAAGCAGGAGAGGAATAGGCAGATGAATAAAACATGGTAATGGAATGTAATAAAGCAGAAATTGAGACATATCCACTAAGTAAGATCACAGATAGCATACAAATTTCACTGACCATTAAAATGACTTGTCAGGAGAGATTACGATATTTTTAATCCCTAAAGTAATTATGTGATATGTCTTACCGAGTTTGAATTTTATTAAAAATTTTAAGAGTATATGAAAATGGATTAAAGTTTCAGCTTCCTAGATTCAATATTCATTTTTAGTATGCAACAACTCAGCAGTTTTAATGATTATTGCTGGATAATTCTACTCTATAGACTGAGATAGAGATCACTTCTTCAATAGCTCATCAGTTGAATGCCCAGTACCGTGTAGGGACATTACAGAAGTGACACTCGTGGAATAAATGCCTTCACTTAGTTCCTCAGCCTTCTCCTCCAAAATGTGTGTTTATGTACAAATGTGATGAATCTCAACTACGGTCCTGCGAACCCCCTGGTGTTAGGGGAGCTGAGAAGAGGGCTGAATAGTCTGTGGAGTATCATAGGTTTCTAACATACGAAGTGTTGTCTCTGGAATAAACTGCGTGTGTGTGTTTGTGTGTGTGTGTGTATACTGCTTTAGGGAATTAAATAAAAATGTTTTTTAAAGTGTCACTGAATTCTTGAAACCTTAATTTGTCATTAAGTCTTTCACCAAAAAGAGATATTATAAGTAAAACTGCTGCTATAAAGGAAGGGAAAATACACAAAATTTATACACACTATACACATATATATTTAATCATAATTGCTCTTACAGTGGAATAAAGCATTTTTCATATACTATTTGTCTATTGAAATATATATGAGGAAGAAATAAATAAAAAGGAGATAAGCTAAGGAGTTAGGAATTGCAGAATTAAAATCCTTGCACATATTAGTATTTTCTAATTTATCTTAATTTTAGTCAAGCAATTCCAGTGGGAAACAAGTTTCCTTAAAAAACAAACTGAAGAATGTTTTTCTGTGCTCATAATTCAGGTGGAAATACATCTAGTACATCCATGTTTTCTCTCCAGGCAAGAAGTAATTTGGAAAGAACTAAGCAATATGGCATTGGTAAACAGTGTTTCTCTCTGATAAAATGCCAGCCAAAAAGAGAATCTATAACAATTACCAAACTATACATCTTAAGTCTTTTATTCAGCTCTTTTTCTTGTTCAGCCATTATAGGAAAAACAGCTTATTAAATGAGTGACTTTAATGCAACTTGTTTTTTTGCCTCAGTTTAGAGAAAAAATGGATTTTTGAAAAGGTAATTTCTTTTTTCTAAATAAAAACCTTTACATAATAGCCTAAATTGGTAGAATAATTGAAATGGAAAAAAAGGCCTTGTGGAATTGTTCCCATTGGATTTCCGTAAGTTTGGTTGTAAATCCTCTTCCAAAAAGTAACTTGATAAAGTAATCAAAATCTCTTCTATTTAACTTAGTCTGCTGAAGACAGAAGAATAACATGTATGTAATTATTGAAACAGAATATAGTTATCTGAAAGTACCTTATAAATTAAGTTTAATAACCCAAGCTTTATAGGAGGATCTTAGAACTGTTTGCATCATAAAGGAAGCATAAAATGCCTATGTACATAAAAACAATGGAGAAATATAAAGAATTGCAAGGTTTTCAGTGACCATTTAACATAACCATGTTGGAACTTACTACTAAGACATTCCCCTTAAGAGCACTGCACATAGTTATGGACAGCATTAGGGACCACAGTGGCCAAAAAACGAAGCAGAATAAGAAGGCGAGTGTAATATAAGCAACAGTAGAATTGGTAACAGGTATTTTAAATTGGTCATTTTCCCCTTACATTTCTCAGAGGCTTAGGATTGCCTTGGAAGACCTGGGTACAGAGTGGGTGCTAGAGAAGGCAGAGAGGAAGACTCAACAAATGAATTTGGAACAGACTCACCGCCTTATCAGTCCGTCTGAGTGGTCAGCTCTCACCATTTTGCACATTTAAATTCCTTGGAAGGTGATCTGTGTTTACAAAAACAGGCCATAACTAAAGCATTCTCGAATACCACTGGTTTCAAATTTAAGAAGAGTATCTTGTGGTAGGGAGATCATGAGATTCAGTAGCTATTCTCTAAAATTCTCTTCATTCTTTCCTTGATGTGATTAAAGGCTGTCATTTACAGAGCAAAGGTAGGGATGCAGATAGGAAAACATGGCGCACCCCAACGGCCTCTTATTTTAACGGAGAATGGAAGAAAATATGTGTAGTTTATAAATAAAACATCACTTTGTCAAATTCCGTTGATTTTTTTAAGTCATAGGATTTATTTAAATTTTTAAATAATATGAAGGGTGTACAATCTCTATATTCAACAAAGGGAGCATGCCTTTTATAAAGTCAAGGAATATTGCCTTGGCCAGGCACAGAGGCTTTGTCTGTAATCCCAGCTACTCAGGAGACTGAGGTAGAATGATCGATTGAGCCGAGGAGGTCGAGGCTGCAGTGAGCTGTGTTTGGGAAACTACACCATCCTGGATGGCAGAGCAGGACCCTGTCTCAATACATAAATAAAATAAAGAAATATTGTCTTACAATAATTAAGGTTTTGCTTAAAGTGCAGTGTATTACCAATTAGACTCTTTTGTTCCTTCCTTGCTGGAATTACTTATTCTACTGTTTCGTATTGATTATTTTAAGATTTTCTCTTATTTAGGTAACTTGAATCTTCCACAATAGCAACTCGTGCTTCCACAGATACTTCAGCAGTATCTGATAGAGTGGTATCCAGCAGTATATTGGATAGGCACTAAATTTGAACCAAAAATTTTAAACATTATAGTTTCATATTACTAATCCAGAAGATAAAAATAGTCTTTAATGAATAAAAGTATTTAAAAATAACTCTATGGCCATAACTCTCAGAATATAATACATTATAATAATATACTAGTTTACAATGATATTTCTATAACATTAAAATGAATAGATTTACATGAAATATCTTTCATTACTTCATGCTGTGATTTGTTTGAAATAAATAGTGAAATATTGCAGATATCTTAGTGTAAATATCTCAGTGTTTTCAATGATACAGTAACTTAAAGCTGGAATTGACTATGAACATAATTTTAATAATATGACAATAAGCATAATTTAAATGATTGGTGCTTATAAGGATTTTGTTTCTAGCTGTTTATTTGCTTGCCTCCTTCTCTTCTTTGCTGCTTTGTTAATCGGTATCTATACGGCACTATTTTGACCATTCATTGACATAATTGTAGTAGGCCATGTATTATGTAGCTGCTTTTGAAAATTAAGGGAGTATTTAGTTTTAGTTACAAAGATCCATGAAGCATATTGTCTAAATCAACCTGATAATTGCTGGATCAGTATTTTCTTTATTGGTGTCTGTGGACTGAACATAGATTTTTAATCTGAAAAGTTCATAAAATAAACTTCTGAACACAACTGTTATGCTCTTTCAATTCTTCACCATTATGAACTACAACAGAGTTACACAGTCTACCTTTAAGTGCTTTTATAGTCCATTGTGGGAATTCCACCTAGAAATATAGCACAGTGACAATAGCTTTTATATCTACCATTGTTCTTGCATGTGAATCATTGGAAGATGATGTATGTTTACAAAAACGGGCCCTAACTGAGGCATTCTTGAATACCACTGGTTTAGAATTTAAGAAGAATATCTAACCACATCAGTATGTGCAGCACATACTGAGGTTTTGAAACCTCCAGTGGCCAACTGATTGATTCCAGGGCATAACATTGAAGTTATCTGAATCCACAAGTCTTCCAAACGTAGATGGCAAATATGTTCATCAAGGCAGAGGATCTGAGTATGTTCACATTCTGCCAGGGGGAGCTTTAGGGAGATAGGTGCCCCTCACTAAGATAGCAGGAGGAAAGAGAGCAGGAAGGAAATTCCATGGTCGGCCTGTGATAAGGTTGGCAGGTAGTCCATGAATATGTCAACATCCTGCCAAAACCTAAAAGATGCTCTTTCTAATGGTGAGTGATTACATACAACCCCAATGTTTCTCCTGGCTCCCCAGTGCCATCAGTATCAAGTCACCATGATACTTACTATGTTCTCTATGCTGCTTAAATCATGGCCAAGACTAATTTGCAGTGAATGACCTAGAGAGTAAGATTGTGCATAAAGTGTTGGGGAAATGAACATGTTAACTTTCAAAAGTTCATGTGGAACTGAATAAAAGTGAGAAAGTAAGAGGTGTGATCATAGAAGGAAAGCATGTTGTTGGATGAAATTTGGAAGCAGATGGTGAATCGATGAGGCAGATACAGTAAGATAGAATGATTGGTTACCATAAAGTACATCTAGCTTATTCTAATTAAAAAAGATTTAACTACTTCATTATACTCTTCCTCTTTATAAAGGAGGACTTTTACAATGTCAGATCTTACTATTTATGTTGTTGGAAAAAAAAAAGTTTCTTGCAGTTCAACCAGGTGAGAAGAAGACATGGGAACGGGGCAGTTGATGTAGGGATTCTAAACAAAGCTGTGCAAATGAAACATGCAGTACAGGAATAAACAGTTAAGAAGCAAAGAATATGCATGTGTAATAGGAAGAAAAGTTTCAGAATCTAAAAAATACAGCATAACTTGAAATGACTTTGTACCCTAAAGATATTGCTGTGCAGCACTGTGCTTCACCTTTCATTCACAAATACAGTCCTTTACACTTTGTAAATAATGCAAAAACTCTTACACTATCCATTCCTCATGTTGCCCTGTGCTCTGCACTTAACTCTTTCTTTCTTTCTTTCTTTCTTTCTTTCTTTCTTTCTTTCTTTCTTTCTTTCTTTCTTTCTTTCTTTCTTTCTTTCTTTCTTTCTTTTTTTTTGTTTTTTTGAGACGGAGTCTTGCTCTGTTGCCCAGGCTGAAGTGCAGTGGTGCAATCTCCGCTCGGCTCACTGCAACCTCCACGTCCCAGGTTCAAGTGATTCTCCTGTCTCAGCCTCCTGAGTAGCTCAGACTACAGGTGCCCACCACCATGCCCAGCTAATTTTTGTATTTTTAGCAGAGATGGGGTTTCACCATGTTGGGCAGGCTGGTCTCGAACTCCTGACCTCAATTAATCCACCCACCTCAGCCTCCCAAAGTGCTAGGATTACAGGCGTGAGCCACCGTGCCCAGCCAACCTATTTTCTTACCTCTCTATTACTTTACTAATCATTTCACCAAGTCATCTTTCTGACTTCCACTTGTAATCTGGTTTGTTAGTTTTCCTTTTTTTTGGGCGGGGGGGGGGCGATTAGGGGGCAGATGGAGTCTCGCTTGGTGGGCAGACTGGAGTGCAGTGGCAGGATTTCAGCTCACTAAAACCTCCACCTCCCAGGTTCAAGTGATTCTCCTGCCTCAGCTTCCCGGGTAGCTAGGACTACAGGCGCATGCCACCACGCCTGGCTAATTTTTTTATTTTCAGTAGAGATGGGGTTTTACCAGGTTGGCCAGGATAGTCTCGATCTTTTGACTTCGTGACCTGCTTGCCTTGACCTCCCAAAGTGCTGGGATTACGGGCGTGAGCCACTGTGCCTGGGTGGTTTTCTAATGATGCATAACAAACTATTACAAATTAAAAGAATACCTATGTATAACAGTTTCTGTGACTCAGGAGTCCAGATCTGACTTTATTGGGTTCTCTGCTCAGGGCCTCAGAAGGTTGCAGTTAAGTTGTTGACTGGGCAGTATTCTCATCTGGAAGATCACACAGGGAAAAAATCTGCTTCCAAGCACATTCAAGTTGTTGGCAAAATTTATTTCTCTGTTGCTGTGTGAGAGCAGCCCAGCCCTCTTGCTGGCTTCCAGCTGGATGCTACCTGCTAAGACCTAGAGGTCACTCACAGTTCTTTGCCATGTAGGCTTCTCAACATGGTCACAGACTGTATCAAGCCAGCTAGGAGAAACTCAAGCTCCAGTCTGCTAAGATGGAGGCTTAATAACATGATCAAGGGAATAACATCTCTAATCTTTGCCATTCTCTGTTAGTTAGAAGCAAATCACAGGTCTCACCTGCTCTCAGGAAAGGCAAATATACAAATATGAGAATACCAGGCAAGTGGAGATCATGGGAGCCACCTCAATCTCTGTCCACCATACCTAAAGTCCACACTTCAGTCAAATATCTCTTACGATATTTATTTATCCCTTTAGCCATCCTGTATTCTCCTCTGTTCTTTGTCCCCTTTCATTCAAATGATGCATTCTATAAAGACCCAAAGGAACCATCAGGGATACTCCACATTCACTTCCCAGGAGATAAGGAGCAATGCATATTTTGAGACAGAACCAGCAAAACGAAAATCACAACATTCTTCTGGACAAACTATCTCTGCTATCTGGGAACCTTCTCTGTTGTGTGGCACTGATAGCAAAGCCTCACATTTGGACATTGGGAAGAGAAGTAGCTTTTGCTCATGGGGGTGGGGGCAGGGGACAATAAAGACATCAGGGAGATTCCGGATCTTTATCTAATGGGATGAATCTTTTATGCGGAAGAGCAGATGGGGAGGAGTTGTTATTTCTCTTTATTCAGCATTTATTAAAATGAAGCAGGAATTATGTTTTGCCATAGGCTTAGTTCCTGGAGTTTACATTTCTGAGGAACCATGATTCCACTTCTAGGGATTTATTCAATTATCCTGAACTACATGAAAGCTAAAGTAAGCAATCAGAAGTTTACTTTATAATCTTGCCAACTTCGCCAACAAAAGACTTAATATTTGATTTTGTTTTCCCTTAAAATCATTTTTCAATGGTGTAAAAATACTATTTTTCAGAGTGTTCAAGAACTGAAAGGTTGAGCAATTCAAAAGTAGTGGTACTTGTTCTTGGTCTGGGATTGAAAAATGTTATCCTTATTGGCCATTATATAACTTCTTATTACTCTTCATTGCATCTTTATATTGAGATTTATAATGGTATCATTTTATTTCCAGGAGACTTCGTTTATGCTTTAGGAACAAACATGTTTTAACTAGATATAAAGGAAAATTAATTTAAAATATATTTTAGGGTAGCATTTCACCTGTACAGAAATATTTTCATACCTCTCTCATTTGACCCTGTGAGTGGTTGTATAAGGAGGTCAGGGGCGGTTGTTATGAAGGCTACTTTACAGTAGAAGAAACAGCTCAGAGAGGACACAGGATTTTCCAGGAATACCCAGGCAATAAATGACTAAGAACCCATTGAATCTACCTGTGCCAGCTGTACAGGGAGAGCTCTTCCACTCCGTTCCTGGCGAGAACAGATGAGCTTTGTGCAAAATGGGACAAACACCAAATCTAGAAAAAAGCATGAAAGGAGGACTGTTTTCCTCTAGCACTTATGGAAGCAAAATTTTAATTATTTTTAAAATTTCAAATGGAAATGTATTTACATTTAATAAATATAAAACTGACTTGCATTTGTCTTTCAAAAAGAAGTTGCCTGAATCAGAAAAGTATGATTAGTTTTCTTTTATGTGTCAGTAGATTTTGTAATTATGCATTATTGTATTGAGCAGTCTGATAAGCACATAAATCACTTGAAATGTCAGCACACAGATGTGTTGATTTTGGCTGCCTTAATGCTGTCGAGTTACCTTTCGCTTTATGTTATGAGAAAGAACTTACAAAGCTACCTTTATGATCAATCTTAGTGTGGATTTGAAATGGAAGGTTATTTTCAATGTTAAAAGGCAAGTACAGACAAGTACCTCCTGTGTAGTCAGAAAACCATTCCATATCTAAGAGATATTAACTGTACTCCTGTTGGATGCCTCAGCTCAGGTTCCATTTTGCTTTCTAGTAGACATTGATTGATATAATAACTAATGTTATTTGAGACTTCTAAAAATAAACTGTTAAGCTATATATACGTATATATGCACACACATATACATACATATGTATGTGTGTATATATATCCTATCAGCTGCAAAATGATTTTTTAACCCAAAGAAATATGAAAAAGAATTTTTACATTATCTTTCTCAGTCTCTGTTGAATATGTAACTATTCCTCCTCAGAGACTATAGCAAAGATAACAGAGGTTTGGACACAAATGATGAGTCTGCATATACTGGACATATATATGGATAATGAGGCAAAATTGCAGTGACCATTTAAAAGATTAAGCTGTAAGCAGCAAATGCTGTTTGAAATATAAGCCACAGATACACACAGGATCTGCACTTTTCAGAAATTGAAAATTGATTTTTAGCAGCTGCATTTTTTAGCACACCTAAAAGGTGATGTAGGAGATTTCTCCTTCTGGTGAAAAATTGGCTACATATTTTGACAAACAGTAAACATTAAAAAGTCAGCATACTAATATCACCAGAAAGTAAAGATTGACAACTATTTGGCAGTCTGGCTAAATCAAAATATTTAAATTTACATTATACCATAGGAAGGCATGCCGCTTTTTAAAAAGGTATAAAATGTTACCAGAATGCATTCTTTCAGTCTCACAAATTATGTATTGGTAATAGACTTTTAGGTATTTGAGGCTGAAACAAGGAGAAACCAGGCTATTTGCAAATGGGGTAGCTTGCATAGCAATTTATAACCAGAATCTGCAGTTTTAGAGATAAACATAAGAAGACTGAAAAACAGAAACATGGTGCTCGAGGGAAGGCCTGGGAAAGTCTAATGATCACATTTTACAAAGAACCTAAAGTCCAGAGAGGTTGAAGGATTTGCTCAAGTGGAGTACATGGTGAAAACCTAATGACCTTTGTTTTTAATATGGCACATTTAAGTTAAAATCTCCATTTCTTAGACTGTAACTTTCTTAGCTTCCTGATCGTGGCTCGTTACTGAGAAAGTCCCTTCCCAAATTCACTCAAACCTTCCATTCCAGCCTCCTTCTCGCATGGTTATTCTCTTGTGTGCTCCAGCCACATGGAAATTCTCCTTCTTCTCCAAACCATAAAGTCCCTTCAAGATATTTCACATTTGCAAGTGCACTTCTCCTGGTCTGAATGCCCTTTCCTCTTTTCTCCACTGTCTAACTCCTACTAATCTTCAATGTTCAGGTTCACCTGGACTCTGCTGGCTGTCCCTTCTACAGGTATTTTGTTCTTATGCCTTGGGGGGCCCCACCTCTGTGCTATAATATATACATACACAAGTCTGCTTCTCGCACTATACCCAGACCCCACAACAAAATTTTAGTAACCCGAGTGCCTAGCACGGAGTAGACACTCAATAAATATTGGATTGATGCTTGGATAAATACAGTATAAAAACAAATTAAACAGAGATAGTTGCTACCAATTAACATGCAGCATAATGAAGTGCCGAGATTTTCAAATGGAAAGGCGCCTCAAAACTCTTCTAAGTAATGCCTCTCATTTTAGAACTGAGGTTCAGGAAAGTTAGTTAATTTAAGGTCACCAAGCTAATGCGTAACAAATTCAAGTTTAAACCCATATCTGCTAGTTTTATTTCTACACCATAAAGCATATGATGAAAGAAACTTGGTAATATAAACTACATCTTGGTTATTTGGAATTTTATCAATATACAAGAGTTTAAGAAATTTTGCAAGTATTGGGGATCGCTTGATGACTGAGCTCTTTTAAACTAGCTATTGCTTTAACTTTTATTGTTGAAGTGGTTTGTTAATTTTACCGTTTTTATTTATTAGATTAAATGAAGTGGTGCTGAACACTTTGTCTACATGCTTATTTCTAAATCAGCATACTTAACCTCTCCTTCACTTTACTCAGTAAGAAATAACCTTGTATTTTTTTTATTTTAGTTTTGTGTTCTACATTGCAGCCCTATACTTTGTAATATGAAATTTTATGTTTCACTGTAAACCTTAGAAGTAAAAAATGCATGAATTCCAACATCAGAGTGACCCAAAGCAAGTCGGAACTTGATATATGAAATAACAACACAAAACTATTCACACAACTATGAAAAGCAGATTTAAAGTTGCGTAAATAAAAATAGTGAATTTAAAAATAATTTTACCTAGCATAGCTGGTGCTAGACAAAATAAATAAAACAATCAACAAGAGAGTTCAGACAGACATAAAATCAAGGCCAATTTACTTATTTTACAAAGACAAGTTGTGAATGTTTCTTCTTTGTACCCAAATTTGATTTCAGGAACAGAGATAAGCAAGAAATTTTAGAACAGAGGGTGTTTGGCCTTATTGATTACTCTAGTGTACAAAAAGCACCCATTTCCCAAAGCTTTCCGGGCACCGCACCAACATACAGACACCACAATTAAATTCAATTAAATTCTGTCACTAAAAAATATTAAGTGTAAACATTTCATATTTATGACCGAGAGCAAAGAAAAGAATTGGAGTCTTTAAAAAATATTTTATCCAAACAAAATTTTATACAAAAATATACATATTTTTTTCCAGCAGGTGTGCCTTACCAAGACTTGCTAAACTAGAGAAATCATTATGCTAGAACAGAGATCTAGTGCAATGCCTCATATTGGTCATGAGCGGTTTTGGATTGTTTTCCTTTGGTGTAATCAATTGACAAGGAAATATAGCATACAATTGGCATGAAAAAGAATCTAGAGGCACCAAGCAGAAAGAGTCTTCTCCATTCTCCTGTATTTTGCCTTTTATTTAGGCTGGAATGGGAAAAAGAAGGAATCAAGGGAATGTTTGAAAAGAGAATCAATGAAATTAAAAAACTGTAGAAATTATATCATGCTTGTTCAGCATGCATGTTTATGGGGTGTGTGTGTGTGTGTGGTGTGTGTTTGCATATGTGTGTGTGCATGCGTGTAGCATATGCTATTCTGGCTTAATGCTCTGGTGTGTTTTCCATGAAGGTAAGCTCTGTTTTCCCCTCTCTTTCACCAAAATACCTAAGCTGTCCTAGGCAGAGCTGAGTGTGAATGGATTGTATTTTGTGCCAGGAACAGTGGTGAAGCAGATGACATCCAGAGCAGCCTATCTTTCTGGACCCTCAGATCTTGGTTCATACAGATAGAATTCAACATAATGATCTCCCTGGCTTCCTGCTCTGCAAACTTCCAGCCCCAATGCTGAGGGTGCTTCATGCATACTTTCAGGTTCACCTCCTAGAGTCCTAGACAGTGGACATTTAAAGCCCTGCCATATAAACCCTGAGCCAGGCATTACTAGAACTGCTGTTTCTCTCTGTCACCATATGTAGCTTTTAATTGCTACACTATTGATTTATTTCTTTGGACCACAACCCTACTTGGTTTTCCAGTTGATTCCCTGAATGATATTCCATCCTTTCCCAAATTTAACCTCACGTGTTTGCCAAGAAAAGAATCCAAACACTGACAAGACATACTCTTATGCCCATGTCTCTGCTCTATGATATAGTATCTGTGTACTTAGAACTTTACCTGTTGTTTTATGCCAGATATTTCCAGAACCCCTTATATTCCCCATCCCACATCCTCTCTTTCACACACACTGTATTCTGTTTCACACATACTCTATATAGTATACCTTGCTGGACTTCTTTCATTTCTGCAACTTTCTGTAGCATCTCTTCTGACTTCTGTCACTCTTGGGTCCCTGAAATTTAATCACTCATTCTTAACATCCTATTTCCCAAGACACTCTCAACCAACTGCCCTGACTTAACCTCCTTTTCTTGCCCTGTGTCCATTGTTCCTCTGGCCTGAAGTCAATGTTGGGTTCAGATTTGCATAGACTACCTTTCCAGCCCTAGCAAGAGAATCCAAACCATACCCCTTCTTAGTCTCCTGATTCTGACACTTACTTGGCAAATTGGCATCAAACTTTTTATTCTACTAATTTCTTCTACTTGCCCCTAGATCCTTATCTATCCATTTCTTACCTGGCTGTCTTAACCCATTCCTATTCCTGTAGGCTGTTATTGGCTGTCACATCCATGCTCTTTATCCCGATTTAAACTCAGATTGAATGAACAGTGAAAAAGAAAGAAAGAAAGAGAGAGAGAGAGAGAGAGAGAAAGGAAGGAAGGAAGGAAGGAAGGAAGGAAGGAAGGAAGGAAGGAAGGAAGGAAGGAAGGAAGGAAAGGAAGGAAAGGAAGGAAAGGAAGAAAAGAAAGAAGGAAAGAGAGAAAGAAAGGAAAGAAAGAGAAAGAAAGAAAGAAAGAAAGAAAGAAAGAAAGAAAGAAAGAAAGAAAGAAAGAAAGAAAGAGAAAGAAAGAAAGAAAGGAAAGGAAAGAAAGGAAAGAAAGGAAGAAAGAAAGAAAAGAAAGAAAGGAAGAAAGAAAGAAAGAAAGGAAAGAAAGAAAGAAAGAAAGAAAAGAAAAGAAAAGAAAAGAAAAGATAGAAAGAAAAAAGAAAGAAAGAAAAGAAGAAAGCCCCTGTCCTTCCACTGGTCAGATTGTCCCTGAGTTTTTGGTTCTCATTACTTCTCTTTGAATCTGGGGACCTTTCCCTCATTGTGCATTACTGAAAAGACATTAAAGTCGTTCTTGTTAAGTTTAATCTTTTCCTGACAAAGTTTGTATGGCTCGATGCTGCCAAATTCACAGTGTCATGGAGTATAACATGAAGTTCTTACTACTCCACCTTAAAACTTTGGTCTCAGGAGATCTTTTTCTTCACTCAAACATTTCTTTGACTATTTACACATAATTTTCCCTTGCTGTTTATGAAGAAAAGTTGCTCTTACTATATTTTAAAAAACAAACTTCAACTTCTTTTCCTGATCCAATCTCTTTCCTTTCATCTGTCAACCTATTGAATTAATAAGCATGTTCCTCAATACCTAATATGTATAGACTTGGCAGTAAGTTTTAAAAATACAGAGATTACAGAAACATGATTGTAGCACTCAAGGAGCACGAAATCTAGCAGAGGACAAACATTTGTAAGCAGATTACTGCAAATACAATGTGATACATCCTATAGTGGAAGGATATGCTAAAGAGACTATAAACTGGTCGTTGGGAGCAAAGGTTCTAGAACCTGCCTGAAACCCATATGGTTCCTTTGAAACAATTATAAAAAGGCTTTTCACTGGAGCAAATAAGTTACAAAAAGTACCTCCGTTGGGGGAGACCCATGAGAAAAATGGATCCCCTTCCTCCTGGCTGCTATTTCAGCCACTCAAGAGTGTACAACTTAGGAAACAGAACACAGACTGAAGCTTGGCTTCCACTTGTGCCCCATCTACCAGGAGCTTGTTTGTAGGGTCCAACCTGAACAATTCAGCACAGTGGCCAAACATACATCAGATAGATTGGGTGGAAAATCTTTATTCTGTCACCTACAAGCTCTGTGACCTTGTAAAAGCCATATAGCTTCTCTGAGGCTCCCTGAGTTGTAAAACTGTACAGTAATAGAAACTGACTCAGAGGATGAGTAGATGAATCATGTGAATACTTATTCATTTCCTAGTGATGAATAAGCATTCAATCCAATTATTATTATACACAAAATTACTATTAATCTTATTCTAGAGATATAAAAAGAAGTCAACTCTACTACAAAGAGGATGCCAGGGAAGGAGTTACAAAAATATGTGATCCTTATGCTATGCCCTTAAATATGAGTTAGAAATTTCAGAAAAAGGAGGAAATATTTACAGACAACAGCCAAAATTCTCAACAAAGACAGGAGTATTCGGGAAAGCCTGGGAGGAGAAACTGGAGAGATTTGCCATGGAATAATTGAGGAAATAGGAAGAGGCTATTTAATGAAATGCATAGAGCGCTTACATTTGAGTTTCAAATTAATATCAAATATAAATATATTAATTTTAAGTTATTAATTGATATATTAATTTTGGCTTCATTCAGTAATGGAAAAATAAAAACAAAATAAAATTTGTTGAAGATCTAGCTCTGTCCTAGGCATTATGCCATACAAGAAAAGCTGGGAGGGAGTGGAAGAACATATTGGGAAGCCAATAAATATTTTTTAATTAGTTTCATCAAATTTTGATACTGTTATTCATGGTTTTAAGAAATCTTTAAATCACATGTGTTGGAATTTCTTTTTTTTTTTTTTTGGTAAAACTTAAGAACATGATAACATTGATGGGAAATAATTCTATATATAGTTTCTATACTAGAGCAGGTCTATCTGTCATTTTAGAAAACCTACTTTTGAAATTATGAAATATTGTAGCTTAAATTGGTATTTCATATTTTTTGCCATGTTTATTTTGTGCCAGATGCAGCAGAAATGTAGAAATTTGAAAACAAGTAATACAAAATGAATTAAGCTGACAGATGGCAAAGTCGTCTTTAAAATGAATGGCTTAATGTTAGTTATGGCTGTAGTAATAATAAAAATGATAATAAAAAGGGGTCATGTGAAATACAAAAAGTAAAAATAAAGATATTTGATTTTAAACAGTCCTGATATTAGTTTCTGCTTGGCCTAAAGTTACGGTACTCTGGGCTAGCAGAATTGTTTAAAAATATTCAGAAGTTGGCTAATCATTGGTTACTTTGTGTTCACAGATTTAGTGTTTTTAAGTTATACCCAGAAACTAAATATATAGTGTCAGTGTTAACTGGGAAAATTTAGACTGACACCTTAAAGTACTCTATCCCTCCTCACGCCTACTGAATATTTAAGAAGCAAAAACAAATATGAAGATTATTTCATTCCATTCCCAGGAGTTCACAATATACTGTTTTATTAAATTACAAAAATATTGTAATCATGCACAGAGAATGATATAATACTCAAATTTAACAAAAGTTAACATTGTCCCATTTTTATATCAAATACATACTTATTTCCAAGCATGTATATACATGTATTTATATTTAAATGCCAGTACCACAGTGTGTTGAATTTTCTAGCTTTCTAGTGAGTTTTGAAATTTAAAAGTATGAATCCTCAAACTTGGTGGAGTTTTTTGAGATTGTTTTGGCTATTTGGGGCCTCTTGAACTTCCATATGAATTTCAGGATCAGTTTGTCATCTTCTGCAAAGAAGCCAGTTGAGATTTGGTTCGGGATATGTTGAACCTGTAGATCAATTTGGAGAATATTGCCATTTAACAATACTAAGTCTTCCAGTCAGACAACCATGAGATATCTTTTCATTTATTTGTCTTCCTTAATGTCTTTCAACAATGTTTTATAGTTTTTACTGTATGAGTCTTGAATTTCCTTTGTTGAATTTATCCTCACATTTATTCTTTTTAGTGGTACTGTAGGTATAATTGTTTTCTTAATTTCATTTTTGGATCGTTCATCACTAGGATATAGAAAACCAATTGACTTTTATATAGTGATCTTGTGTCCTACAAATTCATTGAATTTGTTTATTAGTTCTAATATTTCTTTTTTTTTTAAATTTATTTATTATTATTACACTTTAAGTTGTAGGGTACATGTGCATAACGTGCAGGTTTGTTACATATGTATACTTGTGCCATGTTGCTGTGCTGCACCCATCAACTCATCATTTACATCAGGTATAACTCCCAATTCAATCCCTCCCCTCTCCCCCCTCCCCATGATAGGTCCCTGTGTGTGATGTTCCCCTTCCTGAGTCCAAGTGATCTCATTGTTCAGTTCCCACCTATGAGTGAGAACATGCGGTGTTTGGTTTTCTGTTCTTGTGATAGTTTGCTAAGAATGATGGTTTCCAGCTGTATCCATGTCCCTACAAAGGACACAAACTCATCCTTTTTGATGGCTGCATAGTATTCCATGGTGTATATGTGCCACATTTTCTTAATCCAATCTGTCACTGATGGACATTTGGGTTGATTCCAAGTCTTTGCTATCGTGAATAGTGCTGCAATAAACATACGTGTGCATGTGTCTTTATAGCAGCATAATTTATAATCCTTTGGGTATATACCCAGTAATGGGATGGCTGGGTCATATGGTACATCTAGTTCTAGATCCTTGAGGAATCGCCATACTGTTTTCCATAATGGTTGAACTAGTTTACAATCCCACCAACAGTGTAAAAGTGTTCCTATTTCTCCACATCCTCTCCAGCACCTGTTGTTTCCTGACTTTTTAATGATCGCCATTCTAACTGGTGTGAGATGGTATCTCATTGTGGTTTTGATTTGCATTTCTCTGATGGCCAGTGATGATGAGCATTTTTTCATGTGTCTGTTGGCTGTATGAATGTCTTCTTTTGAGAAATGTCTGTTCATATCCTTTGCCTACTTTTTGATGGGGTTGTTTGTTTTTTTCTTGTAAATTTGTTTGAGTTCTTTGTAGGTTCTGGATATTAGCCCTTTGTCAGATGAG
This sequence comes from Macaca fascicularis, assembly GCF_037993035.2. Lineage (NCBI taxonomy): Eukaryota > Metazoa > Chordata > Mammalia > Primates > Cercopithecidae > Macaca > Macaca fascicularis. The sequence continues at coordinate 87,927,916 of NC_088380.1, read as the reverse complement.
TAGATTGCAAAAATTTTCTCCCATTCTGTAGGTTGCCTGTTCACTCTGCTGGTAGTTTCTTTTGCTGTGCAGAAGCTCTTTAGTTTAATGAGATCCCATTTGTCAATTTTGGCTTTTGCTGCCGTTGCTTTTGGTGTTTTAGACATGAAGTCTTTGCCCATGCCTATGTCCTGAATGGTACTACCTAGGTTTTCCTCTAGGATTTTTATGGTATTAGGTCTAACATTTAAGTCTCTAATCCATCTTGAATTAATTTTCGTATAAGGAGTAAGGAAAGGATCCAGTTTCAGCTTTCTACTTATGGCTAGCCAATTTTCCCAGCACCATTTATTAAATAGGGAATCCTTTCCCCATTTCTTGTTTCTCTCAGGTTTGTCAAAGATCAGATGGCTGTAGATGTGTGGTATTATTTCTGAGGACTCTGTTCTGTTCCATTGGTCTATATCTCTGTTTTGGTACCAGTACCATGCTGTTTTGGTTACTGTAGCCTTGTAGTATAGTTTGAAGTCAGGTAACGTGATGCCTCCAGCTTTGTTCTTTTGACTTAGGATTGTCTTGGAGATGCGGGCTCTTTTTTGGTTCCATATGAACTTTAAAGCAGTTTTTTCCAATTCTGTGAAGAAACTCATTGGTAGCTTGATGGGGATGGCATTGAATCTATAAATTACCTTGGGCAGTATGGCCATTTTCACGATATTGATTCTTCCTATCCATGAGCATGGTATGTTCTTCCATTTGTTTGTGTCCTCTTTGATTTCACTGAGCAGTGGTTTGTAGTTCTCCTTGAAGAGGTCCTTTACATCCCTTGTAAGTTGGATTCCTAGGTATTTGATTCTCTTTGAAGCAATTGTGAATGGAAGTTCATTCCTGATTTGGCTCTCTGTTTGTCTGTTACTGGTGTATAAGAATGCTTGTGATTTTTGCACATTAATTTTGTATCCTGAGACTTTGCTGAAGTTGCTTATCAGCTTAAGGAGATTTTGGGCTGAGACAATGGGGTTTTCTAAATATACAATCATGTCATCTGCAAACAGGGACAGTTTGACTTCTTCTTTTCCTAACTGAATACCCTTGATTTCTTTCTCTTGCCTGATTGCCCTAGCCAGAACTTCCAACACTATGTTGAATAGGAGTGGTGAGAGAGGGCATCCCTGTCTTGTGCCAGTTTTCAAAGGGAATTTTTCCAGTTTTTGCCCATTCAGTATGATATTGGCTGTGGGTTTGTCATAAATAGCTCTTATTATTTTGAGGTACGTTCCATCAATACCAAATTTATTGAGCGTTTTTAGCATGAAGGCTGTTGAATTTTGTCAAAAGCCTTTTCTGCATCTATTGAGATAATCATGTGGTTCTTGTCTTTGGTTCTGTTTATATGCTGGATTATGTTTATTGATTTGCGAATGTTGAACCAGCCTTGCATCCCAGGGATGAAGCCCACTTGATCATGGTGGATAAGCTTTTTGATGTGTTGCTGAATCCGGTTTGCCAGTATTTTATTGAGGATTTTTGCATCGATGTTCATCAGGGATATTGGTCTAAAATTGTCTTTTTTTGTTGTGTCTCTGCCAGGCTTTGGTATCAGGATGATGTTGGCCTCATAAAATGAGTTAGGGAGGATTCCCTCTTTTTCTATTGATTGGAATAGTTTCAGAAGGAATGGTACCAACTCCTCCTTGTACCTCTGGTAGAATTCAGCTGTGAATCCATCTGGTCCTGGACTTTTTTTGGTTGGTAGGCTTTAATTATTGCCTCAATTTCAGAGCCTGCTATTGGTCTATTCAGGGATTCAGCGTCTTCCTGGTTTAGTCTTGGGAGAGTGTAAGCGTCCAGGAAATTATCCATTTCTTCTAGATTTTCCAGTTTATTTGCATAGAGGTGTTTATAGTATTCTCTGATGGTACTTTGTATTTCTGTGGGGTCGGTGGTGATATCCCCTTTATCATTTTTAATTGCGTCGATTTGATTCTTCTCTCTTTTCTTCTTTATTAGTCTTGCTAGTGGTCTGTCAATTTTGTTGATCTTTTCAAAAAACCAACTCCTGGATTCATTGATTTTTTGGAGAGTTTTTTGTGTCTCTATCTCCTTCAGTTCTGCTCTGATCTTAGTTATTTCTAGCCTTCTAGCTTTCGAATGTGTTTGCTCTTGCTTCTCTAGTTCTTTTAATTGTGATGTTAGAGTGTCAATTTTAGATCTTTCCTGCTTTCTCTTGTGGGCATTTAGTGCTATAAATTTCCCTCTACACACTGCTTTAAATGTGTCCCAGAGATTCTGGTATGTTGTATCTTTGTTCTCATTGGTTTCAAAGAACATCTTTATTTCTGCCTTCATTTCGTTATGTGCCCAGTAGTCATTCAGGAGCAGGTTGTTCAGTTTCCATGTAGTTGAGCGGTTTTGATTGAGTTTCTTAGTCCTGAGTTCTAGTTTGATTGCACTGTGGTCTGAGAGACAGTTTGTTATAATTTCTGTTCTTGTACATTTGCTGAGGAGTGCTTTACTTCCAATTACGTGGTCGATTTTGGAGTAAGTACGATGTGGTGCTGAGAAGAATGTATATTCTGTTGATTTGGGGTGGAGAGTTCTATAGATATCTATTAGGTCTGCTTGCTGCAGAGATGAGTTCAATTCCTGGATATCCTTGTTAACTTTCTGTCTCGTTGATCTGTCTAATGTTGACAGTGGAGTGTTGAAGTCTCCCATTATTATTGTATGGGAGTCTAAGTGTCTTTGTAAGTCTCTAAGGACTTGCTTGATGAATCTGGGTGCTCCTGTATTGGGTGCATATATATTTAGGATAGTTAGCTCTTCCTGTTGAATTGATCCCTTTACCATTATGTAATGGCCTTCTTTGTCTCTTTTGATCTTTGATGGTTTAAAGTCTGTTTTATCAGAGACTAGTATTGCAACCCCCGCTTTTTTTTGTTCTCCATTGGCTTGGTAAATCTTCCTCCATCCCTTTATTTTGAGCCTATGTATGTCTCTGCGTGTGAGATGGGTCTCCTGAATACAGCAGACTGATGGGTCTTGACTCTTTATCCAGTTTGCCAGTCTGTGTCTTTTTTTTGGAGCATTTAGTCCATTGACATTTAAGGTTAAGATTGTTATGTGTGAACTTGATCCTGCCATTATGATATTAACTGGTTATTTTGCTCGTTAGTTGATGCAGTTTCTTCCTAGCCTCGATGGTCTTTACATTTTGGCATGTTTTTGCAATGGCTGGTACTGGTTGTTCCTTTCCATGTTTAGTGCTTCCTTCAGGGTCTCTTGTAAGGCAGGCCTAGTGGTGACAAAATCTCTAAGCATTTGCTTATCTGTAAAGGATTTTATTTCTCCTTCACTTATGAAACTTAGTTTGGCTGGATATGAATTTCTGGGTTGAAAATTCTTTTCTTTAAGAATGTTGAATATTGGCCCCCACTCTCTTCTGGCTTGGAGAGTTTCTGCCGAGAGATCTGCTGTTAGTCTGATGGGCTTCCCTTTGTGGGTAACCCGACCTTTCTCTCTGGCTGCCCTTAAGATTTTTTCCTTCATTTCAACTTTGGTGAATCTGGCAATTATGTGTCTTGGAGTTGCTCTTCTCGAGGAGTATCTTTGTGCCGTTCTCTGTATTTCCTGGATTTGAATGTTGGCCTGCCCTACTAGGTTGGGGAAGTTCTCCTGGATGATATCCTGAAGAGTGTTTTCCAACTTGGTTCCATTTTCCCCCTCACTTTCAGGCACCCCAATCAGACGTAGATTTGGTCTTTTTACATAATCCCATACTTCTTGCAGGCTTTGTTCATTTCTTTTTCTTCTTTTTTCTTTTGGTTTCTCTTCTCGCTTCATTTCATTCATTTGATCCTCAATCGCTGATACTCTTTCTTCCAGTTGATCGAGTCGGTTACTGAAGCTTGTGCATTTGTCACGTATTTCTCGTGTCATGGTTTTCATCTCTTTCATTTCGTTTATGACCTTCTCTGCATTAATTACTCTAGCCATCAATTCTTCCACTATTTTTCCAAGATTTTTAGTTTCTTTGTGCTGGGTACGTAATTCCTCCTTTAGCTCTGAGAAATTTGATGGACTGAAGCCTTCTTCTCTCATCTCGTCAAAGTCATTCTCCGTCCAGCTTTGATCCGTTGCTGGCGATGAGCTGCGCTCCTTTGCCGGGGGAGATGCGCTCTTATTTTTTGAATTTCCAGCTTTTCTGCCCTGCTTTTTCCCCATCTTTGTGGTTTTATCTGCCTCTGGTCTTTGATGATGGTGGTGTACTGATGGGGTTTTGGTGTAGGTGTCCTTCCTGTTTGATAGTTTTCCTTCTAACAGTCAGGACCCTCAGCTGTAGGTCTGTTGGAGATTGCTTGAGGTCCACTCCAGACCCTGTTTGCCTGGGTATCAGCAGCAGAGGCTGCAGAAGATAGAATATTTCTTAACAGCGAGTGTACCTGTCTGATTCTTGCTTTGGAAGCTTCCTCTCAGGGGTGTACTCCACCCTGTGAGGTGTGGGGTGTCAGACTGCCCCTAGTGGGGGATGTCTCCCAGTTAGGCTACTCAGGGGTCAGGGACCCACTTGAGCAGGGAGTCTGTCCCTTCTCAGATCTCAACCTCCGTGTTGGGAGATCCACTGCTGTCTTCAAAGCTGTCAGACAGAGTCGTTTGGGTCTGCAGAGGTTTCTGTTGTGTTTGTTATTGTTTACTGTGCCCTGTCCCCAGAGGTGGAGTCTACAGAGACAGGCAGGTTTCCTTGAGCTGCTGTGAGCTCCACCCAGTTCGAGCTTCCCAGCAGCTTTGTTTACCTACTTAAGCCTCAGCAATGGCGGGCGCCCCTCCCCCAGCCTTGCTGCTGCCTTGCCGGTAGATCACAGACTGCTGTGCTAGCAATGAGGGAGGCTCCGTGGGTGTGGGACCCTCCCGGCCAGGTGTGGGATATGATCTCCTTGTGTGCCTGTTTGCTTAAAGCGCAGTATTGGGGTGGGAGTTACCCGATTTTCCAGGTGTTGTGTGTCTCAGTTCCCCTGACTAGGAAAAGGGATTCCCTTCCCCCTTGCGCTTCCCAGGTGAGGCAATGCCTTGCCCTACTTCAGCTCTCGCTGGTCGGGCTGCAGCAGCTGACCAGCACCGATCGTCGGGCACTCCCCAGTGAGATGAACCCAGTACCTCAGTTGAAAATGCAGAAATCACCGGTCTTCTGTGTCGCTCGCGCTGGGAGTTGGAGACTGGAGCTGTTCCTATTCGGCCATGTTGCTCCGCCCACTGGTTCTAATATTTCTTAGTGGATTCTTTGAGGTTTTGCTTTTTTATTATTATTATTATTATTATTATTATTTATAAATTTTCGAGACAGAATCTCACTCTTGGCACCAGGCTGGAGTGCAGTGGCACAATCTTGGCTCACTTTAACTTCCGCTTCCCAGGTTCAAGCAATTCTCCTGCCTCAGCCTCCTGAGTAGCTGGGACTACAAGTGTGTACCACCAGGCCCAGCTGATTTTTTTCTTTTTAGAGACAGAGTTTCACAGTGTTGGCCAGGATGGTCTCGATCTCTTGGCCTTGTAATCGCTCACCTCAGCCTCCCAAAATGCTGGGGTACAGGGATTTTCTATATACAAGATCATGCCATCTGAATAAAGATAGATTTACTTTTTTCCAATCCAGATACCTTTTATTTAATTTTCTTACCTAATTGCCTTAGCTTCCATTGCAGTTTTATAGTAAATAATAAACAATACTCTATAAATAGTTGTGTTAGCCAAAGGGCCCATAGAAAACAAAAACAAAAAACACACAAACACCTTAAGTTAAACACCTGAAGTTAAGTATCATTTAGATGGTACAATCCCAGGTCAGTAAGAATGCAGAACTAAAGAAGAGAAAATAGGTAAAAAGTTTGTGCGTAATTGAACTAGCTACAGTTTCACCAGAAAACATAGGTGCTGAGTTGTTCAGAGTCTCCAGAGGGTCTCAAGTGTTTCACTGTGCATTGGTGTTACTGGTTAGAATGAGAGGTGGGAAGGGAGCAGAATATTATCTTTTAGGTTTTTTCCAATTTCTTTTCTCAGTGGTCAGAGTATGCCCTACAGGACATGAATGTCATCAAATTTCTGAGCTGTGTTACCTGGCCCATTGGGGCTACTGCATAGGAACCTATGGTTCATGTATTCATTAGAATCATAAATGGTAAGAGAATTCTTGACCTCTGAAGAGTCAAATTGAGGCAATAGAGCCCCTATATGTCCAATCTAGACCTCACCATTGCCTTCATTCTAGGAGGTCCTGGGACAGTTGGTGGCAATGTTAGAAGAAAAAGGTGATGATAGCAATGTCTATGCAGCTACCAGAGGTACCTTTCTATACTACCTTAAAGTTAAAAAATATAAACGTTCATATTCATCTGCAACTTATTATCTCATTTACATTAATGTTTTCATATTTGTTCAATAATATATTTTTGAGATTTTTCCTAGTTGATACACATAATTCTATTGTATTCATTTTAATCCCATTTCATTATCAATTCTGTTCATAGACTTTATAACTTTTCATAATTATTTGCTATAACAGTAATGCTACAGACAAGTTTATTATATATGTCCCCTTGTGATAATTTATCTCAGAAATATGTCTAGGAGTGCAGTTCCTGAATCAATGGCTATGTACATTTTCAATGTCACTAAATATTACTAATTTGTCCTACAAAGTTGTTAAGCCAATTTGGATTTTCATCAACAGTGCCTGGGAGTTATTCTTGCTCTATCTACTCGCCAACACCTAACACTTAGTATTGTTGAACTTTTAAGTTTGGGATGTGAAATGGAATCTAAGTGCTGTTGTAATTTGTATTTCCCTGATTACTAGTGAAACTTGTCATCTTTTCCTTTATATCTCATCCTACAGAGAGTTTCAGACTGTCTGAGTTACCTATGTCTCTCTTGTCTGTAATTTTTCTATGGGTTTGTTTGCCTTTGTAACGATTTATCATAGTTCTTAGGACTTTTGTAAGAATATCTTCTCTCAGGCTCCATGTTTCCTTTTGATTTTGTTTACTATGCTTTAGTTGTATGGAAATTTTCATTTTAATATAGTAAAATGTGTCCTTTTTATGTTTTGCTATAATATTACTTTCTACTTCATGTCACAAATGCTAGCTTTCATATTTTCTCCTGAAATACTTGAAGTTTCACTTTTTACATTTAAGAGATTTAGCCTATTGGGATTTAATTTGGGAGATGGTGAAAAGAAGGACTCATTTTCTGTATAAACAGCCAATTTCTGCAGCATCTTTTATTAAGTCCAACTTCCATTGGGTTGTTCTGTTATTTCCAATCCATACCAAGCTTTCAGATGATCCTGTCTCTGTCTTTGTTTTGTTATGATTTTCTGCTTGTCTATCCTTATGACAGTATCACTGTTTAATCATATAGTTTTACTTATTTTAAGGATTAATCTTAAGTGGCATAGTCCCTCACCCTATTGCCACCACCAGCCATGCAGCCAATTGTCTGGGTTTTTCTTGGTCCTTCATTTTTTCACATAGATTTTCAGATCAGTTTAGCACATTTCTCCAAAATTCTGAAGGAATTTTGCTTTTAAATATGCTGACTTTTAGAGTAAATTGATATCTTTTTTATACTGAGGTTTCTCATTTATGACATAGGTTATATCTTTTCATTTACTTAGGTATTCCGTTAAGTTATTCAAAGGTGTTAAAATTGTTTTTTATTAAGGACTTCAATCTCTGTGTAGATGCCCATTCTGTAAGTACCATAAAACATTTGTTGTTATAGCGAATTGGTTTCTAAAATTTACATTTTCTATTTGGAAGCCTAGTGGATAGAAATGTTACAGATTTCCAATGACAATCTTGTATCAACTAACCTTGCTAAACTATCTTATTCATTGAAAAGTGTGTTTGTAATCTTTTCCTTTTCTATTATATCATATGCTTACAGCAGCAATTTTGGATCTCCTATTTCATTGTGTATGCTTATTTCTTTTCTCTTGTTATTGTTTTATATAAAGTCTTCAGTATAGTGTTTAAGACAAGAGGTGGTTAGAACATGATACCTGCCATCTGATTTTAAGGAGATTCTTCCAGAATTTCACCCTGCATTTAATTTTGCTGCAAATGGGAATAGGAAATCTGTTATTCATTAAAAGAAATCGCCTTTCAGTTCTAGGTTTAGAAGGTGGTTCTTTGAAGAAAACTAATGAAATGTTTAAAATGTTGACAAAATTATCCAAGAGAATAAAGAAAGACAAAATATTCACTGTGAAAAACTGGGCTGAAATATAGACTAAGTAGGAAAAAATTAATATAAACATCTTTATGCCAATGCATTTAAAATGTAGTAAAAATTGTTATAGTAAAAGAAACATTACCAAAATTTACTCAGAGAAGTTGAAAACCCATGTATATGTTCAAGAGAAAAAGCAAGGGAAAACGAAATGAAAAGAAACCTTGAATAGACTTATAATTAAAGATATCGAATTAGACTTTATAGCTTTCAGAAAATATATATTCTCTGTGTTACACACACTACTCCACAGGAAACAGAGAGTAAAGCTTCACAAATTCTTTTGTTAAACCACGACTTCCTGGCACCAAAAGTGGACAAAGAGGGTACAAGAAAAAAAAATTGATTGAGAATCTTCCTTGTGAACAATGATGTAGAAGTCTTTAATAGAATATTAGTAAATAGAATACATCAAAATTTAAATATGTTTTCTAGTAAAGGAAAATTTATTTCAGAAATGCATAAAATGTTTTCGCTTTAAAATATCTTCTAACGGTAATCATCAAGTTAGGAAATTAAAGCTGAAGGATGTAGCTATCTTGATGGTGGTAGCACAAATTGGCAAAACCATATTTGAAAATTGTTCTTATCTGTTAAGTTAAACATTCATATACTCATCAACCAAAAACATCTTACTCCTAGATACATTTTCAAGTAAAAATTTTGAGTATCTTTACCAAGAGATAAGTATAAGAATGTTCCTCACACTGATTTTAAAAGCCAAAAACTGGAAACAATCAAATATTAATGACAGGAGAAGAGATAAATATATTGTCATTTATGTATACATGGAATGTTATGGTGCAGTAAAAATAAAGCAACTTTATAAATAAACATTTAGTTGAATCTTAGTAATATGACACTGAGTTTCAAAAGCAAGTTCCGGAAGATTCCTGTATGAAATTCTTTATAAATTTTATGACAAGACTAAATATTATGTAGGAGTACATTCATAATTATAAAATTATATTTTAAAAAGCAAGGGCACAATAAACAATTTAGGATTGAGTATCCTTGGTGGGGAGAAGTAAAGGACAGGCTAAACAGGGTTAACATAGGTATTGTCCATGTCACAGTTCTCAGGTTGGTTGGGTGTTGGTTTTGTCTTAATTAACTAAAAAAGAAACCTGCATGATTATCTTAATATGAAGAGAGATATAATTTCATAGAATCCAATGTACTTATTCATGATTTAAAATTTTCATTGCAAATAAATAGAAGAGGGAAAGTTCTCAATTTAATACAATGTATCTGCTAAAAAGTCTTTAACAAAAAGCATTCTCAGTGTATAAGTGTTTGACACATTCATTAATACTTGGGCTTTATTGTTGGATTATTATTATGTTTTCCCTCTTGAAAATACAGCATATTAGTTGTTGTGACATGAAAGCTTTCCAGAAAAAAAGTGTTATTTCAGAATTAGTCTTGACAGTTTACCTTTCAGTCTCCCAAACAACAAGGATATTTCTGGTTCCTGAAGCATATTGTCAACATGACAATTTATGTCATTGTCTGTTACTTTTTTTTTTTTTTTTTTTTTTTTTTTGAGAGGGAGTCTTGCTCTGTCGCCCGGGCTGGAGTGCAGTGGCCGAATCTCAGCTCACTGCAAGCTCCGCCTCCCAGGTTTACGCCATTCTCCTGCCTCAGCCTCCCGAGTAGCTGGGACTACAGGCGCCCGCCAAAATGCTACTCTACGAAAGAGTTAGAAGTAATGCATCCCAACACAAGGCCATGTTTTTCAAAATATGGAATATTAATCTGGCAGTGTATATATATATATATATATATATATATATATATATGTGTGTGTGTGTAACCTCTGTTCTGAGTATCTTAGGGAGACTTTCAGGAGTCATTTGTGTAGAGCCTATAGTGATTCTGTTTAACATAAATTTTATGTCATAGCTTATATTCTAATTCCTAAACGAATAGATATTTTAGCATTTCTTGAAATGTAACAGATTTATTCATAATTGGAAAGGCATGTCAAAATAACCTCTTTTAATACAACAAGCCAGAAGCTTGAGACGTATCTGGTGAGTTGTTTATGAGAATGGTTTTTTATTTCTCTTTTTGTTCTGATGCCTCCATGTTGATTGGTTCCACTGTTAATTAATTTTCTGATATTATACTTTTAGTGTCATTCTAATAATTTTTACAAGATTCCTCTTGTGTTAAAGTCAGTGTTTGAACTTCATTAAAAATATCTTTGGAATTCAGGATCCTTAAACTCTTACAATATCATATAAAAAAGGAATTATACTTCTATTTCCTGTTGATGTCACATCTGATTTTTTTTCAAATTATGTTTAAAATGTCAGCAGCTTTGAGACTCAAGTCTCCCATCACATATCAAAGACAGTTATGTAAAAGATGTTCAACAGATGGAGGTGTCTTATAAAATTCTTTATTTAAATCTACAAACGAGTCCTCAGTTAAGTGAGCTATAACTTGAGAAGTTTGTAAAATATTGAATACATATGCAAAAAAATAAGTTTTATATAATGAGTTTCTTTCAAGTGATTTATTAATTCCATACCTAATTTAAGATTGTGGTTTATGAGCTATTTTATAGTAATAGAAAGTACAGCACATGAATAGTTTTAGAGCTAAAGACTGATTTTTAAAATATGAGATTATTTGGTGCTGAGTGCAGAAAGAAATTAGCCCTTGTATAATTTCTGAGACAGGCATATATATGAGTCCCTTAAATGTAGGCCATTTCTCAAAAGAAGTAAAGTCTAAGCATCTTATTGCTCACATGCAGTCAAGAACAAAATATTTTATGAAAGTTTATACCTTATATTCAAGTCAGAACTTTATAACTATAGCCATATATGTTTTTTTGGCTTCATCATAGAAATACCCAGGCCACATCATACACTGTAGGACTTAATTAAAATATACACATTAAATTATATTTAGATTTTATCAGCATTCAACATCTGGTTCTATACTCTACCATTTATTAAGCTCAAAAGATCTTGGTACTATATTAAGGAAATAGATATTAGGACCTAAAGGAAAAGATGGGTGAGATTGGAGTTTTAAGAATACAGCAGCTGCTCCTTATTTCCACTGGGAACAAAGCAAATGGAAATTAGCATCAATAACAAAAGAAGAATATAGATAAGATATATATATATATACACACACAATAAATTAATTAATATGAGTAGATAAAATATGTTGATTTTATGGGTATTCAATGAGAAAGTCTATAATAATGACTTTTAATGAGGCTCTTTAAGACTACAAGTATAATTTATGATGACTGAAGTGCTGAGCAACTAGATAGACCTGCCAGATCTGCTGAAGCCTCATTGCTCTTCTTATACAAATACAATGCTGACAGTGTTACGGACCATGCATTTGAACGGAAATAATTCGTATCTCTTTTATTCCTACTATATGTATACTCTGACCTTTGAACAAAAAAAATTTTTTTAATTGTCATCCTTTGGGGCAGTCCACTTTCTGTGTCAGTGGCTCTTAACCCTGGAATCCGCAGGCAATTCTGTTCCTGCTGAGTCATCTCCCTCTCCTCTCCTCTCCAATCTTTTCAGAACTCTCTGCTGACCTGGGCTGTTTTTCCACTGCTGACGTTGATGGCACATTTTCCCAAAGCAATTTGAAGCATTTACCTCCTGCTTGATTTCTACGAGGCCATGCCCCTTCCCACTTCCTTTGATAAGGTCAAAGGGAAAAAATTTACATCTGGGTTTCTTTGGAATGTTGTTTTTGTTTTAGCCTAAAAATCAATCACCATAAAACATGTACATATCCAACTAAGACTAAAAAATCTAGAATTAAGGCTCACATGGTCTGATGAAACAAAATCACATAAAGGACTCTGTGGACGATTTACAAATTGTAAGAATGATTAAGTTTTATATCCACATAAAATGTATAGCTCCTCCAGCAAGCACAAAGCACAAAAATACATTGTGTGTTCTGTTAGTTTTCCTGTCAAGGGCCTCCTAATATTAAGTATATGCAGCATGATTTGCTATTACAATATACTTTACTCTGTGGATGTTTTATTAAGTTGATCCAAAAGTAATTGTGGTTTTTCTCATTACTTTTAATGATCAAAACCGCAATTACTTTTGCACCAACCTATATTTGCAGTTCTTATGAGTTTTATTTATTTGTTACAGAATAAAATGTATGTAGTTCTACATATAGACACACAAATTACTATATAGATGTTTTATGTTTGGAAACACCAGTCTTTATATAATGATTATACATAATACAATGCTTTGTGTAAAATTATATTCAGTAAAGTAATTGTCAAAGATATATTCAGATAGTTTTTACACATGTAAACAATCAACTAAATTGTAGCTACTTGAAGTACATGCGAGTGTGATCACCAGCTCACTGAGTGTTTGGCTATCCAAAAGATGCTGACACAATGCCTACCTATACAGCATTCACACTGTGCTATCAAAAAGCACTAAATAACAAACTCTTTCAGGTCCTACTTAAAAGTATGTAATTGTTTTCTAAATCACATGCAAATGATTTACTGATAATTGTCTGTGTTTTCTACTTCATTTGTGCATTGTCACTGCTGTAATTAAAGTATCTGAAAAATCTTTATTGAATATCATTATGCTCTTTGATCAAAAACTTGTATTCAATCTCCATTAACCAATTAATAATGACCCTATCAATTATAGACTAATTCAATTAACCACCACCCTGAATTTTTTATTCATGTAATAAGCCAAAGTCCCCAGACTAATCAAAATCAGGCTAGAAAGGCAAATAAAGAAGATATGTTAATTCTGCTCTCCCAGGGTGATTTTGTTTTTGATGAACTCAGCAGAAAGTCACTTTCAGTAATCCAATAAGAAAAGTGTGATTCTTTTCCCTAAAAGTTTCCAGTGTTTTATATTTTTCTTCAAACATGTTTTATTCCCTCTGACATAGGTCTTGAAGAAATTGGGGAATTAGCCTAATTTGATGCCAATTTTAGTTACTTATAACTAAAATTATTTTAGAATTATTTTTTCAAAACAATTTCAAAATAAAATGCATTTAGGATATTATAAAGATCTGTTCGTTTTTAAAAAAAGACAAATGCAAGCTTTTAAAAAATATACCATGACTTAATGCAAGAGCATTATATTTAATCTTTATAACATCATTTTATTAACTCTAATTGAGTTTATTAATAAGGTTTATAATTTTGGCTGTTTTTAACCTTTTAAACTTACTTGAGATTTAATGAGATCTTGATAGATGGACCTTCATTTGTATACATGGAGTCTTAGTGAATCCTGGTTGAGTTTTCTCAAATACTGCTGACAACTATATTTGGAAAGTTCCCTTGGAGCTGATAAAGTATACCTGATTTTTAATGTTCCTATATTTTGGTTATGAGTAAATCACATACATTATTTTACTCGTTCAACTTATGAGTCATGATTGCTGCAGACTTTCATTCCCTTCCCATCATCCTGAAGTATGGGCACAAATTTATGTGCATTGGGATGCCTGTTGGTAACTTCCCAGTCTCTGGGCAGTGTCTCCTTGTCACTACAGTGTGTGAACTGTGACATCTGAATCAGAGTAGCAGTGGCCAAGACCCAGAGCCTGCACCGCAGGCTAGAGGCTCACTGGTCATTTTGCCACAACCAGAAACCTCTTGCTGTAGTCAGTACTTGCCTTCCTAACACCCCACCATTCCTATTTGCAGACAGAATAAACCTTTAGTAATACAAATGTGACAAAGATGAATAGAATACACATTGGATACATTAGCTCACTTAATCCAAAAATATGAAACAATTCATTCAGTAGATATTTCATGAAACATGTAGGCCAGGCACATGCCAAGTAACATGGACCAAGTTGTCTGCCCCTGTGATTTTACATTTTCACAAGAGAAGATTGACAATATTGTGATAATACATAAATTATAGAGAAATAAACAATGGATGTTCAGTTATCTCAGCAAAATCTCCATTGAATGAAAAAAAAAAATAGCAGAAAGCTTTGGATTTTGGATTATTAAGAAAATAAAATAACTTTTCTTTATTCAGAGGAAAACGGCAAAAGTAGGAGAGTCTTGTGCTTTAGACCAGATAAGCTATACTGCCTAAATGTCTGCTGGGCATTTGTAAAAAGTCCAAGAAATTCTTGCAACTGCCTGATGGATGGTAAGGAACAAAGAGGAGCTTATACGACTGGTATGTGACAAACACCAGGACTGCTCTCTCATTTCAAGTTAAGTAAAGGAAGGGAAAACAAGATAATATAGGTCCTATCTTTTAAGTGTGCAGATCAAGGAAAGGATAGAGATTTTTCTAAAGGTATGAAAAAAAATTTTTTTAAGTGAGAAATACTCTATGGAAAAAACAACTAAATTTCAAGAGCATATATGAAAATATTTTTGGAGGCTAAGGGTGGAGGATTGCTTGAGGTCAGGAGTTCAACACCAACCTGGACAACATAACAAGGCACCTTCTACAAAAAATAAAACGTTAACCAGGCATTAGGTGCAAGCCTGTAGCCCCTAGCTACTCAGGAGGCTGAGGCAAGAGTATGGCTTGAGCCTAGGAGTTTGAGGCTGCAATGAGCTATAATCATGTACTTCACTCTAGCTTAGGTGACAGAACAAGGCCCTGTCTCTTTAAAAAAAAAAAAAAAAAAAAAGAGATATTTCTTCTTTATGATATAATAGAGGAATAATAGAGAAGGTAAGATTAATGCTGATAAAATGAGGGAACTGCTGTATTTTTCCAATTTCCCTGAAATATGTTTCAAAATATAGATTAAAATGTATGTTAAAATTACATTATCAAAAATAAATCTATAATATTAAGGAAAGAATGGAGAAACTCTCTGAGAATGCAGAGAAAAATAAATAAATAAGTGAAAAGGATGAGTGAGAAAATTTTACCAAAAAAACCCCTCGGAAATAAAAACTCAGCTTTTGGACAACTGGCCTTCTAGAATGAGACACCAAATAAAGCAGAAGCAACACTTTAAAATACAACTCAAGAAAACCTTTTGAGCATGTCTTCTCCTAGAAAACAGTCTGCAGCTTGAATGCACCAACATTGTTCTGTCCAAAGCAATACAAGAAACCTTTATCAAGATGTATCCTGGTGGATGATGATTAATACTATTAATTTCTATAACAAAGAGCAAACCTTGAAACAATCACTCAGGTAGGGGGATAAAGCAAAGAAGGAATAGATTATAAAACAAATAGTGTTGAAAAAAAATTTGTTCTTGACTATATATATATATATACTGTGATCCTATGTCACATTATATATACACATAAAACCAAGAGGATTCAGTAAGAACAAGAAAGAATAAAATCAAACTTGAAAGGAAAACTCAGAGAAAATTATAGATTTAACTGATCTAATCAAGTAAATTATCTTTTAAGCCATACAAAAATATGCAATCACAAAAACAGTAACTGGTACATTTGAGTATAGTAAAATTGAAAACTTGTGCTAAAAATAAAATTAAGTGACATAGCAAATTAGAAAAAAAATGCAACAAATATAATAAACCATATATGATACTATATAAATAATTCTTAAAAATCGACAGGAAAATTTCTAATCCAATAGATAATGGACAAAGAACATGAAAGAGACTATATGTATATATAATTAGTGACACTGAACAATTAAGAAAATATAAATTAAATGCCACTTAGTGACATTTATGTAAATTAAATGTAAAAATGCCACTTTTCAATTTGTCAAAAATACACAGAAAGTTAAGCACATATGTTCTCACTTATGTAGAAGCTAAAATAAGTTGATCTCATAGAAGTAAAAAGTAGAACAAAGGATACTACAGACTGGGAAGTTAGAGGGGATGGAAGGTTAGGGAGATATTTGGTAAAGGAAATAAAATTACAGCTAGATAGGAGAAATAATTTCTAGTTTTCTATACCACCATCAGATGACCATAGTTGACCATAATATGTTATATGGTTTCAAATAGTTACATGGAGGTTTCTGAATGTTCCCAACAAAAATAAATAATAAATGTTTGAACTGACAGATATGCTAATTACCCTCATCTGATCATTAGACATTGTAGTATCAAAACATCACTAGATTCCTCATAAATATGTACAATTATTATATATCAATTGTTTTTAAAAATAAAATGTATTTAAATGTAAAATTTTATTTAAAAATGGGATTGGTGTGTAAAGAGTTATTTTATATAGTACATGGAAGAGTGTAATTTTTATGAAGACAAATGAAACAATGTGTATCACATTTCAAATGCCAGGTTCTTAGTATCCATAGGGAAACACTTGCACCAGTGGGCAAATAAATACACGTGAGAGTTGAGGCTGTTTTTCTTCCAATAGTAAAAGAATTGGAAACAAAGTAAATGAATATCAGTAAGGGATTGGTTAAATAATTTTCATATTCATTCATGCACATACAATAAGGAATGTTATATAGTCATTACAAATTACTATTATTTAGGTGTAAAAATATCCGTTGTAAATGAAAAGATACAAATTGTAAGAGTGCATGTATAATATGAGCTAATTTTTTTTTTTTTTTTTTTGAGACGGAGTCCAGCTCTGTCACCCAGGCTGGAGTGCAGTGGCATGATCTTGGCTCACTGCAACCTCTGCCCTCCAGGTTCAAGTGATTCTCCTGCCTCAGCCTCCCATTAGCTGGGATTACAGGCACCTGCCACCACATCCGGCTAATTTTTGTATTTTTAGTAGAGATAGGGTTTCTCCATGCTGTCCAGGCTGGTCTCAAACTCCTGACCTCATGTGATCCGCCCTCCTCAGCCTCCCAAAGTGCAGAGATTACAGGAGTGAGCCACCACGCCCTTTCTAATATGAGCTAACTTTATGAAGATATATGGTAATAGGAAATGTCTAAAAATATGAATATAAAAAAGTTGACAGGAGTTAACTATGTATAGTAGAATTATAGTTCATTTCAAATGCAAATTCCTTGTATCTCTTTGCACCAACTAAAACTTTCACTATATGTGTTTATAACTTTTATGTTCAAAAGGCCTTTTCTTGTTTATTTTTAAGATCATTTCCTTTGACCAAGTAACCTTAATTATTTGAATTTATGCTGTAGAAATGAAGAGATATGTGGCCCAGGATGAAAGGACTATGATTGTATGAGAATGTTAATTTTAATAGAAAAATTGAAGGTGGAGGGAGTAAATGTTTTATAATAAGTTAATGATTGTAGTAACTCCTTAAAATGATGTACTAGGTATAAATAAATACATATATATTAAAAATAGAAAATATAAAAATATTTTAATGACATAATTACTATTGAAATATTGAGAAATAAAGAGTAAACTAATTGCCTGCAAATATGGGTGAAAAGTATAACCAACATCTGGTAACAAATAATATTTTTTTCAAATGCCAAGAATAACAAATTTGTCTGGAAACATATTTGAATTGGGAAGGAAAGCATTGATTATAGCTCATGGTAATACAGACTTGTTTTTTAATCTTTCTATTAATAAATTTTTCTACAGAGCGTGTATCTTATAATGAAAAAGACAATTAAAATTTAAAATGTTAAATATAAAATATTCATAATTATCATGTTACCTCCCATTCTCAGTAAAAAATGTGCAGTTGAACTGCTTGCATGATTCTAAATAAGTTCTTTTAAAAATTGATAGTTATAAGCTGACCACAATCATAGGTTGTAGTTCAGATTGACATATGGCACTGTTCATGTTGTAATTACAGGTAATTGTTAAGTACAAAATTATCTCAATTTTGTATTCAGGAAGATGATTACTGTATATTTGGAATGTCTACAATATGCCAGGTGTCCTACAAAACTCACTGAATGATCACTTGAGCTCAGAACATTTGTTTATTGTACCATACATGTGTTGTACATGGTTTTACGTGTGAAAAAAATACCATAACACACCAATACAACAGAAAGCTTCATCTTTTGACAGATTATTTCATGGTATGAGTTTTTGGTTTTAGTTATTGTATTTTTAATGTATTACATGAAAAAGCAGTTGCTATTTTAAATGTTTTAAAATGTTGTTGAAAATTAATTTTTTTTTAGTAAAGGGGAGAATGCAGTAATGAGTCCTAGAATGCTTATGTTATCAGGCCTCAATCATATTGTAAGGATTCCGAACTTTAGATCAGAACTGGATCAGATCAGATACAGGAGCTGAATATTTCAGATGGTTAATCACGTTAACTAGTTGGCCTGCAAATTTGGACCACAAGTGTAGCCAACATCTGATAACCAGCAATGTTGTCCAAATACCAGGTACCATTAATTATGTGCCTTAAATGTAACTGGGACTAACTACAATTGTTTTGTGTAATGTTAAGATAAAACATTCTGTATCGAAATCAAATGTTATCTAAATACTTTGTCTATAAATCAGTTTTCAAATACTGTGCTAGTTAACCATATTAGCTTCAAAGTCCTTTCTGTCTAATGAGTTAATTTTACAAACTCTATGAAGTCATAAAATACACAATTCAGAATACATGATATGAAGGCACAAATAAGAGCATTTTAGATGCAGCTGAGTGGCAAAATTCTGTGATGAAACTGGCCTGTGTTCACATTTCTCGCACACTTATTTATCTGTATCACTTTTCATTGTCCTTACCCCTTCAAGAATGTCTCCATGAAAATCAACTTAATTTTCCAGTCTGCCCCATCTTCTTCCAGGGAACTGTGATCAGAATGCTGTGCAGATGTCTGAAATGAAGTTTATCTTTAACTTCCTCAAACAAA
This sequence comes from Macaca fascicularis, assembly GCF_037993035.2. Classification (NCBI taxonomy): domain Eukaryota; kingdom Metazoa; phylum Chordata; class Mammalia; order Primates; family Cercopithecidae; genus Macaca; species Macaca fascicularis. The sequence continues at coordinate 87,908,870 of NC_088380.1, read as the reverse complement.
TGCTCACAGAATTCTATGCCATTTGTCTAAGTTAGACACACTCTAAAAATATTTATGCTTTGCCAAAACATTACAGGATGTTTTACAACAAAAAAGTTTATATTCCCACAAAACTCTCATGCCATACTTTTTTGTTTACTGTTGAATCATATAATCCTCTCTCCTTAAGTATCCCCCCTCTTGTTTTTCATTCTTAGAGTGAAATAAGTCACTCAATAAGACTTGGAATCTATTTTATCTTTTAATATTACTTTAGAGCTATATCTCCACTGCATCACAATCAGTATTTAAATAGAGATTCATAATATATAGACAATGTTATTTTATTTTATTTTATTATTTATTTATTTTGAGATGATGTCTGGCTCTGTTGCCCAGGCTGGAGTACAGTGGCACAATTTGACTTACTGAAACCTCCACCTCCAAGGCTCAAGCCCTCCTCCCACCTCAACCTCCCAAGTAGCTAGGACTACAGGTGCATGCCGCCACGCCCAGCTAGTTTTTGTAATTTTTGTACAGGTGGGGTTTTACCGTGTTGCCCAGGCTGATCTCGAACTCCTGAGCTCAAACCATCTGCCCCTCAGCCTCCCAAAGTGCTAGGATTACAGGCATAAGCCACCATACCCAGCCCGTTACATTGTTTTTAGTTAACCATTTCACTCATAAATGGGAATTTCAGGTTTTTCAAAATTTGTCAACTTTAAGTGAAGGTAAAATAACTATTTTTGTATGTATCCTGAGATGGTAAACAAAATATTTTATGATCCAGAACTTGTTTCTAGAACAATCTAGTCACCCATTTCCCTGTTTCCATTTCCTTCTAGCAAGATATTCTGAAACAAATATTAAATTTTTCCCTCAGATTTCTTTATCTCATGGTGTTACCAAAGTCTTCCATAATACTTACTATTGTCTATATATTGCTATACCTACTTTTGTACACACGATAAATATTATCTCATCTTGTTCTCATAAAGTCCTGTGAGAATTGTTACCCTCACTTTTCAGATCAGGAAGTTGGGAGGTAGAGAGATAAAGTAGTGTGTACAAGATCCTTGAGCCAATTTGGGACCCCAAACCACCCAGTTCCATTAGAGTACGCTGACTCTTAGCATCAAATTCCTTAAGATTGGAGAGGATTGTTTGCTACTTGCCTTCCTCAGTAAAAATTGATGGATATCACAGTGACACTGTGTTTCCTTGACACTGTGTCAAGGAAAAATCCTCATAGAAAAACTAGAGAAACGTAGCTAGCATCTTCTGCTCTGATACATAGTGACATTCATAGTCATGAACTGGTTCTTGTCCATAGAACATAAGAATGAGTCCCAACTCAATTCAGCAAAACGTTTGTTGAGTGCCTGTTACATGTAAGACACATTTAAGGCAGATCCAGACATGAAGTGCATGCAGTCAGTGCATGAAGCCAAATATCTACCCGTGAGCCAGCTCAGTGCCCTAGTCTGCCTAGTCTGCCCTATTTTAGCCAAACTTTGTGGAGGTGAGGATCTAAAAGACCAGAAGGTATTTTGTCCAGCATATTTGCAGCTCGACTTTCACCCTGAAGATCTTCAAGAGGGCAGAGTGGTCCTAGACCAGGGGCAACTATTAAGTCCTAAGGAACGAGCTTTTCTGGAATCATTCGGCATGCTGAACTCTGGGGTTATGTGGTCTGAGTGCCTCTCAGGGTGAGTTCTGTACATGCCCTCTGTCAGCAACCTCATGTTCAGTGTGAGTTGCTGATTATTTTTGTACTGAAAGAAGGTTTGCTTAGGCCTAGTACTCTAAGTTTAATGTAGCAAATTTTAGGACAAAATCCAGCTCTAAACAGATTGCTGACTATTTAAGTGGAGAAGGTGGCTTAACTGGAACAAAAAAGAAAAACATTTCTAGATAGAAAAAAAAAAATTGCAGAAGGGGAGCAGTTAGAGTGGGAGAAAAACATACCTGTTGGAAAGAGCCAAGACACACAACTTAGGGAGAAAACATCTCCACCCAGCAGGAAACCCAGCTGGCTTTAAAAAGTACGGCAGAAAAGGGCATGTTAGAAAACTCCTTAATGCATCATCTTAGCTAAAGACTTATAGAAGTTTAGGACCTGAGGAAATTCAGCCTGGAGGTGATCATATTCTTGGTGACACTGTTTGAGTTCCTGTGTGTTTGCTGCCTGTGATAGCAAAACACTGACTCAGTTCTTTAAGATGTTTTTCTCCATTTATTGAGTGCCAGCAACATTAAGAACACTTTGAAGAAGAGCAGCTTTGCCCTGCTGTCTGCGCTCAATTAGGTTTGGATTTAGGACAGCAAAAGCAATCTATATTTTAAAGCCCAGACAGCTGAAGAACAGAGAGGAAATTCATGATAAAACACAGGGCTTTACTAATATTATAAATCCAGGATTGTTTTTGTTTGACTTAAATTGCTGTCAGTTTGACGAGTGTGGTGATGCTTTAGAAATTTCTGAAGGAGTCACAGAGAATGGAAAGAAATCATTGAGTGAAGATATAAATGATCAATGAGTAATCACTCACTGAGAAAATGAATGAGTGATTTCTAAGAATTTCTATGTATGGTGGACCTTTGATTTGAATCTGTGATATTCCTTTATTCAATATCTATATTGGGATCACATACCATATTATGTTACATCTTGATATTAAATTCTTCATCTGTAAAGTGTAATTAATATCCTACCTTGCATGGTTATTGGGAGGATTAATGAGGACATACAAGAAAACACTTAGCATAATGTGAGACATCAACCATTTCCTTCCCAGGATATCGTAATTTTGCCATCCTGCATTACTGCTGGACACACAAGAAATTTTAGATAATATAATACATGTTTAGAAAAATAGCCAGAAAGTTTGATTTTTGAAAATGTTTTAATAGAGCATTAAAGGTGGTCTTTTGTCTTAATCCATCATGCAACTTGAGCCTAAAGTCTTTAATACATGTTCCAAAAAGTTAACAAAAAGCTCACATAAATTCAAAAATATTGAATATTCACAGGCTGTGACACATTGGAAACTGTTTCACACCTTTGCTGATGGGCATCTGTGTCACTAAATATGACCTTAAGCTATGCATTCTCTCCAGCTCTCTCTTCTCATTCATGGCCTGTATCTGACCCAGGGCTATCTATTTGTGGCTACCTTACATCTCACAGGATAGATGACCTGAAATAGAAACAAAAGGACATAGTGGTTGAAAGCACCAAGATCACACGTGGGATCATGACAGTTAAAGATGATAAGATCAAGGATGTAGCAAGGCACTTAGTCATAGGAAATAGGTGGAAGTAAGTGGCTATTTGCAGGAAGACAGAGGAAACCGTAGATCAAGGAACATAAACATAAAAGGTAAAGATCTTACAAGAGTTGTCCACATAGAAAACAAAGTTTTCTAGATTTTTAAAAAATTAGCATTACATAAGATGTAAAAAAAATATGCAGGAATGAATTAGAGAAAAAAAAGGAAAAATATCGAACTATTCTATATTGTGTATTCTTTGATGAAAATGTTTCCTATCTTTTGCATTTCAGTTACATTTTGATGATTTTAATGCTTACTGAATTTCCATGGGTCTCATGCCCTTTAAAGTATGTATTTTGCAGAAAAGAACACATTATGAGCATAGACTCTACAAGTCAGGAATGCATGTATTTAATCCTTCTGCATTTTTGAAGAATATTTACCTTCCTCCTCAACCATTTTAGAATTGTTGTTTTCTAAAGGGAGGTTTTCACTGGATAATGATTACTATTACTCAATTATATATTAGTGAATTGATTAAAATTTATGGAAACAGGATTTACTAATGTTCCATTGTGAAAATCTAATACTATTTTTGTTCCTGATGTGGACACAGCTACAATGTTATTTTTATTTTCATTGAAATGACCAATAAAATCAGAAAATTGAACTATAAAGTAAAGTTCTGGCAGGTAGTGATCAATCTCAAGAAGGTCAGCCCAACCACATCTGTTCTATCTCAGTTACAAAAAAAGAAAAAGAAAAAAAAAACAAAACTCCTGCACAAATAGATGAATCAGCTTAATATAAAATTAATTGGTGGACTGAGGTGACCATCATTTGCCTTTAAAATGGTCGAAATGGTTGAACTACATTAACCCAGTGGCAATATCAAAATTGTAAGCCAATAATAGACTCACTCATTGATTCCAAAATAAAAATAGCCAAATTTTTAGTTTTAGGATATATATAGTTTTATTCTCTTGAGATCAAAATACTTGCAAGTTTACAACTTGGTGGTTGCATTTAAAGCATGTGTTTTTCTTTTTTCTTTTTCTTTTTTTTTTTTTTTTAGGTGGATCTTCTTGTTCCAACCAAAGTGACTGGCATCATTACACAAGGAGCAAAAGATTTTGGTCATGTACAGTTCGTTGGCTCCTACAAACTGGCTTACAGCAATGATGGAGAACACTGGACTGTATACCAGGATGAAAAGCAAAGAAAAGATAAGGTAAGCCAGCTAAATCGGTTTATAAAGTTCAGAAGTGGAGGATCACATTACACCCAAGTTTGAATGAATGAACTGCTTATACATCTGTACTGAAAATAATATCTACATATACTGAAAATATAGGTTAAATAAAAAGCTTTAAAGAATATACTGTAAAGGAGTTTGCAGTCCGGTATGTAATGGTGCAACCTAGGGGAAAAAAATGCTTTACTGATAACATTTTCATATTACTAATTGCCTAACATCTGACTATCTGAGATTCACCTAATAGTTTATAAAGTTAATAGAATATTGAATAATTTATCATAAGACATATGTAAATAGTTATTGCTAGAATATATGCCACTGTCATTTTCATTATTAAAATAAATTCCTGATGTTAGATAAAATGTTCTTTGGAGAAAAATATTTCAAAGGTTAATGAAATCATTTTTAAACATTTTAAACATTTTAAGAACAATTGTGATTACACAGCTCAACAACAAAGAAACCCAGATATTTTTCTGCTCCATTTCCTTCATTGTATTTTAATTCATAGGTTTATTATTCTTTTAAATATATAATCTACTTTGAATTTCATATATACACACCTCTATACACACATACTGTACATATCAATGCCATACAATTCTTTTTTTAATATTTAACATTTTGAGCATCTTTTCATAGTATCTACTGGTTTCAGTATCTGTAAGACCCTGGAGAATGAAAGTACTCAATGCCTTATCAATGACTAATTGGGATCAGATGTTTGAATATGGCCTCAGTTGGATTAGTGAAATCAAGTTAATTCGTTGCTTAGAATTAAGCAACTGTGCAAGGAATGCTAGCTCTCCGAAGACATCAACAAAAATTATCAGATCAAGGATTTGGGGGAGACTGTAACACTGCTTTATACATGTTAAATATTTAAGTTAATCATTATTTTTATGGTATGTAATCTGTTTACTCCCTTATGGTTATTGCATTATTAACTGACAGAGGTGTTGAAAATATCTTTCTTTCTTCAAATATTCAAGGCAGAGAATTTATAAATTTCCCCAGAAACACTAGGGCTGGAATGGCTGTTTAAGTGATTCAACAGTCTAAATTTAGTTCATACAAAATTTACTTTAGAGGAGATGTGTTTTTAGCTTTAGATTTAAAAAACCACATCTAGTCACATTTTTACATCTCAGAACACACTCATGTAACATCTCAGGACACATGCACATTTCACATGTTAACATCTTAGAAATTGGTGTATCTAACATCACAATTTAATTGAGAGCACTTATTCTTTCCTAGATGAACATAAAATAATGGCATGATTTATGGTCAATGACATCTTAAACTGAATAAATATTGGATATTTTGTAAAATTATTTTCCAACTTACTTTGTGAGCTATAGACAAGTGTTTGCCATGATTTATTGCAAATAAGTATTTCAGTTCCTGTCTTTCACCTTTTACAGTAGGCATTCTGATGCAGTGTGTTTCCTAAGATGAATTTTTTTAAACTTCATAAATTATACAGGCTTGAAATTAATTTTAAGACAGATGAGTATTTACTTATCCATGTGTAAGTTTCAGTAAACAGCATATCTATAATAGTGAAATCTTTATATAGGTTAGGGAAGAAGCATAAAGAAAATTATGGTTAAACCATTAAACTGTTCAAATGCTTTTTTGTCTCCATTTATGTAAAAAAGTGATTTAATATGTGAGTAATTTTTCTTATAGACTAGAGATTTTCCTGTTAAAGTGTTTTTATTTCATTATCTCAATCTGAAACTTACATAAACTTTTTGTGTCAAGTTGTGTGATAGTGTTACTCAGGTTTTCTATCTCTTTGCTGATTTTCTGTCTACTTGTGCTATCAGTTACTGAGAAAGGAAAGTGGAAATTTTCAACTGTCATGGATTTGTCTCTTTCTTCTTGCCATTACATCAGTGTTTACTTGATGTATTTTGAAGCTCTGTTAATATGTACATAAACAGATTCTTAATGTCCTTTTGATCAACTCAACCCTTTTTCATTAGAAAATGAACTTCTGTACCCCTGGTATTTTTTGCTCTGAAATCTACTTTGTGTGATATTAATAGATATTAACTCCAGCTTTCTTTTTACGAATGCTACCTTAGCATATAGTTTTTTAGTATTTTTCTCATCCTTTTACTGTTAACCTATTTGTACTCTATATTTGAAAAGTATTCCTTCTATGCAGCATATAATTTGATCTTCTTTTGGCCAGTCCGACTGTCTCTGCTTTTCAAGTGGAACATTTATAAAATTTATATTTGATGGGAGTATTAATGTAATTGTATTTAAATTTATCATCTTACTATTTAGTTCCTACTTGTCACATCTATTTGTGTTTGTTATTCCTATTTTTGCACTCTTTTAGATTAATCAAATTTTCAGTGATTCCATTTTAATCATGTTTGTTGAATTATCAGCCATAACATTTTGCTGTTTTTGTGATTGCTTCAGGATTTGTGATACATATTTTAAACTTTTGAAATCCACCTTCAAATGAATGTTAAAGCCCAGAAACTTACCTCCATAAACACAAGCAAAATAGATTATAGCTATCAATCCACATATTTAGGAACTATAATTATTATAACATACGATTTGGACATGACCAAAATAATTCTTTTTTAAATTGATGTGTCATACTTGTACATATTTGGGGGGCTACATATGATATTTTAATACACATATACAGTGTGTAATGGTCACATCAGAGTTATTGGGATATCCATCACCTCAAACATCTAACCAAAATAAATATTATTGTTAAGAAAAAGTAGACTCTACTAGGCAAGTTGGAAAATTGTGAAAGTAGATTGATGCATACTATTTACTAAAAATAATGTGAGCTGGAATTCCCCTGTGAGACCATAAAGCATGCTATTATTTGTATAATGTAAAAATTTTTAATGAAAGCATTTTTATGTTATAAATATATGACAATTGGCTAAACTCAGCCAATTTAACTGGTAGTTTTAAAAAGAAATCTGACCAGTTTGTTTTTAATGTTGTAACTAATTAGGCATAATGAAGAAAAGCCTAAGATAAAAGCCTAAGTTTACTATTTACTATTGAAGAAGACAACTGACACCAGTAAACTGTAGATAAAAATTCAGTAATTAGTGTTATTATAAGGAAATCTTTTATGGGGAAGAAGCAATTACAGAGCGTTAGATCTCTCCATTTTTATGTAGAAAAGAATTTTATAAAACAAATGAGAAAAAGTATTGCCTAAGTTATTTAAATACTTGAAAATGTTGTCATTTTATATGTAAATATACATATATATCAATAAAATATGTTTTTGATAAGTATCAAAATAACTTTTGCTTTACTGTTATTACTGGTTCTACTAGCTATTTTGCGTATCATTTCATATATCCTTTATAGATGCGCTCTTCTGTTTAAAAGGGCTCAATACTACTTAGCAATTAATTTTTTCTGGGGCTGAGTAAGCCATCTCCTATTGATTCTTAACATTATTTTTGTCTTGTTTTCCATGGTTACTTTCCATAAGAGGAAAAAAAAGTCTTCAATATTTACAAGTGCCAATTCAACCACAAGCTTTCATCCAGACAAATATAATAGATGAATTGAATGTTTCAGGGCAAAACATGTGTCTGTGAGATGTTTTATAGATGTACTTTTCAAACAGAAATATGTATAAACAAAAGCTTCTAAGTCTTCTTTTGTGCCATTTGTTTTTATTGACTGCTTGCTTTAATAGATTTTGGGAGTGTGGGTGTGGAAGTCTAATGTAGATCCAGACACAAGATTACTTCAGAAAAGTAATCTGAAAATAAATGCAATTTTCTAGGTTTACAGTAAGTGGTATAAAACTCAAAAAATGTATCAATGGCCTTTTTGTTTTTTATTAATCAGAATGACTAAGCCTCAGAAAAGCAATGCCATACACACACACACACACACACAGAGGAGTATTTACATATATGTAATAAACATGTGTGTGTACACACACACACATGCCAAAAGTCAATTGAAGAAAAATAATACTCTGTTCTCCTTATTGAGATGTCAGTTTTTGAATACCCTCCCATAGCATTCACAAGAATTGCAGTTTACTTTAGTATTTTTAGCTAAATTCCACATTAAATCTCTTGTAATTGAGCCTATGATGACATTCTCATTACAGTGCATACATTTGTATTTTCCCCTTACTAGTCTACAGCATTTTCTAACATTTAACTAACTTTTATATTTCTCTACAGCATTAATTCAGGTACATTTTTATTTGAAAGTCAAATGTTCCTTTGCCCTTATGAAAGTGACATTTGTTTTATACATGTGGTTTTTTACCACATTTAGCAGGAAAACTGCAAAACTTGACAAACACTTTCAGTATTTAATTTTTCACGTTATAAGCCAAAGTAAAGCAATAATAAATTTCAGGAAGAGTACTTATATGGAAAAATTAGAAATAAAAATGGGTTTTCTCATCCAGTATATTAGTCATAACATCATAGTGTTTAAATAAGTCTGAATTCACACCATAGGAGCTTTCTTTTTTCAGGAATAAAGAAGCTGGTAATACTGTATTTCATCTTCCTCCATAAAATTATCCAGGGTTTTGTAAAAGCATAAGTTGGAAAGTTGAAACTTTACCTGGATTTTCCAAAATAAAAAATAAAATCCCCTGTTTCCAATAAGACTTTCTTGGTCCTTAAAGATGAATCACACATATATTCATCAAGAAATAAACTGCAATATCTTGGTGAACTCTCTAATTCAGTAGTTACCATAATTGTCTGATTATAGCACTCATGGGGAGAGCTTGTTTAAAAATACATATTTCTGGGCCCTGCTTCAGACTCTCTGGAGATGAGCTGGAAATCTAAATGTTTACAGAGGCCCCAGCTAATTTAAATAATAAGCAAGTGTGTGAAAAATGACTAATTGATGCCAAAAACAAAATTAAATTTTTGAAACTAAGTGTAGTTTTCTGTTTTTCTAGTGAGAATGGAATTTATTATTATTCCTTAGGACTTTGGCCTCTAATTGGTCAGAGGAAGTCAATATGAATCAATGTTTCTAAAAATAAGATTAAATTTTAATAAGTTTGCCAATTCCCTTATGAAAATCACAAAGTAAACACTAACTTTAAACAAATTTTAAATTGAAATAATATATTTAAGTAGTTTAGGATGCAGATTAGATGGGGGGATCATCTAGAAGGGGGTGAAATTTATATTCATTCAATTTTGTATTCGGTTGGCAGACTCCATGTGAGAAAAAAATCTGAATATGACACAATCTCCCAGTCTAATGAGAAGCTTAGTAAAGGTGGAAAAACTTTGATTTAATCTGTTTATTTTGGAAAGTCAAAATATAACCTACTAGGTATAGTATTTGATAAAACAACTCTAGGGAAGAAGTAGCACATAGATTATGTCAGTTTCATACAAGTCCATCACTCTCCAATAGAAGAAAAGAGTCCCTGGTCCTTTTCAACCTCCTTCCCTTTCTCAACATGGGTGTGAAAAATAGAAGCAGCAACATCATCAGTCCTCATTAATAAAGCTGTCAGCCGTGGTCTGTATTGAAGGATATATTCAAATTCAACAGTAATTACAGATGTCACAGAGCATCCTGTCATTTCTGCTGAAGTGAGTAGTTTTGGAGAGCTGAAATTAAATTTGAATGTTTAATACCTTGAAAGTCCAGCTCATGGGTAAGGCAGAGGTCAGATGAGTAGTCAATAATAGTCATGCTGTTCTTTTGAAATTTGATCTGGGTGTGAAACTCAGAACCTGAAGAATCCCTTAGGAGGTAAATAAAATGGAATCGGCAGTGGCAATCACAGAGGAAGATGATAGCGGGGGAGGGGAAAGCAAAGGGAGTGAATTATCTTTCAAGAGGGAACAGCTGCATGTTTCTGAGCAGCAGGATCAAGGACAGTTTCTCTCCATATTACTTGGAGACCATTAGTTTCATCCATTCAGAGTCCTATTACTCTTTTCAAATAAGGCAGGGAAGGAAAGAAAGGAGGCTGCTTTTCAAAAAGCAATTTCGAAAATATACATGGCTTTTTACAAAACACTAGGATTCAGTAATAGCAAGTGAAGTGTGCCCCTACATGATAGAAATTCATGTAGTCACTTTATTTGACTTACTTAAATATTTGGTGGCTGAGTGACTTAATTGAAACTAAAGTTAAGAAGACAATCATGTTATTTCAGAATTGTCTAAAAATAAGGACATTGTTATTTATTTATTTTAATTTGCATATTTTTAATTTGTGTGTGTACGTAGGTATGTATATTTATTGGATACATGAGAAGTTTTGATACAGGCATGCAATGTGTAATAAGCACATCATGGATATTATTTAAATAAACACCACTTGGTATCAACTGCTATTCCGAAGTTTCTCTGCTTTTCTCCTTGTAATTTAATATTGTGATACCTGACTAGGATATATGCTGGTATGCCCAAAATAGAATGGGATGCTTGTCAATTTTGCTAAGGCCTCTGACCAAGAATGAAATATATCAGGAAATATCTGAGTACAGAATAATTGATTTAGCAAAGTGAATGCAGTTTGCAGACCTAGGTCTGCCTGCTGCGTTGGGAAAGGACAATCTAGTTAAATAAACTGAATTCAGAAAGCAGCATATTGTCATCAATGAGTAGTGTGATAGCAGTTGTTAAGGTACACAGAGAACATAATAGGGACCCACTTATCAGAATCAGTTGTGAAGTGGAGGCCTGGGGTCAAAAACAAGACAGAAAAATGGATGCAAGTACACGAGCAAATAGCCCTGGGTCTCCTACAAAAAGTATTATGCTTCCATTTCCATGTTTAACATAAGCTCCAAGTGTCCTACCTGCCCAAAGATATTTGTTCTCAGATCTAGGGTAAAGAAGGATTTAAGAGCAGGAAAGGAAGGAGAGAACAGGAGATGGGGCTTATGGGATAGAGATGATCAGAGAGAGGGCTAGCGCCCAATGTAAGTGCAACTATAGAATGGAACAACTAGCTACATGCTGAAAATAAAATACAAACCAGAGTGACTCATTAGCGCAGGAACAACCAGAAACCGTTCTGTCTGAAGGAACTCAGTGATTTTAAGAAGTCATTCAGTTTATTTGGAAATATCAATGGAAAGCCAGTTGTCCTTCTTTAAGGATTAATTGTGAGATTTCAAAGAAAATCCTTTGTACATTATTTCACATTTTCTAATATTAAATACTGTCGATGTAAGATATGCAGTTAATTTTGGTCAGTGAAGCATTTACTTTTCTTGATGGCATTTGGGTGTTTTAACCTTCATCATTAAAAAATAAAAGAGCAAAAACAGAATTCTGTTTAACAACAATTAGGTGGTAGAAATAAATATACATCAGGCAGAAAATTCATAAAATTCACCAATATTAGGGTGGGTTGGGGGCAAGGAGTAGGAAGAATATCCCTACTGCTATGATGGTTATTTAATGATAGATAACCACCTAGTACAGATGCTATGAAACATCATTCTCAATAAATTTATGGAGAAAGAAGAAAACAAGTCAGGATAATACGATAATAATGAGAAAATATATGTTTACTGTTTTTCTTGCTAATTATCTTTTGTCTCCAAAACTCAGAGTTACATTTTCAGGGAGTTTGATAAACTCCCTTAAAATTTGAAACAATATAGTTTTTCTAGTTAGCACATGTTCCCACAAAAATGAAAAAAAAAAGTGTGAAAAACATAAGGAATATGTTACATAGCAGTACTATCAAAGTAAAATATTCATAAATGAAAAATAATAAAAATGTTGTTACATGTTTTATTACCTTACCTTTCCCAGTGCTCAAATGCCAAAAAAGTTAAAATCTTCTTATTGTTATCTTCTCAATTTTCCATCACTCATCAGAAATCACTAAAATTGTGTACACTTAAAATTCTGAATATCTCATGTTTATGTGTGACTTATTTATTAATAGACCTAATTGCATAATGACAATATTTCACAATGAAAAAAATTACTCATGCTTTTTAGGTCATTCTTATACTACTACTGTGAAAAATCATCAAGTGTTAGCCCAACTGTGACTCTATGCATTGATTAAAAATGCTAACATATTAAAAGTATTGATTAGTGATTAGCTCCCCAGTAGAATGATCAAGGCTATCAAACTTTAATATATCGTTTAAAATTCAGTGAAGTTGTCATTCATTAAGAGGTAGTGATGAGCCTGATGAAAGCAGGAGATGTTACCTGAGAGAAAATTAGTATTTTTAATAGAAGAAACTATGATGTTATTTTAGGTGAATCTGATCATTTTCTTTCCTACTAGGAAAACAAGTACTTGATCAATCTAAGTATTACAGAAACTACGTCATTATTTTGATCGTTGAAGTATGCATTAACCATTGACTAGTGGTGTTAATCTGTTTTGTATTACTATTAAGGAATGCCTAAGACTGGGTCATTTGCAAAGAAAGGAGTTTTATTTGGCTCATGGTTCTGCAGGCTGTGCAAGAATGGCAACAGAATCTGCATGGTTTCTGGTGAGGCATCTGGAACCTTCATTACTTATGGCGGAAGTCGAAGAGGGAGCAAGAGAGAGAGGAGAAGATGCCACATTATTTTTTAACAACCAACTCTCCTGTGAACTAATAGAGCAAGAACTCATTCAATACAATAGGGAGGGCACCAAGCCATATGTAAGGGATCTGCCCCCATGACCCAGACACCTCCATCTAGGCTACACCTCCAACATTGAGGATCGCATTTTGACATGAGATTTGGAGGGGACAAATATCCAAACTACATCAATTAGAATACAGCAAAAATTTGAACCCATTTTATTTCTAAATAATCACCAAACAACTAATATTTTGATTGTTTATTATATGCTAAAAAATGCTCAAGGACATTAGTTTTGCATGATACATATGCCATTTTTACTATCCACCATCACACCATCAGCTGCAATATGTTTAGCAATTAAGTCTCCCCTTTAACACTTTCACAATGACTTAATTAATGTGGCAGTATTTTTCTACTTTTTCACAGTTTAAATCTGAAAAAGAATAAATGATACCTGTCATATGTCCATGTTTATGGGAAACTATAAAAAGATTTCTGAATCTGCCACACCTTATAAAGTTAATCATTTGACAGTGATTTTTATGTAGTTCCTTTGGTTGAATCTCAAAGAGAAACTGTGTTAATATGTATAGAGCACTCTTGGGACAAATACACCTGTAATAAGCCCTCTGGGGACACTTATTAAAGAGGGAACCCATTTGTCATCATCAAAAAGTTTCTGGCGTAATTTGAGACACAAAACTGATTAAAAAATAACTTTAACAAAAGACGGATTCAGTGATTATACCTGTGTGAAGAGGCATTCCTCTCAGTTTTTCTGAAGCTGTGAGCAGAGGACCAAACTCAGAAAACAACATAAGAACTAATTTCCTTATTTCCAATAAAATTAGAAACAAAATCAATTTTGAACAGATAAATGAAATGTCTGATACTTAATAATAATTAAAGGAAGACATTCCTCATGTATGAGTGAAAATAATATAACTTTTATATAACAAAATTACACTTTTATTTCTTTTCTTCCTTTTGGTAATACTTCAATAGCCATAAGTAATAACAAAGTTTAATATTCCCTTCTGAGATCAAGTGTATTTTAATAATAATATACCCTCAACTCCTTAAGAAAAGACCTAAAATTTAGCTTATCCCAAAGAAGAGTTAGTGACTGCTCAGCTTAGGTCTGGCGTTCCTCATGTTCTTCATATAGTGTTGCCAGATTTGGCAAATAAAAATACCGACACCTAGTTAAATTTCAATTTAGATAAATGATACATTCTTTAGTGTAAGTATATTCCAAATATTTCATCTTGCAATCTTGTTTCCAGTTAAGATCTTCTATGTCTTGCAGCTGGACGATGGTCTACTAAGGATATTCAGGAGAGAGGATAAAGGAGAATGACTACTTTCTGTGCCTAGGCAATACACACTTACACTCACACCTAGGCACCCTGCTTCAGCTGTACAATTCCACTTTGCTACCTCTGCATCCATCTCCAGGATTGTCTTCTCTCACTCCCTAATACTCTTTTCTCCTCATCACCAGTCTGGCTTAGAAATCATATGACTGAGTGCTTAAATCACTTCTGTGTTCATACATAGAGCTCAATATTAAGTCATTTCTGACAAGGATAGGATGAAAGGGTGAAACTCTTCAATGAGACTCAAAATGAGGAAAAGTCTCCTAATATGGCAAGAATTACCAAAACACACCAATTTCTCTACTGCCACATATTTATATACCTACCATGAAGGGTAGAGTCAGGGGTAAAGTCTCAAATTGTTCTGATGAGATGGAAAATACCTAGTGTGATTTAGGATGAGAGTTTGAGAGATGAGCTTTGAACTCAATAGAGAGGCGAGTTGCTCTGTACTTTTATAGAAAAGAGGAAAGGCATTTCTACATTTCTTATGTTCAACTAAAAAGAAAAAAGTAGATGCCTTTACTTTCCGACTATTCCTGGTAACATCTCCTGGAGATGTCTTTGAAAAGCAGATGATTTCTCAATTCTACTTTTTCTGTAGGAATATTTCTTATGGCAGTCAAAATCTGAGTAGTGGAAGGCAGATAGTTTAAATATATAGCCACAGTTTAGAATGGCATATTTTATGTTTCATAAATCTTTATAGGCAATCATCCTATGTGATATATTTCCTAAGATACTCTTATTATTTAAGGAGACTTTCATCATAAAAGAAGTTAAATATGGTGGTGTATCCTACCTACTGGCTTTTAGGTTCTGCATTCTAAATGCCAGTAAGCTTGGGGAAAGGAAGGTAACAGTCAAGGAGGATGGACTCTTTGCTTTGATTTTTCACTACGTCTTTTTCTCAAGGTCAAGACCTAATAACAAAAGGTAACATGAACTTCTTAGTGAGCCTCTTTGGGCTCTTTCTAAAGAGCTACCAGCTCTCTGCTTCTTAAAGCCAAGGTTATGTAAGAAAACAGTCCATACAATGAATGAAGATGGACACTCTGCCCCCAGTCCCTTTTGTCTCTCATCTGGCTGAGTAGGATGTTGGCAAGTCTTAGCTCAACTTGTCACTGTCACAGTGCACTAGGGAATCACAAGTATTACCTACGCCAGCTTGCCAGTAATAGACAAGTTGATATTACTGGGGAGAATAGGACCCCCTAATCCCACATCTTTTTAGGAACAGTTGAACTCTTCTATGCAAAGTCAGAAGTTAAATGTTCTAAAAAATACTATTAAAATGTGCTATTTTCTCCTCTTTTCCCATACTCTCAAATTCCAGAGGATCTAAGAAAGAATGAATTTTAGAAAGCTATCACACAGCTGTCTTTCCCAATGAAGAATTATGTTCCTCAACCAGCTTTCAGGTCAACTACATGGAAACCAAAGAGAATCTGGCAATTTAAGCAGCAATGAAGGGCCAGAAATGTGGACTTTTATTGCCAGGGTAGGGAAAAAAACACATTTGCCTATCTTTTGGCCAATTATTATTGGAATCTTTCATTGGTGCATTTTCAGAAAAAAAAAAATCTAACAGAAGGAGCAGTAGAGTGCAAATCATGCTACAGGAATTGTAAGTGAACATCAAATTTGTGGTGTAGTAAAGAATTTCTTGGGATATAATTAGAGATTTATATACACTAGGAACATGAAGCAAAGCCAGATTAGTTCAGTGAAATGTAGTATTTCTTGAAGCCAAAAATCTACTTTTATACATAATTACAATAGACAGCAAACTTTAGAGCCACAAGAAATTTCTTGAGAGCAACAATGGGAATAGAAATGATTTTTTTAGGGAACCCATATATTCATTTTAATGGTTTAAAATGAATCATGCCCTGGTGAAAGAAAGACTATGGAACCTGTCCCCATGTTTTGTTTTTCACTTCTCCCATCAAACAAAAATGTTCTATAATTAGATTTTTGAAGTTAAATAGGCAATTTGAAAGCCTCAAGTAATTTCACGGAGAAATCTTGAGAAACAAAGAAATCTCTGAAGCAAACAGGGTCTAGATTTTTCAAAGGGTTTATGGAACAAAACATCATTTTAAAAGGGATATAGATAAAAATTAATATCCAATATGAATTATGGTGCAGAATTATTATATCTCTGACCATGCACATTACCTTTCAGAAAATCTGACTGCAGTTTCTTAAGGGATTTCAAAAGAATCCCAAGTAGATAGACAAAGTAGTATTTCTCAAAGGACCTATAAGCTTTTATGGAAATGATATTAAAGAAATACAGGAGAACAAAGAAATTGAATTTTTTGTTACTGAAATATGCAAGAGGACGAGTAACACCAGTTGTTTGATATGCTTATTAGGTTTATGCTCATGAGAATAAATATCATCCAGAAATTGAAAATAAGAAGAGCAAGTAAAATAGAGGGAGTAGAACCTAACAGTAGAAGGTTTAGAAAGGATACTCATGAGTCAAAATAATTAAATTTCAATGGACTGTCCTTTCAGGATTTAGTCAAAGAATCAGAATAGAAAGTAAGTTCGCAATTAACTTTAAAGCCTGAATGTCTGTCACAGGCTGGCGCATGATGTTGGGGAAGTTGTAGATACAACCCTTTCAGACAATTGAAGTTCCTTTTCCAACTGTCAGTGTTTCAGACAACAAAACTTAGATGAAATCTGTAGCCTTTCAACACCAATTACTCATTGCGAAGTTCAGGATTCCCCAAACCCACCCTGACTTTTGACATCAATTGCACATTCTCAGTTCCCCAAGATCATTCTCTGGTTTGATAATTCAATAGAAAAACTCACAAACACAATTAAAATTATCATACTCACAGTTATAGTTTATCACGATGAAAGGATATGGATACAGATCATCAAAGGGAAGAGGCATATGGGGCAGAGTCCAGGAGGGTCCAGGCATAAGCTTTCAGTTGTCTTGGAGACTTCTGGAGAGTACTAAGTTCTCTCAGCCATGGTATGTGACAATAAGCCCAGAGTATTGCGAACTAGGAAGCTCACATTAGCCTTGGTATTCAGAGTTTTTATGGAAGCTCCGACATTTAGACATGGTTGACCATCTGTGTGGCTAACTTTAGTTTCCACCCTTTCAGTGGTCAAGCTGACCTGAAGACCTCACTGTAACCACAATGTTAGCATGGGCTATCTGGTGTGGCCCAAGGCCCCCTGGGAAACAAAAACACTCTCCTCAGACAGGCCATTCCAAGGGCTTAGAAATTACCTTCAAGGAGCTGAGGGCAAAGAACAGACTCCTCCTTGGGTAAGGTTAACATCTAATACACACTCCTGTTACACACGGTTTTGTAGACTGTACACTGATCACTGGAATGACATGTGTCTGTAAACGCTATGCCTACACTGGATTTGACACATCCTAAACTCTGAAGAAGAACTGTTCAACAGAGCAAAGATTTGATGGTCAGCAATTTACTTCAAGATAGTACACACAAGCAAACTCAAGATTAAGATATGTCTAGATATGTGTTTCTTGCAAAGAAGACAAGATGATCAACTCCTTTTGGATACAGAAAAATAAAGTGATTATCTAATATGTTATAGTTAGTGGTTGATATGAAAACAAGTCCTCTTCACATTCGATCTCTTATCTATAGATTACACACATTATATTTTCACAAATTGGGACATGTAACTTTATCCTTGTCTTTGGCTCTACTTTAAGGTCCTATGTATACATTTTGGTTGAATTTTTTTCCATTTGACTTTCACCTCCTGATAGATTGTTTCGGTTAGCTATGACCTTATTTCACTTGCAGATTTGGAGGGTAATGGTTCTACTCAGGATGCTATGGGATGGAAGACACTGTGGCAGCTCTTTATTCCTTTCTGTTGATGACAATTTGTGCTGTAGTGTTGTTGGGATGCCCTATAGTGAAAACCGACCCCCCAGTTCATTCTGCAGGCTGATGATCAATGGAGACACGTGTTAACACAGTCTATTGGTTCCAACAGAAACCCCTACTTTTTGGGTGACTCTCTTAGAATATAATTCTCAATATCACTATTTTCCAAAGAAACACTTTCTAGAATATTGAAATTTACCTGGAAATGAATTTCTTGTTTCCTTATTACATCTAGAAGAATGTACTCATATTGAGGCTAATTTTGTTACAGAGTTTCATTGGTTTAGTGGAATTGATTGCAGAGAAAAACATCAAGAATAATATACTGGCCATTCAATCATGAAATGGTTTCAGGATGCTGGTAAATTTTCCTAGAAAATTGAATTCACTGAATGATAGCTGCAGTCTATTTTGGCTAAAAGAATTAAACTTCAGTTTCAGACTTTTTATAGCCAATCACTCATAGAAGTTTCATAAATGCAAAGCTTCTAATAAGATTTGTTTAATATGATATAGATTTATACCAGTAACTGAAATGTTTAAAAATAATTTTCTACATATTTTAATATTTTTTACTTTTTAATTAAAAAAATTGATTTTTGAAATGCTTGCATATAGGGTAAAGTAGAACATAAATTTTAGATTAGCCTAAAATATTACTGACAATCTAGCTGTAGAATTAGAAACAATGAAGGCTCTTTCCCAAACTATTCAAATGGAAAAATGTTATGTTTGACATGATTCATGCATACTAATTCCGTGAAAATGTTCGTAAGACTTTACATCACTTAAAGCGTTGATTCAAGTTGTAACTCTGAAATTTTTGACAGTCAAAAAAATTCAAGTAATGTTGACACTCAGTATATAAAAATAAATTTTATGATCCTGAACTATAAATTAATAAGCATTTGTCCCTTATGTCACCCACAAAAATCAGAATTATATACTTATATAATATATAAATGGTTGCTTTATAAAATAGATACAAGTAAAAAAATTGGAAAACCCTCACTGAGGAGAAATTATTAAAATATCCAAAATCTACTTGACCATAAATCAATCAACTATAACCCGAAATGCAATATAATTATTCTACATTTTACACTGCATTGATAGAAATACTGTATCTACAACAAAGGTGCACTCTATCTTTTGAGTTATTCACAGTATGTCTATATTCTGTGTCGCAATAAATACCACACTTTCATTGAGCCATAGTTCAAGCAAGTGTTACCCAATGGAATGCAATCAAGATTACAGGTCTGAAAATCATGCAACATGAAGAACTTTTTAAGGAACCATGAATGTTTAGCCTAGAGCACTGAAGCTGAGTTTTTGAGAGGTTTGTGTCAATTATTGTTAAGTATGTCAGAAGTTCTCTTGATAAGCTATTTGTTCTATTTTCATTGAGAATTAAGCATTAGATTCAGTAGACTGAAGTGAGATATATACATTTTAGCCTTATAAAAAGACAGACTTTCAAACTGTCTAAATACATACTTGTCCTGTTGTATTGAGGCATGCCATGGATAGGCTGAAAGTTCCATGTTAGAAATATTAGAGAGAAGAGTTATTGATAGCAGATCTCTGAGTTCTCTTCCAAATCTCAGATTCTTTCGTTATATGGGTAGAATTAGATAGAAACAGGGTTTCTGAGCATCAGAGCTACCAAAGACTGTCTTATTTCACTTCTCCATAAGCTCTCTGGATGAAAGCACAAAGGATTGAAATTATGTGTGTTAAATAAAGAATTCTGAGCTTTCTTTCAGTCCAGCACCTCTGCACACACACACACATACATGCTGCCCCAGGAAAATGGATCTTTACCTTTGTCTTCTATCCCTTAAGAACAGCAGGTCAGTGTACAGATACAGTCAGTAAGGTCAATGGTATGCTTGATACCATAAACAAAGAAAATACAATCAATAGAAAAAACTTTAGAAAGTCTCGTTCAACCTTTGTATTTCCACAATATCTGAAATCCCAGATGCAGTTCAACTATAGTCTCCAAATAGCAGAAGAAAAATAATGAAACCTATAAGGGGGCATCAAAAGCCCAGAGGGATGAAGTGATAGTCACTTGAAATCTTACTAAAATGCTGATGTTTAATACTGATGTAAAATACTGATGTTTAGCCATAGGGAATCTATCTAAAAGTGCTTAGAACCACTTGCTATTTGAATGATGTGAACAAAAATTCCAAAAAGTTAGAAGAATGGGAATCTCTTTAAAAATTTTCATCAGTTTAGGATAACTGAAAAGAATCACATTTTTACAAACTAGACGATTTTCTAAAGAAATCATATGTGCAAGAAATCCCCAAGGGATTCTGTGATATTTAGGGTCCTATTCCATGACTACTAAAAGAAACTGAAATTTGCCCCACCTCTCTGACTACATCGTGGAGAATAATGTTGCTTTGTTCCATGATCCCTGGAGGCCTCCTATTTATGATGTCTATACTGGCCTGAATAGATAGTGGTCCCTAACAAAGAATAGTAGCTCGTCTTACAAAAAATATATTAATTCTGCTAGAAGCAAGATTTTATTGTTTTATTTTATCTGATATTCTCTCCATGCTGAGATTTGAATCCTCCCAAGAATCTGATTTGTATTTTCAACCAGCATCACAAGAGAGTTAACCTTAGAAAAAAAATTCAAGATAGCTACATTGAGGGAATTGTATTTTTCTTTCTCTTATCTTCTCTTAGGTTGTAATTATGGAAGCTTCTGCAAAGTACCTTTAGTGTTTTTTTTTAATCAAGACCCCATATGTTAGAAAAAGCATATGTTAGAAAAAGACCTCTAAGCATTATCATGTTTGAATATATCAGCAAATTTGTCATCAGCTAATTAGCCTCCTCCCTGAACTGAAACTTGTGCATAGTTTTTCTAAAAAATTCAAATCAAACTGTGTCTTTCTCATGTAAAATATTTTCACTCCTATATAGAGATTTAATGTTCTCCATCAGTCTTTTCAGACTTCAGTTTTAGTTCAGATGCTTATGTCTCTAAAATGTGCCTGTGAAAGCACTTTCTAGAAATCTTAGGGATTTTATGAAGTTAACTAAAAATACTGTGTTTGCATTCCTTTGCAAGGTGAAATATTTAGGTAGCATTCTTAGGCAGGGGCTTCCTAGTGCTGGAGATAAGAAAACAGCACATGTGCCATGTGTTTACACAACAAGTACAAAATATCATCCTGGAATTAGCAAGTGGGTGCTTTGTGTTCTGTACTGTGTCATTACTGAGAGGCTTCTGAAAACAGAAATGTATTTTCAGTACTTTGAGGCTGTAAATTGGGTGACTCTAGTATAGATTTCAGCTGTTTTTCTATGAACGTTATTGTTTTATAAATCATCCTGTTTCATGAAACTGCACTTTTTTTTTAAGTGAACATGAAAATATCCATGACTTTCACATACTAAATCAGAAATTTCATAGCTGTTTTCAGTTTCAGAGATGATATAGTTTCTCTGTCTGTATTCTTCATTATAAAGAAATGGGTATAATTAATAATTCAACTAATACTTTCTGGGTTGATAATTCCTATCAAAACCTGTGCTGGAGAGCAGACACTTAAGAGAAAATTGTTTCTTTCTGTATTTCCTTCCCAAGAAGTGGTATAAAACTATATTTTGGGCTGTTATACATCTTGCAATGAAAGTTAATGAATTTAAACTCTATTATCCCAAAGATATACATTAAGTTCACTAGCAGGGCTACAAAATTGGATTTTAGATTCCATATTAAATTGTAATACCACAGTCTCATTGAAACATTTGAATCCAACCTCATATGTCAGATAAGATGTCAGTAAACCAGAGCTTATTTTCTGCTGTTGCAGTAGCAACAACCTCTCAAGATTTTTGGCCAGTGTTTATGGTATGTCCGGTACCTGTGAGCTTTTGCTAACGGAGACATTGTTACATAGTAGTAGCACATTTCAGTCCAGAATGAGTTATTCCTGCCTGCAAGACAGGGCATTACTAAGCATAAAATGCCTGCTAAATGAACTTGTACTTAGATATGCCAGCAGAACCAGCAGAGAGACTTTTCGGTCTTGTCTATTGCTTCTGTTAATCAGTGCCATACTGCCTAATGCTTTTGAGGAGAATATGATTTTTTCTTCCCAGGAGAACATTTGTGACCAGATAAGACTAGTCTAGAAGGCTTTTAAAACATTTTCTTTAATTTCAGAATGCTGAAAGATGTGGGTTAAGTATTCTGTCATGTGATGATGAAGTTTGGTTGTTTTTTGTTTTCTACTTTGGGGATTTTATTTTCAGGTGTCTCTTTGACCACATAGTTATGTTTTGATGCCAAATAAGAAAATAAATTTGATGTCAAACAAGAAAGAAAATTATCTTCTAATTGTAAGATGATTCATAAAGTGAAAACAGAAAGTCTTGAAGAGATTTTTACTCTAAAAAGTTAAACCAAATTTAAAAATCTAAACTAAATCTAAATTTAAAAAAAAGTAGATATAAAATAGTTAGAAATAACTTTAATAAGAAATGTTCAGAATCTATAAGAAAAAGAAGGATGAAATTCTTCAGATAAAGACTAAAACATGTAAATACCTCAGTTTACCCCAACATAATTTGTAATTTAATGCCATTCCTATCGTGGTCCCAGTGTTTTAAATTTGTTTTGTTTTCTGAAGCAGACATTTGTCCAAGTTATTATGAAAGTCTTTTAGGGAAGAGCATGTGGCAATAGAAAAGCTCCAAAAAACAAAAAAGAAAAGCATTTTTACCAAAGAAGAACAGACATTCTATGCAAAGTGTCAGGATATTATAACTCACATTTATCCCAATAGTATCGTATGGATCCAGGAATTAATAGATGAAGCCAAAAAAGAAGAAAAAAACAGTTCAAAAACAGCATTGATTGTGTTGTCTCATTTGGAGATGGGCTAATTTTATTCTGTATGTGAGAAGAAGTGGGCAAAAGGCACTGTGATAGAGGCTGTTAGTGCTCACCAGATAGCCTTCTGCTTCTTTCCAGTGCCCAGCCTCCTTTGCTGTTAGGCTGGAGTCATATAATTAGGTAGGGTGAAACAGATAAATACAGAAGTAATATAAGCTGCTTCCATACTTGTTCTCTTAAACACCCTGCATAGTCTGCTAACTCTCCCCTCCCCGTGCCCCTTGTGAATGTGGAGGCTACATGCTCCAAATGACAGCTGTACTTTGCAAGCAGCTTGGATCTCTGAGTCACTCCTTGGAAGAGAGCATCTTCAGCAAACTACCTGACTAACGTTCAGCCTGTGACATAAGCAAAAAATGAATACCTGTTGCATTTTTTTAATTGAGAGAAACATGCAGAGGAAAATGACAGATCTATGAATTCCTGCATTAAACAATCAAGGTTTAACTCTTTAAACATTAATTGACCATTTAGTTTCGAATAATTATTATTAAAAAGAAGCTGCAATATAGTTTGAAGGAAAGAAAATGAATAGTTATCAAATATCATGTTTGGGGAAAATGTTCCAAACAGGAACATAAAAATAATTTCAAAGAAAAAAGGTTATATGACTGACATTTTCTGCTCTTCTTTGTTAGGTCTTCCAGGGCAATTTTGACAATGACACTCACAGAAAAAACGTCATCGACCCTCCCATCTATGCACGACACATAAGAATCCTTCCTTGGTCCTGGTATGGGAGGATCACATTGCGGTCAGAGCTGCTGGGCTGCACAGAGGAGGAATGAGGAGAGGCTACATTTCACAACCCTCTTCCCTGTTTCCCTAAAAGTATCTCCATGGAATGAACTGTGCAAAATCTGTAGGAAACTGAATGTTTTTCTTTTTCTTTTTTCATGAAAAAGTACTCAAATTATGGTAGGCAACTAACTGTGTTTTTAAGGGGGTCTAAGCCTGCCTTTTCAATGATTTAATTTGATTTTTTTATTGGTCAAATCACTTAAGTAACATCACATTAAGTGTGAATTACTTTTCTCATTGTTTCCTGAGTTATTTACATTGGTAGAAATATATTAGGGAAAGAAAGTAGCCTTCTTTTTATAGCAAGAGTAAAAAAAATCTCAAAGTTATCAAATAAGAGCAACAGTTGATAGAGCTTTTACAACCAATACTCACCTAATTCTGATAAAAGGAATACTGCAATGTTAGCAATAAGTTTTTTTCTTCTGTAATGACTCTACATTATCCTGTTTCCCTGTGCCTACCAAACACTGTCAATGTTTATTACAAAATTTTAAAGAAGAATATGTAACATGCAGTACTGACATTATAATTCTCATTTTACTTTCATTATTTCTAATAAGACATTATGTGACTTCTTTTTCTTTTGGTTCTATTCTATATTCTTTATATTGTGTATTACCTGAATAATTCAATGCTTTTTTCCTAACTGAATTTCCTATTAGTTGCCTAAAAGAAGTGTCATGTTTACTCATATATATATAACATGACTGCGTACCAGTAGATTGATCTGTATTTAATATCCATTAATTAAATCTGCAGTTTTATTTTTGAAGGAAGCCATAACTATTTAATTTCCAAATACTTCCTTCATAAAGAATCCCATACTCTCAGTTTGCACAAAGGAACAAAAAATATATATATTATGTTTCTTTAAATTTAAATCTTCATTTAGATGGTAATTACATATTCTTATGTTTACTTTTAAAAACAGACTCATTATTTGTTTATTTTATAAAAATTTAGCAAAGAAACATTAATATAGTGCTGCATACCTTGGCCAAGCATACTCATCATTTCTTTGTTCATCTCCACATTTCCTGTGAAACTAACATCTTATTGAGATTTGAAACTGGTGGTAGTTTCCCAGGAAAGCACAGGTGGAGTTATTTGTGAGAAACAAAGTGTTTGCTAATGACAAAGTAGTAAACCATTTTCAAAATGAAAATTGATTTCTATTTATTTTGCTTCAAAGATCCGGAAAAAATAAGCAATTATCATAACAATTTGTTATTGATACTGGAGGTTTCATTGACATGTCTCTCAAATTAGAGTTCACACTGCCTCCATAAAAGTCTTCAACATCTAATTTATAAGCTTTACAAGTATTTATTTTATAAGGCTTAGACAGAATTATTGGAGTTTTAAATTAAGTGTCTTGGAAAAGAAAGGATGGTATGTGTACGAAATGTTAAGATCCTACGCAACACTGCTATTTTTTTCCTTTAATATTTGTGCTGCATAACAAAAGCCACTAGACTGTTACTGTCTTGTCTGTCCATGTGTTAACAGCATTTCTTAATGATGTATATATGGAGTGGTCTTCAATAATAGTGAAGAATTTAAAGAGAAAGTCAATCGTACTGGCATTTTTAATAAGAGCGAAATTAGTTGGTCTAAGGGGACTGTCTGGTCACATGTTGATTCCTTGCCCATATGCTTTGTATTTCTTGTTCTTATTATGAAATTATGAATTTGAAGCCTCTGAAATGGTAATCAGTTTTCAACATCTTTCAAAAACAAAATTGCAATTTCCTCCATATTGCCTTTTTTAGATAACTTTAAAGTTAGGATTCTAAAATATTTGTAACTGGCTAAATTTTAAAGTTATGTGACAGATAATTACTTAGGTTCAGAAATATACACACACTTACTCTTTAGCCAATTTCTTTCAAGGTTTACTGTCCCATCAAATATCTAGCCATTTTCCTTTGCAAATTACATGCATTCTTAAGAGTATATTTTTAAGATTATTACTTATCCTTTATGATGATTTACTTTTCCAAAATTACTTCTAGTTTCATATGATGTTTTATAATTTTTTCTATTGTTACCTGTTTTAAAAATATTTTCCAAGGAAGTTGATTAAAATTATATTTGTTTCCTTTTAGAAAACACACTGAAATGAGTTTCTCTTGCTTTTTCGTTTTCTCTCTGCTTTATATGCTCTTCACAGTACATCATGTCCAACGGGATACCTATTGTCCCATGACACCCAAAATTGATGACAGCAAAGGGATTCCAACATATGGAAATGTTGAAAATTATTGTAAAGTAGTATTATGAAGTAGCTTTTGTGTCATTCATGTCAGTGACATCAAAGTGAAGTAAATTTATTCTATTTAAATTCACGCTAAAACCAATAAAATACTATAAGTAGAATACACATAAGAATCACCTAGTCTTCACTATATTGAGTAACTATAACGTGCTAGTTTTACAATTAATGAAACTAAACTTTTAAACATGTCCATTTTGTCTACATCCTTTTGAAAGTATTTATCATAGTTGCCAATTTTAATTTTAGGGTTGACTTTCTCTTTCTGAATGACTTCATAAAGTTTGATGTGAATTTTGAAGACTTGGGTTACTAATGATTGTATCTTTGCTAGTCAACAAATTATGAAATATAATACTCAATGCGTCAGATGTGTCATTAAGTACAGAAATAACTAAGACACAAATAACCTTTGCAAACCTTCAAGCTGTGTAATATTCCAATGTTGTTTTTTTCTTTGTATATATACTTATATCACGTAGGATGTAAAACCAGTATGACCTTGTCTAGTCTCCAAACTTAAAATAAACTTTTGAAAATCTGGGATTCTTTTGAAGCAGTTGTAATTAAACACATTTATAAGAATACACAAATTGTCTGAATGTGAATGCCCACTACTCTTGACCACATACTTGGTTTATTTTTGCTTTGCACAGGACAATTGAACAGCTACAGAAAAAACAGAAATTACAACAACCTCTAAATATACATTGATACTAGCTAAACTGGTCTTTTGAAGATGATTAAAGTGTGTGCATTCTTCCTGCTCCTTTTAGATGCAGATGTTTTACTAAAATATTCTTAATCCAAAGTCATTTTTGGCCTCATGTATAAAGCATTGTGTACCAGGACTGATCTGCCCATTGTTAATCAGATGATATTGCTGTCATTTCTATAGTTTTTTCAGTTCATGATGCCCAGGAGTATAATGAAGAAATCCAGTCAGTAGTAAGCAATAATACAACAGTTATAATGTATTTATCCATGTAACATTAGTTATTGAATAATGAAAATCATAACGTGGATTCTTCATAAATCCTGTTTCTAGCTCTCTGGAAGTCACTGGTGAAATACTAAATCTGTGTACTTGCTATTTTTTTGATATTTTCTTAGGATGCAAACAATTTAGGGAAGAATTAAGATATGAAAGGTTACTACTTGTTTGAACTTCAGCGAATCTCTGATAGCTCCCAGTACCGACTAGTCACTGTTATGTACTCATACATGTTCCCATTTAAATGCATTTTAATATGAGCAGATCAACGGGATTCCATTGTTTGCCTAATTTTTGCACATACTCATAAACAAACAATAAATGTGCTTTTGTTAAATAAGAGAAATTATACATATATATTTTCAGTAGCGCTAATAAGGAATCATGACAACATCTATACATGGTAAAATTTTATTGTGACAGCAAAATATTTAATAATTATCCAACAGAAAATTTTTAAGTATAAAATTTTTAAGATTACTGATTCAAGATGCAAAAATAATAAAAGCATTTCAAATTCTAAGAAGAAAAGTCTGCATAGGCTGAAATTTGTGTTTTTTATGAAGTAATAATGATAACTTCATGAATGGAGAATATTCTCTCTATATAACCTGAATTTTCAAAGATCTACCATTTCAGACTTTAATTAAGATTTTGATAAAGAAACATTAATTTTTACTGTCAGAAATTCAGTGCTATCTCTTTCAAAAGGCTAATTTTTAAAAAATTAACATTCACTTTAGTATGTTATTTATTTGTGAAAAACATTACCTCTAGCCTTTGAGATGCAAAAGGATCCTTTTATCTGCACAGGTAAAATAGAGAACCAAACAACTTTGCCAGTTGAGAAATATTTCAACTACCATGAAACAGAATGCAATGTCATTTGTCTTTACAAAGACAAAGAATACCTAGTGTAAGTAGCAATTTTTCTATTGATTTTGAAGGGGGAAATAGGTTTCTTGATTCTATTTCAGTAAATGCCTATAATTCATATTGGCTGTTTCAACACTGCCACCAAATAAAGTGTTTTCCACCGTAGGCAAGTGCACTTACTCAAAGAGTTATTTCTATTAAATGAATTTGGTAGCAAAAATAGGAAAACATAAAAGGCTCTGCATTTAGCAGTTTTTGCATAACTTCGCAGAAGTTGATTGAGTCATTTGAAAGCATTGATGCTTTGGAAATACGGTGTCGAACCATCAGCAAATGGTCACCATATTATATGATTAAGCATTGCATGTGGTGACTGCTTCTGATTGAATTTTAGTTTAATGTCCTTAAAGGTATGAACCACACTGCTCCATATTCATGTAAAATCCCCATAATGCCCTTCATATATCCACACATATATATGTTAATAATGATGATAAATTACAATGTAAGCTCAACCAGCTGCCACCTGTAAAGGGAGTGGTGGCAGTGAGACTGATGGTGCATTTAAACAATATATCTCTGGCCAGGCATGGTGGCTCATGCCTGTAATCCCAGCACTTTGGGAGGCCAATGTGGGCAGATCATTTGAGGTCAGGAGTTTGAGACCAACCTGACCAACATGGTAAAACCCAGTCTCTACTAAAATACAAAAACAAGATGGGCGTGGTGGCACGTGTCTATAATCCCAGCTACTGGGGATGCTAGGCAGCAGAATCGCTTGAACCTAGGAAGTGGGGGTTGCAGTGAGGGTAGATCGCGCCACCGCACTCCAGCCTGGGTAACAGAGCAATGCTCCGTTTAAAAACAAACAAACAAACAATATATCCCCCATGGCCAATATGGAAACAGCTTGTGACAACCTACATAAGCATCAGGCAAAAACATTCCTGAGAATTTGAGGGAAGACAACTGTGCATATGACAAAGAGATGAGGAATGTTTTCAGTGATGAATAAGTGACAGATTAAACATGAATTTACACATATTTTATCATTTTTCCACTTTTTAGAGGTTGTATAGCTGGGATTTAAAGCAACATTAACAATAAAAAAGGCTTTGCCTTTCAGGAAGAGAAACCTTAGCAGGCCAGTGGCCCTAGGGAACATGAGAAGCACAGTGCTTTTCAAGGCTAAAGACCTTTTCTGCCTGGACCCAGGAAAGAGGAATTGAGCAAAGAGGTTAAAAATGGCATATCTCAAAGGAAGCACTAAATAATCGATATTAGGCAGCCTCATTTCCTCTGTTCTCAAGTTTCTTAGGTAATAATATTTTTTAAATGCTACTTTTTAACAGTAGAAGCAGCCTCCCTACCCACTCCACGCTCAAAATCCCTGTTTGTAGTGGTGTAAGCACCTTGATAAGATGCTTGAGACGTGGACTGAGAGTCTGAGAACCACATGCAAACAATAGTAAAACAATGTTTTCAAACTGCTAATATAGGGAAACTGCTGGGTCCAGACTAGTAGTATCTTTTTTAAAAAATTAAATACTTTAGGACAAGAGGAGAGACGAGAAGGAAGGAGTTAGAATAGGAGAGAAAAATATAAGTCCCTTGTAAAAATTATTTTACAAACATTTTATTTCAATTATATTCCTGAGTATATATGTGTTCGTGATCACAGTGTAAATTATTTTTCTAACTCAGAGACAGACATAAAAGTTGAAAACCACGGCAACGCAGTCTCCTTAACTGCTTTCTAAATGGGTGGTGTCTGCTAGCTGCCAGTTGTTGGTATACTGGGTGGCCGGCGTGAGTTTAGAGCCAGAGTTGTATGGCTCCTATAAACAGAAGGTTGTTAGAGGCTTGGTGGGAAGAGAGAAGAGGTGTGCTGACGGAAGCCTGAGAGGGTTTTTAAGAGACAAAGTGTATAACACAGAATCGTGTGATTTTTTCCTATATAGTAGGTAAAGCCCTTTGCCCTTCTCCCCATAAAATATTCTAACAAAATACCAGTGTCTTCCCATCATATTTCGTTGTTCAGCTAAAGAAGATTCACCCAAGTATTGAATATGGCCTGAAGGTGGGCTTGCAGCATGAGTCAAGGCTGCCTGTGAGGGACCTGCCACTCTGGGTTAATCACAATGCAGATCCATATGTTCGGTGTTTGTTTGTTTGTTGTAATAAACCATGATGCATTTTAAGTAGATTTTTCTAAAGCGACCTCTGGTTTAAAAATTCATAATCAAATGCCCTCCACACCCTCATTCTAACCTTCTAATTCCATACTTCTGGAGGTCATAACACTAATTCCTTTCCTGAGTGTTTTCTTACCCAAGCCTAATATAACAGATACTTGTACTTCCAGACTGTAGCATTAGGCTGTAATATAATTACTGTAAAATTTTAAAATATGTTTTCACTTTCACTGGCGATATAAAGAAAAGCTAATTTCTTTCATAAAAAATACACTTGGAGAAACTACTGTATTTGTCTTAAGAAAATATTGAGATTTTTCAACTTCTTTTGTTGTTAATCTTTTTTTTTCAGTAAAATCTAAGCATCTATTTTGTACCAGCCACTATATGATGATCTAGAAATACAGAGATGAAAATACAGTGATTTTCAGGAACTCACAGTATAGAGGGTGAAGCTGGGGTAGACAAGAAAGCAAATGATTATGATGGATGTTATGACAAAAATATGCCCCATGTGTAAAGAGAAGATAGAGTAGAGGCACCTATACCTATCAATGAGGCAGATCAGGGAAGGCATCCTGGAAGGGTAACATCTAAAATATTCCCAAAACCCTCAAATTTAATATTTGTGACACCTAACATACACTTTACTACTCACGGTAACTATGGATTTGCATTTCCATTTTGCAAGAGGACAAAGAAAAGCCGAATGAAATGAAGAGATCTGCCCAGGTTGTAGGGCTATAATTTGTACATAGATCTAAGGACATCCTTCACCCCTGTTCAATACTCTTTCTTCTTGTAAGTCAAGCTGTACTGAAAATGAGTTTCATTACATACGAATACAAGAACAACAGGAAGGACCTGCCTCCAGCCAAGCAGTTGCTAATTGTTTATTCTACAATTTGTCATATTGTCCTATTAGTAAAAATAATTTAACACACTGGTATTACCTGATAACATATATTTTAAATAATTTGTGGATGAAGTGTTGACTATCACACAAATATATTTTAAAAAATCCACAAGTGACTGAACAGCTAATGAACTACTATGAGATTATATGATGCATTAGTTTTTTAAAAAGTGAGTAATAATCCCAAGATGTCAAAGCTTCTGCTATTCCAAGGCATAGTAAATGGACTATCTGCATATGAAGAGCATGAAATCTTTAACACAGTAATCAAACATATTTCTATTTAAGAAAAATCTGAAAGCAGTGCTTCATAGATAAGAAAAACCACAAGTATTTCCATTAACAAAAAACTCCAAAGAATACAAAGAAAATTCAAGAACACTCTGTCATGAGTTCCAGTTCCCAATATTTAAGAGTTACCATAATCTCATGGAAGTGGAGAGTATAATGATAGTTACTAGAGGCTGGGAATGGTGTGAAGTTGAAAGAAGAGATGAAGACAGGTTGGTTAATGGGCACAAACACACAGCCAAATAGAAGATATACAGTCTGATGTTTGATAGCACAATAGGGTGCTGATAGTTAACAATAATGTATATTTCAAAATAGCTAAAAGAGAGGACTTGAAATGTTCCCAACACAAAGAAATGATAAATATTTGAGGTGGCAGATATCCTAAATCCCTGACTTGATCACTACATATTCTATTTTTGTATCAAAACATAGCATGTACCCAATAATAACGGGTATATAAATATCAGGTATTTAAAAAGTTTTAGTAAAAGAAGAATTATACTCTTAACTAGAAGAGAAGCTGAATAGCAAATAATATCTTAGAAAATAAAGTATAGTGACAGCACAATTTAAGGAACCAGCTTCTTAGCAATGGGACATTGTCTTTTTCATTATCTGGTGACTTTTAATTTCGCAGAATTAGGACCTTAATCAGTTACAGATAACCCCATATAACCTAATGTATTGAGTACATTAAATTTATATAACTTGATTTAAATAGTCCATTCTCTGCTAATTATTCATCAGTAAACCAGAAGAAACTGAAAAAATGTTAGGTAACTGGAATTAAGGGACCACCAACCCTGAGATACATTTGTTTAAATATTTAATTCCCTAGGTCATTTATTCATCCAATATTTAAGAAAGGATAGCATAGCCTAAGTAAGTCTTTACCAATTCTAATGGCCAATGACTGTTACTAATATTTGAATTAATCTTTAGTGAAGCTGAATCCATGTTATTTCACTAGTCTGAAAACTGATTGTTATTGTCTCTTTACAATTACTTTGTTCTTGTCCTTTTCTGAAAAAAGAAAATACCCTTGCTCTTTTGTCTATTTTTTCAAACTTACCCAATGTTCAATAATCTTCCAAAAATGTAAGGCATGAAACTGGATAAGGCATGTTGAATGTGGTGAAAAGATCATTTAAGATCCTTAACTGTTTGTAGGCTTATCAGCAGCACCTATAAGGCTGATGAATGTTCAATCTGTACTCTACTGTGAGTACTTGATTTCTATACGTTAAGTTATTCTAGGTCTTGGTTTGGGCTAACATCCTTTCCCTTTGGCCAAAATCCTTTTCCTTCTTAAGGAAAAGTATATTGTCATATATGTACACTTATTTCTTTTTAAAGCCGTTTAACAGTAAATAATGATTAGAAACATGTGCTGCAGGCACTCTATCAACTGAGAAATTTACTGAGTGTCTACTAATGGCCAAAACAAAAGTATTCATTCAAATATAAAGGATAAAATTTCCGTCCAGGGCATCTGTATAAGGCTGAACTGGTTGTGCCATGCACAAAGTAGCTAGGCCAAGGGGCATGAGTGCGAGTCAAAATCCAACATTTTTTGATATGGCAAGCTAAAAGTCCTGACAAAGGTCTGTCTACAGATAGTGCTTTTGTGTATATCATATTTGCAGAAGAGCCCCCTTTTTCTAATTAAAATCTTACATGCTAAGGATGGAGTATTGATAAGTTCCAATACCTGTCTACTGTTTTTATTAAAGGCAACCTTCCAGCATGGGAGACTATGGGTATTTGACAGTCATGCAATGCATTTAACATAGCCTGCAAATTTCCTATCTTAGTTAAACCTTAAGCATAGAAGTGATACTTCCAACTTTTGCTCCCATCTCCCCTCCACTGGTTGTGCTAAGGATTACACATTGCATTTGAAATGAGTATGAAAGTCCTCTCTTTCTCACTCTCATTCCTACAAAAGTGGCTAGACTAGTTATTGTAAGAATGTATCAGCTGAATCGTATATTAGACAGAAAAAAAGAAAACAAAAATTCTAGGATCTTCTTCACTCATTCAATAAATTTATGTGGAGTTGGGTATCCAGATAACCAAGCTGACATTCAGCCTAAACTCAGAAAGATTGCTAATAATGCTAGTGGAATTTTAGGCAGGAGTTGATGCCAGTTCCACACCACCCTGCCCCCCCGCAACAGATGAAAAAGCTCTCTTATTGCATTAATGACTTTATATAACTGCCTTAATTTCATTATTTACCCAAAAATCATTCAGGACCAGGTTGTTTAATTTTCAGGTAATTATATGGTTTTGAGTAATTTTCTTAGTCTTGAATTCTATTTTAATTGCATTATGGTCTCAGAGTATGTTTGGTAGTAATCAGTTACTTTGCATTTGCTGAGGATTGTTTTATATCCAATTATGTGGTTGATTTTAGAGCATGTGCCATGTGGCAATGAGAAGAACCTATATTCTATTGTTTTAAGATGGAGAGTTCTGTAGATGTCTATCAGGTCCATTTGGTCCAGTGTTAACTTCAGGTTCTGAATATCTTTGTCAATTTTCCACCTTAATAATCTATCTAATACTGTCCATGGGGTGTTGAAGTCTCCCACTATAATTGTGTGGGAGACTGAGTCTCTTTGAAGATCTCTAAGAACTTGCTTTACAAATGTATTAGTCCATTCTCATGTTGCTCTAAGGACGTACCCAAGACTGGGTAATTTATAAAGAAAAGGAGGTTTAATGGACTCACAGTTCCACATGGGTGGGGAGGCCTCATGATCATGGCACAAGGCAAAGGAGGAGCAAAGGCACATCTTACATGGAGGCAGGCAAGATATTGTGTACAGAGGAACTGCCCTTTATAAAACCATCAGATCTCATGAGTCTTATTCACCATCACAACAGCATGGGAAAAACCCACACCATGATTCAATTACCTCCCACTGGGTCCCTCCCACAACACATGGGGATTATGAGAAGTACAATTCAAGATGAAATTTGGGTGGGGACACAGCAAACCATATCAATAAATCTGGGTGATCTTGTGTTCCACACACATATATTTAAGACATTTAGGTCTTCTTGTTGTATTGAACCCTTTGCCATTATGTAATGCCCTTCCTTGTCTTTGTTTATCTTTTCTGGTTTAAAGTCTGTTTTGCTTGAAGTTAGAATTACAACCCCTGCTTTTTTACTGTTTTCCATTTGCTTGGTAGATTTTTCTCTAGCCCTTTATTTTGAGCCTAGGGGTGTCACTGCATGTGAGATGGGTCTCTTGAAGACAGCATACCATTGAGTCTTTTAACATATTTTCTTTCATTTTGACTTTGGAGAATCTGATAATTATCTGTCTTTGGGATGATATTCCTGTGAAGTATTTTGTGTGGGTTCTCTGCATTTCCCAAATTTGAATGTTGGCTTCTTTAGCTAAGTTGGGGACGTTCTCATGGATGATATCCTGAAATATGTTTTCCATGTTGCTTCCATTCTCCACATCTCTTTCACAGATGCCAGTGAGTCATATATTAGGTCTCTTTACATAATATGGGAGATGTTCCTCCTGGCTGCATCTAGTAGGCCATCTTGGAGCAGGAATCCTCAACCAACACCCCAGGCAGAATAACCAAGTCAGTGCATATCCAACAGGTTCCTGTGCCTGGAGCTAGCTCTTGTGCTGGCAGAGCTCTGAGCACATTGCTCTCTTGAAGCCTGGACTCTGGTATGTAGCCTTGGAGCTAGCAGTGGGTAGGGTGGCCACTAGAAAAAGCATGGCGCAGGCTCTTGAAAATGTTTTGAAGTGGTAAAATATTGACTCTGCCAAGATTTACTTTGTAATGTTATTTGCAAAATATTTGAGTTACTTTTCATTCAAAGTACATTATCTGTAATTCTTTGTATCAAGAATTTATTGGAGAATGCAAGTAAAACTGAATAATTGTATATTTGTCTCATAGTTTATGGTCTAAATAGCATATTACTGAAAAGAAAATGGATTGAAAGGCAAAGTGTTGTGTTTCTGAAAACTTGAATTGATAGAGAGTTCCACTATTCTCATTAGGACATTTCTAAAAATTAATGGGAAATGAGAGTCATTGATGTATATTTTCAAGAGACAAAAAGTAAAAACATTAACATATTAAAAGCACATATCTTTTAACCAGTTATCTTCCGGTTTATATATATTGACTTTCACCACCACATGGAAATAAGAGCAATAGTTTCTCTATACAAGTTGTATTTTTTGTTGTTGTTGGCATATCCTTTTATCTTTCAGAATTTATATAACACTGGCTAAATAAAAATGTAATTGACCTCTATCACATTTCAAGCCCTAAAACGGTAACTGTGGCTCAGCTGGAATTTACTGTAGTGTCAAGAACATTTATCAGAAGACATTCATTCCAATGAAGTGGTTTCAGTATTATGAGCTAACTTTTAACAAAAATAATGATCCGTTTGAGAGTTATAGTCTTGCCTGTGCTACAGATTTTGTTTCTAAAGAAAAAGTTAGGCCTGGCATGGTGGCTCACACCTGTAATCCCAACACTTTGGGAGGCCGAGGTGGGTGGATCACCTGTGGTCAGGAGTTTGAGACCAGCCTGGCCAAGATGGTGAAACCTTGCCTCTACTAAAAGTATAAAAATTAGTGGGGCGTGGTAGTGGGTGCCTGTAGTCCCAGCTACTCAGGAGGCTGAGACAGGAGAATTGCTTGAACCCGGGAGGTGGAGGTTGAGTGAATTGAGATTGCGCCATGGCACTCCAGCCTGAGCAACAAAGCAAGACTCTGTCTCAAATACAAAACAAAACAAAAGAGTTATTCACAAGCTCAAACATTCTGACATTATAAAAAAAAAATACAAATATAGAAACTAATTATTAGCATAGACCTAAATTAGGTGTTTTAAAATTGTAAATTCTGTTTGCAAACCTAATT
Source organism: Macaca fascicularis (assembly GCF_037993035.2). Classification (NCBI taxonomy): domain Eukaryota; kingdom Metazoa; phylum Chordata; class Mammalia; order Primates; family Cercopithecidae; genus Macaca; species Macaca fascicularis. Next base: position 87,872,279 of record NC_088380.1, on the reverse strand, counting down.
CTCCCAGTCTATCCCAAGAGAGTACATTAGACGTCCTACAAGATTCTGCAGCATCTGTTGGCAAGAAGCACATTCTTTCATTTTGCAGATATGCTTTCTTTAAATTGACACACCCAGAGTGCCCATGTGTGCAAATAATTGGTATCATTACTATTATCAGTTAGTGAAACTAGATTTTGTTTTGCTTTCTCCTCCAAAAGAGAAATCTCAAGTTTGGAAATCAGACAGACCTCCAGAGTTCAAATCTTCTCTCCAGCTTATGAGTAGTTTTTCCTCTGGAAAGTTATTCCTATGAAAATATGTACATACTAGACCTGACATATAGATATTCTAGACCTGAAAAGTATATATACATATATATAAAACCTATACCTGTCCCTGATACTCATCAGAGGTGCTCACCAAATTTCAGGGGTTTTTTATTTTTTTTTATTTTTGTCACTGTGGCAGGAATATATTCACAAAAAAACACACCAAAACAAAACCACACAAGTTTGTTATTTTCTTTACATTTCACCTAATACTCCACATACACACACACACATACACACACACACACACACACACGAAAGTAAATAAGTCATTTCCAAAAGAAATTCAGTTACTTTCGTAATTTCCAAGTTATTTTACAAATTTACTAGTTTCTCCTCAAATTCATTCATTGCCCCCTGCCATTCTTTCATCCTGGGGTTAGTCTAAGCTTTAGGACACATAGAAGGCCATGTGAATTAGTGGAACAGGAAGCACTCACTTCATCTTATCTGGCATCTGACGAGATATACAGAAGCAACCTATCCTATCAATGGCCTCTCTGTTGCCATCCATGTTGGAGGCTTTTTCTCCATCTGGTAACTTGCTGTTCCATCATGCCATCAGAAGCTACCATCCTTTACCACTGCCTCTACTTTACCTGGCAGTGATCCCTTCTTCGGGTGTCTGGGAAGATTCATTAGAGTAGAGTCCATGAGGGCTTTCATGCACTGCTGATTCATAGTCCTACTCAGACATCTATTTTCTATAGGTACTTGTAGAATGAATGAATGAATGAATGAATGAATGAATGAATGAATGAAGAAACAAACTAATACAGCTTATCATGAGATTATCCATAGGGAGGAAGACATGGAGCTATCCTTAGACACTCTCTGCACCCTGCCTCAGCCACTTTCACTGTAGGGAATCCAAGACACTAAGGGATAAGCACATCTGTGAGGCTACCAACTCCCATGATTCTGGACTGACAGCAGGCCACAGGTCGCTTCCTGTCTTGATTGATGTCCCCCACAGCACCAAAGGGAGAAACGGGTGAGTGTATACCCTACACCAATGCAAAAGAGCTGTTCTTCCCCTCCCCTACACCTTTCCTCCCAAGCTCAGATGATCTTGGCTAGTGCCAAGTATAGGAGATGTAACTCATTCAGCAGGGATTGTCCCCAAAATACTTCTGTGTGACACCTAGACTCCAGTTTCTCTATCTTAACTTGAAATTAAAGAGTTGGGAGAAGACTGCAATGAAAGATATGAAGGTCTATGGAGAATGAACACATTAGCCAATAATAAATACATAACTGAGCCAAATTCATAAGCAAAACTTAACCCCCTCTCAGCTTATTTTCCTATCAATAAAATGAAGGAGCTGAGTAACATGCAAATGGTAAAGCACTCACAATCATTCATTAAAGCACAATGAATTGTGATACAACATATATTGTTGTTTCTTTATTTGCAGGTCTTAAATGAAATTGGGAGTAATTGTATAACTGCATGTAAAATTAAATAGTTCAAAATAGATATATGAGAATTCTTAGTAATTGTATTCTGCAGGAAAAAAATATATGAAAAGCTAATCATAGATACTCAAGTAAAGGATTGTCATTGGTATAGTTATAATTTAATGTAATAGGTATTGCTAAATAAACTAAACGAGGTAAGAAATATTTTGACATTGGAAAGCTTATCTATAAATTTTCCTTTGGTTACCCTGTCTCTCTCTTTGCCCATTTGTTGTCTATTTGTTTTTGTCTTTCTATCTCTCCTTTCTCATTCTCATCTTCCTTCAGCTCATTTTTGATCCTGAAATTTTTACTCATCAATCCAGAAATAGCTGGTTAGGCAAAAAAGAAAGAAAGAAAAATGAAATGTACTTGTAAAGGTTTAACTCATCTAAAGCCACAAGTTTCTGAATTCACTCCCTTTTTAGTTCAGAAAGCATGGTGGAAAGGAGTTATTAATGTGCCTCAACTATCCCAGTGTCCCCAACATGGGTGTCAAAATACAAACACACCATTTAAAATGTCTGTTTAACTGCATGCAGCTTTTACTTCAGCCTGCAGGTCTGGAAAACACTATTGCACACAGAACTCTTTTAAGCCAGCTGTTCCAGGGTCAGACTACTGCAGCTTTCAAGGAGCCATTCATGGGGCCATGGAGGGTTTATTGTGGTGGCGTCTTCCTAACGTTTGCAGTGCCAGAACTGTGCCAACCATAACTTTCAGTTAGAGCCATGATTGATGTGTCTGCCCGTCACTCCACTATGTGGAAGACTATTGCTTAGCCTGATGGAATGGTTCACTGTCTTTCTGAGAGATTGCAAGCCAGTGTTACTACAGTGAAGCTACAGATAAATATGGCATTGAAGATGGAATTCTCTCCCACAAACTGGGGGAGAAAAATACTAGCCCTTTTAGTTTGCTCTGGTTCTTTCTCATTTTTGTTTTACCAAAGAAAATATGACTTATATGGGGGGAAATTATTATTTAGACATGCTGGAAATAGAAAGTTATCATATCATATTTGAAGGTCTAAATACCCTGTCTTTGTGACAGGAAGTATAGGATATTGTTTGATTGGTATGTGCAAACAAAATATTCAGCATAGCCTTTCCCAAGTCATCCTAGATGATAGGATTTTAATATGGTATCAGAACAATAAATCTGACTCATGGACTATGAGCAGAATTCCTGGAACTTCTAGTCTCTTCAAATTCCTTCTTTCTAGCTCAAAAAAGTCTGTGGAAAAGGTCATCTATGCATTTTTCCTTTTCTTCCATCTTGTGACATTTGCCATTTCCTCCATCATTTAGAAGACAAATGATCTAGCCTTTCACATTGGTATGATTGTAGCTGCTTCTATACTCTGCTCAAACAAACTCCACTGGTGCCAACAGAATTACCCCTGTCTCTCGTTCACTTTTGTTACTTACTCCATCAGTAGACCACCACCTGGTGATGATCCACTACCCCATTCCTCATAAAACTATCTGCTCTCATCCATGTTTTCAGCTATGGATTCCTAAAATCTAGGCCTAGAAATTATCAGAATGCCCACCATGCTGCACTCAACTTCTTACCACCACCACCCCTGGCCATCCAACAGTCAAACATTGCTTCCTTCCATCTCCTTTTAAACACTATGAGTTTCCTTCTTTCTAGTGGGGCGTTTCTTTTCCTACCCAGTAAGTTGCCCAGCCGGGAAGGTGGTCTTTGTGGCTGGCCCCTGAATGCAGGCAATGTCAGTCTTGCAAATCCACTACCCTCTTCTTGGTTTGCCTTGCCTTTTTCCTGAGATCCCACAGAAGCTCACTCAAAGAGCTCCCCCTGGTGGTTTTGCTCATGAAGACAGGTCTGAATTGGCAGTGGTCTAACGGTAGCCTCTTCAGGAATTCCTGCTGCACTATGGATTGTTGCTGGAAGGAATGGAAAAAAATATAGAGGTTAAAATGGCATCTCAAAGAAGCTAGCAAAAGGGAATGTTTTTTTCTTAATTCTTTGAAAGATGGAAGTAATAATTGTCTCCCTTTAAGTCCTGCTTATTACACCACATATTTTGTCAGGTAACTTTTAGGAAAAGCAAGTATCAAGAAGCATGTAAGTCTTAAAAATTAAATAAATAGATAAAGGTTGGGAAAATACACAGAGGGGCCGAGGAATGATAGAGAGGTAATCCCTTATGTATGGACATAAGGAGTATTCTACAGTATGAAAAGAACCCGGTCACTGTGATAATATGATCTTGTATTTTGCAGGTAGGGGAAACAAATTTTTCAGGGAATATATACCGTAGAATATATATCATCGCTGTGGAAGCAACATTGGGATGGAGTTGGGGGGTAATTGTGAAGGGATAGAAGATACCTCACAGTAAGGAAAAGTGCCTGTTTGTCAAAAGCAGGTAAGGGTTTTAAGATCTTTGAATAACACCAACCACAGAATTGAGTTAGTGAGATTTTCCACGGCCCTATGCATCTAGTTGTCTTTTTCCTTTAGCTCCCTGACTTTTAATACCATCACCAACAACAAAAATGAATGTGTCTGGAGCAATAAAGTTCCCATTTCAAGCAATAAAATCCTCTCTTGTCTATCCTGCTTCTTTGAAATGACTTGTTCTCTTAAAGTGCTCCATTAGAGAAGGAGTCGGCCACCTACAGCTAGTGAAACCAGCTTCTCAGGAGAGAGAGAGAGACAGAGAGAGAGAGAGAGAGAGTGTGTGTGTGTGTGTGTGTGTGTGTGTGTGTGTGTGTGTGTGTTTTCTGCCCTTGTTCCACTTAGCAGAGTATGCTTCTTATATTCCCTCAAAAAATCAGAACAGATTGTCATTTTGTTCAGAGAAAGACTGGGGGTGCAACGCTAAAAATTCCTGTTGGGGATCTTTCCGTTTGTAATGTATTTTGACCAACTGAGCTTTTTATCTTTGCCTCAGTAACCTTCGCCTTATCACTCCACAGGAGCCAGCTGCCTTCCTTCAGGTGTCATTCTGACAGACACAACAGACAGCCCTCTCCCTTCCTATCACACATTTATCTAGACTTCCTTGGAGTGAGGAAGCTTTCTCTTTCTCAGGCTATTTACTCTCAGAGGCAAAGGAAAAGTCTTTGCTTCAAAGATTGAGCTGCTATTTCCTGCAGTCAGAGCCACGCAGGCTGGAAGAGCACATTGAATCCTGGTAATCAGAGATTCTTTCATGCTCCACATTAAATACTGACACGCATAGAGTTGTTTAAAAGGTGCACAACCCAGTATATTTCACTGCAATATCTACACATTAATATAGTTGAAAGTGGATTTGGAAGTGAGGAATAGATTTAAAGTACAACTTCATGACTCTGCATGAATTTGTCTGGTTTAGACCAGTCTGTTCTAGCTAGGTGGAACCACAGCAATAAACAGGCCATTCATAAAGCAGAGTGTGTGTTCATTGTGGCAGCATATTTTGCTTAAAATCTTTTAAATTATGCCATGAAGAATTTGGGCATAAGTCCATTTCAAACCCTTACACTGTCTCAGGGGTGGCCAACATAAAGATTTGTGCCAAAAATGCCGTCTGGGTTAATTTTAAGATTCCTTCCCCCTACCCCCACACACCACATTTATGATTTTATCCACTACCCACCTACAAAAACCTACCTACAAAATTTCACCATATGCCAGTCCTGTCCACACCTTCACAAAAACCAACATAATAGAAACCCTTTTTCTAAACCACATCTGGAGTCATTACTTAGACCCCACTTGTATTTTCCCAAGTCACATACTATCTAACCACAAAAGATGATATTGGATTCTTGACATTCTCTTTTTATAAGGTTACCAGTCCCTGTGATATGATATGATCCTTGAAACAGTTCATTGTCTCAGACTGTGTAAGAAGTCAAAGAAAAGGAGTATTAATAGACAAATGAATGTTACATAAAATAAAAATGGATAGCTTTAATATTTATTGTACTTTCTGTGTGCAACACTAAAGGAAGCCCTCATATCTTTATCTCACTTAATTCTGACAAGAGGGCTATGTGGTAGACAGTAATATTGTCTCCATGTTGCATATGAGGAAATCGAAGTGCAGCGTGTTTAAGTATACTGCTATAATAGAGTGGAACAAGGCCCTGTGTCCATACAATTTGATCTTGAACTCAACGTTCTCAGTCACTATGTTTATGTGACAAGCTTCAATTCACTCATGAAAAATCCTGCCTTCTGTACTGTGCTAAGCTTATAGCTTATTCAGAAGTTTAACAAGAAAAGGACAAGAACAAAAATTGTATCATTTGTTTCATGTCAAAGTTGATTTTCAAAATCAATTTGTAACTTTAGATGGGTAGAGTTTTCCCCTCGTCTCCTACTTTCATGTAACTAGAATTCGTAAGACTATTCCAGAGACCTTTCTCATAAGGCTTAGGTGTTTGGAGTATGCATCTAAGCAGAGGATAATTTTTCAATAGAAACTTAAAATGCTAAGACATGTCATTCGTCATTCACAAATGTTGACTACTGAGGATATCTTTTGTTTAAGGTGAAGTGCTGGGCAGTGTATAAAGCAAATTAAACTAAACACATTGGCTGTGAGTTCTTGCACTGGGCATCAAGTGGACCTGCGCCAGTCAGAGACGGCAGGAAGCTGCATGTCAAAGGACATCTGTCAATGTCAGATATACTGGAGGCCATCTCCACATGCAGTGAAGCCAGACATGCCTATTCTCAGGGACTTCACCAGCCCAAGTCCTTTCCTCCCTACGGAGCTTGTCTGCAGATTTCCTCCTTATCTTTCAAAGTTCTAGAAACACACAATAACGACTGCAGCCTGTCAGGGACTGTTTTTCCAGCTTGAATCCAGTAACCAAAGGCATCTGCCCCATGCTGTTTGATTTCCTGACCTCCCTCTGCACCCCCATCCCATCACCAAAGACATTTTAATTAAAAATGATGCAACATGCCTTCAAACCTTCATTCCATTCCTCTTTACTCAATTTCATTCAGAGTTCCACTCCTTAAGAAAAACACATTCCTCAGTTTTTTGTCCATTTTGATTATCCACTGTTCACTTCACCTGTGACAAAACTAGGGGTAGAGGGCTGGGGTGGAGTCTACTTCTGGTGAATAAGATACAGTGGAATAATCTCTAGAGAGGGAGATAAACTCAAATTATACTATAAGCAATTATAAGGAAATGCAAATCACACACAGACACACACACATGCACACTGCTCTAGAAGCCCTGAGGAAGAAAAAATTCAGTCTGCCAGGAAAAAATTACAGGGAGTCCAGGAAAGCAGCACAGATGTGGTGCCATCAGGTCTAGGCTATTGGCAGAGAATTGTGCTGAAAAGGTGAACTGAACCTGGATTTGGAAGAAACTTAAATGCCCTCATTTGGGCTATGGACTTATCTTTAAGCAATGGGGAGCCAATGAAAACCTTTAACCAAAGTGCCTCAGAATATATTACCTTTATTTACTGTTAAAATAAAGGCCAAAGTAACAGTGTCTTAAACAATGTGAAAATTTATTTCCTCTCCCTCACAGCAATCCAAGGATAAGCAATCCAGAGCTGTTAGGGCAGCATCCCATTTCTGGAGTCCCAGGCCCCTTCCACCTTGTTGCTCTGCCACCTTTAGCAGGTATCTCAGATGGTTGATGCAGCCGCCACCATCACATCTGCATTCTAGTCAGCACTAAAGGAGAACAGGGCAGAGGACGACATAGTGCTTTTGTTTTTAAGTCCACGAGCCAGAACTTGCACCCACCAATTCTTTGCATAGCCCCTTGGACAAAATTTAATCACATGGTCACACCTAGCTACAAAGCAAGCAGGGAAATGTATTCTTCAGCTTAAGTATTTGTTACATCAAAGGAGGAGAAGATAGATATTATGAAATAGCTAGCATTCTCTGCCTTACAGAAGAATAAGTTCAGTGTTTTGAGATACATACTTTTTAAAAGTGAATAGAGTATCTGGAGAGAAGGAGGAGATTAATTAGAAGAATATCAAGCAGGCTGGATGTGTGCTGATGATCTGATTAAAGCAGGGACGGTGGAAACAGAGAAGAGGAAGATCATGTTGTTGTCCATATATCAGAAAGGTCCAGAAGCTGGCATGTCTGCATAGAGGCAAGTATTGCCAAAAGCATGGATTCTGCCTACTTTACTAAATTGCTCCACTGAGCAGCTGCAGCCTCAGAACAGCCACTTCAGGCAGTCCTCTTTTGTGATACAATATAAACTCATGCTCTCTTCTGGTCACTGTGAACTCAGTGGCTGCTTCCTTTTGCTCAGTATCACAGTGCCCTCCTGAGCCCAAAGTGGCACATGGGGCTCAGGCTTGCGTGATGAGCATGTTGAACACAGGTGGTAATTAGTAGCAGGAGCTTCATACATTGCTGCCTTGGGGACACTTCACTCTATAGAGTAACTGTAGCCGAATTGTTACCAACATTTTTATTTTTCAGACTGGCTGATATAATGCACTCTGAATTATGAAGCCATAAAACCATTTATTGATATTCTTTAATGTACAGAGGGAAAAGCATAACCTTCGTCCAGCTGTCTGACGATTCCCAAGATCTAAATTAGGCATGTACATGCATGTTCACTGCTAATACTATTTGGCTACAAATCAAGAGTTCTTTTCACCTCTATGTGTGCATGAAAAGAAGAATGTAGAGCACAGTGATATCAAAAGTGTTACACATTTCACATAACTATTCAAAGCCTGGGTGTACATTTTATAAGCAATGTGCTCAAATTCATAGTTGAATGAATTATTTTGTGATTGTAAACACAGATTGACCTCATTCAAAATGCTACCATTACTGAATATATTGAGAGGCTGCAATCGAGAAAGTACTTCTACCTAGGATAGAGCATAACCTCTCCTCTGCCTTGTGATAATTGCTTTCTGTTTCCACTATTTTTAAGGCAATAATTGAGACAATTTGGCTCAAAGGGTTTTTCTGTTTTGATCCTCTATTGAAGTTGCTTTCCATGACTGTAGAATCCCCTTCCTCACTTTTTTCGTCTGGGAGTAGGCTACTCATGATTAAAAGTCGACCCTGAAAGTCTTTGTGTCAAACAAATTGAAGGAACAGAAGGATGGGCCAAATATAATGTCTGCTGTTATAGTTCTTTGACTTCGTCATGTCTACCACATCATTCACTCATTGGAGATAGCTATACCCTTTTCAAGACCTTGTCACCATCAAGATATATTACATCTTTGATATTTTAAACTTTATACCTCACTCTCTAACCACATTCTCCTATAAATCAGGATCCCACCCATCCTTACACTGATATAACTGCTTGTCGCTCCCATTCAGACCTTCATTCCCTAGGGGAAAGGAATTCATCCCTTGACTCCTCAAGCATTTATTGAGAGCGCGGAATGTAGGAGATAAAAATATTTATCTTATGATTGAGTAAATGGCCTTCTCCCCGTATTTCACTACATGCTTCCAGCACCCTGATCCTGCAAATCTCTACCCTTAAACCAGTCCCAAGACTTACCTCTTCAAGGCTTGTATCTGGACTGATGTCACCTCAGAGGAAAGTCACAGTACTATGCAGAAGCTGCCGTGACGAATTCTTCATCTGCAATTCCTTATGGACTCCTTGCCCAGTGTTGCTCAGTGGTCTTTTTGCCTTTTTTGTTTGTTTGTTTGTTTTTTGGCCAGCTCCCCTCTCATGCCCCACACTGGTGTTCTAAATCTAGCCTAGGATGGGTTTCCTTCATCCCTCAGACACAACAAGGGCCCCTTACTCGGGGCCGAGGGACTTGAGTTGATGAGGGCTCCCAGCCATGTTCACCAGCTCCACTTGATCCCCACCATTACAGTTTTGCTTTCCTTCACTCTCAGAAGCAGTAATATTCTTGGAAACCAGCCTCTCTGGGAGACCTACAGACACTATCCCCACCTGGGTTCTTCCTTGTCTCTCTATCTGCTCTTTTCTCTACATTTTTTCTATTGTAAAGTGAAAAAAAAATGCATTTCAATACTACCTACCTTTGTTAATTCTGTGACACTGGGAAGAGAATCTTTATCATATCTTCATATCTGCGCCTCAGTTATATTCTATGATAAATAGGAATAATAATAATACCACATTCGTTTTAAGTTTGCTGTGAAGATAACATGCAATCCCCCATTGGACATTTTAGCAACCACCTTTTGATTTCCAGTTACTATTGAGTAACAATGCACCCCAAACCTAGTGTTATAAAATCATAATCATTTTACTATGATCACGTATTTACTCACCTATAGATGAGTAAATTGAATAAAGCACAGCAAGTGAAACTTTTATTACCAAACTTTTTAAAGGTTATTAGTAATTATTTCTGTATTTCTCAGTAAATCCACTCCTCTAACATTATCAATGACCAACTAATCATCACATCTAGCTTTTAAGTATTTAACAGATTTGACTATTCCCTTTCATAAGCTGTGTTCATAGTTTTTCATTTGCCAAGTGATGACTCTTCTCCACAGGCTTCTCATTCATAACTTTAACAAGTATTTTTTGACTGCCTTTCTTTGCTGGGGAATATTGTGTGTGCTGTAGAGAGCAGTAATCAAGAGACAGATACCTTCCCTTCATTGAGCTTACATCTTAGTGGAATCCCATTATGTTACTTATGACAGCTTATCACTATTAATAGTTTTTCTATTGTTTCAGAAACTCATCTGTATTAGATAGGGCTCTCCAGAGAGACAGAGCTAATAGGATGTGTGTGCATACATGCATATATAAAGGCAGAGAGGGAAAGAGAACAAGTAAGAGAAAAATAAATTTGGTTTAAAGAATTCTTACACATTGTGGAGACAGTAAGTCCAAAATCTGCAGGGTAGACCAGCAGGCTGGAGACAAAGGAAAGAATTGATGTTGCAGTTCAGGTCCAAAGACAGTCTGCTGGCCGCATTCCCTCTTCTTCTAAAGAAGTCAGTCTTTTTTATTAAGGGCTTTGACTGGTTGAACACAGCTAACCCACTATGGATGATCTGCTTTATGTGTCTACTGATTTAAACGTGAATCTCCTAAAAAAAAAATACCTTCACAAAAACATCTAGAATAATGTTTGACCAAATATCTGGGTACCATGGCCTAACCAAGTTGGCACAAAAAAAATAATCCATCACAAACCCATCCTTTTTCCACTTGGCACCCATGTACATTTTCTTAAACCACGTTAATCTCCAAATAAAGATAACAAGGTCATACTTTTACACAACATGATACAACTAACCTGTATGTGGCAGAAAATGCATTAACCCTTTCCTCAGAAGGGTTGCAAAGTTCATGGTGATGTTTACTCTTCTCTTGGATATTCTATAACTTACATATTATGACGTAAAGTTAATGATACTTAAACACTATGATAGAAAGTCAATATATCTTTTGTTACATACCAAGGAGATAAGAAAGAGAAGAAAACAAAGATATCTACTATACACATACACAAATATTCTCATAAGAAAATAAGGAAGAAACACTTGACAGAGCCCTCGTTTCTGTAACTGGTCATGTGGTCATAGACGGATTTACAACTACATCCTTTCACTATCTATCCTGTATTTACTTTGCCTTTAGCTGGTAGCTGGTCATGGTTCTTTTCCTGTTGCAGTGATCCAAATGTTGACTTCTGAAGGATCTGGTCCATTAGTAGTCTTGCCTGAATGGAGTTGTTGTAAATTTCCACTGACTTTAATCACATGACAGGGATTTCCTGTATTCCAGACATAGTCTTTCTTATCTCTGTTGTGGAGTTGCAGTACTATTTTCCCTGGATAGTTAGGATCAATAACTCCAGCCAGCAAAGTAACTTCCTTTTTTGCCTGTTGATTTAGAAACAAAAGGAGCCCAAAGTGGCTGGGTGGCAGTCGTAACTTCCAGTTCAATGAAATCATTGCATTTCCTGGTGGAAACATTCCTCCCTTTGAACTAAGAATTCTAGTCAGCATAGCATAAGGTTACAGGAACTGGAAGCAAAAATTTTGCTAGTGGATCACTAGGGGTAATAGTGAGTGGTGCCATTCCCATTTCCACCCCTTGATTTCTAGACATATGAATCCTGGCTATGGGAGAAACAGCACCATGCATTGAATGTCAACTCAGAGCCTACACAGTTTCCTGAAAAACCTTTCTCCATCCCTGCAAGGTAAGGGCACCTAGCTGGCACTGTACCTGTGTTCAAAAGGCCATTCCACCATTCTACCAAGACAGCTGCTTCAGGATACTGGGAAAGGTAATAAGACCAAAAAGTTCCATAAGCATCAGCCCGCTGCCCGCATCACAGTCTTTGATCCTATTTTCCATTTTTTGTTGTAGTTTATGTCCTATTTTTACCATTTTAAAAAAAATTTGCAGTTGATGTCATTTGATAAATTCACCGCTTCAACACTTCATTAAGCTTTGTTGAATCCCAAGTAAATGGAACTAGGTCAGTTTAATCACAACAGGAAGACACCAAGTGTTTAGAACAATAGAGTTCACTGAGGTTTTTGTTTTTTGTTGTTTTTTTTTTTTTTTTTTAAATAGAAACAGTGCAATCTAGTCAGAAGACTTGACTTTAAATTTAATAACTAGGCAGCTTAAAGATCCTCCATTTTTACCATCTGTAAAAATATGGATTTTAAGGAATTGCTCCAATTCACCATACCATTTTGAATGCAAATTGGGTTTAAAAAATAAAATAAATTTAAAATCATAGAATACTCAGTTTCTTTTACATACTGTGAAATAGAATATATACAATTATAATCATCAATTTACATCACTTAAATAATTAAGTCACTTGCATTAGTCTAATTTTTTCATAAAAAGAAAATTATTGTGTAACCACAGATTTACTGACACACTATCTTTCTCCCAGGGTAAATTTAGTTTTAAAGGTCACATTCTCTAAACATTTCCTACAAACTCAATGCAGACTTTTATGAACCAAAGCACACTAATGGACCCTCCGATGTGAGCAAAAACAATCTGCAAACTGAGATTTGACCAAAGGGTGTGTGCAGTGTATACCTATAAATGCAGAGTAGGGAACATGAACTGCAAAATCAAATAAACTCACTGTGACTGAAAAAATGTTACATAAAGATTCACACAAAGACATTTTAGATGATCTTAAAGACTGGAGCACCTTTGCGTGGAAGGTTAGCCACAAATATTTTCCATTAAGCCCCCAAAAATGTGAGTGTGCACATGTGCAAACTAACACACAAGTGTCTAGAGACAGAGAGAGCATGAGTTAGAAAAGGACAAGAAACCATCTAATAAAAGTGGCAGACCTGTTTCCCTGTTAATAGAATAGCTAAAACAAAAATTACAAAATCTCTAAAAGACACCTTATTACTGTCCCTATTTCATAAGTGGCAATGAAGCATGACAGAGGAAAGGCTTGATGAAAACCACGCAGCCTATTAGTGCTGCAAAGGGAATTGAATTCAGGTCACCTAACTGCAAGCCCAAGATTTTATCCTAACACTAACACTTGTATATTATGAAAAATGCAATAAGAGAAAACCCCAAAGCTCACTGAACTAAAGTCAACAGCTGTTCTCCCGTCATTAGTTTAATGAGAAAATGTTACATTTCATAGGAAGTCTGTTTTCAAATTTCATATAGCATTTCCAGAAATCTGGCCTTCAGGCTTTATCTTTTCTTGCTCCACCAGGTGAAATAATGTGTCCCTGGGCCTGGTAGAAAGAGACCTCTGTCCTAACGCCTGCCTAGGCCTGGACTCTGCCCTCCATTTTTGCCTTAGCATGGATCAGCTTTCCTTGAAAATTAGCAAGATTCCAACACTAGCACTAGCAGGTGAGCAGCCAACCTACTACTTTGGAGCCTAACTTTGTGCATAACCTCTAGAAATTAAGTAGCTATTATAGATACAATTTGAAATAATGTATTCTATGGGCTTGCAAACATATTCAGAAGATAGAAATTGCAGAAGTATAACAGTGGAAAAACAGGCTTGATGTGTAGATTATTTGTGGTCCAGAGGATCCAATTTCCTGAGATACCTAGTGTGGGGTTGCTAGCATGGGGGAATTTTTCTGCAAATTCTAAAGAATATAGACTTCTTGGGGAAATGAGCAAAGCTTTGACTTGATGGATTTCATATAATAATATATCCCTAGAAAGCCCAAGTAAACATTTTGACATTTCTGGTGGCATCTTTTTCACACGTTGCCAATGGTTTTGATTTACTGAACTGTGTAGCTACTTAATCATGTTATTCTAGTTTTTACCACACTTACAATAATTCAATAATTCCTCTTATAAATATATTTTAGCAAATATGCTATATGCAAAAATGTGCAGATATTACTCTTGCCCACTAGAACTTACAATTTAACAAGGAAATTGATGTATATATGAATCATAATTTAAAACAGAATGCAATGATTTATTTGAGAAACTTTAACTGATTTCTAAAGTTGCCATTTTTCAATCAATTTTACATGTGTTCATATTATTAATCTCTCATGTTTAAACCAAAAATTAGTTTATAATTTTACCTTAGCTTTTAACTAAGAATGCTGCCCCTTTCAATTCAGTTAACTACAGACATGGCACATGAAATCTAACTCTTGAAAAGCTCAAATCTTGCAAGAGTCAGATAAAGAGTTTCTTTTTAGGTAAAGTACACATCAATGTAGAACTCTTTATATTCTTCACTGTTGAACACTTACTCTGAAATATTTCTCAGCATGGAACTTGAGTGGATAAAAATAACACAATTTGACTCACTACTTGGTAAACAGGGTCTTTTGAATAGAAACTGCCTGTTCAGTCAGAAGGGGCAAGTTCTCAATATACAGTAATTACTGCCAATGGAATGCCTTATTTGTTCCTAAAGTGTGTACTATTATGTATAGATAGCCTCAGTATCAAAATATATAGCGATCAACGAGTTTTGTTTCCTTACATTTCCTTTTTTTTTTTTTTTTTTTGAGACGGAGTCTCGCTCTGTCGCCCAGGCTGGATGGAGTGCAGTGGCGCAATCTCGGCTCACTGCAAGCTCCGCCTCCCGGGTTCACGCCATTCTCCTGCCTCAGCCTCCGGAGTAGCTGGGACTACAGGCGCCCGCCCCTGCGCCCGGCTAATTTTTTCTATTTTTAGTAGAGACGGGGTTTCACCATGGTCTCGATCTCCTGACCTTGTGATCCGCCCACCTCGGCCTCCCAAAGTGCTGGGATTACAGGCGTGAGCCACCACGCCCGGCCGTTTCCTTACATTTCGAAACATAAAAAAGTATTATATCTCACATTAAGAAGTCAATACACCATTACAACAATATAGTTATATGATTAAGTATTTCCTCCCATTCAATTATGAAACTCTCAGTTATAAAAAGGAGACTGTTGTATTAGTATGTATACAGCATCAATAAAACTGCTTAGCTCAGTATTTTAGGTAGCACCTTATACACCAGTGAGTATTTTTCTTTCATATCATACATGCTTACCACTTCCACATATAAATATTAAAATACAGTGATCAAAAACTCCAATTGTATGAATCTTTTAGCTTTCAAATAGCTAGTGGATGTTTTGTTGGTTTTCCAAATACAGACCCAAGACCACCTTCTTCCTTATTATTTTATTTTTCAATGTTGCTCACTTACACAATGAAGGAAAATAACAAACAATAATGAACTGATTAATGTTTCCCACTGAGCAGTACAAGCTCAGTTTGAATCTCTAGTAAAAATTGTTTTCCTTTCTTTTGTTTTTTCTTTACTTTCACAAACATTAAGGACTGTTTTAGGCTTTGCTAGTTGATTATTCAAAACCTACATTTGCCAACTGGTGTTTTTATACCTTCAGGCTTAAGTGAAAATGAGACAAGAAATCTCAGTTGGATTTTCCTACGTTGTTATTATATTTTAATGTAAATTATTGTTACTGAAGTTATACACAAAGCCTAAACCATTAATTTTTAGTACTATAGAGTTGCTTTTAATGTTAGTTACCTTGTAAAATAATGTAACATGTCTATTTACCTAAAAAGTCTCATTTTCTATAGCTAACATCAACCATTTAATTGCATAATAAAACCCATTACCCCTGTGAAATGTTTTACCTCCAAAGAGATTGGACACATTCTTAGACTACTTTTTTTTTTTTTTGGTGGGGTCAGCAAAGATTGGCAGGAAGTCTTTTCTATACCATCAGAATTTTTTTTCTTTTCTTTTCTTTTTTTTTTTTTTTTTTTTTTTTTTTTTGAGATTAGCTCTCACATGGTGACCTAGGTTGGAATGTAGTGGCATGATTACATCTCGTTTCAGCCTCTACCACCTGGGCTCAAGCCCGATTTTCCCACCACAGCTTCCTAAGGAGCTGGGGCCACAGGTGTGCACCACCACTCCTTGCTAATTAAAATTTTTTTTTTCTTTTAGAGATCTTTTACATATAGGGTCTCACTATGTTGCCCATGCCAGTCTTGAACTCCTAGGCTCAAACAATCCACCTGCCTCAGTCTCCCCAAGTGTTGCGATGACAGTTGTGAGCCACCAAGCCAAGCCAATCAGAAAATATTTAATGAGCACTAAATTCATGATAAGTAATGGGGTTTTTATAAAGAAAAAATGTGATTAATGTCCTCAAGTGATCAACAGCTGGATGCAGGACTGCTTACATAATTCGTAGGCCCAGTGCCAAGTGAAAATTCAGGACCCATTGTTCAAAAATTATTAAGAATTTCAGACACAACTGCAGAGCATTAAATCAAGTGTGGGGTTCTTCTGAACAAGGAGTCCTGGGTAACTGCACAGGTCACATGCCCTTGAAGCCCACCTTGGCTCAATGACTAAATAGTAGCAAGGAGGAGATTTTGTAAGGGGATATCACCAAATAGGTATCAGAAAGATGACCTTTAAAATCTCTTCCAAAGACAAAAGGAAATTTAAGATTCTAGGAAATCTGTGCAAGACAAATGAAACAAATACACATGATAAGATAAATATCAAAGCCAAAGATCTGTAACAAAACAGGAGCTATCTTAAGACAGCTGAAAGACAACCTTACAACAGGTCTTCTGATGTGAAGTACCAAATAACAATTTGTGGGGAAAAGCAGTAATAGATCAGAAAGAGGAAGGAACATTCTTGGCTGGAGTGGGCAGGAAATGCTCTCTGGAGTAAGTGAGACCTGGCCTTGCTCTTGACTGAGAAGTTAGATTTAGCAAAGCTCACATTGATTTGACACGTAACATGGCTTTTGTAACTGGCAATGATTTTTGTTTCCTAAATTAAAATGCTTTATAAAATCCCTAAAATATTTGAATAAGTCATAAGTCCATAAGTTTCCTAGATAGAAATTTTAAAATATTAAACTATATGAAGTAAATATGAAGCAAAATTTTATCACGAGTTCAGTGAAGCTTCTAATTATATAAACACTCCATAAAAAATAAGTGTTTTATACCTAGAGGCCTAGTTTGAGCCAATAGATGCTTATAGAATTTTTCAGATCAAATTTACCAGTTCTTATCTTTAGATATATAAAATATAAAATACAGATATCATTTGCTTTTTTCCCAGTATGTTCACTACTGTTTAATATTTATCAAGCAGAATTAGCATTGCATTCCATCTCCTGTCCTTTGAGTATACATTCTCCTAGATTTGTGTATTTTTTTTAAGTGAGAATCTTACTAACACAAAACATCTGAAAATATCTAATGAAACTTTTCCTTTTCCAGCCAGCAATGCTAACACTCTCTGTAGGTGGTGCTGAAAGCTTAAATAGTGGTGTGCCTTAAATGTTTAAAAATGGGCTTCAGGATGGTGTGTGGGAAATGGGGCAGAGTCCTAATTTTAGCATTTGCTGATATTTATGTCGTCAAAACGTCCACCAAAGAGTATAAGAGAAATCTCTCTTCTATCTTTGTAACTTGTCTGTACCTATAAAACTACTCTATTGTAAGATTCAAATTTAAAAATAAAATAAAAACCTCTTATCATGGCCAATTTCAAGCTATCAATTGGACATCACAGAGCACAGAGGTAAGATGGGCACAGATGAGCAAAATCAGCTCTTCAGATGAGAGGAAAGAACTTAAATGATGAAGCAGGCCCAAAAGTATGTAAAAGGCATTGGTCCCAACACTGCCAGGATGGATGCAGCAAGAGGAGACTGTAAACATGGGGCCAAGGTAATACGCAGAGCCTGCAACTTAAAGGAACATGGTGTAAAGGTTATCCCGGTCACTGCTGGTTCACTGGGATTCAGAACCACAGAGTTTTCCAGCTTTTCTTTAGAAGGATTTGGAGAATTCATCACAGAATCCCAGGATTCTTCACCAGTCATCTCTTCCAGAGCTTCCCCAGCTTCTCTAAAGTAAGAATCAACCAAAGCATTTGCTAACAAAAACAACAACAACAACAACAAAATTGTTGGACCTCCAGTCCAGAACTGCTGAATCAGCTTCCAGGGAAGAAGCTTGGAAACCCCAGAAAATTCTCATCACTAGGAAAGGTTGGAAAACACTAGCCAGCTCAACCTCCTGGTAACAAAGGAATCTCCCTCACACCGTGCACAACATGTACCAGCCATGTGTTCTACGTTGGTCAAAAACCTGCCAATGAAGATGGTCAGCAGCATATAACTGTGGACAGAGCTGGTTGAAATCCTTTCTTGACTGTTCACCAGCCCCACGTGACTTTGAAAAATTCACTGTGCCTGTCTGAGTTTGGTTCCCCTTATCTGCAAAATGGAGGTAGTAATTGCAACTACATGGCATTGTTTTGCTGAGCAAACAAGATGCCATATGTAATGCACCTAGTACAGGGCTGGCACCAAAGCATCAAGCATATAGCAGCTAATGCAATTTAGACAACGATTATCAACCTTGCCGGCATGTACACATCACCTAGGAGGTTTTTAAAATCCCAAGGTCCTAGCTACATGCTAGCCAAAGTAAGTTAGAGTCTCTGAGGATGAGATCCAGGCATCAATATTTTAAGGAAAATTGAATAACCAGCAAACAAATTTGAAAGACTGCCCAACTCAGCAGCTGGAAAGCCATAATGATTACCTTGTACTTCCTTTTGAAGAGGCACAGCTACAACAGTCATCATTGGTATTATCAAAGAGTATATTTTAAGCACCCACTATGTGCAAGATAAAAAGTCCCTTTTCTGGAAGATCTTTGAAACACCAAGAAGGCTACTACGTGGATATCCTCTTTGCTTAGGCTTCATGGGTATATTTTCTACTTTTTTACAGTTTCAAGTTGTTAGATGACTTCTTGTCACATTTGTGTTGTCGATGGTGAGTTGCCAGCAGAGCATTATCTCAAGAGAAATCACTGAATACAGCTTTGCTTGATGCAGGTAGCTAAAGGAAAGAGAGAAACAGTCTGAATAATTAGAAGGAAAAAGGCAAGAATGGGACTCCCTAAGGAAAGAGCTCCTGTCAGAGCCAATGGAAGCAGATGCTCCAACAAAACAAGGCTCAGGAGGACAAAGCAGGAACCTTTTCCTGTGTGACAAGGGAAGGGTCAAGAGGACCAATTCCATTTAGAATCATTAACACCCAATAAGTGATCAAAGGTATTATTCCAATTTTACCTGTCCCTAAATCTTGAGAAACTTAAGACATGGCCTGTGATTAATCAGCATGATAATCATAATTATGGCTAAATGGAAATTAAGACGTTTTATTTCTATCCGTTTTACTGAAAGCTTGTCCCTGCTTTGCCTATATGAGGCCAGTTCAATCCTCTGTGAACAGGAAATTGAAAGCTTGTTTCATTTCCTTTACACCATCAGAGTCTGAATCAAAAGGCAACCTGCCATTATGTTTAAGTTAGAGTGATAATAATTAGAGTGGCCTAGAATTCCCCACCAACTATTTTATCTTAAGAAACACAGGTTTACACTCTTGCTGTCTGCCTAGCTGTCAATCCATATACAGGAGACACTATAATTATAAATTAACTTGGTGACTCCTTCAAAATGGTATCGATTCAAAGATATATCGGTTGACAACCTACCCTCAGAGGAGAAAGGACCTGCTGCCATTCACAGAGTAAATAAACACTTTCTAGGTCCGGGCGCTGATGTTTCCTGAGACCTCTGAGAACCCAGCTTCTGACAAAGCTGTTACCGTATTTAAGTGCCCTGTAATTATGAAGTGATTATTTTAGTTTTGTTGTTTCATGAATTTTACTTGTTTTCACATATAAGCAATAGATTTTTTTCTCTATTTCCAGAAGAAAATAATATTTTACAGTATGAGAGAAACACTCATATAAAGTACAATAGTTTTTGATTTGGGCCACTGTTTGCAAGGACAAATTAAAGCATAGCAACAGGAATATTGGAATAGATAAATAATTTGAAACGGCCGGGCGCGGTGGCTCACGCCTGTAATTCCAGCACTTTGGAAGGCCGAGACGGGCGGATCACAAGGTCAGGAGATCGAGATCATCCTGGCTAACATGGAGAAACTCCGTCTCTCCTAAAAAATACCAAAAAAACTAGCCGGGCTAGGTGGTGGGTGCCTGTAGTCCCAGCTACTCGGGAGGCTGAGGCAGGAGAATGGCGTAAACCCGGGGAGGTGGAGCTTGCAGTGAGCTGAGATCCGGCCACTGCACTCCAGCCTGGGCAACAGAGCGAGACTCCGTCTCAAAAAAAAAAAAAGAAAAAAAAGAAATAATTTGAATCAATAACAAAGAAACAGGAGACAGAGTAGGGGAAGAAGGGAGAAAGCTTTAGTGCCCTGATTTGCTCACATTTCATAGGAACAAATTACTTAAAACTGATAAATCAAGTAACTGCAGCACATTTTTTAAACTTTTTTTGAGTTTCCAGGGTACATGTGTAGGTTTGCTATATAGGTAAACTGAGTGTCATGGGTAATTGGCATACATATATCTTAACGTCATAATTGCAGGCTTTGATTTCCGAAATGTTAAAAAAAAAAGTTTCAGTTCACTTAAAGTTAATTACTTCATGGATGTTTCTCTTCTTGGAGATATATATATACACACACATATATGTATACACACATATACTATTATGTAATTTACTGATATTAATGTAGGTTATATATTATATAAAAAAGATAATTTGTATGTGTTATATATAAACATATATTATTATTGTTTATATGTAATTATATTTATTCACATTTATAGATGCATACATATATACACATATTCTTATATATACACATCATCTATGCAATCACATATGTGAAAAAAAAATCAACTACTTATTTTGAAGTCCCATTCTAAAGCTTAATCTACTCTTCCGGTGCATGAAAACTCCACAAATATTATTCTTCCACTTTTCTAAATTTATTTGATTATCACGTTTTGCTTGTTGTTATTAACACGGTTTCCAAAATAACACCAGTTATAGCCAACTAAAATTTTAGAATGTCAATTCTATTTCTATATTCAGTGATGTGATTTATTGTTTTTGTATCAAATAATTAACATATATACTGAGAAAACGTAAGATTGATGTTAAAAACAAAACAGAACAAGTGCCTTACTAACAGTGCAGCAGCATTTCTTCTACTCCTGTTGTCTTGTGATTTGTACTTAATTGTTTCAACAAACTAGAATATTGTCATCCTTAAGGTAACAATGCATAAAGGAAAATATCTCCAGGAAACATGAAAAGGTCAAAATAAAGAGATAATAAACTACAAAATAAAATGGCATTTATCCTATTGTTACAACAGAATAAATATATATATTTACTAGAAATATCAAGAATGACCTTTTTTATCAGTAGAAAGTTTTAAAAGTAGCTGCTATATTTCATGGCTAAAACAACCATCTCTTGAAACAAATGGTCTGAGATAAATAACTGAATAAGATATATTAAAAGACAAAGGTTAGCCTTTAAAATTAGAATCATAATGATTATCTAATTCTAATGCTAAGTAATTAGAGCAGTTGAATTAGAAAATGTCTCAAATGTTATTTTGAAGTGATATCTGCAAGCTTCAGTAGGTCAAGTACACTATTCTTTGAGATAAAAATCACCACTAATTTGTCAACTTCCTGCACCTTAAATTGACATCAGGGATTTGGGGCCAGCCCAGAGGTAATATTTTAAAATATTTGCCAGTTTATTACATAAAGATGCTCATCTACATGTCTTTTTTTTTTTTTTAATTTTTCTTCTCTTTTTCCCCTCATCTTTTCTTTTCTGGTCATATTACTTGAATCCATGCTCTTTCCTTCTAAGGATTCGTTTTATAGCATTGGCTTCAGATGATTTTCAAAAACTACTGCTATTTTACTAATTTAATGCCTGAATACACAATTAATTAAAATGCTGCTATTCATTTTCTCCACATAAAGAAGTTATTATTAAGCATAAGACAGACTTTTTTGAAAGTTTCAAAAGACAACTCTTGCACTTCTCAATTCAACGGCCTTGCAGCTTACACCTACACTGCACTGGTTGTGGTGCTGGGCTCTGAAGATAGAAACCTTTCTAGTCACAAGAAACCCCCTCTATCTAGTTGGCAATTCAAATAAGTAAACAGCAAAAATTGAAGTATGGTATAATAAACGCAGAACTAGAATTATTTTTCTTTTTTAGCTTAAAACAAAACACATTTATCATCTTACAGTTCTACAGATCACATGTCTGAAATGGGTCTCACCGAACTAAAATCAAGGTGTTAAAAGGGTTGTGTTTCTTCTACAGGCTCTGGGAGAGAATCCATCTCTCTGCCTTTTCTATCTTCAAGAGATTGACTGTGTTTCTTCTGAGGCTCATGGCCTCTTTGCAAATTCAAAGCCAGAAATTGTAATATTCTGGCCTCTGCTTTCATCATCACATCACATCTCTTTCCCTGACTCTGTTTCTCCTACCTTCCTCTTCGAGGCCCTCTGTGATTACATTATAAGGACCCCTGTGATTACATTGAGACTACCAGATAAACTAATCTTCCTATTCTAAAGTCAGCTCATTAGCGACCTTAATTCCAGGAGCAACCGGAATTCCACCTTGCCATGTGACCTAATACATTCACAGTTGTCAGGAATTGGGAAGTGAACATCTTGGGAGTGGGTAGTGAGAAGACATTCTTCTGCCTACTGCTCTTTCACACGCCATACAAGGCCCTTCCCCATGTAGACTCAAACTGTCTTTCTGGTCTTAACTCCCACCACACACGTATCGGTAACATTGCTGCACAACAAGTTACCCTAAAGTTTAGTGACTTAAAATAACATGTATTATCTTGCCATTTCTGTTGGTTGGGAATCCAGGAATGGCTTAATTGGGTTCTCTAGCTCAGCATCTCTCTCAAGGCTATATTCAAAATGTCACCTGCGGCTGCTTTCCTCTCAAAACTCAACTGAAAAAGAATCTGCTTTCAAGCTCACTCACACGATTGTTGGCAGGATGTCAACATGATGATGAGAGTAGCCTCCCTGGCTATTGACTGGAGGCTACTCTCAGTTATTTTCCACATGGGTTTCTCCATACGGCAGCTCACAACTTGGCATCTGGCTTCAACAGAGCAAGAAGCAAGAAGAGTCAGAGAGAGAATGCAAGCAATAATGAAGTCATTCTTTGGTAACCTCATCTCATCACTTTTGCTGCATCATACATTAGAAGTGAGGCCTGCCCACACTCTAGAGAAGGGGATTGTACAAGGGCATGAAAACCAAAAAGTGGTAGCATGGGGCCATGTGAGAAGCTGCCTAGTGCATCCCAATATGTACCCTGTGCTCTCACCTCACAAGTCAACCAATGTTCCCCAAGAAAGAAAAAAAGTGCTTTGCAACCC
Source organism: Macaca fascicularis (assembly GCF_037993035.2). Taxonomy (NCBI): domain Eukaryota; kingdom Metazoa; phylum Chordata; class Mammalia; order Primates; family Cercopithecidae; genus Macaca; species Macaca fascicularis. The sequence goes on along the minus strand of NC_088380.1, from coordinate 87,848,736 downwards.
ATCTTCTCTGTGTTCATTCATTCACTCATTCAAAAATATCTATTTGACTCCTATTGAGCAACACTAGAACCCTGCTCAAGATACCATGAATCAGAGGGGGAAGTGGTTAGCACTGTCTGGGAGGGTTTCCCACTGGAACGGAACTCTGCATTGAGTTTTGAAGAATTAGGAATAGTTCACAAGGGGAGCAAGAGATGAAACTCGAGTCTGAGCAAATGGGCAAAGAATGAAGATTATAGATCACAATGTTGTGTTTCAGGGAACTGTAAAAGTTTCTGCAATAGTGGAGTGTAATTATTGAGCATGTAATGAGGGTATGAGGAAAATGGAACTGTGGGATGTGATGCTGGAGTGATACCCTGGGGCAAGATGAAAGGTCATGGTACAGGGCTTGGGCTTATGAGGTTGAGATGGCAGTGAAGGGTTCCAATTGTGAGATTAATATTTTGGATTGATGGCTTCGGCAGCCAGTGTGACAGGGAGTGGAAGATGCAAGAAAAGTAACAGACTGAACAGTTAAGAGGCTATTCCGGTGGCCAAAGCAAGCCTTTACCAGGTCATGAGAAAGACAGTGGCACTGGTAATACAGGAGTCGATTTCATTAAGATCAAAATCCAATGCTTCGTGAAATTCAGAAGTATGCTATGTGATTCCATTACTCTCAAGTGTTCTGGGTTTTCCGCAGTCATCATGTTGCATGTGGATTCCTAAGGAAAGAAGCACTAGAAAGCAAGTCCAGAGCAAAGAAAGATTCAAACACTGATAGACACTCGACTTATAGGGTTCAAGGAAACCCTTAAATTTTTTGTGTGTGCATATTTCTAAGGGGGTCGATACTTGCATAAAATTCTCAAGGCATCTACGATATAAAAACGGTGCGAATCACTATTCTATATACAAACTATTCTCGTCTAGTCTAGTGTTATTTAAAATGCCTCAAAACATTTTTTAAATGTCTTTTGCCACTCATCACCTAATGACCAGACTACAATTTTTAATGGATTCTGGACTTTATGTTGTAAACCATTAGTTGTTCTTGCTTACATGGTTGAGTACTTTGAGGCTAGATCTGAATATTTCTTAAGTGTTAATAAATGGAAGTAAAGATAACTATTCATTATAACACTACTAAGACTTTGCTTCTTGTAAATGGATGGGAAGTGGGAATATGACTTTGTCTGGAAAAAATAACTTTCATAAAGCCTCTTGTTCAAGTACCTATTTCCTGGAAATGAATTGTTCCATATTTTGGAGACATAATCCAATGGAACATACTTCCCTGGGAGGTTAAGTGTTCTATTTTCTAATGTGAAGAACAGTTTAAAACTGCCAGTGTAAAAAGAGTGGGTAAAACTTTAGCATTTCTCCCCTTGTTTAGTGATAACTTTTGATATTCTCTACCCTGTGTGAATACAATCTCACCACAACAGTCCTCACACATACTTTCAAGTTCAGCCTATCTTACACTTCACCAACTTACACGCAAGAGGACCCTGGGTGATTACCATTATATATAAAATAAATACAAAAGGAAAATATCTTCAACATAGTGAAAATGCTTGAAAAAAGCATGACAAGAAAATGAGGTGCTTAGACAGCCCCATGGATCTAGTAATGAGATAGCATTTTAAGACTGTTAGCGATGTTCAAAGATTTTTGTCCTTCATCGGTCTCTGCCAAGGGACATAGCTATAAACATTTAATTATAAAGCTACATGGAGCAAAGAGAGACAGCCTGGGAAGTCTGCATACTGCTAGTAAGATGTGGCATAATTCACTTGAAAATAAAGAATGTTAGAGACTATTAGAAGTGTGCCACTGGTTTTTGAGAAAATTACTAAGAGACATTTCAGAAAACAGTGATTTTTCTGCATTATTCATAAAATCTCAGATAAAAGGAGTGCCAAGGAATGATAATATGGGTTTGGAAATTCTGTATTATCTATTATAAACCTAACTACAATTTCAAGAGGGTAGTGGATAACTCTTCTATATCTCTGATCATTTGCAGAGCTTAGCACAGTATCCAGCGTGTGTGATGTCTGCGTGAATAAATTAAGAACAAATGCTTGAAAACAAACTAGCAGCTGATAGAGATAATATTTGAAATAAAGGTGTTATTCGGGAAAATAGAACCCTATGACTCTGTCACATTAAAATGCTACAATTATATAACACTATTTCAAAGATAACACCCATCCAATAAATATTCTGCTCTGTAAAGAAATGCCTACACTAAGCACAGAGGCAAATCTACCATTGGATAATGAAGCATAGTTTTAGGTCTTTTTTGACTGCACAGGCTCCTTTCACAGCCCTTCCAGGAGGTGGAAAGGGTTTCTAACAGTGTGTTTGCATGGTCATTTGTACTTCTTATACTTACAGTTTTAAGGTGGTTCTCACATAATTACTTACCTCTTTCTATTCCTCCTTCCACTGTCTCTACTCTCCCTGCATGTGGGTGGCATTAGAGAGGTTGTGGAGATTTGGGGGATCCTATTAAGGGGAAGTTGAGTTGAAGATATGGTTAGCTTGGATTTAATGAGATATATTATACAGTTCCTTCCAATCATTTCCATGTATGGTTAAATTATTGATGGACATCCCAGTGTAGAAATGAATTTCAGGAGTACTTCTACCCCTAGCTACACCAGCTCACCCAGCTTCACAACACATATTTGCAGGGACAGAGACCTAATCAGGATATAAACTTGTATGCAAATGCCTGGCAGATAGTACATAGTAGCAGAAGAGAAAGCAGGTTAAAAATGAATGGGACCAGGGAAAATTCTCCCAAATAGTTTAACTTACATTCCGAAGACACTTGATAGAAGTCTTCCTAAACTTGACAGAAACCCTAAAGCTGTACGTAACATTATCAATAAGGAACTGTGAAGCTGAAAAAGCATTTCCAAATTACCATCAATAGGCTGGGAGCAGTGGCTCATGCTGGTAATCCCAATACTCTGGGAGGCTGAGGCAGGCGAATCACTTGAGGTCAGGAGTTCGAGATCAGCCTGGCCAATATGGCAAAACCCCATCTCTACTAAACATACAAGTTGTTAGTTGGGTGTGGTGGCACATGACTATAATCCCAGCTACTCGGAGGCTGAGGCAGGAGAATCGCTTGAACCCAGGAGGCAGAGGTTGCAGTGAGCCAAGATCACCCCACTGCCCTCCAGCTTGGGTGACAAAGTGAGACTCCATCTCAAAAAAAAAAAAAAAAGAAGAAAAGAAAAGAAAACGAAAAGAAAACAAAATTATCAATTTTTATCAAAATTTACCATGTTTGACAAGAGACTAAACTCTATTGTGTCTACAGAAAGTGATTTTTAAAAATGATTTTCGTAGAAGAGGTGATCAAGGAGTAAGCAGACAATATTACAGGAAAACATCATTAGAGAAAGTTAATTACTACAGCACTATTTTTGAATTTTATGTTGTTTGTGGTATCTGATGTATTTTAAAGTATTGTTGGCTTAGATTTGTTTTCTTAAAGATGGCCCCCACATTTATATGTTTCAAACACTATAAAACCCAAGTGAGGCTGTGATTAGATAAAACAGTCCGTGGCCTTGTTGTAAATTAGTTGTTGGTGAGATAGTGAAGGTTTTGCTTGGGTCATGTGATAGAGTTTGGATTACAAAAACATTATCATCATAGTTACTTGTGATGAAGTCTCTGAGAAGCAGGGATTCTCTTTAAGAGAATGCACTGTCTAAACTCATCAAATATTGAAAAGTTGCTTTTAAGGTATTTCTAAGACTATACCACTGAATATTTTGTCTTTAAGTAGTTTTACTTCTGCCTTTACATTTTTAAATAGTAACTACATGTATTTGTTTAGCACTGGCCATGTTTCCAAAGTGTTTTTTCATATTCTAGATTATAGTTTCTTGGTGGCAGTAATGGATCTTATTTCAAAATAGTAGCTTAGTGCCTGGTACCGGGTAGGTGTCCCATAAATTGTTGTTCAGCAAATCAATGACTACATTTAATTGTCCAGAAAATTTTAAATTTCAGATTATTGTCAGATTACCTATGAGAAAACAGATGCAGAATGTTTGCCCCAATTCACCTAAATAACAAGTGAACAGGATTTAAAATTTCAAAAAGTAGGTGTTTCATACTGTATTGATAGCATCCCACAACAGCAAATAAAACCCTCAACCCTCCTCTACATAGGCTATTTCAAAAGAAACTCACTTAATACTAATAGACAAAGAAATTATTGTCGTAAAACATTTTAGGTAAGGCATGTTTGTAACAAATGCCATTAGAACTGATAGTAGCAGCATATCCTGGTGTTAGACAAATTATTTCAGCATTACATTCATGTGGATATATATTCATTAAATTTAAATTTTATTAACTTGAGGACTATAAGTTTGAAAATGAAAGCATTTCTAACCATCTGAATTTTCTCTTCACTTGGAAAAGCATTTATCCAGTTGACATACAGTTTTATACTTCCAGCAATTAAATCCAACATTTAATATTGCCAATCCCTGTTAGAAGATAACTATTGTCCTTTACTAGACTCGAATGACCACTTATTTTCTACCAAATAGCAGACATTAATGGAATTGACTCACCCAGTCAACTGTGCTGAATCGTTTAAATGGACAAGGGCATCTGTGCAGGCAAAGAAAGAGTCTATTTTGTAGACCTTTGATAATGCCTGGCATCTTATAAAACATTCACAGAATTCAGAATTTTTGAAATAACAATTGGAATACTTCTTTTCCTAAGGAAAACAAAAATGCAAGGAAGTCCTCTACCAAGGGCCACTAGGTAATTCTTGGCAAATACTTGTTCCAAAACACTCTGATGAAGCCAAAAATTCTTCGTCTCCCAATAGTTGAACATATTGAGAGAACGAAAAGAAGATGGCTTTTCCAATTTTGGCTACAATATCTCAGTTCTTCTTAAAGAAAATTAGAATCAAAAGAGCATCGAAAGGAAATTCTAAAATCAACTCAATTCTTTCACAGTGCAGCCCTGCCTGCAGAGAGACAGCCTTAAGGAGCCACAGACAACAGACCCTATGTGCTTCCTGACAAGGAGGAAGACTACAGAACTGCTCCAGGAGGGAGTAGTCATACTGCGATTTGCCACTCAAAAACACAGCTTGCTTATTCACTCAGCTGTGCACCAGGTTTCAGGTTTGAGTTTTAGGGAAAACCAAAAATTCAAGAGTAGCAACAGATGCTCCTCATCTTGAAGTTTCTGCCCACATGCTGCCACTTGAGTCAAGGAAAGAAGCAGCTAATTCAGCAAGGCTGGGGAATTGAGAGTTTGATGTGGGGCTATAATATAGTTGCTAATACATCAGATCCCCATCCCTGCATTTATACCGATGCCAAACCCCAACAGTCTTTGAGCATTCCCCGAAAAGACATTGCTGGCAATAGCATCAAGCTCTGCAAGGGGAGCACCAAATCTACAAAGTGCACACCTCTAGTAAAGAGCAAGTTTAAAATCTTTTCTTGGGTAGCGGTGGTGGTGGGAGGATGGCAGTATATTTGATGGCGCGTTTGATGTTGGTCATATGGAAAAATGAAAGAACCACAGAGAAAACTGTTTATTCCTTGCTTACAGAGAAAAACTTTCTGTCCTATCCAAAGGGATAAGTGGTTTCTATCCTCCACTAAGAGGTTGAATGAGCCAGATAAAGAGGTAAGCCAAGATTATGTTTTATGCAAGCGACACACCATGAAGAAAGCAGAGTACAGAGAGTTATATAGAAACTGACTAATCTAAAAGTGGTCTCATGAACATGAATCTGTCAAAACCTAGGGTCCCAGCTTCTGTTAATCCTTTCTGTTTACTCCCATCTGTCTCCCTCCCTTTTATTCCCACTGCCAAATAATAATATTTATAATCCAAATATTTCAATACTTGAATCTGAATTGTCTGTTTCTAAGGATGTCATGAGTCAGATTCTTAAATTATTAAAACATGTACACCTCCAGACCCCATGTAGCAGATACTGTGGCCAGCTCACTCAGCAATCATTCCAAACCTCTTTTAGTCTGCCTTCCTGTCTGCATTGGCTTGAAGGCTAAAAACAAGATTTCCCATACTCTTTAGCTGCTAGGATTCCAGACATAATTTAGATCTGCCAATTGGTATACTCCCAGAAAACTGAATCTAAGCTGAATTCCATAGAAGGAGACGAGCAGAGCGTATGACATGCATCTTTCTGGTGCAAATAGTGGCATGGGTTTTATGAGGCTGGAGTTGACAGTTGTGGCTGTGGTTTCTTGATTCAACAGGTTCTTGAAACAATCATCTGTTATTCCCTTTGTAATCAAGCTCTGCTGCACGGTTAGAAAAATCATTCCAGAAAGTCTCTGTTTTATCAGGTTTGCCGATGATTACGCAAGCCACAATAGACCCTTGAATTAAAACCAGCTAGAATGGATTTTATGTTCTGCAGCTAAAAACCTGACTATTACTCTCTTTCTCCATTTTATAGTAGGACCTAGAAACAAGGGGAGAGGGACAAGTCAATGCTGTGAGAAGAAACCAGTCTATTCAACTATACTTCTTTCTCTCAGACACCCTATTCATGTTTCCTAGAAATTTACAGCTGGATGAATTTACAAAACTGTGAGTGTCACTATTTTAATTTCTAAATTAGATGTACTAAGTTCATAAAAATCTATTATTCAAGCTACCAGGTCACATTGATTCAGAGAAATGTTCTATCCATAAAAGAATCATACTTTTATGTAGCATCGACAAAACATTTAATAGATTTTTATCCAAGTAGTTCACTCAGGACACCGGTTGTTAGAAGGGCTGCCAGAACCATTGCTTTTCCCATGTGCTAAAAATTTATTCTTGTATTCTAGGTCACTTGTAGACTTCTTTTTAGGGTTTTAGGAGCTATTCTATTTGGAGAACTATAAACAATATTATTTTAATCAAAATTATTCTATATTATTGGAATTTTGCTTGAATATATTACAGGAAAGAGGTCTTGATCCAGACTCAAAGAGAAGGTTCTTGTATCTCACTCAAGAAAGAATTCAGGGCGATTCCACAGGGTAAAGTAAAAGTAAGTTTTTGAGGAAAGTAAAGGAATAAAGTAATGGCTACTTCATAGATAGAGCAGCCCTGAAGGCTGCTGGTTGCCCATTTTTATGGTTATTCCTTGATGATATGATAAACAGGAGTGGATTATTCATGCTCCCCCTTTTTAGACCATATAGGGTAACTTTGTGACATTGCCATGGCATTTGTAATCTGTCATGGTGCTGGTGGGAGTGTAGCAGTGAGGACAACCAGAGGTCACTCTAATGGCCATGTTGGTTTTGGTGGGTTGTGGCTGGCTTCTTTACTGCAATCTGTTTTATCAGCAAGATCTTTATGACCTGTATTTTGTGCCAAGCTCCTATCTCATCCTGTGACTTCGAATGTCTTAACCGTATGAGAATGAAGGCCAGCCTCATTTTATCCAGCCCTATTCAGGATGGAGTTGCTCTGGTTTACATGCCTCTGACAAATATACAGAAGCACCCATCACACATGAACAAAAGTTATTGTATAGAATGAAATAAAAGTATTTGGAAAATCTTGCCTGAGAATTACCCTTTCTACCCCGATTCTCATTAATCACCCAGTAAGGAAACTACAAGGAGAGTCCCAGGTTACCATACTGATTAAAATTCTCGCTGTCTAGGTTATCTCATTCCTTCAACATGTGGTCCATTCTAACTTAGAACTGTGCTTCTGGTACATGCTAACAGTGATGAGAGACAGTTAACATATAATCAGAGAAATCCAAAATTTGAATAGTGCAATTTTTAAAAATAAGGATAAACTTTAATTTAAAAAAGAAATACATAGAACTGTTAATGCAAAAAGAGGTTTTTCCTTGTGAAAAAGGTAAAATCATTGCACACACACTGAAAGATCTTTCTTTTTTTTTTTCTGTCTGTTCTAATACATATTTCCAAAGCACACAGTGATATTTATTGGGTCAAAAATTATTGGTATCTCTGAAAATAAAACTTTTAAGAAACATTTATAGAGATTATATAAGAATAAATTAGAAACAAAAATAAATGGATCGACCATTTCTCTAAGCATATTTTATTAGCTGACAGGTTGTCTATTAAATAACCTAACCATATAGAAGTAATGGAAATAAAATCCCGAAACGGTCTTTTGATACAATACAGAGAAATGAGAGCCTAAAACACATTGCCTCAGTAAAAGTTACAAAACTGAAAAAGGATCAGAATGAAATTCAAAGAGTAAAATCTTTGAAGGAGACAATAAGGTCAAAGTCTTCTGATCCCATACTAAAACTACTGATTTTTATTTTATTTTATTTTTTCCTTTTTTGAGATGGAGTTTTGCTCTTGTCGCCTAGAGTGGAGTGCAATGTCATGATCTTAGCTCACCACAATCTCTGCCTCCCGGGTTCAAGTGATTCTCCTGCTTCAGTCTCCCGAGTAGCTGGGATTAGAGGCATGCCCCACCACGGCTGGCTAATTTTGTATTTTTAGTAGAGATGGGGTTTCACCGTGTTGTTCAGGCCAGTCTCAAACTCCTGACCTCAAATGATCCACCCATCTCGGCTGCCCAAAGTGCTGGGATTACAAGCGTGAGCCACCTTGCCCAGTCAAAACTACTGATTTTTCATCAGCCATTTAGTCAGTAATTATGCCACGCCAGTTTCTCTGCTCAGCAATTGTTAACAGAATACAATGTTAATCACCATAACATAATTTTGAGTGTTTACAATGTTCTGGACTTTGATGGGTACTATAGACACATAATTTCATTAAATCCTCACAATGACCTCAAGATGCAAGTACAATTATTATCTCCATTTGCATCCGAAAGAGTTGAAAAGAAGATAGTTTAAGGAAATTTCCAAAGGTCGAAGAAGTGGGATTTGAATCAGGTTTTCTATTTCAGACTTGGTACTATTAACTTGTACACAATACTGATTTTTTCACAGCCTTCTCTTAGGCCTAAAACTCATCTTAGCAAATAGGCACATTCCTCTATGTGACTGTCCTCCCATATGTCAGGGTACAAAGGAACATGTTCAACCACCAAACAGGTGAAAACTGAACTGGGAATCCACAGTGTTTCAGTTAGGACATTTATATTGCAAAAGAACCAAACAACTCCAACCTTTAGTCCAAGCATGTATAAGCAATAAAAAAAGGAGCTCAATGGCTCAGGTAACTGAGAATTCCAGAAGAGGTGATAATATTTCTCTTTTGCTTTATGCTGAGGTTCCATTGACACCAGGTTCCAGAATCCCCCTGCTCCCTCTGCTCCCTCTGCTTCTCCCTTGGCTCCAGTCACAGACAGCCTCTACCTGGTGATAGTAAGACGGTTGAAGGAGCTTTAACTTCTCATTCTTTCAAGTTCGAGTCAAACTAGAAATAGAGAATACTTATTCCCTGGCTCAGATCAAAAGATTGGGAGTAGCAATGTGTTACTTAAGTTTTGTAACGTGAGTCATACCGAGACCAACAGTGTGTCCAGGGAAATGGGGTGTTCTGATTGGGTAAGGCTGAGGTCTCCTACTCCACCTCTGGAGTCAGGGAATGCGGCTGATATATCACAAAACCTTGAATAAAAGAAGGGCCAATCCTCAAACAAAACACAGAGATTGCTACCAAAAGAAATAAATGAATGTTGAATGATTATAAAACCAAGCTTGTCAAATATTCACTGCTCTAGCAACTGACCACAGGCAAGTCACCAGACATTTCTCTCGGACTCGTTTTCTTCATCTCTACAATGAAGGATTAACCTAGATGATTTCTAATATCTGAATTGAACTTAAAGTTCTATGGAAAGTCCTAAATCATAAACATTATTCTTTGGTACACCATCACTTCCATATTTGACTTTCTCTTGCCTTTAATGCCATCTACTAGGTGCTTTGGCCTCTCGCGTTCTTCGCTGCTGACCCCAGATCCACCTCCTTGGTAAGGCTAAAATTCATAATGAAACTCTGCACTCCATTTAGACTTCTCTCAGGCCCGACCCCCAATCCCCCACAAATGTGATCTTCTCCTGTGCTCCCTTCTAGGTAATTTGCAGACATAAATATATATTGATATACAAAGAACACATTAGGTTCAATCAACAGTTTTAATAAAAACTGTTATCATAAGTGCTATTGGGTGAATAAGTTACCACCCCTTGCTAATATGCTAATATTGCATTCATTCACGTCTGATATAAACAATGGCTTAACTCCTAGACTAACTCTCTTCTGGGATTTGCTGTGGGTGTGTTTCATGACATTCTAATTCAGCATCCTACACTTTCTATAAGTAAAAGAAGCTCTTCTACTGTTACCGTTTTTAAGCCCAGCCCCAGAAAATTAGATTAATATAATGTTCTATGAGTTGATAAGATCTATATGTGGAGGGATTCTATCTTATTCATCTTCACATATTCTAAAACCTGGAACATAGTCAGAATTAGTATGGGATGAATGCTGTAGCCTACTGCCCTGGAATTGTCAACCTATAAAGTGATGACATATATGTATATAATGTATATAAGCTTATATATAATATATAATATATAATATATAATATGTTATATATTATATACGTATATACATATATAATGTATATAAGCTTCAAAGTTTCAAAGTTCTCATACTCAGAATTCAATCATTCATTCATCCAATAAAAATATGCCAGACAGATTTCTGGCACTAAAGAGTCAATGGTGAAGAAAATAGACAAAAATCTTATTCTCATAAAACTTACATTCCATTGAGGATATAGAGCGTGAAATAATAATTAAATATTATGATGTCAAGGAGTGATACATGCTAGAAGGAACACAAAGTAGAAAAAAAGAAACAGAGAAAGATGAGGATGGTGTTGGTTTAGAAAGAGTGTGCAAAGATTGTCTGGAATTAGGAGATTTTGAGCAGATTCTCTCTTCCTGGTCCTCACTGTACAAAATAGGAAAGTTTGCTTGTCACATTTCATATCAAAAGCTCTACATAAGCAAGAGACACAGTTGAGTTAGAAAATATCTGAATTGCTCCAAATTCCATGCTACTGATTCTTTTGTAATTACTGATAAAAGATGTCAAAACTAGATGTATTATAGTTATAGATTGAATAAAACTCATCCTCAAAGAAATTTAGGATGAAAGAAGCAACAAAAGTGGTGTCAAAAAGGTAATGATCCTTGTAGAAACACGCTGATTGCAGCTTTGCTCTGCTGGGGAGGGTAGTCTGCAATGTCACTCAGGCAATGGAACCTGGACAGTGAGGTTTCTCAAGGCCTTGCTGCCATGGGGCATGCACTATAGATGCAAATATATGTTCTTTCCTCATCATTATTCATAATGGCCCCCAACAGACTCTTATAAAGCAAAACATCATTCAGTAAGCTCAGTATCCATGAACTTAAAATATGCTTCTTCACTCATGTGCCACTAATTACAACTGAACTAACTAAAATATATTTATAAACCATTATCCCATAGAGGTTACCTCAGGCCATTTTAGGAGACACTTTCCCAGAAAGTGATGCTGTTACAAAATTTTTAAAAGGAACTTGAAAACCAAGTAATGGATAATTTTTCCTTCCTTGTTAGAATGTCAACAGAAAATCCTAAGAGTTTAAAAAGATGTTTAAAAACCCCAACACTTCAGTATCAAGCATTTTGTTTTAATTATTCATTTATGAAAGCATAAACATACCCACACACCTCAGTTTTAAATATCATGTAAAATGAAGCGTCTGACTTAATAACCTATTCCTATTCTGATTCACTGCAATTCTAAAGTTATATGATTCTGTGGGGTTTTTTTTAAGTTTTATTTTTACAGATTTAGGGGGTACAAGTGTGGTATTGTTACACGGATATATCCTGCTGTGGTGAAGTCTGGGCATTACAGTCTAACCATCACTCAAAAATAGTGTACATTGTACCCTTTAGGTAATTTCTCATGCCTCACCCTTCCTCCCACCCTCCTGTTTCTTCTGTCTCTAATGTCTGTAATTCCACTCTCTATGTGCTTGTGTATGCATTGTTTAACTCCCACTTAGAAGAGAGGACATGCAGTATTTGACTTCCTGCTTGACTTTGTTAAACTTAAAAAAGAGAAATAATGGGCTGGGCGCAGTGGCTCACGCCTGTAATCCCAGCACTTTGGGAGGCTGAGGCGGGTGGATCACGAGGTCAGGAGTTGGAGAGCAGCCTGGCCAATATAGTGAAACCCCGTCTCTGCTAAAAATACAAAAAAAAAAAAAAAAATAGCCAGGCATGGTGGCAGGTGCCTGTAATCCCAACTACTCGGGAGGTTGAGGCAGGAGAATCGCTTGAACCAGCAGGCAGAGGCTGCAGTGAGCTTTGCAGCTGAGATCGCACCATTGCACTCCAGCTGGGTGACAGTACAAGACTCTATCTCAACAAAAAAAAAAAAAAGAAAAGAAAAAAGAATAATGATAAAGTTAAGCCCGAATGTGATGTTGATGGAAATAAATCCATTTTTCAGGTACTCTCTTTTAAAGTGAGAGATAAATTACTCGACACCATAATGAACATTCAAGATACATGATACCATTGAAAAGACAAAATAACAAAACTCTTCATTACATTAAATGCATTAACTCTATAGATGCACACACATAGATGCACGCACGCATGCGCGCAATAGACACACACACACACACACACACACACACAGAGAAATGGAAAACTAAACCTTTTGCCATATAATTGAAGCCAAATAAAAATATAGTTAAATATCTAGTTTTTGTAAATAAAAGGAATTATTTGACTGAATTATATATGATATACTCTATCACATATAATACATATAGTATATTATTTGTATAAATATATCACTTTAGAATTCATGTGATTTTATGTGTCTGTATATACAGACACACATTATATATAATACATGTGTATATATACAAATATATACAAAACTCTACATATGTATACACACATACATATATACATTTTAGCCTATTATATTTCTTGGGCGTGAATAAACACCCTCTGGTCTATAGCACATAATGACAGAATAATGCCGTCATAGAAATTAAATAGTCTTTTGATCTTTGTTCCTAGCCCTCTATTCCAAAATGTATAATTCAAGATACGATAATTTAAAGAGCAGCAGAATTAGCAACAACTATTCATTTTACTCTTAAAAAATGGCCAGATCTATTTCTAGGTCCGAATTGCTTTCCTTGACTTGAAAATATCAGGTACACCTCAAGTTTACAAAGCCTCATCATAATTCCATACCTGAACACAACACTTTTGGCATTTATGAAGAAAAAATTACCTATACCATGAAACAACAAAGGGCTATGCTCACCTTAAAAGAAAACTACTACAAATGTCTGAGTAATAATTAAAGGTATGCAGAAAGCATTTTATATGAACTACCTGGCCTCTAGGATTCTCCTCCTGGGAAACATTATTGAGGATTTTGGCAGCATCTAGAGACAGAGGCAAATAGTAAAGAAATATGTAGAGTGACATAAAAGTTGGACTATGTATGTTCTGTACTATAACAGTTTTATGGGGGAAAATGAGCATGGAGTCAATAAAAAAGAAGAAGCAGAGGTGAAGGGATGTAAATTGGGGTATGGGGAATAATTCAAGTGAATGAAAGAATGTTTTATGAACTAAGCAGTGGAAGCCTAAGGAAATCTTATGGGATTGGAGTGGTAAACAAATAACCCACATGTGCCTAAAACAGATAGAGAATTGATTCTGTATTCACATCTGACCACTTAATGACTATAAATCTGTCAAAAGTATTTATAATTCCAGAGGATTTGAGAGTGAAAGCAAGTATTGGGCTTACAGTTCGAATTGAAGCACAGAAAAACCCATGCTATCAGAAATACTGTAATGCAACAATATAAGCTGATGGTAGGTCTTGAATTACAACTACCAAGACAAGTGAAACCTCATGAATTCCAGCAGTAATTTTAAATTCTCAATAATTAAGATGACTTTTATTGAATATTAAAGCAATAATGATGTTTAATTATAGCTACTAATTACTGAGCTCCTATCAGATCAGAGCCCAGGCAACAGTCTACATTCTTTAAAAACACTACTCACAGCCAGAGTCAGCAACAACTCAATTCAGTGGTTAAGCTCTTTCTTCTTTTTCTTTTTCTCGAGAGTCAGACTGGGAAAATTCCCTTCCTGGTTCTGCAATTTCGTAGCGATGTGATCTTGAATATCACATCACTTGACTTCAATTTTTCATCTGTAAATATAACAATCTTGCTATCTACCTCGAAGTTTTGTCATAAGGTTAAAATAAAACAATGTGGTACTTAGCGTGCTGCAGGAAGAGTGAGCACAATAAGATGATCACTAACTGGTCACCATTATTATCAGTAATTTTCCCAACAATTTTTCAGGTAGAAATGATTATGCCCATTTCACAATTCATCTAATAAAGCATAAAGCTGTAAATTGGAAACAAATCTGTCTGGCAAAAACACACAAACAAAAAAAAATCAAGATTAAAAATATGTATATGTGATACTGCCTAATTAATAAATTGTGTGCTTACATCACTGTTGTCAACTATATTTGGTCATTAGCTTACAAAGATTTAATTCATATTTATCTTTTGGCTCTATGGAGTAACTAAAGTGATAAAATGCTAAATAAACAATTGAAAATGGGAGGAACAGACCTCTAAGATAATGTTGATTAACCTTATTGATGGCAGAACATTTTAACATGAGCAAATCAACCCTGAAACGTGAATTTATGTGCGAAACAATGGTATTTAAAGGCAACTTTTTTGTTGGAGTAAAATGCATTACATTATTTGGCATCTTTGCAATATACAGGCCATATTTATATCATTTTATTCTTATTTTTGTCAGTTTTTGCATGTCAGTAAAGATACACCTTTAAAATTTCTTTGTGGAACTAAAAAAGTGTGTTGTCCTAGAAAGTTGTAAAATAGTCTTTAAAAATAAAAACTGATTACTTCACTATAGCAAAACATTTTAGGAAGAGTTCCAGATTCTTTCAGACAAACTTAAATTCCAGGCTCCTTATTTTTCCCGGAGGTTTAATCTATGGTACTACATGGAATTGATTCCAAGTATGAGGTTTTCCAGTAAATATGATTTTCCTCTTTGATCAGTTCTGGGAGAACATGATAGAAGAGCACAGAACAATATGTGAATCAAATTTTTTAAACATTTATTTACTCAAGTAGGCATTTTCTTCAAGCACAAATTAATGTAAATCAAGCAGGGGGAGAACTCTGACCTTTGAAATTATACTTGCATAGTCAGATTTCCCTAACAGAGTGCATGTTTACAGTATCTTTTATTTAAATCAATATCCTTTATGCATGAGCAGAGAAAGGAAAAGAGAAATGCCAACAGCAAATAGAGAGAACCCAAATGATTTAGCTCAGCAGAGTGGAATAATGAGCCATGCTCTCCCCAGCGTCCAAGTCACTCTGTGATATTTAGCTAGGCACTTACAGAACTATATTAGCTCTTTCAGGTCATTAAGATGCCATTTTGTGCACTTCCATAGTCAACTTACTCTCTGAAGCATCCAAGTTGCTACTGGAGAATGACTGAAGCAGTGTGGTGAATAAACTGCCTGATTAATTTATGGCTTGATCACAATATTAGTTAACGGATAGAGAATGTTCAGGGAGGGAGCATTTATCTGATGTGTGTTGGACTGAAATGAGCTGAAGCATTGAATTAACACTATGGGATGAAAAAAATATTTGTTTGTATCCTTTAAATATAATGGCACATGTAAAAGGAAAGATTCCTAATGTTTTCAATTTGTATAACAATTCTTTGGGTACCACTAATAAAGATGCTATTGAAATATTCAAGTCTTGTCAGCTTTAAGTACAAATCAAAAAGTTACACACGTGCCACGTATAGTTCAAAAAAGAGTCATAATCAGCACATTTCACACATTTTTAAGTATGAAATGTTATAGTTTGAGTCAATTCAATCATAATTTTGAATCCATTTGGGACCTCTACCTCATGTTAATCTATCAAAGATAAGTCCTAAAGTCTTATTTAAAATGTTGCTTGGTATAGGAGACTGTTTGAATGAGAAAATGTCCTGTCAGGGGCATGCCCTCAGCTTTTAAGTAGCAGGGGTGTCCACTCTCAAGCCCACATACAAAACCAACTGAAGTTCTGGAACCCGTTTGTATGTTATTTCCTAAGCAGATGCCCATCACCTGACTACCCTCATAGGAATGATGGAGCTGTCAGTGTCTGTTTGCTCCCCACATTTTTGTCCTAGTGAAAATTATGGTGAACTGAATTATCTGCTTACAAACTATTACAATTCACCCGTTTTTTTTTTTGTTTGTTTGTTTTTTGTTTTGTTTCTTTTTTTTTTTTTTTTTTTTCGAGAAGGAGTCTCACCCTGTCACCCAGACTGGAGAGCAGTGGCGTGATCTAGGCTCACTGCAAGCTCAGCCTCCCAGGTTCACGCCATTCTCCTGCCTCAGCCTCCTGAGTAGCTGAGACTACAGGTGCCCACCACCACACCTGGCTAATTTTTTGTATTTTTAGTAGAGATGGGGTTTCACCATGTTAGCCAGGATGGTCTTGATCTCCTGACCTTGTGATCCACCCACCTCAGCCTCCCAAACTGCTGGGATTACAGGTGTGAGCCACCGCGCCCGGCCTGTTTTGTTTTGTTTTTCTATCATGAATCTATTTAAGTCACAGATGATTTGACCCAATAAAAAAAAATTTAATTTTTATAAAACTTATCTAGAATTTGAAGCTTCTGCTTACAGATTGATATCAATAAAATGAGAATTTGAAAAGTCCTTAGCACTATACATTTTACCCAAATAACTAAGAACATAGAGAGCTTGCTCATGGTTCCTACAGATGAAGACATGTCTATGATGGCAATCTAAGTGCGAAAGACAAATGTTCTTTTCAACTCTATGATATTTAATTAAACATATTCTTTACCAAGAAAATCAATCATAGTAGTAAACACTTTCATAGCCTTTACTACATGTCAAATATGTTCTAAGTCCTCTGACTAGCTGCATTAAGTTGATCAATCTTCTCAATCCTATAGGCTAGCTTCTGTTATTATCTCCATTTTGCAGTTAAGAACAGTAAGGCATAGAGAAGCTGAGTATTCATCCAATGCTGTCCAGCTAATACAGAAGAGAGCAGGGATTCAAACTCAGGCAGCATGTCATCAAGTCCAAGCTCCTGGCCACCATGCTACGATCCTCTCAATGTCCCTGTAATTCTCTTACAGATACATCTCATGGGTTTCAGTAGCAACATGCTACGATTCAGTGCTTTCCAAGCTTTTCACATCATGGCACACATGAAAGAAGAATTGCATTTAATCTGCAGACTCAGATGAAAGTATGAGGCTGCTTGTAGTCAGAGATACCATCCTAGGGCTTGCTTCTGGCCACTCTGAAGAATGAAAAGGTCAATGTCTCATCTATGCCATTTCAGGCACACAATGTGCCTCAGCACAATGGTTAATAGGCTTCCTATAATCAGCTACGAGAGCCACAGTTTTCCAAGACAGAGACAGATTCTGAAATACACCATTTACATTTCTACCAATTTAGAAATAGGAACTACCATTCAAAGCGGAAAGGGCAAAACCATACAGAGGATGAGTTCGGGTGCAGATATGATCAACTAGGTCATAGGTTAACTATCAGATCATCTTAAGCAAGCCGCACACATGTTTATGAATGCCCTAAAAGTGGACACATTTGCAAATCCACATTAAATACACATTAACCTAATTTCCATTAATGCTTTACTGGGGGTCTGAAGAGCTTTTCTTTGAAATCGAAGACCTTCCATATTGTACAATCTTTGGTAAGAGCAGTGCTGATGAAAATGATCAATGCAATCCTATATAAATAATTTTCAGCATTGCAGGTGGATCACAGATGGCAGAGAAAGTTCATACATATACACCTGTTATAAATTCTTAATTTATTCAGTCAAGGATACCAAATG
The DNA here is from genome assembly GCF_037993035.2 of Macaca fascicularis. Taxonomy (NCBI): domain Eukaryota; kingdom Metazoa; phylum Chordata; class Mammalia; order Primates; family Cercopithecidae; genus Macaca; species Macaca fascicularis. The sequence goes on along the minus strand of NC_088380.1, from coordinate 87,830,707 downwards.
AATCACTTGTAGCTGGTGTTATAGAATATACTGCAGGAATGACATAACTTTAGGGTGAGTTTTCTGGTTCCTCTACTCAGTTTCTCAGGATACTCTTTGCCTTTAGGATCCTGCCAGTGTTAAGAAAGAAGCAAAATATTTGTTATACCAGAACTCTTTTACATGCAGTCTTTCATCACCAATCCAAAAAAACTTGCACCCATGATCTATATACTTCTTTTAAAGAGACTATTAACAAATATCCTTGTTCCTGATACAAATTTAATGTAAGTGAGTTTTCTCATCTACAAGGAAAAAGCATTGTCAAGTGCCTTGTTTCCCATAAATGATATCTGTATCTATAATTTTTCAGTGTTCTTAGAAGCTCACCTTCCAAAGGTACTACAGCACTCCTAATGTTTCTTCATTCCTGAGTTAAATATATGCAGTTATATTAATATATCCATCTTTCTTAGACAACTTATTTTGTCTATGTTATGAAGGTGAATCTAATATCATATAATTGTTTTATTCACTTCATTTGTTTAACTTATTTGAGTTTCTACTAAATAGCAGACACTGTTTAAGATACTGCAATACAGTTCTCAAGGAGCTTGCAAACCAGTGGAGAGGGACATGAAAAAGGCACACATTACAAACAATATAGCAGAAGCTAGTAGGAACAAAATGATGGATGTGGTGAAGATAATGGGGTATTGTGGGCACAGGGATCGTAGTAACTTCCACTGTGTACTTATAGTTGGTTAGAAAATTTTGTAGAATAAGGGACATGCAAACTGGGCCCTGATGCATAAGTAGAAATTTTCAAGGCAATTAAAAATGGAAAAGACATTCCAAGGAGAAGGATTACTGTATACAAAGGAAGAATGCTACAAAAATTGTTTTCAGGAAATGATCCACAGTTCATTGGAGATAGGGCAAAGGATGTGCATAGGACATCCTATGGTGAAATGGATTTGAGAGACATACTCTCAGAAGATAAGCCAGAGACGCAGAGGAAGCTAGAATTTGAAATATCTCCTTGCCCCCACCTGCAAATATGATTTGTTTTTGTCCTGTAAGATACTATTTTTATTTAAAAGTTTTGCATTTGTTGAATAGCCTTCCTTCCCCCTTCTTTATGGACTTACCTCTTTAACACCATAAATATTAATTTTTCAAATAAATTAATTATTACTTTTAGAAAATTATACTCTCTCCGTAACAGGATTTTACCTATTAACCCTAGATTCTTATCTCAGTACTGAACTATCCAAATCCCTCTGACCTTTCCCAGAAGTTGGACATCCTTGCTGTACGTGCAGCCAGAATTACCGGCTTGCTGGTAAGTGCCTTCAAGGCCAGGGATTCAGGGATTCAATCGCATTGTATCAGTCACATACATTGTATAGAATCAATTTTTACCAAAGTTACATTACATTGGATAAATCTAGGAGTAGAAAAACATCAACCCTGAAAGACACAGACTAGAAATAAAGAATTTTAAAGTCTTAGGTATACCACAATTCCCTAATCAGATTCTGAACTTTCAGCTTCAAAACAATAATTCTTAACCTGTTCTGCTACCTCTACAAGCTACTGTGGGTGTTCTCTTTGGGATTATAAAAGTTATATTTCCTGAATTGGTTAAAGCTGTTTCCTGGGTGTCCTCTTGGATGAATACAAGCATGTTTAGACTTAAAAAAATTCTAAGTCAATAATCTGTCATAACAGTACCCTTATTCAGACTCCTACATGAATTTTATTAAAAGAAAGAAAAACTAAATTGCATGGATTCATTAAAACTATTCAGTACACTATAATTATAGGATTACTCAAATGCTTCCTTTGAACAGTTGCGGTCTTTAAAATTAATACCCACACATGCTTCATGTGCACATACACTTTCACACACACACGTACCTTGTTTGTGAACACCTCTTCCAGAAATGAATCTAATGGGAGAATTTGGGGAATTTAAAACAATAAGGAGAAGAGAATTTGGGGTAAAATACTGACATGAGCAAAGATGTTTTCCCACTACCCTCTCAAGGTATGGAAGGTCTTTGGAAATAAAAATAAAAAATAGGGAAAAACTTCTACCCATCTGGAAATTAGAAAAGGTGCCATCAAAAATCAGAAGCTTTGGTGAATTTCTTCAAGATAGAGTCCAGACAGGACTGGACTAAGAGAGATCTAGAGGCATGCAAAAATTGAATTTACCTAGGAAATAAGTGGAGGAGAATTTGAACAAATCCCACATGGTTCAATTCACACAGGGTTGGGGGTACAGGGAGAGAAAGGAGATTGGGGTACACCAGATGGCCACACCAAACAGCATCTCAGTTTATGGAGTTTCTATTCCAGAGTCAGCAATCAGATAAAGAAATGTCAGCAACTGGGGACTTTCTTGAAGAACAGATTGCTGTCCCAAAGAGAAAACTTAATTGATAAAACTTCTTCACGGAGTGAGCAGCTACAAGAAGCTATCATCGTAGTTGGAAGTGGCATACCTAGCACATTTGATAACCAGAGTAGATAATTTTTAAACCACCTTTCTCTATATGACAAAAATAATAATCATGTAATAATCAGTAATAATCATTATTTTACTTACTTTTTTTATTTTTAAAACAGTTAACATTCAATGGAATAAAGTTTTATTTTAAAAAATATTTAAATGCAGGAAAATATTTCATGCTTGAAGTAAATTTTGTGCTTACTAGAAAAATGTGATCACCTTGCCATTCTCGCTCTGTTTCATTCCTTTCCATTTTAAACACAAATAAAAACTCCAGGTGATCACATAGGAAAACTGACAAATAACTACAGATCTGATTATTAATTTTTACAATCACTATTCAAATTGATGATTGAAGACTCAAGCTATACCTTAAGTCACCATTATTACAAATGTTAGCACATGATGATAATAAAAAGCAAACTGACTTTTAGTTGGGTTTATTATTGTTTTTAAAGTCTCTTCAGACAATGTACCCCCTTATTGCCCGCACTCTAAGCTCTGATAAAGAGAATGAACAGTAGATTGGATTCTGCATAAGGTTATTTTACTGTAGTGGAATGTAAACTCAGGAAATCAACCCAGAACTCAAACAAGACTAAAAGATGAAAATAATGCGGTGAAATATGTTAAATGTGGAAGACTCAGAGAATTCAACCTATAATAGGCATTCCAGAAAGAGAAAAACAATTTTTAAGAAATTACAAAATTAATTAAAAAAACTTTTTTTAAGAAGTTTAGGCTGAAGACCTAAATCTTTTTTTTTTTTTTTTTTTTTTTTTTTTTTTTTTTTTTTTTTTTTTTTTTGAGGCCGAGTCTCGCTCTGTCGCCCAGGCTGGAGTGCAGTGGCGCGATCTCGGCTCACTGCAAGCTCCGCCTCCCGGGTTCCCGCCATTCTCCTGCCTCAGCCTCCCGAGTAGCTGGGACTACAGGCGCCGCCACCACGCCCGGCTAATTTTTTTGTATTTTTAGTAGAGACGGGGTTTCATTGTGTTAGCCAGGATGGTCTCGATCTCCTGACCTCGTGATCCACCCGTCTCAGCCTCCCAAAGTGCTGGGATTACAGGCTTGAGCCACCGCGCCCGGCCTAAGACCTAAATCTTTATCAAAGGGATTTGGCAAATATAAAATGTTAATAATGAGAAGTGACAATATTGTCATATATCCTAGTTATGACCCTTACATTTCATAGGGGGCTAGGAGGCATCCAATTACCATATAGAAAAGCAGATCACTTTCAAACGAACACAAAATTCAAGTTTGATTTAGATATCTCCTTGCCAGTGAACAATCAAGCCATAGCCATGGAGTTTTGAGAAGAAAAAAATAAAAGTTAAACCCAAGATTTATTTCTCCATCTTTGATTCTGTTCATGTGAAAAAGCAATAGAAAGGCATTATAGTCATTAAGTGGTCAAAAAAGAAATTCACTCATGTACCCTTTCTGAAAATGATTAGATATTGTTTTAACTCACAAATGGATAAATAACAATCACAACAGAGCAAGAATGAAAAGTGATTGTTGATAAGACGCTAAGAAGTGGTAAGGCAGATGAGAAGGAAAATGAAGTAAGACTTAATTTTCATCTAACCTAACTTCTAATTACAGCTTCACTCTTCACATTGAATATTAAGCAGAAACAGTAAGTCCAAATATTTTTAAATGTCAAATGTAACCACTATTAAAAATATACAGCACATGTAACTTCCAAATCATGGAAGTGAAAAGGGTAGGATAAAATAACAAGTAACTATAGAAAACAATGTGATAGTAAGAAGCCCAAATATATCAGATATGGTGACTAATATAAGTAGATTATGCTTCCTATTAAAACGTAAAGAATGCCAGGCTAAGTTAAACAAACAAACAACAAAATCCCAAATCTATGTAATTCAAATGTAGGTGAGATTACACTCTCCTATAAAATTAAAACAAACACTCTTTGTATTATCCCATATTTTACAAGATCAATGCTCTGGGGTGGTATATACGTATAGTCATTGCTGGGCTTACAGTCTTTTCATTTCTGAACTCAGAATCTCACTTTCATCTGACCTCCAGTTTCTCCATCTTCTGCTCCTGTTCTTTTCCTGAATTTCCCCATTCCCATCCTCACAGACAAGCAGTGGTAGGGGTTGCAGTCATCACTGAAGCTTGGGTGCCATGGAAAGTGCTGTGTCACCCTGTTGTATGTCCTTCTTTCATCAAAACTCCCTGCCAATCTCCAGCCCTCTCAGAATTCCAAGAACTCCTTACCCATTGTGCTTGTGGAAAACTCAACAACCCTCCTTTCTTAAGAAGAGTAGTTTATCTAGCTTTTGAGCCACAAATAGACTTCCATCCTATCTTTGCTCTTCCAAAGTCAATAACATCACTACTCAAACAACTCTTCTACTCTGGGTCTCATCTTTTAGAGGCCCAGAAGAATAGGCTTTGAAAGTTCACAATTCACTTTCCCTCTTCTATAAAATTATGTAAATGCAAGAGAGCTAGATATTTTCTTTTTTCACGAATATAAATTATACTACCACCTGTTCCCATATCTCCCCCTAGTTCCTCAAGACAGATGCTGTTTAAATCAATTTGAATCTTAAATTATACTATTTTCCTCTGTTACAAAAATGCTGTTTGTGTAAGAAGTATCTAAAATAAAATAAGGTAAAATGTTTGAAATAAAAGAATGAGCAATAAAACTGATCAGAAAAATGTAAATAAAAGAAAACAGTGATGGTAAATATGAGCCCAAGAAGAAACAAATCCAGGGAAAAACATCACATCAGAAATTCATTATTTTATATTGCTAATAGGTAGAGTTTTCAATAAATATACAAGACTCATTGACCTTTATGTGCCCCATAATAAAATATCAACATAAATGGAGTTAAACTGTCAGAAATACAGGAAATTTTCAAAACCCATTTATGGGGAAGACCAATATATCTCTAATACATCTCTGTAGCTCTTTTAAAAAATAGAAAAACGATTTGGTAATTCTATAAAAACTGTATTTTTAAAGCATTTATAAAGTACTTATGGGAAAAACTTCATTAAATTAAAATAGAAATCATTTAATGTCAAAATTATAACAATAAATTTAGAAACTGGTGTAATTCTAATAAAAATCTTAGGAATTCTTTTTTGGATTTTTTGGTTTGATTTTCCAGTATGTGTAGAAGAATAAATTATTGACAAAATGCAAGAAAATATTTTATACATGTATTACTGAGGGAAGTATGCTGTGCTTGATATAGAAATATAGAAGAACAATTCTTAAAATATAATGGTGCTGTCATAAATATAGAATATATAGAATATAAATCAAAACCCAGCTATGCATATATACATATGAAAACGTTATTTCACATCAGAGAGGAGAGGATGGACTGATATTCAATAAAGTATCTTAACAGATTCACTATTTTACACTCGAAGATATATTCCCAATTAAGTATAACATTGAATTTAAAGAAGAAAATGCTAGAAGAAGATGTGAAGGAATGTAATTACACTGTTGATTTTTGGAAGCTATTAAAGATAGGATAGAATAGCATTAAATTCAAAGATTTATTTTTAACTCAAAGTTTCAGAAGCAAAATCAGTAGAATCTGTAGGCAAATGGCAAACTTCCTAAAAGTCTCTCAAGGATATAACAAACAGAAGGTAACAGTATGTTTAACATACAAAGATTTCTTTTCTGTGACTAATGGGCAAGAAGGAAGATTTAAAAATGTTAGCAGTATTTATTTCTATGGAATTATAGGAGTTATCTTTTTTCACTTTTCTGTATTTTCAATCTTTTCTTTTTTTACAAGGAACGTGCATTTATTTTTAAACACAAGAAATGTCTATTTTAATTTTAAGAGAGTCAAAAGCTATTATGACTAAAGTTTTGATCATAGAGACACACATATACAAAAAGAGGATTCATAAAGATATTCTTTCCCTTCAAATCCAGAGTTTCATGCAAAACACACTTGCTGAGTAAGTGGCAACCTTCTCTCTCCTTGAGTTTCTGTGAGTTAGAAGTGCTCATCTCTGCCCCATTCTGATTGTACATCCCAGCCCTACTCTAGCCCCACTCCAAAAATTGTGTGCTTCCTATCAAAACTACCTAACATGCTTATTTCCTTTTTTAATTAACATATTTTTTCTTAATTTTTTTATTTCAATATTTTTATGGTACACGTGGCTTGGATTTACCACCAGCAATGCCATCTTAAAAATCTTAAAAAGCCGAACTTTGCAAAGTGATATGGTTGACAGTAAAGGAGAGAGAGGTCTAAAGAAGAGGTGCAATGGAATGGTATTAAATTGCCAATGACAGCCATTCAACCCCTTCGTCCTATTATTGATTGGACCTTTTACTTCTATTGACAAGAAGAGCATTGGGACTGATTCCCACTTGCTGTATGGTTCATGCTTTTTTTTTTTTTTTTTTTTTTTTTTTTTTGAGGCTCTATGTAACCTGGGTTCAATATACAATAATTTCTTAAATTACGAAGATTACACTCTTGAAGAAAAATTATAGTTTTCAAGAAGGTAAAATTTGCAGAAACTTCCAAGGCAAACAAGATGTATAAAAACTGAAACTGTTCCATGATGTCAAAATCTGTTGAGGAAAACCTGGCTGCTGCATTCAAACCTGCAAAGGCAGAATCTCTCCCTTGTTTTCTGTTACGCATACGGTCCCTCTTTTTAAAATGTTTTTAACATCTCTGTTACTGCAGCAGTCCGTTCTTGCATTGCTGTACAATACCAGAGGCTGGGTAATTTATAAAGAAAAGGGGTTTAATTGGCTCAGGGTTCTGCAGGCTGCACAGGAAGCATAGCAGCTGGCATCTGCTCACCTTCTAGGAAGGCCTCAGAAAACCTACAATCATGGAGGAAGGTAAAATGGGAGTGAGCACCTCATATGGCTGGACTAGGAGGAAGAAATTGTGAAATTTCACTCACTCACTCACTATCACCAGAACAGCACCTAGGGAATGATGCTAATCCATTCATGAGAACTCCAGCCCCGTGATCCAATCACCTCCCACCAGGACCCAATTCTAACACTGGGGATTATAATACAACATGAGATTTCATGGGGATACAGGCCCAAACCATACCAGTTACCATCTTCTAATTTAGTCTTTTTGGCGTACCTTCTCTCAAGATGCATATTTGAAAGTCTCAGCAAAATATACTATGCCTATGTGGAGGCTACCCAGTTTGTCCAAGGGATGGCCCCCCAATCCCACCTCACAACACTTGTCCACATAACCTGAAGTATATAAGAACAAATTTTGTCATGTTTAGAGAGCTGAAGAGAAATACATACATGCAAAAAAGCAAAGCTTTAATAAAACAGTCTTGTCTCTTTCCAATCTGCAACTAAACCCACTTTCCTACAATGTGCCTACGGGACGTAAAATTCGAAGTATAGCTAATTACATTATAGATTATTTCCATCACTTCATGGTAGATGTGGACTCGCCTTTTAAAATTTACATTGCAAATAATTCAGAATGGACTATTCTAATAAAAGTAAAGCAAGCAAAACAGTCTGTGAGAAAAATTATTTATCTTTTACTTCAGAATGTGTTTTGGTTCTTACATTTGAATATGAATTATCTGGAAATTCACTTCAAACTGAAGTGCTGTAGTGAGAACCAAAACACTAGGGAACTAGTTTGGGATCTACCACTGAGTAATCTCTGCGAGTTATTGACCCTTTGCAGCCTCGTCTCCTCTAAGGGAAAATAAAGGGTGAGAGCAGAGACTGAATCTAGGGCCCCTTACAGCAGAACAAATCAAAGCATCTCTCAGTGTGTCTTTAAATAATAAAATCTTGCTGTGAAGAATTGCTGTCTAGATCCCACTGCACAGCTTCGCCTTATAACTCATTCCAAACAGGAAATAGCTTTTCTCTCAGGCTCATAAGGAACTTAGCTTAAAGCGGACATGCACTGTGTCATTGACATTCGTTAAATGTAGAGTCTTCAACATGTTTTCTTTGTAAGTAAAAGCTACCTATGATGTAAAGAAAAAAATACAGAGATAAACCAAATTAAATAAGTGAAGCTGTTCTGAAAGACGTAGGATTCCACCATTTCATTCCCAGCCCTATCTCCTCAGCCATTAAGGTTTCTAAGCTGCTTAAAATCCGGTTGCCACTTCCTTTCCGGGAAATCTAGCAAGAGATAGCTGAGCATGTCAAGATCTGAGGTTTTAGCTATCGACAGGATTTGGGAAGCTGGATCTTGCAAGTCTGACTGGATTCCCAATGAGAGCGGCCCTGGGCCAACTCTCAGACTTGCAGGCACAAATCCAGGCAATTAGTGATTGCACTTACGGACCAAAACATCCAAGCAACTTGATTGGAGCCTTTCTCTGTGTGTGTGATCTCTCTAGGTTGATTAATGAGTGAATATGCCCTCATTTATCCTCTTTGAAGATGCAGCTGTGGAGACAGAGTACATAGGCATATCCTATCTTAGCAAAGTGCTTTTCTTTCTCTTCAGCTGCTTCTCCATCCCAATCCTAAAATGGTACCTCCGCTGAGGAGCCTGATGCCTAACTTCGAGATCAACAGAGTACAAGGTTGAAGGACTCCGTTTTAACTCTTATTTCGCTTAATGTCACCCCAAAGTTGGAAACATTTCAAAAGTACACTTCTCAGTAGGGCAACTCTGTTTCTAAATAACATGCTCATTTAACAAGATACAGTTTACTTTGGCTGCTATTTCAAAATCCCCTGCCCAGTCCTCATGCCTGTGGTCACTTGTCTTTGGATGTCTTACAAATGGCCTCCTGCTTGAGGTATATGGGAGAGTATCTTTTGAGTCACTATGTATTAAAGTTTGGCTAAATATACTAAATTATATATTTCAAATTAAAATGAGTGTTTTCAAATGCATACATACACAAGGTGATATGCTTACAAAACAAGGTCGAATTTAGTTACGGATGTGATAGAAACTGTACATACCTTTATTGGAAAGGTCTATAATGTTAAATGGGCAAATTCATGCTTGAATATGAAAGGCCTCCATTTCTAGCTTGCATCAATGACCACTTCTTAAAACATGCAAAACAACAACTTACCAATAAGAAGAGACAGTCTGTGGATATTGCCTACAATTAGTTGGACAGATCCTATTGCCACTCACCAATTGCTCATTTTAAGTGTTCCAAAGTTTATTGCATTTCTGTAGTTGGAGGATTTTCTAATTTTCAAAAAATTAGACCATTGCAACCCACCTTGAGATGGCAACCATTAACCCTGAAAAGTACTCATCCAGAATTCAGAATCCTAAATTAAAAAAAGAAAAATGTAGCTTTAGAACTGAGATCCTGCTGTTCTTAATAATGTTCTTATATGCCAAAGCAGCTTATAAAATAAATATTAAAAAGATAATTTTCATTCACATCCTGAGTATTATACATGCTCTCACATGACATTCTAAATCTGACTTGTTAGTCAATGTGTGATTATCAAATTCTGTGAGAGCAAGAGAAAGGAGATTAGTAAAGCAAAACATCCCTCAACATTTTTATAAAGAAACACACCAAGTGAATCATTCTTATTACTAATGTTTTGTACTGTTTCACAAGGCCAGAAATGGTGGCCATGCAACTCACAAGATGGGTACAAGAGGAAATCTCTGTAAGATTTTCAAAGCAACTGTAAAATGGAAAATAAATTTAATGTGGTTTTTCAAATATAACGTTGGAAGTATAAAGAATGCCATTTAGTCAAAATCACTGTCAACCTTTGCAGTCTCCTACCTGTCCCTGCTTCTCTTTCGATGCTTCCAAGGATCTAGCCTTCACCAATTTCCAATCTGAAACCTAAAACCAAAAGCTCTAGAAATAAACTATTAAAGACAAAAACACAGATAGGGGAAATGCAAAGGGAGTGAAAAGGCAGGTAAACAAATGCATCATTTCATTTTATTTCTCAAAGTGTGATCCATGTACCAGCAGTATCAGCATCACTCTAGAACTTGTTAGGAAGGCAAATTCTTGAGCACAAACCTAGACTGACAAATGAATCAGAAACTCTGGGGACATGGTCCAATCAGTGTTTTAATAAGTCTTCCTGATGTCCATGTTGCACAGTGAAATTTGAGAACCATTTATTTTTAGGAAATACCTGAAGTTCGTCCAGTGAATAGTAAAGTGTTTCCTTGATCTTAAATGTGCTTACTGCATGCAACAGTAGTGACTCCAAATATAATTGTTACAGAACTGGATTTGAGTACAGTAGTAGCGTATACATTACCTTATCTCCAAAAAGTGGTTCCCTTGAGAGATGTGGTCAAACTTTTCTTTGTGTTTTTGTTTGTTTGTTTGTGAGACAGAGTCTCACTCTGTCACCTGGGCTAAAATGCAGTGGTGTGATCTTGGATCACTGCAACCTCTGCCTCTGGAATTCAAGCTATTGTCCTGCCTCAGCATCCCAAGTAGCTGGGATTACAGGTGCATGACACCATGCCCGGCTAATTTTTGTATATTTTGCAGAGACAGGGTTTCTCCACATTGCCCAGGCTGGTCTCGAACTCCTGAACTCAAGCAACCCTCCTGCGTAGGACTCCCAAAGTGCTGGGATTACAGGCATGAGTCACCACACCTGGCCATCAAACTTAATGTCACTACTTATGACAATGAATTGCAGAACAAATTCATTGGGTAGAAAATGACAACCATCCTGACAATAAAATGGCTAATACTCATTGAAGCACACACTATAAACCAGACATAGTTTTAAGTGTTTTATATTTATGAAGTCATTTAATCTTCACAATCACCTTAACATTTTTCATTTTACAAATAAAGAAACTGAGACCCAGAGAGGGCAATTTGTAAATAGTTCCAAGGCTAGTAAAAGGGATGATCATTTTCTCTGGAATATATTTTCTTGTCACTAAGTGATGATAAAATTATTAGGAGAAAATAAAATATACATGTAAGGTTTACAAAGATTCTCTCTTTCTCTCTCTCTCTCTGTCTCTGTCTCTCTCTCTCACACACACACACACACACACACATCTTTTCTTACACGCTAAATTGGTTCTGAGTACACAGACATGGCCTCAGCCCTGGTGAGAAAGCAGTTTTTATATATGACACTCACGGTTCCTTTTCAGGCTGAGCAGTCAGACCTGGGCTAAAGAGCCTGCTTCTCAGAAAATCATGAGCCATTTTCACCACCACAGTGTCAGTAGAGAGGAGAAAGTGCCTCTCCACACCATCCTTGACTTCCACGGCTGTCTTGTGGATGGTCTCTTGGATGCCTCTTCTGCCTTCAAAGCCCTATTATACTAGGCTCTCCCATTCACAGTGAATGTCTTCCACTTTGCTAATGTCTCCAGAAACACAATATATATCACCTGTTATCTGAAGGTCAATCTGATTGACCAAGCCCCAGATCAACTAAACAAAGCCTGTTCCTTCAGCAAGCTTTCCAGTAGCTGGTCCCCAGTAGAAGACAATGCTGACATCTGTGCATATCACCTTAACAGGGTGATTGTGGCATTCTAGGTCATTCCAGAAGGCTGCCCCACAGTGGCACGAGTCTGCTTCTAGCAACTGCAGGCGCATGACAAAAAAGCACACCTCACTACGGGGTCACTGATTTTCCTGGAAAAGGCTCGTGACCTTTCCTGGAAAGCTGGACCTCTTTTGCCCATACCCTTGCGGTGTTGGGCTGAGGCCTGGCCATGGAGGTGTTCCCGATTCTGGCTGCAGTTTTTGTGGGTCTTGCCTGAAGGCATCCACTGGCTTCCCACCCCTTGATATGCCCTGTGTCTGTTTCCCAATAAAAGCAAACAGTGAAAAAAACAAACAAACAAACAAAAAACAACTCACAACGACCTGCAAGGGAGCACAGAACACTCACATATGCAATTACCCCATACCAAACTGAACAGAGTCTCATTTCTATTCTTCTTGCCTTTTCCTTTGATAATAAAGCCATTTAAATTTTGCAATTTCCCACCCACAGACTTACACCTTATGTTTAGTGGCTTATTTTACATTTGGTGTTACACTATTGAATCAGTAAAAGAGATTCATTTTTTCTTTTTCAGTGATCAAGCAAAAAAATCATATTGCAACAAAACAATACAAAGTTAATCTGGTGGCTTCATAGATTGTTGGCTCTGTGGCCATTTAAAAAATTAATTATTAGAAATCTGTAACATGTACTTCTCTGAGTAACTGATGTCTGAGCATCACTAATACTCTACTTATTCGCTTCCCCTACTATCAAAGAAATGTTATATTTATACACATATGTAGTTGTCTTTTCTAGCAGTGTATTTGTGCATATGCGTACACGTCACCTGTAACCTGAACAAAAGGTTTTTACTAATATACTTAGGATAAACACTGATATTTTAAAGACTGAAAGACACATTCCAAAAGAACAAAATTAGGAGGCTGAATTTTTTTTTCCGATAACATCACATAATTTATATTTTAAAATATTGAACAAATGAGAAAGAATGACCCTGCAACTTGGCTGTAGACTTAATTATTAAATGGTAATAGCCATGGAATGATGGGAAAGCCAATTACTATAAAAACTGGCTGTAATCTGACCCTGCACTAGAATTACTCCCTCTAAGCTCTTGTAAATATGGCACTGCCTCCTAGAGTAAAAACTAGCTATGGACTATCTAAACCTCTTAATGAAAAATTTTTATGATTCAAAAGCCCAAATAAAATTTTCACAAGTGCAAAAATAAGTTCTACCTTCTTTCAAGCTTCCAGACACAGGAGAAAACATACACACACACACACACACACACACACACACACACACACACCTCTCAATGCAAAATAAATAACATTTTCTACACTTTCTAGCTGTGAGGTGAGTGCTGTGGGAAGAAAGCACTAAATAATGAACACTTTCAGAAGGGGTTTCTAAAAATGACCTCGATTCAAGCAGTGAAAATCCACAGCTCAATGGAATACAAAAACTTGTTCACACAAGAAATCATCCTTCCTAGTCTCTTTTTGTTTATTGTTTTGTTTTGTTTTTGAGACGGAGTCTCACTCTGTCGCCCAGGCTGGAGTGCTGTGGCACGATCTCGCCTCACTGCAAGCTCCGCCTCGCGAGTTCATGCCATTCTCCTGTCTCAGCCTCCCGAACAGGTGGGACTACAGGGGCCTGCCACCACGCCTGGCTAATTTTTTGTGTTTTTAGTAGAGACGGGGTTTCACCGTGTTAGCCAGGATGGTCTCGACCTCCTGACCTCGTGATCCGCCCGCCTCGGCCTCCCAAAGGGCTGGGATTACAGGCGTGAGCCATCGCCCCCGGCCCAGAGTCTCTTTTAAAGATACAAACTAATGAGATAATCCATAAATTCAAATACCTACCACAAGGAATTTTTTTTAAGCTAAATTAGTGTTTACTCAGTATCTCCTCTAAACTAAACTATGCACAGACTCCAAGGAATAGGGGAGGCAATTTATATTCTCTTTCTTCCTTTGTTTTCGAGCCAGAGTCTCGCTCTGTCGCCCGGGATGGAGTGCAAACGTGCGATCTCGGCTCACTGCAACCTCCACCTCCAGGGTTCAAGCAATTCTCCTGTCTCAGCCTGCTGAGCAGCTGGGATTACAGGCTTGCACTACCATGCCCAGCTAATTTTTGTTATTTTTAGTAGAGATGGGGTTTCGCCATGTTGGTCAGGCTGGTCTCTAACTCCTGACCTCAGGTGATCCACCCGCCTCAGCCTCCCAAAGTGCTGGGATTACAGACAGGAGCCACCACACCCAGCCCTCTTTTCTCTTTCAGCAGTAACTATTGAGCACCTACTAGACCCCAGGCACTCCTCGAGGTGCTCAGGAGTTTGGTGGTGAAAGAAAGAGACACAATATATGTTCTACTTCTACCTAATAGACTGTATATTCTAGTAGAGTGAGTAGATAGTAAACTAGATACACAGCAATGATAAGTGCTGTAAAGACATATAAAGCAAGAAAATGAACTAAAGAGTGTGGGGAGAAGAATACAGCAATTAGGCCCGGCGTGGTGGCTCAGGCCTGTAATCCCAGCACTCTGGGAGGCCAAGGCAGGTGGATCACCTGAGGTCAAGAGTTCGAGACCAGCCTGGCCAACATGGTGAAACCCCATCTGTACTAAAAATACAAAAAAAAAAAAAAAAATTAGCCAGGCATGGTAGTGAGCTTCTGTAATCCCAGCTACTCAGGAAGCTGAGGCAAGAGAATCACTTGAACCCGGGAGGTGGAGGTTGCAGTGAGCCAAGATTGCACCACTGCACTCCAGCCTGGGCAACAGAGGGAGACTCTGTCTCAATAAATAAATAAATAAATAAAATAAGAATACATCAATTGTGGGTGACTGGGGAAAGGTGACAGGGAAGCCAGCAAATGAGGTAGAGGAGTAAACCCAGAGAACATCTTAGGAAAGATCATTCCGGGGACAGGGAAGAGCAAGAGCAAAGTCTCAAAGGCAGGAGGCTGCTCACTTATAAGAACAACATGAAAGCCGTGTGGCTGGAGTGGAGTGAGAGCCAGATTAACTAGACAGATTAACTAGAGCCTCACTGTAAGTCATTGTGGCCTTTCATTTTTACTCCGAGTGACAGGGGAGCCATTGTAGGAGTTTGGGCAGAGGGAAAGCTGCTGTAACTTAGGTTTTAAATATTCGTTCTCAGATTCATGAAGAAGACAGATATACAACAACTAATTACACTACTAAGAAATGAATTGCAGTCACTACGATATTATTAGACATAAACCTTGAGTGCTTACTATACACTAGGCCTCCTGGTGTTATTTCACAAAGGGGCACAGTCAACCTATTCCATACCTTAGTTGAGGAAATTGAGACTTGGTGACTTTAAGCAAGTAGTCCACTATCACACAAGAGGTAGCAGAGCTGGGCTTCAAATTCGGGAGCTCTGAATTCCTACTCCTAGGAAGGAAGCTTCATGCTTTTTGCTTTCTCCAAGTTCCAGGAAACACAACAGAAGGACCAATTTGCTCTCACTGGAAAGTTGAAGAGGGCTCCACAGATAAGGTAACACTTGAACTGGGGCTTAAAGAAGGAGTCACTTTCCTGGAAGAGAAAGGGGGCAAAGGAACGAATGGTATGTTCGGGAAGGTGTTTTGTGTGGCTGCAGCTTAGTAGCCCACAGCGGAAGCCTGGGGTGAGACGAGGTGGGTGGTTTGAAAGATGTTTCCCTTTTCTAAAGTAATTTTTTTCTTATAACCAAGCAGAAGTAAAAAGAACTCCACCGATGTGTTTGCTTGTAGACAATAACTGGGTGTATAATTATATATTTACAGCTGACTTCACCCATAAACAACAGACTTTCCGAGAGCCGGAACCTGCTGTCTTGCTTCTGTTGCTTCCGTGTTTCCAACACTGTGCCTGCAATAAGTGCCCAGGAACTATTTGTTGAAGCCTATCTTCGGTAAGAGTGTTTGGTTATATGAGTTTTCAATAGCAATAGATACTCCTCTTTTGCCAGCTCAAGTCCAGAAGTGGGTGTGAATGGCAGCCACGCAGAACCAGCAACCACGTCTTCTGCCTTCTGAGAAAAGCACAGAATGCACACAGCTATGTGTCCTATGCTGATGGCTAGCCAGTCTCCCTCAGCCTAGATGTGGTGACTAGCAAGGCACCTGGTTATCACTCTTTGAGCAGAGTTCCCACAAATTCCACGAACTTGTCGTCTGAGAGGGAAGAATCAATCCAAGTAGGAAATGAACACACTCCATTGGGTTATCAGTCCTTGGCAGGGTAAAGTATATGGGACACCCCCTCATTGCCATGTCTTGCTTATCTGGAGTCACACAGGAGACAACATAGACATCAAACAAGTTCCTTTTCCCATAGATTTAGCATCTAAAAGAAAATAACACCCTTTTGGAAAAGGCAGCTGTGTCTGATTAATCTAGAGGGATATGAGGATCTCAAGTGAGCATGTGAATAAAATAGAACCACTGAAATTCCATCAATTTAAAAAAAAAAAAACGGATCTAGACTTTAAAAAAGACGTTGTCAACTTTTCTAACAAAATTTTATAAATGACTCTCCATGATATGGGAGACTAAATTTTTACAATGGAAAATAATGTAGAAATAGGAATCAAAAGATAGAACAAAAGCAGGGGTTTTCTATAGGAAAAGGTATAAATAGTGTTGCTTCATGGCAAACCATCCAAGAAAAAGTCTTACTTGGAATACGTATAAGTGATCTAGATAGATTCAAAAATAATAACTATCTATATAAATTGACTTTTCAGGTTCCTGCGTCATCTCCAATTTATGTTCAAATACAATAGTCCCTCCTTATCCACAGAAGATGTTCCAAGACCCCCAATGAGTGCCTGAAACCACAAATAGCATCAAATCCTATATATGCTATGATAAATTTAAAATTGATTAATTGATAAATTGATTAATTTAAAAATTGGTACATTAAGCCTTAACAACAATAATAAAATAGGACTATTTTAACACTATACTATAATAAAAGTTAGATGAATGTGTTCTCTCTCTCTCTCTCAAAACATCTTATTATACTGCACTCACTTATTTGCAGATTGACCACAGGTAACTGAAATTGTAGAAAGCAAAACCATGAATAAGTAGGGACTACTCTATGTATTTTTATTAAAAATGAATTGACCTAGTAGTTAAGAATGACTAGGGTTTTGTAATTGAAATACTAGTCTCATCTCCACAAATTAAAAGCTAGCAGATCCTGGAACATTACTTAATCTTTCAGGCCCATCAATTTTCTCGTTGTAAAATGGGTCTAATAATACATCTCTTATGGCTCTCTAGTTTAGGTTAAATAAAATAATATGTCCAAGATTCTTAGTACATATTTGACACATTAGATGCTCTGCATAGATGGCAGCTATCATTATTATCACTATGGTTTTCACATCAAATTCTTGAAGCGGTCCATTATCCCCAAATTAAAAACAAAGGTGGAAACCACTTATCTAAAACAGTAGTTCTCAAAGTGTGATCTTTGGAGCCCCCAGATCCCAAGACCATTTAAGTGAATCTAAGAGGTAAAAACTATTTCTATAATGGAACTATAACATTATTTGTGTTTTTTATTCATTGTGTTGATATTTGTACTCATACTGCAAAAGCAGTTGTAGATAAAACTCCCATCTTAGCACAATCAGGGCAATGGCATCAAACCACACTAGTCTTTGTTGTATTCTTCTTCATGTACTCCCATGTTTAAAAACAAGATGGGGGTGGGGGGAGCACAGTAGACCATTGTACTTAAAGTCTTTGATGAATAAAATGAGTTTTATTTTAAGGTTCTACTCTGAGTTCACATTTTTTAGATCATTTATTCTTATTACTTGAAACATAATAATCGTACATATTTATGGGGTACACAATGATGTTTCAATACATACAAGGTATAGTGATCAGATCAGGGTAATTAGCA
Source organism: Macaca fascicularis (assembly GCF_037993035.2). Taxonomy (NCBI): domain Eukaryota; kingdom Metazoa; phylum Chordata; class Mammalia; order Primates; family Cercopithecidae; genus Macaca; species Macaca fascicularis. The sequence continues at coordinate 87,812,762 of NC_088380.1, read as the reverse complement.
TATTTCTCATTTTAAACATTTCTCATTTCTTTGTTTTGGGAATATTCAATATTCTCTCTTCTAGGTGTTTGAAAATATATCATATATTATTGTTAAGTATGGTCATCCTACTGTGCTACTGAACTCTAGAGCTTAACAATCCTATCTAGCTGTAATTTTTTCTTTTAGCAATTCTCTCCCTATAACCCTCATTCCCCTTCCTAGTCTTTAGTATCTTCTTTTCTACATTTTACTTCTATGAGATCAATTTGAGTTCACGTCTTTTGAGTAGTTTGTGTAACTGAGTAGGAAACATGTGTAAGACACCCTTGCCACATGTAGGAGTATGACAGTGATCTCCAGGAAAGGCACTTATGCTGCTTTTTTGGTGGAAACCAACTTTTATTTGAAGGAAAGACTGAAACCTAATTACAATAATACAGACTTGTGTATTTGGCATGTGTTTTGTCAAAATGAATGATGTGAACCTGTCAGCTCAGAAAAACAACTCATGATATTTGTTGCGAGTAATAAAATATGACTTCCACGTGGAAATTAGAATGATAAATTATATCTGCCATTGTGAACCTGAGAGCATCCTAAAACTTAAGACATTTCTGATGGGATTGGTAGGGATATTAATACATGTGATTTTTTGTTTGTTTGTTTTTGACAGAGTCTCACTATGTCACCCAGGCTGGAGCGCAATGGCATAATCTCAGCTCACTGCAACATCTGCCTCCCAGGTTCAAGCAATTCTCATACCTCAGCCTCCGGAGTAGCTGGGATTACAGGCATTCATCACCACGCCCAGCTAATTTTTGTATTTTTGGAAGAGATGGGGTTTCCCCACATTGGCCAGGCTGCTCAAGAATTCTTGGCCTCAAGTGATCCACCTGCCTTGGCCCCCCAAAGTGTTGGGATTACAGGCGTGAGTCACCATGCTTGGCTATAAATATTGTTTTTTGATATAAAGTAAAATATGTCAGCCTTTTAAAAAACTATGTACCTCAGTGAAACTATATTTTCAAGTGACCAACCTGTGATGTTATAAAATTAATCATAAATGCAGAACAGATTTGTTCAAAGTGCAAGATAGACCTTTGAATTTTAATATAACAATATAAAAAGCTCATTTACATAATTTCAGATTTTACACTACAACTGACCTTTAAGAAACTACCACATATCAAGTTTTGGTATAATATCAAAGAGTAATATCCATAATTTTAAAAAGGCTACTAAAATGTTTCTTCCTTTTGCAACTACATATCTGTTTGAAGACATATTTCTTCTACAAACTTCAGCCAAAGTAACATATGATAACAGGTAGAATACAAAACGCAGTATGAGTATCCAGCTACCTTTTAATTGTCAGACATTAGAGAGATTTGCACAGATATAAAATAATTCCATTCATCTCATTAGTTTTTGTTTCATAAAATAAAATTATTAATGATATGTAACGGTAATATTTTTATTTTAACAAATAAAAAATTTGAAATTCCCTGGTTTTCTTTTTTCTTACCTTTCCTTTCCTTTTCTCCTTCTCTTTCTCCCTTTCTTTCTCTCTTTCTCTCTTTTTCTTCTTTCTTTCTTTCTTTCCTTTTTTCCTTCCCTCCCTCCCTCCCTCCCTCCTTTTCTTTCTTTCTTTCTTTCTTTCTCTTTCTTTCTTTCTTTCTTTCTTTCTTTCTTTCTTTCTTTCTTTCTTTCTTTCTTTCTTTCTTTCTTTCTTTCTTTCTTTTCTTTCTTTCTTTCTTTCTTTATTTCTTTCTTTCTTTCCCTCCCTCCCTCCCTCCCTCCCTCCTTTCCTTCCTTCCTTCCTTCCTTCCTTCCTTCCTTCCTTCCTTCCTTCCTTCCTTCCTTCCTTCCTTCCTTCTTTCGGTCAGAGTTTTGCTCTTATTGCCCAGGCTGGAGTGCAATGACACGATCTTGGCTCACTGCAACCTCTGCCTCCTAGGTTCAAGTGATTCTCCTGTCTCGGCCTCCTGAGTAGCTAGGATTACAGGTGTCCGCCACCATGACTGGCTAATTTTTGGTATGTTTAGTAGAGACGGGGTTTCACCATGTTAGCCAGGCTGTTCTCAAACTCCTGACCTCAGGTGATCTGCCTGCCTCGGCCTACCAAAGTGCTGGGATTACAGGCATGAGCCACCGCGCTCAGCCTTCTTTTCTAATATAATAAAGGCATTATGTATCGCCCACATAAACAAAAACACATTAGGGTCCTCAATAACTGTTGAGATTTCCAAGAAATTTTTAAGAACAGAAACTTTGAGAACTGCTGATCTAAAATGTGGATATTTCAGCATATATCTCTAGTTTGCCAATATCATGAGGCTCTTCCAATAATCATCCTTGGATGTAAAAAGTATAAGAAAATGTCCAAAGTTGTGCTAGGAAATCAAATTGCAAATAAGCTTTTTCATGAACAAGTATAAAAACAAACTCCTAACTCCTTTTGTAAGTAGAAGTGCTATGCCTATAAGGTTTATCCACAGAAAGGATTCACAGTAGAGTATTTTTTAGGACATCAATTAAGTCATTATAATAATAAGATAACAAGATTTACATAATATATTGCCTTATCATAAGAATTTTAGACACATTTTCTCAATTAACTTTCATTAGAGTCTCTGAATAATATTATTAGTTCTATTTTAATTATTATTAATAGCTGTATATTAATGAGATGGAAAATAAAGAGTGGACAAGTAAGTCACAAAGTTAGTAACAGCTGCAGTCAGGATGTAACCCAGACTTAGCAGCTTTCAAATTCCACACTCCAGGTTTGTGAATGAAACCATACTAAGCCTCTACTTGTAATTCTGGGTGGTTTGCTGTGGCTACACCCTGTTAGGATATCTTAATTGATGTTATAATGTTTCCAATATCTCAGTGGCTGAAAAACAACAATGATTTATTTCTCACTTATGCTATATGACTCTTAAGAGTTGAATGCAGCTTTGCTCCATATTTTAATTCTTGACCCACACTGGTGAGAATTATCTACTTGAAATATTGTCAGCCTTGTGGTAGAGAGAAAAGAGAACACGACCATATTCTGCCTCCTAAAGCTTCTCAGAAGTGTTACACTCCACTTCTACTCATATTTTATTGGTCAAACGAAGTCATATCACAAAGTCTGAGTTCAACAATGTGGGTGGTTTAATACAATATGTGGCATACTGGAAATGTGACACAAAATGAATAGAAAAGTCAAGATGAAAACAATTAAAATCACTCTTAGATAACATTACAATTAGCATTAATCTGTTTTGCATTAAATTAGATCTCAGGATATATCATTGGTGTCAGACATAGTCCAATGGTAAGTTGGACAGAGATGAGTTCATCAGGTTTAAAATTCTTTGTGTAGTATGAATATGACGTTGTATGTGTATTCTTTGGGCTAGGCTACAATCTTGGTGCTAAATCAGTCCCTGACATTCTATTTCTGAAGTCCATTCTAGAGACAGCCCAAAGTGATTTTGTTATCCATTTCTCCATCACCAGTCAAGGATATGCTAATTACTACATTTAAAGGTAAGAGGTAGGCTTTAATAGGTGAAAATAGTGACTTTTCAATTATCATCACAAATGGTAGAAATGAGTTTTAATTGGTTAAATTAAAGATATTCAATATACATAAGTTGGTTAAGATATTTATGAGATAAGCCCTATTCTTGCCAATTCAAGTGTTTGAATTCAAATGATTTCTGGTTGCCTGATGCAACCAGACAGTAAGAGAATCTTACCTCTAGATTCTTTGTTCTGCTGTTAGTGATAATTTGTATAAATTGATTATTGTAGCTCCTCAAAGGATGGAGAGCTTAAAAAAGATACTGCATGAACTCTTGTGTGCCTGCTTGCTAATTAATGTTGGTCAAGGTTTAATGTGTACATGTACAGCACAGTTTGTTTGGGTAGCTTTATTGTCTATTCAAAATAACTTCAAATTTGATGAACGTATTGACAAAGGTTAACTTGTAAGAGTGTCCTGATTTCTTAGTGCTTTAGATTTTTCTGAATCATATTTAATTTAATTAATTTTGTGTGCATATGATTTATGTTTTGTTTTGAGACTTTTTCCCCCAACAAATTACACCCAATTGCATGATTTATTTCAGCTCAGATAGAATTAAACCTTAATGTAACTTAATTTGAAAAGAAAGAATAATCAAGGGATAAGTTAGTACTAACTATCTCCTATAATAAACCATTTAAAAAATTTGAAAAGACCAAGTAATTAATCATTAATTGTTACTCACCAGATATTTAAGGGCAAGTTATAACATTATTGTGGACTCTATAAATGAGAAGGTAAACTGGCTTAATTTTAAACATGACTGAGAAAATAAATTCAATACCTCCCTCTCATATCCTTAATCTCTAGGTAAAAGTAATATTTGCATTATGGCCTTACCTTTCACTTTGACTGAGGTGATTGTTTAAAAAACAGGAAATCATATGTGGTTTTAAGCATTTTTCATAAATCCTCGAGGGAATTTTAGTTATGAAATCTCTCTCATACCATATTTAATGATTGTTCTTGAATATAACTTTCTATGTCATGTTATTCAGATTTCCACAAAATAAAAAACATACTTAAATTCTAGCAATAATTTTATATAAGTTCTTGAGTTATGTCTTGAATAGTTCTATGCTGGTCCAAAAACCAAACAAAAGTTTAAATTTTTCATATACTCCTTAAAAGTAAAAGAGTTCAACGTCATAAGATAAACATCACTACTATAGTGAGATGTCAACTTTATTCATTTTCCTTAATGTATTGCCTAAGAGGTCAAACATTATTGAAAACTAGGCAGGCCTGAAGGTGGACTATTCATTTGCATATGCTTCTGAATTTTAAGGGTCTGTAAGGAGAATCAGGACCCCATGATGTCAGTGTTTCTTAAGTACTTGTGTTCAGTAAGATGACTTGAATGCCCGTTCTGCATGTGCTTTGCCAGTTTCTTTTTATATTTTTGCTCCATTATTCCAATGTCCTACACAGAAAAACATCAGATTAGTATTTCTGTCATATTGCATCTATCAATGAATTCACTTATTAGCAGAACAGATATAGCTTGAATCTTAGTCTTCTCAGGCTGCCATATCAAAATATGATGGATTGGGTAGCTTCAATGACAGAAATTTATTTTCTCACAGTTCTAGAGACTGGGAAGTTCAAGATCGAGATAACAACAAGGTAGGTTTAATTTTGAGTCCTCTTCCCTTGACTTGTATGCAGTCATGATCTCTTTGTGTGAGAGAGGAGAGGCAGAGAGCAAGTTCTCTGGTGTCTTTTACAAGGATACTCATTTCATCAAACCAAAAGTCGACTCCCATGACCTCATCTAACCCTAAATCTCTCTCAAAATCCCCGTCTCCAAATAGCATCACACTGAGGCTTAGGGATTCAACATATGAAGTGGGGGAGGACATAAACATTTAGTCCATAATATCTTATAATACAAGCCATATGTGCACATTGAATAATTTGATCTACTTAAAAATAATTCTATGAAATACTGAAGCCAACAACAGACAGGCAACCTATTTAAGTATTTACATAAATGCCATTTTTAAAATGTGTGTAGATTTTACTTGACATATTTTCATACTATTGAGTTGAAGAAGTAGATTCTTAAATACTTTAAAATCAATGCTATTATAAATAAATACAATATTTTATTTCTGAATATTAAGACAGGTAATAGTACTTGATGATACCGCCCTGAAAATGAATTTCATTAATGAAAATGATTTAATCTCCAATCTCAGAATGGTAATTCTTGACAAAACTATTTATCCTTTGATTGTTGCAGCTGTAAAGCTGAATGTCAAGTTCACAGTTTGCATATTTGTGCAGATTTGTTTAGAAAATGGGCTCTGTTGTGAACTTGTTTCAAAATTGCCAAATGGGTGTATAATGAAAACACATCTGCTAAACAAAGAGAAAGACCAAGTTTGAGAAAGGAATTAGCAAGAAAACATTAGTTTAAAAAGTTCTTTTATAATTAAACTGTATTGCAAATGAAGTGAATCTTTTCCCAAACATGCTATTCATAGCATCCATAATCATCAAATAGCAGGCACTTCAGGCAGAGCCAGAAGTAGATTGGCCTAGAGCAATTAAAAATGAAGCAGAAGAGGGGATGGCAGATTGTGGATGAGATAGCACTGGCATGATCTTCTAATATCAAATACCAAGAAAACAACATTTAAACATGATGTTAAAAAAATAATAACATTTAAGGTGACTCGTTAAGTGTCTTTACCCAGTGGGCTGATAAAAAATTGTAAAAGGGCTTTCTTTGATTTAGGGTGTCAGCATTCTAACCTGCTCAAATGCGACATCATCAGTGAGGTTTTCTTTAATATACATATATACATTCATATATATACACATACACACACACATATAGATATACATACACATGCCTAATACATTCATAAGTATTACATGTGTGAGATAGGTATATTAAGAGAAAACCTCACTGATGGTGATTTTTCATATATACAATTATAAATATATAAATATAAATGTTTAAAACATATATATATATATATCTCAAGCCCCCCAGTCACAGCCTTGCAATCCCACCTCCCTTTGTATGCACCATCTAACATACCATCCTTGCTTACCTCTTTATTGTCTACCCCACTCAAAATATAATCCTCATAAAAACAAAATCATTATCTCCTCAGTTCTCTCCTATATCCTAAGAACCAGTGCCTGGCATAGGGTTGAGATCCATAAAAATGCGTTTAGTAAATGAATTAATTAATTAATTAATTAAATATTCAGGTCTTTTAGCACTAAAAGAAATAGTATAAACATCTGCTCAGTATTTATTGGTGTACTTCTGTCTAGATAAAGAGGCTCCTTTTAATATATAATTTTATCAAACATTCATTTTTTTTTCAATAGCATTCCACTCTGGATTAGAGCATCTTTGTAAAGATGGAATTATATTTCCCTTGTGCCACATTATATCCAATGGAAAAACAAATTTGCTTCTAGATTATAAATCTGCATTTGGCCACTGGTTATTATTTATTACTGTTTCTTCACACTGTGTATAAGAATTCAAAGTTTTCTACACATCTTTCTAAGTGAAGCTTAGTGAATGCCTTTCTCAAGTAGCTTTTTTTCTATTTGAAGAAGTGGGATGTGATACTATCAATTCAAGAAAGAGAGAGGGAAGGAAAGGAAGGGAGAAAGGAAGGAAGGAGAGAGAAAGGAAGAAAGAAATTCCCTAATAGCATTACAGAGTCTATCCTTCATTTTTCTCTCCCATCAAATCTTTATAATAATTGGACGTTAAAGGACAAAATTGGTCACTGAGTTCACTGTCTTCAGCAAACCTAAACTCTGTCAGTAGCATAAAAAATATTTTCAAAATGCAAAGCTGTTTAATTATGATACCCCCATGCTGAAAACATTGCAGTTACTTCCCATTGCTCTTAATGTAAACAGCAACATCCTCAACACGGCCTAAAATATCCACCTGGTCTGGCGCTTGCTTATCACCCTAGCCTTATTAATGATTGTATCAATCTGTTCTCATGCTGCTATAAGAACATACCAGAGACTGGGTAATTTATAAAAGAAAGAAATTTAATTGGCTCAGTTCTGCAGGGCTGAGGAGGCCTCAGGAAACTTACAATCATGGCAGAAGGAGAAGCAAGCATGTCCTTCTTCACATGGTGGCAACAAGGAAAAGTGTAAGCAATAGGGGTGAAAGCCCCTTATAAAACCATCAGATTAGTCGGATGCGGTGGCTCATACCTGTAATCTCAGCACTTAAAGAGGCCGAGGTGGATGGATCACAAGGTCAGGAGTTTGAGACCAAGCTGGCCGACACAGTGAAACCCCCATCTCTACTAAAAATACAAAAAATTAGCTGGGAGTGGTGGTAGGTGCCTGTAATCCCAGTTACTTGGAAGGCCGAGGCAGGAGAATCGCTTGAACCTGGGAGGTGGAGGTCCCAGGAGCCGAGATCACACCATTGCACTCCAGCCAAGGCGACAGTACAAGACTCTGTCTCAAAACACAAAAACACAAAAAACAAACAAACAAAACAACAACAACAACAAAAAAAATCAGATCTGGTGAGAACTCACTCACCTGCACGAGAACAGCAGCATGAGGATAACCACCCCCATGATTCAATTACCTCCCACTGGGCTCCTCCCACAACATGTGGGGATTAGGGGAACTATAATTCAAGATGAGATTTGGGTGGGGACACAGCCAAACCATATCAGTGATCACTCTGTCACTCAATCTATGAGCTCCAGCCAAGTTGCCTTCTGTCTATCTCTAAAGTCTCCATTCTCCTTCCGAATGCCATGTATTTGATTATACTCTCTGTTTATAAAAGCTTTTTCATCCTTTTCTGTTAATTTAACCTTCCTCATCTTTCAAATCTCAGCTCAGAGGTCCCTTTTTCTTGAAGCTTCCCTTTAACTTCCTCAACTACTCATTTTAGGGTACATTCCTTTGCTTTAAACTCACATATAAAGTTGTTTTTTCTTTGGTTCCTTCTTTCTTTTCTGCCTTGTTTTTTTTTTTTTTTTCTTATAGAATACATGTCTTAATTTGTAATCATAAATTCATTTGCATTTCTGTTTGACTACTACTTGTCTCCCCAATTAACCTGTAGGAGAGCAGAGACACATCTTTTGCTCCCCGTTATTTCCCTAATTCAAGAACAGTGCCTGACATATGTGATAGGAGGTTACTAATATTTATTGCATAAATGAAAACAGGTAACTTATGAACTGCTTGACTTGCCTTGCTAATGGAAGTCAACTATTGTTTTAATATGCCTTTACTTAATTAGTAATAGTTAAATAATGAAATGATGTTTATGACCTCTTCTTCTTGGTATGCACATAGGCAATTAAAGAGCAGTAAATGAAGAAAGGTCAAACATTAAAAAGATTCAATATCAGGCACTTCTTACCTGTTCTGATGCCTGTAAGTTCACCTAATGTTAGGACATGCATTCTCATAGGAAGTAGAGAATACCATAGCATTCATGAACAAATGCTATATTAATTTTGCCTATGATTTTCAAGGAAACAATTTTGCAACAAGAAGTTGACAGTAATAATTAAATCAATAAAAAGGGAAAAGTTGGAAAATCTGAAAATGAAGCACTCAGATCTCAGGGACATTTTCAGGGAAATAAATATGTAGTTACTCCACAGTGAAAATGCAATGTTTCGTGGTGCAAAATGTTTCATGCCTCACAAAATAGAAGTTATAAAAGATCAGTTAGTAATCAAAGAATAAGTGTAACACCATCCGTTAACCAAAGGAAAGGATGACACAAAGATGATAAATGAAGTGTCTGTTCAGAAATGGAAAAAAAAAAAATGAATGAAGACCTCAGACATTAAAATTGGTCTGGCTTCTCCCTGAGGTTTCTGAGAGGATTTTGCATTTTTCTCATTTGGTTTCTCTGATAATTTTATATGAATTTGAGCCCAGAAAATGCTCCATTAATGCTTTCCATGCAAACCCAAATCAACAAAAATGATTAGAACATACAGAGAAAAGAGACTAGGTGTGGGCTGATGTTTTCATTATGGACTTAATTTTAAACAGTTGTGTGACCATCATGAAATAATTTAACCTCTCTCTTGAATCTTACTTGCAGCATAGAATTTAGTGAGAAACACACCAATGATAACTGCTGTGCCTTCTAAAACATGCCAGAAAGATGATATACATTAATTCTTTCACCTTTGTGTTTGTGTGTGTGTGTGTGAACTCAAGGAGTGTTCTGTGTACTGAGAGGGCTTTCTTTGATCTCCCTCCAGAACCTCTTTCTCACCTACCCAATAATGTGTGGAATTCCTTAAAAGTGATACAGAATTTTATTCTATAGTTAGCACTAAAAATAAAAACACAAATCACCCTAGAAGGAGTGACATTTCAAATTTCATGCCAAGACTTAAAAATATTTCAAGGAGACCTTTTCCTGAGACTGAATTTTGACAAAGTTAATAAAACTGAGAGTAGTGAATGCTGAAGAATGGGGAATAAAAATGGCAAAGCTTAGAGCACCAAAAGCACATTTCACTTGCTTTATGTCTTTGCTGGGAGCTGGCCCTGGAGAGGAAACTGGAGAAGACAGTTAAACATACTTCAAATGTAGGTAGCAAACACTACACCTCCATCCCTGTAGCAGCATGCGTGTATAGGGATGTTCCTTGGGCCCAGGTGCAATTCCTGGGGATTGGCACTATTCCCACATACTTATGGAAATGAGACTAGAGACTATCTGATTGTAAAAGAGTAAATAGAACATATTGGAATACCAGTGTTTAAAACACTGAGAGAAATGACAGTTCAAGTAAGTTAATGAAACAATTTTTGCTTGATTTCGACCCTGCTTTTATGATATAATTCTGTTTGCTTATTTATTTGGCAGCCAGAATGAAAACTGTATCTTTTTAAAATATCTGTAGAATCTGGAGACACTCTGGGCATTTCATATAGCCTTATACTTGTAATAACAATTGGTTGCTAAGGATCACAGTACGGATGGCAGATACAATTACTAGGTGGATGCGGTCTTTCTGACAGTCTCATTTGTCTGATTTTGATTAAAAAAAAAATCCAATGAAAATGAGTTTCTGTGTTTTGCAGAGTATTCTAGCATATTCTAGCTTAAATAATAGTGTCTTCTTCTGATCTAATGTTAGTCCCCTTTCTTTCTTAACACCTTTTAGGCCCCTATTTTCCTCGTTTTCAATACATTTTTATTTTCTTTCTTTTTTGCTGTCATCACTGAGAAAGAGTAAGATGAAAATGAAGTCCAGGAGACTGCTGAGCCTCCGTGAGAGTATGCAATTAGTGTCATTTTGGCCCAAATTCCAGAGGCCTAAGGAAAACAAAAAGAGGTTAAAAAAAGGTTAAAAATGAGGTTGTTATTGACATTCAAGAGAGAGACAGCAACCCAACATCAGGGACAAGGTTGGGAAACAGAGAGGTAAGGTAGAAATTCCAGTTGGGAAAAAAAAAAAAAAATTGTCTGTGACCACCTAGGTCAACTCCCCGAAAGCCTTTCACCTGATTGATATTTACTAGACAATTCCCACTCCCAGGGGCTTTCCTAATGGGAATCCTAAAAATGCTTTGGACTTCTGACACCTTCCAGTGCCTAAGATTCCCTCCTCCCCTGCAGCAAATAACATTCATCTTAGTCTTGTTTAACAATCCAAGAACCCTTTCAAGATTTTGAAATTCAAACTCCCATCAAGACTGACCACCCTAATTATCAGGGGGTTGATAAATTGCTCTAAAAACAGGTGGGGTAAGGGGGATGGGGAGAAAAAGAACAGATAATTATAATGAAATCCAGGATCCATATACTCTAGCACACCACTACAATGTGGGCTGAAACTGCCGATTCCTGGTATCACTTTGAAGTTAACTGCTTTTTACTGAGTCGTCTTGAATGATTCCAGGAAGGGCTTTCTTAAAAGGAAAGGGTGAATGTAGAGTAGGGAGAGTCTAGTGTGCCCTTTAGTATTTATGCCTCCCAGGTACACAAGGCAAATTTATCATCAAGACATTGAATATAGAAATCTAGGTTCACAAGGGGCTTCTAAAAATCATTTAGTTTCACTTCTGCTTCTAAATAACAAGTCATTCTGAAAATTTGTTGATTAATTAATTAAATCTTACCAAAAAAAATCTTCTGACAACCAGATAGCATCGTTTCTCTTCAGAAAACATTCCAGAGTTAGAATTAGAAAGCTTCTAATAGAACATATTGGAATACCAGTGTTTAAAACAATACAAGTTTATTGGACTTGTAAAGATACAAGTTTATTTAATACAAGTTTATTTGACTGCAATTTAAGATAATTTCTTTTTTTCTGTTGTTTCATTATTTTTCGTATATAAGCATATTTTGTTATATTTTAGATAAATATACCTAGAGGTATGTTTTTCCTTTTTGGTTATGAGACTAAAATTACTTATGACTGCATATTCACTTTTGATGCATAAATTAGAGTGAGAAATTTGACCTTTATAAACACACCTCTTTATGTGATATGTAATGGGGTAGTTTGCAATACAAGGGTGAAAATGAGGAAAATTCTTGAGGTAAAAGCACATTCTGTGACTTGCTCCTACTGATTCGATTTTTACTACAATTTTGTGCCACAGCTGTAATTCCCTGTTTAGTGTTCTACATGAAACTAAACCCATGGAGAAAACGACCTCTTATTTATATGAGGTAATACAGAACGAGGGGCGAAATATGCAGCAAACCTCTTTGGGGGTACCCACTGCTTGCTTCAGAGATGTTTTTGAAAATGAAAATTAAGTCTACATGACCCCAAATGCCTGCCAACCAGGGCTTTACTAAATGCACACTGTGCATGCCTCCACGGCCAAATTGGGGCAGCTTTGGCCACTCAGTCTGGGCTCAAAGCCACTCTGGTTGGCAGTCTTGCCAACGAGAACATACTAGGGAGGTGGGGCTCTTAGGCAGCCTTGCCATCTTTCCACAGCTCTGCAAGTGAAAATTCTAACAGGATTTCCTGATTAAACGTAGACCCAGTCACCAAGGACACCCTACAGAAAGCTTGCCCTCAGTAGTTGTAGAAGCCCCATTAATGTGGTGGCTACTCTAACTCAAGCCCCCAGTGAGGCTGAAGTGAAAATGGAAATTATCAGTTTTCCCTAATTCCTATGATATTCCTGTTCCTCCTACACTATGAAGATATGACCTTGGCTAACCCTCCAAAATGGTATTGAACCCTAATTCTCTAACAATCTCATTGTGTTTTATCTCCTTCTAAAGCTGGATTTTTTGGCAATGAAGGAGGTTAGGAGTAGGCAACATGTGTGTAACTAATCTCATTAGCAGCAGGAGCCAGCTTAGGTCTCAGGAGACGGATACTTAAAGCAGTGGTTCCAAGTGTTGTAAAACTGCCATGAAGTAGAGATTTGGCAATATCTGGGTCAACTGGATAATTGCAAACTGGCAAACCAGGTCATCCAGGTCAATCGTATTTCAACCAGGACCTGAATTATTTAATCTGCCTGCCCCAAATGATCAGATTAACTAGGAAACTGCAAAGCTGTTTAGATCTTTTCGTCTATAAATGTAAACTGTAAGAAAAGGAAATCTCAGAGATTGCAGACTGTAGGGAATTTAGGAATCCACCAGATCCTTCCCATAGAGTGCTCTCTAGTAATATAAAGAGATGCAAATGCATGCACTTCTCTTGTGGCTGCAATAGACTACAGAGTAATCTTCGGCCTCTAGAACACTTTTTACCTCTGCAGCTTCTGTATTAAGAGTAAATCCATAATGGAACCCAGCCAACTGGAGAGCTGATTATTTTTGAAAAACAATTTGGTTCTTGGACATTGTTTTCTCTTGTGGAACAAGAATTTAAATTCATGCCATTGCTTTTGCTCTTCCCCGACCCAAAGGAAAATTAGAATAGAGTGTGGATTCTGAAATAGGTTGTACTTCTGTACTCATTGGTGCTTAATAATAGATATCTCTAACCCCTGGACAATTAACTACTGCTCATATATAATTCCCTTGACTCACAGCGGGGAACTAAAAAGGGTAAAGATAAACGTAAAATCTAATTGGAATTCTTACACTTTTCCCTATAGCCAAAATGGAGACTTGAAAATTTATGCTACACAATTACAGTGTCCCTTCACATTCAAAGAAAGGAAGAGTGAAGCAGTAATCTAAAATATCATTCAAGGTCAGAGCGCACCACTGTTTCTGACTGCCTGAATCTGTCTCCAGCTTGGTGCTTACTCTTCCTCCTTGTGTTCTGGTTCTTCTCCCTCAGGATTGACATTATAATTGGACAGATCCAGACCAATCTCAGAGCCCTAAATTCTGAGCAGATTAGTGTCTGGGGTTGATAACCTAAGTTTGAGGTCTACAGCTTTGTTCATTTCTAACACTATTGGCAAGACAGACAGCTAGCAGTCAATAGGAAAAACAAAAACAAAAGCAAAAACCTTCTGTTTGGTCACCCATGGTGCAATAACACATACATTATAAAACAGAAATATGTATTTATGGCATGCTGTAAAAAAAGCTCTGATCTGAGGAGTGGAAAAAAATAGTGAACAAAAATGTAAACCACAGGCTTTCATATATTTCATCCCCATTGCTTTTAATGTTTGCTTTTTCTTTTTTCCCCAAACTGGATAATTCAGACATTTCCTACCATAGACCTTCATTATAATCCATAAATGCTTTATGAGTATGCCTGTAGAAAATTTGCTCCAGAGCTTGAATTTGAGCAAGGCCTTCACTTAAAGAAAAAAGCATCATTGACATCTGCTGAAGTGTTAATTTCTCTGAAATCACAGAGGGTATTAACACAGTCTTTCTTTTGCTGAGTAATAAGTTTTAAAATTTCTGAAAGAATGCCAAAGGGCTTTCATGCAAAGGTTCTGTCATTGCGTCCCTGACGTTCCTGAAATGTGTTTTTTTAACCTTTTATTCTAAACCTATGGCTTTGAAAAATTGATACAGATTTAAAGACTAGTATAGTTCACGTACATTGGTAGCATCAGACAGGATTCATTCTTCAAAATTGAAGGGGAGGCCGGGCGCGGTGGCTCAAGCCTGTAATCCCAGCACTTTGGGAGGCCGAGACGGGCGGATCACGAGGTCAGGAGATTGAGACCATCCTGACTAACACGGTGAAACCCCGTCTCTACTAAAAAGTACAAAAAACTAGCCAGGCGAGGTGGTGGGCGCCTGTAGTCCCAGCTACTCGGGAGGCTGAGGCAGGAGAATGGCGTAAACCCGGGAGGCGGAGCTTGCAGTGAGCTGAGATCAGGCCACTGCACTCCAGCCTGGGTGACAGAGCGAGGCTCCGTCTCAAAAAAAAAAAAAAAAAAAAAAAAAAAATTGAAGGGGAATATTTTCTAACTGTCTTGGATGTGAGAGTTTATGAGCGTGAGAAAGGATTGTTAAATTAGTCTTGTTACTTAATACTAAACAGGTGAAAGCAAAATGAAGTGAAATGGCTGAAAAATGCTCTTCTTTCCATTCTTTCACCCATTCTCTCTAGCCCTAAAGTAGGTAGAATTCTTCAGGAGAAATTTAATTCCTTTAATTTTTACTAGTCAGTGATTTTTAACATCCATAGAAAAAGCTAACCACTAATTGAAGGAAGTGATCCAAGTAGAAGGAATGAGTAGCAGGGCAACTGAAACCCAGAAGGAGTGAAAGTCAAGTCAAGAGCTTGTTACTGAATTGCCTTCCACTATCGGGGTTAGAGGGGAAGCAATTGGCCATATGTTCTCCTCCCTTTTTGGTAGAGGATAATCCTTGCACACTAATGTTCCCACACTTCTAGGATACAAATGTATAAGTAAAAAGTGAATTTCAGTGGCCATCCCATACCTCCACATTAAAGAAATCTATAACACAGGCCAGAAGTGTGTGTAGCCAGCCAAACCAAGGTATCATCAGATTACACCTGTGCAAATGTGGTAGAGGCTTGGGAAGAACTAATTACTGCAGCAATGCTGGAGAAAGAAGAGGGGACAAGGTCTTTGAAGTGTTTGTAAACCAAAACCACAGTAATGGTCCATTTTGGCCGGGTGTGGTGGCTCAAGCCTGTAATCCCAGCATTTTGGGAGGTCGAGACGGGCGGATCACGAGGTCAGGAAATCGAGACCATCCTGGCTAACCCGGTGAAACCCCGTCTCTACTAAAAAATACAAAAAACTAGCCGGGCGAGGTGGCGGGCGCCTATAGTCCCAGCCACTCGGGAGGCTGAGGTGGGAGAATGGCGTAAACCCGGGAGGCGGAGCTTGCAGTGAGCTGAGATCCGGCCACTGCACTTCAGCCTGGGCGACAGAGCCAGACTCCATCTTAAAAAATAAATAAATTAATTAATTAATTAAAAAGGTCCATTTTGCTTCATTGCTCTTTTCATTGTGGAGTAAAGAAACCCAATAAACTCATCTAGGTGTAATAGTCTAGATGGTTCATATCTTTAAGAGGCAGGTGAACTTTTAAAAAACTGTGAAGAACTGTGTTTCTTAGGGTGGCATGTTGTGTATTATTGGGGTACACATTTCTATCAGAGAAGTCTGCCCATTGCTGCCTAGAACTAATCACGGATGGCAACCATCTACTATACCCACACATAAATTTCTCCTGTCCCTTTCTTAGAATGGCATTAGACTCAGGGTAGAGTAGAACAAATGTGGTTTTGTGGAGGGGTCAGAGGAACTTTCATAAGGGTAATTTTTAAACAAGAATTGCATTTATATTTTTTATTTAGTCATACTATCTTTCAACTAATTTTGGTTAAATTTACATTTCCCTAGAAAAGCGTATACCATCTGTCTTATTTGCCTGTTTGATGGCTCTTATCCGTGCTGTAGTTTCCTATTTTTTTATTTAATCCTATAAATTTTCCTCTGAGTGCTCCCTTGGCTAGATGCCATATGGCTTCCTTATGCTTATTGATTTGTAAATATTCTGTATTATAGTGGTGATTTCTACCTTAAGGCAATAAATACTAAGTAAAGTATTTTAATATTTCTAAATGATTATATTTTTAAGGTTAATCTATTGTTGCAAATTTTTAATATTAAATAAAGCAGTTTTTTAAGGAATATGACTTTAAGAACAGGTCCTATAAAGAAGACCTATAAAATGTCTCTTTTCGGGAATTTATTAGCATGCTAATTAATGGGCACTGGAAAAAGACAAAGGTCTCGTATCTTTTTATAAGGCATATGCTTAAATATATTTAGTATATTTAAGTAAATCATATTCTTCAACTCAGAGCACAGCTACCATTGCTTATATTTTACTCTTTTGTCAAATACCGCAAGATATTTTTAAATCCTTAACTTTTTGTTTTTTAATTCCTCCTTAACAGTTTTAGTTTATACACTTTAATACAATTTTATTAAATAGAAGACTTATTGTCATTAAATTTTGTGTGTAAATTATATAGTTTAATAATATAAGAAGAATGCTTTTATCTTATTTTGCACTTTTTGTTTTTATTCATTGTCCAATATGATTGTATTCAATGCCTTCTTATAATTTGAATGTATTAGATATGCTTTTGTAATTGCTTTAATGCTTAATCTTTTTGTGTTTCTTTAAGTGTGTCATTGAATTTTGTTTTACTGACTAATCTCTCCTATTTACATCTCTTAATACAAATATTTTATCTTATTCTGTTCACTTGCTAAATAATTTCTATTTGTTTTTAATAATGCTTTATTGATGTTTTATTTTCTAATTTCTGCCATATGGACTCCGAAAGAGTCAAACAAATATAGAAACAGTTGTTTTACTATTTTCTATTGTTTCATATCACATTCATCCTATTTTAAATCATATTCTTTAAACATTATTTAACTTCTATGTTGAGTGAGATGCATTTATCAGAAAGATAATCTATTTATGCTACACAGATAAACATCAGAATTGGCCAGAAGCAATTGAAAGATTATGAAATGAAGAATTGTGTCTATTCATTTCATCTTGAGCAGAAAAGAAAAATAAAATAAGAACAGAGAAAAGTAAAACCCAGGGAATAACCTGCATTCTCTTAACCACACAAGGAAGGTGTATTCATTTTCTACTGTTGCTGTAAAAATAGCCATAAATGTATTGGCTTAATACAGCACAAATTTATAATCTCACAGTTTCTGTAGATGAGAAGTCCTGTGAATAAAATTGACAAGAAAATAGATTAACAAGAGAAAAGCAAGCAGAATTCATTTATTAACACATGCTCCCAGAATACACCTGGGAGAAACTTAGAGGTGGGCAACTCAAAGGAGTGTTTAGAACTTGGGCTTACATAAACAATTTTAACAAAGAACAATATATTTGTAGAGAAGTGACAAAACAAAAGGCTTCAGGCTTCCAAGGTGGCAAACTGTCAGAAGGTAAATAGAAGGAGGAAACAAATAGAGCGAGGCTTGTCTGTAAAGGTCATCTTGGTGCCAACTTTCCTCTTTCTTCATGGACACAAAACTTCCTCTGGAGAGAGTTCACAACAGCCCTCATTTCTCAAAAGCTTCTGTTTTGGTCAGATAAAGGAAGCCTTCTTTCCGCATCTGTTAAATCTTAAAGCCTTCAACTCAAAATCATCCTTATGCCAAAGTGGCATATTTTGGAGTGCCACGTTCTGGGGAAGAATCTGCTTCCTTACTAAATTAGGCTGTTGACAGAATTCAGTTCCGGTAATTGTACAGCTGAGGTCCTGTTTCCTTCCTAACTGTCAGCTGAGAGCTGTTCTCAGCATCTGGATTTCACCCCCTTTCCTTGGCTCATAGCCTTCTTCCTCTGTCTTCAAATCAGTGATGATTTGTTCTCACACTGCACTTCTCTGTAACTGACTGCAGCTGCAAGTTACCCCTCTTTTAAAGGCTCATGTGACTAGATTAGGCTCAAATGGATACTCCAAGATAATCTCTCCATCTCAAGGTCTACACCTGAATCACATCTGGACAGTACCTTTTCCATCTAATATAAATGTATGGATTCCCGAGATTAGAGTGTAGACATTTTCAGAGCCCTTATTCAGTATACCATAAAAGGGCAGGCCAGAACATATTAGAAACCAGACCAGGCAGCATTAAAAGTTCTGGTCAAAACCTTATTGTATTGATTTGACGAAAGAACCTTATTGTATTAAAATAAATTTTCATAAGAAAAACCAGATGCAGACCGGGCGCAGTGACTCACGCCTGTAATACCAGCACTTTCGGAGGCTGAGGCAGGTGGATCACCTGAGGTCAGGAGTTTGAGACCAGCTTGGTCAATATGGTGAAACCCCATCTCTACTAAAAATACAAAAATTAAATGGGCATAGTGGCAGCCTGTAATCCCAGCTACTCAGGAGGCTGAGGCAGGAGAATCACTTGAACCTGGGAGGCGGAAATTGCAGTGAGCCAAGATCGCGCCATTACACTCCAGCCTGGACTTCATCTAAAAAAGGAAAAGAAAAGAAAAGAAAAGAAACAAAAGAAGAGAAAAGAAACCCAGCTGCAAATGAAGTAAACAATAATTAAGGGAGGAGCTGTATGCAGCTTGGAGTGCCACATTGGGAGAGTCTAGAAGACGTTTGGAAATGATTTTTAATGGAGATTAAGATAAGTGTCAATGAAGGAGAAGAATGTGACACTCGTAAAATGAAGCACAAGAAAGACTTTCTGGGTATCGCAGACTTATTGCTACTCCTGCTGACTTAGATTGACGTAGATGCTAAGTAATAAATCATGGAGTTGTAGTTTTGCATCCAAGTTGTCTCATCTAGTTACTATGGCACTGCTGCTTAATGCAACCCCTATTTATTTTATTTTATTTATTTTTATTTTTTATTATACTTTAAGCTCTAGTGTACATGTGCACAATGTGCCGGTTTGTTACATATGTATACATGTACCATGTTGGTTTGCTACACCCATCAACTTGTCATTTACATTAGGTATTTATCCCAATGCTATCCCTCCCACAGCCTCCCAGCCCATGATAGGCCCCAGTGTGTGATGTTCCCCGCACTTTGTCCATGTCTTCTCGTTGTTCAACTCCCAGCAATGAGCAAGAACATGTGGTGTTTGGTTTTCTGTCCTTGTGATAGTTTGCTCAGAATGATGGTTTCCAGCTTCATCCGTGTCCCTGCAAAGGATGTGAACTCATTCTTTTTTATGGCTGCATAGTATTCCATGGTGTATAGGTGCCACATTTTCTTAATCCACTCTATCACTGATGGACATTTGGGTTGGTTACAAGTCTTTGCTATTGTGAATAGTGTCAGAATAAACATACATGTGCATGTGTCTTTATAGTAGCATGATTTATAATCCTTTGGGTATATACGCAGTAATGAGATCGCCAGGTCAAATGGTATTTCTACTTCTACATCCTTGAGGAATTGCCAGACTGTCTTCCACAATGGTTGAACTAATTTACACTCCCACCAACAGTGTAAAAGCAAGGAACCCCTATTATATTAGGAAATGTTCTTTGACCAAAGGCAGACGTTCAGTCTTCTGGTACTCTGTGTAACAGTTCAGGGCAATGTAATCATTCTAGACCTTGAATTCTACTCCCTGCCCTTGTCAGCCCAGCTCTTGGATTCTACTCCCTTCTATTAACATCATCCTGGAGGGCAGGGCCAATTCAGGGAAGTATCCAGGAAAACAACACTTTATTTCCTCATGTCTAGAGTCAAGGTTGAAGCATTACATCAAGAGTTCCATAGAACCATTCATTTCCTTCCTCATAGAAACAATGAGTTAACAGTGTTTTTTTTTTTCTCATTCTGTCTGCCCAGGTTATCAATATTTTCTGTTGCACCTAAATTTTTGCCATCGTTTATTCTTAGTATGTTTTATTTTGTTTTCCTGCTTTTTTGGAATAAGATTGGAATTTATATTCAATTTTGTTAACAGACTTATAGTTACTTGCATCCACCTCTATCTCTAATTGTATTGCCAAACCCTTTATAAAACTGTTTTCCTATTCTTCAACTCTTACTTGTACAGACATGGTATTCTTTCTATCTATCTGTCTATCTATCTATCTATCTATCTATCTATCTATCTATCTATCTATCTATATCAATATGTGCCCAAAGAGCAATGGAAAATTTTTTGGAAATATTTATTTTCTGAAAATCATTTTACTGTGCTAATATTTAATCAGGCTCTATATGAGAGTGTTTTTTTTTCTTTTTCATTACATTTTGGATTCATCCTTTTCTCTATATGCAAATTATTTTCTTCCACTTCAGACTGAAATACTCAGGCTTTCATTTCTCTCTCTGTCTTCAAACTTATTTCCTCCCCACTCTCTATCCATTTCTATCAGTCTTCATGCTGGTACCTATCTACCTTTCTACAACATTTCAGCTTACTGGTTTCTTACCTGTGGCCTTATTAAAGCTTTCTGATCCATATTATTTCTACTTGGATTATCTTTTCGATTTCCTTATTCTAGTCTAATTCCTGTATCTCTTTCAACACCAAATTCAGGTTACATCACCTTTACCTGATGGCACCTGCCAACCAAGGTTCTCTTTGTCTCAATTCATATGATATCTATCATCTGCTGCATGGACATTGGCTTGAATGGTATGCATTTCTTGCTCTTCTCCTGTTGTTCCTATGAATCGAATTTTCCCTATTGTATTAGTCTGGTACCACACTTCTAATAAAGGCATACCCAAGACTGGGTAATTTATAAAGGAAAGAGGTTTAATTGGCTCACAGTTCAGCATGGCTGGGGAGGACTCAGGAAACTTACAATCATGGCAGAAGGGGAAGCAAACACATCCTGCTTCACATGGTGGCAGGAAGGAGAAGTGCCAAGCAAAACAGGGGAAAGCCCCGTATAAAACCATCAGATCTCGTGAGAACTCACTATCATGAGAACAGCATGAAGGTAACCACCCCCATGATTCAGTGACCTCCCACCACGTCCCTCCCACGACATGCAGGGATTATGAGAACTGAAATTCAAGATGAGATTTGGATGGGGACACAGCCAGTCCATGTCACCTATCATATTTTAAATTTCCTTAGGACAATGATTCTTCTTCTTTTATGGCCTCAGCACCTGGTATGGTACTACATTCTCAGTAAGAGTCTGAAAGTGATATGCTGTCTACTGAATAACAAATAAGTTCATACTACATAATGCAGTTTAATATTTTAGTATAACTTAAAATTTAAACAAAAATTTAAAATATGTGCATGATTTTAAAATAAAACTGTAGCAAAATAGAATAAAAAATAAAAACTAAGTCTCCTTAACCACTCTTTTCCCAAAGTAAACTTTTCGTGGTTTCTCATGTATAATTAAAAGAAATATTATTTATTTATTTATTTATATCATACTAACTAGAATATCATTTAGCTGTATGTCAATAAAATATATAGAAATCACTTCATATACACTGCTCTATATCTTTTTCTTATTTATAATTCTTTCTCACTTAGTTTGACAATCTTTCCTTGTCAACATTTTCAGATATTTTTCACTGATTTTTTTAATGGCTATATAGTCTTTTATCATATAAATATGCCAGACATCATCTTCTACTTACAGATATCGAAGCAATTTCCAGTCCTTTGTTGTTACAAACAAATTGCAAATGGCTAAATAGGAAGTATACATTTCAAGCAAAAATCAATCTCTACAGAGCCTATCGCTCTGGAACAAATCCATCCCCATTCCTATGTTAGATCTGTAAGCTCTTATCTTCAATTTATATTACTTACGAGGAAAAGAGTATGAGAAAGAGGATTTTTTGTTAAGTTAGAAAGCTTCCTAACTTAACAAAATGTTTTAACAATAAGTGATTCGAGTTTGATTAGATGTTCAGTTCATGAAAGGAAATGTATGATGTTAAACTCAGTAGCAAAAATTAATTAAGTAAATATTTGCACATCTGACTTCTGCCACTGAAATTATCATACTTGCAAAGCTACCTTGCTTGCGATTGTGGAAGTGAGAGAGGGTGCCATGTGGCTATCTGGAGGAAGGATGTACTGGGCAAAGGCACAAAACAAATACAAAGGCTTCAAGGCAGAAGCTAGTCAGGAGAGTCAGAGAAATCAAAGCAAAACCAGTGTGGCTTAAGCTGGGTAAGGAAGTGAGAGAATTATATGAAATAAAGTGAGAGATGCTGTGTGGCACCTTGTAAGCCATTTAAAGTACTTTGCCTTTTTCTGAGTAAAATGGGAGGATATTGGAGGAATTTAAGTTGACAAGTTACTTAATCTCACTTACATTTTAATAGAGTCACCTGCTGTTTTGAGAATACATTGAAAGGGGGCAATAGAGCAGAGTGACTTGTTAAGAGGCTATGTTAAGAGGCTTGTTAAAAATGATTGCAGCAATGGACTGTGAAACCTAAGCTGCTGCATAAGGGGGAAAATGAGGGCATCAATGTAGGGGTAGACAATGAAAAATATGATAGAATCAAAAGAATGAAGACCTCACTGGGGTGAAAGGTCTGGTAGAGTAAGGATGTTAGAGGGAGTGGCTGAGAAAAATAGGAACTATTGGTCTGAGGGTGGGAAGCTTGAAATGGACATGATAAAAGATATGCAGTTACTGATGATGACAACATGTAGATGTCATTTATAATGACAGGAAAAGAGACCTGAGGTACAGTAGAGGGTAAGGTCATTGAGACTGAGAGGCCAAGGCAATAAGAGGTTCATCTACATGCACATCGATATCCCCCTAAATTATGACCACACTGACGTTAGAGAGTATGCTAGTGAACCAGGAGCTCAATTCTTTCGGAAGTGATGGGGAGGAACTCGGTCAGTGTAAAGGACTACAACAAGGAGGGTTATAGTCCTCCTTATTCAACTGTAGAACATTTATTTCTTGAGAAATTTTTCTTTTATCTCATACAGAATAACTATGAAAAAGTGTCATAATTAGCACAGTTTAGGGCCATGGTTACAAGAGCTGGCTCCTGGAGCCAGACAGGCTGGACTCAGATGTCATTTGCTATTTACCAGCTGGATGACCTAAGGCAAAATGTTTTATCTCATCTCTAAGTTAGAGATCATGAAAGGGCCTCCCTTGCAAGGTTGCTGTGAGTCTTATTTGAAATGATGTATGTAAAGCACATAGACCAGTGCCTGGCACAGACTAAGTACCATGTAAGTGTTTGCCATTAATAATGTCACATTCTTCACTTGAGTATCACAGGGCATGTCAAGGAAATACCACATGCATCATAAGTTGGTTGGAGAGAAAATTAGTAGACAGCAATTTGTCAATGCCTTTACAAAGCAATTTTATCTCTAGGTATTTATCCCTACACCTTTATAAAATGGCATGTGTACAAAACTACTACTATTACATAATTACAATAGTAATAAGTTTAGGGAAATGTACATCCGTAGACTGTATTCTTATGCAGCTCTTAAAAAAATGCCGCCCGGGCGCGGTGGCTCAAGCCTGTAATCCCAGCACTTTGGGAGGCCGAGATGGGTGGATCACGAGGTCAGGAGATAGAGACCATCCTGGCGAACACAGTGAAACCCCGTCTCTACTAAAACTATAAAAAACTAGCCGGGCGAGGTGGTGGGCGCCTGTAGTCCCAGCTACTCGGGAGGCTGAGGCAGGAGAATGGCGTAAACCCGGGAGGCGAAGCTGCAGTGAGCTGAGATCCGGCCACTGCACTCCAGCCTGGGCGACAGAGCGAGACTCCGTCTCAAAATAAATAAATAAATAAATAAATAATAAAATAAAATAAATGCCAACAACAAAGGTACTAGCTTCGTGGGACATTCTCCAGGATATATTATTAGGTGAAAAAAAATCAAGTGCAGGACAATGTATATACTTTTCTGGCATTTGATACATACATATATATTTCTCTAAGTGGATGTGTATAAGTGAATGTAGTATTTTTGAAAAGTTACACGGGAAGTCTCTAGTGGCCTCTCATGAGGAAACCTGGGTTACTAGGAGACAGGGGTAAGAGAAGCCTTATTTCTAAGTTTATATTTTGTACTGCATAGATGTATGTATGTTCAAAAAATAGTGTTTTTTTTTTTTTTTTGGTGTGTCTGTGTGTGTGTGTTTCGGTGTTTTTTTTGTTTTGTTTTGTTTTGTTTTGTTTTGTTTTGTTTGAGACGGAGTCTTGCACTGTCATCCGGGCAATGCAGTGGCACGATCTCAGCTCATTGAAACCTCCACCTCCTGGGTTCAAGTGATTCTCCTGCCTCAGCCTCCCAAGTAGCTGGGATTACAGGCACCCGCCACCACACCCAGCTAATATTTGATATTTTTAGTAAAGATGGGGTTTCCCCCATGTTGGCCAGGCTGGTCTTGAACTCCTGACCCTATGATTTGCCTGCCTCAGCCTCCCAAAGTGCTGGAATTACAGGTGTGAGCCACCGTGCCTGGCCAAAATAGTGTTTTAAAAGTAAGTCTAGACATTATAACTTTAATTTTATATTAAGGGCAAATTATTTCAGCAAGTATTTCTTGACTCCCTTGCTGTATACCAGGTCCATAGTGGGTACTCCCAGAGAGTCCAGGGAAGAACACGAGTCCTTCTTCTTAGGCACCTGCTGGGGAGAGAAGATGCACCCGCAAGAATAACTAGAGAATAATACCAGAAGTGTGTCATTGAACATAGTCAAAGGTTAAGTCAAAGTGGTTAAGAGGCTGGCAACTCTGTTTCTACTTGGGACTTTCAGAATGGAAACTAGATCTGGTTATGTATTTAATTTATTCGGGATCTTTCATGAAAAAGATCAGTATCTTAAATATATTTGTTTAGTTTAAAACAACAAAACCAAAAATAACTCTCAAAATTATCCTTCATATTTCAGCAGTACAAAAATAATACACCAACCTGTCTTTATTCCAGCTGCTTTCTAGTACCACTGGAACTAAAATGTTCTATTTATTTAAACCTAAATTTAGCATGAGGTGACTGGGCAGCTCAGGACACTGCAATAAAATGTAATTGGCATTTTGATCCATGGCTGTTGATGAGAATGTAGGACGTTACTATTTCCAAAAAATCTAAGGCCATGACACACATGGAAAAAAAAAAAAAAAAAAAAAAAAAAAAAAACAAGAAAGAAGAACTAATTGAGATTCTGAAAGGAAACTTTGAGAATTACCTACAAATAGATACTGACCTTTTTTTTCCCCCTTATCCTTAATCCCCTTCTAACTGAATGTCACTGCGATGTGTTGGAAGAGCAGGCACGGCTTCTGTGCTACAGACTATAGCTGGTGGGTGAATACAGCGCAGTTTCTAATCCTGTACCAAATATAAAATTAACTTAAAAATGACTTTCTGTTTCAGTTTGTTTGCTCATAAGGTACAAGGCACTGATAGATATTTGAGGAAAATGAAAGCAATAGGCTCAAAGTCATTCAACTGAGAAAAATAACTGCTTTGTAAGACAGGCATTTCTGAGAAACCTCTAACCTCAGTCCTCCAGCCTTAGCCCCACCTTCCCTCTGAAGTCATACATTAAGGGGAATGTGCTGTGTTGAGCAACGCTGCACCACACAAGGGCTGCCTACCAGGGGAAGGCTGTTTCCATGCCAGAAGGATTCCAAAGAAATACATTGAGCTTGAGGTTAATCCTGGAGTCAGACTCTTGCCCACAGAGGGCCCTTGCGGTTTGGAAAGCCCACGAGACCCATCGGAGTAATTTGGCGACTGAGGCTTTGGGTTCACTCTAGGACGGGGCAAGAACCACTTTGGCTAAACAGTCTTGGGCCACCTAATGCCGTCTTCAAGTCAAAGCCAAAACCTACCTGGTCTCTCAGGAGCCTTTCTGAGCGTTCCCAATAACCCCTATACTGCCATGAGTGAGGCCGGTAATGTGCTGAGTGTGGAACCCTGAGGCAATGAGAGTGAGATCGGGGAGCAGTTTGAGAGGATATCACACCCCAGCAAGGAAGGTCAGGGCTAGATCTGCCATGTGCCCCAACATTTTCAGGATGGATTTAGCTTTCAGAATATTTGTGACAGCATCAGACTTCAGATTACCCCATCCCCACCCCACATCTACATGTGGGTCTGACCTAGCTGTTGAGCCTTTAGCCTAAATCTCTCTTTCTCATTCATAATCCCTGCTAAGGTCAAAAGGACCTGTATCTTAGTTTCTTCATAGTGTTTCTGGCAGTACCTTTTTGTTGGGCTGGCTCCAGCTTTATGTATCCCTTATGCAAGATAGTTTTGTCCTTTTTTTGCTCTGCTCAGACATCCTTCAAACAATGGACGTTGCAACACTAACCTGGATACATTTTAAATTTGGGAGGCCAAAGTGGATGAATCACCTGAGGTCAGGAGTTCGAGACCAACCTGGCCAACATGGTGAAATCCTGTCTCTATCAAAAATACAAAAATTAGCCAGGCATGGTGGTGCATGCCTGTAATCCCAGCTACTCAGGAGGCTGAGGCAGGAGAATAGCTTGAACCTGGGAGGTGGAGGTTGCAGTGAGCCAAGATCACACCACTGCATCCAGCCTGGGCAACAGAGCAAGACTCCGTCTCAAAAAAAATAAAAAATATAAAATAAACAAAATTTTTGTGTCAGATAGAGTTAGTGATTTAGGCAGTGGTTCTGCCTGAGACTTAATCTGTCCCAACCCTGCTACTCTGAGCTGCTCTCTACTAGATCCATTATCTAACTCAAAGCTTCCACAGAACCTGATTGCCTGAGAAGCCCTATTTACAATACGTTATTGAAATGTACCTTGACTAAGAGTGCCTGGGGGCTTGGTCCTATATAGGCCTCGTATGCACCATGACATCTCAGACATACTGAAATCAGATGGCTTCTAAATGAAAAGAAAAAAACAGGAATATGTCATAGGTGCACCTTGACAAATGCTACTATAAGGTAAGCATTCACCTTCTCATTCAATGAGTGTAATTCTAAGGCAGACTAAAATTACAAGCACACTTTGGAGTTATTGCAGGTCCATTCCAGACCCCTGCAATAAAACAAATATCACAATAAAGTGAGTCACATGATTTTTTTGGTGTCCCAGTGCATATAAAAGTTGTGTTTATAATATACTGTAGTCTATTAAAAGTGTGCAATGGTATTATGTCCAAAAAATATATTCATACCTTAATTTAAAATACTTTATGCTAAAAAAAAATGCTGACTATCATCTGTACCTTCATGAATGATACTCTTTTTGCTGGTGGAGGGTCTTGCCTCATTGTTGATGGCAGCTGACTTATCAGGGTGGTGATTGGTGAAGATTGGGGTGGCTGTAACAATTTCTTTCTTTCTTATTTGAAGAGACATGGTCTGTCTCTGTGGCCTAGGCTGGATTGTAGTGGCATGATTATAGCTCACTGCAGTGTCAAACTCCTGGGCTCAAGGAATCCTCCTGCCTCAGTATCCCAAGTAGCTACACTACAAACACCACCATGCCTAGCTAATTTTTTTTTTTTTAGCAGCACCTGGGTCTCACTGTTTCATCCAGGCCAATCTTGAACTCCTGGCCTCAAGTGATTCTCCTCTGCCTTTGCCTCCCAAAGAGCTGGGATTACAGGCATGAGTCACCATACTCAGCCTCAATTTCTTAAAGTAAGGTCACAATGAAGTTTGCCACACTGATTTACTCTTCCTTTTTTGAATTCTTTCTCTGTAGCATGCAATGCGTTTGATAGTATTTTACCCACAGTAAAATTTCTTTCAATATTGAAGTCAATCCTTTTAAACCCTCTCACTGCTTTGTCAACTAAGTTTGTGGAATATTCTAAATCCTTTATTGCCATTTCAACAAGGCTCATAGCAGCTTCAATAGGAGTAGATTCCATCTCAAGAAACTACTTTATTTGCTATTCACTAAGAAGCAACTCCTCATCCATTCAAGTTTTATTGAGAGATTGCAACAATTCAATCACATTTTAAAGCTCCTCTTCTAATTCTAGTTTTCTTGTTATTTCTACCACATCTGCAGTGACTTCCTCTACTAAAGTTTTGGATGCCTCAAAGTCATCCATAAGGGCTGGAATCAATTTCTTCCCAACTTCTGTTAATGTTGATATTTTGACCTCTTCCCATGAATCACAAATGTCCTTAGTAGCATCTACAATGGTGAATCCCTTCCAGATTTTTAATTGACTTTGCCCAGATCTACAGAGAAATCACTATCTATGGCAGCTATAGCCCTACAAAATGTATTTCTTAAATAATAAGGCTTAAAAGGTGAAATAGTTTATTGATCCATGGGTTATAGAATGGATGTTGTGTTAGCAGGTATGAAAACATTAATGTCCTCGTACATCTCCATTGGAGCTCTTGGGTGACCAGATGCGCTGTCAATGAGCAGTAATATTTTGAAATGATTTTTTTTTTTCTCAGCAGTAGCTCTCAACAATGGGCTTAATATAATCAGTAACCCATGCTGTAAACAGATATACTGTCATCCAAGCTTTGTTGTTCCATTTATAGAGCAAAGGCAGAATAAA
Organism: Macaca fascicularis; assembly: GCF_037993035.2. Classification (NCBI taxonomy): domain Eukaryota; kingdom Metazoa; phylum Chordata; class Mammalia; order Primates; family Cercopithecidae; genus Macaca; species Macaca fascicularis. The sequence continues at coordinate 87,783,770 of NC_088380.1, read as the reverse complement.
TTTAGCATAATTCTCAAGGGACATAGGATTTTTGGAAAGGTCAATGAGCACTGGCTTCCACTTGTAAGTCACCAGCTGCATGAGCACCTAAAAAAAGATTTATCTTGTCCTTTGAAGTTTTAAAGCCAAGTGTTGACTTCACCTCTGTAGACATGAAAGTTCTAGATGGTATTTTCCTCCAATAGAAGTCTGTTTATCTCCGTTGAAAATCTGTTGTTTAGTGTAGTTACCTTATCAATGATATAACTGTATCTTCTGGATCACTTGCTGCATCTTCTCCATCAGCACTTGCTGCTTCACCTTGCACTGGTATGTTATGGAATAGCTTGTTTCTTTAAACTTCATGACCAAACTCTTTCAGCTGCCAACTCTTCTTCTTTGGTGTCCCCCATCTCTCTCAGTCTTCATAGATTGAAGAGAGTTAGGACCTTGCTCTGGATTAGGCTTTGGCTTCAAGGAATGTTCTGGCTGGTTTTATCTATCCAGACCACTCAGACTTTCTCCATATCGGCAAGAAGTTTCTTTTGCTTTCTTGTCATTTGTGTGTTCACTGGAGTAGCACTTTTAATTTTCTTCAGGAACTTCTCCTTTGCATTCACAACTTGATTAACTGCTTGGCACAGAGGCCTAGCTTTCAGCCTGTTTTGGCTTTTGATATTCCTTCCTCACTAAGGTCAATCATTTTTAGCGCTTGGTTTAAAGTGACAGACATGCAATGCGGCTTTTCACTTGAACACTTAGGGGCTATTGTAGTGCTATTAATTGGCCTAATTTCAATATATTGTATCTCAGGGAATAGGAATGACCAAGAAGAGGGAGAGAGACAAAGAAACATCTGGTTGTTGAAGCAGTCAGAACACACACATTTCTAGATTACGTTCACATCTTATATGGGTGTGGTTAGTGGTTCCTCAAAATAACTACAATAGTAACATCAAAGATCACTGATCACAGATCACTATAACAGATATGATAATTTAAAAGTTTAAAATATTGCTAGAATTCCTGAAATGTGACAAAGAAATATGAAGTGAGCGCATGCTGTTGGAAAAATGGCACCAATAGACTTCCTTGGCTCAGGGTTGCCACAAACCTTTGATTTGTAAAAAATGCAATTATCTGTGAGGTGCAGTAAAGCTAAGCACAGTAAAAGAAGGTATGCCTATACTATGCTTTTCTGTACTGGTGGAGAGGGTATTTCTTCTTTAAGAAAATGACAAAAGGAATTCTTGATCTCTTTAAGTTTTTAAATTCAGGTTCTAGACGTTGACGGAGCATGACAAGTACTTCTCTTCTCCTAGAGCCACTCCACTGCTTCCAAAAGGTCATCAGAGAAGGAGCAAAGCTGAAACATGCAGAAGAAGTACTGCATTTTTAAAATTACTGCCAGATTGTGTGATTGATAGTACATCTGACTCAGTATATTGAAACAGTAAATAAATAGGGCCCATGTGCCCTAAATTAATATAGTTCCCAAGAGTGCTTGGTTTCAAGGACATAGTTTATGCTCTGCAGAATCGCCCTCCATAAAACAATAAAAAATAACGTAGCAGAAAGCAGGCTCTAAGTCAATGAGTTCTTCCTGAGAGTCCAAGCTTTGCTTTGTGCTGAGGGACGTATATGACAGGTTCCTTCCCTTTAGCGAGCCCACAATATAGTTGGGAAGGCACAATATAGTTGTGAAGACAAACTCATACCAAAGAGCAGCACAGCAAAGAGTACTAAAGAACAATTAAGAGCTACACTTTTTCTAAGCAAGGGAAGGCTGAGCTCACTAGAGCAGACTTTGTGATACTAAAGTGTCATATGTGGATCTTGGAGGCAGGAACGGAGACAGGTGAATAGACAGAAACAGAACAACCCATCTGAGGTGGAGCAAACATGATGTGTTCATGGACTGTGAAGAAGCCAGATTGATTAGAATAGGCCATCTGTACTGTGTTAATAATTTCAAGAATACCACTTTCAGTTTCTGCACAATAGAGGGAAAAAATATATAAACCTAACGAATTTATATCAATGTCAAAAGGATAGGATTAATTTTTCTTTGGTCTTCCAGAATATATCCACGACAGTTGCTTCAGAAATTATGCTATGGTTACAAGCCTGAGGGTGGGGTTTTAAAACAAAGAAACACATTCTATTTCTACCCATTATTTTATATTCTTCTTGTCTATATTTAACTGAAAGTTTTTCGGTGTTGGCCATGTTTACTTAAATCCTTTCCTTTCATTCCAACTGTGGCAATTTTAGCCTGAGAATCCAATCTGATACCTTTTCTTGTACAGACCTGGTAAAGAGTCCAGCTGATGAAAATTCAGAATCAGGATTATACACGATTCTGGAAAAGAAATAAAAGAGAAAAAGGAGGGAAGTTCTATGTAATAAATTTCATGTCATTTAGAATAGACCACAGAAACAGCCAGTCTATAAAGCTCTGTCTGCCACTAATAAGCATACAATCTTGAGAGGGAAGCAATGATAAAACTTACCTATTTCTAATAAGCGATGCATTACAAATGTAAATGTATTTTGAATATAGATATTATCATATCACATGTTCATTTTTTAATAAACATAGGATTGTATTCACCTGCAAAATGTGTATGTCCAAACTTACTATTTTTTTTATTAAAATGGATATTTTCCCCCTTTAAAAGTCTTATACCTGTGAAAATATTAGGGAAATTTTGAAATTAATGAAAAAAGAATCTGTATGACTTTGGAGCAGTCCATGGGGAGCTGAGGCCATCTGGCAGTGTAATTCACAACCTTCCTGGGACATGTTCCTCGCACTGTACACTGCCCGCTGAGTTTGTACTTCTCAATAAAGACTACGTGAGAAATTAGCAACATTCTGCTCAAAATGCAAGATCCTCATCCCAAATACCACATTTCATAAAAGTAAATGTAAAATATGTCCTTTATCCTTTGACAAGCTATTCTTCACAGAACTTTAATTTGTGCTGCTTCTCAATTGCTTCCCTGCACGAGTACACCACAGTCTGAGTCCGGAGCTCATAGAGGATGAATGACTGGCCAGCACGACATTCCCCAAGTGCCACCAGAGAGACAGACATGCGTTCTCCCTTCTCTCCCCAAAAAAGATAGACTAGATCTGCATCTAAATGTTTCCCAAAATTCAAAAAGAAAACCCTAAACAGCAAAATGCTTTAATTAGAAATCTCAAAAAATTATGAAAGCAAGCAAATAGCTCCCCTGTCATACAGGCCTGTGAACCACATTTGGGAAGAAGTCAGTGGGAGCTTTCTATCATTCCTCACACAGGCACTGTAAACCCTAAATTACATAGTTACAAGAATGAGAGATGAGGAGTTGACATTCTGGAGAAAGTCACTCTCTGGGAAAGTGGAAAGAGCATGGGCTTGCGCCTGACAGACCTCGGTCTAGCATTCATTACCTAGCTGTGCAAGTCACTTAACGTAGCTGAGCCTCAAAGTCCACTTCTGGAAAGCAGGATAATAATTCCACATTTCCAGGTTGTTTTGACAATTGTAAATAATATATTTGAAGAAAATAATATTTGGAAAGCCTTGAAAAAATTATAGCTATCATTGATGTTTTAGCTGCTGGTAATGGTTGTATCATTTCCACTTTTATTATTGACCCAACACAGAGAAAGTAGAAGCTACAGGGAAATGATATGCTGCATTTTCCAGACCCCCTCTCCTACAAGCTTCAGAATCAGGAATATCCTGTCTTGCCGCAGTAACATCTTTTTTTGCAGTTAGTACCAGACTCTTTCCTGGCACAGAGCATATTCTTTTTATGGAAATGAATGCAATATTACAAAGATGCTTTTAATCAGAAACAGGCCACCTAAGCAAGAAACATCTCTTCAATAGGAAATAAAATACTACAGCTCCATCATTTTGCCATGAGGCGGGCAACATGCTGGGAAATGCTTTTGCCCACTTTTCACTCCTTGTCTAATCAATTTTTATTCTTTTCATAGTCACATGTAATGGGGTTGGAAATGGCTAAATAAAGTGAAAGATGTTTTGAATTGCATTACTAAGTGATAGCTGCATTATTTCATAAATGAATAGTGCTACTCATATTCATATAATTTATGAATTGAAGTGTCATTTAGGGGAAAACGTCAGTGTCAGATTTTGCATTTAAACACCTGCATTAGCTGTCAGCTGTGTAAAATCCCAAAAAGACAGACAACTCCACATTAAGTACACACAAATGAGGGTATTCAAGGCCCACTTTTGCAACTAGACACGAAGCTGATCATGGAGCGCTTTCTGTGGTTACCTTCCTTCACAGCTCACTGAAAAAATTTTAAACCCTTTTCTGAAAACAGCCCCTTCTACATGATTCATACTAGGTAAACATCTTTGGAGCCTTTAAAATTTCTTTTCAATTCTAGCTCTAGATGAAATTATCATTTTTATTGTTTACTTTAAAATAACTTTTTAAATAAAATTTAATAAACTATAAAAGGCAGTGTGGCAGGTTACAAGTCTGATATTTATATTGCAAATGCTAAACCTGTATTTCTGTACTACCAAAACCTTTCAAATTAGTAGATACTTATTATTATTACTCTGCTATGTAATTGTAGAGGTGGTGGTATTTGTAGTGTGTGTGTGAGTGTCTGTGTCTGAGTGTATGTGTGTTGCTCCAGACTGCAGGAGATCTGAAAGGAAAAGAGGAGAAAGGGAAGAGAAGTGGTAGGGAGAAGACTTGTACCCACACAAGTTAGAAATATTAGTTTAGGCTGAGCGCAGTTGCTCACACCTGTAATCCCACCACTTTGGAAGGCTGAGGCAGATGGATCACGAAGTCAGGAGTTCAAGAACAGCCTGGCCAAGACGGTGAAACCCTATCTCTATTAAAAATACAAAAATTAGCCAGGCATGGTGGTGGGTGCCTATAATCCCAGCTACTAGGGAGGCTGAGGCAGAGAATTGCTTGAACTTGGGAGGCGGAGGTTGCAGTGAGCTGAGATCGTGCCACTGCACTCCAGCCTGGGCAACAGAGCAAGATTTTGTCTCAAAAAAAAAAAAAGAAAGAAAGAAAAGAAAAAAAGAAAAACTAAATATTAATTTAATGAAAGTTGTCAAATAAACCACAACTTAATGAAACAATTAGAGAATTATAAAATGGACTATATCTTTAATAACATATTTTACTTCTCATTCATTTATTTGACCCGTGTTTATTCAGCTCCTACTCTGAGCAGGCAGTTGAGTGTGGACACATTAAGCCTGCACGATGCACAGTCTTTACCTCAAGGAACAAGTCTGGGAGTAGAGAAACTTACTTAGGGGCTATAGGTAAACAAATCAACAAATGCACTCTAGGGTGATAAATGTGGTAATTTTTTTTTTTTTTTTTTTTTTTTTTGATTCGGAATCTCACTCTGTTGCCCAGGCTGGAGTTTAGTGGCGCCATCTCAGCTCACTGCAACCTCCAGCTCCCAGGTTCAAGTGATTCTCCTGCTTCCCTTGATTACAAGTATGTGCCACCATGCCTGGCTAATATTTTGTTTTTGTTTTTGTTTGTAATTTTTTAGTAGAGATGGGGTTTCTACGTGTTGATCAGGCTGTTCTCAAACTCCTGACCTACAGTGATCCACCTGCCTCGGCCTCCCAAGGTGCTGGGATTACAGGTGTGAGCCACTGCACCCGACCTATAAATGAGGTAAATATTTTGATAGAACTATATCCAAGGTATCATTGGCAGACAATAAAAGAAACTCCTAACTTAGCTGGTGGGGAGACAGGCTGTGCCAGAAAAAAAAAAAAAAAAAAAAAGGTAGCATTGGTAGTGATTCTTAGAGAATGCGTAAGTGATATCCAAGAATGGATAAGAAGAGCAAGGGTATTTTGAAAAGCAGAAACATCACAGGCTGAAGGAATTCCACCAGGTGTAAGACCATGTGAAACCAGAAAATTCGAAATGTATCTGGAGTGTGGAAATATGACAAGAGATAATTATAACAATAGACAGAGAAAGGACCTACTGAAACATACAACAACATAAAAAGGGTATTTAAGATGTAGGAACAAATCTAAGTTAAGCAAAATAATTGGTTGAGTAGTGCAGCTAGAATATTAGCCTAAGAAGAGGTTAAATGGTGAGAGGAAATCATGGTTAGCACATAAAAAATAAGTCAAAAACCCAAATACAGACATAGGTTAACGAGCAAAAGTAGCCAGGTGTAGAGGACCTGGAAATGGTGGAATGATGGTGAGCGAGAGCGCATGCCCCACATTTAAGTGGGTAGCACTACTGGGTTCAAGCCTATGGTTGCTTGAATGCAATGCAAAGATTACCTAATCTCTTGATTTATTAAAAAACAAAACAAAACAAAACAAAAAACGAAAGCAAGGTGGTTGGGCATGGTGGTTCATGCCTATAATCCCAGCACTTTGGGAGGCTGAGGCGGGGCAGATTGCTTGAATTCAGGAGTTCGAGACAAACCTAGGCAACATGGCGAAACCCAGTCCCTACAAAAAGAACAAAAATTAGTCAGGCATGGTAGCACATGCCTGCATTCCCAGCTACTGAGGAACCTGAAGTGGGGGGATCACTTGAGCCCGGTGAGGTGGAGGATGCAGTGAGCTGTGATTGCACTATTGCATTTCAGCCTGAGTGACACAGTAAGACTCTGTCTCAAACAAAAACAAAAAGAAAGAAGAAGAGGAAGAGGAAGAAGGAGAAGAAGGAGAAGAAGGAGAAGAAGGAGAAGGAGGAGAAGGAGAAGGAGAAGGAAAAGGAGAAGAAGAAGGAGGAGGACAAGGAGGAGGAGGAGGAGGAGAAGAAGAAGAAGGAGAAGAAGAAAGAAAAGCAATTCACGGCTGAGTGTGGTGGCTCATGCCTGTAATCCCAGCACTTAGGGAGGCTGAGGTGGGCAGATCATCTGAGGTCAGGAGTTCAATACCAGCCTGGCCAACATGGTGAAACCCTGCCTTTACTAAAAATACAAAAATTAGCCAGGCATGGCACAAGCCTGTAATCCCAGCTACTCAGGAAGCTGAGGCAGGAGAATCACTTGAACTTGGGAGGCGTAGGTTGCAGTGGGTCAAGATCACACCATTGCACTCCAGCCTGAGTGACAGAGTGAGACTCCATCTCAAGAAAATAAATAAATAAAAATAAATTTTAAAAAAATTAAAAAAAGAAAAGCATTTCACAATATGAAGTGTATTGTTCCGATTTTGAAATGTTGGCAAAGGATTTTAAAATGGTTTTTTAAAGTTTATACCTAAAGGAAGATAACTGTGAGCAGGTCTCGTTCATGGTTTTCCATTTGATGCCCTCTGATCTCATTCAGTACTGTACATACAGGAGAATCCTACTGGACATTTTTGATAGACTAAGAGTTTTAGTCATATGAGATGTGATTTCTGGTAGAAGATGAAATGATTAAAACACAAAACTCTGTACTTAACTCAGACATTTGTACAGTGAAATGTACTGTGGTCTTAACAGGATGTTAGCAACTAAGTCCAGAAATATTTGGGAAAGAAATCACAAAATTAGGCAAACTACGATTACTTTTACCAGGGAGATTGATTGATTACATTATACCATCTTTAGAATTATAAATTATATACATGTTCAAAATGGTCAGTTAAATGCATTTTTTTTTTTGCAACCAAAGAAATAAAATGCTATTTCATTAATTTTCATTATCAAGTTGATATTTTCCTTTCAGTTGCTGTACTAGGCCATTCTTGCCCTGCTATAAAGAAATGAGACTGGGTAACTGAAAAGGAAAGAGGTCTAACTGGCTCACAGTTCTGCAGGTTGCACAGGAAGTACACTGCCAGCAGCTGCTTCTGGGGAGGCCTCAAGAAGCTTTTACTCATGGTGGAAGGTAAAGCAGGAGCAGGCATGTCACGTGGCCAGAACAGGAACAAGAGAAATGGAGGGTGGGGTAAGGGGGTGTGCCACACTTTTAAATGATCAGATTTCCTGAGAAATGACTATCATGAAGAGAGTACCAAGCCACGAAGGATGTGCTCCCATGATCCAAACACCTCCCACCAGGCCCCACCTCTAGCATTGGGGATTACAATTCAGTGTGAGATTTGGGTGGGGACAAATATCCAAGCTATATTAAATGTTTTTCTTTTCTGGAGAAAGCTGAATCATTTCGATGTCTACAAGCAGTTATCTCTTGTGACTGCCCGCCTATAGGCAATAGTGGTTAGGAGCAATGTCTCCCTTGCAGGTTTGAGTTCTCAGGAGCCTGATGCAGAGATGACCCTGACCTCAGTTGAGCTTTTCCAGCAAATAATGATGCAATGGATCACTTTGCTTCTTAAATAACATTCAAATGTTTAAAAGTTAGAATAATAGACACGTCTTGGTGGTCAATGGTCACTGTTCTCCAAAGGTAATACCAAATTGATAAAAAGTCTTGTGAACGTAATATACATGCAAAAAAATTTTAGAAGACACTAACAATATGCAAAATGGTACAGTAGGTACCTCGGAGAAATAAAAATGTGGGTGAGATTGTTTTTTTTTATTGTTTTTTTCTTTGCATCTTTTTGTGTACTTTCAGGAATTCATGTAATTCAGCAATTTGTACAATGCATACATGAGTATGCACTACTTATAATATAAAAAATAAGACAGATGAAAGAGAAGAAGTGGTTTATAAAATAAATGTTGGTTTAATGTATGAAAATACAAGTTTTGTGATGGCCACTCTCAAGGACGAAAGTAAGGAAGAAGAAATGCAAATGATCTGCTCTTTTCTATTCTTGAAAGGAGGAGTACAGATAAAAATGTGTGGAAGTCTGTTTAAATGCATTTTAATAGGTTATCATTGATATTTCCTTTCAGTTCCTCTGTATAGTATCTCTAAAATCTTTAAACATAAAGAATACGTTTTTAAGACCAAAAAAGCCAGCTCTGAAGGGAGACTTCAGTTAAGGGTAAACTTAAACAAACAAACACAAAATCTGAGAAAAAGAAAGAAATTTGAAGGGCATGTACTGTATTACATTATGATAGATATGACAGATTTTTTTTTTCTTTTTTTTTTTTTTTTTAAGACAGAGTCTTGCTTTGTCACCCAGGCTGGAGTGCAGTGGCGCGATATTGGCTCACTGCAAGCTCTGGCTCCTGGGTTCACGCCATTCTCTTACCTCAGCCTCCCCAGTAGCTGGGACTACAGGCGCCTGTCACCACACCCGGCTAATTTTTTTTTTTTTTTTTTTTTTTTTTTTTTTTTTTTTAGTAGAGACGCGGTTTCACTGTGTTAGATATGAGAGATTTGTTTTAAACTTGATCTATGCAACTCTGAACAGATATGCTGAAATAAAATTCTTAGGTCGTCAGAAGAAAGTATTCAACATTATGAAATTGCCTTGATGTTCAACAATGGTAGCAGCAACAACAAAAATATGAAAGAATAAATAACCAAACTTATGCTACAGTCAGCAAATCTGAAAAATTCGGAAGCCTAGAAGCAGACAAAATGCTGGTCCCTTTGGATAATATGCATATTTGTTATTAATTCTTAGTGTTCCTTTGTAAAGGTGAATAGCTCATTAAGGCAAGAGAGGGGCTTGGTGAGACATGCAGAGGATTAGGGATAAAACTGGATTTCTTTAGGAACTGAAAATGATGCTTCTGATTCTCCCATCAGCTAAATAGGTCCTTAGTGTCCCTAATGCAGAGATAAATAATGCTAAGCGTGTTACCCCTTCAGTGTTCCTGTTCCAAGTAATACAATCCTCCAGGGAGAGAATAAGATATCATGCAAAAGCCCCTGGTACTTAAAATTGAACATTAAATTGAACCAGATCTTCTCAACTGTCTAAACTACAGTTTTGGAAGTATATCATTTGGGACATCAGGGTAACGTTAAAGGCAGTTTTGATACTCCAGGGCATAGCACTTCAATCGCCTGGAATAATTAAGGAAACAATTTAAACAATAGGAAAATCTGGCTTGTTAAGAAAAATGCTTGCTAGAATAACAAACATGATGTGTGTATATTAGTCAGCAAGTCCTTTGCTCTCTTTTGGCTATGCATATGTAATATGCATATGTAATAAATCGCATCTATCATTTCTCTTCTTCCTGGTATTTGTAACATCTCCTTCTGTAGAATATTTGCCCACGTAATTAGTATGTTCTTCACCCTGTCTTTTAACTCACCAATGGATTTTTAAGAATTTTAATTTAACATGTTTAAGCATAGTATCACACTCAGTTGCAAACTATATGGTAGATTATCCCAAATACCATTTATTCGTATTATCTTATCTATTCAGATTCTGGCTGTAGGCACAGCCATATTCCTATACAAATCCCAAAGGTCAGAAAATCCATTTCTCTCATTTTAACTGATTGAGGAATTTAAGACCAAGTGTGGTTCAGTGTTCTTTACAAGATAATTTATTGCTCTGAATATTTACTGCAGAATTCTAGACTAGCCATTAACCATTTCCTCTGGAGATACCTCATTTGCAGTCTGAAGGGAATAGTGTTATATGCAAGCAAAACTGGGAGAAAAAATATTTTGTGAAGTAAAATTGTCAAAAACCTTTCTACTAATTAACAAAAAAATAATAGCATGCATGAACTTGAAATGTAAAGGACTTGCACTTGAACAAAGAATTTGCACATTTGAAAAATAATAGATGCTGGAGAGGTTGCAGAGAAAAGGAAACACTTACACACTGTTGGTGGCAATGTAAGTTAGTTCAACCCTTGTGAAAAGCAGTATGGTGATTCCTCTAAGAGCTAAACGCAGAACTACCTTTTGACCCAGCAATTCCTTTACTGGGTATCCACGTAAGACAAATATGTTTTTCTACCACAAGGACATATTCATGCAAATGTTCACTGCAGCAGTATTCACAATAGGAAAGACATGGAATCAGCCTAAATGCCTATCAATCACAGATTAGATAAAGAAAAGTTGGTACATATAGACCATGGAATAATATGCAGCCATAAAAAAGAACAAGATCATGTCTTTTGTGGGAACATGGGTGGAAGTAGAGGCTACTATGCTTAGCAAACCAAGACAGGAACAGAAGACCAAATATAGCATGTTCTCACATATAAGTGGGAGCTAAATGATGAGAGCTTATGAACACAAAGAAAGAAACAGACACTGAGGTCTAATTGATGGGGGAGGGTGGAAGGAAGGAGAGGAGCAGAAAAGAGAACTGTTGGGTACTGGGCTTTATACCTGGGTGATGAAATAATACGTACAATAAACCCCCGTGATATGTGTTTACCTATGTAACAAACCTTCGCATGTACCTCAAAACCTAAAATAAAAGTTAAAATGCACACTTGAATGTGTGTTAAAGGGTTGGGCAATTTATGCGAATGAGTGAAATCAGTTGTAAGATGATAGAGAAGACTGCCGACTATATCAAACTGTAAATATTGTCCCTTTCAAAATTACTTTAATTCTAAAAGATAAAAGAAGCAGCAGCAGCAGCAGCAGGAGCAGGAGCAGGAGCAGGAGCAGGAGCAGGAGGAGGAGCAGTTCTGTGAGTTACAAGGCAGTTTCAACCTGAAGTCAACCATTTGTGATATTTTCAATTGCACAGAATGGACTGAGTTATCTAATAAGTGACATACTTTTAATCTATTTTGAAGACAGGAAAAAAAAACAAGAGTTAGATTTTCACTTCATGCTGTACACAAAAATAATTCAAAATGTTTTAAAGATAAAAGCATTTAAGTCAATAGAGTGCAAGAAGTTTATGCTTTTAATGTACTCCCTCTGTTCCAAACACATAGGAATAAAATATAGAAAGGAAAAAGCAAAAGGGCATAACAAGATCAAAGCAAAATAAAACATTTTTGAATCAGAAACAGAAAATAAATTGAAGACACTGAGTGGGTTCCAAAGCCATTGGTCACCTAAGTGTCCAAAAGCAGGCAGAGCAGTTAAGGGTTCAGCTCCTATGAGCAAGAGACACCAAAACTGTTCCAGGTGAGTCAGAAACCACTGTTTCCAGTTACAGACAGGAAAGAAGTTTCCTACCACCTACTCCATCCCTTGAAAAGACACTTAACAACAACAACAATAACAGCAACAAACTATTCCCAACCATTTCCTAAGGTTATTTCTATGGAGCAACTGACTTCAGAAGGTAATGAACGCAGAAACAGTGTGGAATAAAATTTTAAATCAAGAGACCTGTAGTCTCCAGATTGCTTATATCCTTCAATATCACTGCAGGGAAGAAACTTGAAACCATAATTATGAGACCTAGTTCTGTACTATGAGTTTAGATGGAAGTAATCTTAGAACTGCAAACCAGACATTGAAACCAAAGAACACAGAATGTCTCGAAACATTTCAAATAATTAATACAATACAGACTTTGTTTTCTACCCACGATGCAAGCAACTTAGATAGGAATGAATAGACACATATAAACACAAACATACACACAAACAAATTAGAACCTTAAAATGATACTCTGACTTCTCTTCAGATGAGATCAATTTTTCATCTTTTAAGATGTTCTACTAAGTAGCTCATGAGATAAAGAGGAAACTATGATAGAAATTATGAAACATTTAGACACAAATGACAATGAAAATACTACCGGGAAAAGGTGGGATCCAGTTTTCACAATTGCAAGAATGAAAATATGTAAACTTAAATTCATTTATTTGAAAAGGAAAATACTTTAAAACTAAATGACTTTTTAAAAAAGCTAAATGAATTAAACGTTTAACACAGTAGCTTAGGAAAATTAAGAAAGTTGAAGCAAGAAAATAATAAAGTTAGGAACAGTTATTAGTGAAATAGAAAACAAAGAAACAAAAGAATTAATGAAATAAAAATCTAATTTGTGGGAAAAAAATAGAAAAGCACCCAATAAGACTAATTAATAAAATAAAACATTTATGTAATTAGCAATGAAATAAGACACACTTATAGATATAAAGCACATTTAAAACCAAATTAAGTTCAGAAACCAATCTGATATATATGCCAAAATCCTAAATAAAATATGATCTAGATGAGCAAACTTGTGTGGAAAATAATACATCATGGCCTATTTCTGTTTATTTTGGAAATACAAGAAGAGCTCAATAATAGAAAAGATACTAAGTATTACACTAATGAACAGATGAGAGGGAAAACCACATGATCATAACAGTAAATGCAGAAAAAAAAAGTTTCATAAAATTCAAACAACTATGATTTTTAAAACATTCAGAAAATAAATGCAGATGCTAATCTCACTATTGAATTTTAAGTCTTAACCAATGCAATATATTGAAAATATTTTGGAATTTAGAAATATAATGGAAATGAAGAAATAAAATGATAGGTACTGGCTATCTATGTGATTATTTGGAATTTTCACTAGTAGATTTCACAGAGTGTGCAGGATGCAAGGTCAGCATAAAAATTAATAAGATCACCAATAATAACCAATTAGAAAACATAATTTAAAGTTTCTTGTCCTTTATAGATAACAAAAGCAACTCCAAAATCATCATGCAGTCAGGAATAAACTTAAGAAAAGAAAACCTTAAGAATTTAAAGGAATAATATTTTCTTAAAAACACTTAGAAGCAGACTTGAATAAATAGAGATATATTCATGGATGGAAAGGCTTAAAATTGTAAAGATGTAAATTCTCTCCTTGATTTTTAATTTTATAAACACAAAGTTTTATTTCAATTTTATGAGAACCATATGAAGCTTTATTTTTTTTAGTAAGCTTAGCCAGGAAGTCTGTATTAGCCAGTTTCATCAGAATGTCTTATTATTTATTTCCCTAGTCCCTATCAGATGTATTTGCTTCAACTGGTTCTCACTTGTGGTTGTCCATTCACAATTTTAATTCTGTTATCTGTGCCACCTGACCTTGGGATTTTTTGGTTCTGACTCCTAGTAACTGGGCTTGGCAACTACTGAACTACTGAACTCTCTTCTTACCTCCTACCCTAGATCTTTTCTCAATAGTTTCTCTGGAACTGTTCCCTGAAACACTGCTAGTATGTAGTTGCATAATCCCATTGCACAAACCAATCCTTGGCCATACCCACTGAGTGACTTCTTATTTAGTTTTCAACCAAAAACCTTAGGAAATTTTTTTTAATGCATAAATGTTTCATTTCTGTTAATATATGTCTCATAATGGGTGTGCCACTATCCCTGATGTTGTACCGCTGGAAATGGGATTTTCAGACTAAAACAATGACTCACTGAGGTGCCAGTTCTAGAAATCTAGTCATTTCTACCTAGGAAATTGGCCAATCTCAGGAAGTAATAAATAGGTTACCAAAAGGGAAGTTAAAGCTTCAAATGAATTGAAGTCTTGTGAGATTTTAATGAATAAAAGCCATTTTTTAAAAATAATAACCTTAGGTAATTTTTAACGTGTGAAGTTCTGACTCTTTCAGAACTAAAAAGCAACAACACAACTATTTTGAAAACTTTTTTTCTTAGAAGAAACCTAGATAATGACTACATTTTATGAGGTTGTTTTAAAAATACATTGTACATATGAAGGTGTAAATTTAACTGTCAAACACTTTATTTAAAAATTAAGCAGGTCAAATAATTTGTTCCCTCTGACTTATTTTTTGGCACTACTTTATCGGATATGAATAAAAATCAAATATTGAATTGCACCTTTCTCAAAAGAACTATTTAAAAATAATCTTAGACATAATATTCCATAGTTGTAAGTCCAAGGAAAATAACAAAGATTCAGTCCCATAATCCAGATCTAGAGATTTAAAATTTTTATTTGTTCATGTGAAAAAACAAGAGATGTTAAAAAGAAAGCAGATTTTTTGACCTCTTAAAGTGAATAGAGAGACAGCGACGGCTAGGTTCAGCCCACACAGTTATAAACTACACCGGTGATTTTCTTTCCTTTTTCCAATTATTTTCCTAATTCAGCTAGATATACATTCCACAGTGCTCCAGTTTTTCAGAGACAATCTTCTTTGTTTCACTCTGACCTGCCCTTGCCTGTTTTGAGCCCCATTACCTAAGAAACTTTCAAACGTTTTAGGTATCTGATAAAAATGAACCAAGGATATTTTGTTTTTCAGTGTACAATGCTTCTATTTCTATCACCATGTCAACTCCATGGGCAATCAAACATCTGGAGATAATCTTTATAGCATCCTTCCTATATTGTAAAGATAATTGCCTTGTCCCCTTATAGTTCTGAATTCATTATTCTCAGTTGCTTTAGCATGACCTTGTTAATATCAACATCAACAGACGTGAGAAACTAAGGAGGACTAAACTTCTGTCTGCCATGATTGATTATCTAAAATTTTGTGGGTAAAGATGGCCCTGCACACAACAGTCTGAGCACACTGGATCCTGATAACACTATAATTTACTTATCAGTCTCCATGAATAATTTCTGGAAACTTGTGTGACTATAGCAAGTGTGAGGGTTAGTTTT
Source organism: Macaca fascicularis (assembly GCF_037993035.2). Classification (NCBI taxonomy): domain Eukaryota; kingdom Metazoa; phylum Chordata; class Mammalia; order Primates; family Cercopithecidae; genus Macaca; species Macaca fascicularis. The sequence goes on along the minus strand of NC_088380.1, from coordinate 87,768,348 downwards.
GTGTCAACTTGACTGGGCTGTGAGGTGCCCAGATACTTAAACATTAGTTCTGGCTGTGTCTGTGAGGGTATTTCTGGATGGAATTAAGCACTCCTCAGCAAGTGTAAAAGAACAGAAATTATAACAAACTGTCTCTCAGACCACAGTGCAATCAAACTGGAACTCAGGATTAAGAAACTCACTCAAAACCGCTCAACTACGTGAAATCTGCTCCTGATTCCATTCAAAACCGCTCAACTACAACCTGCTCCTGAATGACTGACTACTGGGCACATAACAAAATGAAGGCAGAAATAAAGACATTCTTTGAAACCAATGAGAACAAAGGTACAACATACCAGAATCTCTGGGACACATTTAAAGCAGTGTGTAGAGGGAAATTTACAGCACTAAATGCCCGCAAGAGAAAGCAGGAAAGATCTAAAATTGACACCCTAACATCACAATTAAAAGAACTAGAGAAGCAAGAGTAAATACATTCAAAGGCTAGCAGAAGGTAAGAAATAACTAAAATCAGAGCAGAACTGAAGGAGATAGAGACACAAAAAAACCCTTCAAAAATTCAATGAATCCAGGAGCTAGTTTTTGAAAAGATCAACAAAATTGATAGACTGCTAGCAAGATTAATAAAGAAGAAAAGAGAGAAGAATCAAATAGACACAATAAAAAATGATAAAGGGGATATCACCACCAACCCCACAGAAATACAAACTACCATCAGAGAATATCATAAACACCTCTATGAAAATAAACTAGAAAACCTAGAAGAAGTGGATAAATTCCTGGACACATACACTCTCCCAAGACTAAACCAGGAAGAATTTGAATCCCTGAATAGACTAATAACAGGCTCTGAAATTGAGGCAATAATTAATAGCCTACTAACCAAAAAAAAAATCCAGGACCAGACATATTCGCAGCCGAATTCCACCAAAGGTACAAGGAGGAGCTGGTACCATTCCTTCTGAAACTATTCCAATTAATAGAAAAAGGGGGAATTCTCCCTAACTCATTTTATGAGGCCAACATTATCCTGATACCAAAGCTGGCAGAGACAGAACAAAACAAGATAATTGTAGACCAATATCCCTGATGAACATAGATGCAAAAATCCTTAATAAAATACTGGCAGACCGAATCCAGCAGTACATCAAAAAGCTTATCCACCATGATCAAGTGGGCTTCATCGCTGGGATGCAAGGCTGATTCAACATATACAAACCAATAAACGTAATCCAGCATATAAACAGAACCAAAGACAAAAACCACATGATTATCTCAATAGATGCAGAAAAGGCCTTTGACAAAATTCAACAGCCTTTCATGTTAAAAACTCTCAATAAATTGAGTATTGATGGAACGTATTTCAAAATAATAAGAGTTATTTATGACAAACCTACAGCCAATATCATACTGAATGAGCAAAAACTGGAAGCATTCCCTTTGAAAACTGGCATAAGACAGGGATGCCCTCTCTCACCACTCCTATTCAACATACTGTTGAAAGTTCTGGCCAGGGCAATCAGGCAGGAGAAAGAAATAAAGGATATTCAATTAGGAAAAGAGAAAGTTAAATTGTCCCTATTTGCAGATGATATGATTATGTATTTAGAAAACCCCATTGTCTCAGCCCCAAATCTCCTTAAGCTGATCAGCAACTTCACCAAAGTCTCAGGATACAAAATCAATGTGCAAAAATCACAAGCATTCTTATACACCAAAAACAGACAGAGAGCCAAACTATGAGTGAACTCCCATTCACAACTGCTTCAAATAGAATAAAATACCTAGGAATCCAACTTACAAGGGATGTGAAGGGCCTCTTCAAGGAGAACTACAAACCACTGCTCAATGAAATAAAAGAGGACACAAACAAATGGAAGAACATTCCATTCTCATGGATAGGAAAAATCAATATTATGAAAATGGCCATGCTGCCCAAGGTAATTTATAGATTCAATGTCACCCCCATTAAGCTACCAGTGACTTTCTTCACAAAATTTGGAAAACACAAAATTGGAACTTTAAAGTTCATATGGAACCAAAAAAGACCCCGCATTGCAAAGACAATCCTAAGTCAAAAGAACAAAGCTGGAGGCATCACGCTACCTGACTTCAAACTATACTATGAGGCTACAGTAACCAAAACAGCATGGTACTGGTACCAAAACAGAGATATAGACCAATGGAACAGAACAGAGTCCTCAGAAATAATACCACACATCTACAGCCATCTGATCTTTGACAAACCTGAGAGAAACAAGAAATGGGGAAAGCATTCCCTATTTAATAAATGGTGCTGGAAAAACTGGCTAGCCACAAGTAGAAAGCTAAAACTGCATCCCTTCCTTACACCTTATATGAAAATTAATTCAAGATGGATTAGAGACTTAAACGTTAGACCTAAAAACATAAAATTCCTAGAAGAAAACCTAGGCAATACCATTCAGGACATAGGCATGGGCAAGGACTTCATGTCTAAAACACCAAAAGCAATGGCAGCAAAAGCCAAAATTGACAAATGGGAACTAATTAAACTAAAGAGCTTTTGCACAGTAAAAGAAACCACCATCAGAGTGAACAGGCAACCTACAGAAGGGGAGAAAATTTTTGCAATCTACTCATCTGACAAACGGCTAATATCCAGAATCTACAAATAATTCAAACAAATTTACAAAAACAAAACAAACAGCCCCATCAAAAAGTGGGCAAAGGATATGAACAGACATTTCTCAAAAGAAGACATTTACGCAGCCAACAGACACATGAAAAAATGCTCATCATCACTCGCCAGCAGAGAAATGCAAATCAAAACCACAATGAGATACCATCTCACATCAGATAGAATGGTGATTATTACAAAGTCAGGAAACAACAGATGCTGGAGAGGATGTGGAGAAATAGGAACACTTTTACACTGTTGGTGGGACTGTGAACTAGTTCAACCATTGTGGAAGACAGTGTGGCGATTCCTCAAGGATCTAGAACTAGAAATACCATTTGACCGAGCCATCCCATTACTGGGTATATACCCAAAGGTTTATAAATCATGCTGCTATAAAGATACACGCACACATATGTTTATTGCGGCACTATTCGCAATAGCAAAGACTTGGAATCAACCCAAATGTCCATCAATGACAGACTGGATTAAGAAAATGTGGCACATTTACACCATGGAATACTATGCAGCCATAAAAAGGGTGAGTTCATGTCCTTTGTGGGGCATGGATGCAGCTTGAAATCATCATTCTCAACAAACTATCACAAGAACAGAAAACCAAACATCACATGTTTTCACTCATAGGTGGCAATTGAACAATGACAACACTTGGACACAGGAAGGGGAACATCACAAACCAGGGCCTGTCATGGAGTGGGGGAGAGGGGAGGGATTGCATTAGGAGATATACCTAATGTAAATGATGAGTTAAAGGGTACAGCACACCGACATGGCATATGTATACATATGTAACAAACCTGCACGTTGTGCACATGTACACTAGAACTTAAAGTGTAATAATAAAAAAGAAAGATTAAAAAATAATAATAAAATTAAAAAATGCTTATCTAGTGAAGAACATCAGAAAATATAGTGTCATGTTCAGAGGAAGGTCAGGGTTGCTTACAGCCTAGGAAGACAGTGATAGGCTATCACTATATCACTATATATAACTATATCGCTCCATCATTATAGTGATCATGATGATCTGTAGGGCTGAGTGAGATGGGAAGTCACAAGAAGGCTCTCAGGAAAGAAGCGACATAATTTGATTTGCAGCTTATTAGATTCCTTTTGGTTTCTATGTTAGAAATAACTCAAAGGAGACCTTGGCAGAAGAAAGAAGTCATGAGATTGAAAGGTGAGGTAGGAAAAGGGTACATAGCTAGAAATGGAGTGTTTTCCTGAGTTGGAAGGAGAGACAAAAGAGTAGAGTTCTTTAGATAAAGGCATTCTCCTTTTCATATTTAAAAACCTAACTAGTGTGCTAATTTTCTCAGTAGCATTCTTCTTTAATTCATTGAACTATAATTGTATAAGCCTAATTAGTGCTAAGAATCCATTAGGCAATAAAAAAATTTTCTCTCTAGTTAAAGAGGTGCACATGTCCTTCATATGAAATTAAGAAAAAATTAATTTTGATTATACCAACTTAGAATCCATTAATTGATTACTTGCAACAGTCATTGAGAATTTTACTGTTTTCTGGTGCATTAAGCAAATAAAATTTAGACTGGAGTTTTTTTTCTGGTAAGATATGTCAAAACATAAGTCCTTCTACTCAGAGAAAGGCTTTATCTATCACTCCAGAAGGTGAAAGTCATGGCTAAGAAGTAGTCATGGATATCCAAAACATCCTTTTCTAGGAACTTTTCATTCTAAGCCAGTCATCTCAATAGTGTAGAGATGAAATCTTACAAATCTTGCAAAGAATTCTAGCTGACTCAGTGACAGGATTAACCTTTTATATCCTCTTGTAATACACCTCATATGAAGATGAAGGGAGGAAAGTAGGAAGCCTGTCATGGTAAGAAAGTAATGAAAATCCTAGATATAATTACAGGGGAGAAAAAGAAAACTATTTTTATAGACTGCACCATCATCTATCTCTTTTTAAAGCCTTGGGGAGGTGCATTTCAGATCTGGTAGCATCATTCTGGCCCACTCATCCAGAGAGCATTTGTGGTTAAAAATCCCCCCAGTGAAAATATTCTATTCCCAAATAAGCAAGGCATGAGGAGGACATAGAGAAAAAACACCAGCCTGACTCAAGTTAATGGTGAATATCAGGAAATGGTGAGAAATTAGGTAGAGAGGGAGAGTGGGGCCTTTTGATGGAGAACCTTAAAAGCCAAAGACAAAGCGGTTAGACTTGAGGTGACAGGGAACTCAAGTGTTTTCATGAGCCAAGGCTTATGTGTGTCTATATACCAATCAGTTTATCGTCAAAGGGAAAAAAAATTGAACTTCAGTCAAACATTGGTTTTTTAAGCTCTATATGATGTTAAATGACAAGTGAAACTTGTTCTTTCATCTAGCTAATTTTCTAAGTTGGTTTTCAGGTTTCATCCCAGTTGGTTTTCAATTGCTTTAAGGTTTGGTTTCGGGGAATATTTTGAGGGTTGCATACATGTACGTTTGTTGATTTGTTCAACTGTAGAAATAAGGTGCATTTTAAGCCTGCTTTATAGATAAGAACCCTGAAGATCAAAGAAAAGAAAGGAGCTATTAATAAGGCTTGATAATATAAAAGAAAACATATTTCATTCTCAACAACTAAACAATGACATAAATTTTTGAAAAACGAATTTTTGAGAAAGACTGTGTACTGTGTATTTTAACTCTTCATCTATTCATCATTGTAACCATAGTTAGAATTCTGTGCTGGAAGATACAGCAATGGACATGGAAAATACAGAGACATCTAAGATACAATCTCTGAAGAAAAAAATCGACATGCCAAGAAAGGGCATATTTTGTGGTAAACTCACTGTTTATAATGCTATAATCAAGATTTGAATAAAGAACCTTGGGGAACAGAACAAATAATAAACTCTACTATGGCAGTTGGGAAGGGGCTATTCAATGACATAGTTAAAAGTGAGTGGGATTTATTCAAAAAGAGAGAAGGAATAGGCAATAGCAAGACCTTCGGAAGACAATTTCCTCTATGGATCCCCTGTCTCTGAATATACAATGAAAGTGTGAACACTTCAATATATTCCTCAGGACAGCCACTTCACATAGTCTTCTTGAAATCTATGATAGAGGGTTTGTTAATTCATAGAATGGGTATAAAAATAATCTTCATCCATGAAATGAGTGCTATTTAAGGTATGTACCTGGTTAGAAAGTCTTCACAGCCCCGATTCTCTGGTGTAATGGAAGAGTAAGAATACGCAGCTGATCTGGCAGTGTATATATCCCTCCACTGCACAGTGGTTCAGTCTCCAAATTCAACTACAAGCTTGCTTCAGAACATCATTGCATATACGAAATTTAAATACAGATGAACGAATTTATGATGATGGAAACCAAACACTTGTTGGAAGTGGCGGGGGTAGGGGATGATTGGGAAGGAGAACCAGGTTATTTTCTGAAAAGGAGGAAATATTCTATATCTTATTTTAAACATGGTTACATGGGTATATGAAATTAATAAAACTCAAAAAACTAATGTTTATGATTATATTGCAATTATGTCTCAATAAAAAGTAAGAAAGAAAAGCTTGCATCTAGTTCACATTGAACTGTTCATGCAAGTACCAGTCTGGAGCTTTAAGGGTGTATGTGGTGTTTCAGCCAAGCTACAAGAACAGAACTTGTACACAATCCATGCTTGCTTTTGACATTTTACTAATAAATGTTTGCACCTTTGGCACAATTTGGTCTCAGATGTGCTTTTGTTGTAACAAACAATCTAGCTATTAGTTCATAGGAATAGTAGCACAACATCAGCACCTAGCTCTGAAATTTGCTAAAAACAACACAAAAACAAACAAACAATCAAAAAATCCTAACATTAGCTAAGCAGATAAATAGGCTTAGGTAAATTTGCAATCATAAATAATAGTGATTTTCAATGTGAAAATTTGAATTCAAACTGGAAAGTGAGGGCACTGTGCTGATGAAGGTGAGCTTTAGGGGAGATTTGTCTTTTTGGAACCTCTCTATTTGCTAGTCTGCCAATTTTACAGTAGTGCTGAGCTCTCTCTGAAAGAAGTACCATGGATCACAGAATCTTCTATCCCCCGAGACCTTAACAGAGTGTCTTGCACTGACTATTTTAATAGATGCAAGGAAGGAGGAGGGGAATAAACTTAGAAATCTTTTAAGTATGTGTTTTTGAATTAGTCAAACCTGAAAGTTGTAAACCCAAAGGAGGAACAAAGAAAAAGTGAGAGGCTCTTATGAAAATTATTGATACTTTAGGCTCTTATGAAAATTATTGATACTTTAGGATACAGCTAAAGCAGTGTTAAGAGGACAGTTTACAGATAGAGGATTTCAAATTAAGAATCTGGCCAGGCATGGTGGCTCACGCCTGTAATCCCAGCACTTTGGGAGGCTGAGGCGGGCGGATGACAAGGTCAAGAGGTCAAGACCATCCTGGCCAACATAGTGAAACCTTGTCTCTACTGAAAGTACAAAAATTAGCCAGGCATGGTGGCATGCACCTGTAGTCCCAGCTACTCAGGAGGCTGAGGCAGAAGAATTTCTTGAACCTGGGAGGTAGAGGGGGCACTGAGCAGAGATTGTGCCACTGCACTTCAGCCTGGGCAACAAGAGTGAAACTCTGTCTCAAAAAACAAAACAAAACAAAAAAAGGACCATTGCATCTACAGAAACTAAGAAAAAAAGAACAAATCAACCTCAAAGTTAATGGAAGAAAAAATAACTAAAATCAGACAAGAATTGAATGAAATTGAGATGAAAAAAATTCATACAAAAAATCAATGAAACAAAAAGTTGTTCTTTGAAACAATAAACAAGATTGATAGACAACTAGCTATATTGAAAATGAAAAAAAGAGAAAATTCAAATAAACACAATCCTAAATGACAAAGATGACATTACAACCGATCCAACAGAAATCCAAAAGATCCTTAGAGACTTCAGAGACTATTGTGAAAATCTCCATGCACACAAATTAGAAACGCTAGAGGAAATTGATAAATTCCTAGAAACACACAACCTCCCAAGATTGAACCAGGAAGAAAGTAAAAACCTGAAAAGACTGACAAGTTTTTTTTTTTTTTATTAAATCAGTAATTTTTAAAAACCCTATCAATCAAAAAAAGTCCTGTACCAGGTGGATTCACAGCCTAATTCTACCTAGGAATACATCTAAGCAAGGAGATGTAAGATCTCTACAAGGAGAACTATAAAACACTGCTGAAAAAAAAATCAGAGACAACACAAATAAGTGGAAAAACATTCCATGCTCATGGATTGCAAGGATCCATATTGATAAAATGGCCATATTGTCCAAAGTAATTTACAGATTCAATGCTATTTTTATCAAACTACCAATGACATTCTTCACAGAATTAAAAAAAAAAAAAAAACTATGCTAAAATTCAGATGGAATGACAAAATAGTCCAAAATAGCCAAAGAAATCTTAAACAAAAAGAACAAAGCCAGAGGCATCACATTGCCTGACTTCAAACTATAATACAAGGCTACAGTAACCAAAACAGCATGGTACCAGTACAAAAACACATAGGCCAATGGAAAAGAATAGAGAACTGAGAAATAAAGCTGCACATTTATACTCTCCCAATATTCAACAAAAAATAAGCAATGGGGCAAATACTCTATTCAATAAATGGTGTTGGGATTACTGGCTATCTATAGGTGGAAGATTGAAACTTGACCCTAATATACAAAAATTAACTCAAGATTGATTAAGGAATGTAAGACCTCAAACTATAAAAATCCTAGAAGAAACCCAAATAAATGCCCTTCTCTATATCAGTCTTGGCAAAGAATTTATGACGAAGTCCCCAAAAGCAATTGCAACAAAACAAAAATTGGTAAGTGGGACCTAATTAAACAAAAGAGCTTCTGCACAGCAACAGAAACTATCAAGGAAGTAAACAGACAGCCCACAGAATAGGAGAAAATATTCACAAACTATGCATCTGACCAAGGTCTAATATCCAGAATCTGTAAAGAACTTAATCAAATCAATAAGCAAAAAACAAATAACCCCATTAAAAAGTGGGCAAAGGACATGAACAGACACTTCTCAAAAGAAGCCATACAAGCAGCCAATAAACATATGAAAAAGTGCTTACCCTTAGTAATCATCAGGGAAATGCAAATCAAAACCACAATGAGATGTCATCTCACACCAGTGAGAATGGCTTTTCTTAAAAAGTCAAAAAAAAAAAAAAAAGATATTGGTGAGGCTATGGGAGAAAGGGAACACTTATACACTGTTCGTGGAAATGTACATTAATCCAGCCATTGTGGAGAGTAATTTGGAGATTTTTCAAAGAACTAAGAGTTGAACTACCATTTGGCTCAGCCAGTCCCATTACTAAGTGTATATCCAAAGGAACATAAATTGTTCTACCTAAAGGACACATTCACCTGTATGCTCATCACAGCACTATTCACAATGGCAAGAATATGACATCAACCCAGTTGCCCATCAAGGGATAATTGGGTAAAGAAAATGTAATACATATACACCATGTAATATTAAGCAGCCATTAAAAAGAACTAAATCATATCCTTTGCAGAAGCATGGAGGCAGCTAAAGGCCATTTTCCTAAGTGAACTAACACAGAAACAGAAATCCAATACTGCATGTTTTCATTTATAAGTGGGAGCTAAATGTTGAGTACACATGTACATAAAGATGGGAACACTGAAGACTCCTAGAAGGGAGAGAGAGGGATGGGGGCAAAAGCTAAAAAACTACCTATTGGGTATGCTCAGTACCAGGGTGACAGGTTCAGTTATACCCCAAACCTCAACATCACACAATATACCTCTGTGACAATCCTGCAAGTAACCCCTGTTGCTAAAATGAAAGCTGAAAAACGAAAGAAAGTAAAAATCAACATTAAGAAATGGACAAATACTATGCCATAGAAACATTGGAAATTCCATTATTATCATATTCCCGTATCTCCTCAAAGTTCTTTCTCGTACTTCTTGCCCTACAAAGACAATGAGTCCGATTTTAAAACTGCTGCTTTTAAGAAGGCCAGTAAAAATGTTTCTCACATACGAGAAGCATTCAAGCAAATAAGTCAGCCTTGGTTTTGTTAAATTTCTTAAAATGTTTTAAACTGTTTCCAAAAGTGATATAACCTAGGACTGAAAATCAATATCTGCATTATATTTTCAATGTTGTACACGTATTTTGAAATTTGGTGGTATACGCTTTATTTCTCCACAAATAATGAAACCGTTTAACCCTGATTGAGCGATTTTTACAGTGAACCTGATATTTCTGAGGTTCTATTTCTCCACAAATAACAATGAAGTGGTTTAACCTTGACTGAGCAATTTTTGTAGTGAACCTGATATTTCTGAGGTTATATAATTCAACCTCCTTATTGACTGAGTAAGTGGGAAAAAACGAACACACAATCATACTGCAAATGTTGTATCATGAATCAGAAGAAAGCAACCTTAGACAACTAGTTTTCTCTGTGGAATAGAAACTCAAGAGGATGAAGAAACACATTTTTGTCACATTCATTTCTAAAATGTCAACACACAGTGAGCTTTGATCATAAAGTCAAGGAGATAGGGCTTAGGAATAATTTGTTGCCCTTTTGACACACCAGCTATGTTAGATGTGATTTTACCTTTATACTTCCAGATGCATCACATTTATGCCCTACCCTGACTGGCTTATAGATTGAACACCTACATTTTTCTGAAAATGCATAAGATCCTGGTAATTTCATAGAACACTAAGCACACAACATACCTAATACAATCTTTGCTTTTGTACAATCTGTTCTGACCACTATACCATGTGCCGCAGGGACTTTGCTTACATATTCTAGAATGTTATTTAACCTAAAGATAAATAAAAGTCTCTAAAAGAGAGTACAGAGGGTGCATTCTGAGGCTTAGGTCTTACTTTGTTCTTGGGTGCAACTCAACCCACAGAAAGATTATTCACACCCACTCATAGGTCCAGCTGCAGTCCCACCACCAGCTATGTGCACACCCAAAATGGCCCCTTTGTGAAGCAGGAGAGGCTGGAAAGGAGGAACAGTATGTTCAGTCATTCTGTAACTGCTGGGTAAAAAAGTTCACCTTCAGTCCAAGTTTAAGAATGTTAGTGCCTATTCCATAGGGTTGTGAAAACCACAGCAAATTAAATGTCATTAAAAGAAAGTCACGTTTTAGAGCTTGGAATTCTTTATTTAAATTTTTGAGACTTCCTTGTAATGAAATTATTAACTTGTTATTCCAATCTATGTTTGCAGAAGCACTTTGTTGTCGATTTAGAGTATGTTACCGATGGGTAACTGGCCTAATAAGCCTGCACAAACTGTATGGAAATGTTAATGCAAAGTTGAAATAAAGCAAAAAGTACATTTATGTGGTATAATAGGCGCCAATTTTACATGCAAACGATAAAAAAAGTACTTTTACTGCAAGACCTGATATAAATGGCACTGACTGTAGAATAAAATTACTGGATACCACTTATTAAATTCCCAATTAGGAATGCCAGAACGCATTAGCTGACAAGCGTGCAAAACAACAGTGGACAAAATGTGTTACATCAGAGTTTTTCAACCAGGGCATTTACTGACATTTGAGGATGGAGATATATATATATATATATATATATATATATATATATATATAGTGGAGCTGTTTTGTGAGTTGTAGTACATTTAGCAGCATCTCTAGCCTCTACCCTCAAGAAGTCAATAGCACTAATATACGCTGAAATTGTGACAACCAAAAATATCTCTAGACATTGTCCCTGCAGGGAGTCAGGGAGGTCAAAATTACCCCCTGTTGAGAATCCTTGTTTGAAATCAAAAGCATTCTATAAATCTTGCAACATATGGCTCTAGTCATTTAACTGTAAAAATGTATGAGCAATACAAATAATAACACAAAACGATGTTACAACCACACGTAACTCTTCAGCTTGAGAATGTTATCCTTGGTCAATAGGCAATACATAATCTGGTAAACAGAGTCATATTTATCTGGATGGATTTTTATTTTTACGTAGCTGTATTGTCCACTTCTTCTGTATGAATAGATCTGAGCTCTTACAAAAGAGACATTTTCTCAACTTTTTACTTAATTTATGGGGCAAATAAAATGTGATCGCATTTTCAGTCTCATTCAGTTCTCTGAAGCCATCAATAAAACTGAACTGGGAAAATACAACTGTCATTGTTTTATACGAAAGTAACCTTATAAAATTTTGCCTACTTAGGACAAAAGGTAAGTAATCAATACACCATGCTGCATACAAGCTCTTCTCCTGTATATTTTGAGTTTAGTTTCCAACCTTACAATTTGCCTGTTTTTGCTGTTGTCATCTAATTTCTAGGCTTGTAACCAATATCTTCTAAGACCCAGAAGTTCCCTCTAAACTCTCCCTTCCTTTGCACATCAGGAACTAGTGCAATTTCAAGAAAAGTAAAGCATAGTGTTGGGGCAGGGGAGGGGGGAGAAAAGGGAGTTTACAAAAGGAAATATATAAAAAGGAGAATATTAAGATATCTGCTTCTTTTGCTGAGTAGAAAATGTGTTGTGACAGCAGGCGATTGTCTCAGCACAGGCTTGGTGAGAGAAGAAGAGTTCCCACTCCAACTGCTCAATGGCACCCACCAGAGACTGGCTAAAGTCCCAAGTCTTTGAGAGCTCTTAGAATATAGTGTCACAGGAGAGGCCAGTAGGTTGTAGGCATTTTCTCACTGAGAAGTCCAATAAGAATATTTTCATGAATGTTTCTTATTATTTTCTTGTATACGGGAATTCAGGCAGTGTCCAAACATTAATGAAGTATTCATCATACTGAGCCTGCTGCTTTCCTTAGCGGAAAAAGGAAAAGCCTGGCTGTCCTTGTTTACCCCTTCCTGGATGAACAGTAGAAAAAGAAAGACTCATTTCAATCTGCATTCAGGAAATAGAAGGCCTGAGGGCACAGAATATACAAATCTCCTGTATTCATAAACTTCTCAACCTACAGATTTTTACAAGCAGAACAAAAATTGTTTCTTTTCTGCATACAAAGAACAGGGCTTTACAGTTGTGTTCAGTCATTTCAATCTGTTCTCTCAGGGTAATTGCCAGGCTACAACGTGTTTGCTGTTGTCGTGCTTTGTCAACATACATCCTATCATTTCTGATTAATGAAAATTCAGTGGGAATATTATAAATGCTGGCAAGAAGAGGTATGTATTTTCTTGAAAATAAAAATAAAGATAATAAAATAATTGATAGCCATAAAACTGGTGAAGGTGGGGTAGGGAAGGAGTTATTTACAATCAGGAACAATTATATAAAACAAAGAATATCAAAGAATATTCACAAACAACTTGAAAAAGGTATTGTCTAACTGGTTTTTTATACTAGTTTTGCTATAAACATTTCCAACTGCCTGTCGGGTCTTTTGACCTAGAAGCTTGAATACAATTTTAGTTTGGGAGAAGAAAATCACGTTGTGTTTCTTTGTCTTATTTTGTTTTGTTTTGTTTTGCTTTGATGGTCTAGTATCCATTAGGGGATGTAGAAGAGATATGATTGGTGGTAATCAATTATTAGCTTGATCTTTGAACTTGCAGAAATAGTATGCCTCCTCCACCAGCCATATAATATTGGAATGTCCAAATCATTCACCAAAAAAAAAAAAAAAAAAAAACCAAAAAAAAAAACCAGCTATTAAAGGGAATAGTTTTCAAAACTTTATTTACCCTGCTGTGTTGTCTTAACTTGCCTGGCCTCAATTTCTGTGTACAGATCTAAGGACACAGCTTATATTCAGATTACCATGTGCTCGCTCACACTTCATCATCATATTCAGTATTCTGTGGTTTCTTCTTTGGAAATATTAGCTAAAAACAAACTCAGTATAGGAAGACCTGTCTCGTTGTGCTTGGCTTTATTACATCTAGCAGCTATTACATTTTTTTAAATGATACATATTAACTATTTTATGTATTGGGTACATGGGACATTTTGGTAGCTGCATAAAATGTGTAATGATTCAATCAGAGTAACTGAGATATCCATCATCTTAAATATTTGTCTTTTCTTTGTACTAGAAATATTTGAATTAATCTCTTTTAGCTATTTTAAAATATACAATACATGATTGTTAACTGTAGTCAGCCTACTGTGCTACTGAACACTGGATTTTATTTCTTCTATCTAACTGTATTTTTTGTGGCCATTAACCAACTTCTTTTCATCTCCCACTCTTCCCTACCCTTCCCAGACTCTAGCTACCACCATTATACTCTCTACCTCCATAAGATCCATTTTTTAACTACCACAAATGAGTGAAAACATGCAGTATTTGTCTTTCTGTGTCTGGCTTATTTCACTTAACATAATGTCCTCTGGACTTATTTGTGTTGCTGCAAATGACAATATTCCATTCTGTTTTATGACTGAATACTATTTTCATATATATATGAAATACATATATGTATATGTATGCATATCATATTGTCCTTATCCATTGATGTACACTCAGGTTGATTCCATATCTTGGCTATTGTGATTAGTGCTGCAATTAAACACAGAAGTGTGGATACCTCTTCCACACGCTGATTTCATTTTTTACAAGTTGAAGGTTTGTGGCAACCCTGCGTTGATCAAGTCTATCTGTGCCATTTTCCCAATAGCATGTGTTTACTTTGTGTTTCTACATCACATTTTAGTAATGCTCACAATATTTCAAACCTGTTAATTATTATCATGTCTGTTAGGATGATCAGAGATCTTGGATGTTACTATTGTAATTGTTTTGGGGTGCCACAAACAGTGCCCATATAAGATGGCAAATTTAATTGACAAATATTGTGTGTATTCTGACAGTTCCACTGACTGGCCATTTCCCCCTCTTTCTCCTTCCCCTTGCACTGCCTTACTCTCTGAGACACAACAATATTGAAATTAAGCCAATTAACAAACCTGCAATAGATTCTAAGTGTTCAAGTGAAAAGAAGATTCGCACATCTCTCACATTAAATCAAAAGTTACAAATGATTAAGCTTAGTGAGGAAGGCATGTCGAATACCAGGTTAGGTGGAAAACTAATCCTCTTGCTCCAGTTGAGCAAGTTGTGAATGAAAGGGTATGTTCTAGAAGAAAATTAAAAATGCTACTTCAGAGCTAGTCATAGTAGTTTACTCTTGTAATCCCAGCACTTTTAAAGGTCAAGGAGGGGCAATCACTTGAGACCAGGAATTTAAATGGTCTGGATAGAAGACCAAACCAGCCAAAACATCCCCTTAAGCCAAAACCAAATTCAGAACAAGGTTCTAACTGTCTCCAGCTCTATGAAGCCTGAAAGAGGTGAGGAAGCTTCAGAAGAAAAGTTGAAAACTAGCAGAGGTTGGTTCATGGGATTTAAGGAAAGAAGCCATCTCCACAACTTTGTGCAAGGGGAGGTTGCAAGTACTGATGTAGAAGCTACATCAAGTTATCTTGAAGATCTAGCTAAGATCACTGATGAATGTGGCTACACTAAACAACAGATTTTCAGTGGAAACAAAACTGTCTCCTATCAGAAGAAGATTCCATTTAGGACTTCCACAGTTACAGAGAAGAAGTCAATACCTGTCCTTCAAAGTTTCAAAAGATAGGCTGACTCTTGTTACAGAATAATGCAGCTGGTGACTTATAAGTTAAAGCCAATGCTCATTGCCATTTCCAAACTCCTAGGATCCTTAAGAATCATGCTGAATCTATCATGCCTGTCCTCTATAAATTAAAAAAAAAAACAAAACACAAAACCTCTGTAACAGCAAATCTTTTTACAGCATGGTTTACTAAATGTTTTCAGCCAATTATTGAGAGCTACTGCTCCAAAAAAAAAGAATTACTTTCAAGATATTACTGCCCATTGACAATGCACATAGTCATTCAAAAGCTCTGACGGAAATGTACAAGAAAATTAATGTTTTTAATGCCTACTAACACAACATCCCATTCTGTAGCCCATGGATCAAGAAGTAATCTCAGCTTTCAACTCTCAATGTTTAAGAAATACATTTTGTGAGGTTATAACTGCTTTTGCTAGTGATTCCTCTTTGGATCCATTGAAAACCTTCTGGAAAAGGTCCATTGAAAATCTTCTGGAAAAAGTCCATTGAAAACCTTCTAAAAAAACTTCACCACTCTAGATGTCATTAAGGATATGCTTGATTCATGGGAGGAGGTCAAAATCTCAATCTTAACAGGAGTTGGGAAAAAGTTTATTCCAAACTTTGAGGGATTCAAAACTTCAGTGGAGGAAGTCACGCAGATGTGGTAGAAATAGCAAGAGAACTAGGATTAGAAGTGGAGCCTGAAGGTGTGACTGAGTTGCTGCCAATCTCATGATACAACTTGAAAGAATGAGGAGTTGCATCTTAGGGATGAGCAAAGAAAGTGGTTTGTTGAAATGGAATGTACTCTTGTTGAAGATTCTGTGAACAAGGTTGAAAGGACAACAAAGGATTCAGAATGCTCTATAAACTTAGTCAATAAAGCAGCAGCAGGGCTTGAAAGGATTGACTACAATTTTGAAAGGTAGGTAAAATCTTTCCTGAAGAGTCCATTGATGTGACAAACTTCATTGTTGTCTTATGTTAAGAAATTGCCACAGCCACCCCAACCTTCAGCAACCACCACCCATCAACAGCGAGGAAAGACCCTCCACCAGCAAAAAGATTGTGACTCACTGAGGGCTAAGATGGTCATTAGCATTTAGCAATAAATTATTTTTTAATTAAGTTTTGCACATTGTTATTCATAATGTTATTGCACATCTAATAAAGTACAGTACAGTATAAACATAACTTTTATTTGCACTGGGAAACCAAAAAATTTGTGATTAATTTTACTGTGATATTTGCTTTACTGTGGTGGTCTTGGCTAGAATCCACAATATCTATGAGGAATGCCTATATATTTGTAAAATTCTTTCTTGATAGCAAGATCCCCTCTTCTTCACTTCGATAGCCTGTATTCAACCAATTGCCAAATTCCATAGATTTTTACCTCTGAAATATCTTTACGATAGACCCCATCTTGTACTTCAATGATTAATTCCCAAAATTATTTTGTTTCACCTTCAACTGGGCTTCCACATCTCTGAATACTGCACACTTCTTTCCTGCATTCACGTGTCAGTTCTTCATACGCACACTTTCAGTCATGTGCAAAATCCCTACTAAAATACACGAATGTCTTCTAACTACCTAATGACATTAAATAGAAACCCATCCTGCTCATTTTCAAAGGTGCTAACACTGTAACCTCTACTTCAGGCCTTGTACCACTCCAACTTCATCGCTTAACTCTGTCTGCAGTTTCTCTGTTCACCAGATTGCTAGAACATTTCGATTACCTGAGCAGGCATGGTTTTATACCTGATATTCTTCTGCTAGGGAATTTCTTTGTTGCCTGTTTTAACCTACCAAAACATTATTTATATTTCTAAATCCATTTCTAATGTCTTGTCTATTTTCCCAATTCCTCCCAAGTGTAGGTGAACGCTCTTTGATTTTGCAGTGATTGCTCCCTGTGGAGTTTTCTTTGTACTCTTTTATGGCATTAACCCCACAAACACCACCTTGTACCATAGAATGTACCTGTGGCTCATGCAATATGTAGATCATCAGCTCCTTCAATGTAGCAACTGTAATTTATTCATCTTTGTGTCTTCTTAGTGCCTGGTACTTAACAGGTACTTCGTGAATATTTATTAATTTATAAATGACTCAATAAAAATTATGGTTAGGAGCTTGAAGAAACATGCAAGTATTCATTCATTCATTCAATAAATTTTTTGAATATATATACATATATATATATGTGTATATATATATATATATATATATATATATCTCCCTTGCCAGAAACTCTTCTATGATACATTTCATTCAGTGCTAAGAATTTTTCCCAGATGGAAGCAATTAATATGTATTTGCCAATAATGAACAGAAAGAAGCCAACTCTACTTTTAGAATAATCAATCTACAACATAGCTTTCACCAACAAATCTGGCAGATATAGTTTCTCATAATGTTAAAATATGTAAATGAAATTAAATCGCTCCATGTGTTAATTTAAGCATTATCTCCGCATAAAAATCATGGTATACGGGTGTAAGTTTTCACCTTCCAGGATATGCTTGATGCAAAATAAACATATAGCTGTCAGTTCACAGCTTTGTATGATTGGTGTTGGAAAAACTGTAAAATTAGATCTGTTAGCTTTATAACACACTAGATAATGGTAAATTTACACTACAGTAACAGTAGGCATGCAGACTGGGAATATATCTTCTTTGTGAAAATGACCATATCATTGCACTTACTATTTTTTGCTGGTATTTGTGTGAATGATTGAAACTGAGCTATCAGACATCCAAAAAATGGTATAGCTGTACTTACATGCCCAAATACACATATGCGTACATGCAAAATTTTATAAATTACAATTTGTTAGCGATTGACTGTCACATGGAACAGAGACTGGGTTATAAGTTCTAGCTCTAACTATGCCAAACTCGGCTTTATTTACTAGCAGCACAATCCTTCAAATCAATTAGTTATTCTCAATTTAATTTAATGAGGTGAAAAATCACATAATCAAAATTAGCTTTGAGGAACTTCTGTTTCTGGCCAATATGGAGTAACAGGGACTGGATTTAACCCCCTGCCAGAGACAACCAAATCTAGACAACATATTTGGCACAACGGATTTTAGGACACTGGACTTCAGGCAAAGAAAAGCAGTGATCCCTGAGGATGGGAAATAAAGAAAGTGATTCTTAGGATTACCCAGCTTACGTCTCAAGAGCTTCCAGATGATGCTATGGGCAGGGGGAAGCAAGGTGGAACTTGAGGTTCCCTGAGTTGAAAATAAGGAAGCTGAGACTCTACAGAGACCAAGAGGGTATATTTATCAAGACAGAGGACTTAATAGAAACCTGCATAGGGAAAGAACCCTGGATATCTGAAGAGGTGTCTCTGAAATATTCAGCAGAGTTTATATCAATGCAAAAATGTGAGGAAATTACCCAAGTCTATGGGACAGAACCACCTGTAAGAATAACAGGGAACAGTTTTTGAAACTCAAAAAGGACAGAGGATTGTCCTGTTCTCACCACCCAGACTAGAGAGCCTTATAATTGGCAAAGACATTCAGGTAGAACACTCAGAATGGTCTTGATTCAGTAGTGAGGAATAATTAGTCCCAGATTAAACATACCTCTGGTCTGAAAAAATAAAAAAGATGGGGAAAAAAAAGACCAGGTGCTGTGGCGTATGTCTGTAATCCCAGTAGTTTGGGAGGCTGAGGCAGGCAGATCTCTTCAGCCCAGGAGTTCAAGACCAGCCTGGACAACATGGCAAAACCCCATGTCTACAAAAAACATACAAAAGTTAACTGGGTGTGGTGGCACATACCTGTAGTCCTAGTTACTTGGATGGCTGAAGTGGGAGGATCACTTGAGCCTGGGAGGTCAAGGCTGCAGTGAGCCATGTTTGCAACACTGCATTCCAGCCTGGGTGACAAAGTGAGCCCCTGTCAAAAAAAAAAAAAAAATTAGCCAGAGCCAACAAGGCAAAATTCACAATGCCTGTCACTTAATCAAAAATTAGCAGGCATGCAAGGAACAACAAAAATACGAATCATAAATAAAATGAAAATTAATCGAATCTGACCCAGATATTAGAATTATCAGACAAGTACATTGAAATGATTATTATAACCATATTCCATACGTAAAAAAAGTAAGTAAAGACATGAAAGACATAAAAACACACAAATAGAAAACCTACAATATGGGATATAAAATATACACCAAATAGATTAATGGCAAATTAACCACTGCACCCAAAGTAACAAAAAGAAAAAAATAGTAACAAAGATCAGATAGGAAATCAGCAAATATAAAAAACTAAAAACAAACAAACAAAAAAAAAACTGCAGACAAAAATAAACACAACTACTGCTGGTTCTTTGAGAGAATCAATAAAACTGATAAAACTGTAGTCAGGCAGATCGGGAAAAAAGAAGACAAAATTACCAGTATCAGAAATTGGAAAAATGACAACACTACAGATTGTACAGATTAGTCAGGTGGAAGATATAAGATTAATATGCTAAAACCAATTTTAGTTTTATATATTAGCAATAGGCATTGGATATTATAATTTTAAAATAATAATATAGACCGGGTGCAGTGTCTCACGCCTGTAATCCCAGCACTTTGGGAGGCCGAAGTGGGTGGATCACGAGGTCAGGAGATCAGGACCATCCTGGCTAACACGGTGGAACCCCTGTCTCTACTAAAAATAAAAAAAAATTAGCCGGGTGTGGTGGTGGGCGCTTGTAGTCCCAGCTACTCTGGAGGCTGAGGCAAGACAATGACGTGAACCTGCGAGGCGGAGCGTGCAGTGACCTCCCCACTGCACTCCAGCCTGGGTGACCAAAAGAGACTGCGTCTCGGGGAAAAAAAAAAAAAAAAAAAAGTAACAGGCTGCCTTTAAAATTCATGTGGAAATGCAAACAACTTAATATTGTCAAATACAACTTTGAGAAGCAGACCAAAGTGAGAGGGTTAACATTAACTACTTTCAAGATTTATTGTAAAGCTGCATCAATAAATACAGTGTGGTACTAGCACACAAATAGATCAATGGAATGGAGTAGTTATTGCAGAAATAGACCTGCACATATGGACAACTGATTTTCAACAAAGATGCAAAAATAGAGAATGGATTGTCATTTCAGTAAGTAGTGGCTGGAACAACTGAATACCCATATGCACAAGCGTGAACTTTGATACCTAATTTATATCATAATGAAGTTAATGCAAGAGAAATTATAGACCTAAATGTAATACATAAAACTATAAAATTTTTAGAGGAAAGATGAGGAAAATATCTATATGATCTTGGGTTGGACAATAATTTCTTAAATATCAATCATTTATCAGTGAAAAAGATATTGGTAAAGCAGACTTTACAAAATTAAAAACTTCTGCTCTCCAAATGACATTCTTAAAGAATAAAAAGAAAGTCATAGACTGGAAAAAAAAATATTTGCAAAGCCTATTTTTGATAAAAGACTTTTATTGAAAATATAAAAAGAACATGCAAAATGCAATTTAAAAAATACAAATAGTTCAATTAAACAAATTAAATAAATGTAAGTAGATACTTCTCCAAAGAAGATACGTGAATAGCAGATACATATACGAAAAGATTCTAAACGGTGTTAATTGTTAGAGAAGAGCAAATTAAAACTACAATGAGATGCATACCTAATAGGATGACTATAATTTAAAGGACTAACCAACTGTTGGCAAAGATGTAGAAGAACTGGTATTCTCATACACCACCAGTGGGAATCTATGATGGTCAACCACTTTGGAAAACCACTTGACAGTTTCTTAACAAGTTAGCATAAACTTAGAATATGATCTCGCCATTCCACTCGTAGATATTTACCAAGATAAATAAAAACAAATGCCCACACAAAGACATGTATAGAAATGTTCCAAAAAGCATTATATTTGTAGTAGCCCACAAGTAGGAATGACACAAACATTCATCTCAAAGTAATTATGCTGAATGAAAGAAGCCAAACAAAAAAGTACACACTACATAATTCCATTTATATAAAACGCTAGAAAATACAACTAATTTGCAGTACAGAAAGCAGGTCAGTGGCTGTTTGGGAATGGGGAGTGGTTAATGAAGAAGAATGACAAGGGACACAAGAAGATATCCAGGTGTTAGATATATGTTCACTATTTTTACTGTGATGATGGTTTCATAGGTGTATACATCTATCAAAACTTTTCAAATTGCATATTTTAACTATATACATTATATTGCTATCCGATAAAGTTTTTTAAGTTATCTTTGAAAACCCACTAACTTGCCCCTATGCTATAATAAACATACATATATTATGTATGCAGTACAGACATTCTTGTGCAGAGTAAACTATGGAAACCAAAAAAGTAGATTTACAAAAGGACAAATGGAAAGTGTGCATCCAGATACTGAGGCATTCAAACCACTGAGCTTATAAACTCAATGATGAAGAGATGGATAGGGTGAAGAATTCAGAAACATTCTTCTGGCATGCAAGGTTTAAAAAATTCCATTATAATATAAAACTAATAACTTGAATACATGTTACTAGATGTGTTTGTTATTGCACAAGATAATAGAATCATAAAGTTTTGTTGTTTGTTGGCATATATTAAAATTGTTTATACGATGAGGCTTCACTGCAATTTCTGCCTATTTGGATGAATATAAAAATCAACTTCCACCCCAAAGGTCTTGTCTTTGCCTGTTTTATGCTGTCTTAACAGAATACTACAGACTGAGTAATTTATTAGAAACAAACTTATTTGGCTCATGGTTCCAGAGGCTGGAAAGTCCAAAATCAAGGGACCACATTTGGTGATGGGCTACTGACTGTGTCATAACACGGTGGAAGGCATCACATGGGCAAGAGAGTGAGAGAACAAGGCTGAACTCATCCTTCTGTCAGAAACCCACTACCGCAATAAGTAATCCACTCCTGAAATAATGACATTAATCCATTTTTGAGGACGGAGCCCTCAAGACCTTATCACCTCTTACAGGTCACACTTCTCAACAGTACTGCATTTGGGATTAAGTTTTCAACACAGGAGCTTTAATAATACATTCAAACCACAGCAAGCCTGGATAGGCTAGTGGGAAAGTCACTATGTAACATTTATAACACAATGTTGTTATGGCTATACAGAGGCAATTGATTTTGCTAGGGACAGAGGATTTGATAAAGCTGTAGAGAGGAAGTGAAATTAGAACTGTATCTTGAATTCTATGTTGATATTTTCTAAAAAGGGAAGCAAAAGCTTACTTCAGAAAGAAGTGCCTTTCCTTGACCAAAAGCAACCTTGAAAATAATGAAGTTGGCTGGACAAAGTGGCTCATGCCCGTAATCTCAGCACTTTGGGAGGTAGGCGGATCACAAGGTCAGGATTTTGAGACCAGCCTGGCCAACATGGTGAAACCCCGTTTCTACGAAAAATACAAAAATTTAGCCAGGTGTGGTGGTGCACACCTGTAGTCCCAGCTGCTTGGAAGACTGAGGTAGGAGAATCACTTGAACTCAGGAGGTGAAGGTTGCAGTGAGCCGAAATCGCACCATTGTACTCCAGCCTTGGTGACAGAGTAAGACTCTCTCTCAAAAAAGTAATAATAATAATAAAGAAGTAGGGACTCCAAAAATATGTCTTTTGAACTGCCCCCAAAGCTTTTAAACTACTATTTCCAAGCCTTGCATTGACTACCATATTTTGAGTTTTATGTGTATTATCTCACTGTTTCTTGACATTAGCTTGGCAAAAATGAATGATATATTCCCAATTTATAGATCTGAAAATACATACATCACTTTATGCTAAGGTACAATGTGATCTTAGAAGTTTACAGCAAGAAATATTTATTTCCTGGTCACATTACAGGTCTACATTGTGAATCAACTGTTTCTGTGCTCAACATCTTCTCCTGTTTACTGAGACCAAAGCTGAAGGAACAACCCTTACCTATGACACACCAGTACCGATCTTTTCACAAAGGAAAAGACCAATATTAGTGCCATAAGATGGCTCTTAGAGCTTCTGTTCACATTATGTTGGCTAAATGTTACATGGCCAAGTGTACTATAATGGAGGGATGTCTAATCCTCCCTCAGAGAGACGTACCATGAGCCATGCAGGCATGGGAAGGGATGTGTCATTCTCTCACTATGAGGACCTACAAATATATTGAACCTCATGGAACTAAGACTTTAAAAAGTTGGTGTAACTTGCAGGTCATGTAACAGAGCCACCCAGGTTGCAGTGCAGTGGTGTGATCGTGGTTCATCGTAACCTTGAACTCCCAGCTCAAGTGATCCTCCTGCCTCAGCCTCCTGAGTAGTTGGGTCTACATGCACACACTGTTATGCCTGGCTAATAATTTTAATTTTTTTTAAGAGATGAGGCCTTGCTATATTGCCCAGGCTGGTCTTGAACTCTCAATCTCAAGTAATCTTCCCAGCTGACCTCCTAAACTGTTGGTATTATAGGCATGAGTCACTGCGCCCAACAACAATGAATTCTGGGCAACAAAGCCCAGAACCTAGGCTTTTTACATTCCACCTAGTTTCCCCTTTCATGGGTCTTGAAAAGGCAAGACTGATTGTGATTCATCCTAATTGTAGGAAATGCTCTTTGGAGGGGACAGGGAATCTAAAGAGTATGTTGTTGTAGAAAAGAGAGAAAGAATGATACATACATAGAGGTACAGAGAGAGAGACCCACAGATATGAACTGCGGAGAGATGCAGACAGATATTGATAGCTTAGTCTTCCCTCATTCTGTAGTTATAGAAGAGGATAAATTCTGAATTTCTCTCTGAATTTATGATATGCCTCCCTAAATATGGAGAAAAATATCAATAAGAGTCTGAGGAGTCATGCAACACATCACTTGGCATTTATTAAATACACCGTGGATAAAGCACTAAACTAAGTTCTCCAGAAAGACGTCAATCAGGCCGGCCATGGTGGCTCATGCCTATAATCCCAGAACTTCGGGAGTCCAAGGTGGTTGGATCATTTGAGGTCAGGAGTTCGAGACCAGCCTGGCGAACATGGTGAAACCCCGTTTCTACTAAAAAAAAATACAAGAATTAGCAGGGTAAGGTGGTATGCACCTGTAATCCCAGCTACTCGGGAGGCTGAGGCAGGAGAATTGTTTGAACCCAGGAGGAAGAGGTTGCAGTGAGCCGAGATCACACCACTGCACTCCAGCCTGGGCAATGGAGTGAGACTCTTTCTCAAAAAAAAAAAAAAAGAAAAGAACAGAAAAGAAAAAGAAAAGAAAGACAACAATCAGACTGCAACCCATATGCAACAATATGAGAATGCATACAACCCAAACAACAAATGCTTAAACCCTATAAGGGCAATTTCAGAAGAGCTGCTAATTGGGAAGTTATCCTCAATGCAAGTTAAGCTCAACTAATGTCAATTTTAAACAAGAGTTTGCAAACATGACCACATGGCTCCTCTTGCCATTCTGCCATGAGCAGTTCTTGCCCCTCTGGGTTTACTTCCCTGGAGTGCTTTAGTATACTAGTATTTCTGTATTAAAACTGAAGGAAATGCAATGCAGAGAAACTGGTCCCCTTGCCTAGAGCTGTAACATCAATCAATGGAAGAGGGTAGACTTCAGTAGTCACTGAGTCCCAGTCATCCTCTTCTGTCCTTGGAATGGTTCTGACAGAATGTCACTTGCCCAAAGTCAAACTTCTTTGAGATATTTCTTCTAAAATCTTTGTAAGGTAATAATTGGAGGAGACTGCATGCAGCAAAGAAAAGAAGATAATTATTTGGCATTCTACACATGACAGAACTAATTAATTGTCTGTCCTTTTTAAAGAAATGCTGTCACTTTAAGTCTGCACTTAAGCTGTGTTTTAAGAAGCTGGTTGCTAAGTGTATCTAGGGAAACCTGGCAAAAAACTGTTTGTAAGTACATTTTATTTTACCTTATATAGAATATGTCAAATACCAGTTGGCAGAGGTCAGGAAAGAGAAAATACATAAAAGATCAGATTTTTAAGATTGTATAGTATGATTCTCAGCTTGAGCACAGCTGTGTCCACTGGTGAGAGTTAAGATATGTCAAGGCCATAGCTTGGGAACTACTGGGAAATCTATGTGCATGGAAGCCTAATGGGACCCCGAGGAAATAACTGAACCTGTCTACATTGCTGGGGTTCAGACATACTCGCACAGTTCTGGAAAACTGAAAGGCCAGACAGAAGTGTATCAGCAGGAGAAGAGTAGGAGGGTAGGGAGTGGGCTGATAGCAAATGTGTTCCCCAAAAGACAGCCAGCATTCACACTGGCTCAGAGAAAATACAATGGAACATGTATTCACGTAAATGCAGCAAGGGGGCTATAATTACAAAATGAAATTTCAATTTCTCAAAGGCAGGTGCTGTCAGTGTCCTGCTTCATTCACCAACAACCATGGTGGACATTCCCATGCATGCTGACAGCCCATCGTGGACATTCCCGTGCATGGCCGACAGCCTTTCAGAGCCTACATGTCTCTGTTTTTCAGTCTTGGGGCTTTCTGCAGAGTTGTGGGAGCTCGTTCAGTGCTATGGGATGGCCCCAAAATGCTGGAGATTTAACCTCCAGGGACATCCTTTAACAAGTGAAATATGAGAGTCAGTGGATAAATACTCAACCTTCCCAGACACCCAGTAGGAGAATTCCGAGTCGTATTCTAACCAATATTTCAGAGAGTTCCTGGTAGGATAGAACCACTGTTCCTCCATACACACAGTGTTTAATACACCTTTGTTGGTGCTTCCTCCTCCTCTCTCTCTCTCCACTCCTTTACTTTTGCTTCCTGCAAACACTTCACAAATAAACCACCTGCTCCCACATTCTTGCCCCAGAGTCTGACTTTTGAGGAATCTAATCTAACTGAACTCAGTGTCTCATTGGGCCTAAATAACTCAACTTTTGAACTCCATTGAAAGAGTGTAATACAAAGAGTAAAAAGACTTTATCATCCACTCTGCCAGACCACCTCAAATCACTGGTACCATGAAGATTCAAGGTGGTCACCAACAAATAAATGCACACCTACTAGGTAAGTGAAAGAGAACAGAGTCCTTGCCAGACAGTTCCAAAGAGCACTGGGGTACAATATGAGCTAAAGAGCAGAGGCAGCCCTCACTACCCTCTTGGGGTGACAGGTGCCACTTAAAGAGATCAGCTGAGGGATGTGAGTCAGTGAAGATTAGCGGCATGTTAAGGTCCCAGAGGAGGAGAGAAATATAGGGAAATGTAAATGTAAGTGTATTTACTCCTATGTTGCTTAGATAGTGAATATTTTGAAATTATAAATGGTAATTGGGAAAAGCAAAATCTGACACAGAAATGAAAACATTCTGTGTCTTGTTATTGATCAAGGCAATTGTGGTTATTTCTTCCTGGGGGCCAGGTTTTAGGAAATGAGTGTTGAGCAGATCACAGGCAGCAAAACATAGAGAGCTAAAGAGAAAATAGGAAGTAATGAAGAACCACCCAAGTAGTGTAACAAAGAAGAGAAGAGTCACTGAGAGTATTTCCAAAACTGAGCTTTTGGTGAAGGATTATCTCCAAAGTTAAGGCGAGAAACAGACGCAAGAGATTAAAGAGAAATCAACGTAATAATTAAAACAACTAAGAAGTAGTAAGGTGAGCTACTAGTATATAAGTTTAAATTTCCAATTTTGAAGGAAATGTTGCATTTAGAAATTGTTAAGTTTTGCTTAGCAGGAACCCAAAAGCCATAAAGGAGATAAACATGTTTCACCGTACCAAATAAAAACATCTGTTGGGAGGCTAAGGCAGAAGAATCGCTTGAACCAGGGAGGCGGAGGTTACAGTGAGCCGAGATCACGCCACTGCACTCCAGCCTGGAGGACAGAGCAAGACTCCATCTCAAAACAAACAAACAAAATTGTAGGCTTTTTTGTTTACAAAAAACATTACACCCAAAATAAAAAAAAAAAATTATTTGAATGCCTAAAATAGTTAATTTATGAAGAGCTTTTGCAAGCCAATAAGTAAAAGATAAGAAAACTAATTTTAAAATGCATCTAAGGATCCCACTGGATAGTTCACAGAGGAAACCCTAGTATCAATAAATATTTAAATGAGATATTTCCCTCGATGGCCCTCTATGCCTCTGCATGTCACTGCTGCTTTAGCATGGACTCTGGCCTGGGCTGCCAGTCATTTGGTCCCCTTTGATGGTTTTCTCAGGCCCTTCTTGTAAGAGGAAGACATTTAAGAAATTCTAGTCTTCCTGATCCAGCATCAGGGTGAAAGAGATATAAGACAAGCACAGCTTTCTACTTCTAAGATTGACAGTATCTTATGACACAACTCCAGTTACTTTATTAGCAGTCTATTTTATCTGCCTCACTTAAAATGCTGCTGGTGCTTACATCTAAAAACAATTTCTATTATATATTCAGATCTTATTCTTGCCTTATAAATTACCCTATTCTAGCATCAAGGAGGTGTATAAGGAAGAAAACTCCACCTGTTACCTTAGCGTCAAAATTCCTAGACTGCTACAAATTTTAATAAATGTATATTCCAATTTTATGAGATACAGAAGTATAAATCAACTTAAGTCAGCAGTTTTTTATTTATCATTAATTTTTATTTTCTTACTAACAAAGTTTAGTTTCCATACAGACTGTCCAAAAAATGCCAATCCAAACTATATTTCAATAGTTGTATTGGGAAAAGTTTTCAATTAGCAGTAATCATGCCTCAGATGGAGCTCGTTGGTCATAATACTGCCACTGAGCAAAGCTAAGGAGGTTTGTTTTACTTTGATTTATTTTTCCATTTTGTATGGTTTAAATGTTTCTTCCCTCCAAAATTCATGTTGAAATGTAATTCCCAATGTGATAGTGTTGAGAGATGTGGACTATTTAAGAAGCACTGGGTCATGAGGGCTCTGCCCTCATGAATGAATTAATCCATTCACAGCTTAATGGGTTATCAGGTAATGGGACTGGTAATTGTATAAAAAGAAGAGGGATCTGAGTTAGCATGTTAGCATACTCATTCTCCTTGCCGTGTGAGGTATGCAACCTCAGGACTCTGTAGAGTTCCAACAAGCAAGAAGGCTCTTACTGTGCCCCCATGACAATGGACTTCCAGCCTTCACTGTGAGAAATAAATTTCATTTCTTAGAAGGCAGGCTAAGATGCTAATACAAATGTGAATTTGTGGGCAAACATATGCAATTTAATTTGAACTGAGATCTTTCCTCCACATCTTGGTAATGAGCTTAGTAATAACCCAAGTCTCCTTCAGACCAAACCTTAGACCTCAAAATCCAAACAACAAAACAATTGCACAAGGAGAGAATCACTCTACAAGCAAATGCATTTCTCAGTAATGAATACTCTGTGGTATACAACTGGACAAAAAGAGGGATTCAGCCAGAGATAATATGCTCAAGGCTGGGTATTATTAGCTAGTTCATTCATTGCATGAAAAGGATTGCCTCTGTGGCCACAAATAAATTCCAGATCCTCTGATGTCATGAAGATTTTTTGTCTTCTTGAAAAAGAGACAGTACTAGAATTCCACTCTATTGATTTCCAACTCTAAAAGGACTCTTGAAGTAAAGATATGGACAGAGGGTCTTGCGCAAAAAGGGATGGTTAGATTTACCTACTGTATTCTCTCCCTACCATTCTAAAACAAGGTTTGCTATAGGTTGTCAAATATATACACAGGCTATACATTTATAGCATATATCAGAACTAGAAGGAAGTAGCTTACCTAAGCTAGAAGACATGGAGGAAGTTAGGAAAATTGCTACACTAGACTCCATCTTTCCAGGGTGCTGGACCTTGACCTACATCATCTCATCTCTGAGATGAGATAATTTATGCTTAAGATAATTTATGCTTAATGACACTGCCTCTTTCTTTCTGTGTCTTTGAAAATAGAAGAAAAAAGACACCCAAGAGAGATTCCATGAAAAATTGAAATATATTTAATGCATGGTTATTGGCCTATATATGTCCAAGGTCTATGTAGTTCAAATTGCTAAGTATCTTCACTGGTTCTCAA
The DNA here is from genome assembly GCF_037993035.2 of Macaca fascicularis. NCBI lineage: Eukaryota > Metazoa > Chordata > Mammalia > Primates > Cercopithecidae > Macaca > Macaca fascicularis. The sequence continues at coordinate 87,738,946 of NC_088380.1, read as the reverse complement.
GAAATCCCCAGCTTTGGTTCCACTGCTCTGACTTTTCTGTACCATTTTAATTGTTCCAGTGAGATGCTGCACAGTGAATAGCCAAGCACTGAAAAACCAGCAATTTGCCGATTTGACCATTATAACCAAACAAGAAATACAGAAATATTCCCTACTCAAAGCAGAAAAAAATATATATTTCTTATAAATAATGCAGTTTTAAGTATTCTGTTATAAGAAACAAAAATCAGACTAAAACATTTTTATTTCTTTATTATTATTGATGTCATTGTTGTTATTATTATTGATCTATTTGATGTAACAGAGACAGATGGAGATGTTGCAGGACAGTTCTCCAGGTGACCTTGGTCTTACTCAGTTGTCCTCCCTTCCCCACTTGTAGTTCTCAATAATAAATGTAGAATTTGCTGAGAATGCAAAACTCTGAAGTGGGGGGTACTGACCAGAATAGCCCAGGCTGTGTTCCAGGGACCCCTAGAAACAGGATATCCTTCACTGATTTAATTCAGTGTGTCATTAGCCCTCAGGTTATAAAACCTACATCAGGCTGGGCGTGGTGGCTCACGTAATCCCAGCACTTTGGGAGGCCGAGGCAGGTGAATGACCTGAGGTCAGGAGTTCGAGACCAGCCTGACCAACACGGTGAAACCCTATCTCTACTAAAAATACAAAAATTAGCCCGGTATGGTGGCACATGCCTGTAATCCCTGCTACTTGGGAGGCTAAAGCAGGAAAATAGCTTGAACCAAGGAGGCGGAAATTGCAGTGAGCTGAGATCATGCCATTGCACTGGGGAACAAGAGAGAAACTCTGTCTCAAAAAAGAAAAAAAAAAACCCTAGGTCAGACTGATTTCTGGGGTCCCTCAGCTGCAGTGCAAGCGAGGTACATGCAGATGAGAATCCCTCTATCCTGGGCAGCTTTTCTGAGCCTTTGGGGACAGACTCAGAATGAATCCTGGGCCTCTACCACCCGTGTTTTCTATATGTAAGTAATAAACCTGCATCACGTAACTTGTGATGTGTGTAGGCGTTCTGTCTCACCAGCCTCAGATAAGCTGGTAACCAGTGGACAGTGAGCCTGCTTCACAGACGTGTGCTAAAGTCTGCTCCTATGACTGTAATTTTGTCAATTTCTTCTTGAATTTTTAATATCTTTAGTTGTATATATTTCATAGATTTTATTTAATGATTCAACAGTTATGGCTGTGATATTTTCACTGTGGAAATTTAATCTTTGTCAACATTTTAAAACATCTTCCTCTCATATTATCATTTTTGTATTGTGTTTTCTAATCTTAACATGGGTAAGCCAGTATCTTTCAGTTGGCATTTGTCTGACATATCTTCCACTCATTTCTTTGTTTTTTTAGCCTTTCAATTTCTGAAGAAGTAAACAGGTTTAATAACACCCACACAGTCTTTGAAAAGGTCTACAAATCAAAATAGTGAGCCAAACAGGTCTCCCTTTTGTGAGACGGAACAGACAGAGAAAAACATATTTTCTTGTGCTGGGGGGAATACAGTTGGTGAGAAAGGACAGAAGCATGCTACTGGGGGCCACAGGAAGCTCTCTGCTTTGCTAGTGCTGTTTTTGTAGTTATTGAAATTGTGAGCAGTCACTGAATAACTGTGATCTTAGAGAGGTTCCTCAACCTCTCTGTCTCTCAGGCCTACCTTGTCTATAAAATCAGGATGATGACAACACGTAATTTCTAGGACAGTTGTGAGGATTAAGAAGGTTAATACAAGTAAAATGCGTATACCAACTCCTGATACATCACAAGTGTTCACAAAATGTGAGGTAATATTATTTCTAATGTTACTTATGTCACAATCTTTGTTCCATTCCACTTGTTTTCCAATTTTCCTTCAGCTATGGAGCCTGTCATTGGACATTTAGGGGTATTGGTGATAGGTTAAAGCTGCAGTTGTCGGTAGGAATGTGAACCCATTAAACTGTAGTTGCTGTTTTATTCTTTTAAGTTTTAACCTGGTAGAAAATGCTGTACTTGGCATGATCATTTTTTCCCCACAATATTAAAAGGTATATAGAAATAGATTATCTTAGACCTCCTCAAGCCTCCCTTCCCAAGACAAAAATGTGTAACCAGGTTTGTATAGTCTTTCTGAAGCATTCTGTAAACCCTTGAAAATAAAAAGTTCAAGGGAAAAAGAAATTCAAAAGGCAGCTCTCCATCTTTACACACGCTCTTGCCCTTATTAATACCTGTTGTGTATGGTATAATTTTTTTCCTATTATAAATTTACCGTAGTTTACTTATCTAGCAGAATATTCCACCAGCAGTCTATTGATAAGACAGTTAATGTATTCCCTGGTTTATTAATTATTTTATTTGCAAAAAAAGAAAAAGTCACAATGAATATCCTTGCACATTTAAATGCACATTTTCTGTAGGATACAGTTTTGAAAATATAGTTCTAGGCCAAGAGTATGAGCACTTCTAATTTTGGCAAATATTGCCAAGTTGCCTTCAATGGAGTTTCCACCGTTTACATTTCCAGCAATAGTGTGTAAGTAGAGAATTCTGTTTTTCCCATACACTTGCTCTCAGTATATTATCAAACCTTTTTATCTTTGCCGGCCTGATACTGTAAACAGTTTTTCATTACAATTTTAACTTACTTGTCTTTTATTAAGAATGAGATCTGACAGGACGCAGTTGCTCACACCTACAATCCCAACACTTTGGGAGGCTGAGGCAGGAGGATAATTTAAGCCCAGGAATTTCAGACCAGCCTGGGCAACATGGTGAAACCCTGTCTCTAAAAAAAATAAAAATTAAAAAAAAATTAAAAAAAAAGCCAAGTATTAGTCAGGCATGGTGGTGTATGCCTATAGTCCCAGCTTCTCAGGAGGCTGAGGTGGGAAGATTGCCTGAGTCCGGGAGGTCGAGGCTGCAGTGGGCCGTGTTTGCACCACTGTGCTCCAGCCAGGTTGACAGAGCAAGATCCTGTCTCAAAACAAAAACAAAAACAAAAAAAATGCGAGATTGGTGGCTGCATTTTCCACCATCATCTAACATTTGTGTTCGTGAGATGGTGTATGTGAATACGTCAGTCTTTGCTGAGCTGTATGCTTTGAAGCTTTATGGTTGGCAGCCGAAACCTTAGTTTTTTCTTGCTTATCACAGAAATATTTTTAAAAAACCAAACTTCAGCTTTCTTAAACTAATATTTTTGTTTCTCTTATTTCATACTTTTTAAACCAATTCAATAACATCTCTAAATTGCAGTGGCCGCAAAAGTTCTCAGGGAATTTTTACACATCTATTAATTTTCTTTTCTGTGAAAATATACTAAGAAAATGTAAAGAAGGAAATCCTTTTCTGCTTGCCTACAGCAATTTAAAGTCCTCTGATGAATGGTTAGCTGGTAAAGCAAGGCCTCCAAAGCAAGGAAAATAGAATGATTAGGTTCTGTATTTTAAATTAGGAATGTCTACTCTGAATATATAAGCAATCAGATAGCCATTTATGCAGAAGTAAGAGGAGCTAAAGATTAATTCATTGTATCAAGCATAAAAATGCAACTTTTCCCAAAGAATAAAACTTCCTTTAAAGAAGATTATAATATTTAAATTGTGGTATTTTCCATATTATTTTTTTTCTACTCAGGACTAAGTATAAATAAACAGGCATATGTTTTGACAAAGAAAAGAAAATATATTTTTAGCCTGAAAACTGAATCACAAAATGCCAATAAATCTGAATATGGTTATTAACATGAACCATTTCTTACAGAGGTGAGTACTCCTCAGATGAGTTGATATTTCTATTTATAATCTAAAACACATAGATTGTCTAAAACTCTTGTTATAGCTCATTGCTCTGTTACAGCATGTACAATGACAATACTTGAATCAATGAATAAGTTGTGCTGAACAATTTTACTGTTATGTTAAATGGTAAAGATTTCCCCCAATGTGTGTTTCCTGTATTCACATTCTTGTCTCTGTTAAAAAGATTCTGGTTTAATCTAATTTTTCCAAAATGATTTATCTGAACCTTTCACTGGAATTTCTAAATAAATTAAGAAGAATAAAACACTCTAGAACATGCATCTGAAGATTGCACTGTTAGGTAAACCTTTATTAGTAAAGAGAATCAATAGTTCATCGAGTTATTATTTTGACTATTATATTTACATATTGATAAAATGGAAAAGATGTATAACATAAGACAGAAGTGACAAGAATCCCCAGAAAGAAGTTCAAAAGAGTACTTTTTATTAAAACACATCCTTACTCTATGAGAAACTTTTTCGCCAAAATGTATTGAAATATCTGACATGTTTGAGTTAATTTAGAGAAGACTTAAGAAACAGGTGGGGGAATATAGAAATAAAATGTTTATTAGTCGGCACTTTAGGAGGCCAAGGGGGGACAGATCATGAGGTCACAAGATCGAGACCATCTTGGCCAACATGGTGAAACTCCGTCTCTACTAAAAATACAAAAACTAGCTGGGAGGCATGGTGGCGGGCACCCATAGTCCCAGCTACTCAGGAAGTTGAGGCAAGAGAATCGCTTGAACCTGGGAGGCAGAGGTTGCAGTGAGCCGAGATCACTCTGCACTCCAGCCCATCAACAGAGTGACAACTCCATCTAAAAAAAAAAAAAAAAGTTATGGTAACAGTGTCAATCAAATTTGCAGAAAAGAAAAGTTATCTTAGTATATGACATAGTATACCACAACTGAGAAATGACTGTTGATGTAATAAAAATTATGATTTGGTTATACTGAGCAAGTGAAAGATGGAAAGTATGAATGGATGTGATGGTAACCTCCTCCTCACAGTGAAAAGTCAATAGTGTTTTAAACTCAATGGTCAAGAAGAAGCAATTGAAGCAAATTACTCAAATTAATAGAAATTAATAAAAAAGTTGTTAAAGGATTTGAAAGAGGTTGCTTCTGGGCACCAGGAAGCATGACACATGGGAGGACAGAGGCATGCTGTTTTTTGAAACAAGAGCTATTTATTCTAACTTATGTTCATGTATAACTTTCATAAAAGTTACCAAGTTAAAAATAAAAATAAAGGTAATACAAGCTTTAAAATTTTTTCAAAGAATACATAAATAATTGAAATGTAATTTTATAACCTCTTCATCACTCTATGCCATAAGTGGTCGTTATTAATTCTCTGTTCAAATGTGTGTGTGTGTGTGTGTGTGTGTGTGTGTGCCACAAACTGTTGATAAGAAGATTTACATGTGGTGGAGGAAGATGAATGTTGCATGAGTATTCTTTCATTGTTTGCCTACATTAATCCATTAAGGACACTCAGTATCTTTACTTCAGGGTCCAGTGAGATTCTCCAGAGATGGTTCCTTTGCTCTTTGCTCTCCTGCTTGAAAATATCATAACATCTAGGAATTGGAGAGTCAACATAGAGCACACAAATCTTCACTTTCATTCCGCCTACAGTGAGGCATTCTGTTCTAGAAGTGAGACCTTCTCTCTTCTCAGGAACAACCCACCAGCAAAGAGCAGGAGCAATGCTGGGCTGCACAGAGTAGAGGAGAGCCCTGGAGGACTAACTTTCTTAAAAAACACTGTTTTTAGTTTACCTTCATCTCCACTTCCAGCAGTGTCTAGTGTCAGCAATTCTCAAGCCCTTTGGAGGTCTCCTGGTGTAAATCAGTTTGCTTAGAACTAGTGTTTTGCTTCCCGTGTCTGATTAGGACTTGGCTTTCTAGGATCTGCTAAGTCAATTACCACTCTTCCATTTGTTCTTCAGTTTCCAGCATTTCATTGCTGATGTCTCCTCTTCCAATCTTTTAGTCTTTGCTTATTTATAACCTTAAAAAGTACCTTTACTGTCATTTTATTTTAGTTTCAGGAGGCAGCAGAGGCTAACACCTAGGCAACTCACCATATTTAACTTTCCAATTTGCATTTTATAATATACTATTTCTTCTAAAAAGCCTTTAAAAATTGATACTAAACTAGAGATATCTGCTAATTTTTCATAATCCCAAAACACTAGATTTTCTAACAATAGAGATAGAGTCTTTCATTTAAAAACTAAATATAGTTGGATAGCAGGCAATACAAACACACTTTAACGTCATTTTGATAGGATTTTAAACTCAGCCTCTGTACTGGAACTTAGGTAAACTGAGTTTAAAATGCCTGCTCTAGTAAGTGTTGAATATTTGAATCCTAACTTTTGGTATCAGTATCGTAATGGTTTCCTTTCTGCTTTGAAGTAAACAAAAGATCCAAAAAATAAAACAAAAACTTGAACAACTGTGAGACCCATCTACCGTTCACAAATTCTCATTGTGTCCGTTAAATCTGAAACACTTCAATTATTAGACACCTGCAAATCTATCCTCATAAATGTTTGTTAAGAGATTTAAATTTGAGTACGAAATGAAGGTGGTCATCTTTACAACTAAAACCTGTACCTTCTGTTTCAACATTGTAACTTCTTTTTCAACATATTAGAACAAATTTTGGAATATCCTGGTTTGAAAAGAATTCTTATCAAAGGTGATATATGTAGTGGGCCACGAATATTTAGCACACGATTAGACCTCACTAAATGTCTGGTACATCAAAGAAGCAGTTTTCCCTTGTTACAGTTATCTGTGCCTTCCAAGCAGCGACCTCTTACCATCTGGGTCATCAAAACACAGCAGGGACCAGAGAGGAAAAACAGTCCCTGTTTGACTTGTGAAAGTACATATCAGGAAGGTCCACTTTAGGAAAGGTTGGTGATGAAAATCAAGGGATTTTCTCAGCATTTCTCATAAACTGATATTAAATTACATTGACTATTTGTACAACTGTAAACATCAGGATTTATAACACATACAAGCCAGCACTGATAGAAGGAAAAAGACAATTTCCATGAAATATTCTCACTTGCCTCGGTTTAAGATAAGCAAGCATTCTTCAAGATTGTCTTAACAACAACAAAAAAGGTATGTGCTAGAATCTGTTGGGCCATATCCTCCCCTTATCATTTCAGGGGCATACAAAAACTTCTTGGGAAGAAAATGGTTTGCACAATTTGGAATCATAGTCCAAGGTTATCTTGATGTTTAAATAACAGACTAGTTCCAACACTTCCCATGCTTCCCTCAGGGGCATTATATCACCAATGTTCTGGAATCAAAGAAACCTGTGTTCAAATCCTAGGCCTACCACCTACTTGCTGTGTGTATTTGGGCAACTCAGATGATCTCATGTGTGTACAATTAGAAAGAAATATTAGTTAGAGTTCTTCTGATTGTAAATGCCAGAAACTCTAATAAAGTTGGCTCTAAGCAAAAAAAAAAGAAAGAATGTGTGGATTAACATAATTTATTGGCTCTACTCTCCTCTGGGTTGGCTTTGTTTACAGGAGGATTCTCCCCATGGAGCAGCAAAGATGGGCCCCTGCCATTCCAGGTATATGTACCCATGATACTAGACGATTCAGTTAAAAAGGCCCTGTGTCTCTCCCTCAAAAGTCAGACAAATCTCCAAAATGGATTCTGAATGGCTTTTCTTGAGTTCTGCTCACCCTCGAGACAATAACTCTGGATAGTGGAATTAGATATAGATTGGTGAATTTGATTTATGTCAAAAGGAGATGAAGACACAATTATAGAATACACCACTGGAATTATTTGGATGGGTAGTTTCAGGAAGAAAAAGATGAAGGCAATTCAAAAAATACCAGATGTCCATGACATGGTCTACTTACCCCTATTTTATGCTCATCATGACAGATATGTGATATAACTTCAGTAAAGTACCTGACACAATGACTCTCAGTCTTTATGTTTAAGAAGCTCACTTACAGGATGCAGACATTTCACCTATTTACTTAAACATTTGATTTTTGCCTTTTGCTCAGCAATGTCTCAAGCATCTAACCAGATACTGTCCCTTTAATTTCTAAATATATGATGAACATGATCAATTAAAACTAGTACTTGCAAATAAAATAATCCAAAGTTTTTTAAAAACAAAGTCTGAAAACCTTAGCAATCAAGATACAGATTGCAAGCAATACACTGAGGTCCTTAACAAATCACAGACTGCCAAAGAGCAGAAGACTGCCCGACTTCAGAATAGGAAGCTACACGGAAGTATCAACTTTAACCTCCACTTGGACTGGCTGAGACAGCAGCCATAAACAGCTGCAGAAATGATTTCAGACTTGGATTTGATGTATTACAGAAATGTCTTGTTGAGTCCTGAAAATGAAATCTGGATGTCAAAATTGCTCTTCAAGCAAATATCTTAAGTTCCCAGAATTAGAGACTGATATTTTTCCTAGGTCACCATCACAATTGTAAGGGTGATTCATACATCCAGTATTTTAACCCAGATACATCTACTTCGGAGAGCCCCTCTTTGCTATTTATGAGATGATGTTTATCAATTAACCAGAACTGAGTATGTGCTAGAAGGTTGTGCTATAATTTAAGAGTGGACTTGAATCCACATTTGTCTGCTACTGGAAAAGGTGTGGTTAGTTACATTTTAATTGACTTAAGCTTGGATTGTCTATATGCTGCAGTCATCTGGGAAGAGATAGGGAAGAGAGGCATTTCTGGTGGAATATTGTCACAAATATCTGGTAAAAGCAGTTTATGGAAAATTGGATTCTCATACTTCTGCTTACAGATGAATCAATAAAAATTATTTTAAAGAGAATTCTATAGATCTTTACAACTCTGAATTGGCTGCCACTCAATGCTGCTTTCAATATATAAAAGTCAAAATTACTTCACATTTGAGAACACAGGGCTTTCTCTGTCGGCAACTGTATCACTTGCTGGTCATGCTCTCCCGTGGTGCTCTTTTGCAAAAGAATAGCGTAAGTACTGCAAATTATGTAAACTGCTTATTTATTTATTTTTTATTTATTTTTGAGCTGCTTTTTAGAACAACATGAATTCCATGGATTCAAACAAATTTTGACTTCATGCTGAAATGTAAGCAATGTGGCTTCTGTAATTAAGCAACTGTTTTTACTGTACTGGTTTTCTTACTGCCAGCTTCCAAACATTGTTTGCAAAGATGAAAGGGAATCTCCTATTAGCCTACTTGTCAACACACATCACTTTATGGGGGGCATTGTGGAGATCATTTCCCAGACTCAAGATAACCACACTATCTTTTTGGGAAAAATATTTCTCTTAGTTTTGCTGGATCCTGGGTTGGCTATGTGCTACTTTTAATCTTGGAAACTTCTTTAAAGTTTTAAAGATTGTAACAGAATAATCTTCTTATGGAGCAGACATAGTTTAAATCTGGGAATTTTGCATGTGGTTAAACAAGGAGGAAATTTGTTTTGCTGATTTTCTGGGATTGATTATTTTTACGCATGATAATATTATTTACCAAAGATAAATAGAGCCTTAGAACCCTAAAGACCCTAAGAGTCCTTCAAGGGTGGAATAGGATGATGGTATATAAAGAGATTTATTAAAGGATGTAAAATTACAGTTAAATAAGAGAATAAATTCTAGTGTTCTATAGCACCATAGGATAACTACGGTTACTTATCCTATATAATTAACTATATAATTTTATAGAAAGACTTATATATTATATATATACTGTATATGAGATATGGACATGTAACTATATATAATATATAGTTATGTCTAACTATATATTATAGTTAATTATATAGGCTATAGTTATATATAGTATAACTACATACAGTTATATAGTCCTATATATTTTATTATATATAGGATAACTATATCCTATATGTTATATGGTTAGCTTATTAACAATATAATATGTAATTATATATTATGTAATTTCAAATAACTAAAAGGAGCATATTGAATGTTCCCAACATAAAGAAATGATCAATGTTTGAGATGATGGACATGCTAATTACCCTAGTCTGCTCATCACACCTTAAAAATATCCAAACATTACTATGTACCCCTTAAATATGTACAATTACTATATGAAAATTTAAACTAAATTAAAAAATATAATGAAAAATAAAAGTAATAATGAACTGAAACAAGCATTGGCACCCCAAGTGGGGAAAAACCTAAGTACATATAATATCAAGAAAAATTCAATTCCCATTATTTAGGTACTGATATTGAATAATAAAATTCAGAAGTATTCATCACTCATGCAAAGGAAGCAAAGGAGCAAAGGAAGGTGAAAAGTTATATAATAGAAAACAGCCTCAGAAGAAGGTGAAAAGTTTCCAAACAGAAGATGACCTTAAGTGAGAGGTGAAAAAGTTTTATAATAGAAGAAAATCTCCAGCTAACCATTGATAATTCCATATGGTGAATAAGATATAAATAAACTTCTTTTTCTCAAGTAGCTTATAATCTAACTAGAAACAAGACATTGAAAGATATAAAAGCAAAAATACCATGAAACATAAAACTGATTACTAACAAAAAGTGCTATAAAAACTCATTGTTGGGTTTAAAAGGAAACATTTAGAATTTTAAGTTGAGAGAAGCATGCAAAGAGTGGTAAAATTTAATTTGGGCCACAAAGGAGTGGGATTTTGATAGAGAAATGTGTTGAAGACCCCCTGGGTAGGGAAAACTAAGTGAGCAAAGACATGGAGGAAAACAACATTAAAGGAATAGTGATTAGATAAGTTGGATTGGATTAAAAGGTTTGTGTGAGAAAAGGAGATTAGCTCAAAAGATTTATAAAAGGTAAATTGTGTGAGCCCTCATATGCAGAAGAAAGGGATTTAATCTCTAACATGAGGGAGATTAACCTTAAAGAAGATTGATGGATGCAGGGTGAACTGGAAGAAGGACAAACTGAAAGCACAGGGAGTATAAGCTAATCTATGTGTGGCCCTTTCAGATTCAGTGCAATTGACTGATCTCACAGTGGATGTAGCTGGCGCAGTATCTATCAATGGGAATGGAAAGGAAGGGATGGATTCAGGAGACATGGCAAAGGAATGCCTGATTAAAGTAGAGGATATCAGACTTTCTGGGTCTGGGTGGCTGGAAAGCGGTGGTGATACAGTAGAAAAAAAAGGGGGGGGGAGATCAAAGAGATGTTTTCATAAGAGAAAAAAGAATGCATTTAATTTTGAAAACAAGTTTTGTGAACTGATGTCCGGTGAGGAGCTCAGAATCTGGGGCTGGAGAAATATATCTGGTGCCTGCCCTCATAGAGTTAATAGGTGAACTACAAATGAAGAAAATGACCCCTAAGGGAGAGGGTATAAAGAAGAAAATTGAACCTCAGGAATGCTCATGTCTCAGGACAGCAAGCTAAAGAAAGAGGAGGCGACAATGAAAAAAGAAACTAGATAGACAAGATGTTCAGAGACAGAAACCAAGGGCTGAGAGAGTTTTCAGAAGAGAAGAGCTCTCCTTTGGATCCACCAAGTCCTCTTAAGGTAAAGAGGCCATTTCTGCTCCCCACAGTGTAGTAACCGTAACAGGAACAGGCTGCCCTGCAGGTTCATCTCTGCCAGTGTCCAGGTAGATAAATGCATTCTTGGGGAGTATTTTATGCCCAATTGGCTGCTCAAATTAAGCCACAGTCTCCCATTGTTTTTATCTGTAGTAGCACCAACACTTTGATCTCGAAAACTAAAAAGGAAAAAAGAAAGAAGGAACAAAGGGAGGGAGAAAGGAGATAATATTAAATAATATAAGATGCTATAGGAAGATTAAGTAGTATGAGGATTATTGTAAAAGAAACAATGTCTTCTGAGAAGACAGAGAGGACACCTGAAGTAGAAGACAAACACTATTCTTTAAGCAAAGCTGTGTTAATAGTTAAAATGTCAACTATCTTCACTGTTATAAGGCAAAAAGAGAAGAAATCTGGGAATTTTCTAAAGCCCAATACATTGAATTTAACTTTGCAGATTTCAATAACTGTGAGGATGGCCTTTAATTTATACTACAAAATATGCATTCATAGTAGACTAGTGAAAAATGTTACATGGTTTTTGTAGCATCAGTTTTAAGTGGAAGCCAAAAGGGAGCATTACTCAATACTTAAAAGAAAGTTTTCTCTTTATTAATATGGAAGCATTATAATACCTTGGGTGGTCAAAATTTTGCCCAGTGAAAACCAACACCAAGAACGTCCTAATTGACTAAGCACACTATTCTATTTTAAAATATTCAGCGAAAAGGTCTTAGGCTTGGAATTGAACTGTTCAATGTCTCTTTCCCTCATATTATGTCCTATAATAATTAAAACTTCGATTTCTCTCTGAGGAATATTTAACGCCATCTTTCTCACTTTCTTCAAACAATAAACGTGGCTGCTACATCAATCATAGATTCCTAAAGCTAAAATAAATCTCAGGATCATAAAGTCTTAGATTCAGAATAAAAGATACTACCTAAACTAGCTTAATCAGAGAAGTACATTCCAATAGTTTTAAAAATAACTTTAGGTTTTTAGTATCTGTTGGCTCTGCAATGAGCTACCAAGTCATTTTGTTACCATTTGGGCTCATCCGTGCAATCTTTATTTTTATTTATTTATGTTTTTTCTTTTTGTTTTTGAGATGGAGTCTCACTCTTTCGCCAGGCCGGAATGCAGTGGCACGACCTCGGCTCACTGCAACCTCCTCCTCCCAGGTCCAAGCGATTCTCCTGCCTCAGCCTCTGGAGTAGCTGGACGCATGCCACCACGCCCAGCTAATTTTTGTATTGTTAATAGAGACGGGGTTTCACCATGTTGGCCAGGATGGTCTCGATCTCTTGACTTTGTGATCTGCCCGCCTCAGCCTCCCAAAGTGCTGAGATTAAAGGCGTGAGCCACCAACCCTGGCCCATCCCTGTAATTTATCTGGTAACACTCTTTCTATGTTTATAATAAAAGCACTGAGAGATTTCCCAAAACACAACTTTTAAAATATTAAATACATGCATTCACATATACATAAACAAACAAATATAAATATGCCAGTTAGAATTGGATCTTGCTGTAGCAACAGAGTCCTAAAAGAATAGTGCAGTGCCTTACACAAGCGTTTTATTGTTCTCATATAAAAGGTAGGAGCGTGTAATACAGACAATTAAGGCAGCTCTGATCCTAGGCTTCTACCATCTTTTGTTTCTTTAATAGGGCCTCCATTTCCAAGGTCTCTGCGTGTTCCAAGATGACAGCCTTAAATTACGTTTGCCCAAATAAATGTGATTTCCAATATTCCACATTATAAATAACTCTGTAATGAATTCATTTGCGTGTACACTTTTGTTTATATCTCCCTTTCCCCCTCAGAATAAAGTTCTAGTGCCAAAATGTCATCCAGAAATAGTATAACAAATTATAACTTTACCAGCAGCCTATAACGGTACCTTTTTTGCCAGCACATGCCTTTGACAAAATTGAATGTATCATTCTCTCAGTTATTTGACAGGTGAAAAAACTTTTTAATAATTTTAACTTATACTTCTTTGGTCATAAGTGGCCTTGAGCAACTTTTGTGAATACTAACTAATTATATTTATTCTACTGCAAATAGTCCTGATACTCTAATAATTTGTTTGAAATTGGAATGAGAAAATCATGTGAAAACACTTTGCATCTTATCAGATGCTCTGTAAATGTGAGATGTTGTTAGTGTTACTGTCTTCTTAATAATAAGAATATCTTTCTACTTTCAGAATTAGTTTTCAAATCAAGTATAATATTTATTATATGTGACAGTGCTAAGAAAACTTAATATACTTCATAGGTAGAAAGCATTATTATTTTTGGAGATATTCAAAACCTTCCTAATTCTTCAACTAACTGTCACAAATGAAAGATGGGGAAAAGCATCAAAGTAAGAAAGCAGTTTTTATACTGTCATCACCTCACTCGTGCACATCTTCACATTGCCATGGGTCTGGTTTTATGACAAAATTAAGCTTTTCTACTAAGTTCTCCCAAAATCACCATTAGCAGGAGATAAAATAGATTTGGGGGGGAAAAAAAAAACCAACAGACTAAGGCAGGAAAAAGAAATGGAGCTACTTTCCAGACATCTAAGAAAAAAATCACCATGGGTTTTAAAACTGACCTCATCTTTCTTCTAAGAGAAAACAAAAGTTATGATACAGGAATTCCCTTAATATCTCTCCCTTCTCCTTAAGTGATCTAAGTCTAAACACATTATTTGCTTTTCTCTTCACTTAGGATAGGAGATGTTCCTTTATACATTTCCCCATGCAAGCTCATTTATAGCCAACGCTGCACTAATCCGTATGCTTTTGTCTCAACTAGATACCTCCAACTAAATCTCACTACACATCAGATGACCCATATTCACTTCAAACAGAAACTAAATTCATCAGTATTTTTCTGCAGTTCAGAGTACCTCAAGCAAACACCTTATATACTAACACTTTGCCAGGAACAGACACCTTTTTTGGTGCCAATCAACATTTCAAATGCATATAATTTATGTTAACAGGATTTTCAGATTTGGAACACAAAGTGAAGAGGCAATGGCAATCCTGTCTAACTCTACCTTATATCTAAATTTTAACATATTCTGATTATGCTGGTTATTTTGAAGTAGTATGAAGAATACTTGTTTAAATTATATGTGATTTTGTCAGGACTTGAATTAATCTCTTGGACTTATGCAATTATTATTTTTATAAATGGCTTATTTTTTATATTACTTGATTTGTCATGGTTGCTGGTTATCCTGTGGGCTTGGTAAAAAACTAATGCAAAAGAAATTAGAGGGAAACAGACATTTACAAAACAATCTCAATAATAAATATACTTTACAGGAAAAATTAATATTCTTGAATAAATCATAATTAGTTTTCTGGAGAAGAGTCCAACATAATTCAGTCCTTGGCTACTAAAAGTCGTATGTCCTTGAGTGATGAAGTGTTTCCTAAATGGCTTTGGAACCACAGAATGCAGAGCACAATATTCTGCAGTGAAGGGTGCTTCTCTATGCAGTTGAGAAAAAATAAGCATAATGATTCAAGTGCCATCTATAGGGAATGTTAAAGTATGGTAAGAAACTTTGCAGAGTTGATTGATACGTAACCTTTGGATAATATATTTCTTATGCAAAATAAGTTAAGCCTGTGGGCCTTAATTCTGAAATGATTAAAAACTTCTCATGCAATGTAAATTATGGACTATAATTCTGACCCCTTATGATTTCAGTGTTGGCTTTGTCTATACATTGTCTATGCTTGATCCAGCACAGTGACTGCGTATGACTAAACAACTGATGCATTAGTTACAATTTTTTCATGCTGAGAATGTGTTATGAGTGCTGCTGTTAACAGCTGTGATTGTTGTTTGTAATTATCTCTATTTTCCTCATAGGTGGTCTCTTTGCTGCTCAGCTTCTAAGCCGTCATCTGAAATGTTGACATCTTTTAAAGCTGTAATACTCAGGACTGAACTTCCTCCCACTTTATTCATCTTCATTAGGAAAAACAAAAATAAAAAAAAAACAAAACCCCACAAATTTTTAAAGACTGCAAAGTCAAATGTGTATTCCTTGAAACTGCTGTCATAGATGTAAAATGGAGAATGTTGCTTATTACCTAGATGTTTAAATAAAATAAATGTTTGATATTAAACTGAGGAAGGACTAAGGAAAGGATAACATGTTGTATCTTAACTGAAGATTCTGATTGGTAGTGGCTGCATTTTCTGTTAAAGATCATGAATCTATATTTAATCCTAGCAGATGGCAGGGTTCAGGACATGCTACCTCAAAATATTGCACCTTAGCATGTTGAATATTCTAAGTTAAAGGAATTTCAGAAATGTCGTGTGCCGGAAGGACTTTCTGACCGTTCCCAGAAACACATTATAAGACCCTCATGTGAGAGGTGCCCTTCCTTTACCTGGAGAAAAGGAGCATCCTTACCGCCAAAGACAAAGGGACACATGGAGGAATGTAAACAAAGAGGCCTTCAAGTTCCCCCCACTTTATAATTGCCCTCATTCACTTCCCCTTTGTCTTGTCTTATTTCTTCACAACTCTCCACTCTTCATCAAACCTCTTGTAGTAACATTCAGGTTTAACCACTTCTTTGGGTCCTCACTTTCTTATGAAGGCTCCTGCATCATGTAAAACGTATATGAAATAAATGTGTATGTTTTTCTCTTGTTAATTGATCTTTTGTTACAGAGACCTCAGTTGAGAACTCAGAAGAATTGATATTTTTCCTCCTGCACTCAGAGGAGCAGTTAATTATTCATTTGCAATGTCTACTGTTAGTGCACGAGTGGTAATTCAAATCTACTCATTCGGGCTAAGAAATTCTAGACAAATCTGATTGTGATTGAGGGTATTGTCTCTATAATAAATTGCTTTTTAAAACTGTTGTAGAGACAGGGTTTCACAGTGTTGGCCAGGCTGGTCTCAAACTGCTGACCTCAGGCGATCCGCCCGCCTTGGCCTTCTAAAGTACTGGGGTTACAGGCATGAGCCACCACACCCAGTGAAATCCCGTCTCTACTAAAAATACAAAAATTAGTTGGGTGTGGTGGCAGGCACCTGTAATCCCAGCTACTCAGGAGGCTGAAGCATGAGAATCGCTTGAACCCAGGAGGTGGAGGTTGCAGTGAGCCGAGATCGCACCACTGCACTCCAGCCTGGGAGACAAAGCAAGACTCCATCTCAAAGGAAAAACAAAAAACATCATAAGTAGTATAATGTATACAAGTGCTGTGGTTTGTATATGTCCCCCAATGAAACTTCATCCCCAATGAAACAGGGTTAGGAGGTAGGGCTTAATAAGAGGTGACTGAGTCATGAGGGTAAAGTCCTCAGGAAAGGATTAATGTCAATATTGAGGAAGTATGTTAGTTATCACAGAAGTGGGTTGTTACATAGCAAGTCTGGCCTCTGGTGCCTTTCTCTTTTCCATGCACTCTCCTGTCCTTTGCCCTCTGCCCTTCCACCATGGGATGACGCAGCCGAAGGTACTCACCAGGCGCCAGCCCCTTGCTACTGAATGTCCTAGCCTCCAGAACCATGAATGAAATAAAGTTCTGTCATTACCCAGTCTGTAGTATGCTGTTATGCAACAGAAAATGGATTAATACAACATGTATAGTTTGACTTGAATCCTCATGACAGAGGCATTTAATAGCATTTGAAATAGATTAAAGAGGAATCCACACTCAGGAAGTATGCTCAAGCACTTCAAACATTTTATCAAAATCTTTATAAGAAGTTTTTTCATGTAAGAAAGCTTATCAATAAGTTTTCATTTTTGGAATGAATAGTTTCTGAGATATATGATTGGCTAGAAAAAGAGGATGTGAGCATTAAAAAAGAAGGCAGAAAAATTCAACAAAATCAAATTATAAATCATTTGGGATTCAGAGGTCCAAAACCTTGGACCTCTCCACTTCAAGGACAACTCTGTCATTGGCCCAACTAAGTGTTGACTGACCCTGCCATCAAAGTATTGTTGCATTGACCTCAGGGTGAATCTTTCACATGATATGCTTGTCAGAGAAGCAGAGAACAGAGATGGATAGATTTAGCAAGATCATATGACTGTATTTGCCCCTATCTGCTAGTAGATGTACATTAGGCAGAATCTGGGTCAAAGACTTGCTTTTATAAGAAAATATCAACTGGTAGCATGAAGGTGAAAAGGGGACATAGAGAACCCATCTGTATCTATTCACCTGAGCTGGCTAATATTGTTGGCCAGCAAAATTGGCTTAGGTTGGGTCACAAAAGTGCTTCTTATCCCATCTTCCTACCTTTTTCCCCTAATCTCAGATGCATTTTATGTGCCAAGTTTCATTGAAAATGATCTCCTCCATAATCCGTCTCTGTACTAGTTTCTTGCTACTTTTACTTCACAACTTTTAAGGAAACACTTTGTAAAAATGTAAGTTTCAAACTGAGTAGTAACAAATTTTACTATAATTTTAAACCAATAAAATTCATAGTTACTAATGTCTGCATAAGTGTCTCAACACACTAAAGACATAGCCATTATTTTTTGAAGACTAAAAGGATAATACTTTGCTATTTGTCAGGTATCTAGGCAACTTGAGGAATAATGACTCACATTTATTCTGGATCACAGTTTCAAAAATCCAACTGTGTGCCACTGCCAACTCAAGAGAACTGCTGCTCACACCGTCACAAAAAGCAGCTTCTCTCTTGGTGCCAAGATTGCCTTACTAGTAGACTAATAACTTTGCAGGTAACAAAAGAGAATTTCAAACATTTTACATTACTGGTATGACACACAAGTATGAATGTTACATGTAAAGTTTCCAGCCTTGCTTATAAAATAAGATATAATTTGTTATTGTGCATTTATCTGGGACATCTTTATTTTCCCAGCCTTCACCTTATAATCATTGAACAGGTGAAAAATCAAGAGCCTCTGGTTCAAGAGGTCCAATTCAGGTAAAGACAAAGTAACTGGTATCAGACTAACCCTCCCACAGGAAACAATGAAAAATTTGGACATGTTATGAAAAGACAACTATTTGAAAACAATGAAGAGAGAACAGAAACAGGCAGAAACTGATGAAAGAAATGCATGGGATAATATCATATTTATATGGTTTCTTCCCCTCAGGAAAATAGTCAACAGCATAATGACAGCCAACTACAACCCAAGAAGAAACCCACAGTCTCTTGGGATGAGGCGTCAGAGGGTAGAGTTCAGTTAAGGTTATACTATTTTATGTAAATAGCAGGAAAATAAAATGTATTTTTACATTTGTCATATCGATTGGAATTATTTACTATGGGAAATGAGCATCTTTCCAAAATGAACATCTTTTCCCTTTTGGACAATGGGAATTCCCTTTTGGACAATGGGAATGCTTGAGAATTATATTGAATATATTTAATTTATAAATATAGCTAAATATCTGTGAAGGTTTTGCTAATTAAATGTAAAATGGTACCAAATATTACTCCAAAAGTACTTAATAAATGTGATGGTTAAAAAGTTGCTGGACTTATGAATTCCAGTAGTAAGATTTGCAAGCCAAAATTTAGAACTTACTCTTAAGGAAGATCTAGGTTTTTGAACTTATAACTTGAATGAATTAAATTCTAATTATTGAAACAAAAAATAAATCTTTGGATAGTTTTTTCTTTGCAAGAAGAAGAAGAAGAAGAAGAAGAAGAAGAAGAAGAAGAAGAAGAAGAAGAAGAAGAAGAAGAAGAAGAAGAAGAAGAAGAAGAAGAAGAAGAAGAAAAAGGACAGAAAATTAGAAGCCTCAAAGACACCAAAGACCTTTCACTGTCAGAGACAAGAGTGTGACTACTACAGAAAGGGATAACAGGACAGGATGTTCAGAGTTCAAGGAAATGGGCAAGTCAGGGAGTCAGAAGGACCTGAGGAGCCAGGGGGAATAAAGTAGGAAGAAGCCAAATATAGCAAAGACAGGAAGGATCTTGATGACTACTGAGGTCACCCTTTGTTTTAGCCAGGAAACTTAAGAGAGAGAGAGTTTGTGTATGTGTGTGTTTGAGAAAGAGAAAGAGAGAGAGAAAGAGAGAGGAAGGGAGGGAGGGAGAATAAGACTGATTCTATGTAGATTTAGATAATATAGGTAAAAAAAAAAAAAACACAGCAGTCAGCACTTCTTACTTTTCACTAAGCCAGAGTGTGTGGGATACTGCAATCCACATAGCTTGTAAGGAAAGTGAGAGGCCACAAGAAAAGATTGTACAGAAGTAAATTGCTGATATCCTATAAACCTATCATCATTCATTTTTTAGAAATCAACTATTTTTGTTCCACAGCAGAATGTTAATCAGAGTTTGGACAATAAAATCTCCTCCACAGTGATAAAGTAAATAATATGAACAAGGAGACCAATGCAACCTATATGAGTACTCATTCCTTGAAAACCAAGGACTCCCAGAACCAGTATAATGTGTACTTCTATAAACCATCTTATCCCTGGTGAGCAGAAAAACTGCTTTTCCTTTGCCATTTCTGACTTCACTTTTTGTTTGTAATGCTGCCACATATAGGAATATACATGAAACATATGTGTTTATAGCGACATATATGTTTGTTTTAAAATCCACCTTAAATATTTTATGGAAAAGTAAAATTTATATTTACTATCAAATAATACAGATAATTGGGCAATAGATACTTGCCTTAAATTATTTTCATCTCAACCTTGAAGTATAATTCTTTACTTTGAAATTTTTTTGTTCTCCAAGATTTCTTAGAATTTTCTCACTATGACAGAAACTCAAAGAAGACAAATTTTGATTTGCTTTTTCTGATTAACTCATACTGCTTAACAATTCTGGATATTAAAAAATACTGACTTGTTCAAGTAATGATGCTTCTAAGAATTATACTGCCTTTGTCATCAACTAGGCAGAACTTCTGGGCTGAAATTTCATTCAGGCCTCTCATGATTAATTTAAAAAATCTAGTGATATTAACCAGTGGCTCTCAAATATTTTCTTTCTCTGCACTTGTCATATGTAACACATCCCTGTTAGTAACTAATAGGGGCTTGCTGTCTCAACTTGAAATGGAGGTCAGAAAAGATGGATTTTGAAGAAACATGGGTATAAGTCTAATGTTATGCTTTACTCCCATTCTTGTGAGAATAATGCATATATATGGTGCTATGGTCTGAATATGTCCCCTAAAATTCATGTGTTGAAAACTTAATTCCCAATACAACTGGGTTGGGACTTGGAGTCTTTTGGAAGGTGCTTAAGTCATGAGAGCTTCATCCTCACGAATAGATTAATGCCATTTAAAAAGGGATTAACAAGAATAATTTGATTCCTTTTCTTCACTTTTCCATTCTTCCATCATGTGAGGAAACAGTGTTTCTCCCCTGTAAAGGATACAGCATCAAGGTACCATCTTGGAAGCAGAGAGCAGCCCTCACCAGATAGCTGAATTTGATCAAGATATGAGCCTTGATCTTTGACTTCCCAGCTTCCAGAACTGTGAGAAAGAAGTTTCTGTATTTTATAGATTACTCAGTCTCAGGTATTTTGTTATAGCAACACAAAACAGACTAGAAAAGAAATTAGCACCAGAGGAATGGGGTGTCACCGTAATAAATACCTAAAACATGTGTAAACAACTTTGGAACTGGGTAATGAGTAGAGGCTGGAACAGTTTTGAAGTGAATGCTAGAAAAATCCTGTGTTTACATGAATGGAGCATTAAGGACAATTCTGATGAAGACTCAGAAGAAGAGAAGAGCTGTAGGGTAAACTTCGTTCTTCTTAGAGATTACTTAAGTGATTGTGACCAGAATACTGGTAGAAATATTGACAGTAAAGGCCATAGTCACTCTGATGAGGACTTAGACAGAAATGAGGAATGAGATACTGGAAACTGGAGGAGAGTCCAATTCTGTTACAAAGTGGCAAAGAACTTGCCTGAATTATGTCCATGTTCCCAGGACTTTGTGGAAGACAGAACTAAGAAGGATGAAGTAGGATATTTGATGAAGAAATCTTTAAGCAGCAAAGTACTCGAGATGCTGTGTCACTTATTTTAATTGTTTATAGTACAATGCAAGAAGAGCAAAATAATTTAAAGGTGGAATTTATAATTAAATGGGAAGCAGAATGTAAAGAATTGGAAAATTCTCAGGTTGACCATGTAAAGAATAAAAAAGTGTGTTTAGGAGAGAAAGCCAAGGGTGTGGTCAGGCAACCATTTGATAAGAAGCAATTCAACAGGACTGGTTTCACAAGATACAGGTCACAAAGACCCTGCCGATAGATCAGGATGCTGTAAAGAAGCCAGCCAAAGTCTGCCAAAACCAACATGGCAATGAAAATGACCTCTGGTCATTTTAGTATGTAGAGAAGGAAGCCAGGTGATCTTCATTCAAGAAAATGGGAAAATGACCCTGAAGGTACTTCAGAAACTTTATGAGCTGCCATACCCATTCCCAGCCCACAGTGGGGCAGAATATTTTTTGGAAAGAGACCCAGGCCCTCTGTGTGATCTTGGAGCTCACTTCCCAAGGACACTGAGGGTCTCTGCTCTCTGCATTCTGCACAGCACTCCTTCACCACCCAAGCTATATAGCTCAGTGGGCTCAGGTGCAGCTGGAGTCACCACTCCAAAGGGTGCAAGCAGTGAGCCTTTGTGGCATCCACAGGGTGCTAATTCTGCAGATGCATAGAGTGCAAGAGCTGAGGAGGCATGATTACCTCCCCTGAGAGTCTCAGACAGCCTTGGTCCCAAGCAGAGAACTGCCACGGGGTGGAGCTGTCATAGGGTGAGCCCCAAAGTTGGGATTCAGCCTAGGAGACCTCGTAGGTTCTTGACTTTACAAAGGAAGGAATTCCAGAGCAACCCGACAGAGTAAAATCAAGTATATTAAGTGAAATCAAGTATATTAAGAAAGTGAAGGAATAAAAGGGTGGCTATTCTATAGGCAAGGCAACCCTGAGGACTGCTGTTTGCCTATTTTTACAGTTATTCTTGATTTTATACTACACAAGAGGTTGATTATTCATGAGTTTTTCAGGAAAGAGGCAGGGAATTCCCAGAAATGAGGGTTCCTCCCCCTTTCAGACCATGTAGGGTAACTTCTAGACATTGACATGGCATTTATGAATGGTCATGGACTTGGTGGGAGTGTCTGTTAGCAAGGTAATGTATGACAATTAGCATATAATGAGCAGTGAAAATGACCAGAGGTCACGTTCATTGCCATCTTGGTTTTAGCAGATTTTGGCCTGCTTCTTTCTGCATCCTGATTTATGAGCAAGGTCTTTGTGACCTTATCCTGTGAAACCAGTCCTGCTGAGCTCCTATCTCATCCCCTTCTCCCATCTCAGAGGCTGCATACTATATATTCTTCCTTAATCTTAAGGGGCTATAGAAGGATGAGAGTGTGTCCTCTGTAACTGCTTCATGCTGAACAAGGGCCATTGTCCCTACCTGCTTTGTAGGCATAGAAACTTCTTGTTACTGGATCTAATGACTTACAAGGATGTTATCTTTTGTGCAGTGGCAAAGGCTGGAACCCTTGGGCCAATTACCATTTTTGTCTGGAACTGTTGTAGCCTTCAAAACATAAACTTTAGCTGTCAGAAAGCCTGTTGAAAATAACAAACAATTATTTTTTTAAAAACTCAAATAGCACCTAGTGATCATAAAATGCTTAAGCCCAGATTAGCAATGCTTATAAAAAGAAAGAGGGTGCCATTTGAAACCTAAGTGAATAGGCTAGAAAATCAGTCTCCTGTTGTCTAAAATACAAAGCAAAACAGATTTATAATAAATGGATTTTTTGGGAAACAGAAGACAAAGAAAGATTAATGTTGGGCACAATTTATCCAGATGTTAGATTGTTAGACTTAAAACATCCTTAGCTTATAGGGAAGGAAGGCAATGGTAATCTGTTTCTTGTTTTCCTTGCTTGTATCACAAGGAATAAGCTGTAGCTTGCAAGACCTCAGGAAAAAGGTGCTAGTAATATTATTGAGTTTAGTCAGAAAGATGGAAGAAAACTTTGAAAATGCTAGTTTGTGGACTTGTAGCCTGGACAGAATTTATGAGTCAGTCCAAATTGCAGAACATAATAAAAACTCAAAAACAATAGGCAAGAGTAGAATCTAACAACAGGTATACTATAATTTTTTTTGAAACATAATTTTTCTCTCTCCTGTCTCTCCTTTTTACCAAAGACAAATCATGGTAGGACTGAATTGTTTGCAAAATAAGTTTCCTCATTATTATTATTAATTATTATTATTGGCCTAATCTGCATAAAGTGCAGCAAAACTATTTATTTGTAGATAGGCCCTTTTAAAATTGGCTTTGATGGAACTTTGTTCCATAAGGAATCTCAGTTGGACTTTTTAAAGCCTTGAGCTCAGCATCAGATTTATCTATGCTTGCAAATATCTATATGAGCTGGGTGAATTCCTCTCCTCTTGAGAAGAGGTAAGTAACATTGTGGTAAGTCAGAAAGTAACATTCTTTGCTTACCACAGGTCAGAAACCCTGTACAGGGACTACATAGACAAACTATGAAGATAGTTTTCCCAAGGGGCTTTTATTGACTCTTTAAGTCAACTTTGATATCATAAAGCAGTCTGTTTATATTTGAAAGCATGCCATTCCAAAGTGTTAGTAAAATAACCATCATCTCTAATTGTATCCTGTTATGAAAGAAAACAGATTTTTTTTTTTTGAGACGGAGTCTCACTCTGTCACCCAGGCTGGAGTGCAGTGGCCAGATCTCAGCTCACTGCAAGCTCCACCTCCCAGGTTCACGCCATTCTCCTGCCTCGGCCTCCCAAGTAGCTGGGACTACAGGCGCCCGCCACCACGCCCGGCTAATTTTTTTTGCATTTTAGTAGAGACGGGGTTTCACCGTGTTAGCCAGGATGGTCTGAATCTCCTGACCTCGTGATCTGCCCGTCTCGGCCTCCCAAAGTGCTGGGATTACAGGCTTGAGCCACCGCGCCCGGCCCAGAAAACAGATTCCTATTGCACTTACGCAGGTAACTATATTGCCATAAGTTAAGAATACCCAAAAATGGTTTCCAAATTCTAGATAAATCAGGCAGATAGAAAGCCATATGCTCCAAAGTTTTCTTACAGTAGTATTCTTTGCTCAATTGCTGAAAGCTATAAATAGCTCAAAAGAAAAAACTTACCTTGACTCTGAAAAAGAAAGGATCCGCAACATTTCCAGCAAAAAGTCATAAAAAGATTATTTAAGTCTTTTATTAATTTAGTCCATGCTATCAACTCTTGTTTTGTCCAATATTGGGTCAACAATCCTTATGAATATGTGAACTTTCTACAAGAGTCTTGGAAGTTTTTTTTTTTCCTTTATTTTGCTCTTTGGGGTTTTGGAGTTTTTTCTCTATTTGAATGGCACAATTTTCAAAGTTATCAGAGACCTGCATTTAAGGGTACCCATCAGCCGGGTGCTGTGCCTTACCTCTATAATCCCAGTCCTTTGGGAGGCCGAAGTGGGCAGATCACTTTAAGTCAGGAGTTCAAGACCAGCCTGGCCAACATGGTGGAACCCCGTCTCTACCAAAAACATAAAAAATTAGCTGGGTGTGGTAGTGTGTGACTATAATCCCAGCTACTCAGGAGGCTGAGACAGGAGAATCACTTGAACCTGGGAGGTGGAGGTTGCAGTGAGATGAGATCATGCCACTGCACTCTAGCCTGGGCAACAGAGTGAGGCTCCAATAGCTAAGTATAAACTGCCTTTTGAAAAGAATTAGAACAAGACAACAATTGTCCATGGGTAACAAAAGCCTTAGGACAGCCATAGTCCTAAGATGCAATTAACATGGAAATCTGGTATGGTGGACAACAATTTATATTTTATATTTGACAATACTCCTTGCATGATTTTAATATATCGAATAGGCCAAATATTTCTCTTTTGGACATTAGGGGATCTAATATCAAAAGTCTTAAACAGGTAAAAAAACCAAAAAACCTTAATTTAAAGTTTGATTTTGGAAAGTTTGCCAAATATCAAAGGTTTAAAACACTTCATATTACACAATAGAATCCCAGGTCACTGTAAGTCATTTATTTAGCCAAAATGATAACTCAAAGATTTCAAAAAGGCAAAAATATTTACTGATTGAGAGAGCAGACAGATTTTCAAACAACAAGATCCAATAAACACAGCACAAGCCCAACTGAACCTGTTTCGTTTCCAACCCCCTTTTTTCCTGTAGTTTATTTAAAAGGCAAACAAAAATCTTTTATTGTTTCTCAGTATTATGCAATAATCTTATTCAAAAGAGAAACTAAATTTCATCTTTGCATTAATGTATCATTAATGCTAAAGCTAATTTTTAATAAAATCTTATAAATAAATCTATCCAAGTTTAATTCATTTTACCGTAAGGTAAGATTTTCATAAACCTTCTATAATCCTTTATAATTTTCAATTAAAGAGCAGATCAATTGTTTCCCAAAACTTTTATTCTGACATATGGGCCCAAGTATGTCTGACATATGGGCCCAAATAAAAGCATATATCAGTATGCTTTTATTTTAGTATTCTATTTATGGAAAAACTAAATAATACTCTTTTTATTTTAGTCAACTTGCTCATACACAGAATTCTTTAAAAGGCTAAATTTTTCATAAATTTTCCACAACTTACTTAAACTTTTAGTTTAACTTAAAATGATTCTTAAACCCTCTAAATTAGACAAAAGTACTCTATTTTTAAAAAATCACATTCTCATACTATTTTTTTACCAAGAACATATATTTGTATTATTTTTAATGTGAACAATTTTAATTAATTACCGGGGCAGAGCCTAGGGTACAAGACAGAACTCCAAATAACATCTGACTCTTTCCAGCATAGCTAGGAAGCATTGCTAATTCTATATGTCCCCAGGCATTATCTAGTATCTAATGGCTCTAGAGTAGGTAAGTCAAAAATTATCAAAAGTAATGAAAGTGGTTTATATCCTTAAAGCATTTAGTAAATCTAATGTAGGACCAGCATGATTTAGACCAAATATTTAAATTTGAAGACATTTTTATTTTATTTTACCAGTAATCTTTAAACTGTCTTTGTTTTTAAAATACTGTTAGAGTCACATGAACTAAAAAGCATTAAAGTTTTTATTTTTCTGACAAAATATGTGACTTAAGTGCTTTTTTTTTTTTTTTTTTTGAGGCTTGCTCTGTCACCCAGGCTCCAGTGCAGTGGCACTGTCTCCACTGACTGCAAGCAAGCTCCACCTCTAGGGTTCACACCATTCTCCCACTGCAACCTCCCTAGTAGCAGGGACTACAGGCGCCCAACACCACATCTGGCTAAGATTTTTTTTTTTTAAAGTAGAGATGATATTTCACCATGTTAGCCAGGACAGTCTCAATCTCCTGACCTCGTGATCCACCCGCTTTGGCCTCCCAAAGTGCTGGGATTACACGCGTGAGCCACCGCACCTGGCCTAAGCGACTTTTCTAAAAGCCAATTAATTAGAGCTCTTTCATATATTTTGTTAGTGAAATACTACACATACCACACATAAATTCACAGACAGAGGCAGATCTGGTAGGTTGATAAGGTTTTTTATTTGTAGTAAAGTTTCTCTTTTTAATTTTAAACCATCAGTCTCCTGATTACCTGTTCCCTTGTTCTAAACAACTGTCAGCCAAGTAGTTCCAAATTTGCATTTTAAAGGGGTAATTTTTAAGTGGAAAATATCATGGCTGAAAGTTTAGTCAAAACAGTTAAGAAAAGTAGACACCCTTACACCTGGAGATTTCCTTAAACATGTAAAAATCTTAATTGGATTATTGGCTTTTGTGTGGAGACTGTTACGGAACAAGACCAAGAAAGCATGCAGTTTCTAGGGCCTCATTGGTGAGCACAGCTAGAAGGCCAAAGGAGATCTCACAAAAATAATTAATCTCATTTTTAAATTGAATTATTGGTCCCTAAAAATGTGGCAAACACCATGGGTAACACAGTGCAATGCTTTCACTGTGCATTTTATTGCAAGGGCATTCCCCCCAGGCTGGTGGGTAACCCAAAGCCAATTAGCCCATCTATAATTAGCCCATCCCCCATGGGAGTCTTACCTCTCAGTGGGGGTTGAAAATGCTTCCATACCTTCCAGGAGGTCAAAAGCATACTTTTTTTATGCAACATCAAAGAGTGAAGTATTCCATTCCTCAGTAACTGCCCTTAGCCATCCCCAAAAGTATATTTCCTTTCTATTATACACCAAGGCTAAAAGCTTTTTAAAATGTAATTTTTGATGCTCCCAAAAGTCAAAAAGCTCAGCTAGCACAATGCAAAACAGAGAAAAGCCCTAGATGTGGAGAAGTATCTATCCACTCACAATCCCAGGGATTCCATGAAGAAAACAGAGGTTTTCTCCAAAATGGAGTGTGTGGCACCTCCACTGTGTTTTCCAAGAAGTCCCAGACTGCCAGAAATTACCTTAGATTCTCTCATGTGGACACTGGGGATGGCAAGAAGACAGACTGGAGAAATAATTCCGTCAACTGGGAAGGAAAAAAAAAATCCCTTTTTATCAAAAACAAAAGATCCAAGAAAAGAAAAAGCATAAAGATATTTTAAATATATATATTTAAATATATATAAGATAGATAGATAGATAGATAGATAGATAGATAGATAGATAGATAGATAGATAGCAGCTTGGATGTCCCTTTTTAATTAAGCTGGTTTTTTATCTATAGAGCTTTTTTAAAAAATATATATTTAAATCTCTTAATACCGGACCAGATGGTAGCCAGGACAAACTGCTGAAGCTCTGGTTTTTAAGCCTTTCTTTTTTCTCAAAAGTATTTTCCCAAATAAAACCCATAAGCGTTAACTAAACTTATAACTTCACCACAGACACATGAAGTGTCTCCAAAGAGATGGCAAGTGGTTTTTACAAGATCTAGAATCACCCCTACAGTAGCTCAGAGAAAAGAAAATTCAAGTCAGGAAATCAGAAACTGTACATAGAGGGAAAAAGAACAAGTAAATAGCAAAAGTCCCACAAGTATCAAACCAGAAAGAACACATTCCCTAAGTTAGGAATTGAACCCAGGCCACCAACATAAAAAGCTAAAGCCTTAGCTGATGAGCTACAGCATGAGGGGAGCATCATTTGCTCTTCCCAGAGGTGTCTAGAGCAGCCATTTTTGAACTTACAGTGGATACACCTTTTCAAGGGAAAAGGAACAGCTATACATCTGAGAAGCCTTAAAAGGAAACAGATTTTAAAGTCAAAAGTCAATATTTCTTGCAATCTTACTGAAAGCAAACCAATACATTAAAAAAAGAAAACAAACTTGCTTTAACATAGGAGATCAAAATTTACATAAATGATTACAAATAAATTTCCTTTCAGTTATGGCTAATTTAAATATATACAATTTTTAATAAATTCCCTTCTATGAACCTTATTACAACTTACACAGACCATCTATAACATGCATGGACTTTCTGACTTGTCCTATATTTCCTTCTTTCCTAAATAATCAATCATTCTACTTTAGGACAAGAATTTACCATGTAATATTGTCACATAAAATTTATTTTCTTTGTAACCTTCCTTACCAAAAATACATCTTCATATCCATGATTTTCTTCACATCTCTCTCCACTACTTACTGGTTTTTGTTTTCCTTCCACCTTATTTCTATTTTTTTCCTAAATCCATGTTTTAAACTCCTCTTTACATAACATCTGAATGGGCCAACATTTTTTTTTCCATAAGAGCATATATTCTTTGACACATTTTATATACGGAATTATATATGAATTTTTAGTAACCA
The DNA here is from genome assembly GCF_037993035.2 of Macaca fascicularis. NCBI lineage: Eukaryota > Metazoa > Chordata > Mammalia > Primates > Cercopithecidae > Macaca > Macaca fascicularis. The sequence goes on along the minus strand of NC_088380.1, from coordinate 87,709,709 downwards.
TAAATTTTAGTGAACTTACAAGTCATGTGAACTTGAAAAATGCTTGGACTTATTTATTTAATTTATGTATGCTCTTTTATTTATAAGGTATTTGGTACTCCACAGACACAATATATACCATAATAAATGTACATACACATAAACACATCTGGACATGTATACGCACACGTAAGCAAAAATCCAATGACTTTTATCTTGGAACTCTAGCCACGACACAGGAAGACAAATTCATTATTTTATAAAAGATAGCTGGATACAAATTATTTATCAGACAGAATTGGGATTTCTTCACATGGCTAAACTTTGTTTGCTAATTTGAATTTGCTCCAGTTCCCTAAAAGACACCCTAGTGATGAGTCCTTTAGGGCTCACCATTGTCCCCATGTCTAACAAGTATCTTTACTAGACACATTTTTCTAACTCTAGAGAAAGTCCAATTATTTTCCCCTGCAAATTCCTACCTCCTGTAGCAAAGCATTAAATAAAAGCAAAATAAGAAAAAAAAAATGCTGTTACAGAAAATAACTTTGGAGTAGAAAACAAGAAAAGGTGAGACCGAAATCCACCTAGGGTGGGAATCTCGCCCACAAATCCTAGAAGGAATGCAAATGCTGAAAATCCCAGAGCATCCCAGGGGTTGTCAACAGTACCAAAGCCAATGAGGTTCCCCACACCAAATGCCAAAAAACATAGAGCATTGAAAGGATGGCCAACAGTGAACACCAAATGTGTGTGTGAGACCTAACACATATGGGGCCATAGAACAACATTGCTCTGGCATCCCAAGGTCAGTAGAACAGGGGACCCCTCATAACCAAGTGTCCTACCTTAAACAATTGCCCAAATAGCCAATACAAAGACTACAAATGTGACAATGAAATGAGTATAAGCATTCATTTCAGCACTAAGAAGAAAAAAGTAAAATGACCATTCATTCGAAATTAAAGAGAAAAGTTTCGAACGATGGAGTAACAAGGGGAGTTACAAAGGATGTGGCTGACCAGGCATGCTGCTGTCCAGGATACACAGACAATGGGAAATGGCCAGGGTCACACATCTACTTCTCAGTCTGTCCAAAGTTAAAAGAACATAGGAAAGGACAGAGGAGCCAAACTTGAAGGGGAAAAAAGGTAGCTAGTTGAATCTGGACAAAGGGAGACTCATCCTCCCATCAGGTCCAAATGGTGCCAATCAGTCTTAATTTGGGTTTTTCATGGAGGTCTCCATTGTTCTTTTGTGGGTCACCAAAGAAGATGTCACAGGGAGAATGCCAAAACTGGGGTTCAGCCAAGGAAGCCACATGGATTCTTGGCTTCATGCAGGAAGAAATTCCAGAGGAAGCTGGTCAAGTAAACTGAAAACAAGTAAATTATGAAAGTAAAAGAATAAAAGACTGGCTAATCCATAGGCAAAGCAGCCCTGAGGGCTGCTGGTTGCCTATTTTTGTGGTTATTTCTTGATCATTTGCTAAATAAGGGGTACAGTATTTGTAAGTTTTCCAGGAAAGAGGTTGGGAATTCACGGAACTGAGGGTCCCTCCCCTTTTCAGACCATATAGGGCAACTTCTGGACATTGCCATGAAATCTGTAAATCGTCATGGCATTAGTGAGAGTTTCCTTTAGTATGATAATGTATTGTAATTAGCATATAATGAGCAGTGAGCACAATCAAAGGGCACTTTCTTCACCATCTTGAGTTTGGTGTGTTTTGGCTAGCCTCTTTACTGCATCCTGTTTTATCAACGGGATGTTTGTGACCTGTATCCTGTGAAACCAGTCCTGCCGAACTTCTATCTTATAGCTACTGTAGACAGCCCCCACTGGGGTAGTGCTTAATGAAGCCTTGAGGGCAGGAGATCTCAGAACTGCAGAGCTACCAGTGTGCAGTACCAGCCTGAGAGACCTGCAGGCACCCAACTCCAAGTCTTGAAAGCAATGGCAACAGGGTCCCTTAGAGCCTTGGAGGCCAACCCCATACACTATGTGTCCAGGCTGTGGGGCATGGTGTTAAAGAAGATGATTCTCTAGTCTTTGTGTTGTTTGCCATATTGAATTTTGACCTTATTTGGGACCTGTTACTTCTTCTTTTTTACCTATTTCCCCCTTTTGAAATAAAAATGTCTATTCTCTCTATGCCTGTCCCATCACTTTATTTTAGAAGCAAATAACTTGTTTATTTTACAGACTCACAGCTGGAGGGAAATATGCCTCAGAATGAATCATGTCTTGATTCTCATCCATATCTGATATAGATGAGACTCTGGACTCTAGATTTTGAATTGATTTTAGAATCCGTTAAGACTTTGGGAGCTATTGCGATGAAACAAATCTATTTTGCTTGAAAATGGGCATGAATTTGGGGGGCTGTGACAGAATGCTATGGTCCAAATGTATTTCCTTAAAATTCATGGGACCTCATCCTTATGAATAGATTAATGCCATTATGAAAGGGATTGACAGAGGGAGTTGGCATCTTTTTTGTCCTCCTGCCCTCTGCCATGTGAAGATACAGCTTTCCTTCCCTTCAGAGGATGCAGCATCAAGGCAACATCTTGGGAGCAGAGAGAAGCCCTCATGGAGAGCTGAACCTGTTGATTCCTTGATCTTGGACTTCCCAGCCTCCAGAACTGTGAGAAATAATTTTCTGTTTTTCATAAATTACCCAGTCTCAGATATTTTGTTATAACAGCACAAAATGAACTGAGACAAATGGTAACTTGATGGAGGAAGAAGAAAGGCAATTTAGATAAAGAACTTGCTTTTAGAAAATAAACCTTTATATAAGCATAAAATAATTATCAGTCATGTATTATTCCTAAAGCATAGTGAGGAAGAACTTATTGAACTCATAAGTCAGAATTATGGGCTCAAATCCAAATGCCACCACTTCTGTGGTATGTGGCATTGAGCAAATTCCTTAAACTCTTCTGTCTCCATTTCCTTATTTGCTCATGCAGGGAAAACAATAATGGTTACCAACTTAATAGCCTTGGAAAGATTTAACAGGTCAATATTAGCACAGAAATCGAGACTATGCCTGATAAAAATAATTCAATCAATATAAGCTATTATTGTTATAGTTGTGGTTATTGAAAGAATATGTGGCCTGTTTTTAATTATATTTGTGAAAATAACGAAAATGATATTTTATAACATATATGTATTAGTCCTCTCGGGCTGTCATAACAAAATACCATAGATTGCATGGTTTAAACAACAGAACTTAATTTTCTCATAGTTCTGAAGGCTTGAAGTCCAAAATCAAAGTGCCAGATGATTGGATTCTGGTAAGGGCTTTCTTCCCGGTTGGCAAATGGTTACTTTCTTACTGTGTCCTCACATGACCTTTTCTTTGTGCACATGCAGAGAAAGATAGACATCGTAGTGTCTCCTCTCCTTCTCTTAGAGACATCTTGTAGCCACATTTAACCTTAATTACTTCCTTAAAGGCCATTATCTGCAAACATATTCATATTGGAGCTTCAACGTATAAAATTTGGGGAAGACAGTTTAGTCCACAAGAATATACAGTCCAGTTATTTGGCATTTTTAATCAATGTCACCACAATATCCTTCCCTACTAAGTAGCCAATATTAGTTTAGCTGAATTACTCACTAGAGGAACAATTTAATGGCACAATGAAAAATTAAATTCCTGATTCCTAAATTCCTCTAAAAATAACATTTTCAAGTAGAACCAAATTAATCAAAACTCAAATCCAGTATTCTGCCTATACTCTAATGAAGTGTTTCTCAAGGAGCGTGCAATGGGTAGCGATAAGGGCAGAGGTAAGGGGAGCAGTCCAGAGATGGTATATAACAATTCAATCAGAATTATCATGGGGAGCTTTCCCAAAATATATGTGTCTTTCTCACATGATACTGTACTTTCCTACTCAGAAAAGTTGCTTGTGGGTATCTTTGGGCACAATTTAAAAAATCCCTCAAATTTCTTCCATACTTTTCCTTTCTTTCCAGAGGAAAATTATATAACTATTTCCCTGTCAGACCTATTGGCTGCCAGAGCAATCAGGTTCCACTTTTCAGTGAATATCAAATACAGCTATTTAGAGTTTTGGTTTTTTTTAAGCAATTGAGCCAGATACCTCCTTATTCTTCAAATCTATGAACCAAATTATTTTGCAGAAGATAGTTTTTTTTAATGAATTAAATGATATCTAATTATATTGATGCCATTTTGTTTTAGAAACACTTTCTAAAAATGACTTTAAGTTATTTCATCTTATGGTTATCATTAGTTTCCACTACTAGTGTAAGATCTCTTTGTTCCTTTTCAAAGCACATTAAGAAAGTGTAATTCTAAGAAAGCGGTTCACTAGTTGTCTTAACATATCAAAATTATAATGATTTTAAAAGAACAGCAAAATGGGAAAAATTACATGGACATGTGAACGTTGACTGGAGCTGAGAGAGGACACTATTTACTGCTCAATGTAATAAATAAGTTACAAAGTTAACTTTGAGAAATTAGGCATAAATAATGGTACATACATAAAATTAGTGGAGCTGGCTGATACTGGTTCATCTAAACTGATTTATCAAATTTAGGAACTCTGCTAGCCATTTGTTAAAATATCGGTAGCTTAAATTAACCAATTTAGAGGTGTTTCACACCATAGAAATCAGCAAATTCTACAAATCGGGACTCCTTCCTGATGTGCTAGCTGTTAAACACCAGCATACCATTCAATGTAACTTACTTATCCACATTTATGGCTTTAATTATAAACAGGCTATGTGAATACCAGACTTTCCCCCAACTTCCTGCTCATCTATTCAGTTTCAGTTCATTCCAGTTCATCTATATAGAAGTATTTAAAAAAATTTTTTTATAGGAGGGAAAACCTAAATGAAAAGTATATTGGTTTAGTAGGCACAGGTTTATTTTGAAGTAGAAATGTATTTCTCTATTCCTCCCATGAGGAGATATATGCATATCATGGAATTTCTACATCTTGAAATCTATATCTATAGCTTCTTTGCATAAACTGCTATATGTTTGCAAATCAGTGCTGTATATAGTACATGGTATTCTATATGTCAATGATTCTCAAATGGTAATGGACCTAAGAATACTTCAGTGATTTTAAAAATAGTCAGATTCTCGAGCCTCACTCTAAAAGATACTGATGCTGTAAACCCAGAGTAGACTACAGGAATCTGATATTTTAGAGTACTGCAGGTGATTTTGATGCATGCAGTCCTCAGCCTACACCTTGGAAGCGTTGTCATAAGGTGGTGTACAGGGTGGTGGCAGAATGTCTGCAGACTTTTAAAAACCTTGCCAGAAATTATATTCCTGCCTACTGTAAGTAGCAGTATTTGTTTAATCTCTTTAAGTCATGCTCATATCACAATATTCGCTGCTCCCAGTAACCCTGATCAAATGAACTCATCCTCTAATTTGTCCAGATAACTCTATCCCAACACACTTTCCTCTCTGTAATGTGTATTTTACTTGCCAATTGATAGCCGCTAACAAACTACTAGTTTTCTTGGCTAGGGATCAAAGATTTGGTCTGACTGCTAAGTAAAAGCAAAACTTTGCTGGATTAGGACTTCCCCAAGCACAACTGTTCAGAGTCATAATTCTCAGTTGGCAACCTTTTCCTTGGAGCCCTCAGAAATACCAAACTAGAAATTTAAAACCTTTTGAATTTACTTAGAGGCCTCCTCATGTTTGCCAAACGAGTAGAAAGAAAAATTAAACTACTTATCTTCAATCCTTTATTATCTATGGGGTTAATATTTGCCTAACATCTCCTAAGACAGTGGTTAATCAAAGTAATCTCCTTGCTTAATTGAGTTTGATATCCTAATGGAACACTGTCCATTAGCAGTACTAGACCAATATTTTTCAAAAGTTTGTTTTATATGACTCCTTCCAGTTAAACTAAGTGATTGTATGCCCCAATCACTATTCTAGGTGTTTCCGAAATGTTTTTTTGCAAGTGATTTCCATTTCATATGGTAATATAATACTTATGCATTTTCATCTGTTTTTGCCTACACACATACTTTCTCTGAACTTAGTGAACTCTTCGATTTGTGCCTCTGAGGACATTTTCCCTCTTCCAAGTCTGCACACAAACATGTAGATGTGAATCACCTACTGCAAAAACATGAGAGAGAAAGAGAGAGAGGGAGAGATTTGGAGGCTTATGGCAGAGGAAGATTTTAATTGGCACAGTCTACATTAGAGGCAACCAGTTGAGAGGAAGGAATAAAAAGAGAGACACTAAATGGAAAGAAGATTCTGGAGAATGCACAAGCCCTTGGAAGCTAACTTTCCTGGAAGCAAACTCAGTGTGCACTTGTTCCCTTTTGAGGAGCACCCCCTTAAGTGGTTGGCCAGTGGTCCATGTTACTGTCGGTTTGTATTGACTCTGGTCTAGACAGCAGAGGGACAATCCAGAGTGAAACCTAGTTCTGTTTACCTATTTCTCAATCTGTAACTCATAGCAACCTGTTGACAATCCAGAGGCAGAAACATCAGGATACTTACAAGCTTCAAGAAGAGAGAATAAGGGGCTAAACAACTAATTGATGCTTAGAAAACTTGTGAGTTAAAGTTTATATGAAGATAAATCCTCACCCTCTGACCAACAGCACCAGACTAAAACTACAGTGCTTTTGTATAAACTACAGAAAAGTGCCCCTTCTGAGAAAACAAATATAAAACAATCTCAATTCTCAATAGAGAAATTATAGAAAGGTGGGCAGGTGAATTTCAAAAAAGTACTTAGGTAGAAGTGAAAGCAGCATGGGCTGGACTTCAGAGCACAGCCTGCACAACCGTGCTCAGCATACTAGCCACAGCAGGACTAGAACCAGGTTGAAATTGTTCGTGTCTTTCTAACTGCCTGAACTATCCCTGCTTGGCTAACTTTTATCTTTGAAGACTCAGTTCAGGCATTACCTTAACTTACCAGTCTGGGTCAGCACTCTTTTTTCCAAAAAACCCCTTGAATGCTTCTGCCCTAATACTAATGTAAAACTATGATCTTGAGATGACCTCTTTATCTATTTGTCTCTCTAACGTATAAGCGTATCAAAGACAGAAATTATGTCACGTTGATCTTAGAGCCCCTAACACCTAGCTTAGTGCCTGCTATGTAGTAGTATCTTAATACATGTGGGATTAACTGTCCTCCCCTTGTAAAGCCATGGCATATTTACAATGGCATTTGTTCTTCTATTAAATACTTCTAAAGAGAAGAGAAAAGCCAATGGTGCAGAGATTTTAGTGACATATGGACACACCATTCCACTCAACAGATTCAGTGAAGATTCCTTTTTTAATTAGGCAAGGATAAACAGAGCATTTTGAATTATTAATGCAAACTGCCTCTCCTTTAACCTAAGCACATATTCAGAAGGTAGATTCTTAAATATAAATTCCTCAAATCTCAATTAATTTTATGAAGATGTCTGTTTCAGCATATTCTTTTGCAATATTATGAAAGGTACCAGATAACTGGCTAAAATTTATATTTACAATGTGCATGCAGAGTTTCTGACAATTTTATTCTTTTTTTATTAGACTAAGTTCTGGGATACATGTGCAGAACGTGCATGTTTGTTACCTAGGTATACAAGTGCCATGGTGGTTTGCTACACCCATCAACCCGTCATCTACATTAGGTATTTCTCCTAATGCTGTCCCTCCCCTAGCTCTCCACCCCATAACACGCCCCAGTGTGTGATGTTCCCCTCCATGTGTCCATGTGTTCTCATTGTTCAACTCACACTTATGAGTGAGAACATGAGGTGTTTGGTTTTCTGTTCTTGCGTTAGTTTGCTGAGAATGTCCAGCTTCATCCATGTCCCTACAAAAGACATGAACTCATCCCTTTTTATGGCTGCATAGTATTCCATGCTGTATATGTGCCACATTTTCTTTATCCAGTCTATCACTGATGGGCATTTGGTTTGGTTCCAAGTCTTTGCTATTGTGAACAGTGCTGCAATAAATATACATGTGCATGTGTCTTCATAGTAAAATGATTTATAATTCTTTGGGTATATACCCAGCAATGGGATTGCTGGGCCAAATGGTATTTCTGGTTCTAGATCCTTGAGGAATTGCCACACTGTCTTCCACAATGGTTGAACTAATTTATGCTCCCACCAACAGTGTAAAAGTGTTCCTATTTTGACACATTCTCTCCAGCATCTGTTGTTTCCTGACTTTTTAATGATCACCATTCTAACTGGCATGAGATGGAATCTCAGAGTGGTTTTGATTTGTTTTTCTCTAATGACCAGTGATAATGGGCTTTTTCTCATATGTTTGTTGGCCGCATAAAAGTCTTCTTTTGAGAAGTGTCTGTTCAAATCCTTTGCCCACTTTTTAATGGGGTTGTTTGTTTTTTCCTTGTAATTTGTTTAAGTTCCTTGTGGATTCTGGATATCAGCCCTTTGTCAGATGGATAGATTACAAACATTTTCTCCCATTCTGTAGGTTACCTGTGCACTCTGATGATAGTTTCTTTTGCTGTACAGAAGCTCTTTAGTTTAATTAGATCCCATTTGTCAATTCTGGCTTTTCTTGCAATTGCTTTTGGTGTTTTAGTTATGAAGTCTTTGCCCATGCCTATCTCCTGAATGGCACTCCCTAGGTTTTCTTCTAGGGATTTTATGGTTTTAGGTCACAGGTTTAAATCTTTAATCCATCTTGAGTTACTTTTTGTATAAGGTGTAAGGAAGGGGTCCAGTTTCAGTTTTCTGCATATGGCTAGCCAGTTTATCCAATACCATTTATTAAATAGGGAATCTTTTCTCCATTGCTTGCTTTTGTCAGGTTTGTCACAGATCAGATGGTTGTAGATGTGCAGTGTTATTTCTGAGGCTTTTGTTTTGTTCCATTGGTCTATATATCTTTTTTTTTTTTTTTTTTTTTTGAGGCGGAGTCTCGCTCTATCGCCCAGGCTGGAGTGCTGTGGCGCGATCTCGGCTCACTGCAAGCTCCGCATCCCGGGTTCATGCCATTCTCCTACCTCAGCCTCCCGAGTATAGCTGGGACTACAGGCCTCTGCCACCACGACCGGCTAATTTTTTGTATTTTTAGTAGAGATGGGGTTTCACCATGTTAGCCAGGATGGTCTCGATCTCCTGACCTCATGATCTGCCCACCTCGGCCTCCCAAAATACCGGGATTACAAGCATGAGCCCCATTGGTCTATATATCTGTTTTGGTACCAGTACCATGCTTTTTTGGTTACTGTTGCCCTGTAGTATAGTTTGAATTCAGGTAGTGTGATACCTCCAGCTTTGTTCTTTTTTCTTAGGAGTGTCTTGGCTATACGGGTTCTTTTTGGATTTCATATGAAATTTAAAATAGTTTTTCCCAATTCTGTGAAGAAAGTCAATGGTAGCTTGATGGGAATAACATTGAACCTATAAATTACTTTGGGCAGTGTGGCCATTTTCATGATATTGATTCTTCCTATCAATGAGCATGGAATGTTTTTCCATTTATTTGTGTCCTCTCTGGTTTCCTTGAGTTGTGGTTTGTAGTTCTCCTTGAAGAGGTCCTTCAGATCCCTTGTAGGTTGTATTCCTAGGTATTTTATTCTCTTAGCAGCATTTGTGAATGGGGAGTTCACTTATGATTTGGATCTCTGTTTGTTCATTGTTGGTGTATAGGAATGCTTGTGATTTTTTTACATTGATTTTGTACCCTGAGACTTTGCTGAAGTTTTTATCAGCTTAAGGAGTTTTGGGGCTGAGGTGATGGGGTTTTCTAAATATACAATCATGTCATCTGCAAACAAAGATAATTTTATTTCCTCTCTTCCTTTTTTATTTTTATTTTTATTTTTTATTATTATTATACTTTTAAGATCTAGGGTACATGTGCACAACGTGCAGGTTTGTTACATATGTATACCTGTGCCATGTTGGTGTGCTGCACCCTTTAACTTGTCATTTACATTAGGTATATCTCCAAATGCTATCCTTCCCCCCAACCCCCTCCCCACCATAGGCCCTGGTGTGTGATGTTCCACTTCCTGTGTCCAAGTTGTCTCATTGTTCAATTCCCACCTATGAGTGAGAACATGCAGTGTTTGGTTTTCTGTTCTTGCAGTAGTTTGCTGAGAATGATGGTTTCCAGCTGCATCCATGTCTACAAAGGACACGAACTCATCCTTTTTTATGGCTGCATAGTATTCCATAGTGTGTATGTGCCACATTTTCTTAATCCAGTCTGTCATTGATGGACATTTGAGTTGATTCCAAGTCTTTGCTATTGTGAATAGTGCTGCAATAAACATATGAGTGCATGTGTCTTTACAGCAGCATGATTTATAATCCTTTGGGTATATACCCAGGAATGGGATGGCTGGGTCAAATGGTATTTCTAGTTCTAGATCCTTGAGGAATTGTCATACTGTCTTCCACAATGGTTGAACTAGTTTACAATCCCACCAACAGTGTAAAAGTGTTCCTATTTCTCGGCCGGGCATGGTGGCTCACGCCTGTAATCCCAGCACTTTGGGAGGCCGAGGCGGGCGGATCACAAGGTTAGGAGATCGAGACCACGGTGAAACCCCGTCTCTACTAAAAATACAAAAAATTAGCCGGACACGGTTGTGGGCGCCTGTAGTCCCAGCTACTCGGGAGGCTGAGGCAGGAGAATGGCGTGAACCCGGGAGGCGGAGCTTGCAGTGAGCCGAGATCGCGCCACTGCACTCCAGCCTGGGCGACAGAGCGAGACTCCATCTCAAAAAAAAAAAAAAAAAAAAAAAAAGTGTTCCTATTTCTCCACATCCTCTCCAGCATCTCTTGTTTCCTAACTTTTTAACGATTGCCATTCCAACTGGTGTGAGATGGTATCTCATTGTGGTTTTTATTTGCATTGCTCTGATAGTGAGTGATGATGAGCATTTTTTCGTGTACTGTTGGCTGTATGAATGTCTTCTTTTGAGAAGTGTCTGTTCATATCCTTTACCCACTTTTTGATGGGGTTTTTTGTTTTTTTCTTGTAAATTTGTCTGAGTTCTTTGTAGGTTCTGGATATTAGCCCTTTGTCAGATGAGTAGATTGCAAAAATTTTCTCCCATTCTGTAGGTTGCCTGTTCACTCTGATGGTAGTTTCTTTTGCTGTGCAGAAGCTCCTTAGTTTAATTAGATCCCATTTTTCAATTTTGACTTTTGTTACCATTGCTTTTGGTGTTTTAGATATGAAGTCTTTGCCCATGCCTATGTTCTGAATGGTATCACCTAGGTTTTCTTCTAGGGTTTTTATGGTTTTAGGTCTAACACTTAAGTCTCTAATCCATCTGGAATTAATTTTCGTATAAGGAGTAAGGAAAGGATCCAGTTTCAGCTTTCTACTTATGGCTAGCCAATTTTCCCAGCACCATTTATTAAATAGGGAATCCTTTCCCCATTTCTTGTTTCTCTCAGGTTTGTCAAAGATCAGATGGCTGTAGATGTGTGGTATTATTTCTGAGGGCTCTGTTCTGTTCCATTGGTCTATATCTCTGTTTTGGTACCAGTACCATGCTGTTTTGGTTACTGTAGCCTTGTAGTATAGTTTGAAGTCAGGTAGCATGATGCCTCCAGCTTTGTTCTTTTGGCTTAGGATTGTCTTGACAATGCAAGCTCTTTTTTGGTTCCATATGAACTTTAGAGCAGTTTTCTCCAATTCTGTGAAGAAAGTCATTAGTAGCTTAATGGGGATGGGATTGAATCTATAAATTTCCTTGGGAAGTATGGCCATTTTCATGATATTGATTCTTTCTATCCGGGAGCATGGAAGGTTCTTCCATTTGTTTGTGTCCTCCTTTATTTCACTGAGTAGTGGTTTATAGTTCTCCTTGAAGATTTCCTTCACATCCCTTGTAAGTTGGATTCCTAGGTATTTTACTCTCTTTGTAGCTATTGTGAATGGGAGTTCATTCATGATTTGGCTGTCTGTTTATCTGTTACTGGTGTATAAGAATGCTTGTGATTTTTGCACATTGATTTTGTATCCTGAGACTTTGGTGAAGTTGCTGATCAGCTTAAGGAGATTTTGGGCTGAGATTATGGGGTTTTCTAAATATACAATCATGTCATCTGCAAACAGGTACAATTTGACTTCTTTTCCTAACTGAATACCCTTTATTTCTTTCTCTTGCCTGATTGCCCTAGCCAGAATTTCCAACACTATGTTGAATAGGAGTGGTGACAGAGGGCATCCCTGTCTTGTGCCAGTTTTCAAAGAGAATGCTTCCAGTTTTGCCCATTCAGTATGATATTGGCTGTGGGTTTGTCATAAATAGCTCTTATTATTTTGAAATACACTCCATCAATACTGAATTTATTGAGAATTTTTAGCATGAAGGGCTATTGAATTTTGTCAAAGGTCTTTTCTGCATCTATTGAGATAATCATGTGGTTTTTGTCTTTGGTTCTGTTTATATGCTCGATTATGTTTATTGATTTGCAAATGTTGAACCAGCCTTGCATCCCAGGGATGAAGCCCGCTTGATCATGGTGGATAAGCTTTTTGAGGTGCTGCTGGATTTGATTTGCCATTATTTTATGAGGATTTTTGCATCGATGTTCATCAGGGATATTGCTCTAAAATTCTCTTTTTTTGTTGTGTCTCTGCCAGGCTTTGGTTCAGGATGATGTTGGCCTTATAAAATGATTGAGGGAGGATTCTCTCTTTTTCTATTGATTGGAATAGTTTCAGAAGGAATGATACCAACTCCTCCTTGTACCTCTGGTAGAATTCGGCTGTGAATGCATCTGGTGCTGGACTTTTTTTGGTTGGTAGGCTATTAATTATTGCCTCAATTTCAGAGCCTGCTATTGGTCTATTCAGGGATTCAACTTCTTCCTGGTTTAGTCTTGGGAGAGTGTAAGCGTCCAGGAATTTATCCATTTCTTCTAGGTTTTCCAGTTTATTTGTTTAGAGGTGTTTATAGTATTCTCTGATGGTAGTTTGTATTTCTGTGAGGTCGGTGGTGATATCCCCTTTATCATTTTTTATTGTGTCTATTTCATTCTTCTCTCTTTTATTCTTTATTAATCTTGCTAGCAGTCTATCAATTTTGTTGATCTTTTCAAAAAAACAGCTCCTGGATTCATTGATTTTTTTGGAGGGTTTTTATGTCTCTATCTCCTTCAGTTCTGCTCTGATCTTGGTAATTTCTTGCCTTCTGCTAGCTGTTGAATGTATTTGCTCTTGCTTCTCTAGTTCTTTTAATTGTGATGTTAAGGTGTTGATTTTAGATCTTTCCTGCTTTCTCTTGTGGGTATTTAGTGCTATCAATTTCCCTCTACACACTGCTTTAAATGTGTCCCAGAGATTCTGGTACATTGTATCTTTGTTCTCACTGCTTTCAAAGAACATCTTTATTTCTGCCTTCATTTCATTATGTACCTAGTAGTCATTCAGGAGCAGGTTGTTCAGTTTCCATGTATTGAGTGATTTTGATTGAGTTTCTTAATCCTGGGCTCTAGTTTTATTGCACTGTGGTCTGAGAGACAGTTTGTTATAATTTCTGTTCTTTTACATTTGCTGAGGAGTGTTTTACTTCCAACTATGTGGTCAATTTTGGAATAAGTGTGATGTGGTGCTAAGAAGAAGATATATTCTGTTGATTTGGGGTGGAGAGTTCTATAGATGTCTATTAGGTCCACTTGGTGCAGAGCTGAGTTCAATTCCTAGATATCCTTGTTAACTTTCTATCTCATTGATCTGTCTAAAGTTGACAGTGGGGTGTTGAAGTCTCCCATTATTATTGTATGGGAGTCTAAGTCTCTTTGTAAGTCTCTAAGGACTTGCTTTATGAATCTGGGTGCTCCTGTTTTGGGTGCATATATATTTAGGATAGTTAGCTCTTCCTTTTGAATTGATCCCTTTACCATTATGTAATGGCCTTCTTTGTCTCTTTTGATCTTTGATGGTTTAAAGTCTGTTTTATCAGAGACTAGGATTGCAAACCCTGCCTTTTTTTTGTTTTCCATTTGCTTGGTAGATCTTTTTCCATCCCCTTATTTTGAGCCTATGTGTGTCTCTGCATGTGAGATGGGTCTCCTGAATACAGCAAATTGGTGGGTCTTGACTCTTTATCCAATTTGCCAGTCTGTGTCTTTTAATTGGACCATTTAGTCCATTTACATTTAAGGTTAATATTGTTATGTGTGAACTTGATCCTGTCATTATGATATTAGCTGGTTATTTTGCTTGTTAGTTGATGCAGTTTTTTCCTGGCATTGATGGTCTTTACATTTTGGTATGTTTTTGCAATGGCTGGTACTAGTTGTTCGTTTCCATGTTTAGTGTTTCCTTCAGGATCTCTTGTAGGGCAGGCCTGGTGGTGACAAAATCTCTCAGCATTTGCTTGTCTCTAAAGGATTTTATTTCTCCTTCACTTATGAAACTTAGTTTCGCTGCATATGAAATTCTGGGTTGAAAATTCTTTTATTTAAGAATGTTGAATATTGACCCCCACTCTCTTCTGGTTTGTGGAGTTTCTGCCAAGAGATCTGCTGTTAGTCTGATGGGCTTCCCTTTGTGGGTAACCTGACTTTTCTCTCTGGTTGCCCTTAACATTTTTTCCTTCATTTCAACTTTGGTGAATGTGACAATTATGTGTCTTGGAGTTGCTCTTCTCGGGGAGTATCTTTGTGGCATTTCTGTATTTCCTGGATTTGAATGTTGGCCTGCCTTGCTAGGTTGGGGAAGTTCTGCTGGATGATATCCTGCAGAGTGTTTTCCAACTTGGTTCCATTTTCCCTGTCACTTTCAGGCACACCAATAAGATGTAAATTTGGTCTTTTCACATAATCCCATATTTCTTGGAGGCTTTGTTCATTTCTTTTTACTCTTTTTTCTCTAAACTTCTCTTCTCGCTTCATTTCATTCATTTGATCTTCAACCACTGATACTCTTTCTTCCAGTTGATAGAGTCGGTTACTGAAGCTTGTGCATTTGTCACGTAGTTCTCCTGTCATGGTTTTCATCTCTATCAGGTCGTTTATGGACTTCTCTGCATTGATTATTCTAGTTACCCTTTCTTCCATTCTTTTTTCAAGGTTTTTAGCTTCTTTGCTCTGGGTACGTAGTTCTTCCTTAGCTCTGAGAAGTTTGATTGACTGAAGCCTTCTCTCAACTCGTCAAAGTCATTCTCCATCCAGCTTTGTTCTATTCCTGGCGATGAGCTGCATTCCTTTGGAGGGGGAGATGCACTCTGATTTTTTGAATTTCCGGCTTTTCTGCCCTGCTTTTTCCCCATCTTTGTGGTTTTATCTGCCTTTGGTCTTTGATGATGGTGGCGTACTGATGGGGTTTTGGTGTGGGTGTCCTTTCTATTTGTTAGTTTTCTTTCTAAAAGTCAGCACCCTCAGCTGCAAGTTTGTTGGAATTTGCCTGAGGTCCACTCCAGACACTGTTTACCTGGGTATCAGCAGCGGAGGCTGCAGAAGATAGAATATTGCTGAACAACGAGTGTTGCTGTCCGATTCTTGCTCTGGAAGCTTCGTCTCAGAGGTATACCCAGTCATGCGAGGTGTGAGGTGTCCGTCTGCACCTAGTGGGGGATGTCTCCCAGTTAGGCTACTCGGGGGTCAGGGACCCACTTGAGTAGGCAGTCTGTCCGTTCTCAGATCTTAATCTCCATGCTGGGAGAACCACTGCTCTCTTCAAAGCTGTCAGACAGGGACATTTACATCTGCAGAGGTTTCTGCTACTTTTTGTTTAGCCCTGTCCCCAGAGGTGGAGTCTACAGAGGCAGGCAGGCCTCCTTGAGCTGCGGTGGGCTCCACCCAGTTCAAGCTTCCCAGCAGCTTTGTTTACCTACTTAAGTCTCAGCAATGGTGGGCACCTCTCCCCAGCCTCGCTGCAGGCTTGCAGTTAGATGTCAGACTGCTGTGCTAGCAATGAAGGAGGCTCCGTAGGTGTGGGACCCTCCAGGCCAGGTGTGAGATATAATCTCCTTGTGTGCCATTTGCTAAGACCCTTGGTAAAGTGCAGTATTAGGGTGGAAGTTACCGGATTTTCCAGGTGTGTGTGTCTCAGTTTCCCTTGGCTAGGAAAAGGAATTCCCTTTCCCCTTGTACTTCCCAGGTGAGGTGATGCTTCGCCCTGCTCGAGCTCTTGCTGGTTGGGCTGTACCCACTGACCAGCACTGACTGTCCACCACGCCCCATTGAGATGAACCCAGTACCTCAGTTGAAAATGCAGAAATCATCCATCTTCTGTGTCGCTCATGCTGGGAGCTGGAGGCTGGAGGTGTTCCTATTTGGCCATCTTGGGCACACTTTCCCCCCCCACCCGACTTCCTCTCTTTCTCTTTGAATACCCTTTATTTCTTTCTCTCGCCTGATTACTTTGGCCAGAACTTTCAGTACTATGTTGAATAGGAGTGGTGACAGAGGGCATCCTTGTCGTGTGCCAGTTATCAAAAGGAATGCTTCCAGCCTTTGCCCATTCAAAATGATATTGGCTGTGGGCTTGACATAAATAGCTCTTATTATTTTGAGATACATTCTATCAATACCGAGTTTTTGTAGTATTTTTAGCATGAAAGCGGTGTTGAATTTTATGGAAGGCCTTTTCTGCATCTATTGAGATAATCCTGTGGTTTTTGTCATTGGATCTGTTTATGTGATGGATTACATTTATTGATTTGCATATGTTTGCATATGAACCAGCCTTGCATCCCAGAGATGGAGTCAACTTGATCATGGTGGATAAGGTTTTTAATGTGCTGCTGGATTTGGTTTGCCAGGATTTTATTAAGGATTTTCACATCAATGTTCATCAGGGATATTGCCTGAAATTTTCTTTTTTTGTTGTGTCTCTGCCAGGTTTTGGCAGCAGGATGATGCTGGCCTCATCTAATGAGTTAGGGAGGAGTCCCTCTTTCTTTATTGTTTGGAATAGTTTTAGAAGGAATGGTAGCAGCTTGTCTTTGTACCTCTGGTAGAATTCAGCTTTGAATTCATCTAGTCTTGGGCTTTTTTTGTTTGTTTGGTAAGCTATTAATTACTGCCTCAATTTCAGAACTTGTTACTGGTCTATTCAGGGATTTGACTTCTTCCTGGTTTAGTCTTGGGAGGATGTATGTGTTCAGGAATTTATGCATTTCTTCTAGATTTTCTAGCTTATTTGCATAGAGGTGTTAACAGTATTCTCTGAGAGTAGTTTGTATTTCTGTGGGATCAGTGGTGATATCCTTTTATCATTTTTTGTTGTGTCTATTTTGATTCTTCTCTCTTTTCTTCTTTATTAGTTGGGCTAGTGGTCTACCTATTTTGTTAATCTTTTTGAAAAATCACCCCCTGGATTCATTGATTTTTTGAAGGGTTTTTCATGTCTCTATCCCCTTCAGTTCTGCTCTAATCTAGGTTATTTCTTGTCTTATGCTAGCTTTTGAAATTGTTTTCTTTTGCTTCTTTAGTTCTTTTAATATTGATGTTAGGGTGTTGATTTTAGATATTTTGCACTTTCTCATGTGGCCATTAATGTTATAAATTTCCCTCCAAACACTGCCTTGGCTGTGCCCCAAAGATTCCGGTACATTGTGGCTTTGTTCTCATTGGTTTCAAATAACGTCTTTATTTCTGTCTTAATTTCGTTATTTACCCAGTAGTCATTCAGGAGCAGGTTGTTCAGTTTCCATGTCATTGTACACTTTTAGGTGAGTTTCTTAATCCTGAGTTCTAATTTGATTGCACTGTGGTCTGAGAGATGGTTTGTTACGATTTCCATTCTTTTGCATTTGCTGAGGAGTGTTTTACTTCCAATTATGTGGTCAATTTCAGAATAAGTGCAATGTGGTGCTGAGAAGACTGTATATTCTGTTGATTTGGGGTGGAGAGTTCTGTAGATGTCTATTAGGTCCACTTGGCCCAGATCTGAGTTCAAGTCCTAAACATCCTTGTTAATTTTCTGTCTCATTGATCTGTCTACTATTGACAGTCGGGTGTTAAATTCTCTCACCATTATTGTGTGGGAGTCTAAGTCTCTTTCTAGGTCTCTAAGAAGTTGTTGTATGAATCTGGGTGCTCCTGTATTGGTGCATATATATTTATGAGAGTTGACTCTTCTTGTTTCACTGATCCCTTTACCATTACGTAATGCCTCTCTTTGTCTTTTTTGGTCTTTTTGGTTTAAAGTCTGTTTTGTCAGAGACTAGGATTGAAACCCCTGCTTTTTTTTTTTTTTTTTTTTTTTTTTTTTTTTTTTTGCTTTCCATTTGTTTGGTAAGTCTTCCTCCATCCCTTTATTTTGAGCCTATTTTTGTCTTTGCGCATGAGATGGGTCTTTTGAATACAGCACATCAATGGGTCTTGACTTTATCCAATTTGCCAGTCTGTGTCTTTTAATTGGGACATTTTTTCTATTTACATTTAAAGTTAATATTGTTATGTGCGAATTTGATCCTGTCATTATGGTGCTAGCTGGTTATTTTGCTCATTAGTTGATGCAGTTTTTTCATAGTGTTGATGATCTTTACATTTTGGTATGTGTTTGCAGTGGTGATACCAGTTTTACCTTTCCATACTTTAGTGCTTCCTTCAGGAACGAAAGGAAAGCAGGCCTGGTTGTGACAAAATCTCTCAGCATTTGCTTGTCTGTAAAGGATTTTATTTTTTCTTCACTTATGAAGCTTAGTTTGGCTGGATATGAAATTCTGGTTTGAAAATTATTTTCTTTAGGAATGCTGAAATTGGCCCCCACTCTCTTCTGGCTTATAACGTTTCTGCAGAGAGATCTGCTCTTCGTCTGATGTGCTTCCCTTTGTGGGTAACCCAATCTTTCTCTGTGGCTTCCCTTAACATTTTTTCCTTCATTTCTCCTTTGGTGAATCTGACAATTATGTGTCTTGGGGTTGCTCTTCTCAAGGAGTACCTTTGTGGTGTTCTCTGTATTTCCTGAATTTGAACGTTGGCCTGTCTTGCTAAGTTGGGGAAGGTCTCCTGGATAATATCCTGAAGTGTGTTTTCCAACTTGGTTCCATTCTTCCAGTCACTTTCAGGTACACCAATCAAACGTAGGTTTGGTCTTTTCACATAGTCCCATATTTCTTGGAGGCTTTGTTCATTCCTTTTTATTCTCTTTTCTCTAATCTTGCCTTCACACTTTATTTCATTAAGTTGATCTTCAATCTCTGATATCCTTTCTTCTGCTTGATCGATTCTGTTATTCATACTTGTATCTGCTTCATGAAGTTCTCGTGCTGTGTTTTCAGCTCCATCAGGTCATTTATGTTCTTCTCTAAACTAGTTATTCTAATTAGCAGTTCCTGTAACCTTTTATCCAGGTTCTTAGCTTCCTTGCTCTGGCTTAGAACATTCTCCTTTAGCTTTGAGGAGTTTGCTGTTATCCTCCTTCTGTCAATTCATGAAACTCATTCTCTGTCCAGTTTTGTTCCCTTGCTGGCAAGGAGTTGTGATCCTTTGGAGGGGAAGAGGCATTCTGGTTTTTGGAATTTTTCAGCCTTTTTGCGCTGATTTTTCCTCATCTTTGTGGATTTACCTACCTTTGGTCTTTGATGTTGGTGACCTTAGGATAAGGTTTTTGCATGGTCATCCTTTTTGTTGATGTTGATGCCATTGCCTTCTGTTTGTTAGTTTTCCTTCTAACAGTCAGGCCCCTCTTCTGCAGATCTGCTGGAGTTTGCTGGAGGTCCATTCCAGACCCTGTTTGCCTGGGTATCACCAGTGGAGGGTGCAGAGCAGCCAAGATGACTGCCTGCTCCTTCCTCTGGAAGCTTCATCCCAAAAGGGGCACCTGCCAGATGCCAGCTGGAGCTCTCCAGTTTGAGCTGTCTGCTGACCCCTGCTGGGAGGTGTCTCCCTGTCAGGATGCACAGGGGTCAGGGACCCACTTGAGGAGTCAGTCTGACCCTCAGCAGAGTTCAAACACTGTGCTGGGAGATCCGCTGCTCTCTTCTGAGCCAGCAGGCAGGAACGTTTAAGTCTGCTGAAGCTGCACCCAGAGCCGCCCCTTCCCCCAGGTGCTCTGTCCCAGGGAGTTGGTAGTTTTATCTGTAAGTTCCTGACTAGGGCTGCTGCCATTCTTTCAGGGATGCCCTGCCCAGAGTGGAGGAATCTAGAGAGGTAGTCTGGCTACAGTGGCTTTGTTGCACTATGGTGGGCTCTGCCCAATCAGAACTTCCCAGCAGCTTTGTTTACACTGTGAGAGGAAAACCACCTACTCAAGCTCCAGTAATGGTAGACACCCTTCCCCCGACCAAGGTCAAGTGTCCCAAGTTGACTTCAGACCACTGTGCTGGCAGCAAGAATTTCAAGCCAGTGGATCTTAGCTTGCTGGGCTCCCTGGGGGTGGGATCCACTGAGCAAGACCACTGGGTTCCCTGGCTTCAGCTACCTCTCCAGGGGAGGGAGAGGTTCTGTCTTGCTGGGGTTCCAGGTGCTACTGAGGTACAAAGAAAAACTCCTGCAGCTAGCTCAGTGTCTGCCCAAATGGCCACCCAGTTTTGTGCTCGAAACCCAGGGCCCTGGGGGTGTAGGCACCCAAGGGAATCTCCTGGTCTGCAGGTTGTGAAGACTGGGAAAAGTGTAGTATCTGGGCCAGATAACACCGTCCCTCATGGCACAGTCTGTCATGGCTTCCCTTGGCTAGGGGAGGGATTTCCCTGACCCCTTTCACTTCCCAGATAAAGCAACACACCACCCTGCTTCTCCTCACCCTCTGTGGGCTGTACCCACTGTCTAACCATTCCCAGTAAGATGAACCAGCTACTTCAGTTGGAAATGCAGAAATCATCTGCCCTCTGCATTGGTCTCACTGGGAGCTGCAGACCAGAGCTGTTCCTACTTGGCCATCTTACCTGAACTCTGATGATTTTATTCTTACATAAACAAAATACCATCACTACAATCACTGGGATAATACTGCAATTACGGTATCAATAATCTTGTATATTAAATTTTATATTTGTAATTTAGAATACAATAGTCAATAAAGAAATTTTTGAAAAAGTTATTATCATTCATTGTTCCAAAAGGATATGTGTTAAGAATTCCTAATGATAGCATCCTTTGAAACCTTAAGATCTGCTACAGTCTATAAAGCCAGGGATGTGAGAACCTTGGACTGTTCTGACATTTTCATAGTGTTTTCAGTTTTTGTAAGTAGTCATTTACGACAAAAGGTAATAAACCATAAAAGCTGTGCTGTGGTGGCAGTAGTTTCATAAAACTGCCTCAACAATGAAATTAGTAATATACTGCACTGTTTGATAGCATGTCTTTTTCAGATGTTATCTAAATGTAACTTTAAACACCCTGGGGAAAAAGACATTGCATTTTAATTTTATGGGTGAACTACAGTAGGTTCAGTGTACATTAATTGAAATTCCTTTGTGCTTGGTCAACATGAGAGCCAATGATTATCCAAACTTAAAATTTTTTAAGCTTGTCTTTTTTTTTCTTTGTAAACTGAGGAAAGAAAAAATGAAAATATTATGTGAACAAAAACTTAGTTAAGGATGATCATCAGATATTGCTTACACAGGAAAAATGGAAAATATCATACGTGCCCCATAATGGGACATGAGTTATATGAACTATGGTACCACCATATAATGAAATATACTATGCACCCATAAAACAAATGCTATAAAATATATTTATCATCTTAAAGGGATGTAATTATTTACTGCTCAGTTTTAAAGGCTAGGTTAAGAAAATATTTGTGTTTATATGCATAATAGGTTTATACATTATAAGCCTTAAAAATATAAAAAAAAATTAATATGACTAACAACAATAGTACAAAGGTGGTTCATAGGAAGTGGGAAAATATATGTGCACTGACTTCCTAATCTTTTACAGCAGTATTTAATAGATACTTTTCAGAGTTAAAGTTTTCTGACTCGCACTGTTTTAAAAATATTTCACTTTTATTTTAGGAGCTTTGGGCAAAATTTGCAGGAATAAACTGCATAAAAACTCTTTTTATTAATCCCTCTCTGAAATATTGCTTGCTTTTATACTCAAATCTTTTAAATTCATGTTTTCTTCTGATGTTTGTAATTCAACTCAAGGTAATATTGTACTGATATGCTGATATACAAGCCCTGCTAAAGCATTGGTCATAAAGCAAAGAAAAAGACCAAAAGATAAAAGATAAATAAATGGACTGTAACTACATACGGAAGTAGATTTCAAACTAGCATGAATGAACAGTTTAACAAGGAGATGATACTTGAAGTCCTGAAAGGTGTATAGACTGAGGACAGAGAAGTTTGAAGGCTGTTTAGTAAACAGGTGGAGGAACCCAGAAATAACTCTGCTAGCAGAAGCCAAATGTATCTGCATTTCACCAAAGTAAGAAATGCCTTGATTCATTGATTCTCCCCTGGTTTGGGCTAGAGGATAAAAAATAGTTTGCACAGTACCAGTGAGAGAGCAGAAATAAAGGGAAGGCAAATTCAGGAAATAAATAATAAATGCTTAGAAACAAAACTCTGTATCACTTGCAATTCAAGGAAAAGTGAATGAAACAGCTTGGCTAAAGCTAAGCATGGCTGCAAATCTGTAGGGAAGACAGGGGGTCTATTATGGAAGAAACTGAAAGCTAAGTAGAGTAGTAGACTTTAACAAATATGAATAATCATGGCTGATTTCTAAGTTAGATTTTGAAAATATTTAAATGGTATAAAATAAATCAGCAGTGTAAAAGAGCAAGTGAAGAAACAACCTTTCCAAACAGCCTACTATAGTCCAGGCACAGTGTTCAGTAATTTCTCATTTAATATTTATAACAACTCCACAAGGCATATATTACAATTTTCATTTTACAGATGAGGAAATTAGAGCTCAGAGATGTTATTAAAAAATAACATACCTGCTCCAAGTAGGGAAGAATAGACACTATTAAGGGACTGTTCAGGAGGCAGGCTTTTTGAATGATAGAGTAAGGAGCTCCAAAAATTCACTTCTCCATAAAAGTAATTAAAACATTGACAAAATTGTCAAAATCAACTCTGTCAGAACCCTGGAAATGAACTAAAGGCTTGCAAGAATTTAAGGAGTGCCTAAAGGAAATTGCCTAAATTTTGGTAAGGACAGCAAGCTTCTGTGGTGTTTTAGCTTGCCCTATTTCCATCCCTTACTTCCCAATTCTACAGGAGTCATGAAAATCAGTAGCATTATAACCATGGCAACTGTGAAAACCATCAGCCTAGCAGCAACTGGAGAAAGCCGACTAGGTTTGGAGCTCCTTCAAAGGCAGTATCCTTTGAGAATTGCTTCTAGTTTCTCTGTCTGCCAGCTCTCTGGAAAATCTCCATTCACGGGGCTTTTCATTATTTGACTTGACTCAAAATTCCTTCAGTAGGAAAATCCCTATTCATAGAATCTTTACCAAAAATAATTAGCCACAATTGCTAGCAGTGCAACTGCCTTAAGTAGTGATACCAGTTGAAGAAAAGAAGAGGCAGACTAAAAAAAATGTAAAAGGAGTATCTGGGTAATTAAATGTCCATAAAGGTCTTAGAAGACCTCCAACATATTCCTGGAAATCTAGAAGGCCATGTTTATGTACAGGGATTGATACATATTGAGGAAAAACACAGAAAGGCCCTTATCTCTCACCCCTGGCTGAACTTGAGATCCTGAACAAAAAGGAAATGAAGACTAAGGCAGAGTTATAAACTGCCAAGGCACTGAAGATGTAGCCCAACACACAGATAGCCTCTCAGCACAGTGGAAACTTATTGGATAAAGGCAATTAAGGAAATAACTGTATAATCATTAGCTGATCATTAAGCTAACTTATCCATGACTTCAGTGGCTTATGATAGAGAATAGAGAGTAAGTCCAAGAAGGACATTCAACAAACAAATAAGAACAACGATAGGAAACAGCAACAACTATCCAGCAAATGACCAACAACAGCAACAATAATGGTGTATGGTGATTTAGTTTTCAAAGATACCAAAGTATATTATTTAAAATATTTATTTTCCAACAAAAATTACAAGACACACAAAGAAACAGGAAAGTTTGGGTGTGGTGGTACACTCCTGTAGTCTCAGTTACTTGAGAGGGAAGCAGCAGGATTGTTTGAACACAGGAGTTGAAGGCTGCAGAGAGTCATGATCATGCCACTGCAGTCTGGCCTGGGTGGCAAAGTGAGACCCTGTCAAAAAAAGAAGGAAGGAAGGAAGGAAGGAAGGAAAGAAGGAAGGAAGGACGGAAGGAAGGAAGGAAGGAAGGAAGGAAGGAAGGAAGGAAGGAAGGAAGGAAGGAAGGAAAGAAAGAAAAGAGAGAGTGATAAAGAAAGAAAGAAAGAAAGAAAGAAAGAAAGAAAGAAAGAAAGAAAGAAAGAAAGAAAGGAAGGAAGGAAGGAAAGAAGGAAAGGAAGGAAAGAAGGAAGGAAAGAAAGAAAGAAAAAAGAAAGAAAGAAAGAAAGAAAGAAAGAAAGAAAGAAAGAAAGAAAGAAAGAAAGAAAGAAAGGAGGAAAATATGCCTATAAATAGAGAAAAAGCAGTCAATAGAAACTATCCATAACAAAGCATAGACGTTAGACTTATTAGACAAAGCTTTTAAATCAGCTATTACAAAAATGCATAAAATCTAAAGGAAGCCATATCTAAGGAATTGAAATAAAAAAGAACTGCAAACAATGTATCACCAAACAGAGAATATCAATAAAGAGATAGTAATTATTAAAAAGAACCAAAGATAAATTCTAGAGTTGAATAATACAACAACTAAAATTAAAAAAATAATAATTAAAGGGGCTTAGCATTAGATTTGAGTTGGCAGAAGGAAGAATCTATGAACTGAAGATACGTCAGTTGAGATTATTTAGTCAGAGGAACAGAAAAAATAAAAATAAAAAAAAATGAGTAGAGCCTCAGATATCTGTAAAACATCATCTACCATAAACTTGTTTTAAGAATGAGAGTTCAAAAGAAAAAAGGAGAGAGAGAAAGGGCAGAAAGAATATTTGAAGAAATAATGGCCAAATATTTTATGGTCATATGTTAGATTGTAAAACAAATTCGATGAGAAATATTAATCAAAATTTCCAGGAAGCTCAACAAACTCTAATAGGATAAACTCAAATATGGCCATGATAATAGTCAAACTATCAAAAAAACAAAGATAAGAGAATATTTAGAGCAACTAGAGGAAAGTTAATTGTCACCTACTAGGGATCTAAAATAAGTTTAACAACTGAATTCTCATCAAGAATCATGGAGATGAGAAGTAAGTAAGATAACATAGTCAAATGGCTGTAAAAAAAAAAAAAAGGTCAGTCAACAATTCCATATCCCTTAAAACTGACAAGGAAATTAAGATGTTCCTAGACAAACCAAAACTGAGAGAATTGTCACCAACATTCATGTCCTCTAAGAAATAATATGCTGGGCGCAGTGGCTCACACCTGTAATCCCAGAACTTTGGGAGGCCGAGGTGGGTGGATCACTTGAGGTCAGGAGCTCGAGACCAGCCTGGCCAACATTGTGAAACCCCAACTCTACTAAAAATACAAAAAAATTAGCTGGACGTGGTGGCAGTCACCTGTAATCCCAGCTACTTGGGAGGCTGAGGCAGCGGTGGAAGTTGCAATGAGCCAAGACATGCCACTGCACTCCAGCCTGAGCAACAAGAGAGAAACTCTGTATCAAAACAAAAAAGAAAGAAAGAGAGAGAGAGAGAAAGAAAGAAAGAAAGAAAGAAAGAAAGAAAGAAAGAAAGAAAGAAAGAAAGAAAGAAAGAAAGAAAGAAAGAAAGAAAGAAAGAAAGAAAGAAAGAAAGAAAAGAAATAATAAAGGGAGAGGAGTTCTTCAGGTAACAATGACATGATACCAGATGGAAATTCAAATCCACATTAAAAAAAAGATTAAGTAAAGGTAACTACATAAGTAAATATAAAGATAATATCAATGTATTTTTGTTTTTAACTCTTTCCTCCTATATGAGTTAAAAGATAACTGAATAAAGCAATAATTATAAAGCTATGTTGATAAGCTGATAATTCATAAAGATGCAATTTGTATAACAGTAATAGCAAAAAGGATTGGAGAGAGAGTGAGTCTATCTTGGAGCAAAGTTTTTTTATACCATCCAAATTAATTTGATATCAATCTAAACTAGATTGTTTCAAGTAAAGGTGTTAATTTGTACATCTCTAGGCAAACATTAAAGAAATAACTAAAATGACATAAAGACTCAACAAGAAAAGAAAATGGTACACTAGAAAACATCTATTTAACACAAAGGAAGAAATAAAGGGGTAGAGAAACAAAACTAAGACATATAGAAAGCAAACAACAAAATGGCCAGCATAAATCCTACTTTATCAGTAATTGTATTATACACAAATAGGTTAAACACCCCAATCAAAAGGCAGAGATTAGAAGAATAGATAAATGGCCTATATATGTGAAATATCCACAGAAGCACACTTTATATTTAAATACACAAATACATTGAAGTGAATGGATGTAAATATATATATATATACCATGCAAATGGTAACTAAAAGAGAACTGGTGTGGCTATGCCAATATCAGACAAAATAGATTTTAAAACAGAATTTGTTACTAGAGAACAGGAAGGACATTTTATAATGTCAAAGGGTCAATTGATAAGAAACACATAACAATTATAAATTTATAAGCATCTAAAAACAGTGTCCCAAAATAAATGAAGCAAAACTGACAAAATTAGAGGGAGAAAGACAATTCAAGAAAAAGAAAAATAGATGAAGACTTCAAGATATTACTTTCAAAGCATAGAACATCTAGCAGAAGGTCAACAAGGAAATAGAAAACTTTAATAATACAAGCTAAGAGACATCTATAAAACCCTCCTCTACACAACACATTCTTTTCAAGTGCACATTCTCCAGAATAGACCATATGCTGGACCATATGCAAACCTAGAACATTTGCTAGAATTAAAATTTTTAAATCATATTTTTTAGCCATAATAGAACTAAATTAGAAGTCAATAAAAATGAAATTTAAGATATTCAAAAATGTGAAAATTCAACAATGTAGTACTACATAAGCAAAGGGTCAGATGAAATCACAAGGAAAATTTCACTGGAGAAGCATAAAAAACACAAACACTACAGCTTATGTGATTCAGCTAATGCAGTGCTTACAGAGAAATTCAATGCTGTGAACACGTGTTAAAAAAAAATAAATAAATAACCAACCTTTCACCTTAAGAAGTTACAGAAAGAACTGTAAACCCAAACTAAACAAAATAAAATAATAGTAGATAAAAATAAATGAAATAAAGGATAGAAAACATTAAAGAAAATCTAGATAATCAAAAGCTAATCATTTAAAAAGATGAACAAAACTGATAAACTTTTAGCTAGAATGACTAGTGTAAAAAGAAAGAGGATTCAAATGACTAAATTCAGTATGAAAGAGAGAATATAATTACTAGCCTTACAGAAACAAAAGGAATTACGAAAGGATATTGAATCATATGGCAACAACTTAGATAATTTAAGTGGAGAAATTCCTGGTAAGACAAAAAGTACTGAAACTTATTCAAGAAGTAGGAGATCAGACTCAATCTATAAGTAAAGAATTTAAATGACTAATTTTAACACTTTTCACAAAGAAAATCATAAGCCTGGATGGCCTCACTTGCAAATTCTTCCAAACATGTGAGGAAGAATTAATAAAAATGAAATCCTCTTCCAAAAAATAGGAGAGGAGGAAACACTTTCCAATTCATTCTGAGGCCTGTATTATTATCATACTAAAACCACGTAAAGGCATCATAAGAAAAGAAACTACAGGAAAATGTCTCTTATAAAGATAGGCATAAAAATTCTCAACATAATACGAGCAAACTGGATCCAATAATGTATAAAAGGGATTTTGCACTGTGACTAAGTGGGATTTATCCTAGGAATGAAAGGTAGCCTTAACACCAAAAAGCAATTAATGTAATATAACATATCAATAGATTAAACAATGAAACTATATGATCACTTCAATCAATTCAGACAAATCATTTGACATATTCCAATTTTCTTTTTATATAAAAGAAACTCTCAACAAGATAAAAGAAACACTCAAAAAACTAGGAATAAGAAGGGAACTTTCTCAGTCTCATAAAGAGCATCTACAGATATCCCAAAGCTAACCTCAGAATTAATGGTGAAAGACTAAGAATTTTCTCCCTAAGTTCAGGAAGAAGACAAGTATGTCCACTCTTGTCACCTCTATTCAACATTGTACTAGAGGTTCTAGTCAGGGAAATTATGGCAGAAAAAGAAATAAGACACATTCAAATTGGAAAGGAAAAACTATAACTATCTCCACTAGCAGATGGCATAATCTTGTATTTAAAGAGTAGTTGCCAAGCTCATTCTGATTGTTGGCATAATATAGTTCCTGGCAGTTGTAGAATAAGGTTCCTGTTTCCTTGCAGGATTTCATCCAGAGGCTGTTTTTACCTTCTACAGGCCTCCCCCATTCCTTGCCTTGGGGTCCCTTCCATTTTCAAGGTAACAGCAGTGCATCAAATCTTTTTCATGCTTTGAATTTCTTGACTTCCTCTTCCGTGACAAGCTGGGAGAAACCCTCTGCTTCAAAAAAGGTTCAGGTGATTAGGTCAGGCCTAACAAGGTAATTTCTCTATTTTAAGGTCAACTGATTTGGAACTTTAATAACATCTGCAAAATTCCTTCACAGCATTGAAGGAATTTTGGTCCATGAGACAAACCCCAGTACATTTGCAGGAACTGAAATGTACGGCAGTACCTAGATTCATGGTTGCTCGAATAACTAGGAGAAGGTGTGTGTACACCAAGGACTGGGAATCTGAGGAGATGACCATCTTAAAATTCTTCCTGGTATATTACACTTTCAACAAACTGTCTAAAGTGTTAGAGCATTTGTAAACTGTGTGTTCAAAAAATTTATCAGTACAAGAACAGAGAAAATGAATGCCAAACTGCATCGTGGCTATGCAAAGATGAAGAGCTGATCATTGCTATAGTACAGTACATGATGTGTAATGTTAGAGTACGGTACAAACAGAAGGTGGCTACAACATAGTGTGAAGTGGAAGACAAGTGAAGAAGCACAGAAAGGTAAAGACCAGACTTTTAAGCCTTATTAAAGAGAGTAAGCTTTATTCTGTTGGCAATGGGCAGCTGAGAAACAACACAGATCATTTCCTTGTACACAGATTACTCTGATAAGAAGAATCAACCAGGCGCAGTGGCTCACACCTGTAATCCCAGCACTTTGGGAGGCCAAGGGGGACGGATCATGAGGTCAGGAGTTCGAGACCAGCCTGGCCAATATGGCGAAACCCTGTCTGTACTAAAACTACAAAATTAGCTTGGTGTGGTGGCAGATGCTTGTAGTCCCAGCTACTTGGGAGGCTGAGGCAGAAGAATCGCTTGAACCTGGGAGGCAAAGGTTGCAGTGAGCCAAGATCATACCACTATACTCCATCCTGGGCCACAGAGCGAGACTCTATCTCAAAAAAAAAAAAAAAAAAAAAAAAAGGATGCTGAAGCCTGGCTGCCTGGGTTTACATCATTCCTCTGTTCATTACTAGCTCTGTGATCTTGGACAAGTTACTTAACCTCTCTGCACCACAATGTCTTATCTGTAAAAAGCATATAATAAGTTTACCTACTTTATGGAGTTGTCTTGGGGATTAAATGAGTTTATAGGTAAAGCACTTAGAACAGAGGCCCACACAGAAATGCTACTTAAGGGTCTGCTGTCATCATCATTATCATTGAAAGAGTAAGACTGGAAAATTGAGAGCATTTAGAAAGCTTTTGAAATAATAAATACATGATGAAGGCAACAGCAGTAAAGACTGAGGCACCTAGCACAGATTGAGAAACACTAGGTAATAAATTTGACTGGAGTTCGATATGGGGATGATGCAACAGCAGTTGAAAACGATTCTTAGGCTTTCTGGTTGAAGTGAATGGGCAGATGGTGATTTCATAAGCCAAAGCAGAAAAAAAAGAAGAGCACATTTGTGACGGGGGTGGTTTGGGGTGACCTTGGACATACGGTCAGATAGATGTCTGAAAATAAAAGGCTAAAATCTGGAGATCCAGCTTTAGGAGTGATTGACATATAGATGGTAGATACATGAGATCATCCAAAAAGAATATGGAAAAAGGAAAGAGAAACAGACCAAGGATCAAACCTTAGGAAGCATTAAAGGGATGGCAGAAGAGGGAAAACCTGCAAAAGAGACAAAGAAACAGCAGTCAGAGATTTATAACAAGGAGAGAATATCCTCATGAAAGCAAATACAATAAATAATTTTAAAAACATATAATGTGATCCTTAGTACCAAAAGCTACAAACATGGACTGAAGAGTACCCTATGGTTTAGAGTTGACACTATAGATGCCATTAATATCCCCAATGAGAACAGTAAAGTGGATGAGGCAGCAGCCAGGCTGCAGCGGCTGAACATTAAAAGGGTACTGCTGAATGAAAGAAGCTACTGTAAGATTCTAGAGCATTATCTGGGAACAGTGATAGAGCTTGGGCCAAAAAACATATAAAAAGAAAGAGGTCTGTCTTAATGTGCAAGAAGGAAGTTCAAACGGTGGGTATTTAATTAGTTCTGCCCAGCAATAGCTTGTCTGTTAAGTAAATTATCTGGCATGTAGTACTTAAAATTCTCCACAACTATAGTTCAAAGAATTTCCCTAATAACTTAACGTTAACTTCATGTGAAACATAAACTACTTATGATTCAAATCTTCTAGGAGAGAAATAGGCTCAATAAAATGTCACTTTTGTTATAGATCAAAGGTTTCCTTTTATAACATATTTGTGCCAGAGAGACAGATATCTCTTATTACAATTGGGAGCCCTTGGGGATTTTGCTTTCGTATAATTACCCGTAGTTTAACTCTTAGAAGGGTGTCAAACTGGTGTCTCCAAAGACAGCTTAAGAATTTCTGGGTCATCATCAACTCTAAGATCCTTCCTGCTTGATCAAGCTTATGGGGAGGAAAGGGGTGTTCCCCTGATGAATAATAACTGACATTTATTAAGCAGTTTGTCAACATGGTATGGGTTATGCTCTCTTCATGCATTAGTTCATTTAACCCTCACATAACCCAGCAGTCAGGAGCCTTTATTGACTTCATTTTTATAATGGATTACATTTCAATTTAGAGAGGTTCAATAACCTGCCTGAGGATGCAACTAGGGATGGGGAGTGCCCAGATGTGAATAGAAATAGCCACAATCTGTACACTACAGTTTTTTCACCTTGGATTCTCCTCCACATGCACACCATTCATCCATTCAGTGAAGGAAATGTTTGGTTAAGAAAACAAACAGATGGTGATGGTCAAAGGGTACAAAGTTTCAGTTATACAGGATAAATAAGTTCTGGAGATCTACAATAGAGCAAACTGCCTATAGCTAACAATATTGTATTGTAAGTACTTAAAATTTGCTAAGGGAGTAAATCAATAAAAATAACAGAAATTGACTCAAGTTCTAAATGACTCAAGAGCCTGAATACTTACTACGGGAATAACTCAAATCTATTATTTTCTTTTCTTCTTTCCTGATTGTGCCTTCTAGCCACTTGCAGAACACATTTTCACCTTTGCCAAGGAGAAAACGGAAAATAGAAAAGGTGAACTCAAAATAAGAAAGTCAGCCTTAAGTAAAATTATGAAACAAGTGAAATCTGTGCCACTCCCAGCTCCATTTTCCTTTGCTTCCTGGCTTAGGTAAATGAGCAGATGGTGATCCCATAAGCCAAAGCATCTCTTCTTACAAGGTCTCATTGCTTTGGTGGCCTTTGGGTTGCTAAGCAACTCTCCTTCCTCAACCCCACGTCTGTCCCACACATCACTGCTCATTGAATTCTAGCCCTGTCATCATATTCATTCTATAATCAAAAAACATAGAATATATTAATTTTCCATGTTCCATGGGATCTTCTGTATTTCATGGATATTTCATTTTTTCTTTTTTTTTCTTAAACTTTGTACATATATTCTAATCACTGATATTGTTTATTCTCCTACCCTCTTATTCTCCTTAAAAAAAGTATCTCGTAATCATTACCTGAAGCTAAACAAATCTTTTTACAGGTTTATAAGTTTTTTCTCTCTCAAATAGACCATCCTGGCTAACACAGTGAAACCCCGCCTCTACTAAAAATACAAAATAATTAGCCGGGAGTGGTGGCGGGTGCCTGTAATCCCAGCTACTCAGGAGGCTGAGGCAAGAGAATCACTTGAACCCGAGAGGCAGAGGTTGCAGTGAGCCAAGATCGCACCAATGGACTCCAGCCTGGGCCACAGAGTGAGACTCCGTCATAAAAAAAAAAAAAAAAAAAAAAAAAAAAAAAAAAATCTCTGCCTATTCAACAAAGTAATAGCACATTGTATGCTATTTTACTAATAAAAAGGTTATCTTTCATATAGTCACCCCTAATTACAAGTACAGCCCCATAAAGGGCAAGTCATTTTCTTTTTACAACTATCAGAATAAGCAATCTTAAAATGCTCCCCTACCCCCGAGTCACATTTAACAACAACAAAAACAACAAAACAGCTTCAGTGATGGGCATTTAAAATACCGTGGTAGCTAGGTGCGAGCTGTTTTTGAACAGGCAGATCTCTTTCAATTCCTCAAATTATACCTAATGTTGCCTCCTATTCTGTTTACAAGTAGGATCATCCCAGTGCAAACTAATTCAATACAATTTCTTATTAATAGATTTGGAAGAATATTTGTGAGGAGAAGTGTGGAGAAAATGAAAACTCTTCTCTCTCAAGTTTCAAGCCATTCAAAGTTTCAATTAAGGATATTCTGGACAGAAATTCAATTTTAATGATGGGGTTTTACCCTTTAGATTATTTTTGTACTTTTAAAATAAAACTTTATTTTTTAAAAAATTGCCAAATATTTGTCAACAACTTATGCCACAAGCACCAAAGACAAAGCAGTGAATTAAAATGGATTAACTAACTTAAACTCCACCAGAGAAGACAAATATCAAAACAACAATAAAAATAGGCCATGCACAGTGACTCACGCCTGTAATCCCAACAGTTTGGGAAGCTGAGATGGGCAGATCACTTGAGGCCAGGAGTTCTATACCAGCCTTGCCAACATGGCGAAACCCCATCTCTACTAAAAATACAAAAATTAGACAGGTGTAGTGGCGCACGCCTGTAATCCCAGCTACTGGGAAGCTAAGGCACAAGAATAACTTGAACCCGGGAGGCGGAGGTTGCAGTGAGTTAAGATTGCGCCACTGCATTCCAGCCTGGGTAACAGAGCAAGACTCCATCTTACAAAAAAAGAGAGAAATATAGCTTCAATTTTTCTGTCATATACTCCCTAAGTATTTTGAACTTCTTGACATTGTATTTGTATTAATTCCTTTTTTTTTTCAAGTAGAGACAAGGTTTCACCATATTGGTCAGGCTGGTCTCAAACTCCTGACCTCATGATCCACCCACCTCGTCCTCCCAAAGTGCTGGGATTACAGGTGTGAGCCATCATGCCCAGCTGAAGCTATATTTCTTAAGAAGAAAAATTTGGTTATCATTACCTAAAAATCTATTACAGTTTCTACAGTGTATTATTCCTCATATGAAAGATACCATAAGAAAATAATGGAGTAAAAGATAATTGAGGATCTTTTCTGGTTCTTGTTTATCCCTAACTGTACTCCTAATTATAAAAAAAATGACTAGAATGAGGTAGGTAGTGATCTTATATATTACAAATATAATAGCTTAATTCAGTTTAAAATATAATTTTGTAGAGACTGAAATTCAGAGACAGCATAAGCAAAAGTTTTTTACTATCTTGACAGGTTAAGTGGATGATTTTTCCCAAAAGCTAGTTCTTTAGTGCAAATAAAACCAGAAATGATTACAGTTCTTTTTACCTATGTGCTGGTAAACACTTTGTAGGAGGAGAGAATCAACTGATGTCTGAGAAAAATCAACAAAAATTTATCTGGCAAGGCAATTAGGATTCTAAAATTACTGCCCCATTGTAACTTTCCCTAGCATCTATGATTCATGGATATAAAACTTTCCTTGAAAGGACATGTGTTGTATTGAAAAGGAAGATATAAAGACTTCTATAGTGAATGATTTTACCAATATATAAAAGAATACACACACACACACACATACACACACACGTTTCAAGTTTAATTATTAACTTTGTCTCCAATGCATGACAAAGAATGAATAAAGCAAACAAGCCCATAATTTTTTATGAACATTTTGATGCAGGAATATAAGCTAAGTTGACTTAAAACATTAAGAGATTATTGTTTATTTTATTGATCTATTAATTGTGGCTACCCAATTCATGGTTTAGGTAAAATTAACTTTCATTTTGGAATGAAAACAACAAAAACCTTCCCCAAAACAGTCCTCTCATCAAAACACTAAACAGAAACAAAGCTTTAGTCTATCAAAGTATCAGGAATATACTCCTAACACACTGAATTATTTTACTTCAAAACTTTTATTTATACCCTCTCTTTCTGCTGAGCTATATAGAAGCTAGGGAATATATTAAAATATATTTTGAATGAAACAGCATGTATTAAAAGCTCAAAATTTGTGCTTTTCTGTGTTTTCTTAGTGATTGTTAGGACTATGAATGTTCATTTGGGATGAGATATCATGGAAGCTTACTACTAGCTTCTTAAATTATCCGGTGGCATTAAAAGTGAAAACTCAGTAAGGCAATGTACACATTTAGGTTTTATATATATGTGTGTGTGTGTGTGTGTGTATGATACACCAGTTGAGGGAAGGGGCTTCTAAATTATCTGCACACTGATAATAATATCCAAATGATAAAAAATACTCAAATAATACTAAACCTAATAGCTACAAGAAGATCCACAGTCATCAAACCATAATACAGAAGTTTCAAGTATATTTTTTACTCCACAAATGTTTGTCTATCATTTTATAAATTTAGATATACAGGAATGAAGCAGAGTGACTGTCTATGAAATGGGAGTACAAAATTCCATTCAGCAGAGGCCTATTTACTTAAGAAAGTTTTATGCCTAGCAATTTAGGTAATCAAAAAAATGTATTTTAGTAGTTGCCAGAGCCTGAGGAACAACCGTATTCAATCAAGTTGATCTAAAGGTAGTTTCTCCTGCCTCCAAACAATTTAATTAATTCAAAGAGCAAAGAATGCCATTCTCAGATCAAATACAGTAAAGCAGTATAGGTTTTAATATCTAGGTCACAAAATCAAATATACATCTTGGGTTTTTTGAGCTCAACTCTCCAGAAAGCCTTGTCAAAAAAGTTTTTGATAAAGGAAATGCTACATTCAGACCTAAGATGGAATGAAATAGCCTTATGGGCTTGTGGAAGTAGACGCCCACAAAGGGGAGGAAAGGACAGGGAAGGCAACCAGGATGCTACTACAAAAGAGTGAGATTCAAGTAATAACAGGATATTTCAAATGAAAAAAAAAAAAAAAGAAGAAGACACAGGTGTGAGAAACATTCCAGATATCCTTCTGGAGACAGGATTCAGACATGGCAATTTCTAAGTAATAGGATAGGTTAAGTATTTGCATGGTGAAGCATGAAGATGCTGAAAGCAGAAATTAAGAGGAAGGAGGGAAGGACCAACGACCACAAAATGAGTCAAGTTGAGTCCCAAATCAAAACACATTGTGATTTCTTATAGAAGATAAACCTGAACATCTGACTTGAAATCACTTCCCAATTTCTTCATGCTAACATTATGTACTCTACGGTTTTAACATGATTCAGTTCAACAAATTTGTTTCTACCCCTACATGAATAAAGCACTGTGCTTGGGGTGAGTTGGGAAGCAGTGTTGGAAGATCTAAGAATGAATAAGATATGAACAAGCAATATGCTCCTAGCATAATGAAAGAGACCAATAAATACCTAGCTAATCCATTGAACTATACTAAGTTCCATAATATAGATATAATGATCACTGAGGTAGAAAAAATTAACTCCTAGCTACATTCTAGAAGACATACATCAACTGAAACTGTATTTTAAGTTTTCTGACATGCAGAAATGGGTGGCTGGGAAACTTCACAGACCTATCAGGATACCAGAGTGACTTTGGAAAAATTCTTTAATCTCACTAGACTCAGTTACTTTATTAATCCTTTCTCATGCTGCTAATAAAGACATACCCAAGACTAGGTAATATATAAAGGAAAAAGGTTTGATTGACTCACAGTTCTACATGGCTGGGGAGGCCTTACAATCATGGTGGAAGGAGAATGAGAAGCAAAGTTACATCTTACATTGTGGCAGGTAAGAGCATATGCAGGGGACTTCCCACTCATAAAACCATCAGATCACATGAGACGTATTCACTACTGCAAGAACAGTATGGGGGAAACTACTCCCTTGATTCAATTATCTCCACCTTGTCCCACCCTTGACACATGGGAATTATTACAATTCAAGGTGAGATTTGGATAGGGACACAGCCAAACCATGTCATTCCCCCCCTGGCCCCTTTCAAATCTCATGTCCTCACATTTCAAAACTAATCATGCCTTCCCAACAGTCCCCGAAAGTCTTAACTCATTTCAGCATTAACTCAAAAGTCCACAGTCCAAAGTCTCATCTGAGACATGGCAAATCCCTTCCACCTAGGAGCCTGTAAAATCAAAAGTAAGTTAGTTACTTCCTAGATACAATGGGGATACAGGCATTGCATAAAAACACCCATTCCAAATGGGAGAAATTGCCCAAAATGAAGGAGCTACAGGCCCCATCCAAGTCCGAAATCCAGAGGGGCAGCCAAATCTTAAAGCTCTGAAATGATCTCCTTTGACTCCAAGTCCCATATGCAGGTCACACTGATGCAAGAGGTGGGATCCCATGGCCTTGGGCAGCTCTGTCCCTGTGGCTTTACAGGGTACAGCCTCTGTCCTGGCTGCTTTCATGGGTTAATGTTGAATGTCTGCAGGTTTTCTAGGTCCACAGTTAAAGCCATCGGTAGATCTACCATTCTGGGGTCTGGAGGTCAGAAGTCATCTTCTCACAGCTCCACTAGGCAGTGCACCAGTGGGGGCTCTATGGGGGTGCTCCAATTCCCTTCTGCACTGCCCTAGCAGAGGTTCTCCATGAGGGTCCCACCCCTGCAGCAAAATTCTACCTGGACATCCAGGTGTTTCCATACATTCTCTGAAATCTAGGTGGAGGTTCCCAAACCTCAATTATTGACTTCTGTGCACCTGCAGGCTCAATACCACATGGTAGCTGCCAACACTTGGGGCTTGCACCCTCTGAAGCACAGCCTGAGCTGTACCTTGGCCGCTTTTAGCCACAGCTGGCGCTGCTGGAAAGCAGGGAACCAAGTCCCTAGGCTGCACACAGCAGGTGGGGGCTAGACCTGGCCCAAGAAACTATTTTTTCCCTCCCAGGCCTGTGATACGAGGGGCTGCCTTGAAGGTCTCTGACATGCCCTGGAGACATTTTCTCCATTGTCTTGGAGATTAACATTAGGTTCCCTGTTACTTATGCAAATTTCTTCAGTGGGCTTGAATTTATCCCCAGAAAATGGGTTTTTCTTTTCTATTGCATCACCAGGCTGCAAATTTCCCAAACTTTTTTTTTTTTTTTTTTTTTTTTTTTTTTATTATTATTATTATACTTTAAGTTGTAGGGTACATGTGCATAACGTGCAGGTTTGTTACATATGTATACTTGTGCCATGTTGCTGTGCTGCACCCATCAACTCGTCATTTACATCAGGTATAACTCCCAATGCAATCCCTCCCCCCTCCCCCCTCCCCATGATAGGCCCCGGTGTGTGATGTTCCCCTTCCTGAGTCCGAGTGATCTCATTGTTCAGTTCCCACCTATGAGTGAGAACATGCGGTGTTTGGTTTTCTGTTCTTGTGATAGTTTGCTAAGAATGATGGATTCCAGCTGCATCCAAGTCCCTACAAAGGACTCAAACTCATCCTTTTTTATGGCTGCATAGTATTCCATGGTGTATATGTGCCACATTTTCTTAATCCAATCTGTCACTGATGGACATTTGGGTTGATTCCAAGTCTTTGCTATTGTGAATAGTGCTGCAATAAACATACGTGTGCATGTGTCTTTATAGCAGCATAATTTATAATCCTTTGGGTATATCCCCAGTAATGGGATGGCTGGGTCATATGGTACATCTAGTTCTAGATCCTTGAGGAATCGCCATACTGTTTTCCATAATGGTTGAACTAGTTTACAATCCCACCAACAGTGTAAAAGTGTTCCTATTTCTCCACATCCTCTCCAGCACCTGTTGTTTCCTGACTTTTTAATGATTGCCATTCTAACTGGTGTGAGATGGTATCTCATTGTGGTTTTGATTTGCATTTCTGTGATGGCCAGTGATGATGAGCATTTTTTCATGTGTCTGTTGGCTGTATGAATGTCTTCTTTTGAGAAATGTCTGTTCATGTCCTTTGCCCACTTTTTGATGGGGTTGTTTGTTTTTTTCTTGTAAATTTGTTTGAGTTCTTTGTAGGTTCTGGATATTAGCCCTTTGTCAGATGAGTAGATTGCAAAAATTTTCTCCCATTCTGTAGGTTGCCTGTTCACTCTGATGGTAGTGTCTTTTGCTGTGCAGAAGCTCTTTAGTTTAATGAGATCCCATTTGTCAATTTTGGCTTTTGCTGCCATTGCTTTTGGTGTTTTAGACATGAAATCTATGTTCTGCTTCCTCTCCAATGCTTTGCCACTTAGAAATATTTTCTGCTAGATACCCTAAATTGTCTCTCTCAAGTTCAAAGTTCCACAGATCTCTCAGTTCCACAGACTGGAGCAAAATGCTGCCAGTTTCTTTGCATAGCAAGAGTGACCTTTACTCCAGTTCCCAACAAGTTCCTCATCTCTGTCTGAGACCACCTCAGCCTAGACTTCATCATTCATATCACTATCAGCATTTTGGTCAAAGCCATTCAGTAAGTCTCTAGGAAGTTCCAAACTTTCCCACATTTTCCTTCTTCTGAGCCCTCCAAACTCTTTCAACCTCTGCTTGCTATCCAGTTCCAAAATCGCTTCCACATTTTCAGTTATATTTAGAGTACTGTCCCTCTCTACTGGTACCAATTTACTGTATTAGTCTGTTCTCATGCTGCTAATAAAGACATACCTGAGACTTGGTAATTTATAAAGGAAAGAGGTTTAATTGACTCACAGTTCTATATGGCTGGAGAGGCCTCACAATCATGGCAGAAGGAGAATAAGAAGGGAAATCGCATCTTACATGGTGGCAGGCAAGAGAGCTAGTGCAGGGGAACTCCCATGTATACACCCATCAGATTGGGGGAGGGGCCAAGATGACTGACTAGAAGCTGCAGCGATGGCAGGCTCCCATTAAAAAAAACATAATAAGCATGTGAATGTGAATCCTTCACTGGCAACTAAGGTACCCGTGTTCTCTCATCAAAATTGACTAGAAGGCTGGCATGATCCACGGAGAGAAGGAAGAGCAGTGTCGTCTAGTGGCCCACCTGAGAGCCACAGGGGGAAGGGGAACTCCCTACGCCAGCCAAGGGAGGTGGTGAGTGAGCACACTACCCAACCGGGGAAAGTGTGCTTTTTCCACGGAACTGTGCAACCCACTGATCAGAAGATCCCACTCGCGAACCTACACCACTGGGGCTTAGTGTCCCAAACCCAGAACGCACAGATCCTTACAGCCTCTCAGAAGGAATCTCCTTAAGCCTTCTGAACTCTCAGGGGGAGGGGCGACCAGCACAGGCTGCAGATGGCTGCTGTCTAAGCCCTTTGAGCTCCTTGTGGGAGGGGCACCAGCCAGCACTGGGACTCGCAGCTACCTAACATGCTAAGCTCCCTGGGCAGGCGGAAGGGTGGCGTCCATTCCTATAGCTCCAGGCTGTGCTTTTCCCCTGCTGGAGCCAGGGAGACTGAATGGCTTGGTCCTAAGTCTTGTCCCCACAGCCCAGCACACCGGCTGGGGCAGTCTACGGCCAGAGTGCCTCTTCAGGCCCAACACCGACCCATCCTTTCTCAGTGGGTGGGGCTTCCCTGCAGGATCTCCAATCGAACTCCAGGCAGAGGCTCAGGGACAGAATTCAGATCTCCTTGGCCCTGAGCCCCTAGGGGGAGGGGTGGCGGCAGTCTCTGTGGACCAGCAGACTTAGACTCTCTTGGTAGTTCTGAGAAATCTGGGCAGCGAGGACGAGTGGGTTTCCCCTAGCGAAACACACCTTCTCCACCAAGGGACAAAGAGCTTTGTTAAATGGGTCCTGCTCCCTGTGCCACCCAATTGGGTGAGACCCTCCAACTGGGGTTGTCAGACACCTTATACAGGAACAATCCTACTGGCATCATGTTGGTGCCCCTCTAGGTCAGAGGTCCCAGAAGAAGGAGCAGACACCCATCTTTGCTGCTCTCCAGCCTCCCTGAGTAACATCTCCAGGCACAGGGCGAGGTCAGTCAGAATGGCAAATATTAAAAAGTCAGGAAACAATAGATGCTAACAAGGCTGTGGAGAAATAAGAACACTTTTACATTGTTGGTGGAAATGTAAATTAGTTCAACCATTGTGGAAGACAGTGTGGCGATTCCTCAAGGATCTAGAACCAGAAATACCATTTGACCCAGCAATCCCATTACTAGGTATATACCCAAAGGAATATAAATCATTCTACTATACAGACACATGCACATGTATGTTCATTGCAGCACTATTTACAATAGCAAAGACATGGAGCCAACCCAAATGCCAATCAATGATAGACTGGATGAAGAAAATGTGGTACATATATACCATGGAATACTATGCACCCATAAAAAGGAATGAGATCACATCCTTTGCAGTGTCATGGATGAAACTGGGAGCCATCATCCTCAGCAAACTGACATGGGAACAGAAAACCAAACACCACATGTTCTCACTCATAAGTGGGAGCTGAACATGGAGAATACATGGACACAGAGAGGGCAACAACACACATCAGGGCCAGTTGGGGGTAGGGGGTGAGGGGAGGGAACTTAGAGGACAGGTCAGTAGGGACAGCAGACCACCATGGCACACGTATATCTGGTGTAGCAAATCTGCACATTCTGCACATGTATCCCATTTTTATTTTTAGAAGAAATAAAGAAAAAAATAAAAAATAAAACCATCAGATCTCATGAGACTTATTCACTGCCACAAGAACAGCTATTTATCAAAACACTGAAGCATTTACTTAGATCATTTTAAGTTTTTTTAAAAATTTTTATTTATTCATTTATTTATTTTTCAGACAGAGTCTCGCTCTGTCACCAGGCTGGAGTGCAGTGGCACTCTCAGCTCCCTGCAACCTCTGCCTCCTAGATTCAAGCGATTCTCCTGCCTCAGCCTCCCAAGTACCTGGGATTACAGGCTCCTGCCACCATGCCCAGCTAATTTTTGTATTTTAGTAGAGATGAGGTTTCACCACGTTGGCCAGGCTGATCTCCAACTTCTGACCTCAAGTGATCTGCCCACCTTGGCCTCCCAAATTGCTGGGATTATGGGCGTGAGCCACTGGGTCTGGCGATTTATTTTTAATTCTAAAAAAATTATCCTTCTTTTTATTTGTTGGGAAGGAGATGAGGAGAGATAAGGAGAGCTTAGAGTAAAGGACATCAATAGGGGAAAATTTCACAGAGATCACAGATTGTAAAGTTACCAACAACTGTTTTCCTGAATGAGCTGTGAGACAGTCACTCCAACTTTGCATCATTTCTGTAGTTTCCATGTACCTAAATTACCTGCTTTAAACTTACAAGAGATTCAGCAGGTACTTGTACCAGCAAGTATTCTCTAGCTGACATTTAGGTCAGTATTAGGGAAGAATTACTATGTATTCAGCAGTGAGGGTAGCAGTAATTAGGCACAAATGGAGAAATACTTCCTCTTCTTTTCTTCTGTTGCTCTTAGAGCCTTCCTTCCAGCTCAGCCTTCATGCCTTAATTTAGCTACATGTTGGAACAACTAGATCGTGCTAAAAAAGAAAAAGAAAAAGAAAAACACGCAGATTTCCAATTTGCAGTATAAGCAATTGGCTGGACAAGTCTGTGAAAGGAAGTGATAAGATAAATGTGTGTAGGGCTATTT
The DNA here is from genome assembly GCF_037993035.2 of Macaca fascicularis. Lineage (NCBI taxonomy): Eukaryota > Metazoa > Chordata > Mammalia > Primates > Cercopithecidae > Macaca > Macaca fascicularis. The sequence goes on along the minus strand of NC_088380.1, from coordinate 87,667,597 downwards.
CTACATCCACTATTGAAAGGCTCCTTCCAAAGTCTTGTTACTTTGTCAGTACTTAAAATAAACCAAAAGTGAGCTTTCTGGTGACCTCAATGCAAGAAAGATATATGTATATGTATGTATATGGAGATGTAGATATGTACCTTAGCTATTCTTTTAAAAAAAACTACCTAGCCCCTGCCTAAAACTTGGATATAAAGAGAGAATGATGTATTTACGGAGATATTCAGAAAAATTAGACATTACCTATAAAGTTTAGCACAGACTTATATGTGAAATGTCAAAACCTTCTAGACATTTATTCCAAACCACTTAATTCAAAGTTTACTAAGAGGTATGTGCTTTTAAGTATTTATGTTAATATTTTATTCTAGTAGAACTGCTCATAAACTTGGAACTTTACTAATGTCTCCCTTTCAAACTTCTTCTTCACAGACTTCTGATACATATATTTCTGTCTTTCTCTCCGTCTTTCTAACAACTCTGGACTATTTTCTATTACTTCCAAATAATCAAAGCCCTACCCTTCAGGCTTTCTGAGCAGTCTTCCCCTATGCCAACCTTGATGCATTAGCTAATTCACCCATTTTACCCTAAGAAGGTCTATATATAAATCACTCTAGCCCAGTTAGACTTGACAAACTTTTCTGCAAAGCTTATAAGAAAAAAGAGCAAAAAGAAAAGGCAATAAGAACTAAATTTACTGGTAATTAGAACTAGTTTAAATTTAGAAGAACTTTATAAATATAAGTGAAAAAAGCCAATATTCAAGTGACTGATATTGTAATCCTAAGACAATAACCTAATTTTGTTGCTAACCTCAACCTAGCTTTTTAAAAGAATAAACATTTTACTTTTGTTGATTAACATTTATACAATCATATTTATCAGCTAAGCATGGAAGAAAAATATGTATTATATTTCTTTTGATTCTATGTGATCAATAACAATGATAAAATTATTAATCAACTTTTGATGATTTATTATTTATGCCTTTGGCTGTTAGATGTAAAACACTCTGAACTAGTTTGTTCAATAACTAGCTTTCTTCATTCATTTTTCTTTTCTTTCCTGAATATAAAGAATCTCATTGTCATCTTCAAAGATAGGAATAAACATTTTTTGATCAGCTTTTAACCACAAGGCTCTGTGCTACAAACTGCAGATGTAAAGATATAATATCTGCCCTTAGAGACCTTATGGTGCACCCAATAAAGTAACTAAATACATGAAAATACAAATAAAAATATAAGGTAGTATAAAAGTAGCAAATGGTGTTCTAGATAGTAATGTGAAATTGTGAGGGAGAAAGAAGTTTCTTTTTTGAGACGGAGTCTCACACTGTTGCCTGGATTGGAGTGCAGTGGCACGATCTCAGCTCACTGCAACCTTCACCTCCCAGGTTCAAGCGATTCTCCTACCTCAGCCTCCCAAGTAGCTGGGGTTACAGGCACCTGCCACCATGCCCAGCTAATTTATTTTTATTTTTATTTCTAGTAAAGAAGGGGTTTCACTGTGCTGGCCAGGCTGTTCTCGAATGCCTGACCTCATGGTCCACCTGCCTTGGCCTCCCAAAGTGCTGGGATTACAGGCTTGAGCCACCGTGCCCAGCCAAGAAGTTTCTTAATATTAGGACAATCAAAGACCGCATGACGTAAGCAAGTGGATTTTAAGTGTTCTCACCACAGAAGAAGGATGCTTCTGTGAGACAACGGTGTATTCATTGGCTCAACTTAGCCCTTCTACATTGTAGACAAATGTGAAGACATCATATTGTACACTATAAATAATTACAATTTCTATCCACTAAAAAATCAATGTTTAAAATAAAAAACCTTTAGAAAGCAATGTACAATTAATATAGATTCAAATATTTAATACTCTATCTTATTCAAAGGTTGAATCTTATTCAAAAGTTGAACCTCCTGCAACATGAAGTGGGTTTCATGGCAATCTTATACGTGCTTAATCCTTGTAAAGACAATGGTTCTTTCCTATCCAAATGTCTTAGTGGTGAAAGTAATCAGGAAGAGCAACAAACTAGCAATGGCTGAATGGAAAATAACTTACGAAACACCAGTTCAGAAATCACAGACAGACATTTCACAAAACACAAAAATGCATAGACCAAAGTCACCATTAGCTCTTCTAAATCAGCCAGTAACTAACTCTATGACACAATCCAACAAAGGGAGGAGTCAAGATAAAGACTCAGGCTGGGCACGGTGGCTCACGCCTGTAATCCCAGCACTTTGGGAGGCCGAGGGAGGAGGGTCATGAGGTCAGGAGTTCAAGACCAGCCTGACTAACATGGTGAAACCCTGTCTCTACTAAAAACACAAAAATTAGCTGGTCATGGAGGTGCACAGCTAATCCCAGCTACTCAGGAGGGTGAGGCAGGAGAATTGCTTGAACCCAGGAGGTGGAGGTTGCAGTGAGCCGAGATCACACCACTGCACTCCAGCCTAGGCGACAGAGTGAGATTCCTTCTCAAAAAAAAAAAAAAAAGAAAAAAAATAAGATAAAGATTCGGGCAGGAATGGGGAAAGATACGTAAACGTGTTTTTTAAAAAACATGAGTTTTTAGGAGTGAATACATATGGTGATGAGGGAAAAATGTTTATGTAAATTTTAGAAATTCCTTTAGTTAAATTTTATATTTCTTAAAATAGAAATAGTACTGAGCAGGACCAAGAGGTTGAAGCTTACTGTGGCATCACTAAGAACAAGGAGACTGTCCAAAGGAAGACAGTTATGCCCAACATTTACTAAAAGTGGGCCATTTCTAATTCTGAATCCTCAAAACGCAAGAACCAAAGAGGTTGCCAAATTCTCAGGATTCTTCCTAGCACAAAAATAATTTGCCCCATTGACAGCATGAATTTTAAAATTTAGATCCTAAGACATTTCAGATTTCATCGAAGTTTAAAACGTGCCAGTCTGAACAGTCACCACTGAGAAAGATCTTCAGATTCAGTGACTACAGTTTATCCTAAGCACTTTTTTGGCATATCTCATTTTTTTGTTCTGACTACTCCTATGCATTAATCTGTATGGGTGTGTCAATAAGATACACCAGATTTTATTGAATGAAACACCAAAAGTAACAGGAATAAGTCTTTGAAAATAATTTGGAGTCCCTCCCTAATGAGTAGACATTTGCCCCAAGTCTTCCCATAATAGTCCCAATTTTGTTAAGGGTTTCTTTTTTTCTTTCTTTCTTTTTTGTTATTATTATTCTTTAAGTTCTGGGATACATGTGCAGAACATGCAGGACTTTTACATAGGTATACACATACCATGGTGGTTTGCTGTGCCCATCAACCCATCATCTACATTAGGCATTTCTCCTAATGTTATCCCTCCCCTAGACTATCACCCCTGACTATCGCCCCGGTGTGTGATGCTTCCCTCCCTGTGTCCATGTGTTCTCATTGTTTAGCTTCCACTTATGAGTGAGAACATGTGGTGTTTAGTTTTCTGTTCCCATGTTAGTTTGCTGAGAATGATGGTTTCCAGCTTCATCCATGTCCCTGCAAAGGACATTAACTCATCCTTTTTATATGGCTGCATAGTATTCCATGGTGTATATGTGCCACATTTTCTATATCCAGTCTATTATTTATAGGCATTTGGGTAGGTTTCAAGTCTTTGCTATTGTAAACAGTGTGCATGTGTCTTCACAGTAGAATGATTTATAATCCTTTGGGTATATACCCAGCAATGGGATTGCTGGGTCAGATGATATTTCTGGTTCTAGATCCTTGAGGAATAGCCATACTGTCTTCCACAATGGTTGAACTAATTTACACTCCCACCAACAGTGTAAAAGCATTCTTATTTCTCCACAGCCTTGCCAGCATCTGTTGTTTCCTGACTTTTTAATGATCACCATTCTAACTGGCATGAGATGGTATCTCATTGCAGTTTTCATTTGCATTTCTCTAATGAGCCAGTGATGATGAGCTCTATTCCATATGTTTGTTGACCCACTAATGTCTTCTTTAGAGAAGTGTCTGTTCATATCCTTCACCCACATTTTGATGGGATTTTTTCATGTAAATTTGTTTAAGTTCTTTGTCGATTCTGGATATTAGCCCTTTGTCAGATAGATAGGCAGCAAAAATTGTCTCCCATTCTGTAGGTTGCCTGTTTACTCTGATGTTAGTTTCTTTTGCTGTGCAGAAGCTCTTTGGTTTAATTAGATCCCATTTGTCAATGTTGGCTTTTGTTGCCATTGCTTTTGGTTTCTTATCAATCCGCTCCCAAACAGACAGAACTGCATATAAGGGTCACTTACTTGGATTGATTGTCATCAATAAGGGAACCAATATTTGATGTTGTGAAAGAAAGACATTCATCTCCAGTGATGATTCAAGTTCCTAGAACTACTTTAAAAACTCTAAGTTAAGTAGAATTGGATTATCAGCAAGCACACAGAAGAAGGGTTAATCATTTGCCAAATCACACAAACTCTACTACAGATGGTCACAAAAACGAGGACAATTCACTCTGCACACTGAACTGTGCTGGGCACTAGAAACGAGGTAAGTAGGGAGTTGAACATTGAGAACCCATGGACACAGAAAGGGGAACAACACACACCAGGGCCTGTCTTGGGGTGGAGGATGGGTTGAGGGGAAGGAACTTAGAGGATGGATCAATAGGTGCAGCAAACCACCTTGGCACATGCATACCTATGTGACAAACCTGCACGCTCTGCACATGTATCCTGTTTTTATTTTTAGAAGAAAGAACGAAAAAAAGTAAGAAATGAGGTAAGTATTAAAAGTTCGGCCCTTGAGAAGTTCATAAACACAGAGGAAGTTTTACCTTCAAATCTCTACCATTTCTGAGCAGAGAAACATGGATATATCTGTGTTTTAAAAACACCAAAGGAATCGCCGGTCATGGTGGCTCACGCCTGTAATCCCAGCACTTTGGAAGGTCGAGGCGGGAGGATCACGAGGTCAAGAGATCAAGAGCATCCTGGCCAATATGGTGAAACTCCGTCTGTACTAAAAATACAAAAATAAGCTGGGCATGGTGGCACGCGCCGATAGTCCCAGTTACTCCGGAGGCTGAGGCAGGAGAATCGCTTCAACCCGGGAGGCAGAGGTTGTGGTAAGCCGAGATCATGCCACTGTACTCCAGCCTGGTGACACAACAAGACTCCGTCTCAAAAAAGAAAACAAAAAAAAACATGGAAGGATCTAGCCTTTCTAGGCAACACAGGACAGGGGAAGTATTGCAGACTTTAGGTTTGATGCCAGCTTTTTCACTCCCTACTTATGTGACCTTGCATCTCAACTTCTAAATAGTGACATGAGTGCCATAAATCTTCAAATCATATCTCTGGGAGTACCTACTGAGTGCCAGGTACTGTTCTCTGTGCTTGCTATAGGCCAGTAAAACCAAACCAACCAAAGATGTCTGATCTATGGAGCTGACATTCTGGTGAGCCTTACTTATTTTTTTCTTCTTTTTTCTTATATCTTTTTTATTTATATTTTTTTAGTTGTATCTCAAACAAGAAATAGAAAAAAAAAAATGAGACCAATGTTTTCAATCATCGGATTTGAAAAATGTTAATATTTTGTCATACTTGTGTCAGATATTTTAAAAGAAATAAAGTATTACAAAGTTATGTTTTAAAATTCATTTAAGGTACAAACAGAAACAAAAAGTTGACAAAGGAGATGGGACTGAATCTGGGTCGGTCCTATTGCAAAATTAGTAAAATCAGGACAATAATGAAATATTCACCAATTTATTGAAGAAATGAAGGAAGAGTTCAGCTGTTCTGGACAAAAGAAACACACTGACAGAACGATAAATTACAAGAAAGATAATGGATGATGCTGTGAACCCAAAACCAATTCAACAGACAAACATAGGGACAAGCAGGCGTTTATTTCTTAGGAGCCAAGGATATTTATCACTTGGTATGATACTCATTTGGCCTCAGTAGCTTCTGGAAGAGCTCTGCTCTTAACATTTGAACAATTTATTGCCTAATTATTTAGTGTGCCCTTTTGAAGAGTCTGTCTGCTGGACACTTTCTGAGAGTGAGCACAAAAAGTGGGCTCTTGGAAAGTCATCCCTCCCCCTCATTGCATTAAAAGCAAAATAACCTTTTATCAAATGCTTTGTGACCATTTAGAATATTGAATTTGTATTTTAATCATCGAGTTCAACAGGAATATAGCCAGTGGGAAGGACTTAATTACAAATGATGTCTTTCTCATGGTGATGCCTACAATCCCAGGAGGTGCTTTAATGAAGTTCTGAGCCCTCAGACAGGAAAGGTCAAATGGCTTTCCTCCCCCCTGTACCTCCAAAGTGCACAAAGCTGCACCTTTATCCTAGCAGATGTTCAACCAGGTATAATACTAGCCTAAGGCAAAAATTCCAGGAAACAAGAGCTCAGAGGGAAGCAATTCTCTGGAATTTAGTGGATAAGGGCAGCCTCTTTTGGAGTTTGAAGAGGAGATGAATTCAGATAATCTCCTTTTGAATATAAATGTATATTTTGTTACGAGTGTAATATGCTAGCAGAGATACTATTCTGCTCGGGAATTTATTACATATTAAATATTCATGATATTGCAGATCAATATTTTTTAAGTGTTGAAAATGTTCCTGCTACACTTATGCTATGTACATATTCAAATTTGTATAAGGTAAAACCAGCTGAAATTGCTTTTTGGTAGGTCGAAAAAGGTTGAATATTCCATTTTATCTGGTTCAACCTAATTACTCAAATTGTCTTACAATTAGCAAAAGAATGCAAAGTTACATTTTATAACACCATTTTGACCTGCTTTTCATTCTTATAAAATACTCTTGTATTATGTTAAAAAACACCATTTTAAAATAGGCTGTATATATTATATATAGAATATTTTGATATATATAATTATATATAATATACATGTCAGCGTATTTTGAAATATTGGTTAGCATAAGAGTATTTTATAAGAATGAAAAATAGATCAAAATATATTACTGAAAAATCAAAAAAACTTTGGTTTCTCTTGAAACTTAAAAAGAAAATGGCTTCTTTGCCTTCTCCAAATTAAAATAAAACAAAACAAAACATAACAAAACAAACCTCAATATGCTGTGTGTTAGGAAAAAAAAAATCTTTAGTAAAATTAGATGTAAAAGAGTTTGATTAAGCAAAGAACCATTCTGGCAGTCTCCAGAGGCAGAGTAGGCTCAGAGACTCCAGCACAGCCATGTGGTAGAAGGTTTATGGGCAGAAAAAGGAAAATGAGGTACAGAAACCCCCGGACTGGTTATAGCTCTGCCTTTGCCTTATTTGAACAGGGTTTGAACAGTCGACCACATGTGATTGGCTGAAACTCAGTGTTGGCACAGGAGTAGGCTTCAGTCTGTTTACAATTCCATTTAGGTTATAGTTCACAATGTACAGAGAAACCTTTAGGCCAAACTTAAAATATGTAAGGAGGCAGCTTTAGGCTAAACTTGATTTATCAAATGAAAGATATGGATTTCTACATGGATTACTAATGTTAATAAATACAGGAAATCTTCAAATACAGAATACTTTTTTGATATGGTTTTCTTTAAGAAGACATTTTGGTCTTCAAAAATTATTTTTACAATTTAAGTCTTTGTAAAAGTATTTAGTCATGAAAATAGAGTTGTATTTATTCCTGTATTTACTTGATTTGATTTTTTACCATGGCTTATTATAATGCCTGTGCCCTGATGAAAAATTATAAGGGCTAATCAAAGTAATGTATGCCTCCATAAAGCACAATTTGGCTGAACATTAATTAACTGAACATAAAAATCTTTTCTAAAGACTCTTAAAGCTAATTCCAATGTAAATTTTAAATAACTAGAAAACCATGTGAACCCCAAAACGAATGGAAAAATGTATATAACGTCAATTAAATTAAGCCTGAATAACACTTCATACACACACTATTGACAGGTTAAATACTTGGGATTAAAAAGACTGGGGATCTTTAACAAGGACTAGTAAGGAGGCAATGGGGAAAGGTAGGTTGGAAATAGGGGAGGACCAGTAGGGACAGGATGACTCAGAGGTAAGTAGCCGTCATTATCTCTGGAAGTCTATCTCAGTGGTTGGGGCCATACCTGAAATTGAAAACACAGCTAGGGTATCTCACAATGGTGTGACTAAGTTGCAAAAGAGTTTGTCTTGCGTGGTTAATAAACAATTTCAGAACAGAATACATTAAATTCTCTTAATGCTGTGCCGGAATAAGTGTATAGAGCAGACCACAAAATAGGGGAACAAGTGCCAGTCATGAACCAGCTGATTTGATTTACGCTCCAGGCAATCGCCAGAAATTAGGTTGTTAAGCTGAGGGAACAAGATCGGTATTTAAACTGTCTTTATATGATATCATAGCCACACACCACCAGCCTCGCCACCTTTATGGTGCTTTAATATAAAAATTGGATATTTGTTTTTAAGTCTAATTCGTTTTAAAATACACACCACCCTGAACGTTTACAAGAAATATTAATAGCATAGAAACCCTTTGCATAGTGGAAAACCCGAGATGTATCTTATTTTTACTGGCAGTTAATGTAGAGCCCTACATAACAGCTGCCTCAATAGCCCCTAGATTAGGGACATAAAACTTCAAACCCTTAGCCTGTTCCCTGTGCGGGAGGGGAAACAGAAAAATAAGAGAAGCGCCCTCACCCCGGTTTTGGAATTCCAAGAAACTGTTGAACTGCCTGATGAAGAATTCATTTTGAATATAACTGTCTTCATTTAGGGAGGGTGTGTGAGTGTTCGGTTTGTCTTTGAAATGAAACCTTTCCAAGAGGCACGTGTCGATTTACCAAAGACAGAATGGTAAGGAGGAGCCCGGAGGCAAGAACTGGTGAAATCTCTCAGAAGACGCCGGAAGAACCCTTTTTTCCCCTGCAATCTCTCCTGCCTCTCTCCAGAGTCCAGGAGGAGGCAGTTCCCGAGGTCTAGGCTTTATCTTTAAGACAATAGCGCCGCTCGCCGCCACCCGCGCGATTCGGATCCAGCATCCTGGATGCTGCCCTGCCCCGCGCCCTGCGTGCTGGCTCATCTGCCCACGGGCCACCTGCACTGCCAACCAGAGCCCCTGTCCCGGCGGCCTCCCCAGCATCTTGGCTGCCTCGCGGGTCCCCACTCCCACCTGCATCTCTAGGACGCCCCGGACCCGCCCATCCTCCTGCCCCACTACTTCATGCACTCACGACTCCCCCATTCCCTACGGCCCACGGGACCCTCTACCCCACCGGCGCCCCAGCCCGAGCGGCGGCTGCGGCCCTGAGAAGCCCGCAGTTCCGCTTGCGCCGCGCTGCCCGAACCGGCGACTGGAGCTGGGAGCACGGACACGAATCCCCCGCACGCCCCCAGCGCCCCGCGCCACCTGGCCGGGCTCGCTGCTACTCGGGGACGGCCTGCGTCTCGCCTCCACCCTGGCCGCGGGCCCCTCTGGCTTGTTTGCTTGTCCTCAGTCCCAGGGCCAGCCCCACTCCCTCCTCCCGGCTGCTCCAACAGCCGTTTGCTTCCTGCGGTGTGTTTCTTTTTTTCCCCTTCCTAGACTCCATCAAAGGTGGCTCTGTTATTGAAATATGAAGCCATTTCCTCTCCAAAACCCTTGGTTACTCAAGGCGGGAATCAATGGACCTATATACTCTCCCAGGAGTTATAAATAAATGTCTATTTGTTCAGGAGGCGTTTTCCCGCGTGTCCCAGCATCTTCCCCAGTGGTTATTTCAGGATTGTGTGTGTGTGTGTGTGTGTGTGTGTGTGTGTGTGTGTGTGTGTGTGTGCGCGCGCGCGCGCGGGCGCGGGTGCCCTGTGCCCATCTGGTTCTAATCCTGGGTATGGATCCACAGCCCAACCCCACCCATCCCGTCTCTCCCTCGCATTCCTCATTCTATAAATAAATCCAGGTTCTTTGAGCTCTGTCATCCAAGGATACAATAGCAGTTGTTTGTTAAGAGAAATTTAAACTCAACACCAATACTGAGTCCAGTAAACCAGAAAATATACTTCTGCTGATTTGGGTGGAAGGCCATCACCAGTTTAGGAAGTTTTATGTGCCGTTATCATCATTGTCTGTTATCCTTGATTTCCTTTGGGGAGGGGAAGGCGGGAAAGAGAGGACCTCTCCGACCCTTGGATTTTTCTTTTAAGCAGAGGCTAATAAAACAAAGCGCAAACTGACTGTCCTGAGGAGTGTGCTCACATCGCTGTCCCGCAGATCATTCCACAGACCCCATGTCCCATCCCCTCTGGACAGACCTAGGAGTGGTGAGGGTGAGGGTTTGGGAGGTGTGGTGTGGTGGGGGCTTGTGTGGTTGTAGCGGCCGGCTTTCCTGAACCCCAGAGCGAGATACTTGAGATCTGAGCAGAGGGGAAAGTCATCTAAGAGGCTGCTGCTTTACAAGGTCTGGGCACAGAGCTGCCCCTCCCTTCCTCCCTGAAGTTTGCATGAAGTGCACGTTAGGCTGTAATTAGGGGATCTGGGAGGAGAACTTTCCTGGTGACGCTTTGCTTTTCTTGTGCTCTTGGTGAGAAAGTGCCTCCTTCTTCCCAGGATCAGGACCTCTGCCATCCAGCGCCACAAAGAGACATTCTGCACACACACACTCTCTCTCACACACACACACTCACACTCGCCCAGAGACAAACTTAAGGTGAGGAGAAAGAGCGCTAGCTTCACTTGATCTCCAGCTTCCAACTTAAGCAGAACTTGAGAGCATCCGAACTCCTGGATTTCAGGACAAGGTAAAACTTGCAAAAATTTTCCCCCTCTTTTGGTTATACCTTTGTGCCTTTAAGATTTCAAAGGGCAATACACATGTAATGTATATATACATTATACAAATTTTATTGTTTTCTTTTGAATTTAGCTTTCATTTTAATTTAATATGACACCTCAACTTTTTAAAAAGTTTAATATTGTCGGATAAAATATTTCACTACAATAAACAGGCTCGGTTTAGAATTGGCGACAGAATTAACTCTAGTATGCTGGCTTCTGCTGGTGTTACTGCAAATCTGGTAGTGTCATGGTGTCCAAGTGGTGACTTTTCTATCTGTATTTTAACAACCATTTTTATAGCACCTGAGATGAAAAAAAGGATAGTATAGGCTGAAGGGAAAGGTGAGGAATGGGAATGTCCAGCCAGGCTTATGAATTTTGTGTTAGAGAATATATAGGGTTATGTGAAAAAGAAAGTTACTTTAAGGCATAGGTAATACCTGTTAGATTAATAATCTTAGAAATGTTGCCGTTTTTGGCCCAGGCTTCTCCAGCTAATTATGAAATTAACATCATAGAATAATGATGCATTTCATATATACGATGATGTTGATGGATAATTTTAATGCACTGAAGAGAATGTATAGTCATAGTTAAGATTACTTTTAAAAGTTGCTTAAAGAAATTATTTATATGTTGAGACTGTTCACCACCAAAACAAACCTAAACTTGTTTGGGCTTCGATTAAGTAGTTTTCTTCCATTGAATGTGACTATTGTGTTCAAAATAAGATGGCTTATTAATTTGAGAATAAGTTGCTTTATTTTCATTTATCACTGGAAAAATACACAGAGTGGCCAGTACATTTGGGAATTTTTAGGGTGGAAAGTGTTCCTGTGCATGTTCCAGTGTGATGTCATAGAATCAAACATACTGGCTGGCTTCTTGGAAGCTAATAGTTCTTAAGAAATTAAGGCTCTGGATTAATTTCTAAATGAATGTAATATTTATTCATTACAAATACAGTTTCTGGTAACTATTTCTATGTGATTATTTCTGTGTACTAAATTTGCAGAGATTTTATACACATTTCAGTCATTTCAGTATTTTAATGGAATGAGAATATTGTTCTATCAAAAGCATATCATAGTAGTTATCGTTGGAGAATTTTTAATGTGATATGATTCATAATTCTTACATCAGTTACCAAATTCCATTTACTTACAAAAATGAAAGTTTTCCTTCCATTCAGTAAAATATAATGTATACCAAAGGACTCTTCAGTGATTAGCTTTAGTCTTTAGCCACTTTTATACTACTCATTTTTAAAAATTTAATTGTTTCAGCTAAGAAATGAATTTATATTTTTGTTGATGACCTCTTCCACTAAATTGGAAACAGCTTAAAAACAGAACTAGATAAGAAGTAATGTTGCTTAAGGCTAATTAAATGAACAAGAGATAACCAACAACCTCTACAGACCACTGGTCTACAGGAAGAATGTACCCAGAGGCCAGTATTCTCAACAGCAATGCCTGATGGGCCTGGGTTTTCTATGAGAAACAAGAAGGTGGGGAAACACTATGTTCTTATTTATAAAATGAGCCATTTATTTTCAGCAAGGCCCTGTCTCTCAGAGGAATGACTGACACTGTAATTTAGAAGTACTGAAGAGACTTTCACAGAGAAGAATCAATTCATTATATCCCTAGTGGTTTCACTTCCTTTTCCTTCCTTTGGGAGCAAGTAACACATCCAGGATAAATACATTCAGATTAGGCAGAAAGATACTTTATGTGTAAACGATCTACTAAACAATCCTACCTTTTAGCATCTTGGGTGTGGAATATTGGTATTTTCTGAACAGTTGAAGAAGTCTTTTGAATCTTAAGGTAGTAATGCACTTCATCTTTGTAAAGATGAACAAGAGTTATATTCAGAAAATGACTCCCTTCTCTAGAAAATAAACTAGTTTTCTTTTTCACTTCTTTTTGCCCCATGCACATTTTATTTTTCAGAGTGCATTTTTAAGATAATGGTATCTCACCAGTTAAAATTCTGACAAAATACAAGGCAAATTTGAAAATAACTTTGACAATGCTTCAGATTAATTTTCTGACATCCTGCAGCCATGATTAGTAACCATAGTACTTAGGCTATGTAGTTTAAGTGTACTCAGCCTGTCATTTAAAGGTAACAAAATGCTGTTGGGAGAAGTAGGAAAGGATGGAAACCTGAATATACTTAGGATTTTAATCAATAGTGTTTAAGGAGGATTAGAGGAAACAGCTGGTTAAACAATTATTAGGAGTAGAGAGGACGAGGTGGTATAAATTAATAATGCATCTCTTTATTTACACTATGAACGGGAGGGTCTGTGGTGGTTAACTGTGTGAAGCATGGTCCCTGTGTGCCACCTAGTGGATAAGTCAAATAAGGCTTTCTCACCGGCTTCTTAAAATACTCTTGACTCCTTTGGTTGACGTTTGTTGAACATTAATTAACTACGTGCCAGACGTTGGAATAGGTGCTCAGGGTAGAAAATAAAGCAAGTGATGTTTATATAAGTTAAAAATTAAGGTACAACTCAACAGTTTATGAAATCCCTAGTGGTTGTATTTAAGATCACTTTACTCTTTATTGGATACTTTACCATTAACTTTCTGCCTCCACAAGGATATAGCTTCATAACTGCAACTCACTTCTAATATAGGATTTGTTTTAGACAGACAGGTCATGGAATTGTTCAAGGAATGGTGGAAAGCGTTTGACCATCTTAAATCACTGTTCCTTCTGTAAGGTTTAGTGTTACTGAATTTAGTTGGGTAAACAACCACTAGCTTAAAAGGTTACCACGCAGCTGTACATTGTGTTTCATATTCTTTGATTATTTCATTAAATTGAAAAGGATAGTAGTACAAGTTGTTTTTGAGTAATGAGGTCTATTTTATAAAATACTGCTCTCAAACACTAATACTGAGCATGTAAAACAACTTCATCTATACTTGTTGTTCCCATGGAGTTTTGAAGCAGGAACCTGGCTTCCATTAAGTTGATCTAATAGAAAAAAAATCCTAGACAAAAACAATTATTTGGGAAACCACCACTTGAAGGAAGTATTAGGATACCATAGAAGATTCATCCACTTGAGTATTGCACTGACAGCTTTAAAAATCTTTTCTTTAAAAGATATATGAATTATTACTCCAATTAGCTCTTTGCAAGATATGTGACAATTGCAACAGTTCTCAGGACAATCAGCATGAATCAAGACAAGTTGTGAAATTCATATAGGAAGGTAAAATGCCTCAGTAGAGAAAAATGATGAATTTGTTACTTGGGGAGTTTTTCAGGTGTAATCCACAAATAGATTTAGGGCTGCTGTTGTGGAATGGAAGTTTCCTCTTTAGAAGCGTTTGGTTTTTGTATGGCAGGGAAACCCACACAGTGAAAGAAGGAGACCTGCCCATTAAGTTGTTTTTCACTAATATCACAAAATTATAACCTGTGTTGATTGGAGGTACTGTTTGGAATTAGCACATCAATCATATAAAATAAAGCAGATTATTTTAAGCTTTATTTCCAATAGATCGTTATCTATTAGGAAAAAAAATAAACCACTTTCTGTTAATAATTTCATTGGATCATCCTTGTGATTTAGAATGAATTGCATACTCATTCTAGTGAGAGAGTTAGCGAGAGACTGCCTAAAAGAGGTCCTTAAAGTAGAAGTTTAATCATGGACTTTTCTATTTTTTTTTCTTTTTTTTTTTTTCTTTTCCTTGAGATGAAGTCTCACTCTGTTACCCAGGCGGGAGTACAATGGCGAGATCTTGGCTCACTGCAACCACCACTCCCCAGGTTCAAGCGATTCTCCTGCCTCAGCCTCTCGAGTATCTGAGACTACAAGCAGGTGTCACCATGCCTGGCTAATTTTTGTATTTTTAGTAGGGACAGGGTTTCGCCATGTTGGCCAGGTTGGTCTCGAACTCCTGACCTCAGGTGATCCACCCGCCTCAGCCTCCCAAAGTACTGGGATTACAAGCCTGAGCCACCATGCCCGGCCTTCTTCTAAAGTCTTCTACCATGTTACAAGAAGTTTTAATGATTTTGGATGACTTGAGGATACTAGACAAGAACAAACTTTACAAGAGAAAACCAGCCAAGCTCTCTGAAATGGTCTGATGCTTACAGTTATATTGCCCTTGCTCCACATAATAACTCCTCCCACTGATAGAGGCATGGAAGGGGATAACTGGTATTAAGAGTTTTTAGCTATGCGTCCCAGAGATAGCCAGAATTTAAGTATCAAATGTTGCTGACTATTTTGAGAATCCATTGATTGTTTTACAGCTTAACAGGGGTGACACTTGAGATCAGGGTATTGCTATAAGGCCAGGAGACTATTTACAAAACAAAAAGAAAAATTCAGAGTGAAAATATCTTGGAAAACTTACTAAAGTTAAAGGACTGGTTCTCCATCTGTTCAAGACAACAGAAATTTTCCCTTCTGCCCAATCTAACATCCAAAAAGAACACAATTTACTCTATTGCTTACTAAATTCCAATTACTATAATATTCAATTAAATTAAATAATATTCAAATTATGTTTATGGTAAGTCTGGATTTCCCTAAGCCTTTCACCAAGTCTTATGGATAATCCGTGGTTTTGTCTTCATTCATACTCTGTGAATTTTTTTTCATTTTTACTCTGTTATTTTGAATTTGGGGGATCATCTCATTTGATCATTCATTTGTTCGTTTGTTTATTCAACAAAAATGTATTGAGCACTGGCTGTTTACCAGGCACTGTGCTAGTGCCATCTGCTCCCCCTCACTTTACACTGTGAAAGTCCATTCTAAAATAATCAGAAAGTCAAAACTGATGTCATAAACCTGAAATGTTACAAGGTCCCGAAGTGTACTTTGAGTAACAAAAATAACCAAAAAGTTCTCGCCTCATAGTTTTGGTATTAAGAAAATTTTGAGCATGCATTTTAAAAACTTATTTTCCCTTGTGTGCAAACGCTGAGCTGAGTGGATAAGAGCTTTGTTTCTTGGTTGTGTGGACACAGATGGGCCTGGAAAGGCAGCTCTGACACTCCAGAACCCCAGGAGGCCTAGGGTTCCAATAATATGTCTGCTTGGATGGACAGGAAACGCAAAAATGCATTTGCACAGAATTGTTGTCCACCAGTTTGAAACTAAAATTCAGATTAAGCAAGAACGATGTAGTGCTTACCATTTGCACCAGGCAGTCACCATGCTAGGTGTTGCATAGTAATTGGCTCAAGGACTTCACAAACCAGTGGAGGAGACAGATGGATACACATCATGAATCACTAGTAAAATTTGCCAAGTAGGTGAAATTTGCCTTCCTAATTTCCTGGCTCCCTTTCTTTGCGTTTACCCAGGCGTTCTAACCCCTCTATCTCATAAAGAGACTCCTGCTCTTTACCCCTGCATCCCAGAGGATCTGATAGTTCTCTGGTTTATTGATTTCTTGATTACACTTAATTGTGAATGAAGTTCACTCATGCATTACACTTAAGTGTGAATGAGTTTCACTCATGCATTTACATTTTAAGTCCTTTATTTCTTTAAAGTAAATGTTTTGTTTTCTGTAAAAAGAATTTAAACATCTGGGAGCCTTTCCATCCTTACACCAAAGGGTGTAATTAAGCCTGATTCAATCCCCCAAGGTCTTCAGCCTTTCAGTTATCCCCACTCCTTGTGTGAGAACAGACGGATTCCCTCAAGGCCTGTTTCCAGAAATTTGAAGGACCATGTTAACTACTGGCTCCTTTTAGCTGAGCCTGATCAACCTGTTCTTCCACCTCCCCTCTTCCCTTTGCCCCAAGGGGCTTCCAGCATCCATCTTGTGTTAACATTCCTGTTCACTCTGCCTTAACCTCTGCTCTAGATCCCCTCAGCCCTTCATGACAGTGCTTCAGCTGTGGCCCCTGGACAGGTAGTGCATCCATAACTTCTTAAGTTCTACAATTTTGAGCCCTTATGCCACCCCAAATATCCAGGTTTCATGGGAGGGAGCAGTGAGAATCCACATTCGTGGTCCAAGAATTCCTCAAAGTCGTGGAGATGAAAAAGGAATATGCATAGGAGAAGCAAAGGAATCAGTCATCATGTTGAAAATACGGGTCAAAGCCAACATCTTTTAAAAATATTTGCTCAGGTACCTAAGTACAGTAAAATTGTTTTTAGAGACATTTCAGCATTGATGCTGATCTTAGCTTCTGGAAAACTAACTACGAAAAAAAGAAAATAGTGAAAATCTGCTTTGGCTTTATAAAAGTGACATGAATCAGAGTCATTTGTTTAAATATCTTCTCATAAACATAACTTTATGTTTAATTAGCATACAGCATACTCACAGCCGTATTTTATTAAGTATTTCATTAATTCATGTAAGTTTTTTTTTTTAATTATACCCCATTAGATTATGCTACCATCGTTTGGTGCTGTTGTAAGATATTGTTCTGATCTTACAACCTAAGGATGTGCTTACAGCTTATTAAATTTCTAGGACTGATGACCCTGATTTACACAGGTGATTTCCTTCCCTGTCTTTCCAGCAGCCTAGAGGAGAGGGGTCATTAGCCTGCATTATTCACCTGGCTTGGAGATACAAATGCCTGACATCCTGTTGCCGCTGTTGGTGTCCAGCACAGTGCTGAATATGGGGCTTCAGGGGTGTCCTGACTTTCTATCCCAAGTGCCTGTATTTCAGATGCCTGAATACCTCCAAACCCAAGCCATTCCCCAGCTCTGTTTTTGTTTCCTTATGTCTTTTCTTACCCATCAATGTTGTTAAATTTATAAACTCTTTTAAGATGTAAATGATAATCACTACAGTATAAAATTAATCATGTAAATAAAATTAATTGTTAATTTCAGTACATCTCTAAATTTAAGGAAAGCAAGACTAGAGGTGAGAAACCCGTTTAGAGATCATTGAAACAGTGTAGGCATGATTGAATGAGGGTGCATTGACTGGATGTGGACGAGAAGTCTGAGATAGTGTGACAGTTTTAAGGATGGATGATTACATGAGGAGGGATGCAATTGACTAAGATTAGGAATAGAGAAGAATAGAAGTTTCTGGGAGAAATGATTAGTCTAATTCAGGAAGAAGTGACAACAGGACAGCCAAAAACTCATAGGAGTTGAATGTACATTTCTTAAGTACAGGGGAGAAGTCATGGCGGAAATGGAGATTTGGAAGACTCTGACATTAAAATGGTAGTTGCAAATCATCTGGAAGAGAACAGGGGATTGATCATCCCAGGGATATACTAAGGGAGAAGCAGTTAACCAAGAACTGAAACCCAGGGAAAAATTAGTAAGAATGAGTTTTGACATTATTTATGCATGAATTTAACTTTTTATTTTATTAACTATAAATGTCCCCTGAGTTGGATAACAGCAATGTTCATTAATCCTTATATCTCACAGTCCTAGTCAGTCCGCTGCATATAGAAGGTGCCAGACATGTTTGTTGAATTAAAGGAAATTAAAATGGTATTTCCGTGCCTTGATGCTCTAATGACAGATTTTCATAATGATAACCCTGGGTAAGACCCCAAAATGTCTAGATTACAGTTGTTCATTGCATTTTGTCCAATACCGAACTAACTTTAAATATATGTTGTTGCATTTTGTTGTTTAAAAATCAGTAATCAATGTGTGGTGTAGATGGTAATTCACCAGAGTACTTGATTAACCATAGCCCATGTTGTTTAGTTTACCATATAAATGAGTTTACCACAGAATGCAGACTAATTCAAGTCTATTTATAATTCTTTTTCTAGTTCCTTGATTCTGAAGACTTCTAAATCATAGGTCGAATTTGTAGTACATAATCCTGGATTTCTCTGGACTTCTTGACAACTTCCTTTTTTTTTTTTTCCCCAAATTCTCCTCCCTCCCCTTAATAGGAATGCTAGATAAAATACAAAAAATAATTCAATAATTGAATAACTTTAGTTTAAGTATGTCCCCAATATTTCACGGGACATACTTATACCAAAAAAATTCTGGTTTTTCTAAAGCTCAATTTTAACTGGATATTCTGTATTTTTTTTAACTAAACCTGGCAACCCTATCCCCTAATTGAAGTTACTATAACCAGAATATGACAAACAACAATTTTTTCATTAAATTTCTGAACACTCCTTCTACAGGTCAGTGAAAAAAGTTACAGATTTTATTTTACTAGTGAGATAGACATATTTAAAAGATCTAAATAAAATTGTTGAACTGAAATATATTAATCAAGATGCAAACTTACAGAGCATTTATAACTATGACATTATATACCCTATGCGCTAATAATTATCCTGAGAATGCCATCAATGTATATTCATGATCATGTTTTTTATTCTAGCTAAAGTATTTTAAAATAATGTACATATTAGAAAATTAAACTTTCTATATGCTCCAGTTTCAAGGCAGCAATAACGATAAAACAAAATAATCATTTTTAAATTAAGGACCACACACTCAGAAAAATATATGTATAATGTACAACAGGTATAAATTCTAACTGCAGAATACCTGAAAGGATCTTGACCCTTGTTAATTACATGTTATGTTGTGGTTGTGCTGCCACCTTGTGACACTTTGAGGTATTACCCAATGTAAAAGTCCAGCTTGACCATTTGGCCAATGTTAACATGATTCCTCATCCTCACATGATTAATATTTTCACTTTATCCAAATTGCTGTATAATTTAATACACAGAAAATAATTTCAAGAATGTAATGCAAATATTTTCTGAGTCTCTCTGCAAATTAGTATATCATTCTTGAGTCAATCACTAAATTATAATTTATTCAGTACTGTCTGAATTTATGTTTTATGGATAAATTTAGTTGTGTCTGTATGTATGTTCAGTTTCCTTGACGTTTCAATCTGAATTTCCCATAGCCTCATGAACTTAACATTTCTAGAACTGAACTCATTATTTTCCTTTGACCAAGCCTAGTTCGTGTCATCTCTCTTTATATATAAAGAAAATAAAATGTATTAGTCAAACCAGAACACTTTCAAGAGTCAAAGGGGATGGCTTACTAACCATGATAACAAAAGGCATAAACAAAGACTGTTCCAAGCAAACTGGTCACTTATGTATAATTTAAAAATATTTATAATAGCAATCACCCAAAGTAGAAAATTTGTTATTCTCAACTACGGGTCCAGGGCAGTGAACTGGAATCTTTACCTCAGATTTTCTTCATTCCTCCTATCTATTCATTCCCTTTCATCTTCACGTCTTTCTTTGTTGTCCATCATACTTGCCAGCATTTTCCATGTCCTTGTTCTGTTGTTTGAAAAGGGATCCAACAAACAAAATCTTTTTTTCATGATGAATCTAACTGCCCCCTTCCTCCACACTTGCTCCAATTTTCTGGGAACTGCTAAGAAAAGTAAATATCACCCTGCAGAATGGGACAACTTTAGAACTTTATGGTATTTGATGTCAGCCGGATCTTTCATGCTATATGGCAGTTCTACCATATTTCTTAAATGTCCATTGTTTCTTGAGCTCCCTATAGCAGATGTCCAAGCCTCTCTAATTCACAGTGAAAATAGAAGCCACCCTGCCATTGTCTTACCTAAAATTAGCTTCTGATCTGTACCCCCAAAATATTATCTCTTTTTTCCTTTCTGTTAGAATAATTTTTTTTCAAATCTCCTTAACCTCAAAGAGCCCAATGTGGATGTTGCCCCCGAGCTCTGGATCTCATTTCCTCCATTTTTCTTGGAGAAATCTCTATTTATTAGATCTATTCTCTCTTGTATTGTCAACTTCTCCCACTCTGGTAATTTTTCTTTTTTTCTTCTTTGAGATGGAATCTCACTCTGTCACCCAGACTGGAGTGCTATGGTGTGATCTCGGCTCATTGAAACCTCTGCCTCCTGGGCTCAAGCAGTTTTCCTGTCTCCCCCTGCAGAGTAGCTGGGACTACAGGCGCCTGCCACCACACCCAGCTAATTTCTCTATTTTTAGTAGAGACGGGGTTTTGCCATGTTGGTCAGGCTGGTCTCGAAATCCTGACCTCGGGTCATCCACCCGCCTCTGCTTCCCAAAATGCTGGGATTACAGACGTGAGGCACCACGCTCAGCCTGTTTTTCTTATTGGCATTTCATTATAGTCAAATCTTCTTTATCTTAAAAACATAAACCTTTTCTAATGTCACATACCTTCTATCAATCTTTCTCCTTTTCATGAGAGCCACTTGTTTTTCCTGAACTACCTGCGTTCACTGTCTGTCTCCTCACCCCCATCCTCTCCTCAGCTTACTGTCATGTGCTTTCTCCCACAGCTACTCCACTGAAATGCTCCTCAGTGGGGTCAACAATGATTTTTTTTTTCAGTGCTTTCTTAGTGGCATTTTAATACTGGTGACCATGTTCCCTTCACAACAATCTCTACCCTGGGCTTTGTGACGTCATTCTTTCCTAGATTTCAGGCTTCTTTGGTTACTCTATCTCAGTCTCCATTTCAGGCTTCTAAAGAGAAGTCTACCGGCCTCTTGGCTGATTGTATTCCAATGGCTTCTGCCCAAGATGCTTGTCCCCACCCCACATATTCTCCCTGTGCACTTCCATCTATGCCGATGCATCACACTGCACTCAGCTATGTGCTGGCAACATCCACATCTTTTGATCTATCCAGACTTTTCTCCTGAGTGTCTAAACCACCTCCACTAGCACATCTCACAAATGTGTCAAATTCCACAAGTCCATAAGGAACTCTTTTTCTTTCTCCTGAATTTGAACCACCCCAATTTTATCTAGTTTAGTAAATAGCACCATTTTCTCGGCACTCAGTTTTCAAAAACAGGGACATGGGAGTCATCCTATGGATTCTGTCTCATAAGTATCTCTCTCCATTAGCATAACTCTTGCCCTTCATTATTATCCTTTCTTACTGAATTGCTGCAAATCTCACCCATCAGTCTCTATGTCTCCCATCTTGTTACTTTCTAATTTATTCCCTCACACTTTAGCTAGAGTCACTGTTCTAAAATGTAAATATGAAAATATTTCCCCACTTAAAGTGCTTCAATGTCTTTTCATTGCTGTGACAATTAGGTCCAAATTACTTTAAGTGATTTACAAGGTTCTTAGTGACCTGGCTTGAGCTCTTAGCTGGAAAGCAGCCTCATCTAAAATTACCCAATACAGTATGTTCACTGTCTGGGCGATGGGATCAGTAGAAGCCCAAACCTCAGCATCATGCAGCATACCCTTGCAACAAACCTGCACATGCACTCCCTGAATCTAAAATAAAAATGGAAATTTTGTAAAATAATTAAATTAATTAAATAAAATTACCCAATATACTAGCTAACAGCATTCAATGACCAAAAAAAGCCAAGATAGCAAAACAGAAAATAGAAATAGACCAATAGGAGATGTAAATATTGGACTTTTCAGACATAGGCTTTATGTGATTAATATGTTTAAGAAATTAGATTATTTTTAGGAAAGCATTTTGACTTTTATTTACTGTGTAAAAAGAACATTTGCCCAATATGAAAATAAGTTAGGCAATACAGAAAAATACAAGCACACTACTTACATATTTAGTTAGTTGAATTCCAGATATCTCTGTGAGTTTAGAGAAATACATGGCTAGGAAGATAAACTGGACTGAGCACGGTGGCTCATGCCTGTAATCCCAGCACTTTGGGAGATCTGGGGTTCAAGACCAGCCTGAACAACATGATGGAACCCGTCTCTGCTAAAACTACAAAATAAAAATTATAGGGCACGGTGGCACATGCCTGTAGTCCCAGCTACTCAGGAGACTGAGGCAGGAGAATAGCTTGAATGTGGGAGGCAAAGGTTGCAGTGAGCTGAGATCATGCCATTGCACTCCAGCTTGGGTGACAGAGACTGTGTCAAAAAAAAAAGAAAGAAGGAAAGAAAGAAGGAAGGAAGGAAGGAAGGAAGGAAGGAAGGAAGGAAGGAAGGAAGGAAGGAAGGAAGGAAGGAAGGAAGGAAAGAAAAGACAAAGAAAGAGAAAGAAAGAAAGAAAGAAAGAAAGAAAGAAAGAAAGAAAGAAAGAAAGAAAGAAAAAGAAATAACTGATAATTTTATATATTTAATAGAAATGTTTTCATACTCCTCCTGCTGTTTCAAAGTATAAATATTTTTAATGTAACAGAAGGAAGAATATCTACTATGTAACTAGTAGATACTAGTTGAATACTTATTCTAATTTAGAATACTTTTTTTTAACTTATATTTTAGGTTCAGGGATACATGTAAAACTTTGTGATATAGGTACTCGTGTCGTGGGGGTTAGTTATACAGATTATTTCATCATCCAGATATTAAGCCTAGTACCTAATTGTTACTTTTTCTTCTCTTTTCCCTCTTCCCAACCTCCACCCTCAACTAGACCCCATTGTCTAATGTTCCCTTCTTATAGTTCATGAGTTCTCATCATTTAGCTCCTACTTATAAGTTAGAACATACAGTATTTGGTTTTCTTTTCCTGTGTTAATTTGCTAAGGATAATGGCCTCCAGCTCCATCCATATTCCAACAGAAGACATGATCTTTTTCTTTTTTATGGCTGCATAATATTCCATGGTGTATATGTATCCCATTTTCTTTATTTAATCTGTCATTAATGGGCATTTAGGTTGATTTCATGTCTTTGCTATTGTCAATAGAGCTGCAGTGAACATACGTGTGCATGTATCTTTATGGTAGAATGATTTATATTCCTCTGAGTATATACCCAGTACTGGGATTGCTGGGTGGAATGATAATTCTGGTTTAGCTCTCTGAGGAGTCATCATACTGCTTTCCACAATGTTTGAACTAACTTACACTCCCGCCAACAGTGTATAAGTGTTCCCTTTCCTCCACAACCACACCAGCATGTGTTACTTTCTGACTTCTTAATGATAGCCATTCTGATTGTGTGAGATGGTATCTCATTGTAGTTTTGATTTGCATTTCTGTAACAACCAGTGATATTGAGCTTTTTAACATATGTTTGTTGGCCCCATGTATGCCTTCTTTGGAAAAGTCTGTTCATGTCCTTTGCCCACTTTTAAATGGGATTGTTTGTTTTTCTCTTGTAAATTTGCTTAAGTTCTTACAGATGTACAGTTTGCAAACATTTCCTCCCATTCTGTAGGTTGTTTGCTCTGTTGACAGTTTATTTTTCTGTGCAGAAGCTCTTAAGTTTAAATGGATCCCATTTGTCAAATTTTGCTTTTGTTGTGATTGCTTTTGGTGTCTTTGTCATGATATCTTTGCCCGTTCCTGTTTCCAGGATGGTATTGCCTTGATTATCTTTCAAGGTTTTTACAGTTTTTAGTTTTACATTTAAGTCTTTAATTAATCTTGAGTTGATTTTTGTATATGGCTTAAGGAAGAGATCCAGCTTCAATCTTCTGCATATCACTAGCCAATTATCCCAGCACCACTTGTATAGGGAGTCTTTTACCCATTGCTTGTTTTTGTCAGCTTTGTCAAAGATCAGATGGTCTTAGGTGGGTGGTCTTGTTTGGGGACTTTCTATCCTGTTCCACTGGGTTATGTGCCTGTTTTTGTACCAATACTTTGCTGTTTTGGTTACTGTAGCCCTGTAGTGTAGTTTGAAGGTGGGTGATGTGATGCTTCCAGCTTTCTTGTTTTTCCTTAAGACTGCCTTAGCTATTTGGACTCTTTTTTGGTTCCATATGAATTTTAAAATAGTTTTTTCTAGTTCTGTGAAGAACGTCACTGGTAGTTTGATAGGAATAGCATTGAATCTGTACATTGCTTTGGGCACTAGGTCATTTTAATGATATTGATTCTTCCTATCCATAAGCATGGGGGGGATATTTTTCTATTTGTTTGTGTATTCTCTGATTTCTTTGAGCAGTGTCTTGTAATCCTCACTGTAGAAATCTTTAACCTCCCTGGTTAGTCATATTCCTAGGTACTTTATTCTTTTTGTGACAATTTTGAATGGGATTGTGTTTCTGATTTGGCTCTTGGCTTGGCTCCTGGTGGTGTATAGGAATGCTAGTGATTTTTGTATGTTTATTTTGTATCCTGAAACTTTGCTGAAGTTATCAGCTGAAGGAGTTTTTGAGCCAGGACTATAGGGTTTTCTAGATATAGAATGTCATCTGCAAACATAAATAATTTGACTTCCTCTCTTCCTATTTGAATTCCCCTTATTTCTTTCTCTTGCTTGATTGCTGTGGCTAGGACTTCCAACACTATGCTAAATAAAAGTGGTGAGAGAGGGCATCCTTGTTTCGTGCTGGTTTTTAAAGGGAATGCTTCCAGCTTTTGCCCATTCAGTATAATGTGGGCTGTAGGTTTGTCATAGATGGTTCTTAATATTTTGAGGTATGTTCCCTCAATACCTAGTTTATTGAGAGTTTTTAACATGAGGCGATGTGGAAATTTATTGAAAGGCTTTTCTGCATCTATTGAGATAATCATGTGGGTTTTGTCTTTAGTTCTGTTTATGTGATGAATCACATTTATTGATTTGTATATGTTGAACCAACCTTGAATCGTGGGGATAAAGCCTACTCTTGAACATGATGGATTAGCTTTTCATGTGCTGCTAGATTCCGTTTTCAAGTATTTTGTTAGGGATTTTTGCATCAATGTTCACCAAGGACATTGGCCTGAAGTTTTTTGACATTGCTGTGTCTGTCAGGTTTTGGTATCAGGATGATGCTGGCCTCATAGAATGAATTGGGGAGGAGTCCCTCCTTATCGATTTTTTGGAATGGTACAAGCTCTTTCTTGTACATCTGGTGGAATTTCGCTGTGAATGCATCTGGCTCTGGGTTTTTTTTTGTTTTTTTTTTTTTTTTTTTTTTGGGTTGGTAGGCTGTTTATTACTGATTCAATTTCAGAGCCTGTTTTTGGTCTTTTCAGGGAATCCGTTTCTTCCAGGTTTAGTCCTAGGAGGGTGCATGTTTCCAGAAATGTATCCATCTTTTCTAGGTTTTCTAGGTTGTGTGCATAGAGGTGTTCATAGTAGTTTCTGATGGTTGTTTTTATTAATATTTCTATGGAGCCAGTGGTAACATCCTCTTTGGCATTTCTAATTATGTTTATTTGGATATTCTCTCTTTTCTTCTTTATTAGCCTAGCTAGCAGTCTATCGTATTAATTTTTTCAAAAAATCAACTCCTAGATTTGTTGATCTTTTGAGTGTTTTTCTGTGTTTCAGTTTCCTTCAGTTTAGCTCTGATTTTGATTGTTTTTTGTCTTCTGCTAGCTTTGGGGTTGATTCATTCTTGCTTCCCTAATTCTTTCAGTTATGATGTTAGTCATTAATTTGAAATCTTTCTAACTTTTTGATGTGAGCAATTAGTACTATGACTTTCCCTCTTAACACTGCCTTAGCTGTGTCCCAGAAATTCTGGTATGTTATGTCTTTGTTCTCATCAGTTTCAAATAACTTCATGATTTTTGCCTTTTATGCATTATTTACCCAAAAGTCATTCAGAAGCATGTTGTTTAATTTCCATATAACTGCATGGTTTTGAGCAATTTGCTTTCTTTCTTTCTTTATTTCTTTTTTTTTTTTTTTTTTTTGCGGAGTTTCACTCTTGTCACCCAGGCTGGAGTGTAATGGCGCAATCTCGGCTCACTGCAATCTCCGCCTCCCAGGTTCAAGTGATTCTCCTGCCTCAGCCTCCCAAGTAGCTGGATTACAGGTGCGTGCCACCATGCCCAGCTAATTTTTGTATTTTTAGTAGAGACAGAGTTTTGTCATGTTGGCCAGGCTGGTCTCGAACTCCTGACCTCATGTAATCCACCTGCCTCCGCCTCCCAAAGTGCCAGGATGACAGACGTGAGCCACTGCGTCTGGCCAAGCAATTTTCTTAGTTTTGATTTCTTTATTTATTGCAGTATGGTCTGAGAGTGTGTTTGGTATGATTTTGGTTCTTTTGCATTTGCTGAGCATTGTTTTATATCTAATTATTGGCTGAGTTTTAGAATGTGCCATTCGTCGATGAGAAAAAAATGTATATTCTGTTGTTTCGGATGGACAGTTCTGTAGAGGTCTATCAGATCCATTCGGTCCAATGTTGAGTTCAGATCCTAAGTATCTTTGTTAATTTTCTGCCTTGACAATCTGTCTTAATACTGTCAGAGGAATGTTGAACTGTCCCATTTAATTACTGTGTTGGAGTCTTATGTCTCTTTGCAGGTCTCTAAGAATTTGCTTTATTAATCTGGGCGCTCCTATGTTGGGTGCATATATATTTAGGATAGTCAGCTCTTCTTGGTGAATTGAACACCTTATATTATGTAATGCCCTTCTTTGTTAGTTTCTGATCTTTGTTAGTTTAAAGTCTGTTTGTCTGAAATTAGGATTGCAACTCCTGCTTTTTTCTGTTTTCCATTTGCTTGGTAGATTTTCTTCCATCCCTTTATTTTGAGCCTATGAGTGTCCTTACATGTGAGATATCTCTCTTGAAGGCAGTATACTATTGGGTCTTGCTTTTTAATCTAGTTTGCCACTCTGTGCCTTTTAAGTGAGAAATTTATCCCATTTACATTCAAGGTTTGTATTGATTTATGTGGATTTGATCCTGTCATGTTGTTAGCTGGTTGTTACCCTGACTTGTTTGTGTGGTTGCTTTATAGCGTCACTTGCCTGTATATTTAAGTGTGCTGTTGTATTAGCTAGTAGCAGTCTTCCCTTGCCATATTTAGTGCTCCTTTCAAGATCTCTTGTAAGACAGATCTGGTGGCAACGAACTCCCTAAACATTTGCATATCTGAAAAGGATCTTATTTCTTCTTCACTTAGGAAGTTTAGTTCAGCTGGACATAAAATTCTTGCTTGAAGTGGGGGTGTGTGTGTGTGTGTGTGTGTTTTTTTTTTTTTTTTGAGACTGTTGAATATAGGCACCCCAATCTCTTCTGGCTTGTAAGGTTTCTGCTGAGAGGTCTGCTGTTAGTATGATGGGCTTCCCTTTTCTAGGTGACCTGCCGTTTCTTTCTAGTTGCCTTTAACACTCTTTTTTTTCATTTCCATCTTGGAAAATCTGATGATTATGTGTCTTTAGGATGTTCTTCTTGTGTAGAAACTTGCAGGGGTTCTCTGTATTTCCTGAAGTTAACTGTGGCCTCTCTGAGCCTTTCCCAAAACTTGCCAGAAAGGCCAACAGTCAACTTCAGGAAATACAGAGACCCCCCACCAGATTCTAGGATGATATCCTGAAATCTGCTTTCCAAGTTGTTGGCTTTCTCCCCGTCCCTTTCAGGAATGTCAATGATTTGTAGATTTAGTTCTTTTACGTAATCTCGTACTTCTTGGAGGTTTTGTTCATTCTTCTTCACTCTTTTTTCTTTGTAAGTCCTCATAAGTCTGACTGTCTTATTTCAGAGAGCCAGTGTTCAAGTTCTGAGAATCTTCCCTCAGCTTGGTCTATTATGCTGATAATACTTACGAAAAAATACAGATCACTTTACTAATTTGTATGTCATCCTTGTGCAGGGGCCATGCTAATCATTCCAATTTTAGTGTGTGTGCTACTTAAGCAAGCACAGAAATTAGATATTAAAATAGAGAATTTTTAAAAAGAACTGGAAACTACAAAAAAAATCATTCAAATTGGAAATTCTAGAATTAAAAACAATGTAATGACTAAAATTAAAAACTCAATACATGAGTTTAGGAAAGTTTAGAAACATTGAGGAGATGATTAGTAAACTGGAAAATAGGTCTGACAAAAATAACCAGGCTAAAATCGGAGAGAAAAATGAAACTTCCAGGAGCAGGGGCTAGTGGTAGTAACAGACATGTGAGATACAGAAACAGGCATCTCAGAAGGAGTAAACGCAAATGGGGCAGAAAAAATATTTTAGAAATAACGTCTGTGGCTGTCCAACAAGTCACAGATTCAAGAAGCACTACAATGCCCCAGTAGAATAAACACCAAAGCCCGGGCGCGGTGGCTCATGCCTGTAATCCCAGCACTTTGGGAGGCCGAGGCGGGGGGATCACAAGGTCAGGAGATCGAGACCATCCTGGCTAACAGGGTGAAACCCCATCTCTACTAAAAATACAAAAAATTAGCCGGGCGCGGTGGCAGGCGCCTGTGGTCCCAGCTACTGGGGAGGCTGAGGCAGGAGAATGGCGTGAACCCGGGAGGCGGAGCTTGCAGTGAGCCGAGATCCCGCCACTGCACTCCAGCCTGGGCGACAGGGCAAGACTCCGTCTCAAAAAAAAAAAAAAAAAAAAAAAGAAAAAAAGAAAATTAGCTAGTTGGAAAATTTCCTTTTCTTACCACTTTAAGAAATGCCAAAAATCAGTGGGCTGGGTAACCCTTACCTTCGTGGCCTGCTTTCTATGAAAGACCAAACTCTTCAAGCCTAGAGGGATTATCGGTGTGCCTCTCTCCCTGAAGAGGCTGCGCTGAGATAAATTTTAGTGGGGACTCAGTTCCTGCAATCTTTTGCAGATGCTGTACAATCTTATTGCTAACAAGACAAAATTCTGGAAGCAGTTTGAGATGTTCATATCCATCTTTATCACTATCTAGTGTTATTTTAAATTATAAAATGAAAAATGATGACTGAAAAGTTTATAATTTATGTAGGATATTTGACAATGTTATCTCTATTTTTTAAGCCGTGAAAGGCAGGCCTTGGCAACCAAAGTAAATGCCAAATTTATCACAAAGATTCAAATCATTAAAATCTCTCAGGATATCTGACTTCTCTTCCCAAACATTTATGCAGTTATACTGCTCTAATTCTGAGCCCATACACTTCTCTCAAGCAGGAATCCCTTATCATTTCATCCCTCCCACCTGAAACATGGCTCATGCTCTCATCATTAATGTAACACTTCCTTCAGGAAACCTTGTATTGTACCACTAGCTGCAATTAATCACCTCTTTCTCAGTTCTCTCTTAACATTTTATGTGTACCTCCCTTACTTCATATAGTTGTTTTTTTTTGTTTTTGTTTGTTTGTTTGTTTTGAGTTGAAGTCTCTCTCTGTCGCCCATGGTGTAGTGCAATGGAGCGATCTTGGCTTTATAACCTCCGTCTTCTGGGTTCAAGCAATTCTCCTGCCTCAGCCTCCCAAGCAGCTGGGACCACAACATCTGGCTAATTTTTGTATTTTTAGTAGAGACAGGGTTTCACCATGTTGGCCAGGCTAGTCTTGATCTCCTGACCTCAAGTGATCCTCCCGCCTCAGCCTCCCAAATTCCTGGGATTACAGACTTGAGCCACTGTGCCCAGCCTCATATAGTTTTTTATGTGTTGAATATAATCAATTGTTGAAATGTCTTTTAGTTATTAGTTTTCTTTTAGTTATTAGTTTACAGTGTCTTTGTTAATGGTTTGTTTTATCCATCTTTACATCCTTCAAAATTCTGAGCTGAAAGGTCAGATTTTAAATTATAGAGATCAAAGGACCAAATGTGTTCCAAACCACCTACTCTCAAGTCCCTTGTGTAATACGATAGACAGATGTTTGTTGATCTGCCTAAACACCTGCGGTGGCAGAAAGCACTGTGTATTTCACAGGGCAATTCATTTCACTTTTAGATGACTTATTAGGAAATTCTTCCTGACATTGTGCAAAATTTGATTTTTTAACTTCCACCCACTTGGTCTAATTTTGCCTTGTGAAGCTACACGAAATAAGTTTAATAGCTTTTCCATATTTGGGCCATTTATTTCTAAATGCAAAGGATTATGATTTTCCTGTAAAATTTTGTTATTTTGGTCACATCATTCCAAATTTTGCAGATGGTTCTATTCTAGCTCTCAAGTCACATTGCAATTAGTCTAGTATTAGCTTTACTACCCATATACAGGCTTTGAGCCTTGAAACTAT
This sequence comes from Macaca fascicularis, assembly GCF_037993035.2. Taxonomy (NCBI): domain Eukaryota; kingdom Metazoa; phylum Chordata; class Mammalia; order Primates; family Cercopithecidae; genus Macaca; species Macaca fascicularis. The sequence continues at coordinate 87,636,964 of NC_088380.1, read as the reverse complement.
AAGACTAAAAGGAAAACTTTTGCTTATATTAGTATCTCTTGAAAGTAAACCTCTTGACTGATAGTGTAACAGAATTAGAGAAATTAATAAGATAATGTCCTTGTCACTGGAAAGGTCTCCTTTTATTAAACTAATAGCTAGTGCACGAGAGAAATGCAAAATAAATGTTAATGCAGAGTTCAAAAACTTTATTTTGAAAATAGAAGGCATTAATCACCTGCACTATTTTACTGTGTCCTAATTTCATTTCATATGGTTACTATTTCAAATTAATTTTCAGAGAGCAGAATGAGAGGAGCTTTGTGCCATCATTCACTATCTGCATCCTTAAACTGATATATCACAGCAAAAATTGAAACCTAGCTTAGTCTAATAGTCTTTATGAATGGTAGTACATTAGTCGCCCAAAAGTAAAACAAAATAGTTTGAAGGGAGAGTTTGAGACATAAACATTTAAAGGAAAATACCAATTTACTGTAATTGGTATAAATCAAAATGTGACCTTAATTTATATTACTATATATTCTTGGCAAATTTTTCTCCTCCTTTGCAAAATTTTCTCCTTTCTCTATTCCTCCTTGCCTACACCAGGATGACAGTGTCCATCAGAGTAGATACGTGTAATTTTTGTTGCGGTGGAGGTGGTTTTTTTTTTTTTTTTTTTCTGAGATGGAGTCTCACCCTGTCACCCAGGCTGGAGTGCAGTGGCACAGTCATGACTCACTACAACCTCCACCTTTCCTCAGCCTCCCGAGTAGCTGGGACTACAGGCATGAGCCACCATACCTAGTTAATTTTTGTATTTTTAATAGAGACGGGTTTTCACCATGTTGGCCAGGATGGTGTTGATCTCTTGACCTCATGATCTGCCCACCTCGGCCTCCCACAGTGCTGGGCTTACAGGTGTGAAGGCATAGTTTTTAAATAAAACAATTGTTTCAGTTTGCCAGCAGGAAGCATTTCCGTACTCTGCTCTCAATGTTAAAGTAGAAGTGTAGCTTGCTTCATGCTCCTATTATTATCAATAGTGTAATTGGTTGTTAAGCTTATTTTCAGAAACTATGGAGCAGGATTGATTTAATATTCAATATATCAGAAATCAGGTATTTCTTTGTGTACACATTTCATTTATGTAGCAGAATGTTCCCATGAATCACAAATCTGAATTTTTGGCATATTGGTGAAGAGGACAGAAAAGTTAGATTTGAATGGGTGGTAAAACATTTTTTATCATCTGGGCTCTGATACACAATTGGAAAAACATGTACGCATACATAAAATGCCTCAGTATATTGACTGTGGAGTTTAGATCTTAACATAATTATACTCATGCTCTGGGGAACATTTACACCTTTTGATTAAAGATCTCTCAGTAGCAGAGCAGTTTTCTAACTAGCCCGCAGGATTTCTGCTAGAAGTAAAATAGTGGCATCCTGGGCCTTGGTGATTTACAATCTAAACTGTACACTTCTTTCTTAAGGACACCTTTGCTGGAAGGCATCATTCAGAGCAAGCAGCCACTATGTACATTGCCCTAATAAAGTAGAGTCACTGTATAGTTTTAACAAACATTTTGGACACATTTGAGAAAAATAGTCTCCTTCAATAGTTGTTTGATGGTAAAGTATACTGCATTTATTTATATACATATTTTACGTTTGGCTCTTTACATTCTCAAAGCCTCTTCATTTAATGTACTCTTTGTATGACAAAGTTCATTTTTTACTGCCTTAGCACTTTTTTTCATCAATGGTTAATAATTTATACACAACAGTGAATTTGATGTTTCATATCTTATATACTAAATGGGAATTTAAAACACATTTAATAAGTTTTTTAAAAATTTAAAATAGTATATTCTCTGCTAAAAATATTATATTTCTACTTAATTGAAAAATGCTGCTCTTTAAATAGAATTGAGTATCATGTATAAGATATTGTATTAGAAGAATTTTGGAGAAACCTTTTATATCCATGCTGATGAAGTTCAAATTCATTTCACTTATTTTAGAGATTGTACTGTGGAGTCAAGTAGACCTGAATTTAAATTCTAATTAAGATTTTTACTGTGTATCAGTTCTGCAAATTACTTAAGCCCTGAGTTTTATTATCCATTATAAAATAGAATTTTTGATAATATTTGCATCATAGTGTTTGTAGTCAAGATACTATATATGTAAAACCAAGATAATAGATGTAAAGCACCATAGAAAGTAATGAACAATTGGTAGCTATTTATATTATTTTCATAAACTACTACTAGGGGAACTATAGGTGGATTTCTTATAATAGTAATGGCAGAAGAATTCATTAAAGAAAACACTGATAGATTTAGTTCCATAAATGTTCATTAATTCTAGACATAAAAACTATAAATCAAAATAAAGGGAAATTTTTTAAACATATGCCACAGAAAAAGAAGCAGTATCTTTAATATGCAAAGAGTTTTTAAAAATCAATAGCAGATTTTTGACAGGAGTACCAAGAAAATTCAATGAGGAAAGTATACTGCTTACAAAGCAGAAAAAGAAAAGAAATAACATACAATGGAGTTCCAGTATGTCTGGCAGCAGACTTCTCAGTGGAAACCTGAGATGCTGGGATAAGTAGATAGCCACAGACATAGAATGAAGTTGGACCCTACCTCACATTATAAACAAAAATTCGGCCGCTTTGCAGACACTGCCGCCCAGGAAAGTCCCCTAATACTAGCCATGGTCAACCCTACCATGTTCAACATTGCCGTCGATGGCGAGCATTTGGGCCACGTCCCCTTCAAGCTGTTTGCAGACAAGGTTCCAAAGACAGCAGAAAATTTTCGTGCTCTGAGCACTGGAGAGAAAGGATTTGGTTATAAGGGTTCCTGCTTTCACAGAATTATTCCAGGGTTTATGTGTCAGGGTGGTGACTTCACACGCCATAAAGTCATCTATGGGGACTGGTGGCACTGGTGGCAAGTCCATCTATGGGGAGAAATTTGAAGATGAGAACTTCATCCTAAAGCATACAGGTCCTGGCATCTTGTCCACGGCAAATGCTGGACCCAACACAAATGGTTCCCAGTTTTTCATCTGCACTGCCAAGACTGAGTGGTTGGATGGCAAGCATGTGGTCTTTGGCAAAGTGAAAGAAGGCATGAATATTGTGGAGGCCACGGAGCGCTTTGGGTCCAGGAATGGCAAGACCAGCTAGAAGATCACCATTGCTGACTGTGGACGACTCGAATAAGTTTGACTTGTATTTTATCTTAACCACCAGACCATTCCTTCTGTAGCTCAGGAGAGCACCCCTCCAACCCATTTGCTCGCAGTATCCTACAATCTTTGTGCTCTTGCTGCAGTTCCCTTTGGGTTCCATGTTTTCCTTGTTCTCTCCCATGCCTAGCTGGATTGCAGAGTTAAGTTTATGATTATGAAATAAAAACTAAATAACAATTGAAAAAAAATAAATAAACAAAAATTCATTCAAAATAGATTGAAGACTAAATATAAAAACTAAAACAATAAAACTTTTGAAGACAACATAAGTGTAAATATTAATGACCTTTGATTAAGCAGTGGTTTCCTAGATATGACGCCAAAAGCCAAGCAACCAAAGTTATATTAATATATGAGGCCTCATTAGTACTTCAAAGGACAATATCAAGAAAATAAAAAGACATCCCAAAAGATTGGGAGAAAAATGTTTGCAAATCACATGCTAATATGTACCCAGAATATATAAAAAATTCTAATTCAACAATTAAAAATAAACAGCCCAATTGAAAAATGGACAAAAGATCAGAATAGATATTTCTTCCAAAGAGATGTACAAATGGCCAATTATCACATCAAAAGACAGTCAACATCATTAGTCATTAGGGAAATACTAACCATACCTCAAATGAGATATCACTTCATACCCACTGGGATGGCTATAATGAAAAAGGCAGACAATAATAAGTGTCAGTGAGGATGTGGAGAGTGGAAAAGTTGGAACCCTCATGCATGGTTGCAGGAACATAAAATAGTGCAGTGCTTTGGAAAACAGTTTGGCAGTTTCTCAAAGAGTTCAACATATAGTTACCGTATTCCATTGCTAGGTAGATAATGCCCAGAATTAAAAAGTATGTTCATACAAAAACTTGTGCATGGATATTAATAGCAGCATTATTCATTAAAGCCCAAAAGTGGATATAACCCAATTGTCCATCAACTGATGAATGGATAAATAAAATGTGGTACCTATATAGATGGAATGGAAGAGTATTCACTCATAAAAAGAATGAAGTACTGATACTTGCTACAGAATGAACATTGAAAACATTATGCTAAGTGAAAGAAGCCAGGCATAAAAGGACCGCAAATTATATGATTCAATTTACATCAATCAATACATCTGTCTCTATGAATTTGTCTATTCTAGATGATTTGTTGGATCATCTAGAATAGATTCATTGAATCATCTAGAATATTCATTGAATCATTAAATTTGTTTAAATCATTAAATTCATTGAATCATCTAGAATAGGCATCCATAGAGACAGAAAGTAGATTATTGGTTGCCAGGAGTCCTGCTAGGGGAGGGAATAGGCAATAACAGCTCATGGGTACACAGTTTATTTTAGGGGTGATGGAAATGTTCTGGAAACAGGTAGTGGTAATGGTTGCGCAACTTGAGGAATGTACTAAAAACCACTGCATTGTATGCTTAAAGAGTGCATTTTATGGCATACAAATTACATTAGTTTTTTAATGTTTCAAAACTCAATAGCAATTAATAGGCAACAGTTAAAATATGGCAATTCACAAAAGGAGAAATGTAAGTGACTGATGACCATGGACAAAATTTTTTTTATGTAATTTGTAATTAGAGCAAAGCAAATTAATACAAACATAAGCCTACCAAATTTTTGTCTATCAAATTTATATATTTAAATAAAATTATACATAGGCAAGAGTATTTTCTTTATTGAATCTATTGGTAGGAATGAAACTTGAGAACCTTTCTGAAGAGCAGTTTGGCCATATGAATGAAATTCTTTTTAAAATTTTGTATCTGGTCTTTTTGTATACCACATTGCAAATACCATACTCTCTTAATTACTGTAACTTTATTATAAGTCTTAAAGTCAAGTAGCACAACTCTTTGTGCTTTCAACTTTGTTCTTTCTTTTGTAAATTCCTTTTCTAAAACGTTTTGGCTATTCCAGGGAATTTACATTTATATATGAATGTTAAAATTACCTTGTACCTTTCTACCAAATGTGGGCTAAAATTTTGATTTGAATGCATTGAATTTATGGGTCAACTTGGGAAGACCGAATCTCTTAACGATATTGAGCCTGTTTCATGAAAATACCATATCTTGCCATTTATTTATGTCTCATTTAATTTATCTGAACATGCTTTGTAACTTTCAGAGTACAATTTGCATATTTGTTGGCTGCTTTTCCCTAAATATTTTTATGCTTTGGTAAATGGCATTCTTTAAATTTCAATTTTTGATTATTCATTACCAGTGTATAAAAATATAATTGATGTTTGCACATGGATCATATATTCAGCAACTTTCAAAATTAGTTTATAGGTTACAGTAACTTTTTTGTAGATTTTATATGATTTTTCTGTGTAGTCATGTCGTCTGTAAATAAAAAGTTTTAGTTCTTCCTTTCCAATCTGTTTGATTTCTATTTCTTTTTCTTGCCTTAATTCAACTCTCTGGGAACCTCCAGTAGGATGTTTAAAGTAAATGGTAAAAACATAAATGCTTGCCTTTTTTCTGGTTTTAGGAATAAATAATTTAGTCTTTCACCATTAAATATGATGTTAGCTGTGGGTTGAACATAGATGCCCTTTATCAGATTGAGGAAGTTCCTTTTTATTGCTTCTTTTTTAAGAGTTTTACTTGGAATGGATGTTGGATTATGTCAAATACTTTTCCTGTATCTATTGAGATGTTTATATAAATATAAATATATAGAGATATATTTATAGAGATATAGAGATATATATTTACATAAACATCCCAATAGATACAGGAAAATAGATACACTAAATAGATGTATATATAAAAATATATTATAAATAAATAAATTATATATATACACATCTATTTAGGGATCTGTTTTATCTGTCGAGCAATCGTTTGATTGATGTGTCTTATCTTTCTATTTCTTAATGAAATGAATTACGGCTGGGTGTGGTGGCTCACACCTGTAATCCCAGCATTTTGGGAGGCTGAGGCAGGTAGATCTCCTGAGGTCAGGAGTTCGAGACTAGCCTGGCCAACATAGCGAAACCCTATCTCTACTAAAAATACAAAAATTAGCCGGGTATGGTGGTGGGCACCTGTAATCCCAGCTGCTCAGGAGGCTGAGGCAGGAGAATCGCTTGAACCTGGGAGGCGGAGGTTGCAGTGAGCCGAGATCACGCCATTGCATTCCAGCCTGGGTGACAAGAGCGAGACTCCGTCTCAAATATATATATATAATGAATTACATTGATTTTCTAATGTAAAGAAAACCTTAAATTTCTGGGATAAATTCTATTTTGTATTAATCCATTTTATATCTTTTTGGATTAGATTTGCTAAAATTTTGTTAAAATTCTTTACTTTTATGTTTGTGAGGGTAATTGATCCATAATTTACTTTTCTTGAAATGTTTTTGTCTGATTTTGGTATTGAAATAGTGCTAACCTCATAGAATAAATTGGGAAATATTCCCTCCTCTTCAATTTAATCTAAGAGTTTGTGTAAAGTTGATATTATTTCTTCTTTAAATGTTTGGTGAAATTCCCTGGTGAAGTCACTCAGGCCTGAAATTGGTTTTGGTTATTTGTTTGTTCATTTTTGTTGTTATTCATGGGAATTTTTAAACTAAAAATCTGATTTTTAAAAAATAGATATAGGGCATTTGGGCTATTTTTTTTCTTGTGTGAGTGTTGGCAATTTTTATCTTTCAAAGAATTTCACTATTTCATTTAATTCACTGAATTTATTAAAATTAAGTTTCATAATATTTTCTTATTGTTTATTTCTATAGAATTGATAGAGATATTACCTCATTCATTATATTGATAATTCATGTCTTTTATATTTTATCAGATTAGCTTGTATAGAGGTTTATTAATTATATTGATCTTTTCAAAGAACCATCTTTTGTTTTCACTTATTTTACACTGATATTATTATTATTTTCTTCTGTTTACATTGGGTTTCATATCCTCTTCTTTTTCTAGTTTCTTAATGTGGAATCTGAAGTCATTGATTTGAAACTTTTCTTCTCTAATATGTGTTTAGGGGATACTTTTAAAATGAAGTACTACTTCATTGCATCCCAGAGATTTTGATATGCTATGTTTTAATTTTTATTCAGTTTAAAATAATTTTAATAGCCCTTTTGATATTTTCATTGACCCTTGAGTTACTTAAAATTTTGTGCTTTAGTTTCCCAATAGATAGAAATATTCCACATATCTTTTTGTTATTGATTTCCACCTTAATTCTATACTTAGAGAATATATTTTGCCTCATGTAAATACTTTTGCATTTATTGAAAATCATCTTATGACCCAGAATATAGTTTATCTTGGTAAGTGGTTGGTATACATTTGAAAAGAATGTGTATTTGCTCTTGTTGAGTAGAATGTTCTATAAATATCAATTAGGTGAGGTTGGTTTACAGTATTCAAGTCTTCTGTATGTTTTCTGATTTTTCTGTCTACTTATTTCATCAATTGTTGATAAAGGAATGTTCTAATCTTTCATAATTCTATCTCATTTTGCTTCAGGTATTTTGAACCTCTGTTATTAGAAGCATGCATTTTTCATGTTGTAATATTCTCCTGATGATTGGACACTTTATCATTAAGAAATTGCTCTCTTTTCCCCTGCTGATATTTCTTATTCTGAAATCTATTTTGTCTGATTTTAATATAATGTCTCTGTCTCCCTTTTGGTTAGTGTTAGCATATTATGTATTTTCCCATCCTTTTACTTGTCATATATTCTTGTCTTTTTTATTTAGATTGAGTATCTTAAAAATATATATAGTGGTTCTTTTAAATCCAATCTGACAATCTCTGCCTTTCAATGGAGGTTTTTGGATGATTTACACTTAATTAAAATATTGATATGCTTGGCTCTGAATCCACTATCTTGCTAATTTTTCTATTTGCCTCTTCTGTTCTTCATTATCTTTCCTCATTTTTTTCTATTTCTTTTGAAATAATTTGAATATTTTCCAAAAATTCCATTCTGTCTCCTTTGTTGGCTTATTAGCTATGAGTCATTGTTTAAATTGTTACTGGCTGCTTTAGGTTTTATAGTATATACCTTCACTTTTCGCAGTCTACTTTCAGGTGATATTTTACTACAGTAGTCCTGCTCACATATCTGCAATTTTACTTTCTTTGGCTTCAGTTACCAGCAGTCAATGACAGTCAGAAAAGAGGTGAGTATAGTATAACAAAATATTTTGAGAGAGAGAGGCCATACTCATATAACTTTTATTACAGTATATTGTTATAATTGCTCTATTTTATTATTGTTAATTTCTTACTGTGCCTAATTTATAAATTAAATTTTATCATATGTATGTATGTAGAGGAAAAAACATACTATATGTAAGATTTGGTACTATCCACAGTTTCAAACATCCACAGGGTGTCTTAGAATGTATCCCTTGAAGATAAGGGGGACAACTATACTTCACATAAAGTATCAATATAAGAATCTTACAATGATATATTTCTATATCCCCTAGACATGGTCTTTGTACAAGTATTGTCATGCATTTTGCTTCTAAATATAAAGCCCCACCATACATTCATACCATTTTTACCTTAACGTGTCAATTATCGTTGAAAAACATTTACATAATGAGAAAAATATGCTTACTTATAGTTAGTGTAGTCAGTGCTCTTCATTCTTTGCATAAATCCAGATTACCAACTGTTATCATTTTTCTTCTGCATGAAGAAGTTTCTTAAATATTTATTGCTATGTAGGCTATTGATGAATTATTTTAGATTTGTATGTCTAACAAAGTCTTTATTTGCCTTTGTTTGCGAGCGACATTTCTGCAGGATAAAGAATTCTAGGTGGACAATTTTCTTTCAGTGCTTTAAAGATCTTATTCCACAGTCTTCTCGCTTGCTTTGTCTCAGGTAAGAAACCAGCCTTCATCTTTACCTTTATTCTTCTGTGAGTAATGGGTCTTTTTCTTCCTTTCTTTCAGATTTTCTCTTTACCACTGGCTTTAAGCAATTTCATTATTGAGGGTTTTGGTTTAATTTTCATCATGTTTCTTGTGCTAGAATATTTGCTGAGCTTCTTGGGTCTGTAAGTTTATAGTTTTTGTCAAATTTAAAATTTTTCAGTCATTACTTCTTCAAATTTTTTTCTGCCCCTTCTCTCTTTTGGAGACTCCAATTACATATTATTTTGGCCACTTAAGCTGTCCCACAGTTTAGAGATGCTCTTTTCCTTTTTACTTTTCAGCCATTTTTCCTCTCTCTGCTTCATTTTGGACAGTTTTGATTATTACAACATCTTCAACTTCACTCTTTTATTCTGAATTGTTTAACCTGCTGTTAATCCCATTCAATTTTTTTTTATCTTAGACAATGTCATTTTCATCTCTAAATGTTTTATATAGGCCGGTTATAAATGTCTTTTACGTGCCTCTATGTAACATATTCAATAATTCTTCTAGCTTCTTGAACATTTGAAATATGAATATAATAGCATTTTAATGTTCTTATCTATTTCTATTGTGTGTATCTACTCTCATTTTTATAATTTCTGGGTCTGTCCATTGACTAAGTTTTCTTCTTCTTCTTCTTCTTCTTCTTCTTATTATTATTATTATTATTATTATTATTATTGGTATGCCCTGCTTCTTTGCAATCCCAGTAGCTTTCTGTTGGATTCCGTATGTTTTAAATTTTACTTGTTTAAGGTTGGATACTTCCTATCCCTACAAATACTACTATACATTGTTCAGAGATATGGTTAAGGTACTTAGAAACAGTTTGATTCTTTCAGGTCACTCTTTTAAACTGTGTTAGGTGGCCCTAGAGCTGTCATAAGTTTAGTATTACTTTTCCCTCCACTATTGAGTAAAGATTCTTCTTAAGATTTTAAACCTTCTCCAAGAATTATGAGGCTTTTTAGACTGCCTATTGGAAACAGGTGCTATTGCCAGTGCTGGGTGAAGACTAATCCTTTAGGATCATTTTTTCCTTAGACTTGGATAGATTTCTCACACATATGCACTGGTCAGTCCTCAACTGAATATTCTAGGAGAAAACTCTAAATATCCCAAGTTAAGTCTGCATCACTCTCTCCTTTCCTCTCATCTCTATTATTGTGGCTTGCAACCTCTAGGAACCGTCAATTTTCAGAACTCTTGGCTCTCATCGCCTCAACTCAAGTTTTTGAACGGGCTCTAGGTAGGTTCCTTCTTCCTGTACTGTATGAAAACTTTCTTTAGGCAATAAATTGGGACAATTATATGACTCACCTCATTTGTTTTCTATTAATCAGAAGTTACTGTTCTTTGCCTGATGTCTAATATCTTGAGTGTCTTTTTTTTTCCTGTATTATGTCCATTATCTTTTTAGTTGTTTAAGAAAGAAGGGTAAATGCTGCGCCTCTTATTTCATCTGGATCAGAAACAGAAGTCCTGGGTGGTTTTATTTTCATAGTTTTACTTTTCTTCATTTTTCTAGTTTCTCTAAAATAATACATGCATGCATATAAAACTTAATAATAAAAATACGTGACTTATTTTAATAAAATACTCAGGATAGTATTAAAGGACTAGATTTAGTAATTGATCATAATGATATGCCTGAATATACAATAGTTATATAAATAGTTTTCAATGTCTTTAACAATATTGAAATTACGTCAGATATTTTTTTCCCTAAGGAAGAGAACATCAGGGGGTGCGCGGATTCATAAATTAGCAGATAAAAATGGAAAGGCCTTATTTGAAAAGAAAAATATGTGACTTTTTAAATATATAAAACCAATTTAATAAACCATAGCATGTTACAATGAAATCTGTGAAAACAGCATTAACGTATCTCCACATATAAATTACCCCGAATCTTACTTATTCTAGATTCCAACATATTTCTCAAAGAATCGTTCATAAAACCTTTTAGTTCCCATTTACAGATGTTTCTCCCATGACCAAACAGCTAATTCTGTGGTTTAAATGCTCCACTTCAAATAACATCTTACACTTTCCCCAGTCTCAGAAATCCATCACACTACTAAAAAACCTGTTTCCACATCTGTAACTTTGGCTTTTATGATCGCCTTGGGTGGCTCGTTTTTCCTGGAATTTTCAAAGCCCAGATTATAAAACAATCTTTCTGAAAAAGGTATCTGAAATTAACTATTTTTTGCTCTGGTTGTTTGAAGGGGGGAAACAGTCTAGGGTATTTTCAGAATTTAACATTGCCGTTTGCATTATATCCAGCACAAATAGATACGACAGAGGAGTACTGATGCCAGGAATGTGTCCCACGTAGCCTTCCTATTTAAGTAAACTGAAGATTGCCTCCTCAATTAGTTGAAACTTCTGGGTGGTCTTCTAGAAAATAGCTCTTTGAAGAAAGCAGTGCACTAATAATACTGTAAATGTAAAATAACATTAGTTCTTTAGCTTTGAAGCTAAGAAAGAATGAATAGCAATTAGATATTTTGTTTGTTCATATACAATTTCCTATGTCTGACCTTTCAGAAGGAAAAATTCTATATAAATCCAATGAAAAAAATTTAAGTTTATATATTCGGGCTTAGAATTAGCCAGTAATTTGGGTCATGTGTGTAAACTATCTGATTTGTTTACTTTTATAGGTGCATGCACACACACACACAACCTTCTATAGTAAAATAACTGTATAATAAATTTTAAATATCTGGGGATATGTAGTAAATAAAAAAACTCTCTCTTTCTGAGAAAATTGGCCATTATTTAACCTATTCTGCACATTTGATTTCACTTTCTAGTCTAAAATCACCCCGCATGTGCCCTTGATGTTATCACTCCACTGCAGCCTGCCTTAGGTAAAACAATAATGTTGTTGAAGTTGGTTTTGTGGGCACTCTAATTCCCTTCCAGAGACTCCTTTTTCCCTTGTATTCTTCTTGTCTGGGGAGTGAAAAAAAATTGTAGTTCAATTATAAGGCCTTTTATTAATGAAAATGTTCATTTAGGTAGCTACCTATATTTCCAGGGAAACATAGGACAAGCCAGTAATATTAGTAATCTTCCTTATGCAAATGCCCATAACTTTGATTTTCATTAATACAAGAGCTATGTGTATGTAGCCATTTGACAAAGAGGACAGTCATTATTTAGGTGCTCAGCATATTCAACTTTGGTATTAGCTAAATCCACTGATCCATAACCCTCCTCGCCCCACTCTTCCGAACAGGAAGGATAGTCAAAATAATTTTATCATGAAAAATGGAAATTTCCTACAAACAGGAGCTTAATATGTGGGATTGATTGGCCAATGAACTGAGTAAATTTAAATAAGGTAGACCATGTGCCTATTGTCGGCTTTGTGAATCCTCCAGGCAAGTTCATTCTAAATGGCATTTTGCCTATGCAAATACAATGCATGTACTAAGAATTGTACTTAAGCCTCAACACCGAGCCTTGAATTTAAGTTCCCATGGTTCTGCTCAGCCTCATCAAATATGGACCAAATGGTCATTGTTGGCAAATGAATATTGACATGGTCTTCAGTTTAGTTTTCTTTGTTTATGGCTTTATTAGAGGAATTTTTAGTAGCTCTTTCTCACTGTACATAGCAGAGGGTGATAGAAGAGTTCTTTTTCTGTCTACCGTTGCCCTGAATGCATCGTTTTCTAGAGTTATTGTGTCTTCTCTCTTCAGTCTCTATTAATGTCTTCCATTTAAATAAGCTTTCCTCAAATACCCATTCTCCTAAGTTAAAAAAAAAAAAAAAAAAGAATCAAAAGCTGCATTTGGCAAATACTAGCACAGGAAATTTTCCAAAATTGTGAATGCCCACAAAAGAGGTCAACATCCATTTGCTTTTCATGTGCGTTTAATTATTGGAAAGAATTTGATTTGGCAATTACGCTAGTGTTTTGAAGCAACTTCATTTTACGATTGAGAATGAGGACTTCTTAAAGTGGGGACTGTGCCAGTCAGCTCATGCCAGATCTATTGTGGGTATTGAAAAGTTTAACATGTGAAGAGAACTAAATAGAGAATGGCAGGAGCTCTGCTGCTACATCGAGATATGTGGAGCCTGGTGCCTCATGAGAGGTAGCCAAAGTGGATGGTGTGTCAGTGATCACTGGGATGTCTCCTTGGACAAAATAGTTCCCCCATAACTAAAATGTACACTACAGAAAATAAACCTTTAAGTCAAAGGCATTAGTGGAGAAGCAAGAGAGTATTAGAAGACTAAAGGGAAAGAAAATGATGGTTTCAATGGGAGAGGGTCAGGAAGGAGCTAACACTTCGGTCTGACAAGAAATCCTGGAAGTGTATATGCATGAGTAGCTAGAAAGTCCTCGATACCAGAGTGTTCTAAAAAGAGAAAAGACAGAGATTGAGACAAAGGAAGCAATGGGCAGATGTGAAAGCAAATTTGCCTCATCCCAGTTGGCCTATTTTGTGTCATAGAAATTCTTGTCTATCCAATGCTTGTATCTTAAGAAAACCAAGAGAGTAAAAACAGCCTTTTGATGTTTCAGTACACGAACAATAACTCAGAATGTTCTATATAAATGCATTTCCAGTATTTAAATATTTTAACACCAAAGAGCAAAAATCAAAGGTATATTCCATCTTTCTGATACTCTCATTTTCCCCCCAATATATAAATGAAGGAATAGAATATGTCAAAACATTACAATTAACAGATATAACTTGCAAAATAGTTATGAAGAAATTTTTTCAGCATATGTGTTGGAGATACAAGGATTAATAATACAATGTGGACATTGCTCTCATCAAGTAAGTTGCATTCTAATTAGCAAAGTTGAGTATCTAATCACTTAGTGTGACACCAAATGCTGAGATTGAGATTTAAAGTGGTTATTCTTTGTTTAGATGCTATAATAGTGAGAAATATTTGGGGACACAGATTGCATTTTATGTACTTGCTCCTAAAACACTGTCGAATGAATGTTTTGAATATGATGCCAGCAAGTAGCTATTTATATTGTTTATGCATACGCCTGAACAGAAATTTATTCTCTTGCTGACAGGCTTATTTTGAAAAGACCTTCCTAAACTATCACTAGAAAATGCAAATTGTGGTCAGGAGGTTCCTAACTGAAGACTACTTTATTCTCCTCCATGAGAGGAATGGCAGATGTGTCCTTAGGCCATTCACTACATACTGAGAGAAAATTGGCCATTTTTTGCAGTTTTTATAAATTGATTTTGACTACGCCAGCACTGAAATTAAATGAATCATTTTCTTTTCCTTATTTCCTGTGGGTTTTGGGGAGGGATTTGCTTTATAAATACCACTTGCTCTTCCTTATACCAGTTTTGTTTTACATATTTGTAATTTTTGAGGGCATTTCCTCTTGTTCTATATTCCAAAATACGTGTCACCTTCACTTTCAAACAGTCAGTTCCGCCTATTAACTGCTGTTATTGTTGTTTATTTTTAACAATGGCATTTTTACAGAATGAAAATTCTTCCCTTGAAATTCAGGAATGAAAAAACAACACACCCTTCCAGATGTGGAGGAAATAAACCTCATCCTGCTCTTGAACTCCCTGAAATTTAAGTGATCTTCTTTTGTTTTCTGTCACTTTGCACCCCACCTGCTGTACTGTCTACTCCCACCCATTGGCCCAGCAGTGCGGATTTAGAGAACTTCCCTAAATTCACTTGCTGTCTCCAAAATGGCAGGTGGACGGCAGGTGCTGGGGGCTGGACGGTGAAGGGGATGAGGCGCGTGTGTGTGTGTGCATTGAATTTGATGTGTAACATTTTTAGTCAGCATTAACAGAATGAAGAGGTGGCATGGTTGTCTCTGAATTAGTTCATCACTAGAACATACTACCTGAAAACTAGCAACATTGATCCTTCTTACTTTATTGTTGCTATTCCTATTGCCAACTAAGATAAGAATGAACATATGTAGATTTCACTATTTTTGTCTCTCAGCCAAGACAAAGGAAGTTTCCATAAGCCTGGCAAGAAAGGACAAGCAGAATTCAGAAAGTCTCACTAGAACTGATTCTATTTGACAGGCTGGTCTTGTTCCCCCTTCTACCTTTTCACCTCTAGCAACAGCTGTTCATTGTTTTACCTGTCATAATTTTCTCTTTTTAAGACAGGTAGGCTAATTATGCCAGGAGTGGATCAAAGGGGACAATCCTTAAGCAAATTTTAAATTAGCACGTAGGAGGAAATGAGATTGGTAATTTGGCCTCAAGTCTTGACCTTTCCTTTGTTGTTTTTTTTTTTCTATTTGCTACATTTTATATCTCTAATTGTTGTTTTGGCTCTGTCATTGGTGATAGTACAATTTCAAATAATCTCCAGTGTGCCAGGGTAGAGAAATGGAGTAGGAAATGATGGTGAAAATCAAAAACCCATATGCTTTATGTTCTCCTACAAATGGACTTCAAGAACTTGTGTGGAAATAATTGCAAGAAAGTATAGATAGTCATATGTTCTTGGCCAAAAATGGCCCTTTTCTATCAGAGTACATTATTCTCTTCAAATAAGCAGCACATATTTGGAAGATTTGCCCTTGACAAGTTCAGATCGAGGCACCGACAAGAGAGAAAAGGTCACACCAATCAACTCCAATAATAGAGTAACTGAATTCCCTTAGTAAATACTTCAGATAATTCCAGTTACCTCTAGTTCACGGTCATATACAGCTATGTTTAGAACTACAGAAATGCCAGTCTCCTTATTCATTCATTGAACACTCACTGAAAACTCAAGATTAAGACTAATAAATCCAGGAGTATAAAGACTAATAAAATGTGGTCCTTGTCCTCAGGAAGTTTACACTTTTGTAACATTAGCATGGGGTCAAACTGTTTTAGATGCTTCATTAATAGTTTGAGAATCAAATGATTTTTTTACATTTGTATGAAATGTGATGATTTAGTCAATAAGTTGTGTGTGTGTGTGTGTGTGTGTGTGTGATGTCTAATATCTAGAAGTCTTCCGCATATGGTTGTACAGGTTGTGTACTGAACAATATCTAGAAGTCTGCAGCATATGGTTGCGCAGGTTGTATACTGTATAATTCTGGGGGCTTCCATCTATCCTGCAGTGTGCAGTGCAAAGTCACAGATGCATACATAGCATCCCTGAGCTTCTACTGTGTGTCAGAGGACACAGCGGTAAACATAGTTTCTACCTCCTTGGAGCTTGCATTCTAGTAGTTATACATGCAGACAATGAGCTGGCTTCTGCTATCAAATCCCATACCATTTTTCCAGTACCATTTTAAAGTATGTGGCTTGACAATCTTTTGATATAACCCATTATGAAAATGGGTCTTAGATGTATAAATGATTACACTGATCATTGAATTTATAACAATAGCTATGTTAGTATGCCCTTACTAAAGAATAAGTGAGAATCTAGTAGCTAAAGGCTAACCCATTGTATTTTGAAATCTTTACATTTTATTTCTATAAAAAATGGAAAGTCTTTTAAAAGTGTGCTCCACATGCATCTTCCCTAGTAAACAGAGTATGCATGGCAGATTGAGAAGCTCCCTCTTTGTACTGTGTACTTTGTACACAGTTATATCTTCTTACGAGGTATGTAAAGGTAAGGTAAGTAACCTGCAGTGGTGTCGCACTGGTTAGAAGGCCTGATTGCACTAGGGAAAGTTCTCATTAATTTTATGTTCAAGGCTTTTTTGTCTTGCCCCTGACTCCCTGTCCAATCTCACCTCCAGCCACTCTACTATAATCACCCCACTCTCCAATTACACGAGCTCCATGCAGTCACACAAGCAGGCCAAGCTCCCTCACAGTTCATTTGATTAAGCAGCCAACCCTTCCCCTCTTCTCTATCTCCTCTTTGTCTTTCAGTACAGTTGAATGATCACCTTTCTGAAACAGTTTCTATATCCCGCCAGCCAGGCTGGGTTAGGTGCCTGCTGAGTCTCCCACTCTGCACAGTTTTAGTGGACACCATTCCGACTGCATGCTGGAGAGCCCCTCCTCTTTTTCCAATAGTATCCTGACTATGCCTCTATGTACTTGCCACCCTGTTCTTTTATATTGCTTCCCAGCCTCTCTTGAGGGTAACTGCTTTGGGATCTGAAGCTGAGCCTTATTTCTACTTGCCAGGTATAAGATGGATTCTCAATGGATAATTTTTTGAATGACAGCTTCATATGGCACAGCACATAATTTAGGCACCCCTGAGATATATAAGGCTGGAATCTCTCTCTTTGGATATGCTCAGATTGTTTACTTGCATATCTGGTGTTTTTTTTCCCTATTGTAATGCCTATCCTTCAAGTCATTGCTCCCATTCTCAAGGGACGTGCTGCTGGTCTCTTCGTAGATGTTCATTACCACTAAAAAACACTACTCCTTGACCTCTTTTCAGTTGCTATCTTCCTCCTCCTTCTGCCCCCTCCTCCTCCCCGCAGTCTGCTTCTCCCTCTTTGTTTTGTTCCTGTTGTTTTCTGTTTGCTTCTCGGCAGTAGGGGGCCTGTTTTTTAAACAATTGCCTGCTGAGAATGCACACTTTTAGAAGTCCATCTCAGATCTACGTTATATTTCCCATGACATTTATATGGTCAGTATTCTCTCAGTATTTGCAGTACTGTGCTCACTAAGACTTATTTTGAGGTGTGCAGTTATTACTAACCTCTGAGGGTGATGACTGGCAGCTGTGTATGTGAGGTTTTTCCACAATTTTTAAATAGCAGTTCCTTTCTGAAGTGCGTAATGTCACCACTTCCCTTGCTTTCCAGGTTCTGTATTTTTAGGATTACACTTCATCATCCAGATCTAAATGTATCTGTGTATCTGCTAAAGTTAATGAGGTATAAGAGATTATTCAAAGGTCACATTATCCTCAACTGCAGGCACATTATCCTCAACTGTCATTTGTCCAACACTGATGAGAATTTGAGTCTTTTATGTAATTGCTCATGGCACTACCATGGCTTTCTATGAAAATTATGGAAGAGAGAAGCTTAGTTCTTTGTAGCTGCTCATTTCCTCTTAACTTTGTTAGTACTCACCCAGGAACCCTGCCACCTCTACACTGCTCTCACTGCTATAATACTTCACAAAACCATGAGCACGTTTGAAATGGAAACAACCTTGGGGAACTTTGTATTGGTAACTGTAATGATGGGAATTTGGAGGCCAGGTTGAAAGGGAGGATCTGTGAGAGAGGTGTGGAGCTGATAATTTTGTGGTATTTAGAATAATGTAAAACCTGAGACTTTTTATACCCAGCTTCCCTCATTCTTAGGACAATAGTGCCCATATTGTTACGTATTTTGCTCATCTATGATTATTTAGTTCTGAGTCAATGGCAAGCTTTTATACTTAACGTGAAAGTTTTAAATGTCATTGTTCTTCGTAAAAGAAAGCTACAAATTATGTAGATATTTTTGAAGTCTTGAGTAGTAGTTTCTAGCTAAGATTCCATGCCTGTGAAGAAAGTTGGTTAAATGATTTCATGTGTTTTCAGGATGAACAAATTCCTCAGCCAAAGAAGTTGTAAATGAGAATTATTTAGTTTTAAAAGCTTAAAAAACACCTTCAAAGATCACTATAATTTAAAAACCTATTAGGATGAATTATTCAGCTATATCCTGCATCACAAAGCCAATTTGGAAACTCAATTTAATGAGCTTAGTTGTCAATATTTGCTAAATTAATTGGAAGATATTGTATTTTCCCTTTTTTGAGCTGTGTAGACACAGCCCTTTTGGCTAGAACACACTTTGTTACTTATAAAACAATGAACTGAATTCTGATGAGGTCATGTTTTGACGTAGGATGGGGACAAATAGTAAACTTTCTTAAGGATTTTGGAAGATACATGAAAAGAGGCAGCCAACAGAGATGAGGACTGACTGCATGAAGTACATTGGAGAGAATAGACGTTTCTGCTGCTAAAAACTATTAATATATTATTTTTATTTTTATTATGAATTAGTATAACTAGGTACCACAGTAAATCAATGATCATAAAACTTTTCATTGTATGTAGTCAAAAATCAGAATTGACCCGTATTTTAAAATCTTTCTATGCCTTCTCAGAGTCTGGTCATCATTTAAAATATCTGTGAGTTGCCTGATTCTTGTTGTTTATTAACTACTTTAGAATGACACATGGGATGCAGTGGTGAGCTTAGTGTTTTTGCAATATGTAGAGAACTTGTTACTGCCACATTTGTGATGGCACCAAAGCTGTCATGTAGATGTTTTGCAGTTGTATTTTTAGATCCAATGTTAATATAATGTTTAACTGACAGCTGTTGAAATTTTGAACTTTTAAAGAGATTAAAAATTGTAATGAAATTGAGTCTTAAAATATTGTTTTGTTTTCTCAATTAGAAACACTTTCAAATGCATTTAGTTGAAACTGATGTAATGATCAATTTCCTACCTGTATAAACCCTAGTGCTAGAAATCTTATTTTAAAAACTCTTGTTTCAAATTATAAAACCTGTAACTAAGAGGTTTGTATTCATTTAGTTGTGTGCATAAGAGCACAAGAGTCTAAACTCATTTTTATATAACCTACATTTAAAAGCCGTCCTAAAAATTCTAAATTCTAAATTTCCTCCACTGCGCCTGGCCAATTCTAAATTTCCTAAAAATTCTCAATTTTATTTGTACATTATAATATGAAGAGGAGAGTTATTCTATATATTTCAAATGATGTATAGCGTGGGCAAATAAGGAGACCTCCTCTCTACAAAAAGTCAAAAATCATCCTGGTGCAGTGGCACGTGACGGTGGTCCCAGCTATTTGGAGAGCTGAGGTGAAAGAATCACTTGAGCCCAGGAGGTCGAGGTTGCAGTGAGCTGTGATCACACCATTGCACTCCAGCCTTGGTGACAGAGACAGACCTTGTCTCAAATAATTAATTAATTAATTAATTAATTAAAATAAAATGATGTAAAAGAATAATTTTAAATGAAAGTTGTTTTATTTGTTTTTGTCCATTTTTTATTTGTGCTTGATAAGAAACAATGAGATAGCAATCTAAGCTGTTGATAATTCCCAGAACATTCCTTTAGAGTGTTCCAGACAAAATTATACATAATTGGTTACAAGGGGCCTTCTGATCAATTTAAAATGCCTCTGTTTAGGTTCATTCTATTTAAATTCAAATTCACTAGGGAATAAGTCATGTATACCTTTGTAAAGTCCTTAATTTAGTGCCAAATTCTTTGTCAATGTTCAAAATTCATTTACTATTACTGATCATAATAATGAGTCATTTGATTTTACACATTAAGAAAAATATTTTCAAGGTCGAACTTTATGTTATTTAATACAATGCTTTGTTATTGATCAGATTTTTGATCACAGAATCAAGAATGAGTGAATCTGTAAAATGATATCTTTCCTATATGAGTATGTCTAACAAGCATATCCATTAAAGAGTATTTATTATAAAGCAAATATACCATAGTAGCATTTAGCATATTAAACCACAAAGAAATTATGAGTTAGCATGAGAAGTGGCAACATTACTTATTTATATTCTGACAGATTTAATTGTCTTTTAAGAATTGTTCATGAGGTAATTTTATTTTTGATGATCTTTATGTACAATGATAGAACATAGATGTTTTCTACTGCAGCCTATGGAGGATGCATTTTTAATAGCATCACAATGTAATATTCATATTGGTTGTCTAGTTTTTAGTGTTCTTTGGCAAAATTATGATTTTAGGGCATAAAAAATAGGATCAGTTTTTCAGAGATAAACACAGGGGAAGATAAGAGGTTTATTTCCTTTTAATGTCACCATCATCATCAAAATGTATTGCTTAATATTTATTTATTGACTTCCTCTACTATCTGGTCCAGAAACAGGCTATTAATTATGGAACACATGCCCATAAAAACCTATATGAAATCTCATGTAACTGAAAAATTTTTTAGTAGATAGTGAGAATACCTACAGAAACATGCTAAATATTATCTATAGGTATTCTAGACTTTTAGTTACTCAGAGACAAGAAATACGTGATCCCTACATTTATTAATATATCTGTGTACTACTTTCCCCATATATCCTAAATATTTGCTTAAAGGCTGTGGACATGAACATTATAAACACAAAATACGATGTGTGCTTTTGCTCAGATAGGACTTTTATATTTGTTTTAGAAAATCAATAAATAAACAAAACAACTGCAGAATCCACTTAAAAAGCTGGTTTTGGAGAAGTCTAACCCCCATCTCAAGGATTATCTAAAGCAGGTTCTAAGGGGCCAGTGAGCAGCCTGAGCAAATGCACTTCGATTAGGTGAAAAGGTGCTGAGTTTGTCTCAAACTCTGTCAATATTCTCTGAGAGAGAGCTAGCAAAGAGCAACAGCCAAAAACAGGAAGTAAATTGAATTGCTACTTAAACAAGCATTATTGATATTATCCCTTTAAAAATCCATGAATTTGTTTGCTAATGAGGACAGTCCTAAAATGCAACATAAGTAGAATATACAATCTGATATCTCCAGTAAGAAAAAATTAAATCATAATCGTAACAACTAACATGGAGCTTGAATATTTGGCGTCAACTCTTTTAATTGACAGATAAAAAATACTTGACCTTAAAGCAGTTGAATCACTTATTCAAGGGTCACACAGCTAAAAAGGGGTAGATGAAGAAATGAAACTAAATTCTACCTTTCCTCCGTTGTACCCATTGCCGTATTTCCCCAACTCCCCAGGATAGCTCCAATTTACATGTTACTGTTTTCCTAGTATAGTTGTAAGTAGTTATCCTACTTACTCTGTGCCTGGTTCGATGATAAATAATCCTATGACCACATCAAATATCAAATAATGTAATAAATATGAAATATAGGGAAAAGAGAAAAGAATAAATTGTGTAAGAGTGGGTGAGAAAGATTTGGAGGTGATGGATGGATAAATAAAAGCAAGAAAGTAAAACAGAAAAAGCTTAGAAAGAGAATAAAAAATTTGGGGGAAAAACAGGATAGAAATAGGCTGATTTCAAAACATGGAGGAGAAAATGGAATATAAATTATTTGTACATTTAAGAATGCAGGTTTCCGAGTCATGAGGATCCTAGGTTCAGCCTCCCATGTTTTATACGCATGGTACAAATTCATGATTAAGTGAGATTTCTGAGATCTTTAATCAGAAAAGAAACCACAAGTAAATTGTGGAAACATCCACAGCTAAGTGATACTCCAAAAAGCAGTCATTTTAAATGATTTGCTCTAAATCTAAGCAGTTTCTATGCAAGTGGCTAAGGTATACTTGGAGATTCCTTTAGTAGTAACTTCAGGCATTGGCAAGCCTAATAAATATTAAACTGAAATATATGTCCTTATATCACTCAAATATGGTGGTATATATTGCCCCCATAAAAAACTGGGAAGTCTATGGTTGACTTGCTCATTTCTGTTTCTGCCACTGAATCTTTTTCTCCATACCCTGCCAAATCTTCGCAAGAAAAACTTGACATTAAACTCCATAACAAATATTGTTCATAGAGAAGCCATGTTAAGAAGTTCTTGGATCTGAGAATTGTAGTTCAGTATTCGTTTTGTTGTGACATTTCATTTCTTCAAACTTAGAGGCAGTGTGCCAAATATTCACCATTTATTATACATTTGCTACTTTTTTATTGCCCTTCCTTTTATTTTTGAGTGACCTTTTCTTCCTCTTAATTGTCCTCTCTTAAAATCTCCTCTATCTTCTTCCTCTTTTCTACTCCATTTCCACCCACTTTCTACCCTTTGATAATTGAGCCCATAAGAGCAGTGTATTGGCTTCAGAGAAGAGCAGTGGGCCCAGAGTGATGCTTTGAGGGACCTGCACTGCCAGTCCTGCTGAAATCATCCAAAGTCCACAGCCAGTGTTAGATATTTCCGAGACCATCAGTAAAATGACAATTATCCTAACCTTACAGGAAATAAACCATGGCAAATAATAGTTTATAATGACAAATATATTGTTTAAATTGTTAACCTTTTGTGGATGAGAATCATTCTGATTATACATTTTTCGCCTTAATTCTTACAAATGTAGCAACAATATAGTTTGTAAAATAAAAGGAAAATACTCAGCCATCTGCCTATTATTTTTAGAAAATGACTAATATGTTATATGCATTCCTTTCCAGTGTTTTAAAGTAACATTTTTAATTACAACACACAAACACACACACACACACGCCCTGTAGATAAAAAGAAAAATGAGGAAAAGTAGAGGGAGGAAAAATGAACATAAGCATGGCGTTATTTCCAAGAATTGGGAAGTCTCAGAAGCTCAAACCCACACCCAGAAGAAGAACGCCCAGTAATCTTAAAAACTTCGACCAGTGGGTCTCAAATTTGAGCACGCATCAGGATCACTGAGGGGGAAGGAGACTGCTAAATGCTGATGGCTGGGCCCCACCCCCAGAGTTTCTGATTCAGTGTATCAGGGGACCAAGAATTTCCATTTTCTAGCAGTTTCCAAGTGCTGCTGCTGCTGCTGCTGGGAAGTGACTCCTGAACTCATTCCAAATAGCAGATTTATGGGAGGATTTCATCTGTCTCTGAGATGGAGATGTCCTTGATTTGCTATTTTTCTTACATTTATCCATAACAATCAATCAAGTTTGAGGCAGTCCTTACCAACTTAATAACAATACCTTAGTATTTGTGATTTGTATACTTGTTCAAGAATACTTTTAAACCAGGGAGACGTTGTCATTATTTCTATTTTGTAGGTGAAGAAATTGAGACCTGATGTACTGGTTGTGAGATCTGGAATAGAGCTCACTTTTCTTCCTTCTGATCTATGATTTTTCCTAGCTTGTCAGGTTGCCAAAGGATCATGCCCAGGGTAAGGGAACAACAGGCTGCCCATGTCCAGACTGAAAGCTCACCACAATGAAAAGGTCTTGGCTGGACATCCAGTCCATGGCATCAGAAAAGCTTTTAAGCTGACTTGGTAGCTTGAACTTTCACAGAACTATGCAATATGACAAGGAAAATTCAAGCTTGCAAGAAGCATTAAAGGGGTTGCAAGACTGGCTAGGAGAGAGCCGACAGCACTCATCAGGGGACCTGGGACAATGATAATGGTAGTTGGGAATGCGTCTCTGGGGTCACACTGCCCAGATTACCAGCTCCTTGCTGTACATGCTGCGTACCTCACCACCCTAAGACTCCACTTCTAGAACCGCAAAATGTGTCTAACAACATACTTACCTCAACTGAGTTTTTCTGAGAAATAGCAGTTCAGGAAATACATAGTGTTAGCTCTCAAGGCACATGAAGTAGCACACATGCCTTTCATTTGCTTTTATCTCCACATTACCTAACATGATCATGATAATGATAATGTAGTAGACACTTAAGAAATAGCAGTTGACCATCTTGGTATTAGACTGTTGATATTAGTATGTCTGCATTTCTATCAAACTATTACTCTTTCACATTGGATAAGGTATATTGCTTCAAATCGTTGTTCGATTATCAAGAAAGCAGGACTGTAAAATTACATTCCTATCATCTGTCTTTGACTATGAACATAGACATTTCAGTTTGGATTCATCTTGTAGCTGGCTGCTTGAGCATCAGGGTTTGTAAGGCTGTGAAAGGAGACCTTCAATATGTGAATTGCAGGTGAACTGAGAGCACTCATTCAGGAGCTGATAATAGCTGGTTGTGTAAAAGTCCCCCAGATTGTCTAAATTTTAGCTCATATCAAAACATGCAAATTTTTACCTAATATACCTAGACATTGAGAGGAGGCATGATTACAAAATGCAAATAAGTAGGACTCGGATTTATTCACTCACATGACCACCTACTATGCCTGAGCTGTCCTTTTCTACTGGGACCAGCACACAGACCCCTGGCACAGCCCTTGACTTCAGTGACCTCAGTCTGGTGTGGAGCACCTTGTTTTGTATATCTGATGGCTCAGACACCTGAAGACTGGAACCCTAAAGTATGCTTTTCTAGTTTCCTGTCTACTGGTGAGATGGTTGTTGTGCTTGCCAGGGTAGCAAAGATAATTTCCATTCTCACCCCCCTGGATTGCATTGATGCCAGCACAGGGTACTCCAAAGTATTCACTGATAGAGGCCTCTAATCACAAACTACTGCACATGTCCAACGTACTTGAATTTTTCAAAGATGGTATGTATCTATCTTTCTGTGTATCTCTGTGTATGTGTGTCTGCGTTTCTATCAAACTATTACTCTTTCACCTTGGATAAGGTATATTGCTTCCAAATCGTTATTCGATTTGGTTTTATCAAGACTTTGTCACGGTACCAGAGTGTTATAATTAATGAGGCAGGGCAAATCATGTTAAGAAAAATACCACCTGACTGCCTTCTCAATATGTAAGCCTTGGGAAAAATGTGTATGTTCATACATAGCACAAGTCAAAGTTTTAAGATCCTAGTAGTTGTAAGTTTAAAAGCTTGAATTTAAAAAGGCAACAAAAGAAATAATAAATTAAATTTGCTTGAAGGCAAATACGGACTTTGCCACTTACTAGATGTGTGCCTTCCAGCAAGATTACTGTCTGTATCCCAAGAAATGGAAATATTTGTCTCACATTATTGTTTTAAGGAATCCATGAGCCATTGCAGACAACATGCTGCCCGTAGTGCTGGCGAGCAGTAGACATTCCATGGAAAGTGTTTTTATCCTTGTTTATTCCCCGTACTCCCTCACAAGCACTCAAGATGTTTGCAATTTTCAATTAGGTTGTTGGATGGTCAGTACTTTAATGCATTGGAATGGACCCTTAGTAGTATAATTTTAAATACTATGGTATGGAATTAAAGGAGATATATAGACAGATGTGTCATATTTTTTTAAATGAATGAAATTCAAGGTGGCTGCAGTGGTAGGATGCACAACTCTAACCTAGTGTGTGTATCATATGCACCTTCCTATAAATTACACTATACATGACCACACTAATGTGAACATTAATTTAGCAAACTCTCCACTTTTGCTCATCTTGACTCCTCATCTAGAATGTCTCCTGTGTTTGATCGTTAAATGATACACCTTCTTTATACCCTCTCCTCCACAGCGCCCCCTTCTCTGATTTCTGTAAACAAGCAGAGAGCACATCACACCTCTAGTACTGTTTGTCTATTGTTTCATATTTGTGTTTACAGTTATCTCAATTATATTCCAAATTCCAAAAGGCCACCTTTATATTTGTTCACCCCAAGCACAATCCTGGGCTGAAAATAGGTAACATCTTAAACTGTAATTTTTTGGACAAAAGTTAGTGACTACAAACCACCACCACCAACAACAACAACAAAAATAAGCATTTCAAAAAAGTCCTTAGAGGAAAAAAAAAGTGAACTTCTGAAAATAAGATTAGTAAATCAGGTAGAATTTTGAAGGTAACATTCTTGGTTTCCTGGGCAAAAAAAAATTCGCAATTTGTTTGCTTATCTACTATCTTCTTTCTGTGATATAATGAAGAAAAAGAAAGGATTTAAAGCACACGTGAAAGACTAAAGCCATCAGCTTCACAGTAGTGCAAATCTTCACAGGGGAAAATGCAGAGATGTGTTTCAGTCTCAGAAGAGACTTGGAGAACTTCTGTGAATAAGTGAATTCGGTTCTGGAGTAGAGGCTCTCCTACAAGGACCTCCAGGAACAGACTCAGAGCTCTTTAATAAGTATTCCAGGCAGTCAGGCTTTCTTGGAAAAAACAAATTAGTGTGAGAAGCCAGTACTGTGCAATTTCAGTTTTAAAAATAGCCAGTATTGTTAAGGCTGCTGTGTGCATGAGAGAAAAAGAAGGTCCTTGTTAATTTTCATGTCGGCTTCCACATTAAAACAGAGAAGCTCCACTGAAATTCTTGCCTGGCCAAATACTGCAAAGGTTATAAGGTTCGTATCAATTAGAATCACTTTTGGTCCTTCCAATGACAAACTTTTGGGAGGGAAGAGGTTATGTCCCCTTTTAAGACATCAGTCTTTCGATAAAGGACAGGCGAGTGATGGCTCTGCCTCTTTCACTTAGGACCAGAGCTGTGCCTCCCTGTCTGTTTCAGCTTTTCATTTGCCTAATTGCCCTGGGAGGCTGGCAGGGACGTTCCTTGCAACCGTGGCTCTGCTGACTGCAGAGACCCTACCTGGCACTCTAAGTTGGTGCGTCAGCATTTTAGGTTGAAATGAATGAAAAATCAATCAGGATGACTGCAGTGGTAGCGTGCACAACTCTAACCTAGTTTGTTCATAATTGTCAACTATTCACCATAGACCCAAGCAGTATTTAAGATGGTAAGTGAATCTCTAACAAATGTGCTGCTTCTGCTTAATCAGGCACTTTTTTTTTTGTCCTCTTTTCTATTTGGAACGAGCAAGTCTAACCTGCTTAGGAAGCCACATGTAAAATGAATGATGATGTCAAGTTTCATGCAAATATTATCTGCTCTGGCTTCAGATTCAATTTCTAATTAGACCAAGTGATAAATACTCATATAGAGACATAACACATTGCTGTTTTATTAACTTGTGTTGCAAATTCAGAGGCTTAAATTTTTTTAAGGGTCTGTTTATGTTTTTGCCACATCTCTTTGTTACTTGCTGTAATTCTCTGTATCAAAACTACAGTGTTTTAAATTTCTAGATTTACAGTTCTGCAAAGATAGAGTTAAACACTATTTGGACTCTGGCTGCATGATGGTAGCTGGAACTGTTCAAAGCTGCCGTCTTCAGCTCTCAAAGGCAGCTACAGTAACTTTCTGAAAAGATTGGGTTAAATATTTTTACAGACCCATTCTATGATGATAAGGCGGTAATAAGTTGTGCAGTGCAACACTCCAAAGGGCTCCAAATCTCACAAGCCTCTTTGTATGTGATGCTCTCGCAGTGAAGAAGATTCTTTGGGCTATAAAGATGAAGAGTCTACTTCTTCTGGTGCTGATTTCAATCTGCTGGGCTGATCATCTTTCAGACAACTACACTCTGGATCATGACAGAGTTATTCACCTCCAAGGTAAGGAAACACAGCTTCTCTTACCAAAGCCTAATTAATTTCAAGTGACTTAGAGTTGAGATGCTGGGCTAGTGTTTCTTAATTTTAGTTCTGCTGCATTGGCTTTTTCTTTCCCTTTCTGCTAATTGGCAAATGTGTTCCCTGCCTTTTGAGCACTATTGCATTACAGTAGAGTTAAGAATTGGGGACAATTAAAGTTGAGTAGCTTAAGAATGTCCAGCTGCAGTGAGTTGGTGTAATCGTTCAAGGCTGTCAAGTGCAGTTGCTATCTTCAAGTAAAATGGAGGGCATAAAGTTCATTTAAATGCAAGTCAGAGAGAGAAAATAGGAAGTAAAACTTAGGATATAAGGTCATTCTGTTACAGTAACTGTTTAATCATTAAGAGAAACAGTATAGATAAAATGAAAATTAGACAAGCTATTGTCCAGGAAAAAAGTACTTTACCCTCTTATAATCTGCTTCAGGAAAGCTTTAGCTCCTATAGACCAATACATTGCCCCTCCACATTTCTGTTCAGCGCAGCTGAATCCTAAGCCTGAGAGCTGTAGCAAGATTTGAGGCTGCAGTACAATGCAGCTATTTCCTCAGTCCCAGCTTCAGATGAGGGACATCCTGCATTAAGAAAGCTGAGACTTATGCAATAAGAGGAACAGTTCTCTCCTTGCCCTTGGATGCTGAATAATTAAAAAAGGAATTATAGAACTTA
The DNA here is from genome assembly GCF_037993035.2 of Macaca fascicularis. Classification (NCBI taxonomy): domain Eukaryota; kingdom Metazoa; phylum Chordata; class Mammalia; order Primates; family Cercopithecidae; genus Macaca; species Macaca fascicularis. The sequence continues at coordinate 87,608,054 of NC_088380.1, read as the reverse complement.
ACAGTTTAAGCAGATGATGATAATTTTAGATAAACTCAATCGGGGTACCAGAGGCATGATAAGTTTGCCAAAAGACATAAAACTCTAAGTTATATCTTCAAGGTCAAAAGCGTAGCCTCAGTAAACTGCATTCACTGTGAAAAGTATGACTTGTGAAGGTCAAATGATAGTGTAAATCTGTCTAGAAGTATTTTCCTGTACGTATTATGACTACCAAAATAGAATTCTGAATTTGTCTATGTCCAGCTATTTTAGACACATCTCTTTTAGTTGTGTTTGCTTCCAACAGATTTATTTTTTTCTCTGTTGAACTGAGAAAAGAAATTGTAATCATAAATTTTACTCTGCAAGCTGCTGACTCAGCTGTTTCTGTGATATATAGTAGAATCAGAGCTGTTTCCCAAAGACCATATGATATTTACACGTAGAAATTTCTAATAAGGAATAATACCCTTTTACCTTCTAGTGACAGAATTCAATTCAGCCAAAATAGTAATACCTACTCATTATTAATAATGCCAGTTTTATATCCAATACAATAGAAACTTAAGCCGTGGTTTCAAGTTATTAGATGACAGATACCAAGAGTGTATTATAAACTGTGTACAAACCATTTAATCAAAATTGCACTCAGAGTATGAGACCAGTATTTTTAAAATGTACTAACATTTGAAAAATTACTCCTATAAGTCATACTCAAGTTATCTCAGGCAGGAAAACTTCCGTTACTCCAGCCTTTCCATTCCCATCTCCTCTGCTGAAATTTAGTGCAAAGGGATTTCTGACCCAGAATATCAGGATCATCCAGATTATTTGCATACACTGTCCACATTTTTAAAAAGGCTTGATAGTCCACTTCATTTTAATTGTAAATTCATATTCTTAGAAAGTGCAGGCTTGCCTCGAAGAGTTGCTAAAGAGCTTTCAAGTAATAGAACTGTATTTGGCTTGTGGAAATTTAATGCTGAAATGTGATTTGAGTCATAGGATTATGATATTATGCCCATAAACCAAATACCTGTTCTCATTACTTTTTTCCCAACAATTTTTTATGATAGCATTCAGATTGAATTTTCAAATCCCATAGTTCTTCAGAGAAACTGCTTCCAAGTGACCTTCTGTAATTCCAGTTGTCTTTTACAATGCAAAAATAAATCAGATAGCACAAGAATCAACAAAGTAGATTACTTACTTGCTTCGTTGCTTACTTGAAATACTGCATATTTTCTTGTATTTAAAACTTTTATTTATCAAACATAGCCCAGAAGGAATTTTAGGGAGCTGAAATCCTCACGAATTTTTTGAAGAATTTAGTCAGATGATTAAATTAGCTATCTCAATCTCAGATTCTTGAATGGTGCTGATAAGCAGTATGAGCTTCTGTTAGTGACAGAAAATAGTTGAAAATTCACGTTACTGTAAAAACATCTTTACTCTCTCCTGTTTTTGATTAAATTTCTATTTTATACATACCAAGTTCCCAAGGTCTGAACAATATTGGGAAAATAGTGCAAATCATCCTCAAATTCTTCTTGGCTGCCTTGATACAGATGCTCAACATTTTAATGATACATTTTTGAGTTCCACGTGTATGAGTTAGTTAATTATTTTTCTGAAGGCCTCCTCATAATGTTGTTGGGAGAGGTTTTATAGATATATAGACACACAAAAAAAGTTTAATCTGGATATTACAAAGAGAGAGAGAGAGAAACAGAGAGAAGGGGAAAAAAGCAGATGACCAGTAAAGAAAATAGCAAGTGTAGACCCCTATGCAAAGTGTTTCTAGTGAAAAACATTTCTCTGGTAATGAAAAAAATCTCTCCCAGCTTCCTATGGAAAAAGACTTAGCTTTAGATAAAAAGTTCACATGCACTAATCCATTTCCTTTCATTTTTCATTGAAATAATTTGGTCATACAGGAAAGCAAACTTCATTTGTCCACAAAGTCTACTAAAAATATGCAATCAAGATATTAGCTTGTATATAACATACTGTGCTCAATGTAAGCAATAGTTATCTTCTCAAATACTTCTACAGGAAGAGGGGCCACTGTTAATACCCTCTCTATACTCTAAACTAATGGATTTTGTTCCTCATGTCACAATGTGGCTACTTTACTTTTAAATCCTTTGAAACTTGAGACCATTAGGAAGAGTTTTATATGGAGTATCAAATCACACAGAAAGAATAATATTTACAATATTTGTATCAGGTCCAAAAACTTTGTGTAGCCTTTCAACTACCAGTAGAATTTCAGAGATGAAGAATACACTCTTTAAAACACAACTTTTTAGAAGACATTTATAGATAAGAGAGAAATGTTATGACCATTTGCCCATTAACCAATATACAAAGCAAAATAGATGAACATGTAACTGCTTGACTTCATCAAGGTCAGAGTCAGTGCTTCCTGCATCTGGTGTTCAAGCAGATGTCTTCTGATGACAAGTTTGAGTCTTTCCTGTAATGCCACTAGTTAGCTTAGACCTTGGAAAATTTACTTAATCTCTCCAAATCCCAGTTACCTCATCTGTAAAATTGGGCCTAATGCCTGCTTATTCCATAGAGCTTTGTGAGAATTAAATGAGAAAATATGTGGAAAGTGTTTAGTACAGTGCCTGGTTCCCAAGAGCTGATACTTATCCAGGTGGTTGTTATCATTATGTTTATTGCTTCCTCCCTGTTATGGAAAATTGATTTTTAAATAGAAAACAGACTACAAATACTGGTCAAAAAAAGTCATACTTTTCGAAGTACATTTGTTAACAGAACCATATCATCACTTTAGTTCTAATAAAGTAAACATTTTATAAGTTCTCTTCTTTGCCTTCTTTAATTTCACAATTTAAAATTTCCCCATTCATATTATTTTTATTTTTATTTTTATTTTTTGAGATGGAGTCTTGCTCTCTCACCCAGGCTGGAGTACAATGGCTCAATCTTAGCTCACTGCAATCTCCGCCTCCCAGGTTCAAGCAACTCTGATACTTCAGCCTCCTAAGTAGCTGGGATTACAGGTGCCTGCCACCAAGCCCTGCTAAGTTTTGTATTTTCAGTAGTGACGGGGTTTTGCAATGTTGACCAGGCTGGTAACTCCTGACCTCAGGTGATCAGCCCACTTCAGCCTCTCAAAGTGTTAGAATTACAGGTGTGAGCCACCGTGCCTAGACTCCCCAGTCACATTAAACATTATCTGACCATTTTTACTTTCCTGGTAGAAACTAAAGCTTTCCAAACAAATAATATTTTCTCTTAATGTACTTACTATGTGAGCACAGATCCACTACTTTAAATTTTTGTAAGGAAGAACAAGAGGAAATCCCAGAAATGAAAACTGTGTCCTTCTATTTAATAAGTAAAAGTAATGGTCACTTTTGTCAACAAATAAAACAAGTACGTTTGCTTAAAGAAGAAATTGCCAGAAGCTTGTGTCTGTAAGTAGAAAAAAATAATGTCTATCCAGAACCACTGGCAGAAGTGCACACTCCTCTCTCAGCTTCACTGTTCCTCCTCCTGCTGTGTGTCCTGAACCTGCCTCCCCTTCTTCAGATCTGGCTCTGTCCTCACGTGGACTTCCTGCTAACATGCCTCCCTCCCTCATCAGATTGTCTCTCAGCTTTATAACTAACTCCAACTATACAGCAGTGCCAGGCACATAGTGGGTGCTTAATATATGTTTGTTGATTAAGTGAGTGAGCAAATGAATGAAGAATGTAATGAGATACTTCTAAATTGTCACTACCATAATGAGCATTTGTTGAATGCTGTGACATCGCTGGCATTTAGCAGCACATGACACATTGTATGCACTTAATGAACATTAGCTAGATGACTGCTTTCACTCCGTAATGTTGGCATCAGCTATATCATAGTTCACACAATTTAAGAACTTAAAAGGACTTTGGTGGAGATGGTCTAGACCAATCCTCCAATTCACGAATGAAGAAATCAAGATTCAGAGCTTTGCATTGCTTGTCCCAGGCTACCTGGCTGATAAAAGTCTATTTATCTGGCTAACCCCATCCTTTTTGTCAAATCTGGGATCATTTCTCACCTTTTTAATGAAGTCATCCTGACTACTGCAATCTGTCACCCGCTGGTGTCCTAATCTCTCTCACCCTTCTTTTCTTTCTCTCTGTAGCAATGGCTGTATACTCTACTTATTTTTATGTAATTGTTTGTCATCTGTCTCTACCACAAGAATATTGAACAGCTTTGCAAAGGCAGGAATCTTTGTCTGATGTATCCCAGTCACATAAACCCAATAACTGGCACATAGTAGGTGATCAATACATGTTTGCTAAATAAATCCAGGACCAAAATCCAGTTATTTTTTCTAATCAAGTTTTGGTTCAGCCTTTCCAAATCCCAGGAAAATATTTTCAATTGATGGAATGAGAAGCAGCAGATGAACAAGAGAATTATGAATTTGGGTAGCAAATTTTGTTTGGTCTTGTGCATGGCTCCCACATAACATGCAGCATCTGATACTCCATGAGAGTCCACCAAAGACAGGTTGCAGCAATCTTCCTCATGCATGTAGGCAGCTTTGAAGAGTATTGGATTTACATTTGGTCACTGCAATGCTATACTGTTCCTTATGTAATAATTGCAGAGTTGGGATTTGGTGGCATAAAATGTATCACAAGGAGGAGGTGAATTTAATAATGTATGATCACAAACCATCTGCACAGCCAAAGTTTTATGGAAGAACTGGATATGTGTTACTCAGTCTTAATTTTCTCTCTCCCACCTAAAACTTATTTGAACTCTCTGAGTCTGTTTGGAAAAGTTAAATCAATTTATTTTTGTCTTTTTGAGGCAGAATATCTTATTTGCAGTCACCAATGCAAAATCTACAAATACCAGGAAAAATTCTGCAAATATTTCATAAATCATAGGGGGAAATATGTGTGTGTGTGTGTGTGTGTGTGTGTGTGTGTGTGTGTGTGTGTGTATATTTATATATAGAGAGAGAGAGAGAAAGAGAGAGAGAGAGAGTTAATAATTCTGTCTAAAAACCAATAGCTATAAAACATCAGAGAATTCCATCATGGAATTATAAAAATTAGCACACCATCCATATTAGATAACTAAATCTAAAATTTCTTATCAAGTTACCAGAGGGCATGAAACCAAAAATGATAATAAGAACCTACTGCATTAAACATAGACTTGCCATTTGATCAAACTTAGAATATCACCATATTAATACAATAAATGAGCTTAAAAGTAAAGAACAAAAGTATATATGTAGGAATATACATACATATGTAAAAATACTCATATATTGCACCCATGCATATACACCCATAGACAACTTATTTATTCAACAAATGTGTTAGGCATTTATGTGGAGACATTAGGAATATGATGACAAAACATACAGTGTCTGCCTTCAACAGCTTATAGTCTAGTGAGAGAGACAGTCGTTACTAAGAATAAAGAGTTATTAATCATGGTAACAGAAATATATATTTTCTTACCAACTTTGCTTCTGTCAGTATGCATAATTGCTAGCCCATGTCCTAGTCTTCTTTGCATTTGTGTGTCCTTTTGAGAAAACAGAATTCAGCCGTTTGCTGAACATTGGCCATCTCCATGCAAAACACTGGGTTATTCTCCGTGGAAATATAAACCATCTCTTCAGTGTGCTTACTGACAATATTATCAAGGCAACAAGCAAGCAAGAAAAAATAAAATAAGTGTTAAATGAAGGTACAAATGTGGAGAAAAGAGTAATTAGTTACCAAACTAAAAGAGCTTACTATTTAGAACTTTGAACCATATCCATTAAATGTTTAATCACTTAATAGACCTGAACTCATAAAATACATTTTAAGAATATTTCTAAACTTGATATTGAAAAATCTAGAATGCTGAATTCTATGTTATTCTGTGAACTATTAAAGCAGTATTGTTCTATAATATTTCCAGGTATAAAAGCTTGTATTGAATAATCTTTGCAGGTAGCAACAAATTCATACTAAACAGACATTGCTTTCCCTGTGTCATCCTTTGTGCTGTAATCAGCATAGTATGTGTGAAGCCAATGATTATTTGGAAACTCTCCCAAATACCAAGAAAACCCTATTAAATAGTAAAGGCTTTCTCTTTGGTTGCAGCTCTGCAAGAACCTTGACTCTGCTAAAGAACTAACTATAGCTTAATGGCTTAGTGTTACAGTGATTTCAACACGATGATGCTCTGATTTTACCAAATATCAATAAATAATAGTTTTAGATTCTTTATTGATTATGTTCTTTATTTTAAGTGGAAAGTGGAAAATTACCATTTTAGAAGAGTCTTTTGGAATACAAACACCAAAATGCTAACAAATTAAAATATTCAATCAAGAGGTTATCACACTAATAGTATCAAGGGGAGAAATGAAATCTTTTTAAAAGAAATATTCTTATTTCCAATGAAAACATTAAAAACATAGGAAATTATTCAAAATAAAATTACTTCAAAAATATTTTGTGTATTTTGTGTTGTCACAGTACACTAGCCCTAGACTTGTCTGCCTTCAAGAATGATTATCAAGTAGTCAGTACAAATGGTACCATTTTAATCTTGGCTTAATTCAACATGTTGGTTACTTGACTTCACTGTTAGTCAGTGACTAATCACCACATCTAAGGTGGGTGGAGTAATTTTTCACATGCTTGGGGATTGTGCTGTGGAGTGTATTGAACAAAATAAGTTAAATAAGAATTCTGCCTACCTTTTCCAAACACTGTCGACTCAAAAGAAAAACAGACATTTTGGATTTGGAAAACCCAGAAAGGCCGTAATCCATCAAGTATAAAACGAATGAAGTATGTTAGAACAAGAAGCATTTTACTACAGTCAAGAACGGAGACTCAGTAAAAAAGTAGGAACAAAGAGTCCTATCTTATTTCTAAAGAGGGATTGAAAGTTCAAATTAAAAACGCTTTGAAAATATACCCTTGAAGAGAGGAGATTTCCACTTCTAGCTGAGTCTATTTGAAATGTTGCTTCCCTCCCTGCTTTAGCTTGTTCCTGGAAAGCACTGGAAATTATGTTTGTCTTTTTGGCTCAGAGTTACTGAAGGGTAGAGAAAGAGCAGGTGAAAGGAAAGACATGTAAGTCAAAGATATGTGTAATGTAGCCTTTATACATTACAAGATATATGACACAAATATATTTTCTTTGTAGATGACTATATTTGTTCAGAATGATTTCATGATTATCTATGACTAATAATATTGCTAGCAAAAAATAATGAACACTTTTATACAAGGCTTTTTGTTCTCTTTTTTTTTTTTCTTTTTGGTTTCTTCAGCACAGAGAGGTAAATTATAAAGTTTTAAATTTTCAAATTTTCTTCTCCAGTATTACATGGGTTATGAACAATTACTTCTTACTTTATCTTAAAAAATGTTGTCAATTATGCTGTCAGACTTTAAATCTGCAAAAATCTGCATATGATTATCTTTATATCCTCATTTTGCTTTGACTTTTATCACAGTCATTAACAAAGGGTCCTAATAGCTTAAAGTATTGAAGCACTGAAAAGCTGATTAGATAGTTAATGCTTCATTTAAATGTTTCTGTATAAACAGAATACCTTATTCTAAAAGATGCATATAGTAACAGCATCTTATAGACTTCCCAGAATATATTAAAATCAAAGTGTGTTCCAAAATAAAGCTTCTTGAACTTCGGCCTTTTTTCTTATAACTCATTATTTGGCTTACGTACATAATTGAATAAATAAATGAAAACAAATGTACATATAAATAATAAATATAAAAGTTCTTTTTGGCAAGGCACAGTGGCTCACATCTAAAATCTCAGCACTTTGGGAGGCCAAGGGTAGCAGATCACTTGAGTCAGGAGTTCAAGACCAGCCTGGCCAACATGGTGAAACCCCGTCTCTACTAAAAATTCGAAAATTAGCCAGACCTGGTGTCTCATGCCTGTAGCCCCAGCTGCTTGGGAGGCTGAGGCAGGATAATCACTTGAACCCAGGAGACAGAGATTGCAGAGAGCCAATATTGCGCCACTGCACTCCAGCCTGGGTGATAGAGTGAGACTCGGGCTCAAAAAAAAAAAAAAAAAAAAGTGTTTTTAAGGGAAAAAAGACTGTGAAAGAGCACTGAGGGGGCAGTGAGCTCAATGGCATTCATTCGCCATTGAGGACTAGTGTGGGAGGTGCTCTCTAAGCAAGGACATCAGCCTGAGATCTGAATAATGAGTGGGAGAAAGTCATATCAAAAACCAGAGGCAGAGCATTCCAGGTAGAAAAAGTAGAAAATGCAAATTCTCTGAGATTGGAATAGGCTATCAGGCCTTGGGCTTTCAAACCAAAAGAAGCCCAAGAGACTGCAGCCCGTCAGAGTGGAGGTTGTGCTTTCAGAGAGTAGGCAGGAGGCAGACCACAGTACTTTATAAGTGGTCCAGAGTACAGAGTTCAGACTTTATTCCAAAATCATTTGAAAATGTTTAAAAGGTTTGAGCAAGGGGTGACACAATATGATTTACATTTATAAAAGTCCATGTGAATAACGGATTACGGGGTGCCAAGAGTAAAGGCGAGGCTACCTTTTAGGAGGATCTTGAGAGTTCAGGTGAGAAATCATGGTGGCAGGGACCAGGATGGTAGCAGTGGAAAAGGATGGAGATGAACCAACTTGAAAAGAAAAAAAAAAAGTGAAGGAAGAAATGGCAGCAATTACTGATAGATTGGATGTAGGAATTAAGGGAAACAGACACATCAAGCTCAGCTGCTAGAGTTTGGCATGAACTAAAGAATGGATGATGGAGGCATAAACTAAATTGAGAAAGACTGGGAGAACAGATTTGGGCAAGGGACAGGGGACTCAAGTTAGTTATTTGTCATTCAATATAGGACCAACAGGAAGATGAGTTTTCTAGTTTCATGCTCAGGAAGAAGTATAATGCAAGAATGTTTTGGAATCATCAGTACATAAGTGGTATTTATCACTATGGGACCAGATGAGATCACCTGGGGAGGGGGGATATGCAGACAAAGGGAAGAAGACAGACCTGGTATGAGTTTTGAAGACCCTCAATACCAACAGCTAGGATAAAGGAAAATGCAGAGGTCACATATTCACTTCCCAGAGTCTGAACCTTGATCACTGATGTGCGGAATTACTTTTCTCATACGATGTTTTAAAAATTTAAATTAGTTGCAAGCACTTGGATATAGGAGATTTTTGCATTAAAGATGCATTTCTAGCCTCTGTTGAAAAATCCTAAGGCCTGCTATTTTTCAGCTTTCGTCCTCATAGGACAGCATCACTGGGAACCTGTATCTGCTGCCTGTTTAGAACAGGGCCTGCGCTCCCCACAATAGGTACAACCTTTTCCACTCTTTATCATCCTCACCATGCCCAGGTGCTCACTTCACTCCCCTCAGCCTTGCCCACCTGGGCATTTGTGTTTGACTTACCTTTGGTTTTGTTTCAGCACTAAACTTATTACCTGACCCACTGCACTTATTACCTGACCCACTGTAGGCTACTGACTCATGTTTGTTAGGTAAAAAAAAATCACAGTTCCCTTTTTATCCTCTATTGCCTCTAGGATTGACTCCTGTAATGGTATTATCTTGACGTCTTCTTTACTAAGTGAAGATATTAGCCTTATCAGTGTATACAACCAACAGTGTCATTCTACAAATTACAAATTACTTAACCTTACACTTCACCACAAAGTGGAAGTGGTCTGAGCGGAGACAAGTAGAGTTGAGCTCTACGCCTTTACCACATAAAGGCACATTTCCAGTAATTAAGGAGTGGTAGATAATTACAGCCTAATGAAGAAGAATGACTCATGCTAATGTTTTGGTTTCTCCATATCCTTTGAAACAAACCTCTAATATAGTTAAAATCCTGAAGAGTATGTTTATATTAAGAATGTCACTCAACACATTAGTGAAATATTCTAATTTTATTTCGTTTTCTTGTGTTCTTTAATCGTTCTATAATTATGATAACCTGGTTTGTGTTTTCTAGGTCTAAAACATAAAAATTAAATGCTAGTTATTTATCCATAAATCTTTGATAACACAGATAAATTTAAATTCTGAAAATTATTAACCAGAGCAGGCAACTCTAAGTTGACAAAGATACTAAGATTATTTTTACTTCTATAACAAGTTCCATCAGAATTAACAATGATAACAATAGTAATAAATTAATATTAACATTTAAAATCACTTACCATGTGTATTTCTCATAAAAAGTTCATTACCTGGGTCATCTCATTAAGTACTCATCACAAGATGGTATAAAGATGGTTAACCAGCCGGGTATGGTGGTTCACACCTGTAATCCCGCACTTTGGGAGGCCAAGGCAGGCAGATCACCTGAGGTCAAGAGTTCAAGACCAGCCTGGCCAACATGGAGAAACCCCATCTTTACTAAAAATACAAAAATTAGCCAGACATGGTGGCAGGTGCCTATAATCCCAGCTACTTGGGAGGCTGAGGCAGGAGAATTGCTTGAACCTGGGAGGCAGAGGTTGCAGTGAGCCGAGATAGAAGTTGCAGTGAGCTGAGACCATGCCATTGCACTCCAGCCTAGACAACAACAACGAAACTCTGTATCAAAAAAAAAAAAAAGATGGTTAAACTCCGAAATTGAGAGAGGTTATATAGCTTGTCCCAGGTCACGAGGTTGTTAGGTGGTGAGGATGAGATTAAATGCAGGCAGTGCTCCAAACCCATACATGAACATACAGCAATATCAAAGCCTTTTCATGGCATCTTTTGCATGACACAATAGGTTAAAATGGTCCCCATTTTATTCCATTCAATTTATATAACTATGTTTCAGAAGAAATCACTAAGAAAAAGAAAGTTTGGTCTTGGGCTTTAGAGAAACTTTTCTGACAGGCCACCATTGTAATTCTTAACAGGGGTAAGAGGAGCAAGGAATGGATGGCAGCTGCAAATACATACATTCCACACCCACCCCAAAGACAAACTCTCTGAAACTCCCAAGGAAATAGAGGAAGGGGCAGATAGGATTTGAATGCTATTGATATAGGTAGATATAAATGTAGATATAGATGGATAGATACAGGCACAGGTATAGATATAAATGACATAGATATAGATAACAAAGACATGGACATAGGTGGAAAGATAGTGATAAGTTTGTTTAAAAAGGCTTCTAAAATAGTAGTCCTGAAATGCACTCCTGCCTTGCTAAGAACCATTAGATTAGGCAATCCTCAAGAGCTGATGAGATGTGAACTTCTCAGGTACCAGTACTTTCTAGGAATTGCCTTCTGGAAGAGCACAGTAAAGAAGACAGTGTAGAAGATAGAAGCTGTTCTGTACACCTGGCACACTTTGGACATGTAAATGTTTGCTAGTAAGAGTCAACCTGAGCTGGGCACTCACTGTAGAGCAGGCACCAAGTTAAGTTCTTAATGTGAATTACTTCCTTTAACCCTCATAAGAGCCCAGGGATGAAGATGACTTACTTCCATTTACTGATGAGGAAACTGAGGTACAGAAAAGTTAAGTGACACAATGTAAGGTATAGTCCATATGCTTAACTAATACTCTATAACTGCTGAGAAAAGAAATGAAATAATGAATGTGGAAAGGCAGAAGCCACAAAGAACTTTATCGACAGAACAGAGCTAAATTTCCTCCTCACACTCTACTTCTTCCTGCTAGAAAAAACGATTCAGAAAAGAGAATTAAGAGGAAACAGAATATTTATCAGGATATTAACAGAGTTTCTGGTGTACATCTCAGAACAGTGATTTTTAAACTGTGCTCAGTTGACCTCCTAGAGCTCCTTGGGGCCTCGTGATGCCCAGCTCAAGCAGAGAGGCTCACATTTATAAGATTACATGGAAAAGGTTTGTCTTAGATATCCTTTGGTATTGAGCAGTTTCTCATCACATAATCCATTTAGCTCTAAGGAAAGAGAAAATGATGGATTTGGTCAATACCTACAAGAATGCTTCATAGCATATCACATGTGATAATGCATATCTCAACAGGAAGGCAAAACATGCTGTTTGAGAAATTAGAAAAACACAATTTAGCTGCAGATTGATAGGAAAGAGCAGAGCATGAAGACTGTACAGTGGGTACGGAGAAGGTAGCCCCTGGCAGGGTTGGGAAATGGGCTGGATGGGAGGAATACGATCTCGTAGCCTGTGAGACCAAACAGCAGGGTCACGATAATGAAAAACAGCACCAATCACTTTATATCAAAGAGCAATCTCCACTTATCCTATATTCAGCGTTAGGTTTTTTTCCTATATGGTTCAAAACTAGACAACAATTACTATCTTTGGCAATAGTATCTTTAAAAAAATAGGGAAATGCGATGAAACATGTATTTCATGTTTTAAATACATGTTTAAAGATCACATTTTTAGTAAACACAGCAATAGGTATACTGAGAAAATAAAATCCTTCAATTATAATAATACAATATAATTATGGCTACCAGCTTCTTGTGTGTATTTCCAGAGACTCTAGATAAACGGTTTTTGTTTGTCTATTTGTTAATTAAATTCCCTCAACTTCTACACTTGTTTTTATAAGATTTTTATTTAGTTTGCGCATGGGTGGTACATTCACAGGATTCAAAATTGTTTTACTATGGAAGTGTACATGTGAAGATGTCCCAAGCCTTCCTCTACCCACTTTTCCCCACAGCTTCTCATAGTCTACCAAAGCTGTTAGTTTCGTGTGAATCCTTTCAGATATACTTTATGCCAAACTACACAAACTTTTGAATTCTCACAAATGGTAAGAAGCACGCGTATTCCTCTGTATCTTCAGGTCAAAGTTTAAACTTCCAGGTGAAAGCAAAGATGTGCCAGAGAAAAATTCCAGATTTTTTTTTTTTTTTTTTAAGACAAAGTCTCGCTCTGTCACCCAAGGCTGGAATGCAGTGGTGCAATCTTGGCTCACTGCAAACTCCGCCTCCCAGATTCAAGCGATTCTCCTGCCTCAGCCTCCCAAGTATCTGGGATTACAGGCACACACCATCACGCCTGGCTAATTTTTGTATTTTTAGTAGAGACAGGGTTTCACCATATTGGCCAGGCCAGTCTTGAACAACTGAGCTCAGGTGATCCACCTGCCTCGGCCTCCCGAAGTGCTGGGATTACAGTTGTGAGCCACTGCACCCAGCTCCAGGTTTCAAATTCAAATCAGGTAGGTGAGGGCACAAGGCAAGAATGAGATCATTTTTCTACTACCCTTCTTACTGTCTTCCCTTCTAGAGGCTCAAGATCCTCTGCATTCAAGAATAGCTAGGAAGCAAGCTAAAACTTGGTCTCTGATACAAGTAATGAACTCTTTGAAAGAACAGTAAAGGCTGGATGCGAAGGGAGGGGGTCAGCATGGATGGGGGTGGGCACCTGGAAAGGTTTCTGATGCAATTTGATTAGACACATTAGAATCGTGTGACCAAAAGATAGGTTCTTCTGACTCCAGGTGAGCAGTTTCAGGAAAAATTAGATTTCTTCCAGTCTGAAGGAAACAAAATAATTATAAAGTTAAAGGTTAATAAGTAAGGCACTCTTTATTTTCCAAATTATGTGTCCTACAAAAATGTAACGTGTGAAGTACAATGAGAGACAGATGTTTAAATTGCATATTCTACTTAAATATGGTGTCTTTAATGTGCGTAACTATTTTTATAAAGTGTGTTCATTTTAGAGAGGTAGTATGGTGTAAAGCAAGCTCAGATATCCATGTTTACTGACACAGCTAGGTCCCAGCTGTATGCAGCACTAGTATATTTCAGTCACAGACACTTATTACATTAGGCACTATGTTGATGCTGGAGAAAGAACGTAAACAAGGTAGAGTGATTGTTTGCAATAGACTATGGTAAGCACAGTGACGGACACAAATCCATCCTGGCTGCTCATTCTCCTGCAGGCTTTGGCTACATTAAGGAAAATAACAGCTTCCAAAGTGTTAGTATTACACATCCAAATTCACCAAAGTATTAACAAATGTCACAAAATAAAGTATTTTTAAACCCTTGTGCATTTTTTTTTTCCAAATAACTCATTATGGAGCTGACAACTGAGTCTATGTCTATCAGTTTGGAAAGTCAGAAAGAAATTAACTTTCTGTTTGGGATGATGAAAAGTTTTGGAAAGGGATAGTGGTGATGGCTGCACAACAAGGTGAAAGTAATTAATGGTACTGCATTATACATGTAAACATCGTTAAAATAGCAATTTTTAAAATATATATTTTACCACAGTGGACAAAATTAAATGATGGTGGTAGAGTTTTTTCTTGGAGAGATTTTTTTTTTTTTCTTTTTCTTTTTGAGACAAAGTCTGACTCTGCCGCCCAGGCTGGAGTGCAGTGGAGCGATCAGGGCTCACTGCAACCTCCGCCTCCCGGGTTCATACCATTCTCCTGCCTCAGCCTCTCGAGTAGCTGGGACTAGAGGCGCCCGCCACCATGCCCGGCTAATTTTTTGTATTTTTAGTAGAAACGGGGTTTCACTGTGTTCGCCAGGATGGTCTCGATCTACTAACCTCGTGATCCGCCCTCCTCGGCCTCCCAAAGTGCAGAGATTACAGGCGTGAGCCACCGAGCCCGGCTGGAGAGATTATTTTTAATGTTCTTATTTAGCCATCTTAAACACATTCCCCAGTTGGATTTATTATTATTATTATTATTATTATTATTGATCTAGGAAATCCAAAAGTCACAAGGCTACTTCATCCATACACCGGTGGAGAAAGTAACCAACATCAAGACTGGCTATCTTGCACCATCCTCAATTCATTTTAAAAAGATAAACTTATTTTTTAACATTGAAATTTTGATTTGTATCAGGGAGGTTCCCAAGGGCTTCACTTTCAAAATGAGTGGTGTAAGGACCATGAGAAGGGAGGGATGAAAAAGGCGGCTTTCTAGTGGGAAAGGCTCTCTGGAGAGGAGTGAGGAAGCCCCTGACAGCTGATCATCCCTGTCCTTCTCCAGGATGGCTCCCAATTTCATGTACCGTCATCGTTTCCCATGATGATTCATACAGTATATAACTACAAATGACCTAAGTTTAAGGTGTGACTTTGTATGGATTAAAAACATAAACACTGTGACTCACACCTGTAATCCCAACACTTTGGGAGTCCGAGGCAGGTGAATCACCTGAGGTCAGGAGTTCTAGACCAGCTTGGCTAACATGGTGAAACCCCATCTCTACTAAAAAACACAAAAAATTAGCTGGACATGGTGGTACACACCTGTAATCCCAGCTACTTGGGAGGCTGAGGCAGGAGAACGGCTTGAATCTGGGAGGCAGAGGTTGCAGTGATCCAAGATAGTACCATTGCACTCCAGCTTGGGCGACAAGAGTGAAACTCTGTCTCAAAAAAAAAAAAAAAAAAAAGCCAAAAACACACATAAACTTTGATCCAAAGCACCCTTTCCTTTTTCCTGTCACCTAGATTTCTGTGGGTATGAACTGCCAAACAAATTTTTATGCTTTTATTAGGACTAAGAAAAATAGGCAGTGGTTCAATGTCATAGTTTTAAATTGTTTTTCTTCTCCAGTTGTGTTTGTCCTATTGTTTAAAAGTCTTCATCTAAATTTCATAGCAAGTATAAAGATCAGTTGTTTGCTCAGGCCATTTCTTTTATTATTTGGTGAAACTAAATGACGTCCTCTGGATTTCACAGCAGAATTTGTAAGATAATAACGAGGCCCCAGCGGTTCAGTGAGTCCCCATTAGTGTTCTCACCAGGCCCTGTTGTTTCCCCTGGAGACAACTCTGAGCTTTGAAGGGCATCAGATCTTTCAAGTCACTGTCACTAATGGAAATGGGGAAATTATTTACTTGTAAATTGCACTTTAAAAAATTTCTGTCCCCCACTGGACATCTGCAGTTTCCCCAATTTCAACATTCAGCCTCATTTATGGACAAAATTAAGCTCTTCAACACTATGCATATGTTTATGTGCACCTTTTCATACTGAAAGGGAAAGGAGAAATGGACAGTTGTATGCTACATAGTTTTATTTAAAAAAAAAAAAAAAAACAAGCAATACTTATTCTAATGATCAAGGTTTATTTTTATCTTTTGCGTTTCAATGGCTGTGCAACAGCCTGCTAATCAAACAGTTCTTTTTTTTTTTTTTTTCTTTTTTTTTTTTGAGACGTAGTCTTGCCGTGTTGCCCAGGCTGAGGTACAGTGACGCAATCTCAGCTCACTGCAACCTCCGCCTCCCAGGTTCAGGCAATTCTCCTGCTTCAGCCTACTGAGTAGCTGGGACTACAGGCATGCACCACCATGCCTGTCTAATTTTTGTACTTTTAGTTGAGACGGGGTTTCACCATGTTGACCAGGCTGATCTCGAAATCCTGACCTCAAGTGATCTGCCTGCCTCAGCCTCCCAAAGTGCTAGGATTACAGGTGTGAGCCACTGCACCCAGCCCCAATCAAACAGTTTTGATTTAAACATTAATTTCAAACTGATCCAGGAGTTTAAATCCAATGATCAGATGCAAGACTTTCTCTAGGCGAGTGTGCAAAGTTTGTAATCAGCACCTGTGGTTCCCTTTCCTCTGTCTTCATCCTTTTCCTTTCCCTGTCTACTTCAGCGTGTTTCCTGGCTGGTCCCTGTGATGACAACCTGTGACACAGCACCTGGTAAAAACTGCAAGCTCAAGATTCTCATGAGGTAGACTTATCAGAGTCCAACAGCTAAGGCATGGGAGAGCCTGCAACAGACCACTTCTCCAGCAATGCTCAGTGCTATGTAGTCTGCAGTGTAGATCTTCTAAAAGCAAACAAACAAACAAAACCATTATTCTCAAGGCCATTTTTGGAGATTTAGCCTAAGGAAACTTAATGGCCTTAGTCAGTAAATACATTACATACCTTTGCTAGGGTTCTTTGAATTTCAGTCAAAGACTTCTGGCATCTATTACCTCAACACACACACACACACACACACACAGAGAGACACACACACCCCCCAAAACAAATGAGAATGGTAGAATTTTATACATTTTGATAGGCTTGTTTAAAAAACTATTTTGGGTGAGGGTCAGTGGATGTTTGGTGTCTGCTTAATTTTCAACATTATACCACACAAGTCATTCTCTAGTCACAATGCTGGAGTAGAAGTAAAACACAAACAAAATCAGAAGCCTACACTTCTAAAATACTGCAAGATGGTTTACAGTTAACCACAGAAAAAAATTAGAAGTCTGAGTCCCTTATACAAGAGTTTTGATCTTTGCCTTAACCCTTTAATTTATAAAACATTTAGACCTTGTGTTCATTCTGGAACCGTTTATGATTACACTGAACCTCCCAATTTTCCAAGTCTCCTATTTCCAAGTCTCACAGGTGGCATTTTATATATTTACTTTTTACTCCACATAATTCAAAACTTTATAAATAAGTGAAATTATGGAAGACTAGTGTATGACAAAACTATGCTCTATATTGGGCAGTATCTTAGTTGGAAAATACTGTGTAAAATCTATGCAGTAGGAACAGTTTAGTAGTCAGTGTACACTTCATATTGGTCAGCCATTGTCCTAAGCCCTTTATGTATATTAGGTTAATTGTATATTGTAGGTAATAGTATCTGTAATTCACATATAAGGAAATTAGGGTTTAGGGGTTGCACAACTTGCCCAAGGCTACAGAGCTAGTAAATTGAGGAAGTGAGGTTAGACCAAGGTCGATGTCACATTAGAGCCCTTGTTCTCAACTTGTATAATATCCTCTATGCCAGTGCATTTGGGCATTATTTTTGACTTTTAACCAAACAACTTGAAAGAATAATGAAACTGAGACCTCTTGTAGCTATATGTCTTATCTAAACTATGTTCCAGTATGGGAAGTTTCCACCCCCAACCCTTGCCCCCCAGAAGATACTGGTAAGAAAATGTTTCCTATGACCCTCAGGCATTACTGAGAAAACTTAGTCGACAGCACTTTTTCCTCCTCCTAGAAAGAAGACACTAGAGATGTTTCAGTAGAACTTGCATGCAGGCATTGTGGATATTGCCTGGGAAAAATTGTATGTAGGGTAGAATTACACAGATTTATCTTTTATATCTTGAGATTCTATGGTCCTAAATAATGAGCTCAAGAATGGGATATAAAGGAAATGCTTAATGAGCTGGATTTGTGATTCCTCTTAACTAAATACTAAATGAAGCCATTATCCTTGCATTTCGTTATCTATTCAAAGTGAGGGGCATTGATGGCTTTGCTAAACCTTTCAGCTTTTTGAGGCTTGGGACTCATTTATAAATGAAATGATATGCTCATTAAAAATATTAATTCTGATTGCTGTGTGATTAAAAAAAGAGATGCTATGTCTATTTTTTGGACGCTTTCTATTTTAAAATCCAAATCCTATATTTGCCATTCAATAACTGTGTGTCTCAACATGGCTACTCTTCTCAGTGACCTGGACATCTTAAATGATTCATGGTGAAGGATTATTCAACACCTATCTGCCCAAGGCAGGAGGTCTGTAGAGCTGTGTGAAGGGCAGCTTTGGCAGCTTTGAAAGCTGCGTATGGACACAAAGATATCCATATCCAGGAAAGCTTATATCACTTTCTCATTTTCAAATCTTGCACATCCTCAAGAGACACTGTCAAGGTCAAAAGCACAATGTGCTAGCCAGGGGGAAACCCCAGAGAAAGCCAAGATCTGAAAATAACAGCTGGTATGTAAAAAATGGCAGACCTGCTGACTTGGCAGACTCAGGATATTGTGGTGCTCTTTGGAAGGCAATAAAGTCCTTGGAGGAAAACAAAAGGACAAGGAAAGGAAAGGTGGAAGTAATAAGATAACTGCAAAATAAGACATAGCAGAAAGCAAAGAGAGAGAATAGAAGGATATTTAAGGGGGTAAAGAAGGAAATAATTATTTGGTTAATTGGAAAAGAAGTATAACTTTGGATATGTTTTTAACATTCAAATTTTGAGGAATACATTTCAAAATCTTCTGGAATTTGTCAAAAGCGTTTACTAAAATTACCTTTGTCTAATCTTTCTGTGAAAACGAAATACATATTTCCTGAAAGGTTTCAAAATAGCCTAACACAGGTGTATACTTGACTAGAAGTCATAAATGTGAGGATATTCTGAGTTCTTTGGCCAGAACAGTACAATGAAAGTGAATCATGTTGCTTCATATTTTGCCTGTAAGTACAATACAAACTTACTGTATTAGAAAGCCCAGCTGGGTTTACCTTACCTTGAAATGTTTGGGTTTATACTGATGAACCCGTCATGCAACTCTCTCACTTCTCTTGGTCTTGTTTCTATATTTTTGATATGTAAATGTAGAAGAAAAAAATTGAAACAATAATAAATAGAATTTATTATGAAATCATTGACCTTCAAATGACTGTGAAGTCTTATATCCAATATTTCTAACTGACGATAATGTAACTTCTTTCCCTTTGGTTTAAAATACACGACTACTTTAGAGATACCCTCTAGTTATTAGAGGTCACTTTCTATACGGTTCAAAAGAGATTATGTAGAGAAGCTAACCACCCAAAGCTATCCTTTGTCAGATAGCCTGTATATGTAACGTATTTCATTTTACAAAAATGTCTGAAAGTATATTAACAGTTATTTTCTTTTTTTTCTTTCCTTTTTAATTATAGCAGAAAATGGCCCCCGTCTACTTGTGGAAGCAGAGCAAGCCAAGGTGTTCTCACACAGAGGTGGCAATGTTACACTGCCATGCAAATTTTATCGAGACCCTACAGCATTTGGCTCAGGAATCCATAAAATCCGAATTAAGTGGACCAAGCTAACTTCGGATTACCTCAAGGAAGTGGATGTTTTTGTTTCCATGGGATACCACAAAAAAACCTATGGAGGCTACCAGGGTAGGGTGTTTCTGAAGGGAGGCAGTGATAATGATGCTTCTCTGGTCATCACAGACCTCACTCTGGAAGATTATGGGAGATATAAGTGTGAGGTGATTGAAGGATTAGAAGACGATACTGCTGTGGTAGCACTGGACTTACAAGGTAGGTATCTATAAGTCACGTTCAACATAGAAATGATCATTAATAGTTGCGTTTTTTCACGAGGAGTAATGTCTAGTGGTTACCACAGTAATAAAGTGAAAAACCGAAAGTCCTTGCCCAGCATCTTTTTCTATTCTTTTGTATTCTACAGTCTGCCTTTGATTCCAGTTTTCATGTTTGAAATGTATACACAATGCTTATGTGCAAAATTGAAGCTGTTTGTAACTAGGAGAAACGTGCAGTGGAACTGAATTAACGGTTTTCAGATACTGCCTTATGCTACTCAAAATTTAAATTCCGTTATATCGTTATTGAGAAATTCAGATTGTGTACTTCTTTGTATGATGTTTCTAAAATTATCTCAGTTTCAAAATAATGGCATGTTTTGTAAAGGACATCTGCTAACTAAAATATATGTAATCGTATTCTGTAAAATGACTGCAAAACCTTAATTCAACAAAAAAGTAACCTCTAGCTTTAAATATTCTTCTAAAGAAGTGATTTTCTAAGGGTTCAGAGTCTGTTAGCCATTTGGTCAGGGCATTTTGTGGGAGAATTCTATTGCTTAAATAAGTAAGCCATCCAATAGGTTTAATAACCAACATGTGTACAAAGCCGTACAATAAAAAGTGTCCTTGCTATCCTTGCCTCCCCTCTGCCCAATGTCTAGAGACACTCCTCTCCTTAGTTTCTCATGGATCACAAGATATCTTATTTTTCATAAATTTCAGCATTATTTTACACTGAAGGGTGGATTTTGGCAGCATTGATAGAATGCCTTCCTTCCTTGTTTACATAAAACTCTCAAGTGTATGCTTGATAGAAGCTCCTTTTACCCCCGAGGACAGATTTGTGGCTTTTGGAAAAATATCTGTTTGGTCCACTAGTGTATCACTGACTATTTGACCTTTTGAATCCCATACAATCCTATCACATGTATGGAGATTTATTTGCTTTATACATCTAATAAATTGCACAACATTGTAAAGTACATGTTTGTGACCTTTCCTTGTCTCTCATAGATAGTTCTCAGCCTTGAGTACATGCCACCTTGTGCTTTAAGTTTTTATTGATTCACATTAATATCCATGAACATTGGCATTATTCAGGATGGAAGGAGTTGACTTAGAGAAGACAGTCGGTCATCAAATATTAATTAAAACTATTTATCAGAGGAGCATTAAAGGTTGGAGAGAGCCTTGAGCTAGTAATATTAAGAGGCTTAGGTTCACCTCAACTCTGCCGGTATCAGTTTTGTAATTGGGGCAGGTCACTTATCCTCAAATGAGTTTGAATTATATTATCTCTTGTTACTTTTTCTTCTAAAACCCTATCTTTATATAACAAAATATTTCCTAAACTTAAGTAATTCACATGCAATATTTACTATCTATCTATGTTTATTTTACAAAATTAAACTCTAAATTAAAAGAAACCAGTATAACTTACCAGAAATAGAAGGAAATAATAAAAATAAATATAATAAAAATAAGGTCATTGTTTAAAAGAAGCTTCAGCCTATGTTACAGCATAATGCATTATAGGGTCAAATCAAGTCTCCTCCAAGACACAATTAGGGATGCTGAAAGGGGACTAAGTAAACAATTTTTTTTCTCCTAGGCTCTGCACCATTGCAAATCTCCAGATTCTCCACGCTTAGGGAACATTCCCTGCCATATAGCATATGTGCATATGAGCTAAGTAAATGCGGTCCAAGAAACCAATTTAATTGATACATATTTTTATAAGTGCTCTTTTGGTGTCATGAGATAGAAACAATTCCAATCTTTGCTCTTTTCATTCAACAAACGTATAGTCCATTAAAGATTCTCAAATAATTTAATGAAATAAGGCAGAAGTCAGTAAAATAAGTGGGCACAAATTTCTATAATCATATGTTCTACTTATTTTGTTCATGTTCAGTCAACCTTCTTTATAGATGACACTTAAGACAAACACTTTTTCTAAGATAACATGACTAGCTTTAGTAAGAGCTAGAGCTGGAATTAGATACCAAAGGCATTGGATGAAGCCTATGCTCTATCCACTGTGATTTGAGGGTTTGCAAGAAGGAGAAATTTTCTGTTGGTAGAGGAGAGGCTTTAAAAAAAAAAAAAAAACCAGTAGCATTCGGCAGCTTCAGGCTTCAGAAAATTCTGAAAGGCCCAAAGTTATTGGAGCAATAAGCTAGGACCTGTCCTGTGCTCCTGGTAGCTGTTAAATTTCCCTCCTCCGTGATGTTCTCATAGCACCTTATGTAGACTTCAATTATAGTTCTAATCACATTTTGTTTTGTAAATATTTGTAAATTTGTCTGTTAAACTTGATCTACTTGAGGACATTCAAGAGCCAAGAACAAAATTCATGCTCAGTAAATAGTTTACAAGTAAAAGAATGTTTGAAATAAAGTGTTTAAACTTTCAAATACAAAAAGTGTGCATGCAATGTACTTTCAAATACAAAAAGTGTGCGTGCAATGTGGGAGTCATGGAAACCATTCTTAAGAAAGAGACACTTGGCTGGGCACGGTGGCTCATGCCTGTAATCCCAGCACTTTGGGAAGCTGAGGCGGGTGGATCTCTTGGAGTCAGGAGTTTGTGACCAGCCTGGTCAACATGGTGAAACCCCATCTCTACTAAAAATACAAAAATTAGCCTGGCATGGTGGTGTACGCCTGTAATCCCAGCTACTCTGGAGGCTGAGGCAGGAGAATCGCTTGAATCCAGGAGGTGGAGGTTACGGTGAGTTGAGATCGTGCCATTGCACTCCAGCCTGGATGACAGAGCGAGACTCCGTCTCAAAAAAAAAAAAAAAAAGAGATACTTGATTTGGACCATGAAGGTAAGCCTTTCAAAAGCTAAAGAGCATGAAAAACAGGAGAGAGGGCACCATAGATAAGAGAGAGAAATTCCTCAAAGCAAATATGTGAACAACAGATACCACCAACAGCATTCCAGCTTGCCTGCATTAAGTCTCAGATTGGTGACAGGGTGGGATAAAAATTTTTAACTTTTCATTGTCGCTAATTTCAAACATTTGGAAAAGTAAAAGGAATAGTATAATGAATCCATATATCATTATCCAGCTTCAAAAAGTATCATGATATAGCCAATCTTATTTTAGTTTGCTTTCTTACTCCCACTACCACAGAATAATTTTCAAGAAAAACTCAGATGGGATATTATTTTATCTAAATATACTTCAGAGTAAGATGAGGATTGATATTTCAAAGTAAAATTACAACAAATTAAGATAGCCACAACAATAAAATAAAAGCCATAAAAATAAAATTTGAGAAAACTTAACATAAGCTAAGGACAATCTCCACGTATTCTGGGATAGACGCTCAAGATGCAGCAGATTTTATGCGTAAGAGTTTGAAATCTGTGCTGAACCACATATGGCAAAAGACATGCCTTCTGGTTATCATTTATTAGCTCTCATTCTCATTTTTAACCTTTTTCATGATCAATTACATTCTTACATGTGACTATCTACCAGTCAGGCAGTGGTATTCAAGCTCCCTGTCAGTCTTCTAACATGCACCAAAGGGCCAGGCAAGCATCTCATGTTAAATGCCTTGATTGAGCTGCTTTTCCAACTGTAATTGCACATTATCTTTAATTGTGTTGGTCCTTTAATACCAGCTTAAATGCTATTTACACTAAAGAATTTTACCAATTAGAAAAAAAAATTATTCTTCATGATGCCTAAATTATATAGCTCCTATTTGTATTGCAAGCTTTTTTTCTGCCTTGGATTCAAACCATATATATATATATCTCCAAACTACATATATTTATTCTGTCTTGAGCTCAAATCATATATATATAGATATATATAGATATATATCCTGTCAAATGTAGGAAGAGGCCACACCCATACCTATGTCCTAGAGTACCAAGCACAGTGCCTTGCTGTCAGTTGTTGTTTAAGAACTGTCCGTATAATCACACTGACAAAAAAAAAATAATAATAATTGTAAATCCTTAACAAACACTGACCTCCATTTGAGTTAGAATTAGATATGGAAACACAGTATTTTCATACAGAATCTTGGATAGGGCAGAGCCCTCTGATTGCCGCCAATTACCTACCTAGAAATAGCACCCAACAAGCAACAAGCTTTATACAGATATAACAAAAGAGTGTCCCTAGGAACTCAGGGAGAAGCTTGGACTACAGAATCAGCAATTCAACTGAGCGCAGCAAACAATAAATACACAAATAATGATATGAAAAACATGACACTTATGCTTCCAAACTTCCATTGTATTCATCTTCCATTGGTGAAAATGGGGCTAAATATACAAAATTATAGTCTGAGAACTATCAGAAAGAGAAACACAATTTCAGATAATGTGCATAGCACTGATAAGCACTATGACAGGCACTAAGGAAGGTAATATTATTTATGCTATATGGTCTCTGCCTTTTTATTACTAGAAATATTTACTTTATATAATTATTAAAACTTACTTTAACTTTTACATGTCCCTTTTGATTATATTTTGACATATAAGTATGAAGGATAAATTAGTCAGTTATCTCTTGGATAATCATACCACCTTCTTTCCCATCCATAAAAGTTTAACTTTTCTTATTTTTGCAACACTGGATAAAAGCAACCATTGGCTCCATAATTCAGCTGCAAGAATTGCACATTTTTTCTACAGAGCCAAGAAGGTTGCTGCAATTGGATGTTAAAATCTTAGCTAGCCAGAAGTATAACAAGTAAACAAATAAAATACTAACAATCATGAAATTCCAAAAATGGTCCTGCTGGTAAGAGACATTTTGCTGTTGAAATGTGTATGTGAAATTTGTAGAATATAGGGAAAGTTTTAAAACTTTGAGTAAAGCATAGAGCTTTACCGTGATTTACTTGGAATATGTTATTTCCAGCATATCAAACAGTAATTCAAATTTGTTAAGTAAATCTTTTGAGCTGATACAACACTTAGTTGACAATTCTTACAATTGAAAAATACTAAAATTTTAATATAAGTTTCACTTTGACTCTAAAACATGATTGTATGAAATTATGTTAAATTTGAAAACAACTCAAATAAAAATGTATAGCACTGGATGTGGAACTAAATCAATCATATTTAAGTAATGCTCAGTGGTTAATCAAGGACAAATTACTAGAGAAAAAAATTTCCCGATGTTTATGAGAGTCTACCAAAATACACTACAGTGAATTTAAACCTGAAAGATTTTCCAGGTCTTTAAAATTAATATAAATTAAAATATTCTGCATTCTCCAATATTACCATCTTCAGCCATTTTGGAAATGGAAGTCAACCCCACTGGTTTCTTTCTCTCTTCAGGTTCAGACACTTTGAGATTTTCTGTCACTTTAAAATCTAGCCAAAAAGGGAATGTCTACTGAATAAATTGAATATTTTCCTTTTCATCAGCACTCCCAGGGTTGCCGAGGAAAGAGGATAAAAGATATGAGGGATCAGGGCACCATAATAGTTTTTTCCCAGCACTTGCTGGGTTCCCAGCTCAGTGCCTGGACAGAGCCCTCCTTAGATAGACCCATGTCCAGGCCTTCCCTCCCCATCACCACAGGAGTTAGTGGCAACCAAGAGAGGCTTTTACTCCTTCCTTTTGGCTCTGATTCAGATTATAGATCCTTCAGCCAAGAACCTGAGAAGGCAGAATGAGATCAGGAAGCCTTCTTGGATCTCTGCCTTTCATGGATGGTGCCAGCTGGATTGCCCTACAGGGACAAACATGTCCTACGGAGGCCTTCAGTGGATGTGACTTGATTTAAGGCCATTGAAATTTCTTCTTGTAGTGTCTTCTAGGACAATTTAGTAAAGAAATATTTCCTGTGTATGGTTATGCTATTAGTGAGTTTGTACTTCATCTTGAATAGCATCTGCAGTCTCGTAAAATAGCACATGTGCTATAACTCACCAAATTACTGTGTCAGTGGGACAAATGTTTGCATTCCACATGCTAAAATACTAATTATTTCTAATTATATTCAAAAATTCAAGGCAAGCCCTTGAATAATGATTCTAAATTAGTTATCTTTTAATAACCATGGGAGAAATACTCTGACACAGTAGTCCTTTTCAAAGTTCAGCAAGTGATGTAACTTTGCTTTCTTATTTGGTAATCCTTAGGCTTTAAAGAAATTGGGCAGAGTGTTGTGAGACAGCTCAGTCACCTCCCATAATTATTTGACCAAAAGAAATGTTTTGGAAAGCCATACATCTTCCCAGGCAAAATCAAATGCCAAGTCACACTGTTCACATTTGCTAAGGAACTTTTGTCCTCAAAATATTTAACTTAATTATTTGGCATTAGTCAATCAATGGATGTCTATTCTGTACCTACCTTTTATACGACAAGCTTAGAGAAGTTTTTTTTTTCCTGTTTATAATAAAAATGTTTCAAACCCCTTACTTTCAGTTTGCAATATACACATGTGGAAGTTGAAAAATAGTAATGGAAATACTTTTAAATTAAAGCCCTTATTTTAGTCGTGCTATTTAAGGGCAGGAAAAAAATAGCATTAAGGGCTACATTAAAAGTAAACATATAAGAGTATCATGATGCTTTCTATGGAGGTGTGCCTCACCGTACAGATCTGTCTGATGTGAAATAAGATTGTTTAATTATGTTCTTCTTAGATATGCAAAGGAATCCACTTTAGCAGGGGTATCCAATATTTTGGCTTTCCTGGGCCACATTGGAAGAAGAAGAACTGTCTTGGGCCACACATAAAATATACTAACACTAATGATAGCTGATGAGCTAAAAAAAAAAAAAAAAAGAAAGAAAGAAAAAAGAAAAGAAAATCACAAAAAAACTCATAATGTTTTAAGAGAGTTTATAAATTTTTGTTGAGCTGCATTTAAAGCTGTCCTGGGCCACATGTGGCTCATGGGCCATGGGTTGGACAAGTTTGCTTTCAAGTTTCTCCAAATAAGAATCCCCCCTAAGTGAAGGTTACTTATCTGCAAGTTATTAGAAGACCATGTAAAAGAGTTTTATATCTACATTTGAATCATTTGTTAATATGCTTCTTTATACATTTAAAAGACTACATAAAACTAATAACTAATTATATAGGAAAAGTTACTAAGAAAAACATTGTGAATTTTGATAAATACCTTCTCTTTGAGCACTACGTCCCCTCCGCTCTTAGTATTCAATACTGACTATTTCTATATCTGCCACCAACTCTTAGTATTCAATACTGACTTTTTCCCTGGGTGATGGAGCTCAGTAGTAACCCATTATAGGGCTAGGAACTGGCAGTAAATGGTAAGTTCTCAGGGAGGGCTATTTGGAAACTGTAATCTGCGGACAGATGTCTTCAGAAAGGAGAATTTTAAGGTTTGAGTTGAATTCATAGCCAAAGCAGTAAATCACTGAAGTTATCAAACAAAAAAGCTGATCATGAGATTCTCAGAACCGACAGGCTGCTTGAAGGGGAAAGGGATCATGAGAAACAGTTGCTAGTTGACGAAAAACTACTGTCTCATCTGACGGAGGGTCTGTTGTGTTTTTCAGCAGTTAGGTGGGATTTGCTCAGAGTTGTTAGTTTTGGGGCTTCTAATGACTCCTTGCTTTCTCCTTTGCACAGGTGTGGTATTCCCTTACTTTCCACGACTGGGGCGCTACAATCTGAATTTTCACGAGGCTCAGCAGGCGTGTCTGGACCAGGATGCTGTGATCGCCTCCTTCGACCAGCTGTACGACGCCTGGCGGGGCGGGCTGGACTGGTGCAACGCCGGCTGGCTTAGTGACGGCTCTGTGCAATATCCCATCACAAAGCCCAGAGAGCCCTGTGGGGGCCAGAACACGGTGCCTGGAGTCAGGAACTACGGATTTTGGGATAAAGATAAAAGCAGATATGATGTTTTCTGTTTTACATCCAATTTCAATGGTAAGATAATAACTGTACTGCCTTCTTTCTTGTCTCAGAGACTACTCCATACTATAACACTACACTTGGCTTTTAATCTTATCTTCTTAGAAAAACAAATGAAAACAAGCTTTGAAGTTTTGCTCTAGTTTTAAAAGATATAAAAAGTTCTTGAGTGCCATAATTTTTAAATATCCACATAAGTCAAGCACAAGTACATATTCTCAGTACTCCTACATTTTATTTCATCCCATTTTTATATGAAATAGTTGAAACTGTTATGTGGTTTGAGGTCTGTTACCTGTTGTCAAAGATGATGCTGCCAGTGTGTGCCCTCCGTAGGATATGGTTCTCTCAAAGTAAGTGTGCCTTCATTATTACCCATGCTGTCCCTCTCACAATCACATATACACTTATTCATAGATGATCAACAGAACTCAGGACAAAGTGGGGAATAAGCAAGAAAAAGAAAATAGAATTAACTCTCAAGGTGAAAGCAGAAGGAAAGGTTGCAGCAGTGTTGATGACTGATTCATTTTATTCATACTCCTCTCAACCCTTCTCTTGCTCTGTTCAAAGCCAGCCACATAATTTGTGTGGCCCAGTGTAAAATGAAAATGTGGGCTGGGTGCAGTGGCTCACGCCTGTAATCCCAGCACTTTGGGAGGCCAAGGCAAGGGGACTACTTGGGACCAGGAGTTTGAGACCAGACATGGCATCATAGTGAGACCTCATCTCTAAAAGAAAAAATAAATAAATAAATAAATAAATAAACAAACAAACAAGGAAAGAAAATGTGGAGCTCCTTGTTCAAAAATGTTAAAAACTTTAAGATGGTGACAGCAAAGCATTAAACTAAATGCAGAGCCCTTCTCCATGTGGCGCCCTGTGTGAGGACACAGGTCACACACCTACAAAGCAAGCCCTGGCCCCATCATTTATATTTTAGGTCCCTGGTGATATGCTTTGGGAAAAATAGAAAGAGATTATAGGTCAGGGGTCAACAATCCTTTTCTTTTTTTTTTTAAGACAAGGTATCACCCTGTATGTCACCCAGACTGGAGTGCAGTGGCATGACCTGGGCTCACTGCAACCTCCACCTCCCTGGTTCCCAAGTGACTCTCCCTCCTCAGCCTCCTGAGTAGCTGGGACTATGGTGTGTGCCACCATGCCTAGCTAATTTTTGTTTTTTGGCTTTGTGGTTTGTTTTTTTGTTTTGTTTTGTTTTTTCGGAGACATGGGGTTTCACTATGTTGGCCAGGCTGGTCTCCAACTCCTGACCTCACACGATCAGCCAGCCTCAGCCTCCTAAAGTGCTGGGATTACAGACGTGAGCCACTGTGTCTGGCCAACAATCTTTTTCTATAAAGGGCCGTATCGTAAATATTTTTGGCTTTGCTGGCCATATGGTGTCTGCTGCAATGGCTCATTGTAAGTGTGTATGTTATAGCACAAAAACAGCCATCAAAATACTAAACCCAGATGGAGATGGCAGTATTCCAATAAAACTCCATTTACAAAAACAGGTAGGAGGCCAGTTTTTGACCCCTGAGCTATAGTTTGCTGAACTCTGGTATAGGTGATTGTACTTAACCTCTAGTTAATGTTCCAGTATAGTTTGCTGAACTCTGGTATAGGTGATTGTACTTAACCTCTGGTTAATGTTCCAGTGGCCACTACCCTTTCTCCAAATCACATCATCTCAGTCTAGAAAGAACTGGCAAGCATTAATTTATACTTCAGTAACCTATATCTAATGAGGGGCAGGGGAACATCATATTACAATCTCTAATCAGGTAAGAGAGGCTGATTAGATTCAACCAAAAACTAAGATGCATAAGAAAATCTTCAGTCCGTATGTATTTATCACTTTCAGTCAGTTGAAGTCATATTTTACACATTTTACACATATTTAATACATATTGAAGGAATCTCAGTAATTAACACTGTTCAATAAGTGATCGAGACTAATTTGTTTCTCTAGTGAAATCGAGAAATAGTTAGGTGTCAGGGTTTCAACAAATGGAAGTTGAAAAAACTAAACAAATTTGTCTTCTTTGCTAGCGAACCAACACAGACTAAGTTTACATTCTGAGTACGTATTATCTGTAGCAAGTGACTTCCTGTATTTTATGCATTTTCATACGTAGTCTTTGAATGAGAATAATGTCTAATTGATACCTGTAATGAAAAGGACTTGAGGGCTTTTGATTTTTTTTAAATGGACTTTTATGTCAGGAATGTGTTTTGATCCTTTCACATTCAAATTTTGCCTCTCCAGAAACTTGTGCTGGGGTTCAGTGTTGCTACAGCTAGAATTTAAATAGCCCTTGCTTTTAACATGGAATTCTGTCTTCTCTAGTGCCACAGAAGGGCTCTTTTAGTCACTAATTAGCTAACAGAAACTGTATCTGCCATTTCCCTTTTCTTTTTAAAGCTATAAAAGGGGCATGTCTGGACACATATTAAGGGGCAAGGGAAAAACTAATTTAATGGAAGTGACCTAGGGACACTACATTTAATTGACATTTCTATGTTTCAAAGCTTTACAAACATTGCTCTATATCCCCCTTCATTGAGAAACACTTCCGTCTTTGGTTCCTTCTATCTCTGTGTGGCTTCACTGAAGATCAGCCCATTGACTCTGTCTCCTTCTCTCTACAGGCCGTTTTTACTATCTGATCCACCCCACCAAACTGACCTATGATGAAGCGGTACAAGCTTGTCTCAATGATGGTGCTCAGATTGCAAAAGTGGGCCAGATATTTGCTGCCTGGAAACTTCTTGGATATGACCGCTGTGATGCGGGCTGGTTGGCGGATGGCAGCGTCCGCTACCCTATCTCTAGGCCAAGAAGGCGCTGCAGTCCTACTGAGGCTGCAGTGCGCTTCGTGGGTTTCCCAGATAAAAAGCATAAGCTGTATGGTGTCTACTGCTTCAGAGCATACAACTGAATGTGCCCCTAGAGCACATCAGTTTTAAAGTCATAAAGAACATGTGAAAGGTGTTTTTTTTTTCCAATATGAACTCATGCAAGTTACCAAAACTGTGATTACCCTTTTTTACTTACTGTAAAGAGTCATTTTCATAAAGATCAATTCATTGATTTGTTTTTTGTAAAGCTATCATTCAATATATATTATAAATTAATATAAACTTAAGGGAAGCTCTACGTAAGGAGACTTAGAGCCAAACTCTTTAAGCTGTATCATCCCAATAAAGTATCCTTTCATGAACGGGGCATGCAATAGCTTGAGAATTGCTAGGATTAAATTAAGGAAAGTAAAGCTACTCAGAGCAGCAGGTTTTACAAGCACAAACTTTACACATTTTTACAATTTTAAAATGCACTACAATAAACAAATTAGAGCAACAAATTTGAAATACAGGCTTCTTTACATAAACTGAGAGGTTATACAAAACTCAGTTTCACAAGGGAACAATCTATACCTTTCTAAAAGTTAATATTTCAAGTCTCCAATAGACAGAATATTTTACTCTTTAAAATCCTGCCTTTTTGACCAAAAAAAAAAAAAAATTCATATGAACTCCAATCCATAGTAACAAGCACAGTTAAAACTCCTTAATAATCCCATTTATATGAAGTATGACACATAAACAAGCAGATAATATTTAACCAATGAAAGACTTCTACCTTCTTATAATTAAAATTACACATGTCTGAGAGGAATTGTTTTATCTTTTGAGTGGCTTTACTGAGTTGTATTTAAATTCTAAGGGCCATTTGCTAAGCAGCATTTAGCATCTACTCAGGGCAGTTATATAGATAAACTGCTGGACAGAAAAATTGTAAAATTTAGCAGCTTGATTTTCTGTTAGCCTATGAAATGTTATTGTCCTATAAAAATAACTTTAAACTTATTTAATATTCCATATTTACATTATATGAAAATCAATTACATTATAAAAGGAATCCCTAATGCAGAAACAAAGACCCAACTTTCAAAATTCTTATTATTCCTATTTGTATATACACTAGAAAACCCAACTAGTGCCTGTGTTTGGGGGGAAAAGTCAACAGTGTAGTTCTAAACCTTATCCCAAATAGAAAATGTGGTTAATGATGTCACTTTCCTTGCTGGTCATCCTTGCTGGCTTAATCCTTGCTGGCTTAAATCAAATGCTGAAGCTGTCATCAAAGAGTTTACACTAAAATCTTCAGGGTGTTGAATAAATGGTTAAGTCCAGCTTCAAAACACAATTTTCCACATTAGCAGCTCCAATCTTAAATAAAGCTCTGTTTTCCTATATTTTTATGACTGCTGAGACCCCACAGGGACCAATATTTGTATTCAAATTACATTTCATGGTTTCCCATTGTTTCACAATGAATTCTAATAAATGGGATTTACTATAATAATCCAAGTATGACATAGCTGGTATGCTTTCATGAATGTTTTTATGTAGATTTTCCTCCCATGAACATGAGTAAATAAATCTGTTTCCTGAATGGATTGTGGTTGCATTTAAGGCTCTGTAATAATTCTAATAAATTTACTCTATAAAGATAGAGTTACGTGTGTGGAAGGTATAGAACAATTGGAAGTCCATGAAACCATAACTATAATCATATATTATTCAGACAAAATACTGTAATAAAAGTAGGTCCTTTCTTTGATCAAAAACATACCTGAAAATTTTCAGATGCTTTAATATTAAAAGATGACAATGTTATGCGTGCACATTTTTAAGTTAGGTTTGATATGCAAACTGTACAAAACTATAAATCCAAAGATTTTGTAAGGTTTAAACTCAAACACTGGTGGTATAAATAGAACTTACACTTCTAAATTAAAGAAGATACCTAAATGGTCTAGGGTAAGATGATATGTTATTTAAAGAGGGGACTTTCTCCCAAATAACAACTTTAACACCTCAAATATGGGGGCTAGCTCACTGGAAGAAGTCCATACTTGAACTGTTATTATGTATGTTCTGATAATTTTGTTGGAAATACAAGTAGAACAAATTTCTATTGAAGCAAGCATCTAATTTTCAGTTATGTCCGGAACTCTACCTTTATAATGTTAAATGTAGTAGTATTTCTTAACTTTTAAATACTTACTAGTATAGGAATTGGTGCTGATCAAAATCTCTGGAGTGACTGTTAGCTGATTAAAATCTATAGCAATTACACATCATTTTTCCATTCGTGTAAAAAACAAAAAAATCTTAACACAATGAATACTGCTGAGCAGAAATTTTGTCTTCTCATTTTGCTCAAAGGATCAGAATTTCCATGCCCTTTATACTCCTACTTGAATTAGTCTTTTTAATGTTCTTATTTTGCTGTTTTTCCACCAAATGTCTATTTTCCTACTTCATTACCCAAGATGTCTCATTGAGCATGTCTGAAAAAGAAAGGTTATTCTAATACAATTTCTAACAGAAAGTTTGGTACAACACTGGCTAATTCAGAAATCGCTCCTCAGACTTAGATTCCAAGAGTATCAAAGAGATTAGATGGGAGGCTGGGCTAGGAACCCTTGTTCTAATGTATTTGTCCATAATTAACACTGGTGACCGTGTAAGGAACAAAGTATATCTGCACATTTCACTGAGACATCTGCATTGGAAAACCCAAACAAAAAGAAGCAATTCAAATAAAAAGACAATATAAGAGTGAAAATAAGTTGTTCACATTAACACTGGAAGCCATCTTTAAATGAGTACTGCCATATTGTATCACAGTAATTTTAAGCCAAATATGGCATTTGTAAATTTAAACTTTCTCTCATGGAAAGGGGGCCGGTACCTGTTAAAGTGTTATTTTATGCAATAATATAGTCACTTTTTATTTTGGCAATTAGAAGTAGACTCAAAGGAGATTCCAATTTGGTTGCTGGCAGCCATTCTGGGTTTCTTGATTTTAGTACTCCAAAGAATATGGTGGTCTCATGGAGTAGCTGACCACTAAGGAAGGGAGGATTAAAAGGGAATCACTTATCAGTTTTTAGCATAGAATGCATTAAGAAATATCAATGGATAACTGACATCGTTTTGTTAAGAAGTTAACTATATCATAGCTCACTACTGCCAGAGCGGCAATGGATGTACGACGAAAGAGATGAAAAATACAAAAGTCATTAAGCCACCTGATTAAAAGAAAACCAATATTTAAAGGCATTTAATAGACATCAAGTATAAATTTGAGAAGAAGAATCAATCTGTATTACCAAAAAAAAAAAAAATGTTTTCATTTTCTGTAAGATACAATGAACTGGTACATTAAAAGTCAATTTTGTGTTACTGAAGTATCTTTTAATTCTTCTGAGTCGTAGAATCTTAGCTATTTTTCTTTGTGTCAAACTCTGTAAATACATTATTTCAAAAAAAAAAGGCATTTAATTCATTCTTGTTCTGATACATTTGACTTCAAATTGTAAATACGTACAATTTTCATTTCCTAGTACTCTTGCAAAGTCAAAAAAAAGAGCATATATATGATGTCGCTAAATCAACTATAGTATTATCCCAAAATATACTGACTTTTTTCTCTTTGTGTATGACTCAAAGCATAATTTATTTTGCCCACCAGTTCAGCAATCCCAGAAATCTATGGTGTTGTTGATTAGATTAACACATTTTAAATGCTTTATAACTTAATCATGAGTGCTGAATTAAAAGAAAGGTTTTTCTTTTCATACTTAAGTTCTTCTCTTTAGCACTTTACACTTCCAATAACAAGGAATATATTTTGCAATATTTCCATGCCTGCTCTGGATTTTCAACATAAAAAATAGTTTCTGGATTTTTCTGATATACAGAAATGAATTCTTGAGTGCAAGGATCTATTGCTGGTGCAATGACTTGAACAGAAACACACCTAAATGAGTTTGTCATTGACACTGACAATTTTAAGGTACATAAAAATGTACCTTAAAATTTTTCCCATACTTACTTGCAATACATTAATTGCCTTGGAGAAGAAAAAAGTCCAAGAATAATATGAAATTAAATCATTTACTTTCAGTGTTTCAGTTCTTACACAGATGGATGATATCTTCACCTTGCCAGCAATTTTTGTATATTATGGCCTGGTCTTATATGAAACTTGCTTGATACTAATATTGAAGGATCTTACAGAGTTTCATAATGTTTAAATAAAAAAGTAAACTATTGTGATGTCCTTACTTTCCTACAGAGTGACAGAGCTTAATATTATAATAAGACTACTCTTGTGCAGGATGGACCCTGTCTGTGATGGTAGATGTATAAGAGGAGTCATAAAAGCCCAGATTATTGGAGAATATGAGGAAGAAAATGAACTAAGAAGAAACTGACACCAGAAGTGTAAGAAGAAGATATTTCCTTTCCTATCTCTACTTCTTGAGCCCTCCATTTAGGATTATTTAGAGGCATGTCTTAAGATGGTTCTGTAGTCTTTGCTTCCCAGTAGGTGGTATATTCAGGAGGATAATAGCTTCATGCTTCAGCTATTAAAAGATGGCTCTTTAATTTAGTTGGTGTCTGACAGCAGCCTGAGCTCCATTTATTCAGGAGAGTACCCCCAGGGTAGAGAGAATGCTCTGATTTGCTATTACCTGACAATGAAGCTATGGGCTTTAACAACAAATGTAAGATTCTTGGAAAGAAATAGACTTCTAAGAATATTGTATCCTTGTATTTTTCTTTCAAAGCAAGGGACCCAATTGCCGGCTTTTCATCTGTTGGAAATATCTGGGTCTTTTAAAACATTATTTGAAAAAAATATTTCTTCGATTTTAATCAATGAAAATTCTGCCTGCCAAAATTCATATACATGCAGAGAGCAAGGAAAGGTAAAATACAAGTGAGTTTGAGATTTTAGAGACTATGAAAGGTCCTTCTTTGAAGATGCTGAGATTCTTGCATGTGAATCTAAAAACAAAACCATTTATTATTCTAATAAATAAACATGTTCGTGTGTAATGATTGCCGCAAGCCCAGGGAAAAGATAAATAATGTCCTTCATGGTTCTTCCTGTGCTCAGAGTTCTGCCAAATTGAACATCCTTTCTCTATGGGAAGATGCTTGCTCCTACGATGAGAGCCAAACTTCAAGTGGCTGAGAAGCAAATTCTGCTATTCTAATAGAATGCCTTTGAAGAGCCAAACTTTCAGTTCAGTGTACATGAACATTCAGGAATCTGTTAAAGCAATTGTACTCAGCATATTGGAATCACTTGGGAATCTGCAGAAAAATGAGGTCTGAGTCCCTCCCCCACAGATTATGGTCAATGGTGTAAAGTGGAGATCAGGATTTTTAACCCCCATGCCCCATTCTAACGTGATTCTAACATGCAGCCAGGGGTGAGAACCACTGGATTTAACTATTTTAGGGTCACAAAACAAAGCCATTCCACAGGTATATAATTAGGTTGATATTTATGACTCACAATTTAAAATAATTTAAAAACTCTCTAATTGGTTTAAATTTTATTGAACTTAGAATATTCTTCAAGCATAAGTATTTAATTGCTTTGATTTGCCTTCTTTTCCAGTGATAGTTCCGATTACATTAGCAAATATATGTCAAATAAATTATGTGCCTACCCTATTATTGTTACTCCTTCAATTAAAACTATTTTAAACCATTTATATTATCAAACCCTTTCCCATCTAAAGTACTGAAATGTAAAGGGTATGGCAATAATCATGCAAAATATTTTGGAATAAGAATTTGAACTCCACATTGAAGTCAATGACTTCTGAGATTTCAATTATATCTCAGAGAAAAAGATGTGAATTCACTGTGAGGTTTCCATTACCAACACTGACACTCAGGCAAACAAAAGCAACACAATTCTAGCTAGGTAGAAGAATGGGTGGGAGTGTGGAATGGAGAGGAAGACAGAGAGAGAGGGTAGAAGGAGGAGAGAGGAGAGAGAATTCTACCCTTTTCCTCACTAATAATATATGATTTGATTAAATTAGTTTACCAAATACCAGAGACAACTCTTTACTTATTAAAACTCTAATACCATGTGTTACGTAGATAATCAAAAGCATATTTATTTTATGGCATAATGAAGCCATGCATTACTTGTTACTTATCGGCAACTTATTCATAATGTTAAAGATATTGGACTGTTTATAATTGGAAGACACAGTTCAATAGAGTGGTTCCAAGCATAGACACTAGAGTGATAGTACCGTAGTTCAAATTTAGCCCTGCCACCTAGTATTTCTGGGTAAATCATTTAACATTTCTTGGCCTTGATTTCTCCATCTAAAAGTAGACATATTAATATTA
The DNA here is from genome assembly GCF_037993035.2 of Macaca fascicularis. Classification (NCBI taxonomy): domain Eukaryota; kingdom Metazoa; phylum Chordata; class Mammalia; order Primates; family Cercopithecidae; genus Macaca; species Macaca fascicularis. Next base: position 87,570,876 of record NC_088380.1, on the reverse strand, counting down.
ATGATATCATTAATGCTTGCCTGATACTGTTATAAAATTTGAATGAGTTAATATATTGTGGTAATAGCTAACACAATACCACATTTGCGCTATTTTATGTATGCCATTTATTTAATCCACTTAATACCCTGTAAGACAGATATCATTGCCTTAGTTTTCAAAATGAAGAAATGAAGGCCCAGTCAGGATAAATGATTTGCCCAAGTTCACATGGCTTCTCTTAATAGCAAAGTGAAGACTTAAGCAGAAGTTTCAAGGAAACGCCCTCTTAACCATTGTATCATACTTAACCTCATGGGAAAACATGGAACGGTTCCTGGCACACAATAAGCACTCTGTAAATATTAGCTGTTATTATGTTATAATCTATATATAGGTTTACAAGTCAGATCGAAAAACAGTCCTCAGTTTTCTCATTCTAACAAAGGGGATCAAAATACATTATAAGGTTTATTTTCTAATAAATAAATAAGATTATTTAAAGATAGAAACTTCATTGTCACTTATCATTACATACTACCTCAAAATATGTTCATTGTTTTTTATACTCTTTAAATCTTTAATATATAATTACTGCAATTTTTGTTTGCATATGTCCTTGGTCAATAAACCAAATTATAAGTTTCTAAAAGCATAGACTACATAATGTTATTTTAATAATCCTTCAACCTCACTGCAAGGGCTAGCATAGTGCTATCAATGTAGTTTGACAATTTGTATTTCCTTGTAACTGAATACATATTTATAGAAAAAATATTGAAAAAATCAGATAAGCACAAAAAGAAAATGAAAATTTATTATAATTCATAATCCAAATATCTAGGGGACAAAATGACACAAATTTTGTTTTAAAATATCATATTTATCATTATGTATGTGAATAAATTATAGTTCTTAATCAAAATTAGATCATCATACCCAGAGTTTTAGGAATATCACTTATAGTTTTCTTAAAGACATAGTTTTATATATTTCATATTTTCCAGGATTGATTAATTAATTTAGCGAGTGTTTAAACTGACCTGTGGGGATGGTATAGCTATTGGAGTCTGCTATAACTCACCCTGATACAGGTGAGAGATATGAACAGTAAAATTCAATAATAAACTTCTTTAAATGTTGGATGATCCCACTAGGAGGGTTAGCCTAATAACTCCTTCAGCCATGCTCTAGATTCCTGAATTCTGTGGCTCTCTAACAGAGCACAGAGACACAAGTTAAGGCCCAGCATTTGTGCCAGGGGACTAGGGCCTGCCTTCTTCCTACTCTAGTTTTAGAGCACACAAAGAAAAGACACGTAGCTAAAGACACAGAGGCTTCAGACAAGCATACTTCTGTGCAAAAGAAATAAAGTCCTATTTTGTATCTTTTCCACTGGGAAGACTAATCTAAAGAAAGGGTAATAAGCAAGTATCTTACCAAATTAAAAAGGATAAATATTAATTAGAGAGGTGCACTAAAAATATAACAACACTTAGTTGTCATCAAAAAATATAGAAAACTGATGAAGTATGACAAATTCATTCAGAGCTGACTTCATTCTAAGGGTCAGAGAATAAATTTCAGACATCAGCGTTTTGACGTTTTGGTGGGAGAGCACTGTTCAGGATGTACTCTGGAAACTTGAAAACTCTTGGGCAGGTAAGCAGCCTAACAGTGACTAGAGACTGCAGCCTAATGCTGTAGAAAGTCCATGGAGAAAAGCTATCTCTATGACAGCTGCTTTACAGAAATGCCTACCTCGTATTAATGTAAGGGCAGAAAGGTGTAATAGCTTCTCTGCCCATCATAAGGATCACGGCTGACACTCCTATAACAAAATGCAAGTTAACAAGGGAATAGCATAACGTTATAAATGTATTTCATCTAAGTTTTATGTGACATGGGAGCTTTCAGAAATAAAGACCCAAAGACCCAAGGGAAACTTATCATATGCTTAGGTTTGATAAAAAACAGATAACCGTATAGAAATGTGATTGGACAGAGAGTATGATCTAATGGTAATAGATCGAGGCTGGAAACCCACAAGGCCTGTCTATGCAGATTCTTCTGGCTGTGAAGCTTTCCTTCCTTCTGGGAATGGGGCAGGACCCGGCTGGAATGACACTGTTGAAGGAGAAGGCAGAGAGTGACCTTTTGAGGTTTTATGGTTTGCTTTAGGGAAGAGGAAGATGAATTCCAGTTTCTATTACTCACTTCAAGTGAGAAAGAGGGACAGGAGACAGGAGGGCAGAAGGTCAGAGAGAGACTTTGCTTCTGAGGCTGTTTCTGAGGCCTTCTAATCTCCTTTAGTTCAAAGTACTTAGCATACCAAAGAGTCATACTTTGGCTTATCATTTTCTGTAATATTAGCTAAAGAACCCTTCACAAGACAGTTTTGACATGTAATATAAATAAATTCCCTCCAATTTTGTTTGGAATAATGCGAAGATAAATGGAACACTGGAAATATAATTAAAGCTTATTCCTTTAAATATTTAAAGAGAGGTAAATATTTAATGGTGTTTTACATATAGAAGCCTTAAAGAAGCCCAGAATTTATAAGTATACACTTTTGATGTGAGGCTCTGAAAGACTCCATTCTAAAGCAAATAATCAAAATAGCAATTTTAAAATATGCTTTGTCCCATGAAGTACTATGAAACATAAAAAAAGGATGAGTTCATGTCCTTTGCAGGGACATGGATGACGCTGGAAACCATCATTCTCAGCAAACTAACACAAGAAAAAAAAACAAACACTGCATGTTCTTACTCATAAGTGGGAGTTGAACAATGAGAACACATGGACACAAAGAGGAGAACATCACACACTGGGGCCTGTCGGGGGTGGAGGGCTATGGGAGGGATACTATTGGGAGAAATATCTAATGTAGATGATGGGTTGATGGGTGCAGCAAACCACCATGACACGTGTATACCTATGTAACAAACCTGCACGTTCTGCACATGTATCCCAGAACTTAAAGTATAATAAATAAATAAATAGGTAAATAAATAAATAAAATACGTGCTGTCTGTATGATGTCTACTATGCACAATCGATTAATATGCCTGAGGGTCGGGCACGGTGGCTCACACCTGTAATTCTAGCACTTCAGGAGGCCAGGTGGACAGGTTGCCTGAGCTCAGGAGTTCAAGACAAGCCTAGGCAACATGGCAAAACCCCATCTGTACTACAAATACAAAATATTAGCCGGATGTGGTTGTATGTGCCTATAATCCCAGCTACTCAGGAGGCTGAGGCATGAGAAACGCTTGAACCCAGAAGGTGGAGGTTGCAGTGAACCAAGATTGTGCCACTGCACTCCAGCCTGGATGACAGAGCGAGACTCTGTCTCAAAATAATAATAATAATAATAATAACAACGATGATGATAATAATAATATGCCTGAAAGGAAATTCATTCAATACATCCATCAAATATATTTCCCTCCTACTTCTAAAGTTTCCACCGCAAAGATGTATTCCAAAACAATTATCGAACAAATAAATGTACTGCAATACTAGTACGTTCTCATTGCAGCCTAACAATATTTTTTTTTAATTGAGGGAAAATATTCCAGATTTGACTCTGTAATTTCTTCCCTTCCACACCATTTTCTATTCCAGTTCTGCCACTGTAAAAGCCAGTCTGGATGTCACTTGAGGAGGGCCTGAATCATCCATCATCACTGCTTCTCAAAGGAGAGCCATGGACATTTTGGATAAAATGATTCTTTACCATCTGAGACTATCTTAGCTTTTAAGACACTTTAACATCCCTCATTCCTCCAGTAGCTCATTGCCAGTGATAACCGAATTCCAATCATTGTGACAACTCAAAACACAAGACACACATTTCTCTACATCCCCAAGATAGCAAATAGTACTGTTCTAGAGAACTGGCTGAGTTTTTTGTTATAAAGTGAATGATCAGATAGAAGGGGACTAAAGAAGCTATACTGCACCCCAGTGGAGCTTTATTACATTGCTATGAGGTGGCCACAACCAAGTTCCGGCCTTAATGTCACCAGAGCCAGATAAGCACGCTCCTTCCTAAGCCAACCACCCACTATGGGCTCCATCAAGGTTGAGCTTCTCCAGGAAGTGCCTAGGTATTTCAGCTACCCTAATTTCTTATTTATTAGCAGTTCTTTTACCAGTGCCAGAGATTCAGAGAAAAACTAGCTCATCTCAGCATTTACCTCATTGGTTAAGCTTATTTGCTGATTAAACTCATTAGTGTGTGTAAGTGCTTCTAAGAGTGCTTGGCAGATAGTAAGGGTTTGATAATGTTATTTTCATCAGCAATCATCAATTATTATCATCATCTTCTTCATCATTATCACCTTCATTATTTGTGATTGCCTTTGCCATCACAGGACATCAGATAGCAATTTTGTATACAGTGTACCACATAGCAATTTTTGCCTAAGCCTGGAAGCTTATAATAAGTATATCATGCTCTGCACAAAGCAAGTTATTTCTTCTTCAATAAGGTGATCAACTTAAAACTTAAATAGTTCCTGCTCAGCAGCCAAAATTTGAGCCATGGTAAGTTCACAAACATTTATTGAGTTGCAAAACAAAATATAATGTAAATTTCAAGGTACACATACTCCTTTGGAAATTTTCTGTTGGCTAGATTCAAGTTTTTCAATATATAAGACCAGTAACATTTGAACTGAAAATATTTTCTTCCTACCTTAGCAAATCTTCTTGTAGTAAGTGAAGCTTTTTTTCATTGATTTAAGATCCTCCCTCTAGGATTCAAAATTAGAGTCAATATCTCAAAATTATTCACTCTCAATTACATACTTGAAAAGTTTGAATTATCTTTAAATGATAATCCTGGAACACAGCATGTGGCCTGTGTTGGTACAGTCTGCAGTTCCTTAGCGAAGGTAAATGCAGTTTAGGTAATTAATGAGGTGGGGGGAAGGTTCTTACCAATGATTTTAACAAGATCTAAAATTGGTGTTTGCCAGACGTACTACTATAAACTGAACGTCAGCTGTGTTCTGGCATAGAACTTGGTGACTTGCATTTTGATACATGACATCTCTGGCACAGAAATGTTACTGGAAAGGGGTCTTTATCCAGACCCCAAAAGAAGGTTTTTGGATCTCTCACAAGAAATAATTCAAGATGAATCCATAGAGTAAAGTGAAAGCAAGTAAAGGAATAAAAGAGAGAAAGGAATAAAAGAATGGCTACTCCATAGGCATGGCGGAGCAGCCCTGAGGGCTGCTGGTTGCCCATTTTTGTGTTTTTTTCTTGATTATATGCTAAACAAGGGGTAGATTATTCATGCCTCCCCTTTTTAGACCACATAGGGTAACTTCCTGATATTGCCATGGCACATGTATGCTGTCATGGCGCTAGTGGGAGTGTAGCCCTTAGGACCACCAGAGATCAGTCTTGTTGCCATCTTGGTTCTGGTAGGTTTTGTCCAGCTGCTTTACTGCAACCTGTTTTATCAGCAAGGATACAAGTCTTTATGACCTGTATCTTGTGCCGACCTCCTATCTCATCCTGTGACTGAGAATGCCTAACTGTCTGGGAATGCAGCCCAGTAGGTCTCAGCCTTATTTTCTCCAACTCCTATTCAAGATGGAGTTGTTCTGGTTCAAACGCCTTTGACAGAAACATCACAATTTTCTTGAGATGAAATATTGTACACAGTTTTCTATTTCCTTCATAGCTCCAGCAGCATGTGCTCTCATTTACACTATTCACTGTATACCTTCCATCAAGTTTGCAGCTTGATAGCTGAAGAGGTGTGTCTGATGTAATTGTGAAAATAATTCCACAAACAAAAATTAGGTTTGTTACTTTGTCGTCTCCAGACTAATCATGAATGACCTTGCGTTTCCTTTATAGGAGTTTCCTTTGCATAAGGAACTTAACTACTGTTTCCCTGCAAACTGGCAAATGAGAAAGATTACACACAATGCAATTCTTGTTTTTGATTCTGTTTTTGATTCTTGTTTTTGATTCTGTTTTTGTTGAAACCTTGGAGCAGAAGACACTTTGGATAAATTTATAATATATTTTACAGGTGGGAGAGTTTTTATTCAATTATTAACAAATATTTGCATCCTTTTAGTTATCTCTGAAGAAAATAAAATATCACAGAGCATAAGGCTCAAAATAAATCTATTAATTGGTCTTTTGTAAGTATCTGTGCATAGTTTGGGTTACCACATTTTACATCCCAATTTAACAGTCATTCAAGTTCAAATTATTTTTGGTTGCAAATATGTTCAGGACTCCTGGGGAGTTTGTGACTGAACCAGATGGCTGGCAAATATGCAGAGTTCCACCTAATCTAACATTTTTATCTTAAAATAATTGAGCTTCTCCTCTTCATGTAGCCTTCAATAGAAAGCAAATTGTGTAAGGAGAAAATATTATTGACGCTTGTTCAGGTTTTATTGGGTGATTTAATATGAGTTAACCTTGGTAAATATGGGAAGAAATTGGGATCATAAGATAAATTTCCAAGACCACAACTTGTCCCTAGCATTCTAAAGAAATGGTTGCTAAGTGGAAATGAGTGTAACCTGTTTTAGTGGAACCTGCGAAGGCACACAGATTTTAAAACAGACCAATACTTCAGACCAGCTTTGACTGAAATATTTCCTAATGGGTCTAGTTAAGTGATGTTACATATTTTAGCAGTTCTCAAATTATGTTCTGCCAACTCACAAAGAGCAAACAATACAGCAATTCACATTGTGGTAGAATAATATTTTGAATTATCAGTTTGTGTCTTTTCTACCAAATACCGGTTTTGTTCACTCACATCTTGAGGGCTTCCTCTCCCAAGTTTTTAAAGGCAGATGCAAGTCACCCATGCAGAGCCTATGAAGGAAAGCTAAAATATTCAATTCTTCAGCAGCCTTCAGCAGCCTTCCAGTCTAACAGGAGGAGATTCAGATGCATGCTTGCAGAGGGAATTCACTGCTCTCCAGGACTAGAAAAATGATGCACTGAGTGAGAGGGGAGAGAACAGGGAGCTGCCATGTGAACAGAAGAGTGGATGAGAAAGAAATAGAAAGACTCTAAGTAGTCCCTATCAGTGTTAGGAAGTGGTTTGTGCGCTGAATCAGTACAGATTTGATGCCCTGTCAGGAGCACCAATTGCCAGCATTCAGCCCACTGCCTGTTCATCAACCATCCACCATGGTTTGTACCAAAAGACTCTGCCCAGCCCTTTACCCGACCTATCCAGAACAGAGGAGACTTGTGTGCCTTGCAGGAGAGGAGGAAAGCCCCTTCTGAATTGTGAGGGAGCACACAGACCCTGTTTTACTCTCTTTCTCAGCATACATATGTAGTTAAAAACAAACAACAAAATACACAAATAAGGGAGGCTCAAAATGTGATGAATACAGTTATTGGCTGCAAATGATGTCTACCTTGGCACTTATGGACTACAGCATAAATTTGGTTTTGTTTTTCTTTACAAGTTCTATGAAATCCAGTTCAATTCAGTAAGCACTGTTTGAGTTTCTCCTATATGCCAAATGCTAAGGACACTGCTACAGCTGTGACACAGGGAGAAAACCACTGCTGCAAATTGCAGCTGGCTCTCAATATTCATGAAAATTAGTGACTAGAAACCGTAGCAGTGCATAAAAATCTCAATGTTGCCAAATGGTCCTTGCCAACAGAAAGTCAAAGAATCAGAAAAATGACTTTCTCCATATTTTCATCTTTTGAATCTTTTCAGTGGAACTTAAATTATATAGCAAAACATCATGGCAAGGAAGACTTGGAAATGTACCTTTAAAAAATTCTTTTCTAGTTTTCAATACACAGGAAGGCAACACAGGTGATTAAAATCAATATTGACTGCCAAACCACCAGAGCCAAAGCAAGCCTCCCTTTTGACTACTCAACATAGATGTATACTCTTCTATGTATACTTGAGCTTCTAAACAACGACAAATAGGATCAACAACATGCTCCCACCAATATCATGCAAACAAATATGCACTCATTATGCTGCCGCTTCTTTCTGTTTCCCTATCTTTTGCTGGTCAGAATTCACCATTTGAGGCCTTAACTCCCCCACACTTCCAAGTTGTGCTACTTAGTGCCTCTGGGCAGTCACTGGGGAGCCAGATATCATGCTCCAAAGCAGGTTGCTTCAATTTAGTTTGAACATGATGGGAAAAGTAGGCTTCCCCTTTGCCCTCATTCAAGGAAGGGAAAGCATGCAGGAGTTGAGATGAGACAATGGTAGTGATGACCAGACTGGAGCATTCCATTGAGCAAACAAGTGGGATGGGTGGGGCCAAGAAAATCTGAGGAAGTATGAAAACTGGATACAACCCAATGACCCGTTCCAGTGAGGATGAGTTGCTTCCCCCTCCATAATGGAACCAGGTTGCTGGTTGGTTCTAACAGCTTATAGTTTCTTATTAGCCGCTCAGTATTTCTCTCCACTGTTGACAGACTTAAATTCACAGTGATGATAGCCAGGCTAGGATTGGTGAAAGTCCAGATTGTTGAACCCAGCATAATCTCCATTCTTGCCACCATGACCTCTTTGTTGATAAGTCATTGATCAGGCACCAGAATAGTAGTGGGGAGAAGCTAAATAATCTGAGTAGAAAGGCCCATCCTATCCACCTGGTTATTAAAAGCCTCCTTTGCAGTGAGTTTACTTTGGTGAGATTCCCATGAACCACTTCTGAGAGGTTTATTCATTTACTGATTTCCAAGATTCAGGGGCTATCTGGCCCTTGACTATCTTGATCTATTCTTAGCCACTACCCATAAAGCGGTGTATGTTTATATGTCTGTTTATATTATCTTCCAGCAAAAAGGAACACCAGAAAGATACATGGATGAACATTTGCCCACTGAAAGGATTTCTTTTCCCTTCTCTGCTTGGGAGCCACTCTTGAATGGTACTATAATACCATGACAGTCCACTTCTGTCTATTTCTGGTACAATCACCTATAAAACAGACAAATATTTTCTTCCTTAATAAATGTGTCACAAACATTGACTGAGGCAAGGGTGGTAATGCCAAACAAATGGGTACACTGGGTGGTTGAGCCATCTACTTGCATAACTTCTTCATGCCTTTAAGACCTGTCTAAGCCCAATTTCCTATATACTCCTTTCATTTGATGATGGCTTGATCCAATTCTATCATTTTCTGAATCAGAAACATGCAGTTCATGAAGAGTATTTCAAGCCACATAGATATTTTCTATTTATTAGTTATGAGTTCAGTCTCTACCAGGACTCTAAACTTTATAGTTTTTTTGTTTTGGTTTGTTTTGTTTTGTTCTGTTTTTTTGTTTTTGTTTTGAGACAGAGTCCCGCTCTTTCGCCCGGGCTGGAGTGCAGTGGCGCATTCTCGGCTCACTGCAAGCTCCGCATCCCGGGTTCATGCCATTCTCCTGCCTCAGCCTCCCGAGTAGCTGGGATCACAGGTACCCACCACCACGCCCAGCTAATTTGTTTTCATGTTTTTTAGTAGAGACGGGGTTTCACCATGTTAGCCAGGATGGTCTCGATCTCCTGACCTCGTGATCTGCCCATCTTGGCCTCCCAAAGTGCTGGGACTACAGGCTTGAGCCACCGCGCCCGGCCAAAACTTTATAGTTTTATGTACTTCTCATTAAGTGAATTGGAGCAATGCACCCAAATGTGGGATATGTTGCTCCCATATGCTGTGCCCCTTTCTTAATAATAAGGAATCTAAGGTATAAGAACTCATGTTTCACTTTAGAGAGACTATCTTTTCATTCCCTGGCCACTGGACTATCCTGCAACTCCGTTTCAGTGGCAGGTATCTGAAGTTTTATGTGATTATATTTCACCCTCTGCTATGTAAATGTCTTACCAAGGGGTCTAGGATGTCCGTTACTCTCTGGCTTACCCTGAATGTCAATAATGTCCTAGGAAGATGCCTCGTGTTATGGAGAGGTGATCAATGTCTCTGTGGAATGAAATATGACACAGACCCAGACTATTTGATGTAGCCCTGATGTAAAACAATGAAGATGCACAGTCTTAGTCAAAAAAAAGAAAACTGCTCTGGCAAGCTCAGGTTAAATAAATTGGTGGGAAGCGTTGCTTACTTGATAAGTGCTTATCAGGTGCAGGGTTCTATTGATTATTCCAGTGAAGAAAGTTGAAACGTCAGCTGCATCTGAAGTCATTTATTTTATTAAGCTTACGATAATGCGCGGTTACTTAACAGAATCATCTGTGAGCTTAATGAGCTAAACAGGTGAGTTAAATGGTAATGTGATAGAACTCACCATCCCTAAATCCATCATACCTGGAGTTTCCTCTGGAAAGCTCCAGCTGTTATGTTTTTTGTCCTTACCTAATATATCTACAGAGCATGCCCACTTTAAGCCTTGGATCTCATCTTTTTCCACTACTTGCCTCAGCAGTTCTGACACTTATACTTTACTTCGTGTGGGCCATTATTTTTTCCAAACTTGTAAGAGCTGTCGTTAGAGAGTGCTGACAGTATCTTCCAGGTCATTGTCAAGGTGTTGAATCTTGTATCACAAGAGGCTGTTCCCATATTGAAAAAACTGTCTCTTACCCAACTTCACACTCTACTCTCCTGATACAGCATGCTCAAAATCCTGCCCAATTAATCAGGTCCCAACTCCTACTGGTATATGTCAGCTAAGTCCTATAGCTTCTTCCGGGCACAGAGCCTTTCGTTCCCTAGTACACCCAGCACTTTCCTAGCCAGGTTATGTTGTGACTCAACTCTGGCAATTGATCCAATTTCCACTAGCAGAGGTAGAATTGATGAAAGTACATCATTTCATCAAACTCCACTCTCAAGACCCCATACTTTTCCTGTAGTGGCCCAGACTTTGACACACAGACTTGCTGGGGGTAGACTTTCAACATACCTTCTCTGAAGCTTTGCTACTCTTCTAATTAAGTCCTGAGCCTGAGCCTTAGCTTTTTCTGCCGTACAGTAACAGAAGTGAAAGTTTCTTTATGTGCTTCCAAGGACATCTCCTGAATTTCACAATTTACTTTTGACTGATGAGTAATTACCTTCAGTTTTTGTTTGTCTTTCTCTAATTCATCAATGGCCCCCAGCAGCAGCCATCTCTTTTCATGGCCCTTATCATTACAATTTCTCTCTGAACCTGAAACACCTAGAAATTGTACCCACCAGTGCATTTCCTTCACCAAAATCCATCCCAATTCACCACAAATGAAAGTCAACAATGCCAGTATGACAAAAAGGTCAAGGTACCACCAGGCTTGGTGTCTGGTAAGAGCCCAGTCTCTGTTTCCAAAATGGTGCCTTGAACATTGTGTCCTTGGAAGGGGAGGAACACTGTTCCTCACATGGCAGAAAAGCAGAAGGGGGTGAACCCACTCCTAAATGTCTTTTTGTTGTGGCATTAATACATTCATGAAGGCAGAGTCCTCATGACCTACACACTTCCCATTAGGCTCTACCTCCCAATGCTGTTGCATTGATGATTAAGTTTCAAGCACAGTAGTTTTGGATGAGATGAACATTCAAGTCATAGTACTGGCTTCTTTCACTTAGCATATCCACAAGGTTCATCCCAGTTGTAGTATATGTCAGATTTTCCTTTCTTCTTAAGGCTGAATAGTATTTTATTGTGTGGCTCTACCATACTTTGCTTATTCATTCATCTGTTGATGAACACTTGGGTTGCTTCTACATTTTAGCTATTGTGACTAATGTTCCTATGAATATGAGTGTACACATATCTTTTTGAGACCCTGCTTTAATTCTTTTGGGTAAATACTCAGAAGAGGAACGGCTGGGATAATCCAGCTGAAATGGAATGGCAATTCCTTTTTTTGTTTTTGAGACAGAGTTTTGCTCTTGTTGCCCAGGCTGGAGTACAATGGTGCAATCTTGGCTCACTCTAACCTCTGCCTCCTGGGTTCAAGCAATTCTCCTGCCTCAGCCTCCTGAGGAGCAGGGATTACAGATACCCAGAACCACACCCAGCTAATTTTTGTATTTTCAGTAGAGATGGGGCAGGCTGGTCTTGAACTCCTCACCTCAGGTGATCTACCTGCCTTGGTCTCCCAAAGTGCTGGGAGGCAATTGCATTTTTTAATTTTTTGAGGACCTGCCATACTGTTTTCCGTGGCAGCTATACCATTTTACATTCCCACCAACCATGCACAAGGGTTCCAATTTCTCTACTTCTTCATCAACACTTGATATTTTCTTTTTTTTTTTTTTTTTTCATAGTAACCATCCTAATGAGTGGGAGGTGGTGTCTACCTTTTGGTTTTTTGATTACATTAATTGTCAAAATCTTGCAGGTCTTTTTGTCATCATTATCCTCTCAAGTCACATTTTGTATGTCTTCCTGGGTCTTGCTGGAACCTGACTCTAGATATAGAGTTGTGTAGAGGAGAAAAGTAGAATCTTTTCTCACCTGTCCAATGCAAGGTTCATGGCTGACACTCCTATAACAAAAGACAGATTAACAAGAGAATAGCATAACAAATCTATTTAATCAAAGTTTTATGTGACAAGAAAGCCTATAGAAATGAAAACCCGAAGACCCAGGTAAAATTATTTTTATGTGTCAGTTTGATAAAGAACAGACATTCTTCTATAAGTATGATTAGACAAAAAGGGGATATGATCTAATGGTAAGAAATTGGGAGACCCTAGTCAGACTCTTCTTTGCCTTTCTACGTAACATGCCTATCCTCTAGGTATAGGGCAGGACACCTGTCAGGAGGGAAGAGATAGGAGAAGGTTAGGGAAACCTTTCTGCTTCTTCATTTTCTCAGTTTCCTTCAGCTTAAAATTCTTAGTATGTCAAGATGCCATATTTGCGGGTAGGGCTTCCTATACCCCATCATTTGGAAGCAATGAGAGATAGCAAGGGTAGGCCATGAGAAAAGTCAGCACCGCCTTTGCAGTGTAACCATTTCAGATGTTTTGGTTTCAGATTACCAGGCAAGCAGGACCAGCTTCATGCATCAAGAAAGGAGATGCTGCTGCTGCTGCTGCTGCTGCTGCTGCTGCTGGCAGAGGAGGTGCTGTGGGGACTGGGTTTGGGACACTCAGTATCATCCAAGCTGATATAAATGTTTTCTTCCAATCCCATTTTCCTCCTTCTCAGCCACAGAAGAGACCCAGTAAATCAGTAAATTCAAATTTTTTAATCATCAGCAACTCCCAGGTCTTATTTTAGGTATAACAGCCCTGTGGTTATCAGCAGTAAAAAAATTTATTTTAAGATAATTCCTATCCCCTGACCATGCCTTGAGTCAAACATTAAAAATTATGGTTTATAAATTTTTTTCTCTGCAGCCCTGCAGAGAAATCAGAAGCAGTCAGCCCTGTATCATCATTCCTGTTATAAGGAATACTATACAATTACTGTAGTAATATCAAAGGAGCACGTCTGCACCATCACTGCTCAGAAATGTAATGCCCAAATGAGGACTTTTGTGATTTCTACAGAGTTAATTTACCTTCATAATTTCTTTTATAGGTCAAATGACTGGTTTTTCTAGATTCTGAAACACATAAGCCATGATAATAAAATACCTTAAATTTTAACAGCTCTTTTTTATGCATTCTCGTCAAACAAAAATATAAAACTATGCATTTACACAAACAGCTTCAGGGAATAACTATTAATACCTTAAAGAAACAAGTATTTTAAGTAAACAATTTCTCTATCAACATTGATGAGAAACTTAGTTTTTTTTACGTATATACATTTTTTAAAGTGTTGAGAACAGGAATACTTCCTGAAATTACAAATTACATTATAAAATTTAGTATTGACAACAACATCATGATAATATAGGACTGCTGCTCCTGTGTGAAATGCTGAAAAAAATGAGCTTCTAAGGTTAACACTAATAGATACAAAACAAATTTGCTCAAGCAACTCAAGATTAGGCTAAAAAGAAGAGAAAACAATTTTTAAAAACCTGATATGTGCCAAGATGTATCGATTTAATTGCTTTTAAAAATGTGACTACTTGGATAATTTTTATTTATTAGATTTTACCTTTAAAACTCTTTTCTAGAGACAGGGTCTCACTCTGTTGCCCAGACTGTAATGAAATGCAGTGGCTCAATCATAACTCACTGCAGCCTCAAACTCAAATTCCTAGGCTCAAAGGATTCTTCCACCTCAGTCTCCCAAGTAGCTTGGATTACAGGCATGAGCCACAATGCCCAGCTTTATACCATCTTTATATAAAAAGTGTTTAGCATTGAGTGCCACACACCAACTGTCTAATTGATCTTTTTGAACTAACACTGACCTAGTCTTTGTCTTTAGGAGAAAAACATTTCTAAATAAGCTAATAGGGTTCTTCTACAAGGCAGTAGTTTTGATTATAACTAAATTTTGTTAGGGGAGGATGGTAATATTTTGAAATGTATAATATCCTATAATTTTATGTGATGAGGTTTATCCACAATTTAAAACAACTGTATTTCTACATAAGTAGTCCCTAGATAAAAGCATAAGTTATGATTTCTATTTAAACAAGAGAAAGCTTTGTAGAGAGTTAAACTGCTAACTGGTGACGTTTCTGAACAAAATGTTTTTAGCTAACAAGGTAAGGGATACAACTTAACAATGTAAGGGATACATAAAGTTTTAGAAATCAAAGTAGAGCACCAGCATCCAAAGGTAATTGGTTATGACAAGGTGTAACATTGAACGAATAAATTGCTTTTTAAATAGCAATCATAACTTGCTTTATAAAAAGTAGGATAAAGACACATTGAACCACTATGTAAAGTTATTTTTTTAATCCAGAAAGGATTTCAAATGGATAACCAAAAAAGGAAAATAAAAACCAGAAAATCACAGTTGCAGAAAACCTCTAAATAGAACTCTTTAATCCTATGAAGCCTAGATATTATATATATAATTTTTTATTTAATTGCTTTTAAAATGTGACTGTATATGATAAACATTTTGATTAACATTTTAACATCATAAAACTGTACTTAAAGAGATAAAGTGTTCTTTATCAGTGTCAGAACACTTACATACATTTTTATTCTTTTATCATTTGCATACACCTCCAATAACCAAAATAAAGTGTTGTCTTAGCAATTACACAAAGGCTTGGGGGTACACAACAGACTCCATTAACCGTCTTTGTGAGCTGGAAAGACTGAATGTCTTTCTAGCATGGAACAAAACTTGAAAGGGAACCTTAGGAATGTCTATTCTGAAATGTTTTTGCTACGTGTCTTTCATCCATGCCACTGCTTTTCTATTTTGAATCTCTTCTCCCCTAAATCTTTGTTTATTCCTAATGCACAACCATTATGCCATTTTTTTTTTTAGTTGACCAACTCCAAGCTCTCATCTTTTACCCCAAGCCCTTTCACAAATTATTTCCCTCAATACAGACACCTTCCTCTTTAACAGGAATTCCACTGCCAGTGGCTACAATAATTTCTTCAACCCACTACCCAAGCAAAAATCTATAAAGATCTGCCTAAACCTAGTCAAGTCCCCCACACTTGGATTTTAAAGATATCCCTGTCCTTCAAGGAGAAAGTTCTGCCCAGGTTTTCTTCTGTCGTGACCTTGAAGTCTGGACTGTCTGCTTCTCCTCTTCTCTGTCCTACACTGGCCTGCACTGAATATATTACATTTTTGTGTTAAGGTTAATATACCAAAGATGGAGAAATATCTTTCAGCCATTATTAACACGGTTCAATTTTTCTGATAAAAGTCTGTATCCAATACATCTAGATCCCTGAAAGGCCAGACTCTAAGACGTTCACTCTCTGGTAATTCTCATCTGCAAACGTATTTCCTGGGGCTTTCTGGAAGGCTTTTTCTCTCTGTGGCTCTACTGGTCACAATTTCTACAGTGTATTGTAGGTTTTGGTAGGAAAAGTTACTTCCAGATGGTGGCTCCCTCAAAAACCTCCCCACATTTCTAGTAAATCCTACATTCTGTGATATCCTATAAAACATTAACACACACCCTGCTTCCTGCAAGACCCTAGGGTTTCCTGATTTAAACCCATGCACCAGCCACATGCTCAGACAAAATCATCAAGTAACGAATGAAGAAACAAGAATGTGTCATCATGAAAGACAACTAGTAGATATTACTTGGCAAAGAAAAAGAAAAACAAAAACTAAATGGCAAGTAAAACATCAGCCTATAAAATTTTTTATCTTTATCATGAAAAGGGCCTTAGGTAAAACCCATTTTTAGAGCAGAAATCTTTCCACAGTTACTCTGCCCACTAAACTTAATTCAATTTTATTTTATCATCACCTCCTTAAAAATACTTCAGTTCTGCAAATTAAAACAATGATTCAAATGTAGCCCCTTGAGCAGTGATAACAGACACATTTATCTTGCTCCATTAGCCAATTTTCAGATACCTGCAAACTTATCCTAAGGTTCTGATATAAATATATATACAGTAAATTAAAAGTCCATTTAGTAACTTTATTTGACAGCCAAACTACCTCTAAAAAGCCCTGGGCAAAGGCTTCTTTCACAGAGTGCTGTAACATACAAACAACTACAATGTTTAGTCTCAGAATTGGCCTGTAGGCTTTGCCATCAATACTGCGTTTATCAGTGAAAACAACACGTAGGCCTGTTTGCGAAAGCACTTACAATGTGCTCAGAATAAAGTGTCTACTACCATGATACTTATTAAAGTATAACAGAATTATGTGAAAGTCACCTTTACAAAAAGAGTCATTTCACATTTGACCTTTATCAGCACATAATAGGGTTTCATTGAGAATATAATTGCATAACCTGATCCATGTGCACCCTGCACAATGCTCTTCACAAAACTCAGGAATCTTCCTGATAAAATAAGCTGAAAGAGCCCAGTTTAAATAACAAACATAAATGTTTAAGGATCTATATTCATGATGCCTTTTTAAATGTTCATAGAATCGAATAATGTATATAACAAATTTAGCTTCTTTACCCTCTGGCAGATTCAGGTCCTTTCTCATGCCTCAGGGAATTGTCTCTATCTCCAACTTGAACTTGGACCTGTATTTCTAGGCCTCAGATGCTGCATTCCTCGGTTCCTGAATGGTCCGTATCTGCTCAACCTCTGCCTTCCTGCTTTCCACAGCCTTGGAACTGCTTGGCAACTTAGCAAACTTCTACCTAAAGTATACTTTCTCTGCATAGGCACATAGGTAAGGATGCAACACACACCACACACACATATGCACACACACACACACATACACACCCATATATATGCATATATGATTTGGCTTGATATCCTGGGTCATTCAACTGGGATCGTTCATGTGACTCCATTGTTCCCTTCCAGTCCCAGGTCCCACCACACCTACATTCACCTCATGCCTCAGAGATACCAAAACTAACTGTTTGTATTAGTCCACTGTTACACTGCTATAAAGAAATACCTGAGACTGGGTAATTTACAAGAGAAAGAGGTTTATTTGACTCACAGTTCCACATGGCTGGGGAGGCCTCAGGAAACTTACAATCATGGCAGAAGGTGAAGGGGAGGCAAGGCACATCTTACATGGTGGCAGGAGAGAGAGAGAGTAAAGGAGGAAGTGCCACTTTTAAGCCATTAGATTTCGTGAGGACTCACTATCACAAGAACAGCACGGGGCAACCACCCCCACGATCCAGTCACCTCCCGCTAGGTCCCTCCCTCAGCACACGGGGATTACAATTCGAGAAGAGATTTGGGCGGGGACACAGAGCAAAACTGTGTCACTGTTGTTTCCATTTCTGCCAGGAATGTTCTTTCCTACCTGTTTTCCCTATAAAACTCACCAAGGCCTTTCCAGACACATTTGAATGTCACCTATTTCAACAGGTTTATCCTAACTTTCCTGGGCAGATTTAGAACCTCCTCATCTATACTTCTTATAGCTCTCCATGTTTAATTCTTCATTGTTGCTACTGTAGTTGTTTTTCTTTAACATTATCTGCCTTCCTGTTATATTATAAGCTCCTGGACAGCAGGAGTCATGCCTAATTCTCTCATGTATCACCAGCCATCTGCACTGTTTGAAAATGCCATTTGACTCGAAATGCCTACTATATAGGCATTGAACTAAAAGAAAATCCTCTCAGACAGTAGTGAAAAAGCAAGAAATATATCTGCTTTGAAATCTAAAATGTTTGCATAGAACCATTAGTGTATAAAAATAGTATAAGTGCAATGAGAAGAGCAGGAAGAAAACAGAAGTAAATGGAATTGAGGGTTGGATAAACCATCTAAGTCCTGCAAAGTATGACTTACTTTGGAGGGGCATCTGGAATTTTCCTGATAGATACGATCCTTTTCCCAGAAAATATCTGCCTGTGCACATGAACACACACACACACACACACACACACATTGTTAAAAGTTTTGAAATTCATGGACTCCAGGCAGAAATTGTGCTACTGTCCTCAGACCATTGATTAAGAACAACGTACATATGGAAATGGTGTGAGAGGACAGAACTCTGCAATACAACAAGCAAAGAGCGAGCTGTAGAAGAAAGTGAAAGGAAACAAAGGGACAGATAGCATCCCCTTGGACCACTATGGCTCAAAGAGCTTTTGTCCTAGTGTTTTGTTTATTTGTTTGAATTTTATTTTAAGTTGTATCTGGCTTCTAATTACAACTAGCTGTTAAGGCAGTGTGGTTTTGTTGTTATTGCTATTGCTTCCTTATGAGACAAGAAGATTCAACTGATTAAAGGCCTCTCCCTCTTTTACCTCTGAAAGTGAAAGAGCTGAGATCTTGAGGAGCAAGTCATTCTCAGGTGAAATGTCTAAGGAATAAGCTTAGAAGCAGGAGAGAAAGGGCAATGACTATGAGAGAAAAGAGGTGGGATGTTAAGCTCATTTTCATCACTGAATTCAAATTTGGAGGAGTTTTACAATCTTTGTATTATTTTGATAGAAGGAAGATTTAGTAGAAGCAAGCACACAAGATGGAATATGGAAGAAAAATATTTAAGCTAATGAGATACAGAATAATGCTAAAATTATATGAAATGCTTAACATAGGAAACTACTATTTAGGGAAAATATGACATGTTTGCAGTTAGAAATAAAAATATGTTGCATCTGCAGATGACAGGAACCACTGCAAGGAGTAGAATGTTTTGATTCCAGTCACTGTAATTCAGTTAGTCTCAGGGGTTCTTCTTGGCCCCATCTAGTTTGCTAGGACACATAATTTTTCTTTGAGACTGCCAAGAATTCTGCTTGATTTTTATTATTCTAACAACATAAACAATAACAGGACACTATCATTTATTTAGCACTCCTTCTTTGACAAAGGCTGAGCGGAGGGCTTCATTCATACATGATTTTGCTTAATTCTCACAATCATTTTATGGGAGAGGTGCCATTATTACCTTAGTTTGCAGATGAAAAAAGTAGATGTTTCAAAAAGTGTTGACTTTCTCAAGGTCAAATAGTTGGTGAATTCAAAGATGAATGGATTCCTTCATTGTCCCAGACACACACTGACCTGGAAGGCAGTTACAGACTTTAACTGATGGTTTAACTACTTAAATTGAGACATAGAGTCTGAAATGTAATGTGATTTTGCTAACACTATGGCAGACAAAGAAAACATAGCCTAGCAATCAAAAGAAATTTCAAAGTAGCTCAGGTTCTATATATGAGCAATGCTTCTTAAAATCCCTTTTCTCCCCTAGCCTTTCCTTCCCAACCTGGAGCTGCTTCAGTCCTTTCTCACCCTAACTCTCCTAAAAGCCTCCTTTCTCAGTCCTAGCCATCTGCTTCTCTAGCCCTTTCCCTTCTTTTCTCTCATTCAGACTTCTCACCATTCTCTTGATTGTGAATCAAAAAAGTCAACCCTGCAGGACATCTGTGAGAAGACAGATATATCACCTTGAGATAGAACATCGCCTTATGGCACCAGACACACTGCTTGATAGGCTGAGCACATGCTGATACTCAGGCCCACTTCCCCCTTACACCAGGTGCCTTTGGTAAGGATTTCTGGATATTTAAGTTGATGCCTTTTCCATCTATTAAGAATCTCTAGTGATTTAGTCATCCTACCTTTTCCTGGTGCAGAAAGGGAGACACTCTTATACACGGAGATTTCCTGTATAGATGTAAATTTCTCTAACCAAAGGATAACCTTTAAGAACCACTCCTTAGTCAGCAGTTTCTCAAAATAACCAGCTCAAAATAATCCATATGCCAAAGAGACTTATTTGGGGTAGCATATTGAAACTGGCTCAATTGTCCCATGGAAGTAGTGTTTATGATTTTTTAAATAAACACAGAAATTGACTCTCCCTGGTTTTAAAACTTGAAACTTAAATTTTTCTTGCTCTAGTTCCTTCCTCAGGAAACCAACCCTCAGGCAAAAACTGCAACTCCTGAAATCCAGACAGTGAGAAGCCATGCCCCTCATCCATCTTGATTGCTTTCTTACTTGTCCCTGATTCCTGTTTTCCCTGAACATAACTATATTCCTTCCCTACCATATAAACTCCAAATTTTAGTCAAGTGGAAGAGACAAATTTGAGGTATGGCTCTCACTTCTTCAGCTGACGTCCCCTAAATAAAAAGCCTTCTTCCCTGGCAATACTTGTTGTATTGGTGATTGGCTTTCTGTGGGACAAGCAATGGGACCAAAACTAAACCCCTGGCATTTTAGTAAAAATATTCTGGTCTCTTACAGTCATATTTTGGGTTACTGTATCCTGAACCCCATCACCAGAAAGAGTGAAGTTTTGACTTAATAACTATGTGGAAAACTAAGAGAAACACATTTGAGGGAAACGTAATGGCATTGATTTGGGATATTGGTTAAGCTTTGGGGATGGAAGACTTTATTATTTCTGTGCTAACTAGCTACTCCCACATGTGGATGAAGAACTGAATTACAGTCCTTTATTTCTTCAACTAAAAATTATTGGTGTCTACTCCGGGTCAGCTACTTTAATAAGGATCATACAGAGATGAAAAGGAGGGGGCAAAGATCAGCTGTACTTAAGTTTGACATGAAGAACTCATAGTCTGGGAGTTAATAATATAATGCAAGGTGGCTGATGTATGCCATACACTGAGTCATAGTATAACAAGGTGTAAGGGAGTGTATGTGTGTAATTGTTGTGAGGGTAGAAAGGGGAAACCACTTTCCATGGATGGAAGGAGTATTTTGTTACTGACATCACTTAAAATTGCACAAACACAGTGATAATACAAAGTAGGCTGGCTTCTAGTCAGTTTTATTATAGTTTTTAAATTCTCCGCAATGTACCCCTTTGTTACCTGCCCAGGACTGACTGCTCTTCTCCAAACCTCTTCCATCTCCCATACCCTTGGTATGACACTGGTATTAAGTGATCTATGAGCAAAATAAAAGAAGAGATTGATTTTTTTTCTGAGAAAGCTACAGAGAAAATAACAGGGTCACAGACATTTAAACTGGATTTTGAAAAGAACTGAGTTCACCAAGTTATCTGGAATTAGAATATAGTAAAACATTATTTGCTACCATTTTTTTGAATCTACTATTTTATGTACAGTAACACTGTTTGTTTATACTTGTGACCAGTATTTCCTCCAGCTACATCAGCTAAAAGGTGTCCCAGTTTTGCTTCAAGATGACAAGAAAAACCTTGAATGTTACTCCAGTGCAGGTTGGTTTCTCCACGAAGCTGACTTTGAGGGAGAGTTAGCATGTGGAATGTTTATTAGGGAGTGCCTGTGTAGGAGAGGAAAAGGAAACAGTTAGCAGCGGAGGAAGGCAAGCTGTCATATAGGATTAGTAAGCAGCCTGTCTTTGTCTGTTTGGGCTGCTGTAACAAAATACCTTAGACTGGGTAATTTATAAACAACAAAAAATTATCTCTTACAGTTCTGTAGATTGAGAATCCCAAAATCAAGGCACCAGTATCTGGTAAGGGCTCTCTGCTTCATAGATGCTGTTCATAGATTCTTGCAGTGTCTTCACAAGGTATAAGGCCAAACGAGCACTCTTGGGCCTCTTTTATAAAGGCAGTAATCCCATTTCTAAGAGTGGAGCCCTCATGACCTAAGCACTTTTCAAAGACACCCACCTCTTAATTATTACATTGGGAATTAAATCTCAGCACATGAATTTGAGGGGACATATTCAGACCTTAATATTCTACCCCTGCACCCCCAAGTTCATGTCTTTCTCACATGAAAAATACATTCATTCCCACAGCCCCAAAGTCTTAACTCATTCCAGCATGAACTCAAAGGTCTGATGTTCAGAATTTCACCTAAATATCAGCTAAATCAAACATAGGTGACACTCAAGGTACAATTCAACCCTGAGGTAAATTTCCCTCCATCAGCAAGCCTGGGAAATCAAACAAATTATGTGCTTCCAAAATACAATGGTAAGACAGGCATAGAATAGATATTCCCATTTCAAAAGGAATAAATTAGAGAAAAAGAGAAAAGGTTAATAGGTATCGAGCAAGTCCAAAACTCAATAGGGCAAACATTAAATCTTAGGCCTGGAGACTAATGTTCTTTGGCTTGACCTTCTGTCTTTTGGACACACAAGGGCAGGAGCTGGAACCTCAAGGCTCTAGGTGGCCCTGCTCCCATGGCTTTGATGGGTGTGGCCAATGTCACAACTCTCTTGGGTTGAGTTTTGTGCTTGCATATCTCCCAGAGTGGAGTTGCACCCAGCTAGCTCTACTGAGCTGGGTTCTTGAGGGTGAGTCCACTTTCTCAGCTCCACTAGGTATTGCCCTAGCAAGGAGTCTCTGCAGTGCCCCTGCCTCTACAGCTTCACTAGTCATTGCCCTCGTGGGGGCTTTCTGTGGTGACCCCACTCCTGAGTGCAGTTGTCCACCAGAGCCCCAAGACTCAACAGGGCATCCTTTGAAATCTAAAGGGAGGCAGCAATGCTGCACAGCTTGTGTATTCTTCACATTTTTGGAGATGGCATTGAACATATGCAGCTAAGGTTTACCATCTCTGCCCTCTAGAGAGGTGGCCTGAGCCACACTTAAATCACCTTGAACCACATGGTACGGCTAAGGAGTGCTGTGCCACAATGAGAGGAGCAGAGACTTTAGGCAGCACAGGATGAGCACCAAAGCCCCACGGTCACCTAAGTCTCCATTTTTGACATAATTCTGTCCCCAGGGCCTTGGCACTCTGGGCCTGTGATGAAAGTGTCAAGCCCAGTGATCTTTGGAATGCATTCAGGGTTATTCTTCCATCATCTTGATAAGTAGCATGTGACTTCCTTCCATCTAATCTCCCTGTCAATGGCTAGGTTGACTACACCATTGGTATTCTGTCCTGAACATGTTTTTTGTTCTTTACAACATGGCCAGGCATAAGTTCTGCTTCATGTTTTACTATAAATTTAATCTTCTCAAATTTTACAATAAGCAGTCAAGAGAAGCTATGTTGTACCTCAGCAATTTGCTTAGGTAGTTGTTCCACCAAATATCTTCTTTCATCAGTTAGTTCTACCTTCTACAAAGCACTAGGACATGCACACAATTCAGCTAACTTCTTTGCCACTTTATAACAAGGATCACCTTTCCTCCAGTTTCCAATAAAATATTTCTCATTTCCATCTTAGACCTCATCCAAATGGCTTTTACCATCCATAATTCCACCAACATCCTGCCTGCCATCTTTTAGGTAATCTCTAGAAAGATTGAGGCTTTCTCTACATCTCCCCTCTTCTTCTGAGCCTTCACCAGAATCCACCTTAATGTTACATGTATAACAAGGCAGGTTTTTTGTTGCATGCAGCTCCAAATTCTTCCAGCCTCTATTCACTACCCCGTTCCCAAGATGCTTCCACATTTTTAGGTATTTGTTACATCAGCACCCCACTCTTGCTACCCCTTTTCTTCTTAGTCCTTATGGGCTGCTATAACAAAATACCTTAGACTGGGTAATTTATAAACAATAAATATGTGTTGCTCACAGTTCTGGAAGCTGGAAATTTAAAGATCAAGGTACCAGCAAATGTAATGTTTGGTGAGGGTTCTCTGCTGCATAGATAGCACCTTCTTGCTGTGTCCTCACATAACAGAGGCCAAACAAATTCTCTGAGGCCCCTTTTATAAGGGCATTAATCCCATTTATGAGGGTGGAGTCCTCGTGATCCAATCACCTTCTAAAGGCTCCACCTTTTAATACTATTACATTGGGAATCAAGTTTCAAAATATAAATTTTGTTTTTTTTGAGACGGAGTCTCGATCTGTTGCCCAGGCTGGAGTGCAGTGGCACAATCTCGGCTCACTGAAAGCTCCGCATCCCGGGTTCATGCCATTCTCCTACCTCAGCCTCCCGAGTAGCTGAGACTACAGGCACCCGCCACCATGCTCGGCTAATTTTCAAAATATAAATTTTGAAGGGACAAAAAGATTCAGACTAGCACAGCTTCAGCCGATTCCTTGAGGAGTCCTGGAGTTCAAATGACCATTCAGAGTAGTCCCACATTGTGGTGAAATGACTCTGAGCCTTTATATAGCAGTCAGTCTTTGGACGTGGGCTGCCTAGGAAGGATGTGTCTTTGGGCAAGATGTGAACATCTGGAGCACAGCCACTTCCTCAAGGGATGACAGCTAAAGACCATTTTCTGAACAATTCCAATAAGCCTTCCTTAAAGAGCCATTTCACGTCACATGTATCTCCTTGTCTTGGGGAAATTACTCTGTTCTTTTGGACACTTGTCCAGGTACACAGTGCTGTGCCTGGTACTCGAATAATCTCTGCACCACTACCTTGCCAGCCTATGCCAATTCTGCTTCCTTTAGAATTCTCCAGTCAAGGAGAGCCCTGCTCTTTGTCCAGCGTTGTTCATGTTTGTAGGCACCAAGAAGATGCTTATCATGAAGTATAGTTTATCCTGGAGTACACCAGAGCTGTCCTGAAGAGCTTAGTTCTTTTCACTCTTTGTCCTGCTCACCATTCTAGAGAAAAGAGCCATTTCCTCTCATTCATGCATATTCTTGACTTCTTAAACATTTGTCCCCAGTATAAAAGCAAGTTCTCTACTTGAGGGCTATTGGTACATACACTAATATGGTCACATTTAGTTTTAGGATATTCATAGATTTTTTTTTTTTTCTTTGAGATGGAGTCATGCTCTGTTGCCCAGGTTAGAGTGCAATGGCATGATCTCAGCTCATTACAACCTCCGCCTCCCAGGTTCAAACAATTCTCCTTCCTCAGCCTCCTGAGTAGCTGGGACTAGAGGCACGCACCACGACGCCCGGCTAATTTTTGTATTTTTAGTAGAGACAGGGTTTCACCATGTTGGCCAGCTAGTCTGGAACTCCTGACCTCAGGTGATTCACCCACCTTGTCCTCCCAAAGTGCTGGGATTATAGGCACGAACCACCAGGCCTGGCTTGTAGATCATTTTTTGATTCTCATGGGCATTAGCCAAACATCCTTTTGTAACAGGTTTGTCTATAGATTCTTAAATGATCTGAGCCAAATGGACTATGACGGGGAAGGAGAACCTTGTGTTCATTTGATAGGGTCAGTTATTTTAGGTAGAGAGTTATCCAATCTGATACCACCCCACCCCACGGAACTGTTTGCCAGAAAAATACTGGATAGGTTAAATTCCACTGGGGACCCTGTAAAAAATAAAGTATGTTCTATAAAGCAATTTTAGAGATCCAAATTTAATACGTAGCAACAATCTGCTGTCAAAACCCTGTACTTTAGTGAAACTGTTTCCCTAGGGAAAGCTTTAATGCTATTCATTACCCAATATAGAATTCTATTTATTTTCAGTTTTATCTGAATTTATCTGGAGGGTGTTTCCTTCTACTTTCTCTGTTGGCTTCTCCAGTGGTAGTGGCTGAGAAGTGGGTGTGATGAGGATAACAATCTGTAGTGGGAGGCATCTTCAGTTCTAAGTATAGACATTTAGAGATATCAAGGGCCCCCAGACTTGAAGACTTTAAAGACCAGAGAATTAAAAAAAAAAAAAAAAAAGAATACTATAATAAAGCTGCCAAGTTTTAATTTTTCCAATAAGAATATTAAAATAAAAACGTCTTCCTACTAATATTATCATTTCATAAAATAAAAGGATTTCAACATTAACATAAAACAGAAATAATTTTGAAAGGCCAATTCTTCAAGGTAAATATCTTTAGCTACAGGAAAACTCACTACATGTCTTTGTGTTTCTGATTTCACTATAGTCCACCTTTCTGCGTTCTGCACTAACCCACTGTTTTGTTGCCATTTCTTTCCTAGGCCTTAGTACAGTCCCTCACATGTCATAGGTCACTGTGGGAACCACTTATCAAGACAATACAAAAAATCCCTAGGGTGGTAATTCCGTAGTCTTTGCCTCAATTATATCATTTTATCTTCCTCTTATCCTGCATAGCCAGTATTCCAAGTCAAGTCTTCTCAAACAATCTCCATCTTGGAGATATATATATATATATAAAATAAGCACATATATTAAATATATATATAGGTGTGTGTGTGTGTATATGGATAGAGAAGATGTATAGCCTTCCTGCTATAAAGATGGACCACAGACATTCCCAGCCTGTCACTGGTAAGATGCTGGTGATCACTCCAGCTGAAGAAGGAGTATAGGGTCTCACCCTCTCCTTGCAGGAGAAAACCGCAGAGAGCAGGGCAGAACACTTCCCCATTTGTGACATCTAGTGGCTCAGCCTCTGCATGACAACTTCTTAGAGAAGGAAAATCTGGCAAAGTCAACACCAGCTCCGCCTGGGTTTTGCCAGCTCCTGAAAAAGCGCTACAGCACACCTAATTCCTTAGAGGAGTGTTCAATAGCATTACAATTTAAGAGCCAGGCAGATTAAAATATAAAATGTTTTTCTGTCTATAGCGTATTCCCGTGGATACAGGAAAGCACAAGGGCCAAAGTGCACTAAAGCTCAAAAATAAAGATAATAATGAATTGAAAATCTAGCTCTCATCATCAGGTTATTTCTCCCTTCACAAAAGGAAGAAAATTAAAGAGCCAGACATCTGCCATAGCAGCATCTTGTTTACCGGTGGGAAACCACATTCAACATGAATATTCAAACTCAATAGCTGGTGTCTTTATGGAGGCTTTATGGGTCTTCCTAAAGAACCACTTAGGAAGAACTGGGAAATCAGCTCAGTCTTAAATAATTTCTGCAACAATATTGGCGAGGTGTTTTGTTTTGTTTTGTTTTTATGCTTCTGCTGAAAGGAGACATTTTGTTGTTGTTGTTGTTGTTGTTGTTGTTTTGAGACAGTGTCTCACTCTGTCACCTCTGCTCAATTGCAGCCTCTACCTCCCAAGCTCAAGAGATTCTCTCACTTCAGCCTCTTGAGTAGCTGGAACTAGAGACACATGCCACCATGCACGGCTACTTTTTGTATTTTTGTAGAGATAGGTTTTCAATATGTTGCCCAGGCTGGTCTTGAACTCCTGAGCTCAAGTGATCCGACCTCCTCGGCCTCCCAAAGTGTTGGGATTTTAGGTGTGAGCCACCACACCAGCCTGGGAGACACTTTGACTTTGCATGTATTATCTCACTAAATTTCATCCTCACAACAACTCTAGAAGATGGGGTTTTTAATTTCCCCATATGAGTAAATGGGAGTGCAAAGCCTACAGAGACAAAATGTACTTTGCCCTAGTAAGCTAGAAAGTAGCATCATCGGTATCTGATTCCATGTCTCTTTGGCTTCAGGACTGTATTTTTCTCCCATATCACATTTATTTAGAAAATAGTTTTGACTAATTAATATTTTTTGGTTTTCCATCAGTATTTTTCACTTTCCTTCCCATTCTCCCTTGTAGCAAATATTCTGCAGTCATTGCCTCAGGGGAGGGATGTGACAAAACAGAACACTGAAAAAGCAGTCAAATATTGGGGTTTTGTGGTCTAAAAGTCTAAGAAAGAGAATTCAGAACGTAGATAAAGAGTATAGGAAGCGTGCTAAGAAATGAGGTTGGGGAAAATTGGATCTAATTATTTTTCATGATTGCAGAGGTAGGGTAAAGATGAGAGAAATACATAGTGGTCTTGGGAAAGGAGACCCAAAGCCTTCGTCCCTGGCAGAGCTGTCATGACAACGAAAACTCTCACTGAGAAAATGTTTATAGCACCACAGCTAGGTGTACAGGAGTGCGAACTGCCTGTCTGAGAATCATGTACCCTGTGATATGCTGGAAGCTACTAGGGCCATTGGACCTGTAGAGGTCATGGGGACACAAACAGGAGTATCTCCCAACAACTGGGTGGGACAAGCGTGAAGGGTTTGTAGCTTAGACACCACCTTGGGAAGAAGAAAGGGGCAGGTGAACCTAAATTGTTTTTGTTTTGTTTTGTTTTTGAGATGGAGTCTCACTCCATCTCCCAAGCTGGAGTGCAGTGGCACAATCCTGGCTCACTGCAACCTCTGCCTCCCAGGTTCAAACGATTCTCCTGCCTCAGCCTCCTAAGTAGCTGGGACTACAGGTGCATGCCACCATGCCCAGCTAATTTTTGTATTATTAGTAGAGATGGGGTATCACCATGTTGGCCAGGCTGGTCTTGAACTCCTGACCTCATGATCCACCCACCTTGAACTCCCAAAGTGCTGGGATTACACACATGAGCCACTATGCCCAGCCTGGTAAACCTAAATTGACCGAGCTTAAGTATCTACTTAACCTGGAAGAACTCAGGCAAAAATAAATGTCATGTTGAATTACAGAAAAATAAAATTATACGTAATAGCCACCTTGTATGTGTTTCCTAGGACTGCCATGACAAATAACCATAAACTGGGTGGCTTGAAACAGCAGAAATTTATTCTCTCATAGACTGAAAGTTAGAAGTTTAAAATAAGGTGGTGGCAGAACCATCTTTCTCCAAAGACTCTCAGGGAAATTCCCTCCCTGCCTCTTCCTAGCTTCTAGTGGTGGCCAGCAATCCTGAGCGTTCTTTGGCTTGAGTGCATCACTCCAATCTCTGCCTCCATTTTCATATGGACTTCTGCGTGAGTCTCTTCGTGTCCTCTCCTCTTCTTGTAAGCATTCCAGTCCATGCATTTTGGGTTCATCTTAATTTAATATGACCTTAGCTGGATTGCATCGGAAAGAACCTATTTCCAAATAACGTCATACTCACAGTGCCGGGGTGAGGACTTGAACGTATCTTTTTCAGAAACACAAAAGGTATGAATCCCAGTCCACAGATTCAGTTTTGTAGTGGTTTGGGGGTGGAAGAGGTGACACCACACACAGTTGACAGCACTGGTGCCAGGGAAGCTGGTCCTAGTCAAATGTATATTGACTGCTGGACCTTGAGAAAGGCAATGAGCCCCTAGGGGCCTCTATGTCCTCATCTCTTTTGTGACTGGAATGCTGGGTGATCCTTTCTAACACTAACATTTACTGATTCTACTGGCCCTGTGTGGAGGAGTAGACAAATCCCCACCCACCCCAACCAAACACAGTGATTAAATAGATAGCACAAAAGCCTGCTGGTCTGAAAACACACTACCCTGACACTTTATCATCCTTCCCTTCTTCCTGGTCTGTTCTTCTCACCATCAGGATTGAAAAGGTATTAAATAATAAATGGAAAAATATCCTGTCCCCTAAACACCACTGCAAGAATAATCTGGATTCTGGATAACATGCAATTATATTGACAAACAGGATTCAGTTATGAAATGCTAAAACTATGGGGAGACCTGGTTTGTAAGAGGTTAATCTGTATGGTTGCCAAGGGAAACTAGGACATGATTCAGTGGAGAAAATGCTAAAGAGGTAACATAATGCTTACAGTCTGCATGATTTCTTTGTCATAATTGCAAATATATCCTAGAAAGAAAGAAATGACAGAGATGAGCCAAAAATCAAGGAACAAAGGCCAGTCTAAGTTCCCATTATTCATCTCTAGAAGCAAATAGTGAGCTGCTGAATCAGGCTAGACCCAAACTGCACTAGAAGTCAACAGAGATGTCTCACTCCAATAAGGGGACAATCTCAAAGACCACTGTAGACAAAACTGCAGACAGTTTTCAAATGCAGAGGCCTGACTGAAATCTGTGCTGCTTTCCAATGCCTAAAAGCTCTGTTAGGGCCAGGCACACCGGCTCATGCCTGTAATCCCAGCACTTTGGGAGGCCGAGAGGGGCAGATCGCTTGAGGTCAGGAGTTTGAGATCAGCCTGGCCAACATGACGAAACCCCATCTCTACTAAAAATACAAAAATTAGCCACGTGTGGTGGCAGGCACCTATAATCCCAGGTACTCAGGAGGCTGAGGCAGGAGAATTGCTTCAACTTGGGAGGTGGAGGTTGCAGTGAGCCAAGATCATACCACAGCACTCCAGCCTGGGTGACAGAATGAGACTCCATCAACAACAACAACAAAAGCTTTATTAGTCAAGGTCATCCAGAGTAACAGAACCAGTTTTAGACAGATACATTGATAGAGAAGTAGGCTAAGTCCCACAATCTGCCATCTACAACCTGGAGATACAGGGAAACCAGTGGTATAAACATTGGTTGGAAGGTCTGAGAACCAGGAGCACCAGCGGTGTAAGTCTCAGCCCAAGGACAGGAGAAGAGCAAAGTCGCAGCTCCAGCAGTCAGGCAGAGAGAGAGAATTTGACTTCTTTCTGCCTTTTTCTTCTACTCAGGCACTCATTGGATTGGTGATGTTCAACCCAATGAGTGCACAGGGGAAGGCTGTCTGCATTACTCAGTTCACCAATTCAAATGCTAATGTCTTCCAGAACCACTCTTTCAAATACATGCAGGAATAATGTTTAACCAGATATCTGGCACCATGATTTGAATGTTTCTGTTCCCTTCAAAGCTCATGTGTTAGAAACTTAACTCCTAATGAAATGGTGTTGGGAGGTGGGCCTTAATGGAAAGTTTAAAGGGCATAAATTAATGCCACTATAAAGGGGGTTTGCAGGAGTGGGCTCTCTCTCTTCTGTCGTTTTGCTGTGTGAGGGACACCATTCTTCCCCTCCAAAGTACATAACATTCAAAGCACCATCTTGGAAATAGAAACCAGGACTTTACCAGACACAAAAGTCTGCTGGCTCTTTGATATTGGACTTCTCGGCCTCCGAAACTGTGAGAAATAAATTTCTGTTCTTTATAAATTAGGCAGTCTCAGGTAATCTGTTACAGCAACACGAAACAGGCATCTGGGCATCCCACAGCCCAGTCAAGTTGACACATAAAATTAAGCATCACTCTGTAAGTAAGACATAAGCGCCCACTGGGAAAGAATGATCATGATCATCTCAGAGTGGTGGTTAGAAACTTTGCGCTCTGGAGACACTGTGTGGATGCCACACTTACTAGCTGTGTGACTTCTGGCAGGTTATCTTCTCCAAGCCTCAGGTAAAATGAAGATGATTTTTTTTTTTTTTTTTTTACCTCCTATCTAGAGGAGTAGTTGTAAGAATGAAATCAGATGCAGGTCACTTCATAGAGCGCCTGGCACAGGGGAAGTATTCACTGCTACTTATTGTTGCCCATGCAAAGCCATCGTGCTCACCATTTCATAAATGAGGAAAATGAAGATGGAGGAGGTAAGTGGCCTGCTCAAGGTTACCCAGGGTCAGTGGGTCCTAAGCTGTATCTAGGGATTCTAAAGCAATTTTACAAAAAATAAAAATATCGCCGGGCGCGGTGGCTCACGCCTGTAATCCCAGCACTTTGGGAGGCCGAGGTGGGCGGATCACGAGGTCAGGAGATCGAGACCATCCTGGCTAACACGGTGAAACCCCGTCTCTACTAACAATGCAAAAACTTAGCCGGGGGTGGTGGCGGGCTCCTGTAGTCTCAGCTACTCGGGAGACTGAGGCAGAAGAATGGCGTGAACCCGGGAGGCAGAGCTTGCAGTGAGCCGAGAATGCGCCACTGCACTCCAGCCTGGGCGATAGAGTGAGGCTCCGTCTCAAAAAATAAAATAAAACAAAATAAAAATAAAAATAAAAATATCGTTTTCTTTAGACCAAGCTTGTTCAACCTGTGGCCTGCAGGCCATATGCAGTCCAATACAAGTTTGTAAACTTTCTTAAAAGGTGAGATATTTTTGTGATTTGTTTTTTTTTTTTTTTAACTCATCAGCTATCATTAGTATTAGTGTATTTTATGTGTAACCCAAGACAATTCTTCCTCCAGTGTGGCCAAGGGAATCCAAAAGATTGGACACCCCCGATTCAGATCATTCTCTACGAACTCTTTAGCTAAAATATACTGTTCTTTTTAATAAGCATTTTAATTTTTTAAGACATTTAATAGACTGGAGGGCATGCTAAATCTAAAGCTTTCAGTTATCTATGAGTGATAAAAGCCTGAAATTTCAACCTGTAAAACATAAATTGATGGTCCATCCAGTTAATAGAGTTTCAGAAATTGCAAATGCTGTTTCATGAAACGGTTACTCTGTTCCATAAGAAAAACCTTACAGAATCTATCTTTATCCCATCTCTCTAGCTCTCAACATTTCTAAAACTCTTAGAAATCATTTAAAAATTCATCCTAAATGTTCTAACCATCTAAAACACAGCATAGATGACAAGAATTAATATTTATTATTACTTTGGTCTTGCTTACAAATTTCTATATCTATGCTATGCTACGCTACGATACAGTGAGATTTCAGGGTTCACAGCCCCTATGCCCTCAAGTACCCTAACAGGAAAGATTCTGAGGGCTCCAGAACTGTGGACTTGGTCCAGGGCAGAACAACAGTCAGGTCATCAGCCAGCAAAGTTATGGGACTCTCATGAAGTTGAAAATCTGACCAAAATACAAGGTACTGAAATCTAGTGCATTCAAATGAGAGAGAAGAATCAAGGATGAATTTCACATGTGGAGCAAGAGACACAAGGGGAAGAAAGATGTCCTTTGCTGAAATGGGGAACTGGGCGAGCAAGCGTGGCAAGGGATCAGTATAGAGCACAAAAATGTTCAGATTTAGACCTGTTAAGTTTGGAAATCCTTGTAAGTCATCCAAGTGGAGATCTCAAGTAGACCATGAGATCTAAGTTGTGAAGCTTAGAAGTGGAGCCTGGGCTGGAAATATAAATTTGAAAGTTTCAGCATATTGTGGCAATCATGAGAAGAGATAAATTTGGGTCATGGATTTGAATGGGATCACCTACGGAAGGATTGTAAAGTGGGACACAAGAGCACCTAAGACTCCTGTCAGAGGGCTGTGGAAGTCCAGCATTAAAGCTGGGTAAAGGAGTGCTAAGTCAGGACAGGAGACTGAGAAAGAATGGCCACTGAAATAAAAGGAAAACTGAGGGTATATGGGTATATGGCATGAAATCCAAAAAAGACAGAAAGTGGTCAACTGTGTCAAATGCTACTGAGATAGAGTAGGATAAGGGCTGAAAAGAACACCCTGGATTGGCACCATGAAAGTCACTGGTGACCCTATCAAGAACAGCTTAAATGGAATAATAGGATGGAAATTATAGTAAGTTGAAGAGTAAAGGGGAGTCAGTTCTGGCCATGATAGAGAATCTTGTCCTTGATTAATGAAACACATACAAAACATATGCTTTGGATAACATATACAAAACAACTGCTTGATACTGGAGAGAAAGCAATACAGGTGCTATAACCCTTGAGAGAAACAAAACATACAAGGCGAGCTCCACATTTCCCCTTGCTTTTTTCTCTAAAGCATTTTTTCCCACATTCAACCCTGTGAAAATTGGGTCCAAGTAGAAAGTATTGCAGGGATGAGGAGACAGATATTGGTGGTCAGGGCCCAGGCTTATGAAGCAAATTTCTGGAGACTGAGTCAAACTCAGAAAAGAAGCTCAGATAATGATATATGTGTTCCCCACAAGCTATTGGTCAGTACATTAGCTGCACATGGTCTAGTGAGACTCTACAAAACCCAGAGCAGCTGGGAAGCTAAAAAACTGATCACAGATTTCCGCAGCATACAGCATTGAGAAAACAGAGGTTATAGAGGTTAAGCTCCACCAAAGTAGAGAGGCATCAGTAAATATCACAAAACTTTATTAGACACTCAGATGGGGCAGGCACTAGAAGTGGAAAAAACTCACAAGAAAAAGTGCAACACGTAAGAGCAAATAAGGCAGAAAACTTTAGCCTAACCCTAACAGAGCATAAAATCACACCTTAATAAGATCTGCCCACCAGAACTAAAAATAACTCTCTCTGCGAGAAATCAATAAGAACTTCTACAGTTCTTTGTTTTTTACTCACAATATCCAAACCTATGAGGCATGCCAATACCTAGGATACATTAGGTTTACTAAAAACTAAGAGAGAAAGGGAAAGAGAGAGAGAGAGAAGTGATTTAGGCATTAGAGGGAAATTTGGTCAAATAGTAGAAAAGATTGAGAATTAAGCTGAAAATTGAAATATAAAAAAAAATCAAGTGGATGCTTTAGAATAGAAAAATATAGTATTTGAAATTGACAAATCATTGGATGGGTTTTATAATGGACTGAACCCAATATAAAACAGGATCAGTAAATCAGAAAACAGAAGAAAAATAATATGCAGAAAAGAAGCATAAAGAGAAACAAAAATAGAAGAAACAACATAAAGTAAGAGATGTACAAAGCATAATCAAAAGGTATAAATCTGTTTAATTGGAGTATAGGAAGGAAAGGGATGAGAGAATAGGGCAGAAGCAATATTTAAGGAAAAAAAATGGCCTATTCTACAACCTTTTCTCTTTATTTCTGAATTCATTATTCTTTCCCTCCGTGATAATTTCTGCCTCAAATGTGATATCTGATAAACATTTTCTCCTGTTTTTGGATGCCTGCTGTGTGTATTGAGTAAATGGAAGAGCTGAGCTTGAAGGGCAGGTCTTGCTGATGCCAGAGTTTAAGGATTGCTTTCTCCTGTACCATGTCGCATCCTTCTCACCCTCTGGCCCCTGCTCCAGTGGTACATTCTCTCTCGGCGATATTCTTTTCATCTATGCAAATAGAAAGGCATCTTTTCAGTTGCCACATTGCTTTCTTTTCTTGCAGAGATGACTGTCCTGTGCTGCATGATGTTCAATATCTGAAAACCATTATTTTATATACTTTGTTTTGCTAATTCTTGCTTAAAAGGATAAATCTGGTCTCTATTATTCTATCCTGGTGGGAACTGTCCAAGTCCTTGTACATAATTTTTATAACTACAAATGGTTGTTTATTCTTTGTAAGGACTTCTTACAAATGGAGTATTTCACGTACAGGCAGTTCATGTAGAGTATTTTGTCTTTTCTCCATTTGTATTCTAGGCCCTTATTACCCTAAGTCAGTATCATACTATTTTGGGATGCCATGGGTAATATAGAAGATATAAAATGCAAAGTTAGAATAATCTACATAAAATTTCCTTGTTCTTTCCCTAGGACTCATCTTTGTTATCTCAGATCTGGTTGGTTTAAGAAAAATGATACAACTAGAGCAGATTGCAGAGTAGATGCTTCTGGGGGACGCAAAATGCAAGATGTGCCCTGATCCTCCATGGTGATTTGGGCAATTCTTGCTTATTTGTCACTATACCAGATAGCTTGTTACAAATCTGACTGTTAGAAAAGGGAACATACAACGTAAGTGTCTGCAAGAAGTTAACTATCCTAAGAGTCAACACAAGGTTTTTATTGCAAAGAGAGGGCCCTCCCCTTCCCTCTGAAAATATATTTAAATACTAAAATTGGATTAATGTAAAAATTTATTAAATAAATCTATACACAGAAATTTGGAATATGTTTTACAACAATAAGGAACATTCTCTACAGAAAATCAGGCTTCTGGTGCATTGATTTCTAGGCAGAATATTTCAACTTAAATATCCCAGTATTGCCTTTCCATAAGAGAATTTAGATAATTCGATATGAATTCATCTACTAGCACTTAGAATTTCTATTTTCATTTAGAGCAAAATAATTTTCTCCACCAGTTAAAATGCTAAAAATGGATGATTTTATTATAGCATAGAAAATAATGCATTGCTTAGTCCTTTGTGTCATGAAAGGGAAACACATAAAGAACTTTGAAAAAGACTTTTTTGTTGGTAATTGTTCTAATATGTGTTGCCAATTCTGCATTCAGACCTAGTCTGCAGCCAAGAAGTTGTGTATGGATACTCTTAATATATTTTTATTATATTTATAGAAATAAGGCATGAAAAATATAATGATATCCTGGAAGCAAAAAAGAAAACTAATTTAGACTGAACAACCAGTGCTAATGCAAATTGGTGATATCAACTAGTAAATTTTTTTTATTTTAGCAAAACGAGTTTTAGATGCAAATAGAATATTGAAAGTTATGTTCCACTTTACTGGGTTCACTCTAGTGGCCTGATGTCAGTGTTTAGCTTTTAGGTGCTAACTTGAATTAAAAGCTTTGTTGAAGTATTTTGGTTAATGAGTCGATTAGAAGACTTGACTTGTGAAAATCTTATTTACCAGAAATCTCTGGAAGACCCTTGTTATTCATTGGGTAGGAAAGAAAGGGAGGATTGTGACAAACGCAAGGCCTTTGGGAAGTGATTAGGTCACGAGGGTGGAGCTCCCATGAATAGGATTAGTGCCCTTATAAAAGAGACTTCTTCCACCATGTGAGGACACAGGAAAAGGCAACTGGGAAACAAGTCCACACCAGACACTGAACTTGCCTGCACCTTGACCTTGGCCTTTCCAGCCTCTAGAACTGTGAGAAATACATTTCTTTTGTTTATAAGCCACCCAATTAAAGATATTATGTTATAGCAGCTCACACAGACTAAGACACTACATTGCAGAAGATATCCTAAGTACTTACCATCCAATCACTAATTTAGTAACACAATTACCATATGGGATAAGCACTATGTCTTTCTTTTACAGATGAGAAAACTAAAGCACGGAGTAAATAACTTGTCAAATATGACAGGCTATTAAGAGGTGAATCCTGAATTTGACCCAGGGAGTCGGCCTCTAGGGATCAAAGCCCTTAATCATTATACAATGTTGTGGAACTTACAGGAACTGCCAATCCCCCACCTTAATTACATTGGCTTCCTTTTGATTTTTCAAATATGCCATGTTTTTTGTTTTCTCAGAGCTTTCCTATAGGATTGTTTTCTTTCCCTGAAATGTGTACTTCCCCCACCCAACCCAGTCTTCATATTTTGTTTTATTGGTTTCTTGTGGTTCTTCACAACTCACTTCAGCTTCAATATCACCTCTTTAGGGTGGCCTTCCCATCCCACCAAAGTAAATACCCTCCCTCCACTGTTACTGTTCCTCACAGTACATTGTTTCTTCCTTCACAACATCTTACAACAATTTATAATATTACATGTCTTTGTGTTATTTATTCGATGTCTTTCTCTGATAATAGGGACAATGTTTGTTTCATTACTGTATTATTCAGCACCTAGCACAGGTCCAGCACATGGAAATAAATCAATAACTATTTATTGAATGAAAGAAATAGAAAATGGAAATCTAGCTTTTAGAACAAACAAGCAATGAGAAATATGGAGAAAGAGTATGGTAAGATACAGTTCTGTAAACATGGGTCACCCATTGCTCAAATGTTCAGAAGAATTATGTATAGGGAGATAATCATGCATTCATTCAACAAATATTGGGTGCCTACAAGGGGCCAGTTGTTCTTATTGTCAGTGAAGACGAATGTTGAACAAGGGGGTTGGAATTTTAAATAGATGTTCAAGAAAGGTTTTACTGGCTGGGCACAGTGGCTCATGCCTGTAATCCCAGCACTTTGGGAGGCTGAGGCAGGCAGATCAACTTAGGTCAGGAGTTTGAGACCAATGTGGCCAACATGGTGAAACCCCGTCTCTACTAAAAATAAAAATAAAAAATAGCTGGGCATAGTGGCACATGCCTGTAATCCCAGCTACGTGGAAGGCTGAGGCATGAGAATCACTTGAACCTGGAAGACAGAGGTTGCAATGAGCCGAAATCGTGCCACTGTACTCCAACCTGGCTAACAGAGTGAGACTGTCTCAAAAAAAAAAAAAAAAAAAAAAAAAGTAAGTCTTATTCTGAGAAAGTGGCACTTTTTTTAAAGCAAAGTTCTGTAGGAGGTGAAAGAAAAAGCCAAGCGGGTATCTGAAAGACAACTGATCCAGGCAGACCAAAAAGCAGCGCAAAGCACTAAGGGAGTGGGCCTGGCATGCACAGGAACAGCAAGACGACCAGTGAGGCCTTAGCAGAGTGAGCGCAGGGAGAACAGCAGCAGAAGGAATGGAGTCAATTGTGTCTTTTACTCTGAGATAGATGGGCACCCACTGGAGACATTCAATAATAAGTGGCATAGTCCGATTTGGGTTTGAATCGGCTCATTCTAGCTGCCCTGATAAAATTAAACCAAAGTGGAGAAAGAATGGACCCAACAGTCTAGTAGGCTATTAGTGCTTAACTCAAGCATGAGATAGTGGTGACCTGGACCAGGGTGGTAGCAGTCATGGTGCTCAAATAGGGAAGGTGATGGACAGAGCAAGTAGGAGGGAGATCACGAGTTTGTATTTGGGTGTGTTAAGTTGAGATCCTACTATTAACATCCAGGTGGAGATGTAGGGTAGGCTATGTTTGGAGCTCAATGTAGAGGTCTAGGTCAAGTCATAAACACATTTATGTCATTTACAAATACAAGACTGGATAATATCAACAAGAGAGAAAACATAAATAGAAAACATGTGGAGCAACCAGCAAGGAAGATGTCTAAGAAATAGAATAAAATCCAGGAGAATTTGATTCCTGGAAGTCAAATGAAGAAAATGTTTACAGGAGGAGTTTAAGTGAAAGATCAACTGAGTCAAATGCTACCAAAAAAATTACTGCCAAAGTGTCCACCTTGGCCAGGGGACCTTTAAGAAATCTTATCTTTATCAGTTTTTTTTCCCCCTAAATATTTGATGAGGAAAATAATCTATATTTTTTCAATAATCAACAAGAAGACCTGGGGGCAGGAAAATCTGTCATTTCTATCTATACTAAACTTATAAATCCTCAAGGTAGCTAGCCTTGGAGATTGTTGCTCTTGAAGAAAACTAAGTACTAGAGGTTATAGTTCTAAAGCCCCACAAGGATTTTAACGGGCAAGGATTTTAATTTTGCTCCCAATGCCCAAAGTTGCAGATAGGTGGCAGAGGAAGTTAGAGCTGCTATCTTCATAGCACTATGGCGTATTTGTACTGGAGAAATGTACACTTCTGGGATCTCTTCCACAAACCACAGAAATATGTTTATCAATAGGTACTACTTCAACTATACTTTAAAAAATCTTCACTTGTTTCCTGTGTTTATACAAGATACATCATCATATGCTGCTGCAGGATACAAAGCCTCAGGTGGACAATTCCAGAAACAAAAACCAAGAAGGAAATTAGGTATGATATTATATATATGATATAATATACAATGTATTATATAATATATATTTATCATAATATGATATATAATATATTATATCTCAATATGATATATAATATATTATATGTGATATATCATATATAATAGCTTATATATTATTATATATCATATGTTATATAATATATTATGATATATCATAATATGTTATATATTATTTATATAGCATATATTTTTACAGTGTATATACATAAACTATTGGGATATGCATCCTATTGTTCTAATTAGATATTCCATTTAGAAAAATTTGGGTGATAAAATTTTATAAAATAATAACATCCCATTTGAAACTAAAATCCAATTTAATATTCTTTCAAAAGAATCACCATTTCCACTGAGGTTTGTGTTGGCAACCTCAGAGTATTAATTCAACAAAAAGTTAAATATTAATACAAGTGTGGGACAGATTATTTTCTTCCTTTCTTGGATTTAGAACTTCTATTCTGCTTTTTATCCTGAGTACATGAGGCAAATGTACATGGACCAAATAAAATTAGGCTTATTAGCATGTCATAATTAATAACAAATGACAAAAAATAATTTTTGCTAGCTAGCTTGAAATGAGCTTTTTTGGACCCAAGTTAATTATCTGTAGTTCAATTTTAATATTAACCACCAAGTCCTGCAGCTGACTTCAATCAGCTTCATTTGTGTTTTAAATAATTAGTTCTTAATAATGTATTATGCATTACACAGATATTCATAGAGACTGAAGTTTCAATTACCTGTCACTTCAAATTACAGGCTCCCAGAAATTAGCTTCTGCCACATAACCCATATTGGAACAGACCCAAGTTAATAGAAAGTGGGAGGAAAACAATATAGCTAGTTTGGCATGAGTAGATTCCAAAATTAACCAATTTTGAACCTCTTAATCTATTTCTCTACAGGAATTAAAGAACCGTCTGGCTAACAACATTTCTGAGTCTCCCTCACTTGTAATAAAAGAGATAATGGAGGCAGTATCTACCTCATGGGAATTATTCAGATGAAATAATTTGCTGAAATAATATTCATCAGATAATATTCAGATGACATAATTCATAGGGAACCAGATGAAAATGTATAGTTCAAGTGTTAGGATTTCATCAGTGATCTGTTTTAAAATATCTTTGATCCAGTCAAAAATTATTTTGAAAAGCAGAGACAATGAATATATAGTATGTATTCAGAATGGAATCTCAAGTCCTCATGTGACCTACAAGGTCTTATGTCAATGGTTTGATTGGAATCACCAAGGAGCCTTTAAAGCAGATTCTGCAAGTGGCAGGGATGGAGGGCCAAGGGAAGTGGGGAGGGGTGGCGGTGCCAAGCATGAGTATACATTATGAGGTTGCCAAGTTCTGCCAGGTTTTGGAAATATTGCCCTATGTGATCATGCCCAGAGCTAGATCACCTGTGAACACATTAGAAATGCAAATTACCAGGCCCTACCATAGACCTACTGAATCCAACATTCTGAGAGCCAAACACAATAATCTTTGTTTTAATAAGCACCCTATGAGATTTTTATGCCCACGAACGTGAGCGAACCAGTGCTCCAAGACCTTGTTAGTCGAAGTGTGTTTCACCTACCAGCAACATCAGAATCACCTGGGAGCTTGTTAGACTTGCAGAGCCTCAGACCCCATCCCAGACCTCCTGAATAGAAACCTGCATTTTAACAAGATCCCCAGGTGACTAGTAAGTACATTAATGTTTGAGAAGCATTTCTCTAAGGCAGTGGTCCTCCACCTTGGCTGCAAATTGGAAGCACTTAGGGAGCTGTCAGAAACAGAGATGCTGGTTGAGCGAAGTCGATAGCTCCAGGTTCTTACCATTTCAACACAGAGAGCTCTACTTCTATCTGTATTATGTATCTGTGTTCAGAATACGCTTTCATTGTGAGTAGAAAGGGCTCTACTACTACTAAACGAAAATGTCTGAAACACTTTTAGCCTCATTTACCCTGTTTTCACTAGAACAGCCTTGAAGGGATCATAATGACTTAAATAACTAATCATCTGACTCTTGATTCCATCTATGCAGAGGCCCTAACAGCATCTCCAGCTCCCAAAGCAGCCTCTGGTTCTGTCTGGGTGTCTAGACATTCCCACTGATGCCCTGGCATGTTCCCTGAAGCCCTCATGTACCAGAGTGACACAATTTCCCTTGCCTCTTGCCCTATGACTACAGATCACATTCTGCCCCTCATGTTGTGAAGCACAGCGCTGCATATGTCTTGGTTTCAATCTCTAATAAAAGTAGTTCCTTCTTCTTCTGCCTTAAATGGTAGATATACATAGGATAGACCTCTGTCCTTTCACTTTTCCACCAAGGAAACAAGAAGGAAAAATCTTTTCCTTTAGTTTTCAGCTAAACCAAAACCCCCCAAAACATGTGTTCATAAAAATGATACCTAAGAATGACCTCTTCACAGTTTGTCAGACAGTACCAAATCCTAACCACCAGCTTAGGTCCAATTGGGAGCCAGCCACATTATCTGAGGAAACTAAATCTCAGGGGCTGGGTGTCAAAAGTCCCTCAGTTACTGGATAGACACTGGGGTATGAGCCTACATTTTCTTTTTTGAGACAGGGGCTCATTCTGTCACCCACGGTGGAGTGCAGTGCTGCACTCTCTGCTCACTGCAACCTCCGCCTCCTGGGTTCAAGCAATTCTCCTGCCTCAGCCTCCCGAGTAGCTGGGATTACAGGTGCCTGCCACCATGCCCGGCTAATTTTTGTATTTTTAGTAGAGACGGGGTTTCATCACATTGGTCAGGCTGACCTTGAACTCCTGACCTCAAGTGATCCACCTGCCTCAGCCTCCCAAAGTGCTGGGATTACAGGTGTGAGCCACTGCGCCGGCCTGATCCTACATTTTCTGATTTCTGGCCCATCTGCTTTCTACCACACCTGCTCTGCCTTTGTTGACTGTGGTCTGACAATCCTGCCTTGCCCCAGTCCACAGGTCAACTTGGGATCTTTCAGTGGCATTCGGGATACTCAAGGGGGCTTTCCTGTCTATTTTGAGTGTAAGTAACCAGTTCCCAACTCCTAAACAAGGAACTGAAAGACACAAGAAAAGAAAGTTCAGCTAGAACATTGTGTTTTTTGTCATTGTCTCAGTACGTCTTAAATCAACTTACAAGAAGGCATAAGACATGACGTTGAATGAAATATTTGAGGCAATAGTTTCAAATAGAGAGTCCCTATTTGGCACAGAATTATTACAAACTTATTATTACAACTACTTGTTGCTTGAATACCAATCTTCCTTCCTGCCTCCAAACATTTATTTCCAACTTGAACTCACAGGCTATTTCTAGTTTCCAACAAAGCTTGCTCTACCTTGTGATGTCTTTAATCCTGATACAGATAACATATCTTTTCAGTGTGCCAGTATAAGTGTTGGATGTTGTCAGGTCGTTTCTGGAGGGTTGAATGTTTCATGTTTGAGGAGCAATTACTAAAACCCAGAAGAGTCTTGTCCTATTGTAGTAACAATGTAACAAAGTCTGAAATGAATCTCAGAAATAAAATAATATCTGAAATGTAGTTTGTGCTTAAAAAGCATTGTGAATGAATGAAAAACTAAATGAACAAAGGAATGAATTTGTGCTCTTACATTTATAGCCTAATTTGAAGTACATTCCTAAGGTTTATCAAAACTTAGAACACGTTGTCATTT
The DNA here is from genome assembly GCF_037993035.2 of Macaca fascicularis. Classification (NCBI taxonomy): domain Eukaryota; kingdom Metazoa; phylum Chordata; class Mammalia; order Primates; family Cercopithecidae; genus Macaca; species Macaca fascicularis. The sequence goes on along the minus strand of NC_088380.1, from coordinate 87,527,802 downwards.
TTTTCTGCTACATTTTCTTTGAAAGTAAAAGTTGGATTGTTTTGTTTAATCTCCATTCACTTCAGAAATTCACAGACTTGTATGCTTATGTGAACTAGGGTATGCCATAGGCATATCAGTGACTCCTGTGAATGCTAAAATGTAAACTGTATTTGAAAATTCATGCAAGCATTTCTTGATCTCCAGGATCATGCAAAATGGCTGCATGGAGATTTGTCCACAGCTTGCTGGAAAACAACTTCCGATTCTGTTCTAGACATTTCCACTGATGTCCTGGCATGTTCCCAGCATCCCAAAATAAGTGGCAAATATTTATTTTGGTAAAATAGGCAACAACAAAAGTCACAATGTGCTGAAATCCAGAATGAAATGACTCTGACATTCACTCTGACTCTGCAGTCTTAAATAGACACAAATTGTACCTATATTTTTTCTAAACATTCATTTATGTGAACTTCTAGAAATCCCAACAGGCTCTGTGATTCTTATTTGCTAAATCATTAAGCCACTAATTTAGGTGCCAGACAACCATGGATGGCATATTTCTGGAGCAGAGTAGTGAGAGACAAATGGCTTTACAGTTTTCTTTTTCTGTCCTCAGCTTCTGATGCTGCTGGTTGACAGAACTGCTCAATGAATAATGTAATAGGTTATTGACAATACCTGTCTTATGGAGGTAAGGGGTTTCTGTTTTAGTTTCAGTGTGATGTTATTTTTTATTTTTATTTTTTATTTTTTTGTGACAGAGTCTCGCTTCATCACCAGGCTGGAGTGCAGTGGCGCCATCTCGGCTTGCTGCAACCTCCGCCTTGCAGGTTCAAGTGATTCTCCTGCCTCAGCCTCCGGAGCAGCTGGGATTACAGGTGCGTAACACCACACCAAGCTAATTTTTTTGTATTTTTAGTAGAGACAGGGTTTCACCGTGTTAGCCAGGATGGTCGTGATCTCCTGACCTCATCATCTGCCCACCTCCCAAAGTGCTGGAATTACAGGCGTGAGTCACCGCGCCCAGCCCAGTGTGATGTTATTAATACCATCACGTTGACCTTATTTTCTACCGACTCCCCACTACCTACGGAGTAATAACCAAATGCGTTAATGAGCTCCAGAGTCAAACTTTCTAGGTGTACATCCTAGCTCTACCTCCCATCACTAAGCAGCTTTGGGAAGTCAGCATAATCTTGCTGTACCTCTGTTTCCTCATCAGCAAATAGGCATGACAATAAAATCGATAGGAACACTGGAAGAGGTGATTTAGTCCTTCATTTAATAAATATTTATTGAGTGCCTGCTGCATGCCAGGCCCTATTGCAGGTGTTAGGAACATGGTGATGAACAAGACAGAGGAGGCGTTGTGCTCACGGAGTTTACTTTCTTGTGAAAAGAAACAGATGGCAATACACTTAGGAGAGTGACTGGCACCCAATAAATAGTTCCCTCTACATACAGTTATTGAGCACTCTTTGGATCCGCGTGGGTTAAAAGTAGTGATCTGAAGGAAACAGTCTCTTGAATATTTACTTTCCTATTTGTGCTTTTCTGTATTTTCCCACAAGTTTACACTGAACAGGTGTTACTTAGCTAATAAATTAACAATAACAACAACAAAAGAGCAAGGACATAATTTAGCACATATCTGGAATGTTTTCATGGTGTGCAATGGAGAGTTATGATTTAGGCAATATTCAATAAGTACTAATTGCCCATGCCATTTTCAGCCTAGCTGCATATTTTCCAACTTTAGCACAGTGGCCCATTCATTCTCAGTTGTTTCAGCATCTCTCGTCCTTTGGTCTAATCTCTATCCTGAAGTTCCTCCTTTGTGGATAAGCAGGGCTATTATTTTTGTATTTTCAAACCTTCATTTAAATAAAAAATAATTCTAAATTTGTTTCATTCTTATAAAATCTGAAATTCCCAAGCCCTTCACTAACATTAGTCCTTTTGGTAGCGAGCTTCCAATATTTCTTGGTGTTCCATGTAAACTGTCTACTGTGTTGACATTAATGCTTTATACTATTTCTATTTTCCTCAATTCTGTATGCTAAATGTTGCACTTACCATTTTCATCTTTCCTCCTTTCATAATCAGAGCATCACTGAATCCCAAAGCCTGCTTTTTAATGGTATGTTTTGGCTCAACCTAGATTATTAGAGCCTCTAAAATCCCTGAAAGTCTTCTTTCTTTCCTCAATCTTTTTCCAAAATAATGATATTGTTGTTTTACTCTCATTCATCTGGAATTACTTTACTAATTTTCTATTTTTTTTCCCCACCATTGGAACTAATTTTCTTCTACTTCTTTTGCTGGGTTACTTTTATTTTCTTTGCTTATTATGTTCATTAACAATTTTCCTAATCACTTTTTTGAATGACATATCCTTATCCAAAATGAAATTATCTATTAATTTACCTCATGTTTAAGGAGAAGATATTCAAAGTTAAAAGTCAAAATATTGCCACATATTAAGCAATGAAGATACTACTTATAAGAAAGCCTGAATCATATAGATATTCCCAAATTTAGTTTTAAGAAGTTGCACTTCCCTTTATCACCAAAACAGCATTCCCAAAAACACACGTTACCTGCCAAAAATTTAAAAATCATATGAGGCCCCTCTCACAAAATGTTCTTGGCACATTTTGTTAAGGAACGCTGCCCTGTTCCATAAATTGCCCTGCACATCACTCTGACCCCAGCAAGCCTTCGCATACCACGCATGTGATTCCCAACCATCTTTATGAGGCTTACCAAGACCGCTGCTGATCTATTATTGCTCAACCCTACCCAAATGAAGCCATGGTCCATGTCTTAGTTCTGAAAAGCATAGCCAGGACTTAACTAAATTATCCTGAGAATTTAAGGAAACGTAAAGAATTCTAACACAACCAAGCCACACTTAAAACAGTGTACTTTAGTAGACTACTTCCAGAGTGTATAGGCCTCTGCACAGATCTCTAGGAGAGGTTTCTCTTGATTTCAGCACATCTGCCACCATGTTGCTGGACTCAGCTTTCCTCTTCAACACAGAAAGCCTTGGCCAAGAATTTATCAAGACCCCAGAGAAAACGAACAGAATATGTATTAAAGTTCCATCTAAAAGATACAACATTTTGTATGAGAAGAGAACAACATCTACTTTTTAATGCAGAGCAGCTCAGTTTCTCCTTTTACCAATTCATCCCGAAGTATGAACTTGGTCTTAAATTTGTGTAACTTGAAGACCTCCCCTGGGATGACTTCTCCAAAAACTAGAGGGAAAAATTCATCTCTGAAGGATAAAGGCATACTTCTATCCAAAGAAACAATATCAGTTGGCAGGTTTAAAATAGCAATGTCTTCCTCCCTTCTCATCCTACTTTCTCTGTGGGTAACCATAAAGCATAACGTTCCAAAAATATTGGAATTTAGTCTCAGAGAAACTTGTTATGCACCTATACTACTTCACTCCTCCTCTTTTTTTTCCTCCTAATTATAAAACAAGCATTGAAAACTGACCTTGATTGTGAACTCAAGTTAAGGAGTAATACATTTTATTTTGGAAATTTAAGCCAGAAAACACAACGTTCAGACGAAGAAGTCTGCAGTGTGGCCATGTTTATACATAGCTGAGGCAGAAAAATGGCTGGCAGTTACAACAATCACATGCTTTGTGTATAATGGTTACCAGAAAGGAATTAAAGCTATAACCTCATATAAGTACACAATAAGACGCCTTAGAAATAACCCAAGGGAACCAGTGTGCAATGCAGCATGCCTATCCTATGAACGAAATGAATGGGGTTACTTCCATCATTTCCCCTGAAGAAATGCATCAAATAACACTGTCAGCCAGGAATCCAACAGGAAATAGATGACACGAATAAAATTAGTCAGAGTGTTTAATAAAGGGATTATTTACAAAAGTGAGAAGCTTAAGGAAATCACACTTCATAATACAGTATCCGTGGGGCCAAAAACAGTGGAGAGCTCTTACTAGGCCAGTCCTGAAAGGTCTTATGAGCAGCTGTGGAACCAGGAGGCAAAGAGGACTCTGTGGAGACTGCTGCCCAGGAGGATCTAATAACTTTCTTATAGAGTACCACCAGCCCATGGCAATCCCACAGGACTGGGAGGAGCCAAGGGGCTACACACTGATAAAGAGTTATCCTCTCTGGTTCTGATTTCCTGCAATGCTCTCCGTGGCTGAACCCAATAGGAGCAGTCTATACTGTCAGTATCTCAGAGCACAGAGCAGGAGAAGAGTGCAGAGTTTACCTGGAAAGACACACCTATGTCCTACTGAGTCAAATGGCAGTTTCAGTCTTCCATTTCTGCCTCCCATACAATTGCTACAAGAAGAGTCTGACATTTGATCAGAGACTGAACAGGAAACCAAAGTGATCAATTAAATAAAAACATTAGAACTTAAATTCGATAGTTTTTCCACTTACGATTTCTAAATCAAGACATGAAATCAAATAGTATGGGGTTTTGTTCACAGCATTTTGCAGAATATTAGATTGGACAAGTAGGTAAAGTCTATGCATATGAAATTAGATTCTATTTTGTAGGCATTAAGTTCTGAAGAATTCTGTGCTGGGGAATGCCAAGCTCTGATGTGCACATTTTAAAGAATACTCTGCAGTAGTTTGAAAGGTAATTTGGAAAGCAGTGTGTCTAGAGATAGTAAGGCTATGTGAGATATTGAGGACAGTTGGGATAGAGAGAAGAGAATGGATATGAGAAGGCTTTGGAGGTAGAATTACAGAATTTGGCAATTGATTAAACATGGGCATTAAATTAGGAGCCAGAATGACTACTAGTTATAAAAAATGGTTGGGGGAGAGAGAGGGATAATAGTTCAACTTGAAAGATAAAGATCTTCATGTGCCTGTAGAATCCAACCAACTGGACACGGAAGTAATCATGTAGGGATTTAAGCTACAGTTACGAATGGAATCAGGCAAAGATGGAGAGTGGAAAAAAAAAGATGGTCAAGAACAGAGGCTTTCGCATTTTGAGAAATCAGACTCTTTCTACTTTAATGCCATTACTAATCTTTCTCATCAGACTGTAAGCTCCCTAAAAACAGAAACTCAGCTAATCTTGTTTATGACAGTATCCCCAGCACCTAACATACTGCCTGGAACCTGGTAAGTGCTCAATATGTATTATTATATGAAAAATGGGTTTAATCTGGCTTATGAATATAGGAGAGGATGAGGTGATCTGGGAACTGAAACAATGTAGAGATCAGTGCACTCCAAAGGATTCTCCCACCTATGCCTCTTTTAAGGCTCATCATTGAATTTGAGGTTCCTTTTCCTGGTTGGCTCTTGAAGAGAAATTACAATATATCTTCTTTGCTTCTCTTTCTGTTTTTAAATTTCTCTTAATTCCTACATTTAAAACTTTGTATCAGGTCTTTAAGAAATTAGTATTTTTAATCATGCTGCTTTATTCAGTTTTTCCTGTAAAGAAAACCTTTCTCACATTTTTCTTTAAAACCAGAGGCCCATTAAAAGGTTGGGAAGTAATCACCACCAGACTAGTAGAACACATAGGTCATAAATATGGACAGATGATGTACTAAAAATCAGAAAGCACTTGAAGGACTCTGTATCTTAAAGCAGCTTTCTCCAAACCAGGGGAAAACTTAGTATACTCCCAGGGTAGTACTCCTACTGTGTGAGTGCCCTAAGACTTTCCAAGGGATATACAAAAGTGAAGTCATTTCCAGAACTTTGATTACCACCTGTATGCTTTTCTAAAACTCATTTGCCTAGGGAGGTGTCTGTGGTGGAGGCTTCTGCTTCTGCTTTTGCGTCCCCCTTTATGCCAGTTCTCATACACTTTAGAATGCATGAGAATCACTGGAGTGTCTGCAAAAACCCATACTGCTGTCCGCACTCCCATAATCTCTCACTCAATAGGGTAAGGTCTGAGGATTTGCATTTTTCACAAGTTCCTGCGTGAAACTAATGCTGTTGTTCCAGGGAACAAACTTTGAGGACCAATACTTTAGACAATTGCTCCTTTACTACTTTATAAAAAATAAATAAATAAATAAACCACTACATGAAACATACCTCTTATCCATTCTGAGTCTTAGGATACATTGCCATGGAATGCAAGAATTAGAACAAATAAAAGACAACTCACACTGAATAATTCTGATGCCAGTGTGACAAATCCTTTTTCAAACCAAGTGTTTATTAAACAAAACAAAAAAAAATTAAGGAGAACTTGACATGTCAGCTGAGAGGTAATTTGAAAATAACTTTTGAGAGATCACTGTGATTTTTGGCATATAACTCAGAAATTGCTTTAAAAAATGAGTAGCAGTGCACAATAAAACTATCATTTTCATCTACTTATGTAAACAGATTTTCTCGGTATTTAAATCTATCAAACAAAATGAGAGTGAAATGTGCTAAGCTATGCCACATTCTAATTTTAAGGAATATTTCCCTATGGAAATGCAGATTGGGAAAAACAGCCCTAATTACCTCATTAAGATATATTTCCAACAAAATTTTACAATTTGTGTAATATTTCAAACGTTATAATAGCTTTATATTGTTTTGATCAATTGTATATTAGTAAGCTACAAAAATAACTCAGTCCAGGAAAATTTTAACTTTTATAGGATTATGTTCACAAGGAAAAAAAATTTAAACTTTAAATTACAAATTTTGATGTACTTAAGTTTGATGGCTTAATAGAAGACTTCTAAGCATATAAATATATAATTTTTGATAACATTCTATAAGAGGAACTTAAATTTTAACATTAATCCTAAGAAAGTAAAAATAAAAAATTTTTGACTGTTAATAAAGACTATTTTTAAAAGAATGATGTAGGGGGTCAAACTACTATGATATTTAGATTATTTAGATTCCACTGAATATATCTGAAAGTGATGTTATACGCTTGTTTTAGAATGGCAATATTTAAAATAGGTCAAAAATTACATCCTCTATCGTTGTTTAACTTTATGATGAAAAAAAAATTTTTGTTGACAACTTAAACTGTGAGAGGTACACAGTTTTTAAAATTTTAGAATAAATACTATCAAAAATAATTTAAGACTTACTGCCTAAGGCAGTAAACTTTTAATCTTCAACAGGGATCATTTGATAGACTCAGACAGAACTCTGAATTAAATTCCAATTAAAACCCAGGCTTTGCTTATTCTGTAAACACCTCAACAAAACCATTCTTGTTCTATTTTGGCATTTGCTCTTTCTTGTCCAGCTGGGATCTAAACATACAGAAATGAGTAATAATGGGAAAAGATTATACAATCTTGAATGACTCACTCAAGGACCTTTATAAATGTTCTGTTTAGACTTGTTTCAGAAAAGAATCATTTGGGTGAATTCTGATTTGTTTAGAGCAAATGCAAGTTGCAATACAGTAAAAAGAAAGATGCACCAATATCAGTGCTAACATACATTGCTGACCTTTTTTTTTCCAGAAACAATTTCACTGCATTTCTAATATTAGGAAACATAAAGGAAAACACTTTACAAATGTTGCCACTTGATAATAACATCTTTTGCCCTTATCTAGAATATATTTTCTCTCACAGATTCTTTTCATAGGAAATAGTCATGAACAAGTCATGCACAAAATTAACCCTGAACCTTTTTACAACTACTTTATTTTTTTTCTCTTTATTTGCAAACTCCATGAGTTTATTGTACATGATATATGATTTCCAGGCAAATAGCTTAAGGCTAATTCAGTTCCTACTCTTGGTACTACATTGAAAATTTACTTAAGATCAGCAAAGGTCTACTTACTATCACATTAAAATGATGCATCCCTCCTTATACAGTCGCTCTTACCTCTTCAGTAATACAGCTACCCTGGAAGACCACCTCTTCTTAAATAGCCCCCAACGCAGGGGCACATTCTTCCCTCTGATACGACACTTAACCTTTAAAAATGGACAAAGAACTACTTCTTGCTGACTTTGACTAGTGTAACTCTTTTTTAATGTCTCACTCTGTCCCAATATTCTAAACATCCCAGAGATTCTGTTATTTGTACCTAGATCCAGCAATAATCTAAGAAGGGTATATATGCACAATTAATATAAATTCTTACATATTCCCTTGGATCATATTTAAATTCTATGTAAAAGATATGACAGAGTGCACACTAAAAGGACAAGCTCAGAAAGGAAAATAATCTCTTCTCTTCCACACTTATTCATGCCAAACTCCCTGTATATTTTTGACATTTCTAGAAAGAACCTTAAAATAATTTTCAGCTCACCTTTGACCTTTATATCTTTGCTATAACTTCAGAGCATAAAATGTATTGATTGGTTCTTGCAGATTATCAATAAAGATATTGAATAGAATGGTTCTATGATAATTTCAATGGGATGCAGCCAGTATAAAAACTTTATGTAGGCAAAATCCTGTCTACCTCATTCACTGGTGAATCTTCAGAGCCTATTACAGTGCCTGGCACACATTAAATACTTAAATAATGAATGAATGAAAACTGAAGGAATGGATGGATATCTGAATGGATGATAACTTTATATTTTTGACAGTTTCTGATAATTATTTGCATATGATTTCCTCACCAGTAAATTAACCCCTTAAATGTGTAACAATCAGGGATATAATATTTTATATTTTTCTTGGAAATGCTGTGTAGGCTGTAGGGATTTCCTGCTTCTGCTACACACTAACTGCATGACTTTGGACAAATAATGAGCCCTCTATGCCCGATCCCTCATCAATCAGTAATGATGACCCCTGTTTCATAAGCTTGTTGTGATATATTACATGTGAAACACTTGCCTTCATTCCTAGGAAGATTTGTGATCTGAGCTATCACTTTTTCCATTGCATATTTTTCATATTTGAAATTAATACATAGTATTCAGATAAAAACATTATCAGAATTATTATCGCAACTTTTGCGGGTATATATATAATCATTTCTTTGCTTGCCACAGAATCATTTCATCCAGGCTAGAAGCTTGCTCTCCATGATGGAACCAGAATGTAAAAATGTTGGTGCACATTAGGATTTAAAGTTGTAAATAACCAGACCAGTCACAGTGTAGTAAAAGAAGGATTTTAGGTTTCTTTGGTGAAACAAAAGCAGATATAAAAAGTTACAAAGATTTTAGATTTTCATTCACAAAAAAAAGTCATTCACATTTTACACTATACACGTTATGATATAAATACAGGAAAGTATTATGTGCATTGTAATGAGAAAAGAAAAATAGAAACCTAATAGATCAACACAGTGTTGTTCTGTGCTCTAAAATACCTAAAGGTGGATTACATTTAATGCAACAACCAAGGGAACCTGCTTAAACATACTGTGTATTATTGTAGCTAGAGTCATTCCTTCTAAGCCAAAGAGGTTTTATAAAAAAGAATCAATATTGGGCCAATCTCTGGGTGCCCTTTTTCTCTTTTTCTATGTGCATTTTATTTTTTGTCTACTCTTCTTCAAGTTGCTCTAAACTGAAATTAGGGAAAGAGTCTTAATTTCCATTACAGGTTTTTCTTTAAACATTAAATTAAGTGGATAAGGATTCAAAGTCATCTTCAGCAGTCACTTTATTCAAATAATGGGGAGAAAACAGAGTGGGAAGAGATGGGGAGAAATGTCAACACATACACTCCACCTAACAGGAAGAAATGCCCACACTATTTCTATGTATTCGCTCCTTTCTTAGAATGGGCAAACACCATTTGCTAAAAGCTATATACTTTTCCACTCTTTTCGTAATAAACACTTGATGCATTCTATCCATCACATTATTTAATCAGGGACAAAGTACCTATATTATATGATTCCAAATTGTGTGAGGAAAGTAAAAGGCTAACACTGAAAAATAACTAGCATACTATGTTCATTTTCAGGTCTTAGGGAAAATAACATCCAATAAATTAAATCAGTATGGCTTACTTCATTTATTTATGTATGCTTCACAGCTGCAGCATTCATACATGAACATTCAAAACTTTATAAAAGATTAAAATGGTTATATATACAAAATTTCTTTTTTTTTTTTTTTTTTTTTTGCATGTGTGTTGTTTTAACAATCCCCCACCCTCCAGAGCCCTAGGTCTATATCCATATGAAATGCGTTGATCGGTAACCTTACGAGTTAGTTTTATGAAAGCCATTAAAAAGTAGACCTGGTTGAGTTAATTATTAGCACTTTGACCCCTAAAAAATGCTCCTGGTTACAGAAAAGTCCTCCATTCAGGCCTTTCTTGTAAGTGAAGAAAAAGGAATGCAGCAAAGAAGAGTTCCACATTGGAGTCCCTAGTTCCATCAGGATCCCATTTGCAGCCTTTAGCATCATGTAGAAGCAAACTGCACCTATGGCTGAGATGGGTGCAATGACCTACAAGATTTTGTGTTTTCTAGCTGTCCAGGAAAAGCCATCTTCAGTCTTGCTGACAGTCAAAGAGCAAGTGAAACCATTTCCAGCCTAAACTACATAAAAGCAGCCGAACCAATGATTAAAGACCGCTAAGGCTCCATAATCATCATTAAATATGCCCAAACTCATTGTGACTTTTTATTTTATATACAGGATTAAAATCAACATTAAATCATCTTATTTACATGGCCATCGGTGCTGAAATTGAACATTTTAAATAGTACAGTAGGCTGGTTTACATTAAGAAATGGACTGCACTGGAGGCAAATAGAAAACTAAAGAAATTAGGCTGGAAATGCTTACTTTCTGCTCTCATTTTCTTTCATTTTGTCTGCTGTCTTTTTGAATGCCAATACTTTCATTTAAAATGTTTTGGGAGCACGGCAACCCAAAATGACTGAACGGTGGTCCAAAAATCCAAACCAACTGGTAATTACTTCTCGAGGTGATAGGAAAGGCACAGGAAGTTAGGACTTTGGCTGAAATGATGAAAACACATGTTCGCCATTTTAGGGATCAGCGCCTCGTCTCCTGCCACCTCCGGCTCCAACGATGATCATGTTTGGATGTATTTATTGAATTGTCCTTTGCTGATGAGGAATTTTTAAAGTATTTCATAGAATAAGTCCTTTGGTATGCAGATGCTACATGGAAGGAAAGAAAGAAAAAAAGAAAACACAACAATATTACTTGCTCCATACCCTAAACTGCCGATACCACAGCCGTAAAATGAAGGTGTCTAGTAGTTGTTATAGCACGGTAGTCCATTCTTTCTAAAGGACCACTTACGGTTCATGCAGGTAATTTTAGGTATAGCCCATCTTCCATTTCCTAGGCACCGGATGGTTGGAAGGTGACGTTGAATGAAACCATCTTTGCAGTGGTATCTAATCAGGGAGTTGATTTCATAACGAGGTTTCATCTTTCCAAAGGTCTTGGCATTTTCTACAACAGGGGGCTGGCCGCAAGCAACTAAAGGAAAGCAAATTGGGTTATTTCCAAATAATCTAAGTATTTCAGCTAATATGAGTCTCTTATTTTTCTCTCTTTCTTTATGGTACCAAAGTAAGCAACTTCATCAAAAGCAATCTTTCAGAATTAAGAATATGAAATTTTTCAAGAAAAAAATTTAATGTTGAGGCTCTGGGCCTACTTTAAATCTCAGATTATGCCATCTTGAAATTTGTTTTATTAAACAACCATAGGGCTAAATGGTCATACATTCGTCTACCCCTCTGGAAGGGCCACTTTTCTGACGAAAATTCCAAATTAAAAAGCATATTGTCTTCATCACCATCCGTAAGTTTTTATTTGTTAATTACCTTCATTGGGACAATAATGAATTTAACTATTACTATTACCTCCTTATAGAAACTTACAATCTACAGGCCGGTCATGGTGGCTCACACCTGTAATCCCAGCACTTTGGGAGGCCAAGGGGGGTGGATCACAAGGTCAAGAGATTAAGACCATCCTGGCCAACATGGTGAAACCCCATCTCTACTAAAAATACAAAAAATTAGCCGGGAGTGGTGGTGGGCACCTGTAGTCCCAACTACATGGGAGGCTGAGGCAGGAGAATCACTTGAACCCAGGAGCCAGAGGTTGCGTTGAGCCAAGATTGTGCCACTGCACTCCAGCCTGGAGACAGAGCGAGACTCCATCTCAAAAAACAAAACAAAACAAAACAAACAAACAAAAACCTTACAATCTACAATAACATTATAGTTTTTAAATATGGACAAAGACTCCTAAATACAAATATCTTTTGGTTCCATTTACGTTTATTTGCTCTTTTTTGTCTTCTGTATTGGTACAAGAAAAAGAGACCGTAATATTCATGCCTGAATGTCATAAATACCTTAATGAATATAAATTTAAACCCTTGAGACAGGTAAATGAGGGTAAAGCTTGGAATTCTTAACCATCATTTTAAATTTACAATGAAAAATTATAAATATCAATAAACAGCAATAATATAAGTAACAAAAAAAGAAGTAGAAGTAAAAGAAATATCTTCATTTTAAAATTCAAAAACTTGGAAAATTGATTTAATTGAATTTGTGTTAACATAGTTTTATTCAACATTAGCACACTTATTTTAAATGATATACTTTAAAAAAATCAACTTTGATTAAATTATTGTATTTTCCTATATCTCTTTAATATGAATGTAGCTTAAATATAATTTTCCCTAAGTGGAAATTTCTATTGTTTAAGAATTCTGACACCACAGGCCCACAAAAACATGCCACATTCTCTCATGAAATATTGTAAATATTCAGTGGGAAAATGATTATCAGAAACCTTGGTACCAAACGTTTGAATGCCAACATTCTAATATTAAAAGTTTACAGTTATTAAATATATTTGCATATTCAGAAGACTGTTTACAACCATATTCTTTTGCAATGACAAATTTTGGTTTAATTTAAATGTTTGACCTTCTAATTTACCTCCGCTTGACCTCAATCTGGATACCTGCACAATTTTCTTTTTTAACTTTTAAGTTCAGGGGTAAATGCACAGGCTTGTTATATTGCTAAACTCATGTCACAGGGGTTTGTTTTACAGATTATTTTGTCACCCGGGTACTAAGCCTAATACCCAATAGTTATTTTTCTAATCTTCTCCCTTCTCACACCCTCCACCCTCAAGTAGGCCCCAGTGTCTGTCCTTCCCTTCTTTGTGTCCCTATGTTCTCATTGTTTAGCTCTCACATGTAAGTGAAAACATGCAGCATTTGGTTTTCTGTTCCTGTGTTAGCTTGCTAAGGATGATGACCTCCGGCTCCATCCATGTTCCTGAAAGGGACATGATCTCATTCTTTTTTATGGCTGCATCGTATTCCATGGTGCACACTTCTTTTATTGCAATATGAAAAGCCTATACTAGGGTCCAGATAATAGCAAGTATCAGATGGAATAAGACCAAAGTGATAGAGAAGGTTAAAAATGATCAATTCAATAATTCAATATACTTGATTTGGTGCTAACAAATTTGAAGTCATTTTTATACTTTTGAGGAAATAATTGTATAGATTTCTTCTAAAACTAAATATGAAGACTTATTAAAAAGCTAAAATAATTCAGTGAGTGTGGTATTGGCAAGGACAGGAAAATAGACCAGAAACAGCTTTATACACATATGCTTGATATTTGAAAGAGGCAACATGGCAGAGCAGAGGGAAAGTGTAGTCTTTTCATTTGAACACTTGTGTATTCATACGGAAAAAAATAAACTTGGTTCTGTACTTCAGAGAATACATTAAAAATAAATTCTAGATGGTTGAAATATATAAACACAAAAGGCAAAACTATAAAACATTTAGAAACTATAGAATATCTTTATGACTTCAGGATAGTGTCAACCAAAATTAAGGCTGTTGAGGCAGAAATAATTTGATAAAGGTTTATTGGAAGCGAAATGCGAGGATCTACCTGGGAAGACACACCACAAAGCTGGGCATATTCCAGAATCTGCTACAGGTTGGAAGGCTTTTATGGGGAAGTTCAGAAGGGAGGCCAACTCCTCAGACCCGAGTTGTGATTTTCATTGGAGGGTACAAGACAGAGGTTATAATCATTGGCTACAGACTACAAAATACAAGCTAAAATGCTCTATGTGCAAAACAATCAGTAAAACCTCATGATTCACAAACAAATCAGTGTTTTTCCAGTGTCAGTAGGCTACATATTAATCAGTATGTCAACAGTTTAAGGAATTCATGATAAGATTTGAGGAACTCACGATAAAACTGTTTACTCAGGGACAGGATGTAAGCCATGAATCATAAGACCTCCCCCAGGTGGATTAATTTGGAAGCCTGCCAATGTGACCTGTAGGTTATCAGTAGGTAAAGATTTCTTAAAATACAAAAAAGATTAGATCATAAAGGAAAAAAACATCAATAAAGTTAAGAATTCTGTTCATCAGAAAATTTTAGGTAAGGGTGAACTCAAGTGACAAACTGGGAGAACATATTTGCAACATATAAAATTGTCAAGGGATTAGTAACCAGAATATAAAAAGAACTCCTACAAATTAGTATGTATAAGATTATAAGTAAACAATTTTCAAAAATAACCAAAAGATATGAACAGAAACTTTACAAAAGTAGAGCTTCAGGTGATTGATAAATATATGAAAAGATATTCAGAGAGACGTATCAAAAAATGTGAATTAAGTCACAAGAGATTACATTTTATACCCACCAGATTGGCAAAAATTTCAAAGTCCAATAGTGCCAAATGCTGGAGAAGATGTAGAGCAACAGGATCTATCACAGATTGTTGGTGGGAGTGAAAATTGGTACCACCACTTTGGAAAAAAATTTGGCTTTTTAAAGTAGATTTTATGGTACATATATCCTATGACTCAGCAACTTCACTCCTGGAAATATATCTTACAGAAACTCACAAAAGTTGACCAAGAAGAAGTTCAAGAATGTTCATAGAAACATTATTTATAAAAGCAAAAACACTGAATATAACTCAAGTGTCCACTGACAGGAGAGTTGATAAGTAAAATGTTGTATAGTCATACAAGCAATACAATACAGAAACGAAAACAAAGAACATGCCACTACATGCATCAACATGAATAAATCTCACAAACATAATGCTGAACAAAAAAAGAGCAAAGCACAGAATATATATAGTATGATTCCACTTATTTAAAGTTCAAAAATGTAAAAAACTAAATAATTTATTGTTTAGTGAAACAAGTGTATATCATAATAGAAAAGGGAAAAGCAAGGGAATTAAGTCATTATCTCGGTGGGAGTTGAGAAGTAAATGGATGGGATTGAGAGGAACCCACAGGATATTCCATAGATGTATGGATAGTATGCATTGAGGTGTTCTTTTTAAAAATATGCCTTTTGTATATATATTATAATTCTTTGCAAGTATTTAATAGTTAATTAAAAGGAGAACTACGTAGGTCTGTAGGTTTAAAATATCTAAAAACAGAAAAGGGTATCTTTTTAAAAAGCCTATAAACATTTCCAAACTTCCCCAAAGTACTGATTAGCAAAGAATTGACTGCACAAATATAAAAATCAGTGAGTAGGGGAGATAAAATACAAAAATAGGGGTTTTTTTTCTTCTTCTTCTTTAATGAGGTAGAATCAGTATTTTATAAAATTTGTTCTCCTTTGGGAAATGTAAACAATCATGGTGTTTTTGTGAATCTTTTTTGGTATGGGGTAGTGGTTCTCAACGTGGAGCAGTTTACCTCTTCTGGAGACATATGGCAATGTCTAGAAACATGTTTGCCTTTTACAAGGCAGAGGGGATGTAAAAGTGCTACTGACATGTAGTATGCAAAGGGCAGGGATTATGCTAAACATGCTTTAATGCACAGGATAGCCTCTTAAAATAAAGAATTATCTGACCAAAAATGTCAACAGCTCTGCTGTTGAGAAACCCTGCTATAGGAAAAAATAAAATAGGAAATGTAAGAATGTATAAATCATAAAATGAAAAGTATGACTCCGGGGACCATTTGGAGACAAATGGCAAACATGACATTTGGACAGAGACGAACAATTTAGGAAAGTTTTCTATGCTGGAAAAAGAAAAACAGAAAATACTTGATTTGCTATTTTTACGAATCCCATCGCAGAGGTGCTGAAGTAAGGGATGTGGTCAGGAAAGCTTCTCATGTAGAAAAGGTATTGAGAATACGTTCTACCTTGGGTGAGAAAATAGCAGAGTAACGTACTCATTGCTAACAGCTGACTTTCATGAGACTCAGGCTTTGTGTATGTTAGTGTTCTCTTTCTTCTAATAGAATTTCTCATTATTGGGGTTTAAATCTTTACTAAAATGTTTATAGAGTGTGATTTTTAGTTTTATTATTTTTGGATCCAAAGACAAATGAATCAAATAGGTTTATATTTTGTATTTGTACTTTGTACTCTTATTTGAAGTGGGTAAAAGTCTGGGTCTAGGGGCTAAATATTCATGTGATAACACCATTATTAATTGCAAATAGGTTAAAATATTTTACAGAATTTCTATTTGTTTAGGGAAAAAGTCTGTACAGCGTGCTTTAGAAATTGGCCAATGATAAACACACCTTTTAAAAAATTAGCTTTTAAAATACTTTCTGTTTAATGTTAACTAAACAATTCTCATAAAATTTACATTACACATGTTCTTGTTTTATCTTATAAATATTCAACTACAGATATAAGGATGGCATTTGTGTTCCATAGTTTACAAGCATAAAATAAACTTCTAAGGGAATGATTAAAAAACTCAAATGCTTTCTAAGGGAATGATTAAAAAACTCAAATGCCTATAATTGGCAAAAAACAGTGCCAATTATAATCCCAAAAGATACAATCTCAAAAGTCATAATCCCAAATTTTGAAATTCCTAAAGACCAAAATCCGTAGAGGTTAAAATCCCCAACATCTAAAGTCCCCAAAATCATAATTCTGAAATATGTTGAAATCCTGAAAGCCAAATTCTAGGGAAGGGATTAGTGCATTTTTGGTTGTATGCAGGATAGTTATATCATGTCAGGAGGAATCATTATATTACCTTGTCATTGTCTTTATTTGGAAATTTAAATAATGGTTTAACAAGATGCATGTGGGTGCCAAGCTGCAAGGGGTAGACTTGTGGACTTAATTTTAGGTGTCAACATGACTGGATTAAGGAATATCTAGAAACCTAAGAAAGCATTATTTGGGGCATGTCTCAGGGTATTTCCAGAGAAGATTAATGTGTCAGTGTGAGTGGATGAGGTGGGGAAGATCTGCCCTCATTGTTGATGGGCATCATCCAATCAACCAAGGGCCCAGAGAGAACAGATACAGAAGGTGAGCTGGTCTTTCTCTGAGAGCTGGGACAGACTTCTGCCACCACGGACATCAGAATTCCAGGCTCACTGGCCTTTGGATTCCAGGACTTACACACCAGAGGCCCCCCAGGTCTTGAGGCTTTCGGTCTCAGACTGAGAGTTACACTACTGGCTTCAGCTTCCTTCCTTGGTTCTCAACATAAAAAGGTTGACACTTCCTCAATAAATGAAGAGATGTTCTTTTGTACATCTCCATTTATGAAAGATAAGATTTCTCAAGATCTTGGCTCTTTGAGCGACTGAACATGCGGTGGTAACCCATCTCAGTTTTTTATCAATCTTGTGAAAAGATTTGTTGTTCATCATAGTATTTCACATGACCACCGTTATAAAGCTGGTGCACATAATTACAACCAGAGTGATGTGCGTTCATACATTTTGGGTTTTCCCCAACTGCCATTAGTATACCTGAGTGCTTATGCTTGAAAATATATGTATGTTTTTATTGTCTATTTATTTTATTGTCTAAAGTGGCTTATGAAGCACGCTGTCATGTTTTTATATGTTTCTCTAATAAATCATCATTTTAAAATGTAAATAAATGTCTTAAAATTTTTTTCTCTTTAAAATAAATGTCTTTAAACTTTGTTTTTTTCCAGAACTCTATTTTCAGGCTTTTAATCCTTTGGGATTTCAGCATTTAGGATTATGGCATTTGGGATTGTGTCTTTCAGGATTGGGGCACAGACTCACATAAAACAAAGGAAGGACTCAATGAGGACTGCAATAAATGGAGATTGCAGCCCCAACCAAGGGAGGGCAGTGGTTCTCAGCTCTAGTACTTGAAACCACTGACAAACTTGAATATGGGTCACATGGTACCAGGTCTTCTTATTTCTTAAAAAAGCTAGACATCTAGATTTTAAAAATATAGACAAGTATTTTATTTTGTAATGTTCTACTCATCAAAATTAAAAAAAAGAATTCTGTCAGGAGCGGTGGCTCACACCTGTAATCCCAGCACTTTGGGAGGCCGAGGCTGGCAGATTACAAGGTCAAGAGATCGAGACCATCCTGGCTAACACGGTGAAACCCTATCTCTACTAAAAATACAAAAATTAGCTGGGTGTGGTGGTGCACGCCTATAGTCCCAGCTACTTGGGAGGCGGAGGCAGGAGAATTGCTTGAACCGGGAGGCAGAGGTTGCAGTGAGCCAAGATCCCACCACCCAGCCAAGATCTCCAGCCTGATGACAGAGAGAGACTCCATCTCAAAAAATAATAATAATAATAACAATAAATAAATAAAAATAAAAAGGTCTATTGTCCTTTGGGCTGGCAGTTGTTCTTCTTAAAGATATTACCAGGCAGCATTCCTACATTAATGCCACGTTGTTATCTTTAAGGACCTGAAATCTAAGGTGAGAACATTGCTGAAAACAAACTTTTCAATCGTTTTGGAAGAGTGAACTATTCCAGAGCAACGAGAGATGACATCCATGGACATACCCAGTTTAGGTCTCAAACAATGAATTTGAATCACAAATTCCTGAATTATCTTTATAACTGAAATGAAGATTAAGTACACATTATTAACGGAGTAATCATTACCTGTTCCTTTCTTGCACGTATAGGTGAGATGGTAATTGCAGGGAACATCATTCCACTGGCCATTCTCATGCCAAATGATTACAACACAGTCTTCTCCAGCAGAAAAGAAGCTGTCTGGCTGGTTGGGCCTCCAATTCTCGTATTGCTGTCAAAATGGAGGGAGAAGGTAACTACTTGCTAGTGAAATAGTAACATAAGAGCAACGACGGTATTATATCACAATCTAATTGGAATAGACTCAACAATTTCTGTTGTTTCATATAGCTGAAATTATTTTGGTGGTAAAGAAAAAGACTTAAACTGTGAGTAGAAAATATATGTGTCTCAAAGTCTTTAATTCAACAAATGTCTACAATTTGGCAATGAGATATCATTGAGAAATTTTGGTCTAGTTATTCTAGATTTCTAAATATATAACCAACCCTCAATTTAGGAAATTTCATCATATTATTAATTCAATAAAATTAATGGAAGTAGAACTAGAGAAAAAAAATCTCATCATTTTAATCTTGTTTTCTTCTACCTCTTATGTGCACATATAAATTTATATAATTGTGATGATAGTTCAATTGAATTTTCAGCCTGTCTTTTCTTATCTTTACTACTATAAAGTACCTTTGTCTCATTTATTGTAATTGCTTTTCACCCAAATTCATCTATTTGGTTAAAAAAGTTGAGATAGTTGCAATATTTATTTTTTGTATTTATCTGACATACCTATGCTAATCATTTTATATACAACTTTTCAGAGCTAGTTTGTTTTAGATGTGATTCTTATCTGTACCATACAGTTGAGTTGTCCTTTATGATTTAATATGAAATGTTTTTAGTGGAAACATTTATGACATTTATGCATATTGATATAAAAAGATACGCCTTCAAAAGTAGATCTTACTATAGATTTTTTTTTGTGAAATGTATGTTGAGATCATTGAAAAGGATTTTATGGGTTTGACATTTCTCTGCTGGTTACCTTTATATATACGTGTGTGTGTGTGTGTGTGTATATATATATATATATATATCCTACTCTGAGCAATAATATACAATTGGAAATATCTTTTGCCTTCCATCATATGTGTCATTCATTTAGCATCTACAATAGATGAAGCCCTTTTCTAGGTACTTAATATGCATTATCTGTTACCACAATCAAGCATAATAGGGAATTATTTGGACCTTAGAGATGTTACGCACCCAGGACTCTCTGGTTTAGGTTCATTTCTTTGTTACTTAAAAGATTGCCTCCCTGGCAATAATAATTGTGTAAAAAACATAGTCACTGTGCCTATTCAAAAATAACAAACTTTGATAAGACGAAAATAATATTGCCCTATAAATAAGAGACCAGTTTCCCAGTCCTGGGTCCTCTTAACTAGAATGTGGTATGAGACAAGTTTGTTTGTTCAGCGCCTTTCTGGGTCAATTTGAGCATCACTTTCTCACCATGCTTTGCCTACTCTCATGCTTTATCATGTCTAGCATGACAACATTAGTGGTGACAAACTTCCAAAACATGCTAGAAATACAGATTTAAATTTATGTGACAATGGCTAATATGACTGTCTTTTCTGGGCCTACAGATCTGTTAGTCTTTCCTTGAATTAAGTTTAAAGTAAGTTTATGGTTTGAGACAATAAGTTAAGTGACTTTGTTTGGCAAAGAGAAAGTCAGAGATTAAAGTGTATATAAGATTTAAGGCAACTATTCTCAATTCAGAGCATCAGTGAATGCAAAAATGAAAAAAAAGGAGGGTCCAACTACTCTTACTACCTACTTATTCCCAACAGCACCATCACTATTTTTATGTCTTTTAAAATATATAATATGTCTGATCCATTTTACTGTATTTACCCAAAGTACTATACTTAGCTATCTGCAGTGTTTTCAATACCAAATGTTTCTTTTGTGTTTTAAATCTTTTCCTCCTACCTATGAAACTGAGATTTGTATACCAATAAACTCTAGTTTAAAAACCAAAACAGTATAATTAATATACTAGAGGATGTCTGTAATCTTTCTTCTCAGAACAAGTGGTTTTCAAAACTTTTAAATATGGTAAAAAAAAAAAAACAAAAAAAAACAAAAAAAAAAAAAACAAAAAAAAAAACAACAACAACAACAAAAAAAAAAACTTAGATCTTGGATAAAATAATTTGTGAAAAGACCTAAAGTTTGAAAACCTGCTTTTCTTTCAGTCTTCTAGCTTTTTGTCTTTTTAGATTGTGTCCTCCTCAATCCTGCCAGAATTAAGACATGAGACAAGAGATCACTGCTATGTAAAAAAAGAGTCTTTGAAGAGTGATAAACTTGCAAAAAACCAAGAGACCCTTAAGGAAGTTTTTTTTTTTTTTTTTTTTTTTTTGCCAAAATACAGCATGAAGGGTGGTTTTATTTCTCGGGGGAAAACCTAATCCAGAAGTGAGGCAAATTTAAATCCAACTTATAGCCTAAATGGTCCCACTGTGTTACTCTCCAAATGGCCCGGAAAAGATGCTCAGGGGACCATACTCACTGAAGTACTCCTTGACTGGTAGGTCTCCCTGCAACCAGGAACTCACCTTGGCTCTGAACTGGCTTTCTAATTCTTTCCGTATTTTCCTTTTCGTTGCTCATTTCCCTCATCATCCCTCAGCCTCCACTCACCAAGCCTCCTTTTTACATTTTTGATACTCTCCTTTAGTAGATAATCAACAAAGCAGAGATATGTCATGTTCTGCCTGTTGCTGATACAGAACTAAGTTGTTTGTAATGAATGAGTTAAAGTAGGATAAAAATTTAAAACCAAAGAATAGGAATCCACTAAAACTAACAAAATCTATATTTAGTACTCTCTATGGTCAACGATTCCAGAGTTCGCCGAATATTAAATTTGGATTTAGGAGCTCAATATTTTCTAGCTTACTTTCCAACTAGTCTCTTACAGGAAACCAGTAATGTCCTCAAAGGTGGAAAATTTTCCAACGTCCTAATACTATGTGTACACTGTCCATTATTCCCTCATTCTTTGTCCCAACCTACACTGTCCCATCTCCCTTTCTTACTTTCTTTTTCTTCATAACATTTATCATATTCTAACATCCTATATAATTTACTCACTGATTGCATTTTTTTCTCCTAGTAGAATGTAAACTCATTGAGGACAGGGCTTTGGTTTATTTGGCTCATTACTGTCTCCTCAGTGCCAGAAACTATGTTTGGCACATACTTATGTTTGTTTATTTATTTATTTATTTATTTATTTATTTATTTATTTGAGACGGAGTCTCGCTCTGTTGCCCAGGCTGGAGTGCAGTGGCCGGATCTCAGCTCACTGCAAGCTCTGGCTCCTGGGTTTACGCCATTCTCCTGCCTCAGCCTCCCGAGTAACTGGGACTACAGGCGCCCGCCACCTCGCCCGGCTGGTTTTTTTGTGTTTTTTAGTAAAGATGGGGTTTCACCGTGTTAGCCAGGATGGTCTCGATCTCCTGACCTCGTGATCCACCCGTCTCGGCCTCCCAAAGTGCTGGGATTACAGGCTTGAGCCACTGTGCCCGGCCAGTTGTTTAATAAATAGTTTTGATACTTAGAAATAATGAACCACAGAGGGTGTTTCATTCTTCCCAATCCACACCAATCCCTAATCAAACATCCTACTTGCTGCTAGCAAATAGGTGAGACAGGCAATTAAAGACATAGCCAGTGGAAGTAAATAACCTTTCTGGAAAACAGTTGGCAATGCATATCAGGAGCCTCAAAAAGTTCTCGCTTTTGGACTCCAAAATTCCACTTCTAAAATTCTGTACTAAAAAATAATCAGAGATGTGAATGACATTTTATATGAAATACTATGTTTATTAGCAGTAAAGGGAAAACAATTTATAGAGTAAACATATGTTCGATAAATTGATATAGCCAGACAAATAGAATATTGTATCACCATTTAACATTTTCTTTGAAGAATAAATGAAGAAATGGGGGATAGTAAAAGAAGTGTTAAATTATTATATTATAATGATCCAAAGTTTACTCATGCTCTCAGATACAGCTGTGTGTATGGGTGGATGTATGTGTGCATGTTTGTGTTTGCATGTGTGTGTGCATATAAAAGACCAAAAGCAAATGTGGCAAAATCTTCCAGAGTTTATGTCTGAGTGATATGAGACTGAGATAATATTTTATTCTATATATTCTTACTCTTTATATTTTCCAAGTTCTCTAGAGTGAGCATTATTTTTCTAATTGCTAAAAATGAACTTTATAAAATGATATGTGCATTTCTCACAAAAAATACAAATTTCTTAGCTAATCATTTTTAAATCTAGTCTTAACAAATATCACTTCAAGTTACTAAAGTCACCTGACTGCCCTGTATTTTGCAGCTGACACTTCCTCCTGATCTGAACAATAACCATCTCATTTTCACACTGAAATGAGATTCGGATTCCATGCCACTAAAGTGATTCTCAGGGCTCAAATTGCCCAGATTCAGGCCTCTGGTAAAAGATTTAATTGTTTTGGGTGAGAATTACATTTGGCTTGCAGCAATGACTTAAAATGAGTGTTCCTGTTGTTGCTTGGCAGAGCTGTGTTTTAATGGTGCAGGACTAAATTTTAGATCTGTGGTTTTTACAAGAATGTCTGATACCCACAGGCATGTCACACTGTTACCTCATATCTGATCATTCCATTGTGCAGATTTATCTTGGCTAGGATGCTTTGATTTTGCTTCATGTTATTGCCAAACTGACTTAGCAAAGAAAACTCCAGTTTTCTTAACAACTTTCTTTGTGTCCTTCTGAATTCTTTACAGCCTTATTTAACATTACTTACAGGGAGAGAGTATTAAAAAAAATATTCAACTTTAGCTTCAATAATGTACTTTTCTTTTCACTAAAGTTAAATGTTAAGAAGGAATCCCTTCTCAGGGAATCAATTATGGGTTATAAGAATGTAACAGATCTTCTCGCACAATATGGTATCTCAAACATACAGGAATACAGATTCTTGGAATTAGCAGGGAAAAACTCAGTACCTCCCATCTGGATTTCTTTGTTCTTCACTTGGAATTATGAGCAAACATCCTGAGTGATCTATCCTGGATCAACCCTCTTCTAGGGCTGAATGTGTAAACTAAGAATTATTCCCAGAAGCCAGCATGGGTTAGGAAGATTCATTTTAACCCCTTAGGTAAAAATAAATGCTGGTCATTCCCTTGCATGTTTGTCTGTGCCTCAGGGACTCAAGTTCAGCTACATACCTCAAACTCTTGTTGCCTCCCAGGGACAAGAATTAGATCACTATTCTACCTGTAAGAGAACCCTAAAATTACTTTGCATTTTCACTCTCTTCTGATGGCAGAGGAAATCGTGACATAAAAATCAAAGAGTTGCTGGGTGCAGTGTCTCATGCCTGTAATCCCAGCACTTCTCATGCCTGTAATCCCAGCATTTTGGCAGGCCGAAGCGGGTGGATCACGAGGTCAGGAGTTTGAGACTAGCCTGGCCAACATAGTGAAACCCCATCTCTACTAAAAATACAAAAAATTAGCTGGGCATGGTGGCGGGCGCCTGTAATCCCAGCTACTCAGGAGGCTGAGGCAGGAGAATCACTTGAACCTGGACGGCGGGGGTTGCAGTGAGCCAAGATCGTACCATTGCACTCCAGCCTGGAGGATCAGGCAAGACTCCATCTCAAAACAAACAACAAAAAAAGCAAATAGTTGATGTAGAGGAAAGCCATCTCAGATGCACATTTTTCTTGCATTTTATTAAGAGATAATTATTTTATATCTAGTATATAACTGCTTAATGCTGGATAATATATGATAAAATTGCTTTATTTTTAGAGTCCAATTAATTAACTAGTTCTCCAGGTCTGTAATAACATGCCAAAAAGGGCAACTATTTCAATTAAGCAGGAATCAGTCACTTTTCAGCTATTGTTTTTCTTTCTTTTTCCCCCAATTGAACTCAAGCAAATCAGCTGCCAAAATAATAAAATGATTCAAAAAACCCTGGACAAAATCTAACAGCTAATAAGTGTGATTCTCTCCACAAACTAGAGAACTCATTGTGAACCAATCCTAACAGAGGGTGAAAACTCAGAGCAGACTGAAGCTATTCATCGAAGTCTATTGAATTCTAAATGTTTCGATTATTTTGTTCCAAATAATCTGTATTTGTCAAAAAATTATTTCTGTCTCACAATAACACAAAAGAGAAGACTCATCCTGCAGGTCTTCTGCGGTGCACATGACTTCTGTGCACGCCAGCAACCTTAACCGTCAGAGTGACCTCAATTCTACACGTCTCAGAGTGATTTGACTATTTTTCTCACTCAGAATGATTGGAGAGTTATTTCTCTCCTTCCCAGTTCTTTGCAAGTCTCCAACTTAATTCAATCAATATACCAAGGAAAAAAAGATGATAGTGGGTGGAGAGAGGTCTCTGCTTTTGAAAGTTACCAACAATCTACCAAATTCAGATGGGGTTTACATCTGTTCAAGGAGAATTTCTAATTACACAGTGTCTAGGAAGTCCCAATTGTCATTCAGAGATATCTTTTATCTTTTAAAATACGTACCAGGTAGCCATGATCGATGACCTAAAATCTCAGCAGATAACTAGCATCACAAGCATGAACTATACAAACTGATGATGCAAATGTAATGTACACTAATAGACCTTTTCCTTATGCAGTGATGGATAACTGCCTTTTTGCAAAGGTTAAAAAAATCAGTTTTTCAGGGCCAGGTGCAGTGGCTCACGACTATAATCCCAGCGCTATGGGAGGCCGAGGCAGGTGGATCACCTGAAGTCAGGAGTTCGAGACTAGCCTGGCCAACATGGTGAAACCCCGTCTCTACTAAATATACAAAAAATTAGCCAGGTGTCATGGCGGGCACCTGTAATTCCAGCTACTGGAGAGGCTGAGGCAGGGGAATCACTTGAACCCGAGAGGCGGAGGTTGCAGTGAGCAAAGATCACACCATTGCAGTCCAGCCTGGGCAACAAGAGTGAGACACCATCTCAAAACAAAACAAAACAAAACAAAACAAAAGCAGTTTTTCAGAAATAGATAAGACTTAGAAATAAATCAGGAGTTTTTTTTCCTTCTTTGTGTTAAAAAATGAGTTTTCTTGGGCTCATCTTTAGCACTACTTTCAGTTGAAAGGAAACCAGACCATCCAGTATCAGTCACTGCTGTCACAGTCAAGTCCCAGCTGGCCCTTGCACATCACACAGAGAAGCAAATTCATCTATGAGCAAAAGACTAAGAAGTTTTAAGAGCAATTGTTCTTATCACAACCTAATCAACAACTAGCGCTTCTTTATAATACTCAACCCATTTCAAGTTCTTTTCACTGAGATTTCACAATTCCTTAACTTGGTCAAATAACCACAAAAAATAATCAATGAACACTGGTTCTACAGAAGAGTCAGGGTCTTTGTTTAGAATCTTTCTATTTCTTTTCCTCTCTACTGGCTCCTAAATCATACAATATAAATAAAAAGAGACAGAATTTTCATAGACACTAGACAAAATTAAAGTCCTTATTTTTGTGAGTCATAAATTTGAGACTCACACACACACACACACACACACACACACACATACAGTACTTCTTGGCATTAAAGAAGTGCCTAAGACCTAAGACTTGGTAATGCTTCTATTAACACACATCTGTGTAGCAGATAATTTCCTGCCATAAATACAGTAGAGAACAACCAAAATGGTCAGCAGAGTAGACAGCAACCTACTTCTTGCAGTGGGAAAACTGAGCTGTCCAATAGACAGACTTGAGAGCTCACCGAGAGTTTTTACACACTAGCCAGTCATTGGGTACAGTTCAAATTTGTGCCTGAGTAAAAAGTACAAATGTTTTCATACTGCAGACCTTCAGGATCTCATGTATAACTGAAACTGCAAATCTTGACTCTGTAACTGCCAAGGGCCTACTTTCCAACTCTCTATCTATCCATATATTATCTACAATTTTTCAGCTTAGATGCAGTCACCTTTTGTTTTTTAAAATTCGCCATAGTTTAGATTACCTTGAATGACCAACTAAAGATGATGTTGTACAGATTTTATGGATTTTGCCAAACACACCCCTTTGGGAAAAACCATTCTTGACATGTGTCTAGTCAAGCCATTCACAATATATTAGTTTAATTGTCAGGAGAACTTACTGAACTTCAAATTATGATTTGGAAGTTTTTCTCTTGAACGGTTCAGTCACTGCTCTTCACTTACTCTCTTTTCCTCCAAACAGTGCTAATTTAGTTCACAGTAAAAAAAAACAAAAAATTCATTTATAAAAACCCCGCAAAAGCCCTCTCGGTTCACCTCCCAAGGAAACTGGCCAAGGAAAACTTTCTCGAGGGTTCTACTATTGTGTATAAAGTGAAAACACCGGACAGATAAGTCCTAATATATGCCTTAGTTGCTAGGATTTTACTAAGCACTACATGTGTTAGTTTCATGCTGCGTTTGAAAAATCCTCTCATTTCACATTTAACTTTCAGGATCACAGTATCATGCAATTTATACTAGAATTTAGAAACTACTCAAAGCTACAGGAACTTGATTTACAGATAGTATTATTCCTGTGTGTATCTGGGTGGAGTTCTGCGAATGCGGTTTGAAACACAAAATACAATACGACCACTAGGTGGTGATATGTATCTACTCTCATATTATGAATTAACAGCTACACCACTTAACAAAAGAGAACTTAGAATATGTCCCCCCAAATTGTGATTATGTACTCCATGTAGAAAAAAAAAAAAATTGAAAGATTGTCTGGGATATGTTCTTTCAGTTTGGTGAGTGAAAACACAAAGAGAACACTTTGCAAGCAGACAGACCTCAGTGAACCAGTATTTACCAACCTGACTGCATTCTATTCTGTTGAAGTCCATTCTGTCTATAATCTGGATTTTCTTTCTGACTAAAATGTTCACCTACAGCAGTTGATTCTTTTCCATTCTGTCTTTTAAAATTATCAGGTGATTTACATCAAAGGTGAAATTGCATCAGAACCAAAGCCAAATGTGTAATATCCACCTAAAATCCTTAGGACAGGTCAGATCATAGATCAACACCCAAGCACACAAATGCAATGTCTGCAGTGTGAATCACAGTTAGTTTGTTTTTCAGTAACAATTTGTCTAGATTAGCTATGAAAACGTGACACCTGCAGTAAGAACTGACTTCTTTGTGTGCAAACTCTTTTCATCACCTGGGCCACTGCTGTACTCCCAGAGCTACAAAATTCAATCCAAACACACTGGATGCCAAGGGCAAGCAGATAACCACCGAAGTAGGAAAGCAAATTCCAAATAGAAAACACTTTCCCAAGAGGACAGGTACCTGTTTTAAACATACGCCGATAAGAAACCATCTTTTCATTAAATAACAAACAGAATAACCACTTGGGGTTAGCACCAGCCTTTCAGAACACAGGTCAAATGGTTATCTGAAAAGAGGCTCTGAAGACTACTTATTACAGAAATCAAAACATTTGGTAACTTTAAAATGACTTTTTTATCCCTAGATGGCTGGTGTACACAATAGACATTTGTTTGCAGTCTGGAGGGGGAGTGGGCATTTAACTTTGTCTTGTTTGTTAGGGGCAAATGACTTCCCTGCAAGGTAAAGATAAACCTTCTTCTGATCCTTGTACTTGCTTAAGGTTAGTCTAGTCTGGGTCCTTATTTATTTATATTTTAAGGGAGGTTATGGTTTTGCTGCTGTCTTTTAGTTGAACAGGGTAATTCGCTGACCGACAACTGAAAAGAAAAGAGCAGCTTTGTTTTAAAGGAGAAAGAGCCGTTTGTTTTGGTGTCACTACCCTATGCTGGCAGCCTGGAGTTGGATCCTACAAACATGAATATGCTGAAGGGAAGAAAAACTAACTTGGGGTCTCCTGATAGTTGTTAAAGTGGCAATATGCCCATTATTTTCCTAGCTGGCAAACCTCTGTGCGGGAAAGACAATCTGGCCAGCTCTTGAGAACAGCACTAATCTTGTGTAATAGTGTGAGCTCACTGCCCTACAAAGCAGTAATTATCAACGCATTTTCAGAAGGATGTGAGTTACTTGCACTGTGAGACCACTGTCAGAGAGGGGGCCTCAGGCAGAGGCCCACAGAGCAACTTGCATTTAATCCATAGAATGAATGGTGCCAGTAGGCTCCTTTACCCCAAGCTTGTTTGCACAGGTCTCCAGTCATGAAGGGCTAACGATCCAAATGTAAGGAGAGACTGCCAAAACTCATTCAACATTTTTTTTTTTTTTTGGCCTTTTCCATGGTTATGCATTGCCTTAAACTAATTAGCAATTAGATTTAAATATCTGCATGTGATTTTAAGGTTGCATAGAAGACTGTTGGAAAAGCATCTGTGAGATGCTACTGCACTAAATCTCCTTTTCTTATTCTTTATAATAACTTGTCAATTATAAAATGATTTTCCAGTAGTGAGTAAATATGGTTCTTTCAGCTGTTCAACCCACCACTTGTTGTCTGAACTGAAAGACAAGGCAGAGAGTAGGGTTGTGTTCTAGGACTACTCTATGACTCACAATATCTCATATTTAGAATCGGAAGAATCAGTTCTTGATTCCAAATTAAATTAAACTACAACACAAGTCGAAATTTTCATTAAGAACTCAGTAGTCTTTTGCAGAAAGGAATCTGAGAATTCTTCCACTCACGAGTAATGTGTTAAAGGATGAGAAATGAGCATATGTTTTCCTTGGCTTTTGGCTTAATACAATAAAGACTGTGAAGTTTAACATAATTAAATTAATGTTGATATGCAGTGTGACTTGTTCACAGAGAAATGGTATTTGACTTAGAGCTAATGTCACACCACAGCTGACACACATCCATCCGCAAACATTGTATAGAAAGTCTTCTAAGATTTTCAGGTAGGAAAAGGGAAATTTAAATTTTTGTTGTGGAGATTCTGTTTTGCATTGTTTTTCTGCCAAATCATGTGAAATCCTTTCAAACGAGCAGAAACCTACAAACAAGCTTAGAAAGCACCGGAATTAGTTAATACTCCATATTCTCTTTACAATGTCCAAGACATCTGGGAGAGGAAGGGGAATTGGAACGTTTGTGTTTATGAAAGGGTAATAATGATACATTGCTGCAGGAAAAGAATAATGGTTTATGGTCTGTGATTTGTTACTCCCTTTTTTCTGCCCCTTTTAAGTGTCTCTTCCTAGGTTAAGGGCTATTTCTTTATTGTTTCTATCTTTTTCAAAGTTGGCT
Source organism: Macaca fascicularis (assembly GCF_037993035.2). NCBI lineage: Eukaryota > Metazoa > Chordata > Mammalia > Primates > Cercopithecidae > Macaca > Macaca fascicularis. Next base: position 87,497,690 of record NC_088380.1, on the reverse strand, counting down.
TTTCTCACAATACTTTGCTTGACAGACTGATGTGTTTATTTATGAAAGAAGAAGGGGCCTCTGGATTTAGAGTCAAATCCACACATCTAGCTATTCTTGTGCATCAACTCGAATCAACTGGTGAAGGGGGACAAGCGGGTGTTGGAAATTGTAGGTGTTAAGTTGCCAAAGCTGAACTATGCTTACCAAAATGAAAAACAAAATGCAAAATTGAGTTATCTTCCAGAAATATTTTTAAGAAGAATTTAAGTTATGAAGATTAATTGTACAATCAATTGTACTAATTATCCTATCAATTAGGTTTTTTTTAGTTTATATCATAACTGCCATAGCAAGATGAGTTGGTTAGAACTAGAAAATAAGATATTTATGAATCTGTGATTTAGTAATTTGTTCTAGAACTTCCTGACCACATTTGGACAAATGGAGGAGAAAGTCTCTCTGTTTTCTCCCAACTGTGGAATGGAAAGTGAAAAGAAGGAAGCTGTGACAACTTCCCAGGAAGCAGGGAAGCCAGCAGCCTCATGGGGGGTGACATTTGAGTCCTGACAACATAGAGATGACAGAAGTAAAAAAAGTGAAGGAGATGCAGAAAATGATTTTTAAAATGTTTAGGAATAAAGTCAGGGCTTTTTCTGCAGAACAAACTAAATCTTCCAAAAGCTCCTCAATATTCTAAAACTGGAATGGCAATGTCAGTTTTATTCAGTCCTCACCTCTACACATGGCCATCTAAAGTGATGGTTCCCTTTGAAGTAAGTGCATCTGATCCACTGAAGACAACAGTGTCCAGTGGGGAGGGGTCAGCTTTGATGGCGCTGGGGGGAATCATTGAAGAAAGGCAAGTAAGGAGCCATGTGGAGCCCAGAGACTCCCCTCATGAGACTCTTACTCCAGAGGGTCCAAGAGAGAAGGAAGCAATATGACAGCTTTAAATGTCTGAGCTCCACAATTTGATTTTAAACCACTTGTTGGAGAGGTTTATCAGACAAGAGAGTACGATGAAGGCATGTAAGAGTTTCTGATAGCTCTTTAATTGGGCTGTCCCATAGACACTATAGTCCTTAGTTGAAAACAGTGTTGTGAAATCATTTTGCCAGGAGGTATATTGATAGATAAATATAAATGATTCCATAACATTCCCTGCCTGTCTGGCTTCCTCTGCACTTGAATAAACAGCCTCAGATAGTGGATTTACAAATGAAGCCCTATCCCATCTTATGCAACCAAACCATTCTTAGCCAAAGCATCTATAAAAAGTAAAATGAGCTGATAACATTTGGGAGTGATATTTCCTTTTCTTTGTTTCACTCCATTTTGGATATAAATAATAAGGTTTCTAAAACTCTTTTTTCTTCAGAAAGTATACCTACGGAATATGTGCCTATCTGGAAAAAAAAATCCTCCTCCAAAGTTTTGAGTAATTGTTGGTTTCTTAAAGTTTCATGGAAAACCAGCCCTGATATAACTCAAACCTGCAGGGGTGGCAGAGTTTGAAAGTTTACTTTCCATTTTTAATTCCCAAAGTTTATTGCAAAGTTGTTTCTAGGACAACCATGGACAAAATTGTCATCATTTCTAGTAAAAACACTTGTTTTCCTTTGGGTTGATACATTTATAAGATGCACTATGTTCGACTATATACTTCTATTTTTAAAGAATATCTTTTTTTTTTTTTTTTTTGGTCTTTTCACCATAAAACCCATCTATTATGTTTTGATGTTTTTCATACTGGTACAACTTTAAATAAAATCTTTAATTTAGGTAAACAAAAATGTCGCAAAGAGATTCAGCCAAAAGACATAATGTGTTCATTTCAGGATTCAAAAGGTAGAGTTAGCTGAGCAATGTGTGTATACTGATTATCATTGTTCATTCAAATATTTATTAAATATCTATTCTATGTCAACTACTCTGCTAGGTGCTGAAAAAACAGAGATGAAAGTTAATTCCTATCTCAGAAGGCTCAGTGTCAGCAAGTCAATTTCACAGGGGCCTGAGTTAAGATGGGAAGAGGAGAGAAAAGATGTGGCAGCACAGAAGAGGAGCTCTGAGTTATACCCAGCAAGGAAGGCTTCCTGGAAGGAGACCCTTGGCTATGCAGGGTATTTGACTATTTGTGAGATGAAATTAGGACAAGATGTGAGAATATGCTGAACACTAGGGCCAGTACAGGCAAAGCCCCCCAGGAGTGAGAACCCATGGCTTCTTCCAGGAACTGAGAGTATTTTTGAGGTGCTATCGCTTAGGAAGTGGCAGGTGGAATGGATTGGCTTTGTCTGCCGTACTAATAATTAAAATTTGATACTGAAGGCAATGAGCAGACACTGAAGAAGTTTAAGGGAGCAAGAAGAGTTCATAGCCAGGGAAGGGAAAGGTCATTAGCACTGGAAAACAGATTTGAAGGAAAACACTCTGACTAGTCATTCATTTAACAGTTGGTTTAAGAAAGAACTTATAAGTCAGCTAATAGTATATAAGCTAGATAAGAAAAGTTTGTTTAAGTTTGCCAGCTTTAATGTATATTTAACTTGGATGGTTTAACTGAGTGTCTTTGAAGATATTACTTGGGTGACAAGCAAAGCAATTCATTAGTGAAGTTATTTGTTAGGGTTTCCAATAAAGCAGTAGGTGCATATAGAGAGCAATCCTCAAGTTTACAATAGTCAAGTTAAAGAGTAACTGGGTTAGGAGAAAGCCAAGTGACAAAGTAAAAACTGAAATGTATTAAAAGAAAATAATCTTAATATAAATCACAAGGATAAGGCTAGACACAATTTTCTTCATGAATTCACTTTTGTGAAATTTATTGGGCAAACACCCCAAATAAAAAAATTAATAGATTTTTAAAATATAACAGAAATAAGAATTTGGCATTTTATCAATGATAACAACATTCTATTATAGTGGCCAGTAATGTGGAATGAATCCATCAGAATCTCAAGAATAAGGGCAATTTAGATCATTTAGCCAAACAACATCATTAATTTAGTATATTAGTTGAATTAGTCTAGCTGTATAGCATAATAACATTAAATATGATACATTTATACTGCAAGTTTATTGAAAGCAAAGTTTAATTATTTCAGTAAAAAGGATCGTTGAAATTGAGACCTAATATAAACTTGTCTGTTCTTACTGGACTGTAAGGCTAAATATCAAAAGATACTTTAAGGTAAATATGAAAGGTTCTTTTTGTTTTAATACTGTTCTACCACCCAAGACGGAAAAGCTCTAATAAATCTTTCAAAGAAAAAAATGGAGGGAGAGAGGGTGTGGAAGAGAGAAATCACTCCAAAACATAAACAAAGTCCTTAAAATTGCACACAGTCAAGTTAACACCATTCCACGTATAAGCAGATACCGCTCCCTGTGACCAAGACTTCACTGTTAGGGATATTTTTAAAAGCAAAAACCTTGGAGTAAACAGCGAAACAAAGCAGAAGGATTTTATTCAAAGGCCTGCACACATATGGAACCCGTTAAGGGGATGGTGACTGTAGAAAAAACTACAAAGGAGTTTAAGGGACACCTAGGCTGTGTCAGAGAGGAAAAGGATAGAGGAAAGGGTGGTTACAAAAGCAAGAAAGTGGGCAGGAGATCAGTCGAATGCGAGGGAGACAGGCTCTAGGACAGATGGTCTGTTCTGTTCCAGAATGTTCAAAGTTAAGGGACACTCCTTAGCACACTTCTATTTTACACAAAGAGTGAATTAAGAAGAAACCAAGGGTCTGTCAGAGTTTTTTTCTGGATTTACTTGTGTCATTTCTTTGATAAACTTTGCTTGTTAATACATTTCATCACGTGTCTTCTTCAAACTGAGGCCCTCGGTGCATTCTCCATAATCCTTACATTTCAAGTGAAAGTGCCAACTAATTAAGAGTAAGGTTCTTGTTTACGTTGTATAATTATCTATATTAGCTTATGTTATCTTCCTCTGGAAGTTTCAGAGGAAAATTTCAGAGGAAAATCAATATTTCTTTTTTGACAAGGTGCAATGCTCACTAATTTACCATGTTTAGGACCATTCTAGACTATGGAAATGGTAACTGTTATGTTTTTCAGAGTATTTGTGTACCTACATTAAAAATTAACGGCCACAGACAAAAACTAGTTGAGTTGCCTTGCTTTGGCATAGAGGAATAATGACATATGATGAATCAAGCTCACCTGTATGGCACTTGGCAGGGAAGATAAATTTCCTAAGATATTCTACAGAACCCACATAGCTGCCAGATATAGACCAATATGAAGTCTCTTTAACCAAGCACACAGGAATAAAGGATTACACTTTATCTCAGACGCCATGAAAAATAAAAAGCAGGGAAAAGAATCACTTCTTGAAAGACGTGAACTGCTAAGGGAGAGACCAGAATAAACATCTAGTAACACACATACATGCTAAGAATAAAAACACACACATCAAATCTGTGTAACCAATGACAGATTAGAAATAGACGGGACTTGGTTCAGTCAGGTCAATGTGTAGGCAAAAGAGATTTTTTCATACACTCCACCTGGTCAAATGCAGCTATTCTAGGCTCAGGGCTGGAATCTATAGGAACCCAGACAATAGGTACACTTTGGGATAAGTTATGGGCTGCATCTGCAAAGCACAAGTAAGTAGTAACTAGATAGAAATGGCCAGCTGAGTCCTGGGCAAGTCAGCTTCTGTATACATGATGGGGGCTCACAAAACCCTGCACTTTTCACTGGGCTATAAATAAGGGAAATTTGTGGGAGGTAGGCGTAATAGTGGCACCCTAAAACCCAATGTATTCCGTGAGAATGAAGTACACATTTAACAAGGAAAACTCATTAAATGTATACACTGTATGATATACGTTAATAAAATTATAAAAAACAGTTTATAATATATAGAAATAATCTCAATCATATGTTCACTTAGAAATTAATAAGAACAAAATTATCTTCAGTTAAAATGAATGTAATGTAAAGATTCATGCCATACCAATCGCTATTAATGGAATGGACCAGTATTATCCCCCTAAGTACAGCAAAATGAAAACATAAAGAGGCAACAATTGCAAATACACATCCAATACATCCAGCCAGGACAACTATTAATAGAAGAAACTGAGACTACTGATTCTAAGGTTGTGTTTCCTATAGTTTACTGGGAACATATTTTAAGAACAACCTACTTTTCCCTATTTTTCTCACATCTTGCCAAAGAACCTACTTAAGAACTTCAATGACAAACAGTGAAACAGTGTTGATTAAACATAAACAGTGGTGACAGAGAGAGAAACTCAGGTCTTATTTTGGGTTGCTCGAAGCAAAAATTTAATACAGGATATACTCTTTTTAAAGCCAAGAAGGTACTAGTCAGATGAAACTGTGGCTTTGGAGACAAGCCTAAGTTCAAATTCTGGCTTCATCAGTTAACAGCTTTGTGATTCCAGGCAAATAGCTCAGTCTAACTGACCTTCCCTTTCTTCACCTGTCAAACAGGTGAAGGAAAACCCAATGCCTCTTGTAACAGTTATTGTGGGGAATAAACATATGCAAGGGCTTAATACAGTGGCTAACACATAGATAAAGTGAGTAGTGTGTCCATGACGGAGCAGCTTCCCTTAAGACACAGCAGAACTTCCAAAAGCAGAGATTACTTTGGCATCTGTTTTAGAATGAACCTTATATTTTGCCAAACTCATTAAATCCAAACAAGTGGCAGATAATGAATGAAATTGAAGTACCTAAGTAATTCACACACAAAAAGGCCTTTAAAATTATCTTCAATTTTTTACACTTTGTTTCTAATTTAGAATTTAATTTACACTTACTATCTAGCCCAGTGGATCCCAACTTTGCATTTCAGAATCGCCTGTGGAACACTGAGAAAATACAGCGGCTAGAGGTTTTGTTGTAATGGACCTGGGATAAGGCCTAAGCACCAGTTTTTAATTACATATTCCAGGTGATTCTAATGAACAGCCAGCACTGAGTACCACTAGTATAGCCAATCACATCTGAACGCTTTCTAAAAAATTAGATTTATTTGAGTTTAGTAGAAGTGACTCAAAACAGCTTCACCTATTCTAAGAAACTATTATAGCCTTCTCAAAGTTGTGGCCAGCATTTCCAAGTCACTTCTTTCTTCAAAATATAGAAAACCAGTTGAAATACGTAATTAGTCAGCAGAGATTCGTAAGATCATATCAACAATCTTCTTTAAGATAAAAATAAATGCATATTTTTGCTTGGAAATGTGCCATGCCTTATAGCAGATTTCCAATGCCATTTTTAAGAGGGAATGGTATTTTTTTAAAAGGACTTTTCTCCTACATTTATTCTTCTCTTCTTGCTCTGAAGCTAGAAAAAGCAAAGATAACCATCTGAAAGACAGACCCAAGGTAATTCTACTAATTGTCTGGTTTTCTGGTTTGATGGAAATCTAGTACACTCCTCTTTTAAAGAGAACCACAACCATTGAAGAGAGAACTGGATGTTGGATCAGTTAGCTTGGAACTCTTCTAACCCTTCCCTGTTTCACTGAGTGACCTTGAGCAAGTCACTTGTCTCCAGTCTAATGCACCCTCTGTAATGTGCAATCAGTGCACAGTACCAAATTTCCAGAAGGTAGAACTTGACATCATTTTCAAGGACATCTTACCAGTGTGCTGCCATCAGTCCAGCGGAAGTCATGCTCAAACATCTTGTCATTGAGGCCTATCCACTGATAATCATGGCCCACACCTAAGGGATAGGAAACCACACAGATATTGGTACTACTTTTCCATATATGGATGAAAATATATCAAAGAAAATTATTTTCAGGATGAATCATGTTTATTTAGTTGCTCATAAAAATCTCTCCTAGTCTATCTTTTGCTCTTCTGCCCAATGTGCTTTAAATGAAAAAGTTAATGTGCAAACACTGTAAAGCATTAAAGTATGACATAGACAATAATTTCCCTAGCAATTTACTATAATTAATTTTTTTTCCATCCTCACTCATGATAGAAATGTTCTATTTTTCTGTTGTTGTTGTTAAGTGATGCCATTGGCAAAAATTCAGTGGCCCAATGAAATGTGCCAGATCTTATCCATGCTACCCTCATTTTGGAAGCCATGTGTTTTTTTTCAAAGCATTTTAATTAGTGAACACCTAGACAGTTCTACAAATTTATCCTCAAAAATATTTACTTTTACCACAAGATGAGTCACTGGCAAGGATATCACACAGTAAAGTTAAATGAACCTCTATCCAGATTACAAATTAACAAACTTCTAAAAGATAGTAGGCATCATGAGAAAATATTTAATAGAACATCAAACAATGCTTCATGAGGCTGGGAATGGTGGCTTACGCCTATAATCCCAGCACTTTGGGAAGCAGAGGTGGGAGGATTACTTGAGGCCAGTAGTTCAAGACAAGCCTGGACAATATCGTGAGACACTATCTCCTAAAAAAATGCTTTATGAGCAACAAATTTCTACATATTGCTACATGAAAACCATTTGCCCTCCTTTTTGCTGCAGTTGAAGGAGTTATTAAACAGCTCTGATATTAAGTTTCATTAGCTTTCAATCTCCACCTATTCAAGTTCTTAGGATGGAGCTCACTTTCCACAGTTTAAAATATTTAGAAACTTGAATGAGAATCAATATGCCCAAAGGGTAAGATTAGGGTACTATTATTAACAATTCAATTTTAATTAGCAGGACAAAAATAACTGAAAGTAACTGTAATTTTAGACAGGCATATAAATATTCAAAATAGAGACTATGAAAGTATAACCACAGTAAGAATTCTATTGAGCCATAAGAATTGGCTGTTTTTGTAAATTTAAAAATGATCAAATAGCAATTTCTTATGATTCAACCTATAGCAAGTGTTTCAACCATTACTGCCGGCCGACTAACCAATGCCTACATATATTATAGTTGAATGTTTCCCAAAATGGGGGACTTAGGCGAGATGATTTTAAGTAACCCACAGATGAGGGATTTGATAAGTTGTATTATGATTGAAAAAGCTACTTCTTTTCACTTGCACACAGACAAAACTAAGAGAGTGATGAGAAAGAGTGAAGTTCCCGGAAACTCATGTCTATTTGGTACATACGATTAACAAACGTTTGTTCTTCGTGAGACAGGATGCTTGTGAGATGGGCACCCTGCAGACGGCATTCCCGTTCAGCTGCATCCCATGTGCGTCGATGGGCAAAGTATTTGTAGCACTGCCCTTGGAATTTGTGCCAGCCATAGTCACATGTCTCAGTGTCTGAGAAGAAACAGGCAGGAGCTTATTAAACACACACACATCATTCAAACTTGGCACCCTGATCCAAGTGTTAATAGGATACCCAAGCCAGTATCTGTGCAATGTCCCTGAAGTAACTGATTCATAAAATTTAGTCATGATGACAAAGAAATTATTTTAAAGTTAGCCCAATTGATTCGTGTGAAGTGGATGGCTGTACATCTTTGGACTGCAAAGGCAGCATCTAACAGCAACTTCCTTGATTAAAACCAGAGAAAACTGGAAGAGGGGCCAGCCAAAATCTCTTGGGCGGCTATAGTGTTGGCTGACTTACTTGTGAAGCAACTGGGGCTAATTCCTTACCAACACAACTTTTCTAAGAGACTCATTCAAGTGATAGATAAGAATTCCGGCTAATAGGATTACGAATGCCCTATTTGCATAACAACTTCAAAGGTTCTGGAAGTAGTCCTCTCCCACTTCCCAAAGAGATATCTGAGAAGTCACAGGCTCTTGTCATAGGAAACTGACAAAGAGAAAAAAATCCGTTATGAATAGGTACCTTTTGGGATATAACTAGAGCTGTATGCCTTCTTCCTAAAAAGAAAGGTAAGATAGGTAACGCCCAATGAAAATGCATCAAGATTTTAAGTTTATTAAAAATAAAATAAACTATTTAACTCATTCCCCTATTCCACCAGGTCATATACATATGTGTGTGTGTGTGTGTGTGTGTGTGTGTGTGTGTGTGTGTGTGTGTCACAATAAGCACACTATAACTGATACTCCAGTGAGATGAAAATGTTTTTCAAATATATCTAAATTTTACACTGGCAGTATCAGCTACACTTTCTAGGTTGCCAATTTTTACATAATTCCACAGGAAAGTAGCCTTGTTCACAGCAACTGTATTCTTCACTGGCAGTCTTCCCACAGAATCACTCATCCACAGGTGGGGTTACACTATATATTAAATCATAATCAGTAGAAATAATTTTGACTTTCAAAAAATACACCCCACAATTATATTGAAGTTGTTGCATATAAAAACTAACAAAACTGCAAAGTTTATAGAATTTCAGGCACCAAGAAAACCTTCCAGAGGACCTAATAAGTATCTCCCCCCACCCAAATATGCCGATTAATAGAAGAAAACACGACTGGACTAAATTAATGTTTGCTTTATATGTTAGTTTTGGTGGCCAGATTGAAACTCAGATTGTCTCTTGACTCTCATTCCTGTTACTCCTCTTTCTATAACCGTGGGAAAGTATGAATTCTGAAAGATTTCATTTCTTTCCTGGCTTCAGTGATTAAAACCATACTCACACAACAGATGCAGCTTATCTGAGCGCAGTATTTATTTCAGTTTAGTCTATCAGGCCTGTTGTTTAGTTGCAGCCAGCTGACTAATTCTTTTGAGTAATGTGCACTGGAAGTTTTGCGTTTGTTAAAGTGTTGTTTGGAGATCACCAAGTCTCATAGGAAAGGACTCAAGACACAGCTAGATGGTTTGGTATAAAAGTAGCACTCAGTGCCTCAAAATGAAGCAAATTTTGGCTACTTGGATGTAGTGTTTTCACTTTGGGGAAGTTCATTTGTAAGAATTTAGAGGTAAGGTGAGAGGGGTAGGAAGAACACAGCTCTTCCTATATGAGGGTATTAGTTTACAGAGGAGGAGAATCAAACATTTTTTTAGAACATTCTTATGCCAATGTAAATAATGTGATTTGTAATGGCATATAACTTTCCTTAACCATGGACATTATCATTTAACTTAAGATACACGATGTACAATTCTGGAGGATCTTAACCTCTTGAATAATACATCAGAAAAAACTTTTTTACATACCCTTTCTTATCTGCTATTACCCCAATTGGTTTTAGTTTGGTTTCCCCTTTTTTGTCTTTTGTGTGTGTATGTGTGTGTGATGAAGTCTTACTTTGTCACCGAGGCTGGGGTGCAGTGGCATGATCTTGGCTCACTGCAACCTCCGCCTCCCGGGTTCAAGCGAGTCTCCTGCCTCAGCCTCCCTAGAAGCTGGGACTACAGGCATGCACCACCATGCCTGGCTAATTTTTGTATATTTTGGTGGAGACGGTGTTTCACCATGTTGCCCAGGCTGGTCTTGAACACCTGACCTCAGGTGATCCACCTGCCTTGGCCTCCCAGAGTGCTGGGATTACAGGCGTGAGCTATCGCACCCAGCCCTTTTTGTCTTCTAAATAGTTTATCATTAAGTATTTTTCCTCCTAAACAAGAAAACCCAGATGATCACAAAATGTAGATGAGTGACGACGTCACTACTAACAATGCCAGTCTCAGTTAGCAGATGCATACGTTCCTATCAGAACACAGGTCCAATAAACAGAGGCAGAGTTTCTGTTAAAACCAAACTGGGAGAATGTATTTATTTGTACTATCTAAATCATAGCTTCCCAATGATTATAAATATATCTAGTTTTTGTGTAAAAAAAATAAAGCCAACTGTCCACATTGATTCACTTACATTTTTTTTTTTTTTTTTTTTTTTTGAGATGGAGTCTCGCTCTTGTCACCCAGGCTGGAGTGTGGTGGCATGACCTCTGCTCACTGCAACCTCTGCCTCCCAGGTTCAAGCTATTCTCCTGCCTCTGCTTCCTGATTAGCTGAGATTACAGGTGCTCACCACCACACCCGGCTAATTTTTGTACTTTTAGTAGAGATGGGGTTTCGCCATGTTGGCCAGGCTGGTCTCGAACTCCTGACCTCAGGTGATCCACCCGCCTTGGCCTCCCAAAGTGCTGGGATTACAGACATGAGCCACCATGCCTGGCCACTTAAATTTTATTATTCATGAATGCAACAAATATGTAATGAAGGATAATGTGTCAAGCTGCATCTCCCAGGATGCTATTCTGATAGGAGATATTATTCATAGAAATAGTCTATTTGTTTTCTCAACCTTACCTAAAAATTATGTGAAACTCTTTTTATTTATTAAAAGGCAACCCTTGTGGATGACATTTTCCTAAAAATCATTCAATGGATGGAAAGACATCTTATGCTTTAAAACTCCTATAGGTTTTAAAGAGGTTACAGTTTCGATAGATTACAAAACAAACCCAGATTGTAGTGTGCACAGCTCCTGGAACATAGAAGGTGAAACTATCACAAACAATGTCACCAAAAATGTATTCTTTTGATGCTGTACAGGTAATGTTTTCAACATCTCTGACACATAGCCGTCAAGTCCTAAGAAAGTGCCCATCCTCTATGCTTCTCACTGCGCAAGCTGTATCATTGACTTTGGCCAGGGCAGTTTGTGCAGCCAGAACTGCCTCTCTACTGTTCCAATAGCCTTTTCTAGATTGTGTATCTGTAATTATTGCACCAAAATGTGTCCCCCATTTCAGAGTAACTGTGACTTGGGAAGTTACTAGTGCAGAGAACAGAAAATGTCAGCTGAAGGAACACCGACACGGTCATCACCAAACTTTGGATAGAAAATTGTTTAGACAACAAAATTGCTGTTAATGAAGAAAACATTTGTTCTTAGGCAACCTGGAAAGAGGAGAAAAAAATCTTTCAGTATCCTGGCAATAAATCACAGGAGCACAGCTGCACTGCATAAACAGACTGGGATCGATGTTTCTCAGCAAAGAATGTGTATGAAAATCAAACTTGCTTGAAAATAAAATAGAAAGTACCTGAAAGTTAGGTGGCACCAGAAATAAAATTAATTAACACTTTTTACTTTCAATATTCTTTTGAAAAGAAAGAGAAAAGGTCAACAGCACCAAAGTCCCTTCCAAAAATCTGTTACTACTCAATCCATCAGATAAACATAAATACAGGGTTTATCTTTGAGAGTTACTGTAGAAATGTGAAGATATTCAGAGAAACTTGGGCTGTAGAGTTAAGCCATTTAGGTTCACTTTTCCCACTGTATGATTTACTAGCTGTGTGACATTAAACACATTACTTTTTTTTCTCTGAGCCTTAATTTCTAGCCCATTTTAATGCATAGAAATGCCACGCCAACCAAATGAAATGTTCCAGGATGCATCTGATAGTCTGTAAAGTATTACATTTTCTTCTCTGACAAGAGTTATGCTAAGTCACCAGGATCAGGGACTTTGTTTTGTTCGTATTTCTATCTCCAATGCCCAGAACGGTGCCTGGAAGACAGTAGGTGCCATGTTGAACAAATGATTTTTTGAATTGCTTCTTGTACTTGGAACTAACAGAAGCCAGAATCATGTTTAACATATTGCAATGTCTCAACTGTCTCAGGCTTTTGTTTTCTTCAACAAATGCCATCTTTCTAATGTTTCTACTTTAAGAAGAGGATCTTGCTTGGTCTATCTTTATATTCAAAACCTAAAACAAACAGATTCACCCTATGCAATAAAAAAAGAAAAAACCAACACCTAAAAATGTAGCCATCATCCATCCACTTGGAATGGCAATTCAATACATGCTCCTTTTGGATTTGCATTCATTGCAGTGACGTCCAGATTAACACCATGAAGCAGAATGTGGGACCAGACCAACGTGCCTGAGTGTCTAATGCATTTTCAGTTTGTCTGGTGGAATGGAAGTTTGGCACTGAACACTTTTATCAAAGCCAAACCACTGTACGAGTTTAAGTAGAGGAAATCGACATTCCAAAGCTGAGTGTGCTTAGCACGCAATCTGTTTCTTATTGATGGACCAAGAAATGCTCCCATTAACCACCCAAAATATACTCTCAGGTTGGCCATAAAATGCAAATTACAGGGATCATGAGATTCAAGCCATCGTGAACATAGGGCTTTCTTTCATTCAGAAAAAGTCAACCTTTCTTTAGTAGGAAAATTTCCTGGTGAGCAGATTCACAATATCTTCTACTTAGCATGTGCCAAGGCAAATGTATTCTAACAACTATATCAACTCATTCTCCAGATATGATTGACTATGAAAAATAAGTCCATTGAGTCTCAAGTGCTTAGAAGGAGAAAATAAAAACAGCTAGCATTGAATTCAGTACTCCTTCATACACGAGCCACAGTAAGGTCAGTGCTTAGCTTGTCCCCAAGAAAAATACATATGACAATATTCCTTCTATTGGCTGGATGTCTTTAAATTCAGCTCAGTGTGCCTGCCTGCAATTCCAGTCTATCAGCTAAACAACCATAATCAAGTCAACACTATGACTCAGACATTTTGAACTATCCATGAATAAGGAAACCTAAGGAAATGTGAATTTCCACTGCAGGAAAGAATATGCATTGAGGCCAAAATTGCTAAAAAAATCAATAATGTTCATCACACAAATGTTGCAATAACTCTTACCTTGTTCACAAAGTGCACCAACATAACTTGGAAGGCAGAGGCACCTGAATGTGTTAAAACCATCAACACAAGTGGCTCCATTCCGACAGGGATTAGAGTGACATTCATCAAAATCTGAAACAAAATAGTAAAAGCTCACAAAATACTTTCAAAAAGTATCAAAGAATTCCATTTAGTGTGAGGTTACAAGACAACATACAAGACAGCCAGTTAAATTTGAATTTCAGATTTTAAAAAAGTACAATTTTTTAGCATAAGTATGTCCGTGCTATATTTAAGGCAAACCTATACTATCAAGTTATTCCTTTTTTACTTGAAACTCAAATATAAGTGGCCATCCTGAATTTTTATTTCCTAAATTTAGCAACCCTAAGAAAATGTCAAAGGTATTCAGAGTAGGGTCATTGTCTCCACTGCTAATAAATGAAACAGATAAGCCCCAAAACTAATGAAGAACCAACACCCCCAGCCTTCCCACCTCCAATCATGGCTCATTCTCTGATTACCTCGCACATGGAATACTCAAAGTATCTAACTGGCCTCACCATCCCTGGGCCCCTTCCTCTCCAATATATCCATCACTCTGCTAAATGTCATCTTTTTAAAACACAGTCATGATAATTTTATTCTTTTACTTTCAAACATTCCATGGATCCCAATTGCCCAGGGCAGCAGTCTTCAAGGTGAGCTCCCTGGGCCACAGCATCAGCATCACCTAAGAATGTTAAAAATCCACATTTCCAATTCTACCCCAAATCTACTGAATCATGTACTTCGAGGTGGAGACAACAATCTGTTTTACCAGCCCTCTGATGCATGCTAAGGTCTCAGAATCACTTGACTAGAGTGTGAAGTAACACTATTCGGTATCCTGAACTCAGGACCTTCTTAGACCGTCAGGGCTTTCTAGACCCAACCTGCTTTCTGGTACTGTCTCCCAATATGTCTCTCTCTCCCAAACCCCTAAGTAGGCATACCTGGATCCAGGCCGTCATTCAAATGCCTTCTGTAGTTTTTGGCCTCTGTGCTTTTGTTTGTTGTGTCCATATCTCCCTCCACCACCTGTCAAATCTTCCCAACTTTAAAATCTATGTCAAATAAATCTTTCTACACAGATTCTAATCTTTCTACATATGATCTCCCCTGATGAAATTAGTGACTTTATTTCCATAGCATTTTGCAATTACACTAAAAATTTAATGTTTAAGAATATTTTTAAATGAATAAACAAAGCAAGTTAAATTTCTCAGTCATATAATGTATTCTTACCTAAAGAAATGGTCTTAGTAATGATGCTATTATATAGTAATAATACCAAACATGTTTATGGTGCTTGCTGAGTGCCAGACACTTTGTCACCCAGCCTGGAGTGCAGTAGCATGAACACGGCTCACTGCAGCCTCGACCTTCTGGGTTCAATCTATCTTTCCACCTCAGCCTCCCAAGTAGCTGGGACTACAGGCACGGTTAATTTTTGGGTTTTTTTTTTTTTTTCAGAGGTGGTGTTCTGCCATGTTGCTCAGGCTAGTCTCGAACTTCTGGGATCAAGCGATTCGCCCACCCTGCCCTCCCAAAGTGCTGGGGTCATGGGCTTGAACCACCGCCCCGGCCTCGTTGACTTTTTTTTTTTTTTAATATGAATGTTGGGATTGTATCTCAATATTTATGTATAATTTAAAGTGTTATTGGTGAGCTTTCTTTACTCAACCATTGTAAGCAAATCAAGCAAACCTTCATGATATCTCTAAAAGGAACATCTGGACAACATATTTCATCATTCTTTTCTCAGAAGTGAGGTCTATATGTAGCCAAATCAACACTGGTGCCTTCTTTTTTCTTTAAAGAGAAGGATGCCTAAATAAGAATATGTAAGGGTCAATTATATTCCTTGGAACCGAAAGAGAGGCAGACACCAGCAATTGCACAGCTCCCTGAGGCTGAGGCACGTTGGGCTGGTTCCTGCGAGTCAGGGAAAGGTCTTTCCCATTCCAAATGACAAGAAAAACTTATCCGAAAACTAGGGACTAAGCTCTCTACCTTTTATTATTTTCCTAATTTTTAAGTCTAGCTTTCTAAAAAGATTTTTATACTGAAATTGATTTTTATTTATATGCAGATTTGGGAGATAGATGTACATTTTTGTTAATATTTATGCATCTTTATATTTGTAAATTCTACCTGTAAAAACCACAAAAAGGCTCAGCAGGCCTCACTGAGTCTTGGGTATGTTAACAGAATTCACTGAACGTCTGTACCCATTTTCCAGCCCCTAGTTAATTACCCTCAGATTTTAACTTCAAATAACATATAATTAATCTACACATGGGTTTCTCTGAAATCTCTGATTGATTCGACAACATAAATTCTCCCCCAATATATCTTCTGTGAAAGAACTGCACCCTTTCAGTCAAGTACCATCTTACCAAGTTCACACTGGTCTCCACTGTATCCTGGCACACAGGTGCATACATAGGAAGTTTCAGTAGGATAACAGGTGCCTCCGTTAAGGCACGGGTTCATTTTGCAACGATCAGGTCCTACCATATTCAGGAAAGTAAGAAAAGCAATTAGGCCCATCTCTAACGTTTCAGTGTATTTTAGCATAAAATGCCCCATATTGCTACCATATTATAGGCTTTACCATAGCAATTTAGAGTTACTACATATAAAAATTAACATTAACTTTACTCTCTGGAGTGTTTCTTGGCATTATAACTAATTGTTACAAATTGCATCTATTCATTTCTGGGATTCAATCATGATTACTCTTAAATGATATTTTTTGTACTGTATCTGGCAACTAATATATTCTACTGCAGATTTAGTTGGCATGATAATGGCAATTGATTTTAGTCAAAAATGATTACACATATGTGCACAGTGAATGGAAAATGTATTCTTTTAAATGGGGTTAGTTCATGTGAAATGGCTGGATACACAGAACATGCATTCTTTTTAGCAGGTTGGCTTGTTATCATCATTTGAATTATTATTGCCTTTTACCACTTAATGCTCAGAAACTGTTTTTCTTCGAAAGTGTGCACTGAAGTCTCTTCTGCTACATTAATATGCTTTTTCCAAAAACACGTTCCAAATGTACTCCTTTAAACTATACTTGAAGAAAAGCAACACATGGATTAAACTCTACTGTAGAAAAACAAACCCAAATACAAAAACCTCACCTAAAATGAAACACCAAGTTTTTATTATAATTTTCTTATTAAAATACAAATAAAACTGACACTCCTGGGAGATAAATATGAAGGTTGAAGACATAAATTTATGAGGACAAACAGTTTAAATATATTTTCTAAGTGCAAATACTTTTATACCACTTGAAGCATATATTTTACGCTGCAATATTGCTTGGGTAAGTGTATTTTCATTGAGTTTATACTTATTCTTTGTATATTGTTTCAGAACTGCTTACATTTCCAAATGTTCAAAGATCCAAATGAGAGTTGAAAGTTTTACAAAATAATTGAAATAAACTAGATTATCTATGGAATACGCCCATATTTTCAAGAATCTTAAGTCCTGAAACCCTGAAATAATTACACGTAAAAGAAGAAAGATGTCTAACTTCTTATGAAACATTAGCTTAAAGAATATTAGGATAAACAAGGTACTGCTATAAAAGATAACTGAGGCTTCCCCACACCAGAAAGTCAAACTCAAATTCTGACTGTTAAGTAAATTCTGGATGAATATAAACCTGGATAGGAACTCATTCCCACGTTTGGGATTCACATTAAAATTAGGTTAACTCAGATGCATCAACTGCTCCACAAACTTCCCTGAATTTTCTAAGACAGTTTTTCCTGTAGTTCCAAAACTGTTTGAAACCTCCCTAACACTTTTAGCTTTCTGGATCTGAAAGTACAAGTACGCTGCCAGGATGACAAGGCTGCAGTTAACACACACCATAGCCACATGCTGCCCTTTGTGCTGAATCCAAATGACACTATGTGAAAGTGCTTTATCAGACTGTGATGTGCCACACAAATGTGAAGAAGTACTACTACTATTCCCACCACTGACACTAGACACCATGCTGAGACTATGAGACAAGGACTGAATGAGTCTGTGAACTGGAAGTCGTTCCAATTAAAAGGAAACTTCTGTTTTTATGAATGTTATTCTCCCCTAAACAGTTCATATTAACCTCTGAAAGCTGAATCTGCAACAGATAGACCAGGTAATCCCATATGAGCTGCTGTTTACTGAATGAAACTAAAGAGACCATTTGTTTTGCAATGAAGACGCAAACTATAATTCTTGGTAAATATTGCACACTGGATAATTGGTACATATTTCTCATTCGTCAAACTAAACTCTATATGTACCTAGTTATTACCAGTTATTTTTATAGCATATTTTTAACAAACTGAAGTATATTGACCTAAATTAAAAAACGATAAATATTAGCCAAATTACTAGATTATCATTTACAGATTAAACACAGTGATAACAAAAAACCCAATGTCAACTACCTTTGATCAATTTTCCTCAAAATATTTCAAGCCATTTATTAAACATTGTACTTTCTGACTATTTTACTCTTTCTGAAGCACATCAAAATAAAGCATTGGTGGCACAAAAGGTAACATTGATATGATCAGAAGAATAATTTTAATGATAGTCATGGCATAAAACATATTAATTAAAATAAAACATATATTTTCAACCAAGACAGACATTAAAGTACAGATTTTTTTCTCTTTTTCCAGGTAGCAGCTAGCTGGTGATGTCTATTTGTGGATTCCACTAACATTGTTAATTTAAATAATAACATTCTGGGAAAACACCATTAGAACTGATTTCTTAACATTCTCAGGCTAGATTAAGACGAAAATAAATTCTACAAAGTAAATATTCCAAGATTCCTGGTTCATATATTATTTAATATCAATTGTTTATTTTTATACTATACTGAAACCAGCAAAGAGCAGTGAAAGGACTATGGACTTTAGAGTAGAGCTAAGCTGGGTTCAAATCCTACTTTTACCACAAGGTGGCTGTGCCACCTTGGGCAAGTTACTGAACCTCTCTGAATCTTCACCTCTTACTCTTTCACATAGGGCTTATATAGCCTTTTTGTGACAATCAGAAGAGATGGCTTATATGAATCAGTATCAAATTCATGCTTTCCATACATTCACTAAATAAACAGAAAACTTCTCTCAATAGGCAATATGTTTATATAATAAATGACTACTCACTACTGGTAGGCACTGTGTTTGATGCATTATGTAAACTGTCTTAAACAAAGACATTGCATACAAGTATGAGCTGATATTGATACTGCACAAACTCTGAAATAGTTATTAGAGCTATTTACTACTCTCAAATGTTAAAGGCCTGACAGATTTTGATACTGCACCAATAGCATCCATCAATGAGAGGGTTTTTAAAAATAGGACTTTTTATCTACTTTTAAACCTAAAATGTATAACTATGAGACATATGACAAAGCAATACTCTAGTAGTGAGTAAAAACAAATTGAATTTTTATAACATTAATAATTTCATCTTTTCCATGTTGTAATTGTATATTATTTCTAAAACCCAGTAAAATACAAAGTCTACTTTAACGTCCAAAACTAATCTATACTTACTGTCATTTCATCTCATTATGAATTCAGTACTGTGGCCTGGCCTGCTGTTATGTGAATAACATGAAACTCTCCATTGATTTAACATCACAATAAAAATTATATACATATAAATATTAGCACCAAGGGACTGTTTCCAGGTTTGAAAACAGATTTATCAATGTTGTGATCTTACCTGGTAGATAGATTGCCGTGCCTTCCACTGACTCTTCATTAATGCCAATCAGGAAATCTGTTTCATTAGAAGTTTCCAGAAGGGAAAATGGTGGTGTTGCAACCTCAGTATTAAATTCCACCGGGCTTACAGTTGCCTGATTATTGGAATCAAGAATTCTCGCTGTCACTTGCTGTTCTGATGCTGCTACTGTGGAATCCTGCCCTCTGATTAAAGCTGCTTGAGTTTCAGGATTTATATCTGGAGAAGAAGAAAGCGTGGGCCTCTCAGAAGTCTGTGGACTCAGCCAAGGCATCACACCTGCCTCGATCCCATAAGTGGCAGAAGCAGAAGTAGAGTGTGGCCACTGTGTAGCACCTTCTAATTTAATTTCATTGGCAGTTGTAATAACAGTTCCAGCTTCGGTTGTTTTAATGGTGGGAAACATCTTGATTGCTTCTCCAGAAACTTGACCATCGGTTTTGTTTTGGAAATCTTGGAGAATCTCAGTTCCTTCCACAGCAATAAATTCTGTGGGAGAAGCTTCCGTTTCTTCTAATAACTCAGGCTTACCATCCTCTTCTGAAGGTTCTAATTTTGTGTCAGGAGATATAGAGGGAGGCTCAGTTATGTGAAGGTATTCCTCACTTGATGGTTTGAAAGTCGCTTCAATATTTACATGAATTTCCTTAAAAGAATCCTCTGGAGACATTACAGATGAGCCGACATCTACTCCTGGCAGAGCACTGGGCTGGGGGATCTCTGTGTGTCCAGAGGCTTCACTGCCTGAGTAGATAGTGAGGGGAGATGACGGTGTCTGAGAAGACAACTTTGCAAATGCTGAAACTGCTAATGTTGTATCCGTGTAGTATGGGGCATTGGATCCTTCCATCACATTAGGCACCTCTGTTAAACTCTCATCCACAAGGTGGGTAGTAGCAATACTTAGATAGGGAGTATGATCTACTAATGCCTCCTCTACTCCTGAAGAGAATTCTGGCTGAAAAGAAGGACCCGCATGTTTTTTGTCTTCATACTCCTCCTGGGTCCTTTCAAATTGGCCCAATGTTGGTATTATTTCACTTTGGTCTGCAATAGCTTGACCATCAGACAAAGTGCTTGATTCAAACATGTCATCCAGGGCTTTTGCTTCAGCTTTTATTTCTTCAGTCTCTGGAATAACTGTGGCAGACTTACGAGAAATTGGCAGAGATGTTGCCGTGGGAAGTAAAATGTCTAGTTCTGTTTCTGTGCTAGGAGCAGGGATCCCAGTTGTGAAGTTAAAGTCCATGTGATCTAGTTGGCTTCTATCTTCATAAGTCATTGATTCATCATGTGTTGCCTGAGTGTAGCTAGCCAGAAGAACATCACCAGAGCCTTCAAATGTTTCCTCCGTTAAAGAACGGTTGACAGCTGCCTCATAGGTCTCTTGAACTTGAGTGCTGTAATCATTACTTTCATCATTACTGTCATGTGGTTCTGATGGTACCTCTGGATCTATATCTGTTTGCATTCCAAGAATATCTTCATATACAGGTTTAGTATGATCAATATCTATGATAGTATTTTTATCTGATGTCAGCTCAGGTAGAATTTCAAGGATGGTACTCTCTGTAATTGTCAATATTAAATCCTTGTCCTCTTTGTCCAGGTCTATAATAATATTTTCGGTGGGTTTTTTTCTGTTAGGTTTTAAGGTGGAATCCTCGAATTCCCTGAAATGGTCTTGGAAACTACCGTCTGTGGACCTCTCATATGACACTGTATTTGACAGTGTGCTAGTTGGATCAGGGGAGCTTTTGTTCTGCTCTGAATGAAAAGGCAGCATCGCTGAAATTGTTGGGAATCCATCAGCAGTAACAGCTTTAGTGCTTGGCACCTCAGGATGTTTTTCCAGGGACCCATCAGAAACGAACGTGGTGCTGCTTTCTTGTGTGGTTGCCTGAGTAGTTGCAGAAGTGTGAAATGAATCAACAATATCCGCTTCTCCAGATCCTTCTCCAGAAGGTTCATAAAACATATCAGATGGTTTTGGTGCTGATGTAACAAATTCTTTGGCCATTTCAAACCCATAAACTCGAGCCAGAAAATCAGTGGATGAGGTTGTTGTTTCGTTAATTTCTGCTGTTGAAGAATTCTTGTTAGAGTCTTGTTCAGTTATGGTTTGTGGTCTACTAGTCTGGATTTCTTCTGCCCATCTGAGAGTCTGATTTTGCGGATGTCCGATGTTCACGGAGAAAGGGAGAGGTGCCACCGTGGGTCCTTCTGCTCCAGGGTCACTTAAAATTTCTATTAAAGTTGTGCTGGTTACTGACTCATTACCTTCAAAGATGTCTGTTTGAGACACGAGTGGTCCAACTTCTTTTGCCACATTTTCCATTCTGTTAGAGTCTTCAGTTTTGTCACTTGAGGTACTTTCCACTTGAGAACTGTGGGGATAGAATGTGTTCCTAATCTGTTCCACTTCAGTAAAATTCACTGACTTTGTTGGTAGAGTAGGTAAAACTTCTTCTCCTGATCCCAGTCCAGAGAATAAGAGCTCAGTATCTAACTCTTGAATTGTTGGTCTCATGCCTTTGGGAAAATGTTTTGTACTTTCTTCCTCTTTGATTGGTGAATCTGTGACTACATGTTCAGCTGGTATAGATTCAGTCACTAAGGCAGTAGCTAAGAAAAAATGTGACTTTTCAGTAGCTTCAGGGAGAGTTGTAAAAGATTCCATGCCATTTGCAACTGGATCTGGAGTAGACATGTTAGCTAAGGAAGTGCCTTCCTCCTCCATTTCTTTATCATCGCTGTAAGTTTTCTTTGTTGTTAGTACAGAATAACCTGTGGTTTTGAGTTCAGTTTCAGTAAATGTCTGTGAATCAAAGATTGTTTGTTCTGTTGCAGGAGAGTTTTGGGGGGATTCAAAAGACTTTTCTTCTTGAATTTGTTCCTCTGATGTTGTTTCACTTTCAATTTCTTGTCTTTCAGGGTTGACTTCTTGCCTAGACCATAATTTGGCTGGCTCCATAGTTTGGGGAAAGTTTGTTGAAATTGTGCCACTGACCTTTACTTCCTCCTTTTCTACCGGAGCTTTCGTACCTTCCACTTCTGCTGTTGGTAAAATGGTGGATCTTCTATCAATTTCATTGACAGTATCCACTTCTCCCAATCCTTCGTCAATAATGGAGGAAGCTGTACCAGAAAACCTTCCAATAGCACTGGGAAGCACTGGATCAACAGAGCTGCTGACTATGACCAGTTGCTCACCTGAGCCCTCAGCTGAGGATGTAAACTCTTCCCAGGGGAAGGCTGAAGTGCTGACCATGGTGCTACTGGGTCCTTCTGAGTCAGATATGTGACTGATGTGAACTGAAGTAAGTACTGTAGATGGTGAAGTCTGGGTATCCCTAAATGCTGCATCTCCAGAGCCTTCCATCATTACTGTTTCTTCTTTTGCTATGGGATGAGACACTGTTGAATATTCTTTAAAGTCACCACTGAAATCCTCCTCCAAAGGAAAACCTGTGGAAAAGCCCCTTATTTCTGCCCCATGATTTGGTTCTCCTAATCGTTCTGAAATCAATATTTCCCTGGATGTTTGGCTTATATTTTCAGCAACTTCTCTGTCCATTACTGTACTCATAACCAGTCCTGTTGGCTCAGTGGAGAATGTAGTTTCCACATATGGAGACAAAGTGCCAGCTGCTTCCTTTTTGGCTTGAATTTCATACTCTAAATTTAATGAAAATGAAGAAACAGTGGTGGTTTCTGGGTCAGCAGCAGCTTCTCCAGAGCCCTGCTCCATAAAGAGAGAGGCAGGACTACCTGGGAGAGTGGTCAGCCCTTCCTGAACCCCAGGTTGATGGATACTGCTGTGCTCAGTGGTCTGTGCCTCCAAATTTTCTAATGTATTTGTTTCTGTAAAGACAAGAGTAGAATCTGTCATTTCCCTTTCAGACTGTGTTGGTGTTGTCAAGGACATAAAACTTTTCCTGGTACCTGAATCATTAGATACAACTACATTTGAACTTTCTAATTCAGAGGGTAAAATTAATTGATCCGATCTCTGTGTAGGTGAATATACCTCAACTGTGGAAGCCGTACCTGTAGTTCCCTCCTCCTCCTTCCTTTTCTCTTCCTCAGCAGAGGTACTAGAAATCCACTCAGAAGTGTCTGTTTCACTGACAAACTTGGTAGGCACCACTTTTGCAGAAGGTTGTTCAGAAACTGAATAAATGGTGGTTGCAGGAACCTCAAAAAAGCTTTCTGTGATTATCCTGCTAGTGTCTAAAGTAATGAGTGTATCAGTAGTATTTCTCTGTGATAAATCAGTTACAATGGTGAACATTGTATCTTCATCTTCTTCTGCTTCTCCAGAGCCTTCTGTAACCGGAATTGAAGAACTCCCTGAGAGCTCTACAACTTGTCTAGGAGTTGCTTCTACCCAGCTTTCTTTGGTAGACAACAGGTCATCTGGCCAAAGATTTCCTATTAGGGTAACTGCTTTTTCCTCTGAAACATATGCTGATGCAGAACTTGGAACTACAGTAGGAGTGTATGTGACAGAAGTACTTTTTTCTACCTCTTCACCAAATGTTACTTCTGTAGGCCTTGCAAAGGCTATTTTCTGAGATTCTTGGTCAATGGCAATCTCTCCTGAAGACTCTTCAGGAAACAGAGATACGGTTTCAATATGTTCATGTGCCTGATGACCAACTTCAGTAACTCTCTCTGTGACTGATTCTGCCCCCTTTATGGCTGTTCCACTTTCAAATTCCTCATGGAATGGGACTGTGGGGAAAACATCAGGCTCACCACCTGAAAAATGTTCTGATGTTTCAGGGTAAGTCTCAGGCTTCCATGTAATTTCAAGAGATTCAGTTGTTTCTGTAGATCCATTAGGTTGCACAGCAGTAGACAATTCCGTTTCAGCTATTACAAATGGACGAGTATCACTTTCAGAGCTGTCCGAGAAATTTTGAGAAGGTGCAACACTTTCAAACTGGCCACGCCTAGCTTCTGCAGCTTCTGGGTCCTTGGGCACAGTGGTAACTAGATGCTTCCCATTTATGTACTGTACAGACGGGGTGGTTGTCACATCAGTAGCATTTGCACACTCTTCTTCTTCTTCTTCTTCATTTTCTTCACTGTGGTATAGGTCTATTTCAATTATGTCAGGGAATTCAGGTAAAATTTCAGCCATTAGATCATGCACTGGATCTGTTTCTTCACTACAAGGTTCATCTTCTTTAGATTCTGAATCTATTGGATGACCAATTACACTCAAATCACTCATTCGACCTGAAAAAAACAGAGTTTTCACAATACTTAAATAGAAAATTTGGCAGTGTATGACAGAAGAAATTGATAGCAAGGTTGGTCACACTCACACACAAAAAGGAGGATTCAAATCTTTTCATAATTAAGTGCAATCACCCTCTTATATGGTTCTCAGTCTTCAAATCTGCTGTTTTTGTATTAACAATAAGAAAAATGAATTCAATTTAACATTATTAAAACAGGTTATAAACACTCATCAACGCATTTAAGAAAATGACATAGTCCTTAAAATGAAGCAAGGAATCACATATACAATGCAATCTTGAAGTACAGGAATTCATCTTTTGTGAACTGCAAAAAGAGTAAAATTAAGACTATTTCATATAAAAACAATTTAAAAATTAAAAATCAAGGCCATATCATATAGAATTAATTACTTTTTCTATAGACCTATTTCTATATATGATCTATATAGAAAAAGTAATTGTCCTTTATGTAAGGGAATATTTATACACTCTCTATTCAATAAGAAAATGAGAAGAGATTCCTTCTGGCCCCTTTATAATCTGTTCTAGAGCAGATTGTTTTATAGAAAAACAAGAGAGTATTATTTATAGCCCTTTCATATTGCAATGGCATCCTCTACCCACTGTGGCACTGAGACAAGAGCTTAACCACATCCCATGCACAAGAGTGGGAAGCTCTGGATAGGAGGGCTCTGTTGGAAATAGCTCACTGAAAGGACCAGAAAGAGCCTTCCACACCTGTAGACCTTTATCCTTCATGGGATGTGACCCAGATTAGGTCAATTTTAGTTCTTCTTCTTAACATCTTCTCTGAAGAAAGTTCAGGACTCCTATCTAAATATTCTAACTAGCATTCTTCGAAAAGCACATGTCATCAGAATATTTCCTAGATTGTAAATTACCATATGGTACCAACCACTAAGCTCAATGGCCTTTTCTGCTATCAGAAATACATCAGCAAAGCTCCTTGTCTTGGGCACTAGGAAAGAGGAAATTCTGAGGCCTCATGATCGAGGCATTCAACTGTCCCAGGACAGGGTCCTGTCACTGCAGCTGCCTTACTTTTAGTGACAAGGCAGTATGAAAATGTGCCTGTGGATGTACTGATCCATAAAGAAGACAAAGAATTCCACACTACTCACCACCTTGCCCATAGGAATAATACTGCAGAATTCGTTTTCAAACTATCCCCAATCCATAACACATATGCATAGGCTGAACCCGAGAAGGGTTGAGGAGAAACCATTATGACGGAGCCAACCCTGCTTCCCACCCTATCATCTAAAGGGGAGAAAACAACTGTTTTCTCCTGAATTGCTCCTGTTGCAAGAAGCTATTTCCTTCTATGTATAGAAGCAACAATATCTAGCATTTGCTGTTCCATCAGAGAAGAAAAAACCCTACTGAAGAGGAATCAGTGTTGCTTATATGCTAATCTATTTTATGAATCAAGACAAATATAGAAGTGTAGGAACTACTAAGACAAATTCCACAGAAGTTCCTTGATTTTTTTTTAAATTAAAAATCCCAGACAATAAGACTTTTATGTAATCAGAAGACATATACATTTATCCCTTTTATTCTAATAGAAACAAGAAAGAAAACTCTCTTTTGTATGCCACCACATCTTCACTAAATTATTTCACTAAAATACTTCTGTGTAGGACTGGGTTATTCCTACCCTAACTAAACACCCTTCCTATTGAACTTTTACACACTACAGTTCATTTCTTATCTCTCTATTCCATTCCATTCTATACATTCAGCTTTTTAACTATACAAACTACAGCACATGGATATTCAAATGAATGAGAAAATATTTCTACCACAAAGAGAAGTGAGATAAATATATAACTCTAGTGTATTATAAAAACATAAAATGAATACAAATTATTTCTGACACAGATGTTGCAATTATTAGTAATTGCCAAGTGCAGGGAAATTATTAAATGCCGTGTCATTTAAAAATATATATAATTAAAAAGACTAGGTTTCTTCAATATTAGGTCACTAAAGTTGTTACTCTGATCTTATATATAGTATCCATGGTGTATATGTTTTAAAACAGGACACCATAAAATATCCAGATGATAACATCCTCTTAATACAGTTTGCATTGAAGGTAAACTTTATGCTATGAAAAAAGAATGTGAAGAAAATGTTTAAACTATATGAGAGGCAGCATTTAAAATGCCTTCTGTACTAAAGAATCTCTTGAAATATTCACATCAACAATTTTTATCTAAGCCAGGAGTCTCTCATTGCTAAAACTATTTGAATATAGTTGAATTAAGCCAGACTCAGTTAAACTATTCAGTACGATTTCGTGGGATTTAACTGGAGTTTAAAAATGTGCATATCTTAAATTGCTCATACTATCATTTCACATGCAAGCAACCCTTTTATTTTGCTTCATTAGACTTAAATAAAACTAGAATTGATGATTAAGAAATATTAGACACAGATACACTAAATTCTTACTTACCCTGTTTGGTGACACCATAACTTTCATTTAAATACAGAAAAGAGATTTTAAGTAAGAAATATGGGTCAGTGTCAAGCATATAAAGAACCTCTACCATATTTTGTACCCTTTTGTAAATAATGAAGTTAAAACAAGCCATTCAGCTAGGTTTCTCCAGCCAAACACAAGGATAAATAAGGAAATATCTGATCAATATTGTATATTTACAAACTCCTAGGCCAAGAATAGGGTAAAAACACTCATTCCTATTATAGATTTACTTGGGTTTCTAAGTAAATTCTTTACTTTAAAAAAATAAGACTGATACAGACATATCTCATGATCTTCTTATTGAGTAATTACAGATGGAAGTTCTGTCAAGTATGTTCGTGGCTCTAAAAAAAGTGGGGTGGAGAAAAGCAGAGAGAGAAGACACAAAGTTATGCCAACATGTCACATGTCAGTATGGTAAGAAACTGATGGATGGTCATAATGCTCACTGAAATGTTTTGTTGTTTGTTTGTTTGTTTTGTTTTTCCAGGAAAGAAAATAAAGAAGAACTCTAATTGTAAATCAGCACTATACAATAATTTAGCTAACTATCAACTCATATTAAGAATACTTAATTCTACTAAAGACTATGGCATTCACTTTATAGTTTCTGATTTTAGCTCCAATTGACAAAGTACAGTATTCTTTTAGTTCATATTCTACTCAGAGCAAGAACTCTAACACTTCCAATTGCTCACAGATCTATAAGGACTTCCTTGCCATTTTAGACTATCATACCAGAATTTTGCACCAAAAACCCAACTGTCTGATGTAGTAAATTCCATTTTCCAACCTAAATAAATATGATAATGTTTCAATCACAGCAGTACAAGCATATCAGAGACTGAACCTTTGCATACATTGCACAAACACAGCATTGCTTCATATTGGTTTTTGCACACAAAATGAAATTCACTACAACCACAACCATGCATGCCCTGAATGTAGTATCTCTTCAGGCGCTAATTGATTTCTCAAAATCTACTAAGTGCCTGTTATGTATCAGACCCTAGGGTAAACACTCTCTTGTCAACTTCAGAGAGACCCAAGTGTACTTTCCAAGTCTCTTCTTGCCCCGTTCCTTCTCTCTCTCTCTCTCTAAAACAAATGTTCCTGCCAGTAAGTTAGAGAACTGGCCTTACTACACTCTTTTCCCCTATTTTAATGGGAAACTTCCTCAATGTACTTATTGCAAATGTACCAATCATTGAATTTAGGTTAGGATTCCTTTCTCCACCCACCTCGCAACAATTTGATCTGATTTGCCTTCAAAATGATAGAAAACAGAAATGTATTATGCAGTTTCATCTTACGTTTCTCATCAAGAAGCTAGCAGCACATCAAAATAAATTAAGTAATTGAGAAGTAAATCTACATATAAATAAAATAATATGCTCATTTAATAAGTATGATAGAAATTTTCTTTTTCTAAAATAAACTCTATTGTGTATTTGAGGTTTACAATATGATGTTATGGGATATATATAGATGGTAAAAGGAAGCAGATTAACATATATACCATCTTTTTGTGAGAAGAGCAACTGAAATTTACTTATTTAACAAAATCCCTCATACAATACAATTTTATTAACTACAGTCTTAATGTCGTATATTAGATCCCCAGAAAAAAAACTGTCTACTAAACAGGAATTCTGTAATTTCAAAAAATATGCAAAATGGGAGTTGAAATTATTTTTTTCCTTTTTCTGAAAGTAATAGTCTCACAATTAAGCAACCATTATTATTCTTTAAATAAGTCGTGACAACTTGCAAATGGTTTTATTGAATTTTTCTTTTAGACAGGATGTTGATCTGTCGCCCAGGCCGGATGGCAGGGGTACCATTACAGGGAGCCTCAAACTCTTGAGTTTGAGCAATCCTCCTGCCTCAGCCTCCCAAAGTGCTGGGATTACAGGTGTGTACCACTGCACCTGGCTGGATTTCTTAATATCAGTTTGAAGGAGAGAGAAATGTTAATTACCTAGGGTTTTAAAGTTAAAATTTTCTGCTGACATTTCTTATACATACAATCGAAATTTTATTCTATCAGTATAGTTTATTTCTTCCCATACTTTTAACATCTCATAGCAGGGAGAGGTGGGATATAAAACCTATCAGTATTAATATATGCAGATAAATTTTTCCCTGCCATGTCACCCAAATGTCTGTCACTAACCCCTTGCATCTTACCAAATCCTACTTGCCCCCTTAGTTTATTCTTCCTCTGAAATTACCTCTTCATCCCCATTTCCTGTCACCACCTCCACCCACCACACGTTATTAGAGAATCTCAACAGAGATTATTGTAAACCAGAAACGTTTCTTTGTGGTGTATAGTAAGGGGGTGGAGGGTACACCTGTGCTATTGTGAGAGGAGGTATCTCATTCTGAAATGGTGATCTGCTCTATTTCGCAGGAACAGAGCAACCCAGTGGTGTAATTGACATTCCAAGCTCTTAGATGAAACTCTTAGTCTTATAAAAGACTGCTCTATTCTAGAATTTTACTCAAAAAGCAATATAACTTTTATTTGGATTTCAAGAGTCAAACCACAGAACTCCACAGAGTGTATGCATAATCTTTTCTATGTTTATATGAATGTATTTTAACAGCTTGACTTGAATATACCAGTACCATGGTTAATAGGCTTTTTTAATGACATTTCACACAAAGCTTTATTGCTAGCTGACCTCAAATTATTCACCAAGTATTTTTAAGTACTTCATAAGAAAGTTTTGTAGACAGAGCACAAGTCTTCCAGTCATACTGTTACCAGACACAAAACATAGTTGCTAAGATGCATAGGCAGCTGGTTAAAGTTCACGTTCTCTTTGGGGAATTTTACAATTTAAGTTTAAGAGTTTTTAATTAAATATAAATGTATACCAATCTACTCAGCAGAGTATATTCGGATCACATTTCTTTATTAAAATGAATTTTATTTTAATGTGTAACAAAAAGATTTTGTTTTCTTATTTAAAAAATACAGTAGACAGCCGTCCCGAAGTGCAGCATAGTGAAAATGATGATTATACTATATTCCAATATACTCTCCAGAAAAATACATTACCTTTTCCCTTTCCCATCTTAGAAAAAACAAAACCTCCAGAAACCTACTGTATGAAGCACATGGCCAAAGTTAGTAAACTACCCTTGTGAGACACCAGGGAGACTGTACTACAAGGTCAAAAGATAAAATCACTAAAAGCCAGTCACGGTACTTACTGTGTACTGGTTATACATGTGTATAAGCAAGTTTGGGTATAACACAGTGACACCGTGTATCAACTTTTCATAGACATAGATACTGAAATACAATCAAACTTTTCCTCTCACTCCAGAGATTCCTTTTTTCTAGTTTAAAATCTCCTTTTTAAGACTTACATTATTTATGGAGAATCAAAAGCTGGATACATTACCCAATCATTCTAGCAGTTACTTAGAAGGTTCACCAGAATTTATTTTCCTCCAAAGGATCAAATCACTCTTAAAAAATAATTACATCCATCTTCTTGTCAATGGATGTATGTTTCCCTCCTGATTCATACTCAAGAGGTCTAAATACTGGCACTCTCTCTAAGGAACACCATTTTTAATGTAATCGATGAATTCTCAGATGTCCACATGATGCCCCAGGATGAAGGAATATTTTCGTATTTTATATCACCTCAATTAGGTTGTAAAAAATTCAGAATACTTCAATAGAAATGAGAAAATAGTTTCTACTAAAACATATCACTACTCCCTCGTCCATCCCACTCCCACCAACCTGGGCCCCATTCTTGGAACCATTCTCTTAATGAAGCCACTTAATAACTAACATTTTTGTACATGAAACACTGGCCTCAATGAAAAGTAATGTTATACACTTTCTAAACTGACAAAAATAGGCAATGTCTTTTTTAAAGCAGAAATTTTTCAGCTTTACCTCATTAAAATGGAACCTCAGCAAGCATTTATTTTTCCTTTTCTTTTATTCCTATTGCTCCTCTCACCAGGCACGTCTCTCCCCTTAGCTACGCCCCTCACCCACCAAAAAAGTTCTGAACACTGTCTGGACCTGTGAATACATTTTTTATTCATTGCACAAATGAACGATCTAAGAGCTATTAAGAAAGAAGAATGTAATCCCTGTGTAGAGAACTGGGGGTTTCCTTGACAACAACAAAAAGACAGCAGGGAATGTCCATCCATTCTATAAATATGCAAGAAGCTAGGCCCAATACCTGGGGAAATGTATCGAGAATTTGTAAAATGATTTTTATGAGAAAAAAATTAAATTGGTAGTTATCAAAATCATAAGCCCAACTTTCACACCTGAGAAAAAGCAAAAAGCTAATAAATTCTATTCTTAGGTCCTATAGAGCCAATACTACATTTAAATTTTAAATAAGGGCTGCAGCTGCTTCTGATTTGCACCCAAAATGGCACCACCCAAAAAAACACAACCTATGTCAGGTTCAAATTTTAAGAAGTTATTTCAGTCAAGCAGACACTAAAGTACAATTATACTTGGCTCCTTGTGGCATAAATGATCTTGAATTTTAAGATCATTTGGCTTTTACCTATTTAGTACAAAACAGTCTATATTTTCCTGTACTTAGAAGTTGGAAATGAAATAATTTTTAAAGCCCATAGGGGATGAATTTGTACTAAGTCATTACTATGTATCAGGCATTGTGCTTGGTGCTTTCTAGTCACTGAAGGAGTATTAAATGTGTGAAATACCTGTCCCAGCGACTTGCATGTGGCAATCACTCTGAGATCCCCTTCTTTAAGCAATGTGGTGAGGTTGTAGTATTATTATAAATTTTTAATTATGTAACCACTGAGGCCTGTGCAGGTTAAGTAATTTATATAAGACCAAACAGACTGTAAATAGAGTTATCCCTCAATAGCCAAGGGGGATTGGTTCTAGGACCCCCAATCATACCAAAATCCATGGTATTCAAGTCCTTTCTATAGAATGACACGGTATTTGCAGGAATCCTATACATACATTCATATACATATACTTTAAGTTGTCTCTAAATTACTTATAATACCTAATACAATATAAATGCTGTATAGTTATTACAGTGTGTTGGGGTTTTATTTGTGTTATTTTTTATTGTTGTATTGTTCTTTGTTATTGTGGTGCTTTTTTTTTTTTTTTTTCCAAATATTCTCTATCCATGTTTGGTCAAATCAGAGGACACAGAATTGTGGATACAGAGTGGCTCCTGTAACAATGTTGACAGTGAACCCAGGTCTCTTTCCAAAGGCTCTTTCTACCACATTAACTGCCTCTTCCATGTATCCTATGAAACAAACTAACTACATCTCCATGTTGGTTCAGAATATTAACTAGAATCTACTTCAAAAAAATTCAGTTCTACTGTAGTTAGTATATTGTCATTATTTGACTGTTAAATAAATTAGAAAAAATGTATCTGTATATTATCTGTATATGTGTGTGTGTGTGGTGTGTGTGTGTGTGTGTATCTTTGTTTCATAAACCCTGTGATTTGGAGAAAGAGTATGTGTTGAAGTTTAGGAAATATCATTCCATATAGTAATAGCCATTTTACCATGTTAAAAATTCTGACAGAAAAACTGAGAAATCCCTTGGTCCACATTGCACGTAAGCAAAGGAGAGACTGACTCCAGATTCCCTAACTTAGAGCACCTGCTCTATAATCCTACTGATTCAGTATTCACTTGAATTGAGATGTTATAAACCTTTAAATCACCTTTTAGAGAGTGTAAGCACTTTTTACAAAGTAGTTTTATGCCATTTAACTTTGTAAGTGTGTAATTCTGAACCATGATACTTCATGGGAATATATTCTGAAAAGGTAAATGTACTTAACCCACAGAACATGCTGTCTTATCAAAATGTATAAATCACTGAAGCTCAGAAAAGTATGAGAACACTCCTTCCTCAAGAAGCTGGGAGAATAACTCTGGTTTCCAGAAACTGTACTAGTTTCTGCGTGAAGCCTATGAAGGTACTCAGCTTTCGAAGCAGGCCGTGTCAAATAGTGCTGGGATGACATGGCCTCCTTCAGAAGCTGTTTAGAAGCTCTATTTAGAAAAACAGCTGTTTATACTTGGGCCTCCTTAACCCCACTGGTGAGCCTAAGTTGGGAAGCAATTGGCTAATAACTGGCCTCTCATTAATTGGATTGTAATCTATCCCTCCAACAGAGACTGGCATAAGTCTCCTCCTTCTCATGAAATATTCTGTAACTTCCTGCCATTATTGATTCCTTCCTTTTCTGACCTCACCTATCATTCACAGTTGGTCATACCATACTACCTACTGTGTCACTATATGTTTTAGTATGACAATTGTATTTGATTGTGTTAATGTTATCTGGCCAATATGCACTTAAAGGCCTTAGGAGCACAGCCTATGGTTTATGTTTCTTTTATGACCACCTTTAATATCTGTCAAAGGACTAGACATGCTATAGCTTTACCTGAAGGTGATTTGATTGACTGTGCTCTGCTGGAAGATGGTGCATGGGTCTCTCTCAAGGTAACTGCCAATAAATGCTAAGTGGTATTTGTTTTAGACAATGTCCCTACCTCAGAGGTAGCTTTGATAATGGCAAATTGTAACTGTAAGTGCCATTTTCAGAATAGGCATTGTTTCATTTTAGGAAGAAGATAAAGTTCCTTTTGGTTATCAAAGTAACGCCTTTTATTGTTAAACCTCAACTTTTGAAGAAAACACTTTCAATTTCTTAACTTTTTCCTCAAGGTTAGTGGGTTAGTAAAACTACTCAAAGTGGTGTTAAAATATTGAGATTCTATATGTGTGTGTTTATATGTGCACCTATTTGTTATATATACAAAATATTTCACCTCAAAGGACTTTTTAAAAAGGTAATCTTTGGTCTATAGTATAGTGTTAAGCTCACTGATAATTTAGAATCATTACGGTCATTTTATTTTCTTAACACTACAGAAAGGAAAGGAAGACAAACATTCTCCTCCCTTTTATTTGACTAATAGAAGAGGAACTTGATTCTTTTCTAGAAAAGGGACAGTCCTTGAGAGATGGGGGAAGCCATCCTAATTCTCTGCAGAAAAATGTGCTTCTCTGGCAGAGAGCCACAGTTGGAGCTCAGGAAAAGGAACCACGGAAGTGTGCAGGCACCAGACCGATCCACTTTCAGAGATGTGCTCCAAAATTCTACAGGAAAGAAGCTGCCCAGAACTGCAGAATAACATACTACCAATTTCAGCACGCGCTTTCCTTGCTATGTCAGGTATCTGAATAGCATGCATAGTGCCCCATATTAGCAGCAACCAAATCTAAATTATATATTCTTAACAAACCACTAGAATGCCAATGAGAAACCAGTCTTCCCAGAGTTTGCTCTTTCAGGAATTGACAGACAGGGCAGTACCTAAGCGACTGGGCAGGGGGTGGTTGTTTTCTCAGAGCTCATCAGGGGAGAGAATCACTTTATAGCAAAAATGCTCCAAAGAGGGCCAGGGCTGCTAGACCCAATGCCAAGAATGTCAGGCTCAGTGTACCTTCGTTTGCCTATCTGCTTCCCCTAGTTGTCTTAGTTGTCTCACAAACTATCTTTGAGGTTTAGACATGATAATATATAGAAAAAGCGGTCTGAAAGTATCAAACCCGAAGTGTGAATTTGATGATGACTTAGTTTTGCACATACATGTGAGACTCTGACATACCATTATATATTATCTTGATGACATATAGGCATCAATAAGATTGAAACAATATTTGTTTAATGTGTTTTATTCAGCACCATGCATAGTGCTATTCAAAGGTAAATGTTAAATGTGTATCATTATAATGAGATAAAGATATAGATAATCAGACCAATTTTTGAAATATTTTTACTTTTAATAATTCTCTCAGGAATGAGTCACTGTTTTTGCTTTATTTTGAATTGTCTAGATATCATTCTTTTTCTAGCTGTGTTCTAGGTACATGTTATTTTAGAAACCACCACAGGAGATGAGGAGGAGGTCCCAAGGGATTGAGGCTCCCCATGTCCCCCTAAAACATTAACCAACACAGCTACTCTTTTGTCTGTTCAAGATACGGGGGCTCTCGATAACATTTTGTTTGAAGAAAGGACCTGGATCTCATAATAACAAATCAGAAAATAATTTTTCTATAATTAAAACTTTCTATAAAATTCTATAAAAATAGGAAATATGTGATTTAAAAAAATTATATGAGACTATCTTAAATAAATATTACCTTCTAAAAAGTGATGACTTGGCTGGGTGCAGTGGCTCACGCCTGTAATCCCAACACTTTGGGAGGCCAAGGCAGGTGGATCACGAGGTCAGGAGTTCAAGACCAGCCAGGCCAAGATGCTGAAACCCTGTCCCTACCAAAAATACAAAAATTCGCCAGGCATAGTGGTGATCACCTGTAATCCCAGCTACTTGGGAGGCTGAGGCAGGAGAATCGCTTGAACCCAGAAGGCAGAGATTGCAATGAGCCGAGATCACCCCACTGTACTCCAGCCTGGGTGACAGAGCAAGACTCCATCTCAAAAAAAAAATGTGATGACTCTGTAATCAATGATGTAAATATTGGTATCTGCCCAGATGTCTCCTGCCCTCAGAGCCAATGTTCCTTGTTCTTTATCCTTTCCATAACACCATATTTAGACAATAAGTCTTTAGCTTTTTGTATATTTCTCAAAATCTAATTAATCTTTAATAGCATTACACTAATAATTTTACTAACATCTTAATCTTTCTATCATTTAATTTAATATTGCTTTGCATCTGCACACATACATTTGGGTAGATATAAGTTATAAAACTAGTAGGAAAAAGAACACCTAACAAGACAGCATCAACCTGGTCTGACACATAGTAAGTAGCATATATGAATTTGTTTGTTAAAAAAGGTAATAAGCTGCCTATTTTAAGGTTATAACTATGAGCATTTGCATAATAACGTTGGTATTTAATATCCATACATTTCTAAATTATTCTTTGATTTAAAAATACCTGTTTGTCAGTTTTTAAAAACATTCGCAGTTCTGTTCCACTACCTTGTGACATTTTAGATGATTTAGAGGAGTGCTCTTTAAAAAAAAAAGTCTAGAGTTGAAGAAACTCTTCCTACACCTTCAAATTCTGGCCTTCATGCATGTTCACAAAGAAAGCCTTTCAATAATTTTTCAAAATGCAGGTGTGCAAATTACTCCTGAAATAGACAGGAGTAAAGTTTTCAGTATCCCCTGAACCACTGTTAAACACACCCCATAGCATTTTTCAGCTCATAAAACTTTTATGAGCTGAAAAGTTCCTTCAGATTTTTTTAACTGCTAACTACAGTTGCCCTCTAGCAACAGCACCGTAAGTTGCTATTAAGATCCATTTGAGCAAGTATAACATAAGTGTGTCCTGAGTAGCATGTTTTGTTTCATAGTAGTAAAAAAAAAAAAAAAAAAGATTTATATGACTCGCTGAGTACAGCAAAAAATTATTGAATGCCTGGGTTTAGAATAGCATGGGTGGTATTTTTGCTTACTTGGATATACAGTATATATAAAGGTGTATTCTATTCCTGTGAATAGATTTATACAAGTTCACACATGCACCAAGGACTTTCCAGTCTGGAAAAGTGTGCCTTGATACATAAAAAGGTTGGTTCTCCAGGCACATATGCACTTTTCCTTATTAAGGTATACACCTGCCTTGAAACTCATTAATTGAACATCTGCTTTAGGATTTTCCCTTGCCAAAGCTCAAAATGTTGGAAGATAAAATTTCTCATAGAAAATAAATAATATTAGTATAGGTGAGCAGTTAGAGGTGAGTAAACTTCATTGTCTTATGAAGACAATAAACAATGCTTTTAGTTAAGGAGAAGAGCATATACAGAACACATAAAAATACAGATGATGACAGGTAGGTAGGTAGGTAAGAAGGTAGGTAGGTAGATACGTAATTATTCCACAGATACATCCCCTCCCCTGTACACACATACACACACTCTCACATTAGAATTCTGCCTGACGGAAGTAACCAAGTATTGCACAGTTTTCTGACCCATTATTATTATACAAAACAAAATTAATTTGAAGGTGGATTATAGTTCCACATTTTAGAAGCAGAAGTAAGGAGAAGAAACACCTATATATGTCTCCCAGGTCTAGCTGAATCAAGTCCACAATTCGCTTATAAATATACACCTTTGTAATAAATTGTTTCAGGTTTAGCTTACTCAGACCCTCCATTTCCAGTAACCATTTATAACTTAGTTCTTTTTTTCTGATGACTGCCAATTCTTTCAGAGAGATCAAGTTTCACTTTTTCCATTTTGTAATTTGACTATCCTAACTTTAACTGGCAGTTTCCCACTTAGAAGAGTTTTTAAATGCAGAACATTTTTACTGGATTTTATACTATTCAACTCAACTTATTATCTACACTAACAGGATAATATCAATTGAAAAACAATCTGCATATCCATTCAAGTATTTGTTTGAATTATGAAACTAAGTGTTAGTAGTCATTTACTTTTTGCTTCTCTTTACTTTTTTTTTTTCTTTCATAGTTATATTCCTGTCTCTTTTCCAGCCTTACTAACGCAATCCTCATTCCGACTTCTTGGCAATTCATTTTCTCTTTCCTACACCAGTTCCGAGAGATGGAAAAGGATGTAGAAAAGAGGAAATATGTTATGATTTCCAAGAAACAATATCATTAGCAAGAAAATCATGATCAAATCCTAACCTTTTGAAACTATATTGGGAAGTAGAGATTAATTTTAATATTCTGTGGGTGTGTTCTCTTCTCTACTATTCACTGACAAGAAAGTTTTCACACGGAAAATTCTGGAGAGTAGAAACCTATAGAAGCCATGAAGTTTCCACCAACAGCACAACATGCAAACACACTTGACAATAACGCTACTTGTTTGTTTCCAATAGGTGCACTCCTGAGCACTCTAATGAGGATAGCATCAGTCTTCAGAAAAATGATACTTGAAAGGGAATATTCCAACAGCAAGATAGAAACCCTGCTTAAAAAAAAAAATTCTTCTATTCTGTCTTCTCAGAGCCAGGTCAAGAAAAACATGAATACTTATTCATTTAATTCTATATGAAAATGAGAATATAGCAAATTAACAAAAAAACAAGATCTTAATTTCTAAATTAGAAAGAGACAAACCTGAATTGATTTATTGAACTGCATTTGCTATATATTCTCAACTCAGCTCATCAAATGTAAAAGATGGTGGGGTCTCACCTTTAGACAGCAATAAATCATATTTTTTCATGACAACTGCAAGTATTAATCAATGTAAACAAAGAGCTTTTACGGGTTCTGTCAGAGAGCTAAAATATTTGAGTGGAATAGAAGACATCACAAATATTCCTAGCGGTAAAATAATTAAATCATAAAATAAACAACGTTACAGCCTGGTTTTTAGGAAGCAAGGATAATGCATACATAGCCACCTTCTGAAATTATATTTAATACAATAAACTATAATACTCCCTACAACTAAGCTAGGCTGTATTTGCTCTAAATAGATAAAACCACAGTATAATACCCCAAAACAACAGCATAAGAATATGTTGCATTTACATTAAAATAACACTTACATTAGAGACCTATTACCCA
The DNA here is from genome assembly GCF_037993035.2 of Macaca fascicularis. Lineage (NCBI taxonomy): Eukaryota > Metazoa > Chordata > Mammalia > Primates > Cercopithecidae > Macaca > Macaca fascicularis. The sequence goes on along the minus strand of NC_088380.1, from coordinate 87,458,937 downwards.
CCACACAAGCCATATAATAAACCTGTAAAATCCTGGAAAAGAAAAACCAAAGCAAACCTTTAAATATCTTTCTGTTAACCTTAGGGATATGCAAAACCATTTTAGCCATCCACATTGTAAGTACTGAAGGTTAATAGTTAAAGACCAATGGAATGTTAACACAGTCTAGTGCTACACTTGAGTAGTAATGTATGAAAAGACACTGAAATTAAAACATTTTGTTCTGCATTTTCTGAAGTGATGTAACAGTGATGATTTGGTTATATTAGATGACAAAGCAGGGCTTCTTATGACTTTTAACATAAAATTGTATCTAACATTCTTCCACATTGTTTAACATATTCTTCCAATTCTTGTATAAATATATGAAGCTAAAACATTTATTTTTCACACTCCAGTTATCTTCTAATGGCAGCATTTGGTATGTTGATTTTTTTTTTCCCAAAAGTAACTTTCAAGATAAAATGCGGATTGCCTTCAATGGCAGTCTAGAAAGCAAAGACTTACCTGTCTTGTTTTCTCTGACCTCAATAATATAAACATTAATGTCAGGGTGGAATTTTGTCCTTGCTGGGGGCTGTGGTGTAGAAAGTGCCTGAGGTCCAAAGGCCTCTTTGTCTTCCACAGTGGGTGGTCTTGTTGGCTGTGTAGTGGGAGGACTTGAAGTCGTGAAATACTCTCTATCAATATCGGTTTCTGTTTCCTTAGCTACAATATCTTCAAGGGTAGTGGGAGGAACATGAGATGTTGATTCTCCAATGATTACCATGTCACTGGTTGTTTCTTCACCAGGTTCCCTGTCGATGAGAGGTGGTTTCTTAGTGATCGCGGAAGATGGCTTGAGTGCTGAAGTTGTGTGAAGTCTGTCTACTGAACTGAAGGCAGTGGTAATATCACTTGGAACTGTGACTTTGATTGTTGAAAATTCTATGAGTTCTGTGGCTTTGGGCTTTTCAAATAATCCTGAGCCTAAATCAATATCCTCTAGGGATATTTTCTCAGTAGTGGTTTCTTCCATAAGCTGGGTAACGTGGGTACTAAAAGGACTCAAAGATGATGTAAATCCTGTTGTACTACTACCTTCTGTTTCATATTTTTGTTCAGGCCCTGGACTTATAGATACTTTTGGCCCAATGCTTGGTGTTAGTGTTACCACTTCAACCGTTTTCACTTTGTGCTCAGTTATAGCACCTGGTGGATAAGACACACTGTGATCAATTTTTCCAACTGGAGTTGTTTCTAAAACTGGGACGCTCTCAGAACCTGTCAACAATTCGTCTTCAGAGACTGTATATGCTGATCCATCACCCTCTTGTTCATCCAGTGGTGTTACTGCCTCCTTGGGAGTCCAAGCTGTAGAACTGAGAGCAGGAACTGGTTTCTCTGCAGTCTGTTCTTTCCAAGGGAATTCTTCCTGAGTTGTTTCCTCTGTGAGTTTTGTTGTTCTTATAGTTTCCGGAGAAATAGTCACTTCAAGGTGAGTCTGATCAATGACACGTATGTCTTGAGAGGGTTCACCTAGAACTTCATCTTCTGATGGAACAGAAGGTACTAACACTCCCCAGTCTGTCTTGGGAATTACAGAAAGAGGAATGGTATGGGAAGAGTCTACATAAGTAGTAGGCTCTTGGGTGCTACTATAACTAACAAATGCTAATCCTTCTGCCTCTGAAGTGTGTGCAAGTTGGGGAACAGTAGATACTGACTTAGAGAGGTCCACATCTTCTACTTCACCCAAAGTACTTCCTTCCATGGTTGCATAAACTCGGCCTTCAGTGCTTGTGATAGGTGGAACTTTTTCTTCAGTTATAGAATCTCTCAAAGTTGACTTTTCTGCAATACCAATTGATGTAGTTGGCTGAAATCTAATTGTGAATTTTCCATGGACTGCTATGTCTTCATCAGTAATCTCCTCTAACTGCTTTTGAGTACTATCTGGAATAAGAGTAAATTCATCTGCTCCCTCTTCAGTGAAACTTGGGATTTCTTTATCCTTTCCATTCATCCCCACAGTTGTGAGTAAGGCAGGGGGCAATTTTGAAGAGGCTGAAGGTTCTGTAGATTCTAAAGGCTTGGATGTTATATTATCTTCATCCCATGACCATTTTGATATGGTGGCCGCTTCAACACTTAAAGTACTATGGGTCAAATGCACTGTTGTAGTATTTTCATCATATTTTATAGTACCTGGAGTTGCTGTAAATTCTTCCTCCATATCTCTTACTTCTGTTGGCTCAGCACTTAACTTTGTTGTCAATGTTGGGAAATCAAAAGACTTGGTCATTTCCACAGAAGACTCTGTAACATGAATTGGCTCTGAGGGAGATGTAGAGAGTTTCATCCCAGAGAAGTCTTCTTCTTCTGTTTTTCCCATAAATGGGCTTTTAGTGATCTCTTCTTGTATTTCATCTGTATAAGTATCTGTTCTCATCTCTGGTATTAGTGTTTCTGTTCTTTCTCTTCTATGTGTCATTTCTGTTTGTGGAGAAGGATAAATAACTGTGGAAATTCCCTCTACTAATATTTTATCACCAGAATAAGGAAACAATTCTATTTCTGTATGATGCTGTGATGGAAAAGGTGTAGTAGACAGATATTTGCCAAAAAAATCTTCCGTTATCCTACCATTAGTTTCTCTCTGTTCCCAGTCATCCATGGATGATCCATTATTGTCAGGCATAATTAAAGGCAAAACAGTTGTGGATGCTAAGACTGTCTCCAAGTCCTCTAACTGAGTGTCGGTGGTGTCTTCTGAAGTCTTTGACACTGTAACGACTTCAGGCGTTTGGTCAAAGATCAAGGTGCTCTCATCAGATCCAACTGGAAGTGTTCTGTCTTCATCATCCTCTTCTCCCAAGGTGAATCCATAGTGACCTGTGGTTACCAATTCAGAAACAGTGCTTACCGTTTTCTTTTCAGTTTTGGATTCCAGGGTCATTCTTCCAGTTACCAATGGTGTTTCAGTTACAGGGAATTCCTTGGAAGGAATGTGCTTTAAAATTTCCATAGATGTTACCAAAGGACCCACTTCTATTTGTTCAATCTGTGTAACCGATTCTTGTGTTTGTGTATCTTCCACGACACCATCCCATGAATCGGTGGCATAATGAGAGACGACAGTTGTACTTTGGAGCACTTCGTCCTTAAATTCTGATATGTCTGGCTTTCCAAGAGGTCCTGAAGCAGAAGGTGAGTAGTCGTCCATATCCCAAGGCTTCTTGCTACTGCCAGTAGGTGTGGGTAATTTGGTGGCTAAACTATCTGTGACAGCCTGAGGTTGGACTGTGGCTTTCTGTTCAAAATCGACAATATTTCCCACGGGAGGGAACTCTGTTGGAATGACAGGTAATTCATCAACTAAAGGGATGATTGGTGTAGTTCTATCAGAAACCACTTGTGGTTCTTTGGATAAACTGGGTGATGCAGTTTCTGCGAGGATACTCAAATCGATGGTTGTAGCCTCTTTAGCTAGAAAAATAATTTCAAAGAGTTGATTAGATAAGTCACTAATAAAAAGTTGTATGCCCAGTGTTTGTTAAGTGTTCCTGAGTATTTTGCAGGGAGTATTTTGGGGTGACCCAGAAATGTTCTGTGATGGAGAAGAGTCTTAAAACTATACTGGAATTGACCCAGGGACAGATAATTGAACACTTAATAGTCATAAATTGATCAGTTGTTTTACGTTATAAGGGTTATCATTGCTTTTACCTAAAAGTATGCATGACTGTTATCAGTTAAGGAAAATTAATATTATATAGTTTCAAGATAAGGAAAAGCTCCCAAAAATATAAATGCAGATTTTGGATACAGTAGATTGTTTATTTACCAGAAACTACAGTGTCAATTTGAAGCCTCACAGGAGAATTGAGTACTATTCTTCTGGAGGCTTCTGAACCCTGCCTCTAGCTTTCTCCACATACTCCCTTCTTTTGAAGTTGCTGTGCATTATCTCAGGGGAGAGGGTGTGCCTCAGATTGCAAAACAACAAAAAAGCCACATCAAATGTGTCCAAGTTACATATAAACCATTACATTGTCCATAATGTGGAGACTTTCATAAAAACAGGATATTAAAACTTTTTAATACCACTCTTCACTTGATCCCAGGTGTTGGACATGTGTCTTCATCTTTCTTTCAACTTCATGGTATAGATTTGTTTCTAATAAATTATAAAATGTGCCTGGCAGAGGCTGGTTGGCATTTATTGTAGTTCTACATTTTGTTCTATGTTCTACACACTCTGCTTGTATCTCCTAAGGATCTTGTTTTCAGGCTTACTTTAGCCTGAAACACAAATGTAGAACAGGAAATAAAGTACCCACATAATGTATTTTAGGTCTGTAATTACAAATCACTGAGAACAACCCTGAGCATCAGTAAGAACAGGCTCAGGCAATATAAAGTAACTTGTCATCATAAAATGCTGCATTAGAATGTCTCCAGATTTACAGAGAATGGCCTGGCCTGTTTAAAGAAATTTAAATTGTGTATAAAAGCAACAGTTTGTAAACAAGGTTCTTTCTCAACACAGGGAAAAGGCAGCAGCCTAGTATATAATGATTGTTTTATTTTTTAATTAAAAAAATCAGTATTTTTAAAAATAAAAACCTATTAATAGTTGCCACTGAACTCGAAAGAACTGTCCTGAAGAAACCTGTAGTTACTGTTTTGCTATATCCCATAGGACTTAAAGCTAGTTTTGTGAGTAAATGCTTGTTTGCCCTGAAAAGAGATGTAATAGCCATAGTATCTATAGTATCTTCTTTTTTACTTTTCGTAATTCCAGAACAGGAGCCCTCAAAAAAACAAAACAGGCTACCTTTTAGCTCCATTTGCTCTGTAAAAACTTAATCATAAAAGGATATGATTTTATTGTAAATCAGACTAGGGCTGTAACAGGTTCCTTATTTTTTGTCTGGCACAAGCTGTTATTAGTTGTGGTCATTCCCCCAGACCATTTTAAAGCTCAGCCTCACTGATTTTATCATGAACATTTGATGGTTATTTACATTATGATACATTTAAATATTCTTTAAAGTCTGCCATTATTTATCTTTCTAATATTAAAGCAAAACTAAACCAAAAAAGAATTGGAGTTTAAAAACATTAAATAACCTTTTCTTCCCCTTTTTAAAGTAAAGCTTTTTCTGCATTCATTTCCTGGAAGAAGCGTTGTTCTATTTTGATTGACATGAACAACTTAAAAACCCAAAATGTGGATGACTATTTTAATTCAATTCTCTATCCTCTGAAATTCCATAACCATTACTTCATTTAACTGCCAAATTTCATGTTTGTCTTATAACTGCATTCTTTGGGGAAATAGTAAAAAGATACATACAGAAAAAGTTCCCATGGAAACATAATATAAATACTTAGCAAACAGCATATTAGAGAAAATTTAATCATACTATTATTAATAACAACAAAAAAGCTAAATTTAGTTTTTCCCTCTGAGTATTTCCTTGGCTAATGAAATTAACTTAGAAACAGGTACAACTGCATAAGGGGCTGTGAATCCAGGCTTCCTATGTTCCAATCCAAGCTCTCTGCTAGCAACTTTCTACAATGCTATGAAAATATGTTTATAGTGTTTTAAATATTGACTCATATTTTTAAAACTAAATAACTGGATTTCATTGTCAATTATTACTATGGAGTTTGTTGTTGCATTCCTTCCTCTAGTCCTGCTGTGTAATAAAGTAGTAGCAATATGTCCTAGAGAATCTGTTCTAGAAAGCCAGTATTGATGTGACTTTGTTTCCAAAAACAAGGGTTTTCAATAATTTTAGAGCCCTATTTAAAAAAAGAAAAGGTCTGCTTTTAATTAAGTTAATTAATTCTACTACTTGGAATGGAAAACCTCAGACTTCCTTTTCAGTTTGGGTGGCTTTTTCATCAACTTAACAGCTGATTTTGATCACAAGTCAGTGTATCTGAGGATCTGTGCCATTTGTTTCAGCCATTCCAGAAAAGGAAATAATTTTATAAAGCACAAATCTACAAAGAGATATTTTAAGAATAAATACCACTGTATTCATGATGACTATTGTAAAGATAAAAACAATTCCAGGTTATTCTAACAGTGTCCTTCCAATAGGTGCATTCACATGGAGACGTTTTGGTTCTGGAAAACTACCAGCATTCCTTCAACTTTATTATTGAGGAAGCCAACATAAATCAACACAATTCTTTTCCCACAAAAGTTCCTTTCCAACCTTTGCAGCTGTCTGCCCACAGATGTTTCACATCACTGTACTTATGGCATTTTTGTCCTATGGGCCATCTTCTCTGCTTCTGTTGCGAGACATGAGACAGATTTTCCTAATAAAACTTAAAACCCCTATTAGCAGCATGATACTCAATTTAACTCATTCCCATGCTATCTACATTATTGAGAAATGACTAATTTTAACTTGGTTCTTCTATATTAAATTTGTTATACATAACTAAATGTAAACATGGTTAGAAAACTGTAAAGATTGGAGCAGTGGAATTACAATTCAAACTATCTTTTTAAACTTGTATGAGTGATGGAATGCTAACAAATTCAAATTCAGTAAACAGGAAACATTTCTAATATACCAATTGGGGAAAGGTTAGTTTTGACACATGTGGTCAGATTATGAACTAGGGCACACACAAAAAAGATAATGAACTAACCACAGGTTAGAAGGGCAGGCCAATTTTAACAGCGAATGAGTATATAGGATAGGATAGAAAGTGGTGGGAATTAATGTAGCCTTCTCTGGACCACCATTTTGATTTCCAAGCTTAATCATAAATAGAGGAATGTGAAGAACAATGATGAAACTTCAAAGCAAGAACCTATCAATGATTAGAAATTTGGAGGTTGAAACTGTAAAACACGAAAATTGTTTCAGTTGGAGAAGATGCTGAAGGAAAAATAAACAATTGTGATCAACAATAGAAAGGGCTGTTATTCAGATTTTGGTCTCCAACTCAAAAATGAAAACATGGGTTCAAATTCAAATGCAAAGTACTTAATTAGAAAAATTATCTGAGAGTGCAGGTCATGGAATATTAGAATGAGTTTTCTAGGAAACATGTTCCATCTCCCTCTCTGAAGATAATTAATAACATTCGGTGAGAGATGATCATGAGTCTTGAATGGTTTTGATTCACTTAAGTTTGGGGATGTATGAAATGATCTTTCAAAGCCTTGTATAACTCTCCAACTTTCACAGAACTTGCTAAATTCTGAAGTCAAAAAAATAAATACGTTAAATTGTTTAATCATTAGGAGAAGATATACAGGAAAACTTTATCTTACAAAGACATTACTTTGCCTACTTTTCAAATTTATTTGAAAAGAATAAAGCCTAATTTTATATTTTCTGTCTGTCGTTGTGAATGTTTTAGTCAGTGACTTTGTGAGGTAAAGGGAATTAAAGCAAAGTAAGATTTGGCATTGTTCATTCACCAAGTGACTTAAAAAACACTTTCTACGTTTGGTAGAAGCAAACAAGAAAAATATGGTTATATTTCCAAATTCCTCTACATAACCAGCCAGCTGTATATCTCTGAAATCACTTTTGGAACTGTAGCTGAGGCCATGACTCTTACGAATTTTACCCTTTAGTCACTACTTGACTATGTGGGAAAGGTGGACATGAATTAAGTCATTTTGAAAATATTTTTCAAATTATTTAAAAATATATACTAGGCCAGGAGCAGTGGCTCACTCCTGTGATCCCAGCATTTTGGGAGGCCGAAATGGGTGGATCACCTGAGGTCAGGAATTCGAGACCAACCTGATCAACATGGTGAAACCCCATCTCTGCTAAAAACACAAAATTAGCCGGGCATGGTGCTGTATGCCTGTAATCTCAGCTACTTGGGAGGCTGAGGCAGGAGAATCACTTGAACCCGGGAGGTGGAGGTTGCAGTGAGCTGAGATCGCACCATTGTACTCCGGCCTAGGCAACAAGAGCAAAACTCCATCTCAAAAAAAAAAAAAAAAAAGTGTGTGTGTGTGTATATATATGTGTATATATATGTGTGTGTGTGTATATATATATACCCACACACTAAAAAAAAGTTTGAAAAATAAATTAGAAATTTTGGAAAACTATTGGCATTATGTGTGGTTTAAGAAAGGCTTCTAGGCCGGGCGCGGTGGCTCAAGCCTGTAATCCCAGCACTTTGGGAGGCCGAGGTGGGCGGATCACTAGGTCAGGAGATCAAGACCATCCTGGCTAACACAGTGAAACCCTGTCTCTACTAAAAAAGACAAAAAAATTAGCCGGGTGTGGTGGTGGGCACCTGTAGTCCCAGCTACTTGGGAGGCTGAGGCAGGAGAATGGCGTAAACCCGGGAGGCGGAGCTTGAAGTGAGTGGAGATCGTGCCACTGCATTCCAGCCTGGGCAACAGAGCGAGACTCTGTCTCAAAAAAAAGAGAAAGGTTTCTATATGGCTAAACTCTTTTAACTTTCTATGTACTGAATGAATTCTGAATATAATAACATCTTAAGTAGGAAATAAATAAGAATCTAGCCACATGCTTAGGTGGGGAAGAAAGCAAAATATGAATCCATTATATGTACAAGTTATATACATGAAATGAATTAGAGAGATAAAAATGAATATAAACTTTTAAACATTTTTTGAATTTTGTGCAGATTTTTAGTAGGTGGTTACTCTATTTAAACATAAGTACCTTGTTATTTCATGTGTATTTTTCAATTAAATAATTTAAAACACATCAGGATAAATTCTTTAATAATAGTCTTTGTGGCTATAGACAGGCTTTGATTTAAATTTTACCCACAGAGAGACGAAAAACGTTGTTTAAAAGTTTTCCGGTGCCAGTTTTATTAATAAAGCACAAGAAAATATCAAATAAGGAAGTCAGGCTGGATAATTCTACTCCTTCCCTAATTTAACCTCTCCAAGCCTTCCCCACAGCATACCAATCTGATTTTGTGCCTTAATTATGTCAGTCACGTAATGTAAAACTGATTTTAGAGCCTGAAGTACTTGAAAAATCATTGTTGTGACAATGTGGCTTAAAGGAATGTACATCTGTCTACTTTTAGAGATAAGGTTTATGTTATTGTTGTTTTCCTGAAAATGATTAAGGAAGAATTCTGTTGTTTCAGGGCCTGAGAACAAAAGCTAGCATTTCTACAGCCTTTATGGATTGACCAGCTTGTATCAAGCTAATACACAACACATGGCTTTAACACTCAAGTTGAGTCTAAGGGAGGAGATCCAAGCAGAGGCTTCTTAGTAGGAGATAAAAGTGTGAAAACAAACCTTTTGGTTGCACGAACATCCATTCTACTGACTACTTACAACATCACAGTCTGTGTCTTTTTGCTTGCTTAAAAATGCCTTTGTATTTCACTCTAGAAATCAATTATATAATAAGCTAGTACATTTTGTACTCATTTTAGTGACATATTGCTGTAACAAGATACATTGGAAATTTAGTCAAAATTGTTTACAAATTTGTTTCAACATAACCTGACTCTGTCTTGGATATACCCAAGGTCACCAAAATTCTGGGAGATCTTTGTTTAGCTAGCACAGTACAGATGGTTCAGTAAATATTCCAATGAGATGCTAGATTACTTGCTCGTTTAATTTGCATACTACAATTATGATACTTTATCATGTGACTATTGCTAACATTATTTGAGGACATCTGGAAAATTAAAATAATTATGAATGTTGAGAAACATTATTTAAAAAAACAATGTTAATTAGTAAACCTAAGTAAAGATACTCTGTTATAGGCTGCAAAGAACACATACTGTACTTCAATATGATATTACAGATGATTAGAAGGCATGAATTTCCATTACTTGAAATAAATGGAGATTTTTATTGATAGTATAGTTCATTTTTAGTTATGACTTTTTGAGTATCCATGTCAGCTTCAAGTACTCACCTGTAATTACTAAAATTTAAATTCTCTGCCATCTCAAAGAAAGAGAGTGATACCAAAGACAAAATAAACAATCTTAAGGATTTAACTCAGCCTCACTTGGCCTCAGCACTGTAGCACCAATAAGCAAATTGCAAAATTTAGGGACTGCAATTAATATAAAATACTCAGAAATATGCTCTGTGGCTCTGGACAGAACAGAGCACAGTTAAAGCTTAACCTGATATTTCCTCACCCCTCTAAAAATCCATTTGTCAGAATTCCTGTGGTTTTAACCATATCACTGCTGTTCAGTTTGCTTGCTTTTGAAAATCACTGAACTGTTTCCATTCCGTGCACAAACTGCAAGACATGGAATCCATTCCAACGGCTAGTTGAACATCAATGCATGCTTCGAAGCATTTTTTTTAATCTGTAATTTTTAAAAAGGTATCAAACACTTACGTTTAAAGCAGTAGGCATCAAATCTGCTATCAGGGGGAGGGAAGCCTGTCTGGTTCTCAAAACGATACAGGGTTCTCACCCCAAGTAGACCACCTCCACACTGGGCCCTGGCCACAGTCACAGGGTGGCGCACGCTGGCATCCGACAGCCACCCGTAATCGCACTGGTCAAAGCCGTTCCTCCACGCCGCCTGGAGTTCCCCCACTGTTGCCAGCCTGGCGTCCTGGTTTTCACACTCTTTTGCGGCCTCCTCGAAGGTGAATTTACTGGGGGCAGTGAGGTGGAACACATCACCTGGAAAAAGAAGAGGGGAAAAAAAGCCCAAAGTTTTATTATTCATTCCTTTCCTGTTGGATAAATATGGTGGGGGAGCAATTGGAGAAGCATGTAATACTTTTTCATGGCAAGGTAGCAGCTTCTGATACTTTAAAGCAGAAAACATAATGGTGACTTAGCTTCGTTATAATTATGAATACATAATCATAAATAAAACATACCAGAGAAGTTTTATTCTGTACGTGTGTGTGTGTGTGTATATTGGCCATAGAATCAGTCATTTGATAATAACATTTTATAATACATTCTTAAAAATAAACAAATCCTTCTGAGTGATTCTTTAGATTACTATCCAGGAATTTTTTTTTTTTTTTTTTTTTTAAAGCCTGCTATGTGCTTCCTAACACTGCATGTTGGAGGGGAAATCCTGCATTGAACTGCCACCACGGTTATTCCACTTTGTTTATCCTAAAATCCAATCGTAATTATCCGGCTTTCCTTCTCATTTATAACTACCAACAAAAAGAATTAACGCCATTAAATAAAAATAAAAAATAAAAATAAGAAAACCTCCAGAAATGTGAAGATGGAAAGAGCTCAGAGCGGTACGGAATTCTACTTCCTGCCTTCCCGTACCAGGAACAGGGCTGCCATGATGGTCAGGAAGGTTGTGGCCTGCACAGGAGCAGTGGGCCCAGTGTGTAGGGAGGGCCAAGGTCGCCTCCCTCTCAGCCAGCCAAAGAAACTGCAGCCTCTTTGGAGAAAGCCTTTGTTTCACTTGCTCTGCGCAGAGGGAGCACTTTTTGCTAATTCTTACAAAGACACCCCAAGTGCTAGCAGGGGCTTCAACTAGGTCAAGATACTTTTTTTTTTTTTTTTTTTAGGAGAATCGTTTGAACCCGGGAGGCAGAGGTTGCAGTGAGCTGAGATCGCACCACTGCACTCCAGCCTGGGACAGAGCGCGACTCCATATCAAAAAAAAAAAAAAGAGAGAGAGAGAGAGAAAATACTACCCCCCTCCGCCACCGGCTCGGGTCCCAGATGGAGTCTCACCCTGTCGCCCAGGTTGGAGTGCAGTGGCACGATCTGGGCTCATTGCAACCTACACCTCCCGAGTTCAAGAGATTCTCCTGTCTCAGCCTCCCAAGTAGCTGGGATTACAGGCGCCTGCCACCATGCCCATCTAATTTTTGTATTTTTAGTAGAGACGGGGTTTTGCCATGTTGGCCAGGCTGGTCTCGAACTCCTGAACTCCTGATCCACCCGCCTCGGCCTCCCAAAGTGGTGAGATTGGTTAAACAGATTTTTTAATTTGCTGACTGATTAACAAGAAAAGGCTGGACAGTTGCTTTTTTTATTACTAAGTCTAATTAGCAGAGGGTATATTCATTATCATTTAACATGTTACAATGAAAGATTCTGGAAATTTTAGAGTTTATTAAATTGGACTTTTACTTAGCTAACTAACATAACAGTTTGCTGAAATAAATTCAACACAAATTAAATTATGTTTTTCACATGTGAGCAAAAGTAACCAAAGACAGAGGCAGAATTAGAGAATACCTAAGCCAATATTGCAGGCAAGAGGAGAAATGAAAACTGAAATAGAAAGTTAAAATGTTGATAGCCCACTATTGTAGCTGAGAGTCCTGTTTCCATCTCACTGAGGCTGACCTCTGATTCTATGATATATTAGACAACTGGGATCCAAAGAGCTGTCATGATTTGGATCTTCATCTGACTAAATCCAGATGTAACAAGCAATTGTTTAAAATGAATAGTGCTATTACTTTCTCTGAGTGGGCGATAGCACTATAAAACAAGAAAAATTAGTGATGGGGAAAATGGCCAAAGCACACATATCAGCTTTTCTCACTATATATCTAAAACTGCTATTGAGAAAACTAGGCCAAATTTCAGTGAGAGCTATTTGAAGAAGGGAGAGGGAAATTACTTTCACCTAACTGAAAGAAATGGTAGAGGTGAACATAGCTTTTTATTCTTAATTATCTAGTCTGGCAAAGGACAGTAATCTCAAATACAACAATACACTCAAAGAAAAAGTTCCCCCTCCCTGCTCTCACAGTGTCTCCCTTCCAAATACATTTTAAAAGCATAAGGGTCACAGTGCCAGTTACATAGTATGTATTCAATAAGATTTGTTAAATGAATGGCTCTTCAAGTTCTTATTAAGAAGCTAGGTCTCTTTTTTCCCCCATCCTTCCTAACAGCACATTAAATAAAGCTAACTCTGCTACAAAGCTTTGGAGAGATGACTGCTGCCTGAAACAGGCATTTTATCTCACCATAGACTTGGCTCAAAGCAACATGTAGAAAGGCAGAGAAATTACATCACCCTGAACAGCCTCCTTCACCTCAGAATAACACTTGCCTGAGGCCTGAAAGGGCTGCAAGTGTAAAGAAGGCAGTGTGCCAATAGTTTTCCCTGAGAGGTAGAACCCTTGGACTTGTTATTACAGCTGGAATATTAGTTGTGTTGCCTTAGTTTCCTGCATTTCCTGAGATACTCCTACCTTAAGGCAAAACTACCATTCCTCTGAAGTAAGAAGTGTGATTGGCCAACCACAGCAGGGCAAATAAATATAATTAATTGAGTAAAACTCTGCTTCTCCAACTGCACTGTTAGTCTATCTATTGGGGGACATCAACTTCTCCAAGGAAGACCAGACCAAAGGGCTAATGAGGAAAAAATGGCAGCATGATTTCACGGGTAGCTGGTTTCCCAGTTTTAAACAGCAAACATGTTTGCAGTATTAAAAGAAAGAAAGGCTTCAGTAGGTGCTGGCCTGTTACAAAGAGAATTCTCTTATTAGTAGTAAATCAGTTCTGACCTAATTACAAAACTTTTCATGTAGAAACTCTTGTTAAATCTGACTTTATATCAGAATATCAATTATTTAATTCACTTGTTTGAAGTATACAATTTTCAATTATTTGTTTGATACCCATAGAATGATCATTTTACTACTCTGATTAAATTGTTATCCCCAATGCCATTCATCTTCCTTCCTTCCTTCCTTCCTTCCTTCCTTCCTTCCTTCCTTTTCAAAAAAGATGGAGTCTTGCTAAGTTGTCCAGGCAGGAGTGCAGTGGCTTTTCCCAGGCATGATCATAGCACACTCTGTCCTCAACTTCCTAGCCTCTGGCAATCCATCTTGCCTCAGATTCCTGAGGAGCTGGGACTACAGGCAGGCACCACTGTGCCCAACTTATCTTTTCAATTGTGTGTAGAAATTTTTCAAACTTTCCAAATAAAATTTTTATAAAACATATTACAAGAAACATTACCACTGAGATTTTGATAATTCTGATGAAAAAAGGAAGATTTAACCAGAATCAATTGAGTTACTTTAAGGTGAGGATTAAAATAATTAATCTATTAAGATAATGTGTGGTCGGTTATTTTATTCAGCAATAATTATTGTTTTATTACAGAATGAGAAAAGAAAAAAAATATTTAAATTATGTTCTAAAAAATAACTATCTAAGCTTTCCTAAATCATAATTGTTTAGTGCGAACATAACCTTGCTCACCTCAAAAACCTAATGATACAGTGAAGCATTTACACTATAGAATTGAGTATGCCTTTAATCTCTTATAATTAACACCCAATCTATACCAAATGTGATAAGTTAAATGTCCAAACTTCTGTCCTTTCCATGTATCAACCCTCTATTATTAAGCAGGGACATCTGTACACAAATCTGTTTTATGGAATATTCTGGAAAACACTGCTCTAAAGACGTGTATTTTAATCAAGAAGAGGAATCTCAATTAACTTACAACATACATAACTTGGTACTAAGTTTCTGGTGTGTCTCAGCCTGTTTAAGATAGAAGCAAAGTGAGCAGACTGGGTACCCAGTCAGAATTGAAGCAGGAGACAACAAAGCAAAGTATATATGATGCCAGTTGCCTCCCAGGGTTATGTCAAAGACTGCAAGTGAGCAAAAAGGGGAATGAGGCAGAGCGGGGAACTCTGATGAAGGGTCTAAGACAGCAATTTAAGTTGAACATAGAAAGAGCTCATTACTTAAAAAGAAGCTCATTTTATACAAAGTAAACCAAGGTATGGCAGATAGCAACAGGCTTTCTCCTCAACAATAAATTCCAGGAATAAGTCTTTCAACCCCATATATCACAAAAAAAATGCAGATTTTTAAGCTAAACATTATCTATTTCCACACTGAGAAAAGAAATGAAGATGTTAACATTTTCAAAGTTTCTATTGATCTATTTTCAGTCTTTAAATCCATAGTCAGGAATTATTTATAAGTCAAATTATATGTTGTAAACTATAGCACAGTGGAATGAAACTAGATAGAAATGAAGCCTGGGCCAGCAACAGAATTGTAAATCCAGGCTTGGTCCAAAAATGAATGGTCATAGAAGGATGCCTCCAAAGATAAAATCTAATGCCTAGAGGGAAAGTCAAATCAGGAACCCAAGGAATGGACAAAAGAGAAAGCCACTGATCACAGCAAACATGGGAAATCAGGCAAATCAAATAGGCAAGTTTGCTTAGTTGCTGTTTCTCAACATGATTTAATTGGCCCAGCTGTGTAAGCTCCTACCCAGAGGGTATCGTAAAGCTACCTTTTTACCTCTGATGAGAATAATAAAAGTTCTTCCTGAGTTTTTAATCACAGTACAACCTTTAGAGTTAGACGGGGAATGCACAGCATTCAGTGAGAGAGAATGCCTATTTTATTAGCATAGAACTAGGTTGTGTTCTCTCTCTGCTCCTGGATAGTTGTACCTGAAGAATTTAATGTACTTTTAGATTTACTGGATAGTTGCTCTCCTGGAAAACAAGCATCTTTTTTTTAGTTTGACAAGAAGCTTATTAATAAGTTCCAGGAGTAGCCTCATCAAAGCAGCTAAATTGATAGGACAATTATCAAAGTTGTAATTACAGCACAGATTTGGAACTTGTTTCTAAATGTTGCCTATCCATGAGAGAATGTTTTATTTTTCTCTAATTGAAAACAGTAAATAAAATGTCAAGTGATATGATTTGGCTGTGTCCCCACCCAAATCTCAACTTGAATTGTATCTCCCAGAATTCCCACATGTTGTAGAAGGGACCCAGGGGAAGGTAATTGAATAATGGGGGCCAGTCTTTCCTGTGCTATTCTTATGATAGTTAACAAGTCTCAAAAGATCTGATGGGTTTATCAGGGATTTCTGCTTTTGCTTCCTCCTCGTTTTCTCTTGCCACTGCCATGTAAGAAGTGCCTTTCACCTCCCGCCAAGATTCTGAGGCCTCCCCAGCCATGTGGAACTGTAAGTCTAATTAAACCTCTTTTTCTTCTCAGTCTCTGGTATGTCTTTATCAGCAGTGTAAAAATGAACTAATGCAGTAAATTGGTACCAGTAGAGTGGGATGTTGCTGAAAAGATACCTGAAAATGCAGAAGCAATTTTGGAACTGGGTAACAGGCATAGATTAGAACCGTTTGGAGGGCTCAGAAGAAGATAGGAAAATGTGGGAAAGTTTGGAACTTCCTAGAGGCTTGTTGAACGGCTTTGCCCAAAATGCTGATAGCGATATTGACAATAAGGTCCAGGCTGAGTTGGTCTCAGATAAAGATGAGGGACTTGGGGACTGGAGGAAAGGTGACTCTTGTTATGTTTCAGCAAAGAGACTGGTAGCATTTTGCCCCTGCCCTAGAGATTTGTGGGAACTTTGAACTTGAAAAAGATGATTTAGGGTATGTGGCGGAAGAAATTTCTGAGCACCAAAGCATTCAAGACGTGACTTGGGTTCTGTTAAAGGCATTCAGTTTTATAAGGGAAGCAGAGCAAAAAAGTTTTGAAAAATTGCAGACTGACTATGCAATAGAAAAGAAAAACCCATTTTCTGGGGAGAAATTCAAGCCAGCTGCAGAAATTTGCATAAGTAGCAAGGAACCTAACGTTAATCCCCAAGACCATGGATAAAATGTCTTCGGGCCATGTCAGAGACCTTCACAGCAGCCCCTCCCATCACGAGGAAAAAGTGGTTTCATGGGCCAGGCCCAGGGTCCCCATGCTGTATGCAGATTGGGAAATTGGTACCCTGTGCCCTAGCCACTCAAACCATGGCTGAATAGGGCCAGTGTGCAGCTCAGGCTGTGGCTTCAGAGGGTGGAAGCCCCAAACCTTGGCAGCTTCCACATGGTGTTGAGCCTGTGGGTGCACAGATGTCAAGAACTGAGGTTGTGGAACCTCCGCCTAGATTTCATAAGATGTTTGGAAATGCCTAGATACCCGGGCAGAAGTTTGCTGCAGGGGTGGGGCCCTCATGGAGAACATCTGCTAGGGCAGTGCAGAAGGGAAATGTGGGGTTGGAGCCCCCAGACATAGTCCCTAAAGGGGCACTCCCTAGTGGAACTGTGAGAAGAGGGCCACCATCTTCCAGAATCCAGAATGGTAGATCCACTGACAGCTTGCACTGTGTGCCTGGAAAAGTCACAGACACTCAATGCTAGCCCATGAAAGTAGCCAGGAAGGAGGCTGTACCCTGCAAAGCCACAGGGGCAGAGCTGCCTGAGACCATAAGAACTTACCTCTTGCATCAGCATGACCTGGATGTGAGACCTGCAGTCAAAGGAGATCATTTTGGAGTTTTAAAATGTGACTGCCAGACTGGATTATGGACTTGCATGGGCCCTGTAACTGCTTTGTTTTGGCCAATTTCTTCCATGTGAAATGGTTGTATTTACCCAATACCTGTACCCCCACTGTATCTAGGACATAACTAGTTTGCTTTTGATTTTACAGACTCATAGGCAGAAGGGGCTTGCCTTGTCTCAAATGAGACTTTGGACTGGACTTTTGGGTTAATGCTGAAATGAGTTAAGACTTTGGGGAACTGTTGGGAAGGCATGATTGGTTTTGAAATGTGAGGACATGAGATTTGGAGGGGCCGGGGTGAAACGATATGGTTTGGCTGTGTCCCCACCCAAATCTCAACTTGAATTGTATCTCACAGAATTCCCACGTGTTGTGGGAGGGACCCAGGGGAGGTTATGGAATCATGGGGGTCGGTCTTCCCCATGCTAGTCTTGTAATAGTTAATAAGTCTCATGAGATCTAATGGGTTTATCAAGGGTTTCTGCTTTTACTTCTTCCTCATTTTTTCTTGCTGCCACCATGTAAGAAGTGCCTTTCACCTCCCACCATGATTCTGAGGCCTCCCCAGCCATGTGGAACTGTAAGTCCAATTAAACCTCTTTTTCTTCCCAGTCTTGGGTATGTCTTTATCAGCAGCATGAAAATGGACTAATACATCAGGAAATATATCAAATATATTTTATATAAACAAAGTGATGCATTACTTAAGATGTCAGGTTTAAAGTAAGTTAAATTGTTATAATAAGAATTCATCAGGATGAGCGCAATGGCTCACGCCTGTAATCCTAGCACTTTGGGAGGACAAGGTGGGTGGATAATCTGAGGTCAGGAGTTCGAGGCCAGACTGGCCAGCACAGTGAAATCCTGTCTCTACTAAAAATACAAAAATTAGCCAGGCGTTGTGGTGCATGCCTGTAATCCTAGCTACTGGGGGGCTGAGGCAGGAAGATTGCTTGAACCCAGGAGGCAGAGGTTGCAGTGAGCTGAGATCGTGCCACTGAACTATAGCCTGGGCAACAGAGAGAGACTCCATCTCAAAAATAAAAAAAAAATTCATCAAGGTACATACATATATATTCAGATTAGTGTACATATAAAATATGATATATAACAGAGCCTTTCATGCATAGGATAATTTGCATATTCATATGGAAAGCATATGCAGTATCTTAAGCCATAGTTTTCCAAAATTTCAAATTAAATACATATAGCTTTGACATATTCCTGTTATTTCAACTTTCCAGGGATGCCCTAGAAGAAATTGGGAGAGATGTTGTAAGACTTTAATATCTGATGACATTCCACAAACTAAAGTTATCTTAATTGTGGGAATTAACATCAGAAATTAAGAGAAAAAATACTCTAATTTGACCAATAGCTGCTACAAGACTCCCTAGAAAGTGGACCATGTATATTTTTTTCACAATTCTGTTTGCTAAGTGGAAAAGCTGCTTCTTGACTGACTCAAACATGACACATACTGAAATGGCAAGCAATGATGAAAACAAATCAAAACATTAAAAATGACCCAAAGTGTTCAAAAGCTAGTTTATACTCAGGAGTCACTCAACAATATGATTAAAAAGCCTGAGTCTAGAGTAAAACTGGGATAGTATCTTTCTCCCCCACTGACAATTCTTGCAATCACCAAAGTGAAAGGAGGACTTAATCACAGATAATTACACAGTTCTTTCCTGGACTGCAGCAAATGGGCTGCTCTCTGTGGCAGTCAAAGCTGAGATCTCACCAGTTTTCTAGCAGAGTATATTTGCTGGGTGATGTGATACATGATTATGTTTCTTCTGTTCATTGGTGCTTATAGCTCTACTATACTGCACTATTTGGTCTGAAAATCAGTTCTTATAGACTAATTTATAATTTCCTTTTGGAAATTTGGGACCAGAACTCCCTGGTTTTTTGGCTTGTTGTTGTTGTTGTTGTTTTACTATAAAAGTTCAAGATTGTTAAATGTTTTCACATTTCCTTGCTATCTGGGTCAAAATGGTATATAAGTAATAAATGGATGCAAAAGTAAATGGGATGAGTAAGCAGGAAGTAGTTACATGAAAATGAACTTCTAAATACCCATATGATAAAATCGCTAACAGAATATATCAAGTATCAAGGTAATGGCAACAATTCAATAAAATGATTAGCTTTGACGTGTTGGACTTTTAAGCTTTTTCAACACTTTCTTTTTCTTCTCTGTGTCTCTCTCTCTATCTCTCTGTCTATCTGTCTCTCTGTCGTATTTTGGTCTGTATTGATAAACATAAGATCAAAGCAGCAAAAACTAATGCTTATTATCCACTGAATCACAAAGTCCATCAGCTTCACATGGATTGGTTAACAGCTAATATATACAGCTATATAATCTTTTAAGGGCTAACATTTGTAGATAATTTAAAAGCCAGTCAATTTCCTCTAAGATTTGATTATTTAACCTGCACAAAGGCCAATCTTCTGTTAACCGAGACAAGAAAACTCTAGGGCTGCCAAAATAACTTCATTTTAGACCCCACAGTTAGTGTTAGGCTGGTAATGTTTCTAATTTGGGAGTAATGAGACTAGAAAGCTAGGAGGGCCCTCTCCAAATTTCTCCCTTGTATTAGGCTAAAGTAGAGCATAATGTGGCTTAAAGCATAGTCTTTGAGTTTTAAAAATATTAACCTGTAATTAATTATTAGAGAATTAGCCATAGTCTACTATGATAGTTAATATTCTCTAAATCAGATTGTATTCATTTGAAAATGAATCTGCATATTTGCAAATGTGTTATTACACAAGATCTTACCTATGTCAATTTGAAGAGGTTAAAGATGCAGGAAGCCCCCACTAAAATGTAAACACATTTGTACGGTTTTCAGAATGTCTGGACTCATTCTTTCCCATTGACAGAGCAGTAGGTTTTAATTAGAGTGAGAAAGAGGTTCTAAAAATTTCTGGGTTTCTGAGTCTTCAAAATATACAAAAGATTGAACGTGTTATTTGGTTTGACAGGCACAGAATGACCTCAGGTCAACACAGGAGGATCAGCCTAGTTTGGGTTTTTTTGGCTTTTCACAGCTGGGAGGTAAATGGCGACTGTATTTCCAAAGAAGTTCTTTTGATTCAGAACTCCAGGAAACCCTGACATCAAAACCTTAAAGCAAATGACTGTCACATGCTTCAAGGAGTTTATGTCAAGACCGTTCTACTTATGTAAAGTAAGATTATAAAATGAAAGAGAGTGTATAAAGAAAATCCTAAGGAATCCACTAATAAACAATTAGAACTAAGAGGCAAGTTCAGCAAGGTTGCAGGATACAAGACCAATATATAAAAATCAATTGCATTTCTATACACTTGTAATAAACAATCAAAAAACAAAATTAAGAAAATTATATTTGCATTTGCATCAAAATAGTAAAATATTTACAAGTAAATTTAACAAAAGAACTGCAAAACTTATACTCTGAAAAGAACAAAATATTGTTGAATAAAATGAAAGAATATCTTTAAAAAAGCGAAAGATATCTGAGGTTCACAGATCAGAAGCCATAATATTGCTAAGAGGGAATATACCCCAAGTTGATCTAGAGATGCATTGCAATCTATATCAGAATCCTAGCTGGCTTCTTTGCAGAAATTGACAAGCCAATTTTAAAATTCATATGGGAACTCAAGAAATCCAGAATACGAAAACAATTTTGAAAAAGAAGAACACAGTTGGAGGCCTCACACTTTCCAATTTCAAAATTTACTACAAAGCAATTGTAATAAAGACATTGTGGTACCGGCATAAAGATAGACATACAGATCAATGGAATATAATTGAGAGTCTAGAAATAAACCCATCTACCTATGGTCAATTGATTTTCAACAGGGTGCCAAGGTCATTAAATGGAGAAATAATTATCTTTTCAACAAATGGTGCTGGGACCACATCCAAAAGAATGAATTTGGACTCCAACCTCACACCATATACAAAAGCTAACTCCAAATGGATCAAAATAAAAGCAAAAGAGTTAAAACTTATAAATCTCTTAGAATAAAACACAGAGATAAATCTTCATGACTGGAGATTTGGGAATGTTTTCTTAGATATGACACCAAAAGCACAGAAATTTTAAAAATAGACAAATTGGACTTTTCATCTAAATTAAACACTTTTGTGCTTCAAAGGGCCTTATCAAGAAAGTAAAAAGACAACTCACTGAATCAGAAAAACTATTTGTAAATCATTTACATGAGAAGACATGCAAATCTAGAATATACAAAGAGCACTCACAATTTAATAATAAAAAAACAACACAATTATAAGTGGGCAAAGTTTCAGAGTAGACATTTCTACCAAGAAGATTGATAAATAACTAGCAAGCACATAAAAAGATGTTGGAGCTCATTAGCCATCAGAGAAATACAATTGAAAACCATAGAGATACTACTTTACACTCATTAGGATGGCTACACAAAAGGTCAAATAATAGCAAGTGTTAACAAGACTGTGGAGGAATCAGGACCCTAATATACTGCTGATGAGAATGTAAAACGGTACAGCCACATTGAAAAACAGCCTAGAATTTCCTCAAAAAGTTAATAGTAGAGTTACCATTTGACCCAGCAATCCCAATCATTGTAATCTTATCTGTAATGCAATCATTGCTCAAATAAGAATTATGATTTTTTCTAATGAGATATCAGAGATTTGGGGGAGCTTTGAGGGTACTTTTTATCTTCTTGGCTTGCAAGACTGTCTGCTGCTCTACTGGGGAATCTTTGGTGGTCCCGTGAGTTTATGGCAGTAGAAGAAGAAAAAAAGGCATATCCAATCACTTAATGTCTGTGCCTCAGTTTCCTTACAGGCAAAGGTGAGGTTTCTTTTAAAAAGTTCCTGACAAAGATTTCATAAGATTTAAGTTAAATAATACTCCAACCATACAGTAGATGTTTTCCTTCCTCATTCTACTCATGAAGCTACCTCACAGTCAATCTTACTGAAGTCACTATACTGAATAAGGACATCATCTTCCAGAGGTGCTCCCCCCATGCTGTGCTTAATTGCTTTCCTCTTTGGCTCTTAGGTAGACTGTTCAAACACTGTACACAGAAGCAACTCCAAGCAAGGTGTGTTAATCTCCAAAGTCTATATAGGAAGCTACAGAGCATAAAAAGTTTTCGGCATCTTCTAGGCCCAACTGCAACAAATGTGAAGAGATTCTGAAATCAAGAATCACTATTTTAACCATCAGCTGAATCATAGTGTGCAAGAGGCTCTTCAAGCTGATATGTGGCTTTTTAACTGAATAAGCCCAGTAAGGACACAAATCACTAATTCTTAAATAACCTCCATCAGTGAAGTATTCTGTGGATTACATACTGTAAATCTCATTAAAATTAACAGGCAATCTGAGAATCTATAGGAAAAAAATTACACAATTTCCAGATTTGATATCTGATTTTGGTTCAATCAAAACCTCTACAAAGCTAGAACTAACCCTGCTTTAAGACCTACTTGATGATGTTTATCTAAATGCTTAGATTTTCATATCTAAAGGAGCTCATAAAGTAACGAAAATGCAAAAGTTGTTCTGGTTCTAGGTGAGTCACAAGAATGATATGGAGGCATTAGGTAAGTCACAGAGGTGACAAAGCCATCTTGGAGTTTGACATCAGGAAACAGTAAAAATAATAACCTATAATTGATGAATAGGTATTAATACAAGAAAAGCAATCCCAGAGAGGACAATTTGCTGGGAAGGAATGGAAGGCAAGGAAAATAAATTATCATGAGAGGCCAGAAAGGAGTATCTCTGGGAAGGAGTAATTTCTAAGAGACATCAAAGAAAAGAGTGAGAGGAGAAATACAAAGAGAAAAAAATTGTATCATGGTGATTAAATAATGGTAAAAAGTAGATCTTTTTGAATTTGGTAAATAATGCAAAGCATTTTTTCAAGTGTTATAGATAAATGGCAAGGTGGTGGTGGAAGGCAGTTTCCAGAAGAGACAAAGATTGGAAAAATACTACAATTACCACCAACTATTTGTTGGATAACTATTATGTGTCTGTGATTGGAACAGGCTCTTGATTGCAGTTGGGAAAGATATAGAAGTTTACGGTCTTATCTCTACTAGAGCTTACAATAATTTTGCTGAAATAAAACAAACATATAACATTTTATATTTTATGAACACAAAGAAACCAGAAAGCAATTAAGCAATAAATCACATGGAACTAACTCTAAGTAAAGTAGAAGTTCAGAGTCAAGAAATTTCAGTGTGAGCTGCAATAGCCAAAAGGGGGATCCTGGAAGCAGTAAGTCTTCAAGCACAGGCAAAATCACAATGTTGAAGGGATGACGGGTGTGTGTTCCCTGAGAGGAACAGAGCAGACTTGCAAGCAGGAGCAAGCAAAGGGTCTGTAAAGGGCAAGATGCACGTGTGTGGGGTCACACTGAAGAGTGTGGGAACCAAGGGTGAATAGATTGCAGTAGAGCAGGTCTAGGATTTGAAGACCAGGCAGAGTATATGCTTGTGGATGAAGCCAACAAAACCAACGCACAATGTTAAGTAGGAGAATTACATGGCAATGATGTTTAAGTGTTTTGATGGTAGTAAAACAGATCCCCCGAAGTACTCTTAAAGTGATGGGGACTATATGTGACAACCAAAACCAAAAATGAAACTCAAAAGTGATTCACAAACTAGAAATATGGGTATGAAATTCAGAAGAGAATTCGGGGGCTAAACATGCAAAACTAGAAATTAACATCTTCATTGTTCACTTATTAGTTCTTTTGGTATTCTTTCATGCCCCATAGGTCCCACAAGACTTTTGGCTTACAATTTATGTATAAGAGAACAAAAATGAAATTAAACAAACTAATAAGAAAATTAAAGCAATAAAAAAATCAGGAAGCTGGTAGGATACTGATGGAGCCTAGAGAAGTGTGAAACTATCCAGAAAGCAATTGTAAAGTAAGGTGAGTAGGGAGGCATTAATGGTTTAGAAGCATTAATTCACTCATTTATTCAGCTCTACCTATGGAGCACCTACTATATGCTAAGGAAATATTGGGCATACAGAAATGAACTTGTATGTTTCCTTCTTTCCCCAAATCCATAGTTTAGTAGGAGAGAAAGAAGTATAAGCAAATATTTGCAAGAGGGTAATTATAGTCATACATTCAAGGTTCAGAGATGATAAAGATGAGAAGAATCAACCAGGTCTTCAGGAGGGAATATGAGATGAAAGAGAGTGCCCACAGTATAGGCCTGTCAAAGTGCTGGGAAGTTTGTGTAAAAAACCAGGGAATTGGAATAGTAGGATAGTAGTTAACCCAGGTGAAGTAAATATCAAAAGGCAGGGCTATATAGAAAATGCAGGCCATAAGAGGATAGGCCTATGTCATAAGGGAAAGAAACTCCTGAACCAACCATTTGTCAGGTCTGGGGACAAGACTGGAAGTATTGACTCATTTGCAAGGAAACTAAGTGGGTCAACAATGAAAGAAGGTAGTAGGACCTCATCTGCAATCCTCCAATTTATCTGTGGGGTAAATTAAATGCCTAAAAAAGAAACTTGTTTTTTAAAGTACCTGCTACCATCAGGAAGCCAAATAAATAGTCAGTCTATTAATTTCATTCTTAAATAATTCCGATCCTTTACCTAATTTCTTGAGCCATTTAATCATCTCAACTCTACCTTAAAACCCTCCCAGTGTTTTCCAAATCTGTCTTACTGGGAAACAAAGTTTAAAATTCCTAATAAGGATTATTTTGTGGATCTTAATTTCTAGATTCCCATTTATAAATTTTAATTTCATTAATTTCTTAATAATAGCATTATATTACTGATTGAATCATGTCTAATAAGCCATCATAATTTCCAGACCATTTCTAAGAACACAAGCTGATATTTAAATGTTTACTAGTGAATATAGCTAATGTAATTACTCTTTAACACTTAATAGGTTATTTTGAAAAGCAGAATTAAGTATTCATTGAATATGCATAACTGTTATAATCACCACCTTAGGAAAAGAACTCTACTAGATTTTTCTCCCAAAACTGGCAGGATTTAATTTAGTGCAATGATTTACATTTTATAGAGAAACACATATGTCAGGAAAATATGACATTATAAAACAAGAAAGGAGAAAAAACAGGTCAACATTCTGTCAACTATATATCTTTCACAACAAATAATTAAATTAAAACAGAAAATTAATTGCCTTTTTGAGCAAGGTTTCATTTTATACTTAATTGGCTTTTTCATCAGACCATCTGGGATATACGGCTTCTGATCTAAATTAATTGCACCTTGGTTCATAACTCCTGTGTGTGTGTGTGTTCCATTACATGCATTCTGAATACATCAAATCTTTTACTGTCCCCACCATTTCTCATACACTCACACTTGGCTCCCCCAAATACAATAAAATATAGGTGGGAATTATTTGACTCATGAATTTAGCAATGCCTCTTACAAGGAATCTTGACTCACCTTCAAATAATCTTTTATCAACATGGTAATTGAAGTATCAGATGTAATTTTATGTAGTCAACTTTCCACAAGAATTTTTTATTAATTCACAGATTAGCCAATGGTCTTTACTTCAAAAGGGAAGACATATACTTCAGTTAAGAAATGAAAGAAGCCTTACAAGAATGATTTCATGATCTTCCTCTTACCTCATCAGCCATAAAAGTTACCTTTCACCCCCATTCCTGCTCACTTTCAAGCCAAGAAAGAAAAGAACAGTGTCCAAAGATTTGATACTTAGTCCAAGAGTCAATGAACAAGGAGGAAAAAAATGTCAGGAACAATGTTATTGTAAACATGGTGAATATCCTCCAGATTTGTCAAATTTCTTCTATGAAACAAATAAATGCCTTGTTACTTTGCTGACACAAATTTCAGCGAGTGCTTGAATTAATATTTGAACTGACTCTTTTATATTTCTCTTCCAAGTTTTACATATTAAAACAAAAAGATTAAAATTCTGTTGATTTGGTATAAAGACCCTAAGTAAAGTTATGCTATATTCCACATTACAAGTTTTCAGTTACCAAATATGTAGATTTATCCAAAATAACTTTATAAACTACAGTTTGGTTACATTGGGACATAAACTGGCTTCCTTAGAAGTGACTGTGTTTATGGAACTGGGAGAGGATGTCTATAAGACTAGTAAGTCCTTCATCATGGGAGATATACATTCATCCTCAGAGCTCCTCTTCTGACAGAGTCCAGTTCCTGAACACTGGTTATGATACTATGAGCAGATTGTGGGGAGCCATCATTCAATGAAGACAGTGTGACTAGGAAATCCCTGGAAGGACTCCCACCACCAAGACTTGTCAAAAGTTCTTCAAACAATACTTGCAGAGGCCCTGAAATTTCTGGGACTTCTATAAAATCCCTCTCTGGGCTTGAAAAAATAATTTTGAATTTGGGCAGTCTATAGCCTTAGAGAGCTGAGAGCTGATAGTACCTCTATCAGAGCAAACTGAAAAACACACGAGGGTTCTCTAGAGCTCTCTGGCTGGTGGCTTCCTGGGTACATAAGCCTATCTTGCCACCAAGGGATCTGGCTTGGGATGCTTATTCATATTTGAATCAGGCCATGAAAGCCCACCGTTTAAATAATATTTGGTAAAGAGCTTTTAGGCTAATTAGATCTTACATATACTTTTGCAAAAGCTACCTCTGGATCATTTCTAGTATTACTAGCATTTCAGATATTGTTTATAACTATCACCCTTGCAGATATTACACTAAGTTAAAACAACAGTGATACAAATTCCCACCTTACCAAAATAGCAGCAACCCAATTTATTTCCTAGATTATTTAATCAGATTCTCCTACCAACCATCTTCTATTATATTTTTTTAAGTCAATTAAAATAAACGCAAGAGAAAAGCTCTAGTTTTATATATTTCAACCATAGCTTGGATGTTATGTTTTCCCTTTTCCTGTATACAAAAATAAAATTTGCTCACATCTGCACTTTTGGTTTAGAAAATACATCTGGCAATCTTCAGTGATAGTGAAAATAAGAATGCTAAGATTCTAGAGAACCACACCTAAGCACCCTTTTTGAAAGCAGGCCTTCTGATGCAAATTTAGTCAAGACATTAGGAAAATATCAGCTGCTTATATTCTAGCTTTCAGGCTCTAAGGTTGCTTATTCAAGTCACAGAATCAGGGAACCACAGAAATTTAAGGTTGAAAGAGACCATAGAAATTATCTAGTCCAGCCTCCTCATTTTAAACATAAGAAAATTCAGATCATTCTTTTTATGTGCACCTAGTCAAAATTAAAAGTATAATTTAATTTAACACTATTATCTATACCTTTAGGATTCTAATAATAGCTGTTAATACAAATGAAAATAAAAACTTGTAGAAACTTCTATTCCATGTGCCTTTATTTTATTTATTTATGTATTTGTTGAGACAAGGTCTCGCTCTGTCACCCACGCTGGAATGCAGTGGCACAATCTCGGCTCTCTACAGCCTCTATCTCCTGGCTCAAGTAAGCCTCCCACCTCAGCCCCCCTGTCCCCCACCCACTTCTTCCACTCCCTGAGTAACTGTGACTACAGGTACATGCCACCACACCTAGCTAAGTTTTGGTATTTTGTAGAGACATGGTTTCACCATGTTACCCAGGCTGGTCTCAAACTCCTGAACTCAAGCTGTCTTCCCATCTAGCCCTCCCAAAGTGCTGGGATTACAGGCATGAGCCACTATGCCCGCCCCCCTGCGCCTTTATAATAAAGCTGCACCATGCTCTTTAGATGTCAGCACTATTGAACTCAAATTTGTCTTTAAGAATCTAACTCAGGCAACGGAGAAATGACAGTGCCAGAATCAGACTGTAAGCAACTTAGAAGGAAGGGCTATATCTTAACTGACTTCACATCTCTAACAACTAGCAGAGTACCTATAAAAATCACAGTAGGAGATTTTTTATGTGTTAACTGGTTTAATGTATTGATTGGTTGAATGAAGGAAGGATTGCTCTGAATATTAGTGTAACAAAATAAACAGGAAGTGAAACTTGAAAATTCCTTCTGGGCTAGTTTACGGAATTATTTAGTTAGCTCTAGGGTGTTTATCAGTACTTGGATTCACCGTGGATTGTCTTCACATGATTTTTATCTTATGCTCTCACCAGAATAGGTACCACCCTTACAGCTTTCTATTCTCAATGCTCTAAAAGTGTATTGGAAACAGTCCAAGAGCAGCATGACTGTAAGAAAACCTGCCATTAACTGAAGACATTTCTAACCTGCATAACCATTTACACACTCCTCCTTCCCTTTCCACTTTAATTTCGGCTTATTTTACCGCAAAATCATACAGTCGTATAAACAAAATGCCACCGTTTGGAATCCAAACAAGCACGAAGAATTGCTCTATTCCAATGCACTTCTGGTCTTCCCTCAATTTTCTCAGTTCATACAAAGATACAGAAACTTAAACATCTTACCATCCAGATGATCCACATAACAATACACATCGTAAGTTTCCTGGGGAGAACGGAATCCATAGGTCCTGACTCCTGCCTTTCCCATCATATCTCCGTAACAGCCTACTCGGGGAGCCCGGATGGGATATCTGGGGAAATAAATGGCTAGTTAGTGGCACTTTCTTCTCACTCTCAAGTTAATAATGAAGGCCTGTGGCCCCCAGACCTCTTACCTGACAGTCTGATCAGCCAGCCAGCCTGCATCACACTGCTCAAATCCATCTTCATAGGCGGCAAAGAGCTGCTCTGGAGTTGCTATGACCGCCCCAATGTCCAAACAAGCCTTCTGAGCAGCCTCAAAATTCAGTGTGTACCTGCTGGTTGACGCCCTGTAGTGAAACACAACCCCTGCAAAGACAACAGCAGACAATTGCCAGCCTGTTCAAATCTCCCACTGCACTATGCAAAATTTCTCATTGGAGTAATGTATCAACTTGGTTGGATACACAGTAATATCATAATAATCATTTACTTTTACTTTATGCAGCATTATGCAAAATCATGTTGATTTGAGGGACTCCAAAAATGCCATTCATCTAGACATCCCATTCTGCTCCATCAGAACATTTCCTAGCAGATCTCCTAGATCCAAGAAAGAGATTTAAGTCACTGAATCCCAATAGTTGTCCTGATTGCAGGTAGTATTCTGTCTATCATGGGAACACCAGATACCTAAAGGGAGTAGATTCTGCAGAAGATACAAAGACCTAAAGGGACCACAAGATCAACTTTTACTTCAGGACTTTATCCAGGGTCAACCCAATGTTTATGCATGAAACACTCACCTGTCTCATAAAAATATTCACTAACACCACTTCCTCCAAATATAAAACACTGAGATATTTACCTTCAGAGACAATGTACCAGAGTGGGAAAGACACTGGACTATTTATGAGTGAGAAGACTTGTTCCAATCCCTAATTTGCTCCTTACTTTTATACAAGTCAGTTTCTCTGAGCTTTAATTTCCTGACCCATAAGGTGGAACTAAAAATATGTATGTTACTTGATTGGTGTGAAGGTCAAATTAGGTAAAGGATTTTCAAATGTTGAGTAGACCACCATGTATCATTCAAATGTTTATCATATTCTTTACCTGACCAGCATAATGTAGCGTCTCTGCTATGACAGATAACATGTATAATTTTTATCCAAAGAAAGCCTGAAATAAATTATCAAATTCTTCCTAGTAGAAGCTCCTGATACTTGCCTCAAATTCCACTTTGTTGTATTTTAGGGGTTGTATAAACTAGTGGTTCTGAATTGTGCTCCAAGGCTCAAGAAATTTTCAAAGGGATGAGGATAGAGCAAGCAAGGGGGTGGAGCTCTGGATCCTCTCTTCCCATGTCAACAAGAGTCTCTCCATTTTTAGCTGGAGTAAATATGATGACTCATTTCTGCAAGACATCAAAGTGGATTGAACTAATGTGCCAGAGAAGTCACTGAAAAATAGAAACTGAGGCAACCAGGTCTTATGAATGAGATTTTATTAAGAGTCCTCCCACTTAAGAACACTTTTTGTTGTTGTTATTTGGAATAAACTGTGGTTTCCAAGATACATGCCGCTCTTCTTATTCCTAGTAATTTCCTGGGATTGACAACAGTTTATCTTCTGCAGCCTGACTTCTAGCTACAAGACTGTCTCCCACGTGTTCATCCTTCTGTCATCAGATCGTCTCTGTCTTCCAAGTTATATTACTACAGTAATATAACTACAGGGGAAAAGACTACCCATCTCATAGATAAGTACCTCAGATCAGTGCCAACACAAAAAGACCTGCACAGGCACTAAGTAGATGCAATGACAACTAGCATTCATTTTCTCATTTCTGATATTTTATGACTCAAATAGGAGATTTTGCCAAAAAAATAATAATAATAATCAAATGGCAATTTGTACCTTCATAGAACCTCTCTAAAATTGCCAGGAAATACATATGGTGCTATCTGGTGAATATAAGAGATAGCTTAAAATGATCTCTAAGGCTTAAGCAAGAATTTGAATAGATTTAGATTAGTTTAATGTTGATCAAAGCTTCAAATAGTCTTCTTGGTAATTAAAAATCTTCCATGTGCACTGAAGATTGGCAGTAAAGGGGCACAAAGAGGCCTCCTCGACCAAGGCAGGGAACTTCAATCTGTATAAGTATCTGCAGTTGCTGGAATAATTTGAAGACCCCATGGAGCTAAGGAGATTAAGTGGAGGATTTTCATTGTTTCAGAGGGGCAAGGGGCAAATCCATTGCTAATTCTTTAATGATGAAAAATTGTAAGAAGTTGTTAAACTCCTTTGGGGATTTTAAAAAGTGATATGTAAACAGAAGAGTGAGAGAGAGAGAAATCACAGTAGTGAAGCTAACAAAAATAAATGATAAAAAGGTTAGAAGAACCCAGGATACTTAGTGGATGCCTAGACAACATAAAAATAGATTTATAGAAGGAAGCAATAGAATTTGAATATAAAAGGGTATTTAGAAAGTTAATGTGTTGCATCTGAAATTCAAAGTATTTCCTTTTGGCTACACAAGAAAGACTTTTAATAAAACCCTTTGTATATATTTCTGAAAGGTAAATATTTTATAGGGAAATGGAGGATTGGAAGAAAATCTGTTCCATCATGTCTGGGTATTAGAATTTTGCTTAATAACTTGCCAAAATATTACGCTTCCAAGAGCTACAGCATTATGTGTGTACCCAATTAAAGCAATTTTTCTTTGCTTTGTCTCCCAACTTAAATTCAAATGACATATAAACCACCCCTGAAAAGAGGGTGAAACTAAAATGTCTCACTGCAATACTTAATGGATAACAACTAGGATATTAATCTTAAAAAATATACTAAATGTCTGTTTGATCAAGTTCAAATATTTATTAAGTCTTGGCCTTTTTAAGACTCTGATATGTACCAGGGTTTTTATTAAATTCCTTATTTCTTCAATGTAAGTTGAGATAGAATTTCTTAAAAGCAAACTCAAATAGTTTAATGATCATATTAAGAGAGAAAAAAGGGGGAAAGGGTTTTCATGTATATATGTATATGTATGTGTGTATATGTATGTACATGTGCATACACACATATGTAATAATTTTTAAAATGTAGATTTGCCTTTAGAGTCTTGAAAAAGAATCACTGATAAGACTCAACACTGAAGTAATGATTATTAAATTATGTGTCATGCCTTGAGGTATTCGTTATTTTCAGTACACAATACTTTCCTTCATGGAATCAATGAAGCGGTTGCCAAAAATGCACCTGCCTTGACCTTTGAATGAATACCAGTTCATTTTTGGTGAAAGACATGGGCTACTGAATTGATGGGTGTTTTTCCACTCATCCAAACCCCAAACAACAGTTACTTCTGAGTGCTATTTCACAATGCTTCTGAACCAGGTGTCATGTTATACTACCTTCTTGCAGATACTAAAAGCCTTACCATCCACAGCCAGTGACACCGTGTCTTGCGTGTCATCAATCCCGTACATGACATCACAGCGGTAGAGGCCCGCATCACTTGCCAGCAGCTTGACCACAGTGAGGGAGGCATCGCCCACGGCCTCGGGATGTGTGGGCACAGACACTCTCCCTTTGTAGTCCTGACCAATCTTGATATTTCCATTTTGGGCCACAAGGACAGTAGTTTCTTTCAAATCTTTTCCATTTTTGTCCACTTCAATCTTAGACCATTTGATGCGGAGAAATTCACTGGTGTTGTAACTGGGTGGCAAAGTAGGCATGGTTGAAAAATGACAAGGTAGGCTGACTTTTCCAGAGAGGGAGCCCCTCAGAGGTGGGCTTTTTCCCACTTTGACTAGAGGAAAGAGAAAATACCAAATTAACAATCTTAAAAAACCCAAACTGAATCTATTCAATATGTGAATGAATAAGCAGCCCTTATAATAGTTTGGTTACATCTTCAACATGTGAAATAATTAGAATGACTTTATATAAAGAGAATAGCATACAATTTCAATGATGTTTTACAACAACAGGGATTAATAATGCTCATTTCTATGTACGTCGCATCATTCATTTTAAAATATTTTTAACTTAGTGTTTAACATGAACAAAATAAGCGATAAAATAAGGCAAGCATAAGAGATCAAGCAATTAAGGGCAAAGAAGGGCAGACTAGAATCCATAGGGCAGGTTTAAAGGACTGGACCAACATTAAGAAGAGCAACTGAAAGATGAAAATTATGTCTACAGGTCAAAAGACAAAAAATGTTTGTTACGATAACTGCCACATTACCATAGAGGAAATGAAAACAAAATTCAAATATGAAGTGGAAATAAAAAGTGCTTCATAGGACTGGAACCAGGGAAAGTCTAACATTTGAAGGATGCTCTTTGGTCCTGTGTTGGAACCAAAGGCTTTCATAATTATAACAAATCCAGCTACCATCACTTTGCAGTGAGATATTACCTTCAATTATACAGTGGGGAAAGGTTGGTTTCTGTTCACCTAACCCTCCTAAAATATTTATCTGCAGAATGTCCTTCTGTTTAAACTCTTAAACTGTTAATGATAAAGAATATATTGGCTACAGTTTAACACCATTACATGCAAAATAAACGTTCTTTCACTCTTAGAGTAATCCATCCCTTTCTCTCCCACTCTCCTCTCTATCTTCCAGCCTCTATTAATTAAGCTAGACAATATGTTAGTAATAATGGAAGTTGTTGATAATGCACAAACAATGCTCACTTCATGAAAATATGGTCAACAAGTTAATAGTAGCCTCTAGGTGAAATGAAATAATGATTTTTAACCAACGAAATGATGTATATCTAACTCTCTGGTAGTGGTCAAACATATTGGAAACACACATCTCAACATGGGCATGCATTGGAAATGATATCACTCTCGATGTAAACACTGGATTCTCAATGTAAACACAGTTGGAGAAAAGCATTTTGAAAATTGCAAGAAGATACTATGGAGATATTATACCCTTTAAGAAAAAAAATTCTGTTGCTAAAGATTAAAATTTTAACCTAATAAAAGAATTGGCCTATAAAATATTTCATGTGATGCAAATAAATCCAAAATAATTAATATAGTATCATATTTAATGTACTTACAATATAAATCATTAATTTATTTCAAATGTATAATAACCATTGTCATCATGCATTTATTATTTTATTAATCTACATATAGCTTATCCAAAACAGACTTAAGGCACTTAATGAAATTAAATAAAAACAAAATGAAGTGTGCTATTAGCTGTAGTAAATTATCCTTTGAAATATTGCTAAGACTGTTATCATTTTGGAATATCATTACAAGGGAATAATTCCACTTTTAATGGCCTCCTTGGCTTACAAAGTAAATTTTCTAACTTAGCTCAACTGTAAAGTAAAACTGGTCCAATTCCTTACTAAGGATGCTCCACTGAGAGGAAGGATAAGCTCCCAGATGGCTGCTGAGAGACCTGAGTCAGAACACATGCCTCCTGACACCTAATCAAGGAATCTTTTAGCTCTGGTGTGCTTCCTCTGCCCCTAAATTAAGCAAAAGAAGTGTTCATTTCAGTTCCTTTTCAAAGTCTAGACGCATCCTATTTCTATAAGTATTTAATTACTATCTGAACTGAAATCTTTTAGTAATTTCATGATCTTTTTAATAAATCCATAAGGTTCACAGAGGACTATCTGAAAGTACCTTCTACCTATTTCATATTCCTTTAATTTGGACCTAATTAGGGAGATGATGATAACACAAAGATATGGTTCTGAGAAGAGAAAGGGTGAGAATTTTGTGATCTAAAAATCTCCAAATTTATATTCATCATATGTTCTAGGAAATCTCATCTTCCTTCCTGAAGAATTATTTAGATGACTAACTTTGCCACAAATAAAGTACTATTTTTAAATGGAAAAATAAACAGCTTTATCATCAACTTCAATTCTGGTATGAATTTTGAAACTCTTTATCGTGTCCTCTAAAATTAGTTTAAAATAAATGTCTTCCAATTCTTCAATATTTCTTACCAAATTATATTTATCTTCACAATTTTAAGTATACAGGGGCAGACATAAGATTCAACCCAATCTATCCAATAGGGAGGTTTCTGAAACATAGAGTATTGCTAAACAACTGTGCTGTAAAGAAAAGGTATGTTGGAACAAAATAGTGTTAAAAAGCAATTTCCCAAGGGCTGTTTATTGTTCTAGATGTTTATATACATAAGAAAATTAAAAGCTTTGGTTGGATATAAATAATATACTCATGTGAATACAATCTTAACAAGATTAACAAAAAGCTGTGTGGTCAAATCTTTTGTGTATTAAATCTCCGGTCTTAATGCACTGGGTCACAAAAATGAAATTCACTAAATCTAAATATTTTAAGAAAGAAATTCAGTAGTTCAGAGTATAATGTTTACAGAGTATGCATGTTTAAAAGAAATCTGCTACCTGCAGGAATTTGTCTGAAACGCTGACAATTCAAGTAATAAAAATGAATCCTAACAAAACGTTGGCTGTTACCGATGGTTTGTGGTCCAAATGAGTACAGTAAGGGAGAAATCACTAAATAATGAATAAGCAACTACTCCTCATTCTCTGTCAGTAGATTCCTCAGAGTAAAGATGATGTAAATTCCATCTGCACAGTTTGAGCAAACACACACCCACAGATCTTGGCCAAATAAATGTCAGATTGAGAATATGGGAATTTATCACCCTTTCAAGTGACAAATATCACTATCTAATTCATTCACTTATTCATGACTGTGCATGACTGTTTCCTACTATAAGGGGAACATCAAAATAACTAGGTCAATGGTAGATAATCAAAGATTAGGACAGTTTATAAGATAATATAATGTATTGTTAAAGGAAATAGTTCTTCCTGGGTTAAAATAAAGCCCATAAAAATAGACAAGGTGTTCATTTATGTTAGTCGTTGACCTCGTCAGTGACTGGGAATAAACAGAAAAAACCTTAAGATGAAAGTACTTGTCTTGACTCAACAACCAGTTACTACTGTGTTTTCCACTATAAATCCAGAATATCTGTTTTACATGGCTCGTATATTTGCAACTTTCACCTCTCGTATAAAAAAATTCTCCTGAAATTAGTCCCAAACTAATTACATCTAATAACAGTGATCATGGATTTACAAAGAATAGGTACAGACATGCGGAAATTACTCAATGTTGTTGGCTATCAAAATTATTTTTGTAAACACTGTAAAGGAGCTACACCGCAAGTTGTTTTTTGTTGTGTGAGTTCTTTCTTTAAGTGGAAAGTCTAAATTTCCGCCGAGGGATGGTCACCTACTACTTTCCCTGTAAATTCCCTTCCAATATTGCCCATCCAAATGCCACTCCCATTTTCATATCCTTTTCTCCATATTCACTGGTTGCTGTTGTCCTTTCCTCTCTGTGACCTTCACCTTCACCTCCCAAAAACTTTGAGGAAGACAACTCTTAGGCTTCACCATCTGATTAGTGTGTCTTCATGATCCAGTTGGTGGAGCCTAGACTCTAAACACCATCCGGGTGATCCACTGTGGCATTTATTTATTTATTCACTCATTTTGTCAACACACAAAATGACTAAGTGCTGTCAGGGTGTCAGGCACTCTGCTAGAAGATGAAAGGCTTTTTTGCAGCTTACAGTAGTCTACTTGGGAAGAAAAGCAATTACTTATCCCAAGAGCATGGTAGATGTTATTATACCTGTAACAGCACAGGAGACAAGGGTGGAGGAGGAATTTATCTATTTATTTATTTATTTATTTATTTACTAGTTATTGAAATAGGGTCTCAGTTTGACGCCCAGGCTGGAGTGCAGTGGTGCGATCAGGGCTCACTGCAGCCTCGACCTCCTGTGATCAACAATTCTCCTGCCTCAGCCTTCCCAGTAGCTGAAATTACAGGTCCAAGCCATCATGCTTGGCTAATTTTTTTAAATTTTTGTAGAGATGGGGTCTCACTGTGTTGCCCAGACTGCTCTTGAACTCCTGGGCTCAATCTCTCTTCCGACCTTGGCCTCCCACAGTGCTGGGATTATAGGCATGATCCACTGCACCTAGCCAAGGAGGAGCTTTTAAATTGGCTAGAAAGGGGAATCCGGAGGCGAAAAGGGGAAAGAGAGCCATCCCAGGAGTCAATTTGTCCTTGACTCCTCTCATGCCCTCACTACACACCTCATCCAATCCATCAGTGGATCTGACTTCTCCATGTCCACATATCCAATTCACTTCTCTTCATTTCTACTGCTACATGATCTAAACTACCCCCCTCCCCCCATGTCATGCACAGGCTACCACAATAACCTCCTAAATGATATCTCTGCTGCTACTCTTGCTCTCCTACAATCAAATCTGCATAGATTATCAAAAATAGAATTTGTAAAACATTCATCAACTCACATCTTTCTTTGCTGAAACCCTTCAATGCTTTCTAGACTTTTTTTTTTTTTTTTTTTTTTTTTTTTTGGACACGGAGTTTAGCTCTTGTTGCCCAGGCTAGAGAGAAATGATGCGATCTCAGCTCACTGCAACCTCTGCCTCCCGGGTTCAAGTGATTCTCCTGCTTCAGCCTCCTGAGTAGAAAATCTAGACTTTTTAAAACTCTACAATGTTCCATATAGATAAGAAGTATAACATGGTGGTAAAGAGCACACACTCCCATGAACTGGTTCATCTCCAAGATTTGCTTCTTACTGGGTATGGGCTTTCGAGCAAGCTGCTTAGTCTCTCCTGGTACCACAGTTTCCTCAATAGAATACATGGGTGTGGATGTTTCAGTGAGTTAATGTTAAGCACTTAAAACAGTTCCTGGATCATAGGGAGTTCTATTCAAGTGTTGGGTGTTATTATTATTTAGATGAGCTGTTTTCTGCTAATCTCTCTGTTCATGTCTCCTACTTTCCCCTTGATCACTGCTCTTCAACTATAGTGACATTTCTGCTATTCAAACACACTATGTTTCTTCCTAATTTACAGACAGGTCTTGGCTGGCTGGTTCCTTGTCATCATTCTCATCTCACTTTAAGTGTCACTTTCTCAAGGAGGTCTTATCAACTTCCTCCAACTCAGGCCACTCTCTATGATGTCACTCTGTTTTATGTTCATCAATTTGAAAGTACCTGGATTGTTTGTTTACTTGTTTATTGCTGGTCTCCTATAACTAGAGAAATAAGTTTAATGAAAGATACGTCAATTTTGAGTCCTTCATGTGTATATTCCTGGATACCCAGAATAATATCTGGCACAAAGAAGGTATTCAAAAAATATCATCAATGGGTGAACAAATGAATGGGTGAGTGGGAGAAATGGATGGATGGATGAATGGAGGGATGGATGGATGGATGGATGGATGGATGGATGGATGGATGAATGAATGGATAGATGTTGATAAGCGAACAGATGGAAAGATTTTGGACAGATGAATGGATGGCTGGAGGTATGGATGGATGAATACATAGATGATGGATGGATGGATGGGTAAATAAATAGATGGATGATAGATAGAGTGATACTTAAACTTTTGCAAAAGGAATTCATCTAGAGAACCATAAAAGGTGAGTCTGACACATACGTGTGAGGAGGAAATGGAATCTGAGTCTGGAGAGGTACATTAGACAGACAGAAGCAGATGAGTGAAACTCTTGGATAGTATGTTTCTTCAAATTCCTTGATATATCACCTTGAATATATTAAATAATAAACTTGGAATTGTAGAACCCTAGTTGGAAGAATATAAAATTTCAAATTAAAAAACTAGGGCATAAGCATATCCAACTGCTTTTTTAAAAAAGAAAATTAAGGGAAGTAAGGGCAAAAACATGGCTGTCAGCTTTCTCTTTATCTTCTCAATTCTTTTCAAATTCTAGCCCGCTGGGTGTTTAATAGTGTTTCTTTTTTTGCATAGGAAAGTTTTTGATAAATAGTGTTAGAATTTTAATATATGCCCAATACCATATACGAGGTTTTTTGCAAAGCGTAAAAGTAATCAGGGAAGTTACTGAAAGCTCACTTGCATCATTAGCATCCTATTTATTATTTTGTTTTGACTTATTTATTTAAAACTAATGTTTTTAGTCCAATAATATTTTAACTAATAGTTTTCAGCACTTAATAGATTTTAAAAATCAATATTTTATTCCAGTGATTCCACATTACCATTTCGTCCTCCAGCACTTACATTTTTATTTCAATTAACACCAAAGAAGTTGTTAGCACACTCACCTTTATGTAGCGCATGGGTTGCTATTAAGGTTGAACACATCCATAAGATGCTGTTTATATTTATCAACATCTTGGCCTAGAAATTAAGAAAAACACAAAGTAAATCACCAGCATTCAGGTTTAGAGCAGGTCATAAATCACACGCTTTTTGTGCATTGTATGTAATAAGGGTAGTATTAAGTTTTAAGTAATAAGAGTAGAAGAAGTACCAAAAGCAACGGCAGCAAAAGCCAAAATTGACAAATGGGATCTCATTAAACTAAAGAGCTTCTGCACAGCAAAAGAAACTACCATCAGAGTGAACAGGCAACCTACAGAATGGGAGAAAATTTTTGCAATCTACTCATCTGACAAAGGGCTAATATCCAGAACCTACAAAGAACTCAAACAAATTTACAAGAAAAAAACAAACAACCCCATCAAAAAGTGGGCAAAGGATATGAACAGACATTTCTCAAAAGAAGATATTCATACAGCCAACAGACACATGAAAAAATGCTCATCATCACTGGCCATCAGAGAAATGCAAATCAAAACCACAATGAGATACCATCTCACACCAGTTAGAATGGCGATCATTAAAAAGTCAGGAAACAACAGGTGCTGGAGAGGATGTGGAGAAATAGGAATGCTTTTACACTGTTGGTGGGATTGTAAACTAGTTCAACCATTATGGAAAACAGTATGGCGATTCCTCAAGGATCTAGAACTAGATGTACCATATGACCCAGCCATCCCATTACTGGGTATATACCCAAAGGATTATAAATTATGCTGCTATAAAGACACATGCACACATATGTTTATTGCAGCACTATTCACAATAGCAAAGACTTGGAATCAACCCAAATGTCCATCAGTGACAGATTGGATTAAGAAAATGTGGCACATATACACCATGGAATACTATGCAGCCATCAAAAAGGATGAGTTTGTGTCCTTTGTAGGGACATGGATGCAGCTGGAAACCATCATTCTTAGCAATCTATCACAAGAACAGAAAACCAAACACCGCATGTTCTCACTCATAGGTGGGAACTGAACAATGAGATCACTTGGACTCAGGAAGGGGAACATCACACACCGGGGCCTATCATGGGGAGGGGGGAGTGGGGAGGGATTGCATTGGGAGTTATACCTGATGTAAATGACGAGTTGATGGGTGCAGCACACCAACATGGCACAAGTATACATATGTAACAAACCTGCACGTTATGCACATGTACCCTACAACTTAAAGTATAATAATAATAAATAAATTTAAAAAAAAAAAAAAAAAAGAAGAAGTAGCTCCTCTTGGACTATAAAAACAGGAGGAAACTTGTAATAGCAGAAGTTATCTCAACGCTTTATTAATTTGAATCTCATCCAATGCAGCCATTGCCAAAATCATTCCAGAATACAGTTTGGGAACATATAACAATGTGGATGTGTGTGTGACAACCACAAGTGGGTAGGCTGTAGGAAGAACAATAGAGACCACAGCTCAAGTAACTAGTGGCTAGGAGCTGGCACAAAGAGAAATGGGTGATCACAAAGTCTATTTAGAAACAGAAAGCTGATCATAAATGGAGCAAAAGAAGATGGGGAGCAATAGAGAGAGATGTTGAACGAAAGACATCTTCATCAAGTGTAAGGTGAGAAGAAACCAATTGGTGGTTCATGCACATAATACCAAAACAGAGAATAAGGACTTCAGCACAGACTTTTTAAAGCACAGACTCCATGTAGTTTCTAGCTGGCTAAACAAACAAAATAAATGTATTATAAGGAGGTGTTAATTACAAAAGTGACCAGTTCTTGCCATGAATTTTAAAGTGGTACCAACAGTTCTAAAGTCTCAAGAGTAAAGAATGAAAGAAAATACCCTGTACTGAGTCAAGAAACTGCCCTGGCTTTGCCATTTAATTTATTGCATGACTTTGGAAAAGACATTTAACAATCTGGGTCTCAGAGTGTTCCCTTCGAGCTCAAATTTCAAGGCAGCTATAATTATGAGGAGGATAAGTACCAGTGTTGGGGAACCATCTAGAAATCAAAGTGCCAACTTCAGAAGAATGGCAAAAGATTATTTGGTCTCCACAGTTGTGCCCTCCTTGGTAACATTTAGAACTATTCTATAATAGCCATGTGTTTCTCCTTTCTAACACAACTCTGGTTCCATTCTAGTGCCTACCCTCAGCCATATACTTTGGAGGACCTGGGTCAAACCGCAGCCCAAGGGATGATCCTGATATCCTAAGTCAATTTCAGAGGTCCCATTCCCTTTTCCGATGATTGGATTTGGAACAGTATATAATATAGTTTTGGCCAGTGAGATGTGAGGGGATCTCTTCCTCCAGGGAAGGGCCCCTGGGAAAGATAGATTCATCCTGAGAAGAGAACAAAGGAAGAGGTGGTCAGTTTTCTTCCCTGGACATTATCATGCTGGAATATTTCTGCTGGAACTGTTGTAGGGATTTTGCATCCATAAGTAAGTGAGATACCTCTGGAAATGAAGCTGAGAAAGAATCAGCAAAGGCGAGGCGTAAGTCCTTAAGGATTAGACCCAGAGTGGACCATGCCTTTGAACTTCATTTTATATGAGATTATAAATGTCATTATTGTTTAAACCCAATAAAATCGTGACTTTTTGTTCCTTACAGCTGAAAGCATCCTAACTGATATATATTTTTTTAGTTGGGACCCTGAATAACTTCCTTGGAAAATAAATTCTATATTATTTAGCAAACCTAGATTGAAAACAAGCAAATGCTGAATTAGTCATAAATTACAAAACTGATCTTGAACACTGGAACATAAATTGGGCTTGGATTTGTACAGTATTTAATTAATTAAGACCTGTTTTCTTAATATTTTTCTGCATTTGATTTCTTCATATATTTTGAAATGAAAATTAGACCTTTTCAAAACAAAATTTTAAAATTATATAATTCTAGATATTTCCTGAAGAGCTTTTTTTAAGCTAATACATTATACATCCTATATTTTCCATCTATAGACCAACTGATAATTCACAATGAAAAACATATGGTTGATAATCTTAAATTAACCCTGCTAATTAAGTTTGTTATTTATCATATAATCACTAGGATCTAGTAATAGATTTTGTTAAACACTAACTGGGAAATGCCATAATGCTTCTACGTTTCTGGATTTCTGATAAGACAGCAAAGCAAGCAGGAAGTATACACCACATCTCTATGCTATTACAATATTTCAAGGAAAAATAAAGGTATCAATTGCACAGCCAAAGTAAGATTGTATTTTCTCATAAAAAGGTGCTAAAGAAAATGCATTCCATGAGTATTAGCTGAATCCAAATAAGAACTCTTTATTTAATTATACTTATAAATAATAATGTCCTACTTTCCTTCAGGAAAATTTGTTCTCTATTTTTTATTTTTCTTTTTTTCCAGGAAATCTTTATAAGCCTAATTTTAAAAGTTTGGGATCCACTGTCAAATAGCCCAGAATGCAAGTTCTGCATTTTCTACTTATATTGTGTGACTTTAGGTAAAATACTATATCTTTCTAAACCTCATTTTCCGTAGCTACTTAGTTGTGAAAATTAGTACTTATTGAAGTGATCACAGGAATTGATATAATAATGTATATAAAATAAATCTCAGTGATATACAATATATCAGTATGCAATATTTATTATTAAAATTACTAATTCAGACTTTCTGCAGATGTTCTAACATAGTTTCATATCACTAAGAGTAAAAAGAATAGTATTTGGGGCTCTTACATTTGAAAATTATAACCTAGGTTACCACTATAGTAGCACTATACACTTTATGCTTGGAATAAGTCATCCTATAACTTATTGCTATGTACTTCAAATTGTTATCTGTAAACACGTCTAATCTCCTCTGTAGAACAGTAGGCTTCTGGAAGGCAGAGCTAGTACTTCATTCAACTTAATAACTCCCACAATATTTCTTCAGTGCCAGGTTCAGAGTAGATCCTTGAGGAATGTTTGTAAATCAAATACATGATCAGTGCCTCTATTTCTTATGCAGAAACACCTTTGAAACTCAGTGCTAACAGTTCCTTAACACCTGAAATACTTTTGAATGCTTTTGAATCAGTCCACTTGAAGATTTACCATGACCCAATAATATGTTTGTCAATATCTAGAGAGTCAAATCTCATATAAAAAAACCAAAGGTGTGACCAAGGAAAGGCTCTTCTGCATTTGAGTTTCCTACTCAATTTAAATACTAAAAACAAACTCTTTGTGCCACACTCAATCCTTATAAAAGTGTCTTTTGTTGGGGACAGGAGAATGGTCCTCCATCTATATAGGTATAACAAGTATACACATCACTATTCCTAAGATTACCCCTAAGACTAGGTAAGAATACAAGGAAGAGATCAGACATGCTCTAAATACATTTGAATAAGTTGCATAAATATGTTTGAATGAGTTACTCAATTTAAAAATTAGACCGTTTACACTAAATATCAGATCTCTAACTTCTTTCAAAAACTCAGAAGGTCTAGCAACATTAAGTCTATATTTCAGCTGGCTGATCATGAGCA
Source organism: Macaca fascicularis (assembly GCF_037993035.2). Taxonomy (NCBI): domain Eukaryota; kingdom Metazoa; phylum Chordata; class Mammalia; order Primates; family Cercopithecidae; genus Macaca; species Macaca fascicularis. Next base: position 87,415,389 of record NC_088380.1, on the reverse strand, counting down.
TTAACCAAGCAGCAGTCTCTCCCCTTGAGTCTGTGTGCTCACGGCCATTGCTGCCCCCACTTAGTCTCTTACCCATTTCCACTCCATGCCTCGACCCTGCAGTCACCTAAGTTTGCAACCCTTGAATTAAAAGATGATCATTTATTTCCATAGTAAATATATCAGAGGGCTTTATTGATGTTAGCTGCCTCAGAACTACATTTCCATTCCTTCTTCCTTGGAGTCCAAGGCATTCATTCCACTTCTCTAATTTTCTCAAGGCTATGCCCCATCCTTGGTCATTAAGTTACATCTTGTGTCTTCTATGTTTGATTTTATTAAATGGAAAGCTTTCAGAAGCCTCTTTCTTTGTTTTTAGCACCACTCCAAATCCCTATTTCCATTCTTCCACTTTTCCATGTCTCTCTTATAAGCACCGTCTACTAGTGATAACAAGTCTGTCTGCATGGAAAGACCTGAGAGATACAAGAGCGAATGCCTATATTTAGCCTTCTACTCCAGTGAAGTCATTGAGAAGGGAAGAAAGTCATTGAACAATCCAGGTACAGGGTACTGAGACTGTTTAATTGCCTGGGAGACATAAAAGACAAGGTCAATAGAACTCCTATCCATGAGAAATGTCTGCAGGGAGGATAAGGGACACACCAGGGATGGGCAGCCTCAGAGAGAAAGCCAAGATTCTATTAAATAGATATTTAGTATTCTCCCTTGATTTGGGGGAAGATCAGCTGACAAGGGGTGACTTAAGGGCACAGACACGGTGGTTTTGTCCACCATTCTGCTAACTAGTTACCCCAGACAACCAACTTTCTAGGATACCTCAGCTACAAAGTAGATGTAATGAGTATCACGTATCATATTGCTCCTCGGTTCTTTCTCACAGAAAGAATCATTGTAATGCAGAGAGAAATCACATGATTTAGGTGTGAAATTTCATGAATTTACTTCATACAAGTAATAGCATCATGTGAATTTATTACTAACCTGAAACTGGATTCCTGATCCTGGACTTGGCTAAGCTTTTTCACATTGTCACCTCTTAGCACTCCTCTGTTCTCTGTCTGGTGAACTCCTTTCTCATTACTCTCCCTAAGACATGCTGTACTCTATTCCCTTTCCCATGCTCTATTTTCATCTTAGCACATATCACCATTTTGCATATGTGATTGGGAATTGCCTTTCTCTACCTACCATCATAAAAGTTCCAACAGGGCAGTATTTGATGTTTTGTTCACTCCTGTATCCACAATGCCTAGAACACTCAGTAAATATTTGTTAAAAGAATGAATATACACCCATTTTACATAATTAGATGTATACTATATACACAGTTTTGTCTATCAATTTTTTCACTTAAAATACATTATATTTTGGAGAATGTTCCAAATCAGCAAATACAATTTTTCCATGTTATTTTGACAGCTGCATAGTTTTCCATTAGGTGGAATACAGCAACTTTTATTTAAACAGTTCCCTATGATGAGCCTTTACACTGTTTCCAGATATTTGCTCTTAGAAGCAATGCTGCAAAGAACATCCTTGTCCATTTGTCTTGGGTGACATTGGTACCAATATCCATCCATGTAATAATGTTGAGAAGTGGAATTGCTGGATCAAAGAGTATCTACATCTTTTTAAAAATTTTGATAAAGAATCAAAAACATGTGATTGCCAAATTATTTTTTAAAGTAGAGGAACCTATTTACATTTATACAATAGTATATGAGAGACCCAGTTTCTCCACAACCTGGCCAACACAAACTTGCATCAAACTTTTTTATTTTCTTTTTGCCAGGCACAGTGGCTCACGCCTATAATCCCAGCACTTTGGGAGGCCAAGGTGGGTGAATCACTTGAGGTCAGGAGTTCAAGATCAACCGCCATGGCCAACATGGTGAAACCCCACTCTACTAAAAACACGAAAATTAGCCAAGCATGGTGGTGGGTGCCTGTAATCCTAGCTACTAGGGAGGCCGACACAGGAGAATCGCTTCAACCTGGAAAGTGGAGGTTGCAGTGAGCTGAGATCGTGCCACTGCACTCCAGCCTGAGTAACAGAGCGAGACTCCATCTCAAAAAAAAGAAAAGAAAAAAATTATTTTTTTGTTACTCCTCTGGTGAAAAAATGGTGTAGCATATCATTGGTGTTTTAATTACTATTTATTTAATTACAGATGAGGCTGAGTGATTTTTAATATAATTTTAAAACTTTATGTCTCTTTCTGCCACTACCTGTACATAATTTTTTGTTCATATTTTGATAGATGTGAACTTTTCAAAGTTATTTATAAAAGTCCATGGACTATCGAGAGTTATTAGCTCTTTGTCTCTCATATGTCATAGATGTTTTCCAAATGTGTTATTTGCTTTTGTGTAATTTTTACTTAGATCTATCAATATTTCCTAGAATGGCACTGGGTTTCATGTTTTGCTTAGAACAGGTTTCTCTATTCCTAACTTATTTTTTTAATCCTATGATTTTCTTTTATCATTTTAAAAAAGTTATTCCCTACATTTCATATTTGATTCATCTTACATTTCTTTTACGATGAGAAATCAGGTAGAGACTGATTCTTATTTTGCGTAGAGACTGATTCTTATTTTGCATGGACCCATCAATGGTCCTGAAACCATTTATTGAATAATTCTTCTTTTCCACTGAATGTCCAACTTCATTTAAGTCAATTTCTGGAATCTGTCTTCTGATTAATGAAACTGAACAATTTTTAAAACAATATGCCCCTCTCTGATTTATTTTATAGATTTAGTAGAAACTACATGGCTTGGGTAATGCGGTTATTATTAAAATTATAGAATTAGATCAGTATGAATCCCACAGACACAATATATTATCATCCCTTTATTGTATAGTTTTTCAAAGTACTTGCTCTTTTGATCTTTATAATTGCATATTCATTCAATAGATTATGACATTAAACATCCAAAAGTAGTCTTTGCTTGGTTTTCTCAGCTAGTGAGTTCAACTCAAACTTTCTGATTCCAAGTCCAGTGCTCATTCCACTATACCTCAAGTAATATCAAATCAATAATTTAATAATAAAAATATTATATCAATATATGTGTTTATTGTAAAATATGTAATCTCATTTTACAGACATAAACACCTCTTAAAATCCTTAGAAGAATGAGGTAGGATGTATATATATGTGGAAAGTATATACATTTGTATCCTTTTATAGATGGTAAATCTACCCAGAGGTGTGTTTCAGAAAACAGAACTGACACATTAAACAAAGATTCTTTGTACTGACCTCTGAAATACAACCACCTCTAACACATTCAATGGTAAGAACTTAGCAGTGTTTAAAAACCCTGTACACACACACACACGCACACATACACACATGCACAGAGAGAGAGAGACTTTATATATATGTACTTTACCAAGTCTAGGCTACAAGAGGAAACTGGCAAAAATTTGCTAATTGAAATGGAGCTTGGCCAAGACATTCATCTCTAATCCCCCTTTTTCTGATTCCAAATCAGGGAGAGTACATGCTTTGTGTTTTCTGGTAAAATACAGACCTATGTAACAATCAGTATATTTTCTCAGACCAGAGTAAGTAACTCCCAACAATGAGTGTTTGTCAGTCCTAACTGGTTTCTCTAGGTGGGTGGTGAAAAAATACCTTACTACATACAGTCATTAATTCTTTCCCTCAAAAGAACCGTGTGTCTTGAGAAGCTCTGCTCCATCACAGGGCAATATCCCATTTTAAATACAGTGTTTACCGATGTTTGTCCATGAATGACGTCAACAAAAGTGTTTAAATCCCACCAGGAAAAGAGGGCTTAGTTGCCAGACTTTGGGAGACAGAGTTAGTTGATCTTTGTGCTCTCAAAGGTTCTGTTACTCAATTAAGTGACCAATCATTAACTCCAAAGTATTTAAGCCTAATAATGCAACAAAGGAGAGAACAATGGATAGTATCTTTAACATTAATCATCGTCACCTTTGGTTTAGCTGTTTCAGTCCTTTCCAACCAGAATTTACAAGTGTATAGATACAGGTATTCTGGAATATCAAAGGCATCTCCCTACAGTTTGCAAACACAGGGAAAAAGAAGAAACTTACATCTGTAAACCTATGTAAATCTAGGGGGTTTCCTTTCAAACCTCGTTTTTTTGAAAGCAGGAAATACAATTTAAAACCAACTCTGTTTTTATCTACCAAAAGAAACAAAACTTTGAGTTCCGACATAAATCCTAAATGATTGTCTTGAATCTCATCCCGCTTCCTACCTAATCTTCTCACAAGAAGATTAAGGACTGTGGACTTGGTGCTGGAGGAAGTAATTGCTCAAACACATTGGAATCCATTGGAACCCTTTGCAATATTAGTGCGGGCAGACAATATAATTCTAACATACTTCTTTCTTTACTCAGAGCCCAGAGCAAGAAGTCAGACTCTTGGAGACCTTCTCCCTGATGTACTTGCTCTTAACATTTCCAAGTTACAAACTGGGAACCGCTTCTATCTCAGAACACTAATTGTTGCTTCCATTGGTACCTTCCTATTTTTATATCACACTCACAACATCCTGTTTTAGGACTTTATGTATTTTCAGGATGGGTTTGGCAAAATTGTCAAGAAGTACTTAAAACAATTAGGTCACAGCTTTCAGCAGACAAAAAGAAAAAGACGTGGATGTTAGCTACAGAATCTGAGGTGATAGAAGAGATCTTTAAAACCCAGTTCTTCCAATATAGAGCAAAATGGGAGGACTTAAAATGCAGCTCTAAGTAGCACCGTCTCGTCTGCGCCAAGCTTGTCCAGGTCTCCAGCTCAGCCACTCCCTAAATAGGTGCTGAGCTTCCAGTCCCCGCCAGGTTCCCGCTAAGGCTCCTCATTGACGCACAGGAACCTCAGTGACACTCGCAGCCCTTCCATATTTGTCCCCATGAAATTCTATTAGTCTTGTCGAATGGCAATATTTGCCATTCCAGGCGAACTCTTTATGATAGTCGAACGAAATTAATCTGTTAATTGACTAAAAATGATCTTTAGACTGACGTGAATGTATTTAAAAAGTCAACAAATGGAACACAGTATAAAGTCGTCTCATTTTTCTGATAAAAAGTTTGCTTGGAGTAAATGTTAACCTCTCCCTTGCCTCAAAACAAAAGCACTATGCCCCTCCTACCACTCCCAAGAAGCAAGCAAAAAAACTTAAAACAACAACAAAACAAAACAAAAAACAAAAAAAACCCTTCAACAGCCTTTTAATAAGAGTGTTTAGCGCGGTCTGGATGCAACTCGGGTCAGCTCCAGACGCAGCCGGCCCGGAGCCCTCCGGGCCAGGCCATTCGGAGCTCTCGGCTAAGCCGGGCCCCGCCTTCCCCGCCCCGCCCCCATTGGCCTCGGTGGGTGGGGGCCTCGGCTGCGCCGACCGCCTGTGCGGCTGTACTGCAGTCTCCGAGCCCAGGAAGTCACACCCGTCTCGGGCTGGGAGCCGAAGCTCCAACCCACGTGGCGGCTGGCGAACCCAGCCGCTGCGGGTAGCGCCCGTTGCGGGTCCTCCCTTGGCGCGGGCTGAGCGAGTGGGGGCGGCTCCCAGACCCAGCCCCTTTGGGCGGGACTGGCCCACCTCCGCTCGTCTGGTTCTTTCCCACCCTTCCATCCCGACACGCCTCTGCAGTCACATTTGTTGCCGCTGGGAAAGAAAAAAGAGTATCCTAAAACGAGTCTCAAAATTCAGACCCAAACCCCGAAACGAACCCTTCCGGTCCGTTCCTGGCTGTTTGAATGCCGTCTGCCCCATCTCCGTTCCTTTCTTCTTTCCCTCCCCTCCACTGTCCTCTTTCCTTCCACTTCCCTTCCTTCCCTTTCTTTTTTCCTCCTGCCGCCCGCCTTCTCTCAACTTTCGCGTCTGACGCGCGCCCTTAAGTTGAGGAAGTTTAAGTTTTGGATTAGAAGCCCTTCTTTTGCAATATCCTGGGGCGGGGCCCTAGCCTTGGGTTCAAGTGGTTATGGGTTTTGAGAGCGCGGCATTTGTATTATCTTTCTTAAAGACGCACAGGGTGGCGCGTCGAGACCTCTGAAACCTGGCCCCACCCAGGCCATGTGCGTTAGTCCACTAAGCGGCGAACTCGACTCAGGGCGCCGCGTGCGTTCCAGACGACTCGCGAGAAGGCGTCTCCGCACTTTGCACATACCAAGACCTTTTTTCAGGGTCGTCCAAACCCCTAGATGTACGCCGCAGATTGTGGAGTGCAAAATGAATGACTTAAGGGGAAACTAGGGCCTTCCATCCTTGAACACAAGGTTGTGAAAGCTGCTCGCTAGGTCTGGGGGGCTCGTTTTTCTCAACCCGTGCGGGACTTGTCCATTAGGGGGCGCCCACACCCGCCGCAAAACTCCCAATTCCTAGACATCTAGGTTCTGCAAGTCCTGTGCGCTGAAGTGGGGGCAGATCCGAAGGAGCGCACCGCCTCCCTCGCTCCTCCCTCCCTGCTGCCTTGGAGGACGGGGAAGGCAGGGATTTCACACTAGCCATTCATTTGTCAGCTGTGGGGGAGGGGACGCAGAAGCTAGAGAGACAGAACAGAGGCTGGGAGAGGGGAAGGGAGGCAGAGAAGATGGAGACAGAGGGAGACACAAAGATGAGAAACGCGACCGAGAGAGACTCTGCCGCGGGTGTGCGCACAGCAGGACAACTCTCCAGGCACCGTGTAGATTTCTCCCCCTTCCCGCAGCATCTTCCAGGGACATGCAGGACTTGCCGAGACGCAGTTGGATTGGAGAGCAAATAGTTTAGGCTATGACACTATTTTTGTACCCCGCTCTCCGTTGCCTAACACCCAGACCGCTCCACGCCCAGTGACACAGACCACGAGCCAGGACAACCCGGATGCCCTCGGTCCGCATGCACCAGGGATGTCGCCCTACAACGCCCACGCCTCTGCAGGACAGTGGGGCGCTCCAGCCAAGGACGTCCCCCGGGGCTCCCGGCACACGCGCGCGCCGCTGCCGCTAGACCTGCCAGTAAAGTTGCTCAACTAGAGCGGAGAACTAGGAGGGGGTGGGGGATATGTAAGGAAACGGAGGACTCCTGTAGTCTGGGCGAGAGCACTGGACCCAGAGGCCCCTGATGCGGGTCCCCGCGCCACCTTTGTCTGCAGTGCGCTCTGGGTGCCGGTTTGCTTGTTGAGATGGGAGCGACAGACCCCATTTCGCTCTTCAGGGTGAGAAAAATTACTGCACATCCCTGCCGGTTCAGAACAGGCTTTTCCCGCCCAGGGGCCTCCCAGACCTCCGCGGAGCTCCAACAACCCCACCCCCCATCCTCTGCTCCTTGCCTGCTGGCCCCTTCGCACCGCGCGCAGGACAAAAGAACCCAGGGGCGCCGGGAGAGAACCGTGACAGTCCCCAAGTCGTCAAAGAGACACGGCGGGGATCCTGCACCTCCCCCGGCCAGACCTCCTCCCAGACTGCCTGCGGTCTGAAGGGGTCAGGTCCGCGCAGGTCCCAGGCTGCTTGGGCGCCGGGTCGCACTGTCAGGAGCTGCCCGGGAGTGGCTTTCCAGGAACACCAGGCACTGACCACACACCAGGGGCTGGGAAACCAGGTGGCCTGCACCAAGGCGGCTTCGGGGACTTGTCTGTGGCAAGTCTTGGTAGTCCCCATTCAAACTTTTGCCTCGAGCGTGTTAAGAACAAAAAAAAAATCAAAGTGCCAAAGGTCCCTCTCTTCTCTCCAGCTCAAGAACCCACCACTTTTCTATGATTTCTCTACAATTTATTCCCTCCCTTCCCCCAATTCCGTTAGTCATTTTACCCCCACTCCACCCTGCGTTTCTTTTGTCTGAATCTTTTTCAACACCAAGGTCCCTCTGTATCCCTCTCCCCAAAAGCCCTTTTGAAAGTTACCTGCATTTTTTAAGTGCCTACATTTTCTTAACTTCGCCTTACAGCTCCTTGCCTTAATTAAAGCCTTCTACCAATTGCAATGTACTTCTTTTTTCTAAGATCGCGGGGTTTTTTCTATAAGTTTTTTTGGTTTTGTTTTTTAAGGGGGGAACAAAAGAAACATGATTACCTTCGAAGGCGGCTTATTGCAGTTTTGGGGGAAAATTCACTGCAGCGCTGCGCGACTGGGTTCGGCGTTGCCCAGGCGGGTCACATAGGAAGCGTGGTGGCCCAGGGAAGGGTGCGGAGGGTGCGGGACGGTGCTGGAAGATGCGGGAGGATGCGGGGCTGGCCGAAGATCTTGGTCCCAGCTCCTGTCCACAACACCTAATGTTCTCGGTTGTTGCGTCCGCACGCCTGGAGTTCTTCCCCAGAAAGGCTCGGGGCAGCTCGCCTGCAAGTTCAAATGCGGGTTGTGACACCCATCATCATTATATCACTGTACCGTCAGAGCCGAGGAGGAGACTCAGAGAGAAGAAGGAGGAGGGAGAGGAGGAGGGTTCATTCACAGGCTCCAAAAGCGCTCCACAGCTTCAGCCACTCCTAAGAGCCCAGGCTTGGAAAGCAGGCGGAGGGGCGGAAAGGCAGCTCCCCGCGCCTGCGGTAGGGACCGCCTGCCTCCCTCCCCAGGCACTCCCACCTCTTGGCGTTTCTTCCTGACAAGAAGTACCAATCGGCTTGGGGACAGCAGCACTCCCCATTCAGGCACTCACTCAGTAACATCGCTCTGCTCGCGGAAACCATTGCCCTCCCACTCCTTCCCCACCCCCACTTCCCCGCCCCCCGTGCAGCTAGTTCTGGGTTAGGGGAAAGGAGCCCCCAGGCTCTTAGGGGGCAGGCCAGCAATAGACAATTGAGTACGATCACTTCTTCTCGGGAGCATACAAAACTGTAAAATCAGCAAAGAACTTGGTTACAGCGTGTTTACGCGCCCACAGAGCTTGCCTGTCCCATCAAAGGGAAGTGTCAGGCTCAAGGCTCCTGCCAACCTGAAAGAGACACTAAGAAAACGAGATCCTTCGGAGACCTAGAGGGAAAGTGTAAGAATTCCCCACTGCACTCCCAGGGAACTGCCCAATGGGGAGCCCGGCGTCAAAAGACCCTGGTAATAAAGGGCTGGACAGGAAATTCCCCCAGGCAAATCCCTTGTCGAATTCAAAGAGAATACTTTTCCTCCGCCACAAATCTCTCCCCACATAAGTCTAGATTCTGCTTTCTTCGTTCTTCCTTTCATTCAGTCTTTCCAAGTATCTCTGAGTACAATATTTGATAATTTTCCTGAGTAACAGGGACTTCTTGGAAGTATCAATCACCTTTCATGCTGTCAGGAAATAAGACCATAATCTTTCATGCGTTTATGCGATTTTTTTCTTCAGTGAGGCCCATTCCACTGTGTAAACGGCATCAACACATGGAAGAGTCCCGTGCATTGTGCTACAAAAGATTTCCAATAGGACCTTATAGAGCAAAGGGTCAAACAGTTGACACAAAGGATTTCTGTCCCCTTAGAAAAGAGGGACTTTAGATTTTCCTTTTCTTTGAAGTCAAGTATGAGTTTATACAATAGGAACAAAATAAATCCAAGGTGCACATCAGTATAACACTAGGGATACTAGAATGGGTGGCAAACTTTTCCTTCTACACAAATAAGAAAGTATCCTCACAACTCTTCTCTCTGAAGCCTCTACTTAGAAAATTATATTAAACATGGGACCTCAGAACAGTAGTGATTAAAGATGAAAGCCAATTTTTCCTCTCAACTCCTTTGATTAGTTTGGTTTAAACTTACACTTTAAAACTCTTAGTAACCTAGACTCTTATGCATGCACATTTATAAGATTTCTTTTATATTTTGTAATTTGTAGGCATTCAGCGTGGTCATTGATTTTAAGTGATAAACAGGTAGAAGACTTGTCAGGATGATTTCAGGTCTCACAATGTGCATCTTTCATTTCTTTTGTTATTTATCAGCTCACTGCCGTGAGTAACATAACTATCAGTTACATCATTTGGAAATCGATTTGTTTTTGCAGTGAATTATTTATTCTTAGTAAATTTATTGTACTACCATTGCAAATATTGAAATTTGATTTCATCAGATATTTAGAATGATAGTCACAGAGCAGAATCAGACTTCAACCTTCATGTATAACATGTAAGCAAACTAAGGTGCAGAAAGTGACTGTCCCAAGGTCACACCATTAATAGTCCAGTCGTCTTTTCAGTGCTTCTCATAGCAACTTTAGATTCAAGATTGCTTGATTCAGGAAGGGGGAGAAATAAAATAAAATGAATCTTCATGGAAATAAATACTCCAGACATTAAGGTAGACCTTTCTGTGAAACACTCCAAGATACGGATTTTTATTCTCTTTCTTAAATTTGAGTAAATCTAGTTGAGCTTCAAAGAGTTCAAGTAACCTGCCCAAGGCGTTTTTGTGAGTGACAGATCTGCCAGTCTGAAAAGTTTATTATCTATTATCCTTTTGTCCCTTTATGATACAGTTAAGTAAAACCTTTCAACAAAGGAGAACTAGAGCAGAAACAAGCAAGTAATAGCAGATTAATGCCCATTTTTAGGGAAATGTTAATAGTTAAAATTCTCTATAAATAATGCCATCTGTACATAATGGAACATGGTTGAAAGTGATGGGTTAGACACTTTTTACATTCTGGGATGTTTTCATTTATGTTGCCAAATTTGATTCTCTAGTCCTCCAAAATTTACAGTTTCTTTTAATGCCAAGAGATATCACAACCCTTGACCGAATAGTTCTACAGGACAAAGGCACTTTCTCAGAGCTGACTTAAGGAATTAGAATATGCACAATGTTGAAAAGCTTTATACTGCCTGTCTTCTCTCTTCTTTGACTTGTAACATTATTATTCAGAAAATTAAATACTTCTTCAGGTTAGCAGATAACTAAAATGAAATTATATCCCATGGAGATCTTCTTTCTGTCTCTAGGGCAGACCTTCCCCTCTAGCTATCTAAAATAGAAAATGGATAAAAAAGAAAAAGGAAAACATACCGGGTATATTAAGAATAGAGTCTACAGTTGTATTATTATTTCTATGTAACTGTTTTTAATGACTTTCTTTCATCAAGAGAAAGAAAATGAGAGAGCATTTATTTCTGATTCTCCAATGCCTGACAAAACTATCAGAAGTTTTTGAATGGGAAAATATATTTTTTTCAGGTTTTATAACTAAAATTGTATTTATTTGTCCATTACACTCAAGTATGAATCAAACAGTAATTAAAATCTTATTCTGTGAGTCCCCCTTTAAATCATGTCCTTGTACTGGGGATATTCTTTATGAAAACTCCAAGATCCCAGGTATAAATAAAGCAAGATCTTCATTCACAATGCTTGTGTCTGAAAGAAACCATAAGCCAGAAGCTATGTGCCTTGCTTCCTTGCTTTGATCTTGTCTTTGGGATCTTGGCTGAGCTCAGGGGCAGCAAGCCAATGACTTGGAGAGGAAAGGTGTAGATGGCAGATGTGTCTCCAGGGAATTTTATTATCTTCATCTAAACCTCCTTCCGAGGTTCTTTAGGATCACATTTCAGACTTCTCCTTTTTTATTGATCAGGTGAACTGCTCTTAGACATGGCATCATCTATTGCTGCTCTAGGGATGACAAGATTCCAGTACCATTCAAATTCAGAAAACAAAGAGCTTAGTTTCAACTCCTTGATCTGACTGGTCCTAGGCACGATGAAGCAAATTATCCTCTCTGGATGATGCAATAATGCTACAGATTAAAAAATGTACTTTTATTAACTTTCAAAGACCCTAGAAAAAGGAAGCTCATCCTCTAAGATTGTGTTATAATTTTAAAAAAATAAAATAAAATAAAACACTACAGATTAGGGACAGACATTTTATCCAGCACTTTGAATTCTCTTTGGCTTTCTAGGAAATACAGAAATATAAGGTCTTTGTTGCCTTCTTTTTATTCTTAAAAAAGAAATCTTGCAAAAGGCAAGGTGAAGGTGGCAATCTCATTGTGCTTTAACCTGAAGTATAAAATTGGTCTGATAAATTAAACACAGACAAATTTCCTCAGAAAGCCATAAAACATTAGATTTTTCCCAGAAATCAGATATTGAGTTTTTGCTCGCCAACCCCCAAATCAAAATGTTACAGTAAAATGTTTGTTTTAATAAATTTTTTTTCTCCTATGCTGTAAATGTCCTCTTCATGGTTGAGCAGATTTCTCTAGAACTTAACTGAAAGACCATCTACATCACGACAGAACTATGCAAGCCAAAGCCAAGTTCCAACATGGAGTGATGGGAGAGGCCGGGCTGCCGAGAGGAGATGACTTCATTAGTGAGAAGAGAGGCTCTCTGAGTCTGTCCTCAAGGCAGCCAAATGGCTCAGCACATCTGCACTCACCCTGGGAGGCTGCCTGGAGCAGAGCATCAAAAACGCTATCTTTTTTATAAAGAAAAAGATGAAGGCATAAAGAACGCAGTCCAACTAAATTGAATCAAAGATTGTATCACTCTTACTCCCTCCTTAGTCACTTTCTCAAAGTCTTTTTCTTCCCTCCCCACAGTCTGAAAAATATAGGTCATTTTTATAAAGCATTTGTCTGACTGGAGCAAGACAAACTGAAGAGTCTGGTTTCTGAACACAAGGAAGCGGTAGAGATCTTAGAATCAATGAGGCAGGGCGGAATACAATGCAGAAGATTTCTTAAGAGGCAAAACTTTTGCAGTTGCTGTTTATTTTCAGTGACTACCAGTTTCCATGTATTTAATTGACTACAGTGGGACCGAGACAAGGAGCATAAGGAAAGCTGCATGATGCAAAAAGACACATGCCATCATTAATGTCTCTGTGGTGAGCAAAGGTAGAATGCAAGACAGAAAACAAGGAAACCTCTATGTTGTGAGAAAAGTGTTCAGCATGGGTATCAACTAGCACATAGAAGTAGCAAGCATACATTCCATTTTTATTCTATTGACAAAAAGAATTGCAGGACTAATGCTTGCTCCCATTAAAATATGAGAAATCACATTTTAACCCTACAAATCAAAGGTCAAATATTTGTTGTAATAATTCCCCCAAAAAAAGAGAAGAAGATCTGTAAGGCTCAGCAAATACTTATTATAAACAGACTGCTTTCAATTTTTTATATTTTCTCTCTTCAATTCAATAAAAGTTTATTGAGTACCTTTTATGTGCATTGTTTTAGATAGTAGGAATTATTCAAAAAAGTAACAATTATTTTCCATCCTTAAGGAGTTTATAATCTCTCTAGAAAGAAATTAACTCATTGGAGTAGCCAAAGTTACAACTGATCTACAAAATGACTAGTGAACTTAGAGGAAAATTATACATAAATATTTTTGTCTCCATTGGCTGGTTCAGCTAGACATCATTTAGAAAAACATCCCATTGACTACAAATGGATGAAGGAAGGATGATAGTTCAGCAAATCTATCTCCCTTAGTGGAAAATCTTTTTCATGCACATATGTGATTAACACTGAATCCCACACACTAACTTTATTGCACGTGACAAAATCATGTTTCTTATTTTCTTATAATATAGTTGGTAAAATAACAACATGTTATTTTACTAACATGTTGGTATATATATTTACATATATAATAACAACATGTTATTTTACTAACATGTTGGTATATATATTTACCAACTATATACATTGGTGTATGCAATATAGTTAGTAAAACGACAACATTTTACACATAGTCAAACATTTGTACTATGTGAAAAAAAGGAGAACGATAAAGAAAAACATTGATTGTCATCCTAAGAAGAAAAGAAGCTAAGGGAAATTGAACACTCTAAGGATACTAGGGTCTCTGACTACTGGGCACCAGTGTCAAATGTAGTCACTAGAAAACAAGAGAAAAGAACAATGTGCGAAAAACTCTCCTCCTTAGTTATCATAAAGTTAAAATAATATGATTTAAAATATAATATGCAATCTATAAGCTTCCCTCACAAAAGAACTTGAGAATGTGTAATGACCTTTCCTATCCCCATTTCTACAACTCATTTGGTAACTTTTTGTTCTATCTTCGGTCTTGTGGCAGCTGTCTTTTCTTGCCTCCTCCCTCCCATATCATCTCACAAGGTTAACTATCTTAGTTTGGATTCCCACAGCAACAAACCCTGTGAGAAGAATTCAAATGCAAATAGTTTATTTGAGAGGTGAGATCAACAACCATCTATAAGGAAGTGGGAAATGAGGCAGAGAAGGGAAGGAGGATGGCAAAAGGTGCATTTCCAGCAGGTTGCACTCTGGGTAAGTGGAGCTTATTCCCATCAGAAATGCTCAGGAACAGTACAGAACAGACATGCACCTCAGAAGCATCCCATCTAAGAGGTGAGGGAGCTGAAGTATTTATACACTTGCTTGTGGAGGGCTTCTCCAGGGAGTGCTTATCCTGTCCAATTTCTGTCCTGTGCACAGGCAGACTGGGCTCTGATTTATTTCCACAAAGGACAAGGGACCACTGAAAGCAATAAGCTAAAAGATGTAGGTAGGGGCTGCAATTAGAACTTGGGCTAGCATGCCCAGAAATGATACAGGTGAGGGACTATGGGTGGGATACCAATTACATCTGCTGTGACTCCCAATATTCTCATCACTACCAAGCCTGGTTAGGGTTGCAGGCTTTGCTACCTTGGTTGGAGGAGGATAAGGTGACAAGTCTTAGGATATTGGAGATAAGTATGAACTCTTCCATCAACTCTTTCCTCTCTCAGCTCCTTTCCTCCACCAGGATCATCCCTACTGCTACCTTCATACACCCAGGGCTGCCTCATAGCTAAATCCCCAGCCTGAGTCTCAGTGCTTCTTCTCCCTCCCAGAGACCTAGTTTGATTCCCTCTCATCTCAATTCCTGGGAAGAATTATCCAGATAAGGCCTGAAACCTATTGTCCCAGGAATCATAAATGAACCTTCAATCATGATAGTTAAGGTCCAGAAGGGCTATAAATTACCCTAGTCCAAAGTCTTCTTACTTCAGATATGTGTGTGTGTGTGTGTGTGTGTGTATATATATATATATATACACACAGAGAGAGAGAGAGAGAGAGAGAGAGAGAGAGAGATAAAATGTAAAATGACTACATCATTTGAGAGTGCTCTACACCTGAGAATTTCATTAGAGAGTAGAGATGAAAACAGGAATACAATATACTCTCTGCTTTGAGAAACATTGCAAACTCAAATGACTTACTGAGGCCATGGGGATATCATAAAAGAGTGAAGTAGAGAAGTAAACAATAGAGAATAGAGAGGAGTCTCTTCATCTAAAGACTCATTACTGCTTAGTTCCAGCCAATTGTAATGTGGGGCTGTTGGTCCAGTATTTCCAGCTTTTAAAATGTTAAACAGGCCAGACAAAACTAGTCTGTGGGCTGATTCCCACCCAAGGGATGCCAATTGTAACATTTAAAAGTTTAAATGATCAAAGGCAAGAAGGATGGGAAGGGAGTAGAAATGGTACTCATTTTGTTCCCTTTATCCACTCTCTCTTTCTCTTCTTCTTCTTTTCATTTCTTATCAGTAAACACCCTTATAAATTCCCAAGAGGCAGTGTGTCCTGCAGTGGCTTAAGAAAGGGAAAAAGCAATGACGGGGAAAGTTCAAGGAAGAAGAAAGGGACCAATACACCAAGATTTCCGAAGAAACAAGGAACGCTGAAACCAAAATGTAGAAGGTAGGCAGGATACCCTAGCCCTACCTAGCTCGTTTTCTTGGTACTTACCATGTGCCACCAGCAGCCCAGGCTCCTCTTCAGCCCCTGTTCCAGGGACCAAGAAAGTCTCTTTTCCCCTTGCAGCTGAGGGAGGTAAAGCCCTAGCAACCCAAGTGGTAACTGTGGTTGCATTTTCCTGAGAGTGTCTTAAGCAATAATACTGTTAATTCTGTAGTCCTCATGCACATTCTTAACCAATAGACTTCACGTGATTTGATATCTTGAAACAACGTATTCTCAGGTCTCAAAGACCAATTTACCACTGTTCATAAGGATAGGCACATTAGGTTGTAAATGAAATAGAAAATACCTATACACGGTGGCATAGACAGTTGCATTTTTGGAAGGTGGTGGAGAGAAGTCAGGAAGGAGGTTGCAAGAATGTACGAACCTGAGGAATGAGCTAAAAATTTGATTACAATTGGAAATTGTTTCCTCAGATGACCCAGAGATACCTAATCAAGACTGAAAGTTTCTATGGCAAATGGAAAAACTGAGGAGAAGACAATATTGGGAACAGATGCATGGGTGATATTTGGCAAGCCGTGGGAGGGAGTAGGAAACAGCAGAGCTGAGTAAAAATTTCAGATTGCTGAAAACCAGGTTATTTTGTAGATCCCACTCAAGGAGTTTTAATAATTAAAACCTGGGAATTTCCTTTCTTTCTAATCACTGCCTAAACTGGTATGTCAAATATCTCCTCTGTTGAGATTAAGGTTCTTGAATCTTGGATAGATTCCATAACTATCTGAACACTTTTAATTAATAAATGCCTGTTTTTACAGTGTAAAATGCTAATCTCATGTACTAATTAAGGCTTTCCCTCCAGCAAAGCTTCTATGCCTGTGGCTCAGAGGAGAAGAACTGGGCAGAGAAGTCTGCTTTTTACAATTCCTTTCCCTCCCCAACACTGGAGTGAGACTGGGGCCTTGGCAGTCTGCTCTGGGACCTCTGCTCTTGCTTTTTCTAGGCTTCTACTGCTTTCTTTTGTCTTAATTAGGTATAATTAACTTGTAAAAGTTGTATATATTTTAAGGTGTACAGTGTGATGTTTTGCTATACATATATAGTGTGAAATGATTGCTGCAGTCAGCTAATTAACATATCAATATACTTAAGATCTACTCTCTTAGCACATGTCAAGTATACAGTACAGTATTAATAACTATGGTCAAGTTAAAAAAAAGAAAAAATAATAACTACAGTCACCATGTTGTACCTAGGTCTCCAAAATCTAGTCATCTTATAACTGTAATTTTGTACTCTGTGATCAGCATCTCCCTATTTCTCCCACTCCCTGACTCCTGGCAACCACCCTTCTATTCTCTGCTTCTATGAGTTCAACTGTTTAGAGTCCACATATAAGTAAGATCCTGCAGTATTTGTCTTTCTGTGTCTGGCTTATTTAACTTAGCATAATGTTGTCCAGGTTCCTCCATCTTATCACAACTGGCAGGATTTCCTTCATTTTCAAGGCTGAATAATATTCTACTACTACTACCACTACTACACACACACATATGTGTGTGTGTGTGTGTATATATATATACACCATAATTTCTTTATCCATTCATCTCTCAGTGGAAACAGATTGTTTCCATATTTGAATCAGTTATTTTATTTCTGGACTTTCTATGCTGCTTCATTTGTCTATGTGTCCATTCTTATGTCAGTTCCATACTGTTTTGCTTAATATAGCTTTGAAATATAACTTAAAATCAGGAAATTTGATGTCCCAGCTTTGTTCTTTTTGCTCAAAAATGCTTTTACTATTAGGGGTTTTTTGTAGTTCCACTGAATTTTAGAATTGCTTTTTTTGTTTATGTGAAAAATACTACTGGAATTTTGATAGGAATTGTACTGAATCTATAAATCATCTTAGGTGGTATGAGGATCTTAACAATATTGATTCTTTCAATCCACAAACACAGGATATCTTTCTATATGGTTTTTTCTCTTCTTCAGTTTCTTTTTTCAATGTCTCAGTGTTTTTATTATACAGATCTTTCATCTCCTTGTCTTATTTTACCCCTGAGTATTTTATCCTTTTGATGCAATTACAAACAAAGTTGGCCTTTTAATTTTTTTTTCTTGGATAGTTTGTTGTTAATGTATAGAAATTCAACTGATTTTTTTTTTAATGGCATCTCACTCTGTCACTTAGGCTGGGGTGCAGTGGTGCAATCTCAACTCGCTGTAACCTCCACCACCCAGGCTCAAGCAGTTCTCCTTTCCCAGCCTCCCAAGTAGCTGGGACTACAGGTGTGTGCCACCATGACTGGCTAATTTTCGTATTTTTAGTAGAGATAAAGTTTCACCATGTTGGTCAGGCTGGGCTCAAACTCCCGACCTCAGGTGATCCACCCACCTCAGCCTCCCAAAGCTCTGGGATTGCAGATGTGAGCCACTACGTCCAGCCCCAACTGGTTTTTGTGTGTTGATTTTGTATACTGAAACTGAATTTGCTTATTAGTCCTAACAGTTTCTTTGGTGTAGTCTTTACAGTTTTCTCTGTGTAAGAACATATCATCTGCAAACAGACAATTTTGTACTTCCTGCCAAATTTGGATAATTTTATTGTTTTGCCTTGTCTAACTGCTCTGGCTAGAATTTGCAGCATTTATGTAGTGTAAATCAATAAGGAAAGTGTAGTTTAAGTCCAATGTTTTCATATTGATTTTGGTCTGGGTGATCAATCTTGCTGAAAGTGAGGTACTAAAGTCCTCTATTATCATTGTATTGCTGTCAAGTTCTCCCTTTATATCTACTAATATTTGCATTATATATTAGGTACTCTATTGTTTGGTGCACATATGTTTATAATTGTATATTATTTTAATGAATTGACTCTTTTATTATTACATATGACTTTCTTTGTCTCTCTTTGCAGTTTTTGATGAAGTCTATTTTGCCTAAGTCTAGCTACTCCTGCTCTTTTTGGGTTTCCATTTGCATGGAATATTTTTTACATCCTTTGACTTTCAATCTGTGTGTGTCCTTAAAGCTAAATGAGCCTATTATAGGCAGCATATAGGTGGGTATTCTTCTTTTTAAAAAAAATCCATTATTCATTCAGCCATTCTATGTCTTTTGATTGGAGAATTTAACCAATTTACATTCCTGATCATTATTAATTTAGAAGGACTTATTATTGCCATTTTGTTAATTATTTTCTGACTATTTTTCAGATTCTTTGTTTCTTTGTTCTTTTCTTAGTTGTCTTCCTTTGTGATTTGATGATTTTTTGTGGTGATGTGTTTTGATTTCTTTACCTTTTGTGTATCTAGTATCGGTTTTTGCCTTGTGATTACTAAGAGATGTATATGTGATATCTGATAGTTATAACAGTCTGTTTTAAGTTGATAACAACTTAATTTTGGTAGCATATAAAAATTATGCTTTTAATTCCCTCCTCCATTTTGTTTTTGATGTCACATTTTACATCTTTTCACACTGTGTATCTATTAAAATTATTGTAGTTATACTTATTTTAATAGTTTTGTCTTTTAACCTTTAGACTACAAATGTAAGTGATTTATACATCACCATTACAGTATTAGAATATTCTGAATTTGTCTACATACTTACATTTATTAGTGAGTTTTGTGCTTTCATATGGTTTTATGTTAATGATTTGCATCATTTCATTTCAGCTTGAGGGATTCCCTTTAGTACTTCTTGTAAGGAAGGTCTAGGGATAATGAGCTCACTCAGCTTTTGTTCGTCTGGGCAAGTCTTTATCCTTCATTTATAAAGAAAATTTTGCCACATAAAGTATTCTTGGCTGGCAGTTTTTTTTTTCTTTCAGTGCATTGAAAATAATATCTCACTCTCTCCTGGCCTGCAAGGGTTTTGCTGAAAAGTACACTGATAGCCTCATAATGGTACACTTGCATGTGAGAACTTCTCTTGCTGCCTTCAAGATTCTCTCTCTGTCTCTGATTTTTGACAGTTTGATTATAGTATGTCTTTCTGAAGTCTTCTTTGGGTTAAACCTGGTTGGAGACTTTTGAGTTTCATGTATATATCTTTCCTCAGATTTGAAAAGTTTTCAGCTGTTATTTCTTGAAATAAACTTTCTGTACATTTCTCTCCTCTCCTAGTTCTGAAAATTCTATACTGTGAATGTTAGCACTTTTTATGGTGTCCTATAAAGAATTTCTTTATTCCTTTTCATTCTTTTTTTTTCTTTTTCTTTTCTGACTGGATATTTATAAATGCCCCATCATTGAGTTCACAGATTCTTTCCTCTGTTTATATTCTCTATTATACTTTTCATTTCAATCATCATATTTTTCAACTTCAGAATTATGTTTAGCTCTTTTTGATTACAGTCATATGCCACATACCAACATTTCAGTCAGTGATGAATTGTTTATAAAATGGCGGTCTCATAAGATTATAATGGAGTTGCCCTATACTAGTGTACCATTTTAAATATTTTACATCATATGTTTACTGTATCTTTTCTATGTTTAGACACATGATTTCTTACCATTGTGTTACAGATGACTACAGTATTTAGTAGCTTAGTAGCACTAGGCTATACCATATAACCTAGGTGTGTAGTGGGCTATACTACCTAGGTTTGTGTAAGTATATTCTATGATGTTTGCACAAATCATCTAATGACACATTTCTCAGAATGTATCCCTGTCACTAAGACTATACATTCATTCATTCATGCACACATACATTACATTCAAGACTGTATTTCTCTCTATTGAACTTCTCCTTCTGTTTATGTATTGTTTTCCTAATATCATTCCCATCTGTTCATGTATTATTTTCCTAATGTCATTAAGTTGCCTATTAGTGTTTTCTTGTAGCTCACTAAGCTTCCGTAAAACAAATATTTTTGAATTGTTTGTCAGGCAATTTGTAGGTATGCATTTCTTTGGGGTTGGTTACTAGAAAATTATTGTTCCTTTGGTAGTTACATATTTCCTTGGTTTTTCATGGTTATTCTTGCTTTACATAGGTATCTATGAATTTAATGGAGTTTTCACCTCTTTCAGACTTTATGGGCTAGTTTCAGTGGGCAAACACCTTCACCTCTAGTTTGGTGTGAAGGTGCTAGATGGATAGGGTGCAACAGTTCTGGCTCTGGTGAGGGTGCAGAGGCATAGCCTTCATGTGATTCCGTCAGCTGAGCTGGCATCAGCAGAAACTGTGGGAGTCCTTGGTGATCACGACTGAGGATATCCACAGTGGTGGTGAGGGCAGTTGGAATTTTCGGTGAAAAAGGCTACTGAGATTCTTTTGATCTCTACTTTTCCCACAGGGGAATTCATGGCCAAGGGGATCCTTCATGGTACCAAGTCTGGCTTGCACATATGCTCATGGTGAGGGTGGCACGGGTGTCTGATGTGCACTTTTATAGAGTAGCCACAGTGTCAGGGGCTGGAGCTTGTGTACATGTGGAGTGACAGTGGAGACTGGGGTTTGCAGCATGGTCACATGTAGGTCTACTGCTGCTCCAGGGATCAGGACACAGATAGACCAGCTGTAGTGATGGCTCTGGTGTCTAGAGTGCCAGTACTCTTGCAGCAGCCACAGAGGCAGGGTCTAAGACAGTTGTGTGCAGAGTGACATTGACTATGGGATCCAAGGTGTGGGTGGTGGCTTCCACATCTGAGGTACAGACCCTCTCAGGTGGCAGAGCCAGGGTCCAGAGTACAGATGCACACAGAGTGGCCTCAGCTATGAGCTCAAGGGATGGGCAAGCTTGCAGCAGTAGTGGCTCCAGTGTCTGGGGCAAAGGAACATGTGGTGTGACCACAGAGCAAGGATCTGGAGTGCAGATATGCATGGGGTGGCCACAGCTTAAGGATCTTTAGTACACACAGGATTGAGAAAGGCAGCATAGAGGCACAACAGTGACTCCTTCTTGGGGAGTGTAGCAAGCTCAGCAGCATCTCCCTATCTGGAGGTTACTTTCGTTGTGAAAGCTACTGGTGTCCTCTGCCAAGCAGGTTACAGGGGACAAGGGTAGAATCCATTGCATGACTGATACTGATAGCCCCCATTCTTCTTCTTTGAACCTAGCCATCTCCAGATGTCTCAAGGATGCCAGTCTCTCCAGCTATCCCTTCTGTGCAGTCGTTCTCCAGTTTTTGCTCCACTGTGTTGCTGCTGGTTTGTAATTGAAACCTGGATCCCTTCCAAGGATATTTTTGATTGTGAATAGTTGTCTACTTGTTTTTCTGTGGAGGGATAAAAGCTGGCATCTCCTTCTCTCCTATCTTGCTGATATCAGTCTCCTAGGCTTCAACTTCTCTGTTACGAAGTAGCAAAGTGGGGACAAATGAAAGGGACAGGACTCTCTTACTTACCTGGCAGCTGCTGTAATCCACTTTGGAATTATAGATTCTTCCCTGGATAACAGTGCTCACAGCCAATGCTGCTAGTGTGGCAGATGTCCCAGTATTGATCACCTGGAGGACACACATGTGCACTTTCCTGAAACACGTAAGACATATCCCTGCTATACAATTTTCTGCCCTAGGAAATGCAACCATGCTTCTTCTTCCTTTGTCTTCCTTAACTCTACCGCAGCTGACATGCTTCATATCCCCTGCTGCTGTGGTCCCCTCCTCTAATTGGCCACCCTTGGGACAAGAGCAAGGCCACTTTAGTCTAGTTTCTGTCAGTCCGAGTACTGCGTAAATGTATCTGGCCAGGGGAATGAGCAGGGCTCTGTCACTTAGCCCTTAAAATGAAAAACGCCAATCCTTATACTTGTCTGACCAAACAGGGGGAGCACAGGCTACCCATGCTGTCCTTGCAGTCACTTCTCTTCAAATACTTTTGCTTCTTTTCAGATAGGTGCAAGGACGATTGACAAATTCATCTCCTGAGGAGATATGCTGAGCTCCACTTCTTACATACATCTTTATCATCTATGAAATATTCTCTTGGAGCCTCTTCTTCACTTCTCCCATCAGGAAAAGAGAGAAAAGAGGCAGGCTCCTCCACAAAAGAAGAATAAAATATGGTAGAAGGCAGTGCAAAATATATTGGCAAGGAAAAAAAAGCATGTTTTCCAAAATGCAGCAACATGTGTCTCTTTAGCAAAAAAAAAGATTTCCCTACAAAGAAAGAAATTATAAAATCCTCTCCTTTAGTCTCTTCTGCCATAGCCCCTTGACTTTCTATCTATGTCCTTGTGTATTTTTATGCCTGTGCTTCAAATCTGTATTAATCAGCGCTCTCCAGAGGGACAGAACCAAACTCAGACACACACACACACACACACACACACACACACACACACACACACAGAGACAGAGAGAAAGAGAGAGGGGTGTGTGTGTGTGTGTGTGTGTGTGTGTGTGTGTGTGTGTGTCTGAGTTTATCAGGGAGAACTGGCTCACCTGATTATAATGATGAAGTCTCATAATAGGCTGTCTGCAAGCTGGGGGATGACGAAAAAAAAAAAAAAAAAAAAACCATAGTGTGGCTCTGTCCAAGTTGGAAAGCCTCAAAACCAGAGAAGCTGACAGTGCAGCCCCTAATCTGAGGTCAAAAGTCTGAGATCCCCCAGGAGGTGACTGGGGCAAGTCCCAGAATCCAAAGGCCAAAGATCCTGGAGTTTGATGTCCAGGGGCAGGAGGAGAAAAGACATCTCACTCCGGAAGAGATAGCGGAAAAGGAAGCTAAGCAAGCTGAATATCTCCCTTCTTTTACCTGCTTTGTTCTAGCTCACTGGCCCGATTGGATAATGCCTGCTCCCTGTCTGCTAACTCACATGCCAATCTCCTCTGTAAACACCCTCACAGACACACCCAGAAACAATGCTTCACCAGCCATCTAGACATCCCTCAGTCTAGTCACAATGACACCTAACATTAACCATCACATTCACATTTGAATAAAAACTTCCAGGCATTCTGGAGATAAGGCAATCCCCTACACAAATTCAGGATTTCCTCCAACTCATAGTATTTTGGCAACTTCACAGATGTAAAAGAGACCTTGCTACAGTTCGGCAATAGATTAAGAGAAACACTGCCTAATACTTGGTAGTCATGACTGGAAAAGCCAGGTGTGTGATACAGGGAAGCAACACAAAGGGAGTAGAACACTTAGTGTAGACTTCAGCATGGTAAATAGGTTCCTGACATGTCAGGCAGTTCCTAAGGTGGTTTCAGTTGAAGGAATTTAATAGGCTTTAAGGTGTCAAAATTTGAGTGTCCTTAGAATGTGAGAGAGGCATAATGGAAAGAATATTAGAACTGAAGACATAGAGGGTATGAATCTCCGCTCTGTGATTTACTCATTTTCAACTAAGGAAAACCAATTGAACTGAGTTTCTTCATTGACAAAATGGTATCTACACCACAGGGTTAATGTCAGTATTAGATGAGATGACAAAATAAAGTACCCAATAAAGTGGCCAGGACCAGCATGTGTGGGCACATATGTGTGCATAGTCTGAGTACTACACAAATGTGTCAGGCCAAGGAGATGAGCACGGCCTAAAAACCCACTCAAGTTCTGCTAGTTAAGGTCATTGGCCCAGCACAGGGTTACAGTGAACTAGAGGATGGGCCCGCCTGTTACAAAAACCCACCAAAACTTGCACCCAAGGGACACTATCTGCCACAGTTGGCATCTCTTTCTAATTTCCATAATGCCTGCAGTGCTCCAGTAGTCACTCAATGGATGAATAAACAGAATATAATGTCTCGTTGCCAGGATCTTGCTTAGGCTAATCTTTCTATAGACGGTAGCTTCTAATAAATCCAGATCACATTCCAAAAGAATGAACTGCACAACTCAAGGACCATCTGACAACTAGACCAGGGTTTCTCAAAATATGTCATTGTGCCTCTTTAACACATGACATGGATTTTATAACTATGATACTAAATCATAAGCAATAAAAGAAAAAAATAAGTAATTTGAACCTCGACAAAATAAAAAACTTTTGCACTTCAAAGGACATCTTCAAGAAAGTGGAAAGACAATCCATAGAATGGAAGAACAATTTTGAAAATTACCTATCTGATAAAACACTTGTATCCAGAATATATAAGGAAATCTACAATTGAATATTGAAAAGACAAATTATCACATTTTTAAATGGGCAAAAAAATTTGAAGAGGCATTTCCCCAAAAAGATATACAAATGACTACTAAGCACATGAAAAGTTGCCCAATATCACTAGCTATCTGGGAAATGCAGTTCAAAACCATAATGAGGCACAACTTCACAGCCACTAGGATGGCTAAAAATCAAAAGTCAGGTGATAACAAGTGTTGGTGAGAATGCGGGGAAATCAGAATCTTGACGCTCTTTTGGTAGCAATATAAAATGATGGAGCCACTTTGGAAAACAATCTAGGAATTCCTTGAAGAGTTCAACATAAAGTTATCACTGTACAGTTTTCACAGAGTGCACAACCTCTGTGCTTTGTACATTGCAACCCCAAGTACAGTCCCATTTCTCAGATGAGGACAGGAGGTCCCAAGAAGATTAGACCACACATATAGTAAACACTGGATCCAAGGTCCTACAAGGATTATAGAACCCAAAAAGAAAAATATACTGGTTTCATTATAAAATGAAATACAATAACATCTCAACCTTCTTAGGCAAAAGAATGCCTTAAGTATGACAATCAATCTTGATTAAAAATGAAGTTAGAAATTTGAACAAAAATAGAATTGGAGGCAATTCTCATGCAAAACATTGTTCAACATGCTCAGAGTAACAGGATATTGCCTTCAACCTAATAGCCAAAGCAAAAGGCTGTGCACAGGGATGGTTATAAGGCCCTTATGTGTGGGTCTATCATTTGCATGCATTAAGATGGAAATTGAGCATCCATATTTTACTTGCATGTGCCAGTAAAGTGATTGCACTTCCCAAGATCCCTTTGTACTCCTAATTACTTGATTTGTGAACCAAATGTGTGGTTTCAGGATGGAAATAGATACATAGTAACTCCATTTGGGAGGTCCAATTTTGACAGAAATGACTGAAGATTTTTTTTACGAAGAAAGATTAACTATAGGATTCAAATTTAGTTTACTTAAATCACTTGATATTTGGAGATCCATTTATTTGAAAGGTCAATTTTTATTTTCTGCCCTTAAAATTAGACTTTAATTGGGAGATGCAGTTGAGTACTGAAATAATTAATTTGTAGCTTAAGTACGCAAGTACAAAGTATAGTTTTTATCAGTAGGATATATCATATGAACCCTGCAGCCTTAACAAAAAAATAGCATCAACATTTTAAAGAATTACAACAAAGCCCTGAATTTATCTGCCGGCTGCTCTAAAACACGTGCACATAATACTAGCAATGGTGAAATCAGATTTTGCCTCCGCAGACCTAAGCAATACTTTTCTAAAAGCACAGTGGGATTCATAGTTTAATTTACAGGAGTTGTTTCCTACTTTGAAAAGTCCAATTCTTTTCCCTTTGTGCAGCGAAGTTCCACAGGAAATAGAATAGTTATAAAACATGCATTCTTCATTCGTTCAATTTTCCTACCCATATTTAATGCTGTATTACTGCAAACAGAACCCTACTGTATTACTATATCATATGTCACGATTAGTAGAGGTATTTTCAACTACTATTGCTTGAACATCAGCTTTGCATTTGAAGGCTGAGATGGTCTCTAGTTATTCCTAGGGCTGGAAGGGAAGCAGGAAGACTTCTACCCTAAGGCGATATGGGGCTAGGCTCACTTGGCTGCTAGTGGCTGGCATGGGGTTGTACCTTTAGCCATCTTAAAATAATGATTTTAGAATGATTTTTAACAAAAAATGCTGGGTATGGTTACATTTAAAAGTTTCTAGTTGTAGTTTTCAAATTTCAAATAAGGTAACTATCATTAGGTTTTTAAAAAGATGTTCTAGTGGTGTAAATACACAAGGTTGGCATTAATATCTGCCTTCTATTCTAGTGACACATCTAATTGTCACATTATTTCCCTGTTATCAAAACCAAGATATTTTATTTACAGGGAAGTGTTTGATCAAAATATACAAAGATGCTAAATTCTCACATGAGCTGTTTAAATGTCTCCCATTCACTCTCCAATGAAACAATAATGACAATAATAAAAATAATTATACTAATGGCCACCAATCGTTGAGCACCTATTACAGGCCAAGCATAATCTTCATAATATTGAAAAAAAGAGATATTATTTCAGCTTTATAGAAGAGAAACTTAAGCTCAGAGAAGACGGAAACTGTCTCAAGCAGCTAAGACAGGATTCATTTCTGCTATTCCCATGTAGCATATACCATATACATCTATATACTCATACATTTCCATGATTTTTGGAGGAGATAAAAGAAAGAAGTTGGGGAGCAGGGAGAGCAGGAGTGAGATTATAACAAGCAAGCTTATATATATCTTGTGAAAGCACAATAATGTGGATTTATTGTGATATATTTTGTTCTTCTCAGACCTGAGATGCCCTCTGGTTCAAGCGTTACTTACTCTGTGAAAAAGTTGCAACTGAATTCCCAAAGAGCCAGTATATTGTAACTTTCCCAGAGAATTGTTACTGTTTCTATAGGGTGTCACGTATTTATTTTTTCTTCTTTGCTAAACTGAAGTTGAACAGAACACAGAGGCTCTGCTCCCACCCCTCTTTCCAAAGGGGAGGGAGAGTGTGTGACAAAATTACTTATCACATTTAAGTGGCTTCAAACTTAGTTAAGTGCTCTGTAAGTCCTTCCCATCCCGGACATTCTGATAAACTGTTCTGGGGACATAGTATTTTGATTTTGATAATTTGGCTGCTACCTCATTCAGTGTTACGCAAGAACATGGAAAAATCAATTGATGTTTTTGTTCCATTGCTCTTCCTCAATTAAATGCTTCTTTTCACCATTTTTTTTTTCCTTTTTCTCCACCACACTTTAAAGTAATACAACACGATAGCTTCAGCCTTGGTATTAGTCCTCACAGATAGAAATGTTCTTGAAATAAGCTCAGTAGAACTTTTTGTAATACTTTACCCATGTTTGCAGACTCCTATCAGTCCCTGAGGTAGTCATAATAAACATGAACTGAAACTCCAAAATCTTCAGGAAATTCTAGCCTTTACAAAAAAGAAAACTATCTTTGAGGTTTCTACAAAGTTAATGCAATGTTTACAAATTGAGTCAATAATGTATAAAAGTAAAACCAGGGATTGCCTAAGAAGATAACTAAGAGACCTCAGTTTATTTGTTACTAAAAAGTATAGACCTAACATTTACCAACAAAAGTAACACGGTGATTTTTACAAGAATAGGATTCCTTATGGGAAAAAATGAGCATTAAAAGTTTTCATATTTCAAATGCTCCATTTTCTTAAAGAGAAAGGGATATAGAAAAGTAGCTTTATGACATTTTCATACAAGTATAAAGTGTGTAAAGCATGTTTCATAAGCATATTTAGTAAAATAGCTTTGAGGTGGTCTTGTTATCATGTAAAATTTAGCTTGCCACAAAAGTTTAGTCCCGATCCAAATTATTTTCATTGTACCAGTACACCACTTAGAGATACCAGGCACTTAGAGTCCTAGGTCACACATTGTGACCTGGAGTGTGTATTGCAGCTAAACTTCTCAAGTTCATCTACTTTTGTTATCTCATGGCCACAAAGCACAATGAATTTTATGTTCAAATATTTCTGGAAATTGTAATAGCCTAATGAACTCCCAAATAACCCTTTTCACTTTCCAGAAATTTCCAACTCAATCACTGATGATTCTTCTTATAACACTTTGGCCTAAAAAGTACATATCCAGTGGTTTCTCTCTGTCTTTGATAACATTTCGCTTCTTGAGACCATCTGTGTATGTTGCTTCTAAGACCTGTAAAACTTCTTTCTCTGCTTCCTAGCCTTTGTCTATCTAGACAAAAAGCTGGCCAAAATTTCAAACCTTGGATTAAGTTTGTACTATTCAATGACATTTTTCTGAAGGCTTCCAGAAGAATTAGTTACTGTAATTTGTATGTACTTCCATTATTACATTTATCCCAGCAGGCTAAAATTTACAGAATACACGACACTTCAAAAGCAAGGGCCAGGAGGGATTTGTTTTCTTTTGTTTTAGTACTTGTATCCCAAGTTTCTGGAGCAGGGCTTGACACACAAATATCCTGAAAAATTGGTGAAAAAATGAATAGTGAGAAAGAACACATATGGTTTCTATTTCAGAGATACTTTGATTCCCTCTCAGCCCTGAAAATGAGGTTAAAATTGTTAGTGCACCTATCTTCACCTCATTGAAAAATTATTCCTGGATAGATAAGGGTTGAATTAGCAGCAGGCTGCCCAGGTTCAAAACATGGCTTTACCATTTTAGTAGCTGAATACACTTAGAAAAGCTACTTAATTTCACCTTTTCTCAGAAAAGAAGTCCTCAGTCTACTCATTTGTCGAATAGGGATTGTAACACTACTTACGTCATAGAGTTGTTGTGAGAATTGATGGATATAATATAGACACAGGCCTTTGCCCAAAGCCCAGCACAGGGTAACTGCTCACTTAAATAACCAATTATCAGGTTAGTGTCTACTGATGTGTATTCATTTTTAAAAGCAGAAAAAAAAAATTCTCTGTGGCTTTAAAAAAAAAAAGCTTTATTGAGATATAAGTATTAATATATCAATAATTATGATTACCATATTATAATTTTTAATCATGATAAATAGGGATTCAGAGTTTTCTGGAGATTGATGGTGGTAATGGTTGCACAACAATGTGAGTGTACTTAATGCCACTCAACTGTACCCTCAAAACGGGTTAAAATGGTAATTTTATGATATGTATATTTTACCACAATTTAAATACATTTATTTATTTATTTATTTATTTATTTATTTATTTATTTTCAGAGAGAATTTCACTTTTGTTACCCAGGCTGGAGCACAGTGGTGTGATCTTGGCTCACTGCAACCTCTGCTTTCCAGGTTCAAGCAATTCTCTTGCCTCAACCTCTGAGTAGCTGGGATTACAGGCGTGCACCACCATGCCTGGGTAATTTTTGTATTTGTAGTAGAGATGGGATTTTGCCACGTTGCCAGGCTGGTCTCAAACTCCTGACCTCAGATGATCCACCCACCTCGGCCTCCCAAATTGCTGGGATTACATGCGTGAGCCACCATTACCAGCTAAAAAATATTTTTAAGTGACATAGAATAAACTTCACATATTCAAAGTATACATTTTTGACAACTATTGACATATGTATATACTAATGACACCATAACCACAGTAAAAATAATAAATATATCTATCTATTCATTGTGTCCCTTTGTAATCACTACCTCCCAGCACCTCTACCCCCACCTTCAGGCACCCAGTGATCTTCTGTCACTTTAGATTAGTGTACATTTTCTAGAATTTTATATAAACGGAATCAGTCTGTACTGTTTTGCTACTTTCTCTAAGATTTATCCATGCTATTGTATCAACAGATCATTCCTTTTTATTGGTGTAGTATTCCATTGCATAGATGATATCACAGTGTGTTTATCCACTCACTTATTCATGGATATTTGGGTTATTTCCAGGTTTTTTGGCCATTGCAAATAAAGATGCTATGAACATTTGTGTACGTCTTTCTATGGACATAGGCTTTCATTCTCTTGAGTAAATAACTAGGAGTGCAATAACCAGGTCTTATGGTAGGTATATGTTTAAGAAACTGGTAAACTTTTCCAAAGTCATTGTGCTCTTTACAGAACTAACAGCAGAGCATGAAAGTTGGTTCCTCCACAACCTAGACAGTTGGCACCATGGCCTGAAAACTCTCTCTAGGCAGTAAACTGGGACAATGATAAAGATCACATTGTTTATTTCCTACCTCTCACTGTCATCCAGTGACATTTCTTACCTGACATCCAGTTATGTGAAAGCCATTGTTTAACATATTTCGTCCAATATTTTGGTTGTTTCTGGCAGGAAGACAGATCCAAGCCCTTTTATTTCATCTTGATCAGAATTATGTTCTCATTCTTATAGTGTGAATAGTTTAATTTTTTATGCACACCAAGAAAGGTGTGACCATCTTTTCAGTCATACATCATGCAACCTTATATTTCAGTTTACAGTTGGCACCAAATAGTCTACAATTCATTTTGTGTTGCATTTAGGTATTGAATCTTTATTATGAAGTAAGTTGAACTTAAGCAAATGCAATTTCTCATCTACTAATTTGGGGAAAAGAGAAGAAAAGAGGATATATCACTCTTTCCTGGCCAGTTAGTTGATTTTATATTATTTGGATTAGCAACAGAAATGACAGTGGAATATAGAGTTGTTCAGTGCGAAATTCAGTAAACTGTAAGAACATAATCCATGAAAGTAGTTGTTGATTCAGTTTAGGTACATTATTAGAAACGCAGTTACATATCAGCTGAGCTGCAAGAGATTCTTGTAAAGAATTTTCATTTTATTTTACTTTGTGTCTCATGTGGTTCGTCAAGAAACTCTCTAATTAAATAGGGTCTGTAAAGGACCTGCTTGCCCTAAGCACCCTGGTGGATCATTAACAGATACCCTGTTATGCTTTGCAGCTTATCTGGTGTCAACAGAGCACTTTATCTGGTTAAGAGTATATTTCCTGGCTTTGGGGAATTACTGAAAGCTCATGTAGCCCTCCAAAAACTCCCTCAAAAAAGTCATCTCCTGAGACACTCTGATCTGAGCCATTGGCTGTCATTTTCTAGGAAGTCAGAGGAGAGCTAATGGGCTTGTGGCTACGAGTGTTATAATTAACGTACATTTGGCCCGGCACAGCAACTCATGCCTTTATCATAGTGCTTTAGGAGGCAGAGGTGGGAATATCACTTGAGCCCAGGAGTTTGAGACCAGCCTGAGCAACAAAGAGAGACCCTGTCTTGACAAATAGCTTTAAAAAATTAAAAATTAGTCATGTATGGTGGCATGCACCTGCAGTCCCATCTACTTGGGAGGTTGAGGTGGGAAGATCTCTTGAGTTCAGAAGTTCGAAGTGGCACTGAACCATGATCACACCACGGCACTCCAGCCCAGGGGACAGAGTGAGACCATATCTCTAAAAAATGTTTTTAAAATAATAAAAAACAAATGTACATTTTAGTATCCATTTTCCTGAGGTTATCCTTCCATCTTTATATTGCTTCAAACAAAAGCCAATTCAGATGAGAAAATTATTCTAGCCTTTGGGTGAAGCAATTGACATGCATACATCTGAGGTAGTGGGGATGGAAAGTGGCCAACCTTCTTGGGAAGTGAAATGGTTCCCAGAGGTTATGCAATCTCTGGGGGAGCCCGTCCCAGGTGGTGAGTGGCTGGAGGCAAAGAAGAGGCCTTCAGTCCAAGGTGTTCATTTATAATAAATTCCTCTCATGCTGGTTCAGACTGGGGATGGGATTGAGGAAGTGAAATACCCTTACTGTGCATAAAAGGCCTATAAATAAATGCACCCACTTTTTAAAAGCTTTAAATATAACTTTCTCAATGCCAAAGGCCCTAAAGTGAGGCAAAACAAAAGCAACAGTAAAAAGGGAAGAGAGAGAAGAGAAAGCCCAAGTGTTAAAGGCCAAAGTCTTTTAAAAATACAAGATCAGTGCTATGTCATACATTATTGAAAAATCAATTTTAACACAAAAGTATCTCTGGCCACAGAAATAACTTGCATCTTAAAATAAAAGTCAATTCATAGAACAGGAACTAGAGCCAAGTGAATGAAAACACCTTACTAGCTCACTTAGGCACTTGAGGTTGAAATAATATAAGGTGATTACCATCTCTCACTCTTCTCAATTTATAATGCTGGCTGGCTGGGTGGCTGGAGTCAAGACGGAGAAAACGTATCTCCTCTACATACAGCAGATGGGCTTCCCCAAACTTTGCTTCTGAAGATTGTTTTGTCAAGTTGAAATTAAATTAACCTAATCGCTTTCCCGCTAAAGTTTGTAAAGAGTGTAAGCAGATGTGAATTGCCATGAGGGATAAGCATGTGGTGGACAACAGTAAGAACATACTTTGGGGTGAATGAACAAGTTGGATATAACCATTGCTATGACACTGTTTAGCAATTTGCTCTCCAGATTGGAGGTGAAGGATCCCTGATTTATTGTAGTCCCCACTATCCACATTTTCACTTTCTGTGGTTTCAGTTTCTTGTGGTCAGCTGTAGTCTGAAAGTATTAAATGGAAAAAGCCAGAAAGAAACAATTTGTAAGTTTTAAGCTGCAGTCATTCTGAGTTGCATGATGAAATCTCTTGCTGTCCTACCTGGGACATGAATCATCCCTTTGCCCAGAATATGCACACTGCATATACTACCTGCCTGTTAGTCACTTAGTAGCCATCTTTGTTATCAGAGCAAAAAAACAAGCTACATATAGGGTTAGGAACTATCCACAGTTTCGGGCATCTACCAGGAGTCTTGGAACGTATCCCTTAAGAATAAGGGGGGACTATTTTGAGTGTTTGCCAATTACCGTGGTTTAAATACTACCAACAGGCCAATTTCAAGTTACCAATGTGATGTCACTGAATGCATATTTGGGAAGAGATGTACACAATTGACTCTATACTGATGGTACAAGCTGAGTCCAGCTCATCAGTGAATACAACTGAACCACTTTGAATCACGTATAAATTTTCTGCAGGTGATATGGCTTCCCTGTCCAAAATCTTCATCTAAAAATGCTTGATTTCCTATTGTCCCGCAATTGCCTAAATGCTACCTTGTTTTTCATAGCTCTCCTCTGATGCCCTGCTCTATATCCTAGGTGGAATCCCAAACCTTCCAACTTTTTAATCTTTGTATGTCATCCTGTTGAAAACAATCATTTAAAAATGTATAATGAGAAACTCATTTCAGTACGTACACTTTTCAAAAAGAAAATAATATAATAATGAAAAGACACATTATCAATGATGTCACTCTTTAGTGACAAATTATTTGATGCCTGGCTTCCTAGAATTTTTTACTTATATATTTTCATATATATGTATATTACATATATACTGTTATATATACTGTGTATATAAATGTATATATGTAATACACATATGAAAATATGTAAATATAAATATCAATTTATATATGAAAATATGTAAATAATTTATATGCTTTATGCATATAAAAGTGCAAAAAATAAAAAACTATGTCATATATAATATTTTGTGACCCATTTTTAGCTTAAAGATACTACAGCTTTGTAAAAGTCATAATAGAGGTACATAGAATTAAAAAGGGAATAAATACAGTAGAAAACATAGAATCCAAAGTAGTTTTTTACAGCAGTAATTCTATCAACTATGTCTTGGACAAAGAATTTTCTGATCCAATAAACATTAAATATGAATTATGTTTTGAAAACTAAATATACATTAGTATCTTAAAGACTCAATTAGAAAAATTAGAAAAGATCTGTGCGTGTGTGTGTGTGTGTAAAGCATAAGTTTCACAGAAAACGTTTAAACATTTTTATTAAGCTTCAGTTTGGATGTACGATGACTTACTTATCCAGTCCTGTGCTATTGATTGCTTAGGTAGTTTCAGTGAGATCCACCAAAACCAAAGCTGTGAGGAACATCTCCATAGCAAGCTGGCAAAGTATGTATATTTTACATTTCCCTGCAGAAATTTACTGATTAGGGCAACCACCTAACTGTGCCCTCGGAAATATTACACAGAGTATAATTGTTAGTCTATAGCAGTCAAGTGATAAATGTTTGTTCTCCTTTTAGTAAGCATTTCTTTGATTACCAGGCTTCTACTCTCTTCAGGCTCAACTGGAAAGAACTTTATTTGTTACATGTTATTGTTTGGGTTTGGTTTCTTGATCTGTTTTTATGTGTTTATGCATGTATTGTCCATTATCATTGTTACTGCCAGCATCTGTTAAGTGGGAATAGAAACCTGCTAGTCACATTACTAGAAATGTGGATCACTGATATGGAGATAGTTAGAGTAAAGAACTTACAGTTATAGGAAAGAACCAAAGACAAAAATGACTGTATTTGTGCCCTCTGCTTTCAAACATAATAGTATCTCAAAGAAATTTAAAGAGAATACTCTGTTTACACTTTCTATTTTCCTTCGATTTAAAATCTTTTCTTCAGGGCTGAGTGTGGTGGCTCACACCTGTAATCCCAGCACTTTGGGAGGCTGAGGAGGGCAGATCACTTGAGGTCAAGAGTTCAAGACCAGCCAGGCCAACATGGTGAAACCCTGTCTCTACTAAAATTACAAAAATTAGGTGGGCATGGTGGTGGGCGCCTGTAGTCCTAGTTCCTCAGGAGGATGAGACAGGAAAATCCTTGGTATCACATTACCAGCAATCTTATGGAAACTTCTGATAATAATCAAAAAAATCAAGGACAACTTCATGATAGACATTCTATCAACTAATAAAGTATGTAATAACATGACTCAACAATTTTGAAAGGATTTATATTTAGTCACAGTGGTTTTATGTATACATATTTATTTCTAAGCAGTCTCATGTTTCTGTTTTCAAATGATATGCTCAATAGTTTTTCTTCAACCTCTAGACAACTTCTCCGGTGCAGCATCTCTAAGTTTAAACAATGGGTACAATCACTAATCTAAAATAACTATAACATACCATTTTCTTTATATTTCCAGACTCAAGGATACTAAAAGACCAGAGAGTCTCTCAGTTGAACACACATACATGTATACAATAATTCTACCCAAGAATGTTTTATTTTGTTTAACCTAGGATTGCCCAAACTTAACTTCTTGATAGTAAGCTCTTTGAGGGCATGGACAGTGTATACATAGCAGCTATCAAAATACCTGGCACATATAAGTGGTCACTAAATATCAGCTGAATGAATCAATGAATGAATGAGTGAATGAATGAAGGTTGTGAAACCAACAACTAAATACATTTGGTGCTCCACATAGAATATATTCATGAAAATGTAATTCCAAAGTGAAATTTGTTTTGACACCTGCAACCACCCAATAAAATTAAGAATATCCTCTGTAGCCTTCCAAGTCTGTCTCACTCTAAGACTTTTTCCTTTATTAGTCTAGTTGTCATTAATCTTCTTTTCCTATGAAATTTTATAGCACTTTTAGTCTCTATCACATGAGTTACACTAAGTATACTGCCTTGTATAATCCACCACGGCATGTTTAATTTATGAGTATTTAGCTTCTGGTTATGCACATTTCTTATGAATTATAAACAATAATAACAAGCATCAGCATGTAAATAATTCTTTCATTATTAATAATGTTGATATTGATTAATAATCATATGGCCCTTTATATTGATCAGGTTCATTTAAAACTATTGTTTCATTTGGTTTTATAATAGCTGTATAAGGGATATTGACACAATTATCCCCATTTTATAGATGGAGAAACTAAGAACCAAAGGGGTTAAGTAACATTCCAGTGATTAGATATAATCATTAAATGATGGACAAAACTTCAGCATTTATGATATCCACAGCCCAGCCCTTTTTCTTGCTTCCCAGGGCTGCTTTCTGCCTTGTTCCAGGGAAGCATTGCTCTGGCGTTCAGAACCCATCCAGTGCTCCAGTCCTCCTGCCCTGTACAACTTCTTTTCCAGATTCTGGTTTCTAATCAATTAGCGGTTCAAGAAATTGAAAGGAAGGAGAGAAAGAAAGAGGAAATAGAAAGATATCCAAGGGAAGTAAAGAGAAGTGGAAGATGGTAAGAAATAGAGACCCAGACTGGAGGGCTCTAGGCCTATCTGGCCAGCAGATGTGTTTTATTTGGCCAACACAGAGTGTTTTCTTTTTCAGTGAACTCATTGCCAACTTTTAAAATGGCAAATGTTCTCATCTATATTTCTGGCTTTTCTTGAAAATATGAGAAAAGTGGCAACATTAGGCTCAAATTTCTGCATGGCACCCATTGGTTACAGCTCAGCAGTAGCTACTCTCTTAAGACAGAGTGTGTGCCTTCTAGTGTACCCCGGTCCTAACCCTCTCTCTTACTTAATTTCAGGTTAGCTTCACTCTTCCAGCCCCTTCAGGAATTTGCAGCTGTTTCTTCTGCATAAGGAAGTAAGATGGGCTTTATTTTACAGCCATCTCTGACTTTCTATAGAGATCTTCAACTCTAGCAGGTAAATTTTAAGTATGTACATCTTAATCAGAGGTTGCCTAAAAGTCAAACTCAGCTGAGTGTGGTGGCTCACGCCTATAATCCCAGAACTTTGGGAGGCCAAGGTGGGCAGATCACATGAGACCAGGAGTTTGAGACCAGCCTGACCAACATGGCGAAACCCCATCTCTGCTAAAAATACAAAAAAAAAAAAAAAAAAAAAAGTCAGGCATGGTGGCAGGCACCTGTAATCCCAGCTACTCAGGAGGCTGAGGCAGCAGAACTGCTTGAACCCATGAGGCGGAGGCTGCAGTGAGCCAAGATCGCACCATTGTACTTCAGCCTGGGCAACAAGAGTGAAACTCTATTTGAAAAAATGAAAAAGTCAAACTCTTAGATGAATAAATTAATTCATTGAAGACATCTTTATATATCGCATGCCTACTCTGCACCTCGCATTGTTTGGGAATTAATCTCATTATTTTAGAATTGCATCTCAAATTTTCCCCTAATATGACTATTAAAGGGAAAAATAATGACTTCAAACAATTGATATTTGATAAAGAGTAAGTCTTATGACTAAAATACAAATGCTTTTAATTAGGCTCATTCAGGATCAAATTTAACAACGTATGACTTTGGCTGTGGTTATCAAATCCAAACATAGCTTTAAGGATTCCAAAATGATGAAGTAACATCGTAGTAGATCAAAGTGCTCAAAACAATTGATTTAGATGTCTTAAAGATTTGAGGTCTTGTTTTCTCAATTGTGTTACATATAAGAAAAACAATACAATTTTAACATTATATTTTGCTTAAGAAGCCAGACAGACCTTGGTTTGAAGGAAACAGATGACTCAAAGTTTATTCTTTATTATTATTATTATTATTTTGAAACAGAGTTTCACTCTTGTGGCCCAGGCTGGAGCGCAATGGCACGATCTTGGCTCACTGCAACCTCCGCTTCCTGGGTTCAAGCAATTCTCCTGCCTCAGCCTCCAAATTGCTGGGATTACAGGCTACAGGCATGCACCACCACACCTGGCTAGTTTTGTATTTTTAGTAGAGATGGGGTTTCTCCATGTTGGTCAGGCTGGTCTCGAACTCCCGACCTCAGGTGTTCCACCTGCCTCCACCTGCCAAAGTGCTGGGATTATAGGTGTCAGCCACCACGCCCGTTCTCAAAGTTTACCCTTTAATGCCTTTACTTGTTACCCAGAACTTAAGGATAAACTAAATTTTATCATCATCCCTAGGCATCTCTTCAAAAATGCTATTACAATCCCCATAGGAACTCTATTGAATTTTATTAATCCCATATGGCTGTGCTTCTAATTTCTGATTCATTACAGTAAAGGTAAGGCAAGAATTACAGTAAATAAAAGAAGACCATCAACAGGGTTTTACATGATTGGCTACCATGTACTACGGTGTGAATCTATGTGTCCCTCTAAAATGTATTTGTTGGAACTTAAGCCTGAAGATTAAGAGGTAGGGTGCTTGGGAGGTGATTAGGCCATGAGAGCTCTGTCCTCATGAATGGTATTAGCAATCCTATAAAAGGGCTAAAGGGAACTAGTTAGGCCCTTCTGCCTTTCCATCATGTGAAGACACTGTTTGTCACCACCAGTGGAGGTAGCAACGAGGTGCCATCTTAGAAGCGGAAACAAGCCCTGATCAAACACTGAACCTACAGGTGCCTTCATCTTGGACTTTCAGCCTCCAGATTTGTGAGAAATACATTTCTTGCTTTCAAAACTAATTACTTAGTCTGTGGTATTTTGTTACAGCAGCAGGGACAGACTAAGATACCATGTGTATTAGTATCCTGTGGCTGCCATAACAAATTACTACAAACTTGGTAGTTTAAACAACAAAATTCATTCTCTCATGGATATGAACTAGAGGCCTGAAATTAAGGTGTTGGTAGGGCTGCTCCCCCTCCAAAAGCTCTAAGACAAGCTCTTCCAGCTTCAGAGGGCTCCAGGGGCTTCTTGGTTTGTGGCTGCATAATTCGAATCTCTGCTTCTGTTTTCACATGGCCTTCTCTGTGTCTTGTCTTCTTTTCTGTCTCTTATAAGGACACATCATAGGATTTAGGGTCCACCTAGGTAATCTAGGATGATCTCATCTTAAGATCCTCAATTAGATTTGCAAAGATACATTTTTTTTTTTTCCAAATAAGGTCATTTTCCCAGGTTCTGCGCATTAACACATGGGCATATTTTTTTTGAAGGGTGGGCACCATCCAGCCGACTACACCATGATTCTTTATTTGACTTCTTGATATATCTGTTAGAAACATTTATACAGTGCAGGTGTACTATTTATACTGTACTTATGATTAATTCTATACAAGGTTTAGCATCAAGTCCCTGGTCAACAACACAAACCTCAATTCTGCCATTATATCTATAGGAAAATTCTATTTGATTTATGATATGCCTGCTTATCTGTTTCCCATGAATGTTTACATGTTCATCTTGCCAAATTATATTGTAATCTCTCAGAATCCAAGAACTGTGCCTTATCTTTATTTCCATTTTCTACTCAACACCTAAGACAACTAATACATATGAATAGACATTTATTGCATGTTTATTTATTGGCACATTGACTTTGAAATTCATGTTTGCCCATGATCTCTGTAGGAACTCTGAGTGTGAAATGTATTGGAGGAACAGGAGTGGCTTTTGAATGACAGTATATATTCCTTCAGTGGGAGTGGGTAGAAGCATAAATAAAGCTAACTATAGGGTTGTAATTTCTCCGTGTTTCCTCTGATAGTTTTTCTTTTTGGCTGTTTGAATTGAGCTATATGCCCTCTTCTAGATGGTATGAGCGAGAAGAGCAAGTCTATAAAACCTGTTCATGAGCAGAAGGACAAGACTATTACTTCGAAATCTTGACATAATCTTTTAAGTGGTTTCATTAGGACTGAGGCTCCACAGAATTGCCACTGGGAAATGTGTCTCTGGAACTCAGGGAGATTGTATTAATACCTTAGAACTGTTTTTGAGAGTGTTTATTTATTTATGGAAAGAAAGAAGAAAGGAAGATGGGGCCAGGGAGACAACTTTAATTTGAATATATATTAGGATGAATAAAATAATTATTTCTAGGTTCAGAAAACGTCCACATTTTTTTTGAGATACTGTAAGAGATGTCAGAGAAAGAGAAACAAAAGTCTGTAGAGAAGTGAAGAAATTTTACACTAGGTTAATGGTTGTAGGAAATATAAATTAAAATACCCTGAGCTGGCTTGGAGGTACTTAGCGAAAAAAAAAGAAAAAAGACTAATGAAAAGAAAAAAAAAAGGTTTTTTAGGAAAGGCTGGAGACATATAGAGCCTCAGTGATGCAATTACAATATGAAGAGCTGGCTGCCGTGGGACTGCTGGAAGGAATCATTAGCTCTGGTTAAACGAGTAAGTTTCTGCTGCAAAAATGGTAACGAACCTTAGAGGCATCAGAAGCTGGGCTAGAGGTTTGTAGCAATCCTCTTGATGTTTCATTAATTAGCTAAGACCACCATTTTCTAAGTTTCCTTGAACCTCAACAGGCAGAACTTATGGATATTTTTCTGCTAGGTAGAGAAAAAAATAACTAGTGTAATCCTGTCCTTCTGTTCATTTTAAGTAGCCGTCGCTTAAATTTCCTTAAGCTCAGTGAAAACATTATCCAGGCAAAGATTCCACTTCACACTGAAGTAACTTTACTCGTCCAAAGCTCTAGATTAGTAATCTATAATGGTTTCTCTTAAAAAAACAAGGAAAATTGTAAAATGCAGATAGATCCTTTGGTGAGGAACTGGAAAAAAGCTTGGGCGCTATAGTCTGTTCAGCTTAGGAGACATGTGAACTCTACCATCCTTTTTCTGTCTGTCTAGCCAAGGCGTCTCCGAATGCTCAAGGATTGTTTTCAAACCAAATTGATAAGAGACTAAAAAGACTTAGTCTGAGTATGCTGGACTTTATCTTTTTTCTTAAAACGCCAACTACGCTGGCAATGCAAAGCAAATAGGTAAAAATTAAATCAAACATGGTTCAAATACACATATTTTCTCTTACCAAGATAAGTATTCCTATAATTTTTAGAAAGCAAAAGCAATGACAAGGTTGAGATAGGCGTGTCAGATGGAGAAAGGAGAAACTGAGTAGAAGCCATCAGCCACAGAGAACAAAGCGCCCTCTTGTTCCGGTGGGGAACACACTGCCTAGGAATGTATCCACTAGGTGGCGTTTCATCTCCAGGACAGGACAGAATTTGTCCTGTCGTTCAAAAACCAATCTGCTAAGCATTTTGGGTGGTCTTAGAAAGGTAAATACATTTGTTTTAAAATTGTTTTTATCTGAAAATCACAGTTTTGAATAGTAGTGAGGACAATCAAGATTTCCCATTTAGTGTGAAAATTGGGTGCCATCATTTTGGAAGATTTCATACTCAAGTATTCTGAGCATTTATCAGTATAAAAGAATTTTGGAGCTGAATGGTCCTCTTAGAGATCACCTCACCGGTCATCCCTGTTTCGTAGATTAAAATACTGAGAACCAGGCATAACTTATCACTTGCCTAACATTGTAGTACTGGGTGATGATAGAACAAGGATCAATTTCCTACAGGCAGACCAGACTCCATGTCACCTGAGCCATCCTGATCCAGGTTAAAAGCTTTCATCCATAAATGTGCATTATATGCACAGTGAGTTCTAGGCACAAAGCTGCTTGCTGGGAATGCAGAAATAGAACCTGTCTAGAATCAACCCTCCAAGTATAATTGGAGAAAAAAAAAAAAAAAAGCTAACAGGCAATAACAAAACAGATAGTGCATTAAATAATGACCATGATGATGTCTTCCTGGTGCCCAGGGTAGAATGTATCCTGTGAGGAGGCAGAGGCAGGCTCTGAGAAAGGTGAGACAAGTTTGAATGAATGTTTGGGAGAGGAGATGAGTTCACAAATTTTGCTTCCAGACCGGAATATTTGCCTGTTTTCTCAGACAGGGAAATGGCTTTTCGGATCACAAAGCAAAGCCCCTGGGTGGGTCTCAGAGCATAGCAGTGTAATATCATCGTGAAGCAAGGCATGACTAGGGCCACGTTGAGTCAGCTGCTGACGATTTTCATGATCTCTAGCTCATATCTGGAAATGTTGTACTCAAACGGAATAGAAATCTTGGCTTATTGTGGGTTTTAATTTACCAAGACTGTTCCAATGAGTCTGGTATATGCTACTTATATGGGATACTAATTTTTGAAGATATGATTTACAACGTTCTTTTTATTCTTCAAAACCATTATGAGCTATTTTTCATGAACAACTCAATATGTCATGAACCTTGGGAAGGGTTTGTGGGTTGCTGACATTATTCTATTTCTTCATCCATGTTATCGTTCCACGGAATTTTGTTTCATGATAATTTACTGTCTATGTTTTATACTTCTTTCATGTGTATTATGTTTCAGAGTCTTTTAAAGAGTTTTTAAAAATGTTATGATCTGTGTTTTTGAATTTGAGAGGCTCTCCTAGAAACACAGTAGGCTGGGCATGATGCCTTACACCTGTAATCCCAGCACTTTGTGAGGCCAAAGTGGGAGGATTGCTTGAGCCCAGGAGTTTGAGACTAGTCTGGGCAATATAGTAGGACCCTGTCTACAAAAGCTACAAAAATTAGCCTGGCGTGGTGGCTCACATCTGTGGTTCCAGCTGCTGAAGAGGATGAAGTGGGGGGATCTCTTGAGCCTGTGAGGTGGAGGCTGTAGTGAGCAGTGATTGCACAACTGCACTTCCATGTGAGTGACAGAGAGAGACCCTGTCTCCAAAAACAAGAAAGAAAAGAAAAGGAAAAGGAAAAGAAAAGAAACATAGTGAAGTGCTAGCAAACTCAATAGTGGTATTCCATGAGATCCACTGACAATGAGAAACCAGTTTTCAACTATAGAATAGTAACATTTTATAGTAGCACTTTAAAAGTAAAATGTTGGCCAGGTGCGGTGGCTCACACCTGTAATCCCAGCACTTTGGGAGGCCGAGGAGGGTGGATCACGAGGTCAGGAGATCGAGACCGTCCTGGCTAACATGGTGAAACCCCGTCTCTACTAAAAATACAAAAAATTAGCCAGGCGTGGTTGCAGGCACCTGTAGTCCCAGGTAGTTGGGAGGCTGAGGCAGGAGAATGGCCTGAACCTGGGAGGCAGAGTTTGCAGTGAGTGGAGATCGCGCCACTGCACTCCAGCCTGGGCGATAGAGCGAGACTCCTTCTCAAAAAAAAAAAATAAAATAAAATAAAGATAAAATGTTTTAGTGTATATTTACACTGCCTTTTTAGTGACTTATAAGCATTTTATAAATATCTTTTTGCCTTTTCTAGACTTCTGATACCCAGGGAAGAAGATTTTGGCCTAGTTAATGACATCATGTAAAGTAAGAAAATGAGAATTTCAAAATTGACTTATTTTCATGTTTAAACTCTATCTTTTGAGCTTTCATATTTTAGTTTTGGTCTATCTGTCTGAGGAAGAATGTGTACTTGTCATAGATCTGTGTGCATGCCATTCATTTACCTCAGAACATTTAGTTGACTTCTCTGACAGCGTTTGTCCTCCTGTTAACTTTCTCCAGGTGTTTTAGTGACAGGACATAGACTCAGGGGCTCCAGACCCCTGTTCACTAAAACAGACCTGAGTGTTTAATTCTTTTCTGAACGTTATGCTATTTTGAACTGGTCTCCGTGTCTCCTTTTGTTAGACTGTGTATGCGTATCTCTGCTATACAATACTAAAAACAATTCATGTGAGTCTTACGCTGTCAAGTTGAGATCCAATCAAAATTTGTGGTTTCTGTTTCAAACTGACCTTGAACCTCGGTGCTTGGGCTTGTTTTAATCTTGGCAACGTTTTGCTTCCTATTTCTAAGAATGAACTATTATTTGGCTCAAAAGCTTTATGCTCATCTAATAATCCTTAGAAAACAAGATTATCATTGTGCAAGTGAATTTGGAAGATTAAACATTCATGATAACCAATTTAAGCCTGGAAAAATCAAATGAGAAAAGCAAAGAAGCTGTACTCGATAAAAATCATTTGTACTGGGCCAGGCACAATGGCTCACACCTGTAATCCCAGCACTTTGGGAGGCCAAGGCAGGCAGATCACGAGGTCAGGAGTTCAAGACCAGCCTGGTCAACATGGTGAAACCCCTGTCTCTACTGAAAATACAAAAATTAGCTGGGCATGGTGGCAGGTGCCTGTAATCCCAGCTACTCGGGAGGCTGAGGCAGGAGAATTGTTTGAACATGGGAGGCAGAGGTTGCAATGAGCCGAGATAGTACCATTGTACTCCAGTCTGGGTGACAGGGCGAGACTCTGCTTCAAAAAAAAAAAAAAAAAATTGTATTTTAGAAAGTCTAAAACATTAACACATAACTAATAACTTTATATATATTTAAAATACTAAAGAGAAAACCTAGCCCTAAAATTAACATCTCAAGTATTTTACTGTCATGAAACTCTTATTGAGGTAAAAGAAAAACTCAGGCTGAAAGTCAAAATACATAGATCAACTATTCCTCTCTCAATAGCCAACTACTATGTAAAAGTTGCTAATCTCCACTACTAATTTGTTTAACTTTATTTATCTATTTGAGACAGAGTCTCACTTCATTGCCCAGGCTGGAGTGCAATGGGTTGATCTCAGCTCACTGCAACCCCCGCCTTCCAGGTTCAAGCAATTCTCCTGCCTCAGCCTTTCAAGTAGCTGGGATTACAGGCATGTGCCACCACACCTGACTAATTTTGTATTTTTAGTAGAGATGGGGTTTCACCATGTTGGTCAGGCTGGTCTCCAACTCCTGACCTGGGTGATC
Organism: Macaca fascicularis; assembly: GCF_037993035.2. Taxonomy (NCBI): domain Eukaryota; kingdom Metazoa; phylum Chordata; class Mammalia; order Primates; family Cercopithecidae; genus Macaca; species Macaca fascicularis. The sequence goes on along the minus strand of NC_088380.1, from coordinate 87,370,763 downwards.
CACCCTCCTCTGTGTCCCAAAGTACTGGGATTATAGGCGTGAGACACCACGCCTGGCCTGTATAACATTTTTAATAGATAAGTTAGTATCTTTTATTTTTGGTACCAAATTAATTCATCGATTGGAACAGTGCAAATGTAGGAAGAAAGCAGAGGTGGATATTTTGGTATGCCCCTGTGGAAAGTATGAAGATCACACAGATATGAAAGTACGTCATCATTCAGCATGGGAAGCTATCCTCATGGCTATGGGGAAACCAACCTGAGGCTTCACTCTCATTGTCACTGTCTCCCAGGTGTGCTTGTCAAAGAAACTCCAATGCCAGATTATAGAACCCCTCTCTTGCACAAGTTTACTACATGAGCATCTATTTTAAAAATGTATTTTACCTGCTTATTTAGGTAATGCGTCTCAAGGAAGTAAAAATATGGGAGTCAGTTTTGTCAGTGGCTAGTTTTTACAGTTCCAATAAGAACAAGATTTATACATTTTCTAGGTATTATACAGATTCCATTATTACAATCAGCTTGCTCTCCCACTATCAAGATCATTATTTATTTATTTATTTATTATATTTTAAGTTCTAGGGTACATGTGCACAATGTGCAGGTTTGTTACATATGTATACATGTGCCATGTTGGTGTGCTACACCCATTAACTCGTCATTTACATTTGGTGTATCTCCTAATGCCATCCCTCCCCCCTCCCCCACCCCACGAGGATCAGCTTTGATAATATCCTGTGGAAAGTTCCGCCACCTTTTTGGTTCTGTAGTCCCGGGGGTAGTTTTGGGGCACCTGCAAAAAGATCACCATATCAGGTAACTGAGAAGAGGTGGCTGCTGCATGGTGTTGGAATAATGGAGCCCTCAGGGTGATTTGATCATGGAATGTGGTGGTGAAGTGGAGGCAAGGACTGAGTGACTGATTAGGAGCAAGCTCCAGGTTCCATCCAAGCACTGCTGAAGACCAGAAACTGTAATCATTCTCTGCATTTAGCATCTACTCACTCCCCAGAAGTTCGAGGCTTTAGTTTTCCTTGTAAGAAGATGATAGTAGACTTTTGCTTCTGGCTCTGGTAGAGTAACAAGAACCAGATACATCTTTTTTTATCCTAAACAATTAGAAAATGTCACAAAATATCTAAAACAATAATGTCAAGACATTGGTCAAAATAAATCACAGAGTTCACAAAAGAGTGAACTTATTCCTGGAGACAGTTTACAGGCCATCAGGGAGTGGGGAGACTTACAAAACATATAAGTTTCACTGAGTTGAGGAGGTAGAGATCAGAGTTTCAGGAAGTCTAGGAAGTTAGAATTCATGAAACAAAATACCGGATAGGACAGACTGTCAGGGGTGGGGAGAGAATAAAAATAATGGGGTCTACTGAGTTGTAGGACAGGATCAATAGGTCTAATCTACATGGAATTATAATCCCAGAAGGAAGGGAGAAGAGAGAATAGAAAAATATTCTTAAATGATATTTTATATACAAAGGAAAAACAATTCAAATGACCACAGATTTATCACGAGAAGCCACAGAATCAATAAGATCCTGGTACATTTCTAAAGTGCTGGGGAAAAGAAATCGTTACCAATAGAGGTACAAAATAAGAATAACGGCAGATTTCATGTCAGGAATTATGCAAGCCAGTAAACAATGCAGGTATAACACTAAATTTGTGAAGGAAACAACAGTGAATTTTTACCCAGTGAAAATAAATTTCAAAAGGGAAGTTTAGAAAAAAACTTTTTTCAGACAAATTAGTGTTGGCAGGCAATTCATTATCAGTAGATATACACCATCAAATATGTTAAAGGAAGTTCTTCAGACAGAAAGAAAATGATATTAAATTAAAATTTGGATCTACATAAAGGAATGAGGATTGTCAGAAACAGTAAATATACAAGACATATTCTCATTTTTAACATTTAAAAAAACAATTAAATGTTTATAGTAAAATAACAGCAGTGTATTGTGGATTCAGTAATATATGAAGAAATAGAGTAGATTTGCAACATATATAACTGACAGATTATTTGTTTGCAGAATACATGAATAATTACTATGAATTCATAAGAAAAAAGTTAAGTTTCTCGCAGAAAACACAAATAGACCATGAGTATATGAAAAGATTCTCAATGTCATGAGAAATTAGAGAACTGAAGCTTAAAACCACTATGAGATCCCAACTAATATCCATCACTTGGCAAAAATAAAAAAGTTTGACATCTGGTGTTGGTGAGGATATAAAGGCATAGGAACTCATGCCCGCTTATACAACTACTATAGGGAAAAAAATGTACCATCTGCTAAAAACCACTTGTAGGTATAGTGTATAGAGAAACACTTGAGTATGCATACTGGAGACTTACACAAGATCGTGCATCATGAAGTCCTTGTAAGAGTAAAAATTTAGAAACCCAAATGTATGCTGACAATTGAATGGTTAAATTAATTATGGTGTAGTCATACAATGGTATGCTATACATCACTGAAAAACAAATTATAGTTGTGTGCAGCAACATGAATACATCACAGAACAATGACATTAAGCAAAAGTAGCAAGCCTTGTATTGCTCATTATTTATATGATACAATAGAAAAAAATAGCCAAAACTAAATAAAACATTGTTTTCTGTCTTTTCCACTAGACTCTTTAGTGTGTTTATCACACCACTATTAAAGTCCTGATCTGACATATTTTATACTTGACCCTCTCTGCATCTAATTCTGTTGACCAGTTTTCCTCTTGACTATGGGTCAAATTTTCTTACCACTTGGCATGACTTAAATTTTTGTATTGTGTACTCAACATTGTGTGTAAGCCAACAGTGAAGCCTAAGTAATATTTACCTCCAGAATAAGGCACATCCTACTTCTGTCATGCCACTAATATGAGGGCCTGAGTCAATCTAATGTGTAGATTAGCTGTGTCTGGGCTTCATTAAAGCTTTAGTTATTTAGTTCACCACTGGATTCAAATAATTTGATATTGGAATCAGGACCTTTCCTCCAGCAGGACTTGAGATCTGAGCATTCATAAAACTCCAAAGATCTCTTTGTGCTCTATAGCCAGGCGACCAGCTTTCTGAATGTGGGAGACACCTTTACAGCCTGTAACTACCAGCTTTTTTAATTTCTGGAAAAACCTCTTTGCTTTCTAGTGCAAGTATTGACCTTTTTATCCCAGCAAATTTCTGGCTCATCTTTGGAGGTCTTAGATAATGCATTCAATGAGGGCCTTGAGAGCCTGGAAGATATTTTACTCTGCTGCCCTATTCCCAGCCTTCAGCAGATGCTACATTTCTTTCAAAGAAGGCCTGGAGATCCTCAGGATTTGTCTTCATTCTCCTGCCCTGACTGCAGCCTTCAGCATTCTATTCCCCAACAAGAGGCGAACACCTTGGTAAACAGTTAGTGGATAGGTGGAGACTTTCTCTGAGTCTGGAACTCCTTGGGATTTTAATCCATCATGTAAGCTCACAGGCAACTGCTACAGTTTTTTCAGTTTGGCTGGTTTTATGTCACTCCCTTCTACGGCAACTTCTCCTTTCACTGTTCCATCAGAGATGAAAGTAGCTGCGAATATCTTCTTTCTTGGGAATGGCTAATCATTTGCTGGATTTAAGTTTACTTCTTTTTATTTTAATATGGTACTCTGATTAGTTTTAATACCAAAGTTTGTCGCTTAACTGGACTGTTCTCATTGTTCATTAGGAGGGTCAAACTCATGATTTACAAAATTGTAAGTGGAAGCAGAAGTTAAACTTTGAGTTTTGAGAAATAATTCACCAAATGGGTTCTTTTAAAAAATTTGTATTACTTTTTGCTAAATTCAAAAGTATTATATGTTTATTATTAAAAATCAAATTAAACAAAATTACAAAAATCTCAGATGCATAGATATTGAAAGTTCTTTTTTTTTTTTTTTTTTTTTTGGAGAGATGGGGTTTTGCCCAGGCTGGTCTTGAACTTTTGACCTCAAGTGATCTGCCTGCCTCGGCCTTCCAGAGTGCTGAGATTACAGGCATGAGCCACCACAACCAGCCAGAAAGTCCCTCCTAACTCCACCCTCCAGGCATATCACTTGTAAAAGTTTACTGTAGTATTATTCAAAATAGCAAACACAGTTTGTAAACTTAAAAAATAATCTGATTCACCAAGACTGATTTTAACACCACTGTGTATGCTTCTTGAGGTGCATTAAAGTTATTCATTTCTATATGTTATTAGGGTAAATGGTGTCTCCAAATAAAATCAATGGCCTGAAATTTTTTAAATAGCATGCAATAACTTTCCTCTCTTCTCAGCACGTCTTGATCCTAGCCTAATCTTTTGATAACTAAGCTTTATTATAGCAAAATAACCTTAGCTACATTTTGACTGAAGATCTGCACAAATCAAAGAAAAAATATAGGTTGGCTGAAAGTAGATGGTCATTGAATTTAGTCATATGCTTGATGGATGTTGTGTTGAGAGAATCTGTGGAAGTTAATGTCATCAGGCTGTTTTGCTTATGCAGAGATGGTCAGGACTGAGACTGAGGGAATAGAGAGCCATTGACTTATTTAGAAAAATTATAGGTATAGATATATCATCCTTGCTTCATTCATCATTGTTAATCTTTTAAAAATTGGGTTTATAAATTTATGTCAATACCAAGAAAAAAGGATTTTTTCCCCCTGAGAAATTCAAATCAATAATATGCTCAGCACAGTTCAGGAAATATTTCCAAGAATGATTAAAACCACTCAATACTCATGATTAAAAGCAATGGTTTTTGGTTTATGATGGGATGCCCTAATAAGTATTTCAGGTTTGGAGACCCAAAAGTTCTAAAGGCACATTGCTTTTCTTAAGGAAGAAGTTTAGCCATAATGGATTGTCTTAGCTCATGTCCATTCCACTGTTTATTCCACTGAACTGTACAGCACACCTTTACAGATATGTTACTCAATTATTCAACAAATATTTATAGAATACCTACTACATGTTACGTGCTGTGCTAGGTGCTGTACTGCTGGGACAGGCAAGTGAGCAAAATCAAACAGTCCTTGCCCTTGTGGTGTTACACTCTTCTGGGAAAAATAGATATTATTTTAATAATCACAATAAATAATTTAAAATTACACGTAGAGATAAGTGTTCTGCCTATGTATTAGTCTATTCCTGAATTGCTATAAAAAACTACCTGAGACTGGGTAAATTTTAAAGACTAGAAGTTTAATTGGCTTACAGTTTTGCAGGCTGTTCAGGAAGCATGGCTGTGGAGGCCTCAGGAAACTTACAATCATGGCAGAAGGCAAAGGAGAGGCAGGCGAATCCTACATTGCTAGAACAGGAGGAAGAAAGTGAAGGGGAAGGTGTTATGCACTTTTAAAAAACCAGATCTCATGAACACTCACTCATTATCACAAGAACAGCTAGGGGGAAATCCGCCCCCATGATCCAATCACCTCCCAGCAGGCCCTTCCTCCAACACTGGGGATTGCAATTTGACAGGAGATTTGGTCAGCGACACAAATCTAAACCATATCAGCTTACAGAGGCATGTAACAGAACAACCTGACCTACTCTGAGGTAGTCAGGAAAGGGTTCCCTGAATCTGAGATCCGAAAAATGAATGGGGTTTGTATTAGTCTGTTATCATGCTGCTGATAAAGACGTATCTGAGATTGGGTAATTTATAAAGAAAAAAGATGTTTAGTGAACTAACAGTTCCACGTGGCTGGGGAGGCCTCATGATTATGGCAGAAAGCAAAAGGCACATCTTACATGGTGGCAGACAAGAGAGAAAGTGAACCAAGTGAAGGGGGTTTCCCCTTGTAAAACTATCAGATCTCGTAAGACTTATTCACTACCACAAGGACAGTATGGGAGAAATTGCCCTCATGATTCAATTATCTCCCACTGGATCCCTCCCACACCACGTGGGAATTATAGGAGCCACAATTCAAGATGAGATTTGGGTGGGGATGCAAGGAAACCATATCAGGGTTTAACTAAGTTAGTGGAAGAGGTTTGGTCCAGATGACATGAACAGCATATACAAAGGCTGAATGGGCCAGGAGTTGCTTTAGGAACTTTAAAAGGTTAATACAGTTGGAAGGTAGAGGGAGAGGGAGCCGGCTAGTGGTTTGAGATGGTGTGGAGACCTGAAAAATTCTGACCGTATAGCTTTATGAGAGCTAAGTGATTCTGATCTTCATTCTCAGAGCAATGGGATTTAATACAGTGAATTTGGGGTGGGGTTGAATGGTGACTTGATCAAAATAACATTTAAAAAATCTACCCTATTTGCAATATGGGGGAAGTTTGGAAGGGGTGAGAGTGGATGCAGGAAGACCAACTAGATTTTTCTGAGTAGGCTTGTTGGCAGATAATAGTGTCTTGTACCAAAATGTTGTAAGTGAAGAATGAGAGAAATTATCATTTGAAATATTTCAAAAGTATAACTGACAGAACTTAATTACAAATTTGATTTAAGAGGGCATGAGGAAGAAGGAAACATCAAGAATTCCTTTTAGAATTTCAGCTTGCATAATTGATTAGATAGTGATGCCATTTGCTGAGATGGGAAACGTTCTATCGGGATGAGTCCTTAGTGGAAGATCATGACTTTGATTTTTTTTTTTTTTTTTGGATATTTTGAGTAGGAAGTGCCTTTGCACAATCTAAGTGCAGTGTCAAGCAAGTAATTGTATTTGTAGGGCTGGAGTTTAGAGCAAACATTCAGACTAGGTAAATATTAGCAAGATAAATATCTAAAGTATGGAGATAGAAGAAGTTAGGGGAAAAAAAGCATAGAGTAATAAGAAGAAATAAAAACAAACTATGGCCAGGCTTCTATTAATCCAAAATGCAATGTAGTCTCCCTCAGTCATGATGCCCTGAGAAGGCCACAGCTTCACTTCTATGATATTTCTCCCCTGAAAAGCATTACTTGATTCTAATCAAAATGAAACATCAAAAAACCCAAAGCGAGAGATATTCTATGAAATATCAGGTCTATATTTTTCAAAGAGTCAAGGTCAAGAAAATGAAAGGAAGAATGAAGAGCTGTTCTAGATTAAATAAGTCTAAGGAGACATAACAACTAAATGTAATGAGTGATGCTAAATTGGATCCCGTAGGGTACAATGAGGAAAACTGGTAGGTGACATAGCCTCATGGCATAAACATCCAACCATTCACCACTAGATCATAAACTACAAAAAGGCACAAAACGTATAAACTGTGTTCACTGCTATATACCTAGCGACTGGCCTGCAAAGCACTTTACATACATAGGTGCTCCAGAAATATTTTCTAAAATAACGAATGCATGAGTAAATAGTTTCGTATGCTCTTGGTAGATTTTTAGATCTCTTAGTTGCTAATCTCATTTTCTGAACCTGATTGATCTCTCAGCCAGCTGCCATTTCCATTCCTGGACCTTGATGTTCTCTCAGCCAGTTGTCATTCTCATTTCCTAAACTTCTTGGTTCCTGCAGAATTATAAGTGGAGAGTGGGTATACTTGACTCTTGTTAATCTTCCCACAGCCCTCTGCTTCCTCTGCCCTCAGTTATTAAACCACTCACTTTCATGCCCATAGCTACCCCATAGACTCACCTGTATGCCTGAGAAATTCAACATAGTTCACAATCAGGAGAAAGTTTGTTATCCGTAAAATAGCTTGATGTTTTTTGTGTTTTGTTTTTTCCATTGAACTGCTATATCTGCTCCAAATTTCAATGCCTGGGCCTTTCACACTCTTAGCCTAGAGAGCTGCATAATAAAGTTTTTGTTAAAAAAAAAAAAAAAAAAAAAAAAAAAAAAAAAAAAGCCTGTTGGTATTTGATAAAGGCTATTGCTTTCAGTAGATAGTGGGGCCATTTTGATTAATCTTAGATTTCCCACTAGCATTGAACACAGTGTCTTATACATGACAAATTCTTAATTATAAACACATATAAAATGCGTGCCTGGTTGGGGGAGGGATGAGGAAAAGAGAGAGGGAGAGAATACATTTACTCTCCATGCACCACAGTCCACAATAAAGACATTAATTGATCTTGTAGTTTTCCTGTCTGCAAAACAGAAGGCGATTGGGACTGATGAATAGAAGCCTCCATTATGTTTTATTTAATTGTGCTACAGTAAAGGGGTCTGTATCTTCAACTAAATGACAATTTATGCTTCATTAAATTCTTCTCACATTTTTACACTTCAGGTACTTCGATTAGATGGCAGCTTTATTTTGAATGGCTCATTCAAGCGTGACAAGATGCCAGTGAGTATCTGGAGGCGCAGTAGAATTATAAGCACCCTTTACGTCTAGAAGACACTACCTCTTACTTCTTATAATACTGGATTGAACCCTGTGGTTCATAAATATTCATAAGTCTGAAAAAAGTATCTTAGATAAATGAACAAACATCACAAAATTCCTTGATGGGAGGCTCAACTAATGCTTTAAATTAGAATTAGAAGTTTGTTTTTACAGAAGTGAAATGTTTGCCTCATTTGGCACACTTGAGGATTAGGTAGCTTAGAGACCTATTTATTTTTAATTATAGTTTGCTTAGAACATTAACCCATCAGTGATTAAATATGATCCCACAATATCTCAAGCTTGCAATATGTAAAGCTTGAAGACTTTTTATTTTCTGAAATTGATTGATACTCTATATGTGGAGATATTTTCTTTGAAATAAGTTCAATTTCACTACAAATATGAACTATGCTTTTACATCCATATATTAACTTGAATTTGCACAAATAAGAAAGGTTTGCATATGTGGAGATAAGATCTTTTAAAGTTTCTTTACCATTTTCATAACTTCATAGAGAATAAGATAGACTGTAATTTCATTGGTGGAAAGCTAAGATTCTTAAATTTGTTTCTCTTTGAAAGATAATGAAAACCTAAAGAGATAACTGACTCCTTTTAAAGAATATATTTGTCATATTTTAAGTTGTTTATATTCATGAGCCAATAAAGTCATTTATGTTTGTGAGCCAGTAAAGTCATATAAAATGATTCTTCCAACTCATCATTTCAATAGACATAATCTTTAACAAATATGTACCTTTCATGACTGGATATTTATACTTCTTATTTTTATGAAGTCCCCATTTCCTCTGTGTTTTATTCATCACAATACACACTATCTGGTAAAATGCCTTCCCTGATTTATATTCTGATGTCTGACACCCAGATGCCTTGAAACTGAGCTAGTAGCTATGGCACCATCTTTGCATTTATATTTTTCTTTTGCAAGATGGAAATTAGAGGCTTTTTAAAGCAGCTTAATCACGTTTCTCAGTGATACAGGTCAATTCCAGAAGTTGAATGGAAATATGGAGACTCTCACAGAAAATATGGAAAGGCCCAGAGAAGACAACTGAGATGGATAGGAGTAATGGTGACAAGCCACGCCCTACCTGAGGATTTAACTACTCAGCAGCAACCTTGCAATTTCAGTGACTTCCCTCTTTGGCTGGGCAAATATTTTTTATAAAAATTGACTCTTCAATTTATTTACTATCCTGCATGCACAAAAATCCTTTTAACTGCTGGCATGTGTCTCCCCACGTCCCCTTTCTCTCACAGGAGCCACAGCACTCCCCCTTACTTCCCCCACACATACTTTCCTTAAACAAACATCCTTGTTTTAAAAAGCAAAGAAAATCTCAGCTCTCCATTTTTGTTTGACTTCCCACACATTGCTGTTAACTGTTCCCCAAACACAGATGGAAGCCAGGCTTGGACTCTTTGACTCATAGCTTTTTCACAAGATCTCTTCCCTTTAAATATTGTGATTTATTATTCTGAAAAGAAATTGTCCTTTTTGGGGTGCCCCCCAACACCAGAAATTGTGTTATTTGTGAATCTTGCAAGTGATAAAGCATGCACCAATAGAATGGTCAATTGCAGGGTTTTTAAAAAAAAAAAAATCCTCATAATTTATGTGTCTCTCATTTGGCATCTCCTAAGTAAAAAGAAAATGTCAAAGATGGAAAGAGACAAAAAATAAACCCACCAATAATCCCAGATCCAAGAAAAGAAGCGTACATGAAGAGGAAGAAAATGATTTCTTCAATTACTTACCTTCCACAATTTCCTTGCTTTGTCTCTGAGCCAAGAAAGGTGTGGCCAGCATCCTGTCAGGTGTGGAATTCTTTCAGAAACAGCTCGGCCTTGTGCATGCAGCCTTGCAGTAAGGATGCTATACATTCACAATGCCTTTTAAAAACCAAGTAGACTGTTCTTGGGATAGAGGAAGCAGGCTTCCCTTTGTCATACAGAGCAACAATTTTCAACATGAAATCATCCAAAATCTATTGACCGTGATTTGAAAATGATACAGTGCTTTCACATAGACCAAAAAAAAGGTTTACTCTAAGAGAAGAAGTATATGGTTGAGAGAGAATCCAAAAACTAAAAAATGTATAAGAATTTACATTTTTGAATTTGTCATTACTAATTTCACCATCTTCATCGATAAAATAAGGAAGGTAGACTAGAATCATCTGCAGGTTTTCTTCTAATGCTAATAGATATTGTCTTTTAATTCTCCAAGTATTTTCTTGCTGCTTAAAAAATTGAGAGACCTTTATTTTAAGCATTTTTATTACACACAGGCTCCAGCTTTCAAAGATGTAACTAGAAGCTGATTATTCACATTACTAGAAATTTCTTCCTTCTTTGTTTTCTTCTCTTTTGGAAAAGAGCTCCCCAAAGTTGTGATCTTTAAAGTAAAAATTGTATGATTTAATTTTTAAACAGCTTTTCAGGGAACACGTTAACATAAGACAACCTACACTGTTGTAAGCCAAGAAACGTTAAACCCTTTGACACTAGAAAACTACATATCAAAAGAACCTTTAAATTTATTTTTTCATGTTCATTTTGTAACTTGTACATAATGGATTCTTGATTACGTACACACATACGCCTCTCTCTCATGTGTGCTCTCTATGTGATCAACAGCATAATGTAGAGTATGCCTACATGCACATACACACACCTAAAACCCGACATCCATGTCCTATGAAACCCGATTGATTCATTTTTCCCTCTCTCTATACACACAGAGATAGATAGATAGATCTCTACTATATAGATGGAAATCCTATTCTACAGATTATCTATTATATATTGAATTTTATATTATCCAATATATGTAAAATATATATCTATAGATAAATACATAGCTATGGAGAGATCTCTACTGCATATATTTATATATGTGAATTCAATATAGAATATATAGTAGATACAGTTATAAGAATTCAATATGTAAAAATAGAGAAATCTACATATCCATATATAATAGAAGTTCTTATATGTATTAATCCATTTTCACACTGCTGTAAAGAAATATCTGAGACTCGGTAATTTAAACAGGAAAGAGGGGTAATTGACTCACAGTTCCACATGCCCTGGGAGGTCTCAGGAAATGGAGAATCATGGTGGAAGGCAAAGGAGAAACAAGCACCTTCTTCACACGGCAGCAAGAGAGAGAGGAGCGAAGGAGGAACTTTGTGGAGATTACAATTAGAGACGAGATTTGAGTGGGGATACAGCGTCAAACCATATCACTATATATCTATATCTTATACATATGTATGAAGAAAATCAATAAAGCTTTCAGAGGCTATGGTTTCTAACACCTCACTTGCTGAACTAGCTTTCTACAGACACACACATACACACACACTCTCTATATCCCTCTCACACACTCACATTCACAGGTATCCAGTATTAATACTGTTGTTCACCAAATATTTTTGGATTTCATTCTTCCAGGTATAAGGTAGCGTTTATTTCCCCACCCTTTTGAAGTTAGATGAGGCCGTGTGACTTGGATGGCCAGTGAACTATGAGCAGAAGTGGAGCGTTTCACACCCAGGTGGAAATTCTGAGAGCCAGTACGCAGCTCCTCACATCTCCTTCTTATCGCAGAGGTAACCACGGAGCACATCATGACATGAAGTTTCTTGCAGCTCAGGTTCCTGAGTGATCCAGATAAGCAGAGACTCCTGACACATTGACTTAGGCATGTGGCATCAGCAAGAAATATATATTGTTGGGCACAATCACTGAGATATGAGTATCGTTTGTTACCACAGCATAACCGTATAAGCTAGTCCCGGTGCTGGCAAAATTTTTCTGTAAAAGGTCAGACAGTAAATACTTCAGGCTTCGCGGGCCACATATGGTCTCTGTCAAATATTCTTTTCTTTTTTCTTCCTCTTTAAAGGTTTATTACTAGTTTCCAGACTGTACAAAACAGGCTGCAGGCCAGATTTGGCCTGTGTGGCCTAGTTTTCTGATCCCCTGACTTAGCCTATCCTGAGTGTAAAAGGCCTTCATCGTTTCTATGTATCAGTTTCCTCAACAGTGAAATTGAATACAGCTATCTGAAGTACCATCACAGGGTTCCTTGGCAGTAAAAAGAAGAAATGAAGATGAAACTGTTCTGGAAAAGGTAATGCTACATGCTATGCAAAAATGTTATTATTATTTCAATTTAAACAATCGTTCAAAACAATACTTCCAAACAAAAATGGATACAAAGAAACAAATGTTCTCCCTTGTACCCTCTTTATTTCCTGTGGATAACTTATTTCAAATGGGGCTCCTCATGCCACAGCCCAGTATTTCCCAAGGTGTGTTCTATAGAACATTGGTCTGTTAACATGACGTCCTCACACACACAAAATAGATTCCTTAGATAAATAAATATAGGCAATTCTACACACTGTGTCCATGGACTGCTTTTAAACATAATACCTGTGAATATCCATTGGTGTTGCTATTCAGCAGAATACACTTTGGGCAGCCTTGCTTGTCTCTTTCTTGGTACTGAGCTCCTTGAAGTTAAGTCATTGCTGGCATGATTGGTCAAAGTCTAAACTTTCCCTGCTTCCCAAAGTGCCTGCGTTTGTTGGGACTTACGATGACCCAGTTCTGGGTTTACAACAACTCCGTGTTGGAGGGATTTGTGTGGGAGGTTTGGGCTTGGACTCCAGTTCTTGGTGATGATAAAAATTAATTTCACACTATTTTCTGAAACTGCAACAGAGCAAGTTATCTTGGCTTCAAAAGAAACATACTCAGTAGGAAGCACTGGATGGGAAAGGTAGAGGAAAGATTTTTTGGTGACTCTCGAGTTTTTACCTTTCCAGACCAATTGTTTTGTAAGAATTGAGAAAATCTGCAGTAGCACTCTCTGAAGAACTTGAGGCTTTTCAAAGCAACAAAGTTCCATAGAAACCTTGTCATCTGTTACTTTGGATTGCTTCACCCTCATATGTGATAGTCATCTCTACTTGCTTTGTTATCCAATCCTAATTCAGCATGCAGCCCTAGAAAAACAAATGTTTTTCATTTAGGACTGCATTAGAATGTTGTAAAACAGCAAATCCAAGAATTGTGTGACAATAAAAGAAATGGAATGGAAGCTAAATTCATGTTTCATACAAATTCCAGAAACACACATGCATACGTATATAGGTATATATAATATTATTATTTAACTGGAAAGAAACTGGAGAAATGTAAATCTTAGCTATGCCAGAACAGATATTTGTATTTCAACTTACATAGAATTAAAGAATATTACATATATGATGATTTTGGTGTTTTCCCACAAGATAAAATAAGCAGGAAAAAGTGATAGAGTATAATATATAAGCTAGTAATAGTCTACCCCATGAATAGAAATGGCCTCCAACTGAAATGGTGTAGAGTTCTTCATGCATTCCTATGCTACCTGCCCTGAATCATGTACATCAAACTGCCAGAGACACTGGATCTCAAAGACTGGAGTTCAAATGGGAATTTTTCAACAAGTAGCAGTGTGACTTCAGGAAATATTTAACTTAAAACATGTGGATAATGATATCCCTGTCCCTGAACTTGTTGTGAACATACCTATGAAAAATAAGTATGAAAGATATCACATTGTGATAGACGTGTGTTACATTATCACATTGTGATAGACACGCATTAAATTATGTGCTTAATAAGTGTGGATGTTTTTCTGGGTCAGTTCATAGGTCTGAATTAAATTATCACTGATTCAGAATGCACAGATTCTAATTATTCCTTTAAAAGCAGGAGGGCTCTATGGCAGGTGTTTGTATTTATTTTTTTAAATTTTATTTTATTTTAAGTTCCAGGATACATGTGCAGTACGTGCAGGTTTGTTACATAGGTAAACCTGTGACATGGTGGTTTGCTGCACCTATCACCCCATCACCTGGGTATTAAGCCCCGCATGCATTAGCTATTTATCTTGATGCTCCCCCTTCCCCACTCTGGCCCCCACCTGACAGGCCCCAGTGTGTGTTGTTCCCCTCCCTGTGTCCATGTGTTCTCATTGTTCAGCCCCCACTTATAAGTGAGAACATGCAGTGTTTGGTTTTCTGTTCCTGTGTTAGTTTGTGAAGGATAATGGCTTCCAGCTCCATCCATGTCCTTGCAGAGGACATGATCTCATTCCTTTTTATGGCTGTAGAGTATTCCATGGTGTATATGTATCACGTTTTCTTTATTCAGCCTATCATTGATGGGCATTTGGGTTGATTCCATGTCTTTGCTATTGTGAATCGTGCTGCAATGAACATGCACATTCGTGTATCTTTATAATAGAATAATTTATATTCCTTTGGGTATATATCCAGTAATGGGATTGCTGGATCAAATGGTATTTCAGATTCTAGGTCTTGGAGGGATCACCATGCTGTCTTCCACAATGGTTAAACTAATTTACATTCCCACCAACAGTGTAAAAGCATTCCTATTTCTCCACAGCCTCACAAGTATATGTTGTTTCTTGACTTTTCAATAATCACCATTCTGATTGGCATGAGATGGTATCTCATTGTGGTTTTGATTTGCATTTCTCTATCTATCAGTGATGTTGAGCTTTTTTTCATATGTTTCTTGGCCGCATAATTGTCTTATTTTGAGAAGTGTCCTTTGCCCACTTTTTAATGGTGTTGTTTGTTTTTTTCTTACAAATTTGTTTAAGTTCCTAGTAGATTTTGGATATTAGACAGATAGATTGGAAAATTTTTTTCCTGTGTTGTAGGTTTTTCTGTTCACTCTGATGATAGTTTCTTTTGCTGTGCAGAAGCTCTTTAGTTTAATTAGGTACCATTTGTAAATTTTTGCTTCTGTTGCAATTGCTTGTGACCTTTTCATCATAAAATCTTTGCCAGTTGCTATGTCCTGAATGGTATTGCCTCAGTTTTCTTCTAGGGTTTTTATAGTTTTGGGTTTTACATATAAGTCTTTAATCCATCTTGAGATAATTGTTGTATAAAGTGCAAAGAATGAGTCATGTTTCAATTTTCTGTATATGGCTAGCCAGTTCTCTCAGCACCATTTATTGAATAGAGAATCCTTTCCCCATTGCTTTTTTGGTCAGGTTTGTCAAAGATCAGATGATTGTAGATGTGCAGGCTTATTTCTGAGATCTGTGAGACACATTGGTCTATGTGTCTGTTTTTGTACCCATACCATGCTGTTTTGGTTACTATAGGCTTGTAGTATAGTCTGAAGTCAGGTAGCATGATGCCTCCAGCTTTGTTCTTTTTGCTTAGGATTGTCTTGGTGATACAAGCTCTTTTTTGGTTCCATATGAATTTTAAAGTAATTTTATCTAATTCTGTGAAGAATGTCAATAGTAATTAAATGGGAATAGCATTGAATCTATAAATTACTTTGGGCAGTATGGTCATTTTCACAATATTGATTCTTTCTATCTATGAGCATGGAATGCTTTTCCATTTGTTTGTGTCCTCTCTTATTTCCTTGAGCAGTGATTTGCAGTTCTCCCTGAAGAGGTCCTTCACTTCACTGTTAGCAGTATTCCTAGGTTTTTAAATCTCTTTGTAGCAATTGTGAATGGGAGTTCATTAACAATTTGGCTCTCTGCTTGTCTATTTTTTTTTTTTTTTGCACATTGTTTTTTTTGCACTGTCCCTGAACTTGTGAACATACCTATGAACAAAAAATATGAAAGATATCACATTGTGATAAACGTGTGTTACATTATCACATTGTGATAGACATGCATTAAATTATGTGCTTAATAAATGTGGATGATTTTCTGGGTCAGTTCGTAGGTCTGAATTAGGTCTGAATAGGAATACTTGTGATTTTTGCACATTGGTTTTGCATCCTAAGACTTTGCTGAAGTTGCTTATCAGCTTAAGAAAGTTTTGGGCCGAGATGATGGGGTTTTCTAGATATAGGATCATGTCATCTGCAAACAGATGTTTGACTTCCTCTCTTCTTATTTGAATACCCTTTATTTCTTTCTCTTGCTTAACTGCCCTAGCCAGAACTTTCAGTACTATTTTGAATAACAGTGGTGAGAGAGGGCATTTTTGTCTTGTGGCTATTTTCAAAGGGAATGCTTCCAGCTTTTGCTCATTCACTGTGATATTGGTTGTGATTTTGTCATAAATGGCTCTTATTGTTTTGAGGTATGTTCCATCAATACCTAGTTTATTGAGAGTTTTTAACATGAAGGGATGTTGAATTTTACTTAAGGCATTTCCTGTCTATTGAGATAATCATGTGGTTTTTGTCTTTGGTTCTGTTTATGTGATGAATTGTGTTCATTGATTTGTGGATGTTGAACCAGCCTTGCATCCTGGGATTGAAGCCAACTTGATTCTGATGGATAAGCTTTTTGATGTGCTGCTGGATTCAGTTTGCCAGTATTTTGTGGAGGATTTTTGCATTAATGCTCATCAAAGATATTGGCCTGAAGTTTTCTTTTTTTGTTGTATCTCTGCCAGGTTTTGGCATCAGGATGATACTGGCCTCATAAAATGAGTTAAGAGAGGAGTCCCTCCTTTTTAGTTGTTTGGAATAGTTTCACAAGAAATGCTACCAGCTCCTTTTTGAACTTCTGATGGAATTCAGCTATAAATCCACCTGGTCGTGGCCTTTTTTTTAGTTGGTAGGTTCTTTATTATTGCCTTAACTTCAGAACTTGTTATTGGTCTATTCAGGGATTCAACTTCATCCTGGTTCAGTCTTGGGAGGGTGTATGTGTCCAAGAATGTATCCATTTCTTCTAGATTTTCTAGTTTATTTACACTGAGGTGTTTATAGTATTCTCTGATGGTTGTATTTCTGTGGGGCCAGTGATGATATCCCCTTTACCTTTTTTATTTTGTCTATTTGATTCTCTCTTTTCTTCTTTATTAGTAGTATATCTATTTTAGTTAGTAGTTATATCAATTTTATTAATTAAAAAAAAAAAACACTCCTGGATTCATTGATTTTTTGAAGGGATTTTTGTGTTTTAATCTCCTTCAGTTTCACTCTGATCTTGGTTACTTTTTATCTTCTGCTAGCTTTGGGGCTTGTTTGCCCTTAGTTCTCTCGTTCTTTTAGCTGTCATGTTAGAGTGTCAATTTGAGATCTTTCTAGCTTTTTGATGTGGGCATTTAGTGCTATAAATTTGCCTCTTAATACTTCTTTAGCTGTATCCCAGAGATTCTGGTAAATTGTCTCTTTGTTCTCATTGGTTTCAAAGAATGTCTTGATTTCTGCCTTAATTTCATTAGTTACCCAGGAGTCATTCAGGAGCAGATTGTTCAATTTCCATGTAGTTGTGTGGTTTTGAGTGAGTTTCTTAATCTCAAGTTCTAATTTGATTGCACTGTGGTCTGAGAGACTGTTATGATTTCAGTTCCTTTACATTTGCTGAGGAGTGGTTTCCTTCCAATTATGCAATCAACTTTAGAGTAAGTGCAATGTGGCACTGAGAGGAACACATATTCTGTTGTTTTGGAGTGGAGAGTCCTGTAGATATCTATCAGGTCCACTTGATCCAGAGCTGAGTTTAAGTCCTGAATATCTCAATTTTCTGTCTCAATGATCTGTCTAATATTGACAGTGGGGTGTTAAAGTCCCCCACTATTATTGTGTGGGAGTCTAAGTCTCTTTGTGGGTCTCTAAGAACTTGTTTTATGAATCTGGGTACTCCTTTATTGGGTGCATATATTCTCAGGATAGTTAGCTCTTCTTGTTGAATGGATCCCTTTACCATTATGTAATGCCCTTCTCTGTTTTCTTTTTTTTAAAATCTTAATTGTTTTAATGTCTATTTTGTCAGAAACTAGGATTGCAACCTCTGCTTTCTTCTGCTTTTCATTTGCTTGGTAAATTTTCCTCCATCCATTTATTTTGAACCTAAGTGTGTCTTTGCACATGAAATGGGTCTCTTGAATATAGCACACCAATGAATCTTGACTCTTTATTCAGCTTGCCATTTTGTGTATTTTAATTTGGACATTTAACCCATTTACATTTAAGGTTAATTTTACATACTTGATATAGTTGCTTCATAGTGTCATTGGTCTTTGTACTTCAGTGTGTTTTTGCAGTGTCTGGTAACAGTTTTTCCTTTCCATATTTAGTGCTTCCTTCAGGAGCTCTTGCAAGGCGGGTCTGGTAGTGACAAATTCACTCAGCATTTGCTTGTCTGAAAAGGACTTTATTTCTCCTTTGCTTATGAAGCTTAGTTAGGCTAGATATGAAATTCTGGGTTGGAAATTCTTTTCTTTAAGAATGTTTAATATTGGCCTCCAATCTCTTCTTGCTTGTAGGGTTTCTGCTGAGAGGTCCACTGTTAGTCTGATGGGCTTCCCTTTATAGGTGACTCAGCCTTTCTCTCTGGCTGCCCTTAACATTTTTTTTCCTTCATTTCAACCTTGGAGAATCTGACAATTATGGGTCTTGGAGTTGATCTTCTCAAGGAGTATCTTACTGGGGTTCTCTGGATTTTCTGAATTTGAATGTTGGCCTGTCTTGTTAGGTTGGAGAAGTTCTCCTGGATGATATCCTCAAGTATATTTTCCAACTTGGCTCCATTCTCCCTGTCTCTTTCATGTACCTCAACCAGTCATAGATTTAGTCTTTTTACATTATCCCATAGTTCTCAGAGGTTTTGTGCATTCCTTTTCATTATTTTTTCTCTAATCTTGTCTGCCTGTCTTATTTCAGCAAGATAGCTTTCAAGCTCTGAAATGCTTTTCTCTACTTGGTCTATTCAGTTATTGATACTTGTGGCTGTATTGTGAAGATCTCATGTTGTGTTTTTCAGCTCTATATTGCAGCTTTTGAACTGTGAAGACAAGTTTCCTAGCTGTGTTTGGATTGCAAATTAACAGAAAGGCAGACCAAAACAAATGTAAACTATGATAAGATGTATTTTTCCCTCAAAAGGAAGTGAAAGGTGGTGTGGCTCCCAGGGCTTACTGATTCAGCAGCTCAAGAAAGTCCCTCTTTCCTCTGTTGTCCACAGAGATAACTTCATCCCAAAGCTCTTTCTCCAATGGGAGCAAAAGTAAGTCCTTTAAACCATGAGATAAGTTTCTCTATTGGTTTCTGTTTGGGCCAACTTAGGTTACACATTCCTGAGCAAATGACAGCCAGAAAAACGATGAGTTCTGATGGACTTAAGTATTTGTTCCCAAACAATAGTGACAGGGAAAACAGAATGATCACAATTGATTTAGTCAAATCAACTTGAACTTGTGAAGGTACTTATGAACAATATATATGAAAGATCCTACATTGTGATAGATGTGTGTTAAATTATCTGCTGGAATTAGGGTCACCTCTCAAACCACGTGCATGCTGCATGTTAGGGAGTCACTAACAGGTTTATCCCTATAACCAGCTTTTTCCAGAATAGCTATAGGTATTGTTTTCCCTGAGCTTCATTTAGTCATTGTTCCACCTTCAAAAGCCAATAACCCATTCAATTTTGAGTCAAATATTTTTAATGCAATTTTAAAAAATATTTTCTCTTACTTGTTTTATCTAAGCTAGACATATAAATTATCCAAGACCACACAAACAGGAAAGAAACATAGCGTAGTTTAAGATAACTCAGGCCATATGAAAGAAGGAATTTTTTTCCTTAGGAATTATATACCAGTACAGTCATGCACCATAACAACCTTTTGGTCAAGGACAGACTGCATATACAATGGTAGTCTAATGAGATAATAATGGAACTCAAAAGTTCCTATCATCTAGTGATGCTGTAGCCTTTGTAACATCATAGTGTAACACATTACTCACATATTTGTCCTGATGCTGGTATAAACAAACCTATTGCACTGCCAGTCAAATACAAATACAGGACATTACGATTTTGTACAGTACATAATATTTGATAATGATAACAAATGACTATGTCACTGGTTTATGTATTTACTATACTATACTTATTATTTTGAAGTCTACTCCTTCTACTTATTAAAAAAGGTAACTAAAATAGCCTCAGGCATGTCCTTGAAGAGGTATTCCAGAAGAAGACATTGTTATCATAGCAGATGATAGTTTCATCCCTATTACTGCCCCTGAAGGCCTTCCAGTGCGACAAGATGTGGAGGTGGAAGATGGTAATATGGATTATCCAGACCCTGTGTAGGCCTAGCCTAATGTGTGTGTGTCTTAGTTTTTATCAAAACAATTTAAAAAGTAAAAAAAAAGGTAATAGAAAAATACAGAATAAGGATATAAAATAAAATATTTTTGTACAGCAGTACAATGTATTTATGTTTTAAGCCGTTATTACTAAACAGTCAAAAATTTAAAAATTTAGAAGTTCATAAAGTAAAAATGTTATAGTAACTAATGTTAATTTATTATTTAAGAAAGAAAAATATTTTTAAGTAATTTTAGCATAGCCTAAGTGTGTAGTGTTTATAAAGTCTAATGTAGCACACAGTAATGTCCTAGGCCTTGATATCCACCCACCACTCACCCACCACAGCAACTTCCAGTCCTGCTAGCTCCACGCATGGTAATTGCCCCATAGAGCTGTATCTTTTTTAAATATTTTTTACTGTATTACTGTATATCTCTTCTATGTTTAGATATATAGATGCACAAATACTTAATTTGTATTATAGTTGCCTATAATATTCTGTAGAGTAACATGTTGTATAGGTTTGTAGCCTAGGAGCAATATGTTATGCCACCTAGGCTAAGTGTGTAGTAGGCTCTACCATCTAGGTTTGTGTAACTGTACCCTATGATACAACAATGAAATTGCATAACTACTTATTTCTCAGAAAATTTCCCTGTCATGAAGTGATGCATGACTGTACTGTATTTCAAGACAGGAATGTACACCATCATGTTCTATACATTTGATGTTTAATGTTAATAAATATAAAATGCTTTTGCCACGTAACAATTTTGACCAGATGACATTTTAGGGTAAGAACCATCATGTTTGATTTCTGGTTCTATATATTTCTACCTATGTGACTTTCAGTAAATGAAAGTCACTGTTCTGTGGCTCACTTTCTCACAATGTAAAAAATGGAGATAAAAATAGTACCTACCTCATAAGGTTGTTGTGAGGATTAAATAACTTAAAATATGTAAAGTATACTGTATGTGATAGCATGTGGAAACACTATAGAAGTATTTGCTATTGTTATATTCTGATTATGATTTTTTCTTTTTCTTCAAAGTAGTGGACCATCTGTTGAGGATGTTTCAGGATAGACAAGAAAAGCAAAAGTGAAGATATCTCTTTATATGCATTTTCAAGATTATTAATAATTTTCTTTTAAACAAAATGCATTGCATTTTAGAGAACTGTGATAAGATTTGTAGGGAACACATGTCCGGAAAGATATATTTCATGCAAAACAATGGAAACCCAACACTTCATTTTGTATGCTCCATGTGGCTATAAAACTCCTCAGGACCCACTCATGCCAATGCTCAAAGTGTAAGAAAGAATTCTTTCTTAAGTTTGTTTAGATAGAATTTGGGTGAGATTTTAATTGCTAGTTGTTCATGAATTTATTTACTCTAAAAAAAATCTGAAATCTCTTCTACCTA
Source organism: Macaca fascicularis (assembly GCF_037993035.2). NCBI lineage: Eukaryota > Metazoa > Chordata > Mammalia > Primates > Cercopithecidae > Macaca > Macaca fascicularis. The sequence continues at coordinate 87,348,862 of NC_088380.1, read as the reverse complement.
TTACACAACAGCTATGCCTGTGTGATTGTTATTTTTGGTATATTCTTTAAATTCCAATAAATTTGAAAGGCTATGAGTGGCTTATGTTATTCACCAATAATATAAATTCAGTTGTTATTTAAAAATTGTTATATAAAAAATTGGTGAATAGTGTTATTTACTAATAATATAAATTTGGCTGTTATTTTAAAAATTGTTTTAACAGTACTTAACTAATGAATGGTCTAGGAATAAAACAACTAGGGCATCAGCACAGGCTACTTTGTGTAGTTTGCTAGAAGGTTGAGCTAATGAGGCCAAAGTTATAAATTCTATTTAAGTATGACATGATCTAGTTTGAAAAGTTCCATTCTATAATCAGTCCAATTCCAGGCAGCCCTCTGGGGACTGTGGGCCTTTGAGGACATAACAGAGACCCAGCAAGGGTAGACAGGGTACAGTCTGCACCTAAACAAGTGTCAGAAAATAATCTAGAGCTGTGCCTTACAGTGGGTCAGTGGCATCACGAATAATAACATTCACAACTATTGCAGCTTGTTGAGTACTTACGCATGCGAGGCACGCTGAAAGATGTTTTACAAAGTTTATTTCATTTGATTTCATTTTCATAACACCACAAGAAACAAAGTAATCTCTCTCCTTTTTCAAAGATGAAAACCATGAAACTTGGAGAGTTAAAGAAACTTGTTCAAAATTGTAAAGCTATTGACGGGTAGAGCTACAGCACTGCATGTAAGAAATGCTCCTCCTCAGTGAAGGTGGTTGAGAATGAGGCCACAGGGTGGCTGATCACAAGTCTTAATGTTGCTTTCCAATATTTTTTGAGCTGCACTATTTAGTTGCAGTTTTCAAATAGCTCGATCAAAAGCAAAAAAAATTTTTTTTAATGCAAAATGATTTCTGGTTGATTATTTTCTCTGGTGGAGGAGGACTGGATTATGATGGTGACTATACTAACATTAATGGGTATTATTGAGGACTTAACCACAAGATAAGCACTGTTGAAGCACATTTAATCCACACTACAACCTCAAGTATGGGATAGGTATTATTTTATTCCTATTTTTCTACAAATGAAATAAATGAAGATAAAAAGCTAAATAATTTCCCCTAAGATCACACAAGTATCAAACAAGAGGACCAGGACTTAACCTCCACATGAGGTCAAAGCCTATGCTCTTACTGACATATTATACTGACAAAAATAAACAGCAAAGAAATGTTTACATAATTTGGTGGATTTGTGATAAAAGTTACACCCAACTCCTGATTATTCCATATAAATTTATCTTCTCCAATATGGCTCCAAGAATGATTTGTCAATGGTTTCATGGCATAATATGTTACACCTATAATGAAAGCCTCTTGTGAAAGCAAAAATATTTCCTGGTAGACAAAAAATGCAAGGAGTGGGGTATACATGCTTCCTCACATATTTGGACTCAGACAATTCTTACTTCACCTTTTTTTGTTTCATCTAATTGGTGAAAAGTAGTAATTTTGTTGATACTTCCTTAAGGTACCTATGACCTGTATAAAATGCTTACGTTTACTTACAGCATGTACATATTCAGCCATAAAAACAAAATGGAGAACAATATAAATTAAATTTCATCAGTTGTTCAAGTACATGTCTCTTTGCTCACACCTTCATGATGAATAGTAGCAGACAAGCAACATAGCTAATAAGTTATTTTAATAGGATGATGTAGCAGTGTGTGAACTGTTAGCTCCTGGGAGAGTGAGTGACAGATTCCAGTTCTCATTACTGTGTAGATTAGTCTCAGAGAATTCATTAGTGCCCAGTGGGGCAACTCTGTTGAGTGCCCTTAATTTGGAAAAAGAGACAGGAGGCCTATGTGCCCAAGAAACTCTAACGGCAAATGATCTGGAGTTGAAGGCTTTTAGAGCAAGGGACTCTCCTGAGAAGATGGCAATTATTCACTGAGTCTTTCAGATGACTGGTGACAGCTCTCTGCCCTTTAGTCTGTGTCAGTACATATAATAGAAATAACAGAGGACTATTGGATTTCACCTCACCTATGAGGAAGCAGGTTTAATGCAGAATGTTTCAAAGTTATAGTATATCCATATAAATTACAAATAACTTTTTGATTTTGTAGGATGGCAGTGAGCAGAAGTAGCATAGAAAAGTGCAATTTATTAATAATCTTGATATCTTATTTTTAGACAATAGTTTTAACCCCTTCTACCAAACCAACAAGCAAGTTTGGTATTGATTTATCTAAAATTTTATGTGTGCTATTTCTGCCACATCATAACAAACACAGACAGTGTTCTTATTTCTAGGCACTTAAAGGTACCAAAATAGCACTCTTCATATACTATTAAAAAGCTTCCAGACTTTTTTGACTGAAGCCCTTAGTAAGAAGGATGGTTTACATACAACCCATACCCATACACATGTAGGTATTTACGTAAATGAAACCAAAGTTTTAGTACATATGATGCACTCTTATCTGCATTATTCTATTTAAAACTCTCTTTATTTTATTATACTGTACTGTTTCTTTTTTAGAAATGTTGTTTTAGAATGTTGATTTTCTTTTAAAAATTATTTAAAAATTGATTCACCACTTACCAATCAAACAAGATCTACAGTTTGAAAAACTGCAAGAAAGAACTCTGTTTCAGAGCAAAAGCCTTTTCATATTAATTTTTGAGAGGATAATTTATTTACTGAGAGATCATTCTATGCCGCAGGCACTGTGCCACTACTTTACAAAACTTCTTGTTGAATATACTCTTCACAACAATGATGGAAGTAGATATTGTTATTTCTATTTCTCACATGCAGAAAGCCAAGCTCAGAGAGGTAAAGAAAATTGCTCTAGTACACACAGCTAGAAAGTAGTAGAGCTACAATATTGGCACATAGTAGACATGTAATAAACATTCATTGAATGAATTTATGAATCAATCAATATTTATTTATTTATTCATTTATTTATTAGAGACATGATCTCACTCTGTTGTCCAGACTGGATTGCAGTGGCCTGATCCTATCTCACTGATCTCACTATAGCCTTGAACTCCTGGGCTCAAGCAAACCTCCCACCTCATCCTCCAAAGTAGCTGGGGCTACAGGCACATTCTACCACACCTGGCTAGTTTTCAAAAGGTGTCTGTAGAGCCATGGGTCTTACAATGTTGCCCAGGCTGGTCTCAAACTCCAAGCCTCAAGTGATCCTCCTGCCTAGGCCTACCGAAGTGCTGGGAATATAGTTGTGAGTCACCATGTCTAACTTTAATCAGTAATGGAGAATGAGTGCATAAGCCCACTGACTCGACCATTGGATGTATTGATGGCTAATCCTCATTCTACCCTTTCTTTGGGGACCACAGTCCACAGTTAGAGTATTCAACTATTTAGAAACAAAAATAAATAGTTTTTATCTGAAAACTGCAAAAATTATTTTTTGATTGGGAGGGTGACAAAAATCATATTGATGAAGCTAATGATGATCATGGTTAATATGCATTGATTACTTAATATGTGCCAAGCACTACTCTACACATTTTTACATGTATCAATACAAAGTAATAGTAGCTATCTCATAAAGTTGTTATGAGGATTAAATTTATTTACTCTTTTTTAATCAACTCTAATGGGATAGATGCTATTATTACCTTCATTTTATGGTTGAGAAGACTGAGGCATGAAGAGGTTGAGGAACTTGCCCAAAGACACACAGTTAATAAAATCCAACAGTCTGTCTCCAGAGTCTAAACTTTTAACCTGGATACTTGACTAATCATTGGTGATCAGCTATGTGTTTCTTTTATCACGAAAGCAAGGTGGATTGCTTCCAAAGCAAACACAATAAGAAATGCTAAATGCTTTAATGAAGTGAGCCATCCATTATAAGTCATTTTGCTCTCCTGACATGCTCATAGTTTCCTAACTTCAGAGCATTTTTCTGATGGTTTGGAGATAGTTGATATTACTCAGCACAAATATTGAAAATAATGATTTCAGAGTATTTTATATTTTCATGCTTCTATATTTTACAGAGTTAGTGCTAAATGTATCTGAAAAAAATACTCAATTTTATTTTTAATAAATAAAATTTAAAAAATCTGAGTAGTGAATAGCAATACATTTTGTTAAGATAACATCAATGAAACAAAGAAATACAGTCTCCAGTATGAACATGAATGCCTTAGTGGTGGAGAAAGCTGTGGTGGGATCACTTCATTGACAGAATTTAAGGGATTGACACCAGAGCTTGAAGAGGAAGTCAAAGGTGAGCCAAGAGCCAGGTTTACAAGCTGATCTCAGTGTTACCCAGAGGATAGGAGTGGATTGCAGTGTGTTATGCTACTTTGTAAGGAGAACTTTACCCTTTCCTCCCCAGGCACCAAAGAAATAATACTTTGTCCTTTTGATGTTTGATGTCCTAAATTATTTGAAGCCTCTCACATAAATATGGTGCATAAAATTAGTTGATTTTTGTGTTGGTTTTGGGTTTTGGTTTATTTTTTAGCAGAGAAGGCCAGTGCTCACAAATTCACCATGATTGTCTTGTTTCCACATTTCCTAACCTCTTAACATTCTGCCTAATGAAATGTTGGGAGAAGCCATGTGCCTGGTCTCTAACAGCCTCTCTTGAGATCCTCTATTCTCTCTCTCTTTTTTCATCTACCTGCTAGATGTTAATAAAAAGCCTTATGTTGGAAATGGAAGTAAACTAGGTTCCCGAATGAATTGATGGGGGCAGGGCCCCCTTGACAACCTGTATCAGACAGGAACAAGGGCAAGAAGATTTCATCATATAAGGCCACTGAGATTTTTACAGCAAAGAAAACTCCCCCCAAACAAAGCTTTTTATAGCAGCTGCAATGACTTACCCTGACTAAAACAGTGCTGGAGTCTCAACATTGGTGCAAATGCTGTAGTGAAATAAAAGGAGGTGGTTGGTGTTTAGTGATATAAATTGAGAAAATGTGTGTATGATTTGCACATGTGGCTTCCTCTGCAAAAGTCAGGCTGATTTTAAGAGCTACGACTGCTCCCAGCAACCACTCTGGCAGAGCAGAACACGCAGTCAGACCAGGAACCTAACAAACATGTTGCCCTCCCCTCAAGCATAAGAAGGACCTGGGACTCCTCAAGGGCTCACGTGGTGGGGTCTAGGTAAAGTCCCTGAGTATAAATTCTGCCTTTCACTCTCAGTTGCTGTGTCACTTAGCAATTTGATTAAAAGATGTGCCCATCTTTCTTACCTGCTAAGTCAGGAAGTAGTACCTAGAGTTATTTTGAGGATTAAAACATTTATCAATATAAAGCCCTTAAAACAATGTCTGGCATATGGTACATGTTCAAGCTATGTTAGCTATTTGTATTCTTATCATTAGCATTTGTATCATAATACTTGAGTCATTCCCCTTCCCTTTCCTGGAGTGTTAAGATTTTTTTTTTTTTTTTCAAATGGATATTTGTTTTTTATTATTTTTCTTTTTTTTTTAAATTTATTTATTATTATTATACTTTAAGTTGTAGGGTACATGTGCATAACGTGCAGGTTTGTTACATATGTATACTTGTGCCATGTTGGTGTGCTGCACCCATCAACTTGTCATTTACATCAGGTATAACTCCCAATGCAATCCCTCCCCCCTCCCTCCTCCCCATGACAGGCCCCTGTGTGAGATGTTCCCCTTCCTGAGTCCAAGTGATCTCATTGTTCAGTTCCCACCTATGAGTGAGAACATGCGGTGTTTGGTTTTCTGTTCTTGTGATAGATTGCTAAGAATGATGGTTTCCAGCTGCATCCATGTCCCTACAAAGGACACAAACTCATCCTTTTTGATGGCTGCATAGTATTCCATGGTGTATATGTGCCACATTTTCTTAATCCAGTCTGTCACTGATGGACATTTGGGTTGATTCCAAGTCTTTGCTATTGTGAATAGTGCTGCAATAAACCTACGAGTGCATGTGTCTTTATAGCAGCATAATTTATAATCCTTTGGGTATATACCCAGTAATGGGATGGCTGGGTCATATGGTACATCTAGTTCTAGATCCTTGAGGAATCGCCATACTGTTTTCCATAATGGTTGAACTAGTTTACAATCCCACCAACAGTGTAAAAGTGTTCCTATTTCTCCACATCCTCTCCAGCACCTGTTGTTTCCTGACTTTTTAATGATCGCCATTCTAACTGGTGTGAGATGGTATCTCATTGTGGTTTTGATTTGCATTTCTCTGATGGCCAGTGATGATGAGCATTTTTTCATGTGTCTGTTGGCTGTATGAATGTCTTCTTTTGAGAAATGTCTTTTCATATCCTTTGCCCACTTTTTGATGGGGTTGTTTGTTTTTTTCTTGTAAATTTGTTTGAGTTCTTTGTAGGTTCTGGATATTAGCCCTTTGTCAGATGAGTAGATTGCAAAAATTTTCTCCCATTCTGTAGGTTGCCTGTTCACTCTGATGGTAGTTTCTTTTGCTGTGCAGAAGCTCTTTAGTTTAATGAGATCCCATTTGTCAATTTTGGCTTTTGCTGCCGTTGCTTTTGGTGTTTTAGACATGAAGTCTTTGCCCATGCCTATGTCCTGAATGGTACTACCTAGGTTTTCCTCTAGGATTTTTATGGTATTAGGTCTAACATTTAAGTCTCTAATCCATCTTGAATTAATTTTCGTATAAGGAGTAAGGAAAGGATCCAGTTTCAGCTTTCTACTTATGGCTAGCCAATTTTCCCAGCACCATTTATTAAATAGGGAATCCTTTCCCCATTTCTTGTTTCTCTCAGGTTTGTCAAAGATCAGATGGCTGTATATGTGTGGTATTATTTCTGAGGACTCTGTTCTGTTCCATTGGTCTACATCTCTGTTTTGGTACCAGTACCATGCTGTTTTGGTTACTGTAGCCTTGTAGTATAGTTTGAAGTCAGGTAGCGTGATGCCTCCAGCTTTGTTCTTTTGACTTAGGATTGTCTTGGAGATGCGGGCTCTTTTTTGGTTCCATATGAACTTTAAAGCAGTTTTTTCCAATTCTGTGAAGAAACTCATTGGTAGCTTGATGGGGATGGCATTGAATCTATAAATAACCTTGGGCAGTATGGCCATTTTCACGATATTGATTCTTCCTATCCATGAGCATGGTATGTTCTTCCATTTGTTTGTGTCCTCTTTGATTTCACTGAGCAGTGGTTTGTAGTTCTCCTTGAAGAGGTCCTTTACATCCCTTGTAAGTTGGATTCCTAGGTATTTTATTCTCTTTGAAGCAATTGTGAATGGAAGTTCATTCCTGATTTGGCTCTCTGTTTGTCTGTTACTGGTGTATAAGAATGCTTGTGATTTTTGCACATTAATTTTGTATCCTGAGACTTTGCTGAAGTTGCTTATCAGCTTAAGGAGATTTTGGGCTGAGACAATGGGGTTTTCTAAATATACAATCATGTCATCTGCAAACAGGGACAGTTTGACTTCTTCTTTTCCTAACTGAATACCCTTGATTTCTTTCTCTTGCCTAATTGCCCTAGCCAGAACTTCCAACACTATGTTGAATAGGAGTGGTGAGAGAGGGCATCCCTGTCTTGTGCCAGTTTTCAAAGGGAATTTTTCCAGTTTTTGCCCATTCAGTATGATATTGGCTGTGGGTTTGTCATAAATAGCTCTTATTATTTTGAGGTACGTTCCATCAATACCGAATTTATTGAGCGTTTTTAGCATGAAGGGCTGTTGAATTTTGTCAAAAGCCTTTTCTGCATCTATTGAGATAATCATGTGGTTCTTGTCTTTGGTTCTGTTTATATGCTGGATTACGTTTATTGATTTGCGAATGTTGAACCAGCCTTGCATCCCAGGGATGAAGCCCACTTGATCATGGTGGATAAGCTTTTTGATGTGTTGCTGAATCTGGTTTGCCAGTATTTTATTGAGGATTTTTGCATCAATGTTCATCAGGGATATTGGTCTAAAATTCTCTTTTTTTGTTGTGTCTCTGCCAGGCTTTGGTATCAGGATGATGTTGGCCTCATAAAATGAGTTAGGGAGGATTCCCTCTTTTTCTATTGATTGGAATAGTTTCAGAAGGAATGGTACCAACTCCTCCTTGTACCTCTGGTAGAATTCAGCTGTGAATCCATCTGGTCCTGGACTTTTTTTGGTTGGTAGGCTATTAATTATTGCCTCAATTTCAGAGCCTGCTATTGGTCTATTCAGGGATTCAACTTCTTCCTGGTTTAGTCTTGGAAGAGTGTAAGTGTCCAGGAAATTATCCATTTCTTCTAGATTTTCCAGTTTATTTGCGTAGAGGTGTTTATAGTATTCTCTGATGGTAGTTTGTATTTCTGTGGGGTCGGTGGTGATATCCCCTTTATCATTTTTAATTGCGTCGATTTGATTCTTCTCTCTTTTCTTCTTTATTAGTCTTGCTAGTGGTCTGTCAGTTTTGTTGATCTTTTCAAAAAACCAACTCCTGGATTCATTGATTTTTTGGAGAGTTTTTTGTGTCTCTATCTCCTTCAGTTCTGCTCTGATCTTAGTTATTTCTAGCCTTCTGCTAGCTTTCGAATGTGTTTGCTCTTGCGTCTCTAGTTCTTTTAATTGTGATGTTAGAGTGTCAATTTTAGATCTTTCCTGCTTTCTCTTGTGGGCATTTAGTGCTATAAATTTCCCTCTACACACTGCTTTAAATGTGTCCCAGAGATTCTGGTATGTTGTATCTTTGTTCTCATTGGTTTCAAAGAACATCTTTATTTCTTCCTTCATTTCGTTATGTACCCAGTAGTCATTCAGGAGCAGGTTGTTCAGTTTCCATGTAGTTGAGCGGTTTTGATTGAGTTTCTTAGTCCTGAGTTCTAGTTTGATTGCACTGTGGTCTGAGAGACAGTTTGTTATAATTTCTGTTCTTGTACATTTGCTGAGGAGTGCTTTACTTCCAATTACGTGGTCGATTTTGGAATAAGTACGATGTGGTGCTGAGAAGAATGTATATTCTGTTGATTTGGGGTGGAGAGTTCTATAGATGTCTATTAGGTCTGCTTGCTGCAGAGATGAGTTCAATTCCTGGATATCCTTGTTAACTTTCTGTCTCGTTGATCTGTCTAATGTTGACAGTGGAGTGTTGAAGTCTCCCATTATTATTGTATGGGAGTCGAAGTCTCTTTGTAAGTCTCTAAGGACTTGCTTTATGAATCTGGGTGCTCCTGTATTGGGTGCATATATATTTAGGATAGTTAGCTCTTCCTGTTGAATTGATCCCTTTACCATTACGTAATGGCCTTCTTTGTCTCTTTTGATCTTTGATGGTTTAAAGTCTGTTTTATCAGAGACTAGTATTGCAACCCCCGCTTTTTTTTGTTCTCCATTTGCTTGGTAAATCTTCCTCCATCCCTTTATTTTGAGCCTATGTATGTCTCTGCGTGTGAGATGGGTCTCCTGAATACAGCAGACTGATGGGTCTTGACTCTTTATCCAGTTTGCCAGTCTGTGTCTTTTAATTGGAGCATTTAGTCCATTGACATTTAAGGTTAAGATTGTTATGTGTGAACTTGATCCTGCCATTATGATATCAACTGGTTATTTTGCTCGTTAGTTGATGCAGTTTCTTCCTAGCCTCGATGGTCTTTACATTTTGGCATGTTTTTGCAATGGCTGGTACCGGTTGTTCCTTTCCATGTTTAGTGCTTCCTTCAGTGTCTCTTGTAAGGCAGGCCTAGTGGTGACAAAATCTCTAAGCATTTGCTTATCTGTAAAGGATTTTATTTCTCCTTCACTTATGAAACTTAGTTTGGCTGGATATGAAATTCTGGGTTTAAAATTCTTTTCTTTAAGAATGTTGAATATTGGCCCCCACTCTCTTCTGGCTTGGGGAGTTTCTGCCGAGAGATCTGCTGTTAGTCTGATGGGCTTCCCTTTGTGGGTAACCCGACCTTTCTCTCTGGCTGCCCTTAAGTTTTTTCCTTCATTTCAACTTTGGTGAATCTGGCAATTATGTGTCTTGGAGTTGCTCTTCTCGAGGAGTATCTGTGTGGCGTTCTCTGTATTTCCTGGATTTGAATGTTGGCCTGCCCTACTAGGTTGGGGAAGTTCTCCTGGATGATATCCTGAAGAGTGTTTTCCAACTTGGTTCCATTTTCCCCCTCACTTTCAGGCACCCCAATCAGATGTAGATTTGGTCTTTTTACATAATCCCATACTTCTTGCAGGCTTTGTTCATTTCTTTTTCTTCTTTTTTCTTTTGGTTTCTCTTCTCGCTTCATTTCATTCATTTGATCCTCAATCGCAGATACTCTTTCTTCCAGTTGATCGAGTCGGTTACTGAAGCTTGTGCATTTGTCACATATTTCTCGTGTCATGGTTTTCATCTCTTTCATTTCGTTTATGACCTTCTCTGCATTAATTACTCTAGCCATCAATTCTTCCACTTTTTTTTCAAGATTTTTAGTTTCTTTGCGCTGGGTACGTAATTCCTCCTTTAGCTCTGAGAAATTTGATGGACTGAAGCCTTCTTCTCTCATCTCGTCAAAGTCATTCTCCGTCCAGCTTTGATCCGTTGCTGGCGATGAGCTGCGCTCCTTTGCCGGGGGAGATGCGCTCTTATTTTTGGAATTTCCAGCTTTTCTGTCCTGCTTTTTCCCCATCTTTGTGGTTTTATCTGCCTCTGGTCTTTGATGATGGTGATGTACTGATGGGGTTTTGGTGTAGGTGTCCTTCCTGTTTGATAGTTTTCCTTCTAACAGTCAGGACCCTCAGCTGTAGGTCTGTTGGAGATTGCTTGAGGTCCACTCCAGACCCTGTTTGCCTGGGTATCAGCAGCAGAGGCTGCAGAAGATAGAATATTTCTGAACAGCGAGTGTACCTGTCTGATTCTTGCTTTGGAAGCTTCCTCTCAGGGGTGTACTCCACCCTGTGAGGTGTGGGGTGTCAGACTGCCCCTAGTGGGGGATGTCTCCCAGTTAGGCTACTCAGGGGTCAGGGACCCACTTGAGCAGGGAGTCTGTCCCTTCTCAGATCTCAACCTCCGTGTTGGGAGATCCACTGCTCTCTTCAAAGCTGTCAGACAGAGTCGTTTGCGTCTGCAGAGGTTTTGGCTGTGTTTGTTATTGCCCTGTCCCCAGAGGTGGAGTCTACAGAGACAGGCAGGTTTCCTTGAGCTGCTGTGAGCTCCACCCAGTTCGAGCTTCCCAGCAGCTTTGTTTACCTACTTAAGCCTCAGCAATGGCGGGCACCCCTCCCCCAGCCTGTCTGCTGTCTTGCCGGTAGATCACAGACTGCTGTGCTAGCAATGAGGGAGGCTCCATGGGTGTGGGACCCTCCCGGCCAGGTGTGGGATATGATCTCCTGGTGTGCCTGTTTGCTTAAAGCGCAGTATTGGGGTGGGAGTTACCCGATTTTCCAGGTGTTGTGTGTCTCAGTTCCCCTGGCTAGGAAAAGGGATTCCCTTCCCCCTTGCGCTTCCCAGGTGAGGCAATGCCTCGCCCTGCTTCAGCTCTCGCTGGTCGGGCTGCAGCAGCTGACCAGCACCGATCGTCCGGCACTCCCCAGTGAGATGAACCCAGTACCTCAGTTGAAAATGCAGAAATCGCCGGTCTTCTGTGTCGCTCGCGCTGGGAGTTGGAGACTGGAGCTGTTCCTATTCGGCCATCTTGCTCCGCCCCTCCGGAGTGTTAAGATTTATAACTCTTAGCTGTTTTCTAGGCGAGGGGCACGATCTCCTTTTTCCCCATTATCTAGGGATGCTGGAGGCAGTAATAAGGGTTTTCTTTGTGACAATCCTTTTTCTGGAGTTTGTATTTCCTGAGTTTTCACTCAGTCAGAGGGAAAGAATATTCTCTTGTTTTTACCTTCAGATTTACAAAGAAAGAAAACTTCTGAATTTAAATTAGGCCTAAAACATTCACAAGGCAACAATAACCTGGAGATGAGGTCTTCTTTTCCCACGGCTGAGACGGCATGTTTCCAAGGCACGAATCTGAACCCCAGCTCTCTATTGCCTAAGCCTACCCAGGCTTTGCCATATATTTCAATGTGGCTGAGTTACAATGGGAAAGTCAAGGCCAGCATTCATTGCACAAATGGGTAACTCCATCATGAGTTAAGATTTCAGTTGAGTGGTGGAATTTATACTGAATTTTTCACCCAAAAATATACTTAATATCTTTTTTTCTTCCAAATTTGGCAACTGTTAATATATAATGCTGAAAAGGACATTTTTGCCTTTCTCTTTCCTAGGACACTTTATCATGGTGGCAGCTAGACTCTCTTGTGAAGGCAAGAATGTAATTATCTGCCAGAGTTTATCAGCTCTATTTCTCTCCATTTCAAAAGCCAGTTGACTGTCCATAAGTTTTTAAAGAGAATAAATGAGGCCGGAGCAGAGACCATGAATGTGGCTGAAGGTAATATGGTAATGACAAATGAGAACTTGTCAATATTGCTATGATGATAATAGCTCAGAGTTGCCCAAACACCAATCTGCACTGTCTTCATTGCTAGAAGAAAAAGAAAAAAAAAAGTGCTTATCTAATTTTTAAGGCTTAAGTGTGCATCAATATCTATTTGATTTCTTTTATAAACAAATTGTTGATACATTTTATTAGCAAATAGTAAACAATGTGTATGTAAAAATTAAAAAGAAACTTTGTGAACAAACATATTATCTTTAATGAGAGGGGAATAAATATTTTTACTTGTGAACAAACAGCTCAGTATTTTTCCTCTTTTCTCTTTTTATTATTTTTTTTCAGTGAAGTGCCTGGACAGATGATATAGAAAAATGAGCAGTTGTAGAGAGTGAATACTAGAAAGTAAAGTCAAATCAAAACATGTATCTTAGAAAGCTTAAAAAAAGCAGTCTTCCCTCTACCTAATTTTTCTATCTAGTTTTCTGTTGACACAATTAGATATACTGAATCAAATTATTCAAAGATTTCTTTTACATGGCTTGAAAGTTCTAATTGTACCAACATTAGATTCACAAAATACATTAGATATTTTTTCATTCTTCTTGGCTGCCAGCTATCTGAACTCCTGTCATATATCTGGGGACCTTCTCCCAATAGAGAAATTGGAAAAATGCCTGACACTTCTCTTAAAATTAAGCATATGCACATGACGTGGCCTCTACTAATCATTCATGGGACACACCCCCTATTTTCAATAGAGGGCCATCGACACAAGGAAGTAAAGTCTCAGAGAAATATTTCTAGAGTCAGTGACAATTGCAATAAGATCCCATTTCCAAGGCAGTGGTGGCCACCGTCCCTGTAAGAGAATCTCATGTCCTGTGCCAGTCATGTTGACAGTTCAAGCAGCAGTAGTAGTGATATACAGTAGGCCCTCTGTGTCTGTGGGTTCCACATCCATGATTTAACCACTCTCAGAAAATATTTGGGGGGAAAAGTTTACCCGTATTGAACATGTACAGACTTTTTTTCTTGTTAACATTCTCTAAACAATATAGTACAACAACTATTTCCATAGCATTTACATTGAATTAGATATTATAAGTAATCTAGAGATGATTTGAAGTATATGGAAGGATGTGCATAGCTTAAATGTGAATATTATGCCATTTTATATCAGGGTCTGAAGCATCTGTGGATTTTAATGAGGGAGATACTGAGGGATGACTGTACTGGGCAGGTCAGTTTCACTGTATCATTTGGGACATTGCTTCTGTCTGCGTGGTCCTTGAGTCTGATACTCCTGTGAACTCAAGAATTAACTTCCCAATGTCCTTTCTTTTTTCCTTTTTCCTTTAAATAATTTTAGATTTACAGAAGAGTTGCAAAAATTGTACAGAGAGCTTCCATATACCGTTCACCCAGCTCCCTTTATCCTTAACATCTTGCATAACTATGGTAAATTTATCAAAACTAGGAAATTTACATTGGTACTAAATTCTCTTCAGGTTTGCCCCATTTTCCCACTAATGTCTTTTTCTGTTCCGGTATCCAGTTCATGATAACACATGACGTTTACTTGTTATGTCTCTTCAGTGTGTTCCAGTCTGTGACAATTTCTTGGTCTTTCCTTATCTTTCATCACAGTAACACTATGTGGTCAGGTATTTTGCAAAATGTCCGTCTATTTGGGTTTGTCTGGTATTTTCATGATTAGACTGAGGTTATGGGTTTGGGGGAAGAAATTCATAGAAGTGATGTGTCCTTCTCAGTACATCATATCAAAAGGCACATGGTTTTGATATGTTTCATTACTGGTGGTGTTAACCAAGATCTGTTGGTAACCTGGTGTCTGCCAAGTTTCTTGAATGTAAAATTACTTTTTTTCCTTTTCCCTATTCTATTCATTAGCAGCAAGTCACCAAGTTCAGCTCACATATAAGAGGAGAGAAATTAAACTCCACGTCCTTGATTTGTGGACATATTTTTAAACTACCACAATAAATAATACATAGTTTGAGGGAAATACTTTGAGACCATACAAACATCCTGTTTTTCCTTAACATTTCACTCACGAATTTTTACATTTGTCCCTAGATCTTGCCTGCAGCAAATATTACTGTGGGTTCTAATGATGATTTTCTATTTCCTTAATTCCTTCTATATTTGTTAATTGGAATTATTCCAAAATGAATATTTGTCTAATCTCCCTCTTCTGTTTATTTAATCATTTATTTCTATGTGTCTGGACTCATGGATATTATCTATTCTGTGGTTTATAATCCAATAAAGTTATTTATTTAGTTGCTCAAAATCTTTTTTTTTTTTTTCTTTTTTGAGATGGAGTTTTGCCATTGTTGCCCAGGCTGGAGTGCAACGGCGTGGTCTCGGCTCACCGCAACCTCCGCCTCCTGGGTTCAAGCGATTCTCCCTCCTCAGCCTCCCGAGTAGCTGGGATTACAGGCATGCACCACCACGCTCGGCTAATTTTGTGTCTTTTAGTAGAGACAGGGTTTCTCCATGTTGGCCAGGCTGGTCTCAAACTCCTAACCTCAGGTGATCCACCCACCTCGGCCTCCCAAAGTGCTGGGATTACAGGCGTGAGCCAGCACGCCCAGCCTCAAATTCTTATAGCTTCACTATTGGTAGCTCTTTTAGGTTGTCTCTTGTGTACTTTTGACATGCCAGCATGCTGGTATAAAACACTTTTTATTACAGTAATGTGCTGCCTAAGGGTGTTTCAGTCAGCAATAGACCACACATACAACAGTGGTCCCATAAGATTATAATGGAGCTGAAAATTCCTATCACCTAGTGATGTTGTAGCCATCATGACGTTGTAGGGCAATGCATTACTCACACGTTTGCAGTGATGCTGGTGTAAACAAACCAACATATACTATAGCACATACAATTATATACAGTATATAATAATAAATAACTATGTTACTGGTTTATGTATTTCCAATTATATTGCATTTTAAATCATTATTTTAGAATTTATTCCTTCGACTCACACACAAAAAAGTTAACTGTAAAACAGCATCAGATCGGTCCCGCCGGAGGTATTCCAGAAGGCATGATTATCATGTAAGATGGCAGCAGAATGCATGTTATTGCCCCTGAAGACCTTCCAGCGGGTATGTGGAGGTAAAAGATGATCCTGACGCTGTGTAGGCTCAAGCTATTGTCTGTGTCTTAGTTTCTGTCAAAAATGTTAAAAAAGGTTTAAAAAAAAAAAACCTAAGTAGAAAAAAGCTTACAGACTAAGGACGTATATAAAGAAAATATTTTTGTACATATATACAACATGTTTGTTTTTTAAGCTGTGTTATTACAAAAGAGTCAGAAAGTTAAAAAAAAAGAAAATTTTATAGTTTTATAAAGTTTCAGTAAGCTAAGGTTAATTTATTATTAAAGAAAGAAAAATATATTAAATAAATTAAATGCAGCCTAAGTATACAGTGTTTATAAAGTAAGTCTACAGTAGCACAGAGTAATGTCTTAGACCTTCGTATTCATTCACCAACTCACTCACAGCAATTCTCGGTCCCGCAAGCTCCTAGGTTAACGCCCTATATAGGTATACCATTTTAAAAAATCATTTAGGCCAGGTGCAGCTGACACTTTGGGAGGCCAAGGTGGGCAGATCACTTGAGGTCAGGAGTTTGAGACCAGCCTGGCCAACATGGTGAAACCCCATCTTTACTAAAAATACAAAAATTAGCCTGGCGCATTGGCTCATGCCTGCAGTCCCAGTTACTTGGGAGGGTGGAGATTGCTGTGAGCCGAGATTGTGTCACTGCACTCCAGCCTGGGTGACAGAGTGAGGCTCCATCTCAAAAAAATAAATACATAAAATAATCATTTATACTGTATGACTACTGTATCTTTTCTGTGTTTAGATACGTTTAGATGCACAAATACTTAATACTCTATTACAATTGCCTACTCTATTACATTTACTATGGCCATATGCTGTACAGGTTTATAGCCCAGCAGCAATAGGCCATACCCTATAGCCCAGGTATGTGGTAGGCTATACTATCTAGGTTTATATAGGTACATCCTATGATGTTCACACAATGACAACATCGCCTAATGGTGCATTTCTCAGAACGTATCCTTGTCATTTAACATGACTATTTCCTTATGTTCTGATGCTACAAGATGCTCCAGGCTCATCATGTATCTTTCCTACCACAGTCCTAGAATCAGCAATTCCTTCAAGGAGTCCTAATTCATTTTACTAGAGAATGGTATTTAGAAATCAATGAGCTTGAAGTGCTTGTTTCTATTTACGTTTCACTATTTCTAGGCCTTCTCAGAAAAAATATCTAGGAAATATATTTATTTCTGTATATATATACACACACACACACACACAGAAAATATATATATTTATATATTTATATGCATATCTGTGTGTATATAAACACCTATATAAATGTATATAATATATTTCTGTATCTCTTTGCTTGTATGGATGCAAACATATATTTTAATTTCTGTTTTATATCTATATAGCTCTATTTAAATAAACAAGAGTTTATTCTGACGTCTCTGACTCTAATCTGTATAACAGATTTCATTCTAGCCTTTGCTCTTTTATTTGTAGCTTTCTTCTCTAACAGAGAGAAAAGTGGCTCTTGGCATCACAGTGTATTTCTATACACTAAGGACTGCTAAACTGTACCCCATGAGAAATAAATTTACCAACTGACACCAAGTTTTGACACACAGTTTCTTTCATATTTAACCTTACATTATCAGTCAAAACATTTTGTTAAAATTACTTAGGTCAGCTCTTTCTTCTCTATACCCTTCAATGAAGTTATCTGAGAGAATTCATTTGTAATATAGTTAATGTCAGATTTCATATCCTGGGTTTTCCTCCATCCTAGTTAATTTGTTTTGCATTTGCATACAGGTTGACACTGTACAGCTCTGAGTTTTGATGAATACATGGAGTCACGGAGCCAACACCACAGGTACCATACGGACCAACTCCATGACCCTAAGGTGCCCCTGTGCTGCCACTTTGTAGTCAATTTCCCCATCCTCCGTTCAGAACCCCTGGAGACCATTGACCTATTTTCTGTTCCTTTAGTTTTACATTTTCCACAATGACATATGAATGGAATCATTCTCTGTGCAGTCTTTTGTGTCTGGCTCTTTCATTTAACAAAATGCAATTAAGATTCATACATGCTGTTGTATGAATCATTAGTGAATCAATAGGTTACACATAAATCCTACTTTTCAATGTCAACTTATCTCATGTTTTCTTCTGAAGCTCTGGAGTAAAGAAGCTTTTTAGATGCTCAGTATTAAAAAATACAGTATTCATTCACTTATGTATTAAACTCCTCCTTTATGCCAGGCACACTGTGATAAGCACTGGGAATTCATCAGTAAACAAGAAGGGCAAGGTCTCCTCCCTCATAGACCTTTTAATATATTGTGATAACTGCAGCGGGAGAGTAAAAATATGCATAAACATGTAAGTGTGATGATTAATTCTATGTGTCAACCTGATTGACCAGAAGGTGCCTAGATTAAACAGTATTTTAATTATGTTAACGACTAGATGAGCCTCTGAACCGGTGGGCTCCATAAAGTAGGTTGCCCTCCCCAGTGTGTGTGGGCATCATCCAATCTGTTAAAGGCCTGAATAGAACAAAAGGCAAGGGAAGGAGAAATTCATCCCCTTTTTCCCGCCTCGTTGCATGAGCTGGGACATCTGAACTCATCCTCCCCGGCCTTCAGCCTGAGATTTACATCATGGGCTCCTGTGGTCTCAGGCCTTTGGACTCTGAATGATTACACCACTGGCTTTCCTGGGTCTTCAGTTTGTAGACAGCAGATTGTGGGACCTCTCAGCCCTCCTAATCTCATAAAATTTCTCAATTTTTTTCTTATGAATTTTCTCAAGAAAATTTCTTTTGGTTCTGTTTCTTTAGAGAACTCTAATACGAGAAGCATATTGAAGAGCTACCTCACCCAGTCAGGGCCCATGCAGTCTTCCCAAAGAAAGTGACAACTTGGCTGAAAGATGAAGAAAGAGTAAAAAGTAGGAGTGAGAGAGAAGTCACATAGAATAGTTAAAATGGAAATGGTTCCAGGCCATAGAAATTGTGCTTCCGAAGGCTTCCTAGCACACGAGGAAATGAGTACATGTAGAAAAACTGAGAAATGAAATTGGAAGAAGGAATGAAGTGGAAAACAGCAGGGGCCACTCATGAATAATTATACAAGTCATGGGAAAGTATTTGGACTTTATCCTAAGGGGAAACTGCCCATCGAGGCCTAAGTGTCTCAGCACACTTCGCCTCACACACTGAGACCATACTACTTCTCGTATATCTCCCAGTATTTTAGGATGAACTCCATGAAAGTGAAATGGTACATTTTGGAGAACATGGTAATTTTCTATTTTGGGGTTGGAGTGAATATAGGAAGTCACTTTAAAACTTGGCTTTACTTATGTAGACTCAATACTAGCTTATCCCAAGGAAAGGGGTGATCATGTGTTCGGGTCCAGATCGGAAACATGTTTTTCCTTGTGAAGGAAATAAATAAATAACATGATGACAAAAGATAAAACTCTGAACATGATTAGTGAACTCATTGTGCTTCTAATAACAAAGAGTGGCTCAGAGAGCTGGCCGATTTAGCAGGCTTTTCTCTGAGTCAGTTGACAACTCCATGGCTGAACTATGAATGTTTCACTACGTGATGGGAACGCTGCAACTGTGAATGAAGTTTGAGTATTGGATGCAGAGAGTTGATCTCGTTGCTTCCCATGAAACGTTTGCCTCTCTTCTTTTACTGGACAGTAATTAACAGTATTAATGATTTAAAAGGGAAAAAAGCATCAGCCATGTCTTTCTTCCCTGAAAATATTGTTTGATGAATATTTCCCTCCTTCAATAAAACAATCTGATTGGAGGTCCATTGAGTATGTTAAATAAAGAAGCAATTGGGTTGGTAAATAAAAAGATACAGTTAGTAAAATATAAAATTTATATTAGAAATAGTATTTTTAAAATGTTAAAAATGTGAAGACGTTGTACCTGTTGGCAGTAATCTGGCCGGCCATCTTTCCTTAGCATTGCCATTGGTATTTCCTTATTGCTGTGAATCCAGATGCTTAAAATATTCTGACACCAAGATAGGAAAAAAAAAAAATGCTGAACCTGGCATGTAAACCTCTCCCCTCCCACCCCACCTTCCCTGCTGACCCACAACATCATGTTTACCAACATCATTCAAAGCTCCACACAGGGTATGATTTGTACCCACATTTTACAAATGAGGAAAATAAGGCCTACAAAAGTTAAATACTCAACTAAGATTACATCTGAGAAGTGGTCAAGAGTTTGGATGGACCAGATCTACTTGATTCCAATGTCTGTAGTCTCATCCATTTTACATTACTTCCTCATCATCCCTAGTATCAGGAAAATTTTCTGAATTTTATTGCTTCAAAATCCAAGCACCTTATCCAAAAACAAATTGATCGGTTAGGATTTTTTTTTGTAATGGTAATTTAAAATATTATCTTTATTTTCTTGTTTAACACAAAAAGAGCATTACTAGTAAGATGGAAAGTTTATATTAATTTTTGTAATTTTAAACACATTTTTGAATGTTTAAATAAATCTTATGGTTGCTCTGGGCTTCTGTGGGTATACATTTACTGTCCTTAGATGTAATCTAATCATGAAGCTTGAGACATGTCACAGAACTGTGTGCTATTTTATTTTTCCTTATGCGGATAAAATGCTTTTTATAAAAAGTGTTGTTTTAATTGAAAAAATATTATACACTTATGGAAAACATCTAAATATTACAGAAGGTTACAAAGTGGGTAAAAAGTGCACATCTTTTATAGCGCACAATATGATAGGTAAATGGATTAATGCATACTCGTGAAATTTGCTGTTTTCTTTTCAATCTTGGAATTTCATCCATCAATCTTTTTAATTACTGTGTAACACTGCAGTACACATTCATAATTTGCTTAACCAGGCCTCTACTGAGTTGAATTGGGATTATTTTTAGTTTTTTGTTATTATGAAAAAAATGCAGTAGTTAAATCCTTATACCTACTTCTCTTCTCATTTGTGAAAATGTATTTACAGGATAAATTCCTATGTACTATGTAGAAAAAGCATAATATTATTGAGCAATTTCTGCACATTATATTAATAAAAACATTTAGCTAGTCAGTAGAAAATTTAATGCTTCATGAAAGCCATTCTTCTGGAAGTAGTAAAATACAGTTTTTCTTTTCTTTATAGCTATAGTTCATGATTGAACTTAAAGACTATAATAAAGTTACCATGAAACCACAGTGTGTCGAGACAGAGAGCATAGTTGTTTTTTTAAAAAATGTATATTCTGGAGCCAGGATGACTTAAATTTTAACTTCAGCTTCATCATTTATTAGCTGTGTGACCTTGAGCACATTAGTACTATTCTCTTAGCCAGAGTTTCTCATGTGAGATAGCCTAACCACTACCTTTTATAGGGGTAATTTGATCATTGGTGTAAGAGAATGCATATAAAGCACTTAGCAAAATGCCTGGCACATGAAAAGCAGGAAATAAACATTTATTATTATTATTATATTATTATTATTATATATCTATTAGCTCTATGCCTTTTTGGTGACATAACTTTTAGTATTCAAATCTCCACAAGCTAATATATTATTACTATTTAATTCATTCATTTATTCAACAATATTTATTGACCACTATTATGTACTGTGCACTGCTCTAGTGTGGGGGATACAATAATCCTGTAGAAACATGACTCCTGCTTAACAGCCATCAAAGTTCTATAGAAATCAGAGTGTATTTTAACTTCAAAAATAACATTAGTCAATACCCTTTGAAGCAGAATTTAGGACATTTCATTACAACTCCAAAGGTTTGTTGTGAATTTAAGTTGATTTTGATACTTTCCTAAAAATGAAAAATGACTCCACAGTTTGTGGGTCAATGGCTAGTGGGAATTCTTTTTACAGCTGCCTTATGTCATTTATCTTAATCAGACACTAAATAAGCCATTTTTTTGGTTATTTAGAAAATCATTGTGTCTTTTATATCTTGGCCCCTGGATTGCCAAAGAATATAGCTTAACCTTTATTTTTATACATCCAGGTGGAAAAATATATAACATGGTCTCTAAATCCTACACTTCAATTCACCTGTTTTAAAAAATATCAGTTGAATGAAAATATTAAACAGTAACAATTGCAGAAAAAGGGAACTTAAAATAAATGTATATTTCACCAGAAATATATGAAATATTTTTGAATATTCAATAAGTTAGACTCAAATAGGATATACTTTTCAGTATATTGCTAACCCCTCTGTAGGTCTACATGTTATTATGCAAATATATACAAACAACAAATATTTATATCTGTGTCTATATCCATATCCACACACAAAATACACACAACATCAGCAGTAGTATTTATTGGATAAGTAGCAGTCTTCTTATTGTTATTTAAGTTTATGTGCATAGTTTGAAAACGTTAGTGAAGGATCAAAGCCTGCCCAGAATGATGTCATAACAAGGTAATATGGAATCTGATTATGTGAAAAGCTGGATATTTACATAAAGAGGTCAGAAACCAGCTGGCTACATATAAACTAAGGAAAAACCAACAAACATCTTAAGAAAGTTCTTACTCTTGAGCTGCTATGGACTTGCAAGCTTAGCACAATTTTTAAAGACCCAGATACTGAGAATGTTTTCTATGTCAGCACTGTTTCACTCTAAAATTTCATGTGGCTTGCTACCCAAATTATCCTGGAGGCACTAAGAAAATGTGTTTATTTTTTCTTTGCTTGATATTTTTTTTTAATTATGTTTTAAAAAATTGTAGCAGCATTCTATCTCTCTAGGATTTAGCGAAAACACTCAGATTGAATAAAACAACTGTAGATCATTTTTATATGCGTTTTATTTTTATTCTGAAGATCTGAGAATTTGTTCAAATTGGGTTTGGGGCGGAAATTCAACTAACTTGTCTGGACTATTGCCAATACTGGAAGAAACAGTTACCTGAAAAGTTTGCTTTGTGATTGTCTGTTTGTCTTTCTCCTCTTCCTCCCTTGCTGCTTCCTTCCTGCTTTCCTTCCTTTCTTCTTTCCTTCTTTCTTTTTCTGTTCTCTCCTTTATCTTCTTCCTGTTTCCTCTCTTTTCTTTCTCACGATTTCCTTATTTTTTTATAACTCTAAAATTACAACCAATACTATTAATGATTGCCTGGCAACAGAGCAAGACTCCATCACAAAAAAAAAAAAAAAAAAAAGAAAGAAAAGAAAAAAAAAGAAAAGAATATCACTCATAGTGCAAAAACCATTACTAAATTGTCAAAACAATTTTTATCTTTGGCAACTACATTCACTCCTGCAAAAACTGACAACGTATTCCAAACTGAGAAAATGAGTTATGAAAAGGAAAAAGGGAACTGGAAATGTGGCATTTTAGAATTCTTTGTTAAAAACAGAGAAGACCCCAAAATGAGAAACGATGGGGATGATGTGCTAAAGCAGTATGTTCAAACCTCGTAACAAGAATGGAAATAGGCTAGTACTGTAATTCTAACATTAGATTGAAGATAAGATTTGTTAAGTATTTTGATGCAAATATAACTAACATTTTTATTTTACAATGCCTCTATTAATTTTTCTGTGTTTTTTGTTTAATAACTCTGGATTGCCAAGATTCTTGCCATATCATCTAATTTTGGGGGGTGGTTGAAAAGCACTCCATGTTGGTATATGGTGCCATTCTTGTTAGAATGGTTAAATATCACAAAAGAAATCCTACACAAGTATCACTCAGGAACTTGCTGATCGTGATGTACATTAGCTTATTGATAGACTTAAGTATCTGGTAGAATCAAAAAGTTTCACAGAGGAACAGAGGCATTTTGATGTTTAAAGTGAAATTCCTTTTCTGAACATTTGGTTTTAATAATATTGGAGATTCTTATCTAGTTTAACTTGTTTTTTGTCACATTTATGGATGCTTCATCTGGCCAATCATTTAAAATAAAGGAAAAATGGTGAATGACCCCCTTTCAGCACAAGACAGTGTAGTGACAGACTATAGCTTCAAGAACCAGAAGGACGTGCACAAATAGTCGTAAAACAATGATGATGTAATGACCCACTTGTTTGTCACTGTGACTCAGGGACCCAGTCAGGGTCAAGATAAAAGAGTTGCAACACAAAGCTAAAATGTCAATGTACACTTGGGCTGGGAAATTCTGTCTAAAGCAATTAATCCCCCCACCCCGTCCTAACCGGCTCCTCCTCCTGCCATGTCCACCTCTGCTTTACAGGTTTTTAATGTTAAAGAAATTTATGAAACAAAATTGTTCTTTGAAGACAGCTAGCTTTTTCACTTTGTGTGCTAGAGGGCTACCTAGCTTTTGCTTCTTCTTCCCTAGACCAGACAGAAGATCCAACTGTCCCAGAGGAATCAAACACCACACAAAAGTCCCCTAGAAGGTGGTGAGTCTTGAATTTCTCAGGAGAATGTAATTGCTTCTTTGGCAAATACAGGTTTCCCATATATGAGTCATTCACTCATAGTAAGCCCCAATAAAAGTTTTGTTTTGTATTTTTAAAAGTGGAAACAGCTTCATTTTTTATAATTATAAAAATATTATATGCCTACTGTACAAATCTCAGAGAATTTAGAAAGTTAAGAAGTTTCCATTGTAGTGTTGCTAGTTATTATGATCATTTTGTTGTATACTTTTCTATAGTTTTTAATGTGCATTCAGAGTCACACACTTTGAATTGCTATTTATCAAAATATATTTTATTGTGATAAAAACACATAACATACAGTCTACCATCTTAATCTTAAGTGTACAGTTCAGCAATGTTGTTTATTCACATTGTTGTGAAATAGATCTCCAGAATTTTTTTGTCTTGTAGAACTGAAACTTTATACCCATTAAACAACTCTACTTTTCCTCTCCCCCCATTTTAGCCAACTTTCTATTTTTTGTTTATATAAATTCGGCTACTCTAGATACCTCGTGTAAATGAAATCATTCAGTATTTGTCTTTTTGTGATTGGCTTATTTCATTTAGGATAATGCCCTCGAGTTTCATTCACACTGTAGCACGTGATAGGCTTCCCTTCCTTTTTAAGGCTGAATACTGTTCTATAGTGTGTATATGTACTGTATTTTGTTGATCAATTCACCAGTCAATGGATATTTGGGTTGCTTCCACCTGTTCGCTATTGCAAGTAGTGCTTCTATGAACACAGCTGTGTAGTTATCTCTTCAAGATCCTGCTTTCAATTATTTTGAATACATACTTATAAATGGAATTATGGGATCATACGGTCATTCTATTTTTAACTCTTTGAAGAGCTACAATGCTGTTTTCCATAGTGGTTGCACCATTTTGCACCCCCACCAACAGTGCATAAATGTTCCAATATTTCTCCATCCTCACTAGCACTTGTTATTTTCTACTTTTTAAAATATTAGGCATACTAATGGATGTGGGGTGATAGCTCATAGTTTTAATTTGCATTTCTGTGATGATAGATAATAGTGAACGTCTTTTCATATGCTTGTTAGCCATTTTTACATCTTCTTCATAGAAATGCCTATTTAAGTCCTTTACTCACTTTACCCATGAAGTCAGTTTGTTTGATTTTTTGTTGTTGAATTGTAGGTCTTTTAAAATATATATTCTAGATATTAACTGCTTATCAGATAAATAATCTGAAATATTTTCTCCCATTCTGCAGAATGCCTTTTCATTGTATTGAGTGTGTCCTTTGATGCACAGAAGTTTTTTAGTTTGATTTAGTCCCATTTGTCTATTTTTGCTTTTGTGGCCTGTGCTTTCATTGTCACATCCAAGAAATCATGGTCAATCAAATATTATGAAGATTTTCCCCTATGTTTTCTTCAAGGAGTTTCATAGTTTTTAGTCTTAAATTTATGTTTTTAATCAATTTTGAGTAAATTTTTGTATATGACATAAGGATCCAACTTCATTCTTTTCCATGTGTATATACAGTTTTCTTAACATCATTTGTTGAAGATACAGTCCTTTCCCCATAACCTTGTCAAAGATTATGTCACAATACTTGTGATGGTTTATTTCTGGGCTGTCTATTCTATTCCACTGTTACAGATGCTTGTCTGTATGCGAGCAACACATTGTTTTGATTACTGTAGTTTTGTAACAGGTTTTAAAATCAAGAAGTAAGAGTCCTCCAACTTTGTTCTTTTTCAAAATTGTTTTGACCATTCAGGGTCCCTTGAAATTCCATGTGAATTTTAGGATAACTTTTTAAAAAATTTTAGTGAAAAAATTGCCATTGGGATTTGGACAAGGATTGTATTGATTATGTAGGTCATTTTGGTAATATTGTTATCTTAATAATCTTATGCCTTCCCATCCGTGAACATGGAATATCCTTCCATTTATCTGTATCTTTCAAAATTTCCTTCAGTAATGTTTTGTAGTTTTCATTGTATAAGTCTTTCAACTCATCTATTAATTTTGTTCCTAATATTTTATTCTTTTGATGCTACTGTAAGTTGTTTTCTTAATTTTCTTTTCATATTGTTCATTGTTAGTTTGTAGAAGTGCAAATGATTTTTATATGTTGATTTTGTATTCTGCAAATCTGTGAATTCTCTTATTACTTCCAACAGGTTTGTTTGTGTGTGTGTGTAATTTTTAGGGTTTCCTACATATACAAGTCATCTATGAAAGATAATTCTACTTCTTCCAATTTACTTTTCTTGCCTAATTTTTCTGGCTGACTTCAAATCCTACATTGAATAGAAATTGTTATATCAGGCATTCCTGTCTTGTTCCTGATCTTAAAAGAAAAGCCTTCAGTCTTTCACTATTGAGTATGATGTTTTCTGTGGGCCTTTAATGTGTGGTCTTGACATGCTGAGGTAGTTTCATTCTATTCCTAGTTTGTTGAGTGTTTCTTTTTTAATATATTACAAAAGGGTGTTAAATCTTATCAAATGCTTTTTTCTGCATCAGTTGAGATGGCTATATGTTTTTTGTCCTCCATTTGGTTATATGATGTATTATATTGATTGATTTTTGTATATAAACCATTCTTGCATTCCAGGAATAAATCGCACTTGGTCGTGATGTGTAGTCCTTTCAATGTGCTGTTGAATTCAGTTTACTAGTATTTTGTTGATGATTTTGCATCAATATCCATTAGGAATAGTAGTCTGTAGTTTTCTTTTCTTGTAGTGTTTTTGTCTGACTTTGGTATCAAGGTAATGTTAGCCTTATAGGATGAGCTTGGAGTTGTTCCCTACTCTTCAATTTTTTGGAAGACGTTGAAGAGGATTGGTGTTAATTCTTTAAATGTTTGGTTGAATTCTCTAGTGAAGTCATCTGGTCCTGGAGTTATCTTTTTTGGGGAAGTTTTTGAGTACAAATTCACTCTTTTTACTAATTATTGGCCTGTCCAGATTTTCTATTTCTCATGACTCACCCTTGGTAGGTTGTGTATTCCTAGGAATTTATCCATTTCTTCTAGTTTATCCAATTTGTGGGCATACAATTTTTAAAAATACTCTCATATAATCCCGTTTATTTCATGTAATGCCCACTTTTCATTACCAATTTTAGTTATTTTAGTTTTATCTCTTTTTGTTGATCATTTTAAAAACATGTACTCTTATTTTCATGATTTAAAAAAATTCTCTATTTTATCTGTTTCTGCTCTAATCATAATTATTTCCTTTCTTCTGCTACTTTGGATATAGTTTGTTCTTTTTTTAGTTCCTTGAAGTGTAAAGTTTTGTTGTTGATTTGAGATCTTTGTTCTTACTAAATGTTTGTTTATAGCTATAGACTTTCCTCTTAGCACTGCTTTCACTGCATTTCAAATTTTTCTTTTGTGAGATGGAGTTTCGCTCTTGTCGCCTAGGCTGGAGTGCAGTGGTGCAATCTCAGCTCACTGCAGGTTCAAACAATTATCTTGCCTCAGCCTCCTGAGTAGCTGGGATTACAGGCACCTGCCATCACACCAGGCTAATTTTTTGTATTTTTAGTAGAGATGGGGTTTTGCCATGTGGGGCAGGCTGGTCTCAAACCCTTGACCTCAGGTATTCTGCCCGCCATGGCCTCCCAAAATGCTGGGATTACAGGCATGAGCCACTGCACCTGGCCCATCTCAAATTTTTGTATGTCGTATTTTTATTTTCATTTGTCTCACAGTATTTTTCTAATTTCCCTTGTGACTTCTTTGATTCATTGATTGTTTAAGAGTATGTTGTTAACTTTCCACATATTTGTGGATTTTCCTTCTGTTATTGATTTCTAGTTTCATTACAATGTGATTGGAAAACGCATTTTGTATAATTTGTTAAGACTTGTTTTGTGGCCTAGTTAGTATGTGGTTTATCCTGAAGAATATTCCATGTGAACTTGAGGAGAATGTAGATTTTGCTGCTGTTTGGCAGAGTGTTTGTTAGTTCTTTTTTTTTTTTTTTTTTTTTTTTTAATTTTACTTTAAGTTCTAGGGTACATGTGCACAACGTGCAGGTTTGTTACATATATATACATGTGCTATGTTGGTGTGCTGTACCCATAAACTCATCATTTACATTAGGTATATCTCCTAATGCTATCCCTCACCGCTCTGCTCACACCACAACAGGCCCCAGTGTGTGATGTTCCCTTTCCTGTGTCCAAGTGTTCTCATTTTTCGATTCCCACCTATGAGTGAGAACATGTAGTGTTTGGTTTTCTGTCCTTGCAACACTTTGCTCAGAATGATGGTTTCCAGCTTCATCCATGTCTCTGCAAAGGACATGAACTCATCCTTTTTTATGACTGCATAGTATTCCATGGTGTATATGTGCCACATGTTCTTAATCCAGTCTATCATTGATGGACATTTGGGTTGGTTCCAAGTCTTTGCTATTGTGAATAGTGCCGCAATAAACATACGTGTGCACGTGTCTTTATAGTAGCATGATTTATAATCCTTTGAGTATATACCCAGTAATGGGATCGCTGGGTCAAATGGTATTTCTAGTTCTCGGTTCTTGAGGAATCACCACACTGTCTTCCACAATGGTTGAACTAGTTTACACTCCCAGCAACAGTGTAAAAGCATTCCTATTTCTCCACATCCTCTCCAGCACCTGTTGTTTCCTGACTATTTAATGATCGCCATTCTAACTGCTGTGAGATGGTATCTGACTGTGGTTTTGATTTGCATTTCTCTGATGGCCAGTGATCATGAGCATTTTTCATGTGTCTGTTGGCTGCATAAATGTCTTCTTTTGAGAAGTGACTGTTCATATGCTTCACCCACTTTTTGATGGGGTTGTTTGTTTTTTCCTCGGAAATTTGTTTGAGTTCTTTGTAGATTCTGGATATTAGCCCTTTGTCAGATGAGTAGATTGCAAAAATTTTCTCCCATTCTGTAGGTTGCCTGTTCACTCTGATGGCAGTTTCTTTTGCTGTGCAGAAGCTCTTTAGTTTAATTAGATCCCATTTGTCAATTTTGGCTTTTGTTGCCATTGCTTTTGGTGTTTTAGACATGAAGTCCTTACCCATGCCTATGTCATGAATGATACTGCCTAGGTTTTCTTCTAGGGTTTTTATGGTTTTAGGTCTAACATTTAAGTTTTTAATCCATCTTGAATTAATATTTGTGTAAGGTGAAAGGAAGGGATCCAGTTTCAGCTGTCTACATATGGCTAGCCAGTTTTACCAGCACAATTTGTTAGATAGGGAATCCTTTCCCCATTTCTTGTTTTTGTCAGGTTTGGCAAAGATCAGATGATTGTAGATGTGTGGCATTATTTCTGAGTCCTCTGTTCTGTTCCATTGGTCTATATCGCTGTTTTGGTACCAGTGCCATGCTGTTTTCATTCTGTAGCCTTCTAGTATAGTTTGAAGTCAGGTAGCATGATGCCTCCAGCTTTGTTCTTTTGGCTTAGGATTGTCTTGGCAATGCAGGCTCTTTTTTGGTTCCATATGAACTTTAAAATAGTTTTTTCCAATTCTGTGAAGAAAGTCATTGGTACCTTGATGGGGATGGCACTGAATCTATAAATTACCTTGGGCAGTATGGCCATTTTCACATTATTGATTCTTCCTATCCGTGAGCATGGAATGTTCTTCCATTTTTTTGTGTCCTCTTTTATTTTGTTGAGCAGCATAGCCAGAGAGAAAGGTAGGGTTACCCACAAAGGGAAGACCATCAGACTAACAGCAGATCTCTTGGCAGAAACTCTATAAGCCGGAAGAGAGTGGGGGCCACTATTCAACTTCTTGAAGAAAAGAATTTTCAGTCCAGAATTTCATATCCAGCCAAACTAAGCTTCATAAGTAAAGGAGAAATAAAATCCTTTACAGACAAGCAAATGCTGAGAGATTTTGTCACCACCAGGCCTGTGCTACAAGAGCTACTGAAGGAAGCACTAAACATGGAAAGGAACAACTGGTATCAACCACTACAAAAACATGCCAAATTGTAAAGACCATCAATGCTAGGAAGAAACTGCATCAACTAATGAGCCAAATAACCAGCTAACATCATAATGACAGGATCAAATTCACACATAACAATATTAACCTTAAATATAAATGGGTTAAATGCTGCAATTAAAAGACAAAGTCCGGCAAACTGGATAAAGAGTCAAGATCCATCAGTGTGCTGTATTCAGTAGACCCATCTCATGTGCAGAGACACACGTAGGCTCAAAATAAAGGGATGGGGGAAGATCTACCAAGCAAATGGAAAGAAAAAAAGGCAGGGGTTGCAGTCCTAGTTTCTGATAAAATAGACTTTAAACCAACAAAGATCAAAAGAGACAAAGAAGGCCGTTACATAATGGTAAAGGGATCAATTCAACAGGAAGAGCTAACTATCCTAAATATATATGCACCCAATACAGGAGCACCCAGATTCATAAAGCAAGTCCTTAGAGACCTACAAGAGACTTAGACTCCCACACAATAATAATAGGAGACTTTAACACCCCACTGTCAACATTAGACAGATCAATGACACAGAAAGTTAAAAAGGATATCCAGGAATTGAACTCAGCTCTGCACCAAGCAGACCTAGTAGACATCTATAGAACTTTCCACCCCAAATCAACAGAATATACATTCTTCTCAGCATCACATCACACTTATTCCAAAATTGACCACATAGTTGGAAGTAAAGCATGCCTTGGCAAATGTAAAAGAACAGAAATTATAACAAACTGTCTCTCAGACCACAGTGCAACCAAACTAGAACTCAGGATTAAGAAACTCAATCAAAACTGCTCAACTACATGGAAACTGAACAACCTGCTCCTGAATGATTACTGGGTACATAACGAAATGAAGGCAGAAATAAAGATGTTCTTTGAAACCAATGAGAACAAAGATACAACATACCAGAATATCTGGGACACATTTAAAGCAGTGTGTAGAGGGAAATTTACAGCACTAAATGCCCACAAGAGAAAGGAGAAACGATCTAAAATTGACACTCTAACATGACAATTAAAAGAACTAGAGAAGCAAGAGCAAACACATTCAAATGTTAGCAGAAGGCAAGAAATAACTAAGACCAGAGCAGAACTGAAGGAGATAGAAACATAAAAACCCTTCAAAAAAATCAATGAATCCAGGAGCTGGTTTTTTGAAAAGATCAACAAAATTGATAGACCACTAGCGAGACTAATAAAGAAGAAAAGAGAGAGAATCAAATAGACGCAATAAAAAATAATAAAGGGGATATCACCATCAACCCCACAGAAATACAAACTACCATCAGAGAACACTATAAACACCTCTACACAAATAAACTAGAAAATCTAGAAGAAAAGGATACATTCCTGGACACATACACCTTCCCAAGACTAAACCAGGAAGAATTTGAATCCCTGAATAGACCAATAACAAGCTCTGAAATTGACGCAATAATTAATAGCCTACCAACCAGAAAAAGTCCAGAACCAGACAGATTCACAGCCGAATTCTACCAGAGGTACAAAGAGGAGCTGGTACCATTCCTTCTGAAACTATTCCAATGAATAGAAAAAGAGGGAATCGTCCCTAACTCGTTTTATGAGGCCAGCATCATCCTGACACCAAAGCCTGGCGGAGGCACAACAAATAAAGAGAATTTCAGAGCAATATCCCTGATGAACATCAACACAAAAATCCTCAATAAAATACTGGCAAACCGAATCCAGTAGCACATCAAAAAGCTTATCATCAGGTCGACTTCATCCCTGGGATGCAAGGCTGGTTCAACATATGCGAATCAATAAATGTAATCCAGCATATAAATAGAATCAAAGACAAAAACCACATGATTATCTCAATAGATGCAGAAAAGGCCTTTGACAAAATTCAACAGCCCTTCATGCTAAAAACTGTCAATAAATTTGGTATCGATGGGATGTATCTTAAAATAATGAGACCTATTTATGACAAACCCACAGCTAATATGACACACAACTTTTCCCTACATCTCATTGCTAGAATTTAGTAGCCTGGATATACTTAGCTGCAAAAGAGGGTGGGAAAATCATCCCTGCTGGCCCTGTGACCATCCCCAAATCAAAGGCTATGTTACAATAAAAGAGGGAAAAGATGGATACTAAGGGACAACTAGCAGTTCTGTTACAAGTGTAGACTTATAGCAATATATTAATCAGGTATTTATTATTATTCAAGTGTGCTCTGCTGTTGTGTTGTACATTTTTATTTATTATTCATTTGATAAACATTTATATTGTTCCATAATTCTTAAAATTAAGAACAATATTATGATGAATTTTCATGAACATACACTTTTTATAGTTAATGAGTTATTGTGCTTAGAAAATTCCTAGAAGTATAATTGCTGAATCAAAGTATACATGCATGCAAGGTAAAGCTATATATCAAAGCAATACTTGTGGCATAGTACAGTTCAAAGATTACACATTCTCTCATGATTAAAATAACAGTCTTCTTCCCCATGTTTCTCTATCTTCAGCACATTGCTCAGATAGATCCAGAAGTAAATTTTCAAAATCAAGTTTTTCATTCTATTGGTCACTTACCACTATGATTCTAGATCACAGGTTCTCAACCATGACTGCATATTAAAACCACCTCAGAAACCGTTAAAAAAAAAAAAAAAAAGTACTGATTTCTGGGCTCCATCCCAGACCATTTAAAGCATAATTTCTGAAGGTGGGGACTGGGCTTTGCTCTTTTTAAAATAATGTTTTAAGTTCTCCGTATGACTCTAATAATGCATAGCATTGAGAATCACTATTATAGAAAAGTGCTATTCAAACTTAATGTGTTTATAAAATATGCATGGATAGTGTTAAAATGCAGATTTCATTTCAGTAGTTTTGCCAAGATTTGGCTTTTCTAACAAATGATGTCAGTCCTTCTGGTCTGCAGACCACACTTTTGAGAATCAAGGTTAGATAGTATGTGTATTCTTCTACTTACTTCTTTACTTTAGACAATATGCAGTGACTCCCTGAGATGCAGATAAGGATTTGCTCATTTTAATTACACCCTCCTGTTTTCTTTTCTCAATGTTTGTTATGTTATGACTTTTGGCTTTAATATTGATTTATTTTGTATCTTTAGATAATATGGCTAAATTCCTGTTTTTTTCTTCCAATTTTGACAGTATTTCTTGATACTTGACCATTTCCTTAAAAGATGAGATCACTGAAGTTCTATTTTTCCTTCCATCTTTCCCCTCAGAAAACTTGTGTTCCACCTCTTGTTTTTTCCTGCTTTGACTTTTAAGTAATCTAAGTAGTTAACATTTCTGTGCTCTCCTGCAAACACAAATAAATCTTCCATGTTATGTCCTTAGGTTGTTTCTTAAGGAGAAAACTAATAAACTGATTTGGCAGTGTTACATTTTAATGCAAAAACAGATATGTGCCATGCCAAGTGATGCACTAGGCTTCCAGAGCCTTCTTCATGAGCACTTGTACAGGAATCTGGGCCATCTAAATACTAGCGTGATGGTCCACAGATTTTTTTAAAATCGCAGCATTCAGTTTGCTTTCTATTTGTTCAAGATTTTCTTGTACAATTTTTTCCCCTGGAATTTCTATAACTTCCCATCCCACCCTTGTTATTTGTTCTTTAGATTTTTCACACTCTAAGGTATATTAGCTGTTCAACGAGCTACACATTGTCCCAGAAGCCTATCTCCTGAGGATTATTATCCTACTACTCTCAAGACTGGTTGCTCCCTAGGCTGGCCACAACTTGGGAGATCCCTTTACTTTGTCCTGGGTCAGTTCTTCCTTTTACACCCTCCTAGTTTACAGATTCTGCTGGTGAAGCACACTCAAATAGCTTCATAAGAGATGATACACAGATGGTGGTACTTAGTGCTTGTATCTTTGACATTATATTTATGGAGTATTCTAGGTGGAAAATAATTTTACTGCAGAACTTCGACCCCTCTCCTTCGTGGCTTGTGAGTTTTTTTTCTTCCTAGAAGCTTTTGGGTTCTTCTTTTTAAATTATATTGTTCTGAAATTTCAGTGTGGCTAGTGGGAGATCTGTTTTCATTCATTGAGTTGGACATTCAGTGGGCCATTTCAAATGGAAGATTCTTGTCCTTAGCTCTAGTCTGTATTTTTTTATTATTTGCTTAAATAATTTTAACACTGCCTTTTCCTCTTTCTGGATTTTGTGTTAGTTGAATACAGGCCCTCTCAGTTTCTTTCCCATATTTTCCATCTTTTACTTTTTTGTTTAACATTTTGGTAACCTGCTTTGATGTTTTTTTCCAGCATCTCTAATACATTTTAAGTTTTGGAAATTATGCTTTAAATCTCTAAGACCTCTTTCTCATTCTCACATTGTTCTATTTCTTGTTTTGTAGGTGTAATATTTCCTTAAATCTTTTGTTTTTATTCTTTTGTAGAGATGGAGGTGTCTCACCATGTTGCCCAGGCTGGTCTCAAACTCCTGGCCTCAAGCAATCTTCCTGCCTTGGCCTCCCAAAGGGCTGGGATTACAGGCATGAGCCACCGCAGCTGGTCTCCTTAATCTTTTGGAAAACATTGATAAGAATGATTTTTAACTTCTTTTTTGTTACCTAAATCATTTCATCTTACTCCAAAGTTATTTTTCTACTTTGTAAAATGTGTTATTTCTCTTTTTATGTTGCAAGTTCTCTTTACATGCTAGTGATTTCTGACTGTTATTAAGAAGAGTGGACTGAGCTGATGGAGTAGATGTTCCTACTTTTGTGTAAGATTATTTTCGTAATAGTTCTCTTTTCTTTCTTACTGAATTTGTTGCTGCAATGGGCGAGGCGATGACTGGTAACTCTGACGTAGGATCAGTGGATTGGGAGCTCGTTGTCATGCTGAGTCTCTGAAAATGCCCGGATGATAATGGCTTTTCTTTGAGGTACCTGTAAATACAGAAATTTTTGCTTTTCACAGTTTTCTCAGTTTTTTTAGTAAGGATTCATCATATCTTTTGCCTGTGGGTAAACTGTTGGCTGCCTTCTCACTGTTGTATACACTGGCAATGAGGCACTGATTGGAAGAATTCTAGGGTAGTCAGATCTTTAAGTACTCTCTCTGATTTTGGCTTCTGCACTCAGGGCATCTCTGGGATTACACAGGCAGATTTGTTCTTTCCTTCTGAAGAGCTCTCGGAGTCTATTGTAGGCTGACAATTTCTCTGCCCTTTTCTTCTGTTAAATGGCTCCCACTTACTTTTCATATTCCAGGAATTTTTAAAATGTGTCATCCTTTAGGGATGCACATATACTACTCTCTCTTGTCTGCTGTGCCAGACTCTGCTCTTTACCACAGGGAACTGACCCCCGCAAATGACATTTTCTTGCCAACTGGCTTCCAACAGGCTTGGCCATTGGGAAATGCTGGTGGGATATTGAAGAGAGGGAAGAATGACAAAGGCAGGATATTTCTCCCATTTCTTTCTGCCTTGGGCAGTCTGTCTTGATGTGGCTACATTTGTTCCATCTCATTTAGACCCCAAACACCCACTTAATCCATGGTTCCAGCTCCTGCCAGGCAGTCCTGGACCCTGTGCTCTGGCAATGCCTTCTCCCTTGGTTGCTTCAGCCCCGGTGGTGGTATTGGGTGTCCCTAATTTATCTGGCTTTTTAGATATTCCTACAACTTCATATGTAGTTCCCTGTGTTGAATTCCATTGAACTATTTGACTTAATTTTCCTTACTCAACTCTGAGACATATACATATAAAGGGGTATTCTATTCTATAGATCCATATGTTTAATGCAAAGATCTTGGAAGAAATGGGAGGTTAATGCGTGTGTTCTGTCTGCCATCTTGAATTTTAAAAATGTTGAGGGTTTTTCTTTGTCTTGCCAAATTGCCTATTAGAACATTCGTATCAAGTTAAATTCCCACTAATGGTAGAGTAATATCCAGATCTTGACATTCTCACAGCATAGGATTGGACACTTCTTTTTAATCATCGCATCCAATCTTTATATGGGGATCCAATGAAAAGTTCAAGTTTTCTTGAATTCAGAAGGTCTCATATTAGTGTTGAGGTAACAGCTGGAAATGATCTATGAGGAAACACCGCCAATAGCACTTGCTCAACTTTTGATTCAAGATGGCTGGCCAAGTTACTAAGGAGCCCAGAATCCTATGAGAAAGATACAAAAAGCAGCTTTTCCAGTGTCTGCTTTTTCCAATGTCTGCTTGTGATATCTAAAAGGGAAGAATTATTCTGGCTCTCTAGAAAAGTAAAATTCCCCCAAATAAATAAAGTCATTGCTGAGTTCCAAATTATTAAAGCATGACTCAAAGAAGAATGTGTCTCACAAAAGACTGAACCAAAATCAAATCCTAACATCCTTGCTTTCTAGCTTAATAATTCCATGGAAAAGGTTGTCATCTGTCTCCACAGGGCTCTCACATAGATTCCCAACTGGAGAACTAAAGACAGAATAAGAATACTAGAAATAAGAAATTTCAGACAAAAAAAAAAAGGAAGCTGTCTTTCCTCCATCTTAGGAAGTAATATCATAATTGCAGCTCTTTCTGAAATCATGTGGAACTATCAATCTGGAGTCTTGATTAGCCACATCTGGGCATGACTCAGTCCATTTTAGGGTGGTTTTGCCCAATATTTATTTTCACTGCAATGATGCTCTCAGTATTCATCACCTTTTCAATTGCAAGTAGTCCTTCCGCACACCCAAAAACTCTTCTGTGCCTTCCATGTTTCTTCCACCTGCATAGAGGGCCCATTGCCATATGCTTTTTCATCAGCTAATTGGCTGTGCTCTCAAGCACATCATTTACATTCTTCACATTTGTTTATTTATACAATGAGTCTAACTAGTCCTGAAACTTCCATCCACCTCTGAGCGGCAGCTATGATGGTTGAGAGATAAGGATCCTCAGGAGGGCCATTTAGTCAGGGCCTTATATTCACAAAGGGCCGTAATTGGGCCATTTGTTCCTGCCTTCCAGAAAGGTTATTTTTTTAATTGTTTAAAGCACGATTTTAAGTACTTAAAATGTGCTATAATGTTTGCTATTATGTTCTGACACGTCTTTTTTCTTCATTTTATTTTAAATCTTCAAGGAGAGTAAAAAAAAAAAAAAAAATGGAAGTGTCTCAGATCTCTCCACATCTGGGAGGGTCTGGTCCTATTATTCAGTGAGTTGATTCACATCTCTTTCACTCTCCCTTTGGTCTAAGAACAGGTTATTGTGGGATGGAGAAAAGATTTGGTTTTATGAAGTGACGAATTCGTGTTCTGACTAAACCTGAATGTTTTGGTGACTGCTGGGGTGGATCCCAATAATTCTGCCAAGATGGGATTAGCAGCAATGCTACTTCCCCTTGGTGGAGATTGAGGCCAAAATCAAGGTTAAAGAGAAATAAAGAAAAATCAGTGTGCAAATGGACTTCAATTATAATAATCACCAGAGGTAGTTTTCAAAGCTTCGAAGAAAGAAAAGTAGAAAACCTCATCAAATACATTAACACACTGTTTGTAATTTGCCTAATGGCTATCTTTGCTGAAGACTGTTCCTAATGAGAGGAATTAAAAGCCAAGGTGGTCAACAGATTGGGCCAAATCAGACACAACGAAATGTCCCTGGGGCTTTTTTATTTTATTCACCACAATCTTCCACATATGGTTTCTTATCAGTATTATTAGTCTTTACCTGTTCCTTTGACCCCTCAGGATCAAGAAAAGGTTCACACATTATTTTATAAATAACCATTTATCTTTTTTACAGTAATAAACATTGTAAAAATTCACTACTATATGCTTTACTTTATATCTGGATAATTAAAATTTAATCCAATTAGTCCCTTATTAAGATGGGATATAAAAGTATTTAGTATGATTAACCATTCAGTGTATGTTGTGTTTTTATTTAAACAGAGTTTAACTTTTGGATGTTAATTTGTTTCTTCAGTTCACTAGAGAATCATGAAGAAAATAACTAGCAGGAGTCGACAGTGTATGGCATGGTGTTCTCAAAACTGGACGCCTCTTACTCTCTGTGAACTATGTGGCTCAAGCATACAAACCAATTTGTCCACACAAGACACTACTTCTGTCTTGCCACTTTTAAATGAAGTCTATTATTCTCTCAAAACTTTTTCTTACTGCTCAGCAAATATGTATTTCAATTCAATTCAGTTCTTCAGCAATGGCGAGGAAAAAGGTAACAGTATTATCTTTGTGTATTTCCAAGATCAAGTTTTGCTATCTATCTTGGTCCTAGGAGAAATGTGAGTGTGTCTCTTCTATATTCCAAGTGATGCCAAAAGGCAAGTATGTTTGATGGGTAACAAATGGCATCCTCATTTTATAAAACCTCTGTCTTTGGGAAGTAAGGCATATTTTTTTCCATTTTTGGCAGTGATCTGGAAATTCAGAGTCTCGCAGCACAAAAACAGAGAACTAAAACAAAAAAAATTAAAATGACTCATGTAGATAATATTCACCAAACTAAGAATATAAGGAGAAGAAAATGTCCACTATTTCTACAAGCACATCAAAATAGATGATAAATGAGCCCATACAAGGCAAAAGCCTGGTCTTTAGCAGAAGGAAGTGCCCCCCTCTGACGGTAACCTTTGACACTGATGAAGCTGTGTGATTTACGAACTTTTTTGGGAAAAAAAAATTCTGGAAAGAACTTCTGTGCTGTAGATTAGGCCATGACTACTGCCTCTGTACAGCTTCCACTTTATCTGTTGCTTAGGCAAGAAGTACATGCTAGTAGGTCTCATTTTCAAGGAAGATGACTTCCAAAAAAGAGGTTGAATGGTTGATTTGAGAGCCGAGTTAGGCAGTAAGTGGTCAAGGATTGGAACATCAAAGTCAAGGACTCCAATTCACTTTATCCCCACTTGTGATGCTATCTTCACTTGGCTGAAAAAAAAAAGTTACTGGAATTATCCATCACTGGAGTAAGCATTTGTACTATTTGCAGTCTTTTGGGGAAATGTTTTAAGTAAGCATAAGAAACATTTACTTCTGTTTTGGAGGTCATCGTGGATGGAGTTGGTATGGCATTAATTCCTTTTGGCAGCCATATCCTGGAGGGGAAGGGAGAGCCAGGATTATCTCACAAATAGAAAAGAACAGCAAGTTTTACACCCACTGGCTTTGAAATGATAGCCAGTGACGTCTGACTGGAGTTGAGTAATGCACTTGAGAACTGTTTTGTCAGCATCTCAAAATGTAATAAACCCCTTGAATGAATGGCTTCTGTGACATTGTGGCATGGGAAAAGTGATGTGCTGCCAGGTTAAAATGTAATGAAAGTCACATTCCTTTTATTATTTGTTCTTCACATTCAAAGACATGGGGCCAGTGCTATGGGTAACAATGTATACACATGCAGCAGAAAGCCTGGTCAGGACTCTGATGACTCGCATATGCCTACTGTATTAGTCCATTCTCATGCTAGTAATAAAGACATAACTGAGACTAAGTAATTTACAAAGAAAAAGAGGTTTAATTGACTCACAGTTCCACATGGCTGAGGAGGCCTTACAATCATGGCAGAAGGCAAAAGGCACGTCTTACTTGGCGGCAGACAAGAGAGAATATAAACCAAGCAAAAGAGGAAGCCCCTTATAAAATCATCAGATCTTGTGAGACTTATTCACTACCATGAGAACAGTATGGGGGAAACCACTTCCATGATTTGATCTTCCACCGGGTCCCTCCCACAACACGTGGAAATTATGGGAGCTGCAATTTAAAATGAGATGTGGGTGGGGACACAGCCATAGCATATCACCTACTCACCTCATATGGCCATAAAAGTAGCCTCTTCTGGGTCCTCTTACAGGATGCTGGATGATGAATGGCTTTTCCACATTGACAAAAGAGTTCAGGATCACAGGTTAATACTCTCTGCTTCTCACTAATGTATTTGCTTTGTGATAGAGCAGGTCCTCACAAACTTTGTTTTTGAATAGCTCACATGTTTTCTTCTGTACCATGAAACCATCAATTATCCGTATATTTTTCTTTAAATGGAACCACTTTTCCTATTATTTTAAAAGATTATGTCACTACTGTAAACAGATTTACAAACCATATCACTTGTCTTAAATAGAAGGTAGCTATTATATATATAGATATACACAATGAATATGAAACAATGCTTCAAAGTTTAGGTAAATACTGTTATCTTCTGCTGAAGACTCCAAAAGTAAGGCATAGACATTGTCTCTGTTAAAAAAATAGAGAAAGGGCAAAGCGCAATGTGAAGAGTGTTAAATACACACCAACACTAAATTAAGATTTTTGTCTTCATGTGATCAGGATTGAAAGACAATTCATAAAGAACTCAGTTTCTCATTCTGGCACTCAAAGTGATGATGCTGGGTCAGTGTGCCTTCTTTAGTGCTGTCTCACTTTAGAAAATATTTCAATGAAGAGTTTTTGGAAAACACGACTATATTCAAAAGAGCATTTCTATTGTTCAGTTAGCAACAGTGAGAAAGAGAAGTTGAGAAAAGAATGGGACATTGCTTTTCCTCCACAATCAATTTCATTCAACAAACAATATGAATTATATGCTCAGATATTTCAATTCATTTATTCTCCTATGATGAGGAAAAACAAAGGCATTTGAAATAGATGACTAAAAAGCAATTCAACACTCAATGAAGGGTGCGTGCTAAGGACCTCAGAAAATGAGGGTGCACAAGGAGCCTTGAGCTCCTCTGCATGAATAAAGCAAAGAAGGGCAGTCAGATTAGAAACAGGAGCCAGTGCTGGGTAGAGCTGCCTAGTGGGGCTCAGGGCATGGCAAGTAGAAGGCAAGCGGAAGAAGGTGAGATTTCCGCCTCCCTTTTTTTCACCAAAGGAAGGACTATCGGTGTTCAAAAGAGTAAGATAAACTCCACTCAGAGTCTTAAAGAACTGGTCCTTGGATGTTCTATTTCATTTTCTGAGGTCTGACTGCCTTGTGGTATTGAGCATGGACTAAGAAGGGCTTTAGCACTCAAGCATTCTGCAGAAACAAAAAGTGAATAAAACAAGCTTATTCCTTGAAATGTATTGTAAGTGATATTTTTATAATGCAAACAACTATTAAAACATTAAATCAAACTTTTATTTCCCATTTAAATGATTGTCCAGTGGCTTTTCCCATGTTTTCTAGCAAATAACAATAGCGATAGCCCCAAATTTTTTGAGTATGAGGACTGTGTCATGCTAGAAATTATACTTTTAATGTCTGTAGATTGAGAAAATACATTAATGATCAAAGGCTGCTATTAATTTGGTGAAGCAAGTAACTGAATTTGTAAGTTATTCATCACCTCAACTACAGACAGTTTAAAAATAATGTGTGTGTATGACATATTATTTATTTAGTCTCTCCATACTGAATGTGCATATGGATTTACAGACCCCCTCACAATAAATTCTGTTACCCCCAGGGGTCCAAGACCTACTGCTTGGGAACCACGGAGTAGGACAGGCTTATGATTGATGACAATGAGGAGGGCCTGGGGCACATCTGCTAGTCTTCCTTTGCTTTTATCATCACGTCCCTCACACTTTCTTCTTGAAATTCTGCCCTCCACTTAGTTTACTGAAAATATTTTCTGTGTAAACTTCTACAAGTTGGTTATAACTTCCCACAGTGGAAACATTTGTCATGCTAAAAAATAAATTGCACTTTGGAAATTTGCACATTTGGGATAAATATCATTTTAAATTCTAGATTCACTAGGTGTTCAACTGTATTTAATAATTTTTTTTTATTCCTTAACCTGGGAAGTGATTACAT
This sequence comes from Macaca fascicularis, assembly GCF_037993035.2. NCBI lineage: Eukaryota > Metazoa > Chordata > Mammalia > Primates > Cercopithecidae > Macaca > Macaca fascicularis. The sequence continues at coordinate 87,307,132 of NC_088380.1, read as the reverse complement.
GGTGGATTGATGTTTGACTCTTCATACTTTTGTGACTTAAATATTTAATAATGTATTAAAGCAAAAGGATTTCCTGCACCCCAGTGCCAGCTGTTTCCCTTTATGTTGTTATCACAACAGGCCAGCAAAATCTACCAATACAGTTATTACTTGCAGCACAAAGCAGAGCTAAGCAACATTGTAAACTTACTTTGCGAGTGCTTTCTGGAATTTTCTTACTTGTGCTAGCACATTTTATCAGAACTTTGATTTAAAATGTGTTTGTGGACTCTTGCCCAATTGTGCTTTCCTTTTTTGTGTGTGTCTGCCTTTTTGGTGACCCTAAGGATAATTCTGACTTTCTTACAAAGGATTTCTTCAGTCTTTCAAGTGTATGTTCCTGCAATCAACCCTTCTCCTTCCTGCATCAACAATGTCTTCCTTTTATCATGGCACAAGTTTTTAAGCAATTTGTCCATACATTTGCTGTCTACACACACTCACGTCCCAGCTAATTTCAATCTACATGGCTCTGGCTTCTGTCCCATCACTCCACTGAAAGTGCTCTTGCCGTGGTCATAGACCATCTACCTCTGAGTCCACAGTTCACTTCTTCCTTCTCAGCTCCCTTGCTCTCTCAGATGCATGTAACATGTGGATCGCTCCTTTTAAACATGTTTTCTTGTTTATTTCCATTATACTCACTCATTTATTCATGTATTCATTCAGGAAGACTTGTTCTGGGTACAAGGAAAAAAGAAAGACTGGGTTCTTGTCTTTATAAACTGACAGTCTGAGATAAGCAGAAAAACAAATATGCAGTTAAAATAGAATATGTTAAGTGTTTTGGTGAGGAAGATATGGTAAGATAATACTCCCAAGGAATGCCTAATCAGGATTTGGAAAGTCAGTAACAGGTTTCTGAAGAAAGTGACAGTGAATCCAAGACTTGCAAAACAAATAGGAATTAGCCAGAGAATGAAGGGAGCTTAGTGAGAAGGGGTACTCAAGACAAAGAGAAGAGTGGATGAAAGGGCTTGGAGGCAAAGAAAGAGCACGAGAGCTGAGGTGGATTAGTGTCAATCAGAGTGGATGACAAAGAGGAGAATACTGAAAATGTCACAGGAGTAAGGAGGCATCATATGCTGAACAGGCCTTGCAAGATAATTTATGAAGATTGGACTTCTTTTACTGAAGGCAGTGGAGAGCAGAGAAGGCAGAAGAATGAAGAATATGGAGATGGAAAGTGACTAAAGCAGGAGAAAGTGTTGGCATGGGGCAGAGTTAGAGGAAGACACACTTGGTAGGCGGCTGTGATATGGATGTAGGTAACACACGATGGTAATTTTAGTGGGAATAGAGAGAATTCGCTATTACAGAGGAGGAAACAATAGAATTTGAAGATGGATTGGGGGCTGGAATTGGGAACAATGCTTAGTCACAGAGATAAAAAAGTCAATGACAATAATCACAATGAGGTTTCCAACTTAGGTGACCACGTATTCAGTGATGACACACACCAAACTGAAAAAGCCCACGTAGGAACAAGGTAGGCTAAAGGTGGAAGGGAAATTATGAGTTCAGCCAGAGTTTTTAGACATTTCTAAAAAGCAGAAACAACTTGGACAGGCAGTAGGGTCAGTAGGGTACCTGAAATGCACTAGCTCTCCTCTGTATCTTTCAGAGATAAGTAAAGAAGTGGGGAAATAATAATGATTTCTCCGTTCCTGGGAACTTTATTGAGAGCATGTCTGATTGAGCCACAATGCAAGATGTGGGGAGGAGGACTGACATGGTTCTGAGGGGATCTACCTTTCTTCCAGGGATGAGGACACTTCCTATGATAGACAGAAATCACAGCCCAAGATCCACGGCTTGGAGAATTGGAGTATTGGGGAATCTGCAACAAGAATCAGACACTTAGCATCAGAGGTCTTGTGACTGCATTGTCTAGTTCTCAATAATATGATTGAAGGGGCCAAAGTCCTCACAGTGGTCCAGGAACGTTTAGGAGGACTAAGAGCACCTCTGAAATAGCTAATACCTGAGTTTGGGGCTCTTGTACTCTCTCAGAATCCTGGCAGGGATGTGGCAATATAGTTTAGATTTGGGTTAGCAAATTAGACCAGGTTGAAATGAGTAGAGAAGATTAAATATATGGGAAGAAAAAGACTCACATTTTCAAATCAAAACCACAATGAGACAGCATCTCATACCAGTTAGAATGTTTTTTGTTAAAACATTAAAAAATAACAGATAGCGATAAGGCTACAAAGAAAAGGGGACACTTACACACTGATGGTGGGAATGTAAATTAGTCCTGCCACTGTGGAAAGCAGTGTGGAGATTTCTCAAAGAACTAAGAGTTAACTACCATTTGACCCAGCAATCCCATTACTGGGTATATACCCAAAGGAAAGTAAATTATTCCACCAAAAGGACACCTGCACCTGTATGTTCAACACAGCTCTATTCACAATAGCAAAGACATGGCATCAACCCAGGTGCCCATCAATGGTGGATTGGATAAAGAAAATGTGGTACATACATACCATGGAATACTATGCAGACATAAAACAGAATGAAATCAGGTTCTTCGCAGCAATCTGAATGCAAGTGGAGGCCATTATGCTTAGCAAATAATGCAGAAACAGAAAACCAAATACCACATGTTCTCACTTATAATGGGAGCTAAACATTGGGTACACAGGGACACAAGACAGGAATGATAGACACTGTGAACTACTAAATGGGGGAGGGAGAGATGGAAGTAAGAGTTGAAAAACCATCTATTGGGTACTATGCTCAATACCAGGGTGACAGGCTCAGTCATACCCTAAACCTCAGCATCTCGCAAGATGTGTCTCTAACAGTCCTGCCCATGTACCCTCTGATTCTGTAATAAAAGTTTGAAAAGAAAACAAAGAAAGAAAAATGCTAGCTTTTTCATCTCAGCTTGCTTGGCTTGTGCTTCCTGTTTTGTATTTTAATGGTGTATCCCATTTGCAGTGGGGTCCCTTTTTTTGCAAGATCATTGCTTTTGCAATCCTATCTAGAGCACTATGTAAAAAGGAATCTTGAAAAAATGAGGAACCGGATTTTACTCACTTCTAAGAAGTTATGCAAGTTGCCACATATTTGCTTAACGTTAATAACGTTTCTGTTACCTCTAGTTGAAATACTGTGCCTCACTATGCTATTAGAGAGATAAAAATAAAAGAATTTCAATATTGTGGTCAAAAGGGGTCATTTTTCTGTTTTCAAAATGAGTTTTCTGTTTAATATTCGCTGTTACCTATCATCTACCAAGTTCTATGTCTCTATCCATTCTAATATCTTATACACTAACACAGCCTGCCTTGTCAAAAGGCTATTAACACACCATTAATGGAGTGTATTTCACTTTAGGATGTCTGTAAGGAATTCCCAGAAAGTATATTTAGTATATCGTAAGTGTTGAAATCTTTTCTGCAAATGAGTAAACTTTTTGCAAGTTAAGGACTATTGTAGGATCTACAAGAATTAGAGCTCACTGATGACCCACATTTTTGTAAGCAGAGCACAGCCAACTTCCCAATAGTGCCTTGCACCAGGGGAGCCCACTCCCTTCTGCTGTATTAGTCATTGTTAGCCACACCAGGGAGTGATTTAACCCAGTTTACAAAAAAGCAATTGTTCTGTGACCCTAGGGAGAGTGGTTAGTTAGTCACCAGCACCAAGTTTTGTTGCCTTGGGCATCACACCACACTCATCCTTCCCCTTCTAACAGATTTAGGCTAGGATAGAAGTGATGGCAGATGAACACGAACAATCCCTCACACTTCACACGGCCATTCTTGTGCACCAGGCCCTGTGCTCATTGCCATTTTCCGTTATCTCCTTTAGTCCTCAGAACCACCTGGATGATTGACTGCATTTTGGAGATGACAAAACTATAGTTCAGGGAGAGAAAGACACTTTCCAAGGGTCACCCTGAACTGAGGTTTGAACTCAATTGTTTGACTGTTAAGTGTATTCTCTTGATCAATGGCTTGCAAAATAAATTTTGTCCACAAAAGATAAGGAAACACAACTACAGAATCCTACCCCAATAACAGCAACTCCCTTTTTTTTTCTTATTGGGGTTCAGTGTAGAGCTCATTGAAATAAGGATCCACGGCATGTTTTAAAAACAGTGTGAAGCACTTTCATTAGCTGTGTTTTCTCCATACAGCATCTGAACCAGTTCCACACCCGTGTGTGGTATACAGAGCTGCCTATGTTTTACACTTGAGGGCCACTAAAATATTGACTAAAAGAGGCTAGGTGCAGTGGCTCATGCCTGTAATCCCAGCACTTTGAGAGGCTGAGGTGGGTGGATCAAGAATTGAGGTCAAGAATTTGCGACCAGCCTGGTCAAGATGGTGAAACCCCCTCTCTACTAAAAAAAAAAAAAAAAAAAAAAAAAAAAAATTAGCTGGGTATGGTGGTGGGCACCTGTAATCCCAGTTTCTCCCATCTTCTCCATTGGATTCAGAATATGAAGATCACTGGAGAGCTTGATAAGGACTTATTTAAGTGACAGCCTGGTTTCCACTGTGCTGTGTGTTATGTCAAGTTTCAAGAGAAAGCTTGATGCCCACTTTTGGGATGAGGCAGTACGGTGGCAGTGGCAGCAGCCTGAGGAAACCCTTTCAGGGAGCTTGAGAAGTGAGCAGAGCGGACTGTGCAAGGAGCAGAGGCCTAAGGTCTGAGCCAGATGGCTGACTGACACAGCAAAGAATAAGCAGGATGGGTTTGCAAAGAGAGGAACACAACAGTCACATAGGGTGAAGGCTAAGGTTTTATTTTGAATATTTAAAGTTAATATGATTTCATTTTCAGCCTTACATTGATGGGGCTTAGACATATGATTTGCACATAGACATGCAATATGTGAACACTATCAATGCTAAGAGAATCTGATGTTGTACTTTAGACAACCTTTCGAGTGAGATTTAGTAAAGGGTTTGTTATACTAGAATTGTAATGCATCCGATCAACAAACCTTTCTACGACTTATTCCTCGTGTAATTATCATGATACTGATTTAATCAGTAATGTAGATTTAGATCATTAATGTGAAAAATATCGATTGAGAATCTACTGTGTACCCAACATCAATCTAGGCAACAAAGTTGTAGGAGAGAACAAAACAGACCAAATCCCTGTTCTAGTCATGTTTACAATCTGGTGAGAACAGATGGCCAAAAAAAAAAGAAAGAAAAAACCAAATAAACACACTATATAATATGCCAGGTCTGATAGGTGGTGCGGAAAATAACTAATCAGGGCAAGGAAAATACTTATGTGACAGATAGCGGGTGGAGGGTGCTGTTTTACATAGGGTGGTCAGGGAAGGCCTCCCTGGATAATGTGAAAAAAGTAAGGAAGCAACTCTGGAGACCTAAGGGGAAAGCTTTCCTGCTAGGAAATACAGCATGTTCAAAAGCAGGAGTGGTTTGGTTTGTTCAAAGTACAGCAATGACATGAGTGTGGCTGAAGCAAAAAGAGGGCAAAACAGGGCAGCATAGTGGATAAAGCCAGAGAAATGGAGTGGTAAAGCTCTTGACTTTTACTTCTGTGTGCCAAGAAGGCATGGAAAAGCTTTGAGCAGAGAAGGAATATGAATCCAACACCTTAAAATGGTCACTGCCTCCTATTTGAAGAGTTGTAGGGTGACTAGTTGGGAGGTTATTGAAATAACCCAATTGAAATAGGATACTAACTTGTTTTAGCTCTGAAGTTGGTAGAAAAAAATAATTTAATTCTGGGTATGTTTTGCTTATGAATTGGATGTAGGTTGTGAGAGAAATAGAGGAATCAAGGACCCTGTCTTTGGCAGTTTTGTTCTGCTGTAAGAGAATATCACAGCCTGGGTGATCTATGATGAACTGATTTTATTTGGCTCATGGTTCTGGAGGTTAGGAAGTGCAAGATTTCATGAGTGAATAGGAAATGTACCTATAGCACAGTTCAGTTTGAATCACGATTTGGAGATTTAGAGATATTTGAAATCTAGAATTATTCATTAATGATGTGTAATACTCACCTATGCATAAATAAGTCAACTCAGTAAGAGTTAATGGGGCCGTTAAAAAGGGACTCATTGAAGATGGCATACTTCTCTCTATTGCCTGATGAAGGTATATCACCAGTGGTTACTAGGGGGCATAAGTTGAGGGAGGGGAAAAGTGATTCCTGTAAGAAGAACACGTTTGCACAGTTTCAGTTCGTCACTATTTGGGATCCCTTCTAGAAAAGTGGCAAACTCATTTTATAATTTTGAAAACCAAGGGAAGACATAGTATATTTATTGTCACCGAGTCTCCAAGAATGAAGCTTTCAGACAGATCATCTCAATTATTTTTTTTCTCAAGTTGTAATTAGTCTGAAGAAATCCACTTGCTCAGTTTAACTCTACTCATATTTTTGTTCTTGCCTTGGCACTTTTAGAGACTGTTTCCTAATAATGAAATTTGTAATGAATCTAGGGAATGATTTTTATTGTTCTTGATGGGCACATTTCTTTAACCTATGTATTATCTGCCAAAAATTGAATGGTACCTCTGAAAATGAAAGCCAGGCACAAAGGGGATTGTTTTCAGCTTTCATGAAGCACTGGATAACTGTATGTGTCTCACCCTTCTGGGACTAAAGACATCATTGCTTTCCCATGACCCAGAGTGGAAAATCATTCCACCGTTCTTGGGGCAGTGAGGAACACTCACCATGTGAAGCAGTCGTGAAACATTTTACTTGTTTTATCTTACTTTTTCCTCTTGCTATTTCTCTTTATTTTGGCAAAAGGTGAGAAGTGATGATCGAAATTAAGCATTTCCACATCTAATTCCCAGATTCTAGGACACCAGTTTTCCCTTCCTATTAGGTTCTAGAAGCCTACGGCAGGCAATTCTAACAAAATTGTGTTTACTTCTCTTCACCTCTTTCTAAGCTTATACTCCTGGGTTTTCATTAATATTAAAAAAATATATATATATATATTTAACACTGCACTTTAGCCACCTTGTAAAATGAAAGAGTGCATTGTACAGGCACCAAAGGTGCACATCAATGCTTTTATCAAAGTCAGGGTTCTGCTTTGGGACACTAATTGGAACCATGTGTTGAAAGTGCAAGACAGGACTTTCAGCTGTTCTTTAATTAAGTGTAATAAAGACTCAACCGTACTTTTCTTTATAAGGAGTGGCTGCTGTAGGTGTCCTCTTCACAGGACTGATAGGTGACCCCAAGTGGGGATGCTGCCACTTGTTTCAGGGCTTCAGGGACATTGGTAGTTGTTTTAATATTTAAGACATTCTCAATGATTCTATGGTACTATTCAGCCACATGCATAGATGGCCTGGTTGCAAATGCTCTCCTGATAAGGAGATGAAGGGAAGTGATAGAAAACCTGATTATTTTCAAGTGTACTGGAAGACTGACTCATAAAATATTTTTTTTAATATTCTTATAAAGTTCAGTTATTGCAAAAATCATCAGGGAGGTGGGAAAAGTGCCTCCTTTTTCATTTTCCCATTAAAATCTGTGGAGAAATAGTGGCTAACATGTTAGAAGTGTTAGCCACTATTTCTCCAGAGTCTATTAGAAAGACGATGAGAAATACTGTCTCAAGTTTTCTGTTGAAACTCGAAAACAAAATATAATTTCATTTTTTTAAAAAGTGCTATTTCTGCCACTTTGTACTTGGGGAAAAAGGATATTCTATAGCTCTTAATTGTCCTGGAATCAAAATCCCAGGGAATAAAAGGTTAGTTCACAATGTCTCCTTTCAGAATTTAAGCCCCTCTTTCACGATGCTTTGTGTTCTTTAACATTCATTGAATGGTACCAGTGTATTGAACTCCACTCCCCTCAAACCTCCACATGGACTGGATCCAGATCTGGTACCTTTGTACAAAATGCTGAAGCCTTAAGAAAAATGTGAGCACTGCTTCCAACAGCATAGTTGCATCTGAAGACTCTGGAAGGAGGTGCAAAGAGAGGCGAATTAATGATGACAGTGACAGCAATTACTTTCAAAGTATACAGAAGTAGCATTCTGCAGGAAATAAAGATGTCAAAGTGGGTTGGGAATGTTCAAAAAAGGAAGTCAATTCCACAGGAGGCTTAAAAACAAAACATTCTCTCCAAATCACTTCTAAAAGAAATGATAAAACCACTTCTGCTTATATCAAAGCCCAAGGGCCGAGTACTAGAAAGAGGCCCTCTTGGTTGTAGGCAGGTTAAGCGCTCCTCTGCCAGTAGTCTCTCAACTTCCAAAGACTGTTTGCAACATTTAATTTATGGATACTCCTTAGTATGAAGTGGAGTTTGACAGTTTCCCAGACAGACTGGGAATAGCATCGGCGGATGACACAGCCTGCAAAGAAATAGGAGAGCTCTGAGTGCGTGTGGTTGTGCCTTCATGCTACCTTCAAACCTCCCTTTCAAAAGCACAAATCTAATCAGCTTATCCGTTTCCTACCCTTAAGATCCTTTCACTCCTGGTTATTCAGGTTAAAATCTAAATTCTTATTGCCAAATTCAAGACTCTTAGTGGGTAGCCTACCCTATCTTCTCAGCCCTGGGGTTCACTCCTGCCACAAGATACTGATCAGGCCACACTCTCTTCTTCCTCTGCACCTCCCAAGTGACTGAGAGTACCTAAGCCTCCTGGCAAACCTTGGGTCTTCCCTGAAGTTCAGCTCAAACTTCATCTATCTCCTTCTCAAATTTTCCTTGCGCACCGCTGCTTCTCCCAGTGTAATAAGAGCAGGCCGATTCTCCTTTGTGCCTCTGAATGTCCTGGGCACAACTCTCTTACGGCACTTACCATGTTATCTTGATTATCTGTTTACACATCTGCCTCCTTCCTCTGTCTAGACTTCCAAAAACCCGGAAGCCAAAAGTGATGTCTTCATTTTAATATTCCCAGTGCCTGGCAGCATGCCTGGCACAAAGTGTTCAATAAATGGGTGAACACACATACATACACATTAGGACTTGTGTTCTTCTAACCACAGTTGATAACTTTGTGTATAACCTTAAGGTCTCATGTTCTTGCATTTAGTCCAGATGTTAAGTTCTTGAAATAAATAAGATTATTGATACAGAGGATAATAAAAGTGAAATAATAAATTAGTTTGCTATCACCCCAAACCCCTAACTTAATATTTGCTGACTGTAGGAAATTATGAAAGTTATCGATATCTTGTATGATAGGTTAGGACAATAACAGAAAAATTAAACCAAGAGAGAAATGATATTCAGAAATGGCAATAATTGGTAAAAAATTCCTCAAGAAAACACTAGTGTTTGTTTTATTATGTACTTCTTTCTTCTTTTCCTCAAATGCCATAAGTCTTGCAACATAAAATTCTTGTTAAATACACGTAGCCTTTGGTAATAAATTGTTGCAAATGAAAAGCTGTCTCCAAGTCAGATGTAACCACACTGTGGAGCTCCAGATCCTAAGGAAAGACAACCAGTTGTGGTCAGTATAGACGAATTCCAGTTTTATCTTTTGGAGGAGAATATAAATAAATCAATACGTGAATACATGAACATACCTGAAACAATGAGATAGATTTTTTTTCTTTCCTAAATAGCACTTGGACAGACAATGTTCTCCTCTAAAATTCTTCACTTCTTATACTTTGATCACAAATTCACCTTAATTTTGATAATCATATTACTTCACTAGAAAGGTCAGTACCTTAATCAGGTACTTGCTTTGCCTGGAAGTCATGCCATCTTTAACATGACATTGCAAGTGTGATGAAGGAGTAAAAAGTATTAACATTTAGTGCTAGGGAAAATGTGTTACATAGAAACATGCTACATGACTATTTGATAAAAAGAGAGGAGCAAAAGAAAGCTAAGTTGTTTTGCATGAGAAGGTAACAGGAATTGCGGGAAAGCAGAGAGGAGAGGGGAATGAGGGACAGAGGGAAGGAATAGATAACATGGCAGGAGTCTGGACTCTGTGGATATACGTTTTCAATGGGAATTTCTTGTACAGAGTTAGAAGACTTTAAAGAATAAAGTTGACCAGCCTGGCCGACATGGTGAAACCCCATCTCTACTAAAAATACAAAAATTAGCTGGGCATGGTGGCAGATGCCTGTAATTCCAGCTACTAGGGAGGGTGAGGCAGGAGAATCGCTTGAACCAGACAACAGAGGTTGCAGTGAGCTGCGATCATGGCATTGCACTCCAGCCTGGGCAACAGAGCAAGACTCTATCTCCAAGAAAAAAAAAAAAAGAATAGAGTTATGGTAAAAATCAAATATAAATTGCTGGCTTTCTTTGGGATAAACAACTTTCTCTGACCCAAACCTTTAATAAGTTCTGCTACACACAGAAATTTGTCATGGAAATGAAAGAAAAGGAGGTAAGTTCCATGATGGCTCAGCACGGAGCTGACAAAGAACAAAACATGAATGAGGCTCAGAGTCCTGTAGAAGCAGGAATTCACAGCAGAAGTGGCTATGAAAATATATCCTACAGAAACTCATAAAAATCTTTAGGACAGCATCAGACTTAGGAAGAAGGTCCAAGGATAGGGAGTTTGAAAGAAAGGATCACTTTCATGGATAATCTGGTTATACGTAACTCTTGTAGATCCATTCTGTGTTGATTTTATAGTATGATAGTAACAAAAGAACTTCCACATACTCCTCACTTACTGTGTACCAGGCACTGTGCTGCTTTATGGTGCATCATCTTATTTCCCATTGTATGGATAAGAAAACTTAAGTTCAGAGAAACTAAGTAAGTCACACAGTCAACAGTTGTCAGAAGCATGGTAGAAACTTGGCTTGATCTGGTCCCCAAACCCACATTCCTAATTCCTATTACCAGGTTCCAGCCAGAAGATACCTGATTTCTGTTCCATGAATATACTAGAAGCTACTACAAATGTTGTAAAATTGTTATTCCATATAAGTAACTGTATTAGTCAGTTATTATCAAAACACTGCTATGTAACAAACTATCCTGAATCTCAGTGGCTTTTGGTAGCAAGCATTACTCATGCTCACAGGATAGCATGATTGACTGTGGTTCAGCTTATCTAGACTGAGCTCAGCTGGATGGCTCTTCTAAAGGTTTCAGGGGAGTGGGCGTGGCTCCAGCATGTGAATCAGGTTCTGTTCTGCTCTGTAACTCATCAGAAGCCCATGTGAGAGGGGCAGCAGCTACTTGGGGCATGTTCTTCTCATGGCAGAGATTTGACTCTTCCAAAGTGCAAGAAGAAGCATGTAATGTCTCTTTAGTTCAAGGCTCAAAACTGGCATATTGTTACTTCATTCACATTTTAATGGCCAAAGCAAGTTAATGAATTTTGGCATTAAAGAGCAAATATTCATGAGAAGCATTTAATCTTTGATAGTAATATAATTACTCTTCTGTAAACTTAGTTCCTCAGAGGAATATACTGTATTATACCTCCTTCAGGAGACAGAAACAGGTTATTCCTAATACCGTCAGTAGGTGTTTCTGAAAAATTTCACCTGGTTGAATTTCCCTAAATATTTGCAAAGTATAATGATGAAACCATCACCTTTAAGCATACATCTTCCATCATCACTACAATCAACTTGTCCCAGTGGATTATCTAGAACCCTACTAAGGGCTTCAAACACATCATGTATGAGAGAGTGACAGAGAGAACTCCTTGTCATAACATAAAAATGCTATAACTCTAAAGTAGTCTCTTGATTATTTGATAAGATGAAGTAAAATATGTTGCTTTGTATTGTCTCAAGGATTAATATACATATTATTCTACCAATGGTGGCCATCTTTGTGAAGTTTCATATTTGACATTTTTTATTTATAAAATATATAGTACCATGCTATGTTGCCAAAGACCATAGACATTTCACTCTATTACTAAGATCTGTCAGTGATTAGAAGATACATCTAATGTAGATAAGACCATAGCTGCATGTAATGGCATTTTAATAAACTTAAATATTTATATCAGGAAAATTACACATATTTAGTTACAAAATTGATTTTATTTTCCTATCATATTCAGAAGTTTAATTGTCTCGGCTGGGCGCGGTGGCTCACGCCTGTAATCCCAGCACTTTGGGAGGCCAAGGCGGGCGGATCACAAGGTCAGGAGATCGAGACCATTTTGGCTAACATGGTGAAACCCCATCTCTGCTAAAAATACAAAAAATTAGCCGGGCGCGTTGGCAGGTGCCTGTAGTCCGAGCTACTTGGGAGGCTGAGATAGGAGAATGGCGTGAACCCGGGAGGTGGAGCTTGCAGTGAGCTGAGATCGTGCCACTGCACTCCAGCCTGGGTGATGAGCAAGACTCCATCTCAAAAAAAAAAAAAAAGAAGTTTAATTGTCTCTACCAGTATTGAGTAAAGCTCTTCTGACATATTCCTTTAATCGTAGTGTTAACTTTGGCAAACTTGTTAATTGAAGCTAATGGAAATTAATTGAAATCTTCTCTGGAGAATGTATTGTTTCCTTATTAGTTAGGTACTTTCTTGTTTGTTTCAAAGAACCATTCGACTAATAAAACATCAGAAAAGGAGGCAGTGATTTCTAAGGATAAGTATATATCAGAACTGGTCCAGAAATATGTAAGAATGAAGGCCACTCCGGGCACTGGCTACTTCCCCTGTCAGTCCCCAGGGTGCTCTGCTTCTGTGTGCAAATTTGCTCATTTCTCTCTCTTCTGATCAGCTTTCTCTGGTAATTTATAGATTGGCTTCTTCAGCAAACCCAAGTTCAGCCAGGCCAAGAACCCAAGTTAGCCAGGACATTTCTTCCCCTGATCTAATCAACTCTGGCTAGGGGTAGGAAGTGGGGCAGGGTCAGGCAACATAAAGCATGAATACTATATTGGGCTCTTCTGTACACTACTTCAAATTTCTCTGAGCCCTATATCAATAGCAGCCATTTCTTTGGCACTCAGTTCCAGCTAGTCTTGCCCCTACGACAAGTAGGTGTAACTAGCACCCCTGCTTCTCTTGTTTCCTGCCCTTTGCAAGTCCTGGTGTGGTGTATTCACACATGGGAAACCTGAAGCAGGGAGAACAATGTTTCCAGGTTACCCTTGACCACTAGGAAACAGCAAGTGGTGGATAAAGGCTTCTCCTTTTCATCTTTGCATGTACAGTTTCAAGAAAACTTTCAAAAGGTTCCTGAGAAGACCCTGGTGGGATGAAACGTATATTATCAATGGGGTGGCCGTCTTGATAAGGCATCCTTGTAGTGGTTTCTCCGCCTTTCCTGTTTTATGCTTACTGTCCCACCCTCCAGACCCCTCCTGGGATCACATCCCCAAACATATTGCTTTTATATATGCCCTTGTCTCCGGCCCAGCTTTTGGCGGAATGCAAGGAAAGACAGATTCCTAGAAGGGTCTTGTATGAGCAGGTTTTATATAAATTGTTTAATCCACCTATATTAATTTGATTGGCTGTGTTATTTCTAAGACTGCAATTAAGTTAGAGATTTTCTCTAAATCAAAAGTAAGGGGTTCAAAACTGGTCTATATTTCATTTACTGGAACAGTGGCTACCAAAACTGCTTCTGCCCTTAAAAGAAAATCCAATATTAAGATGGGTGCAGGGCTCTAATGTCTCTACTTCCCTGCAGAACCAAGAGCCTTTAGGGGCATTGAGACCCTCATTTAGAAAGTTTAGCTGCTTATGAGATTGTGACATGAGAGTTTTAAATGAAAGTTCTTTGAAAGAGGGAAGACAAATTAACATATGAACAATAAAATTCATGTTGAATTTTATTCAAATAGAGGAGAGGAAAAGAAAAAAAGAGGAAATAGTTAAATGAGAGGATATGTGGATATATGAAAGGGAGAAAATGAGTTTAATGTAGGCTGGAGAGTGTTTCTGAGCAGATAAGAAAGGGAGTTGGGAGTCAGGAACAGTGATGGTGGATGGTCAGTTAATGAAGGAACCATACAATGCTTGCTCTAATGCATTTTTCAAGGTATCCATTTCCAGTAATCAAAATATGGAGAAAACCACTTTAGGTTAGTTCATACAACACTTACAAATGAAGTCTACCTTCCCAAAAAGCATTTATTAGAAGCTGTCAGATCAGTAGTGAAAATGTTAAATTCAGACAATAGCTACAAATGGATGCATGAATAGTTCTTTTGTGTTACTATATCATTTTCCCTCACAAAATCATTGAAATGAATACAAAATGTAACTACCTATTTTTGGGGTTTCTTGTCTTACAGGTAAATTTGTGAGGCCTTTATGAATTAGATGTCAGCTATTTAGTTTCATTTTCATTAAAAATTGATTCTATAAATAATACTGAGTGTAAGAATGACAGAAACATGAAAAGGTAAGGGTTGCTCGCTCCTCTGGGCAAATCCATCAAGAGACCTCTTGTTTGGCTTTCCTTTCCAATTCCCAGACACCCAGGAAGGGTCCTATGACCTTCGATTTTCTGGCAGCTCATACCTTCCCAAGGAAGTGCCAGTTAGAACTGCAGAGCTCAATTCTTCTCATGTCTTCATGACGTAACTTCGCTCACTGTTCACACCACTAAACCACCCTTGGCCAACATTGCTTCTGGGATACCTTGTAACTTGTCCACTTCATTCCACTGATTCATAATGACAAATTTAGGCATTAATGCCATATACCCACCCAAACCCACCTCCAGTACCTTCTGTATTCTCATGTGATCCGAGGCAGACAGTCACATCCTCAGCTCACTCTCCAACCCTCCCTATTTCTCATAATCTCTTAATTGAATCTTTCATGGATTCTTATCCATACCTTTAAATTTTGTGTTTTTTTATACCATCTATACTACCACTCGTTCATATTATAGTCCACTACATAGTAGTTTCAGGCCCAAAACTCAATGCAACCCCCTCCCATATACTCCATTCTTTTCATTTCTAGAATATAAACTCAACAGAAACAGGATACTTGTCTGTGCTATTCACTGCCATATCTAGTGTCCAGAACAGAGACTGGCAAAAATACTTAACAAGTATTTGTTGAAAGGATGAATTTATCCTTTAATTTTTCACATGGCCCAGTTCTGTATTTTGTGCATAACTGATCCTTAAAAAACATTTGTTGAATCAAACTTGTCCAATAAAGAGCTGCTTGGCTCAAAAACACAGGGTCCTGTATTTTACAAATCTGAGTTATAGACCATTCAGAAAAACTTTTCTAAAGTAGTTTCTTGACCTTTTAAAACCACATAATAAAGACATCTCTTGACAGGGGATTGTTTTTTTCTTTCATTAACTTCCGTAATGAGGCTGGGGCCATACCATCTGATGCCAGGGCCAAAAATTATACATTTTAAGCTGAAAAATCCTTCAGAAATGTAATTTCCTTATCTTAGAGGTGAAGATGATAAGGTCAAAAAAGCCATGCTGCATTGTAACTCAATTTCTGTGCCTTCCATTTCAGCATTCTGCAACAATCTGTTTAGAGTATAGACAATGAGAAAAATGTGAGGACAAAATGTGGTATGGAATGATAGGATCTGGACATGTTTATACCAAATCTATAGGTCTCTGTCTATATAAGGCAAGAAATATAAAACCACGTCTTCAATTTCTCCATATGAGATATAAAGGAGGAACCCAAGATTATAGGCTTACTATGTTCTGTTCTAACCAACTGAATCGATCTGACACACAGCAATGTTTGAAAAGATCTGCTGCCTTAGAAAAATATAAACAAACATTTTCTAAATATTATGACCTTTATAGACTTGTTATTATTACTTAGGAAATACCTTCCCTACATCTCTCTTATCACCAGGGAGTTAATAGCCAAAAGATGAGAAAATTTCTTCTCTTTCATTACATGTATATAGATAGATAGACACACATATACAGTTGTATACTAATTTTGGTTAGTCATTTGTGGTCTATTCAGGTAAGATAATATTATTTTGAGATTTTGGTATTTCACATACAGAATCACTTTGGAAAGATACAGGGTAAATCCAGGATAGTGCTAAGTTCAGTAGTATAGTGACATTCCAATGTGACTGAGTAGAATTTTATAGTTTATAATTATATATTTAAATTTCATATATTTAAAAGTTTTTTTCCTTTTACATGTAAGCCATCAAAGAAATTAAAGTACAGGAAAATTTCTATTTAAAATATTTTGCTATCCCATTGACTTAGTCAAATCCTTTTCCTAATTAATAGTGTATGTGTGTAATTTTTTTCTTATTCTCCCTCTACTGTCAAACCTGCAGGGCGTGGTGGCTCATGCCTATAATCCCAGCACTTTAGGAGGCCGAGGTGGGTGGATCACTTGAGGTTAGGAGTTTGCGACCAGCCTGGCCAACATGGTGAAACCCCATCTCTACTAAAAATACAAAAAATTAGCCGGGTGTGGTGGCACGTGCCTGTAAAAAACTACCTGGGTGTCTGAGGCACAAGAATCTCTTGAACTCGGGAGGCAGAGGTGTTGCAGTGAGCTGTGATCACACCACTGCACTCTAGCCTGGGTGATGGAGTGAGACTCTGTCTGAAAAACAAAACAAAACAAAACACCTATGTGCATGCATATATATACCTATTATTTACCATTAACCACAAAGAGTACTTGAGCTTTCTGAATAATTATTTCTTTGTATCAAGTCATCTGGCTAAATTTCAATCTTTCAATCCTTTCAAAATGGTTTAGTAAGTAAAGAAACTTTTGAGTGCTTGCTATGTGATAAACATGCATGCATTCATTCAACAAACACTAATTAAGCTTCTATGAACCTTGTTCTTAATACTGGGGATAGAGAGGTAAAGCAGATGGCCATGTTTCTACTGTGATGGGGCTTATGTTCCATTGGGAGAGGAGACATGAAAAAGTAATTCCAGAGAGTGATATGCATAATGAAAAAAACCATTTTAATGGGACAGAGAGTGACTGGGAAGGTGGACAACCCTAAATATTTCGGGGAAATCCGAGGAGATGACATTTGGTTCTAAATCTGAAAGATAAAGAAACCAACCTTGTGAAGATGAGCATTCTAGGCAGACAGATTAGCAATACAATGGTTCTGAGCTCTGGCCTACTCAAGGGGCAAGGGGAGTAAAGAGAGAGGGGTGGGACATCAGGTTGGGGAGGTAAGCAGGGGTGCCATCATATCAAACTTTGTAGGCCATGGTACAGGTCCAGACTTTTTTCAAAGGGCAGTGGTTTATTATTGGTAGGTTTTAGTTCAGGTAGGAAAATAATCTTATCTAAGATTTAAAAATTCAGTTTGGTTTCATTGTAGGAGAATAGAAAATTAAGCAGGGAGACCAGTGAGGAAGCAGTGTAGCTGTAGTAGAGAGACAGAGAGGGAGAGTCAATTTGTGTTTTGGAAGTAAAAATAACAGAATGTGCAAGGAGAAGAAAGCAGAGACACCAAGGAGGATTCCTGCGATTTTAGCTTCAAGGAACTGCGTATGTGGTAGTGAAATTTCCCAAATATAAGACAGCAGAAGAAATGATGGTCAGGATAATCAAATTTCTGCTTTGGATGTGCTAAAACATCTAAAGAAAGGTAAAAGTAGATAACTGTACTCGTCTGTATTTAAAAAAAGATGCCAAGATGTATCAAGATTTAATACAAACGATTTTTAAGAAATCTTAAGAAACTCCTTTTGTGACAAGTTAAAGATAAATTATACATACACACATGTATATCCATATATATGCATGTATATATAAAATTTGACTACAAAGAAAACTATGCTAATTTTGGAGATATCGGCAGACAGATGGCATTCAAAACCACAAACGACCTAGAATAACCTAGGGTGACAATGTAGGTAATGAAGAGAAGAGGGCTGAAAATTAAACCCAGGGCATTCAAACATTTAACTGTTGGGCAAAGGAGAAGGAATCAGCCAAAAGGTCTAAAAAATTAGTGACTGGAAAGAAAGAGGAATACAAAGAGCATATGCTATAGCAAAAGTCAAGTGAAGAAAATGTTTACTGGGGAGAAGCAATCAACTATATAAAATGTGCTGACAGGCTTAATAACATGAGGACTAAGAATGGGCCAATCACTGGATTTAGCAACATGGTGGTCATGGCTAACTCTGATATTGTTAACTTTGAATAACATGGAAGGAATGGATATTAAACAGGTAAGAAGTGAAGATAGAATGAAAGGTTAAGAAGCAGAAACAGTGATTACAAAGACAATAGTGCCGGATGTTATTGCAAAGAGCTATGACAAGGTCCTTGTCTTCAAGAAGGGCCCGTGTATGTGTAAGATAAATCTTTTATCAATAATCCCTGAAAAATATGCTTTTTTTTTTTTTGCCACAAAGGGGGTTACATTTACATTAATGAGCAGTTTCTAAAAACCCGTTACTTACTATAATAAAAATTAACTTAACACATTTTATTAAGAACACAAAACCTTGAATGTATCAAAAATTTTATTATCAGATTTTCAGAATGTTTATGTACAAACTAAAATTATATTTTATACATCATTACACAAATTAAAATGCTCAAACATCAGTGTTCAGAATATGTTTTAATATGTCTATTCAAAAAAGGCTGAAGACATTTTAAAAGGATGTTTTCTTTGTCCTATTTTCAAAATCTTCCTAGACAGGATGTTAGATAGCTATCACATATAATATGTGTGAATGAATATGATAAATGTGGCCTTTGCAACAAGAAGTCTGAAATTTTAGGTAATTATAGGCATGCTGAATGAATAGTTTAGAATAATGTGCCAGTGTCATCATCAAATACTATCTTCGTATACATGTGTAATTCATTTTGCACAATGGTTTCAATTCAGTGTGTATGTAATTAAATTGTAAGGTACAGTAATAGCTGCTAACTTGAAATTCTGCCTTTTCATTTTAAAGAAATGAATAGAAAACATAGTCTAGTGAACATCAAAGTGTTTTTTGAGACTGTTAAATCTCATCAAAGAGGTCTTCTGGGCTGCTGTTTCTCAGAGTTTCTAAAGACATGTTTTCAGCTGAGATGTGCTCCTTTTTCGATGTCTCAGGTAGTGAAGAATCAGGCCTAGAGTTGAAAAGAAAATCAAAATAGTTTTATTTTTAAAAACTTCTGTTATAGAGTAAAAGAAAATGAAGAGACACATAAGTGAAATGACAGTCAAATCCTGTTTCAAAATTGGTTTCGAGATTTACTTCTCTATGCTGTTAACTGTAAGGAAAGAGATGAAGAGACTAATTTCTCTAACTGCTTTAGAATTAATCTGTCTCTATTCTGACCCCAGGAAAATTCAAAAACCTATAACAATACTCATAATTGAGGTCAAGAAATAAAATATTCTATCCTCTATGCTATAATCACTTTTATGCCAGGATATAGAAGGTTTTTCAAGTTACTCCTTTAATGATTTCATCACAATTTACATTTTACTCTGGCTTTCTTAAATTCTACTGATTAACGTGCATTTTAATCTCTTAGCAGCAGAAAGTTTTGGTCCCATGAACTACCTTTAGTGGGTCGGATGACTATGTGTATATATGAAAAATAATGATTTTTCACATTTATAGCAGTTGTTGATGAAATGTTGGCCCATATTCATTTATCGAATCTGCATATCTTCATTTAGTGAACTAAATTTTACTCAGGTTCGTATTGTAGTCACTATTTCAATGGATTGAGTGCTATACTTATGTAGATATTTTCTTTGAACCCTAAGATAACAGGCTGACTGCCATGATCACTATTAATTGGTCTTAGAAAGACTGTGCTGGAGAATAACAGAGCTCAATCAGAAGTAAAGCTTTGGAATGTCTGTTAATATCCTTGTAGAAACCTTGTCAGTGGTTCTCTGTGGAACCTAAATAAAGTATGCTTAATTTTATCAATTAGAGGTGGCTTCCGGGGTGATTATGATTAGGTTGAGCTAACCCAGTAACACTTGGTAATAGCCCTCTATTTCCAACTTTGAAGGCCATGGTGGAGTTACAGCACCTTGGTATAGCTGAGAAAGCATGGAACTTGAAGTCGGGAAAAACAAGTTTGAACCCAGGTCTATTTCATATTAGCTATGTAACTTTAGGCAAGTCATTTAAACTAACTGGGCTTCTATTCTCTCCACTGTAAAACTGAGATATTAGTACTTTTCTAGAGGTGGTCTAAAGATGAAATGAGTTGATGTAAATGAAAATGCTTATAAATTCCCACAAAATATTTGGAAACTATTATTATTATCTGCTAATACTGCATAAACTACATACGAGTTTCCGTTAACAGCAGAGAAGAATAACTATTGAAAACCCCCACATATCAAGTATGTTTAGATGATGAGTATTTTCAAAAGCTTGCACCCTTACCTGGTTGCACAGATTATTAGAAACGAGTTCTCCTTGGCATCATGATTAGAGACAATTAACTATGGTTGGCTGCCACTAGACCTGGGACATGTTCTGTCTTATTCTGAGCAAGCCAATTTCAGACAATATTATCATCACAGGAGTGCCAAGGTGCTAGGCATTAATGCATTCAAGATGACAAGTACTACCCTCTGGGATTTGCAATGTTAAAATTAACAATAAATACAGGCATAATTATTGTAACATGTAATTAAATATCTAAAAATATATTCCAAAGGAGGAGAAAATGATACAGTATGGGATAAAAGTATAATTATTACAGGTATACGTTTTCTTTGTCAACTCAAAACACATTAAACACTTTTCTCTGGCCAAATGTCTTAGAGTTGCTTGTACTCCTCCTAGGCAAAAGAGATAACTGAACTATCTCAATTAAAAGTAAGAAATGGAAAAACAAGCAAGGCAGATACAATAAATGGTGCACGGCAAAGTGGCTAGCCATTTGCAGAAGATTGAAAGTGTGCCCCTATGTATTAGTCCATTCTTGTATTCCTATAAAGAACTACCTGAGACTGAGTAATTTATAAAGAAAAGAGGTTTAATTGGCCACAGTTCCACAGGCTGTACAGGAAACATGGCTGAGAAGCCTCATGGTAGAAGGTGAAAGGGAAGCAGGCCCGTCTTACACGGCTGGAGAAGGAGGAAGCCGGGGGGAAGATGCCACAAACTTTTAAACAACCAGATCTCATGAGAACTCACTCACTATCATGAGAATGGCAAGGGGGGAATCTGTCTCCAGGATCCAATCACCTCCCACCAGGCCCCTTCTTCAAGATTGAGAATTACAATTAGACACATGATTTGGGTGGGGACACAAGTCCAAACCATATCGCCCTACCTTTCAACATATACAAACATTAACTCGAGATGGATTAAAAATTTAAATGTAAGATTTCAAACTATAAAAAACTTAGAAGAAAACCTAGGAAATATCCTTCTCAACATTGGCATTGGCAAAGAATTTTTGGCTAAGTCCCCAAAAACAATTGCAACAAAAACAAAAATTGACAAGCAGGACCTAATTAAACTGAAGAGTTTCTATACAGCAAAAGAAACTATCAACAAAGTAAATAGCCTACAGAATAGGAGAAAATATTCTCAAAATATGCATCTGTCAAAGGTCAAATATCCAGAATCTATATGGAACTTAAATCAACAAGCAAAAAGCAAATCGACCCATTAATAAATGGGCAAAGGACACGAACAGACGCTTCTCAAAAGAAGACACACAAGCAGCCAACAAACATATGAAAAAAAATGCCACACATCACTACTCATCAGAGAAATGCAAATCAAAACCACAATGAGATACCATCTAACACCAATCAGAATGCCTGTTATTAAAAATTCAAATAATAATATATGCGGGAGAGGCTGCAGAGAAAAGAAGACACTTATACACTGTTGGTGGGAATGTAAATTACTTCAGCCACAGTGGAAAGTACTTTGGAGATCTGTCAAAGAACTTAAAACATAACTACCATCCAATCCAGCAATCCTGTTACTGGGCATATTCCTCCCAAAAAACCCAAAGTTTTCTACCAAAAAGACACATGCACTGGCATGTTCATTGCAGCACTACTCACAATAGCAAATACATGGTATCAACTTAGGTGGCCATCATTGGTGGACTGGGTAAAGAAAATATAGTACATATACACTATGGAATACTACACAGCCACCAAAAAGAATGAAGCAATGTCCTTCGTAGCAACATGGATGCAGCTGGAGACCATAATCCAGAGCAAATTAATGCAGGAACAGAAAACCAAATACCTGTGTTTTCACTTACAAGTGAGAGCTAAACATTTGGATATACATGGGCATAAAGACGGAAACAATAGACACTGGGGATTAGGGAGGGGTCATGGGCTCAAAAACTACCTATTGGGGATTATGCTCAATACCTGGGTGATGAGATCCCTATCCTAAACCTCAGCATCCTGCAACATACCCCTATAATAAACCTGCACATGTACCCCCTGTATCTAAAATAAAAGCTGAAATCATATTTAAAAAGTCAGACATGGAAAGATCTCCGTAATTGTGCCCATTGTTTAGATACTGTGCACCAGAACACAGAGATCTATCAATTTTGTTTTTAAAAAAATCAGCATATGACCAAAGGACCATTCTGAAGTGACCAGACTGAAGGATAAATAGATTCCTGGTGCTTCACTTACAATTTACAATTCCTTCTGAGGTCATGAGGAGCTAAGAAATAGATTTTGACTCCTGTTCATAGTGCCTAGTCATAACAGATACTCAGTAAAAGTTGTCCTGAATGGAGATCATTGAGTTTTTATATCCATGGCGAGTCAATAGAGTAAATTTAGAACTCTCTCCACAACTCTTAAAACAGTTTTATTATTTTTACAGGTAATAAATGTTTATTGTTAGACATTTTGTAAATTCTGAAAAGCATAAAAAAGAACACAAAAATGTTGATATGGCTTGGTTGTGTCCCCACCTGAATCTCTTTTTGAACTCAATGTTGGAGGAAGGGCCTGTTGGGAGGTGATTGGATCATGGGGGTGGACTTTTCCCTTGCTATTCTTGTGATAGTATGTGTGTAACCAGAGAAGTGGGGCATTGCTATAAAGGTATGTGAAAATATAGAAGCAACTTTGGAACTGGGTAATAAGCAGAGGTTGGAACAGTTTGGAGGGGTCAGCAAAAGAAAGGAAGATGAGGGAAAGTTTGGAACATCCTAGAGACTTGTTAAATTGTTGTGACCAAAATGCTGATGGTGATATGGACCATGAAGTCCAGGCTGAGGTGGTCTCAGATGGAGATAAGGAAGTTATCGAGAACTGGGGTAAAGGTCACTCTTGCTATGCTTTAGCAAAGACCATTTCATTGTGCCCCTGGTCTAGGGATTTGTTGTACTTTGAACTTGAGAAGATGATTTAGGGTTGCTGGTGGAAGAAATTTCTAAGCAGCAAAGCATTCAAGGTGTGGCCTGGCTGCTTCTAAAAGCCTACTCTCATCTGCATGAACAAATAAATGACCTGGAACTTATATTTAAAAGGAAAGCAGAATAAAAGTGAAAATTTTGCAGCCTTGTCATATGGTAGAAAAGAAAAACCCATTTTCTGGGGAGGAATTCAAGGCTGCAGAAATTTGCACAAGTAAACAGGAGCCAAATGTTAATAACCAAGACAGTGCCTCCAAGGCATTTCAGAGATCTCCATGGCAGCCCCTCCCATCACAGGCCAGGAGGCCTAGGAGGGTAGACTTGTTTTGTGGGCCAGCCCAAGGGCCCTGCTACTCTGTGCAGCCTTGGGACATGGCACCCCACATTGTGGCTGCTCCTACTCCAGCTGTTGCTAAAAGGGGCCAAAATGCAGCTCAGGCCATTGCTTTAGAGGGTGCAAGTCTCAAGCCTTGGTGTCTTCCATGTGGTGGTAAGCCTGCAGATGTGTAAAGTGCACGAGCTGAGGCTTGGGAGCCTCCACGTAGGTTTCAGAGGATGTATGGAAATGCCTGGATGTCCAGGCAGAAGTCTGCTGCAGGGGTACAGTCCTCATGGAGAAGCTCTACTAGGGCAGTGTGGATGGAAAATGTGTAGTTGGAGTCCCCAAAGAGACACTGCCTAATTGAACTGTAAGAAGACAGCTACTGTCCTCCAGACCACAGAATGGTAGATCCATCATCAGCTTGTGCCATGCATCTGGAAAAGCTGCAGGCACTCAACACCAGCCTATGAAAGCAGGCATGGGGTCTCTACCCTGGAGAGCCACAGGGGCAGAGTTTCCCAAGGACCTGGGAGTCTACCCCTTGCATCACTGTGCCCTGGATGTGAGACATGGAGTCAAAGGAGATTATCTGGGAGCTTCTAGATTTAATGACTACCATGCTGGTTTTTGAACTTGCATGGGGCCTGTAGCCCCTTTGTTTTGGCCAATTTCTCCCACTTAGAATAGAAGCACTTACCCAATGCTTGTACCCCATTGTATCTTGGAGGAAACTAGCTTGGTTTTGATTTTACAGGCTCATAGGTTGAAGAGACTTGCCTTATCTCACATGAGACCTTGGACTTGAACATTTGAGCTAACACTGCAATGAGTTAAGATTTTGGCGGACTGTTGGCAAGGCATGATCGTGTTTTGAAATGTGACAAGGGGATGTGGGAGGGGCTGGGGATGGCATGATGTGGTCTGGCTTTGTGTCTGCACCCAAATCTCATGGTGAATTGTAATCCCCAATGTTGGAGGAGGGGCCTGGTGGGAAGCGACTGGATCATGGGGGCAGATATCCCCCTTGCTGTTCTTGTGATAGTGTGTGAGTTCTCATGAGATCTCATTGTTTAAAAGTGTGCAGCACTTCCCCTTTTGCTCTCTCTCTCCTGCCAGTCATGTGAAGATATGCCTGCTTCCCTTTTGCCTTCCATCATGATTATATGTTTCCTGAGGCCTCCCCAGCAGCAGAAGCCTGTGAAGCCTACAGAACTGTGAGTTGATTAAACCTCTTTTCTTTATAAATTACCCAGTGTCAGACATGTCTTTATAGCAGGGTGAGAAAAGACGAATACAAATGGCTACTATCTTATTTTGCATTACTTGTATTTTCACAGCCTTTTTTTTTTTTTACAAAAATGTGATCATTCTATACATTTATAGTTTTGCAGCTTGATATTTTCACTGTATAATACATTAGAGATGTATTTTCATGCTGAAAAATTTAGATCCATATTCATCATTAATTTTAATTTTGATATACTAACCATTAGTTCACTGATAGAGGTTTGGGTTGGTTCAATATTTAAATGCCCTCATAAACAAGACAACAATTAGTATCCTTATACATATACCTTAGCATTTTTATATTTTTTTTCATGAACATGCTTGTTCTAAGGAATCATGCTTAGAGGTATAATTTGAAAAAAACAACTCAGAGAACCTGTATCTAAAGTTTTAATATAAGGTGAGAGAAACAAATAAATAGAAACTTGGGTGTTCCTAATGAAATTATAGCCATTAGTTATGGCTCTGTTTAAATTCTAAACCTTCCATAAAGACTTACTTTATTTTCATATTCCTATTTCATTTCATATTCATAATTTTATTTCCTCTAGTCATTTACAGTACCTAATATCTGTATCTTATATTTCAATATATAGTTTTGTTTATTTAATCAATACTGTACTTGTTGATTATACACTATGAACAGCTCACTGTGTTAGGAAAATAGAACAAATGTGTTACTCCTGCTCTCAGAAAGCTTTCAGTTAAACATTTACTTTATCTAATTTTTTCAAATGTGTCTTTTTATCTTAACAATGTTATAAATAGCTGGAAAGTAACAACTAAATAACATAATTTGTTCATAAAGAGTGACTTATCGCTTTAGGCATCTCTATATTAATATTTAACATTCAGGTATATGTTCGGATAGTTTTCTGTGGGCAAAGTGGTTCAATAGGGGATATTCTGAAACTAGATATTCTGAATCTCAATAGAAATTTTGGTCAGGTCACTGCTGGACCCCAGTTTCTTCATTTGTGGAAGGCTGAGGTTATTATAAATGATCTTAGAGCTCTTTCAGTTCCTGAATCTGAATTTGTTATGCTTGAATAGTTCAGCATAGACTACTTTGCAAAATACATGCTCTCAAGAAATATTTGTGGAATAAATGATTAATGTGAATTAAAGAGGAAAGATTAATGACAGAATAAGAAACTAAAGTTACAGGCTAAAGCCTGTCTTCTTTCAAATAAAGAGAATATAATGAAACTTCTCCAGATGACACTCTCACTAAAAGGTGGTGTATATTCTCAATAATATAGTTGCAGAGATTTCTATGTTCTATTAGTTGAATTTCATACTGTGTTAAAACACACACACGCAGACACACACATACACAAACTACAACTTGAATCAAAATTGCACTACATCATCTAACTAACAATGAACACTGTACATCAAAAGCTAGATTTATTAAAAACAAAGTCTCATCCAGGGAAAGTTTCTCTAAAAATATTAGAATAAAAGATTGACTTCTCTTTTAACTTTATAGGAGTTAAATTAATAACATCTTTAAAATGATATTTGTCTCATTTTGTAAAGACATTTTCTCAGCCAAGTTTAAAATGGTATCACTATGGCTGGAACAGCAATCCCTTCCTACTCAAACGAGAAGCATTAGTATTGTTTAGAGTGACGTATATTTTCTGAGAGTAGTATTTCTGAAATACGTCATAGTGTCAACCTGAGCAAACAGAGAGATCCAGGAAAATGAATAGTGATTGATGGCACCATAACACTTGAAGAATCATGCTTGTTCGACTTTGACACAAACAATGATCTAAATTTAAAAAATAAATTGTTATTTTAGGTAAAATAACTAATTTTTTGAGGCCTAACTATATCTCTACCTATACAACACACATAGAATTCAAATTTTTTGTGTCAAAAGTCAAATAAGTATGATTCCAGGTGAATTAAACACTTAAGTGAGAAAGGCAAAGCTTTAAAGCTTTTAGAAGAAAATACAGGGGAATGTCTTTATTACTTTGAAATAAGAAAGTTTGTTCAAGGCAGAAATCGAAAACCATTAAGATAAAGATTGATACACTGAATTGCATTTGAAGTAAGTACTTCTGTTTATCAATAGATACCTTAAAGAGAATGAAATGACAAGACATAAACTGTGAGGAGATACTGCAACATATGCTAGTAACAAAGAATATCCAAAGAACTCCTATTAACGATTTTTTAAAAACCAAAACATATGCCAAAGACTATAGGAACTTCCAAAAAGGGGAATAATGGAGGTAAATAAGCATATGATAATAAGCTCAACTTCATTAGTGACCAAGAAAATGCAAATTAAAGCCAATGTGAAATAGTTTACACCAGATAAGCAAAAATTAAAATGTACAATAATATCAAAGATTTTGGAGGATGCGGAATAACTAGATAAATTATTGCTGGTAGGAGAACAAATGTTTGAAACCATTTTATAAAACAATTTGGCAATAACTGTCAAGGTATATGAAGGTATATTCCTATAACTTAGGAATTCCACTCATAGGTATGTTCCCTTGAGAAACATTGGGTGTATCATGAGATATGTACCCAATCATAGATGCATTGTTTACAACAGTGAAAAACAAGAACTACCCAAATGTCTCTCCACAGGAAAATAGGGGAATTAATTATTAAATTTTCATATAATGGACGAGATTATACAGTTATACACATATATGAATCTTAAGCATAATGTTGAGCAAAAGAGCAAGGCTCACACTTGTATCCTAACACTTTGGGAGGCTGAGGCGGGAGGATCGTTTGAGCCTAGTAGTATGAGAAGTATGAGACCATACTACTGGGCAAGACAGTAAGACTCCGTCTCTAGAAAAAAAAAAAAGGTAAAAAATAAATTAGCTGTGTGTGGTGGTACACATCTGTAGTGCTAGCTACTCAAGAGGCTGAAGCAGGAGGATCCCTTGAGCCCAGGAGTTTGAGGATGCAGTGAACTATGATCATGCCATTGCACGCCAGCCTGGGTGATAGAGTGGGACCCCATCTCTTAAAAAAAATACACACATTTAAATAAATGATTATATTTATTTAAATTTCAAAACCATGCAAAACTATGCAATATTTCTCTTTGAACAATGGAGTGTGTGTGTGTGTGTGTATGTGTGTGTGTGTGATTTGTGTCAGTGTATCTTTGTATGCACACACGTAATACTTTGGGATCTGATCTGCTATTTCTGGATCTTATTATTTCTCTTCCGTGACAATATTCTCAGAATTCTAGATTTTGTAGCTTTGGCTATTGTGAAGATGGTGACACAGAAGAGGAGAAGGTTTAGGATTAGGCATAAAGACGTCAGTTTCAGACATAAGAGGTGAGTTTGAAGTGCCCAAAGGATATTCAAATGCAGATATATGTTGAATAGGTTAACAAATACACAGGTATAGGACTCAGGAGAGATGTATGGACTAGATGCACCAAGACAGCAGTCATTGCTATAAGGCAACTGGGTGAGTTGAAATGATCACCCAGAGAAGAGACCATCAGAGAGAAAAGGTTTAGTAAGAAATAGTGGAGAATATTAAAATTGTAGGAACAGACAGCTAGAGAAAGAAATGAGTCAAAAAAGGAATGGCTCTAAAAATGAGTAAAACCAGGGAGGAGCGTTGTCACAGACGCCAAGGGCCAAGTTGACTTTGCGTGCCCACAGCTTGTGCTGTTTCCACTTGCCACCCAAACACTGGCTCTCTATACAATTCTGACTGACAAACCTGAAAATACACTTCAGGCTAATGAGTCTCACCCACTATAAATTATCTGGAGTTGAGAAGAATAGCCTGGAAGGATGCTGCTATGTTCATGATTTATTACAGACAAGAAGAACAGGCAATGTTTTCTTTTGGGGAGAATGAAGTCTCAAATTCTCAGACTGCAGCAGTCACGGCAAAAATCCAGCAAATGGTCAATTCCTGCCTATCCACCATGGCAGGACATTCTGAGGCAGCTGTTTTACTCATGTTAAAATAACAAAAGTATATACATCTTTCTTTTATCACAAACTTCCCTGGCATCCATCCTCCTCATCACCGATGAGGACTAGGGAAAAGCTCAGATATGGGGAGAGGGATAAAGATGAGAGGTAAGGTTAGGGCAGTATACAGATTGAGAATCCATCCTAAGCACTGGATGGGGCACACATCATTTGGTTAAAAAAAAAAAAAAAAGCCAAATATTTTACGGTTTGTTTTTAGAACACTTCAAATGAAACTTTAATCGAAATGACCTTAAAAACCAGCCAAATCAAAATATCAGGTACTTGCTGCTATTAAATAACTAAGCAGCTATCAGATTGACCTTAACAGAATTCCCATTATGAAATAAAGTCAATTATGGAAACACCTCTTAAATGGAAAAGTTTTAAATAATGTGCTTAAAGATTTGACATCACCAAAGTTACCACTGTATTTTCAAATTTTAAATGTTAGTATTAAAAAAAAATTGATCTTAGAATAAGTGGGAAAAGTAGCCTACAAATTTCTAGTTGACCTTATAAAAACCAAAACCATCTCCTAAATAAATTAACAGACTGAAGTCATCCAGATTCAGTAAAACCAGTGCTGAACATTGCCTGGAATTCACTAAGCCTACACGTCATTTCGTTGGCCTAGAAAATAAAAGAGAAGCTGAAACTTTCTGGCAGACAAAATGGCAAATAAAAGAAATTGCATTTGTTATTTTCAGTTACATTCCTAAAGATATCTTTTTCTAATGAATAAGACTTTTCTAATGAATAAGAATTTGTTTAAATTCATCAAGAGCAGGAAGAAAATGGAAATAGAATGAACAGAATAATAAAGAGTGAATACACGTAATGTTAAAATGAATTGACATGCTTTATAGATATTGGGAAAGGATGAGAATTCTAAAATTTTCCTGTAAAATACACATATATTATAGATTTGAAAATAAGATTATCTAGTTCTGGAGAATTCAAATTTTAAAGTCAACCACTAAGATGAACATACCCAGAATCTACAAGGATGCAAGTCACTTACAGAGAAATTTCATAATTTCATAATGACTAAAGATTTTGTCACTCTTGCTGTACTTTATTCAGATAAATAAAACTGTTCTGGTAATTCATTAAACAATACCAAAGTACAAAGATACTTAAAAAATCAATACTTGAAATGTCCTGCATAAATTCCAAGTTTTGAAATCATATAGGTGACATTTGCTACTGTTGATCTATGCCTATAGAAGTGGAAAATTGTCACGCTGGTGGAAAGTTACTCCTTTAAGACAAGCCAGGTGATCCGTGAGCTTACTGCCGCTTGCTGTGCTACAAATGAAACTTCCCTCACTAGCCTAGAAGCCTCTCCAGTTAGGGGGATTCTGCTTTGTTTGACTTGGAACAATAGTTAGCACATAAAAGTTCCACTGATTGCATGTATTAACCAAATAACAAATAATTGAATACATGAGAGCGTATTAATAAGAAGGCTCAATAAAGTTAAGCAATGTACCCGCAACCATGCAGCCAGTAAGCATGAGTGAGCAGGCAGTCAAGTCAGTAATGGAGCCAGGATTTTAGCCTAGGTTAAAATCTAAAATCCATACCCTTTACATTAGGCCATTCTAATAGGTGTGGGGGGTCATCATTAACTCTTATTTCTACTCCAGAGGATGTTTTTTTCTTCTGAGGAAGGCAGCTTGGTTGTGTGCAGTGTGTCTCAAAAAGTAGTTCTGTAAGATATTCTCTAAAAAAATATGTGGTCCAAAATGTTCAGAAAATGTCTTCATCTTCTAAGTTCTCTTAGTCTTTCATATACATATTATACACTAAAATTTCTGTTAATTGGGAAATCTGTTAATTAGGAAGAACAAAAGCAACGTGTAGAAGAGTATATACAGAAAACCAGAATGTGTGTGTATATACATTATACCAAATGTGCATGTATATATGTGTGTATGTGCTCAAGTGTCTAGAATAGCTATGGGAGGATACACAGGTAAATGGTAGCTGCTGAGAGGAATTTTAGCTGAGAGGGACACCTTTGCTGAATATTCTCTTAAACTGTTGGGTTTTTTTTTTTTTTTTAAACCTTATACATACATTATATTTTTGTAAGTGCTTTAAGAGAAAAGAACCTTGTTTAACCTAGGTTTTCCAAATGAATTTGGTGGCAGAAGCCCCTTTTCTCACAATCTCACAATCTCTTCACCATTAACATCCCAAGAAACTAGTGTCTTCTGGAATAGGCTGTATTACCTTCCTTGCTGAGAAAACAACATCCATTAGTCTGAAACCATAAACTGAAGGAAAACAGAAATACACAAAAAAGAAGACAGAACTCTACTTTTAGCTATCAAGAGAAGGGGTAGACAATAATACCAGCCATGGAGGATAGTGATTTCTAAACTGAGACCAAGGGTGGTAGTTTCACCGTAGCGTGGAATGAGTGCTTTTTGTTTCCTATGGCGGATGCAACAAATTACCATAACGTAATGCCTTAGAACAATGCCAATATATCATCTTACAGTTCTGGAGGTCAGAAGTCTGACAGATCTCACTGATCAAAAGTCAAGAAGTTGGCAGAGCTGTGTACTTCTCTGGAGGCACTAGTGGAGAAGCTGTTTCTGTGTGTGTGTGTGTGTGTGTGTGTTTTAGCTTGTAGAGGCCACTCCCTTCCTCTGTCTTCAAAGTCAGCAATGGCAGGTGGACTCCTTCTCACTACACATCATTCTGACGTTGCTTGCTTAGTCTTATCTCTTCCCCTGACTTTCTTCTTCTGCCACTCTTTTCTACTTAAGGCCCTTTGTGATTATATTGGACCTAACTGGATAATCCAGGATAATTTCACTGTTTTTAAGGTCTGCTGATTTTCAACCTTATTTCCATCTGTAGCCTTAATTTCCCATTGCTACGTGGTCTAACATATTCTCAGGTTCCAGGAATTAAGACGTAGACATCTCTGGGGGAAGAGGGTGGGTGATGTACTATTCTGCCTACCACTCTAGTCTTAACTTTGTTATTAGGGCTTAATTATTATTCCAATTTGCTGAATTAAATAGATTTCAGGAAAACTGAGTAGAGAAAAGAGGTCGAGCAAGAGCAGGGGCCCCGAGTTAAAAGAAATCCCCCAAGCTGGTTGGAAGAGGGATCTGCAAGGTCAGTGTAATGTTATCTATAGCTCAAAGAAACGGCCATTGGGTCTTATCGAGAGATAACTGAACTAGAATCATTGAGACAGGCTGGCAACCACTATCATCTATCACTTACCCATCCACTATTTATTGAGTGTCTATTGTGAGTCAGAGACTGAGCTAGAGACATGGGATTTAAAGTGAGCAAACAATCAATCCAAGGCAGAAGCAATGCTGAACTTCTGAATTCCCTTAAATACAAACTTACAGTAGCCCTTGTCTGGGGGATAACAAAACAGAATGCTGTGTTTCACTCCAACGGTTCTAAAGAGCAAGGCTGGTTGTTAAAGAACCATCATGGGAATGTGACCGGTGCTGTACATCACACAGGGCCACGAGCTTAGAGGGGCTTCATATTTGGTTTAATGCTCTGCTGAATATTTCTCTAGGCTTTCCATGAAATGGTTGACTAAGGAAGATTCTGCAGCTTGAATATATATATATTTTTATTATACTTTAAGTTCTGGGTTACATGTGTAGAATGTGCAGGTTTGTTACATAGGTATACAGGTGCCATGGTGGTTTGCTGCACCCATCAACTAGTCATTTACATTAGGTATTTCTCCTAATACTATCCCTCCCCCAACCCCCCATCTCCTGACAGGCCCTGGTGTGTGATGTTCCCCCTCCTTGTGTCCATGTGTTCCCATTGTTCAACTCCCACTTATGAGTGAGAACATATGGTGTTTAGTTTTCTCTTCTTGTGTTACTTTTGCAGCTTGAATTTTTAAAGAAGACTTATGTGTGAATGAAAAGTGAATCTATAAAGCAAGACTATTCAAATTCTGGAAGGTGTTCTTTCTTAAAGATATTAAAAAGGGGTCAGCACTAGAATAAGTCAGATGGAAATAATCTATAAAATTCTGTTACTTTTGATTTTGAATTAAAAATATTAAACTTTTAAATTAATGTTTTAAATATAACCAAACTGTAAAGTAAACCCAAAATGTACAGAGAGGCAGAAGGCTTTTAAAACAGATCACTGTATTCCACAATCGGTAGCAATTTGCTGTGTAGATAAGGCAACACAAGCCTACGCTCAGAATTACTGGAGAAAGACCTATCCAGCCATTTTTTGCCCTGGAAAAGTCTTTAATATGTATGGTATTATGATTTCAATAAGAAGTTATATGTCACTGCTGCACTTTTATTTATCACACTAAAAATATGTGAAGTAATTTCAAATGCTAAGTCAATCAAATCCATACAGAACGCCATTGACCACAGCTGTGTGCTATGTTCACATAACTATATTAACTAAACATACTATACATATTTTCTGACTGTAAAATCTTTACAATTACACAAATTACTAATTTTTTCAGGACTTTACTCCGAACTAATGTTCCTTTTGAGGAACAGAGTGTGAATAACACATGGTTCCATTAGAGAATTTAACTGATACAATGTGGTCTCATTTCTTTAAATGTCCTACTATAATCAATGGCTTAATGAAAATATAAAAATGAGATTAAAAATAATAATTCTCCAAACTTCATAGTGGAGGAAGCTTTTAGATGTCATTCAGCAATATTAATACATTTAATAAAATGAATGTTTTATAAAGGCATTGATTTAATTTGCCAAAATGCAGGGTGGACTGTAGTCTTTATTATGGCTTGACCATATGAATTCAATACATAATTAATTTACCAATTCAAACAACCACTGTTATCTAACTGACCTTATTTTGCTATTACAGGAAAGCTATATATCTCAGCCTCAATCATCTGTCATCTGAACTATGTACGTAACAATTACCTGTTCTCCTTGCCTTTCACTTCTTTCCCTTTTAGCCTACCTTACACACTGCTGATAATTACTTATCTTTCTACAAGGCAAATTGATTATTATTTTCTACTCCTAAAGGCTACAGTTGAAATTTCCTTGGCATAACAAAAAAATTATTGTACAACTTCTAGCTTCTTGACCACCATTCTGGCTCTAACTATCTAATGCTCTTTCCACACCAAACTTCTTGTCATTCACCAAACACACTATTCTTTCTTAGCCTCCAGGCTATTCCACACAGCTCCCTCACTTTTAGGACTCTTCTACCTTCTTTACTTAGTAGACTTCTTAGTAGTCTCATCTTTCAAAGCCAAGTTCATATGTCATTGTTTCTGTGAAGCTTCCCACAACTCTTCCGGGAGAGAAGGTCATTATCTTTCCAAGTTCATATGTCATTGTTTCGTGAGGCTTCCCATGACTCCTCCAGGAGAGAAGGTCATTATCTCCTATTCACCCATAGTATACACTAAATCAAGTAAGTCTTTGTTCCAGTAATCACAGTTGTGTAATAAACCACCCCAAACTTACTGGCATAAAATAAAGACCATTTTGTTATGCTTCTGTTTAATGTGAGTCTGCAATTTGTCCAGGACACAGCGTGGATAGCTTGTCTCTGCTCTAAGGTGTCAGTGTCTTAGCTGAGAATACTAGAAAGCTGGGGTCGAAACAAGGCTGAGAGCCATCCAAAAGCTCTTTCATTCATATCTGGTGGATGGGTTGGAAGGCCTCAAAGACTAGGGCTGGCTACTGGAGAGTGTACACTGGTGTGGCTTCCTTGCTACAGGGAAGTCTCAGGTAGTCTGACATATACAACTTGGGGCTCTAAGCACAAAGTTGCCTTTTCTGATATAGGCTCCGGAAACCACGCAGCATCACTTCTTCTGTATTCTACTATTTATAAACGAGTCAAAAAAGCCCACACATATTGAAACTGCCTCTCAATGGAAGGAGTGTCAACCATAGACTTTAATTGTGGACATCTTTATTACTTATCTTGTAAGTAACTTGAGGACAGGGACAATGATTTAGAATTGTTTCATTCAGAATTAAGAATAGTTCCTTGTAATAAAGAACTGAGGTTCTGTTGAATAAATTTACCAAAAATCCTCTTGTCAAGGGAATTTGCCTTCTCTTAGAGTTGAGTGTGGAAAAAGCTATAGCAAGTTTCATACACAATTTACACAAAATAAAATCCATTCTAAATCACAGGGCAACATTATAAACTTTTTAGAAATGTTATCACATAGAAAAACATTTAAATCTTATTTATGGCTCAGAAATGAAATTTTAATCTCTGACAACTATAGCTGGTCAGTAGTTGGCTCACTTTCCTTTCTGAGGTAACTTCAAATGTTTATTTTTCAAGTTGTTTTGGATGTTTATAAATTTAAATGCTTACTAGTTTACACTAACACCATTAGCTTAGTTATATCCCACTCAGAGTTGTGGTTAATGAATGGTGTTTCAAACCTAATGGCTGAAAGTCTCACTAACAAATGCTGGTCAACTTCTAAGCACACATACACTCAGAACCCAACTACTGGGAGACTAGTTAGTTGGGTTTTCTATTAACCTACGTTTCATTAAATTATGATTATTAAAGGTTTATGAATGTAGTCAATTTAAACCTCTTATATCTGGTTATTGAGAAAAAATAGAGTAAACAAGCAATCATACTTCTTTCTTGATAATTTAAGTAAGTGAAAGCTGATATTATTCTGAAATGTGACCACATAATCAATAGGAAATTATTATCCCCAATCTCACAATCAATAACAAACCAAGAAAAAGAATCAGATTTCAAAAATCAGAAAGCATAAACAGAAATTAAAACGTTAAACCAAGAAATTCTAACAGTTGTCTGGAATGAGGAAAGTTGTCATACATGAATTCACATGCAGCCCCAAAAGACAACCATGAAAATCCAACAGGCTCTACACATGCACGGAAAACATGCAGCTGAATTCAACAGTCTGGTCATAATTTCCCTTAAAATGTACATAACTTCCAAGACTCCCTTCAAAATGTTATTGGGCTTCTACAGATGATAAAAACTTAAATCTTAATGTTTTAAATGGCTAAAGTATATTCTTTTATTGCCTTCTATAAAAATAGGCCCATTTGTCATATTGTAAGAGAAAAAGCACGTTCAATATTTCCTATTTTTATCACTGAACACTTTTCTATAACAAAGAAATTTGGAAGTGACTAAAAGGAACAACTGAAAAAACCCAGGGGGCGAAGCAAGATGGCTTAATAGGAACAGCTCCAGTCTCCAGCTCCCAGCGCCAGTGACACAGAAGACGGGTGATTTCTACATTTTCAACTGAGGAACGCAGCTCATTGCCAGCAACGGATCAAAGCTGGATGGAGAATGACTTTGACGAGCTGAGAGAAGAAGGCTTCAGTCCATCAAATTTCTCAGAGCTAAAGGAGGAATTACGTACCCAGCGTAAAGAAACTAAAAATCTTGAAAAAAAGAATGGAAGAATGGATAACTAGAATAATCAATGCAGAGAAGGCCATAAATGAACTGACAGAGATAAAAACCATGACACGAGAAATACGTGACAAATGCACAAGCTTCAGTAACCAACTCGATCAACTGGAAGAAAGAGTATCAGTGATTGAGGATCAAATGAATGAAATGAAGCAAGAAGAGAAGTCTAAAGAAAAAAGAGGAAAAAGAAATGAACAAAGACTTCAAGAAGTATGGGATTATGTGAAAAGACCAAATCTACATCTGATTGGGGTGCCTGAGAATGAGGGGGAAAATGGAACCAAGTTGGAAAACACTCTTCAGGATATCATCCAGGAGAACTTCCCCAACCTAGTAAGGCAGGCCAATATTCCAATTCAGGAAATACAGAGAACACCACAAAGACACTCCTCGAGAAGAGCAACTCCAAGACACATAATTATCAGATTCACCAAAGTTGAAATGAAGGAAAAACTGTTAAGGGCAGCCAGAGAGAAAGGTCGGGTTACCCACAAAGGGAAGCCCATCAGACTACTAGCAGATCTCTCGGCAGAAACTCTACAAGCCAGAAGAGAGAGGGGGCCATATTCAACATTCTTAAAGAAAAGAATTTTCAACCCAGAATTTCATATCCAGCCAAACTGAGTTTCATAAGTGAAGGAGAAATAAAATCCTTTACAGATAAGCAAATGCTTAGAGATTTTGTCACCACTAGGCCTGCCTTACAAGAGACCCTGAAGGAAGCACTAAACATGGAAAGGAACAACCGGTACCAGCCATTGCAAAAACATGTCAAAATGTAAAGACCATTTAGGCTAGGAAGAAACTGCATCAACTAACGAGCAAAATAACCAGTTAATATCATAATGGCAGGATCAAGTTCACACATAACAATCTTAACCTTAAATGTAAATGGACTAAATGCTCCAATTAAATAGTTTCAGAAGGAATGCTGGCACGATTCCTTCTGAAACTATTCCAATCAATAGAAAAGGAAGGAATCCTCCCTAACTCATTTTATGAGGCCAACATCATCCTGATACCAAAGCCTGGCAGAGACACAACAAAAAAAGAGAATTTTAGAACAATATCCCTGATGAACATCGATGCAAAAATCCTCAATAAAATACTGGCAAACCGAATCCAGCAGCACATCAAAAAGCTTATCCACCATGATCAAGTGGGCTTCATCCCTGGGATGCAAGGCTGGTTCAACATACGCAAATCAATAAACATAATCCAGCATATAAACAGAACGAAAGACAAAAACCATATGATTATCTCAATAGATGCAGAAAAGGCCTTTGACAAAATTCAACAGCCCTTCATGCTAAAAATTCTCAATACATTCGGTATTGATGGAATGTATCTCAAAATAATAAGAGTTATTTATGACAAACCCACAGCCAATATCATACTGAATGGGAAAAAAACTGGAAGCATTCCCTTTGAAAACTGGCACAAGACAGGGATGCCCTCTCTCACCACTCCTATTCAACATAGTGTTGGAAGTTCTGGCTAGGGCAATTAGGCAAGAGAAATAAATAAAAGGTATTCAGTTAGGAAAAGAAGAAGTCAAATTTTCCTTGTTTGCAGATGACATGATTGTATATTTAGAAAACCCCATCGTCTCAGCCCAAAATCTTAAGCTGATAAGAAACTTCAGCAAAGTCTCAGAATACAAAATTAATGTGCAAAAATCACAAGCATTCTTATACACCAGTAACAGACAAACAGAGAGCCAAATCATGAATGAACTTCCATTCACAATTGCTTCAAAGAGAATAAAATACCTAGAAATCCAACTTACAAGGGATGTAAAGGACCTCTTCAAACCACTGCTCAGTGAAATAAAAGAGGACACAAACAAATGGAAGAATATACCATGCTCATGGATAGGAAGAATCAATATCGTGAAAATGGCCATACTGCCCAAGGTAATTTATAGATTCAATGCCATCCCTATCAGTCTACCAATGAGTTTCTTCACAGAACTGGAAAAAATTGCTTTAAAGTTCATATGGAACCAAAAAAGACCCCACATTGCCAAGACAATGCTAAGTCAAAAGAACAAAGTTGGAGGCATCACGCTACCTGATTTCAAACTATACTACAAGGCTACAGTAACCAAAACAGCATGGTACTGGTACCAAAACAGAGATATAGACCAATGGAACAGATCAGAGTCCTCAGAAATAATACCACACATCTACAGCCATCTGATCTTTGACAAACCTGACAAAAACAAGAAATGGGGAAAGGATTCCTATTTAATAAATGGTGCTGGGAAAATCGGCTAGCCATAGTAGAAAGCTGAAACTGAATCCTTTCCTTACTCCTTATACGAAAATTAATTCAAGATGGATTAGAGACTTAAATGTTAGACCTAATACCATAAAAACCCTAGAATAAAAGCTAGGTAATACCATTCAGGATATAGGCATGGGCAAGGACTTCCTGTGTAAAACACCAAAAGCAATGGCAACAAAAGCCAAAATTGACAAATGGGATCTCATTAAACTAAAGAGCACAGCAAAAGAAACTACCATCAGAGTGAACAGGCAACCTACAGAATGGGAGAAAATGTTTGCAATCTACTCATCCGACAAAGGGCTAATATCCAGAACCTACAAAGAACTCAAACAAATTTACAAGAAAAAAACAAACAACCCCATCAAAAAGTGGGCAAAGGATATGAACAGACATTTCTCAAAAGAAGACATGCATACAGCCAACAGACACATGAAAAAATGCTCATCATCACTGGCCATCAGAGAAATGCAAATCAAAACCACAATGAGATACCATTTCACACCAGTTAGAATGGCAATCATTAAAATGTCAGGAAACAACAGGTGCTGGAGAGGATGTTGCAGAAATAGGAACACTTTTACAGTGTTGGTGGGATTGTAAACTAGTTCAACCATTATGGAAAACAGTGTGGTGATTCCTCAAGGATCTAGAACTACAAGTACTATATGACCCAGCCATCCCATTACTGGGGATATAGCCAAAGGATTATAAATCATGCTGCTATAAAGACACATGCACACATATGTTCACTGCGGCACTATTCACAATAGCAAAGACTTGGAATCAACCCAAATGTCCATCAGTGACAGACTGGATTAAGAAAATGTGGTACATATACACCATGGAATACTATGCAGCCATAAAAAAGGATGAGTTCGTGTCCTTTGTAGGGACATGGATGCAGCTGGAAACCATCATTCTCAGCAAACTATCGCAAGAACAGAAAACCAAACACCGCATGTTCTCACTCATAGGTGGGAACTGAACAATGAGATCACTTGGACTCGGGAAGGGGAACATCACACACCGGGGCCTATCATGGGGAGGAGGGAGGGGGGAGGGATTGCATTGGGAGTTATACCTGATGTAAAGGACGAGTTGATGCGTGCTGAAGAGTTGATGGGTGCAGCACACCAACATGGCATAAGTATACATATGTAACAAACCTGCACGTTATGCACATGTACCCTAGAACTTAAAGTATAATAATTAAAAAGAAAAAGAAAAAACCCATCTGTAAGAATATTAAGTGTTCAGAAGGCAGGAACCATGGTTGTTTATGTGTAATTTTCCACATATAGGAGATTTGCAACTTAAGAAATGGTCATTTTTTTTTTTTAAAAAAGCTTATTTTTAAACTTAAACTCAGGAAAAATTTTTCAGAAAAGTTATAAATAACAGATATTTTCAGACCATTCTATAAAGACTACTTAGTCTATTACATAGAAGAGCTATTAGAGGTAGCAATTATAAAAACTTAACTAATAATCAACTCAATTGTAAAACCCTGTTTTTCAAATATTCCTTACTTCAACCAGTATTTTCTCAATGTCAGGCATTGTGCTAGCCTCTGAGATGAAAAGATAAACAACACTCCTGTCCTTGAAAATCTCACAATCTAGTTGATCAAAACTATATTAAACAATTAATTATAATATGCTACAGTGAAGAATGTACAAAGTACTGATTTGTAGGATTAAAAATCCATTTGAAGTTCTAAATCTAATGACAGGAACACATCTTCTCTTACAGAAGGCTTTTTTATATTTGTAGATATGTACATAAAAATTCTCATGTTACACATAAAATACTATTAAACGTGTAGTATGTGACAATTTCCCAAAACTTGTAAAAAATACTTAGCTGTTAATAATTATAAGTAATTCTTATCCTAACAATAATAATTGTTTTTGTAAGCAATTTTTATCCTAACAAAAATTGAGTTGATTGCTATATCAGGCCACTGTACATTTAAGGTAAAAGTTTGTTTATATTTTAATTTTATTAAAATAATGATAGACCCTTCTAATCCAAACAAACCCAATGCAAATATCTAAAATTTAGGTAGGGTGGGTTAATAGGCCATTTCTGCATTTGAAGGTCCATTCTAGGTCTAAAGTTCTATTGTATTTTCAGAACAGAGGAGAATAGTCCAGCTTTTAGGTTTCACCCAAAGTTATAAATTTAAATTTTCTATCTTCTCTCAGCTCCTTAATTTAATTTGAGTGTTGAATCATAATCAAGTAAGTATTCTTTAGGTGAAATAGTTACTACTTAAAATAAATATTAGGTAAAAACAAATAATGAATTTCCCTTATCATTTCTTAAGAAGAGTAGGATTTCAAATACTACAGAAATTCTAAATCCTTTATAGATTCCAGTAACCATAAAAAGTATTTATTTTTTGGTATATAAATCACTACATATGCATTGCAAAAACTTTAGAAAATTCAGAAAAATAGAGAGGACAAAACAAAGATAATCCTCTGTGACTTCACCTGTTGATATTTTAGTATCTATCTTAAATGTATATATATGCACACACATACATATAATGTACATATGTACATATTTTTAAAAGTAATTGTATTATAAAAGAGTTTATATACAATTTTTCCCTTAATAATTTGTTGGTGAATCTTTCTTTGTCAGTAATTACAGGTCTACATAATAGTCTGATCATTTTTAATAACCTCATAGTATTCCATTACACTGAGGTACCTTAGAAATATAACTGATTATTGATTCATAGTCAAAAATGATAAACAAGGTAAATGCCCATTGTAAACCACATTTCAATGAACATCCTTGAATATACTCCTTCTAGGTAATATTCTTAAGGTAACTGGTCTATTGAATTCTAATTGATAACAGTTGACTATAACACTATAGTTCCTGAAAGTTTTTATTCCTAGGAATGTCAGAGGAAGAAGTAGGTCTTACAACCAAGAGAGTAGCATATATGCTTTTTCATTACCTGGAAATTAAATTATTTTTAAATGAAAGTTCTATTTTGATATGATGTGATTTTTACTATAGAAAGATTAAAGTACAACAGAGATACAAAGACATTAATGGAAACAGCTATCACAGTGGTTGTTCCTATAAATATAAACCTGGAAAGAAAAAAAAAAGGTTTAGGCTGGGCACTGTGGCTCACACCTGTAATCCCAGCACTTTGGGAGGCTGAGGCGGGCAGATCATGACGTCAGGAGTTCGAGACCAGCCTGGCCAATATGGTGAAACTCTGTCTCTACTAAAAATACAAAAATTAGCCAGGCATGGTGGTGTGTGCCTGTAGTCCCAGCTACTTGGAAGGCTGAGGCAGGAGAATCACTTGAACCCGGGAGGCGGCAGAGGTTGCAGTGAGTCAAGACTGCACCACTGCACTCCAGCCTGGGTGACAGAGCAAGACTGTCTCAAAAAAAAAAAAAAAAAGGTTTAAATCTTGGAGGAATGAAGAGAGTATTTAGTAAAATATTTGCATATTACCAAAATAGAACGTGGTTATAAATTCTTTAGGTTTCTCTTTAGACATCACTGTCCCCCTTCCTTGGCAGTGATAAAAAGTTTTGAAACTATGCATGAGAGGTGGACCTCATAAATATTATACAGAGTGCTACTTTTGTTAATTTTTCTTGAGGAATTTAGAGGAGGTCACATGACCTATTACAGATGATAAGTGTTTTGTGTCTGCTTATGCATGTGTACAGGACAAACTCCTTACACATAAAATAAATGGTTATTATTAACTTGAAAATAAAGCAAACAGGTGTTTTTCATAAGATTCAGAGTCAGAGCCCACAATACTAACAAGTCTAGCATGCAGAAGATAAATAAAAGGACTAAAAGTACCTCACACATTGATAGTATTTTATTCATTATGGTATTGATATTTTGAGTATACATGACTATACTTTGATGTCACCCTGCCACACATGTAATTGAAAAGACTAACTTAAGATGGAAAAGGATGTCTTAAGAACTGGACCTTGACTTTCTCTGTGCAAGTAAGAATTCCACTAGAAGTTTCAGATCTTCACACATAGCCTAGGGTTTCCCTCCAGGTATTTTTTTTTTCAAGTTCTATATTCAAAATTCTGTTGAAAGTCTATTCAAAATGGCTAATCTGTCCTAAGAGTAACAGCTGTCCACAAGTATTAAATGTTCTCCTTATGCCAAATGCTGTGTTTAAGCTTGTTATGCATGTAATTGTCACAATAATACAGTGTCTATTTTCCAGATGAGAACACAAACCCTTAGATATCGTACTGATTCACTGAGGTCTCATAACTTATTGGCCAAGGAAGGACTTGAACCCATGCCTGCCTGTCTCCTCCATGCTCTTCACCAATGGCCTCTCCTTCTTTTCCCTTCATTATTATATGTCCAAATTATATCTATCCTTGAAGGCTGAGCTACAATGCTACTTCCCTCATGAAACTTGCCTTGAAGTCTGCCACTTTAAAATCTCATATATCACATATCACTAGAGGATTATTCTAACATAAATAAATTCTTCTCAAAACAACAAAGTTTTAGGCATTACCTGTCTAATTATAATGAGGGAAATAAGAAGCAAGTCCATGTACAGCATTTACCTCTTAAACTGCAAGAGGTGTTTACAGTCAGATTATAAACTCCATTTTTCCTGAAAGTCATTAACATCACCATCTTGATTGACAAATACTTAGCAAGCACTCAAAAGTGAATTATGCTTTACTGGACACTGTCTGTATAATATTAAATTGACAGGGTAACTGCCTTCTTTGAGCTTACAATCTAAAACAGATGCTATGCTATAAACAAACATAAAAAGAGATAAAGGTGCCTA
The DNA here is from genome assembly GCF_037993035.2 of Macaca fascicularis. NCBI lineage: Eukaryota > Metazoa > Chordata > Mammalia > Primates > Cercopithecidae > Macaca > Macaca fascicularis. The sequence goes on along the minus strand of NC_088380.1, from coordinate 87,263,652 downwards.
TATACCTATGTCCAATGATTGAAAGACACTACATGAAATATTTATATTATGTTCCAGACACAGTGCAAGTGGTCCATCTCCTATTGCTCGCTCTCTCTCTCTTTCTCTCTCTCTGTGTATAGAAGATCGAAATGTTCATATTCAAGAAGAGTTAAGGTTAGGATTTTTCAATTGTAAGTTTTGTCTTTATAAGAAGGCAACAGCTCACATCTGTGCAACTGGGACTTTATTAGAAGAATACAGATGTCAGTCACCACAGAATAACCACTGGACACATGTGAACCAGATGCTTCCATGTAAAATAACCCAGGGTGTTTCACAGATGAAACACTGAAAACGTAATTACACATCAGTCCCAGGTTTATTAGTAACAGGTTCACTCCACTTCTGTTGAAGCCATATAGTACTATCCATCCTGAAGTAGTGAAAAATACAAAAACGAGTACTTGGAGATGTTCAGATATCAACTCTTCTGCTGCTGCTTTGCTCTATTATCCTTGTGATGAAGCGATTATTTTATTTTTTCAGTCAGTTATCTTTGGGACAGGTATCTATTGTTGCTTCTTACTAAGAAAAGTTGTACCAATAAAGTTTACGTTCTATCACCTCCATTTCAAAGAATTTTATTTCAACATAAAATAAAATGTTTAGTGACCACACAACTCTTATCTACCTAATCAATGACTGTAGGGTAAACATTCATTTATAATATCGCAGAACGTGAGCTCGACATGAAAGTTTTCTTTTGCATATAGTTTAAATGTTTGCATTGACTCCATATATATGGGTTTTCTCTTTGCATAGTATGAATTCCTGGGTCATACCATTTGTGAATGTTTAACATCTTTTACAAAATGGTGCCAAGTTATTTTTCAAAGTGTCTGAACTAATTTCCACTCCCTTTAGCAGTGTGTAAGGGTTGCTGTTGATCAATTTCTCTCCAATAACATATATACGGATTCAACGCAAACAAAGTACATGAAAAAGCTGTTAGGAAACATCTATGTTTTATAACACTGAGTCTTAGAGCTCCAAGGGTCACTAGTCTGTGTTTCATAGAGTTGTCTACCTTGTTACATAATCAATTTGCTTGTTTTCTTCATATGTTGGAGCACCATCTGATAAATAGAAATGGAACTCTATACTTAAGAGCAAAGACATTTTGGAGTAGTTTTTCTGCTTCAGAGAGACTCTTTAAAACAAACAAACAAAAACATCAGCACACCAAAATCTACTTCTATTGAGAACTTTGGTTAAACTACACCAGGAGGACACACAGCATCACAGATGACCAGAGTAGTGCATCTACCTATTCCTGCTGTATTTTAATGCTGAGGTAGGGATAGTTTTAAATAGTCTCAAATAACCAGAGCCCCTGGGATATAATACCAAGAAATATTTTAATTTTTCAGTCCCAGGGTTTTCTTGTGTTTACTGTTTGTCTACACTAGTCAAAAAATGTCCTGACAGATAGATCTTTCTATATATCTTCCCCTTTCTCTCCAGCCTTAGAATGTTTTCTTACCAGCATTAAAAGGGAAAACCCAAACCTGCTATCTTAAATTGCTCAGTGGTTTCAATTACTTGAAAATATTTTATGTAATGTCTGATACATATACTAATAATAGACATAATATGTAATATACATGTTATAGGGCATAATAATATATTAAACTCCTGCAAAGCTACCACCTAACCTAAGAACCCCAAATTGCCAATGCAGTTATATCCAATCTGCTCCCCCTGCCTCTCCAGATAGGTATAACCCTCTCTTATACTGTGTGTTAATCATCCTCTTGCCTTAAAAAGAAAAGTTTTATTACGTGTATACATATACCTAAATAATAGCTTTTATAAATGTTGCTTTTTGAGTTTTATAAAAATGGAATCACTGTAGCTAGCATTCTTCTTATACTCACCATTAAGAAACTATGACTCATCTATAAATATTTTTAATTTTCAATGTTGTGTAATAGTATCTTATATAATTCTATAATTTATTATATTTTGCTAAAATAATGCTGCTATGAATGTTTTAATATGAATTTTTGGAGCAAATGTACTAGATTTTCTCTTTGCATAGTATGAATTTCTGGGTGATACTGTTTTCTACTTCCTTTAGTAGTGTGTAAGAGCTCCTGTTGATCTTCCTCTTCAATACCTCATATTGCCAGAACTTTAAATATTTGCCAAAATGATTTAAAATTATATCTTTTTGTAGGATTAAAAAATTCCCTTTTATGTGGAAAGAAGTTACAGGAAGAGTATTATTTGAAAATAAGTTGCTAGTATGTTGCCCATGTTACTTCTGAATAGTTTTGTATCTGGTGACCATAAATGTCCTTCTAAGCATTCTCCTACTTAAGCACAATACAACCATCAAAACAGAAAATTAACATCGATACATTGCCGCCACTTAATTTTCAACCTCCATTCAGTTTCCACTAATGTTCTTTATCTCGAAATGTCCCAAATCACACAAAACTTCAGCAGTTACATCACTTTAGGCTTCTTCCTTAGTTCCTCAGGTACTTCTGATGATAATTGGCCAATTGATATAATGGAATGTACTTAATTTGAGTTTGTTTGAGATTTCCTCATGGTTTGATTAAAGTTGTGCACCTTTGGTAGGACTATTACAGAAGTGCTGCTGTGTTCCTATTGCATTTGATCAAGGTGGTATATGGTTCAATTTGTACCATTACTGACGATGTTGATTTTGATCACAAGGTTACCATGCTTTTCTACTGAAAAGTTTCTCTTTTATCCTTTAAAATCTATAAGTGTTTTATGGAGAGGTAATGATGTTGACCATATTTTTATATGTTTCAAACTATTTGTGCTTTTCTTTTCTGGAATGTCTGATTAAGTCTCTGGCCTATTTTACTATTGTTTTCTTGGCTTTTACTTAATTGACTTAGAGAATACAAATTCTTTGTCAGCTATATGGGTTACAAATATTTTCTCTCACTACATGGGTTGTCATTTTCTTTATAATGTTCTTTGATGTACCAACACTTCTTATTTTAATGTGGTCAAATTTATACATTTTTCTTTTGTGGCATTGCACTCTTTCAGTCTTATTTAAGAATATGTTGTCTTAAGACTTTAAAAATATTCTCCTGTGTTTTCTTCCAAAAGTGTTAAACTATTGCCTTTTATATTCACATTTTAAATTCATTTGAAATTTGTTTTCATGTAGGTGTGAAGAGGGGGATCAAATTTCATTATTTTTTTAAATAAAAAGTCAACTTGCTGGGTGCAGTGGCACATGTCTGCAGTCCCACCTAATAAGGAGGCTTAAGTGGGATGATAGCTTGAGGCTAGGAGTTGCAGTCCAGTCTGGGCAACATAATGAGACCCTACCTCTAAAAGAAAAATTTAAAAAACTAAAAATAAAAAACTCAATTGTCATAGTATTATTTATTATATAGTTGATTCTTTCTCTAGTGAGTTTTATTGTCACTTTTGCCATATGCCAAATTTGTACATACGCATGAGTGTCTTGTTCGATTCTTTCCTTTATCTGTTGTCTATCCCAGTGCTAATATCATGCTTTACTATTATTCCTATATAATAAGTCATGATTCTGGTAGATAAAGTTTCCCCACTTTATTCTTCTCCATGACTGATTTGGTTATTCTTAGCCTTGTGTTCTTCTATGTAAATTTCAGAAACAGCTTGCCAAAATCTTGTTAGAATTTTGATGACAAATAAATGAATCTATAAATAATGGAGAAAGAATAAAAATCTTTAAGATACTGAATATTCCTGTCCTTTAAATTTTATAATTTGCTCCATCTTTTTATTATTTAACCCTTGTATATTTTGAAAGTATTTTCTAACTCTGATGCTGGTGTATAGAAATGCAATAATTTTTGTTTTTTTGTCATGTATCAAGTCACTTTGCTAAATATTCTTATTAATTCCAAGTATTTACCTATAGATTCTTTTGAATTTTCTATGTAATCAATAATATGCACTATGAATATTGATATGGTTTGGCTGTGTCCCCATCCAAATCTCAACTTGAATTGTATCTCCCAGAATTCCCATGTGTTGTGGGAGGGACCCAGGGAGAGGTAATTGAATCACGGGGGCCAGTCTTTCCCGTGCTATTCTCGTGATAGTTAATAAGTCTCACAAGATCTGATGGGTTTATCAGGGGTTTCCGCTTTTGCTTCTTCCTCATTTTCTCTTGCTGCTGCCATGTAAGAAGTGCCTTTTGCCTCCTGCCATGATTCTGAGGCCTCTCCACCCACGTGGAACTATAAGTCAATTAAACTTTTTTCTTCCCTATCTCAGGCATGTCTTTATCAGCAGCGTGAAAATGGACTAACATAAATATTGAAAAGTTTCTTTCTTTTCAAGACTTACACATTTTATTTCTTTTTGTGCTATGCATTCTCTGGCTAGGACCTACAACACAGTATGGAATGGAAGTAGTGATCATGGGCATCTTGTTGAGAAGAAATGTTTCTATTTCTTGGTGTTTGTTGTATACATAAGAAGATTCTCATAAATCCTAGCTTGCAAAAATGTTTTGTTATAGCTGAGTGCTGAATTTTATTAAACTTCTTTGCACTAATTGAGGTTTTACTCCTTTAATCATTGTGGTATATTTACTCCTTCCTGAAATATTTAACTTTTCCATCATATATTTTTCAGCGTATTGAGATTTGATTGACAAATAATTGTATATATTTACGGTATACAATTTGAAAATTTTATATACATATACAATATGAAATAACCACAACAATCAAGCTAATTAACATAAGTATCACCTCATATAGTTACCTTTTTTGTATAATAAGAATACATAAAATAAACAGCTAAATTTCATAATAATGAAATTATTACTAGCGAAAAATTTCATAAGGTGAATGAATAGATGAACGAACTGTGGTACACCTGCACACGGACTACTACTCAGAAAAAGCAATGATACATACTGATATATTTCTACATGGAAAAATCTCAAGGCATTATGCTACATGAAAGAAGCCAGACTCAAGATGGCTATATACCGTAGGATTTTATACAGCATTCTGGAAGAGGCAAAACTATTGAGATAGAAATCACGTCAGCAGTTGCCAGGGCTGGGTGTGGGGAAAGAGGATTGACTACAAATAATTATAAGGAAATTTAGGATGATGGAAATGTTCCCAGTCTGATTACATAAATTTGCCAAAATTCATAGAACTATACACCTAAGAAGCATGAATTTTACTTTGTGTTAACTATACTTCAATAAGCAAAACAAACAAGTTTAAAAACATGATAGAAATGTTTCCTGGAAGAGCATTTTCTAGCAATTCAATATTCATTATGAGCTTTTAGCTCTGATTAACATGCAGGTGTATGCCATTAAGTGTAAAAGAGCTATTTTTTTAAAAACAATGTATTGTTCATTGTGAAATATATATTCATGGAACGGCAATAAGAATTCCTTAGCAATCCTTTGGGAATGGGGACAAGCAATTGAGGAAGGCAGTTTGCTAGTGTCAAACTGTCAAGGGATGCTTAATATGCTTCTTTAGATTTTCTATTTCTCTTAACACTCTTTAAGAAATAGATTACAAGCTGCTTTCTGGCACGAATTGTTTGCTATAAGACTAAAAGAAACGTAATTGGACATTACAAAAAACTCATGTTATGCAATGTCAGAATTACACTTGTAAAAGCAAAACTTCAAGAAATAAACCATATTGTAGTTCAAAGCCTGGAAAATGTCATGTTAGTAGAATATATAGATCCCAAATGAATTTTCCCATAAAGAATATTAAATGCGATGGGGCTCAAGCTTGGTTAGAAGGATTATAAAACTTCTTTTAATCATAGTTAAAAAATTAGGGACGTGATGTTAAAAATTCTCAATAAACTAGGTATTGAAAAACTCTTAAGTAAACTAGGCACTTAAATGTAAAAACCAAAACTATACAAATCCTAGAAGTAAATATAGGCAATACAATTCAGGACATAGCAATGGACAAAGATTTCATGACCAAGACTCCAAAAGCAATTGCAACAAAAGCAAAAATTGAAAAATGGGGTCTACTTAAACTAAAGAGCTTTTGCACAGCAAAAGAAACTGTCGTTGGAGTTAACAGAAAACCTACAGAATGGGTGAAAATTTTTGCAATCTATCCATCTGACAAAGGTCTAATATCCAGAGTCTACAAGGAACTTAAACAAATCTATAGGGAAAAAACAAACAAGCCCATTAAAAAGTGGGCAAAGGACATGAGCAAATACTTCTCAAAAGAAGACATAAGTGCAGTCAACGAACATATGAGATACCATCTCATGCTAGTAAGAATGGCTATTAAAAAGTCAAAAAACAACAGATGCTGGTGAGGATGCAAAGAAAAAGGAACGCTTTTACACTGTTAGTAGGAGTGTAAATTCGCTCAACCACTGTGGAAAACAGTGTGTAGCAGAGACATGGAATCAACCTAAATGCTCACCAATTATAGACTGGAAAAAGAAAATATGTACATATACACCAGAGAATACTATGCAGTCACAAAAAGGAATGAGATCATGTCCTTTGCAGGGGCATGGATGGAGCTGGAAGCCATTATCCTCAGCAAACTAATGCAGGAACAGAAAACCAAATATCACATGTTATCACTTATAAGTGAGAGTTGAATGATGAGAACACATGGACACAATGGGAGAACAACACACACAATGGGGTCTGTTGGGGGGTGTTGGGGGAAGGAGAGCATCAGGAAGAATAACTAATGGATGCTGGGCTTAATACCTGGGTGATGGGATGATCTGTGCAGCAAACCATCACGGCACACGTTTACCTATGTATCAAACCTTCATGTCCTGCACATGTACCCCTGAACTTAAAATAAAACTTGTAGAAAAAAAGAAAACAATTAAGGACAGATTCCATTATGAATTATAACAAAATAAAATGAAATTTAGAAGAAAATTGCCTATAAGTAATCACAGAATCTGGCTGAAAGCAGATAAGGTCATGGACTCTAAAAAACAGCAGGCTCAAATATGTGATAGCTTTTATTAGGAGGCAGAAACATTTCCAGCCTCATTGCAAAAGGGAAATGTTGACTAGCAAAAGCTCATACCAGGGAATAGAATAGGAGATGCCTACGCGCCAAAGAAGACTGGATTGTGCTACATTGTTCTAGGAAGCAACTTAAAAAAATCACTTGAAGGGTTCTTAAAGTAGCCAAAGGTGGGGGATAGTCCATTCTACATGATCACCTGAGACTGAGGTAAATCTTCTGAGTTCCCAGTAAGTCTATTTTCAAATTACTTTTAGTATGCTTTTATAAAGTGGCTTTGTTCTTGAATTTACATGATGATTCTAGGTATATTATCTTGAGTCAATCAAAATCTTTACTCTCCCTAAGGTACTACCGAATGTCAAATAGTTCATAATCTTAGCAGAGTTTTAGGGTGAATCATTAGAGTGTATTGGGAGGAAACAAAGGCAGCCATAGGAATACTCCACTGGCATGAGCATATATGGAATTCAAGTATGTGTCTGTCTTCCTAGAATACTAAAAACTATATTTTCCTTCTTTCAGATACACTAAAAAGCTGCAGAAATGGCAAAAGCCAGTAGCATCTTATGTATTTAAGAAACCCCAAAATATTGATCAACACTTTCTACTTTTCCTCTTACATCTATTGACAAGGATAAGGATATTGAGGATATTTCTATGAATAAAATATTATTAATGTTTGATCAACAGAAGAGTTATCTTAGATCATTGATAAAAAACAAACAGAATATTGATATTTGTCTAAATGAATTCTAATCTCCCTCTCAGTTCTGTGTTTATTTGCATTAATAGTAAAGTTTTAGATCATATTAGAGGTGATTATCACAGAACAGCCTCTACCACAATTATACATGAAGTGAGACCTCCCTGTGTGTAACTGGGATGTAACATGGTTCAGTTTACCAAGTGTGGGGGCCAGAAGCTGGAAGGTATGGGAAGGGATTGTGAGTCCATGGCTTTCAGGTGAGGTGGAGATGCTGAAATTTTTAGTATGAATCAATTTTCCAGTATCTAAGTATCTAATGATCAACTAATCCAGTTTATCGGCTCTGAAAACAACAGCTGCGTTTTGCTTTTCCTGTCATCCCTGGATAATCAAACTGTCCTTCATATTATAACTTTTCATTTCCTTTGGTTTCATTGCTAAATCACTGATACCTGATCTATACCACAGTAAATCTTCATTTGGCTTATAACATCTTTTCTTTACCATTTTTTCTCTCTCTAATAGTTAAATTAACCTTGAAAACAGATTTCAAAACTCACCCAAGTTCTGTCTAGTCTACAAAATTTCTAGGAGTTCCAAACACAGTATCAGATATTTTTGTTCATTCATCTGACCACTTCTACTGTCCAACTCTGACAAGAGAACACAAGAAAAATGACCTCTATTTATTTTGCACTTGGCCAAAAACTTCTAGGCAAAAATTTGTATTAATAAAAAAAAAAATAGAAGAAGAGGAGAGAAATATTTTTATTAAAACTGTTGCCTTATTTTTATTAGAATTTGAGGAATTGGTAATTATTTTTATAACTAGAATAAATAATTTCTCTCCAACTGATTAAAGTATGGTACTGCTGATATGGTTTAATTAGTATTTTTATGTAAAAATCTCTCTAAAATCCTCAGCAACTGGCAATGATAGAAAATAATTTGTAATGCTGGAATATTCATTTATCTTCTTTGCAGTATATTTGCTATTAGCTATTACTTTTTCCAAGGATACTTTACAGCCATATACTTTTTTGACAAATATGAGTAATCAAAAATGTAAAATCAATGAAAATTATTTTAGGGCTAATTATTTCCTTATTTAAACTGTGCATTTCAAAATACCATTTTTCATTATAAAACTCATCATATTGTTTTGGTTTCTGCATTTTTGTACTCCCTTCCCTGCTTGGAAAACACTATTTTATTTCAAGCTTCAGTTCAGATCGTCTAAGGAGCTTTAAAGTACTAGATCCGCCAGAGTCAATACTCCACCCATGCTCCCCATCTGCTCCCACATACTTCGAACAGGGCTCTTGCTGTACTATAACGATTATTTTTTTGTGTTTGTCTCTTTCATTAAAGTTTGAGTTCCTCAGTGCATTTATTTCCTATGACTGCTGTAACAAATTACCCAAACTTGGTTGTTTAAAACAACACACGTTTATTTTCTTATAGTTCTGGAGTCCAGAGGTCTGAAATCAGTAACACCGGGATAAAATCAAGGTATCATCAGGGCTGCACTGCCTCTGAGGCCATTAGGGGAGAATCTGTTCCTTCCTCTTCCAGCTTTTTGTGGTTTCAGCATTCCTTGGCTGGGAGCCACATCTCTCCAATCTCTGCCTCCAATGTCACATTGCCTTCTTCTCTGTCTGTGCCAAATCTCTCTGTGACTCCCTCTTATAAAGATATATGTATTTGGGCTTACTCTGATAATCCAGGATAATCCTAGGATGATCAAAATCGTTAACTTGATCACACCCACAAAGTCTTTGCCATATGATAACATTCACACGTTCCACAAATTAGGACATGCGCATGCAGTGGTTGGGGGAGATGGAGGGAGTGGTTATTCAGCCTATCACACGCAGTGAGGGAAAGGTATCTTATTCATGTTGGTACCTTCAGTCCACAGCATATTTCCTGGCACAGAGTAGGTACTATATAATTGTGGGATAAAAACATAAATAATTTCACTGAGGTCTTTAATTGCATATAAAGTCATGACAAATTGTGAGTTCATAGCATTTGATAGAGTTCATCATTGAGATACATTGAGGCTTAAACAGGCTAATTGTAATGTTTTTAATGGCATATATAGTAAATAAATTTGTTTTATAATTAGGTTCCTATTAAATGTCTAACAATATTCCAGAGTTATGCAGATATCAGATATGTAAACAATTCTTCAGATAACACAGTTTACAAGTAAGTAAATGTTAATTGTGAAAGCACAGAACATAAAATAAGAACCAGCTTAACAGTACAAGCTCATTACGTTTCCAATTAAAAACATAATTCAAATGTTTACAATTATCATCTTTAAAAGGGTTGTTTTATTTTAAATGATAGACACTAGATAGTAAAATATTTCTTAATTCATACAAATCAACTGAATCTCTCAGACACTGAATAATGCCTCCAGTGAATGCTTGGCTGGTTTCCTGGTCTTTGTGCCATTTTCGTGTGACTTAATCATGGATAATAAAGAACATTACCATAACACATTAAATTTTTTGCATGTTGATCACAGATAGAAAATTCTTCAGGGAATATCACATCTTTGCAATTACATTATGATCTTATCTGTATCTCACAATTCCAGTTAATGTTGTGGAGTTAAAAAACCCATGCCTACCACAATGAGATACCATCTCACACCAGTTAGAGTGGCAATCATTAAAAAGTCAGGAAACAACAGGTGCTGGAGAGGATATGGAGAAATAGGAACACTTTTACACTGTTGGTGGGATTGTAAACTAGTTCAACCACTATGGAAAACAGTATGGCGATTCCTCAAGGATCTAGAACTAGAAGTACCATATGACCCAGCCATCCCATTACTGGGTATATACCCAAAGGATTATAAATCATGCTGCTATAAAGACACATGCACACGTATGTTTACTGTGGCACTATTCACAATAGCAAAGACTTGGAATCAACCCAAATGTCCATCAGTGACAGACTGGATTAAGAAAATGTGGCACATATACACCATGGAATACTATGCAGCCATAAAATAGGATGAGTTCGTGTCCTTTGTAGGGACATGGATGCAGCTGGAAACCATCATTCTCAGCAAACTATCGCAAGAACAGAAAACCAAACACTGCACGTTCTCACTAATAGGTAGGAAATGAACAATGAGATCATTTGGACTTGGGAAGGGGAACATCACACACTGGGGCCTATCATGGGGAGGGGGGAGGGGGGAGGGATTGCATTGGGAGTTATACCTGATGTAAATGACGAGTTGATGGGTGCTGACGAGTTGATGGGTGCAGCACACCAACATGGCACAAATATACATATGTAACAAATCTGCACGTTATGCACATGTACCCTAGAACTTAAAGTATATTAATAAAAACAAAAAAAACAAACAAAAAAAACCATGTCTGAGCCTGAAAGGTAGATGGATCTAACACACGTGTCTTTTATTTAGTGAGATATCAAGTTGTTTGTGTGTACAGCACATTCATGTTCTTCATAGTATGCTGAGATTAACAATAATTTGAAAAAAAAAAGTTAACATATTAACCTTATTAATATTTTCTGTGGCTTAATAGGAACAGGCAAGGCTACCAAGAAAATAATTTAATCTGAGCTTTTCTAGATTTATACACAAGCATTTCCACGGACGTAAGAATCAAAAAGCTCTAATAAACATTGTCAAAAGAACTGGAGATTTTCTTGATGTATTCTGCTACATCATTCCAAAATATGTGATGAAAATTGTGGCAAATTGTGCAACCCTAAAAAACTGAAGTGAAACTGACATAAACTTACTGCAATCATAAAGTTCAAAACTATTATTTAGTGAATACAGGCACACTTTGGATAATTGCCAGTTTGGTTCCATGCCAAAACAATAAAGTCAAAATCTCAATAAAGTGAGTCATATAAATGTTTTGCTTTCCCTGTGCAGAAAAAGTTGTTTACATGACACTGTAGCCTATTAAGTGTGCAACAGCATTATGTCTAAAGAAATGTACATAACTTCCTCATGCTTGTAATCCCAGCACTTTGGGAGGCCAAGGCGGACAGATCACAAGGTCAGGAGTTCGAGACCAGCCTGGCCAATGTGGTGAAACCCCATCTCTACTAAAAATACAAAAATTACCCAGGCGTGTTTGCTGGCGCCTTTTAGTTCCAGCTACTCGGGAGGCTGAGGCAGGACACTTGCTTGAACACGGAAGGCAGAGGTTGCAATAAGCCGAGATTGCGCCACTGCACTACAGCCTGGGTGACAGAGCAAGGCTCTGTCTCAAAAAAAAAAAAAAAAAAAAGTACATAATTTCAAAATGTTTATTGCTAAAAAATGCTAATAATCATCTGGGCCTTCAGCAGGTTGTAACCTTTTTGTTGGTGCAGCATCTTGCCTCAATATTGATGGCTGCTGATTGATCAGGGTGGTAGTTGCCAAAGGTATTGAGTGCCTGTGCAATTTCTTAAAATAAGACTATGAAGTTTATGACACTGATTGACCCCTTCACAAAATATTTCTCTACAGCATGAGGATGCTATTTGACAGCATTTTTTCCACAGTAGAACTTCTTTCAAAATTGGAGTCAATCTTCTCAAACCCTACCTCTGCTTTATGAACTAATTTCGTAAATGTTCATAGAATCTTCACCAGGAGTGGTTTCTATTTCAAGAAGCTCATCCATAAGAAGTCCTCATCCATTCAAATTTTACTGTAAGACTGCAGACTACACTTCTAATTCTAGTTCTCCTGCTGCTTCTACCACATTTCCAATTACTTCTTCCACCGAAGTCTTGAACCTCATAATCATCCACAAGGATTGGAATCAACTTCTCCCAAACTCCTGTTAATGTTGATATTTTAACCACCTCCAATGAATCATGAATGTTCTTAATGGCATCTAGAATAATGACTCCTTTCCAGAACATTTTCAATTTACTTTGCCAAGATCCATCAGAGGAATCACTATCTATGGCAGTTACAGTCTTACAGAATGTAATTCTGAATTAATAAGACTTGAAAGTCAAAATCATTCATTGATCTATGGCTGCAAAATGAATGTTGTGTTAGCAGGCATGAAAACACAAACTTCCTTGTATATATCCATCAGAGGTCTTGGATGACTAGGTGCATTGTCAATGAACAGTAACATTTTGAAAGGAATCTTTTTTTTCTGAGCAGTAGGTCTCAACAGCAGGCTTGCAATAATCAGTAAATCATGCTGTAATCAGGTGTATCATCATCTAGGCTTTGTGGTTCCATTTCTTGATCAAAGGCAGCATAGATTTAGCTTCATTCTAAAGGCCCCTAGGATTTTCAGAATGATAAATGAGCACTAGCTTCAACTTAAAGTTACCAGCTGCATTAGCCACTGTCAAGAGAGTTAGCCTCTTCTTTTGAAGCCAAGAATTGACTTCTTTCTAGCTATGAAAGTCCCAGATGGCATCTTCTTCCAAAAGAAGGTTGTTTTGTCTACACTGGAAAGATTTTGTTTAGCGTAGCCACTGTCATCAATTATCTCAGCTAGATCTTCAGGATAACTGGCTGTAGTTTTTCCACTGGCACTTGTTGCTTCACCTTGCATTTTTTGTTTTAAATGGCTTCTTTCCTTAAACCTCAGAAACCGATCTCGGCTAGCTTCCAGTTTTTGTTCTGCAGCTTCCTCACCTCTCTCAGCCTTCATAGAATTCATGAGAGTTAGGGCCTTGCTCTGGATTAGGCTTTGGTTTAAGGGAATTTTGTGGCTGGTTTGATTTTTCTATCCAGACCATTCAAACTTCATCTCAGCAATAAGGCTGTGTTACTTTCTTGTCATTCATGTGTTCACTGAAGTAGCATTTTTTATTTCCTTCAGAAACTTTTCCTTTGCTTTCACAACTTGGTTGTTTGGTGAAAGTCAACCTTTTGACTTTTGGCTTTCAACTTGCCTTCCTCACTAAGCTTAATCATTTCTAGCTTTTGAATTTAAATGACAGACATGCAACTCTTCCTTTCATCTGAACTCTCAGAGGCCATTGTAGGGGTATTAACTGGCCTAATATCAATATTGTTGTGGGTCAGGGAATAGGGAGGCCTGAGGAGAGGGAGGGAGATGAGCAGACAGCCAGGCAATGAAGCTGTCAGAATGCATACAACATTTATTGATTAAGTTTGTAATATTTTATGGGCATGGTTTGTGGCACCCCAAAATAATTACAATAGTAAAATAAATGATCACTGATCACAGATAACCGTAACAGATATAGTAATAATAAAAAGTTTGAGGTATAGTGAAAATTATAAAAATGTGACAGTGACACAAAGTGACCACATGCTGTTGGGAAAATGGCGCTGATAGACTTGTTAAACACAGGGTTGCTGGAGATGTTCAATTTGTAAAATATGCAATATCTGCAAAGTGCGACAAGTGAAGCACAATAAAATGAATTATGTCTGTATTAGAATAACACTGCCTATTGAAAGCTGTTATCATGTATATCATTTACATTTTAACTGCACTCATTACTATTTCTTTCCATTATAGATATAGAGAATCTGGAATAATATACATCCTATGTCAATTTCACTTACAATTAGACTGTTTCCTTGTGCGACCAAATGGTTTTCTTTAAGTAGGCAACAATTATCTAAAAAGCATGTTAAAGGATAATTATCAAAGTATAGAACTGCATTACTTACATCCCTTTGTTAGAGAAAGGGCTATAATTTATTTATTTGACTGATACAATTTTTTAAAATTAGTGTCTACCACATGTTATTACTTTGCTTTACAAGGAATATATATTGAAGTAACATTTATTAAAGGAAAAATCTATATTGCTAGGATATATCTGAGAATCAAAAGGAGGTATTTGAAGCAAGAATGAGATTAAATAATAAAATAATATTAACGAAGAATAAGATTTGTATTAAAGATTTTGTTCTTGGTTGGACACAAGATGTCTAGAAATTCTTTACTCAGAAAGCTATGTATTAATAATTAAATAACGCACAATATTACTGTCTTTATAAAACTTATATTTTAGTGAAAAGGGATGAGTAAAATCAATTAGAATATAATATTTTAGAGATTGATATGGTCTACAGAGAAAAATTTTAAAGGGAAATATATTAGGAGTGGGAGAGGTTACAATATTAAATACTGTGATCAAGAATATCTTCACTGAGAAGTTGGAATAGAAACTAAGGTGTGAAGGAGGAAGCAAGTCAATATCTAAAGAGTATTCCAGGCAGAGGAATCCTTGTGCAAAAAGCAGGATTACAGCTGATGTGTTAGACAAATATGTAAGAGATTGGCATGGCTGGAGCAGAGTTAGTGTTGGGGAGAAAAGTATGAAAGGAATCTTTTTTTCTAAGCAGTATGTCTCCACAGTAGGCCTAATATATTGAGTAAATCATGCTGTAATCAGATGTGAGCCCAGAAAGGTAAATGGGGCAAATAGGTAAAAAACTGGGGGAAAAAAACCCGATAAATATCCTACAGCAGTAAACTGGTTACAAGTATTATGGAAAGTCTATACAATGAGATTTTTTGGAATCATAACCAAGAATGGGTTAGATCTAAATGTGTTGTCTATTAGAAGATTTCAGTGGACAGCGACAGTACTGTGTACACATCATGGTCCCTTCTGTGTACATTAATACATGATCTTTATGTCAGAAAAGTGCTTTCTAAAAGGATACATAAGAAAGTTAACAGCAGTAATCTTTAGAAGATTCAGAGGCAGGGTGAAATATAAGAAAAGCTTTTACTTTTCAATTTATGCTTTTTCTATAACGTGGTTTTTGTTTTTTTGACCACCTGTATTGTTACTTTTACCATAAAACAACAACAACAACAACAAGAAAACAGGTATTTGTTGGCATGGTTTCTGTCAAATCTCATCAGCAGTAGATATAAGAGTTTTGCCTTTTGCCCTTTGAATGCCATCTCAGCATCCCCAAAATGAATTTTGCAAGTGTTCTGTTTCCTAACTTCCTTTATGAGAGCCTAGACCAATGACTTTACTAAAGTCATGACAATTTCACTAAAAAAATCAGTTCCCCAATTTGAGCTTCTTGGCTATTTAGCAACTACATGCATCTTAGCACTCTAATTTCCACAACTTCTCCATGCTGACTCCTGTACCACCCAACTATAATCACACATATGAATGTATTCACTCCTGCCTCCATACTGCCAATAAGCTGTCTTCCACCACCCAGAAATGCATTTCCCCCTCCTCTCAGAGAAAGCCTCTTCTTTCAAAACTCTCCTCCCATATGAAAAGTTCCTAAATTCATTTCTAACTCATTTTTATCACTGAGCATTCCTAAACATAATTTAATTTGTATTAACCCTATGCAGGTATCAGTTCTGTTTCTGTATTAAGGTACTCTCTTAAAGAGCAGAAGTTAAGGCTTTCTTAAAGTATCTTCATATCTTGACCTAATATGATGCTCCTCACACAACAGGTGATCTCTCCATAGTTAATTCTATTAATTTATATTGCTTAGAAAATATTTCTACAAAAACATAGGGAATGATAGAGCCTAGAGTGGTCTTACAAATAACCTCAAACTCTTTGTGTAAATTCTGTGGATTTACCTGCTCCTCTTTCATTTCACTCTCTTTCTAGGATGATTTTTGCTACTGTAGAAACTGGAAAGCTAAAAATTGTATTTCTCAGTCTCCTCTGTGAAATATTTGAGATATTTTGAAGGTGAAAGTGACGCAAAGGGTATCCTCTTAACTCATTTTACTGTTTTTGTTTTTTAGCCCCAACAAGCAAAGTCTTGACAGAGTATGAGAGGGTTTTCTGTAGCAGATTTCTGTGCCTATTCTTCAGCTTTCTGTGTGGCAAGAGGCAGTTGTGGTAGAGGTGGTGGCAGAATACATGTTTCCAGGCCCCTTTACCAATTTTGAGGCTGCCATGCATGGCTTCTTGCATTCTTTTATATTTTTCAGTTTCACAAAGGACTTTCTTTCCATATTTATGAATCTTTTATAAAATATATTAAAAGGCTATATGAATTATTGATATTATATTGAATATTTAATAAAAAGCCTTTATTAGAAGGAAGAAATAGGTATAGAAACTATATCTGGAATAAAGGGCCTACTTAAATTAGTGTGCACAAAATAGTGGTATGCATTATTGTAAGAGTTTAATAATATACATAAAATAGATACAGATAAAACTTTTTGTTCTGATGTTTGCTCTATGAGAAACTCTACCAAAATGACCAGATGATAAATTTTGTTGGCCTACCTGCCTCTGTAGACTCCACCTCAGGGAACAGGGCATAGCCAAACAAAAGGCAGCAGAAACCTCTGCAGATGTAAATGTCCCTGTCTGACACTTTGAAGAGAGTAGTGGTTCTCCCAGCACGGAGGTTGAGATCTGAGAAGAGACAGACTGCTTCCTCAAGTGAGTCCCTGACCCCCAAGTAGGCTAACCGGGAGGCATCCTCCAGCAGGGGCAGACTGACATCTCATACAGCCGGGTACCCCTCTGAGACCAAGCTTCCAGAGGAAGGATCGGCAGCAACATTTTCTGTTCAGCAACACTCACTCTTCTGCAGCCTCTGCTGCTGATGCCCAGGCAAACAGGGTCTGGAGTGGACCTCCAGCAAACTCCAGCAGACCTGTAGCTGAGGGTCCTGACTGTTAGAAGGAAAACTAACAAACAGAAAGGACATACACACCAAAAACCCATCTGTACGTCACCATCATCAAAGACCAAAGGTAGATAAAACCACAAAGATGGGGAAAAAACAGAGCAGAAAGCTGAAAATTCTAAAAATCAGAGCGCCTCTCCCCCTCCAAAAGAACGCAGCTCCTCACCAGCAATGGAACAAAGCAGGATGGAGAATGACTTTGACGAGTTGAGAGAAGGCTTCAGATGATCAAACTTCTTGAGATAAAGGAGGAAGTTCGAACCCATCGCAGAGAAGCTAAAAACCTTGAAAAAAGATTAGATGAATGGCTCAATAGAATAATCAATGTAGAGAAGTCCATAAATGACCTGATAAAGCGGAAAACCATGGCACGAGAACTACGTGACAAATGTACAAGCTTCAGTAACCGATTCAATCAACTGGAAGAAAGGGTATCAGTGATTGAAGATCAAATGAATGAAATGAAGTGAGAGAGAAGTTTAGAGAAAAAAGTGTAAAAAGAAACGAACAAAGTCTCCAAGAAATATGGGACTATGTGAAAAGACCAAATCTCCATCTGATTGGTGTACCTGAAAGTGACGGGGAGAATGGAACCATGTTGGAAAACACTCTTCAGGATATTATCCAGGAGAACTTCCCCAACATAGCAAGGCAGGTCAACATTCAAATTCAGGAAATACAGAGAACACCACAAAGATACTCCTCGAGAAGAGCAACTCCAAGACACATAATTGTCTGATTCACCAAAGTTGAAATGAAGGAAAAAATGTTCAGGGCAGCCAGAGAGAAAGGTCGGGTTACACACAAAGGGAAGCCCATCAGACTAACAGTAGATCTTTCCGCAGAAACTCTCCAAGCCAGAAGAGAGTGGGGGCCAATATTCAACATTGTTAAAGAAAAAACCTTTCAACCCAGAATTTCATAACCAGTCAAACTAAGTTTTATAAGTGAAGGAGAAATAAAATCCTTTACAGATAAGCAAATGCTTAGAGATTTTGTCACCACTAGGCCTGCCTTACAAGAGACCCGGAAGGAAGCACGAAACATGGAAAGGAACAACCGGTACCAGCCATTACAAAAACATGCCAATGTAAAGACCATTGATGCTAGGAAGAAACTGCATCAACTAATGAGCAAAATAACCAGCTAACATCATAATGACAGGATCAAATTCACACATAACAATATTAACCTTAAATGTAAATAGGCTGAATGCTCCAATTAAAAGACACAGACTGGCAAATTGGATAAAGAGTCAAGACCCATCAGTGTGCTGTATTCAGGAGACCCATCTCATGTGCAGAGACACACAGGCTCAAAATAAAGGGATGGAGGAAGATCTACCAAGCAAATGGAAAAAAAAAAAAAAAAAAAAAAAAAAAAGGCAGAGGCTGCAATCCTAGCCTCTGATAAAACAGACTTTAAACCAACAAAGATCAAAAGAGACAAAGAAGGTCATTACATAATGGTAAAGGGATCAATTCAACAAGAAGAGCTAAGTATCCTAAATATATATGCATCCAATACAGGAGCACCCAGATTCATAAAAGCAAGACCTTAGAGATTTACAAAGAGACTTAGACTTCCACACAATAATAATGGGAGACTTCAACACCCCACTGTCAACATTACACAGATCAACAAGACAGAAAGTTAACAAGGATATCCAGGAATTGAACTCAACTCTGCAGCAAGCAGACCTAATAGACATCTACAGAACTCTCCACCCCAAATCAACAGAATATACATTCTTCTCAGCATCACATCACACTTATTCCAAAATTGACCACATAATTGGAAGTAAAGCACTCCTCAGCAAATGTAAAAAAACAGAAATTATAACAAACTGTCTCTCAGACCACAGTGCAATCAAACTAGAACTCAGGATTAAGAAACTCACTCAAAACAGCTCAACTACATGGAAACTGAACAACCTGCTCCTGAATGACTATTGTGTACATAACAAAATGAAGGCAGAAATAAAGATGTTCTTTGAAACCAAAGAGAACAAAGATACAATGTACCAGAATCTCTGGGACACATTTAAAGCAGTGTGTAGACGCAATTTTATAGCACAAAATGCCCACAAGAGAAAGCAGGAAAGATCTAAAATTGACACTCTAACATCACAATTAAAAGAACTAGAGAAGCAAGAGCAAATACATTCAAAAGCTAGCAGAAGGCAAGAAAAAACTAAGATCAGAGCAGAACTGAAGGCGATAGACACAAAAAAACCCTTCAAAAAAATCAATGAATCCAGGAGCTAATTTTTTGAAAAGATCAACAAAATTGATAGAAAGCTAGCTAGAGTAATAAAGAAGAAAATAGAGAAGAATTAAATAGACACAATAAAAAATGATAAAGGGGATAATACCACTGACCCCACAGAAATACAAACTACCATCAGAGAATACTATAAACAGCTCTATGCAAACAAACTAGAAAACCTAGAAGAAATGGTTAAATTCCTGGACACGTACACTGTCCCAAGACCAAACCAGGAAGAAGTTGAATCCCTGAATAGACCAATAACAGGCTCTGAAATTGAGGCAATAATTAATAGCCTAACAACCAAAAAAAGTCCAGGACTAGACAGATTCACAGCCGAATTCTACCAGAGTTACAAAGAGGAGCTGGTACCATTCCTTCTGAAACTATTCCAATCAATAGAAAAAGAGGGAATCCTCCCTAACTCACTTTATGAGGTCAGCATCATCCTGATACCAAAGCCTGCCAGAGATACAAGAAAATAAGAGAATTTTAGACCAATATCCCTGATGAACATCGATGCAAAAATCCTTGATAAAATACTGGCAAACCGAATCCAGCAGCACATCAAAAGGCTTATCCACCATGATTCAGTGGGCTTCATCCCTGGGATGCAAGGCTGGTTCAACATATGCAAATCAATAAACATAATCCAGCATATAAACAGAACCAAAGACAAAAATCACATGATTATCTCAACAGATGGAGAAAGGGTCTTTGACAAAATTCAACAGCCCTTCATGCTAAAAACTCTCAATAAATTTGGTATTGATGGGATGTATCTCAAAATAATAAGACCTATTTATGAGAAACCCACAGCCAATATCATACTGAATGGGCAAAAACTGGAAGCATTCCCTTTGGAAACTGGCACAAGACAGGGATGTCCTCTCTCACCACTCCTATTCGACATAGAGTTGGAAGTTCTGGCCAGGGCAATCAGGCAAGAGAAAGAAATAAAGGGTATTCACTTAGGAAAAGAGGAAGTCAAATTGTCCCTGTTTGCAGATGACATGATTGTATATTTAGAAAACCCCATCGTCTCAGCCCAAAATCTTGTTAAGCTCATAAGCAACTTCAGCAAAGTCTCAGGATACAAAATCAATGTGCAAACATCACAAGCATTCTTATATACCAATAACAGACAGAGAGCCAAATCATGAGTGAACTCCCATTCACAATTGCTTCAAATAGAATAAAATACCTAGGAATCCAACTTACAAAGGATGTGAAGGACCTCTTCAGGGAGAATTTGAAACCACGGCTCAGCGAAATAAAAGAGGACACAAACAAATGGAAGAACATTCCATGCTCACGGATAGGAAGAATCAGTATCATGAAAATGGCCATACTGCCCAAGGTAATTCATAGATTCAATGCCATCCCCATAAAGCTACCAATGACTTTCTTCACAGAATTGGAAAAAACTACTTTAAAGTTCATACGGAACCAGAAAAGAGCCTGCATTGCCAAGACAATCCTAAGCCCAAAGAACAAAGCTGGAGGCATCACGCTACCTGACTTCAAACTATACTACAAGGTTACAATAACCAAAACAGCATGGTACTGGTATCAAAACAGAGATATAGACCAATGGAACAGAACAGAGCCCTCAGAAATAATGCCACACATCTACAGCCATCTGATCTTTGACAAACCTGAGAAAAACAAGAAATGGGGAAAGGATTCCTGACTTAATAAATGGTGCTGGGAAAACTGTCTAGCTATATGTAGAAAGCTGAAACTGGATCCCTTCCTTACACTGTATACGAAAATTAATTCGAGATGGATTAGAGATTTAAATGTTAGACCTAAAACCATAAAAACCCTAGAAGAAAACCTAGGCAATACCATTCAGGACATAGGTATGGGCAAGGACTTCATGTCTAAACACCTAAGCAATGGCAACAAAAGCCAAAATTGACATATGGGATCTAATTAAACTAAAGAGCACAGCAAAAGAAACTACCATCAGAGTGAACAGGCAGCCTACAGAATGGGAGAAAATGTTTGCAATCTATCCATCTGACAAAGGGCTAATATCCAGAACCTACAAAGAACTCAAACAAATTTACAAGAAAAAATCCCATCAAAAAGTGGGCAAAGGATATGAACAGATACTTCTCAAAAGAATACATTTATGCAGCCAACAGACACATGAAAAAATGCTCATTATCACTCACCATCAGAGAAATGCAAATCGAAACCACAATGAGATACCATCTTACACCAGTTAGAATGGCGATCATTAAAAAGTCAGGAAACAACAGGTGCTGGAGAGGATGTGGAGAAATAGGAACACTTTTACACTGTTGGTAGGACTGTAAACTAGTTCAATCATTGTGGGAGACAGTGTGGCGATTCCTCAAGGATTTAGAACTAGAAATACCATTTGACCCAGCCATCCCATTACTGGGTATGTACCCAAAGGAGTATAAATCATGCTGCTATTAAAATACACATGCACACATATGTGTATTGTGGCACTATTCACAATAGCAAAGACTTGGAACCAACCCAAATGTCCATCAGTGACAGATTGGATTAAGAAAATGTGGCACCTATACACCATGGAATACTATGCAGCCATAAAAAAGGGTAAGTTCATGTCCTTTGTAGGGACATGGATGCAGCTGGAAACCATCATTCTGAGCAAACTATTGCAAGAACAGGAAACCAAACACTGAATGTTCTCACTCATAGGTGGGAATTGAACAATGAGAACACTTGGACACAGGAAGGGGGACATCACACACCAGGGCCTGTCGTTGGGTGGCGGGAGAGGGGAGGGATAGCATTAGGAGATAAAGCTAATGTAAATGACGAGTTAATGGGTGCAGCACACTAACATGGCACATGTATACATATGTAACAAACCTGTACAGTGTGTACATGTACACTACAACTTACAATATAATAAAAAATAAATTTTAAAAAGAAAATTTATACTACTAAGCATAAAAGAATATTTTGAATATGTTTATGTTTTCTCTAAATGTCCCATAACATAAAAATTAGTTTTTAAAATCTTACTAACTTGTGGTACTTTCACATTGTACTTATACCAGTCAACAACTGCAGAGATGTGATAGATGGTACATTTTAAAAATCCCTTTTGTTCCTAAAACCTTAATCCATTTTCTAGAAGATCTACATATAATTCTGTTCAAAGGCATATGGAAACCACATTCCCTTAAATGTTAATAGAAATGGCTTAATAAAGCCTAGTGAAAATTTCAGTGTTGTTATTTCAATATTTGTTAAATTAATGTGATTGCCATGCATAGCCTTCTCAAAATTGCAAGTTATATATATATGTATATATATATATAAATATGTGTATATATGCATGTGTGTGTGTGTGTGTATATATATATATATATTTTTTTTTTGACGGAGTGTTGCTCTGTCGCCCAGGCTGGGGTGCAGTGGTGCAGTGGTACAATCTCGTCTCACAGCAAGCTCTGTCTCCCGGGTTCACGCCATTCTCCTGCCTCAGCCTCCCAAGTAGCTGAGGCTACAGGTGCCCAACACCATGCCCGGCTAATTCTTTTGTATTTTTAGTAAAGATGGGGTTTTACCATGTTAGCCAGGATGGTTTCGATCTCCTGACCTCATGGTCTGCCTGCCTCAGCCTCCCAAAATGCTGGGATTACAGGCGTGAGCCACCACACTTGGCTGCAAATTACATTTCTATGGATGACATTCTCTAAAGATTTATTGCTTGCTGTGCAATAAATGAAAAATACGGTTCTCATGTCATGAATTCCTACACGAGTATAAAAATTTGAAGTCAAATTTGGAAATTTGGATTAAAAATATTAGATAACAGAAATAATTATGAATTAAGACAAGGACAAATATTAAATAATTGTGCAATCGAAATATTAACGAGTGATTTGTGGATTATATAAGGAGTAAATGTTAGTTTGAAACATTTTATTTTAAAAATATAACTAGAATTATATTTACTGCTATTTTAATTTGGGGAAATATGTATTTAATAAGAACCCATTTCTGTTAGGTAAAATACATGCCAAATATTACAAGTACCTACATGTTCTTAGAATGTAAAGAGTATTATTTTTAAGGGGAGCCTTTGAATTAAGGACAAAACCTGTACGAAAGTGTGGAGAAAATTTGGCACTGATCTTTCTTAAGAATCTGGGAAATTATTTTGTAAATGGCTAAATCCATGTATAAAGTAAGATTTCTATTTCCCCCAAAATATAAATAGTTAAAAGTGGCTCAATTTTATAATATGTTATTAACTTATTCCTGTATACACAACTTTTCATGAAAAGATCCCACACCAAATACTACTATTTCTATCCATCCATGTGCTTGTTTCTATCCATTCATCTCTCCATGATATTTATTCTAGTATATTAAAAGAAATGGAATGCTGAGAATGATTAAATACTTTCTTAGTAATATGACTACACAAGAATTTCTTACAGGGCTCAAGCTTTGTTTTATTGATGGAACACTTTCTTCAAATGAAATATTGCAGATATCGTCTAACAAGCAAAACAGTAAAAAGGTGAACTGCCCTGGGAATGAGGGAGAGACGGAAGGAGGAACATTCTCTCATTTACCAACTTTTTTCTTGGTCCTCCAAAATACACTTGAGGAATTTTTAGGGCTCCATGGAAGAGGAATATATAATATGTTCTGGTAAGACACAGAGTATATTGTATGCTTCATAAAAACTTTTGTCACAAAACTGAAAACATAAATTTCAATTATTTACTGTTAAAGCTAAGCTATTTGATTATTTCATCTGGAATTTTCCATCTGGAATTCTACTGGTTCTAGAAAGCCAATATTTACAGTATGTACATGTAGTAAACAGGTGTATACATAAAATGCTTCCCGGTTGTCACCTTACTTTTTCAGTTCTCTCTCTCTCAACCTTCCCAGTACACCCTATGTTCCAACTGAAGTAAATGCTTTCTGCTCCTAAATAATTGTTTTTTTCTTACTATCTCTGTGCTTCTGAATTTGTCATTCTTTGTCAGGGATTCTGCCTTGCCTCCACCATTCATCAACTCAGATTCTTACTACTTGGATGTAAAGCTTTCTGACAATCACAACTAAATGTGGCTTCCAACCTTGGTCTGTGACACTCTGCTTACGAGTCTCTCAAAAGACTTTCAATTAAAGGCATTCTCTTTATAGTTCTCTTAAGACACAAATCCTATTTTGCCTTAAGAAATAGAGATATTGCGAATTTGTTAATCCCTCAGCTACACTCTAAGTATATTCAGGGAGCTATATGAGGGAAAGCTGGTAGCCCCTCAGTGTTGAATACTGTGTGGAATCTGTCAGATCTGTTTATGGAAGGGCCATAGATAGAAATATTACCTATTCTCTATTACTCTGCCCCTCCAAGCATGAAACAATTGGCAGGAACAATGTATGATCACTGTCTAGAACATTACTAGTTGAATTAACAAATGCATAAACATTATGAGTAAGCATTACTAGTTTGAATTAATAAAATTAAAAACTCCATCAGAATTCCTTTAGCAGTTACAGAATTTGTCCATTAGCAAGAAGGTGTGCACTGGATTCAGATGCTTTAGAAAGACGTCTTGTACTTTTCAATATTTGGCCAGGGTGAGGCTAGACTATGTTAACAGGGGAAAGGTGAAGTGTGTGCTTACTCTGGCATAGTAGAGGCTCTGAATCCCAAGCACAACCAATTCAGACTACTTATTCCCATGGAAATAAGGTATGACCAGAGTTGAACAATGAAATATTCTAAAGAGTTATGAAATTTCCCTTCCTCTGTTCCCCCTTTTTCTTTCTGCTTTCTGTTCTCCGTTCTGTTCTATTCTGTGCCTCATGAGAGGAGAAAAGAAGCCACAGAAACGTGAGTCAGAGTTTCCAGCATCTCTAATGCACTCACTGCCTGGGCCAAAGCACTCCACGGAGGCAGTTCCTGTTGCCCCATCAGTCCTATTGCTGGAGTCAGCGAGGGACAGTGCTTGTGTGGCTCTGCTCACATCATCCACTCTTCATCAATGCTATGTATTGCTTAATTTAAAAAGCCTAAACCATGCAAATTATCAAACAACAATGACTGAGAACTGTATTACTCCATTTCCGTGGTTTCCATTTGCTTATGAAATTATTCATGTTAACATAACATCTTAATTATTTGGTGCTTTGAAAGTCATTCTTAAGAGAAAAGTACACAATTCTGAGATTTACTTGACAACTTGAAAGTTTTTATTGTTTTGCCCTATTTTAAAATGTGACCAGAAAATCTCACATGAAATTCAGTAATGTTCTCTGATTTTATACACTGAAATGCTTTTCTCTTCGTATTTGAAGTGAGATGAACATACAAATGACTAATTAATATTGAGTAAATTTTAATGTAATGGCAAATTATATGGTTTTTGTAACGACTCATTTTTCTGCTCTGTGATCTTCATGAATATGTATGTATATCTGTTTGTGTGTGTACATATATATATAAAAGTACTGATTATACATCAGCCCATATAGTTATCATAACAGTACTTGATGAGGACCACATGGTTTCTATTCATTAGAAATCTGCAACCTTTGGTAGAGAATTCACTAAAATGTTCAGGGCTAAACTTGGTATAGTTAACAGTACTTTTAAAAATTGGGTAACTGAGCAAAAACTGTTGCCTATAAACTTTTGCAAAACATATCCTTATACGTTCCTGACTTGATAAACAGAAGCTGCAGATCAAAATGTTATATCTTTGGTGATCATCCTGAGAATCAGTTCTCATTGTGCTGTGATTCTGAAGAGATTATTCTAAAATTCCATGGACATTTTTAGTTTAAAAAATACTTGATATCATGTTT
Source organism: Macaca fascicularis (assembly GCF_037993035.2). Lineage (NCBI taxonomy): Eukaryota > Metazoa > Chordata > Mammalia > Primates > Cercopithecidae > Macaca > Macaca fascicularis. The sequence continues at coordinate 87,237,125 of NC_088380.1, read as the reverse complement.
CTCTTTTTTTTTTTTTTTGATTTTTAGAGCAATATTTAATCAGGTGAATACCAGCAAAGACAGAAAATACAGAAAAAAATTTCCATAAGGCATGATATGAATAAATAAGTGAAAAAACAATCTTGGGTTTAAAAGTAAAGCATGAGAATTTGAAGCCTGTGAAATTTTATTTATACAAAAGAATAAAAATAGCTATTTAAAAAGAATTGATTTAAACTTATGTTTTTCCATTTTTCCTGCTCCTTGAACACGAATCTGCTACCAACTCAGAAAGATTTAAGATAGGTAATTACTAAATAAACACTCTTTACCTCTCCTTGCAAAAAAACAGAGCCAAGTTTCCCATTTCACTTATGATAAACCAGATTATTTTCAGTTATGTTTCTCTCTTTTAATGAATTATGTTTGAATGTTTAATTGTTGAGACTTTGTATAATTAAGCTCTAGCTATAGTCAGAGAGTAAAACATCAAGAAGAGTTAGTTATCATAGAGCTGGGTCAGGAGAGTAGATTTAACCTTCATTCAATAGCCACCTCTAGGAACTAAACACTTTCTCAGCCATCCTATTAATATTGGTTCATTAATTGTAGTAAATATACCACACTAAAGTAAGATTTTAATAATAAGAGACACTGAGTGTGAGGTATATGGGAACTCTGTACTATCTTCTCAACTTTTCTGTAAATCTAAAACTGTTCTAAAAATAAAGCTTACTATAAAAAAATTTGAAAAGCAAATAGGACATGAAATAACACTAAGAAAGGAGTTAAGAAACCTGACTTCTAGTCTTAGCTCTACTGAATTGCTTCTGGGAGACCTTGCTTAGGTAACTAAAACTAAATTACTGAAACTTTATTTTTCTTCCCAATAACTATAAAATGGTACCAAGACATGAATGAGTTTGTTTGCTTGTAATTTTATTTTGTAACTCAGAAATTCAACTTCAGTTTAGTAATTCAATTTAGCAGATACTTTTAGGTAGATATACTAGCCAGTTTAAGTGCTTTAGAAGAAACTTAAAGCAAATTAGTCTTATCCACCTAAATATAGAATTAAATTACAGTCTTATCTAACTATCAAACTTATGAAAAAATCAATAATTTATGGAAAATTTATAGATACCTTTTATAGAAGCAAAGCAAAGGTAAATTTGATCAAGAGTTTTTCTTTTTTCTTTTTTTTTTTGATCGAGTTTTTCTAAATGACTACGTTTGTATGGATACTCAAATCTTCATTTTCTGGTAGAAGATAACTAAAGTAATAATCACAGAGAGTAGATTTGTGAACAAATTAAAATTAAAATTCTGTACATCAATAAAATATCCACATGCCAAAAGACATTTGTAGTAACCAATAGATGACACAGCCTTATAGGTGTATTCTAATACCACAGAGCAAAGGATTTTGGTAGAATTCAGGTAAGAGAGCAAAGAAAGAGAAAAGAGTCACGAGTCTGGTTAATTCAAGTCTGATGAATACAGAGATCTTTACCAAGAAGCTGCTTAAGGCTGGGTGCGGTGGCGCACTCCTGTAATCCCAGCTACTCCAGAGGCATGAGACTCACTTGAACCTGGAAGGCGGAGGTTGCAGTGAGCTGAGATTGTACCACTGCAGTCCAGCCTGGGCGACAGAGTGAGACTTCATCTCAAAAACAAACAAACAAACAAAAAAAATAAGTTGTTTAACAGCCCAGTAATTTTGGGCAGATGATTCTTGTGATCTTAAATAAAAGTACTTGTATTACTTTTACAGTTTCGGATCGTATCCGTGAACTGTGTTCTAAAATACTAGATTATTAAAAAATTTACTTATGTCACATTTTAAATTATTTCTGTTTTAACCACTTCTAGGTAATCTGTGATTTTCTATTTATTCCTCACCTCATCCCAATTAGGTCAATTAATTAAGAGTTGATTGTAGTTGAGTGCAAAGTCATTAGTTTTATCATATTGTCAAAAACTGTACCCTTATTTGCCATGCTCACAAATATTGTCAATGTTTTCTTTAATAATATTTGTAAACATTTTTTGAGCTAGAAATTATACTCATTTGTATCATTATCTTAGATCTTTCATTCTCAGTTTATTTCATATAACATTACAAATATAAATAGTCTATGTGGTGCTGCCTCTCTACGTGAATTTGCTATTGTATTATTTGTATTTTTTACTACATTATACAGTACTTGATTTTTGGAAGTTATAGAGGCATGAAATTAAATATATTTTAATTGACTCATTTTTTTAAAAGATTTATTATAAGAGTAATCTCTCTCTTTTACAATTTGGAACAATCGTAAATTGTTGTTACTACTTTCCTTATAATTTATTATTATACCACCACAATTATCATTAGTGTTTCTCATAATAAAAGTATTCATTCACCAACCAACACTTACGTGATCTTATGTGATGGCTCCTACACTACAGGATAACTGTTCTTACAAATGTACAAATGTTTTGCTTTAATCGTACCCCCTATACTATATATTTGAAACTTTTCTCTGTGCATAAATAAAAATATCTTTCATTTTATTTTACAGCTAGGGCAACAATATAGTATACAGCATACTTTAGATTCTTACTACCCAAGTTTGACATCTTTTTTTTTTTTTTTGAGATGGTCTTGCTCTGTCTCCCAGGCTGGAGTGCAGTGGCACCATCTTGGCTCACTGCAACCTCCCTCTCCTGGGTTCAAACAATTCCCTTGCCTCAGCCTCCCAAGTAGTTGGGACTACAAGCATGTGCCACCACACCCGGCTGATTTTTGTATTTTCAGTAGAGATGGGGTTTCACCATGTTGGCCGGGCTAGTCTCGAACTCCCGACCTTAAGTGAGTCACCCACCTCAGCCTCCCAAAGTGCTGGGATTACAGGTGTGAGCCACCATGCTCGTCCAGACATCTTTTGTACTATTTATTATTTGTGACTCTGTGCCTCAGTCTCTTCATATATAAAATGGGGATACAAATACTAACTATCCCATTGAATTATTATAAGGATTAAAAAAGGTAATGCATGTAAAGCACTTTGGGAGGTTGCTACACTGTAAATCCTTAATAGTGTTAGCTATTATTATTTTTGTAGTTGATCTTATCCCTCCTCATCCCAAGAACCCTAATGAGCTGTTCTCCTTGAATAAGATCTTTGTTTTCTATCAAACATAAAATTGAGGATTTACAGCTCCTGTCTGCAGCTTCCAGTGAGACCAATACAGAAGCCAGGTGATTTCTGCATTTCCAGCTGGGGTATCTGGTTCATCTCACTGGGACTAGTTAGACAGTGGGTGCAGATCACAGAGGGAGAGCTGAATGCGGGTGGAGCATCTCCTCACCTGGTAAGCACATGGGGTCAGGGAACTCCCTCCACTAGCCAAGGGAAGCTGTGAGGAACTGTGCCATGAGGAACGGTACACTCTGGCCCAGAAACTACACTTTTCCTATCGTCTTCACAACCTGCAGACCAGGAGATTCCCTTGGGTGCCTACACCACCAGGACCCTGGGTTTCAAGCATAAAACTGGGCGGCCATCTGAGCAGACACACAGCGAGGTGCAAGAGTTTTTTTTTTTTTTTTTTTTTTTTGTACCCCAGTAGCTCCTGGAACACCAGCGAGACAGAACCATTCACTCCCCTGGAAAGAGGGCTTAAGCCAGGGAGCCAAGTGGCCTTGCTCAGCAGATCCCACTCCCATGGAGCCCAGCAAGCTAAGATCCACTGGCTTGAAATTCTCGCTGTCAGCACAGCCATCTGAAGTCGACCTGGGATGCTCGAGCTTAGTAGGGGGAGGGGCATTTGCCATTACTGAGGCTTGAGTAGGCGGTTTTCCCCTCACAGGGTAAACAAAGCCACTATACTACAAGGCTACAGTAACCAAAAGAGCTTGGTACTGGTATCAAAACAGATATGTAGACCAATGGAACAGAACAGAGGCCTCAGACATAACACCACATATCTACAACCATCTGATCTTTGACAAACCTGAAGAAAACAAGCAATTGGGAAAGGATTCCCTATTTAATAAATGGTGTTGGGAAAACTGGCTAGCCATATGCAGGAAACTGAAACTGGACCCCTTCCTTATACCTTATACAAAAATTAACTCAAAATGGATTAAAGACGTAAATGTAAAACCTAAAATCATAAAAACCCTAGAAGAAAACCTAGGCAATACCATTCAGGACATAAGCATGGGCAAAGACTTCATGACTAAAACACCAAAAGCAATTGCAAGAAAAGGCAAAATTGACAAATGGAATCTAATTAAAGAGCCTTTACGCAGCAAAAGAAACTATCATCAGAGTGAACAGGCAACCTACAGAATGGGAGAAAATTTTTGCAATCTATCCATTTGACAAAGGGCTAATATCCAGAATCTACAAGGTACTTAAACAAATTAACAAGAAAAAAAAAACTCCATCAAAAAGTGGGTGAAGGATATGAACAGACACTTCTCAAAAGAAGATATTTATGTAGTCAACAAACATGAAAAAAGCTCATCATTGCTGGTCATCAGAGAAATGCAAATCAAAACCACAATGAGATACATCTCATGCCAGTAAGAATGGTGAACATTAAAAAGCCAGGAAACAACAGATGCTGGAGAGGATGTGGCAAAATATGAATGCTTTTACACTGTTGGTGGGAGTGTAAATTAGTTCAACCATTGTGGAAGACAGTGTGGCAATTCCTCAAGGATCTAGAACCAGAAATACCAGTTGATCCAGAAATCCTATTACTAGGTATATACCCAAAGGATTATAAATCATTCCACTATAAAAACAAACAAACAAACAAAAAAAAACAAAAAAAAAAACACACACACACACACACACATGCACGTGTATGTTTATTGCGGCACTGTTCACAATAGCAAAGAATTGGAACCAACCCAAATGCCCATCAATGACAGACTGGATAAAGAAAATGTGGTACATATATACCATGGAATACTATGCAGTCATGAAAAAGAATGAGTTCATGTCCTTTGCAGGGGACATGGATGAAGCTGGAAACCTTTATTCTCAGCAAACTAACACAGGAACAGAAAACCAAACACTGCTTGTTCTCACTCATAAGCGGAAGTTGTACAATGAGAACATATGGACACAAGAAGGGGAACATCACATATCAGGGCCTGATGGGAGGTGGAGGGCAAGAAGAGGAATAGCATTAGGAGAAATACCTAATGTAGATAACGGGTTGATGGGTGCAGCAAACCACCACGGCACATGTACACCTATATAACAAACATGCATGTTCTGCACATATATCCCAGAACTTAAAGTATAATTAAAAAAAAAAAAAGACACACACACACACACACACACACACCCCAAAGATAAAATTAGTGTGACATAATTAGCTATTATCCATTTAATAAGCTTTGACCATAAGATTATTCTACATTATACTTTTAGTATAATTCTTGCTAAGTTTCAGAAGCTTATGCATTTGAATGCTTGCATCCAACTATATAAAAGCCCAGGTGTTCAGCTAATATCTCCTGCTTAAAATAACTAAAATTGCTGGAGAAAGAGAGAGAGAAAGAGAACATACATACACTTTTTTTCTTTTTATTAATAGCACTGGAGATCTAGTGAGGTATTTTTACAGACTTGGGAAGCACAGCAGGGAGAGACAAAGCCTAGGGCTTGTCCAAAGTGGAGAGTCTAACAAGAAACCTTCTAAAAAGGTGGGACACTACTTACTCACTTTGTAATCAAAAAGTATGTTTGCAAATCACTTGGGTATGTTTGCAGCCCATATTAATATAATTCATGTAGTTTTAAAACAAAACAACCTCAAATCGTTAGTTTAAAGTGGTCCAATAGTGTACGTACATAGCAGAAGCAAAGACAAATATTTTTCAGGAAAAATGCCTTCATACTAGGCCTCAAAGAATTCCCACAAGTAACTTTCCATGAAAAATGACTATCGCACAGTAAATAATTACTTCACTCATAAAGAGGCAAAGAACATAAGTGAGACTAGTAGAAACAAAAGCAACAAAAGTTGGTTGTGAAGATTTCAAATATTATAACTAACAGGCACAACAATAAAATAACCATGTTGATGATACTTAAAGAAATAAAATATAAGCTTAAAATGGTAACAGAAAACTATAAAAATGCCAAAGCACATTTGAAAACAACACATGTAATATCTAAAAATAAAACATATGATACTTGAAATTCAAAATTCAACGGTCAAGTTTAATAGAGATTTGTTGCCCGTATTTGAAGAGATAATTAGAAAACTGAAAGAAAGGCTAGAAGGAATTATGGAGAATTCAACATAAAAAGTCAAATATAAAAGAGGGGTTAAAATACATGGAAAACAGAGTGAGAAGACAAGTCTAATTGGAGTTACAAAAGGAAGAGACAAAGAGAACAAGGCAGAAGAGCTATTTGACAAAAAATGGCTGAGAAATTTTCAGAATTGATGAATTTCACCAAACCTTCACCTCAAAAATCACAAATTGCAAGCAAAATAACTAAAAAGAAATCTACATTTTGTTGTATCATATAGAAGTTTCAGAACACCAAAGACATAAGGGCAATCTTAAAAAATAGCCAGTAAGAAAAGACAGATTACCACCAAAGGAATGATTGTTAAACTGTTGGCCAACTTTTCAACTTTCAATGAAATTAAATTTTTGCATGCTGAAAGAAATAACTCAGAATTCTAGCTCCAGTAGAATTTTTTCCAAAAATAGAAAGTGAAATAAAGATATTTTCAGTCCACTAAGATTGGGAAGTTTGCTTCCAGTGGAACTTCATTGGAAGAAATTCTAGAGAATGTACTTCATGCAAATGTAAAATAATCTAGGAAAATAAGGCTAAAAAGCAAGAAGAAAAAAATTGAAAGCTATAAATTTTCAGATAAATTAAAATGAGCATTGACTATGAGCAATGACATGAGAATATCTTATTCTTTAGAAAGAGACAGAATTAAACTTTCTCCAAGGACATAAAAATAACATGCAAGTTAGCAGGTTACTTGGAATTAGAGGAAATTAAGGGAGTTAACATTTAAGGGAGTTAAGGGAGTTAACACTTAAAGGAATTAATGTCTTCCAAATCAGAAGACTCCTGTTTGTTGTCTGAGAAGAGCAAAGGGTACTTGGTTGACTTTATACTTTCATAAGTTAAGAGAGCATGTTGTAATTTTAGAGTAGATACTAAAAGACGAGAAACAGTATATTTCCTCTAAAATAGTAAAAGATAAAAACTACAAGATGAGATTAAGAAAATAATCCATCTAAATGTACTATGTCAGAGAGATTTCTAAAATGTAAGGACACATAAGGGTAGAAAGTAACAAGGGTGAACAACCAGTTATACCAGGGAAACGCTAATCAAAAAAATGCCCATGTAGCTATATTAATATCAGATGAAACAGACTGAGATAAAAACATGAGAAATACTGAGAGCCATTTTATAATAATGAAAGAGTCTCTTCTTCAGGAAGATAAAACTATGTGATCAAATTATACAGCCTTAGATTGACAACTACAAAGACATACGGGAGATTTTTACCACATTTCTTTTCATAGGATAAACAGAAGGAAATGGGTAGAATACAGAAAATCTTAATAACAAGAGTAATAAATTTGATCAACTGAAAAAAAATACATGTGTATATAAAACTTCACCCAATTGTAGACAGTTTTTTTTCAACACACGTAGAACATTTATGGTGCCATAAGACAGTTTTCAACAAACTTCAAAGGACTGGATTCATACAGTGTGTAATTTATACTGTCACTTATGTTCTTTATGACTTTGTTGAACTCATTTAACCTCTCTAAGCTTCAATCTCCTAAAGTGCAAAATGGTAATGATAACGATAATATGCTTCTGCTGTGTAAGGCAGCGACATAAAGAAATGATGCATTAAAAGGTCCTATATGGCAAGATGAAAAGTTTGCATTTTAAACTGAATACATTACAAATAGGAATGGCATGTTAAGTTTTTAGAAAGACAAAATCTTTTGTTAATGATTCTGTTAATCTGCTGTTTTTGGCAATAAGGTAGAGACTGGCTTAGAGATGGGAGCAGAGACAGCTGCATTAGGAATAAAAGATAATAAATAAGATGAGAAATAACGAGAACTTGAAGTGTGTGTGAAAAGACATACCTTCACATATTTTCATGTTCCTATTTAACAATTTCAATCCCAAAGAGAAATAACAAAAACTAGGCCTACTATTATACTTAAGTCACATATATCTAAGTCTACTTTTAAAGCATTACATAATCTTACTCTATAATATCATTTAAAATTTAATAAATTTCACTATTAGGTATTTCTTCTTCACAACCAACCTCCAAAACAAAAATACTTGTTATTAACTGATATTAATACTTGTTATTAACTGATATTAATAACTGATATTAATACTTGTTATTAACTGATATTAATAGCTATTTAAAATATGTGTTGGTGTATTCATTTAATAATCTTAGAAAACTCAAGAGAAAATGTTCCTAAGCATTGTGTTTTGAAGAAATTCAGTTTGTAAATGCACATGCAGCAAATTCTAAGCAAACTTCTCTAATTTCTCTACAATTCTCATTTACATAAAATTTGGCTAACATATAAAAGCATGTGTAATTTAAATTTGAATAGGTGAAGTTAAAATTAATCTTCAAAATACTTCTGTGTAGCACAAGTACTCTATATGAAAGAGGTTCCTCAATAACTTAGTCTTGTTTTAATTTTTTTATCATTAAATTTTTATCTGTTACATAATATTTAATGACACTAACACTTTTAGTATGATTCCAAATTGGAAAAGATGTTTTATTTTTTGAAATGTTATCACATTCAGTTTACTTATATTTTGTTAAGAAATTATGCATTTATATGCATATATAAGATTGCCCTGTAATTTTCCTTTCTGTTAATAATATTATCTGCCTTTATTATCCAAGATGTTCATTCTTTTATTTGTTCAAGGTTTTTGTACAATTTGAATGATCTGTTCTTTGCAAGTCTGTTGGCAACTGTCTATAAGATTGCACCGAATTGTTTTTATTTAATGGGAATATTTTAAACTGCTCTTCACATTTTTTTTCCTAGTAATTTGTCTATTCTGATTAGACTCAAATATATTGGTATATAATGGTCATAGTAATCTCTATTTATTATTTTAATCTCTGTTACTTTTTTCCTTAGTAGTATTACTTACTTTTCCCATATTTCAAATTTGTTTCCTTTCAAAATCTCACCAAAATAATGTTTTTAATCTTTCCAGAGGGCTGTTTTTAATTTATTGCTCTTCTTTTTGTTTTTTACTTTAATTAATTTCTGTTTTTACTTTTACAACCTCCTTCCATCTAATAAAATATAATTCATGTACCACAAAAAATAAAATAAATAAAATTTTTATCATTGACTTAAAGTCCATAAATGGTATTAAGGATGATTTAAATTTAGGGGAAATAACATCTGGTTAGTGTAAATGATACTAATAAGAATAGCTATGGCAAAGAATGCCATGGTGGCATATCCTTGTCAAAGAAATTCTTATTTCTTATAGAACCAATGTATTGTTCATTTGTATGTCCTATGCAAGATTGTCATAATTAAGGTGAAAGCAAATGAGGTTTCTTCAAAGTGAAAAGGTGTGTTGAAATAAATTAAAACGTCAGAATAAGATGAATAAAACAGGCCAAAGGGAAAATGTAACTTCAAGAGATTTTACACATTGTCTCTGTTGGTCATTTTGGAAGTCGTCCAAACATTACATCAAATAAAGTCAAACTCAAGAGAGATTTGTCACTTACATACTTTATACTTTGGCATAAAGCAGTGGTGCTAAATATCTCTGGTTGTGCTATTTGGAAAGGAGAGAAGAGGATGAAAAGAAGATCAAGGTCATGCTTATTTGCTACTTCCCTCTTATCTCCCACTGGAAAGCATCAAACTCTATCTTCAGTCTGATAACACAGTATCCCTTTCATCTCTCATCTGGATTACAACAGCCTCCTAACTGGTCCTCTAAAGTTCTACTCGTGGCCACTTTTAATCAATCTACCTCAGAGTAGAAAAAGTGATCTTCTCACAATGTAAATCAAATAACACAGTTCACTCTTTGAAACCCTGCAAAAGCTTCCCAAAGCATACAGAATAAATTCCAAACTCTCATTTTGGCATCCAGGCTCTGCATGATCTGGATCCTGCTTACCTCTTCACACTAGATACGCTTGTGCATGTGCATGTTTGTGCATGTGTGTGTGCGTGAGTGTGTGTGTGTGTGACTTCCTGTGTATACTTCTATCTAAACACGGCCAGTTTCTTCCAATCTTGGAGCCTCTGCATGTCCTTCTTTCTTCATGGAATACTTCACCTCTAAAAAGATGAGTACTTTCTGTTTACATTAAGCTTAAATATTATTTGCCTGGAGTCCTTCCTGACCATCTTACCTAGGGCAGATTCATTCTGTGATTCTCTATCTCAAAACCCTGTTTGTTTCCCTCAAAGCATACATCATGGAATACAATTATTTATTGTATCTGTCGGCTTATTTATAAAGTTTCTCCCCTAACATGAGAGCTCTATGATGACAAAGTGGGTGCCTTTTCTCATGGCATCTTATTATATACAACATTTTATGACAGATATGTAAGGTAGATTATTCTATATGCACATCATTTTTATTTTTTCCCCACTTAGAAACACTTAGGAGGACAGTGTTTCAGAAAACATGTTCCATACTGGTAAGTGATGTTCAATTAAAAAGTGGTTCTGTGGTCAAATAATTCTTGCAAGTGCTACTCACTGTATGTCCCTCCTGAGAGTTCACGATGCACATTAGTATATGAAAAGATTTCAGAAGAAATCCTCTTACTTTTACTCAGTCCATTGATTCCTATATTTGAAGAGTCTGCAAACTCCTCACTCTTTTCCTTATTTAGCATTTACTAACCTTCTAAGGTATAAAGCTTAACATAAAAAACTTTGAGAAATGATGCTCAGAACCCCAGGGAAGCACTATTTGTCTACTAACTTCGCTATTAACCTATTTAAATGGATTCAAGGATTTTTATCATATCACCATAGAGTGCTTCCAAGAAATCTCTTGTTCCATAAAATCACACTATAAAAAGTGAGTGCTAGAAAAAAAGCATTATCAGAAAAGCTAACTAAATTTACATAAACTAGTAATACATCACCAGTAAGTTATGAATACCTAAAATTCAGGCCTTATCCTTGATATTGTATTTTATATGTTTCATTTTTGATACATGATCTTTTAACCATAACTATGTTAGTTTCATTATTATTTGCCTATGAACTAATAAGGCAACCAGAAGTCTTCTCAATTAATTCATAAAAAGCTATTGAGATAAAATTTGCTGCTAATGGCAATCTGCACCCATAATTCTCATAAGACACACTAATTCTTTTTAGTAAAATATTACATAGTTATCCACTGCTCCTAAAACATTTTTGTTTAGCCAGTTCACCGGAAGTTTAACTGATAGTCATGAGTAATTGGAGTACATGACTTTTTAGAGCACAATACAGCTAAAGTAATCGGTAGAGCTATTTTTATTATTCTATCTTTGAAATATTTCGTAACTTTACATTTTTTGTTCAAAATACCAACATTTTAAATTTGTAGAAATCCAACAACTGAATCTATTATCCTTATCATCTTTTAATTATATTTCTTTGGCACAAAATACTATTTGGCAAAAAATGACCTGCAAGTTCCTCTTGTGTACTTGGAAACTTTTGTACAAATACATGCCACTGGTTAGAATGCAAGTGTATCTGGTTGCTACCAACAGGCAGTATTAAAAATTAGTCATGGTCATTTTCTTTTTGTCATAATTTTATTCTTTAGTACTCAGAGTATTTAAAGCACTGTTTATACCTATTTATGATTAAAAGAGAGAAAAAATAAAACACCAAAAGTCAGACATCCCTGAACACTTTGGGAAAGAGATTTCAAAAGAAACCAGAAGAATTAGTTAGCTATTAATATCACTGGTATCTACAATTTTTAAAATAAAATCAACTTTTAAAAGAATACTGATGTATCAGTAATTTTTATAGTTTTAATTTAAAAGTATCTTTTGTAATCTACTCTGTTCAAAACCAGAATTTCTTCTGTACTTGTATATTCTTTTTCTTAGAGGATCTGATGTAAAAACACATTCATTCACTCTTTTATCAATTCAAAAAATATCTCTTGCATACCTATCACTCAATGTACAAGTATGCTAAGTGCCATGAAATACAGAAAATGCAGGGGTGCTACATCTGTCTGAAATTTACAAACTGATAATGAAGGGAAGACACATACATAAATACAGGGCAAAATGGGTTCGATATTAGAGGATGTACTTAGCAGCCTACAAGTTCAAAGAGGAAAGAGAGATTGTTCTCATGATTTCCAAGAAAGTCTGATTAGAAGAGGTAACTTTTGATGGGTTAAATTATAAAAGATGTGAAGGAATAATAATTTTCAAACAGAGAGCAATTTAAACAAAAAAAAAAAAAAAAGAAAAAGAAAAAGAAAAGAGAAAAAAGAAATGTGAAGAAATGTGAAGGGATGAATGGATGAGATGAGAGATATATGTGAGTAATTTCTGTAAGTCCAATTTGAGAAAAGCACTGATAAGTTAAGCATAGTGTAGTATTATACTAGGAGTTAGAATATCATTTCCTTTGGAAGGGAAGAAAGACATATGGTGATACATAAGAGAAATATGACTGGCAGTAAATAAGAAAGAGTAAAGAATGTCTACTATAGGGTTCACAGCTAGGGACACAGTCTCTGGTGTGGTGGCCTGGGAATAAAACCTTGGGAAGGCAGGCTTAGTCAGCTGACAAATCCTGAGTTGCACATCCTTATTTACATGTAAAATTATAATTGTTAAATAAATTTACACTGAGTAGATAAAAGGCCTATAATAAATCTCATTGTTATTTCTATTGTTTATGACAACTGTGACTAATTATACCTAGATTACCATATGTACAGATTTAAAAGAGCATTTTATCCTCTCATCACATCTACAATAAGATTAAGACTTAATTTCTTCTTTTCATATAAACTAAGAGAAATCCAAAATACAGTTTTGTCATCTAATTTAGAAAATAAACAAAAACATACATTTGATTAAATTATGAATTTATTAAAAAATCATGTAGTTAATATGCTATTGCTCAAACAACTAGCTAAAAAAGAAAAAGAAAAAGGGTTTCTTGTGTATTCAGTCTACTGGGATATTAACTAGCCCGTAACAGTGAGAATAAGGCAAGATTACTGCTTTGTTTAACTTGCAGAACTATTCATTAATTTTATTTACAAAAGTTAAATAATTTCATTAATTTGGAGAATATAGTACTACCCAAAATGTTTTATTTACAAAATAGAATATTGCTATTTAATTATCATAAAACAAACAATGGGTAAGTCAAATGTATATTTAAAGATTTGTTTTAAATTAGATTTTGAGCTTAAGTTTGTGGGTAAGGAATAACATGAAACACTCTGAATTCTTCAGCAGAAAAATATTTAGTCAATCCCAATTATACTGACGGATACTTAGCGGAAGCTATAATAATTATAATCAGAAACTGCTCTGGGCCAGTGTTTTCCAAAATTCCATGAGACACTCCAGTAAAAGGGGTTCTCCATTCAAACACATTTGGAAAATATTGGTTCAATAATGCCAACATGACAATGTGCACCGGGAATCTTAGGCAAGGGCTATAGCCTGCGAAGTTTCCCAAAAGCATATGACTAGGAAACCTGTTATTTGCCAAGCAATTTTCACCATATCAAGGAACAAACTCTATGAGATGCTGCTCTGTAAGAAATAATAAAGTTTACATTTTTTTTTTTCTCTACAAAGTTTGCTGGTTTTGCTTCACCTTTCTTGATATCTCATTTACAGGATGTCCTCAAGTCCTACACTTTCTACTGCACCATAAAATACACACACACACACACACCCAGAAATACACATACAATATATATAGTATATACATAAACATAAACATATATATAACTCATCTATCTGTCTGTCTATCCATCTGTCCATCCGTCCGTCTGTCTGTCTGTCTCTCCGTCCATCCATCCATCCTTCTGAACTATATCTGAAGTCAACATTTACCCTGCCTGAGCAGTGCCTCAGAATCCAGTTGTCTTCTCTTACCATCACGTCCAAATCAAAAGTTGTAACATATAGTGGCTCCAAATGAGCTGTTACAGAGGAAACACCTAATAAATTAAGATGACTTGGTTGATAAAGTCGGTAAGTAGTCAGGTACATATGAATTTGAAAAAAACAGGCCCAGCTGTCTTAATCTAAAGAAGTAGAGCACACATAGCATTGCGGCACAAAGGCAGATGAAGTGTGAGGGAATATATTCTATTCTGCTGCCCCGATAGCCATTCTATGTAAGCATCTATTTACCTGGTTTACATGTAAGTCCAGTAATAGATTTTGATCTAAGAAAAGCATTGCTATTATACTTAAGGTATTATTTTATTTTCACTGTTCTTTCTTTTCCTTTCCAACTCAAAATAAAGAAAAATATACAAAGGAAATGGGCAAATTTTACAGAAAAATGACCAGTTTTTTAAAGATAATCTCAGTGTGGACTGTGACATAGAATTATACAATTTATGAGCTGAAAGTGCTCTTACTAATTACCTAGTACAGTATTCCCATTTACGGTTGAAATTTTAAAAGGGGGGATGGGGTGGTAAAGGAACTCAAAGTCACACAAACTGGTGGCAAATCAAGGCTTAGAACCTGTCTTTAAACTTTTGTCCTTTAAGTGTTCCAGTTCACTGGGGTGCCTCCCGTGATTTTTGTTTGTTTCTTTTGTCTTGCTTTTGAGAACTGTCATACATTTCAGAAAAAAAAAGATACACAAATATTTACATACATAGATGTTTAGAGAGATTACAAGATACCAGTAACATTCACTTTATTTTCTACCAGAATGTATTCACATTCATCTGTTGATTTTAAAGTTTTGAAAATACATGAATAATCTATGTAAGCTGAATAAAAATACAAAACCCAACAAAACAACAAAGTAATGATTTTTGTGGGTATACTACATTTCCCCTTCAATAAAGGCACATTCTAGTGCCTAAGGAAGAGTAAGTCTTTACATGCCAATATTCATAAGGGGTGGTAATTTTGTAGCACAGCACTTTGCAGAACTCTGAATAGTGGGCACTGACAAAAGGATAAAAATTCAATTTATTTAATTAGGGAAAAAATTGTGGAGAACTTGAACTTCTTTGTACTAATTTAGAAAATCCCTAAACTCTAGAAATTGCTACATGAACTCTTAAACAAGAAGTCAGAATGAAAATTTTCCCTTTAAGTGAGTAACAGATAAAGTGAAACAGATTCTTTTAAATTATTTTTCAGACAAGCAACGCCAGGTTGGGTCTTAATAATATGTTTTACAAAGCGCCAACTACTAAAGATTGATTTTTAGCAGATAATCTTTACAAAGCACATGGTGCAGAATATGATCAGAATACTTAAGATATATAATAGTAATAATGTTCTATTTATAAAATGAATAAAATATAGATATTTAAGTTTCTATTTTCTTAAACAGAATTAATAAAAGGGTATCCACTTTATATATAAATCTATACTATATATATATAAGTCAAAATAAGAGTATTGTGGCTTTCCATTTATGGATTAAATAAATTCATTACATGAAGGAGATATCCAATACGTAAAGATAATCTTTACTTCTACCCTAGCAAGAAAAAGTTGAACAAACTGAAAATCAATTACTTTTTTCATACGAATTAGACAACTGAGCTTGCAGGGCAAACCACCATCCAAAAATCTGGAGAAAGACAAACCCAGAGAGTCACAAGTGAGATGTGGTTACCTGGGGTAGAGGCTACTGGAGCCAAAAACTGACAGGAACACTCAAATGGGAATTTTAATGAACTGCTGGAGACTTAATGTAGTAGACTAGCATGAGAGTGAGAAACTCCTGGAGGCCACAGTCTCAGGGAGTCTCCATTGTTTCCTACAGTTTATGTCCAGGAACCACACCAGATTTTCATGGTAAAGATCCAAGAAAGAGCTTCTCCTGATTCTGGCAGGGGGAGAGTCATCATTGTGAAATATGCCCTCGTCCTTCTCCATAACAAAGGCCTACTCTCTAGGAAAGAAGTTAACCCTATACCACGTGGGTTATGGATATTGCTCATGTTTCAACCTCCTCCACCATTCTTGTTTCACCTAAGAGGGGAAAAAAAAAGGTACACTACCTGAGAAATACTTGTAGAAGTCACAGTCCCCAAGGTACAGGTCAGCTAAAAGACTAAGATTTAATCATAAAAATCGAGAATGCTTTTCTCCCACATCATACCACCACACCAACAGGACTCCAGTATTATAACAGTGGATTGCAGTTGAAAGAGCTGAATGATGCAGACTGTCTCTGAAGAGAATTTAGGAAAGCCAAAAGTTAACAGTGGAGACAAAAGCAAGGACAGCAGGAGGGAATCTGAAGCCTCTGACACCTACAGCTACAACAAACATTAAATATAGCACAATTCTTA
This sequence comes from Macaca fascicularis, assembly GCF_037993035.2. Classification (NCBI taxonomy): domain Eukaryota; kingdom Metazoa; phylum Chordata; class Mammalia; order Primates; family Cercopithecidae; genus Macaca; species Macaca fascicularis. Next base: position 87,220,542 of record NC_088380.1, on the reverse strand, counting down.
CCTAAATGCACGTCTTCACACTAAAAGTCTATTCTCTTCAGTTCCTATCACCTGATACATGTCCGGCTTTCAACAGAAAATTACAAGGCATTCCAGAAAGCAAGGAGTAAAATGTAGTTTTAAGAGTAGAAGCAAGCATCAAAACCATACTCAAATATGACACAGATGTTCAAATCATCAGACAGGGTGAAGTAATTATGATTAATATATTAAGGATGCTAATGGAAAAAGTAGATTATATGCAAGAACAGATGGGTAATGTAAGTAGAGACAGGGAAACTCCAGGAAAGAATCAAAATGAAATGCTAGAAATCAAAAGCACTGTAGCAGAAATGTAGAATACCTTTTATGGGCTCATCAGTAGACTAAATACAGTCAATGAAATAATCAGTAAGCTTAAAAACAGGTCAACGAAAAAATGATATAAACTGAAACAGAGATAAAAGAATGAAAAAATAGAACAGAATATCCAAGAACTGTGAGACAATTTCAAAAAGTATATATAATTATATATATAATATATATATTATATATATAATTATAAAAAGTATATATAATTATAGATAATATAAATATATAATTATATATATAATTAGAATACCAGAAGAAAAAGAAAACAGAGTAGAAAAAATATTTGAAGTAATAATTATCAAGAATTTTCTAAAAATAATGCCAGTCACATAATTCAGATATTCAGGAAGCCTCGAGAACACCATACCTGAAGCCCAACCAACATATCCCTAGGCATAGCATATTAAAAACTACAGAAAACCCAAGTCAAATAGAAAATGCTGAAAGAAGCCAGAGGGTAAAAAAATATCTCACATACCCAGATACAAGGTATGATTGACAGTGGTCATCAGAAGCCTGTAAACAAAAAGAGAGTGGAGGGAAATATTTAAAGTGTTGAAAGAAAGAAAGCTACCAGTCTAGAATTCTATATTCAATGAAATTATCTTTCAATAGTGAAGGAGAAATAAAGACTGTTTCAGGCAAAAAAGACATAATAGACAAGAAGACATAATAATCCTAAGCCTGTATGCAACTAACAAGCATGTCAAAATACACGAGGCAAAACTGATAGAACTGAAAGGTGAATAAGACAAATGCATTATTAGAGTTGGAGGCTTCAACATCCTGCTTTCTGTAACTGATAGATCAAGTAGGCAGAAAATCAGAAAGGATATAGTTGTCCTGAATAGCATTATCAATAAACTTGATTAATTGGCATTTATAGAATCTTCCATCCAACACCTGCATGATACATATTCTTCTCAAGTTCACATAGAACATTCAGAGACAGACCACATTCTGTGCCATAAAAAACACTTTAGCACATTAAGAAGAATAGAAATAATAAAAAGTATGTTCTTAAACCACAATGAAAATGAAACTAGAAATCAATAATAGAAAGATAGCAGAAAAATCCCAAAATATTGGGAGATTAATATACTTCTGAACATATGGCTCAAGAAGACAAGAAAAATTTAAAAATATTTTGAAGTAAATGAAAATTAGAATGCAAGTAAGCAAACTGTGTGAGATGCCACAAAAGCAGTGCTTAGAGAGGAAATTTATAGCCTTAAATGCATATATTTGAAAAGAAGGTCTAAGGTCTACAATAACCTACACTTTCATCTTAGTAAACTAGTGAAAGAAGAGCAGTTTAAGCCTGCAGCAAGCAGAAGAAAAGAAATAATAAATATTAGGGCAGAAATCAATAAAATCGAAAACAATTGAGAAAATCAACAAACCAAAAAACTTGTTTTTTTGAAAAAAGATGAATATATGACATGCATTTATTCATTCATTTAAAACATATTCAAATAAGAAAATTACACATTTTAGGGAGGAACTTAACACTATACAGATGGTCAAAACATTGAAAGCAATTCCAGTCTTTTGAATATTATATGGATGGAAATGTATCATGAGGAGTTTATGATTAGATTTCTATATACCTCTCTCCATCTCCATTCTGAATCCTTTATAATGTAAATATAAAACTATTGTAAATTATAAAATGGTAACTTTTCTGGCTGGCAGAGTCAAATATCAACATTAATAAAATTAACTTGCTTTATTTTTTTCCTTCACATTAACACGTGTGAAATAAGGCACAGAAAGCTGTGCTATTCTGTTACACTAGGATATTGGGTTTTAGACTGTTTGTAAGCCAAGATGGCTAAGCTGCAGCCAATGGTTTTGTACAAAAGATGTTTCTTTTCTTTTCTCATATTGTCCCTGAAACGTTATGAATGGGCAGAATGACAAGCCTACTAATGGATCTTTTCAAAATTTATGCCCTTCTTTTTCAATTTCCTATCTAAGAATATGTTGATGTGAAAAGGCAGGGTAAGAGGGCAGGAGAATGGGCTGGAGAAGAGTCATTCAAAAACTCTGTGTCCTTACACCGAGGCAGTATGCCTAACAAATCCTAGATACGCAACATACACGAATCTTAATGCTTCACAGGCCAGACTAGAAAATTGACGGTCAATGAATTTATTATTGGTGGCAGTCTCCTACTACTGATTACATTATTTGTCCAAATGGTCATCAGATACTGTCAACTCTACCTCTTTCACATTGTTTAGATTTGTCCCATAATTTTCATCTAGTCCTCAACAACTTTAGTCTAGGTGCACATCGTCAGTTATCCGCATTATTGCAATAACCCTCCACTGTCCACCTCTCTCAACATTCCTTCTCAATCTTCTCATGTACTCTGTGTTCCTAGCTTGTGATAGTTAGTTTTATGTGTCAACTGGCTAGGTAAGAGTACCTAGTTATTCAATAAAACATTATTCTAGGTGTTCCTATGAACTATTCTGCTGATGTAGTTAATATATTCAATCAGTTGACTTTCAGTAAGGGATATTACCCTAAAAAATACGGTGGGCTTCATCCAATCAGTTGAAAGGCCTTAAGGGCAAAAACTGAGGTTTCCAAGAGAAGAAATTCTGCTTCAAGACTGCAGCATTAACTCCTATTTGACTTTCCAGCCAGCCTGCTTGCAATACATATTTCAGACTTGCCAGTCCCCATAATCAGATGGGGCTAAATAAGTGTTAGCTGCTCTTATTACTGCCATCACTGTTATGGCTATCATGAATGCAGAGGATTTCCTGGATTATAAAGTGTACATTTTGTAAAATCATATCAGAGAGCCAAGGGCAAAAACTACTTGTTGGATGCTTTGGGCCTAGAATAAAGGTGACAAGCTGTCAGACAGAAAAGTGAATGTGTGAGCCAGAAAAGTCAGAGAAGAGCTTCTTTTAGACACTTCAGACATGAAGTTGATTAATTGAGAAAGGAAAGTAAAATTTACGCAGACAGACCAATTCAGTCCATTGGTCTCAAGAGACACATTTAGATTTCAGTCAGAGATGTGTTGTGCCAAATTATTCCATCTTTAGAACCTCACCCAGCTATGTCTATTATCTTACTAACCAGGAATTAAGGGCTGGATCAGCTAGCTTCTCTAAAGAAACACATGCCAAGCACAGGGGATATCTTAGACTAATCCCACTTCTGATTCAAACGAACTTTGAAAAAAGGAATAACAAGCTCCTGTGAAAAGTCATGGTTTCAGCTTTTGAAAATCAGTTACTACATTCCAGGAGGGTGAAGTGACAGTGGAGGGAATCATGAACCATGCCTCCACCCCGCTGAACAAAGCCCAAAGGAGTTACCAATGGGATCAGAACATATACGACTCAGAATTACACGTGGTTTTCAACTGAATTTATTACTTTTAATTTACCAGTGCTATTGTCAATGAAACAAACAACCCCCCCGACTGATATTAATTTGTTGCACAATATGCCACCATGGCCAGTTAATCTTTGCTGAATATTTCCCAAAACTATGAACATATTAGAATGATTGTGAAAAGATGATCTTTTGATTCCTTTATTTCTGCCAACCAGTAGGTTAAAACAAGACAAAAAAATTACATAGGGATTCCAAAGACAGTGTAATGACCTGTTTTTATTCATGAAACAGCAGCAACTCTTCCATTTACCTCTCTGTCCATTCCCACTCCTTCCTGGTATAGTTCAGTAACTCTCACAGTGTACCTGTACATTCCTTAAAGTTAAATGAAAAATTTTTAACTTCACAAGCCATACAGAAATATATTTAGATTGTATTTCAGATAAGGCTAGAATCCCCTTTGAAACACCCCTCAGTGTCAATTCCAGCCCCACATACCCCAGAGATAACCAATCTTAATAGTTTATATGTAACCTTTCTACAAATTTATTTAGGTAACAATGGAAAATATTTGGTATTTTTTGTTTATATTATTTGCTTTATAACATATGTACAATTCTGCAACTTGCTTTTTATTAAGCTATAAACAATTCTAGCATACACACCTTCATGTATAGAGGTTAAAAGATTAGTAGAAATAATCCTGTGCAAGCGTCGGGTTCTAGGCCTGCCCTATCAAATAACAGCCATGAAATTTTGACTCTGTCACTAATCTCACTATCCTAATTTTTAAATAATCTTCCTCATTTCTGTCTTTCACAGGGTATATGTGAAAACTAAATGAAGTAATCTCCGTGTGTGCTTTGAAAGCTGTACTGTTTAATATATACATAAAATATTATTCTTAAATATTATCTAGAAAATAATCAAGTAGTGCTATTCTAATAGCATATACTATAAGTATTTAACTTAAAACTTTAACTAAGAGGTGTCACAATAATATTTCTATATTGAAATTTTTAGCTACTAGCATAGTTATCCCTAAATGTGAATGCTTCCTTGGAAACATTGACATATTATGTCAACAAAGGATTAATCATGAGAAAATATATTTACATGCAAATTCAAGTTATTAAATTGATTGTTTACAAATCAAATTCCATTTTTACATCCATGAGCTTCTATGCTCAATCCTAGAGTAAATGAACCACAGCCCAAGTGCATGAAAACAATGAGAATGACTAAATCAGAAGAGGTTATAAAACTATGACATTTAAAAATATTTAAAAATTCACCCCAAATCTCTTACATGTGATGTTCAAAAGAATTATTTTGGTAAAAATAACTTTATGAATGATTTCAGTTTTAATTACAATTCTTTTAAGAAAAATGTTTTCTATGAGATACACATCTGATTTACATTTTAAGTAAATTAAAACATTAGGATTCTTAGAGAAAATGGTTAAAAACATTCTTAGTCACTGAGTTAAGGCACAATATCGTGTGGTTGGTTATAGATCTGATATGTTATTGGGCATATTGATTTCACTTTTTACCAGAATAATTACATGTCAAATGAAAAGAGTGCTCTACAAAGTCCCTCTTTTCTAAGTTTTTTCATGAATAGAATCATCAATAACAAACTATATCAACTTCACCTTAAAAATCTCTATGTATTTTATGTATTTGATTACCTTTCATCATGAATTATTCACTTTTTTTTTTTTTGCTCTGGGTTGGTAGAAGGCTTTTGGGAAGTGACTTATGTTTATGAATCTTCTCAATTTCCTTTATTTGAAACACATTACCTCATACTATTTCTTCAGACTCTCCAAGCTTGACTGGATACCCAGTTTTCACTTCTCAACATTAAAATGAGAAGGAACCATGGGAAAGTCCTGACATACATACATACATAGAAAATATTACACAAAGCCATTACTTTGGGGGTTAGATCAATGTGATCATAGTAAGATAACTCGGAGATGAGTTAAGACCCTGAAATACAAGACAGAGTGCTTCACAAGTACATTCATGTCTGAGAAGGAAGGTGGGGCACATGGAACATGTACTTAATGTCTTCCTTGTAGATGCCAAGAGAGAATGAAAACAGTAAGAATATTTGGAGTCAGTTTAGTTCAATTCCAAATTATAAATTTGACTAAACATACACATTTAATGAATTAGTGGAATAAAGTCAATTATAAAACTCCGATTGTGTAAATCAGAACAATTAGTTATATGACAGCTTTTGGACCTGTTTTAATGTCCTAGTTTGTGACAAATTTTTTTAAACAGAGAAATTTGGATCACTGGCACCTCAAAAATACTGATTTTCACTCATAGGAAAAAGTAGTAACACAATGTTAATGCTCCAACTAGGTAGGTAGATATAAATGGAAGAAATGAGAATTATGAATATCCATTTTCTAAATTAGGTGGATAGCAGAAAAAGCAATGGAATCAGAAGACCACAAGGTCCAAGCTCTAGCTTCAACAAAGTGAAACATTTTGGACATAGTTTCTTCAAATGTAAAATGAGGGTGTTGAACTGTATCTCCAACATTCTTTATAACCTATGATACTTAGGGGGAAAATTTCATAACTACAGCAGCTTTACAAACCTATTATTTGAGTGCCAAAAATGGTAAGCTGGAAAATTTTCAGTGGCTTGTGGCCTATTTGTTGTCAATTCCTTTTTTTTTTTTTGCAACATCTTTTTTTTTTTTGCAACATCTTTTTTTTTTTTTTTTTTTTTTGGTCTGGTTATAGAAGTACCATGTTCGCTGTAGACAATATGGAAAACACAGACAAATCCAAGCAAAAACCAAAAAAAAAAAAAAAAAAAAAAAAAGTCACTACCCAAAGATTACCTGAGCTGCTAACATACATGTTTCCAAATATATATTGTTGTATAAGTTACTAGAATTTATAGAGTCCAAGGGTTTTCAAATTTGTATTTTTATGATCAGATTTTTTTTTCTAAACAAAGTCTCACATGGAACCTTAATGTATAAACACATAAAACTGAAACTACTCTGATTGAAGTAGTGATGAAGAGCCTGGGGCTTTTCTTACATGGTTGTCAACATACACCTATGGAATCCTATACTTTAAGAAGTACTGTCTTAAAACTAATGACTTAACATATTTTCTAATGCTGGACATTTAAATTGCTTCTTCTTTTTTGCTATTATAAATATCATTCAGTTCTTTGTGTACATTCATGGTTATTTTCCTTGGACCAATTCTTGCAGGTGAAACTTCTAGGCCAAATGGTTTTAAGGCACTCATTGTCATGCCAAGCAACTTTGACATTGTCTCTCCCCAAACCATTTGCCACAGGAGTCATCCATTTTCCATTCTGTTATTTAATGGTAACTAACCCCAATTGTAGCATTCGAATCAGAATCTATTTCTGACATATTTCTTCATCTTTTCTTTCTCTTACTTATGATGCCAAATAGGTTAGTATTAAGGCTAAATAAATGTCCTCCTTGAAGCATCAATACTTCCTTCCTGTTAAATGCCATTGGGTGCCTACTGGATGAGCCTTTTGTTGTCCTTGGACAATGATCTGTCAAGCAGTCAGCTTCTATAAGAAGGTGGCTAATCAAAAGCAGATAGTGCCCTTTGGGGGGAATACCTTTGTTACTTGGCACTTTTAGTGAGACAGAAATGAAAAGGGCAGAAGAGAATTCCAGGCAAGGGTAATCAGACAACATTGGAGGAACTTGGCACAGTTCAGTGATATAAATGATGAACATAAAAAAGTGGTTAGAGATGGGGCCAGAGGCAAATGCAAATTGCCCACAAGTTACATAAGGGGGTAAAACTTTGTGGGTGGAAACTGTAGTAAATGTAAGAGTGAATGTCCATTCTAAAGAGAACAGTCAGTATAGCCAATTGCCACCATGTGAGGGAATATCTTCTAGTTTCCAAAGCCATGAAAGGTTTCAATTTTTAAATTAATGATGGTACAAAATTAAAAAAAAGCAAAAAAACAAAAAAAACAACCACCAGTGCAAACTCGACCAAACACATATGTGAGCTGCATTTTGCTAACAGCCTGTCTCACTTTACAATCTTAGGACTAGGGAGTTAGGGAAAGCGCAGCTCATGAAAGCCTGTGTATACTAAACTCAGGGGTTTGAACTTTATCTTGAGAACCGTAGGGACTCATTAAAAAGACTTGACACTGATTAACATCTTAGAAGGATCACTCTGGCAGCTGTATTGGAGTCAAGTCTGAAAGGGAGCTATGTAAGAAGGGCTTAAATCAAAGCAGTGAAGGAGGCATGGAAAGAAGAAGACAGAGTTGAAAGAGGTTAAAAAGTCATATGGTTTACGAAATTACACAGTTGAAACCTGAACCCAGGTCTCCTACCTTATATTGCTTGATATTCTTATAACTAACTATACCAATATTGCAAGATGTCTTTTGAGTGTAATGCTATTTATTTTGCAAGTCATAAGATACAGGGGATGTTCTTCACAAACATTAGCTTGAAATACCAGGATTTTTTCCTATAGCTATCATGTAGTGTAGGTAAACCTTGCACTAAAAGAAACTCCAGGAAAGAGGATATATAGAGAAATCCTGATGAGATACACAGTGGGCATATACATTGACCATGAATAAAGTCCCTCATACTTCATTTGGCTTTCTATGCCAGTTTGCAACTAAACAACAGATAAGCAGATTGATATGGTTTGAATGATGGTGACCCTCTAAAATTCATGTTGAAGCTTAATCCCCAATGAGGTGATATTAAGAAGTGGGGCCTTTTGGGAGAAGTAATTAAGTCATGACGGCTCTGCCCTTATGAATGGATTCGTGTCTTATAAAAGGGCTGGAGAGGAGTCTATCATGGCAGCTTGGACTGGTCAGACAGCCTTGAGAAGGGTGGCCTTGGGATGCCATCTGAAGTCGGCTACAGTGGTCAGAGTGTGGGCTCCAGTGCAGGGGCCTGGGCAGAATGTCAGATATTTAGCTTCCTGTGGTATACTGATGAGCAGAACTCTTCTACTGCATACCTCAGTTTTGCCTAAGGAGACATGTGCAAGAACTTTCTTCAAAATCGCGGCACCATTAATAAACAAAAGGAAAGAATATTCAGAAAGAACAATTATAAGACATTCAGGAAACATGCAGGGAGTGCATGATGTAGTATCAGGAATAGAGGATTACAAGCATTTCATTCCTTGGTGTAAAATATCAGATGTAGTATCAGAGATCTGCGTATTGCAAAACACAATTAGAAATTGGGTTTCCACCTGTGTTGGGGCAGTACACATCAGTAGTAACCTTGGTGAAATCTCATTTCGGAAAGGCATCCTGTACTGATGGGAAACTTCTCAATCATTTGGAGACTGGTGTTTTAGCCCAGATCTTCCAGGCTACTAAAAAATGTGTACCTCTAATTTTTCAATTTCTTTTGAATTTCAATCTCTTCTACACTCTCAGTTTGCCACATTGCTTTTCGATGAAGTTGTAAAGCAGATGGTAGCTGCCTTTGAAAGAAGAGCATGTAAGCTGTATGATCCAGAAACAAATATACCTCAGGAGTTAATGCTTCATGAAGTTCATCATGCATAAATGGGAAAAAACAACTGGTGTCACTGACTTTTAACTTTAGTTTGTTCATTTTAGCAAGCATTTTTATGTTTTCAGAAGTCAGAAAGCATTTGTTAAACCCAGCTTTGGTTATAAACTTGCACCACTGAAAACTTGCACACAGACTATAGATTCACTTATGCAGACATTATCATGTTCTGCATTTACAATAATGGGATGCCATCACTATTGCTAGAATACTGACATCATTCTTCTGAGCAGAAATTGAAACTGTAAATTTAAATCTTTTAATTATCACCTTACCTGAAAGAGGTTAATTAAGATATTCACACAGTATGTATTAAAGCAACCATATCACACTTAAGTTATTAAATTCAGACTATTTGTAACTTATTGTGATAGGGCCCGCCATATGGCTTAGGGTATTTGAGTAATCATCATATATTTAAAGTAAAAACTTTGACTTAAAAACAGTGTTAATGAAGGTTCTCTGGCACTTTTGATATTTTAAAAATTGTTTTGTGAGTAGTAGATAATTCAGTGCCACAGTGTGGTTAGCCCCCAGATAAACAGTGAATTTTTTTTAAGTTTAATTTTAGTATTTCTGGTGATTGATTCAGAGCTTTAAGCTACATTTCTAGTAGTTTGCCACTTCTCCTACGTATTCTGGCTGCTCTGTCAATATGCTAATTGTGTGTCAAATTTTGTCTACAACAGCAGGCAACAGATGAAGATAAGTTAATTGGTATGTATCCAGCACTACGCATCCCTATTTTTCAATTTATTGTGTGTATTCACTTTCAATAATGTGTTTCAAACTGATATACATATAAAATATACATACTATATATAATATATAAAACATATATACTATATAATATATAGCATATATAAAATATATACTAAATATAATATATATACAAATATAAAATATATAATATATAAAATATATATTATATATAATACACATATATCTTTTTTTTTTTTTTAAGAGACGGAGTTTTGCTCGGCTGCCTAGGCGGAGTGGAGTGGCGTGATCTTGGCTCACTGCAACCTCTGCCTCCCAGGTTCAAGCAATTCTCCTGCCTCAGCCTCCCAAGTAGCTGGGATTACAGGCACATGCCACCATGCCCAGCTGATTTCTTTTGTATTTTAGTAGAGACAGGGTTTCACCATGTTGCCCAGGCTGGTCTCAAACTCCTGAGCTCAGGTAATCCACCTGCCTCAGCCTCCTGAAGTGCTAGGATTACAGGCATGAGCCACCACAACTGGCCTCAAACTGATTGTTTTTAAAAAACAACACAAGGACTTAAGTAGTAACTTAATAATGTTAACTTATTTATTTTTTGTACAGTTAAAAAAGGGGCTGGAGAAAATTAGTTTAGGCCCTTTTTTGCGCTGCTGCCTTCCATCATGGGAAGACATAGCATTTGTCCTTTTTAACTTTGTGAGGATGCAGCAAGAAAGCCCTCATGAGACACAATGCCAGAACCTTGATCTTAGACTTTTCAGCCTTCAGAACTATGAGAAGTAAATTTCTATTTATCTATAAATGACCCAGACTATGGTGTTTTATTATTGCAGTAAAAATGGACTAAGACAGATATCACTACTTAATGATATCTGTCTTATTTTATCACTTTTTGATATATTGATATGTTTAGATATATCAATTTTGATATATCTAATATCAAAATAAAAGATATATCACTTTTCATAAATATTGATATATTTAGTAAAGAAAAGTCTTTCTTACTATATTTCTACCTCAAAAATTCTATGACTAAAATTAATTTATGTTTCCAGACCATCTGCATTGTGGTTAATCTCTGCATATTTAGTGGGAGTGAAGACTACTGCTTCAATTTGGTTAATACATTTTTTTAGTTCAATAATTAACTGAGCCAGACAACAAGTCAAATGGAAAGTGAAGTCATTAGGTGGGGTGAAGTGATGTGAAACCTCTGAGTGTTTTCTCTCTTAACCTCTGGATGGGAGCTTGACTCCATTTGTCTGGTAAATTGATGAGCTTATAAAAGAGCATTTGTTGAACAGCTCTGTAAATAATAAAATCTACTCCTACTACCTGCTTGAAAATGATGTATTTTTCTTTATTAAACAAAATATTAAATGCTTTATTAAACAAGATATTGTTTTCTTTATTAAACATGATATTAAATGAAAATGCTGTATTTTTATTAAACAAGATATTAAATTATTTTTGCAAAAACATCAAAAAATGTATAGCTATCCTAAAGTTTCTGTACTAGACAATCACACTGGTACAGACAGAAAAAAAAAAATTCCCAGATTATAACATTTAGAGATGTGTTACATACTTATAAATTTGTAACAAGGTAGCTAAACAACGATTCTGACTATACTGCTTACAGTGAAGGTGTCAATATTCACTTCATGGTAATGATTTTAAACTTTCAACCAATGTTGTCTTATGGTTTCTTATTTTTAAATGGACACAGGAGTATGATGGTGCTAAAAATATGCTATAGTTCTAACTATCAGTTGGAATAGGTCAGGTTATATACAGTAACTAATACCCCAACATCTCAGTGGATTGAAATGACAAAGCTTTAATTTTTCATTCTGTTGTATGTCCATCGTGGGCGGCCTGAGGGCTCCACTCCGTGCTGTCTCTTTACTCCAGGATCCAGGATGACAGGGCAGCCACCAACTTTGCCAGTTGCTATGGCAGAAGAAAGTTCTCTGGCTCAGAAGTCACACATGTCACTTTTAATCAAAACTTGCTGGCAAGAACTAATATAGTCTTACTCAATGATAGCTGTGAACTGCAATTTCATCATGTGCCCAGAAGGCAGAGAGCTGGAAATATTTGGTGAACAGAACTAATGACTATCACAGTTACCCAAATAATTGCTCTATTATGGTTTCACATATCTTTGTTTTCTCTGCCTGACTAAACTATGAAATCAGAATCTACAACTTGAAAGGCTCCCAACAAATTCTTTTGATTCACTGATTCTACATAGATAGATGAGTTCAATATAAAGTGTGATTTAAGTAAATTAATTATGTCCTCTTAGAACTTTCCTCTAATACTAAATATATAGATGCTCCTTCACTTATGATGGGTTACATCCTAATAAAACCATCACAAATTGAAAATGTTCTAAGTAAAAAATTATAACAAGATTCTATTATAAGCAACAAATTCTAACAAGATTCTGTTATAAGCAATAGAAAACACACAAAGACACTAGGTTGGGTATATTAAATAGGAAATGGTAACTTATAAAGAAAAGGAATTTCTTTATTAAAGTTCTGGATCCTGGGAAGTCTAAGGTTGAGGGGCCACATCTGGAGAGACCATTCTTATGGGTGAAGCCTCTGTAGAATCCTGAGATTGTTCAGGGCACCACATGGCAAGGGGGCAGAGCATGCCAGCTCAGATTTCTCTTCTTCTTCTTATAAAGCCATCAGCCTCATTCCCATGATAACCCATTAATGCATTAATCCATGAATGATGAATCCATTAATAAATGAATGGATTAATCCCTTCATGAAGGTAAAGCCCTCACAACCCAATCACCTCTTAAAGGTCCCACCTCTCAATACTGACACATTTGGGATTAAATGTTATCGTGGATTTTGGAAGAAACAAGTATTGAAACCATATCATCTACCAAACATCATGGCTTAGCCTAACCTATCTTAGACATGCTCAGAGCACTTTCAGTACAGTATTCAATAAAATACATGAGTTATTCAACACTTCATTATTAAAATAGGCTCTGTGTTAGATGATTTGGCTCAGCATCTTGAGAAAGTATTGTACCACATATCGCCAGTCCAGGAAAAGACCAAAATTCAAATTCAAGGTAGAGTTTCTACTGAATGTATATTGCTTTTGCACCATCATAAAGTCAAAAAATCCTAAGTCAAGCCATTGTAAATCAGGGACTGTCTGTATTTAAATCCAGTTCTGGGATCATACTAAAATTGAGTTAAGAGACCAGGAAGGAATCACCTGGGTATCAAATCCAGGTATAATCAACAAAATAGTTATTCAAAGACCAACTGTATTCATTTTTCCACAAATGCTACGATGCATTAAAGAATCATGCATGTAAATCTGACACCACAATAATCCCTTTCTTTACTTTCATTGTATTTGCTGTGTAAATCTACACATTAGGAACCATCCACACATTGTTGAAGAAAAACAGCCACTTATGCTGTCTGTGCTCACTTTAAAATCACGTTCATAAATCCAAAATGTCTAGGACTCTCCAATCTTTATCTCCATACCTCACTTATCGCAGGAATTCTAGATTCATATATATCTTGATATCTCTGCTGTGATGTCTGTTAAATTTCTAAAACCTAACCTAGCCAAAACAGAACCATCTATTTTTACGAACTGCAAAGCTGTTTCTTTCTCAGTTCTTCCCATGTCTGAAAGCTGCGCCATTTACCCAGTTTGTCAAGCTAAAACATAGGAATCCTTCTGATTCCTCTCTCTCCCTTATTCTAAACCAAACCTACTAGCAAGTCTTGGGAACTTTACTGCTAAAACATATACATGATCTAAGAATTCTTCACTAGGTCCTCTATTAGCCTACTCTAAGACTGACTTCCACTTGGACTACTGTTAAAACCTCCTAACTGATCTGTCTGTGATCACAAGCTCCCTACATCCAAATCCATTTGCCACACAGTGATAACTCCCTACTTCCAAATCCATTTTACACATACTTTTAATAGCAATCTTTTAAAAACAAACATCAGTCAATGTCATTGCCCTTAAAATTTACCCTTATACTTTGAATAAAATTTAAAGACCATTGACCCTTGAGGCTTATTTCATTGATACATACATCGCATACCACTCCCTCTCATTTCCACTACATATTTCTACTCCTTCAATACAATGGATTTGCTCGCCCAAGGGCCTTTGCATTACCTTTCTTTCAATCTTTGCAGGAAGTCTGCTTGTCATTTAGGCTCAGCTGAAATGCCAATGTCCTGACCATTCTATATAAAAAAGAACCACCTCATCACTATCTTTTGCATCACCTTAATTATCTGCATATTTCTTTATTATTTTACAGTGTGTCCATGTTTATTTATTCTTTTTCACTTGTATCACACGACTAAAACATCATCTCAGCTGTTTTGCTCACCACCATGTATTCTTTCTTCTGTGCCTAAGTCACTGTCTGGCTCACATTAGGTACTCAGCAAATATTTGTTGAAAAGATGCTTATGATTTCAAAATACACAAAGTACATGGCATGAGCAGGGAAGGTAAAAAAGTTACATAACACAACACTTGATACTTTGTAATTATTCTGGAATTTCAGACTATAAAAATCATCAGATTATAAATTATCAAACATAACAAAGACAAATGCTTTTGTAGTGTAATTTTTCCACAAGTAATTAACCTGACTTGGAAGACATTTACATTCAAACCTAGACAGTTCAGTACTGGAAAGAGAAAACAAAATGAACAAGAACAAGAGTTGAGGCATTTACCAATATTGAACATTTATCATGTGCCTGGCATAATATAATTGTCATCTGTTTAATTTTAACGAGGTAGGTATTGTTATTCCCATTTTATAAATTATAATATTGAGACGTAGACTCATTAAGTAGCTTGCTCACATAGTGGTGAGTCCTGACACAGGAGCAGCAGCATCTACAACTAGAAAAGCAGTGATAACTCAGGAATAAAAGGTGTAATGGCCACATGGAACAACAGAAAAAAAAGAGCCCATATAACCAAGACGATCCTAAGCAAAAAGAACAAGGCTGGAGGCATCACGCTACCTGACTGCTAACTATACTACAAGGCTACAGTAACCAAAACAGCATGGTACTGGCACCAAAAGAGATACATAGACCAATGGAACAGAACAGAGGCCTCAGAAATAACATCACACATCTACAACCATGTGATCTGTGACAAATTTAACAAAAACAAGCAAGGGGGAAAGCATGCCCTATTTAATAAATGGAGCTGGGAAAACTGGATAGCCATATGCAGAAAACTGAAACTGGACCCCTTCCTTACACCTTATACCAAAATCAACTCAAGATGGATTAAAAGACTTAAACGTCAAACCTAAAACTATAAAAACTCTAGAAGAAAATCTAGGCAATACCATTCAGGACGTAGGCAAAGACTTTATGACTAAAATACCAAAAGCAATTGCAACAAAAGCCAAAATTAACAAATGGGATCTAATTAAACTAAAGAGCTTCTGGACAGCAAAATAAACTATCATCAGAGTGAACAGGCAACCCACAGAATGGGAGAAAATTTTTGCAATCTATCCATTTGACAAAGGTCTAATATCCAGAATCTGAAAGGAACTTAAACAAATTTACAAGAAAAAAACAACTCCATCAAAAAGTAGGCAAAGGATATGAACAGACACTTCTCAAAACAAGACATTTATGTGGCCAACAAACATAGGAAAAAAAGCGCATCATCATCAGAGAAATACAAATCAAAACCACAATGAGATACCATCTCACGCCAGTAAGCATGGTGATCATTAAAAAGACAGGAAACAACAGATGTTGGAGAGTATGTGGAGGAATAGGAATGCTTTTACACTGTTGGTGGGAGTGTAAATTAGTTCAAACATTGTGGAAGACAGTGTGGTGATTCCTCAAGGATCTAGAACCAGAAATACCATTTGACCTAGCAATACCATTACTGGGTATATACCCAAAGGATTATAAATCATTCTACTATAAAGACACATGCACATGTACATTTATTGCAACTCTATTTACAATAGCAAAGACTTGGAACCAACCCAAATGCCCATCAATGATAGAATGGATACAGAAAATGTGGCACATATACACCATGGAATACTATGCAGCCACAAAAAAAGAAGGAGTTAATGTCCTTTGCAGGGACATGGATGAAGCTGGAAACCATCATTTTCAGCAAACTAACACAAGAACAAAAAACCAAACACTGCATGTTCTGACTCATAAGTGGGAGTTAAGCAATGAGAACACATAAAAACTGGGAGGGGAACATCACATACCACAGCCTGTTGGGGGGTGGGGGGAAAGAGAAGGGAGAGCATTAGGACAAATACCTAATGCATATGGAGCGTAACACCTAGATGACAGCTTGATGAGTGTGACAAACCACCATGGCACATGTATACCGATGTACCAAACCTGCATGCTCTGAACATGTACCCCAGAACTTAAAGTATAATACATAATAATTTTAAAAAAAGGTGTAACAACAAGGGAACACCCCACACTAACAGAAGTGTAGTAGCCCATTATTTTCTGTAAAGAGCACACCATGTCTGAGATATAAACAGGATTTGGGGGGGGGGGGCATGAGTTTAATGGAACACTGGAAAATTATATGCATTAAGTGAAAAGCAAATCCAACTAAGAGACTGATGTGTGACAACAATATTATACACAAGAATGTTACAAACTTAGGCTCTTTTAGCTTGCAGAAGAAAAAACACAGAGTATAAAATGGTCTTCAAGTTAAATAGAATTATATCTAATTTAGTGATAGAGTTCTAATTGTAGGTCTTAATGTGAAAATCAAATTATCCTGAAAAATTCCTTAGGAAAATACTAATGTCCAGCATGTTATACAAATTTCAATTGGTCCAGCACCCCAGGATCAACAGGTTTCCTCCTATTTTGGGATTTATGGCTATTTGTTTTCCATGAAGCAGTAGAAAATGTTACATGGTTGCCTTGTGTTTAGTTGCATGTACAGGTTTATCTTTAAATGTAGTGCTCACATAATAGAAAGATAGCGGAAATTCAAACAGCTAGGGAAAGGAGATATATGTTTCCCATTTCATTTCTACTCCTGGGCATATGCTGGACTAGAATGCCCAGCACTATTTAAATTGTTCCCTTTCCTCTCTCTCTTCCCTCCCCCTTTTTTATGTAGGAGAGGGGAACAGAGAGAATATGATACATTTGTACACATTTTATGTACTCAACATGACTCTATTTTATATGAGTGACTTTAATGTAGATTTATCTGATATAATACAGAAGGCAAAACTGTGATGAAAGAGTAGACATTACCAGGTAAAATGGGCTTTCATTTAAAGTAATATGCCTTTTTGTCCCACAAAGCACTTATGTAATGGTTATGTGCCATATATTATTATTTTGGATTAGATAATAAATACATTCCATTCCAATATTTTTTGTGAAACAAGTAGACAAAACAAAACAAAACAAAAACAATGACTTTATTCTATTTTAGATTGACATTATTTCATTTATTGCTTGTAATTCAAATAGGAGTATAATTAGTAATAAATTTAGGATTCTTAGAGTATATAATAATCTATGATATTCCAAACATTCAGAATGAGTTACTGAATTCAATTCCCTATCATTGTAAATTATTTGAAATGTAGGACAGGATTACAATAATTTTCAAATTTCAAAAGATGCCAAAAGGCAGTAAGCAATTAAGTAAAATAATATAAATATCAGGAGAAATAAGAATTTTCAAAATTTCAGGTAACTTTAACCAGCAGAAAATTTCAATCAGGTTCACGGTGACTGTGAAAGACAATCCAGGAATGCATTTCAGTTAGTAGGTGATTAAATGGGCTAAATAAAACCCCCTCTGTCTTTGAATATATGGCAAAACCGTCTTTACAAAAACACAAAAATTAGCTGGGCATGGTGGCAGGCACCTGTAGTCCCAGCTACTCAGGAGGCTGAGGCAGGAGAATCGCTTGAACTCAGGAGGCAGAGATTGCAGTGAGCCGAGATCTTGCCATTGCACTCCAGCCTGGGCAACAGAGTGAGAATCTGTCTCAAACATACATATATATATATATTTTTTTTTTCTTTTTTTTTTCTCCCAAAGAAATGAATAAACCACACAATTTGTTTCAGGATGATGCAGGGGGAAGATCATTCAGAGTACATAACCTATGGTAATGAGTTAAGACTAAGTACAATGGGAACGCACTGGAATACTCTAGGAAACGGATGGCAAGTCTGGAGACATAGGGAAAAGTATAAAGATATAATCCAATTTGTGTTTTCAGAAGTTCACTATGTGGAAAACAGTCTAGAGGTCAGAGAAGTAGAAATGGGGAAAAAAGGGAGTAGGTTACAGTCATGCATGCAAAAGGATCATAGCTTAGACTAGGTTAGTGGCAGCAGAAATAGAAAACATGAGATTAAATTCTAAGATATTTTAGAAGCATAAAGTATGAGACTGACAAATGAAGTAGAGCTAGGGGTGAGAGAAAACAAGAAGCTAAAGATAACTCTTAAATTTCAGGCTTTAGTTGCTGTATAGCCCAGTGATCCCCAACCTCTGGTCCATGGCCTATTAGGAACCAGGCTGAATGGCAGTAGATGAGTGGTGGGTGAGTAAGTAAGCTTCATCTATATTTACAGCTGCCTCCCATCACTCACATTACCACCTGAGCTCCACCTCCTGTTAGATCAGCAGCAGCATTAGATTCTCATGGGAGCACAAACCCTATTGTGAACTGTGCATGTGAGGGATCTAGGTTGTGTTCTCCTTATGAGAATCTAATGCCTGATAATCTGTCACTGTCTCCCAGCACCCCCAAATGGGACCATCCAGTTAAAGGAAAATAAGCTCAGGACTCCCACTGATTCTACATTATGGTGAGTTGTATAATTACTTCATTATATATTACAATGTAATAAATAAAGAAATAAAGTGCACACTAAATGCAATGTGCTTGAATCATCCCCAAACCATCCCCCCACCCACCCCAGGTCCATGGAAAAATTGTCTTCCACAAAACCAGTCCCTGATGCCAAAAAGGTTGGGGACCTCTAGTACAGATGTAGTACCATTTTCCAAAAAGGGGAAGACTCTGCTGGGTTAGATCGACTTAATATTTTCTTTCCTGTATTATACAAAAGGTCCATTTGTTACTTCATTTACTTGGTAATTATTGAATATCTACTATGTGTTAGGTTATGCTAGTTTATAATATTTTATTTTTTGTAACTGTCTATTTTTACCGAATTCCCAATTTCAGGTTATTTTTTGAACTCTATCAAATGTAATATATTTTCTCACCTAGAGTTACTTATCTGTGCACCCATCCTTGGTTAATGAAAAACAGTAACAACTTTTTTCTTTGTTATTTGTGCCTCCCTCTAGTATTCATTTTAATTGGGCATTCTAGATGTACTTAGAACTATTACACCATGTGGCTTCATTATCATACTGTACACCAATTATTTATTGGTGTGTTTCTGAAATTACATCCTATCCTCCTTGAGGGAAAGCACCTGGTCTCTTTCGTTTGGTGCTATAGTCCCAGCATAGGACACAGTGCTTGGCACATAGTAGGTACATCATTACTATATTAAGGTGGAGATAAAAGGCAGAGGCCTATAACCATTGTCTAAGGATAATGTGTAATGCCAAATTTTCATTCCTATGACGGGTTTGTTTTCCTCTTCTGGAAGTTATTGGTGTATGTTCCTGACAGCTTAAATGGAAGACTCCAAAAATATACTTGAGACCTGACAGACCATCTTATTATTCAGTGAGAACACTGAGATCTTCATCTGCCTTATTTGCCCACATAGCAGTTGAGAACAGATAAAATGTTCTCCAACAGTTTCTATGTTTTATATGGTGCCATTTATTGCTTAACCCAAAATAAACCTCAATAAATAGAAAATTATCATTTTCATGATTTCCTTGAAATGGGATATATAGGTCCATTTGGTTTTATATTAATGTCTCATTACTTCATTGGTTTGCTAAATTGATTTGTTCAATTCATATCTTATTCTCTAAAGTTGGGAAATTTCTAGAACATCATATATCATGGTCCTAGGGAAAATACTCTTTAAAATCAGCACTATATCCATAACAGAATGTGTCAGTGAAAAAGTTGATTTTCTCTGTATTCCATAAGGAGAATATCATATATCCCCAAGTAAGAGAAACCCCATGCCTTCAGATCACAATCAAAACACATGTCCAGAGAAAATATTCCCTGTGGTTGGAGCAAACAAGAACCTCTATGACAAGGAAGGTTTTCAGAGGCTACAATACACCTTCCTGAGTAACCCTTCTTAGAGCACAATTTGAAGAAAGCTTGCTGATAAATTACTTATAGGTGCAATTAAGTTCAATAGTGAAATAAATGAAATGATGTAAAATGATATAATATTAACGCATCACAATCTATATATTTGAGTATATAAATACAGCAGCATGGAAAAGGGAGTTTTTCCAGTCTTTTGAGAAGTCAATCCCCATGACTTGTTTTGTTTATCCATCTTTTGTGGTAGGCTGATTTCTAAATTAAGAGAGATGATTTATTTGGTAAAGACCAAGTTTACCAAATAGCTTTCAATAACCGATGAGGCTTCCCAGATCTCTGGTAGTAAGAGGATAGCAACCTCGAATGTTTCTCAATTCATCCCTGCTGTTCCTTCCAATCACATTCACTATTACACTAATTACGGTCACTATTCTTCAGATAACTCTTCCTGGATTACTACTAGAGTATCCTCCTATCTTTACTGCCAATCCATAAACTTTCCTTCCATCCAATATACGGTTTCCAGGAAAATTTTTGTAAAGCACTGTTCATTATGCCACTATTTGACTCAAAACCTTTTAACAGTTCCCTGTAGCATTCATAAAAGAAGTCCAAATAAATAAGTTTAGCATCTAAGTCTCTTTGTGCTCTATGTTCTGCCTACTTTGCCAGCTTTATTCATATTTCTAAGCACCTAAATGATATAGGCACTGGTCCTCAATCTTTCAGACTCTTTCTCCATGCATTTGTTTTATACAAGCTGTTCCCCTGACAGGACAGTCCTTCTTTTTAGTAAGGGACTATTCCAGATTTCTCTAACAAAGAGAACAAAACAAAAACAAACCACCACCATGGCTTTGATCAAGCTAGACATTTCTTTTTCTCATGCAACAGTCCAGAGGTAGCTGGGTGGTCCATGGTGGGTATGCTGCCCTGCTCCCTGAGACTGTCCAGGGACCATGATTCCTCCTATCTTGCTTTCCCATCTCCTACCATGGTTTCCTTAAATGTTAAGATGGCTGAGAAGAAAGAAAGAGACATAGGAATGTATATCCAATCATTTTATGGGCAAGATCCCCAAATTGTCCATATCATTTCCATTTATATCTCATTAGCAATGGCTTTGCAACATGGCCACCCATCACTGCTAGTGAGGCTCGGAATTGTAGCCTCTAGGTTGGTAGGCATATGCACTGTTAAACTCTGTGGATAGAGCAGGTGGTGGAAAGGAGTTCTCTTACTAAAAGAAATAGGGGGATGCTGTGGATTGGGTTCAATTACAACTCTCTTTCTTTCAGTTTATGCCTTTAGAAATAACATTCATCTTCAAAGCCAAACTCAAATAACACCTCCTCAGGTGTTTACGCCTTTGGAAACAACATTCAACTCCAAAGCCAGACTCAAAGAACACTTCCTTCTGGTCAGTCTCCTCTGATTTTATCCTATCTCCTTATTCCATATACCTCCAAAAAGATTAGCAACTCTCCTTCCTCTGAAATTTCATAGCTTTCATACCTACTATGGAATTCGGCACAATCTAGACATATTACAGTTAGCCATATACATATTAAAGATAGTTTGTCAGAAAATGAAATGTGGCCCAAAAGCAAACAACATATGTGTGCTATTCATTACTCCTCCTTCATTGTTCTATTCATATACAAAGACAAAGACAGAGGCTGTATCAACTTCTTATTCTGTATTTCTAGAAGTGACTCCATACAAACATTCAATAATGGTGGTAATAATAACACTGCTTTATCTAATACACTGGTAATTTATCTTCATTTATTACAAAAATAACATTTTACAAAGTAACATATACATATTTGATCTAGAGATATAAGTTTTAGGAATTGTTTAGAAACAAGGTTATTGTAAAAGATTTTCAATTAAACAAAATATTATGTCCTAAAATTTTACTAAAAGTATTTTTGAATAATGATGTTTAAACAAAGCATGTTTGTGCTTTTGTCCTTTAGTAAAAATTTTCCAAAAACAAACAAAGTCCTTGAATAATACTAATGGATCATTATATATTTTTAATTTCTGAGGTTTATTTTTTATTCTCATATCTGATTTCTTTCTTCCATTTGCTGACATCTGTTACTTTTGGTGTTCATATCTTCTTATTTTGGCATAACTAGTTTATACTTTTCAGACAACATGAAACAGTCTACACTTCTAGTGGGATAAAATATTTTATTTTATTTCATAATGTTTTACTACGGACCAAATACTTCACATTGAGTCACATATCATACTAGATGATTTAAGTTATGGAATTTCACCATTATAGTGTATATTTTGGGTAAAGTATACCAAAAAAAAATACCTCCTATTTTTCCTTTAATACTGAACCACAAATTATAAGCAAGGAGTCATTTCCTTTGATTAATAACTTTGCTGGCCATGTACAGTGAATATTTACACATTATTCTATGTTGGTAGAATGCTTAAAATGCCTGAAACAATACTATTATCAAGCCAAATTTAGAGAAATTTTATGTATCACAGTCTTTCAAATGACAGGAGTATAACATATATGAAACATATGATAAATCTCCTTTACTTAAAACTTGGAAAGATTATAAAAGCCTCCTATAAACACTTTTTTTTTTTAAACAGACATCTGAGTCTGTCAGTAATTTAAGATTTAAATGTATGTAATAGCCTGGGGGAATTGTAGTAAGGGTTGTTCCCAGGGTGAGTTGTAAACATGGAAATATTTTTTTAAAACACCTATGTAAGCTCCAATGAAACATATTATCTTGAAATTATGTTAAAGTAGAACTTACAATTCATGCACTTACAAGACCAAGCCTATGATACATTTAATAATCATGCTTTAAGAGGCCATAAATCTGTTTTTAATACAGAATACATTTAAAAAAAAATATTGTCCTTTTTGTATATTTAAAAAATCCTTTCGGGCAAACATTATCTTAAAGTGTGACTGTTGATTTTATTGGCAAATCTATAATAATGCATATGATCAATCTTTATTTAATTATTTTGGGTCACAAACACAATTAATAAATCATCTTTGAAGTGCACTGACCATAATCAGTATACTCTGGAACAAGGCCAAGGGGCCATTAATCAAAATATGCAGCAAGCAAAGTGAGAGCTGCAGCCTGACCAGTTAGGTAAACATAGAGTGAAGCTAATAAAAACCTATCTCGTTTTAAAACCACCACCGTGTTTACTTTTGCAACTAAGATAAACATTATGATAAAATTAAAGTTGTGTAAAAAATGAGGTTTGCTCATGATGACCAGAGTAAATATATAGTAATTGAACATTCATTTTATGTACCTAATTTGACATTTAAAAAGTCTAAAGTTCAGGTACCAAAGACGGACAAAAATTAGATATTTGAATCTGATTATTATATTATCCAGCTAAATTAAAAAATAATTTTCAAATACTCTGAGATTTAAACTTTGAATACATTGTTAGCAATGTTTAAGAATCAAGGTATGAAAATAAATTATTTTTGAAAAGACGGGATGGTCAACTACCACATTTTAAGTTGGCACATGCAATTTCATCTCCCTCTCTATATATATTTCTAAAACGAATTGGTAAACAGCAACAAAAATAAAAAACCCAAAAGGCAAACACTGTTGTGAGGGTACAAATTGTTAGAGCCTTCCTGGAGAAATTCTGGCAAAACATACGTACACGTATGTGTAATATATGTGTAATTCCATGTGTAACTCTATATATAAACTATTACATATCTCAAATTAATCAACTGCTTTTAAAACATAGTTTCCCAAAGATGTTATTTTTCTCCCACATTACACCATATTGATTGCTAAATGGAAGAAAAAAAAAGTTGTGGGTTATAGCATAACCGGTGTGCGCCTAGTTTTGTAAATGAAATGTGGAAGAGAGAGGGATCTGCAAAGACACAGAGTACCAGGTCTTAATGGTGGTCATCTCCTGGTGAGTGGGATCAGAGTTTTCCATATGCTCATTCTTTTGTTTCTGTGTGTTTTCTGATTTTTCTGGAATGAGCATGAACTGCTTTTATAATTGGGAAACAAATAAAGTTCATTTTATTAAAAAATAAATGAATTAATAGCAGACTCTTACCCCCTCACTGTTTTTTTTTGTTGTTGTTGTTGAGACAGAGTTTTGCTTTATCGCTCAGACTGGAGTGCAGTGGCATGATCTTGGCTCACTGCAAGCGCCGCCTCCCAGGTTCACGCCATTCTCCTGCCTCAGCCTCCCGAGTAGCTCGGACTACAGGCGCCCACCATCATGCCTGGCTAATTTTTTGTATTTTAGTAGAGACGGGGTTTCACTGTATTAGTCAGGATGGTCTCGATCTCCTAACCTCCTGATCCGCCCACCTGGGCCTCCCAAAGTGCTGGGATTACAGGCATGAGCCACCGCACCCGGCCTTACTGTTTTAATTTTTATAATTCATAACATTAATAATAAAAACATAGGAAGAAGATATCAGAAAGCAAACAAATAACTTTCTTCAAAACTCCATTAAAAAGAAGAATCTTTATTAAGAGTGAATATTGCCACATAAATTCTATGTGACTGCAACTGGGTTACCGTGGGGGGAAATGAGCTCTTTAGGACCCTGAAAAGCTTTAATAGGAAACCATGAAAATTCTGATGTTTATAATAACTTCTCAAAACAAAAGTGCATGGATTGGGCAATTTCTTCAAGGATAATACTGTAAGCATCTGGCACAACAAAGAAAGAACTGAGCTTTTGTAGGTTCAGGAAGGCAATACCTTATACAAACCGTATCAGTGGCAGCTGTGCAATACTCCACTGCACTCTATGGAGGTGGGGAAATACTGGGCTGACATATGCTGCATATTTTTCTGCCCCTTGCAGCCACAAGACTGTGATAAGATTGTGTAGTCCTAGATAATTAAATGAAAAACTCACTCTAAGGTGTGTGTGTTGTTTTGGCATCCAGTATTCACTTGAAATTCTGCATCTACACAATGACTTAAAGGAGCCACTCAAATGGTTGATTCAGAACACATAGCTAAAACTCCTTCACTACAATTCAAGGAGCATCCAGTATCTGTGAAAAGTTAGAATTTAAAATTTCTCAGTTTGTTGAACAATGTGTTCAAGATTTGTGTTTTCAGAAGAGACACATCACACAGAAGACTAAATCATGTTTGAGACTTCAGTATGAAAGATGTTAATCTATATATTTTTACTTGCTAGCCTGCAGAAACAAAGACTGCATAAAAATATCTAAAGACTCTACAAGTGGCCGGGCGCAGTGGCTCACACCTGTAATCCCAGCACTTTGGGAGGCCGAGATGGGCGGATCACGAGGTCAGGAGATGGAGACCATGCTGGCTAACATGGTGAAACCCCGTCTCTACTAAAAATACAAAAAATTAGCTGGGCGTGGTGATGGGCGCCTGTAGTCCCAGCTACTTGGGAGGCTGAGGCAGGAGAATGGCGTGAACCCGGGAGGCGGAGCTTGCAGTGAGCTGAGATCACGCCACTGCACTCCAGCCTGGGTGACAGAGCGAGACTTTGTCTCAAAAAGAAAAAAAAAAAAAAAAAAAAAAAAGACTCTACAAGTATTTATTGTACTTTGGGCCTAAACTACTCTAATGGTCTTATCCTGTAGCTGAGATGATGCTAAACTGCTCCTTTTAGGGGTCTTTATGTATTCCAATCACTGAAATTCTCTAGAAAATAACCCTACTACTCTCAACTGGGCCATCAGTGGGACAAGGAGGAAGTTTCCTAAGTACTAGGATTGGGAGGGGGAATACACCAACATTTTTTTTCCAGTAATTCATTTTAATGCCTTACATTCTATAATTATGGCTGAAATGTCCTTATATCTTAAAAAATCCTTGATATTCAATAATTTTGAGGGTCCATATGCTAAATCAGTACCCTGCAAAATATGATCTCTTGGACTTTTATTGTGAGTGGAGGCAGATTGCATGTGGATGCCAAGCTTAAGGGCATTTGAGAAATTAAACAAGGTCAAAGGAATTACTTACTGTGGGGTTTCTGAGAGCCTTTAAAATATAAATCTCCAATTTTGGGTGTTGGGGCACATGGGACTCTGGGAGCTATGGTATGTAGCAATTTCCAAGCTTATTTCAATATGGCACTCTTTCTAGGGTACCTATCTTTTATATAGTGCTATAGAATGAAAACTGTGAAGGGCATAATAATTAAATTGTTTAATTTGAATATTCTATTAGTTGGTTGATTTTATTACCTGGCTGCTAATTTCAGTAAGACTGGGAAATAGATCCAATTTGGTTAAATACGTAACTAATTAATTAATTAATCAGTTGGTTAGAATAATCCATCTAGTATACCTGGACACAACTGGCTTTAGGTCACACCAATATAATGCTATTAATAGATTACTTTACTTACTGATACAAACAGAGCAGGATCTTATTGTACAGTACTCCCCTGTTATCTTAGGGGGATACATTCCAAGCCCTCAGTGGATGCCAGAAACCACAGATACTATCAAGCCCTATATATACTATGTGTTTTCCATCTCAAAACTGAGATAGCTACTAAGTCACTAATGGGTAGATAGTATATAAAGTGTGGATACACTGGATAAAGGGATGACTCACATCTCCAGCAGGACAGAGTGGGACAATGTGAGATTTCATCATGCTACTTAGAATGGCACACGATATAAAACTTATGAATTGTTTGTTTCTGGAATTTTCTATTTAATATTTTCAGACTGTGGTTGACTGTGGGTAACTGAAACCACAGAAAACAAAACTATAGATAAGGAGGGACTATGGTATTATCTTTTGTAGACTGCTGGAAGAAATAATAGATCCTAAATCAAAAGATTTAAGTGAAAAATGTTTCATGGTGATTATGTTGAATATATATAAAGCATGACTTCAATAAAATTTTAAACTAGGTCCCTAATAAAGGCCAAATATAGTGCTATTTTATTTAGATACACATTGTGCCTTTATAAATTTATAGAAAGTAATTTTGTAATGTTCTTGCTTACACTCAGGATTTTACCTGATATTAAAACACTATATATAAATATGAAAGTAATTTCATAGTTTCTGCAACCTTTGTCAGCTGGTTCATTTTAATCTACAGAAATAAAAAGACACACCAAACAACCCTACAAATAAAGATTTCAAGTGATGCAAGATAGTAAATAACAAGGAATGTACAGCATATGGTTAGGCTGAATAACTCTTGGTGTTGATGCTAGCTGACAGAACAGGATAAGTGTTTCCTGAGTATAATCATATTGTATGGATTAGCCACACTAAATTTTTTTAATGAATATTTATCCATATATACCAGATTCAAGGATTTCAGAGTCTTACTAAAAGTGAGAAATCTTCAAAGATCTAAAAATATTCCTTAAGGAAAAGCATTTATATTTACCAAAAAAAGGCAAAATAGCAGTACAATTCTGCACCTCAGGACTGCTCACAGATGCCAATTTAATCTATTATCCCAGTGAGCACTCCACATAAGTTTCAGTATGTTTTCAATTTTCTAGTTTCCTGTGTTACAAAAAAAAAGAAAGTTTTATTATTGAGAGTTCAAAGTTAGACAACATTAAGCAGTTCGAAAGTACAGTTAAAAAAAAAAAGAGAAAGAAACTAAGTAAAATAGCATTAGATCATTTAAAATTTTGACATCTAAAAAGATGCAATAAAAACCAAAACATCAGTGTTTTCTAGTCAATCTGATAACTTTTAACAAGAATTAAAAAGCAGTATCAAAAGGTAGGAAAAATAGAAGAAAAGTTTTCTGAAATGTGAAAAACTGGAATGCTCTCCTGTCCCTGAGGAACAGCTGAATTCTCAACATGGGCCACACAACCTGCTTGGTCTAGCCTCCCAGTACCCCTCAGACTCCTCTCAGGCCCTCTCTTCTGTGCTCCCTCCACTCTCATCACACTCACACATTCCACCTGGGCACAGGTTCACAGGCTGCTTCCTGTCTGAACGCTGCTCTCTACTCCCTACTGTACCCTTTCACTCCTCTTTATCCTTCAGATATTGTTCAAATGGTGGTTCTTCAAGCTATATCCTTTTTGCTGTGTTTCCCCTAAATCCTGAATTCCTTCAAAAGTTTATGATTATATATCTACGTAATGATATGATTAATGCTTGTTTTCTCTCATACAGAATAAATTATATAATTTCAGGGAGTGTGTATAGTTTGCTTAGCAGTGGGAGAGAAGCCATAGTCAGAATTCTGTGCTTCTCAACAAAAAGTGTCTACTGTTGATATCCTTAGTCAATGTGAAATCATGTGGTAGGCCTACAATGCAAACTCAACTGAGAGGTTATCGTAGGAATTACAGAGGAAATAACATTGTGAGGGACTGCCAAAAGTATTAGAAATCCTGCATAAGTTTAGAATTGAAAATAATGAATGAAGCCAGGCTTCCTAGATGAATTTAATGAGATATGCTAGTTATTACGCTGTGGTGACATGAACTATAAAATCAAAACTTTCTGTGGAATCTTTTCTTTATCACTAAAAGAAGTAAAATTGTGTAATAATTTATTCTCGGTTAATCTTTTCTAGTTAAACATGGCTAAGAACAGAAGAAAGATGAGTGTGGTCGAAAATCTTTGTTCCCATACAAATTCTTTAAGGACTCAGAATTTCAAAAACTCTTGAAAAACAGTCACTAATTGTTTCTATAGAATGTACTTAGAATGTATATTTCATGTACTTCTAGTTTTATAAGCAGGTGTTTTTTCTTTAGCACAGTAAACTGAAGATGAACACCATATAGTCAAAGAGTTTTATAAATGGTAGTGGCTGGTTAATGCTGAACAGTTTAATTTGTAAGATGATAATTACACTATAGTAATAATTAAACTGGTTTTATGGCTAAATTTGGCAAGTTAAAATAGCTCGTCCATGTAAAGACAGTCTCTTTTTCTCTTTCAGAAACACTGAAAAGTGTGTCATTCATTAATCCATTGAAAAATTGTTTAAATTAAAATCACTCACTAGCTGTGTGACGTTCAATAAATACTTAATTTCTGTGCGCAATAAGTTTGTGACATTACTTAACAGAATAGGGTCAATATTTGCATAGCTTCCACTTAAGATGGTATCATTATTTTTTAGAGTAAACTTAGAGGTTTACAGAATACATCTATCTCAGGTTACAAAATGGTTTTAAGATATTAGAAGTGGCATTTTTTAAGAGAACTTCCAAACCACATGGGAATATTCAATTATAAAACTGTGACTATTACAATGCATTTCAACTTACTAATTTTCTTAATATTTTTTCTTACATGGTTGAAGAAACATTACTTTCATATAAGGATAACATTTTACTTTATATGTCAGATCGCTCAATGATAACATTTGACAATCTGTTGAGAAATTATCTGTAGGATAGCTTTCACAATTTATTTAAAAAACCCAAGTAATGTGCTAATTTTTCCTGTATGAACAATATTTAGTTGCTCACTATTCATGTTTCTATCAACTCATTAAATTTTGTTTTAAAGCCCAAACACTCTGAGAGGTCACCTTTGCTTTGCTGCTACTTTACATCTGTTTTGAGGAAAAAGCTAAAAACCTATTGTCTTTTTACACCATAGAGAGGAGCTAAAGAAGGATCCCAATGAAAAAAATAGACCTGCGTCATCACTATCTCATTTCACTCTTTTACTTAAACTTAATTCCTGAAAATCTAGGAATACTTATTCTCAAAAACAAATATACTTACACAGGGCTTGAGCTCCCTTCTCCATCACTGTGTTTTTTTTTTTTTTTTTTTTTTTGAGATGGAGTCTCCTTCTGTCGCCCAGGCTGGAGTGCAGTGGCACGATCTTGGTTCACTACAAGCTCCACCTCCCAGGTTCACGCCACTCTCCTGCCTCAGCCTCCCAAGTAGCTGGGACTACAGGCGCCCGCCACCACGCCCAGCTAAATTTTTGTATTTTTAGTAGAGACAGGGTTTCACCGTGTTAGCCAAGATGGTCTCAGTCTCCTGACCTTGTGATCCGCCTACCTCGGCCTCCCAAAGTGCTGGGATTACAGGTGTGGGCCACCGCGCCCAGCCTCACTTCTCCATCTTTAATATGACATAAATATATGTTAATATTTTCCAGAATGTGGTTAAATATTTCTACGGTAGTTTTCAAACACATTTTCTTGTGAAAACTATTTTTTATATTTCACTATTTA
Source organism: Macaca fascicularis (assembly GCF_037993035.2). NCBI lineage: Eukaryota > Metazoa > Chordata > Mammalia > Primates > Cercopithecidae > Macaca > Macaca fascicularis. Next base: position 87,189,974 of record NC_088380.1, on the reverse strand, counting down.
GTATTTTTATTGGTAAAAGCAACTTTACCACACATTTTCTTTTATATTTGATAGACATGGTTTGTTCAGATACTTTGAAAGTATACAACATTAATAAAAAATTCATTATAAAGCTCTGTGAATTTAATAATTTATATTTATTTTATATCTGTATTCCTTTTACAGCTATTTATATTTGTTCTGAAGTCACTAAAAACTTTGCAGAGTCTTTCAGGTATTAACTAAAGTCATTTCTCTCTGTATATTGAGTCAAAATAAAAGGAAAGCTTCCCCATCCCCCCAAAAAGTGGTTCTCAGATAAACTAAAATGCCCAAAATCCATTCCCACATATAATAGTGCACTTACAAATCTGAAACACAATTCCAAAGATTTCAATTTAGAACTTTATGACTGATGTACCCCCCTTGCTTTGCACAAAATTATTTGTATATATCCTTGTCTCTGAAAAGGTTATAAACCCAGTTGAGTAAGTGAACCAGGCACAAACTCTGGAATAAAACACTGGCTGTGCTGCTCTGGCAAAAGAACTACATCTTTATGAGCCTTGGTTGCTTTTCATCTGTAAGAAGGATAAATTAATACCTATCTTGTAGGGTTTGCATGAGATTTAAATGAGAGATAACGTATACAGCACTTATCAAAATTCTGATTTATTTTTATATCTCTCTCTCGTTCTATACCTTGTCACTATAACAATGACTTAGGATCGCAATAAATGTTCAACTAAATGTAAAAATTATTATGATTTTGTTTTATAGATAAGTAGTTTTTCTCAGAATGCAAAATAACCCTATGGTATTTCTAAAGTACTTAAAATGTTACATTGTAAAATACCTATAAACAGTTAAATTTAAAAAATGAATACTTTTCTCATGGATATTTCATATTTTTAATTGCTTCATGAATTTTAATCAATAATAGTTAATAAATATGGAAGTATTTTATTGCTAAATCATATTCATGTTTTGAAAGCGGTGAACAGTTAAATACATAATAGATTTATAAATAGAGAGGGATCTTACAGATCATCTAGTATAATCCTTTCATTTTTAGATGAGAAAACTGAACCTTGGAAAGGTAAAATGACTTCCACAAAGTATTGTACACACACACACACACACAAAATATTTAAGCCATAGTACTTATGACCACTCCTTCCCCTACTTCTGTTTCTTTTTTCTTGAGGTGCAGAGATAGAAAAGCTAAACAGTGGAATCACATGTAAGATGTCTGGTGGGAATGTTGGAAGGGACTGAAGGTCATGCAATCAGAAGGGCTTAGAAAACTGAAGTTTAGAGGTAGGGACTGATGTATTTTCACCCATAAGTAGCAAACTAACCACATCTGCGTTTATTTGTGAGTCTACATATAGAGTACGTGAACCTAATTGATGTTTATGTTTTTGATGACCAGCTGTCAGAGAAAAAAAATCATGCTTTAGGAAGGCAGGAAAACATGTAGCAGTTTTAATTTTAAAACATAAAATAAGGGCTAGCCATTAGTAATCTAGAATGTCTTACTCTGAGGTTTTTTTTAAGAGCTAAGGCTTATTTTTGCTTTTGTTTTATAGAAGCTTCTTTTTCTTAATTTAAAAAAATTGGGAAAGTACAACTAGTATTTAAAAATTTTAAGAGGCATAAAATTTCAGTCTCCTGTATTCAAAAATGGAAAAAAATCCTATAGTATAAAAAGTAAGAAAAAAATACATAATTTAACATTTTGTTTTATTTGAGCAAAAGAGGAGGCATTATACAGTAGGGTATCAACCACTCAACATCTGAGTGATACATGCTAAACTAAATTTCTCTTAATCTTTAAAATGCTCCCTGACATCTAACAGGTGTTTTTCATTTCTACTCAGGGGCAGTCTGCCTAAAGGGCCTACAATGATATCATTAGCAGACCATTTCCAAAAGCTGTTATGGTTTACATCAACTTTGTCAACTTTTAAAATGGTGAAAATATACAACATAAACACTGACACAATCACCTAAACATGGAAAAGAAAAGGAACATAATATTAACTGTCTGTATGTTTGGAGAAACAAACACGTTACCTTTATTAAAAAGCTAAATAAAAATATTTAGTCTTGATTCAGAGCTAAACTTCTTTCATCTCTGTATCATGCATATCAGAAACCCACTTAAGCAACACAGTTTACTCAGAAAATGTTAGCAACCTCAAAACCTTACCTTTGGTTCACACATAGAATGGAAAGATCTAAGATGCAGCTCTGCAACATAAAACCAATGTTTCCTTCTTCCCTCAAACCATGAAGTCATTATCAGACAAAACAATTGGACTGAAAGTGCCATAAGGACAGGAGCTGTGTCTATTTTCTACTGTCTGGGATCCTCAGCATGATCAATATTATGCCTGGCATATAATTCAATTTCAACTCATTACTCACTTGTCTACTAACTGACTGAATGAAGTACTTAGTTTCTGGAATGTTTCAAACTGCTTATAATTTTATTCTTTCCCATATTAATCCATAGGAATAGTTTGGCTATTTCAATGTTTGTAAATTGAAAATATTTTTGGTTCCCTATATAAAAGAGATCACACTATGCCTTGAACTCTATGAGCTCTATCAAGGGGTTATAAGTTATGAATAAATTCAAATGGTAAGCACAAACCAGAAATAATTTAGTGCATTATGGGTTTTTGCATATATTGTCTAAAGACATTAGGGACCCAGTATAGTATAGAGATAGCAATTTTAAGTACATGTAGATCAGGCCAATTGTGGAGAGAATAAAAACACAGTGATAGACAAAATAATCCCACTATACAACATTTATATGCTAGAAACTAAAACATGTTCCCACTAGGCTGCCAGTTTCCTGATGGCATGAATTGTGCTTCTTTGCATCCTTATTATCTATGACAGAATTTTAAAGCTTTCTGCTCTCAGGAACCCTTTATCCTTTAAAAAATTTTTGAGGGTCTCGAATTTTGACTCCACATTTTAGTTTTAAGTGGACTATTTGCCATATTGAAAATTAAACCTGAGAAAATTTAAACAGATTCATTATTCCATTTAAAAATAACACAAATCCAGAATATGATAATATGAATAATACATTCTTTATGAAACATATTTTCCAGAAAAAAATGTTATGAGGGCTTTGTTTTATATTTTTCAAATCTGTTTGATAGCTGGTTTGATGGAAAAGTTGGATTTTCACTAGCTTCTGCATTCCGTCAGCTGTGAAATGTTATTTTAATTGAAGGATATAAGAAAATCCAGCCTCCCACAGGTATGGAATTTAAGACGGGATGACCTTATGGACACCTAGAAAGGGCCTTTGGAAAACCCCAGGTAACCTCATTCCATACTGTGAAAATCACTGAACTATAAAATCATCTGCTACAGCATCATCATTTGATAACTACTTACTGAATTAACAAAAACTTTAGAAAAAATAAATTCTCAGAGCATATATACACACACCCAAATGATAATATTCTTTATAAATGCTCATTGTTTTGCTGTAATGAAATATTAAGTGTTTCAACTTTGCAACTCATCACACCTAAATTGAAATATAGGCTGATGCAGGGTAATCAGAACCAAAGAGTGAAAAACAGTGAGAATATACAATGCCAAAATTTGATAGAAATAAACAGATGATGAGAAAGAGACATTTTACTTGAAAAAAATGCCAGGCATAACCAAATTAAATGGCTAATTTGAATGCTATATGGGTCTCTTTTAAGCAGTAAATTAGATTGAAACACTTTACTGAACACAAGTTGGATTCTAATATTTTTAGTATCCTACGTGCTGTTTCTAATTAATCTATAAAAACCATGAGAAAAAAATTTTTGCTTACATTTTCAGCATTTCAGCTTTAAATATGAATAGAAATTAACCAAATACCAGAAACAATATATTGATTCAAACATTTTACAATTCAAAAATCACATTTTCTTAAAAATAACTTTAAATAAGTTCAAAATGAAAATACAATTTTTAAGATCATATGTTAGATTTTCAAAAATGTCACCTCACTTCTTGGCAAAGAACAAAATGACTTACTTTTCCTTTTCTTGAAACTGATGCTCCTGAGGAGCCATTTTAGGTTCTGTCCCAAGATTCTTTTGCATTCGCTGTCTCCTTTTTCTACTTGGCGCAATATCAATGACATCAAGACTTGAAATAATGGAATCATCTTTACTTACAGCAGCTAAAATAAAATGAGATGAGAATGTGACCCAACAAAATTATGCACATCCATATCATTTGTGAGCAAAATATTAACTTGCTGTTTTAGCATTGACGTAAGGTGACAATTAAAATATAGCAAAACTACTCTTTCAAATCTTTATGCAGATTCGTTGAATCAGGTCAGTTAGATGGCATGTGATACTTTACTACTAACAAAACATCATGTATATTGTACGCATGGAATAATTCGATCAAAATGATCTTTAATGCTGGGTGAAAGTATTCTTGGAGATTTAATGGAGCTAGTATTTTTATTAGGACTGTAACTAGAAATCATAGCAACAATGACAAAACTGCGTTGATTTTTTTATTATTATTATATTTTAAGTTCTGAGATACACGTGCAGAATGTGCAGGTTTGTTACATACGTATACAAGCACCATGGTGGTTTGCTGCACCCATCAACCCGGCATCTATATTAGGTATTTCTCCTAATGCTATCCATCCCCTTGCCCCTCACCCACCGACAGGCCCTGGTGTGTGATGTTCCCATTCCTGTGTCCATGTGTTCTCGCTGTTCAACTCCCACTTATAAGCGAGAACATGCAGTGTTTGGTTTTCTGTTCCTGTGTTAGTTTGCTGAGAATGATGGTTTTTAGCTTCATCCATGTCCCTGCAAAGGACATGAACTCATCCTTTTTTATGGCTGCTTACTATTCCACGGTGTAATATGTAACATATTTTCTTTATCCAGTCTATCACTGATGGGTATTTGGGTTGGTTCCAAGTCTTTGCTATTGTAAGCAGAGCTGCAATAAACATACATGTGCATGTTTCTTTATAGCAGAATGATTTATAATCCTTTGGGGATATACCCAGTAATGGGATTGCTGGGTCAAATGCTATTTCTGGTTCTAGATCCTTAAGGAATCACCACACTGTCTTCCACAATGATTAAACTAAGTTGCACTCCCACCAACAGTGTAAAAGCATTCCTATTTCTCCACATACTCTCCAGCATCTGTCGTTTGTTGACTTTTTAATGATCGTCATTCTAACTTGCGTGAGATGGTATCTCACTGTGGTTTTGATTTGTATTTCTCTGATGGCGAGTGATGATGAGCTTTTTTTCATATGTTTGTTGGCCACATAAATGTCTTGTTTTGAGAAGTGTCTGTTCATATCCTTTGGCCACTTTTTGATGGGGTTGTTTTTTTTTTTTTTCCTGTAAATTTGTTTAAGTTCAGTGTAGATTCTGGATACCAGCCCTTTGTCAGATGGGTAAATTGCTACAGAATGGGAGAAACTGAATCGATTTTGAATAGTGTGCCCAAAGTTTAATTTTTTCTCCCTTAAGCCCGTTATTTTTACTGTGTAATTTTGCAGCATGAGTGGTTTTTCAGGTACACATATATTACATTCTGGCAGAAAAGCTTGCATGTTGAGTTCTCACTCTGTGTAGTTCATGCTTTACTTGATCTCTCTGAGACAACATGGACACTGTTGAACATTCTACTGAAATTCCTCTTTTTTTTTTTCTATTATAACTATTAACTTCCAGATCTTATGTTTTGGGCCCTTTGCTATGGGTTTTCCATGTATTACCTTGTTAATCCTTAAAATTACTTCATAAAGTACTTATTATTACTATCTTCATTTTATTTTTAAGGAAAACAAAGCTTCAGAGAGGTTAAGTGACTTTCCCAAATCACACAGCTTTTGTTCTTATATTTCGTCATTATGACAATTAAAAAGTATGTTTTCCTAGTGGGTAAACTATTCTTTGATCAAATATTAAGTGAAAGCCCATCAAAGCATAGTTTACTTCCCAAAGCTGTTTAAGTTTTAGGACATTTTTTATTAGCCTCTAAAAATGTATTGGGAATAGATAAGGGTAAATTAAAAAGGAAGTGTTTTTTTTTTTAAACACATTCAAGCTGAAAGATTTCCCAATGCTATTAAGCTAAGAGATGACTAATGAAAGTACAAGTATATGCTTGTCTATGAACAAAACTAGCAAAACTCTTAGAGGTAGAGGACATTTCAATTACAGATGTATAAACTGGATAAAGATTATATTTAATGTCACAGCAGATATCTAGGAAAAAAGAATATTAAGTTTAAATCAAAATACAAGGCAAAATTTTTAAAAATATAATTAGTGAAAAGTTTTGCCATTCATTTCAGAACTCCAAATGATGTCTTACAAATTGGCAACCAAAAAGGATACCGTATGTGGGAAGTGATTACATCATGTGTTACAATGTCTGCAACTTACTTTAAAATCCAACGTTACTAAAGGTATGTTAGTGAGGGTGGACTATAACCAAGATGTTTCTAGCATCTAATCCGGAATGCACCAGCCAGGAGCAGGCTGATGGGATCAGAAATCTGTACTCCTAAGGGGGTCACTCCAGGTCCTTTTGTTATTCATATTTCAATCAATAACTGATGACTTACTAATAAGTATACTGAATGACAAAATGTATGCCTATTGATAAAAACAAAGCATGTAAACTAACTTGATGAACATTGCATATGGATTTTCATGAGTGAATTAAAAGTACCAGTGTTATACAGACTGGCTAAAATATATTAGAAATACTGCCCATCATTTTACAGACAAGGTGTAAAAATCTCATGAGGCCTATTTACACCTAGAGATAATCTTCCACTAAATTTTTAAATGGTTCTGTGTCCAGCTATGAACCCTGAACAATTGTGGTTGTTCAGGAAACTTTTTATTTGTCAAAAATGAACATTTTCTATGAGGTAGTGACTGGGAAACCTAAAAGGACAGAGAGCTTGCAATTTTTTTTCAAACTTATAGGACAGGTTCATGAATTATTTTGTGCTTACTTGCAAGTAAATAGTTAATAATTGTATGTGTGGCAAAATTTGATTTGAGAATTTTATTAATTGCCTTGAAACAAAATTGTGGGAGAAGTAGCTAATGTTCTCATACTTCAAACTTCTTGGTGACTATCATTATTAAACCACAAATAAACTGAAGTTGTGTGTGACCAAGTACTTCCGGCCAGTTCACCACATTATGATGCATTCCTCTTGATAATTACACTGTAACCTTTCTATAAAATTGGCATGAAGAAAAACGGCTAGCTGTATAAGCTTAGTTACAGTTTAAATGGAATACATCTTTTTTGGTTTGTGTTTGCACCATGGGAACAGTGTTCCCCTCAGTTTTTCACATAAATGTAATAGCAGACCATATCGTAATAGATGCTCTTACTTCAAATATTTCTTTACAATGAAGTTTCAATACCCATCTAGCCTTAAAAAAAAGGCAAAAACAATCCATTCTGTCCTTCTCTCTTTACCCTGAAACCAGGATAAAAAGGCACTACTCCAATACTTGGCACCTAAGTATTAAATTGCTCATCTCAAATATTTTTCAAATTTTTTTTCTTTTCTTATTTATTTTTATTTTTTTTGAGATGGAGTTTTACTCTTTTCACCCAGGCTGGAGTGCAATGGTATGATCTCGGCTTACTGCAACCTCCGCCTCCCGGGTTCAAACAATTCTCCTGCCTCAGCCTCCCCAGTAGCTGGGATTACAGGAGTCTGCCGCCATGCCTGGCTAATTTTTGTATTTTTAGTAGAGACAGGGTTTCATCATGTTGGCCAGGCTGGTCTTGAACTACTGAGCTCAAGTGATCCACCCACCTCGGCCTCCCAAAGTGCTGGGATTACAGGTGTGAGCCACCGCGCCTGGCCTACATTTTTCAAATTTCAACTCATCCTGCCTTTTTCCTCCAATTGTGATAATGTTTGGTCTTTTCATTGTCTTTGGGTCTTGATGCTAAATACTACAATTCTGTTCTGACATTAGCTCCCTTGAACAATGACTGTGAGTCTCCAAATGAGCAATGCTATTTCATATACAACAGAAGGGATCCGAACTATATCAATAGGAGGTCACAGATAGGAGTTCAAAAATGTCTATAATATTCATCACCTTACATATACATTCAAGTGCAATAATTCAAGTTTTCACTTTCAAGTCTGGTATCTCATTGTTAAAAAAATCAATTCATATTAAGTATATTAGGTTATATGTATTCATTTTAGATATGAGAGAGAACTTGAACAGAATTGGAAAAGAATGGCAAATGTTCAAAGGGTAATGAAGAGGAGTGTGGCCTTGTAACAGCATGCATGAAAGGTGCAGGAAATGAGACAGGATAAATATGGGCAGCAGAAAAGAAATGGAAGGAGTAAGAAGGCAGAGAGATAGTTAAATCAGCTTGCAAGTTTTCAAATTCAGGCAGAAAAGTATGGATTCAATATTGACTGGGGAGGTTTTTTTCTTAAGCTGCCACCTCCAGAATTCTGTTTTTAATATTGTCATCATTTTTTTTTTTGTCATGACAACGTGTCTTTCACCATTTCCAGGATTTATTTTTTTTTTAAAGAAGACAAAAGGAGAAAAAACAAAAACAAAACAAAACAAAACAAAAAACCATTGCCAATTAACTTACTACAGCTGGAATACTGATTGGTATAGCCGTGGGACGAATTTCAAGTTCTTGTTAGGTTCACTGCATCTGGAAAATGAGGACTCTTTTCACAAGCCCTGTTACTGTTAAAGGTGGCTCCACAAAAAGCCACACTTCTTCTCATCTGACAGACGAACTGCAGGATCTTGGCAACAGTAGTTCAGACATGAGAAAGACAGGGAGTTAGCTTCCCTGGGTACTCTCAATGTCGGAATGAAATGACACTGTTGGCTAAGCTGCCGGGAATTTGGCTGAATCCCCTAAGTTAAATTACCTGGTAAACTTCAGCTTCTGACCAAGAAATCTTTAAATCTCAATATTTTTACAAATCACTTTTCAGGTTTATAATTTGTTTCTATAAGGTGCTCATTATTATCTCATGTTTATAGATGTTTTTCTTTTCATATGATATATAGCTTGACACACAGAAAGAGTCTATAATACTTGAATGAAGATTGCCACCTCTCTTCCCCTTTCCCCGCCACACAGATATGCCCATCTCTAGCCCCCTCAAATACATACACACACACACACACACACACACACACACACACCCCTCAATGTCCTGAAGCATGTTATTCACAGTTGTGGCGATGTAGCTTATAGAAGGAAGCAGGCTCTAATCTTCAGGTGTCTTGACCATGAAAAAAAAAACATGTGTACTATTTGCAAATGCCATGTCCAGACAAACCAACCAACCAACCACGAGTGGTTTCCCATTGCCTACAAAATGAAGTCCTAAGATCTTAGCCCTGCATTCAAATCCTTCTACAATGTGACCCCTCACCTGCCTTTGTAACCACACCTCCCACAAATCTTCTACCATGTATGTAAGCTATACCAAGGGCTGCCGGGTAACAATACCTTTATTTTTGTTCTGTACTTCCCCTGTTTGGAATGCCCTCTACTCCTTTACTGGCTTATCTATGTGCCTCCTTCTAGCACAGCCCAGCTCATTCCAGTCATCCTCGTCTAGTAGTCCCAATCCACAGAAATCTTTCCTGTCTCTGTAGGACTTACAGTTTGAATCACTCATCTTATACATACAATCTTATATTGTTACTCTCTTTTTATGTTTATCTCTTGTTTCTCCAATTAAATTATGAATACCCTATAGCTGGAACCCATGCCTCATGCTAAACCCTAACATATTACTCAGTAGTTTTATACAAGAGAAATATGAAGACTGGATCTCTTATTTTCAAATGTGCATCTTATTGTTTAATCAAAAACTTACTTATAAACCTCCAGATGAGATGTAGGGTAAAATGGAGTACGAATGCCTGGGTTTGGGTCTCCAGTTCTGCATTTACCTTGGGTATATTACAGAATTTCTAAGTTTCTCAGCTGAGAAAATGTATATAAACCATAATTTCTGAGATGACAAAATAGAGTAAATAAAAATGTACAATGTAAAATGTAAATAAAAAATATTTACAAATATTTTTGAATAAAAAAGTATCAGAAATATCCAATATCATCATTAAGGTATTATTTTTAAAACAGTATATTGTTAACAAAAGACCAAATTAATATTCATTTAGGTTATCTACTATATCTTTTCACAGACATAAAAAAAGTAAGATAAATACCAGTTTTCCTAATTCAAAATATTCCAATTGTCACAGAGCCAACATCTATTATGAACACAGAGTACTCAGTCTACTATGACGGCTTTTGGCTGTTTTATCTATTTATTTATTTCACAAGTGTTTATAAAATATTTAGAATCAATAAGTCATTGTTTCATTTCAAAAGATATAAAATATTAAGAGAAAAAAAGCACAAAATCCAAACCTTAAAATACAACCCTAACTGAATCTGAAACTTCAAAACACATATTCTTCCTTTCCCAAGAGAAAACAACCAACTATGCCTCAGGCTATCTTGTGCCTCTGTAGTTTGTCTTGCTGACAAGTACAAAGATAATCAAGAAAAGAGGCTGAGATAAGGTCTATCACACCATACTTCAATAGGCAGTATCTTAAAGTGACCTGTCTTGAGGCAGTAAATTTCTAATCTGACCAAACAAGCAAACCTTATTTTTTCATGCCATTTATCAAATGCCCATTTTCAAATCTGTAATCAGTTGCTACTCAGTTTTCACAATCTCACCTGAATAACTGACGACCATCTTACAAGACAAGTCAATGGTGTAATCTATGAATTAGCAATCACCAAATAAACTGATTATTAACATAACACCAAACACTTAAGAATGTATGTGTTTGAATCTGTGTACATATACTTTCCCAAATGTCAGGCTCCTCTCTCAGCCAGTACAGCTAGAAGTCAGACTTAATGACAAATACCTACTGACATTGGGGTAACTCAAAAGGTCATCTTTGGAAATCCAATACTCTCAATGTCAGAGGCAGAGTGGGCCACTAAGGATAAACCACAGACCCCAGAAGTATCTGCAGCATAAAAAATAGTAAGTTGATTATATTAGATATTTATTGTTCTATGCCTACAAAACATTTCAATGTTTATTTTTTAAATTTTTATTTATTTATTTATTTATTTATTTTTGAGACGGAGTCTCGCTCTGTCGCTCAGGCTGCAGTGCAGTGGCACCATCTCTGCTCACTGTAAGCTCCGCCTCCTGGATTCAAGCCACTCTCCTGCCTCAGCCTCCTGAGTAGCTGGGACGACAGGCGCCCGCCACCACAACCGGCTAATTTTTGTATTTGTAGTAGAGATGGGGTTTCACCATGTTGGCTAGGATGGTCTCGATCTCTTGACCTCGTGATCCACCCGCCCTGGCCTCCCAAAGTGCTGGGATTACAGGCGTGAACCACCGCGCCCAGCCTCAATGTTTAATTTTTAAAAATTGTTTCTTAAAACTTTACAACCAAAGGAATTCACTTCTTCAGACCTTAAGAATTCATTTATTCCTCCACTCATTCAACCAATATTTATTGAGTGTTTTATGAAGTATTCTATGCAGAGGCAAATATTAAGGTAAATTTCAGAGGCATTCCTTGAAAAAACTCTGGAACTGTGGCACTATCCAGAAGATACTACCAGCATGCATTCAAAAAGTTTATAATTAAGTAGGACGGAAAGACACAACTATTTGTAAGACAGCCATAAGCCACACAAGCAATTAAAAAGGAACTAATTTAATAGTTCTAAGGTAGGCACAGATTTCCAGCTGTTTACTACATTTCCCAAATTAATCTGTGAACCTTCGATTTTTCTTTTCCATTGTCAAATATCTATTATAACTTGATTTCTTACATTGCTTTTCTTCTTATATAGATGCTTTTTTTTTGAAAGCATAATGCTTACAATCAGATGGCTCTGAAGTACATTTTCCAAAAGAGAAAATTAAAGGGCTAGCTCACTCTGAGCAAACTGATTTAATAAAAGCCTTGGCTTCAGAATTAGGTTTCAGGATGTTTCAGAATAAACTCAAACAGCAAATCTGAATTGAAACTATACAATCACCTTTTTCGGTAGAACTTTTGGGTAGCCCTCAAACATCCTTAGATTTGATCAAACTTGCAATAATGTATCTAATATTTATAAGCTCCATGAAGGCAGGGACTAAGTTTGTCTTATTCACTGATAAATCAAGACAGATTAGAATGGTGTGTAACACTAAGTAATTTCTCAATAAATATTCATCGATGGCTATAAATTCTTAAATACTAATGGAACCTAATAATAAATAACTTACAAGTTATTTTGCATCCGTGTGAAATACCATATTATTGATTATATGCCTGCTGGTGCTAGTTCCAGTTAACATTAAGAAAAGAAAAACATTAGTGGGAAAAAGCAATTTATGAAAGAGCAACATTAAACCTTCAATTTATATCATTTTGAAGTTAAAAATAACAAATCTCTGAAAGCACTTTAAATGGTTAATAAGTTTCCAGAAAACAAAACTAAAATTTCTCAGCTTTCAACAGCTACCTATGTCATGAAATGTTTGGAGTCAACACAAAGCTTCATTGTTTTCATAGGTTGACTTCTGTCAACCTAAGACGTTTGTTGGTGATTTCTTCATAGAGATTTCTAAGGATTTTTGAAATTTTCGTTGTTTTTTATTTTACTCAACTGTTAATAAAACTTAGACTTTTTACAAAGCTTAGAGAGGTTTTCATTGAACTAGGATAAATTTAAAAATTGGACAAAATAAATAAAATATAAAACCTTTGTAAAAGAAATGGTATAGGAAATCTTTCAGGATATTTTTAAAAAATAATACATTACTAGCATATTACCTGCAGTGACTCTACATTACCTGGTTAGAACTAGGACAAGATCACTAGCCTGACTAGTAAGTCAAAATCAAAATCTGATAAAATTGGCAGAGTGAATTATTAGCATGATTGATTATCTGGTTAATTTGGTCGATAAGAACAGTGTTATATATCACAGACTCTCTCTCTCTGATCATTAACAGGGGTAGGAAGAGGAACTTAACTGAATTTATTTGACAATGATAAATCTTTCCACTTCATTTTGCCAATGCATGCTTAATCACAGAAAAATCTGGAATAATTTTGATACATTAGGACAAAACATTCTATATGCACTTCTTTAAACTCCTTTACAACAAGGTTGATGCCTCTGTGATATAATTTGGCCAGTTTGTAGTTGTTCTATGAAAAGGAAACTAGAAGGCTAAATTTCAGCGGCATTCCTTGAAAACTGTGAAATGATTTTCAAAAAAGAGATTTCCAACACTAGACATGTCCTAACTAGCTTTAAAACAGAATGGGATTAGGCAACACTTTCATTTAGAAGGAATAAGAAACATTCCACACCAAATGGTCAAATAACTAAGAAAATGTTTATATTGAATTAATAAAATACTTTAGAAGAATTCCAAACTTGAGTCTGTGAGTCATTGTCTTTATAACTATGGGCAGGCCACATAACAATTCTGTAAAAGTTTATTTTTAAATCTGTAAAATTAGGCGGGGAAAAATTAGACTAAGTGGTTACTTCTGGTATAAAAAATCCCTGATTCTGTAATTTACCTTATGATGCTTTTTAAAAATGATTATATTATCCAGATTTGGTAAGACAGACTAATGCACTTTTAGACCATTTTGAAGCACTTTTAAGTTAGTAGTATTGGGTCAAAAAGCATTGCCCAAATAGAATTTTCATTTCCAAACATACACATGTTTTCTTTATGTTATACCACTTCATGTTATTTATGATTTTTCAAAATTTTCAACAAAAACCTCATAAGGCTTTTATTTTTTAAATGACTAATTTGTATATCCTTTGGTTATTGGTACTCAAAATTAGACAATTAAAAGCTAAAGTTACTTTGAACATCTATTTGACAAGAATAATAACTGGTAAATTTATCATGGTTTATTATAAATGTATTTTTAATGAAATCTTATATTTATGAAGACTGTTTAGCTATCTTCAAATTACAGTTAACAATGATTATTAGCGATGTGTGAACTCCTTATTTTGAGCATGCTGTCTCAGTAACGTGTTCAGGTCAAAGCTTTCTTAATGTCATTGTCCACAAAACTTGTCATGCCCCAAATATGGAATCAGTCTTGATGCCTTTCAAAACTTCATCATGCAAATCTAATCAGTATCACATAAAAAGTTCTTAGGTGTGTCTAATAATTATCTGCATCTCCAATACTTCCACAGTTTCTTAGATTACTGCTATAGTTTATACATGGCCAAGCAGATAAAATTAATTCTCATTAAAACATCTAGGGGAATTTTTCTAAAAATGCAACTCTGATCAAGTCAGATCCTTTTCTATTGCCTTCAAAACAAAAATAAAATTCCCTAAAGTATTTTTTAAAATGTCATTCTTTTCCTGGTCAGTTTACTTCTACAATTATACAATTTTAGATAATACTAATTGTCTAAAAAACTGTATTCAGAAAGAAATCACTCAAGGTTTTCAATTATCTAAAATATATCATCAATACAGAAAGCTTCAACTTGCTACTAAGTTAAGCTTACTAGCTTAACTGAAGTTGAAGATTAAGATGTAATCATCTTAATCTTCTGTGGATGACATATCAGTTCCTCTGATGCTTCCTTGGTCAGATTTCTTGATAGTTCCCAATTAATTTTTTATTGTTTTCCTTCATCTAAGACAACAGTCCCCAACCTTTATGGCACCAAGAATGGGGTTTCTTGGAAGACAATTTTTCCATGGACCGGGTGAGGTTGGGGGGATGATTTTGCCAGTGATCTGACAAGAGGTGGAGCTCAGGTGGTAATTCTCCCTGGATGACTTCTCACCTACTGCTGTGCGGCCCAGTTCCTAACAGGCCACGAACCAGAACTGGTCTGCTGCTTGGGGATTGAGGACCCCTGCTGTAAGATATGGATGAAGGCATCATGATCTTACTTGGTTGGCTACCTAAATAGTGTTTATGATTTTCTGGTCAACAGCCCCAAATCCTTAGAATTACGCATACTTGTTCATAAGTTTTTCCAACTGGTATTAACTCCTGTCAGGTTTGATTAAATCCATTGCTTGTGGAACTAAATTTGCTAAGCAGAATTGCAGGCAATCAGCAAAACTATTTTAAAATATTTTATCTTCCCTTTCTAAAATCTGTATTTACCTAGCAAACACAATCAAAGAAGGCAAATACAGTTAAAAAAGGTTAACGTGTGTATGTCACTCCACTAAGATTTATAAACAGATAGGAAGTCCATATTTCAATCTCATAAGGTATTTTAATCTTATGAAACTGGAAGTGGGGACATCAAATCATAGTATGCCTCATAAAGTTATCTATCTTACTATCTGAAATTCATAAAATGTGCTTTTGTGCAAAATGCATTTATCTTATAAGTTAAAATGCACAAACTGTTACTTTAAAGGATTGATAATTTCGTAGTATTATCATTTTGTATAAAATGGAAAAAAATGAGAAAAGAATATCTAAATAAGAAACATCTTTCCAATGAGGTAAATGCTTCATGTATGCTCACATTTTAAAATTTCTAATTCTTCCATGATAAACTGACATTTAGAAACATGATTCATCATGTTGCTTGGTCGTATTAGGTGCCCCAAAAATTACTGTTTTAATAAAAATAGCACCAAGGAAAATACTGAAGATTATATAAGCAGAATATAAAAGACACAAAGCTTTTTCTAATTAAATATGGACAAAGTGACAGACTAAAATTTTGCCAGATTTGTTAATCTATAAACATAACTTCTTTTTTAAAAAGTCTGTAATTTTCATTATAAGGCCAACACTGAATTCAAAGCCTCACACATTTAACTGGAGTTGGCATTTAAAATGTCCCTGTGGAGAATATTCTAGTCTTGTACAAAGGAGTATATTATTTGTAAATAATGGTTACCAGATATCTTAGCCAAGGAATACAGTTACACAAGGGAGTTTAACATAACACAGCTGGAAAAGTACAGAAGAAGAAAGAAAAAGTCTGTATTTTTGTTACTGCTCAGACAGATGAATAGATATATAGATAGACATAGATATCTATATCCATATTGGTATATCAGTTGGAAAATAAAAAATATAAATGCTGTAAGTAAAAGTGAGAAATATTATGCCTAATAGAAAAAAGGACAATGATAGAAAAAAATTAACTTGAAAGAAACTTCCATAAATAATTTGAGAGATTTTTTATCCATAGAAAAACAAGGATGAAAGAAACAGTGACCTTCAAGAACGAGTATTCAATAGACAATAATCAATTTCTTGTAGGTAATGTGACTGTTGCAGAGGGAAGTAGAGGAGATTAAGAGAGAGGTATTAAAAGGACAGATGGAGGTGGGAGTGGGAAAAGTGGGGGAAAGAGAACAGATCGAGAAATACATTTTTACTGAACCTTTTCTAAAGTTAATCTGTATTATCCTCCCTGATCAAATAAGACATTTTCAAATGTCTTCCAAACAATTATTTATACTATACATAGTTGCTTTTTAGGTAAATAATAACTTTTAAATACAGATATCAAATGAACATTTTTATTGGAAATCTAAATAAACTGGCACATTTTAACATCTATTAATTTTCAGCCAAAAAATCTTATGCAATTATTCAAAAAGCAATCTGTCTAATTTTTCCTTTATTTTATATTTATTCATGCATTTCTATGACAATAACAATTACATTTCTAGGTTTCTAGTAGCTACATATTTCTATTTTGTTTATATTTTTAGACAATAAATTATTTAAAAATCTACTAATTGTGGGTAATTATATTAAACACGATAGGTCCAAAGGTCAATAAGGTCATATAACTCACTTCCTAGACTCCTCTCTCTAAGTCTACACAGCAACAGATTAATTTCAAAATCTCTTGTTTCATTAATTATAATAAAGAAAACAGGGTACTCTAATGATTTAAGCCCTGAATAGTTTTTTTTTTTTTTATTACCAAAACACCTGTTGCTTTTTTACAACTTATTTCATTAAACACAGAAGAATGTTGATTTTGTTACCCGAGGACATCAAAAGCTAAGAAAACAAACTTTCCTTAATAGAACCATTCTCAGAACACTTTTCTCAACACAAGTGGTTTTAACATGCTGCTCCTTCTCAGGATGGGGTTTTTACAAAGTGGTTTATATTATTGTTCCAAGCTAGTGTGATTTATCTTTTATATGTTGTAATATATATGTATATTTAACTTCAAAACAGTAGTGTTATTAGTATGAAATATATAAAATTGATTTCAGCAAAAACTAATTTCTAAGAAGTTGAATTTAATTCTATGCCAAACTTATGTTAAAGATGTTTTCAATTTCTCAAGAAGAAATTACTGGTTTTCCACATTGGACAACAGTTTGTGCAGGACTGTGCTTCCTGAAAGAAGAGAAATACAAGAGGTGAGCCCTAGGACCACTCTGTCTTTCTACCTGCTGTACTCCAGACCTCAACACAGGGATGTAGGTGGAGCCCAGGCAGACCACAATGACCTCATTCAACTAAAGAGGCACAAAGTAGAGCTTGGTGCTGTTGAAATAGCTAGAATTTATAAGGCAAAACGGTGGGAAAGCATTAACTACACAAAAAACGAGCCCCAAAAGGAGTTACCATAAGTCATTGGATGCATATTAAGCTGCACATGCACAAAGCAAGGCTGAAGACCTGGCAGAAAATAGCTAACTGAAGAGCCATGAGCTGTGATTTGAACAGAAATCCAGATGTCACATACTAAGAGATGCAGAACTTCACTGAAAATGCTAAGCACTCACGTGACACCCCTAAAAGGTCTAGACCCACTCTAATTGAGCTTACAGAAAAGAAGAAAACAGAGCAAGCTGACTTTCCAATAAATTGTCTCCCAGAACAAAAGTCAATGCTCTTTAACAAAAGACAACAAAATCCTACAACATAGAAATCAGAATGTCTAGTATATAACAAAAAATTACTGACATATGAAATAACAGGAAAATGTGACCCATAAAGAAGAAATCACTAATACTTCTAGTACATAATGAGGAGAGTTATATTTCCTTTTCTATTATATATACCATTATATAATAGTACAATCCTTGAAATAATAGAAAAATATATTTTAAATTAGTTACACCACTTCAATTCCAAAAACATTTTTAACTTTGCACATTGTTTTTGAAAGATATGCTCTAAGAGCGTGCCTTCATCTGCCACATCTCCAATATCACTTCCTCCATTCTCTATTAATTTAATCTTTCTCAGTGACAGGCATGCAGCAGGGATTCTAAGTTTTGCAGAACCCTGCATGCACATCAACTTTCTGCTTGTAATTAGGAATGCTGGGTAGGTCAACAAACCTAACACACACCTTCCTGTTTTGTCCTTCCCTTCTCCATAACATTAAAATGTGCTTCCAATTTTCCAATCTCTTGCTTCCTTTATCCAGCTGACACTGGTTTCAGGATCAATACCCTCCCTTCTGGTGTCTCTTTCCTAGCTCTCATTCTCACTAAACTGATCCATGATCCTTTCCAGGGTAACTGCATGCTGTAGACTACCTTTTCTGTTGGTAAGATATTTCTTTTAAAAGACTGAATTGCGTTCCCCCGAGATTCTTAAGTCCTAAATCTCCAGCACACCTGAGAATATGACTGTCTTTGGAAATAAGTCCTTAAAACAGGTAGATAATGTTAAGTTAGGTCAAGGAGGTGGGCCCTAGCCCAGTGAGTACGATGTCTTTATTAGAAGAGGAAGAAACACCAGGGAAGTGCATGTACAGAGAAGAAGGTAGCCATGTGCAAGTCAAGAAGAGAGGTCTCAGGAGAAACCAAAAAGACCAACATCTTCTTCTTCCACTTCTCCAAAGATGTGAGAAAATAAATTTCTGTTGGTAAGTCCTCAGTCTGTAGTATTTTGTTATGGCAGCCTTAGCAAACTCATACACCCCTGAATATATTTTCATTTTTCCTGAAGTGTTCACTCACCTTCTTCATCATTGTGAAACTAATTTGATGGCATCACTTCCGTTAAAACATTATCCTCATCCCTTGAAGTAATACAAGCATATAGAAGAATATTTACCAACTACCGTTACTTCTAGACTATTATTCCAGTCTTTATAGAAAAATTTAATTTTGAACACAAATGACACATCGAGAGAGAAAGAAAAACAAGATGAGAGAAAGATATCATAATTGAAAATCTAAATAGCAATGTGGTGTTATAGAAATTTAGTTTAAGAGTTGGTTATATATGATACCTGGTTTTGAATCCTACTTGCCCTGCTTATCATCTGTGTAATCTTGAGCAAACTACTTAATCTCACTCTGGATAAAAACAGAACCTACCTCATATTTTTGTTGTGAGTAAACTATATTAACAATTGTAAAGCAGTTAGCTTGGCACATTAGTTGTTATACAAGTGCTAGCTATTACCAAGGAAATTGATTTTGGATGGGATTGCTAAGGGAGTAAGTGCAGGAAAAAGGGCCTCAGTGACGGGAAGGTTAAAGTAGGAAGTGTTGATTATATATACGTTAGAAATTTGGAGTTAAATGAAGGTTAGATTCAATCATAATTTTTAAAATAAGAAGTAACTGGGCATGGTGGCGCACAGCTGTAGGCCCAACAGCTACTTGGGAGGCTGAGGTAGGAGGATCACTTGAGTCCAGGAGTAAGGCTGCAGTGGACTATGATCACACCACGACTTTCCAGCCTGGGCAACAAAGTGAGACCTTGTGCCAAAAAAAATAAAATAAAATAAAATGAAAATGAAATAAGTAGAGCAAGAGATAAATATTTCTTGTTTATTTGTTTTAAGATAAAGGAGAATTGTACATGCTTATAATCTCGGAACTTCATATTTACAATCTCATACAGTTAGTAAAAGTGAGAAATAGAATAAATATCCATGAAGCAAAACACTGAAAGAGATTAAGGAGATTAAAAGTATTGAGCACAGGAACAAACAAGGGTAAGTAGTGTTTCATGCAAGGTTTGTGTCAGCTTACACACACACACACATGCACACACACACACAACGTGTATACGAGTGACCCTTGGGCAACATGGATTTGAACTGTGAGGATCCATTTATATGCAAATTTTTTTAAAAAATAAAAGTTACACTGAATTTGCCTGCCTCTCCTGCTTCCCCTTCCTTCTCTTCCACTTCTTCAGGATCTGCCACCCTGAGACAGAAAGACCAACCCTTCCTCCTCCTCCTCTTCCTCCTCCTCCCACTCTTCCTCAGCCAACTCAAGGGGAATGCCAGGGTGAAGACCTTTTTGAGAATTCACTTCCACTTAATGAATAGTAAATATATTTTCTCTTCCTTATGATTTTCTTAATAACATTTCCTTTTCTCTAGTTTACTTTATTGTAAGAATATATAATAGTATTTAATACATAAAACACAAAATATGTGTTAAACGACTGTTTATGTTATCGGTGAGGCTATTAGTAAAGATTTGGGTAAGTCAAAAGTTCTATGTGGTATTCTGACTGTATGGGAAGTAAGCACCTCTAAACCCCGCATTGTACAAGGATCAGTACTTGACTGAAAGGTGAAATATATTCTTACTGTGGGTCTCAGTAAAAAGTTTTGAACTTTCTTATCTAGAGTATATGACACTTTTTAAAGGTATACTTTTTTCCCGAAATGAGAAGAAAAAAAGGATCAGTGAACTGACAGTAGGGAAGTACTATTTTATTTAACAGAATTAATTCACTTGTATATTATATTCATTACACAAAAAGATAGATTTGTGTAAAATTATGTCGTGCTTCTTGAAATTCAATATAAATCACTAATATGGCTGCAATGAGTTAATAAGTGCACATTAACTTAAAAATCTTACAACTAAAATTTTTATTTTCTTCTTTTATTTACTTCATATTACTGATTTTTTTTTTTTTTTTTTTTTTGGAGACTTAGTCTTACTTTGTTGCCCTGGCTGGAGTGCATTGGTGTGATCTAGGCTCACTGCAACCTCCACCACCTGGGTTCAAGCGATTCTTGTGCCTCAGCCTCCTACTTCATGTAGCTGGAATTACAGGTGTGTGCCACCACGCCTGGCCAATTTTTGCATTTTTAGTAGAAACAGAGTTTTGCCATGTTGGCCAGGCTGGTCTCAAACTCCTGACCTCAAGTAATCCGCCTGCCTTTGCCTCGCAAAGTGCTGGGATTTCAGGCATGAGCCATCGTGCCTGGCCTTGAATTTTTAAGTCAGTGAATGAATCACTTTTACAAAGTCCAGCGGGACATTCGCAAGATGTCAATTAAATATAAACACTGGTTTTCACATACTTGTGAAAATACTTGGGCTACCTTAGAAACCCCTCAAATGCAATCTTTCTTCTTCCTGACACTGGTCTTAGTGGGTAAGTTTTAGAACTCCCAA
This sequence comes from Macaca fascicularis, assembly GCF_037993035.2. Taxonomy (NCBI): domain Eukaryota; kingdom Metazoa; phylum Chordata; class Mammalia; order Primates; family Cercopithecidae; genus Macaca; species Macaca fascicularis. The sequence goes on along the minus strand of NC_088380.1, from coordinate 87,168,478 downwards.
TATACCATGGTACTGGCTTTTCCTCGTGATCTCACTCACTTGCACAATTTCAGCTATCATGTACACACAAGAATACAGAATCTACCTTTGTGTGTTTTGTAACCCTGGATACAGAGTTCCAAGTGTTTCCTGGACATTTTTGTGTGTGTGTGTCCCCAAAGTAAAAGTTCAATATGTAAGCATTTTACATCATTAGTGTTGATTACTATCTTTACTATCAAAGTAGAAACCTAAAAGTCAGAATGCCCCCATTCGTAATAATTAGCAAATAATTAAGTTCTGTCAATTCTATCGCCACATAGTTCTCAGCTCTCCCCTCTCTCTATTTCTGAGGACACTGTTTTAGTTCAGGTCATTACTTCTCTCTTGTTTGGATCCAATACCCCTTTACATTTATCTCTGCATTTTTGGTCTTCTTTCTCTAGACATTCTTCACACTCCAGTCAGAGTTATCTTTCTAAAATGTCAATTTAATTCTCTGAAGCTTTCTATCCAGCTCGTTTCTTGTCACTCTGCCACACAAACTCTGAATCAGTAACACAGCCTCTCCCCCTTACTTGAATATGTCCTATTATTTTACATTCATTCATTCATTTATGGAGTCTGGGTCTCACTCTGTCACCCAGCCTGAAGTGCAGTGGCAAGATCATGGCTCGCTGCAGCCTTGAACTCCTGGGCTCAAGTAAGCCTCCTGCCTTAGCCTCCTGAGTAGCTGGGACTACAGGTGCATGCTACCACACTCAGTGTTTTTGTTTTTTTTCCCCTGTAGAGCCAGGGCCTCACTATGTTGTCCAGGCTGGTCTTGAACTCCTGGCCTCAATCAATCCTCCTGCCTCAGCCTCCCAAAGTGCTGGGATTACAGATATGCATCAACACAACCAACAGTATTCTTTTTTTTTTCTTTTTCTTTTTTTTTTTGAGACAAAGTATTGCTCTTGTCCCTCAGGCTGGAGTGCAATGGCGTGATTTCAGCTCACTGTAACCTCCACCTTCCAGGTTCAAGCGATTCTCCTGCCTCAGCCTCCCAATTAGCTGGAATTATAGGCACCCGCCATCACGCCCGGCTAATTTTTGTATTTTTAGTAGAAACGGGGTTTCACCATGTTGGCTAGGCTGGTCTCGAACTACTGACCTCAGGTGATCCACTCACCTCAGCCTCTCAAAGTGCTGGGATTACAGGCATGAGTCACTAGGCCGGCCCCAACACTATTATTTTACTTTAAATCAAAAAGAAAAATATCTTCATGCCTTTGCATATGTTATTCTCTCTACCTGGAATGTCCTGTGCTGCCCTCTTGATCTGCTCACTTTAGCTCTCCTGCTCACTCCTTAATATATAGTTGCAGCATAACGTACTCTGTAAATCATAGGTGAAGAGTCATATCTTCCTCCTTTTCTCCACTGCACTTTCTATGAAGCAGTTAAACATTCATTCATTAACATTTATATAACCTTATAACATAAATATATTTAACATATATTGATACCATCTATGACAAAGCAACATGTTAACATTTCCTACTTTACACTCCAACTAATTGTTTAGATTTTTTTTTTTCCTTAACTAGAGTGTGAACTATTAAAAGGCAGAGACAATATCTTATTCAATGTGGCATCCTTGGAGACAGACATCAGGCCCAACACCTAATAGGCATTTAACAAATGTTAGAGTAAATAAATCAATTTGATACTTTCTAGCACACTATTTTCTTCTACACTGCAATTATTTCTATTCTCCCCAGCAAAATTTAAAATTCTGTGAGAACAGATTCATTAGGCATTTAATTATTAATGGCACAGTCTAGCGTGAACAGGAATTAAACATCTTTTCTAAAGAGATACCAGCCTACTTAGGAGCTGCCTGAAACTTATCACCCATTTGTAGTCTTCTAGCAGCTATCTCGGAATCATTTTATTTTTCATAAAAGAAGTAAGGTTGAGTCCTTTTCTTTTAGCTAAATGGCCTTCGGGTTTGTCAGTAACAAAAAAAAAATTAAATCATTGTCACCAAAAATGTAAAAGTTTTTAAGAAGAGATTTTTTGAAGTATGAAAAACTAGGCTAAGTAATGTCAACTTATTTAAATAAAATGATTCTGAGAAAGACCAGATGTCATCATCAGAAAAATCTCTTACATAAATACAGTTCTCCATTTACTTACATATATGAATTATTACTTTGTGTGTCTTGGTAATTATTAGTGCTTATTACTATATATTTTTGATCTCATTCTTTAATATTTATTTTTGTCTTATTTAAAATTAGGCTGCAAGCTAGAGAATTCGCTCAGGATAGAGCTTTGTATGCATTTAATAACATCTACTGACCCAGATAAACACTAAAATAATTAGAATACAGCAGCTTCGTCCAAATTTTGAAAACACAAGGGATGTGAAGGCTCATTATTTCTCCCAAAAACATTTCTCTGAAGCCTGACAGATCTTTTCCCAAAACCAAAAGCATTCATTAAGGTGGCAAGATCTCATTTTCTGAGGACTGCCGCTAGTAGGTAATAAGGTAAAACATACATATGTTACCCTGTGACATAAGAGAAATGTTCTAGCTGAGACCAGATGACTTCATAACCATCATAAGTTTCCCTTTGATTACATTTCTAGATTATCCTTCCTGACAGGCAGAATTATTCAATACCATAAGGCCTCTCAAAAATCAGATAGAAGAAGCTGGGCATGATAGAGTGCGTTTGTAGTGGGGAGGGTTAGGTGGGAGGATCGCTGAACCCAGGAGTTCAAGGCTGCACTGTGCTAATTCATGTTATTTTCATAATACCATTATCGATTTCAAATAAGATTAATTCCAAGAATATTTTAAAAATATTTAATTACTGGAATGAATACTATCACCATATTTTCTTTATATATTTTTTTGAAAATTTATATAAAATAGTAATATAGGTAATTTAAAAAATTATTTTGTTATGGATACATAAGAGTTGTACATATTTATGGGGTACATGTCATTACACATTACACAATGTGTAATAATCAAATCAAGGTAATAAGGATATCCATGATTTCAAACATTTATCGCTTCTTTGTGTGAGAAACATTCTTATTCCACCCTTTTATGTTGAAATATACAGTACATTACTAACTACAGTTGCTCTGTTGTACTACTGAACATTAGATCTTATTTCTCCTATTTAATTGTATTTTTGAACTGCTTAACCCTACCCTAGTCCCCTCTTTATCACCCCCTTTACATTATACTTCCCAGACTCCGGTAGCCATCATTCTACTCTCTATCTCAGTGAGCTCTTTGATTTGCATTTTTTTAAGCTCCCACATATGAGTGAGAACATGTAGTATTTGTCTTTCCGTGCCTGGCTTATTTCACTTAATATAACATCCTCTAGTTCCATCCATGCTATTGCAAATGACAGGATTTCATTCTTTTTTATGGCTGTATAATATCCTATTGTGCACATGTACCACATTTTCTTTATCTATTCACTTATTGATGGACACTTAGGTTGGATACATATGTTGGCCATTGTGAACAGTGCTGCAATAAACATGAGAATAAAGATATCACTTAGATATACTGATTTCTTTTCTTTTAGATATACACCCAGAAGTGAGATTGCTGGATTGTAAGGTAGTTCTACTTTAGTTTTTTGAGGAACATCCATATTGTTCTCACATAGAGGCTGTGCTAATTTACATTCCCACCAAGATTACACAAGGGTTCTTCTTTCTTCACATCCTCACCAACATCAGTTATTGCCTTTTCGAGAAAAGGCATTTTAACTGGGGTGAGATGATATCTCATTGTAGTTTTGATTTGCATTTCTCTAATGATTAGTGATGATGAGCATCATTCCATATACCTTTGGCCATTTGTATGTCTTATTTTGAGAAATTGCTATTCAGATCTTTTACCTGTTTTTAAAACAGAATTTTTTTTTCACCTATTGAGTTGTTTGAGCTCCTTATATATTCTGGTTATTTGTCCCCTGTTGGGTAATTTGTAAATATTTGATCCCATTCTGTGGGTTGTTCTCTTCACTTTGTTGATTTTTTTTTTCTTTGCTGTGCAGAAGCTTTTTAGTATGATGTGATTCCATTTGTCCATTTTTACTGTGGTTGCCTCAGCTTTTGAGGTCTTACCCAAATAATCTTTGCCCAGAAAAATGTCCTGAATCACCCCCTCAATGTTTTCTTCTAGTAGTTTCATAGTTTGAGATCTTACATTTAAGTCTCTAAACCATGTTGATTTGATTTTCGTATATGGTGAGATATAGGGTTCTAGTTTCATTCCTCTGCATATGGATATCCAATTTTCCCAGCAGCAGACTGTCCTTTTCCCCATGTATGTTCTTGGTGACCTTTTCAAAAATGTGTTCACTGTAAATGCATGGATTTATTTCTGAGGGTACTCTATTCTGTTCCAGTGGCTTATGTGTCTGTTTTTATGAGGCAGTACCATGCTCTTTTGGTTACTACAATTTTGTAGTATAATTTGAAGTCAGGTAATGTGATGTCTCCAGTTTTATTCTTTTTGCTCAGGATTCCTTTGGCTATGATAGTCTTTTGTGTTTCCACATAAATTTTAGGATGATTTTTTCTATTTCTGTGAATAATGTCATCAGTATTTTGATAAGGATTGCATTGAATCTGTAGATTGCTTTGGGTCTATGGCCATTTTAACAATACTGATTCTCGCAAGCCATGAACATGGATTATCTTTCCTTTTTTTTTTTGTGGACCCTTTAATTTCTTTCATCAATGTTTTATAATTCTCATTGCAGAGATCTTTCACTTCTTTGGTTAGGTTTATTCCTAGCATTTTATTTTATTTGTAGCTCTCTTAAATGGAATTCCTTTCATAGTTTCTTTTTTAGATCCTTCACTGTTAACATATAAATATATTACTGATTTTTGTATGTTGATTATGTATCTTGCAACTTTCCTGAATTTATCCGTTCTAATAGTTTTTTGGTGGAATCTACAAGTTTTTCTAAATATAAAATCATATCTCCTGCAAACAAGGCTAATTTAACTTCTTCCTTTCCAAACTGAATGCCCTTAATTTCTTTCCCTTGCCTAATTGCTGTCTAGGACTCCCTCTCCAGGAATAAACATTGTGAATAAAAGTCATAAAAGTGGACATCCTTTTTTGTTCCAGATCTTAGAGAAAAGACTTTTCAGTTTTTTCCCGTTCAGTATGATACTAGCTATGGGTCTGTCATACATGACCTTTGTCATATTAAGGTATATTCCTTCTATACCTAGTTTGTTGAGATTTTTTTAATTATGAAAAGATACTGAATTTTATTAAATGCTTTTTTTGGCATCTATTGAAGTGATTATGATTTTTGGTCATTTTTGTTGATATAACATACCACATTCATTGATTTGCATATGTTGAAACATCCTTGCATCCCTGAGAACAGTGGTACTTTATTTGTTTTCTTTCTTTCTTAAGACAGGGTCTTGCTCTGTCACCCAGGCTGGAGTTATAGTGGTGTCATCTTGGCTCACTGCAACCTCTGCCTCTTGGGCTCAAGTGATCTTCCCTCCTCAGCCTCCCAAGTAGCTGGGACTACAGGAACATGCCACCATGCCCAGCTAATTTTTGTATTTTTTGTAGAGATGGGTTTTCATCATGTGGCCTAGGCTGGTCTCAAACTCCTGGGCTCAAATGATTCACCTGCCTTGGACTTCCAAATGCTGGGATTATAGGTGTGAACCAACCATGCCCAGCCAACAGTGTTACTTTTTACCATTACCAATGCCACCATCAATAAAAATAATATTAATATTAATACTATAGAAGCTAATGTTTATTAAGTATGTGATAGATACCATATTAAATTATATGCATATTTAATAATATACATTATACATCACATACAAATATATCTATTTAAAGAGGATTAAGTTAAACCTCTTTGAATCTATAGTCTCTATTTTATAATTGAGACAACTAAGACTTAAATTTTTTTTGAATGTCAAATCACATATCTTTAGTGAAGTCAGACTCCAAAGCCTGAGATTAATATAGTATAGTCCCCTCAAACCCTTAGCAATACAAATAAGGTAAATCATACATTATCCTGTGACAAAGGAGAAATATTCTATCTCAAGCTAGATAATTTCATAACCAGCCTAAGTTTCCCTTTGATTACATTTCTAGATTATCCTTCCTGTTAAGGAGAATTATCGAATACCATAGGACCTCTCAAAAATCAGACAGAAGCTGGGTACAATAGAGTACATCTGTAGTATGGAGGTTAAGTGGGAGGATCGCTGAACCCAGGAGTTCAAGGCTGTACTATAGTATGATTTTACTGTGACTAGCCACTGCACTCCAGCCTGGGCAATATAGTGAGACCTCATGTCTAAAATTAAATAAGTGAGTGAGTGAATAAATGAATGAATAAATAAGTAAATAACTAAGAATGCATATTATGAAAAATCAGATGGAAAAAGATAAAGCTTGTGATTTCAGCCGTAAGCCACTTATATGATTCCTTTCAAAATTACTGGGATGGCAATAGGTGGAGGAAAACTCAGGAATACACTTTCATCAGACAGCATTACACACTTACCTCCTGGCACATTGTAGACTTTCCTGACCTCGTTATAAAGCAAAAGGTAGGCCTTAAACGTGCTAGAAAACTGTAAATGTAGAGCTCATAGAATTTTGCAGATTACCTAATATTCTCCTTAAATTTCACAGATTAAAAAAGTGAGATTTAGAGATGTCCATATAAAATGCCTTTATTCGTGAGCAAAGGTATTGGTAGAACTAAAACTAAACCCTAGATCTCCACAGTGCTGTAAATAACTGTGCTGTATATTACTCGGTGATTATTGTTGATAGCTAGAATTCTTTTCTTTTTTTTTTTTGAGATGAAGTCTTGCTCTGTCACCCAGGCTGGAGTGCAGTGGTGTGATCTCAGCTTACCGCAAACTCCGCCTCCCAGGTTCAAGCGATTCTTCTGCCTTAGCCTTCTAAGTAGCTGGGACTACAGGTGCGCACCACCATACCTGGCGAATTTTTTTTTTTTTTTTTTTTTTTTTTTTTTTTTTTGCATTTTAGTAGAGATGGGGTTTCACCATGTTGGCCAGGCTGGTCTTGAACTTCTGACCTCAGATGATCCACCTGCCTTGGCCTCCCAAAGTGTTGGGATTACAGGCATGAGCCACCATGCCTGGCTTATAATTCTTTTACATATAGAAGTTCTAGAAGAAAGGTTTCTGCATTATATATATATATATATATACACACACACACACACACATATATATAAATCCAAGAGAGGATCTGTCTTTTTCTGGAGAAGAATGGGTTCCCCCAATAAGACAAACAGTAAGGAAACAATCAACATATATTAAACTAAGTCTTCAAAAGGGATATAGTTGATTACTAACATCAGCAACCTCCTCTAGGGTGCCTAAAGATGAGGAAGAATAGAAAAGCTGCTTGTTTTCTCTCTGGATTCACTCCCAGAGAAAAGTCAGAATCAAGGGTACTTCCATTTGCCTACTGCACAGCCAGCCACAGAAGATGTGGTTATCCAAGTCAAAGCTGGAGAAATAAGTAGGATTTATATTACATCAGACTTACTAAACTAAGAAAGTTTCTTTACAGATTGATCCGTTCTGTGCATCCAGCTGACTTTTAAATGATGACTGCATTACTATTTATTTTCCAGTATGATAACTGACAACTTAGTTTTTGGCTTCAATATTCTTTACATTAACTTTTGTTAGTTCACCCATAAAAAATGGTTAAGATTCATTTAACAACCAAGTCTAGTTATTAATTGAAGGTAAAAGAGCACAAATAACAGAGTGGGTAATTAAATAGCATGGGCTTTTTTTGTCCGTCATAAATGGGTTCAAATTATGGCTGTTCCCCTTGCTAGTTGTGTAACCTTGCATGAATTACTTAACCTTTCTTGAAATGAGAGCCATAAAGGCCTAATATTGATTGTGGTCAAGATGAAATGAGATAAATTATATAAGCAACTAGCTGCACAGAATCCCAAAATAACAGCATAAAGTCAATGTTAGTTCGCTTTCCCATTTTTTTTTTTTGACCAGAAATTTACAAGATTCAATAGCTTTGCTCTTGAACAAGATTTAATGACCCTAATCATCCTAATTTAGATATTCTTTTGGAAGAGAGATAGGAGGATATCAAGATGAATTTGGACAAAATTTCACAGTATTTAGTTTTTCACCAAAAACTAAACAAGCAGTTTCAGGGGAAAGTCTCAATGCTCTAATGCCTACTCTTTTACTTGGTCTGAAAATTCCAAGACAGCTATGTTCCTGCTCTTGAAGTTTTTTTGGCTTTAAGCAACAGTTCTCATAAAGACCTTTGTGAAGCAGTCCCAGAAATAATTTTTTTACAAATTTTTTTTATGGAAGTATTAGGACAATCTGATTTGATGAAAATTGTTGGCTGCTCTTTAAAGTTGTTAAGCATAGAGAACTGTGATGATGGTGGGAAGCAAAAGTGGTTTTATCCTTTCTCTTAAGGAGTTCACAAACAGGCCAGTACACGACTAACTAAAAGGGTGCCTTTGTGGAACTTCATACGATTTATTAGGAATGAAGAAAATTTTTATAAAAGGTGATTTTGGTGAAAAGACTAATGTAAAATATTGTGGCTGTTTATCTTTATGAAAATATTTTATGGAGACACAATTACTTTGCACTCTGGCTTTTAAAATATTGCAGGATATGGTTTCATGGAAAGAGGAGAATAATGAGGGACACAAATTTTCTATGGGGTAATGTCCAACAAAACAGATTTAAACCAGGCTGACCTGAGATTAAAGGAGCATATTTTGCAGGGAAGGTCATTAAAAACACCGTATTACACATTAAAAAGTCCAATAGCAGAGGGAATTGTGACTCATTTAAACTGTAACAAATGACGAATCCATAGAAGTGGATCTCACTGGCAGTTTATAATCAATCACAGTCAATGAATCAGTGAGTCAGGGGCACACCAGCCAAAGAACAGTGAAAGAATGGAGTCTTTTTAGGCTAATTTGGATATAACGCAATGTTTAAATAAGTGTTATGAAGGTTGGAGACAAACAACCAGCATAAACCATACTTTATGCTTCTGAAATAGGTAGGAAATTGTGACAAATGAAAGTCATAACTGCTAAGCTTTGTTTAGCAATGTGACAATGCTAAAAGAAACTCTTAGGTAGTCCTGATGTTATGCTAGCTAATAACGATAAGAGTCCAAATTTGTCAACATTTTACTAATGGTATTTAAACATGGCAGACAAAATGATTTAAAAAGAATCATTCAACTTAAATTCCATTTACTGTATTTGTCTCAATTACTCAGTTGTACTGCAAAGCATTCATTCACCACCTGATAAACAAACATTAAAAATCCTACTGTGTGCACAGCACTGGGCTTGGTGATGCAGAATTAACACTAAATAAACTCAACTGCCTTTCAGAACACAGAAAACAAAAATATGGAATATGGGAAACCCAGAAAACTAAATCTAGAATTTATTTGAGATCTTTAAATTCCTACTGTAATGAGTAACATTGGTAAGAATAATACTAGTCTGTGTACTCCATAGGATGCAAATACTTTCACATATATACAGCTTCCAGAATCCCTGCCTGACATAGGAAAAAGATGATTATCATTATTCATATTAATAAAGGGAAGATTAGACATGAGCTCTCAGCTCACAGTCTGAATCTTTTCCATTAAAATAGGCTATGCTGCCTCTCCTTACAGACATGTAGTTTATGTATTTTATTTTCATAATGCTGACACTGAAATTAGAAGTACGACTTCTATCTTCAGTGGGCTGTTATCCTTTACGTGAGTTTTAAACAAGCAGATCGCATAAGACACGAGCAACCCTATACAAAAAAAAAATGAATTCTTACAAGAAGGTAAGTTTTCCTGTTTAGAATTACAAAGAACTAGTAGTTTAAGAGATGTCACATTTTTCTTCTACAAGAGAACATAGATTTAGTTAAAGTTTTTAATTTTTGGTCCCTACATAAACATGAAATGAGTAGAGAGATGTTAATAAAGTGGCACCATCTTCATTTATGTTTATAAATTTCTTATTCTGAATTGCCAAGGGACCTAGGTGCCAATCACACTCCTTGTAACATATGCTATAAGAACTTGTCTTTGAATATAAATGCTTTCCAACTGACAGCATGTCTATAGGAAGCTCTCCATGTAACCATCAGATGCTATTTTTGTTTAAGTTTTAAAAAAGCATAAAAGAAAGGCTGTCACTTAAAAAAATTAAATTTTAAAAAGAAATAATTCATTATTTACAATCTCCTTTATCACAGAAATGATAACTACATAATACTCCACACACATCATGCCTTAAAGAAATTATTTACGTGAGTGTGGATTCCAGTGGTGGCAAAGCCTAATTTTCTTTCACTTTGGAAAGCTATATGATAATAAAGCAGAGAAAGAATGCCTGTGTAGGTTTGCTATGTAGTTGAAAAATCTTGAAAAACAACCTTCAGATTTTTCAAAAGGAAGGTCACATTAATTAGTCTTTGAAATTTGTTTCTTAATAAGAAAGTGGCAAAAGTTTGTTAGGAGAGGCAGAATTGCTTACTATCTTTTAAATCTCTTATAACTTGAAGCCATTAAAATTGTTATGGTAAAATATATTACCTAACTTCAGAATTTTGCACTTCCAAATCAAACGTGCTGCAAATCTCACTATGGCAGAGAATAACCAATAAAAAGAAAAGATAAAATAGATAGAAAAGATAAATGCACAGAGCAATGGAAGGGGGCCTCTATTTCAGTAGATACTGTTTATTAAAGACATAATTTAATATCAACAAAATTAATTCTAGTATAGAAGCACAAATTAAAAAGTAAAATATATCAAATATTGTTTCGCACTTTATTTAATTTTCATTAATCTCACGATCTGTTGAAAATAAATTAACTTTCTAATAATGCAAACATTCAACTGTGGAAAATGGTGCATGCAGTATTTAATGAGACTGAAACTGCATATCATCTACCATATTAAAGACTGAATAGTTTAGAATAAACCCATTTAGTTTTTATTAACTCAGTGTTTTCCAAATGTATTTGGTCATAAAAGTCATCTTCAGCAAAAACAAAAACAAAAAACAAATGTTTAAACATTTTGTCTCCTGGAATAAAGTTTTAACGGAATGAGCATAATTTCTCTGAAGATATTTCTCTAGTTCAAATTTATCTTCCTATGTATACTCAATTTTAACCTCCCCCCCCCGCCCCCGCAAAGTATGAACCATTGGAAATGCATTCAGAGCAGGGTGGATAGCATCTTCTTCAGAACCCATCATTGGTCTTTGAATTAACAATACTAGATACCATCCCTGATCCTCCATCACCACTGTCATTGTTACTGGCCACAGAAATTTTAATGATCTTAGGATTGTCAAGGTGGTATATTAAGGAAAGAGTTCAGGCTGCCTTGCATCATGTTAGTTTATGTACCTTGTAGTCATCATAACACCTGCCAGCACAATGCCTGAGAGGATCACGGCATACATCAATGCCCCAAAACTCAAGTCCAGCTCACACAATTTTTTTGTTGTTCATATCAGAAACCATTTCCAGTTCCTTGCCAATACCACAAAAATTACCTCCAGTAATAAGTAGTGGAACTTTGTATCAAGAGAGGTGGCAAGTCTATAGCGTTTAAATTCTACAGTTGTTTCTGTTCATTTTAATCATCTTTTGTTAGGAGTTAGTTATGATGCTAACCTGCATTCAACATGTCTCCAAATGGAACTGGGTCCTGTTTCTGTGCACCATAGGAACTATAAATATTAGGTTGAAACACATGACAGTGCCAATATTTGGCCATTATTGACACACAGAGATTCTATATTGCAGATATAGGGATGGTAAGGAGTATCACCTCTGATTACTTCTTAATTGAAAAAGGAGGCATTGCAATGTTTAAAATAAAAGGGAAAGCAGGATATCACTAAGGACCTTATGGAAGAAAATATTGCCAAAACTGGTGAAGCAAGTTTATACTTGAAATCAGTATCCAGTACACTCTACCTAAGTTTAGAACAGAATGGAATAATTCTTTTTTAGTGAATAAAATTTACCACCAAGGTTTACATGTTGCATGTAACTATCAGATGGTATTTTTGTTTAAGTGCAAATACAGAAACACAACAATCTTCAAAATAATGTTTTGAAACCTGGGTGCCCCTTGTAAATGAATACTCATTAATTAATGGCCAACTTTAAAATCTTAGGTGTGAACTCAAATTTTTCATGAACTGAGCAGTACTGAACTTATAATAGTAATTCTTGAAAACAGTCATTCTTTTTCAAGTGTTGGCTTAGAGATCTAAATCTACTTCATTAAAACCTTTACACAAGTGAGACCCTAGAAAGAAACTCTAGAGGCACAAGAATACATGGTTTTTGCTGCAAGTAATTCATAATCTAGATGCCTTATCTAAAAGTAGTATCACAATGTGAAAATTCAATTTGAAATCAAAGTTTAGTCTACCACATACATTCAAAATTCTGAACAAAGGAATTTACTTTATTGTAAAGATTGTTATGTTATTTATATTGTCACAGAATGAAAACTAAATAACATTTTAATAAATAAAGGAAATGCATAGTTTTAAAATATAGATACCTAGTTTCTTTCCTAAGACATTACTTGGTTAATCAACAATTTTCCAAGCATGATACTGGTACAGAAAATAGAACTTTTTCAGGGAATTACCCTTGGTTTTATCTTTTTCCAAGTCTAGCCAGAGGACACTCCTCTTCCCCTTCTTTGTTGATTAAAGAAAACCATTTTTGTTCATTCTTTACAGGTAAGCCCCAGAGAGGACACCTTCATTAGTCTAAGGAAGTCACTGAAGGTACGCTATTCTCCCTACAAGTGATGGCTTCAGGATCATCACAAGTGTAATAATTCTTTAGGAATCCCTGAGAAGAAATCTGTATAAACCTATGATAAATATGAGCTCGAAGAATGTCTGCAATGTTGCTTTTTTTTCTCATGAGATAAAAAGCCTGAGTAGAACAGAATAGAAAAAGAACCTGAGTGCATGATGACATTATAGAGATAATAATTATCCAACTACGGAAATCCTTCATGTTCAAACTTGTTATGTGAGATAATAAAATCTTTATTATTACCTATTGAGCCTTAGTTACTTGCAGCTGAAATAATACCAACTGGAGAACAAGCTAACAACTACCTTTAGACAATGATCTTGAAAATGGGTTTCATGAAACAGAGCATTAACCAGTAAAATTCATGTAGACAATTTCAGACAACTATTTCCTAATGATATCAACAGTGTATTATAGTCCTATTTAGCATATAACTATGACATGTTCAACACTAGTTTGGGCATTTTTGTATATGTCAAAATGTATAACCAATGCAGTAATGTACTTTCAAGGTATATTACATAATCATCTGTCAGTAAACAATATGGGGCATAGATATAAATTGTATTCATTAATTTAAGTAGTTTAAAAAATTACAGCATCCTATTACTTTCAAGACACTCAATGAACTGGGTGCAGTGAGAGAATACTACCTTTAAGTAGCTGACAAGGGAGTGGAGAGAAACATATTTACACATCAGATAAAAATACATCCCTAACTGACATACAATATAAAAGGGAAATGGGTAAAGAACAAAAACTAAGAATTTTAATAAATAAAGTACATCACCAGAAAATATTTAGGGTAAAGCACAGACAGCTAAAAGAGAATTGAAATTATGCAAAAGAACATGAGGAAAACTCTATCACAGGGACAAGTCTAACATACATGTAATTAAATTCCCAGAAAATGAAAAGACAAAGGACAGGACAGAATCAATATTTGAAAAAGCAATGACCAATACTTTTCTAAAGCTGACAAAAGACACCAAGCCACTGTAGTGTCAGAAACATGGTGAACAGGAAACTACTGATTCAAATGCACCGAATAAACACCTATTTACAGATCAATCACCTCTGAGAGGAAGTCAGAGACCAACTGAAAGACTTTCAGCCTACTGAGCAACTGAGAAAACATCTACATTTAATGAATAGAAAAAGCTGAGACACATTCAGGCACAGATCCCGTCCCAGACAGTGTACCATAAAACTGGGAAAGAAATCCCCAACATCCAGCTTCTCCTCATAGAAAGGAGGGTCTGGATCCCACATAGAAGGCCCTAATCCTACATTTCCCCATAGTTTGACTTTAAATTCACCAACTATGTGAGCACTGGGGAGTAGACCTATGTATCCAGAAAGACACCTATACGTAACAGAAAAGGCTGTGGTTTTATCTGGGCACACAAGCACTTCCAGGGACTTCAAACCCCCTGGGGCAGTACAGAAAAAGGACTTAAAAAGAAATATATGATGCTCTCTTTCCACCCTCCCTCCAGCCCCAGAGGGGTTTATGAAACACAACTCCAGGGTCTACCTACTAACCTGGTTTCTGACTTAGTATCAGGGAATTAATGGGAAAGTCAATTAATAAACTGCTGCCAGCCTAGGAAGTGTCTGTACTCACAACAAGCACCACAGCTCTTACAACATCCACCTAAGGAACTGCATCCTAAATCTCCTAGCTCCAAAAGCAGAGGGAACTGGCACATATATCTCTCTAGACCATAGTAAAAAGAAGCATTTTTAAGTGGGCACACAAGCACCTCCAGAGACTTCATCCCCTGGAGTGGTGTAAAGAAGAGGCTTTAAAAAAATGCAGATACCTGTTATTCCCCGAAGAGGTTTAGGACACACATTAAAAGCCCCAGTTTTTAGAGCTATCTGCAGAAGGACTCCATCCTAAACCCACTAGCTCTGAGAACGGAAGGCATATGAGTCTCCCTTGACCAAAGAAAAAAGAGGTGATTTTTATCAGGCATTCAAAAATTTCCAGAGCCTAGACCCACTCAGAGCGGTGCAGAAAAGGGGCAGGAACATGCAGCTCTCACAATCTCTTAGCAGAGGCTTAGGACACACATCTCCAGTGACTAATTGTTAGCCTGGTTTCCAAAGAACTTGCACTGGGGAATTAACAGGGCAAACAATAGCAGCCCTTTGGAAGCTGAAACCAGAGTTCACTTCATGCAACATTCCTCCAGCTCACCCCAGAGATAAATCCAAGCCTATCCTTTTTTTTTTTTTTTTTCCTGGAATAAATATGGCGATGCACCAAGCTCCATAACCTCCGCAGCTCCTACCTAAGGGACTGTCTCCTTAACAACTTGGCCATGAAAGTCAAGGGGGCTTTGTGATCCTGAGTAACCAGAGAACACAGAAAACAAGCAGGTGGACATATAACAAGCCCACTTCCAGCAGCTATCCCTTTAGGATCAAAAGGTACAGCATGAACATGAGAATAGGCATTTTTCATAGTTCCTCTCCCTGTCTCAGTACAGAAAAAGTGAAAAATAAATGCCCACACGCAGCCGCATCATGAAGATAAAAGGAACTAGAAAATACATTCCACATCCCAACCATATCAGCTACATCTTAAGAGTCTGGCTTCTATCATATTGGTCTCCAGGTACTGACCAGACAAGGCACATAATAAGCTTCAGGGGCTCACCAAAAACAGCGATAACAGTCTGGACAAACACAAAGATTTGAGAGGAACTTTAAAATCTCTGGCCAAATGGGTTCATTAAAACATTCTCATATATAAGACCAGTCTAACAAGAAGGAGAGAGGTAGTTATCTTATCAAATGTGCAGAAATCAACACAGATATTCAAGGAGAATGAAGAAACAAGGGAATATATTCCAAACAAATAAACAAGATAAATCTCCAGAAACTAATCTAAATAAAGTAGTGTTTTGTGATTTATCTGACAGAAATTCAAAATAATGGTTGAAAGATGCTCATAGAAGTGGAAATAGTAATGCAAGAACAAGCTGAGAATTTCAATGAAGAGACAGAGAGTTGTTTTTTTTTTTTAAGTGCCAAATGGAAATCATACGTTTGAAGAGTGCTATATCTGAATTGAATTCCACAGAGGAATTCAACAATGAAGAGGTGATAAAAACTTTCTCAGACAAACCAAAGCTGAGAGAGTTTATCACCACGCATTACAAAAAAGGTTAAAGAAGTTCTTCAAGCTTAAGAAAGAGGACACTGGCTGGGCGCGGTGGCTCACGCCTGTAATCCCAGCACTTTGGGAGGCCAAGGAGGACGGATCACGAGGTCAGGAGATCGAGACCATCCTGGCTAACACGGTGAAACCCAGTCTCTACTAAAAATACAAAAAAATTAGCCGGGTGTGGTGGCAGGCGCCTGTAGTCGCAGCTACTCGGGAAGCTGAGGCAAGAGAATGGCGTGAACCCGGGAGGCGGAGCTTGCAGTGAGCCAAGATCTTGCCACTGCACTCCAGCCTGGGTGACAGAGCCAGGCTCTGTCTCAAAACAAACAAACAAAGAGGACACTAGTAACTTAAAAACATTTAAAGTACAAAATTCACTGGTAAAATTAAGTACATTGTCAAATTCAAAACACTCTAATGCTATAGTGCCGCTGGATAAATCAATTATATCTCCAATATAAAGGTCAAAAGCCAAAACTACTAAAAACAACTAAAGCTACAATGATTTGCTAAGGGATGCATATTATAAAAACATATAAAGTGTGATATCAAAAACATAAAACATATAAAGAGGGAGAGCAACAGTGTAGTTTGTGTATGTGCTCAAAATTAAGCTGCTACCAGCTTAGAGTAAACTGTTAGAAGTATAAGATGTTTTATGAAAACCTTAGGGTAAGCACAAAACAAAAGGCTATAATAAATATACAAAAGAGAAACAGAAAAGAATAAAAGCACTTTACTATAGAAAACTATCAAAGCACAAAGGAAGAAGGGAACAAATTATCCACAAAAAAATAACAACTAGAAAATAATGAACAAAATTGCAGAAATAACTCCATACCTATCAATAATAATCTACAATGTAAATAGGCTAAATTCTCCAATTAAAACAATGGCTAAATGGATTAATAAAAACAAGACCCAAGTATATGCTAGCTACAATAGACTCACTTCATCTGTAAGGTCATACAGACCGAAAGAGGGTGGATGAAAAAAAACCCAAAAAACTTTCCATTCAAATGGTGACCAAAAACAGGAGCAAAGTAGCTACACTTATCAGATACAATAGACTTTATGTAAAACAAAACAAAACAAAACAAAAAAACTGCAAAAAGCAATGATGGAGGTAATTATATAATGATTAAGAAGTCAATTCAGCAAGAGGATGTAACAATTGTTATATCTGCACCCAACACCAGAGCACCCAAATATATAGAGATTATTAATAGACTGGAAAGGAGATTGAATAGACTCCTTTGAATAGAAAGAAACAGAATTGTATCCTGAAAAGGATAGATGACAATATGATAATAATAGGGAACTTCAAAACTCCACTTTCAAAAATAGACCAAAAACCAAAACACAGTAACATCTGAGTTAAACTACATATTAGACCAAATAGACTTGACATTTATAGAACATTTCACCTAATAGCTGCAGAATATACATTCTTCTCATCAGAACATGGAATATTTTCCAGGATAGATGACATGTTAGACGACAAAACAACTCTCAACAAATTTTTCAAAAGTAAAATCATCAGCCAGGCACGGTGGCTCATACCTGTAATGCCAGCATTTTGGGAGGCCAAGGCAGGTAGATTGCTTGAACTTAGGAATTCGAGACCAGCCTAAGCAACATGGCAAAATCCCATCGCTACAAAAAATACAAAAAGTAGCCAGGTGTGGTGACACACACCTGTAGTCCCAGCTACTTGGAAAGCTGAGGTGGGAAGATCACTTGAGCCAGGGAAGTCGATGCTGCAGTAAGCCGTGATCACACCACTCCACTCAAGCCTGGGTGGTAAAGTGAGACCCTGTCTCAAAACAAAACAAAAAATACAAAAAACAAAAACAAGAAAAAGCAAACAAACACCTAAAATTGTATCAAATATATTTTCTGAGCATGATGAAATAAAATTAGAAATTAATAACAGGAAAAACTCTGTAAACTGTACAAATGCATGAAAATTAAACAACATGTTCCTGAATTTGGTCAATAAAGAAATTAAGAAGAAAATGAGGGTTGTCCAGG
Source organism: Macaca fascicularis (assembly GCF_037993035.2). Lineage (NCBI taxonomy): Eukaryota > Metazoa > Chordata > Mammalia > Primates > Cercopithecidae > Macaca > Macaca fascicularis. Next base: position 87,150,325 of record NC_088380.1, on the reverse strand, counting down.
CTGATGAAAAAGAATTCCACATAAAAATACATATGAACAAAAAGGGATAATGCACAAGGTAAAAGGTAAAGATGTGGACAGATATACATAATACTGACTATCCAAACTACAATAACAATGTTTTATGAGGTCTAAAAATATAAGGCAAATTTAAATATGTGCTAACAATAATGCAATAATGCACCAAAGTGTTGTTTAAAAAAGTGTGAAAGTGAAAATTTGTGTTAGACTGTAATAAATTAAGAATATGTTGCCATCTGTAGAGTAACCACTAAAACAAAATCATAACAATCTACAAGAAATAATAAAGGAAGAAAGTTGGAATAATTAAAATAAAGAACAAATAGAATCTTTGTAGATCTAACCTAAAATATATAAATTATATAATCAACTTCATGAACTATAAATGGAATAAACACTCCAATCAAAAGACAAAGATTATCAGATTTAAAAAACAACTATATGATGTTGACACAAAGACTGATCTTAAATATACAAAAGATTGAAAGAATAATGGTAAAAAAATTAAAAGATAAGCTATGTAAACACCAAAGAAAAGAAAGTTGGGATACTTATACTACTATCAGACAAAGAAGATGTTAAGGAAAGAAGCATTACTAGAGATAATTAGAGATATTTCATAATTATAAAAAAGCCAATTCACCAATAAGATATAACAATTCTAAATTTATATCCACTAAATAAAATATTAATAGTATATGTCTACATTTAAAACTAAAATCTATTATTTTAATGTCTAAATGGACATTTAATATTATTAATCAATATTAAATTTAGTATTTATTAAATAAATCCTTAATAACCTCTTTACACAAGCCCTTTAATCTAGGACTGAGCATAAATCACTGTTCTCCTGCTTTATTTGCTCTGCCATCAAATTGTAACAGAACCACCAAAAAAGCACCTTCTCTTCTTCCATTAAGATGAGAAAGAAATAATGTATTCCACCTCTTTTAAGGAGCTCGAAGTTATTTTATTAAAATGAAGGCATCGAATATAATTGAATTTAAAATACAAACTCACACTCAACTATAGGATTTTAATAAATTAGAGTGTTCTATTTCAATAAACATAAAGAACTTTAGGATAGGAGGGCTCTCACAGATGAGCTCTGTAATCAGACTGCTTGGGTTAGAACTCTAACTCTACAAATTACTAGCCAGCTCACCCTTAGGAGGTTCTCTAACCTTTCTGTGCATCAGTTCTTTCAGTTGTAATGGGTGATAATAATAGTATATACCTCATAGAATAGTTAAGTTAAATGAAATAGTGCTTAAATAATTTAGGTGCCTAAATTAATGAGTCTGTAGCAGTTGTCGTAGTGATGCCATAATAAAAAATAATAGTAATTCAAAAAGTAGAAGTAGTAGTAACAATAATTGTTAGTAGGAGAATTAGACGTACTACTAGTACAGCAGCAGTAGTCATTATCATCAGTATCATTATCTTCCTCCAAGGGTCACAAATACTTTTAGAAGTCATGCAAGTGATAGGAATAAACAATGTGAGCCAGATCTAAGATAAAAAGGAGGGTTGCAGATTACAGAAAATCAGGAAACTAATGCCCTGTTTAAATGCATTTGTATCAATTATTTAAAACACTGATGTCACCGAAGAAGAAAGAAAATATGAAGCTTAGTTCGCAGAAAGGATCAACAATTTACAATTTCTGATTTTGTCCAAATTATTCATTTAAATTAAAAGATAATATGGCTCGAAAAGCAATGTGACCAGCAGTACCCTGAGATCTTTTTTATTTTGTCACTCCCAAATTATATCCTTTCTCTCTCTCCTCAAAAAATCCTGGGTGTTAACTAGGTTTACTATTTCTCAGCATTCCTGAGTTTTATCACAAGGCTTGAATTTGCCACTAAGGGTCTCAAATTGAGCTTTTCTTCTGGCCACCCTACTTGTAACTGTTCTGTTTCACTATACCACGCATTCAGGATCTGCTTAGCGAGCCTGCTGATATCTATCCTTCACACATCTCCAGGCCCTCAGAGTTAAGTCGTGGCAAGTATCATTATAGTGCTGATGGGCTGGCAACATTCCAGAACCTCATCATTGGTAACCTTGTCTATCCTTTTGATCTTAAATATGGCTTACAGGCGATGCTGATGAATTGGCTCAGGGGACCAGATGTGCTGTTTGTGGCAGAGATTCCTGTCACAATCCCAGAAAGACAACAATCCTACATATTGCATTATAGAGATTTAACTGATTTAGAAATTGTTGCTGCATTCACATCATCTTTTGTCTGAACTCAGTCATGGTTTGCTGTTTAACAGGGGCAATGCACAAGTCTAGCTTCATGTTCCTGGGACAAACAAATAAATGATCCAGGCGTTCTTAAGTCAGTTTTACTACAAGTAATCAAAAAAACAGTACAATACCTTTTGTCTTTCTTAGGTAAAAATACTCAATTATACCCACAATTCTAGTCAGACATGGGTCCTTAGATCTCATGACCTAAAGACCCTCTTACATTAAGCACTACATAAAGACTTGGTAGTACAATTTGATTTCTTCTTCAAAGCAATATAAATCTATTCTAGAACCACAAAATCAGCATGAGAAAAAACTTGAGAACCTCAAGATGACTGTGTTGAATACATATATTTCATATAAAATTTTAAATTTCCTATTTAGCCACATTTAAAAAGGAATAAGAAACAGAATATGTTCATAATATGTGTTTAACTAAATATACTCAAAATACAATTTCAACGTATAATATAAACATTTATTAATAAGACATACCACATTCCTTTTTTCATACTTAGTCCTACCAGGTTTTCGAAATCTAGTGTGTAGTATACATTTACAGCACATCTCAATTTGGACTAGCCACATTTCCATCTTCAATGGCCTCATGTAGCTAGTGGCAACCTTACTGAACACTGTAGCTCTAAGCAAACCTCCAATCTAATCCACAGATGGTGATTTAGCTATCTGTTTGAATGCTGTTACTTTCTGTTCTTCTTATCTCATCATCTCATCTATTGTAGACTTCAGTTCTCTTTTAACAAGTCTTACTCCATCCTTTCTAGTTTAAATATCAGTCTCTTAGGTCAATGGTTTTGAATCATTTTTAGAATGTGGTCCCTTTTGAAAACAGCAACCCTGCCACCATCTTGATTTGGATCCTTGCTTCAGAAAAATATAGACCTATTTGCATTGTTATGGGTGGAAATCCCCCCCATCCCCCAACACACCCAAAAAAAGATATTTTGGAGTCTGAACTCCCAGGACCTAAGAATGCAACCTTATTTGGATATAGGGTATTTACAGAGGTAATAAAGTTAAAATGAGGTCATTAGGGTGGGCCCTAATCCAATATGACTGGTGCCCTTATAAAAGGGTAATTTGAACAGAGATAGGCATAGAGGGAAGAAAATGTGATATAACAGGGAGAAGCTGGTCACTTATAAGCCAACGAGAGAGGCCTGGTTAATAAATCATTCCCTCAAAACCCTCAGAAGAAATTAACCCTGCCAACATCTTAATTTCAGGATCCTAGCCTCCAGAATGTGAGTAAACATATTTCTGTTGTTCAAGTCACTCAGTTTATGTACTTTGTTACCGCAGCAGCCCTAGCAAACTAACATATTCATATAGATATATACACAGATAAACATAGAACATTTTACACATAAATCCAGAGTTCAGAGATCCTTTCACTAAACACTTCTTAAAAACCACAAGTTAAGAACTCAACTTGAAGCAAAATAAACCAAATTAAGTAGCATTTGTGTATTGTTTCTGTCATCTATTAACATTAGTTATGCCAACGGACATTTGTGGTAAGATAAGTAAATTCTCAGAGTAGTCTGAGATCTGAGAACGTTTTTACCATTTACAACAATGGTTAAAGCATACACACACACACACACACACACACACACACACACAATTTTGTAACCATTTTCAGAATTCTTCCAAGTCTTTGCATGTTTGAGGTTTAATATTATTCTTATGATTTTATGCTACATTTTAAAATTGTATCCTCAAATATACAATCCTCTCCTCATATTTAGTTCATGTCCTCTTAAAACAGACATACAAACACTGTCCTAGGAAATACTTGTTTTCTTTAGATACCTTCCCTTTTCCACCTCATTCATATGAAAGTCGAAACCATCTAATGCAGGATTTCTCACATGGGTTGCAGGGAACACTAATATCCACTGAAAAAAGTTCATAAAGTTTTATGAGTTTGAGAAATGTTGAAGAGCATGTACTACCTCTATCACCACGCACATTAGCATATTAAAGAGTCTGAGAAGCTCAAGAAACTAAATGTTTAAGTTAAATAAGTGACCACATAATTCTTCCCATATACATATTGCCCATTGAAACAGCCTATAGATGACACAAGTTAATGTCAAATTGCTATACTTTATACAATCCTGGTCACAGATACTTGGAGCAAAACAGTAAAAATGCAACCAAGTAGCAGGCTGACTAGCAGTCTTGTGGGTGGCAGAGCAAGAGTTATACCTACAAGATGTTCTATTCTCATTGAAGAGACCCTTAAGCCACTTCCCTTGGGATTTGAATGTAAGAATTAGAGAGAAAGGGCAGGAGGGAAGGCAGACACCAACAAAAATACACTGAGAGAGAAGGCATTCATGGAAGTTGAGTATAATAAAAACTTCAGGTAAGAGTTACACAGGCTACAGAATTCTGCTGCCATCTGCTTCCTTGTGCTGAGGGTCAGCTCTTCTTCATGCTTTAATAGCTCCAGTGATTTATGAAAATAATTAGAGATTTATCAAAGCAATAATAGAAAATAATACTAATAAGAATAGAAAAACAAGGAGTACACTTGGATTTCATTACCCTCTGGATTAATTTACTCTTGAATGAAACTTGCACTTTTGAACTTTGGCTTTCTTGACCTAGGATGTCCAAGAACTTTTCTCAACAGCCCAAATTATCGCAATTGGTTTGTGTGTGTGTGTGTGTGTGTATGTGAGACGGAGTCTCGCTCCATGTAGCCCCGGCTAGAGTGCAGTGGAGTGATCTTGGCTCACTGCAACCTCTGCCTCCCAGGTTTGAGCAATTCTCCTGACTCAGCTTCCCAATTAGCTGGGACTACAAGCATATGCCGCCATGCCTGGCTAATTTTTTGCGTGTTTTTAGTAGAGACGGGGTTTCACTATGTTGGCCAGGCTGGTCTCGAACTCCTGGCCTCAGGTGATCCGCCCTCCTCGTTCTCCCAACGTACTGGAATTCCAAGCATAAGCTACCGCGCCCGACCTCACAACTGGTTTTTGGTGTGTGTGTGTGTGTGTTGTGAAATATCTCAAGATGATCAAATGCTTATTTTTTTTTTTTTTTAGAAAGAAACTCTTAGAAAGTTTTTATTAATGAACAATTGATGTACCATAAAATTCACCCAGTATAAATGTACAATTCAATGGTTTTAGCAAATTTATACTTGTACAATGATCATCTCAGTCAGTTTTAGGACAGCTTCATCATGTCCAAAAATTCTCTTGGGCTCATTTGAATTAATCACCATTTCCACTCCAACCTTTAGCAAACATTGAATCTATTTTCAGTATCTATATATGTTCCCTTTTTCTTGATATTACATATAAATGGGATCATACAATAAACAATCTTTTGCATCTGGTTTCCTCTGCTTTAGCATAATTTTCCGAGGCTCATCCACAGTAAGTATATATCAGTAGTTTACTCCTTTATATTGTCAAATAATACTTTATTGTATGGATAGACCACATTTTATTTAACGTTTCACCAGAAGATGAACATTTAGAATTTTCCAGTTTGGGGTTATTACTAATGCTCTGATGAACATTCAAATATGTCTTTATGAAGATGTATGTTCTCATTTCTCTTCAGTAAATACTTAGAATAGTTAGATTATAGGGTAAGTAAGTATTTTACTTTTTGAGGAACGGCCAGTTTTCTAAAGTCGTTGTAACATTTTACATTCCCAGCAGAAATGTATGAGGATTCAAGTTTTGCCACATCCTTTCCTACACGTTATTTTCTAATTTTAGATTATATGCATTCAGGTTGGTGTGTAGTGGTATCCGATTTTAACTGTAATTTGCATTATCTAATGATCAAATGATGTTAAGCATCTGTTCATGTGATTATTAACCATTCTTATGTCTTCTTCAATGAAATGCCTATTCAAGTCTTTGGCCAACTGTTTGACCCAGTTGTTTATATTCTTATTATTAAGCTGTAAATATTCTTTATATATTCTAGAAACAAATCCCTTATCAGACATATGATTTGCAAATATTTTTTCCCAATTCATGGCATGTGTTTTCATGTTCTTAATGATGCCTTTTTGAAGTGCAGAATTTTTTTATTTTGATGAAATCCAATTTATCAATTTTTTCATTTATGTATTCTGCTTTTGATATTATAGCTGAGAACTCTTTGCCTAAAACTAAGTTCACAGAGATTTTGTGTTTTCTTTCATAGGTTTAGCTATTATATGTAGGCCTATCATCCATTTTGAGTTAATTTTTGTGTTTCATGTGAGATAAACACCTATGTAATTTTTTTTTCAAGTTGATACCCAATTGTCCAAACACTGTTTGTGTAAAAGACTATCCTTTCCCCATTAAATTGTCTTCGCAGCTGTGCTGAGGACCAATTGACCATAAACATGAAGGCTTACTTCTACAGTCTCAATTCTAGATTCTCATTTTATCAGTGAGACTATGTCTGACATTGAGAGATAACAACGTGCTGGCAGCCCTCACTCTCCGCATCTCCTCAGCCTTGGTATCCACTCTGGTGGCGCTTGAGGAGTCCTTCAGCCCACCACTGCTCCCAGAGTGGGAGCCCCTCTCTGGGCCGGCCAAGGCCGGAGCTGGCTCCCTCCGCTTGAGGGGAGGTGTGCCGGAAGAGGCGCAGGCGGGAAACTGTGCTGTGTGCGGCACTCACAGACCAGCGCCAGTTTCTGCGGGTGTGGGCGCGGGTGCAGGTGCAGGGGCAGGGGTCCCCACACTCGGAGTGGCCGGCCAGCGCCGCCGGCTCAGGGCAGCGAGGGGCTAAGCACCCAGGCCAGCAGCTGCAGAGGTTGCTCTGGGTCCCCCAGCAGTGCCGGCCTGACAGCACTGGTGGGCAACTCCGCCTGCAGCCCCGGTGAGGAATCCACTGGGTGAGGCCAGCTGGGCTCCTGAGTCTGGTGGGGACTTGGGGAACTTTTATGTCTAGCTAAGGGATCTAAACGCACTGATCAGCACTCTGTGTCTAGCTCAGGGTTTGTAAATACACTAATCAGTACTCTGTGTCTAGCTCAAGGTTTGCAAATACACCAATTGGTACTCTGTATCTAGCTAACCTGGTGGGGACTTGGAGAACTTTTCTGTCTAGCATTCTGTGTCTAGCTCAAGGATTGTAAACACACCAATCAGCACTCTGTGTCTAGCTCAGGGTTTGTAAATACACCAACCAGTACTCTGTGTTTAGTTCAAGGTTTGTCAATACACCAACTGGTACTCTGTATCTAGCTAACCTAGTGGGGAGTTGGAGAACTTTTATGTCTAGCTAGAGGATTATAAATGCACCAGTCAGCACTCTGTCAAAATGGACCAATCAACTCTCTGTAAAATAGACCAATCAGCTCTCTGTAAAATGGACCAATTAGCAGGATTTGGGTGGGGTCAGATAACGGAATAAAAGCAGGTTGCCTGAGCCAGCAGTGGCAACCCACTGGGGTCCCCTTCCACACTGTAGAAGCTTTGTTCTTTTGCTCTTTGCAATAAATCTTGCTGCTGCTCACTCTTTACCTCCACGTTGCCTTTATGAGCTGTAACACTCACCACCAAGGTCTGCAGCTTCATTCCTGACAGCGAGACCATGAACCCACCACAAGGAAGAAGCTCCAGACACATCTGAAAGTCTGAAGGAACAAACTCCAGACACACCATCTTTAAGAACTGTAACACTCACTGCGAGGGTCCGCGGCTTCATTCTTGAAGTCAGTGAGACCAAGAACCCACCAATTCCGGACACAATATAATGACTATCTTTATAATAATATTATTACATCATCTTGGTTATTATATCTTTGTAGTAGCTTTTGAACTCATTAAGAGTTCTCCAATTGTTTCTTGTTTTCCAAGATTGTTTTGTCTACTCTTGCTCGCTTGAAATTCTACATAAATTTTAGGATTATTCTGTCAATTTTTGCTAAAAAACCAGCTGGGATTTTGATAGGCATTTCATTGAATCTATGTACCAATTTGAAAGTATTTATCTTAACAATATTGATTTTTTTTTGAGACAGTGTCTCGCTCTGTCACCCAGGCTAGAGTGCAGTGGTGTGATCTTGGCTCACCATAACCTCTGCCTCCCAGGCTCAAGCAATCCTCCTGTCTCAGTCTCCCAAGTAGCTGGGACTACAGGCATGCTCCACTATGCCTGGCCAACGTTTTTGTATTTTTTGTAGAGATGGAGTTTTGCCATGTTGCCCAGGTTGGTCTCAAACTGCTGAGCTCAAATGATCTGCCCGCATCAGCTTCCCAGAGTGCTAGGATTACAGGCGTAGGCCATTGCACCCAGCCAACAATATTAAATTTCTAATCTCTAAGTACAAGATGTTTTCCCATTTATTTAAGTCTTCTTTAATTTCTCTCAACAATGTTGCATAGTTCTCAGTGTAGGAGTCTTGAATTTCTTTGGTTAGACTTATTTCTAGGTATTTTTTGGTGCTATTGTGAAGGCAATTCTTTTCATTAATTTCTTTATTCTTTATTATTATTATTATTGTTATTATTAATGTTATTATTTTTGAGAAGGAATCTTGCTCTGTTGCCCAAGCTGGAGTGCAGTGGCGCGATCTCGGCTCACTGCAAGCTCTGCCTCCCAGGTTCATGCCATTCTTCTGCCTCAGCCTCCAGAATAGCTGGGACTACAAGCACCCGCCACCATGCCAGGATAATTTTTTATATTTTTTGTTTAGTAGACATGGGGTTTCATCGTGTTAGCCAGAATGTTCTCAATCTCCTGACCTCGTGATCTGCCCACCTCGGCCTCCCAAAGTGCTGGGATTACAGGGGTAAGCCACCGTGCCCGGCCAATTCTTTAATTTGTAAAGATGGGTGTCTCGACTATGTTGCCCAGGCTAGCCTCAAACTCCTTGGCATCCTGAGTTTCTAGGATTACAGGAATACACCACCATGGCCAGGAGCAGTTTTCTTAATTTCATTTTTGCTTATTCATTGCAAGTATATAGAAATACAATTGGTTACTGTATATTGACCTTGTACACTATAACCTTACTGGCGTCAGTTTATTAGCTCTAAGAGTTTTTTCGTGAATTCCTTAGGGTTCCTATACACCAGATCATATCATCTGCAAAAAGGGACAGTTTTACTTCTTTTCCAATCTGAATACCTTTTATCTTATTTTCTTGCCTAATGACCCTGCCTAGAATTTCTAGTTGAATGGAAGTGATGGGAGCAGACAACCTTGTTTTTTTCCTATACTGAGGGGCAAACATTCAGTATTTCACCACTAAGTATGTGGCAGCTGTGGTCTTTTGCCTAGATGCCTTTATTAGGGTGAGGAAGTTCCCTTATATTCCTGGTTTGTTGAGAGTGTTTGTTATTAACATGTGTTGGATTTTGTCACGTACCTTTTCAGCATCTATTGAGATGATCATGTGGTTTTGTGCTTTATTAATATTGTGAAATAATTTAACTGATTTTCAGATGCAAAACCATCTTTACATAAGAGGAATGAATCTCAGTTGGTCATATTGTATAATACTTTCTGTATGGAGCTGGCTGCTTTTTGCTAGTGTTTTGTTTCAAATGTTTACATCTATGTTCATGATGGATATTTGTCTATAGTTTTATTTTCTTGCAATGTCTTGTCTGGCTTTGATATGATGATAATATCAGCCTCACAAAACGAGTTGGGAAGTGTTCACTCCTCCTCTATTTTCTGAAAGAGTTTACAAGGAACTGGTATAATTTCATTAAATTTTCAATAGAAAACACCAGTGAAGTCATCTTGGCCCAGGGTTTTCTTTGTGGAAATATTTTAAATTGCTAATTCAATATATTTACTTACTAATCTATTTCATATTAATATTATCTTTACATGTGGCAATATAGAAATTTTGCTCTCATATAGCTATATTAACCAATTTGTCATATTATTGTCATGTATATTGTATCTACCTATAAACCCAATGTCAGTGTTGTAATTATTCCTTTGTTCAATCTGGTATAAAAGACAATAATAAAAAAGAAAATGTGTATTTATATTTTATATTAATCCAAATATTTTATGTTTTTTGTTATTTTTATTTCTTCCTGTAGATTCATGTTACCATTTCATGTTGTTTCCTTTCACCCTGAAGATTTCTCTTAGTATGTGTCATAAAATAGGTCTGTTACCAATGAATCTGTTAATTAATAACTGTCTTTATTTTGAAAGATACTTTGCTGGATATAAAATTATTGATTTCTTTTTTTGTTCCTTCAGAATTTTGTAAATGCCATATCACTGCCTTCTGGCCTTCACTGCTTCAGATAATAAGTCTGTTGTTGTTATATAGATGCTGTCCTATATGTTTCTTCCTCTCTGGCTTTCAAATGTTTTCTGTGTAGATGTGTTTCAATGTATCTTTTAGTATTATTTATTTATTTATTTATTTATTTTGAGATGGAGTCTCACTCTGTCACTCAGGTTGGAGCGCAGTGGCATGATCTCGACTCACTGCAACCTCCACCTCTCTGGTTCAAGAGATTCTCCTGCCTCAGCCTTCCAACTAGCTTGGATTACAGGCACGTGCCACCATGCCCAGCTAATTTTTGAATTTTTATAAAGATGGGGTTTCACCATATTGGCCAGGCCAGTCTGGAACTCCTGACCTTGGGCGTTCTGCCTGCCTCAGCCTCCCAAAGTGCTGGGATTACAGGCGTGAGCCACCATGCCCAGACTATCTTTTGGTGTTTATCCCACTCAAAGTTTACTGAGTTGCTTGGATGCTTAGATTAACGGTTTTCATAAAATTTTAGAAAGCTTTGGCTCTCATTTTCTCAAGTATGTTTTTCTACCTTTCTCTCTCTTCTGTCCTGGAATTTACATTACACATATGTTGGCACATGTGATGTCCCAAATGTCTCTGAGGATCTGCTCATTTCTCTTCCATCTTCTTTGCTCTTCGTTCCTAAAATTGTTCACTCTATTGATCTGTATTCAAGTTCACTGATGTTTTTTATTCTGACAATTTGAATCTGGTGTTCAGCTGCTATAGTAACTTTCTCATTTCAGTTATTATACTCTTCAAATTCAGAATTTTCATATTGTTTATTTCAAATAATTTCTGTCTCCTTACTGAGCATCTTTACTTGTTGATACATTTATATCATACTCTCCTTTAAGGCTTTAAACATGTTTTCCTTAAGTTTAGTATACAAATGTGTGTGTGTGTATACATATGTATATATGTGTATATATACATATACACATAAACATACATATGTGTGTATGTGTGTATATATAGATACAGATATAGATATAAACTGTGCTTTGAAGTCTGTCTACCAAATTCAACATCTTTTTTCCCCCAAGTATGGACCACACTTTCCTGTTTCTCTATATGGCCAATTTGTTAAAAACTAAACAATTATTTTAAATAATATATTGCAATAACTCTGGGTTTCGATTATTTTCTTTCTGAAGTTTGCTACTGTTGCTTTTTGTTTATTTGTTTATTAACTTACCTGTGGTAAATGTATGAAATCTGTTTCTCTTGTGATGAGTGATAACTGATGTTTCTGCATAGTTTATTTTATTCTTGATTTTTAAATTTTAAGCCTAGCTCCAAAAGGGTTACTCTGTGTCTAGACAGTTTTGAGGTCAGCCAGTAATGGATAGAAATAGTACACAAACACCTCAAGCTAATAGGTTTCTTTTCTTTTGTTGGGGGGCGTGGTGGCGGGTAGAGGAGTATGTTCGAAGTCCAGCCTCTCTTTTTCTTTCTTTTTTTTTTGAGATGGGTACCGCTCCGTCGCCCAGGCTGGAGTGCAGTGGCGCGATCTCGGCTCACTGCAAGCTCCACCTCCCGGGTTCACGCCATTCTCCTGCCTCAGCTTCCCAAGTAGCTGGGACTACAGGCGCCCGCCACCATGCCCGGCTGATTTTTTGTATTTTTAGTAGAGACGGGGTTTCACCATGTTAGCCAGGATGGTCTCAATCTCCTGACCTCGTGATCCGCCCACTTCGGCCTCCCACAGTGCTGGGATTACAGGCGTGAGAGCCCGTGCCTGGCCCGGCCTCTCTTTTTCTATTCTCCTATGAAGATATGTATTATCTCTAGGTTAGGCCAGAACTGTAAAAATAGCTTGGGCCCTCTCTTCAGTCTCCACTGCAAAAGTGTATGAACACTTTCAGCTAGGAATATGTTTGCCCCAATCACGAGCACAACCAGTTTAGTAGATCCATTGGCCCAACACACCTACCCACTGCCACCAAGATCATTACTTCTACTGACAGTGCTGCTGGTTGTATCACCCTCTGCTGCAAATTGAGTGAGCCCTCTTTAGCTCAGGTACAGCAGTTGCCAGTCCTCATGGCCAGCCAGATGCTGGCACAACTTTCATACTGACCAAGCTCATGAATGTGGGCTGACAGTGATAGACGCAGTCTCAGGCAAGCAAGAAATCCACAGACTCCCAGTTCTTCCCCAAACTTCAGCAGTTTTTCAAGAATAAACAATTCTTATAACGCTGTTTGCCTTTGGCCATGTTTGGAAGTACTTATTTGCTTATTTTTGGGTCAATTTTAGATTCATAATTGATTTGGGGGTAAAGGATTTGCCAGTTTCGTCACTCATCCATAGCCAGAGACAAATAACATTGAAATAATTTTTGTCTCCCCCCAAACATATAAAGATGTAGAAATACTTGCCTAGGAGTTCTTATCAAATCTATATTTTAATACTAGGAAATGAGAAACCATCATAGATTTGCTACCAACCTTTGAGACATTTGAGAGTTCTCAGGTAAATAAATAGTAAGTCAAAATCTGAAGAAATTAATATACACAGGGATGACTTCAAAAGAAATATATGCATTCTGTTATTTTCTCCACAAGCTACCTACCATGAAGACTTACTTGTTCAGTCTGATGATGTTGACTATCTTTCTTGAGAATGTATGTACAAACAGGATCTTTTTTTCTACATAGGAGATAACAGTGTTCTCATTCTCTTGTATCAGTGGCAATTTCCTCATTGTTAGAAAATTTGCAAGGGTTTTTATAATATTTCAAGAGTAGATGTGCTGATGTGGTTAATTATTTTACAAAGCAAATACTTTTTCATTATTTTCCCCTGTGTAACCAAAAGTAATGTACTCAATCTTTCTAGGCCTCTGTTCCCTCACTGGAAAAACAATGAGCTTAAATAATGGGATCTAGAACTATACAGTCTAGATTTCCAAAGCATATAATGTTATTCCTAGCAACAATGGTTATGTATAAAAGCCCATTATTGCTAGGAAATACACTTAACTTGCTTTTCCAGTTTGGTGGTAGGTTTAAATAAATCAAGCTTTTAATTTAAAACTTATAAATAAATGTGTCTATGATAAACAAGCTGGGTAAGACTAAGAGCATAATCTGTTATTCTAAAGCTGAGTTTCTGAGTAATCTCTTTGGCAGTACATGTTGTTATCCCCTCTGTGAGTAGACATTCACTGTTTGAAGCAACAAGCCCTTTGATACTTAAAAATATTGGATTCTGTTCTATTTTTAAAAGCTACTATATCAGTATTCATCAACTGTTGGACATAGCCATTCATTTATTTTCAAAAAGGCTATTCTATAATCACACTTCCTTTCAGGAAGCCTACCAACTAAGTGAAAGCCTAAATTACTGATAGCAGTTATACAGGGACCTTCCTGTTGGTTAGGAAGCAGGATTAATTAAACTAATGTGCTAAATCGTGGGCTAGTCATTATGCAGAAAAGTGGGAGGAAAGTTTATTATATTTGTTTTTAATGGTTGTGCACCTATAATATGCAGCTGAAAAGAGTAAAACATTCTAGAAAAGTAGATTTCTTATTTCTATTTTATTAAGGCTGACTTAATTATTCTATTATTATAATAAATATTATCAATTCTATTAATAGAAATAACTATAATTTTGAAATAGTGATTATATATTATAATAATTAATGAGGAATTAAAATAATTAGCCTAACGATAGTTAACTAATTAGGAGCCAATTAAGCATAGCTTTTCAAAATGTTTCACAAGAAAAATCCTATCTCTATAAAATAAATTCAAATTTTCCACTAAATATTTACATGCTTTTTGAATTATGTTAAGACTAAGAAATGTTTCATAATGGCTAAAATTCTTAGAATATTCATATATATTTTAAAATTGTTTTCATATACAATTCTGTTATTAGAGCATGAAAATGGTTGTGAAGCAGTATTTTAAAACTGCACAATGATAAGCTGTTCTTAGATTATACCTGATATTGTTGGGGCAAATAAAAGGCCAATTGCATGTAGTGTTGTTGCAGGTTTTGGCTCTAAGGCTATACATAATGGTGCTTCTATCTCTACATATTTTGGTGAGGTTCTGCTATTTAGTGGACATAGTTTAACAACATTTCTCCTCAGATAGGGACATCATGTTTTTCCTTGATTTAGACAGAAAGAAAAAGAGAGTTTCTTATAGGGAAGACTGTTTCACAGTACCTATAATAGCCCAATAGGTTTCTATTAAATTCATACACACACACACACACACACACTCACTTTGGAGGCAGAGGGAGCCCAGACTAAGCAGGAAATCCTTAAAGCCAGAAGTACTTAATACCAACTTAATAGGGGTGAAAGTGATCCCCAGTCCAAAGCTTGAGCTATAAATAGAGACTACAGCAACTATTTTATTTATCACAATCTTAATATAAAACAAAGTGAAATCCAGGGCCTTAGTGTGCAGCCATAGCTTAAGAAATATAGTCAGTAATACATTCACTATCTATCTGGAAATTCTAAAATCCAAGACATAATAAAAGTAAATCTTGCTATGGAAAAATATAAAATGTAGTGTAGGGTGATATTGACTGTGATACTCACGTTTCAGAATACTTTGGGGATTTCCTTTTAGCCAAGAAAATGAGTATTTTAGAGGTTTTTCATGCTATATCGTACAGGACATATGAGCATGATGTGGTTTATTAGACTGATCTACATTATCATTAGTGATTTCCTCAATAATCCTAGTGGCAGTGGGAAAAATATGAAACTTTAAAGGAAAAAAAAAGCAATAAAATTGATTGCATATTCATAAAAATGTAACTTAATTTCCTTCAAATTGTATTACCCCTACTCTACTTCTGTATATATGCATAAAAGTAAGCAGACCTTTCCCTAGAGTGAATATGGTAAATATGAATTTACCATTTCATATTTGTGAATGAATTATCATGCCATCTTTGTGAATTTTCCTACATTTGATTATTAAAGAACAATTTCATTTAAGCAGGACAGTAAGGTAAAACAAGTATAACTACCAAATGAAAAGAAATTTCATTTCCATGTACAAAAGTATGATTGTATGTCTATTGTGTAATCCAATTCAAATTTACCGTACTCAGATTTGGATTATCATATTCATCTTCATATCACTAAATGATCCTGATCTCACTAAGCCTCTATTTTATCATCAAGAAATTGGGTAATAAGTGAACTCAAGAGGAAATTTGGGCATTTTAATAATTAACGATAAAAATCCATTTACTGTAACAAAATAACTACCAAATTATATATTCAGCTACTTAAAGACAGCTTTCTGAAAGTCTGAATAAATGTATTAATCCCCATCAGATTCTCTTTCTTGTTTTTATTGTAGGAAAAGCATACAGGAAACTGCAATATCTAAAATAAATTCACAAATTTATTTGTATTCAAAGAGCAAGTAATTTATTATCAAGATGGTAGAATAAGATAAGGAAGAAATTCTCACTGTTCTGCCTCAAAAACAGTAATACTACATAGAGTACCAAAAAGAGAAAGCTGTGTTCAACAGAATTATCTCCCATGGACTAAAAACATATTTTGTCTCTGTAGAAGAATTAATTGTGGAAACTGGTAAATTATAGGCTGGCCCATTTTGTTGTTTAACATCTATAATTTTCTTTCTGAGATCTATGAAATCTAGTTCTTAGTTCAGCAACAAGCATTTGAGATCTGAGATTTATTTTTCTATTTTAGTAAGCATCTGTTTCCTAAATATTTCTTTTTGAAGCAGAAGAAAAAGGTAAAGTTCTATTAAAAATGCTATTAATTCTTGACATCAAAAACTTACCAAAAGCAAGTTAAATGCAAAAAAAAAGAAAAAAGGAAACAGAGACCTATAGATCATAGGTGTAGTGAACTAGATGTGGGCTAAAGAAATAAAGACAATATAGAAAAATATTGTAAAATATAGAAAAATATAGAAAAAATATAGAAAAATATAGAAAAAACAGAAATATAGAAAATATAGAAAAAAAATAAACTAAACATTTCTAAAGAGAAGGAATAATTTTGCCAAATTGAAAATAGTACAATTATAGCTTAAAGTTTTACTTAAAATAGACTGAATACATAAAAGTCCTCTTTCTCATGTAGTCATATTTAACCATGTATTTTCTCATCAATAATCTTCAGCTACTTCAAATGTTGGTAAGATACTCTGACTAAGAAAGAAGACCAAAGGTCATTGTATTTAATAAAAAATCTGAAAGTTTAAACTGGAAAGAGTTCAAATTATCTTTGTGAGTTTTTCTATATTTGATTCTTAAATAATAATTTCATTTTAAATGGGACACTAGGGTAAAACAAGCACAGCTACCAAATGAAAAGAAATTTCATTCCCACGTGCAAACGTATGATTGTGTGTGTATTGTGTAATCCAAATCTGATTAGAATCAGATGATTCAACCAATTTAATCAATGTTAATAAGTTTCTGTGACTGCAATTAGATGCTTTCCTGTGTCTTTGTCTATTTATTCTACCTTTTCTCCTGTCATTCAGGGGAGTGACTACGCTCCTGGCTAAACTAATCTACTACTTGTCCCTTGGATCCCATCCACCTATAATTTCAGAGACAGATTTCCAGTAGTTTTTCCTCTGTCTACTGCCTTGATGGTTTTACCTGCTCTCTTTAGTTACTCTCATCAGTATACAAACATTTTCTTTCTTTTATTTAAAAACAACAAACAAAAATACTTTTCTTTATCCTACTTCCCCCTCCAGCTGCTGCCCCATGTCTTTCCCATTTTTTACAGTGAAATTTGTTGAAAGTGTTGCCTGTCTCATCTCCAGTTCTCTCCTCCCATTCCCTTTGAAACTCCTATTCTCTCCTATCTCCTTCCTTCACCAACCAAGTGAATATGTTCTATTAAGATCCTTAATAACATTTGTATTGCTAAATCCATCAATCAGCAGGATACTACATTTATATTTTTGCCTCTTACCTCCTGGATGCTCCCTCTCAGTCTTACTTGCTCAGTCAAAACCCCTTCTTCAGCAAAACCTGCTGCCTCTAAGCATACCTAGAATCTGCTCCTTGCTCATCACCTCTCCATCACTCTGGTCTAAGCCAGTCTCATCTTTCACCCAACTGTTGTACTAGCTTCCCATCTGTTATATCTTCTTCTGCACTTGTCATCCTATAGTCTATTCTTAATACAACACATGGACTAATCCTGTTGAAATTTGAGTCAGATTATGTCACTTAACTGTTTAAAATCCTTCAGTAGTTTCCAAGTTAATTCAAAGTAACAAGAGAAGTTCTAATGGTAGCCTACCTCACCCTACACATGATGAGGTCCTATCATCTCTCTCATCTCATTTCCTAATTCTCCCAGTCTTCATCTTTCTACTTTATCCAGATTACACTCTGTACTATTGCTTAAACGCATCGGGAACTTTGTACTTACTGTTTTTTTGTTTTTGTTTTCTGTTTGGCATGCTCTTCCCCAAGATAGCCAAGTCACTTTCACCTTCTCACTGAGGCCTTTTCTGATAGCCTGGCTAAAATCACAACGCTCATCCTTATTCTCACCCTGACCTTTCTATCGGCCTTCTCTGGTTTATTTTTCTCCTTAGCACTTATCGACCTAACATATTTTACATTTGTTCATCTTATATATTTTCCTGATTACAATTTAAACTCCACAACGGCACAGATTTTTGTGTTTTGTTGTCTAATGCATAGCAAAGTTTCTGGTACACAATAGGACCTCAAAAATATTTTCTAAATAAATAAATCAAACATTTATTTTTATAGTATTGGCTTTAGGTCAAAATTAAGCATAAAAGGAGTTCAGAGGCTCCTGTTTCCACTGCCACTAAGAAATCTATAAAATATTTAAAAAAAAACTCATGGGTTTAAACGCTTGCTGGAAACTTGATCCAAAGGACTAAGTCATAGGTACTTCAAACTAAACTGCCATTTTTCCCCTTCTCTTTTCCTCTACTACATCTCACTTGTTGTAATCCTTTTTTCTGAAGAGTGAAAGAAGGCCTCAGCTTCCGTATAATTTAGAGCATTCTTGATTACTTTGTTCCAGTGGCCTATCGATGGCTTTAGCTAAATAAAATCTCAAATCTTAAAGGCAACCAGCTTTAAGCTGAAGATATTTAGCATAAAGGTGTATCTTCCTCATTGCTTATGCTTTTCCTGGTTATATTTAACCAGGAATAGTATACCTTGGAGTATATGTGTATGAATGCTGGCTCACATTGCTGTGCTAACGAGTTGCTGCATTTTACAAATAATATTAAGTTTTAACATTAAAAATTTGAGTCTTTAAAATAAAAATGCTAAAGAATTTTCATAGAATAAGGTTTTTCACACCATTTTTCCATTATGGTTTCTTGTCATTAGAGTAAGAAGCCCAAGTGAGATATTCAACAAAGGAGATAAATTTATATCTCTCTTACCTGAAGCCGACCCAGAGGGATCAGGTTGGTTTTCATTTTCCTCATCAGTACTCTCATCATAGACTGGATCTCGGTCAGCTGTCATTTCAGAACAGATTGTAGTTTCCCTAGAAACAGAGACAGGTAGAATTATAAATCATTGGCTCACCCCCTGCTAGGCAGCAAATTTACCAGTAAGTAATTATAGAAAATATTTCTGGAAAAAGATTCTAATTAGACAAACATATTGAAAATTTATATGACTTAGATGAAAGCATCTTAAAACCTATATATTAACTCTCTTAAGAACAAGTTTCTCTTTTACCCAATTTTAATCTGAATTTAGTACTCATTATAATTAATATTAAATCAGTTTCTTATCAGGTACTATTCTTCTATCAAAATACTTTTTTCTACCAAATTATCTCTGTGAGTCACAGGGTATTTAACATTTTACTAATCTCAGAGCAGTTCCTTATTTCATTTGATCTCTGCAAAGTCCTAAGATGGGTATCTTTACCTTTATTATGAAAAAAAAGTGATGTGTCCAAAGCTATAAACTAATAGGTATGACTGCAAGACCAGTACCTGTACTAGGACTAGCTGATATCAAATTTTTTTATACTATGTCACTAGTAATTCTGCACTTTTACTAAGATTCAAAGCAATAGACCCTAACGTGTATTTGCTAATGTGTAAAAAAGTTATAATCGTTGAAACCCATATCAGCCATTTGTCACTTACGATTCTTCCATAAAAATCAAGTACATATCTACTCTCAGAGAAAACGTTAAAGAAGAATAAGATTGGTAATCACACTGTAATCAGGTAAAATAAATGCTCCCTGGAATTTAATATTAACAACTTGATTCAAAAGTTAACTATTGCCTAGACATCAAGATTACAAATATGCATCCAACTTTGTAGTTCTGCAGATGAAAGGGTTTTTAAATTAATATTTCTTACTAATGTCTAAGAATTAAATAATACTTTAATAAGCCTCATGTCAATTTTTAAATTTAAGTGTAGGTGAGACAGTTGAGCAGACATGGAGCGAGCATGCTGAGAACTCTCTAGCCCATGGCACCCGTCTAACAGCCTGAGCATCCACATCCAGTCTACCAAATTATCTCATATGACCAAAAAGTTGGCACCTAATGTTCATTAACTTTGGGAAGAAATTCCACTTAAATTTATACATCTGTCATCCAAAAACTAGATAGCCAAAATACCCTTCTTGTTTGATGTCCTTTTCTTGTTCTTGAGCTGTATTTAATAATTTATTATGCAAACTTCTGATTTTTGTTTTCTTCTCATTCAACACCAGAATAAACCGCTTATAAAGATCAGTCTCCAAAGCTTCCTTAGCGTTCACACATTTTTCAAATCTGAAAAAGTAAGTAAACAAATTAGTCATGCAGTTCTGCTTACCATTAACATAATTCAATCTAATAATCAAGAAGATTTCAATAAAATTTTTCAAAGAAAATACAATTAAAGATTATTTTCACATATGCTTTCACTGACTTAAAAGTTTTATAAAGATGGTTAAATACACAATTAGAAATTATTGTTATTCATGTAATTCATGTACTGAGATAAGGATCAAAATTGAAAATTGATACAAATTAGCCTTTAGAAAATCAAAATGCCTAAAGATAATAATTTATTGACATCTATGGTTTATTTACAAAAGAATGTTTTTATGGGATAAATTTCAAACAAGAGTAAATGTAGCCTGTGTTTCCTCAGTACTATGTTAATATTACTATAAAAGCAACTACAATCTTGTTTTGTGATAAGGCAATACAGCTAATTTGTCTTGACTGCTCTACTAGACAATGAACTGCTCTACAACAAGAACACGACTTATCCAGTTATATTCTTATAAGCGAGCACCACACACACACACATACAAATACATATAGAAACACAATACACATATACAATGAAAGTATTCTACTTGATATATCCAAGGAGAGATTAATAAAACAGCAAATGTAAAACACTACGTATCTTCAAATGTAGATACCTGAGACAAAACATAAAATTCTCTATTGTTTATAATTCGTCCTACACTTCTCAATGAGCTAACAGGGGATTGTATTTATTTTAAGCTCCCAAGAGAGATATAAAGTAAAGAAAGCAAAATAGCTGAGGTTGTATATACTTAAAATGTGCACACGCATACATGATGAATACATTCTTATTTTAGAGATTCAAATACAAATTATTTTATGTATTCTTTTCAATGTCGTTTTATACTGCTTATTTACATTGTTGTTGTTCAATATACAAGTATCCTAGTATTTTTATGCTGTACATAAACACACACACACATATATACCAGTAGTAACATATATGTGTGTACATATACAGACACACACATATATATTTCAGTGAAATTAGAAACACAAATGTCCAAATTAGATACCTTTTATATACACACCCTTAAACTTTCAACAATCTACCTATCTAGAGATGCAAAGAATTCAAACCTCTCATAGGATAAAAAGGAAAATATGGCAATATATTCTCTGGGACCAATTTCAGCAAATTCTTATAGCATAGTCTTTGCCAAGGATGTGAACTCCAGGAAAGCAGAGAGCATGTGTGTTTTACTGGCCATGGTATCCTCAGTGCCCAGCATAGTGTTTAGCATTCTACAGAGGTTTGGTAGGTTCTTATCAGACAAACGAATAAAGTGAGGAAATTAATATGGACATCTTTTTGGTTTATTTGTTTTCCCAGGTTTACTGCTGATTTATTACAAGGCCTCAACAGTGCTTTATTTTTTCTCTTCAACATCCTATTCTGCAGCTTCCTTGGTCCTTTTTGCCCAGAGGCCAAAGAGCCAGGCATTGATATGGCAGGTTTTTGTTTTGTTTTGTGTTTTGTTTTGAGACAGAGTTTCACTCTTGTTGCCCAGGCTGGAGTGCAGTGGCACGATCTCGGCTCACTGCAACCTCCGCCTTCTGGTTTTAAGCAATTCGCCTGCCTCAGCCTCCTGAGTAGCTGGGATGACAGGCGCCCGCCACCATGCCCGGCAAATTTTTGTATTTTTAGTAGAGACAGGGTTTCACCATGTTGGTCAGACTGGTCTCGAACTCCTGAACTCGTGATCCGCCCGCCTCAGCCTCCCAAAGTTCTGGGATTACAGGCATGAGCCACTGCGCCCAGTCTGATGTGGCAGTCTTGAAGTTCTCTTCCTCTTGGTGATGACTCTGGCTTTCTCCTTCTTATAGGTATTCCATATGAACATTACTGGTCCTGTCAGTGTGATGGCCAATTTGAGTTCTTCAGTGTAGCCGTCTCCCTTCTTGGAGGCTGAGGTTCCTAGAGAAGGAGGATAAGCTTCCAGCAGTACTCCTAAAGCTGTTATACATTGGCCTGCAAGGACTCAATGGACTTGTTTCACCTTCTTGGATCAATAGAGAAATCAATGGTCCAGGCCATCTTCTTGTGGATGCTGGCCACCCTTAATTCTTCCAAGCTGAAGCCCCTGCCAGCTTGTACTTGGTGTGAAACCTCATGTGGGACATTTTACTAGGGGCCAATGGGTCCAGATACAAGGCACCGGGCAATGCAGTGGGCTTTGACTTGTCTGGTCTCATGTCTGTGGCTCTTTCTTGCAGGCTGGGTGAACCATGTCGCTATGGGCCACTGCCAGTTCTTATAAAAGTGGAGCTTCAGGATTATGCCATTCCTGCTGGGCACCATGTCTGACTATAGCCCTCCAGCAAAGGAGAAGAGCCAAGGAGAATGGCTAATATTGACATCTTATAAGGAAACAGAAAAACAGTGATTCTGAATATTGCATTTTTTTCACTGATTTAATAGCTATTCACCATTGTATAAGTAATATTTTTCATCTTCAGCTTTTTAAAAAACTGCGTCAAATAATATCAATCTAGCAGTATTCCCTTCATTCAGCAAAGTTCTCTGAGACAGAAGTATATGAAAAGATGTTAGAAAAAAATTGAATATTGAAAAGGAGCTAGCAATATTGATAGTTTATTTTAAGCAAAGATATGTCACTACATTTATATTTCAGATTCAGTGTTATGTAAGCACGATATTCTCATCTTCCTGTAATATTTTCAAAAAAAATAATAAAAAACTTTAAAACATATATTACTGAAATACCTGAGTATATAATAACATACTTCAAACATATACAAAGTAAAAACCAACATGTGAAAACATAAACAAATCTATTACAATTTCTTATATTAAATTTTAGGAATGGTAGCCAATTAGTAATTTATCTGGTTTAAGTCCATATTTAATTTCCATATAAGTCACTTCGATAATTCTTTATTGAAAGATTGTGTACGTTATTAACAATTAACAAGCTAATTCCCAAACCTTTATTAAAATTAACATTTGGTGTGACACATTCAAAGTGAAAATAAATATAAAAATGAAATATCATATAATATTCCTAAAGAATATTGTTCATCTTAAGTAACCAGTATCAGAACTATGCTGTCAAAGGAAACATTTCTGTGACAGGGAAACAAAGTAAATAGAATGAATGTTATCATATGAGTTAACCTTGCTTGGTTTCAGCAAAGTTTTAGGATTTTTTTGCAACCAAACTTCTGATGATCAAACTGGACAACACTTCCTAGAAAAGTGGGGGAGTAGGAGCTAACTGGAGAAAAAGTACTTGTGTGAACAGTTGCATGACATGAATTTACTCTTAATTCTTAATTTTTCAAGACTCAGAGAATGCTATCCTTTTATCCATTAATCAGTAACTAAGAGGTACGTAGTATCATTCCCATCTAATTTTTAATGCCAATCCTCTCCTAGAGCATTATGATGTTACTATGCCTTCCATTACATGCTTCCTGTCAAGCTTATCCCTCAAGAATTAGACAGGAATTATTAGGTGAGAACATTTAGTGGAGAAGAGACATGGGATTCACTGCTAAGTCTGGTGACACTAACAAAAAGCCCATGCACAACTAGATCAGACCACACTAGTTCAAGGATCACATCCAGGCAAATCTCAAATTGGAACAAAATCATAAATAACACCAAACAAGAAAGGTCTAATGATAATTCATCTTTTTTACAATAACTAGGAAAATAGAACAATAATGCTAAATTTAATTAGTAACCTAGCACTGAGGTATCTAAAACCTCGGACAGAAAAAAAAAAATAGTAATTTTTAAAAAAAATTAAAAGGACAAAAAAATTACACAAAAATACTGAATATTCAAAATAAAATATCTCTGGGTGGGAAAACAATATAAGAATAACATTTCAAAACAATAACAAACTAGGAGGAAAAACACAACAATTTCATGCAGAAATAACACCAAAAATGAAACAATAGATTAAATGATAGCTCAAAATAAAATAATAGGTACATAAACGTGAAATATGGTACTTAGACACAGTGCAGTAACCCTTAAATTAATAATCAGTTCCGGCCAAAATTATATCTGGCCCAGGTCAGGGTTGTACGGCAATAGAAAGTCTGAGGAGAGTTGGGAGGACAAAGAAAGCTAAAAAGAACTGGAGAAGCAAGCAGTGGTAAAGAGATTTAATATGCCTTTAAGTACGGAAGAAGATGGTGAACAGCTGTTCCTCATCCTTTCTGACAAGAGAACAAGAGGAAATGGCCTTCAACTATACCGTGAAGGATTCAGATTACCCATAGATGGAAGAAAGAATTTTCTGACTGTGACAGTTCTTAAACAATGTAACGGGCTACCAAGGGGAGATGAAGATATCTCTCGAGGTCTTTTTTTTTTTTTTTTCTTCCATTGCTAGTTTATTTTTATTTTTATTTTTTTTTCAGTATTTTTTTTTAATATTTTTTAAATTCATTTATTATTATTATACTTTAAGTTGTAGGGTACATGTGCATAACGTGCAGGTTTGTTACATATGTATACTTGTGCCATGTTGGTGTGCTGCACCCATCAACTCGTCATTTACATCAGGTATAACTCCCAATGCAATCCCTCCCCCCGCCCCCCTCCCCATGATAGGCCCTGGTGTGTGATGTTCCCCTTCCTGAGTCCAAGTGATCTCATTGTTCAGTTCCCACCTATGAGTGAGAACATGCGGTGTTTGGTTTTCTGTTCTTGTGATAGTTTGCTAAGAATGATGGTTTCCAGCTGCATCCATGTCCCTACAAAGGACACAAACTCATCCTTTTTTATGGCTGCATAGTATTCCATGCTGTATATGTGCCACATTTTCTTAATCCAGTCTGTCACTGATGGACATCTGGGTTGATTCCAAGTCTTTGCTATTGTGAATAGTGCTGCAATAAACATACGTGTGCATGTGTCTTTGTAGCAGCATAATTTATAATCCTTTGGGTATATACCCAGTAATGGGATGGCTGGGTCATATGGTACATCTAGTTCTAGATCCTTGAGGAATCGCCATACTGTTTTCCATAATGGTTGAACTAGTTTACAATCCCACCAACAGTGTAAAAGTGTTCCTATTTCTCCACATCCTCTCCAGCACCTGTTGTTTCCTGACTTTTTAATGATCGCCATTCTAACTGGTGTGAGATGGTATCTCATTGTGGTTTTGATTTGCATTTCTCTGATGGCCAGTGATGATGAGCATTTTTTCATGTGTCTGTTGGCTGTATGAATGTCTTCTTTTGAGAAAAGTCTGTTCATATCCTTTGCCCACTTTTTGATGGGGTTGTTTGTTTTTTTCTTGTAAATTTGTTTGAGTTCTTTGTAGGTTCTGGATATTAGCCCTTTGTCAGATGAGTAGATTGCAAATATTTTCTCCCATTCTGTAGGTTGCCTGTTCACTCTGATGGTAGTTTCTTTTGCTGTGCAGAAGCTCTTTAATTTAATGAGATCCCATTTGTCAATTTTGGCTTTTGCTGCCGTTGCTTTTGGTGTTTTAGACATGAAGTCTTTGCCCATGCCTATACCTAGGTTTTCCTCTAGGATTTTTATGGTATTAGGTCTAACATTTAAGTCTCTAATCCATCTTGAATTAATTTTCGTATAAGGAGTAAGGAAAGGATCCAGTTTCAGCTTTCTACTTATGGCTAGCCAATTTTCCCAGCACCATTTATTAAATAGGGAATCCTTTCCCCATTTCTTGTTTCTCTCAGGTTTGTCAAAGATCAGATGGCTGTAGATGTGTGGTATTATTTCTGAGGACTCTGTTCTGTTCCATTGGTCTATATCTCTGTTTTGGTACCAGTACCATGCTGTTTTGGTTACTGTAGCCTTGTAGTATAGTTTGAAGTCAGGTAGCGTGATGCCTCCAGCTTTGTCCTTTTGACTTAGGATTGTCTTGGAGATGCGGGCTCTTTTTTGGTTCCATATGAACTTTAAAGCAGTTTTTTCCAATTCTGTGAAGAAACTCATTGGTAGTTTGATGGGGATGGCATTGAATCTATAAATTACCTTGGGCAGTATGGCCATTTTCACTATATTGATTCTTCCTATCCATGAGCATGGTATGTTCTTCCATTTGTTTGTGTCCTCTTTTATTTCACTGAGCAGTGGTTTGTAGTTCTCCTTGAAGAGGTCCTTTACATCCCTTGTAAGTTGGATTCCTAGGTATTTTATTCTCTTTGAAGCAATTGTGAATGGAAGTTCATTCCTGATTTGGCTCTCTGTTTGTCTGTTACTGGTGTATAAGAATGCTTGTGATTTTTGCACATTAATTTTGTATCCTGAGACTTTGCTGAAGTTGCTTATCAGCTTAAGGAGATTTTGGGCTGAGACAATGGGGTTTTCTAAATATACAATCATGTCATCTGCAAACAGGGACAATTTGACTTCTTCTTTTCCTAACTGAATACCCTTGATTTCTTTCTCTTGCCTAATTGCCCTAGCCAGAACTTCCAACACTATGTTGAATAGGAGTGGTGAGAGAGGGCATCCCTGTCTTGTGCCAGTTTTCAAAGGGAATTTTTCCAGTTTTTGCCCATTCAGTATGATATTGGCTGTGGGTTTGTCATAAATAGCTCTTATTATTTTGAGGTACGTTCCATCAATACCGAATTTATTGAGCGTTTTTAGCATGAAGGACTGTTGAATTTTGTCAAAAGCCTTTTCTGCATCTATTGAGATAATCATGTGGTTCTTGTCTTTGGTTCTGTTTATATGCTGGATAATGTTTACTGATTTGCGAATGTTGAACCAGCCTTGCATCCCAGGGATGAAGCCCACTTGATCATGGTGGATAAGCTTTTTGATGTGTTGCTGAATGCGGTTTGCCAGTATTTTATTGAGGATTTTTGCATCGATGTTCATCAGGGATATTGGTCTAAAATTCTCTTTTTTTTGTTGTGTCTCTGCCAGGCTTTGGTATCAGGATGATGTTGGCCTCATAAAATGAGTTAGGGAGGATTCCCTCTTTTTCTATTCATTGGAATAGTTTCAGAAGGAATGGTACCAACTCCTCCTTATACCTCTGGTAGAATTCAGCTGTGAATCCATCTGGTCCTGGACTTTTTTTGGTTGGTAGGCTATTAATTATTGCCTCAATTTCAGAGCCTGCTATTGGTCTATTCAGGGATTCAACTTCTTCCTGGTTTAGTCTTGGAAGAGTGTAAGTGTCCAGGAAATTATCCATTTCTTCTAGATTTTCCAGTTTATTTGCATAGAGGTGTTTATAGTATTCTCTGATGGTACTTTGTATTTCTGTGGGGTCGGTGGTGATATCCCCTTTATCATTTTTAATTGCATCGATTTGATTCTTCTCTCTTTTCTTCTTTATTAGTCTTGCTAGTGGTCTGTCAATTTTGTTGATCTTTTCAAAAAACCAACTCCTGGATTCATTGATTTTTTGGAGGGTTTTTTGTGTCTCTATCTCCTTCAGTTCTGCTCTGATCTTAGTTATTTCTTGCCTTCTGCTAGCTTTCGAATGTGTTTGCTCTTGCTTCTCTAGTTCTTTTAATTGCGATGTTAGAGTGTCAATTTTAGATCTTTCCTGCTTTCTCTTGTGGGCATTTAGTGCTATAAATTTCCCTCTACACACTGCTTTAAATGTGTCCCAGAGATTCTGGTATGTTGTATCTTTGTTCTCATTGGTTTCAAAGAACATCTTTATTTCTGCCTTCATTTCGTTATGTACCCAGTAGTCATTCAGGAGCAGGTTGTTCAGTTTCCATGTAGTTGAGCGGTTTTGATTGAGTTTCTTAGTCCTGAGTTCTAGTTTGATTGCACTGTGGTCTGAGAGACAGTTTGTTATAATTTCTGTTCTTATACATTTGCTGAGGAGTGCTTTACTTCCAATTACGTGGTCAATTTTGGAGTAAGTATGATGTGGTGCTGAGAAGAATGTATATTCTGTTGATTTGGGGTGGAGAGTTCTATAGATGTCTATTAGGTCTGCTTGCTGCAGAGATGAGTTCAATTCCTGGATATCCTTTTTAACTTTCTGTCTCGTTGATCTGTCTAATGTTGACAGTGGAGTGTTGAAGTCTCCCATTATTATTGTATGGGAGTCTAAGTCTCTTTGTAAGTCTCTAAGGACTTGCTTTATGAATCTGGGTGCTCCTGTATTGGGTGCATATATATTTAGGATAGTTAGCTCTTCCTGTTGAATTGATCCCTTTACCATTATGTAATGGCCTTCTTTGTCTCTTTTGATCTTTGATGGTTTAAAGTCTGTTTTATCAGAGACTAGTATTGCAACTCCCACTGTTTTTTGTTCTCCATTTGCTTGGTAAATCTTCCTCCATCCCTTTATTTTGAGCCTATGTATGTCTCTGCGTGTGAGATGGGTCTCCTGAATACAGCAGACTGATGGGTCTTGACTCTTTATCCAGTTTGCCAGTCTGTGTCTTTTAATTGGACCATTTAGTCCATTTACATTTAAGGTTAAGATTGTTATGTGTGAACTTGATCCTGCCATTATGATATTAACTGGTTATTTTGCTCGTTAGTTGATGCAGTTTCTTCCTAGCCTCGATGGTCTTTACATTTTGGCATGTTTTTGCCTTGGCTGGTACCGGTTGTTCCTTTCCATGTTTAGTGCTTCCTTCAGGGTCTCTTGTAAGGCAGGCCTGGTGGTGACAAAATCTCTAAGCATTTGCTTATCTGTAAAGGATTTTATTTCTCCTTCACTTATGAAACTTAGTTTGGCTGGATATGAAATTCTGGGTTTAAAATTCTATTCTTTAAGAATGTTGAATATTGGCCCCCACTCTCTTCTGGCTTGGAGAGTTTCTGCCGAGAGATCTGCTGTTAGTCTGATGGGCTTCCCTTTGTGGGTAACCCGACCTTTCTCTCTGGCTGCCCTTAAGATTTTTTCCTTCATTTCAACTTTGGTAAATCTGGCAATTATGTGTCTTGGAGTTGCTCTTCTCGAGGAGTATCTTTGTGGCATTCTCTGTATTTCCTGGATTTGAATGTTGGCCTGCCCTACTAGGTTGGGGAAGTTCTCCTGGATGATATCCTGAAGAGTGTTTTCCAACTTGGTTCCATTTTCCCCCTCACTTTCAGGCACCCCAATCAGACGTAGATTTGGTCTTTTTACATAATCCCATACTTCTTGCAGGCTTTGTTCATTTCTTTTTCTTCTTTTTTCTTTTGGTTTCTCTTCTCGCTTCATTTCATTCATTTGATCCTCAATCGCAGATACTCTTTCTTCCAGTTGATCGAGTCGGTTACTGAAGCTTGTGCATTTGTCACGTATTTCTCGTGTCATGGTTTTCATCTCTTTCATTTCGTTTATGACCTTCTCTGCATTAATTACTCTAGCCATCAATTCTTCCACTTTTTTTTCAAGATTTTTAGTTTCTTTGCGCTGGGTACGTAATTCCTCCTTTAGCTCTGAGAAATTTGATGGACTGAAGCCTTCTTCTCTCATCTCGTCAAAGTCATTCTCCGTCCAGCTTTGATCTGTTGCTGGCGATGAGCTGCGCTCCTTTGCCGGGGGAGATGCGCTCTATTTTTTGAATTTCCAGCTTTTCTGCCCTGCTTTTTCCCCATCTTTGTGGTTTTATCTGCCTCTGGTCTTTGATGATGGTGATGTACTGATGGGGTTTTGGTGTAGGTGTCCTTCCTGTTTGATAGTTTTCCTTCTAACAGTCAGGACCCTCAGCTGTAGGTCTGTTGGAGATTGCTTGAGGTCCACTCCAGACCCTGTTTGCCTGGGTATCAGCAGCAGAGGCTGCAGAAGATAGAATATTTCTGAACAGCGAGTGTACCTGTCTGATTCTTGCTTTGGAAGCTTCCTCTCAGGGGTGTACTCCACCCTGTGAGGTGTGGGGTGTCAGACTGCCCCTAGTGGGGGATGTCTCCCAGTTAGGCTACTCAGGGGTCAGGGACCCACTTGAGCAGGGAGTCTGTCCCTTCTCAGATCTCAACCTCCGTGTTGGGAGATCCACTGCTCTCTTCAAAGCTGTCAGACAGAGTCGTTTGCGTCTGCAGAGGTTTCGGCTGTGTTTGTTATTGCCCTGTCCCCAGAGGTGGAGTCTACAGAGACAGGCAGGTTTCCTTGAGCTGCTGTGAGCTCCACCCAGTTCGAGCTTCCCAGCAGCTTTGTTTACCTACTTAAGCCTCAGCAATGGTGGGCGCCCCTCCCCCAGCCTCACTGCTGCCTTGCCGGTAGATCACAGACTGCTGTGCTAGCAATGAGGGAGGCTCCGTGGGTGTGGGACCCTCCCGGCCAGGTGTGGGATATGATCTCCTGGTGTGCCTGTTTGCTTAAAGCGCAGTATTGGGGTGGGAGTTACCCGATTTTCCAGGTGTTGTGTGTCTCCGTTCCCCTGGCTAGGAAAAGGGATTCCCTTCCCCCTTGCGCTTCCCAGGTGAGGCAATGCCTCGCCCTGCTTCAGCTCTCGCTGGTCGGGCTGCAGCAGCTGACCAGCACCGATCGTCCGGCACTCCCCAGTGAGATGAACCCAGTACCTCAGTTGAAAATGCAGAAATCGCCGGTCTTCTGTGTCGCTCGCGCTGGGAGTTGGAGACTGGAGCTGTTCCTATTCCGCCATCTTGCTCCGCCCCCTCGAGGTCTTTAAAAATCAGACTGAATTCATCTGGATATAATGTGATTCTATCTTGAAGGCAGAGAGATGAACTAGAAGAGCTTTCAAGGTCTTTTATTCTGATGATTCTGTGAGTGTCAACCCAATTCACTGAAAACTGCCTCCAATTATGGGTTTAATAACTATAACTCAGAATAAAGGCAGATAATTTCTAAGCAGAGTTCTGAGTGCAAACAAAACATCTATTCAGTAACATGGAACTTGAGAGTCGTTATTAGTAATTAAGTAGAAAACCCACTAAATAAATATAGCCAGTAACCTAAGGATTTATATACACATCTTAAATGTTTCCTCCTTTATCTCAACTATACAAAATTAATGCAGTGATGCCACTTGTTCAAAATGGAGCCAAGAACACAATTATTAAGTGGTAATTTAAAATAACAGCAAATATATATGTTAAAATTCTATGCATTAAAGCTCACACTTTTTACTTATGCTGTAATTTCTCATTCCTCACTCAAGCCTTGTTTATTCTCCACCATCATCCCAAATGAAAATAGCTTTATAGTTGTTTCTGATTATAATGGTGATACATATTTAAATACTAAAACATATACAAAAAATACTCCCCAAAATTAAAGGAAAATGTAGTCTACCATTCCAGATGTACACTATTAACATTTAATTTTCTTCTTCCAGATACTCTCTATTTAAATATATTTTTGCAAACAATGGGATATTGTTTATATTTGTGGTGATGCACGTCTTACCTTAATATATGATCAACATTTTCCACGTTAATAAACACGTGTACACAACTATTTTATGCTCATATAATATCTTATTGTGTAGTAAATGTATCCCAGACCCATCTACCTTCGCTTCTACAGGAATTCCCATCCCTTACATTGTGTCCTTCCCCACTATTTTAACACCACCCTCCCATCCCTTCATATGTAGTATAGAAGAAATGCTTGGATCATGGACACTGACACAAGAATAATCAGAGGCTTCCCCCAAAACTATTGCCAAGTTTAACATGGCCCCAACGCTAATGATTCTCTACTTTCTATGTCCCCAGTTACCTAACTCCATATGCTCATGTCCTATTTCTAATCTCCCTAAAGACACTTAATTAGAACTACTGCCTTATGGAAGCTAAAGCTGTAAATCCTTTCCAGCATGCAAAGGCTCTAGTGAGGGAACACTAAGAAACTGCTGCTTGGCCATGATCAAGATGTATTTGCAGCTCCTTAAAGTGGTCTCTGTCCTCTGAAAGGAGAGAAAACCAAATTTGGGAAATATTTAAAGCTACTAATCTAAGATCTGGAATACAATAAAGAGACTAGAATCCTCTGGAGTGGACTCTTTCTTCTCAGTACATAGGGCCACCCCAAAGGCACACATCTATAGACCCTGAAGAAGACATCTGACACAGTATTATCAAAAAAAAAAAAAAAAAATAGCTGCATCATAATAAGGCAGGTGACAGGGTACATGGCTGTGCTTTTGATCAAACAGGAAATCTCTTGCCACAACAAGACAAAAGCACTTGCTGGATAGTCCAGAAATAGCAAATCAAGCATCTGTGAGCCACATATAATATGTGCCCCTCGCACACACTGTTACAGCACAGGGTGCATTCATCTCTAATTCCTCATCTTCGTTCCCTGCTGCTTTCAATTCTATGGGAGTGGTGTTGAATACTGATGAGATAATACCTCTTTCAACCTCTGGCAGACATTTTAAAGCAATTTGTTCAAGTACCAAGTACCCAGTCTGCATTTTTGTAGGCAATTTGTGGATCAAATTTCCTATCATCCTGAGGGTATTCTGAGTTTTAAATATAATGGTTTATCACGACCATAGCTCATCTCCTTTAATTTGATTTATTTCACATATTAAATAGAAAATACACCCAAGCTACAGATATAGGTCCAAGAAATGCTTTGTAGTACAGATACCTGATACTTATTCATACCATGACATAGAATTCATCTTTATTCATGAATAAGCAGTAAAGAGAAAAATTAACTTTTTCTGCATGGTTTCCTAATACACAGTTTGGATTTGGTCTCATTTTTATATTATTTATATATAATATATATAATTGGAGATAGAAATTAATTTAGATCTAAGATAGAACAAAACCACTTTCCTAATACAATACATGAAAGTCAAATAACATAGGTGCTAGGAACTTAATTTTACATGTTTTGCATTAGTTAATAAATATAATTGAATGTACAGAAAAATAACCGCTTTTAGTCAGCCCCATTTTCACATACATATATTGACAGTGGTAAAACCTTCACCATTTTTCATATACTTCCACATATACTCACTAATGTCCATATAGAGTAATCACAATGGTTGCACTAAAAATACTCTAAATATGTTGGATAACTGTTCCCATGCTTTAGCGTTATTTAAGCAAAAGATTTAAAAAATCTACTGGATGTACTAATAATTATTATCATTATTATATATATATTCCACATAATGATTTCAGACATCATTTTCTTTCTCACTATATATATGTGTGTGCATACACATACATATATATATACTATATGTGCACATACACACACATATATATATTATATATGACTCAGTGAGGATATAAATGTTCATCACATGCATTTTATTTCCTTCAAACATCTTATAGAGAATAGAATAATAAAGGTTACACATTGGGCCGGCCTAGATTACATTTAGTTGAGAAAGTTCATAATTTAAAAAAAAATTATTTTTTTCTTCCTCATTTAAAAACAGGAAAAGCCAGAAAAATAAAAGGCTTCCAAATGTCTTGTCCAGTAGCCACAATCAGCTCATCCTTTAAAAATGCTTATAGTATGAATTTTCAATAAATCAGGAGAAATAAGTCTCTATTGGGAGCCAAAACATTATCACTTGAAATAGGTGCCACTCACTGATTCCAAATAAGAAATCAATTATGTTTATTTTATTTCATGTCTCTTTTTAATTCATTATTAATCCTATAATTTGAGCTGAATTAATCTTTATAAATAGTTACTACCTAAGTTATTTATTAGTATTAATGGGTATTGATCTTCAATGCCCAATTGCTCCCTATTGTTTATAAGTTTGCTGGTGCCACCACATACTAATGACATAAAAGTGTTAATGTACTTCTATAATATACAATATTGACTAATAATTTTGTTTAATCATATTCAGTTAAGCTAAACTTAATGACAAATTTTGTATGAAATATATGCTAATCTACATATGTTGGAAATTTACAAATCATTAACTTAAAGCTATAACAATATGACAAGGGCTCCGTATTTTTATACCACAAGCAAACTGTGTACACACCGTCCTTGAACATCATTCCAATCTCTCAGAAGCCTTTCATTTTCTTTCTGCAGGTGCTCATTTTTGGCTTCATTTTCTGCGATGGTGTCCAAGCAATAACAAATAAGTTCTCTAATGACTTCAGCTGGGTTTTCAACTTTCTCTAGGTTGAAGGAACCAAGTCTGAACTAAAATAAAACAAAAACATGTTTAATTTGAGGAAAATATCAAGATTGAGCAGCATCGTTTTAAGCATACACAATTTCTTCTGAGAAGAAAAAAGTGTAAGAAAGATTTAAATACAATGCATTTACCAGATATACAAACAGTGAGCAAAAAAACTGGGCTACAACCTAAAGTTTCTTACTTTATCATATAAATCAACATATAGCCCAGGACTAATTTTTGTAAGTGGTAAGTCACTCTCCCATCTCCTAGCAGAAAAGAAAGCAACATAAATACTGTATAAGCATACTACCATCTGTTTGCTAAAGCCTAATTTTAAGTCTTTCTGCTCAGAATAAGAAAAGGAATTATATATGAGAATTTTAAACTCTAATTTCTATTCACACAAATGCTAAAATGGAATAACTGACCTTTTATTGAAGAAAGCTCAAAATTTTGTTATAGCTAAGAGAAAGGTAGAGTTTTAGGAAACCAGTAGCTACACAATAATTAACTCTTTTATCTAAAGACAATAATGTATTACCATAAATTGCCAATAATAAAGTTAAGTGTCAAGCTTTAGTACTTCTGCATAAAAGTAAGAATCTTAAAAATACCTTAATTCCTCTATTAGGGTACACTTTAAAATAAAATAATAGTTTTAGTTACACTTATGGAATTCTGAAGGAAACACAGGTATTCCCCCATTTGGCTGATAAGGATGCTGAAGCACAATGATTAGTAATAATGATTATAATTATCCTGAAAATTAAAATTATTATAACAGATAACAAATTATGATGATGATTACTATGCAGTTACCATATCTTTTGGTTGAAATATAGCTCAAGCGTAGCAAAAATATAAACTAGGATACATCTTCACCGTAAAAGAACTATTATCATATCCATATTATATACCAGTAAACTCAGATTCAGAGTAGTTATGCAAGCTATTGAAGGGGTAAAGTCAAGATTCTGCTATGCTATGCTGTTGTGCTGCTTCTTGGTAAGAGAGTGTCCCAACTAGACAAAAAGTAGGGGAAGAATTAGGTTCAGAACCTACACATAATTCCAAAGAAAGATGCTAGTAGTACTGAGTCTGTAGAAGAAGAGTAAAATGAGAATTTTTGTTTTGTTTTGGGTTTTTGTTTTTTGCCTCCAAGATCGCAAATTTCTATTATGCATTTATCTGATAAGAAGATTTCCGAAAGGTATTGCTTTTAAAAGAATATTTCTATAAATATGTTACACACAGGTTAAGAAATATTTAAGATGGTTGAGGATTCTGAGACAAATCTTTATTAGACAATTTACAAATAAAAGCAGACTTCACTAAAGTAGACATCCACTGTGAAACTGCATTCGTACAGTTTGATAAAGCAGTTGCAGTTTTCTCATGCAATGAAATGTTCATTCAACAGGCACATAAGCTTAAATAAGAAAGTTTTACCTATATAAACAATAAATAAATTGAAAGCAAATTTGAACAGTTACATTTTGAAGCTTCTCTGAGTGTAAATATACACACAAAGTTAAAGAAATATGTCACCTGGCCAGCTGTAGTAGCTCATGCCTGTAATCCCAACACTTTAGGAGGCCAAGGTGGGTGGATCACCTCAGATCAGGAGTTTGAAACCCGCCTGGCCAACATGGTGAAACCCCTTCTCTACTAAAAATCCAAAAATTAGCCAGGCATGGTGGTGCACGCCTATAAGCCCAGCTACTCAGGAGGCTGAGATATGAGTATCACTTGAACCGAGATCATGCCGCTGAACTCTAGCCCGGGCGACACATCAAGACTCAGTCTCAAAAACAACAACAATAACAACAACAAAGGTAAAAATGTCACCTACAGAATATTAATGTTTTGAGTTGATACAAAGCAGGAGAAAAAAAAAATAAGCTTACTTTATTTTAGCCAATAGGTTACACTAGCAAAACACAAACCCACAAAGTGGTTTCGTATTCTTTCATTATAACAATTTTCAGGTAGGTTGGAGAGAAGTGGACATTTTTGGAAAGAAAAAGTTTTTTTAACACTTGAAAAGTTTCAAAATGCCAAAAGGACAAAGAATTCATCCCACACTTTGATCCTGAAATAAAATAATCAGTAAAATACAAATGAAGAGATAAACACAAGTCCAGCCCTCTACACTTCTATCTCAGATGACAAAGAAAGGACTAATTTTAAATCACTAATAACAACTTCTTTCAAAATATCACTCAAATATACTGATGAAAACTTCCAAAACCCTCTTAGATCTTTTTGCAGCTACTTAGTGTAAAATAAACATGAAATGTCATTTCTTCTTAAAAGTACACAACTATTTTTATTATATCTAATTTCTAATTATTGTCACCAGTTTCTAGTCCTTCAATAGATAAGGACATCTGTTATTCTACACAATAAAAATAAACTAAAAGTATCTAGAAATTTAATGAAAGAAAAGGATTTTACTTGAAATACTCAGATTAATTTTTTTAAATTCTCAAAAGTATGAGCATTTGGCTTATATATACACATGGTTCATAGCCAGGAGCAGGAAGCACTCTTTCACCCTCACTGCTGCTGTTCTAGCCTATGCACATTATTACAGATGCAAGGGGCCACATGCCTAGATGCAATGGACTTCAAAAAGGGCCTCATATCAGGCTGAATGAGTTGAGAAGTATAAAATATTTATGTGTTCTACCTCTACATCCAGTCCACCTTTATTCTGTCCCACAACAAAAGAAAAGCAGCAATTTAAGTATCATTTTAACGCCAGCAAATTAGCACAAAACCTATATTGTACTGTTGTGTCAATTTTTAAATTTTTCACTCCAGTTTCTAGTTTGACATATAAGGTTACTGTCACCGCTATTCTTTAGTTATTATTCTGTCACTTCAAAATAACCTACAGTATAAAACCATGACTTCAAATGGTACAGCAGAGTCAGAAAGCACATATTAAAGACATTTTGAGAGCATGTCTCTTCTGTTAGAAATTAAGAGTTTTTTTGTAGTTAGTTCTCAATTTTATCAATAATTCAGAGTACACAGATCTGTGTTAAGAACCTCAATCTATAATCTAAGAGTTTAAGCTATGTCTGCATTTCTCTATGTAAAGAAGGGCAATTGACTTTTAAAATATTGATAATCGGCCAGGTGTGGTGGCTCAAGCTTGTAATCCTAGCACTTTGGGAGGCCAAGGTGGGTGGATTTTTGCCTGAGCTTAAGAGTTCGAGACCAGCCTGGGCAACACCGTGAAACCCTGTCTCTACTAAAATATAAAAAAAATTAGCGGGGTGTGGCGGCGTGCGTCTGTAGTCCCAGCTACTCAGGAGGCTGAGGAAAGAGAATTGCTTAAAGCCAGGAGGCAGAGGTTGCAGTGAGCCGAGATCGCGCCACTGCACTCCAGCCTGGCGACAGCATGAGACTCTATCTCAAAAAAAAAAAAATATATATATATATATGTGTGTGTGTGTGTGTGTGTGTGTATGATCAGAGTAAGTTTCACTAGTTGACTCTTAATGGTTATCATTCTAAGTGATGAAATAAATACTTTAGCTTTTTAAATTTAATCCGCATTAAAAATTATCAATTTCAGAAAACTTACACATTTTCTTTAGCCAGGGGTTTGCTTATTCTGGATATCTTTCTGTCAACTCTTCAAGTCCAAGATTAAATCACTTATCATCACCTCAAGCCCAGGCCAAGTTCTTTTTAACTAAGTTAGCCTATGTATTAGTCGGTTTTCTAAACACTGCTGATAAAGACACACCTGAGACTGGGAAGAAAAAGAGGTTTAATGTACTTATAGTTCCACATGCACTTACATGAGTGAGGCTGGGGGGACCTCAAAAATCATGGTGGAAGGCAAGGAGGAGCAAGTTACGTCTTACATGGATGACAGCAGGCAAAAACAGAGCTTACGCAGGGAAACTTCTGTTTTTTGGGTTTTTTGAGACAGCGTTTCACTCTGTTGCCTAGGCTAGAGTGCAGTGGCACGATCTTGGCTCACTACAACCTCCGCCTCCTGGGTTCAAGTGATTCTCCTGCCTCAGCCTCCTGAATAGCTGGCATTACAGGGGTGGATCACCACACCTAGCTAATTTTTGTATTTTTAGTAGAGATGGGGTTTCACCATGTTGGTCAGGCTAGTCTCGAACTCCTGACCTGGTCATCTGCCCACCTTGGCCTCCCAAAGTGCTGAGATTACAGGCGTGGGCCACTGTGCCCAGCCACTCCTGTTTTTAAAACCATCAGCTCTTGTGAAACTCATTCACTATCACAAGAACAATGCAGGAAAGACCTGCCCCTGTAATTCAATCACCTCCCACCAGGTTCCTCCCATGACACGTGGGAACTGTGGGAGTTACCATTCAAGATGAGATTTGGATGGAGACACAGCCAAACCATATCAGCCTACATTGGCCTCTCTAGTCTTAATATTTCAGTCTCATACAATGTATTACTCAGTTGTATCCTGCTTATATTTTTCTTTGGTTGTTTCAGAAATGCAGTCTTTCCCTTTAGGTTTGAAGCTTTTTGAGATGTGGGACCCTCTTTTCTATTTCTTCCATAGCCTCCAAAATATCTTTCAAAGCTCTGGCCCATACTAAGTGTTGGATAAAATTTTGATTATTTATTGGAATAATCCTCATTAAGAAACTATAACTATAATGGGATAGGTAAGGGATTTGGGCAGTGATTCTGTCCAAATTAAGAAATAGAGACCAGACAGGGTTATTTATTGATATATTTATAAACATGACAGCTGTTTAAAGACATGACAGGGCTATTTATTGAGTAGTATAATTTAAACAAAAAGGGCAGTTAATTGCTTACTAGCACTTAATACTATCATAATATATAGATTTGAAAAGAATTAAAACAGATGTTTTTTAAAGAATGTATAGTTATATACTCAGTTTTCAGGTTCTTTTAAATGACCACACAAATAAAAGAATATACAGTATCAGTAAAGCACATAAAATAAATACTATGAGTAACATTAATTCCTAGAGAGTTATTTGTGGCCATTCTAAGTGTTTCTGAGGACAGGAGATTATCAAGGTGAGATTTGATATCCTGTTTAAAATATATCCACTAAAGGGTTTCAGTTTCAATATATTATCAAAGTAGACTAAATAAACTTGAAGAATTAATCTTCATTACTATCCTGGGAACCAAGATGTAGAACTAAAGGAAAATGAAAAATAAAGGTATCTTGATGTTATTACTAGGCGAATAACGACCAGATAGAATCTCATTTTGTTGCAGTGAGTGCTTTTAAATTTATTCACATCAGAGAAAAGCTTAGCTGTAACTAGATATGTGTATACTAAAAACAGTAGTCTGTCCATTACAGTTTATAATGCAGAATACTGTCTATCATACATATATACACAGTTGCATATATATAGTTGTGATCGTTATAAAATTCTAGTAATATAGGAAATTAATCAAGATATGTTTTAAAAAAGGTGACTGAACTGTATTACCTTGACCTAGTTATGCTCATGATCAACTACAAGTTGGTCAACTTTTTGTTGTAGTTTTGAATCAACCACATGTGTCCTAAGGCTTTATATCCTGAACTCTTCAGTTTAGTGGCTTTCTGAAATTTCTATTCTATTCTATTCTATTCTATTCTATTCTATTCTATTCTATTCTATTCTATTCTATTCTATTCTATTCTATTCTATCTATTCTATTTTGACAGATTCGCACTCTGTCACCCAGGCTGGAGTGCACCAGCATGATCTTGGCTCATTGCAACCTCTGCCTCCTGTGTTCAAGTGATTCTCCTGCCTCAGCATCCCGAGTAGCTGGGATTACAGGCGCCTACCACCATTCCTGACTACTTTTTGGTATTTTTAGTAGAGACAGAGTTTCACTGTTTGGCTAGGCTGGTCTCGAACTCCTGAGCTAAAGTGATATGCCTGCCTTGGCTTCCCAAAGTGCTGAGATTAGAGATGTGAGCCACAGAGTATGGCCTGAAATGTTTCTTCTAGATTTAAATAAAGAACATCACAAATGCACCTTCTAAAAGGGACAGTAACATATCTCAGTCGGGAACTGCTCACACTGATCTTAAAAGGTAACTGGAACTGAGAAAAGGATACTGATAAGGACTCCTTCTAAAAAGATAAGAAAACTATATTTGTAAAACTACTAATCTCATCTTTCCAACTACAACATATTATTGCCCAAATTTCTTAGAACTCATAAAAAATGCTAAAACATCTCAGGCTGATCATATACTCAAGCAAGGCTCCATGTATTTTGGATCTCACAGGTTCTTAAAATTAAAATGCAATAATCTAGGGGTGAAAAGTATGCCACATTGTAATTATTGTGCTATACAAATTATAAGCATTTTACGGTTAGGTTATATGATTTAATATTTCAAGTGTGTCATCTAAGAATTGTTATTTAGGTCTTAATAATTGCAAAAGTCATAGTGGGAATCAGAGAGTTCTTGAGAGCAAAAAAGAAAAAAACTCCATAAAAGTCTACATAGTACAGAAATCTCAGAAGTTACTTTACATTGAAGGGCTATAAATATTCACGCTATTACTGTCTTAAATAGAGGTGATGAGTCTTTTGGTTCATGGACAATATAGTTACATTTAGGGTACATATCCTGGCCTAATTAGTTGTTAGAATTAAAAATGAAACATTTTATTGTATATGGACTCAATCAGCTAGAAAACTTTCCCTATAATAATTGATTGGTCAGAGGGAGAGGGCAGGGGATGCCTATTATTTGCTTTATTTTTGGTATTAGGTGCTGATGAAGAAATGTAGATTTGTATTCCTTCTATACAGAATCTTGGATTCCCTGACACTCTTCCAGATCTCATCACATCTTTTCAGTAGGTTTCTCTATCATCTACTCAGAAGTAAAACAGTATTGTTTCCTGGAACAATTCCTTGACCCTCTTCTTATTTAACTCTACAGAGGTTGATAGGGTTATTCACAATCACAGCTTCCATTATTAAAAATAAGCTGAAAACTGCCAAATCTGTATCTCCAGGTGGGGCCTCCTCTCACTCAGTTCACATGAGATCTGCTTTTTTAAAGGGATCTGGGACCTCCCCCTTCTCTCTCTCACGCCCACACTCTTGCCATGTGACGTGCCAGTTCTCTGTCATCTTCTGCCATGACTGGAAGCTTCCTGAGGCCCTCGGCAGGAACAAACACTGGCACCATGCTTCCTGTACAGCCTGCAGAACCATGAGCCAATTAAACCTCTTTTCTTTATAAAGCACCTATTGTCATGAACTTCTTTACAGCGACACAAGAATATACTAACACAGAGGGCAATTCTCTTTACTTAAAATCCATTGGTTTGAATATTAATTTCATCCAAAAACACCCTCACAAAAACACTCAGAATGCCTGATCACACATCTGGGCACCATGGCCCTGCCAAGCTGACATATAAAATTAACCATCATAGCCAAAAAGAAACTGAGGCCTTCATTCCAACAGGCTACAAGGAACTCAACTGTGCCTGTACCCCACTGAGCTTGAAGGCAGATCCTTCACCTTGAGATGAGACCACAGCCCCCGGACAATGCCTTAATTGCAGCTTTTAGATGAGTCCTAGCAATGTCATACCTGGACTCCTGACCCACAGAAACAGTGAGATTAATAAACGTATATGGTTTTAAGCTGCTAAATTTGTGGTAATGTGTTATTCAATAATAAATAATGAATATAAATATGCTTTAATTTTACCAATCTAAACAAAACAAAAAACATCCTTAATCCCATATCCCTCTAGTTGCTATTGTCCATTTTCCTGCTCCTGTCATAGCAAAACTTCTCCAAAAATGTATCTATTATCTGTCCTCTTCAATACAGTAGTCACTAGTCACACGTGACTATTTAAATTTAAATTTAATGAAATTAAAAAGAAAGTTTCTCAGTCACACAAGTCACATTTTAGTGTTCAACAGCCACATACAGGTAGTGGTTGCTGTACTGGGCAGTACAGATACATCCAAAAACAGATAGATACAGAATCTACCATCTCATTGTTTTTATCATCCCAGAAACTTCTGTAGATTAATGTTGATTTATTTCTTGAATTTATGACATCCTATTCTCTCTTGAAATACTCTCCAATGGACAGCAGTCTGGCCTGTGACAACCGTGCCAGTCTCATCTCTTACCATTCTCCCTGCCTTTGCTGTGCCCCAGCCACTTGCCTTCTTTCTATGCTTGAATAGGTCAAAATACTCCTGAATGTGGTAGACAGAATGATGTTCCCCCAAAAATGTCTACAACCTAATTCTTGAAACTTGGGATGTTACCTTCCACAGCAAAGTGGGACTCTGTAGATGTGATTAAGGTTATAATCTTTGGATGAGAGATTATCCTTCCTTATTTTCTGGGTGAACCCAATGTATTCACGTAAATACTTAAAATTAGAGAAATGTTCCTGGCTGCAGTCAGAGGGACAAGTGGTGAAGATACACACAGAGAGATATAAAATCGTTATCCTTAAAAATGGAAGAAGTGGGCCATGAGCCAAAAAATGTATGTGGTTTCCAGAAACAGGGAAAGACAAGGCAATGGGTTCTCCTGTAGAGCCTCCAGAAAGGAACGCAACCTTACTGACACTTTGAGTTTTGCTAGGTGAGACCTATATTGAACTTTTATCCCACAGAAGTAAAATATATATTTATGTTATGTTTGGTAAATTTATGTTGTTTTGAGGCACTAAGTTTGTGGCAATTTGCTACTATAGCAATTGAAAAGGAACACACCGAATCAGGGTCTGTGGGAAGCTGAATAGTAGTCCCCCTTCCCCATGTCTGTGTTGTTGTAATCTCCAGAACTTGTGAATATTACCTTATGTGGCAAAAAGGACTTTAGGGATGTGATTAGCTTAAAGATCTTGAGATAGGTAGAGAGAGTATCATTAATTAGCCAGGTGGGTCCAATGTAATCACAAGGGTCCTTACAAGAGAAAAGAAAGAGATCACAGTAAGAAGGTGATGTGAGAACAAAGCAGAAACTGGGAGTGATGTAGTCACAAGTTCAGGAATGCTGAAAGCCTCAAGGAGCCGGATGGGACAAGGAAACCACTAAGTGTGTGCTACTTTGTTTCACCTTTAACAAAATACTAATAGAGGGTCTTTGCAGATCCTTCCAAGAATGTTCTCCCCAAAATACACATGACTTTCTCCTTTATTCAATTCTCTGCTCAATATTACCTTTCTAGAGATTTTTCCTTGGCTTCCTTAACTAGGATATAATCATTCTAGAATTTTCACAACAGTCCTGAAAAGAAATGCCAATAGTACAAGTATTGAGAAACAATATTTTATAAATCTTCATAAAAGTTGTGATTATGTGAAATTATCTAATTTATAAATGTTTACTGTTTCCTTTCCCCACTCCAAGCATAAGTTCTATGCTCATACTAAGAGTTCAGAAATTGCCAATGAAGTGAATTAATACTTTGTCATACATGTTGCAAGTATTTTTTTGGTTTGGCAATGTTACTTGTGGAGCATATACATTTTAAAGTAATCAAGTCTAAAATAGTTACCTCTTAAGGTCTTTGCCTATCAAAGAAAGTGATTATTCACCTATATTTTCATTTTTAAATTTTTCTCTCCAAATATCTAACCATTATTTCTTCACCAGTTATTTAGCAATCTATTCTCTCCTTACTCATATGAAATACCATTATTAGAAATTAAGTATTTATGTATATTTAAGTAT
Source organism: Macaca fascicularis (assembly GCF_037993035.2). Lineage (NCBI taxonomy): Eukaryota > Metazoa > Chordata > Mammalia > Primates > Cercopithecidae > Macaca > Macaca fascicularis. Next base: position 87,106,191 of record NC_088380.1, on the reverse strand, counting down.
GTTCTTGAGCTTGCTATTCAGTCTCATTAGTTTCTATCCATTTACCAATAACATGCTCCTTTAATTATTATAGCTTTATACTATGTTTTATTATTAAGAACTATAAGCTCCATCTCATAATTCTTTTTTTCAAACATTCATCATCTAGTTTTACCAAGAACATCCCATGAAATTCTGACTATGAATTTCAGACAAATTCAAACCAAAATAAACAAAATACAGCAACTTAAAGAAAAATGCTGGTTTCACATGTGTATACTTATCAACAAACTCATTAAGTTATATATATATAAAAAAATACATACAGTTTTTTTGTATGTCAATCATACCTCAGTAAAGTGTTTTTTTTTTTTTTTTTTTTAAATGCTGGGCATGTGGTTTGGAACTACACTAATTTTCAAATTATTGTGAATTTCTTTCCAAAATGAAATACAAAGTAATACTGAATTTCCCCCATTTAGGACCATCATATTTTTTCATCTAATCAAGATGCCCATATTTATGTCCTTTGGTTATGTTTTCCATTGTTTACTTTTGAATCAGACTTCCTATACTATAGCTGATAACACTATTAAATAATCTGTAAATAGAAATATAAATGCAAGTGCCTACTCAGTCTTTTATTATTCTTTTTTATCCCTTGGTCATATCAAAACAATTACAGTATATGGGAACCTTAGCAATCTCTACGTTAGAATCCCAGTATTGACCTCGATTTGTAGTGGAATCCTGAATAAACAACTCTAAACTTTGTATTCAGACTAATAATTTATCAATAGGAAACTTGTGAACAATATCTAAAGATGGTTGGTGAAGGATTTTGCAAACAAACCACAACAAAAATAACATCTAAGGGTAAACTCTCGAGTCAGTTTAAATTTGATTTGTCTTTTTAAAATGGTTGATTACTTTAACACAGTAGCATTCCAGAGTGCCTATGAAAGAGAAAAATCTAACTGGGGCTGGGATCACTGTTTGCTGTTGCGTAGATTCTGTTGCTCATAGAAACAGTGAGTAAGCAAATATTGGCCAGAAGTTATAATATGATAAAATATCATGCTATGGGATACTCAGAAACTATAACTTAATTGAACATAGTGTAAAATACTTTGAGTAATTTTTTTCTGAATGTAAACCAGTTTTCCCTGTTTAGTAACAACTAGTCAGGTCTCTCATAACATTGTCCAGAAAAATTAAATTAAAACAGTAAAAATTTTTTTCCTGATTATAAAATCCCAGTTCCTTCTCATTTAAAAATGTCAGATATTTAAGCCAATCTCCACCACCCCTCCCGCCATGCAAATCACTGAACTAAACTTATTTGATGAAATAGCATGACTGGTTAAAAGGCATTATTACACTGACATTAAAAATTTGAAACAAAAATTTTCATAAAAACTTACTGTGTTAACTATAAGGCCATTATTATTTAATCATAAATGAATAAACTCAAAACTAGTGATCTTTCAAAAATCATAAAAATAACAAGTATTTAAAAATTCCTAAAAAAAAAAATATCAAATTTTAGTATGTTAATTTTATGTTTGGTTTATTATTTCTAAGAAATTTTTCAAACCTTAATAATTGTCTTTCTAAACAATGGATTAAAAATTCTGCCAAATGTTTTCATTCAAAAATATTTATTAAAATTTTTTTTAAAACTTTACTTATGATTTAATGCCAAATTTCTAAAAATACATTTCAATTCAAAATATTTGCATGAAAAACTTGTAATATTTACTTTGCTATATAATCTTATTTACCTAGAGACAAGATAAAAACAAATTATTGGTCTAAAAAACAATTTAAAGTCTTCAAGGTGTTTTTTAATAAGAAAATTGCCCATAAGGTAGTTAGCATCTATTAGCATCTTTTTAACATCTTTTTAATGAGACCGGGAGAAGCTGGGGAGTATGACGGACGGTAACCATGCATTTAATTGAATTTTCTTGCCAAAAAAAAAGTAATGAAAAGTTAACAATGAGGTAGTTCCAGTTCAGGTAATGGCAAAGTAAGCTGTATTACACTAACTCTTGTAAAGATAACAATTATAAACTCTGTACCAAACAAAACAAACAAACAAAAATCAACAGCAAAAACACTATTTCAAGAGACTGGAAAACCACCAAAAGCAGACAGAAACTGGCAGAAACTCAAACAGGACTGAATCCATGTTTACATGGCTTTTCCCGAGAGGACATGCTCTAGTCCACATAATGAGCGCTAGAGCTTAGGTAGAAACCACATTTACAGGCTTGATGTGCCGCACACACACACACACACACACACACACAAATAAATGAAAAATAGGAGACAAAATCTAAGATGGGATCATTACAGGAAGCTTAAAATTGACACCGTAGAGTTAGAGGAGACAGAATCACACACATAAAAAAAGGAACTGATGCATTTTATACCATGTCTAAGTACTGAGAGAAGACTAATACATCTGTCAAGAGAATTTGGATATAATGTAGATTGATATACAAAAAACTGATATTTACTTTTTAAAAACTCTAGAACGTTTTTCAAGAAAGGAAACGTTTTCTATATCTCTCTAATGTTGATAATATTTAAAGAGTCACAATAAAATACTCAATATTAGTGCAATTAAAATATAAAAAATTAAGCCATAACTATATTGGAAATTAAGGGAAGATTGAGAAGGTTTGTTGGAGGTCGTAATAAATTAAGAAAATTACTCATCTTCCATAATAAAAAGATAATAGATAATATCTAAAATTGAAAAAAACAAGGAAATGGAACAAGGCAGTTATTTAGAAACTTAGAGATAAACAGAATTCGTAAAAAAAAAAAAAAAAAAAGCAAGTTTAAAGTAAAATCAGGGACAGGGAGGGGTGGGTACAGGACTGCCAATTTTTTATTATAAGGTTTGTAGAAACTATTTGACTTTTTAAATTATACATATATAACTTTGATAAGATAAAAATTAAAACAAAAACAAATATTGTTTGAGGCAAGGTAAACTAGTTCTACTTTTAGGTTATTTGCTATGGCTATAGAACATTCACTGTTGATGGATTAACATCAACAATGAATATAAAAGTATTCTTTTATAGTCTAGTAACATAGCTCATTGATACTCCAGGCGAGAATAGAATGACCTCCTGAAAAAGCTAATTGTGTCCAACCAAATATTTTCTAGAAGAACTTCCAAACATTAATTATGCCAAACACAAAATTATTTTTGGCCAACACATTATAGCAACCTAATGTACAATAATAAAAAATGCTATTCAACAGGTTCTTTCTTATTGTTACCAAGAATATAAAGTCAAAGTCACATTTGAAATTAGCAAGAAGAGTTTTGGGGTTCTCTCAAAGTGGAGAAAGACACTTGATAACTCCCTGTAGATATAGAGTTTGGGGCCTACTTCTGAGTGATCATTTGAAAATTTGAGCCGCTGAAATGTTTTAATGAGCATAGTCCTAGCTCAGCCTTGTCATTTCATATATTTGGATTTCCTCCATATCTTAATTCCAGTGTTCTCCATTCTGACTATAACCTTTTACCCTCATGTTGCTCTTATCTCTGACTTCTATTACAATACTCCCTCCTATACTATGATCATCTGTTTTCCGAAGTCCATTTCTGCCTGCAAAGCTTCTCTATATAATCCAGATTCCATGAAATCCTTCTCCAACCACACACTCTTAACAACATCCTCAACCACAATCTCTTTCAATTTAGATCAATATAAACATCTGCCTTCTCATTTCTACAACTGGGCAAAGGAACACTAGCTACTGGAGAAATGATAAAAATTCACTATTATCAGCTGCTGCTTTGAGCAATCTTATTGGTTTTTCCTGGTAAGGCCCTTTAACTATTCCTTGCACCAGATTTTCCAAACCTTCACCACCATTCTCACACTTTTTCTATATTTAGCAGATGACCTTGCCTTCTAATTCAGAAAAAAAAAAAAAAAATTCCAGATCAAGTATGAACTCTTTCAGATTCCTGACACTTAGACTCTTATCTATATTCTATTAATTAAAGATAATTATGGCCTACCTTTCTAAATCTTTTCTCAGAAAATTCATCACCTTATAATCCAGGTTGACCTCTTTAGAGATCATCTCATGAGTCCCCTAGCCAGAGCTGAGTGGAGCAGGGTTAGACTAATCTGATTCTAGAAGAAACAATTTATGATGGGTTGAACCTATCCAGTTATCTGTGAATAATGCAAACTGGTAGAGAGTAAGTGTTGGGTGCTGGTGGGTTCCCACAGAGCTGGGGCACAGAAGACATTTTTTTGGCCATGAGAACAATGAAGCAGACAAGGTCTGCAAACAGAGCCAAGAAGTTAAAGCAGATGCTGGAAAACTAACGATTGTTTACAACGTTGACCTCAGGTATTCACAGCTCTACTTAATCCCACTGGATTCTGTGAAACCCTGCACTTCCATAATATACTTCCCTGGCAAACTCCACCCCTAGCTTTTTCAAAGATAAACCAAGTATTTTTCCACCACTTTCAAGTCTTTGCCTCATATTTTAAAAAGAGAGAGAGAGAGAGAGACATGCTCTTACTACAATTCAGGAATAATTTCTTCATCTTTGCTCTAGATAGCATTCGCTCTTTTTAGGGATCCCACTCATTTTTCACATTTTCGTTCGATACATACCTAAGAATACGTTATGTGTTAGACATTGGAGAAGAGAAATAACAGACAATGTGAAAACGGTAAAAATGCTTCTTCTCTTTCATGACACATTATCCAGAAGGAGAGATGGATAATTAAATCAGTCATTACATTAAAGCTTGATGGTTGTTACTACAAGAAATGCCAAGTGCTGTAGTAGTACATGGCAGGTCAATCTATTCTGGTGGAGTAAACCGCAATCAAGCTGAGACTTGAAGGCTAAATAAGAGCTAGCCACGCAAGGGGAATAAGGAGTAGAGGAGGAGTACTTTGGGCAGGAGTAGCACATGCAAAGCCTCAGAGGTGACAGTGAATGTTACACATTTGAGTCACTGAAAACATGTAACGGAGAATTAGGGATTGAGAAGGCAAGTAGGAAATGATATGGCTGGAGAAGTAACCCAAAACCAGGTCATGAAAACCACATCAAAAACTCCGATGTCAATTATCTTTTCTCCAGCATTCGCAAACTCTTAATACTTTGGTACATTTTTCCTTTTAATGTTTACGCTAATTCAAATGTTTTGCATTTTAAAAATCTCCCTTAATCCCCCTTTACTACTGTCTTCCTCCTCCCTTTTCTATATTCTCCGTTGAAATTCTCTCTACCAATGCCATCAATGCCCTTTGTTTTCAAAACCAACAGACATGTTTTTATTTTGCTTGCACTGGCATGGCTTCTGACACCACACTTGCCCGGTTTTCATCCTATATCCCTTAATCCCTTACTGCATTTGATCAATCTCCTTTCTGTGGTAGTGCTTTAGTGCCAGTCCTGTGATGGCTGGCTGCATTCTTTTTCTTTTTTTTTTTGAGACGGAGTCTCGCTGTCTCCCAGGCTGGAGTGCAGAGGCGCGATCTGCTCACTGCAAGCTCCGCCTCCCGGGTTCACGCCATTCTCCTGTCTCAGTCTCCCAAGTAGCTGGGATTATAGGCGCCTGCCGCCACGTGGCTCACACCTGTAATCCAAGCACTTTGAGAGGCTGAAACGGGTGGATCCCGAGGTCAGGAAATCGAGACCATCCTGGCGAATACGGTGACACCCTGTCACCACAAAAACTACAAAAAATTAGCCGGACATTCTTATCCTCAACTCCTCTTCTTTCTCCCCATTCTCCCCCTAGAGTTATCTCAAGTTGGATATCATGATATTTCACCTGCCAATATGCTGATGAATTACAAGTCTGTATCTCTAGTCCAGATCAGTATTCTGACCTTCATACCCATACACTAACCCTTCTACTAGCTGTCTCCAACTGAATGTCGCAAAAGGTCCTCAAATTTACCATATCTAAAACTAAATGCATCCATTCCCCCTCTGCCCCCAAAAGACCTGCTTTACCCCCAGTAACCAAAACCTCCACCCATCTAGTAACCCAATTTAAAATCTGGAGCATCATCCTGGATTTTGCTTTTCCTTATCATCTTCCCCATCCATTCAATCACCAGTTTCTGTCGATTCTACATCTGAAATAGCTCTTCACTCTGTCCCCCTTATCTCAATCTCAATTATAGCTATCTTAGTTCCAATCCCCAAAGCATGCCATTTAGATTACTGTGACAGCCTTCCAACTAGGCTCCCAGACTCTTCTAGTGACTTGTTTCTTTCTCTACATTTATCAGAGTGATATTTCAAAATGTAAATCTGATTATGTCAATCCTGGCTTAAGATTCTAAAGCCTTCCTGGCCCACAAGGCTTTTCTTGGTCAGAACCTGCTTACCTCTCAAGCTTTATCTCTCACAACTACCCATTTCAAAGTCCATGATCCACTTTCCTGAAACATTTGTAGCCCTCCATTCCAACCTGAATCTTCATGTTCTCTTTTCTCGTTTCTGTACACCACTGAATAAATCTATTTGCTACATAATTAAATCACATCACTCTGGCCCTATTAGAATTACTTTTATCCTAGAATTTCAACGAATTGAGTCTCAATATAAAGAAAATCTACATGCAGAAATGACTTCATAATTGTTGTATATTGTTCATCGCGTTTCTCAATGCCCTTCATATAATGAGACCTAAGCTCGATATGTTTTTAGAGAATCAAAACCAAAAAAAAAAAAAAAAAAAAAAAGGTATTAAAGGTATTCTGATGAACAGACTGATAATGTTACTGCTTTACTACTTAATAGATCATGGGAGCAATGTAATCAATTCTCCTTCCGTTAAGTACTAAAAATTAAGGCTTATACTAAAACTAAAGCTTTTCTGAGGCAGAAGGTTTCCTCTTCCTTATTTCTTGTTCCCATTCTTGTTTTAAAGTCAATGCTTTTGTACACATTTTGTCTGCTTTTACTGAAACCTACCTTAAAGGCTGTTTCAAAATAAAGGAACAAAAATCAATTTATAGGTAATGTAAAAAAACCCAGCATATTTAGCATTAAGTCCTTTTATGGAAATAACATTTAAAGGCAATTACAAATAGAAAATTGATAAGGGGGTAATTTACTGATTTAAAATGTGTCTCATGTCTATCACATATGCTAATATTACTGCTTTATTTATATTAAGAAACAAATATTTTAATAATTTTATCTAAAAATAGATTATGATGCAACTTCATTAACTGGTACCAAGAATCATTTCCCAGCTGGAAGTGGTGGCTCATGCCTGTAATCCTAGCACTTTGTGGGAGGCTGAGGCGGGCAGATGTTTTGAGCTCAGAAGTTTGAGACCAGCCTGGCCAACATGGTGAAACTCCAACTCTTTAAAAAACAGGAAAATTAGACAGGTGTGCTGGCGTGCCCCTGTAGCCCCGGCTACTCAGAAGGCTGAGGTGGGAGTATCGCTTGAGGCTGAGAGGTGGAGGTTACAGTGAGCCAAGATCGTGCCACTGTACTCCAGCCTGGGTGACAGAGTGATACCCTGTCAAAAAAAAAAAAAAATTCCAATATTTTATATGCCTATTTTGTCTTAAAATTACTTCTAAATACATGTATCTTTGCAAATTAGCCCAGGAAAGGAAGGCATCATGTTACAAAACATGTCCCTAGAAAGTAACTACCACATACCCCCACCTTCCTTCATAAGAAAGTTCAGATAAGCCTTCCACAGCCTCTACTCTGCACCTTGCTCAATCTTTTAAACTTTATTTTTATTTTTAATTGTTATGGGTACATAAGAGGTGGCACCTTCATTTATCACCAAGTATTCACAACAATTTTCACTAAAATTACCTTGATTATTTTTTTACTTTATGTATTTTCTGTCTAACCATCTACCCACAATCAGAAAGTCCCATGAAAGATATTTAACTTTATCACCATATCCTTAGCACCCAAAAAGTATTTGTTGGTTGATAAAAGAGTAAATGAATTGTGTCTAAGCAACAACCATAACAAACACTGGCCAAAGGTTTATAATGTTTGGTATAGATTATAACTTACACTAATCAATAACCAAGATAGGGGTAGCTATTACTGACATAATTAATGTGATTTTATCTTATTTTTAAAATTATTACTATTATTATTATTTTATAGAGAAAAGGTCTCACTGTGTTGCCCAGGCTGGAATGCAGTGGTAGAATCATAGCTCACTGTAATCTCGAACTCCTGGTCTCATTATGTTGCCCAGGCTGGTTTCAAACTCCTGGCCTCAGCCAGGCATGGTGGCTCATGTGGTGGCTCAAAAAAAAAAAAAAAAAATTGTTTTTCAAAAAGCAATCTCAGGCAGATCACCTGAGATCAGGAGTTCGAGACCAGCCTGGCCAACATGGCAAAACCCCATCTCTACTCAAAATACAAAAATTAACCAGGCATGGTGGTACATGCCTGTAGTCCCAGCTACTCAGGAGGATGAGGCAGGAGAATCACTTGAAGCCAGGAGGCAGAGGTTGCAATGAGCCGAGATGATACCACTGCACTTCAGTGTGGGCGATACAGCAAGAATATCTCAAAAAAAAAAATAAAAACAAAAAAATCAAACTCCTGGCCCTCAAGCAATCCTCCCACCTTGGCCTCCCAAAGTGCTGGGATTACAGGTGTAAGCCACTGCATCCAGTCTCCAATTTCAATTAGCAGTATTTACTATGGTCAAAATATCTTGAATTACTAACAGTTTATTTATAAAAGTTTACTAATAACTCTTGTTCATTCATGTTGTCACTTTCAAATACATATTTTAAAATTTTTTTCCAGATATTCCTATTATGGGATGTAAATATCTTTATCATTTTAGTTTCAATAGCATTGAATATAAGGAGCTGTAACTGGAATGAGATACAAGAAGTTTAAAAATTTTACCATAATGTTTTCCACTACCACGACCACGAGGTTACATTTACTACTAAGTAACATTTACTACTAAGTAACATTTACTAAGTATTTACTACGTTTCATTCATTATGTCAGTTAATACAGAAGTCTCAGGAAGGAGTTAATAGTAATAAATTCAGTTTTCAAACTCTGAATCTAAGACTAAACTAATATAAGGAATACATGAGGTGTACTCAATAAGTTTCTGTAGAATGCTACATGAAAACTTGAAATTCAATTGGACATTCTTTGGTTCCTACCATGTATGTAAACAAGGCAATCTACATTATAGAACGATTAATCAGATTATCTGCTTTATATAAATGAAAAGAGAGTAGTAGTATAAGGCCTACAATACTAATAAATTGATTTTCATAAAAATTAATACAAACTATAATACGACACCATGAATTTTTAACTTTTAAAAGCTCTAACTATATACGCAGCCAGATACAACTGTTGAACTATTGCAGTACTAAAATTACTGTTTGCAATGAAATAATGTTACTGTATGAAATACCAACTGTTGTGTGGTAACTATGTAAATAAGTCATGTTACATAGAATATTGCCTTGGTGTTAGCAAATTTTAAAACCAGAAACATAGCTGCAGTTAAGTCCAAAAGAAATCAACTGTTATGCATTACTCCAGTTCCACTTCAGTGTATTGTTTTTCAAAAAGCAATCTCAAATGAGAACACTTATCCATGGCCAAAAAATGTTCAAATAGTACAGCAGTTACTGTATTTTGACAATTTAATAACTACATTTCATTCAATGGAGTGCTAAAGTATAAATCCCTAAAACTAAAGGAGCAGTGGAAGGGAAAGTATCACTCTGACAATAGAGTCTATATTAAGATACATAGTTATATGAGAAGTTATATCCATAGAGAAACAGTGTCAGACACAAAATGAGTATTCAAAAAAAAATTTTTAAATATTTTTCTTTGATTGTATGACTCAGAAGGCCAGACCAAAGATTTATGTTCAATTACAAGAAATGCTTTGGCACTTATAGTCCTGGTTAAAAATAAATTAACTAGGGAAAGGCACCCCCCTTAATAAACCAATTCACAAAACTACAGAATATGGGTTCTTAAAAATTAGTATAATTTTATAAATCGGTATTTGGCTATAAGTTGAAGACGACAGACACCATGATGCCTGGTGTGCCTATCACAGTCAAAGCCCCTTCTTAGCAAGGTGGCTCCCACAGGTTTATTTAATTTTTAAACGGAGTAATTACACATTTACAAGTTCATGGTAAGTTTTTAGAAGTCCAGGTTTTGAATAAATAAATTTGCCACCCAGGTATTGCTAAATTGGATAAACATACAAGAAAAAGAAAATCACAGAAAGAGTGAGTATAAAGATAGCTGACTGCTTCTTAAGATACTTGTTCCAAACACTTCCCAAAGGGATTCTAAGTACTAAGTGACAGCAATTGTCACATTCTATGACCCCTTAGAATTAACAATCAAGTGGTGATTTTAAGCAAACTATAGAAGGCAGTTCCTACAAGGTTAAGTTGTTCTCAACTGGGTAGATCTAATATTCTAGTTCACTACATATTAGTCTTATAGGAACTAGATGCCTGGTATGACTGGGGGCCAAAAGTGGCTATGTTCCATTCTGTCCTTACCTTCCCCTGACTGACATACTCTGATATGTATGAATATTTCTAATACATTTCCATCTTCAATGGTTATTGGTGATCTCTTCTTTATGATTTTAGAAAATCTAACTTGACTATACAATCTAGAAAGACTTCTTGAAGTTGAATATCTAGAACAGTTACCTCAAAAGCAACTTCCTAAAGCAACACCCTTTTCCCTGTGTAGTAACACTCAGTTAAGCAGGCAAGCGATTTATAAATAAGTAACTTATATAGTATGAGAAGTGTTATAAAAGAGTGTTCATTAATATCATGTTTTTTCACAAGTACAGCAATCTCAGAGTAGATGAACAAATTTGGTGGATAAGAGTAGCAGCATAAAACATTAATCAAAATGTCAACATATAGGAACATAATCAGACTCCAACATCAAGACTGGCAACGGCTAGTATTTCAGCCTTACCAAATTTGTGGTTATATCCTAAAGATAGCTCATTTCCCAAATTTCCCTACAATGCCCTGGGCATCCTCTACGTAATGCAATAGAAAGATGTAAAGAAAATAAGAACAACTTTTATTCATTTTTTTTCATAAACATGGATTTCATATTACAAATAACAAAATCTGAAAATAAAACCAGAGACTATAACAAACAGTGACTGTTGTTATAACACAAGCGCAAATATTTTCTTGTAGACAACTGATGTCATCACTACGAACAGCCACTGAAAAAAGGAATAATCCAGAATGTTTTGAACTTGTGAGACACAACACAAAAACAGGATCACAGAAAGAACTTGTTCACAATTTAACAGAGAGGAAAGAGCAATGATGCAAATTTTTCCATTGTTGTTGTCTCATCAGTGAGTAACCTAGAGGAACCACCCTGTCTTGAATTAAATGTGATTTCCTCTCATTGCCAAAAGCAATCTATGATTCTTTTTAACATGAGTAGCTACTTCTAATTTCATGAAAAAATACTTTTGTGACATATTGAATAAAAAGATGTATTTTCTTATACTTTAATATGACATGTCTGAAAAACAAAATTAAAGTCTGCAGAGGAAAGACCATCCTCAAAATCTAACAGAACAAAGTAAGTACATAGAGCACTATAAACTTCATCCTTCTAGATTTATAATTTAATAATCCCATTTACATTTTTATGTGTTAATTCAATTATAAACAGAGAGAACTACAGTGGAAATTCCATTAATCATCTGTATTAAATCCTCCAATAACCAAACCTATTATTCTCAAAAAGACCTTAAAGAATCACAGTTTGAAATAGTCTTTAGGGACAAGCAATGGTTAGAAGGCTTGTTTGAAAAAGTTATAAATATTAACTGATCGATGGATGTCAACAGAAAGCTTTTCAATATCTTGCAAAAGAAGGATCTAGAGCCAACTGGAAGCCCTATTTTCTCTCAGTTCTATTTTTTCTCTAGTTCACAAGACTGAACATATAAACACTGACAGGGAAGTCCCAATTCCCAAACTCCTATGAAAGAATGAAAGGATCAAGACACTGAAAATAATGAAGGTTCTCTACCACCCGCTGTACCATCATAGTACTACTATGTATTGTCCTTTGCAAATCGAAATAATTCTATTGATTCATTTTTGATAGAAAACAACATTTTGCTTTACGATTTTTCAGTAGTGCTAGAGAGCAAAAACGTATTTTATCCATATTGCCTTTTGACCAATTATATGGACACATAAAATCAATGCATCAGTGAAAGTAAAATTAGCACTATTCAAATCAATAGTATGTGTTAGAAATCGTGCTAGGGGCTTTGCATGAAAGCATAAGTAAAGCATACTTCCTGTCCTTGTGAAAATTATAATCTGGCAGGAGAAACTGAAATGCAATCATATAACCAAAACAACAATTTGAAAAGAGTTAATGGGATAAAGTTAGAAAAAAATCATGAATGCTACGCTAAGGCATTTGGCCTTTATTTTCTAGGCTAGGGCTTACAAAGTCATGTATCTTCAGAGGCCAGGTAGGTACAGCAAATGAGTCAAGTTGATGGAATGGCAAAATATAGACAGCATTTCCCATCTTCAGGACAGCTATTAGGTAGTGGTAGTAGATTGTTATCTTTTGGAATTGTTTGCCAGTATACTCAGATTTCTAATTTTCCAAGAGAAGCCAGAAACTTAGATTTTTTTTTTAAGTGTACGTTCCCAATTGTAATTGTTGGAAACTCATTTAATTTTTTTTCTACATGTAAGGGCCAAATACAAAATATCTATAGACTGTATTTTGTCCTCTGATAAGGACAAGGTAGGACTTCCCCAGTGATTTTTAAGCAGGAGAATAATTTGATTCGATCTGCATTTTAGAAATGCTCCTCTGGTGGTAGATGAGAGTAGGTAGGACCAGAGATAAGAAGATCGGTTGTTTGCAAAAGTATCAGCAAGAAAAGATTGTAAACTTAAATCTGGGCAGTAGAAAAGTGCCGAGAGTGAATTCATTCACTTGAGTGAAAAGAATTGAGGACTAGGCATGCATGCGTGTAAGTCGAGAGGTGGAAGCAAGTAGGGTGGGGAAATTAAAATACAAGAGAAAAGTGGAGTGTAAGAATGGGAATGAATGCAGGTCTAATAGAGTGAATTTAAGGAAGGATGGGAAAGACCAGCCCTGGAGAATTCGGACTTAGAACAAGATAGGATTTTTCCTTTTCTGAAACTAGGGGAGGAAAAGAATACAGACATATTTAAGATAGAAAAGAAAGTGGAAGAAATATCTACCTAATAGCTTCTATCATCTTAGTAGTAGGCAAAATTCTAAGATGGCTCTCAAGATTCCCCCCCACTGGTGTATATGGCCTGTCCTGTATAATCCCCCTGCTTTTGGGTGTGAGTGAGAACTGTGGATTGGAGATATTCACTCCCATGATGAGGTTAGCCTACATGACAAAACTGACTTATAAAAGATCATTCCAGTTGGGCCTGATCAAATCAAGTAAGTCTTAAAGGGGACTAGGATCTTCATGAGGAGTGGGAATTAAACTTGAAGGAACTTGTCTGTTGCTGGCTTTGAATCTGGATGGTACCATAAAATGGCCTCTAGGAGCTGAGAGCAAGGTTAGCTAAGAGGCAGCAGGGAACAGAATGCTGCCAACAATTACATGAGCTTGGGAGAGAACCGGAGCCCCACATGAAAATGCAGCCCAACTGATTGATTTCAGCCTCGTGAGATCCTGAGCAGAGAACCCAGTTGTGCCATGCCTGAACTCTTGACCTATAGAAATAATAATAGGTAAGATAACAAATTCTTGTTGGTTTTAGCTGCTAAGTTTGTAACAATTTATAACACAGCAATAGAAAAGTAATACACTTAGTAAATGGAAAATACAGCTTTTTGAATGAAACAACATGGATAACAAAGATGAGGATGGTAGAACTGTTACAAATGAGTCAAGCTGATTTTTTTTTTTAACAGCAAATTTGGTCTCACTCAGTTTTATCCAAACGTCATATAAGGCACAAAATGATTCACTACGAAGATAAATAACTACTTGTGTTATATAAAATTTTAAATTACATACTAAAGGTGTTGGAGAGTTACAACTAGGTTTTTTTTTAGAGTAAGCACCTATGAACAGACTACAGAAGAAAGCATACAGTTGTAGCAAGCTCACAAGACACAATGTTACTAAATATGTTATTGGTAGTAAACAAACATGAAAAATGCCATGTCATTCCTGAATCTAATACCTTCATAAGGTTCTAGCAATCATAATTGCTGTAACAATATACCTTCAAGTTTTTCTATTCTATAGAAAAAGGGGCTAAGTTTCTACTAAAACTAAAAAATCACATATGGCAAAAGGTTAACATGTAAATCATAAAATTACTTCAGAAAGCATTTCAATAATTAGGGTAGAAATAAAATTTATGAAATAATAATAGTATTATTGCAGTCTGTTAGCATTTAATTACTTAGTCTTTTGAAATCATTCTGTTTACCATCACACTTACTGTCTGGTTTCCACAGTAAAAAACACACAGCCTGTTTATTTTAAATATTCCATCCTAAAATGAAAAGGATTTTTTTTCCCTCAAATTCATACTGCACACTAACAAGGATCTCAAGCCAAAAAGAACACAGGAAACCAAATATGTAAAAGACAAGTAGTGCTCACTATGAACATGAGCCAGTCTTTAAATTTAGAGAAGAAAAATGTCAGACTCCAGCTGTTCTAGCTTAATAGAATGATGGCCTGGGTTGGCTTACTCTCTGTCTTTTGAGGGGGACAAGAAGCCCATGACATAATGTGTCCATTTTGTTCATTTTATGTTAGTAAGCACAGCACTTGCTTTGTGTTTAATCTTTCAGGTCAACTTTCTTCTCTCAGAGAAAACAAAAGAACGCTTTAGATTAAAAGTGACAGTTTACCCTAAATCAAATACTAAAAGAAAATCAATTAAATTCACTCCCATGATGTAGAGAGAAAAATCAAATCTGAAATTGAGTTGTCCAATCAGCATATATTTTAAACAGAACAAAAGTACTTCCTTTACATTTAGTAAGAAATAAAAGAATCTATAATTTCAAAAGGAAATATAATACTTAAACAAACTTTGGAAAAATGACTATTTTCTAAGAAATAAGAAAATAAATCCAAAGTATATTTCTTTAAAAATGGAAACATAAAATAGATGGAAAATAAGAATGGGGAAAATATTACAAACAATTCAGATTTGGCAAATTTTAACTCTAATTCGAAATGATTGAGCACATCAGATAATCACCCACTTAACCCCCACCCACAGCTCCCTTGGATTCATCCTTCCAGGCCCTCTGACCAACCCCTGCTGCAAGAGTCAATTGTATTTTGGTCATCTGGGAGCTCCCCTCAGCATCAATCTGGGGATTCTCTTTGTTATGCACCCTCTTTCTTAGATCACATGTCATGAGTTGAAAACCTGGTACATCAATCTTCAATCTTTACCAAAATATGCATTTAAAGTTATGCTAATTCATTAGCTGCAAGTTCTGACAAGTAGTATTTTGGCTGATGTTCAATTCTAAAAGTTTCATAATCTTTCTTTTAATGTCTTCTTTGGCCCATTAATTTTCTTGTGTTTGTGTTTTTGTGGGCTTTATATTTGCGAGGAAGACAATCTTTTTGTAATTAAGTTACTACAGAAATTTAGACTGTGTGTTGGTCTCTGGTTGAGAATTCCTTTATGGCCTAGTACATACTTAAATTTTGTCATGTTTTAGTATGCAAGAAAAAAATGTACATTCTCTAATTGCCAGATCTATTTGTCCATCCATCCTTCCTTCCATTATAGTAGTAACCTTGTTAAAATATACTGTATAAATCTATTTTCTCATCTGCTTAATATATTGGTTTTTGAGAGAGGTGTTTTTAAAACTTTCAATGTGATTTTGTACTTCTAAATATCAATTTGTAATTGAGTCCATTGTTGCTTTATGTATTTTGAGGTTACATTGTAAGGGGGATACACATTCTCCAGATTATTTTGTCTTCCTAATCATTTGGTCTCTACTAAGCAATTTATTGCCTTCAAGTGTAATTTTGGTACGATAATAAAATTATCTCACTTATATTTTGATTAGTATTTGTCTGGTATGTTATTTTTATCTCTTGCTTTCCAATGTTTACAATCCTTATGCTTTAGATGTTTCTTATAAACAGCATACAGTTGGATTTTGCTTTTTATAGAATCTAGAATCTGTCTTTTAACTGGAGAGTTTGTTTGCATAACTGATTTAATAATTTATATCTACCATCTTTTTGTTTTCCTATTTTCTGTGTTTATTTTCCTTTGCTACATTTAATTATGCTTAGTATTCCCTAAAAAACTGCTTAATTACTTCAAATATATTTTATATTCCTTTAAATTTGTCACATTACTTCATGTTTTATGGTAATAAATCTCCTTTGTCTTGTGGCTGCTGAATATATCATATTAGTCATGTTAATTCATGTGGCTGGAGCTTTTTATTACGAACTTATCTTCAGAGGGGCTATTCTTTCCATAAGATTCACATCTGTGCAGGCTTTGCCTTAGCTTCTGAATAGTTTAGCATTTGCTTGGCAAGAGTATCAGGAGTTATCACTATCTCTTATCTTGAGATCCCTGTGATATGAGGACAGTGTAAATTCTGACTCCATTCAAACAATGTGCACAAGTGCATCTCCTCCTCCTCCACTAAACCCATCCCTAATTTCCTAATCTCCTATCACCACACAAGTATTAAAACCCAAGTCCAAGTCCATAGAGTTTATGTATAGACCAAATGACACCCTGGCCACTGCAGCGTAACTCATGCCCTGGCTTTGAATTACCTTTTCCTTTCTGACTCATGCATATTCTCCCCTTTTTTCCCCTCAGCATTTTTATGTACCTGAAACGGGATAGAAGATTACAACACAGATCAGTTCCTTGTACTGTCAGAATCTCATACAACACGAATCTGATCACTCACATTACTTTCATGAATATCACTGGACATTTATTGAGTGTTCTGCTAGGCATACATGTGAATGACAAAAGAAAAAGTCACAATCTCTGTCCACTTGGAATTTATAAGTCTACAACAACCATATGAAAAAAAAAAGTTCAACATCACTGATCATTAGAGAAGTGCAAATCAAAACCACAGTGAGGGCTGGGTGCAGTGGCTCAAGCCTGTAATCCAAGCACTTTGGGAGGCCGAGGCATGTGAATCACTTGAGGTGAGGAGTTCAAGACCAGCCTAGGAAATGGCAAAATGCCATCTCTACTAAAAAAAAAAAAAAAAAAAAAAAATTGGCAGGGCATGGTGGCACGTGCGCACGTGCCTGTAATTCCAGCTATTAAGCCGGGTGAGGCAGGAGAATTGTTTGAACCCAGGAAGCAGACGTTGCAGTGTGCCGAGATTGCGTCACTGCACTCCAGTCTAGGTGACAGACTGAGACTCCGTCTCAAAAAAAAAAAAAAACAAAAAAAACCCAAAAAACCCACAATGAGATACTATCTCGCACCACTCAGAATGGCTATCATTCAAAAGTCAAAAAACAACAGATGCTGGCAAAATTGTGGAAAAAAGGAACACTTGACCAGGCCTGGTGGCTCATGCTTATAACGCCAACACTTTGGGAGGCCGAGACAGGCAGATCACTTGAGGCTAGGAGTTCAAGACCAGCCTGGCCAACATGGCAAAACCCCATGTCTACTCAAATTACAAAAAAAGAAGAAAAAATTAGCCAGGTGTGGTGGCACGTTTGAAATCCCAGCTGCCTGGGAGGTGGAGGTTGCAGTGAGCTGAGATCACACCACGGCACTCCAGTCTGGGCAACAGAGAAAGACTCCATCTCAAAAAAAGAAAAAAAAGAAACAGGAACACTTACATACTGTTGATGGGAGTGTAAATTAGTTCAACCATTTTGGAAGACAGTGTAGGGATTCCTCAAAGACACAAAAACAGAAATACCATTTGACCCAGCAATTCCATTACTGGGTATATACCCAAAGGAATATAAATCTTTCTATTATAAAGACAAATGCACGTGTATATTCATTGTAGCACTATTCACAACAGAAACAACAGCAAAGACATGGAATCAACATAAATGCCCATCAATGATATAACGGATAAGAAAAATGTGGCTAGGCATGGTGGCTCACACCTGTAATCCCAGCACTTTGGGAGCCTGAGGTGGGTTAATCACTTGAGGTCGGGAGTTCAAGACCAGCATGGCTAACATGGCAAAACCCTATCTCTACTAAAAATACAAAAAATTATCCAGGCATGGTAGCACACGTGTAATCCCAGCTGCTTGGGAGGCTGGGGCAGGAGAATTGTTTGAACCCAGGGGGTGGAGGTTGCAGTGAGCCAAGATCGCGTCACTGCACTCCAGCCTGGGCAACAGAGTAAGACTCTATCTAAAAAAAAAAAGAAAAGAAAAGAAAAGAAAAAAAAAGAAAAGAAAAAGAAAAATTTGGAAATGTGGTACATACACACCATGAAATACTATGCAGCCATAAGAATGAGATCATGTCCTTTGCAGGACATGGATGGAAGTGCAGGCCATTATCCTTGGCAAACTAATAAAGAAACAGAAAACCAAAAACCGTGTGTTCTCACTTATAAGTGGAAGCTAAATGATAAGAACATATGGACAAGTGGTGGGGGAACAACACACACTGGGGCCTGTTGGAGGATGGAGGGTGGAGGGTGGGAGGAGGGAGAAGATCAGGAAAAATAAAAATGGGTACTAGGCTTAATATATGGGTGGTGAAATAATCTGTACAACAAAATCCCATAACACAAGTTTACTTATGGAACAAAGCTGCATATGTAACACTCAAAATAAAACTTAAAAATAAATAAATAAATGCATGGCCTGAAGATAACTTATCATTATCTTCAATAATTTCAATCAGCAATATTACCACTACTCTGGTATTCTAGTCAAGATATAAAATTCTCTAGTTCCACAGTATCTTTTTCATAATTTTGGAATTGTATCTATAATATATAAATCAATAATATCTATTGATTCACCTAATAAGAGACATGTTTATCACTTCAAGACATGCTAAGAATTTTTTTAAAACTCCTTACAGCAGCTATGTTAATTTTATTCTCATAGGTTATGTGTGTTTAGATGTTTTTTAAAGGGGGAATTATTTTATTATGACCTGTGTCAGAAAAGGTTGACATTTCTTTTCATTTTGAATCGCAAAATTATTACTAATTTTAATGTTCAAAGCTGTAAAATTTTAGGATGCTATTTATAATGAGATTAAGTCAAATTCCTACCTAACCATATAATTGTTTCTTTAACATTTCACATTAGAAGCTTTAAGAGAAAAATATTTTATTTAAAATTAAATAAAATAAACATGTTTAATGCAACACAATCAGAATATAGCATTCATAAAGCAAGTTCATATTTCTAACAGTTCTTATATTGTCTGCTACAACCACTTATAGTTTATTCTTAATTTCTTAAGCTTTTTAATAAAATGAAATCAATGTGATTCACAGATGTACCCTTACTAAATCTGGGAGAAAATATGAGAGACTGAGAGAAAAAAATTTGATTAACTTACCATTTTTATTTTCTTCTAGCTTTATTAAGGTATAATTGAGAAATAAAAACTGTATATATTTAAGTTGTACAACATGTTTGAGATACATATATACATTGTGAAATAATTACCACAATCAAGCTACTAAACATATCTATTACCTCGCATTCTTATTTGTGTGTCGTGAGAACACTTAAGATCTCTCTGAGGAAATGTCATGTACACAATACAGTATTGTTATAGTCACCATGCTGCACAACAGATCTCCAGAACTAAGGGAGCTATTTCCAACAGAAGATAACTTTAATAAACTGTGATACATGCTAAATTAGGTCCAAACTGTAAATGTTTAAATTTGCTGTTTTTGATTTTAGTAATGTCTAAAGAGCAATGATTTGGGGACTTTGGATTTATTGAAAATATTATTATTTAAAAGATGCATAACAAAAATTCCTCTGAGGCACAACTTAAACAATTGACATTCACTCATGCGCTGGACTGATAGAATAAATTCATTATATTCTGGAGTTTTAAATTCTATGGTAATATAAGATAGTGAGACGCTGAAGATTTACTCAGTTCAGTAATTTCTTATATTGCTAGCAGAGGTCATGAGGGTGGAGAAGACTTTCTAAGAACTTAGGGTAAGTTTTTAAAATTATCTTTTAAGTTAACACCCAATAGGTTTTTGTTTTATTTTATTTAAAAATCTTAATGCCCTCTACTATAGCAGTTCTTTAAAAATTCTATACAGAAGATCTTTGACATGGTGGCTGGATTTTCTAAAACTTTCACAATTCTGCACATTAACAAAAACAAATCTTTCTCCTAGCTCCTAGCATTTTCAAAGCCACACTGTTCTCAAGGGACATGTTTCTGATACAATTTGTTACATCTCAAGCTAAGAGCATTTTCAGTATTCCCTAAAATTGTCTTACTTGATGACCATTTCTCCACGAAGACATGATGTTTTAAACACTTCAAAGTTTATTGTAATGATAAGTACAAAACAAAGCCTCATATTATATGTGGATGAATAGGCAACCCACCCACCTAAGTATCAGTGGTACAAAATTAAAATTCATAGCTATATACAATTCCAGACAATTCCCTGTCATACACCCATAGGAGTTGCTCATGATTTGGATATTAAAGTCATAAATACCATGAATCTGTTATGATTTAAATGCTTACATGCGGTCTTCTCCCTGAATTTATCTAAATTTTAATGCTTTATTTTGTTTATAGTGCTCTGTCAATAGACATGCATTTTACACATATGTGTCCAATAAAATGGTTTCATTAATGAAGCTCAATTCCACAATTTCCCAATGCTGATGAATAGACATATCGATCAATATTAATCAATCAGCTTGTACAACTATGGGTCAATTTAAAAGAAAGTTACCCTTATTTGGGACCCTTCTCAATTCTCATTTATTCAGAATTATATTTTTTGCAGACTAATAAATGACTAAGAATGAGATTTCTTGAAAATAAGCTGATGTAGGCCAGGCGCGGTGGCTCACAACTATAATCTCAGCACTTTGGGAGGCCCAGGCAGGCGGCTCACTTGAGGTCAAGAGTTCAAGACCAGCCTGGCCAAAATGGAGAAATCCCATCTCTACTAAAAATACAAAAATCAGCCGGGTGTGGTGGCACATTCTTGAAATCCCAGCTATCCACGAGGCTAAGGCAGAATTGCTTGAACTTGGGAGGTGGAAGTTGCAGTGAGCTGAGATCACGCCACTGCACTCCAGCCTGGGTGACAGAGCTGGACACCTCCATCTCAAAAAAAAAAAAAAAAAGAAAGAAAGAAAGAAAAAAGAAAAGAAAAAAAAAGAAAAAGAAGAAGAAGAAGAAAAAAGAAGCTAATGTAAATATCACTAACACTAGACCTGAGAGACTCCAAAACAGCAGCAGGGACTATGCTCAACAGTCACAGATGTCCACCACATGATGGCTGACATGGTGACCACTAGGGACAAGATGAAAGTCCTCTGTTCCCATCATATTCATTGTTAGGCGTGAACAGCCATCTGTTCTTTATTTATGTTTCTAGAAACCCAAGAACTTTATGTTTCCAGAAACTCAATAACTGTATTCACATAGAAAAAAAGTGTATTAAAAGCAAAAAGGAGAAAGTTATAAAATGACTCAGTAGTAAACTCTGTGATACATTTCAGTAGATTTATAAGAGTTAATCAAAAGGTTCCACATTTTTCTATCCTTCAGCAATAAGCAAAGCAGTTGAAGAGGCAGTAAGGATTCCATTAAAACTGGTAAACTCCATAAGCCATTATTACACACTGAATTCAAACAGGAATCTGACGATAACGGAGGAAATAAAATGCATTTATTTTACTTATCACTCCTCCCAACCCCAATTCACTAATGAATAACTCAGTGAAGTTTAGGAAGTTTAGTTATTCAGTTAAAAATCACAACAGCAAGCAGAGTAACCAACTTTAAGAGGGCATTAGCATCTTCGCTGTGGATAATAAATGGTCTTAAATTTTACATAAGCACGCCAGGGCACAGTGGCTCACGACTGTAATCCTAGCACTTTGGGAGGCCGAGGAGGGTGGGTCACGAGGTCAGGAGATCGAGACTATCCTGGCTAACACGGTGAAACCCGTCTCTACTAAAAATACAAAAAACTAGCCGGGTGAGGTGGTGGGTGCCTGTAGTCCCAGCTACTCGGGAGGCTGAGGCAGGAGATTAGCGTCAACCCGGGAGGCGGAGCTTGCAGTGAGCTGAGATCGCCCCACTGCACTCCAGCCTGAGCGACAGGATGAGACTCCGTCTCGAAAAAAACAAACAAACAAACAAAAAACCACACTTGACTTTAATAGCTACTCAGATTACATTGAATAACATTTTATTTTATGTATTCATTTATTTTAGACGTTGTCTTGCTCTGTCACCCAGGCTGGAGTGCAGTGGCGTGATCTCCGCTCACTGCAAGCTCTGCCTTCCGAGTTCACGCCATTCTCCTGCCTCAGCCTCCTGAGTAACTGGAACTACAGGTGCCCACCACCACGCCCGGCTAATTTTTTTTTCTTTGTATTTTTGGTAAGGTCGGGGTTTTACCGTGTTAGCCAGGATGGTCTTGATCTCCTGACCTCGTGATCCGCCCGCCTCCGCCTCCCGAAGTGCTGGGATTACAGGAAGATCGAATAACATTTTAAAGGCATGTGCCAAACCAGAATTTAAGATAACAGTTCCAAAAACTTGCTGCTATCAGCAAATCAAAAGTTCACTGTAGCAAATTCACATGAAATAGCACAACATAAAAATGTAGCCTACTTACTGCAGTTCCTTATGCTTTTAATAAACAAATGAACAAATATGCTGATTGAAGGAGAGAACAGTATTTCATGAGTAACTTGCAGCAATCTATTCCTCTATTAGCAACTAATTCTGTTAAGTCTACAAAAAATGGCCAAATGTAACTAATTTGAATTGAAATGAAATACATAGAAATTGGATAGATTAATAAATATTAAGGGATCCCCTAGACTTCAACAATCAGGAATTATTTTACTTCTCTTATTTATTAAAAGGTAGTGTCTCTATTAAAAGGTAAAGATGACTTATATTTAGATTATTCATCTCATAAGAATAAAAAGGGCCAGGCGTGGTGGCTCACACCTGCACTTTGGGAGGCCAAGGCCTGTGGATTCCCTGAGGTCAGGAGTTTGCAACCAGCATGGCCAATAAAGTGAAACCCCGTCTCTACTAAAAATACAAAAAAAAAAAAAAAAAAAAGAAAAAAATTAGTCAGGTGTGGTGGTGAGGGCCTGTAATCCCAGCTACTCGGGAGGCTGAGGCAGAAGAATTGCTTGAACCCAGGAGGCGGAGGTTGTAGTGAGCCGAGATCACGCCACTGCACTCCAGCCTAGGCAACAAGAATAAAACTCCATCTCAAAAAAATAAATAAATAAATTAAAAAAACTGAAAACACTGTGGCCACTTACTAGCTATGTCCCTTTTTCTGCATCAGTTTCCTCATCTGTTAAATGGCAATGATAATATCTACCTCATAGGGTTGCCATTACTATTAAATAAGCTTGTATTTGCAAAGTACTCAGAATAATTAACTGGCCCACATAAGCACCATATTAAGTGCCTGAAAATGACAAATTTAGAATAGTATATGACCGACTTAAAAAAATACAAGTAAACAAATTTAAATTTGGTCTCTTTCTTAAGTGGGAAAAGCTTAAAAGAAGGAGGTGGCAGGGTGGGTAAAGGTCTGCACTATCTCTTGTGGCACATAGGTGGTAATGGTCTATAAACAACCAAAAGATAAATCATAGAAATACATAGAGAAGAAAAGCAGAAACCTTACCCAAAGGCAACTAACACTAACTTCCTACATGAACACGCCACTTAATTATAATTCTGAAAGAATATTTTCTGAAGTAAGAATAAATTAAGAACTTCACAGAATAATATTAATGAAAGGTTATCAATCATCCCACATGGTACAATGGCAGCATCTCCAGAAACACACATATAATCTCATTTTGAAATATACAACATTTGACACCTGGGAACAAAGAGGTTGTTACCACCAATCCCTAGAACATTTCAAGAAAAATACTAACAAAGGAAGAAGAATCGTTGATACTGCTTTCCAAATAGATACTGCACATACAAAATTATAATTAATAATAAATGCATCAAAGAGTTGTGAAATATGATCAATATATTGGATCAGAAATTTGAAAGCTGATTGTTGTACACTCATATGTGTAGGCGACTTGAGTTTTTTCCGGTTTGTTCCCTCAAATAATTTAATATTCCCTGATTGATATAATTCAAATGGTTTATCCTGTCATTCAAAGTTAACATTTTACATGGCTCTCAGAAATGTAATTTTTTGATAAAAATAATTGTTCTTTAATAAAAAGGACAAAATTTGGAAAATAAGATTCAGGGCTACTTCTATTTCTTTTTAAATTTTAAGCTCATGGCATATTGAAAAATGAAGACATATCTAGCAGGGTCTTGAAAATTAGGATCTCTTTTAAATGTTTACATTTAACATTTACTGATTTACAACATTCACTCTATGCTTTTATAATCAGAATTTCAGAAGCTCTAAAACTATTCACAGTGCAATATAGGTGACAATGGGATGTAAATTTTACAGTGGTAAGATAAAAGAATGTATTCTTTTATCCTATCAGGTGTCTATAGACTGTAGGTAAAATCTTATTTGGAAATAACACCAAAGTGTCTAAGTTTGAGCCTTTCACAAATGTAAATTTTGCCACCAAGAATGTTTCAATGCATTGAGCTAAGAGATTTTGATTCATTATCATATATTTTAGTTCTGATTATTTATGAGAATTTCTACTTTTCCCATCCTACCCTGGTCCCAAATTTTCACGACTAAAGAATAATTTCGATATTTTCCATACAAGAAGATAGGGATTTGACTTGTGTGAAACAATGTCATGTGAGGCCCCTTGATTTTTCACCTATCATCAGAACAAAAAGTCTTGTATTTTACATATACACATAACTTGGTCATGCATAACTGTATTATAATTGCATATTCACCAAATTTCCTGAACGTTTCTCCTTTCACTGTGCCTGTTTCACTCACGTGGCAGTGTTCTGGGGCATTTATGGATATCATTTAATTGCATGAACTAGCACGCTGGGTCAAACATTCCCATTGCCCTCAAACTTTCTTATGTTCTCCATCAACCCCATCCCAACGACTAATAGTCTTAATAAATTATAAATTCCCTAAAGAAAGGAATTACTGTCTTGCAAATATAATAAAATATAATTTGGAAATATAAGCAGAACTGAAATGAATAATTATTTTTTAAAATATGACAATATGGAAAAATTTAAATAATTTTGTAAAGTTCCAAAATATCTTGCTACCTCAAACCAATGATTGTTTTTATATTTTCCAGGTTGTCCTCTGTTCATTAATCTCAGAATTTTGTAGTTACAAGAATTCCACAAAACTTACATTAAAAGTATTTCATTTCCAACACATTTCTTCTCTCAATTTGTATGGCTGAGGAACAGAATAGTTTGGGCTGTTACTGACGTCAGTTCATAGTAGCACAGTCCAAACACTACTCGAACAAGTAAAGCAATCTGGCAAGAGGTTAAAGAGGAGAATCATAAAAGGAATTAATATAACTATGCCAATTAGAAAGAATAAAGATTTTGTATTTTTTCAATTTTTTAATATAAGATTAGTTCTTCAGGACTATCATATTTTCTATTTCATAACTAAAGGGAAAAAAGCAGTTTATTACAGTAAAACTGGGCGACATTCCTTTCTGCCTCCCACAATTAAAATTGTTTGCAATTCTTTAGTATAATGTGCAACTGTCTTACGAGAAAAAAATTTAGTATTTATTATGAATCTTGAAAGCCTAACCTCAAATTGTCTTTGTCTATTCATGAATTACTTCCTCCTCACTTTCCTCTTTTGTTTTTCAAAACCCATGATGATTTCACAGTATTTGGCGTTCAATAACTCTATTTATTTAGTGTATATCAACCAAGTTACATTGATTTATTTTAAAAATATACTCAAAGTCTCTTTCATAGGTTGACACTGATCTTACATTAATTACCGATATAAAATCCTTTTATATTGGTCTTGGAATATAGATAATGATTCTTTCACAATCTCTACAGAGATCCAATCCCTCTTGTAAACTGTTATATGTAGGATAGTTGTTTTCTCAACATATTTAAAAAAAAACAAGAATTATTTTTAAATGGAAAAATAACTATGAGATCATCTAATGCATTTGTTGTCTGCACTTTCTCCTAGCACAGAAACATAAAAGACCATTACGGAAGATGATGCTACTCGTCCTTTACTTGGTAGAAATGCCATCACCTCATGAAGTTAAAGGTATTGAACATAACCAGCTTTTCTCAAATTGTTTTCAAGAGATATAATCTCATATAAGCATTTAGATTTAGGGAGTACTTCCTCATAACAATGAGATTATGAGAGAGAGAGAATATCTACAAGAACAAACGCTTCCAAAATGCATTTGAGTAAATATTACCTATATAATGTACTACCCATCTAAATGTGGATTCTTAATAAAAAGCAAGTAGGATCAACAACAAACCTAAAAATAAGGATAGGCATTTTCAATAACTGAATAACCAAAGTATTTTTTAAACAATTTTTCATTCATACACTAATATTTTGAATTTTATTAAATTAACTTCTCCATCATTTTCTTCTTTCTGGAACTCTTATTAGAGAATAAACATCCTGGATTGATCATCAAATTTTCTTATCTTTCTTCTTACATTGTTCATCTCTTTTTGTTTTAATTTTTCTTCCTGGAAGACTGCTTCTGTTTATGTATTACCATTCTAATATTTTTAAAACTTTATTTTAATTTCCAACAACTCTTTTCTTTCTCTGACAGCTCTGTTTTAATAGCATATATTCTATCTTTGCTTTACTGATGCAAGCCGCTTATGTTTATCTGAAAATATTAATTCTAAATTACTAAAAGGCTATTCTATTCTCTCAAGGTCTCTTTTTCTCAAAGATGTTTCATGTTTTTTTATTTTATTTGATCACTGCGTTTATATTACAGGAGTTCCCCAAATGCCAGGCAAGCCTTGCCTATCTATTCACAATTAAGACTGAGGAACTAAAAAATTGATTATAAACTCTATTTACAAAGTAACAGTTACTCTGGAAACAAACACATGAAGTAACTTTTCAGGCATCCCACAACAGGCAGAACAGAGTATGGAAGCTTCAGGATAGAGTAGGAAGGACAGAGGATAGTGTGATCACACAGAGACTTTCCATTCAATGACCTCCCTAACTGCCAATATCTGATGGTCTTTTCTATGGATCAGCTTACGCTTTTACTTGGGAGTTAAAAGATGAGCTGCTAAAAGACTTGCAACTAAGCAAAGGAAGGGAGCCAGTTCCCTTTTTTAATTATGCAGACTTTCATTTAATCCTCACGTTCTTTGTACAGTCCATCCCTCAATCTTCCTTTACCAGTGTTTAGTGCTGTGAACCCTGATTTTTTTTTTTTTTTTCTAAAAATGAAAGGAGGGAGAACTAGGTGTACAACTGCCTGGGTGGTCTAAGTGTCCCTTACAAGCCTTAAACAAATCCTCATGGTTTCAGCACTGTTTTATATGTCCACATTTAGAGGTAACTGGTACTTCCAATTCATGGGGGTTTCTGCTTAGGAATCCCTTTGCCTCTCTAGCAACCTCCGCTAAAAGCACCTATGCCCTTTCTCCATACCACTTAGTTACAAATTATGCATCTGCATCTTCCAAAAATTTATAGGTATTTATTAGACCCCCTCTACTATTCTTGGCTTTGTAAATTTATGCTTTCTGCAATGTTAACAGAAAGTCTCACATGAACTATTTCAGGCAGTATAAGCCACTTCAAAGATATTTTGCATTTATGCTGGCTAATAGGCCATACACCCAGTTTGTACTTTTCGGCCAAGACGGGATAGTTCAGTGAAAAAACATTTGAGAAACAGTAACTAAATAACCAGAATCCTTGATATTAAAAAACTAATGAAATAAGATTATCACAATAAAACGTCTTTTTCTCTTTGTCAATCAGGAAAATTTTATTTTATTTGACTTTCTCTCTCCCCCTCATTATAGGTTTCAAAACTCATTACATCCATATCTTGTTCTGTTTTCCCCAAATTTCCTTTACAGCTCTCTCTCTAAATAACATATTTCTCCTTCTAGAATTTAAACAGGGTACCAACAAAAAAGCAAAAAAAAAAATTACTTAGGCAAACACTCACAATTTTATTTCACTTAAGGTTCCCAAAATTAACTAAAATAACTGCACATGAATTGTAACCACAAGCAACATTTCCTTAACTACAAAACAAACTACAGTTACCAAACACATATTCATAACTCTTTAAGTAAATTTAGAGTAGGCTCAATATTCAAACAGGGTGGTAGCCAAAGCACAGGAAAATGGCATTTTCAAAAACACAGTGAAGAAAATTCTTTGAATGTAAAGATTT
The DNA here is from genome assembly GCF_037993035.2 of Macaca fascicularis. Taxonomy (NCBI): domain Eukaryota; kingdom Metazoa; phylum Chordata; class Mammalia; order Primates; family Cercopithecidae; genus Macaca; species Macaca fascicularis. The sequence continues at coordinate 87,077,530 of NC_088380.1, read as the reverse complement.
AAATTAAAAAGAGGATGAGAGGTGAGGATTTTTGCTCTGACTGTGACAGAGAACTGGTACCAGGCTTGAGAGTGAGAGTAATATTTACATGACAAATCAACATGTAAAGAGACATTAAGACTCAGTTCATATTGCCTGTTTAACACTAGAGAAAAAAAATCTAAAATAACAATAGGTTTAGACAAAATATCCTAGAAATAACTATTTTTAAAATTATTTTTGAAAGAAATCATTCTTTTAAATAAGGTTATTTTAGGTTTTGTCTTGGTACTGAAATGAATATTGACATTAAAATGGTGTAAATGTTTTAAAATATTCTAATTGCTGAAATTATTCTTTATTATATTCTAATTGCTCTTAAAAATTTTAACAGTATTTTAGGTGCATTTTTCAATACAGTGGAAAAATGTGTACACTATAGTCATCCAAGTAACTAATCACTCACACTAGTATAGGCTAGTCTACAATGAATCTTCAAGTGCTGGAATTAAGTCTACTGAGGACAGCATTCAAGATTCAATCAATACACATTTATTTTATACTTATTACACAACTGTTTCCAATTTCACATCATGTAATACACATAAAATCAATGCCTGCACACAACTTTTTACGCTAATATAACTGCTATATGCAGTTGACTGGTATGCATGTAGCAATTAGTAGTTTTGTATATGATTTGCTCAAATGTAAGGACTAAGAACATTCTTCCTAACAGTGACAAAAGCAAGTTTGCTAAACTATTTTAAACATTTCCCCCTTTAGAAATACATCAAAGTTCCTCCTCAAAGAATCTGGTGAGTCTCCAAGGAAGTCTGACCAAGAATCATATCATGAGTATATTTCTAGTAAGCAAGACTACAACAAACTTTGCTTTGAGTAATTTGAATTTAAAACCAAGAAACAAACTTAATTTTCCAAATATGTGATTATTACAATAATAGATACGCTTGCTGAAACAATATCCTTCCTCTTTCTCCTACCCCAGCCCCAGGACTAAGAATTTTTGTATTAAAGAATAAGTGGAGGAGTAAAGAATTTCCAGACAAGGTAAAAATACCAGCAAGAACACTAAATAGAAAAATAGTGTGATTTCTGCAGAGAAACTAAAAGCCATACCAGTGTAGTTGGATATAAAAGAATAAGACTGAGAATGATAAGAGATGACAGTGGAATGAAGGCACAGGCCAGATAATGGAGACTTGAAGGTTGTGTGAAGCTGAACCATATCCTGTAGGTGACTGAAAGGCACCTTGTGGTGACTTTTCAATTTGTCCAATAGGTTTGTCAAGGGTAGATATCAAATCAAAACACAGGAGAAAAAAGAAATCCTTCTCCTGGAATTTTGAAATGCTAAAGTTTAATAAAACAAAGACTGTTTTTCTTGATGCCTGGGCCATAATATAACTAAAGACAAAGAAAGCCAAATGGAATGAAAAAGAAAAACCAGAAAAACTCAGAGAAAGAACAACAAATAGTTAATAATTGTCCCTGGTTCTAATTATGCCTAAAGTTCATCTACATTTCGGTTCTTGAGTTCCTTATGATATTCCACGCTTCTTATACAAATTGCATATCCCTTATCTGAAACTCTTGGGACCAGAAGTGCTTCAGATTCAGATTCTTTCGGATTTGGGAACATTTGCATTACACCAGTTTAGCATCAGGAATCCAAAAATCTGAAATCTGAAATGCTCCAATGAACATCTCCTTTGAATTTCATGTTGGTGCTCAAAACGTAAGATTTTAAAGCATTTCGAATATTGGATTTGGGGCTTTGAAATGCTCAACTGGCAATACATTCTTTATTTTCCCTAAGTTAATTCATGATGAGTCTTTGGATGCCTGAAACAAAATAATTCTATATTGACAACTTCACAACAGTTATTTTCTAGGGTAAAACATAAAACGATAAATGTTCCAAGGGATGTGCATTTGTATCCCCACCAAAGACTCCAAAACTGTAAGTAGCAAAAAGGCCAATTCATATGTATTCAAAATTAGAATGATGGCCTTGGCGGTCAACACTGTCCTTAACTATATGATAAAGATCTATCTGCTTCCAAAAATCCAACTAGCTTTCTCCACAGTGCACAGTGCATTATAAGAGGTTAATGAGGCTGAAGTACCATGTATTTTTTCACCGAATAAAAAAAGTTCTAAAAATACATATAAAATAACACAATTACGTGAATAAAAAGTGTTTTCTACCAGTAACAACATGGTGACAATCAGGTAGAAATAAGAAATTAAACATCTTCCAGACTTAAAGTTTGATAAAAAGATGAGTATATAAATCACAACTTTAAATACGATTATATCTGTTACTAGAAATTCAACATATGAAAATTACAAAAAAATCACTGACACTGAGGAGTGGAGGGAAATTTAAAAATTTACATTCTAACCAGTAATGCATGTGTGATTGTATTTTGGCATCCTTGCCAGCCTTTGTTATCATCACTATTTTTCATTTTAGTCATTCTGATAGGTAGGTGCGTACTGATGGCTAATGATGCTGAATATCTTTCCAATGTGCTTATTTGCCATCTATATATCATCTTTGGTGAAATGTCTGTTCATGTCTTGTGCACATTTTCTACATCAATTTTTACTGTTACATTTGGAGAATTATTATATATTCTCTACTATCTGGAATATATAATAACAAACCTGGCCAACATGGTGAAACCCTATCTATTAAAAATACAAAAATTAGCCCGGCATGGTGGTGGGCACCTGTAATCCCAGCTACTTGGGAGGCTGAAGCAGGAGAATTGCTTGAACTCGGGAGGCACAGGTTGCAGTGAGGCAAGATCATGCCACTGCACTCCAGCCTGAGTGACAGAGCAAGACTCCGTCTAAAAAAAAAAAAAAAAAAAGAGAGAGAAAGGTTGAATGAACTATTGTTACATGAAACAGCTTAGACAGCTCTCAAGGGAATTATGCTGAGTGAAAAAAAGCCAGACCTAAAAGATTGAATGTTCTATGATTCCACTGATACAACAAAATTCTTGAAATGACAAAATCATAGAAATGGTGAATGGATTAGTGGTTGCCAGGGGTTAGGAATGGGACAACAGGAAGTATTCTTCTGGTCATGGAATGTGTTCGTGACTTTGGTGACAGATACAGGAACCTACATGAGATAAAATGGCATCGAATTTAATACACACACAAACAAAAATGAATGCATTTAAAACTGATGAAATAGGATGGGTAGGCTGTATCAGTGTCAGTTTTCTGGTTGTGATATTGTACTGTAGACTGACTGCAAGACCATTTGGGAAACGGGGCAAAGTACATACAGGATCTCTGTAACTATTATTTCTGTAGCTGCATATGAATCTACAATTATGTCAAAATTTAAAAAGAAATACTTTTTTTTTATTATATTTTAAGTTCCAAGGTAGAAATACACAATGTGCAGGTTTGTTACATATGTATACATGTGCCACGTTGGTGTGCCGCACCCATTAACTCGTCGTTTACATTAGTTATATCTTCTAATGCTATCCTTCCCCCCCTCCTCTCCCCACAATAGGCCCTGGTGTGTGATGTTCCCCTTCCTATGTCCAAGTGATTTCATTGTTCAATTCCCACCTATGAGTGAGAATATGCAGTGTTTGGTTTTCTGTTCTTGTGATAGTTTGCTGAGAATGATGGTTTCCAGCTGCATCCATGTCCCTACAAAGGACACAAACTCATCCTTTTTCATGGCTGCATAGTATTCCATGCTGTATATGTGCCACATTTTCTTAATCCAGTCTGTCACTGATGGACATCTGGGTTGATTCCAAGTCTTTGCTATTGTGAATAGTGCCACAATAAACATACATATGCATGTGCCTTTATAGCAGCATGAATTAAAATCCTTTCAGTATATACCCAGTAATGGGATGGCTGGGTCAAATGGTATTTCTAGTTCTAGATCCTTGAGGAATCGCCATACTGTTTTCTACAATGGTTCAACTAGTTTACAGTCCCACCAACAGTGTAAAAGTGTTCCTATTTCTCCACATCCTCTCCAGCACCTGTTGTTTCCTGAATTTTTAATGATTGCCACTCTAACTGGTGTGAGATGGTATCTCATTGTGGTTTTGATTTGCATTTCTCTGATGGCGAGTGATGATGAGCATTTTTTCATGTGTCTGTTGGCTGTATAAATGTATTCTTTTGAGAAGTGTCTGTTCATATCCTTTGCCCACTTTTTGATGGGTTGTTTGCTTTTTTCTTGTAAATTTGTTTTGAGTTCTTTGTAGGTTCTGGATATTAGCCCTTTGTCAGATGAGTAGATTGCAAAAATTTTCTCCCATTCTGTAGGTTGCCTGTTCACTCTGATGGTAGTTTCTTTTGCTGTGCAGAAGCTCTTTAGTTTAATCAGATCCCATTTGTCAATTTTGGCTTTTGTTGCCGTTGCTTTTGATATTTTAGACATGAAGTCCTTGCCCATGCCTATGTCCTGAATGGTATTAAAGAAGAAGTCAAATTGTCCCTGTTTGCAGATGACATGATTGTATATTTAGAAAACCCCATCGTCTCAGCCCCAAATCTCCTTAAGCTGATAAGCAACTTCAGCAAAGCCCAGGATACAAAATCAATGTGCAAAAATCACAAGCATTCTTATACACCAATAACAGAGAGCCAAATCATGAATGAACTTCCATTCACAATTGCTTCAAAGAGAATAAAATACCTAGGAATCCAACTTACAATGGATGTGAAGGACCTCTTCAAAGAGAACTACAAACCACTGCTCAGTGAAATCAAAGAGGACACAAACAAATGGAAGAACATACCATGCTCATGGATAGGAAGAATCAATATAGTGAAAATGGCCATACTGCCCAAGGTAATTTATAGATTCAATGCCATCCCCATTAAGCTACCAATGAATTTCTTCACAGAATTGGAAAAAACTACTTTAAAGTTCATATGGAACCAAAAAAGAGCCTGCATTGCCAAAACAATCCTAAGTCAAAAGAACAAAATGGAGGCATCATGCTACCTGATTTCAAACTATACTACAAAGCTACAGTAACCAAAACAGCATGGTACTGGTACCAAAACAGAGATATAGACCAATGGAACAGAACAGAGCCCTCAGAAATAATACCACACATCTACAGCCATCTGATCTTTGACAAACCTGAGAAAAACAAGAAATGGGGAAAGGATTCCATATTTAATAAATGGTGCTGGGAAAATTAGCTAGCCATAAGTAGGAAGCTTCTTATGGTAGGATCCAGTAGGAATCCTGGATCCTTTCCTTACTCCTTATACAAAAATTAATTCAAAATGGATTAGAGACTTAAATGTTAGACCTACAACCATAAAAGAAATACTTTTAAAAAGAACATAGATCTTTCCAAAAACCTTCTTTTAAAGGTCTTTGAAATATATTTGAAGTTCTAGTTGAATTATACCTACATATATCATTAAATATTCTTAGGCATGAAGTTTCAATTTAGGAAGATAACCTTAGTTGCCTAAAAAAACCTTAAACACTACTTTTAAAAAATCTGACTATATCTTTTTAATTTGACTAATCAGACATCAATATTAAACTATCATTAACAACAATGGAATTAACATTTGCTAATCTTTTATTGTTTAGTAACAGTTAATTCAATACTTTAGTTGCTGAGAACTATTTCTTCAATTTTGCATTTCTATCACCTTAGTCATTAGTTGGTATGTTTTGTAATATGCACGTTTAAAAAATAATAACTAGTTATGCCAACACCTGGCTAACTATTGTTCTGCTTTGGAGTACTTCCTGGGGCTAAAGTCCCAAGTCTGTAGTGATGTGATGTTTTGGTAGGGGAAGCAATGCATGTAGAAAACATTTTAATCAAGCATAGTATTGAATAATCTCCACTGAACTGAATTTGTGTAATAAAAGTTAAACCTTCTTCCACATCAAACTGCACATTTGGTTAATGTTACTATATTCTTTTACCTGATTTTTGCTTCTAGTCAGTTTCAGACTCTTAGTGGTAAGGTTTCAGCAGAAATATATTTGTTGAATATATTAGTGCACACAGAACATTGATGAGGGTAATGGAAAAAATTGTGTTATGGATATTTATTTATTTATTTATTTATTTTCCTCCCCAATTCAATATGGCTGTTATATTATGGGAACTTAATGAAGATTTTAAATCATTAATATAGGCTCAACTAAACTAAAACCACTTCCATCAGGTTTATAGTAATTCAAGTTTTTTCTGTTGGTCAGTTTTTAAGGCCTGATAAAAAATAATATACTGATGAAAAATTTTTATAAATGGGATTTTCTATGAACCTTTTTGTAAAGGAAAATACAATTTCTTCTGATTCAATACATCAACAGTTCTTCCTTTTCATATGGCACTTTTCAGCAGTACAAAAGGCTATTTTACTAAGAGGAAAGTCACCTGCCTAATAAAACTCATTCTGGTTCTTGATCTTATTTCCTCTAGTTGTGACTGTCAGAGACTCTAAACTATTCATATAAAATACTATCCTATGAAGAAAATACTGTCATATTTATGATTTATGTGTTTCATGGAGTTCAGAATCTAGTTTTGAAATACTACATTTTTTTAACACCAAAATAAAATTAATTATTCTATTTCAATTTTATGGAAACATTTGGCATTTTTTATAACTTTTTCTGTGTCTAAAATGTATGTATGAAGCCTTGCTATTTGAAAATGCATGGCTTTATTTTAAATAAATCTTATTTTAAACTTGCACCCGAAAGAAAGAAAAATAAATTGAGATAGCAATGGAATCATACCAGAATAAACAATCCATTCACTCCAAAACAAAACAAAACCCTCATAGGCTATTTTTCTAGTAAGATATCTATTTATCTATTATGATATAAAAAATCCTCTTGACCAGCAAACTATAAATTATACAAGCAAATAATTTCCTGAATAATTACGTTTATCTTTATCATGGAGGTAACAATTCAAGTCATAGTAAATCCAATAGTTCCTCATGCTGATTTATGGCTGTTATGACAGAACACAGAATAAATTTCAAAAAGGCTAGGATACATTTTTGGAATAAATCACACAACACACAAGTCCAATAATCTCATTATTCATATTCCATCAACATAAGAACATGTGTGTATATTTATGTTGTACCCTCAGTAATTAGTTAATACCTAGAGAGGTCTTCAATGCACCTGTATTTTCTGTGACCCTTGAAAGCATCACTTCATCTTTCAGTAAGCTTTTTTTCTTAATTGAGCAGTTAGTTATCTGGGAAATACTCAGAACTCCATGTGACCTCTGTTATTCAAACGATATATCATCAGACTACACAGTTACACTGCTATTCAAACAGTGTTCTAGTAAATAATGCTTAGGAAGCTTTTAACATTAAGATGCTTCCCCCCAAAAAAGGAATACACTGACTTCATTACGATATACTGCTATGAATATGCATAATTCAAGGATATCCAATAAAATGATATCAGAGTAACAACTGCATTTCTTATATTCTCAAAAATCTCATTGTAATGGCAAAACACAGACAATACAAAAAAATATTTTATGAAGAGTGCTGGTATTAAACATGAAGCTATTTATCATCATTTAAAATCATTATAAGAGGCTTGCTATACCAAAAGTAAAGAAAGTATTATAATTTAGCCACTAATAGGAGATTAAATTTAATTATCAGGTTTTAATGATTTGTTTCAAAGGATGTTCTTCCTGCTTTTATTATTCTATTATTTTTTAAATACAGAACCTCAGAAGCTTGGACACCTGGAAAAATTCATTTCTAAGTAATCACTTACTTAGATCAAGCACTGAGTCACAGAACTGGCAACGATATTTGTTTAAGTGGCAGTACTTTAGCCAGCCAAACCTCAATAATCTCTAACTGGATTCTCTGTGGGTGGTCCACTTTGTTTTTGCAGCTGGGTTTTAACAAAGTATACCAACCAAATTGTTGTCTTAATAGGGAGAAACGACATGTTCTGCTATCACTACCCAAAACCCTGAAAAATTGCTATCATATAGGATATTTACAACCTGCCAGATAGCGGCTTAGCAGGTTAGCGTATCAGTACATTTATAAATCAGCATTCACACCATCTTCTTTTGATGAAATACTACGTTGAGTTGGACTAAATATTTCAAAATACTGAATCACACGGAAATGCAACTTCTTTGATCACTGTTTCAAAAGACAAAAAGGAGAGCAACAATTATAATTAACAACACTAGAAAATTTGGAGTTTTTGTTGGATTGAACAAGCTATTCATTTTGCTTTAAAGCTGCCTTTAATTATTATGCTACTATTAAAGTATAGCATATTATGAAAGTATAACACATAATGAAACATCCATTACATATATATCCTGTATCTCAAAAAAAAACTAAATATTGTAGACCAGAAGATAATGCAACACACTTCAATGTCATTCAGCCATTTGAAGACTACCTGCTAAATATTAGTAACTATATAGAAAAACAGGCCAAAGTAAGCTCTGCGAACAGCAGAATACCATGTAGAGACTTTTCTCACATTTCAAGATCCAACAAAAAGAATCATCAGTGGATTGACCCAAATCTATGCATGGCTACAGATACCATTAGGAAATGAAAACATAAAGCAATATAGTCATATTACCATGTCAATTATATGATTTATTTGATAATTAAAGCAAAATGCACTATATTTCAGTATTCTGATTCAATAATAAAGGTCTTGCTTTGGATAGTGCTATTCACTGTACAATGTTGCAAAAATAATATATCATAAGCTCTTCTTTTTGCGGGTAGTTTTAAATTCTTACAGTTTGTTAAATACTGCTACAAAAAATGTATTAATTTTGAGTACATTTGATACAATCTCTTTACTATTTTTTATTATTTCTTCATTGTTATTATTATATCTTCACTATAATAGTATTTATTATTATTATTATCATTATTATTGATGTCCTAAGTAAGCTATCTATTCCAGGATTCAGCCACTGCCTTTAACCCTCACAAACTCAATGGAAGCATCTAATACAATGTATAACATAAAGTGAGCACTTAATCATTGTTTTTTAAAATGTAAAGTTATATAAACAAGTATTTTAAAATGTATTTTATGTTCTCACCTATTGAAAATTAAAGACGGAAGCTATAAATGGATAGTGAATGATGTCAAATCTGGTTCACAAACTCAGAATTACATCATGTCTTCTAGTGAGCAATGGAAGTAATCTCAGAGTACTCAATGAATAACTCTCCAAGAAAAGTCCACCAAGTAGAGTTGATTCAGGGGAGCAAATCTGAATTGATTCATCCCCTCATTTCATAAACAATTTAACTGAAGAGTAAAAGTTAAGACAAAAATGTTGAAGGTCACAAAGCCACTAACTGGCCCCATGTTAAAGTATCAAACTACCTAAAAAACAAAAAGAAGGAACTACAAAGAAGATTACGATGAACAGAATAACCACCAGAACTGCAGCTATATTTTATCAAGCACCTATTATGTATCTGATACAATGCAAAACAATTTTATATACTAATCTCATTTTAAATTCATACCTCTAATATTTAATAGGTGCTAGCTATCCATACTTTTTAATCAATTAATTTTTAATTGATAAATTAAAACTGATTAATTTAAAATTAATTAATTTATCGGTTGTTAATTGATAGATTTATCACATATAAGATGATGTCCAGCACTTTGGGAGGCTGAGGAGAGCGAATCACCTGAGGCCGGGAGTTCGAGAATAGCCTGGTCAACATGGTGAAACCCCATCTCTACCAATAATACAAAAATTAGCTGGGCATAGTGGCGTGTGTCTGTAATCCCAGCTACTCAGGAGGCTGAGGCACGAGAATCACTTGAAACTGGGAAGCGGAGGTTGCAGTGAGCCAAGATCGTGCCACTGCACTCCAGCCTGGGTGACAAGTAAAACTCTGTGTCAAAAAAAAAAGAAAAGAAATATATACGCATTGTGCAATGGCTAAATTGAGCTAATTAACATATGTATTACTTCACATACTTATGATTTTTTGTGGTGACAACACTTAAAATCTACTCTTAGTGATTTTCAAGAATACAGTACATGTTATTTCTATAGTCCCTGCGTTATTACACAACCGATCTCTTGAATTTATTTCTCCTAATTAAACTATGTATCCTTTGACCAAAATTTCTTCAAGCACCTTCTACCCCACCCCCAACCCCAGGTAAACATCATTCTACTCTCTGTTTCCATGAGTTCAATTTTTTTAGGTTCCACATATAAGTGAAATCATATAGTATTTGTCAATCAGTGCCTGGCTTGTTTCACTTAACATAACATCCTCCAGGTTCATCCACATCACCACAAGTGACAGGATTTCCTTGTGTTTTAAGGCTGAATAGTATACTATTTTGTAGATCTATCATATTTTCCTTCTCCATTCATCTGTTGATGGATACTTGGGTTGATTATTTCCTATGTGTATGCAGTTTTGTTTGTTTCTTAGAGACAAAGCCTCGCTATGTTGCCCAGGCTGGACTTGAACTCCTGCGTTCAAGAGACCCTCCCACCTCAGCCTCCCAAATAGCTAGGACTACAGGTGTACATCACCATACCCCATGGATTCTAACCACATTTTTAAAACCCGATGATACTAAGGTTCAGATAAACTTGAGAAGTTGTTAAAGACCACAGATCAAGTATTTGTCAAAGGCCACAGAACAAGTGTAATTTGGGGCCAGAATTAAAAGTCAGGACCATCTGACTTCATATTCAGTATGATTAACTGCTTTGCTTCATATTCTCTCTCCCAGCAAATATCTTTCATACTTTGTTTTCTTGCAGTAACATTTCACTGTGGACAAAATTAAATCCTTTTGATTTTTCCTGTGGACAAAATCACAAAGAAAACCTAATCACCTTAAATTCAGGCTTTCTGGACTCAGGGGGAAAAAGAAAACATACAGAAAAATAAGAGAAATAAAGGAAAACATCAACTTTGTCACCTCTGATAGTTGACATTTGTTTGTGGGTGTGTCACTTTTTAGTAAGGTATAGTGAAAGTAGAAATAATGCTAATATTTGCTGAATGTCTTCTATTGGCCAGGCATTATGCTAGGTGCTTGCAATACCATGATAAATAAGAAAGCTCCTGTGCCTGCTCTCATAGAATTTCACCCCATAAAAATGAATAATATATTTCTTACTTTACAGAAGAATTTTTATCATTAATTTTAAGCATTTTTGAGACATCTATTTTCTCAGTCCAATTCAGACATTCATATTAATAACGTAAAACCTAAAGTGCTTTTCTGCTAATAACCCCACAACCAAATAGCCACTGGGAAAGGTAAGTATGAGATCATACAAACTGTCCATCTGCCAATGCATGACCTGGGCTTATTACTTGTTTTTTCCCTGACTTTTCCAATTCAGTTTGAAATAGCTCAGAGAAAGTCCCTTGCCAGATTGTTTAGTCTCACAAATCTCACCATTAGATACTTTTTCCTGAAGTTCAGCCTAACTGGCCCTTTGCTTACTTTCATTTCATAAAACTCTTTTGAGTGTCAATACCAGCTGCTCACTTTCCTTGGAAGTTTTCCACTTTTCAAATAGAGGCATGACTTTAATTAGGCAAGGCATAAACTAGGACAGCAGAAAGACTGATTCTAAGGAATTAGGTCACAGTACCAATTTCCTAACAAGTGGAAAGTTCAATAATATAAACATACTTTTGTTGAAATATAGAGAAAAGTCATGAGACATAAGGGACCGGAGAGCTCAAAAGCTAAGTATAGAGCTCTGCTTTTAGTCATGGTCGGGCCATTCCCATAGGAACAATCCTATCATAGATAACAATTACAAACTCAGCACAAAATATTAGAGAGAAAAAAAAAAAAAAAAAAGACCTGACTGCACAGGAAAGTGAATGAAAGCAGATTGATTCTGGGGAAAAAAAAAAGAGTAACACTGAATAAGATTCCCATAACCTGAGTGAGGGCCCAAATATCAGCCATGCAAAGCAGCTAAAATTTAGTAGAAACCAGTTCTATTAAATTGAAGATCCTGAAGACAGGCTTTCAGAGAACTCACAGCACTTGAAAAGTGAGGAAGAGAATTTTGGAAAGGAAGAAGCAGAGGAGAGAAGCTCTAAACTCTATGGATAAACTGTTCAAATCTCTTGCTAAACTTTAAATGAAGTATATGTGAGACAGACTCCCAGTAATAGTGCTAAGGTTAAAAGAACTGACCTGAAATTTCAGCTAACACCTACCACATGGGAAACAAAGTTTGAAGTTGAAATACAGCCAAGTTAACTGACTCAGAAAGCAGACTCCTCCTTACCTCAAAAAAAAAATACTCCTCAGATGAGTCTAAGACAATCTCCTCTCTACATCATTCACAATGTTCAGTATTAAATCTAAAAGTTCTCACCAAGTAGAGAAATAAAAACACACTGAAGAATATTCACAGTGAATGGCTGACATAAGTTTATCTAGATGGTTAAGTTAGCAGACAAGGATTTTTAATTAGCTATTATCACTATAATTAAGGATTAAAAATAATTTATGATCATAACAAATGAAAATACAGAAAACCTCATGGGGGAAATAAAGGCTATAAACAAGAACCAAATGGAAATATTACAAATAAAAAAACTATAAAATTTTTTAAATCACTAGATTGAGATGAAAATAGAGACAATGAACTTATAGAAAGATCAATATAAATTATCCAATCTGCAGGACAAACAGCAGAAGGATTTTTAAAGTCTCAGAAGAAAGGAAAAAAGAGAAGGGAGGTAGAAAAGCATTTAAAAAATAGTAGGCAAGAATTTCCCAATTTGATTGAAAGACAAACATTCACAGATCCAAGAAGCTCGGCCAATCCCTAGGGGTGGGCGGGGAGGAGACACAAAACAAACAAACAAAAAATTTTTTTTTAAGTCCACTCCTTGGAAAAAGAAAATATGGTATATGTATGCACGGGTGTTTAACAGTGGGGATATGTTCTGAGAAATCGTCATTAGGTGAAGTTTGTAAGGCTATTGGGGAGACTCACCCTGACAAAACTTCAAATATCCTTACAAACTTGACCAAATTAGCTCAGTATATACATGTGGATGTTCAATTTCTCACGCACACACGCACACGCGCTCGTGTGCGCACACACACACACACATACAGAGGAATATTACTCAGCCAGAAAAAAGAAGGAAATAATGTCTTTTGCAGGAACTTGGATGGAGCTGGAGGTCATTATTCTAAGTGAAGTAACTTTGGAATGGAAAACCAAATATTTTATGTTCTCACAAGTGGGAGCTAAGCTATACACAAAGACATACAGAGTGATACAATGAACATTAGAGACTCAGAGCGGGGAGGGCAGAGGGGAGTGAGGGATAAAAAAAAAACTATATATAGGGCAGAATGTAGACTAATTAGGGAACTGGTACATTAAAATCTCAGACTTCACCACTGTACAATTCATCCATATAACCAAACACCACCTGTACCCCAAAAGCTATTGGAATTAAAAAAAAAGAAAGAAAGAAAACTCCTAGGCACATCATAGTCAAGCTGCTAAAAATCAAAGTTAAAGAGAAAATATTAAAAGCAGTCAAGGAAAAACAATTACATGCAAGAGAACAATAATTCAAACGAATGCTAACTTATCAGAAAAAAAATGTAGATGAGAAAACAAAACAACACATTGAAATTTCCAAAAGAAAAGAAAAAAAAACCTTCAGTCTAGAATCCTTTGTTCAGAGAAAAAGTCCTTCAAGATTGAAGGCAAAATTAAAATAAAATTAAGGGAATTTGTTGCCAGCAAGCCCGTACTACAGGAAATGCTAGAGGAATTTGTTCAGGATAAAATGAAATGATATCAGACAGAAATATGGATCAGCAGGAAGAAATAAGGAGCAAAAGAAATGAAAATACCAACCCCACAACAAAATGTTAGAATGTTGCTTTTAGCAGTTATTTTCTTATAATTTTATTTAGTTTAGATTGATACATTATTTTATATATTTATGGCATACATGTGATATTTTGATACACATATAGTGATCAAAGTGGGTGAACTAGGAATATGAAGTAGTACATTCCTTTAAAATTAGTCAGGTAGCTGTTTTATATTATATTTCCGTATTTTTGCTTCACTTATAAATGCAACAGACCTTACTATACCTAAGTATTTTCAGTATAAAGGTAGATTAAAATACGCCAATAACAAAACTAATTCTCAAAATACCAAAACAGCACTGGAGCAGGACTGTGGTAAGTCATTTAACCTTAAAATAATACTAACAAATAATCACACGTATTCCATAGAGTTATGAGGTGCCTATAAAATAGTATGGAAAAGGTTATCATTTTTCATCAAAAAGTATTGTCACTGGTAACTATTTGAATCTCTACATTTAAGTGTTATCAACTGCAAAGGAACACCTATATATTCAAAATTGTAACATAAGCATTGTATTCCAATCGGCAAGCCCATTTGGCAAACCCATTAAGAAACATTTATGCTAATCGGGGCTTTGTTAAAATTATTTAAACAAACAATTTCTCTGATGCAAATTTTAGTAATGTCTAACATTTAGCACTTGCAAATAAAAACAGAATCACAGCTGAGATCTCTTAATTTTAAAACAATGTACAAATGAACCGGTGACTCTTGAGATGTCATCTACACAGTTGCTGTCTACAGAACGGGTTCCTTTTGCTGATGTAATCAGAATGAATGACAATTAAAAAAAAAAAAAAACACAGGAGACACACCCTCACAAAACTTCAAATATCCTTACAAACTTAACCAAACTTAATTCCATGTAGATGTTCAATTTCTCTTGCTGTTACACTTTACTTTTACTTCCACTCCCTTGGCCAAGGCCCTCCCAATTTTACACCTGGAATATCAAGAATGTCACAGAACTTTAATAAATGAACTAAATAAAAATTTAAGCACATTAACTAAATACAAAATTAAAAGACATGATATATACAGTATTGTAATTAGTCCCATATGCTTTGAAGCCACACCACCTGCAATTCCAGCTTTGCCACTCACTAGCTATTTGGCTACAGACAAATTAAACACCACTGAGAGTTACTTTCCTCATCCATAACAGTGAAATGGTAACAGGACCTACTGGATAAAATCATCAGAGTTTCATGTACAGGGCAGAGTATCACGTACAGCACACAGTGGCCATCCTCATTATTAGTAACTTTCATTATTAAGCACAGAAAAAGAGGGAACTATGACAACAAGGTGCTGAACCACAGGCAGCTAAAACGCTGGCCCACAATTCAATGTAAATGTAATAATGAAATATAGAAAATCTATAGGAATACCAAGAAAGGAGATAACAGTTTTGAATAAAAGAAGGTAACTGAAAGCTGACAGGTAAGATAAGATGAGTCTTCTGGCTTTCATCTTTCTCCCCTGCTGCATGCTTCCTGCCCTTGGACATTAGACTCCAGGTTCCTCGGCCCTTGAGCTCTTAGACTTACATCAGTGGTTTGCCGGGGGATCTCTGGCCTTTGGCCATAGACTGTATCAGCTTCCCTGCTCTTGAGGCTTTTGGACTGAGACTGAGCCACTACTGGCTTCCTACATCCTCAGCCTGCAGATGGCCTATCGTGGGACTTCACCTTGTGATCATGTGAGTCAATTCTCCTTAACAAACTCGCTTTCATATATACATATATCCTATTAGTTCTGTCCCTCTGGAGAACCCTGACTAATACACATGCACACCAGGACTGAGAAAATAAGTGAACATATTGCAAAAAATGAAAGCCAGATTTCACTGTCAGAGAAAGTTACAAATAAGAAAGAAGGAAAGCCTAGAGTAAACTCTACATTGAACTAATGGCTTTTAACATAAATACAGATAGTCAAATGCAGAAGTGTAGATGTATATGTATGAGTATACAACCAACCACACAATCATGCACCATATAACAATATTTCAGTCAACAAGGAAAAGCATAGTCCCATAAGATTATAATGCCTTATTTTTACTGTACCTATTGGGTGTTTAGGTATGTGTAGATATACAAAGATTTACCACTGTCTTACAACTGCCTACAGTATTCAGCACAGCAACACGTTGTACAGGTTTGTAGCCTTGCAGCAACAGGCTATACATACTATATATCCTAGGTGTGATATGTCATCTAGGTTTGTGTTAAGTATACTCTATGATGTCTGCACATCGAAGAAATCACCTAATGAAGATTTCTCAGAACATATGCCCACTGTTAAACAACATGTGACTGTATTTGCTATCTCTGCTAAAATTAGTTGGTAAAAGTCTGATGAAACAAAAGATACTTGTATTCTCTTAAAATATCTCTCCACAAGATACTTACTAATTACAAAAGGAGAAATTAGCAAAACCTAGCAAACAAAACCTTAACCAAGTATTCAAAATTAATATCACCCATAGTAATGCTTATGAATATCAAGTACACTCCAATATGTTACACTGAGAAAGGTACAACATCATTTCTATGGTATTCTTGTCAAAAATGTATAAACTCAATCTAATCTTGAGGAAATATCCAAAGTGAGGGATGTCCTACAAATAATCTCAATGGCCAGTAGTCTTTAAAATAATCAATGTCATGAAAAACAAACACTAAGGAACTTCCATAAACTGTAAAAGACTAAAGAGACAATGAAATGCAATGTGGGATACTGGATTGTATGCTAGACAAGAAAAAGATCTTTAGTGAGACAACTGATGAAACTGAAATAAAATCTGTAGATTACTATGCCAATGTTAATTTCTTAGTTTTAATAATTGTACTATAATTATATAATGGAATATGTGAACATTAGGGAACACAGGAGTAAAGGTATACAGAAATTCTCTTTATTGTTCTTTGCAACTTTTCCGTAAGTCTAAAATTAAGCAATAAAAAATATATATTACCTCTCAAAACACATAAATGACCAAGAACTATAACAAATCGGAAAATAGCACTATAATCCACTATCACTGTTCTAGTCACTATGAGCACTTCCCCCCAACAGAACTGCTGTTGAATCATTTGTAGCTAAAAATATCACATTCTTACCAGGAGTTGCACAAATAAAGAAACTGGCCTTTAATTATTACAAGACTGGAAATGTAATGAAAAAAGTAAGGAAATGGATAATCCTTTGTTGCATTTTCTGGTAGAGTAACATAACATGCATTAATTAAAGTATACTTATACTATAAAGTATACTAGCAAAGTGTGCTAGTTTTTGTTGTATGCTAGGTTTTGCTAACATATTTGCTTACAGTATACTTTATAAGTATACTTCAATCAATGCATATTATGTTACTCTACCAGAAAATTCAACAAAGAAATTGGAAGTTCTGGGTCTACTAGTAAACATATTTGATAAAGTATATAGCAAGCAATAATAAATATCTAACAAGGCCTCTCATAAGGTCAAGGGAGACCCAAGCCACTCCCAATAGACTCCAGATATAGTAAAAGGTTATAAAGGTTATAAAAACTGGATTGACATATTTAAAACTATGTTATTCAGAGTGTACTTCAAGCAATATGGCTTGTAATGGGAAACAGTTATAAATAGGTACATAGCATGTCTGCTATGACTATGTGTATAAACTCATTTAGAGATAACATCAGAAGCATATATTTGAGGCCCTTCTAAATGAAAAACATCAGCCCGATGGCATCCTATAGTATACCAAATCACAGCTTATAAAGTATTTGCATACACTTATCAACCTTAGTGTCCACAAGCATAAAACCCTGTGAGTTAACATTATTAATCTATCTGAACTCAAGTATTTCCATTATAAAATAGATAAATGTTTGCTGAGAAATATATGATTAGAAATAATTAAATTCAAGAGTCAGGCCTAGATATTATGTTCTATCCACTATGCAAACATTTCCTCTCAATAAAAGGCCATCCCCAGAACATATGGATTTGCTGCAGTTTGAAATCCAGCTAAACATGACCACTTTCCTCAAAGAGTTTACTGTATACTAGAATAGACAAGTAAATACTAACAACAAAGACTTTTAAAGGATATAAGAAAGGACTGTCCTAGAATACACACATATACACACACACACACTAATTAATTAAATCCTTACAACCACCTCCTAAGGCCAGTACTAGTACTATTTCTAAATTACAAACAAAATAATTGAGGACAAACAGTTGAATAAGTTTCCAAAATCTCACACCCTGAAAGGTGCTGTGCTGAGATTCAAATCCAGGTAGTCAGGAGGGTTCATCACTACATAGTCAGTGGGCAATAACATGCCAAGAATGGGTTACAGATGCACAATATGATTCTCTTGGCTATAAACTGTTTTAATAGTAACATTTTAAAATATAAGATTATAGCTATTCAAAAATGATTAACAACTATAATGTAATTTGAACAATATTTCTATAGCTGCCTCGCTAAACTTGCTAAATTCAGTATTTTTGGAGACCGTGAACACAACTATACTACATTGCATCCCCTCCAAACTCACCCACTGAAACATCCCAATTAAGTCTAATTATTATATAATTTTTAATATTTATCATCAGTGAAGATTTCTGTTCTGCATCCATATATAAAATATCCCTTTTAAATCAATTTAATTAGCAATTATTTTATAGAATTACGAGCCATCATCATGATCAACATCATCATCTGATTTTAGAAGTTCCTAAAATATCTTAGATTCTGTTAGTTTTTTCAATTGGTTACTTGTTTATAACTTTTGGATGGTAATCATAAATAAAAACTGGATTTGTTTGTATATAAAGTACACAATTTGATGACTTGATCTATGTCTACAATGTGAAATAATCACCACAATCAAGCTAATTAACATCTATCACCACACGGTTACCTCTTTTGTATGTGTTTGTGAAGAGAACACAGGATCCATCCTCTTAGCAACCTTCAAATATACAGTACAATATTGGTACCTATAGTCACCATGGTATAAATTAGATCTCCAGAACTCGTTAATACGATTCTTGACTGAATTCCATAATAAACAGTTTGCTTTTAAAAATAAAGAAAATGCCTATTTAAGAAAATAACTGAATATAATTCAATTAAGTCAATAAAGAGTACTGTAGATTTTTACTGCTTCAGAAATCAATCTTAAATTTTTTTCTAAGCAATTTGAAACAGCATTCAGAATGTAGGTAACCAAAAATATTTTGAAAATTTGAAATTTTGAAGTGAGAATTTCAAAGGCTGAAGTTCACCTTAACTGTTGTATCTTTAATTGATTTTAAATGATTATAACTTAATGACAATAATTAATAGCAAGTTTTTATTAAAGGTGGGGAAAGATGATAGTCAAAAGAAAACCCAAATTCCAAAACAGTAACTAAATAATGAGGAGCAACACAACTTTTGACAGGTACCTGGATAATTCTTTTCCTGACACTGAAAATCTTACGTGCATGGAATGAAGCAATGGTTTCCAGAAGACTATACCAGAGCAGAGGGCAAGAAAGGAAGAAAATATCTCAGATTTTCAAAGTTTCTGCAAGAGCAAAATAAGCACAAATCTATTAATAGGTGGGTCAACAGAACTGGTGATCTAACTTGACAAAAGACAAGATGATGTATTTCATACACAAAGCTAAAATGCCAAATATAATCACAAAATTATTCACTTTACTCCCTTGTATAGAAAAAATAGGGATCAGAAAAAAGGACTCAGAAGTATTTTGCCTCAACAGCAGGGTAAAATTAAATCTAAAATAAATGTTTGTTCCTGTTTAACAAAGTTTAAAAGCAAAAGCAAAAAGTATAACTGTTTCTAAGTAACTTACCTATGTCCCAGAACAAAGCAAAAGTGTATATGAATACAAAAATATACTGTACCAAATAAAAAGATTCACAATGTTTAGCATACAATCAAAGATAAATAGACATGCAAAGAAAAAGAAAAACAGAACACATACGGAGCAGAAAAATGTATCAAAACCAATCAAAAATAACAAAGATTAAGAAATATTCATAGTCAAGGTCATTAAAGGTTATTACAATTTTATTCTATATGTTCAAGAATGTAAAAAAAAACTTGAAATGTATTTTAAAAGACTTAGAAAGATGAAAACCACCATGACTGAGATGAAAAAAACAACACATTAGACACCGCACAGCAGAAGAAAAGATTGGCAAATGTAAAGACACAGTGATAGAAACTATCCAAAACAAACCTCAGGAAGCAAAAAAAAGTGTGGGGGGGAAATATAGGATCAGTGGGCTGTGTGACCTCTTTAAGAAACATAATATACATCTAAATGGAATCCCCAAAAAAGGAGAAAATAGAAAAACTATAAACAAATAGATCAAAGAAGCTCAATAAACAAAGAAAACTACATCATGGCATATTATAATCAACTCGCTTAAAGACAGTGACAAAAAAGAAAAAACTTAAAAGCTGAGGGGAAAAAAAAAAAAAAGGCATACTGCCTTATATAAGATAAGGTAGGAGGAGGTTCCAAGATGGCCGAACAGGAACAGCTCCAGTCTACAGCTCCCAGTGTGAGTGACACAGAAGACGGGTGATTTCTGCAGCTCCAACTGAGGTACTGGGTTCATCTCACTGGGACTTGTCAGACAGTGGATGCAGACCAGGGAGCATGAGCCGAAGCAGGGCGGGGCATCGCCTCACCCTGGAAGCACAAGGGATCAGGGAATTCCCTTTCCTAGCCAAGGGAAGCCATGAGAGATGGTACCTGTGTATCCAGAATTGGTTCCTGGATACCAAGTCTTGGTCTTGCTGACTTCAAGAATGAAGCTGTGGACCCTGGCGGTGAGTGTTGCAGTTCTTAAAGATGGTGTGTCCAGAGTTTATTCCTTTAGATGTTCACATGCGTCTGGAGTTTTTTCCTTCTAGTGGATTCGTGGTCTATGCTGACTTCAGGAATGAAGCTGCAGACCTCTGCGGTGAGTGTTACAACTCTTAAAGGCAGAGTGTCCAGAGTTGTTCACTCTGCCTGGTGGGTTCGTGGTCTCAGTGGCTTCGGGAGGGAAGCTGCAGACCTTCGTGGTGAGTGTTACAGCTCATAAAGACAATGCGGAGCCGAAGAGTGAGCAGCAGCAAAATTTATTGCAAAGAGCAAAACAACAAAGCTTCCACAGCGTGGAAGGGGACCCAAACAGGTTGCTGCTGCTGGTTAGGATGACCTGCTTTTATTCCCTTATCTGGCCCCACCCTCATCCTGCTGATTGGTCCATTTTACAGAGAGCTGACTGTTCCGTTTTACAGAGAGCCAATTGGTCTGTTTTGACAGAGTGCTGATTGGTGCATTTACAAACCTTTAGCTAGACACTTAGTGCTGATGGGTGTGTTTACAACCCTTTAGCTAGACAGAAAAGTTCTCCATGTCCCCACCCAATTAGCTAGACACAGAGCACTGACTGATGCATTTACAAACCTTTACCTAGACACAGAGTGCTGATTGGTGCATTTATAATCCTTTAGCTAGACACAAAAGTTCTCCAAGTCCCCACAAGTTCCAGAAGCACAGTCGGATTCACCTCTCACTGGCACTCGCTGCGGTTCTTTACCGCACCTAGAGCAGGCACTCCAGCAGCCCAGAGGGAGATCATCCCAGACAATCAAGAGGAAAAGAGGTGAAGCGAGAGACAGAGACCTGCTATCATGGCCAATGTTCCCGCGAAGAGGGAACAGTGATCCAAGCACAGGATTCAGCCTCCAATCAAGCCCAGCAGGCACTGGCTGGCTGTGCCAAGTGTGTGGGTCTTGCTGAGCCCGCGCTCACCTGGAACTCATACCAGCCCGCCAGCGCCAAGCACAGCCCTGGATCCCGACCACGAATTTCTCTTCATACTTCCCTGCAAGCAGAGGGAGCCAGCTCCAGCCGTAGCCACCTCCAGAGAGGGGCCCTCATACGCAGGAGTGGGCTGAAGGACTCCTCAAGCGGGCAGAATGGACACCAAGAACGAGGAGGCACCAAGAGCAAGGAAGGGATGCTAGCACATTGTCACCTCCCACCTGGAAAATCGGGACACTCCCACCCTAATACTGCACTTTTCCAATGATCTTAGCAAACAGCACAGCAGGACATAATATCCCGTGCCTGGCTCAGAGGGTCCCACGCCTACGGAGCCTCACTTACTGCTAGTACAGCAGTCTGAGACCAAACTACAAGGGAACAGCGAGGCTGGGGGATGGGCGTCCACCATCGCTGAGGCTTGAGTAGGTAAACAAAGTGGCCAGGAAGCTTGAACTTGGTGGACCACACTGCAGCTCAAGGAGGCCTGCCTGCCTCTGTAGACTCCACCTACGGGGGCAGGGCATAGCTGAAAAAACGGCAGCAGAAACCTCTGCAGAATTAAACATCCCTGTCTGACAGCTTTGAAGGGAGTAGTCGTTCTCCCAGCACGGAGTTTGAGATCAGAGAATGGACAGACTGGCTGCTCAAGTGAGTCCCTGACACGCAAGAAGCCTAACTGGGAGGCAACTCCCAGTAGGGGCCAACTGACACCTCATACGCCCCTCTGAGACGAAGCTTCCAGAGGAAAGATCAGGCAGCAACATTTGTCGTTCTGCAACATTTGCTATTCTGCAGCCTCCGCTGGTGATACCCAGGCAAACAGGGTCTGGAGTGGACCTCCAGCAAACTCCAACAGACCTGCAGCTGAGGGTCCTGACTATTAGAAGGAAAACTAACAAACAGAAGGGACACGCACATCAAAACCCCATCTGTTCGTCACCATCATCAAAGACCAAAGGTAGATGAAACATAAAGATGGGGAGAAACCAGAGCAGAAAAACTGAAAATTCTAAAAACCAGAGTGCCTCTTCTCTTCCAAAGGAATACAGCTCCTCACCAGCAATGGAACAAAGCCGGATGGAGAATGACTTTGACAAGTTGAGAGAAGAAGACTTCAGATGATCAGTAATAACAAACTTTTCCGAGCTAAAGGAGGATGTTTGAACCCATCACAAAGAAGCTAAAAGCCTTGAAAAAAGATTAGACGAATGGCTATCTAGAATGAACAGCACAGAGTAGACCTTAAATGAGCTGATGGAGCTGAAAACCATGGCATGAGAACTACATGACACGTGCACAAGTTTCAGTGGGCGATTCAATCAAGTGAAAGAAAGGATATCAGTCACTGAAGATCAAATGAATGAAGTAAAAAGAGAAGTTAGGAGAAAAAAAGTAAAAACAAACAATCAAAGCCTACAAGAAATATGGGATCACGTGAAAAGACAAAATCTCCATCTGACTGGTGTACCTGAAAGTGACGGGGAGAATGGAACCAAGTTGGAAAACACTCTTGAGGATATCATCCAGGAGAACTTCCCCAACCTAGCAAGGCAGGCCAACATTCAAATTCAGGAAATACAGAGAAGGCCACAAAGATACTCCTTGAGAAGAGCAACTTGAAGACACATAATTGTCAGATTCACCAAAGTTGAAATGAAGGAAAAAAATGTTAAGGGCAGCCAGAGAGAAAGGTCATGTTACCCACAAAGGGAAGTCCATCAGACTAACAGCAGATCTCTCGGCAGAAACTCTACAAGCCAAAAGACAGTGGGGGCTAATATTCAACATTCTTAAAGAAAAGAATTTTCAACCCAGAATTTCATATCCAGCCAAATGAAGTTTCCTAAGTGAAGGAGAAAGAAAAGCCTTTACAGACAAGCAAATGCTGGGAGATTTTGTCACCACCAGGTCTACCGTACAAGAGCTCCTGAAGGAAACACTAAACATGGAAAGGAACAACCGGTACCAGCTCCTGCAAAAACATGCCAAAATGTAAAGACCATCGATGCTAGGAAAAAAACTGCATCAACTAACGAGCAAAATAACCAGCGAACATCATAATGACAGGATCAAATTCAAACATAACAACATTAACCTTAAATGTAAATGGGCTAAATGCTCCAATTAAAAGACTTACAAATTGGATAAACAGTCAAGATCCATCAGCGTGCTGTACTCAGGAGACCCATCTCACGTGCAGAGACACACATAAGCTCAAAATAAAGAGATGGAGGAAGATCCATGAAGCAAATGGAAAACAAAAAAAAGCTGGGGTTGCAATTCCAGTGCCTGCTAAAACAGACTTTAAACCAACAAAGACCAAAATAAGGCCATTACATAATGGTAAAGGCACGAATTCAACAAGAAGAGCTAACTATCCTAAATATATATGCACTCAATAAAAGCGCACCCAGATGCATAAAGCAAGTCCTTAGAGACCTACAAAGAGAGTTACACTCCCACACAATAATAATGGGAGACTTTAACAACCCACTGTCAACATTAGACAGATCAACGAGACAGAAAGTTGACAAGAATATCCAGGAACTGAACTCAGCTCTGCACCAAGCAGACCTAATAGACATCTACAAAACTCTTCACCCTGTATCAACAAAATATACATTCCTCTCAGCACCACATCACACTTAGAAAATTCACAACAGAGTTGGAAGTAAGGCACTCCTCAGCAAATGTAAAAGAAAAGAAATGATAACAAACTGTCTCTCTCAGACCACAGTGCAGTCAAACTAGAACTCAGGATTAAGAAACTCCCTCAAAACCAGTCAACTACATGGAAACTGAACAACCTACTCCTGAATGACTACTGGGTACATAACAAAATGAAGGCAGAAATAAAGATGTTTTTGAAACCAATGAGAACAAAGATACAATGCACCAGAATCTCTGGGACACACTGAAAGCAGTGTGTGGAGGGAAACTTACAGCACTAAATGCCCACAAGAGAAAGATCTAAAATTGACACCCTAACATCACAATTAAAAGAACTAGAGAAGCAAGAGCAAACACATTCAAAAGCTAGCAGAAGGCAAGAAATAACTAAGATCAGAGCAGAACCGAAGGAGATAAGAGACACACACACACACAAAAACCCTTAAAAAAATCAACGAATCCAGAAGCTGGATTTTTGAAAATATCTAAATTGATAGACCACTAGCAAGATTAATAAAGAAGAAAAGAGAGAAGAATCAAATAGACACAATGAAAAATGATAAAGGGCATATCACCACCGATTCCACAGCAATACAAACTACCATCAGAGAACACTATAAACACCTCTATACAAAAAAACTAGAAAATCTAGAAGAAATAGATAAATTCCTGGACACATACGCCCTCCCAAGACTAAACCAGGAAGAAGTTAAATCTCTGAATAGACAAATAACAGGTTCTGAAATTGAGACAATAATTAATAGCCTGCCAACCAAAAAAACTCCAGGACCAGATGGATTCACAGCCGAGTTCTACCAGAGGTACAAAGAGGAGCTGGTACCATTCCTTCTGAAACTATTCCACTCAATAGAAAAAGAAGGAATCCTCCCTAACTCATTTTATGAGGCCAGCATCATCCTGATTCCAAAGCCTGGCAGAGACAAAACAAAAAAAGAGAATTTTAGACCAATACCCCTGATGAATATCTATTCAGAAATCCTCAATAAAATACTGGCAAACCAAAGCCAGCAGCACATCAAAAAGCTTATCCAACACGATCAAGTTGGCTTTATCCCTGGGATGCAAGGCTGGTTCAACATATGCAAATCAATAAACATAATCCAGCATATAAACAGAACCAAAGACAAAAACCACATGATTATCTCAATGGATGCAGAAAAGACCTTTGACAAAATTCACCAGCCTTCATGCTAAAAACTCTCAATAAACTAGGTATTGATGGGACGTGTCTCAAAACAATGAGAGTTATTTGTGACGAACCCACAGCCACTTTCACACTGAATCGGCAAAAAATGGAAGCATTACCTTTGAAAACTGGCACAAGACAGGGATGCCCTTGTTGGGGTCCACGTGTTTCCTAAACAAAGGAATGAACACACAAGACAACACAAGACAAGACAAACATGGCGGCCGCCTCGAATGGCATGCTCTGCTTTATTTTATACGGTCGTTTGTGGAATGTTGCCAAGTCACAAGACACATTGTTGTTTTTCTGACCTTTCCCTGACTTTCTGGATTTTCAAGATGCTTACACATAAACAAGTCCCCAGGGTCTGCTGTTTGCAGCTGGCTCCTTTGTCCTCCCTGTTTACAGGGAAGGAACTCCCTGCTTCGTTTGCAAGAGCAGGACTTATCGGGAATGCCCTGCTTCATTTGCAAGAGCAGGACTTATGGGGAACGTCTCGTTTACGAGCACGTAGTCCAAGCACGTAGTCCTCTACGTGCCCTCTCTCACCACTCCTATTCAACACAGTGTTGGACTTCCTGGCCAGGGCAATCAGTCAGGAGAAAGAAACAGAGGGTATTCAATTAGGAAAAGAGGAAGTCAAATTGTCAGTGTTTGCAGATGACATGACTGTATATTTAGAAAACTCCATCGTCTCAGCCCAAAATTTCCTTAAGCTGATAAGCAACTTCAGCAAAGTCTCAGGATACAAAATCAATGTGCAAAAATCACAGGCATTCCTATACATCAGTAACAGACAAACAGAGAGCCAAATCATGAGTGAACTCCCATTCACAATTGCTTCAAAGAGACTAAAATACCTAGGAATAAAACTTACAAAGGATGTGAAGGACCTCTTCAAAGAGAACTACAAACCACTGCTCAGTGAAATCAAAGAGGATACAAACAAATGGAAGAACATTCCATGCTCATGGATAAGAAGATTCAATATCATGAAAATGGCCATGCTGCCCAAGGTAATTAATAGATTCAATGCCATCCTGATCAAGCTACCAATGACTTTCTTCACAGAATTGGAAAAAACTACTTTAAAGTTCATATGAACCAAAAAAGAGTCCGCATTGCCAAGACAATCCTAAGCCCAAAGAACAAAGCTGGAGGCATCATCCTACCTGACTTCAAACTATACTACACGGCTACAGTAACCAAAACAGCATGGTACTGGTACCAAAACAAAGGTATAGAACAATGGAACAGAACAGCGCCCTCAGAAATAATGCCACACATCGACAACCATCTGATTTTTGATAAACCTGACAAAAACAAGAAATGGGGAAAGGATTCCCTATTTAATAAAAGGTGCTGGGAAAACTGGCTAGCCATATGTAGAAAGCTGAAACCAGATCCCTTCCTTATACCTTATACAAAAATTAATTCAAGATGGATTAAAGACTTAAATGTTAGACCTAAAACCATAAAAACCCTAGAAGAAAACCTAGGCAATACCATTCAGGCCATAGGCATGGGCAAGGACTTCATGACTAAAACACCAAAAGCGAGGGCAACCAAAGCCAAAATTGACAAATTAAACTAAAGAGCCTCTGCACAACAAAAGAAACTATCATCAGAGTGAACAGGCAACCTACAGAATGGGAGAAAATTTTTAGAATCTACCCATCTGACAAAGGGCTAATATCCAGAATCTACAAGGAACTTAAACAAATTTACAAGAAAAAAATCAAACAATCTCATCAAAAAGTGGGCAAAGGATATGAACAGACAATTCTCAAAGAAGACATTTATGCAGCAAACAGACACATGAAGAAATGCTCATCATCACTGGCCATCAGAGAAGTGCAAATCAAAACCACAATGAGATACCATCTCACACCAGTAAGAATGGCAATCATTAAAAAGTCAGGAAACAACAGGTGCTGGAGAGGATGTGGAGAATTAAGAACACTTTTACATTGTTGGTGGGACTGTCAAGTAGTTCAACCATCGTGGAAGACAGTGTGGTGATTCCTCAAGGATCTAGAACCAGAAATACCATTTGACCCAGCCATCCCATTACTGGGTACATACCCAAAGGATTATAAATCATGCTGCTGTAAAGATACATACACACATATGTCTATTGCAGCACTATTCACAATAGCAAAGTCTTGGAACCAAACCAAACGTCCATCAATGATAGACTGGATTAAGAAAATGTGGCACATATACACCATGGAATACCATGCAGCCTTAAAAAAGGATGAGTTCATATCCTTTGTAGGGACATGGATGAAGCTGGAAACCATCATTCTCAGCAAACTATCACAAGAACAGGAAACCAAACACTGCATGTTCTCACTCATAGATGGGAATTGAACAATGAGAACACTTGGACACAGGATGCAGAACATCACACACCAGGGCCTGTCATGGGGTGGGGGAAGGGAGAGGGATAGCATTAGGAGATATACCTAATGGAAATGACGAGTTAATGGGTACAGCACACCAACATGGCACATGTATACATATGTAACAAACCTGTACGTTGTGCACATGTAACCTAGAACTTAAAGTATAATAAAAAACAATTAAAAATAAATAAATAAATAAATAAAAGATAAGAATGACAGATGACTTCTCAGCAAAAAAAAAAAAAAAAAAAAAAAAAACACCAACTAAAAAGACAGAGCAATGCTCTTAATGTACAGGAAAAGAAAAGAAAAGAAAAAGTCAATCTAGAATTCTCTACCCATTGAAAATAACTTTCAAAAAGACAGGCAAAGTACAGACTTTGGAAGATATGTAAAACCCGACAAAGTTCATCCTAGGCAGATCCGCATTATAAGGAATATTAAATGAAGTCCTTCAAACAGAAGGAAAATATTATTACACGGAAATCTGGATCTATATGGAGTAATAAATTGCTCCAGACCTGAACATGCACCATTACGTCCCACCTCCTAACACGGTTGCATTGGGGATTGTATTAGTCTGTTTTCATGCTGCTGATAAAGACATACCCAAGACTGGGTAATTTATTTAAAAAAAAAAAAAAAAGAAGAAGTTTAATGGACTCACAGTTCCACATAGCTTGGGAGGCCTCAGAATCATGGCCGAAGATGAAAGGCACATCTTACATGGCGGCAGGCAAGAGAGAATGAGAACCAAGTGCAAGGGATCTTATAAAAGCATCAGATCTCTTGAGACTTAATACCACAAGAAGTGTATGGGGGAACCTGCCCCCATAATTCAATTATCATCCACCAGGTCCCTCCCACAACATGTGAAAATTATGCGAGCTACAATTCAAGATGAAACTTGGGTGGGGAAATAGCCAAACCATATCAGGGGTTCAGTTTTCCACACACAAATTTTGGGAGACTTATTCAGACCATAGCATTCCACCCCTAGCCCCCCAAATTCATGTCCTTATAACACACAAAATACATCCATTCCATCCCAATAGCCCCAAAAGTCTTAACTCATTCCAGCATCAACACAAAAGTCTAAAGTTCAGAGTCTCATCTAAATCAGATATGGGTGAGACTCAAGGAACAATTAATCCTGAAGCAAATTTCCCTGTAAAATCAAACAGGTAAGTTTTGTCGCTCTAAAACACAATGCAGGCATAAAACAGATATTTCTATTCCAAAAAGAGAAACAGGAAAAAAGAAGGGAGTTACAAGTCCCAGAAATGTCTAAAGCCCAATAAGGCATACAACATTAGATCATAAGCCTGGAAAATAATCTTACATGGCTCCATGTCCCACCTTCCAGATACATAGGAAGGATTGAGTCTCTAAGACTTGCACATTCCTGCCCCCATGGCTTTGCTGGCACAGCCCACATTATAGCTCTCACACATTTAAAACTAATGTCTGTAAGCTTTCCCAGGCTAGCACTGCATACTGGTGGCTCTTAGTTCTGGAGTATTCAGGTGGCCTTCTTCCCACGGCTCTACCAGGCATTGCAGTAGTAGAGAAGGGGGCTCTCAGCAGCAGCTCACACCCCACAGTTCCCCTGGGCATTGACTTCATGGGGACTCTGTGGCAGCCCCATCCCTGTAGCAAGTCTCTGCTGTCTAGGCCTTGAAGCTCTCTGAGACAGCCTCTAAAACTGCATCTATTTGCAGATAACATCACTGTCTAGAGAAAAAAATTATCAAAGAATCTTAAAAGCAAACAACAACAACAAAAACCACCTAGAACAAATAAGGGAATTTAGAAAGATTGGAGAATATACAGTTAACACAAAAGAAGTCAGTTGAATTTCTATTAATATATACTCATAATGAACCACTGTACAAATTTAAAACATAATACCACTTATAACAGTGGCAAAAAGATTGAAATACTTAGGCATAAACCTAACAAAATGTGCATAGGATCTGTATGCTAAAAACTACAAAATTCTGATGCAAGATTTCAAAGTAAACTTATATAGATATACCATGTTGATAAACTCTAAGACTCAATTTTTTTCATAATTAGAGTAAAACTGATTTTAAAAGTGTAAAAATAACTAAATTATTTAAAATAAAATTTTTCAAAAAAATAAAGTTGGAAGATTCATGTAACTCAATTTTTTTTTTTTTTTTTTTTTTTTTTTTTGGTGAGATGGAGTTTCACTCTTGTTGCCCAGGCTGGAGTGCAATGGTGTGATCTCAGCTCACTGCAACCTCTGCCTCCCAGGTACAAGTGATTCTCCTGCCTCAGCCTCCCAAGTAACTCAGATTACAGGAATGCGCCACCACACCCGGCTAATTTTTTAGCATTTAGTAGACGGGGTTTTACCATGTTAGTCAACCTGGTTGTGAACTCCCGACCTCAGGTGATCCACCCACCTCAGTCTCTCAAAGTGCTGGGATTATAGGTGTGTGCCACGACGCCCAGCCCACATAACTCAATTTTAAGGGTAAGGATGTAGCTGCAGTAATTAAGACAGTGTAGTGTTGGTGGAGGGACAGACACATAGATCCATGAGGCAGCATAGAAAATACAAAAGTAGACCCACTTAAGTCCAGTCAATGATTTTTAACAAAGAGGCAAAAGCAATTCAATGGAGAGAGGAGAGTCTTTTCAACTAACGATGTTAGAACAATTGACATTCATAGCCAAGAAAGTGAACCTCAACCTCATACTTTATACCAAAAGGAATTCAAAATAGATAATAGATATAAACGTAAAATACAGAACTACAAAACTTTTAAAAGAAACCATAGTCAAAAATTTGTATGACATAGGGTTAGGCGAAGAGTTCTTAGCCATGACACCAGAAGCAAAAGCATAAAAGAAAAATAGTCAACAAATTGGACTTCATCAAAAATAAAAGCTTTTGCTCTACATAAGACCCTGTTAATAAAATGATCAGACCAGCAAGAGACTAAAGAAGATAGTTACAAATTACACATACAACAAAAATACAATCAAAAAGGGGTAAAAGATTTGAACAAACACTTCACCAAATGGGATACACACATGGCAAATAAACACATGAAAAGATTTTTCAGCACTTTAGCGATTAATGTTCATAAAAGCCACAATAAGATACCATAACACACCTATTAGAACGGCTAAAGGCAAAAATTTTGACAATACCAAATGCTGATAAGAATGCAGATCTTACGTATTTCTGGTAAGAATGTAAAATGGTACACCCATCTGGGAAAACAATGTAGCACTTTCTCTTAAAGTTAAACACATACTTACCATACAACCCTGCATTCACAGTCCTAGGTATTTATCCTAGAGCAGGGGTCAGCAAACTGTTTCCAAAAGGGCGAAAGGTAAATATTTTAGTCATTACACACCATAGAGGACTCTGTTGCAACTATTCAACTTTGCCACTGTAGTACAAAAGTATACACAGACAACATATTAAAAAAAAAAATAAACATGCTTGCAATCCAGTAAAACTTTATTTCCCAAAATGGGCAGCCAATTCACAGGCTATTGTTTGCCAACTCCTGTACTAAATAAATGAAAATTTATGCTCACATGGAAACCTGTACATGAATGTCAAAAGCAGCTTTCTACTAGCCAAAAAAGTGGAAACAACCTAAAGGTTTTTTTCAGTGAATAAATGAATAAACAAAGTGTGGTGCACCCATGGCATTGCACGAAGTAATAACAGACTACTCAACAATAAAGAAAATGATCTACTGATACACTCAACAATTTGGTGGCTCTCAAAAGTATTATGGTCAGTAAAAAACAGCCAATCTCAAAAGGATGTATATTGTACAATTCCACTAATATTCTCAAAGTGGCAAAACTACAGTGACAAAGAGTAGATTGGTGGCTACCAGGAATTACATTGGATGGATAGTGTGAATATAAAGGCGGTAACACAAGGGAATAAAGAGGTTTCTTTGAAGCAATAAAAGAGTTCTGTACCCTGACTATGGTGGTAGTTACATGAATCCACATGTAGAACAAAATTCACATAACTATATGCCAAAACAACAACAAGAACAATAAAAACAGTGCACATAAAAACTGATAAAAATCTGTGTATACTCTGTAGTTAACAGTATTGTACCGAAGCCAATTTACTGCTTTCAATAATGTACTACAGTTATATATTGTTATCATCGGGAAAGCTGGGTGAAGGGTACACAGGACCTCTGCGTACTACTGTTAAAACTTTTTGAGCCTAAGGTTATTTCAAAATGAAAAGTTAAAAAGGTAAGTTAACTGTTAAAAGTAAAAATAATATTAATGTAACACTAACTGTGAAGTGTGTAAGATATGCAGAAGAAAAATGTATGACCACAACAGCATAAGCTCATAAAAGGAGAAATGAAAGTATGATGCCATAATATCTGTGAAATGGTATATCACTTCAAAGCATACGGTGATAAGGTAAAGATGCATACTATAAACCCTAAAGCAAACATAAAAATAGCATAAAGATGAGTTATAGATAACAAGATAACTAAAAAGATAAAATAGAATGATAAAAAATACTTAGCCCAAAATAAAATGGAGAGGAACAAGTAAATAAAATAAAGATGGAACAAACAAGAGATAGTAGATTTTTAAACCACCATTTTTAATGTAATTGTCAATAATTACATAAAACATAAATGGCCTAAACATCCCAATGGAAAAACACAGATTGATAGACTGAATTAAAACACCACCACCCAACTATATACTTCCTAAAAGAAATCTAGTTTATATAAAGAGAAAAATAATTAAAAGCAAAAGGATGAAAAAATATTCCATGCAGACTGCAATCAAAAGAAAACTGGAGGAGCGTAAGAACATGTATAAAGTAGATTTTTAAGACAAATAACATCATAGAATTAGAGGGTCATTTCATAGTGACAAAGAGGGCAGCTCATCAAGACAGCATGTCAAAGCTTAATGTTTTACACCTAATTAACAAGGGCTCAAAATACATGAAGTAATCTCTGATATTACTTCAAGGAGAAGTAAGAAATACAGAATTACAGTTCTTGATTTTAATACATTATCAGTCACTTTTAAAAGAAGTAGACAGAAAATAAGCAAGAATATAGAAAACTTAACACCACCAACCAACCTGATCTAATCAATACCCAAAAATTAACACTCAAAAATCTAATAACACCCAAAAATAGCAAATAAGTATTTCTTTCAAATGCATATAAAACATTGAACAAAGGTTACATTCAGTGCCATAATACAAGTCCCAATAAATTTCAAGGGATTCAAGTCACATAAAGTTTCTAACAACAATGGACCTAAATTAAAAACGAGTATTGGCACGATATCTGTAATAGCAAACAAAACTGAAAACAAAATTACAATCTACTAATTAATTCAAGGGTGAAGACTAAAATGAAAAGGGAAATTAGGAAATATTTTAAATGAAAATGAAAACACAACATACCAAAATGTGAGGAATGAAGTTATAGTAGAATCTGGAATGAAATTTAGATCCCAAATTGTGTATCAGAAAAAAAGGAAAGTTTTAATTCAGTGACCTCACTTTCTGCTTCAAAGTGATAAACCTAATATAAAATGTATAAGATCTATAATTTGAAAACTATAAACAATTTCTGAGTAATTGATGAGATCTCAATGAAGACTTATAAATTCAACACTACTGACATTGTTTCAGATAATTTTTGGTATGGAAGGAAACCCTGCACATTATAGAATACTTAGCAACATCTCTCTGCCTTCTTCCCATTGGATGCCAGTTAGGAGCTGCTGGCCGTGACAATCAAAAATGTCTTCAGACATTGCCAAGTGACCCTAGATGAGCAAAATCTCCCCTGGGTAGGAAACACTGACCTAAATAAATGGATGTACTATATTTATGAGTCAGAAGGCTTAATATGGTTAAGATGTCAATTCTGTAGATCCAATGCATTCCCAATTAAGATCCCAGCAGACTTGTTTGGAAAAATTGAGAAAATAATTCTACACCTCATAAAAATATTTGAAATAATAGAATAACTAAAGCAAATTCAAAAATAACAAAATTGAAGAACTTATACGACATGATTTCACCAGACTTCATGATTTATTACAAGCCTAAGTAATCAAGACAGATTATGGCTGGCACAGAGCTAAACAAATAGATAGATGGGGCAGTACAGAGTCCAAATATAGACCAATAATACATACATGGTTAACTGATTTTCAACAAAGTGCAAGAAAAATTCAGCGGGGAATTCAACAAATGGTGCTAGAATGACTAAATAGTCATATAAAAAATGAACTTCAACCCATACATTAAAGTATATACAAAAATTAACTCAGCCGGGTGCGGTGGCTCAAGCCTGTAATCCCAGCACTTTGGGAGGCCGAGACGGGTGGATCACGAGGTCAGGAGATCGAGACCATCCTGGCTAACACGGTGAAACCCCGTCTCTACTAAAAAATACAAAAAAAAAAAAAAAAACTAGCCGGGTGAGTTGGCCGGTGCCTGTAGTCCCAGCTACTCAGGAGGCTGAGGCAGGAGAATGGCGTAAACCCGGGAGGCGGAGCTTGCAGTGAGCTGAGATCCGGCCACTGCACTCCAGCCCGGGCGACAGAGCGAGACTCCGTCTCAAAAAATAAAACAAACAAACAAAAAAATTAACTCAAAATGTATCACAGACTCTAAATGTAAAAATCTAAAACTATAGAGTTCATACATGAAAGCATAAGTCTGTAACAAGTTAGGCAAAAATGTATTAGAAGTGATCTCAAAGCAAGATTAATAAAAGAAAAAAATTCAGTTCCTCAAAATTAAGAAATTATCTGCTTCTCCCACAAACTTGGAGAAAGTATTTGCAAATTGTGTATCTGTTAAGGATATGAAGAGTTCTTCAAAACTCAGTAAGAAAATAAGCAACCCAATAAAAACAAATGTAAAAGATTTAAACCAATATCTCACTATAGAAGATACACAGATGGCAAATAATATCATTAGACATTAGGGAAATGCTAATTTAAAATATGAGATATGGTCACACACCCACTAAAATGTCTAAAATGAAAAATCTGACCATACCAAGTAATGACAAGGATGTGGAGAAACTGGAACTCATATACTGATCATGGGAATGTAAAACAGTACAAACTCTACGGAACACTGTTGGGCAGTTTCTTCAAAAATTAAACATATGCCTACCATATAACCCAACTATTCTACTCCTATATATTATTCAAATAAAATATATGTCCATACAAATATTTAAATGTTCATAGCAGCTTTATTGGTTATAGTCCAAAACTAGAAGCAACCCAACTGGTGAATGCATAAACAAATTGGGGTATATCTATAAAATGGAACACCATTAAGCAGGAAAAAAAGAATAAGTTATTAAAACTTACAACAACATGGAGGAATCGCAAAACAATTATGCTGAATAAAAGAAATCAGACCAAAAAAAGAAGTACATACTGTATGGTTAAATGTATGGATAATGTAAACCAATCTATAATGACAGAAATCTGATCAGTGGTTTTCTGGGGACTGAGTAAAGAGGTAGGAGAGAGGGAGAAAGGAATTACGATGGGTACAAAAAAATTTGAGC
The DNA here is from genome assembly GCF_037993035.2 of Macaca fascicularis. Lineage (NCBI taxonomy): Eukaryota > Metazoa > Chordata > Mammalia > Primates > Cercopithecidae > Macaca > Macaca fascicularis. Next base: position 87,041,838 of record NC_088380.1, on the reverse strand, counting down.
AGGTTAAGGACTTATCATCTTGATTACGGTGATAGTTTTATGGGTATGTACACATTTTAAAATTTACCCAGTTGTATACCTTCTATATGCACATTTTATGTTAATTATATCACAATAAAGTTGTTAAAAATTAAAACATACCCACAAAAAGATTTAGACATGAATGTATATAGCTGCTTTATTCACATCAACCCACAACTTGAAATCACCATAAATGTGGTATATCTATACAATGGAATACTACTCAGCAATGGAAGGAATGAAATGCTGATATACAGCACATAATGAGACATCTCAAAAATGTTATACTATGCAAATAAAGTTATAAGCAAGTATACACACTGCACAGTTCCTTCCATTCATATGAAATTCTAAAACATGTAAAGCTGATCTATAACGATAGAAAGCAGCCCAATGGCTGTCTGGGGCCTTCAGAGTAGGTAGGGTTGGGAGAAGAAAATGGGTAGTTGGGCGCCTGACTGCAAAGAGGCTTGAAAGTGCTTTCCTGAATACTGAAAACTGTATACTCACCATAGGTACATTTAATTGTCTGTAAATTATCCCTAAACAAATTTTTTAAAAATTGATTTGGGATTCATAAAACAGACCTGAATTTTACTCTAGCTTAGCTTACTACCTCTGTTTTCCTTAGCAACTCACTTATACTTTCAGCATGTATTGTTTCATGTATAAACAGTGACAATACCAAGTGCATTTGATGAAGTATGAGATTGCACGCTGAAGCAGATTAACTGAAAACAAGCAAATATTAATATTATTAAATTGAAATGTCCTTTTACAACACAGTTTTTACATGCTACTTTCTACTTCTGTTTTTGTTGTTGTTGTTGTTGTTGTTGCTGTTGTTGTTGTTTTGTGAGACAAGGTCTCACTCTGTCTCTGTCGCCCAGGCTGGACAGGCTGGAGTGCACTGGCACAATCTTAGCTTATCTCACTGCAGCCTCAAACTCCTCAGCTAAAGTGATCCTCCCACCTCAGCCTCCTAAGTAGCTGGGACTACAGGCATGTCCCACCATGCCCAGCTAATTTACATTTTTCTTTTTTTGTAGAGATGAGGGTCCCACTATATTGTCCAGGCTGGTCTCAATCTCCTGGCCTCAAGTGATCCTCCCACATTGGCCTTCCCAAGTACTGGGATTACAGGCATGAGCCACCATGCCATGCCTTCTTCTGCTCTGTTATTATGCTAAGTTGTTTCTTTTCTGAACAAAAAAGTTAAGATATAATGACTTTAAAATATTTATCAAAGCAAACATTTTAAATAAAGGCAGAAAAATATGAAGCAAGAAATAAAATAGGTCCATAAACAAAAAATAGTATAACTAAACATTGATATTTTTGTTTTTCAAAGTAGTTCTAAAATTTAATGTATGGATTAGCTAGAAACCGTATACTTTTAATGGGATTTCTTCACCACTTACATTACTTAGTCCTCACATTCCAAAAAGATCACAAAATTATACAGTGTTTAGTATCAAAATAGCACATGTACACAAATACTTTTATGACCAAAATAAAGAATACTATGATTTCCTTTTCAGACATTCAAACAACACATCTGCAACCCATATTCCCAAAGACCTGAAAGTCATTACTATTTTTGACAAAATCTTTGGCAGAAGACACAATAAATGCTACAATTCTGATATTTCATCTGCAAATAGCCCTTTGAATTCAGAGTCCCTCAAACCACAGGGACACATGGCAATAATATAGGATTTTGGACTGCTGTTTTAAAAAAGAACTCTGGATGTTTATTTTGGCTAACTGGTTTTACTTCATTTTCATATATCTGAGAAATGTCAGTTAAATAATGTGGGAAGGCTGTCTGAAACTTAGAATGGATTTTCCACTAAAAAGTAAATAAAAACTTATAAAATATAGTGAGATAGAGCAGGATATACCTTATGTTGTAACAGTTCTTAAATTGAGATGACTGAAACCCTTATTTGTAATGAAATACTAAACAAATATCCTTGCAACAAAAACAACAAAGCCTTCTGAATGATGTTTCAATCTTCCCTAAATGTTAAATGCATAGATTGCTACTTGACCCTCAATATCCATCTTCCAGTTTTTACACAGTAATTAAAACTTCTGTGCACAGGACGCAGCTGAAGATTACATTTCACGGATTCCCTTGCAGCCAGGTGAAGCTATGTGACTACATTCTGGCCAATGGGACGTAAGCAAAAGGAATGTATCAAATTTGGGAGTGACTATCTTAAAGAAAAAAGCACATGTTATTTCCTGTCTCTTTAACTGGGTCCTGCTGCCTCAAAGGTGAGCATAATAGTAAAACTAGACAAGTTATCTTGGACTATGAAATAAAAACTATCTGTTAAAAATTACAAAGTAGACTGTTGGGCACACTGACTCATGCCTGTAATCTCAGTGCTTTGGGAGACTAAGGTAGGAGGTTCTTGTGAGCCTAAGTATCAGAGGTTACAGTGAGCTATGATCACATCACTGTACTCCAGACTAGGCAAAAAAGTGTGACCCTGTCACAATTAAAAAAAAAAAAAAAAAAAAAGCCAAGGCAACAAAGAAGCCTGTGTCTCCAAAATCATAAAACCATCATATTAACTCAGGACTGCCTATTTGGATTTTTATATCACTGAAAAATAAACTTCTATGCTATTTAAGTACTAGGGGAAATGAGGGTAAAGAAATAGAAGACTTTGCATTAATTCTACTAGAGACTTGTAGCAAATTCTAGTGTTTTAGATATTCACTATATACGTGTGTGTGTGTGTGTGTGGAGATGTATATACATACAGATATATATATATGTACTAAATCATGTTTAATTTTTCTTCAAACCTCATGGCTTCCTTCACTGGGGAACAACGCAGTTAAGGTTAAATGATTAGCCCAAGTTTATTCTTATCAAAAAGAATTAAGTACTTTTCTTTGACTCATAAATGAATTTTTTCTAAAGAAACAGAGTGAGATATGAAAGCAAACAAGGAAGATGAATATATTATTCATTAAGATGCATTGTTAGCAGGACAAAGTCTGTATGGCAAAATCAGGATAAATTGTTAAAGGTAGAGGGAAAACAGTGACCTAAAGCACACAAATGATCTCTTGTGTGAGTGACAGTCCTTGTGCTGAAGAGATGAGGAGTTCCAAATGCTGGCACCACAGTATGCTTTCAACCAGAACAATCTACTGTTAAATGAAGAGCACTAGGCAGGAAGGGTCACATGGGTTCACACTCTATGGAGAAAGAAAATAGTGTGTAGCTGTTCACCCGACATTTATTCAAATGAGAATGAAGCTAAAATGAAAGGATCTATGTTATCTATAAAGAAAAGCCAATTAACGCCTAAGGGAAGTTTAGGGAGGATAAGCTCAAAAGCAATCTCATGAAAATTTTGGACCCACTGCTCCTAAAACATGTGTATAAATATTGACAAAAAGTTTAAAATTTAAAATATTTCACTACATTAGAAATTGGTAATTCTGGCTGGGTGCAGTGGCTCACGCCTATAATCCCAACACTTTGGGAGGCTGAGGCAGGCGGATCACTTGAAGTCAGACCAGCCTGGCCCACATGGCACAACCCCGTTTCTACTAAAAATACAAAAATCAGCCAGGCATGGTGACATGCACCTGTAATCTCAGCTACTCAGGAGGCTAAGGCAGGAGAATCACTTGAACCTGGGAGGCAGAGGTTGCAGTGAGCTGAGATTGCACCATTGCACTCCAGCCTGCATGACAGAGCGAGGCTCTATCTCAAAAAAGAGAGAGAGAGAGAGAAAAATTTGTAATTCTCTCACTCAGACAAACCATAAGATAGTATTTTCAAAATATCAGGTATTTTTGAATACTAAAATAGTGGTTACTTCCTTTTAAGAAAAAAAAAAGAAAATTTGTTATAAATATAAATTTCAAACAATTCTTATATAAGTTAGATATCCAAAATGTTCAAATTGTACAGTGAACACACAATTAGATACACAAAATTTCTTGAACTGATGGCAATAAATGTCTAAAATCCTGACTCTCAGAGGTATGCATCTGGGAGCAACTCTTTGTCACAGGGGAGCAACCTTACATTAAGAAACAACAGAACTCACAACTTTTTGAGTTGAATTTATATTCATTCTTTTCCTTTCTTCTAAGTTTAGGAGGTCATTTTTGGCAACAATCAGATGTCTGTGTCATCAAGAAAAGTATTACAAACTCCTCAATTTTTAGGTCATCCAAGCAAAATTAGCTTCAAAAAAGTATTCTGTCTGCCATGTTTCATTCCAATTGTCTGCAATTTTTTTTTTTTTTTTTTTTTGCCAGCAGATGAATTTATGAGATATTGTCACTCTGAAATCAGTTTGCAGAAGCACATCCTAAATACTGAAGATTACCATGACACTTTGGCCAAATGAATTTGTGATCTCTCAGCTGCATCCATCCATAAGGCTGACAACAGCACTGGAAGTTTTACCTCATTTAAATATCCAAAATACCTCTCAAGTAAGTCAAGCCATGAACAAACTCCTCCTTATCAAACTGTTCTGAGAATAGCCTTTTCTTTCTCATAAACAAATAAATAAATGAATAAATAAGGAGACAGCTATTTAGACTGCAATGTAGTGGTTTAAGACATTCTGTAGGGAACCAGCACACTTTTTGCATTGCTGGTAATCTTTTAGGCTGTTTCCATTTCTTGTGAACACTTCTTGAAAAGGTAGTACCTGTAGTTCAAGATGCTGGCTCTGATAAAGTTGTTTACTTTCAGGGTGGCAAGCAAAAATCTTTCAGGATTATTATGAGTCTTTGATGCTGATAGATGCCAAACCAACTGTAGAAGACATGAATCAAGAGGACTTAAAGCTCTTTCTTCATAGAAGGAGTAAAACCTGATGTATTGCCAGCCATGGCAAGTACTCCATCTAGGCTGATATGGTTTGTCTGTGTCCCCACCCAAATCTCATCTTGTTTTTTTGGTTTTCTTATTTGTTTGTTTGTTTTGAGACAGAGTTTCGCACTTGTCGCCCAGGCTGGAGTGCAATGGCGTGATCTCAGCTCACTGTAACCTCCACCTTCTGGGTTCAAGCCATTTTCCTGCCTCAGCCTCCCAAGTAGCTGGAATTACAGGCATGTGCCACCATGCCCGGCTAATTTTGTATTTTTAGTAGAGACATGGTTTCTGCATGTTGGTCAGGCTGGTCTGGAACTCCCAACCTCAGGTCACCCACCCACCTTGGCCACCCAAAGAGCTGGGATTACAGGCATGAGCCACCACGCCTGGCCTAAATCTCATCTTGAATTGTAGCTCCCATAATTCCCACATGTTGTAAGAGAAACATGGTGGGAGGTAATCAAATCATGGGGGTGGGTTTTTCCCATGCTGTTCTCATGAAAGTGAGTAAGTCTCATGAGATCTAAAGGTTTTATAAAGGGGAGTTCACCTGTACATGCTCTCTTGCCTGCCACCATATAAGACATAACTTTGTTCCTCCTTCTCTTTCTGCCATGATTGTGAGGCCTCTCCAGCCACGTGGAACTGTGAATCATTTAAACTTCTTTCCTTTATAAATTGCCCAGCCTCGGTTATGTCTTTATTAGCAGTGTGAGAACAGATTAATATAAATGCCAACTGTACCAAGCCCCATCTTTTACCATGTCAAAAATATCAAAAGCCTTTCAGCCTTCCAAAATGTACCTCACTAATTTGGAATTATGTATCAATATGTATGAAACAGATAAAAACTAGAAAATGGCTGCACAAAATAATGCTAGTTGTTACATGCAAATGTTTAGTGAATGGGAAATGGCATTGATCCCAATTTGGCAATGATCTGCTTCAAAATATTCGAAGAGTCTGCACTTCTGTAATATATAATATCATCTGATTGAGCTTGGGCCATAGGAAAGAACACTTACGATAAATAACAAAATTGTAGTAGCTAGTTCCAACCTTCTTACTGTACCTATTTTAAATTACCATTTTAAGAAACACAGCATATTGAAACTTACATAATTTGACAGCTAATTAGAAAATGTTTATTTTAAATATAAATTACTAAGGCTAGTTTCTCTGTATTATTCCCTACATGATAATATATATTTATAATGATTCCATTTGTTTCTTCAAATGTTTCTCTAATGAAAGAAATCTCTTTAATTATTCTGAATTTAAAAGGTTGTTTTAAAATAATTTTCTAAACTAAGTTGAGCTCTAAAACAAATTCTCAATAGCTATTTGTTAACTTAACGTAGCAAACATTTCCTTCCCTCTCCTTCAGAAATGATAGCTCTCACATATGACTAAAAACCACCAGCTAAAAAAACAAATTCAATATCTATTCAACTTAGGTAAAATATACAAATAATTAGTGCAAGACTTTAATAAATAAACCACCTGCCTTGATCTGAATTGGTGCAGGAACTGAGCAGAATAAGTAGCAGATACTCTTGTCTGCAAAGCTTAGGCTGCAAATTATTTCTATTTTAATATTTTTAAATCTGACAATATAAATAAAGTATCCTTAATCCTGACTATGTATTTTTAAATTTCAAATACACTCTAATAAAGTAGAAAATAAGTCATAATTATTTGATATTCAAAGATATATTATTTCTTAAAATCAATATTTCACAAAACTTATTTTAATAAGACCTGTCACAATGGCTAAAACTTCTGATCCCACCTTTTTCAAGATTATAATTAACTCTGTAATACTTTAAAATTTTTCAAGCATTAAAAACTAAATATATTTTCCAATAATTATTTTTCGTGATTCATTAATATATTTAATGACTTTAGCTTTGAAGTCTCTTCCAATTCGGAAACTAAGTACTTTTCAAGCTTTTGCTTCTGAGGTGTTCTGGGAATAATATAGTAGTTACTTAAATTTAAATATAATCCCTCAATAAGTGCTCTGACATTTTACTATGTAACATTTTGGAAAGTTTTACTTACTGAAACATCTTTCAGGTTTTTCTCAAAGAAGAAATAACAAGACTCTTTAGAAAAATTAAATATGTATACATCAGCTGGTCCTGCTCCTGACACCAATGCTTTTCTCAGTTCATCAACATATTTCCCTTTTTCCATTGCCATGTCATCAGCTTCTTGGGAAATCTCTGATTCAGAAACTATGGGAAATATTAACAAAAGTTTTAAAATGAAAAGTAAACGACTACACATGAGAAAATATTAGTTTATCTGTTAGTACTAATTTATCACGTGTAACAGAAATTTAAACAAGTAAAATCAATCCCTATACTACACATTTTTAAATCAAGTTATTCCTTTTTATTGAACTAGCAATTTTTAAGAAATGCATTAATTTAGACTCACAACTCATGTGAAATACATTAAACCCTTGACATTCTTTCTCTGTCCTCAGATGAAACACATTGTAAGTTATTACAGAAAATTCCACTTTGTGTACCTGCTCTTAGGTCAAAGCCAGATAATTTCCTATAATGAATAATAAGCTCAATATTTTATAACATCTTCCTTCCTTGCATCAAAGATTCAATAGTCTACAGTGTATTTCTCACTCATATGAGCAGGGTAAAACAAAAGCAAAAGTGGAGCTCATTATTCTCATATCATGTGCCAACAACAGAAAATATGGATGAAAGGAAAATAAGGAAAGAATGGGAAGGAAACTAAAATGTACTGAGCATCTCCTCTGCAACACATACTATACTAGAGATCTGGCTTCCAATTCTCTTATCTAGGTATTTTTAAAGCTGATGTTTTATCTATCATTGAGATTTTTGTTTCAGTAATCATATTTTCAGTTCTAGGTATTATCTGTGTTCCTTTGCCATTATATCCTGTTCTACCCTACCCTTCTTTTAAATATTTAAATAAACGTATTTTAAGATATCTTTCATTTCTGTATTTATGTGTGGCTCCTGGAGTATAAATTATGTTTCTTCTATCTGTGGAAAAATTCTTGTTTTACTTGTTTTCCTTTCATGCTTTGTAACGTTTGAGTACGGCTTGCCTCTAGCCAAAGTGGCAAGTGTTCTGGGAAGAAGTGTTCTTAAATGAAGGTTGCTGGTTTGCCTTTCTGGGGGTCATTACAAGTTTCATCAGTTCGAGACTAGTTTTGAAAGTCTCACCTTGATTTTTACACTTGAGGCAAAGTGTTCCATTTTAAACCTTGCATACACACATAACACAGGTTTAGGGTTCTGATTTTTCTTGAGACTTTTATTCACTCATAGTCCTTAGGGATTGTTCTATTTTTTTTTTTTTTTTTTTTGAGATGGAGTCTCGCTCTGTCGCCCAGGCTGGAGTGCAGTGGCCAGATCTCAGCTCACTGCATGCTCCGCCTTCCGGGTTCACGCTATTCTCCTGCCTCAGCCTCCTGAGTAACTGGGACTACAGGCGTCCGCCACCTCGCCCAGCTAGTTTTTTGTATTTTTTAGTAGAGACGGGGTTTCACCGTGTTAGCCAGGATGGTCTCGATCTCCTGACCTCATGATCCACCCGTCTCGGCCTCCCAGGGATTGTTCTATTTTTATGCTGCATCCTCAGGACAGAGAGTAGTAGTTTTTTTATAAGATTATTTTATTAACAGTATATTTTTCCAGGTTCCTTTCTTTATACTGAGAGCTCAACTCCAATTCCATAAGAGGTCTGAAGCCTCAACATTCCACTTCACTCAAACATTATACTCACTGTCATCTAGACGTGTATCTAGTTCAGATATTCCATTAATGTACAGGTAAGCTTTAATTCCCATCAATTACTTTGGTTTTGAAATACCTCTTCAAACATGGCATCTGAGGTTTTCCCTTTCTTACACTCAAAAGTGGCAATGGGTCTGCATATTTGTTTGTTTTTAAAATTACAAGATTTAATCTCGTATTTGTTGGAATGTGTGTGTGGTTGGATGGTTTCCTGTGTTAATTTAGGCTATCACAGTAATAATAAAAGTCCCATATGGTTGTATAATTTCATACTTATGCATTACACTTATCTATTTTAATTCCTTATAAAACTGAAAAACAGATATTATTTTCATTTTGCAAAAGAGAAAACTGAGGCTCACAGAGATCAAGTAATAGTTTAGGGTGATGTAGTAGGTAACTGGTGAAGCTGGGATTAACTCATGTCTCTCTGGATGTTTTATTTTGAGGTGAAGCAGAGATATGAAACATTGGATAAACTATTTCCATCCATAATTTTGAAAAACAACATTAGTATAAAATATTACAGAATATAAGGAAATCATGATTAAAGTATCCCTAAAATGGAAGACATATTTTCATACCTTTGGTCTCTATGCTATCAAGTGTCTGGAAGACCCATGACAGTCAATGAAAAAGGGAGTCTTGAAAGGTACCAATATATTTTATATGATCAATTTTTGATAACAAGTTTTGATAATAAAATATGATTCTCATACTTCACACAACGTTTGAAACGAGGTAAGAATAAAAATAGCTTATATTCATATATTAACAGCTTCTAAAACACTTTCACATTTTCTCTATTGGAAGCGGACATATTTAATATGATCATCACTATCAAACCAATTTCAAAAGCCCTAGTAGCTCTTCTAAAAAAACAAAAATAAGAAGATAAATGCTTCCTATTTAAGGAATAATTTCATATTTTATGTTTGCATTATGTTAAAAAGTACCTAACTTTAACTCACCAATACCTAGGAAGAACAGTTATTTCACAGAGAAATAGGAAATAAATTTGCAGATGCCATCTTTAATGCAGTCATAGAAAAACTTGAAGAAAACACAAAAGAAAATAGAGAACTATTTAAAAAGCATCTAGTTAAAAGTATTCTAAATTTCATTAAAATGAAAAGATACCTGTCTGAAAATATGTAATCATTCATTCATTCATTCCTAAAATGCTAGCATATGGAGCTCAAATTCAAGTGCTAATATCTTAGATAACATTTTAGATATCTTGTCAGTTATCATCGTAGATATCCTCTTGTTTTCCTCTCCCAATGAATACTGTGCTGATTATGGAATATTTAATTTTTGAAGGAGAAAAAAACATATGAAAGGAAATTATATAAAACAAGTATTTGTTCAAAAATGTACTTGAAAATTTCCTATAAAAGTAAATGTGGAAATCTGACTGCCTACATAGGGCTTTAATCCTGAAAAACCAACCTGGTCACCAGTTTTGAATTCTGTGCCAAGAACATCTGGAAAAACTACAGCTGTAAGCACTCGATGCTCTAAAACTTCAGTGACCAAGAATAAAAGCAATGGAAATAATAAAATTCAGCAAGAATGCATCTGAACCACATAATAAGGCATAAAACATGAGCAGGGCAACATGACCAAAAAACAAGGAACCATTCTCAGACTAGTAGGAGTCAGACTGAGACTCACTTTGACACTGAAAAGCATCACTTTTGCAGTGTTTATAGTTAGATGAAGATGTAAGTGAGGAAAGAAGATTTTTTTCCTTCAGATACCTACATATAACTAACCAAAAGCCTGCACACATCCTAAGCTTGTACTGGAGCTCAGAAGACATACAGTCTTACCATACCATTAGGATTCCAGTTGGTATTGCATCATAAACCCATTTCATTGCTTGATTTATTAAAGTCCTCTTTCCACTGAGTTCTGTCATTACTTCCATATAGGTCAAAAAATATTAATGCTTAAGATAATTATAAGTGGATCTAGTTAGTGGATAATAAAACAATTAGTAAAGTTTAATTTACTCTTTAATAAACTTGAAACTACTCCAGAGATGGGTGATACAAGTTTCCCACTGCCAATAAGAATTCTTATATAAGTCACAGTCATCGATCATTAACCCACTTTGTGACTTAACCCTGTGATATAACCCCCTGTAATATTGATGTGATGATAGACCACATGATAATTAGATAATTGGACCTTAAAAACATTCATTAGATAAAACATTGCTAATGGAAATCAGTAAGTTTAGTGTGGGGGAGATTAAAAGGAAACTTACATCCTTTTAATTTCACTCAAATGAAAAGAGAAAAAAAGTTGTCCAAATTGAAGGTTGCAGCAATCAAAATGTTGAACAAAAAAAACAGGATGAGGTATAGGAAGGAAATCCATTTCCATGTTTCAATTATTTAATTGTTTCAATGTCCTCATTGAATTTGATTTTATTGTCTACATGTAAAGCACCAGATCACATTTACGGAATAAGCCTTAACTAAACATGGGCACGCTGTTATATTATTGGATTTCCTATTTTGTCCCTGATATGTAAACAAGAAAATAGAAATGAATGAAGGCATAAAACACATGAGAGATTTAAACATTATTAGATATTTTTGAAAATAAAATGACCACATAGTACACTATAAAATTTTCTGTTTTCAAGCGTGTTTGGTACAGGAAGCCAAAATGTTAACAATCTACCAAAGAATACATAAGTTTGATATCACAGTTTGTCACTCTAAATTCCATTAGCTAAAAAATAAATGGTAGAATATACTGCAGTTATGATAAATGTCAACAATAAGTAAATATAAAACTGGAGTTTTCATTCAAAAACATGCTAACTCTAAAATGAACAATTTATTTTCTTTTTTCTCAGACCAGTTTTATATATTTGAGACATCCTTTCATTCTTTCAATCAAAAAAGTATTCATTGAGAACGTATTTCGTAGGTACTGGTCTAGATAATTGCGTAGAGTGTTGACAAACCAAATGTGTCTCTTACGCTCAATATAGATCTGTACTGTCTAGTGAAACGGTAATTCATGTTAATATCATTAAGAATGATGCCAGCACAATTTGTATGATATAAATGAAATGTTCCATAAATTTAAGATCAACTTACATTTCTGGTTAAATTAAGAGATAAAGAGTTAATGAAGTGCTCTTTTTCCCCCTAATACTTAGTGATAAAAAATTTCAAATAACATATTATCATTGATTTTTGTCTTGGTGAATGAGGCTTATGGACTAGATTAGAATTCAGTCTCTTCTTTTGATAATTAAGGTTCCTGAAACACTATAAGGTCATCTGTCTGACAATAACTTAATATATGGAATATGCCATTTGCCAATTAGAAATATCTAAAGTTATAAATACAGTATTCCTTACATACAAGCAACCACTTCCCCTAGGATTTGTTTCCAAGCTGTGTTGTTAGAACTGCTCTTCTCACCCAGATAACCAGCATTAATCTATTGCCCTGGTCTTTAGCCTTATATACCCTTCACCCTAAAACAAAAAATATTGTCTTCTGAATTGGCATACATAAAATTAAGCTGACCAATCTTCTACTCTTGAACTGCAACTACCAACCTGATTTCTGATTTCTCTTACAGAGAAATGTGTAGCTTAAATAGATATCATAATAAGTACTGCAAATATTATCCCTGAAAATTCTGTATTTTACAGGAATCCCTACATCAACATTACTTGTTCTGTGTCAAAAAAGACAATTTTTTTGAAACTCTGTAAGTATAAATTCAATTTGACTGTGTTGTATAACAGAATTCATAATGCTCAAGAAAGAAACAAAATTGTACAATGTAATTTTCAAGATGATATATAATAATCATGGTAACAAATTCTAGAGAAATATTTCTAAAGTTAATAGAAGATATAAATAGTATACAAATTAACATGAAAAAATTATCGTACAGAAAACATTATTCACAACATAACTCTAGAAAAGACTTTTGCATGATTATAAAAATAGTTCTTTAAATCTTTCAATAAGATACTTTAGAAGAGTATTAAAACTTCCTATATAAGGAAAATATAATTCTAAATACTTTTACTTTATATCCATCATGTTCCATACATGATTTGATGGTCATTAGCATTTTTAAAATACTATCAACAAAGAGTTAAAAAATAAAAAATGTATTTCCTAAAAGCACAGCCAAGATCCTAAATATGGGTGTGAACCTTGCATTACAAATTTTTAGGCTCTGGTCCTGTGTTGTTACAAATGTAATACATGTTCATTGGGGAAAATAAATAAATAAATAACCTACCACTACTCCATTGCCCCAAGGCAACACAAACCCATTTACCTAACCAATCTCCTTCCTCTGTCCCAGACTTCTTCCCTGGGGTCCTGAGAAAAGATATATTTAGAAAGTACTATTTATATTTTCTATAAAGAGATCATTTTAAAACTCTGAACAAATCCAAGTTACTAAGATTCAAATGGTAACCAGAATTTTCTAGGACACATTCTTGTTTTTCTATTACTATCAATTATAGAAAGTGGCATTAAATATTACAAACCTGTATATAAATTTGACAGCAATAGCAAGTAAAATTCGTATCTTACCCAATATCTATTGGAGAAGTATCCCTGAGGACTGAAGAATAGCACACTCAAATTTTACTTTTAAAAACTTTGTTTTTAATATTACCTGTCCCAGTCCATGCTGAATGACCATCAGTAAGTGTAATAACAAAACCAGATTCCAGTGTTTTCTCCCAAGATACTTGCAGAAAATGAGCAATATTGGGTTCAGAAGTAAGATGGATGCTGCTTATTTTTCTCTCCATTTCTTAATACCTGTAACAGGAGAATACAATTAATATTTTTAAAAGAAACTGTAACTCAAATAATGATGTTTTTCTGTACTGGCCTCTCAGCTACATAAACACCAAGGAAATAAGAAAATAAGCAGAACAAAAAAGCTGTATAATAGGTTCAACCATTAGATTCAATCATTAAATTCAGTAAATAATGTATTCATTCAGTAAATTCATAGTTTTCTTCAATATTAATTCACAATTTTTACAGAGGAGAAAAACAGAGGCCCATAAATGGAAAGTGATTTCTCCAAGTAATGAAGATAAAAATTATCATCTCCGCTGGGCACGGTGGCTCACACCTGTAATCCCAGCACTTTGGGAGGCCAAGGTGGGCGGATTGCCTGAGGTCAGGAGTTCAAGACCAGTCTAGCCAACATGGTGAAACCCCGTCTCTACTAAAAAAAAAAAGTTATCATCTCAACAATATGCAGAGTAAATTTTACCATTTATTTTCCCCAGATTCAACAGGCTGTTTCTCTACCACAAAAGAAACGGTTGCAAGTACTTGTGAGAATGACCTGGAAGTGATCTCACCACTGAAATATTGCAGTAATTAGAAAGGATAAAATTGACCAAATATCTTAGTCTCTGTCTGGAGACACCGTGTGGAATGAAAAAGTTGAGTAAGCATAATTCAATGGCGGGGGGGGAAATCTCAGAACCCAACAGCTGGCAGTATCCAGTCATGCCTTGTCTAAGACAGAGACGCCCAGGCTCAGTGACTGAAACACCCTATCCACTGAGACAGGGGCACTCTGTAATAGAGATGAGTTGCATCAGATTATCACAGCCTGAGGCCAATAAATATTTTTGCATTTTTTAAGTTTTGTATTTAAGTATTACATATAGACAGAAAAGCACACATACGAAAAGTACAAAAGTACAACTCAATGAATTTTACAATTGAACAAATCCATGTAAGTAGAACCTAGATCAAGAAGCAGAATGTCACTACCCCAAAATTCATTCTCACACTCCCTCCTCTCTAGTCACTGGCCTCTCCAAATAACCACTATCCTATCTTCTAACAGAGATGAGGGCTTTGAATATTTCTGTACTTTATGTAAATATAATCATACAGCATGTTCTATTTTGTGCCTGGCTTCTTTTGCTCAACATTATGTTTGAAAGATTCATCTGCACTATGTGTTACAGTGAAAGATGATTTTCAGGGCAGTATAGTAGTGTATTAAATGAGTACAAGACAGGTTATTTATTCATTCTACTAGTGGTAGGCATCTGGGTACTTTCTAGGTTTTGACTATTACAAATAGTGCTGCCAGAAACACTCTAGCAAATATATATGCATTTCTGTTGAGTATATACCTAAGAGTAAAATTGTTGGATCAGAGGATATGGATATATTCAGTTTTGGTACTACACAGCAAATACTTTTCTAAAAGAGTTGTACCAGTTTACAACTGGTGTATGAGAACTCTGATGACTGCACATTCTTCCAAACATTTTCCATGGTTTTCATGTTACCCAAGTTTTTACTTCATACAATAAAGAAAAAAAGAAGAATTAGGAGTACACAATGTAATACTGGAAGTTAGAGTTAGAAGGGATTCAGATCTAAGATCATCATCATTCATTTGTTAAGTACTTTGCAACTGCACAAGAACTTCATTACTTGAACAAACAGAAATCCACATAATATAAAAATTCTAAAAACCTAACCTCGTCCTTCCCAAAACAATGATTATCTAAACATTTCCCTCTGTCTTTATCTACAGACACCCATGTTTAAATAAATCTTATAAACAGCTTTTTTCATGGTGGCACAGAGTTTTACGCCTAGCATTCTTAGTGACCAAATAATAATCCATTAAGTACTATAATTAATGGAAGTATGTTGACATATATGTATCAGCTCTATCTTTACTGGAACCCTATGAATATAGCAACTAACAGGATCCTCATTGTATGAATCAAAAAACAGAGGCAAAGTTTAATATCCAAGATCACACACTAAGTGGTGGTGCAACAACTCAAATCCACCACCTGCTCTTCTTACCACAGCACTTGGCTTGTCAGTAGGAATGTGGAAGTCTAGTAGATCTGAAGTTAAGAAAAACCAGACTTCTAAAGTTACCAGATAAAGAAACAGGGTTAGACCATGAAAGAGGTATGCTTAGGGAGCTTCTGCCGTGTGACAGGCATTGCCAGATAAGGAGCTGTTGTTTTAAGACTACTCTAAAACAAAACTAAGACTTATTTCCAGTTTCCCATCAAATGATAGTTAACCAAGCTTATATTCTGCAATCATATGAGACATGTGGGAAACAAAATAGCCAGTTCTGATCCTGGATCAAGTTACAAGAAAAAAGTTTCCAACTCTGATCTCCTATACCCTACTGCTGACTTCTGGATATGTCTGCCCAGGATTTGAAAAGTCTACGCCTGTCCCAAAGAAGTCTTTCCACAAATACTCATCCTTGGATTCATTTAAAATTATTTCAAATCTGTCACCCATGAATTCTACCCATTTTTCCTAGTAATACCAGTAGGGGCCATACAGATTAAGTCTAGATCGTCTTACACACAACAGGCCTCTTCTCAAGACTATATGCTTGCAGTGAAAACAGTTCTTATAAGATGATTTCTGATACCCTCACTAGTTTGATTAATCTCCAAAAAATTTACTACAGTTAATCTCTGCCACTCAAAGCATAGTTCACTGAGTCCCAACTGGTACTCTAGTTGTTCTATAA
The DNA here is from genome assembly GCF_037993035.2 of Macaca fascicularis. NCBI lineage: Eukaryota > Metazoa > Chordata > Mammalia > Primates > Cercopithecidae > Macaca > Macaca fascicularis. The sequence goes on along the minus strand of NC_088380.1, from coordinate 87,025,586 downwards.
ACAATTAAAAAATAGACAAAGATTATTACTTCATCCTAAATAGTGCACTTCTATAATTTCAAAGAAATATCATATTCGGTTTTAATTACTGTTTTTAATGATAGTGAGAGTGATGGGGTTGTGTTGAGGGTATTTTGTTGTGTTTTTGGCAGCTACATCATTCTAAAAACTCCTATTTGAGTTTAATATAAACTAAACCTTGTTTAGTTGTTTTTCTACATATGTTATTACTAAGTCATTTTTACTCTATCCTTTGTAATTTTTGTTGATGTTGTCTGATGTGTTTGCTGGGGTTCAATTTTATGTTTTACATTGGCTTGTTAAGGTTACATTGTTATTGAATAGTGATTCTGTTCCTGTGACCCAACACGTTTACTATCTCTCTGACTTTGTCATCTAGAAATCTGATAAACCTCTTCTTCTAAGTATTCAAGTCATGCACATAAAATGTTGAGCAGGACAAGCTCAGGCATAGACCTGTATAGTCTGCCATTAGAAACACCCTCGAGAAGACATCAATCATCAACACTATGTGGGAACACCACTTATATTTCTAAGTCACAAGAATATAAGGAGAATCCTTGGCAAAATCTATCTACTCTACCAGTCTATCAACGCTATCTAAAAGAACAACAACAAAAAAAGAAATTAAAACTGTTAATTAGTGATCCTACTCTTATTTATAGCAATGATAGGTTCTTTTTCTTTTAATCCAAAAGCAATTCTTCTGGCAAATCACTCTAGAATCTTGCCCAGATTGACTTCAAATTTATCAGACTGTAAAATGACACATACTACTTAGTTCAAGCAAATACCTATATTTGTTCTAATACTGTAACACCTGATACTGTAAAATTGATTTTGTGAGTTTCATTAAAAGATGCTTATACTGTAGAAGCTAATAAGCAAAACTAGAGAAATAACATAAAAATTATAAAAATGCAAAAAGAAAACATTATAAAAAGTCAGGATCAGGAACAAAGCACAAACTTCCAACATGAAAATATTACAACTATTATTTAATCACATAGCAAGAATCTCTTACTAGATGATCCTTTTAAAAACCATTATAAAGTAATCCTTGTAGCCCCATCAATTAGGCATGTAAAAATTTTAGGTATATTTAAGTTTGTAGGTTTGACATCATAATCATTGAAAAAAATTATTATTTTTAAATATTCCATTTAGTCAAAATTTTTTCCTACAAAGAGGTCCTTTGCCTAGATGTACTTAATTCTGAAATGCTTTATCCATTTGTGGATATTTTATTTTAGATCAATTAGCCAATACACTTAACATGCAGTAAATTATTCACATGCTCTGTAATCCTTAAATTTGAAAATTACTGGAAAATCTGTGTTACTGTTTTTCTATGCCAATCATTGAAAAACACATATAGTTCAAGGCTTACATAATTCTAATTGGCCCAAAACCCACAATTTTGGGGGTGGGGTACATAGGATGGTACAGAAACAACTAATGGCATAGCATTTTTTGCCTGTACAGTATTTCCATACAAACATACACAGATGCACACATACTTATGCAGATCATTTTTTCTTAAACTTACCTTAAGAACCATGGTTATTGTTACTATTAATATAATTTTTTGAAAGGAAAATACAGCACTTACAATTACTGTGAAATAGCAATTAGTTTCATTGCTTTTTTTAAAACCATATTTGAACCAAGTGACAAATTTCTAATTATAGAGAAAATTTAGTTTAAAATTCAATATTCCAGATACCTGTCAGTAACTCCTACTTTCACAATAATATAAAGGGCTTTAATCTCAATGATGTTAAAAAGACATCTGGGGATCAATTTTAAGAACATCTTTGAATTATTCATGTTTCAAATATTTTCCAATTTTCTAATTCTAGGTATTCATAACAAAAATGATATGATTTTATTTTAAAGATTCTATTATTTAGTAAACTCATATTTGAAACTTTGGAGACTACCTGTGAACCATATTTAAGCAATTAACATATTAATAACCCATAAGTCACAACACAGTATCCTAAAAGTATCCTGTGCCTCAGCCATCTCAGAAATGTTCTTTATATCAAATAAGTCTTAATTTCCTAATACCATACTATTTGAATGAGGTTTGAAAGCACTTCATTCTTTTACTTACTGAGATCACCCTCTTACAAAATATCAAGTACAAAACATCTAATAAGAATCACCCATGGAAACAGAAAAAAAGATGACTTGGAATGTCTTTTAAGATTCAATAAGAGGAAATGAACGATCCCTTTGCTTTCACCAGCCCTGTAAACAGGAATAGTGAGCCATAGTTTTTTGCCCCAGGACTACTTGAAGAAAGGGGGTGGAATACTCTTCAGAGGGACTGATTGATTAGGGCTATAAGAAAGCCTGTGTTTTGTTTTCTAAGGGCACTAAAGGTCACATTAGTATCAGCACCTCTCCCAGGCAGAGCCAAGGATCTAAGACAAGCCTGCAGGTGGAAACAGTTGGGTCCCACCCCAATTTGTACATCAGTAGCTTTATTGAGAGTTCAGAACAGTTGAGAATTGAGAAGCTTATCTTTAGTACTTTGTGTCTTTGATACTTGGCCTCTCTCTTAGAAGAGAAATAAGTTGTTGGCTGGTATGCAGTTGATGTGATCTAAGGTCTGAACAAATACCATTCACAGTTGCTTCTGAATAAACAAGACACTTTTTAAATTAGTTTACAAAGAATTTTGTATGCCCTTTTGGATGCTGATAAGGAGCAGTGCAAAAGCCAACTCTCTCTCTTAGGTCAGCTCAAGTTAGTTACAACACTATATCATTGATAACACCATTTTGAACTTGGGCTTCTTTTATTTTCCTTTATAGTAAATTATGACTTCTTTTTAAGCTGCTTGGGCTGCAGGTGTTCAAACTTCTGCAGCTCTGCCAAAGAGTTGCACTTACAGATCAGAAAGTGCTAAATGCATGTTTCTAATGAAGCAATTAACTTAAGTGCCCCCTTGTTGAAAAAAGTAGGCTGATACCTAAAGTGAGTTCAGAATAAAGATTAGCACACAGCATATGCTGTTAATAGTCTGTAATTAGATTCCTGGTTATATTATTTTGTTTGACCTTATTATTTTTATTCTTAAAAGAGAAAATTTAAATTGCAAACAAAAGTGTGGTCACAGATTGTTTTAAAGTCTTATCACATTATAAAAATTCAAAGACAGGAACATATATAATTGCTAGAAAAAAGGAAAGAAAGGTTTATGCAACTACTACTAGGTTATTCACTTCTGAGACAATCACACAATTAAAACTAAGTGCAAACAAAAGGATTATTTCTTGTTTAGTATGTTTTAAAAGCACCGACTATTTGCATTTTACCTTTTTATCAGAATTCCCACTCCCCACATTAAAGGTTTTTTTACTGAATAATTTATTGCTAGCATTTTCATTATTAACAGCCTGCCAACTTGCTGGTTAGTGCTACCAAAGGGTAAATTAAGATTTTTTTTTTTAAAAAATTACCACAACGTCAATTTGCCTTTAAATTTCCAAAGCAATTAAAACAAAAATATTCAGCAACACTTCTATATAAAAAGTGCTTTCCTAAAATAATATTTTCAAGTTAGACTTTTTTCTAAACATTAAGTGTAAAGAATTCACAGGATTACTAAATACCCTTCTAATCATGTGAGAATTAACTCCATTTTAGTAATTTTGAAAGTAAGGTATTACCAGGTAATACCAGGAAATACATATCCTGGTATTTTCCTAATTTTCAAACAAAGTCCCAAGACCTAGAAAATCTCTCAATTCCAGGCAAACCACGATGTTTGGTCACCATAAGGTAGTAAAATACAGTTACAACTGCTAACATAATCTTATTCAAAAACTTGTAATATACAGCTGATGTACAAGGGAGACATTAAATTAATCTGATGCTTTAGGAATACAGCATTAGTACTATAAAATAAGTCTAAAAAATAAGGCCTCTTGGTTGAGGTCACAGTCCTTCCTTAATTACCTCTCATGACTGTGGAATGCCAGTTGCTGCCATTCCAAATATCATATTACTTCTCATTTCCTCTGCTTATCTTTTACAAACACCATTAATAATCATTAGTTTCAGTGCTAAATATAAATTTCACTTCCTCTCCTTTCCTACTCTAACCCTATAAAGTGGGTATTAAAAAGCAATAAAATGACCTAATGCATGAACAAATTTCCCACATACTATTTAATACCTAGCTCCAAGGTGCCCTTAAAATTGGACCCTAAGTTCCAAGACTATAATTTCCTTCATATTATTAACAGCCACTTTTGATTACAAATAAACTTGGCAGAAAGGATGAGAGTACACTTATCATTTTGGAAACTTTCTAGACTGTCACAAGAACACTTTAGTTCTAATTGCAGTTTCATGTGAGAATGACACTTAACAGAACTGAAGAGATAAGATAGTACCTGAAACAGCATTAACTAAGCAGCAGTCTTTTTTCAACAAGAACTTAGTAATTATGATTTCTTAAGCCTCAAAATTTTTGACACCTCTCATATTTCAATTCCAAAAGAGTGAGGGTGTTCCTATGAAACATCACCAATTAAGCTTATATACAGTTTTCTACTTAAAAAAAAAAAAAAAAGGGTGTTTTCGGAACTGAAATGTAACTAAAAGCACTTGTATGAAAAAGGAATAAGACTTATAAACAATGTACTTTTCCCCCCACTCACAAACCCATCATTTACTTAAAACTGTACCCATTTATCTGCCTATTTCTTAATGACAAACAAGAGAACAAGTGATAGGATTGAGGAACTTAGTCTGAGGAAAAAACAAAACAAAACCTATAACATATCCTCAAATTCAGCAATATAAAACTAGGAACTATATAAAATTACCAACATTTCACAATTTTTAACCTATAAAAATGACAATTTCATACAGTTCAAATGATAGTAACAGTTATAAATAGCACATAAGGACTTACATTCCTACTTGGATGAGTAACTACATATTTATTTCCCACGCTTCAATTTCTCAGTCTAAGTCATTTTGACCACATCTCTGAATACATTTTGTACAACTCCAGCAAGAAGAAGGTCCAAAGTATAAGCAAGACTCTATTCTGAGGTCCCTTGGGTTATATATTCTCAAAGTAGACTGAAATTTATACCTAAAATTTAAATCAACCTCTATTCTCTCTTGTTAGGGTACAAGTTCTAATACTTCCAGAAGCCATGAAGATCAGGAGTGAGGACATATGCATCCATTGTATGATGAGTGGGACTGTGGGACACTAGAAACTACAAGTACCATATAAAGATGGTAGCCATTACTCACTGCAAAGCAGGTTGTTATCAATGGTAAGTACCGGTCCTTAGTGTTCTGTCATTCAGATTATTCAAGAAACTAACAAATTCCTATTTTTATGTAGAAGTCAACTGGCTTTTAAATGTTGCCTCATATGTTTTTCAAAACACTGAGTATAAAGTTTCCAAAATTATATGTGTACGCCTACAATAAGAATTCTGCACCCATCCACAAACAAAAATCTTGTTGTAGGAGTCCTGGGATTCAGGTAGGAGGCTGTAAAACCCCAGCAGAGCCCGAGACTTAGGAAAGTCATTTTGAGGGTACAAACTTGCACCTAGACACACAGATTGGGCTCCTGGGTTCAAACCCAGAAACAATCCTGTTCGCCAAATGGCTTGGCTTCAGCCCCCCTTTGGCTTTTGCAACTAAAACCATCTGCCAAGGGGTCCTGGAGGAATTACATACCCAAGTGCACCACAAAGGCTGGTCAGCCCACCAACATCAGTCTTGGCAGTGGACCCAAAAGTTACCCTATAATTCAGCTCCAGCCCCCCCATCTGTGGTCCCCACTTATTACTGCTCACACAAAAACCCAGAAAAACACTTACCCATCTGAGCCACTGGGACAGGATTGCTACCCTCTATCCCACAGCAGACCCCAAGGGGGACCTTTCTTGGCTACAGCACTTCTCTCCTACAGCCCTGGAAGTATCCTGCCCATGTAGAGAACTGCTGGGAGACTCACATATCTGAGTCACCACGGCAGGCTTACCAGCCTCCATCCCACAGTAGATCCTGACAGGGCTGTCTCAGCTCCAACCCCTCTCTGCCACAGCGAGGAAACGATCCCACCTATGCAAAGAACTTCTGGGATTTGTGTAAGTCTTAGCCACTGGGACAGGTGTGTCTGCCTGTATCCCACAGCAGATCCTGGAACAGCTTAGTCTCAGCTCCAATCCTCTTGCTGGGGACTATCTTGCCTGGACAGGGAACTGCTGAAAGAAGCATCCATCCATCTTAGTAATACCAGAACAGGCTTACCAGCCCCTGTCCCACAGCAGATTGTGAACAGGTCCAGTTTAGCTCTAGCCCCTCTCACTGCAATTTGAGAACTATCCTAAAAGTACAAAGATCTGCTAGGAGATTCATGATCTGTGCACTGGGACAGACTTGTTAGCCTCCAATCCACAGCAGATCCTGAAGGGCCTCTGCTTAGCTACAGCCTCTCTCTGCTGCAGTCCAGGAGTAATCCTGCCTACACAGAGAACTACTAGAAGACTAGCCAGTCTGAGCAACTGGGACAAGCTTGCCAGCCTCCACCCCACAACAGATCCTCAGCAGATTTTGAAAACAAGCAGGCACTTGTTCTGACACAGGAGGGAGTTTAACCACAGTGGTCCCTAGCCTCAAAGCCTACTTTCCTACCCCACTGAGCATTTCTAATAAGCATTTCTATTGAGCATAAAAATTGGTCCATCCATCCCAATCCACTTAACCTCAAGGACCCTCCTGCAACCCTGTCCAACTGCTGAACTCAAATAAAGGAATACACCCTGTGGCCAAGGCTGATCAGAGGAAATTTCTGTGCCCATTCAGCAGCTCAGACTAATTGCAGAGCTCAGACAGTGGTCCTGTCAGATAAGAGAACCTATGTAGCTACCCCAAAAAAAATTCAGAGCAAAGGTAGCAGGCCAGCTTTCTAGAGGACTGAAAAGCAAGTTGTATCTGCTAAGGGTTATTACTAGCTGGCCCCTCCAGAAGTATAGGCTAGAATAAATAGTAAAGTTCTATCCCTGCCAATGAACACCTGTAAAAGCTGGAAAAAGTGGTTGTCTCCACAAATGTGCAAACACCAATACAAGGATACGGGATTACAAAGACTCAGGAAATCATGACACCTCCAAAAGAAACGAATAAAGCTCCAATAATGAATCTCAAAGAAAATGGAATCCATAAAATGGTGTAAAAAAAAAAAAAGAATTCAGAATAATCCTTATTAAAAAGTTAAATGGGCCGTGCATGGTGGCTCACACCTCTAGTTCCAGCAACTCAGGAGGCTGAGGCAGGAGGATCCCTTGTGCCCAGGAATTCAAGGCTATGGTGAACTATGATTTTGTCCCTGCACTCCAGTGTCCAGCCTGGGAGATAGAGTGAAACCTTGACTCTTTTGAGAAGGAAAAAAAAAAGTTAACTACAAAAATATACAAACAGAAAATTAAATTTTGAAAACAATACATGAACAAAACGAAAAGTCTCACAAAGAAATATAAACAATTAAAAAATGGAAATCCAGGAGATAAAGAATACAATGACTAAACGGAAAAATGAAATAGGAAGCTTGAACAGCTGCCTTGAGGAAGCTGAAGAATCAGTGAGCTTGAAGATGGACATTTGAAATTAGTCAGAGGAGAAAATAAAAAAAGAAAAGAAAGAAGAGAAAAGGAAAGAAGAGGGGAGGGGAGGGGAGGAGGAGAAGGCAGGAGGGGAACCTATGGGGATTATGGAGCACCATCAAGAGACCTAACCTATACATAACAGGAATTAAGAAGAAAAAAAAAAAAAGTGGGAAGATGCATATGAAAGAAATAACTAATGAAAAGTTCCCTAATCAGAAGAAGGAAGCCATCATCCAGGTACATGAAGAAAGGAGATCTCCAACCAAATTCAAACCAAAGAGGAGTTGACCATAACATGTAATTATAAAACTATCAAAAATTAAAAAGAAAGAAAAAATTCTGAAAACAGCAAAAGATAATAAAGAAATCACACACAAAGGGGTCCCAATAAAACTAACAGTAAACTTCTTAGCAGAAACCCCAGACCAGGAGAGAGTGGGCTGATACATTCAAACTGCTCAGAGGGAGCATAAAAAAAATGCTGCCAACCAATAATACTTTACCCAGCAAAGGTGTCTTTCAAAAATAAGAAGGAAATAAAAAATTTCCCAGACAAGCAAAATTTTACAACATCCCATAAATTTTGGCATACCATGTTTTCATTTTTGTTTGTCTAAAGATATTTTTAAATTTTCCTCTTAACTTCTCAACTGACCTATTGGTTGTTCAGAAGCATGTTGCTGATTTCAGCATACTTCTGAATTTTCTGAAATTCTTCCTGTAATTGATTTCTAGTTTCATAGAATTGTGGTCAGAAAAGGTACATGATATGATTTCAGTCTTCCTAAACTTGCTATGATGTGCTTTGTGAACTAACCTATAATCTATCCCGGAAATGATCTGTGTACATTTAAGAAGATTGTGTATCCTGTTGGTGTTAAGATGGACTACTCTGTATATGTCTGTTAAGGTTCATTTCATTTAAAGTGCTGCTTAAGTCTAATGCTGCCTTATTAATTTTCTGACTACATTATCTGTCCATTATTGAAAGTGGTGCACTGAAGTTCTCTACTGTTACTGTATTATAGTCTATCTCTGTATACTCTTTAATGTTTGCTTTATATATTTAGGTGCTCCATTGTTGGGTACATATGTATTCATAATTGTTATAGCCTCTTGGCAAACTGACTACTTTACCATTATATAATGCCTTCATTTTATTCTTTTTACAGCTTTTGACTTAAAGTCTATTTTTTTCTGCTGTAAGTATTGCTACTCCTGCTGATTTTTCGTTTCCATTTATGTAGAATATCTTTTTCCATTTCATCACTTTCAGTCTATGTACATCCTCAAAAGTGAAGTGAATTCCTTGTAGGTAGCATGTAGTTGGGTCTTGTGTGTGTGTGTGTGTGTGTGTGTGTCTGTGTGTGTGTGTGTGTGTCTGTGTGTCCATTCATTTACTCCTTGTCTTTTATAGGAGAATATAACCCATTTACACTCAGTATAATTACTGATAGGTAAAGAAAGGACTAACTTTCTTGCCATTTTGTTAATTATTTTCTGTTGTTAGGTTTTTTTTTTTTCTTAAAGATAGTTTGTTTCCTTCTTCATCTCTTGCAATTTTCTTTTGTGGTTTGATAGCTTCCTGTAGCGGTATGTCTTGAATCTTTTGAATTTCATTTTATTTTCTGTGCATCTCGTATAGACTTTTACCTTTTGGCTACCATGAGGCTTACAAAGAATATCTTACACTTCTGTCTATTTTAACCTGATAGCAGCTTAACATTGATTAAATACAACTCAACACTTTTACCCAGCCATTTTATGTTTCTGAAGTCTAAATTACATCATATTATAAAATATATCCCTTGAAAGTTTATTGTAGCTGTGGTTGCAATTAATAATTTTGTCCTTTAACCCTTGTACTAAGGATAAAATTACACTACACACCACCATTACAGTCCTAAAATATTCTGAATATTGATCAGTATTACTTATACCCTTAGGTTCTGTGCTTTTATAACTTTATTGTTATTAATTATCAGCCCTTATTTTGACATAAAAAACTCCCTTTAGCAATTCCTGTAAGGTAGGCCTAGTGATGATGAACATCCTTAATTTATGAAATGCACAGTTCTAAGAAAAAAAATTTATGGCAATAAATAGCCACATCAAAAAAGAAGACATGTTGCAAATAAACAATGTTACATCTAAAGAAAATAAACAAAGAAAAGCAAACTAAGCTCACAGTTCACAGAAAAAAAAGAGATAATAAAAAGATCACAGCGGAAACAAATGAAATAGAAACTAGAAAATACAAAATAGCAACAAAACTAAGTTTTTCTAAATAAAAATAAAATTAACAAATCTTTAGCTAGACTAACCAAAAGAAGAAGATAAAAGACTCAAATAAAATCAGAAATAAAAGAGAAGACATTTCAACTGACATCACAGAAACACAAAGGATCATAAAAGGTTATTATAAACAATTATATAGCAAAAAAATGAATACTTTGAGGAAATGAACAAATTCCTAGATACATACAACCTACAAGACTGAATCATGAAGAAATGGAAATTCTGAACTGACCAATAACGAGAGGAGTTTCTAGTCGTAATAAAGTCTTCCACCAACAAAAAACCCAAAACCTGATAGCTTCACTGCTGACTTCTACAAACATTTCAAGAACTAATACCAATTCTCTACAAACTATTCAAAAAAAATCAAAGAGGACAGAATACTTCCAAACTCTTTTTATGAGGCTAGTATTACTCTAATCCCAAAGCCAGAAAAGAACATCCCAAGAAAATATAACTACAGGTCAATATCCTTGAAGATTACAGATTTAAAAAATCCTCAACAAAATATTAGCAAACCAAATTCTACAACACCTTACAAGGATCTTTCACAATAATCAGTGGGATTTATTTGTGGTATGCAAAGATGGTTCAAATATGCAAATCAATAAATGTGATACACTACATTAACAGAACGAAACACAAAAATCATATGATCATCTCACAAAATGCAGAAAAAGCATTTGAAAAATAATTTAATGTCCTTTTATTAAAAAAAAAAAAAAACCTCAACAAATTAGGTACAGAAGAAATGTACCTCAACACAAGAAGGGCCATATGTGACACACACACAGATAACATCATACTCAAAGGGAAAAAACTGAAAGCTTTTCCTCTGAGATATAGAGCAATCCTACTTACAGTAGCTACAAAAAAATACTTAGGAATATATTAATCGAGGTGAAATACCTGGACACTTACAACTATAAAACATTAAAGAAAGAAATGGAAGAAAACACAAACAAATAGAAAGATATCCCATGTTCATTGACTGGAAGAATATTGTTAAAATATCCATACTACCTAAAGTGATTTAAGATTCAATGCAATCTGTATCAAAATTCCAACATTATTTCTCATAGATGTAGAAAAAAAGAATCCTAAAATTTATATGGAAATACACACACACACACACACACACACACACACACACACACACACCCCCCCAAATAACCAAGGCAATCATAAGCAAAAAGAACAAAGTGTTCAAACTATACTACAAAGGAGTAGTAATTAAAACAGCATAGTAGTGTTTTATTTTTATAAACAGAAACATTTTATGCCTATTTGTAAATAGGCATACAAAACAGACACATTGACCAATGGAACAGAATAGAGAGTCCAGAGAACAACTCATACATCTATAGTCAATCGATTCTTGACAGAGGTAAAAAGAATATTTAATGGGAAAAGGACAATCTCATCAATAAATGATGTAGGGAAAACTGGATAGCCATATGAAATTGGACCCCTATCTCATACCACATACAAGTATCAACTCGAAATGGATTAAAGATTTAAACATAAGACCTGAAACTATAAAACTACAAGCAGAAAACAGGGTGGAATTTATACAGCACTGGTCTGGGCAACGATTTTTTTGTTGTTTTTTTTTCAGATTTGACATTAAAAGCGTAGGAAACAAAAGCAAAGACAGACAAATGAGATTACATCAAACTCGAAAGCTTCTGCACATCAAATGAAACAATTAGCAGAGTGAAGGGACAACCTACAGAATGAAGAAAATATCTGTAGTACATACATTTGATAAGGGGCTAATATCCAAAATATAAGAGGAAATCAAACAGCTCTATAGAAACAAAACAGATAATCCAATAAAAACGTGAGAGATTGACCTGAATAGATATTTCTCCAAAGAATACATCTGAATAACTGACAAATAATTGAAAAAATGCTCATCATCACTAATCATTAGGGAGATAGAAATTAAAATCACAATTAGATATCACCTCCTATCTGTGAGAATGGCCATTATCAACAAAAACAACAAACATTTGCAAGGAGGTGGAAAAAAGGGAACTTTTGTACCCTGTTGGTAGGAATATAAATCAGCATAACCATTATGGAAACAGTATGGAGGATTCTCAAAGAACTAAAAATAGAATTACCATATGATGCTGGGAGCAGTGGCTCACGCCTGTAATCCCAGCACTTTGGGAGGCCGAGGTGGGCGGGTCACGAGGTCAGGAGATCGAGACCATCCTGGCTAACATGGTGAAACCCCGTCTCTACTAAAAACACAAAAAATTAGTTGGGCCTGGTGGCGGGCGCCTGTAATCCCAGCTACTCGGGAGGCTGAGGCAGGAGAATGGCATGAACCAGGAAGGTGGAGCTTGCAGTGAGCGGAGATCGTGTCATTGCACTTCAGCCTGGTTGACAGAGCGAGACTCTGTCTCAAAAAAAAAAAAAAAAGAATTACCATATGATTCAGCAATCCCACTTCTGAGTATTTACCTGAAAGTTTTAAAATCAGAATGTGGAAAAGACATCTGTATTCTCATATTCACTGCAGCACTAGACAATAGTCAAGTTATGGAATAAACCTAAATGTCTATCAGAGCATAAATGAATACCAAAAAATTCATATACACACAATGGAACACTAGTCAGACTTTAAAAAATAAAAATAACTTTGTAATTTGTGACATCACAGATGGAATTGGAGGATATTACCCTAAATGAAATAAGGCACAGAAAGACAAATGCCACAGTTCTCACTTAAATGTACAACCTAAATTAATTGAACTCACAGAAGCAGAGAGTAGAATGGTGGTTACCAGAGGTTGGGTGGTAGAGAGGATGGGCAGTTGATAAGGTTTGGCTGTGTCCCCGCCCAAATCTCATCTCGAATTGTAATCACCAGATGTTGCAGGACCTGGTGGGAGGTGATTGGATCACAGGGACAATTTCCCCCATGCTGTTCTCGTAAGAGTGGAGTGAGTTATCACAAGAGCTGATGGTTTTAAAAGTGTTTGGCAGTTCCCATTTCACTCTTCTCTCTCACCTGCCACCATGTAAGATGTGCCTGCTTTTCCTTCTGCCATGATTGTAAGTTTCCTGAGGCCTCCACAGCCATGCAGAACTGTGGGTCAATTAAACCTCTTTTCCTTATAATGTACCTAGTCTTAGACAGTTCCTCATAGCAGTGTGAAAACGGGCTAATACAATAGTCAAAACAGTATAAAGCCTCAGTTATATATGAGAAATAAATCTGACTTTTTTATTTTAGATCAATTGTACAGCATGCTGAACAGAGCTAACAATTGAGTACTGTACATTTCAATGTTGCCATGAATAAACAATGTTAAATACTTGAAGGGATAGATATGTTAATTAGCTTAATTTAATCATTCTGCATTGTATTCAAAATTACAGTATCACTTTGAACCCCATAAGTATAAACAACCATAACCTATTATGTAAATAAATAAAATTTAACAAACAAAAAATACTGTGTGTATGTGATAAGAAATATGTTTGAACTTTGTCTCCTGCTCCTTGCACAGAGTTGGCAAAATCCTTGAAATTTCCTGAGTGATAGGAATGTTTTTGTTACTCATAAGGAACTGCTTTCAATTACACCTGAGTTTATAATAACGAAGTGACTTAGAGTGGGGCCTCTAGATAGCCTCAGGATGGAGCTGGTCACCAGAAACATCAAGTGATTACTAGGCTGGGATTTTCAGACCCTCCTCCCAACCCTCCATTCCTCCCATGCACCCAGACCAGGAGATTGAGCTCTATAAAAATTTGAATTGGGAGGTGTATAAGTCCATTTTCACACTGCTGATAAAGACATACCTGAGACTCAGTAATTTACACAGGAAAAACAGTTTAATGGACTTATAGTTCCATTTGGCTGAGGAGGCCTCATAATCATGGCAGAAGGCACGGAGAAGCAATTCATGTCTTACACAGATGGCAGCAGGCAATGAGACAGAGCTTGTGCAGGGAGCCCTCCCCCCACCTTACGAAACCATCAGATCTCGTGAGACTTATTCACCATCACGAGAAAAGCATGGAAAAGACCTGCCCCCATGATTCAATTACCTCACACTGGGTCTTTCCCACAACATGTGGGAATTCAAGATCAGATTTAGGTGGGGAAATAGCCAAAACATATCTGGAGGTTTAGGAAGGAGGATCACTTAAGCCCAGGACTTTGAGGTTACAGTGAGCTATGACTGTGCTGCCTGCATTCCAACCTGGGTGACAGAGTGAAACCCTGTCTCAAAAAAACAAAACTCTTGAACAAGGAGATGTGAACAGCTTCCTGTTTGGTGAACACATCATGGTGCTGAAAGGTGGCATGCCCACAGAAGGGCATTGAAGGCCTGTTCCCCTGCCCCCATACCTTTCCCTATGTGTCATCTATCATTTGGGTGTTCCTAAGTTCTATCTTTTGTACTAAACCAGTAAAGGTAAATAAAATATTTTTCAGACTTCTGTGAGCCATTATAGCAAATTATCAAATCTGAAGCGTGGTATCATGGGAAACCTGTTTATAACTGGTTGGTCAAAAGTATAGGTGACTCAGGACTTGTGACTGGCACCTGAAGTGGGGGCAATTTTGTGGGACTGAGCCCAGAACCTGTGAGATCTGACACTAACCCTAGATAGTGTTTGAATTGGACTGAGTTGTTGAATATCCACTTGGCGTCAGAGAATTGGAGTTATGATTGGCCTCCAAGGATCCCAAGTCAGTTATCTTATTCCCCCAATGGGGGAAAAAGAGGGTTTAATATAGGAACGATATTGGGATAATCATGCTCAGCAGATTCTCTGCCAGTTCTTCTCCTGATGGAAAGGGCCTGGAGCTGAATTATATACACTGAATCACTCAGCAGAAAGCTCAGCTAATGGCTGTTTGAAATTGAACTTTGATAGTTTCAAAATTCTAGTACCATTCTGTTAGATTCCCAAGTGCTGGCCTCTCCAACATTTGAATGAAGCAAGCAACAAAATTAATCCAGATTAGAAGTCACTTGTTATCAAGGTATCACAATTTAGGAGGCTATGCTTCTACAAGGGTAGTGTCTGATAGCACCTAGTTAACTGCAAAATTGGCACTATCTCCAGCAGGCAGCAGTGAAACAAGGCCACACAGCTAAAAGGGTATCTTTAAATTACCTTATTGATCAGAAAGATTAATCAATTGGTGGCCTCTTTATGGCTACCACTTAATATCAATTTTGAAACGAAATACTAAAAAAGATTGTCAGAATTCTTCAAAGGATTCTGAAATAGCACTAAATCAAACATCTTCCTGCCTATAAAGTACAATGAAGTGAAAATGAAGTCAAATTATTAATAATCTTCAAACTTCAGAACAATCAAGAATGATTATCTTATTAGAAATAAGTTGGAAATGCTACATGCATCAACAATCTTCAAACTACAGAACTACCACGAAAAATTTTCTCATTAGGGAGAAGTTGGGAATGTTATATGTCTTACAAAAAAATATTATTTTTAATCAAACACTTCCCCAAAAGAATTAGTGAAATGTTTATTAACAAATGAAGCCACACTACTTTGTGCAAGTGAAGCAATTTTGCATTGCAAAATTTAAAATGCTGATCTGAAAAGTTATTCAAAGTTAAGTTAGTTTCAGAGTCACTTAATATGTTTTAAAAATTCCCATTAAGTTGAAATAATGAACTGAAATCAATCTGCAGAATGTCAGCTGTAAAAATTCCACTCCATCTACCAATCATTCATTAAGGAAGCAGTATGTGCAAACTTTGTGTTCAATAAGAACTCCAGCAGATCAAGAAAAAAAAAAAATGATACTTTCTCTCCAGAAATTTTCATCCACTTCGGAGAACATGACACTACAGAGCTCAATATAAATTATAATTAAACTTGTTAGTTATTTTAAAAAAGTAAATACATACAAGATAGTATATAATTTTGCTACAGCAGAGTTAAAGTAGTAATAAAATAATGACAAGATACGTCAAATACCTGCTAAATGACATATAAAGGTGCTATATTTTCTAAGGTAAAAAAATTACAGGATCAATATACACAAAAATAAGAGGTATAAGAGAAGGTTTGCCTGAGGAATCCAATGTTCAGAAAATGAAATGTCAACAATCAACTAGTAGATTCACCAGTAGCAATGACGATACAATTCCAATGCCTTGAAAATTATCTTTCCTTTACAATTGAAATGCGTATTATTAAATTCAATTCTGCCTGCATAAATATTCCACTTTGGCCAAGGTACAAGAATGCCCAATGAAACATCAGAAATACAAAATATCCAGACAAATGAGGTACACGCTTTTCATTTTAACAAGGCATGTAGCTCCAAACCAAGTGAAGAGACATAGACCAAAATAAATTACTAAATTATTAAATTTTCAAAGGTAAGATTGTATTAATTTTTTCATGTATTTTAGTATGACATCTTGCTTGCTGAAACAATGAACACGCTATGACCTGGAAAAAAAAAATTTTTTTTTTTGACACAGAGTCTCACTCTGTCACCCAGACTGGAGTACAGTGGCACCATCTCGGCTCACTGCAACCTCCACCTCTCAGGCTCAAGTAATTCTCCTGCATCAGCCTCCCGAGCAGCTGGGATTACAGGTATACACCACCACGTCTGGCTAATTTTTGTATTTTTAGTAGAGATAGAGTTTCACTATGTTGGCCAGGCTAGTCTTGAACTCCTGACCTCAAATAATCTACCCGCCTCGGCCTCCCAAAGTGCTGGGATTACAAGTGTAAGCCACTGTGCACGGCCAACCAGGACAAATTTTATAGAGCTGTTGTTATTTAGAAATGCTTTTTTTTTTTTTTTTTTGGAGACAGGGTCTTACCCTGCCACCCAGGCTGGAGTGCAGTGGCGCAATCTCGGCTCGCTGCAACCTCTGCCTCCCAGGTTCAAGCGATTCTCATGCCTCAGCCTCCCAAGTAGCTGGGATTACAGGCGGGCACCACCACTCCTGGCTAATTTTTGTATGTTTGGTAGAGATGAGGTTTCGCCATGTTGGCCAGGCTGGACTTGAACTTCTGACCTCAGGTGATCCACCTGCCTTGGCCTACCAAAGACCTGGGATTACAGGTGTGAGCCACCACACCTGGCCTAGAAATGCCTGATTTTTTAATTAAACCTTGTTTAGAGGTTATATAAAACAGAGATATCTATTTAGCTCGTGGCCAAAAAAATTCAACCAAGTTAGAACATTCCAGAATATAAAGATCATGTTTAGGCAGTTAGGTAAGAACATTTGGTTCAGGTATGTCTGATTTAATATCTAAGGGATTTCTTTGACTCAGGACAAAATGAGGAAGAGAGAGCATCAGCCAATGTCTTAGAAAACTGTTTTTTTTTTAAAAAAAAAAAAAAAACCACCACCAGATAAAAACTGAGAAATTAAATTAAGGGACATACACAGTTGATCGCTGAACAGCTGAAGGTTTGTTCTGTGTGGGTCCACTTACACACAAAAGTTTTTCAATAAAAGTTATACCAAGTGTGTTTGCCTCTCCTGCCTCCTCTTCTACCTCCTCTACCTTTGCCACCTCTGCCACCCCAGAGACAGCGAGATCTATCCTTCTCTTCCTCCTCCTCCCCAGGCAGCTCAACATGAAGAAAAGAATGAAGACCTTCATGATGACTGACTTCCACTTAATGAATAGTAAATATATTTTCCCTTCATTATGATTTTCTTAGTAATATTTACTTTTTTCTACCTCACTTTATTGTAAGAACAGAGTACATAATGCATATAACACAAAAAATATATAACAGTTGATCAACTATTTATGTTATTGATGAGGTTTCTGGCCAACAATAAACCATTAGTAGTTAAGTTTTGAGGGAGCCAAAAGTCATACATGGATTTTCAACTGCTTGAGAGGTTGACGTTGCTAACCCCTGTATTGTTCAAGGGTCAACTCTATAGCTAATTACAATGTATGCTACTATATGGACTTAATAAATCATTCACTTCTTCTAAGAACTCATACAATATTATGAAGTGGTTAAATGATTAGATTACTATTTAAAAGTCACCTATCGCTACCATTAGAAAGGAGATGCCATGAGAAAACAAGTCCTGATACCCATGTTTTATGTTCTTAAGATTGTTTCAGGACTCTCGTTCAAAGAATTGCTAAGCTTAAACTTCTTCTAGAAGTCTGCAAAAGAATGTAAGATTGTGTGGTTCTAATGACTTGATATAAAAGTTCAAATGTCTAGTTTACATCAAAAAGCTCTTTGTTAAAATATAGTAATATTCAGATGGGAATTAACAGTGGTGATTTATGATATGATTTTGTACTGAGACATGTTTGTCAGATAACGATACCAAGGTCAATTTTCCTTATCACATTTAAAGTGCAAAAACTTCTATTTTCTATGTTGCCATTTAAGAAGTTCTCAGAGTATAAACTTTTGTCTCCCCAAATCAATATCTAAGTCATGATGAGCCAATTTCTCCTTAAGAACAAAGTTGAAAATGAAGGGTTGGTTCCTAAACACAACACTAGGCAAGTTTTTAAAATTCAATTTATAGATGAGTATCATAGCACAGCTAATTTACAAATTTATAAATAGCAACGATACTGTCATTTTTATGTTAAACCTATACATGGAACCCTATTAGTATACTATATCATACAAGCATCTACCGAAAAATTACCAAAAAAAATCACAAACTTTTAACTTTAACTTTTTAAGTGCCTCGAAGTTTAGACAGATGTAATTTTATTTTCCCTGAGCAGCTGTTCATTTGGACATATTCCGTATTTATTGATATACTGTGTCCAATGCTAGGGTCACATTTCTTAAACAGGAACTTGGCAACTTCCAAATTCTATGGTAAATATTGACATGTCTCAGCATGTCAATATTTATACTGTCAAGACTGACAAATTTCAACAATGGCTGCATCTTATTTCTTAGCAGCCATATGCTTCTGTTCCAATTGAGCAAGTTCCTTCTTTATCTCATAAAATTCTCATTCACTGCTCAGGTAAAATTACAAGTTAATGGCATCCTCTCACACAAGGCCAGATTGAACTCTTTGCTTACTTCAACATTTTAGTCACTTCTGTAGGATTAGCAAAGCTATGGAAATGAACACAAATTCAGGATACAATGTCCTCCAGGTAATATTTGTTTTTGATTACTTAATCTCAGCATAATTATCATTTGCAACCTCATTACTAATGTGGAAGCCTTTTCAGAATCTATACAGGTAATCTATTTCCTTTTTAGTTAGTCTTAAGGGCTAGGTAAAGATAAAACTGGTTTAGTTTATAGGCTGCGACAACAATGATCAATATTCAGACGGCAGTTTGAATTCAGAATGCCAATTATAAAGAGTAGTTGGGAAGTCTAGCTCATTATCTAGCATTAAACAAACAGTATTTTAAATGCAAAATTAGTTTACTTAATTTTGTGCTACGTGTCAGAGATACTGTTAACAAACTAATCATAATTAAATCAATCTTAAGAGCAAATTTCTGTATTGCTGAAAGAAAATCTTTGCAACATCTTTAAACACTCTGGGATTTCCCAGTGGTACACAAGCAAAAGTTTAATGTAATACGAAGTTATTGGTAGTAATGGCATCTAGTAAAAACATAAATGCCTCATGAACAGTTTGGAATTTTGGCATGTATTTCTTCTTACTGGCAACACAAACCTCAAGAACGTTTTTCTCTCCAAAAGTGCCTAATTTCATCAACATTAAAAATTTGCTGTCTACAATTGAACCCTGATCAATGATTTCAGCCAATGCTTTAGAAAAAAGCACAACTCGCTTTCATCAGGGCTGTGAGCTTCAACAATGACAAGGAACAAATTGTCCAGGGCTATAAAATGCATTAACTCCCTCCTACTTGTATAGAAAGATACAGTACCTTTCAATTATTTTAAAGACAGCCACCTTTCTCCTAAGAAACAAGGAATAGCAAATAAGCCATTGATTTTACACTCAAAAGACCCAGGTTGAAATCAAAACTATGCTTCATAGCTGAGTGTCTTTCATCATACCATTAATGCATTACAACATTCACTGATTACTTCCAATGTACCAGGATTGTATATCCCAAAGATCAGTAAGACACATTCACAACTCTCTACTGAAATAGAGACACCCAAAGAGAATTATAATATAAGTTTGTAAAATGCAGAGGTAGGGAGGGAGCTCCTCTGAAAAGCAGCACTCACCCTGGCCTAACATTTTAGGGAAGGCTTCCTTGAGTTACATCTAATATTATATGCCTCTTTAAAGAGAAATGGTTAGGTGAAAACAACTTAGGGGCAGAGGAAGAAAGATAAGGAAGGGCATTCCAAGTAGAAGAGTCTACATGAGTAAAGGCTTAGAGGCAAGAAATAGCATGATATACGAAAGTGATAAATAATTCAGTGTTTCAGACTGCAAATCAAAAATTACAGGTTCATGGTCAAGTGTGGTGGTTCATGCCTATAAATCCCAGCACTTTGGGAGGTCGAGCCAGGTGGGTCACTTGAGGTCAGGAGTTCGAGACCAGCCTGGCCAACATGGTGAAACCCCATCTGTACTAAAAATACAAAAAAGTTGCTGGGCATGGTGGCATGTACCTATAATCTCAACTACTCAGGAGGCTGAGACGGGAGAATTGCTGGAACCCAGGAGGCAGAGGTTGCAGTGAGTAGAGATTGCGCCACTGCACTACAGCCTGGGAAACAGAGCAAGACTCCATCTCCAAAAAAAAAAAAATTACAGATTCAAACACCCAATCAAGTCAGTCATTCATTCAACCAAAACCTACTGAGTACTTCTATGCCTCACACAAATGCTTTAGAATGTGGCATAAGACAACAAAACAGATAAAAATGCCTGCTGTCATGGATTTTACATTTTAATAGGGGAACACAATTAAAAATACATGTAACAAATATGTAAAACATATATAGAATAATGATAAATGCTGGAGTAAAAAGAGGAGATAAAACAGGGTGGAGGAGACTGAGAGTATAGGGGTAGGTGCTATGGAAGTTGCAAAGCTGTAATTTAAATAGGGAGGTTGGGATATGCTTTACTGCAAAGGTGACATTTGAGCAACATGTAAAAGATGTGAAGGAATTAGCTGTACGGATCCAAAAGCATTCTAGATAGAATAAGCAGTCAGTGCAAAGGCCCCATGGTAGAAGCAGGTCTGGTGTACTTAAGAAACAGGGTGGTAAGTGTGGCTGAAACAAAGGGAGAGAGAACACAAAGACATGCAGTTAGAGAGGTAATGGGAGACCAGATCATGTAGAGCAGAGGTGTCTGATCTTTCGACTTCCTTAGGCCACACTGGAGGAAGAATTGTCTCGGGCCACACATAAAATACACTAACACTAATGATACAAAAAAAAAAATCTCATAATGTTTTAAGAAAGTTTACAAATTTGTGGTGGGCTGCATTCAAAGCCATCATAGGTCACAGGCAGCCTGTGGGCTACAAGTTGGACAAGACTGATGTAGACTATTGTAGGCCAACGTAAGGCTGTTAGCTTCTACTATGAATCAAATGATTCACGAAAGGTTTTTAAGCAAAAAAGTAATGTTATATTCTTCTGTATATTATTTTGGAATAATTCTGAATTTACAGAATATTTGCAAAGATAATAGAAAGTTCCCAAATACCCCTCACCCCGTTTCTTCTAATGTTAACATCTTATACTATCACGGTACATTTATCAAAACTAAGAAACCAACACTGATACATTTCTATCAACTAAACCATAGACTTTATTTGGATTTCACCAGTTTTTCCACTAATAGCCTCTTTCTGTTTCAGGATCCAATCTAGGATAACATATTGCATTTAGAATCTTACATGTAAACGTACAATTTTTGATTTATATTTTAAAAGTATCACTCTGGCTGACATATGAGAATAGACTGTAGGGAGGCAAGGACTGAAAAAAGCAGAGAATAGAACACAATTACTGTAATGCAAGCAAGAAATGATACAGGACAATAACAAAAAATCCGGACAAGAGATGATCAGTATACTAATAGCAGAAATAGTAGAAAACTGGTGAATTCTAGATATCCTTCATAGAAAAAGCCAACAGGAATTGTTGGAATACAAGAGAAAGTAAGGAGTCAAGGATGACTCCAAAGATTTAACTGAGCAACTGGCTGTATAAAGCTGCCATCAATTCAGATGAGAAGGAATGGGAAAGGTTTGGGAGGAAAGGAGTTCAGTCTGGGACATTTGAGTTCAAGATATCTTTTAAATATGCAAATGAAGATGCAGAGGTAGAAAAAGAGGAATTGGGACTTGGAGCATAGAAAACTCTTCAGAGGATTTTTGTTGCAGAGAAGAGCAAACAAATGGGGTTGAAAATGGAGAAAGGTTAAGAGGTTTACAACTTGACATTCTAGAATACATATAGATAGTAAAATGGTTACTTTAGTGAAGGAGATTAACACCTACCATCTACCTTATTTTTTGTGTGTGACAAGGGCAGCTGAAAATCTACTTATTTAACAAAAATCCCTAACACAATAAAATTGTATTAACTTTGATCCTCATGTACATTTCAGTCTGAATTCAAAAGCCATGTGGGAAGAGAATGAGAACAAGTGGGGAGAAAAAAAGGACTAACACTTGAACACAAAAAACCTCTACCTGAGGTTAGGAAGGCTAGCTGAGGATGAGAGGAAAAAAGCAGAACAATTGTCTTTCAATATATATGAATAACAGTGAATGAAAAAAGGTAGGTAATGTAAAAGGTAATGTAAATCAACCCTATCATTAACACTGGCAACAAAGTAAAAAGAGAAAATGGGGAGAAAGTGGTCTGGTGATATAAATGCAATACCAACTTAATACTAAAACCTTTTATAGCAGTCCTCTCCTTATCCAACAGTGTACACCCCAAGGCCCCAGGGGAAGGCTGAACCCAATCAACTGCCTTCAATCTGAGCATGTTTCTTTTCACATCTTCTACCCACAAATTTAATTGCTTTATTATCTTAACTAAGTTTTTATCACGCACTATGGCTATAAGTTTGGCAGTCTGAGGTGTGACCGCAAAACTAGCATAAATTTTTTTGCTTATTCACAATTTTACAGATAGATTTGTTCTTACCATAGACCTTAGCAACATCAATATATGACATTTTTTTTCTTCCTTATTAAGTGGAGAACTTTCACTTTTTTGCTTAAAAGAGGCACTTTACAGCTACTCTTCGGCATAACCAAGTTGCCAGCATCGTTACCCTTGTGCTTTGAAGCAATAATTAAGTAAAATGAGTATTCCTAGAACACACGCACTGTGATACCACCTCCATCAATCTGATAACCAAGCAACTAAAAGGCAAGAAGCTTATACAGCAGGGATATGCTGAACAAAGAGATGATTCATGGCCTCAGGCTGAATGGAATGGGATGGAATAAGATTTCATCACAACTCAGAAAGGCATGCCATTTAAAATGTATGAAATATTTCTGGAATTTTTTTTTTTTTTTTTAATTGAGATGGAGACTCGCTCTATTGCCCACGCAGGACTGCAGTGGCACAATCTCGGCTCACTGCAGCCTCCACACTCTGGGTTCAATTGATTATCCTGCCTCAGTCTCCTGAGTAGCTGGGACTACAGGTGTATGCCACCACACCTGGCTAAGTTTTGTATTTTAGTAGAGATTGGGTTTCACCATGTTGGCCAGGCTGGTCTCGAACTCCTGACCTCAAGTGATCCGCCCACCTTGGCCTCCCAAAGTGCTGGAATTACAAGCATGAGCCACCACACCCGGCTGGAATTTTCTACTTAATATTTTCAGGCTGTGGTTGATCATAGGTAACTGAAACTGTCAAAATCAAAACCTCAGATAAGGAGAGACTACTGTATTTAGTGCCTAATATATGCAATTCAACAGTTCCTCCATTATAATTCCTCCTCTCCAGAGACTTTTAATTTACCAAAGCCATGCACAACAATAGACAACACTTTCTGAGTGCTTACTGTATGCCAAACACTTGCCTAGATGATTTACTTGTAATAACTCGTTTAATCCTCATAACACTGAGGACACTTTTGCACTGGCTCCACAGAAAAATATAAATATCACTATTTTTACATATGATTTGAATATACCCAAGAAAACAAAGTTGCAAATATTCTTCCAGATGCAGGTGAGATAAAAATTTTTAAACAGGTCAGACGCGGTACGGTGGCTTACACCTGTAATCCCAGCACTTTGGGAGGCCAAGACGGGAGGATCACTTGAGCCCAGGAGTTAGAGACCAGCCTAGGTAACATAGTGAGCCCCATCTCTACAAAAAATGAAATAAATTAAGCCAAGTATGGTGGCATACACCCATGGTCCCGGCTACTGAGGATACTGAGGGAGGAGGATAGATCACTTCTGCCCAGGAGGTTGAGGCTGCGGTGAGCCATGATTGTGCCACTGCACTCCACCCTGGGCAACAGAGCAAGATCCTGTCTCAAAAATAAAATAAATAATAATTTTTGAACAAAGGAATAACACAGTCAGATTTTATTTCTAGTAAGGAAAGGATCCAAGATGGTTTTAAATGAGGATTCATTGCAAAGCTGCCAGAAAGACTTTTGAAATTGTGATATAATCTGAAAACCAAAAAGTAGCAGGTTTATGTAAGACGATGCAGCTAAACTACCACCTCCCAAAAAGACTCACGTCAGATTAACTTTGATGTTTTACATAAATGCAATAAACATTATACATATTTGTTCAGCCTCATTTATTGGCACATGTGTTTCTCTCCATGGATAACTTAAAAACTGGCAATGTCGTTCTTTACTATTTTGAAGCTCAGGTACATAAGAAGCCATGGCCTAAAGTTAATTAAAATATATAGACATAGCAAATCAATTGTGATCTCTACAAGTTAAGCTTTCTGATGCTCTTCACAGGTAGCCTGAAGCAGAGCTTCATACAGAAGTATTACTCTTAAGTGTAACAAAGATCAAGACAATCTTCACATGAAAGCAAGGGCAGTTATGTCTACAGACACATTTACTACCCTAAAAGCCAAGCTCGATAAGTTGCACAACATAATTTCCATAGCTAAACCAAGTTTGTTTAATTTGAATGGCAAGACCTAAAAGGTATAATATAAAGGAATTACAAGACAGAACATTAAAAGACTTTTTTCTTCCTCAGGTGGAGAGTACTGTATTTTTTTTATACCTTTCTTTTTCCCCTCTCCCACAACGTTATTAAATTCCTTAAAAGAACAGACCATCTTTGTTCCTATGCTGCAATCTCAAGATCTATGAATAAAGCAGGCACCCAGTAAATACTTGCTAATTTGTGTAATTGACCAACTCTTGACAATTCAATATAACAGACTCAACTATCAAGTTAGTTAGAGTTTAAAACAAAACCGTTGTGTGCCCTAGTGAACGATGTAAAACACAAACAGCAGAATCCCAAATCTTCTAATCATTTGTGTTGCCCTAAATACAAAACGGTCTCATAGGCCGAATACAGGTCGTAAACCAACATCTCACCTGAGTTACCTTCTCTCTATCCACCTTCTAAGTCAATAAATAAAAAATTGAAAACATTCTGAAAAGAACCCTCTGCTGCCTGAGAAAAAAATACACCACACATTTAGAGCCAAAAGGTTGCCTTAAGGGGGCAAAGAGTGAAAAATTCTCCTTTCTAATACTTTATCAGAATTCCAAGAACTACGCAAATTCAAACACGTCAAAGCTCCTGTTTCTCCATCGATAAAATGCAGAAAGAAAAACGTGCGTGCGTGTGTGTGTGTGTGTAACAGAACCTCACCTATTGGGATAATTAACATCAGAAAAAGCTAAATTCTACTACTGATTAAAAGTTGGCTTGTCATTTGTCTTGCCAGTTGATCTCTCTAAAGTACCTATCAATTGCAGTTCCTTCCCATTGGTTACCACAGAAAGTTCTTTCCTGACCCCAAATTGCCTAGTACGTTTCAGTCACGATGCCTGGATGGAACCCACAGTTGACCAATATCTGGGGATTGAAAGGACAGGCCGGTGTTGGGGAAATGCTCACTATCCTCTGGATTCAACTGTCCTCCCAATCCCACAACCAACACAGAGCATTTCAAAAGTGCTTCGCATTCCCAAGAATCCCCCAGATGCAAATAGAGAAACTGAAAAGAAGGTGAACAGGTAGGTTCGCACCCTGAGGATGATGCCGGGAACCCTAGCATCCCCAAAAGCCCACAAGAGGAAGGCGCGGGAGCTCACAAATTGAGGGGGATTCTCACACTGTGGAGTTCTAGGGGTAAATAGCAGGGAACTTTTTTAAAAAGAAAGCAAAAGATAAAAAGAGAAAATCATATTTTTGTTATTTAAAGAGGCAGCCCACTTCCGGACCCTACCTCTCCGTGAGTGTACTTCCGGTCTCCTCCGAAACGCCCGCTTTCACAGATCAAGTTCTTGCAACCAATGAGAGCATCAGCTACTTCCGCCGGTCTGCGGGGCGTGGTCTAAATCCCGCCTTTTCCGGTGGAGAGGAGCCTATCCTAGAGTCTTAATCGCCCGACTCAGTAGGCGGTGCCGTGACAAGCCCAACCGGACGGCTGGAGAGGGCGAAAAGGGCAGACGGGGCGTGCAGCCTCTTCCGCCTGGGGCCCGGAAGGGTGATGTGGCTGCGGTATCGCCGGCCTCGCTATGGTAAGAATTGGGGCTGCCGGGTCGAGGTTAATCTTCGAGAAGGGATTGTGGGTCTAGACTAGGGCTGGAGGTTGTGCGGCAGCCCGGGGTGTGTGGGCCTTGGAGCCATGTGGTCCCTCCACGGTCAACGAGAGAGAATCAGGACGGACTGTCCAAGAAAGACTCCTGGGTCGCGGAGCCCGCCCCTCATGCAAAGTCCGCTTTCCTACTTTGTTTAGGAAAAAAAAAATGCGTTGGTGTGTTTTAACACGTTGGCTACGTAGATTATCTGGGGTCATTGAAGCTTTGAAGCGTTAGAGCTTCTCGAGTTTCCGCTTGTTTTCTTGCATCTCCTTATTTCACCCTAGGGGCTTTACTCTGGTGTTATTGTTTGAATTTGTGGGGAGGTTCCTTTGGCACCAAACTCCATACCTTCGTTTGCAGCTGTTTAGTCAATAGCCTCTCAGGACCCTTCCACATTATTCTCTCAACTTTGAAAATGCTACTTTACAAGCTATAGGTTTTAATAGTTAAGAGTTCTCTGCAAAGGCGGATTGCTTTTCTAGGGGCTTAATATACTTATTGGAGTGGTGTCTAGCCTCAGGCCTTCCTCCTCTTTTACCTCCAAGTCCATTTGCCAAATGTGTATATTTCTGGGCAAAGGATGCATGCCTGCGAATAGACCCAAAAACAACTATGACTCCAAAAAGCTTGAGTCTCATGGTGAAAAATTATGAGCCCACGTTCACGGAAGTTGCTACAGAATCCCATATAGCAATAATTCAGTTTCTTCTCTGGACGAATTTACCACCTGATAGGAAGATGGCAGTTGAGACTAGCAAGACTGTCACTCTTAATTCTTTTACATCTTTCTAAAAACTGAAGTTGAATTATTTTACTCGTAGTGCAAGTCAAAGATAACTCTTTTTATTATCTCACTATCAGACTAGCTAAAAACAAGATGCATATACTGTGCTGAAGATCATCGGTATATAAACTATCTTGTCATGCTTGTTTTTCCAAAAGTAGCATATACTTTCATTCATTATCAAGTCCTATGTACCAGGCTCTTTTCAAAAAATCAGTTTATAAGCATGGAAATATCAAGTTCACCACAACTTCTAAGTAGATGTTTACAAGTGAAAGAAGTGAAACATGAGGAGATTGACTTGCCTTGGATCACACCTAGTAGATTGTAAAGCCAGGACTCAAACATATTTTAATGTCCAGATGCCCGAAATCTTCATGTTGTTATCGATAGAAACACAACATAACTGAGGATGAAATAAGTCTTAGTAAATTTGTTCCTTATTAATATAAATATATAAATCAGACATAGGTGGAAAACAGAAACAACTGGCAGGTGGTTTTTTATTGCTGTGAGATGTCAAAAGTACATTGTTGGCAGAGCTACGAAGTGAGGTTTCAAGGAGGCTAACTTAGCGGTTTGAGAAATGGATTAGTGTCTCAGTATCTTTGAGTTTGCACCTAAACTTAGTTTATTTGTGAGGTAACCCAATGCTAATGACTTAATAAACCTGAATTACTGTATTTTAATGAATCTTTTTTTTTTTTTTTTTTTTTGAGATGGAGTCTTGCTCTGTCGCCCAGGCTGGAGTGGGCAGTGGTGTAATTTCGGCTCACTGCAACCTCTGCCTCCGGGGTTCAAGCAATTCTCCTGCCTCAGCCTCCTGAGTAGCTGGGACTACAGGCGCGCACAACCACGCCCGGCTAATTTTTGTATTTTTAGTAGAGACGAGGTTTCACCATGTTGACCAAGATGGTCTCGATCTCTTGACCTCGTGATCCGCCCGCCTCAGCCTCCCAGGTGTTGATATTTATATGGAAGTTTGGTGATGCTTTTGTGACCAGAAATATGCCATCGGATTACAGGCATGAGCCACCGCTACGGCCAACAATCTTTTTAAAAAGCATTTCAAGGACAAAATGTTTATCAGCAGTAATTTACATCTGTCAGGATGAACAGTAATTGTAGCACTTGTGAATTAATACTTCTAAAAAATTTCAGAATGCCTTGTTTCCCCCAATGCCTAACATCCTTCAACATTCCTCTCATGTCTCATCTCTTTCCAAAAAGCCTCCCTTAACCCTTTCTATTTTCTTCTACTCTCTTTAGGTATCTATAGGGATATTCATGTATACTTCCAGTATCCCTCTAGCATAACCCTTTTCACAGAAAACAGCAATAAGGTGTTGCCTACATTTCTCCCTCTGTAGGCAGAATTCTTAAAGACTAGGTATTTTAATCTCTACAGTCATAGTGCCAGCTAGAGTTAGTACGCCATTAAGAGTCTGGACCTGTAATCCCAGCACTTTGGGAAACCGAGGTGAGTGGATCACCCCCATCTCTACTGAAAATAAAAAATTAGCCAGGCGTGGTGGCGCATGCCTGTAATCCCAGCTACTTGGGAGGCTGAGGCAGGAGAATCGCTTGAACCCAGAAGGCGGAGGTTGTGGTGAGTCGAGATTGCGCCATTGCACTCCAGCCTGGGCAACAAGAGCGAAACTCCATCTCAAAAAAAAAAAGTCTGGGGATACGGACATGCTCGGTGTCTTCAGGGATTTCACAGTCCAGTGGGGGGAGATGATTAAATAAGTGAATTCCATCTGTTGTCTGTTATGATGTAGCATGACAACACGTGTAGTGGAAAGAGCATAGGTTTAGAATGAGCCAAACAGAGTTAGAAATCATGCCCATTTCCCATCCTTTACTTGGTTGACTGTAAGAGAGTTTATTTTCATGTCTTTTTCTTAGTGTGCTAAGTGATTTTCACAAACTCCGCAAAGTAGGAATGATTGCCCACATTTCATAATTAAACTGAGTCTCCAGAGAATAGATGTGAAGTATTTTCTCTCCTCTTGTAGTGGAAGATATGTAGAAAATCATTAAACACAGTGGAAGGAGTAGTACTGGCTGGGAACTGCTTGAGAGATGTCCCCAAGAAAGAAAATAATTCTCTCTCACCTGTATTTTAAAGAGTATTAGGGTCATTAGCTAGAGGTGACAGCGATCTCTATCCCATAGATAAAGGAAATGGCAGTTATGGGAACAAAAGGCATGAAGTTCAATAGTTGCATGGAGCCTCAATGTGGCAGGAATTTAAAAAAAAAAAAAGTATAGATGAGGCTAGAAAGATTAGGGCCAGATTTTGAAGAGCTTTGTGCCATGCCGAAGACTTTATATTTTGATGATGTTTAATTGCTTACTTTATAAAGGCTTTGGAGCAGGGAAATAAAATTGGTGTGCATTTTAGAAAACCAACTGGTAACAACATGGAGAGAGTATATTTAAGTGGAGGAAGATTAGAATCTGGGAGACCAGCTTGAAAACAAGTGCTGTAGTTCAGGTATACGATGATTGAATGTCTCAACTCTGATGAGCCGTTGGGTTGAAAGGAAAGGAAAACTAGGAAAATCATTTTGAAGGTACTTAGTGAAGGGTGATGAAGCACAGCTCCAGCTTGGATGATTTATTGGATGGGAAAGAAATACAGCAGATCCTCAACGTTTATGAGGAAGAAACTCCATTCCCAATTGAGGCCACTGTGTGGAGTTTGCATGTTGTCTTCATGTCTGTTCTTCCCATGTCTGCATGGATTTTCTCTGGGTACACGAGTTCCTTCCCACATCCCAGAGATGTATAGAAGATTAAGTTTGTTGAGGTGTCTACACTCTCCTAGTTTGAGTGCTCTGCACTGGAATGATGTCCTATACTCAAAGCTACTCAGATGGCTCCCGGCACCTTCAACAGTGTACTGAAATAAGCCAGCTATCTTACTTGTTTTTATTAATCTTTCTTAAGTGGATGTATAACTCCTATTTATTTCAGTGTTTAATATTAGAAGGGTTTTGATATTTATTTGGAAGTTTGGTGATGCTTTTGTGACCAGAAATATGCCATCGGAACTTAACTCGTGTTTGTATCAATTTGCCTATGGTAAAATTGGTTTTGTTACACATCTTTTGGCTTAAAGTTGCATTTTCCAAGGACCTGTGGATGACGTTAAGTGAGGACTTACTGTGTTGGTTAAGCACCTACTCTGATAGGTGTTTTTTATACAAGGTTTTATTAAAGACGTATTATTGGCCATATTTTTCATATGAAGAAACAGATGCAGAGAGCTAAGTGTCTTTGCCCAAGATCACACTGCTTATAAATAGCAGAGCTAAGATTTAAACTGAACCGATTCGTCACAAAATGCTGTGCCCTTTCTATGCAACAGTATCATTAATTACACAAAAATATTAAGAAGAAAAGCAACATTTTTATGTCATGGGTGGGTGAGGACGTAGCAGTTTAGATAATAATTCTGTTGCTAGTATTGCTTTTGCGTCATCCATGAAAATGGCATCACAGTTGAAAGGCAAGTATCTTAGTATTATAAAAACAGTTCTGATCTTATGAACCCATGAAAGGGTTCCATGAACTACACTTTTGATAACCACTGCATTAGGCTAATAGGAATCTGATGTGGGTGCTGGTCTTCTCTAGCAAAGTTTTTGAATACCAATTGCAAATAAAAGCTTCCAGATGGCTGAGGCAGGCATTCAAGACTAGCCTGACCAACATGGTGAAACCCCATCTCTACTAAAAATACAAAAAAATTAGCCAGGCGTGGTGGCGTGCACCTGTAATCCCAGCTACTCAGGGGGCTGAGGCAGGATAATTGCTTGAACCGAAGAGGTAGAGGTTGCAATGAGCCAAGATCACGCCACCACACTCCATCTGGGTGAGAGACCGAGACTCCGTCTCAAAACTTCCAGGAAGTTTCAAGAAACTATAGATACCCAGACCAGTTAAATCCAAATTTCTGGGCAATGAGGGCTTTTTAAGCTCCAAGTGGTTCTAATAAGCAATTAGATTTTAGACCATATAATAGGACATTTTATCAGTCTTTGTTTTTTCTTGGTTGCAAGGTCAAAGTACTTTACAACAGGCTTTGCTGTTTGTCCTTCAGAATACTTTCTCTTGTCCAATCTTTTTATCAAAGACATATATGAAGCATTTATTCTAATTTTTTTCACTCTACCATTTATCATTGTTTTGTGTATGCCTTCTCTTAATAACTCTTGACACCCTTTTGCCTTATCTTTAGATCTGAGGTGTGTATAAAATAGCTCCAAAACGAAGCAGCACAAACATAGCAAATTAATTGTAGGTACCATGATAATGAGATGAAAATAGCTACAAAATCAGTGTTGCCAGTGGAAAACAGTTCAGGTGCTTCTACTCTGAACTGTAGTTTTACTCATCATATCCATGAAAGTTGTTAAATGGAAAGTATTAAGTAGAAAAGGTCTCTGTACATTTTAAAAATAGGACTGGTTGTAACAAATGGTTATTTAATCCAGCCCCCTCATTTTACAAATGAAATGAAACTGACAGGTAGAGATATGAGATGTTGATTCATCTAAGGTCAAATTTATATACTTGGATTACTTCATTAACCCAAATGTTTAGTGGCCACTGTTGCTGAGAAGCGATGGGTGATGAGTTCGTATCTAAATATTAATCAAGCCTGATTTCTTGCTCTCAAATTAAACTAAGGTTACTTGTCTATTTGGTACAATATCACCCTACCACGTGATAAGCAACAAAGTTTAAATGTATATGCTAATAACGCCAAAAGAGAATGTAGATAATTTTTATGTATTAGTGGAAATCTTTTCAACCAATACTGGTTACTTACTTTGGGCAATTTAGATATATGCGTGTGTGTGCATTCATATGCACACTAATCCTTGCATTTTCATGTTTTCCGTTTTAAGAGACTAGTTGGAAAATGCTGACCTGACCTAGATTTTCTAAATGATAAATGCTGACCCACTTTTCTAATGCTGAATAATTTTTATCACAATCAGGTCAGGAGTGTCATTTCTGTGTTCCCTTCCACCCCCAAAAAGGGATAAACTAGTTTCATGTAAAAGAAGTAAATACTAATACAAGTAAAACTGTTACTATTTGGAGTTTTAAAATGTTGTCTTTCATATTTAATTTTTGTTTTAAAACTGGAGGAATTAGTATGTCAATAAAAATTTATTTCCCATGTAAGAGGCAGTCAACATTTAAAGCTCCAACACAGTGTTATGCATAAACAAGGCGCTTAATCAACAAATTTGTTAAACAATTTGTTTGGTAATCCTAAAAATAAATAAGCTACACAGGTGATCCAAAACTAATGAAAATACTGTAGATTTAGTCTCTCCTTTCTGCAGATTAAGTATGCTTAGTAACCAGTCATTGAGCACTCTCTAGGCACAGCTTGTTTATCATATTGATGTGTATATTTCTTTTGCTTTTCTCATTGTTTCTTTTTGCACTTTTATATTGCTTGGATAATTCCTTTTTTTCCATTTTCTATTCCTAATGTTTTCAGTGGTTTCTTTTTAAGATTTCTTATTTGAAAGTTTTGTTAATAAATACCTTGAGCTCTTAGAAGTATTTTACTCATCTTTTTAAAAAATCTCTATATTGAATTCTTACTTATAATCAGACTTAATGAATATAGTTTTAGTGTTCAGAAATGACTCTGAAAATGAGAAGTTATATCTTAATAAATAAAATGATTTTAAAAATCTGAAAACTTATTTCTAATTTTTCAAATAGACTTGAGAATAGAACATTTTGTAGAGGTTTGTCAACATTGTAAGTAATTTCATGTCTAGAACCCTTCCTTAGCTTTGCATTGACCAACCTCCATCTATTCATTGATTAATTATTGCATCTCCTGTAGTGGTGGCCAAATAAAGTCTGTGAATTATTTTTATTATTTCAAAACACCTAACCAAATGTGATTTACTTCAAAATGATCAAATAAAGTAACTGACTCATCAAGTTTATTTCCTTCCAGTTTGGGTAAATTAACTCATTGCAGTAACACTAGTTGTTTCAAGCGTATCAAAAGATCTCATTGACTATGAGTTGTCAGATAAGTCTACAATGCAAAGGGTTAATAAAAGAGCCCTTGATGACAAATCATTTCGGGGCCTACATTACCGTGTTTTAGAAGAATGACAGCTCTCAGTAATCCTACTCAGTCTTACAGATCTTTTGAAATTGTATATCTCTTAAGAATTAAAAGAAGTCAGAAGAACACACACTCTCCAGTGTGCAAGCACCTTCAAAGCTTGCTGCTTGATAGAATAAAAAATCTGAATTCCAGGAGGTGATATAAGATGTGGATACTGAATGGAAATTACCTCAGGTGTTTATTTTACCCTACAGCCTAGGTCCTTAACATAAATATAAGGAAATTTGCATCTTTCTGCTTGATTTTCCAAGATATTATTGAGAAGTAAACATAAATGCAAAGCCGTACATGGAGGTTTCTCTTGAAGAGCTAACAGAATTCAGCAATCTGATCTACACTGGTTTTTGAATGTGCATTTTTTCTTTGGAATCCAAGTATGTTCTTGGATTTGTTAAAATGTTCATTATTGCTAATTGTATTCAAGTTCCTGTTCATTTGACATTTTTCAGTGACTTCTCTGTGTACTATATTTTAATAGTCACAGGGGACTGATAAAAACCTCAATAGAATAGAGAAGACAATCAGTACAGTATGTGTTCTGTAACACACACCTTGTTATGTGTATGTATTATACACATATAAAAATCCTGACTCTGCTTGGTATGGAGAGTGGGAACAGGGAAGACATCAAAGGAGGTGCATCTTGAGTTGAGGTTGGACGGATGAGTCAATTCACCAAGCAGGCAAGAACAGATAGTGCAGAACTCAATAGAGTACCTTGAAAAAGGTTTCATGACTTAAAGGCCCTGAAAAAAATTAAACAAGTTAAATGAATTTGACTTACCACCTTTTTATCATATTTTCCTCTATTTTGTGATTAAATATGCTTACCTTTTTCTTAGATTCCTCTTTTCCCTTTTAATAACATTTTTCTGTTGAAAATTGCAATTATTTTTTCGCTGAAGAGGAACATCTGTTTCCTTTAACCCCAAGACTAAAATTTTATATCACCAGACAACAGATGCTAAGCATTAAGGGGAATGCTATAGGTGGCAGGCTAATGTCCATAAGTTAGAAACACACTTTTGACCAGAGTCTGAGTACATCTAAAAGACTTACCACCTAAGATTATTTGTTTTAAACTTTAGAGTCTTTAAACCCCCAGAACAAAGTTGTATATATCATATATTTCATACTTGTAAATGGTTTTCTTTTGTAAATGGTTTCACATACAAACGTATATACACACTCTACTTTCATAATAGGCATGTTTTTAAGTGCCTTTTTATCTTCTATTAAAACATTCAGACATAAAGAGGTAGAAGCCTATAATGAACCCTCATATTCTCAGCATTTTATCGTCAGCCCTACCCCTCTCCCACCACACATGCACTGGATTATTTAGAAACAATCCTGGACATGATGTCATTTAAGCATGTTTCTTTAAAAACACATTTGGAGAAGAAAAGAGAACACATTACAAAGTCATGAATTTAGATACTGCATTAGGAAGATGATAAACCTACTTTGCAGATTTATTTTCCAACCATTTTACTATAGGAATCTTTTGCTTAAAATACAGTAAGATTCTCATTATTCCCTGAACATGGTAATGACTTTCTCTTTAGGGTTTTTTTTTTCCCACATTTTTTTCTCTTCTGGAGCTTGCTATTTGCCCATCTGAATGGTGCCCTTTCAAGGTTTGACTCCATTCCTGCTTTCTACATGAAGTCTTTCTTGACTTTTTCTTACGAAAATGGCATTCTTTGTCTGCATAGCTCACTTCCACATTCAACAATGAGTTGCTCTGTACTTTTTAAAGTACATGTTCTATTTTAACTTGATTATAACTGCTGTGTGCCTCAGTCTCATGTATAAAATACAGGTAATAACAATCATGTATAAAATACAGGCAATAACATTTACCCCAGATACATGAGGATAATACAAAACAAGTACTCAGTGAATATCAGTAATTGCTATTGTTAGCCATAAACTGCAGGAAAGGAATCATACCATGTGCCTTTTTTTAAATCTCCAGTGCCTCATTTCTCAGACAAAGTGGATACTAAATACACATGTAGTTATGATGACTGGGAGGAAATCTGCTTTATTTTCTATGAGGTCATCCAATATTATTTATTAATATATTCACATACATATTCAAAATATGACCTTTGAAAGGTAAGCATTGTGAGATACTGTGCTTTTTATCTACAGTTGATCATGAGCTAATTCACTGATTTATGTTATAAAATGTATATCACTGACTTTCACAGGTTTAAGATTAAAACCCAATTTAATTAAATCCCAAGATACATTAAATTTTATCTTTGTTATATCCATGAAAAAATTATGCAGAGAAAAACAGGTATTAAACTGGTAATTACAAATCATTTTTGTCTTTTTCAGACCATAAAAGTATCACTTAGACAATTTGAGAAATCCAGAAAAGTTGAGAATTAGGTTAAAAACTATCCGGAGATGGCTGGGCACAGTGGCTCATGCCTGTAATCCCAGTACTTTAGGAGCCCGAGGTGGGCAGATTGCTTGAAATCAGGAGACCAGCCTGGCCAACACAGCGAAACCCTGTCTCTACTAAAAGAAAAAAAAAAAAAAAAAAAACCACAAAATTTAGCCAGGCATAGTGGCACATGACTGTAATCCTAGCTACTGGGGAGACTGAGACAGGAGACTTACTTGAACACACGAGGTGGAGGTTGCAGTGAGCCAAGATCCCGCCACTGCACCTCAGCCTGGGCAGCAGAGCAAGACTCTGTCCCCCGACCCCCACCAAAAAACTATCCAGAGATAATCACAGCATTTTCCCACTTGCTTTGCATAAAGGTTTACATACCTTAAGATGTACTGTCTGAAATCTTTGATCCCCTTTTGCCTACTGCTTAGCATTGTGCATAAGCACTTTTTGTTCTTGAGAATATTGGTAAATAATGTATATAGTGTTTAAAACTTTTTCAGTAGTTTGCACATATTTATCATAAACATATATAAAAGATTAAAATGACATTGGAACAGTAGTTGTTTGTTTTTAAGATTCTCCTGGCTATTCTTGCTTTATTTTTTCCATATGAACTTCAGAATTAGTTGTCTGTTTAAAAAATAACTTGTTGGTGTTGGGTTCACTTTAAATTGATAGGTTGTCTT
Source organism: Macaca fascicularis (assembly GCF_037993035.2). NCBI lineage: Eukaryota > Metazoa > Chordata > Mammalia > Primates > Cercopithecidae > Macaca > Macaca fascicularis. The sequence continues at coordinate 86,988,800 of NC_088380.1, read as the reverse complement.
TACAATGTTACCTCCCAGTATAAAAACCTGGCATACCAGGTTTCTTAATCCATGTTATGTTGCTATTAAAAAAAAAGAAATTGGGTAATTGGTTAAGAAAAAAGGGTCACTTAGCTCTCAGTTGTGCAGGCTGAGAGTAGTAGGGCTTGGCCCTCCTTCTGGGGAGGGCTTTTATGCATCACAACATGGCTGAGAAGGTCAAAGGGGAAACAGACGTGGTGAAAAGGAGGGAGGAGCTCATGGCTTTATAACAACCTACTCTCTCCGGAAAGAATTCATTTCCTGGAAAACTAATCCATCTTATGAGATCTCACTAACTGCAGAATAGCACCCCGACATTCATGGGAGATCTACCCCCCAAACCCAAACACCTCCCACTAGGCCCCACCTCCCAACACTACCTTACTGGGGATCAAATTTCAACCGGAGCTTTGGTAGTGACAAGAAAACCATTTCTAAACCATAGCAACAGTCTCTTCTACTTTTACGTTCTTCCATATGTTTTAAGATTTTGCCCGTTTTTTTCTTTGATGCCGATGTTGCACGTTTCTTGTTAAGCTTATTCCTAGGTATTTTAGTTGTTCGTTCTGGATGCTCATTTTTTCATTGCCTTTCTCCTGAATGATAATATGATTATGAAGGTTATTGATGTATATATTTTAATTATGTACCCAGCTACCTTACTCAATTTGCTTAAGATCTATAATTGTTTCTCACTAAATTCTTTAGGACTTTTCAAATAAGCACTCAGCCACAAGTACCAATTTTATGTAACTAAGTTTTTTCATAAGTCTTATTCTTTGTTTCATTCCTGATTTTTTGTTTGTTTTTTAGAAAGTGCCTCTAAGTTTACTAAACAAGTATATTGCTAACTGTTGTATGAGACTGACATATTTTATCTACCTATATATGATGAAAATGTTACTTTGTTACATATACAGTAATATTCTTGCACTTTCTTAATTTCATTTTATTTGTTCAACTATCTTTTACATATACAGTAATATTCTTGCACTTTCTTAATTTCATTTTATTTGTTCAACTATCTCTTATTGGGCTTCTACTATGAGACAGGCATATGATTGGTGCTGGAGATTCAGAGTCTGATAACCTGATAACACAATGTCCACCCTTCAGAGATGAATATTATTATAAACGTAACAGTTTGCTATGAGAATAGAAAAGGGAGTTCTACATAAAATAAGAGAAGGGAGGCAGATGGATTCAAGGAAACTTCCTTAAAAAGGTGATGCTAGAGCTGAGTTTTGAATAGAATAAGTCCACCTCCATTTACTTTAACTGGAAACCTATGATTTTGTTTGACTGTGAAAACTTATGAAACTTATGGTTTCTTGTGATTCCTGTGTTAAATTTTAACTTTTTGAATAGGACTCGAACTATTAAATACCAGCTAAGTATCTTTATCCAAAATGCTTGGAGGCAGAGTGTTTTGGATTTCAGATTTTGGGGGGATTTTGGAGTAATTGCATTATACTTACTTATTGAACATCTCTAATCAAAAATCCAAAATGCTCCAATGAACATTTTTTCTTTACCATCATTTTGGCACTCAAAAAATTCTGATTTTGGAACATTTTTGATTTTGGATTAGGGATGTTCAACCTGTAATGAATAACTTTTAAAAATCCAACAGTGAAAGTGCAGGTACTTGCTTTCTTTCTCCATAATCTGTTAGCCTAGTATTTGTCAACTCATGGAAAATTATAGCTTAAATTTAAAGGATGTTTATCCTAAAAAAAATTCAGAATTAAAAGAAACTTTAGTTAGCATTTAAGTCTGTCTTCCCATTCTCCACCCAGCCAAAGACTTAGAAAAGGTAATTCCGCTAAGGCCATAAAACTAGCTATTGGCAGAGCTTGAAGACTGTAGAATACCTCAAGATTCTGGTTTTAAATGTTGCAAGACTTGTCGTTCTGCTTGCCTTCTTGAAGAAATAAAAGCATGACTCTAAATGTGGAATTGTCAAATATTTTTTACTTATGCAGTTTTTATTATATTAATTTTTCTTTTTTTTTTCTTTCTAGTCTGCCATTTTCAACTTTCAGAGTCTATTGACTGTAATCTTGCTGCTTATATGTACTTGTGCTTATATTCGATCCTTGGCACCCAGCCTCCTGGACAGAAATAAAACGGGGTATGTTACTAATGATGTCTAATCACCTAAATTAGTTCTTACAGATGTTGAATGTAAGTTAACATATAAAGTATTACATAATTTAATTCCTACATGTAATTTGGTTTTGTAATAACTTTTTTCATTTTCTTCGTGTTAAAAATTCAAAAACTTTATATTCACAATATCTTACTAAACTAAAAGATAAGTTTCAGAAGTGACCTAATATGTGTTAGAGTAAAAAACAGCATGAGGGATTTAACCTACTGAAGGTGAAAATACATGTTAGTTGTCCATCAGTTTTTATGATAATACTCCATTTTCTTTGTAGACATTGTCTTCTCTTCATTCCACCTTTTTCAGTAAAGTCCTATTGCATTTATTCTTCAATATTCACCGATTTGTTGAAATTATATTATTTGTTGCTTAGCTGTACAGGAAGTCTTTCTATTCAAGTAGAAAGTTTCATTTCATCTTTCCCTTCTGTACCTGCCAACTGTAAACTTAGAATTAAAGCGTATGGTAGACTCTAGTAAACACTTATTCCTATTGATGAGTTAATGGAATTCTAATATAATGCATAATGTCCATCTAAGATATTTAAGTGTTTATCTCATTAAAGAATAATTACATAGTAGTAGAATCCTTTCCCTATGCTATTACGAAAATTCTTCTTCAAAAGCAAGTAGGTTGCATGTGGAAATGTCTGCTCCTCATTCCTTTGGGAGCAGGAATATATTCATAACATGCTACATTAACAAAGGAGTTCTCAGGGCTGCCAACTTTCTAGTAAAGGTTGAGTGGTAGTATAGTTCTCCTACATAAAACAGCCTGCCTATTTTTACATTTTAAAATATGTACTAATACAGTCAACTGTTTGAAAGCTTTTTGTTTAAAAACCTTTATTTCTACTTATATACATGTTAAGCACCATTTTATTTTGATTTATAGCTAAGAATTATTTTGTATAGAAATTTTTATAGGCCTAGTCTCTTTCTGTTAAAATTACGTGTTTTTATGAGACTCATAATCTTTTATTATAGTGAGAATATATACCATGGTTAGGTGGAGGTATCTAGACAGATTGAATAAAGCAAGTTCTTGATGACTTCACTGTTTAAAATTACTTCAGTTTTTGCTACTTCAAATAATATAGAACTAAGCAGCAGAAGAGAAGATTACTACATGGTCTTTATCCTGGTTTCATAGACCTGGTAGCATTATCAGCAGATACACTTATTGGTATTTAGCCATAATAACTAAGCAACATAATTACATTTTTTTAATCAACTAACAGGGTTCGTGTGTGTGTGTGTGTGTGTGTGTGTGTGTGTGTGTAAGTAAAAGTAAAATTGGGGTATTACAGAAATATATCTAGGTAGAGAAATATGTGGAAAAAATTAAAGTGGTGCTGATAAGTCTCTTAGTTACCAAGTTAGTATTCTTTATTCATTTATAAAAGTTGTTAATATATTAATCCTGTTGTACCAGTTTCTTAATGATATTTTGTTACTTCTAGAATGTTAGACCCAAAAAGACCTTGAGTTTTTGATCTTGTGGTTTTCGGTGGGTTCTAGAATGAAGGAGCCATGGCTTTGCAAATGCGTGACCTATTCCATTGTTTGATGAAGAAATGTTAGCCAATTTTAAGTGATACCTAGAGTTATCATCATATGTACCTTTAGCCTATGTATGAACACAGTACATGTAAGTCACCATTCTGAGGACTTTCTGTATAATCACTCATTTCATCCTCATAACAACCCTTTGAGGGTGGGTACTATACCTTGCTCACAGTTATGCAACCAGTAAGTAGTATAGAATTTAAGCATAATTTGGCCTTTATTTTAGCTTATTTTCAGGGATGTATATGGCTTTTGTCATTTTATTTCTATAGTAAAATTGTTTAGCCTGTCAGAATATTCATACTTTGAAATAAACTCATGTTTTTGCCTAATTCCATTTAATCTAAACTGTGTATATTCCAGTTCATAGCAGTTTCTATACATTGATGGTTGATAGGCTAAGAGACCTTTTACTTTGAGGTCAGGAAGTTATACTTCAGAAGAGGAACATATGTAGAACTTAACTGACCAGAGTTTTCTGTCAGTCTTACCCATTCAGATGTAATGATTCACTAGCCAGCCATCTCTTTCGGCAAAAAAAAAGAATATGCTATAAATTTTTCTGGAATTTAAGTATTATGATTTTCTTGAGATAATAATTCTAGTTTATATAACATAATATTAATTTATCTTGATTTGCAACCATATGTGACACTATTTATAATTCTTTTACTTTGTCAGACCAATAAAGTAATGTCCTCGGTGTTACTTTTTAAGATATCTCTATTCATTGATGACTCAGTTGGTCTTTTTTTCAAAAATGATTTGTTATACATGCCAAATAAGTGATAATTCCATATAATATGTAATTCATAATGTATTCATTCCTACAATTGAAATATATGTCTCCATTCTAATACTTGTTTCTAGAATATGTGCTTTACATGCCATATTTAGTGAATTCACATAGAGTGTCCTCTAAACTAGGAGATTTTCTACTTATATTGAAAATATAGGCACATTTTTAATTCCTTCTTAGTAAATGACACATAATTAAATAACATCATTGGAATTCATTATTATGGATTATTTAACTTTAGAGCTACATTCTCTACGAAATTAAAGTTTAGTATAGGAATGTTTTTGGTGTCACATTCAACCAAAAAATGTTCATTTAACATTTTATCAAAATCGATGCTTAAGTTGCCATGTACATTCTATGCTTTTGAAAGTAGAGTGCTTTAAGTTAACTGAATAGTAAACCCTTATGCAAATTTTTGCGACTCTCATTAATTTGCCCTGGATTTGACCTGTGACACTATTTATATTCCAGTTCATAGCAGTTTCTGTACATTGATGGTTGATATGCCATTGTGTCCTACTTTCATACTTGGATAGTGGCTCAACATCAAACAAGCAGATTTCAAATTTGAAGCAAAGTGTTAAAGGTTAATATGTTAATATACAATTAATTCCCTATATGATATCAAGAGAATGATTTACCTTTCTGAGTAATCAATAGCTACTTTTTTTCTGTTTTTATTCTATGCAGATTGTTGGGTATATTTTGGAAATGTGCCAGAATTGGTAAGTGTCTATAATCTCCCTCCACTTCTTCAGCTGTAAATTGTTGACCAATTTACTTATGTTATAATCGCACAAATCATATGTTAATTTTTAAAGGGCAGGCTTCCCGATTTTATGCATTTTTGCAAAAGTTTATAAGTTGTACCAAGCTCTTTTCCTTATGCTATTTGGGCATAAGGCGTAGGCCAGGCATGGGGGCTCACACCCGTAATCCCAGCACTTTTTGAGGCCAAGGCAGGAGGATTACCTGGGGTCAGGAGTTCCAGACCAGTCTGGCCAACATGATGAAACCCTGTCTCTACTAAAAATACAAAAATTAGCCAGGCATACACATCTGTAATCCCAGCTACTTAGGCAGCTACTGAGGCAGACGGATCTCTTGAACCCAAGAGGCAGAGATTGCAGTGAGCCAGATCATACCACTGTACCCTAAACTGGGTGACAGAGTGAGACTCTGTCTCAACATTAAAAAACAATAAAACTAGATTTGGTGGATACTTCATTAACACAGAGATAGAAAAGTCTCTCTAATTTAGATATCAAATACCATGCATTCCTGGTATTGGGGGAAATAAATGTATGTGGTTTTATGCACACATGTTGACAGTATGGAAGTATAGAGCACGCTGTTCTGTATATTGTATACCATTTTGATAACTAGGATGTATTCCCATCTAATGAAAGTCTGTCTGAGCAGCTATCTAAACATAATCACTGTATTGCCCTATTTTAAGTAACAGAATGTTTAACTGTTTTGTCTGTTGAACCCATGTGGTCATAGCCAAACTGTTTGACCCGAGTTAAAGTACTACCCTTGATCTTAGCTAAAAGACCAAGAAGCAATTAAAAGTTAAGGTAGATGTGGTTGTCTTACAACTTTCCATGATAAGAGATTAGTAACATCATATATGTTTTTATAGTTAATAATATACTCCTGTCCAGTCGCCCTGTATATGCAACATTTGACACTGTGCCCAGCACAAAGTAGACTCTCAAATGATTAAGTGAATGAATTAAAATGTATTTTATTGCATCATTCATCAGTATTCTTTTTTTGGGGCGGGGGGGGATGGAGTCTCGCACTGTCACCCAGGCTGGAGTGCAGTGGTGTGATCTCGGCTCACTGCAAGCTCCACCTCCCAGGTTCAAGCAGTTCTCCTGCCTCAGTCTCCCATGTTGGGATTACAGGCACCCACCACCATGCCCAGCTAATTTTTTGTATTTTTACTAGAGACGGGATTTCACTATGTTGGCCAGGCTGGTCTCGAGCTCCTGACCTCGTGATGTGCCCACCTCGGCCTCCCAAAGTGCTGGGATTACAGGCATGAGCCACCGTGCCCAGCCGTTCATCAGTATTCTTGAATAATAAATTACATCCTTTTTAAACCTTCTTAATTCAAAAAAAAAGAAAAACTCAAGGCATTTGTACATATACCACTTTGAACTGAAATTGGATATTTCTTATCTGTCCTCTTTGGAATCATTTGCATGGCCAACGAAAAATTCTTTCATTTCAGTACTCTTCTTCTAACTTTGAATTTATGCATAACTACTTTTTTCTTTCATAAAGCCTGTTAGACTTTTATAATAAAAAATATTTTTTCTACGTTTGACATTTAGTGTTGTTAGCCAGTCTGACAACAGCCTAAATTCTCACAACTAATCTCTTTAAATAGGATGGAGAATTGAAGAGTCATCTCCATTAGATAAACTGTGTGCCCTTTAGAGTATTGTGTTTTATTTTGGTTTTCAACTTCTCAGAGATGTGGAAAATTTAGAAGATGGTCCATAAAGGAGACAAACCTCATGAGATTGAAAAATACAAACTAAGTATTTGTAATACAGGTATACCTCAGAGATACTGCATGTTTAATCTCAGACCACCACAATAAAACAAGTCAACAAATTTTTTTGGTTTCTGGTACATATAAAAGTTTTGTATAGATTAGTGGTCTGTTAAGTGTGGAGTAGCAGTGTGTCTTTAAGAACAATGTGTGTACCTTAATTGAAAAATACTGTGTTGCTAAAAATCACTGGTGATTATATCTGACCCTTTAGTGAGTCAATCATTCTGCTGGTGGACAGTCTTCCCTCAATGTTGATGGCTGCTGATTGATCAGGGTGGTGGTTGTTGAAGGTTGGGTGACTGGCAGTTCTTAAAATACGATAACATTGAAGTTTGCCACATGGATTGACTCTTCCTTTCATGAAAGATTTCTCTGTAACCTGCAGTGCTATTTGGTAGCATTTTATCCACAGTTGAATTTCTTTCAAAACTGGATTCAATCCTCTCAAACCCTCCACTGATTTGTCAACTAAGTTTATGTAATATTTTAAATCCTTTGTTGTCATTTCAACAGTGTTCACGACATCCTCACCAGGAGTAAATTCCATCTCAAGAAACCATTTTCTTTGTTCGTAAGAAGTTACTCATTCAGATTTCATCATGAGATTATAGTAATTCAATCACATATTCAGGCTCCCCTTCTAATTACAGTTCTCTTCCTCTTTTTGCCATTATCTGCGGTTACTTCCTCCATTGATGTATTAGGTAAACCATGCTGTAAACAGGTATGCTGTCATCCAGACTTAGTTGTTCCATTTCTAGAGCATAGGGAGAGCAGATTTAGCATAATTCTTAAAAGCTGTAGAATTTTCAGCAGGTGAATGAGCATTGACTTCAGCTTAAAGTCACCAGCCACATTAGCCCCTAACATGAGTCAGCCTGCTGTTTGAAGCGGTGGAAGCCAGGCACTGACTTCTCCTCTCTAGCTGTGAAATTCCTAGATGCCATCTTTTTCAATAGAAGGTAATTTTGTCTACATTGAAATTCATCTGTTGTTTAGTTTAGCTACTTTCATGGGTTATCTTAGCTAGTTTCTGCATAACTTGCTGTAGTTTCTTATTGGTGTATCATGTATCAAATAAGGTTGCCATCTTGTATGAGCACAGTTCATGGTGTCCCACAACCATTGCAATGGTACCATGAAAGATCAGTGATCACAGATCGCCATAAAAGATAAAATAATAATGAAAAAGTGTGAAATATTGGGAGAATTACCAAAATATGACACAGAGACACAAATTGAGCACGTGCTGCTTTTAAAAAATGGCCTCAATAGACTTGTGCAATGCAAGGCTGCCATAAGACAGTTTTTTTTCAAAGGGGCAATATCTGCAGAGCACAATAAAATGAAATATTCTGTACTTAGAGATTTTTTGAAAGAGAAACTGAGAACTGATGTAATTTGTCTGAAGATGGTTATAGTATAACTAGTCTTCAAATCTTTAAAGCATCGTCTAAGGTTCATATGTTGTTCCCCATTGAAATAATTTTGAGAGCAGGTTTTCTTTCCTTAAGCTTTTAATGATAGGAAAGACCCATTAATGGTGGAAATTGTAAGCATAATACTAAATTATCCAGAAGTCCTTTCTAAATCTGTGATGATGAAATCATAAGGTTCTTTGGCCTTTCCAGTTTCTTGTCATGGCAAATGATAGAGTAAGTGTAAAAGACTTCATAGAAAAGTGCCTGTTTCAAGGCTGTAATACTGATATAATGACTATTGAAACAGACTTTATCTTCCAGAGAAATAAGTATGATTTTAACAGATTCAGCTATTCTTCCTCAGTGTTCTGTCATATTTTGTTCTCTCTTATAGTGACATGTGTAAGTCTTTCTTTTGTAATAAGTATCATTACCTTAAACTGGTAAAATCACAGATATAGCCTAGATAAGTAGTTACCACTCCGGGACATTTGGCAAAATAGAGAGACAGCTTTGATAGTCACAACTGGACTCAGGGACATATAGTGGGTACAGGTGAGGGATGTTGCTAAGCGTCCTAGGATGCACAAGGAATCCATCACAACAGAATTATCAAGCTCAAAATGTCCATAGTACTGGAGTTGAGAAGGGCTAGTCTAGATTTACAGAAATTTGTGATGCAGACTTATCTGGCACTCAGTTATGAACAACTGCAAATCCTGAAATAATAGGAGTAATCTTAAGCACTTCAAAAAGAACCAAGAAAAGAATGACAAAAGAGCATCCTCAATGGTTAATACTGATAGTTAGGGATAAATGTAAATATATACACACCAAACTGCATGCTTCAGAGACAAGTTACTCTGAAAAAGAATATGGCCAAGAAACGGTGGTCAGAATACCTCAAGTAAAGTAGAAAGAGAGAACATAATGGAAGAGCAGGTCTGGAGTTAAGAGGCATAGTTATCATCTCAGTTTTATTATTAAGTTGCTAATGCATAAAGAAAATATTAAAGTATTTTAAATCCATCTTATGTAATGAGAGAAGTGCATACAGTTCCATTTAATAGCCCACCCAAACAGCCCCTTTGTTCACAATTATTACTTGAAAAGAGTATAGCTCAGTTTAAGATGTCTAGTTTGTATCTTTCTTAATGATTTCCTGTAGTATGATCTATTTTTATATCTAATTATAAATAGTGTCTAGTGTCCTTTTTTTTTTTTGGCTATTTATTTATTATTTCCATTTTCCTCTCTTGACTGTATGAATGCCATAGGTTGAATGGTTCATTTTAAATGTTCATTCTTGCCAATTCTGTGAAAGCATTAGCTTTTCATTTTGGCAAAGTGACTTAGAAAATATTGTTGATATGCTGCTTTCTCAAGCATATGCTCCTCTCTTATCTTGACACAGAATATATCCACAAAGAAATGATACAATTTTAATGGGAAAAGACCTAGCCAAATCATCTTATCATGTTACACATCACATTACAGTAACTGTTTTACATTCACTTATACAGACCTAAGACCAGACAAAAAGTAACATTAAAACCCAAGTTCAACTAAAGATGTTTAGCTCTACCACATGGCAGTCTCTTTTAAGAAAAGTAAAAACAGGAAAATGAAATCCATCTGTAAATTATAGCAGTCTAAGTTGAAGGATGAGGAAAAGCGGAACTTCTGGAAAACTTAGTACAGTATTAATTTCTTTTAAGTATTTAATAAGACTGTATGAGACAATGAGGATATATAGCCCTAGTAAGAGTGACAGGCTTGCTTACAAAGTCTTTCTGAAATTTATGTACAAATGGGGTTGTTTTTGTTTGATTTGGTGACTTGGGCTTTTTCCTCCAAGAGAATTAGCATTGTTTACAAATTGTGACCCAAGATATATTTTAATTTTAAAAGATTTTTATTTTCAGTTGAGGTGATGGTATTGTAAAAACACTTTCACTTTCTAGATTTTTCTTTAGCTGAAAGGCAGTCCATTAAATGTCTATGGATAGAACAAATACTTCCAGATCCAGAAAAACCCCAAAAGTTTATTTTTTTATATATGTGTATAATATTTTCTGTGGAAATTAACAATGAGCAGACACTAATATATAAACCCAATTATATGGCAGTGTCATGTCAGTGAGGAAGCTATAAAAATGAAAATGACCTTGAGAATTTTAGTTAATAAAGATGGTCAGGATGAACATTTTCTAAAGGTAGTTTGCTGAACTTGCTAAGTGGAATAAGGAGTTTCATTAAAGAGTTGACTTTAAACATCATGGAAAAGCACAAGTGAGGGTAGTATAAACCATCTCTACTAGAGGATGCCAGGTACATACCTAGGATTATTTCTAGAAGTAGTTTCTTCTTCCTTTCTTATACTGCCCTCACGGCAGCATAGAAATGTTTGTGCTTTATGAATGAGTATAGCGTTGCGGTTATTGAAGGAACAGGGAAGAATAAGATGAGTTTGAGTTAACTCACAATGACATGATCTCCATTTGCAAGACAATTCACAAGCTAATTTCAGATTTACTTTGTGCAAAGGAAAGCATCCAAATACAAGCATTCCTTAAATGCATGTGAAAAATTGACTCATATAGAAGTGGTTGGTTTTAGTTCTACTTTTCTAACCCAGAGTAAGCATACTATCTCAGAAATAGTTTTTCTATTTTTTTAAATTAAAAATTTTAATTTGTCCATTTTTTAAATGCAATTTTATTGACCATCCTCTCTTTATTTTCATCCATGAATGCTCCCCCTTCCCTTGGCCTTTAAGTGTCACGAATTGCTACCAGTAAGGACAAATACTGTGTTTCGAATTTCTTTTTATGGGTGGAAATTTTGTTCTTTTTATAGAAAGAAAATAAACAATATTTCTTTGGCCTCAGTTGAGTTGAGATTGTTTCTCTTGGATCTCTGTCCTACATTGTACATTGTATTTTTTAGTGTCTGAGTTTACACAGTGACAAAGAAATGATGCTTTCAAGGTTTTCTAAAGATATGAAAAGAAGATCCTCTTCGAAATAAATTGACATATTAATAGTTTAGCCCATTCTGCATTGTGCTTGTTTTTTATGTTGCATCTAGTTTTTGTCATTGTCCCACCCCCAATATGGGGGCCTCCTAGGGAAGAATGTTATCTTGATTCCTATGTATCCCTTTCTCGTAGTATAACCTTGTCATAGCCAGGTTAGCCACTCAGTTAATCAAAATGAATATCTCCTTTTTTTCAACAGGTGAACGGAAGAGTCCTTATGTAGCAGTATGCTGTATAGTAATGGCCTTCAGCATCCTCTTCATACAGTAGCTGGGGAAAATGCCAGAATTTAATTGCCGTCAGATTTCATTGTGAACAAGGACTTACTGCAGAAAATAATGGAAAGGATGGTTAACCCTTTTATCTCTGAACATTGAATGAGATAAATTTCCAGATGCTGTTCTCTATTTTTATGTTATTGGACCAATGTTCTGTATAATAATTAAGATGTAACCATTTAATAGTCTGTAACAATCAACCTCAGTATTGTCACTACAATATTACATTCTGCAAATGTTATTCTGTTGTATCAGATACCAAATTTTAGTGAGGTATCTCCAAGGCACATAGTAGAAAACAAAATTGGTTAATTACTCAAGTTCCTTTCACTGTGATTTGGAAATGATTTAATCTTTATAGAACGAGACCCTTTTTTGGACTAGCTTTTTTATTAAAATGGCTCAATTTGTGTTGATAAGGATTGCAGTCATGTTTAATAGCGCTTGCTTTTCCTCTGGGCACACCATTTTGATCATTAACCAGAGTACCTCTACTCTTAGCAAACTCTAGTTTATGACAAGTATTTAAAATATTTAAAACAAGCTTATAAGTTCTTAAGGAGCAAAGTAAATGAGAAGTAACTTAAAAATAGTATTGGAAAAATGTTGATATTTAACATTAGTGGATTTAGACTAGACATGGCATAGTAGGCTCTGAAACCTCTTGTCAAGTATACATAAGTGTTTTGTGCATGAATTTTTACCAGAAAGCTGTCTTTCTCTGAAAAACACAACATTCTTAGAATGAAAAGAACAGTTATAAAATAATTATCTTATATGTGCTTTTCATTATTTTTAGTGTCACGGCTTCAAAAATGAAACATTTTAATTGCCCTAAAGAAACTGTATTTTTGTTTTGTTTTTTAATATAGCACTTTAAATCCGGTTTGTGTTTTGTCAACTTGAGCTGGAATCTTTTTTGTTACTTTGAAGGTGATAAATAGTTTTCAAATCTACTGATTTGTGTACTGTGGCATAAGTATCTTTGAATTTGGGTGGTGAAAGGAGACCTTCAACAATTTTTAGTCTAGGCAAGAGAATTATTGGGAATGTGACTTCTAAATTTTACAATAGAGCAGTTATTTTAAGGTCATGGTTAACATTTCTTAAGGTTCAACTGAAATTCAGTTAAAATTTCAGAGCTAAGAGGAACTTAAATCTTAGCTAAAAATTACCTGTTGTAGATAGTATTAATTAGATTGTTTGCAGCTATTAATTCATAAAGGTAAAATGAAGAAACTCCCTTTTTGAAGAAAAGAAAATTATTTCTAATTTAATAGGCTAGTAGTTATTTCTGCAGAAACAAAGTATGGAACTGAAAGCCACCTATTTTTATTTTAAACTAAACCACTTGGAATGGATTCTAGGTAACATCTTAAGCTTGTGTGTTGCCTGTGGTGGTTTTTTTGTTTGGAGGTGTTTTTTGGTTTTTGTTTGATTTTCTGTATTTTGTTATCTGACGATTTTTTGTTTGGTTTGGTTTTGGATTTTTTTTTTTTTTTTCTTTTTTTTTTTGGCAATAGAGCTGTTACGCATTATCGCTGTATTTTATATTTTTGGCATGTCTGTGCAGTTAAAAGTGGTATATTTTGCTTTAGACAGGGAATCAGGTTATAATCATTGTTCTTCCTCTCAAGTGCCTCTTGGGCTTTACATCAGGTCAAGGATTTTCAGGGTTTCTCAAAAATAGGATTCTTGTCAGTGTCTCCATGCTGAGTAAGTAACCTTTCTGACTCTAATTTCTGGGTGGCCATCTGTTGTCCAGCTCTGCTGCCAACTGGACTTTCCGAAAGCCATGTCAACTAATTTTTTATATGCTAAGACAAATCGAATATGAAAAGAGGAAGAATATTCTAGATATTCTAAGACATTTCTTAATTTGGCATCTCAGAGGAGGTAAGTGGAAAGTAAAGGAAGAGATAATTTTGGGGGAAAATTTGTGGAAACATACAAAACTTTTTGCTATGTATAGACGCTAAACAGAGTGGGAGGCAACGTATTTGTAACAACAAACATCTGACCTCTTGAAACACAAGCTCTTGGAGAAGTCAGGGAGAGACACAGTATGAATAAAAGCAATTAACATGTTCTTTAATGTATTTTTTCAAAGAAGACCGCTGAATCCTGTTCTCTAATCCAAAGGGCAGTGTAGGTTGTTTTAAGCCCACAGAATATTGAGATATTTCTCGTGTGGTTTTAGTGGGGTGGTAGGATGCAGAAGGTTATTAAAGATCAACTTAAGCATCAGATAGAATATCTCTTTTATTTTTTTAACTCTTATTTTAGGTTCAGGGGTACATGTGCAGGTTGTTATATAGGTAAACTCATCTCACGTCAAGGGGTTTTGTTGTACAGATTATTTTGTCACCCAGGTGCTAAGCCTAGTACCCAGTAGTTATTTTTCTTGCTCTTCTCCCTCCTCCCACCCTCCACCCTCAAGTAGGCCCCAGTGTTTGTTGTTCCCTTCTTTGTGTCCTTGAGTTCTCATCATTTAGCTCCTACTTCTAAGTGAGAACGTATAGTATTTGGTTTTCTGTTCTGTGTTAGTTTGCTAAGGATAATGGCCTCCAGGTCAGATGGAATATCTATCACATAGACCTGTTGTTACAGGGTAGGATCGGATGATGGACACGGAAGTACTCAGCGTGCTAAGTTCAGTTGCTCTCCCTAGCCTCCTTTTGGCTTCAGAGTCTTTTGATTCCATCTATCCTGGCATTTTTTGTGTGCTGATGTTTAGTTCCTGATTGGCTTTAGCTGTACTAATAGGAAGGGAGTTGTCTTTTCAAGCAGTCTTAAAAGGTGGTCAGTCAAAAGGCCAGAGTCTGAATCCCTTCTATGGCTTAAATAATTTGAGGATCAAGTCCAGTATCTTGTTAATGCCCTGTTCTACTGTGCCAGGCACTATCTTGAATGCTCTTATATGTTCAAATTCAAAATAGCTCTTTCATACCGGGGGATGATAGTAACGTGACTTGCAATAGATTCCTTCATCTTAGTAATAAGATGATCAGTCTAGTTAGGACAAAATAGAGATTTGAATAAATTAACTTTTCCAAGTTCACAGAGTAAAAATGAGCAGATCTCTGCCTGGTTTTGTGAAAAAGACTTAGCACTGGTAAATAGAATATTTCTATTCCTACACCATTCTTTCAGTATATCATCACTGAAGACAGGAAGATAGGCACACAGATTTTTTTCCATAGTAATTCATAGTACACTAGGTGAAAGAGACGAAGTATGTATTGAAAGTACAATGTGATGGCATTTATTATTCAGATAATCCCAGGATTCTAGAAGAAAACAAAGAAGAGTGACAGTTCAGTTAGGGTGTGAACTTCCAGAGGAGCATTGCTTAAGCTGAACTTGAGAGCATTGTGCAAAAGCACAGTAACCTGTTAAGAACTAGAAATAACCTAGCTTGTGCCACTTTGGGAGTATTAAGACGTAAGCCTAGAAAGGTGGACATAGGTTAGATCTTAGACTGTCTTGTATTTTTCTCCTTCCTATTGATGACCTACCTCAAAACTGAATATGTTTTTCCTCCTGCCTAACACAAAACTACTTAAGGGCAAAAATTTAAACTCTTCCTTGGTATGTGTGCAAACAAGGTTGAATATATTCATGCCTACCTTATTTTGGACTAGGAATACAGTAGTATACTTTCCAAAGACTTGTCTGAATAGTATATAAGGTGGAGGCAACTGACTAGTTAGGTCAGTATTTTTAGAAACTCTTAATAGCTCATACTCTTGATGCCAAAAGCAGCCCTGATTGTTAAAGCACACACCTGCACAAGAAGCAGTGATGGTTGCATTTACAATTCCTGGGTGCACAAATAAAAATTCCCAAAAAGCAAGGACTTACGCTTTTGGCAAAACCTTTGAGAAGTTACTGGATCATAGGAAGCTTATAACAAGAATGGAAGATTCTTAAATAACTCACTTTCTTTGGTATCCAGTAATAGTAGATGTTCAAAATATGTAGCTGATTAATACCAGCATTGTGAACACTGCACAACCTTGTGATTATTACTAAGCAAGTTACTACTAGCTTCTGAAAAGTAGCTTCATAATTAAAGTTATTTATACACTGCCTTCCATGACCTTTACTTTGCCCTAAGCTAATCCCCAAAATCTGAAATGCTACTCCAATATCAGAAAAAAAAGGGGGAGGTGGAAATATATTTCCTGTGATTTTAAGAGTACAGAGAATCATACACATTCTGGTTAGTTCATATATGTCTAGTGTGTAATAAAAGTTAAGATGAACTCTCAAGAGCCTCCTACTTTTGTCTTATTGTCAGATGTGTGAAAGCAGTTTTTAGAGGTTAAAAAATGGAAATTTCCACCTTTTTAGTAGGATAAGAATAGAGAAATGTTTTTTGTTTGTTTGTTTGTTTGTTTGTTTGTTTTCTCCCTACCTGCATTTTCATTCATGGATGGCCAAGATTAGTTTTGGGGTATTATTTTTGTTGTTGTTTTACATCATACTAGCTATTCAATCTATTATATTGCTGTTATTATTCAGTATGCTTTTAAGAGCCTTTCATGACTCCAGTAGTTTGCTTTGGGTGTGAAGTCTTTAATTTTCCCAGAGATGGTGGAAATCAGATTCTGAATGAAATTGACAGTTATCAATTACTGACAGTTATTTTCAACCTTGTCCTTAACTGGGAGCCTTCAGATGCCCAAACATTCTGGCAAGTAGCTATTATTTTCTGTCTAAAATCTGTTTGTGAGCATTGTCCATCAGAGTCAGATTGTTCAGCCAATTTATACTATTATTAGTATTTACTGAGAAATATGAAAAGGCTTATGTCTTGCTTTGAGGAATGTGGTCGTCTTGCCGTTAGCTTCCCAAAACTGAGTAAACACAGACAAACCTTTGTCAGACCTGTTACTAGAAGGAATTTACGTAACCAAATGAATTGTAACAATTGTATTTTTAGTTAGATTTAGATCTAAAAAAATACTTCAGATACAAATTGAAAGGCAGTATCTTAGTTGTTTCCTGCAATATATATTGTAAACGTTCCCCTCTGCTCCATTATACCACCAGTTGATAAAAGACATTATAAGAAAATCACTAAATTTCCAATTTCTATTAATAACAAAAAGAATTCAAAATGGCTTTGCTTAAGATCACCGAATTTAATATAACCAGGAAAGCAAAATCTGTTTTTAATTCAGAGGGTTTACATTAATGTCCTTACCCATAACAGATTCATCTCGGGGTGGAAGGGAGGGCAAGGGCAAGGGAGAGAACATAAATACTGGAAACAAGGGTAAGTTACTTCACACTTTGTGGAGGATGAGAACACTCATTCAGAAACTGCGTAATACCCAGACACTACTGTTTGAGCTTTGATGAGGGAAGTAGCCTAAAAGCAAATGTGTAGGGATGTCGGGTTTGTTCCCAAAGTGCTAAAACCTGTAATTTATCAGCCACCTCAACTTCTTTGATTACTATAGCTAGGCTAAATACTGAAAAAAAATTAAAAAGAAATGAGGAAATAGACATGAGGGATTTCAAGAAGGCCAGCATCAAAGAAAGAATCTTTGCAGTAACGAAGTTTTAAAAGTGATCTGGAGGCTCAGGATAATACCAAAAGATTTGACCTTGGAAATTAAGTTACAGAGAATAGAGTACAACTCTTTCGGGTTCTGAAAGAGTAGAAGATCATATTTCTCTTGATTTTATTTGATAGAAATAGTTTGCTTGCTTTTTAAAAAGTGTTTCTGAAGATGACAAGCATCTTCAAAGAAGCTTTATTGAATCTGTTAACATGTGACAAAGAAATTTCACATAGACAACTTAGTGAATCCCTAGGCACTTAGTTTGACCTGCCATGAAGAACAGAAATCAGGCTAGAACGCAGGCTAATCCTTACCCCCTCCGCACCCGCAAAGAATAGAAAATTAATCCCTCTGTCATTCCAAACCCACAAAGTAGAGGCCTCCATATCTCCCATTTCATCCCTACATGAATCCTTTGAGAACAGGCTGTGTGCCAGACAGTGCTAGGACAGGATATACAATGTGGAATAAGACAAATACAGCTATTGCTGTCATGGAACCTAGAATCTAGTAAAGATCAACTAACCAAATAGCTAATTAGATGAGCATACACAACCTCTGGAACCCTGAAGGAAACACCTGAAGGACGGTTTAGATGGCGTGGTAAGGTGGTAAGGGAATGCCAGTCCATGAAGTTGATGGTTAGGCTAAGACTTTACTGCAGATGAAGAGCATGAACAAAGAGGCAGAGACAGGAAAGAGCTTGGGACTTGAAGGGGTGGAGAAATTCATAGAAAACTAGCATGAAGAATGCTATTTAATGTTACTGAGTGAGGCAAAGAATGGAGTAAGTTGGAAAGAAAAAATAGGCCAAATCATACAGGGCGTTTGAACCATAGAGAAGGCTGGGCAACTCGTCCAAAGGATTTGACTTTACACAATTAAAGGAGCTAGTAGAGTAGTCTCTGTAAGGCTGTTGTCTTTGTTTCTAAAGTTGGACATGAAATCCACGGGGCAGGTAATCGGGAAGGGAAGGGAAGGGTAGAAGCTGTGTCAGTTCTTGTCATTGACCTTGGTACTGTGGATGTCTTGCAGAAAGAAGTTAGTGCACTTCTTGAACCTATGCATGGCCAAGAAGTCAGAGAGGCTGATGGATGATCCAGGGGAAGATAGAGCAGTTATAGGCCCACCTGCTGCCTCACAGTAACAAGGTTTTCAGCACATCTGTGACATCACAATCGAGCTACCAAATGACTACTACTTTACCTCTGTTGAACAAATTTCACCCAAGACTCCGTCCTGTCTTCCACACTAACCAGAACCTTACAGGGAAGGCAGTCCTAGGAAATGAGCAGCCTAACCAAGTTGACATGTTACAAAGTCATCATGCTCTCTTAAGACCCTTCAACCTGGATCTCTTGCCAGCAACTCAATATATCCCGAACAGAATTTTTCTAAACCTGCTTCTTCTGGGTCACCCTATTTTTTTTTTAAACAATGCTACTTTCCTTCTATGTTTAGAATTTTCTAATCTTGTTAACTCCCCCTTTTCCTTTCTCATATACCTCTCATGCCACCACCAATCTATAACAGTTCTATCATTTTTACCTCTGCAGTGCCCACCCCAGGTGGATGAGTTCAAACTCAACAGGTGATTATACAATCCCACACATTGATTTCATATTAGTTTGATATAATCCCCCCTTCTGGAACCCCCAAAGAAGGAAAAGGCCACTTTCCTCTCCAAAAGCACGTACAGGGGAGTGAGTTATAATAGCAAGGAGCTAGTATGCTGCTATCATTATTTAAACCAAGAAAAACCCACTGTAGACAAGATGAAGGATCTAATAAAAATGTGTTCTTATTTCTGATTCTAAAACTTTTAACAGCTGGGCTTTCCCATGTGGAATAATGTTACATAAATAACTCAACCAGGAAACAGAGGGGCTGTGAAGAAGTCCAACAAAGTGATAGATGATCTTGGACACTTTGAATATCACACCCAATGGAGTTACAAGGAAATAAGTGCATTGGAAGGTACGGGTGAGCTATGCTGCTATGTGTGAACAGCAGACTTTACAGAACCTGACAGTTATCTGAGTCATGTATCACTAATTCTACAGAAGTTTTCTTTCTACTTAAGTATATTAACACTAATCTGTTCCATGGGGACCTTTTCTGCTCCATCCAAATTTGTCATCTTTTAATTAGTCATGGAAATCTAGATAAACCAGGTTTCAGAAAATAAACATGTTGAGCTTTAAAACTAAGCTCTCAATTGTTATATTTAATTTTCTTTTAAAGGGGACAAATATCACTGAGTCCATGCTATTTAGTATTCTTATCCACATAGTCTAGTCAAAGCTCATGTTGCAATTCCTACTACCACATCTTCATTTCAGTGAAGTGTATATAGTCTCAGTTATAGCACAAATGCCAAAAGGCATTATGAGAAAACAGTGAGGGATAAAACTTCAGCCTAAGAAACTGCAGTTCTCCTTTTCCATTTACATGATGGGAAGTGGTGGGAGGGAGCTGCAATCCCTATGGGAGATACAGAACTTAGGGGTAAGTCTCATCTCCCTCAGGTTTGGGTTAGAAGACCTTCAAAAGCCTTCCCAGCTGTGAACACCAATGACTGTCCTGTATTGGCAGTACAAGTTGTTCTTCACTGGTCCTCAGCAGTTGCTTAAACATAGACAAAGAGCTCTTAGAGAATGAAGACACATTTGGTTTTTTCCTGTCATGATCTTGGAAATCCTATTGTAGCTGGAAGTTCTACATTTGTGAAATGTATTCAGGAATTTACCTTCCTAGAAATTATGCAAGGGCTCATTTTGGGCTTTTTGAAGAGTTATAGGAGACATTCTGTGATTATAACAGTGGTTACTTCAGTAGGAAACATTCATGGAACATGTACTTGTTACTCTTTCTCTGTGTAATTCTTAGATCAACCTTGTTTTCTATGAATACCGGCAAAACCAACTCATCCATTGTCTACACTATGCAAAGGGAATTATCCACATCAACTTGAAATAAGATAAGGAAAAAAAATAGAAGGAAAATTACTTCTAGGCCTTTCATTGCTTATTATTGCCCCTACTCTACCCTCCTTGTGTTTTTACTTGCTGTGATCCAAGGCAACACGCTCATGTAGCAGCTCCTAACTGTGATCATCCTAGCACAGTATGAGTCACTAAGCAGGAGAGGATTCTTATTTTCCTTTGAATTACAAGCCCTGTGCTTGAGAGAGGGTTCAGTAAGCCCCCTACAGAATCACATGGACGGCAAACCTATGACACCATTAGTCTCATACCTGAAATTAATTTAAATTTTTCCCCTTACAAAACTAAATTGTAGAAAATTCAGAAAATGCAAATATACAAAGAAAAAAAAAGTTTCCAGTAATCTTACCAGTCCCAAATAACCACCATAATGGATCATATAAAGATACCCATGTACAGATAAAAA
This sequence comes from Macaca fascicularis, assembly GCF_037993035.2. Taxonomy (NCBI): domain Eukaryota; kingdom Metazoa; phylum Chordata; class Mammalia; order Primates; family Cercopithecidae; genus Macaca; species Macaca fascicularis. The sequence continues at coordinate 86,967,941 of NC_088380.1, read as the reverse complement.
TATTTTTTATGGGATAGAATAGCTCATGCTATTTGGTAGCCTTCTTTTCTCCCCATTTAACAATGTCATGAGTGTGTTTTCACAAATTACAGATTTTTGCTATTATATCATTTTTAAATAATTGAAGAATATCCCACCATAGAATACAATAAAATGTATTTAACCTGTCCCCTGTTATTGGATACTTAAATTGTTTCCATTTGGGAAGTGATATATTTAAAAGGACAACATGGCACAAATCACATTGATGTCTTCTTAAGATTAATTTATATCACATGTACTTAAGTTAAATGGGCATGGTATCCTAAGTTTCTTATTTAGATCTACATGAACAGATCTTTTGTTCAGGATAAGTACATATAGGCAGAAGAGTTGACTTCTTACTTCTCATTATTTCAATGTGACTGGGAAATATATCTCCACTCTACCCTACCTGTAACCTGAAATTACACCTTTAAAAAGCTTACCATTTATGTTTTATAAATTTTTAGTGTGGTAGAGCATATCGCATTTTAAATAACTCCCTCCTACCATGAATCTTCAGAGGAAGTACATTAGAATGAGGTGCATTAGATGCGGGAATCATCTGCTGAAGTATCATATTTAAATCTAATTCTATTAAAACACTGCAGGACACTGGGCAAGCTGGAGAAGTGCAACGATCATTTCAATGCTCTCGGTATGGAAACTGATGCTCCCCAGGCTGAGCAAAAGAAATTAGGATCTGGGAAGTGATAAAGTAATAGACAGGAGCTTAGAAAAGTTCGATGAGACTGTGGGCATACCACAGAACATTCAGACTGAGCAAAGCACTCCTGGATGCGACAGCCTGGAGGGCATGTGGCCATCTATTTTGCAGCCTTCCGGTTTTTCACTCATTCAGGGTGCAGTAGGGCTATAGTTCCATTTTTAATAATGGAAGTTGTAGGAGATACATTTTGAAATTTTTTTATTATACAAAATGAAATATTTACATGGCTATTAAATGTATATTGAAGTAAAACTTTCAACATAAAAGGATAGACACAATATATTTAGTGATGAAATCATGTTACAGGCTAGGCGCAGTGGCTCACGCCTGTAATCCCAACACTTTGGAAGGCCAGGGGTGATGGATCACTTGAGGTCAGGAGTTTGAGACCAGCCTGGCCAAGATCGTGAAACCCCATCTCTACTAAAAAATACAAAAATTACCTGGGTGTGATGGTGTGCACCTGTAATCCCAACTACTCAGGAGGCTGAGGCAGGAGAATCGTTTGAACCCAGGAAGTGGAGGTTGCAGTGAGCTGAGATCGTGCCACTGCACTCCAGCCTGGGTGACAGAGCGAGATTCCATCTCAAATTTTAAGGAAAAAAAAAAGAAAAAAATTATGTTACAAAATATTTTATGCATGGGTGCATACACACACACACACACACACACACACACACATTTACAAGAAAAGAATTATAAGAAATACCAACATAATAATTTTCTCTAGGAAGTGGGAATAACAGTTTTCTTTCCTTTTATTTTTTAAAATCTGTATTTTTATGGTTAAAAAAATGTGGTAAGGTAAATGCCAAGTATATATATTTGAATTTCATGACCTACTTTTTAAATTTATGCTTGATATTTTCAGACCATCAGACCCTTATTACACCTTATTTTAATGATTATTTTCTCTTTGTTTCATTACCGTGAAAAATGAAAAGTCTTTGTCATTTTCTGTCTGAATCTGTAGCTCTGTCTCCCTTTTTTCCTCCTACTGTCCTACTTTCTCAAACTAGATGTTTCATAGGAATTAAAAGTATTTAAGGGTGGCCAATTCTTATTTGCCTTTGGAAACCCAGAATGTGCACAGTATTTAGTAAACTTTCATCTATTATGTAAATTCTTAATTCTTTGAAGAAGCACAAATGGACTGTATTTACCTCCATTGCCCTGACTTCAAGCATTTTCAACCATCAAGAAAAGTAAATCATTTAAATTTAGAACTGACAAGAAACAGACTCAGCTATCTCCTAAATATATGCATTAAGAATAGTCTGCCAAGGGTTTTGTGTAAAGGCAAAAGATAATAAACTTAGAATGTATATACTAGTCAATGAAAGTCCTACATATACAACAGTGTGATCCAATTTCCAGAAACAAATGCCTTGTGTTAAATATAAAATTAAGGCCAAGTAAATTAGTTTATTTTTTGAGTGAAGAAGTTCAAGTCTCATCTATCTTAAAATGCAGCTACCTGAGATTACATGCCACAAAGATACCAACTTTATCCTTTTCCCTGATTTTCTGGTTTAGGACAATAATGGCAAGCATATCTACATTTGCTTCACGTACCTTATAAAATCCTGGAGAATCTGGCATTTATTACACCACTCAATTATGTACACTTTGAGGCTCATGAAAGCCTGAAGAATATTCAAGAGCCAGACAAAAAACAACTAGTAAAAAATGTTTATACTCCTCTTCACAACTCAGTAAGAAAATCTGTAAGTGAATGATTTTATAATAGTTAAATATGGCTTTGGACATTTAAATGTTTTTTATGTAATCCTGTTAATTACTGAATTCAGGTTAATGAATGACATGATGAAGAAGCACATTATATGAAAGTTATGTTTCTCCATTGAAATATTTTTCCTACCTGATGATTTATTCTGTTTCCTCACTAGTTCCTAGCATATCAGAAAGGAGTCTAAGTATCAAAAATTAGTAAATAGAAGTCTCAGTGAGGCATAATTTATTAGTTTGCAGATTCTTGATGACCATAGTTTACTGGTTAAAAAATTAAAAAATAAAACTTTGATCACTCCTTTTGAATTGGAACCTACTCACCTACCTCATTACTTACGTGCTCTGTGTGAACACAGCAACTGTCAAAAGTTCTCTGAGGTATAAAAAGAAAATTCTGCCTGCAGTATAGAGAAATTCTCCTCTACACCCTGTCCCCAGAACTGTGGACTCATGGACTAATGTCCCTGCTTTCTCCACAAATGCCCAGTTTCACTCTGCTTTTCCCAATCCTCTACTTCCCATGAAACATAAGGGCTGACTCAGGGCTCTTATCTGCAAATAACAGATACTGGCCCAGTAAAATTAAGCAGGAAATAAGTTTATTGGAAGCATGTCAGTTGTAAAATAACCCAGAAGGCCAGCAAACCAGGGAAGAAAATCAGAACATAAAAAAACTGGGTAGCTGAAACCTCAGCCAACAATACCAACCTCAGTTCAGTATTGTCACTACTAAACACTGGACCTTGTCACTTGGCTTCCACACTTGTCCCCAAATGTGGTATCACTGTGGATAAAATAAATTCTGCATCATTTCTGTTTCTCTGCATCAAGGGCTACACGTTCAAAGTTCCAAGATGGAGTGGATCAGTCAACTGTTTCTACATTAGTGCTATATAACAAAACCACTCCAAAATTCAATGGCTTAAAACAACAATTTATTCTTGCCCATTTGTCTGTGGGTCAGGCGGGGGTTAGCTGATCTCTAAGCTGTGCTTGGCTGTGCTTGGCTCCAGACTTCAGGGTGGGTTCAATCTCAACTCCTGTCTCATTCTTATTAGATCAGTGAGTTGTCTGACATTTCTTCTCATTGTGATGGCAGAAGTTCTAGATGGCAAGCCAGATTGTGTAAATACATTTCACACCTCTGCAACATCACATCTGTGGACATTCCATTGGCAAAAGCAAGTCATATGGCAAACCCAAAGTCAAAGGGCAGTGAAAAACATTGTGAAAAGAACTGTGAAGCCAATGGCAAAGGTCATGGGCACAGGATGGGGTAAAGAATTGAGACTAATGATTTATTTCAGTGACAATTTTTTTTTTTTAGATGGAGTCTCACTCTGTCACCAAGGTTGGAGTGCAGTGGGCATGATTTTGGCTCACTGCAGCCTCTTCCTCCTGGGTTCAAACAATTCTTCTGCCTCAGGCTCCCTAGTAGCTGGGATTACAGGCACCCGCCACCAAGCCCGGCTAATTTTTGTATTTTTAATAGAGACGGGGTTTCACCATGTTGGCCAGGCTGGTCTCGAACTCTTGGCCTCAAGTGATCCACCTACCTTGTCCTTCCAAAGTGCTGGGATTACAGGCATGAGCCACCACGCCCAGCCTCCAGTGACAATTCTTATTGGTCAAGTTCTGATCTAATGATAGTGCCCTAGCTGTCAAGGGGTAAGTAGTGCAAGTTATCTGGTCCTCTCTATTTTTGTAGGGAAGAAAAACCTTATCCTCCACCAAGATTCACACAATGACAGAGTCCTCACATAGGAAAAGAGTTTAAATGCTGAGCAGCCATCACAGTAACAAATTTGCATCCAAAGTGGCTAATTATTATGTTTTTACTCTCCCTTCAGTGGTGTTCAGGTAGATGGTAAAGAAGTTTCATATCTTAAAAGTGGAAATTAAATCAAAGTAGGGATTTGGAGACTTGGACTGCATAGTAGGAAGAGAGGAGAAAACATTCTTGGCAGAGTAATGACAATGAGATAATCATACTTGTGGCCAGGTGCAGTGGCTGCCACCTGTAATCCCAACACTTTGGAAGGCCAAAGCAGGAGAATTACTTGAGGCTAAGAGTTCAGGACTAGCCTGAGTAACATAGCAAGACCTCATTTCTACAAAAAAAAAAAAAAAAAGAAAAGAAAGAAAGAAAAGAAAAGAAAAAAAAAATTAGCTGGGTGTGGTGGCACATGCCTATAGTCTTAGCTACTCCAGAGGCTGAAGCAGGAGGATTGCTTGAGCCCAGGAGTTTGAGGTTACAATGATTGCGCCACTGCACTCCAGCCTGGGTGACAGAGAAAGGCCCTGTCTCAAACAACAACGAGAAGAACAAGAAAAAACAGAGAATCATACTTGCAAGACCTTCGTCCTGGATCAACACAGAACCTTGAATCAATATTGTATTCATCTCTTGTCTTTGTACCCTGGTCTTACTGGAAGCAAATATATGTGAAATGGAAAGAAAGGAACACTCTTATTGATAGAGATGTTCAATCCCCTGCATACACAAAACCTAAGAGCAATAATTAAACTCCCTCGAAAACACATCATGGAAGTCTTCTGCCAAACACCACTTCTTTGCCTCTTAAGAACTTTAGGGCTAGGCATGGTGACTCGCACTTGTAATCTCAGCACTTGAGGAGGCCAAGGCTGTGGGATGACTTGAGCCCGGGAGTTTGAGACCAGCCTGGGCAACACAGGGAGACCCTGGCCCTTTAAAATAATATACGTGTGTGTGTGTGTGTGTGTGTGTGTGTGTGTGTGTGTGTGTACTCCTCTCTGAGAACAAACACAGAAATTCAAGCAAATCTCATTTAATTCTACCTCTAGTCTCTTAATTTCTGTAACCTTTCTAAATATGACTTCAGGCATAAGTATGTGTTGGGCAAAGAATCCAGGGTTAACACAAGTTTGCTGAGGATGAGAATGTGGAGCCAAGCGGTGAACTGGTTCATGGGTAACCAGCTGCACCACACCCTTCAGAGAGGCATGGTTGGGCCGGTACACAGCTGGGCTCCAGGAAAGGGACCTTGCACTGCTTCCTCCTCCTTTTTGCAGGTCAGGTGTGAAAGCAACTTTGGTTGCAGGAATGAATGTTTTACATTCAGCTGCCAAGCAAAATAAGTCAGTTAGTTGGGGGCACTGATAGAAGATACGAGCTTCTCAGCACCTGATGATTTTGGGGATTCAACTTCCTATGAGAAATTGAGTTCAGGCACGGCTCCCCCACCACCAGGACAAGGTCCATCTAGATTGTTTCTGGAGAGAGATCTAGGGTCATTCACTGGAAAATCCTGCCATGCTTAGAGACGGGCCAGTTATTTTATTAATACTATTATGACAAAAGGGACTCATAAGAGGACTCAATTTTGTAAATAAGCAGCTATTCCTATTGCTATTCATGAGCATATGTTATACTCACTTCTCCAGATAAGAAACAGGTTCCAGGGGACTCTTTCAAGAGAGCATCTATCATTAACTTCACTCAGTCCCTAAGGAACATCTTAGACAGCTTCCCTCTTCCTACCGGTTCAATGTAAAAGAACTATTGAATACAGAGGCCATGAAACATCTGGTATGGCCTGGCCATCAAAACGCAGGTGTAAGCTCCATACTGAGTTTTTCTTTAGCAAATAAAAACATTTTAGTCTGGATGTATTCAACAACAACAACAATAAAAATGGATGTCTTCCTTTTATGGAAGTTAGGTCTCTGCCCTCATCTCTGGCACTTTCGTGGAGATCACATATACTTCAGTGATGTGTAGTTGGCACATGTTTTCTGTGCTGGACCCTCCTGAAGCACCAACCCAGCTTCATTTTCCTGCTTCTCTGAGAACTGCCCCACATGGGGCCGATTCTTCCAGGTGTGGATGATACTTAGCCCACCTAGGCACTCAGATTCTTTCTGCCAGGTATTTGAAACCTGGCTTGGAGTAAGTGGATTTAAGGTTCATTAATGGCAACACTCTAATAACATAATCATTAAAACCCTCCAAGGTTTTGACTTTCCCATTGCTTTTCATTTATTTATTTATTTATTTATTTTGCTTGAATTCACTGATTTTGTGCCCGTTGTTTGAAAAAACACTATACCAAACGCACTCCCTTTGAGGAGCAGACATGAGTTCAAGGACATGCGAGCACTCCAGAAGCTCCCACAATTACACAGTATTATAACCACCAGAGATTCCAGGAAGGACTCATTGTCAAGCGCCCCTCCTAATAACATCCTCTAGAAAAGGTGGCTGCACGAATGCTTCCCATCTTCTTACTAGGACGAACAACTAGATGAGGTCAAGCAACAGCTTAGTGATGCTTTTAAATCCTGGAGAACGCTGAAAGACTTGACTAAAGTGGCATTCAACTCTACTTGAAAGGTCATAATTATGCTTTTATTTAGCAAGCACTTTGTATGTTCAAATCTTTTCTTAAGAGAGTTCTTGGAAGATCCCTCAAAGTATCCAGATGTTTCTAGATAAGTCATAGGTCATCTTTTTGTAATGAGAAACGACATGTGGATGGGAATCAAAAGATGCTTATAATTCCTGCCAGCTTGCCTTGACAATCTCTCTACTCCCCAAACGGTCTTTTGATAGAACAGACTTGCAGAAACTATTTTATTCTGCCACACTAAGGGTTTCATTAAATTAGTGGTAATTAAGATCATAGAAATGGTTTAATCACTTGTTCTTTTATCCCTTATTCCTGGGTGTAAGGCCTAATTGAAGTGTATCCCACAAGAGAAAAGAGGAGGGGAGAAAGATATTTGAAGTTTTTTGATGGCTGCTTAAATCAAAGAATTATATAAAGAACCTTAATCACTGTTAACATGTGAGCTCTCACAGTGCCAGAAACTGTGCTGGGGACTTCCAGTGCACTATCTCTTAGTTCTGGAAACAACCCAATGAGTTCAGTGCTGTTTTTATTCTGTTTATAAATGAGAAAAATGAAGTTTACTAAGTTAAGTAACTTATCCATGGTCAGACAGAGAGTGCACGCAGCAGAGTTTAAACTGGAACCCATGTCTGTCGGACACCAAACCTGTGTTCTTGACTAATTCCAGTCTCCGGATCACCACTGCCAGTCATTTTCAAACTGTTCTTTCTCCTCCAAGGCATAGGTAATTCCTGAGGTTGCAAAAGAAAGAAAGCAGAGCTTTGGGCTCCCATTGGGTAGCAGTCTTTGAATTCTGCATAAGACTTTATTTAAAGAAAGGGCCTCACTGTTAGAAAATGTTTGAAAACCACTAATCTAATTCACTTCCCTCATTTCACTTAAGGAACTAGAATATTTCAGAGATGTATTTAGTAATGGTCAATCTGAAACTCTGTACAGAAAGTTTGCCAATTCCCAGTATAGAACACTGGAGCGTGATCCATGACTAGCAGCATCATTACTATTGGAAATGTGTTGGAAATGCTGAGTCTTGGGTCCACCCCAAACTTTTAAATCAGAAACTCTTAGAGTGGAGCCCAGCAATCTGTGATTTTAGCAAGTCTTCTAGGTGATTCTGATCCAGACCAAAGCCTGAGAACCACTAGTATAGAAGGATTTTAAGATGAAAAATTTGCAACCCCAACCGAATGGGCACTGTGGAGTGTTTTCTGATTCAAGAGCTCAAGTCGTAGAGTTTCATAGTAACAAAAATAACAGTGCTATTAACTGTGAGGTTCGAGGCATACTTGAGGTGTGTCAGACATGTTGCTTTCCATTCATGATCTTATTAACACCTCACAATAATCGTATGAAGTAAATACTATTGTTATTCCCATGTTGTAGCTACATAAAATAAGGCTTCATGAGATTGAGTAACTAGTCACAGTGTTAGAAAGTGGTGGCTCCAGGCTGAGACCTAGATAGTTTGATACCAGGGTAAGAACTCTTCATGTCATATACTTCTGATTTCTATAGGCTAGATAAATGAAAGTGTTATTAAAAAGAAGAAAGGAACACATGAATGCTATCAGTATTGAAACCAGTGAAATGTATTTGTATAAACACAAGTGGTACTGTCCAGGTGCGGTGGCTCACTCCTGTAATCCCAGCACTTTAGGAGGCCGAGGTGGGCAGATCACCTGAGGTTGCGAGTTCAAGACCAGCATGACCAACAGGGAGAAACCCCGTCTCTAGTAAAAATACAAAAAATAGCTGGGCTTTTTTTTTTGTATTTTTAGTGGTGGTGGTCGGCACCCGTAATCCCAGCCACCTGGGAGGCTGAGGCAGGAGAATTGTTTGAAACTGGGAAGCGGAGGTTACAGTGAACCGAGATGGCACCATTGCACTCCAGCTTGGGCAACAAGAGTGAAACTCTGCCTCAAAAAACCAAAAAAAAAAAAAAAGTGGGGGATACTTGTATAATAACTCCTCTGTCTTCTTGCCAGGGAAACTGGTTTTGGCTATACCACACATACGGCATTTCCTTAAGCAGATCTAGAGGAAACTCCACCAGCATTTGTGGCCACCTACCCTACATCCTATTTTGTTGTCTTTGTACATTTTACATCAATTTTAAAAGTGAGATTTTCTCTCTCTTATTTTCAGATTACTGGGAATCTTGGCTCTTTCTTTACAATTTAGTTTTAATTACTTGTGTTTTTGTTTTCCACGTAATTGTCAGGATGGTTTACTTTGGTTGACTTTTCCATGACATTATGAGTTTTGTTTTTTTTTCTGGTAAGGAAGGCTGAACAGGAAGAAGACAATGCATGGGATGAGGTAGGTTGGGGAGAGAGAAGGAACAAACTAATACCAGGAGAAATGGAAGTAGAAAAACAAAACAAAACAAAAAAGACTCTTGGTGCTGCAGCATATCCAATCTAGGCAAAAGACACCTAATACCAGTGATTTGACCTTTTTATATTAGAAAAACAAAACCATACTGAGATGTGAGAGACACTTGAAAGGTATAATTTGAATTTTGAACAATGTTTTCCATATGGTGCATATGTCATCCATAATCTTTGTAGGTTTCCAATTCACTCCTCAATGAAATTCGTGTTTCTGATTTCATTCCATAAAGACTAGAAATTGTAGCCCTGAACGCTTTAATAATATAGTGAAAAAATATGAAAAAATGTATGGAAGTGAATGTTTAAATATATTTTACATATAGAATAGAGATTTATTGAGAACTAACATTGATTTCTAAGGAATAAAGATTGTCAGGTTAATCCATATAGCTAAAATAAAATAATTGACCTTGGATACCAAGGGCAAGTTAGAGAAAATTTTTCTTCGTGTTACAAAGCTTCTGTTTCTGTTTATTAAATACACTGAATCAACAACTGCATGTGAAGAATGTCACACAACACCAGCTGACTGTACAAGGAATGATCGTCAATTGATGGATTAACCTTGAACATTAGAAAAATCTTATTATATATTATTATGTAATTTATTATGTAGCAAGTTCTTATGAAGATGGAGAATGAACTAGATAATAATGTCTACATTTTGGGGGATTATAAATCTTTTAGGAAACTGATAAAATTGCCAAGTGCAGTGGTGTGTGCCTGTCGTCCCCACTACTCCAGAGGCTGAGGCGGGTGATTGCTTGAGCCCAGGAGTTCAAGGCTGCAGTGCACTAGGGTCACACCTGTGAATAGCCACTGCACTCCAGCCTGGATGACATAGTGAGACCCTGTCTTTAAAAATGAAAATAAAAACAACAATAAATTAATAAAATATAAGAATCCTCTCCCTCAAAGAATGTACATACATATTAACAATTAGGTTTATACATTTAGGAGGTTAAGAACTGCAGGTGGCTGGGCGCAGTGGCTCAGGCCTATAATCCCAGCACTTTGGGAGGCCGAGGCGGCCAGGTCACGAGGTCAGGAGATCGAGACCATCCTGGCTAACACAGTGAAACCCCGTCTCTACTAAAAATACAAAAAATTAGCCGAGCACGGTGGCGGGCGCCTGTAGTCCCAGCTACTCAGGAGGCTGAGGCAGGAGAATGGCGTGAACCCGGGAGGCGGAGCTTGCAGTGAACGGAGATCGTGCCATTGCACTCCAGCCTGGGCAATAGAGTGAGACTCGGTCTCGGGGGAGAAAAAAAAAATTCAGGTTAGAAATTTCCAAATTATATGGGTTTTCAGGGTTTCTTCTGATTTCAAAATTCTAGAATGATATAATTCCATTCTTAAAAATCATTTGAAGGCCGGGCACGGTGGCTCACGCCTGTAATCCCAGTACTTCGGGAGGCCAAGGCGGGCAGATTGCCTGAACTCCAGAGTTGGAGAACAGCTTGGGCAACATGGTGAAACCCCGTCTCTACTAAAATACAAAAAATTAGCCAGGCATGGTGGCGTGCACCTGTAATCTCGTCTACTCAGGAGGCTGAGGCCGTAGAAACGCTCGAACCTGGGAGTCAGAGGTTACAGTGAGCCGAGATTGTGCCACTGCATTCCAGCCTGGGTAACAGAGCGAGACTCCGTCTCCAAAAATAAAATAAAATAAATAAATAAATAAATCATTTGAATTAATCATCAGTTAGGATTGGGGGAGGGCTTATTGTATACCACTAAATTTTGGGGTACTGAGATATGGGTGACGGTGGAGAGCCATTGAAATCCACTTTCCCCGAGACCTAAGGTTGATAATTTCTAGAATATTTTGTACTTTCAATTAATTGCAACTTTTTAACTTTTTTGGTTCCTTAAACAAGGAATAACTAACTAGAAAAAAATAATTAATTGAGCTTGGTTGCCATGTGCTAAGATAGTGCTGGATTTCTGACTGTAGCTTCCAAAGATGTACTTTATCCGCTTTCTCTGTCATGTCTACAGTGCACAGAGACTTGTAGCCCTTTAATGTTATCAGACACACATCCTTTTGTACAGGGCCATCGAGCAAACTTGGCTCATCAAATATGTTTCAGATTAGTTGAGAGAAAAAGACAATAAACAAAGTTCCAATGATATTCAAGGGAATTAGGTTTATTTGGGGGTGAAGGGCATCCTGGCACTTATTTGTGCTAATTGCCTGGTAGTAGAATTGTTTTGGTTTCTGAAGGAGTGGGTATTTTATTTTATTGCTGCTTAATCTTCATTTTCCATATGAGGAAATTTTCTTCAGAAATATTCTGAAAGAAAAAAAAAGGTAGTGGAAAAATGTAGAGCCATTGGGGAAAAAAATGGTTTAATTACATATGACACCAAAATAAATTAAGGCTCCTTCTTCCAATCCTCCTTCTTCCTAATGACTCTGATAACCGAAGTGCTGAGTTTTATTAAATAGAGCAGAAGAGAACTCTCTGGAGATTAAAGAAGCTATTGAGATTTTCATACCTGCTGAAAAAGAAAAAGTCTCCCTTTTGTAGCTGACAGGCCTGTAATGAGCACATTTTGTAGCTAGAGAGAAAGAAAACGAAGATGAAAGAAAAATCTTTTGAAGACTGAAGAAAGGGGAAATCCCACTAATATAGTGAAACCCCTTAAATTGTTTTCCAAGAGACAGAAAAAAAAAATCACTATTTAAAGGTCACATTGGCTTGTTTGAATTCGTTTGGCTTTCAGAAGATAAATATTGTGTATGAGAATATAAGAATGTCTGCTAGAAACCACTTTCGCACAATGAACAAAGGAATCGTCCCTAATATGTGATTAACTGGCGTTCCCTGCTCACCACAAATGTTAGCTTTCATAGACTTCACGTGAATGGGCACTTTATTAATTGGCTAAAGAATTCCTTAGAACTCCTAAGAGATTAAGACCACAGGATGCTTCAAGGTTCTTTCTTTCTCGAGGAAAAAAAAAAAAGCATACAGATTTAAAAAACATGTTGACTGCAATAGCATTGTCATCCATCTTAAATATTACAGAATTAACCTATTGTTTGCCTTCAAAAATTTTGCTGCAACATGTCAGATTAGCTCAACGTCTATTAAATGGCCATTTTGGTTTTTCCTGCACCTTCAAAAAAAGTCTAATTGTCATAAAATTTGCTCTCGCAAACCCAAATAGACTCTGTGACTTTAAATGCAAATTGCCAAATTATTCCCAAGGCAAGTGAAAGGAAGAATTGCACCTAGCGTGCTGCCATTTAAAATGAATTTTAACCCCTTAGGCTGACAACTGACACAAACTAAGATTGCCACACACAGAAGCCAAAGGGTCTGTTGGAATAAGCTGCCATTTCCAATAAAAATAAGAGTGCTGCAATAACGCCATGGTGAACAAGGTTTGTCATTGAAATCATAGATCTGATCTAGATGAGATTAACGGTGAAAAACTAGGGGAATATGAACGAGATTTTTATATCGGGTAGATCTGAGATGCCTTCTACACACTGCTGAGGCAGCCAAGGCTTCATAAACCCTACCTCTCCTCCTGCCCCTGCCTGCCCCCGCCCCCACTCCAATACATTGATTATCTTATGTTTGGAATGATTGATTCTTTTGGTTCCAGGAAACCACCCTGGGATCTGACGGGAAATGGTGGATTGTTTGTTTATTTTTCAGTTAGGAAACAAATTGAGCTCCGGAATCTGTGTATTTAAAATTGGGTCTCATTTAGAAGCCACTCAGCAGCACGTATTCTAAATCATGTTCTGCTTATTATAATATGTTTATTTAGAACCTTATATTTTATCGCTGGCTTTATAATTCTTTAAGTGAACCATTCCCTGTATCCTCTTAGTTGCTAATGACTCAATTCTTAAACACAGTTTGTGGAGCAGGCTAGTTCACAGTAGTGCCTTGTGGAGGGGGCTGTGTGTCTGTGCTGTCCTGTGTGTCTGTGCTGTCCCAGCCATCACCAGTACGGCTCTCTCTGAAATGTGGCTGAGTGCCCAGAGAATGAACTAGCTACTGCCTGGTAGAGAGGAGAACCAAAGGCTGGCACTTGGCAGGGGCCTGCACGCTTGCAGCTGCCGAGTGCTAAAATATTACTAATGTGCTTCTCCGGCCTTGCTCAGCAGAGCTCGCCTAATGCAGCGTGAACCTCTCCTCTGGACCTTAGCACGGGACTTGGGTTTCAGAGTTGAAATAAAGAGGGCCAACTGAGACAGCTTCTGCCCAGGGCAGAGCAGCACGCACGGCTGTTCTGCACAGATGCTGAAATGCAGTGGACACATTTCCTGCTCTTCCTGTGTAGAGACTCCCACCATGAGCCTAATGTGATCGCTTTAGAAGCTTGGTGGTTTTGACATCGGCATATGAATTGACCAAATTGAGCCTCTGAGGCAAAAATACGCCATTCAGACAGAGCCTTTAACAAAGCCCTGAGAGCAGCTCCCATAATGCTGAGGAGGGATGGTCTAGGCGGGAGACTACAGAAAAAGGTAGAAGCAGCCTTTCTGCTTTCAGCTTAAAGAATCAAGCTCAATCAACCTGTGCTTCGCCAACCTGGCATTAGGTGTCTTGTAATCTTCTAGTACACGGGTGTGACAGCTGAGCATGGTATTTGTAAGAGAGGCAGAGAAGGCTCATACAAAGAGCCTAGGATTATAGAGCACCGGTCTTGACCCCCTGTGTGACGATACAATTACAACTAACTTGGCTTCCTGTGCCCCTGCTTTCTCATCTATCTCTTGCATGTGTAAATACATACATTGCTAGCCTAGGTTATTTTGTATAATTTTAAGGTAAATCTACAGTGCCAACGTAAGTGGCATTGCATGAATAGTCAAATCATAAATTATAACACAGTATTTTTATGCTGTCATCTCCTAACATCCCACACTCAGTTCTGCCCATCAGAGTGAGGCAAACTATACCCTGAGCCCTTTTTTCCAAGGCTCTTACTTGAAAAAACAGGGCTTATCTCTTTTCAGATAATTTCCTTCTAAGAGCTACTCAGAGCAGAGGGTGACAGTAATTACTGACAACTGATTTATCTTGCTTATAATGACAAACCTTGGTAAAATTCAGGAATTTATGATCAGATCTACCTATATTGCTTATGTAAAACTAAAACATTCTGTTTGGCTTTTCTTTCTTTTCTTCTCAAGATAATGTACTCAAGGAAATACAATTTAAAAAACACAATTTTGTTAAAAATAATTTTTTTAAGAAAACCCACCCACGTTTTCCACACCCCTTCTCCCGACCACCAGCTGGAACTTGTTCTTCCTCACTCATCTACCAAGAGGAAATGTACATTTAGCAAAGTAAAATGTCTCCTGTGCATTGTTCATGTTGGTTGTCTGATAGCCCCTGTAGTCCAAACAACTAAGTTGTTAACGTTTCATTTTTCTGCCAGTTGCTTTATTGTAACATGGATACTGCCTTAGAATATTTTCATGCTTTCAAATATGTTGTTCCAAATGGAGTTTGGAAAAAACTACATCTCCAACTTCAAGGCAAACCCATCCAAAAAAAAAAAAAAAAAGACAACATTAGAAGTGTTCTATAGTGGTTCATATTTCCTTATACATTTTAATTTTCTCACTCACAAATCTTTTAAGAAACTACTCTCCAACACTCCTTTTTAAGCACAATCTTCAAGGAAATAAGAGAGAAAAATCAAGAAAGCCTCTTGTCACTGCAGGTGGTTTTTCGTGATGGCAAGAGTCATCTCCAAAAATTGCCTTAATGTTGCACATATCCAGCTATTTGTGGTGAGAGTCTAGAAATCCACAACGGAGTCTGAAGATTTCCCTCAGGGACCTTGTTTGCCTTTGGGAAATCCATTAACTCTTCCAGTCTCCTAGGATCCACTTAATCCAGCACTGTCTAATAGACATGTGAGCCACATATCTGTTTTTAAGTTTCAAGTGGCTACTATTAGCCATACTAGAATAAAAGAAGCAAGTGTTATAAATTTTAACAATATATTAAGTTAACCCACTATATCCAAAACATAATTTGACATGTAAACAGTATAAATAAGTATTAACAAAATATTTTGTATTTTTTTGTTTTTAAAATCTAGTATGTATTTTGTACCAATAGCACATCTCAGTTTTATCAGCTACATTTCAAGTGCTCAGTAATCACATGTGCTAATAGCTACAGTATTGGACAGAGCAGATTTAATCCATTGCTTTTTACCAGGATATGTAATGCTGCCTGAGAGATCAGAAGGAATTAATATCTCTGAATATGGACAGCTCATTACCTTTTGTTTTTACTAATTTTTTTTAAAAAAGCATTATTAGCAGAGTGCCTCCAAGACACACCAAGACATATAATCATTCATACCTTCGAAGTGCAGTGATTCTGGACACTGAGCTTATCTCAAATAGTACCAGATCTTACAACTCTGAAAGGTGGATAATGGAATTTCTACTTACTCATAAGATCACATATTTAGATTTCTTTTAATAAAATTTTATTTTAGAATAGCTTTAGATAGAGAAAAGTTGTGAAGATAATACAAAGAATTGCCATATACTTCATGCCGAGTTTCCCCAAATATTAATAACAATAAATTTGTATGCAATATTTGTCATGATTAATGAACTAATATGATACATTGTTATTAAGTAAAGTCCATGCTTTATGTAGATTTTCTTAGTTTTTTTCCTAGTGTCCTTTTTCTGTTCCAAGATCCCATTAAGATACCCTATTACATTTAGTCATTGTGTCTCCTTAAGCTCTTCTTAGCTGTGACAGTTTCTCAGATTTTTCTTGATTTTATTAGCCTTGATAGTTTGCAGGTGTACCAGTTAAGTATTTTGTAGACTCTTCCGCAATTGTGATTTGTTTATTCTTTTTTTTTCATGATTAGCGTAGAGTTATGGGTGTTTGGGAGAAAGATCACAAAGGTAAAGTGCCACTCTTATCACATCAAGAGTACATACTATCTATATGACTTATGACTGCTGATATTAACCTTGATCACCTGGCTGTGGCAGTGTTTGTCAGGGTTCTATACTCTAAAGTTACTCTAATTTACCTTTCGTTATTTTACTCTTTGGAAAGAAGTTACTATACACAGGGCAAACTTAAGGAGTAGGGAGTTATGCTCCACCTCCTTGAGGGCAGATGTGTTCTTCTGCATGAAAAAATTGTCTAGTCTCCCCTACTTACTCTTTTATTCAATCCTGTTTTTTTTTTTAGGTCATTTGGAGTCATAAATATTTATTTTATACTGTAGGTTATAGTCTAATACTACGTTCTTTTGTTGCTCAAATGTTTCAGCTTTGGCTATTAGGAGCTCTTCCAGTTGGCTTCTGTATCTTTTTGACACGTCCCCACCATTGTGGTCTTTGGGTTCTGTTTGTTTTATCGTTTTGTTGTTGAGAACTGCCTTGCCTTCTGACGCTGTAAGATGCTCCAGGCTCATCTTGTATATTTCCTGCCCCAGTCCTAGAATCAGATGTTTCTCCAAGGAACCCTGGTTCTTTTTAATGTAGAATGGTTAAACAGCAACAAAACCAAGATCTGGGTGTTAAGTGTTTAACTTACTTACAGAGCATTGTCTGTAATTTATAATCAAGTTTCTCTGGAAAAAAAAAAATGAGCAACGTATACTATACTGAACACTTTCCAAGTGGCAGGCATATGGTAAAATTTGAAGAACATCTGGAATCTCCAGGAATATTACCAAGGCATTCCTGTCAGTGGCAATCCAGATGTAAGATAAAAAAAAGTTCCCAAGTTGGGCAAACTAAGACTTTTCACAACCTTTTTTTGATGAGTCAAATATGAAAGATGGCAAGAGATTAAAATATTACATACCACATTAAAGAAAAAAAAACTCACCTCAGTGGAATCTAAAAGAAAATGTGTTGGCCCAGGGAAGATTACTACTATCAAACTGAAAAACAATTAAAATTATGCAGTTGTGTTTGTGTGTGTGCTCAATAGGTTGTAAGGCCTTTAAAAATTACTTTTTAAAAACTTGTTCTAAGCACAACACCTGGAATATAGCATACAAGTGTTTCTTAAACAAACAAACTGGATTATAATTATAATTTCTAAGTTTTTCTGCCTAACTTTATTATAAGCATTTAGTTTAATAATATTCAAATAATCAAAAAAGAAATTTAAGAGGATTTTTTTTGTTCTTACAAGAACAGAAGCTCACACTGAATAATATTTTACTCTGGTCTATTCAGTTGCCAAATCCTTTATACTATTCCCTTCTTGCCCCACCTGCCCCAGTATCACAAAATCATTAAAATTTTCAAAGAAGTCATGGAATGATCATTTTTTAAGGCAAAGTTAAACTAAGCCAAGTGAGCATTTCACTAAAACATTCCACTGGAGCTGGTCTTGGAGTCATGAAGGGAGGCATTTAGTCCAACTATGGAAAAAGCAAAGCAAATCAGTTCTGGTATTTGGTTTAATTCTTCTGCTTTTAATTGAGTAGGGCAGTAACCTCATACTAGCCCTGCCCCATACTGGTTCGATATCCACTCCCTTCAACTGGCCACACCAGCTTTTTCTGCAGGCTGCTGCTGTCCACATTTGCATCCTTCTTTCTATACCTGTGTGATGTCTTCAGTCTTCACTTGCATCTTGCTTCCACTTGGCCTTAAACCATCAGATATTCTCATTAACACTTCAGTTTGGGGCCTATTTCATCTGTAGAAGAGTCAACACCCTTGGTGTAATCCAGAAACTACGATATAGACCTATACTACTTCAGACTTCTAGAACTTTTGAAATAAAATCTTAAAAATGTCGAATTGTTCAACTACATGTGATTAAGTCCTATATTAAAAGTGTATTTGGGAGTTCAGCTCTATTATCTTAACAAAAGTTTTAAGAAAACTGTAGCCTGTGTTCTCAATTGTTCTTTCTCCCTAGATAATATATTTGGATTAATGTGTCCTTCTCTTCTCTTCTCTTCTCTTCTCTTCTCTTCTCTTCTCTTCTCTTCTCTTCTCTTCTCTTCTCTTCTCTTCTCTTCTCTTCTCTCTTCTCTTCTCTCTTCTCTTCTCTTCTCTTCTGTTCTCTTCTCTTCTCTCTCTCTCTCTCTCACACACACACACACACACACGCTGCCATTTAATCCAAGCTTTCACTCAAACCAAGTATCTTTCTACAAAATCCCTGAGAGTCAACTTTTACTGTTTACTAAAACTGTCTTCACTGTGTGAAATTCACTTCTTTGTGAAGCTTGGTGTTTCATTTGGACAGGCCAATTTATGGAAAGCAGTCCTTCATACTGAACGGAAATTGATCTTTTCATCTGTGCCTATCATTCCTGGAATCAAATGAGATACCATATCTTGAAATTTTTTGAAATGGCAAAACACTGAATAAATATAAAATATATTAATATCAATTCTACTGTATAGAGTTTGAAAATTTGACAGGCACACTGTTCTCTCCAAGTCACGGAAATAGACAAATATGAGAACAGAGCAAGGGAGATACTCTGCATAGGTTTCTGAAACACTCCTTTCAATTTGATATTAATCCATTAATCAGTATCCCTTAAACTACTCTATTTAAGCAGTGAGAGGCAGGGACTGGGTTAAGCCAAGACCTAGAGAATAAAAACAAAGCCAAAGTAGAAAGAAAACCAGGACCCACCACTACCCCAGGCCTGCAGCAAATACATCAATGTTCACTGAAGGCCCAAGGACCATTCAGTCAGCTTGTGATGAATACTGTTGAGCCTGGGACTCTCCCTTCAGGACAGTGCTCCCCTTGAGTCCATGAAAAGTCCAGAAATACCATCCATGTCCCAAGGTCTGGAATCATGGACCCCAAGAGCCCACTTGATTCTCTACCCCTCTGTGGCCAATATGGTACCTAAACTTCAAGACAAAGTCCCCTTTACTCTTCCCCTCCTTTTCTCAAGCAGAAGGAGTCTCTCACCATAGCCAGCATAGCTGGGGATGTGCTGAGTCACACTTGAAGCTAGCATGTCTCTGAATCTCACCCAAGGCCCATAGCAAGTACTGTCTAGCTACCACTGCTAACTATTCAGGGCCAAAGAGCTCTTTAGTCAGTAGTTAATGAATTGTGGCAGGACTGAGTCCTTCTCTTCAAGGCAGCTGGTCCTCTTCTGGCCCAGGGTGTGTCTAGAAATAACATGAGGAGCTAGGGCCTGGAATGAGGGCCTCTGGTCTCTGCCTAGTGCTCTATCCTACTGTAGTTGAGCTGGTATCCAAGTTACAAGACAAAGTCCTCTTTATTCTTCCTTCTCCTCATTTCAAGCAGAAAAAAGAAGTCTCTCCCAGAACTGTGAGCTGTGCTACCTGGGGTTTTGGGAGGGGTGGTGCAAGCACTCCCTTGGCTGTCCTAGCCAGTGTCTTGCTGGGTCACTTGCTCCCCAAGTCTACTTTCTCTGAGTCCAGCACAGCAGCAGGACTTGCCAAAGAATTGCAGTCCTCTTGGCCTAGACTGTCTTTCAAGTTTACTTAGGACCCCATAGCATCTTAGCCCATGGTGGTGGGGCTTGCTAGAACAAAGGGTCCAACAACTGGGATGGGTGAGTCCACTCTGACTAGGGCTGGTGTATATGCTCCCTCCATAGGCATTGGCTGAGTTCTATATAGTGTTGCTTTTCTGACAGGGCAGCACTGAGTTCCAATGCTAAGTCCCACAATCACTGCACTCTCTCCCCCAAGCGCACGCATCTTCTCTCAGCCCCACATGGTAGTTGCTGGGAGATGAGGGTGGGGTAGTGTCCGCAATTCAAGGCTGTCTTTTCTACCTTCTTCAATGCCTCTTTCAATTATATGAGGTTAAAACCAGGCACCGTGATCACTCACCTGATTTTTGGATATTATGAAGGTGCTTTTTTGTGTGGGCAATTGTTCAATTTGGTGTTCCTATGGGGAGGACAATCAGTAGAGGTTTACATTTGGCCATCTCGCTCCTCCTCCGTTCCAATTCTGAGTCCAAAAACAAAAATAGCACCCTTTGGAAAGAAATTACTATAGGACAAACTGAGCAGGGAGCTATGCTTCACCTCTGTGAGAGCAGACTAACTGCATAACTATTTACTTTGGAAAAGAGCTCCAGATGAAGGCCTGATGAGATTCCCATGTTTACTCTGAAATCATCATTTTGGAATCAGTCATTAAAGCTTCGTTGGGTGTGCTCTGCTTCCAAGCTATGCTAAAGAAGCAGTCCTGGATTTGAGAGTCAAATGAGGGTAGGAACAGAGTACGACCAGACCCCACGTCTACGGAGGTCCACAGGCAAGTGATAACGACTCCTATATCCAAACTTCCACCCATGGTCTGAAATCACTGGACGCTGCATGGCAATTCAAAGCCTGTAAATAGAACACCTTGATCCAAGAAACGCAGAGCACTTGGATACAGATGGACATGGCCCTTGGGGGAAATTTCAGGCTTATAAAATTTATGAGGCAGTCCTCACAGAGGATGAGAAATTGGTTCAATATATAACATAAATGATTAAATATGAGTAACTTCTAGATCCTTTGGAATTGAAATTGGTACTATGTATCACTTGGAACATAAACTCAGAGTTCATGGTAAGGTGTGGAATATGGCAAATGACTTTATACCATGATCATCAGACCCTCTCACTCAGTAACTTTATGCTTTTACACAGAGTCTTTAAAAACTTCCTTAATCTTATCATGATCCTATAGTAAATGTTACCTTTAATAGTAATCTTAACCTCATAAGTGAAAGTCTTTAACTAGAAAATATCCAAGATATTTATTGTACACACTACAGTTCGATGTAATTAATAAAATATGAATTTACAACATGCTCTTAATGCAACCGAAAGATCATGCTAATTAGTTTTCTTCAAAAAAGATTAATAATAAATAGTAAAAATCCTGCCTTGAGTATTCAGCCAATATTAAGAGTTATGCCTGGCGGGGTGCGGTGGCTCACATCTATAATCCTAGCACTTTGGGAGGCAAAGGCGGGCAGATGACTTTAGGTCAAGAGTTCAAGGCCAGCCTGGCCAACATGGTAAAACACTGTCTCTACTAAAAATGCAAAAAAAAATTAGCTAGGTATGGTGGCAGTCACCTGTAATCCAAACTACTTGGGAGTCTGAAGCAGGAGAATCGCTTAAACCCAGGAGGTGGAGGTTGCAATGAGCCGAGTCATGCCCCTGCACTCCAGCCTGTGTGACAGAGCAAGACTCCGTCTCAAAAAAAAAAAAAGCAGTTGTGTCTTAAGGGTTTTAATGCAGCATTGTGTCACTTGCAGTATGATACATCAAGCCAAATTCTAAGTCAAAATGTGTTAGGCATTCTTGAATGCTAGATGACTGATACCATTTAGTGTATAGAAAACCCGGTTCAGTGTGCAATTTAAAGATTGAAATTTTAGAATAAAAATTAAGATCCACACTTCATGAGAAAATTTGACCACCATATTGAAGTGATAGTTTGCATGTCCGGTTTAGGTCCTTTGTAACAATCTCTACTTAAAAAAAAAAAAAAGAAAAAAAAAAAAAAGAAAAGAAAGAAATTAGGGAGTGCTTAGTGATATTCTTCTTGGCTGAGTTAAAGCAGTTTACTAGAATCAGCTTGATCTTTGCCTGTTACTGCTGTCTAAGCACCCTCCATTCATTGTATTACGGATTTGGTTCAAGATGTCCAACTTCCTCTTTTCTCACAATAGAGAATGTAACATAACAGACATCTATAATTAGTTACTTAAAAATACTTTCTGAGGAAGACAATATTAAGAACAGTCTGCCGTCATATCCACCTACTTGCAGCCTAACTTCTCTTTTCCATTTAAAGAAACCTCCCAAGAAGCTTGCCCTGAGCATCTAGTACTCCCGAAACACATTCATTGACTCCAGAGACTCAAGATGGGAGGGCAGCCACCCCCACAAACACTCTCACTTCCTAGCTTCTTCTGGGTTATGTCACTTTCCTTAGCTCTCGGTGGAATGAGACATTTAAATTACAACAGCCCATTCAGAAAAACACAACAGCTGCCAATTTGACCTTCTCTCAGGATTTGTGTTTGAAAGAGGGTCCTAGTTGTCTGGTTCACTCCAGAAAATTACTACAATGATGTAGTTGGGTCATGTGACACATGGTTAAAAAAATAAACAACTCTCCTGTTGACATATGACCTACCACTAAGACAGAGGCTTTAGTCCATGTGATGAAATATTGGGCTCTGAGGAAATGTCAATAACTTTGGTTTTCTTAGCATGGAAAACCAATTTGTGTTTTCATATTAGGTTTAATCTCAACTGAGTGAGACTTGTGGTATCTCAATAAATCTGGACTATGTAAAAGTTGCTTTCTGCTCAGTAAGAACAAACCTACAAAAACCTGAAATGAGAGACTTTAAGAACCATTCTGTATGTGCTCCCTGGCTGCTGGGTTGCTGACCTGGGGCTTTTTACCTGGTGGTCTGATGAGTCATGCCATTCAAAAAAAGAGAAGACAGCAAAGATATTTGAATGGTTAGCTATACAGGCAATTAAGAACCTGCTGGGTGGGCTCTTTTCCCGTGAGGCCAAGATGCTGATTTGGAAGATAACAGTGGATTCTTTCTCTGGTACCTACTAATATTCTAGAAATGGAGTACATAGAGACACTGAAGCCAGACTCAGAACAGACAACCCACAGACTTAGTGTTCAAGTAATTTACACTCTTGACAGGTCTCTAAGAGGTAACTTTTTCTTTTTAAAAAATTTCAGCTATAATATTGACTTGGAAGAACAATCTGGACACAAGCAAGCTTGATCATAGTGCTGTAACACAACTCAGTGTCTTGTCTCTTAGACCAGCTCCTGAGTTCTCTCTCTCTCTGTCTCTCTTTCTCTGCTGATGCTGTCAGCACTCACAAACGCCAGGCCGGAGACCTTGGAATCCTTGCTGATTCACTTTCCTCATCAAGGCATAAGATGAGTCTATTTTTCAAATATTTCTCGTCTCTTTATCTCCTCCTTTTTGCCCCTGCCACCACAAAAGTCGAGAATTTCATCTTCTCGCAATGGGAGCATAAAAAGGTCCTCAAATTCTCTATAGTCTTCTTCTCCCTTTCATTATATGCCCCCAGAATGATCGTTCTAAACTGCAAGTCTAAGCACATTGCAACTAAAAAAACTTCAGTGGCTCAACTTTACCTCAGGAACAAGGGCAAGTTTTTAATATGGCATAAAATTTGGATTTATAAGCCATCTGACCTATCCTAAATTGCTGCTCTGT
Source organism: Macaca fascicularis (assembly GCF_037993035.2). Taxonomy (NCBI): domain Eukaryota; kingdom Metazoa; phylum Chordata; class Mammalia; order Primates; family Cercopithecidae; genus Macaca; species Macaca fascicularis. The sequence continues at coordinate 86,944,418 of NC_088380.1, read as the reverse complement.
GGGACCTATCTCATTCTACCAGAGGGGGTCAGATCCATATCAGTGCCACACCAGGCCGGCCAGCCCTCTTCTTTGCTCGAATTACTTGCTGATTCCTTTTCATCTTCTGATGGCTGTCTCAATTGTTCTCTTCTCTATTAGCCTTCCCTAACCCCCTCAGTGTTTTCTAACCCCCTCCTGGGAGCTCTGTAACATGTTGCTTCTATTAGAGCACATACCATGTTATACTGTAGTTACCTGTTGGCTAGGGAGTAATGCCCTCAGCCATTGTCAGATACATGGTAAAAATGAAGTGAATGTTTGTTAAATGACTATATACAAAGCAATTTTCTTCCTAGAACATGTTTTTGACCTACTAGAATTTTATTTCTGGCCTTGTGATTTCTCTCAGGTACAAACTGCTTCAAAAGGAAGAGTTGTAGGACCTTTGATTGACATCCTAAAAAGAACTGTGTAAGGATATGCCAGCACTTGAATCTGAAGACAATGGAAAATAGAAATCTAATTGGAAAAAACTGGTCAGATGTGGAGGACATGCTGCCATATAAGTACAAGCAAAACAAATTAGGATGATCCATGGAAAGCAAGTCAGGGTTCTTGGGAAAAAATATTGAAAATGGAGGTAGTAGTTCTGGCTGACCTAAATGCATAATGTTTCATTAACTTTTTGCTGACAGATCCTTTGCTTCTAATCTAGCTCTCTGTGTCTTGTTTTTACCAACTATGTGATCTTGAGGAGCTCAGGCTGTCTATGTCTTAGATTTCTCATATTTAACATGAAGGGAAAACACCTGCCCCACCAACGTCATAGGTTTGCTTTGATTTCCAAAAAACAGGGAATATGTGATAACATAGTTTTGGCCTATTCATCACATTTCTTTCTCTTTTTTTTCCTTCAGTTTTATGTTGTTTATTAGAGCTCCCTTTTTTTTGTTATTATACTTTAAGTTCTGGAGTACATGTGCAGAGCATGCAGGTTTGTTACATAGGTATACATGTCCCATGGTGGTTTGCTGCACCCATCAACCCGTCATCTACATTAGGTATTTCTCCTAATGCTATCCCTCCCCTAGCCCCCCAACCCCCGACAGACACTGGTGTGTGATGTTCCCCTCCCTGTGTCCATGTGTTCTCATTGTTCAACTCCCACTTATGAGTGCGAACACACAGTGTTTGGTTTTCTGTTCTTGTGTTAGTTTGCTGAGAATGATGGTTTCCAGCTTCATTATGCCCCTATTCATCACATTTCTAATAGTAAATGAACGTAGAGAAGAAATGCTGATTTTGTGAGTATTTGTCGTGTATTGACTAATGTAACACTTTAGAAGATATGAGTATATTTGAACTCATCATTAAATTAGCCATTTTGTTTTCAAAGAAAGTTAAGAATGACCTAAACTGTTAACTGGGCACGGTAGCTCATGCCTGTAATCCTAGCACTTTGCGAGGCCAAGGCAGGTGGATTGCTGAGTCTAAGAGTTTGAGACCAGCCTGGGCAACATGGCAAAACCCTATTTCTACAAAAAATATAAAAATTTGCTAGGGGTTGTGTTGTGCACCTGTAGTCCTAGTTACTTCTGGGGATGAGGTGGGAGGATCACTTGAACCTAGGAGGTCGGGGGTACAGTGGCCTGATCATAGCTCACTGCATCCTTGACAACCCTGACAGAGAGAGACCCTATCTCATTAAAGGAAAAAAAAAAAAAAAAAAAGACCTAAAATATTGAGGAAAGTGAGTGAAGGCTTTTCTCATCAGAATTCTGAAGCTATTTTACTGCACTCGTCCAACTCAGAAATGCAATTATGTAGGTAATTATAGTTTGTATTTGGAGATTAGAATTCATCCTATGAGTAGTTTACTAAAATGCATATCACATACAAAGTGTTGGAATTATATTATAACATTTTAAAGTAAAATAAATGGTTGAACTAAATGAATTTGTTTATACTGTCACCTGTTAGCGCTTGATATAGTAGAAACGAAGTTTAATTTAGAATGTGATATTAATATGCTTTTAAAACAACTTTAAAGAATTTGATAGCTATTATAATTATAATTATGAACAGTATCAAGCCGAGTTAACAGATAAGTCTTTTGGAATTGCCTTTCTTTATAATAAGTAAATAAAAATAATCAGTAATTCACCTGCAATAAGTTGCATGAAACTGTATACAAACCACTTTGTGCTATGCTTTCCTCATTTCATATTAGTGGTTGAGAAATGTTTCCTGGATGAGTAGTTAATATATGAATAATGCTTATCAAATTAAGGTATTTGAAGTATTAGAAAATCTTAAGCTCCTTTTCCTATCATCATATTTATAATTTTCATTTCCATTAACCAGTAAATATAGTTTGCTAAGTGAAGATAATCCTTCTTATTCTTTTTCTAATGAAATATCAATGAGAATTCCATTTAAAATCATTTGTGGAAAGACATGTGAATAGTTCGCAGTATAAATAAAGTTTTTGTCTATTTTTAAATAGGATCTGATGCCATCAAAAGTCACAAGAACTGTCTGGAAATGTAAGGAATTTTAAGCGAGGGATTAGTTGTTTTACAAAATTCATTAAAATATGCACCAACCATTCTTCATCTCTTTATGAACAAAGGTAGGATACTATGTAATTTTGTGTAGATTTCTTCCAGCTGATATTACATTTTTAATGCAGAACTAAATGAATTTGTTTGTGTTGTCAGCTTTGGGTACCTGATGTTATAAAACTGCAGTTCTAAGTGGAAATGTGATTCTGATATACTCCCTTTAGGAGTTTGATTGTTTTACTTACTTTATGAAGCAAGAAATAATAATAAAATTTTTTAGCTCTCATAATCAAGACCCATTTGAATACTCATAAATTAAAGGTATTTAGATGTCAAGACTGTAAAGCCTATGACATGAAAAGGACCAGACAACTAGTTAAATGAATTTCCATGGGTCAAGTTGCACAAATAACATAGTGTAGAAGTGTGGATTAATTTTCACTCTGATAACGCGTTATCTTGTTTAAATGTGATTAAAAATCCCCACTGGGTTTGATGTTAATCTTTCCTCCAAAGATTTGGATCTTATCAAGTTTGGGAGCTACTTTGGAAGTAGAGAGTGCTCTCCAAAAGAACTCTCAAGAGGCAGTATCAGTTTTTACAATCTACTCTGGGGTAATGAGAGAGTGGTTGAGTTTACGTAGATTATCACTTATGGCTGCCTCCCTGGCTTGACATTGTACAGGGGGAGAGCTCAGAGCTCAAGGAGTCTCAGACAAGGTCAGACACAGAGAAATTTGGAGACTATTTTTAGTGATTGGACTTAAGATGCTTTAGGTTTTGTTTTGTTTGCATTATCTTATCTTCTTTTAATGCCTCAAAAATTTCCCTGTCTATAAAGAGTCTTTGCTTTAAAAAATTCCCTATGTAATTCATTCAGCAAACATGTATTGAGGGTCTGTTATGTGCCAATTACTATGCTGGGGGCTGGGGATGTAGCAGTGAATGAGGACAATGAAATGCTTGCCCTTTTAGGACTGACAGTGGTGGTGAGGTTAGCATTAACTAGACAATACACAAGAGCAATAAGGGCTCTGAAAATATCTTTCTTCCTTAAATACTGTCTTTCACTGCATTTTTCTCTTTGGGGACTTAAAGGATATGTTCAAGTTATCCTGTTACTTTATATTTGAATACAATGAACATTCATTTATTGATTCATTCATTCTTCTTTCAATAAGTATAAATTGACTAAGTCATCTTTCTAACAACTGAATGATAGTAAGATTCATTAGTCCGGCCCTTAAGTATCCTATGACCTAGGGTGGGAGATTATATATATATATATACACACACACACATCATGATGATTATGCCACTCCATACAGTTATGAAAATACAGATAAAAGGTTTTTTCCAATTAACAGAGTCAGGAAAGCCTCCCTGGATGAAGAAGCTGTAAACTGGGCCTTACAATTAGCACGGTTATATGCATATGGCAAAAGGAGAGAAGCTATTCCAGGTAAAAGACAGAAAAATAAAGGCAGAAAGTTGGGAACTCAGAATCAACAAAGGAGCAGCAACCATTCGGTCTGGCTGATTTCTCATCTCATTTTTGATAGGGTGAGTTAGGGATGAGGTAGAGGTATGGAGAGAAAAGAGGACAGTTATAAGCAACTAATAAATGTTTGTTGCCAAAGACCACCACAGAATCCTCATTATTTGCAAGCTCCTTTATGGAACACGCTTTGAAATCTAGGGTGTTCTACAACTACCCCACCTCACAGGGCTAGTCCTGTAAGTTTCAATTATCTTAAGTTATTCTAGTTATACAGGAATGCACAATATTAAAATTAACAGATATTGAAGCCAAATAATCAACAATAGCTGGAAGCTTGTACCTTGGAAAGATATGTTCTCATTTTGAAATTGAATCCCAGACAAAACTCGTGGAATTTCAGGTTTGGTTACAATGCTGAACTTGTACCAAGTTCACCAAAGTTCATTTCCATGGAGCCTGGAGTGAGTTAGGCATAAATCATAACCAGCCGAGGTGGAGGCCCACATGCATACATTCATACGTACAGACAGACAAACCCCAGTCCTTCGTAGCTTCAGATGGAAACCACATGAAATGTCATGGCCTTGCACAGCGTTAGCCGGAAGCCTGGGCAGCTCTGTGCCTTCCACCGGGGCTCTCTCAGTGGTTTTATTTCCAACTGATCCTGAGTGTACAGCAGGATATCCAACCTGCCCATGGAAACTAAGAAGCTTGAGGAAATAAGTGGGTCGAAACTATGAAACTGTGCTGACTGTTCAAACCTATGTTCTGTAAAATTTACAACAGATACAGTCACCTCACATTTCCATGTAAATTACTGTTCAAGAGGGAAGCTTGCCTTGCTGGGGCTTCCACTGTTGAATTTTTAAAACTGACATCACCTTCTGTTCCTAGCTGGAAATATGAGACAAAGAAAGATGAAAACAAGAGGGAGAAAATGTTCTATCTTACTTCAACAGGCTCTGTTTTATTGCAGGTAATCAATTATGTTAGCATTTTGATTTACCTGTATAAAACATACATTTATCACAGTTTCTAATTGTTTTGTGAATGGTATTTAGCTTATCAAACAATAAAAGCTGTGACTAGCAATGCTTTTGCTACATTTTCCGGTTTAATAAATCTTAAGAAAAGTTCAGCTTTGCCTCCACTGGGACTTTTCTTCTTTATGCAAATCGAAGGTGCAAACTTTAGAAATAAATAGATACTGAAGAGCTTTCAATATGAATGTGCTTGAATACTTTACATGATGCTTTGGTGTTTTGTTTAGGACCATTAGACAGAAAGACATGTGCAATATGGCTTAATGTGTATTTATTATATGAACTTAAAATATACCTGAGCTTTATGTCTTCTCTTCACAGTACCATAAAAAGTTATTTATCCTAAAATGGTGCTAAAAATATTTGAAAGCACTTTCTATATCGCATGAATAAAATGTACACATGAGGGCAATGTGTTTTAATATTGTAAAATAAGTGGAAAGTGGGCATCAAAATGAATCTATTTTTAAAGGTCTGTGTTTCACACTGAGTGATAGGATGGCTTTTATTGCTCATTGGCAAGGGCAGTACTTGGTAAAGCAGTACAATATCCCTCTCCCACCAAGCTGCAGTAATCTAGTAAATTTCAGATATTTTGGCTTAAGTAGGAAGAAGGAAGAAGTTCCTCATATGTGTTCTAATAGGCATTAAATTTGTCCATCACCATGAGAACAAAGTCTATTTTTTTTTTCCCCAAGTGACTTTTGCCTTCTTAGCTTAAACCATCAGGTTAAAATAAAAACATTTTAAAATGAGGGAAAAAGCCCACCTTTCCTTTCAAATAAATGTACAATCATTGATTTTTCTTGCAATGTTCCACAAGAAAGTGGCACCACTGAGTGATACGCGTACCCCAGGGCTAACAGCTGGAGGGCAAAAACCACCTTTTATCCATGATTGACAAATAATACATAATGAGAAGAGAGAGGCAATTCAAGTTTTACATTTCACTCTCTTCGGCTTTTTAGGGCAGCTGGGCACTGCTGTTCTCACTTGGTAACCTTTGAGGTGCTGCCAGCAAAGGGGACCCAAGTGACAATTCTTTCTCTCCTCCTACAATCCCCCAAAGCTCTAATAAATATGTGCAGCTTGCTCTTTCAAAGAGCGTCCAGCTGCTAACAATTCCATTGTTTCTCTTTGGAATGAAAATCCTGGGGGTCTGGAAATGTATTGCATGGTTATAATGACTATAGTAGAGTAAGGCTGAAATCTGAAATCTCCCAAAGCAGCATCATCCCCCAATAAAGTGAGGAGTCTGTTGGTAGCTGATGAATAAGGAGTTGGAGAAAGAGAGAGCCTAGTAAAAAGAAAAATTAAATTAGGGTTCCGTTACAAGTGAGCTTTATGAAGTAGTATTGAATTGAAGGTATTCAAAATAAAGCATACATTTCACAAAATTAAGACATGTTTAATGTAAATAATTTAGAAAACATATAAGAAAAAAAAAAATCAATGACCTAAAAAACTAGAGATAGCTGATATACTTTTGGTTTCTTTTAGAATTATTTCCACATTTATGTATCTCTATATCTATATTTTTGACCATGTCAATACCCATATCCATATACTCATCTTTCCACAACTGTATCTATATACAATGCATATCCTTATACACTTAAATCTGTCTGTTAATCTAAGTAGCTGTCTGATGTGGTTTTTCCACCTAATCCCCCACTTCAACCAAATCTTTTCTCCCCATGTGTTCAATCATGGCAAGAAATGATAATTCTGTCTTTCCAATTATATGGGCCACAAATCTTGGATTCATTCTCTACTTCTCTCTCTCTCACACTCCACTTCCAATACTTCTAATACTTACTGACTCTATCTTAAGTAATTATGCAGAATCTATCAATTATCATCTCCTTCCTACCAACCTGGTAGGAAGGTGTCATTACCCATCACCATCTCTTGCATGGATGATGGTGATGGCCTCTTAACTGTACTCTGTGCTTGTATCTTGGGCTCCCTAATATCTGACACAATGGCTAGACTTAGTCTCAAAAAATAAAGTTAGACCATTCATTCTTCTGTATGAAGGCCGGTAATGGCTTCCCATCTCATTCAGAGTAAAATCCAGGGTTTAAACGATGGCTTAAGTTGTTAAGTCTCTCAATGAGGATGTTGTTTACATTTTGGACAAGAGTTTTAATGTGAAAATGTCCCTCAGGTTGTAAGACTTTTAATATCCCTGCTTGCCCCAAGTGCCTGTAGAACCCCATATTCATGTAACAATGAAAAAAATGCTCCCAATATACTTCCAAATGCACTGGAGATGGCAATACCATCCCCAGTGGAAAACCATTTTGGCTCTTCTAACCACATCCTGTCATAACTCATCTCTACCTGCTTCCCTTTGGCTTACTCTGACACAGGCTTGCTGCTTGTTGGGTAGGGTAAGAATTTTGCTATCAGGGTACTTTGCCCTTACTGTTGCCTGGGATCTTCTTCCCTCAAGTCACCTTAGTTGTTCGAGGTGTTTACATGTCAACTTCTCATCAAGGAAGCCATCTCATACATGTTGCTGTGCTTTGTTTTTGCTCTTTAGCACTTATCGCTATAAAACATACTATATATTTTCCTATTCATCTTGGTTGTAATGACCTAGTGTTCTTCCTTATTAGAATGTAGGCTCAGTGAGGGCAGAAGCTTGGTCTATTTTGTTCACATCTGGAACCATGATATCTAAAGCAGTCCTGGCACAAAGTAGGCACTCAGAAAATAAGAATCACTGGATATTTCAAAAAGAGAATTTTAAATATATTATATCTCAATAGAATTGACTACATTAATGGTTTATTTCAGGAAAATTTCTGAAAATCCAGTGAAAACTATATATCCACCTCCAAGGAAAGCACATATTAATATGTACATACATACATGTGCACATGTATACACACACAGAGATTTTTCATATAACCCATCTACATCCAATAAAATCCATCCAAGTACGTGTTAGTTTATTTTGATTTCAGCAAAGAATCCAAAAATCTTTTCACAGTATTCTGGAAGACAAAGTAAGAAATCCAACAATAGAGTTGGGTGGATCAGTGACAGGTAGATGACTATTATCAAAAAAATACAATGAGATTTAACAGGGATAGATATAAAGTTCAAAAATCTAATTGGAAGCACATGTTGGAGAAGATGAACTTTAATGGAACTTGGGGATTCCAGTTGACTGCAATCACAATATGAGTCAACAGAGATTTGTAGCTGCCAAAACAACTAATTAAATGTTGAGGTTTCATAGATAAAGTTATAGCAACTAAGAGATACGGTGCAGTTCTATTCTCTTTTGAACCAGACAATACCTATAATGCTATGTCTACTTTCCGGTGCCAACATTTTTGATCCACTGCAACAAACCAGAGAAGACTTAACCAGAATGACAAGGGTATTATAAACTAGAAACTAGAGGTGTTTCACCTGAAAATTGGGAGATTTTGAGGTAACTTGAACATAATCTTCAATAGAAAGCTAATTCACTCACAATATACATATTTTTGAATACTCAATAAAACATATATATCCTTCTGAATGGAAAAAGTACAAGGTGACAGGGAAAAATACAGTTCCTCTCTTCCCATGTCCTCCAGCCTCCCAGCTACCTTTCCCAGGGGCAATCACAATGACCATTTTTTTTTTTCTCCTAGAGGTTACTCACATGTTTATAAACTTGTATGTATAAACTATTTCAGTTTTGGAGCTCTTTCCATTTCAGTTTATGAGGAGAACTTCAACTCTGACATGGTGTAAGTCTGCATTCCATTTCAAGCTGACATGGCAATGTCAGACTGCAAAATGCATGGAAGGTGAAGGAGCAGTCCTGGGAAGCCACCTGGGGCCTGTGGGATTTCCAGGTCATCAGAATATCTCTTGCAGACCCTGGGGTAGTCTGACCCAGGATTTGAAAAGTATTAACCTTTTAGCTATTAAGAACACATCTAAACTTTTGAATTTAATCTAAACATCTGAAAGATGTTGGGTGGTCCCCAGTGATTCAAGTGCTTTGAGTTTAAAAATGCAGTTGAGGATGAGAAAGAGAGGAGATGAGAGAGTTTGAACAGTTATTTTATACTGAGAAATTGTTTTACAAAACTCCTCAATGCTTTTATTAACCTCTATAATCCAACCCCACTAGATTGTTCCAATATTTTCTCCCATGACTACCTTATCCATACTTTAGATTCAGTCTGGGCAATTTCTTTAAGGACCTCAATACAGACCATGCACTTCAGTGACTATGCTTTCACTTATATTGGTCCTTCTTCCTAAAATGCCCTTCAATCTCCTTCTTGATTAAGGACTGCTAAGTCTGCAAGTGCTTACTAAATTTGTCTTACTCCTGAAGGCAAAATGCCTTAGTAGCTAAGCAACTAGATTCCAGTATTTGACTATATGTGCTCAATTCCTAATCCTGTTTCTTTTTCTTTCTTTCTTTTTTTTTTTTTTTTTTGAGATGGAGTCTTGCTCTGTCGCCCAGGCTGGAATGCATTGGGGAGATCTCAGCTCACTGCAACCTCTGCCTCCCAGGTTCAAGCGACTCTCCATGCCTCAGCCTCCCAAGTAGCTGGGGGTACAGGTGCGCACCACCACGTCCAGCTAAGTTTTGTATTTGTAATAGAGACAGGATTTTGCCATGTTGGTCAGGCTGGTCTCGAACTCCTGATCTTAGGTGATCTGCCTCCACAGCCTCTCAAAGGTGTGAGCCAGGGTGCTCGGCCTAATCCTGCTTTTTATTAACTTTTTGACGTTGAGCAAGTTTATCGCTTGAAGCCTTAATTTCCTTGTTTATAAAATATTGATGATAATGGTTAGAATTTACAGCATTGTTATGAGATTAATTGATATGGAATATACCTGGTCCATGACGAGCGTTTAATAGATGTTGGTGTGGTGATGACGACATCTGTAATTTGTCTAAACCACACAATTTTCCTCATTTGGACTTTTCTACATCAATATTCCCTGATTCATAATTTAATAGTTGATGAAATACAATGTTTTATTCTTTACTAATTGTTTCCTAAGTTGTGGATTGACTCTGTCTAATAGATTTTAAACTCTTTGAGGGCAGGAGGTATGTATTATAATTATTTCTGGGCATATAGTATCTGTTCTATGAATACTGAGATAATTGATTAATATAAAGAATTAATCACTTTTCAGCCTTAAATTAGTTTTAGAAAAATGCCCAATTGCTTCTTTGGGGCACATATTTGCAAGCAGTTTGGAACAATTACGGGGGCAGTGAATCAAAAAGAAATTCTAAAATTAAAAAAAAAAATTCTACTTTGATATAGTCACTAATTTCCAAAACATCATTTCCAGAAAGTCAATATTTTCCTTTTGGTTTTATTAGAGCTCTGAAAATCCCTCATTTTGCATTTTGTAAAATTACAGTAAACATTACCAGTAGTGTGTAAATCTTCTTGTAAGTAAAATCTCATTTCCAGAGAAGTTTTGTTACTAGGTTTTGGACAGATCACTTTTTTATTTGTCTGTGGATTATAGTAGTAACTGGCATTATAGGAATCTTAATACTGGATCACACCTGCATGCCTAATCCCAAAGCAGTGTGTTTTTCATAAGAAACCTCATTTTTCTTTTCTCATATTAGTTTGTATGAAATCTTCTGGTTTACGTTTTTAAGGGGTGATATGTACCATTATATGTACATAAAACATATTTTCAGAGACCTGTTTTCCTATACTTGTACTTATCCCAGCCATTAAACTTAAAATTTAATCTCGTCCATGACTTGCGATGTGGTCTGTTGCCAGCAGTATAAAAATTTCTTACCTCAAGCCAATTTATTTAATATTTAAAACATTTGCACTTTTCTTCCAAGGGCATGTCAAAATGGGTATTTCTGTTTCAGAAACTTGATTAACTTAGTTAATACCCCTCAGAAAAACGAATGGGTAGATATGGAAAGAGATAGAGAATGCTGATGGTTGCCTATAAAGTAGTATGTGTTCTGTTCTTTTCATTTACAAGGAACCCCAATTTTGTTTCTTTCCTCACCCTTTTCTCATATAGCCAAGGACCTCAGGGGAAACCAACCTTTGTGATTCCACTGCCCCACTGAATCAAGTATTGGTACACAAGTGGACATGCAACCCAATTTTAACCAAAAGTATTTAAAGAAGAGGGGAGTTACTGGACAAATCAGAAAGAAGTTTTTTCTCTGTTATGAAAGAGTACTGAAAGGTAGTTTATTTTCTTCTCTTGACTGTGGTAAGTTTTGGTTGTAGAACTTGTATATTCTGAAGCTATCCTGTTCCATCCCACGGACCATATTATATGTGGAATATAGCAGAGCTGAGAGAACGGTAGGGGAGCCCAGCCAGAACCATTGGATTAATACCTCCCTGAAGCCCATCTTATCTCTGAATTTTCAGCAATGCAAGCCAACAATGTCCTTAATATTTAAGCCACTTTGAGTTTTCTATTACATGTGACTGAGAACATGCTAAAAGATACAGAAATATTCTGAATTTATGCACACAAGTGTGTTAATGAAGTCATCGCCATCTAAAATATGTATTAAAAGTTTGGGGTATCTTTGAATGAATCACTTAGAATTAGGATCAAGTTTCTCACATTTACATTTGTTGCTACTGTATTTTAACCCTAAATAGGGGAGATGATAAAATCAAAAGGAGCCAAGGAAAAAACAAAGTATTTATTGTTAACTATGATTAATCAAATATGATCATAATTTAGTTTTGGCATACATTCAAGGGAATGGATCTAACCACAAATAAAAGGAATCCTCTAACCTCTTTGAATCAATGTAAGACTATATAATTTTAAAAAATCTTATAAATTCATGTTGATTAAAGTTTGAAAGCTAAAATGCCCTAGAACATTGATTTCCATCCCTTTTGAATAATGTTAAATATTTTCACAAAGCAATGCCTTCCTACCCCATCTATAATTATAATGCTATTTAAACTATTTGTTGAGCAAGAAAATTCATAATGGAATTCAGTACAGCTTTTTAGTAAAGCTTTAAATTTATTTATTATTAGAGCAAAAACCTAGAGATTAAAAAATGGAGTCACATGGCTAAGCAAGATGTATTATTTATTCATAAGAAATGCTATGTTACATTTGGATTCAAGGGACTTTGCAGTAATTCCAAGAGGTAGAATGTAAATCCCTGGGGGAAAAAGTCTCCATGTGTGTTCAGTTTTTTGTGTGTGATGAAACCTGTATGCGTTTTCATTTTCTTTCCTCTAAGAAACTTTTATACACATATTAACAGTTGCAGAGTGTTAGTGGGAGAAGAGAAATCAACATAAAGTAAAATACTAGTAGCAACGATTAATGTAACACTTATTGTGGCCAAGAATTTTACATTTGTTATCTCATTTAAGTTTCATGAAAGTCTCCATTTACAGAGAAGAAAACTAAGACTGAAACCACCTTGCTCAAGCTCATTGAGCTAGCAAGTGGAGGAATTAGGGATGCAAAACAAGGTCTGCATGCCTCTGGGGTCCATGCCCTTAACTATGATGTCATATCACCTTAGAATACTAAATCAGGCTGGGAGTACTCAGAAGAATTCAGAGCTTCTGAATTTCAGATTGGTCCACACTTGACTCACCTGTCTTTTCAAAGTGAATGTAGCTTCAGAATTAGGGAACTTGAGAGCGTGAACCCCCTGCAAATCAGCAGCAGAGCACAGACGCCTAGATTTTTTTTTTTTTAATTTAATAAAGTTTTATTTTTCCAAATGTTCAGTCGGTTGGACCTATTCATGCATCTTCACCAGCAGCTGGAGCATCTCCGCCCTTGGTATTTCTGGTGTAAATTACTTGAGCTTTGTGCTTTGAAACCAGTTTGATACGTCCTTTACTAAGGAGCTCCTGAAGGGCTGCCCTGGCCAGGGAGCCTCGAATCTTCAGTCTCTCAGAGACCACAGCTGGGATTATAAGTTTATAGTTGGGAACTTCCTTACAGAGTTTGTCATAGGTGGCTTTGTCAAACAAGACTAAGTTATTGAACTTGTCCTGAACTTTGCCTTTGGACCACTTCTTCTTTTTGGCCTTGCCTCTGGATTTGTTCACCGGGTCTTTGTCTTTCTTGGCCGACTTTCCAGCGTCTTTCTTCTTCTTGTAGTCCTTGGGCGGCATTGCCAAGCTCTGAGAGCAGCAGAGTACACCGCAGCCTTGCTAAGATGTCGGACAAAAAAAAGGGGATGCCTAGATTTTTAATCTAACTCTGCCATTTACTGACAATGTAAATGAGATGGTTTGGCTGTGTCCCCACCCAAATAATTCCCATATGTTGTGGGAGGAACCCGGTTGGAGGTAGTTGAATCATGGGGGAAGGTCTTTCCCATGTTGTTCTCGTGATAGTGAGTAAGTCTCACGAGATCTGATGGTTACTGTAAGGGGGAGTTTCCCCGCACAAGCTCTCTTCTCGTCTGCCACCATATGAGAGGTGCCTTTCACCTTCTGCCATGATTGTGAGGCCTCCCCAGCCACGTGGAACTGTAAGTCCAATAAACTCCTTTCTTTTGTAAATTGCCCAGTCTTGAGTATGTCTTTATGAGCAGTGTGAAAACGGACTAATACAGTAACCTTGCATATCTTATTGACCTTCTCCGAGCCCCTATTTCTATTTCATTAGCATTGGAAGAATAAAATATTCACTGTCTATGTAATTGTTTTTGAGGAGTAAGCCAAACTGCATATATTATAAAGTACAAAACGATAGTATACATTATGACTATTTTGTGATTTTCTCAAGTATTCTGCTTTTCCATGGAAATAATGAATTGTAATAATGACGGACATCTATTATTGTTGCTGTTATTATTGCTAATCCTACATAAAGCAACAGGATTAACTATTAATTAGGGAGGGAATAAGAAAAAGGAAAAATGTTCCAGGATTCATGGTCATTTTGGGAAACTTGATAATTTAGTACTGGAATAAGACTTTAGGACTGATCTTGGCAGGATAGCCAAAGGGCTGTGCCACCATGAAACTTAGAAAGCTCCATTTTCGCCAGGCACAGTAGCTCATGCCTGTAATCCCAGCATTTTGGGAGGCCAAAGCGGGCAGATCACCAGGTCAGGAGATTAAGACTATCCTGGCCAACATGGTGAAACCCCATCTCTACTAAAAATACAAAAATTAGCTGGGCATGGTGGCACTTGTCTGTAATCCCAACTACTCGGGAGGCTGAAGCAGGGAGAATCACTTGAACCACGGAATCGGAAGTTACAGTGAGCCGAGTTTGTGCCATTGCCCTCCAGCCTGGCCACAGAGCAAGACTCCATATCAAAAAAAAAAAAAAAAAAAAAAAAAAGAAAAGAAAAGAAGGAAAAGAAAGAACGCTCCATTTTAAGAAAGGGAAACATTCCACTTCAATTTTCTCATTTGTAAGATTTAAGAGTATATTTTAAACAATGTCTTTCATTCTCCCCTCAAAAAAAGGAAATAAATCTTACTAATGCAGAATATGCATTAGACAATTTGATTCTTTTTCTGTACTTGAATGAATAAAGAACCTATTTTTATAACCATAGAATTGCTTGGAATGGAATGGTTATGGAGAAGGTTACATGTAAAACAACTGAAAAAGTAGAAAATAAAATTATTTACAAAGTCAATTAGAAAAATCCATTAATAAAAATATTCCATCAAAGTAATGAGGTGCAGATCTATGGGATTCTTTACCACACTGATGTTCCAAATGCAATGTTAATATCTTTGTTTTTAAGTCCTAGCATTTCACATACGTGTATTTTTCTAGGTTTGATTGCAGTTAAACTGTAGGTCCCAAATACCAGCTATATAGGGACATAGCTTGTTGGATTTTCAGTAACTTGTAGAAAAACAGCATGAAATAATTTTTTTAAAATGTGCCCAGATCTAAGGTACAGAAGTTCTAGGTTCTAGTACATGTTAGCACTATAAAAGTAACTATAACATACCATGTTTATCAATTTAAATATTATCAGCTTAACAGGAAAAACAATATATGCTTGGTTTTCTTCAATTTTACTGTAAAGGTAAAACAGAAGGACTTCATAGTGCTTGGTAAATTTTAAACAACTTATAATTTATACTAATCCCCTTCCCCAAAGTTTCTGCATATATCTTCAATTTTTCATTTTCATAATGTAAATCATTGAAGTTTGAAAAAACAAAAACTCAACTTGTTCTTTTCTGACAGCACTGTGGATGGGATGTGTACTGACAATGAGGTTGCTGAATCAAATGGTTATTTGCTCTCAGTTTTGTTTTCCAGGAACCCATCTACCATACATTACTTGGAAAACCAGTTTTTAAGGCTTTTTAAATGTGCCCTTAATATCGTTTGGTTGTTGCTACTTAGAGGAAACGCTTCAGAGAATCCTTTAAAGTGGATTATAATAATGCTAAACATATTTAAAAAATCATTATTAATTCTAATACTCTTCTGTATGTTTAAGGATGGCCTGCATACTTTAAAAAAGGACCCATAACTGTTTTAAGCGTCAAAATATTTCTATTATTTCTTCAAAACAAAACACAAATTAAATTAGTAAACCTTTTCCCTTTCACCATACTGGCAGGCTAATCATGTGAACTGAAATACGGATAATAAAGCATATCTGGTTCTCATTTCTGAACTCAACACCAGATGTTGTTTTCAAGGTTTGTCTTTTTTTTTTTTTGTTTAACTTTCATGAAACCATTTCAGTCCAAAGGTGATGGGGGAACTCCTTGCAGACCAAAATTTTTAATTTTATATTTTACTATTAAGCCATCCTTATGGTGAACATCTCCAGTGAATGATCCATAATAACAAAAGAGATCTTTTATATATATATATGTGTGTGTGTATATATACGTGTGTGTGTATATATATCTATATATGTATATATAGTCCTTTTAACCTAGAATATGGGATAAAAACACGCTCCCAGTAGAAAGTTCCTTAAGAAGTCCCTCACACTCTGCAGTGGGAGAAGGAGGAACTTGGGAAGAGCTTGGCATCACAGGAGACTTGTGAGACTTCGTTTTTGCAGTTAGTATTTGCTCTGAAAGCTTGTGCTGGGGACAAAAATGAGTCATCTGTTATGGGGAAGCTCAACCATTCATGAAACAAAAAAAACTTACCTTAAAACATCATATCCAAGTTGTTGCTCAAAGGTCTTTCTTAGACTTTTTGTAATTGGAAGAAAATATAATTTCTGACAACTTTTTTCTTTTTTTTGAGACAGAGTCTCACTCTGTTGTCCAGGCTGCAGTGCAGTGGCAAGATCTTGGCTCACTGCAGCCTCCAACTCCCAAGTTCCAGGGATTCTCCTGTCTCAGCCTCCCGAGTAGCTGGGACTACAGGCACCCGCCACCACGTCCAGCTAATGTTTTCTATTTTTAGTAGAGATGGTTTCTGCCATGATGGCCAGGCTGGTCTCAAACTCCTGACCTCAAGTGATCCACCCGACTTGGTCTCCCAGAGTGCTGGGATTACAGGCGTGAGCCACGGTGCCAGGCCTCAATTTCTGACAACTTTAAGGAAGCCATTAGCCCAAACAGAATTATCAAATGTTAAAATACCTGAAATTATATTCCCAAAGCAATGGGACAAACCCATGATGTTACTCTTTGTTTAAAATAAGTTTTATAGGTATGTGCATTTAGCTATTTATTAACATGACATTTAGCGAATCTATCTATCTTATTTTAATATAAAAAAGGGAGTTGAGAGTTGTGAATCGGGCTGTATATAAACTAAAAGAGGATCTACTAACTTATTAATTCAACAACATGTATTGAGGATTTAATGTCTACCAGGCACTCGATAATGAAGATCTACGATGTATACTTAAAACTTAGAATCTATAAAGAGAATCAAGCATGAGAAAACAGCAATAGTATGTCATAAAAACTCTAATAGAGTACTGGACAGCTCTGTGTTCATTCTGCATTCATGTGTATGCATATGTGTATATTTGTACACAGTGTGCATTGGTCACCTAATATATGCTGAGCTTCGGAGATACATATAGTGGTGAAAAGTGAGCACTACAGACACAGACCTTTCCTCTCAGCACTTGCATTTCCAGTTGTCCACTGGGCACCCTCACTCAGATTTCTTCCTGTACATCAGAAACAACTTTGGTAAAATTGAGCTGACTCTTTCTACCCTGAAGTCAGTTTTTTCTCCTGGCATCCTTGCTTCTGTTAATGGCACTCTCATTCCTTCAGTTCCTGAGGCCTCAAGCACCAAATGTCAACTCTTTCTTTTCCTTTGCCTCTTACAATGGTTCTGTTAATTTTACTTTCCAAATACCTTACCATTTTCTTTTTGCTAGTCTCAGTCTCCCCTGTTTTATTATAGTTCCTCAGTACCTTTCACCAGGCATAGTTCAAAGTCTCCTATCTGATTTCACTTGTCTTTTATTTTTTCTCTCTCATTTAAATGGATAAATTGTTAGAATATTCTTCCTAAGAATACTAATCACATCAGGCCCTTGTTCAGCAGCCCTCGATGGCTCCCAAGTCCCTGTCTAATTAAGTAAAATCTCCCTAGCCTTTCATTTATGCCTACCATAATAGCCCCTGACCACACTAACCAATGAATATAAATTATATTTATGTCCAAATTATAATGGTGCTGAGCTAC
Source organism: Macaca fascicularis (assembly GCF_037993035.2). NCBI lineage: Eukaryota > Metazoa > Chordata > Mammalia > Primates > Cercopithecidae > Macaca > Macaca fascicularis. The sequence goes on along the minus strand of NC_088380.1, from coordinate 86,926,689 downwards.
CCCCTGCAGAGAATATCCCTTAAACTTCTGGTTCTGATTATCTAACTTTGTGTGGATTTTTTTTTTTTAAAAGGAAAGCTGTTTTCAACTTGTGTATTGGGTTTTTCTGAAGATTGTTGCATTCCAGTAACAGTGGCACAGGCCTTTTTCTGCCTCTTTGATTATGTACTTTTTAAAATCTATTTTTCATTCTTGATTGTGAGAGCCAAAAGAATGGAACTGACAAGGCAGGGCTCTCCTAGGCAAGTAGAGAAAAGGAAGAAATGGTATAGAAAAGTCATATTCCTCTTGAGTAGATGTGCAGATGGGGAAGATGGCAAACAGTCATGCATTAATAATTTTGGTCCCCATCACACCCATTTGCCAGCTGTAGTCAACACTTGGCATTGTCCAGCTTATTCCTTTCTGGCTTTCACTTGTCAACGCCCAGTGCATGAAAAGCTCACTAAAGACGCCTGACCACTGTTCCATCATGAGAACATCAACACTAGTGCCAAAAACTGGCTCCTAATGCTGACTCCGTACATCACCCTCCAGAGGACTGAGACCAGAGGCTCCTTCCCAAACACACCCTGTTTTCTTGTCTCCATGTCTTCTGTCTTTTGGAAATGACATCTTCCCATTTCTGCTGTCACAGTCCTGTCATTCAAATTCCATATCTCATTCTAGCTACTCTCTGATGCTTTTCCCAATTTCTTTAATAGCAGGATGATCACAGTCTTTGCCTAAGAAGCATCCCTGATTACCTTGAATAACATGCATAATTCAAACTAATTTCCCATGAATCAAAAAGGATGGCAAGTACTTAGTATTTATCAGCTAAAGTGGGACTGCTGCATAGTAACAGCACAAAGAGAATTTATAATTCACTTTATCTTTGTGCTTTGAAAATATATAATTCCCAACAAATTTTAAACATTATTTGAAACCTATTCCAGGTGCATTAAAGGACACCTGGTGGAATACCTGTATTTGTTTGTAACCAACTCAGTATGATCTAACTGGAGAATGTTCAGAATTATAGGCATAAGAAGTAAGTATTTATGATATAAAAATATTCACTAAGAAAGGTTAGTATAAAAATTTTCATTTAGGGCACATAGCAGTGGTATTATTATTCAGCAAATATTTTTCCATATACGAGATGATTGTGCTTAGAATCTCACTGTGTTGTGCTTGGAAAGATCTGGAAAAACCCTATGAAGCTCATACTCCTTTGTGGCTTTTTTCCCTGTGAAGTATTAATAAAACAGCTCCTAAAATTTGAAATTTCTTTCCCTTTCTTCTACTTCTTGCACCTCCCTGCTAAAGCCCTGGGTCCAAGCTGCTCTCCTTGTCACCAATTTTAATAAGTCAGTGAATAAGTAAACAAATAATTATTCCACACAAACTACAGTAGATCAGGATCCTGTAATTTTATTGAAGATATTTGGGAAATGGTGTCTTTCTGTAGAGTTTCACCCCTCTTACCTCCGTGTCTCACTTTCCACTCTTTTCCATACCTTTCTGATATAACCAGGAAATTCTTCCACTTTGTTTTGTAGAACACTATGAAGACAGTATTATTTGCACCTTCAACCAGCCCCAAATGTTCATGAATTTTTTTCTAAAGAATTTCAGTGTTCTCTCTGAAAAGAATTCTGGTGAAAACACTTAAAATTTTTTTTTAATGGTAAGGTAGATTACCAAACAGGACTTAGGTCCCATTGATGGAATTAATATATATATTATGTGTGGTGATGTGAAGACATAATAATTTTTATTTCTGAAGCTTGTAGCAGGAAGATAATATCTCTTGGGCTTGATTGTGTGGTAACTAATCCAGTACCATAAAATGAAGGCTTGGTTTTCACTTTGTAATAAAATGTAATGCTACTGAGGGAGATGAATAATTATTCAGATATCAGATATTTATAGCAGTTATTTTTGAGAATGTGGTCTTTACTCCATTACAATGACTAGGCCAGTCTGTTCATTAAGATGCAGTTAAAACATGATGACAATATATGTTAAGAATTTTCAGAAGAGTAAGCTAATAGGTCAAGGTACATAGTTACCTTCCTAGATTAATATCAAACTTATAGTATTTATCACTAGTTTCCTTAATCAAGCTGTAGTTAAATATTCATATAGGCCTGTTCTACCCTGAAAGGAAAGGCTGAAAGTGTTAGGTGATTGATGTGCCAGAAAATTTCAGTCTCCCATCTATACTACCAACCCCCTGGGGGAAAAGAATGGCTCTAAAATGATATCTAATTGCTGTATAATGGGTGAGGTTTTCTAATTAAATATCAGAATTTGAAAAAAAAATATATTTGTGAGTCTTTTCCTATACAATTCTTCCTTTTGCTTGCTTTATTTAAATATTATGTTTAAACTAAAAAAGAGGCCATGTACGTGTTAAGAAATTTAAATGTTTTGTCTTTGTTTAATGTATATTTTCATTCAAGAATTTACAAAAAAGAACATTAGAGCTTACTACTGGTACCAGAGAAAGAAGACAATGTATTAAACATGAAGACATGAAATAAATAAAACAATGACTGTTTTTTTACTTTGAACAAATAACTCAGTCTTTGCCATGGGGAAGGTAAGTAGCAGACAAAGCTAAGAAAACAGAAAGTGAGCCACATTCTATGAGGAAATCAGGAGAACATGGAGAGCAACCTTCTTTATGTACTGTCTTCAATTCCATTGCATCCATTGAATATTTTCACAGTCTTTGAGTCTCTGATTTTCTGGCAAGAATAAGTGCACAAATGCAAAAAGAACCCATCTGATATAAAGAATAAGAAGCCTTTTGACTGCTTTTGCAGTGATTATTTTTGGAGTGGTTATTGACCCAAATCCTATCTGCCAACTGAGGCTACCCTAGCTGATGTCTTCAAACACCCAATCCTTCTATGGCAGTATTGTACCTGAGGCTTTTTGAGTACCTGTGGGATAGGTCAGGTTGCTGGCATTTATCAAGAAATATTTTTTCGTTTGCACATTTGTTTTGAATTGCAAAAATCTCAGTGTGGGGTGTAGCTCTGAGCTCATGGGCCAACTATAGGTACACATTTATGTTGACATAGGCATAGATGTTTACATGCATATGGATTTGATTTTAATAGTGCTCCATGTCATTTCTTATATTTAGAAGAAATGGAATTCACCTAGAGCAGTTTATTATCTACACGCTGTGCCACATTTGTAAGGCACATTGTAATAATTATAATTATTAATCTGTGTGAGAACAGCAAAGCAAGTTTGTAAGACTATAGGGCACATAGGATTAAGCATCTCAGAGATGCACGTATTTGTTAGGATTGCTTTTGGTTATAACAAAAAACACAATAAGCAATGGCTAAAACCAGTAGGGAGTTTAATTTTCTTATACAACAGTCTGGAAAAAGGCTGGGAGCAAATGTCATCAAGGAAGCCTTATTTTCTTACTCTTCCATCCCCGCTGAGAGGTTTTCCTAATCATGGTCACAAAATTATGCTGCCGAAGTGGCGTTGCATCTGAATTCCTGGCAGGAATCATCAGGAAGGAAAAAAGGAAGATTTCTTCTTTTATGTGAAGGCAAGTCTTCACTAGAATTCAGCCTATGGTTTTGTTGGAGAGAACTGACCACAAGATCACAAGCCCATTCTTGGCTTCAATGGAAGATGCTTTTCAGATCTGAAGACAAAGCAAGCAGGAGGAAAGAGAGTTGTAATAGGTACCGAAGAGGTTAATGTACAGACTATGGCACATCCACAACATGGAAGGCTCTGATTTAGAGTAGTCTGTGGAGATGCACCCATTGTTCTATTGATGCTTTAGGCTAAAATCTCAAGCTGTGCTTTGCTGTGTAACTTCTCTTTTTTCTCTGTAGAAATTTGGGTTTTGTAGCCACTTTTTAATATTTTTTTAACCACAGGCCCTCGTACTTTCCTTTTTCAGCAAAATACATTCAGAGAAACTCAGAACAGAAATGTTATTTGGTTGAAAATCATTTAGCTCCCCCTTTTCATTTAATAGTGGGAAAGGTAAAAGGAGACTTTTTTGGGGGGCAGTGGACACCAATCCATGGAGGACACTTGATATTTTTCCTGCCAGCCATTCATTTGTTCTGTTTTGATTTCTTCTTTCCTGAAATCTAGCTCCATACCCCATTTCTGCAGCAAACTAATCTCACCAAATCTAGGTATCACCCTACTAAGGGCAAAATCTTCCATCTTCCAAGGTGACAGTTAATAAATATGGCAGGATCTCACTCATCGCAAATTTGCCTGACCCTAGGTTTTTCCCTTATTTAAATAACAGTTTTAGATTTCTGGTAAACATTTCTTCACAACTATCCCACTTCTTCATGGGGTCGGGGTGGACCCATTAACTTCAAAATTGAAAATTTCCTTCCTGTCAAGGTAAGAGAAATATTTTGGAGTGGCTGTGCTTTCGGCATATTTCAAGTGATTCTGTAAAGGTCTAAAGATATTCTGAAATAATTATTAAATATATATGTCAATGACTTTTGTTAGAGGACAAGCACAGGTACTTGTCAGTCTAAACTTATCTTTTATAAGGTACAGCATGGAAGAAGCAGAAAATCTGGGGTCAAATAGACCAGTGTTGCACCCCTGGCTTTACTGCTTTGGGTGTTACTGAACCACTGTGTCCTGAAATTTCTTCTATCTTAGAGAATTGATTGAGGATTAAGGATAATGCACATAAAGTTTCTAGCAAAAGGTGCCTGGCACATAGTAGATAGGATCGTTTTTATACGTTCAAAGATTGCATCTCCTAAGCCACATTTAGGAGCAATTGATTAATACCACATTACAGAAAAAAACCAAAAACAATTAGAACTCATGATAAAGAGTTCTGCTGTAGTTTCCCAGCCTGCATTTTTTAATGAGCTACTTTGTAGCTTGTGATCCAACTGCTGTTAGAATTCCTTTCTTAATAGTGTTTTACCTTAGGAAAAACTGGAGAAGTATCTACAACCAGTGCCGCTTTTCCTCCTAGGATACTAGAAAAGTTACATTGTCAACGTTTGCTAACATTTTGAAGATTCTGAAAAGAAAAATGCTAAATATTAATTATGTATAGTTACAAAATAGAATTCTCCTTGATGGAAAAGTTTTAAAAAATGAATTAGAAGGGGGAGGAAATTAACAGCAGAAAGGAAACTTTATATTTTGGCAAGCTCCGAAACATGGAAACATTATTCTTTCTTTCATGGTTTTCCGTGAATTTGAATCTCTTGACAGTTTCTCAATTATAGCTTGTAACTGTGGGCTTCAAAGCAATTCTGCAGTTCAGTTCACCTGTCAGTCAGTCAATAATGTTTATTGAATTCCCATGGAGGGAAGAATACTGCGTGAGGGGCCCATTTTCGTTTTCCACAGCACGAACGCCTTGATCCCGAGAGTCTGTTATTCGGTGAGCCAGACCTGCTAATGGTCTCTCACTTTGAATCATCTGCAACAGTGTTTGCCCCCGGTTCCTCTGAGGCTCGAGCCAACCTCCTCCCATCTCCCACCTGACATTGTGCCTCTTCCTGCCTGTACCAGATGAAAACCCTTTAGGCCGGAAGCTTTCCCAGATTAATACCAGACCCTTAATCTCATACCACCTCCACCTCCTTCCTACTCAGTGCTGCTGCTCAGCTTTCCTTTATAAATATGTGTATTGTTTGGGCTGAACTGAACCAAACTGTAATCTCCCCAAGTCTAAGGCTTAGGCTCAATTATAGAATCATATGGTATCCAAGTTCAAAGGCATTTTTAAGGTTTAGCCCAATCACTGTATTTTGTTAGATTAAAGTAAATCAAAACTAAAACTCAGAAAAGGAAAATTATTTGTCATAGTATCGTGAAAAGTAGTAGCCTTTGGAGTCAGAAAAATAAAACCCAGAGTTAGTTCCTGGCTCAGCAAATTGCTGTTTGGACTGGAACAGGTCATTGAAACTCTCTGTGCCTTATTCTGTTTTAATTTGCAAAATGGGGCTCAGTAATTATTGTACGGTTTCTGACATTTTTAGAAATGAATGTAGCATGCTTGGCAAATTTGAGTTGTTCAATAAATAGTGACAGTTCTTGAGAGTTCCAGGGTCACAGCTGATAAATAGCAGGCCAGGACTGGAACCTGGAACCTTTGAGTGCAAGTTTAGTGTATATTCTTTTCACCTGGCTTAACCAATGCTTGTTTAAACCGTTCTGCAACTCCTAGGACATCCAAAGGAGTACCAGCTCCCTGAGGGCATTCAATAAACATCCCTTAGTGCTGGTTATTTTCCAGACAGATTAGAATTCTTTTGAGACAGGCAGGTAGGAGGGATTTTGTTATTGTTTCTTGCCTTGGGGAAAGATTCCATCAGTAAAGTAGCAATAAAAACGTTCCCTCTATTAAGTGGAAATGATTAACACTCCTTTAGTTAGGTAATAATTTCCCACCCATTTCTGCATCTGGCCTCACACGAACCAAGCCACACAGCTGGGGGACCAGAAACCTAAGGAAACAGCAACAAATTGGTGTGGTGAGTGGATGTGGTTGGAATCTTTCATCTGGTTTGTCTCAACTGGTTGTGGAAGTTATATGGGTTTCGAATAAAGTTAAAAATCCAAGCATAATGTTATGAATATTAAGCCACAGGTATCAAAGCTTGGAGAATCTGATGAAAAATGAACCAATGTAAACCCAAACATAAGGACATTACACACCTCCTTTCCTGAAAGCCAAATTCTGGCAGGAAGAAACACTTAACTTGTTGTAAGAAAGGAAAATGCAGCCTTTCTAATTAATTATCACCTCAGTATTTATTTTTCAATGAGTCAGTGGGCTGGAATGATGAAAGCATATGTGGCTTAGAAACTTAGGCAGGAAGGAGTGAACTGAGACTAAAAGCTGATGCTAAATGTGCCCACATTGGCTGTCCCTGTGGAATCCAAAAAAAAAAAAAAAGAGTTTTCCAAAGCATAAGTACTTACACAGCCTGCTAAATTGGCCCTCCACATATTTGTGGCGATTGCTTGAAAATGGTAGTTCCAGATGGAAAGTGGGGAAGAATAAATCAATATAGAAAATGATACACATTGTTTACTTCCTGTGTAGAGAATCTTAATTATATTGGCATTGATATGCCATGGAGTCTTGTTTTAACTCCCAGAAGTAAAACGTTTTCCATCAGAACAAATATCTGAGACAGAGCATGTAACCTCAGACCAGTGGGTGAAACTGCTAGCAGGTGAGGTTGAGCAGAATGGAGAAGAGTCTATTGTAAGTTACAGAATGACAGGTGAAAACTTTTTTTTTTCTTACTTGGTAGCTGTTCTTTGCTCATCTTTAAAGAGTCTAGTCCTATGGAATCTTTTAGATTGAATAAACCAACAGGTTTTTTTTGATTTGGTGTTTTAACAAAGAGGTGATGGAACTCTCAAAACTCACTAGGGACACCGTTTGGAAGTTGTTTTGTCATAGACCAGTTTTCAAAAGCTTCTATGTGGCTATAAAACTGTGGTTTCTCAGAGCCTTAACAAAATCTGAAGTTGTTTTTGAAATTTAGAGAAGGAAGATTCAAACTAAAATTTTTAGCTGTCAGATTTAATTGTAATGTTTATACTTCATAGTACAAGATGTATTCATATATAAAAGAACATTTTAAAATATATTTGCTTTACAAAAGCAGCCAATACCTGAGACCCTGGAAAGTTTAATCTTATTCCAAAAATCATGTCCTGTCACAACAATACAAAATTTGAAAAATGCACCAGATCATTGTTACAAATATTACAAATCAACAAAATCAATGATTCTAACAGTTTAATCTAGTAGAAGAGAAACTGGACTATGTTTATTAGCTATATAAATTTGCTAAATCTGAGTTTGGTTTTAAAATAAGGGTAATAACATACCTAACAAGGCAACAATATATAAATTATATATTTGAAGTATATAATAATTGGCACTCAATAAATGATAGTTAATCCAAAGAAACAAAATAAAATATATTTGCTTTAATTGCAAATACCTGTGAACAAACCATCACCTGGATGACTCAAAGCTATTATAGTTCAGCAGTGTAAATATTCATTAAAAAAAAAAAGTTAGGTCATTAAAAAGCCTCTAGTTAAAAAAACATTATGCTGAACCAGCTAATGAATAATCTCGAATCATTCAAAGTAATACATAATAGCAGATTTGAACTTCAAATTTTAGTTAAGAGCAAGGAGTCAATTGAGAGAAGAGCTACTTATGGATTCTTGAGAGGAAAAGGGCCTCGGAGAAATATGACATGCATAACAGCAGTCCCTTGATAACTGTCTTTTCCTTGCCTGTCATGAAACAGCAAGAATGCAGGCAGGGAATTCTCTTTGGAAAAGTAAGTTTTAAGAATTTTTGATTTCTTGGGTTGAACAGGCAGCAGCAACAGGTAAAGTGCTTGCCAAAGCAATTAAAATACATGGATAACTAAAGGCTGTTGGTGGCTGAATCAATATCTTTCATCCTAAACATGGCGGTAATAAAGTGACAACAAACTGCCGAACCCTGGATAGAGTTGACATCCAATTTTTTTAAAAAAAATAGAAAAATGGATACAGTGCAAGTAGAAAATGATTTTTATTTAGACCAGGTTGTGAATATCTAAATGGAAATGATCTGTATTAGATAAATAATAATCATTGTCGTTAAGGCACTACTGCAAGTACACTAGAAAATGGAGAACTGTGTAAGGACTGGAATAGTCCAACTACTCTAACAAATTAGCTAAGAAGTTCTGGACTTAAACTGGAGGGTGCTTATATGGCTTTCTATTATATATGATTTTAAACAGCATTTAAACTGTGCTTTTAAAATGGATTAGCATGTCTAGGTGTTCATTTCAAGGTGATGAACTGAGAACAGGTTTTAGTCTCCTACTTTGTATCATTCAGGGACCATCAAGAAAACAAATCATTCTGTCTTTTTAATAAAAGGAATTTAATAGAGCACATTGGTTACCACATGATGAAAATGCAAAGAAGGAAAACAGGAGAAAGAAAAATAAAACACATAAAACAGCAGAGAGCCACTATTTCTACACTCTGGTGATAGAACTCAGGAGGTAGAGTTGTCCAGCTATGGTCCCGGCCCTGGCCTGGGACCCTAAAAGGAGGCAGTGAGCGCGTGCTGATGTCACAGAGGAAACAAAGCCGTGCTCAAAATGCCACAAGAAGCAGAGAGGAGCGAGGGAAATAATCTGGCTTTTCCCCTTCTCAAATCTTGTAATCTTTGCAAGTGTCTGTTATTTGCAAACTGGCCCAGAAGTAGACAGGGAACCCAGAAACTGAAGTTCCCTGAAATATGAAGCAGAGAGGTGATAAAAGATCAAATTGACAGTCAATCCTTCTTTATGTCTAAAAATACACATACAACGTGCCTACATATGTCACTGCTCTTGAAAATAAGACATCAAACTCAGAAGACCAAAATTTGTGATGAATTCATGAACACTGGAAAGCAGACAGGATGAAACTGAACAGAGAAATTGTAGGTCAGAATGTGTGAAAGGAAGCACTAATGGTGGGCCACAGACAGAGGCAGTGGAAGCCCAGCATAGCTGGGGCCTAGGCATTGGATAGGATCATTATTTGGAGTTCATTAGTAAGGAGCAGAAATACACACTGTGCACTGTTCATGTTTCTACGTTGGACCACAAAACCTAGGCAGGAAGTCTGCCACCAATTAGGAACAATGAAAAGGGGTACCCTGGATGAAGAGAAAGGGCAGTGTTCCTGATGGTTGATATTGCTTAGATGAAGGGGGAACATCCACGATCATGAAAACAGTGACTGCTCAGTGACATATCTTGCCCCTCCCCCTTTCTCACTAAAAACAGCATGGCATGGAAGCTACAGAAGCAGCTCCTACTTTCTCCCAAATAAACTACACAAATGGATGCTTCCAGCAATCTAATAAGGACTCTCAGTGCTAAAGATGAATGCACAGTCCAAAACTGTAATATATTTAAGGAATGCCTACAGCATAAATGGAGGCAGTATACACAATATCAAAGTAAACAAAGTTAGCAGAGCAACCAGAATATAATTTAAAATATATAAAATTAAGATTATAAATAAAGAAGGATATTGTGTTCATGAAATCAGTATGGGTAGTTATGAAACGACAAGGACAGATAAATCCAAATGTATCATTATTCATACTGAATATCAAAGAAGGAGAGTGGAAAAGTTTAGCTTCAAGTTTTATCCATTTTTTTCCCCAATAAATACTGTATTGTTAAAAGTAAAAACTTTCAGTTTAAATATTGGCTTTTTAAAATAACACAAACTAGAAGCAAGTACCATAACAGGAAATTCAACTCCTACATTTTTGGTACAAGAAATGATAATATGAAGCCTATTAAAATTAAATCCTCCCTCCTAGATACACAACAACAATCGAATATCACCCTTATGAAAAATCACTTTTTAAAAGCATGGTTTGCCTTGAATGCTTTGCTTCTCAGTGACCTCTCAGAGAAGTGTGTGTGGGAGGTGGAGGAAGGTGAGGGTGTGCATCAAAGTCAGATCTGTAGATGAAGGGCTCCATCCTGCCATCAGTTTTATGCAAAGCTCCTCCCTAAGACATCATGCGAACTCGAGCTCAGCAGGATGAATAGCTCTCAGGAAAGCCTTAGATGTTGTTGTTTATAAGACCCACAGAGATGTCTTGCTAGAATCATTAATACGGGTTTTCCCTTTTCCTAATATCCTGGAGGTTGATCTCCCTCTTTTACTCACTTTCAACCTGGCAGGCACCACTGTAACTTCAATTACTACAGTAGAACTTACTGTACACCATCAATTTTAAAATGCATGTTTTTTTATCAACTTTAAATCACAAAGCATCTTAGAATTAATGGCATGTCAGCTTAACCACCAACGTTCTTTTTTTCTTAGTGGTACATAAATAATGGTTCATCTTACAATTAATGGCATCTTAGAGGCAATGAAATTTGGAATTTGTTTACATAATTATTTTTACCAAGGAAGAAGATGTGACTATCTTGATAACTATTCCAGTTATCCATTGTCCACTGAATGAGTATATTTGGTTATGATTGTATGATGGAATTTTCTTTTTTAACAGTAAAATGTTTCCAGATGCATATTTCATAAAATGCTAGAGTGCTGTGCTTCTTGACTAAACCAACTAGCAGAATTACCAGAGGACTTTTTAAACAGTACACCTACCTAAGCTCTCCCTCCAAGGTTCTGATTTGGGATGCAGTTGAAAATCTGCACTTTAAAAAAGCTTCAGGACTGATTCTGATGATCAGAGAGCTTTTAATAAAACCATGCTACAAATGAGGAGAACAAAAGAAGAATGTCTGTCTGCTCTATAGGAAGCATATGAAAAAATATTTTAGTATTTAATTATCACTGTCTTAAAGCAGGTAAAGAAAATCTACCAAAAATTTTGTTATTTTATATCTAAAGTTTCTGTTGTTTCATAAAAGCAAACACATTGCATCTGCAACATAGTTTCCAAGCATCAAGTCAACTTTATGACCCAAAATTATTTAAAAATTAATTTTCAGTGAGCATCAAAATTTAAATAGAATTTTATCCACAGAAAAATTATATTAATTTGCATTGAGAGTTGAAAATCAATTCAGTTCAATTTAGTGCTCCTTTTAAGCTGCCTCCATGGTTTATGGCACACTGATTGTACCAGACATTATGAGTTGGACTCGTTTCCTGAAATACAAGGTGTTATTTATTTAATTTTGGTAGGCTTCATTGAACACGAGGAGGCATGATTTAATGGAAAGAGCCAGGAATCACAGGACACCTCCCTTTAACTGTGTGACCTTAGGCAGGTCACATAACTTCTTTTGGCCCCAATTTTCCCATCTGTAAAATAATTAAGTAGGATTAGATGACCCCTAAGTTTCCTTCCAGCATTAGCATTATATGGTTTTTGTGGGCTGAGGAGACAAAGACATATTATATATACCGCTTATTGGCAGGAACTAATTAATTTGCAATGTGACGTTAAGAGACAGCTTTGCTACTGGTGACCTTGAACTGTGATAGCTCAGTGCGCTGATAAATTAGTTTCAGGAAAAGATTTTCAAGTAAATTGAACTTCAAGAAAGAAAAGATTAGGAAATTAGAGAAATTAATTTGAATGAGTTTTTAAAAGTTACTCCTAGGACAGAATTAAACATAGAAGGTATCTTTCAAAAGAAGAAATGTGAAAGAAATTTCTTGATCAAGTGAAAGAGAAAAAATTTTAAATTTAGATATAAAAGTGAGAGTGCATATCAGTTCATCATACTGTTCTAAGCCAGAGAGAGGACTTTTTTGCCTTCCACCATGGCATAGATGCCTGAATCTCAGTCTGGACCCGCCTGAGCCAATCACTGAAGTCAGATGATCTTTATATCCTGATTGACTTCAATCTAAATTACTGCTCCTCCCTCAATCAGCAGAGATTAGATTAACAGATAGATTAACATCAGTCAGAGTCCATACCTGGAGGCAGAAGTGGGATGAATTCCATTCAAACCACATGCCTCCTACACAGTGGGAGAAGGCTGATATTCCCAAAGGTAAACTTGGATGTTCTTCATATGGCGGAAGACATGAATGGATGAGTGGATACTTAACTGGCCACTAACACATATTTCCAAGTTGAACATGTATTTTTACTTAAACCTTGAAGAAAAATAAGAACTTTACAATCCCAAGATTTTGTCTTGAGGTATAGATCAACAAAAGACACAGAAGTTAAAAATATTAACCAAAAGTAAAGGAAAGATGGTGTAAATAAGCTTAATCTAACATGTACGACAACATTAACAGAGAGGTTAAGCATTCCAATCAGAACACCCAGGCTGAAATCTCAGTTCATTATATGTGACCCCTGTTCTCTTATCTATGTTGAACTCACAGTAATAGTATTTGCACCACAGGAGTTTTATTTTGTGAGAATTACATGAAAAAATATATGCAAAATATTTCTCAAAGTTGGCTGTAGATGTTTCTTACATGTTAGCAGTAGCAAGCTACTGATGGAACTGGTAAGACAGGAAAGGTGGTTATTCTGAAAGAGCTCCCAGTGAAGGTAAGAAAAGAAATTTTCAATAGCAATTATGTCAGTGAAAAATAAAAAAACTCAACGCCACAAAACTACATTTAAACAATTATTTTGCCTAAAATCAGAGAACAGATAGTTCCTTGCAAAATGACTTGAGGTTTCATGCCTGGAATATAATGCTTTGTTTAGGGCATACATACAGTTCAGAAAAAGATATTGGCTAATTGTACATAGGTCAGTAAAGAACAACTGAGCAGAAAACTAAAGGATTGAGTTATGAGGAAAGATTAAAAGAAAAATGAAACACTTAATTGTCAGGGAAAACTTTTTTTTTTTTTGAGACGGAGTCTCGCTCTGTCGCCCAGACTGGAGTGGAGCGCAGTGGCACGATCTCTGCTCATTGCAAACTCCGCCCTCCTGGGTTCATTCCACTCTCCTGCCTCAGCCTCCCAAGTAGCTGGGACTACAGGCGTCCACCACCACACCCAGCTAATTTTTGTGTTTTTAGTAGAGACGGGGTTTCACCGTGTTAGCCAGGATGATCTCGATCTCCTGATGTCGCGATCTGCTTGCCTCGGCCTCCCAAAGTGCTGGGATTACAGGCGTGAGCCAGTGCACCGGCCTGTCAGGGAAAACTTTCTGAGAGCTACTAATCTCTCTAAGAAAGTGGTAGAAATTTTAATATTTTGGGACCTTAAAAATAAAATTAGATCTCTAATTCACCTAGAACCAGTCAGCCATAAAATAGGCAGATAATACATGTGTGTTGGATAAATGAAGTTCTATGAATTCTTGTGTATTAACTAATTTGCAATTGTGGATTATCTGCCAGAGTCTGTTTCAGGAGCTTGGAACATATTAGTGAACAAAAGAGAAAAAGCTGCTGCTTTCCTGAAGTTTATATATTTTATTAGCTTTCTAAGTAAATAATTGTGTAATTTCAGAGTTCTCTTCTCTTGGAAACACAGATTGTTTGTAAGAATCTCAATTTCCTATAGGCTAGATATTCAAGCTTTTTCTTTTAGATGTAATCCCCCGAGTTTAAGTAAATAAATACAAATTATATAAAGTATCACTGAAATGGAGCTAAAAGTCGGTCAGTTGTCAAGACTTAAATATCCACATTTTGAATTTTAAAACACCTTAATATTTCATTTTAAAATTCTTACAGATTCATTATATCCTTGACATTCATTATTGGTACATTGAAATGTAATATAATTTCATTCTTGGTAGATTCAGTTGTAGTAGATCTATGCTCCAGGTTTCATCTCCCATATAGAACCTTTTTCAAAGTACGTGCACACTATGCATCTCCTACATGGGTGTATAGAATAAAGCCTAACATAATGTCATGAGGTTGAAAACATTATTTCTCCAACATCTGTGACACAATTCCTCAGTAAGAAAACTGTATTTGTTAGGAAAATATATCTTGATAATTTTACTTGGAAGTAAAAACTTCATTCCAAGGGATATAAGTAAGAATTGCTTGTTATTCCAGAGAGGTCAGAGCAAAGGAAGAAGAGCATGAATAGGGTGGGTCTAGTCAAACGGCAGCATGAGATGTGACCTCTTCCCACGATCCTGTGAAACTTTAGGAAGGTTTGAGAATGTGTGAAATTGTTGGTTTGAATTGATCTTTTGCAGAAATCCGCTAAGAAGCAGAATTTTGGAGATTAGCAGAGGCTGAAACAAGGCATCATATATAGGCACAGGGAGAAGAGGCAGTGTGTTGTCAAAAATTAGTGGAAAGCTTGGAACTTCCCGGTCACGAAAATGAGGAGTGTGTGCCACATGTACCTAAATCTTGTGTTGGGAGCATGTAGGTGAGGCCAGGGAAATGTGTTGATTGGTTAATGGCTGCAGGTGGAGGTAGGAAGGCATCCAGCTGACAACTGGGTTATGATAAATACAAACAGAACTAGCAATACATCCCTTCTCCACTGCTTGGCAAATCTGTCCCTCAGTAATTCAGCCAACTGCACCCGAAGGTCTTTAGGCTAAGCATTTTGTGTTGGTGTTTGAAATGTGGTGATAGATATACCCTGACCCTTTCCAACTTTCTTGGGGCTTGATAATAGCTGCTGACATTTATTGAGCATTTACTATATGTCAAGTGTGTTAACACTGTAAAAGCAATAGCCTTTTAAATCTTTACATCAACCTGTGAGGTAAGTACTGCTTTTATTTCCATTTTAAAGATGAGGACCTGAGACTTATAAATGTTAACTAGCTTTGCCAAGACCACACAACTAGAAAGTGGTGAAACAGATACATATATATTTTTTGAAGTAGGGATTTGAACTCTGGCAGACAACTACAAAATATGCATTCTTAGACGCCACATTTATGACTTACATATCCTGTGAATGCCCGAAGTTTTGTATTAAAAGATAGAGAGCTAGGCATGTTTAGGAATAATTTCAGTTTCCAGATCAGAGAAAATCTCGTTCTAAAGAGCAGTTTCTAATCCATAGCTCACAGGTTCCTAGGGTATCGTATAATTTTTTCAAAGTTGACATATATCCATACATGCTCTAAGTACTTTCTGTAAATAATATGAGTGGTCACATAAATCTTAGTCATCAGACACCAAGCACCCAACAGACCAGGCTGACAGGAAATCCCATCATAGTCACTACCAGGTTTCTTTCCCCACGTTTGTGTGAAGGTCCTCGGGCTTCGTACAGCACCACAGCGTGAGGAGGCCCCTGTGTTTCCCATTGGTCACCACCACAAGGCTCAGCCTGTGGCCATTTCCTATCCAGTTGCTCTCTGGCTCCTGGGCTTATAGGATGCCTGTGGTCTCAGGATCTATCAGAATGTGATCTTCAAGCAAACTTCTGCTTTAATCCCTCTAAAAATTGTTAAGACTAGGTGAATTGAATATTTTTGTCTTTATTGGCTCAGTAACTGTTCTTTATTTTGGCAAAGCACTCAATTTCCTTTGGGAATATACCCTCTTCCTACCTTCCCTTTGCGTATAAGGGAACAATTTTTCTTGTAATAGACCCATGACCTAGTCCTGGCCAATAAGGGCATTTCATTCCTTAGACCCTGACTAAGAGATGGAGAGGAGACTCAAGCTAGGCCGGTAAGACCCAGTCCAGGAATGATGGGGACATTGGGATAGAGGCTGTCTCTGTTGGGGTCAATAGGCCTAGAGCTGCTGGGAGCCAGGGAGAGAGGCCTCAGGAGAAAGAAACCAGCCCAGAGGGAAGCAGAGCAGAGAGATGGGAAGAGACAGATAACAACATTTGAGCTTTGGTTCTAGTCATGCTTGGACTTTCCAGGGGAGCCAATAAGTAAGCTTTTGTGGTGATTTTATTTTGCATTGCAATGCAGTATCCTCACTGAAGAATCTTCACTGCTACATTGAGCTCCATGCTTGAATAAAGTCAAGGGAAAAATTTTAAAAGTAATCAAAATATACATTCTATCTCAAAACATTTCTCTTCCACATACATCTTAAACATACGGTAGAAGATTGTTTACTCAGATTATACAGAAATAACCTGTTCCAAATTAATAATATTTCCAGAGTTTAAATAGGTTAATTCAAAAAGGGCATAACAATAAAAATAATGATTTATTTATCAAATTTTCTGGTTGTTTTCTTATGGGTTTTCTTTCTCTTATACAAATTAAGAAATGAGATGCATAAAAATATACATTTTAACCATTGCAGCTTAAATCTTTAAAACATTTGTTATTTGCCAAAATATACAAACAGCAAAACTGACGTGTGTTTCAATTGTTTGAGACATATCACCCTAATATGTTGTCTTTGTTGTATGTCTTATACCAAATTGCCCTCCAATTATTACAGTGATTTTTTTAAATGGATGGTCATAAAGAAAAATGGGAAGTCTCCATTTTTGATGCTTTCATTGTTTAGACTCCCAGATAAATGACCTATATTTCCAAACTTATGTGGGTGCTGTTCTCATCTATCAAAATAAAACATTTATTTCAAAGACATAGTGAATTTATAATAGCTCACTAACATTATGTATTTCCTTAATCAACAGTTATTACATAGAGTTCTCCTGATGTTTTTTATTTCTGGTAGAAAGGGCTCTTAGTTTTGAGGAACTGGAAACCACTAATAGAAGGGATTTGGTGCCTTGCACCATAAACCAAAGAGATTCCTAATACCCACAGGGTTCACCCACCACTAAGTCCTTAGCAGTGCTCAAAGCTATGCCTTTGGAGGCACAAGTTGTCTCTTGTAAATTAAAGCCTTTTGTTCAAGAATTTCACTTCTTTTTCTGAATTCCCTTTCAATGTCAAACCTTCAGAACAAAACAAATAACAACAACCGAAAAAAATTTCACTTCCTGTCAGGGAAAATCAACTAACTTCTGTGAACTCATTTAACGTTCAGCATTCCAGGTGACCGCATGAAAGTTGACACATTTACTAGACCAAACAAATAAAATTAATAAAAAAGAAAACCAAAATAAATCCACCCATCTATTCATAGGCTGCCATCACCCATTTCTTTCCAATTTTCCCACTTAGTGTTTATTCCCTTGCATTCTGGTTGCATATGTATGAATGTGAGTGGGCTTCCTGGCCGTGGGCATCGCACACCATAGTGTCAGAGAAATCCCTATGGAAAGAAGCTAGCATTCCGCAGTTGATATTTCAGGATGGGCACGGTCAGCAGTAAGTGGGTCAAAACCTGTACCAAATGCTTATTTTGACTTGGCTGGAATCAGAAGCATAGCTGAGAGGCTTGAAGGTGGTGCCCAAAAGGAGTCCAGTGACTCCCACAGGTACCTAGATCCTAACAGGTCCTAAAAAGAAGCCACTATTTTCTTTTCCAAACCAGTTCCTTCTGCCTTCTCTCTTGCGTTAACGACAATGTCACCTAAGCAGTTCCCTAAGCTAAAAAACTAGGGGTCATCTTTATCTATTCTGTTTTCCTAATAGTCCACATCAAAATGATCACACAATTCTGATAATCCCAAAAATGTCTTCAAATCTAGACTCTCGTTTGTATCCTCAACTCAACCACTTAGTCCAGTTAGATTTAAATCTGTAACGTTTTCTACCTGAATTGTACAGACTCCAGAAAGGATATAAAATGCTAGGAAACTGGTATATGAGGGTCAAAGATGTGTTTGAATCTATTTAAATTACCTTTGCAAAGTTAAGAGACAAGGAAATGGCAAAACCAGGGCTTCAACCGTTGTTGACTGTAGATTTGTCTTCTCTTGCTACATTGTATTGCCTGTCATTCATTACGTGTATACTAATCATTGAACTAAGAGGAAAGACCTAATATAAAACAAATAATTGGTTTTGAGAATAGTGGATCTATTGGGCCTGATTTATTTATAATTTGTCTCTACCCCACTGAACTGTGGGCTTCTTTCCAAAATTTGAATAGCTAATACCTAACCAAGTACCATCACTTTGGAGATCCTCAAAAAATATTAGTTTGATTGAATTTGGTTAAAAATTGTATTTCCTCCTAGAGACATTAGTCCTTGTTTGTCTTTATTAACTAATAGTAGCAACTATTAAGTAAAAACATTAAACAATGACCTCATCTCATGTGTCTAATGCTTGACCTCATACACTCGTAATGTTTCATATATCACAGATTTCGCATATTCCTTGTCAATGACAGAAAATACCCTTCATTTTTACACTTTACCCTAAAGTGGTTTTCACCACACACACAAAAAGAAATCAATAAATCAGTCTCTCATGAAGCACCCTATAATAAGAAATACAAGAGAACTAAGCAATTTGGGAACAGTTACCATATTCTGTATGCCAAATGTTTTGGACTATGGGCATTTTGAGATGGGCATGTGAAGCCAAGGCCGATTTTCAAAATGTTTAATTACCTGTTTGCCATGCCACTGACTATTCAAAAGACACTCCAGCTAGAAGACAGGAGGAATGTCCCCAAGGTCTCCTGCTTAACCAGGTCTTAATCCTTCAGTTGTTGGATCATGGAGAGGTCCCTGGATTCCCAGGGCAGGGACTGTGGCAGCTGGGGTGATGGAGGGTGCTGTGAGTGAGGGTTTAGGTAGTAAGTATCTCTTTACATGCCTAGGGGCCATGGGAAATAAATCCTTGTCTATGGACATTTGGGGATGAATTTCCTTTGAGAGTCTTCCTACTTACATATCTTTATATTTATATTATATCTATTATATTAATCTTTATATTATATAATCTATTTATATATAGTCATAATCTATATAGAAGTTTTCGATTTATATAGAATTCTAATTATATAGTCTTCTATTTATATTATGTATCTTTCTATTTATATTATATCTATTATATTAATCTTTATATTATTTATATTGGTCATCTTTTTATATTAGGAGTCCATATGAAAATAACATTGGGTTAGACATGATGAATACAGGTGTTAGACCTGGCTTTATAATATTTTGTTGCATAAACTTGGAAAACTAACCACCATTTTGAGCATCAATCTCCTATTTGGAAAATGGTGACTAACCCTGTCTGCCTTAAGAAGCTATTATGAAGACTAGAAAAGATGGTATATTTGAAAGTGTTTTGAAAACTCAAAAAAAAACTAAAGAAATTTAATGTAATATTATTATGGCACCAAATTTCTTAAATATAACTTATTTTAACGTTAGGAATCTAAAACAGATTTTTTATTTATCTTAATTCTATTTTGAATTATATTCTCAAGATAATATGATTATTTCTTTTGTTTCTATTACAGATAGAAATATTTACCATTGAGACTAGTTCATTCAAAATATTTACTACTCTTGCAATGAATTCCTTTTGGCAGAATAATTTCGTTCTTAAAATCTTGATGAATAGTATTTGGTTGCACTTAGAATAGCTCAGAAAATTAAACACACGCACACACACACACACACACCCCAAATGCTGAGACCTGCAATATGTACATCTACACTAAGCCACCATATAATGATGAGACATTAGTGAACAGCAGTGACACATTTATTCACACTAAGAAAGGACAGGTAGGATAGGATAGGATAGGATATGATAGGATAGGACAGGACATGATGCTAGTTAAATACGTGGAAGAATATGTAGGATTCCCTAAGTTTTAATGCAAAGAACCTGGGCTTGCATATGTAAGTTTATCCTTTTAAGCCTATAATTATTAAGTTCCTGGGAACTTGGGTTAAGATTTTTTTTGCTTGTTTTTTTCACAATGTATAATATGATTTTTATTAAGGTGTATTTTTTAATAAAATACTTACATTGCCGAAGTGTTTTCTTCTTCCCTAATAAAACAATAATAAGCAAAATATATTAAACGAGGCCGGGCACGGTGGCTCATGCCTGTAATCCCAGCACTTTGGGAGGCCGAGGTGGGTGGATCACTTGAGGTCAGGAGTTTGAGACCAGCCTGGCCAAAATGGTGAAACCCCATCTGTATTAAAAATACAAAAATTAGCCAGGCATGGTGGCACATGCCTCTATTCCCATCTACTTGGGAGGCTGAGGCAGGAAAATCGCTTGAACCCAGAAGAAGGTTGCAGTGAGCCAAGAAAGTGCCACTGCACTCCAGCCTGGGCGACAGAATGAGACCCTGTCTCAAAAAAAAAAAAAAAAAAAAAAAAAAATTTAAACAAGGACGCTATAGTTGCTTTGCAGTGTTTAAAATAATTGCCCACCTTTGCAAGAGAAAGTATATTTTCAGTGTCTTTGTGGGCTAATTTTATGTTATACATGTCAGCAGAAAGAAAGAAAGCTTGTAGGCACCTTTTATTGCTTTGAAGAGCCACAGTTTATCACTCTTTCTTTGACATGTAGTCATTATGCTGTTTATGAAAGTCAACTGCAGCTCCATAGGAGGTGTCTAAGAGATTTCATAGTAAGGTATAAAAGCTTCTTCCTTAGGAAATTACCTCAAAAGCATGCAATTTACTAACCCCTAGAGACATTTCATTCTGTAAATGGCTTCAAGAGAGCTCTCCTTATGTTAATTACAGCTGAAACTGGACTTAAGCATATCTGGAAAAATACTGCAAAATTACTTCGAAACTTTCCTTTTTACAAAGGCATATGTATTTGATCAATTTATAACACATTTACAATTTACAGTGTAATAAGATTATTGTACAGCATTACAGTATAATAATAAGTATAATCAAATTCCATATCAAAACCTGTGAATCTACATCATGTTACAGATAACAATGGCAACTGAGAATAATGAGCCAGTAACTATAAAAGAAACGTTAATTTTTTTTCTCTAGTTTGCATATGCCTTTGCAAGACCCATTCATTAATTTCATGTATGGGTTTATTATGCTAAACAAAATAAACAGTAGATGGTTAAAATATTTTTGGCTTTCACTCTCCAAACTTTGTCAACAGAGACTTTGACCTATTGTCAATCTATTGAAACTGATACTTTTTTCCAATCCCTTATGCTAAGAAGTGATTACAAATACCATGGCCAGACCACAAGGAAGGTAGTCACTCAAGTGTTTACAAAGGAGACACCTATCCAAGTTGACAGACAGCTCAATTTTCATCTTTGAACCAGTGCCTGTGGGTTCACAGCTTGAAAAGATGTAAAATATATCCTTTTTGTCCTCCTTGTCCTTACTGTAGCATGCAAGAAAACAAATATATAACCCTAAAGAAAGAGCTCATTCCAAAGAATGTTCAATTCTAGGTGACAACTGGATTTGGGGTATAAGGCTGTCCCACCAGAACTAGGCATTTTGCTGTGTCGTTAATCTTTCATTCCAAGACAACTTTTCTTCCGTTGATTTTTTTTTCCTTGCAGATGTTGAAAGTGCTTTCAGGTCAGATGCAAATACAGACGCATTACCACTGACAGGCTTGTCAGTCTTCTCCTGTTTAAAATGCTTTTTGGCACTTAGGGTTTTGAGACTCGTAATCACGCCTTTTCACCTAAAATTATAAAGCCCTTTTATGGCTGTTACTGGCCTTTCTAGGGAGGGCTGATGCAGTGAAGCCTGAAATTCCTGCTTAAGGCTTTGAGCATAGGGGGTTTCTAACAAAAGGTACTAAAATCTACTGCAAAACAGATGATTTTTCGTTCAGGAACATGTATTCGAGAAGACCACACTGACTGAAGTGACCTTAGTGTTTCTAAGTCAGGTTGCGCTGATCTGTCTCTTCTAGCAGCTTCTGGAGATGTAAAACAGGCGTCTAGCACGATAAATCTCTGCACTCTGCATTGTTGAGGCAGACACTGTCACGGTGGAAGTAAATGAGCATGATTTATATTTACAATTCAGAAACTTTTCTTTTAAATGGAAGCAAAGCTGGGACTATTTCTATTCTGCCTAAAGACTGCAGCAATATTGCAAGTAACTGCAAGGCACTTATTTACATAAGTTTTTCTTTGTTATTTCCTTCTTTCTAACCTTGCTAATATTTATTTTGACTACTTGGCAAAGTGCCTCTGACTTCATCCAGGATGAGAACAAGGCTGAATGAATGATACCACCCAGGCAGTTCCTAAAACAAAACTGCTGAGAGTTTGTTTCTTCTTTCATTTAGCATTTCCTGTGTGCATATTATGAAAATTATAAATCATTTACATAATTTGAGCAATGAACTGTTAGTTCCCAAGGACACTTGTTAGGTGTTCATGAGATCAACTGCATTTATAAACATTTTATTGTATTTTTAAAGTAGCTTAGTATTTGGGATTAGATTTGACAATCTGGCTGGGAATCAGTAACTTGAAGCTCACCTGGACCAAGTGACTTTGTCAAAAAGAAGCAAACTACAATTGTGTACAATAATTTCCTCCAGATGGTTATAGAATCCAAATCTGATTCTTGTCAAATGATTAGCGTCTGAGATTGCTTTTGTGTTAAGGTGTTTATTTACAATGAGAAAGAATTCACACTTTTATTAGTATAGGTCAGTGGTTCTCAAATTGTGGTCTCAGGAGCAGCTTTACATGGGAACTTGTTAAAAATGCAAATTCTGAAGCACCACCACACCTACTGAATTAGAAACTCTGGGAGTGGGGTCCCAGTGATATGTGTTTTAATAAGCCCTTTGGGTGACCCTGATGTTTCAAGTTTATGAGTAATTTAAAGCAACACTATCATAAATTTGAATAAAATCTACACAATTACTTTATTTGTAATTTTCACTTGGGTATACGGAGATATGAAGTCAAATTTTAAAAGCAAAATGTAAAGGTTCACTCTGATTTAAGCAAAAATCTTAATTAATGGCATTGCAGCACCGTCAAATCCCTTTCTTTTCACTTGTTTTGAGTTCATTTGAGGGAAAAAAGGTGACTCTAACTTGCTGAAAACAGTGTAATTTATGTACATACTAAACATTTGGATTCTGATTTTGATTTATTTTTCTTTCTGTACAGCTGCCTAGTCTGTATGTTTGTTGTTTGTCATTGTCAACTGCTTGCCAAATTATACAATTGAAAAGTGAAAAGGCGAATTCACCTACATAGACAGACATCTGCTAGAAATCAGTACTTTTAAATGTCACTCACTTTTTAGAATATTTCTAGAATTTTCTATGTGAAAAAGCAAAGGAATCTAAAAGGACATACATGGTTCTTTCTTGGGTGGGAATTTTTTTCATTGATGCAAAAATAGATGTTCATATTTTCACAGTACATGTGATCTTTCAATTCATATAATTTGTACAGATCAAATCAGTGTATTTGGGATATCTATCACCTTAAATATTTGTCTTTTTTAATGCTAGAAACACTTGAATTATTCTCTTCTAGGTAATTTTAAGTGTTTAATAGATTATTGTCTGTATCGATAAACTATAGTCACCCTACAGATCTATTGAACACTAGGTCTTAATTTTTCTATCAAACTGCATATTTGTACCCATTAATCAACTTCTCTTCATCTCCCACTCCCCACTAACCTTCTTGGCCTCTAGTAACCACCAATCTACCATCTATCTTTATAAGATGTGCTTTTTTAGCTCTCACATATGAGTGAGAATGTGTGATATTTGTATTTCTGTGCTTGGCTTATTTTACTTAACATAATGACCTCCAGTTCTATCCATGTTGCTGCAAATGATAGAATTTCATTCATTTTTATGTCTGAATAATAGTCCATTGTGTATATATACCGCAATTTCTTTATCCTTTCGTCCACTGATGGGTACTTAGGTTGGTTCCATATTTTGGATATTGTAAATAATGATGCAATTAACATGGGAGTGCAGCTATCTCTTTGATGTATTGATTTCCTTTCTTTTGGTTATATACCCAGTAGTAGAATTGCTGGATCATATGGTAGTTCTATTTTTAGGAACCTCAAAACTGTTCTTCATTGTAGTTGTACTAATTTACATTCCCACCATTATGAGGGTTCCTCTTTCTCCAAATTCTCACCAGAATTTGTTATTACCTGTCTTTGTGGTGAAGGCCATTTTAACTGGGGTGAGATGATATCTTATTGTGGTTTTAATTTGCATCTCTGAAGATAAGTGATTTTCAGTGTTTTTTTCATGTACCTGTTGGTCATTGGTATGTCTTCTTTTGAGAAATATCTATTCACATTTTTCTTACTTAAATTGGATTATTGCTTTTTGCCATTGAGTTGTTTGAGTTCCTCTTATAGGGTTATTATTAATCCCTTGTCAGATGGATAGATTGCCGATGTTTTGTCCCATTCTGTAGGTTGTCTCTTCACTTTGTTTACTGTTTCCTTTGCTCGGCAGAAGCATTTCAGCTTGATGTAATCTCAGTTGCCTATTTTTGCTTTGGTTGCCTGTGCTTTTGAGGTCTCACAGACAAAAATATCTTTGCCCAGATCAATGTCCTGGAGTGTTTCCCCAGTGTTTCTTCCAGCAGCTTCATAGTTTCGGGTCTTTATAGCAGCATGACTTATAATCCTTTGGGTATATCCCCAGTAATGGGATGGCTGAGTCAAATGGTATTTCTAGTTCTAGCTCCTTGAGGGATCGCCACACTGTTTTCCACAATGCTTGAACTAGTTTATGGTCCCACCAACAGTGTAAAATTGTTCCTATTTCTCCACATCCTCTCCAGCACCTGTTGTTTCCTGATTTTTTAATGATCGCCATTCTAACTGGTGTGAGATGGTATCTCATTGTGGTTTAGATTTGCATTTCTCTGATGGCCAGTGATGATGAACATTTTTTCATGTGTCTATTGGCTGTATGAATGTCTTCTTTTGAGAAGTGTCTGTTCATATCCTTTGCCCACTTTTTGATGGGGTTGTTTGTTTTTATCTTGTAAATTTGATTGAATTCTTTATAGGTTCTGGATATTAGCCCTTTGTCAGATGAGTAGATTGCAAAAATTTTCTCCCATTCTGTAGGTTGCCTGTTCATTCTGATGGTAGTTTCTTTCTTTCTTTCTTTCTTTTTTTTCTTGTTGTGTTCTTGTCTGTTTTTTGGTATTGGGGAAATGCTGGCCTTGCAGAATAAGTTTGGAAGTATTCCCTCCTCTTCAATTTTTTTGAAGAGTCAGAGTATAATTGGTATTGTTCTTCTTTAAATGTTTGGTAGAATTTAGCAGTGAAGGCCTAAGGTCCTGAGCTTTTCTTTGATGGGATTTTTTTTTAAATTACAGCTTAATCTTATTGCTTATTATTGTATTGTTGAGATTTTTTATTCCTTCATGGTTCAGTGTTAGTAGGTTGTATGTGTCCAGGAATTTCTCAGTTTGCTGGTGTATAGTTGTTCCTAAGAGTCTCTAATGATTCTTTGTATTTCTGTGGTCTCAGTTCTTATATCTCCTTTTCTATTTGATTCTATCTATTTGGATCCTCTCTCTCTTTTTCTTAGTTAGACTAGCTAAAGGATTGTCAACTTTTTTTTATCTTTCATAAAAACACAACATTTTGGCCGGGCACAGTGGCTCACGCCTGTAATCCCAACACTTTGGGAGGCTGATGTGGGTGGTCAGGAGTTCGAGACTAGCCTGGCCAGCATGGTGAAACCCTGTCTCTACTAAAAATATAAAAACTTAGCCAGGCATGGTGGCACGCACCTGTAATCCTAGCTACTCAGGAGACTGAGGCAGGAGAATTGCTTGAACCTGGCAGGCAGAGGTTGCAGTGAGCCAAGATCACTTCACTGATCTAGCCTGGGCGACAGAGTGAGACTCCATCTCAAAAAACAAACAAACAAACAAACAAAACATAACTTTTTGTTTCATTGATCTTCGTATTGTTTTTAATCTCAATTTCATTTATTTCTTGCCTTCTACTAATTTTGGGTTTGGTTGGTTCTTGCTTTTCTACTTTCTTGGGTGCATCATAGGTTATTTGATATCTTTCTACTTTTTCAACATAAGTATTTATTGCTATAATCTTCTCTCTTAGTACTATTTTATTGTATCCCATAAATTTTTATTTTAGTTCCATGTACCTTTGTTTCAAGAAATTGTTAAATTTCCTTATTAATTTCTTTATTGACCCATTTGTTGTTGAGGAACATATTGTTTAATTTCCACATCTATGTAATTTCTGAGATTTCTTTTATTTTTGGTTTCTTTTTTTTTTTTGGTTTTGTTTTTTGAGATGGAGTCTCACACCGTTACCTGGGCTGAAGTGCAGAGGCATGATCTCGGCTCACTGCAACCTCCACCTCCCAGGTTCAAGCGGTTCTCCTTGCCTCAGCCTCCGAAGTAGCTGGGATTACAGGTGCCTGCCACCACACCAGGCTAATTTTTTTGTATTTTTAGTAGAGAAGGGGTTTCACCAGGCTGGTCTCAAACTCCTGACCTCATGATCTGCCCACTTCAGCCTCTCAAAGTGATGGGATTACAGGTGTGAGCCACCATGCTCAGCCTGTTTTTGATTTCTAATGTTTGATTTTCCATTGTGGTCCAAAAATATACTTACATTATTTCTACTTTTAAAGATTTGTTTATACTTGATTTGTGGCCTAATATATGGTCTATTTTGGAGAATGCTCCATGTGCAGGTAAAAAAATGTGTATTCTTCAGCAGTTGATGAAACATAAGCTAGGCCTGTTAGGTCTGGTAGGTAGTTTAACGCCAGTGTTTCTTTGTTGATTTTCTTTCTGGATGAGCTGTCCATTACTGAGAGGGGGGTGTTAAATCTCCTATTATCATTTTATTGTTGTCTATCTCTTCCTTTAGATTTATTAATGTTCACTTTATATACTTTGGAGTTCTGCTGTTGGGCACATAGATATTTATAATTGCTATGTCCTCTTGCTGAATTGACCCCTTTATCATTATATAGTGACCTTCTTTGTCTCTTTTTACAGTCTTTGTTTTGTAGTATATTTACCTGATACAGGTGTAGCTACTCCTACTCTTTTTTGGTTTCTGGTTGCATGGAATATCTTTTTCCACCCCTTCACTTTCAGTTTATGTGTGCCTTTATAGGTAAGGTGTTTTTCTTGTAGGCAGCATATGGCTGGGTCTTGTTGCTTTGTCCATTCAGCCAATCTATGACTTTTTTTTTTTTTTTTTTTTTGAGATGGAGTCTCTCTCTGTCACCCAGGTTGGAGTGCAGTGGCATGATCTTGGCTCACTGCAAGCTCTGCCTCCTGGGTTCATGCCATTCTTCTGCCTCAGCATCCTGAGAAACTGGGACTACAGGTGCCCGCTACCACGCCTGGCTAATTTTTTGTATTTTTAGTGGAGATGGGGTTTCACTGTGTTAGCCAGGATGGTCTCGATCTCCTGACCTCATGATCTGCCTCCTCGGTCTCCCAAAGTGCTGGGATTACAGGCACGAGTCACTGTGCATGGCCCACTCTATGATTTTTAATTGAAAAATTGAGTCCATTTATATTCAGTGCTATTCATGATAAGTAGGACTTACTGTGTCATTTAGTTGCTTATTTTTCTGGTTGTTTTATAGCTTGTCTCTTCCTTCTTCACTGTCTTTCTTTGTAGCTAAGTGATTTTCTCTGGTATTATGCTTTAATTCATTGCTTTTATTTTTAGTAAATCTATTGTAGGTTCTTGCATTGTAGTTACCATTAGGCTTACAATAAATATCTTATAGATATAGTAAGTTATTTTAAGGAGATGACAATTTATCTTTTTTTTTTTTTCTGAGATGGAGTTTCACTCTTGTTGCCCAGGCTGGAGTGCAGTGGTGCGATCTCAGCTCACTGCAGCCTCTGCCTCCCAGGTTCAAGCGATTCTCCTGCCTCAGCCTCCCAAGTAGCTGGAATTACAGGTGCCTGCCACCATTCCCAGCTAATTTTTGTATTTTTAGTAGAGACAGGGTTTCACCATGTTGGCCAAGCTAGTCTCGAACCCCTGACCTTGTGACCTGCCTGCCTCAGCCTGCCAAAGTGCTGGGATTACAGGCAAATAGATAAAAGAATAGATAAAAAGAAAAAAAAAAGAAGAAAGTTCTATACTTTAACTCCATCTCCCCTAAATTTTGACTTTTACTTTTCTTAGTCTACCTTTTTTATATTACCTACCTCTTGACAGACTTCTGTAGCTATTATTATTTTGCTAGATTTGTCTTTTGGGCTTCGTACTAGAATTAAGAGTGGATTGTACACTGCAATTACAGTATTTAAGTATTCTGTGTTTGTCTGTGTCCTTTTATCAGTGGGGTTTATATCTTCAAATGCTTTTTTTTTTTTTCATGTTAGTTGTTTTTCTTTCTTTCTTTCTTTTTCCTGCATGAAAAACTCCCTTTAAGCATTTCTTATGAGTCTGAAGGTGGTGAATTTTCTCAGCTTTTATTTGTCTGGGAAAGACCTTATCTGTCTTTCATATTTGAAGGGATGGCTGCTGCATGTAGTATTCTTTGATGGCAGGTTTTTCTTTCAGCACTTGGACAATGTCATTCTACTCCCTCCTGGCATGTGCAGTTTACATTGAGAAGTTTGTTGCCAGATGAATTGTACTTCCTTTGCTATTTGCATATTTTCTCTTACTGCTTTTAGGATCCTCTCTCTATCTTTGACCTTTGAGAGTTTGATTATTGCATGCTTTGGAGTAGTCTTATTTGGGTCAAATCTGTTTAGTGTTTTCTGACTTTCCTGTACCTGGATATTTATATCTTTCTCATGTTTTAGAACATTTTCTGTTATTTCTTTGAATAAGTTTGCTACCCTTTGTTCTTGCTCATCTCCCACTTGAACACTAATAATTCTTAAATTTGCTATTTTGAGGTAATTATCTGTATCTTGCAGGTGATCTTTTTTTGCTTATCATTCTCTTTTCTCCCCTGTGTATTCTCAAATAGCCTGTCTTTGGGCTCAATGAATCTTTCCTCTGCTTGATCCATTCTGCTATTGAGGGCCTTTAATGAATTTTTAGTTCAGCAAATATATTTCTCAGTTCCAAGATTTCTGTTTGATTTTTTGTCAGTTATTTCAATCTCCTTGTTAAATGTCTCTGATAAATTTATTTTTCTATTTATCATTTTCTTTATCATTGGAGGGGAGGGAAAGAAAGCAAGCAGAAGTAGGGGTATAGTTACACTATTTAAGGAAGAGCTGAATACAAAGACAATGAATCTTTCATAGTCTCAACAACTCCACAATGAATGTGGATTATCTCATTTATAATTCACATTGGATCAAAAAAATTGGTTCCCCTCTGTGTATATCAATTTAATTCAAACCTTATTATCTTCAAAATACAAAGATGAATACTACAAGATAAACTCTTACTGCAATAGTTACTTTCTAAGTAGAAGACCAAACACCAAAGGGAATCCCTCTTTCCAGTGTCTTTTGATATAACAAAATTTTGTCAGAGTTGAAGTCTAAAACTTAAATAAGCATTCTCATGGCCAAGTAAGAAACTATAGTTGTTTTTATAGTTGTTTTGGGTATTACCTTACAATTAGCGTATGTATTACATATTAAATTAAATTCAGCATTAAATAGGACTGTATAATTTTGCTGTTAATGATGATAGCAGTGATGATGCTGGTAGAAAAAGCCTGTCTTTAGCCCAAGAAAAGTAATAGAGAAAAATGTATCAAGCAGAAAGCAGACACAGAGTTGAGCATTTTTTGACTAGGAAAGAGAATTTTAAGCATAGAAATATAAAAAGAAAAGTACTCCCCTATTTCCCCTACGTGGAATATGAAATATTTATTAGATCTACTGGGCAAGAACAGAATAAGTACTCCAACTTTACTGCAGCATTACAAAAAATTCATCCCTTCACCACAGTGTAAGATTTAAGAGCAACCTGCCCAAGGATGCATGTTATATAAAACACAACAAGATTGCTACTGCCCTGCCAAGTACTTCCAGTCCCTACCACGTCCTACTGAAATGCTGATGGTCCCAATTAGTTTTATTAAAATACTTCTTTAAAGAAAAAGATAAAGCATTTAAAAAGACAAGTCAAAATGCTTCAGGAACCACATATCCAACACAAACTTTATCCTCAAATGAGTTATGTTTGCCTCACCCCGATAAACTTTTATTTTACTCAAATTAGAGCAATAATCTTCCACATGTAAATGTCTTCCCTGCCCAATAATTTTTAAAAAAATCCAAAATCATTAGTTAAAAAAAATAAGAATTAACAGACCCTTTAAATTTGTTTTAAATATTTTTAAGGTTTAAAAATTGTTTAAAGTTTGTAATTCCTAGTAGGAAAACATTATTTGGATGAATACCCTAATGGCAAACCACTGTAAAATGCTTCAGCTACATTTGGGGAAGAGGGGTAGGGATTATCTTCAAAGCACCCCAGCTCTCTTTATGAGAAGGTCAGAGATACGCTGGTTTGTATTATTGTGACATCCACAAGGTGATCTAGGTTGCTTTTCCTCCAGCAAGGGCTTTATTCATCAGAAGGGCATTATGCTTGACCTCCAAATTTGGCTGATAATTTACTGATAAGATTCATAACCTTTGAGTTTCTCTGGAATTGTGACATATTTGCTGGGTTCTGAGCTACATCCTGGAAGGCCACCATAACTTCTGGATCCTGCATGGCTGCAAGAACCTCTGAATCACTAATAATTTCATTGAGTCCAGGCATTCTGGCCATTCCAGATATTCCTCAGAGAAAATTACCAGGCATTGCCCCAGGAAAGCCACCTGGAAAAGAGCCATACTGAGCTCCTGACTGTCGTCTGGCTTCTTCTTCCCTCTGGGCTCTCTCATGCTCTTCTTGAGCCTTCTTAACTCTTTCTATTGTTTCTTTGATCTCTCACCCTTCACATTATCGCTCATACTTTCTCTGATGTTCTGCAGTTTTCTGTGCCCTAGGTTGAACTTCTTTCAGCATTGCACTAGCATCTTCATCATAATCCAGTTTACAGGCAAGGGCAAGATCATGGGCTTCTTCTTCCCAGGGGCCTAGAAGTCGGTGTGCTTTCCCTCACCATTTGTAAGGCTGAGCTGAATCAGGATTTGTTTCAATGGCTCTGTCACAGTCTCAGATAGCAGCATTTGGCTCCTGTAATTTGACAAAGAACTTGCCCTCTTGGCATACAGAATGACCAAGTGAGGATTCAGCTTGATGGCATCTGTGAATGAGTCAATGGCTTTCTGCAGTTCACCATCATTTAGGACTTCAATAGCAGCCACCTTCTTATCATTTGCTTAATCCATCATCTCCTCTGCTACATCTCCCATTTCTTGAGGGGCATCAGTGTCTGGTTCAATCACACCTTCATTGTCAATTACTAGATCACTTTCCTCACTTGATGGTATTAGATATGAGTTCTAAATTTCTCTTCAAAGAATCGATATATCAGTATGTTCAATTCTTTGCCTTCTACTTTTAAACTTAACTTCCGCATAAAGCAGCCTTTTCTGATCACCTGCTCCACTCTGACTCATTCCAATTACCTGAGCCACCCTGACTCATTCTGATCACCTGCCCCACCCTGACTCATTCGGATTACCTGCTCCACCCTGACTCATTCCGATCACCTGCCCCACCCTGACTCATTCTGTTTACCTGCTCCACCCTGACTCATTCCGATTACCTGCTCTGCCTTAACTCATTCTGATCACCTGCCCCACTCTGAGTCATTCTGAGCACCTGCCCCATCCTGACTCATTCCAATTACCTGCTCCACCCTAACTCATTCTGATTACCTGCTCCATCCTATTCTCCTCCGCCCTGACTTATTCCATAACCATTTTCCCGCCAACCCATTCACCCTGTCACTCTCTTTAACTTAGTCAATCGGAATTAGTTTAACCTGTGTGGTCTAACCCTAGCCAATAGGGGAACGACACAGCAGCAGGGGCCATGTGCATCAGGAATAAGAACCCCTTCCTTTTCCTTGCCCAGGTGTGCTCTCACTATTGTTTCATCTGTGACTGAGCACCTTTTCTGCAGAAAGTAATGATGGCCTTGCTAAGAGATCATTTGTCTCCATGCTGACTTTTCTTTGCAGCACTGATTATCTAGTTATAGCAATTTTGGGGGCTCGTCCAGGATTACATTCTCCTCTGGGGGCAGTCTCCGGTCTTCGCTCATGAGAAGGCGTGCCCCACCGCCTTGTTCTTGGCTGTCTCAGGAGTGAGGAACCGAGACCCACCCAGTGTGATGAATAAACCAGGACTCTCAGCAATGTGGAAAGAAACTGGCTAGCAACCTAGGGTAAAGGATCCTCACATACTGCAGCAGCGACTGTGCACAGACCAAGGAAGGAGACCGAGGGAGCCACAGATGAAGCCACAGACCAAGGGAGCCAGTAAAGTACCTCCTTGGTGGTCAAATTCTGGAGGACTAAATGTGAGTGTGCGTGAATGATCACAAACAACCCTACTTATGGTGGTGTTCATGTGGATGGTGACAAGTCCTACTGCTGGAGTAAGTGGATTCTCTCTATGGTTCTGTAGCTACCTCATATGGCTTAGGGTGGATCCTGCTGTGGGATTTATACTGGCATGCCAATGCTAACAGGGGTCTAATTCTTCCTTAGGGGAGCAGTCTGAGAGGACAACATGAGTAGGAAGTGTGCAAGGGACCTTCAGAGGGGGAAAGGGAGGAAACAGGTCAACCTTCCAGGGCAGCAAGGCAGGACATCCCTGGTTTGAGGGGTTGAACCTTCCAGGACAGGCAAGACAAGACATCACTGGTTTGAGTGGTTGAGCCTTCCGCAAATTTCAGGGGGTTGAATCTTACACAAACCTCTGGTAGTAAGAAAAATACTCAGCACTCCCCTTTCCTTTCTTCTTGGGGGAAAGAAAGAGTAGCTGCACTACTGCTGGTCCCTCCCCTAGGGGAAGGGGAAGGAGAGGGGAGAACAGCAGAAGTGGCTGGCAGAGGCAGGGAAAGACCAGCAGAGAGGAAAGAGAAACTTGGAGAGGAAGTTAGAGAGAAAGAGAAACAGAGAAAGAGACAGAGTCAGAGAGAGAGAGAGAGAGAGAGGCAAAGAGAGAGAAAAAGAGACAAAGAAGGAGTCAAAGAGAGTCAGAGAGAGAAAAAGAGAAGTAGTAAAGAGAAAACAGTGTACCCTATTCCTTTAAGTGCCAGGGTAAATTAAAAACCTATAATTGATCATTGAAGGTCTTCTCCTTGACCCTATAACACTCCAATATCACCTTGTTGTTAGTGTAAATAAGGGCGTAGCCTGAAAGCACTGAGGCCACTGACAACCCGTAGCCTTTCCTAATCAAAAATCCTTAACCCAGTAACCTGCAGATTGCTCAAATGCATTTAATCTGTAGCGGCAACTGCTTTGCTAACAGAAGAAAGCAGAAAAATAACTTTTAGGGGAAACCTCATTGTGAGCACACCTCATCAGATCAGAACTACCCTAAGTCAAAAAGTAAAAAAAATAAATAAATAAAATGTAGCACACTGACTCAAGAACCTTAAAGTATGAGGCTATTCTGTTAGAAAAAGATGATTTAACATTAACCACTGAAAATTCCCTTAACCCAGTGGGCTTCCTAACAGGGGATCTAAATCTTAATTGATTGCCATACAAAAGTCCAACCAGACCTAGGAGGAACTCCCTTCAGGACAGGACATGTTTCCTCCCAGCTAATTCAGGGAAAAAGACGCAATGGGTGTTCAGTAAGTGATAAGGAAACTCTTGTAGAAGCAGAATTAGGAAAATTGCCTAATAATTGGTCTGCTGAAATGTGGGGACTCTTTGCACTCACCCAAGCCTTAAAGTACTTACGGAATCAGGAAGGAGCCATCTATACCAATTCTAAGTTAATATGGACTGAATGAAGTCTTATTAATAGCAAAGAATAATTGAAATTCCAAACTTAAAAAGTTTTCAACAGAGGTAAAGTTTGCTAAAAATTAACAGTGTAACATGTATTATCCTAACTTCTAATTTTGTGGCCTAAGTCAGTCTAGTCCATAGACATGAAGGAAGTTCACTTTGGAAACGAATGGTTATCATCTTTGAAAACAAAACATGGGAGAGAATTTATGTAAAAACAATATTATATGGTAAATTCATGTCCTAAAATAAATTAACTGGTTGTTTAAAGAAAGGGATGTTTGCAACAAGTCAGAAAGTTGAGGCACGTCAAAGAACTGTCTGTGAAAGTCATGGAAAAAAGTTATAAAAGGGAATTTACACAAGAAATGTTGTGTAATTTAAAAGTAATTAGGCCTCCTGAATGTAAAACTATTGAAGAAACAGTTTATGTGCAAGATGTGTAAAGAAAGTAAAATATATTTTGGGTAAAAGGATTATAAGGAGGCATAAGAATGTGGATTTTTACCTACATTGAAAGGTCAAAAAAATTTGTTTTATAGGTTTAGGCAAGTTTTGAAATGTTAATTGTAAAGGAAATTCTGTGTGTAAACATATTGGCTGAAGTTAGAGGTATCATCCAGTTTGTCTGTGAACCGGACATTAAAATAAAAGCACAACAGGTTTTTCTTAAAGCACTAACCTGCTCTTTAACAAAAATTGTAAAAGGTTAAAAACAGTCTATAAAAATCTTACCTTATGGTCAGACATTAAAATTGGATAAATATGTCTACAAGATTTTATTAAAATTAAGTTTAACATTAATAGCACACTAATATAAAGGTGAAATTTAGTTCATCTGGTATAAAATCATACAGGAAGCATTGTTAAATATAAAATGGTGTTTGGCTTTCTTTGGTCTAAAAACTAATAAAAATAGGTGCTAAAGAAAATTTCTCAGCAAGAAGGCACCAAGGACTATAAAGTCCACTGCTGATGTCCCCACATTTAAAACAAAAGATCAGTTTCTTAGAAATTATTTATTTGGTTTATCCTCCACATTCTCTTCCCTTAAAACAAGAGGTCTTTCAGGACAGGCACCGCTTTTGGAGTTTCCAATACAGCAGCATCGGCCTGGGGATGACGTTCTCATCAAAGGGTGGAGAGAAGGGAAACTTGAGCCAGCCTGGGAAGGACCCTACATTGAGCTGTTAACCATTGAGACTACTGTTTGTACAGCGGAAAGGGATGGACACATCACACCTGAGTCAAGCAAGTGTCATTATCATCAGAATCATGGGTCTTTGTTCCTGGACCAACCTCTACCAAATTAAAGCTAAAGAAAACTTACTCCATCTATCTTTTCCCTTCCTTTCCTTAGTCAGTGCTTATATCCATTACTATTCCTACCACTAGCAACTCTAACCCCACTTTAGAGCGCTTCTATGGTTTAGGAGCAGAAGTCACTGGAAAGGATCCTATAGGCTTCTTTAAGGTGTGCTTTATTCTCCCTCCTCCACGTCCTACAGCTGCCCCTTTCCCAAACCTATGAAATCAAACTATGAGTTGCCTCATGCCAAATGACAAAAGCAAGGTCTCAGTAGTAGAAATAAGAGACTTAAGGCAAACCATAGCCATTGAAACAGGTTATAAAGATGTAAATGCCTGGTTAAAATGGATTAAATATTCTGTCTACACGTTAAACAAAGGCAATTGTTATGCTTGTGTGCACGGCAGGCCAGAGGCCCAGATTGTCCCCTTTCCACTAGGGCGGTGTTCCAGTTGACTGAGCATGGGCTGCATGGTAGCTCTTTTCTAGGATTCTACAGCCTGGGGTAACAAGTTGTGCCAAGCTCTCTCTGCTATATCCTGAATTTCAACACCCTGCAGGTAAGCTCTTGAGAGCCATGCAGCTACCATCTCCCAACACTAAATTCACTTCATGTCTCTCACGACAGGGAGGAAACTTAGTGTTCCTTGGAGACCTGAAGGGATACAGTGAGCTTAAAAATTTTCAAAAGCTTACCAGTCAGTCAGCCCTTATTCATCCCTGAGTGGATGTGCAGTAGTAGTATGGTGGACCTTTACTGAACACTCTGCTGAGCAACTGAAGTGGGACTTATGCTTTAGTCCAGTTGGCTATCCCTTTCACCCTGGCATTTCATCAACCAGAGAAAGGAAAAATAAGACATTGTAAAGCAAAAGAAGCCCCTTATGTGTCGTTTTACTCTCATGTCTATTTAGAC
This sequence comes from Macaca fascicularis, assembly GCF_037993035.2. Classification (NCBI taxonomy): domain Eukaryota; kingdom Metazoa; phylum Chordata; class Mammalia; order Primates; family Cercopithecidae; genus Macaca; species Macaca fascicularis. Next base: position 86,890,278 of record NC_088380.1, on the reverse strand, counting down.
ACAGAGTCCCATGGAGAATACCAGATCAATTTAAAGCCCAAAATCAAATAGCTGCAGGATTTGAGTCAATATTTTGGTGGGTGACAATAAAATGTAACTTGGATAAACTACATCTATTACAACCAACAGCGATCTGTTAAAGGAATAGCTGAATAATTAGGGGCTACTAGCCAGATGGTTTGGGAAAAATAAGATAACCTTAGACATGATACTAGCAGAAAAAGGAGGAGTTTGTGTCATAATTAAAACTCAGTGTTGCACCTTCATCCCAGACAACACTGCCCTGATGAAAGTATAACAAAGGCATTGCAAGGTCTGACTGCTCTGTCCAATAAGTTAGCCAACAACTCAGGGGTAAATGACCCCTTTATAAGATGGCTAGAAAAGTGGTTTGTTAAATGGAAAAGAATAATGGGCTCAATTCTTACTTCCCTCACAGCTGTAATGGGTTTACTTATTGTTGTCAGGTGCTGTCATACCATGCATCTGTGGGTTGGTACAGAGGCTCATAAAAATGGCACTTAACTAGAACCTCCCTTAACTGTCCTCCATGTTATCCAGAGAAGCTTCTTCTTTTGGAAAATCAAGCAGAACAACTAAGCCAAGGCATGTTAAAGAAGTTTGAAGAGAAAGAGCTGTAAGGAAAATGCAAGAGGAGGGAATGTTAGATATGAGTTCTAAATTTCTCTTCAAATAATCAATATGTCAGTATGTTCAGTTCTTTGCCTTCTACTTTTAAACTTAACTTCCTCATAAAGCAACCTTTTTCAATCACCTGCTCCACTCTGACTCATTCTGATTACCTGCTACACCCTGCCTCATTCTGATTACCTACTCTGCCCTGACTCATCCTCCACCCTGACTCATTCCATAACCATTTTTCCCGCCAAATCACTCACCGCCGTCATTCTCTTTAAATTAGCCAATCAGCATAAGTTTAGCCTCTACAGTCTAACCCTAGCCAATAGGGGGACAACACAGCAGCAGGGGCCACATGCATCAGGAATAAGAACCTCTTCCCCTCCCTTGTCCAGTTGTGCTCTCGCTGTTGTTCCATTTGCAACTGAGCACCCTTTCTGCAGAAAGTAAAGATGGCCTTACTGAGACATCATTTGTCTCCATGCTGACTTTTCTTCACAGCACTGATTATCTCTTTCTAACAATGGTTCATCTGCCTTTAAGTCTTCCTCCACCTTCTTACTATCAGTTTTTTTTTTTTTCCCCTTGGTATTTTCTTCTCATTTAGCTTTCTGAGTAGCAGATGCTACTTTACCCCCCATGCTCTCCACCCACTCCCTCAGGAAGCGCATTTCCTTAGTGTGCAGAACGTTCAGATCCTGCTTACACATTTTCACAAAGGCCCAAAGCTCTTTCACTTTGCGGGGGTCCATGGTTGGGAGGTGGTGGGCGAAGCTGAAGGGCTGCAACTCAGTTCCAGGCCCAGGCGTGGCTTGGTGTTACCACACAGAAGACTCTGATAAATTTATGAATTGCATTTCTATGTTATCTTGGAGATTACACAGAATAAAACTGGTATTTTGAATTCTTGGTCAGAGAGGTCACATACTGCCATCTTGTTAGGGTCAGTCACTGGTTCCTTGTTTCGTCCATTTAGAGATGGCATTTTTCCCTTGTGGATATAGGTCTAATGTCTTTGCATTGAAGGATTATTTATTCCAGTCTTTTCTGCTTGGCTTTTTTTGGTTTTTATTAGATGGAGTCTCACTCTTTTTGCCCAGGCTGGAGTGCAGTGGTACGATCGAGGCTCACTGCAACCTCTGCCTCCCGGGTTCAAGCGATTCTCCTGCCTCAGCCTCAGGGGTAGCTGGGATTACATGCGCCCACCACCACACCCAGCTAATTTTTTTGTATCTTTTTTAGAGACAGGGTTTCACCGTGTTTGGTCAGGCTGGTCTCAAACTCCTGACCTCAGGTGATCCACCCACCTCGGCCTCCCAAAGTGCTGGGATTCCAGGCATGAGCCACCGGCCCTGCTTAGAGATTCTTTACTGCTAGATCACTACCTCTTTTTTTGACTGTAGGTGGTACTTTAAGCCTGGGTTTATAATAGCTCTATAAACAGTCAGAGCGTTGCTCTTCCCCAGTGAGGATTGTCGCAAATGGGGTATTTTGGTAGTGTGGGAAGGCTGGCTAGGGATTCCTGCACAGGGGTCATGTGGAATGCATCCTCTACAGCATGATGCTGCAGGACAGCCACTCCCATTTGGTGTCTCCTTTGACTGAGTTCCAGAGCATAGTTTCCAAGACTGGTGACAGTAGTCCCACCTCCCTCCTTGGTCTTTGCTTGGTCTCAGGGATATTTCTCCCGTCAGGCACTCATTAGGGTTCTTGTGGAGTAAGATGAGGACAGGTCACCTGCTAGGGACACCAAACTGGAGGGGAAGTTTTCTGTCCACTTCAATCTCACTTTTTCCAGTGTAGAAATCGTGAGCTGAGAGGAAATTTTATGTGCATTTGATGCTGGGCAAAATGTTGGGAGGGACATCACTGGTGTAGAAGTCTGATTCTCTTACCATCTACTCAGAGTTTTGTTTGTTTTTTTATACTTCTCTGTGACCACAGGAAGTGTTTCATTCTCATGTTTGAGTTCTGGGATATGCTAGTGATAATCCCAGCACTGTATATTTTTTCTTGGTTTCTGTTGGGGACAGTGAAGCCAGCTTGCTTCTGTGCCACCATTTTGGAACTAGAAGTCCACATGCCTGATTCTTTAGTAATACACACCCTTTGAAAGAGACTGGTTAGTGTTTTATAGATGAAAGACAATATTAGGGTTATTGTTTATAGAGAATGCTACAATTTAGAATTCAGAGAAGAAGAAAAGGGAAACCAACAAAGCAAAGAAAAATTTTCAATGTAAAATTCCATAAGCTTAAAGGAAAAGTAGAGAACGTCACTAGGAATTGAGAAAGGATTATAGCAGAACTTTCCATTTCCTATGGGAAACAATAAACTCCATCCTTTCATATGTAAAGCTAGGTTAACTATGTGCTCTTCACATTCAGTAGGTGGCCAGCAAATCATTTCTTTCAGGCTTGGGGCCACAGTGCATTGTCTTTTAAGTTTGGTAGAAAAATCATAAACCGGATATTAGAAGATTGACTTCTATTTGCTGCTGTCTGTCTCTGGCTTAGAAATTTCATGAAAATAATACAATAATTCCTACTCATGATTTTTAATTTGTTCTCTTCTCTGCCAGATGAAGGGAGGTATGAGAGAGAGATCCACTGGTGTCATCCAGCTTAACCATTCTCTGAATTTCCTTTTCCCATTGCCTGGCTTTTAGAGTAAAAACTATAGATGACTTCCTAGCTTAAATAAACTAAAGTAAGTTTAACTTATTATTGTTTTGTAAAAAGAAGATGACTTTGGCTATTTAACAAGAAATGTGTTTTCTAAATATTGCTTCCAACACTGGTGATGGATTTATATTGAGCCATGCACTGTTCCTTGTGACTGGCTAGGGTTAAATGTTGAATTTGCACTTATGAATCAGGGGAAATCTTCCACTTAAAGTTCACATTTATGACTTTGACCTCATTAACACTGAACTTTAACCTCTAACCAGCTGAGCTAACCAACCACAAATACTTATCAGTCTAGGAGAAAAGAAAGTTCCTTGGTTGTTCAGCCCAGTTGTATTTGCCAGATGCATGCATTTGGATAAGCCACTTAAACTCTGTTTCCTACAGTATAAAATGGCTGCTATGATTTCACTTTATAAAATACTTACAAGTTGCTTCGTTATAACGTATTTAAACCATGTAGATGAGATTCCGGTTTTTAGCAAGAACTCAGTATTTGGTAGTTGAAGGCTAGTAGATGTTGAATTGAAAAATTGGGATTGCTGGTTAATGTACATAAAACTTAAAATAACAACACAGATTGTATTAACATCCAATGTGGATACAGATATCCCATGTTGGCCACTGGAAGAAATGAACCTAAAGGCAGACTGATGCTACCCTTCCTTTTCTCTCCTAGCCTCATAAGTAAGCAAATGCAAACAGAGTGCAACAGTATGAGAATAACATGGCCAGGATTCCCAAAATTTTTATTTTAAATCCCCTATGACATTTCCCAAGTATTAATGAATCTCAATCTGTGAATGTAAAAATAAACTATAATGAAAGGGCCTATATGATAAGAAATTAATTTTTAAACCAGCTTTAACTTGAGAGAGGACTTCTTAGCTATTTACCTCTACTTTTCTCCATTTCTTCTTCAGGATATCCATCAAAACAATGATGTATAGGGAGAATATTAATGCAAGAGTGTAGTTTGTCCACAAGTAAAAGAAAAAGCAGGATAGATAGTAGGCTCTCCAGGTATATTTAAAGTGTACGCTGATAGAAGAACTCCTTTGCATGCATGTTGTTAATTTATAATAAGCATTATCTTTCCATATTTGCACAAAAATGAAAACTTCTACTTGCACTATTGACAGAAACTATGGATATAAGCCATCTTCCATTTTTCTGTTTTCTTACTAGGTAGCTGCTATCATTCACCAACTCTAATTTATCAACCACTATTGGAGGTGAGATGATTTCTTTTTAATCATGCAGGTCCTTGAAAGCAAATGCGTTCACTTTTTTGGTCCTCAGGTAGATCCAGGTCTTTCAGAACCTAAGAGTAAGCATGATCTCCACAATGTAATCTTTGGTCAAAACAATGCATGAAGGTGATAAGGTGAGATATTGTGCTCTAAGTATACTAAAGCGATCAAAAAATATTTTAGTTCTTGATTTTGGAAAAAAATTCTCCTTCAGCTCAGCAACACGAGCGTAAAATCATCTATATCATTCAGTTTTTATAAAGCGTAATGTTATAACTATGGATGACATTGTTAAATTGAATATTACAAAAATTTTTTTGGCTGCTCTAGGTTCCGGGGCTTAGAGGCCATTGGTTGGAGCAATTATGACTCCCCTTCTTCCCTTACAACATATCCATTTGCATTTGGATCCTGTATATTGTCATAGAAGCTTATTGGATGAAACAAGAAAGGTCCAAGGATGTAAACCATGTATTGTGGCTAGGCTTTTCTGTTTGATATCAGTTTTGCAGGAATGGGGTCCATGATATTAAGCATATCCTAGGAGTAAGAGGGTCTGGTCTGGTGCTGATGTGGGAGTGAAGGGTAGCAAAAGAGCTGAACTGGCAGAAGGGGGAGTGCCAGGCTACTTCTGGAATCTGCTCAGATTAGGTCACACTTTGGTGTTGTATACATACAACATATGGGTGTGTATATGGGAAAAATTTTGCATGTATTTACTTTGAAAGAACTGGAGTATTAAAGAGCTGTGAGACAGGACTCTTTCCCGTAGGTCATCCACCCTCTTATTTTCATCTTCACCATCACTACTATCCTGGGGTACACTATCATCATCTTTGGTTTATTTATTATACCGCAATAACCTCCAAATTGGTCTTCCATTTTCCACTTTCGCCCTGCTACCATCCATTCCTCATTTAGCAACTAGAATCAGATCACCTTTTTCAGTCTGAACTTCTTCAACAGTTTTGCTTTTTATATGTAATTAAATTCAAACTCCTTTCTATGGCCTACAGGCCCTACATGGTTTGATCTCTACCTATTTCGTGACCTCATCTTCTACTTTCTTCTTTGCCTATCGTGCTCCAGACACACTGGCTTCCTCTCAGCTCCTTGCACAGGCCATGCTTATTCCTGATCCAGGGCTGTGCTCACTGGCGCCTTTGCTTTCAATGGTCTTTCCACAGGTTTTCACAGGGCTGAGTCTGGCTGAGCTCAAGGGTTACCTTATCATTTCCCTGGACATCCCCTCTAAAATAGCCTCTCTCCACTTCCAGTTACTTCATTTGCAGCTATCAGAATCTGAAGTTTTCTTATTTATTTGTTTACACATTGACTCTTTTTCTCACTAGTATAAGCTCCACGAAGTCTGGGGCCCTGACGCTCTTGTTTGTCACTTGGTTCATGGTATCTAAACAATGCTAGGCACATAATTGTACTCAACAAACATTTATTAAAGTTATCAAAAATAATATTTCCCATTTACTGACAGACTATTAGGGACCAGGTAGAGTTCCAGATGCATAATATACTTTATGCATCATTAATGTACTTAATTCGTAATGGACTTATTGAATTTTCTTCCAAATCCTGCAACATAAACATTACTGTCTCTAAGGAGAAGTTGAGATTCAGAAAGGTAAGTGAGTTACTCTGGTCACAGAGCTGGAAGTGGCAGAGCTGGGTTTTGATTCTCTAAGTGACTCCAAAGATCATGCTTTTTTCCAGGACTGTGTGTGTGTGTGTGTGTGTGTGTGTGTGTGTGTATACATATATATATATATATATATATATATATATATATATATATCCTCATAAATCAGATATTTATTAAGAATGATTAATATAATCTTTTTGTCTTCTAGTTATTACACTGGGTATAAGGAATAACAAGTTTGAACATCAGTGTTCTACAGAATTGTGCTCAGTAAATGCATAATGACTTATCAGGTCTGTAAAATTGATAACAAATAGTCTCATTTTTACCAGAATCACATAAAGAATGATATAAACATAAAAATATGCACAAAACTCATGGTAGAAAAGTTAAAATTCACAGAAAATTATAATGGTAGAATTAAGTCTTCGACTTATTTAAGCAGATTTTGTGTCTATTATAATTTTTTATTTAACAAGCAACTATAAAGCTGTTAAATTCCTCTTTAAGAAAAAGCCTCAAAAAGCAAACCATCCAAAAAATTCTGACTTTCGCTGTTTTCCATATGTGAGGTTATAGAAGACTTCTCATTCTTTTGAATTGTGATAAATGAGCAGTGGAATTAAAATAGCAACAGAACCTATAATAAATTGATATTTCATATATGCAAATTCCTCTGAGATAGTCTGATTTCTCTGACCAAATCTGGCCCCACCACAGTCTTGTTAGGTAGATTGACATAACCTGACAGGGTAAGCAAATCCTCTTCTTTCAAGTTGCAGCTACTGACGGGATTGAGTCATTTGGTTTTGAAAGGAAATGTATCCTCTTGAGCTTCTTATACCATAAAAGACACAAGTTCCTCCATGGAAGCAAGGTCTTCATGGGGATAGCATCTGGAACTCATTGCTGAGCAACTGCTCAGCTTCCCTATATAAACAGTGCCTTTCTTCCCTTCATCTTTTTTTCTGATGTAGAATTTGAAAGATTGGTGAGAAATCTAATTTTGATAAATAATATTTGCTGGAGAAATTTGTATCACAAGTTTGTTTCATTCTCATAAAACCTAAAAGATGAAAATAAGTCCTTATCAGAATACCTGTTATTCAACTAATCTCCGAGGATTTCTTTTTTTGATGCTACCACATGTAGATAGAGCTATTTAGAGCATATCTAGAAGACATGCAGGTCAGTCTTTAAGACTGGAGGAAAATAGGAATGTGTTTTTACACTTGAGGTCTGAGCACTTAAAGACTATTCGACTCGTAGCAAAATGTCATAGGTTTTTGAGGTAAAGCACATGTACATTTAGTGAAAAGTCAGGTTTTCAACTGCAGTCACTTGAGAAAGAGCAATTATTTTTTGAAATGATGGTGGTCATGAGCAGTTTTATTTTCAGACATAATCTTGTGCTGGGAGATTTCAGTTTCTTTGATAAGGCAATCTGTTATAGATTTCAAATCTGTTTCAGACACACAAACCTGAAGACATTTCTGTTTTCAATAAGATGCAAGACAAGTAGGAAAATGTATGTGTTCAAACACCATTTTACATTTAATACCAACTGAGAAGTATGGTTTCAGTGAAAAAAAAAAAGTACAAATCTTTCACTAGGAACAGTTATGGTTATTCTTCTAACTGGGTGGAACAGATGCTAAAAGGGATAGATAACCCACTGTTCTTAAGAGCTTTACATGCATTAATTTATTTTATCCTCAAAACAAGGTTGTGAAATATGTATTTTTATCATTCCAATTTTGTAGATGTGGAAATAGATACAGAGAAGTTAAGCAACTTGCACAAGTTTACTCAGATAGCAAGGGGAGAGCTGTGAAGTGTTCCCAGGCAAGCTGGCTCTACCGCACTTCATATTGTCTATCAGCAAATTATCACATGATAATAGGGCAAAGATTTTTGATTCCTAGAATCTATTTCCAATTCTCCCAGCAAGATTATCTTTGTTAAGTTTCTATTTCTGTAGCTTTCACGTGATTATACTGTGAATATTAGAGAGTTAAATGAGATAGCTTCTCCCTAAAGTTTAGGGATATATTAGAACTGTAAGAATTGGTTTAATAATCTGTTATTTCTCCTCTTATCATTTATTTGTCACTTGTTATCAATAAGAACATTTATAATAAGTAAAAATCTCAACTTTTAAAAGACTACTGCCCAGGATTCTCCTTTTTAAAAATCTATTCTAAAGAAAAATATGAAACAGAAGCAAAGTTACACACTATGTACATTTGAAAAATAATTTATTGACCTATTGTATGAATACCAAAAAAGTATACATAATTGTGCAGCTCTTTGAATTTTTACTAACTGAACACAGCCACGTAAACAATACCCAGATGAAGAAACAAAATATTACCAGTATCCCAAAAGGCTGCCCATGTCCACCTCCAAGAATAATCACAGTCTTGACGTCTGACAGCATTGATTAGTTTCCCCTGTTTTTTGTCTGGTTTCTTCCATTCAACATTATGTTTGTGATATTTACATATACTGTTATGAGTAGTTCTAGATCAGTTATTCTAATTATTGCACAGTATTCTATTGTGTGAATATATCACAATTTATTAATCCATTCATTTTGGTTGGCATTTGGATAGTTTCCAGTTTATACAGTGTTGCTATGAATAGTCTAATTTATGTCTTTTCATGGACATATGTATATATTTTCTTTGGATATATACTGAGAAGAATTGCTAGATCACAAAGTAGATATATGTGCACGTGTGTGTGTGTGCGTACGTGTGTGCGTGTGTTTAGTTTTAATGGATAGTGCCGAACATTTTCCAAAGTGGCTGAATTAACTTTTTGCTTCTACCAGCAATTTTTGAGCATGTCAGGTAATTCGCACCCTCACTAAATGCCAGAAATGATATTCTGTATCTTTTTCATTTTAGCTTTTCTAGTGAGTGCACAGTGTTTTGTCATCATAGTTTTATATGCATCTTCTTCACGACTTAATGATATTTTTGTATGTGTATTGGTCATCTGTCTATCCTCTTCTGTGTATTGTATATTAAAATATTATGCCGCTTTTCAATTGAATTGTCTCTGTCTGATTGATCTGTAGACTTTCACAGAATCTAGATGGGTATCTTTTATTAGCTATGTATAGCAAATATTTTTCTCCCATTTCAAGTTTTCACTTTTTGTTGTCTTAATGGTTGTTTTAGATAAATCGTTCCTAATTTTTATTAAGTACAATTTAACATGTGCAAAAATGTTTTTAATTTATGCGTTTCAGTGTTGTATCTAAAAGAAAAATTGTGCCTACTCCAAGATTGCAATTTTTTTCTCCTATATTTGAATTTAAATGCTTCTCATTTAGGCCTGCCCTCCATCTAAAATTAATTATTTTTGCATGATATGAGGTAGAGGTCCAGATGCATTATTTTGGCACATATAAAGCAATTGCCCCAGAGCCATTATTCAAAAGAACATCCTTTAGCACTCTTTGCATTCTTGTCTCTGTCATAAGTTTACTAACTATATATGTGAATATTTCTGGACTCTATATTTCCTCCCACATATTCATTATTTATTATTGTGTTAACAACATTCTCATAATTACTATAGCTTTATAGTATTTTAGGTCTTGATATTTGATATTATAAGTCCTCCAGCTTGGTTCTTTGTCTTCAGATTACCTTGTCTCTTTCTACCCTTTTGCACTTCTTTTCAAATAAATTTTTAAAATACCTAATCCATTTATGAAAAAAAGTATAAGCATTTTAATTATGATTGACTTGAATTTATAGACTAATTTTGGGGAGAATTGAAATCTTTAAAATATTGAGCCTTCCAACTCATTGATGTGGTATGCTTCTCATTTATTTGCTTTGCTTTACTTTTTCTCAATAATATTTTATAGCTTTTAATATAGAGATCTTAGACATCTTCTTAGATTTATTACTATTACTTTTTGATGCTATTGTAAATGATATGTTTTTAAAATGTCTATGTCTAATTCTTGCTAATATTAGACAATTGATATTGTTTATTAATAATTTTCTATTGACTGGGAAACGTGGCTTACGCTTGTAATCCCAGCACTTTGGGAGGCTGAGGCAGATGGATCGCTTGAGCCTAGGAGTTCCACATCAGCCTGGGCATTATGGAAAAACCCCGTCTCTACTAAAAATACAAAAATTGGCCAGGTGTGGTGGTGCATGCCTGTAGTCCCAGCTACCTGGGAGGCTGATGTGGAAGGATCACTTGAGCCTGGAGTTGGAGTTTCAGTGAGCTGATCACACCACTGCACTCCAGCCTGGGTGAACAAGTGAAATCCTGTATGGAAAACTTAAAAAAATTGTCTATTGATATTTTTTCCTGCATACTCGATAAACTCATTTATTAGTTTCAGTGGATTTTTGGTGAGATCATAGTATTTTCTACATAGATGGTCACGTTGTATGGGAATAAAGACAGTTTTACTTCTCCCTTTCCGAACTGGATGCTGTTATTTATCTTGCCTTACTGCACTTGCTAGAATTTCCAGTACAGTGTTGAATAGAAGTAGTGAGAGTGGATTTCATTCTTGTTCCTAGGATTAGGAGGGAAGGCATTCAGTCTTTCACCAGTAATTATGTGAGTTATAGGTTTTTCATAGACACCCTTTATTAGATTGATAAATCTTAAATTCCAACTGTGCCAAGAGTTTTTTCTTTTTTCTTTTAATTCAAGAATGTGTTTAGATTTTGTCAAATGCTTTCTGTGTGTCCATTGACATACTTTATGGTTTCGGGTATTTCTTTTTTTAGTTTTCTAATATAGTGAATTATATTGATCAATATTCAAATATGAAACAAAATTTGCATTTCTAGGATAATCCCCATTTGGGCATGATGTATTATTCTTTCTTATACAATGTTTGATTTGATTTGCTAATATTTTGTTTAGAACTTTTGCTTCTATGTTCATAAAATACATAATACATGCTTGGTAGTTTTGCTTTCTTTCTTTCTTTTTTTTTTTTTTTTTTGAGACAGAGTCTTCCTCTGTCTCCCAGGCTGGAGTGCAGTGGTGTGATCTTAGCTCACTGAAAGCTCCGCCTCCCGGGTTCACACCATTCTCCTGCTTCAGCCTCCTGGGTAACTGGTACTACAGGCGCCCACCACTACGCCCAGCTAATTTTTTGTATTTTTAGTAGAGATGGGGTTTCACCGTGTTAGCCAGTATGGTCTCAATCTCCTGACATTGTGATCTGCTCGCCTTAGCCCCTCAAAGTGCTGGGATTACAGGCGTGAGCCACTGCGTCCGGCCGCTTGGTAGTTTTGCTTTCTTCCAATGTCTTTCTCAGGTTTTCGTATCAGGATAAGGCTAACCTCACAGAATAAATGATGTGTTTTCTCTTTCTTATATTTCTGGAATAATAAATAATTGGTATGGTATAATTTTTTCCTCAAATATTTGGTAGAATTTACCAATGAAGCTATTGGTGCATAGAGGTTTATGGAGTTAATTGATTAGTTAATTTATTGTGTGTAAGATTTTAATGATTAATTTTTTCTTTTTACATCCAGAATATATACCATATTAGCTATTAATATAATTTTCATTTTTAAAAATTTAAAAATTAAAAAAATAGATATAGAACCATTTAGGATGTCTTTTTTTCTCAAGTGAGTTTTAGTAACCTGGTATCTTTAAAGACATTTGTTTGTTTCATCTAAATTGTCAAATTTATTTGTATGAACTTGTTCTCAATCATCCCTTATTTTTCTCTTAATAGCTATAATGATGTTACCTCTCTCATTCCTGATATTGCCAATTTGTGTTTTCTTTTTTCTCTAATCAATCTGGAGAAATTTATCAATTTTATTGATCTTCCAAGAAACAGCTTCTGTTTACATTGATTTATGTTCCGGTATTTATCACTTTCTTTATTCTGTTCACTTGCAGTTTCATTTGATTTCCTTTTTTCAGTTTCTTAAGATAGGCTTTTCTATTTTTTTTTAACATAGGCATTTAGGGATGTGTATTTCCCTCAGCAGTATGTTGCATAATTACCCATAGCAGTATATCACATATTTTATATATATATTTTTAAATTCAGTTTGAAATTTTATATCTTTTGAATTTTTTTATGACTTGTAGTCTTTTTAGGAGTCTATTAGTTTCCAAGAATTTGAGGGTTTCTAGATATCTTTATTATTTAATTCTAAATTAATTCCATTTAGGTCAAAAAACAAACCTTGTATAACTGGAATTTTTAAAAAATGGATTGAGACTTATTTTATGGTCCAGAATATGGTATTATCTTGGTAAATGTCTCATGGTCATTTGAAAATAAATTATATTTTGTTATTGTTGTGAGTGGACAGTCTGTAAATGTCAACTTGGACTTATTGTGGTTTGTGTTTTGTATTTATTGTATTGTTCATATCTTCTATATTACTGATTTTCTGTCCAGTTAATGAGACAAAGGTATTAGAATTTTTTACTATAATTGTGGTATTGTCTCTTTCTCCTTATAATTGTTCTATCAATTTTTGCTTTATATGATTTGAAGTTTGTTAGCTGCATAAATTTTAAGATTGTTATCCATTTGATGAATTAACTTATTTATCATGAAATAGCCTTCTTTATCCTATGTAATATTTATCTATTCTGAGACCTACTTTGAATTTTGTCAACTTGGGGGTGTGTATTCATGTTTAGGGCAGAAAGGGAGTGTGGAGTTATGTAATTAGGCCAGAAGGGTAAGCAGTGCTTAAAATTTACTTTTTCTAATTTCATTTTAAGTCCTTTGTTGGTTTATTAGCTACAACTCCTTGTTACTTTAGTGGGTGCTTTAGGATTTATAGTGTACATTTTTACCCTATCACAGTTTCACACAGTTTAACATTCAAGGGATATTATAGCCCTTCATAGTAGTATAAGAATTTTAAAATAGTATACTTCTATTTTTCAATTTTCAGTTTTTGTGGTGGTGTTGTCAAGCATTTTACTTTTACATATATCATATACCTCATGTGATATTGTTATTATTTTTGCTTAAACAGTTAACTATTGATGATTGTTTTTAATAACAAGAAAAAGCTATTATATATTTACTGATATGACTCCCATTTCATTCCATTGTGTAGATTCATGTGTTCCTTTGGTACTACTTTCATTCTGTCTGAAAGACTTGAATGTTTCTAGTAATGCAGGTCTGATAGCAGTTAGTTCAGTCAGTTTTTATATGTCTGACATTTTTTCACCTTATTTCAGCAAAAAATGATTTTGCTGGCTAAACCATTATGGGCTGACAGTTTTTTCTTCTTTCGGTATTTTAAAGATGTTGCTCCATTGTCTTCTCAATTGCATTGTTTCTAATGAGAAATATGCTGTCCACTTTATCTTTCTCTGCATTTAATGTGTCTCTTTTCTTTGGCTTGTTTTAGGACTTTCTCTTTGTCAATGATTTTGAGCAATTTGATTACAATGTGTGTCTGTGTAATTTTCTTTTTTCTTTTCTTTTTTCTGGAGACAGGGTCTTGTTCTGTTACCCAGGCTGGAGTGGAATGGCACAATCATGCCTCACTGCAACCTCAGCCTCCTGGGCTCAAGTGATCTTCCCACCTCAACTTTTCAAGTAGCTGGGACCACAGGTGTACAGCACCTTGGCTAGCTAATTCTTTTGTATTTTGTATAGAGATGAGGTTTCACCATGTTGCCCAGGATTGGTCTTGAACTCCTGGGCTCAAGTGATCTGTGTGCCTTGGCCTCCTGAAGTGCTGGAATTATAGGCGTGAACCACCGCACCTGTCTATTGTCTTTTTTTTTTTTTTTTTTTTTGAGACGGAGTCTCGCTGTGTCGCCCAGGCTGGAGTGCAGTGGTGCGATCTCGGCTCACTGCAAGCTCCGCCGCCTCCCGGGTTCATGCCATTCTCCTGCCTCAGCCTCCCTAGAAGCTGGGACTACAGGCGCCCACCACCACGCCCAGCTAATTTTTTTGTATTTTTAGTAGAAACGGGGTTTCACCGTGTCAGCCAGGATGGTCTTGATCTCCTGACCTCGTGATCCGCCTGCCTCAGCCTCCCAAACTGCCGGGATTACAGGCGTGAGCCACCGCGCCTGGCTCTGTCCATTTTCTTTATGATGCTTGGGGTTCATTAATATTTTTATATCTGTGGGTTTATAGTTGTTATCAAATTTGGAAAATTTTCAGCTATTCTTGAAATAGTTTTTTTGCCTTTTTTCTTTCTCCTATTATTTGGGGTCTTCAATAAAGATATAATAGGCTACTTTAAGTTGTCTCACAGTTCATAGATATACTATTTATTTGTTCTCTTTTTCCTCTATGTAAACTTTTGGATAGTTTCTATTGCTATGCCTTTAATTTTGCCATTTTTTGTCGTCTACAATGTATAATCTACCATTTATTCTACCCAGCATAGTCTTCATATCAAACATTATAGTTTTCGTCTCTAAGAGTTTGACTTTTTGGGTTTTTTATATATTTTCTTCATCTCTACATAACTTTTTGAGCATATGAAATAGTTATATTAACTGTCTGAATATATTTGTCTTCTGTGGCTGACATCCGTATCAGTTCTTCTGGTTTTGATTGATTGATCTTTGCCCCTTATTATTCATTATATTTTTCTCTTTCTTTTTATGTCTAGTAATGAGATGCCAGGCACTGTGGATTTCATGCTGTTAGGTGTTGGATATTTTTGTATTCCTAAAAGTATTATTGAGGCTTGTTCTGGGGTGCTAAGTTAATTGGGAAATAGTTTGATCCTTTGGGGTCTTGGTTTTAAGATTTGTTAGGCAGGACTAGATTCATGTATAAGTTAAGACTAATTGTTCTTTACTCTTTAGGTAAGACCATTCTGAGTACTCTACCTGATGATCCCTGAACTGTGAAATTTTTCTGTCTGACTGATGATGACAGACAATATTTCTGACCCTGTGTGATTGGCAGGTTTTGTTCTTTCTTATCTTTTTGAGTAGTTCTTTCCCCAGCTTTGAGTGGTTCCCTAACATGCACGTGCTTAACAATACTCTGCTGAGCCCTATAAAGGGCTCAAGAGTTAGTTTCTGTGCAGTTTTCTCTTCTCTGTTTTTCTGTTCTTCAAGTTCTAGTTGCCTTTATTCCCCCAGATCCTCAGCTGTATCTTCTCAGCTCAGGAAATCTGTAAGACTGTTCAAGTTCTCCCTCCCTGTGACATGGCCTACAAATTCACCCTCCCACGACAGTAAGCTGGGGTAATTGGCTCACTTTGTTTCCTGTCTTTCATGGATCACTGTCTTTTGTTGATTGATATAATGTCTTAAACATCATTGCTTCAAGTATTTTCTGATTTTTTATTGTTTTAGGCGGGCAGGTAAATCCAGTCCCTATTACTCTATTTTGGCTGAAAGCAAAAATCCCATTCATAATTTTTCAAATAAAGAACTGATATATCACAACTTTCAAATAAAATAATTTACTCTTTGTGAAATTGTTATGATTGTGTGAACTGTTTCTTTTTAATCTGTCATATTCTTCATTCACATCAATCAGTCCAAAACTTCAAGTAGCTGGGACCACAGGTGTGCAGCACCTTGGCTAGCTAATTCTTTTGTATTTTGTATAGAGATGGGGTTTCACCATGTTGCCCAGAATTGGTCTTGAACTCCTGGGCTCAAGTGATCTGCCTGCCTTGGCCTCCTAAAATGCCATCTTTTGATTTTCACCTCGGATATTATATCTCTTGTAGCCAGAAGGTTCTTTCTCCTCTGAATTGTCATTACCTTGCTTTCTTTTTTGTTTGTGTTTTTGTTTTTTTGAGACGGAGTCTTGCTGTGTCCCCCAGGCTGGAGTGCAATGGCACAATCTCGGCTCACTACAACCTCTGCCTCCTGGGTTCAAGCGATTCTCCTGTCTCAGCCTCCTGAGTAGCTGGGATTACAGACACCCACCACCACGCCCAGCTAATTTTTGTATTTTTAGTAGAGACAGAGTTTCACCATGTTGGTCAAGCTGGTCTCGAACTCCTTACCTCAGGTGATCAGCCCGCCTTGGCCTCCCAAAATGCTGGGATTACTGGTGTGAGCCACCGCACCCGGTCCAATTGTCATTACCTTTCTTATACCTTATCTATCTGTTAGTCTCCTCCCTCCTACTACAGTTTGAATTATTAGAAGGAAGGTTTTGAATTCTTATTTCTTGTATCTGTCACAGTAACATACAGCATGCTTAGTGTATTGTAGTTATACAATTTTCAAGGGAAAAAAGTGATGTCTGTGATGTGAGATAAAATAGGTAGCTGAAACATTAGATAGCTATGATATTCCTTTCATAAGTCTTATGTTTTAATTGTTTCAATTTGTTACTTAGATTAAGGAACTGTATTTGTATCCTAAAATGGGAGTACAACTAATATGTTCCCTATTAGTAAATGACTAAATAGTATATTTTGAAACACTTTATACTAGTGGAAAGAGAAAAACATTTAGCTTTAAAACAAAAATGAGGTCACTGTCTCTGGCCCCCTGACTTTTTTTAATTTTATTTTTTAGATGGAGTTTCGCTCTGTTGCCCAGGCCGGAGTGCAGTGGCGTGATCTGGGCTCACTGCAAGCTCTGCCTCCCAGGTTCACGCCATTCTCCTGCCTCAGCCTCCCGAGTAGCTGGGACTACAGGTGCCCGCCACCACCCCTGGCTAATTTTTTGTATTTTTAGTAGAGATGGGGTTTCACTGTGTTAGCCAGGATGGTCTCGATCTCCTGACCTAGTGATCTGCCCGCTTTGGCCTCCCAAAGTGCTGGGATTACAGGCATGAGCCACCAAACCCGGCCTTGACTCTTAATTTTTAAATTCCTCAATATGTTCCTGTGTAAAATCGCCTGAAGTCAGTGATCACTATTAACATACTATATGTTCTGCAAGCAGGAAGAACATTCTGCTGTCAGTAAAAAGGAATCCCCTTGTAAATCCTTTGGACATCAATCAGTAATATTACTGGAATTTTATCTTAGCCTAAACTTACTTTGCATTTGCCAGTAAATCTACATTATAATAGCATATACTATATAACTTACTTTGCATTTGTCAGTAAATCTACATTATAATAGCATAACTATAGTACAAATAGCATGATACACATGTATATCATGTACCAATACACAAATCTGGATTTCTTAGCATTTAGGCCTTTGAGCAAATTTGGAGCAAATAAACAAATATTTTCTTGTAATTTCTTCCAATCACTTTGTATGATGGAAGATATACTGCGATGGTAGGCAATTGGAAGGCAGATACTAAACATTATATTTATTAAATGGTTAAATAATTTTTTTTTTTTTTTTTTTTTTTTTTTTTTTTTTTTTGAGACGGAGTCTCGCTCTGTCTCCCAGGCTGGAGTGCAGTGGCCGGATCTCAGCTCACTGAAAGCTCCGCCTCCCGGGTTCCCGCCATTCTCCTGCCTCAGCCTCCCGAGTAGCTGGGACTACAGGCGCCCGCCACCTCGCCCGGCTAGTTTTTTGTATTTTTTTAGTAGAGACGGGGTTTCACCGTGTTAGCCAGGATGGTCTCGATCTCCCGACCTTGTGATCCGCCCGTCTCGGCCTCACAAAGTGCTGGGATTACAGGCTTGAGCCACCGCGCCCGGCCGGTTAAATAATTTGAAAGTAGAAATCAACCTTTATTCTCTTCTTTTACTGATTGAATTTATTTTCTCTCTACTTTTTCAATGGCAGCAAAAAGAGATGGTGCTTTCAATTTACCTTTTTTTCTCAGCCAACAAGAACTTGTTGAGTAAAGTGGGAGGATATAGACAATAAATAAATACCGTACATGGTTTTAAGTGTTGTAATGAAGATGTATTCAAGTAACAGGGCAAAACGGGGGAGGAATCCATGACCCAAAAAAGGCCCTGCAAAAGAGATGATTAAGATGAGTCTTCAAGAATATGTAGGGCATTATTAAAGGATCAGCTCAGCAATAATCTAGGCAGAGCAAATAATCTAAACCAAATGAAAGCTGAGAAGCATAATACTTCTTGGTGCTCTATGAGAATTGCCAGCAATTTGGTATGGCTAAGGCATGAAGCAGAGAGAAAGGAAAAGAATAGAGGTGGGACAAAGGGGTGTAAAATAGGAAGGGAAGCTGAAAGAGGTGAGATTAGAAAAACAGGCAGGGGCTGGGGAGTGAAGACCTTGAAGTTTACTCAAAAAGAGGTTTAGTTAAGCAGGATATCGCAACTGAAGAGTGTTGCTCACATCTTGGGCAGAACAAGTCTTTCTTGTTCTGGACTTTCCAAGCATTGCAGGGCAGGATACGCTTTTTTCTCTTCACCCAAGAAATGTTAGTCATGCTGACCAGCCACTGGGACAACCATAAAAGGCCCTCCAAGCAGTATTTCCAAAGCCCCTGGAGTGATATTAGGCCTGCTTGAGAACCACTGAAGGATAGAGATCTGATAGGTGTTAAACAGGGCAGTGTTGTGACTAGACCCATGCTCACTTTTTCTTTATTGTCTTCTTTCCTTCTCTTAGTTTGGAATACTTTTTTTTTTCTTTGTTTTTTTGAGATGGAGTCTCACTCTGTCACCCAGGCTGGAGTACAGTGGCGCAATTTCGGCTCACTGCAACCTCCGCCTCCCAGGTTCAGGCAATTCTCCTGCCTCAGCCTCCCTGTGTAGCTGGGACTACAGGTGCTGGCCACCACGCATGGCTAACTACTGTGAAATAATTTATAGGGAGTGAAAGTACGCCTTAAGCGTAGTATATATAACTATGGGAGCTCTTCCTGCTCTGTTTCTTTTAAAATAATGAAGGTTGTACAAACATATTTATCTCCAATGCTGGGGTAACTTTTATGAATAGAAGTAATTTATATCACTGAAGTGAATTTTCAGAAGCTTTAGAAGGATTATTATACAACTGACACACAATTACTGAGGACAAATTAGAAAACATAAATAAACCAATCTGAAGCAAATAGAAATCAAACCGTATTTGTTCAACCTGGGATAAGCAGGTCACATTATGCTGTATTCTTTGTTTTAAACCTATTGTAAACATGTTTTACATATTTAAACCTACATGTAAACATGTTTCCAGTCAATAAATACAGTATATGTTTAGGCAGACATGATTATATTTCGTGACATGAACACACTTGACTATAATTTATTCAACCACTATTTGACTTTAGCATTATACCAATTTTTCATTATAAACAATTTTATTATGTGATAAACCTCTAAAACATTTGTCTAATTGTTTTCTTATCTGAAATGAGTCAGATGGTCTTCTCATTTTAAGTTTTTAAGAACACATATTTTCAAATTTTCTTCCAGAAAGGTTTTTCACAAATTAGCAATATTAAAGAGTGCCACTTTGCTCAGATCTTTGGAACATACTGGTTTCATCTAAAAATCTCTTTTAAAAACTCCCTAGCAATTGGATAAGAAAAAACTAACAAGACACTCAAGTGCCATTATTATGTGCGTTTATTTGACAATTTGTGGAGTTGGGTTATTTGATGTTTCATATGCTTATGAATCATTTCTATTTCATCTTCTATAGATTGTCCGTTTATGCCTTTTGAGCATTTTTAAATTACAGTGATCATTTTTTTATAGATGGTATAAATATTAGGTCTGTGCCATATATAAACTTTGTCATTTGAACTTTCAGTATTGTTTATAGTGTTTGCTTAGACATTCTAAAAACTCTCATAAATGATGAGCGTAATCAACATTTTATTTTATTTTTGGTTTTCTTTTAGAAACAGCTTATATAATCCAAGTTTAAATTTGTATTTGTAATTGTTTTAGTAATTTATTTTTTGTTTTACATTTCAATTTTTAATCCATATGTAATTAATTTTCCTGTAGGTTATATAACTTTGTACTTTCCCAAATGTTTAGCTTTTATCTTACTGTTATTAAATGTATCTTTTACTTACTAATTGCAAATCCTACCTTTGTCAATTCAATTCTTATATAAATAATTGAACCAGTCTGGCGATATTTTAACTTGGTCAATTTTTAAATTTTAATTTTTAACACACAATATTGGTATACAAGAAAGAGTTGTGTGTGTTCATTTTATAGCTTGCCACCATGTTGAGCTCTATCATTAATTTTTTAAGTTTTAAAATAGATTCCCTTGAAATTATCAAGTAAAAAATTTCATTATTGAGAATTTTGCTACCTCCTATTTTCTTTCTTCTTCTTCTTCTTCTTCTTCTTCTTCTTCTTCTTCTTCTTCTTCTTCTTCTTCTTTCTTCTTTCTTCTTTCTTCTTTCTTCTTTCTTCTTTCTTCTTCCTCTTCTTCCTCTTCTTCTTCTTCTTCCAGAGTTTCACTCTTGTTGCCCTGGCTGGAGTGCAATGGCAGAATTTTGGCTCACTGCGACCTCCTCTTCCCGGGTTCAAGTGATTCTCCTGTCTCAGCCTTCTGAGTAGCTGGGATTACAGGTACATACCACAACACCTGGCTAATTTTGTATTTTTTAGTGGAGATGGGGTCTCACCATGTTGACCAGGCTAGTCTCAAAATCTTGACCTTAGGTGATCCACCCACCGTGGCCTCCCAAAGTGGTGGGATTACAGGCATGAGCCACGCCACCTGGCCTATTTTCTTTAATTTATTTTCTTAATTGTATTGGCTAGAACATCTAAAACAATATTAAATAATAATAATTTACAATCCTTATCTTGTTATAAACTTTAATGGTAAGTTGCTAGTATTTTGCAAGTAATGGTGACTGTTTGAAATAGTTATTTATGGCAAAGGACATGGGATCACCCTAAATGTTCATCAATGATAGACTGGATAAAGAAAATGTAGTACATATACACCATGGAATAACTATGCAGCCATAAAAAAGAACAAGATCATGTTCTTTGCAGAGATATAAATGGAGCTGGAGGCCATTATCCTTAGAAAACTAACGCAGGAACAGAAAACCAAATGCTGCATTTCTCACATATAAGTGGGAGCTAAATGATGAGAACACATGGACACATAGAGGGGAACAACACATATTGGGGACCTTTGGAGGGTGGGAGGAGGGAGATGGTCAAGATAAATAGCTAAGGGGTAACTACTAGGCTTAATACCTGGGTGATGAAAAAATCTGTACAACAAACCCCCATTATACAAGTTTACCTATGTAACAAACCTGCACTTATGCTTATAATGGAAAATTGGTATAATGTGAAATTTTAACTTAAAAAGTTAAAACAAAAAAGAAAAACTAGGAAAGAAAACTTTCAATTGTTTTAAGAAAACATTTATTATGTTGAAGAAGTATATATTTCTTCTTGTTTTACCAAAAATTTTATTTTAGTCAGCAATATTTCACCAAATGTCCTTTCAGTTTCTATCAAGGTAAGATCTCCTCTGGTCTATCAATAGCTTTTAAAATAGTGAACTATCTTTATAGGAATTTTTTTTAGACCAATTCCTATTTTAGACATAGTGTAGATATTGGGGCATAGGATTTACTAATGTTAATTTAATATTTTATACCTATGAATAACTGAGTTAATATTCTAGTTTTCTTTCTGTGATTTATCTGTGGCTTTGGTATTAGGACCTACTAGCTTGGAGTTACAGAATAGCTCTGATGTTCCCTTGAATAGTTATAAATAGCCTTTTCAACTTCCTAACCTTCTAGTATATTTTAATTAAATTAAACATATTTACAATCAAGTCCTTAGAAACAAAAAGAAGGTACTTCGTTTGTTTTAGACTTACAGTAAAATAAGAAAGTGAAACCACATTGTCCATTTCCCTATTCTCTCAGCTGTGGTCTACAGATAGGAGACTCACAATTTTTCCCAGAATGGATGTTAACAGGTGTGATATAAATGACCTCTTTTAGACTCTGACTTAAAATGTCTACACTATCTTTGTTGAATGGTATGTTAAAAGAACATATTTACTATATGAAGGCTAGACTTGTCAATATAATGATCACTTTCTGTTTCCGAGGGATAATTAACAATGAAAATATTTGATTAAAAAATTAAATCCCCAAACGTATAACTTACCTTACTTTTTTTTTTTTTTAACTTGAACTGCCTAGACAAAGGCTACAAGTACTTTAAATATCCTGCACAGTTTTATAGTCTCGATACAATGTATTTGGAAGTTTATTTTCTTTTTTAAGCTGTTGAAAGAGTTTAAGTATCCCATTTCAGGAAGAATTGGATAAAATTTACCTCTAACGCTATCTGGACCATAAAGATTGTTTTCTTGGTATTTGTTGAACTGCTAGCAATTTGCTATATCTTGCAATGAAGTCCTATGTGCACTTAACTTTTAGAAATTCCTCAAAATATTTGACTTATTGATGATTCTCTTCTCTCCTTTCTATCATTAAGATATATATTTTTTCTATTTTTTATTTTAAATATTTCAGTGGGGGTTGTGAGAAAGCAAATGCAAATTGATGTGTAGAAAAAGATGTCTTTATGAGTTGATTAGAAGGGTGAGAAACAAATCATTGTGGTACTTCTCCTGCCTAACACAGGATCTAAATTGGATTGGTTTTGTAATGCTCTTCCAGAGACACGCACATAACATTATCAGTGAACTCTCAATTTTTATGCCAGCAGTAGCATTTGATAGTGAGTACTTTAGCACAAGTTTTCTTGATTAAATCAATACCTCGTGGTAATTGTAAAGAGCTTGATCCTGGAGAAACAGACTCCAGGGAATCGGTTATGAGGGACTTGGACATTTCATTTATAGGGCATTGAGATATGATTTTCCTTCTTCACAATTTTGCTTAGAGGCAGTCTATTACACTTCAAGAAAGCTTAAGGGAGGTTGTTTCAGGGACCAGGAACATCAATGCTAAGTGATTTCAAAATCAGACGGATGTGGGCTCAAATAGTATTTTCACTCTGTTTTTGTTGTGTAAACTTGGGCAAAATAAACCTAGCCTGGAGTCAGGGAGAAGATCTGCCTCCTATGAAGACATACATTCTTCTTATCTTTCTGCGGGTACACTGAAGGCTCCAGGGCAAAAGGACTGATGGTTTGTTTCAGCATCTTAATGTTTGATTGTTGTTGATGTTTCATCATCTTGAGAGCATGCAACTTTACAATTTGTTGTAAGGGCATCACAACAGAGCGGCATGTTGCTTGGTGGTCTTGAGAAGCATGGAATGCACTGCTCCATGAGATGAGAAGCCATGACCAGAGAGCCACAGTTCCACCTTCAGCTGTCATGTGCTGTCAATGTAGTCCCGCTCATCCCCTTCTCTGGAAACTATACTCTCTCACCCACCTGGCCACCGGGGCATTCAAGGGTCACATGACTTGCCACCCTTGCCACAGTGGGCTGGCACAGAGGTGGGCCCTCCACTCAAGCTAGGACTGTTAGGAGTGGTGAATCCATGTGGTGGTCTGCAGTGGTCTGCAGCAACCTCAATTTTTGCCTTCTTAGAAGAAAGCATTCAACCAAGGGGCATAAGGCAGAGTGAGAAACCGAGGCAAGTTTTACAGCAGGAATGAAAGTGTATGAAAAAGTTTTAGATCAGGAATGAAAGGAAGTAAAGTACAGTTGGAAGAGGGCGAAGTGAGCTACTTGAGAGATTCAGGTGCCTGGTTTGACCTTTGACTTGGGGTTTGATACGCTGGTATTCCACACCTGCAGTGACCTGCTAGCACTTGGGAGGGGCTGCATATGTCGTGTGTTAAAGTTGTACATATGCTCGCCTGAGGCGTTTTTCCCTTACCAGTTGAGTGTTCCTAGAGAAAGGTCATATACCAGTTAAAGTCCATCATTTTGCATCTTAGCGTGGATGCTTGAGCCTGCTTGCCCAACTCCTGAAATCTTATCAGGAAGCTGCGGATCATCAGTTTCAGGTTTTGTATCTATTGAGAGTCTGCTGTTCCCTGGCACCACCTGTGACTAGTTATTTTAGAGTGACAGTTAACAACAACCTGACCGTTACCTGATGGCTGCCTGGTGTGTGGGGAACACTCTCCTGCCCTGCTCTTGTCTGACTAACTACCTACTGTAACAGGACTCAGTCCCATCTCCAGAAATTCAAATTGAGACCAAGAAATAGTTTGTTTCTCTCCAGGTAGCTAGATCTGAGTCATGTAAACTTCAAAGTCCTGTCACTGAGTTGGACCAGCGGAAGAAGCTGAGAGAGAGAGAGGGAGAGAGAAGGGGGAGAGAGAGGAAGAGAGGAAAGGTAGAAGAGGAAGAAGGAGGGAAGGGGAGAGAATTAGGCATCAAGGAGCAGATATGAAAGACAGAGGGAGCTTCCTGATGACACTTGAATCTCTGGTTCCAGTCTTTTCTGAGACAAGGGTGCCTTTCGGCCTTTAGGTTCTACAGGTCATCTCCTAATCATTATAACAAATGTCTGTTTCTTGGCTTAAGCTGAAATAATTGATTTCTGTTACTTACAACCAACAAATGTAAGCATGCATAATAATACACCCTGAGGGATATGCAGGCTGTTTGGAGCAAAGAGTCTTCTCTGTAGGGGGTTGAGGCACATCAGCCTACAGTATTTTGAAATTAATGTTAATGTGACTCATTTGTGCCCCTAGGCTGGTGGGGTCTAGGGACATCTAGGTTATACATTTTCAGTAATATAAAAGCCAGAAACAGTCTTTGTTGCAAAATCTACATTGTCCGTAATGTAAAAACACATTAATTGCTTAGACGCTTTCAACTGTACTTGAGACCAGAAAGAAACCTCTCCGAGGAGCCTTCATAGAGGAGACTCTGTGCAATGTACTGGAAAGAAACACAATACCAAACAATCATACTTTTTAATATATTTGTCCTCACATGCAGTTCCCAGCTTTACATGAGCTCTTAGTAAGATCAAAGTAAATAAACAAAGATTTCCCTCTACTGGGTCCAGGCATTACCTCAGAGTAAAAAATAATAAAAACCTAGGCCATAGAAATAAAACTTCTCAGGGAATTTACTGGACCTTGTGCTCTTTAGAGTCATTAGTCAGGTTGGTAACAACAAAAAGCTTTGAATCAGAATTTTCCCTCACAGGAGGAGAGCACCCATGATTACGGCAAGCAAGATCAGGCCACTCAGAACGAACACTCACCTAAGAGAACTGGAAAAGGGCGGACATGGTTTCTACCAGACCAAATGATTTCTCTTGAGAATCTGGACAAAATTTTGCCTGGTGCTTGTAGATTTGTCTACAGATGGTAAAAAGATTTGCTATTTAAATGCTTAATTTTTCAAAAAATATTTTTAGTAGAAAAATCACAACCAGCCACCTGAGTTGTTATTCTACTTTATTTTAAATTTAACCTCTCTCTTGTTCACGTGCTTTTTCTAGCTATCAATCATAAAAATAATAAATGGTTATGAATAAAATTTAAATTCTTCAGAAGAGTAGAAAGTTGAGAGCTAAAAGTCTTCCAAACTATCTTTATTTCTACTTAATAGAGCAAAGCACAGTTCAGAATTTCTTATGTTTTATCAAATTTAATGTGTTTACACTAGCATAAGAGTGTGGTTAATATGTATGCAAAAGTTACCCATAATATGATTAGTGAATAAATATTGCAGAGCAATATATAATATACCCATTTTTATAACAATAGTAGCTTGATAATATATGTGTAAAATAAATTTGAAAAAACAAGACACCTTATGGTTAACAGTGCTTTTCTCTCTGGGCTACTGTTACCAATGACTCTCATCTAGTTCTATTGTGTTTGAATATCACAACATGCATGCATTTTATATTTTTGAAAAGATAGGAACAAAAAGTAAAATTCGTTGTCAATTTGGGAAAAATGTAGGACAGACCATGCTCACTTTTTTCAAAATGTGTTTTGTAATTTTCACTGATTTGCTTCTCCTGACTCTCTACTTTCTAATTTGCTTCTTTGTGACGCTTGATTCACCACCATAATAATCCTCTCAATCATCTCATAAAGATAAATAATGAATGTTTGCCATTTGATATCCGTTCATTAAATATCTGCTAATGTCTTGACAGATGAAGACATAAAGAAATTAACTGTCAGAATTATGCTTTATGATAATCAAACTTTAGCCCTGATCTTTTATGATACATGATATCTATAAGTCACATCTTAATAGTAGCACTCCTGTATGCTCCTCTTTATTTCAGAAAAATAATGAGGTATGTAAACACTTGTAAAGGACAAGATCATTTCCAAAGTAGTTAGCTCTTACAACTGATCTATCATAGGGAATCTCTCATTTTGTAGCAGAGATTTTGAGACCTGTGAATGTGAAGCCTGCACCACCCTCAAAGAAGGAAGAAGTTAAATGTCTCCTCCTAGGAAGCAAAGCTCATAATTTTCTCCTTGAATATAGGCCTTAGGCAAGTTCTTTCAGACCCTGCATTTCCTTTAAGGAAGCAGTGAAAGGCCAACAAATTGGCAATCCCAAAATTAAAATTAGTGCTCTCACAAGTAGACCCTGTCCTTGCATTGTTCCAAATAGTTCAGTGTAACAGCTAAATAGCAGTTTTAGCATCTACATCATGTTATTTAGGGTTCAACTGTAATTCCATTCCTAATTTCAATTACCATAATAATTCTCTGGTAGAATAACTTTCTAAAAGTCAAAAATCAAAGGAGTTTCTACTGAGAGCTCCCAGGTCTGGCTAATTGCACAAATCAACATTTACCTCATTGGTCTATATGATTTTATATGTACTCACAGTCTTGTGTGGCTCTTTTCTGATTCCAAATAAAGGAATGAATCACATCTGGGATCTGGCGAATAATCAACAATGACAAAGTTATTTTGTGGAAGGTTCTTTCCCCCTTCTTCAAAATGAAACCCAAGTGGTTACTGAAGAGGAAATAAAGTCTTGCAGTTCTTTTTTGTTTTTCTGTCCTGGTTTGTACCACCCTGTATCTTCCAGTATATTTTGATAAGGAATGACAACAGTCTACAAAGTTTACATTTTTTGGTATGCACAGAATATTCTTTATTTTAGAGCACAGGTATCTTTTCCTAACTTCTGTCTGGCTGCCAAGTGATCACATTCATGTCTTTGTGTGTTGTGTAGTCTCTCCCCTCCACAGCAAATGGTATTTTATTTTATGAAAAGATAATCCTAGCAGCCTTTCACTGAAACAAGGGCACACATCCTAGTTTTCACTTAAAGGACACTTGTTAGGAAACGTCCTCCTGATCTGAATGCTTTGTTGGCTTGGAACACTGTTAGGATTTTGCTTGAGCATCTCCTATTAGAGACTATACCAAGAGTGGTCTCTAATCTCTAACCTGGATATTTTTGACCTTCTTTGTTTTATGACACTATATTTCAATTTTGGGTCAGACAGAAAGATGACACTTGAAGTAACTCCATCCACGAATCAATTGGAGCACATGATAGCATTATTTCTGAATCTGGCATGAAAATGTGTGATGAAGCCAGCTGTAGGCTGATTCAGGCAGCAGAGAACATCTGGGAGTATGTGTGTTCATTATAATACTGGGTGGAATAACATGGCATCCTGGCGGTCAGATTATGCATCATGAGATCTGTAAAGTCTGTAGGAGAAACGGGATGTGTCTTTTACCTATGAGCATGGTCATAAGGCCTATCCATTATCTCCACGAGGTTGTGGACTGTCACAGATTGAATTGTGTCCCTCAAAATTTGTGTGTTGAAGCCCTGACCCTAGTGTGTTTTGCAGATAGGGCTTTTGAAGAGTGATGAAACTTAAATGAGGTCATAAGGATGGGACCCTAATCCAATAGGAGAAGAGGGAGAGATGGCAGGGATGCACGTGCACAAAGCAAAGGCTATGTGAGGGCACAGTGGGAAGACAGTCGCCTGCAAGCCGTAAGGAGAGACTGCAGGAGAAACCAATCCTGAGAAACACCTAGATCTTAGACATTCAGCCTCCAGAACTGTAAAGAAATTAATTTTGGTTGTTTAAGTCACCCAGCCTGTGACATTTAGTTACAGTAGCCCTAGCTGAGTAATACATGAACCAAAGCTATTTTCCTTAGTTGGCAAGGACCGCTTCCAACAGCAAAGTGCAGGAGGAGTGTGCCATCCAGACATTTAAAATGGTAGTGGTCACAGGAGGTATATGAAAACACCTTGTGTCATACCATATCTCCATATCTACAATGGGGAAAGAAGAAAACTTCCAGTTCATTATAAGATTTCTTGGGGCAAATGTTGAAAAAACTTAAAGTAGAACAAGATGTTACAGAATGATGTTTGTTCCCATGTGTGATTCATAATTATTCAAAATGTATGTTGCTAAGTCTCCATATTACTGTAAGGACACAGCTAATGGGAATCTCTAGATATTAGCAGTTACTTTGTATATCACAAGTTTTTGTTAGTGTGTTACAGACTAGGAATAACACTGAAATAAATGCCATAATCTGGCAATAAAGCCCAAGGAAGTAAATCTATCTTTGACACACTGTGTTTTTAAAAACTAAGTTAGTGTAGGAAATTTAAGCAAATGCAGGGATAAAGACCCCTTCTGTGAACTGCAGTGTGTTATTACTAGAGAACGTAGATTCTAGGTCTAGACCTGACCCAGATATTTCCTTTTAGTAAACCAGGCTTGCATGATAACATCTGTACAATTATTACGCTTTTACTGTACTGACTGCTCTTTCCATATTTTTATGATAAAACAATGTGGTTGGGCGGGCATGGTGGCTCACACCTGTAATCCCAGCACTTTGGGAGGCCGAGGCAGGTGGATCACCTGAGTTCAGGAGTTTGAGACCAGCCTAACCAACATGGTGAAACTCCATCTCTGCTAAAAATACAAAAAATTAGCTGGGAGTGTTGATGCATGCCTGTAATCCCAGCTACTCAGGAGGCTCAGGCAGGAGAATTGCTTGAACCCAGGAGGCAGAGGTTGCAGTGAGCCAAGAGCCAAGACCGCTCCACTGCACCCCAGCCTGGGAAACAGAGCGAGACTCGTCTCAAACAAAGCAAAACAAAACAAAACAAAACAAAACCAATATGGTTTGGGGCCAGTATTTTTATCAGTTCTTATTACTCTGCATGACAAAGCACTGAAAGCAACAACTAACCTAGTTCCTGGAGTTCTTAACCTGAACAATTTTTGATTTTATCATTATAATAATTATTTTTTTTTACAGTCAGTTATAAGCACATGCAGAATGTGGTCGAGAATTAGTTGATTCTGTCTATGGCTTTTACTTAGTCATGGCTTAAATGCTAACTTCATTCCATTTTTGAAGAGAGACCCACAATATTTCCCATCATTATTCTCATGCAGAAAACAACTTTGAAGCACCTTCTGCTGTCCATTGTCCTTCAGAAAAGACATTGCCTTGAAGGGACTTCCACAGCAGTTTTTTTCTAGAACAAGTGAGCATTGAAAGGAAGAGAGGCAAAGAACAGGGCACAATACTTCTCATAAAGAACCACCTCTGCTCTGCAAACCAACTGTAACCAACAAGCAGTTTCTCAGGTCCTGTATCCAATGGATGTTTCTGTGTTGAGGCCATCTGGTAAAAACCCAGAGACTCTACAGACTCAGTGCTGGGGGTGTTGACTGGTGGAATCCCAGGCTCTTTGTTGGGTGGCTCTGGGTCTAAACCCCTAATATTTGCAAGTGTCCTATATATGTATAGTAATATGTAATAGTAATAACACTTTATATCTTTGTGTATCTTATTGTTTTCATTATTTCCCACCTCCAGGGGTTTTCATCTGTCTATTGGAACTTAGACACTGACCTTAAGCTACATATCCCGGAATTTTGACCGGTCTTCTAATTGACTTCAATTTCTTTCTTTTTTTTTTTTTTTAATTAAAAAAAAAAAAATAGAGACAGGATTTCACTATGTTACCCAGGCGGGTCTTGAGCTCCTGGACTCCAGCAATCCCCGTCTCAGTGTCCCAAAGTGTTGAGATTACAGGTGTGAGCCCCCGTTCCCATCTAAGTCCCCTTAAATCTGCAGAGACTTACCCTGAGCTCTTACTCTTCAGATCCTTTATTACTGTCAGGAAAGGTGAAACGTTAAATTCCTAAGAATTCCATTCTGATGTAAGCCTTAAAACCAGGCCACAGAACGATACTTTTTTGTCCAATATAAGACTGAGGCAGTGGGAATTATGAGACATCTTAAAATCAGACTTTACTCACCATGAACATACCAATTCTGGTTGTCTAGAGATGGTTATTGAGAATTTTTAAGTTTTAAAAATCTAGGTTAATGTTACTCCTACAAGGGGGTCTGATCACTAAAAATAATTTTTAAATCCTGTGTTTTGAATTCAATGACAAACTAAAATAAAATTAAGAGAAGCTTATCTGGATGTTCCGAATGTTCATGGCTGAACAATACCTTAGGATTTTAGTGCTTACAACTATTTCATTGGAACCAAAAAAAAAAAAAAAAAAATGCCATGTTACTGTCATGTGCTAGTTAGAAAAAGAAGAAAAGATAATTTAGAAATAATGGCTTTGCCCTAAGTAAACACCAAATCACATTGTTAGGTATCACTTCAAATTTAATCTTCAAAAACCTACAGAGGCGGGGCATGTAAGCTCTTTGTCTTGTGAGAGGAACATCATTTCCTCAAACATCATCTGTCACATAATCTGCTAGTGTCAATTTTTAAAATCATTTTTGTAATTTTGTTTAAATTTACTGATAAATCTGTTTTGATTTTATAGTTGTGGCAGAATTGTGAGAAAACAGATTAATTTCTTTTTATATCTGTACACTTTGGCATTATAATAAATATTGTAGTTAATATTAATAGTTGGTGAAACTAACAGTCGAATAGGGAGACCAGAAATTAAGTTCTTACAATTAACAATAGAAGTCACAGGAAACACTCTGTTCAATGGAAGTATTTAACATATTTTTCTTATCTTCTGGAAGTGGTGGATGACAGTACCAGAACTTCAAGAAGCAGAGGTAATTCTGTGAAAAACAATCAATTAGCAGGGTCAAATTATGCCATCAATCACTTATATATAGATAGTCCCATTAACATTTATAATCTGATAAAAGTTTTGGCTCTCCAGCTGGTCCCCATAAAGTATATTTGCAACACCCCAAATTTGTATAGTGTTCAGCCTCAATTTAAAGCAATTTGAAATTAAATTGGCAAGGGTGTGGTGGGTGAAAATTGAATGGCAAAGCAGTATGAACCACAGGGTAAAGTTAAATTTGAGGCTGGGCGTGGTGGCTCACGCCTGTAATTCCAGCACTTTGGGAGGTCGAGGCGGGCAGATCAGAAGGTCAGGAGATCAAGACCATCCTGGCTAACACAGTGAAACCCTGTCTCTACTAAAAATACATAAAAAAGAAAAAAAATTAGCCGAGCGTGGTGGCAGGCACCTATAGTCCCATCTACTTGGGAGGCTGATGCAGGAAAATGGCACAAACCCGGGGGTCAGAGTTTGCAGTGAGCCGAGATCATGCCACTGCACTCCAGCCTGGGCAACAGAGCAAGACTCCATCTCAAAAAAAAAAAAAAAAAATTGAACCAGAGTCTGTTTATCTACCATCTAACCCTATTGACGGCTAAAAGCTTGCCAATCACACTTTGGATCTGGTTTGGTTTTTAAGAAATGAAACACTTTAGATACTGTCAAAGGCAGCGCTGTACCCTAATGACTATTGTGATTCTGGTGAATCTCTTTTCCATTCCTTTTCTTATGACATTAAATTATACATGTATTCATGTATAATACATAGCTTTGTTTTACAGATTTTCAAAATTTACATAAATGGTTTTACATTGTATGACTCTGTGTTGTTGATTATTGCTACAACAATGCTATCTAGCAAACCACCCCAGAACTAGGTGATTTACAATAAGCATTTGTTCCCAAACTCATGAGCTTGCAAGTCAGCAAAAGTTTGCTTAATCAGATGGGCTCAGACAGGTAGCTCTGCAGAGTAGGCTGTGGGTCCTCTGGGTGTGGTTGTGTTCATGTCTGTTCCATATGTGTTTGTTCTGGGTTTGGGCTGAAGAGGTAGAGGCTACCTGGGCCTTGCTCATCTCACAGAAGATCACCTGAATATAAGAGGATGGGAAGACAGACACCATGTCTCTGAGGTCTCCCCTGAAACTGACACATGGTCACTTCTGCCCACTTTTCACAAACCAAAGCCAATGACACAGGTAAACCCAGTTTCAGTGAGGCAATGATATGTAATCCACAATTCTAGAGGAAGTTACTACAAAGCCACATGGCAAAAAGCGCAGGGCATACAAAAAACGTTAAAAAATGATTCAATATATCATAGTGTCATCTTGCAACTTGATGTTTCCCAAACACTAGATTTAGAAGGCCATCCATTTCGATACATGTTTTTCTTTATGTGTCCTTAATTGCTATATGGAATTCCATGGTATTAACACAGCAATCATCCTTCAGGTCTTAGTTCAGACATATCCTCAGGAAAGGATAACTTTCCCGACAACTTCCCCTAACACCCTCTCACTCTGTATAAGTCCGGTCCCCTAATGTGGCATTCGCAAAGCAAGAAGTACTTTTCTTTATAATGCTTTCTATTATTTTTAATTGTATATTATTTTAATTATTTGGTTAATTTATTTCTTCCCCACTGGACTACAGCCAAAGGAAGTGATAATGTTTATTTTGCTCACTAGTGTGTCCTCAGTGCCTAGCACAAAAGAGATCGAAACACACTTGATGAATGAAGAATGTTCCTACGCAAACATTTCTAATGGCGTAATTTTAGTAGAATTACTGTATCTAACTGTACGCATTGGTGAAACTTGTAGGAGTCAGGATTTCAAAATCAAAACCCCTGCCAGAGAAAGCAAGAAACTGGAGGTTGGTGCACACAGGGTATCTGACTTGAGCTGGAGGTTGGCGCACACAGGGTATCCGACTTGAGCTGGAGGTTGGCGCACACAGGGTATCTGACTTGAGCTGGAGGTTGGTGCACTCAGGGTATCCGACTTGAGCTGGAGGTTGGTGCACACAGGGTATGACTTGGGAGCTGGAGGTTGCTGCACATAGGGTGTCTGACTTGGGAGCTGTAGTAATGCTGGAGTCTCTGCAGCCAGTGGCATTCATCGCTCCTCTGTTCTCTGTCAATAAAGAATTAAATATGTGTGTTTATGGGACTCAAGGTTATTTTTCTTTGAGAGAGTTAATTGATGGAAGGTTAAATAAAGCCACAAGTTTTTACTTAAAGGAAACAGAGAAAAATGAAGAATTACTTTAATTATAAGCAGTGTGTCAAAAGAAATGTTTTCCAAATTAATCTTTTCTGGGAGTGAAACAACTCTTACTATAATTCATCTTAACTCCTCTGAAAAAACAGAGTCGGGGGACATCCTACCCAATCCTTCTCTTGCACACACACACACGCACACAGTGTGTTCAAGTCAGCTCCCACTTAGATTGTGATAAACGACATGAATGAATTATAGACATTAAAGCTTTTCTTTCCAAGGTTTTTGCTTTCAAAATATTTGTTTTCCCATGTTAGGTGTGAGAACCACCCTTTTTCTTGTTAAAGAAGAGGCTCATTCTAGAAAATGACTGCAAAAGCCTCCATCCCACCATCACCACCTGACACCCCACATCCTAGGGGTCAAAGGTCAGATATGTTACACAACAAATTGTGTCTTTTAAAGGGAGCACGACTGAAATATTTCTGGATAAAAAAGGCAGAACATTCTCAGAGTGTCTTGACTGTAACATTTGTTCCTAATCTATCAAAATTCTCCTACTCATGTTTGCAGAGTTGCTGAGTATTTTCTGAAGCCTTTTCAGAGTTGGAAATCCAATCCTAGTAGTAGGTAGGATTTAAAGGGATGGAGGAGGTGTTCTGTTGATGTTTCTTTTTCCTTCAAGATCAGCAAGTAAGAAAACCCGAGATCTTTTTTTCTTAGAGGTTAGTGGGTTATTTTCCCCTTGGCCTTCCTAATGGAAATGTGTTGAGGGGGGAGGGTAATGGAAAAATAGGAGAGAGAAGGGGATATTTGGGGAGAGGAAGGCATGACTCTAAGATTGAGGAAAGACTGAGGATGGTAAATGTAGGGTAAGTGTCAGGATTTAAGTAGCTTCCTTTGACTAACTGCCATGAGCTGTGTATGGTGACATCATTGCTGTCCTGCAATCTGAAACCCCAAGAAAAGCAAAAAGAAAGAAAGAAGAAAGAGTGGGTGAAAAAATTTGAGGTGTCCTATACAATAAGCTTTCGTGTCCAAGATGCAAAATCTTTGAGGGTTTTGCAGTCACTTTTAGACTGGCCATGGTTTTGTTGTTGTTGTTTGTTTGTTTTTAACTTTATATACTTAGATTTTCTGGAGGTTCAAGAAGAGAGTTCACCATGTGTGGGCCTTGCCTGGTGTGATTTATGATAAACAGTAACTCTGTGCAGCACTTAATGACACTTGGACAAAGCACACTCAAAGAATACAGGACAGGCTGGGCACAGCTCATGCTATAATCCCAGCAATTTGGGAGGCTGAGGCAGGAGAGTCACTTAAGGCCAGGAGTTTGAGACCAGCCTGGGCAACGTGGTGAGACTCCATCTCTACAGATAATTTAAAAATTAGCTGGGCATGGCGGTGTGCACCTGTAGACATAGCTACTTGGGTAGTTGAGGTGGGAGGATCACTTGACTCTAGGAGTTCCCAGCTGCAGTGAGCCATGGTCACACCATTGTACTCCAGCCTGGGTGACAGAGCAAGACCCTGTCTCTTAAAAAAAAAAGATACAATACTGAGGAGTTGTCCAAGGAATGTTAGGTCTATAAGCAGTGGCAGAGTAGAATTGCAGCCAACAGAGTTACTGAGGGTGAGTGGTAAATCTAAAGCTGGCTGTAAGGAGGCAGCAGGGAATAAAATGCCAAAAGAAGCAGATCCTCTATTCGTATCTCTATTTGTATCTCAGCTAAGGAGGGCGACCAGATGCACGAAAACAACTGACCAAGAGTCTGGAAAGAGAAGATTAGGTTGTTTCTTCCTCCCCACATGCAAGGGAAATTGGCATGGTCTTAGAAATAGGTTGGAATAGACATTCTCTGCTCACCACCTACCACCCCATAATACCGACACTGAGCATCTGTTTTGGTGATTTGCTAGTTCTTAGCACTAAAAATATGATAAGTCCTCCTCGTTAGTGATCAGAATAAGACCTAAGGAGTGAAGCACAACTTGCAGGAATGCTGAAATTAAAATCGCTTTTTTCTAGATGTTTTGATTGCTAAAACCTGTGTGATTTCACTGACGCTTAACTTTGCTCATTGGCATGGGTTTGATGGCTCAGCTTTGCTAGTGTCTGTGCCCAAGCTGAGTCGGCTTCCTGGTTTATCTACCGTGGACTTGTCCAGATCCGGAGGCTAGAAAGGGCAGAGGGAGAGGGACCAGCACTCATAAGGTTTGCACAGGTTCACTGTGGAAAGCCTTTCTGAATCCACTTCCCTCCGAAACGGCCGCAGGTCCTAGGCCTCAGCACCCTTAGGCAGGCGGTAGCTCTCTTTCTCACCAGGGGCTGCTGCATTGGAGCCGTCGAAGTGCCCTGGTGGTCACTTTGCAGTTTAACTTCCATGCTGCACAGTAACACCACTGAAGGGAAAATGTCTGTGTTTGAAGTAATCATAGGCTTTCTCCTCTAATACCAGCCTGCCCTGCCAACGTGCCAGCAGCACAAAGGGCCCCACTATTCACCCTCCATCACAGAGTAAGTGGCCTATCCCCCCGCCGCTTGGCTCCAAGCTCCCTGTCTGGACAGGACACAGCTGGGCTTTCATCTAAGGAGCGGAGAACTCCAGCTGATTACTTTGGTTTGGCCTTCACTGAAGACAACAGAGCAGGAGGTATTTTGCATTTTGTCTTGTGGTGAAAGTCCCAATGTGGGGTAACTCAAGAAGATTTTCCCCTCAAGCAAAGGCTAACTGGTGGGGAAGAATCACAGCTTTTTAAACACGACCATTAAGAAGGTCAGCCAGAATTTTATGCAGAAAGCGTGTGTTACTTGCATTATCAGAAAAATAAAACCGCATTAACTTAAAGTGTAAATAAGAGGAAATTATCTGAATATTTTAAGCAATTATCTTAAGGATAAATTGGGTTTTCTCCTCACTCTCTCACTGGCTGTCTCCTATACTCTAACAGCCCCAACTTTCACCTGTAAACTGGCAGTTCCCAAAATTTATATCCTCAGACCCATCTTTCATACAAGCCTCAAACTTACGTATACCTGACTGACTACTTGGCATATTACTTTATGTATATCACAATCTGTTCACATTTAACACCTCAAATACTGAAACTCTTTCTTCTTTCATGATCTTCTCCCAATTTTTACCTCCTTCTAGATTCTTTCCTTCTAGATTCTTGCTTTTACCTCCTTCTAGATTCCTTCCATGCAATCAATTATCATTCCCATTGTTCAGGTTATCCTATGTCTCCTCTTTTCCTTCTTCCTTTATCCTATCAATTTATCTTCTTATAACAGCTAAATTTTACTGAGCATAAATTCTGTGCCAGATATTATTCTAATTGCTTTATATGTACTATTACATTTACTCCTCACAACAACTCCAATAAATAAGTGTTATTATAACCCCCACTTTACAGATAAAGAAACTAAAGTACAGAGATGTTTTATAATTCTCTATATAATGTCATAACAATAGGCTAGTATGAGATCAATGATTCAGATCCACGCTGATTCACCCCAGAGCCTAGGGTGAATCTTAACCTCAATGCCATACTGCTTTCTGAAATTATGTATTTATATACATATATATGTGCACATCTTCATCCCGTAGATACTGCTTAAAGTTCTGATCATGATGTAGGTAGATAATTCATCCTTCAGCATTAAGTTTCTAAAGCACAAATGTTTTCTTGTCATTGTCCACTTAATTTCAAAGAATTCCTTGGGATGGTCCCCAGTGGATCATTTTCTGCATTGGTCATTTTCACAGGTGTATTGCCAAACTTGAGGCAATGTGTACTCAAATTGTACAAATTTGAGGAAATATGTGGTTTCGTTAGCTCCAGCGGAGGCTAATCCTCCTAATTCTCTGACAGAACCACCTCTCACACGAACACTGAATGGAGGCGATCCCGAGATGGATGGAGCAGTGGCAGCGCAGGTTGCTGCAGGTAAACAGAGTCACTCAGAGAAGTGCCAGGCTGGGCTAAGGAAAGCATGTGTCCATGGAACATGAGGGCATTTTTCCTTCTTCACATGATCAGGGCAGGATGCAGTTGTGCTCAAACCATGACTGAAAAAATTCTGCAGTAACTACAGATGCAAGTTTATTCTACTAAACCACCAGCAATTCCAGTCTGCAAAAGCATGTAAGAAACTCACAGATATTGGGAAAGACGGGTCTGGAGGACAAAGTTCAAACTATTGCCATGTCAACAACACCATTTTTCCATTTTCTGGTGTCATCTACCTTTCCTTCACCTCATGCTGTGCTCTAGCTCTAAAGGCTTTGTGCTCTGAGCACACTTTCCTCTTTCATGCCTCCTTATCTAAATATTCCACTCCTTCTACCTAGGATTCCCTTTCTTCTCTTGTCTTTTTGGAAAGTGTGTCTCTTTTTTCTAAATTAGGGTTAAGTTCAAAGATCATGATCATCTCTCATGCCACCCCTACCCTTTGCACTGAATAGATAAGCTGCTTTTCTTCATTATCCTGTATTCCTCTACTCGCCTAAAGCATATACTAGCATGGCGTGGAATATATAATATTGTCCTTAATAGTTCATTCTTCTGTCTCCCTCTCCAGGCTTATGAGCTCCTTAAAAGTAGGGTATCAGCCCTGCTCATCCACTATGTGACACATCGGAGGTGCTCTACAAATATTGAAATGATGGAAGAGATACTGTTTCTAAACTATTCAGATGGTCAGGTCACAAATATGGTTTTGAATTAGCTAAATTAGCTGGATAGTATGTTCTCTTTACTTTATCTTTTTTTAATTATTATTACGAAGGACAAAACATCAGAAAGCTTTATTTCAGCTAGTTGTTTCCTTTTTCTCAAATAACATGGAAATACCTATTATAAAAACTTTTAGCTGAGATGCTTTAATGGAATCTCAGGGTAAAGGAAAGGGGTTTCTCTGTGCCAGCAACTTAATGTTTCCTGTTTCAGCTGTGCTGCCAGAGATTGTAATTCAGGAACCAATCTCAAGCTGAGCAGAGGAAAAAATGAGATGCTTCATGAAAATGGCCAAATGTCATCACCAGCTATTTTGTGAGATGAGCTATGTTAGGAGCCATCCATATGTAAAATGGACTTTCACCAAATTCCATCCATCTGCAGGTCATGGAAGCTCACAACACGTATGTCTCCTGAGGGAGCCTTTTCGTTTTGTGCTTTTTCTGGCACTAAGAAATACAGACATTTGTGATTTACTACTGGGCACTTTCAGGAATGGAGTCAACTATTTCCTAAGAAACTCAAAGACTGAAATGAGAAATTCAGAAAATAAAAATATTTTCTGTGTTAGAAAACTATATACCAGAAAGCCTGAAAAGTGAGGGAAAGGGCACAGAAATTCTGGTTAGTAAGATGTTGTAGATTAGTGAGAACTTGAACATGTTTTTGGTTCCAGTATATTTTTTGGAATTTCTAAACGAAATTAGTTCCCTTTCTTGCCTTAGGAATTACAGTGTTGTGATCATGTGAGAAAAGATAGTTCTAAATATTAATAAATATTTTTAACTTCATTAAATACATCTTTGAAGATTTAGTATTTCGATGTTTGAGGTCATAGTACCGTAATATAGAGCAGGGATGCAGCATAGAAGAATTAAAATACTCCAAGTTAGAAATCTAAGAGTCCAACTTTATCATTTAACAATTCTGTACCCTTGAGCCAATCATTTAACCTGCAAAGTTTCAGGTACTTCAGCTGTAAAATAAATGGAAAAGGATATCTCTACCATTCTACACTCTGAATTCCTACCCAGCTCAAAAACAGAAACTTACTATTACTTCTCACCTCACAGGCAAGTCTTTGGGACTGCTGTGGTTTGGTTATTTGTCTGTCCTCACCCAAAGTTCAGGTTGAAATTTGATCCCCAATTTGTGGTGGTGTGGTTGGGCCTACTGGAAGGTGTTTGGGTCCTGGGGGCGGATTCTGCATAAAAGGCTTTGTGCTATTCTCCAGGTAATGAGTGTGCATTCTCCTTCTGGCTAGACAGAATTAGTTCTCCTGGGAATGGGTTATTTCCCTCGAGCATGGGTTGTTATAAAGAGAGGTCCCACCTCCTGTTTGGTCCCACTTCACACATGCCTGCTTCCCCTTTGACTTTCTATGCCATGTTTTGATGCAGCACAAAAGCCCTCACCAGAAGCCAAGCAGATGCTGGTGCCCTGCTTCTTACACAACCTGCAGAACTATGAGCCAATTAAGCCTCTTTTCTTTATAAACTGTCCAGCCTCAGGCATTCCTTGACAGCACCCCAAATGGGTTAAGACAGGGATCAGGCACCAACTATTCTCTTTACTTCTTCTCCTTCTCCTAGGAAGAAGGAATGACTTAACTGATTGAAGCAATTAGAGTCAAACATCTATTAGTCATGTTTTCTGTTTTTGGAAGAGATAATGCATCAATTGTCACAGTTTATGTGTGGTCTTTTTTTTTTTTTTTTTGAGACATAGGACTTTTAGCTTTGTTGTCAATTGCTCCAGAATCAAGAAGCGGGGTGGGACAGGGTGGGGGATGAGTCATTAACTGGTAATCTACAGTGATCTCAACAATAATATTTGGGATGTCAGTTCCAGATCAAGAGAGTAGAATGAGCAACAAACCTCCCATCAATCTCAGGGCTCCATGGAAATCCTAATGATTTTAAGATATTTAAAAGTAACAAAAAATGGCTTTCATTAACGAAGAAGATAATTGAAGAGAGTTAACATTTGAACAGAGATTCCAACACATTTTGGAAATACAGAAAGAGAATAAAAACCTATTGAAATATGAAATGGAGCAGAGCAAAGTGCAGATGCAAATCCACTAAGAGCAGACTGCAGTGGAGATAGAGGTTCAAGTCAGTATTCTCACTGGAGGCACCAACTGAAGTTGGCAAATGAGGCAGAAGGTAGACATGAGAAGTTGAGCAAACGGGAAGATTATCCAGAGGTCTTTGAACCAAATTGCTGCCCAATGCCTCTCATCCCTCTTTCCCTACACCAGCAAGTGGAATCTCCTTGATAAATAAAGCAGCTGAACTGCTTAAGCTTTTACTGGGGGTATAGAGGTTTAAAACCTCTTTGTTTTAGCAATTAGAGAAACTGCAACCTGTCAGCTGATATCCATGTCACTCATGTTGAAACAAAGCAGGTCATTTAACAAGCCCTTGCCTACATACAGAAAACTGTCAGTCGAATTTCAAAGCAGTGAAGGGGAGTTTTTGAGAAAAGACCTATTCACACAACAGTGGAGGAAATCTACACAAATTACCTAGAATAATGAGCCCCATTCTTTATTCTTAAAAGTGATTGGATAACAAATATATATATTACATATAATAAATATATATAATACATTATATAATACATATAATAAATATATATTACATATAATATATATTATATTATATAGTTATTACATATATATTATAATATAAAATTTATTATATATATTTATTGCATATATAAAAATAATATATATTATATATTTATTATATATAATAAATATATATAATATATATGAAAACCAAAAGCACAAAGTAAAAGACCAAAATAATAAAACAGAAGAACCAACTCTGCAGAAAACAGAAGATAACTTAATAATAATAGCATTTATATTGCATTTATTTGAAGTCAGGCATTATTCCAAGAACTTTATATATATTAAGTCATTTATTCCTGAGAACTATCTTACCAAATATGAATTTTTACCATCTCCATTTAACAAATAAGAAAACAAGCACAGGGTGCAGTGAGTTACTGCTGTGTGAAAGGGCTGTATACGGGAAGTGGTACCCAAATGCTGAAGGAGCTGAGAAACCAAAGAACCATGCAGACAAATTCAGTTTGTTGATAAAGAGTGTTTCATCGAGGGAACTTGCCGACAGAAATGGGGTCTTGAGCAGCAGCAAGACAGGTAGATCTCCACACTGTTACTCCCCAGACCCAAGGCTTATAGACCATAGGGAAAGGGTGTATGTGCTCCAGCAACACAAAGGCACCCTCCAGAAGAGGCAAGAATACTATATGCATCATAGCCCATAATTTCTGCCACAACATCAAGGCTGACAAGTTCTTACACTAAGGACAGTAAATAAAGCAGGAATCAAGAAGCATTCATGAGACTGGAGC
The DNA here is from genome assembly GCF_037993035.2 of Macaca fascicularis. Taxonomy (NCBI): domain Eukaryota; kingdom Metazoa; phylum Chordata; class Mammalia; order Primates; family Cercopithecidae; genus Macaca; species Macaca fascicularis. The sequence goes on along the minus strand of NC_088380.1, from coordinate 86,848,803 downwards.
TAATCAGAAATCAACATGGCAGATTAGCATGAAAATAGAGCCACTTTTGTTTCCACAGTTACCCAATTGCATGTAGCTAAGTGGTAGAACCCATGATTGTATCTGGGTCAGCTTGGCCCCAGAGTTTGCTCTCTAATTATCTGTCAATTTTAATTGGTATCCTAGTCATGATGTGATAAGTCATTACATTCATGTAATAAGAATAGAACGCAATGAAAAAGGAACAGTTCAGCTATAATAAAGAGACTTTAGATATTCAAAACATGACAGCTAAAAGTTCAATAGGGCCAGGTGCAGTGGCTCACACCTGTAATCCCAGCACTTTGGGAGGCTGAGGCAGGCAGATTACTTGAACTCAGGAGTTCAAGACCAGTCTGGACAACCTGGTGAAACCCTGTCTCTACCCAAAATACAAAAAATTAGCCAAGTGCAGTGGTGTGCACCTGTAGTCCCAGCTACTTGGGAGGCGGAGGCAGGAGAATCCCTTGAACCCAGGAGGCAGAGGCTGCAGTGAGCCGAGATAGTGCCTGGGCAACAGAGCAAGACCCTGTCTCAAAAAAAGAAAAGAAAAGAAAAAGAAAGATTCAATAGGAATTAGAGGGCTGGAAGATAAAAGTAAAGTAATCTCAAAGAAAATAGAGTAAAAAAAATAGAAAAGATGAGGTAAAACTAAGAGACATAAAAGACCAATCTAGGAGGTTTAAGATCTAACTAAAAAGATCTTCAGAAAAAATGTGTGTGTGTGTTTGTGTGTGTGTGTTTTAATAATTACCATTATGTGGTAGGATTTCAGAGCACCAAGCATTCTATATGCTTTTGAAGATAAAGCATGTCTCCTATCAATAAAAAAAGATTAGACTAGTCTTCAACATCTCAACAGCAAGGACTGGATATTAGAAGATAGTGTAGCAATTCCTTCAAGATTTTGAAGGAAAATAGTTTCCAACCTAGAATTCTGTGCACAGCCATAATATAAAATACATGAAAGAAAAGTTAATATACTTAGAAACATGAAACATTAATATTATAAATAAATTTTCAATGCTACAAAAGAAATAGCACTTGAACATAAATTTAATTTTCTCAGCAAGGCAATTTTACTTCTACAGAAGGGTATGACTCGTGGATGGAGCAATGGCGAGAGCACACCTGAACAAGGGAGGGGAAGAGGTTTTTATTCCTGATGCAGGTAGCCCCTACTGCTGTGTCATTCCTCTATTGGCTAGGATTGGACCGCACAGTCTAAACTAATTCTGATTAGCTATTTTAAAGAGAGAGGGGGTAGGAGTTGGAGTGGCAAGTGAGTGTTTTGGCAGCAAAGGCAGTTACAAAACAGGTGATTCAGGATGATTCAGGTCAGAGCAGGTGACCGGGGTGACTCAGGACGGAGGAGGTGACCAGGGGAACAGATGTGAACTACTAATTAGAACTGGTGGAAAAGGTTGTTTACCGAAACTAGGGACGAGGAGAACAAGGAAGTTAAACTTTAAAATGGAGAACAAAGAACTGAACATACTGACATACTGATTCTTTGAAGAGAAATTTAGAACTCATTGTATTTGACATTAAGATCTAAGACTATTAACCTACAATGTTTAAGACTGTACTCAAACATACATGAGATTGATGATTAAGGAAAGGACGTAGAATCCAGGAAACAGGTTTCAACCTAGGAGAATGAAAAAGAGGAGACCAAGAATGGAAGGTCTGTTACTGATCTTCAGAGCCCTGGTCCAGATTGTAACAAGGGAATAATGATCCCAGAGGTGGAAAAGGTAGAAAAAGCTTTTTTTGTTGTTTTGTTTGGTTTGGTTTTTGAGACGCAGTCTTGCTCTGTTACCCAGGCTGGAGTGCAGTGGCACGATCTCGGCTCACTGCAAGTTCTGCCTCCTGGGTTCACACCATTCTCCTGCCTCAGCCTCCCCAGTAGCTGGAACTACAGGCACCCACCACCATGCCCGGCTTTTTGTTTGTTTGTATTTTTAGTAGAGACGGGGTTTCACCACGTTAACCAGGATGGTCTCGATCTCCTGACCTCGTGATCCACCCACCTCAGCCTCCCAGAGTGCTGGGATTACAGGCATGAGCCACTGCGCCTGGCCAGGTGGGGGAAGCTTTATCCATCATGGTTGAAAGACTGAATACACTTGATGTGAAAAGTTGAAGGAACCCAGGGCAAACCAATACTCTTATTCCAAAAATCAATCCTTAAATATGACACGATTATTTAGTGATTGAGAATCTAGTTGATCTTGATCCCAAGAACAGTCTCTTTCAAGTAGCTCAATCGATAGTCATGATTTGAACAGGCTGAAAAGAAAGTGTAATTCTTAGGCTGTGTACTAAAAACTACCAATACTGTCATAATGTGTAGGCCATTTCTTGACTTCTAAATTTTATAGTCAACTTATGGACAAAGTACAGAGGCCTTAATTCTAATTACACAACATATTACATAATATAAAGAGCAGCAACTTTCATGGTATTCAAGATACAGTCAGCAGAAAGTGGGAGAGAGAAAGTGGTAAGAAAAACTGAAAGTGCAATGTACTAAAATGCTCCCTTTTTTAGAATGGAGTTCCAGATACAGTTGAACCAAAAAAATTAGAAATATATAGAATTCAAAGTTACAAATATAATCCATCCTCAAAAAAATTAAAGTTCTAATATAAGTAATAAACATTGGAAGGAAAAGAAGATGCTGGCAGTGAGCTGAATTTTCCCTGTTCTTTGTAGCAGGCAGCCAATGGATCATGTGTGAACATTTTAAGTTAAGAAATAGATTTAAAAATCTCTACTTTAGAGTTTAAATGTAACCAGCTGAATAACTAAAAACAAATTTAAAGTAAGTTGCTTTTGGGAAGCAGGGCTGAGTTGAGGGAGGGAGTAATAGATTTGCTTCTCAATATTGTCTCTATATTATTTGATTTTTTAGCATTTGCTGATATTATTTGATTTTTAAATGTTACTTATATCCTTAAGTAACAACTCATCTCTATTTTATAGGACAGGACTAATGGGAAGATTGGATGGGATAAGGAATCTCCTAAAGTATCACACACCTATAGCAACATGCAAACAAAGGATACCAATAAAGTAATACTAACAAGAAAGATATTAGAAAATGTGAGGTGCTATACAAATGCCAGTTATTACAGATAAGTACCACAGAATTTGAAGTGCACCTATGTTGAGCCCTAGCTATGTCACTTGCTATAAAATCAATGTATCCTCACTGTGTCTTCAGTGAAATGTAAAATGGAGTCTGCATAGGGGTTAGGAACACAGACTCTAGAGTCTGACTGCCTGAGTTTAAATACCAAATCTACTATTTACTACTGTGTGACCTTAGGTAAATTACTGACTCCTTCTATGTCTCAATTTTCTCATTAGTAAAATGGGAGCAGTGTGAAGATTAAATGAGTTAATGTGTATAAAGCCCGTAGAACAGTGCCTCTCTCAAAGTAACCCTATATACATGTTTACTGTTTCGACTGCATAATAGTATTAAAATATTTTTTCAATCTTTCATATTATTTAATTTCTTTTTTATACATATAGGTGTCAGGAAATCCTAATGCATGATAATTGTGCAAGCTGCTTAGGTCACTGGCAAACCATGACGTGTGTAAGCTTAAAGCATAATTAATTAAAGAAAAACACTGAGATTTAGAAGAAATTCTGACCCAGACACACACACAAGCTCATGTTTACACAGGTTAGCCAGGAACTGAACATTTATTAAACACCTTCCCATGTTGGGACACTGTTCAAGACTGTTAAGGCTACAAATATGTGGAAGACCTGGCCATCAAGGAGCTTACAGCTACTCATGGATCTGCATGTGGGGAAGAAAGAAGCAAGCTACTTCTAGAACCATTCGGCGGCTTAGCAGCTTGCTGCAGAGAAGCTGAAGGGTAGAGCTGAGCCCTAGCTCCTGCTCTGTGAGGTTAATGATGATCCCTCAGGAGCATAGAGGGGAGAACCTCCTCCTCCACTCTCCACCCGCCCCAAACACACAGTCTTTCCCACACAACACAGGCCACCTCCTTAGGCTCAGCAGAAGAGGGAACTGCTTCTTAGATAGGGGTAGCTGTTAAGGTCTCAGGAGAGGAAGGATATCTGCTTTGTGCGTGTAGAAGTGCCACAGCAAAGCTCTGTGAAGGGCATCCCTGTGAAGAAGGTGGAGACTTCTTATGCTGACGCTATGGTGTCCAGTTCAAAACGCTCTGCCTGCTCACCTTAAACCCCTAACACACACACACAGCCATTTCAAAGCATCATGCAGAGACTAGGGGTGGCGGGGGGAAGTCTGTCTGGCTATATCAACTGCCTGGCTTTCCTGGGCCCAAGTCACTTCCTTTTCTTATCTATGGGAAGAAAAGAATCATCTATTGAGAGAATCAATGTAAGGAGACAATTGCCCTAGTATTGGTCAGGGTTCTCAAAAATAGACCACAGAATCCATTCTAACTGGTGTAAGCTGTAAGGAATGTATTAGAGCACATTGAGTTGTTTACAGAATCACAAGACCAGAAGGCACAGTCTGCAATGAGCTTCCAGAAGCAACACCCGGCTCCTAGCCTCACTAGATGACCACCCTGGAAAAGGACCAGCTTTACCCAAGTCTTCTCTGCCACAGTGAGGAAGCCGCCCCCACCCCACGAATCACAGGCGCTCTCCCAACCCAAATAAAAAAGCCACTGGTACCATCACCAACCTCTGTCATCCTGCCCCAACCAAAAAGATACCACTTGCCTGCCGGCTTTGTCACATAACTCATTTCTGCATTCAGGACTCACATAGGTCTGCCTGCAATTTTTAGGGCCTGCCGAGGACCGAGCGGTGTGAAAAAATTGACTCAATCATTTTCCAACATTATTAACACCAATTTCTAATTTGTAAATAATAGTGTTAGAAGTGCTAAATTTACATTGAGTCCTAGTGAATAAATTACATCCTGAGAACACCAATAATAAGAAGGAAATTACACTGACACCTTCAAGAAGTAGGAACACTCCTAAGTGGCAACTGGGAGATGGAAGCAGCGGTGAAGAGCAAACCGTGGATGTACCATGTGGATAATGAGATGTGTTGGTCGTGAGCTTAGGGGCAGCAAAGTGACTCTCCTGTGTTCTGGGTATGTGTGTTCTGGGAGGAAGGCTCTGTGTGTGGTGAGGCAACTGGGTCACATCCCGAGAGTGGTGGTTTCTGTGCAAAGCAGATGGGAGCTGGAGGAGGTGGGAGAAATGAGCTGTGTGAGTGAAACAGCTGTTTGAATGAAACATCCAACAGAGGATGACTCTGCCTTCTGGTTACCAAGGATGGGGCTCCTGCTGTTCCATTCACGGTAAGAGACCAGATACTTGGGTAGGCAGCATAGAGAGACTCAGATAGGTTAGGGCAGAGCCTACATGGAATCAAATACCAGTAGTACCTTACATTCGCCCAGCAAATTATGATCTACAAAGTACTTGCAGATTCTTGATCTGATTTATGCCACACATTGGCCTATGCTCTTGGCAGGGCATGTGTATTATCATCACTCTATGGGGAAGGAGATCTATACATGATCATATGACCGGTAGAAGAGCTAAGACAAACACTTTGCCCTTTGGACTCCTACTGTGGTGTTCTTTGCTCCATGTCACACTGCCTTTCCTGGGAGATTTGTCAGGGCAGGTCTCAGTGAGCACTTTGTTGAGATTCTGCTCTCAGGAACAGAGAATTTAATTAGTTAAAGTTGACTTCCATCACCTGAACCCAAGTCATGCACCAAACAAGCCATAAAGGCTAAGAGGAGGTGATAGTTAATGGGAAGAAATGATGAGGAGGAATGCGTTGTTTCCATGGGCACATTAAACGGTAGCCTGTGGACTCCCCAGATAATTGATTACCCTCAGAAAACATTATTTACTTTGGTTTAGGATTGGACGAGGGTCCGTTTGACCATTATTATATTTCCTGGTAAATAAACAACGAAAAGAAAGACAGTTTCTTTAGATATAATGAGTTCTTTAAAAATATAAAAGACTGTATTCAAATAATTATTGTTATTTGTTATTAACAATACCCTAAAATTAAACATTATCCCAAACTGAGTAGGCTGTATATTGAATTGTTCACGAGTCAAATAAGAAATGAATACTCTATTGAAATCAAAGCAAAATTAATTTATCCCCAGTAAGAAAATTCTCCTTCTTACCACCCCCAGAGTTTCCACACAGATTAGATAATGGCCTATTTTATTTTAACAAAGCTTTTGGCAAAATGTTGACAAGCCACAAATGCGGCCTCTGAGCTCAGGGACCAAAAAGACGAATACTGTTCCTTTGAGAAACACATAGTTTGTCCAACAATCAGAAAAAAATAGAAAACCATACTTGAATACAACCTGGAGTCACAAGTTAGTGAATTCAACTGTCTCAATTATAGGGTGAAACTTTTCATAAGTCAGGTGCCGTCAAGTCACAAAGCTCTGTGTCCATGTCCTACAATCCCCCAAACCTGTGAATGTTACTTTACATGGCAAAATAACTGAGTTTGTGATTAAATTAAGGATTTGGGATGAAGTTATTCTGGATTAGCCAGGTGGGACAAATGCAATCACAGGGGTCTGTGTAAGACAGAGGAAGAAGTGTCAGAGTCAGAGAAGAGACAAGACAACAGAAACAGAGCTCTTAAATTAATTTCCAAAGATATATCTATATCTTTGGAAAGTATCTATCTATCTATCTATCTATCTATCTATCTATCTATCTATCTATCTATCGAGAGATGGAGTCTCGCTCTGTCACCCAAGCTGGAGTGCATTGGCACAATGTCTGCTCACTGCAACCTCCACCTCCCCGGTTCAAGTGATTCTCCTGCCTCAGCCTCCTGGGTAACTGGGACTACAGGTGTGCGCCACCATGTCCAGCTAATTTTTGTATGTTTAGTAGAGACGGGGTTTCACCATGTTGGCTAGGATGGTCTTGATCGTTGACCTCATGATCTGCCCGCCTCAGCCTCCCAAAGTGTTGGGATTACAGGTGTGAGCCACGGTACCTGGCCCCAAAGATATAATTTAAATGTAAGTCATAAATAAGGAAGACCTTTTAAGATCCTTTAGAATGGAAAAAATATTAATAGTGAAACTGTGGTAACATATAAGACACAAAAGTCTCATATTTCTAATATTTCAAAAAATGATTTTATAAATAAAAAAGAGTGATATGAACAAGCCAACAGATAACAGAGGTAAAATGAGCAATTTATGTACCAAGGCATACAAATGAGCAATGCATATATTGTGAGAAGTCTTCTTTTATATCTCAGATCAGCAAGTACTATGTGCTGAATGTTTGTGCTTCCCCAGCAGTCATATGTTAAAGTGTTAACACCAAAGGTGATTGACAGTAGTTGAAGGTGGGGCTTTGGGAGGAAATTCGGGTTGTATTAAGTCATGGGAGTGGAGCCTCCATAATGAGTTAGTGCCCTTATGAGGAGATGAAGGGACCAGAGCTTTTATTCTTCACCAGGTGGTACTACAAGGAGAAGATGGCTGTCTACAAACTGTCCTCATCAGACACTAGATCTGCTGGTATCTTAATCTTGGACTTGACAGCCTCCAGAACTGTGAGAAATAAATGTTTGTTGTTTCAGCCATCCAATACATGGTATTCTGTTGTAGCAGCCTGAACTAAGATAGCGAAATTAAAAAGACTGATGATAGTCTTTACAGTGGCCTAAAAGGCCTGCATGATCTGCCTCTTCTATCTCACTCTGCCCCTCTTACCTAATCTCCTTCTTCTGCTTCCATCTCGCTTGTTATTCCAATCAGAAAAGTGTCCTCTCACACATTATAGATCATGTACATATATTTATGCACATATACACATAAAAATTTAGTTGAGCAATGCTGCTTACAGAAGTTTAGCTTTTATAAATTTTTATACAAATGAAAAAAGTTATGCATACAAAAATAAAAATGTTTCCAAGTAGAGATTTGGTTAAATTAATTATTATACATTTATAAAACTAAATACTATGCAACAATGGATCTCAGTGTATATGTAAAATATTTCTCACATGCATTGACACGGAAGGATTTCTGAAGTGTATCTGTTAATACAATTAATAACATACATTTATTACATATTTATTAATTTATTATATATTTATTAATTATAGTTTATATTATTTATAAAATAAATATATCCCGTACATATCCCTTCCCAAACATCTGAAAATGACTGGAAGAGGAATGAGTATTATTTTTCATTTACCTGATTATTAATACATATTACCCCAGAAGAAATACTTCTTCAAATCATTTAAGAAATCTTTTTTCTTTAAACCAGAAAGAAAATACCTTTTCTCTCTGTATTTTCTCTATATACCAGCTTCTTAGGACCATTCTAGCAACAGCTGGCTTTGTGAAATCATTGGAAAATCTCATTCTTTTTGGTCTATATTTTGCTATTCTGAGTAAACATCATCTGGTATGTAGATGACACTCAAAGCCCCCTGAATATTTTCATTATGCTATGTATTATATAGAAAAGACTTAAGCATTCTTATAATTTTTATAAGCATATAATCCCCCTTCCTCATGATAAAATATAGACCTTATAAAAGCAAAACTTTCTAAAAATATTTTAGATGTATAAGCTTGGTGAGACTATATCTGGAAACTACAGATTTCTGCTACAATCCTAATTGTGGCCAAACGAATTTATAGCAAATTTTATTGAGGAAAATGCATGGATAACTTTTTTACCTTACAACAACTGAAAAGAGCATGATCTCTGTAGACATAATTTCTTCTAGTTTTTACATTTAATTATTCTTACTCTCTCTAAAGTGGTTTCTAACCGCTAGAATTACCAGACAAAATTATTTTGAATAACCATATTCTCTATTTTTATATTTAACAGAATTATTTCACATTATCATTTCCAATGTTATTTTTAACTTAGCACTTTTTTTTTTTAATCTACAGATCCATACATAAAATACTGTGGACATTTTCTGTCTGGACAACATCCTGTCTTGTAATACATGTTCAGGATGGTCTCAATGCCCTAACAGTAACAGCACTGAATTAGGTCACGTTGAAGCAGATTAAATTTGAATTAGAGGCACTTCTGGTATTAACATAAATGTGTTAATATTTCCCTCTTCTACTTTTGAAATCAAACAAATAAAAAAATAAGAAAACAAAAAGAACCTACATACTCCACTTTTGGCAAAACTAAGAAGCAGGTTTACTGCAATCTTCAAAATAAGTTCAACAGCTGCCAAAAGCAACAAGACCAGACAAGAGCCACATATAAAACATGAGGAGAAGAAGCGAAGAGATTCACGAGAGGATCCCAGGGCAGCAGATTTCAGAAAATTGCACTTCCTGCAGGTAAGAGGTTATCTGAGAAGTGCAGGTGCTATATTCATGCTGACAGCAATGGGTGTAGATCCTGTGTGATCGGGGCTGGCAACAAGAGCCTTCATGGACCCAGTGTATCTCAGAGAAGCAAAAGTGCAGGGCTATGTAAGAACCACACAGATGAGCCATATTGGAAAAAAGAAGTCTGTCTCTAAGAAAGAAAAAAAGGAATTAAGAGTCTGAAAGGGTACAGTTGTGTTTTTTCTCTTAATGAAACTTCCTGAAAAAAAGTTGCTCAGAAAAATTCAAATTGTTCATTAATGAAAGGAATTAGCATAGCACTGACACCTAGATTATATAAGAGAAGATGTAAGAAATAGCAATAAACCTTCCAAACACAAAGAACACAAGCCAGAAAAAACGTTGCCACAGAGCAAATAAAAATTGTACCCAAATATTTATTGTGAATTTTAAAATTTAAAAAGTCAGTTGTCTTTATGAAGGAACATTATAAAGCAGAAGTACAAAGAAGGAAAAAAATGGAAGGAGCACAGAGAGAAAAGAATGTGAAAAGCAAATAGGAAACTTAGAGAATAGTAATGAGAAAACTGGAGGGAAAAGATGTAGCATAAAAACAAGTAAAAAAGATTCAACATAGTCTTTGAAGCTCTCAAGGAGGGAAATAACCTAGTAAAACAGAACAAATTGCTAATGGTATAATTGAAGAAAACTTTCCTAATGTAAAAGATGACCTCTTTTATTTCACTGAGCAGTGGTTTGTAGTTCTCCTTGAAGAGGTCCTTTACATCCCTTGTAAGTTGGATTCCTAGGTATTTTATTCTCTTTGAAGCAATTGTGAATGGAAGTTCATTCCTGATTTGGCTCTCTGTTTGTCTGTTACTGGTGTATAAGAATGCTTGTGATTTTTGCACATTAATTTTGTATCCTGAGACTTTGCTGAAGTTACTTATCAGCTTAAGGAGATTTTGGGCTGAGACAATGGGGTTTTCTAAATATACAATCATGTCATCTGCAAAGAGGGACAATTTGACTTCTTCTTTTCCTAACTGAATACCCTTGATTTCTTTCTCTTGCCTAATTGCCCTAGCCAGAACTTCCAGCACTATGTTGAATAGGAGTGGTGAGAGAGGGGATCCCTGGCTTGTGCCAGTTTTCAAAGGGAATGCTTCCAGTTTTTGCCCATTCAGTATGATATTGGCTGTGGGTTTGTCATAAATAGCTCTTATTATTTTGAGGTACGTTCCATCAATACCGAATTTATTGAGCGTTTTTAGCATGAAGGGCTGTTGAATTTTGTCAAAAGCCTTTTCTGCATCTATTGAGATAATCATGTGGTTCTTGTCTTTGGTTCTGTTTATATGCTGGATTATGTTTATTGATTTGCGAATGTTGAACCAGCCTTGCATCCCAGGGATGAAGCCCACTTGATCATGGTGGATAAGCTTTTTGATGTGTTGCTGAATCCGGTTTGCCAGTATTTTATTGAGGATTTTTGCATCGATGTTCATCAGGGATATTGGTCTAAAATTCTCTTTTTTTGTTGTGTCTCTGCCAGGCTTTGGTATCAGGATGATGTTGGCCTCATAAAATGAGTTAGGGAGGATTCCCTCTTTTTCTATTCATTGGAATAGTTTCAGAAGGAATGGTACCAACTCCTCCTTGTACCTCTGGTAGAATTCGGCTGTGAATGCATCTGGTCCTGGACTTTTTTTGGTTGGTAGGCTATTAATTATTGCCTCAATTTCAGAGCCTGCTATTGGTCTATTCAGGGATTCAACTTCTTCCTGGTTTAGTCTTGGAAGAGTGTAAGTGTCCAGGAAATTATCCATTTCTTCTAGATTTTCCAGTTTATTTGCGTAGAGGTGTTTATAGTATTCTCTGATGGTAGTTTGTATTTCTGTGGGGTCGGTGGTGATATCCCCTTTATCATTTTTAATTGCGTCGATTTGATTCTTCTCTCTTTTCTTCTTTATTAGTCTTGCTAGTGGTCTGTCAATTTTGTTGATCTTTTCAAAAAACCAACTCCTGGATTCATTGATTTTTTGGAGGGTTTTTTGTGTCTCTATCTCCTTCAGTTCTGCTCTGATCTTAGTTATTTCTTGCCTTCTGCTAGCTTTCGAATGTGTTTGCTCTTGCTTCTCTAGTTCTTTTAATTGCGATGTTAGAGTGTCAATTTTAGATCTTTCAACCATTATGGAAAACAGTATGGCGATTCCTCAAGGATCTAGAACTAGATGTACCATATGACCCAGCCATCCCATTACTGGGTATATACCCAAAGGATTATAAATCATGCTGCTATAAAGACACATGCACACATATGTTTATTGTGGCACTATTCACAATAGCAAAGACTTGGAATCAACCCAAATGTCAATCAGTGACAGATTGGATTAAGAAAATGTGGCACATATACACCATGGAATACTATGCAGCCATAAAAAAGGATGAGTTTGTGTCCTTTGTAGGGACATGGATGCAGCTGGAAACCATCATTCTTAGCAAACTATCACAAGAACAGATAACCAAACATCGCATGTTCTCACTCATAGGTGGGAACTGAATAATGAGATCACTTGGACTCAGGAAGGGGAACATCACACACCGGGGCCTATCATGGGGAGGGGGGAGGGGGGAGGGATTGCATTGGGAGTTATACCTGATGTAAAGGACGAGTTGATGGGTGCTGACGAGTTGATGGGTGCAGCACACCAACATGGCACAAGTATACATATGTAACAAACCTGCACGTTATGCACATGTACCCTAGAACTTAAAGTAAAAAAAAAAAAAAGATAACCAACAATCACATACTGAAAGAGTACACTCTGTGTCCAGGAATAATAACCCAGAACAGTTAACACCAAGACACATCCAGTAAATATATTGAACATAAAGATAAAGAAACAATTGCAAACATAATAATCAGATAAATAACAACAGGAAAAATTGTTTAGGTGTTCCTCAGACTTCTCCATACCTTCATCCAATGCCAAAATTATTAAAGTAAAACCTGTAATATTCTCAAGGAAAGAAATGTGAGCTAAAGATTTTATATACAGCCAAACTATTCTTCAAGTATAAAGGGTACAAACAAAAAGTTTTGAACATTCTGAAATCCAGAAAATATTGTTCCTCAAAGTCCTTATTGATAAAATTGATAAAGAAGACAGACTCCAGCCAACCAAAATCCAGGAATTACAACAAAAGAGTTCATGGTGGTCACAGAATATATATAGATGCAATTCAAAATTAGAAACAAATGTGGAGCTAATGTAACCAAATAGAATATAAATTTTGTAAGTACTGAAAATATAGAAATGATACAGCTAAAAACAATTGAAAGAGAAAGGGGAAGAGGGAACTAGAGTAAATTTCCCCTTTACCTCTTTTAAAGCTGAAGGAGAGCATTTAAATCAAACAAACCAAGTAATCAACATTATAAGTCTATGTAACAGAAAAATTAAATGCTAAGAAGGATAATATTATTAATCAAAGTGGTGGTAGATGACTTTATAGACAAAACGCCAAAGGCATAATCCATGAAAGTAATGATTGATAAGCTAGACTTCACTAAAATAAAAGAATTTCTGCTCTGTCAAAAATATTGACAAAAGAATGAGAAGACAAAGCATAGACTGAGAGAAAATATTTTCAAAAGATATATCTAATAAAGGGCTGTTATCCAAACATTCAAAAATTACTAAAAATCAGCAATAAGAAAGCACACAACCTGAATGAAAAATGGATAAAAGACATGAACAGACACCTCATCAAAGAGGCTATACAGATGCAAAGTAAGCATATTAAAATATATCCAACATCATATGTCATTAGAGAAGTGCAAATTAAAACAACAGTGAGATACCACTACACATCTATTAGAATGGTCAAAATCCAAACCACTGACAGCATCAAATGGTGGCAAGGATTTGGAGCTCTCATTCATTTCTTGTGGGAATACAAAATGGTACAGCCACTTTGGAAGACAGTTTGGCAGCTTTTTCAAAACTAAACATACTGTTATCATACAATCTACAAGCAGTCATACTCCTTGGTATTACCCAAAAGAGGTGAAAATTTATGTCCACACAAAACCCTTCACATAGATGTTTATAGCAGCTTTATTCATAATGAAAAAAACTTAGAGGCAACCAAGAAGTCCTTCAGTAGGTGAATGGATAAATAATCTATGGTACATCTAGACAATGTAGTGTTATTCAGTGATAAAAAGAAATGAGCTATCAAGCCATAAAAAAACAGGGAGGAAACTTGAATGCGTATTACTAAGTGAAAGAACTCAATTTGAAAAGTTTACATACTGTATGATTCCAACTATGTGGCATTCTGGAGCAAGTAAAACTATGGAAAGAGTAAAAAGATTTTTTCTTTCCAGGGGCTATGAAGTGGGAGGGATAAATAGAGCACAAAGGATTTTTAAGGCAGTGAAATTATTCTATATAATACTATAATGGTAAAGATGCATCATTATACATTTTTCTAAACCCATGAAATATACAATATCAATAGTGAGCTCTAATGTAAACTGCAGAATTTGGGTGATGATAATGTGTCAATATAGTTTCATCACTTATAACAAATGTACCACTGTGGTATGTGATATCAAAAGTTTGGGAGGTTATGAGTATGGGGGAAAAAGACAGGATATATGTGTACTCTCTATATTTTCTACTCAGTCTTGCTGTGAATCCAAAACTGCTTTACAAAATAAAGTTTATTGATTTAAACAATAAAAACTTAGGTGGTAGAGGAATGGAAGGGAGAGGAAAGAGAAGAAAATGCCAACTCTGCATTGCTTATAGAAGAAGCTAACATATACTGTCTAAAGAGTTAAAAAAAAAAAGTACTACATATAAAAGTAAGTACATATAAGAATGTTACTTAAAAAAGTAAATCCCTGATTAAAAATATGTAACTTCCTAAATTTTATAGTTACTGCATAAGTAAAACAAAGCAAAACTATGAGACCTCATCATAAAAGAGATTTGATTTTTTTTAACTCTAAAAACACAATGCAGACTCCAAGAATGGTAAAGTAAAAACCTCCCAAAATTCCTTTCTCTGAAAAGATAAAAAAGAACACTAGGACAATCAATGTTTTAGAGCTCTTAAAATTAATCAAAGACTTGCAACCAACAAGAAAAATGTCTGAATCTAAGTAAGAACAATGGGTTTTATGGCTTTTTAACTTCCCTATTATCATCATCCTCTCCCAGCTGTATGGGAGCTTTGATAACCAACAGCCTCGCAACCATGTTAGCTATAAAAACTTGCAGCCTAGAAGACGCTGGAGGCAGCAGAATGGTTTTGGAACTCCCACCAAAAACATCACCACAGAAAAACTGTCACTCTTTGACCTATCTGGCAAGTTTCTGAAAATCTCTGTTCTCAAGGCTTGTCTTTATTTGACCTCACTTAGAGCTCACATTTTGTTAACATCTGCCCACAGGGAATCTGTTGAAAACAACCAGTAGTTATTGTTTAACATGGTGGCTGCCTGAGACAGCATTACTAGTTGGAGCTAACAAGAGGCTGACCAAAAACTTCCATGGAAAAAAGGGAATAAAATGACTTTGGGGGCCTTAAAAACTCTGACATATTCCTGGTAATCTAGTAGGTTATGTACATGTATAAGGTTGTATGAATGCCCAAGGAAGATGAAAAGTCTCTCTTCTGTCACTTCTGAATTACCTTGATGCTCTGTACAAGCAGGAAGTAAAGGCTAATGGAGAGCTATAAACTGCTTGCCAAACAATGAAAACATACTTTAACATACACACAGAGCCTCTTAGCAAAGGATAGGAGATGTGTGGTTTAAGGAAATTTGAGAAATGCTCTGTCCAATTATTAACTGACCACTGAGCTAATCTAGCACAAACTTTACTGGCTAAACATGACAAAGAATACAGACTTTATAGAATTAACCTACGAAAGTCACTAAACCAACAAACTGTAAAAACAATATATGCTGGAGAAGGGGGGGGAATCTGATTTCCAGATTTGCCACATTTTATGATTTAAAATGTTCAGTTTTCAGCAAAAAACCATGATATATGCAAAGAAAAAGGAAAGTATGGATCATACACAGAAAGAAAAAAAGTCATCAATAGAAATTGTCACTAAGAAAGCCAAGACATTTGACTTACTAAGCAAGATGTTAAATTAGCTATTATAAATGTTTAAAGAACTAAAGGTAACCGTGCATAAAGAATTAAAAGACAATCTGAGAATAATGTCTCACCAAATAATAAATATCAATAAAGAGATAGAATATATATATACACACACATATATACACACATATATATATATATATATTTTTTTTCTTTTTTTTAAACAACAACAACAAAAAATAACTCTCCTGGCACTGAAAAGTACAATAACTGAAAGAAAAAATGTACTAAAAGCACTCAATAGTAGATTTTAACCAGCAGAAGAAAGAACCAGCAAACTTGAAAGTAGGTTACTTTTTATTTATGGAACAGAAAGAAAAAGAATGAAGAAAACTTAACAGAGCCTCAGAGACCTAAGGAACACCATCGATAGGAGTCCAACATGCACACAATGAGAGTCCAGAAAGAGTCCAGATAGATGGGGGCAGAAGGAATATTTGAACAAAAAATGGTCAAAAAGCTCTCAAATTTGATGAAAAAGTTACACATCCAAGAAACTCAATAAACTCCAAATATGATAAACTCAGTGTGATACTCACCTAGACAAACAGTTGAAAGACAAAGAGAGAATCTTGAAATCAACAAAAGAAAAGTAACTCATCATATACAAGGGTTCCTCAATAAGATTAACAACTGACATCTCATCCAGAACCATAGAAGCCAGAAAACAGTGGGATGATATAGTCATAGTGCTTAAAACACAATACAACATGAAATAATATAAAGAAATCAAGACCAAACCAACCTACTATATCGTTAAAAATAATAGGCCTGAAAAAGCCTGTTTTTAAAAGCATATTTTCACATTGTACCACATAGCAAAACTCAACTCCATAATATTTAAAACAAACATACATTTTTTAAAAAAAGACTCAAAAACATTGAAAATAAAAGATTTGGTAGTAATATGCCAGGCAAGTGGCAACAAAAATAAAGTAGTGGTCAATTTGAAATTCAAGTCCAAAAATATTAAATGAACCAAAGAAGGACTTTTTATAACAGAAAAATCAATTTATATTTAATGAAGATAAAAACTAATAATAGTATCTATGGCTCAATAACTAAGCAGCAACATTTAAAAAGCATAAATAAAAGAGATTTGTGGATCAGTAGAAACATACAAACAATAGGAAATCTTATTTATTTCTTTCAATTTGTGACATCTCTACAGACAAAAAATAAAGATATGAAAGACCAAAATAATATGAGAAATAAGACACCTTTGAGTGATACCTACCAAGCTCTGTCCACTAAAAAGAAAGATTAGGCCTTCTTTTTTAGAACATTCATAAAATATTGGGCCATAATGAAACTACAGTAAATTCTAAAAGGTGGAGTAGTACCTAGAGCACACTTTACTTACAATGCAATTAAACTAGAAAGGAGTAACAGAAGTTGAATTCATGTCTCGCATTAACACCAGGATAAATGCAAAATAAATGAAATACTTGATGTCAAACATGAAAGTGTAAAAGAACTACTATAGAAGAATTCATTTAAACCTTGTAATAAGGGAGAATTTTAAATTATGACTAACAATATAGATGCCACAAAACATAAGTAATACATAATATATTCAAACACATAAAATAAAATAACATTATGAAAAAAATCTTTATGTCAAAAAGATATAAGCAAATTCTAATGACAATGATAATCTCAGAGAATACCACCATTGTGTTGCAAACAACAGCTTCTCTAATATATAAGGAGTTTTTAGAAGTTAATTAAAAAAATTGATGACTTAGTAGAAAAGTAAGGAAAAACTATCAACAGATCACTCTTAAAATAATAATATAAATAGGCCTTAAACATGCAAAATTCCCTGACGAATGAAACAATAATATAAAAATTTAGAATAAGTTAGGAGAAAATTGGATGGACTAAAATTTGCAGTTTAATCCAATTACAAAGAATAATAGCAGGTTTATTTGTAACAAATTAATACAGTCCTTGATGCATAGTAGATTTTCTTTTTTTTTTTTTTCCTCTTTTTTTTTTTTTTAATTATACTTTAAGTTCTGGATTACATGTGCAGAACGTACATGTTTATTACATAGGCATAGAAATGGCATGGTGATTTGCTGCACACATCAACCTGTCACCTACATCAGGTATTTCTCCTAATGTTATCCCTCCCTTCCCCCTCCATCCCCTGCATGCCCCAGTGTGTGATGTTCCCCTCCCTGTGTCCATGTGTTCTTATTGTTCAACTCTCACTTAAGAGTGAGAACATGTGGTGTTTTGTTTTCTGATCATGTGATAGTTTGCTAAGAATGATAGTTTCCAGCTTCATCCATGTCCCTGCAAAGGATGTGAACTCATCCTTTTTTATGGCTGCACAGTATTTCATGGTGTATATGTGCCACATTTTCTTAATCCAGTCTATCACTGACGGACATTTGGGTTGGTTCCAAGTCTTTGCTATTGTGAATAGTGCCGCAATAAACATACGTGGATGCACAGTAGATTTTCAATAAATACTTGAATAAATAACAGAAGTCCTTGTTATCCTCTTTGTTGATAATCTTTAGAAACCTGTGCCTTTCTCTATCAGTTAGCTCTTGTGTAACAAACCAATCCAAAATTTAGCAGCACAAGCAATACAGATGTATTATTGTTATTAGACAAACCATAACCAGCCTATGGTTTATAGACATATTATAGACAAACCATAACCAGCCTATGGTTTATAGACATATTATAGACAAACCATAACCAGTCTATGGTTTGTCTAGGCAGTGCGGAAGATCTGAGCCAGGCTTAGCCAATCTTGGGTGAGTTCACTCAAGCATCTGCAGTCAGCTGTGTCTGGGTTATTGGTTGGAACAAGGGGATGACTAGGTCTCTCAGGATAGATCAGGCTTGTTCATATAGTAGCAAAAGAGTTCAAGAAAGTGGAAGTATGTAAGGCCTCTTGAGGCCTAGACTCAGAACTGGCACCATCAACCATTATTTCTGTGGGTTTTATAGACTGAAGTATGTCACAGGACCAATTCCAATTCTAGTGATGAGGAAATAGACTCCAAGTCTTAATGTGTGGAATATCCAATCCATATTACAAAGACATGGATATTTTAAAAAGGTAAGATTTGAGAATATTTTTGCAATTGGTCTACCATACTTTCCATCAATGAACCTACAGAAATGTGAGAAAACATATAGTGTATTAAGAATGGGGTACACAGAAATACAACATTGGGCAGATCCCAAAACAGCACACAAACCTTGCATTTCAGATTGTCTTAAAAACAAAAGACAAACCTTAATTCCTTCCTTCCTTCACTCTCTTGCTCTCACTAGTTTGTTCACTCTACATTCTGACTTGCACTCTCTCTATTCTATTTTTTAATATTACCATGTTCATATAGTCCTATCCAAACTCCTATATTTCCTTCCTTTCTCTCCTTCAACTTCTTTAGCAATCTCTCATTCTCCTCACTTACAGTATATATTTGCAGAATGTAAATAACTAATTTCATAGGATCACCGTTGTTGTTGTTGTTAATTATTCATAACTCCGTATTTTCATAGTTCAGGGTAGCTTCCTTCCAAGTCATTTATGTACATCTTATCAAGTGATAAGTGCTGTACCAGAAGACATTTCTGACAATGATGATCAAGCAACTGACTTTTCATTCTTAGCATTTAAAAACTTTTCAAACATCTTTCATATTCATTAGATCATTTAGTTTTTTTCTACAAAAGTAATTATTTTAAAGTAAATATTTGTGCTTGGTTGGCCTTTAGTTTGAGAACTTGTGCATTTAGGTCAGTGTTTCTTAAATTTCAATAGAATGCAGCATTTAAAGGGAAAAGATTGTCATGAACCAGGAATATAATAATTATTGTATATTTATGATAATAAGTAAAAGCAAGTTTTTTAAATTAAAAAATTTTTAATTGACACATTATAATTGTGTGTATTTACAGGGTACAGAGTGATATTTTGATACATGTATATAATATGTAATAATCAAATCAGGGTAATTGGCATATCCATCATTTTTTTGTGTTGGGAACATTCAAAATCCTATCTTTTAGCTATTTGAAAATATACCATAAGTTATCGTTAACTATAGTCACCCTACAGTGACGTATAATACCAGAACTTGTTCTTCTTATGTAGCTGTAATTTTGTATCCTTTAACCAACTTCTTCCTATCACTCCCTCCCTATTACTCTTCCCAGCCTCTGGTAACCACAGCTGTACTCTCTACTATGAGCTCAACTTTGTTAGCTCCCACATATGAACTAGAACATGTGGTAATTATCATTCTGTGCCTGACTTATTTCACTTAACATAATGTCCTCCGAGGTCATCCATGTTGCTGCAAATGACAGGATTTCCTTCTTTTTTAGGACCAAATAGTGTTCCATTGTGTATATATACCACATTTTCTTTGTCCATTTATCCACTGAGGGACACTGAAGTTGATACCATATCTTGGCTGTTGGGAATACTAATGCAATAAATATGGGGGTGCAGAGGCCCCTGTGATACACTGATTTCTCTTCCTTAGGATAAATACCCAGCAGTAGGATTGCTGGATAAAATGGTCGTTCTACTTTTCTTTTTTTTTGAGGTTTCTCCCTACTGTTTTCCACAGTGGCTGTATACTACATTCCCATTGATGATGTATAAATCAGGGTAATTGGCTAATCCCTTTTCTCCACACCTTCCCTGGCATTTGCTATTTTTTTGTCTTTTTGATAATAACCATTCTCACTGGGGTGAGATGACATCTCATTGTGATTTTGATTTTGAAAGCAAGGTAAACTGCATTTAAATTTGTCAGGTTTTGTGACCTGATTGTAGCGTAGGTTAGGAAATGACTTAGAGCAGTAGTTTAGCCTCTCTCTTCATAAAGCTGTTTTTAAACCCTGTGGTTTGATCTAATGAACGAAGATTCCAATTGTTTTGGGTTTCAGATTGCGCAGGTGCTAAAAGGAAGAGCAGTGCTTCTGTGAATATTCAGCTATTCTGCAGGCGCTAACTTTTCCTTCAAAATTGATATTGAAATGAGAGAGTCATGGATACATTGTGACCTGGGGCAGGACAGGGAAGAATAGGAAAACATTCCTTCTTACTTCTTCCAACCTCTGCCTTGCCTTTGTGTCCATACACATCTCTAACTGAAAATTGGCTGCTTGTGACAGCTGCTCAGACTTGCATCTTTTTCTTTTTTTCTTAATTTTTTTTTTTTTTTTTTTTTTTAAGACAGAGTCTTGCTCTGTCGCCCAGGCTGGAGTGGAGTGGCATGATCTCGGCTAACTGTAACCTCCACCTTCCAGGTTAAAGCGATTCTCCTGCCTCAGCCTCCCGAGTAGCTGGGACTACAGGCGCATGCCACCTCGCCTGGCTAATTTTTTGTATTTTTAGTAGAGACAGGGTTTCACCGTGTTAGCTAGGCTAGTCTCAATCTTCTGACCTTGTGATCCACCTGCCTCTGCCTCCCAAAGTGCTAGGATTACAGGCATGAGCCACGGTGCCCGGCTGCATCTTGAAGACTAAAGTTAAAGGATTCTATTAGGGATTCCATAAAAGATCCTTTTATTTGCCTGTATAACCTACAAAAAATAAATTCTAGCAAAAGATCAGGATATTGTATTGTAATGGAAAGAGCATTCAATTAGTCAAAATCTTAGGTCATATTCCCAAACCTTTCATTGCTAATCTAATCCCTGAGTTATTTTGTAAACCTAGGCTGGCAACAGAAGTTTGGAATGCAACGCTTGTAATTTGTGAGTACTAGAAGGAAATGGTCAAAACTCCCCATCCCCTAGCTTTTAAAGATTAGTGAAAAAGGATAGAATGACATTATTTGACACTATTTGGTCCTCACTCATAAGCCTAATTACCTCATCAATACCTCTCCATGTCAGCTTTGCTTGCTGTGGGGCTTGCAGCAGCCTGTGATGGAGCAGCCCCTTCCTACTCCTGGGCTAGAGAATTCAATCATAGGACTAGAGAGAACCAATCTATTTTCATAGATTTGAAATATTGTAATTTGAAGTATTGTAAAACAAAGGCAAGCTCGTATTCTATTGTAGATAAAAGAAAAAAATTAAAACCAAATGGAAATATTTTGATTATCAGTAGTTTCTGTTGTCTGTACTCACATTATACCATTAGTGCCCAGGAAAAAAAAGTAGGAAATAGTTACTGTTGTTGTTGTTGTTGTTATTGTTACCTATCACGCAAAAACAAAACAAAAAACAAAAAACCAAAAAAAACCTCAACTTGAAATTGCAAATATGATTACAACACTGGATTGTGATATTTTGACTCCTCTATCCTCCAAATAGACTGAGACATTGGATGGCAGTCCCATTCCAGCAGACACCACAGTCTGAGAATTCATTATACATTGTGACATTCTAAAAGATTTTGAAAACATAGGAAATATTCTTTTGTCAGAGCAAAGAGAAGAAAATGAAAAACTTTTTGTAGGATAAAGTGAATAAATACAAGTGGCAGGTAGAAATGAAGATTACACTGTTTCCTAAGTTTGGATGAGATGAATCAGGGGGACCTATGTTTCAACTCAGTGCCTGGCATACAGTGAACAATGAGTAAATGCATTTTCTAATGAATAAAAATGATTGACATACTAATAAACGCTTGGCTTAAGACTTAGCATACTCTCATCACTCTATTAAATATATGTGAATAATTCAACTTTTTTGTCTTGATTTTAATTTTACTTTTTGTTCATAATCTTTTGTAGATAAATTGATTCTTTTTTTAAAAGTAAATAATGAGATAAATAATGGAGAGAGAAAACCTAAACCCATTTCTAAGCTCTGAAGAGTGAACAAACTGGTAGATTACAGGAAGGTCAAGGGTTCAGTGACAGACCCAGGGCTGGCCTCATCGTGGAGGTTGTCCAGGCACCCCTTCTTTTTCACTTTGCCTCCTCTTTTTTCTCCTCTTTCTTGTGTGACTAGCCAAAAAAAGGGACAATTTTTATGCATACTAAGAGATTAATCATTTTTGAATTAAAAACATTTTTTAACTGCAAGCTGAGCAGATCTAAACCCCGCTAAATCAGTCTACATTTCAGCTGTTGAATACTGGCCACAAACATAGCTCAGTAAGAAATGCAAGCTAGGGAAAACAACTCAAGGGAGGGAAAGCAAGGGCATTTGCTTTAACTAGCAGAGGGATGAGTGGGTGGGGAGTAGAATTTGAAACAGCCCTTGTCTAGGATTGTGAAAATGGGCAAGACGGAGGGGGGAAAGGGGAAATTTCACTTGGCGTCTGGCCATGGTTATTTAGAGTTCAATCACATTAGGCTTTTCAATCAGGGTGAGTAACTTCCCTGCAGAAATTAATATCTATAAAGCCATCATAACTACTTGTCTGGTGGATAGACACTAGAGGAAGACGGGCCAATCTTCTTCAAGAATCTAACAAAGACTTCTGTCACATTCTCTTGCCTCAGAGTTCATGTTTGCAGGTTTCTGCCTGCCTACATTTATAACACAGTGAAAAATAGCAGGTTTTCAGAAAAATGAATAAAATGGCTTAAATGTAATCTTGCCTTTATTTAAATATTTACATTCAACCAAATAGCTCGCTTTGGTGATCTTTCCTTTCAGGAAAATAGTTGACAGAAAAAAAAAAAAAAAGACTTCTAGTTTCAACATGCTTCTCTGCTCACTTTTGAGTCTGCAGTTTGCCCTGACATAATGCCCTGACAAATGCAGAACAAATGCAGAATATAAGAGATATTCTTGGAAAAAGGCAAGCATGAAAACTGAAATTTATTTTCAAAGGTCAGATTGAGGCTACATACCTTTTGTGTTTAGAAGAGACAAATTGATCAGTGTGCAGAAGATACATTATTCTGTGGAATTAGTATTTCACATATCAAAGTAAAATATTGTCATTTCAAAGTTTGGTAGTTTGATAGGTGCAAGTTCTTTACCTAAATAAATAAGTTTTTCTTTAAAAAAAATGAAATTAACCTGATAATGACATCAATATCTTTTCAGATATATAATGTATATGTATAATGTGAGCAATTACCACCAACTTAACCCCAGTGGGACTCGGGTACTTTAGAGACCTTTACATATGGATTTTCTCTGATCTATTTCCCATTATTTATCAGAAGGCACACGCTTATTAATTACTCTGCCTCTTTCTCTTTGATGCCTTAGAGTAGCATTTTCAAAGGAAGGTCCAAGTACCCTCTACATCTGAATAATATGGACAACTTGATACAATGCAGATTTCTGGGCCCCAGCCCAGATCTTCTGAATCTGACTTTCTGGAGTTGAGGCTCAGGATTTTGCATTCCCAATAAATCCACCAGGTGATGCACACTAGAATTCCAGGATTTTTTCATAGTGAGAAAATTTATCTTTCAGAGAATAGCAGGTTTCACTTAAAAGTGGGGTATGGACAGAGAACTCAGAACTTTCTAGCCAAGGGAAACCAATCATGCTCCAAGTAGAAGTTTTGTAAACTTAAACACTTAAAAATGTATGTTTACAATAGCATCTTGTGGGAGTTTAATCATATTAGTAATTCATTGGCAGAATTGATTGGACATTGTCAGATATATGCATAAAGTAAGAAATACATACTTTTCCTTACATAAAATTTAAAAGTAATGTAGCATTACTTCATTCATGAGTGTCCACAGAGACCTGAGTTTCCTGTGAATGTGCACCACGGGAGATTTTTCATCACACCATGGACTTGCGGAATTCAGCAATGTCCTCATCCTATGACTGTTAAACACACTTACTTGTATTTGACCACTAACAGAACTTGATAATAACACTTCAGTAGCTTGATACGGAACTCTGTAAACTTTGGTTAGGCTATTCATATATAATTAAGTAAGTCTTTCACAAATGTCTGTAAAGTCAGGAAATTTGATTTAGGTCATACGAAGAGACAAATATCAGCCCTGAGATGGTCTGCCACTTGCCTTCTCTGTGTCTACAGCAGGACTGGTGGTTCTCAGCCCCAGTTACATATTACAATCCTCCACAGAATTAAAAAACAAAACAAACAAACAAACAAAAAACACCTCATACCTAAGCCTCCTGACTGGGAATTCTGATGTATTTAAATGGAGGTGGAAGAACAATGAGAACTGGAAAGGAATAGCTTCAGTACCAGCAGAGGGTTACATTTTGAGGAAAAAAGTTGACATACAATGTACAGTAGCCAACCCACAGCACCCAGCACATTCTGCTAGTGAAGACTGTAGTCTCTGAACATCAATAGTAAAGGTGTAAGCTTGTGACGATGAGGAGAGCAGTAAGGGAGCCATCATCACAGTAGAGCTGTCAGCATTTTTCCAGAAGTGTAAGGATGATTGATGTTTGTTAAGGTGGAAGAGAAGAAGCTGAAGCCCGAGATGCAAGGGGAGAGGGTTGTAGGCAAGAAACATGCCCATTTGTCCTGCACAGCACCAGATGAGTGTGGCTCTTAGGATTACAGGGAGAGCAGAAAATGGGAGTGAAACAGGAGACACAGAATAGGAGGTTAATAAAAGGACCAAATAAAGAACAGGCTACCCTGACATAGCCCTCTCCTCTCCTGTATGCAGCACTCCGGGAAGCGAGGGATGTACTTCTGCAGCAAACAAACAAAGAAGAAAGGTCTCTACTCGTGGTATTAAGTGAACACGCTAAGGAGAACCAGACAACCAGGAAGCGCACTGGAGCAAATGCCCTCGGTGTAGTGTCATTTTGAAGACCCCTAGTGTGAGAGCTGATTCCAAAACCACTCACCCTTAATGTATCTTGCCAATTGGTAAACCCCATCCACTCTCATAGAGCCCATAGATGGACTCTTGTATGGCCTCCAGCTTCAAGAGAAACAAACAAACAAGCAAACAATGCTCACTAAATGAGAAAATTCTGCAATAAATAAAGAGAAAGATCAAAATTAACAAGAAGAAAAAAGTGATCCTGGAGAAAATATAGTTAGTTCAGAATTTAGGGGAAAAAAATCCTTGTAATTAATATTAGAGAAATGAGAGATTTTACATCCAAAACAAAAGCAGACTGCTACAAAAAAAGAGAAGAAGAATTAGAGAACAAAAATATCTCTAGATACTTAAAAAATGTTTTCTGAAATGAAAGAAAAATGGAATCATTAGAAGAGATTGTTGAGTAAACCTAGAAGAAAGATAAACATCAAAAGAAGAAAATATGAGAGAAAAGTTGAGACACATACTAACATCTGTATTTATTTAAAAGGTCAACATCTTATATTTAGGAATTTTAGAAAGAGAACGGAGAAAACAGAGGGAAGGAAATAAAAAGAAGAGATTTCTCAGAGGGGGAGATAAATGTCTTTTGACTAAAAAAGCCCAGTGGTCCTCAGTCCATTGACCATTTGAGCCTGCTCTTATCTTCACTGTCATAGTGTTAAAAATTTCAGAATCCCAAGGAGAAAGTTATCCTAATAGTTTCCAGGGGAAGAAACAGGGCATCAACAACATAATAAGTGTAAATTTGGCATCAGTCATCCATTCACCAATTTTGAATGCTAAAAGATAATGGAGCAATGTCTTCAAAGCTGTGAGTGGAAATTACTTTTAACTTAGAATAGTATAAGTAGTCAAACTATCTGTCCAAAGAAGGACACATTTGGTAAACCTTAAGTCCTCTGGAAGATACTTTCTGCTGCCATTTCTTAGAATATTATTGAAGGGTATGTTGTAGCATGATGAGATCTTAAACCAAGATAAAGGAAAACATAAGCTCTAGAAAGATGATCCCGTCCAGGAGAGGCTTGGGCAACAAGCACAATAAAGAGAAATTAGAACAACTTGGAGCAGGATAATGAAAGGCTTTGGAAGAAAGATATCAAGGGGGGAAAAGGGAGATTTAATATTATTTTTGTATTAAAATAATTTAGTAGACAGAAAGGCAGTCAATGTAAGAAAGAGGGAAAAGCATTTGGGAACTTTTAACAAAACAAACCAAGTAAGAAACTAAATGTAATGATAGTACACTACTTGGTGCTACAGGTGGACTTATTGCCATTAAAGTATAAATAGTGGTTAATGACTTTCAAATTTAATAGACAACGTGAAGATTTCATATTATACAATTATTAGAAATACAGGCTCTAAAAATCATACTGGCTGTGTGCATCCAGAAATTTACTTAATTTCTATGTTACTCAATTTCTTTTCTGTAACATGAGAATAACAATAGTTATCTATGTTATAGTCTTGTGAGGCTTGAATGAGCTACTTTATACAAAGTAATAGTAAGGCCTCAACAGGGGTCAGCTGAAACAAGAACACACACAAGTATTCATTGACACAGAACAAAAATGAAATGTTATCAAATTTGGCAATATAAATATATAAATACAAATGACTAAAAGTGGGGAGGAATAGTGAATTGGAGTCAAGAGATAGGCTTATAGTTAATAAAAACAAAAATAAAAAGCAACTGAGAGAGAAACAAAAATTGGCAATGTAAATGTCTAATGGAGCTAAATTATAATACATCAGACTGAGGAGCTAATAATAGATTATGACTATAACTAATACATCAAAAACTAGCATGTAGGATTATAATCTAAAGCTATACAAGGAACCTGGAAGAAATAAATGTGGTTCTCTTTGAGCCTCAAGGAAGGTAAAGGAGGAGTCAGAGTGGGATGTGAGAGTGGGAGACTGTTGCTTTGCATTTTAAACCCTTTTATAGTGTTTTATATTTTAATCACATACATGCATTACTTTTATTAAAAAATAAATATTTTTCACACATGAGAATTTACTATGTGATTAAAATGTATTTCAAATAAAAAATACATATGTTTAACAAGAAATAAAATTAACACTAAGTTGCCAAGAATTCTTGCTATGAATTTCAGGAAGCTCATAGAGTATGGAAAATATGAAAACTGTGGAGAAGGAATGCCAATTTTTGGCACTGACAAAATTTGACCATTTTAAAATGATTTAGTAATTGACTATAAGAGACAGAGATAACACTTTTATTGATAAAGTCAAGCAAAAATCACAGTGCATCTGAAAAACAAGTGAGGTTTAATGTCAATCAGTTTTTACTTCTGTTACCTCTTAAAATTATTAAGCTTAGTTTGGGGAGATGTTCAACTATTAACTTTAAGCACTTTGGGGTACCTTTTGTTGCCCAGTTCATTCTTCTTCTGGGCTCTTTCTTTCCTGGCTGCTCTCTGTGAATATTTGGCATCGTAAGAGTTCCTTTCCTATGTTCCCAAAGGATAAGCACATATGTAGTCAGTCCTGGAAACTTGATCTTTATCTTGAATCACTGTTGAAAAGCAACTAGAGATGGATCCTGTGCATACTCTTCTTTAATTAACAAATCCTCATGACAGGAGTTTACCTATCTAAGAAACCTGCACATGTACCCCTGAACTGAAAGTAAAAGTTAAAAAAAGAAAGAAAAAGAAAATGTGGGATTAGGCATGGTGGTTCAAGTCTGCAATCCCAGCGTTTTGGGAGGCTGAGTTGGGAGGATTGTTGGGGCCCAGGAGTTTGACACCAGCCTGGGCAGCATAGTGAGACTCCGTCTCTACAAAAAATACAAAAAAAAAAAAAAAAAAAGCCAGACATGGTGGCACATGCCTGTGGTTGCAGCTCCTTGGGAGACTGAGGTTGGAGGATTGCATGAGTGCCGCTGCCCTAAAGTGGGTGACAGAGTGAGAGCCTGTCTCAAAAGAAGAAAAAAAAATAGAATACACACTTAAAATAGCAATGCTTGTTTTGGTGAATTTCATCAGTGCTTCTCAATTTGGGCCTCACAGAACATGTACTTTTTTATTTTAGCTATTTGATTTCTTTTATTCTTTGGTCAGATTCTAAGACCTTAAAAATTCATGATTCTATTCAATTGTTTGCATAGGCTAGAGGTGTCAATGATGAAAACACTTCTAGCTGCCAAAGCTAACCAGAGTTTCTCAGAAACTGGAAGGAAACCCTGCCCTGGCAGCTTTTGTTGGATGCCTAGAAACCATATTCTTCATATATTTGTGTTTCAAGAGCTTGGCTAAAATATGCTATCTACTGGAAATCTCAAATGGTTGCCTCTCTACTAAATGGTACAGAAAGGCTCACATGAAATTCCCACCTTTAATGAAAGGTGAGATTGAAACATAAATATGAGGTACTTTTAGAAGTAATCTCATCAGCAGCTATGGCTCCATTCTCATTACTTTGTAGTTTTATTAGGCATCCCCATCTTTCCTTTCCTTTGTCTTCATCACACATTATTTAGTTGATCTTCATGCTTAGAGGAAACATGCGACTTGAACAGGGTACTTCAAAGGAGTGCGATAGGAAAGGTTCTCTCTTGGTGACAGTACACTGCTAGATTGAAGACTGCTAGTTCTTATGCTGAGTCCTATGGGGTCAGGAGCAGAAAACTCAGGATGGAAGAAAGAGCCACAGAGGTTGCCAAGAGCACCTCCAGAATGGTAGAGAAGCAAGGAAGGCAATGTGGCTGAAGGCCAGCAAGGGAAGGAGTACCAGGAGGTGAGGACAGAGAGATGAATGAGATGCTGAGGGAAGCAGGTAGATTTTCTAGGACCTTGGAAGACTTTGAAGGACTTTTATTTACTCTGGGAGAGATGGGAGGTTCTTGGAAAGTTATAAGCAGAAGAAATGAGACTTTTAAAGGATCACTCTGACTTCTCTATTGAGAGTAGACACTATAGTGTAAGAGCGAAGCAGGGAGTCCAAAATAAGACCGTTACTATCAACGAGGCCACCGGTGATGATTGCTTGAACCAGGAAGGTGGTGGTGAAGGGAATGAGAAGTGATTGGATTCTGGATATGTTTTGAAGAGAGAATCAACAGGATGTGCCTATCATTTGAATGCTGGGACATGAGAGAAAGAGTGGAGTCAAGGATGATTCCAAGGTTATGGCCTGAGCAACTGGAAGAGGCTGGTGCCACTTTCTGAGATGGAAATGTCTTCAGGTTGGTGGACAGAGCAGGAGTTCAATATAAAACATTCCAAATTAGAGAAATCTGTTACAAATACAAATGGAAAGTTTATATGAGCAACCAAGAAATAAACATCTAGCTTTATTATATTCATTCCAAAAATTGAGTTTATACAGACTAAATATCATAAGATAAATTTGTAGCTTGATGATAATCCTGGATCTTACCTATAAAAATGCTATGACAGGTCTTCTTTATTTTGTTTCACAACAACTAAAATCATTTCTAAGGAGATCCTCAAAATAAAGCATAATAGTGAAGCTTGAAGATAAAATCTTTTACCCTTGTTCCCAAAATTGACACCAATGAGCCTCAAAAGCCCAAGGGCCCTTACCATCAGATCATCCATTGTTATAATAAAGCACGTCATGTCAAACTTCATTAGGCATTTGCACAAAGCATATTTTACACCTGACTTGCCCCTAAGCATTTAGATGTTTATTTCTACCTGAAGCCACCTGTAAAGTTAGATTAGATAATTCTTAAGAGTTTGATTTTGCTCAGGTGTACTGACAAGCACAAACAATAAATCTTTGGGAAATTTCAAGATTTCAGTTGTTCTTTGTCTGTGCAAGTTAAATCAACCACAAAAAATTTTTACAACACAGACTTTCATTTATTTTTCTCTTTACTGGAAATTTTGAGGTTAGTCTCTGAGATTTGGAAGCGATCTTATTAGCTTTCTGCCCTAAGGCAAATCCACAGTGGAGATAGGAGTGCATTGTGAGAGACCATGAAGGACTTGAGGCCTGACAATTTTCCCTTGCAGCCCTCCTGTCCTCTTTCTCTGCATTGCTTCTCCCCACTGCTTCTTGCAAATGACCTTAGCCCCTAACACATCCTCCCCACCACTCTCAATAAACTCCAGACTGTCCAAATATCCGCACTGCAAGAACAATCTGTTTAGTCCTATGTCTGAAACTAGTGTTCATGGACTGGCTTACCCTTACCACTAAAGTCTCATAAAACCTCATCCTCCTTCCCCAAATTAGAACACTTCTTTCTAGCCTCCTTACGACTGACATTTTCAAATAAAGGTTTACGTTAACTGACCCATGAAGCCACAGTTATCCTGTGCCCTGTGGAATTCCATTACTCCTACTACATGGCCTCTCTTTCTGGCAGAGTTAAGTGGTTGCTGGTAAGAGGTGTATTGAAGAAGTGTATTGCGAGATATGAATTCCAGGACAAAGGAAAAGCATGATCTGAGCAAGAAGTGTCTTCATTGTGGCTGTGAAGGATACAGTGAACAATTAAAGTCATCCAATTCATAGAAAATTTGAAAGCAAATAATTAAAATTAAAATGTAGACCAAGAGTAGATCTTATAGGGCCTCAAACATCCAGATCAAGACTTTGAAAATCCCTCAGCTGAATAGAAACATAGTCAGTTAAATAAACAAGCAAACAAAAGCCAGCATGGGACACTCTTTCAAAGTTTACAAAATTATCTCCCATATATGCTCTAATTTAGCTGTTGTTTTTGTCATGAATTTTCCTCTGGCACCAATATTTAATCTGGAGCAGAGAGATGAAACACTGAAGACAAAAAGACCTGTCTAAAGCCATTAGAATGGTGTCTGGGATTTTAAGTCTGAGTGACGGGCTGGGGATAGAGAAGCCATAATTACCAAATGTAGAGAACATTAGGGAAGGAGGACACTGAAGGCAGGTGGCGATGATTCCTTTTTAGAAAGTACTGAATTTGAAGTGGCAACTAGAAATGCAGACATATTTCCATGCCATCAGAATTATGGGACTCTATTAGACACATGGAGCTACATATTTGGAAGTTATACATTTGGAAATTTGTATGTGATAACCAAACGAGATCAAGTAAAAAAAAAAAAAAGGGAAGAAGAGAAGCCAGAGAATATTATGAATGTTATGGAGACTGTCACTTGCCCTGATTGTTCCAGAATGTAACCTCAGCATCTAGAACTGTACCTGCCACCCAGTAGGTTCTCATGAGTGTAGGTCGACTACATAAATAAAGTATGCCAAAGTGCCCTGCAGTGGCAATGTTCTCTGCCTATCAGGACAGACTCTGCAACTATTCCTGAAAAGATGAATGCTGGAGAAAGCAAAGCAAGAAAGGTGTGCTAAAATAATTGCTCGGTTCAATTTTTCAACAGTACCTTATGCTTTAGAGCCATCCAAAAAAGGGCAAAAGGGGAAGAAAAGGGAAAAAAATCTTGCTAGCGAGGTCAGTTCTCAAAACCAGGGTGGCTTTGGTTTCTTTTTGTTTGTGTTTTTAATGAGTAATCCTTTGTCAAATTTATCTATTGACTGTCAGAAATTCCACCCTTTCTATTAATTTATAACCAAAGGAAATTCCTGGGAGATTTTTGAAGTTTTCCTTTACCCATTATTGAGATGAGCCATGGGCTGCACAATGCTTACATAACCTTTAGAGTAAAGTCTGAAGAAATAAAAAGTGACTCAAATGGCAGTTTTATGAGACTTCTGCAGGGTGGGTTTCAGGATGATGCTTTGAGTCTGCATTTGAGATCATAGTTTATTTTCAGCCCAGGCTATGTGAAGGATTTGTTTTACTTTTAGCACACCAACATAATGGAAAGGGTCTGAATGTGTTTTCTTTAAATCACTTCAAACTTTTTTGTGGAGCCAGGAGCAGTCAATGAACAAACAAATAAATGAAGGAAAAAGTTGAATTTTATGAGACAACGTTTTATAACATAAAAAAGTCTGAATTATCAAGTACATACAAATAAGCTTATTTTTTTCCCCACATAATAAAAGGAGAAAAAAACAATTCTGAAGTGGATGTAGGGTAGTGAGAAATTAGCATATGTCAGCTCATTTACTTAAACAAAGATAAAGAATATTCTTGTATTTAGATAGCTATACGACACGGACATGTATTGTTTTTCTAGTGGGCATGTACTGTTGTACTGTTTCCTCTTTCTGTCAATACCAGCTGCCCTTGCTCCTCCTCTTCCTCTGGAACTTTTTTCCTAATCTCCTCTCCCCTCTTCAGTCCAGCCTGTGGTTCCTGTGAAAACCACAAAGTTCTTATAAGGCAGCACTGTTGATTAGTTTTTTTTTAATTAGTTCAGGGATGGACACCTTCTTCAGACTGAGTCATTCAAAGCTCTTTCCTGAGCAATTTCAACCCTCAGGTAAAGAAGAGACTGAGTACCTCTCTAGTGCATAAGAACTACACAATGGGAAATTGAGAAGCTGTCAGCTTACATCCCACACCTCCAGCTTACCTCGTGAAGAAGGTAAGTCTTCAGTGAAAGAGAATGAACTAATCCCCTGAGAAGAGCAAAAGTGAGTCAAGGTGAGGAAGAAAGAGAGAGAGAGAGAGAGAGAAGAGATCTTGCAAAAATCAGGCCAAGATGTCCTGTTGATCTAAGGTTCAGATGCATTTGCATCCTTCCTGTTTCTTCGATCCTTAGTTTTCATTAACCAATGCATCCCTTTGCCTATTTTGGCTGTCTGAATTAATCGAAGTTGATTTTCTGTTACTTGCAAATAAAATAAAAAGTCAGAACTTCCTGGCGTTCCAAAACAAAAATACAAATAAGAACTAATATAATTGATACCACATAGATGTGCATGGGCTGGGTGGATTCTACAATTATAATGCCATACAGACTTATGAAAGGAAGATTGACTTTAGCTTCCAAGAGTCCATGAAATTTAAGAGTGTGGACAGCACAAAATTCAGATGAAATGAGAATAGTCAAGAGTTTGACATAGCGTACGTAGCAACACACCTATTTAGAGAACTAAAGGTGAACAACCCCGTTATAGATTCTTCTTTCAAAGTAGATTTATATGTATCTCACACAGAGAATAAATGAACTAAATTGATATCCTCCCCTGCTTTGAGTCAATCAGCCTTCCTAAATTGCTTCCTAAATTAAAAAGAGAATAGGATCCCTTCTGAGAAGGATTAACGACAAGTTAATGAACTATTATGGTATGTAAAAGCCGTAGATATTATAAATCCTCTCTGCAGCCATACCCAAGATTTTATATGACTTGACTTGAAAATTGTACAGCTCCACAGTGAAGAGGAATTCTTCCCAATTATCAATCGATGGGACATTCCTTGGGAAGTTTACATAATCTTCATCTGCTTTACAGAGGAAAACAAAAACATATCCCCACCCCCGCCAAAGCATAAATCAACCTTTAAAATTCAAGTAAAAGGAGGGTGAAAGTGGAGAAGAAAATTCTGGTTACAAACCACCAAACCTGTAATTTTACACTCTACAACCATCTAAATAAACAAAATCATGCAGTATAAACACTGCTGATAAAGGACTACCACACAGTGTTTAATAGTCCTAGGGAGGAAAAAAGCGTAAATACGTTTTTTATTCACAAAAGAAACTTCAGAGTTTCCAAAAAATTATTTTTAAAGAAACTAGGCAATGTCTCTCTGCTTTCCCATTTTAAAGTAAGTATCATACATAAGTGGATGAATTTAGGAAGATAAAGATATTTGTGAAAGAAGAGTGTTCGCATTTCCCACAGAAGTGTTTAGTTTGAGTAACTTTCTAAAACTTTAAAGTAGAAAATAATCATTAAATATAGTGTGTCCTTAATATTATACAGAAAGCTAAAACTGTCCAACACTAAGCATGAGGATAAATTTTTCTGAATAGTTCTTTTTTCATACATTTGAACCTATAAGCATACATTTATTGTCAGACTATGTAATTGCAGTTCTTGGTTGAGGAAAAATGATCAGTTAAAAGTGGTTTAATATATCTTTCTGGCAGAACACAATAAATTATTTGAAACCAATGAGAACACAGATAAAACATACCAGAATCTCTGGGACACAGTTAAGGCAGCATTAAGAGTGAAGTTTATAGCACTAAATGTTCAAATCAAAAAGTTAGAAAGATCTCAAATTAACAACCTAACATCACAACTATAGGAACTAGAGAAATAAGAGCAAAGCAACCCCAAAGCTAGCAGAAGACAAAAAATAACCAAAATCGGAGCTGAACTACTGAAGACAATTGAGACCAAAAAAATACTGAAGATCAACAAATCCAGGAGTTGGTTCTTTGAAAAAATTAGTAAGATAGACAAGCTGCTAGTTAGACTAATAAAGAAAGAAAAGAAGATCCAAATAAACATAATCAGAAATGACAGAGGAGACATTACCACTGACCCCACAGAAATACATAATACCCTCAGAGACTACTAGGAATACCTCTATGCACACTAACTAAAAAATTTAGAAGAAACAGATAAATTCCTGGACACACACAAATTCCCAAGACTGAACTAGGAAGAAATTGAATCCCTGAACATACCAATAACAAGTCCTGAAATTGAATCAGTAATAATGTAAAAGTTCCTACCAACCCAAAAAAGCCAGGACCAGTCAGATTCACCGAAAAATTTTTCCAGATGTGTAAAGAAGAGCTGGTAACATTCCTACTGAAGTTATTCCAAAAAGTTGAGGAGGGGGAACTTCTCCTCTACTGATTCTATGAGGTCAGCATAGAATGCAAAACCTAGCAGAGACACAATTTAAAATAGAAAACTTCAGGCCAATATCATTGATGAACATAGATGCAAAAATCTTCAACAAAATACTAGCAAATCAGATCCAGCAGCATGTCAAAAAGTTAATCCACCACAATCAAGTAGGTTTCTTCCGTAAGATGTAAGGTTGGTTCACCATACACAAATCAATAATGTGATTCATCATATAAGCAGAACCAAAACAAAAACTACATGATTATCTCAATAGATGCAACAAAAGCCTTTGATAAAATTCAACACCCCTTTATGTTAAAAATCCTCAATAAACTAGGCATCGAAGGAACATACTTCAAAATAATAAGTGCCATCTATGAGAGACCCACAGCCAACATTATAATGGGCAAAAGCTGAAAGCATTCCCCTTGAAAATGAGAAAGAGACAAATTGCTTCTCTCACTACTCCTATTCAACCGTAGTATTGGAAGTCCTGGCTAGAGCAATCAGGCAAGAGAAACAAACAAACAAAAAGGGGTCCAAATAGGAAAATAGGAAGTCAAACTATTCCTGTTTGCAAATAATATGATTCTAGAAAACCCCATAGTCTCTGAACAAAAGCTCCTTGATCTGATAAACAACTTTAGCAAAGTTTCAGAATACAAAATCAATGTCCAATATCAGTAGCACTCCTACACACCAATATCCAAGCAACATTCCTATACGACAACATCCAAGCTGAGCACCAAATCAGGAAAGCAATCCCATTCACAATAGCCACAAAAGGATAAAATGCCTAGGCATATGGCTAACTAGGGAAGTGAAAGATCTCTACAACGAGAATTACAAAACACTACTTGAAGAAATCAGAGTGACGCAAACACATGGCAAAAATTCTATGCTCATGGGTAGGAAGAATCAATATGTTAAAATGACCATACTGGCCAAAGCAATTTATAGATTCAACGCTTTTCCTATCAAGCTACCAATGAAGTTCTTCACAGAATTAGAAAAAAACTATTTTAAAATTCATTTGGAACCATAAAGAGCCCGAATAGTCAAGGCAAGTCCGAAGCAAAAAGAACAGAGTTGGTGGCATCACTTACTCAGCTTCCAACTATATTACAAGGCTACAGTAATGAAAATAGCATGATAGTGGTACAAAAACAGACACAGACCAATGGAACAGAATAGAGAACCCAGAAATAATGCCAGACACCTCCAACAATCTGATCTTCAACAAAGTCAACACAGACAGGTAGTGGGGAAAGGATTCCCTGTTCAGTTACTGGTGCTGGGATAACAAGATAGCCATATGCAGAAGATTGAAACTGGACACTTTCTTTATAGCATATATAAAAATCAACTCAAAATAGATTAAAGTCCTAAATGTAAAACCTAAGACTATAAAAGCCCTTGGAGATACCTATGAAATACCATTCTAGACATAGGACCTGGCAAAGATTTCATGATGAAGATGCCAAAAGCAATTGCAACAAAAACCAAAAATTGACAAATGGGGCCTAATTAAACCAAAGAGCTTTTATACAGCAAAGGAAACTATCAACAAAATAAACAGATACCCTACAGAATAGAAGATATTTGCAAACTATGCATCTGTCAAAGGAACTTAATCCATCACCTATAAGGAACTTAAACAAATTTATAAGAAAAAAAACAAATTAAAAGTTAAAACAAATTTTAAACACTTAAATTAAAAGTTAAAACAAATTAACAAGAAAAAAACTAACAACCCCATTAAAAAGTGGGGAGAGGATAAAGAAACTACCTATCAGGTCCTATGCTTATTACCTGGGTCCTGTGTTTATAATTTGTACACCAGACCCCCATGACACACAGTTTACCTATATAACAATCCTGCACATGTACCCCTGAACCTAAAAAAAAGTTAAACACAAAAGACTTTGATTGTTATTGGAAAACCTAGTTACATCAGACTAATAAATTACCTTGATTAGGGTAAAACAGATTAACAAAATATCATTTAATCCTCAAAATAAAAAAGATATCTTCCTGTCAAAAATTACTATATTCCAGCATCTCTAACACCAGTACTTGCAACTGCCACACTGGAGACTCAGAGAAAGGAAATCCTGGTAGTGGTCCTCTCAGAAGCTCATGACTGGTGTTACCTATCATAGCAATTTCACCGTACTTGTAATGCAGTTGATCTCTTTCTTTACCATTGCTCTCTCTGCCAATACTCCTCTCACTCCCCAAACTCTTCTTTCTTTTTTTAGACTTCCACTTCATCACAGCTGCTTCTTTTCTTCTTTCCTTGTGCATTTCAGTTTTTCTGTTTCCTTTCCAAGTACTCATTTCCTCTGCTGATTATTTTCTCATTTTTCAGTCTTTCCAAAAAGATCTTTTGGTTCTGATAGTTGGTATTAACTCTGCTGGAGAGAGTGCTTATACCAAGCTACCTTATTAGTTATTGGCCAACCTATGGATTGTCTCTTCCTAAGTCAGAAACTTACTCTTGATCTAACTAGCAGCACATAGGGTGTCAGGGTCATGTAACCATTTTTCTTAAGGGATGTGTGGCTTGAGGATCACTTGGAGAAATAGAAACTCATACTCCTTTGTTTCTCTGTCACAGCTGTAATGGGAATTGTGCAGAAAACACAGAACTTTTCAGAGATTCTGAAGTCAGAAATGAACTAAAAAAGGAAAATTTTAATTGCTCAAATAGCTGATGGCAGGCCCAATACAAATGCTGTTGCTGGCACCCAAATGGATCATCCAGGAGCCTAGGGGTCAACCTGTCCCACCCACCACCACCAGTGTCTGTGCATGTTGTTCAGGCATTTTGGAATGGGCTTGCCCTTCTCACTGCCACTGGCACCCATGAGCAGTATGCAGGGACCTCAAGACAGGCCTACCCTTCCCATAACCACCAAAGCTAGCACCCATGTGCACCATCTGGAGGATGGGGGAGCAACCCTCCCCACCCACTACCAAGCTGCCCACTGTACTGCCCATGTACATAGTCTAGGAGGCTTGGTATAGGCTCACTCTGACTGCCACTACTGATTCATATACTTGTAGTGCAAGGGTATAAGGACAAGCCGGTCCAGTCTACCACCAGTGCCTGCACATGCCTCCTGGGGCCTAAGGACTGAACTGCCCAGCCCACTGCTACTGGTGCCCACATGAGACACTCAGGAGCCCAAGGCTTGGACTGTCAATGCTACTGCCACTGCTAATGCCACACATGCTGCCTGGGGTCCTCAGGACCCACACACCTGGCCTGCCCCTGGCACTGCTGTCACTTTAGCATGCTACCTGGTGGCTGCAGGACCAACCCCTTCTGGGCTCACAACTGCCAGTGCCAGCATACACCACCAAGGAGCCTGAGGACCACACACCTGGCCCATCACTGCCATCACTGGTGCCAGAGGACTGATCAGCCTGGTGCCCATCATCCCAGTAAAGCCTCACCACAGTCTCCACTAAGCTGTAGCCTAAGCCACCGAGGAACTCACAGATATCAATAATGTTGATTACAACCGAAGAAATACAGAGACTACACTACTGTGTCCACCCAGAATCAAAGCCAAAGCACCCTACCCAAATAACACTATAGATATATGATATAGTTTGTACATTTATCCCCACCCAAATCTCATGTTGAAATGTAATCCTCAGTGTTGGAGAAGGGGCCTGGTAAGAGGCAATTTGATCACGGGGACAAATTTCTCCTGAATTATTTAGCACCATCTCCTTGGTGCTGTCCTCACAATAGTGAGTGAATTCTTGTGAGATCTGGTTCTTTAAAAGTGTGCGGTACCTCCCCTCCCTTGCTTTCACCACAGGTCATGCCTGCTCCCCTTGGCCTTCCACCATGATTGTAAGCTTCTAGAGGTCTCCCTAGAATTTGCGCAGTTGTCAGCATCAGGCTTCCTATAAAGTCTACAGAACTGTGAGCCAACTAAACCTCTTTTCTTTATAAATACCCAGTCTCAGGTATTTCTCTTTAGCAATGCAAGAACAACCTAATACATCTACTGGAAAATGTCTTTACCTACAAAAGCAAATTCATAAAATTGGATGAAGCTACTGTTACAACAGATGCATAGGTATCAACTTAAAAACACAAGAAACATGGAAATGCAAGAAAATATGACACGTCCAAAAGAACACAATAATTATCTAGTAAGATTCCAAAGAAAAGAAAGTCTATGCAATGCCTGAAAAAGATTCAAAATACTGATATTAGTATTTTGAAATCAGTGAAATACAAGATAACACAGATAACCAATACAAAGAACAAAGAATAATTCATGTTCTGAATGAGAAATTTAATTAAGAGACAGAAATAATAAAAAAAGAACAAAACCAACATTTTGGAGCTATAAATAATATGAATAAAATTAAAAATACAATCAAGAACTTTCACAATAGACTAGATCAAGTAGAAGAAAGAATTTCTAAACTTGAAGAAAAATCTTTTGAAAGAATCTAGTCAGACAAAAAATACAGAATTTTAAGAAAGAAAGCCTATATGACATATGAGACATGTTAAAGTGATCAAATGTTTCAATTTTGGTAGTTTCTAAAGGAGAAGATATGGGAAAAGGCATAGACAATCTATTTAATGAAATAATAGCTTAAAACTTATGAAGGCCTGCAAAGGATATATACATCCAGATACAGGAAGCTCCAAGATATACACATAGATTCAAACAACAGCGGTCTCCAAGACCCCTTTTGGTCAAACTCTCAAAAGTCAAAGACAAAGAGAATTCTCAAAGCAGCAAGAGAAAAGCATCAAGTTACATAAAAGGGAATTATTATCAGACTAACAATGGATTGCTCAGCAGAAACTTGAAGACCAGGAGAGAATGGAGAGATATATTCAAAGCACTGAAAGAAAAAATTTCCAGCAAAGAATACTTTACCTAACAATTCTATCCTTCAAAACTAAAGGAGAAATATAAAGTCTTTCCTTAAAAAGCAAAAACAGGTAATTCATTGGCACTAGACCAGACCTACAAGAAATGCCCAAGGGAGTTCTATATCTGAAAACAAAAAGGAAGATATCTACCATTGTGAAGACACATGAAAGCATAAAACTCATGGGTAGAACATATATACAAATGAGAAAAAAGCCAAACGTTATCACTACAAAAAACCTCACCTATTAATAATAACCTTGAATATAAATTGTTTAAATCCATTAACTAAAATACATCCTGATTGAATGGATTTTGAAAAAACTTAATATCTAACTATTTCCAGTCTACAAGAAACTCCCTTCACCTGTAAATACACACACAGATTGAAAGTGAAGGGATGGAAAAATATTCCATATAAATGGAAACCAAAAGCATGCAGAAGTAGCTATATTTATGTTAGAGAAAACAGACTTTCTTTATATTTATATTAGAGAAAAAGAAACAAAGGAGGCCCTTATATAATAATAAAAGAGATCAATTCAGGAAAAGAATATAAAAACTGTAAATATATATTCACCTAGCAAGGGAACACCCAGATATATAAAGCAAACATTATTAGGGCTAAAAAGAGAGATAGACTCTAGTACAGTAATAGTTGGGGATTTCAACACTCCACTTTCAGCATTAGACAGAGAGTCTAGACAGAAAATCAACAAAGAAACATTGCATTTAATATGTATTATAGACCAAATGAACATAACAGACATTTACCAAATACTTGATTCAACAGTTGCAGAATACACTTTCTTCTCATTAGTAAACAGAACATTCTCCAGGATAGAACATATGTTAGGCCACAAAACAAGTCTCAACAAATCTGTAAAAATCAAATTTATACCAAGTATCATCTGAGAGCACAATGGAATAAAACTAGAAATCAATAACAAGATTTTTGTTACTTTGGAAATACTACAAATACATGGAAATTAAATAATATGCTCCTGAATGACCATTAGGTCAATGAAAAAGGTAAAAATAAAAGAAAAAATTTCCTGAAACAAATGAAAATGGAAACACAACATGCCAAAACCTGTGGGATATAGCAAAAGCAGTGGTAAGAAAGAAGTTTATAGCAATAAATACCTACATCAACAAAATAGAAAAATTTCAAATAAACAACCTAATGGTATGCCTCAAGGAACTACAAAACCAAAAACAAATTCAACCCAAAGCTAATAGAAGAAAAGAAATAATAAAGACCAGAGCAGAACTAAATGAAATACAGACAAAAATATATATATATATAAAAGATCAATCAAAGGTGATTTTTTGTAAAGATAAACAAAATTGATAAACTGCTAGCTACACTAACCAAGAAAAAAGAGAAACAACCCACATAAATAAAATTTAAAAAAAGAGAAAGGAGATATTACAACTCAGATATAAAAGATTATTAGAGACTGCTAAGAACAACTATACACTAACAAATTGGAAAACCTAGAAAAAAATGGGATACATTTCTGGACACATACGACCTACCAAAATTGAACCAGAAAGAAAACTTGAACAGACCAGTAATGAGAAATGAGGTTGCATCACTAACAGCCTCTCAAAAAACAAAAACCCAGGACTGAATGGCTTTACTCCTGAATTTTACCAAATTTATAATGAGCTAACACCAATTCTTCTCAAATGATTCAAAAAAAAAAAAAAAAAAAAGAAGGAGAAAGAATGCTTCCTATTCATTCTACAAGGCCTGTATGACCCTGATACCAAAACGGACAAGGACACAACGACAGAAGAGAAAATTACTGGTCATATCCCTGATGAACATAGATGCAAAAAATACTCTCAACATAATAGTAGCAAACTGAATCCAACAACACATCAAAAAGGTAATATACCACAATTAAGTGAGATTTATCCCAGGGATGCAGAGATAGTTCAATATATG
The DNA here is from genome assembly GCF_037993035.2 of Macaca fascicularis. Lineage (NCBI taxonomy): Eukaryota > Metazoa > Chordata > Mammalia > Primates > Cercopithecidae > Macaca > Macaca fascicularis. The sequence goes on along the minus strand of NC_088380.1, from coordinate 86,806,891 downwards.
CAAATCAATAAATGTGATATATTACATTAACAGAATGAAGGACAAAAACTGTATTATCGTCTCAACAGATGCAGAAAAAAAATCTGATAAAACTGAACATCCCTTCATGATAAAAATTCTCAACAAAATAGGTATAGAAGGAACATGCCTCAACATTATAAAGGATATATATGACAAACTCACAGCTAATGTTCCGAATGGGGAAAAGCTAAAAGACCTTCCTCTAAGGACTGGAACAAGGCAAGAATGCCCACTTTTACCAACTTACTCAAAACAGTGCTGGAGGTCCTAGCCAGAACAATCAAGCAAGAGAAAGAAATAAAAGACATCTGAATTGGAAAAGAGGGGGTTGAACTGTCCTTCTTTGCAGATGATATAATCTTGTGTACTGAAAGAACCCTAAAAACTCTAACAAAAATGTTTAGAACTGATAGAATAAATTCAGTAAAGTTGCAGGATACAAAATCGCATACAATAATCAGTAGCACTTCTTTAAACCAATAACTAGTGGAAAAAGAAATTGAGAAAGTAATCCCATTTACAATAGTTAAAAAAAAGAGTAAAAATATCTAGGAATACATTTAACCAAGGAGGTGAAAGACCTCTACAATGAAAAGCATAAAACACTGATGAAAAATTTTGAAGAGAACACAAACAAATGGAAAGACTGCCCATGCTCATAGATCAGAGGAATTAATATTGCTAAGATGACCAGACTATCTAAAGCAATTTAATCCCTATCAAAATACCAATGATAATCTTTACAAAAATAGAAAAAATATCTTGAAAATTACATGAAATCACAGAAGATCCTGTGATTATATAATGAAAGCAATCCTGAGCAAAAAGAACAAAACTGAAGGCATCACACTATTTGACTTTAAAATATACTACAAAGCAATAGTAACCAAAACAGCATGATATTGGTATAAAAACAGACACATAGACCAATGGAACAGAATTAAAAACCCAGAAGTAAACCCATGTGTTTAAAGCCAACTGATTTTTGACAAAGGTGCCTGAACATACACTGGGGAAAAGATACCTTCTATAATAAATGGTGATAGGAGAACTAGACATCCATATACAGAAGAATAAAATTTAACACCCTATCTCTTACCATATAAAAAAATCAACTCAAAATGAATTAAGGCTTAAACATAAGACTCAAAAATATAAAAGTAGTAGAAAAAAATTAACTCAAAATGAACTACAGGCTTAAACATAAGACCCCAAAATATAAAATTCCTAGAAGACAGCACAGGGGAAAATGCTTCAGGACATAGGTCTAGGCCAAGATTTTATGACTAAGACTTCTAAAGCACAGGCAACAAAAACAAAGAGAGACAAATGAGACTGTGTTAAACCAAAAAGTTTCTGTACAGCAACAGGAACAATGGACAGTGTGAAGAGGCAGCCTGTAGAATGGAAGAAAACGATAATGTTGGTGGAAATGTAAAATTAATAAAGCCATTATAAAGATAGTATGGAGATTTCTCAAAAAACTAAAAACTACCACATGATCTAACAATTTCACTTAAGGGTATTTATTTAAAGGAAGGGAAATCAGTGTATCAAAGGGACACCTGCATCTCCATATCTATTGCAGCACTATTCCCAATAGCCAAGATATGGAATTAACTTTAGTATCCATCAATGAATAAATAGATAAAACATAGTATATATACACAATGCAATACTCTTCAGTCATAAAAAAGAATTACAACCTGTCATTTGCAGCAGCATGGATGAGTCTGGAGGTCATTATATGAAGTGAAATAAACCAGTCATGTAGTCACTGTCTAGCTCATCTGGGTATTATACAATTCTATAGCGGTATGCAACTTTGATTGAGTTTTTATTGACCAGGCTATTTTGCAACTTAATAGTGATAAACTTATAGAGAAAAACTGGTATTAATGCAAGTGATTGTGGGCTGACAGAAATGAAAATTATTCCTGCCTACTGCAATAAAGTAATTTGGTTTAGAATAGATGCAATTTATTTTCATCAGGTAGAAAAGGTAACCCCAACCATTACAGTTTATTGGCCTGTAGGATATTAACCAATTTTTTGTTTAGTAGTAAATTAATTTTATTATGCCTTTGACTGTTCAAATATCTGACCTTCAAATTCTCCTCTGAACCAGACATACTGTTTTCTTCCTTAATTAATGAGTTGAATAAATTATTTGACTTGGGCCAATTTTATAGTTTTATGAAAGTCATGTTTTTAACTTTTAGAAAATCGTATTTTTGGGTCATTCAAGAGCATGGACAGCACCAACCACTCTCTCCAGCTGGAAACAGTCCCTTAAATTAATTTCCATGACATTCCATTTTTCTAGTATTTCTCCTGCTTCACTGGGCCACTCTTTCTTGATTGTGTTTGCCAGATCCTTCCCTTCTATTCATTATTTAGATATTGGGGTTCCCTCGCACTTGATTAGAAACCCTGTTCTCTTTTTTACATTCTTTCCCTAGATGATTTCATCTACTCTCCTGCCTTCATCTACATGGTGAAATGCACCAATTCATATTTCTAGGTTAGTCCTCTTCCTATATATCCAGGTATCTACACAGCAGGTCCATTTGGGTGATTCGTACTGCCTCAAATTTATTAGTGCTCAGATTAAACTCATTTAATAATACACAAACACATCTTAATAAAGATATAAATATCACAATAATACTTTAATAATCTTGATGAAATGTTCTGAGGCCATGGTGATGTATTACAAGGTATTTGTGCTAAAGCAGACTACACATTTTTAGTGACTGGGATCTTCTTGTCTATCAGATTCTGTGTCTTCTTTTTCTGATGATATTGAATAAAAAATATAAAAATTTTGCATATTGATCTTCCCATTTCTGTAATTGAGACAGACCACCTACCTTCTGTATTCTTTCTTTAGACTGAAGAGTATAGTTGATAAAATTTTAATTCTTCTTCATATCAATTATGTATATTAGGATATCCTTAAATCTCCTAAAACACATACTTGTAGATTTTTTATTTTTTTTTTTAGCCTGGGTGACTATGGAGTAATTAATTACATAATTAGGTAGAGTTAACTACTCTGAAGTAGCTAATCACTTTGCTACTCTGTGGGGTGGCTGAGACCTATCTGTTCTGATACTCATGAGGACCCAAGAAGTTTGTGGGAAAGAACTCATCCCAAAGAAATACAGGGAGGGAGAGAAGCCAGGGCACTGATATTGAAGACGAGTGGCAATTTTCAACCCAAATCTCACCTACATTATACTCTGGCTCAATTTCTGTAGACTTATGACTGAACTTGTAGAAGGTAAAATTTTAATGAAGGAACAAGTTTAAAAAGCTGTTTTTCCTTAGATGTCTCTGGGGCATCAAGCTCTTAGGCACCAGGAGAGGCACTGATGGTGGTGACAGCAGAACTGGCAATGAAAGCAGTAACTTTCATGGAAGCAGAGTTTGCTGCAGCTGTGACTGGATGTCAGTGCTCTTGACATCGGACATAGTTACCCTTAATATTTATCTAGTGACCTCTTTTTCTGCAGGTAGGAGTAGTCTCAGCCTGAAAGGCAGTGGCAGCAGCAGAAGCAGCTGCAGTGGTGTTTCTGGCAGGAGACACAGCTACTACTGTTGGCATCAGCTGCAGCCAGGGTGTTCATTGCAAGGATTCAAGACAAAGGAGGTATAGAATGCAGGAATGCCATGACAGTTGAGAGGCTTACTTCTCGGCACACATCGGAGAAACTCTGGGAACTACAGCTCTACTGGTAAAAATTTTAAGGGAGAGAGAGCAGCTATTTCAGTGCACAAGAGGGTGGACCTTGAAAAATATTATTTGGCTGCTGATTTTCATGTTCCACCTCCAGGCTGGTATGACTTAGGAAACACAGGAAACAGGTACCATACCAGCAGCTATACCTTTCTGGCTGAAGTCACTCACTGATTCTGTTTGAGGGGCTAAGGCCAAGAAATCTCTGCTGCCAACACATGCTGCTTTGAGCTGCATTCTGTGGTGTTCTGTCATTTCAGTGACCAATGTCAAGACCAATGTTTATGGCAGAACAAGAGTTGATGTCTTCAATAAGGAAGCAAAATCTAAAATTTTCCGATACTAAACAGGCCATTCCACTCTGAAGGCCTGACACGTGCATGGTGTCTTTCTGAGAAAAGCAGCTGCAGGGGGTAGGATTCCCTGGACACAGATACTCATGTTTTCTGCCACGTAACCCTACCCCAGCCACAGTTAATTGGACTAGGGACTGATGCCTGATACAAACAAAGATAACCCATTTAAAGGCCACGACCAAAACTTTTCAGTAAGGATGGTGACTGGCTGAACTAATCAGATTCTCTCTCCGGGTGAGTTTGAAGGCCAGACATCCAGAAAGATTTGGCAGGGTGGAGTTGCACAGGATGAGAGAGACAGAGAGAAAGAAGGTGTTGATGCAGTCACTTGCCATGAGTAAGAAGAAGCCCAAAAGGGAAGTAGATAAGAGTAGAGGGAACTTTCTGAAGGGGTCAATAGTCTCAGAAGAAGTACAAGCAGATAACTTGAATCACTACTAGGACAGCATATTAGAGTGGAGGCATTGTGTTCTGATGCCACTTTAAATCCTGTTCTAGTTCCTTGAAGCCTGAGTGAGCAGCTCTATTAAACTGTCAAACAATGTATTAGTCGAATGTAAATGAATAAGGCCATGGTAAAGTCAAGAGGGAAATCAAAGTATTCAGGAGGTGGACCATGTAATATGCAAATTGTCATTTGTATATTTTCAGAAAATGCCCAGGATTTTTGTTTTTTTGCTTATGTGAGAAAGTTTTTATAGGTAGGACAGATAACCCACACTTCAAATATGTAATACATATATATCAGTATAAATCTCTTTCGTTATTTTCTGTCATTCTTATTTCAATGGGCATCCTTATATTTAACTACAACTACAAGGTTCTCATTTTCTTGACACCTGAAAGAGCTGAATGATTCCTCATTTCACCAGGACTCTTTAAAATAAAATTCCATAACCTTAAGGTAACTTGAGTGTGTTCCTGTTCATGGCCACCTACAACAACATAAGACAAAGGCAAAGAGGCAAGTGAACAGGTGGTAAGTTTGTGATGCCATCCAGAAACTGCATGTACACATATGTTTGAATATATTTTCTAAAAGGATAAAGAATAACCAGCAGGAAGACCAAAATTAGTCTTTCATAGCACACCTTCCAACTTGTAATTTAAAGTTTGTTCCTCCTTTCCACATCTAGGCTTTTCCTTGACAACAGCTTATACCATATGATCCCTATAAAGAGGGCAGCAGTCAATTGAGGGTCTAATGACACCTCACCTTCATGAGGTGCTGATAGATCAGGATGACCTGCTCACACCTCCCAGACATTCTGGAAAAAATAGAGTGTGAAAATAGAAAGAACCACCAATTGTGTTCACCAGTTCTAATTTACCACGAGGACAAATGTTAGGCATTAAAGGTCAACAGAGCTTCTGGTGATCCTCACTGAAGCAGAATGTTGAAAGCATTTAGTAGAATTGCGTTTAAAGATCATGCCTACAGGTATTGTAATTTCTCTTAGCTGCCCAAAATACTCTTTCTGTAAAGTCAAAGTTTAATTCATTTCTTGACCAAATGATTCTAAAGTATATCTGGAAGAATAAGCAAGTAAGATCCACCAATAAAATCCTAAAGAAAAAATAAGAGGAATTATTTTATAGTATGGCTTTGCCCTGCTAGATATTAAATTGTTTTATATAACTACAGCAGTCAAAACTCTGTGATTTTGGTGTAGACCTCCAATCTGAGATATTTTTACATAATCACACCAAAAGGACCCTGCTCTAGTATAAAATGCATATTTTATTACCAAAAAATGTTCTATTGAAAACATTCTTGACCCTTATTCTATCTTTAACCCTTATACCAATGAGGAAAAACTTTTACACTGTTGGCATTTTAAAATTAAAAATATATCAATTTTACAGTCATATTAACTCAGTAAACTATTTCAAAAGCCTATAATAACTTAGCCTCCAATAATATATTTTATCCTTATCAACTGTGATTATAAATCGAATATAATTAACATAATCATTGAAAGTATTGAATAAATGGCCATGATCTGTATGCGGCCTGAATATCCCCCCATTCCCATGTCTACTGTCCCATTGTACCTACTTTGCGTTCATTCAACTAGATTTAGAATAATGAGAAATTCCATAAAAACAGAAGTGTATATCTTTTAGATCTTCAGTAAATGCCATTAGTAAACAGTCAAATCATTTACTAATTGAATGTAAATGAACAAGAACATAGCCACATCAAGAGAGAAATCACAGTATTGAGGGCCAGACCATTTAATATGTACGTGAGTCAAACTCTTAGAAGATGAGCAGATTTCTTTGCTTCCTTGGCTTCTCTAATGAAGTATTCATGGGTAGGATAGATAAAGCATATTACATATATATAGCTAATAGGTTAGGCCAGTGTAAAACTTTTTTCATTATTTTCTTGCTTGGGTCATGAGGGAAGGCCACATGCTGGTTTATAGAGTGGATATTTTACCAATCCAGAAAGAATAGTCCTTCTCTTTCAGTAATCCTGGAAAATGATTACTGTTGGAGCAGAAAATGAGTGTGGAGAGGCATAAAGAGCTTCGTTAGTGAGTATGGGGAATGTGAGGGAGAAGGATCCAGCAGTAGGGTGGTGGCAAAGACAGACATGGAGCAATTGGGCCACAGAAGTTCCGTATTTTGCATATGGAAGTTACTATGACAAGAATAGTGCAGCATGTGGGCAGTCAGTCTCTAGGCAGCAAGTTGGGATCAGCCACTGTGGATTTCTCTGGTGTTAGGGAGTACAGCTGGATTTCCCATTACTAGTGATTTGAGAGCAGCCAGGGATGAGCCTAGGCCTTGTGAGAACTCTGTTCTCTCCCTGGAATGGATGAAGGCATTATAGGGGACATCAGAAGAGGGTGACCATGGCCAGAGTTGACTCAGGAAGTAGGTGAGGGAATCTATTTTACATAATACTCACGTATGATTTATATGTATCATTGCTCTTTAGTCTGTATGGAAGCATAGTCACTAGAAAACAGTAATATCAATATTGACACATTCGAATAGCTGCTACAAAAGCATAACATCAAAATTTCATGTACCCTACAGAAAAATGGAACAGAATATGTGACATTTTCATTTTATTTTGCTTTTGCCACAAAACCCTTTATTCAAACAAAATCTCACACAGAAGTCCAAAGTTTTTTAAAAAATAAAAGCTGATCTGGTAAAAGGAAGGCTGGGAGACCTAGTCCTTGTGCTCATAGCAGACTGATCTTCTCCCCTAATTCCTCTGAAGTCACATTACAAAGGATCTAATGACCTCTCAGAACTCTGCAAGTTAATATGGAAAAAAAAAAAGTCACTGAAACTGAGTCTAGAAACAGACCTAAGGATACTTGGGATTTCACTTCCTCAGTGGTATTTCAGATAAGTGGGAAAGAACATAGAGAATACATACATAAGGAGAAGGAGCCAGGGAAAAATCTGGAAGAAACTATATCCAAATATTATTTGTATTTATTTTTTGATGATTTAAAAATTTTTTTGAAAATTATCAGTGATTCTTAACTTTTTGCTTTCTATCTTTCCATGTGTTACTGTGTTATTTTTATTACACACAAAGAAGAAAAGGTAGATGGAAGAAAAGCCAGAGCATAAAATAAGTCAGATTGAGGCAAATCTGAGAGCTCCTTAGTGACTCAGATGGGAGACAGATAAGGTTCCAAGTGTGAATGAAATCAGCAGCTTACATTTATCCCACATTTGCTCATTCTCTGCTCATGCAGCCTTCAGCAACCAGGGCAGACAAAGGGCGGTAACTGTTGGTGACGGGCTCTTTGTCAGCCCTGGTCTCTGTGGAAACAAGGTGAAATGGGAAACAGCATATTTTAGTATTTAGACTGCAAATTCATCAGAAGTGAGAAGCCTGGTGCTGTGTCTACATATTACTTTTTGTCAAGTCTTTCCTTTTGTAAGCACTTTCTCTTTTGATGGGTAATATTTTTTCAATTTTTAAAGTAGTTGGGGTTTTTCTTTTTTTTCTTTTTTTCACTCTGTGAACGACCAAGAGAATGAAAAGCTAAAGTAGTACCTATTTATTTGTCTTCCTAGGCTGAAAGCAACATCTTGCAGATTTACCACAGAACCGTTTCCTCTAGACACCACATTACAGAATAAATGGAGATAATTAGAAATAGTCAATGTGCTAATTTTTCCGTATTTGTTTAATGCAACTGCACATTGGTGACTTTATTGTGTTTGCCATCAACTTGCCCTGGGGTATCATTCTCAGAGGCAAAGGCAGATGATGTTTCATGTTAGTTTATTTTCCGTAGCTCTCCCAGTACTGGGCGTGAAGTGGTTCAACAGGAATGCTTTCCAGCTGCTGCTGCTGCTGAGGAAAGAAGCCACCACCGCGAACCTGCTAACAGGGAAACACATGGGGTCATACTCCCGGCAGGAACTTATTCTTCCTGCCAAAAGGGGAATTTAAAATCCTCATGTCTGTCCACAGAGAATCAATATTGGCCCAGAAAGAAGAGTTACCTATGAGGAAGACAGAAGGAATGATGGTACAATTAGTCAAGCTGTCCTTTAGCATTTTGCTGAACCTAAAGGAGGGAATCGGAGTTGTGTATGGAAATCTATTGGTAAACTCAGTACTTCAAGCATTTTTGGTACAAGCAAAGACTAAAAGCTATCTGAGTGTCATTGTTGGGAGTCTAAAGCGACAGAGGGGACATGAGAGAGCAGATTGTCTTGGATACACAAGAGGGTTCCCAGAACTTGGAAGAAGAGAAATCCCAGCTGGGCCAGCACCTTTCCCTTGTATATTCTGGTTAAGGGTCATCAACATTTCCTTGGTGACCAGATCGGAGGCAGATTTCAGAACTCACTGTGTATCTTTTCAGCATGTTGAATAAACTGCGTATTGTTCTCATTCACACTGCTTTTTCAGGGACTCTCAGAAAACACATTCAGTAATAGCTAAGGAATCTGTTAGGTATTATAAAATCAGATAGCAATGACTATTGCTTTTAAGTACAGATTTTATAAAGATATTTTATAGTCTTTATTTGTAGTTATAGTGGTCCTTCAAAGTACATTTTTTGGAATCCCAATTAGGGTGAGGAGAGTGAGGCATTCACCACAGGGGCAAGCAACATTTAATGGGGAACCAAAAAACTCAGCACTCAGTGTAAATAATATTGTAATGTAATATTTTTAAAAAATTAATGCCAAGCATTCACTAAGCATAAACACCATCATAATTTTAAATAAAAGCAGGCTGTTTTGTTCTACAACTCTGTATTATTGTGCAACAGGAACAGTCATTTCCAATCAACAGCATGCCCCACCAGCCGGTTTATTAGGGTTGATAATGTCATGCAAACAGATTGGGCAATGCAGAGCTTTAAACAGAAGTCATAATTTGCCCCTGAAAACTTCAATTAACTATTCTCGTTTGATTCACAATAAAGGGGCTATTTTGATAAGGTATATAGGAACACGCAGTCTTCCTTTTGTTTCAGGCTCCAACATGGCTCAGCAGGGCATTCCATTTTATTAGTGACATTTCCATGAAGCTTAGAGGAGTGAGCTAACTTGCCAAGGTGATGGAAGCTAGTGGGTGTTCAGGCTGGAGTTCCATCCCGACTCAGATTGCCTTGCTAACCATGGCACATCACACATCCACATCAACTGTGCTGGGCCAACATTCCTTCATATTATATTTGAGATTCTGACTCTCTAGTGGGCAAATCCATGTAAGGAGCATGTCTCAAATACGCAGAGTTTCTCAATGGGTATGGCGGGCCTCAGGGACACCAGTCTTGTTAACCTTGGAAGCAGCTGGACAAGGCCTAGGTCGCTGGTGGCTTGTTTTCCTCTAACACAAATCCTTTATTCCTTGATGCATTGTAAAAATAAAATTCTATCTATCTATCTATCTATCTATCTATCTATCTATCTATCTATCAATCATCTATCTATCTATGCACACACACCGTGATATTGAAAAGGCTGGAAGGTATAGAAAGCTGTCAGATCCAGCTTCATTTCTATTTGAGAGCTCTGATTCTTTAACATTCCCTCTGTACTGCTCTCCTGCCCTATCCCAGCAGATTAGAACTGTAATGTTCTAATTTGGCAATTTAAAGCTAGTGATTTCTATAATTATTACATCATTCAGAGTATCCTAATTCCTCCTTTCATTGCCTTCTGTAGTATCTGTGTACAATTTTATCTCCTTCATTAAAACTATGCAACACTTCTTTGAATGGTTGGACCTTGCATTGTCTCTTTGTACATGTTCTTCCTTCTCCCTCTTCAACTCCAGTGTCTCACATAGTGCTCGCACAAATTGAGAGCTTAGCAAATGTTAATCAAAGTAAGAATCAAAACAAGGAAATGTTTCCCTGTGTCATCCTAAGGGGATATGTAGGGAACATGTAAACATGTACAGATCTATTTGTAATCCTTAAACTCTAAAGATCCAGTCAATGATTACCGGTCATCATCTTTGTACTAGCTACTTCAAATTAATAATTTTTGTCATAATAATGTATAACTTAGATAATACAAAAACAATAAAAAAATTAAGTCTAAAACTAAACATTGACTTAGTTGCTAAAACCATTATTCAAATGACAATCACCCTCCATCGAGGTGCCCAGTTGAGAGATGATACACACAAAAGGGTTCACTATATGAGGTGCCATTTTAACACGAAATTTATTAGCAGTAATTTAAAACATTGCTTGAAGTTACTTTATACAATTGCCGCATGCTTTCTAATTTGATTTCCATGTGGTTGTGATACGCTGGTAAAGGTAAACTAGCTTGAGGGTTAGTATACTCAAAGGAGAAGAGCAGGTTATATTATTAGCTCTGCTTACCAGGGCGTTTTGGCTTTCTTTTGTTTTTAAAATCAAGACTTTCTCTTATTTCATACCTCCGTGGGAGTATAGTTGCTTAGTAACCCTGCACTGACTGGGGGCTGTTGCTCTCGGAGCTATACCCGGGAGGAACCTGCGTGTGAATGAGACCGCTGTCAGCAAGCCTACACTCAGAGGATTTACCCGGTGCAGAGAGCTCCAAGAGAACACCAGAGCCCCTGGCATTCTGGTTCACTTGAATTTGTCCTCCTGCCTATTCCATATTTTTTTCACACATACAATCATTTGTTTGCAGTCTGGAAATATAAAACCATTCAAGAAATGGAGGCCCAACTATTGGTAAGAAACTTCTAATACACATTCAGTGTCTCACAATGTGTGTGGTAAGCAACTAAGTGATTTATCTTGCTCTCCTATGTCTGTTTGCTTCCTAAATTGTGTGTCCTTCCCGTTGGATAGAATCCATCTGTTGCTCTGCTTACAGTGTGCTGTGAGCATTTGAAGTTCAATGCTAATAGAGAGGAAACACTTTTTAAAAACGTTCCTTTTTTTCTTTTTCTTTTTTTTTTTTGTCCAGCAATTCAGCAGTTATTAGGTTAGAAATATCAAACAATAATTCAGAAAAGTAAAGAACATGGAGGCCAACATTATCGTGGGCTTACTGTGGGTGAGGCACTGTATTTTACATGTATTGTCTCATTTGGTGGTCATAACAATTCGCTGTTGTATGTGTGTTTGTATGTTGGGAGGGAGGTCCTATTATTATCTCAGTTTTACAGATTGGAACCTGCAGCTTAGAGATGTAAAGTCACCTTCGAGGACACACAGTTAGTGATTTGCAGAGCCAGGATTGAAGCCAGGAAATCTTAATCACGATGCCATATGATATTGCTAAAATTACTTTAAATTACTTAGCTCAGTGAAAGGTAAGTTGTTTATAGCATACGTTGTTAATGCATGTCATGTAACGGTCCAGTATGAAAATCCAAATAACTCAACTGATCTCTTGGAAAGATGCTCAGAATAAAAGAGCCTCTGGCTGTTGTTCATCCCACCCCCCTGCCAAAAAAAAACGTGGTTCAGCAAGAAGGTTAAGAACACGATCACTTTGCAATAACAAGATATCACTTTATGGCAGAATTCTGGGTCTTCAGAATTTTCCCTGGATCATTAATAAAGCACTGCTTGTCCAGACAACCCATGCTTATTGGTCCCTCTGAGGGAGAAAAGAAAAAAGGAGGGGAAAGGTCGTAGAGATGTATGAAAGAGGACCTTAGGGAAAGAGACCAATCAGGGCTTCTCTCTGTCCTGGTGGAAATGAGCGCCAGCTCCTTTTTTGTTCCTGCTCTAAGTTACTTGGCATCCTTTTCTTCTCTCTCTTGTTTCTATTAACCTCCCTCAGGGCAGAATGATAGTCACAACAGCCAATTAGGGAGACACTGAAGGAAGAAGGTGCTCCACAGCTCCTTCATTGTCCACAGAGAAACAATCACCTCAGTGGGAAGGTGGTTTTAATTGGCCCTATTCCTTTCTTTTCCTCTCCTTCCTCCCCGTCAATACCCTCTCAATCAAGCTCCTTGGCCTAAAGCTAGTGAGTTACCGGGGAACCAGAAAAGCACTAATAAGCTACCACTCAGGTGGTTTGAATTATTCTACAGGCAAAAACTCAAGTATTCTTCTGGGATTTGCTAGCTCTCGCTTCTAAGCCCCATATGTACAGCATGTTTCCAAGGTGAGCAACTGGACCACCTGCATCAAGGTCACCTGGGAGCTTGTTAAAAAGGCAGATTCCTGGGCAAGGCCCCAGATTCATGCAATCAGAATCTCTGAGGGTGACACTGGGAAGTCGGCATTTTTAACAAACTCTCCTGGTAGTTGTGGAATACATCATAGTTTGAATACATCATAGTTTGAAAACCACTGCCTTACAACTTGCAAAGTGCTTTTACATACATCACTAGACTCAAGCATCAAATTCTTCAGAGGTTTATTTTCTTATTCCCCTTTTTGTGTTGCTGTTATTTTCCTCTCTAATCAGCCTAACATCTCAAAATCAGTAGGTCCTCTGTTAAGAAGACTGAATAAGCCAGAGTCAATTTCTCTGCCAAAGATGACAATAAAAGGAAAATAAAACAACCATTATAAATCATTTAAGACAGGAAGATGACTTCTAGTGGGGGACTCAGTCTTAACCAACTCTGCATAATTTCTGGAGCAAGACTGAGTTCAAACCCTACTTTGTCACTTTGCGTTAGCTTCCTCGTCTGTAAAATAAGGGTAATAAAGCACTTACCTTATAGAGTTGTTGTTAGGGTTAAATGAATTAATAAAGGCAAAGTGCATAGAATGACACCTGGCTCAATACTAACAGCTGGCTGACTAAGATAGCCAGAATGGCAAGTTGAAAAGCTACAATTCAACATGAGTCACTGAGATATAGTTTATAAAGCTTAGGTATTATTGCTATGTTTTGTTGTCTTCAATAAAGACATAAGAACAAATATTAATAGACTGAATATTAAGAAATGTCATAGTGTGCCTTTTGTCAGAATTTCTCAACTTTGGCACTGTTGACACTTTGGACCTGATGACTCCTTGCTGTGGAACAGCTGTCCTGTGCAAAGTAGATTTTTAAATTTTTTTACCAGCATTCCTGGCCTCTACTGGTAGCATTCCACTGTTTGAGATGACCAAAAATGTCTCCAGACATTGCCAAAAATCCTCGGGAGGGTGGTGGTGCAAAATCACCCTTGGTTGAGAATTATCTTACATCTGACAGTGTAAGACTTCCCACAGAAAATAATGTTTAGGCTTAGTCTTGTAGCATATGTAGAAGTTAAAAATATTAACTATTTCCTATGTGCCAGGCACTGCTCTGCATTTTTTATGCATTAATGCATTTAAGGCCAACAACCTTGTGAGCCTAGGTTAGCCACTACTATCCTTTTACTGGACAGGAGGAAACTGAGGCACTGAGAGGTTAAGTAATTTGCCTAAGGCCACACCACTTAATGAAGATGCAGAGCCATAACGGGTGGCAGTTTTGCTCCAGACTCTGTAATTCTCACTTTCAGGCAAGGTAAAGGAGGTAGATGAAGTGTACAGAAGTGAAAGAGCTCTGAACTGGGGACACCCTGAAAGTCTGCATTGGATGGAATATTCTATGCGAGGAGAAAAGTGGCAGGATGTTAGGCTATGCAGCCAAGGGGGAACCCGTCATGAAGGAAGTCTGAGGTCCCCTTGGGAATGAACGTTTTTCTGTGGACAGTGGGGAGCCACGGGAAGGAGAGGGGCCTGATCAGATTGTTTTAATAAAGTCAGTCTGGCCTAGGCCAAGGGGAAAGGCTAGAAAAAGGAGAGACTCTGGTTTTGTATAAAATTAAAACCGCCAATATTTACTGTCACTTTTTCTTTCCAAGATACTAAGAAAAAACCCAAACCTTAAATAGCAGAAAAGATACAGCTGCTCTGGCCTATATGCAGAATCCTTTACTACTATCTTCTGCATGATATACATCTGTGTTTACTCAAGTCCCAGATTTAATTGGATTTAAATAAGAATCTGAGCACAGTCACCCAGAAGGCCTGACATAAATAGAAGAGTATCAAGGGGTCGGAGAAGACACATCCTGTCTGCTTCTATAGAAAGCAGATTCAAGGATTCCCCACCTGCATCTTCTTCCCCCTCCTGCTAAAGAGCTGCTCCTCATGTCACTAAGCAACAAATGTGCACTTGGGGAGTCCACATCTCATCACTCCCACTCCTTCTCTCTCCTCAAGAAGCCAACTAAATGCTATGGTTTGGATTTATTTCTCTTGTTATCTTTATCAAGCATGATACAAATGCTTTGTTCTACTTTTGGCTCTCACAAAGAGCCTGTTTCATCATCAACATAATTGTAAAGCTAAAATAGGGTTGGGACGTTTGCCATCACTTTGCAGGTTTAGGTTGCCAGGCACACTTACTGAACTGAATTCTTTGTTTTCTAACTACAGTTGCCTGCCTGCTTTTCGAGGAAGCTCATAGTAGGTGAGAAGTAACCCAGTATTGTGACCTCATGATCTGAGCATAAAGGCTTCATATGCTCAGGGTTAACTAGGTCTCTTTTAACCATGACAGTATACTATGCTTTGAAGAAACATAAAAATAATTAAAATATTAGCCTCTAATTCTGCCGCATAAAATAAGACTAATCGTTGCTAAAATAGTGAAATTGAACTCTATGTGGCAACGGTATTTTTCCCTAATACTACCACTCCAGAAGTGTAGTATTAAGGAAAATGGAATTATCCTCTTAGAACTACACTGTAAACTACATCATTGTTCAGGTGAGAGATATGCAAAATCACCCTAAGAAACACAGGGACTCAAGAGTGAGCAAGATGAGACTCATTTGATTGAGGATATTCATATCTCTAAAGACTTAATGAATTAATTAGCCTGCGGATGGTGGAGCATAAACCCAGCCGAGTCACTGGGGCAAATACTGACTGTGGCCATTAGGAACTCTCCATTAGAGGCTGTGTCTTTTCAGACTCCTCCAAATATTTACTTGTAGAGAAGGAGGCACCCAGCTATCACAACCTGATGCCCCTAAACATTTGAATCATGCAATTAACTCCTCTCTGCTCTGATTCCATCTCTACCCATCAACTTTCTGATGACAATTTGGCTTTCTGTGTAATTTACCCATGGGAAGAATACAAGTGTTTGGCTACCTTGGTTGTTATTGTTTCTCAGTGAAAATTAACAGTTGCATGCTATGTTAGAGACTTGAACCTCCTAGGGCTTAGTCAGCATGAATTAGCACCCACTAATTGTCAGGGTTTGATAAGATGGGTTGTCTGGATATGTCAGGCTGTTGGCAGGAAGATAACTGATTCAAGTTGTGGCTCTTTGTGCGACCAGCAGTCTTCTATGACCACACCTTGACGGCCACACAAGGCTTTCTTGTGACCCGTAGATAGATTTCCCACCCTCTGGGCTTCAATTCCTTCCATGGTCTGCCCATCTAAACAGTCAGAAAATCCTAGGAGCTCTCATTTATTGCCATTCCTCATACTTTGTTTTTAGGGTTTGTATCCTCATTTGCCTTTCCAGACCAGCAGTTCCCAAAAGCCAGTGTGGGAACCATCTGTATCAGCGTGACCAGTCTGTGAAGATCAAGCATAGGAATGCCAGGGCTCCACTCTACATGTCCTTTATCTGGGGTGGCGCCCAGGAATCTATTTATTATGCTCCCTGGGTAATTCTGATAAGGAGCCACATTCCAGAATCGCTGTCTAGATAAGTGGTTCCCAAAATTGGTGATGCTATAGAATCATTCTTAGAAAATGTCAATGCCCAGGCTTTACCCCAGACTAATTAAACCCTAGGCTTTTTTTGGAGGTGAGACGTGGGCATGGATGTTTGTAAAACACTCTCTAGATGAGTCTAATGTATTGTGAGTGTTGAGAACTTTTGGCTCAGAACTGTGATTCTCAAAGTGTATTACCTGGAAACAAAATATAAATTCTCAGATTAACTAGACTCTCTAAAGCAGCAACCCTGGGGAAGGATCCCAGCAATCTGTGGCTTAAGCCTCTCTAGGTGATTCTGAGGCTTCATTGGCTTAGACTGTTTCACAGAGCCTCCTCACTGACTTTCTGTGGCTAGTCCCTCTTTTCCCAGATACATCCTCCACAATAAAAATATTTTCGCCTTGTCACCCTGCACTCAAAAGCATCCAGTCACTCCATACTGCCTGCAGACATCTTTTGCCTGGCATTCATGCCTTCTCTGGTCTACCCCAACCCTAGGCTTCAGTTCACTAGCAGAGTAGGAGAAACCAGGCTTGCTGACCCCAAGAGAGTGGTTTCCTGTTTTGCTTATGCTGCTCCTTTTGTAAAAATCCTGGCCAGGTACTAGTAGCTCATGCCTGTAATCGCAGCACTTTGGAAGGCCAAGGTGGGCAGATCACCTGAGGTCAGGAGTTCAAGACCAGCCTGTACAACATGGTAAAACCTCATCTCTACTAAAATTAGCTTAGTGCAGTGGCATGCACCTGTAATCTCAGGTACTTGGGAGGCTAAGGCAGGAGAATTGCTTGAACCTGGGAGGTGGAGGCTGCAGTGAACTGAGATCACTCTAGTGCACTCCAGCCTGGGTGACAGAGTGAGACTTCTCAAAAAAAAAAAAATCCTGGAGAAGCGGGAGCACGTTTGCAAATGCGATAATCCTTAACCTGGCATTGTTCACAGAACAGGAAGTCCTTACACATTTGCAGCGTATGATCGTGTGAGTGTAGGAGTGAGTGAGAGATTGTGTGCTTGTCTTTAACGCGCCTCTACTTAATCTATCGCAGGTTCTCCATTCAGTCTGGAGAACAACTCACCTGAACCCTTTTTGTTTGTTTTTAAGCACTTAAGCCCATCAGAGCATGTGCAATATTCGGTTCCCACATTAAAACAATCAGTTTGGCATGAAAAGTTCCTTGGGGATGGGTGACTGAAAGGAGGCAGGAGGGGACTCCTGGGGTATGGATAATGTTTAATTTCCTGATGGGGGTGCTGGTTACATGTGTTCTCTCTACAGGAATTCATTACATTAAATACAGTAATTTGCATTTTCTGCCTGTGTGTCTTACTTCAATACAAAGTTACAAAAAATTCTTTCATGCAGTTGTTCTCCAGCTTCTCAAATTCTAATTTGACCAGAGCTTATCAAGCATTGGTGATGTGCCAAGAACAGGGCTGGTTGCTTTCATATTTTATTTGATTTTTACCCTCATAACTCTGAAGTGGGAACTGGCATTATTGCTTTTTACTCATGAGGAAGTGAGGCTTGCAGAAATGATGAAACTTACCAAGTTCACACAGGTGGCCAGTGTCAGGATAAAACTGGAATCTAGTTATCATATCACAAAGTGCTAGTCTTCTTTCTGCTTCACTATGACTCTTCAAGAGAAGTCTTTAAATGGTGTGTATCAATAAAAAATTACAATGATTTTGTTTTTTATTAGAAATCATCAAAGAAAGCATTAAGTTGCCTTTTTAGATTATTTCCTTTTTTTTCTTTTCTTTTCTTTTTTTTTTTTTTTTTTTTTTTTTGAGATGGAGTTTCACTCTTGTTGCCCAGGCTGGAGTGCAATGGCACTATCTCAGCTCACTACAACCTCCACCTCCTAGGTTCAAGCAATTCTCCTGCATCAGCCTCCCGAGTAGCTGGGACTACAGGTGACCGCTACCACACTTGGCTAAGTTTCGTATTTTTAGTAGAGACGGGGTTTCACTATGTTGGGCAGGCTGGTCTCAAACTCCTGACCTCATGATCCACTCACCTCGACCTCCCAAAGTGCTGGATTACAGGTGTGAGCCACTGCGCTCGGCCCTTCGCCTTCCTAGTTTTCATTCCAGATATTTTGTTTTCCTTTGTCTCTTTGTTAAGATGGAAACTGATCACTAGTGTAAGGCACATTTAAATGTTGGGCAGTTGAAGCATTGTTTAAAAGTGTGGCAGAGTCCTGGAAGTCCCTTCAGCACCAAGATGACCCTGGAGGTCCCTTCTGCATCTTCACTGCCAGATTTCAGGGGGAGAGGCCAGAAAAGCCAAGGTGGTAAGAAAGGAATGTGGGGGTTTTGGGCAGTGGCTATTTAGTAACTCCGCAGAAGGATTTCAATAGTGCAGCTCCTGGTATAGGCTGTGCTGCTGTGTGCAAGAAGAATACCAGCCCTGGGGTGAGTTGAACCTAAAGCAGAATATCGTCCTGCCCTGCATACACACCTTTGATGACGAGAGACTTTTCTCAAGGAAGAGTCTTGGCTTTACAATTGGCCATCTTGACAGTAATGTACAATTTGTTAAGAATTCACGTGATTTTTCTTCACTAATGTCTACAGGCTTCCCGATTATTCTACAAACTCTATGAAATCCTTGTTCTTCGTTGCACAATTAGCTGTGAAACAGACAGAGGTTACCTACAATAAGGTAAGTGTGAAAAGGAGTCCTTCTGCCTGTGAGTGTAAGGCAAGAAACAAAAAGGAAAAGAAAGAGAAATGTTGCAGAGTGGAAAGCAACAAGCAACTGACACCAGGAAAGGTCTCCTGTGCCCCACAGTGTATTAATCATTTTTACATATTTGGTGCCACTGTTACATATTGCTTTAATAACAGAATAAATGCTGAACATGAAACAAAATAAAATTGTTTAAGCAGTGGAAAAGGATTCAGGCCTGTGAGCTCAACCCAACGTTGTTCCCAGTGAACTTACTTGGCAATCAAGAACAATATATGACATCTCTGCTCTCTCAAAATTCCCACATAGTACATAGTTTGGAATGCTTGGAAAAAGCTGTCCTGGTCCCCAACGAAACCCACATGTTACTACTGATTTTCTTATATCCTCCAGCCACCAATTAGAAGTTAGAATAAAAACAACAAGAGAGAAATTTTAAAAATGGTCCTCCAGACAAAGTAGACCATGTGGCTGCTTACTTAACACTGATTCTTCCTTTCCTTTTTCTAAGAAAACCTTAAATTTCATTCGAGTGTGTAGCTCACTCCTACTTCAGAGGGAATCTCGATTAGTTAGCTAGCGCCATCCAATAGAAATATGGGAAGCCATATATGTAATTTAAAGTGTTCTAGCAGTCACATTTTTTAAAAAGTAAAAAGAAACAGGTAAATCAATTTTAATAATGTATTTTATTTAATCTATCTGAAATATATTGTCAATATAATCAATATAGAAATTATTAATGAGCTATATTACATTTTTTTCATATTACATCTTTAAAATCCAGTGTATCTTTTTCACTTACAGTGCATGTCATTTTGGACTAGCCATATTTCAAGGGCTTAGTATGGCTAGTGGCCACCATATTGGACATTGACGGTCGAACCCAATTCACATTCCCCTGACAACTACACTTGGTGTGAGGCCTCTGATGGCCCAACTAGACTGACAGCAAAGATCTTTCCTGTTGAAAGATCATCATTCTCTCTCCTGCTGGCAAAAACAAGAAAGAATAAAGGTCTGATTAACCCATGAGCCTTCTTGGGATTTATGAGAGGAACCAGGCTTTGGATGAACGTGACATTGAAATGAGCAGGATGGAAAGAAAAATCCTAGGGGTTTGGTGACCATACTGGGCTGCTGATTAAACATGGAGTTTGCCCTGACTCTGAACTTTCCATTTAGTGAGATGATAATTGTCCCAATTGTTTAAACTAGCTTGTGTTGCTTCCAGCTAAAAGAGTGCCAGCTATATACAATGTGCAAGCTGACATGTTGTCATGCTCTGACCCTGATGAACACATCCCCGCAAGGCTGTGACGTAGTAGGCGAAGAACTAACATGCATGGGATTGGAAGGGAGGGGGAAAACAAAATCAAACCATATGGAAAGCAGGAATCGCTGCATTAAATATCATTTTTAAAATGTACAACATAATAGCCATATGTTTAAGTCAGAATCATCTGCAAAGCACGCATGTTCACTTTCTGTTCCAGAGTCAGGCGTCTGAATTCTGTGAGCAAAGCCTAGGGAAAAAAACTAAACCTATGCCAGATTTACAAGAATAGTTATCTTTACAAAGACTATATAAACTAGAATACAAAGTTGCAAAGCTGAAGGCAAAGCTATTCAATAAAACCAAAGCAAGCAGCTTTCAAAGAGATCTCTTCAAAAGTGTGGTTCTACATTTCCCACCTAGTGCTAAGTAAAACATACATTTCAATTAGAATTAGAATCTACTTCAGGAAGTAAATTATTAAATGACCTAGCACATTTTGACGCTTTTAAATGCCCAAACTCCCAGCTGTGGAGAACAATGAGTCTTTAATGATAATTTATTCCCCTCTTGTTCCCATGATTGCTAGATAGCCAGGGGCCTTAGACACTTATTGGGTTCCAGGGACCCAATGTAGGCATTGTCAGAGGAGGATACCAATTAGTAGGTTTGGTTTCACAAAGAAGCATCGATTGCCCTGAGGTGAAAAACTCTGTCTCAGAGAAAACACCCTTGAACTCGAACTGTCTTTTTTGCTCATCATTAGAAGTCAGCAAAGGATTTAGCCTCTCTCTTACCAATTCATTATCCACCCTTCAGAAAATAAATAAATAAAGTAAAATGTTTTCCCTTATTATGAAGGTGACAATAAAGACAGTAAGCTTATCACATACATAAAAGATAGTGACCACTTTCTACTAGTTTTAATGGCACTATCACTGCTTCCAAAAATTGCCTTAGGTCACTTATAGCCCCTAGAGATAAACATCTGAGGATTTTGCATAACAGCCTTAATGGGTGTTTTCAGGACAGCATAATTACCTGGGGCTTGTGAGAGTGGAAAGCATCAGCCTCAAGGTTACTGAATAATGTATGCTCTATTAGAGAGAGATAAAGAAGAACAAAAATCCAGTCACCATATGAATTACAATTTTATTATCTTTTTCATTCATTTAGTATTTCATTCAACACATTTGAAAGCATTTATTATGTACCAGGCACTGTACTAAGCACTTTAGATTCTAGTATGATTAAGACAGCAGAGTTCTACCCATTGAGATGTTCACAGTCTAGGTGGGGAAGGACATGGACAATGAAGAATACGCAAACCATTAATTCCCAGAAAGGAGTAAGGTTACCTCTGGGCCCCTGAGGAGGCCAATGAAGCTTTGCCTGTGGCCTTTAAGAGCTTTTCATTTTTCTCAGCAGCAGTGATCTGTCCATTCTATACTTTTTTTTTCAGTCTTCAAATATTTTATTACCTTTCTGGCTACATAGTGAATTCAGTGTCTTCATATTGACTGGTAGAAGATGAGAAGAAATTTTTCCTTTGCTTGGAAGTAACCATTTTTGGGTTGCTAGAGTCAATATTTAGCCCCTTCCCTGAGCACCCGCTCCCCTCAATCCCTAAGCCCGGGCACCCATATAAAAATAAAAATAAAACTTTTTAAAAAGTAAGTCTATATTTATTCATAAAATTATATCCTAGTCTTTCAGAGCCAGGCCTGGGTTTGAAACCCAAGCTCTACTCTTACCAAATGTATGATGCTGGCAGGTTGTCAAATTTCTGTGTTCCTCAGTTCCTTCACAATTAAAATGAAAAGTTCATAGGATAGTATAGATGTATAAATATAAGTATAGGCTTATTATGAGTATTGAACAAATTAACATACTAGCACCAGGCATACAATATAAATGGTATTATATCTCAATACAAGGGACTTATACTGCTACTTAGTGATTAGATTTGACAATCAGTAAGGAAAATGAATTTAAACATAACTAGTTCTGGAAAGTCCTTTGGAAGTGACCTTTTTGGAGACCCACAGCCCACCTCTCAATATATCCAGCACTGTCAATTTCTCCTTCAATGTCAAAACAAATTGTTGATTTCTCTGATTGAACATTAAGTAGTATAGCAGGTTTGCCTGTAGGGACCATGTCACACCAAAAGACCACATTTTAAAACAGCTTCATGTTGACAGGCACCAAGAACTGAGCCTGATCTGAGAAGTGCAGACTTGCTTTTCATCTCATGGTCATTTAGTGAAATGGCAGGCCAGAATTGTGACCCAGTTTAAATGATTTGTTTCCTTCTCTTTGACCAACTCCTCCTTTGGTCTGTTTTTACCAAGACGGAATAATTGAATTTAGAAAAATTAAATATAAAGCAATGACCTTTTACTAACATCTTGAGGTACAACCCTTATTAATTTTCATTTGGGAAAGGTAAATCAAGTTATGTCATGTAAGACATAATAGTGCTTCTCAGATGGCTGAATAGGAATAGCTCTGGTCTGCAGCTCCCAGCATGATCGACGCAGAAGATGGGTGATTTCTGCATTTCCAGCTGAGGTACCTGGTTCATCTCACTGGGACTAGCTGGACAGTGGGTGCAGCCTAAGGAGGGTGAGCCAAAGCAGCCAGGGCATTGCCTCACCCGGGAAGTGCAAGGGGATGGGGGATTTCCCTTTCCTAGCCAAGGGAAGCCATGATGAGCTGTACCTGGAAAAATTGGACATTTCCTCCTATACTGTGCTTTTCCAATGGTATTAGCAAATGTCACACCAGGAGATTATATTCTGCACCTGGCTTGGCAGGGCCTTGCTCACTGCTAGCACAGCAGTCTGAGATTGACCTGTGAGGCAGTAGCCTGGCAGGGGGAGGGTCATCAGCCATTGCTGAGACTTGAGTAGGTAAACAAAGCATCCAGGGAAGGTCAAACTGGCCGGAGTCCACCGCAGCTCAGCAAGACCTGCTGCCTGTTGACTCCATCTCTGGGGCCAGGGCATAGCTGAACAAAAGGTAGCAGAAACTTCTGAAGACTTAAACATCCCTGTCTGACAGCTCTGAAGAGAGCAGTGGTTGTCCCAGCATGGCATTTGAACTCTGAGAACAGACAGACTGCCTCCTCAAGTGGGTCCCTGGCCCCTGTGTAGCCTAACTGGGAGACACCTCCCAGAAGGGGCTGACTGACACCTCATTCAGGCAGGTGCCCTCTGGGACAAAGCTTCCAGAGGAAGGATCAGGCAGCAATATTTACTGTTCTGCAATATTTGCTGTTCTGCAGCCTCTGCTGGTGATACCCAGGCAAATAGGGTCTGGAGTGGACCTCCAACAAACTCCAACAGACCTGCAGCTGAGGGACCTGTCTGTTAGAAGGAAAACTAACAAACAGAAAGAAATAGCATCAACATCAACAAAAAGGACGTCCACACCAAAACCCCATCTGTAGGTCACCAACATCAAAGACCAAAGGTAGATAAAACCACAAAGATGGGGAGAAACCAGAGCTGAAAAGCTGAACATTCTAAAAACCAGAATGCCTCTTCTCCTCCAAAGGATCACAGCTCCTCGCTGCAATGGAACAAAGTTGGATGGAGAATGACTTTGACGAGTTGACAGAAGAAGGCTTCAGAACATTGGTAATAACAAAGTTCTCCGAGATAAAGGAGGATGTTTGAACCCATCACAAGGAAGCTTAGGAAGATTAGACGAATGACTAACTAGAATAAACAATGTAGAGAAGACCTTAAATGACCTGATGGAGCTGAAAACCACGCACAAGAACTACGTGACTCATGCACAAGCTTCAGTAGCTGATTCAATCAAGTGGAAGAAAGGGTATCAGTGATTGAAGATGAAATCAGTGAAATAAAGTGAGAACAGAAGTTTAGAGAAAAAAGAGTAAAAAGATGTGAACAAAGCCTCCAAGAAATATGGGACTATGTGAAAAGACCAAATCTACATTTGATTGGTGTACCAAAGGTGACGGGGAGAATGGAACCAAGTTGGAAAACTCTCTTCAGGATATTATATAGGAGAACTTTCCCAACCTAGCAAGGCAGGCCAACATTTACATTCAGGAAATATAAAGAACACCACAAAGATACTCCTTGAGAAGAGCAGCCCCAAGACACATAATTGTTAGATTCAGCAAGTTTGAAATGAAGAAAAAATGTTAAGGGCAGCCAGAGAGAAAGGTCGGGTTACCCACAAAGGGAAGCCCATCAGACTAACAGCAGATCTCTCGGCAGAAACTCTACAAGCCAGTAGAGAGTGGGGGACAATATTCAACATTCCTGAAGAAAATAATTTTCAACCCAGAATTTCATATCCAGCCAAACTAAGCCTCATAAGTGAAAGAGAAATAAAATCCTTTACAGACAAGCAAATGCTGAGAGATTTTGTTACCTCCAGGCCTGCCTTACAAGAGATCCTGAAGGAAGCACTAAACATGGAAAGGAATGGCGAGTACCAGCCACTGCAAAAACATGCCAAATTGTAAAGACCATCGATGCTAGGAAGAAACTGCATCAACTAACGGGCAAAATAACCAGGTAACGTTATAATGACAGGATCAAATTCACACATAACAATATTAACCTTAAATGTAAATGGGCTAAATGGTCCAATTAAAAGACACAGACTGGCAAATTGGATAAAGAGTCAAGACCCATCAGTGTGCCATATTCAGGAGACCCATCTCACATGCAGAGACATACATAGGCTCAAAATAAAGGGATGGAGCAAGATCTACCAAGCAAATGGAAAACAAAAAAAGCAGGAGTTGCAATCCTAGTCTCTGATAAAACAGACTTTAATCCATCAAAGATCAAAAGAGACAAAGAAGGCCATTACATAATGATAAAGGGATCAATTCATCAGGAAGATCTAACTATCCTAAATATATATGCACCCAATACAGGAGCACCCAGATTCATAAAGCAAGTCCTCAGAGACCTACAAAGAGACTTAAACTCCCACACAATAATAATGGGAGACTTTAACACCCCACTGTCAATATTAGATCAATGACACAGAAAGTTAACAAGGACATCCAGGACTTCAACTCAACTCTGCACCAAGCAGACCTAATAGGCATCTACAGAACTCTCCACCCCAAATTAAAAGAATATACATTCTTCTCAGCACCACATCGCAATTATTCCACAATTGACCACATATTTGGAAATAAAGCACTCCTCAGCAAACGTAAAAGAACAGATATCACAACAAACTGTCTCTCAGATCACAGAGCTATCAAATTAGAACTCAGGATTAAGAAACTCACTCAAAACCACACAACTACCTGGAGACTGAACAACCTGCTCCTCAATGACTACTGGGTAAATAACAAAATGAAGGCAGAAATAAAGATGTTCTTTGAAACCAATGAGAACGAAGATGCAACATACCAGAATCGCTGGGACATATTTAAAGCGGTGTGTAGAGGGAAATTTATAGCAATAAATGCCCACAAGAGAAAGCAGGAAAGATCTAAAATTGATACCCTAATATCACAATGAAAAGAACTAGAGAAGCAAGAACAAACACATTCAAAAGCCAGCAGAAGGCAAGAAGTAACTAAGATCAGAGCAGAACTGAGGGAGATAGAGACACAAAAAACCCTTCAAAAAATCAATGAATCCAGGAGCTGTTTTTTTTTTTTTTTTTTTTAAAAAAAAGATCAACAAAATTGATAGGCAGCTAGCCAGAATAATAAAGAATAAAAGAAAGAAGAATGAAATAGACACAATAAAAAATGATAAAGGGGATATTACCACCAATCCCACAGAAATACAAACTACCATCAGAGAATAATTACTATAAACACCTCTACACAAATAAACTAGAAAATCTAGAAGAAGTGGATTGTTGAGAGCAAGCCCCCCAAAATCCAGCCATAAACTGGCCCCAAAAC
Source organism: Macaca fascicularis (assembly GCF_037993035.2). Lineage (NCBI taxonomy): Eukaryota > Metazoa > Chordata > Mammalia > Primates > Cercopithecidae > Macaca > Macaca fascicularis. The sequence goes on along the minus strand of NC_088380.1, from coordinate 86,780,738 downwards.
TGGCCATAAACAAAATCTCTGCAGCACTGTAACATGTTCATAATGGCCCTAACGCCCAAGCTGGAAGGTTGTGGGTTTACAGGAATGAGGGCAAGGAACACCTGACCCACCCAGGGTGGAAAACTGCTTAAAGGCATTCTTAAGCCACAAACAAAAGCATAAGCAATCTGTGTCTTTAAGGGCATGTTCCTGCTGTAGTTAACTAGCCCAACCTATTCCTTTAATTCTGCCTATCCCTTCGTTTCCCATAAGGGATACTTTAAGTTAATTTAATATCTATAGAAACAATGCTAATGACTGGTATGCTGTTAATAAATACATGGATAAATCTCTGTTTGAGACTCTCCGCTCTGAAGGCTGTGAGACCCCTGATTTCCCACTTCACACCTCTATATTTCTGTGTGTATGTCTTTAATTCCTCTAGCACCACTGGGTTAGGGGCTTCCTGACCCAGCTGGTCTCGACAATGGATAAATTCCAGGACACATACACCCTCTGAAGACTAAACCAGGAAGAAGTTGAATATCTGAATGGACCAATAACAGGCTCTGAAATTGAGGCAATAATAAATAGCCTACCAAAAAAAAAGTCCAGGACCAGACAGATTGATAGCCAAATTCTCCCAGAGGTACAAAGAGGAGCTGGTACCATTACTTCTGAAACTATTCCAATCAATAGAAAAAGAGGGAATCCTCCCTCACTCATTTTATGAGGCCAGCATCATCTTGATACCAAAGCCTGGCAGAGACATAACAAAAAAAGAGAATTTTAGACCAATATCCCTGATGAAAATCGATGTGAAAACCCTCAATAAAATACTGACAAAGTGAATCCAGCAGCACATCAAAAAGCTTATCAACATGATCAAGGTAGCTTCATCCCTGGGATGCAAGGTTGATTCAACATACACAAATCAATAAATGTAGTCCATCATATAAACAGAACCAATGACCAAAAAACACATGATTATCTCAATAGATGCAGAAAAGGCCTTTGACAAAATTCAACAGCCCTTCATGCTAAAACTCTCAATAAACTAGGTATAGATGGGACATATCTCAAAATAATAAGAGCTCTTTATGAGAAACCCACAGCCAATATCATACTGAATTGGCAAAAACTGGAAGCATTCCCTTTGAAAACTGGCAGAAGACAGAGATGCCCTCTCTCACCACTCCTATTCAATATAGTGTTGGAACTTCTAGCCAGGGCAATCACGCAAGAGAAAGAAATAAAGGATATTCAGTTAGGAAAACAAGAAGTCAAATTGTCCCTGTTTGCAGATGACATAATTGTATGTTTAGAAAACCCCATCATCTGGCCAGGTGTGGTGGCTAATGCCTGTAATCCCAGCACTTTGGGAGGCTGAGGCAGGTGGATCATGAGGTCAGGAGATCAAGACCATCCTGGCTAACATGTGAAATCCCATCTCTACTAAAAACAATAATAAAAAAAAATTAGCTGGGCATCGTGGCAGGCGCCTGTAGTCCCAGCTACACAGGAGGCTGAGGCAGGAGAATGGCATGAACCCAGGAGGTAGAGCTTGCAGTGAGCCAAGATTATGCCACTGCACTCCAGCCTGGGCAACAGAGTGAGACTCCATCTAAAAAAAAAAAGCAAAGTAAAAAAAGAAAGCCCCATCATCTCAGCCCCAAATCTCCTAAAGCTGATAAGCAACTTCAGCAAAGTCTCAGGACACAAAATCAATGTGTAAAAATCACAAGCATTCCTCTACACCAATAACAGACAAACAGAGAACCAAATCATGAGTGAACTCCCATTCACAATTGCTTCAAAGAGAATGAAATACCTAGGAATTCAACTTAGAAGGGATGTGAAGGACCTCTTCAAGGAGAACTACAAACCACTGTTCTGCAAAATAAAGGAGGACATAAACACATGGAAGAACATTCCATGCTCATGGATAGGAAGGATCAATATTGTGAAAATGGCCATACTGCCCAAGGTAATTTATAGATTCAATGCCATCCCCATCAACCTACCAATGACTTTCTTCACAGAATTAGAAAAAACTACTTTAAAGTTCATATGGAACCAAAAAAGAACCCAAATTGCCAAGAAGCTGGAGGCATCACACTGCCTGACTTCAAACTATACTACAAGTCTACAGTAACCAAAAAAGCATGGTACTGGTACCAAAACAGATGTAAAGACCAATGGAACAGAACAGAGGCCTCAGAAATAACACCACACATCTACAACCATCTGATCTTTGACAAACCTGACCAAAACAAGCAATGGGAAAAGGATTCCCTATTTAATAAATGGTGCTGGAAAAACTGAGTAGCCATAAGTAGAAAGCTGAAACTAGATATCTTCCTTACACCTTATACCAAAATTAATTCAAGATGGATTAAAGACTTAAATGTTAGACCCAAAACCATAAAAACCCCAGAAGAAAACCTAGGCAATACCATTCAGGACATAGGAATGGGTAAGGACTTCATGACTAAAACACCAAAAGCAATGACAACAAAAGCCAAAATAGACAAATGGGATCTAATTAAACTAAAGAGCTTCTGCACAGCAAAAGAAACTACCATCAGAGTGAACCGGCAACCTACAGAATGGGAGAAAATTTTTGCAATCTGCTCATCTGACAAAGGGCTAATATCCAGAATCTACAAAGAAGTTAAACAAATTTACAAGAAAGCATCAAACAACCCCATCAAAAAGTGGGCAAAGGACATAAACAGTCATTTCTCAAAAGAAGACATATATGCAGCCAAGAGACACATGAAAAAGTGCTCATCATCACTGGTCATCAGAGAAATGCAAATTAAAACCACAATGAGATACCATCTCACACCAGTTAGAACAGTGAACATTAAAAAGTCAGGAAACAACAGATGCTGGAGAGGATGTGGAGAAATAGGAATGCTTTTTACACTGTTGGTGGGAGTGTAAATTAGTTCAACCATTGTGGAAGACAGTGTGGTGATTCCTCAAGGATCTAGAACTAGAAATACCATTTGACCCAGCCATCCCATTACTGGATATATACCCAAAGGATTATAAACCATGCTACTATAAAGACACACACACACGTATGCTTATTGCGGCAGTATTCACAATAGCAGAGACTTGGATCCAACCCAAATGTCCATCAGTGATAGACTGGATTAAGAAAATGTGGCACATATACACCATGGAATACTATGCAGCCATAAAAAAAGGATGTGTTCATGTCCTTTGCAGTAACATGGATGAAGCTGGAAACCATCATTCTCAGCAAACTATCACAAGGACAGAAAACCAAACACTGCATGTTCTCACTCATAAGTGGGAGTTGAACAATGAGAACACATGGACACGAGGCGGGAACATCACACACCAGGGCCTGTCATAAGGGTGGGGGGGATAGTATTAGGAGAAATACCCAATGTAAATGATGAGTTAATGGGTGAAGTAAACCAGCATGGCACACGTATATACCTATGTATCAAACCTGCACATTGTGCACATGTACCCTAGAACTTAAAGTATAATAATAAAATAAATAAAATTAAATTTAAAAAAATTTTTAAAAGACATAATAGTGCTTCTATTCTGAGATGCAGTCTGTTACTATTCCCCATATTCTTTCAAATGATAGCAATATTAAAACAACTTTGTATTACACTTCCCTGAATGTTAGCACAATCAGGCTACTCTTGTTGCCTTCAAAGAAGACCTTGACCCCAAACCACCACCATCTCTCACCCAGGTGGTGGCAACAGCCTTCTAACTGATCTCTCGGCCTCTAGTTTTGCGCCTCTCTTCCCCTACAAGAGGAAATGCAATAGCCAGAACAGCCTTACAAGGTCCCTTTTGTTCCACACCCTACAATGAGTCTCAATTCATTCTCAGTAAAAACCAAATGTCTTCCTTCTCTTTTTAATTATCGAAGTTCATTTTATTGTCCAGGATGTGGTTCATCTTGAAATTCTATGGATGCAAGAAAAAAAATGTGACTGCTGCTATTGTTGGGTGGAGTGTTCATATATAGAGTGTGGCATCTATCTTGTTGGTTGATTGTGTTGTTCAAATCTTCTGTATCCTTACCCCAAACTCTCAATCCCCCCATTATGCTTATCACCTTCGAATGCAATATATGCTTACTTAATATGCTTAGTGTTTATTGTCTATCTTCCCTTGTTAGAATGTAAGCTCCACAAGGCATGCATTATTGATTGTTTTGTTTCTGGATGTATCTCATTTTTCTGGAACAGTGCCTGGCACACAGGAGTGCACAATAAATATTCATTGAATGTTTGAAGAATGCTCCATCCCAACCAAAGGTAGAATAAACCAGTTACTTATCTATTTGTTTTGAGACAGGGTCTTGCTCTGTCATACAGGGTGGAGTGCAGTGGTGGGATCACAGCTGACTGCAGCCTCAACCTCCTGGCTCAAGTGATCCTCCTTCCTCAGCCTCCTGAGTAGCTGGCACTACAGTCATGCGCCACCACATTTGGCTAATTTTTTTTTTTTTAATTTTTTGTAGATACAGGGTCTCAATATGTTGCTCAGGCTAGTCTCAAACTCCTGAGCTCAAGGGATACTCCTCTCTCAGCCCCCAAAAGGGTTGGGATTATAGACATGAGCCACTGCACCCAGCCCAGCTATGTTTATTTCCATGCCTTTTCTTCCCTTTATTATTCTGTCTCACACACAAATATGTCTTTTAGTCCAATGTCCCACTGATATGATATCAATATATTTTACTCAACATTTTTTATTCTTATGGGTTATATACTTTTTTAGTCTTAATATCATTTGAGGGTGTATCCAAGATTTGGGGGCCCTCTTCAAGTAAAAGAATGCAAAATTAAAAACACAAAAAGTGCTTGGAAAGAGGCTCTTCGGTCTCATTCATTCCGGCTATCATGTTGAGATGCAAGACACCACTGCCCTTTCTTTCCATTGTGGAAGGAATTTCAGATAGTAGCACACAGGGGCTTCCACCAATAGTTTCCTAGCATTAGCTATGATGTTAATGATAAGATTAAAAGGGAAAGAGAAGAAGAAGCAAAAAAAGTAGTTTGATTCTGCCAACATGTAACAAATTAAAGTGATTTACCCAAACCACTTAAGGTTAATTACAATGAAGCACAATATAGACCGTGAATGTCATTAGTATGACAGATTCACTTTGGCTGCCACAGAAGCTAGCATTTGATCTGTGCTGAGCTAAGGAGTTTCTTCAGCTTCTGGCACACAACCCAAAGCTTGCCCCCCTCCCTTTTTTTTTCATTGTTATTAAAATCAACGGAAGACTGGAAGAGAGGGAAAGGAAGAAAGAGAATCAAAAGCACGGAGGCATATAGCAATCTGAGGAAAAGAAGGGGTTGAAGACATTAATGTAGTATCTTTAGCCCCAATTGAGTTTCTGTTCATCTCCCTGCAATACCCATTCTCTATCCAAATAGTGATGTGGTGCTTTGTTTAATTACTTGTTTAATAGAAGTCTTCTCTCCTAGATTGGAAGCTTCCTAAGAGCAAGGGCCGCATCCACCTCCCTCCTGCTCTCCCTGCTACATGTCCCCCTCCGTGTGTCCGGCACATTAAAGGGTTTCAACCAATAATTGATGTGTGAATTCCTTTTTTGAATGAGTAAACAAATTGAAGAAAATTTGGCTCTTAGAATCCTCCACTTGGCAGAGCATCTCCTTATTCTTTTTGTTTTCTTTATTTCATTTATTTCTACACCAAGGATTTCTTCTGCTCCTTATGCCCAAGGCTGGAAGACTTACACCCCTGAATGGGAAAGTCCCTTATAGCAACTGCCTTCATCAAAACTAATTAGACCATAAAGACATCTATTCTGCACTCTCTCCTACCTATCACTTTCATTTTATTTGTAATGTGTTAATACATGCGGAGCAGGATAAATGAAAAATGTTACAATATGTTCTCTTTACCTAACGTGAGCATACATTTGGCCAAGTAACTGTGAAATATTTGATATTTTCACAGGGAAGCCAGTGACTTTCAGTCTCTGAAGTTGGTGCTTTGGTTTATTTGACACATTTTCCATAGTCATGTTACCAGTAATTTTAGAGGTCCCAGGGGAAGAAACATTTTTCCTCCCCAAGTTCAGTAATTCTCATCTGAAGGTCTGAGAGCTGTACCACTTGCTTCTTGATTGTTTGGTTAGAGAAAAAGTTGTATGAAATGTCCTTTCTATTTTCAGAATATATATTTAACACAGAAAACCTGCTGGTAATTGTACCCGCACTTAAACTACTGTTTCTTTGAAAGGGCCTATTCTGTTGCATGTGCCTTCTAAATGTAACATCTTTAAAACTGGAGTTCAAAGGACTGCCTCTCCTTTCATTAAACTGTAGGGACTTTGGAATGCTGTAAATTCATGTTCCCAGTAATTCTGGTCCTGGACAAGTTTCCTCTTCAACACCCCCTGTCCTTTGTTGTCATCCCTCTTCTCAGCATCCTTCTGATGTCCAGCTTTGTGTTTCCTGCCACGGACGTTTCCTGAGATCACTCGAGCATATGTTCCATCTCTGAGAGAAAGCTGATGTGAATTAGTCATCCATGAATGTGATTATGGATGATAATAAGCCCTTCTCAGTTGAGGTATTGCAGCTTAGCAGGAGACTTTTGAAATATTATCACTTTGCACAATATGATTTTACCCAATATTCACAACAACCTTGTGAAGGAGAAGATGTGACTAGAAATATTTCCATTTGTAGGTGACAACATTGAGGTTCTGAAGAGTTAAGTGACTTGCTGATGGTGATGTTACAGGACCCCAGCACTTACCCAAAGGTAGCTGTTGGGTCAAGTTTCTGCACTACAGTCCCTTCTGTGGTCACCAGAAAGATGTTACAGGACCCCACCACTTACCCTTCTAGTTTCCTAAGCAGATTCCTTTTTATCTGTGTCCCTTGGAGCATCCAGGGGTTTTGGCCCGCTCCTTTGTTCACTTTATACTGTCTACATGTGTCACCTTAGGTACGTCTTTGGTTTAAACTATCATCTTTAGGTTGATGACTTAAAAAACCCAAATCCTGAATTTAGGTAAGTCTTTGCTGAATACCATGCTGGTGCACACAATCGCCTACAGGGTAACTATTCTGGATAGTCAACTATGACTCTAACAAGACATGGCCAACTCACTAGCCATCTTATATACTGAACATTTGTATGCCCCCCACATCCATATTTTGATACCCTAACCTCCAAAGTGATGGCATTAGAAATTGAGGCCTTTGAGAGATAGTTATGTTTACATAATACCAGGAGGGTAGAGCCCCTAGTGATGGCATTAATGCCTTTACAAAAGAAACAGACACCAGAGTGTTTTCTCTTTGTCAGGTGAGGATACTGTGAGAAGATTACCATGCGCAAGCCAGCAATTTGACCCTCACCAAGAATCAAATATGTCAGCACCTTGATCTCAGATTTCCCAGCCTCCAAAACTGTGAGAAATAAATGTCTGTTGTTTAAGTCAAAAATACTGGTGTTTGCTATTTTGTTATGGCAGCCTGAGCAGACTACAAGATGCACTCCCCACCTGCTACCCTCATTTATTGCTTACAATAAGAAAATCAAACTTTGCTATTAGGCCGTTTTCTAGTTTTGTCACCTATTGATCTACCCGACTATAGTTTGGATATTTGACCCTTCAGACTTCATGTTAAAATTTGATCCCAATGTTAGAGGTGGAACCTAATGGAAATGTTTTGGTCATCGGGGTAGATCCCTCATGAATGGCTTGGCATCATCCTTGTGGTACTGAGTTCTCACTATATTAGTTCCTATGGGAGTTTCCCTGAGAAATGGTCGTTGAAAACAGCCTGGCACCTCCTCCTGTCACTTGCCTCCTCTCTCACCATGTGATCTGCACATGTTGGCTCCCCTTCACTTTCCACCATGATTGGAAGCTTCTTGAGGCCCTCATCAGAAGCAGATGTTCTCACCTTGCTTCTTGTACAGCCTACAGAACTGTGAGCTAACTAAACCTCTTTTCTTTATAAATTACTCAGTCTCAGGTATTCCTTTAAGCAACACAGACTAAGACAAAAAATTGGTATCCAGAAATGGAGTGTTACACTAAAGACACATGAAAATGCAGAAGAGGCTTTTGAACTGGGTAATGGGTAGAGATGGGAAGAGTTTGGAGGGCTCAGAAAAAGATAGGAATTTGAGAGAAAGTTCAAAACTTCTTAGAGATTAGTTAAGCAGTTGTGATCAAAATGCTGATAGAAATCTTGTCAGGAAAGGCCATGCTTATGAGGTCTCAAATGGAAATGAGGAACTTACTGCAAACTGCAGCTATCACCTTTGTTACACCTAGCAAAGAACTTGACTACATTGTGTGCATGCCCTTGGGCTTTGTGGAAGGCTGAACTTAAGACTGATGACCTAGGGTATCTGACAGAAAACATTTCTGAGCAGCAAAGGGCTCAGGCTGCTGTGTGGTTACTTCTAACTGCTTATGGTAAACTGGTAGAGAAAAAGCAAACAGAGTGGAAAAATTTGGAAAATTCACATCCTGGCCATGTGTTAGAGAAGAAAAGAGCATTTCCAAGAGAGAAGTCATAGGGTATTGGGAAGCAAGCACTTGCTAGAGAGATTAGCAGAGATATAAGGCAGGCAGGTGCTAATAGTCAAGACAATGGGAAAAAGATCCCAAAAGCATTTCTGAAATTTTCAAGGCTAAACCTCCCATCAAAGGCCCAGGGGCCTAGGAAGACAGAATGGTTTCAAGGGCCAGGCCCAGGGTCCTGCTATCCTTTGCCACCTGGGCATTCTGCTCTCCACATCCTGGCCACTCTGCCTCCAGCCACAGCTCAAACGGCCCCAGGTACCACTGGAGCCACTGCTCCAAAGGGCACAAGCCATAAGCCTTGGCAGCTTCCATGTGGTGTTAGGTCTGCAGGTGTGCAGAGTGTAGGAGTGGTGGTGGAGAATTGGCACCTGCCACCTAGATTTCAGAGGATATAGCAGAAAGCCTGGGTGCTCAGGCAGAAGACTACCACAAGAGAGACTACTTCAGTGGAAAGTCCCCATGTCAAGACAACTAGGACAATGCTGAGCAGAAATACAGGATTGGAGCCCTCACAGAATCCCCACTGGGGACCTGTCTAGTGGAGTTGTGGGAGCAGGGCCACTACCTTCCAAACCCCAGAGTTATAGAGCCACCGGCAATGTGCACCTCCAGCCTGGAAAAACCAAAGGCATTTAACTTCAACCTGTGAGAATGACCATGTAGGCTGTGTCTAGCAAAGCCGTGGAAACAGGGCTGCCCAAGGCCTTGGGTGCCCACTCTTCTCACCAGTGTGCCCTGGATACAGAACGTGCAGTCAAGAGGGATTATTTTAGAGTTTCAAACTGAGTATTTTAGAGTTTAAAATATTTGCTCTTCTGGGTTCCATACTTGCATGGCCCCTGTTACCCCTGCTTTTGGCTATTTTTTTCCTTTTGGAATGGGAATGTCTACCAATGTCTGTTCCATCATTGAATCTTGGAAGCAAATAATTTGCCTTTGATTTATTTCTTTCTCTATCCCTTCATTTTCAATCTATGTATGTCTTTGTAGGCGTGAGTTTCTTGTAGGCAGCATATAATTGGGTGTTGTTTTTTAATACATTCAGCCACTCTGTCTTTTAATGGGAGAATTTAATTTTGATTGCAAAAAAAGAGACAAACAAAAAACTGCACACATTAACTGCCTTCTCCCCAACATTTTGAATTTTTGATGTCACAATTTGCATTTTTGTATTGCCTGTCTCTTAACAAATTGTTGTAGCTATTATTTTTCATAGTTTTGTTTTTTAGTCTTCTTATAAAGATATAAGTGGTTTAAACTTCATGATTATAATATTAATATTGCAAAATAACATCACTTGTTTTTGAAGTCTGCCAAAGTAATGTTAATTGTAGTACCACTCAGCAAGTGATTTAAACTTACATTAGGTATTTACATTCTTAAAAAGTCCCTCTGCATTCCAATACCCCAGGCAGAGCCAGATGTTTCACTATTTTACCAGGATTCTGCTTTTTCCATAGGTTCTCCGTCTTCTCTTTAAGCTGTTTTTAACTGTGTGCCCCTCACCCATGAATTTCCTGTTTCTTTCTTGTGCAAAGCAGTTTATTTCTCTCTGGGTTTTGTGGTCTCCTTCCCAACTCTTGGATATGCAGCTCAACCAGTACAAATTAATACTGCAAAATAATTTACAGAATGCTTTGCAACCTAAATGCTTAATCTCAGTTAGGTGCTGGAGAAAAACAGCAATAGCTTGAAAGTCCTAAGATAGAAATCAGGGGTGAGCTTTAATGATCATTTCTTCTCCTCTTGTTTTCTTTTTTCCTCTCTTCCCCTCTCTGCTCCTTCCACCCCTCCTCCTTCCCCACTGGATAACACAAACCTTCAGAGAAGCACAAGTGAGATAAACTATATACCTGAGAAAATACGTATATATTTGACAATGTGCTATAGAACTGCTTTATTCATTACACATTAGTTACTGTTCCATTTACTATTGACTATTTGGGAATGATGAATCCTTAAAAGCTTACTGCAATGTTATGTTAGTGCTTGAGCAAAGATAACTAACTTTGATGTTGTACTTTTTTAGAAATGTTAACACTTCTTTTTCTATATTTTAGCATTATAATTATAATTAATTTCTAACAATCACACACCACACAAACATACAATGGAGTAAGTTCACTTAGAAAATGATGCCTTTTCACTGCTTTTTTTTGTACACTTTTAAATGAACCACCCCAAAATATTTTACCCCAAAATATAATTCTTTGACATATTTCAAGATAAGTATTCACAGTGTCAAGAAACACAGAATAGCTTTAAAAAAATGCTTTTTGCAGGGAGGAGATTTGCATCTGTAGAGAAAATCTGCATTGGTGTGTCCAGATCTTGAAAAGGTTAACTCAACCACAGGCTACCGTCTATTCTTTCTGAGGGCTGCTACATGTGAGGCTTCATCTGCATCACAAGACTGCCTTTGCCCCATGCCTTTTTTCTCTCTTCCTCCTATAACTTGTCTTGCCATGCTCCAAGCCCCTGTTCTTTCTGTAACTTCAAGATGGTATAAAAGTATCAACCATCTGGCCCTCTCTTTGAGTTTTCCTATTTTGTATGACTCTTGGGTGCACATTAACAAATTTGGTATGTCTTTTCTCTTATGAATATGCCATCTTTCAGTTGATTTTCAGTGAAACTTCAGAGGGTAAAGAGAAAGTTTTCTCATGGCTCCTATGCTTCTAACAGATTAAAATAAAGTTCACGTACCATAAAATTCTCACTCTTAAAGTGTAAAATTCTGAGACCTTCAGTGTATTCACAAGGTCATGTAACTATCACCACTATCTAATTCCATAACATTTTCATCACCAGAAAAATAAATATATTATAATACCCATGAGCAGTCCCTCTCAATTTCTGTCTTCCCCCAGCTCTGCCAACTGCCAATTTCTTATCTGTCTCTATGGATTATCCTCTTCTGGGCATTTCATAGAAATGGAGTTATACAAGATATGGCCTTTTATGTCTGGCTTCTTTCACTAACCATAATGTTTTCATAGTCATCCATGTTTTAGCATGTATCAGTACTATTTATTTTTATGGATGAATAATATTCCATTTATGGTTATTTATGGACATTTTGATTATCCATTAGTTGATTTCAGTTGTTTTCACTTTTTGGCTATTATGAATAATTGTTCTATGAATATTCACATGTAAGTTTTTGTGTGAACATATTTTCAATTCTCTTGAGTATATACCTAAGAGTGGAAGTGTTGAGTAACTCTATGTTTAACCACTTGAGAAACTGCTAAACTGTTTTTTAAAGTAGCAGTTTAAAGCTGCATGATTTAAAATTCTCACTAGTGTCAGAAAAAATTACATTAGATGGTAAAAATGCATTTTTAATGCAATGATAAATCTATTCCATTGAATAGAATTAAACAGGCAAGAAATACTTTATTCAAGACTATTGCAATAAGGGAAATTGAACTGAACTTTGAATACAACAGGGGCAGCCGGAGATTTATAGCAATGGGCAGAGTGAGGGAGTTTGTGGATGGAAAAGTACCAAGAGGAACCTGGTTGGACACAAAGGGTGAGTGATTCTTGTTAAACCGGCTTGGCACAATTTTTGCTAAAGTGGGCTCAGCAGACCAAGGACAGCAGGTTAACAATAATGCCTAATAGAGAAGAGGGCTAAGAGGAGGCTGGCTAAAGTTTGACCAAGGAGGGTGTCCTTGTCACCAGTACTGTATAAGGGTTCCAACTCCACATCCTCACTAACATTTGTTTTTGTCTGTCTTTTTGATTGTAGGCATCCTAGTGGGTATAAAGTGATATCACATTGAGGTTTTGATTAGCATTTCTCTAATGACTAATGATGTTGAATATCTTTTCATGTCTTCATTGGCCATTTGTATACCTTCTTTGGAGAACTGTTAGGCAGGAATCTAGACCCAACATGGCGGCATTACCCGGCATAGCAGGCCTTTTGTTAAAGACTCCCTTCACCCTTATACACACCCGCAGACTTACATGTGTCAGAGTTCTGGTTAGGCAACCACACTCCCCCATGACCCGCAGCTCACCTGCATTTCACAAGTTCGTAAACAGCAGTTTCAGTTAAACAGTTTCCAAAGACCCCTTCCTCGTGACATTGCAGTTTGAAGACCCCCCAGGACTTGTTTTGCACAACCAACTTCCCCATCGCTCAAGCTATAAAAGGTCCCTACCCTCCTCCCTCAGCACGACTTCCTCAGCCCGCACCCTTGGACCGAGGAACCTCGCCCGCGAGTCCTAATAAAGGCTAATCTCACTGCCATTTGCCTTGTGTCTTCATTCCTGGTTCAGCTCCAGCCTCAGTTTACCTTTACACTGTTTATTCACATTCTCTGCCTGTTTTCATCTGGGTTATCTGTCTTTTTGTTTTTGAGTTGGACGAGTCCTTTATATATCCTGGAAAGTAAGCTATATAAAGGACTTATCAGACACAAGATTTGTAAATGTTGTCTTCCATTTTGTAGGCTGTCTTTTTGCTTTCTTGGTAGTGTCCTTTAAGGCACAGAAGTTTTTATTTTGCTGAAGTACAATTACATCCTAGGGTCATCTCTAATGATTCACAGCCCTAGTATATGGTGCCTTCCCCTTGAGTGACGGAACCTGAGATCTGCCTTTAACCAATACAATATAGCAGAGGTGATGGGATATCACCCCTGTGATTGTCTTGTTATGTAAGACTGTCTTAGTGGACTGGAGAGACAGATTCTCCTGCTAGTCTTGAAGAAGCAAACAGCCATGGTATGAGCTGCCTATCGAGAGGGCTGGGAACTGTAGGCAGTCTTCAGCTGACAGCCAATAAGAAGCGAGGGCTTCTCAGTCACACAACCGCAAAGAAAGTAATTCTCCCAACAACCGGAATGAGCTTGGAAGTAGATTCTTCCCTAGCCAAGTCTTCAAATCAAACCAACACGTTGTATGCAGTCTTATGAGATTGAATTGAGGTTTTGATTAGTATTTGACCAGAAGACCCAACTAAATTGTGCCCAGATTTCTGACTCACAGAAACTGTGTGTGTTCTTTGAAATATTTAACTGATTAATTAACATTTGTTAACATTAATTGGCCGGGCGTGGTGGCTCAAGTCTGTAATCCCAGCACTTTGGGAGGCTGAGACGGGCGGATCACGAGGTCAGGAGATCGAGACCATCCTGGCTAATATGGTGAAACCCCGTCTCTACTAAAAATACAAAAACTAGCCGGGCGAGGTGGTGGGCGCCTGTAGTCCCAGCTACTCGGGAGGCTGAGGCAGGAGAATGGCGTAAACCCGGGAGGCGGAGCTTGCAGTGAGCTGAGATCCGGCCACTGCACTCCAGCCTGGGCGACAAAGCGAGACTCCGTCTCAAAAAAAAAAAAAAAAAAAAACCTTAATTAACATTTGTTGTGGTAATTAGCTACAGCGATAGAAAATGAATACACCTTTTAAACTAATACTTTTCAATCTGTTTTAATCCACACCCCATTTCATAAATGTAAATATATACATTTACCCTTTTCATGGTGTAACCTAAAATAAAAATAAAATATTTTGACAAAAAAATCAAAGCAATGACATAAAGAGTTGCTTTTTCTTCAAATAATATAAAACTTATTTCCAATGTTGATATTTGCCTTAAAATCCAGATAAACTTCAAATAGATTAAATGACTTGCCCCGAAATTCACAAAAATAGGTTGTAACTGTCACCATCATTTGCTGTCTCCTTTCTAAACAGCACATTCAATCTTCTTAAGGAAAGAGACCACATTTAATATTATAAAGATCCTTTTTCTGAAGGAAAAATTATGACAAGTAGTCTGACAAAGAAAATTTTTCTGTTGGTAAATATATTAATATGAAAGGTCTTATGATGTTTAAATATTAAGTCACATATAATTGCACATTGAAAACATTATCATTGTTGAAAAGGTGAAAATGACCTGAAATCAGGGCCATATGAGAACTCTGTGTTACAGAAAGCATAATTAGCCAGCACAGTGTCTATGGGTCCCAGATTGCTAAGAATCACTTTGGGATATTATTTAAACATCCACAGTCCCCAGCCTCCAGAGCAGGGACCTGGGATTCTGTGTGTTAAATAAATGCCCAGGTAAGTTTATGATCAGATACATTTGGGAGAATGGATAATATGGGAAATACATCTGCAATATTTAACTGATTAATTAACAGATAGATTGATGTGTAGATATTCAAGTGTTTAATTGCTAATGTGCAGGCTCAGTCTCTGTATTGGGTCTTCAGGGGAAAGTGTAAGCAAAAGACATGTGTCCTGAAACACAGGGTCAGTTAAGTCTGAAAGAAACTAAAAGCAAATGCACTGAATGTATTATACAGTTGACTACTTTTTTTTTTTTTTTGAAATGGAGTTTTGCTCTTGTTGCGGTCACTGGAGTGCAATGGCACGATCTTGGCTCACTGCAACCTCCGCCTCCCGAGTTCAAGCGATTTTTTTGCCTCAGCCTCCCAAGTAGCTGGGATTACAGTCATGAGCCACTTTGTATTTTTAGTAGAGATGGGTTTTGCCATGTTGAGCAGGCTGGTCTTGAACTCTTGACCTCAAGTGATCCACCCGCCTCGGCCTCCTAAAGTTCTGGGATTACAGGTGTCTGCCACCATTCCTGGCCAGTTGACTTCTATTAATAATAACATTTTTTTCTGTTAGAATGTAAGATCCATGGGGAATGGAAGCATTATCCAGAATAAATATTTTTTGAATTTGTTATTACTTTATTAATGAACATGTTCCACTTATCTTGAGAACAGGGAAACCAAAGGAAAAAAGGGTCTCTCAGATTGGCAAAATAGATCAGATAGAAAAAATACAGTGAAAGGAAACACTCAACGACTTCTCTGTTTTCTAAGAAACTCTCATAATCAAAGTTTGAATCTCCTCTGAATTAACTGAGTGGTCAGAATGGAAAATTTAAGAATACCTTTAAAAAAACACACACATAAAAAACTGGCTTCCTAGACCTTGTGGTTAGCAAATAGGTCTTGCCAATTTTGATAAATTAGTTGCAAATGAATCAGAAACATATGGGCTATATGTATTCATATTTTTAAATAGGGGAAAGGTGCTTGGAAAATGTAGTTAATGCCAAAGTTTAAATGTTTCAGAAATAGTCTGTGGCATTCTCAGAAAACAAAACATTTTCACTCTGTCAGCATTCTAACTTCAATGTATTTATATATTGCCATTTAGCCCTAGAAACAAATTAGCAGAAAGAATTATCTTGCAAAATAACCAATAGTTTTACTCAGTCATGAGCACTGACCTGGCTGGTCTCTATTATTCTTAGTCCTTCACCCAGTCTTTAATGTTGATTTCCTTTTTTTTCCTTTCCATATTAAAATACAGGAATAGCACAAAGGTAAGTGGTTTAAACTTCAGTACATATCCATTCCCACATCTTCCCACTGGTTGGTAGGCATTAATAAATGCAAATAATATATGTAATTCTGCATATATTTTTCAATGTATATTCTTGGAAAAACAACCAATAAAACACAAAACTATTATAATGCTGAAATATCACAGTATAGAACTTGAATCATAATTGTAATTGCACAGCTAAGAAGACATTATATAAATAATAATATTTTATTTGGTACATATCAGACTAGATTTTTTCCATTTGAATTTGCTTTATTATTGAGTTGCTATTACTGTTCAATGTTAAGCTTTATTTTTGTGCTCAATAAGTGGTTATTTTTATGGTTATGGACTACAATGAAGCAAAAACAAAAAACGAGCAACCAAACGAAACTCCAGTGTTTTCATAAATTCATTAAGACAATCACTCAATATACTGAAGGAACAAAAAACAATTCCCCAATCATCAAGCTGGCTACCAGGATTCACTGGTTATATGACTGAATGTACTAACCAGTTTGATCAAAGCAGTTCATCCTCCTCAAATGTCTAATACCCCCTTTTTAGACACTTTGCAAATGGAATGAGTCTCAATCTCTAAGTAACATGATAGCAAATTGTCAAAAAGATTTTGCTGTTCAGTGTTTCCGGAAATGGAACTCTAGGGCTACTTTAATAAAGCCTTTAAAATTGGAGATAACTCAATAGGTCTGAAAAAAAAGACTCTCACGAAACAAGAAAATAATACCAAAAAAGGATTTATGTAGAACAGATATTAAATGTATAGTGCCATATAAATTCTAGCGAAGAAAATCCATTCTGACAGCGTACAATGTTATATTGATTAGAAAAGTTTTGGAACATTACCAAGGTCCATGAAAGGCATGGGAAATAATTTCAAAGGAAAGGGAAAAAATTTAAAAATACTCTTTCCCTCTATATTGAAGAATATTACAGTATAATAACAGAACAAAGGTTTCTGGAAAGTTGCCATATGTTCCATGGAAGAAGAAATAACATGCAACAGTAAGTGTAATTATAGCAGATACCAGCTCACTAATGTTCTATTCCCATTGTCAAGTGATTTAAAGTACCCAAGAAGTGCCAATGCAAACTAATTTTCTTGAATTTGCTTTTTACTTTTGTGTATAAAGGAATGGTATATTGCATCTGATTAAGAAGTCTGATTTTTCCTCTTTTTTCCATCTTGCCTGACACAAATAAGTTAAAAAATAAAAGGAGATGGCTTCTATGACTACTCACTTGAGAGGTTCACAGCCTTAAGCTAGGCAACACAAATCAGTTTATAAAAATGTATCTGGCAACATGGATGTGCTTGGGGGACATTATGTTAAGTGAAATAAGCCAGGCACGGAAAGACAAGTACCGCATGTTCTCACTCATATGTGGGAGCTAAAAAAGTTGATTTCAGAGAAGTAGAGAGTAGAATTGTGGTTACTTGGGAAGGGGCATGGGGCACATAGCCAGAGGTTGGTTAACAGAAAGCAATTATAGCTATATAGAAGGAATAAGTTCTAGTGTTCTATAGCGATAGCAAATATAATTAATAATAATTTACTGTATATTTTTAAATACCTAGAAGAGCAGATTTTGAATGTTCCCAACACAAAGGAATGATGGGTGTTTAATATGATGAATATAGTAATTTGCCTGATTTGATCATTACATGTTGTATACATGTATTGAAATATTACACTGAACTCCATTAATATGTGCAATTATTGTGTCAATGAAAAATAATAATAAAAGCAAAAAATGGACACAAAAAATGTGTCTGAATTCAGCTTAAGAAAAGGCTCAGTCTTATTTAAGTAGATGAATGAGGTATACTTCTACAGCAGTGGTCCTCAAACTTCAGTGACAGAATCTTCTAAGGAGTTTGTCAAAATGCATTCCCAGGCCTCTCCTCCAGAGGTTCTGATTCGTGGGTTTGGGATGGCACTCATTAACCTGCACGTAAACCAGAGCCTCCAGTGTACCTGATACAGGATGGTTCTCAGACCCCAATGTTGAGAATCTCTGCTCTAGAACCCTAGAACCCTCACCTTCCTCCCGTTCTTCTCCTCTCCTCCAGGCGCTGGAGGATCAGGGTCCTGATGGAACTCTATTGGACCTCTGTGAGGGAAGGGAAAACATTTGAGAACTATTTCCACAGGCTTACTTTCTTTTCCTTTCTTTCTTCTTTTCTGACCTAAATGCAGAAGGAACAATTAATTATACCCTTCAGTCCGCAGTTCATGGTACATAATAATCACTGTTGAGAGCAGAGTATCTCCTTCCCTCCTTACCTCCCTTCTTCCTTTCTTCTCCCCTCTCTTCCTTCTTTAGCTATTTCCTTTTATCTACATTCCAGTTAATCATTTTTCCCTATCATGTAGTCAAATTCTCTAATGCTTTTATTGCGAATCTTGTGTTAGTGTGCTTTTCTTACAAAATGAGTACTGCTGCTTTGCATGACTATAAGTAAATGGGTTTGTGTTTTACTTATTGTCCCTAAGCACCATGACTGTGAGATACATTCATGTGTTGCCATGTATATATTGAATCTGTTGTTTCTAACAGCTACAGCCCTGGTGTTTATCTACCACATTATTACTTGATAGACAACCAGGCTGTTCCATCTCTTTGCCACCACATATAATGCTGCAATGCATATCCTTGTACACGTACCCTTGGATCTGTGTATGAACGTCTTTGAGATGTATATCAAGAACAGAATAGATGGAGGTTTTCAGTCTAAAAGAACATCTTCTCTGGATCACTCAAAACCACCCCAGCCATATTTGCCAAAGTCTCATTTTTACAACTCTAAAAAGAGCATGGTATAGCTTGGCTGGGATGTAGGAATATGTGTGTTTATTCTACTTTCATGTGCTCAACACTTTACTGAGTATTTATTATATATTTGATGATATAAAAATAAATAATTCATATCCTTCATCATAAGTGTGTGTGTGTGTATATATATATGTCCCATTTTTACAGACTGGGAAAGTAAAGCTTGAGCTCATGAAACTAGTAAGTGACAGTCAAGATTTGAGACAAAAATCTGTCTAATTCCAAATCCTCTAGAAAGAATAAAATAGGGAGAATACTGTCTCTACAGGAAAAACATTACCTTGCTCTTTTGAGAATGTGAAATGAGGGAAAATAATATTTTTTCCCAGATACTTAATACTTATAGCTCTTGCTTGGTTGGCAGAAAATAGTTCCTTGCCAAGGTGAGTCTCCAACCCAAGACATATGACAGGGTGTTTTCGTGTTCTAAAGAGAAGATGGGATACTCTGTGAGCCAGACCAGTGGTCTGGGTGGAAGCTGAGCAGGAAGGATGTGGCAGCAGAATCTTTTAAGGGAAAATATCTCCTTCAAGCCACCATCTCTTCCTTTTCTCAGTACTTTATTTAAGACAAGCTCCAGCATAAGGTGGACAGGCCACAGAGCAGCCTCATGAGAACGAAGCAGCCCAAATGATTCCCATATGATCATATGCTGGCATAGGGAAGGGTTAAAGGGGCAATGACCATTTCCAGTTTAAGAACTTTTAAAGCAGTGGGGCTCAACTTTTTCCAGTTTGATATCTTATAAGGACAAAAGCATTTTGATATTGTGTTATGACAATGGCTGTTGTTTTTTAAGTTTCGAGTGAAATGTATAATACCAAAAGCTACAATGAATTTAGTACTACTTTAGCTTGTATCTAAACATTTTTACAAATACTAGCATAGTTTTATTTTTTAAAATTTTTTATTTCATTTTATTATTTTTTGCTAGCTGCTGGGCGTTTGTTTTCTTCTTGGTGCAAGGCAAATTGTTACAGGATATCACATAAGCTTGATGTGACTTGGATAGTGAAGAGTGGAGTGCTCTCAGCTTCCTTTTTGATATTTTGCTCTTTGACATAAAAATAACCCAACTGCTTTCAGTTCATTACAGCCTGCCTAGTCTAGGGCTGTGATGGGCCTAGGACCCCCAGAAGTGGGTCAGGCCTCTCTCAAGGCTTCCTTAGCCAGGTCATGGGTGGACATTCTGCTGGAAACCTGGGGAGATCCCGAGTGCTCTGAGAACTCCAATACTGTGGCCATGAATAGGAGTGTAAATTTCTCAAAAAGAAGCTTGCTCATCAGTGATTAGGACCAGCCTTGGGGAGACCCTGGTGATGGTAGGGGGATGACATCCCCAAATACTCAGCACTTCCACAGAAGCTGTTGGTGGAAGTGGAGCCCAGTAGCATTTGGAGTAGTCATGCATGAGCAGGAGTGAGCCACTGGAGGGGATGGCTGCTATGTTCCTGCTGGTGGGCTGATGTTAACACTGGCACACCATCATGGGTGGCAGGGACAGAGATGATAGGCCATGGAGTTTGCAGAAGACACCACAGAGGCCACTTCATGACCAATATGCACATGTGTGTGTGCTTGGGATGCATATTTATTTTACTACAGTATATGCTATTCTTTGCCTCTACAGCTTAGAGGCAATCCTGGGTGAGTATTTGAATTCCCAAACCTGTAGAATTACTTACTCTGTTCACCAGTCCACAATAGATCATGTCTGGGAAACCACCATCCTAAATGCCCCATATCTATACCACTAGTTGGGCACTTAACATGCCATCTTGTATTCTCAGGTTATATTTTATATTTTCTCTTAACATTCCTCTTCTTCTTCATCTGGATTGTACACTCTCTAAAAGGAGAGATCATGTATTGTATTTTAATGTCTACAGAATGAAGAACAGTACTTTGCAGAGCCTTGTTAAATAAGGAGGGGTAAAAAGATTTATTAAGTAACCGTTTTGTGCCAGGAATTGTGATGGGTGCTTTATGTTTATTGTGCACCTTGAGGTTGAATCTACAGTCTAATCCCATCATGGTAACGCACCCATTTCCTTGCCTATGATGGATTCTGGCACCTAGGCTTAAGTCAATCGGAGCATTGCACTCACCTAAGGATTCCTTCGACTATGGCTGGGCATGAGACCTAAACTGGGTGTTCAGATTGAGAGGAAATATTTTCCCCCATTTCTGGGGAAGGGTTTAGCTGTGGGCAACTGATTAATGGAAGGATCTAGAACCTTGATGTCACTGAGTCACCTAATCAGTCAACCAAGCCAAAACCACTTTACAGCAAATATCTTCTCTTTAGTCCTCATACCCATGACTCACTTTTCTCACCCCGCTCTCTGACCATACTAGGGCTGTGATGGGCCTAGTATGTGCTGTTTTGGAACACCCTGTTGAATGAGATATGAATGGTTTACTCTTTAAACTATTTTGAGTTCTGTTTTCAGTCCCTTACAGTAAAAAAGTTATACTGATATATATATGCATCCATATAGGTATATTTCCCCTATTCTGTAGGTACTGATGATGCATATATTATCTCATATAAACCTTTCAAGAAGTTAAGGTAGCTTTATTATCTCCATTTTGCTGTAAGGAAACCAGGACCCAGAGAAATGGGGTGTCCAGAATAAGGACACAGGCTTGAAGGAAGCTTAATTATTAAGGTTAGAAATTGATTTATATTTACTAAATGCTCTATTATAGTATTACTGAGTTCATTTTTAAAAAATTTAAAGGGCCGGGCATGGTGACTCATGCCTGTAATCCCAGCACTTTGGGAGGCCGAGGCGGGTGGATCACTAGAGGTCAAGAGTTCAAGAACATCCTGGCCAACATGGTGAAATCTCGTCTCTACTAAAAAAAAAAAAAAAAAAAAAAAAAATTAGCTAGGCATGGTGGCATGCACCTATAGTCCCAGCTACTCAGGAGGCTGAGGCAGGAAAATTGCTTGAACCCAGGAAGTGGAGGTTGCAGTGAGCCGAGATTGTGCGGCTGCATTCCAGCCTGCATGACAGAGCAAGACTCAGTCTCAAAAATAAATAAATAAATAAATAAATAAATAAATAAATAATAAAAAAATAAAAAAAATTTATAAAACATCTTTCACATACTTTTTTTTTTGAGACGGAGTCTTGCTCTGTTGCCCAGGCTGTAGTGCAATGGTGTGATCTTGGCTTACTACAAGCTCTGCCTGTCAGGTTCACACCATTCTCCTGCCTCAGCCTCCCAAGTAGCTGGGACTACAGGCGCCCACCACCATGCCCAGTTAATTTTTTGTATCTTTAGTAGAGATGGGGTTTCATCATGTTAGCCAGGATGACCTTGTGATCTGCCTGCCTTGGCCTCCCAAAGTGCTGGGTTTACAGGCGTGAGCCTCCGCACCCAGCCTCAAATACTTTCTTAACCAAAGATTATAATCAGAAAATATGTTCATTTCACCTTGCATACAGTTTATAGTTAGTACCTGGATGCAAGGCACATTTCCCTCTATCATTTAATCACTCTTGATCTGAGAAGATTCTGACATAAACTAGATCATATAAATGGAGGAACCAATTTGCCTTCTCTTAAAGGACACCCCTGGGATACATTCTAAGAGATTTAAAGGAAACTGTTTTATTTAAAAGTAATTTCAAACTTACAACAAAACTTGCATGAGTAGTATAAAGAACACGCCTATATGCTTTACTCAGACTCTCTTATTGTTCACATTTTGCCCACTTTGTCATTACATCACACCTGCCTCTCTGCACACACACTTACATATTCTTAAACAGTTCAGAAAGCAGTGTGTGTGTGTGTGTGTGTGTGTGTGTGTGTGTGTATACATATATTCTCACATAATTCAGGCCCATTTGAGACTATGTTGCATACATTATGCCCCTTCTAAATACAGTTGACACTTGAACAACATGTGTTTGAACTACACAGGTCTCTTTATACATGGACTTTTTTTCAACTCAATTCAGTTTGAAAATACAGTATTTGTAGGGTGTGAAACCCATGTATACAGAGGGCTGATGTTTTGTACACTCAAGTTTCATGGGGTTTACTTGAGATGTGCATATGCTCTGCTTTTGGTGTACACGAGCGGTCCTGCAACCAATCCCCCACATACACTGAGGGACAATTGTACTTCAGTGTGTATCTCCTAAGAACAAGAATGTTCCCTTATACAACCACAGTAGAGTTATCTACTTCAGGAAATTTAACATTAAATACTTTAATCTACCCTATAATTAATATTTCAATTTTTCAGCGATCTGATCATGTTCTTTGTAGCATTTCCCCCTCTATATGGAATCCACTCTAAGATCACATATTATATTTAGTTTTCATATCTCTTTAATTTTCTTTAAGCTGCAAGAGTTCCTCAACTTTTCAGTGTCTAAGACTTTTATCACATCACCATTTGTGAAACCTTCAGCCTCTCTCCCCTTTTAAATAAAATGCTCCTGATTTTTTTCTGATGTTTCCTCATGATTAGATTTAGTTTATGTGTGTTCTGTTGGAAGACTACCTAGATGAGGTCATGTCCTTCTTAGCATATTGCACCAGAGGCACCCAATGTCTGTCTACACCTCCTTGATAATTTTAATGGTGATCACCTCTTCAACGTATTATCTGATTTCTCCACTATATAGGAGAGAGGCCTGAATTTGAAAGCCAGGATTTGTCAAAGCACAAAGCACTACTGGCTGCTTCCTGTTGACTCATTCATCTGCCCTTACTGGGAACTTTAGTAGAGGCATTATCTGCTATGACTCTAAGCAAAGAGAGTTTTCTTTCTCATGAGACCAAGGTCTGGGTAAGGGAGGTTACAGTCAAAAGGATTTCTATAGCTTCTGAATTGTTTTCAAATCCTAACAACTGGCCTCTCAGTATTCAGTTAAATTACTCTTAAGGGAAAACAATTTCATCAGTTTTTTAAACCTCTTCCCTTTCTAACTCACAGTGCTTTTAGGGTCTCTCAACTTCTCCTCCGTAAAAGAAGTGTCTGCTTTGTTTGTTCAGACCTGGGTGATTTGTTCCTAAGCAGCAGGCAAATTGCTTTGTTCTCAGAATAAGCTTGAGGAGGAGGGATACCAGGGTGGGACGGCAACCAGAGGGGTTTATACAATGGTTGGCTCCTCTTTTATATCATGGAGATCCCAGGAGCCTTAACAACTTGGTTCTAGTCCACACTGACAGTGCTGGAGGTCACATCTCTAATATCTTTCACTTAATCTTTTTCTGGGGATTTTTCCTGTCCCAGGAGGTAGTTGGAAAGACAGCAAACTTTGGTCAGGCTTTGCAGGTGGGTCTCTTGGCTCATGTGAAATCTGGATGTAATAGATTTAAGTAAACAACTGATCTTAAAACCAGTCCAATTGGTGTTGCGTCAAAATTTATCCCAGGACTCAAAGACCTTTAGAGGGAGTAAACCCAAACTCCTTACCTGTAATTACATTCTGTTGATTTGTCTGAAGTTACTCCCCTTTGTCACTTCAGGTCTACACAAAACTCCGGAGACAATAATAGGCATTGTTGGTTTGCACAGTGCTGGTGGAAACGTGGGTGCAGAAAGGCAAACTTGTGGTCAGTGCATTTTATTGCAGGATACAAATCACACAGCCGAATCTGGCAACTATTAGGAGGCTGAAATAAGCACGTATACTCACAGAACAAAGCAATCAAATTATGTGTTTAACATAATAATAATTACAAAAGCTCTACAGGCATCGTTTTGAGCTATCTGCTGCCATGAGTCCCAAGGGCTTCCTTCAACCATGGGGAAACTGAAAAATGAACAGTGACAGGAAGCTGGGGCGGAGTGAGAGCTCGGCCATTAGTTTTCTTTTGTGTGTGAACAATTGTTTTAAAGTTTAAATGCAATATTCAGTGTATCATTTGTTGCCACAAATTATCCCTTGGATACTTTACTATGAGTGCCAGCTTCTCTGGGGTGCCTTCTGGGTTTTACAAGTGGTTCCATCAAACAATGATTATTATTCTTCAAAAAATTATCCAGAGTGGCTTATTACATGACAGACATGTGGTTTGAGTTTTGTTATAAATGCAGAACAAAGGGTCTGACAGTGTTTCTTTTTGTTATCTGAGCTGTGTGGCTCTAAGGAAACATCAGATAGTTCATTATTCAAATGAGAATATTTTCTTGCCTTTCATTTCATTTTCGGTTTTATTTCTGTATATCCATGACATTTTAGCAAGCAAGCTGCCTCCCCTAGAAGAGCCATCTGCTTTGCTTTTCAACTGTGAAACCGTCTGAGAGAACGAATACCTTCTCCCTCATAGAAATACATATGGGGTGAGGGGAATGGTGTTGTTAATTGTATATATGATTATGCATGAATATATACATAGATAGGTATATATTTATGTGTATTTGTGTATGTGTGTGTGTGTGGTGTCTTTCTTTACTTTTTTCTCTTTTTAAAAAATACTAGAGCATACATGTACAATCAAGGAGCTTGGTCTCAATACGACAGCTAAGCAAAAATCTCCAACCCAACTTCCTCCCATGTCTCAAATCTTTCTCAGTTTCATTAGGGTATGAGTTCCATAAGCATGGGGACTTTGGTCTGTATGTTCATTGGTATATTCCTGGTGTATGGAAGAGTGTCTGGTATATAGTAGTTGCTAAAATAATAGTTGTTGGATGAAGTGGTGTGAATATCAGTGTTCCTCCTCAGTAAATTCTGTGTGTTAGGCATGTAACAGTAAGAAATTACTCTTCCTCACTGTGAATGTGCCGGTCGTTACTCCCACTCAGGCATGGTTATAATCTTTTGCTCGGTGCTAATGCACACTGCGCTAGGGTGATGGTTTGGGGCAGGACACCTTCTATGACTTGTGTTACATTTTCTTACTAGATGACAAAGCAAAGATGCCTTGAGGCCATTTCCTATGAGTTGTCAGGCATCCCTGCCAACTCTGTAGGATTGCTTAAATTATCACCAGTGAGCGAGCATACATTTTGGATCCTGGCCTCAGGACTTTTTCTACATGAATATATTGATAGAAGAAATAGTAACCTATCATCTATTGAGATGACTAATAGTAAACCACTACCATAACTCAGGAAATCTGTGAAAAATACCCTCCCACGTGTAAGTTAAAATGGCACAGCATAACTGGCCATGAAACAACAGCTATCAGACTAGCCTGATGTCCTATAACTGGAAATGGATTATCTGATTGCACCAAAGATTTCAGAAAGAGGCATGAAGTCAGGTGAGCTGGTTTTTGGGCTACTATTGTGGAAAAGATTCATATTCACATATTGGACCTCGTCCAGCCACTCATAGAGTAACCGAGAGCAACAGACTTTTTGTTCTTGACAGAGATACACAGAATACAAAGGAAGAGACTGGAGATCATCCTTGATGTCAGTAAAGTCTATTGCTCATAGACATGAGAGCTAGAAACATATGACAATATTTTTTAGGAACTGTTCTATCATACGTTTTCAATAATTCTCTATTTACTACAGAACGGAATTCCCAATTATAAGCAAGTTTTGTAAAAATCTAAGCTAATTCTACCTACTCAGAATGAAGCCTCTTTGCCTGTCCACAGCTACCCCTTGCTGGAACTGAGATGGAGAACACTCACCATTCATTAAACACCCACACCTTGATTTCCCTACCACATTGCTTTGAGGGGCATGCTGTCATCTCTGGTGGCTGAAGTTCCAGGAAAGGGGCTGATGCATTCCTCTTAGACATACTAAATATGAGGTATTGATGGTGCAACCAAGGGTTAATTGTGCATTAAAGAGTTGGAGAGAGAGCTCAGCACTCAAGAGAGAGGTCTGGTTGGACACTGAGATTTAAGAGGCTTTCACCTAATGATTGTATGTGAAAGTTTGAGGTAAATGAGATCATCTAAGGTGATTATGTACAACAAGAAGAGACAAGGACACCGGTTTTATAGGCTAGGCAGAGGAATTAGTACCAGTGAAGGAGACTGTGAGACAATGATCAGAATAAGGAAGGAGAAATGGTGTTATGAATAATTAAGCTAATATTTACTGAATGCCATCCATGTGGGAGAGCTCTGTTTAAGCATTGTGCATAAGGTAAATCAACAGATACAACAACCTTATAAAATAAGTTCTATTATCTTCATTTTTAAGATGAGGACACTAAAGCACAGAAAGTTCAAGTAACTTCCCTAAGACTACCAGCTAGAAGGTGGTGGGGTTGGAATTAAATTTATCTGATTCCAGAATCTTACCCTGGTGGAAAAAAGATGGCTTATAGGATGGGCAAGAAAGACCTTCAAAACCCTCTTCTCCTGGTTTCTCTCAGACTCAGGAAACTAAGAAATCTCTGTTTTCTGCAATTATCTCTACCTTAGTCCCATATAGTTAAGGATTAACATGGTTTGGTTGTATCCCCACCTAAATCTCATCTTGAATTCCCGTATGTTGTGGGAGGGGCCTTGTGGGAGGTAATTGAATTATGGGGGCAGGTCTTTCCCATGCTGTTCTCATGATAGTGAATAGGTCTCATGAGATCTGATGGTTTTAAAGATGGGAATTTCCCTGCACAAGCCCTCTTCTTTTGTCTGCCACCATGTGAGATGTGCCTTTCATCTTCCACCAGGAGTGTGAGGCGTCCCCAGCCATGTGGAACTAGAAGTCCATTAAACTTCTTTCTTTTGTAAATTGTCCAGTCTTGAGCATGTTTTTATCAGTAGCATAAAAATGGACTAATACAAGGATCTTCTAGACCACTTTGGCAGCCACCACTGACACAGGCCTGAAGTATCTATAACGGTCCTTCTCTTATGTTCAAGCCAATTTGAATGGAAGGATATTTCTTTATTTCAGATATCCTCACCAATTCATGCTCTACAATAGCATAAATTTATTGTGCTCCAAATCCTTTTCATTTAAAAGTCACCAAGTGGCCAGGCATGGTGGCTCATGCCTATAGTCCCAGCACTTTGGGAGGCTGAGGCGGGTGGATGACCCGAGGTCAGGAGTTCGAGACCATCCTGGCCAACACAGGGAGCCTTCATCTCTGAAAGAAATATATAACTCATGAATACTAACAGCTTATGTTTTTTTAGTCATACAGTTCAAATGCCTTCCACTAATTTTAAACAGTGCCTGGATTTTAAAGGAGTAAAATTCAAAAGAAAACAGCTTGAAAATGCTTCACTAGAAACACCTGTCCATTAAAATAATAATAATAATGATAATAATAATAATAATAATAATAAGCCCAAAGTTCAATTCTCACCTGGTTCAAAAAAACATTTGAATTCACCATATCATGTGTCGGATTTTATAATGGAGTAGGCAGAGAAACAGAGGGAAAACAGCAACATGTGTAAGTGATCACCAAAAAAACAGCCCGTTTCCAACTGAAAAAAAACATGGCTTGTACATAGGTCACAGAACACATTGGACCAAACCAAAGTGCCAAGTCACAACTTAAAAGAAAAGAATCCATGAGGGACCTTCGTGAGCATCATGGATTAGAAAGGCTAAGTTTTACTCATGAAAACTTGAACCTAGGCTATCTGAAATAGCAAGTCAACAACATTAATACTAATCATAAGACTCTGAAAACTACAGCTGGGGGGATTAGGCCAAATGGAGAAGCAAAGGACTGAACAAGAGAAGGGACTTTCCACAGAATTAATGAAAACAACAATCTGGTAATGAGGGGGTTGCTTCTTTCTGCTGGAGTGAAATTCCTCTACAATGGTTTTCCTTTGTGGCTGCATTTTCTACCACGAGTAGGAGTACCTTCTGAAGAGAGTAAGTCCAGTTCACTATTGAATCTGCATTCAAAGATGCCAGGAAGCAGGTAAAAGTGTTTTGAT
The DNA here is from genome assembly GCF_037993035.2 of Macaca fascicularis. Lineage (NCBI taxonomy): Eukaryota > Metazoa > Chordata > Mammalia > Primates > Cercopithecidae > Macaca > Macaca fascicularis. Next base: position 86,752,080 of record NC_088380.1, on the reverse strand, counting down.
TTGTTTTGTTTTGTTTTGTTTTTGAGACAGAGCCTCACTCTGTAGCCCAGGCTGCAGTGCAATGGTGAGATCTCGCTCACTGCTACCTCCGCCACCCGGGTCCCAGTTCAAGCAATTCTCCTGACTCAGCCTCCCGAGTAGCTGGGATTACAGGCACGTGCCACCATGCCCAGCTAATTTTTGTATTTTTAGTAGAGATGGGGTTTCACCATGTTGGCCAGGCTGGTCTTGAACTCCTGACCTTGCGATCCACCCACCTCGGCCTCCCAAAGTGCTGGGATTACAGGCGTAAGCCACTGCGCCTGGCCGAGGAAAGTGTTTTGTAATTGAATCACATGAGACTATGTGGAAAGAAGTCTGGCTCAGTGAATTAAAAATTTTCATTGGTTATCTTCCTATAGTAGAGTGTTTCCCATCGAACACACCTTTATTGGCTATCTTTTCCTAATAATGTAGCCAAGGTTGGTCAAAATCAAGAATTCTCATGTTAGCTTCACTGGAATGCTTGGTCCAAATATTTTCATTGCCTTTCAATTTTATCAGCTTGCCAGCACATAAGTAACCCATGAGCAGCCCACAACCCAGGACACACATCTGTCCAAAAAATTATCTGCTCTTTCTTCTATCTAAACAATAAGAGTTCTGGTAAGGATCACATATTTGGTTACTGATAAGTCCTTTGTTTTATGCCTTACAGGCTCTGTAACCCCTATTGGATCAATTTACACGTGGTGTGGAAGAGGAGAACGAGTGGAATGCTGCCATAATCAGTCTTGGGTGACCAGAGAGGAAGGAATGGTAAAAAAAAACATCAACAAAAATAAATATAGAGCTCTTACTCCATGTGAGACACTGCCTTTGACATGGTGGGCCATAGAAACAACATTAGGATCAAGTTCCTGTCCTTAGGAATCTCTCAGTCTAAGTGGAGATTATAGAAATACAGAGTCATCCCTTGGAGCCTGTATTTTGAACGAGTACATAACAAAAGGCCGAAGACTTAGCACTAAGGACCCTGAATTAAGAAGTGACATCCTCCACTACTCTCAGTTGGAAGGGAACAAAATTCATAAGGGACACATGAGAATGTCCCCAGATCTGGAAGAAAAAAAAAAAGCTAATATTTGATGAGTTCATACTAAGTGCCAGGCCCATGTGCCTTACACGTAGTAACCCATTTAATCCTCATGATAGCCTATAGGTGATTGCTGTCGCCATTTCTATTTCACAGATTTGGAAACTGAAGCAATGACGTTAAATAATGTGGCCAAGTCATGCAACTAATAAGCAGTAGATCTGGGATTATCTCAAGGCTATATTAGTGCACCCAATGGTGCACCTCAAATGACCAAATGGGTCACTGACAGTTCCACAGTGAGAAGGAACTGGGAATTGGTATTAGAACTCATTGTAAAGCCTGTGAATTTTCTTTAAATAAATGCATATGTAATACTCAAATACATAAAGGAAGGTTCTGTGTGCTTCCTGACAATAAGGAGACCAGATAATTTGTACAGAGACTCTTCAATGGATGAACAGCTTGAGTTCCAAAAAATCTTTCCCCTTGTATTCTTTTTTTTTTTTTTTTTTTTTTTTTTTTTAGAGACAGGGACTTGCTCTGTTGCCCTGGCTGGTCTTGAACTCCTGGCTTCAAGCAATCCTTCCACCTCAGCCTCCTAAAGTGCTGGGATTACAGCTTTGAGCCACTGCATTGGCCGTCCCTTTCATTTTTACGTACAAAGTACCATTATATAAATTAGCTGTGCTTTTGTTCTGATGCATAGTTACTTTGTGTCTATGAAAGATGGTACATTTTTAAGCATTAAATGTTTGGCTTACAAGACTTCAGAATCCGGAAGCATCATGTGTACAGAGGAGATGAAAAACTTTCAGGTTGAAGGAAGGTCCTTGATCAAAAGAAAGGGAAAGTAGTGTTTACATAAGTGAGAGGGATATTCCAAATGGAAATTTTGTTTAGGTGAAGAGCCACTAGTAGTACAATGAAGTACAAACCCATTTATTCAACCAGGCCACAGAACCATTTGCATTATATGTATCTGGCTAGGGGAGGTAGTCAGTGAAACCCATTAAACAGTGCTCAGAAGAAACCATCCAGCCCAGTACAATGAAAATGTACTTTTCAAGACCCAGTGATCTATCCAAACATATTTTAGATGCTGTGAGAGAAGAATGCCATCCTTCCTACTCAAGTAGACTACATTATTATTGGGGAAAGAAAACAAAAAGCATGCAAAATGAGAGCATGAGATGCTGACCACAGTCCGGGAGTTAAGGAAGAGATTCAAGGAACAAACACCTTCCTGACCTGAGTTTTCTGAGAAAATGGAGCTGGAGCTTGGTAACACTCATCAACAGCCCAAAGATGGACTTTTGGTACTTTGCCTGAGAGCCTGTGGAGAAAATCAAGACCTGGGCTGGATAGTTTCTTCTGAGTACTGTTTAATGAGTTTCTCTGACTACCTCCCCTAGCTAGATACATAGAACGCAAATGGTTCTGTGGCCTGGTTGATTAAATGCTTCATCAGGCAGACAAGCCCCTGGGAAATGTATGCAACATTTTATTGCCTTTCAAGGCAGTTGTTTCTCATTGTATAGATGCGCCTGAGTGGATAAATAATCGAGAGTTTCAATGCCAAAGGCTAATTTGCCGTGGCTTTGGAAATGCCTCTTTCTTTTTTTTTTTTTTTTTTTTTGAACCCCTTAGCAGTATGAATTATACTGATAGTTTTGCATGTTTCTGGCTGACCACCAAGGACCCCCCTTCCAGGAGGATGGGAAAGTTGCCGGATGAAGTTTTCTCACAGAATTTACCACTGACTATAAAGTGAAATTGCTACAATGAATAATCATCTTTCCTTGTGCAATCTTAATTGAGTTGGCAACATGTGTAATTACCATGATGGCAGAGGAACCCTGTGATGTTGAATGAAGGACGAGTTTCTTTGGCTATCTGTAGAAAGCTTCAAAATACGTTGTCTTCTTAAAGGCCCGACCACCATTGAACTCTTTTGAGCAGAGGTACATTTCACTTTGCTTGGATTTACCAGGGCTTTCAAAATTCAGTGCTTTCCTGCCTTGGAAATAGGTATTTTTGGAAAGTGAATGCTTGCAGGTTAAGGGGATTTGTAATCTTTCTTTCAAGTGCTATTCCTAAGGTTCAAACATGTAAGTCTATCAGTGAGTTGCAAATCACTGTAATGCAGCACTTATCCAATTTGCAAGGATGTTAGTTAAAAACAACAACAACAACAACAACCACCAACTCTCTGGAGGGGAAAAAAAAGCTTCACAGTGAGCCTGCCCAGGGGTAAATTACAAAGATCTCCCACGAACATCAGAACTACATAAACTGAAGTGTAATTACCACCTAAGTAGGAAAATATAGTCTGTTTTTTTACCTTTTCACCAAAAGACTATATACTCCTAGAAGTTCATGAAAGGTCATTGGCAGAACCTAACCTTTACTTTATTGAAACTACCAAAGCTAAATTATACATGTTTTTAACAGCCTACTGAATGCTATGCCAAGGCTGCTTTACAAATGCCAGTCATCAGTGAAACCTCAAGTCAGTGTCAAATCCTTGCAAATAATAGTAACAAAGTTCTTCAGTCAGATGCCTATGACCAGAGATGGGTTTCATTATTTTCCCCCCTGACTTCTCATAACTGGAGGAAAGCTAGGAGAGAATATAATATTGCAAAAATAAGCCCTGAAAAGTGCTTTGCCTCTTCCAAAAACTGATGAGCTAGATTATTGCTCTAAGTACAATTGTTCACAAGAATATATTATACATGTGAAATCTATATTAACTTATTTAAGCTTCCATGGTATCATTTAGTAAGTTACAGCTAATCAGGGACTCTTAGTATGCATTTTCTTTTATCTGGATAAATAGGAAATGGTAATATTGCTCAAGGTAGTGTGAGAGAGCTGAATATTCTTGAACAGTCAGTAAAGGTCAAAATTGGAAAACAGGAATTTGTTTATATGATCCTTTCTGTGGCTAGCTCTCTTGCTAGCAGGCAATTCAATACTTTCTGGGAACATTTGTGTGCTAAAGAAGCATGTTTGTATGCATCCATTTTTGTACTTCCATTTGCTTAGCATGACTTTTGTTTGGTAGCTGAGAGTGCTCAAGGACATTAGGCTTATTATTGAATTTATTCAGTCCCCAGGGCTAGACCTCTAGGCAGAGCCATGTGTGGACCTTTTTGATGTGCTTCAAATTATAATAGTGTTTAGGCAACTTCTACTTCTCTTCTAATGAGTCTGATGTGATCTGAGATATTGCTGGGTTGACTGGCCTAGTGGGGTCTCCTCTCTAAGAAGGTAGTTTGTATAAAGTGGGGAATCAAGATCATCCTCTGTGTAGGAAATGAAAGTATGTTTTAAAGCTTACACTGTGGGGGGGAACAAAACACACTGGGGCCTGTCAGGGTTGAGGGGTTGGGGAGGGAGAGCATCAGGAATAATAACTAATGGACTCTACGCTTGATGCCTAGGTGATGGGTGGATCTGTGCAGCAAACCACCATGGCACAAGCCTACGCATCCTGCACATGAACCCCAGAACTTAAAATAAAAGTTGAAGGAAAAAAAAAAAAAAAGAAAATGTAAGCTACTAAGAAATGCCTGTTCTTCACATTTTAGATAAATAGTGGATCTGGGACAATAGGATCTGGTTTTGTTTCTTTGTTTGTTTTCCTCTGTAATTTAACAATGCCTGAATGAGTCAATGCAATTTTATTAAAATTTCTATTTTAATGCCAAGAAACAATTTCTTCTCTGGAAGCATATAGTTCAATATCTCTTAAAAGCCAAAAAGAGAGAATGTGAAAAGACTCTTCAAACAGTTTTCTGTCTTTGCTAAGGCAACAACAGTGATAGTGACAATCATGATCATTATCTCTTTTATTTGCATAGGATTTTATAGTTCATAAAACACTTTCATATACATTATGTCATTTTCTAATATAACTAAAACTTTGCATAATACAAAATTAGCTGTTGCTTATGTCAAGGCATTTGTGGGTTATTAGAAGCTGTGAGCCAGATGTTATGAATGGTATAAAGAGTATATCTTGGCAATGCATAGAAAGGTCCAAACTTTTGTACACACTGAATGGCAAGACGATGAGAGGAAAATATACCATAGCTTGCTTTACTGGAATAAAGAGTCCAAGGCAGGGTCAGGGCAAACAGAGGCATGAATACCTACTTTGGCTTTAGTACCTTATCCCAGAGATGGAAGGAATCCATTGGAAGTGGTTGCCTAGGAATCTACATGAGATGGGTATTGATGCCATGTCCAAGACAGGCAGGAAGGAGTACAGAAGTGCCTCTACTTATGAGCTTTCCACTTCTGAACTCTCATGACTTTATGAACAAAGCTGCTTACAAAATAAAAGCACCTCCACTGTGTTGTATCACCATCAGTTTCATTTATGAATTATTTCATTGATTCATAGATTCACTGATTTATTAAGCATTCTTTTCACACATAATTATTGTGCCAGGCACTCTGCTTGGTGTTGGAGACATATAGTGAAAAGGACAGATAAGGTGCCTGCCTCATACAGCTTTGTATGACATAGACAAAGAACAAGGAAACATATAGCAAAACAAATACAGATTGTGATTTATCATAAAGGAAAATACAGGGCAATGAAGCAGAGCGACGCTTTGAACTTCTTTTTGAAACCACAGATCCCCAGAGCGGCTCTATTAAAGAAGTCTTAAAAATTGTGGTATGGAAGCCCAATGCGGTGGCTCACTCCTGTAATCCCAGCACTTTGGGAGGCCGAGGTGGGCGGATCATGAGATCAAAAGGTTGAGACCATCCTGGCTAACACGGTGAAACCCCGTTTCTACTAAAAAATACAAAAAATTAGCCAGGCATGGTGGCGGGCACCTGTAGTCCCAGCTACTTGGGAGGCTGAGGCAGGAGAATGGTGTCAACCCAGGAGACGGAGGTTGCAGTGAGCCGAGATCATGCCACTGCACTCCAGCCTGGGCAACAGAGAGAGGCTCCACCTCAAAAAAAAAAAAAAAAAATCGTGTTATGGAAAATATAACATCCTTATGATAAACTCTGGGCTTACTTCTTTAAAAGTGTCATGGAGAGCAAGATCAAATGCTCAGGAAAAATGGTTAGGGCTGGGTGCGGTGGCTCATGCCTGTAATCCCAGTGCTTTGGGAGGCCAAGGCAGGAGGGTTGAGTGAAGCCAGGAGGTTGAGACCAGCCTGGGCTACAAAGTGAGGGCCCCAGTTTACAAAAAATTAAAAACAAAATTAGCTGAACATGATGGTGTCCACCTGTAGTCCCAGCTGCACAGGAGACGGGAAGATCACTTGAGCCCAAGAGTTTGAGGGTGCAGTGAGTGAGCTGTGATTGCAGCACTGTACTCCAGCCTAGGTGACACAGCAGGACCCTATCTCAAAAACATTGAATAAATAAAAAATAAATGGTCAAGATAAAACAATAACATGGAAGTAAATGTATTTTTAGAGTACATTAAATACAATAAGGTATCCCCTTACAGAAGAAACTAGGTAGGTCAGTGTTAGAAAGTTGCTATGGCAGATAGCCCTTCTCTTTAAATAGCTTATTTAATTTTTGAGAATAAGAATTGCTGCCACAGATTGTCTCATAAGGTTTTGTTATATAATTCTTCACCAATTAAAAAATATATTGAACAAGCCTGTACTAGCTTGAAATATATTCTGATTTTTATTCTCCTTATTTATTTTATTAAGTCTTGGCAAAATGCTCTGTAATTGCCAGATGTTCTTGCAAGTCATATGAATATTCAATGCAATTTTTTAACACTTTATCTTCATTTAAGTATCGTGTGCTAACCAACTGCACTACTGGAGCTTCTAAGGCTTTATCTTCAACTCACTTCTTATAAGGCTGAATCTAGAGCAAATCTCCCTTCTCTGCACCAACAAATTAGCCCACCTACATGGTTCCCAGGAGGGGACATCTATGATTATTGACACATTTCTTGCTTAATCAAACTGATCTGAATTTTGAATGTGTAAAAACAGAGATGGAAAAAATTTAGAATGCAAATGGGAGAATGCAAATTAGGGAAGAGGTGAATGCTCAAAGGAAAATCAACATGGTATCGGCAAAAGAAAGATGAGCAGATGCTGGACAAGGAAAAACAACAGAGTCAGGAAATAGTCAACTTATCTGTTGCAAGTCTCTTTTGTGCTCACAGTGGACAGTACTAATCAAAAAGAGGATTCTTTTCTGTTGAGCTTGGGGATGGCTTTAGAATTTTTTCAGCACATGACAGACAACCTCTGTCACTTTATCAAAGATGTCATATGGGGTCAAATCTATTTGCCATGGCAGTGTAAAGGGTATTGCTCACCCAAATGTTTCCCTTTTAACAGTTAACATGGTTTGGTTGTGTCCCCACCCAAATCTCATCTTGAATTGTAGTTCCCATAATTCCCACGTGTCATGGGAGGGACCCAGTGGGAGTAATTGAATCATGGGGTCAGGTCTTTCCCATGCTGTTCTTGTGATAAAATAAGTCTCATGAGATCTGACAGTTTTATAAAGGGGAGTTCCCCTACACAAGCTCTCTGGCCTGCTGCCATGCAAGACGTGACTTTGCTCCTCATTTGCCTTCAGCTATGATTATGAGGCCTCCCCAGCCATGTGGAACTGTGAGTCAATTAAACCTCTTGGGTATGTCTTTATTAGCAGTGTGAGAACAGACTAATACAACAGTCTTCCAAGTCTTAACTTGAAACTGTAATGTAGGAATTGGAGGCAATAATTTAGGAAAGATATTTAGGAAATATCTTCATTTTAGGAAAAATGGGTTCATTTAGGAAACTGAATTTTAGGAAAAATGAAGTTATTTTGGGACAGGGATTATCATTTGTTTTTCTTGCTCCCCAAATCTAGGTCACCAACTTGAACAGACCCTTCTTGCTCTGTCCCAAGGACAAAGAAGATGGCTGGTGCGTTCCCCTCTGTGAAGAATTTGCTGGCATTTGAAAGAAATTGTCAGTAGAAGATTCACTGGATGATGAAATTCTTTGTGCCTGGGATGTGTTCAGTCTGTTATTCTGTTGCACCAGGAAAGAAGACCCAGGGTCTTATTTCATTCTGGAGCTTTTTGAAACTTTTTACTCTGTACTTTAATTTTGGCAACCTTGGACTGATGGGGTTTGTAGATATTAATTATCAAATTGTTATGTATTAGCTGATATTCTTTCAATTCAATAAGTATTTTAAATCCTTTGTGGTGTCCATTGAATATGTTACCAGGAAACTGAAATAATATTTTCAGTCTTCCTCTTTTTTCTCCACAAAATAGAAACAAGAAAACTATACATAGCTGATAGTTATTTTCTCTCAGAAATTCATATATATTATTTTTAAGGGCTTCTGTAAATATTTGAACTGAATGCAATTTAAAAAATAAAAATCTAAAGACCAATACAATTTTATCTCATAAGATTTTTATTTTTGACCTTTAAGTCAAGAATTAGTATCTCCATATTAGCGGCAAATGGATTTAGTTACCTATATCTGATTCCATGTTAATGATATTAAACCCAACATAGAAATATTGCAATTGTGGGTGTAGTTTTTACCTAAGTATTCCCAGGAGCATTTGGGACCAGGCAGAATATGGAAATGTTAATGGTTACAGCTCAGGTGCTAAAGGTGAGCCTATAATTAACTAAATCAAAGTTCAGTGAAATAAACTCAAGATATTTATGGATGTTAATTAGTGACCCTAATGGATCCACTTCTTTACTTACTTGCAGGATAATTGGAGTATAGCAGTGTAAGGAGAGGTTTCAGTAGAAAGAAGCAACCTACTGTTAAATACCAGTTGTTTACTTTGCTGATGGTTAAACACTGCTCTAACATAAAGGCAAAAAAATATTTGCTGTGTTTTCATTTTTTCTGTTTAGGCTTAAAGGAAATGTAAGTAGCTGTAGTATTGTGATAGAGGAGACACCTAAAGTCATCAGTTTTAGGTAAAAGGCTAGTGAAGCTACTCCTGAAACTTTGCCTTGGAGGGGCTACAAATTACTATTATCCTTCTGATTCCAGTTGTGTGTATTATAAGTTTATTTTCTGCAACTTCGAGGACTTGAAATTTTCCTTAATGCATTTGTTCAACTTCTTTCCAAGAAAATTATGCTATTAATTACTCAGATCTTTATTTGTATTTAACTTATTAAATATATGTGTTAGGAATTGCTTAGTAGAGTATTATTTATGGTTACATAAGAAAAACACTGCTAATAAATATAACTAGGAAAGAGAGAAGGCTGCTGGGATTCATCATATACAGCATATAGTCAAGGTATTGTAAAAGCAGTCATTTATCATATGTGACTGTATTTACATTTTTAATATTTGTATTGTCCAGAAGGATTTTCTTGCAAAAGAGTGGTAAAAGAGGCCAATAATCATTAATATAACTAGATAAGTTCCTTGCAGAAAGGCAGAAAAATGCTCGAGAAACATCATATGCTAAATTTTCTAGGAATTGTAGATAGCTGTGGATAGCTGGGTTTCAGCCAATTTTTGACAGCATATAAATAATTTGATATATATGGAAGAAACTTTGGAAAAGTTCAGATGAGCTTTTCCTTGGAGACGTGACTGCACAAAGCTGTGGTGGTGATTATAGTTCATTCAGTGAAAACAGATCCCCCCTTCCCAGCTTTATACTCCAGTAGTAATTACATGGGCTCCCAGAATGGGGCTAAAAACGAGGCCTCTTTTTATACAGTAACTTAGCTGTCACATCTGTGGCAGAGAATAGAGAAAATCATTGATGCGAGTCTGTAACAGGGTTCAAACACTTTTCAGGTTCACCAGTGTTTTTATTTTCCAATAGAATTTCGTTTGACTCCTGCCTACACTTCTATTGTTATCTCTCACTTCTGCTAGCCTCAGCCTGCTTTCTACATATACTCCACTCAAAAGATGCTGGAGCTATTCTGAAACGCGTTTATACAATTATTCACTGACCACATCTGTGTCTACACATGCAGTATGAAGTAAAGATTTCTCTCAATTATATTCAGACTAACAAAATGGCAAATTAGTTTGTTAGAATAACCACTTAATAACTTCGTTCTGCTCGTATGTGTGAATTTAAGTGCAAATAAAATTGATGCCTGAGAAACGTTTTGTGGAAGGAACATTTTGTGGGAGATGATTGCCAGGAAGGATTACTTAAGTGTTTCCCAGCATTTATACATTAAACCCAGAGATGCTGGATTCTGAGTGGGGTGGAGTAGATAAAGATCATGGTGATTGGATAAGCTGAGGAAATGGTGTGTATATTTTCACATGGTGAAAAAGCTGTGACATATCCTGTACTTAATGAATCTACTTCATTTTGCTTGATGTAACCATTCTTTAAAATATTTGATGAAGGAACCCTTGTTTTTGCCTTACATGAAAACTACAAACATGGCTGGGGGTGGTGGCTCACACCTGTAACCTGAGCAGTTTGGGAGGCTGAGGCAGGAGGATCTCTTAAGTACAAGAGTTCCAGACCAGCCTGGATAACAGAGTGAGATCCTATCTCTATTAAAAAATAATAATAGTTAAAAAATTAACAAAAAAAATTCTGAAAAATTAGTATTTTGCCAAACATACTTTCAGAAATGCTAAACTGAACACACTCCTCATTTTACAGATGATAAAACTGACTTAAAGACAAAATTGCATGCCTAAGATCCCACGGTTAATTAGTAGCTTATGGGGCCTAAAAATCTAGGGCTTATGATGTTCTCAGTTTCAGTACATGATTCCCTACTTGTTCTACTTGTCTACAGCAGATAATATGGCAACATTTACTTTTTTAAAAAGCTTTTTAAAAATGGAGGTATAATTTACATACATTTCCCCCTTTTTAGTGTTCAGTTTTAGGAGTTTTGAAACTACCACCAAAATCAACAGTTATTTTTTTCTTAAAAAGTTAAATGTTTTAAAGAATGTGTGCTAGAGTGCATGAAGATAATTTCAATAGAAATATATCTGAGTTCAAGATCTGTTTAAATGGAGAACCCTAGGCAGTCCTCACTAATGCAGCTTATTGTATAGACTTCAAGAATGACCATAGGCAGAAGAATTATACTGGGAAAAAGAAATGACAAGCCCAACAGCCAAAGGTTAAGCTGTACCATGAGAGGAACATACAGCCTCAGAAATTGCCAGGCATGGCTCTCACCTCTAACTGACTGTCCATACACATCTAAAGAGAAGGAAAGGAGCAGGCAAGAAATAACCTTGAGATTTCAGTCCTGGGGAAGAAGCTCCCAAAGAACTCTGAATTCAGGGAACAGCCATTACTTATTTGAGATTCGTTTTTTTCAACTCACTCCATGACTTTCCTTTAGATTTCCCTTTCTCCACTCTCCCCTTGTTCTTTCCAAGTTCCATTCCTGAACGGAATCAGAAGGTCCCCTCTCCTTTTTTTCCTTCTGCATCTCTGTGATACCTATTATTCAGTGGTGAGCTAAAATCATCATGTTTTAGTTAAATATCAGTCATCAGAAGCCCTTCGGGATCCCTCAGTCTTGAGAATGGAACTTCTAATTTCAGTTTCATATCATAAGCACATTTATGCTACTTGATTATAGTTTCCAAGTGAATTTTATCTTTAAAATATCATGCCTGGTTTTGTTTCTGAGGCAAAATGGTCTCTGATCAAAACCAGCATATCTCACTTTATTTCTTTTGTCCAGATTTTCTTTGCTCCTCTCGACCATTTCCAACAGAGTAATGGGGTGAGAGAGCACCTCATGCGGGACTTTTCCTTTTCTTTCACCCCTGAGGGGTAACACATCCTGTTAGCCCTAACTTGGGCCAAGCCTGTTTGTTTCACAAAACAACCATCTTTAACCATGCTGGGGAGAAACAAGAGACGGATACTCCTCAGGAGGAGTGAGCATGCCTGCTGTGCAGGTAGGTCTTGCCCAACTTTAACATGAAAAGGACCTGGTAAGAAAGAAAACACAAAGCCCTAGAAAACGACAACAATCGCCATGTGGAGGCAAAATGAAAGTGGGTTGTGTATACAGGCTCTCCACAGGGATTACACTGCAGAGACAGGAGGCTTCTGGACCTCTTCCGGTGGGTCAGATGGCTGAGCACAGAAAGCGCAGCTCTAGTGCAAACTGGCAGCTCATGTGCTGCTGAGCACTGACTCCTGTCCCCCCGCTCCAGCTGTGGGCCACATGGAAACCAAAGGCTGAGTGATGTCTGAGAAGCAATCACCAACTCTCTGTCTGCAGGAAACATGGTTCTACAATGGCAAGTATGATAGAGCTGTTTAAATCAGTAGGATATCAGATTGCCCAAGAAGACACTCCTCTCTAAGGAGCCCTTGCTACATGTCAGACACCGCCAGGGGATTTACCTCCTTTAATACTCATAACAAGCCTGTGGATAAAGACCAGAAGAAAGTCTCCATCTTGTGATATTGAAAACTGACGTTCACCAAAGTTAAGACAGTTTTTTAAGCTACAAACGTATTAAGTAGCAAAGATAGGATTTGAACCCCTAGTCTGGCAGACTCTAAATGTGTGCTCCCAACCTTTTCATGGTATTGCAGGCCAATGTGGCAAGGGAAAACAACTTTTGCTCAGTATTTTTTTCTTACATCATATGACCTCAAAAGGAAGCAGATCTTTTGGCTACTTAAGATATAGAACAACTTGTCTTTATCTTTAAGATGGTCAATGCTTTAGTCTTACTATTTAACACAGGGCAGTTCTCATTGCTTTTACAGACAGCTCTGATGGTGGTATATACATGTATTTTACTCATTGGATAGTAATGACTAATCAACCCACAGGTAAGAGTAAACTTGAAAAGTTTATGTGAAAAATCCTTTCCTCACCCCTTTCCTGATGGTCAGGGAAGTATGCTCTGAATTACCATGTTAGTTTCTTCAATTATTAATGAATTCCCTTATACTGACATAGATTTAATAAAAAGTTATGGAGAAAGTATCTAATGTTGCATTAAATATACCATGTCAGATGAGGAATTATCTGTTAGTCCAATGCCATGGAGGAAACCACCAGAGAATTGGGCATTTTTTCATTTTAGTCAACCGAGCTTTCTGAGTTGTTAATCTCACAGGTGTTATGGCCCGTTGGCATATTTGCTTTGTATATTTCATGTGGGAATCAGAATTCTAATTTTTCTGCTGTCGTTATTTTGTAAGGTAGTAGATATTAGCACATCCCTGAGTAATAAATAACACAAAACTCAAGCCAACCACAGGAATGTCAGGTCTCTTACTGCCTCACTTGCTTGCCAGGCAGCTGAAAGAATGTCTAAAAGAAGATATTTGCAAGGTAATAAAAGACAGAACCTCCTTCAGATATGTATTTTTGGTGGGAATTTACATATGCTATTGTTTATCATATCCTATCAGCTATGGTGAAATGGACATGACAGTCACATTTGGAATGAACATAAAGCTTTATTTATGTGCCATACATATGGAAATAAAATGAATTTCCAAGAAATCCTAAGTGCTTTGACTGCTTTTTTATTTTATTTTTTTCTCTCTCAATATAATGAGAGAACACCCATACCACATGGAAAATAAAATCACGGTTACAAGCATTCAAACAGACTTACTGATATGCAAAGTTCATAGTATCTGTGTCTGTGGCAAGACCTGGAGCCCATAATGACATGTGGGCCTTGAAGCACGTGGGGGAGCCCAGCTAAACACCCAGATTTGTTAGTGGCTGCCAGCATAGTTTTGGTGCTGGTGCAATTTAAAAAATAGGAAAAATTAGAGCAATCTACTTATTTCCAATAGATTTTATGTGAATTAAATGAGATAATTTATGTAGAAGTGTTTTGAGGGCGGGGTGTGGGGGCTCAAGCCTGTAATCCCAGCACTTCAGGAGGCCACGGCAGGCAGACCACGAGGTCAAGAGATTGAGACCATCCTAGCCAACATGGTGAAACTCCGTCTCTACTAAAAATGCAAAAATTAGCTCGGCATGGTGGCGCGTGCCTGTAGTCCCAGCTATTCAGGAGGCTGAGGCAGGAGAATTGCTTGAACCCAGGAGACGGAGGTTGCAGTGAGCCGAGATGGCACCACTGCACGCCAGCCTGGGTGACAGAGCGAGACTCTATCTCAAAAACAAACCAACCAACCAACCAACCAACAAACAGAAGAAGTGTTTTGAAAACTCCTATGACATTTTATAAAGGAGAGTTTATTCTATTCAACATAGATGAATCTTGTTAAGATAACTTTAAGTGAAAAAGACAAAAGAGAATTTTAAATAGTATCATATCATTTTGATAAAGACCAAAAACAAGAAAAGCTTGTTTAGGTTACCTATATATGTGATACAATTATATTAAAATTGGAAGGGGATGATATGCACAAAATTCAGTGTAGCTCTTACTTCTGGGGGAAGACCGGAACATGAGCCAGAGAGAAAACACACAGATGAGTCGTGTTCTAGTTTTGAGGTAAGTGGTGGGTTCATGGGTATTCATTTTATTATTATGCTCTAAAAATTAAGTTATTAAGTACTGTATTTTATAGTTATCAAAATTATATTAAAATAAAATGAGAGCGTTTATTCCAGCTGAACCTGTCTTATAAGAAAGAAACTCAAATCCCAGTTTTGTCTCTCAATTACTAATGATATTTTTAGCTTCAACTGTTCTTCAAATTGCTTTCTTTTCCCTTCCCTTCTTCCTCTTTTACTCTTTTCCACTTGCTCTTGCATACAGACTTGTCCTGAATCCATAGACACTCCCAACACAGCGTAGCATTGATGCATAAACTAGCACAGCAGTAGTGGAGTCTTTGGAAGCAAGCTCTGCCACCAGCTATCTGGGCCTTGAGCAAGGTCACAAAATAGCTTATTGCTTTAGTTTCCTAATCCTTACAATGGAGACAAAAATCCAACATTTCACAGGGCTGTTGTGGATATTAAATGAGCTAATGTTTGTAAAGTTCTACATTCCGCGTTGTTAAATTAGATAAATTCTGTGCTGGCAGTGGAGATGCAACAATGAGAAAGATGCGGTTTCAGTCAGAACAGCTCACTATCAAAGCTCTTCAGAAACGAAAATTGGCTGCTAAATATACCGTAACATTGCACAAACAGCAGAGCTTGAACAAATAAATATTATTTTGTAAACACATTTGGAGAAAGAGTAAATGACTTGGGCCTGTTACCATCATTGGATTAGACTCACGGAGATGGAAGAATGCTGTTCTTCCATCTAGCCCCGAAAACAACCCTGTGTATTCACTCTTCCCCAGAGAGACAACTTGAAGACCGCACAGATGGAAATGGTGGCCCCATGAGATAAAACTGTCAGACTGCTCATTAATTTCCTTGATGAACTGTTGACAAAATATTAGACCAATGAAAGTTCATAGACAGAGACAAAGAGGAACTGAACACATGCAGCGATTTTCTTGTTATTCCAAGAACTGCTACAAACTGTGAACCTCAGGACTAGATTGTAGACTCTGTAGACCGAAGAAAAACTCAGGAATACATCTAAGGTTTCAGTCAAATTAATTCCAACCAGGGATGAGAATTACGTTTGCAGGAATTAGTTATTTGCACATTTTTCAGAGTCTCTGGGGGGTAAATATACCTTCTCTGTTCAGCTTGGTGGTAAAAATACTTTTTTTTTTTTTGGATAAAGCCATGCAATTATTTACTGACCCATTAACTCTCAGGATTTCATGAAAAAACTATGATTTTTTGGATTAATTTGAGATACTGCAATTTAGTATGAGAGATAGTTTATGTTGTTTTATTTTCCTAAAGATATTCAAGTTTGATGAGGTTGTTAAAGCCAGCTAGCAAAAAAAATTATGACAACTGCAATAACCAGAAGTTATAAGAACAAATATGCAAACATGTGGTTTGGGGTAGGAACCAAATGAAAAGGTTATTATGAATACAAGAGAAAGAAAATTAAGAAAGGGATGAGAAGAGAAGAAAGAAAATGGAAGGCAAATATATAGATAAATACAATGATCTTAGCCAAAAGGCCGAGAACCGATAGATAGATAGATAGATAGATAGATAGATAGATAGATAGATAGATAGATAGATCGATAGATCGATAAAAAGGTATTAAAGAGTTTATTCCATTCCACTACCTCTATAGAAAGAAAGGCTGCTGAAGGAGAGGAGGGTGAGGACAGATTGTCTTTTCTCTGGCTTAAGCACAGCTCTAGTCTTACATACTGTGGCTCCCTATATAACTGAGGCCATTTTTCAGTGCTTTTCAGTTTAGGAAAAACTTAGGAAAAGGAAGGAGGCTAGAATCTGACGATTCTTCCCAAACCTGAAGGTGATTTTCTGTTTTGCATCGTTGTTTAAAAAAGAGAGCACTGGGCTAATGTCCCCTGAACATCACACACACATAGTTACATAGGGTCTTGCTTCTGAAGATCATGTACATCATCCAACACTATAAAAGCAATGCTATCTTCAAGCAGGCCACTAGGGTAGTTGTGGCATTTCATCACTCACCTGAATAAAGAAGTAGATCTTTCTTGTTTTACCAGTTGGAAATTGAGGGGATGGGAATTCTAAAAATTTTCGATTGAGCTTTCTTTCAGTGGTTCTACCAAACATATGTGGACTCTTACTATTGCTTCCTTAGCAAGATACAGAGAATAACCCTCACAGAGGCTGAGCATTTGCAATGTACTCAGAGGCTGGCCTTCTGTCTCCATTTACCACTACGTGTTATTGATGTACCCCAAATATATTGCTGACAGGCTTTGATTGCAACAGAAGGCATCTTTGTGGAGTCATGCATATGGGGCAGTTCTACAGCACATTTCACACATTGCACTCCGTGAGAACGAACATGTGAAGTGCCAACTGCTGATGTTAAAATATGGCTACAGTATTAAAAGAAACTTGCTCAGAATTTAAGAGATGTCATAGGTCATCCTTTATAGGACAACACTAATAACAAAAAAGGACAGAAAATAAGTTTAAAAAGGAGGAAGGAAAAACAAAAACCCTGAGTATTTGAAATATCTTTTTCATTAGGAAAGAAACTATTTGTAACCAACAAGGAAAAGACTGGTCTGCAGCAGCTCCTTATTTGACTTCAGTATTTGGGTAGAGTCATCACTAAAGTGTCTGTTTTTCTACAGCCTAGTTTTGAAAGTAATGTAAAAAAAGAAGCAAATGTTTCATTTGGGCTCTTTGAAATGTTTTACAAGTGAGCATTTATATGTATCTAATCATGCAGTCACCCCACAAAGTCAAGCTAAGATAAAAGAAATTTATGTTACAAGTGGAAACTATGATTTTCAAAAGTCAGGGGAAGAAATAAACAGCTAATCTCCATTGTGTGCACTACAAACAGAATCTAGTATAAACGACACAGGTTTTTTTCTCCTTCTAACAGCAGCTGAAGCTGAACCTTTGCTAAGAGGCCAGTTGGGTGTCACAATGCCCATTTGACCACACAGAGATTCAAACTCTCAATTTCCTCAGATGATTATGTTTGCCTTGGCTGAAATTATTTAATTATTTTTAGACACTTTTGAGACAGCTGCAACATTCCATTATTGACACAGAATACACCACCATTTTTATTTTAGAATGTTAAACTATTTTAAACATGCTGACAACTATGGCAAATAATTCAGCAAAACACAAAGTAGCCACCATCCACTTAGTGAATTTTCATAATTTGCTATATTTGCTTCAGTTTTGTTTTTGTTTCAGAGAGGAAGTATTTGAAACAAAAGTACTACCTACACATTTATCCCCTGGAGATTTCTCTGAGATCCTATACCATTCCCTTCCTTCTCAGAGAAAAATCACTCCCCTGAATTTGGTGTTTATTATAACTGCATATATTTTAAACATTTATTGTATAATTACATATTCATAAATGCTCTACAGTATAATTTTGCTTATTTTAAAGTTTTATATAAATATATGTAAATGATATTACAACTATTATCCTGCAACTTGCATTCTTTCTACTCAAAATTATGGCTTTGGTATTTAGTCATGATGATGCATGTAGCTCTTACTCATCTCTTTTAACATTTGTGGAATATCTTTTGTTTGTATAGGTGCATTTATCCTCTTTTCTGTTAATACACATTTAGATTATCTTCTCTCTCTTTTTTTTTTTTTTTTTTTTTTTTTTTGGCTTGTATGTGTATTCTCATATGCAGGTGAAAAAGTTCCTCTGAGGTATATACCTAGATGTGAAATTGCTGCATTATGGAGTATACCTGTCTTCAGATTTACCAGATATTGCCAAATTATTCCATATCATGGGTATACTCCCAGTGCTCTACAACCTTGCAAAATTAGATATTTTCAGATTCTAATTTTAATTTTTTTGAGTTTTCTCTTAAAAAATTTTTTATTATGTAAAATTTTAAGCATAGTGAACTATATGTAATGAATCTTGATGTACTTCTTTTACAGTTTCAATAATTACCGACATATGGTCAGTCTTGGTTTAGGCACACAGCCATTCTCTATACACCCACTCCATTATCATTTTTTGATATTTTAAAGCAAATCACTAACAGCACATTATTGCACCTGAAGCTAATTTATTTGATGTCTCTAAAATATGAGATTCTTTCAAAAAAACGATAAAATCATTATCATACCTGAAAATTTTAACAATTATCTTTTAACATAGTTATATATCCAGTTAGTGTTCAAATTTTCCCAGTTGTATTATATATGTTTATAGTTTATCTGTGTGAGATCCAAATTAGATCCGAATTTTGCTATGTCTTGTCTCTTTTAATCTATATGTCCCCCTTTTTCTATTTATTACTTTTACATTCATTTTTTGAAGAACCAGGGATATTTGAGATAAAGTTTCTCATAGTCTGAATTTTGCCGATTATTTCCATCTCAATCCAATAGTGCTCCGATAACAAAATACCTGAGACTGCATAATTTATAAACAATAGACATGTATTGCTCACAGTTCTGGAGGTTAGGAAGTCCAAGACCAAGGTGCCAGCAGATTCAATGCCTGGTACGAGCTGTTCTTTGCTTCCAAAATGGCGCCGTGTACGCTATGTCCTCTGGAGGGAAAAGGGAAAAGGGAGCCTAGCAAGTTCCCTCCAGCATTTTTGTAAAGATACTAATCCTGTTGTAATGACAGAGCCTTCATGACTATCACTTCACAAACGGTGCCACTGCTTAATACTGTTGCACTGGGGATTACGTTTCAGCATGAATTTTGGAAGGACACACATGAAGGCCACAGTACTATCCTAGCGTATTATTTAAGAATTTCCAGTAATATTTCACACATGGTAGTATGTATTATATTAGCTATGTTTTCTTATTTTTGTATTTTTAATGCTGTAGCATTAGTGGCCTCTCTGAATGGAAAGAGACTGTCCCTCCCAGGGCTAGCAAGATATAGTAAAAGACTTGCCCAGAAGCATGCCTTTCACATGTAAACTACCCAACCAGAGTCTGTACTCTGAGGCACCTCTTATCTGGCTGTTATCTCCAGGAGGCAGTATTCCTCTGTCCTAAGCACTGAGGGCCAAGTACCAGGCAACCAAAGACCACCACTATAGTTCAGCATCTGCCAACATTCTTCAAACAACCCAACCTAAACTGCTCTGCTTTGCCTTCCCCTTGGAAAACACAATAAAGGCTATGGACCATGCTGTTCCCGCACCCCTTCTGCTTCCTGACCAAATCTGACGTTTCTCCATGTGGCCCTGAATGCTGTGGTACACCCTCTCCACTTGTGCAATGCAAATAATAAAAATCTTTCAATGGCATTAGCTTCTCTATGTTGTCACTCAGTCACCTCTACAAATTAAAATCCCATGGGTACATGACACATGTACTTCTATTAGAAAGCATGTAATGTCTTTTCTTGCTTTTGGTGATGTTAGCAATCATTGCCTCCATTAATTTATTTCACTAAGGGTTGTAAAATGGTGATATTCTCATTCTGTCATTTTTCTTCATTTATTAGCTAGAAATCATTTATAAAGAGAAATTTTTATTACTTATTTCGTTCCCTTGGGTTATAGTTTTTATTGGAAAGTCAGAAAGAATATTTGATTCTTTATCTTTATTTATAAGCTACTAAAATGAGTTGGCTTTCTGGAATCCTTTAAAGTGATGAACAAGGTTTTTCATGGTGGTAATTGTTGTGTAGGCACATTGTAATCTCAAGAATCTATGCATATATACCTCAATACCTTCATACATATTTTGGTTATTATCTTATTGATGCTTAGATTATTTTTGGCTACTGGGAGCATCTTTAAGTTGGCTCCTAAGTCCTTTTGTTATGACCCTAGTAGTTTGGAGAGCTTCCTTGCTCTTGAAGATGGCAAAATATTTCTGACAATCCTGTAAATTATGCTTCCAGATCTGGAATCAGCTCTTTCTCCAAGGAGCCTTTGTTCATTTTAGTAGGAAATGGTACTTAGAGACTAAATGTAGTTAC
Organism: Macaca fascicularis; assembly: GCF_037993035.2. Taxonomy (NCBI): domain Eukaryota; kingdom Metazoa; phylum Chordata; class Mammalia; order Primates; family Cercopithecidae; genus Macaca; species Macaca fascicularis. Next base: position 86,731,553 of record NC_088380.1, on the reverse strand, counting down.
ATTGTTGAATTAGGGGTTCATATGTGTAGGTTTATGTTTGGTTTCTTTATTCTTGTCACAATACCTTACCATCTTAACTTTCATAGCTTAAAGTCCTGGAATTTTTAGGGTAAGTCTTTTTACCTTTTCTTCTTGAAAATTCTCTTGAATAGATTTGACCCTTTTGGAATTACGTATAAATTTAGAATCAACTTACTAAGTTTCATGGAAAAAAAGTTAAAAATTTTTAAGCATTTTACTGATGTTATAAATGAATGCTAGGATAAATGATATCTTTGTATTATTGCATCTTCCTATTAATGAATATGGCATATTGTTCCTTACGCTTACTTTTTATATTTTTTAGAAACATTTTATAATTAATAGGAAGTTTTGCTCATATTTTTTATGTTTAACTTACAGTATTTGTATCTGTTGTGGATGTTTTTTTCTATTTTATACATATATTATGTATACTTTTCCATATTTATATTATAGAAAATATAATGTTATATAAGTATTACATGTACTATATATTATAATATATAAATGCAATATATACCTACATTTCATATTTATGTAATACTTTATGTTATAAAGTATACTTTATACTTTATGTTATATAGAGTATAAAGTATTTATACTTTATGTTATATAAAGTATAAATACAAGTATGTTATATAAAGTATTTATACTTTATGTTATAAAGTATAAAGTATTTATACTTTATAATACTTTATACCATATTTATAACATGAAGTATAAATACTTTATTAAAATAAATGAGCTTCAGAGAAAAGGAAAATCTGGCAATCATCCTGAGAGTATATGAATAAAAAGAGTAAGAGTAAAAACTGGTCAAATCAATATTTCTCAAAGTGACAAAGCAGAAAATAAGTTCCTTGATATTTGACTGACCAGTTTGTGGGAACCAATAGTGGTGAGTCAAATATGTCACCCTGATGATGAATGAATGAAATTGGATGGCATAAGAAACATGGTTTATTTTTAGTTTTCCTACCTTTGATAGAGCTAGGATACAGAAAAATGTTTCTCCGCTAGAAGAAACAGAGAGCAACATATAGTGACAAACGCTAAAGAGGCCATTGAGAGTAGTAGTCAGGGAGTCACCTGCTACTCACCTACAACCACTATCAAGCTGCAACAATGTGAGCCTACTGTAGCCTGGTCCTCTGAATTTTCAAAGCAAACCAGAAATCCAGATTTTGTGAATTCTCTTGGGTTGTAAGTTTTGGTGACAAATTCAAATATTTTAAGAACGTTGTTTGACTGTATAAAACACATATATAGACTGTTTATGGTTTCAGGGCCACTTTTCTATGATCCCTGGATTAGAGATTGTTAGGACTCAGAAATCAGTAACTCCAAATTTGGCGTTTTGACATGCTGAACTGCAGAAACCTCATGTGAGCACCCTCCTCCACCCACCATCTCTCCCAAAACCTTTATCTGCCTAAGATCCAGGCCCACCAAAAGGAACAATTGTTTTTTCTCCTCCCTATAAAACCAAGAATGCAACGATGCCTGAACAGACCCTTTCACAAGATAATGGACAAGCTAATTTCTGTTCCCTGAGCCATTCATTCTCCCTAGTAATCCCCTCAACAGAATTTCTCTTATCCTCTCTCAGGTAACCTGTTTTGCCAGGGCAGTATCTAAGCTTCTGAACCAGGTGGGATGGTGGGCATCCGTCAGTGATTCTCCCCATGTGCACATTAAATAAATGTGTGTGCCTTTTCTCCAGTTAATCTGCCTTTTTTGAGTTGGATTTTCAGGAACTCTCCAGAGGGCAAAGGGGAAGTCTGTCTTGGCCTCCACAAGGTTTTCTAAATAATATAATAATTTTTAAAATTTAGTATTTGGATGGTTGGAGTACTTTAGTCAATGGGGACAACAGAAATAAAGCCCCACTTTACTTTCCGTTGGCAGGGTTTTTTGTTTGTTTGTTTGTTTTTCAATCTACAAATTCCTCTTTCCCTTCACACTAGCGATTCTGAGATACTCCAGTAGGGAGCACCTATTACGTCATTTGAGGATCTCTTCACCACTAAACATGGGATTGTGCTGCTTTCCTTAAGTTGTGTTGAGATAAGAGAAAGGTAGACTAGATAATCACATAAGCACAGACTCTGAAGTCTGGAAGAAGTCTCGGAAAGAATTAATTCTGCCCCAGGCTATGTAGGGGAGGAAGCTAAGTCCCACAGAATTTGAGTGGCTTATTCCAGAACACATCTTAAATTAGCGGTATCTGCTGCTTTTTAGGCTTCTTAATAATTCTCAAGTTTTGTGCTGCAATGTACACTTAGCCAAGCTAGGCATGGGATTGCATGAACATCGCAGGGAAATGCTAGTTTTTTTTTTCACTATGCATAATTAGGGCTTAATCAAATTTAATTATTTATAATTATCCAAGTAGAGACTGAATATGTAATATTGTCTTTACTATGCTTGAGTAAAAATATAAAAGGCCTGTGAAGGCAGTAATTGAATAAGAATGCAGAGCCTTGTATGTGTAGTAATTACACTGTAGTTTCCTGCTAGTTTCCAACACTACTGATAGAGGTTTGCATAAAAGATCATTTCCTCCTTGTTAAAACTCTAGGTAGAATTATCCTTTTTTACACTATAGGTTTATTATAAAAATTGTTTACACATATGTGGTTGTGTATGTGTACAAAACAGATGTTGAAGCTTTTAAACAATCAGTATGAAAAATAGTAGAAAGCAAACTTCTTTATTACCAAAAATAATTAAATGTCATCTAATTTGTTGATAATTCCAGGTAAATAACAATAGTACATGTTATAATTTCTTGAGTCCTACTGTATTAGTCCATTTTACTGCTATAAAGAACAGCCCGAGACTGGGTAATTTATAAAGAAAAGAGGTTTAATTGACACACAGTTCAGCATGACTGGGGATATCTCAGGAAATTTACAATCATGGCAGAAGGCAAAGAGGAAGCAAGGCACCTTCTTCACAAGGCAGCAGGAAGAAGAAGTGCTGAGCAAAGGGGGAAGAGCCCCTTATAAAACCATCAGATCTTGTGAGAACTCAGTCACTATCATGAGGACAGCCTGGGGGAAACTGCCCTCATGATTCAATTACCTCCACCTGGTCTGTCCCTTGACGTATGGGGATTATGGGGATTACAATTCAAGATGATATTTGGGTGGGGACACAAAGCCCAACCATATCACCTACCATGTGTCAAGTGATGCTAAGCACTTTGCAAATTATGTTACTCATGCTTTTTAACATGCCTAACAGGTAGCTAGTATTACTATTGTAGTTTTGGTGATAAATTCAAATTTATAGATGAGGAACTGAGGCTCAAGTGATTAAGTGACTTGGATTTGACCTGAGGCCTCTGACTTCAGAGTCTGTAACATTAATAGCTGCACTGTGTTGCCTACCTAAGTAGATGTTTCAGATGAGGTCACCATCATCTAAAATTCTAACAAAAATCACCCATCATAGTCTTGTAGAGGATTAAAGAGAGTTTACCAAAACTGTTTGTTCTTCATTCCACATTTCCCTTGGAAGTTCTGAGACTTGATTTCCTCAATGCAACATCTCACTAGTGGCATTGCTCAAACTTTTGGCTTGTGTTTCTTTCTTAGCACATACTTCATAAAATGTCGTTTGAAGTGAGACCCCTTATAAAGAAAGTGAAAAGATCCAAGAAAGCAATGCTGTCAAAATGAATAAATATTGTAAGAAACTATTTGTGGGCATTAGTGAGGAAATTATCTGACAATATGTCATAAATTTAGATCCCAATTAAACACATGATATACAATAGTTGCCTATAAAATGTGAACATGTTGTAGATACTTTAAAAATCCCAAGTTTAATGCTTAATGAGAAAGAGCCATTGTATGATGTCAGAGTAATATTGCATTTTTGAGAAATTGTATCTTTGACTTTCTCCATGAAAGTAAAATTTATCTGTGAGTAATTAGGTATTGGAATGAAAAATGCTTCCTGTTTTCTCTGATAATACTTAGAACTTTAAGTAAAGGCAATTAGTTGTGGTTTACTCTCACAAGCAATAGAGTGGATTTCTAGACTGGGATTGAGCTGGGAAACTCTTTAACATACAGACTTCTTTAAACCTTGGCTGGTCATTAGTATCTGTCCCCTTCCGTCTTGAAGAGTATACACCAACTTTAGTGGCTTACATTTAAAAAGGATAGTGTCATAAGTCTTTCACTCCCAGGTTTTTCAGTTTTTGTTTGTTCTAAAATAAAATTATTTGCATGCTGTAGGTAGTGGTATGCACTTTCTACTTTGCTACACTCTCACCATTCCATATTATATTAATTCTAGCTGTTTCACTCATTTATTTTTCTCTTGGTCATGAAGTCATTTGATTTGCAACCCTCTTTTATGGTCTAACATGTATAAAGAAATGTGATATTGGATTTTATTTGAGCAGAGTGATTAAGGTACACTGGGGGCAAAAAGGAGGAGGTAATTATTCATAGATTGGGGAAGACTTCAGGAAACATTTCAATAAAGAAGTAGCCCTTGAATTGTCATAAGCACTTGATGGATTTTTCCTGCCCACTGCACAAACAAAACCAGTTCGCTGAGACTGTGGTATTGCAGTAAAGAAAGTGTTTAATGGACATGAAGCCAACCCTGTGGAAGACAGAGTTATTACTCAAATCAGTCTCCTCCAAGATCCAGAGGTTAGGGTTTTCCAGGAATAGTTTGGTGGGCAGGGGGCTAGGGAATGGACAATGCCGATTGGTTGGGGATGAAATAATAGGGGTGCGGAAAATGATCCTGGTGCACTGAGTCAACTTCTGGGTGGGGATCACAGGACTAGTTGAGTCTTAAGTCAGCTGGTCATTAGAAATGCAAAAATCTGAAAAAAACCCTCAAAAGGACAATTTTAGGTTCTACAATAGTGATGTTATCTACAGGAGTAATTGGGGGAGGTTACAAATCTTGTGACCTCCAGAGAAATGGTTGGTTAGTGTTTAATTATATCTTAGCAGCACTCAGGCTCCTCCATAATTCTAACCTTCTGGCCTTTCACTAGTTTTACAAAGGTGGTTTAATTTTGGGAAGAGCCATTATCATCCTTGCTTTAAGGTTAAACTATAGGCTAAATTCCTCCCAAAGTGAGTTTAGCCCACACCCAGGAATGACCAAGGACAGCTTGGAGATTAGAAGCAAGATGGAGTCAACTATGTCAGATTTCTCTTACTGTCATAATTTTGCGAAGGCAGTTTCAATATTAAAAGAGGAATAGGTGTTCTGTAGATTTATATGGAGGGGAGGAGGTTATGCTGGGTATAGGGAGCATACAATTGAAGAAGAAAACTCAAAGGAGAGAAAGGGACCAAAATTATAGAGGCAGGTATGGGCTAAACTATGGAGAGCATGAAATGACATATTGAAAGGTGAATAAGTATTCCCTTTGTGTACCATAAATAATATCACCCTAATTTCGATTCCAAATACGTGCATGATCAGTTATGGGCATAGCAGAATTGTGGCTTAGGGGGTAAGAAATGGGTTGCTTATAATCTGATCATAAATCATTTCCTGAAGATCAAAACTGGAAAGGGGCATGAGAAGAGCATGCCTCTTTCCTTGTTATCATTTGGTGATGAAAATGTTCTATCTAGACTGAGATATTGGCTATATAAGTCAAAACTCATCAGATTGTAAACTTAAGATCTGTTACTATATGCAATAATACCTCAGTGCAAAAAATTAGGAAACAGGGAACATTGTTATGTAACAATGATAACAATAACAATGCTTTAAAGATATAAGTTCAAATCTCTCAGGGTGATGACAACCTGACTTGTTTGCAGTATTAGGTTATGTCTGCAACTCTTCTTTGTCAGATATTTTTTCCTCTCTTTAATTCAAGCAATTATTTCCAGAAAAACATTACAATGAGAAAGTAATATATTTTCAGTTAAAATTTTTGTATAGATGACATTATTAATTTTTATATTTCAATCTTCTACCCAGTGGGTGCTACTTAACATCAATTTCAAATAATTGAAAAATAAGTGTCAAACATTCTGAGAACTCTTAAGAAGAGGAATGTATAGATGAATAAATGTGAGGCAGATATCACCATATGATTGGTGTGAACACATTCTTATTTCATTGTACCATACAGTTCATTTGACTGACTCTGTCATAGGCTCACTGGATGAGAACTCAGCTTCTGTCGTTGGGTGGATCTGAATTGGCATCTTAAGTGTAAAATTCAGTAATTGTGTGATACTGAACATGTTATAGAAGCTCTTGAATGAGTTTCCTATTGCTGCTGTAAAATTACAACAAACTTGGTGACTTAAAACAACACAGATTTCTCATCTTGCAGTTCTGGAGACTGGAGGTCCTAAAATAAATAAGCAGGGCTGTGTTTCTTCTGGAGAAACTAGGGGAGAATTCATTTCCTTGACTTTTCTGGTTTCTAAAGATCATATGCTCTCCTTGGTTTGTGGTCCCTTTTGCCATCTTCAAAGCCAGCAGTGGCTAGTTAAGTCTTTCTCATGCTGCAGCACACTCAGACTCCTCTCTTATGGTCAAATCTTTCCTATTTCCCTCTTATATGGACACTTCTGATTACATTGGGCCCACTCAGAAAATCTAGTTTAGTCTCCCCATCTAAAGATCCTCAGCTAATCACATCTGTCAAGTGTCCACATTCACAGGCTTTAAGGATTTGAACACTGACAGCTTTATGAGCCATTATTCAGCCTACCACAACCCTCACCAATAGAAAAGGAATAATAATATCTTCCTTGTGGGCTTACTGTAAGGATTAAATGGACAGTGTCACTGCTTGACACATGTCATGCATTCTGAGCAAAGTTAGTTTTCTTTCTAATTTTTAATTGTGGTAAAATATACACAAAATTTACCACCTTAATTTTTATCAACTGTACAGCTCTATAGTGTTAAGTACATTCACATTGGTGTGCAAGTAATATGCAGAGCTCTTTTCTTTTTGTAAAACTGAAATTCTATACCCATTCAACAGCTTCCCATTCCTTCCCCACCAGCCCTTGGCAACCACCATTTTATTCTATGTCTATAAATTTAACTACTCTAAGTATCTTAGGAAAGTGGAATCATAGAGCATTTGTCTTTTTGTGACTGGCTTATTTCACCTAGTGTAGTGACCCTAAGGTCCATGCATGTTGTAGTATGTGTCAGAATTTTTTTCCTTTTTAAGGCTAAATTATATTCTATTGTTTGTATATGCCACATTTTGTTTATCCATTAATCCATCAGTGGACACTAGCTGCTTCTACGTTTTGGCTATCATGATAGTACTATAATGGACATGAATGTACAAATAGCTCTTTGAGCCCTGCTTTTAATTCTTTTGTGTATATATCCATAAGTGAAATTGTTGGATCATATGGTAATTCTATTTTTAATTATTTTAGAAACTGCCATTTAACCTTCTATAGTGTCTGCACCATTTTACGTTCCTACCAACAATGCACAAGGTTTCCAGTTTCTCCGTATTGTCACCAATACTTCTTTTCTTCTTCTTTTTTAAATACTGGGCACCCTGATAAGTATGAGGTGATACCTCATTGTGCAGTTAGGTTTGGATATTAATAATGATAAACTCTGCCATCCTCAAGAATGGTGGTATAACCTTAGGCAAGTTACTTTGCTTCTCAGAACCTCGAGTTCTTACACTGAAAATGGGGATAGCAATAATCTGCAGTACCATAGTAAGGATAAGAAGCAATGGGCCTGGTGCAGTGGCTTATGCCTGTAATCCCAGCACTTTGGGAGGCCAAGGTGGGCGGATCACAAGGTCAGGAGATTGAGACCATCCTGGCTAACACGGTGAAATCCTGTCTCTACTAAAACTACAAAAAAATTAGCCGGGTGTGGTGGCGGGCACCTGTAGTCCCAGCTACTCGGGAGGCTGAGGCAGGAGAATGGCATGAACCCAGAAGGTGGAGCTTGCAGTGACTCGAGATCACGCCACTGCACTCCAGCCTGGGCGACAGAGTGAGACTCTGTCTCAAAAAAAAAAAAAAAAAAAAGAGAAAAAAGAAAAAAAGAAATAAGAAGCAATGTATGTAAAGTACCTACGCTTACTAGAAATGATAAAAATCTATAAGAACAATGGCAAATTTTATTTATTTATTTATTTATTTATTTATTTATTTATGTTTTGAAACAGAGTTTTGCTCTTTTTGCCCAGGCTGGAGTGCAGTGGCGCGATCTCGGCTCACCGCAACCTCCGCCTCCCGGGTTCAAGCGATTCTGCTGCCTCAGCCTCCCAAGTAGCTGGGATTACAGGCATGCGCCACCACCCCGGCTAATTTTGTATTTTTAGTAGAGACGGGGTTTCTCCATGTTGGTCAGGCTGGTCTTGAACTCCCGACCTCAGGTGATCCACCTGCCTCAGCCTCCCAAAGTGCCGGGATTACAGGCATGAGCCACCGCGCCCGGCTTAAAAATGGCAAATTTATTAGGATTCTCCAAGGAAACAAAACCAATAGGATATATATATATATATTCCATAAATATAAATACATATGTTCCGTGTGTGTGTGTGTGTGTGTGTCTGTGTATATATATATATATATATATATATATATAGAGAGAGAGAGAGAGAGAGAGAGAGAGATTACAGAGAATTGGCTCATGTGACCATGGAGGCTGAGAAGTCCAAAAATTTAGTATCTGCAAGCTGGAGACCTAAGAAAGTTGGTATATTTCAAAGGCCTGAGAGCCAGAAAGCTGATAGTATAGATTCCAGTTGGAGTCTGAAGGTCTGAGAACCAGGAATGCTAAGGGCCCAAGATTCATGTTCCAGCTCAAACAGTCAGGCAGAGAGAAAGCAAATCAACCTTCCTCCACCATTTTACTCTGTTTAGCTCCTCAGCTGGTTGGGGAGGGCCATCTGTTTTAGTCAGTCCATCAATTCAAATGCTAATCTTTTCTAGAAACACCCTCACAGACATACCCAGAAATAACATTTAATCAGATATCAGGGCATCTCATGGCCCAGTCAATTTGACACATAAAATTAACCATTACAACAACATCACTGTGATGATATTTAAAGGGAAAAGAATTAAGGAGAAACTCATCCTTGGTAGAGGGCAAAATAATTTGAGCTGACTTTATTCTGAAGGTCAGCTTGTATAAAAGAAATTCTACTAGCTTAATTTTGCTTCTTAATTATTCCTTCCTTAAAATTTTATAAAGAGGTTCAGGATTTGCTTTCTTTTTCCTCATTCTTTTGAATCATGATACAAATTTAAATCTTACTTCGTGCCAAATAGCATATTTCTTATGTTAAATTCATTCACTGAATCCTAGAGCAGACTAAACCTATATAATTAGTCTTACTAAAAGCCAGAAAGTTAGCTGTCAATGCTTCTATTTAACATGACATGTGATGAGCATGTTGTAAATCCAAACTGAGTTCCCCGTGTGCCATGCTGGTAATAAGTTCAGACCCACCGTAATTCTCCAGCATAACATTCATGATTCAACAAAAGAAAACTCACCCATGAAAGCAGATTGTTATTTTTGGTGTAGAAGTGCAAATGAGTGAAATAGGAATATTTGTGTGCTGAAATTCTAGTAAAAAGCCTTTTATTTACTAAGGGTCTATTTCTCTTCTAATACACACATACATGTTTATACATGGAGACAAATTGTTTAGGTTCAAATACTGGCCCTTTCACATACTAGCTGTGTGTTCTTAACCAGGTTACTTAGCACCTCTTTCTTCAGTTTCCACATACGTAAAACAGGATATAAATAGCATGTGCCTCAGGATTGTCAACTATCAGGTTGAAGAATGGACTAAGTAAATTAGTACATGTAAAACCCTTAAAACAGTGCTTGGCACATATAAGAGCTGTATTAATACTTGTTACTATTTCTGTAGGCTTTTAAAAAACGACATTATAACTTGTCACTTCATCTGAAAGGTTGCTCAGGTGTTAAATGATGGATTTAGACAAGCTGGACACCAAGTTTGTGTTCTATCATTCTACAGCTGATTTAGGGTTGAAGATGAACTGCTGTATTATCAGGAAAAAGAGTTATGAGTTTTCTGATGGCATACTCAGTCTAATCCCAGAGAGAACCAAAAGAATGAATCATTTTACTAAATACATATTAGATAAACTTCTGTATGTTTTACTGATATCATGGGCGAAGGACAGTTGAACAGTAGCCACTGAACAAAGTCTGCAGCACTATAGGGTGCACATGGCAGGACTCTAGCTAAAAGACTAAAAATTCTTGTTGCAAAGCAATACAAAACTCATGACTTTTATGACCTAATCATATAGGCAGTGCATTGTGCTATATAATCTATTTCTCTCAGTATAATGCAGTAAGCTTGTACTTGCAGGGTCGCCTGTGGCCCTGTGTAAACTAAATGGTCTGCATTTAGTTTACAATGGATTAGTACCACATCTAATATTTTATGGATAAAAGACTATCTTTCTTAAGAGGTTAAAATAGTCTACATGGCATAAAACAATGCAGACAATAATAGAAATTGATTTTGTAAATATTATTTCTTTAGTTTCTGCCTGAATAGAGCTTTTAAAATGTAAAATGTGTGTAGTGGTTTCAAAATGTTATCTGTGGAAAATGTACTTACTGAATAGGTGATGGATTTGGGGGAGTTTAGCAGAATGTTTGCCCAAGTACTTTGAATCCAGAATTCTAAGTGATCATGACTGGCAAGCCTTGGAGGGTCTCTCTTCCAGCCCTATTGTTTTAAAGATGTGTGAATGGGGTTCTGGAGAGGTTAAATTATTTAGCCAGTGTTGCATAATTTCTTAGAGACAGAGCTAAATGAGAACACTGGTGTCCAGTTCTTTCCACAACATTAAATTTTATTTTTTTCCTTTCTAATTTTTATGGACTTGTGGAAGTCAAAGGAATCACTATATCCACATCACTTTTTAATCCCACATTCAGACAGTAATCTATAAACACGTTTACTTAAACACAACTGCAGTTTTCTACTAAACTCCAGGCCTCTCTTCAGGGCAGTTTTCCTTGCCAGCAACTCTGTCATAAGATATGATTTTTCTTGAGGGTTTCTGAAACAGGTAACTTTGAGAGTCAATTGACAGAGGGCCAAAGCCCTGATGTCATCAGTTAATATCCACATACATTTACATATGTGTATTTATTTTAAAATGAGCATTTCAGGCACAACCAAAGTATGAACTTTTCCCACTGACCTCATTTAGGAAGGAAGAGAAAACGAATTGTTGCAAAAATTCAGCACAGTGGAAAAGGGCTCATGACTAGCTTAAACTGCACTGGCCAGTCCATACTATACTAGTCTATACCCACAGACCCTGTGGCATGGGAGAAGGTCACCATAGGACATTTGTTCTGCAAAAGTTGTTATGTGTCATGTCCTGTAGTCCTGTTATGGTGGCCACAGTTGATTGGTGCATGGATCTATACCTTAGGAAACCCCATTTAAGCACACACAGAGGAAACCGTTGGTCTGTCTTGAGAAGCATATCCCCTAGAGATGTTTCAAATCAATGATAACTGATCAGACCTAATCAGTCGTGTGAGCTGTGGCTAAATTATGAGAATGGTTGAGTCACCAACACCGGGAACAAAGGGCTCATGCTCCTTAGAGAACAACAGGTTATCTGAGTCACTGAAACTGTAGGATTACTAAAGTAGTAAATATTTTTTGAGCACCGACTATGTGCTGGACACTGTTCGAGATGCTTGAAATACATAATAAATGAAGCCCCAGCTTCATGTAATTTCTTCTTAATGGGTACAGGAACAGACAATAAGATATTGATATAATAGATAAATAGCACTATCACTTAGAAGGTGGTAAGTATTCTACAGATAAGAAAGATAGAGTTTGGTAAGGGGGGATCAAGAGAATTCATAATGCTGATAGGTGGGGGCTTGCAATTTTAAACAGAGTATTCAGAGCAGGTCATACTAAGAAGATGTTTGAGCAAACACTTGAAGGAGGTGATGAAGTCAGCTATATGGATAGCCGGTAGATGATATCCTACTGTTCTAATCCACTTTTAGGTTTGCTATATTGTTTGAAAGGGGGTCCACTGGGAAGTTGCCTGTGGCACCAATCTATAAAGGGTGCTAAAACAGCCCTAAAACTATACAAAATGTACTCACCAGAACTTCTCTCAGAAAGAGTATTATATGTGGTTGAAAGGAATTCTTGAAAAAGGTTTTTAAGGTACAGGTGAGATCCATCTCAAGGGATACCAATGTCTCTTAGACATTGTATTCATATAATTTCTAAACTCACTCTCAAGAAGCAAAAGTTTCTTTTTTTTTTTTTTTTTGAGACGGAGTCTCACTCTGTTGCCCAGGCTGGAGTGCAGTGGCGCGATCTTGGCTCACTGCAACCTCCGCCTCCCGGGTTCACGCCATTCTCCTGCCTCAGCCTCCTGAGTAGCTGGGACTACAGGTGCCCGTCACCATGTCTGGCTAATTTTTTTGTATTTTTAGTAGAGACGGGGTTTCACTGTGTTAGCCAGGATGGTCTCGATTTCCTGACCTCGTGATCCACCCACCTTGGCCTCCTAAAGTGCTGGGATTACAGGTGTGAGCCACCGCACCCGGCCTAAAACTTTCTTTATCTATAGGCTTTTATTTGGGGGATGTTTCTCTTTCCTGGGTGAATTTTGCATTTTGGAGTCAAATTTGAATTTCTTTGGAAAATTGATTAAGGCCTGCCACTCAAGTCTGTCCTTTCTATCTTTTTTTCCAAGTAACTCTTAGCATGTCTCCTAGTATTGGACAATATTGGGTTGAAGGGGTGACATTACTACACCACACTATTGCAGTGGGCAGTGTTGCCATCCCACCCAGATCACTAGCTCTGTGAGTGCATCCCTCAAACTGCTGGGCTTTGCCCCTAACAACTGTCACTTACAACTGCCCTTGGACACGGGAGCCACTGGAGCTGCCATTCTTCTGAAATTTCCCATTCTTTTTTTCTCAAGCCTCCCTTGACCTGTGTCCTTCCTGGGTGGCTTGTAGCTTATGTGTACTGGGTGGGATATAAGTCCAGTTCCTTCATCTCAAGCCTGTGATGCCCTTGAGATTAGGCTAAAAATCACACTCTTACTTAGCTTATTCCCCTTTCCTATCTTGCTTCCCCACTCCCTTATTGGTCTTTTCTAAATCATTGCACCTGAATTTCTGCTCAGGCTTTGTGTTTGGGGTAAACCCAAACTATGACAATAGGGTGCCCACAATTCTTGGTCAAATCATGGCTATATATTTCAGCCTCAGAAGTGCTTAAAAGTATACAGCTGCTGAGATGCTGCCCATAATTTATTTCTTTATTTACCTAAACCTTTTCTGTTCCTTGAAATTGAGATGAGCCTAACTATGCAAATGACAAGTCCTCTCCTAGGAAAATGCTGGAAATCCCAGACTCTGATGGTTCATGGGGAGCCATGTGCACAGTACAGCTGACCCTTGACAATGCAGGGGTTAGAGGTACTGCTCCCCACTATGCAGCCAAAAATTTACATTAAACTTTTGACTTCCCCAAAACTTAACTGTCAATATCCTACTATTGACTGGAAGCCTTACTGATAACATAAACAGTTAATGAACACATATTTTGTGTGTTATGTGTATTATATATTGTATTCTTACAATAAGGTAAGCTAGAGAAAAGAGAATGTTATTAAGAAAACAATAAGGAGGAGAAAATATATATACTACTCATTAAATGGAAATGGACCATTATAAAGGTGTTCATCCTTGTATTCTTCATGTTGAGCAGGCTGAGGAGGAAGAGGAACAGGAGGGGTGGCAGAGCCGAAAGAAAAGTGTCGTATAAGTATACCTGCATAATTAAAAACTATTCAAGAGTCAACGGTAGTTCTTTAATTATGGCAAGATGGTTTTATGTACCTTTTATAAAGATGTAAAGACATTTAAATACATAACACTTTGAGTGGAAGAATTATTAAATTATTATATCAGATAAAAACTTCAGAAACTTTTTTCCTGAAGCATTTGGTCATTAATGACAAATTTAATCAATTAAATTTCCTGAAACAGTTTAAACAACTAAAATATTGGTATTGTTGAAAAGTTTGCATAAATTAAAAATCTTAAAAATCAGACAAATATACACAAATGAATATGGTTATATATATATTTATTCTAAAACACCAACACTATGGGTTTAAACTCACTTCTTTTTTTCTATGTTAGTTTCTATATGAGACTGCCGTTTTAGTTATGTTAATTTTGATATTTTCCAAAGGTTTTAAGAATATAGTGTTAACACATTCCTAGGTTTCAGAAACATTACTGGGCCAAAAAGAAAAAGAATACCTCCTTAGCCAAAAGAAGCCACAAGATCCAGATAATCAGTGGATCAATTTCTTGTTGAGACACTGGAACTTGGATGCTCCTTCCAAGTAGACACACACACAGGTCATTTGGCTGAGCTTCCTCTGTATAGTTAAATTTTGCTAGTTTGGTCAAAAGATTTTCAGTCGTAACTCTAAGATGGGTTTTCCTTCTTCATGTATTCAATGCATAGATCTATAGAACCGCCATAACCAGCAAAATATAGAATGTTCTTATTAATCCCGAAATTCTCTGCCTCTGTGTACCTTGCCAGTCAACCACACTCCCTACACACACACACACACACACACACACACACACACGACCACAGAACCCCAGGTAACTACTGATTTGCTTTTACTCTCTGCAGCTTAGTTTTGTTCTTTCTATAATCTCATATAAATAGAATATTATGTTTCTGGCTTCTTTCAATGGCATAAGGTTTTTCAGCTTCCTCCATGTTGTTGCATGTATTAATAAGTTGTCCCTTTAGATGGCTGTACAATATTTCAGTGTATAGACACACTGCAGTTTATCTATTCATATGATGTATATATGGGTTATTTCTAATTACTGGCTTCTTTGAATAAAGTTTCTAGAAACATTTACAGGCAAGTTTTTATGAGAACATGTTTTTATTTCTTTTGAGTAACTATCTCTGAGTGGAATTGCTGGGTTGTGTGGTTAGCGTACATTTCATTTTAGAGGAAAGCGCTGGTTTTGCTACACCACTTTCACATTCCCACCAGCAATTTATGAGAGTTCTAGTTCTTCTACATCATCGCCAAGCTTTTCAGTCTTTTTAATATTAGCCATTTTATTGGGTATGAAGTGGTATCTCATGGTTTTAACTTATATTTCCCTGATGACTAATGATTTTAAACATATTTTTATGTCTTTATTGGCCATTCGTATTTGTTTTTTGTTTGTGAAATGTCAGTTTAAATCTTCTCCCTGTTTGTTTTAATTGAACTGTTTGTCTTTTCATTCCTGAATTTTAAGAATTCTTAATGTACCCTGAATACAAGATTTTTTATCAGATGTATATATTGAGAATATATCCTCTTAGTTTATGACTTGGTTATTTCATATTTTAATGGTGTCTATTTAAGAGCAGAAATATTTCTTTTGATGAAATTCAGTGAACACTTTTTACTCTTATGGCTTGTGCTTTTTGAATTCCAAGAAATCTTTGCCCATGCTGGTGTCATAAAGATTTTTTTCTATGCTTTTTAAAAAAAATAAATTGTATGACTTTAATTATCTACATTTAGGTATATAATCCATTCAAGTTAATTTTTATGTATGGTAGGAGGTAAGAGTTGAGGTTAATTTTTCCACATATATATATATCCAGTTGTTCCTGTAGCATTCGTTGAAAATGCTTTATCAAAAATCATTGACCAAATATTCGTGGTCTATTTCTGAATTCTCTATTCTATTTCATTGAGATTTACAGTGGTACCATACTGTCTTGATTATAATAGTACAGTAATTCTTGAAATCAGGTATTGCTAAGTCCTCCTGCTTTGTTCTACTTTTCAAGATTGCTTTGGTTATTTTATGTCCTTTACATTTCCATGTATATATTACATTGTGGTAGTCAGAGCTACCATGAATTCATCTATCTTTCTTTGACTCAGCATTTTATTTACATTTTTCTTAACTATGTGGTTTTTTTTTTTACCACAAAAGCTTTTCCCTATATGACAAACTTTTATTGTTTGCATTTTCCAATTAATTTTTCTGACTGCTTTGTTTTGTGTTATGGAAGATGCTTCTTTTATAAATATGTATAGAAAGTATCTCATGAGCTGCAGTTAACTCACCACTATTAAACTACATACAAATTTTATTTTTATCATTAAGGCTCATTTGTAAACACTGATATAGTGACTATTTTTTTTTAATTCCAGTGAAACAACACAAACTCTACTGATATGTCCATGTAATTAAAATACTACCACTTATTTTATATAAAGAGGAAGAACACAATTTAGTTTTCTAAAAGACAGATCATCCACGTATTCCTGGGCTGTAGATACACCCCTCTTTGAGTTTAAAAATGACATTAGAATCTTGAAGAATTATTTTGCTCTGTAAGTTTGTATTCATTCAGATTTACTGCAAAATAGACATTATAATGACATGTTCGAAAAGATGAAAGAACATGTTTCATGATCTAAAGTATGTCATAGAGGGATGAAACAGAAGTTTAAGACGATAACCTCACAGACGCATAGCAGGAGTTCTAGGTTTATATTTTGAAAAGGAAATAGTCTAGAAGAGGTTTTAAACATACAGTGTTATATTCACAGTAACAGTCATAGGGACTTTGGTTTCTTACCCAACTCTTCATACTTCAGACTTGTCAGCAAGATAAGTTTCTACCATAAGTTGCTATATATTGTATATGTGTTCAAAACTGTACCTAGCATGATAGGATAATAAATTCAATTTTTACATATAAATGGATAGCTGGGTTAGCTACAAGTATAGATTTTAAAATGGCCATCCTTATAAAGATGACAATGGCTAGCTGAAAAGAATGAGCCCAACTTCCAATTGACCTGCACTGAAATGCCTCTTTCAGATATTCATGGTTTCAGCTATATTCTTCAGGACATATGTAATCAGGCAGTGTTCCTGTCAAGGCTCTTTTGCGTCAAGGAACAGAAACCCACCTAAGCTAGCTTAAGAACTTAAGTTTTTACAAAGATATAGTAAGGGTGATAGAAATCAAAAATTAGATTCATTATGTAACCAGGTCCTGGGACCTGAAATTGTATAGCTATCAGGAATTGAAGTTATTCTATCTCTCTGGGGGCTTCAGGGTTATGGGGTCTCTGCTACCCTCTGTGTCTATGATCCATCTTCATCTCTGCCTACCTCTTATTCAGCTTGTACATAACTCAGAGGGGCTGATCCAGTCCTTGTTACATCATGAAACCTTTTATAGTTATGTTTCTGACCCTCGTCTGCTGACTAGCAAAGGACTTCAGGCTCCAAATTCCCAGGGAAGGTTGGCTCCACTTAGAGTTTTTAGCCAAGCCTCACAAGCCCTAAGTTTTAGAAGCAAATGGAGCCACCATCTTTGGGTCAGTTGTCACATCAGGTCCAATAAGCTGTGGTTAAGGAAAGGGTCTGGGGTTATCTAGTAGAGAACATGGTCATTCAGGCCAGTGGAGCCTACCACATAGTATGTGTTGAATGTTGGATGAGTGAACAAATAATGTATCAGTGTCCTGTCTGAAGGAAAAATAAAGCAGAGGACTTTGAAGACAGAACTTGGTCGTGTTGTAGGATTACAGGCAACAAAAAACAGAAGAGAAGGCATTAAATTTACCTCCAGACATTTTATACTGGAAAGAAACAGGCTATATTTAAAGTTGTTATGCCATTTGTTCAACACATAATTACATGGCTTAGGAGTCCTGCTGCTTGGAAGAATAAGACTAGATCAGAAGATCAACAGTATGATTTCATAAGCCTAATTCTTGGTATTATTTCCTTCTGTTTTTAGGTTTTTGCTGATTATTTTGTGAGTTTGAAAATATTTCCTATCATATTGCATAGTAGCCATTTCTTCATTTATTGCATTGTGTCCTCAGGAAGGAGAATGTAATTGGCATGTTAGTGGGATGTTTATTTCTTCATCAATATGTTTATTATCTTAATCTGATAAATCTTCTTACAAAATTAGAGATTATAATTGTTTGATTTAGCTGTTTGCTGCACACTTCTATTCTCTGAGGATGCTTATCTTCTGAGTTACCTCATTTGTCTTTTGGACAAGAGACATTTTGGAATCATTCTGTTTAAAATAAAAGTACCTTTTTCTTAGAATGTTTTCCCCTTAGACTGGATTTCATATAGCTTCATAAACTTTCCTGTACATTTTCCTTATGATGTGTGGAGTTATGTTTAAATAAATAGAGAAAATGGGTTGTTGTAGGCCCCTATATCTTCTTCCCTTGATGTGCTTCTATATTGAATTCTTTGCTTTCGGAACCATAAACTGGTACTCGTTTGGTGCTGGGAGGACTGAATATGCTTCCTTCCACAGTTCCTTCAGAGCCCCAGAAAGTTTGTTTCCATGGATAGTTCTGCTGAGGCCTGCATCTGAACAGCCTGCAAATGTATCAGGTTGACCTTTACTACATTCTACTTTGCCTTCGCCTTTGCTTGCCTCCACTGAAATGTTTTCATAGATTTTATCCATGCTAAATCCATTAAGAAGTAGTGTGGGCACACAATAGGCACACAGGGTTCACAAAAACGAATCTTCACACTTTGAGAATTTGTGAGCATAAGCACTTGACTCCTCTGTTGGTAACACTATCACTATCATCCTTCATTTGGGTATGTTGGACTTATTCTTTTCTTTTTTTTTTTTTTTTTTTTTTTTTTGAGATAGAGTCTCCCTGTGTTGCCCAGGCTGGAGCACAGTGGTGCGATCTCAGTTCACTGCAAACTCCGCCTCCCGGGTTCACGCCATTCTCCTGCCTCAGCCTCCCAAGTAGCTGGGACCACAGGTGCCCGCCACCATGCCGAGCTAATTTTTTGTATTTTTAGTAGAGATGGGGTTTCACCATGTTAACCAGGATGGCCTCGATCTCCTGACCTTGTGATCCACCCACCTCGACCTCCCAAAGTGCTGGGATTACAGGTGTGAGCCACTGCACTGGGCCCATGTTTGATTTATTCTTAATCCAAATTACCAAACATTTCTGAAATTAGCAATCAGTTCTACCCTCTCAGCTTCTCTTTTATTGCACTTGAACTCTCTGGAGATAGGCTTGATTCTTAACAACTAGAACAAATATCATCTGGCTAACTAAGAGACCTGTGTTAACAAGCTGGCACAGCTGTAGGTCTAGCAGCACTCACAGGGAAAATGTATTAGTAAGACATTGTTTTGTTTTTTGAGTATCAGTGTTTTAAGGTATCGGGGAAATTCTACCAAAATCTTCCTGCAGCAGCTTACAGGTCCCATTGCATGTATTCCAGTGTCCTTGTGACATTTAGAGACTCTTCTCTTTAATTACCAGCAGATGTGAAGATTGAAATATCATGCTTGATAAAGTAAGTAATGTGGCAAATAATTCAGAGAATTATAGCTCATCTTCTAAGACAGGACAAAGAGAAAATCACCCTGAAAGGAAGCCCTCTTTGGAAATGTGCACCATGGATAGATTTCTTATTTAGTGTATTGTGGTGACCTTGCTCTAATGCTTTTTATTTCTCATTAGTCCTTAGCAATAAACCAGAAATAGGAAACCACTGTCAGGTTCCAGTGGGAGTGGGATGTCAAATCCACAAAACTGAACTTAAAAGTGTTTTAACAGGTTAAAAAATAAAAGACCACAGAAACCACAAGGACCTCAGAAGGGGAAGAAACTTGTTTACAAGGTCAAATCTAAGTGTAGTCAAGTGAATGACCTGTATCTGGGGTAGAACTGTGCCAGAAATAGCCCCGGACACTACTGACAGTAAGACTGAGGCAGGTTGAATATTTAAGCTAAACACATAATTTAAAAGGTCTCACTCTCTACAGCTTTCCAAACCATGCAGTCTGTGTACATATCCGTGTATATGTCAGTGAGTGTATGTGGATGAGTGTGTACATGAGTGTGGTGTGTGCTGTGGATCTGTGTGGATGTGTATGTACATGTGAGTGGGATCTATCACACTGCTGGCGATAGGTGCTATTTGGGCTCTTTTCTACTGTTTATCACTATAGTCATTACAAAATGATGTTTTGTTCTTGTAGTTTTTGCTTGCATATTTGCTTC
Organism: Macaca fascicularis; assembly: GCF_037993035.2. Classification (NCBI taxonomy): domain Eukaryota; kingdom Metazoa; phylum Chordata; class Mammalia; order Primates; family Cercopithecidae; genus Macaca; species Macaca fascicularis. The sequence continues at coordinate 86,711,376 of NC_088380.1, read as the reverse complement.
AAACTTGCAGATTCCTAATAGACTGATTTCTTCCTCTTCCATCAACCCTGTCCCTTGCTCCTTCCAAAGCGCATTCACTCATCATTCCCATTGTCACTGTCATTATGGATGGCTTACCATACGTGAGGTGTTCTGCTGAAAGCTAGACCCCATTCTTCCATGCAATACTTACAACATTGCTGTGTTGTGCATCACCTCAATTCTTAAATATGACAAAACTAAGTCTTAGAGAGGTGAAGTAGCTTTGTTAAAGTCACACAGCAAGGGCTTGAACCCAAACAAATCTTATCATCAAATAAAATTTTCCATTGTTAGTCAAAAAGCATTTTTAGCAATTATTTAACAATTATTCTGATTAAAGATGGTGAAATGAAGAACCATCAAAAGTCTACCTTCCCCTGGAGTCCCAGCTACTTAGGAGGCTGAGGCAAGAGGATCCCTTGAACCAGCCTGGGCAACATAGTGAGACTCCAGCTATTGAAAACAAACAAACCACATTACCTTCCCTACTATGAAATACAATGAATGAAATTAATTAGTTATGTACAAATTTTTAATAAAATTTTAAAGAGTCGTAAGACTGAGCTTAAAAAAATTTGAGAAACAACTAAATAAAGAGTCATAACCAATGATGTTAACTTCAAAAAGTGACATCTGGGAAAAGAAGCAAAAGACTGTGCCCTGGTGTGGCCTTGCCCTACTGTACCAGCCACAGCACTAATGGGTATCATCAACAAAGGATAGAAAATACGAATATCCCAAATACAGAGAGAAGCAAGCAGAGCTATCATTTCCTTTTCCTGGCTGACAGGTAGTGGGGGCAGCTGCTGAAGAGAGAAGGGTGAACCAGGAACAGTGAACACCAGGAGCTGACTCTGGAGCAATGACTTGTCCCAAAGCCTAAGGCTAGAATAGGGAAGTCACCAGAGAGACACAGGAACAGGAAACACCTCCTACTGCATCCTCCTCGATGGACTAAATCTCAACATAGGACATTTAGCAAAGAATGACCAAGCCTGGGAAACACTGCATCTGGACCCAAGTGCTTGGCTGGGGATGGGCAGGCAGGAGGGCATTGCATGTCTGGTGGGAGCAGGGAGAGTGCTAGAAAAACTTTGCCTGCACCTTCAAAAAAAAAAAAAAAAAAAACAGCAACAACAAACAAAACTGAAGCCAGGAATAACAGTACTGGGCAGCCTTCAGCCTTCTTCCAGTTTATTTTGAAAACTGTTTCTGATCTCCATCATGCTTTTAAGGGATTACCATGTAAATTTCCCAAAGACCCGTGGAGAAAGGTCACTCAGAGTGCTTAGCAGAGAGCTCCAAATCTGAGCTACTTGACACCTGCAGAGAAGCAGTCACTTCAAAGGACGCACGAGAGGATCTCTCCCAGAGGATCAGAATGTAATCCCCTCCTTGGGCAGAAAGCTCCAGCTTTCTTGTGGGCAGTTTCCCAAATTTCCCAAGAGGATGGATCTCACTAAGTTCAGTGGCTGTACTGTTAATCACCATAAGAGACTTCCAAATCTCGAATGAAAAGATGGGGTTACTGAAGACTGAATGCTTCGCACTTCATCTCCAGCAACAGCTACTCCTTGGTGGGGCAGGATGTGTCCAGCTTTGTATGTGTTTTCCCTGAGCACAGTCCTACTTGGCACAGCAAATATTGAATAATGAATAGAACTGATAAAATTCTATGGCTGCTCTACTAATACTGATGAAAATCCTGTGTTCTAGAACCCCACCTAGAAGGTCTGATGTAGGAGGAACAAGGAAAAGACACACGTCCCCACCTTCCTCAAAATAACATGCCGTGGCTTCCATTTACTAACACACATCCCTAAAATTTACCAGAGAAAACAGGAAAACCTTCGGGCTCAAAATGCTTAAAGATGCCCCTGCAATTTCTTCTTCATATATTTAAAACATTCCTTTCGCGGGGTTCTATAAGCTGCTGGCTAGCAGTACAGTGACACGATTCTGTTTAAATTAACCTAAAGATGCCAATAATGCTTGTCAATACATTGGGGATAGGGGAAAGCTCACACATGATCTGTTCCCCAGAAGTGTTCCCCTTTACTAGTTTTGAATTTAACTAGCATGTTTTTGACTGTTGTCAGTAAATGTCTTCTTTTGCCTTCTAGGTGGAGCTTGTTTCCTCATTCCTCTTCCCAGGAAATCTCAGAACTCAAATAAAAAAAAAAAAATAAATAAATAAATAAATAATTTTTAAAAATCAGCCCTTTTTTTCAGAAGTTGAGGCCCTGAGAAGTGAAGAAAAACCTGTCTCAGGTCATACAGGTGATTAAGCATTGAACCAAGAACTCTCAGACACCTCTCTAGTTCTGCTACATTGTAGTACATTCACTCAGCACTCAAATTGTTTTCTAGAACTTGGGTGGATATGGCCAGTCTAGACAGAGAATTTCTCAAAACCTGAGACTCTTTTCTTTCTTTCTTTCTTTCTTTCTTTCTTTCTTTCTTTCTTTCTTTCTTTCTTTCTTTCTTTCTTTCTTTTCTTTCTTTCTTTCTTTCTTTCTTTCTTTCTTTCTTTCTTTCTTTCCTTCTTTCTTTCTTTCTTTCTTTCTTTCTTTCTTTCTTTCTTTCTTTCTTTCTTTCTTTCTCTTTCTTTCTTTCTTTCTTTCTTTCTTCCTTCCTTCCTTCCTTCTTTCTTTTTCTTTTTCTTTCTTTCTTTCTTTCTTTTTCTTTCTTTCTTTCGTTCTTTCTTTCTTTCTCTCTCTTTCTCTCTTTTTCTTTCTTTCTTTCTTTCTTTCTCTCTCTCTCTTTCTTTCTTTCTCTTTCTCTCTCTCTTTCTTTCTCTTTCTCTCTCTCTCTCTTACTTTCTTTCTCTCTTTCTTTCCCTTCCTTCCTTCCTTCTTTCCTTTCCTTCTTCCTTCCATCCTTATCTTGTTTTCTAATAAAATTCTCTTGACATATTTTAACCATAATTCTTATTAATGGTGTGTTTCTCATACTTTGTAAAAAGTGGCACATATATATACTTTTTTCCCCACAAAATCACGTAGTCAGAATGATATTCCAACTAGAAGTGGTTGCTAAATGTCATATGTAGATGTCCGCATAGACTAGAAAGCTACATTCAACTGTGTCTTTGCCCAGCACACCTAATAAAGTCTGTCATGGGTGCTGACATTGTTTGGCTGCCTCCATGGAATCAGGAGTGATCAGATTACATTCTCCTCTTTACCCCAAGAAAAGTCTCTATTGTGGTAGTACAGGACATCTACTGCAAGGCTGGCAAACAGAACGTTCAGATCCTGTTGTCCAAAGTTTTAACGTAAAGACTTAAAGGGCTGTCCTAAATGTCAGAGGCAAGGAAAATTTGTGTCTTTTTCCTTAGAGGCAGAAAAAAAAAAAAAAACTTCCCAGAAATAATCTCTGATTTCAGAGTTTCCTGATATTCACATCCATGTCAAGTCACATGCCATCCTGCCCTTCTGCCGGCTGTGGAGAGGCAGATGATTGTGTTGCTTCAGGATTCTTGTGTTTTAGAAGTGCTAAAGAAATGTCTCATTCTTACAATGGGCCAGCTTCTTTCTTGCTAAGTTTTATAATAAAATTTGGGCAAAAAAAGCAATAATGTTGGTAGTTTCTATGACATTAAATATAAAACAGCTTTCCAAATACAGAAAAATAGGTCATTCCCAAAGGCTTGCTGACATTTGTTTCTGGTCAATAATATTCCTCAAAATTTACGTTATGGGATTTACCAAGCAGACAAAACAAAATGAAACCTAACATCCCTGGGAAGATTCAACCTATTCTATGTGGGACAGGTGCGGGTGCACTTGATGAAGTGGTAGTCTTCAACACACAGCCCTGCTGAGTGTTGCTGAGGAGTGGCAGCTTCCAACCCTGTCTCCACACGAAACCTCCATGCCTGGGGCATGGTTCAGAAGTACCATTGCGTGTGCCCCATCCCCAGACTTTTTTTTTTTTTTTTTCCCTCTTGGATAGGGCCCAGCAATTAGAAATTTTTTTTAAAAAAAGCTCTGGAGATTATTCCATGTGCAGTCAGAATTGGAAACCATTAAGAGACTGGCCCAAGTGAATTCAGTTCTCTGCAGGAACAATTAATTAATCAAGTGCTGTGAACCAGGAAACTTTACCTAATTCTCTCAAATATCCATCTGATGTCCATACCTTTCTTCAGAATTTGCAAAAAGAGATATAATCAAAGTTTTCTGAAAATATCACTGAGTAAATGTATAGATTTGTCAGCACATAAAACATTAGTACCAACACTCAAGCTCATTGACTTAAAATAGAAACTGCCGTATTGATTTGTGGTCCTTACAGAGGGAGAAATAGATTGTAATTGGAATCAAATTGCTCAGAAAATTCCCCTGGCAAGTCCATCTCCTAAGGAACATTCTTAAAGAATAAGCACATGCTATCCTATCCTGTAGGCTTCATTCTGCCTGCTCAGGCCCACAGAGGCAAATCAGCTGCTCTGTGGACACACCCTTCTCCTGTAGAGAAACTCCTTTATAGGCAAGGAAGCACTCCTGGTCCATCACAGAGCTGTCGGGCACAGACACTCTTGCCCACTCAGCCCTGTGGAGCAGGGGAATAGAGGTGAGCAGAGACAGAAAAATGAAGAACTGCCAGGTCTGCTAGGGGTCTAGAGACCAGGGCAGGGATGGGAGAAAAGAGTCTCTGGAGGGAAGGGCACAGGGGCTTTTGCACCTACAAAAAATAATTTTCGATTCTGGCTGCCTGTTAGAATTACTGGCAAAACTTTAAAAATACTATACCAATACCCATGTTCCATTTGAATCAATGAAGTCAGAATCTTTATGGGCAGGGCCTGTGCCATCATATATGTCTTTAAAACTCTCAGAGATTCTAAAGGGTTGCCAGGGTGAAAAATCACTACTGTATTATCAGCCTCTTAAAGGGCAGGTAAGATAAATTAGCCATTTATATAGTATGATTTATTGGGTGCTGGGAAAATCCTCTTTCCCCTGAGTTCCTCTCTTACCCATACCTCAATGCACAGAAATTCTACAATTTGAGATGTATTCCTTTGACTTAATCAAATATTGACCTTGTTCTGTGTTATAAAGCACACACTTTACAAAGAAGGAGTATATGGAGCTGATTTGAGTCACTTTAATGATTCTGGGTATTTTAAAAGAGGAAGAAAAGGCCACAAAGTCAGAAGGAATGTTGGGGTATCAGGAAGGACACCACCAGGATGGTGGCAGGAAAGGGGAGCTAGAGACTAAATTAGCCTTCTCCATTTTGTCTAGATTTTGTTCCTGAGGATGACCTCTGCAGACTGTTGGATGCAGGAAACTTGTAGGTACGGACTCCTACTTCTGACACTGGAAAGACAAGATTCAGTGGTTACATGGCAGTAACAATAGGGCCCCGTCCAGCCGTTCTTTTGTTCCTTAAGCCTTTGGGAATCAGAGAGCAGATCTAGGCTGGTACCGTGGGTTGACAGATGGCTGAGCAGTGGCCATCCACAGCTAACTGAGGCTAGCAGCAAAAGAGATAGGACAAGGAGTCAGGTCCCCAACGCAATCTGCTATTCTTCACTAGATCACAATTCGGACCACCCCCCATTCCTTGGATTTACTTTGTTTTATGGAAGCAGGTGCTGTTCCTTCTTCCCAAGGGCACTTACTGGCTATTATGTTTTTTTGTTCCCTGAATATAGATGGCTTCCAGCTTATAAAGAAATTGTGTTTCAAAAGTTCAGATATAATGTAATTATTTGTACAAATATTATGTCTCTCCTACAGAAACAATATAATATGTGGTGGTTAGGTTCCCAGGTCAATTCTTGAAAAGCTTTCATCATAAACATTCCTGAAGGAATGTAATCATATGTAACCAAGGAAATAGGAGTTTTCAAGTCAGGAAATCTTGACTTGTAAATCCAGTGCCTCTCTCTCTGCCCAAAGAATTAATCAGGTATTGTCTCCTCATGTATCTCTGCTCCCCAGCAGTCCTTCCATAGCAACATTTTGGGAAATCATATCAGAGTAAATATACCCCAATCAGTGCATAACTTGATAAGTCATTCAACTTGTTTATTTTGCAGGATTTGGGGTGGGGAATGAGAGAAGCTTCCCTCCAGCTTTATTTTTTATAAATGCATATATTTATAAGTAAGACATATGGATAAAATCCACATATTCACTTCCTAGCAGAATTGCTTCCATCAAGAAAAATATAAATTTTTGTATTTAAAATTTGGTTAAGAGTATTCAGTGCATCAGTCTAATCATATCCAATAGCAACTTGGCAATTTTGCATCTTGAAACTATGGTATGGAGCTCAGAGCATGCCATCTTTGAGGATGTTTGACATTTCCGCAAAAAGCTCAAGTGAAAGAATGACTTCAGACAAATTTTAGGGCCATGTGACAGATGTATTAGTGGAGAAAAAAATGTTTTCCCAAAGATGACTTTGAAAGATGGCATAGAAGTTTTGCTCTGAACACTTATTTTTATGCCTATAAAGTGACAAAGATGTGATGGGCTCTACAAAAGTAATGGGGCATTGAGCCAAACAGGCAAAAGTAAGCATCCCTATAGGACTTAAGACAAAAGAATCATGAATGCAGCCATCCATAGGGGTAGGGAACCTGCCTTTTGAGCCACATAGAGGATTTTGTCAGATGAAAGAAAAGAAAAACAACAGCTGAAGAAACAAGAAACAAAAATCAGGGTCGAAGGTCCTCAGAGCAAACCTTCAAGATTCCCAACCTCTGACTGCTGGACTGTGGATTTCCTCTGAATTCAGAAAAGGCAAGAAGAAGACAGTAATTTTTAAACTACCATTTCCTACAAAAACACATTTATTTCTTTAGCCACATGATATTGGCTGATAACACAAGAACTGTCTGAGATGTGAATCAGTACCTGAATTCTTGTGTGTAGGGTACTCTATCGCCCTTTAATTTTGAGGTTCTATTCATCCATCCAGCCATCCATTCAATGACTATATAATGAGCATCTACTAAGTGCCAAGCAATGTTGTAACCTCTAAGGATAGAGTAGTGAATAAGACAAAGTTATTTCCATTATTTTACAGGGAAAACAGAAAACAAGCAAGTAAGTTAATTATATAAAATAATGTCAGGAGTAAGGGCTCATTAGAAAAGCTCAGCAGTTAAGGAAATACAGTGAAGGGATGACACACACCTATTTTAGATAAAATAGCCCTGGTGAGGAGATGATATTTGAGTGGACTCTTTTTTTTTTTTTTTTTTTTTTGAGACGGAGTCTCACTCTGTCGCCCGGGCTGGAGTACAGTGGCCGGATCACAGCTCACTGCAAGCTCCGCCTCCTGGGTTTACGTCATTCTCCTGCCTCAGCCCCCCAAGTAGCTGGGACTATAGGCGCCCGCCACCTCGCCCGGCTAGTTTTTTGTATTTTTTTAGTAGAGACGGGGTTTCACTGTGTTAGCCAGGATGGTCTCGATCTCCTGGCCTCGTGATCCGCCTGTCTCGGCCTCCCAAAGTGCTGGGATTACAGGCTTGAGCCACCGCGCCCGGCCGAGTGGACTCTTAAGTAGAGATGAAGTCAGCTATTGGAAAATGTGGGGAAAAGACAGACCAGGTGGGGAGGTTTGCTATAGCATGGGTCTCCAACACCTGGGCCACAGTACTGGCGGCCTATTAGGAAGTGGGCTGCACAGCAGGAGGTGAGTGGCAGGCAAGCAAAGGTTCATCTCTCTTTACAGCTGTTTCCCATTGCATTATTGCCTGAGCTCCACCTCTAGTCAAATCAGCAGGGGCATTTAGATTCTCTTAGGAGCGGGAAACCTACTGTGAACTGCACATTCCAGGGATGTAGGTTGCATGCTCCTTATGAGAATCTAATGCCTGATAATCTGTCACTGTTTCCCATCACCCCCCAGATGGAAACATCTAGTTGTAGGAAAACAAGCTCAGGGTTCCCACTGATTCTACATTATGGTGAGTTGCATAATTATTTCATTTTGTATTACAATGTAATGATAATAGAAATAAAGTACACAATAAATATAACATGCTAGGTTCATTCTGAAAGCATCCTCCATCCCTGGTCTGTGGAAAAATTGTCTTCCATGAAACTGGTCCCTGGTGCCAAAAAAGTAGGAGACTTCTGTGCTATCGCAAAGGCCTTGAGGCAGGAACAAGCTTGGCATATTGGGAAAAAGCAAGATACCCTTTGAGAGCAAAGTGGGGTGAGAATGGTAGATAAGCTCTGAAAGATAAGCACAGGTTAGAATATGCAGAGTCTGTGGATGTTGATAAGTTAGTAAAGAGTCTTTGAAAGTAAACTATTAGAAGGTTTGCAGCAAGGTACTGATGTAAAATTATTTATGTTTCACAAACAACCATGGAAAACCCATTTCTGCTGGAGGAATAGATATTGGATTTACCCTTATGCCTGAAACAACTAAAAGACCAGACAAAATGTATAAAATAACAACTCTCAAGACATTGGACATCACAGGGAGAAAGATGTCTGAGATATGAAAAACAAATTAAGTGAGCCAAACAATGACCCTGCTTACTGACTGGAGAAAGTTTCCAGGTCACAGTGCAAGGACAGGGAACCCAGGCAGAGTCCAGTGATCTCATGAGCTGAAGAGCCAGCTGTGAGTCTGGGGACACCCAAGTAGCAAGAGATCACAGAGCAGAGTACCAGAGAGGAGAAGGCTGCACAGAGAACTCCAGATATCTATAGAGGAACCCCTCTTGAGAGTATCCATTCAGCTGAATCCAGATTAGGGCATGTGTATCAGTTCATTCTCACACTGTTATAAAGAACTGCCTGAGACTGGGTAATTTATAAAGAAAAGAGGTTTAATTGACTCACAGTTCTGCATGGCTAGTGGCGGGCCTCAGGAAAATTACAATTATGGTAGGAAGCAGACACCTTTTTCCCAAAGTGGCAGGAAAGAGTGTATGAGAGTGCAGGAAAAACTACCATTTATAAAATCATCAGCTCTTGTGAGAATTCAGTCACTATCATGAGAACAGCATGGGGAACATTGCCCTCATAATTCAACCACTTTCCTCCCTTGACACATGGGGATTACACATCCCTCCCTCAACATGGGGAAATTACAATACAAGGTGAGATTTAGATGGGAACACCAAGCCAAACCATATCATTCCACACCAATCCCTCCAAAATCTCATGTTTTTTCACATTTCAAAACCAATCATGCCTTCCCAACCGTACCCCAAAGTCTTAACTCATTTTAGCATTAACTCAAAAGTCCACAGTCCAAAGTCTCACCTGAGAAAAGGGAAGTGCCTTCCACCAATGAGCCTGTAAAATCAAAAGCAAGTTAGTTACTTCTTGGATACAATGGGGTTACAGATATTGGGTAAATGCTCCCATTCCAAATGGGAGAAAATGGCCAAAACAAAAGGGCTACTACCCCATACAAGTCCAAATCCAGCAGGGCAGTCATTAAATCTTAAAGCTCCAAAATAATCTCCTTTGGTTCCATGTCTCACATCCAGGTCACACTGATGTAAGAAGTGGGCTCTCATGGCCTTAGGCATCTCTGCCTCTGTTGATTTGCAGGGTACAGCCCCCTCCCAGCTGCTTTCATGGGCTGATGCTGAATGTCTATGGCTTTTCCAGGCACACAGCAAGCTGTAGGTGGATCTGACATTCTGGGGTCTAGAGGTCAGTGACCCTCCTCTCACAGCTCCACTAGGCAGTGTCCCAGTGGGGTCTCTGTGTGGGGGCTTCAACCCCACATTCCCCTTCTATACTGCCCTAGCAGAGGTTCTCCATGAGGGCTTTGCCCCTACAGCAGACTTCTGCCTGAACATCCAGGTGTTTCCATACATCCTCTGACATCTAGGTGAAGGTTCCCAAACCTCAATTGCTGACTTCTGTGTCAGGCCCAACACCATGTGGAAGTTACCAAGACTAGGGGCTTGTTCCTATGAAGCCATGGCCAGAGCTATACCTTGGTCCCTTTAGCCCTGGCTGTTGGGATGCAGGGCACCAAGTCCCAAGGCTGCACAGAGCAAGGGGTGGCCCTGGGCTGGGAACAGGAAATCATTTTTTTCTCTTAGACTTGTGATAGAAAGGGCTGCCACAAATGTCTCTGCATGCCTTGGAGACATTTTCTCCATTGTCTTGCCAATTAACATTTGGCTCCTCGTTTTATATGCAAATTTCTGCAGGAGGCTTGAATTTTTTCCCAGAAAATGGGTTTTTCTTTTCTATTGCATGGTCAGGCTGCAATTTTTAAAAACTTTTGTGCCGTGCCACCTCTTGAATTCTTTACCGCTTAGAAATTTCTTCCACCAGATGCCCTAAGTCATCTCTCTCAAGTTCAAAGTTCCACAGATCTCTAGGGCAGGGACAAAATGCCACCAGTCTCTTTGCTAGAGCATAGCAAGAGGGACCTTTGCTCCAGTTCCCAACAAGTTCCTCATCTCCATCTGAGATCACCTAAGCCTGGACTTCATTGTCCACATCACTATCAGCATTTTGGTCAAAACCAGTCTCCAGGCTCTAGGAAGCTACAAACTTTCCCACATCTTTCTGTCTTCTTCTGAGTCCTCCAAATTTCTGCCCATTACCCAGTTCCAAAGTTGCTTCCACATTTTCCAGTATCTTTATAGAAGTATCCCCACTCTCTATAGTACCAATTTACTGTATTAGTCCAATCTCACACTAATATAAAGAAGTGCCAGAGACTGGGTAATTTAAAGGAAAGAGGTATAATTGACTCACAGGTCTGTATGGCTCGGGGTGGGGGGAGGGCCCAGGAAATTTACAATCATGGTGGAAGAGGAAGCAGGCACCTTCTTCATAAGGCAGCAGGAGACAGTGTGTGAGAGTACAGGGAAAACTACCATTTATTAAACCATTAGATGTTGTGAGAATTTGATGTCATGAGAATAGCATGGGGGAAACCACCCCCATAATCCAGTCACTTCCTTCCCTTGATACATGGAGATTACCAGTCTCTTCCTCAACACGTGGGATTATAATTCAAGAGGACATTTGGGTGGGAACACAGAGCTAAACCATATTAGCATGTGTGTGGAGAAAGTACCCAAACCTGAGGAAAAATTTTCCTGAAAGAATAAGGGGAAATAGTAAGCAGAACTCACAAGGGGCCAGAAATACTGCCTATTTTCAACAGCTACAGGGGAAAACCTCACAATTCAGAGGGTATCTGCTAGAGAACTAAGAAGAGTCTTGGAACAACTGTGGGGAAAAAATTAACCCTAAATGACATGCTGCTGTAATTCTTCTAATAAATCTTAAAAATAAGATCCATCAAGAACAAGGTAACTGAAAAATATCTAGCACTCAACAAGGTACAATTCACAATGTCTCGAACCTAAAGTAATGCCAAAAAAAATAAGAAATTAATTAGAAGATCAGTCACTCATTTGGAACTGACCCTGATCTGTAGTTGACACAGATGATGGAATTAGTAGATTAGGATATTTAAGCAATCATTACTCTACTTGTATTTGTATTAGTACATTTTCATGTTGCTGATAAAGACATACCTGAGACTGGGTAATTTATAAAGGAAAGAGGTTTAATTGATTCACAGTTCTGCATGGCTGGGGAGGCCTCACAATCATGGTGGCCTTGCAATCAAGGAAGAGCAAAGGGACATTTTACATGGTAGCTGGCAAGAGAGAATTTGTGCAGGGACACTCCCTTTTATAAAACCATCAGATCTTGTGAGACTTATTCACTATCATGAGAACAGCACAAGAAAGACCTGTCCCCATGATTCAGTTAACTCCCACCAGATCCTTCCCATGACACATGAGAATTATGGGAACTAGAATTCAAGATTTGGGTGGGGACACAGCCAAACCATATCAATATTCCATAAGCCAAAGAAGCTAGAGGCAAGATTGAAAAACTGAAGTAAATACATGGAAAATATAAAAACAACCAAAATTTAATTTGTACAAATGAAAACCACACTGTGCAATTAAAACATTCATTGGATGGGATTAATAGCAGAATAGACATTTCAGTAGAAAAGATTAAGAAGCTTCAAAGTATAGCAATAGAAACAGCCTCCCTCCCTCCCCACCACCCTCTCCAAAAAAAAAAAAAAGAGAGAGAAAAAAGGCTAAACAACAATGACAACAAAAACCAGAGCATAGTGATCTGTGGGATGACATCAAATGACCAAATAATTAGAGTAACCAAAAGACAGTTGAGAGGGGTGAGATATAAAACATATTTGAAGACATAATTGAGAAAAATTATCTAAACTGATGAAACTACTAGCCCACAGATCCAAGAAGCTCCATAAACCTCAAGCACAAGAAATATAATGAAGGCCGGGCGTGGTAGCTCACGCCTGTAATGCCAGCACTTTGGGAGGCCGAGGTGGGCGGATCACGAGGTCAGGAGATCGAGACCGTCCTGGCTAACATGGTAAACCCCGTCTCTACTAAAAATACAAAAAATTAGCCGGGCGTGGCGGCAGGTGCCTGTAGTCCCAGCTGCTCGGGAGGCTGAGGCAGGAGAATGGAGTGAACCTGGGAGGCAGAGCTTGCAGTTAGCGCTACTGCACTCCAGCCTGGGCGACAGAGTGAAACTCTGTCTCAAAAAAAAAAAAAAACAAAAAGAAAGAAATATAATGAAAACCACATCAAGATACATTATAATTAATAGAGATACAAAGAGCCAGAAGAAAATAGAGACATTACATACAGAGGAACAGACACAGACACAAAGAAGACAGCAGATTTTACATCAGAAACAATTCACACTAGAAGAAAGTGGACAGGATCTTTAAAATACTAAGTGAAAGAAAAAAACCTTAGCAACCTAGAATTCTTTAAGCAGTGAAAATATCTTTGTAAAAGAAAGCAGAATAAAGAATCTTTCCTAAATATAAAAGCTAAAATATCTTTTTTTTTTAAATTAGCAAAGCTGTACCATAAGAAATGTTAAAGGAAATCCTTCAAGGAAAATTATATGATGGAAATATGAATCTTTACAAAGGAATGAAAGCCACAGAAACCACAACTACATGTGTGTATGTAAAGATATTTTTCTGAATACCTAAGTGCTTTTAGAAAATAATCACCCATTTTGGTGGTGCTGGAGCTGCACTGGGCTAACTATAAGGCTGACAGTGCCTCTCCCCCAAATCCCTGTTGTCCTTGTGCTTTTCATCTTTCTTGTGTTTATCTGTTCTTTAGTATAAGTAGCATAACAAGATACTGTGCTTCCCACTGTCCCATAAGTTCATAATGAAAATGGGCCTAGAATCTGACACTTTATTTCACTTGATGAATTGAAATTTTTACTATGTGGAGCTGTCAAGAACCTTAAAATAACTGTAGATGACAATACATTTTCAGGTATGCTGCCTCATCTTTGGGACAAAGTTTATTGTTCTCATGTACAGTATTTTGCACTCACCCAGAAGTAGGAGGTTGGGCAATAGCTTTAGAGCTTACACACTGGTGTGTAAACAAATGAAAAACATCTAAGCATTTGAGTCCCAGTCTGTCCCATTGGGAGCAGTTTAGGGTCAGATAACGCTAGAAACCCAAGGAAAGGAGACCCTCACCAGGATGACCGGAGAGCTGAGGGCTAGCCTGGCTTGTGCCATATGGTGCACTTAGATAATAGCTCATCACTGTCTGTCATCCTTGGTTTCTTTAACATTGTTTATATTACAAGGTCTCAGCAATTTACAGAACTCTCCTTTCCTGCCTTCCACCTGTGATCTTCTCTGCTTTGGCGATAAGAACCATTTGTGCAATATTATACTAATACTTAAGAATAACATGCACTATGTAGTTATGATCAAACCTAATGTTTTCAGATGACCTAATTACATCTTCAGTGTGGAAAAAGTAAAGAACAAAAAGAATTCATCTAAACTTCTAGGCAATCCAGTTGCCTTTTAAATGTAAGAATGGAATTCCAAATACTTTGGCTATATGACTGAAAGTAAATCTATGGATGCAATCTTTGCGAATGACCTTTTAAATAAAAGAAAACTTTATGTAAAAAAAAATTACTCACTTAAAACAAAAATAACAGGTATACTCTGTAGTATAAAGACAATCTCCAACTCGAGATGATTTGACTTATCAATTTTTCTACTTTACAATGATGCAAAACTGACACGCATTCGGTAGAAACCTTACTTGAGAACCCACACAATCGTGGTTTTTCCCTTTCGGTATTTACTAAATTACATTTGTTATTCAACACTTGGTTATAAAATAGGCTTTGTGTCAGCTGATTTTGTTCAACTATAGGCTACTGTAAGTGATCTGAGCATGTTTCAGGTAGGCTAGGCTAAACTATGATGTTTGGTAGGCTAGGTATATTAAGCGCATTTTCGACTTGTAATGTTTTTAGCTATGATGAGTTTATTGGGTAGCATGTAATCACATTGTTAAGTTGACAAGCATCTGTATATAGAACTAAAATATATAACTTAAATAGCCTAAAATATAGGAAGGGAGAAATGGAGAAATAGTGTTGAAAGTTCCTATACTAATTGGAAAGTAGAATAGTATGAATGGAAGGTAGACTGTGATAAGTAAAATTTGTATACTTTAAATGCTGGAGTTGCCACTAAAGAATAATACACCAAGTTATACTGAGTAAGCCAGGAATGAAGATAAAATAAGATCATGTAATTACTCAATTCATTCAAAAGCACACAGAAAAATAGAAAGAATGTTAACAAAGAACAAATGGGATAAATAGAAATCAAAAGTAAGATGGTAGATTTAACCCAATCATCTCAATAGTCACATTTAATGCAAATTGTCTAAACACATAAATTTGGCAGAGAGTGTCCAAATGAATTAAAAAGAAGATAATTATACTTTAAATATAAAGACAAAAATAGTCTATAAATTAGAAGACTGGACAAACATATGTAATAAATAAAAATTCAGATTGAATGACCTTTTTATGTAAGACATAGATTGCAGAGCAAAGAGTATTGGCAGAGATAAAGAGGGTCATTTCATAATGATAAAAGGGCTAATTCTTTAGAAGGACATAATCATATTTATTATTTATGTATTAGGTAACACAATCTCAAAATATATGGAGCAAAAATCAATAGAATTGCAAGATACAGACATATCCACAATCATGGTCAAAGATTTCAATACCTAGTCTCAACAATCAATACATACAGAGACAGAAATCAGTAAGAATATAGTGGACTTGAACATTATCAACCAACCTGATCTAATTGACATTTATTGACCACTCCACCTTACAGCAGCAGAATACACATTTTCAAGTGCACACTGAACATTGATGAAAACACAGTATATTCTGTACCTTAAAACATATTTCAATAAAATTAAAGACCAAAAAATGTTTAAATAATTCATGTCATATGAAATATATTTTCTGCCCACAGTGGAATTAACTAAGAAATCAATAACAAAGATATGTGGAAAAATCTCAGATATGCAAATCATATCACACAGTTCTAAATAACCTGTGGGTCAAAGAAAAAAATTTTAAATAGGAAGTATTTTGAACTGAACAAAAATGGAAACACGACATATCAAACTTTCTGGTGCAGCTAAAGTCATATATAGAAGAAAATTTATAGCTTTTAATGCCTTAAAAAAGAAAGCTCCCTAATCAATAACCTCAGCTTCCACCTTAAAAAGTTAGAAAAGACAAGCATATTAGGTGCAGAGTAAGCAGAAGAAAAGAAATAATAAAAGACTGAATGGAAATCAATGAATTAGAAAAGGGAAAAATAATAGAGAAAATCAAGGAAACTAAAAGCTGGTTCTTTGAGAATACTGATATAACTGCTAAACCTCTAACCAGACAGATCAGTAAAAAAGAAAGAAAACATAACCAATAATAAGAATGAGAGACATTTCTTCACTATAAATCGTAAAGATATCAAAAAGATAAAAGATATTATGAACAACTCTATGCCAACTAATTGGACAAATGAGATGAAATGAGCCAATTCCTTGAAAGACACAAACTACCAAAGTTCAATCAAAAATAAATAGATAACATTAAAATAAATTTATAGTTAAAAAAATCCTTCCCACAAAGAAAAGTCCAGACCCAGGTGGCTTCACTAGTAAAATTCTACTAAATATTTAAAAAGTATATTCTACACAAATTCTTCCAGAAAATTGAAGAGGAGTGAATACTTCCCAAATCATTCTATGAAACTAGCATTATTCTCATATCAAATCAGGTAAAAAGGTTTCAAGAAAAGAAAACAGTCCAATACCCTTCATTAACATAGTTGCAAAAAATAAAAAACTAACACACTGAATTCAGCATATATAAAAAGTATGATACGTCATGACCAAATGTAGTTTTTGTCAGGAATGCATTTTTTAACAATAGAAAATCAATCAATGTAATTTATCATTCCAGCAGACTATTTAAGAAAAGTATATGATCATATCGATATATGCAAAAAAAGCACTTGACAAAATCCAACACGCATTTCTGATAAAAATTGCAACAAACTAGGACTAGAAGGAAACTTCCTCAATCTGATGGTTACTCCAAGTGTGGCCCACAGATGAGCAACATTGGCATAACCCAGAAGACTGCTAGAGATACAGAATCTAAAACCCGTCTTAAACATACTAAATTGGAATCAGAGTTTTAGCAGGATCCTCTGGGGATTTAAATATGTGTGTGTATTAATCATGGTTCTCTAGAGGTACAAAGCTAATAGGTCATATGTATAAATGAAAGGGAGCTTATTAAGGAGAACTGGCTCACACGATCACAAGTAAAGTCCCACGATAGGCCATCTGAAGGTTGAGGAGCAAGGAAGCCAGTGGTGGATCAGTCCTAGTCCCCAAACCTCAAAAGTAGGGAAGCTGACAGTGCAGCCTTCAGTCTTTGGCCAAAGACCTGAGAGCCCCTGGCAAACCATTGGTGTAAGTCCAAGAGTCCTAAAGCTGAGGAACTTGGAGTCTGATATTCAAGGGCAGAAAGCATCCAGCACAGGAGAAAGATGAGGACTGGAAGACTCAGCAAGTCTGCTCTTCCATCTTTTCCTGCCTGTTTTAGTCCAGCCATGCTGGCAGCTGATTAGATGGTGTCCACCCAGATTGAGGGTGGGCCTGCCTCTCTAGGTCCACTGACTCAAATGTTAATCTCCTTTGGCAATACCCTCACAGACACACCCAGGAACAATACTTTGCATCCTTCAATCCAGTCAAGTTGAGGGGACTCAATATTAATCATCACAAAATGCAAGATTGAGAAGCACTGCACTAAGTCTAATTTACAACCATTACTGATTCACAATCACCTCCCAAAGCACTCTACACAGAGAGGATGTTCTGAACACTTTACTATATTCTAACTTGAACCTCCATTTTCCTAGATGTATAATGGAGATACATATATTCCATAGGTTGTTTTAAGAAGTAAATTAAGGCCGGGCGCGGTGGCTCAAGCCTGTAATCCCAGCACAGCACTTTGGGAGGCCGAGGCGGGCGGATCACGAGGTCAGGAGATCGAGACCATCCTGGCTGACACGGTGAAACCCCGTCTCTACTAAAAAATACAAAAAACTAGCCGGGCGAGGTGGCGGGCGCCTGTAGTCCCAGCTACTGGGGAGGCTGAGGCAGGAGAATTGCGTGAACCCGGGAGGCGGAGCCTGCAGTGAGCTGAGATCCGTCCACTGCACTCCAGCCTGGGCGGCAGAGCGAGACTCCGTCTCAAAAAAAAAAAAAAAAAAAGAAGTAAATTAAACAAGACAATAAAATATTCAGTGTGGTGTCTATTGCTATTGTTATTTTCCAGGTAATGTATAAAATAAAGTGCCCTAGTAAAAAGGATTTATACTTAATAAAATGCATTGTTAGAAACTTACATCAATAAAGAAATCTAGTCTACTTTCTCATTTCACTGATGATGAAACTAATTCCAGAAAAGTCAAGTGACCTCTCCAAGATCACATGCCAGAAAGGTTTTTCTGATTTCAACTATAATGTGCTTTCTGCTACACTACATGCTCTGACCTATTTAATTCAATACCAGCACAAGGTAATCTGTAAAAAATAAAAGCAGGAGGTTGTTGGGGAGAGGTGGATAATGATAATTTACTTAATGGGTACAATGTATGTTATTTGGATAATGATACCCTTAAAAAGCCCTGACTTTACTACTATGCAATCTATGCATGTAACAAAATTGCATATGTACCCCATAAATTTGTACAAATAAAAAATAAACTTTTGCTTTAGATGCAGAAGGTAGAGAGATTGCTTTTTTCTATCAATATCGAACATAGAAACAACTAAAGTTACAATCTCAAAAAAAAAAAATCTTTGCAGTACTGTTTAGTAACTCCTATTTTCTACTAGAAGTTACATGTCAATTAAGAATATCTTTAAACACAGCAAATGAGTGCAAAATTGAGTTGGAGAAAATGGTAGGTATTGTGTATTTAATGCACAAAATGGTTGACTAGCCAAACTAGGTGATAACCATTTATTTGGTAGATAATACTCTACATGAATATTAAAATGTTAATGAAACAGACAATTTCCCTGACTGCTTTGTGGGACTCATGAAGAGGGTGGCTCATTTACTCAGCCCCTTACTCAGCTCTCAATCCCTTGTGGGAGGGGCAGCATGCAGTTGAGCAGGTACAGGGGCTGGGACAAGTGCTTCTGGATGCCAGCAGGAGAAGAACTCTGTGTAGCCCCTGTGGCAGTGTCCAGGGGTGCCTGTGACCCCTGGAGCCTCAGAGGGCATGTGTTATAGTACTGTTTTAGCTTTGCTATCCGTGGACAGCTGAAATGTTTAACAGCTCAGTGTGACAGCCCTCTGTATCAGAGCTCTTGTTCGCCATCCAGGAAAAATCAGATCACATGAACAAATTGAAGATGATAACTGTGAAAGATTTTATTGCTGATGAGAGTGGCTCTCAGCAGGAAGGGGAGCTGGAAAGGGGATGGAGTGGGAAGGCGGTCTTCCTCTGGAGTTTGGCCGTCCCCTGCTGAACTCTTCTCTGAGGTCCTACCATCAATTCATTGCTCTGAAGTCAAGCTACTTCTTGCCGATGTCAAGCTGCTTTTTCTCCTTTTTCCTTTCCTGCCACTCTGTTGGTCTGCTGCTGTGCCAGTGAAGCCTGGGGTTTTTATGGATACGGGATGGGGGGTACGGGGTGGCAGGGCAAAAAGCAACATTCAAGTGGGAAAACAGAAATGCATGTTCTCACTTTGGGCCACGGTTCCGGGCTTAAGGGTGTGGACCTCAGTGGGGACCGCCCTCTTCCACCCAATATTTCCCTGCCTCCTGTTCCTATCATTAGGTTGTTCCCTTTTAATTAGTATTTATAAATAGCTCTTCACTATTAAGTATTATGATTCCTTCATGAAGGTGTATTATAGTTGTAAAATAGTTAACAAATGATTTAGAAAACTACTAAGTAAAAAAGAATAAGGAATGAGAGAAGATTGAGTGGTTATAATTCTGAAAAGAAATTAAGTTCTGATTTTAAAGTGGTATTCTTGGAGGCTGAACTCTTTTCTTTAAAATGAAAACAAATCTACACCCATTCAAACTAATTTCCTGTCAATTAAACCATTGCGTCTAATTTACTATGTGATAGAATCAACCGATGGTCTCTACAGAAATCCATGTTTGGATGGAAAGCCAGATGAAAAAAATTATTTGTTAAAAACAAGTTATTTCTGCTTTTGTATATAAGCACACCACCTCTCCTGCTGGCATATTGAAAGGATTTGCCATTTTCTCAAAGGGATATAATCCAAATAAATGAAACGCAAACACCAATGAACCCTAGCCCTCCAACACTGTATTCTTAAAAAGACAATAATCAGATCATTGCTCTGAAGTAAGAAAGCAAATGTCTTCACATATGAAGAAAGCTGATGTGTGAAAAAGTTGGACATTATTTTTATTTTACTTCAAGTAAGTTTAAACCCAGAGCAGAGATGAAAGTAAGACTGCTACTTTGGTCTAAAGGGCAAAGAAAGCATCTAGTAGATAGTACAGCTGAGAAGGATTTTTATAGCAGTATGATGTTTTAATAAGAATAAAATATCAGGGTCAGGCACAGTGGCTCACGCCTGTGATCCCAGCACTTTGGGATGCCTAAGTGGGTGGATCACGAGGTCAGGAGTTTAAGAGCAGCCTGGCCAATATCGTGAAACCCCATCTCTACTAAAAACACAGAAATTAGCCGGGCGTGGTGGTGTGCGCCTGTGGTCCCAGCTACTCGGGAGGCTGAGGCAGAAGAATCTCTTGAACCCGGGAGGCCGAGATAGCAGTGAGCCAAGATCGTGCCACTGCACTCCAGCCTGGGCGACAGAGCAAGACTCCGTCCCCATGCCTCCCCCACAAAAAAAGAATAAGATATCAAATCATCCTAGTTATTCTTATAAGCAAAAGAGACAATAATGCAGTTTAACTTAGCAGATTTTTATTTTTGAAAAAACAGTTATAAATTCTAATAAGGTACATCATGAGGAATGGCTCAAGATTCTTCCATTTATATTCTCAGGGGACATCTTTCCTAAAGCAATCGAACCATTTTAAAAGATTAGGGAAAATGGTAACAGAGTAGTTAGAACCACAGTGATGCGTGCTGTAAGAGAGGTAACGTATGCTTCAGGGATCACGGGAGTGTAGTGGACATGAAACAAGGTGAGGCTATAATGTATTCCTCAAAGGTTCTCCCTGACCCCACCCCAGTTATTTTTCCCCTTCCTGGTTCTCTCCCACTTTTAGATTTTCTTAACAAGCCCGAGACTTAAAAAAAAAAAATGTGGACAGAGTCAAACTGGATCTGGAGTGTTATTTAAGAGCCTCTTACTTGAAATATTTTCTTAATGAAATCAAAATAAAGTTTTTAAAAACAAAAATAGAAAATTTAAAAAAACAAAAATGTCAGACAAAGATTGAAATCTTTTCCATGAAAAACCTTCCAAGGACTGCCTGAACCTATTTATTCCCTATTTATTCTCATCAACTTATGGGACAGTTATGCTCAATACATATTTTTAAATAAATGGCATGATGGATACAAATATGGGTAAGATTTAATATCGGGGGAAAACAAATCTAAGCCTAACAAATAAATATTTTTAGGCAGAAAACAAACTTAATGTTCCATGGAGGCCTTTGCAAATTCAATACAAATACAAAGTTATACACGAATACTTAAGGCCTCCTATTTTATTGTCTTCATTGTGTATCTCAGTAAAATTCTCTAGAAACTATTGGATAAATAACCATAAGTTGAAAAGGAATAGGTTTAGTTCAATTCAGCTCCTTTTGAGTTTCAAGAGTATTTACAAGTTGGCTAAAATAGCCTTGAGGAAGAAAAGCATTACTCAAAGTCATCAAAGGAACATTACAGAAAGTCACAGCTTCAGGGATTATGGGTGATGACAAATTTCTACGGAAAAAGAAAAAAAGAAATTTTAGATAGGATGAACAAGACAGTCATGCGACTGGTGGTGGTGTGTTTCCAGAAAATGAAGTGTGAGTTTACTAAAATATTTTCATAACAAATGACTTTTTCTCTTCTACTTAAATGCTCATACCAGTAATAATAGCACTAATATTTGTTATCTTATGAAGAGGTGAATTATTTATTTAACTCTGATTATGTTACTTTGACATGCCTTGATACAATTAATGCTTCAAATTAAAAAAAAAAAAAACTAGAGTATGAGATGGTTACTTAAAATTCCCATTTAGCAATTTCTGAAGACAAAAAAATATAAAAATAAAAGAAAACAAAGCAAAATAATTTTTTTTTTCTGTTCACATAGTCACAAATCATATACATCTTATCCTTCTGGCTGTTCTTCCCAGATATACGTGACATGGATGATTATTGTCTAATGCAGGAATACCTGCTTATTTAGAGAAACTCCATTTGTTACAAAGCAAAAATGAATTGGCCCGTTAATTGTTTCCATTTAAAAGGCTAAAAATAAAACCCACTGTCAGAAAATACACACACACACTCACACACACACACATGAGAGAGCCACAGAGTAAACACGCCTCTTGCGGATGGTTCATTCCCTTCCCATTTGTTCCCCCAGGATGTGTCTGGGCTCACAGTGAATGACAGAGGCCACTTTTATGTGCATGTGTTTCTCTGTGATGATCTGACTTTCCCTATGAGTGATGATGTTACATGTCTTGCCCAGTGACGACAATCACTCTCCCCAAGCACATGATCCATACAAAAAAATCTGAAAATTTGTTTTGGCTCGTGTTTATAAAAACATACAGTGGATTGACAGTCCACTTCCCTTGTCCACAAACAAGCTCTTGGATTTCTTGTATGCCAGTAAAAAACTGTCCCTTCTAGTTATTGTTGGCATATGGTTCATGTTCACAGTTACCACACTACAACATACCCTATCTCTTATCTTTGAGGAGCCCTTGTTGGGAGAAAACTCTCCCAGCAAAAGAAAGAATATGGGCTAGGTTGTTCTTCAGCTGTGGAAAGGCAATATGTCTCAACAAAGAAGGTTTCCCTCCCAGTTCCATGACACACGGCCAAGAATATGCTGTAATTGGGAAGTGGCTCTCATGTGGGCTTAGATAGGAATGGGATCAGCCCTATACATGATCAAATAGCTTTCTCATGTTTTGGCTGATAGGCAACTGAGGTGGGAAAATAAAGCTTGGTGGTAAAAGAACTGACTAACTGGGAATTTTAGCTGAAGGAACCTTTGAAAGAACTTCATCTAGCTTAGCCCTACAAGTTGCAAGGTAAGAAACTACACTGTGAGATGGTTTTTCTAAGTTCTCCCTGGTAAGTTAATGGTATAACTGAAATTAGAACTAATGACCAAGTCAGTGTAACACATTGGCAATAGAGGATAAGCAAAATTTCAAGACCGAAACAACTCAAAATTTAATGAAGACCATTCCTCATGTGTTATACATTCTAAGTCATGTCATTGCAGTATACATGAATAGTGCCCTTGGAGTTGAACAACACTATAGGCATATAGGGGCCAATGTTCCTGAACACTGAAATCGAGGTGAGGTTCTTGAAAGGGATCCTTAAAGAGAGCTATCCCCGCCACCTCTGGGATGGGGAAGACTTCCTTTCAGCAGCGTCACTTATTTGACAAATGACCATGTTATTTCATGTTCCAACTAGGGCATTTTTACAGTTAAAGGAGGTACTATTAACAATTTGGGATAACAGGAATAATCAGGGCTGTCTCAGGCAAACCGGATGAATGCTTACCATACTGTTAAAAGTTTGTTAGCTCTTATGGCAGTCCTTCCATCATCTGCAGATCATTTTCTATTGTTTACAAAAGCCTTACATCTGTTTTTACTCTTTTGTTCTTCAATAAACCACGTCTATTTTTGAGGTTCTTTCTGCAGAGCCACAGAGTTGACTTCATGCTTTACAAATTTAAGATTTGCTTTTTATATTTTCAGGGCTGAAGGAGATCTGTTCTCTCCAGGACTGTGTACAGAGCATAGCCCAGTAACTGAGATACATGTGGTTCTTCTAATGCCCTTTGCTTTGTTCACTGTTGAGAATTAAAAAACGAAAAGAAAAAAGAAAACCCTGCTCTTTTGAACCATTTAGCAACTTTGCTTGGCCAGATCAGGAATATTTTCTTGGGTGGTATAGAGGCAGAAAAGAAGTGCAGCTCTGCTTGCTTCACAGTGAGTAAAGCAGCAAAGCTCTTCCAAACCTTGGCTGGCTAACCAAGGTGATTGAGTATGGATGCGGCAGACTACATGCCAATGAAATTGACTGGGCAAAAGTTGCTCTGGGAAAAGTGTTCCAGGATAGGGTGTATGGGGAATTATATGTGAACTTGAATGAGGATAACCTTACAGATTTATTTTCAGATCTGGAAAAGACTTTAGAAAGCATTTGTCTAACCCTTATATTTTATACATGAGGAAACTGAAGCCTAGAAAGGTGAAGAGATTTGCCTACTATAACGGGGCCTAAACCCAAGTTTCCTGATTTCTTTTTCAGGGCCTCTGAAGCACTCCCATCATGTTGTACAACTCCTGGGGCACGATTCACACAGATGGCAATGACATGATTTAGAATATATAACATATGGAAAGTGGTCTTCATTAAATTTTGAGTTGTTTCAATCTTAGAATTTTGATTACCCTCCATTTATCAATTTATAACACTGACTTGTTCATTAGTTCTAATTTTGGTTTTATTGTTAACAACCAGGGAGTATTTGGGGAAATGATTTCACGGTGTGGTTTCTTCTCTTGCAAATTGTGGGGCTAAGCTAGATGAAGTTCTTTCAAAGATTCTGTCAGCTAAAATTCCCATTTAATCAGTTCTTCTGAATTCACTGTACTAACACATAAAGTTATTTGAATTAAAACTGCAGTATAAAACTGGCTGGGTGCAGTGGCTCACACCCGTAATCCCAGCACTTTGGGAGGCCGAGGTGGGTGGATCACCTGAGGTCAGGAATTCAAGACCAGCCTGACCAACATGGTGAAATCCCATCTCTACTGAAAATACAAAAATTAGCCAGGCGTGGTGGCGTGCACCTGTAGTCCCAGTGACTAGGGAGGCTGAAGCAGGAGAATCGCTTGAACCCAGGAGGCAGAGGTTGCAGTGAGCCAAGATTGCACCACTGCACTCCAGCTTCAGTGACAGAGTGAGACTCCATCTCAAAAAACAAAAACAAACAAATAAAAATAACCCATAATAACAACAACGACAAAAACAAAAACAAACAAACAAACAAAAAAAAACAGTATAAATCTCCAAGCTGTAAGAAACTAGTAGAGGGGGAAGTTAACGTGTTCTGTTTTTTTCTTTTTTTTCAATTCCCTACTCCACTCTCCTAGCAATTCTCCCTCCCTTCTCTTTACTCTCCATTATTTCTTTTAATTACATTTCTCTTAAGTCTCCATTTTATTTCTAAATTTGCTCACCATAACATTTATTTTCCTTCTAATACAAAAGTACATCAAATAAAAGCAATGTTAACATCAAAGTAACAAAAAACAAAGAATAAAGAAAAAACACAAAGAAAGAAAATATTTCTTTTAATCTAACCACCCTAATTTGTCTTTCCATAGATAGTCAAATATTTATTTTGAGAGTCATTTATGCATCATCTGACCAGATACTTATCTCTAGGAGGTGACATATGGTCATCAAAACATAAGTTTGGCCCTTATAAATCTCATAAACATAGGAACGAGAAGTTACTCATGACCAGCAGGAATACACTTTCTCCCAGTAAATTGAAAATCAAGTGACAAAAGGCAGCAAAGTCTGAGATAGGCTTGAGACCTTGAATGATCTGCAGAGACCAAATTCAATTCATTGCAGAACCAATCTGCAATGGAAGACAGTGGACCCTAAACTTTATTCACTCCAGTCGTTAGATTATCAAAGAAAAAAGGAAACTAAAATACTTCTCATTGCTTAAATATAGCATTGAGCCAAAAACAGTAACACAGCACACCACAGTGTAGATCTTTGAACACATGCCACAAAGAAATAGAGGGAAATAAGCAAAAGATTTTAATGGTGGTGATTAAAAAAGAATAATGAATGTTTGTACTTTCTTGTTACTCTTTTCTTCCTTTTCCTATAAACACATATATGCTTTATTGATAGTTTGCAACAATATTTCTCACCAGGAAACTATGATCCTACAGTAGTACTTTCACCAATGTGGGGTACTAAGTCTTGCATGAATGTTGAGAAATAACTCTCTTAACACAAAGAGAGCTTCTTTAATATTTTATCCGGCATAGTTAACTTCTCAGCACTCAGGGCTTCTAAGAGTATACAAAGAAACTCCTGTTTAGTCCCAGTATAGATCAAAAGATTTGGTTTTTGGAGAATGGCAGATTGTGTTAATTGTACTTATAGAAAGTAATAATATCTCTTGCTTTGATTGGTTGATTGGTTTCAAATGCATAGATTTCTGATCATATATTTAAAGCATAATTTTCTCCCTTTTTATTATGCGTAGGAAAGCTAAAATATATGGTAATTTAAAAATCCTTCTACTTTTAACTGGAAAAAAGTGGGTAGCATAAATTTGTCTGGGCAAAAAATTATTTTCTCTAAATATACCCTAATCTCTGTATTTTCATCAACTCAATTAATCCTTTAAAATTATGTCATCATCTCATCCATCAAGCAAAAACATTGAAAAACTACTGGAAATTATTGCCAAATGGGAGCAGCACTAAATTCAATCATGGATATAGAATTCTAATTAATTTGTATACAATGTACAAAGCTAACTGAAGAACTGTGGTTGCAGGCAACAAAAGTAAAACTAGATGAGCTACACCTCATCAGAATCAAAAACTTCTAAAAAAAAAAAAAACAGCTTCTGTGCATCAAAGAACACAATGAACAGAGTGAAAGGCAACCTAGAGAAAATGGAAAATATTTGCAAATCATATGTCTGATAAGGGCTTAATATCTAGAATATACAAAGAACTTGTACAACTCAACAATACAAAAATTCAAATAACCTGATTAAAATATAGCAAAGGACTTGAATACACATTTCTCCAAAGAAGACAGACAAATGGTCAACAAGCATATAAAAAGATGTTTGATATCACAAATAATTAGGGAAGTGGAAATCAAAACCACAATGAAATATCTTCTCACATCCATCAGGTTGGCTACTGTCAAAGAAACAGAAAATAACAAGTGTTGGTTAGGATGTGGAGAAGTTGGAACCCTTGTGAACTGTTGGTGGGAATGTCAAATGGCATAGCTGCTTTGGAAAACATATGGTGCTTCCTGAAAAAATTAAAAATAGATTTACCATATGACTCAGCAATTCCACATTTAGGTATATATCCAAAAGAATTAAAATCAGGATCTTGAAGAGATATTTACATACATATGTTTATAGCAGCATTATTCACAATAGCCAAAAGATAAAAGCAGCTCAGATGGTCATTGTGGATGAATGGAAAAACAAAATGTAGTATATCCATACAGTAGAACAGTATTCAGTCTTAAAAAAGGAAGAAATTTGGACACATGCTACAACATGGATGAACCTTGAGGATATCATACTAAGTGGAATAAGTCAGTCACAAAAAGATAAATACTGCATGATTCCATTTATATGAAGTATCAAGAGTAGTCAAAATCCTAGAAAAAAAGGTAGAATGGTGACTGCCACAGGCTGGGTCGAGAGGGGAATAGGAACTTGTTTAATGGGTACAGAGTTTCAGTTTTATAAAATCAAAATTGTTAAAGATTGGTTGCACAACAATGTGAATGTACTTACTACTACTGAACTACACACTTAAAAATGGTAAATTTTATATTATACATATTTGATCACAATTTTAAAAATTGAGATGATGATGATAATAATTGTGGTTATAAATTATAGTTTTTAAATCAATTACCAGGGATGTCCTTTTTTGTTTTTTGAGTAAAAATTTACGAACAATACCCATTCTAAGAAATATGTACTGTCATATAAGCTATTACAGAGTAAAATGTGAATAAATGTAATAATGACAAAATGCTAAATGGACTCCCTTAGTCAGTGGAATAATAAAGAAAGCACACCTCATGAATGAAGTAGAAAGTGATTTCCCCAATAGAAATAGTAATGAACTACCTTCTGGAACAATATGTGATCTGAACAAATAGAGCATTAAACATAATGTGGACTTCTCTTATTTTCTTTTAGATCTTTTATCATTAATATGAGTATTCAAAAATTTTGTAATAGATTATTTTTATTCAGTATACCTGACAGTAGGCATTTTAAATGATAGAAGATTCTTCTGATAGCTGGAATCTTTTTGGAAAACATCATTTATCTACTATAGTTATTTCCTCCTATTTAAGTGTCACGACAAATGCTAAAGATCTAAAAAGAATGTGGGGGGTTGTTTAACGGCAAGAGAGTGGCCCGCTCTCAGTTATATGATTCAGAGTTGCCCTTGAATTTGAACAACTCCTGGACCATCATTGCAGCTTCAGTGCTGGCCATGGTCTGAGACAACACAAGCACTGTTACATATGCCACAATTAAGGAAACCAAATGGAGTCTCCAGCTAACAGCCCTCTAGAAGGCTCTCACTGTAAATCCCAGAGTCTGCTCCATTTGGCCTGAACTTGGTTTATGCTCCAAGTCCTGAACTTAGAAAATATTTTTTCCCTCCATAGGCATCATGAGTATTTATTTAAACATATGGCTTTCTAAGGCAAATTAAATATGAGATAGATGTTATGTCCTGATAGGCTCAACCAATGAGATGGAGTCTGACTGTTCTGCTAATTTGGGGAATCTAGGATGTGAACATTAATTATATATAGTGAACAGATCATGGCTCACTAAAACTGATTTGTGAAATCAGTCTTTAAAATGTTTTCTGTTAAAATGGGAGAAAGTTTTTGCAATCTACCCATCTACAAAGGTCTAATATCCAGAATCTACAAGGAAATTAAACAAATTTACAAGAAAAAAAACAGACAACCCTATCAAAAAGTGGGTGAAGGATATGAACAGACACTTCTCAAAACAAGACATTTATGTGGCCAACAAACATATTGAAAAAAAAAAGCTCATCATTATTGGTCATTAGATAAATGCAAATCAAAACCACAATGAGATACCATCTCATGCCAGTTGGAATGGCAATCATTAAAATGTCTGGAAACAACAGATGCTGGTGAGGATGTGGAGAAATAGTAACACTTTTATACTGTTGGTGGGAGTGTAAATTAGTTCAACTATTGTGGAAGACAGTGTGACAATTCTTCAAGGATCTAGAACCAGAAATACCATTTGACCCAGCAATCCCATTGCTGGATATATACCCAAAGGATTATAAATCATTCTACTATAAAGACATATGCACATGTATGTTTATTGCAGCACTATTCACAATAGCAAAGACTTGGAACCAACCAAAATTCCCATCAATGATAGACTGGATAAAGAAAATGTGGATACCATGGAATACTATGCAGACATAGAAAGAATGAGTTTATGTTCTTTGCAGGTACATGGATGAAGCTGGAAGAAGCTATCGTTCTCAGCAAACTAACACAGGAACAGAAAACCAAAAACTGCATTTTCTCACTCATAAGTGGGAGTTGAAGAATGGGAACACATGGGCACAGGGAGGGGAATATCACACACTGGGGCCTGACGGGAGAGTGGGGAGCAAGGGGAGGGAGAGCATTAGGACGAATACTAATGCATGTGGGGCTTAAAACCTGGATGACAGATTGATGCATGAC
This sequence comes from Macaca fascicularis, assembly GCF_037993035.2. NCBI lineage: Eukaryota > Metazoa > Chordata > Mammalia > Primates > Cercopithecidae > Macaca > Macaca fascicularis. The sequence goes on along the minus strand of NC_088380.1, from coordinate 86,682,123 downwards.
ACGTGTATATCTATGCAACAAGCCTGCACGTTCTGCACATGTATCCCAGAAATTAAAGTAAAATTAAACAAAAATAAAGTTTTCTGTTTGTTTGTTTAAATCTGGGGTTAAAAAGATATGATTCTTCCAAAGTGTCCACATTTGACCCTGGTAGAGAGGGTTGCCCCTGCAGGATTAGTTAGTGCTGTTCTCAGGGCTGATGAGCAAACAGACCTGCTGGGAACACCTAGCACAGTGGTGGCAGAGTCTCTGGTTCTGATGATAGATGTTTTAACATGGTTTTGGTTCAATTTTCATTTTTCTTCCCTCACTTTTACTTTGCTGTTGAAATTATTTCAGTTTTAGAGTCTCACTGAAAGTTCCAACTATGTGTCATGTGCTGTGTTTATTCATATTCTTGTTAAAAATGTTATTTGCATATTTGCATCTCAAACAAGGAAAAATACAATGGGGTTTTATTTTATTTAGTTAGAATTTCCTGAGTCCCCAAGGGAATTAGAATTAGGGTTGGCAGTTCAAACAATACATCCTGTATAAAAATTATAGCACAATGAAGGCATCTATAGAGACAGAGTCCACATGCCACAAAGGCTACAAATCTCTACCAGTAAGGTCAGCATGTCTGTGGTCTAAGCATCTTCAATGACTTTCCTGAAATATCTGGTTCTTTTCCTTTGAAGAAAATGCTTCGTGAGGTATCGATGTGCCAGTGTCTCAAGCAATGTGTGGGTCGCTGTGGTAAGTGATTCCATTCTGCCCTTATGGAACAAGCAATGCATTGTAACCTCTAACAGAAAACTCCAGCTGTCCCTTTACACGCCAGTCTTTTTGGCAAATGTTCAGATTTTTTTCCCCCTTGAATAGTCATAATTCATACAGAAAGCCAGACACACAGATTTTTCTTTTTTTTCAACTGACTTTGTCTCTTTGGCTATCTCATCCCTAATTGCTCCATGCAAACCTACCCCTCCACTCTGGTAAATTAGATGGAGTCACTTCCACGAACCAGTAAATACAAAATTAAAAAACTCACTGAGACATGTACATTTATTACCATTTTTGATTCAAGTAGAAAGGAAAATTGCGTAAATCGGTCATTAGGAGCTGCAGGTGTGCTTGGAGAGGGAGAAGGCTTCTTATTCAGAAACCATAGATAATCCCTCTTATAAAACTTTCCCAGTTGTAATTTTTTTTTCATTCCTTGGGGAAATGCTGTAAGCAGGAAATCACATATGTGTATTAAAAGTGAGGTGATAAGCCAATTTTACCAGACGGCACTTTCGGGAAATGACTGTGAATTTTAAAATTGTGTGGCTCTTCAAAATTTTCTGATTTACTTGAATTCAATTTTAACCAATTCATATGATATATGATGAACTCATTTCGTGTGTACCTCTTTCTACATGCCTGTGGATAAGCTTTTACAAAAATAACGTCGTTTGAATTGGCAGGAAGTCTCTATTTCCTGTCCTGAAGTACGCTGTGAGCGAGGAGAACATCTGAGCAGGGGCCTTTCCCTTTATTTTTTCCCCTTTTTCTTTATCTCATGAACTGTGCTTTCTGAGTTCTTACTGAAGCACAGGAACCCGTGTGAGAAGAGAGCCAAGTGAGGCTCATTCATGAGCATTTTTTCTTCGACACTGCTGACCTGAGATGGGTCTGGTTTTGAGGAGTAAGTATATTTTGGATGACTCTTGTGCACTCAGCTCTCTGCCAAGTGTTAAAAACACAGTTCTCGCCCTCAAGGAGCTTAATATCTCATAGGCGGAGCAGGTTATCTCCTAGGTATACAGCCACACACAGTAGTAATTTTCAGGGGCCTGAATGAATGGTGCAGGTGGAACAATCTACATGTGCCTGGGCAGGAGCTGGCGGCAAATGCTGGGGCGAGGGCTCAGTGGAGAAGGAGATGGGAGAAATGAGTCGGCTTCACAGTGGACAGGGCTTGGGATGTCAAAGGATGAATATGGAGGAAAAATCATGAGCCAAGGAGAAATCATTCTTGTGCTTTTGGATTTGTCCCATGCAGGCCTTGGATGCCAGGCAGAAGAGTGTGTGTACTTCATGACATGGGCAAGAGAGAACCTGCTGAAGAATCAAAAGCAGGTTATTGCCACAAATACAGACCTTGTCTGATACTCTCTAGACTGGATCTCTCTAGCTCCAGGATTCTTAAGCCTTTGCAGAAGTCTGTTTTGGATTCTGTGCTGTGTCTCCCAGATCCTCAAAGGACAAATTCCTCCAGCTACTGGGAATGATGCCAACAGATAGGCTTCCATTGTCAGCCCTCTCTGGGTCTTGCCTCAGTTGAAGAGACCCACCCCTTCCCAGGCCAATCCACATCTAAAAATTGGTCAGTGGGGTGAGAACGGATGTAAAGCCCTTTTTCCCATTTGGGAAGTCTCTGAATGGCTATGCTCGGTTCAGGGTCACCCATGGGGTCTGCAGAGGTCTTGTTATAATTGCTCTGCAGCCTGATTTCTCTCTCTGCCCAATCCTGCTCCCTTCCTTCCTTCCTTCCTTGCCCTTCTGCAGTGATTGACCATGAGAGTTTTGCCTGATAAACCTCCTGCCTATTAATCTGCATCCCAGAATCTGCTTCCTAGACACTCCAACCTGAAACAATATGATCTTCCCTGACTCCTACAAGTCATGGATAAAGCTTCTTTTTGATGGTTTTGGTGGTTTTTCACCATATTGCTGAGTCTTGTGGCAAATTGACAGAAATATGATCCTCCCCAAAAGAATTAACAATTGTTCACTAAACACAGTGTTTGAGGCACAGTACTAGACAGCATGGAGTAATCTGGTGTAGACCCTGAAGCCTAGAAATAACACCACAGATAGCATACACAGGTGGAAATGAGCTGCACACACAGGAAGACTCGAGTAAAGCAAGACTAATGTGTGGTGGAATGAGTAGGGAAAAGTTCACGGAAGACCTTGTAGGAGGGAGGATTAGGGAGAGGCCAAGAGGAGGGACATATGCAGAAAATTCCAGTGAGAGACAGAAAATAAACTGAATTTGGAAACTTGTATTTTAGGGAAATGTTTGAAATCAATAACTCTGTCAGGACCAGAGCGATTATCTTGGAAAAAAATAGCTAAGGCTGGAAGAAGTGGAGCTGCATTGTGCAGGAACACGGGAGGTTTTGAGTAGTCAGTATCCTTTAAAGTGACATCTTGCTCCAAAGCCCCCCAGCAGTGTGATATCTCAGCTAGAGACTAGTTTCCAATGGGTAGGTGCTTTTAAAAGCATACTCAGGGACTAGAAAGGTTACCGGGACACTGAAGTGTCCAGAAAATGTCAGTGACTTGGAAACAAAAGGTGGTGAGCATCCCCAAAATCTCACCTCATAATAAGAAAATAATTCTTAAAAGCGCTTCTTTCAGTCTTATCCTCTCCAGATTCTGAGGCAGAAGGAAACTGCTGCATAAAGAGTTTTCTAATTTGCATAATTATGAACCTTCAGCTATTAAGTAGACAAGCTGCAATTTAAACCCAGGTTGCCTGACTCTACAGCAGACCTACTTAACCAGTCCACAATATTATCCTTTGTTGGAGTTGTTATAATAATTCTGGTGAAAAGGGAGGGGGGAATTAAAAAATAGTTTTTGTTTTTTATGTTCACCCCAAGTGATTTATTTTTTCTTCTCCTCTGAATATATGTGTTCTAATTTTTAGATTCTGTATGCTCATAGATGTGTTTCTTATTCATAACTTTAGTTTGACATAATGCCTTATAGCTCTGAGTCTATCTTAAAGCCCTGACTGCCTCATGGCCCATTCCGCCATGGAGTTTATTAACTTCAGTTTCCACTGGATAGTTCCTAGATTACATTCTCAAGAGGGAATACATTTGGTCTAGCTTATCTTTTAGGAACAATGTCACAAGTCACTGCTAATTAGATGTCCTTGGGTCTCCGTGTTCATCTCAATCCAATCAGCCATCATTACCGAGGGCGGGGGGTTGTTCAGGAGAGAGAAAATGTGGCTACCCAGGCATAAAAGGCTGTGGGTGTGGAAATTCTTTTATGAGCTAGGCAGGCACTGCTGTCAGGCTGAATGCAAGGGGATAAAGCCATAAGGAAATACTCTTCAATCCTAGGTGACAAGACCTTTCTCCTTAAATTTGTCAGAATAGTTTGGTGGGAAGGAGCATGAAGTCTTGCTAAGGCTCCCAATCACCTTCCCCTCTCTCACCCCCTACCATCAGCCCCTTGAAAGAAGTAACCCTGTAGTCTCCATAGAATCTAGCTAGTGCTTTGATAATTATTTGTTTAAATCCAAAGGCAGAAAATTTAAGTAGAAAAAAATTTTTTAACCTTTTTTCTTGGTGACTTTTTGATCTTGTCAGAGATGAGCAAGGATCAGATCACAGGATTAGACAAATTCTGGACTCGAGGTATTAGTAATGAGTTAAAGCTCAACTGATACACAGTCAACTTTCTTCAAAAATAGGGGTTTCTGACTTTAAGATCCTGCATAATTTACAACTTTAAGATCCTGCATAATTTACATTCATCATAAACGTCTTATTTTTGCCACCACTGAACCATTTTCAAATTGCTTTTTACTTAACCTAATAATCCAAACCTTGATGTCAAGCATGATTCATAAACCATGACTGAAAACATCTGAAGCAGCAGAATCCAATCTAAAGTAAGGAAAGAGACTACTGATGCTAACAGAAATCACTTTCAGAACGCAGGTGGTGTTGTATTGAACCTGTTTAAATATTAAATAGAGGGTTAACCATACATCCATAAGAAGAGGTCAATGAAAGCATGTTTTATAAAACTCATAGTTTTGATTTATAGTTAAACCACTGGTTTCCAGCCAGTGTTCTGGTGACGATTTTGCTTCTGGGGGACACCTAGCCATGTCTAAAGACATTTTGGCTTGCCACAGTGGAGGGTAAGGATGGGAAGGTGCTGCTAGCATCTAGTAGGGATAGATAGGGATGCTGCTAAACACCCTGCAATGCACAGGATGACACCCACAACAAATAATTATCCAGCTCCAAATGTCAGCAGTGCCAGAAACCCTGTGTAAACCACAGTAGGAGTTTGATGGTGCACCATAAATTGACTCACTGAGAATCACCAGCAATTTGGGTGGCATCAGGCCTAATGGGTTGGTATTTTTATAGCATGTAGCTATTTTTCTTCATCAAGCTTCCACATGTGCTTTGACTCCTGTATTAGCCTGTTCTCACACTGCTATAAAGAACTACCTGAGACTGGGTGATTCATGAAGAAAAGAGTAAGTTTAGTTGACTCACAGTTCCATAGGCTTAACAGGAAGCATGACTGGGAGGCCTCAGGAAACTTACAATCATGGTGAAACGTGAAGGGGAAGCAAGAATTTCTTACCATGGCAGAGCAGGAGAGGGTGTGGGGGGAAAGTTACAAACCATCAGATCTCATAAGAACTCTATAATGAGAACAACAAGGGGGATGCTGCCTCCATGATCCAATCACTTCCCACCAGGCCCCTCCTTCAATGTATCGGGGTTACAATTCGATATGTAATCCAGGTAGGGACACAGAGCTAAACCATAGCAAGCCCTCACTCTTGATTCTCTATTTGATGTTGTCTCTTGTGGGTATATGTCAATGTCCTCACATTGAAGAATTAATTATTTACTCCTGTTTTCTCTGTACAGCTTGTTTCATTATTTATTGGATATGTTTGTTTAGCAAATCTTTAGGGCTAGGTTGCTGTCTCCATTTCAGCTCTAGGCAGCACTTTAAGCCCAGGTTGACCTCACCTGTAGCAAATGTGCAGAGTGCTGCCTATCCTGAATGGGGGAGGTCCCAAAGGGATTATCCTGGCAGTCTAGGAAGGCTGACTGGAGGTTTGTATCCAGGGACCTGTGGAACACACCTCGTACAGCATGGTGCTGCTCAACAGCCACTGTAATTTGGTGTTTCCTTTGGCCCATTTACAGAGCAGAGTTTCCAGGGCTGGGGATGGTAGTTCTGCCTCCCCTGTTTGTCTCTGCCTGTCCTCAGGGACATGTCTTCCTTCAGGCACTCGCAATACTTCCATGAGTTAAAGCAGGGACAGGTCTTCTGCCAGGGAACTCAAGATGGGGGGGAAGCTGGCTGTCCACCTCAAACTCACTTTTCCAGTGTAGAAACTGTGAGTTGGGGCGAGATTTCCCAGCAGCTTGGTGCCAGGCAGAATGGGAGAGGGACATCTCATACGTGGAATCTGATTCTCTTACCATCTGTTCAATTTTTTTAACTTCTCTGTGGCCCTAGGAAGTGTCTCATCCTCGTATATGAGTTCTGTCACGTTACTGGTGAAAATCTCAGCTCTCTCTCTCTCTCTCTCTCTCTCTCTATATATATATATATATATATATATGTATGTACTCTCTGCTGCCATTTTGGAACTGGAATCTCCTTCTTGAAAGGCCATCCGCTAATGAATAAAAAAATCATTTAAAAAATGTTCAATACCATGTGCATTTTATCTTTGCTTTAGATAAACTGTATATCTACTGGTATTGTGGCGATCACTAGCAACCCATAAGATCACATTCTCCCCTTCTTGCATATGGGTAGAGTTAGTTGTTGCTGGGCACATGGCTGTGCAGTCAGATTTTGTATTTCTTAAGCTCCTTTTCATGTGACTTTTTTCAGTGGCTGCTCATCAGCTCTATTATATTGATACTATATGGAAATATAGACTCAGTTTCCAGTATTTAAGGATGGCCAGAAATACAGAAGTTTTATGTGAACACTCCCAAATTTTTTTTGGGGGGGCGGGGGACGGTCTCGCTCTGTAGCCTGGCTGGAGGGCAGTGGTACAATCTCGGCTCACTGCAACCTCCAACTCCCAGGTTCAAATAATTCTCTTGCCTCAGCCTCCTGAGTACTCAAATTTAAAATGTTGGCAAGACATGCAAAATACTTACTGAATTTTTTGGACTGATAATCAACAAGTTAATCACCACACCGATTCAGTTCCAGGATATCTGATCATTTTAGTGGACTGGAGGCAGAGGTCGATAGTGATGGAAACGGTCAAATTTGGAGATGATTATAGATGGGGAGAAAAAAGTAAGAAATGTTTTTGGGGAACAGGGCGGGAAGAGATTAGGTTGAACATGATTTTCTGAAATCTTTAAAAATTTGTTTTCAAGATTGTATTTTAGAGTAAAATAGAGCCATAACACTTCCTGAAATCTTTGTAGAAAACAAAGACAGTCTTTAAAAATAGTAACAATTGTATCACAAAATATCCAATTTATGCCCCTGTCAACAATATGTAAGCATGCCTGTCTTCCTATAGAGTATTCAAAATTGTTTACTGGGAATATTTTAAATCTTTGCCTATGTAACAGTCAACAATAGTGTCCTGGCGTAGTTTGAATTTCCATGTCACTTTGAGAGGAGTTAAGCATATTTTTATATTTTGTCAACTGTTTATCATCTCCTGTTAAATGTTTTAATATTTGGTTCCATTTAGAATCCAACTTCTGAACTGGAATTTGAGCTATCAAGGGGACCCTGTTCACTGTGAATTTGGCAGGGGTACACTGACACATTTTGGACTGTTGGTTTTTAGCATGATCAAAGCCTCAAGCTAGTTTGGTGGTATGCAGAAAACTCAGAAACCTCTAGTTCACTCATAATAATAATTTGGCCCAGAGACTACGTCCCTTAAGGTCACTGTGTGAAGGATAACTGCATAAATCGTACCCATTGAAAAACTAACAATGTGATTTTAGGTATCTAAAGAGGCCTACAGATAGGGTACTGAAAATACTTTTACTTTTTGTCAAATTTCAAGTTTCTTTCTAAACAACTTTCTATGTCTTCAAAATTTTCATACTGTATCTCATACTTTATCTTACCTGTTAGGTATACACAGACATAAGAAAAACTTCCAGCTGGGCACGGTGGCTCAAGCCTGTAATCCCAGCACAGCACTTTGGGAGGCCGAGAAGGGCGGATCACGAGGTCAGGAGATCGAGACCATCCTGGCTAACACGGTGAAACCCTGTCTCTACTAAAAAAAAAAAAAAATACCAAAAACTAGCCAGGCACGGTGGCAGGTGCCTGTAGTCCCAGCTACTTGGGAGGCTGAGGCAGGAGAAAGGCGTAAAACCCGGGAGGCAGAGCTTGCAGTGAGATCCGGCCACTGCACTGCAGCCTGGGCGACAGAGCGAGACTCCTTCTCAAAAAAAAGAAAAGGAAAAGAAAAACTTCCACGAAAAGCAATGATAGGTCAGGTGCAGTGGCTCGTGCCTGTAATCCCAGCACTTTGGAGGATGAGGCAGAAGGTTCACTTGAGCCCAGGAGTTTGAGACCAGCTGGGGCAAGATGTGGAGACCCTGTCTCTTAAAAAAAAAAAAAAAAAAAAAAAAAAGCAATGATAGCTCATGTTAACTGCTAAAAGTCAGCTTCTGTGAAACATTTTGTGGTTAAAAGAATTTTAAAATTATAAATGATAAACTAGGGTTTAGATGAAAATTATAGATAAATATCCCTCAATAATAAAGTTTGGGAAAGGAAGGATTATATTTGCAACATGCTCTGCATTAAAAAGATAATGATGGTGGTCCTCAAATTCCCCCTCTCCACTCTCTGCTAACTTGAGAGAGCAAAGTATATAATTTGAAAAGTTTCCTAGATTACATTGTTCATCCTCTCCTCTCTCCACTGACTTCCCTCATCAACCCTAGCCTTAAATTACTGAACCAAACTCTTGTTCTTAATTATGAAAACAGGAAACTATTTACTCCTGATTCTCCCTCCTCTACCTATCCACAAATATTAATAAATAAAAATGAGAGAGAGAAGTGTCAGAGGAGCTAGACATTAAGAATATTTACAGGATCTACAGTTACCAAGAAAAAGTTTACCTGACAAAAACACAAAACCCTAAGGCAGAAATACCGGACCACACAAGAAAAGACCTAGCATATTCGTACTAATCAACCCCAAGTCTGTAATCCTACCTTGGAGACAACTGGTATTGTGTGCTTAGAAGGGGAGCCCTCACTTTACCCTAGAGGTGCTTTCCTATACAGTGTTGGAAGATTACTTAAGTCACTGCCTTTGAAACAGGATAGAACCTGATTTCCAGTCCATAATGTTAGGGAAATGGTGAGTTCAGTTTTGGAGAGTACTGTAGTCTGACACATTGGTGGCTCCCAGGGAATTGCGCTACCAGTATTCATGCCCTTTTTTTGTCCCTGAAGGGGGCAACATATTCAAGCCAGGTCCCCAGGAGGAAGGAACCTGCAGCATCATGGTATGTATATAGAGTAAAAATAATTCCCCCAGATTTCCCCAATAGGACCTATGACAATACTGTAACTCATGTAACTATATTCCAGGGAAAGGAGAATACGGGAATATTTTGAGGAATTCAGGACACAACGTCCAAGTTAACATTGACACCTGAGGGCCTGAAGCATCAAGATGGTGAGTTTTTACATTAAGCTTCTTTATGCTGGAAAGGTCAATGGATACCTGTTGACTATGGACCAGCCCTGTGACCTGCTTTAACCGGTGAAATGTGGCAGAAACAACACTGTACCAGCTTTGTACCTACATCTTAAGAAGACTTTGCAGCTACTGCATGCTGGTAAACCCTAGACATGTAGGAAACGGATTACTGGGCACAATAATAAATGGGGACACTCCTGTTTCTGCTCTTGATTTCTTGACTTCTGGATTTCAGTGAGGACAAAGCATCAAATGATAGTCATCGATTTGTGGTTGACTGTGTGCTGCAGGAATGTACCTCATCTTCATGAGTATCATCTCCAAACCGCTACTTGAGCTGCATCAATACAAGGATGTTTTGTTGTTTTTCACCCTGACAACTTCCAGGTGCTCTAGTATGTGATAGGGTCAGTGAATCCCATGGGGATGTGCCCACTGCATCCTCACTTTTATTTTAAAGTGTGTTCTTTTGTTTGATTGAGTGATAGATAGGATGCCATGTTAGTGCATCAAACACTCTGTAAGCCTTAAATAGTGGTGCTGGTTGAGGCCCTGTCTCAGAATTCATGCCAATTCCAATCAAGACAAATCACTGCCTTTTCTAGTGTAGAAAAAGCTCAATAGAAACAACTTGCCATCTTGATGCTTTAGGTCCCTTGGTACCAATGTCAACTTCAACCTTATGTACTGTAGACCACAACGTATCTGAGTATTACCCTTTTTCAATAGCATAGTTAAACAAGCAATTGGCCTCCTTTGGAGAAGGTTGGGGGAATTACTACTTTTTATAATTACCATGATATTAGAGGGTCCTTTTTCTTAGGAACCTGGCCTCTCCCACAGTCAGTAAGCTCTGAGCCTAAAAATGTGCTCAGTTCCTAAAACCAGGAAAGGGATCCTGACTTCATGTTGGATAGCTTCCTCCGGGCTATTTAATTTTCTCTATTCCCTTTATTTTTACTATATAGAAAGAACACACATGTTCTTTCTGCCTGTCACCTCTCCCCTTCCCTTCGTCACTACTTTTACCTGGCTTTCTCTTGTTCATTATTTAGGTTGTGACATATCCCTGCAGTGTATTCAGTAGCATCCTGCACTGTCTCATCACATGTTTTGGGGTGTATATTAATGTGTTTCATTGACTGTTTCAACCACTATATTGAACGCTCCAGAAACTTATGGTTTTTACTTACTATTTTATCCATACCATCTGACCCCAGGTAGGCATTCGTTAATACATATTGAGTAAATAAGTGAATATAGAACTGGGAACACATTCTTTTTCTGATTAAAAAAAAAAAAAAACAGTGCTATAAATTATGTCGAGAGATAGGCTCAAAGGTATCTCAGTTCCACAATTCAGAGAGATCATTTATTAACTGGACTTTTTGGGCTCATCTGCATACATAACCATTTTGGAAATTCACTTTAATCCTAAATACGTGATTTACATCTTGTCGTTAAGAAGATTGCCAACTGCTAAATTTAGTCCTACCATGAGTAAGGGGGAGCAATTCTAAATAAGGAACAGGAAAGTGGTTCCTAAGAAAAAGACCTGTGGAAGATTTGGCAAACCACAGGCATAAGGTTTTGGAGAAAAGTGTTAGAAGATCACTTAAAAGGCTAAAAAGCAGACTGGGTAGCGCCAAAAGGCTAATTGTAGAGACATGTAGAAACCTATGACTTGGGAGAGTTATTCTATGACTCTGATCTATGAAAAGAGAGGAAATTATTATGCCTTGAAGTGCCCGAACTGCTAGTTGATCATATGACCCATGGATCCACATTGCGTTAGAAGTAATTGCAAATGACGGTTCATATGTGTTATTGCTTAACCTCCTCTTTTATGTTTCCACTCCAATAAAAGGACCTGAAGTACGTTCTCTCTTTTATATCTCATTTTCCCAGGCACACCGTGAAATGAAGGCTGCAACGTACTACATGTTGGAGTGATTTAGTTGATTAGTTAGTTCTTCAATGCAAGTGCTTCTCACAGTCATCGTCAAATGCTTAGGATCACCAGGGATTCTGTGGTTATTTGAGCTGCCAGGAAAGAATAAAGTAAACGTGGAACACACAGGGACATTCCCCCTGCCTTTCCTTGGTTGTAGGTTTTTGGCTTACTATTCATTTGGGCAATATCAACCCAACTTGGGTAAGAAAGAAACAGCTTGGAGTTTTGAAAAGAGCCTGGATTTTGCAGCCAAGCAAATACCAAATTTCAGCTCTGCTGACTACTGGCTATGTGACATCAGACTAGTTAGTAATTTCTTTGAGTCTCTATGTCCTCTTTCTAAGTAAGAAAGGGATAAGAACAGAACTTGTTACGTAGTGGAAGGAAGATACTGTGTGTAAAATGCATAACTCATAGTAGACTATTAAAAAAATCTGCTTCTTCCACCCCACCTCATCCTTTAAGTAAAAAAAATATATATTTATTATTTGTTAAATTGACATAATATAACGTTAGGTTTAGCACCCGAATCATCAGGTCTAGGTATTTTGTTATTATTAAACACCCTGACTAATTAGCAATTTTTTAACCTAAATAAGAGTCAATCCCACATATTGTAGCACTCTTTCTAAGTAGAAGTGCCCAACTTAGAAGCAGTGCATGGGTGCACAAATTGTATGACTTAAGAGAATCAGATTTTGGAAAAGCTTTCCTGGAAAAGGGATTATAAGCATCTGAGCAGTGGGAAAATAGAGTAGAATTTTGTGATTGCACTGGTTTCTTTTGAGTTGTTGGTTCTATACAGGACTTATGTGCACCTTACTGTTTCTTAGTTGTGTAGTGCATCATTTTCAAAAAATACTCCCTTTTGTCCCCAGTTATTCCACACAGTGGCTGTAACTTGGTTCAAATTCATTGCAGTAAACAATACTTCAAGATCTAGCCAAGCATCTTACAAATACATTTATTATTCTCATGTGATTAAGTGGGATTGACTGTCACTAGGAAACTGCAAAAAAGCATATGCCTTACTAATGTGGGTCAGGAGCGTTGTTGTATATACTTAGTGATCACATTTTCCAAACCAAAAACTGAAGCCTGTCCAGGCTCAGAAAACACTATCCCAAAGTGCTTTGAACTGAAGGAGATCGGGTGGGGCTCAGAAGCAAGATCACTGTGCCTTTCCTCTGCCTTTCTGTGTGAAGCATGGTTGTAAAAGAATTATCTGAACTACCTTGCCTCAAAATAGGTCATAAGACCCTCATCATTCCAGAGAACTTCTGCCCCATACGTGGCGGGAAGGAATGCTGGACAGAGAAGCCAAGAAGATCCTGAACAGACAGGCCTTGCTGGGATACCACTCCCTTTCCCATGCTGCTCCCCATCACCCCACCCTCAGTTTATTGCCATTAGATCACACCCATTTTGTTCAATCACATTTCCACATGGCTGTCCATTCCTCATCAAACTTTCCATAAAAACACAGTTTTTCCTGGGTCTTTGGGTCTCTGTTTCTAAAGGCTCCCATGTCTTAGAAAACTGTTAAATAATTTTGTTATGCTTTTCTCTTGCTAACCTGTCTTTTGTTAAAGCAGTGTTGGCCATGACTCTCATAATATATGAAGGAAAGGTATTATTACCTTTTCACTCCTACAGGCCCATGGTCTAGGAATGGGAAAAAATATTCTTAATCTTTATGTTTCACATAATTTGGCAAGTGCTTAACCTTTAGGAAAATGCATTTAACATTCTAATGAGCAATTGGTAGCTAACTCATGTAATATAAGAACTGTGTGTGATAAGCACACACCTGTGCTCATGTGCAGACGTGTGGTTTAGTGGTCTCCTGGAAGGCAGGTAAGTGGGCTAGCATAGCCAGGACTAAAAGCACTGGCTTAAACAATATCCAGCGTGGTCCTCATGGAGTGCATAGATGTGTTTCAGGGCTGAATTGGATCCACTCTTAACATATTTTTACCAAACCGGAATTTGACTCAGCAAATACTGCCAAATGGAATGGAGTTTCCTGCTGCTCAGGAGAGAGGTTGATGGCTTAACTTAGAAACCCCTTTTCCCATGCATGGTGTCTAGAATTGTCAATAGACCACATCTACATGATAAATAATGTGGCAGACAGAAGGCCAGGCCCTGCCCAATTTTCCGAGGTGTTGAGGATACGTGCCTTAAGACACAGTGTTTGAGAGGAGACAGGATGTGAAAGGCTATCCTTGCTTTGAGCCTGGAGGACACCCTTCAACACCCAGTCAAGCTAAATGACATTTCACAGGTGGGAGGATATTTACAGTAATATGTACTATACCTAGATAATATATTTAGAAAGTACAGTTGCTTTTAGAAAGCACAGTTTTACAAAGCTAGGGAAAACGTAAGACTACCTTTAACAATATATGTCTCTACACACCTTTTAGGTCGTTAAGATTGTTGAACACTTTTTCCTCTGGAAATAAGTTGAAGAACATCTTTTTGGCTCCCTATCAAAAGATTCTCACAAATAACCAGAGTTTTAAACATCATGCCTGACTAGTTCTTCCCCATTGATCCAAAAGCTTCAATTCTTAAATAAAACAAAAACCTGTTGGAATGCAAATTCTGTCTCTGTTCTAATACTTTGAAGCTCTCCTGTGACTTTCAGCATAAACTTTACTGAGTATGCCAGCTGTTTGGGGCTTGTCTTTTTCTCCTATTAATTGTAAGTTCCTAAAGCCTATAAACTTTTTAAAAATGCATTTTAAAAATAATTTCTTACAGAGACTAGCTTGTTGTGACTACAGTAGAAAAGTAAAAAATAGTAAATAATATGAATTGAGGCTTGGCGCTGTGGCTCACACCTGTAATCCCAGCACTTTGAGAGGCCAAGGCAGGTGGATCACTTGAGGCCAGGAGTTCGAGACCAGCCTGGCCAACATGTCAAAACCCTGTCTCTACTAAAAATACAAAAATTAGCCAGGCGTGATGGTGCAGGTCTGAAATTCCAGCTACTCAGGAAGCTGAGGCACGAGAATCTCTTGAACCTCGGAGGTGAAGGTTGCAGTGAGTCAAGATTGCGCCACTGCACTCCAGCCTGGGTGACAGAGTGAGACTTTGTCTCAAAAAAAAAAAAAAAATTAATTGAGTATATTGCAATAAGGTAAAACCATTTTTGGATGTGAAGCAGAGACTTGAGTCTACAGAAATCCTATTTTAATTGTGTTCCATCAAGGTCCTGGAGTTGGTCTCTGAGTTGACCAAATAACAAAGGATTATTATGCTCGTGCATTGCAAGCTATGGGAAAGATCATAAATTATCTTGATGACTCATTTCCTCTGTCACTCTAGGACTTCTAATATGGGGAGACCTTTTCTGTTGCTTTTTTTTTTTTTTTTAACTTGTGAGATAAATGGGAAGAAAGGTCCTGAAATTAAGCTTGTTGAATAAGTGTTATTTAATGTTTATATAAAAATTAAACTGTGTTATAACAATGTTAATAACCAATTGATTCCAAAGGCCATGCTTAAAGGCCTCTGCCTTTAAGCTCAGTTTTCTTAGTGCCATTTTGTAGAGTGGCTTGTGACCACAGGAGGTTATTTATTTCATCCTAAGCCACACAGGATATTTCCCATACATATGCTCAGTATACCATGGAGTGTAACAAAGGTCCCCTGTTCTTGAGGCACCGATTGAAAAGAAAGTAGAAGGGAACCATCTCTTTAATTTCTGAATAATGTGTACTATCAGATTCTCTGAAATGCAATTCAAAACCTTAAAAGATTGTGGCATTTCTAGATTTCTCTGTCTTTATCTAGTCACCCACAAAAAAAATTTTACATGCTTGTACGTTGATCGGAAATAAATACCTTCATTTTGCTCTTTGAATCTTTGACTAGGTGTATATATTTTAAGGGTTTTTTTTTGTAAGTACTTAAGACAGTGCTAAACAAAACAAATGCTGAATCAATATTTCAGGATTATCATCTGTAAACTTCTGAAAATCTGCCTATGGATTATTGCTGTGTTTTGTTCTCATTCCAGAATCCTTTGGCATCTGCTTCATTTCATTGTTCTCTCATTTTTCAGTTTTTCGTACAGGCTAGACAATTAACTACAGCACTGTAGTAGCAAGGATGTCAATTCTGTGCAATGCTTTGAAATATACTTCATTTGATATTATATTCTATGGATAAAAGTTTTTATTTTCTCCGTATTCTTTCTTTTGAGGAAGGGAAAGAGAGAGTGAACTAAGGACATTAAACTATGGCTATCTGACCTCGTTAGTCAGTGTTTCCACTGACTAAGATGAATTTTACATCTCTCATTGCTGAAATTTTGGAGGTTCTGTTCTTTATTCGAAAGCCTGCTTTTTTGCTGGTGTGTATTTCCTGTTTTCTCTTTTCTCAGTTCCCACACCTTGCGTCAGGACTCCCCTCAAATGATGGATTTACAAAGGAACCTGTTAACAGGGTAATAACCTCGGCCTCCCCACCCAGTGCCTGTCAGCACTCCCACCCAAGACCTCCAGTCTCCACGTGGCTCCTTTTCTCTTTTCCTTTCTTGTCTGTCACCCAGAGCCCTTTTCACGTATGGCAATATCTCACATGGGGACATCTTCAATTCCCAAATGACCTCAGGGAACCCTGACATTTGCCTCCTGACACTAAGACTTACCAAAAGTGAAAAAAAAAAATAGAATTTCTATGCACAAGTCTGCTTAAATTTGGAAGTCAAGGAAATATTTTCTGATACTGCTAGAGATAAACTGAAGAAAGTCCTAATTGGAAAAGTCAGAGCTGTCTGAAGAATGTAGGGGAGTGCTGGATAACAAATTTCCTTTTGGGAGGTAAGTCCAAGGACATGGGACTGCCTCTGAGATCATTGCCTGTGTTAGAGGCAGGTGGAACGTTTAACAGATGAGGGCTGAGGTGTGAGATTTTCTCAACATGCTTGGTATAATGATACTTAGGGGTATTAGTGAGCTGGCTGTAATTCAGAATTCTTTAGCTCCCATTTCTTGCATGTTCTTTACTCCTCTTTCTCTCAATAGCCCTTAAATCATTAATTAAGAACATGACGTGACATGAAAACCCATGATCTTTGGTAGTGTTGGACTCAGACAATGATACCGCAAAGTGAACACCTCAGAAGTAACAAAGTTTTTCTCTGTCTTTCTCCTGCCCTCCTGTCTCTCATCCTTTATTTCCCCCTGAGGCACGACATAGAAACTAAAATCTCTCTTCCTTAAGGGGGTCTTAGAAACCAAAATCCCTTTTCCCCAAAGCCAGCCATAAGACCTAAAACTGTGACTCTAAAAATATTGTTCTAACCTGCCTTTCTGTGTTTACCCCTCGGTCTATTACTCTTAGATTGTAGCCTTTTACCTAACCATATTTCTACATGGCTGTCCATGATTAATAGAATCTAAGTGTAAAAATCGGTAGTTCACCCTGAGCCTTTGGGTCATCAGTGCGAAAGCTCTCATATCATATAAAACTATGATCCAATAACTGTGTTATGGCTTTTCTTCTGTTAATATATATTGTCAATTCGTTTCAGCAGACTTACACCTTAGAGGGAAAGCTTGAACTTCCATGGGATAGTTTTTCTCTACCTGTGTGTGGTAAGTCTTTAGTGAAGTAAATAGTAATTAGGACCTTTAATCATTTAATTAAATAATTTAATTTAAATAGCAAATTATTACTTTCACCAGTCAGAACATCACTTATTTGTTAAATTTCCCTAAAAGCAAAAATAAACTCATTCCCAAGCCACCAGCTACAGCTTGCTTTAGTCATGAAATTGAATAGATGGGAAATGAATGCTGAGGAGAATCCTGTACTAATTCAAAGTGGGTCCTTCAGGTAAATTTGCTAAGTATGTTTAAAGAACAGCCAAGGCTCTCAAATGACAAAAAATAAAAATTGGTGAAGAAGTTTTTTAAAACTTTGATTATTTGTCAGTAATTAAATAATAACCTTCTGAAATTATAATCTGTATTTACCATGGGGTCTTAAATACTTGATTGACATCTGTGTTTATTATTGTATTGATAAGCTTTGCTTATCAATATAAGCTTTTCTTTGTATGGTATGGCTGTGTCCCCACCCAAATCTCATCTTTAATTGTAGCTCCCATAATTCCCATGTGTTGTGGGAGGAACACGGTGGGAGATCATTGAATCACGGGAGTGGTTTCTCCCATATTGTTCTTACAGTAGTGAGTAAGTCTCACAAGAGTTGATGTTTTTATACAAAGCTGAAACCGCTTTCACTTGGCTCTCATTCTCTCTTTGCTGGCCATGTAAGATGTCCCTTTGCTCTTCCTTCATCTTCTGCCATGGTTGTGAAGCTTCCCCAGCCATGTGGAACTGTGGGTCAATTAAACCTCTTTCCTTTATAAATCACCCAATCCCAGGTATGTCTTTATCAGCAGCATGAAAACGGACTAATACATTTCTTTTTCTTGCAAATTGATTTTTTCTGAAAGAAAGAAATAATCTCTTTATATCCTCTGAAGAAGCCATAGTAGGTTTTCAAGTCTATAATGGTTTGTCAAGAGAAAGTGCAAGGAAAAATAGGTTACTAATAATCTAGGATTAAAGAGTGGCAATAACATGAGGAAGAATTCGAAAGGACTTTAAAGTGAGACCTGGCTGACAATGCAGAGTAATGATCTCTGTATAACTAAACATATTCTAAGCAAGATGAGTGACCATCAGGCATAGATGCTGAACAGCATTTTCCCATGCTGGTTGGGAGGCAATATTAGAAGAAACGTATTCAGTTTGTTTAACACTCTCTGATGGAATTTTAAAATTCCTTTATATTTGAACCGTTTGGACAAGCCCAGTCACTCTTAAAATGCAGTGTACAGAGTTTACTGTAATATTGCAGATATGGTCCAACTAGGGCAAATACAAAATGATTAAATATACAAATGACATTTTATTAATATAGTCCAAAATTATATTTTTAAGAGCCAAACCATATGGCCAATTCCTAGTGCACTTATGATAAAGTAAACTCTGAGGCATTTTTCTCATATGAATTCAAAGGAACCCAGCCTCCTTTATTCTTTTCTTGCATAATTGATTATTAAATCCTAAATGTAAATTTTCATATTTATTGCTGACAAATTTTGTATTATTGATTCTAATGTCAAGATAATTTTTCATCTGGAAGTAGCTTATTGCATTAAATATCCCTCTAAGCTTTGTGTAATTTCAAACGGTAAAAAGTCATCCTCTGCATCTTCCAAATTGCTGATAGAGGTTGAATAGAACTAAATTTAGTGACACTCTAATACAGTCTTCCCAGAGGAAGATTTTTTATCACGCCTCTCCATAGAGCAAATTCTCTGAAAATAACCTACAATTTTTTTTAAAGGAAACGTTTTTTCCTTTAATTTGTGAAACTCTATTCACACTTCAAAAAGAGCATAGAAAGTAGTAAAATATCATTGATGTGAGCATTCCTATTGAGCTGTTTTTAAGTCATTTTAGGCTGAAAAATATAACAAATCAAATAGTGACCTCCTACTTGCTCTGGGTTAATCAATAACCTTTGGTTTTGCAAAAAAAAAAAATAGCTATTATTAAAGTGAATTGAAATATATTAGAAATGGCATTATCAGATGATGGTAAGGCTGCAAACCAGAGGTTACCATTTCCTGCCTCCCTGGGCAATAGGAGTGCCTTTTGGTCCCTTTCAAAGCCTTTCACATCTGGCTGGTGCTGAATGAATCTACTGTCAAACCGCTGCTGCTGTGGTACCTGGTTTCTTACGAATTAATTGCAAGTTCAGAACAGAGGACTTAGGGGTGTCTGGGGACCCGTGGCAGAGTTCACACAGCCTCTTTTTAAACAAAGGAGGCTCTGTCTTACCTTAGGCATATGCTCTTAACGAGGAAGTGGAGTTTGATCGCCGACCACATTAGGGACCCGTTGTTTAACAGAGCCAGGGTGATTGCATCAATGTTTTTCTAAATGGCATCTTGTGCATTTGCAATGAGGGAGGTTAGCTTTGTTCTATTTTGGCTTTTAAATATAGTTCTCATCACAGAGTATCCTGAGAGAGAAGAAAATTGTAACATTGTATTTCCAGGGAGAGGGGTGTGTGTGTGTGTGTGTGTGTGTGTGTGTGTGTGTGTGTGTCTGATGTGTTTGTGGTATTAATCACAATAAGTGGGAGGAAGGCGGAGGTGCTCCTAAGCAGGAGAACTGGAGGTAAACGACCCAGTTTCAGAGAGTAAGGGTTGTATTTGCATACTGTTTTTACCTTCTGGCCAGGAATTTCTATTTGAAATATTTGGAGGTTTGTGCTGTCTGCAGGGACAAGTCTGGCTGACAGCAGCATGCTCTGTAATCACAGCACATTGCAGAGGTCCTACCTCAGAACCTGGGTCTCAGAAATCTAGAATTTTTAAAATAATTCACATGATGTGTAAGAACCGTTGTTCTTGAGTAATAATGGCTCTTTGGTCAAGTTCCTATCTAAAATCAATTTAAAGTATCAAAGCCACAAAAGAAAGTCAATTATTATTGGGTTTTGGAGCATGATTTGAGACATAGAATTAGATGGTAATGCCTTTAAATACTATCAGCATGAATTGTGTCTGTCTAATCTATATCCATGCTTATACCGTGCTTAGTGTTAAAAAGCACTAAGGAAAAGGGGCTCTGAAAAATAGAACCAAGCAAACACAGTTGACTGTTGAGCAACTTGGGGGCTGGGGAACAGATGCCCAATGCAGTCGAAAATCCCAGAATAAACTGTTACTCCCCCTAGATTTAACTACTAATAGCCTTTTGATGACCAGAAGCCTTCCTTATAAAGAGTTGATTAACACATATTTTATGTATTATATATCGTATGTATTATATACTGTATTCTTACAATAAATTAAGCTAGAGAAAAGAAAATCATAAGGAAGATCAAATATAATCACTATTCATTAAGTAGAAGCAGATCATCATGAAGGTCTTCATCCTTATCTTTGTGTTGGGGAGGCTGAGGAGGAGGAGGAAGAGGAGGGGTTGGTCTTGCTGTCTCAGGGGTGGCAGAGGTGGAGCAGGTAGAAGGGGAGGCAGGAAAGGCAAGCGTTGAGGTAATGGTGCAACTTCTACAGCAAAATACCATCTTCATTTCTCCTTATAAAGGCAAAATGGTCATTTATATATTGAAGCAGGTATTTAGAATAAAACAAGAGAAAAAATGTTTTTGGAATTTTTTTAGATTGGTCTAATTATTCACAAAAATGAAGATATATGCATTAGCAAAGCAGAAAGTTAGCAGCAAAGCTGTTGATTATCTCCAGGCTGCTCCATGATTCCACACAGGGCTGGAGGTGTACCTCGGATTTTAGCCTGAATTACTCCCTTTTTTTTTGGCTCCACAGGCAGGAAAATGATTTGGCATGTGTTCCAATTCCATATTGGAAACCATACCTTTTAAATCTATTTGTATGTAGTCATTCCCTTGCTACTGTGAAAAACAACTTTAGAAGACATGGTGCTTTATTTTATGAGTTTTGCTGTGGTTTGTTGTAATAATAATAATAATGCTGGGTCAATACCTAACTAATAATAATAATGTTGGGTCAATACCTAAAGCCCTTTTCCTGACTACTTGAGTTCTGAACCAGTTGGGAAAAAGAACCAAGAGTCAGAGAGATGGAAGCCAAAGTATCACTTTTGCTACTGATAAACTGCACGATGTCACATTAGATGTGCAGCCAAAGGGGTTAGTAATTTTATACCCTAGAATTAAATGTACACACAGCAGTTTCTGACAGCTGGGCCCCTGCAGCTCTCCTCTGGGGTGGTGGGCTCCAGGCAGCCTGGCAGAGCACAAACCAGGTGGTCTGATGAGACAGCCCAGAAACTCTGAGACCCCTGTGCCCTGCCTTTCTCCCTCCTCTGAGTAAGAGCGAGGGAAGGACAGTGAGAGGTGAGCAGTGCTAATCCTAAATTCCTCCACATGGAATTATGATGCCTGGAAGAAAGGAGGTCCCTGAACAGCAGTAATAATCCTATTTCCATAGTGATTTCCCATTCCTATTTATTATCACAGTTTACAGAAGGAAAAGGGTACCAGCAGCTGAAAAAGACTGACTTCTGATGGGAAAACAGAAATGGCATGTTGTGGATATAAAACACATTTATCTCTTTTCATGGCCTAAATGTATCTCACTTCCATTTCACTAATTTTTTTCCTTAAGAAAATGGCAGTTTTGCATTTTTATCTTAGGTCCTGACTATATTTCCTTTGTTGCTATGATTCCTAAAAATCAATAAAACTGCTTTCAAATGTTATTTTCAAAGGTTGGTGTTGCAATTTTCAGTGATAATGTATTTGGAAACATTTACCATCTTCTTACCTAGATTTGGCAAGAGATAGATTGACTTTTTTCTAATGCTTAAGGAAGGCAGTGTGCCATATTCATGATATTCTTTCTTCTTACATTCAGAAGTTCTATTTTCCTTTTCTTATTCTTCCCATCTGAAACATAAAGAACTTAGAATATGGAAGGATTTTTTTTTCTATAACTGGGACTAGAAGGCTTGGTTGTCAAGAAGTCAGGTGGAACAAGGACTGGTCAGAGACTGGGGCTCAAGGTGGCCTGTGAGCATCCTTTGCCACCCTAGGAAAGGCTACAGCAGGAGAGAAACAACACAGCCATTATGAGAAAGAGAAGCAGAGCCAAGGAGTGGATAGAAAGAGGTCCCCAGTAACCCATCTGCACTTATAGATCTAGCAAGGAATTAAGTAAGCTGACTCCTCGACTTTGTAGTTTTGTAAGCCAATAAATGGCCTTTATTATTTTAGACGAATACAAGATATTTTCTGTCATTTGCAACCCAGAAAGTCCTAGGCAATGCAAGTTTTGTCTTCCCTGCGTATTATTGGGGTTCAGAACATAACATCTCAGAGTATGGCACCTTGGCATGTGGAATATTTTGAACTGAAAATTGGAAAGGCCTCAGATGCAAGGTCTTTCTGATCTTCTCCTGTCCTCCTGTCTTCTACCCCTCTTTCTTCTGTAAAGTGAGTCGTAGAAACCAGAATTCTTCTTTTAGGCAAGTCAATGAAACTAGAACTTCTTTCCCCCAAAGCAAGCCATAAAATCGAGAAAGGCTGCTCTCTCCCTTGAAAATTCTCATTTCAGAAGAATCCTGGCCCATACTTGGGCAGAAGTAATGCAACACAGACAGGCCAAAGAGGGCTCTGAACAGATAGGCCTTGCTGGATTCTCCCCTTTGTCTATGATCATTATATTATACCTTTTTGTCCAATCACATTTCTATGATTGTACATTCTTCATCAAACCTAAGCATAAAAAAAAGGTAGTTTTCCCTGGGTCTTTGGGTCTCCATTTTTGAAGGCTCCTGTGTCACGTAAAACTTTGATTAAATAAGTTTGTTATGCTTTTTTCTTGTTAACCTGTCTTTTGTTATAGGAGTGTTGTCTGTGACCCTTACAATTAGTGAGGAAAGGTATCATTCCTTTCCATTCCTATAATATCTAAGATTGGTCTAGAAAGTTTAACAAGACTTTAGTAAAGGTTCCAAGTTAATGAAAGAGAATTATAACACAGAGATACCACTTGGCTCTCTACCTGTAGGATCATTCCTACACCACAGACTCTGGCTGATTTTAAGTAAGGAAAACCCTTTGTGGTGCTTCTATGCCATGCTATAGGCTCTTTCCTGTCAATTACAAACTTTGCTCCCTGCCTAGTTCTTAGTGAGGTCCTCTTTCCCGCACCATCTGGGAACTCCTCCGAACATCTCCTGTTCAGGTTGGAGAGGACCCAGAGGAACTTCTCATCCTATGTGTCCCTTCAGAGTATCATCAAACTTCCATTTTCTCATTTCCTGTCCCAATATGCACTTCTTCTCAGTCTGACTGACAGAGGTGAATGTCTATTCCCTCAGAGGATATCCATCCTGATACGCATAAGAACTAAGGCTTGTGATCTCAATAACCACATCAGAATGGAAAAGTCCACATCACTAGGAGAGTTATCTATCTGGTAGCAGAGGTCATTCCTTCCTCACATTTCCTACCCAATTATGAAGGGAAGAGTTAGCTCCTTTCTTGTTGCAATATAGTCTTGGTTGAATGCTGACAAATTTCACCGAGGAATGTGTGAGATAAAGTGGAATAATAGGCAATATTGGTAGTAAAGGGACAGAAAGAGGTGTTGAAGAATCAGAAAATTGATCTTGTTCTATCATCTTGAGTCCACTTTTGAAGTCAGTGGCTTCTGGAAGATTCTTTTAGATTCTCTCAATATAAGGACATTAGAAAACATGGATGTTCAGTAGTTAGGAAAAAGTGGTACATATTTCTTAAGTTGGGAAAAAATACATTACTGATGGAACGGCAACACATTTCATCCAGGAATACTTCCTCTAGCATGAACTAAAGATCATGACTATGTACTAGTCTACCTTCTGAGCTTTCAATCTTAGTTTTACTGTGAGCAATTGTCCAAATCATAATAGCCACCTCCATAGGAGAAAGCAATAGTGTGCTTGTCCAGCATGTGACAAATCTCTTTTTGGAAATGCAGTCTCTAAATAAAACATGGGCTATAAAAATGCAACTTTGTCAGCAGAATATGTCAGTTCTTTGTACACACAACTATGCATTCAGATCATCTGAGAAATTTTTCTAACAGTTTCCTGAGCCTTATCTCAGACCTGCTGTTTGAATTTTTGGAATGGGGCTTGAAGATTTGAATATTTAAAAAGTGTCCTGAATGATTCAGATATTACATTTTGGGACCATTTTCTGTTAGCAGCTATCTTGGTAAGAAAGAATCTTCTCCCATGCATGGCCTGGGAGTAAAGCTTGGAGAGCAGAAGGCCTACTTTATCCTTTAATATCTTGTTCTATCACTACCTTTTCCTTATATGGTTGGTCTCTGAGATATTTGCCAAATCCTTCCCAAGGTACACTTAGGCTCTGCAGAAATAAGCTGCTATTCTTGTCTTAAGATTTTGTTTGTTTGTTTGTTTTTGAGATGGAGTCTTACTCTGTCACCCAGGCTGGAGTGCAGTGGCGCAGTCTCAGCTCATTGCAACCTCTGCCTCCCAGGTTCAAGCAATTCTCCTGCCTCAGCCTTCCAAGTAGCTGAGACTACAGATGCATGCCAACACGCCCAGCTAATTTCTGTAGTAGAGATGGGGTTTCATCATGTTGACCAGGCTGGTCTCAAGCTCCTGATCTCAGGTGGTAGATCTCAGATAGAGTTTCACTCTGTCTCCCAGGCTGGAGTACAGTGGCATGATCTTGGCTCACTGCAACCTCTGCCTCCCGGGTTCAAGCAATTCTCGTGTCTCAGCCTCCTGAGTAGCTGGGACTACAGGCGCCCGCCACCACATTTGGCTAATTTTTGTATTTTTAGTAGAGATGGGGTTTCACCATGTTGGTCAAGCTGGTCTCGAACTCCTGACCTCAAATGATCAGCCTGCCTGGGCCTCCCAAAGTGCAAGGATTATAGGCATGAGCCATGGCACCCGGCCTGGGAATGTTGTTTTTCACTACATAATTTCCTGGGGACTGGCTAGGTAACCAAATAATATTGCAGAAATACTGAGGGTAGGTTGGTGGTTGCTACTGTGGTTTTTTGCATGATAATTGTAGTGGCTTTGCAAAGTGTAAGGTGTTAGCCTGGCTATGATGAACCACATTTCCCAGAATTTATTTCTCTGTACATTTCCTATTAGGGCAGACCACATGAGAGCTTTAATGAGATTTGGAGACCAAAAGTGAATTAGCAGCCATTTTGTAGCTCACACACCTTAGGAGACTGCAATTACTCCTCCTTCCCCAGATCCTCCCTCAGGGATCAGCTTCTCTGATTCCTGGGCTAAGTGTCTCTGTTTGGCTCCATGACAAATGCTCCCCAGCACATGTAGGACACCCACACCATAAAGATCAGAGACAGTGAAAAATGACATGGACTCCAGTATGTTTTCACGTACTCCAGCATGTGCTTGTACTTCCATCTTGTTCTTGCTCACCCCCATTTTATATCCACCTTCCCTTCCTTACTGCCTGCCCTGTGGATTTCAGGCTCTAGCCTCAGATAAAAAGACAAATCTTACAGAGACTGCATAGCCAGCTCCTCCAATTATGTATGGTCAGATCACTATAAAAGTATAAATGCATATCTATATCTATAATTGTAGATGACATAGCTATGTATGTTTGTATCTCTCTACTATCAATCTCTATCATAGTGTTTCTGCTTCTCTGATTTAACCCTGACTGATATCATAACTACAGGAGTTCCAAAACTTCCCAGGTCAAGCTCTATGAAGCCAGACTTATCTTAACACACAGAAGCACACATGAAAGATACACACACACACATCAATTTTTTTGATAAGACCTTTAGTTGAGATAAAGAGCTTGAGAACTTACAAGTTTCATGCACTCCTTTACCGTATTGAATGGGAAATGGAAAAGCTGTACTTCATTGTGCTAATTTTCATATATCTAATTCAAATAAAAAATCATATGTGGAAAAGTGTCTATTAAACTTAACAGTTCTTTGACCCAATCAGACAACTTCTATGAATCTATCCTATAAGAAAAGGAAAACGGCATTTCTCCACACACATACCTTTTCAAGGTAGTAAAAAGGGACTGACTGCTTGAATCAATTGTGGTACATTCATGCTAGAGCTCATTAAGCAATTGCTATAAAGAATGATTGAAAAGAAATTTATATGTTATGTTCTTATCCTTGCAAAAAATAATAGGGGGAAATCCTGCGTTTTTGTATGTGTTTATAAATAGTATAGGAAAAGGTAGGTGAGGTATCACACTAGACCGAGAACATTGTTTAATGGAATGGAGTGGGTTTGGCAGGAAAGGGAGATATTAACATTTTTTAATACAACAACTAAGCGTAGTTTGAATTATTACAAAAAGCCTGCATTATTTTTGTAGTTTTCCCCATTCTTCCCAAAGTCTAATAAACTAACTTCAAATAACAATAATTTTGCTATGGTTTTGTTTTTTCAAAAGAGAAAAGAAAGAAAATACCATACGTGACTATCCCCCTCGCTCCTTGCACCTAGTGAGTTGTCTGGGTGTGCTGTGCCTGTTAGGAAGACTACCCTAGACCTCAAATTGGACCCCTGACAAGGACCCCTGAATAGGTCACCCACTACTTCTCTAGCCCTCAAGCTTGAATTTCCCCAATTCCCAGTTCAAAGCTGGTCTCTCAGTAACAACCAAACCAAAGTCCAGAAATGGGTTACAGTTCTAGGAACTCAGCCCATGTGTAAAAATATTATTCTAGGTCATTCCTCATTCCTCTTGTACATACACTGTTCAGACAGCCTCAAAACTATCTCATTTATTATTCAAGAGAATTATCTTTATCTCGTTTTAACAGTAACCTATTATCAATCAATCAACAGATTTTTTTGGAAGCCTAGTCAAATACCTATAGGAAAAACTAATACGATTAAGATACATATATAATATATTGCATGTATATATGTCTATATTTTTCTATATATATCTTTGCAAACAGATTTGCCTTAAAATTGGTCAGACTTTATCAACTTGAGTAACTATTTTGGAATTGTACAGTCTTATGTGGTTTTAGAGGGTTTGTTTCCCTGGACCAAAGAAAAAAGTACCAGAAGTCACAACTAAGGAGTTGTGAGGGAGGTTTCAGGCTCCCAGGGAATGTGACTTCCAAGATATAGAGAAGACATTCTTCTTTATAATCCCATAATACAAGTCACAGAATATTCTTTATTGCAACGCCAGAAGGGAAATATATAAATAAAACACTGGGTTTTTAGGGAATCTATTAAACATAAGATGATTATTACCTAAATACTTTCAAGAATTATATTGAGCCACCAACAGAAACCCACAAAACAAGGATAACAAGGAGTCTGAAAGAAGAGTCTAGGATTAGCAGGACAGCTTCATGATGTCAGTGGGAACCCAGGCTCCTTCTCTGTTTACTCAGCCATCCTTTCCTGTTCCCTTTCCTCATGATTACAAGATGGTTCCATTTCCACCATTTCATTCAATCCCCTCAGTGCTCCCAGTCCAACCCCCACTAGACATCAAGACTATGTTCCAGGCAGGAAATAGGGAGAAGAACAAGAGACAAACGTGCTAAGTCAGCTGCAGATAAAGAGCTCGAATCTCATTGACTGGTGTGTCACATGCTAATTCCTAGCAACAAAGGAGCTGGAAAAAGTAATTGTGCCACTTATAGCACCCCACCCCACCCCGGAGAAAGCAAAGTTCTAATGGTAAAAAATAAGGCGAAAGTGAACATTACCTTGGCAATTCCTACAGTAAGCAATCCAGGATTAAGCTTTTTTTGGTTTGTTTCTTAAAAGTCAGACTGCTCCCTTCCAGGAATTTACTCAAGAAAATAAACAAGCAAACAAAGATATAATTTCAGTCATTTTAACATTATTTCTTATGGTAAAATCTGGTTGGTTAGTAAAATGATCTGGCTCCCTACTCTTTCTCTGACCTCATCTCCCACCCACATTCCTCATTCTGCACCACCCCGCTGCTCCTCAACAGCGCTAAGCATGTTATCTTGTTCATTGTTCTCCCTCTGCCTGGGTAGAGGCAGAATCTACCCAGATATTCCCACAGCTTGCTTCCTCTCTTTACATCTCTGCTAAAATGTTTCTCTTTCCAGACGCTTACATCACCTTCCATAAAACAGTAGCTTACCTTATATTCCTTCATTTTCACTTTTATCACTCACTACCACTTAACATTATATTTATTTATCTTTTATATTCTGTCTCTCTCCTTCTGTCTTGCTACTTAAGAATTGAAGCCTACAAGTATGACTGGCACAAAATAGCTATGAAATATTTGTTTTATGAGTGAATGAAGCTCTCCCTGTTTATTGAGGTCTTTTATGCCTCTCAAGAATATTTTGTAGTTTTTATATATAGTTCTTGCAGTTTGTTAGGTCTGTTCCTAGTTTTTACTGCTAATTGCCAATGTTACATTTTTTTGCCTTTCACATTTTTTTAATTGGTATTTTGCTGGTCTGTATGAATGCTATTAATTTTAAAATATATTTAACAACTGGGCTGACCTTTTTAATTAGTTTTAATATATTTTAATTAGTTTAATACATTGACCTTTTAAATTAATTTTAACACAATGTATTAAACTAATTAAAAAGGTCAGCCCAGTTGTTAAATATATCCTTTAAGTTCTCTTGTATTTTTTTTTTTTTTTGAAAGATAAGTAAGTAGTCTGGAAAAATTGCAATTTTTATTTTAATCCTTAAACTTCTTTCTTTTCTGATCTTTTTTTATTGCTGTTATTTTATCTAGGGAGGCCTTCACTACAAGGTGAATAGGTCAGCAGTGGCTGGCATTGCTGCTAATTCCTGACTCTTCATTCTATAAATGAGAAAGAGGAAGCTCAGAAGTTTAGATGATGTAATGACACAGCCCAGCTGGCTGGTGGCGGACTCTGTATCAGACTCCGTGAAGTTTTGCTACTCCACACACTAATATAGTGCAGCACTTTATAATAAAAAGGATTTGGGACCTGGAACTAGCAGACTTGTGCATCACCATTTGCAATGACTTGGTGCAAATTTATTTAGCATTTGAAACTGTTTCTTCCCGTGTAAAATGAGAATATTGATATATACTACATAGAGCCTAACAAATGAGTTGATTTCATATAGAACATTCAAAGAGGGCCCAGCAAAGTAGTTACTGAATAAATGTTAATTTAACTAACCTTAAAACTACCTACATTTTATGATTTTTTTTATTTGTGGTTTTCTAGTCATATGTCGTATGAGACATATTTGAGGCCCTTTTATTGAGACTTTTAAATTTCTATCATGCCACTCAGATTTAAATATCTGGTTGAACTTGTACCAGATTATCACCTAAGCAGATACCATCAACTTTAATTGTAAAGATCTTTCTCTTGTTTCCCGTTTCTTACTCCATACTATCCCCTTTTCCACACACATAAAACCATGATTCATTCAATATTTTGATAATCTTATGAATTTCCGGATTGCAAATTATGCACAAGTTACTGGCATATAGAATCATATAGCCCTTTTGGGCTTTGAGTCCCTAATACACTAAGGTTATTCAAGGGATTTTTAAAATGGTACCTTCTAATTCTTTAGGCTCATAAAATTAAACAATGTTTGATAGAAGAATTTTCTAATGGTACACTGTATTACTGCAATGCTTTTGTTTTAGGCAGAACTAATGAGATTCTTTATCATCTTTCTTAATTTTACAGGAAGTACAGGTAAAGGAACTGACATTGGGATTATATTATAATTCACTCAGGATTTTAATTTACACTTTTCTTCAAATCAGGATAGATCAATCTATGAGCAAATTTTTCTTAAACATGACAGTAAAAATCTTCAGTTATTATTTGAAGACAAAATTCAAATAACATTGAGGTTACATCCAATATCCTTTTAAGATGGACACTGAAGGATTCTGAGAGCAGACACATTTTTGATGTAAGACTGTATTTATGACAATATAAGAAAACGTTTTACTTATTTATCTTCTGAAAATCCTATATTATGAAATTATAAGATTGCATTCAAAACCTTGCCATCAGGTCAATTTTCTCATGCTTTACGTTTTAGATTATTCATAATTTCTCCCTCCTTCTTTCTTTTCTCCGTTCCTTCATTTATGTTTAGGCTCGAATAGGTAGAATTGACATGTTACAGACATAACATGATATGAAAAATGAAAAGACTATTTGTAACAAAAGTGCCTACTGACTAGTAGTATTATTAGTCTGTTCTCACACTGCTATAAAGAAATACCTGAGTCTGGGTGAGAAAAGAGGTTTAATTGACTTACAGTTCCGCATGCTGTACAAGAAGCATAATACCGGCATCTGCTCAGCTTCCGAGAAGGCCTCAGAAAACTTCTAATCATGGCAGAAGGCAAGGGGGATGCTGGCATTTCACATGGCTGGAGTAGGAGATGAGAGAGAGTGGGGAGGTGCCACCCACTTTTAAAATAACCAGATCTCATGAGTATTCACTCCCTAACTATCACAAGAATAGCACTGAGGGGATGGTGCTAAACCATTTGTGAGAACTCCACCCCAACTATCCAATCACCTCCCACCAGGTCCCACCTCCAACACTGGGGATTACAATTCAACATGAGATTTGATAGGGACACAGATCCAAACTATATCACTCGTTATACTTAGTTGAATTCTGTCTGATGACCATAGAATTTGGGTATCTTAAGAAACAATCTTGTTGAAACCATCTTACAGATAAGAATACCAAGTACTGTTGGCATGGGTTCCAACATCCACCGATCCAACAGCTGTGGGTTCAAAATGTTTTTAAAAATGACAACATAACAATATTTTAAAAAATAACAATATATCAATAAAAAATACAAGTAAAAACACAGTAAAAGAACTATTACGTAGCAGTAATGTGGTATTACGTATTATGAGTAATCTACAGATGAACTAAAGTATATGGGTAGCTGTGCACAGGTTTTATACATATACCATGCCGTTTTACATACAGGATTTTAGTATCCATGGATTTTGGTATCCTCAGGGGTCCTGGAACCAATTCCCTGTAGATACCGATGGACAACTGTACACAATTTAGTGACCTAAATACCGCTTCACTCCTGGTTAGAAGCAGAATCAGAACTATAATCCAGTTCTCCTGAAATCGATCTAATTCTTTCTCCTTCTGCCACGATATCTCAGTTATGAAAACTAAAGGAAAAAGCTAATGAGGCCAAGGATATGGAACTAATCCCAGAATTGATACTTACTCTGTGATACTAGGCTAGTCGAGTGTCTTATAAACTATAAAGTTTATAACTTTGTACATGAACTACAGATTAAAAGGAGAACGAGACACTCAGCTATAAATGGATCAGTTCCATTATTCTTAAAATCTTAAAGACTGGTCATTGTTGTCACCTCTGTATAAGAAAAAAATGCAACATTCAACCATCCTCCCACCTAACAAGAATGTTAAAGAAGTGATTCTTTTAATTTGATAACTAATATTTATGGAGGATTCCACCATATGTCAACACAAGAAAGGTGACTAGGAGGAAGAAAATTCTATCAGTGAATTGGGGAAATGTAAAAAAGGCCCAGAAAACAAAACAAAACTATACTTAGTTTGATGCTGCTAGGGATTGTTCTGTTTATCTTGTAATAAACCAATTGTTCATTCATTTGGGGTCCCAAATCATGAAATGTTAAACCAGAATCTTGGCTCCTACTTACTGGTGCTTTCTCTTCCCAAAAAACCCTTTATATAAGGAAATATTTTAGATCAAACCTAAAAGCAATCTTCAACAAAGCACGTGACACTTGAATAATTTTAGGATTTGATTAGATTTAGGAAAATGTAAGGCCTCATGGTAACAGTGTCTGTTCTCTTAATGAACATGTATCAAATGTCAATTTTTTGGTTATAAAACAAATTAAATTGTCAGTTAGGGCATTTAGTGGTGACCCATTAAAAGGAAACTGACCAATAAAAGGTAAATGATGAAAGACCTGAAAAGAAGAATATCTGAAAGATTAAAAAAAAAAAAAAGTAAAGAGAAGAAAACAAAAACAGAATATAGGGGGTGTGAGCAAAAGACACTGAGTGATAAAAAGTTGTTGTTTTTAATTAACTAAACATAAGGAAAACAGGGCTGAGCATTGTGGTTCACGCCTGCAATCCCAGCACTTTGGGAAGCGGAAGCAGGAGGATGGCTTGAGCCCAGGAATTTGAGACTGGCCTGGGCAACGTAGTAGTATCCTGTCCCTGGACATTTTTCTTTTCTTTTCTTCTTTTCTTTCCTTTTCTTTTCCTTTTCTTTTCTCTTTCTTTCTTTCTTTCTTTCTTTCTTTCTTTCTTTCTTTCTTTCTTTCTTTCTTTCTTTCTTTTTTTTTTTTGTCTCGCCTTGTTGCTCAGGCTGGAGCGCAGTGGCGTGATGTCGTCTCACTCCAACCTCCACTTCCTGGGTTCAAGTGATTCTCCTGCCTTAGCCTCCCAAGTAGCTGGGAATATAGGCATCTGCCACCATACCTGGCTATTTTTTTTTTGTATTTTTAGTAGAGACTGGGTTTCACCAAGTTGGCCAGGCTGGTGTTGAACTCCAGACCTCATATTTTTTTCTTTTTTTAAATTAGCTGGGCATGGTAGTGTGCTCCTGTAGTCCCAGCTATGCAGGAGACTGAGGCAGGAGGGTCACTTGAGCATAGGAAGTTGAGGCTGCAGTGAGCAGTGATTGAAACACTGCACTCCAGCCTGGATGACAGAACGAAACACTGGAAACAGAAAGAAAGAAAGAGAGAAAGAGAGAGAGAGAAGAAAGAAAGAGAGAAACAGTGGGTTAAAAAGTGAGACTTAATTTCTTCTATGGTAATGACCAATTCAAGAGGTTTCTGGGTATGAGAAATTTTGCACCAGGAGGCTGGCCTAAGTGGAGGATTTTTGGGTGAAGCTGGGTGAAAATATGGGCTAGAAAGGCTATATGTGGGGATGCCTTGAGGAGGAAGGAGACAGTGGATCTCACAAGAAAGAAAAAGTAGCCAGATACCATAGCTAAGATGAAGAAATGTGTATTAAGTATATTTTTACATACCCATAAGGCTAGAATACACATTTTGAATGAGGTTGTAGGACTGCAAGGTAAGTATCTCCACCTCCAGAAAGGGAGACAGTTTCTAAGGTTCAGACTCCTCTTACCAGTGGCCTCTGCCAGTAGGGGAACCAGAGTTCCTTGGCATATGCAGTCTCTATAGGAGATGCCAGCACCTCCTTCAAACTCAGATAGGGAAACTTTTAACCATCCAACCTGGCTCTCTGTCTCCAGAGACATCCTGTTTTACACTCACATGCACCTAACCTTGTGAGCCAAGAAAGAATCTCTGAGCCCAGATACTACCGCTAACTGCCAATGCACATTGAAGGAAAACAGAGGAATGAGAAGGAACTCCCAGAGAAACAAGAGTAATTTTATTAATTAGTTGTGAATCATGGCTATAAAGAAAGGTAGGCCCAGGATGTTTGGGAAAGCAGAGGTGAAGAGCCAGGATGTTTGGGTTATTGGGAGGTGGGAACCTAACAGAGAGAATTTTTATGAGAAGATAAGGTTTTAACTGGCTCCAGAGAGTCAATTAGGAGAGCTCTATTCTTTCCTCCCTAGGAGCAGAGTTGGGGTGAGAAAGAAGCCACTTCAACTAGAAATTGAATAATATTTGCAAAACACTTTTGAAAAAATTCCAGTGATTCCAGAGGGCTGAGAAGAAAAGTTTCAATCCAATGCTAAGGGGCTTTCTAACAAGTCTGGGATGAATATTGAAGCCATTGATAGGTTTCACTAAGTAAAGTGATGAGATTTGAGTTTTACAACTAAGAACTGGATATGACGTAGAAGTGAGTCTAAGTATTAACTTGCTTCCTCTGCCTTCTAAAAGTCATTGCTCGGGGCCATTTCCCTCCTCAGTGGTTTGAACTAAAATAGTGTGGAGGAAAATTTGGAGTGGGTTCTAAAGCCAAGCTCAATCCTCTTTTTGTCTTGGGAAAGTTACTTAATTTTCTTTGCTACCATTTTCTTCCTGCAAATTAGGAATGGATGTAATACTATTTTATGGAATGCTGTGGCTATTAAATGAGATAATGAATGAAAATCATGTATCAGTGTCTGGTACCTAATGAGAGGCCAATAAATACTTTTATTAGGAAAAGATGATGCCAGACATCTGGAATTTCTCCTAGAACCCACATCTCCATAGCATCATGCAATTGCTATTCATGGTGCTCATAGTATTTCACTACAAGAAGGGGCAAAGGCATCACACGTAGACTGGACTCATCCTCCTTCCATACTCATCCATAATTGCAAATAGCCTTAGCCCTGGTTGTGCTGTGAGTGTGAGCCTATGTGGGAAACATGCACACATTCAAGGAACACACACAAGAAAACACTGGTCTACACTTGGGCTCCCTTCCTCTCTTTCCAAACACACTAAGACATGTGAGGAACAAAGGAACATCTATCATCAAATATCATTTACTCAGCATTTAGCTCCATACCTTTCTTACACATAGTGTTTGGTAAATGTTAGTTAAGGAATCAGTCAGCAAGGTATCATTAACATCTCCTATGTGGGAGTTCTAACAGATAAAATACATCATCATTGTTAAACAAACTTTGAGTATATTTGGAGAGAGAGAACACACACATACAAACTCCTGCTGAACAAGTCTGGAGAGTAAGAGAAAGACAAGTGAATTCATCAGGAAAGGCTTGAGGAGGCTGACGATTATTACGTGTCTGAAAAGTAATTTATAGAAGTCTTTCTCAAAGTGAGGCCTGTGGACCATCTGCGTCAGAATTACCTGGGTGTTTGTTTAAAAAACCCATGGCCAAGCCCCAGTTCTGCTGCACTGAGTTTCATCCTAGGGGATTTTGATGCTCATTCAAGTTGCAGAACCTCTCGTATATAACTTTCTGCTTCTTAGAGGAGAGATTCTTTTGATTCAAATCGTAATTATCTAATTTTACCTTTCACTCTCCTACCTCAGTTCCGATCCAGATGTTGAGACTGAGTGAAGGTAAAAGCTCCGTTTTCCATGCAAGCCTTTCTTCTCTCCATCCCCTGGGATTCATTAAAGTGAGCCCATTAGGATGGTAACAGGATCACTCCTTGACGTGACTTTTGCAAACCTTGCTTATCTTAAGAATCGCCTGGTGAGTTGGCTTAATATTCAACCCAGCCTACAGCCCGGTGGAATGGAGGCAGAATCCACAGAGGGGAGACTTGAATCTGCATTTTCAATAGTCACATCAAGGAAAATCTTATGATCAGTCAAGTTTTGAAAATAATTGCTTTTAAACATTGTGAGTTTACTAGTTGATGCCAACGAATATGAAAAAGCCATTGCAGGGTAGTAATTTAAATCCAACTTTGATCATTACTTTTCTATTTTGGTCATGGAAACATTATTTTGGAGGCTTGGTTGATGTTTGATTTTGTTTCTTCTTACACTCTAAGATGCAAACTATGATAGTAGTTGAACTGTTTTTGTTCAGAGCACATTTTTATAAATATTTGAAAAATGAAACATTAACCAACTCAGCTAAAAATTTAAAATAAATATAAAAATATAAGGAAGAAAAACACATTCAACATTATTTACATATTAGAAAAAACAGTTGGTCTCCTCTAGCATATACCAATAATTTAAAACCAGAGTCGATTTCTCCTATGTAACTTCGAGAAGTGTTTATGTATTTTACTATTACAGAGAGAAAATCTGTAAGTTCAGTCTGTTTTTTTCCTGGACCTAAGAGTTTAATAAAGTGAGACTATGAATAATTTGCATGTTGAAGGGTCTATAAAATGTGCTAGTAATTCTTAATTTTATTGCCTTATGTTTAGAAAGTACAATTCATATTTTTTCTATTCTTTGGGTTTTTATTGAGCTTTTAATTTTTTGGTTGCCAGAGTATTTGTGAGTATTCTCTGTGTACCTGAAAATAAGATATATATTCTCTACTACAGGTGTACAGAGTTTGATATAACTATAAGATACATCTTATAAATTACATTTATTAGTTCTTCTATATTCTTACTAAATTGGTGACTATTTGATTTGTCTCGAATTGAGAGTGATATGTTAACGTTTTCTATATTTTGTATGTTTCCACCTATTTCTTCTTGCATTTCCTATAGTTTCTGCTTTATGAAAATTGTTGATGTTTTTGAGTATATAAATACTAATATCAATTTTATATTTATTATAAATTATAGCTTCTGGTATTATAAAGTATCCTTTTAAAAAATTCTTTAAAGACATTTTGGGTTGAATCCTATCTTGTCAAATATAAAAATACACTTCTTTCTGTTTCTTTGTATTTGTCTGGGGTACATCTTTGTAGTATTTTAAGCTTTTCTGAATCTTTTGGGTTTAGTTTTGTTTTGCTTTGTTAGAAAACCTGAAAATGTTTTTCTTTTAACAGGTATGTTAAGCTCATTTATTTTATAGATACCACTATGTAAGCTGTTCTGTCTCACTCTTCCTACCTCTCTCTTTCTCTCAGTATATTTTTGATATTTAGAAAGACTTCTATTTTTATGGTAATATTTACATTTAATAAAACACCTCATATAATACTCTTTTTTTTCTCATCCTTTTGGTATTCTTTCTTTATATATATATACTTTATGTTCTAGGGTACATGTGCACAACGTGCAGATTTGTTGCATATGTACACATGTGCCATGTTGGTGTGCTGCACCCATTAACTCATCATTTACTTTAGGTATATCTCCTAATGCTACCCCTCCCCCCTTCCCCCACCCCACAACAGGCCCCGGTGTGTTATGTTCCCCTTCCTGTGTCCAAGTGTTCTCATTGTTCAGTTCCCACCTATGAGTGAGAACATGTGGTGTTTGGTTTCCTGTTCTTGCGATAGTTTGCTGAGAATGATGGTTTCCAGCTGCATCCATGTCCCTACAAAGGGCATGAACACATCCCTTTTTATGGCTGCATAGTATTCCATGGTGTATATGTGCCACATTTTCTTAATCCAGTCTATGATTGATGGACATTTGGGTTAGTTCCAAGTCTTCCTATTGTGAATAGTGTGGCATTAAACATACGTGTGCATGTGTCATTATAGGTGCACAATTTATAATCCTTTGGGTATATACCCAGTAATGGGATGGCTGGGTCAAATGGTATTTCTAGCTCTAGATCCTTGAGGAATCGCCACACTGTTTTCCACAATGGTCAAACTAGTTTACAGTCCCACCAACAGTGTAAAAGTGTTCCTATTTCTCCATGTCCTCTCCAGCACCTGTTGTTTCCTGACTTTTTAATGATCGCCATTCTAACTGGTGTGAGATGGTATCTCATTGTGGTTTTGATTTGCATTTCTCTGATGGCAAGTGATGATGGGCATTTTTTCATGTGTCTGTTGGCTGTATGAATGTCTTCTTTTGAGAAGTGTCTGTCCATTTCCTTTGCCCACTTTTTGATGGGGTTGTTTGTTTTTTTTCTTGTAAATTTGTTTGAGTTCTTTGTAGGTTCTGGATATTAACCCTTTGTCAGATGAGTAGATTGCAAAAATTTTCTCCCATTCTCTAGGTTGCCTGTTCACTTTAACAGTGGTTTCTTTTGCTGTGCAGAAGCTCTTTAGTCTAATTAGATCCCATTTGTCTATTTTGGCTTTTGTTGCCATTGCTTTTGGTGTTTTAGACATGAAGTCCTTGCCCATGCCTATGTCCTCAATGGTATTGCCTAGGTTTTCTTCTAGGGTTTTTATGGTTTTAGGTCTAACATTTAAGTCTCTGATCCATCTTGAATTAATTTTTGTATAAGGAGTAAGGAAGGGATCCAGGTTCAGCTCTCTACCTATGGCTAGCCAGTTTTCCCAGCACCATTTATTAAACAGGGAATCCTTTCCCCATTTCTTGTTTCTCTCAGGTTTGTCAAAGATCAGATAGCTGTAGATGTGTGGTATTATTTCTGATGGCTCTGTTCTGTTCCATTGGTCTATATCTCTGTTTTGGTACCAATACCATGGTGTTTTGGTTACTGTGGCCGTGTAGTATAGTTTGAAGTCAGGTAGCGTGATGCCTCCAGCTTTGTTCTTTTGGATTAGGATTGTCTTGGCAATGTGGGCTCTTTTTTGGTTCCATATGAACTTTAAAGTAGTTTTTCCCAATTCTGTGAAGAAACTCATTGGTAGCTTGATGGGGATGGCATTGAATCTATAAATTTCCTTGGGCAGTATGGCCATTTTACAATATTGATTCTTCCTATCCATGAGCATGGTATGTTCTTCCATTTGTTTGAGTCCTCTTTTATTTCACTGAGCAGTGGTTTGTAGTTCTCCTTAAAGAGGTCCTTCACATCCCTTGTAAGTTGGATTCCTAGGTATTTTCTTATATTTGAAACAATTGTGAATGGGAGTTGACTCAAGATTTGCCTCTCTGTTTGTTTGTTATTGGTGTATAAGAATGCTTGTGATTTTTGCACATTGATTTTGTATCCTGAGACTTTGCTGAAGTTGCTTATCAGCTTAAGGAGATTTTGGGTTGAGACGATGGGGTTTTCTAAGTAGACAATCATATCATCTGCAAAGAGGGACAATTTGACTTCTTCTTTTCCTAACTGAATACCCTTTATTTCTTTCTCTTGCCTGATTGCCCTGGCCAGAACTTCCAACACTACGTTGAATAGGAGTGGTGAGAGAGGGGATCCCTGTCTTGTGCCAGTTTTTAAGGGTAATGCTTCCAGTTTTTGCCCATTCAGTATGATATTGGCTGAGGGTTTGTCATAAATAACTCTTCTTATTTTGAGATACGTTCCATCAATACCGAATTTATTGAGAGTTTTTAGCATGAAGGGCTGTTGAATTTTGTCAAAGGTCTTTTCTGCATCTATTGAGATAATCATGTGGTTTTTGTCTTTGGTTCTATTTATATGCTGGATTATGTGTATTGATTTGCATATGTTGAACCAGCCTTGAATCCCAGGGATGAAGCCCACTTGATCATGGTGGATAAGTTTTTTGAGGTGCTGCTGGATTCGGTTTGCCAGTATTTTATTGAGGATTTTTGCATCGATGTTCATCAGGGATATTGGTCTAAAATTCTCTTTTTTGTTGTGTCTCTGCCAGGCTTTGGTATCAGGATGATGTTGGCCTCATAAAATGAGTTAGGTAGGATTCCCTCTTTTTCTATTGATTGGAATAGTTTCAGAAGGAATGGTACCAGCTCCTCCTTGTACCTCTGGTAGAATTCAGCTGTGAATCCACCTGGTCCTGGACTTTTTTTGGTTGGTAGGCTATTAATTATTGCCTCAATTTCAGAACCTGCTATTGGTCTATTCAGGGATTCAACTTCTTCCTGGGTTAGACTTGGGAGAGTGTATGTGTCCAGGAATTTATCCATTTCTTCTAGGTTTTCTAGTTTATTTGCATAAAGGTGTTTATAGTATTCTGTGATGGTAGTTTGTATTTCTGTGGGGTAGGTGGTGATAACCCCTTTATCATTTTTTATTGTGTCTATTTGATTCTTCTCTTTTTTTCTTGTTTATTAGTCTTGCTAGCGGTCTATCAATTTTGTTGATCTTTCCAGAAAACCAGCTCCTGGATTCATTGATTTATTAAAGGGTTTTTTGTGTCTCTGTCGCCAGTTCTGCTCTGATCTTAGTTATTTCTTGCCTTCTGCTAGCTTTTGAATGTGTTTGCTCTTGCTTCTCTAGTTCTTTTCATTGTGATGTTAGGGTGTCAATTTTAGATCTTTCCAGCTTTCTCTTGTGGGCATTTAGTGCTATAAATTTCCCTCTACACACTGCTTTAAATGTGTCCCAGAGATTCTGGTATGTTGCATCTTCATTCTCATTGGTTTCAAAGAACATCTTTATTTCTGCCTTCATTTCGTTAGGTACCCAGTAGTCATTCAGGAGCAGGTTGTTCAGTTTCCATGTAGTTGAGTGGTTTTGATTGAGTTTCTTAGTTCTGCGTTCTAGTTTGATTGCACTGTGTTCTGAGAGACAGTTTGTTATAATTTCTGTCCTTGTACATTTGCTGAGGAGTGCTTTACTTCCAACTATGTGGTCAATTTTGGAATAAGTGTGATGTGGTGCTGAGAAGAATGTATATTCTGTTGATTTGGGGTGGAGAGCTCTGTAGATGTCTATTAGGTCTGCTTGGTGCAGAGTTGAGTTCAATTCCTGGATATCCTTGTTAACTTTCTGTCTCGTTGATCTGTCTAATGTTGACAGTGGAGTGTTGAAGTCTCCCATTATTATTGTGTGGGTGTCTAAGTCTCTTTGTAAGTCTCTTAGGACTTTCTTTATGAATCTGGGTGCTCCTGTATTGGGTGCATATATATTTAGGATAGTTAGCTCTTCCTGTTGAATTGATCCCTTTACCATTATGTAATGGCCTTCTTTGTCTCTTTTGATCTTTGTTGGTTTAAAGTCTGTTTTATCAGAAACGAGGATTGCAACTCCAGCCTTTTTTTGTTTTCCATTCACTTGGTAGATCTTCCTCCATCCCTTTGTTTTGAGCTTATGTGTGTCTCTGCATGTGAAATGGGTCTCCTGAATACAGCAAACTGATGGGTCTTGACTCTTTATTCAGTTTGCCAGTCTGTGTCTTTTAATTGGGGCATTTAGCCCATTTACATTTAAGGTTAATATTGTTATGTGTGAACTTGATTCTGTCATTATGATGTTAGCTGGTTATTTTGCTCGTTAGTTCATGCAGTTTCTTCCTAGCATCGATGGTCTTTACATTTTGGCATGTTTTTGCAATGGCTGGTACTGGTTGTTCCTTTCCATGTTTAGTGCTTCCTTCAGGAGCTCTTGTAGGGCAGGAATGGTGGTGACAAAATCTCTCAGCATTTGCTTGTCTGTAAAGGATTTGATTTCTCCTTCACTTATGAAACTTAGTTTGGCTGGATATGAAATTCTGGGTTTAAAATTCTTTTCTTTAAGAATGTTGAATATTGGCCTCCACTCTTTCTGGCTTGTAGAGTTTCTGCCGAGAGATCTGCTGTTAGTCTGATGGGCTTCCCTTTGTGGGTAACCTGACCTTTCTCTCTGGCTGCCCTTAACATTTTTTCCTTCATTTCAACTTTGGTGAATCTGACAACTATGTGTCTTGGAGTTGCTCTTCTCAAGGATTATCTCTGTGACGTTCTCTGTATTTCCAGAATTTGAATGTTGGCCTGCCTTGCAAGGTTGGGGAAGTTCTCCTGGGTGATATCTTGCAGAGTGTTTTCCAACTTGGTTCCATTCTCCTCCATCACTTTCAGGTACACCAGACGTAGATTTGGTCTTTTCACATAATCCCATATTTCTTGGAGGCTTTGTTCATTTCCTTTTACTCTTTTTTCTCTAAACTTCTCGCTTCATTTCATTCATTTGATCTTCAATCACTGATACTCTTTCTTCCAGTTGATCAAGTCAGTTACTGAAGTGTGTGCATTTGTCGCGTAGTTCTCATGTCATGGTTTTCGTCTCTATCAGGTCGTTTATGGACTTCTTTGCATTGGTTATTCTAGTTATCCATTCATCAAATCTTTTTTAAAGGTTTTTAGTTTCTTTGCACTGGATTCATAATTCCTCCTTTAGCTCTGAGAAGTTCGATTGACTGAAGGCTTCTTCTCTCAACTTGTCAAAGTTATTCTCCATCCAGTTTTGTTCTGTTGCTGGTGAGGAGCTGCATTCCTTTGGAGGGACAGAGGTGCTCTGATTTTTTGAATTTTTGGCTTTTCTGCACTGCTTTTTCCCCATCTTTGTGATTTTATCTACCTTTGGTGTTGATGATGGTGATGTACAGATGGGGTTTTGGTGTGGATGTCCTTTCTGTTTGTTAGTTTTCCTTCTAATAGCCAGGACCCTCAGCTGCAGGTCTGTTGGAGTTTGCTTGAGGTCCACTCCAGACCCTGTTTGCCTGGGTATCAGCAGCGGAGGCTGCAGAGAGAGAATATTGCTGAACAGCAAGTGTTGCTGTCTGATTGTTCCTCCTGAAGCTTCATCTCAGAGGTGTACCCGGCCATGTGAGGTGTGGGGTGTCAGTCTGCCCCTAGTGGGGGATGCCTCCCCATTATGCTACTTGGGAGTCAGGGACCCACTTGAGCAGGCAGTCCGTCCGTTCTCAGATCTCAACCTCCATGCTTGGAGCATCACTACTCTCTTCAAAGCTATCAGACAGGGACATTTACATCTGCAGAAGTTTCTGCTGCCGTTTGTTTGGCTCTGCCCTGTCCCCAGAGGTGGAGTCTACAGAGGCAGGCAGGCCTCCTTGAGCTGCCATGGGTTCTACCCAGTTCGAGCTTC
The DNA here is from genome assembly GCF_037993035.2 of Macaca fascicularis. Classification (NCBI taxonomy): domain Eukaryota; kingdom Metazoa; phylum Chordata; class Mammalia; order Primates; family Cercopithecidae; genus Macaca; species Macaca fascicularis. The sequence continues at coordinate 86,639,818 of NC_088380.1, read as the reverse complement.
CTGGCCATTGTGTTTAACTACATAAACCTCAGCAATGGTGGGCACCCCTCCCCCAGCCTCACTGCCCCCTTGCAGTTAGATCTCAGACTGCTGTGCTAGTAATGAGGGAGGCTCCATGGGGGTGGGACCCTCCAAGCCAGGCGTGGGATATAATCTCCTGGTGTGCCGTTTGCTAAGACCCTTAGTAAAGTGCAGTATTAGGGTGGGAGTGACCCAATTTTCCAGGTGTTGTGTGTCACTGTTTCCCTTGACTAGGAAAAGGAATTCCCTTCCCCCTTGCACTTCCCGGGTGAGGCGATGCCTTGCCTTGCTTTGGCTCTTGGTTGGTGGGCTGCACCCACTGTCCTGCACCCACTGTCTGACACACCCCAGTGAGATGAACCCAGTACCTCAGTTGGAAATGCAGAAATCACCTGTCTTCTGTGTTGCTCACACTGGGAGCTGGAGGCTGGAGCTGTTCCTATTTGGCCATCTTGGTGCCCAATCCCTCATATAATACTCTTAATTCCTCTTTCATTAGGTGTTGTCTACTGGTTTCCTCTCATTAAAAAATATCTTCTAGGGAGCTTTTTTTCTTACCTTCTCCCTGATTCTTAATACGAATTCAATTCTATATAAATATTCTTTTATTCTGGACAACATTTATAAGGCTCTTAGCAAAATCCTTCTATTTTTATATATGCTTTTCCTTTTGTGTATTTTTATTGAAAGTACATTGTCAGAATATGTAATATAGTAACATATAGCCACTACATAATTAATTGCCTTCACTATATCTGTCACTTAGTCTTAGTTCTCAGGCAAATATATTCAGTGTTGACCACAGTTCTCATGCCAGTGCCTCTCCAATTTTAAGTTATTTGCAGACATTTCTCTAATATATTCCCCAGGAAGGGTTCACAGGGACAACATTCCCTGAATTATTTTATGTTCATATGGTTTGCTCCAGTATTTTTTATCTGAAGGTCAGTTTGGCTCTTCATTAAATCCTGGGCTTATAACTTTTTCTTGGAGTCACAGCTAAGAGGAATTTTTGTTTTGGGGGTTTTAGATGAGAGAGAGAGAGAAGTCAAAGAAGACATTAACATTTTTGGTTTGAGCAATTAGTTGAAAGTTGTTATTCCCTAAAATTAGAAAAATGCATTGGGTGACTGGTAGGGTAGCAGGTTTGGGTGAAGAAGATTTAGAATGGAGTTCGTGTGTTTGTGCTTGTGTGTGTCTATTTTCTTCTTTGGTGCATAGGAAGTCTCACTATGTTTCCCAGGCTGGTCTTAAACTCCTGCCTCAAGTGATCCTCCCACTTTGGCCTCCCAAAACATTGAGATGACTGGTGTGAGCCATCGCACCAGACCAAGAGTGGATTTTGACATGTTCGTTTGGCATGCCTTTAATTTAATTTATTTTTAACTGATACATAATAACTATCTGTATTTATGGAGTTCAGGGTGATATTTCAATACTTGTATACAATGTATAATTATCAAATACAAGTAATTAGCATATTCATTGCCTTAAGTATTTCTTATTTCTTTATGTTGAGAATATTCAAAATCCATTCTTCTAGCTATTTGATAATACACAGTAAATTATTGACATGTCTTTTAAATATTCAAACGGTGAATCTAGGTAACTAGTCAAATGTGTGAATCAGAAATACAATGAAGAGGCAGGAGTAAAGATGGACATTTGAGAGTGGTAGAAAGTATTTAAAGCATGAAACAGACTAAGATGCACTTATTAAGCCATATGTGTGGATAGACATGGGAAATAAAAGGAAACCCCAGCAAAGAAGATAGCAAAGGAGTGTCTGGTATGCTAGGAGCAACATGAGGAGAGTGGTGGTGTCCCAGAGGCCAAGTGAAGAAAGTGCTTCAAGAAAGAGATAATCGGCTGGGCATGGTGGCTCACACCTGTAATCCCAGCACTTTGGGGGGCCGAGGCGGGCGGATCACCTGAGGTCAGGATTTTGAGAGCAGTCTGGCTAACTTGATGAAACCCTGTCTGTATTAAAAATACAAAAAAAGTTAGTCAGGCACAGTGGTGAGTGCCTGTAATCCCAGCTACTTGGGAGGCTGAGGCACAAGAATTGCTTGAACCTGGGAGGCAGAGGTTATAGTGAGCCGAGATCGCACCACTGCACTCCAGCCTGGGCAACAGAGCGAGACTTTGTCTCAAAAAAAGAAAACCAATAAAGCAAGAAAGAGGTAATTGGTCACTATATTGAATTTATTTACATTTTTGTTCAAGTGTTATTGGACTTATAATTTTTTTCCTGTATTTTTTCCTTATCTCCTTAATTTTTTGTTTTAAAAACTATCAAAATAAGATATCTGGTAATGAAGGTAAAAGTTGAACTTTATCTAATTGATATTATTCCTACCCACAGCTTTAACAAATTTGTCCTAATTTTGACTTTTATTCCTTGAAATAAGCCTTTAAAAACAAAGGTAATTTCTTCTACACTTTAAAATCTATAAAAAAGCAGTTTTATTCTTTGTTCAGACTCAGCTAAAGCGAGCCACACTGGAAAGAGAAATGAGAGGTGAATCAAAGCTCTATAAGGATTCTCATTGTTGTACAGCAGGTATTGACTTTATCCCCTATTGAAACAGAAGCATGTGTTCATACCAGAGATTTTATGACCTGTGGTCACAGTGGGTGATTCAACACAAATCCTAGATTCCTATGATCCTCACAAGGCTGTACAAATTTACTTTCCAACTTTCTAATCTTTTCCAGTGACTTTCCCACATAATATAGGTGGGTTCTCAACAAAACAAAAACATTTTAGCCTTGGGCCTGAAATGAATTTAGCTGGAACCTCATTTAAAAAATGAAAGAACAGATAATTACTAGTTCATTTGACTCCTTTCCCCTCTTCCTCGCTATTGTGAAGATATGATTCTCTGCAAAGAATAAAAGATCAAGAAGCCTTTTTGGATCCTCCAGAATTTAGAATAAAATTCTCCATGTCTTTTACTTTTCTTTGGTGAGTTGGTTAGCTAATTAGCTTAAAGCTAGTTTGAGTGGATGCTGTATAACTCCCAGATAGAGATACTCATTCTCCTAGCTACCAAGAATGTTGCCCCTGCTGAAAGCTCATAGTGGAATTCCTCCCAAGAAATCACCCTTAGTTGAATAAAGCTGCCTCATTCAAGGTTATGTCTCTCCCAGGGACAGTCCACTTCCAATGTCTGATAGTATAGGTATATAAAGGCCAGCCTACTTGTTCCATTTAGGATGTCTCAGAAAGGCCACCCCAGCCTCAAATCTCTCCATGGCATTGTTTGAGAAGTCCAAAAATTGACATCGCTTTGCAGGTTAACCTCTCCCTCTGTGCAATTCTGCTGTGTGTGTGTGGGGGGGGGGGAGGCGGGTTTGGGGTGGGGTGGGGTGGGTGTGTGTCCCTCACATGTGCTATTCCTGATAACATTCTCCAATACACAACTACATATGAAACTCCATCTCAGAGTCTATTTCCCTGAGAGTTTGACCTAGGACAATTAGTACAATAGTGGCCCAGGGAGCCACTAAAATAGATTTTTAAACTGAATTCCCAAATAGCTGGTAGGTAATGCTTATAAGTGGAGTAGTAATAGGCCCCAGCCACTAGTGTTGAATTGTTAAAACTTTTACTGATGGTGAAATGGAGTGGGATCTGCGGTGAAAGGAAATACACCGGCAGGTGCAATATCTCAGGCATGTGAGAGGTTCGGGGAAGTGATAATGAAAAGCGTACTGCATTGGATGATTTCTGGTAAGGACTAGGAGTGCATTAAAGAAAATTAACTTAAAACTTATTGCCTAAATAAGAAAAAGTATAAAAAGCAGAGGGCCACATATAGAGATCCTTATCAACTCAGCCAGAGGCAGAAAATACTGAAGTTTAGAATCCCTAGAGAACATTGATTTTTCAGCACCACTGAGACTGCTATCACAAAATCTGGTTGGAAAAGAGTGAGACCCTGAGACTTAGGGTGAGGACATTTAGATAAATACACTCAAAAACCTTGAATTTACAGATTCTTTTGAATGTTTTGGATTGTGGAAGCCACCCTCTCCTTCTTGAAAAAGGTCAGCACTCTTCTTGCTTGAGTGATAAAATATGTCTGTCTTGCAAGAAACACCCCTATTAAGATCTATCTCCAACTCCACTCTTGGCCACCAGAACAATGAATAAGATTGAGTCACAACATTACCTGGACATTAAATTTCCAAGCCTTTATGGAAGAAATTCTCAAAGGAACTGCAGGACCTTGCCAATGTGGCCTCATAGGAGCCAGGAGTGTATGTGCAGACTGTATCCTAAAGGTTTTGGATTAAGATACATGTAATATAAAGTCGAATAGGAAAGAGTTTGTTAATATGAGAATATGTTCCTGTGATATAGCATTGATACTACATTGCTAGGTGTTACTAATACGCTGCTGGGTTGGCTCTTGGAAGCTTGGAAAAAACAACGGTCCATAACAAATAGAAGTGTGAGAGCCACTATAGATAATAGAGGAGAAGGGATCAAAACAGCTTACAAAAGCTGAATTGCTCGAGTGAATATAATGCATGAGGCAAAAACAAACAAACAAACAAACAAAAAACAACCAGCTGACTATGTTCATGGAAGTGTCTGGTGTACGCACCATTCACCAAAGCAATAAGAAATGCACTGGTAAGAAGTTCAATGGTGTCTTTCCTCTGTAGGTGAGGACTGATGTATAAAATGCTACTGTAAAACCAAGCTTCCTGATGGGAGTGGAAATGAAAGGATCCAGAACTAATGGACACCAGGTAGCAGCACTTGGTCATCAGAAGCAAGGTGAGCACATTTATCATGAGCAGCATGGTCAGAGAGGTAGCCAGGATTTGTGGATACACAGAGAGGCATAGATACATTTAATAGAGGACCACTTTGCTCAGGGAAAGATAGATGGGCAGTGAACAAGTATATTGCTTAATCCATATAATCAAAAGATATCAAGGAAGCTGACGGAATATGCCCTAATAAAAAAGTTAAAACCCCACTCAAATTTTGTTCAAGTCTGGTCTTCAACAGATAAGATGAGACCCACCCACACAGGAGAGGGCAATCTGCTTTACTCAGTCTACTGATATAAATGTTAATCTTATCCCAAACACCTTCACTGACATACCCAGAATTATGTTTAATGAGATATCTGGGCACCCTATGGCCCAGTCAAGTTGACACATAAAATCAACCATTAGAGATAGCAAATCAAAACCAATATTCTATCTTTATGGCGTAGTCTGGTGTTATCTAAAGAGATGCAGTGCCCATTGTTCCATAATATCTTCATTTTATTCTCTGGTGTGGATCCATGAAGATGACAAGGATCTTGAAAAATGACAGTGGACTCAATAATAAAGAAGTCTCAATTACTGCTGCTGTGTATTTTTAATAGAGCAGATTAACAGTCTTAGGTATGTGATATGTGATCATAGGTCTTGAGAACACATCTGCTTCCCTTCCTATCATGGGGCAGGACCAGAAAGGTGTTCACTTCCATTAAAGACAACAGTACACATTTATGATTTTTCTCTAGGGCTGTAGCTTTCCCATTCTTTGTCATAATATAGTCTGAAAGGATGTTGTGGATTCTCTGGACATTCTGCAAAAATTGAACTAATTTGCTATATTAATGACATCTTCCAAATTAGACCAGATAAGCAGGTTGTGAAAAATTTATTGATCATTATAAGACACATGTATTTGAGAGATAAACCATGCAAAGATTCGGGGGCCTGCCACATCAATGAGGTTTTTAGGATCCATTGTCTTACAGAATACCTGAATCTCCTCTTCAAAGTAAAGAATAAATTATTTCATCTTGCCTCTTCCACCATTAAAAAGCAATCACAACACCTATTAGCTAATTTATGGTCTGGAGGCAGCATATTTCACACATGGGAATATTGCTTCAATTCATTAACTGAATGACTTGGAAGGCTTCCAGGTTTGTATGGGACCCAGAGCAGGAAAATGTTCTACAGCAGGTCTCGGTTGTAGTGCAAGCTCTCCTCCAGAGGAAAAGAAGTCTCAGAGTCCTGGGAAAAAATCTCTGCCCTCAGCAAAGGAAAATTATCCACCATATCAACTGGTATGTTCCTGGGCCCTGGTAGAGATGGAGTTCTGATAATGGTGTATGAAGTGACTACATAGTCATGACCCCGTCCTGAGCCCATCTTGAGCTGAGTTCTCTCAGACCTACCATTTCATAAAGTCAGGTAAGTCCTGTGGTAAATGGTACATCTAGGATTGGGTACAAGCAAGGCCACAGCACAGAAGCAAGCTGCAAATCAGGTGTCTCAGATTCTCATGTCTTTCATCAATATTGTACCTATGGCTTTCCCTCTAGTCTCACCTGTGGCCACATGCGGAAGGAGTTCGGGAGAGGTGATTCCCTTATTTCCTGCTGACTGAGGAGGATAAATGGCAAAATTGGTTCACAGATGAGTTGGCTTCATATGGGATTGCAAGCCAGAATTGGATTCGGAAGCATTAGAACCCTACTCAGGAGTCTTTCTGAAAGACAGTAGTGAAGTCTCCTTCTCTGTCTGCAGTACTGGCCTTAGCAATTCCATACATTCTGATTGGTTTAAACACCATCTATATGCTGAGGACTCTCAAATTTATATGCAACCCAGATAGCTACTCTGAACTCCAGATTTGTCTCTGTAATTACTAAACCTCTTTTATGCATCCTGTAAAAAAAAAAAAAAAAAAAAAAAAAAAAAAAAAAACACTAATAGTTATCTCAAACAATATATCCAAATGAAGCTCTTATTTTTCCTTAAAAACATGATTGGCCAGGCACGGTGGCTCACTCTTGTAATCCCAGCACTTTAGGAGGCCAAGGCAGGTGGATCACGAGGTCAGGAGTTTGAGGCCAGCCTGGCCAACATGGTGAAACCCTGTCTGTACTAAAAATACAAAAATTAGCTGGGCGTGGTGGTATGCACCTGTAATCCCAGCTACTTGGGAGGCTGAGGCAGGAGAATTGCTTGAACCTGGGAGGCAGAATTTGCAGTGAGCCGACATTGCACCACTGCACTCCAGCCTGGGCGTCAGGGCAAAACTTTGTCTCAGGGGAAACAAAACAAAACAAAACAAAATAAAAAACAAAGAAAAAAAATGCTCTACCTCAATTCTTTCCATATTCATAAATGGCAGTTCTATTTTTCCAGTTGCTTTATCCAAAAATCTTGAAGTTATCCTTTATATTTTACTTTCTTTAATATCCATCTACAAATCTTAGTGGCTCTACATTCAAAGTATACCCAGAATGTGACCATTTCTCACCATCTTTACTGTTACCTTCCTGGTCCAAGCTGACATCATCTCTCACTTCAATTCATCTCTAGCAATTTTAGTGTCTAAGTCTCTGAAGGTTAGTAATCAAGCAGATTGAAAGCAATAAATCAAGATGATAAATAATTTTGTAGATGAAAATATTTTAAATCATGGCAACAGGAATGCAGAAAAAGTAGAGATGATGAATCACAAACATGCGGTACGTCTGATGTGATGGAGAGAGGGGTCTAAAGCTCAGTGAGCAAGGAGAGATCCTTTCTATGCAGAGCCTTTTAAACTTCTTGGTTATGTTCACAATCAGCACTGAAAACAGAAAACCTCCGGAATCTTAGTAGATTTCTAACTTCTCCAGGAAAGAAGGAATCAAAATATTTTACATTATAATAAAAGGTAATATATTCTATTTTTTTTTTCAAATAAAGCAGGACTCCTCTTTTTTATCATTGTCTGGCTATGGAGGAGGGATGTTACTTTATAAAAAGAATCTCTCAGCTTAGTTTTGAGACTATTTCTAGATTTATGCCTCCTTGCTTTTCCAGAAAATAAGGGTAACATCAATAGATTTATCAGACTAGTTAATTAATTCAGTAACATTGCATCTAGAGAGGTGAGGAAGCAATGTCATTTTCTACCACTGTAAAGAAAAAGTGATTGGGCAGTTATCAATCAAACCCTTAGAATTAGTGAGGCCAACCCTGCCCAGACCATAGGCCTTATATTCAATTTTTTAAAAAAGAGAAATGTATTTCACAGAATGTAGTTACCAACCAGAGACTAGTCTTTATTTCCTAGGAGACAAATCTGGCTTTCCATTTATGGCACATCCATCAAATCTGACAAAGCCAATTTATCCTTTCTTTTTGAAATGGTCTGCAACTAGTGTTTTTCTTTTCTTTTCTTTTTCTTTTTCTTTTTTCTTTTTTTTTTTTTTTTTTTGCCTGCTTTACAGCTCTATGATATCAGTTCTCTGGGGTCTTTCTTTGCTCCATTCTAAACTTGGAGGCTTTCTTACCAGCAAGAAGTGTTCTAAAAAACAAACGTCTCTACCTTGTCTCTTTCCAAAAAGTAGAAAAAACATTTCTGGGCTTGCATAAAAAGATAAATACTTGGACATTTACATGAGTCATGCCTTTTTAAACATTTACTAAGAACTTAAAGCTGAAGGTCATGGAATAAGACATTGGCTGTTTTAAACACGTACTGTTCCTTAAAAATGTTAGATTTTTCTAGATCCAGTTCTTTATAAAACTTAATCCTCAACACCAAACTTTCATAGGAGGGGAAAAAAAGAAAAGAATCAGGTTATAAGAGAAGGGTTTTGGGAACCAGACACTCACACTGGTTTTCTATCATCTAACATAAGGCAAGAAACTTAAAATTACCAGTGATAGAGCAATTTATCTTTCATGGCAGTGAAAATGAATTATAAATGTTAAATGTAGTATTCTTTTATCACAGAGACATATTATCCACCTCTGAGCTCATCTGAGAGAGCAGTGTTTCAACTTTGTTCTATTTATATTACATACCTAATTTTGAAAGAAACCAGAATTGGGCTTGGTCACATTTTCTCACGGTAACTTAGATATATAAAGGATAAATTTTGCATCTGGGATATTTATTTTGATAGCAAGAAATAAGGCATAAAATGTGTTTAATGAATTAGTTCCCAATCACCCTTTTTGTTGGCAGATGATAGCTATTTCTAAAAGAGTGGTTGCTTGGCTGTACTTTGGAATCAGATGAAGATCTTTTTGGCAACCCTGATGACTTGGCTTTACTCCTAGAGATGGTTGTAGGGTTGGGCTAATAAACTACAGGCAAATATCAAGGTTGAGAACCTCTGCTCCAGAATGTATGGTGACAACCTCCTTTATCATGTTACAGCTACCCAACTGGGTAGTCATAAGGTGGTTGATGATTCCAGCCACCACATTTGGCTCAATTGCCTTCCGTTGAAAAGGTAGACTAGTAGACTACCTTCAGCTGAAAAAGCAAACAGTAGATATTTTGAAATAGTCCATGTGTTATGCCATGGTCTTCAACTTTAAATTCTCAGACACCTAGCCTGAATTCCCGTTAGAAACAGATACAGATACCACTGGACTGTGCAGTAGGGCTGTATTGAAGGTATAAGCAAACACCTTTAGGACATAGAATCATAAGTGACATAAGAAAACAGATGGGTGTATGTATGTGTATCTGTGTGAGGGTGTCTATACGTGAATATCCCAAGTGATTAATAAATTCCAGAAAATGCCTGTAATAAGGTCTATTTATTTGTCTTCTTTCTTAGGAAATCTGGACATCTTACTTCTAAGACCTATAATTGTCCTAAAAACTGAAAGTCTCACTACCAGCAGGATGTGTACTTTCTCAGGTTCCACAGACAGTTGTTGGGGTGTGCTAACAAGTTCATCTTAGGAAGAACTATTAGGTTTGATACCAGAAGTGTCGCATAGAAATAGTTGGTTACTTTTCTGATTATTGGTAAATATTAGCCAGCTGGTGAATTGTGACATGACATGCATGTAAAATAGTGCACAACAGATGCTTGGTCAAACTTTGAGAAAAGAAGAGTATTGGGAGAACATCCAAGCTTATTTACTATCAGTACCAAAAGCCATCGTGATTGTTGTACATTGGTTTTCTGCTCTATTTTCCACTTTTTCTAAAAGTTAATTCAGTTGAAGTAAAGTGGAGTGGTATCTGTCTTGTGTAACTCAAAGAGTGTTCCCCACTGAAAACCTGAGTGTGTCCTCAGGTATGGGGTTGCATACCTGGGGATAGCTTTCTCTCTGTGGCACTCAGAAAAGGTAGGTAAATCAGCCTACTGGTCCATAATCTTGCACATCCCAGAGATCTCTCTACTAGGGAAGTGTCTCGCAGGTGTCACAGGGGCCATTCTAACCGCTTCTCCACCCTGTACCAGTTGCCTTGGGTACCTGCTTGACCCCTTGTTTAAATCTGTATCCTGACTTTCTTTCGGGAGGCAAAGGAAAACATGAAAACATTCACTTCCAGAGTAAGTTGAATGGGAAGATGAGAGATATCCTGTTTGGAGATACTTCTACCCTTCTGCCTCCTAACAAATCCTCCTTTTTCCTTTCAATCCCTTACCAAATGTGTAAGGGTGTGTGTGTGTGTGTGTGTGTGTGTGTGTGTGTGTGTGTGTGTGTGTTTGATAAGTGATGAGCTGGGAATTCAGGTTCACCACTAACATTAGAGTCGCATGAACTTGGCTCTGTAAATTTCTAGTAGTTCAGAGGTCACTTTCTAAGCTGCTCAGGAATGCTGCTAGTCTACTTTTTTTAGCTGAAGGTAATTGAGCCAAATGTGCTGGCTGGAATCATCAAACCCCTTATAACTTCCCAGTTGAGTAGCTGGAACATGAGAGAGGTTGTCACCACACATTTTAAAGCAGAGATTCTCAACCCCAGTGGCATATGCACTCTTAAAACCCTGCTCCACTTTCCTTTTTTGTCTTTATTTTAATCACTGGTTCCTCAAATGTCTGAGCACATAAAGTATAAAAACCTCAAAATGGCACAATATCTACGTGGAATAAAGATATAGTTTTGAAATATTTTAAAGCCACAGAACTCCTTTCTTCAAGTAGACTCTTATGGGATAGATAACTATATAAAGAAAATTGACAGAGAACATCTCTGGTTAAAGGAAGAGGAGGGTTCAAGCCCCATCATAGATCCCACCCCAGTTCCCTGGCTGTTTTGCATCTCCCTCCCAGCCTCCCACCTGAGGCTCATCATGGAACCCCTAGACACAGGGGAAAGAATATTTTTCATGGGACATGTGCAATAACTTCTTTCTGATGGAACTTACTTGGAGTGGTTGTGTCAGGCGCTAACCCAGGTCACCAAAAGCTGCCCAATGGGCTGTTCTGTCACAAACCATGCCAAACTGTGGCACGGCCCTGAAACTTTCTGAACATTCCTCATCTTCAACATGGATGTCTGTGTGCCTTATGAATATATTTTAAGGGTTAGAAACAAAAGTGGTAAAATTAACTTGTGAACTTTAAGCACTAGTTAGATATAAGGACTTCTGAAACTTTGCAGCACTTTTCCTTGATTTAATTGGGGTAGAGTAGAAATAATTTTAGATTCCAATCTTGGTTCTTCAATTTACCAAATACGTGACTTTAACTAAGTCGTTTCATTTTTTTAGATCCTCAGTTCCTTCATTTTCAAAAATGAAGGGAGTAATACCAACATAGGCCTATGAAAGTTCAAGGACAGCAAGAAGTCCCTAGCTAGACAATACCTGGCACATTGAAGGCACTAGATAAATTTTCATCAAATCCAAATGCCTTTCTTTTGAAAAGAGCTACACCATTTCTCCTTGGTACAGATTTTACATCACAGCAATGCACTGTAGCAAATACATTACCAATTGTCTCACCTGAAAAATGGTGCTATATAAATGCAAATTTACTTACTCACCACAATCACACATACTCATCAGTATATGCCTCCTCACATCTTTCTTTCTTAAAACCTATTACATCTGCTTTGCTCTGTGCAGCAACTGCCCTTAAAATTTAATGAGTGAAATAATTCATTTCTGAACTTTTTCTTTTTTTGATAGATAAAGCTCAGTTGATCAAAGATGATGATAAAAGTTCACAGTGAAGTGAAAACTAGAAATTATCAAATTTGGTTCTTCTTTAAAACTAAAAATTTGCTATTTTTTCTTAAAAATTAGCAATTATTTTTGAAAATATGTATTTATATTATAAGCTTCCTATATATGTGACATTTCTGTATGTTCTATGCTTTATTGACAATAGGCCATCATGGCAATCTGACCAAAAGCATGCAAAAACCAAAAAAAAAGACCACCCTGCTATCTAGTGCTTCTTTTATTTGTTCAATGACTATTTTTGAAATCTTGAAATATGTGAATACATATTTTGCCAAATCTTTATATGTTTTGTCACTTCCAGTAAGAAATTAGATCTCACATCTGTTTCTATTTTGAGACTACATCACTTCCTTTTTTTTTTTTTAACATACATGTGAAAAACAGAAAATGAAGGAACCCGAAGTCTGTGCAGAGAATCTGAGTCTGTGTGATGAGAGTGGGGGTGGAAGTGGAGTGGATTCACTGTAAGTAGATCCTTAATCTGGCAGAGCTTTAGCTAATCCGAGTCACCTCTCACTGCCCCATTCTGGGCAGTTGAATTATAAGAACTCTGAGCCTTTTTCATCTGAGAAACTCATTGACTCTTCCAAACCAGAAGAAACTTACTTAACAAGCTGCTATCATATACCTCTAAAATAGGGTAGTCTTAATATTCTAATTTGATTAAAACCAGTGACCATTCATTGAAGGCTTACCTTATTAGTTCCACTTTGGAGAAAAGAGAATTCCTATTCCAACCTACTTTGTTAGATAGGCTGGAATGATGAGACAAAACATGAATTTCAGTGTAATTCATAGTTTCTGGGGAACAACTCCAGTGGTCATAAGAAACCTAAAGTTGGGAAGCAGCACACTAAATGCCACAGTACATCAGCAACAACAAAAATTGCTGTATGAATCTATAAAGGTGAAGCTGATTGAGAATGCTAATTACATGTAGGAAAATAAACACATTTCCTTGGCAGAGACTTTGCTATAGACACATCACTGTCATTGCCATGATGTTCAATAGAATCGTCAGTCTACATAAGAAAACAGATCCTTTCTTTATCCCTTATTTGAGAAGGTGGGGAAGCAAGTAGGTATCAGAATTATCTTTGGCCTTAAAAAAAAATCTTCCTGAAGCCTGCCTCCTCTGCAGGTTAGTGGGAGATGTAGGAGTGAAGTGTGCTTTGGGTAAAAACTCCCCAGGTGATACTAATGGTCATCTTCCTCCCACCCAACCCACCTCACTGAGGGTGTTTCACTGAATGCTGCAGCCATGGGTATTTATACTGCCCTGTAAATCTTCTCCTCTTTGGTTCCAGAACTTAGAATATTCTTCTATTTTCAATATCTGTCTTTTGGGGGGAAAAGTGAAATACGATAATTCAACATGGTTTGTTTTAAACTAAATTTCTTTTTCAAAGACAAAATGAGACTACTACAAACTGATTGTTTTAATTATTGGCTTACTTATGCCTCACAGCATTAGAGGATTGCTTTATCAATTCCAAATGCTCGGTCAGAATAGATACTCTCACACCTGAATTTGGTCATGTGTCCATTTGATCCAACCCTGCAACTGTGGCCGGAGTGAGGGAGTTTCAACCCTGTGGGCCTCCCCATTCAGAGAAAGTGAGAAGAGTTGTGGGTTGAGGAGACACCCTTAAAACCGTCAACTACTTGTTAGGTTGCTTGCACAGATTCTACAGAGATCTGTAGGGCAGCCTATTATTTATTTATACTCTCCCTTCTTCCAAAACGGTGTAGAAAATGATCACATGAGCAAAAAGGAGCAATTAGACTTGACACTTTTTAAATTAGATTTTTTATGAAATAATAACGCAATGTATAGAGAAAGGAAATTACTCTTTCCAGCTACTAGATAATAAGTTTGTTAATGCAATTACGTGCTTAATTTACATCTGAGCTCCCCAGTACCCAAGATAGCAGGAAACCAAATGGATTATAGAGAGTTCTATTATCTAGAAAAGAAAGAATCAATAAGAGAAAAAGACTTTTTTTCCCCAGGCACTGAACTCAAAAAGGAATCCATAAATTAGGTAATTATTAAAGAGATAACATATGAATTAATATAAAATTACTTCTATTATAGTTTTGTTAATTATTCTTCAAATGGCTGTTTCCATTTCATCTTTCTGTGAAAGCTGAAGGAGTAACATTAAACTTTAACTCCATAAACTTATGTGGGTAAAAGATAAATGTGGTTCTGTCTGACAAGACCACTGGGAACCCCTAATTTCTATATCACAGCTTGCAGTTGGGTTCTTACCAGGCCTGAGCTAGTCGAAGTATAGGCTGAGAGGTACAGAGTATATAGTAATTTTCTAAACAAACAGAAATGTAATATTACATTTTCCTATTTTAAAGTCATACTTGTATTATAGAAGAAGCATGCAATCTTTGTAGATAATTAGCAAAAAAAAAAAAGATGGCCGAATAGGAACAGCTCCAGTTTCCAGCTCCCAGGGCGAGAGACACAGAAGACGGGTGATTTCTGCATTTTCAACTGAGGTACCGGGTTGATCTCATTACAGAGTGCCGGACAATCGGTGCTGGTCAGCTGCTGCAGCCTGACCAGCGAGAGCTGAAGCAGGGCGAGGCATCACCTCACCTGGGAAGTGCAAGGGGGAAGGGAATCCCTTTTCCTAGCCAGGGGAGCTGAGACACACAACACCTGGAAAATCAGGTAACACTCATGCCAACACTGCGCTTTACCAAGGGTCTTAGCAAATGGCACACCAGGAGATTATATCCCACACCTGGTCGGGAGGGTCCCACGCCCACGGAGCCTCCCTCATTGCTAGCACAGCAGTCTGAGATCTAACTGCAAGGCAGCAGTGAGGCTGGGGGAGGGGCGCCCGCCATTGCTGAGGCTTAAGTAGGTAAACAAAGCCACTGGGAAGCTCGAACTGGGTGGAGCCCACAGCAGCTCAAGGAGGCCTGCTGTCTCTGTAGACTCCACCTCTGGGGACAGGGCACAGCTAAACAACAACAACAAAAAGCAGCAGAAACTTCTGCAGACGCAAACGCCCTGTCTGACAGCTTTGAAGAGAGCAGTGGATCTCCCAATATGGAGGTTGAGATCTGAGAAGGGACAGACTGCCTGTTCAAGTGGGTCCCTGACCCCTGAGTAGCCTAACTGGGAGACATCCCCCACTAGGGACAAACCAACACCCCACACCTCACACGGCGGGGTACACCCCTGAGACGAAGCTTCCAAAGCAAGAATCAGACAGGTACACTCACCATTCAGCAATATTCTATCTTCTGAAGCCTCTGCTGCTGATACCCAGGCAAACAGGGTCTGGAGTGGACCTCAAGCAATCTCCAACAGACCTACAGCTGAGGGTCCTGACTGTTAGAAGGAAAACTAACAAACAGGAAGGACACCCACACCAAAACCCCATCAGCACATCACCATCATCAAAGACCATAGGCAGATAAAATCACAAAGATGGGGAAAAAGCTATAAATTCAAAAAATAAGAGCGCATCTCCCCCTCCAAAGGAACGCAGCTCATCACCAGCAATGGATCAAAGCTGGATGGAGAATGACTTTGACGAGTTGAGAGAAGAAGCCTTCAGTCCATCAGACTTCTCAAAGCTAAAGGAGGAATTACATACCCAGCACAAAGAAACTAAAAATCTTGAAAAGAGAATGAAAGAATGGATAACTAGAATAATCAATACAGAGAAGGTCATAAACAAACTGACAGAGATAAAAACCACGACACGAGAAATACGTGACAAATGCACAAGCTTCAGTAACTGACTCGATCAACTGGAAGAAAGAGTATCAGCGATTGAGGATCAAATGAATGAAATGAAGTGAGAAGAGAAGTCTAAAGAAAAAAGAGGAAAAACAAATGAACAAAGCCTTCAAGAAGTATGGGATTATGTGAAAAGACCAAATCTACATCTGATTGGGGGGCCTGAGAGTGAGGGGAAAAATGGAACCAAGTTGGAAAACACTCTTCAGGATATCATCCAGGAGAACTTCCCCAACCTAGTAAGGCAGGCCAACATTCAAATTCAGGAAATACAGAGAATGTCACAAAGATATTCTTCGAGAAGAGCAACTCCAAGACACATAATTGTCAGATTCACCAAAGTTGAAATGAAGGAAAAACTGTTAAGGGCAGCCAGAGAGAAAGGTCGGGTTACCCACAAAAGGAAGCCCATCACTCTAACAGCAGATCTCTCAGCAGAAATTCTCCAAGCCAGAAGAGAGTGGGGGCCAATATTCAACATTCTTAAAGAAAAGAATTTTAAACCCAGAAATTCATATCCAGCCAAACTAAGTTTCATAAGTGATGGAGAAATAAAATCCTTTACAGATAAGCAAATGTTTAGAGATTTTGTCACCACCAGGCCTGCCTTACAAGAGCTCCTGAAGGAAGCACTAAACATGGAAAGGAACAACCAGTACCAGCCACTGCAAAAACATGCCAAAATGTAAAGACCACTGATACCAGGAAGAAACTGCATCAACTAATGAGCAAAATAACCAGTTAATATCATAATGACAGGATCAAGTTCACACATAACAATATTAACCTTAAATGTAGATTGACTAAATGGTCCAATAAAAAGACACAGACTGGCAAACTGGATAAAGAGTCAAGACCCAAAAGTTTGCTGTATTCAGGAGACCCATCTCACATGCAGAGATACACATAGGCTCAAAATAAAGGGATGGAGGAAGATCTACCAAGCAAATGGAAAACAAAAAAAAAGCAGGGGTTGCAATATTAGTCTCTGATAAAACAGACTTTAAACCATCAAAGATCAAAAGAGACAAAGAAGGCCATTACATAATGGTAAAGGGATCAATGCAACAGGAAGAGCTAACTATCCTAAATATATATGCACCCAATACAGGAGCACCCAGATTCATAAAGCAAGACCTTAGAGACCTACAAAGAGACTTAGACTCCCACACAATAATAATGGGAGACTTTAACACTCACTGTCAATATTAGATCAACGAGACAGAAAGTTAACAAGGACATCCAGGACTTCAACTCAGCTCTGCACCAAGCAGATCTAATAGACATCTACAGAACTCTCCAGCCCAAATCAACAGAATATACATACTTCTTGGCACCACATCACACTTACTCCAAAATTGACCACATAGTTGGAAGTAAAGCACTCCTCAGCAAACGTACAAGAACAGAAATTATAACAAACTGTCTCTCAGAACACCGTGCAATCAAACTAGAATGCAGAACTAAGAAACTCAATCAAAACCACTCAACTACATGGAAACTGAACAACCTGCTCCTGAATGACTACTGGGTACATAATGAAATGAAGGCAGAAATAAAGATGTTCTTTGAAACCAATGAGAACGAAGATGCAACATACCAGAATCACTGGGACACATTTAAAGCAGTGTGTAGAGGGAAATTTATAGCAATAAATACCCACAAGAGAAAGCAGGAAAGATCTAAAATTGGCACCCTAACATCACACTGAAAAGAACTAGAGAAGTAAGAGCAAACACATTCAAAAGCTAGTAGAAGGCAAGAAATAACTCAGACCAGAGCAGAACTGAAGGAGATAGAGACACAAAAAACCCTTTAATAAATCAATGAATCCAGGAGCTGGTTTTTTGAAAAGATCAACAAAATTGTTAGACTGCTAGCAAGACTAATAAAGAAGAAAAGAGAGAAGAATCAAATAGATGCAATAAAAAATGATAAAGGGGTTATCACCACCTACCCCAGAGAAATACAAACTACCATCAGAGAATACTATAAACACCTCTATGCAAATAAACTACAAAACCTAGAAGAAATGGATAAATTCCTGGACACATACACTCTCCCAAGTCTAAACCAGGAAGAAGTTGAATCCCTGAATAGACCAATAGCAGGTTCTGAAATTGAGGCAATAATTAATAGCCTACCAATCAAAAAAAGTCCAGGACCAGATGGATTCACAGCCGAATTCTACCAGAGGTACAAGGAGGAGCTGGTACCATTCCTTCTGAAACTATTCCAATCAATAGAAAAAGAGGGAATCCTACCTAACTCATTTTATGAGGCCAACATCATCCTGATACCAAAGCCTGGCAGAGACACAACAAAAAAAAGAGAATTTTAGACCAAAATCCCTGATGAACATCGATGCAAAAATCCTCAGTAAAATACTGGCAAACCGAATCCAGCAGCACCTCAAAAAGCTTATCCACCATGATCAAGTGGGCTTCATCCCTGGGATGCAGGGCTGGTTCAACATACGCAAATCAATACATGTAATCCAGCATGTAAACAGAATCAAAGACAAAAACCACATGATTATCTCAATAGATGCAGAAAAGACCTTTGACAAAATTCAACAGCCCTTCATGCTAAAAACGCTCAATAAATTCGGTATTGATGGAACGTATCTCAAAATAATAAGAGCTATTTATGACAAACCCACAGCCAATATCATACTGAATGGGCAAAAACTGGAAAAATTCCCTTTGAAAACTGGCACAAGCCAGGGATCCCCTCTCTCACCACTCCTATTCAACATAGTGTTGGAAGTTCTGGCTAGGGCAATCAGGCAAGAGAAAGAAATCAAGTGTATTCAGTTAGGAAAAGAAGAAGTCAAATTGTCCCTCTTTGCAGATGACATGATTGTATATTTAGAAAACCCCATCATCTCAGCCCAAAATCTCCTTAAGCTGATAAGCAACTTCAGCAAAGTCTCAGAATACAAAATTAATGTGCAAAAATCACAAACATTCTTGTACACCAGTAACAGACAGAGAGCCAAATCATGAATGAACTTCCATTTACAATTGCTTCAAAGAGAATAAAATACCTAGGAATCCAACTTACAAGGGATGTAAAGGACCTCTTCAAGGAGAACTACAAACCACTGCTCAGTGAAATAAAAAAGGACACAAACAAATGGAAGAACATACCATGCTCATGGATAGGAAGAATCAATATCGTGAAAATGGCCATACTGCCCAAGGTAATTTATAGATTCAATGCCATCCCCGTCAAGCTACCAATGAGTTTCTTCACAGAATTGGAAAAAACTGCCTTAAAATTCATATGGAACCAAAAAAGAGCCCACATCTCCAAGACAATCCTAAGTCAAAAGAACAAAGCTGGAGGCATCACACTACCTGACTTCAAACTATACTACAAGGCTACAGTAACCAAAACAGCATGGTACTGGTACCAAAACAGAGATATAGACCAATGGAAGAGAATAGAGTCCTCAGAAATAATACCACACATCTACAGCCATCTAATCTTTGACAAACCAAACAAAAACAAGAAATGGGGAAAGGATTCCCTATTTAGTAAATGGTGCTGGGAAAATTGGCTAGACATCAGTAGAAAGTTGAAACTTGATCCTTTCCTTACTCCTTATACGAAAATTAATTCAAGATGGATTAGAGACTGAAATGTTAGACCTAATACCATAAAAACTCTAGAAGAAAACCTACGTAATACCATTGAGGACATAGGCATGGGCAAGGACTTCATGTCTAATACACCAAAAGCAATGGCAACAAAAGCCAAAATTGACAAATGGGATCTCATTAAACTAAATAGCTTCTGCACAGCAAAAGAAACTACCATCAGAGTGAACAGGCAACCTACAGAATGGGAGAAAATTTTTGCAATCTACTCATCTGACAAAGAGCTAATATCCAGAACCTACAAAGAACTCAAACAAATTTACAAGAAAAAAACAAACAACCCCATCAAAAAGTGGGCAAAGGATATGAACAGATATTTCTCAAAAGAAGACATGCATACAGCCAACAGACACATGAAAAAATGCTCGTCATCACTGGCCATCAGAGAAATGCAAATCAAAACCACAATGAGATACCATCTCACACCAGTTAAAATGGCAATCATTAAAAAGTCAGCAAACAACAGGTGCTGGAGAGGATGTGGAGAAATAGGAACACTTTTACACTGTTGGTGGGATTGTACACTAGTTCAACCATTATGGAAAACAGTATGGTGATTCCTCAAGGATCTAGAACTAGAAGTACCATATGACCCAGCCATCCCATTACTGGGGATATACCCAAAGGATTATAAATCATGCTGCTATAAAGACAAATGCACACGTATGTTCATTGCGGCACTATTCACAATAGCAAAGACTTGGAATCAACCCATATGTCCATCAGTGACAGACTGGATTAAGAAAATGTGGCACATATACACCATGGAATACTATGCAGCCATAAAAAAGGATGAGTTTGTGTCCTTTGTAGGGACATGGATGCAGCTGGAAACCATCATTCTCAGCAAACTATTGCAAGAACAGAAAACCAAACACCATATATTCTCACTCATAGGTGGGAACTAAACAGTGAGATCACTTGGACTCGGGAAGGGGAACATCACACACCGGGGCCTATTATGCGGACAGGGGAGGGGGAAGGGATTGCATTGGGAGTTATACCTGATGTAAATGATGAGTTGATGGGTGATGACGAGTTGATGGCTGCAGCACACCAACATGGCACAAGCATACATATGTAACAAACCTGCACGTTATGCACATTTACCCTAGAACTTAAAGTATAATAATAATAATAATAAAAAGAAAATTAGCAAAAATAAATCACTTCACATTGCTACAACTCAATGATTACCACAATAAATTGCTAGTCATGTATTACCAGATAGTTCTGTGTGTATTAGTGTACATATGTATATGCACACACAAATATGTTTTAATACACACACACATATATAGCCAACTTTCTTTCCCCCCAGCCCCCAGTCAACGATCTCCATCTTTCCATTTTGCTAAGTTTTTATCTCATCTGATACTGGGGCCATATTCAAATTTACTCAATTGTTCCTAAAATACTTTTGTCCAAAGTAGGATTTAGTTAAAGAAAATTAATTGTATTTGGCTGTTGGGTCTCTTTGGTCTCCTCTAATCAAGCATGGTCTTTTTATTTTTACTTTAACTTGTCGACAGGGACAGTAGTCTTGTAGAGTGTTTCACTTTCTAGATTTGTGCGATTATTCAGGTAATCTTGTTGGGGGGTAGGGATGGAAACCCAAGGCACCCCGATGCTGTCTCTCTTGGGTCTTGGTCTAAGCCAGAGAGATAGAGCACTCCTCTTTGCATCTGCTGATCAAGGCAACTTCTGGCAGGTGGAGCTGCAGAGGGCTCTAAATCCCAGATGGATTAATGAGGGCACTGGCTGGCAGGGGAGGGACCCCTCTCAGGAGTTAGTGATTAGGAAACTGGAGTCAGAGGAAAGAGGCTGGGGAGCAGGCAGTGGGCCAAGACAAGCAAGAACTAGGTGGAGAGCTGTTTACTGGAGCATGTGTGTCTCTTCGAACACATGAATCAGTGGCTGTGATGACCAGGGTCTGGCTTTCTGTGCTACCCTTAAATGGGAACAATTAGCCCATTTGAGAGACAAATTCACATTACAGTAGTCCTGAGAGAGGAAAGAACTCCCCTCTCTGCCCGCATTTGCATTTTAGAGTGGCCTTTTCAGAAGGGCATAATTCATTCAAGGTTGGTAACTCTTCTCCAAATCTGCAGTATTTGGCACAGCCCCTGGTACAATTAAAGAGAAGACTTTGGAGGTGTTTGACATTCCTGATGTATAATCAAGAGCAGCTATTCAGTACTGTCCTTAGACCCTAGTAAGAGGGGGCCCTTCTATAAAGTGATCTGTGCTGACCTCTTTCAGTCATGACCACCCAGGGCCCCTCCCAGGTTCTCTAGATCTACTGCAAAGGGATGACCATGAACACACTTGAAGAGCCTGAGCAGACCTCTCCACAGATCTCATCTCCTGGTGGTTCCCTTTGAGCCACAAGTCTGTACACCCTTAGGCTTAGAGACTGGTCATGGGACTACTGGTTTGCAGAGATTACAGATGGACCTTGGACCAGAGGACTAGGATGTACATATGTCAATTCATGAGACACCTTGAGATTTGGCATGGAGTTGAGGATGGAAAGAGAACTGGAACATGCTTCAGGCTTGGCGGGGCCAGACCCTGGACCAGCTTCCCCAGCCCTCTCACCTTCCAGGGGGGAACTCTGAGGAGACTGAGTTCCAATTTCCAACCTGGCCTCCCAGCATATTAACAAGGGTGCAGTTGTCAAGGTCGGAGGCTAGGGCATTGAATTTAATTGTATTTTCTCTTGAGTTATAATGTCTGAGTATTCAGGGCTTCCATTTGTATTCTTGCCCTGGCCCATAATCACTAGAGGTGAGCCAACAGCTACTTCGTATTGCTGAGGGAAGCACTCCTTTAAAAAGGTTTTTTTCTACTTTTTTTTTGCATAAAGTGCTTACAGTCAACTAATCTGCTAGAGCCCACTGTTCTGGGTGAGCAGATCACTGGCCTGAGAAGTCAACCAAATCCCGGGGAATCCTTCACAGCTTCTGCATTCTCTGATAGCATCGTTATTTTACCATTAGTGAATTAAACTTCAGGGTGTGAAATAGTTCATAGATTATCCAAGCTCCCACAGCTTCTCTTTCTGCCCCGTATTTGGCCATTCCACTGCTCTTTTCCACCTCCACCAGTGCAGCATCGGAGGAAACATAAGGGGAATGGCCATTAATTTCACCTATAGTTCATTGTAATGGATATGTATTCAAAGTATAAAAAATGTTATTTTGCTATTATTAATATTGTTGTCATTATTATGGATCTACTTAAATGTTTTCGCTCTCCATTAAAAGCTACAGCCAAAAGCTGACTAAAGGCTGATTTTAAGGAGATACAACAAATAGCTAATACAAATGAAATGAGTATGTAGAAAATCAGACACTAGAGAAATGCTTTTACAAAGGAGAAGGGTGAAAGTGAATATTTCTAGCTTGTCAGCTATGCCATTATTGAAAGAGAAAAGAAGATTTTTTTTCATAACACAGCAGAGTTTTTTTTAACCTGAATTATACACTTCAGCCATACCAGAGACAGTTCTTATAATAATTTTGTAAGGAAAAAAGGTCATGTGCCAGCAAAATTCAATCCTTAGCTTGAAATATATTTATATATCATATGTGAGATCAGAGCAAAAAGATGGGGGGGACAGCAAACAAGTTTTCTTTGAAGTAGAGAAGCCTCAATGCTTGGATCGGGTGCCATGTCTCCCTCTCTTTCTCCCTCCTCCTAGAAGAAACTATTGCAATGGTCCTCAGAACAATGTTTTATAGGGAGGTGCATAAGTGAAAACATCCGAACCTTGGGAACCTGATCTCCATTGCCAATTCTACATTTCCAAAAGGGCATTTAAAGACATCATTGTTTGTTCCCAGTGACTAGTAAATTGCATTTTGATGTGGTAATTGCAAACAGATTCCAGTCTCCCAGCATTTCTACAAGCATAACAATCTTTACTATGGTGGAACCAATGTTATACTCACAAATTTCCAAAGATGTTTATATGAGATTCTCAGCTGATTTTCTGCTGTTGTACTGTCAGTGTTAGATGTGAATTGTGAGTTGTTTTTTTCTTTAACTTATGATGAGCAATGGTTATTACTGATTCATTGTTGATTTTGTTTATTGGGAAATTGCTCTAAGATAAAAAGAAAAGACCCCATGCTCATATCATCTCGTTTAACACTACAGATTATTTGCATTTTCATGCATTCCAGACCTAGAGAAAGAAAACAAGAAATGGAAGAGTTTTCTCTCTGAATAGGAAAGAAAATGGAATTATGAACTGCTTTTGAAAAACTATACTTCTTTTAAGAAGGCAATTGTTCATCATATTTGTGTCACCTCTAAAGGAGACACAGATTATTCATTAAAGTAATAGGATTTTGAGCAAGATGAAACCAAGATAAAAGTGAAGGGGACTCTGCACAATAATGAAAACAATAAACTACTGATAACATGCAACTAAATGGATGAATCTCACAGCCATTATATTGTTCAAAGAAGACAGACATAAAAACCTACATATTGAATTATTCATTATATGAAGTTCAAGAACAGGCATAACTAATCTATGGTGTTGAAGTCAGAATGCTATTTATCTCAGGAGATTAGGAGTGAAACATGCCTTGGTAAGGGCATGAAGGAAGCTTCTGGGGTATGGAAATGTTCTACAGCTTAATCTAGGTGGTGGTTACCGAGGTCTGTATGTAAGTTAAAAAAAAAAAAAACTGTATAATCTTAAGATCAGTACATTTTGCATACTTCATCTATGCTTTCATATATGAAATTTTGAATTTCATATATAAATTTCTCAATTAAAAATAAAGAGAGCAAAAGAGTTAGTTTTAATTAGTCTCCTTCCTTCCTTTGTTTTTATTTAACTTCTGTTTTTTTCTTCATCTCTTTTTCTCTCACCTTTTTTCTTTATTTCTCAAATAAAAGGTGATGGGAGATTGAAAAATCATTTGAGTTGGTCATAGAACAAACTGGATTCAAACCTTATTTAATTTTCTTAAGGGAGCAAGTATAAAGAAATAATAAAATTAGCTAACATTGTTTATCACTTCAAAATTTGCAAAGCCTTCCCACATTCATTATCTCACTTGATCATGACAACACTATAAAATACACATCCGTGCCCCTATTTTATAGATTAAAAGAAAAACTAAGGTAAGAAAATTTAAATGACATGACAAAGTCACACAGTCAAATAAGTAGTAGAGCCCTTATTTAAACCCGAGTGTATGGTTCTAATTTAGGATATCCATGAACAGTTAGGAAAAACAATTTATATCTTTATTTCTATAGCTTCTAACTAACCATTTCTTTCTATTATAAATGTATGCAATAAACCTCAGTGCTACTCATAGTACCTGTGACTTTGTCACTAATAGAAATAAGATATTTTCATAGCACCTTACAGTTGAAAAAGATACCTTAACCATCATTTTTATATATGAATACTTTAACATTACTGCTGGATTGCATGTGCTTGAAGCCTTCCTTCCCACAGATGCTGAAAGGAAATATCTGGGCATTTGGTGCTTTATAGCGCAGTCAACACAATGAAGTTGAAGGTTCTCACTCTGGTAACCCAGAAATCTATGTTACCTTTCAGCACTTCATGCCTCTAACTATTTGTTGGTGCTAAATACTTTGAAGGTAGTCAATTAAAGATCACTTCTTACCTAATGTTCTCACTGTAGCCTTCACACTGTATTAGAATATAATATTTAACTTTACTTAAAATCTACTTAAATATATTTAAAATATATTACCTTGTTATTTAATGCATTAATAAAGAAATATATACGTTATCATCTCACAATATTCTTAAATGTTCTAGCTATATTTTATTATAATTTTTTGTAGTTGTATGCATTTATTTCATGCATTAAAAACAGTCTTCTGAGAATGTATGCATAGATTTTATTAGATTGCTGAAGAGGATTGTGATATAAAAAAGTTAAGAATCTCTGTTTAAGACCTCTGCTTTATTATTATTTTTTTTAATAATGTGAACATCTCAGTATTTTTTAAGAATAATAACAAGAACAAAATTGGGAAATATCCGCTTGAAAGAGAATTAAAGATTCCTGATCCATATCACCCATTTTCTTCAGCTATTGCCAAAAACCAGGTGAAATATTTTACTCATTTTATTTCTTCTAGGCCTCTACAGTGTAAGGACAAACCCAGGCCAAGCATATCCCCTATTGCAACTTCCCTCCACAGTAGTTGAAGGTGCAACTGTTAATGGTGCCTGAGTTTAATGTGTCTAAGTGTCTAATATTAGTTGAGATAACTAACTAAATAAAAGTGGTGTATTCTGCTTTCATTAAGCCAAGATCTTTTGAAAGCTTAATAGTGTGTTGGTCCTGACTGCCCACAAATGACAAGGCAGTAATGTATCAGCTTTGGACCATAAACACTGTGTACAAAGGGTTTTGGCATCTCTACCAATGGGGGTACCATCAACATGTCAGTGCCCTATTGACACACTGCAGAATCATGTGATTTGATAGTTTGCCATCCACTACTAACTCTTAAGTATTAATGAAACAATGAGAATATATTATCTGTTTCTTTAAATGGAAGAAACGCAAAGCCCTAATTTTTAAATGAAGCAAGTACTATTGCCCTAATTATGTACATGGTGGAAATGAAAACAAAAGTAGTTAAGCTGCTTGTAAAAAAAATGTCTAAAAATGAAGGTGATAGAACTTGCAGCAAGTGCCAACATGCCTAACTCCACATTTTTTCTTTTCAGTTTATTGAATTAAAAAGCTATTACAAGTATTGGACATTTGCAAATGATTAACATACATTTAAACTGAAATACTGCCTTAAAAATAAAATACAACTGCAAAGTGTATTGCCAAATCCAGCACTTAATTATTTCCTTATTTTTTATGCTAATGAAGTGTGGTGGTAAAAAGTGTGGAGTTTGAAGGCTTACTAAATCCTAGCTTGACCACATCCTAGTTTTATGTTTCTGAACAATTTTCCTAATCTCTCCAGGTCTCAGTTTTCCTATGCAGCCATAAAAAAGATGAGTTCATGTCCTTTGCAGGGACATGGATGAAGCTGGAAACCATCAGGCTGTCTATTCATAAGGAATCATTTGGCCATCTTGGTCTTTACAAACATAATCACCTTACTCATTGCAGCTGTCTTCTTCACTCACTAAAATGCTCTATAAAGACCAGTCACAAATTTTCAGTGGCATACAACAATAAGTGTCCACTTCTTACATATCTGCAGCTAAGCATTTCTATAATCAAGACAGGGTTTGCTCACCTATCTCAGTGTTGGCTAACTGATGGCTGATCTGACACAGTTGTGCTTACATTAACTGGGATGTCTCCATTATCCTTCCCATGAATCATATCATCCAGGTCAGCTGACACATGTTGTTGTCATGGTGATGGCAGAGGGCAAAAGCACAAGCAGAAATGCACAAACACCTTTTCAAGCTTGGTTGGTTATGTTTTCTACATCCTATTGGTGAAAGCAAGCCAAATCACCAAGCTAAGAATCAAGAGGCAGAGAAATATACTCCTGAGGGCAAGAGCTGCAAAGTCACGTGGTAAGGGACATGGACCCATGGAAGAATGAAGAACTGAAACGGTTAATACTACCAGTCTACCACACCCATGTTCACGTAGATCATTGCCACGAAGTTTATCAGACTAATATAATTCACAACTTGGACCAGTAATTTTCATGCATCATAATATAATAATGTAGACATGCATTCTCCTTTAAATGCCACTTGGATCAGCCTTGTTTTGATATTTAATAAGAGGGAAAGAGAAAGGTAGAGGGTGACAAAATTGCTTTATCATAATGGGTGCACAGTGTACAGACACAAAGCTTCCAGTCAAATGAGCTTTTCTCAGAGTTCTGCACCATTTCTTCTGGCACCATTACTGTTTCTTGCCATCATTTGTTACCTTTTGGGAAACTTTTTTTTTATTTGTTTATTATACTTTAAGTTCTAGGGTACATGTGCACAATGTGCAGGTTTGTTGCATATGTATACATGTGCCATGTTGGTGTGCTGCACCCATTAACTCATCATTTACACTAGGTATATCTCCTAATGCTACCCCTCCCCCTTCCCCCACCTCACAACAGGCCCCGGTGTGTTATGTTCCTCTTCCTGTGCCCAAGTGATCTCATTGTTCGATTCCCAACTATGAGTGAGAACACGCGGTGTTTGGTTTTCTGTTCTTGTGATAGTTTGCTGAGAATGATGGTTTCCAGCTGCATCCATGTCCCTACAAAGGACACGAATTCATCCCTTTTTATGGCTGCATAGTATTTCATGGTGTATACATGCGACATTTTCTTCATCCAGTCTGCCATTGATGGACATTTGGGTTGGTTCCAAGTCTTTGCTATTGTGAATAGTGCCGCAATAAACATACATGTGCATGTGTCTTTATAGTAGCATGATTTATAATCCTCCGGGTATATAACCAGTAATGGGATGACTGAGTCAAATGGTATTTCTAGTTCTAGATCCTTGAGGAATCGCCACACTGTCCTCCACAATGGTTGAACTAGTTTACAGTCTCACCAACAGTGTAAAAGTGTTCCTATTTTTCCACATCCTCTCCAGCACCTGTTGTTTACTGACTCTCCAATGATTGTCATTCCAACTGGTATGAGATGGTATCTCATTGTGGTTTTGATTTGCATTTCTCTGATGGCTAGTGATGATGAGCATTTTTCATGTGTTTGTTGGCTGTATGCATGTTTTCTTTTGAGAGATGTCTGTTCATTTCCTTTGCCCGCTTTTTGATGGGGTTGTTTGTTTTTTCTTGTAAGTTTGTTTGAGTTCTTTGTAGGTTCTGGATATTAGCCCTTTGCCAGATGAGTAGATTGCAAAAATTTTCTCCCATTCTGTAGGTTGCCTGTTCACTCTGATGGTAGTTTCTTTTGCTGTGCAGAAGCTCTTTAGTTTAATTGATCCCATTTGTCAATTTTGGCTTTTGTTACCTGGATCACCTTTTATCTTTCTTGCATGTATCAGTTTATCTCACAAGATATCTTATGCAAATTAGGTTCCATTTCTCCGATTCTAGAATAACTATGACTTTATGATCAAGCAAATAATATAGTATATATATTTTCTCTACATTCTAGTGTGCCTCTGTTGACTGCAACTGAAACATTTAAATTTTGCACAAGTCAAATTTAAGTATACCTAAAACGCAAATTTACGATGGTTATCTGACAGGCAAATACATCTCCTGTAGGTTTGCAGAATTATCATGGAAAATAGTCATGGTTGATGGTTTATACTAGTCTTTCCTAGTCACAATAGCCCCGTATGTTTATATTCTTCCATAAATACCTCAAATCTGCCTAGAACCTGGTTCACAGAGGACTCCTGTAATATTACCATGAGGCTTATGCAATGATGGCCTCACAAGCAACATTTCCACTTATAAATAATATATGAATACATATCCATGTCCTGATGGCATATTGCCAGCCAGCACTTTTTATTATTATTATACTTTATATTCTGGGAAACATGTGCAGAATGTGCAGGTTTTTTACATAAGTATACCTGTGCCATGGTGGTTTGCTGCACCCATCAACCCATCATCTACACTAGGTATTTCTCCTAAAGCTATCCCTCCCCTTGCCCCCAACCCCATGACAGGCCCCGGTGTGTGATGTTCCCCTCCCTGTGTCCATATGTTCTCACTGTTGAACTCCCATTTATGAATGAGAACACAGTCAACACTTTACTATTTCTTTCTACATGGGTTTTCAATAACGAGTCATGAATTTCCTTATTCTGTAAACCTTAGATCATGATTGTTTATACTTGGAATTTGTAACATTTTCAGTGACTTTTCAGTGAAGATGCTTACAGCAAAATCCTTAAGGATGCATTTGATAACTTCTTTGAATTTCATTCTGATGCTGAATTCATTATTAGGATGGTTTGAGATTGGTCTTTCTCCCTACAGATAACTTTTTTTCCTCTCCTCTTCTTGGGACATTAGATACCATTTAGGTCTGTTATTCCTAACACTTCATGCTTTATTAAAATGTCAGCTCTCAATAAAACTATGTGTATCTGTCTCCAAGGCATGTTTCGTAGAGGAAGGATGTTGATAGTAAAAGCCAGGTTTTCCTGAAATATTAAATGTATATGTTCACATTACAGACCTGTAGTAGAAAATGGAAGCATCATATACCCGCTTAGAGCTTAAAATGATATAAGCTGATGACAAGAAATACAATATGACATTTGACAACCTTTGTTGTTTTTTGTCTTCATCTTTTCTACTTTACTCCTAATGTTTTCTTTAATGAGTACTTAGTATTTTATGTATTAATGCCAAGAGAAAATATGTCTGAGGATTTTACCTATTATCTTCCTTGTTCATCTATTTGTTCTGTTTGTTTCCTCATATGGGTCACCGATTCCTCCACTCCTCCACTGTAACATACACTCTTTAATTCTTTATTTCTATGGTTTTCGGAAGAGCTCTCTTTGACTTTTTACAATTTTCTGTTTCAGGCTGGCATGGAAAGCAGCTATATTGGTTTACATAAATTTAGGTCTTATCCTTTCTGTTCCAGAGAAACTTAATTCTAAGTTTTACTCTAGGCTGAAAAAGGCAAAAACAAAAGCCAAAAGAACTCTGTTTTTATGAATGTCTGATTTATATGTGTGGTATTAACTTTATTTCTCTCATATTTAGTTTTGTTGTAAAACAATCTGCCTGCTATAAGAAATTTTGTTACAAAATGTGCTTTGAAAGACAACTAGGAGCAGTTACAGACAGAGTGACATCTTTTGCCTTGACATGAAACACTGTTCAGAAACTAAGAGGAGAGCTGATGACTGAGGTGTGTGACCAGCTACTTGCATTTTTTAGAGTCTGGGGAACCACTGATTCCTCTAATAAATCATAAGGAAATGTGGATCATGTGGTGACCATCACATTATCAAAATTGGGATGGGAATATAAATTAATATAAACTTTCTTATCAAACTTCTAACGATTTCTCTGATATATATTATTTGTCTCTGTAGGCTGTCCTAATAATTCCAGATTTGTCTGTCCAGCCTCATTATTTTTTAAAGTAATAAATAACTTTTAACTTTTAAAAAAGTAATGGAAATACATGTTCATTGTAGCCATCTGGGATATTCAAAAATATTTTACAAGTAAAATAATAATATACAAAGTAGCATAATTTTAATAACTACTGATAATCATAATTTGTACTTTGTTTATTTTAGTTCAGTCTCTTGTATATCTCTATATAACCCATTCGCACCCAAACTCAACATAACCAACAGTGAACTTACTCTATATTGAATGCCTCTTAAATATCATGCATGGTATCAGACAAAACTATGTTCATGCCCTACTGTCTCTTACAGTCCAATGGAAGAATAGTAAGCAAATCTGTAAGGAAATCTATTTGTAAGTGTCAGCTTTCCTCCCAGACTTACTCCTTATTTTGGGGAGATATCTGAGAACCATTCTTCTTTCTTATACTCCTCATTCGGTTAGTCCTCAAGCTCTGTAGATGTGATCTCCTTAACGTCTCCCACATCTGATTCCTCTCCCTGTCCTCTCTATTTTGGTTCAAACCTCACTGGCTCTTGCCTAAACCATTATGTTAATTTTCTAAATATGTTTTATACCTTCAGAGTATGCTTCCTGAAATAAAAATCTTTTCTTATTAGTTCCCTCTTATAGAGGAATTCTTTTTGTACATTTTGGGTGTTTTGTTAATTACAAAGAATGCAACTTTAACACTTCTTAAATATTTGATTAAAAGACATGAATAAGACAGAAACAACATCACTGCCAAATGCATGAGAATGTAGAGAATTTTTAAAACTTTGGTAGCTTCATCTTTTCTGATGTTTTTGGCTTACAATATTCTTCTTATGTGTAACTTATCTGAGAAAAAATGTGAAGAAAGAGATAAGGCAATGGGGAAAAATAAGTGTGTAGTTTAGAATCAACAAGAAGCAAAGATAACAAAGAATCAGATCAAAATGTAAGACTTGGGACTTAATATAAGTAGAATAATTGTGTGGTTTTTAAACTAAGAAAATAATTTATGCTATGGAAAAGCAGACAAGATAATCATAACTTTTATAAAATGAAGACTTAAAATCATGTAGAGTAAACATTCTTGGATGGAATATTTTTCCTCACCTAAAATTTGTTGCTCTTTTTCATATGCACCAGTGTGCTCTTTTCATATGTAAGGATCCTTACATATTCTCATTTACATGATTACAAAGCTTTGCAAACCTCAAAGAAAAAGAATATGAGCCTGGCTTCCCCAACTCAAAGGAGGAGACAAACTGGAGTCAGACAAACATGAGTTCAACTCCTGACTCTGCCACTTAC
The DNA here is from genome assembly GCF_037993035.2 of Macaca fascicularis. Taxonomy (NCBI): domain Eukaryota; kingdom Metazoa; phylum Chordata; class Mammalia; order Primates; family Cercopithecidae; genus Macaca; species Macaca fascicularis. Next base: position 86,608,000 of record NC_088380.1, on the reverse strand, counting down.
TAACTGTAAGACAGCCCAAGTTACTTTATCCTTTGAGGGCCAAGGTTTTCAGCTCGAAAATGGGGATGCTAACATCTGTCTTACAGGAATGTGACAAGGCTGAGAAATGCTACCTGTCATGTGCTCACCACTTTTCTCAATACATGGTACATATTATGATTACTAGAGTCATTGAAAACTCTAGAATCAAGGCAAAGTAATCCCATACCTAAACCAAAGCAATCATGTGGTTTGGCCTAAATTATGTTATTATAGCTAAAGAAAGAAATGTTATTGGAGAATTCTAGGTAGAAATTACAATGTTCTGAAGTACTTTACATTAATTATTAAAGTCCTCACATAGCATATATTCTTTAGAGAGGAAATGTAATCTTCAGCATTTATCCTGTTAAATGCTATGACTTTTCTGCTTTGCCTTGTTAGTGGAAGTAGGTTGCTGAGAGAAGCCCTAAAGAAAAGCACACAGTATCTGTTTCATGGGAGAATAGAATACTGTATTTGAAAGACTGTTCTGCTAACGTGTTGAAAGCATGGGCTTCAGTGATTCATGTCTGGTGTGGTAGCATAGACCACTTAGAGATGTTTTGCAACCTGTGTCTTGGCAGAACTAGGGCTTCTAACTTCATTCAAAGCTCCAAAGAAAAAAATACATTCTAACAACAAAAAATCAGAAAGAGAGAGAGAGAAAGTGAGAGAAAACATGGTTTCCAAAAAACATTGAATAAACAGACCAGTATTTGTGAGGAAGCCACCAATTCAAGGCTCATCCAGAAAGTGTGTGTCAGAACACCAGATATTTACTTTCCAAAACACGCTGTCCTTGGCTGTTTTACTTTTAATAAATATCACAGAGCGACCAACCTGCAATCCAGGGGAAAGACAACATATGCATGGAACCCTCAATTTTGCTTCAAACTGGCTGGATGAGGAGAAGGTTGACTTGATAGGTTCTTTTAGGATGTTAACTACCCAAGACTCTCTTACCTTCTTCTTGCTTAGGAAGTGATTTCTGTCTGGAAATAAAGCCCAATTTAGTCATGGCCCATGCACAGCTCCAGTCCACGGGGGCCTGTGCCTGGCCAAAACTAACAGTGTTGCTCCATATGTATGTAACTTCCTCAATTCAGGAATGAAATTTGGGAGCACACTGGGAAATACAGAACTAAATAATGTGAGACCCTGTTTTTCTAAAGTTTGACTGTTTATAGTTACTTAGAACATATAAATCATGATAAACTGCAAAACTTTAATCACAGGAAATAATTTTTGCCTTTCATTTCATTTTGCTTCTTTCACTAGGTGCATCTAAAGAATTATTAGCCAACCTATTGAGATCTTTTTTCAATGATATTTAGCATTTTGCTGCTAGTATTGTACAGTGGTTCTCCTCCATCATCTATCATGTACAAAGTCATTAATAAAAATGCTAATCAGAATAATATTTGATACATAATGCTGACTCTCACAATGAAGCATTCCTCTAGCAATAATATATATTCATCAATCAACCCCTTCTTAGTACATTTGTTCAGTTATGAATTCATCAAACTCTCCATGATTTTAAATCATATTTCCCAAAATTGCCCAGTTTTCCCATGGGACATTGTGAGTTATTTTTATAAAATACCTTAATGAAATCCAGATACACTAGGCATATAGCATTTCTGGATATAGTAGATGTGTAATCCCATCTGTGAAAAAAGTGAGTTAGTCCAATATGACTTATTTCTAGTAAACTTAGTCTGGGTCCTGGTAACCCCTGATTTTTCTTCTAGCTGCTCAAGACCTATTCACTTTTTTGACTTTTAAAAAATCAGCTTTATTGAGATATAGCTTATCCCTTTAAAATGAACAATTCCATGGTTTTTAGTGTACTTACAGAATTATGCAACCATCGCTGTAATCTATCTTTAGAACATCTTTATCATCCTCAAAAGAAATTTTGTACCTGATAGCAGTTACTCCCTATCCTTTCCCACCCAATTCCATTCCCCTTCCCTGCAGCCCCAGGTAACCTCAAATGTACTTTCTGTCTGTGTAGATTTGCTTATTCTTGATAGTTCCTTTGAATAACATTTTATGATAGGTGTCCTGTTGTGAATGGCTTCTTTCATTTAGTATAATGTTTTTCAGATTCATCCATGTTATGTAGCATGCATCGGTACTTCATTTTTATGGTGAAATAATATTCCATTGCATAGATACATCCCATTTTATTCATCCATTTATCAGATGAGGGACATTTGGGTTGTTTCCACTTTTTAGCTATTATGAATAATGCTGCTGGGAACATTTGTGTACACATTTTTGTGTGAACGTGTGTTTTCATTCCCCTAGGGTAGATACTTAAGAGTTTACTTTCTGTGCCACACTACAGTTGACATTTTGAGGCACTGCCAAACTGTTTTCCAAAGTGGTTGACCCACTTCACATTTCTACCAAGAATATATAAGAATTTCAATTTTCGACATCCTTGACTACACTTGTTATTGCCTGTAGCTTATTATAGCCACTCTAGTGGGTGTGAAGTAGTATCATGCGGTTTCAGTTAGCATTTTCCTAATGATTAAAAATGTTGAGCATCTTTTCATGTGCTCATAAGCTGTTTATATATCTTATTTGGAGAAATCTTTATTCAAATCCTTTGTACATTCAAAAATTTGGTTATTTATCTTTTTACCCTTGACTTGTAAGAGTCTTTTTAATATTATAAGTAGAAGTCTCTTAACAGAGTGATGATTTGTAAATATTTTCCCTCAGTCTGCTGGTTGTCTTTTCAATTTCTTGGTAATATCCTTTGGAGCACAAAAGTTTTTAATGTGGATGAAGTCCCATTTATCAATCTTTCTAAATTTTAAAATTTTTAAGTGACAAAAATTGTATGAATTCCAGGTATACAATGAGATGATCTGATATATGTATACACTGTGTAATAATAATTACCATAGTCAAATTAATAAACATATCCATCACCACTTATAGTTACCATTTTGTACATGCGTGTGGTAAAGATAATTAAAATCTGTTCTCAACAAATTTCAAGTAAAAATAGAGAATTATTAACTATAGTTGCTATGCTGTATATTAGATTTCTTGTACACTATTGGTGGAAATGTTAATTGGTACAGCAATTATAGAAAACGTAACTTTTTGAGGTTTCTCAAAAAATTAAAAATGAAACTACCATATAATTCAGCAAAACCACCACTGGGTATATAGTCAAAGGAATTGAAATCAGTATGTCAAAGAGATATCTGCATTCCTAAGTTCACTGCAGCATTATTAACAGTAGCCAAGATACAGAAACAACCCAAGTGCCCACCAGTGAAAGAACGGATAAGGAAAAGTGGTATATGCAAACAAAGGAATATGATACAGCCATAAAGTAGGAAATCTTATCATTTTCGACAACATGGATGAAACTGGAGAATGTTTTGCTAAGTGAAAGAAGCCGGACACAGAAGACAAACATTGTATTATCTCACTTATATGTGGCATTTTAAAAAGTTGAACTCATGGGAGCAGAAAATTGAGTGGTCATTGCCATGGTTGCTGGGTGGGGGAAATGGGCAAATATTAGTCAGAGGGTACAAGCTCTCAATTATAACATGAGTAGGTTCTGGGGATCCAATGCATAGAATGGTTACTATAGTTAGTAATACTGTATTGTTTATCAATCTTTTATCTTGTGCTTTTGGTGTTCTATTTAAGAAAGTATTGATTAACCCCAGAATATGAAGATTCGTTCTTGTGTTTTCTCCAAACAGTTTTATAGATGTAACTCTTACATGTATGTATATAATTCACTTCAAGTTAATGCTTGTGCATGGTATGAGGTAGGGGTCATACCTAAATTAATTCTTTGTTACGTAGATGACTTGTACCAGCATGATTTTTTAAACTCCTTTTCTCCCCATTGAATTGTCTTGATCCTTTTATCTAAAACCATTTGGACATAAATATTAGAATTTATTTTTAATGTCATTTAAATCTAATTCTAAGGTATTTAATAATACATTTTGAGAGGAATTGTTTTCTTATTATTGCAAATGTATAGTAACTCTATAATTATATACCAGTTTAGAAAATCTTAGCCTTCTTTACAGTCAGAACCTTGAAGGTTTCTTTGGAATCATTTTTGCTATGATATTCTTTTCAAAACACACACTCATGACCATGATCTCTTATTATTGTTAGAATTGGCTATTGTTAATGTTTCAAAATGTATCTTGAGGTTTTTGAAACATCACTTGAACTGGTCACACCAAGGTCTTTGAACTTTGAAATTTCTGTAATCTAATCTAGAAAATGTGACCATTCCTACCACTCATAATTACATTCCCTTGTAATGCATGTTGTAAATGCCCCAGAGCTTTTTATTCCAATGCTACATTATATTGGTTTTTAAGATATTTTATATGACAAAAAGGGTCCGAATCTGAGTTCAACCCCATGTGTTAAATGCAAATAACTTCGTGAAGAACACGTGGTAGCTAGTCATCACTAAAGCATTTGTAGGCAGTAACAATTTATATTGAATACGGTAGCTGGAGAGTGTATTTGTCATTTGTTATTAGACACCTCCGATTTTCCAAAATGTTATGATGCCAAAAATAAAAATGTGATTTAAAATCAGGAAAATATAATATTCTTTCTTAAAATCTCAAAGTACTTTGTGGAATACATTTTTCTCCTTCTGTAAAGGAGCAGGGTTACATATACCCCTAGTTTCTCAGCAGTCCTCTGTATTCCAAGATTCCATAACTTCTGCTGCTCTCCTTTGAAAGTTGTTTTTGTATTTGTGGTTGAATTCATTCCAGCCATTAGGTAGAGTCTTTTAGAGATATTAGAAGCCCTCTTAGATTCATTTTGTTATATTGGGTTTATTTCCCCTTCTCTATATTCATCTCACCATTTCCCAACCTAAGATCATTCTCCTTGATGGAAAAGAGAGAACGAAAATAGCATGCCTAGTTTAGCTTTTTGTGCCCTCCAAAATAACACCACTGTCCTTGGGTGCCTGTTGACCTATTTTTTATTTGCTTTTCTGGTTCAAAAAATAACCTAAAGTAAGGTTTTCTTTTTTATAGACATCAACATTTTTATAATAGACTTCCTGACTTAATTGTAATGAGACTCTTCCATATATTTGCACTTATCCTTAAAGAAGAAACCATATGTGAAATACTTTGAATGGTGCCTGGCCTGTCATCAGGTATGATATTAGTCACTGGCATCCTTATTTGTCATCATGGCTGTTATTAATTGTTTTTTTTTTTTTTTTTTGGAACTGGCTCCTTTAAAATCTGAAAATCTTTGTGCAACTTTGAAGCCTTCTTAAAAAATAAAAAACAGAAAAACAAACTCCTAATAACTAAAGAACCTCTTGACTCTAACCATCATCACTAATGCATCACTGTAAATTGCTTGTCTATATTCCCATAAGAAAGCCAGATTTCTAATAAAGTCTTTAAAAGAGAAATACTATATTTTCAGCAAACAGGAGGAACAAATTAAAAATTGGCTCCCATTCCTAAAGCTTTAAGTGAATGCAAGATATTTAGACTGGAAAGTTGATCTCACAGGTGTGCACACTGGGTCTACTCATGCTTTGACAAAAGGAGTGGTGGGGAGGGCAGTAAGGCAGAAGTGGTGGGGAGGGCAGTAAGGCAGGAGTGGTGGGGAGGGCAGTAAGGCAGGAGTGCTGGGGAGGGCAGTAAGGCAGGAGTGGTCCTGCAAAACCACTGTGGTTTCAGTGCCAAGTCACAACAGTGGGGTCACAGTAAACAAACTCAAAGCTACAAAGCCATGGATAGACGATTCTGTCCCCAGAATGATCCACTCTTTGTGTTTCCTCCCTGGCTTTCTGTCTTGATTTCTCACCATTTGTTGAAGCTGCTCTAATATATGTTCATATACATAATTTCAAAATTACTAGTTTTACCAATATTAATTGGTAATTGTTACCATGTTTATTAATTTGTATTTTGTATGATTTAATCATGATGATGATAACAATAACAATAATAATAATTATATATACTTGACTTAAGATAACCTTCCATATGAAGACCTTTTTGACTCAGAGAAAACCAAGCACTTTCTCCTTTGTAACTTGTACCCTCACTGTAACTTGTGCACGTGTCTATGCTGGCTACACAATACTTCACTGTGTTTATTTATGGCACCCGCCTCCTGCTACCAGGTGTTAGCTCCTTGTAATGGCAACCGTACTGTGGGGAGAACATGGTAAATCTCAACAAATATTTGTAGAATGACTCCATGTATAAACAAATGATTTACTCGAGAGTTTATTATTTTTGTATCTTTTGTTGTCTGTAGTTGATAATTTATTTAACCATCCCTCTGTGGATGGACTTTGGGTTCTTTACAAATGTTTCTAATTATTCACAATGCTTTATAGAATTTTTGTACATATATATTCTTATGCAGGTTTGAACCTAGTAGTTAGGGAGTTGTTGGTTAAAGTTTGTTCTTTAAAGCACTTGTATTACTTTATACTTCCATCAACAGAACACATAAGCTTCCATTGTTCATTTTTGTATTAAGATGCTTTACTTTTACTTGATTTTTAGAAGCTATTTATACAACTTGTATATCCTTTTCAATTATATGTAAGTTCTTGTCCCTTATATTGCTATAAATCACATCTTCCAGTCTGTAACTTGTTCTTTCACTTATAAATATTCAAAATATTAATTATTTTATGTTCAAGTCTTTTTATTTAATAATTGTTATTTGTGTATCTTTATCAAGAAATTTTTTCCTTCTCCAGAATCATAAAAATATGTTCTATATTGTCTTCAGAAAGCTTCAAATTGTTGTTCTTTACATTAAGGTTCCATAAATCTTGGAGTCAGTTTATAAAGTTCTATGAAAAATCCTGTTGACATTTTTTGTTGTTACAATTCTATTGAATTTACAAATGACTTTAGAAGAAAATGACATCTTTATAATATTGTCTTCCTATTAACATTCATTGAGATATTTGATGTCTTAAAAAAGCATTTATAGCTTTTTCAGTTAAAGTCATATACATTTTTGTTAGATGTATTCCTAAATAGTGTCTAGTACTAATTTTGCGTTAGATTTCTCTTGATTAGAGTTTGCCTCATGCTGTATATTCTTTTCTATATTTTAACTGTAGCCTTTCTATATCCTTACCTGAGGTATATCTCTCCCAGACTGCACAGAACTAGATTTTTTTAAGCCAATATGATAATATCAATATTGTAACCAGGGAGTTTGATCTGTTTAAATTTATTTTGATTGTGTTACCTATTTGCTATTACTTCTAGCATGTCATTTGGTATTATAATTTCTCTTCTTTTCCCTGTGATTTTCTTTCCTCCTAATTTCTCTGCCCTCTTTTGGTTTGTTTCTGCTATTTTGTTTCCATTTTTCCTCCTCTATTAATTTTTAAGTCATACACAACATTTGGCTTACACTAAAACTATCATACTGACTTTTAACTTAAAACCTACAGTTAATTATTTCCACCTTCTTCTCATACAATACAAAGACCTTAGAACACAAGAGTTTCATTTCATCTTACATTTCACTGTTGTTCATGTTTCTATTCATTTATACTCATTTTTTAAATAAAAATCATTATTGTTTTATATTTTTTAGGACTTACCAATATGTTTAATAATTTCTTTATCTTTCCTTCTTGAACCTGAGTCCTTTCGAGGTTCAATTTTGTGAGTGTGTGCAGTTCATCATTTAGAAGTTCCTATAGCGAGAGTTCATGATAGTCTAGTCTCTGTTTTGATTTGTCTGAAAATGGCCTATTTTGTTCTTTAGGAAAAAAATTCTAAGTTGACAATAATTTTCTCTCAGCAATTTGAAGATGTCATTTCACTATCTTCTGACTTCTGTTGTAGCCGAAAACTTAGCCATCAATATAATTGCCTTTCCTTTACAGATAACTTGTCTCTTCTGTCTGAATGCTTTCAAAATCTTTCCCTTGGTTTGAGTGCAATTTCACATCAATGTGTGTAAGTAGGAATTTTTAAATGTATTCTTCTTGGGATTTGTTAAGACTTCTGTATCTTAACAAATCTGTGGATTGATGTTTCACTTTGCCCTGTCTTTAGGAGGCTAGATCAGAAATAATGACCCCTCTGGTCGTCATTCTGAGCTGCTTGAACTGGGTATATTCAAGAAGTAGACTTCTTTTCAGGTTTGCTCACAATCTGGAGATCTTGTCTCTTTAATTAAAGAATTGTCAGCTGGACTTCTCAGGACTGTAACACTGACTTTTAAGAAAATGTGTATCCTGCTTGATGTCTGAAGAGGCTTGTGTGGGCACTCAGCTTCCTCTCATTTTCCCTGGTATAGACCTCTCAGTTACCGGAAAGTTTGCTTTATAATTTGTGGTTTGAGGTTGTGGCTGTTTCTTTCTTATATTGAAAATGGAGATCTTTTCCCTTTTATTTTTGACTAACTTGTTATTTACCACTGGGTTCATGAGAGAGTGTGTTATGACCCATGGTGCTCTTCCTTTCTGGAGCCGAACCTGCCCACATACATCCCCTTCTTTTTGACATTGTTGCTGTCATCTTCTCACTTCTAGAAAACACTGTACCTTTTGAAATAATTTCAGCATTAGGCTCAGAATTTTTCCCCACAACCAGTTTTCCTCCCACTATCTATGGGAGTTAGTAACTTTAAATTAAAAACAGGAAAATCCCATAGTGCCTTTTCCCCCATAATATGTGTATCATCACATCATATTTCATTGTCTGAGCTGTGAGGCCAGTTATACAAAAAGAATTTGTGATTATAGAAATGTCTAATGAGCTGCCTGGTTGTCTGGATTTCTAAGTTGAATTCCTTTACAATATTGATCTATATCAATAGTTTCCAAGTAGTAGCAGATTTGAACTAATGTATAATTTCATAAATTTCTTTGTGACCATGGATCATACAGCAAGATGGCAGGTCTAAGTGAGCCATCTGTATCCACAGAAATAAACATACCTCATTAGGCCATAGGAATCAAATCTGTAACTTTTATTTTATTAGCACTATGTTTCTACCCAAATGAGCAAATCGACCACAGACTCGGTTTCCTATTCCATAAGTAACGTGCTCTAATAAGTCAATCTATTCATATTTCCATCTACCCTAACAGGTATAATACTTCTAATAACAAAATATGTATAATACATTTTCAGTTTCTTTTAAAAAACAATGTAAGTGTATTTATTGTTTTCTAACACATATACATTTTTATCTCTCTTATTTCTTACCCTGGAATATAGGTAAGAATACCAACAAAATAGAAAAATAAATAAATATTTTGTGCCCTCTCTCTTTTCTAAAATTGTGGCAAATTTATGTTTTTTTACTTTCTTTTAGATTATATCTGGCTATAATAGCTGTCTTTAAGTCAAAGTCTAGAAGAGTTACTTGTTTATTTTTAAACTTAATCAATTATGTTTCCAACAGGAACACAAAGGCGAACAAATCTTGCCAAATTTTTAACAAGCTTTCCAGGTGTAAAGAGTAGTTTATTTAGGATCAGTATGGTCAAATGTCTCTGAAATCTTCCATGGCATTACCTATTATTAGAAGTGGAATTTTCTTTCCATTCCAGCAATTATCTGGGCAATATGTTATTTGAGTATACTGAATATGCAATTAGTTGTGTTTTAATGTCTGTTTTGAAAGATGCAAATTTGTTTTAAAGCAACTAATATATTAGGAAACAATTTGAGCATAACATGGATTTTGTGTTTGTATATATGTGATTTTTTCCACAAGAAGCAGGAGGTGAACACAGAAAGTTGCACCTTATATGATGAGTAAGAATACACAAAACATGCACATGCACACACCAGTTCCCAAACATCTACCAGCTACTTCAGTTCACTGTGTGTATTACGAGCACACCAATCCTCATGTGGTGGTAAAACTTTCCATCCTATTTCCGATAACCCTCCCTCCACCACTTCACAGTAACTCACAGGCTGCAACCCTCTTAATGCCCACTTCCACAAGCAAACTACAGGTCTTTCCAAAGCAAAGTGCCGTTATTTAGTGAAGTGTTCCTGTGTTTCTTAATCATTTAATGTGTGTAAACCTATGCCACCAGTTTTATAAGGTTCCTATTATTTTTTAATGTTATTGACAAGGTTTTTGAATACTGTACCCCAAACCTATTTTTCATATAATCCCTATAATTTTTGAATTAAACTTTTAAATTTTGAAATAATAGATTCTCATGCAGTAGTAAGAAATAATACAGATAGATCCAGTGTATCCTCCACCCAGTTAGTTCCCCGATGATATTACAACCAGTCTGTTGGCATGGAGACAGTCAAGATACAGAGCAATTTCATCACCACAGAGATTCCTTCTGTTGTTATTTTATAGCCACTCTCACTTCCCTCTTGATTCCCTTCCCTGTCTTTAAACCCTGGCAACTACTAATCTGTTCTCCACTTCTACAGTCTTGTCATTCTAAGAATGTTATATAAATGAAATCTATAGTACGTAATATTTTGGGTATTGGCTTTATTCATTCAGTATAATTATCTGGAGATTCATTAGAGTTGTTGCAGTTATCAATGGTTTGTTCCTTTGTTATCGCTGAGTAATATTCCATCGTATGGATGTACCATAGTTTGTGGTACACAAATAACCATTCAGGGTTAGATACATGAGTTATTCCCAGGTTTGGACTGTGGCAAATAAGGTTGCTATAAATATCCATGTACAAGTTTCTGTGTGAACATAAGTCTTGATTTCTCTAAATAAATGCCCAGGAGTAAAGTTGCTGGGCCTTATGGAAGTTGAATACTTAGTTTAGTAAGAAATTGCTAAACTGGTTTTTAGAGTGGCTGTACCATTTTACATTCCCCCCAGCAATGTATGAGTGACACAGTTTCTTCACATCCTTGCCATCATTTGGCATTGTCATTATTTTTTATTTTAGTCATTCTGATAAGTGTATAGATTTTAAATTTCATTTCTTTCTTTCTTTTTTCTTTCTTTTTTCTTTCTTTCTTTCTTTCTTTCTTTCTTTCTTTCTTTCTTTCTTTCTTTCTTTCTTTCTTTCTTTCTTTCTTCTTTTTTTTCTTTTTTTTTTTGAGATGGAATCTGTCTGTGTCACCCAGGCTGGAGTGCAGTGGCACAATCTCGGCTCACTGCAACCTCTGTCTCCCAGGTTCAAGCGATTCTCCTGCCTCAGCCTCCTGAATAGCTGGGACTACAGGCAAGTGTCACCATGCCCAGCTACTTTTTTTATATTTTTCACAGAGATGGGGTTTCACCATATTAGCTGGGATGGTCTTGATCTCGTGATCCACCTGCCTCGGCCTCCCAAAGTGCTGGGATTACAGGCGTGAGCCACTGAGCCCAGCCTAATTTTCATTTCTTTAATGGCTAATGTTGTTGAACATCTTTTATGTACATATACAGCATCTGGATATTCTCTGTAGTAAAATAGCTCTTCATGTCTTTGACTCATTTTCTAGTTGGGTTGGATTGTTTACTATTTTACTGTTAAGTTTTCAGAGTTCTTTAAGCATTCTAGATACTAGTCCCTTGTCAGACATGTGGTTTGCAAAATTTTTTTCCCAGCTTGTCTTTTCATGTTCTTAACAGGGTCTTCCACAAATGAAAAGTTTTTCATTTCGGTGCGGTCCAGTTTATTAATTTTTCCTTTTATGGCCCATGCTTTGGTGTCCATTGCATGATTTTGCACAGTATGATGGTTTTTAGGCACACCCGTGTCACATTATAGCAGAACTGACTGTACTTGGGAGAAATTGAATTAAGACCTCTTGGTACAGCAAGCTTATCATCTTTATATAAGATGTCATTGACTCAATAAAATTGTGAAAACACAATTAAATTCTGGAGTTATGTCTAAACAAGTTTGAAAAATTGACTTTTTAGATTTTGTACTGCACTTTCATTCAGATTTGGAATTATCCGCTTAGTTGGACAATATTGACAAAACTCGAGGGAAATGAAAAGTTTAAATGTGAAGATTCATTCTGTTCACAGAAGCACACTGTATTCAGCCACAAGTCCTAATAATTAGTAGGAAAATATCTGTCAATGAATTTAAGTACTCTTGTTAAAAGATCTTTTTATCTCGCTTATTTTCAATTAGGCAGGACCTCTATTACAACAAAAAGCTGAATGTTTTCCAGCCAGCCCCTCAGGAAATATACCATTTTGGCTCTAAGAACCATTATGAAAATTTGACCTTTTTACCTCTTCCTGACCAGGGCTTTCCCAGATGCAAATTTAATGGTTTAAACGTTGACTACTATCAACCTCGTAAAGCATGAAACCTCGTCTCGTCAAAGCAGTCATCATAATTTAACTGGGGAGGCTGCCACTGTGCAGTGGGCTCCAGCCGTGTGCCTGCCAAGGAAGTCATCAAATCAGTCCAGCTCTTTCTTCAGCCTTTCAGGGGTACTGAGAATTGACCTTGAGTTAGGTCTCTTCCACGTAGAGGAAGGAGAGGGAGGAAAATAAATTATTACATGAAACAAAGACTATATTATTTGGTACATATGTTATAGTTTACCCCATTTCATCCTCTGAACAAGAGATTGTCTGCCTTCAACTTTCCAGGCTTTTAAAATCCCTCTTTATAGTCTGTGCAGTCAACTTAATGAGGACCATTTGAGGCACATAAGTGAAATGATGTCATCTGGTCTCTCTCTCTCCTCCCTTTCCCTGTCTAACTGCAGGATTTGATCCACCCTGAATGAAACAAAAACTATACACACAGTCTCAGAACTATTAAAGTGAGAGCTCTGACTTGCTTCAGAGCACCAAGTACTCATACATTTTACCAAATATTTCCTGCCACTTCTAACATCCAGACTATCCTTCTGGATTTACCCAGAATTTATTGAGCACTAATGTGCCAGGCATTATAATAGGCACTTTGATTTTATGTGTGCACCCCAACAACCTGCAATGCAAGCTTACACAGTTCTGGAAGATAAGCATTAGACTTGCCTCATTATATTACACCCAGCGGAGTGCTGGAGCCGGTACGTGCTGGCTTGTGAGAGCCCATTGTCAAATTTTTAGGAATTATGTGAGTGCTTGTTCAACACAGCCATTATTAAAAATTACCTTCCAAAAATTTACAATTAAATATCTTCAAAGCAAAAGTAACAAATACTCAAATTTCATTACATCCTAATTATTTTACTACATTTTACTAGTATCTGTGCCCTGAAGGTTATTTACAGCTATTATATTGATGTGGTGGAAATACTCTATAATGGCGTTCTACTGATCATCTCTTTCCAATTCGACATTCACTGATGTTATGTTGATGGCAAGAAATCAACACTGGCATTTATGGAGTGGGAGTCAATAATTGCTATAAATCAAGGTTTTTGCCCTCCAGAGTGGTAGTTGCTGATAATTTATTAGTACATCAGTGTCTAAACTTTTCCATCATTTGTACTACAAATGATACCATATTGACTTCAAGTTTTATGAATAACTATGAATCAAAATAAATTAATTACTTGACAAAAAGCATCTCTGTGTCTTGAACTCTGGTAGAAATGAGAAACATCTTTAAGTCAAATGCATTCTTTCATTGTTATAGAAGGAAATGTACTCAACTTAGGAACTTGAGTTATGTACCATACAAATCCACACCTATCTGAGCAAGGTGGGTGGAGCCTCAAAGACAATGTTTGCATGAGGAAATGAAGAATTTCATGAAAAATAACACGTCCTAAGGAAAGAAAAATGTGATTCACACAAGTAAGGTTGAAGGGCAGGGGTGTGAGAGGGGATGACTTTTGTGAGCACAGCTGGGTGTATGTTGTTCTCTACTTCTTTTTCTTTCACTTTAGGTTTGTGCCAGAGTCCTGCATAATGAAGCCTCTGAAGAAGAAAGGGCAAGAGCAGAAGCAAATATGCAATTTTCCTAAAACCACTATATGATACTGAAAGCATCAGCTTTGGGGCCCATGTAATGGTGTACCATGACCAAGGGAAGAAAATTTTCCTTTACTTCAGCAGGATCTTGAACTGGGAGATGAATCTAGCATAAGATGCAAAATAGGAGAGGTCGTAACAGCCAGACTAGTCTGACTAGTCTATATCTGGAGTTGTTTAGAAGTCCCAGAGGACATACTGCATCATGGAGGATCAGATAGGGTGAGGAAGGTTCAACATCACTGTAACAGATGTATGGGCAAAGACAAAAATTAAGAAAGCAATGGTACAACGAGGTAATAAGAGGCCAGCATTCCCAAGCATACACGTGAGAAAATTGAAGAGTCCAGCTAGTGGACAGGAGGACTGTTTACATGACCACATATGGATTTCTTGAACTACTTGGGAGAAATTTAAGAAGACTGAGTCTCCACAGTTTTTTAGATGACAGCTGAGCCAGGAAATACTGCCATGTTATAGTTCTCCAGATCTAGTTTACTCCCAGGTTAAATTGACTGGATTGGAACAAAACTGATTTCTCATCAATGGCTTCAGTGGCTTACAAATGTTCTAGAATGGGAAAGCATAAAGACAGAATTAATAACATGAATTCTAAATGGTTTTTCTGTTTCATTCAACAAAGACTGCGGATAGGAATAATGCCTAGTATGAACTTAGATGCTTTTCCAATGAGAAGAATCTGGTATATTTTCTCTTGTCACTCATCATAAAATATCTCTGATGAGTGAATTAAACAAACTGAAGCAAACTACAGACCCTCTGGTTTTGAGGAAATGTTATGAACAGGTTTGAGTTTTAGTCCCAGCTCTGCCACTCTCTCACACAGTGACCTTTTTCAAGTCACAAAACTCCTGTGTCCCTCAGCTTACCATATGCAATGGGAAGATTATAATATTCTAGGATCTTAAATGTGCCACTCCAAAGAAAATTGTTCCTACAAAGAAATGTGTTTCCAGTTACTCAAGTGGCTAAATAGTCAATCATCAGATAATTTTCTTTGGGAGAAATCTTCATAACCATCTTTGAAAAACATCTGGCCTAGAGGACAGTGCCGATGACTGTTTTATGGTTTAATGCACCAAGCCTCCTTTTCTATTTAAGTGGCACACTACAGAAACCTCTCTAATAATTACTCAAGTTATTTTCATAAAGAAATTTTTGTGACTTTCAGACTGCATAATTATATTTCTTGTGTGCGTGAGTATGTGAGATAGATGATGGATGGATGGATGGATAGATAGATACAGAGATATATAGATAGATACATAGATAGATCACAGCTCAGGTTTGAATTCTGTAACTGTGCTCTCCCCACTTAGTGATTTAGAATAAGTCAAGCATAGACTGAATATAACCCACATCTTATAAAGATGCTGTGTCCACTAAGCTTGTTCTAAAATAAGTAAATAGTTCCTGGGCATTGATTCCTGCTTGATTGTTTATTATTTTATTATTTAACATAAAAGAGAGAACTTAACATGGAAGTAATTTTCAGATTAGTTACCCTGAAACCGCTGAACCAGGATAAATAAAAGCCCCAGGGAAGCCATTGCCAGTGATGACGTCATTTTTCACACATTACTTGAAAGTGGAAGAAATAAGGAATATGGTGCTTTCCAAAGAAGAAGAAAAAAAAAAACTTAAAATAAAAGCAAAAATTGAATAAAAGTAGCTGAATGCTTCTCAATCTCTGACCAGGTCATTTGGTGTGGTTCATGGGATGAGTCTATCAGCTAAGTCTCACCAAAAGGAAATCCCATTCTTTATGTATACCATTCACTGGAAGCTAAATGGGAGGAAGAGAATGTAGTGGAATGCATGAGAAAAGAGCATCTTTATCCCTAGAAAAGGAACAATTTTTAGTCCTTATTTTGGTTGAAGATTGGCTACAGATCTAACTCAGCTATACTAAAAGAAATATTGTTTTTGACATAGAGTGCCTAATAATCTAACCTATGTGACATTCACATTTGCGAGTCATGTTTGCCAAGAAGAAATCAAGCTGCATAGCCCTGAGGGCAATTAGAGAGGTAAGGGGGACATTGTTTACTGGGCCTCAGAGTCCTGATTATAGATCATTATTATTCATGTTGAGTAACAGACAGAATAAACACTGGTCCAGGAGTTCAGGAACATAAGTTCTAGATGTGTATCTGCTTGTTGGCTGTGTCTCCCTCAGAGTTGGATTAGATAAAAATTATGATCCATCATAGTTCTACATTCTAGAGTTGTTTTTTTTTTTTTTTACAAGGAGCCAAGAATATCTTTTGTAAATAAGTCATGTTTAAGTCTCTCACTGAATGAATAACATTCATGCACACTGGAATGCAATTGTTCTGAGGGCAACTAAAATTAGAGTGATGACCCCACATTCTGTTTTAGGAGTCTTTGAACTGCTAAAATAATGACTGATGAGCAATGAATATAGGGGTCATTTTGTTGGAGAGAAGAAATACTGTTCCACAGTTCTCTGGGGGGATAACCCTGGGCCCTTAGTTGATAAGCCCAGTCTTGATTTGAAAAGGTACTCAGAATGCAGAACACAGAATTTCAGTATATTCTGTGAGACAATAGAAGTAAATAGGAAGTGAGACAATAGAAGTAAAGAATGGATAATTATGTTGGATTACTTTGCAATGAGCTACAAATTATTTAGTCCCAAGCTGTCCAGTAAGGCGAGTAGTTGTCACTTGGGTATTAAGCACTTGGCTAGTATGAGTTGAGATGAACCATTAAGTGCAAAATACACATTGATTTTGAAGACTTTGTATAAAAAAACTATGTAAGATATTTCAATAACTTAATCTTAATTACATGTTGAAATGATTATATTTTGGATAAAATATATTAGTCACATTAATTTTACTGTTTTCTTTTTACTTTTTAAGAATGTGCCTTTTCCAAAATTTAAGATCACTTCTGTGGTTCACATTGTATTTTTACCAGGTGGTGTTGATTTAGACATTTGCTAACCTTACATGGACTCTGAAGGATTTCTCTTCCCTATTGCATAGCCAAGAAACATATATAAAGATTTTTTACCTTTAGTCAGTAGGCACTGGGAGGACAGTGACATATCTCATCAGGGATGGTACCTATACCTGATAAAACTTAGATTTCATTGTGACAGGAGAAGGTAGAAAGGGAGAGAAACCAAGGCAGCCAAGTGAGCTTAGAAGCAATGCAGGTTTGAATGACAACCTGATCTAGATCTGTGGCTACATGAGTGGATTGAAGAGGATGGGCTCAAGAGATATTTTAGATAAATCAAAAGAATTTGGAGATAATTGGATATTGGGGGATAACAGTAAAGTGGGAGGAGTCAAGGATGATTCCCAAATTTCTCCCAATAAACCCCTTTCTTTGCAGAGACAGCACTTTAGGAAGCCAAATTTCTCTTGCACTTTACCAATTTAGCCTCAGAATCAAGTGTTATACCCTCCTTACCACATCTGCCATCTTAGACTAAGGTCATGCTACACCCCTGGAATCTGTTATTTCTTCCTCAGTCCTTCTTTAAACCATCAGGTTATGTAAAACCTGATAATCCTTCTGTGCCACAGACTAATAATGGGCTTTATGGACTACTCTGAACATTTCTGATATAGTGTAAGAGGAAGGAAACCCAAGATATGGGTGAAATGAAGACCATTAAATATAAAAATCATAGAAGTTTAGTGGAGAGGAAGTGTTGTTCAGCAAACTGTGCTTGAGAGTCTAGCCTGAAGTCTCCTTGGGAAAACTAAAAAGCAACAAATAATTTTAGGAGGGGAATAATAAAATTCTAACAAACATGAAGCTATCGTGTAAATAAGATGCCTGTATTACCAACATATTTGTTTATTTGATTCCTTATAAAAGAAAGGAGAGAAGTATCAAACTTGGAAAATATTTAAATGAAATATTCAAATCAAATGTGAACACTTGGTGACTTGCTTCTTTTGGAGATTTTTAGTTTATTTATGTAAGGTTTGATCAGCCTGTCAGAGTTGTGACTTGTTAAAGGTTTTACCTTTAGAATCTCTGCTTTATAAAACCCTCCAAACCACTTTCTGCCAGAGACATACTATTATACAGAGCAGTCCTTTGTTGATTTTTTTCCAACCGTCACATACCTTGAGCCAAGAACCACACACTAGGAAAAGCGTAACTCCCCAAAGCATTGCCAGACTCTTATTTTTTTAAAGTTCCACATAATATGAGAGAGAAAAATGTCTCCATTGTGACAAAATGCATCTATGAGCCTTCCGAACGGACAAACATCAAGCGAATTCTAGCCGGACTAGACGGAACCTGAAAGCCCACTTACTCTAATTGGCTTGTCACTTCCCTTTCCCACGTCTCCCATAGTAATGGAAGTAAAGATTGCTTCCTCTGGCTACAAACTTGAAATTTGACCTGTTTTGTCAGTAATGGAGAAACCTGCGAGAATGTGAACCCACCTGTTAGAGAGAGAGCATTCTTTAAAATGTGAAGGTTTTATAAGCTAAGATGGTGAGAGAGACCCTAATCAAAATCAACAGGTGACTCTCCAAGAGGTGAAAGGGCAAGGAAGTGTTTGAGTATTAGCTACTCACAGTTCTACCCCCATGAAGAAGCTGTTTATTCATCTAGGAAAAAGCCCTGCGACCAAAATATTCATGGTGTCTGCTCAGTTTTCAAATCACCCAAGACACTTTTCGCTACCCAGGGTACTTGTCACCCAATAAAATCAGGCGCTCTGAAGTTATGTTTTTGCTTTGCCAGCTCTCAGTTTGCCTACTCCTGTTTTGGGGTAATGCATTAAAAATAGCAGGGATGATAATGGAACACTTAGAGAGAAGACGTTTTCTAGCCTGTCTTTGGCTGGACTATTTTTCTTGAGCCCCAGTGCTTGAATACCTTGGTGTGTTTTTTAACAATGGACGTGCCTCTCACCACAGCACCTGTGCAGACACTGATATTGCATCTGATTCTACTCGCAAGGAGTGAGGACTAGAGAGGCTTACCAATGGAGGAGAGCAGTTTGTTCCTGGAGCCCCGATGGAGTGCTACACTGCTACACTACAACCCTGAGCTCACTGAGAATGGTATTGTAGAGGCATCTGAACAGAAGCCCCAGAACATAGGGTCAGAGATCTCTGCACACAGCAAGCAGTAGGTGGAGAGCTGAGGCTAGCCTGGAACCTCATACTCTTATCAAATGAAACATACAAAAGAATAGGAACTTAAAAACTCTGCCAACTCCATCCCCACAGCTGCTACCTCATCTGTGCAGACGATATTTGGTCCTGTCTTTAAAAGTTAGATATTGATGTGAGAAAGGGTAGATGTGAGATAAACATTGTTTTTTTATAAGGAAACTGTTTTCCATATGTACAGCAATTAGGAAGCCCTAACCGTCCACCACACAGGCTTAGTCAATATTGTGAATGGCTGAGGCTTCACCTCTTGTCACCAACTTGTCAAGTGCCCCGACTTTTCCCTGGGCACTTATGCAGCCCCTCAGTAGCCCAGAGCTCCATATCAGCACCCTACAGGGTCAGAATTCCTATTTATAGATTGTGTCACTGGAGAGGCCAGAAAATGCACCCTTTGCCTGACTTTTCCTTGGTGCCTTCTTGGCAAATCTTGTTCATCATTTTTCTCATCTCTCAGGTCCTTGTTCTCTAGCCAAGAGGACAAGTTGATCAGGGCTCAGTTCCTAGTCAACAAAAGCCTAAAATAGGAGCCGTCTTTGGAGATACTTGCATTGGAAAACTTGTATTTGTTATGTAGGGAGGTGGGGGTAAGGGAGAGAGCACTTACACTCTATCTGCATAAGCCTGGTCCTCATGGATATATTCAGAGTATCCTAAACTGACAGAATTGAAAGACGTCAAATTTGATTTGAAGCAAGAGCTAGAATGGGGAAATAGCTTAAAGAATTCGCCTATTTCTCTACTCATCCCCTCCAGACCATTCACTTCCACCTTCACAGAATGACCGCTCATCCATGCAGACAATGCACCCAGCCACTCCACTCACCTTGCTGCTGTCATCTACACACCTACCAGGCCCCACATCTCCCAGAGGTCCCATTCATAGAAAACACAGTTCCCAGGTCACAGTTCTCCCCTCCGCTCCAAGGCCCGCTGTCATCCTGGACAGCTTCCAAAATATGTGAATGGCAAATCCATCCACCCACCTGCATAGTTTCTCACTTCCTCAAGCCAACAATGCTCGCCTTTACTCCACCACAGCCACTGGCTACCATGGACACATCACAGGCCCCAAGATCACCCAGAGTTGCTCTATCTAGAAATTTCTGGGTGTAGCCTGAGCCCCCGCGGTCTCACCTCTTCCATTCCAATGTAACTGCACTTCAAGCAAAGACCTTCAAAACCCCTCCTCTGCCTTCTCATAGTCTGTAACCTTCCTCTTGCCTTCATTTCCTTTTCTACCCTCAGAGACCCCACAATATCACTTCAACAAGAATTCTCAGGTCCTCTGCCACCCTGTTCTTTATTTTGGCTTAATTTCATTATTGGCCTTTTAGTTTCTACATACATAGTATTAAGTATTATGTATTAACACACAAACACACACAGGTTCAGATGAAGTTTATGAGAAATTTATTTAAAAGCACAGAAGTCTGTAATCCTTCTGCATATATGGTCCTGGTCATCTTTCTCAGCCATTTCTTGGAGTGTTTGTTCCAAATCATAACCACATTTTCCAAGCCCACTGGCTGTCATCTATCTGCTTCTCAGGTTCTTTGTCCCATCTCTTTCCATCATTTTCAAAACTAGGACTTTTCTCTCTCTCTCTCCTGTAATTTCATTCTTTCCATCTCTACTATTTTCCTCCCTGCATCATACACTCATATTCTCCGTTACTCTATATATCTCTGAAGATGGTTTCCATACTCGATACCTGCTTCTAGTTATGTCCCCATCTGTCTCCCACCCTTGACAGCCAAGCTCTTCAAAAGAATAGTCTAATAGACCAACTTACCTTCAGCTATTCTGCAAACCACTGTCACTGCCTTGTCCAGGTAATGATACCACCAAAACAGCTCTTAAAGAAAGTAAATAAAAGTTCCAAATTAAGAAATTATTCTTCTTTCTCACCTTGCAGCATTTGATAGCATCAACTTTTCCTTCTTAAAACTCTCCCACCCACTGATGCCCCTGGCCTCCTCCTTCCACTGTTCTTTACCTGTTCCCCTTTCCACTGTCCAACTCCTAAATGATAGTTTTTCTAAGGGAATAGCAAGGATTCACATTCCATCACTTTCTAGCTCTGCAAACTTAGATGAGTTTCTTCAATCACTCAAGCCTTGGATTTTCTTCCTTGTCAATGGGAAGAATAATAATACCTACCTCCAAGGGCTCTTGTGCTGGTGAAATGAATTAGCATGTGGAATGTGCTTAGAATCATTCCTGGTGCATAGTAAGCCCTCAATAAATAGAGTTGTTGCTGCTGCTGTTGTTGCTGCCGTTGTTATTATCATGTACTTGGCCCTCTTCCAGACCCACAGCTAACATGGGAGGTCTCATTCCTATTACTCCCACAAATATTTGTGTCTAATGACTCCCTTCAAAAGCACTATGGAAAACACTAAACCTGTTTTATTTCCTCCTAAAAACATACTCCTCCTCTGCTAGTAGGAGTCTCAATAAGGACAACAGTATCATTTATTTCTTCTTTCAACAAATATTTATTAGGTGTGTAAGTCTTACCAGGTACTATTCTCGGTGCTAGAGATACAGAGATGAAGAATCAGGCCAAGTCCTTGCCCTTATAGGCAATAAACAAGTGAAGACAAAAATGTTCTCTCGGAGAGTGATGAGAGCTATGAAAAAAACACAGAAAGATAAGGAAAGTGACTCAGCAGAGGTCAAGGTCACTATTTTAGAAAGGGTGGTCAAGGATGTTCTAGAAGAGATGACATTTGATCAGAGAGATGCTCATGGCAAGACACCAATAGATAATTACATTCTAATATTCTTGTCTTCTTAACTTTTCTGTGTCAGCCCTCTCTCTCTCTCTCTTACTTCTTTCAGGCCCTCATTGTCTTTCAGGCCCTCATTGTCTTTTATATCAGTTATTGCCAGATTTTTCTAACTGATCTTTCTGTCTCTAGTCTTGCAGTCTTGGCCTTTAATATATATACATATATATTTTTGTGACTGAGTGGTCATTTTAAAATGCACATTTCAAATCCAGCTGAAAAGTGACTCCCCAATCTTTCCTTAGGGAGGCATGCCAGGACCTCCAAGAACTTTTTGCAACCACCCCTGCCTCTGTTGACTTTTCTAGCCTTTTGCAACCATCCCTATTCATGCCTATGCCCTCTCAACTACTTGCCTTCCCCACTCATTGACATAATTTACTTCCTTGCCTTGGTCCATGATGTTCCTTCTGTCGACAATGCCCTTTCCACCCAGAAATTACTTAAGTTACCCACTACTTTTCCTATTTCAGCAAAAACTGAGTTTGATAAAGTCTGTTCTTCCTTATACACTATTAGCAGAACTGACCTCTCCTCTTTATGTGCCGCTATTGTTTATGTGTCTGCTTCGCTCTTCTCAGCTCTGAGATCCTTGGGGACAAGAACCGTGTCTGAGCCCTGGTATCTCTACTGCAGTGCCTTGAACATGATTCATATGCAGTGGAGCAGAGATCCAAACCCAGATCTGACTTCAGAGTCCACTTTGTTCCCATAGAACTCTAGAATCAGAGCCTAACCCACAGTAAAACCAAGGTTAATGATTTCACAACCAGGCTTGTATCCAGGATCCCTGGCACTTCCTTCTACAGCTTGTCTCCCACCATCCACTTTGCACAACTGTCATTCCATTCCTGCCACATGGGAATCCATCTGTCACACCTCACTCAGTGCCACACCTTTGTCTTGCCCCATGAGGGCTTAATGCTCCATTACTGTGAGCATGATCCTCTCAGTGGCTATACTGACTCACTTAGAATCAGTTAAGGATCAGAAAGATCTGCGATACTGACTCTTATTCTGTAGGCACTGGCTTGAGTACTTGCTATTTGAAAGGCACTGTGTTCAGAGCTGCAGGCATTACCCAAGGAAATTAGGTATAGTTTTTGCCCTTAAGGCACATATAGTTAATGGGGAAGGTAGAGTCACACATATAAGTAGGATGGAAGACGGAAAGTGAACAAGTGAATGGTAGTTTAACAGAATTTAATGGGTTTTTCTTGGGTTGCCAGGAAGGAACTCTGACAGCCATTAATTCTATGGTTTATCCCCACAGTGAGATCAGTCTAATTCCCTGGCTCAGTGGTGGGAAAGTCTCAAGGGTATTTGCTGCCCCTTCTCACAGGGCTCTTGATGCGAGATCACTCTCCCCCATGCAACCATCCCTATTGATCTAAGTACAAGAACATCTGGAGAACCCAGACCCCTTCACCCTTGTTACAGTCATAGCTTGGAGAAGCTGTGAGCATCTGTGAAATGCTGTTCCTCCACTGTGAATGACCTTTTGTTTCCCCTCTCCCATCCATCATCCTCAGCTCTGAAGAGTGAAGGGGAAGGTCTAGGTCTGTTCCCTACCAATGTTGCACTCAGTTGTTAATCTGCAGAACAGGTCTAACAGCAGAGTACCTTATTCAGACATTCTGAGGCTCAGAATTTGTTTGACTTGGTTTTCGTTGCTGCTTCCTCTGCCAACGACTCTGGCACTAATTGCAATCTGGGAAGAGGAAAATCTGAGCATCTCTGCTGTATTATAGAGCAATGGTCCCTCACCTGTGGGATCCCCAAAGTCTCCCATCTAGGGATGAGTCCCATCTGCTATAATGGCAACTAGAGTTAGGGCCCTTTCTTCCAAGTAACTGAGGCAGATGGCACTTTGTCATTCCCATTCTGATCTTCGGTTTGTAATCCCAGTAGATTTCTACCCACTAGCTTTCTGCTCAAGTCTATAAAGGTCTGAATATGTAACCCCTTGGTCCAAATTACTTCAAAAGCTGAGGAAGCAGAGTGGACACAGAATGCTTGTTTAAGTGGATGACTCTGAAAGTACAGAAGTACAATTATTTGGAGGTTACCTGCAGAAATTTCCATTTCTCTGTAATCTCAGCTGAGGAAAAGCAGCTTAAGGCATGGCTTTCTGGTCGAACAAAGCAAGACTACTCTACCAAAACAATTGTTCAGATTTCTTCCTTGATTTTTAAACATTCAGGTAACAATCTGAAAGATTTCAAAGTATTCCAACCTTCTCCCACCATGTCTGGGTTTGCACAATTGAAGTAATGGTTTTTCCTTTAGGTATTATATACCACTATGTTCCACAATGTGTTGCATGGAAAATTCCCCTGGGATCTGTAGTCAGATAACTTTGGGAAATACTGGGTTAAAGTTAAATAAGTTTCCTTACAGCAGGCCTAATGAAAGCCTTTAATAAGCTAAGATACATTATGAATTCCTAAGGTGTCAAAATGGAAATCAGCATTTCCCAAATAGACTGGGCCACAGCACCCTTTTTTCAAGGTGCATCTGACAGGACCAGTGTTCCACAGAACACACTTTGAGAAATGCTTAGCTAAACACATCTCAAGTGTCTACTTTTCTTTTTTCTTTTTATTTTTTCACCGAGTACCCACTACAGCAGCAAGTGTCTACTTTTCTCATGTAGATCAGCCTTTAAGAGAAATTCATATTGTCCTCCTGGTCAACTTTCAGTACTTTCACTAACAGTGCACCACCTAGTTAATGCGGTTTCTTCCTGAAGACTATAAATCCATAGCCCTGAGTGCTGAGAATAGCAGCATTCCCATATCTGTTTCTTACCTAATGTGGCCTTTAAGAACACTAACCCTTTTCTCATCTGGCCCTCTTTGGAAACATCACACCATTAGACAGTTAACAGTGCTGTCTAGTTTTAATAGCCTGAGACACAATTTTTGACAAATTGCAGTCAACTCCTCAGTCAGATGCTAATAATAGCTAACGCATATTGGGCACTTGTTTATTACCTTATTAAATGGTCACAGCAACCCACTGAAATAGGCGGTATTATTGTTCCTGTTTTATAGGTAAATAAGCTGAGAGATGTTAAGTAACATGCTGAAGGTCACACAAGTAGAAAGTGGTTGAGCTGGGGCCAGGTGAGGTGGCTCACGCCTCTAATCCTAGCACTTTGGGAGGCCAAGGTGGGTGGATCATGAGGTCAGGAGATCGAGACCATCCTGGCTAACACGGTGAAACCCTGTCTCTACTAAAAATACAAAAAATTAGCTGGGCATGGTGGCAGGCGCCTGTAGTTCCAGCTACTCAGGAGGCTGAGGCAGGAGAATGGTGTGAACCTGGGAGGCGGAGCTTGCAGTGAGCCGAGATCGTGCCACTGCGCTCCAGCCTGGGCGACACAGCGAGACTCCGTCTCAAAAAAAAAAAAAAAAAAAAAGGAAAGAAAGAAAGAAAGAAAGTGGTTGAGCTGGAATTTGAGTCTTATTCCAGAAACTGTACCCTTATCCACCATGCTGTACAGTCGTATGAAATGAAAAAAATCTAAGAAGATTTGTAGGTATATATCTAAAAGTAGGTAGCTGATGTCATAGTCTCAGTTATCTGAACCTCTTCAATATAGGTGTCAATAGATAGTCTCTAACATACTGGCACCAAGAGTTTTCTCAGCATGAACTTTCTTCTTCTAAGCAGCCTTAAGAAAGTTAGCACTTATAACTTGGCAGAGGTCAAAAAAAGATATCCTAGGTGAGTGCCCATATGGTGTGGTTTTTTTAGGACATCTTCTACCCCACAAAGCTTTCCCTGAGAAGTATTTGAAATATCACTGCGGTGTTAGCAATTTTTCATCTAGATTAAGGCATTGTACATTGTTAAAATGAAAAACCCTTGGAAGGCATGACACATTTTTATTATCATTATTATTTTTAGCTATCATGTATTGTTCTTTTTAGCTGCAATAGCTAATGTATAATAGCTACAATCTCACCGAGTGCCTACCATATTCCAGAAATTGTACCAGATTATCTACATACATTATCTCTTTTCTTCTTTCAGCAATTCTATTCGATAGGTTTTATTACCTATGATTGACAGAGAGGCTGAGTCTCAAGGGAGCTTAAGTAACTTGCCCAAATTTCCACAATTTGCAAGTGGAGAATGATGAATCGAGAATGAGCTCTTTCCAAATTTCCATTATGTTTATGTTTATCAATATTAATATTTCAGAACAAGTTCATGTGTTAGTTTCCTTGCAAACTAACCAGTTAGCTGAGTATGTTGTGAAAGAAGTGAACAGAAAGATATCCTGGCTAACACAGATTCATGTGAGGGCATGCATAGCATGTTGATGAACACCAGGCCCATTCTGGCAGAAAGGATATATGAAAGCCAGTAGATACAGAATATGAAATAGTATGCAGCATTTGGAGACTCAGGACTAGATTTTCACAGAGTAACAAAAAACAGATCTTAAAATACAGAGCTGTGTATAAAAAACAAGAATGTTAATAAGTACTATAGCTTTTGTGTAAAATTTTAAATCATACACACAAAAATACTACTTGTATTTATGGACACAGGCAAATTCAAGCATGTGCAAAAGTGGTTAACTATGCAAGAAGGCGAATGGATATGGAAGATAAGGCAAAAAAAGAGAGAGAGGAGGGAAGGACCATGGGAGGGAGGTTGGGAAGGAAGAAGAGAAAAAAAAGGAAGAAATATTATAATGTAATGTACCCTGAATTGGGTAGTATGAGTCATTTAACTTTCTAAGCCTGAGATCCAAAAATTTAAGAGGAAAGAAGGGAGAGACTGGGGAGGAAATCCACATGTGTCCACTGCCCAGTGGGTGCTTGAAGTGCCGATAGCTGAGAGTCACCAGGACAACAACAAACACCTAAGGAAAAGGAGATGGAAGAGTTGATCTGACAGGTTAGGAAAGAGGTGCTGCATGGTAAGATAGAAGTGCAGTGCACTAAATCCGAAGTTCACACCTTTGCAATATTCCAGCAAAAAGTTGAGGCACTTTAAATTTAAAATTTAGTGCAATGTCTTTAGGACTCTATAAAGGCATAATGTGACTTCTGCATTTAGCTCAGCACAGAGCTGTCAGAAAACGCAAGCCTCCTGACGTGATGCCCACAGATTCACAACATGGCACTCTATAAAGAGCCATCTATCTGGTGTCTTTGTGTCAGTTGGTTTTCTGGTCATATAAGCTAAGGAGCTCGAAACTCAGATGAGAAAAGTAGCACAAGCAGGGGAAAAAACCAAACAAAAAAACCCCACATGCTTTGTTATCCAGAGGAGCTCAGCCAGGGAGAAGACTACAGGGAAGGTGAGGGAGCGGATACTGAGACCAGTCCACAGATGCAGTCTTCATACCCTCCAGTCACTGTGGGATGCAGGAATAATGAGTCGCTTGCTGAAAGCGGAGAGGGTGGGGAGAGAGTCAGCTCATTGTCTCCCCAGTCCCCACCTGCCAGGATGGAGCTGAGTAGAGCAGGGTGACCTGAAGCTTATTAAGATAATACTAGGGGAGGCCAAGTTCAACCACATATTCTCATCCAATACCCTGAACTGACTAGTCCCATGTTTAGAGTTTGGCGGGACTCAGAACATGCTGTGCCAAGCTTTCGTCTCTTCAATGGCTAAACCCATGTTTATTTGAAGGTAGAATTAATCCATGTATTTCTGATTACCCATTAGAACTCATCAAAACAAGGCCCTGCAAAAAGCCTGTTTGATGTTCAAAATAATAATCTGAAGCCATCACTCTTGTGAACAGGAAGTTGGGCTTTGCCAAAAATAAACCGCTCCAAATTTTGAAAGACTTCATTTTGGTCTGATACTTTATAAGATATTTGAACCTCTTCTCTGTAGACTTGGCCCAAACTTCATCTCTCCGTGTGTCTTTTCTTCATCCACAGTCCATGCTGTTTGTTACTTAGGGTGTGATGGTGATTTCTGTCATCTGGGATGAGAATACTGCTAAAAATTATACCGTGTAACTAGTAGCAAAAATAACATGTTATTTCTTTCATATGCCAAGTCATGGTTTCCACTTTCAAGATAGATAATTTTTATTTTAATCCCTTTTACTTTTCTTGCTGAATATTTTTTTCCATCATGGTTAAAAGTTATTAACCAGTCAGTTGACAAATATAAATATTATAGTGTTGGACTTGTGGCATATTTTTAAAATTAAAAAAACAATCTAATAACTTCAATTTCATTTTTTACTCATACACATATATACATTACATATGCAGGTTTATTTCTGGACTTTGGTGGTTGCGTCTTTTTTTTGTTTTTCTTTCAAATAAAAAATTAAGTACATGATCTCAATCACTGAGATCCAACCTCAAAATTTTCTGATTCAGTCATTAACTCTATCAGGCATTACTATAAAGTAACAAAACACAAGCCACATCTGAAAATTGTTCTCTCCTGTAATATCTTACAAATATTCTGTACATAAAATGTACAGAATGGATTCAGCCCATTTATATGGTAGGTTTGGAAATATCGATTTGTAAATACTTCTTGCTAGGCTTACAATATCCATAAATACCATATAAATATATTTTCTTTCCTCATTAAGAAATTTGCATCAAAAGCTCTTGAGTACAATATTCCATTTGTTCCATTAGTGAGTATGACCAGTTTAGTGGTTTTATTTAATGTAGGGAATGTGAGTGTAGACAAAAGATAGTGCAGGTGTATTCATTTTCTTCCCTTACAGAATAAATGTTTATTTTAGCTCAATCATCTGTTCCGCGGCAGGGAAAGAACTTAATTCTCTCTCACATCTGGATATCTTTATCCTGATGAAAACTGTAATTAACACTGCAACCCAAACTCCCATTTTCACAGGGATCCAGTGCTCTTAGTTGCTTCCTGGTGGTGCCACTCACTTAGCAGTCCCTGGTGAAGGGGAAGCATGAGCTCAGAGGAGGCATAAAGAGCGTTCCCAGTCAGTGTCGCCCTAGTGCCCTTGGGCCTCTTGTGTCCCTCACTGTCATGAGAACGCAGCTCTGGCCTGGAGAGGATAACAAGGTTAGGCAGGTTTTTCTTCGTGGGCCTCCTCACTCATCAGGGAAACATGACTCTCCAGTCCGCCTGAAACACTTGCAGGTGTGTAAGGTGAAAAGTCCAGGAGGTGAGCAGGACTAGAAAGCACCTGAGATCAAGGCATACAGAAAATGGGAATGAAAGGGCAAGGAGTGCCAGTTCACAGGCTTGTAACCAAAACAAAAATCTTCTCCAGGTTGAGACCTTGACAACTCTGGCACTTTGTTCACTGAGGCTGCACCCTTTGATCCTGCTGGGTGAGCTGTGGTGGGCACTGACATGACCAGGTCTCAGACTCTGAGACAAAAACCTAGGGGTATGCAACCCTTTCTGACCTTTATTTTTGACGGTTAAAAGGCAGAAAACTATCTAAGGAAGCCATTAGCTTTTTTGGAAATAAAAATATAACCTTTTCTTCAGTTATGAAAGTAACATGCTCCTTATAGAAAATTCTGTAAATACAGAAAAATGTAAAGAAGAAAATAAAAATAACCCAGAGATAAACATTGTCACTATTGTGAAGTATTTTCTCCCATCATTTCTTTCCCATGCATTTATTTGACCAAATTGGAATTATGCTCCATGTAGTTTGGGGCCCTGCTTTTTAAATTTCCTATAATGTAAGCATTTTCCCAGATTACTAAGTAGTCTTCAAAACACAATTTGGGATGGTGGCATAGTCATTTTCTTTAATGGAACAAGGTTGAACTATTTTGAGTTGGATAAGATCATAGGCCTTTTCTAATAACTACATGTACTTATTAGATTTTATTCTGTGTATTTCATTTTTTCATTAAGAATTTTCTGAGGTAAGATGGTGGAGGAAGCCCTAATTCAGCACATTCATTGAGGAGTAGGAAAAGCTAATCTGTAGTCTTCCGGAGATTAGAGCTTTGAGTTCACCGTATGTGGAACTCTACCTCCAGCCATTGTCACCAAAGGCAAGAAGCAGTAATGCCAAACCCTGCCACTTCTCCTTCCCTAACATTTCTGAATTTCTGCTTTATTTTCAGGATGTTAGGGAATGATGGGACGCACTGAGAAAAAATGAAGCAATAAATACAAAGGCAAGCAGGGAACTCAAAAGAAATGAGTGTACACTATTATGATAGAGATAATGACAAACTTTGATTAAAGTGGTGATTAAATATGCAACATAGGAGTGTGGAGGAAGATGGCCAAATAGAAGCCTTTACTGATCGCCACCGCCACCTCCCCCCACCACTGGAACACCAAATTTCAACAACTAACTACACACAAAAAAACACCATCATAAGACCCAAAAGTCAAATGAACAATCACATTACCTGGTTTTAGCTTCATATCACTGAAAGAGACACTGAAAAGGGTAGGAAAGATAGTTTGAATCATGAACACCATCCCTCCCCCATATCCTGGCAGCAGAGCTAAGTCAGCAAAGAGAATCTTGGTCACCAAAGAGCACTTAGGGGAAGGAGATCACAGTGAATGGGGAACATGGCAATGAACTCAGTGCTGCCCTGTCACAATGGAGAGCAAAGCCGTGCCGGGCTCAGCTAGGGTGCACCCACCAAGGGAGCATTTGGACCAGTCCTAGCCAGAGGGCAACTTCCCATCCCAACAGTCAGAACTTGAGTTTCTCAGCAAGTCTCCCCACTGCAGGCTAAAGACCTCTGGGGTCCTAGGTCAACTTGAAAGGCAGCCTAGGACACGAGGACTGTAAATCTTACCCAAGTCCTAGTGCTGTGTTGGGCTTAGAGCCAATGAACTAGATGAGTACATGACCTAGGGAGAAACCTGCCTTCAAATTACTACTACAGAGCTATAGTAACCAAAACAGCATGGTACTGGCATAAAAACAGATATATAGACAAAGGAACAAAATAGAGAACCCAGAAACAAATCCACATGCTTACATTGAACTCATTTTTGATAAAGCTGCCAAGAGCATACACTGGGGAAAAGATAGTCTCTTTAAAAATTGTGCTGGGTAAACTGGATATCGACATGCAGGAGAATGAAACTAGACCTCCATCTCTTACCATATACAAAATCCAATCAAAATGGATCAAAGACTTAAATTTAAGACCTCAAACTATGAAACTACTACAAGAAAACATTGGGGAAACTCTCCAGAACACTGGTCTGGACAAAAATGTCTCAAGTAACACCCCAGAAGCACAGGCAACCTATGCAAAAAATGGACAAATCAGATCACATCAAGTTAAAAAGCTTCCACACAGCAAAAGAAACTATCAAAAAAATGAAGAGACAGCCCGCAGAATGGGAGAAAATACTTGCAAACTGCCCATATGATAAAGGATTAATAACCAGAATATATAAGGAACTCAAGCAACTCTAGAGGAAAAAAATCTAATAATCCAGTTAAAACATAGGCAAAAGATCTGAATAGACATTTCTCAAAAGAAGATATGCAAATCGCAAACATGAGAAGGTGCTCAATGTTGTTGATCATCAGAGAAATGCAAATCAAAACTACAGTGAGATATCCTCTCACCTCAGTTAAAATGGTTTTTATCCAAAAGACAAGCAATAACAAATGCTGGTGAGGATGTGGAGAAAAGGGAACCCTTGGACACTGTTGGTGGGAATGCAAATTAGTAAAACCACTACGGAAAACAGTTGGAATTTTCCTCAAATAACTAAAAATAGAGCTACCATATGAGCTGGCAATCCCTCAGCTGGGTATATACCCAGAATAAAGGAAATTAGTATGTAGAAGAGACACCTGCATTCCCATGTTTGTTGTCCTGGTGTTCACAATTGTCAAGATTTGGAAGCAACCTAAGTGTCCACCAACAGATAAATGGATAAAGAAGATGTGATGCTTATACACAATGAAGCATCATTCAGCCATAAAAAAAGAATGAAATCCTGCCATTTACAAGTGAGGATGGAACTGGAGGTCATTATAGTAAGTGAAATATGCCAGGCACAGAAAGACAAACATCGCATGTTCTCACTTATTTGTGAGAGCTATGAAACAATGGAACTCCTAGAGATAGAAAGTAGAAGGATGGTTATACCACAGGCTATGGAGGGTAGTTGGGGGATGAAGGGGAAATGAAGGATTAATGGGTACAAAAAGTAGTTAGAAAGAATGAATGACACCTAGTATTTCATAGCACAACAGGGTGACTATAGTCAAAAACAATTTAATTTTATATTTAAAAATAACTAAAAGAAAATAATTGTGTTGTTTGTAACACAATGGATAAATTCTTGAGGGGATGGGCACCCCATTTACCATGATGTGATTATTATGTACTTCCATGCCTGTAGCTAAGTCTCTTATTTATCCCATAAATACATACACTTACTGGCTGGGTGCAGTGGCTCATGCTTGTAATCCCAGCACTTTAGGAGGCCGAGGTGGGTGGATCACGAGGTCAGGAGTTCGGGACCAACCTGGCCAACACAGTGAAACCCCATCACTACTAAAAATACAAAAATTAGCTGGGTGTGGTGGCACGCACCTGTAATCCCAGCTACTTGGGAGGCCGAGGCAGGAGAATTGTTTGAACCCAGGAGGCGGAGGTTGCAGTGAGCTGAGATTGCACCACTGCACTCCAGTCTGGGCAACAGAGCTAGACTCCATCTCAAAAAAATATGTATGTATGTATATGTGTGTATATATATGTGTGTGTATATATATACACACACATTTACTATGTACCCACAGAAATTTTAAAAAGAAAAAATACATGCACCACAGAAAGGTTAATTAATGGATTTCTGTACTGGAAATATGAAGATGACAAAATAAAGAACGTAAGACATCATGTAGGAGACGAAGAAAAGAGAAATAAACAAAGATTACATTGATCAAATTAAACTCAATATATGCATACATGGCTGGTAAAACTATATGTTAAAAAAAGGATCCAGGGAGTAATGAACACAACCTCAAGGATAGAGTTTACCTTTTGGGAGGTAGGAGCTTATAATGAGGGAGAGTCCCAAAAAGGGCTTTTCCATGCTGGCAATGTTTGATTTCTTGACCTGTATGGCTTCGTTGTATGGTAATTAATCTGTGAAGGTCATATGTTCATGCGCTTTTCTATATGATAGGCTCAAAAGTAAGACAAAAAGCATCTAATCAATTGCTGGAGACACTATCAAGGTGCGGAATTTGTTTGTGTTTGAACTGGAGGAGAATAATTATTCAACAGGGAAATACAGAGGAGAAACAGCCTTTTGTTTAAAGGGGAAAAAATGAAAAGATAACTCATATGTGGAAATTGGGCTGGGAAAGGACAGAAAGATGCTGCTAGTTTGCAGCTACTTAGATAAAAGGGTTGTACAAAATTCCTAAGGTTGGGTAAATTAAGCTCCCAGTGAAGATCTTTAAGATACTGGTGAAATGAGAAAAGAGCAGGACAACGAAGTAGGCACTACTGGTTATACAAGTGTATGTGTGTGAGAGAGAGGGAGATAGCACACATGTGTGTATGTCTGTGTGTATGTATGTGTGTGAATGTGCATGTGTGTGTGTTTACATATATATGACTGCATATATTTAAAGTCAGTGGCTATCACCATTGTTCAATGCAATTCATTAATTTCAGAGGACTGGGAAGCAGAAAATCTAGGATGCAGTACTACAAAACTGTTAGTAATATTTTCTAAGTAATTTGATTTTTAAATTAAAAGGGTAGTATGGTGCAGTAGTTAAGTCTGGCCTTTAAAGCCAGACTACTGGGATCAAATTTCACTTTGCACTTATTAATAACTTGACTCTAGGCAAGTTTCTTAATCTATTTGTGACTTTGTTTTATCACTACAAAAAGGGGATTACAGTCTCTACCTCACAGGATTGTCATGAGGATTAAATGAAATAATAAATGTTATTTGCTTAACACAATGCCCATAAACATTGGCTATTATTATTCTTGTTACCAGTCATTTGTATGGGTCTGAGCTCTAAAATAAAAGCATTGGACTAAACAATTATGAGGGACCTCATCCTACTAAAAAATGATGGGATTTCATTCCCATGGCTGTGACTGATGCATTGGGCTGTCAGAGAGCCAAGAGTAATCAGCTAAAATTGCATCCTAGTACAGAGTTGAAGAAATATGAGTTGCAAATCATTCCCATTATTCTGACTCCACGATAACATATCCACCAAGAAGAACTGGATATAGTGAAGGTCGACCTCCTTCCCCTGCTGATATCTCCAACAAATTGACTGAACATTCAAAATAATCCCTGCGATAATGGAATGCTTGATGTTTCTTCCCTCAAAGGGTCTGGCAAATAATTCTTTACAAATGTATTATTCAAGAGAAATAAAGCATACATATTTTTAATCTGCTTTAGTTTAATAAAAAGTGCTGTCCTTAATATTGACTTTGCTTGTGCTTGCTGATGACTGACTATAGCCCCAATGTACTGAGAATGTCCTGGGACTTTTCAGCCATTTACTGCTCATCCTGTGCTGTCATTTGCCATGATACTCTTTAAGGATGGGTCAAAGATGAAGCAGAAAATGTTTTCCTGTTCCCCACACTCAGAAAATACTGTTGAATATTTTTGTGACAGTTAGGTGTATCTTTTGTCTTATATCCAAAGAGCTTTCCATCTCTCCTTTAGGGTAGCACAAGAAGGAAAGTGTTTTTATCTTTACCCTTAGTCACCATGATGTTGCGTACTTCAACCCATTTGCTCCAGCCCACCACATTCAGAAAGTCCCCTTCCATGTTTCAGTCTACAATGCCTTTACATCCCAAACTGGATCAGTGAGGTCCATCAACTGGTTTTGGGTTTGTGTCCAGTAGACCATGAGTAACGCAGAGCTATTTTTAAAAGTTTATTGTGTATATCTAAATTTTCAAAGGTTAAAAACAGTGTTAAATATTGTAAGTACTGTTTAAATTCCTTTTGTCACCCTCATAGGAAGTGAGAAAGAAAATATGTAGTAACAACTAAAGATGTTACATCAAATATAAGTAAAAACATTTTTATGAATGTTTCTTCTTTTTGTGGAAAAATTACAAAATTTGTTCAATGAAACAAACTAAGGTTTTTTAAAACTGTACTAGGTTTTTAAAATGAAAATCATTTATACTAAGTTACTACACTTTCAGGTATTAACTCGAATCTCGACCATGATCTAAAAACCAAAAATACTATAATTTCATAAATTCAAAGGCTCATGAAATAGAATATATTTTATGAAAACAATTGCTTCAATGAAAACATTTATAGAGGATAATCCAGGGAGGCAGAACTGATATTTTGTAGGTTCTGGATAGAGACCTTGAAGGGCAGAGGTTGGGAAATCTTCTGCCTTTCTTCCGGTTGGTAAGTGGACAGAGGTTGGCAAATCTTCATAAAGTTTCAAAAGATTCATCTTATTGAAATTTAACAGAGTGAAATGGGATACCCTGACAAAGCACAAGTGGCAAAGAAGGGCAATGAAAGCCCTGAAATAAAATCACCAAGAGAGTGGATAACATCTAACCATGTATCCAGTAGGCAGGTCGAGGTGGGATGGAAGTTCCACATTTCTGAACTACTGAACCCCAGAACATATTTCAGCAGCCAAGAGAGAGCCAGCTTTTATGCTGAGAATGTGGTTGTGTAAGGAAATCAAATAGTTACACTGCTGCCCTAGGCCACTATCATCTCCTTGAACTACTGCAGCCAAGAGAGGAATTTACACTAGCCTCAGTGACCACCACAGGAACAGAAAACTCAGCCCCAGCGTCAGCACTTTCGGTGTAATAGGAAGCAGTGATGCTTTTCAGTATTAGAAATGGTCACAGTGGTGAAAGCAGGACAATTCCCTGACCATCTGGATTTGAGCTGAGGTCTACTTTAGTAGCTCCTTCTGAAACAACTACTTTAAAGATGACTGTGGAGTTCTCCAGCCTCTTGGGTTCACGGACCTAGCTGAGGTTGGATCCAGCTCCAGACGTTACCCTTTAGAAAACATGAGTTAGCATCCTGAAGGATTCTTGGACACGCTGGGGCGAGGGGCAAGGGGAGGAGACGAACTTTCTCATAAAGGAAACCTCCACACAGCCTATTATCCCTGACCGAGAAAAGGAACAACATTACGTAACACTCAGGGAACACCTAAAGTAAAAAACTATTTGTAAATTTACAATATTTTTGGCACTACATTAGGAGTCATATTGATTAAGACAATTTTGCTGAAACCAGCTTTTTTAAACTCCCTACTCTCAAACCAACATAAACAGTACCCAAATTCTCAGTACAAATATGAATACCTGCTCTCATTTGAAGTGAAAACTTACTAACAAAATCCTTCAGATTAAAATGCTGATCCATCGGCAAGATCACATAAGCATTTTAAGTTTATTTATACTGCAGGATAAACATATGCCTAGTGCAAAAAAAAGTTTTTGACTAAAATTAAGTTTGGTAAGTCTACATTATAGTTTTCTTCATAACATTGCTTCAAAAAATAATAATGTGAAAGGGAACTGTAACTAAACTTTAATCAATCGTTGCTACAGTTTTTTACTATGTTCTCGTATGTCCTAGTACCACTAAAGTTCCTCTATTCCATTATACCGCATTTTGTATTTGATTTTTATGAGAATAAATATAGTTACCATATTAGAGTTGCATTTTCTTCTACATTTTACTTGAATCCTAGAATGCACTTTCTGTTTTCTAAACTCCAATCACGCTTTCTTCAAAATGAAGATTATCTCTCACTCTAGTGCGTGAATTTATTTCTCCTAAGCTGAACCTTATTTTCTATTTTCAAATAAAATATTCTTCCTTCATTTATTTTAAGAAGGCTAGAGACCACCCCCTGTTATTGTCAGACGTACATAAACTTTTACACTGAACTCGAAGGAGTGATGATCCCTGAGTTGGTAATGAAAATTGTACAGCATAGCAGTCAGCCCACGATGACTTTGTGTAGTGGAGCTGAAAGCGGAAAATGGGGAAGAAGGGTTCATTCAGTTCCAGTCCATCAAGTTCATAATAAGCAATTAAATATCTGTAATTAAATCTCCATTTACTCAGCCAGCCAGAACGGCACGTTCAAATCCAGTCTTCAGGGTAAGTAATAAGCTTCATAAAAACTACATTCATGAATTCTGATAATAAAGAATGTAACAAAAACAATAAAAAATAAATGTGTGCTTAAGAGATCTGGTGGCATTTAAGGTCTAGACAGGCTTAACTGAACTCTGAAATTAATACGCACCTGCAGAAATAAAATAAACAACACTAAAAATTAATATGCATTTATTTCAGTACTGGATAAGGGTAGCAATTAATGTGGGCAAGAAAGGGGTTTAAGAATGAAACACCTGTGGGTATTAAAAATGGTAACATGCCCCTTTAAAATGATTTCTGTTGCTAGGAACAATATTCAAGACATGTGGAAGAGGGAGATTTATAATATCATAAAAATGTGATTGCTGGACTCTAGTAGCATTTGTAAGTCTCAATAATACACTCATTCTATATAAGACAAAATGGATTATATGGCTTTCCATAAAAAAATAATAAACACAAAATAAAAACAGTTTCTAATTTGAGTGAAAGTACTGCTAATAAATGATTGTAAGAGTTACTGTATTCGGGTTTATTGGGCACTTCATGTTTCAGAAATCTGAAATTAGAAACACAGCATTCAGCAGAAGTGAAAATATGACCTCTGTTTTTCAGTAGCTTACATTGTATCTGGAGACTCAAGACCTACAAGAAACAAATTCAGAGCTATTGTAAAGATGTGCACACACATCCACTTGCAAGATACTTTCCTCTCATTATTTCACTAGTCCTGTAATTCTCGTATAACATGGAAAGAGAGGAGAGCCATTATTATCTGCCTTTTTTAACTGGCAAAACTGAGACAATGCAGGCTTTCGGGCTTGAAAACCTACAGTTATTCCATAAAATAATATAATTAAAGAATTAAACAATAAAATCAGGTGCTGAGGTAAGCAGTTATGTGCAATACCTTAGTTACAGCTTAAAACAACCCTATGAGATAGAAATAGAAATATATTCCCGTTTTAGAAATAAAAAAAAAAATAAAGCTTATCAATAACTTGCTTCAGGACACCCAGCCCGTAAGTGATGGAACCTGGATGCAGAATTTGACCTTCTTTCTGTCTGACTCAGAGACCATGATCTTAACTATTACAGTAGCCCACCCTCCACCATATACTCTGCTCTATGAATTTGGCAGGTGACTTAACCTCCCTGAGTTTCAGTTTCCCCATGGATAACATGCAGCTAACAACATCTATCTCTGCAACTATTATGTGGATTAAATGGCATGACTTTTGCTAAATTCTTGCCCCAGTAAATACTCCATAAAAGATGTTTATATCTCCTGCTTTCTCTTGGGGGATTTTCTAAAGGTTATGCTGCTAACAAATGGTAGATCCAGTGCCAAGACCTATGTCCTCTGCTTCTATGCTTTAACTTGCTATAAGTCTCTTCCACAATATGCCAGTGCTGTGCAATAATCACAATCGGCATTTTCTTCTGTTCATAACATTTACTGCAATTCCATTACCTATATGGCCAAAGTCGACGTTATGTAACAGAGAAGAGCAAGAAGCTGGTGTTCCTCAACATTGCCTAGACACTCATTTGAAAAACTGCCTTCTCTGTAAGCTATGGAACAACCAATGACTGTTTTTTTTCCTCAGTTTTTGAGGGGGATGGGGCGAGACATGCTAACTGAAATAAATTATATGCTCTACAAATAAAAGAAGCCCTGGAGATTATTGATATGTACTCAGATTTGGGAACTATACTATGAATATATCATTAAAACCATAAGGCAACCAGCTGGCAAACTATTATTTCTAGAGATGCAGTAGATTTCAATTGACTTGTTTCATTCACTGGGGTTCCCTTTTCTTTTGGATATTTCTTACTATGCTATCAGAAGTGTTTTAACATTTTCTATGATCTGAACCAATTGTTTAAGAAAGTGTAATTTACATGCTGAGCCTGTACAAGGACACAAACATAGTCAAATTCTCCATCAGGTACTAACTTACCAACCAGCCCCACTGGCTAACACACATTAAGATGCAGTGAGTTCTGTTTTGAAATGCATGAGTTGTGTCTTGGTGTTTGAAGACCAGATAATACAGGATCTTTTAGTTGTAAGAATAATCACTTGTAATCACAATAATCACTGGCAATAATGTTAATAACAATAACATTGCATGGTGACAATTCTTCCAGCTCCGCCAGTAAGTGAAAGCCATCCTCCTCTGCTGAGGAACAATAGAAACCAGAGGTGAGAACTCGCAGTGAATCTTTGAATTATTCATGAGATCATACATGTCACTCTCATCTGTATGTTAAAAAAAAAAAAAAAAAAACCCACTAGAGTGTAATAGCACATTAGTGATGCAAATTACCAAAAGGCAGACTTTATTCTGGTTTGGTGACGATTTTCATAATTTGGTCCACACAGCATCCTTAGCGAAGTGCCTGTTTTTATTCTTTACTGTTGCTAGGATTCATTTTGCTTGGCCAGGTCAACATTTTGGACATACTTATTTCACTTAACTCGTATTTATCCATTTTTATCAGCTCTTAATGCACAGTAACATTGATTAAACCAATTTCATAAATCCTCTGAGATGTAGTTAAGAGTAAGTTTGCATCATTTGTACATTTAAAATATGCAAATTTAATAATACATGCACAAATGAGGGAAAATAGACTATAAAAGGACATGAGAGAGAGAAAGACGGAAAGAATAAAGCAAATGTGGTTAAAATGTTAACACTGGGAATTTTGTGCTGTCCTTGCAACTTTTCAATAAGTCTTAAATTGTGTCACAATAAATAATTAAAAGAAAGAATTGCCTTGCAACTCAGCCTGCCATTCTACTAAATGAGCATAGGCCATAGAATAAGAGAAGATGGGATATGAGATCTTCAGTTAGCCACAGTTAATGTGTCCCTAATAATGTGAGCATCATGCCATGCTGAATATGACTCTAGTGTTTCAAAATATGTATTTCTGGTATAAAGCTGTATTTCAAAAATCTTGCCCAGGCACAGTGGCTCAAGCCTGTAATCCCAGCACTTTGGGAGGCTGAGGTGGGTGGATCACTTGAGGTCAGGAGTTCAAGGCCAGCCTGGCTAACATGGTGAAGCCCCATCTCTACTAAAAACACAAAAACTAGCTGGGTGTGGTGGCACGCACCTGTAATTCCAGCTACTCGGGAGGCTGAGGCAGGAGAATCACTTGAACCCAGGAGGTGGAGGTTGCAGTGAGCCAAGATCGCACCATTGCACTCCAGCCTGGGCAACAGAGTGAGACTCCATCTCAAAAAAAAAAAAAAAAAAAAAAACCTTGCATATATATCTTTATTACATGCTATACATTATATATTTATAACATAAAAATTGGTAAACACAGTTATGAAACCCTGTACACTGTAGGTCAATGGTGATTTAAGGTTTTCAAGGGTGATTTTGGTTGTATGTGATTTTTGCCTTACATGGTAACTTTAGATCTTGTCTCTAAGTAAGATATGACTCCAATGAACTCTCACTTACAGGATGAAGAAATAATTTACATGAGTTAGTGAGTTAACATTATTGTCTTGATGGCTAGTCTATACTCATAAAATCAAGAGCATAAAAAAATCTGTCCAAGTCGGCATTCCCTCCCTTTCTCCTTTCTGGGCTCTTTGCCCCTTTTTAGCACTCTGCCATCAAAGTGGCTAAAGTGCCCTGATGTCCCTGGTCACGAAATGAAAACATCCAATAACCTTAATGTGCTACATGTCTCGGGATGTTTTATTTGAGGGAGAGGCAATGCTGTCTGGAAAAAGTAACAAACAAAAGGAAATCTCTGACAAATCTGAATCATTGACGGGGCTGACAAATCTGAATCATTAACGGGGAAGAAGTCTTTGAGCAGGGAGCATTCTGGAGTTCTGTGATTATTAATTATACTGACACACTTATTCCATTTATTTCTTGCCCACTTTAACGCCTGCCACCACTGACTTCAAGTTGCATTTATTCTAATGCGCCAAACTTACTATAGGTGCACTATGTATATTTTAACACAGGATAACTTTGGCTAGGGAAATTTTTACATTATATGTCAGAAAATGCATCTTTTGAAGATGTGGTGATTGTTGTAGCTATTGCTGGTTAGACTTTGAAATAAATGTAAAATGGAGTCAAAAGAGCCTAGGACTGAGTTGAAAGGAGTAACACAAATTGCTTGTTACTCAAGTTGCAAAATCTTTCTATGCTTCATTTTCATAAAAGACATGAAGACCATTCAGTGTCTTAATAATGTGAGCATCATGCCATGCTGAATATTACTTACGCATAATAAACCCTTGTGATGTTAATGAAAATTTGTCCTACCTAGCGTGTAGTGGTGACCAGAAGAGATAATGTTTATGAAAGTGATTTATAATCTGTAAGCACAAAGTAAACACAAACAGGAGATTAACTGTGATGGCTAATTTAATGTGTCAACTTGACTGGGCCATTAAGTGCCCAGATAATTGGTCAAACACAATTCTGGTTGTGTCTGTGGGATGGTTCTGCATGAAACGAACATTTGAATTGGTAGACTGAGTAAAGTAGATTGCCCTACCCAATATGGTTGGGCTTCACCCAATGCTTTGAGTAAGGGAGAATTTGCATGCTCTCTCTACCTAATTGTCTTTGAGCTAGGAAATGAATCTTCTACTGCCTTTAAACTAATGCAGACTGGAACTTGCACCATCAGTTCTCCTGGTTCTCAGGCCTATGAACTCAGACTGGAATTATACCATTGACTCTCTGGGTCTCCAGCTTGCTGACTACTACTATCTTGGGACTTCTCAGTCTCCATAATTACATCAGCCAATTATTTAAAATGAATGAATGAATAAATATACTATTGGTTTTATCTTTGAAGAATCTTGATTAATACACTAGCTATGAAAAATATTTATTTCTTACACCTGTGAGTTGGATAATTTAAAAGAATGACTAGTGGGCAGTTGTGTCAATCAACCAGTTTCATGACAACATCTATGCCCAATGATAATCCTGAAAATTCCATATACCCCTCTCCTCCACCACATTCTAAAATCACTAAAGAGTTGAAGATTCCAAGGTGGTATAGGACAATCCCAGCCAGAGCAATACTGAATTTATTTCCAGGATAACCTATTTCCACACAGCTTGTCCTCTTGACCCCTAGACTGCTTCACAATCACACAAAAGAAAAGAAAATGAGATTTCATAGCTTTAAAAATGAGAAATTACAAAGCACCATACTAAGCAAAAATTGCCATTATGGATCTAATTTATCTCACAGTGACAATGTCTTATAGATTTCGTGTTCCTCTGGAGAAGGTTTCTCTCTGTTCCTGGTCATTATCACACTCTCACAGTGATGCTTGTCTTTGCAATAACATAGCTGTAATAATCGTACACCATCCACTATTTTCACAGGCTTTTTGTTTTGTTTTCCTTAAACAT
Source organism: Macaca fascicularis (assembly GCF_037993035.2). Lineage (NCBI taxonomy): Eukaryota > Metazoa > Chordata > Mammalia > Primates > Cercopithecidae > Macaca > Macaca fascicularis. Next base: position 86,565,514 of record NC_088380.1, on the reverse strand, counting down.
TCTCTAAATTAAGTATTTAAGATGTTAAATGCCCTCAGTACAAAGTTAAATAAGGAGAAACCATCTGAGGCACAATCCTCATCAATGATAATGAAACAGTGTCACAATTTTATTCACTTGTAGGATTGTATTTCTGTAATGCTTCGTGTCAGACACAATGGATTAGACTCTCATTGGAAGGGAATAAAAAGGTCTAGGTTAGTCTGCCCTCTAGTGTAGCTCACTGGTTCCTAAAATAAACTGGTGAAACGTGTCCAGGAAACTGATTGTGCAATTCTGTCGGAATGGCAAGTTGCCATCATTGCCAGCACCAGATTTTCACATCTTCCTCCTCTTTGGGAGCTGCAGACTTTTCTAGCATCTAATGCTAGATATATGACCTAATGAAAAGAAATTCATATGAAACACACCCTCCCAAACCTATGCTTGATTGAAGTCAGTGTTACATGGCAATCCTTGACCATGGTTTTTGTCAGTTGTTCCTATTTCAGGAGAACACGGATACAAATTAATAAAAGGGCATGTTTTTGATTCAGAAATAAGGGCTTTAGAAGAACTTCTGAAATAGAGCGATTTAGTCTAAGAACTGTTACTGGCATGGGCTAATCTTTTTGGGACAGTCTGGTCTATTCACATAGTAAAGCGCCCACCTCCTTGGCTGGCCCTTTTGTTGGAGAGTTTGCTGCAGTGTGGATCTGACGATGGACTCCAGGGGCATTGCGAGCAAGGAAGAAACATCTTTGCATTCCCTGTTTTACATCTTCCCTTGAATTCTGTTTTAGAGTTAAAAACTAACGTGCCTTGGGGGATAGTTTTTGATAACTCTGCAGTTTATATTCAACTTCATAAACACCTTTTGTGTTTTACAAGAAAGTCTAAATTTTGCAAGTGATATGCTTGTGTAGGTCTGAAAGCGTTCCTGTTAGAGATCCATTCCAAAGCATTTCAAACAAATAAATACAATGTAAAATTATCTTCTTAAAATTTATTTTCAAGGCCCTGTGATATGTTTACCTGGAAAACTCAAATGTTGCACTGGACCCCAATCTGATCTATATTTCCCTGCTGTTTTCCACACCCCCTTGGTCCATGTCCCAAAGCAATTTGGCTAAGTGATGATACACAGTCTCGTTTCTAGGGACATCCTAACCACTACCAATTTCAGAAAATATCAGGTCCTGACCTAAAAAAAAAAAAAAAAAAAAAAGGTTTTTGTAACTATATATTATATGCAAATTATATATGTATATACACATATGATAACTCTGCAAAGTATAAAAATGTCCTCTATTTAAATTTCTGTTGTTAAAGCAGCAGGTCAGTAGGGCTCAGTGTGATGGCCCATGGAGCACACCAGTCCCCAAGAGCACCATCACAGATTTACCTGATTGATAGTTGGCGTAAGGCCTTCCTTAAACCACCAAGTTGCATTTCTTCACAGTTGAAGTATAAATATAACTTTGATCTATTTTCTAATTGTCCTTTCCTGACAGCAATATAACCACAACACATACGCAGGCTTTTAGGCTCTAACAATATTCATTAAGCTGAGTGAAAAAGAACTTAAAGGGAGAGGCAATATGAAGGGGCAGACAGCACTAGGAGTCAACAGACCTAGATCCTAATTGTGGTCCTGTTTCTAGCTAAGCTGTTAACTTGAGCAAGTCACTTTACTATTCTGGAGACGTCTTTTCCTCATCTGTGATAGGGGTGGGCTAGACCTATATTAAATCAGAAGTATCTGAACTTTCATCTGCAGACTTCCTGTCCTAATCATATGGCCTTTATGGCCACATCTGTGTTTCAGTGTCTTTGAGACTCAAAATATAACAGATCTCAGACAGATTTGCCAATCCAGGGACAGTGTTACCCAAATACCATGTTCTCACTGACTCTAGTTCCCAGTCTAATCCACACCCGTGGCATGTTTGCCATTTACTGCACTGATTTTCCAGCTTGTTTTCTTTGCTCAAGTCTCTGAAAGACATTATGAGCTTAATCATTGTCATAAAGAGAAAATGAAAGATTGCAGGCTTTCTGATTAGCGTTTAGCGTATTTTTTTTCATAGAATTTCAAGAGCACATAAAACTCACTTGTTTCCTATCAGCATCTCCCCTTGCCCCTTTAGTTTGCTGACATGTGATTTTCAAGTCAGTTTTAGAAATCTGAAACCTGTTAGAGATTGCAGATGCCAAGATCTGCATGACTGCTATAGTTTTGGCAAGGTCTGCTCTTTAAAGACAACAAAGGCAGTAAATAGAAATCTTGCTTTCCTCTGACTCTATTCTTTTTCAAAAGAAAAAATGTCTTTGCGAATGCATGGCGTTTAACAAGATTTCTAGACCTTCTTGCTTTAGCCTTTTTTTGTTCTTAGTTTTTATTCAACATAGCATTTGGGCTTTTCATCTTGCAAACCATAAGCTTATTTCTGTTATCAGCTTCCACTAAGAGCACAGTCTTGCCTATATTCTCTTTAATGTCTATGATTCTCTTTAATAAAACTAATCATCTAAGTGCCAATGGTTGGAAGCAATAAAAATATGTTTCTGCCAATATGAACAATTATTTGACTAATTTGAACCCTAACCCTGGCCAAGTCCCTTCATCTTCATGTCATTTCAGTCAGCTTGTAAAAAAAAAAAAAAAAAAAAAAAAAAACTACAAAAGAGGTACCGCTAAATAAGCACATAGATGAAAAGAAGGAGACATCTGACTTAGGGCTTGGGGAAATGGAAGCATCTGAGGCCTTCAAGATTAGGTATAATTGTAATGGAGAGAAATGGGAGAGACAGAAGTGGGGCAGGAATATTAAAAGCAAATGTGTAGAGATGAGAAGGAGAAAGACATGTTGAAGAACAGCCAGAGGTTCAGTTTCATTACAGACTTAGTGTGTGGTAACATTACATACTGAGAGATGGAGTTGGAAAGGTGGTTTATAGTTAGATTGGAGAGGATGAATGAATGGTCTGTACTTCACCTGAGAACAATGGAGAGTCAGTGAAAGTTTAAAGTAAAGAAGTAACTCCAAAACATCCAGAGCAATTAGCCAGATGTGTTTAAGGAAGATTATAAGGGGAAGAAAGGATAACATTCAGTCAGTTAGAAAAAGTATTGCAATGGGCTAAGGGAAAGGTAATAAGGCAGAGGGAATGCAAACTTAAAAATAGAAATATGGGACTGGAGCCACTCCTAGGATGCAAGGGGTCACAGGCAATTTTTTTTTCGCAAGGCCCTTCTCTATGTAAACTGCCTGATCTTTAAAAACTGTTTTACAAAATTTATAGACCTAGGTGAAATACAGCTATGTATTGAAGAGGTACATATACATTTGTTAATTGTCTAGTTAGTGCATATGGAGATTGCAGTGTTCAGGAACCATTTCTTCATGTTCTTTATTGTCATAGACATTGTTCCTACCTAATTTCTTACCTCCCCACTATAATGAAAAGGAGCCAGACTGTTAATACAAAGCCAGGGCTCTTCAAAATCTTTTAAAAATTTTTTTTTATTTTTTATTTTTTATTTTTTTGAGACAGAGTCTTGCTCTGTCACCCAGGCTGGAGTGCAGTGGTGTGATCTTGGCTCACTGTAACCTCTGCCTCCCAGGTCCAAGCAATTCTCCTGCCTCAGCCTCCTGAGTAGCTGGGATTACAGGCATGAGCCACCTTGCCTGGCTAATTTTTGTATTTTTAGTAGGGACGGGGTTTCACCATGTTGGTCAGGCTGGTCTTGAACTCCTGACCTCGTGATCTGCCCACCTCAACCTCCCGAAGTGCTAGGATTACAGGCATGAGCCACCGTGCCCAGTCAGAATCTATTTATATTGAGACAATATTGCTCTTCTTGCCACTGGTTTCCTAGCACCATTTATTTAATGCTGTTAGATCATTATTCAGGATGCTGTACCATCCATTGTGCTTCCTGAGAATAATGGATTCCAATGATAATCTCAAATATTGTTACTATTCTTTGTTAATGATGCAAATTTAAATTAGGTTGTGGGAAAATGTTAGCAATAAGTCATGTCCTGGTCATTTTAAATTACTGTTTGGATTTTATACTGTAAATGTAGAATAATTCGTCTTTCAACCATACTTTTCTCTTGAATTCTTTATAATAATTTTATTCTTAGAATGTGATTTCTTTCAAACTTCCTTTTGCCTGAACAGCAATCAAAAAGACAAGTAAGAAGCCCATGGACAGATCAAGAATAGTTGTTCCATTCCTAAAAGAAATATGCATCCCTCATCTACATTGGCTTAAGACTGTCTCAGGAGAAGACAATGTCTCCATGTTGATCAGAAGCAAGAAAGGATGTCAGTCAGAAAGGTTTGTTGGCATTATAGAGAAGTAATATTGAAAGCCTTCAAATGTGTCAGGTGCAGCCATCCCAGAAGATCTCTGACATGGAGCACCCAGCTGTGGATGGATGGAGGGACCACCCTGAGTGCCAGCAGTGGAAGACACACAGGGTGAAGGCAGCTGCCACCATTCCCACTGCAGCACCAGGCATAAGTGAAAGCCAATGCATGGCTCACACACGTTGTTGGTAATGGGCCAGGGGCCAGAATTCATCTTGTGTATTTCATGGGTAGGAATAACTTAAAATCAGTTCATCAGCATCATTCTTGTAGCCAAGCTTGTATGAGCTCATGAAAGAAATAGCATACTAACTGGCAGGAGTCATATCTTCCCTAAGGTGACTCCAAATTCAGAAGTCCCGAAGATCCTCAGGGCATTGTGCTGATTCCTGGCAAGTGAGGGTCAGACAATGCACTGTGGGGAGAAATAGGGAGCTGGTATCACAGGGGCCCTCTACAGGGCTTGGGACACCTCCTGGAATAGCACTAATCGTTGCAGACAGCTCCAGGAACCAAAGGGAGACTTAGAGAAGGTTGAAGAAGCCACTCTAAAGCAGGAGGCTCTGCTGTGTGGGGCCTAGAGCAGGAACCCCACTTGCCCGGATGTAAGGGAAGCATTTTAAGGGACATAAGGTGTGAGTAATAAACTCTGAAGATTGCACACAAAGTGGAGAGAGAGACATTGAAGACGGCATCACAGTTCTGAGCCTGCATGCTGAATGATCTGTTATGCCATTGGTCAGGGGCTGCACTTGCCTTCTGAACAGTCCTGTAGGCCATTTGTACCTCCAAGACCTTTTAACAAAATGAAAGAAAATAAATAGGACCATGCTAAATTACTTGACCTCTCTGTATCTCCAGTTTTATCTGCAAAATGGAAAGAATAAGGTTTTACATGTCTATTAAGACCATTGAGATAATATTTGTAAATCACTTAGAACAGTCCTGGCACAAAGTAAGTACTATTTAAGTGACTGATAAATATATGTTTTACTTTTTCCAAACCTCCCTTACCGTATAAACAACATAAACAAGGGTGCTAAAGAATCTCACAGTTTACCAGAATATTAAAGCCTCAACATACAACTACCTTATCCTTCGAGAAGCTCCTTCTTTCTTCTTTTGAGAAGGGGAACAATTAGAAACCAAATTTTGTCCTGCTTTAAATATCGGTCTTCAGGTACATTTTTAATCACATCCCATTAATGCTGTAGCTAAGAGCCAAGTTCAAATGTTTGATATCCCTTGCTTTCAAAGGCCTCTACTGTTACAATACAAATCAAGAGATTTGGTGCACCATTTGTGCCTGTAGGAGAAAATGATGAGGTAAGATTTTTTTTACTTCCTCTACCACAGCATCAATTCTATTTTACCTTAAAGAGTACACTTATTTAAATATCTGTCTGCCCTTGTTAGACTGTAAGTTCCTTGTCATCTGGGGCTATGTTGTTTTCACCTCTCTGTTCCTCAGCAGTGGGTAGCACAGTGTTTACACAAAGTACCTATTCACTGGCTCTTTGCTGAGCAAACTGATTCCGGTAAAATACACAAATGACACGTGTGTACAAATACTTTCAAGTCAATGAATACGTTGATTCCTTGTGAAAAACCAGAAGCAATCTGCTTGAGGGTATGTGGCTGGGCCCTTCAGCTGTGACAGTGTCTGAATCACCTGTTTTGTCTGAAGACTAAACTTTTAACCTCAGTCCCAAATCTCAGCCCAATGTAACGATGTAAATGAAGCCATGTGGTCGAACAGTTGTAACAAATAGCAGTGCTATTTCTTCTGCTGCCTTAAACACTTAAGTTTCATATGACTGCAGAGTTGGAATGATTTGAAATATGTTTCCAAAGGCTTGCCTCTGCCTTCTTTGGAAATAAGTCATATCCAGCTGCAGTTCCTGCCACATCATAGTATAAATGAAACACATTTAACTTTGTTTTCTGTTAACATCAAAAACCTGAGTTCTGAATTCTGACCAAGCATCAATAATATCAGAGAGAGTTAAAGCAGAAAAGACTTCAGAAATCAGCTCATATAATTCCTTATTTTTCCTGATAAAGATCCATTGACAAAGAGGCATGATAACTGGCCTACTTATCTATATAGCTCAGCAAATTACATGCAAGGAATGTGCAGATGACAAAAAATGAGTATTTAGTTTATATATTATATAAAGAATTTTAATCTGGGGGATAAAATTGTTAACTTTCAGTTGTTTTCTGACATCCTATTCTCTCCTGGTTTTCCTCCAACTCCTTGGCCTTATTTTCTGAGTTTTCATCCTCCCTTCTGGTGTGCTATAAATGCTGATGTTAGGGGCATGTGCATTCTTTTCTATTCTTGCTCTGCCTCCCTCTCTCCTGTTGAGCCCATCTACCCCACTGGCTTCACTAACAACTATACTTTAATGGCTTCCAAACATCTAATTTCAACCCCAGAACTTCCTCCTGAGCCGCAGACTCTTCTGCCTTGAAAAAACATCTCTACTTGACTATCTTCAAATATATCACATTCAAGATCTAGTGAAAAACCTTTAACACGTGGCATTGTGAATTCTCACAGTTTGACGCTGGTCTTCTTCTAGGTTCATACTTCATCTCTTTTCCCTTCACACCTACCCAATCATTCACAACAAACTGCTTGCACGTCCTTAAACGCAGGGTATCCTAACACTTCCCATTTCTTTGCATTTGGTACACCTTCGGCCTGAAAGCCTCTTGTGCCTCCTTTGCCTGGTGAAATACCATTCAATTCTCCAAGCACAGTCAAAAGTCATCTGCTCCAAGGTGTCTCCATGCCTTCCAAATCTCTGCTGGTACTTCTCTCTTGTCTCACATGTTATCTCTGATCACTTGGTTAAGGTGGTGTTAGCCAGCTTTCTTCACTGTAAAGTAACTATTATTCCCTTTATATCTAAGTATTATGAAGAGTGGGATACTTTGAGACTACAGAAACAGCCTGTTAGTTGTAAAACTTTAACCTACCACTTTTACTCTCTGCTAATGATTTTCTAATACCATCATTCCTTTTATACTTTAATGGCATTCTCTTTGCTCCCACTGACTTATTTTTCATTGACTTATTTATAACAGTGTGGATTAACATATTCTTATTTTATTCAATGAGTTAAAATTTGTTATATTATTATTTATCTTGATGCTAAAATTATCATTGATCTGCTCAGTGGGGGCCCCTTCAAATTGGCCCCTTTTTCCTTTTGACATTCCCTCATTATTTATTGAGCACTTCTTTATATTCTTACACAAAGAGATATTCTAGATTTATTCTGTACTTTCTCTTGCATAGTACTGGATTCACCCTTTCTCCAAGTTTTTCAGAAAATCAGCTTTGCTGAGTCATAATTTACATACAATAAAATTTGCCAATTTTAATTGTGTAGTCCAATGTGTACACAGTTTTGTAACCATGGCCCGAGTCAGGTCATTTTCATTGCTTTTCCTGTACCTCTTTGCCATTCATCCTCCCCACTCCTTGGCTCCTGGCAAAAACTGATCTGCTTTCTGTCACTATAGTTTGTAGAATTTTGGGTAAATGGTATCATACAGTACCTGATTTTTGTGTCTGGCTCTTTCATTCAGCATAATGCTTGTGAGATTTATCCATGTTCTTGCATACATCAGTGGTCTATTCCTTTTTCTTGATAAATAGTATCCTGTTATATGGATATATCTCAATTGGTTCAAGGTTATTATGAATAAAAATGCTATGCACATTCACATACATGTCTTTATGTGGACATAGGTTTTTATTTTTCTTGGTAAGATATATATGGCAAGTGACTGTTTAACTTCTAATAACTATCCTAACTTCATCCACACTGACTGCCATTTTGCATTGCTACCAGTGACATATGAGAATTCCAGTTGCTCCATACCCTAGCCAACAATGGGTGTTGTCGGTCTTTTTAAGTTTAGCTATTCTAGTGCATGAGTCAGGATATTTTACTGTCATTTTAATTTCTATTTTCCAAATGATTAATAATATTGGGCATCCTTTGTTATGTTTATTTTTCTATTTGTATATGTTCTTTGGATAAGTGTACATCCAAATCTTTGCCTGTTTTTTAATTGCTTTGTTTCTACATTTGTTATTAAGTATTCTGTATATATTCTGGGTACAAATTATTTATCAGACAGGTGTTTTGAAAACATTGTCTTCCAACGCTGTGGCGATTCCTCAAGGATCTAGAACTAGAAATGCCATTTGACCCAGCCATCCCATTACTGGGCATATACCCAAAGGATTATAAATCATGCTGCTATAAAGACACATGCACATGTATGTTTATTGCAGCACTATTCACAGTAGCAAAGACTTGGAACCAACCCAAATGTCCATCAGTGATGGAGTGGATTAAGAAAATGTGGCACATAGGCTGGGTGCAGTGGCTCATGCCTGTAATCCCAGTGCTTTGGGAGGCCAAGGTGGGTGGATCACGAGGTCAGGAGATCGAGACCATCCTGGCTAATATGGTGAAACGTCATCTCTACTAAAAATACAAAAAATTAGTCGGGCGTAGTGCCAGGCACCTGTAGTCCCAGCTACTTGGGAGGCTGAGGCAGGAGAATGGTGTGAACCTGGGAGGCAGAGCTTGCAGTGAGCCGACATTGCGCCACTGCACTCCAGCCTGGGTGAGAGCAAGACTCTGTCAAAAAAAACAAAAAACAAAAACAAAAACAAACGGTGAAACCCCGTCTCTACTAAAAAAAAATACAAAAAACTAGCGTGGTGGCAGCTGCCTGTAGTCCCAGCTACTCGGGAGGCTGAGGCAGGAGAATGGCATGAACCCGGGAGGCAGACCTTGCAGTAAGTGGAGATCGCGCCACTGCACTCCAGCCTGGGCAACAGAGCGAGACTCCGTCTTAAAAAAAAAAAAAGAAAAGAAAAGAAAGAAAATGTGGCACATATACACCATGGAATACTATGCAGCCTTAAAAAAGGATGAGTTCATGTCCTTTGTAGGGACATGGATTAAGCTGGAAACCATCATTTTGAGCAAACTATTGCAAGGAAAGAAAACCAAACACCGCATGTTCTCACTCATAGGTGGGAATTGAACAATGAGAATGAGAACACTTGGACACAGGGTGGGGAACATCACACACCGGGGCCTGTTGTGGGGTGGAGGAAGGGGGGAGGGATAGCATTAGGAGATATATCTAACATAAATGACGAGTTAACGGGTGCAGCACACCAACATGGCACATGTATACATATGTAACAAACCTGCGTGGTATGCATATGTACCCTAGAACTTAAAGTATAAAAAAAAAAAAAAAAGAAAACATCGTCTTCCAGTCTGTGGCTTACTCGCCATTTTCAAAACCATAACTTGTGAAGGGAAAACATTTTGATTTTGATAAAGTTTAAATTATCCATTTTATTTATTTTTTATGTTTGTTTATATTTTTGATGTAGAGTTTCGCTCTTGTTGCTCAGGCTGAAGTGCAATGGCGCGATCTCGGCTCCTCCACCTGAAGGTGGACTGCAACCTCCACCTTCCAGGTTCAACTGATTCTCCTGCCTCAGCCTCCCAAGTAGCTGGGATTACAGGTGACCGCCACCATGCCCGGGTAATTTTTTGTATTTTTAGTAGAGATGGGGTTTCACCATGTTGGTCAGGTTGGTCTCGAACTCTTGACCTTGGCCTCCCAAAGTGCTGGGATTACAAGTGTGAGCCACCATGCCTGGCCCATTTTATTTTATAGTTCACAATTTTGTGTCCTAAGAAATCTGCCTCACAAGTCCTTGCTGTGTTATTTTAGTGGTTACTTTAAGTTTACAGTACACACCTTTAACATTTCACAGTCTGCCTTCCAATAATATTATAACAACTTATATATATTATAAGAACCTTCCAGCAGTGTACTTGCATTTCCTCCCTCTTCTCCTTTGTGCTATTGTTGGCATATATTTCAACTTTACATATGTTGTAAGCCCTGCAATACATTGTTATTATTTTTGCTTTAGTCAAACCATTTGATGAGATTAAACATGAAAGCAAAATATTTTTATACATACATACATGCATGATTACCATTTCTGCAGGTTTTTACTCCTCTGTGGAGACTGAAACTTTCATCTAGTATCATTTTATTTTTAGTGGAAAAAAGAAAACTTCCTTTAACATTTCCCATAGAGCAAGACTGCTAGCTATGAATTCTTTCCTATTTGGTTGGTCTGAAAAAATCTTTATTTTGCCTTCATTTTTTAAAGACATTTTTTCTAGGATAGAATTCTAAGTTGGAAATATTTTACTTTAGCTCTTTATAAAGGTTTTTCCATTGTCTTCTTTCCTGTGTGTTTTCCTAGAGAGATGTGTTGGAACTCTTCTAAATAATTCAGCATTGTACTTATTAGATTTGGTCAAGCGGTAGGGTAGCAGATAGCAGAGAAGAAAAGCTCAGACATGGATGATGAATCCATATCTGAAGTATCTATGTTAGTAAACATAGGGGTGATGAGAAATTGGTTTGGAAGTCTGGGGAGAGTGGAGTGACTGAGACATACAATAACTTTTTTTTTCTGCTGCAGTCTCAAGTCTTAAAAATTCCCTTCCTAAGGACAGGCCTTCTCACTGAGTAAGTATAACTCCCAATGTACATGGTAAGAATGAACTGCTGGGTGCGGTCACTCATGCCTGTAATCCTAGCACTTTGGGAGGCCAAGGTGGGTGGATGACTTTAGTCCAGGAGTTTGAGACCAACCTGGGAAACATGGCAAAACCCCATCTCTACAAAAAAATACAAATATTAGCCAGGTGTGGTGGCGCACACCTGTAGTCCCAGCTACCTGGGGGTCTGAGGCAGAAGGATTGCTTGAACCTGGGAGGTCAAGGCTGCAGTGAGCCAAGATTGCACCACTGCACTCCAGCCTGGGTGCCAAAGTGAGACCCTGTCTCAAAAAAATAAAAAATAAAAATAAATAAACTATACATGGTCCTAAGGAAAACAACCCATATTCATGTTCCTAATAGACACTGGAGACGTATCAAAGAAAGGAGAAAGGTTCAAATTGTGACTATAGAAAAGTAAACCTAATTACATCTATGTATGAGGAGTATTTATGCACAATGACCTCAGGGCATGCCTATGTGACAGACTAATTTCTTTAAAAATTCAAATGTTTTCAATCATTGACTTTTTAAATAATTGCTTATTCTTCTGCCACTTATACCTTAATATCTTATATTTAATACTGATATTAAAACAATGCGAAAAAATTTTTCCTATTTTCATATGAACTGGTGACTATAAAGATTCTTCTCTTGCAATTTAAGATATTACCATTTCTCAATGTTTAAGGCAAACTTCTATACACATTAAAATCTCCAGGAGAATTCGTATAGAATGCAGATTCTCTGACTGTCTCTAAACATTCTGATTCATTAAGAGAGAGTGAAGCTTAAAGAAAGTGCCAACAAGCATCTCTGAGAATTTTTATACAGGTGGTGTGAAGAGCATGCTTTGAGAAACACTGTTGGATTTGAACTGACTAGAGGAGACATGTAGATTCAAGGGATGAAAACTCATTTGCATCTTTCCTCTAAAAGGAAGCTCACTTCTTTCTTCTAAAAGGAAGTTGAAGGCTGAATTTTGGGAAAATATTGAAGTTTAGATTTATATTTTAGCCAGAGTAGGCTTTCAGATGATTGGTTACACTTGAGATTGGATGAAGTGTCAGACTCTTCACATTCATTATCATTGAGATAGGTATTTATTGTCTTATTGTCTCTCTGTGGTTTTGTTTTTTTTTTTTTTTTTTGACAGAGTCTCATTCTGTCACGCAGTGGTGCAATCTGGACTCACTGCAACCTCCGCCTCCAAGGCTCAAGCAATCCTCCCACCTCAGCCTCCCACAGTAGCTGGAACTACAGGCGTATGCCACCACGCCCATTGTATTAGTCTGTTTTCACACTGCTAATAAAGACATACCCAAGACTGGGCAATTTACAAAAGAAAGAGGTTTAATGGATTCTCGGTTCCAAATGGCTAGGCAGGCCTCACAATCATGGCAGAAGGCAAAAGTCACATCTCACATGGCAGCAGACAAGAGGAGAGCCAAGCGAAAGAGGTTTTCCCTTTCAAAACCATCAGAACTCATGAGACTTACTACCATGAGAACAGCATGGGGAAGCTGCTGCCATGATTCAATTATCTTCCACTGGGTCCCTCCCACAACATGAGGGATTTATGGGAGCTACAGTTCAAGATGAGATTTGGGTGGGGACACACAGCCAAACCATATCACCTGGCTGATTTTTGTATTTTTCTGTAGAGATAGGGTTTCATCATGATGTTGTCCTGGGCTGGTCTTGAACTCCTGGGCTCAAGTGATCTGCTTGCCTTGGCCCCCCAAAGAGCTGGGATTACAGGATGAGCCACTGCACCTGTCCTCTGTTGTCTTATTTCAATGTGAAAGATGGCTGAGAGAAGTGAAGTAACTTGACTAGGGTTACAAAGCCAATAAATATGAGAGCTGGATCTCAAGCCCAGGGATATATGACCCAAAACCTGTGTTTTTTCTGTAGCCTCTGCCTACCATCCTCATGTTTTCCAGTCACAGGAATCAGAAACTGTGAGTTACCATCTTAAAAGTGACTCACAAGTCTAGTCCCCTACTCTTATCTTGGAAATTTATGTCATTAAAATAAAATAAAGCCAAGAAAAATAAGGCTGGGTTTTTTTTTTTTTTTTTTTTTTTGAATCATTAAGGAAAGAAAGAAAAAGTTTTATAAACTTGACAAGTACATGCTAATTAATTCTCCTCTCCCAGTACTTATCACTCTGTATTATCATTTTCTGTATGACATATCTTTCTTTCCCACTAGAAACTGAGTTTCCCTGGTTCAGGGTATAGATCTTATTTATCTCTGTGTCTAGCCACTACCACCATAATCACATTGACAATTGACCCGTGGTGGATGCCAATAGCTTACAAGAAATGTCTTTACTAATGTCACTATCTGTATTTAGTAAGAAATATGATAGAGGACACTGTTCATCACATTCCTCAGTATTTCTTATATGACACCCCATAAGATAAATTTCTTTCAAACTGAAGTGCCACAAAATCTTTTCTGTGCTGCAGAAATTAGTATGCTTTCTCCTTATGGGCAATATGAATTAAATAAATGAAACAGAATTTCTTATTATTGCTTTGGTTTCCAGGAAGTCGGGAACCAAATTTGTGGCTCAACTTTGTAAATCTGTATAGCCTGAAATTTTCTGCTCCAAATGTCCATTGATCTTAGCCTTATATTCTAATTTTTATTTTCTTACTTTTGTTTTCATTTAAATGTATGTAACCTTGTAGGTTATCTCAAATATTTTGTGAAACAAACTAAATTATAAATAAATCACCCATGCTTAGCTGTATTACTTAACAACACATTAGCTTCTCTAACAAATAACTCCTTGTATTAGTCCCTTTTCATGCTGCTGATAAAGACATATCTGAGACTGGGCAATTTATAAAAGAAATAGGTTTAATGGACTTACAGTTCAATGTGGCTAGGAAGGACTCACAATCATGGCGGAAGGCAAAAGGCACTTCTTATGTGGCAGTGACAAGTGAGAGAATGAGAATCAAGTGAAAAGAGTTTCCCCTTATAACACCATCAGATCTCATAAGACTTACTCACTACTATGAGAACAGTATAGGAGAAACTGCCCCCCTGATTCAATTATGTCCCACTGGGTCCCTCCCATAACACTTGGGAATTATGCAAGCTACAATTCGAGATGAGATTTGGGTGGGGATGCAGCCAAACCATATCATTCTGCCCCGGCCTCTCCAAAATCTCATGTCCCCACATTTCAAAACCAATCATGCCTTCCCAACAGTTCCCCAAAGTCTTAACTCATTTCAGCATTAACTCAAAAGTCCACAGTCCAGTCTTATCTGAGAAAAGGCAAGTCTCTTCTGCCTACAAGCCTGTAAAATCAAAAGCAAGTTAGTTACTTCCTAGATACAATGGGGGTACAAGCATTAGGTAAATACAGCCATTCCCAATGGGAGAAATTGGCCAAAACAAAGGGGCTACAGGCCCCATGCATGTTTGAAACTCAATGGGGCAGCCAAATCTTAAAGTTCCAAAATGATGTCCTTTGACTCCATGTTTCACATCTGAGTCACATATTGTAAGAGGTGATTTCCCATGGTCTTGGGCAACTCCACCCCTGTGGCTTTGCAGGGTACAACCTCATTCCTGGCTGCTTTCACAGGCTGGCATTGAGTGTCTGTGGCTTTTCCAGGTCCTCAATGCAAGCTGTTGGTGGAACTACCATTGTGGGGTCTGGAGGATGGTGGCCCTCTCCTCACAGTTCCCCTAGGCAGTGCTCCAGTTGTAGTGTGTAGGCTCCAATCCCACATTTCCCTTCTGCACTGCCCTAGCCAAGGTTCTCCATGATGGCCTCACCCCTGCAGCAAACTTCTGTTTGGGCATTCAGGCATTTCAATACATCCTCTGAAATCTTGATGGAGGTTCCCAAACCCCAATTCTTGACTTCTGTGCACTCGCAGGCTCAATGCCATGTGGAAGCTACCAAGGCTTGGGGCTTACACCCTCTGAAGCTGCAGCCTGAGCTCTACATTGACCCCTTTTGGCCATGGCTGGAGCAGCTGGGACACAGAGAACCAAGTCCCTAGGCTGCACATAGCACAGGGATTCTAGGCCCAGACCACAAAATCATTTTATGCTCTTAGGCCTCCAGGCCTGTGATGGGAAGGGCTGCCGTGAAGACCTCTGACATGCCCTGGAGACATTTTCCCCATTGTCTTGGGGATTAACATTGGGCTCTTCGTTACTTCTGCAAATTTCTGCAGCCAGCTTGAATTTCTCCTCAGAAAACGGGATTTTCTTTTTTATCACATTGTCAGTCTGCAAATTTTCCAAACTTTTATGCTGTCCTTCCTTTATGAAACTGAATGCCTTTAACAGCACCCGAGTCATGTCTTGAATGCTTTGCTGCTTAGAAGTTTTTTCTGCCAGATAACCTAAATCATCTCTCTCAAGTTCAAAGTTCCACAAATCTCTAGGGCAGGGGCAAAATGCTGCCAGTCTCTTTGATAAGACATAACAAGAGTCACCTTTGCTCCAGTTCCCAACAGGTTCCTCATATCCATCTGAGACCATCTGAGCCTGAATTTCATTGTCCGTATCTTTATCAGCATTTTGGTCAAAGCCATTCAATAAGTCTCTAGGGAGTTCCAAATTTTCCCACATGTTTCCTGTCATCTTCTGAGTCCTCCAAACTATTCCAACCTCTGTCTGTTACCCAGTTCCAAATTCACTTCCACGTTTTTGGGTATCTTTTTAGCAGCACCTCACTCTACTGGTACCAATTTACTGTATAGTCCATTTTCATGCTGCTGATAAAGACATAACCAAGACTGGGAAGATAAAGAGGTTTAATGGACTTACAGTTCCACCTGGCTGGGGAAGCCTCACAATCATGGCAGAAGGCAAGGAGCAGCAAGTCCCTTATATGGATGGTGTCAGGCAAAGAAAGAGAGCTTGTGCAGGTGAACTCCTATTTATAAAACCACTGGATCTCATGAGACTTACCCACTATAACAAGTAGCATAAGAAAGACCTGCCTCATGATTAAATTACCTCCTACTGGGTCCCTCCCATGACATGTGGGAATTGTGGGAGTTACAATTCAAGATGAGATTTGGGTGGGGACACAGCCAAACCATATCACCCCTCAAATCTTAACACAATAGAGTTATATTTCCCACACTTTAATTTCCTTGGCTAGTAGCCTTTCGCATGATTATGTAGGGACCCAGGCTTCTTCCAGGATCTTGGAGACATTCACATTCCACTGGTATATAGAGACAAGACTACAGAAAGATATCTCTTCATGTTTCACTGTGAAGAAACTAGACACTAGGCTCCACCTATGCCTGGTATTCAGGGAAATCTAGATCCTAGGTAGACAGCAGCCTCCCAGCACCCAGCTCTACTCTGTGGAAGGGGAACACAAATCTTTGTTGATGATCTAATTAGCCCTGTTACCTAGTTGAAAGATATTCCAAAATATTATTGCATGATTTAAAGGGATGCTTATACAGCCAGAACCTCCTTATGTGGCAACAGAGTCATTTTGTGCATAACCTGCCCATGGACCTTGCATTAATCTTATTTAATCAACATGTATAATGCTTACATGGCAGTACCTATGAGTTGATTTTCCTACATAAAACATATTCAAGTTAGGTGTCTTGTATGACCTCAAACTGCCAATTGAAGTTTCTTGGTCATGGTGTATAAGCCAACAGAAGGTGTTTGTTAATGACTGGCCTCCAGTTGCTTAATTCAGAACTGTGGCCAGTAGGCTGAGCAGATGGCTGAAGGGGTTTGGGCTACACGGGTCATGAACACAGTTGTCAGTGTGGTAGCAGGAGCTCTACAGAAAGTATCTTGATTCCTTCTAATTCTGCAAAAAACAATGAGGCAGAGGGCCCGAGGCTGATCGCCAGATTTAGGCCAAAGAACGTCAAATTATGACAGGAGGAGGACCAAGAGTCCTTGGGTTTTAGTCTCCAGGGCTGCAACGACTTAACAGCAAAGTTAATTCCCCAAAATGTCAGACCTGTATATTTCTGGTTAGATGCCAAATATACACAGCTATAGGCTTGCTTAACTACGCTATCGGGATCTACAGAATTCCCTAATGTCTCTTCAAACACAGCCCTCTCCTTACATGAGGTCTTACTTCTTAAAAATTACACTGGTTTACAGGAAAAGACCACCAAAAGGGGCCCATCCTACTTTGGTTCCTTCAATATTCCCTTAGAATATTATTTTCCCAAACACACAGGAAGTAGAAGAATGGTCCTACATCCCAGTTTCCCCACAACAGTCCTGGTTAATGCCTGTGGACCAGTATAAATGTTAATAACACTCCCTTTCAATTTCAATATATCTTAGTTTGCTCAGTAAACTATTATCAGTTGTGAATCCATGACTAGAACTTAGTTTTTCTGACTCATGGCATAGTGCTCTTTCCACAACATAAAGTTATTTCTAATTATAACCAAACATCAGCATTAAGGGAAGTAAGTGTGGGGTGGGCACAACACTCCCCCCTCCCCCCATTCTGGGTTACTAGACATTTATAGAGGTGAATTAGTCAGAGTAGAATGGAGACATGATTCTGCCTTTCCAAGAATTGGGATAAAGTAAGCAAATCTGGAAGTCTATCCCTTCTTTAACCTCAGGGTAAGCTCCAACATTCATCCTAAGTTTGAAAATTATGTCAATTCGATTCACAACTAAATTGAAAGAAAATCCAGAGGTTTTCCCCACACTCACGAATCCACTGCTGCTATTCAACCTAGGCTGTTTTCTGCAGAGCTACACAACTGCTAGCCTCACACCACTTCTATCATCTGTCAAGAAGGTCCATTTGCCGAGCGTGGTGGCTCACACCTGCAATCTCAGCACTTTGGGAGGCTGAGGTGGGTGGATCACGAAGTCAGGAGTTTGAGACCAGCCTGACCAAAATGGTGAAACCTCATCTCTACTAAAAATACAAAAATTAGCCGGGCATGGTGGTGTGCGTCTGTAATCCCAGCTACTCAGGAGACTGAGGCAGGAAAATCACTTGAACCCTGGAGGTGGAGGTTGCAGTGAACTGAGATCGTGCCACTGCACTCCAGCCTGGGCAACAGAAGAAGATTCCGTCTCAATTTAAAAAAAAAAAAAAAAAAAAAAAAGAAGGTCCATTAGTGACACAGTTTCCTTAGTGTTCCCCCCTTAACATTTTATAAAGCCAGAGCATGGCATATATTTTCCCAAAGCAGTTTGTCACAGCAGAAAATTTAATGTCAATTATTAACCAGGCTGTTTGCTGCCATATGCAAGAAGGAACTCAGCTAAGGAACTGAGAGCAAAGATCACAACCAGACTATAGTGATCCAGAAGCTGAACCCAGGCAGGAATGGGGCAAATAAAAGAAGTGTGCTCTACATGTCAACATATTTTCCTGTCATTTCTTTATACTTGTCGCTGCTTAAATGTTGCAGTGCTCAATTCCTATGTCCATCTGTGTACCTGTCAGGAGAAAGTGGCTCCCCAAGAAGCAGAGAGGAAGACCATCTTAAACCAGTGGCAATAAAACGCCACTTCACTATTCCTAGCCAGGACAGGCCTCTGTCTGAAGGAAATGGCAGCTTGTGGGCCTTTTATGAAAAGTACTTTTGTTCCAGTAGTTTTTCAAGGACAAAAATGTATCTTCACACTTTTGTCATTGTATTTATGAACTGTAAATCCTCATTTTATGGAAACGCTCCAGGATTTCAAACTCCTAAATCAACCTGGTAAATCTCCAGCCTCGGGGGTTCAATTTAAGGAGAACCTCTTCAAAAATACTGACATTTTATAGGGAACTGCAGGAAAAACAAACAATAAGGGTTTTCAACATACATCTTTTTTTGGTAACCCTAAAGGCTTGTCATGGGAGACAGCTAACATGTAAGAAGAATAAAGACAGCTGCTGAGAATGCATTTTCTGAGCCGCAGGTCAACACGACTTGAACAATAACAGTGAGATGGGCTCTCCGGAAATTTGGTCTGGGGCCCTGAACAAGCCACCATTGTTTCCTTAAAGGAATATTTACTTTTATATCAGGATATGATGATGTTAGATATACAAGCAAACTTTTAAATGTGAGAAAAATGACTCTAGAAAATCTATTTGCAATTGCAAAGTACTTTGTAAATATTGTAGGCTTGAGGTTTTGCCTTCACTCTAACAATATTCCCCATTATTGGCTGGACATAGTCCTGCCATAGCGGTTGGTATTCTCATGAACTGTCTGCCAACTTCTACTACTGACAGCATTTCAATACACCCAGTCTCACCAATGTTTAGCCAGCTGGTAGCCCACATCAGCCATCCACATATTTCATTGTTGGATGAAATAGTTCCATAGGCAACCACAGGTCCTAGACATGTGAATTTTATGAAGGCTTATTCCACAAACCAGGACAAAAACAGAACACAGAGAGGCCGGGCACGATGGTTCATGCCTGTAATTCCAGCACTTTGGGAGGCTGAGGCAGGCGGATCACGAGGTCAGGAGATCAAGACCATCCTGGCTAACACAGTGAAACCCCATCTCTACTAAAAATACAAAAAATTAGCAGGGCGCCTGTAGTCCCAGGTACTTGAGAGGCTGAGGCAGGAGAATGGAGTGAACCTGGGAGGCAGAGGTTGCAGTGAGCCGAAATCACACCACTGCACTCCAGCCTGGGTGACAAAGCGAGACTCTGCCTCAAAACAAACAAGCAAACAAACAAACAAACAAAAACAGAACACAGAGCAGTTTGCCCTGAGATGCTGAGTGAGACTCACTGTAGATAATTTCCACCTATTCACAGAAAATATTTTAAGAATTATGGTCCTCATGAAATTTTGAATTGTAGAAGTGTGAAGAAATGCTTAGGGTCCTGAAAGGCAATAGAAACTGTGTGTTTTCTCTTTTAATGGGAAGTTGGTGAAGTGCTTAACAGAAGCAGAGGAAAGTCCTCTAATCATCTTAATAGAAGGGACACAGAAGCCATATAGTGAAAAATGTAGTCTTTTTCTCTCCAATGTATAGTGGTGGCTGTGCCAAGCAATAATGTTCTATTTCTGAAAGTCTATAGCAAGCTTGTTTAATGGCATTCTTAGGAGGGTGCGCTATTCATTCCTATGTGCCATTTTCTGCACTCTTGAATGAAAGACTTCCCTTTCATATGCCACTGTGGAAACACATCATTTCTCGCAACTTGCACTTCTGCAGGTTGTCATAACTGCTTTTGCGAATGTCTTCATCAGCAACCAGTGATCCAGCACTGGAAAAAAAAAAAATTCCAGGGCCATTCTTGGGTCTACTTAGTGAGAGAGTTTTAATGTGTTCAATGGTGTCACCAACATATAGAGTCATCTACTTTTCTCAACTTTTTTGGAAAGGGAGTAAAGAAGGTTATAGGGAAACTGTGCTCAGACAGCAAATTCAGAATCAGAAATTGCACAGACCACATAGAATGAAATACAGTACTGGTGTCAGTTAGAAGGGAAGGATTCATAGCAAGATTTCTCAGTAAAATGGGATTTGAAGAATCAGTGAGGTGTGGCTACATAGAGAAACTCAAGCCAAAATTCTGCTATTAGAAACTTTGTTTATCTTTGCCTCTACTGACTTGTGAAATGACTGGGCACCCCCAGCAAGGTTAACCATGACCCATGACCACCCAGGGTGATGTCTTAGATTTGTGATGTTACATCAGTGTGGATTTATACTCTATATTCTACTCTTCTCTGACTTTTTTAGAGACAAAAAGCAACACTTTTTGTCTCTAAAAAAAGTGTGTTGCTCATGCTGGTCTTGAACTCCTGGCCTCAAGAGATCTTCCTGTGTCAGCATCTTGAGTAGCTGAGATTCAAGCACAAACTGCAAACCACTGCAACCCTGCTTGTTGAGTTTTATGAGTTCTTTGTGTATTTTGGATAATGGTCCTTTATAAGATGTGTCTTTTATAAATATTTTTCTCCCAGTCTGTGGCTTGTCTTCTCAACCACTTGACATCGTCTTTCACAGATAAATTTTTAATTTTAATGAAGTCTATCTTATTATTTCTTTCATGAATCATCCCTTTGATGTTGTATATAAAGTGTCATTGCCATACTCAAGGTCATCTAGGTTTTTTCCTATGCTATCTTCTAGAAATTTTAGTCTTGCCATTTTACATTTAGGTCTATGAAACATTTTGAGTTACTTTTTGTGAAGGGCATAAGCTGTGTCCAGTTTTTTTTTGTTTGTTTTTGTTTTTGTTTTTTGGTATGTGGATGTCCAGTTGTTCCAGCACCCATTTGTTGAAAAAAAATTGTTTTTGTTCCATTGTATTGCCTTTGCTCCTTTGTCAAAGACTAGTTAACTATGTTTTAAAGGGACTGTTTCTGGGCCCTTTATTCTGTTCTATTGGTTTCTTTGTCTATTCTTTGGTGAACACCATACCATCTTGATTATCATAGCTTTATAGTAAGTCTTGAAGTCAGTTGGCGTCAGTTCACTAACTGTTCTTCTTCCATCTTGAATGAGCTATTGTGAATCTTTTGCCTGTCCATATAAACTTTAGAATTAGTTGCTCGATAGCCACAAAATAATTTTCTGGAATGTTGATTGAGATTGTATTGAATCTATGGGTCAAATTGAGAAGAACTGACATATTGACAATAAATTTTCCTATCCATGAACATGGAGTATCTCTCTAGTTATTTAGTTCTTCTTTGATATCTTTCATTAGAGTTTTGTAGTTCTCCTCACACAAATCTTGTATATATTTTCTTAGATTTACATATAAGTATTTGATTTTGGGAGTGCTAATATAAATGGTAATGAGTTTTTCATTTTAAATTCCACTTGTTCATGTATAGCATAATATGAAAGCAATTGACTTATACACATTATCTTTTATACTACAATCTTGTTATAATTGCTTATCAGTTCCAGGAGTTTGTTTTGTTTTGTTTGTTTATTCTTTCAGATTTTTTACATAGATGATCATATCATCTGTGCATAAATGCAATTTTATGTATTTATTCCCAATCTGCATACCTTTTTTTCTGGTATTATTAGCTAGGACTTCCAATATTATGTGGAAAAGAAGTGATGATATGGGATATCCTTTCCTTCTTTCTGATGTTAGTGAAAAGCTTCAAGTTCCTTACCATTAAGTATGATGGTAACTGTATAGATGTTCTTTTTTGCAGATGTTCTTTTTCAAGTTGAGGAAATTATCCTTTATTCCTAGTTCTCTGAGAGTTTTTTATCATGAATGAGTGTTCAATTTTATCTAATGCTTCTTTTGCATTTATTGATATGATTACATGATTTGTCCTATTTAGCCTGCTGATGTGATGAATTATGCTAATTGATTTTCTAATATTGAACCAGCCTTGCATACCTTGGATAAAACCCACATGCTATGGTTTGAGTGAGTCCTCTCCAAAATTCAGTTGTTGCCCATGTGATAACTTTAAGAAGTGATTAAGCTACAAAGACTTCTCCCTTGTGAATGGCATTCACAACCTTGTAAAATAAACTTTATGCAGGATTCATCTCTCACTTACCCTTCCACCATTTGCCATATAAAAACACAGTGTTTCATGGCAGAAAGGTGCCATCTTGGAGACAGACAGAAGCCCCCACCAGACGACCAAACCACTGTGCCTTGATCTTGGACTTTCTGGCCTCCAGAACTATCAGAAAATAAATTTTTGTTTTTTAAATTGCCCAATCTCAAGTATTTTGTTAGAGCAGCACAAATGGACTAAGAGAAATAGTACTGAGAGTGAGGTGTTGCTGTGACAAGTACCTGAAAATGTGCAAGCAGCTTGGGAACTGTCTAAGGGGTAGAAGCTGGAACAGTTTTGAAGTGAACACTGAAAAAAAAAACCTGTGTTGCCACAAATGTAGAATTAAGAGTGATTCTGGTGAAGGTTCTGAAAAAGAGAAGAGCTGTAGAAAAAAGCCTCAGTCTTCTTAGGGAATACCTATGTGGTTGTAACCAAAATAGAAATATAGAAATACAGGTTAGAAATATAGGTAGTAGAGACTATTCTTAGGAGGCCTCAGATGAAAATGAGAAACAAGATACTAGAAACTGGAGAAAAGACCATCCTTGTTATAAAGTGGTGAGTAACTTGACTGAATTATGTCCATGTCCTAGGACTTTGTGAAAGTAAACTTAAGAGCAATAACTGGGATACTGGTGGAAGAAATATCTAAGCAGCAAAATGTTCAGGATTCCGTGTGGTTTCTCCTACCCGCTTATAGTAAAATATGAGAAGAGAGAAATTATTTAAAGACAGAATTTAAAATCAAAAGCAGAATGTGAAGCTTTGGAAAACTCTCAGCCTGGTCATGTAAAGAATAAAAAAGGATATGGCCAAGTGATCATTTGATAAGGAGATTGGTACAGATAGGAGGAAGCCATGTGGTATTCCTCAAGACAGTGGGAGAATGACCCTGAAGGCATTTCAGAGATTTTGGAGGATTCCATGCCCATCACAGGTCTTCTATCATGAATGGGATTAAAGATTTTACCAAAGAGGCTTCACAGAGCATTCATCTCTCACTGGCCCTTCAACCTTCTGCCATTTGTGAGGACTCAGTGTTCCTCTCCTCTAGAGGATGCAGCAATAGGCCACAATCTTGGCGATGAAGACCAGACCTCACCAGACAACTGAAAGTGCCAGCACCTCGATCTTGAACTGCCCAGTCTCCAGCACTGTGAGAAAGTAAATTTCTTTTTTTTTTTTTTTTTTTTTTTTTGATACTTTAAGTTCTAGGGTACATGTGCACAACATGCATGTTTGTTACGTATGTATACATGTGCCATGTTGGTTTGCTGCACCCATTAACTCGGCATTTACATTAGGTATTTCTCCTAATGTTATCCCTCCCCCATCCCCTCACCCCACGACATGCCCTGGTGTGTGATGTTACCTGCCCTGTGTCCAACTGTTCTCATTGTTCAATTCCCACCTATGAGTGAGAACACGCGGTGTTTGGTTTTCCATCCTTGCGATAGTTTGCTCAGAATGATAGCTTCCAGCTTCATCCATGTCACTGTAAAGGACATGAAACCCATCTTTTTTTATGGCTGCATAGTATTCCATGGTGTATATGTGCCACATTTTCTTAATCCGGTCTATCATTGATGGACATTTGGGTTGGTTCCAAGTCTTTGCTATTGTGAATAGTGCTGCAATAAATATATGTGTGCATGTGTCTTTATAGCAGCATGATTTATAACCTCTTGGGTATATACCCAGTAATGGGATCGCTGGGTCAAATGGTATTTCTAGTTCTAGATCCTTGAGGAATCACCACACTGTCTTCCACAATGGTTGAACTAGTTTACACTCCCACCAACAGTGCAAAAGTGTTCCTATTTCTCCACATCCTCTCCAGCACCTGTTGTTTCCTGACTTTTTAATGATCGCCATTCTAAGTGGTCTGAGATGGTATCTCATTGTGGTTTTGATTTGCATTTCTCTGATGAGCAGTGATAACGAGCATTTTTACCAAGTGTCTGTTTGCTGCATAAATGTCTTCTTTTGAAAAGTGTCTGTTCATATCCTTTGCCCACTTTTTGATGGGGTTTTTTGATTTTTTTCTTGTAAATTTGTTTAACTTCTTTGTAGATTCTGGATATTAGCCCTTTGTCAGATGAGTAGATTGCAAAAATTTTCTCCCATTCTGTAGGTTGCCTGTTTACTCTGATGGTAGGTTCTTTTGCTGTGCAGAAGTTCTTTAGTTTAATGAGATCCCATTTGTCAATTTTGGCTTTTGTTGCCATTGCTTTTGGTGTTTTAGTCATGAAGTCCTTGCCCATGCCTATGTCCTGAATGGTATTGCCTAGGTTTTCTTCTAGGGTATTTATGGTTTTAGGTCTTACATTTAAGTTTTTAATCCATCTTGAATTAATTTTTGTATAAGGTGTAAGGAAGGGATCCAGTTTCAGCTTTCTACATATGGCTAGCCAGTTTTCCCAGCACCATTTAGTAAATAGGGAATCCTTTCCCCGTTTCTTGTTTTTGTCAGGTTTATCAAAGATCAGACGGTTGTAGATGTGTGGTGTTTCTTCTGAGACCTCTGTTCTGTTCCATTGGTCTCTATCTCTGTTTTGGTACCAGTACTATGCTGTTTTAGTTACTGTGAATTAACTAACATCAGGTATTTTGTTAGAGCAGCACAAATGGACTAAGATATCACTTCATTGTGCTCTATGATTCTTTTTGAATTTTGGATGTGATTTGCTATATCTTGTTCAGAATTTTTGCATCCATGTACCTGAGAGATGTTGGTCTGTAGTTTGCTTTTCTTGTAACTTTTTGTCCAGTTTTGGTATAAGGGTAATGCTGTCCTTAGAGAATGAGTGAAGATGTATTTCCTTTGCCTGTATCTCCTGGAATAAATTGTAGAGAACTGGTACAATTTCTTCTTTAACTGTTTTGTAGAATTTACCAACAATCCCATTGAGGCCTGGTGCTTTCTGCATTTATCTACTTATTTATTTATTCATTTATATTATGTAATATTATTTCACTTTTTATTTAACATTTAAGTTCAGGGGTACACATGGTTTGTTATATAGATAAACTTGCATCATGGGAATTTGTTGTATAGATTATTTCATCACCCAGGAATTAAGCCTAGTACCCATTAGTTATTTTTCCTAATCTTCTCCCTCCTCTCACCCTCCACCCTCTGAGAGGTCCCAATGTGTGTTGTTCCACTTTATGCATCCATGTGTTCCCATCATTTAGCTCCCACTTATAAGTGAGAACTTGTGGTATTTGGTTTTCTGTTCCTGTGTTAGTTTGCAAAGGATGATGGCTTCCAGCTCCATCCATGTTCCTGCAAAAGACATGATCTCATTCTCTTTTTATGACTGCATAGTATTCTATGGTGTATATGTATCACATTTTCTTTATCCAGTGTACCATTGATGGGCATTTATGTTGATTCCATGTCTTTGCTATTGAGAATAGTACTGCAATGAATATATGTATGCATGTGTCTTTATGATAGAATGATTTATATTCCTTTAGGTGTATACTCAGTAATGATGGATTGCTGGGTCGAATGGTATTTCTGTTTTTGGTCTTTGAGAAACTGCCACACTGTCTTCCACAGTGGTTGAACTGATAAGCACTCCCATCAATAGTGCATAAGCGTCATTTTTTTCTCTGCTACCTTGCCAGCATCTGTTATTTTTTGACTTTTTAATAATAGCCATTCTAATTGGTGTGAGATGGTATCACATTGTGGTTTTGATTTGCTTTTCTCTAATAATCAGTAAAGTTTTTTTTTTAAATCTGATTGGTGGCCACATGTATGTCTTCTTTTGAAAAGTGTCTGTTTATGTTGTTTGCCCACTTTTTCATGGGGTTGTTTTTCTCTTGTAAATTTGTTTAAGTTCCTTATAGATGCTGAATATTAGACCTTTGTCAGATGCATAGTTCACAAATATTTTCTCCCATTCTGTAGGTTATCTGTTTACTCTACTGATACTTTCTTTTGTTGTGCAGAAGCTCTTAAGTTTAATTAGATCACATTTGTCAATTTTTGCTTTTGTTGTGATTGCTTTTGGCATCTTTGTCATGGAATTCTTGCCTACTCCTATGTCCAGGATGGTATTGCCTAGGTTGTCTTCCAGGGTTTTTATAGTTTAGGGTTTTACATTTAAGTCTTTAATCAATCTTTAATCCATCCTTTCAGAAGTGTAGTGTTTAATGTCCATGTATTCGGAAATTGTCTAGCTATATTTCCATTATTGAATTCTAGTTTAATTGCATTGTGATCTGAGAACAGATATTCTATGACTTCTGTTCTTTTACATGTATGTCTTATGGCCCGGAATGTGGTCTTTTGGTGAATGCCCCTTGTGAGCTTGAGAAGAATGTGTAATCTGTTGTTTTTGAATAAAGTAGACTATAGATATTAATTACATCCAGTTGACTGATGGTGTTGTTGAGGTTAACTATATGCTTACCGTTTTTCTGCCTGCTGAATCTATGCGTTTCTAATAAGAGGATGTTAAAGTCTCCAATTAAAATAGTATTAGTGTGGCACAAAAGTAATTGTGGGATTTGCCATTAAAAGTAACAGCAAAAACCACAATTACTTTTGCCCAATGCAATAGATTAATCTATTTTTCCCTGAGAGT
This sequence comes from Macaca fascicularis, assembly GCF_037993035.2. Lineage (NCBI taxonomy): Eukaryota > Metazoa > Chordata > Mammalia > Primates > Cercopithecidae > Macaca > Macaca fascicularis. The sequence continues at coordinate 86,538,392 of NC_088380.1, read as the reverse complement.
CAATCAGTTTTTGCCTCACATATTTTGATTCTCTGCTGCTAGGCACAAATGCATTATAAATTGTTATGTTCCCCTGGAATATTGACTCCTTTATCATTAGGTAATGCTCCTCTTAATTTCTGCAAATTCCCTTGCTCAGCAGTCTGCTCTGAAATTAATATAGCTACTCCTGGTTTCTTTTCATTAGTGTTGGCTTAGTGTAACTTTCTACATTCCTTTACTTTTTATCTATGTCTTTATGTTTAAAGTGGATTTCTTGCAGATAACAGTGGAGGCTAAAGGAACTCCATCAGGGATGCTAATCCGCCATGTTGACTTCTGATTCACCTCAGTTCTGGAAAAGCCTCTGAGATTTCTATTTTATCTACTGTTTCTTGTATGAGAGCATGAATTTATCACAATTCCTGCCCTTAGATCAAGACAACCCTAACCATAATTCCAGTCAATCTGCCTTTAGGCAGATTCATAGAGCATTCTTGACTTTCCCAGTCATTGTTCAACACATTCCTTTCCTATGGTACATAAGCCCTAGGTCTAGAGGGAAATGATACAGGGATCCACAGTCTTGTCTAACTGATACCCAAGACACAGACATGGGTTCTGTTTATAAGTCCCTATTAAATGTTTCTTTCTGAGAAGCTGGGTTTGTCAGCCTCTTCCTTCGGCCTCTTGGCTTCCTCAGACTTTGGAGGTAGTTTTGTATAGGCCTGCCCACTGCAAAATATCAACTTATAGTTGGATCTTGTTTTATGATTCACTATGACAATCTCTGTCTTTTAGTTGATATATGTAGACCACTGATGTCTAAAGTGATTATTAATACAGATGGATTAATATTTACTATATTTATTATGGTTTTCTCTTTGTTTCCCGTATTCTCTGTTACCAATTTTGTCTTCCCCACATTTTCTGCATTTTGTGGTTTTAATTGAGCATTTCATATTATTCCATTTTTTTGTCTTTCTTACCATATGAATTATACTTCTTTTTTTAAACTTTACTTTAGTGAGTGTGCCATATACATTAACAACTAATCCAAGTCCACTAAATATCCCTGTACCACTTCACAGGTAATGTAAGTACCTTATAGTAACAAAATATTCCTAATCTCTCCCTTCCATTTTTTGTATCGCTGTTGTCATTCATTTCACTTACATATAAGTACACATAAATGTGTGTGTATATATAAGCATACACAATTGATACACTGTTGCTATTATTGATTTATTGATTTTGAGATAGAGTCTCACACTGTCACCTCGGCTAGAGTGCAATGGCGCAACCTCAGCTCACTGCAACCTCTGCCTCCCAGGTTCATGTGATTCTCCTGCCTCAGCCTCCTGAGTAGCTGGGATTGCAGGCACACACCACCATACCCGGCTAACTTTTGGTATTTGTAGTAGAGACAAGGTTTCACTATGTTGGCCAGACAGGTCTCAAACTCCTGACCTCATGATCCACCCTCCTCAGCCTCCTTGTTGCTATTATTATTTGAACAAACTGTTATCCGTTAGATTAATTCAAAATAAAAAAATAAATGTTTTTATTTTACCTTCACTCATTCTTTTTCTTCTTTATGCAGATATGAATTTCTGACCTATATCATTTTTTTCTCTCTGAAGAACTTATTTCAACATTTCTTGCAAAGCAGGCCTACTGGAAGCAATTTCCTTCTATTTTTGTTTGCCTGGGGGAGTATTTCTCTTTTAATCTTTTCATTGATGCACATTTGTACATATTCGTGGGGTACATGTGATATTTTGTTACATGCATAGACTGTGTACTGATCAAATCAAGGTATTTGGGGTAGGTATTTGTCACCTCGAGTAGTTACCATTTCTTTGTGTTAGGATAATTTCAAGTCCTCTCTTCCTGCTATCTTGAAGTTATAACATATTGTTGTTGGCTATAGTCATTCCTTCTATCTAACTGTATGTTAATACCCATTAGCACACCTCTCCATCACCCTCCCACCCCCACACACATACATACTTTCCAGCTTCTGGTATCCATCATTCCATATCTCCATGAAATCAAGTTTTTAAGTTTTCATATAGAAGGGAGAATGTGTGGTATGTGTCCTTCTGTGCCTGGCTTATTTCACTTAACATTATAACCTCCAGTTCCATCTATGTTGCAGAAAATTATATGACGTTCATTCTCTTTTATGGCTATATAGTAGTCCATCATGTATACATACCACATTTTGTTTATTCATTCATCCATTGAAAGACACTTAGACTGATGCCATATTTTTACTATTGTGAATAGTGCTGCAGTAAACATGGAGGTGCAGTTATCTCTGGATATAGTGATTTCCTTTTGTTTGGATAAATATCCAACAGTGGGATTGCTGGATTTTCTAATAGTTTTATTTTTAGCTTTTTGAGAAATCTCCATACTGTTTTGTTGCTGTTGTTGTTTTGTTTTGTTTTGTTTTTTTGAGACAGAGTCTTGCTCTGCACCCAGGCTGGAGTGCAGTGGCATGATCTCAGCTCACTGCAACCTCTGCCTCCCAGGTTCTAGTAATTCTCTTGCCTCAGCCTCCCGAGTAGTTGGGATTACAGGCATGTGCCACCATGCCCGGCTAATTTTTTTTGTATTTTTAGTAGAGACGGGGTTTCACCATAATGGCCAGGTTGGTCTCGAACTCCTGACCTGGTGATCTGCCTGCCTCGGCCTCCCAAAGTGTTGAGATCATAGGCATGAGCCACCGCGCCCAGTCCCATAATGTTTTTTACAATGGCAATACTAATTTACATTTCCATCAAGAGCATATAAGAGTTCTCTTTTCCCTGCATCCTTGTCAGCTATCTGTTATTTTTGTCTTTTAGATAGTAGCCATTGTTTTTTACAAATTTATGAAGCATGTGAGAAATTTTGTTACATGCATATAATGTGTAATAATCAACTCAGGGTATTTAGTGTGTCCATCACCCCAGTATAATACATTTTTGTTAAGTATAGTCACCCTACTTTGCTATCAAACATTGAATTTTTTCCTTCTATCTTACTGTGTATTTGTACACATAACCCAGTTCTCTTCATTCTCTCTCCTTACCCCTACTCACCTTTCCCAGTCTCAGTTGTCTATCTTTCCACTCTCTACCTCAGTGTGATCAAATATTTTGGCTGCCAAGTATAAGTGAGAATAGCAATAGTTGTGTATTTGTGCCTGGATTATTTCACTTAGGATACTCACCTCCAGTTCTATTCATGTTGCAACAAATGACATAATTTCATTTATTTTTATGGCCACATAGTATTCCATTATGTATATATACCACATTATCTAGTCATCCATCGATGAATACATAGGTTGATTCCATATTTTAGCTATTGTGAATAGTGCTCCAATAAATATGCAAGTGCAAGTATCCCTTTAATACACTGATTTCTTTTCCTTCGGATAATTACCCAGTAGTGGAATTACTGGAATAGATGGTAATTCTATTTTTACTTTCTTAAGAAACCTTTATAATATTTTCCATAGTGGCTGTACTAGTTTACATTCCCATCAACAGTGTATAAGAGTTCCCTTTTCTTTGCACCCTCACCAATATCTATAAATTTCTGTCTTTTTAAAAATAGCCATTCTGATTGGGTAAGATGATATCTCATTGTGGTTTTGACTTGCATTTCTCTTATTATTAGAGATATTTAGCATTTTTTCATGCACCAATTGGCCATCTGTGTATTTTCTTTAGAGAAATGTCTCTTCATGTTATTTACCTACTTTTTAATGGTATAACTGTGGTTTTTTCTTTTCCTGTTGAGTTGTTTGAATTCTTTGTATGTTTTCTCCCATTCAACAGCTTGTCTCTCCACTCTGTTAATTGTTTCCTTTGCTATGAAGAAGGTTTTTAGTTTATCTCTTAGAGGGACAGAAGTAATAGGATATATACAAAGGGGAGTTTATTAAGTATTAACTTACATGATCACAAGATCACAATAGGTTGTCTACAAGTTGAGGAGCAAGGAGAGCCAGTCCGAGTCCCAAAACTGAAGAACTTGGAATCTGATGTTCTAGGGTAGGAAGCATCCAGCACGGGAGAAAGATGCAGGCTGGCAGGTTAGGCCTGTCTCTCCTTTCCACGTTTTTCTGCCTGCTTTATATTCTCTGGAAGCTGATTAGATTGTGCCCACCAGATTTGTAACCTGCACAGACCTTGGGGGACTAAACAAAAGAAGACGAATGCAGAAATAAAAACCGAAGACAAAAGAGTATATTCAGAAAAACGGGTCGGGGGCACCTTGCCTCTAGTGGACAAGGGTCCTGAGCTTTACACAGCCCTCTCCATATTTATTAGGCAAAAGAGCGAAAAGTTGGGGGTGGTTGTCGGACAGTAGTTTGATTCACAGCAGGCTTGCAAGACTACATCCTTCAAACAATAGGCGCTAGATTTCCCAGTAGATAACTTCAAGGAGCCCGGCGCCAGGGAGTGATGGCCCTCAGCAAACATTTTGGCAGCAGGCACAGTATAAGTTTGCCCACATCCTGCATTCATGATAAACAGTTTGCTCTTTGCTCTTATAGCCTCCAGTAGAATGCTGAGTTGGTCATGATCCCTTTGCTGGCTCTCTACATAGATTAAGGGTGGATCTGCTTTCCCCATTCCACTGAATCAAATGTTAATCTCTTTTGACAACATACACACATAGACACACTAAGGATGAATACTTTGTATCCCTCAATCCAATCAAGTTGACAGTCAGTATTAACCATCACAAGTCCATCCCTTGTCAATTTGAACCCATACACATCCTGAGATCACACATAATCTTCAAATAAAGACAATAATGAGGTCATAATTATGCCTAACATAATACAACTATCCTTTGTACAACCGTAAATGCACCAGTACCCAAACCAAATGCTATTACATAAAGTTAACAATACTTAAATGCTGATATGAAGTCAATAAATCTTATGTCACATGATAAAGGAAAGAGGAATAAAATGAAGATATTTTCTTAGTATAAGTGTATACATGCACAACCATGTTTTTAATAAAAGAAGGAGAAAATACTCATGACAGAGTCCTCATTTCTGCAGCTGGTCACATGGTTATAGTTGGTATTGATGACTACCTTCTTCTACTACCCATTCTGTATTCCCTTTGCCTTCAGCAAGCACTTCAGCAGGTCATTTTTTTTTTTTTTTTTTCCTGGTGGAGTGACCCAAACCTTTATTCCTGAAGGGCCTAAGTCATTTGTGGTTCTGCCTGGATTGGATTGTTATAGTTTCCCATTGACCTTAATCACAGGGCATGGTAATACTCAGAGACACCCTAATGGATCTCCTGTATTCCATGCACAGTCTTCCTTACCTCTACTGTGGAGTAGTAGACTGATTTCATCTTGATAGTCCAGGTCAATCACCCCAGCCAACACTGTAACTCCCTTCTTAGCCTGTTGACTTAAAGGTAGGAGGAGCTCAAAGTGTCCAGGTGGCAATCTTAAATTCCAGTTTAATAGAGGGAATGCTCATGGCAGCATTCCCTCCCTCTGGAACCAAGACTTCTAGGCCAGCAGAATGTAATGTCACAGGAACAGGAAGCAAAAATTTTGCTAGTGGATCACTAGGGGTGATGGTGAATGGTACCACTTCCATTTCCATCCCTTGATTCCTAGACCTGTGAATCCTGGCTATGGGGGAAACATTACCATATATTGGATGCTGATTCAGAGCATACATGGCCTTCTGGAGAGCTTTGCTCCAGCCCTGCAAAGTATTGTCACCTAGTTGGCATTGTAATTTTGACTTCAAAAGGCCATTTCACTGTTTTATCACTTCAGATGCTTCAGGATGATGGGAAACATAGTAAGACCAGTGAATTCCATGGGCATAAGGCCACTGCTGCAGTGCTTTAGCCATAAAGTGAGTGCTTTGGTGAGAGGCAATGCTGTGTGGAATACCATGATGGTGGATAAGGCATTCCAAGAGTCCATGGATAGTAGTCTTGGCAGAAGCATTGCATGCAGGATAGGTAAACCCATATCTGGAGTGTCTATTCCAGTGAGGACAAACCTCAGCCCTTTCCATGATGAAACAGGTCCAATATAATCAACCTGCCACCAGGTAGTTGGCTGACCACCACCAGGAATTGTGCCATATTGAGGACTCAGTGTTGGTCTCTGCTGCTTGCAAATTAGGTACTCAGCAATGGCTGTAGCTGGGTCAGCCTTGGTGAGCGGAAGCCCATGTTGCTGAGACCATGTGTAACCTCCATCCCTGCCACCATGGCCACTTTGTTCACAGGCCCATCGGGTGATGACAGGGCTGGCTGGGGAAAGAGGCTGAGTGGTGTCCACAGAACGGGTCATCCTATCCACTTGATTATTAAAATCCTCCTCCGCTGAGGTCACCCATTGGTGAGCACTCACATGAGATACAAATATTTTCAGTTTTTGATGACTCAGAGAGGTCCATTCACATACCTCTTCCCCATATTTATTTGTCACCAGTTTTCCAATCATGCTTCTTCCAAGTCCCTGACCATCCAGCCAAACCATTGACTACAGCCCATAAATCAGTATATAATCACACATCTGGCCATTTCTCCTTCCATGCAAAGTGCACAACCAGGTGTACTGCTCAAAGTTCTGTCCACTGGGAAGACTGCCCTTCACCACTGTCCTTCAGAGATATCCTAGAAAGGGGTTGTAGTGCTACAGCTGTCCACTTTCAGGTTGTGCTTGCACATTGTGCAGAACCATCTGTGAATCAGGCCCTAGTCTTCTCTTCCTCTGTCAACTGATCATAGGGAACTCCCTACAAGGCCATCGGTGCAGGTTGGGGGAGAGAAGGCAGAGTGGCAGCAGTGGAAACCATGAGCATTTGAGCTACTTCCTCATGTAACTTACTCATGTCTTCAGGACCTGCTCAAGCCCAATCACATATATACCACTTCCATCCGATGATGAAATGCTTCTGTGCATGACCCACTTTATGGTTAGATGGGTCAAAAAGCACCAAGTTCATGATAGGCTGTTCAGGTTACATGGTGACTTGATGACCCATAGTCAAATGTTCAGTTTCCACCAAAGCCCAGTAATAGGCCAAGAGCTGTCTCTCAAAAGAAGAGTAGTTATCTGCAGAAGATGGCAGGGCCTTGCTCCAAAATCCAAAGGCCTTCACTGTGATTCACCTATGGGAGCCTGCCAAAGGCTCCAAACAGCATCCCTATCTGCCACTGATACCCCAAGCACCATTGGATCTGCTGGGTCACATGGGCCAAGTGGCAGACCAGCTTGCACAGCAGTCTGGACCTGTTGCAGAGCCTTCTCCTGTTCTGGACCCCACTCAAAACTGGCAGCCTTTGGGGTCACTCGATAAGTGGGTCAGAGTAACACACCCAAATGAGGAATGTGTTGCCTCCAAAATCCAAATAGGCCCACTAGGCATTGTGCCTCTTTCTTGGTTGTAGGAGGGGCCAAATGCAGCAACTTATCCTTTACCTTAGAAGGAATATTTCGACAGGCCCCACATCACTGGACCCTTAAAAACTTTACTGAGGTAGAAGGTCCCTGAATTTTAGTCAGATTTATTTCCCATCTTCTGGCACACAAATGTCTCACCAATAAGTCCAATGTGTTTACTACTTCTTGCTCTCTGGATCCAATCAGCATAATGTCATCAATGTAATGGACCAGTGTGATATCTTGTGGAAGTGAAAAAACGATCAAGTTCTCTCCAAATAAGATTATGACACAAAGCCGGAGAGTTGATAACCCACTGACGTAGGACAGTAAAGGTAGATTGCTGGCCTTGCCAGCTGAAGGCAAATTGCTCCTGGTGAGCCTTATGGACAGGAATGGAGAAAACGCCATTTGCCAAATCAGTGGCTGCATACCAGGTACCAGGAAATGTGTTAATTTGCTTAAGCAATGAAAGCACAACTGGTTACAGCAGCTGCCATTGGAGTTACCACTTGGTTAAACTTATGATAATCCACTGTCATTCTCCAAGATCCATCTGTCTTCTGCACAAGCCAAATGGGAGAGTTGAATGGGGACGTGGTGGGAATCACCACCCCTGCATCTTTCAAGTCTTTGATGGTGGCACTAATCTCCACAATCCCTCCAGGGATGCAATATTGTTTTTTATTTACTATTTTTCTAGGTATAGGCAGCTCTAATGGCTTCCATTTGGCCCCTCCCACCATAATAACCCTCACCCTACAATTCAGGGAGCCAATGTGGGGGTTCTGCCAGCTGCTAAGTATGTCTATGCCAATTATGCATTCTGGCACTGGGGAAATGACCACAGGATGAGTCTGGGGACCCACCAGACCCACTGTAAGTTGGACCTGAGCTAAAACTCCATTAATTACCTGACCTCCATAATCCCCTACTTTGACTGGAGGCCCACAATGATGTTTTGGGTCCCATGGAATCAATGTCAGCTCAGAGCCAGTATCCAGTAGTCACCAAAATGTCTGATCATTTCCCTTTCCCCAATGCACAGTTACCCTGGTAAAAGGCTTGAGGTCTCAATGGGGAAGATGGGAGAAAGATTCACTGCATAAATTGTTAGTAATGTGGGGGGTTCTTCAAGGGGACCCAGCCCCCCCTTCATTCAAGGGGTTCTGGGTCTGTAAACCAAAACTGATTGAGGGGCCGTGATTCTGTTTTTATAATTCAGATTAGTCTTTTGTCCATTTGACCTGTAAGTTTTCTGTTTGTATAATTTAAGTAGGAATGCAGTAGGCTTCCTATCAATTTCACTTCTAGGAACACCTTGATTAATTAGCCAATGCCAGAGCTCTACCTGTGTCAGACTATTCTGAGTGCCACTTTGCCTCTGCTGTCCATTACGATAGCTATGCTTGCCTTGCCTTTGACGGTTAAGTGCTTGCCACTTGGCCCCTGCCATCTCAGGACCCAATTATTCCTATTGTATTTAAATTTTGTAGTTGAATGACTGTGGTTTCCTCTGTTAGATCTGATATACAGAGAAGAACAATTACAGGTTTCTTCAAAGATGCAGGTGCTGCTATCACAAATCTATTTTGCAAGGCATTGGTCAAGGGTATACCTTCTGGACACTCCCAGCTGGAATGAGTAGGTCTAAAGAGACTAATCCACTCCACCACCCCAATCTCCCTAAGCCTTTGGATCCCTTCCTTTACATTAAACCAAGGGAGATCAGATTGCTTTAGGTAGTATGGTCATCAGTCATTTTAACAATTTTAATTCTTCTGCTCCATGACCATGGCATGTCTTTCCATTTTGGTGTATTCACATCAATTTCTTTTATGATTGTTTTGTAGTTCTACTTATATAGATTTTTTACCTTTTTGGATAAATTGATTTCTAGATATTTTATATTTTTGTAACTATTGTAAACAGGATTGGCTTTTTTACTTCTTTTTAGAGTGTTCACTGTTGGTATATATAAATGAGCCTGATTTTTGTATGTTGATTTAGTATCCTGTAACTCTACTGAATTTATGTATCAGTTCTGAGTTTTTTTCATGTACTCTTTAGATTTTCTAGACATAAGATCATGTCATCTGCAAAGAAAGATAGTTTGACCTCCTCTTTTCCCATATGGACGCCTTATTTCTTTCACTTGCCTGATTGTTCTGGCTAGGACTTCCAGTACTATGTTGAACAGAAGTGGTGAAAGTGGGCATCCTGATCTGGTTCCAGTTTTTGGAGCAAAGGCTTTCAGCTTTTCCCATTTAGTATGATGTTAGGTGTGGATTTTTCATAAATCACCTTTATTATGTTGAGATATGTTTCTTCTATGTCTCATTCATTGACAATTTTTATCATGAAGGGATGTTGAATTTTATCAAATGTTTTTTCTGCATCTATTAAGGTGATTGATGGCTTTTGTCCATAATTCTGTTAATGTGATGTATCATATTTATTGATTTGCATCTGTTAAACCATCCTTGCATCCTTGGGATAAATCTCACTTGATTATGAGGTCTTATCTTTTTAACGTGCTGTTGGATTTGGTTTGCTAGAATCTCATTGAGGACTTTCACATCCATGTTCATCAGGGATATTGGCCTGCAATTTTCTTTTTGTTGTTGTGTTCTTTTTGGTTTGGGTATCAGAGTAGTGTTGGACTTGTAGAATGAGTTAGGAAACATTCCCTCTTCTTAATTTTTTGGAAGAGTTTGAGGAAAATTGATGTTAGAGCTTCTTTATAAGTTTGGTGGAATTTGGCAGTGAAGCCATCTATCTGTTCCTGAGCATTTCTTTGTTGCGAGATTTTTCATTATGGAATCAATCTCTTTACTCATTATTGTTCAGGTTTTCTATTTCTTCCTGTTTCAATCATGGTAAGTTATACGTGTTCAAAAATTTATACGTTTTCTCTAGGTTTTCCAGTCTGTTAGCAAAAAGTATTTCATAATAGTCTTACAGTCTTTTTATTTCTGTGGTATCAGTTATGTCTCCTTTTCAGTTTCCGATTTTATTTGGGTTTTCCCTCTTTATTATTGTTTAGGCTAGCCAAAAGTTTATTGATTTTTCTATTTTTAAAAAATCAACTTTTTTTTTAATCCTTTGATGTTGTTGTTTTTGGGCTCCATTTCATTTAGTTCTGCTCTGATCTTTATTATTTCTTTCTTTCCACTAATGTCAGGTTTGGTTTGTTTTTGCTTTTCTACTTCCTTGACATGATTGTTAGATTGCTTGTTTGAAATCTTTCTACTTTTTTGATGCAAGCATTTACTGCTATAAACTTTTCCATTAACACTGCTTTTGCTGTATCTCATAGGTTTTGATATGTTGTGTTTCAATTTTTATTTGTATTAATAAATGTTTTAATATCCTCCTTAATCGCTTTCTTGACGCAGTGGTCATTCAGGGACCTGTTGTTTAATTTCCATGTATTTGTACAGCTTCCAAAGCTCTTCTTTTTATTGATTTCTGGTTTTATTCCATTGTGGTCTGATAAAATACTTGATGTGATTTTGATTTTTTAAAATTTGTTGACACTTGTGTTGTATCCTAACATATGGCCTATCCTGGAGCATGTTCCATGTGCTGATGAGAAGACTGTGTATTCTACAGCTATTGGATCAAATGTTCTGTAAATGTCTGTTAGGTCCATCCGGTTTAATGTCTAGTTTAAACCCAGTATTTCTTTGTTAATTTTCTGTCTAGATGATCTGTCTAATGCTGAGAATGGAGTGTTGCAGTCTCCAATATTTATTGCATTGGAGTCTATCTCTCCCTTTAAATCTAATATTTCCTTTATATATCTGGGTGCTCCAGTGTTGGATGCATATATGTTTAGAATTATTATATCCTTTTGCTGAACTGATCCCCTTATTATATAATGACTTTCTTTTTCTTTTTTTACTATTCTTCACTTAAAATATATTTTATATAATAAAATATAGCTACTCCTGCTCACTCTTGGTTTTCATTTGCATGGAATATCTTTTTCCATCTTTTTACTTTGTCTATATGTGCCTTTACAAGTGAAATTAGTTTATTATTTGCAGTATATAGTTGGATCATGTTTTTTAAAAAAAAAAATCAATTCAGGCAGTCTGTATCTTTTAAATGGACAATAATCCACTTATATTCAAGGTTATTATTGATATGTGAAGGCTTGTTTCTGTCATTTTGTTAATTGACTTCCGATTGCTTTGTATGTCTTTTCTTCCTCTCTTTCTTGTTTATCATTATGGTTTGGTGGTTTCCATTAGCGGTAACATTTGAATCCTTTCTCTTACTCATTTGTGTGCTTGTTCTACCAGTGGATTTTATATTTTCATGTATTTTCATGATTGTATATATTTTCCTTTTGATTCCAGGTGTAGCACTTCCATAAGCATTTCTTGTAGTCCTGGTCTAGTGGAGATAGATTCCCTCAGCTTTTGCTTGTCTGAGAAAGATTTCATTTTTCCTGAATTTATGAAAGATAATTTTACTGGGTATAGTATCCTTGGCTGATGGTTTTGTTTGTTTGTTTGTTTTCTAGTTTCAGCACTTTGAATATATCATCCCATTCTCTCCTGACCTCTACAATGTCTGCTGAGAAATTCACCATTAGTCTGAAGGGGGTTCCCTTATAAATAACTAGACACTTTTCTCTTGCTGTTTTATAATTCTTTGTCTTTGACTTGACAATTTGACCATAACTTGCCATGGAGAAGACCTTTTAAGTTGTATCTTTTGGGGATCTCTGAAATTCCTGTATCTGAATATATAAATCTCCTTCTAGACTTGGGAAATTTTCAGCTATTATTTTATTAAACAGGTTTTCTATTCCTTTGATCTTTTCTTTACCTTTTGGAACATGAAATCTTCAAAAGTTTGTTTGCTTTATGGTATCCCATATGCTACATAGGCTTTGTTCATTCTTTTTAATATTTTTAATTGTTATTGTCTCACTGGGTTATTTCAAAATACCTTTCTGCAAGTTCTGAAATTCTTCTGCTTGCTCTAGTCTATTGCTGAAGCTCTTAAATATATTTATTTCATCTAAGAAATTCTTCAGTTCCAGGATTTCTGCTTGGTTTTTTTCAAACATTTGTTAAATTTCTGATTCATATCCTGAATTGTTTTTCTGATTTCACTGTATTGTTTATCTGTGTTCTCCTTTAATTCAATGAGGTAGTATATCATTATTTTGAGTTCTTTTTTTAATATTTTATGAATTTCTTTTTCATTGGAATCTGGTGTTGGAGAATTCTTGTGCTCCTTTGGAGGTGTCATGTTTTTCATGTTTCTGGTGTTCTTACACTGATACCTGTGCATATGGCATAACTGTTGCTTCTTCCAATTTTTTGGATTTGCAGTCATAATGGTGTACTTCTTAATGAAGATGTAATTATGATGTTGGTTATGTAGGGCACTTTGGCTTTGATTCTGGGTGCCTGCAGTAGTGTAGTATTTGTATAATTTATTTGGCTATAAACAGTGTAGGTAGTATCTGCAATTTTGTCAGTGACTTCAGAGTGCAGTTTTTAGCGGAGGCTGTGATGATGTTTTGCTAGTGATGGAGACCCCAGGTGGGCCAGTGCCCAGTGGTGGCAGCAGCAGATTAAGTATGCCTGTTCTTGGGGCCAGGGAGGCACACAGTGGCACTGGTGTTAGTATATCCAAGCAAGTTGATTATTGGGCCTCCAGACAACTTGCTCAGATACCAGTAGTGGTAGCAATGAGCTGAATGGGTGGATGGATTCACAGGCCACTGGGCAGCAGGCATAGTGTAGGTGATGGCAGTAGTAATGGTGTGATAAACCTCTGTCTCCCAAGCAGTCCATGCTGTTGGTGGTGGCAGTGGTGAAGGGGATGGGCAGGCCAGTCCTTAGGCCCACAGGTGGCATGTGGATGCCAGCTGTAGTAGCAGTGACAAGTTGAGTGGGCCCAACCTCAGGCCTCCAGGAGAAGTGCTCAAGTGCCTATGGTGGTGGACTGGTGTGGTTAATCCCAAGACCTCCAAAATGGCACGCTTGGGTGCTACAGAGTGTGAAGCTAAGCGGGGCAGGCCTGTCCTCAAGCACCTGGTGGTGCATACAAGTACTGGGTTGTGGTGAGCAGCGACTCGGTGACCCCCAGGGCCTTGGCAGACTGCTCAAGTGAGGGCAGCAGTGGTAGGCGTGGAGTCATGGAGTCTACCCTCAGGGCAAGTGAAAGTGCTCTGTGGCCCTCCTGCTGTCGGGGGCTGGGAGCAGTGGGGTTGCTGTCAGTGGCTTCCACTCCACCACTGGTGGCAGCAGTCAGCAGCAGCTGTGAGCAGGGGAGCCTGTCTTCAGGGAATATGCGGATGTATGACCACCCTGGTGCTGGAGGTGTTGGGGTCACTGCCAGTGGCTTATGCTTTGGTCCCAGTGGCAGTGGCCAGCAGTGGTGGCAACTGCAGATGGGGGATATCAATGTGGTTCCAGTGATGTTGACATGCAGGGTCTGATCTGCCTCAGGACAGGATATAATCTGGTAGGAGCAAGCAGAGCTCTCAAAATGGTGCTTTACTGAAGCTGCTTAGATCTCAGGGTCTGTGTGGGACCCATCATGGGCTCCCTCTCTGGAGCAATGCCTTCACACAGTCTCCAGGCAGCTCCCTATGTTAATATCACGGCCCACAAGGGTCAAGGGCCTCTCTTGAGGCTTGGATTGCCTCAAGTCTGTAGTGGGAATATGGACTGCCAGGGGGCGGAGGAAGGGGGAATCTCTCACTTTCTCTTTCTCAACACTGGGGAGCTTCTCCAGGCTCCTAGTCAAGCAGGTTGCCTCAGTCAGTTGCCTCTCCTTCCTTGTCTTAGTTGTTTCCTTTCATTTCTCTATTGAATTCTAGGGTCCTCTCAGATTATTTACTGAAAGTGTAATTATCTTTTTACAATTTTTGTTCTCTTTGTGGAGGAGGTGAGTGTCAGAAGCCTTTAGTCAGACATCTTGAAGCCCCTCCTCTCTTTCACAATTGAAGAATAATTTCACAGAGTACATAATTTTAGGTTGGTGTACTTTTTTTTCTCTCAACACTTTGAATAGCTCACTCTACTCATTTCAGATAAAATTCTTATCTTTGCTCCTCTATAGGTAAGATGGTTTTTGTCCTCTGACTTCTTTTAAGATGTTGTATTAATCTTTGATTTTGTGAAGTTTTAATATGGTATGTCTAAGTGTGTTTTTTTTCTATTTATCCTTAATGTTAACTTAATGTTCCCTGAGTTTCCTATCTGTGGTTTGGTGTCCGACAGAAATTATCTGTCTTTATTGTTTCAATTATTTTATCTCTCTTTTTTTTTTTGGTCTTTCTGGTATTCCCCTTGCATGTGTGATATGTCTTTTATAGTCTCACGATTCTTTGATATTCTGTTCCATTTTTGGGGGGCAGGGGAGGGGGTTAATCTTATTTTTTTCTTTGTTTTTCAGTTTTGGAAGTTTCAATTGTTATATCCTCAAGCTCAGAGATACTTTCCTCAGCTATGTCCAGTCCATTAATGTTACCCCAAAGACATTCTTCATTTTGTTACAGTGTTTTTGATCTCTAACATTTCTTTTTGATTCTTTTTTAGAATGTCCACCTCTGATTATATTATCCTTTTTTTTTTTTTTTGCATGTTGTCTACTTTTTCTATTAAAGCCCTTAGCATAATAACTATAGTTTACTTAAATTCCTCGTCTAATAATCCCAATATGCCTGCCACATCTGAATCTGGTTCTTGTTTAGTCTCTTCAAACTGTTTTTTGTCTTTTAGTGTGCCTTGCAACTTTTTGTTGGAAGATGAACCTGATATATAGGGTAAAAGGAACTGCGGTAGATGGGCCTTTAGTAATGTGGTGGTAAGGTGCTCGGGGAGAAGTATTCTTCAGTCCTATGATCAAGTATCAGTCTTTCAGTGAGTCTGTGCCCCTAGACTGTACACCTCGCCAGTGCTTCTTAGTTTTTCTCTTAGGTGTAACAAGATGTCTAGAGGGGCTGGGGTTGGCTATTTTTCTTCCTCTAGGTAGATGAGTCTCTGATAAAATTCTAACAGGTTAGGCTCTGGTTGAAGTTTCTTCTGCGGGCAAACTTTGCTGAAAATAACAGAATGATTTGGCATAATGGTTCCTTTGCCCCTCCCCCTGCCAGAAGCCTGAGGTGATTTTTTTCCTCAATATTCACCATGAAAACTGAATAGAACTTCTGGAGGTAAAACTCACAAACGCGTGGAAGCCACCCTCTCTGACTGATCCCCCTGGAGTCTTTAACTCTCAAACTTGTCCACACTGAGCCTCCAGCAACTTGTCAGTTCAGGTTTTCCTATTCTGACACTGGTTTCTGCAGAGGTTTCTTCTCACGGGTTTTTGCTCCAGTAAGTTGTTGTTCTCTGTATCTGCCTGTGTGTCTCTCTGGTTATGGGGTAGTGGTTTGCCCTGTGACCTCAATTCACTGACAGATCAAGAGGCCTTCGTAACTTTTCGGGTTGTTCAACAGTAACAAGTTGTTCTACTTATTAAGATGGTATTAAGACTTACAAGTTCCTTACACTTGTCAGACCAGAAACCAGAAGCTTTTCACTGTTATTTTCATTTGCATTTCCCTAAAGGGTAGTAAGTCGAATGTCTTTTTATATGCTAAAGACTGTTTAAGCCATATTACTTTTTAGTGATAGCTAACATTTCTAGCTAAAAAATAACTGCATTCTCCAAAACCTTTCACCCAAAGAAACTAGGCTGCTCAGCAATATAGTCATGTGTCGCCTGGAAAAACGACCAATGCCATTTACTTTGTTATGGAAGTTTCCAGAGGGTGGGAATGGTATCTTCTCCACCTAGCACAAGGATGTTTATTAAAGTAAATTAATCTGTGGAATATGTGTCTTTGAGCTTAGTAATAGAACTCTAAAGAAGATGAAACTTCACTTTCTTATTTAATAGAAGTAATAGAGACATCAAAAGGCAGACCAACATGAGGGAAGCTATGGGAACATTATTTTAAACCTCTAAAATATCCTATAAAGCATAGACTTGTGAGCCCCAAAATGGTATAGCTTATTGTTACATGTATTGGTACATTATAAGCAAAACAAAAACTCTAACTGCTGCAGATTTTAAAATCTAAAAATTAGTATATAAGGGAAATGTTTGCTCTATCACAATTTCAGCATTACACATTGTTTTCATTGTACATAAAGCCAGTATGGCAAATGTCACATCTAATTGTCGGTTGCATTTATGTAAGAGCTAAACTTTTACTTCAAGCTTAGTTAAATGTAATATCTCAGTAATTTAATGTTCCTGATTCTAATGACCTAGTGTCCATTGTACCTGTATTTCCCAGGTAAATCACATGTTAGTGAATTTTCAAGTATATGATGTTGTTCTCTGATTCTTAGAAGTGATTTAAGGATCTTTGTTGTTTTATAAACAACATGGAATTCATTTTGGCTTTTTCATGGATGAATACTCACTAGCTTGAACTTTAACCACCCTAGAGAGATTCAATCATTCTATGGAGCTCAAGAATTGCAGGCAGATTTACATACTAAAGCCAAGCTAATTCCAAACATATTGCTATGGTTTGAATTTGGCCCCTCCAAAATTTATGTTGAAACTTAATCCCCATTGTGGTGGTATTAAGAGGTAAGGACTTTTGGAAAGCGATTAAATCTTCCTTCATGAATGAATTAATGCCGTATAAAAGGACTAGAGGGAACTAGCTTAAGGCCTTTTTTACCTTTCCATCCCTTCTGCCATTTGAGGACACAGCATTCATTCCCTGCAAAGGATGCAGCAACAAGATGCCACATCAAAGCAAGAGCAGCTCTCACCCCCAGCCTTCCAGCTCCTTGATCTTGAACTTTTCAGCCTCCAGAACTGTGACAAATAAATTCTGTTGTTTAGAAATTACCCAGTCTTGGGTATTTTGCTATAGCAGCACAAATGGATTGAGACACACATGTAATGCAGGGTCAAATGAGAAGCAGGTGTGACAAGAGGTGCAAGGAATTGCAATTACCCTAACACGTGTTTTAGAGCTCTAGTAGGGCAACTCGTTTTGTGTCTATAAGTCATTCACTTCCCCTCACACACATATTAGATAATATATTGGATTCATTTGGTCACCCTGCCAGTTTATTGTTCATTTGTGACCAAGTAACGTGTTTGGTCCTCATTTCCACGTCAGTTCTATTTTTGTTTTGTTTTGGAGGATTTTGAAGCTAACACAAGTTTCTAAACATGGGCCGTAGATTTTAGGAAGAAAACAAATATGTAAGAATAGTGTAAAATTGTCAATTGCCAAGACCAGCTCCGTCATGGAGACCCTAACCCAGCGGCGCCAGAGGAATTAAAGACAAAGACACTGGAATAGAGTACAAAGTGGGAATCAGGGAGCTGACAGCCTTCAGAGCTGAGAGCCACGAACAGAATTTGACCCACACATTTATTGACAGAAAGCCAGTGATAAGCATAGTTTTTATAGATTATAGATTAACTAAAAGCATTGCTAGTGAGGAGCAGAGAAACAGGCTCTGGCTGATTATCTATAGCAAAAGCATGTTGTTAAGGCACCGGCCGCTCCTGCTATCATTTGTGGTTAGAGCAGCTTTCTGCTCCAGGCGGGGCCAGGTGTTCCTTGCCCTGCTCCAGTAAACCAACAACTTTTAGCAGTGTGTGTGATAGCCATCACAAGCATGTCACATTGCTGCAGAAATCCTGTGTATGACCAGTCTCTTTAAGGCCTGTTTATGACAAGCTTAGGGCTTGCTTTTAAGTAAGAAAACTTGTAGAATTCTAATATTCCAGTGCTTTGAAGTAAGAAAACTTGTAGAATTCTAATATTCCAGGAGGGTGTGGGTAGAAGAATTGACATCAGCTAAGACTGATTGAAGTGGCAAAACGCTAACTGCTACCTTAATATCTATTCTTGCCTACTCTTCTTTTCCTTACCCATAGTTTATTTTACTGCCTTCCTTGCAGATAAAGCTGGAAAATGAAACATTCCAAGCATTTTTGCCACCTTATTAGTTTTCCATCTTGCTGCCTGGGAAGTGAAAATTATTGCAGGATCTCCAGTAGCCATCTTGAATTCATGAGGAAAAAGCAAAGAGAATCTTAGAGATCTTGGCCAAGACATCTTAGAGGTACTGAAACAGCCAGCAGATGCCTACAGAAACATCTTATAACTTGAGAAAAATACACTTTTGTGTGATAAAGCCATTCTTATTTGAATATTCTGTTATTGCCAGCTGAACCTAATCCCAGCTGATGCTGTTGATAATGGAATGGATTTGGAAAGACAACAAACCCCGTAGACTAAACTTGAAGTAAAAGTTTAGCTCTTACGTAAATGCAACCAACAATAATGCTATACTTAGCTTCAATGCAGATGAGTATTTCTGGCTAATATATTGACGGTATAATAGAGGTTATACCTTTGCTATGTGATGACATGTACAAATTTAGAAATAGGAATAAGGATAAAGTTAGGATTGAAAAACACATAGTGGGAGAATCATGAAAGGGCTTCGAATGATGGACTGATTTGGTGATTTTACTAACTGGAACAGACTAACCTGGTCATAGGCTGTAGATGTAACTTCTATTCCAGGAGTTGAACTAAAATTGTTCACGATGTGAGTAACATAAACCAAAGTGAAATTAGAATGTTAGGTTTTTCATAATGTTTCTGAAATAGTCTTCATTGATCTTTACAACTTACAAATGAGGGTATTATTTATATTTTTAAAAGGGACACCTCAAAGATGATTTGTTAAACTTCCATGGGAACTGGTAACTATTGGGAAATTATCTTTGCAATGTTCAAGATCTTTGTATCTACTAAGATGTCTTCCATTGTTTTTTATCTAGTGTATTTGGTGAGGAAGAACTAAATAATTCTGTTGAAAAATGGCCATAAAAAAAGTTATGTCAAAACTTTTATTCAATTATCTGGATATAGTGGAAAGAGAGAAAGAATATAGGTCTGAATTATGCAGACACATGTTTCAATTTTCTAGGCAAATATTTTACTTATTAGACAATTTTCTTCATGGCCTTTGGAAACTTTCACCGCAAGATGAAAATAAGTTAAAATATAGAATTCGCTTCAAGGGGAAAAAAAAACAAAACACTAACTTCCATAGCCACACAAGAGGTAAAGATAATTTTCTGCTGGATAATATTTTCTATTGACTCATTTTTTGATATAATAAAAAAAAGTTAAATCTAAACATAGAACTCTCCCTTTAATTACTACTATTACTTGTATAGAAATTTAGGTGAAATCTTTAGCAATTAATTCTTTTAGCAAAATACTATACCTATAATGAAATACAGCTGCTGCAGCAAGGATAGGATTTTGCTATTTTTGTCTTATTAATTGAGAAATTAAGAAGTAAGAAGAGGGTGCACTGTGGTTATAAATAATTACTCCAACTAGTAATAGCTATCCTATATTGCACACATACTATACTCCAGACATTATATTAAGAACTGCACATTTTTTTAAAATCTTATTTCAACATTTTTAAAAGGTAGATACTCGTCTTTATTTGACTACTGGGACAGGCAATGGAGGCTCAGAGAGGATTTGTATTTTCCCAGAGTCACATAATTAGTAGAAGTGTCACAGGGAGAACTGTGTCTGGGCTGTCTGTCTGCAAACCTATCAATGTATCACTGCATAATACTTCTCAGACTTTGGTGGAATGTATGTTAATGGAAAGTAGGTAAAAATTTTTCACAATTGGACATGATACCTTAAATAAATGAAAAGAAGACTTATGGCTGAGTATATACACTTCTTTAAATGTTAGAGGATGACTGGAAATTATTTTGTATTTTGAAGCTATTTTCAATGAACCAGGAGATTTCTGAACTCAAGAAGAATCCCAGCATGCTCCATCATGAATGAGTGACAATGTCTACTTGGTAGACAAATAATATAGACTATTAGATATGCACATTTTTTAGTTTCTCAGGAAGTTTAATCCTAAATAAACTAGCTTTTCCCTCCATCTTTTCTTTTCTTCCTGCCTTTCTTATTTGCATCACTGAAAACTTAGTCCCCTAGAAGCCATCTCACAATATAGCAAGACCATTAGACTGAGGTTGCATCTCATTCCATGGTAGTTCTGACATCTAATCTTTGAATGAAATAAGATCAATTCCTAATTCTTTATTTCTTTGGTTAATATAAATTATTTTTGCTATAAACTTGGCACATTATTTTGTTTACTCTTATAACCCATGAGTGTAAGGTCACAATAAGATCATATTACAGTATAGTGAACACAAGGAGCTCACTACAGATCTGGAGTTGGAGTTTTAGTCATGGTTCTGTAGTAAGCACTTTCTTAACTTTAGGAAAGTCGCTTAATATCTCTGACCCTCAGTTTTCTTATCTATAAAGTGAAGCCATTGGACTACATGAATTCTACTCCCTCCAGCAATAACATTCTATTCTGTCCCTGAAATCTCACTTCAACAAATTTTCAAATGTCAGTGTGGGGTAGAAAAACATTTCATTGCAGTTTTCTCAACTTGGGAAGCCTGTTACCTTCCCTTCTAATGACACCTCTCGACACAAGCCCTATCTCTACATCCAACAACGTCCTTTCCAACTCCCTTAGACAAACATTGGCCAGCCATCTTGTGCATAAGATAACTTTGAGGCAAAACTTGTGGCTTGGTGATCTCGGCAGCAATATAACTAGATAGAGGTGACACGATTTCAGAGAGTGTGAGTAAAATAAAGTTTGGTGAACAGAACTACAGTGCAGTATTTAGAGTCCGAGCACATTTTCTTATATTACTGAAGTCAATTTGTAGAGGAGTATACAGAAAATAAACAGCACAAGTACTAAGATTTTCTTAGACAAGAAAGAAAGGTTAAGAATGCAAAAGTAGGTGTCTTCATCCTTCAAGAGTAAGTTTAACTACCTCCCAGGGCTCAGAGAAAGACTGGATCAATCAATTTCCTTGGAAAACAGAATCCAACTCACATGATAAAACAGATTATAATAAAGGGATAATTTACAGAGGTGCAGGCAGGGCTCAGGAACACAAAAAGATGTTTGGATTCCCCTAGAAACTAGCAACTGGAAATTGAAAAAAGATGTTTGAATCCCCTAGGAACTATCAATAGGAAACCATTACTATGCCTAGGCTTAAAGGGGCAGGAGAGGCATTAACATTGCTGAGGCCCAATGAGAGAAAGAGCCATGGAGGGGGAGTCCATCTGGAAGGACCACTAGTGGTGAAAGAGTACACCCAATACCAGAAAACCCATTCCAAAGCAGACAGCATTTAGGAAAAAAATGCCCCATAACACCCTCTTTTATCCTGCTGCTGCTTATCATTGGCCAAGGCCATTCATCAAGGAGCCCAGGTCATAGAGTGCTTAGGGGTCAGTGTCTTGTAGCCCGAAGTAGGGCAGGGAACAGAGGAGAATGAATCTGATTTAGGAAGGTGGTTGGTATGCAGAAAATAACAAGCACAGGTACTAAGATTGTCCAAAACAACTTTTAGTATAATTGGACTATTTTTCATTCCTAATGGAGAGCTGAATCTAAAGAAATGACAATATGATGTAGCAGATAGTCCATTTTTTCCTGGTGATTTTTTTAGGCATACAATTTCCTTCTGATTATATTTCATTTTGGTTTTTTATTTTTATTGGCACTTAGCTGTTAATGAGAATTTGCTTCATTTTCCTTTAATTCATACTTTGTCTTGATTGAAAGTTCTCTGCATTAGGGCTTTGTTAACTAGGGTCTAGCACTGGCAGCCATTGGCTAAATTAGATACGTTGCTTTACATTGGAAGCTTTGTTAAATCTTAAAATGTAAAACAGTGCACGCTGCCTTCTGTCCTCACATGTGAGAAGTCCTAAAAGTTAGCAATTCTGATTTTACAGTTTAAGCAAAAATCAATTTAGCCTAGTAGAATATCTACTTAACATTTAGGGTGGACACTATTTCTGGGTTTCTATTTGCTGTCTTTGAAGCATTTGTTATTCCCTGGGTAGCATGTAATTAAAACATGGACACCCTGGTGTCATTTGGGAGATCTTATTTTCCAGTGGTCTACTACGTAGGCCATTTTTGCTTTTCTTAAGCATGATATTTTGGATTATTCTAAAACATGATATTGAAGTGTGAACAGCCTAAGAATAAAACTGAGTCCAGTATGTTCCAAGTTTGGGCAGTTTATAAACCTAGTGGAGCTTGCTGTTAACGTGTAACTTGGCAAACTCATTCATGGTCTGAGTTGCAGGTTTTTTCTCTCTCTTTGTAGTGTTTAAGATTCTGGGATCAGACCAGAGCTGTCAGCTTTGGTTTAGTGAAGCAGAATCCATCTCCGTCTTTCATGCCTTCAGCTTCTCACAAGGAAATTAGCTATACATTAACTATATATATTTACATATACATATTCAGAATTGTTAAATGAAAAGAAATTTTCAGAGGATAGCAAGATGTTGAAACCACCCTTGGGGGATTATCCACTAGACCAACTTGGTTTTATATTTTGCCAATTTTTTCCTCCTTTACTCTCTGATTATGCAAATTTACTTCCAGAAATATATTTCAAATTCTAGATAATAAATCCAGCAACAAAGACAATTTGAAAGGATAGGAAAATATTTATTCTGTTACATTTGTAATTTGTGAGTCAGTTTTGATTCTATCACCAGAGCTAAATAGCTCTAAACATAGCACACAAAGACAGAGAAGCATAAACGAACTTACAAACATCTGAAAATATATGCTCTACAATTGCAGAGGAAACATTCAGAATAAATACAGGACTCTTGTGCTCACCATCCAGTAGGAGAGAAATGGAAGAGTTGAAAAACATGGGATAAAAGCCATAGAAGACACATTTCCAAGTAGGTCTGAGGATGAAGCCTGGGGAGTCAGAAGTGCTTCATAGAGGTGGCGCTTTGGGGATGGACTTTAAAGGATAAATCAGGGTTTATTTAGTAAACAGGAAGGAAAAGGCATTTCAGAAAGAGGGAGTAGCATCTTCAGGAAATAGCTCTGCTGCCTAGAATGTGGCCTGTACAGAGGGGAAACCCCTAGAGCATCACAACGTAGACTACAAATGTCTTTCAGACTATTTTTAGCAGCAACTAGACCACCAAAATTAAGAAACTAGACAGGGAGTGAGAGACTATTTTTATAAGTATGTACTTGCCAATGTTTCACCTTGTCATATCATATGGTATCACAAGGACTAGCAACAACCCAATCCAGTTCACAAGGAACTGAATTCTACCAACAACCATGTGAGTAAGCTTGGAAGCAGATATTTCCCAAGTGGAGGCTTGAGATGACTCTAACTATACCTGGGACCCTCATGCAGTCTGTGAGAGAAACAGAGGACTCAGCTAAGCCCCACCTGAATTCCTGGCTTGCAGAAATGGAGATAATCAATGCTATTGTTTCAAGCCATTATGTTTTGGGGTAATTTGTTACACAGCAATAAATAACTCTAATGCACACTTCTGGTTCCTACCTAATATCCTCACAGTATACCTTGTAGTCCAGCTGTTGCTATGGCAACCAGCTTCTCCCAGGTATAATCTGACAGCACCTCTCCTTAACTGTACATACTGTGAATTGCTCACTTTGTATTCTGAACTTTCTGACACCACTGGTCTGGGGCTCCTGTGGGAACTTGCTCAGCATTACATATGTGCAAACCTGGAACTATGAAAGGGTTACCACCTGGTGGGGCAACTCTTGACCAGTGAAGGGTAGGAGGCAGTAGAAACATGTTTTCTCTTTGGTCTCGCAGATGGACAGTTCTGAAATATAGGTTGCACACATCAAGCACCAGTTACTGACAGCAGTGATTAACTCAGTTATCTATTCTTCACTGGCTTTCCCTCCTACCTGTTAACCGCCTCTCAAAGAAGTCATTTTGCAAAATAAACTGCCACTCAACCCTTTGTTTGACTGTTTTTGGTTAAGGGGTAGAAACCCAAGCTAAGGCATTTTAAGGTATTGATGGTTCTTTGTTTCTTATATATAGAAGAACGAAATTTCTAGCAAATTCTAGTAAACATATATACTTTCTTTGGCTTTATAGTACAATACGATGTCTCTTATCTCTTATTCATAGGATTTCTTACCCTACCGACACAAAACCTGTTCAGCCCGACATTTCCTCTGACAGACGTTGCCACAACAGCATATACACACTAACACAACTCAAATACACTGTACACTTGGATCGAAATTTAGTGGTCCAACCTGAAATGTTTGCAGGGTATCCGTTTATCATATACAGTATAACAATTGAGAACCCCTAGCAAATGTATTTGTTTAAGTTAATTCCATGGTGCAGGTTTAACTCCCAGTTAATCCTTTTGTTATTTTTACAAAAATATAAATAAAAGAATACTTTTGATTACTGCTGGGATCAGCTATCTGGTCAACTGCACCTAGACTCCAAGATGTGCAGCCTATTTCAGTTTCTCAAACAAAACTGGTCTCTGTAGAGCTTATGTAATACCTGACAGCTCTCTACAGAAAGAAGGCCAAATTCCAAATGTTAACCCCATGGTCTTTTCCCCAGAATCCAGATAAAAATTTTTACAAAAGGTGTGTGTGTGTGTGTGTGTGTGTGTGTGTGTGTGTGTGTGTGTATGTGTGTGTGTCCTTGTGTCTGTGTCTGTGTATGTCTGTATGTGTCAGTGAGAAAGAGCATTTTACAACTGACCTTTCAAGAAATTCTATAGATCTATTTTTTAAAAAGAAAAATGTAATGCTCTCTCAGGATTTTCTAATTTAAAAAGAAAATTTGTTTCCTTTTAAAATCACTGGCAAAATTTTCAATAATGACAAAAGAGACCACCAAATAAAATGCATTTATTCTTGGATTACATAGTGTTCTCTCTTTTTCTTCCTGATCTCATGCTGAAATAGAACTTCTAACTCTCTATCTCAACTCTGCTCATTTTTTATCCCAAAACTCAAGCTGATTGGCTCTCAACTGTACTTGATATTTATCCCAAAACTAATGAGGGATGAAAATAGAAGGGAGAATTGAGGAGATTTTCCAAACTAGCCTAAAGAGGCTATTCAAATTGCTTCTGAGCATCTCAGGGCAACTTGGGGCCTTCTAAAGAATTTAAGTATAAATAAGCAATTTTCACATAGCAACAAGCTTGCTGTGGAAACTAAATGAGTCACACAACAGCCTGTGGTCATGTATTAATTTGTTCTTTTCTTATCTTTCTTTGTATTTTGTCTAAAAGAGAAGTCAGCAAACTCTCTCTTAAAGGGCCATATATCAAATATGGCTTGTGAACCACAGAGTCTCTGTCACAATAGTTCATTTCTGTCCTTTAAGTATGAAACAGCCATAGACAATGCTAGTCTGCCAGCTTTATCTTTCCAACTCCTGTTTAGAACAAGGAACTTAAAGAACTATGGAATGAAGCTACCATCTTTGTGTTCTATGAAATTCTTTTGTCCCAATGACTCAGCCACTGTATTTGAGTATACTATAATATATGGAAAGGGGAGAGATATGTTTGTGGTGCATATGGAAATTCATAACTTTGAAAAATGTCCAGAATAGGAAACACAATTGAAAATAATACAGGTCTGTCTGTTCTGATAGGTCATCCAAGTTTAGCTTCACAGTATGCCTACTATACTTTGGAAATCCAGAAAAAACTGCTGCTGTGTGCAGTGGATAGCTATGTCAAATACATAAATAAATAAAAATGCAAATGGATCATTATCTCTTGCAGAAAATGGTTAAATTAAGCTGTTTCTAAAATAAGTATCTCCTTGACCAAAATAGATTTGTCCCAGTCTGATAACAATCAGTATGCTGTCTCACATTCCATAATATATGACACCACTCTGTATATTTGACATGACATTAATAGGCTGAGGCAACATTCAATAATTCTTCCCTCTCTGCCTCATCTAAGGTTTTATAAAAGGTCTTTACAAGATATGTGAACCTCTGAAATCATAAGTGAAAGTGTTATACAAATTTTTCTCAGAAGAATATTCATCACTACCCACAGCTGTCACAGAACTCCATGATCCCAAAGTAGGAAAAATCACATCATTAATGAATAAATGAAAAAATGAAACTGATCACTAAAGCTAAATTTCAGTCCAGCTTATATAGTATGCGTGAGAGAGCAGCAGAGAGATAAAAAACATTCAAGTTAAAAAATACACTCTTCATTGAAACACCAAATATCACCATTACTTGATTCTTTTGTGTTTACTATTATATTTTTCTTTCAATTCCTTTTAAAAATACCTTTTGTTTTAAAACATTCTTTAATCATGAAACTTGTTTGTGGTAGTACTTCACCACAAAAGAAAGAAAGAAAGAAGAAGAATAAGGGGGAGGAGGAGGAGAAGGAGGAAGATAAGGATGAGGATGAGGATGAGAAGGAGAGGAAGAGGAAGCCGAAGAAGAAGAAAGAAGAAGAGGAGGAGGAGGAGGAGGAGGAAGAAGAAGAAGGATGAGGAGGAAGAGAAGGAGGAGGAGGAGAAGGAGAAAGAAGAAATAATAATAATGGGAACTTTAACACTAAGATATAGGGAGCTCAAAGTAGGGTTGCCAGATACAGGAAATAAAAATATAGAACACCCATTTAAACTTAAATTTTGTATGGAATATACTTACACTAAGACATTATTCATTGTTTATCTGAAAATCAAATGTAATTGGATATACTGCATTTTATCTGACAATGTTAGCTGCAAGGAATATTACTATTAATCTTACAATGAAAATGAGCTAAACTAGATTTAAATCCATAACACTTTTTGAACCCATCAGAGAACAGAGTTTGCAAACAAATAACTGGCTCAAAATTTTAGGAAAAACAGTTGCCTGCTGGGAGATAGGTGATATGAGCACTCTCTTACCTAGATCAAAAGTAACTGAACATCAATCAGATTCTGACTCAAATAATTGGTGAATTCATGAAGGCCAAAGCAAGACTGAGAGGACAGCAGGAGACCACTAAGAGACACAGAAATTTAAAGAGTTCATACCCTCCTGCCCCTCTTTCCCTGCAAACCCCACCAGCTGCTCACAGAAACGGAAAGTCTTTATTGTGAGGCAAACCTGGGGAAAAATAGCAGCCATATGAGAGAAACAGGAAACTTCACCAGAGTATTTTGTCTGTCTCCTCTACTGAAAAAAGTCTATATGGGGGAAAGGAAAAGAGATGGGTAGGGAGGAGCAAAAATCACTCTTGCCCTTAAGGCATAGGTAAAAATTCTTTGTGGCTGAGAAAAGAAAAAACAAAAGAGAAAAAAGCCTAATCTTGTGCTAGGGACAGAAATACACAGTGTGCCAAAAAAAACAGCCAGGGAAGGAGAAGCAGCATTGAGAAAGCCACACTCCTAAAATTCTACCTAAACCTGAAATTTATAACAACAGACAATGCTCTCTTCCACTGTCATCCAAGAAAATAAGTTTAAATAGCAATAAGAATACTGCAGGGAGAAGGACACTGAAGGAGCAATAATGTGCAAATTAGATCCACTGTGAGGCAAAGTAGAGAGGAAAGACTTAGGGTGCAGGACCAAACAGACATTGCTCTGGATAATGAATCACCACCTTAAACAGAAGGCATCACTAAGAAATTTTTCTTTCAATTCCTTTTAAAAATACCTTTTGTTTTAAAATATTCTTCAATCACGAAACTTGTTTGTGGTAGTACTTCACCACAAAAAAAAAAAAAAAAGAAAGAAAGAAAGAAACAAGAATAATAAGGGGGAGGAGGAGGAGAAGGAGGAAGATAAGGATGAGAATGAGGATGAGAAGGAGAGGAAAAGGAAGCATCTGGCGCATTGAAGGTAACCACAGCAACAGCAAAGATCAAACTTAGCTCTACCCTTAACTAAACCAACTCAAATTCCCAAGTTAAAGACCCAACAGAAGGAAAGATATGCCCATTTTCAGGCATAAAAACTATTTACCTCAGTCTCCTTTGTCCTATACAAGTTATCCAGCCTTCAAAAAATATTAAGAGGTATGCAAATAGGAAATAAAGAACACACAAAGCAAAGCAACCATCAGAACCAAACCTTGCTAAAACACAGCGATACGAACTATCTGAAAGAAAATTTCAAAATAATGATAATTAATATGTTAAACGCTCTAAAGAAAAAAGTGAGATACGTGCAAGATCAGATGAGTAATTTAATCAGAGAGATAAGAAAGAATCTAATGAAAATGTCCAACATGAAAAGCCCATGAACAGAGCTACAGGATGATTTTGACAGACTCATCAGCAAACTAAACTCTACCAATGAAAGCATCGGTTAAAAATAAATCAACAGAAAGTACTGAGATTGTAACACAAAGGGAAACAAAAGTGAGAAAAAGAAAACAACCAAAATACTCAAAAGCTGTGGAACAAAGATATTTGTAATATACACACAATTGGAATCCCAAAAAGGAGAAGAAAGAAAAGGGCAGAAGAAATATTTGAAGAAAAAGTTCAAGAATTTCCCCAAACACCAAACACAAGTATGTGATGGTCATAGAAAACCAAGCAAGATAAATACAAACACACACACACACACATACACACACACACACCCCCAAACTGCTGAAAATAAAAGACAAACATAAAATTTTGAAAGCAAGCAGAAAAGAAGGAATTAGGAAGGAAGAAAAGAAGGAAGTATTACAGCAGATTTCTCATCAGAAATCATGTAAACCAGAAGACAATGGAAAGACATCTTTAGAGTGCTGGGGGAGGAAAGGAGAGGTCTGGGTCAGGGTGAACCATCAACCCAGAATTCTATAACCTGTGAAAATAACTTTAGAACTGAGGAAGAAATAAAGGCTCTCCCAAACAAATAAAAGCTGATGGAATTCATTACCTGCAGATGTACTCTATAACAGAATTTCTATAATTTCTAGTTCAAAGAAATTCTTCAGATAGTAGAGATACATCAGACCAAAACTCATATATACAAAAAGAAAAAGCACCACTCACTGGGAGAAAATAGCTGCATGATAACTGACTTATATTCAGAATATATAGAGAACTCTGAAAACTCAATAATAACAAATAACCTAATTTTTAAAACTGGGATGTATTTCTGAGCAGAAGTTTCACTAAAACAGGGTATCTAGGTGGCAAAAGCACATGAGAGGATGTTCAACATAATTAGTCATTAGAGAAATATAAATACCAACTATAATGAAATAGCAATACACAGAATGGCAAAGGTTAGGGAAAGCTAGGTGAAGGGGATACAGAGATTCTTGGACTGTCTTTGCAAATGTTCTGTAAATAAAATGATTGCAAAAGAAAAATTTACAAAAAGGCATGGGATCATTTTCCATTGTCGAGACTCCAGTAGCAAAAGACCATGCTTACTAGTGGGGAGGACATTAGGGCAAAGGAAGAAAGAGGAATGCTCAATACACACTGTGGCCAGAGTCCCCTGGCCCTGACCAGAGGACAAGTTAGATCTTGTTAAATGTCCTTCATGGACTCAAAGATATCCAAGTGACTGGCTGAATAGCACAGATATGTTCAGGATGACTACAAACCTGCAAACTTTGGCAGCCACACCTTACTTTCCATGTGTGATCGAGTCTGGTGTGATGCATATTTTCTTAGTTTGCTTTCTGTAATGTCTCTGATATAAGGTGTTGAAGTATGAGAGAATAGAGAAGGGAAGGAGTTTCTCAGAAAGTGAACTTTCTGGTAAATTTAAGTGCTCTCACTGTTGTTCAGTTCTAGTTTAGTTCTAGTTTACTATAGTGCCCAATAATGAAACATATTTAAGTTTAAAAGTGGTCTATTTGGTGGTGTTTGTGCCTGTCTTAATGACTACTTCTACTTGCAGTTATGGACAATTTTTCCTGTCATTTAAGACAATTCTAAAACCCCACCAGGAAGAAGTTGATTTGGGGCTTCATGTAGATCTGGCTTCACTGATTGGACCTTGATAAGTTTACCTCCCAAACATTATTATTCTTTAGTTTTAAGAGTCTTTTAAAGACAAATTAAACATGTTACAGAATAATTTTGGATTCAGACTTTAACTAGTGTTTAAAGTCCTCTACACGTGTGCTCACCTATAATCACATAACATCTGGTGAATTTCTCAGTAAACATTGGCTGAAGTATCCTCTAAATTCAGTTCATGATTCTACCATTTAAATTCAAATTAACCAAAATTACAACTAATAATTTTTTCCTCTCATCTCCACACACAACCATCTTTTAAGAAGTCAAAAAGCACCTTTATTCTGGCTGATGAACTATACATGAAAGTCACATTTCTATATATGACTCAAACAGAGACCTGTGTGAAGTTGTTCTAGCAAGTGTTCCAAATAATACTTCTCCACATGAAATAAATATGTAGACAATTACTCTTTGCTTTGTCAAACTAGTCAGGTTTCCATAGAGTAACTGAACTATTAAAAAATGTAAAACACAGCCAATTTTTGCCGTCTATGGGAGCAAAAATTGGCTGTTTCACTTTTCTTTATAGTTCAGTTACTCTAACTCTGAAAATGAAAACTATAACTCGAAAACTAGACTTCTCCTTTCATCACTCCTATTGCTCTGCACTCAAGGAAGACTGGGACAAAATCTCTCATAAAGCTCTCAGAGGTATTTATTCCTTGTCCTTCTTATTCTATTGGCTTAAAATGAATGTTCCAATGCTCTACCTGCACCCTAATTTTGATTGATTTTGATTGCAACCATTTTCCAAGAGCTTTGCTGCTCCAGACAAGAAGTGACTCCATCCTCAGCTTCTGACCACAGACTCCTTGGTCCATGCCTTACCACAAGCCTGGAAGAACATGTCATACATCAAGTCAGTTTTCTTCTTTGACTCCCAAATCCCCTTTCTCATCAGAAGCATACCTTCAGAGGGAGAGTTTGCTTTTGGGTGTTTGTTTTCCATTAGGAAGATATTTTCACTGCAATGAAGAAGGAGTAGCTAACCTTAAAGGTAGAGCCATAACTACTTATATTACTGTGGTGTTTGTCTATTCTCTGTCTCTCCTTTCAGACTATGAGAGTTTCTGGGGGAGGAAGTAAATCATGGTGTCACCATATATAACCCAGAATAAGCGTTCAGTACATTTTAAAATTAATTAGTTAGTTAGTTATAGTATTTGTTTGATTTTTGCACTAACAACAAAGAAAAACAAATAAATAAAAACTTAACCAATCAATCAACAAATGAAAAACCAAAGACAAACTAATTGGCATTTAGGGTCTACACTGGGGATTAGTAGTAATAATCCTTTGGTTCTTTGAGAAAGATTTCATTTAGATATATGAGATATATTATCGATACACAAGGATCTAAAATCTGGCAAATAGAAAAACAGCAAGAAAACTAAGACCAAACAAATTGTAACTACTTATTAGCAAGATAATTTTTAATGGGCTACATACCTTACAACAGCTAGTTTGACCAATTCTCTTTTTTTCAGTCTGCACTTTGGGCATAATGAGCTTTGCTTTAGCTTTGAAAAGAAGGCAGGATTAACAGTCTTTGAAAAGTAATAGTCCTCTTAAATGTGTGCATCCTGGTTTTTGAAAAAGAGAAATGAACTCACAGGCCATAACTATGGTAGGAGACAGGCTGAATCGCAATTTTGTTTTATGTTTGGGGAGTAGGAAAAATAGAACCTGAAAGTTGAAGATCTCCATCTTATAAGTGAGTATCATTGCCTCTACCTAGAAAGCTACTATTGACCTATCAAAGGTCAATGTAGACAAGTTAATACTTCTGTGATGTGTGCAGCTCTTTAAACAATCTGCCTGTCACGCCAGAGAGTACATTTTCACTTGGCTTCTTTAACGGACAGTCTAAGGAGAAAGAATAATACCAAGGACTCCACAGCTGCTTCTGCATGAGGCAAGGGTTTTCCATCTGTACTGTAGTATTTGGCCCTTAAATAACTTTTTACACCCCACAGTGCATGTCTATATAGCAAGGAAGGAAAGGGAGTTGGAACTACATGGGGCCACATGAGAAATGGAATTGCTTCTTTTGGCTTAAGGGCCTAGGCAATCTAAGACGCTTCTGCCTGGGATATGCCATGTAGTTTTTTATTGACTTCCAGTGATTTTAATGCTGAAACAGCCAAAGCCAAGGTGAGTGTTCTTAACATATTGACACCAATGGCCCAGCCAAGGAGCTGCCAACAGGCCTTTGAGAGAACCGTTAGGACTCCTTGTTTACCTTTCCCCACAAAGACATTGGATCGGGGTGGGGTGCATATAATGTAGTGGTTAATAGTTTTGAGGTCAGACAGACCTTGAATATTAGCTCTACTACTGCCTAACTGGCATAGATGCTTAAATATTAAATATTGGCTTTGGTTTAAATATTAGCTCTACTACTGACTAACTGGCATAGATGCTTCTCTGAGTCCCAGGTTTTTTGTTGTTGTTGTTGTTGTTGTTTGTGTGTGTGTGTGGAAACAATAATAAGAGCCTTGTAAGGTTACTAGGAGTGAGGGGAGGGGATTAAATGCAAGTAAATTGGCCAAAAAGAAAGTCGGCACATTGTAAACACTCAAGGAATAGTTGCTACTTTTTAAAATTCTCTCCTGTTTTCTCTCTCTGTGTTCCTCCTCTGTTTCTCTTCCTTTCACCTTCCTTTCCCTTTATGTGTCTCCCTAGCCTCTGCCTTATGCTTGTCAGTGACATCTAGGAAGACCCACAGTCCCTGCACAGGAAGCCCCTCTGCTTAGAGGCCCCACTGGCTCTCATTCAAGACTCTGTCAGCTTTGTTACCACAGTATGTCTTCGGTCAACTTGCAAACACGACCCATGTATTTTTGCCAGTTTGGAGGGCCCAGCTTTAGAGTGTTAATTGAAGTTTGCCTTCTGCCTGTAATATTTCCTTAAACAACTTGCTTATGATGTAGTGAAGTGTACCATCCCCAAAACCACCCAAATAACATGATGCTGAAAATTAGAAAGTCTAACTTGTTTTTGGTTGTTGCTGTTGTTTTCTACTTTTTATTTGGAAATAATTTAACGCAGAGAAAAGTTCCAAGAATTAATAATAATGTACAGAAGACCTGTATGTCCTTAGCCCAGATGTACTAATTAATAACATTGTAAATTTGCCTTATTTTTATGCTCACTCTCTTTCTCTCTTCGTGTGTGTGTGTGTGTATACAGTTGACCCTTGAACAACCTGGAGGTTAGGGGCACAGAGCCCCACACAGTCAAAAATCCACATATAACTTTTGGCTCCCCCAAAACTTAACTACTAATAACCTACAGTTGACCAAAAGCCTTAACAATAACATCAACTATACATATTTCGTATACTGTATGCTGTATTCTTACAATAAAGTTAGCTAGAGAAGAGAAAATTTTGTGTGATTAAGAAGATCATAAATAAGAGAAAATATATTTACTATAATTAAGTAGAAGTAGATGTTAATAAATGTCTTTATTTTCATTCTCTCCACATTGAATAAGCTGAGGAGGAGGAAGAGGAGAAGAAATTCCTCTTGCTATTTCAGGGGTGGGAGAGGAGCAAGAAAATTTGCATATTAGTGGACCTGCACAGTTCAAACCCATGTTGTTTAAGGGTCAACTGTGTATGTTGGGGAGCAGCCAACACTGCCTAATAGAAACAGCTCCACTTTGCAGCTCCCACGGAGAATTAAAATGGCTAGTGAATGCTACATCTTCAATTAGGTACCAAGATTCTCTCATTGGGACTGACTAGGTGGTTGGCGCCAACCACAGAGAGTGAGGAAAAGCAGGGTGGGGCGAGAGCCCACCTGGGAGCTGCACGGGGCAAAGCAGCTCCCACCCAAGGGAGGTGTTAAGGGATTGTGCTACCCCCTCCCTGAAAGTCATGCTTTTCCAGCAGATCTTTGCAACCCACGGATCAGGAGGTCCCCTCACGAGCCCATGCAACCAGGGCCTTGGATCCAAAGCATAAGAGCTGTGCAGACTTATGGTGGCTTCTCAGGTGGGTGCTGCTCAGGGCAGGCACCGAGCTGCAGGAATTTTTGCATGTTCCAGCTCCAGGAGCTTGGTGAGGCAGGAGATCCATCCACTCCCACGGAAAGGGGGCTGACGCCAGGGAACCAAGCAGCCTCGCTCAGCGGGCCCCACTCCCATGGAACCCTACAAGCGAAACTCACTGGCTTGAAACCCCCACCAGGCAGCACAGCAGGCTGGAGACTGCCCAAGAACACTGAGTTCTGGGGGTGTAGGGGCGGCTACCATCACCGCAGCTCCAGTTGGCTGTTTTCCCCTGCCACCGGTGCCAGTGAGACTGGGCAGTTTGGACTGGGAGCAATTCCCCCACAGCACAGCACAGCGCTGGGACAGTTCATGGCCAGACTGCTTCTTTAAGCTGGACCCTGATCCATTCCTCCTCACTAGGGAAGGTCCCCTACAGGAATTTCAGCATCCCCAGTCAGGGGATGAGAGGGGCCTCTGGAGAGTCAGGGCAGCCTGGACAAGGGGGATTTCCTTCAGCACTGCACACCCACTCTGCCAAGGGGCAGCCAGACTGCTTATTTAAGTGGGTTCCTGGTCCTGCTCCTCCTGATTGGGTAAGACTTCCCAACAAGAGGTCTCCAGACACCTCATACAGGAGTGTTCTAGCCAGCATCAGGTTGGTACCCTACTGGGACAGAGCTCCCAGAGAAAGAAGAGGCACCATCTTTGCTGTTCTGCAGCCTCCACTGGTGATACCTCCAGTGGCAGGAGAAATCCAGGCGAATAGGGTCTGGAGTGGACCCCCAGCAAACCGCAGCAGCCCTATGGTAGAGGGGCCTGACTACTAAAAGAAAAACAGAAAGCAACAACATCAACTAAAAAGACTCCACAAAATCCCCATCCAAAGATCAGCAGCCTCAAAGATCAAAGGCAGATAAACTCATGAAGATGAGAAAGAATCAATTTTAAAAAATGCTGAAAACTCAAAAAGTCAGAGTACCTCTTCTCCTCCAAATGATCACAAAACATCTCCAGCAAGGGCACAAAACTGGGCTGAAGCTGAGATAAATGAATTGACAGAAGTAGGCCTCAGAAGATGGGTAATAATGAACTTCACTGAACTAAAGAAGTATGTTCTAACTCATTGAAAAGAAGCTAAGAGCCATGATAAAACATAGAAGCTGTTAATCAGAATAACCAGTTTAGAGAGGAACACACAGATCAGTGACACTATGAAACAACTACATTAACTGCTGAGACCAGCTCAGTCGTGGAGACTCTAACCCAGTGGCGCTAGAGGAATTAAAGACACACACATGGAAATATAGAGTGTGGAGTGGGAAATCAGGGGGCTGACTGCCTTCAGAGCTGAGAGCCACAAACAGAGATTTACCCACATATTTATTGACAGCAAGGCAGTGATAAGCATTGTTTCTATAGATTATAGATTATCTAAAAATATTCCTTACAGGGAAACAAAGGGATGGGCTGAAACAAAGGGATGGACTCTGGCTAGTTATCTGCAGCAGGAACATGTCCTTAAGGCACAGATCGCTCATGCTATTGTTTGTGGTTTAGGAATGCCTTTCAGCAGTTTTCCCGCCCTAGGTGGGCCAGGTGTTCCTTACCCTCATTCCGGTAAACCAACAACCTTCAATGTGGGTGTCAAGGCCATCATGAACATGTCACAGTGCTGCAGAGATTTTGTTCATGGCCGGTTTTGGGGAGAGCTTATGGCCAGATTTGGGGGCCTGTTCCCAACAATTAATAAGTCTGCAAATTAACCAGCTAGCATCATGATGACAGAATCAAATTCACACATAACAATATTAACCTTAACTGTAAGTGGGCTAAATGCCTCAATTGATAGACACAGAATGGCAAGAGCCAAGACTCATCAGTATGTTATCTTCTAAGGAGCCACCTCATGTGCAAAGATACACATAGGCTCAAAATAAAAGGATGGAGGAAAGTTTACCAAGAAAATGGAAAACAGAGAACAGCAGGGGTTGCAATCCTAGTTTCTGACAAAATAGACTTTAAATCAACAAAGATCAAAAGAGACCAAGAAGGGCATTACACAATGGTAAAGTGGTCAATTCAACAAGAAGAGCTAACTATCCTAATATATATGCATATATATATCCTAAGTATATATGCACCCAATACAAGAGCACCCAGATTCATAAAACAAGTTCTTAAAGACCTACAAAGAGACTTAGACTCCCACACAGTAATAGTGGGAGACTTTAACATCCCAATGTCAACATTAGACAGATCATTAAGACAGAAAATTATCAAGGATATTTAGGACTTGAACTCAGCTCCAGGTCAAGTGGACCTGACAGATAGCTACAGAACTCTCCACCCCAAAACAACAGAATATACATTTTTCTCAGCACCTTATGGCACTACTCTAAAACTAATCACGTAATTGGAAGTAAATCACTCCTCAGCAAATGTGAAAGAACTGAAATTATAACAAATAGTCTCTCAGACCACAGCACAATCAAATTAGAATTCAATATTAAGAAACTCATTCAAAAGCACACAACTACATGGAAACTGAACAACTTGCTTCTGAATGACTCCTGGGAAAATAGTGAAATTAAGGCAGAAATCAAGAAGTTCTTGGAAACCAATGAGAACAACAAAAAAAAAAAACAATGTACCAGAATCTCTGTGACACAGCTAAAGCAGTTTTAAGAGGAAAATTTATAGCACTAAATGCCCACATCAAAAAGCTAGAAAGATCTCAAATTGACACCCTAACATCAAAACTAAAACACTAGAGAACCAAGAGCAAACAAACCTCAAAGCTAGCAGAAGACCAGAAATAACCAAGCTCAGGGCAGAACTGAAGAAGAGAGAGGCATGAAAAACCCTTCAAAAAAATCAGTGAATACAAGAGCTGGTTTTTTGAAAAAAAATAATAAAACAGACAGACTGCTAGCTAGACTAATAAGGAAGAAAATAGAGAAGAATCAAACAGACACAATAAAAAATGATAAAGAGGATATCACCACTGTCCCCACAGAAATACAAACAACCACTAGAGAATACTGTAAACACCTCTATGGAAATAAACTAAAAAGTCTAGAATAAATGGATAAATTCCTGGACACATACACCCTCCCAAGACCAAACCAGGAAAAAGTTGAATACCTGAATAGACCAATAACAAGTTCTGAAATTGAGGCAGTAATAAATATACTACCAACCAACAACAACAACAAAAACAGCCCACAACCAGATGGATTTACAGCTGAATTCTAACAGAAGTACAAAGAGGAGCTGATACCCTTACTTCTGAAACTATTCCAAACAATTAAAAAGATGGGACTTCTCCCTAACTCATTTAAGAGGCCAGCATCATCCTGATGCCAAAACCTGGCAGAGACAGAACAACAACAACAAAAACTTCAGGCCAACATCCCTGATGAACATCGCTGCAAAAATTCTCAATAAAATACTAGCAAACTGAATACAGCAGCACATCAAAAAGCTTATCCACCACAATCAAGTTGGCTTCATCCCCAGGATGCAAGGCTGGTTCACCATATGCAAATCAATAAATATAATTCATCACATAAACAGATCTAAAGGCAAAACCACATGATTATCTCAATAGACACAGAAAAGGCCTTTGATAAAATTCAACATCCTTTCATGTTATAAACTCTCAATAAACTAGGTATTGAAGGAATATACCTCAAAATAATAAAAGCCATTTATGACAAACCCACAGCCAATATACTGAATGGGCAAGAGCTGGAAGCATTCTTCTTGAAACCTGGCACAAGACAAGAATGCCATCTCTCACCACTCCTACTCAGCGTAGTATTGGAAGTTCAAACCAGAACAGTCAGGCAAGAGAAGGAAATGAACAGTCAGGCAAGAGAAAGAAATAAAAGGTTTTCAAATAGGAAGAGAGGAAGTCAAATTGTCTTTGTTTGCAGATGTCATGATCCTGTATCTAGAAAACTCCAGGTCTCAGCCCAAAAGTTTCTTAAGCTGATAAGCAACTTCAGCAAAGTCTCAGGATACAAAATCAATGTGCAAAAGTCACAGGTGTTCCTGTACACCAAAAACAGTCAAGCAGAGAACAAAATCATGAATGAACTCCCATTCACAATTGCTACAAAGAGAATAAAATACCTAGGAATAGAGCTAACAAGAAAAATGAAGGACCTCTTCAAGAAGAACTACAAACCACTGCTTGAGGAAATCAGAGAGGACACAAACAAATGTAAAAACATTCCATGCTTATGGATAGGAAGAATCAGTATCATGAAAATGGCCATACTGCCCAAAGTAATTTATAGATTCAATGGTATTCCCATTAAACTATCATTGACATTCTTCTTAGAATTAGAAAAAACTATTTTAAAATTCATATGGAACAAAAAAAAAAAAAAAAAAAAAAACCGCATATAGCCATAGCCAAGACAATCGTAAGCAAAAAGAACAAAGCTGGAGGCATCATGCTACCAGATTTCAAACTATGCTACAAGGCTACACTAACCAAAACAGCATGGCACTGGTACAAAAACAGACACATAGACCAATGGAACAAAATAGAGAATTCAGAAATAAGACCACATATCTACAACCATCTGATCTTCAACAAACCTGACAAAAACAAGCAATGGGGAAAGGATTTCTTATTTAATAAATGGTGTTAAAACTGGCTAGCCATATGCAGAAAATGGAAACTGGACCCTTTCCTTAAACCTTATACAAAAATTAATTCAAGATGGATTACCTAAGTGTAAAACCCCAAACTGTAAAAATTCTAGAAGAAAATTGAGGCAATACCACTCAGGACATAGGTGCGAACAAAGATTTCATGACGTAATCACCAAAAGCAATTGCAACAAAAGCAAAAATTGACATATGGAATCTAATTATACTAAAGAGCTTCTGCACAGCAAAAGAAAGTATCATCAGAGTGAACAAGCAACCTACAGAGTGGGAGAAAATGTTTGCAATCTATTCCTCTGACAAAGGTCTAATATCCAGAATCTACAAGGAACTTAAACAAATTTACAAGAAAAAAACAAGCCCAGTAAAATGTGGGCAAAGAACATGAACAGACACTTCTCAAAAGAAGACATTCATGTGGCCAAAAAACATATGAAATAAAGCTCAACACCACTGATCACTAGAAAAATGCAAATCAAAACCCAAATGAGATACCATCTCATGCCAGTTTGAATTATGATTATTAAAAAGTCAAGAAACAACAGATGCTGGTGAGGTTGTGGAGAAATAGGAATGCTTTTACACTATTGGTGGGAATGTAAATTAGTTCAACCATTGCGGAAGACAGTGTGGCAATTCCTCAAAGATCGAGAACCAGAAACACTATTTGACCAACTAATCCCATTACTGGACATATACACAAAGGAAAAGAAATCATTGTATTACAAAGAAACATACACGCTTGGGAGGCCAAGGTGGGCAGATCACTTGAGGTCAAGAGTCCAAGACCAGCTTGACCAACATGGAGAAACCCCATCTCTACTAAAAATACAAAATTAGCCGGGCGTGGTGGTGCATGCCTGTAATCCCAGCTACTTGGGAGACTGAGGCAGGAAAATCACTTGAACCTGGGAGGCGGAGGTTGTGGTGAGCCGAGATCATGTCATTGCACTCCAGCCTGGGCAACAAGAGTGAAACTCCATCTCAAAAAATAAAAATAAATAAAAATTTAAAAAGATACATACACGCATACTTTCACTACAGCACTATTCACAATAACAAAGACGTGGAATCAACCCAAATGCCCATAATTGATAGACTGGATTAAGAAAATGTGGTACATACACACCATGGAATACTATACAGCCATAAAAAGGAATGAGATTATGTCCTTTGCAGGGACATGGATGGAGCTAGAAGCCACTATGCTCAGCAAACTAAGGCAGGAACACAAAACCAAACACCGCATATTTCCCCTTATAAGTGGGAACTGAACAATGAGAACATATGGATACGAGGAAGAGAACAACACACACTAGGGCCTGTTGGGAAGTGGGATAGGAGAGGGAGAACATTAGAAAAAATAGGTAATACATGCTGGGCTTAATACCTAGGTAATGGGTTGATAGGTACAGCAAACCACCATGGCACATGTTTACCTATGTAACAAACCTACATATCCTGCACACGTACCCTGGAACTTAAAACACACACACACACACACACACACACAGAGAAAGGCCATTTTTTGTCTCACCTTTATGGAAGCCTTTGTGAGCTTGCTGAGACTCTTTAGGAATGGCATCCTTTAGTATATTCATTTAAAAGTTTAAGATTTTAGAGAACACTTACTGATATTCATATACACACATATACACATGCACATGTACATATGTGTGTGTATTTATATGTGTGCTTTACATACATTTTTATATATGCACAACTATAAAAATAGATGCAATATTTTTTCTACATCATTTGAATGTAAGTTGCATACATCATGGGTCTTTACCTTTAAATACTTCAACGTATTTTTTTAAGAATAAGGATATGCTCTTACAAGAACTGTATAGCTATAAACTGTACTGTAATTGTACATTATTGATACTATACTTTAATTGGCTGTCCTTTTCCAATTTTCTAAATTGACCCAATAATGTCCTTTATAGTATTTTTTCTTCTACTACAGCATCTAGTCTAGCATTTCATATTACCATATCTCCTTAGTCCAATCTCTTTAGTGTCCTTTTTTTACATTTTTGGGACGGAGTCTCGCTCTGTCGTCCAGGCTAGAGTGCAGTGGCATGATCTCGACTCACTGCAACCTCCACCTCCCTGGTTCAAGCAATTCTCCTGCCTCAATTTAGTGTACTTTAATCTGGAACGTTTCCCTAGCCAGAAAGCTGTAATTTTTATTAAAGGATATTAAAGAATAATGCATTCTTTTATTAAAGAAAAATGCATTCTTTTTCCCACCACTGGCCTCACCAACTTAGACTATATGCTGAAGAACAATGTCACCTCAGACTCTCTCTAAACCACAATTTAACAAATCATTTCAAACTGTATTTGACATGTGATATCAATTCCAGATTGGATTTCCCTAAGTGTCATTTATATCGAAGGTGAAAGAAATAAACAAAACCAAAAACTTCTCAATTCTTTGTTTTGTATTCCAGAGATAAGAGCAATGAGCATATTGCAGAGAATCGTGAGCTTACTGGCTCTTTAGGAATAGCATCTTTTAGTGTATTCATTTAAAAGTTTAAGGTTTTAGAGAACACTTCTCTGATATTCATTATTCTTCAAAGGGTCTTTGTAGGAAATTTTTTAAAGCACAATGTCCATTTTATTTTCCAGCTTGAAAAAAAAATATCAGAGGCACACATATTGAAGAATTGCTTGGTAAGTGACAAAGAAAAATTAAATCGCTAAAGAAATCAAAACTGTTGAAAATCAGTAGCATTGTTTTTATTTTCTAGATACTAACAAGACAGTCTAAATAACTTAGGAATAACTGCCATGTCAAGTCTTTTGCTGGGGTCTTCTGTTGAAGAATGTTTAGCATCTGTTCTCTCCTCTAACATCCAGCTTTCTCTCTTGCCCTCCTCTTCCCACTCCCTAGACATGCAAAAAACATTTGAACACAAGCTGCACAGTGTAAGGCCTTGAGGCAGCAGCCTGGATACCCTTTCATGATACAACCCAAAGAATCATACCCACCATCTCTCATGATCACCCTGGAATTCATGTTCTCTGAGTGGGCAACTCTCGATGAAGCCTTGCCTAATTGTTCTACATAGCTGCTTGGACCAGAGCCTGTGAGAAAGAGCTAATAGCTTGTAAATGTGAGTGCAAACTTAATCAGGACAGCAAAACACAGAACACTTTTTCAGTTCCACCCAGCTTGCAAACATCGGTTTAGAGTTTTCCACCAAATGCAATATTTTGCCATGACCTCAGTTATTTGGCTGCTCTCAACACACAAAAAAAGAGCAAGGAAGATACTGTTTCTGATGTGTGGTATCTAGCCGGGTGGGTGTATTCTTACTGTGGTCTGTGGGTAATAATAGCCAGCACTTATCAAATACTAACCTGTGGCAGCCACTATGCCAAGGGTTTTTTGCATATAGTAACTTCTTTAATGCTCACAAAAAACCTATAAGGTGTGTGAAATTATTATCCCTATTCTAAAGATGAGGAAACTGAGACACAAGAGAAACTGAGTAACACCCAAATTCATACACTGATTAAGTTTAATGTCTCTACTACTTTCTGATGGAAAGTGCTATGGACTGAATGTTTGTGACCCCCAAAATGCTATGTTGAGGTCCTAATCACCAGTGTGATGGGTGGAGCCTTTGGGAGGTAATTGGGTTTAGAGGAGGTCATGAAGGTGGGGCACCTTTTATGAGATTGGTGCCCTTAAAGAGCATGAAAAGACCACAGCATCCCCTCTCTCTCTCTCTCTCTCTCTCTCTCTCTCTCTCTCTCTCTCCTCTCTCTCTCTCTCTCTCCCCTCTCTCTCTCTCTCTCCTCTCTCTCTCTCTCTCTCTCCTTCTCCCCTCCATGGGAGGATACAGCAAAAAAAAGCAGCCTTCTAGAAACCAGGAAATATCCCTCACCAAGAACTCAACTCTGTTGCCACCTCAATCTTGGACTTTCAGCTTCCATAAAGGTGAGAAATAAATGTTTGTAGTTTAAGCCACTTAATCTATGATGTTCTCCTATAGCAGCCCAAGCTGACCAAGAGAGAAGGCAAATATCAAACACTATTAGCCTATCCAGTCTCAGACATAAGCCCCAAAAGAACTCCTGTGGGCTCAAAGACAGCAATCTCTGGGTAAGAACCTTGATAAAAATTAACAAAAAATCTCCCCCTGCATATCATTCTTCTTGCTACTTTGACTCCTGAATGTGATCAAAGGAAAGTAATTAAAGGATACTAGGCACAGCTGAGAATCACATTTGACAGAGGATGTTGAAGGCCACAGGGGCAAACTGACATACCTGTAAGAATTTGCTGTTTTATTCAGAAATTTTTCTCTGAGTGGACCACATAGCAAATGGAATCATCATTGTTGAATATTTAGTTCTCTCTGCTTTTCTCTTTGAAATTATGGCCACTGAATTCTTAGCTAAACTTCTAGTGTCCCTAAAGAATGCTCCTAAATGACCTAAAAGAACAAGAAATATGACTGGAGAAGCAGAAAGATGAAAAAACAAAAAGACTTATAATAGACTTTTATTGTCCTTAACTTAATTTTTTAATTATTGAAGTCAATGGCTTTTGTAATGCCATATGGCTTTTCCTTTACATATTAGAGGTTTTTAATTTGTGAGATTGCAGGTTTTCTAATTGGAAGCATAGGTGTTGTTTATTAACACCTATAAGCATGAGCAATGAGCTAAGTGCTGACTGGAGTCCAAATGGAGACCTCAAACTTGTAGCCTTTGTATGCCCAAGGACATATTGTTTTTGGAGGCAGAGGGAGTTCACAGACATTTCCCCCAAACTTGAGCCATTATTCTAATGTCAGATATTTTGTATAAAAACTTTGATTTTAATCTTCTCATTTAAAAACCTAGACTATGACAACACTAGAGCAACATTATCCCATGGTGACCATCAAGTTGACCTGAGCAGTGGCTGTGCCCATGTAAAAATTTTCATTGTATCATTAGAAGCTCTAGCACTGCTGTTGAGCTGGGTATGGGAGGCAGGAAAGGGAGGGAAAAAAAGTGAAGGAGTGATCATACCTGTGAAGTAATTGACATGGATAACAGACTTTGGGAGTGAATGAGCTTACAAGAGGAGGGAATAGAAGCAGCAAATCAAAGAGCATTTCAAACAAAACATTAGGAAGTGTTCTTACTTATGAATGACAAAAATGAAAAATAGATGAGACAAATACTGAACAATTGGAGAGCACACTTTCTTACTTTTTTATACAAATGGCTATCAAGTCCTATTTCCTCATACAAATGAGACTAAAAATGATGGCATGGAAGATTGGATATGAGTGTATTAGTCTGTTCTCACATTGCTATGAAAAAATATGTGAGACTGAGTAATTTATAAAGGAAAGATGTTTAGCTGACTCACAGTTCCATAGGGGTGGGGAGGCCTCAGGAAACTTACAATCATGGGGGAAGCCGAAGCAAATGCATGGCAGCAGCAAGGAGAGCAAATGAGTGCCCAGTGAAGGGGAAAGCTCCTCATAAAACCATCAGATCTCATGAGAACTCACTCACTATCACGAGAACAGGATGGGAGATACTCTATGATGCAATTATCTCCACCTGATCCCTCCCACAACACATGGGGATTATGGGAACTACAATTCAAGATGAGATTTGGGTGGGGGCACAGTGAAACCATGTCAATGAGTAAATAAATTGATAATGCATCTGGAGCCCTTAAACAGTATCTGACACATCATAAGTATTCAATAAATGTTGACTATAATAATTATCATATTCTAACATGAAGACAACCAAAAATAAACACATTGGATATTTCACCATGTAGCTTTAGATCAATACATGTAAGAAGGGCCTGTTTAGACATTTTGCCAATTTGTATTTAAAAGTTTACAAGTTTTTAGCTTAATAACGCAATCTTCTATGAATGTCT
Organism: Macaca fascicularis; assembly: GCF_037993035.2. Taxonomy (NCBI): domain Eukaryota; kingdom Metazoa; phylum Chordata; class Mammalia; order Primates; family Cercopithecidae; genus Macaca; species Macaca fascicularis. Next base: position 86,493,396 of record NC_088380.1, on the reverse strand, counting down.
GGCAGCATAAAAGTACCCTGTGCTATTTACACACATCATTTATGCTATTGAACTTGTTATCTTTCTCCAGCACACTAATTCTCCCCACCCACTATCCAGAAAAAAAATCAGAAAAACATAATAATCTGGTGAGAAACTTTTCTTCACATGATAGAAAGCATCTCTTGTAACTGTGTTGTGCTGTATAAACGGTGGTTCTTTTCAGTAAATAGCACCTATTAACTAGAAACCATGTTTACATGCCTTGGTAAACAATGGATTATTCTGAGGACCTGATTCAGTAAATAATATGGTCCATGGGATTTCAGTACAAAACCAAAACAGCAAACGAAGAAGGAAATCTTTAGAGCTTTAACTTCCAAAGAGGAGTGGGAATTAAAAGTTCTTTCACAGTATGCTTGATCAAGTTTCAGAAAATAGAAATACATTTTTACATGATATTTAAGGAAAGTAAAACTACTTGGCATGTTTTATTGTTTTAAAAACAGATTTAAACTAAGTAAGAGGAAAATTGAGTTAGAGATTCCAGATAGGCATCTGACCACACATTTAATTTATATTAGTGAGTTAAAATAATATTATTTATCCAATAGTAATGACATTTATTTTGTAGTCAAAACTCAATTTGATTGCATCATTAATTCATAAACAATAAAATAGAACTGTATATTTAAATATAAACATTTTTAAGAGTTTCTAACATCAATCCCTTTTTTTTCAAAAAAAAAAGCTAAGATGAAATTTGGAAGATATCACTTTCAATCAAGTTCAGACTTCAGCTTGGTATCCTTGTGCATTACTGATTTCCAGAGTTGGAGACAGTCTTGAATATTTAATCTATCTCTAATAAAAGTGGACAGCCTTGAAATGACAACTAAGTGTTAAATTCACAGAGTTATATCCTCTTATTTTCAAAGATAATTTTGACAAGGAATTGTGAGAAATAATGGAAAGTGTATGAGCATAAGAACCTATACCTGTGTACATTGAAGAGCTCAGAAACTGTATTTATGGGGAAGATAGCTAGCATGTACATCCCTCTTGGGTTGATTATTGAAAACCCAGGACACATCAAAAAGATCTCTTCTCAAATAATTTTTCTAATTGTTTAATTTTGATAAAGACCTGTTGTAATCTGGATATGTATTTGCGGTTACTGTGAAAAGTTGTTATATTTACTTCTATACATTGCTTTAAAGAGAAAGGAAGAAACCTATAATCTGCTGAAAGAATACTATCAGGACATGATTGCTAAATGACCCCCTCAGCATTTTCCACTTTGCAACACATCATTACATTGAGCAGCATTTTAGGTAATTGTCAGATACATGTAAAGCCTCTCAGAATCTCCTTGCGGAATTAACAACAAAACACTACCTGTGGTCAATCTGCTCCACCCTCCAACATAATCATGGGTAGCTTGCCCCAGGGCCACAAGGGCAGCTTCTGGACCACAGGCACTCTGGGAAGCATATTCACCTATGACCCTGGAAGGACATTGATTTGGGGAAAGTTTTTCATGCTGTTTAAGGTTCTCGATGGAAAGTGCTAGATTTCATGTTCACGGGAATAAAAGATGAGGGAGGAAGAGTAGCAGTTCCTGGACAAAAGGAGAAATATAACACTCTGTGTGCTGACCTGTTTGTGGAGAGAAAGGTCAGCCTTTATCCAGTTTGAATAGCTACCAGAAAACGGTGTATCCAGTTCCCCAAATTATACATAGCACTTTCTTCCTTTCTGCAGCATTTGCTAAGGCATCATTCAGGAGGAAAGCTAGCTGCTCCAGGCCAAATGTTTCTACCTAAACCCTGCCATTACTAGGGATGTATAAAGTACACATATACCGTCGTTAGAAAAAAGGAAGGAACTTCCTTCACTTACGTATGTATCCAGGAGATGTCTTTTTGCACATTTGCGACAACTAGCTCTTTCTGTGGGAGAGAGCCAAGCATTGAGAAGTTTCCACCAAATCCTGCATAGCCACATTAGGTGAAACTTAAACAAATTACTTAATCTGGTCACTGGGTCTAATGACCTCAACATATTGCACAGGAGAACACATTTCTGCCTTTGTATAACCAAGGAAGTGGGTGAGGGAGTTAAGGAGGGAGAGAGAAATTCAGTGCGTGCCCATTACATTTCTGGCATTTCCATGATGTTTCTTGCACGTGCCCTATTAGACTGATCACTTCCATGAAAGCAATAGTCTACTCACATACGAGTATATAAAAACACATTGCTCTGTTTTTAATCCAATGATCATGGCTAAACAATTTGCAATTATCTAATAGCATGCTGTCTTGGCTTAATGAGTTACTCTAACTAGATTGGAAGTCAGCCCTTCTTTTATTAACTCATCTTTCAAAGTGACCCAAACAAATTCAATGGCAATTTATCCTAGGGAACTTTAAGTATTCAGAACATATTTGCAAACCTTTTCCAAAGTCTGAGAACATTCTGCAATGCAAACCAAATCTCTTCAGGTTGAGAACCTCAAAATCACTTCACAACAATACAAGTGCTAAGCAGAGGCACCTGACCTTTTCAACAAGCCAACTCTGCTGGATTTCCAATTAAAATATTACATGACCCTATGAAAGAACACAGAACTCCCTCTAGTAAGATATAATTTCCCACAGACTCAAAGTTCCTTAAAATGTGGTGGTGATACTTGTGCTTTCTCTGGCAAATAAGGAAAAGTTTCTTTCCATGAGATTAAACTGACTGCCTTCAATATCTGCTTGCCTCTGGCTATATTTAGGAAACAGGGGAAAAAACCTACTTTGATCTAATAATGACAAGGATACTCTTCTATGCATTTTAAGCTTTAGATCATCAAAAACATTGTTACCATATGGTGAAGGGACCATAAAGTGTCTGAGGTCACAAAAATTGTCTTTTCATATTTGAATGGGTAGAAAAGATTAGATTTGCCATTTTTGGTCTCAAGGCCTTGAACTTAGGCCAATTGGTAAAAGTTATAGGGGACAGATCTGATCTGAAAGTAAATAATAATAATAGCTAAGGCTATTAAGACCCTCTGTGTGCATGTGTTCAACTGAAAAACACTTGGGGTTGAGAGAGAGCAGATATAGTATTTATACCTTCATTGAACATTTATGGAGAACCCGCTATGGGCCTATTATTGCATGGAGAAAGTATCTGTGAGCCCCTTTGTGCTGAGGGAATCTCTCAGAAAATGCACACTAGAAATTTCATTGAATGCTTTCTCTTTCTAAAGTTTCTGTGGAAATCCCCAAATATCAGTAAATGATTTAATAAAGTATTCATTTTAAACCCCGTTAACATTCATCAAGGAGGATCAATAGTCTCAGCCTAATTGGAGTAGAAACCTGCATACATTTAATGAGGGTATTACCTCTGTGCGTGTGTGCATGTATGTGTGTGTGTCTTTCTCTCTCTCTCTCTTTCTCTCCCTCCCATTTAATTGTAAATTAATAATCAACCACATTATTACAAATACGTAATGTTTAGTAAAATTTCCAAGTAATATTTACTTAAAGTTGTTTTTGCTTTACTGTTTTTATTAAATAATATTTGCTCCACTACAATTTTGTGATTATTCCTTTAATTGAGACACTCAAAGAACTCAAATTTTCAAGTAGCCCTAAAGTTAATTTTTAAAAGCAGAAACTAGAATCATTAAAAATATATATTTCAGATCTCCATTTTTGGTACTATTTTTTACTTGAAACTTACCCATATCCAAAAGTCAATTTTCATCTTTAATAGTTGTTCCTAGACTTGGGTAATATATTGAGGTTTTACATCATGGAAAACCTTTCAATCAATGTTTTCTTATTGAATATTTTTATGAAATGAGAAAACTGCAAAACTAGAACTTATCCTAGACCGATTTATCATCTTTGTACTGTGACCTGTGAGAACTTGTATTTTTTTTTTTTTTTGAGACGGAGTCTCGCTCTGTTGCCCAGGCTGGAGTGCAGTGGCACGATCTTGTCTTACTTCTACCTCCGCCTCCCAGGTTTAAGTGATTGTCCTGCCTCAGCATCCCAAGTAACTGGGATTACAGGCACCTGCCACCATGCCTGACTAATTTTTGTATTAGTAGAGACAGGGTTTCACCATGTTGGCCGGGCTGGTCTCGAGCTCCTGACCTCAAGTGATCCACCCACCTCAGCCTCCCGAAGTGCTGGGATTACAGGCATGAGCCACTGCGCCTGGCTGAGAACATGTACTTTTAGGTTAACTTCTCAAATCTTAGATCAGCCCCATAGAATGAGAAGTAGGCACTGTAATTCTAAAATCTCTAAATAATGACAATGGTTAATGCTCTGGCAGTTTGTCCTTACGAAGGACAAAATTCAAGAATAATGTGAATAATGTAACTTCTTTTCTCAGCTATACCACTGCTGACAAAATATTTGATATGAAATGCCTTTTAAGCTCAGTTTCCCCATGTGAGAACTCTTCCCTTAAGTACTACACAAGGGTGTTACAGAAAAGTGGATTCAAAAGTATTTGGCAATAAATAAATATTTCACAGACTCCTGATGTAGATGTTTATGAAGGGAACTATTTTTGATTGCTGATTTTACTTATTAAAGAATTGAAAGACTACTGAAACTAGAGATTTATAACAAATTGAAATTATAAAGATGAGTAATAAAAGCAATATAAATTATTCTGACATCAAGAACCAAAGAGTAATGAAAAAAATTAAATTTTACCAAAAGCAATAATTCATTCAGAAAAAGAGGAAATTTTCAAGTAGAAATAATGAGCAGGTTCTTTGTTTGATAATCTAATTATAGAAGAGAAAGGAATGGTATAAACATATTGGAAAAATGTTCTGTTTTTTGCTGATTTGATCCAAAATTCTGACATTAATGAATTTTATATAAAATTCCTAACATGCTACTACAATAAGGACATTATAGAAAACAGGTTAATGTGTATTATTAATTGCAAGCATGTTTAAGATTAGACCCTGCACAAGAAGTCTTACTGCTATGAAAGAATTTTGAAAGAGGTTTCCCCAAATTTGGTGACAATCTCTGCCAGTTCTTATGTCCAGAATAGTTTTGTCGAGGTAGTCTTCCAGGGCTTTTATAGTTTTAGGTTTTACACTTAAGTCCTTAATCCATCTTTAGCTTATTGTTGTATATGGTATAAGAAAGGGGTACTGTTCCAGTCTTCTGCATATGGCTAGTTATCCCAGCATTATTTATTTAATAGGCAATGCTTTTCCATTGCTTGTTTTTGTCAGCTATGTCAAAGATCAGAAGGCTGTAGGTGTGTGGCCTTATTTCTAGGTTCTCTTCTCTGTTCCATTGGTCTACGTGTCTATTTTTGTGCCAGCACCATGCTGTTTTGGTTACTGTAGCCCTGTAGTATAGTTTGAAGTTGGGTAACGTGATGCCTCAACTTTGGTTTTTGGGGGTTTTTTTGTTTGTTTATTTGTTTGTTTGTTTGGCTTAGGATTGCCTTAGCTATTCAGGCTCTTTTTCGGTTCCATATGAATTTTGAAATAGTTTTTTCTAATTCTGTGAACAACGTCATTGGTTGTTTGATAGGAATAGCATTGCATCTGTAAATTTCTTTGGGTAATATGGCCATTTCAATGGTAAGGTTTCTTCCTATTCATGAGCACGTTTTTCCATTTGTTTGTGTCATCTCTGATTTCTTTAAGTAGTGTTTTATAATTCTAATTGTAGACATTTTTGACCTTCCTGGTTAGCTGTATTTCTTGGTATTTTATTCTTTTTGTGGCAATTATGAACGGGACTCTGTTTCTGATTTGGCTCTTGGTTTGGCTGTTGATGTATGGAAATGCTAGTGATTTTTTTTTACATTAATTTTCTACCTTGAAACTTTGCTGAAGTTGTTTATCAGATAAAGGAGCTTTGGGCCTGATACTGTGGAATTTTCTAGATATAGAATCATGTTGTCTACAAACAGGGATAGCTGACTTCCTCTCTTCCTATTTGAATGCCCTTTATTTCTTTCTCTTGCCTGATTGCTCTGGCAAAATTTCCAAACCTATGTTGAACAGGAGTAATGAGAGAGGGCATCCTTGTCTTGTGCCGGTTTAAAGGGAAATGTTTTCAGCTTTTCTCCACTCAATATGATGTTGCCAGTGGGTTTGTCATAGATAGCTCTTATTGTTTTGAGGTATGTTCCTTTGATACCTAATTTATGGAGAGTTTGTAACATGAAGGGGTGTTGAATTTATCAAAAGCCTTTTTTTGCATCTATTAAGATAATTACGTGTTTTCATCTTTAGTTCTGTTTATGTGATGAATCACATTTACTAATTTCCGTATGTTGAATCAGCCTTGCATCCTGGGGATGAAGCCTACTTGATCATAGTGGATTAGCTTTTGATTATGCTGCCGGATTCAGCTTGCAAGTATTTTGTTGAGAATTTTTTATCAGTGTTCATTAAGGATATGAACCTGAAGTTTGTTTTGTTCTTGTTGTGTCTCTGCCAGGTTTTGCTGTCAGGATGATGCTGTACTTACAGAATGCATTGGAGAGGAGTCCCTCCTCCTCATTTTCTTGGAATGGTTTCAGTAGGAATGGTATCAGTTCTTCTTTGTACATCTGGTGGAATTTGGCTGTGAATCCATTTGGTCTTGGGCATTTTTTGATTGGTAGGTTTATTACTGATTCAATTTCAGAGCTCATGATTGGTCTGTTCAGGGAATCAATTTCTTCCTTGTTCAGTCTTGAGAGGTTGTATGTGTCCAGGAATGTATCAATCTCTTCTACGTTTTTTAGTTTGTGTGCATAGAGGTGTTCCTAGTAGCTTCTGATGTTTATTTTTATATCTGTAGGTCAGTGGTAACATCCCCTTTGTCATTTATAATTGTGTTTATTTGAATCTTCTCTCTTCTCTTCTGTATTACTCTAGGTAGTGGTCTATCTTATTAATTTTTTTTTCAAAACACCAGCTCCTAGATTTGTTGATCTTTTAAATTTTTGTGTGTGTCTCGATTTCCTTCAGTTCAGTTCTGATTTTGATTATGTCTTATCTTCTGTGAGCTTTGGAGTTGATTTGCTGTTACTTCTCAAATTCTTTCAGGTGTGATGTTAGGTTTTTAATTTGAGATCTTTCTAACTTTTCGATGTGGGTATTTAGAGCTATAAATTTCCCTCTTAACACTACTTTACCTGTGCCCCAGATATTCTGGTATGCTGTCTTCATTCTTGTTAGTTTCAAAGAATTTCTTGATTTCTGCTCTAATTTTATTATTTACCCCAAAGTCATTCAGGAGCATATTGTTTAATTTCCATGTAATTGCATGGTTTTGAGGAACGTTTTTAGTCTTGACTTCTATTTTTACTGTGCTGTATTCCAAGAGTGTGTTTGGTATATCTTAGGTTCATTTGAATTTGCTGAGAAGCATTTTATGTCTAATTGTGTGGTTTATTTGAGTTATGTGCCATATGGCAATTAGAAAAATGTATATTCTGCGGTTGTAGGGTGAAGCGTTCTATAGAGGTTTGTCAGATCCATTTGCTCTAATGTTGAGTTCAGGTTCTGAGTATCTGTTAATTTTCTGCCTTGGTGATCTGTGTAATAGTGTCAGTTGAGTATTGATGTCTCCCACCATTATTGTGTGAGAGTCTAAGCTCTTTCTAGGTCTCTAAGAACTTGCTTTACGAATCTAGATGCTCCTGTGTTGGGTGCATGCATATTTAGGATAGTTAAATCTTGTTGAATTGAACTCTTTATCATCATGTAATACCTTTCTTTGTCTTTTCTGATCTTTGTTAGTTTAAAGTCTGTTTTGTCTGAAATTAGGGTTGCAATCCCTGCTTTTTTCTGATTCCCATTTGCTTGGTAGATTTTCCTCCATCCCTTTATTTTGAGCCTATGTGTATCATTACATGTGAGATGGATCCCTTGAGGACAGCACACCATTTGGTCTTCCTCTTTTATCCAGCTTATCTGTACCTTTTAAATGAAGCAGTAAGCTCCTTCACATTCAAGGTTAGTACTGATATGTGTGGATTTGATCCTGTCATTGTGTTGTTAGCTGGTTATTATGCCAGCTTGTTTGTATGGTTCCTTTATAGTGTCACTGGCTTGTGTACTTAAGCGTGTTTTTGTAGTGGCTGGTAACTGCTTTTCCTTTCCATACTTAGTGCTTATTTCAAGATCTCTTATAAAATGGGTCTGGTGGTAATGAACTGTCCCAGCATTTGCTTATCTGAAAAGGATATTATTTCTCCTTTGCTTAGGAAGCTTAGTTTGGCTGGATATGAAATTCTCGGTTAAAGATTTTTTCTTTAGGAATGTTGCTTAAAGATTTTTTTCTTTAGAAACGTTGAATATATACCCCCAATCTCTTCTGGTTTGTAGGGTTTCTGCTGAGCAGTCTGCTGCTAGCTTGATGGAGTTCCCTTTATAGGTGACCTGCCCTTTCTTTCTAGTTGCCTTTAACATTCTTCCTTTCATTTCAGCCTTGGAAAATCTGATGATTATGTGTCTTGGGGATAATCTTGTGTAGAATCTTGCAGGGATTCTTCGTATTTCCTGAATTTGACTGTTGTCCTCTCTAGCAAGGTTGCAGAAGTTTTCATGGATGATACCCTGAAACATATTTTTCAAGTTATTTGCTTTCTTCCCATCCCTTTCAGGGATGCCAATGTTACATAGATTTGATCTTTTTATATAATCCCATATTTCTTGGAGATTCTGTTCATTTCTTTCTATTCTTTTTTTCTTTATTTTTGCCTGACTGTCTTATTTCAGAGAGCCAGTCTTTGAGTTCCAAGATTCTTTCATTGGCTTGTTCTATTCTGCTGTTAATAGTTGCCATTGCATTGTGAAATTCTTGTAGTGTGTGTTTTAGCTCTGTCAGATCAGTTAAGTTCTTTTTTTATACTTGCCATTTCATCTATCAGCTCCTGTATCATTTTATTGTCATTCTTAGTTTCCTTGGATTAGATTTTGCCATCCTCCTGAATCTTGATGATCTTCATTCCTATTCATTGTCTAAATTTTATTTCTGTCATTTCAGTCAATTTAGCCTGGTTAAGAACCCTTGTTGGAGAACTAATATGATCATTTTGAGGACAAAAGATACTCTCGCTATTTGAGTTGTCAGTTCTTGCACTGTTTCTCATCTTTGTATGTGGGTGTTCCTTTAATTGCAGTATAGATTGAGTACAGTCAATATAGTTCTTTTCTGGATGGTTTCACAGGGCTGAGGCTTTGTGCAGGATCTTTATTTGTAGCTGACTTGTCATAGGTTTCACAGGGGAGTGTATTAGTGAGGTACGTTTGGTGTTAAAGCTTTGGAGTGTGAATTAGTTAGTGGCACTTAGTCATAGAGGTCATTTGATAGGCTTTTGCTCAATCTTGTAGCTCCCCTAAAGTTCCTCACAGTTGCAGCCATCCTCCCTTTCAATGCTCTGAAAGTGTGGGCTCCTCTTCCACTTGGGTGCCAGCTATAGATCATGGCTTCGCACTCTCTGGCTGCCCACCACAGCTCTGGGGTGACCTCAGGGTTTATATTTCCTCCCCAACTTGGAGTCAGCATAGAAACGGACCTTAGTAGAGGTTCTGAGGGTCTTTTGCTTGTCTCCAGGGGCTCCACCCCAGAGCAATGCAGGTCAGCAATCTCTCAGCAATCAGCAGGATGTGGGGGTCTATGCTGTGGGCCCAAGTCAAGGGTTCCCTGCCTAGTGACAAGCAGAGGGGCTAGGTGGTACCCATGGGAGATGGAGTGGCCTCTTCTCATTGTGTTGACTGCTGCTTCTGAGAGGTGTAGATAAAGTACTTAGGGTCTTTGCTCCTTTGTAACTCCAAGGGTAGCACGGGTAGTACCACTGCAGATGCAGTGGCAGAGAGGCTTTATTTGCCCATTGCACTCCACCTCTGAGAAATGCAGAGCCATTCATACTGGGAGTGTTCAGTTAGTGGGGTTGGGTGGCTGCACTGCTGGCATGAACTTGGAGTTCCACTTGTTTGGGAGCAGGGGGTTGAGCGCTCACCAGGAGGAGTTTGGTCTCCTCTCCATATGGTGACTGTGGCATGCTGCAAGCTCGAGTGTAGCCCTCAGACTCTTTGTTTCTTCCCCAGACCTAGGGCAACATGGATAGGACTGTTGCTGTAGCATCAGCAGAGGAGCTGTTGTATGCGTCTGGGGGCCTCTCCCCAGGGACACTCTGGGCCACTACCAGTGTGTATGCTCAGCCATGGATGGAGTGACTGTTCTGCATTCAAGAGCTGGGAGTATTGCCTGGTGAAGAGTGGGGATGAGGGCTTTCAGGGAAGAGAGGCTGGTCTCATCTCCATATGGTGGCTATGGTGTGCTGGAAGTGCCAGTGTAATGACTTGGCCCTTTGTTTCTTTCCCAGCCTCAGGGCTGTTAGGTCAGTACCACTGTAACTGTAGTGGTGAAGAGGTTGTGGGTTGACTCTGGAATTTCCTCCTTGGAGAAATGCTGGGCTGCCTCTGACTGCAATGATCAGGCAGGGGCAAGGTGGTTGTCCTGGAGTCCCAGGTGGGTGGCCCTGCCAAGTAAGGAGAAGTGAGGACCAGGACCTGCATGGAGAACAATGTGGACAGTTCTCTGTGAGGTGGTTGCTCTCTGCTGGGGGTCCAGACCAGCCCCTGGTCCTCACAGACTTTCCAGAGTCTGGAGACAGCAAGAGTGAGGACTACAAGACAGCCAAGATGGCAACCCATGCCTCCCACTGGGAGCTCTGTCTCAGGGAGTTTCAGAGCTTCTACTGGCTTGCCCCAGTGTGGGCTGGCTGGAGAGTGAGATCTGAAGGACCCACCCAGTGAGAAGATACAGGATTGGCGATCCATGTAACAAACAGTCTGGCCACTTTTCCACAGGGCTACTGCAGTGTGCTGGGGGTCAGCTCCAGTACCTAGTCACCTTGGATTTTCCAGTACCTGAAGTTATCAATAGTGAAGGCTGCAAAACAGCAAAGATGGTGGCCTGGTCCTCCCTTGCAGAGCTCCATCCCAGGGAGGTATGGACCCATTGCTGGGCCAAACACACCTTCAGGAGGTGGCTGAGATGCCAGTCGGGAGATCCTGCCCAGTGAGGTGGAACAGGATTGGGGACCCATGTAAAAGAGCAGTCTGCACTTTTTCGTAGAGCAGCTGTACCGTGCTGGAGGTCTGCTCCAGCCCCTGGTCGTCTCGGATTCTCCAAAGCCTGAAGGTCAGAATGGCTAAGGCTGTGAAACAGCAAAGATGGCAGCTTGCCCCTCCCTTTGGGAGCTTCGTACCAGGGAAGTTTGAAACAGCTGTCTCCTGGGAAACACCGGTGGGAATGATTGGAGACCCTGGTTGCGAGATTCCACCCAGTGAATAGAAATGGGATTCAGCACCTGTGTGAAAAACGAGTCTGACTGCTTCTCCTTAGAGCTGCTGGACTGTACCAGGGAACAGCTCCAGTCCCTAGTCATCTCAGACTCCCTAGAGGCCAAAAGCAACAATGGCTAAGGCTGCAAAACAACACAGATGGCGGCCCGCCCTACCCCTTAGGAGTTCCATCTCAGGGAGGTATAGCGCTGCTACAAGAGGCTGGTTGGACTCCCAAGCCAGTGAGTCTAGTTCTGCAAGGTATCTAAGGCTTTTGGGGCTCCACAAGTGCCTGAGTGGCTGCTCTGCTGACACTCCATTAGCTCTATGTGTCAGACTGAAGGCCCTGGTTGAGTGGGTTCACAAGGGGATCTCCTGATCCAAGGTCTGCAAAGATCCATGGGAGAAACACAGGTCTCCAAGTTCGCTCACTCACTCACTGCTTCCCTGCGCAGGGGAGGTTCCCCTAGCTTTGTGTCACTCCCAGGTGGGAACTCATCCTGCTTTGCTTTTCTCCATTCTCTGTGGGTTGAGCTGTTTCCTTGATGAGTCCCAATGTGTGTACCTGGATGTCTCAGTTGAAGGTATTGTATTTACTTGCCTCTTCCATTTCTCTCCATGAGAGTGGGGCACACAAGCTGCTTCTAGTCAGCCATCTTGGCCAAACCACTCTCATTTTAGATTTCTGATCTTCAGAATTGTAAGATAAATTTGTGTTGCTTTAAGCCACTAAGTGTAGAAATTTATTATAGCAACAATAGGAAACTAATACATTACTACTGTTATGGATTAATTGCATTACTGCATCTTGGTTTATTATTTTCTTGTTTATACAGTAGAAGGTTATTTTAGCCCCTTTTAGACCCATGTACTACTGACCCCTAGAACCATAAGATAACAAATTTGTGTTGTTTTAGGCCACCAAGTTTGTGGTAATTTGTTAGCAGCAGTAGGAAACTAGCATACCTAGTAAGAGGTGACAGTGGCTTAGATTATGGTGGAGGTAGTCATATAGGGAGAAGCGGATTATTCAAGAGATTTTTATACAGTAAAGTTCATCAGGATAGGTTCTAACTTTAAAATGGGTATTGAGAAAAAAATGAAGGGAATTCAGAAAAGCTTGGCTGTCTCCAAGATTTCTAGCATGGGCAAGCGAGTGGATGTTGGCATCACTCCCTGAAATAAGAAGTGCAGCAGGATGATTAAGTTTGACAGGGCAAGTCCATGAGTTCAGTTATAGTCTTGTGATATATTTACTATGAGACCAAGTAGAGATGTCTACCATGCAGCTGAAGATTAAAAAAAAACAAAAACAAAAACAAACAAACAAAAAAACTTGTTGTCAGGAAATGTGAATCTGGGATATAGGTTTAAATGAGGCCACACAAGCAAAGGAGACTGACTAGGGTATGTGTGTAAAATGAGATGCAGGTCCGTGCCAGTCCCATGAGGAACTCAAACATTTAAGGTTAAGTAGAGAAGGTGATGCTGAGACAGGAACCTGAGAACATAGCCTGAGAGGGAGAGAAAGCCAAAGGAACTAGAAACTGTCCCCTAAAAATGGCAACTTAGGCCTTGGAGCCCTGGGCAACAGCAGCTGTGATAAAGTAGTGGGAATAGAGCATGTTGTTGATTGAATGAGCAGGAGGTGAGGAAATGGTGAAGTGAAGCCACTGTCTCAAGAAGACCAAACAGAAATATAGAGAAGGGCTGGTGTTTTCTGGGTGGCAGGAACAATATTGGCCATGTTATGGAGTAAATAACAAGAATGGTGTGTGAGAGAAGTCAGGAAAAATAAACCAGGTTAGAACAGTGACTACTCAGAACATGGGGAGAAAGGATGAATGAGAATGACTTTGAATACCGCAAATCCACTCCACATTGCCCAGCATAAGTTAAATCTGGGCTATGTCATTATGCCTAGCGCATCTGAGAGTGTGCTGATAACTTACTGATTTATTTGAAGGTAACACTGTAGTTAATAATCTGCCTGCCAATCTGCCTGCCAGCTTACTGAATTATTAACTAGGATTCTGGGATTTGTTTTATGTACCTATTTGCTTTCTACGCCTAGAAGTGTAGAAAACATAATCTCCAGGACTCTCTTGTACCAGAGGAGAAACAGTCACAGAGCTAACATAGAAAGTCATGCTAACACTTTGAAAAATTCTGTTTTGGTTTATATTCAATTAAATAGAATTACCATAAAACCCCAAAACTCTTTCTCACTTATAAAAAAGCCTACTATTGGCAGAAAAGCTCTAGACTTCATTTTTTTCCTACACAATGGTGTGATGTTTCTGCTTTATTTCCCCATCAACATGTGATTTAATATAACAGGTACCCTGAAAAATGCGACATTCATTTGACTGGAACTGCCAAGGGTTTGCTGATTTGAGCAGTTTGGAAAGGCATTTAGAGGAGCTGGCATTCTGCCACCAATTCTATGGTTTGGAAGCACCCTTAAAATTAGTCCTTACTCTGCTTTCATTCAGTATTCAGCACTGCCAAAATATTGTTCATCTGCTGGAGCTAAGTAATCCGTGAAAGCCAGGAGTAAAATTGCAACCTGGAGAAAGAATGAAAGAATTGAAGCAAGATCCACATCTGCCTGGATGGCGTTTCTTGCTTTTCTCAGCTGGCCCGCCCAATTCATGATTGGCTCATCATTTACAACTGCAAAGTTGTGGGGTTTCTGTAAGATGGCAGTGGCCATGGCGTCAAGCAAGATGGTGCTGTCTGTGTCACTGCCCCTTCCACACATCATATCTGAAACTAGCAAAAATGAAGGAGGGTAGGGACTTCTGTCAGAATTTAGTCACCACCAAGTTCAGGATTATTTCCTTGTCTGTGTGAACATTGCTACTCTTCAAATCATACTCCCAGAGACCAGTGTTTCACTGCAAAGTTTAAATTCCTACCTATCTAAAATCTTTATTTTTAAAATTCAAGTATTATTTCCAAGTACGATCACATTGAACTCCGGCACTACCATTTAATATAGTAATGGAACACATTCAGAGCTAAGACAAGGAGGGTAAAAGAAATGGAGACACAACCTAAATATTTAAGGGGTAACAGAATTGGAGAGGGGAGGTAAACTAAACACTTGTCTTTAAACATTAGAAGAGTTGTTACATATTAACCTAACTCTGGATGGACCCAAAGATGCAAACTTGCATTAATGCTATAGAGTCTATTGGAAGATTGATTTCTGATCATTATAAAAATGACTTCTTAAAAGTCAGAGTTCTGTAAAATTGCAACACCTTCATAATTAGTAAGTTGCCTATCACAGAAAATTTTCTAAGTAGTATTTCTACTTTACTGGATTCTTTTAATAGAGTAGAATCAGAAAATAATTTTATTATTTGACCTGCTTTATCCTGTATACTCCTAAGCATTTTAGAAAGCAAGCCTAAGTGCACAAGTGTGAATGTGTGTGTGCATACTATCTATTAAAAAGAAAGAAAGTAAAGCCACTTTTAGAATCCACTGATACTAGTGTCAAGAAACAGAACCAAATATGTGTTCTTAATAATCAAAGTGGTTTGCTCTTCATGGGCCAAAGAGTGGAATTTGAAGATGGAAGTCTATAGTAGCAACCTAGCTAATTTATTTGAAGTTATTGTTTTGATTATGCATCTAAAAGATTTCTGCTATTAAGGCAAATTTAATCTCCACACCACTTTTAGAAAATAAAACAGCTACTCTTTGAGCTGACCAAGACAAAATTAGAATTTGGAAAAAAAAAAAAAAACGTGTTGAAAGCACGTGTGTGTGTGTAAGTATAAAATCAAAGAAACTAAGGCAATTACAAACTGTTGGAATAGATTTTGCTTTGAAGACTTTTCTGGAAATATGTGTATATATATATATCATTTTTCAAAACAGAATTTGAATTTAATAATTTCTGATGAAATACCTATTTATATCATTACTAATTTCTGGCATAATACCTGTTTATATCATTAGACCTGACATGACAGAGACAAATATAAAGCAAATGTGAACTAGTTACTTTATGCTTATTATTTTTAAGTTTTTATTTTTAGTTTTTAAAGTTTATTTTAAGTTTTTATTTGAGTTTTATTATTTTTAAGTTTTCTTTGTGACAGGTAAGGGTGGTCAGGCATTTAGACTACATCAAACCCAGTATGAAAATTGGACTCAACCCCCTTGCCATAATCCCCACTCTCATCATAGCGTCCTATGATCAAGAAGAAACTCCCAACTGTAGCTTCACCCTGAGGAAAAAAAGAGTTGTGCCATATATCCAATCTCTCAACTTTTTGGAGTGTTGCCTGTGTGATTGACTCCTGTCTTACCTATCTCAGAGTGTTGATATGACCAAGCATGTTTTACATTCCTGGGAGCCACAGAGAATAAAGAATGCAGTCTGAACTATGTCCTCCTGCTGGACCAGCACAACGTGAACAGGTGAAAAACTCCAAATGGAATTAGATGCCATATGCAATGATGCAACTTTACCAGGTGCTTCCAAGGGATTTGCCTCTGTCTCACCTGTCTTGGAGCACTGACAGATTCTAGTATACTCTGATGTCCGGCGAACACTAAGAGCAAAGACAGTGGTTTTTACTAGCACAAAAGCTTTAGAGGCCCACAGAGGCTTTGGCTAGGTTGGTTGGTGAAGTTCTTCTCCTGTATGAGGCCAATCCATAAGGACTGGGAGAAGTGGCAGTTTTTTCCTAATGTGCAGATAGTAACACAATGAATCAAGGAAAACAAAGACACAAGATAAAACTCCAGAATCTGACTCTATATCAGATATATGAATTACCTGATAAAAATTCAAAATAATCATCTTAAAAATACTCAGTGTAATCCTAGCACTTTGGGAGGCCGAGGCGGGTGGATCATGAGGTCAGGAGATCGAGACCATCCTGGCTAACACAGTGAAACCCCATCCCTACTAAAAATACAAAAAATTAGCCGGGCGTGGTGGTGGGCACCTGTAGTCCCAGCTACTCAGGAGGCTGAGGCAGGAGAATGGCGTGAACCCAGGAGGCGGAGCTTGCAGTGAACCAAGATGGTGCCACTGTACTCCAGCCTGCGTGACAGAGCAAGACTCCGTTTCAAAAAAAAAAAAAACAAAAAAACTCAGTGAGTTCAGGAGACTAATGCAGGAACAAAGTGAGAATTTCAACAAAGAGACACCAAAGAACCAAACAGAAATCATAAAGCTAAAAAAATGCAAAACTGAGCTGAAAAATTCAATATAGGGGTTTAACAGAAGATTAGAGCAAACAGAAGAATCCTCAAAATCAAAGAAAGGGCATTTGAAATTATCCAATCAGGAGAGAAATACAGAGAAGAATGAAAAAGGATGAACAGGCCGGGCGCGGTAGCTCAAGCCTGTAATCCCAGCACTTTGGGAGGCCGAGACGGGCGGATCACAAGGTCAGGAGATTGAGACCATCCTGGCTAATACGGTGAAACCCCGTCTCTACTAAAAAAATACAAAAAACTAGCCGGGCGAGGTGGCGGGCGCCTGTAGTCCCAGCTACTCGGGAGGCTGAGGCAGGAGAATGGCGTAAACCCGGGAGGCGGAGCTTGCAGTGAGCTGAGATCCAGCCACTGCACTCCAGCCTGGGTGGCAGAGCAAGACTCCGTCTCAAAAAAAAAAAAAAAAAAAGAAAAAAAAAAAGAAAAAGGATGAACAAAACTTAAGGCATTTATGGGACATTATTAAGCAGACCAATATATGCATTATGAGATGTGAAAAAGAAAAAGAACAAGAATTAGA
The DNA here is from genome assembly GCF_037993035.2 of Macaca fascicularis. Taxonomy (NCBI): domain Eukaryota; kingdom Metazoa; phylum Chordata; class Mammalia; order Primates; family Cercopithecidae; genus Macaca; species Macaca fascicularis. Next base: position 86,476,309 of record NC_088380.1, on the reverse strand, counting down.
ACAAGAACAACAATAACACCAAGAACAAGAACAAGAAGCAGCGGCAGCACCAGAAAGCTTATTCAAAGAAATAATGGCTGAAAACTTCTGAAATACAGGGAAGGAAATGGACATCCAAATCAAGGAAGCCCAAAGGATTCCACATAAGATGAACCCAAAGAAATCCACATCAAGTCATATTATAATCAAACTGTCCAAAGACAAAGAGAATTTTGAAAGCAGGAAGTGAAATTAGACTTGTTACATACAAGACAATACTCATAAGACTATGTACATACCAGACAATACTCATAAGACTATCAGTGAATTTTTCAGCAGAAATTTTGCAGGATAGAAGGGAGTAGAATGAGATATTCAAAGTGTTAAAATAAAAGAACTGCCAATCAGAAATACTATAGCCATCCTTCATAAACGAAGTAAAGACTTTTCCAGACAAACAAAAACGAAGGGAGTCCAACACAACTAGTACTACCTTATAAAAAATGCTAAAGGGAGTTATTAAACTTGAAACCAAAGGATGTTCAACAGTGACATAACAGCATAAGAAACTATACAATACATTGATAAAGGTAAATATATAGACAAATACAGAATACTTTATTACTGTAGCGATGGTTGTTAAATCACTTTTAATTATAGTATAGTAAATAAAGGAGAAAAGTATTAAAAATAACTATAAATTTAAATATCTTAATGGGTACACTATATAAATATCACATCAATAACACAAGGCGTTGGGGAAGGAGTAAAAGTGTAGAGTTCTTCTAGGTGATTGAACTAAAGTTTCCATCAGCTTAAAAAACAAACTGTTATATTTTATGTGAGCTCCATGGTAATCACAAAAAATACCTATTGACCAGGCATGGTGCCTCACACCTGTAATCTCAGCACTTTCAGAGATGAAATTAGTCAGGCACAGTGGCATGTGCCTGTAGTCCTATCCTAGCTACTCAGGGGGCTAAGGCAGGAGGATTGCTTGAGCCCAGAAGTTCACGGCTGCAGTGAACGCTGATTGGGCCACTGCATTCCAGCCTGGGTGACAGAGTGAGACCCTGTTTCAAAAGTAAAATAAAGCAAAATAAAATTTAAAAAAATAAATACCTATAGAAGCTACATAAAAGAAAAAAGAAAAACAAATCAAATATATTAATATAAAATATTTCATGAAACACAAAGGAAAACACAAGAAAGGAAAAGAGGAACCAAAAACAAGGACAAACAGAAAACAATTAACAATAGTAAATTCTTTCCTGTCAGTAATTACTTTTAATATAAATGGATTAAACTCCCCTATCAAAAGACATAAATGGTTGAATGTATTTTTTTAAATCTACCTATATGCTGTCTATAAGAAGCTAATTTTAGATTTAAATTTATATTAAGGAAGTTAAGGGGTGGAAAAGATATTCATGCAAATGATAATCAAAAGAGTGCAGGGATGGTGATACTTACATCAGACAAAATAGATTTTAAGTCAAAACTGTCACAAGAGAAAAAGAGGACATTATATAGTGAAAAAATATCTATACAGGAATATAAAATGATACACACAACATTAGAATTCCTAAATATACAAAGCAAACATTGATAGAACTGAAGGTAGAAATAGAAAAATAATAATAATAGTAGGAGACCTCAATACCCTACTTTAAATAATAAACAGAACATCCAGACATAAGATCTACAAGAAAAGAATACTTAATCCTATAGACCAAATGGACCTAACAGAGATATACAGAACATTTCACTCAACACCAGCAGAATATACATTATTCTCAAAGGCACATGGACCTTTTTCCAGGATAGTTCATATATTAGGTCACAAAACAAGTCTTAAAAATCTTAAGAAGACTGAAATTATACCAAATATCTTTTCCAGCCACAAAAGAATAAAGCCAGAAATCAATAACAAAGGAAAACCTGAAAGATTAATGAATATGTGGAAATTAAACAACATATTTTGCACAACCAATAGGTCAAGGAAGAAATCAAGAGGGAAATTAGAAAATATTTTGAGACAAATGAAAATAGAAATACAACTCGCCATAACTTATGGGATGCAGCTAAAGCAGTACTAAGAGAAAAGTTTATAGTGATAAATACCTACATTAAAAAAGAAAGACCTAAAATAAACAATCATCTACTGGTACACCCTGAAGGAACTAGAAAAAGAATAAAATAAGCCCAAAGTTAGCAGAAGGAAGGAAATAACAAAGATTAGAGTAGACACAAACAAAACAGTGAATAGAAAAAAATCAACAAAACTAAGAGCTGGTTTTATGAAAAGCAAACTTGACAAACTGTTAGCTAGAGTAAGAGGAAAAAAAGATATGATGATACCCAAATAAAATTAGAAATGCAAGAGGAGACACTACAACTGATGCCACAGAAAGAAAAAGAATCATAAGAGGCTACTGTGAACAATTATATGCCAACAAATTGGATAACCTAGAAGTAATGAATGACCTAGAAAGATACAACCTACTGAGACTGAATCATGGAGAAGTGGAAAACCTGAACAGACCTATAACTAGTAAGAATATTGCATCAGAATCAAAAACCTTTCACTAAAGAAAAGCCCAGGACAAGCTGGCTTCACTGATGAATTCTACCAAACATTTAAAGAAGAATTAACACCAATCCTTCTCAAACTCTTCCAAAAAATTAAAGAGGAGGAAACACTTTCAAACTCATTTTTGAGGCCAGCATTACCCTTATATAAAACCAGACAAGGAGGGTCAGTCACAGTGGTTCATATCTGTAATCCCTGCACTTTGGGACGCCAAGGCAGGCGGATCACTTGAGGTCAGGAGTTCGAGACCAGCCTGTCCAACATGGTGAAACTCCATCTCTACTAAAAATACAAAAATTAGCAAGGCATGGTGGAGTGTGCCTGTAGTCCTAGCTACTCAGGAGGCTGAGGTGGGAGAATGTCTTGAACCCAGGAGGTGGAGGTTGCAGTGAGCCGAGATTGCACCCAGCCGAGGCAACAGAGCAAGACTCCATCTCAAAAAAACAAAAACAAAAACAAACAAAAAAAACAGAATAAGAGACTGCAAGAAAACCAACTATAGGCCAATATCCGTGATGAATATAGTTGCAAAAATCCTCAAAAACTTACTAGCAAACCAAATTCAACAGCACATTAAAAGGACCACACACCATGACCAAGTGGGATTCTTTCTAAAATGCAAAGATGATTCAACATATAAAGATCAATTAAGCCATGACCAGTCTGGAATAACAGAATGAAGAATGAAAATTGTATGATCATCTCAATAAATGCAGAAAAAGCATTTGATAAAAATCAATACTCTTTCATCATAAAAACTCTCAATAAACAAGGAATAGAGGGAAATTTTATCAACATAATAAAGGTCATATGTGAAAAGACAACCTATGGAATGGAAGAAAATATTTGCAAACCATGTATTTCATAAGGAGTCAATTTCCAAAATATTTAAGGAACGCCTGCAAATTAATAGCAAAAAAAAAAAAAAAGCTAAGAACCCAATTTTAAAAGTGGATTAAGGACTTGAATAGACATTTCTCCAAAGACATACAAATGGCCAATAGGTACATGAAAAGATGCTCAATGTCACTAATCATTAGGGGAATGTAAGCCAAAACCACAATGAGATATCGTTAAGATGATTATTATCAAAAACTCAAGACTAACAAGTGTTCGTGAGGCTGCAGAGAAATTGGAAAACTTGTATATTGTTGCTGGGAATACAAAATGGTACAGCCACTATGAAAAACAGTATAGAGTTTCCTCAAAAAAATAAAAAATATGACTGTCATATAACCCAGCATTCCCACTTCTGAGTATTTTTAGAAAAGAATTGAAATCAAAATCTCCAAGAGACATTAGCACTCTTACATTCATTGCAGTACTATCCACAATAGGCAAGATAGGGAAACGATCGAAATTTCTATCAACAGATGAATGAATAAAGAAAATGTGGTATATAAATAAAATGGAATATTAGCCTTAAAAAAGAAGAAAATAGTGCAATATGCAACAACATGGATCAACCATGGGAACATTATGCTAAATAAAATAAGCCAGTTAGGGCAGGACAAATACTGTATAATTCTACTTATATAAGACATCTAAAATAGACTCTTAGAAGCAGAGAGTAAAATGGTGGTTGCCAGGGACTGTTGCTGCCAGGGACAGGTTGCTTACCAATGGATATATAGTTTCAGTTATTAAAATAAATAAGTTCTAGAAATCTGCTGTACCACATTGTATCAATATGGTATTGTACACTTAAAAATCTGTTGAAGGTTAATTTCATACTAAATGTTCTTACTACAATAAAATACAAAAGTTCTTAAAAAGTAAGAGCTGGACTAACCCCTAAAGAGGCTTCCAACTGTAACATTGAACAACTCCAGGGGTAAGAGTGAATTCAGTGTACCAGTACCAATCAGGAAAGTCCCTGGACTGGATGGGAGACAGGAAAAAAAAGCTGAATAGAACTGTATAAATTAGACCTAGAATTGATGGAAAAAAGCATTCTCCCTTGTGTTGTCTAGACAAATGGGCCAAAACTAAAACAGTTATTTGAAAACGCCTAAGCCCCCTAAATACTGTGGTCAGTCTTAGGTTGGAGTTTTCTTTCAAGTGCAATTGACTTATATTTTATACCCTTTTGCTAAGACTCAGATATCTTCTTACCAGACATTCCTAAGAACATGGACAAAATAGTGATTTTTAAAAAGCGCTTTTACTCCAGAAAAGTACCTCAAAACCAAAAAAAGTCTTGAATTTGATGAAAGACCAAGAGCTGTGCAATTATTTATGTTGCTTAAAATAATGTTTTCCTATTACAAATGAATATGCAGAACTGAGCTAAGCAACATAAAATATAAATAGAAATTTGTCTTGTTAAAAAAATCACATGTTTTTAACTTTGGTGATCTAGTCATAGTCAACAGAAGTCTCTTAATCTATATATGTTCTTAATTAATTTAGTGCATTATCTCTACCTCTTGTTATAACTCTTCTCACTGTAGAAGACCTGCAGTTTTAAAATATCAGAAAGGATTTAATATGTAAGGAAAGCATCAATTGTATTTCACATTTGCTGATGTGACACTAAGAGTAAATACAAACTGGATAACATATGTAGAATCTGGTCAAGAAATAGAGTGTTACGGAGATGAAGCTTTGTAATAATTGAAAGAGAGTCTATCAGAAAGAGATTTTCAAAGACAGCATACTCTGACTCTCTGAGTTTCAAACTCTTAAAAGAATTAGACAGAAAACTCTATGAAATGGGTCAGGTGCAACATCACCTGGAAATGGAAATATTTAAGCATAAATATACCTTTATAGCTTCAAGATTCTATGGGAGATGATATTCAAATACAATATAAAGCAACTGGATTTGTTTCACAAACACATATTCTCGAGCCCACTTCCTGCAAGTCAGAGGTGAAAAGATGGCACATCTTCCAGTTCACTGATTGACTAAAAGATACCTCTTCCTCCAGCTCTACACTGCTGGCCAGATGCCCAAAGAGCAGTAATGAATAACTGGGCTAATGAAACAAAAGATGGTTTATTTTAATATATTTGATTATTAAGAGATCCCAAACTGATATTCCTTTTTCAAACAAAGATTTAAAAGGAAATCAGATAGCATTAAAAAAAAAAAAAAAAAGCATTTTTGGTACATGATTCTTCTCTATATTACCTTTCACCAGCTCCTCCTCTTGCCCCCATTTCTTCAACCCCCTCAAATACACACCCAGAATCGAAACCACTGGCGCCTTTGCACAGAAGAGGAAATGTGTGTGCTGCACAGATGTATTGCTGCCTTTGGGATTTGGATCACCCAAACAATCTGAGTTAATTACATCAACTGATGTAACCTAATTCCTTTAAAAGGGATGTCTGGCTGTGAAGAATTTTGAATGGATATTTAAAGCTTTCCTCAGCCCTCTGGAGAGAGTTTGAAATTAGGAGGCTATTTTTTCCTAAAGAAAGCAGTCTATCTTTGTAAATTCAACATTTCCATGCTCTTTACTCACTGATACTTTATTGTCTTAAAAACATTGGACCTCTTACAGACCCTCCTAATAGCATAGGTATGAAACTTTCACTAAAAAGAGAAGGGAAGCTAATACTTAGCCAGTAAGGCAGCAGTAAACCATGTTGTGTAAACAAAGCCCACAAAAATAAGCATTATCCTAAAAACCTGAACATGTCCTCCCACCAGGTAAAGTCAGTTCTGTAAAGCTGTTCCCCCAACCTACCCCACCTCACCCCACCCCCAGCCCAGTGATTTTCTCACAAAGCGTGGGTGATCTCAGAGGCTTCCTGAGCTCTTTCTGCTTTCGATGCCCAAGGGTCTCTATCAGCCCTTTGAATCTGTCTTCTGCAGCACAGATGGTGGGGGTGACTGTTTTGAAAACAATTTCTTGCATGACCACCCCTCTGAAACCACCAAAAGCAAAATGCATCCCACGCTTCTGTATTTGTACATTGAGAAAAATCTCCAAAGTTACAAGGATTTATAATATTAGCAGCATGTTTTAGCATGGTGGAGTCAAGCCATCCTAAATACTGCCTAAAACATTTTAGCCATGACCAGACTGGAAAATTGTAGCAATGGCCTGGATGCTGAACAAAGAAAACAACATCATTAAAATACAGTAATTCCATTATTCTGTCCACTAAAACAAACGCATTTTTATGGTACTTGAATGAAAATCTGCCATGTTGGCAGAAGAATTGGTGAAAGTGAACATGAGTATAAACACATATCTAGTAAAGATAACTAGGTGAATCATTTTTTAAAAATTCTAATTGTAGGATAGGGTTATCATAAAAACATCTCAGGAAATTCAATTAAAGCTCATAGTGGATTCTTAACTTATGTGCTTGTAATAAAAAAGTGAGCTAAGAGGAAGAATGTCAGATTTAACTTAGGATTCCATGTTTGTAATATTCCAATGCTACTGAAAATTTAAACATCATCTTTCCCTAAAAACCATTCTAACAGGGGAGTGGGAGAAGAGGATAAGTGGAGAGTGTTACAGAAAACTATAATTCATTCAGGAAAAAAAATTCATTAATACAAGAAATATAGCATCTGACAGTACCTAGGAGTCATGAAACAGTACATCAAGGAAGAAGAAAGAAATCTCCTCAATCAAAACAACTGCAAAATGGCCAAAGGCTATCAGGCACCTTAGTAGCCCCTCATTGCATTATGATATCCATGCATTTACATTGAAGTGCTGAGTATATGGCATTTCATAGAACTTCAGGTCATACTCATGAGTCAGTCACCACCTTCTGTAAACAATGCAAAGGTAAGGTCATTTGGAAATCCTAAGTGATGGTTTGTTGATGCCAGTTTTAGTACTGTGGATAAATATAATATCCTGCCATCACAGTCATTCAAATGCAATCAGTATCTCAGGGTCTGTCTTACCTATTTTATAACCTTGTGGAGGTTATATGGTTTTGGTTGTAAGTGACAAACTGCAACTCGAACTAAGTTTAAGCAAAAGAAGTGAGTTTACTAGCTCATGTAATTGAACTATCAAGAGATAGAGCTGTATTTAGGCAAAACTCTATGCAGAGAGCTTCTCCCTCCATATCTCAACTCCAGTTCTCTTTGCTTGACTTTGTTGTACATGTAGACTTTCTCCACCTTAGAGGCAAGTTGACCGTTGACAAATGAAGTCTCAAAACTTTCTAATGTAACAGTAGGTTCCTCTGCTTACCTGCATAAAGTGAGGGAGGTATATTTTAACATTATCTTTTCCTATTTAGCATAGCTTTCTGTGCCTTACTACATAAAGCAAGAAAGGTACACCCCTCCAAGAAAGGTACACTTTGGTACGCAGCCATCTGTGCTGGCAGATGAGAACAACAAGTCCTCTATGATAGGTCTTAATGAGCCACATGTTTGAAGTTCTGTGAATATTTCTTCAGAAGAGATCCCCAAAACAATGACCCAAACACACACACACACACACACACACACACACACACACACACACTCCAGATTGGGAAACCCCTTTTATGACTGAATAAGCCAAAGTGGGCTGTGACTCAATGAGGGACTCCTCTTTCTTCCTGCTACACCTCCAAATTTCAGTTTGTGAGAAGGGAGGGGAAAGAGCAGCCCCGCCACCATCCCTACAGTCCCACAATAAGTTTTGTGTTTTCAGGGTAAAGGGAGATCTAAAATTCAATCACAATAAGAGTAATTGTTAGGTATTGGTTATTAAAAAAATTAAAATGACATACTTAGAAGTCAACTAGCCAAGTTGGAATTCAACCCCTACAAAACTGAAGGGCAGAGTGTACACTCATTCAAAATGTCAGCAAGAACTTTAGGGATGATGAGATCCCAACATCACTGCTCTACATCCTCAGGTTTTTTTGTTTTTTGTTTGTTTGTTTGTTTGTTTGCATTTGTTTTTGTTTTTGTTTTTTGAGGTCAAATTTTTCCATGCCTTTTCTTAGCAATGAGATGGCTACTAGAAGCCTCAGCAAAACCTATTCACCCAAACAAAGCCATTTTTCACCAGTGACATGAACCCAATGGATTTCAGTCAATTCAAACAAAGATTCAGATTTGGCGTGTTTACTTTGAAGCTCATCCAATTCAACCAAATGCCATCAAATTTGGCTTGGAAATCTCACTAGAAAGTTTGCTCCCAGGAAAGTTCCATCAAGCTCAAGTTTGTGGAAAATACCCTGGAATTAGTGCATCTCAAGTCAGAATATCAGAATGTCACATTTCTGTCCTCCCAAGTTCAGGATCACAATGAATCTTTTTAGCATTTAGTAGTCTTTAGAGTTTTAAGTTAGTGCAAAGTCAGAGTAGAGATATGTTCAATTTTCATTTTGCATAAAATAATTTTTATCCATGCATCTTCTCTCCACTTCCCTCTGAAATGTCACTTTACACCAACTGATTTACTAAAAGAAATATTCCAAATTATGCTTATTTTCATTCAGTAGTAGTATGTTCAAGCTGTGCCTCGCCTATTAGACAAATCAATATTAAGGTTTATTACCAGAATTTGTATAAGAATATCCAACACCATCAGACTTTATAAAAGAATCAAATGCAAAAAAGAAAAAGAAGAACAATTAACTATGGACCAAATACAAAAGAAGAGAAATTACATAAAAATTAATAAAGGCTCACTTTGTATACTGGAAACTATTAGTTCTAAAAAAATTACTGACAAAATTCACTTGGGGAAATTTACTTTTATGCATGAAGAAGGCTTCTTTTAGGTTCTAGGTTTTTGGAAAAGTAGAAGGAGCAACGTCTTTACTGAAATTCTGTGTGCGTGTGTGTGAATATATGTATATATAATACATGTATATATCAGATATGTGTGTGTGTGTATATATATGTATATATATACCTTTGCTGATTTTGGCTTTTGATATTTTACACCACTATTATAAGATAGAAAGGACTTCTTTGTGGGGATTTGACAAGATTGGAAATGAGTCGATGACTCTCATTCTGGAATTCTGTGAGGCATAAAGAAAAGTCTCCCACTTTAGAATGAGGCACTCCTGGAATTCTATCCCCACACAAGCTGCATATCCTCAACAAGGCACTTAAACGTCTAAACTTTAGCATCTTCAAAAACAGGGATAATACTTATCTGATGATGTTGATGCAAAGATTGAATAAAGTCATGTCTATAAGGTGATTAGAACATTTTAAAAAATCGTTACTATTATTTTAAAATCTTTGACTTGGCAAAGAGTTTATTCAGTTCATTTAGTCCAACTTTTGCTTCACTAACCCATACCAAAGTTTCCTGATAGATGATCCTATGACCTCTGAAGGAGAGCTCAGTATCTCACATGGAGCCATTCCATTCTTATAAATATTGTCCTTACGATAAACCCCCAAACCACCTCCCCAAACTCATATCCATAGCCGGTTCAACTTTCTAACATTAAATAAGGAGTACATTTAATCCCTTCCCCTGCTTATGATAGATCTTAAAATATTTAAAAACTACCAAATTGAAGAAATAATTTCAGCATTAAGTCCTTCAAAGAAAATGACTTTTCTTACCAAAACTATATATTTTATGCTTTTAACCATTGTTTTCAGACCCTTAAACATCTGGTTGCTCTTCCCTATCTACTATTCTAGTAGATAAAGCTGTTTTATATTTGCAATTCCATTATTTTTCCTGTAATAGACTATTATACACACTTTATTTTTTTGTTTTAGAGATTGCACTTAAAATTTTTAACTTTCATAATTAAACAGTGTGAAGTTAGTAAAAATTTTTATCCACCTTGAAAAACTATACAAATCTTATAACAATTTAACCTTAATTATTTCCCTCCCAAGTTAGATGCTTTTGATTATCTGTATTTTCATTTACCTTTTTATAAGCCCATACATTTCAGATTATCTGGCCCTATTTTTATTTATATGTGACAGATATTTTAAATTTCAATGTTATTATCTAGTATATCAGCTATTTTTACCAAATTTGCAATATTTATTAATGTCTTCCTCCAGGGCATGGATGGAAATATTGAGGCTTCTTTTCTGTTCCAGCTATGGTCGATATTGCTACCTGTCCACTAGACCCCATTCCTGTCATCCAAGAACATTCCTCCAGACATCATTTTTTCTACAAATCACATCAATAATTTTTTTCTTTTCTACTGAATCATTCTCATACCAACAGGCTATTATTTGGGGAACCATTAAAAATATAAAAAACTCTTTATGACCTTACACTCCATTTCTCTTCTTTCTTTATAACAAAAGTTTATGAAAGTATTGTCTATACCAATTGTCCCCTATATGTATTTACTCTCATTTTATCTTAAATTTATTTCAGTAAAGTTTTGCCTCACCAATCTATTGAAGCTTCTTTTATGAAAGTCATCAACAACCTCCTCCTTACTATTGCTTCATTAGTTGAGTTATAAACTAGACCAGCAAAGTTTATCACTTGCCCTTGAACACTTTTGTAGCCTGGTTTTCTCTGCTTCTCTGGAATTTTGTGTTCAGTCTCCTTTACTACTACTTCTGCATCTCCTTGATCTCCAATGCCAGATTTAAGAGGTTTTTGTAAACTTTATCCCACATACTTTTCACAGGAACTCAGCAAAATAAGCAGTATCAACCCAAGTAATAAATTTTAGCAGATGATTTTGGAGCCCTCTTGGAAGCATATGGTTATCAATTTATCAAGTTTTTCCAGGAAAATCTGATCTTTATTGCCATGCATGTTTGATATAGATCAGAGGAAAATAGATATAATTAACTGTGTTTTCACCATGTCTTCAGGCACCATCGTACCTGACATTTTTGGAGAAGAGATGATAAAATGTCTAGAAATCTGAAAAAACAGATGCAATTAGAACTGATTAATGGATCCAAATAAAAAACAAGAGGGGTCTTTAGTGCCACTTCATTATTATGTTTTGCTTCCAATTGCTTCATTCATTAATTGATTGTTTAGAAATATTTATTGAGTGCCTATTTCCAGGCATTTTTTTAAAATGCTGGGTCTGTGAACACAAAAAACTAAAAATCCCTAGCTTCATGAAATTTACATTATAGTGGGAGAGACAAGTAGTAAATAAATAAAATATATCACATATTAGATGTGAGTAAGGGTTAAAGATAGTTAAAGCAGGGAAGAGTGATAATAAGTGTGTGCGTAAGTTGTAATTATGAATAGGTTGACCAGGATAGGATTTAGTATTACAGTACATGTAAGTAAAGAACTGAAGAAAGAGAAAGAAGGAGCTCCTTGTTGCTCAACTCACAATTACTACACACCACTTAACATAATGTCTCACACAAGCTGGCACTCAATAGTATTTTTTAAAATGTGAACAAGGAAATAGAGGAAGGTGGATTATTTGTAAAGGTCTTATTAACCACAGCAGAATCATAATGAGCATTTCCTATAGAGCAAAGTCATATGCCTGTGATTTTTCACTTATTTTTTGGTAGCTCAATAGAGCCACAAAGTGAAGAAAGCAATAATTCTCTGGCCACCAGAGCTGCTATTACCGTGTCACCTGTTGTTATATCCATTGTCTCAAAGACGGTTTTAAAAAAGACCCTATATGCTTCATTAAGAGCATTTGTTGACTGTGGGGTGGAGGCTGTGATATATCAGGGAGTGTATCAGGCCATTCTTGCATTGCTATAAAGAAATACCTGAGACTGGGTAGTTTATAAAGAAAAGGGGTTTAATTGGTTTATTGTTCTGCAGGCTGTACAGGAAGCTTTTACTCATGTTGGAAGGCAAAGCAGATGCAGGCACTTCACAGGATGAAAACAAGGGCAAGAGAGAGAATGTAGTGGGAGGTGGCACACACTTTTAAATGATCAGATCTTGTGAAAACTCACTAACTACACAAGGACAGCACCAAGACGATGGTACTAAACCATTCATGAGAAATCCAGCTCCATTATCCAATCACCTCCCACCAGGACCCATATTCTGCCCACAGCCCCTCCCAAATCTCATGTCATTTTTTTTTTTTTTTTTTTTTTTTGATGGAGTCTCGCTCTGTCACCTAGGCTGGAGTGCAGTAGTGTGATCTCAGCTCACTGCAACCTCCACCTCCCAGGTTCAAGCGATTCTCCTGCCTCAGCCTCCCAAGTAGCTGGGACTACAGGCATGTGCCACCATGCCCAGCTAATTTTTTGTATTTTTTAATAGAGACGGGGTTTCACCATGTTAGCCAGGATGGTCTCAATCTCCTGACCTCATGATCTGCCCACCTCAGTTTCCCAAAGTGCTGGGATTATGGGTGTGAGCCATCACGCCCTGCCTCTCATGTCTTTTTCACATTTTTAAATACAATCACTTCTCAGTGTACCCGCAAAGTCTTAACTCATTCCAGCATTAACTCAAAAGTCCCAAGTACAAAATTCAAAGTCTCATCTAGAGATGAGTTCCTTCCACCTATCAACCTGTAAAATCCAAACAAGTTATTAACTTCCAAGATACAACAGAGGTAGCAGCATTAGGTAAACATTCCCATTCCAAAAGGGAGAAATTGGCCAAAAGAAAAGGGCTACAGGACCCACACAAGCTCAAAATTCAGCAAAGCAGTCATTAAGTCTTAAATCTCCAAAATAATCTCCTTTGACTCCAAGTCCCACATCAGGGTACACCGCTACAAGGGGTAGAATCCCAAAGTCTTGGGCAGCTTCATCCCTGAGATTTTGCAAGGTTCAGCCCCAAGGCTGCTCTGACAGGTTATTGACTTCCTATGACTTTTCCAGGCACAGGGTGCAAGCTGCCGGTGGATTTACCATTCTCAGGTCTGGAGAGTGGTAGCCACCTTCTCACAGCTCCACTAGGCAGTGACCCAGTGGAGACTCTGTGTGGCAGGTCCAACCCCACATTTCCCCCTTGGCATTGCCCTAGAAGAGGTTCTCTGTGAGAGCTCTGTCTCTGCAACAGCCTTCTGCCTGGACACCTAGGCTTTTCCATACATGCTCTACAATCTAGGCAGTGGCTGCCAAGCCTCAACTCTTGCACTCTGTGCACTGCAGGCTTAACACCACATGGAAGCTGCCAAGGCTTATGGCTTACACTCTCTGGTGCTGCAGCTTGAGCTGTACCTGGGTCCCTTTGAGCTTAGAATGGAGCCAGAGTGGCCGGGATATGAGGAACAGTGTCTTGAGACTGAGCAGGGAAGCAAGACTCTGGGTCTGGCCCACTAAACCACTCTTCTGTCCTAGGCCTCTAGGCTTTTGATGGAAAAGCCTGCCTTGAAGATCCCTGAAATGTCTTTGAAGTCTTTTCCCATTGTCTTGGATATTAGTATTTGGCTCCTTTTTAGTTATGCAAATATCTAGCAAGTGGTTTCTCCATGGTCTACTTGAATTCCTGTCCTAAAAAAGTTTTTTCTTCTTTTGCCACATGACTAGGCTACAAAATTTCCAAACTTCACATTTTAATTCCTGTTTGAATATTACTTCAACTTCAAGTTATTTATTTGTTCCTGCATCTGAGGATGAGCTGTTAGAAGCAGCCAGTCCAAATTTTGAACACTTTGCTGCTTAAAAATGTTTTTCTGCCAGATACCCTAAATCATCACTCTGAAGTTCAAACTTCCACAGATCCCTAGGGCAGGGGCACAAGGCAGCCAAGTTCTTTGCTAAGGTATAACATGCATGAATTTTGCTCCAGTTCCCAATGAGTTCCTCATTTCCATCTGAGACCTCAGCAGCCTGGACATTACTATCCATATCACTATCAGCATTTTGGTTACAACCATTTAACCAGTCTCTAAGAAAATCAAAGCTTTCTCTCATTTTCTTGTCTTCTCCTGAGCCCTCCAAACGTTTCCAACCTCTGCCTGTTACCTACTTCCAAAGTCACTTCCACATTTTTAGATATGTTTATAGCAATACCCCACTCCTTGTACCAATTTTCTATATTAGGCCATTCTTGCATTCTTATAAAGAAATATCTAAGACTGGGTAATGTATATAGAAAAGAGATTAAATTGGCTCACAGTTCTGAAGGCTTTATAGAAAACATATCACTAGCATCTGCTTCTGGAAAGGCCTCGGGAAGCTTTTACTCATGGTGGAAGGTGAAGCAGGAGCAGGCACTTCATATTGTAAAAACAGGAGCAAGAAAGAAAGTTCAGGGGGAGGTCCACACACTTTTAAATGACCAGATCTTGTGAGAATTCACTGTTGTGAGGACAGCACCAAGAGGAGGAAGCTAACGCATTCATGAGAAATCCACCCCCATGATCCAATCACCTCCTATCAGGTTCCACCCGTAATACTGGAGATTACAATTCAACATGATATTTAGGTGAGGACAAATATGCAAACTGTATTAGGGAGCATGAATATTAGTGCTTTTATTCCTTTTGAGATTCCCGTAACTATATTCTGTAATGACTCGAGTTGGAGTCAGTCCTGAGGGCTGTCTAAAGAGGACAAGGGAAGGAAGGATGAGACTGGTTCCATTGACCCTACACATAAAGTAGACTCAATCTAATAAAGTATTTTCTAATAGGGTGAAATAAATATCTCCAAAGAGTTTTTACAATGTCCTCTAATATTGATAAGCTTTTTCTTCAGTGGTTTCACCAAGTTTCCTCAAGCTCATGGCTTCTTAAAACAGCCTGGGTTTCCCAAGAGAAACTAATGCATGTATCACTGGTATTCTTTGTCTCATTCTCTAGCTCCCTGGTGATATACTCAGCAGGCCCCTTTCTTTTTTGGACTGTCTGAAATGGCAAAAAAAAAAAAAAAAAAAAGAAAACTATTTTTAAAACTGCTATGACTACCTTTGTAACAGCAACAGCCATTAGGGAATTCTCTCCTCTTCCATTTCTTGTGATTAAATTGCTTGTGATTTTTTTTTAATGCAGTTACATCAAGCTAACCCGTCAAAGCAAATTCAACAAAGTTAAATTTTCCTAAAAGACTAAGGATGAAAAGTCAGCAACCCACAACTAGGAAAAAAGTGATAGGGTTGGCCTTATTGTTTTCCAGAGGTTTACCAGTAGACATTAAGTTGTTCCTGAACTAGAGTGGTCATGAATCATATAGGTCCTAAATATCAATTTACAGGGCATTGCTGTTCTTCCTGATTTTTAATATATGTCATAGGGTCAAAAAGTATAAAGGGCTGCTTTTCCTTTAAAATATCTACAGTCTAATAATAAATTGTCCTTATCATATTTTATTTCCCACTTTTCTATTCCAAACTCCTGAAGAACTAAACGAAAAGTAAATGGAAAGAGCAGGGTATGATCTCCTAAGTCAGTTTAGAATTAGTGTTTGGGGAACAGCACCCTCCCCTTCCTTCTTTGTCCTGAGATTCAGATTCCCATCAGCAAAATGTGGTCCATAGATAATAATGACACTCATCTAATGATTAAATTAAAGCATGTTGAGATCTGTCAGCAAAATACATGATTTTAAAACCAAAATATTCAAAACTATATAAACTTTTAAGTCTGAGCATACTAAAAATTGCTATTCATTAGAACAAGGTCTGGAATGAAGTTAGTTTTACCCTATCCCCATTTCTGGATGATTTTATATATACTCCAAAAGCAAAATTGATGACCACAAAAAATAACATATTAAATAGTATATTAATTAAATACTTAAAATGAGTTTCCTTAAAAACACCATTAGATAAATGTGTTGGCCTGGCTCTATTTGTTTTATGTACTTGAAGGCAATGAATTGTGCGTCTTTGTTCTACAAATTGTTTCTTTTTATCAACTCATGTATCTCTCTAAAATGAATGAGAGCTTGGGGTTTACCACTAATATTCATCTTTTCTTCCTCCATTTAACCAGTCAGGGGAATATTATCCAATTTTATAGTGAGAAGTCTAAGGGTCTAAACAACGTTAAAAAAACATTACCACAATTTGGATAAAGTTATTTTCACTTCACAAAATAGATGAGGCAAACATTTTAAAACCTTCCAGAATACTGGATTATTTATTGCCTTCTAACTTGGTTTTCTAATTATGATTTTAATGTACTTATTTGGAAATTAAACTCTGCTCTTTACCAAAGAAAATGGGGAGGGGTTAGATATGGGGAGCAAATGTTTCAGAGATAGTTTGCCAGAGCCATGTCATCACTCTTCGAGTGAGTCTACCTGAATTATTTTGGTTCTGCCTTTAATTGCCTTTGTGATCTTGGCCAGGACATTTGTTTATCAGATTCCTGATCTTTAAAATGTGGAGGGTCATCTAAATACTATCCAAAGTTGCTTTCAGCTTCCATAGAAGCTAAATTCTTCCACGTTATTCTTTCATAAGTTGATACGGGAGAATGAACAGAATTAAACAAGCCAGGTTTCTGATTCTACCCTGTACTGAACACACCAAGCTTCTGAATCACTGCCATGTGCATGACTTCTTCTGAGGAAAAATTTCTGTTTAGGCATCTCCAGGGCCAGCCTCACGAAAGCCAACATGAGTGAATCCAACATGGCCACTTGGCCCATAAGTAGGAATCCAGGCCATGTTCTTTTGCAACTCAATGAGGAAGACCAATAAGATACTCTGAATGCCTGGAATTTTTGAATTAGAAAAAAGAGTAAGTCAATTACTCATAGGATTTGGAGGTCTACAGTCATTACCAGCAGAGAAGCTGGAGAGGCCATGGTGGATTATATGCAAGCTCAAGAAACTTCAAATAATTTTATTCAAAGATTAGGGAGGCTTGATTATCATTAGTATCACATTAATTAGGCTTTTTATAAGTTAGCAAATAGAAGGTTTGGAATTCTTTGAGACAGACATTATTCAGATTCTTTCGAAAAGGCCCCTTTGTTTTCTCCTTGGGATAATATTTTTAAAAAATGAGTTATTAGTCACAAGGGTTGTGATTAGTCACAGCCCCCTGTGGTGAGATTTCCCTCCATAACTGCTTCAGAAATGCAAGTACAGCTTGGAGACATCCCTGTCTTCAGGGGGCAGAGGTTGGACCTGTCATGGGTTCTCTTATGTGGAATGACTGTCTCCCTCTTCCATTTCCACAAGGACCAACAGAAACGATTTCAATTACAACTTCTCCTCTCATGAAGCATGAAGAGGTTACCTTCCTCACTCTATGGCAGGGCAAATATAAAATAGCAATGTAAAAATTCTTATGATAAAATGTAATCTGTCTTTACCATAAACTTTCATTTCCTGGGATAATCTGAGTGATTTTCTGATCAGAATCTTAAAATAAAAAAAGAATAGTTAAAACAACTCTCAAATCAACTATCTAGGGGTACTTTAATGAGGGGAAATCAGAGAACTGCAGAATTAGATGGTCATTAAAGAAGAGAACTAATTGAGGCCTCTGCCTGCAAACTTACACCGCACACAATGGATGATTGTTGTTTCTATTTTGAAGCTCTCTGATGAGGCTGATCCTAATGAATGTAGAAGCTCCCCAAATCATGGTTATTGAAAGTAGGCTGGAAGGTCATCGACCTTCTAATTTCTTTTGTCTAGTCTTTCTCCTGCCTAATCCCAAGATATTGGTTAAGCTGACCTCAGAGGGGTCAGACTGATCTATTGCAACTCCAGGGCTTTTGTCCCAGTGCCATTGTCCTCTCTGTCAAGAATCCAAGGGTCTAATGTAGCTTCCAGAAGTACCCTTTATTGGTAGAGACTTCCCTTCATTTGTTCTTTGATTCACTCAGTTAACCTTCTATCTCAAATTGCTTACAATATCCAAACATTGCTTAGGACCAGGGAACACAAGACAGTAACAAGAGCTTTGCTGTCACAGCTCTTACATTCAATACGAGGAGAGAAAAATAAAAACAATTCAATGAGAAATGACAATATACAGAGAATAACTTACTCATGAGTGTCTGGGTGTCTTCTTCAGATTATGAAGAGGTTATCTCAAAAGAGGTTGAGATCTGAAATGATGAGAAAAATAGTCAAAAAGTGTTTAAAATATATCCTTTTCTTTTTGCAGACCTGTGCTACAGTGACTATTTCTAAAGCGGCACCTGAAGACTCTAGAACAGGTAAGACCAGCAGCCGGTCTGCCTCATCCCCAGTAGACACAAATCTGCACATGTCACCAAGAATACCCCTGGTTGCTATAGGTCCCAGAGGACTAGGGAAGTGGAGGTGATGACTCCAGATGGCTGTGCACTCTATGCCCTGAAAGCCAGACTCTAGGCTTCTGAGGAAGAGGAAGTAGTATAGCACCTTCATCCACTGGGGATAGAGAGGGTGCAGGACACCTCTCCAGTTTCTATGTAGTGCCAAACCACCCTGGAAAAAGTACCCAGAGGATGAAACGTCAACCCTTCATTTTGGAGGGTAATCATTCACAATCCCCCACACTAAGAAGCCTACCTTATTATTCCACAACTAAAGTTAATTTCAAAGTCTTTTCTCCACAGTGCACCTAATATGAAGCAGATGTGGGAACCACCTCAGGACCAGGAGAAGCCCATTCTCCTATCTCTCCCAATCTCTGTCTGTTGCAAATAAGCCAAATTTAAACCAGCAATAACGCATGTTTCCAATCAGCACTCCAGCTTTCTCCCCACGGAAGTAACTCCTTGGCTTGCACAAGGGAAGGAAATGTTTTCTTCAAAAAGCAGTGCCAGGACAGGGAGCAGCTTATTCTCACGATAGTTAACACGCTCACCAGCCAGTGCAGTGAGAAAATCAGTGCAGGAGCAGCCAGGGCAAGACAGGAGAGGCCTTATGCCAGCTGAAACAATGGGAAAGAGGAGGATTGGGAAACACATCTATAAAGTTTAAGAACATGAAGCTTGTCTTCCTAAGCTATTGCGGATTCATAAGGAAGTGTGGTTCATGTTGAGAATGTTTTCTCTGTCTTATCTCACACAGGCCTGATCAGAAACTTAACAGATGGAAGTGATATCCTGAAGCCCATGGAGAGGGTGGGGGCTGGCTTTTGGAGTATGTAATAGGAGGACATTAAACTAGAGTAGACTAAAACCAAAAATGTCCTTAATGTGTTTTATGACAACTCTTCCCGCTCAGGAGTAAGAAAATTTTAGTATTTTGCCATACCATGAAAACTAAGAAGACGTCTTGGTTGCCCAAATAGGTCCCCACGAACAAAACCTATTTGGAAGGAAAAGCAAATACAAACATAAGAAGTCGTCACTCTTCCTTCTAGCCTCACACGCACCTTTCTGGATCTGCCCCCTTCAGTGCTTTTCACCCATCCTTAAAAAATGTATCAACTCAGGTGTG
Organism: Macaca fascicularis; assembly: GCF_037993035.2. Lineage (NCBI taxonomy): Eukaryota > Metazoa > Chordata > Mammalia > Primates > Cercopithecidae > Macaca > Macaca fascicularis. The sequence continues at coordinate 86,456,563 of NC_088380.1, read as the reverse complement.
AAAAACTGAGCTATTCGAGGCTTCTGGACGTTTTGTGAAAGAAATAAGCTATCTGGGAATATTGTTGTTGACATTGGCTTTTGTTTGAGGTTTTACGTATGCATGCAGAGAAAGATTATGTGTGAGAATGTTAGAGGCAAGTTTCGCTGTCTGCAGTCTTTATCAAAAGTAATTAGTAATAAGCCAGTCTTCCATTTACAAGTCTTTTCTCCGAAGAGACCACCAGTTCAGTTGTGTGTGATTGCCTCTTTCTGACAGCAGTTCTCAGAGCGAAGCAAAGCAGTGGCATCTGTAGTAACAATCAAAACACCAAAAGCCTGGTGGTTAATTCAATAAAACTCTTGAGTACACAAATAGCTGATGATGTTTAATTGACTGAACAGATAGTGAGTAGCTGACAGTTCTGGGAATTACACTGGATATTTATTTTAATCTGTTTAATTTAAAATTGGAACAACATTTTATTGTGCAGTAAGTTTATATAAATTTTTTAATGGTTGGTTAAGTTACATGCTTGTTTTTAGATGGCAATTTTAAAACATTTATCACATGTAGCTTTTAAAGATATTTTCAATTTTCCCAAAGCATTGCAGAAATGAGTTTAATGGAATAAACATAAAAAGTCAACAGACCATCACACTATGTTTAAAAGAGCCTTCTCAGCAATAAGCAACTTGCATTCAAATCTTGTCCCTGCCACCTTCTAGCTCTGTGAGCTTGGACAAATTATTCTCTAAGCCTCACCACAACTATTTATTAAACAAGATCAAAATATTCTCAAACTCCTAGGTTTTTTTTTTGTTTTGTTTTTTTTTTTGAGACGGAGTCTCGCTCTGTCGCCCAGGCTAGAGTGCAGTGGCGCGATCTCGGCTCACTGCAAGCTCCGCCTCCTGGGTTTACGCCATTCTCCTGCCTCAGCCTCCTGAGTAGCTGGGACTACAGGCGCCCGCCACCGCGCCCAGCCAGACGGGGTTTCACCGTGGTCTCGATCTCCTGACCTTGTGATCCGCCCGCCTCGGCCTCCCAAAGTGCTGGGATTACAGGCGTGAGCCACCGCGCCCGGCCCTAGGTTTGTTTTTAGCATTAATAAAACAAAGCAGGTAGAGCAATTGATAGAATGCCTGGTCCATGGTCAGTATTCAGTCACTATTACTCACTTCTGCAACTTGGCCTCAGCTAGTTAATTTACATATTTGCCCTCAAGAGCTCACAGACCCCAGCTCTGGAGCCACATTGCTCATCAGAAATCAAATAGTACAAGGATTATTAAAGAGCACATGGCTCTTTTTGTTTACTGAAGTCCAAAATACAGAATTGTAGTTATCAACAGAGAAACACTCCTGCAAGGGCCATTAATTAAAGAACATGTTTCAGAATACATTTCATTTGAACTCTACGCAAAGAGAGCTGCCCATCATAGACTCATAAAATACTAGCCCAGCAATACATCTTAGACTAGTCCACACCCAACACCCACCTGCTCTCCACCAGCCCACTCTCCATCACCTTACTTTGCAAAGGAAAAAAAAACTGAGTTGTTGTGGCCCCCCCACTATTCATCCAAGTTTAGAAGCAATCCAAAACCAAATCTGGGGTGTCCCAATACATGATTAAATTTGGAGAGTTTTCCTGAATATGGAATTTGTACACACAAACTTGCTCCCTGGCATTACTAGATAAATGTGACCTAGAGGCCACATGGCAACCACGCTACCGATTTGTCAACCAGTCAAAGCTCACTGACTATATTGGTATCTTGAGTTTCTTCATCAGAGAAATGGCAGTCACTTCTGGTCAGGGCTTGAATCCCAACTTGGTGTATGAGGCAGGCTCACAGGTACACCCTCCAGTGATGAGGTCTAGAGGACATAATTCATAGACATCCTGTTTCCTTTGCCCACATTACGGCAGAAATGCCCTTGGACAAGGGGACCAGGTTCCTTTCATTCAAGTCCTACCCAGAAATCTATAGAAATGTCTCTTCTTGGTTGCTCAGGACAGCCACTTGCAACTACTCTGGGTGAAAGGGAAAGTACTTAAAAAGATTCTACTGGCTACAGTGGAAATCTCCAAAGTGACTTACAGTAGCTTAAAATTAGCACACTCCTTCAGCAAAACTTTGCCAAATAACTTTTAAAACTCTAAGAAAGAGAATCTTTCCAGAGCAGGTATTGCAATGCTGAGATCCCCCGTTGCTGCTGGTGTTTCCTCACAATAACCTGCTTGGAAGTCTGACATCGTGGGATGCAAGGGTCCTCCAGGATTCAGGCAGCCACAGCCCTGCCTGAGCTCTTCAGACTAGGAGAGGCTTCCCTTCAGTTCCCCTCCTGAATTGGCAAGTACTAACAGTTCATCCACTTAGAGCTTCAACTCCAGTAAAGTTAACTGGAAATTTTCTCCACAGAAGCCTCATTCCTTCTCATCTCAGAAGCTTCTCTAAGAACAAAGATTCATTGAGAAGATGGGAGTCTTGTCTCTGCACTGAGGACATGCTCTTTAATTCCTTCATTATAGCATTTCCGCTATTCGTGCTACTGACATTTAACAGGATGGACTCTGGATCTCCCTCCTATCTCTCCAAAGTGGAACTGACAACCCTTTCTTCAAGAAACTACCTTGTAGCAACATCAACATGTGTATTTAAGTTACAGAAAGTTAGGCATACAAATTTGGGAACTGAGTTTGCAATTGAGATTGCAATTGAGGACAAACTTGCTTGCCTTCTATTCCATGAGAAAATGCCCCAGAGATGAAAGAGGTGAATCCACTTTTCCCTTCAGTGTGATTGGATAATTTTTTACAAAAACACATATCTTTGAAACAGCATGGCTGCAAAACACAAGCCAGCCTCTTCATCTGGTGCTCATCTGCTTGAAAATCAGAAGGAAAACTGGCTGTATCTTAGTTTCCAACAGAGAATCTTTCTTAAAGCTTTCCAAGAATTATTCTGTCTCTATGTGATTTTTCACTTACTCACTGCCTTTGGAATCTAATCCCCCCTTTACCATATGACTTTACTGTAGTCCATTCTTGACTGAGGTTTGATAAATCATTGTGGTCTATCTCCCAACATATTGTCCTAAAGCAATAGATTAAAACAGCTAAATCAGGAAAGCTATCACTTATCTTCTTCAGACATTCCCTGTGAACTTAGAGTCTGGGTTATGGACCACTCTAAGGAAGGTATAGAAATACGGATAAACCATGATAAAAGTGTTATTCGAAAGTAACATAGTGTCTCCCCCATCTTAGAATGGTATCAAGTCCGTTCAGCCCTTTGAGAGGCTTCATAACATTTCATAAGAGTTGTTAATTCCTTACCTTTAAAATGTGCATCAGTGTCATTCCTGAATAGCCCTCGAAAGAGTCAGGGTTTAGATGGTTCCAAAATACAGTAACGCTACTTCTCAGCTACTGTACAGAATTTGGAGACTGAGGTGACCAACCATCTTTGAGATTTGCTTTAGTTGCCTCCCTCCAAAAACACAACAGATGGAACCTGAGTGAGTTAACCTCAGGTTCTAACCTGAGTTAGAGCTGAGAGTCAATTGAGAGTGGGCAGGATGGAGGTTATAATGCAGCTGGAATAGACACACGTGAGGGAGCCCTAACTGGATCCCAGTGGAGGCAACTAAAATGTTAAAATACTTTTTAAAACAAAACAGGAAGAGACAGCAAATGTTGGTGCAGTAAACCTCAATGCAAACAAGGCAATGAGTTCAAAAGCTGGCCCTGCTGAGACAACATAGAACTGCCCTCATAGAAGACAAGACATGCCTTGAGAGATGAGGCTAAAACTATTACAGAGAAAACTGACACAGAAAAAAAGCCAAATGCCTAAGGGAAAAACTTCTAGAAATAGAAATCTCCAATTTGAGAGAAGGAGATAATTTTAACCAATAAAAATAATTAAGATGAAACTTAATGGAGAAAAAGAGAAAAAAAAACACACAAAAAATATTGCTTGCAATTTTCTAAACATCTTCAACCCAGAAAAATGTGTTTGGGGCATCTGGCATCTTTGCCATCTGCATGTTCCTTGGAGCATGACACAAAGCTTGGAGGCTGAGAGAGGCAGGCAGAACCTTCTGTCAAACACACAGGAATGTCCTGGCCAAATGGCCCAGGGAACAATGTTGTAAACTTCCTTTATAGTGATCTATTGTTTTGTTCTTGTCTTTGGAAGAATAATACAGAGAATATCTATCACTTTAACCCTGGAAATCCCTGAGAAAGAAGAGAAGCTAGTGCCAAAGCCAGAACTACCCATTACAGGCCATAGTAGCATCTGTCATTAAATAGCAGCTCTATCATCCACACCATTTCAACATGGAAAAGCGGTGTCTGCAATACTGCATTACATGTCAAACATCAGCCTTTGCCAGCTATCTGCAGGAATGGGTAAAATCACAGCATCTATGAGTGAATGACAGTTATTACCTGTACTCTAAGACTGCAACTAATTTTGTTCCTCAATACTCAATAGCCTCAATAACCTAAATATTAATATAAGCTAGACTACTGATTGAACATTTTCAAAGACTGCCATTGTGAAGCTTAAACAAATTCCAAATTTGTAGGCAGGATTTTCCTTCAAATAACATCTGTTTCTGCAAGGTCAGTTCATAGAGCAGATAACCTGAGAATAAGGAGGACATTTCACACAAAAATCGCCATGTTCTCCAGAACATGATAGGCTCCAGTAACAAACCTCAAAATCTCAGTGGCTTAACAAAACAAAGATGCTTTTCTCTCTCAAGTAAAGTCTGATGTGGATAGTACAAATTTTCCATGCTCTTGCTCCTTCATATGGGAATTCAGGGATCTAGGTTTCTCCACCTTTCCTTAAGCAGGGCGTGAGAGATAGGGGAAGAACAGTAATTTTAGTTTGTACTCATAGCCTATGGGCCCAAACTGGTCACATCATCTGAACTTAACTGCAAGGGACTGAGGTGATTTAGAAAAGCACAGGAAATCTTTAGCTCATACTAACTGTCTTTGCCACATTCACATTTCTACCTTTACTTAATTTCTGATGCTGGGTGAGTATATGGTTTGGTTGTGTCCCCACCCAAATCTCATCTTGAACTGTAGCCCCTACAATTCCCACATGTCACGGGAGGGACCCAGTGGGAGGTAATTGAATCATGGGGGAGAGTCTTTCCCATAATGTTCTCATGATAGTGAAAAAGTCTCACGAGGTCTGATGGTTCTATAAAGGGGAGCCTGCCTGTATAAGCTCTCTCTCTCTCTCTCTCTCTCTCTCTCTCTCTCTCTCTCTCTTATCTGCCACCATGTAAAAAGTCTCTTTGCTGTTCTTTCATCTTCCACCATGATTGTGAGGCCTCTCCATCCAACGTCTCTGGGTAACAGGCAGAGGTTAGAACACTTTGGAGGGCTCAGAAGAAGACAGCAAAATGCAGGAAAGTTTGAAACTTCTTAGAGACTTATTGAATGGCTTTGACAAAAATGCTGATAATGAATGATATGGACAATGAAATCCAGGCTGAGGTGGTCTCAGATGGAGATAAGGAATTTGTTGATACCTGGAATAAAGGTGACTTTTGCTATGTTTTAGCAAAGAGACTGGTGGTATTTTGCCCCTGCCCTAGAGATTTGTGAAACTTTGAACTTGAAGGAGATGATTTAGTGTATCTGGCAGAAGAAATTTCTAAGCAGCAAAGCATTCAAGACATGACTTGGGTGCTATTAAAAGCATTCAGTTTTAAAAGGGAAACACAGCATAAAAGTTCAGAAAATTTGCAACTTGATGGCAGCCCCTCCCATCACAGGCCCAGAGGACTAGAAAGAAAAAATGGTTTCGTGGGCTTGGCCTAGGGCCCCCCTGCTGTGTGCAGCCTAGGGACTTGGTTTCCTGCATCTCAGCCACTCTAGCCATGGCTAAAAGGGGCCAAGGTACAGCTTGGGCCATGGCTTCATAAGGTGCAAGCCCCAAGCCTTGGCAGCAGGTGCATAGAAGTCAAGAATTGAGGTTTGGGAATCTCTGCCTAGATTTCAGAGGATGTGTGGAAATGCCTGGATGCCCATGCAAAAGTTTGCTGCAGGGGCAGGACCCTCATGGAGAACCTCTGCTAAGGCAGAGCAGAAGGGAAATGTGGGGTTGAAGCCCCCACACAAAGGCCCCAATGGGGCACTGCCTAGTGGAGCTGTGAGAAGAGAGCCACAGTCCTCCAGACCCCACAATGGTAGATCCACAAACAGCTTGCACCATGTGACTAGAAAAGTCACAGATACTCAATGTCAGCTGGTGAAAGCAGCCATGTGGGATGCTGTCCCCTTCAAAGTCAAAAGGGTAGAACTGTCCAAGACCATGGGAACCCGCCTCTTATATCAGTATGACCTGGATGTGAGATATAGAGTGAAAGGAGATCATTTTGGAACTTTAAGATTTGACTGCTTCACTGGATTTCAGACTTGCATGGTGCCTGTAGCCTCTTCATTTTGGTCAATTTCTCCTATATGGAATGGCTGTATTTACCCAATGCCTGTACCCCCATTGTATCTAAGAAGTAACTAACTTGCTTTTGATTTTACAAGCTCATAGGCTAAAGGGACTTGCCTTGTCTCAGATGAGACTTTGGACTGTGGACTTTTGAGTTAATGCTGAAATGAGTTAAGACTTTGAGGGACTGTTGGAAAGGCATGATTGCTTTTGAAATATGAGGACATGAGGTTTGGGAGGGGCCAGAGGTGGAATGATATGGTTTGGCTGTGTCCCCACCCAAATCTCATCTAGAATTATAGCTCCCACAATTCCCATATGTTGTGGGAGGGACCCGATGAAAGGTAATTGAATCATGGGGGCGGGTCTTTCCCATGCTGTTCTCATGATAGTGAATAAGTCTCACAAGATCTGATGGTTTTATAAAGAGGAGTTTCCCCGCACAAGTTCTCTCCCACTCTCTTGCCCACCACCGTCTAAGTCCCTTTGCTCTCCCTTTGTCTTCTGCCATGATTGTGAGGCCTCCCCAGTGATGTCAAACTGTGAGTCCATAAAACCTCTTTTTCTTTATAAATTACCCTGTCTCAGGTATGTCTTTATCAACAGCATGAAAAGATTAATACAGGGAGATCAGGTTTGATGACACTTCAAGGAAGATGCAAGGGCTGACTCTGTACGCAAGTGATGTAGGTCACTTCTTTGGGAGGAGATGGGCTTGGGAGGCAGGGTGGAGAGCCAGGACAAAAGCAATGTTTCCCTTGTCCTATACCTAAAATTTCTACACAATTCTATCACTTTGGTTAGGGTATTTAAGGCTACTTATAACATATGAAGATTATCAGAGAGGAATATATTTTGAGCTAGGATGTTCAACAAATAAGGACCCTTGAAGGGAAAAGTGAGAAGATGAAATTTCTCCTGGGTGAAGGGCCAAAAGCTCACCTCCTGAGATCAAGGCTCATTACAAGGGTAGGATCACCCAAGGGCAAGAATGGCTGACCTCAGGAGGAAGAACTATAATACTTGCAGACAAATGGTGGCCCTCCTCCATGCTCCCACTGATGATATCAGCCATTAATACCTTATCTGGAGCTGGTTTGTGAGTCATTCTCACTTTGTTGACCTCTAAAGAAGTAGAAAAATTAAACTAGTAAATTAGACTGGAAAGCAGCATTTTATGGTGGTAAGCATATGAGATGTCACCCAAACACACCTGGGTCCATATCACTAGTTCTACTAATCATTACTGATACGAGTTGGGAAATTTGTTTAATATATATAAGCCTTGTGTATAAAATGGAAACAATGTCCTCTAACACTACTTTGAGGTTGTTGAAAGGATAAAACAATGTCAAGTATCTGACTTGAAGGTATTCAATGCATGTAAGATTCCTGTTGGACAAAAGGAGATGGAAAAGTTGGGCTTCACTCAGGGTAAGACTTTTCAGTAGAAGAATGTTGGGGCAATGTTAAGCAACTGCGTAACTGATCACAATGGGTAGGGCGTGCAGGAAAAGGAAAAGGAGGGGAACCCAGGATAAACTTGGCTAAATTCACCGTTTTGCCCAGACCAGGCTTACACTTCTGCAGATTCTCATCGTCATCCATTGTGCTCTTTCATTTGGTGAGACTTAGTAGAAATGATGATAAATTAGCCTATGGAAAGACTCTGAAGTTTCCTAAAACACTTAGACAAGATTTTGGCTCTCTATTTATATACTTGTGACTTTTAATGTCCCACATAGAGTGATGACCTTGAGGGCACCTTTGGTGTTCAATCTCAAGGGAAATGAGGAAGGCACTTTGACTACCAAAATGAGACTGGCTCAAGGGAAAGGAATTTATTTTCTAGATTCAAGAATCCTATTTTTCTTGCAGTGCCTTAAATTATGCAAAAATAGAAAAGCACTCTTAACTAAGCAAACAGTATGTTGGTTTAATTTTCAAATCAAAGTTTTATTAAATATTGCAGGAAATATCTCCAGAGCCTTTTAAATAGAATTTTAAATACAAGTGTCTTTTTCTATGATGCTACTTTTGCTAAACATTATATATATTAGCGAACTGTTGAAGGAAATTATCCCATTTTTGAAGAAAATTCGTCATCATATGATAATACACTTTCTTTCAAAAACAATCAGTTAACCAAAAAAACAGCTGCTCACAACGTTAAAAAAAAAAAAAAAAAATTCAGGGTTTCAAGTAGCCTCATTTAGGCATGCTGGATTTTATCTACAATTAAATCATGATAGTGTTTTGGACTAGAGCTGAAATTTTTTTACTGATTAGTTCAAAAGCTAAGCTATGGTTGCCTTTCTTATAAGAATCTGCCCTGCTGCTGAACATATATACAGGAATATGTAGAAGCCAAAAAAAAAAAAAATGTTTTCTAAAATATAGATTGAAAGTAGCCACAAAGTAGACTCTCCATTTGAAAAATTTATCATAATGTAAGTAGTTGTGCATATGTCTCTCACTAGTCACAGTGTCCTGAAGCAATCAATCTAAGTCCCTCAAGTACTGCCTAAAGGACAAGGTGGAATCTCTGAGGTGCTTCCTGAAAACCACAATAAAAGCAAAAAAATTTAAAAGAAAACAAAACTATTTCCTCCAGAAACAGTGGATTCAAGATAAAATTTAATAATTTAGCTACATCATTAACCAGCAATGTAACACTGGAAAAGTTACCTTTTTTGATCCTTATATTTCTTATCAGTAAAACAAAAATAATAATGCCTCCTTCACAGATGGCTAAAGTGTGATAATGTGAAATTCTCCACCACTGCCTTGGGCATATAGTAGCTGTTCAGCTACCCTTTGTTGCATATTAATCCATTCTGTCATTTTTGTTGAAACTGATCTTTCAGGTATGCTCTTTAACCATTGTCATCTGGGTCCTTTTACTCATGAAATCTACATAAATAGAAACGAAGTTATCACATTATGTGGCAAGAACTGAGTAGACAATATGTCTGGGATGATGTGCCTTAATTTAAAACCTAAGGATTTTTGAGGAAATTCACTTTGGAAGGCCTGGGGATGGAAGCTTAGAGGAATGACTTCATGTTTTACAGAACAGCTGAAACTGGGTGATATGGTTTGGCTGTGTCCCCACACAAATCTCATCTTGAATTGTAGTTTCCATAATCCCCATGTGTAATGGGAGGATCCAGGTGGGAGGTAATTGAATCACAGGGATGGTTACCTCCACGCTGTTCTCATGATAGTGAGTTCTCACGAGATCCGATGGTATTATAAGGGACTTCTCCCCCTCTTCAATCTGCACTTCTCCTTGCTGCTGCCATGTGAAGAAGGACATGTTTGCTTCCCCTTCCATCATGATTATAAGTTTCTGGGGCCCTGCCAAACTGTGAGTCAATTAAACCTCTTTCCTTTATAAATTACCCAGTCTCAGGTGCGTCTTTATTAGCAGTGTGGGAATGGGCTAATACACTGGAGTACACAAATCCAGTACATCTGTTTATTAGAAGGCATTTTAAGACTCTATGGTTTCAAATATGAGTCCCAATCAAAGTCACAAGGGTAGTCTCTCAGAATCTGTAATCAAGAGGCTTCTTACATGGGCAACTGTATATTTAAAAATGGTTAATAGTTTTCCTGAGCAATGTGGCTAGAGGCAAACATACTGTTTGTAGATGTCTTAGATCTTATGTGTAAATAACTGTTGCTTATATATTTCAAACAAGAACCCTTACACATCCTAACAAAATATCACTCCAAAGAACTAATCAACTTTGAGATTTAGATTACCCCAAATAAGGATCCTTGTTAGGATCCCAGGAGGTGGTAATAAGAAAGAATGAAACTTCATCCCTAGTCTTTACAAGACTATACTACAGTTACTCAATAAGCATTGTTGGTTTCTCTTGGGAGCCCAGTGTGAGGGCACCAAACACACATTGTCAGAGTCCTAGACTGTGGTTGTCCATAACTGAAGGCTTTTGACCTAAGCATCAGAGAGATTTAATTCTGTGCCATCCAAGGAGCAGCAACTTAAAAATACTCATATTTGGCTTCTCTGATATTGACTAGGGGAGCTGTTGATTGTTTGGTTGGTTGGCGATTGGTTGCTTTTTTTCTTTGTTTTGGTTTGGGTTTTTTGTTGTTGTTCTGGGAACAGGAGGATAAATATACCCCATATAATATCATAACTCAAAACTCACCCCAGTAAGAGGGTACCTTGAGCCTGTCATTACTGTTGATTGTTTGCCCTTTCTAGTCCTGGACGTTGGAAATTCTCCCTGATAATACCAACAGTCCATTTTCTCCTTTGTTGGATTTTCTTTGGAAAAATCAAAACAATTTATGTGGAAAAAGGCAATAAGCCTCAGTGGACAAAATGGTGGGCTAGAAATGCCTCTCTAATAATAGTTGCTCTACGGTAATTTTTATAGTGGGTTTCCTTCACTAGCTTATAGCTTTTGAAAACTGGTTGTTCAAGTCAGTATGTTCTGAATCTTTCTGTCTAGTGTGAGAAGCAAGACACATTCATAAATAACCATAACATAATAAAGCCTTATGCTTTATAATAAATTGCAGGAAACAAGTATTTCATGATCTCTTTGGACTTCACAAATAAAGAACTATGGTATTATTCTCAATTTACAGATTAAAAAAATGGAGAGTTCAAGGAGTGAAGGAATTTGGCCAAGGTCAGCCAACAAGAAATGGGAAGATAATTAGATCTTCCACTTCTAGTCCTGTGCCTACAAGAGAACCATGCAGCTACCCAGCAATCTATCCTTAGGAAAACAAACTGACACAGGAAAATGAAAATGAGAAAAATGACTTTCAGTTTAAGAAAGTGAAAAAAAAAAAAGCCCTGCTTACTCACTGTTTCACAGATAAATATCCTATGTCCTCCCCTAGACTCTAAGTCTGTGGGGCAGCGCTGGCTTTCAGTAATAATAGTGTGACAGTTATTTGTTGAGAACTAATAATTACTAGACATATTGCAAATAAAATAGATAAACACACACACTCTCTCAGGATAACCCTATGAAGTAGAGATCATCACACCCATTTTACAAATAATGAAACTGAGGTAGAGACAAACTAAACATTTTGCATGGAGCTATACAACTGCAAGTGATTGTCCCCAAATGTCATCACCACAATTCCTACTAGCTACACTAACCACCACACAACACCCCTAGTACACATAGTAGACTGCACAAGCACTCGGCCAAAGCACAGGAACTAGGCCAACTTACACTGAGGTGTGTGAAGCTTCATGCAGAATGCTGCGTTTTATACACACATACATTGTTCGTTTATTTGCAGAGAAGTCCTCTAGAAATCATTGTCCATTTCCACCGTGTAGGATTAAGAGTAGCATATAATTTAGGGTTACGAAAATGTGTAGAAAATATGCCAGGCAGAAGAAAGGCCCTGTTGTTCTTCAGCAGTGACCCAGGGCAGGTTGAAGGGCAGAGCCATTTCCTACTGGCTTCCCACCACATCACCTTCCTCTCTTTCCCTCTGGGCAACTCATGTGCACTTTGGGGGTTCTTCCCAATATACATCTCAAAACTCCAAAAATTTGCAGAATGTGGAGTACAAGGGAGGAGATTTGGGCTAGAAGAATTTCAAGTACTCAGTTTCTAAGTAATATTATGACATCACACTTCCTTATTTCACATAGGACACATTCCTATCTCTAGGGTCCCCTTGGTACCATTTGATAAATTGTTCTGCTGGCCCCAAATAGTCCTACAATTCTCATTTTTACATGTCAGCTTCAATGCCGTGATTTCAATACTGCTAGCTCTTATGTTTTGCCAAATGATACAGGCCTGTGCATTTGTGGTTTAACTCAGCCTTCTGTTTATTTCCATTGTTGGCACTATTTAAATGGTTACATTAGAATTCAAATTTAGAAGGAAAGCAAATTGACCTTATCTTTATGGTTAATGACTACCATTGTGCCCTTGTTTCAGATATATCTGGAAATGAGGAGAGTGATTCTCTTCTAGTCTTCCTTCAGGAAGTTGATACTGTAATTGAGAGCCTAGCTAATAGTAACTGTTGGTGTGGAAAGCTGGGCTTTGTGCTGGGTCAGCTTTTGGTCAGCCTTCTGTTCAACAGAAGAGACCACAGTCTGGTGGGCAGACAGCTTGTGTGGCCGTGGATGGCATGTTGAGAGATGGGAGCTTTCAAAGCACAGTTTTCCCAAAAGAGATGAAAAGAGATTAAATGTTGTGTAGGCTTGTAAGGTAGATAGCTGCAAGCTGAGTTTCATTTAGTTATATATAGTACTCAGGGCACTTCCACAGACAACAGATAACAAAATCCAAGAGTATGTTCATCACCTCTTTGGACACAAAGCCCCTTAAAAAGAATGTTTGAGGACTTGCTGCCAGAAAGGGGAGGTTCTGCATGCTTGCTGCCTTTCCAAACTTACAGGTAAGTTGTGGAAATTACATGGATTGGAGAAGTCATTGCCCACAATGAAAAATAACCTGAAGTCACTCCACTGAACTGAGAGACCAAGAGTCACTCTGCAGAGAAGTAGTCAGCATTCAAGAGATTTGGGAATGAGAGAGAAAAGAGAGAAGAGGCAGAACAGAAGGACATACGTTGTAGGATTATTTGGAAGATTTAATAAGCTGATACGTGAAGAATGCTTAAAACACTACAAGGAAGGAATACTCAATAAATGTTATCTATTATTACTATTATAATTATTTCACAAGGATCCATGTAAGCAATGAAGAAACTGAGACTTTAAGAAGGGAAACAATTGATATTGTAGTTGTTTTCTGTCTCTGTTATGAACTTCCAGAGTCTAAGAGCCTCAGCTCCAGATCCCTGTTGCCTAGCCCGGAGCCTCCAGCCTCAGAGCAAGCACACAGAGAAAGAAGGATGGAAACACACTGCCCTCAGCACTTCCACTTTCATTGAGCTACAGTCCTGGGTCCCTGTTCTTTCAGAATTTATGCAAAGACTTTTTTTCCTGAAATCCATGACATGTCATAATATACAAATCCAAATTATTGGTAAATTGGAAATCTGTTGCTATTAGTAAGGTCTTGAGCCTTGTATTAGTATTTGAAATCACATTGCAGGTTGAAAATTAATTAGAAAAAGAAATTTATGTAAGATATACAGAAAATCATATATGTGTATACATCTTCCTTATAAAAATTCAGTCGAAAGAGGTCAAAAGAAAAGTTTGTGAAGCATTTGAATAGAGCTTCTTTTTATCTTTTCTTTCTCTCTTTCTTTCTTTCTTTCTCTCTCTTGTTTTTTTTTTAGAGGTGTGGTCCCAGGAGGGAAGAACTCCTGGACTCAAAGTGATCCTTCCACCTCAGCCTCCAGAGTAGTAGTCTCACATTTGTTGTCAGTGTTTTCGTATGGGTTGTTTTCAGTAACCTATTCCCATATTTCTTTCTTGGAGAGACTATTCATTTTCCAGAGTAGCCGGGAATACAGGCACTTGCCACCTCATCTAGCTTTTGAATAAAGCCTTTAAAAAATAAATGCATAAGAGATAGAAGCAAAATACCAAAACAAGATGTGATTTCTGGAAAGTTCCTTGCTAATCAGTGTCCAAAAACTGGAACAGCTTTGACTTTAGGGGCAAAGACTGATTTCTCTCAAAATGTGAACAAATGGTGCCACCCCAATTCAATGTAGAAGTCTGGGGGCCTCTGACTTCCTTTGGAGTATCCTGAGGAAATGTCATCAAATAATGCAAAGGTTGTCTTTGGCAGAATACCAACATTCCATTTACATCACAAAAGCCCACCTGATCCCAATCCAACCAGCAAACCACTCTCAACCCTAGGAAAACCAGAAAACAAAAGGATTTGAAAGAACCAATGTCTAGGCGGCATTTCCTAGAAAATCTGCAAAGAATAAATGCTTTCAACTAATTGAAAATCAGTCTGTTCCCAGACTTGATCTCCTTGGCTACATTTTCCAAATCACCCTGTGATATATCCTTCTTCAGATTAAGAATTTGCTTTAATTTTCTACAGCCTTAGCTTTGGTTGAAAAAATAAGGTTAGAGAAAGGGATAAATTAGATTCTTTTATGTTGTTGTTGTTTTCATTAGAATATTTTTCTCTTTTCTCTAGGAGTATGGTCTCTAGGGCCCTTGGCATACTCTCATTTTCCAGTTCAAGGAACATCAACTCATAGCTTCATTAAAAAAGAAAAAAATTGATACAGGCACTGAAATTGGCCACAGTAGGGAAATTACACAGCCTAAAGACCATCTTTAGATGTAGGAGTTTTTCTATGAGAGATATGTATCTACTGGTGATTTATAAACAAATAAGGCAAAAGGGTGCCAATCTAGAAATTCTGCTCTGTCACCAATAATTGTTCATGGCTATTCGGTCCACTGCATTGCCAATCTTGTGTAGGTAGAAACTTCCCACGATGTCAAAGACCTGTCAGTGGCACTAAGTTAAAATCAAGACTCATCCAAGTAGCAGCTGACTCCCTTTTTACTACTTATGTACGGTTCATTTCCTTCCCTGGGCCAAAGTGCCAAAGTCAATTTTCCCAGCTCATCTCCATCAGATCACAAGCTCTCCTTTGTCTCCTTTCTGGCTCCACTGAGCTCAGGCAGAGAAATCGATTCTCAAATTACTCCAACGATAAAATCTTTTTTCTGCTGGTAATTCCAGTGAAGTCTCAAATTTGTTGTCAATGTTTTTGCACGTGTTGTTTTCAATAACCTATTCCCATATTTCTTTCTTGAAGAGACCATTCGTTTCTCTGTGCTTTTCTTCTTCTCCAAACCCCCCTCCACCTTTGAAATATTTAATACATATTTCAAACAAGGGAATTTAATAAAAGAAATTTGATTCTTCAGTGAAGGCATAATATAGAAGCTGATAAAAGAAAAACTTTAGACAAAACACATTTAACAGAGTTTATTTAAGCAAAGAACAATTAATGAGTCCGGCCACCCTCAGAACCAGGAGAGGTTCAGAGAGCTCTTCTCTGCAACAAAGGCAGTGAGTATTTAGAGAAAAGAAAAGGCTGAAGAAAGCAGAAACAAGGAAAAACAACAACAAGAACAACAAAAACAGTTTGGTCATTTCAAAGTAACTTTTCTTGTAAAGGTTATAGCAGAGGGAACTAGGGAACTTCCTTGTCATATTGGCTAAAACTGGCTGGTTTGGGAATTTGGCTACTCCCTCCCTCTGTCTATCCCTCTCTCTCTCCTGATTTCTTGGAAGGCCAGACAAATAATTTCATTTCAGCTTAGTGACATGGAACTCTTTAGCATGAGTGACTCCATTTGGTTTGTCCTACTGGGACCTAGTACAGAAGCACAGTCCAAATCTATGGCCTCCTAAAAATGTTTTTTAAGAAAACCAAACAGGAATCAGTGAGGCACTCAGAGATTAGCAACATAATAAACCACTACCACTCAAGGGTGAACATAGGATTGTCAGATCCCGAAAGCCAGTAAAAATGGAGCCACAGCGGCTTGTCCAGCAGGATATGGAGCCAT
Organism: Macaca fascicularis; assembly: GCF_037993035.2. Taxonomy (NCBI): domain Eukaryota; kingdom Metazoa; phylum Chordata; class Mammalia; order Primates; family Cercopithecidae; genus Macaca; species Macaca fascicularis. The sequence continues at coordinate 86,440,604 of NC_088380.1, read as the reverse complement.
AGAGGAGACAGAACCACTCTGGCTCCTCTCTCCCACCCTCCAATCTCCCATCAGCCTCTTCCCAACTGAACTCAGCTGGAAGCCTGAAAAATGCAGTCCACAAGGTCAGTTTATCCAGCATTCACAAAGAGGGGCAAGCAATGCATGTGAGAGCAAGAGGCTGGGGACTGACTGGCCCAGTCCTCACAGTTCTACCTACCTAGACATAAAGGACAGGCCTCAAAGCTCTCCTCACAACATGTTCACTCCAAACATTGAACTAAAGTCAAAAATTGAACTTAGAACTAGACCAGGCCCCTTCTGATCTAACATTCCGTTGATTCTTCATTTCTAAGACATGAACAAGTAGCCCTTGTTCATGTCACCTATGCAAGGACACCTTTCATCTGGCATATTTACTGTCCTGTGCTGATCATATATTCCTTCAAAAAATATTTTTTTAGAATCTCCTAACCACAGTAATAGGTACTGTGGAAAACAGAGGAGATGACAAGGGAGATTAGAGAGTCCAAATAAATGACAAATGTAGGGTAATGGTTCGCAAGGTATCAAAAAGCAGGCGATGAGGAAAGCCAAATGAGCAGAATATGCCATCAGAGGGCAAGCCTGGAAAGGAAGTTTTGGAAGAAGTAAGATTTTTGCGGGTTGTGGAGAATGCGTGGGACAGGGATTGGCAGGGAATAGCAGTTCAAAAAGAAGTGTGGGCACCACGATTTGGAGGCAGAAATACACGCATAATTCAATATCAGGACCATAGTATCATAAAGGGGAACAGGTTTATGTCTCAGATTCGGGGAATACTTGTTGAGATTCTTCTCTCTCTCTTTGGCCAAATGATTTTGACATATAATCATGATGCCCTTTCAGTTGAGGTATTATTTGGTAGCATTTTGTTTATTAAAGCAAGCATCCCATAAGACTTCTCAGTAAAAGAGGGACAGGTAGTATAAGACTGCAGTGGTTCTGGCTGTCTTTAATTGAGAAGAATTTAGTAATTTTTTAGACTTCCTGTTCTATTATTCAAACGTCACTGATTGACATGACATTTTAGAAAATTTTGTCCACAAATTCATCTGTTTTTACTTTATCTTCTTTCCCCCTTCTTTAAAAGTCAACATGCTTCCAGATATTAACATCTCCACAATACTTAAGTTGTGCTAGGCTCTTGGCCAGTGGCAAGTACCTGGCTATAAATAATGATGGTTTAAGTTCAATGTGACTAGAAGAATATGGCTATATTTACATCCTAGAGAAAATAGTCCTACATGGTGGTGAATGTTTTGTGTCATTTTTTTGTTACACATTTACTTTATTCCTGATATCCAATACATAGTCATTTAAGAATATTTACCAAGCAGATTAAATCAAAGTGATATTGCCAAATTCAGTAGACACTATCCCATATGTATTTTATGTGGCAATTCTACAGCATTTGCACCTGTTGACCTTTCTCCTCTAAAGATGCTTCCCTCTTGGCTTCCAACACCATAGCCTAAGGGTTTCTCCTGTACTCTCTAGCCATTTGTTCTCAGCATTCTTCAAGGGCTCTTCTCTCTCTACTTATATCTCAAATGGTGCTTCCCAGGGATCTGGTCTTAGGGCTCTCCTCGTCTTATGCTACACACCTCTCAAGGGACCCCACTCCCCACCCATGACTTCGGCAACCCCTGCACACACTTATGACTCCTAAATTCATAGCTCAAGCCCCGACTCTTCTCCTGAGATCCTTTCCCAACTAGGCAACTGATTTTGGAGTATCTCAAGCTGAATAGTAATTGAACGTCACAGGTAAGATCTGTAGATTATACATCCTAAATATTTCTTCAACTCATCCATCCTCTTTATTCTCACCGTCATCATATTAATTATTTTTTGCCTGCCTTTCCTGTTTCTTGTTTCTTGTTTCCCTCTCTCCAACCTTAATCTCTGTTAGTCTGACTGCTCCTAATCTTTGTGAAATTCAATGGTTATTTTATTCCTCTGAAATATTATGCTTTAAAACTTATGTAGCCACCCCAAACTCCCCACTTCAACATTGCTGGAGTCTAGAGTAAGAGTAGAAATGGAGGTGCACATACTATGTACCTAAATATTTGAAATCTATAAATCCAGCTAACAAGCCATTAAATATGTTCTTTCTTTATCTTGAATAAACTTTCATAACGTGAAATGCTTGGTTCAAATTTAGCCTTCTCAGGCTCTTTGTTCTTTGCCAGCACTTGGCTGCACACAATGAGCCATCCCTAACCCAGAGTCCTCTTCCTTTATCCTCTCACCCCTGGCTTCATCCAGCATGTCAGATGACTCATGTCCATATGTAGATATCCCGGTCTTCAATTTTACCCTCTACCCACATTCCACACAAACAGCTCTCCCTTCCCCACCCTTCAGGCCTAGCAGGTGCACACAAGTGTCCCCAGGAGGACAAGCCCAGGAAAGAGGCTGTGCAGAGTTGGAATTTCAGGATCCCAGGTATTCTGACCATGACCCAAAGGAAGGGTAACATGCTGTGGATGAATATATCCTCTGAGGCTTGCAAACTTCTCACCTCGTGTAGAACGGACCTGACGAGACTCTGAAACATGATTTATACCATATGTGAATAGTCTATTTCCTTATCTATCCCTTCCATTACACTGTGAGCACTGTGAGCTACTTAAAGGGATTGTGTCTTTCTTCTTTTTAATACTAGATCTTTTCTTTTTTTTTTTTTTTTTTTTTTTTTTTTTGAGACAGAGTCTCACTCTGTCACCCAGGCTGGAGTGCAGTGGCGCGATCTCGGCTCACTGCAAGCTCCGCCGCCTCCCGGGTTCATGCCATTCTCCTGCCTCAGCCTCCTGAGAAGCTGAAACTACAGGCGCCCGCCACTACGCCCGGCTAATTTTTTTTTTTTTTTTTTTCAGTAGAGACAGGGTTTCATTGTGTTAGCCAGGATGGTCTCGATCTCCTGACCTCGTGATCCACCCGCCTCGGCCTCCCAAAGTGCTGGGATTACAGGCATGAGCCACCGCACCCAGCCAATACTAGATCTTTTCTTTGGTAGTCTTCAAACTAGATTACACATATCTCTGGGGTTACACAAAGATTGTCCAAGGTAAATGCAAGCACCTATATAATAATTTCACGGGAATCAATTTTCAGTTGTTCAACTTTCATCTGCAGCATTTGCCCCTGCTTTTTCCTAAATCTTTTTCCTAAAATTGATCTGCCTGATAATTCACCAGTATTTTTCTTTTTCTTGTGTCCTTCCACAGATGCCTTTCTCTTTTTTTTTTAATTTTTTTATTTTTTATTTTTTTACCATATAGAAACATACCCTTCTCCCATCCCAAACCTTACTATTATGCATCATCCCAAGGAAAAGGTTGGTATATTACTCCAGGAAGTCAAGCAATGTTTGTCAATTTCCATAGTGTAAATATGCAATTTAAAGCTGCCACCATGCTATGGAATAATTTGTTTCCCCCTAAAATTCACCTGCTGAAGCCCTAACAGCCAGTGGTATTTGGAGATGGGGCCTTTGGGAAGCAATTAAGTTTAAATGAAGTCATAAAGGTAGGGCCATCATGATGGGATTAGTGCCCTTCTAAGAAAAAACACCATTGAGGTTGCTTCCACTCTCTGCCATATGAGGACATAGCAAGAAGGCAGCTGTCTGCAAGTCAGGGAGAGAGCCCTCACCAGGAACCAAATCAATTCCTAGTCTGGGACTTCCTAGCCTCTGGAACTATGATAAATAAATGTCTGTTGTTTAAGCCACAGATCTGTGGTGTTTACTGTAGCCCAAGAAGACTGAGACACAATGCTGGCTGATTTCAAGCTACCAAAGTCATGTCACTTAACTCAGAGTTGAGAAGTCAGAACATAATTAACTCTTACAAATTCACACACAACTGGCTATATTAAAACAAACATAAATAGGAACATTTTTAATAGTCATCTCAAGTACTCCATAACTCAATGCAGGGGCAGAGATTCTTTGGAACCCCAGCTGTATCACTTGTGAGCACGCACTGCATCTTAATCGACTTACTTGAGCTTTCTGGATTTCCTCAACAGTATATTCTGCTTAATAGTATATGTATTGCAGTACTATTTTGTAGAACATAAAAGGTTAAGAAGTGAAAAATGCTTAGGACAATACCTGGCATAGGGAATCAGTAAATGTCAGTAGCCTTTCTCTTGTGTTTTCTCCCCTTTAAATGGCTGCCTATGAAGCTGGACTCAGCTAATTATGGAAGAAAAAGTCTACTGCTTCTTCCTCTTCTTCCCTGTCCTTCCCTTTCCTTCAGATCCCTGTCCCAGTGTCCCACCCTAAGCATTAGGATCTCAGGCTCTTTCTGCAGGTAAGACTACCTGAAATAATGTATCCATGGTATTGCCTAAAGGGCTCAGGCTTTGCATGTTTCTATCTCTCTCCTCCAAGACAAAAGTCTGAAATCCTCTTACCATTTTTTCAGCATAGCCATTTGGTTAAAAGATATTGTGTAAAATGAGATCATTCACTGTTGTTTCTTAAGGTGGATAGTGAAACTAGATATGCACATGCCATAATTTTTTGACTGGTCTTGGTAGTCTTGCTGCATGAGAGGAAAGTACAAGACTAGACATTGGACTTCCCTTAAGTAAAGAAATAAGCTGGTCATGGCAAAATGTTACAATATAACATTGTTGTATTGGTTTACTATTGAGCCACACAGGTTGGCGAAATTAAAGAGCTATGTGTAAAAAGAGCTGATAACAGACTTTGAAATGGATTATACATTCCCTAAATCATAAGGGTTTAAATAATAAGGTATTTTGGTACCCTGAAGCTGTAATTGTTTATCTAGAAGGTGAAAGTTAGCCCTGTCAAATTAGAGAAAAACATTCCCTCCAGAACGCTGTTTGTAAAAAGACAAACACCAGCATCACTGCTTACCAGCCATAAAACTTAGCAAGCTATTTAATATCTCTAAAGCCTTAATTTTTCTATTATAAATAATAATATATAAAAGAAAGATAATAGTACTTATTTAAAAAAAAAAAAAGCTAATGTTTAGCAGGTGTCAGGCACTATTCTAAGGACTTCATATGCATTCAATAACTTATCCTCCTGAGAATTCAGTGAGATAGGTGACTATTACTCACCCGTTTTGTAGATGGAGAAATAGATACTCAGAACTTAAGCAACTTTATCAAGATCACATGAGTGTTAAGCAACAGAGCCAACATTTTAACACAACCCTTGAATCTCCAGAAACAAATTTATTATTAAGCCATATTGCTTCTCCTAAGCCTATTAAGGTATTCTAAAGGAAAAAATGAGAAAAACCATAGGAAATTTTTAGCAACATGCCCATAGCCCTATTCTCCGGGGTCTCCACTCTGTACTCCCAGGGACTTCATTCATGCTGTGTTCTCAGGAGTGCAACACAGGCAAAAAGGACATCCAGAATGGTGCTGTGCAAAGCAGCTACCCATACTGAGTAATGATGATTTAATCAGATTACATATGTCTGTCATTGTGTTTGCTAAAATGTCATCCCTCCACAACAAGGCATGTTGCACATATAAATCACCCAGAATAACTTTTTCTTCTTCTTCTTCTTTTTTTTTTTTTTTTTTTTTTTTTTTTTTGAGACAGATTCTTGCTCTGTCACTCAGGCTGGAGTGCAGTGGCACGATCTTGGCTCACTGCAACCTCCATCTCCCGGGTTCAAGCAATTATCATGTCTCAGCCTCCCGAGTAGCTGGGACTACAGGCGCCTGCCACCACGCCCTGCTAATTTTTGTAATTTCAGTAGAGACAAGGTTTCACCATATTGATCAGGCTGGTCTCAAACTCCTGACCTCAGGTGATCCACCTGTCTCAGCCTCCCAAAGTGCTGGGATTACAGGTTTGAGCCACTGTGCCCAGCCCAGAACTTTTAAGAACATATGCAACTGGAGTAGGAAAGGTGGACTCCAGAAGGGACATCAAAGTGCCAGACACTGTGTCATCCTGAGGTGGTCAAATAGTATCCTGCCTCAGGTCATCATAGTGAGCTCAAAGGAGCTCTGGAGGATATTTTACATTATAATCGTGATCCTCTCCATCTACAAAATGCCGCATGAGCTACTAATTGGAGGAAGTTAACAGTTTCAACATTAGATCATGCTACATTCTTTCGGATGACATTAAATCTTCGTGAAGCTGGGTGTTCCACAAACACTGTGATAAAAAAGCAAGTGGCACTGGAAAATCAATGCAGAACAGGAAGTGAGAGCAGCAATGTCCAATCTGATTTTGTCTGAGAAATTTGTCAGTGCCCAATAGGCACATACCTCACATTGATAAGAAATTATGGTTAAGAATGAAACGTATATTTTTAATTTCAATGCACATATATTATCTTTTAAAGAAGCCACTAAGTTGTTGGGACATAAACATGTATTAAGTTACATGGACCTAACCACTTAATAAATGGAACTCTTGGGTATTTCTTTTGGCTTGAGACCCTGAGGGCTTCATGAACTGAGAACTTCTGGGAACATCTGCTGCATCCCTTTATGTGCATAGTCTCTTGTAATCCTTGCAGCAACCTAACAGATCAGGTACTGCTCATGTCTGTAATTTACAAATAAGGGAACTGAGGACTTGGACAGTAACAGGGCTAGGCAAAAATCACAAAATGCCTCAGTTATTCAAACACAGCCTTCTGACTCTGAAGCCACCTCTCTTTAATGGTTATACCATAGGCCAAATAACAGATACTTTTGTCCAGGCAGAGTTTCGGACAAAGAAGGTTACTCCCTCACAGAGCTGAATCTGACCCCAACGTATATCAGCATATGTTTTCCTACCATCTTGTCAAAGGACATATTAGCTCAGGCTCTCAAAGCCATTTGTTGAAATAACTACTTTGCAGAAATCACAGGCTCTAAAGCTCCCAAAAACTGTGTGTGCTCTAGATGAAAGTCACCTTGTATCCAAGCGAACAAAGAAAATCAAAGACTTTCTGAATTGGCAGCTTTAGTTCATCAACTCTATCAACTTGCTTAACAAACATTACCAAGTACACAGGCTCCTGTCTGAAGGAGTCTCTATGGAAATCCCAGATAAAATAGCAGAATTTGGTAAACTGTTCCAAAAGCAACATGACCTATCCATTTTTGACATGTCTGTAAAATCTGAAATACAGTGAAGCTATTACAAGCTAACACAGAATAGGAGCTAAAGCTATAAACAATCTCTAGAAAGCTAACAGCTGAAGCAGTGGCCAGCAACCTGTGGGGCATATGATTTTGAACTGGGCTTCTGCCAGTCTTAGGGAGCTGTAGATAGATAGACCTAGTCCAAGGTCCTTTAGTGGTCTTTAGATAAAACGAGTCCTTGTTTCTCTGTCTGAGCCCCTGCAGTTATAGGTTCCTCCAGAGGAAGCAAACATAGTTATAACTCTGAAGAACAGACCATCGACAAATTAACATCACTCTATTTATTTCTACCTCTATCATCCTTGTTTGACATCAGCTTCTATCTCAACCCAACATGCCACAGTCCTTTTTGGAAAATCTTCCAAGAAAATATACTTCTTGGAAAAAATTATGGTTTTTCTTCTTGGAAAATATATATATTTGTTTCTATAGATAGACAGCTAGATAGATAGATAATGTATAGATATATCTATATATAGAGAGAGAGAGAGAGAAATATATATGTGTGTGTGTGTGTGTGGTGTGTGTGTGTGTGTGTAAATATGGCAAATCATTCTCCAGATGAATTACAAAGCTTTCAGATAGATAGATAGATAGATAGATAGATAGATAGATAGATAGATAGATAGATATTGATATTAAGGTGTTGGCACTTGGAACTGTGGAGGCTTGGTGAGTCCAAAATCTGATGGGCAGCCCAAAACACTAGAGACTTAGGAAACAGTTGCAATTTGAGTCCAAAGGCAGTCTTCCAGGGAATTCCTTCTTTCTTTGGAAGTGGCAAAGGAGGTCAACCTTTTATTTATTCAGACCTTCAGCTAATAGAATGAGGCCCATTCACATCATGGACAGCAATCTGCTTTACTCAAAGCCCACAAATTGAAATGCAAATCTCATCCAAAAGTACTTTTGAATCATCCAGAATAGTATTTGACAAGATATCTGGGCACTGAGGCCCAGATAAGTTGACACATAAAATCAACCATCACAGCTACTACAGACTAGAAGAGACAAGAGCAAATTAGTAACTGTTAGATTCTGGGAACTTCAGGGAAGAGCCTATGAAGAAGTTCTGAGAGCCAGATCCATGCATAGTCCCTGCCTAAGACTATACTCCCTGGCTAATACACACTAGTTGTAGGTGAGAACGTGAGGAAGATTTTTAATGATGTCAGGAGGCAGGCTGCTGACTTTAAATAAATTCATTAGAGAAATGTACAGCAGAAAGCATCAGCACATCACACACCTCTAATGCTCCACTTCCAAGTCCTCCTGATCCACTCCACCTCTTATTCCAGCTGCTGCTATGGCAACTAGGGCAGCACAGTCTCTGGCCAGATTCAACAAGGACAACTGGACAGAGCCTCTGCTTGGGCCTGCATGGCATACCTCTTCCTCCTATCTGGAATTTCTCTGGCATCCCAGGGCGGGCTACTCAAAAAAACGTACTTGGAACTCACATGTGTACACATAAGGAATGAGAGAAAAATTAATGCCCTTGGAGCCAGCCTTAGCCCGTGGAGAATGCGCTGCCAGACACATTTAATAAGTGTCCCTAGAAGGAATAGTCACCTGTAACAGTGGCCAAAATTTTCTCCTGCATTATTTCACTTCCTTCCCTGCACTCCTGCTCCCTAGGATTGTGTTCTCAAGTAAACCACCTGCCCTGCCATTCTTAATTTCTGACTCTGTTCTTATATCCAAATCAGAGGGTGAAAAAAATCTTTCCTTTCCATTTGCAAGGGAGGATTTAAGTTAAGCATTACAGTCTATTGCTTATCAAATAATATGTTGAACATTATCTTATCTAATGGCACAAAAGTATATTTGAACAAAGAGTACATGGGAAGCTGGTGGGACTCAAATATAAATAAGTTTTAAAAATCCATTAATCATACTACTGTACTCCAGCCCGGGTGGCAGAGTGAGACTCTCAAAAAAAAAAAAAAAAAAAAAAAAAAAAAAAAATCCATTGTTTCTGAACTACATTGAACTACATTGGCCTCTTCTCACTCTTTATCTGGCCAAATTGCTCCCTTGATTTAAGGATTTCCAGGAACTCAGAGATGCTCCTAATGATTAACTGATTGCTGCAAGACATATTAGAAAGCATAATCTTTATTTCCACAAATCCCCACCAAAGGCTATAATTATAACTATTTATTAAAGATCCAGAAAAGTAGATTTCAAAATACATTTTAGAGATTAGGAAAATAGATAACAAATAGCCTAAAACATAAAAACTATTGATAGAGTCAGAGATGGCCAAGTAATATTCACTCATTCATTTATTCACTCCTTCATTCAATATTGCACCAGGTACAATGCAAGCAGAGAGGGGAAGACCTGGGACCCTCCCAGGAACCTCAGAAATAGCTAAAAGGTTCCCAAGTTTAGCATGATTTTTGTGGAGGGGTCAACCACAAAACACTATTCTCTGACCACAGGGACATGGTAGGTGACCCAGCCGGACCATTCTCCTGGCCAAGGAATTGGTTCGGAGGCAGGCATGTGACAAGCTGACCAATCAGAGAATCTGCTTGGTGTTTTCCAGTTTGAAGGGGTCTTGACTTTTGTGTCACAGAGTTAAAAGACCTTCTTACTTGCCATGTGAAGAAAATTTGCTGGCAAAAGGAGAAAATGAACATGAACAAGACAAACAGGAATAAGAAAGAAACAGAAGGAGTTTTTTTAAAATGTTTAAATACCTGCACCTTCTAAGCCTGAAGCCTGCTCCTCCAATTCTTTCCAGTTGCAAGTTCAAAGATCCATGTTATACTTATGATAACATTGGTTTTCTCTTAATTCCAATTAAAAGGAAACTTGCAGTATCCTGTGGAAAAAAATGAACTGCCGTGAGGAACATTTTTTCTCTTCTCCTATGAGGGGAGGTATTTTCCAAATACTCCTGGCCGCCCTGTCTTTGTTCACTTCATCTCAGAGGACATAGACTAACTTATCTTATCTGTAAATCTGAGAAGAAAAAACAGAGCATGCTCAGTTTAGCTACTTTATTTTGTTCTCTTGAGAGCAAGCTTCCTGCATGGGAGGAATTTCCCAGCCTCTCTGCTGCAAGTTTCACCCGAGTAGGCCTTCCTCAGTGAAGGCCAGCCTGGTCTAGGCCTGCCATGACTCCAATGTTTAATCTCATTAATTCTGGGATTCAGTAATAGTAAGATTACTATCCTACCAAGAGAAGCATATCTTCCAATCTACCCTTTGAAATAATAATAATAACAATGATAGCTAATACATACTGCTTACAACACGCCAGGCATTTTTTTCTCCTCTTGGAACTTTAAGGGCTTTACATATAAATGTATTTAATCCTTACAGTGATCAGTTGTAGATGTACTCTTGTGACCCTCATTTTACATTAAAGAAAATGAGACACAGAGAGTGGAAGTAATTTTCCCTAAGATGACGCAGCCAGGAAGCTGCATGCCTAGGATTCAAATGTAGTCCGTGTGGTCCTAGCATCCAGGCTCTAACCACTATTCCATGTATCACATGCGCTAAAGGAGCTACACTTGCTGTACTAGTTAGCCTTCCATTTGCCTTCCTCTTTTATCTTTAATCTCAGTTTGTTCAAAGGATATTCTTTACAGGGCCCTCTTAAAATTCCCAACACCCATCTAATCAAAGGTTCAGGATAATTTCTCCATTGAAGGTATACCTGAAGAAAAGGTTATACTACCTAATACTATAATTCCTAGGAAATACCAATCAGCTTCCATTTAATCCATATCACATTTATAGTATGGTAGACCTATACTAGCCAGGAAAATCCAACTTCGTAGGCCACAAATTCTTTTTCTTGATCAACAAATAAAAGGCAACTCTGCAGTTTTCCTTAGTGGGCTTTAAAAGTTTCACTGCTGATTTTTATGGTGCCTGTCATAAAGTTTTGAAGACTTTAACATATACAGTGTGATGTTACGCATGTACCAGTTAGTTGAGCTTCAATCTGAAGCAGTCAGTTGCCCTAATGGAGCCTGGGCAACTTAGGGACCGTCAGTTAGGAATATAGACAAAGGCTACCACGAGCCTGTCCAGTTTCCCTCAGGGCAAAATGGACATTTTCTTTAGTCCTCAAATGAATAAGTTGTAAAGAAGTTTTAAGTCCCTGAAAGTACAAATATGAAGTGGTTAGGGCAGATTTCCTTCCCTCAGGCTGGTAAGACACAGAACTCACTACATAGGCTGGTCTTCCCTCAGAGACTTGTCTGAATGCCTGTTGAAGAGGATTGCCTTACCATGTGATCTTTTCCTAAGGCCAGAACCTGAAACATCACAGAGTGCCAACTGAAGGTACAGCTGACAAATTCTCTAATTCAAAGCTGTGTTCAAATGGAATTCCTGCAGATCTGTGACTCTCCCCACCCCGCGAGTGACACCTTTACATTTCATTTAATAACAAACACCAGGAGAGGAGGTATGTGACAATCCTCAAAGTGTAGTTAGTTGGGTCCTTGATCATTACCTTATCTGCAAGACTGTGAGGCAAAAGCAGAGTCACAATATTCCTAGGAAATTTCTTTGAACTAATAGTGTGTGGCAGGGAGAATAATAATCCCCCCGATGTGTCCACACCCTAATCCCCAGAACCTGTGACTATGTGAGGTTGCATGGCACAGGGGGACCGAAGGCTGCAGATGGAATTAAGGTTGTTAATCCAGTGACCTTGAGGTAGGGAGATTATTCTGAACTATCCAAGTGGACCCATTGTAATCCCAAGGGTTCTTATAAGTGGAAGAGGGAGAAGAAAGAGGGAGAACCAGAGATATGGCAGTGTGAGGACTCACCCTGTTGTTGCTGGCTTTGAAGATAGAGGAACAGGGCCACGAACCAAGGGGCAAAGGCAGTGTCTAGAAGCTGAAAAAGGCACAGAAAGAGATTTCCCCTAGGGTCTTTAGAAGGAACAGAGCCCTGCCATGATTTTAGTCATGTGAGACCAGTTTTAGATTTCTGACCTCAAGGACTATAAGGTAATAAGTTTATGTTGTTCTAAGCCCCTACATTTGCGATAATTTGTTACTGCAGGAATATAATACTCATATACAGGGTAAAAAGAAATGAGGAAACGTTAAATGCCGGTTCTTCTCCATTCACCCCCAACAGCCATGCTCTACATTTTCTGCACTGTTATGTACAGGGAGTGGAGGGGGCTGACCATAAGGACGGCACACCCAGGCTCCCTTGCCTTCTGGCTTCTGGAATATCTGACAGTGAGTAGAGAAAGGTGCCAGGATATTTCTTCCCTGAGTCTCGTTCGACTTTGATGCTGTGATCCTTGCAGGGACTATACCGCCAATTAAGACTGTAGTTCCTGCTGGGCAGCCTTTGTCCACAATGCAGCCAGCAGGCTTTAGCCACACTACCTCCCTTTCATGCCCCTCAGGCTTGGAGTTGGTGCTGTCTTCATGTGGAGCTAGACTCAAGTAGCCAAATATTTTATGTTAGTTTCCCTAAGTCTGTTTATCTCTGCGGCGGGGGGGGGGGGGGGGGGGGGGGCGGGGGGAAGCTCTATGTGAAATTCCCTATGAAATTCTCCTCAGTTAAATCCCCTTTTTACGACATTGTCAGAACCCTGATGTATAGGTGTATGGTAATATATTTCCTCTAGGCTATTGACTTATTTCCTTAGAGGCTTCTGTTAATATTATTCTTGACTTTCTAACAAGACTGTAGGTGACTCAAAGCCCAGACCATCTATTTCTTTGTGATTCCCTATAGCCTCAGCACAGGAGTAAAATGCCCTTGAATTTAATAAATGTTGAATTAATTCATAATATGGTTAAAAGTCAAGTAAAATATTCGAATGGTAAACTGGAAAAACGTTAGAAACAGGGTTGTTTTCTATCCAAGATGGCAGGACATTCCGAGGCAGTGCCAAACACAGTCAGCCCCTCATACTCATGGGTTCTGCATCTGTGGACACAGCCAACCATAGGAGGAAAATATTTAGAAAAAGAATTGTGTCTGTACTGAACAGGCATAGACTTTTTTTCTTGTCATTATTCCCTAAATGATACAGTATAACAACTATTTACATAACATTGATATTGTATTAGGTATTGTAAGTAATCCAGAAATGATTTAATGTATATGGGAGGATGTGCATCGGTTATATGCAAACACAACACCATTTTATATCAGGGACTTAAGCATTTGTGGATTTGGGTATCCAAGGAATGTCTGGGAAGCAATCATCCATGGATACTGATGTACAACCGTATATATAAATGGCCTAAGTATGTGCAGAATCAAGTACTACAAAACGAATGTGTCATAGAAATAATGTGAGAAGCAGAAAGTATGAGCCACAACCATTTCTTCTTTAACAATGTTTATGGCAGGAAGGAGTATTAATAAGACTACAGATAACTCTATGATGAAAGGGTCATTCACTTGCATGGCCCCTTTCAGGGCCCTGAGAGAAATCTAGAAATTTGTTCATACAGTCACACATATTCCATTCACAAAAGTAAGATATATTAATGGCAATCAGTAAAGACCATCGTCTTAATTTGGTGTAGTCCAGTGTAGAGTGTCAGAGCCCAAGCAGGGAAAAGAGTGCGTCCCAGGGGAGAAGAGGCCCAGTAAGGGTGTCACAGCACAAGTAGGGTAGAAGGACATCCATGTGGGGGTAGGACCCGGCACAGAGAACCAGAGGCTGGGAGAGATGAAGAGGTGTCCACACAGGAGGATTGCCAACTGTGAGGGGTTGGATCCCCAGCAGGGTGAGAAGAGTGACCCAGAGGGTGGGAGCAGCAGCAGCAGTGGAGATAGGTTACACACAGATAAATCAATTACTTCCTGGATTAATCAGAACCAGTAGGAGAAACACACACATACACACACATATATGTATATATGTGTATATGGTAGAAGAGATGCACCAGAGAGAGATATTTGTTCTAAGAAACCAGCTGATGTGATTGTAGTAACCTCAAAGGGCTTTCCTGCCAGCTGTACAGACAAAATCAGTTCACTCAGAACACAATATTGTATTAAAGAAAGAGTTTAATTAACACAAGGCTTGCCACATGGGAAAATTGGAGTTATCACTCAAATCAGGCTCCCTGAAGGCTCAGAGGTTCAGGTTTTTCAAGGATAGTTTGGTGGGCAGGGGGACTAGGAAACAGGTGCTACTGATTGGTTGGGGATGTAATCATAGAGGTGTGGAAAATGGTCCTCGTGCACTGAGTCTGCCTCTGAGTAGGGGGCCACCATCATGTGTCCTGGTGGGGTTAGTCAATTACCAGAATGTAAAAGATTGAAAAACATCTCAAAAGACCAATCTCAGGTTCTACAATAGTGATATCATCTATATGAACAATCAGAGAAGTCACAAATCTCATAACCTCTGGAACAATGGCTGTTCATTGTTTAAGTGTGCCTAGATCTTAGCAGAATTCAGGTGTCTCTCATAATCCTAACCTTGTGTACTTTCATTAGTTTTACAAAGGCAGTTTAGTTTTGGGAAGGGCTCTTATCATCCTTGCTTTAAACTATAAACTCAATTCCTCCCATGGTTAGCCGGGCCTACTCCCAGGAATAAGTGAGGACAGCCAGCCTGTGAGGCTAGAAGCAAGATAGAGCCAGCCATGTCAGATTTCTCTCACTGTCATAATCTTTGCAAAGGCAGTTTCATGATGATGGAGGCTAAGTCCCACTATCTACCAATTGCAAGCTGGAGACCCAGAGAAGACAGTTGATGTAATTCAGTCTGAGTCTGAAGACCTGGGGACCAGAGGAGCTGATGTTGTAAACCCGAGGCCATGAGCTGGAGAACATGAGATAAGATGTTCCCAGTGAGGCAGGAAATTAAGTGGTGAATTACTCCTTCCTCTGCCTTTTGTTCTATTCAGGTCCTCAAGGATTGAGTGACGCTCAGCCATATTGAAAAGGGCAATCTACTTTATTGAGTCCACTGATTCAAATGTTAAATTCATTTGGAAACAATCCGATAGACACAAGGCAAGCAAAATTTAATCAAGGTACCCTGTGGTGCTGTCAAACTGACACATAAAATAAATCATCACACTTAGCAAATAAGTAATTATATTAAAGAAAATATAAACCAGTTTTGTTACTGTCAGAGACCCATACAAAAATGTTCGGGGGGCATCTTTGCTTACCATAGCTAAGATAGATTATGTATTGCTTAAACAGCCACACTTCTATAAACGGTCATTCCCATCAAGAAGTAAAGTCTATTTCTCCTCTCCTTGATCCTGGGCAGGACTCTATGACCACTTCGACAAAGAAAATGCTCTGGAAATGCTGGAAGTGCTGCTATGACTTCTGAGGAGAGGTCACATAAAAGAGGTCACAAAGTCACATAAAGAGGTTGTTTGAATTGCCTGGCCAACAACTCCAGCCAAAATCTCAGCTAACTGAAAGCATCAACCAGCAGACATATGAATGTGTGAGCCTTCAGAAGACTTCAGGTCCGAGACTTGGGGACATTTCAGCCAGTGCTGAATGGAGCAGAGATAAGCCATCCCCACTAAGCCCTGCCCCAGTTGCGTATCATGAGCAACATAAATGATATTTTAAATCACTGTTATGTAGCCATACATAGTAACTGTAACAATACTAAAATCTAGAAACAATCCAAATAGTCATCAGCAAGAAAACAGATAAATGGTGGTATATCTATGTAATGAAATAACAGACAACAATAAAAAGAAATGAATTACTGATACATGCAATAACATAGATAAACCTCAGAAGTATTCTGCTGAGTAAGAGTCCAGACACATAAAAAAATGTATACTCTGTGACTCCATTTACAAGATGGTCTAAAACTGGCAAAAATAATCTATGGTGAAACAAAATACTGGTTGACTTTTCAGGGGGAATACCTTGGGGTTGACTGGGAAGAGAATGTAAAAGATCTTTGTAGAGTATCGGAAACATTTTATATCTTGACAGAGATAGAGGTTATACCAGTTCATGCCGTTCTCAACACTCATATAACTATACACATAATATTTGTGCATTTCACTATATGTAAATTGTATTTTAACTTTAAAAATTTTTGTGACATCACCAATGACAATATGTAAGGCAGAAAGAAACTAGAAATTTTTCTAAACTGTAAATGGTAAATTAAAAAAAAAATTCAATTAACCATGCTAGAATCTGAGACATCTTTCTGTTCTCTCTATACAAAATTGTTATATGAAGATGCAGTTCAGTGTATGCAGTCAAAAATGTAGATTAAAAAGTTCTTATAGAGGTGTGTCAGGCAGTTAATTAATATACATATGTTATTTTCTGGAGTTTGTGACATTCGTGGTATTAGCTTTTAAAGTTTGTATGCTTGGCTATTTCTCACTGTAAATAAATATTCATTTTTAGATCTAATTTTGAATTAGTAATTATAAATTATTTTTCTTAATGAGGATCACCCAAATGGCATAAGCTTTAGGTCCACAAAATCAGAATCCATTCCTGTTTCTGTTTAATACACATCTTCTCAACGTCATCCTAGTCTTGACCATATAATTGATTGAGGGGTCTATTTTCCACCTCAAAGAAGGCTGCTTTTATAAATTATCAGACTCAGAACAGAAAGTAGCAGCCAATTGCAGAAGATCAAACCTCAAATAAAAACCAGGTCTATTTTCTCATTCACTCGTTCTCCAAGTAGCATACTTAATCCACCATTCCCTTTTCCTTGCCCTTTATTGCTCTTCTTTCTTTTCTCTCTCTTTTTTTCTTCTCTACATTCTCTTTCATTTTCTTGATTTATCTTATCTGCCCCCTTCTTTCTTCATTGCTCCCTCCCTTTTTCATCATCTTGATCTCTACCTCCACTATGTAGTCACATTTTAGACACTAGAAAGTGTCTTATAGAATTGAAATGGTTTAGAGCTTGCATCACATATGCAAAATCACACTTTGCCAAAGTAAAAGGTGCAGAAGAAGGTGGAAGGAAGGAAGGAAAGAGTTGAATTTTAACTCCTAATAATAACTGAAACTTGAAAGGCCAAAAGGAAGATGGAAGAAAGAAAGAAAGAGAGAGAGAGAGAGAGAGAGAGGGAGGGAGGGAGGGAAAGAAAGCAAGAAAAGAAAAAGAAAGAGGAGGGAAGGAAGGGAGGGGGAAGGGAAGGTAGAAGGGAAAACAGAGAGAAAGAAGGGAAGTAAAGAAAACAAAGAGAAACAGAGAAAAGAAAAGAAAGAAAGAGAAAGAAAGGAAGGTTCATTCTTGTGAGTCTGGCTAAAAAAATGAGGAAAGAAGGAAGGAAGGAAGGAAGGAAGGAAGGAAGGAAGGAAGGAAGGAAGGAAGGAAGGAAGGAAGGAAGGAAAACTGAGGGAGGGAGAGAGAGAGAGAAGGAGGAAGGAGGGAAGGGAAGGGGGAGGGAGGGGAGGGGAGGGGAGGGGAAGGGAGGCGGTGGGGAGGGGAGGCAGGGGGAGGGGAGGCAGGGGAAGGGGAGGGAAGAAGGAAGGGAAGAAGGAAGCTGTTGAATGTTACCTCTTAAGAATAACTGAAACTTAACCTGAAGTCATTTGAAGGGTCAGTAATGAATCTGACCACATAATCGATCTGAAATTCTGACCTCCTGCACTATTTCTGTTTATTGCATGAGATTCCCTCTCAAAAGAAAAATTAAGCCTTTCCTGGAAAGTACTATATTCTTGCATTAATCTGGGGACAGTCCCCAGCTGTCTGATTAACCTTAGGACACAGCAATAATTAATACTAAATCCCTTCTCTTGTTTCTGTTAAAAAAAAAAAAAAAAAAAAAGCTTAACACCCTCAGTAGTAAAACTTCACATGCTACAGAAATAAAAATAAAGAGGGATTATGCTTTCTTCATTGCCTGCAGAATGCCACGGGAGGTTTTATTTAAGAGCAATGAATGTGAACGTGAGAATTATCAAAGAAATCTTTACTGCTTTAAAATTTATCTTCTTTTAAGTATTTTCTAGCTGCTCTGAAACCTTTAAATTTTTTTTTGCACAAAATGCAATTTTTTGGTTAGTTGAATTTAACTATACAAATGGACTCAATGCAATAATAGAAAAGAGCACTCACAGTTTGCTGTGTATTTTATTAAACTAATTATAGAATTTATGGAAAGAAGAAATCAAGTTAACTACCATAGGAAAGAAAAAGGAAAATAAACTCTTTTGTACTTGATCCAACCTCTGCACGGTTTCACAGGTGCCCCATGAATGTGATGTCATTTTGATTGGAGTAGCCTCTCTCCCACAAAGACAAATGAAAGAACTCATTTTAAAATAACCCCTGCACCTCACACAGGTGGCCACATCTAAAATAAACCTCCAGACTGCACCTCAGAAACAGTTTTCTAAAGAAATGTTCTTTTAGGGCTGTCCAAAGGGCAAAAAAAGTGATTCAGAATGTGCCGACGGCTCTTTTGAAGAAAACTAAAGCATATGGTTTGCTGCTCTGATTATAGTGAAAAGCACGTTCCTCGACTAGTGGTTTTATAACTATGGATGATCGGGAATAAACCTTTTCTGGACTCCTTTAAAACTGATTTTCGGTGGGTTCTGAATTCAAACACTGGCTCCTGTCCAGAAGCTGGGCAAGGGATTATGACTTTTGGGGCGCATGCCCTCAGCCTCCTGATTGTTTGTCGTTGGTTTCATTCGATAGTACACATTCTGTAATGTCCTTGTTGGCTCCCGTCTATGTAGCCCCTGGGGATCTCATGTTCTATTAACCATCTCCAAAACTCTCTGTGGCTCAGGCTACTGTAGCAGCCCCTCCAACCTTGCCACTCATTGTAATATTCGGGTCCAAAGAAATATATATGAGCACCATGCCTCTATTGTTTTGAAGTCCTACCACACCAGATATATTTTGGCTGGATGTTTAACTCATTTTGGAGCTCTACTAATTTCATAACTAAGTATTGGGCTTTCTCTGCCTTTCTACTGTAGGAGATGAATTGTTGCTTTATATGTTACCAAGGAGACCCTCTGGCTTTCACACTTAGCTTTTGTCAATTAAATGTTCTCATCTTTTTGTTGTTTTCTCTAGAGCATCAGTTGAGCTTAGCAATGGTCATCCAATTCCATTGTCCTTATAGTTACTAGTTTCCCGTAATTTTCAAGTGCTAGAAACATCATGCAAACTAGTGCATTTCTTTCCATCGATAGATCATTCCAACTCTCCACCACAGAAAGTTCTAACAATTAAACCATTTGCTATTTTATGCCTGGAGCTATCTGTGCTCCACCTACCTTCAGTTTTAAAGTTTACAGGACCAGCTGAGAGTGAATGATACAGTTCCAAAATCTCATTCCCAAGTTTGTTTTCTTTGACCATTCAGGTACCATTTGTTGCAGACTGGGTTTCCAAGGAAACCAAGGCTGAGACAGAGATTAGCATACAGGATGTTTATTAAGAAAGGCGGCGCAGTGGCTCAGGCCTGTAATCCCAGCACTTTGGGAGGCTGAGGCGGGTGGATCACAAGGTCAGGAGATCGAGACCATCCTGGCTAACATGGTGAAACCCCATCTCTACTAAAAATACAAAAAATTAGCCGGGTGTGGTGGTGGGCGCCTGTAATTCCAGCTACCCAGGAGGCTGAGGCAGGAGAATGGCGTGAAGCCGGGAGATGGAGCTGGCAAGTGAGCAGTGATAGCGCCACTGCACTCCAGCCGGGCTGACAGAGTGAGACTCCGTCTCAAAAAAAAAAAAAAGAAAAGAAAGTCAAGGCCGGGCGTGGTAGCTCATACCTGTAATCCCAGCACTTTGGGAGGCCGAGGTGGGCAGATCACAAGGTCAGGAGTTCAAGACCAGCCTGGCCAGTATGGTGAAATCCCATCTCTACTAAAAATACAAAAATTAGCTTGGCGTGGTGGCCCGCACCTGTAGTCCCAGCTACTCAGGAGACTGCGGCAGGAGAATCGCTTGAACCTGAGAGGCGGAGGTTGCAGTGAGCCAAGATTGCGCCACTGCACTCCAGTCTGGGTGACAGAGCGAGATGCCGTCTCAAGAAAAACAGAAAAGAAAGAGAGAAGAAAGAGAAGGGGGGCGGCGGAGGGGAGAAAGAAATGCAATGAAGCAGGATTGACCAGAGAGAGAGAAGTCAAGACGTGATGCATTCTCAATGGAATGCCTTAACTGAACATGTGGGGAGTTCTAAAGATTGATTGACCATTCAGAGTGCCCCATGTTGGTCTATCAGTCATTTGTTTCGAGCTGCCTGGAAAGTGGGTGTGAAGTTGGTTGAGGAGGCCCCAGTCTTCTTAAGAAACTGACAGCTGAGGGCTCTCTGCTGGTGACACTCACAGCAATTGAAATGATAAGTCCTTTAATCCTGAAGAGGGATATGGGTAGCATATCACAATCCTCCTATTAGTGATTTAAAACTTTTATCACTATATAATGACCTCATAACTTATATAGTGCTTTTTATCTTGAAGTCGATTTTATCTTCTACAATATAACTATACCAACTTTCTCTTGGTTTGCATTTTATTATTTATATTATTATTATATTATTTATATTATTTCATTTATCATTTTCTGTCATTTTACTTAAAACTTTTCTGGTCTTTATGTTTTAGATATGATCTTACAAGCAGCATATGGTTGGATTTTTTAAAATCCAGTCTTGATAATCTATACTTTTTAATAGAGAGCTCACCTTATAACTATTATTATTGATATATTCAGATTTATTACTACCTATTTAGGGATTTTTTTTTTGTCCCAACATTTCTGCATTCATTTTTCTTCTCTTTCTTGGTTTCTTGCCTTACTTTCTTACTTTTTTGTATAAATTACATTTTTTTTCTATTGTTCAAAACACATATACCCTCTTACATTCATTTAGTTGATGGCTTTACAAATTTTAATATACATACACAATCCAATATAAATGGTATAAGTTATTTACTTTTCTGTCCTGTTAAATAATACAAGGAATTTAGTATGCTTTACACCTAATCTTTCCTCCTGGTTTTCATGATTTATTTTATTCAGCATTTTAGCTTGTTTTTCATTAACTCTACAAATTAAATCATAAAACTATTGTTTTATAAATCAATGTAGTTCATTTGTCTTTCATATTTTTAATATATTTTTAAGATCTCTCTTAGATTTTATGCAGCTTCACTAAACTTTTTCTAGATAAACATGTTATTTTATATTTCTTAAATCTGTAAATTCGTATCTTTCATTAATTTTTGAAAAATCATCAGGTGTAATTCTTTGCAGATTTTCTCTTAATCATCTTTTCTATTTTTTTCTGGTGTGCCAATTAAGTATATAGTAGACCATCTCTCTCTGTCTTCCATGTCACTTAGTATCTCTTTCATATTTCCACCTCTTTCTATCCCTGTTGTGAATGCTAGCTTTTTTTTTCAGATTTATCTTCCAAACTAATTCCCTAATTGGTTGTGTCTAATATGTCTATTGAGTGTCTAGTTTCAATTATGATTTTTTTCAAATCTGTATGCTAATTTTTGATAATTTCTTATTTTCTGCTAACATTTTGAATTCTATACTTTATTTATTTAAACAAGTAAATGTATACAACTGAATCTGAGTTAGCCAGTATCTATAGTATTTTTATGTCTGATTCTACAATTTGTTGTTTCTAGCTTTTGGTAGTTTATTTCTTCAGATGTTTTGTAATTTTTAAAATTGTGAATTTAATTATTTGGACCTTCATCTGTGTGAATTCTTTAAAACTTTTTGTTTTTCAGAGTTTAGTTGTATTTGCATCTGCCAAGCTTGGGAAGGGAAAAGAAATATATTTCCAATCGAACACTACTTTAAATTTTCAGCTTCAAGTTTTTTTGAGCTACTTGAGAATAGCATAAATTCTTTCTCCAAGCATACATAATGGGGGTCTTGTGGTTGGAAATTCTCAAAAGTAGACATTCTCCCCATTTATTCGGAAGCAAGTCTAAGAAGGCACGTTTCCTTGCTATGGCTTTCTGTGTAGTGGGATTTGTTTTAAACTCAACCTCTGAAGGGATTGTCATTCAGTAGTCTCAGTTTTGTGCATGGGTCTTAGATTTATTATCCCACCTTAGATCAGCCCTAGGCTGGAATAGGTGTTCCCAAAAACTCAAACTTCATCCCACCCAAGACTTCCATTTGTCCAAGATGATTTACTGACCTCTCTGAATTCATGCTTCCTTGTCCATTTCATATCTGAGGATTTTATTTTCTTGCCATTTAAGTTACATAATTATAAAGCTTCTCAAAAAAAATTTTTATCCAGAATTTTTCCTTTTGTTTTTACTGGAACCAGGTTTCTGGTGTTTAGTCTGCTATACTGTCAGAAACTAAAGTCCTACTTTACCCTTAAACCCATTCCAATCTGACATCTAGCCTTATCTCTTAATTAAAATGTTCTTGTTTTGGACATTTTTTGTATGTTGAAACTATCACCTCACTTAGCTCTGCTATCATGCTCCACCCCTTCCCCCCCCGCTTCCCCTTTTTAAATTCCCTCCCTCGGTAACAGTTTATTCTCAGTCTCTTTTGGTGTCATCTTTTCCTCTTTCTTATCTCTAAATGGGTCCTCAGAGTTCTATCTTAGGCCACCTTTCTATTTCCTTTTCTTCCTCCTCTTAGGTGACTCCATTAATTCTCATGACATCAAATAGCAGTCACATGCTCACCACTTTAATTTATTTCTATAGCCCAGACCTCTACTCTGGGTTCCAGACTCATCCATCCACTTAACAACATGACATCTCACTGATTGTCTAGAGGTTTCTCAAACTTAAACTGGAACTCTTGGTTTTCTCCCTAGACATGGGTCTTCTTGACTTATTCCCTTTGACAGTAAAAAGGAGTTCTATCCACTCAGTTGCCAAACCAAAATCCTAGGAGTCATCTCTCACTCCTAAATCCAAATCATCAAGACCTGACTTTCCTGCCATAAAAATCTTATTGCATATGTAAAACTCTTATACTCTCCACTTATCTTCCTTATCACTACTACTACTCTAGTTCCCTAGTTCAAACCATAATCATCTGTAGTTTGGACTTCTACAAACTCTTGTCTCTCTCTCCATCAAGGTTTCTGAGCTTTCTATTTCTTCTGCCTAGAACACTTACTCCTGTGCTCTTGACATAATTACTCCATTTCACTCTAGATCTCAGCTTAAATTTTACTTCCTCGGAGAGGACATCTTTGATTACTCACGCTATCCTTGCATTCTATTTTCTTCCTACTCTATTTACAATTTTATTTATTTTTTGATTTATTGGTTTATTTGTAATTGTTCACTCCTAGCCTCCTCAAATGTAAGCTCTCTCAGGGCAGGAAGTTTTATATTCCCAGTATCTGTCTTGTATTTCTCTGTCTTGTTCACTTGGTATTCCCAGTATCTAGTATATTATCAGGTACAAAAGAAGCATTCCATAATACAAGTTATTTGTCTACAAAAATGCCTTTAAAAATGCATCTGTGGTACGATGATAGAATAATACCATTTCAGTCAAGTTTGTCACCTGTAGGGGTCAGGAAATATTTCTAGGTCTCTAAATTCACACTATGATGATAGCTTCCACTCTTTGGGATTATGCAGATCTAGAAGATACATAAACACCCCTACGTAATTAAACTAGAAAACCTAGAAGAAATGGATAATTTCCTGGACACTTACACTCTCTCAAGACTAAACCAGGAAGAAGTTGAATCCCTGAATAGACCAATAGCAGGCTCTGAAATTGAGGCAGTAATTAATAGCCTACCAACCAAAAATAGTCCAGGACCAGACAGATTCACAGCCGAATTCTACCAGAGGTACAAGGAGGAGTTGGTACCATTCCTTTTGAAACTGTTCCAATCAATAGAAAAAGAGGGAATCCTCCCTAACTCATTTTACGAGGCCAACATCATCCTGATACCAAAGCCTGACAGAGATACAACAAAAAAAAGAGAATTTTAGACCAATATCCCTGATGAACATCGATGCAAAAATCCTCAATAAAATACTGGCAAACTGAATCCAGCAGCACATCAAAAAGCTTATCCACCATGATCAAGTGGGCTTTATCCCTGGGATGCAAGGCTGGTTCAACATGTGCAAATCAATAAATGTAATCCAGCATATAAACAGAACCAAAGACAAAAGCCACATGATTATCTCAATAGATGCAGAAAAGGCCTTTGACAAAATTCAACAGCCCTTCATGCTAAAAACTCTCAATAAATTCGGTATTGATGGAATGTATCTCAAAATAATAACCACTATTTATGACAAACCCACAGCCAATATCATACTGAATGGGCAAAACCTGGAAGCATTTCCTTTGAAAACTGACACAAGACAGGGATGCCCTCTCTCACCACTCCTATTCAACATAGTATTGGAAGTTCTGGCCAGGGCAATCAGGCAAGAGAAAGAAATAAAGAGTATTCAGTTAGGAAAAGAAGAAGTCAAATTGTCCCTGTTTGCAGATGACATGATTGTATATTTAGAAAACACCATCGTCTCAACTCCTTAAGCTGATAAGCAACTTCAGCAAAGTCTCAGGATACAAAATCAATGTGCAAAAATCACAAGCATTCTTATACACCAGTAACAGACAAACAGAGAGCCAAATCATGAATGAACTCCCATTCACAATAGCTTCAAAGAGAATAAAATACCTACAAATCCAACTTACAAGGGATGTAAAGGACCTCTTCAAAGAGAACTACAAACCACTGCTCAGTGAAATAAAAGAGGACACATACAAATGGAAGAACATACCATGCTCATGGATAGGAAGAATAAATATTGTGAAAATGGCCATACTGCCCAAGGTAATTTATAGATTCAATACCATCCCCATTAAACTACCAATGACTTTCTTCACAGAACTGGAAAAAACTGCTTTAAAGTTCATTTGGAACCAAAAAAGACCCTGCATTGCCAAGACAATCCTAAGTCAAAAGAACAAAGCTGGAGGCATCACGCTACCTGACTTCAAACTATACTACAAGGCTACAGTAATCAAAACACCATGGTACTGGTACCAAAACAGAGATATAGACCAATGGAACAGAACAGAGCCCTCAGAAATAATACCACACATCTACAGCCATCTGATCTTTGACAAACCTGAGAGAAACAAGAAATGGGGAAAGGATTCCCTATTTAATAAATGGTGCTGGGAAAATTGGCTAGCCATAAGTAGAAAGCTGAAACTGGATCCTTTCCTTACTCCTTATACGAAAATTAATTCAAGATGGATTAGAGACTGAAATGTTAGACCTAATACCATAAAAACCCTAGAAGAAAACCTAGGTAATACCATTCAGGACATAGGCATGGGCAAGGACTTCATGTCTAAAATACCAAAAGCAATGGCAACAAAAACCAAAATTGACAAATGGGATCTAATTAAACTAAAGAGCTTCTGCACAGCAAAAGAAACTACCATCAGAGTGAACAGGCAACCTACAGAATGGGAGAAAATTTTTGCAATCTACTCATCTGACAGAGGGCTAATATCCAGAACCTATAAAGAACTCAATTAAATTTACAAGAAAAAAACAAACAACCCCATCAAAAAGTGGGCAAAGGATGTGAACAGACACTTCTCAAAAGAAGACATTCATACAGCCAACAGACACATGAAAAACTTCTCATCATCACTCGCTATCAGAGAAATGCAAATCAAAACCACAATGAGATACCATCTCACACCAGTTGGAATGGCAATCATTAAAAAATCAGGAAACAACAGGTGCTGGCATGGATGTGGAGAAATAGGAACACTTTTACACTGTTGGTGGGACTGTAAACTAGTTTGGCCATTGTGGAAAACAGTGTGGCGATTCCTCAAGGATCTAGAACTAGAAATACCATTTGACCCAGCCATCCCATTACAAGGGATATACCCAAAGGATTATAAGTCATGCTGCTATAAAGACACGTGCACACATATGTTTACTGCGGCACTATTCACAATAGCAAAGACTTGGAATCAACCCAAATGTCCATCAGTGACAGACTGGATTAAGAAAATGTGGCACATATATACCATGGAATACTATGCAGCCATAAAAAAGGATGAGTTTGTGTCCTTTGTAGGGACATGGATGCAGCTGGAAACCATCATTCTCAGCAAACTATTGCAAGAACAGAAAACCAAATACCGCATATTCTCACTCATAGGTGGGAATTGAACAATAAGATCACTTGGACACAGGAAGGGGAACATCACACACCGGGTCCTGTTGTGCGGAGGGGTTCGGGGGAGGGATAGCATTAAGAGATATACCTAATGTAAATGACGAGTTAATGGGTGCAGCACACCAACATGGCACATGTATACATATGTAACAAACCTGCACATTGTGTACATGTACCCTAGAACTTAAAGTATAATAAAAAAAAAAAGATACAGGTAAGTCTATTTCAGATACCTCTCTTAAATACAAACTAGGCTCTTACATTAGTACTGTATCTTCTCTAAGAATGCTGAGTGTTTGGTTAAAATCAATGTCATATAATAACAAAATGGCAA
The DNA here is from genome assembly GCF_037993035.2 of Macaca fascicularis. Taxonomy (NCBI): domain Eukaryota; kingdom Metazoa; phylum Chordata; class Mammalia; order Primates; family Cercopithecidae; genus Macaca; species Macaca fascicularis. The sequence goes on along the minus strand of NC_088380.1, from coordinate 86,413,948 downwards.
GCTGTACCAGGTCAATGGGAGCAGGTCATTGAGTATATTCAGCACCTAGCACTAAAAATCATGGGTTAGAAAATGAATGAACAAATAAATGATCTCTTGGGATATCTGACACATTTCACACACATACAGCCTTCACTTCAAATGTAAATTTTGCAAGTTTGTGCTGTATGGATTGAATGGCTGAGAGGGCTCTGAGATTCCAATAATGTATTCATCTACTGCTCTTGTTAATTCTCTAAATGATAAACTCCTGACACCTAGTGCTGTAGATGGAATTGTGTCCCCTAGAAATTTATCTTTTGAAGCCCTAACTGTCCATGTGATGGTATTTGGAGATAAGGCCTTTGGGAGGCAATTCGAGTTAAATGAGTGCTTGAGGGTAGCATTCCTATGATGAGGAGAGAGCGCTCTCTCCCTACCACATGAGAACACAAGAAGGTGGCCATCTGCAAGCCAGGATGCAGGCCCTTACCAGGTAACAAGTCAGTTGGCACCTTGATCTTTGACTCTCCAGGCTCAAGAACTGTGAGAAATATGTTGTTGTCACTCCATATATAGTATTTTTAAAGGCACCTCAGCAGACTAATATACCTAGATTATCATATAGGCTGGTAACATCATAGTTCTTCTTTTTAAATCTTCTATTAAAGGGAGAAGACATTGCAAGGGTGCTGACATCCCGCTCAGCAGCGAGGAAGTAACAGCTGTGGGAATTCTCAAAATCAGAGCAATGCTGATCATGCTGCATGTGCAAAACAAATATACTGACTAGTCAAATCTCATGACTAGAATGAAATTTTTCATGTGGAATGAAAAACTTTCAGTCCATATCAATTCTATAAAGTGACACGCTGAAATACCCAATGAGTCTATATTCTGAAATCTACTGAGTCAAAAAAGCAAATCCTGAAATAGCAAACAACTATAATTAGGTATAGATTCACTCCATAATAGGACCCTATAAACAACGAAAAGAGATTGTGTAATTTGGAAGAAAACGTCATTCAATTATATATAAGGGAAGCAAATTGTGTTTGGATTTAGAAAGCCAGTTATTTGCAAGGACGTGAGACTAACAATTTATTAGGATAATTACTGCATAATTTATATGGCTTGAAGGTTAAGGATTTTTAAATAAAGTTAGTTAGCATAAGACATTTCAATTGCTTAACTTAGTTATAATCCCTTCTCTGCCCTCCCATTTATCTGCCGTGTGAACCTGGGCAATTAACTTTTCTATGTTACGCTGTCGCATCTTAAAATGAAATAGTAGCAATTTACCTCATATTTTACTTATTGACCTATGTGATGCCATGTACAAGGCTTCTAAGCACACTACAAATATTAATTTCTTTAATCTTTATAACAATACCCTGAGTTGGGAAACATTTTTATCTCCTCTTTAGAGATGAAGAAATTGGGATTTCAACTTGAAAAAGGATTCAAGTGCATTACATTTAATGTGCACTTTACTTCTATTAATATTACATACTCACCATAATGTAGAATCAGTGGGAGCCCTGAGCTTGTTTTCGTGTAACTAAACATTCCCATCTGGGGGTGATGGGAGACAGTGACAGATCATCAGGCATTAGATTTTCATAAGGAGCATGCAACTTAGATCCCTCACACGCACAGTTCATAATAGGTTCGTACTCCCATAAGAACCTAATGCTGCTGATGATCTGACAGGAGGCAGGGCTCAGCTTCACTTACCTGCTGCTCACCTCCTGCTGTGTGGCCTGGTTCCTAGCAGTCCACAGACTGGTACTGGTCTGTGGCTCAGGGGTTGGGGACTCCTGCCCTATGATATAGATTCAAAGTTGAAAGTTGAAATCAAATTAAATTAAAGGCAATAAAGTGGTATTTCTTGCACCTCTGGATGTATGGACTAGGATGCATATCTGTTACAAAGATGCTGTGAAAGTTCAAAAGAAGGATTAGTACCTTCTATCTGAAAAAGAGGGATGCTGATATTTCAGGTAGGTCTTGAAGGCTGGGGGGTGACCTATGTGACCTATGGCAGAGACAAAGGAGGATGTTCCAAACAGAAGAACAAGCAGAAGCAAAGGTAGAGGGAAAGAAAATATGCAAACTCCTTGGTAAATGAGGAATATTCTAGATTATCCAGAGAAGGGGGATATAAAAATATAGGACCACTGGGGAAATGTGAACATTGAATGTCTGATTATATTAATGTATTGATGTTTGGGGAGTTTACAGAATGTATTGTATTTACACATAACAATTTTAGATAATATCTAGAAGTTTCATACAGAAATGTTTACAACACAGTGGTGGAAAGTTTGGGGTCTGGAAGAAACCAGTGGAAGTGTATATGAAACAAGATAGACCATGCTCTGACCGTAGCTGAAGCAAGATGATGGATTGTAAGGGTAACATAATGAAATCAGGACATGGCAGCTGCTTCTCACTCTTCTATCCTTGAAAACATAATCTGCCCCAAAGAGTCCCAACCTGTTGGTTTTTAATGCCAAGTTGTAGGCTTTTTGACCCTTGGAACTGTAAGCACCTATTTCTGAAATTAACTCAGTAGTCTCCCAGGAAGTACACAGCAGACAGTCCCAAGGAGTAAACATTTATCTCTCAAGAAGATGAAAAGAGTTTAGTTATTCTTTCTCCTACTTTACTGTATAAATTTGTGTGAAATTCTGTACAGACTTTGAAGTCATTTTTGTGCTGTCTTATGTACATAAATCTGCTAGTGCTTGCCCAATAATAAATTGTGCTCTTACTTTATTCTGTATTGGTACAGAGGGGTCAGGGCCAGGATTGCCTTATTTCTCCAAAAGAATATATGAGAGTTTATAATATTCTCTCTATATTTATACATATTTGAAATTCTCTATAGTAAAACATTTTTAAATGATATTTGATCATTTCAGATACTCCAGCAAGATAAGAATCAAGAAATTGCCATCAAATTTGGCAACTAGGAGGGCAATGGTGACCTTGGAGGAAAGAGGAGAATGGAGAATGAAAGCTTTACTGAAAAGGAGTCAATGGGAGGACAGAAAGAGAAAGCAATGAATACAGATTGCTCCTTTTCAAGACATTTGGCAGAGAGAGAGAGGGAGAAGGTGAAATAGATGGAAGGATTCTTTTAGAGTAGGACAAATCTACTTGTGAGCATTAGCAGAGAAAAATGAGCCTGAAAGAGGGAGATTAAAGCTGTGGTCTAGGGGAAGAATAATTGATGGGCAACATCCCAGAAGAGCTGGGAGAAGATGAGATGCAGGACTTTTCTCCAGCCTATTTTCCAAAAGTAATCAAAGCAACCTTTGGTTTTGGTTTTGTCCGGTTTAGAAATATTATCACAAATATAATCCATATACAATGAATAAAATTTAGAAAATATAGATAAGTAACAATTTTTAAGCATGGGTAATCTCATTTTGCTATAGAAATACCTAATATAGATAACGGGTTGATGGGTGCAGCAAACCACTATGGCACATGTATACCCCAGGCCGTCTGCTATCTGTTTGCTTATGTATACGTTAACATGTACACAAACACACACACTAATGCAATCATATTATGCAGACAACTCTGCAGTCTAATTTTTTTCTTTTAATGAATTGTGAAAGCCTTCCTATATCAATAAGCACAATAATCTTTTAAAAACAAACCGTAGATGTTATCACCTTCCCTGCTTAATAAAATATTTCACTGGCCAAATACTATATTTAGAAATAAAAAATCCAATCTGCATAATTCGATCTACAGCCCTGAGTGATCCGGCCTCAGCTTCACCTGACATCACTTTATGCCTTGATCATTTTGTTCCAAACACTCTTTCTTGCAGTTCCTCAAACTCACAAACTTTCTTGATTCTCTGTTCCTCTGCCCAGATTGCCCTCTTTGAGACTCTGCATGGCTGAGTCCTTCTGATCCTTTGGGTCTCTCTTCTCTGTAGAGTCAAATAGAAGTCAGGTTCCCTGTATGGTGACCATGGATCCTGACTAGACTGGCATAGTCCTGGTTTTCACCTCCTGTTCCAATATAATACTTAATGATGCCTCCTTTCACTCTCAAGAGTGCTCCGGTTTGGATAATGAATTATAGAGTTACTCCACTCATAGCCCCGGGATCTTTCCCTTCACAGCAGTCATTTCAATTTGTAATTATGAAATTGTCTCTTCATTTACCTATTTGCTGTGTGCCATTTATTAGCACATAATCCCAGTAACAGTGGGAAAAAAAAATTTTGGTCTCCACTACACAGATCTAGTCCTTTGGCTTTGACCCTTGCTAAACATTGGTAAACGTAGGTAGAGCATCAAATGGGACAGCCTTGATAAAATCGACTGAGGGGAGTTGGGGAGGAGGTGCAGGGGACAGAAGCTGGACTGAAGTAACCTGAGGAAAGTGAAAATGTATAAGAATTCCACAGACAGGAGGAGGAGCAATTGATTTTTATAGTCACTATTAAAATTTACTTATCTGTTGCTGGAGAGAATGTGGAGAAATAGGAATGCTTTTACACTGTTGGTGGGAGTGTAAATTAGTTCAACCATTGTGGAAGACAGTGTGGCAATTCCTCAAGGATCTAGAACTAGAAATACCATTTGACCCAGCCATCCCATTACTGGGTATATACCCAAAGGATTATAAATCATTCTACTATAAAGACACATGCACACGTATGTTTACTGCAGCACTGTTCACAATAGCAAAGACTTGGAACCAACCCAAATGCCCAGCAATGATAGACTGGATAAAGAAAATGCACATATACACCGTGAAATACTATGCAGCCATAAAAAAGAATGAGTTTATGTCCTTTGCAGGGACATGGATGAAGCTGGAAACCATCATTCTCAGCAAACTAACACCAAACACCGCATGTTCTCACTCACAAGTGGGAATTGAACAATGAGAACACATGGACACAGGAAGGGGAGTATCACACACTGGGGCCTGTCAGGAGGTGCGGGGCTAGGGGAGAGATAGCATTAGGAGAAATACCTAATATAGATAATGGGTTGATGGGTGCAGCAAAGCACTATGGCACGTGTATACCTATGTAACAAACCTGCACGTTCTACACATGTATTCCACAACTTAAAGTATAATTTTTTAAAAAATCAAAAAATTTACATATGTGTATTTTTTAAATTTTGTTCATTGAATATGGACAATGAATTTTGTTCATTGACTTGTAACTATATGATGCTTATAGTCTCAATTGATAGTCACAAAATTGGGTAATAAAAATATCATTTACCCAATTTAATAAAAGAAACATGGTCAGGCCTGGTGGTTTACCAGCCTGAGCAACATGGTAAAACCCCATCTCTACTAAAACTACAAAATCAGCTGTATGTAGTGGTGCATGCCTGTTGTCCCAGCTACTTGGGAGGCTGAGGTGGGAGGATTGCCCTAGGGGGCAGAGGTTGCAGTGAGGCAAGATTGTACCACTGCATTCCAGCCTGGGTGACAGAGCTACAACTCTGCCTTGAAAAGAAACATGAAAGATTATAGGTAGTAATCAGATTCTACCCAAATGTGGAAACTATCCAAAGTTTGCTGTTTCATGCAAAGGAATACTAAGATAATACAAATCTCAACCAACTGTTTAGCCAGCTAACAGCAAGGCAGACCAGGCAGGGTGCCATTCTCCCGAGTGGAGACCCTCCCCTACATGGCTGAGGCAGCTGGAATCCTGAGTCCTGAGTGAGACACACTCCTCACTTACACAAGAGCCCACCTCCAGTCAGCTCAGAGCTCATCTAAGATATGAGCCCAGAGAGCTCCAACCAGTCAGCAACACCCACAGGCCTTGCTTTCCCAACATTGGAGAGAAATGGTGGTCTTCTGGCTTTGAAAGACCTGCTGGCCATTTCCACTTCTCAAATCTCCTCCCCAGGGACTGGGCTCTGAGTGCTGAGTCAGGCACCCTACCTGCAGCAGAACTTCCCCACTCAGAACTCAATCTTTGGTCTCTGGTCTTTATTAATTTTCTTTTGCAATAATATTATTTAAAAGAAAGTGAAATGTAGTTATTATCTTACATTTTATTCCTATCTCAGTCTCCTTTGAATCTAGGGTTTTGGTTTTCTTCAGTGATCTCAGCATTTTGGGAGGCCAAGGTTGACCTCAGGAGTTTGAGACCAGCTTGAGCAATATGGCAAAACCTCACCTCTACAAAAAATACAAACATTAACCAGGCATGGTAGCACAACGCCTGTGGTCCCAGCTAATCAGGAGACTGAGGCAGGAGGGTCACTTGAGCACAGGAGGTCAAGGCTGCAGTGAGTCATAATTGCACCTGCTGCACTCCAGCCTGGGCAACAGAACAATACCCTATCTCAAAAAGAAAATAAAAGAAAGGAAGAAATAAAATCATTCATAATTCTGAACATTAAAAATGTTTTATTTCAGAAAATGGCTCAATTAATTAACATAATAAATGTGGTGTGAAATCTACTAACAGGTTTTTGAAAGATTAAGTTCTTTTATTAGCATCCGTGTTTTAATTTAATGTAGTTTTTTTATTTATTTGTTTGGTTGGTTTTTGGTTTAGTTTTTATTATCTGCAATTAACTACAGAAGCTCCATAGGAGGTTTACTATTTAAAACCAACATGAGTCCAGCAAGATTTTCCTTGCTTTTGTCTGTAACAATAGGGAATATAAGAGTAGTCACCACAACTTATTTTGCCTTGCTTTTCTTCTGGGCAAAAATTCTGCAAATTCACATACATCAAAATGAACTACAAACCAAGGAAGTGTTCATTTCCTCTTAAAAATCTAACTTCTGTTTTTTAATTCAAATGGAAAGTACTGGTACATCTGAACTAACAAAATGTCCTAAATACTCTATAGATCTAAAAATACTGAAAAGGGTCCAAATTGGGTGGAGCCCACTGCAGCTCAAGGAGGCCTGCCTTCCTCTGTAGACTCCACCTCTGGGAACAGGGCATAGCTAAACAAAAAGCAGCAGAAACCTCTGCAGATGTAAAAGTCCCAGTCTGACAGCTTTGAAGAGAGCAGTGGTTCTCCCAGCATGGAGGTTGAGATCTGAGAACGGACAGACTGCCTGCTCAAGTAGGTTCCTGACCCCTGAGTAGCCTAACTGGGAGACATCCCCCACTAGGTGCTGACCAACACCTCACACCTCACATGGCAGGGTACACCCCTTAGATGAAGCTTCCAGAGCAAGAATCAGACAGCAACACTTGCCGTTCAGCAATATTCTATCTTCTGCAGCCTCTGCTGCTGATAGTCAGGCAAACAGGGTCTGGAGTGGACCTCAAACAAACTCCAACAGACCTGCAGTTGAGGGTCCTGAGTGTTAGAAGGAAAACTAACAAACAGAAAGGACACCCACACCAAAACCCCATCAGTACGTCACCATCATCAAAGACCAAAGGCAGATAAAACCAGAAACACAGGGGAAAAGCAGTGCAGAAAAGCCGGAAATCCAAAAAATCAGAGTGCATCTCCCTCTCCAAAGGAACACAGCTCATCACCAGCAACGGAACGAAGCTGGATGGAGAATAACTTTGATGAGTTGAGAGAAGAGGCTTCAGTCGATCGAACTTCTCAGAGCTAAAGGAGGAACTATGTACCCAGCACAAAGAAACTAAAAACCTTGAAAAAAGAATGAATGAATGGATAACTAGAATAATCAATGCAGAGAAGACCTTAAAAGAACTGATAGAGATGAAAACCATGACATGAGAACTACATGACAAATGCACAAGCTTCGGTAACTGACTCAATCAACTGGAAGAAAGAGTATCAGTGATTGAAGATCAAATGAATGAAATGAAGTGAGAAGAGAAGTGTAGAGAAAAAAGAGTAAAAAGAAATGAACAAAGCCTCCAAGAAATATGGGATTATGCCCAGCACTTTGGGAGGCCAAGACGGGCGGATCACGAGGTCAGGAGATCAAGACCATCCTGGCTAACATGGTGAAACCCCATCTCTACTAAAAAAAAAAAATACAAAAAACTAGCCAGGCGAGGTGGCGGGCACCTGTAGTCCCAGCTACTCTGGAGGCTGAGGCAGAAGAATGGCATAAACCCGGGAGGTGGAGCTTGCAGTGAGCTAAGATCAGACCACTGCACTCCAGCCCGAGTGACAGAGCAAGACTCTGTCTCAAAAAAAAAAAAAAAAAAGAAAAGAAAAAGAAATATGGGATTATGTGAAAGGACCAAATCTACATCTGATTGGTGTGTCTGAAAGTCACGGGGAAAATGGAATCAAGTTGGAAAACACTCTGCAGGATATTATCCAGGAGAACTTCCCCAACCTAGTAATGCAGGCCAACATTCAAATTCAGGAAATACAGAGAATGCCACAAAGATGCTCCTCAAGAAGAGCAACTCCAAGACACATAATTGTCAGATTCACCAATGTTGAAATGAAGGAAAAAATGTTAAGGGCAGCCAGAGAGAAAGGTTGGGTTACCCACAAAGGGAAGCCCATCAGACTAACAGCAGATCTCCAGGCAGAAACCCTACAAGCCAGGAGAGAGTGAGGGTCAATATTCATCATTCTTAAAGAAAAGAATTTTCAACCCAGAATTTCATATCCAGCCAAACTAAGTTTTATAAGTGAAGGAGAAATCAAATCCTTTACAGACAAGAAAATGCTGAGAGATTTTGTCACCACCAGGCCTGCCCTACAAGAGATCCTGAAGGAAGCACTAAACATGGAAAGGAACAACCAGTACCAGCCACTGCAAAAACATGCCAAAATGTAAAGTCCATCGATGCTAGGAAGAAACTGCATCAACTAATGAGCAAAATAACCAGCTAACATCATAATGACAGGATCAAGTTCACCCATAACAATATTAACCTTAAATGTAAATGGACTAAATGCTCCAATTAAAAGACACAGACTGGCAAATTGGATAAAGAGTCAAGACCCATCAGTTTGCTGTATTCAGGAGACGCATCTCACATGCAGAGACACACATAGGCTCAAAATAAAGGGATGGAGGAAGATCTACCAAGCAAATGGAAAACAAAAAAAAGCAGGGCTTGCAGTCCTAGTCTCTGATAAAACAGACTTTAAACCATCAAAGATCAAAAGAGACAAAGAAGGCCATTACATAATGGTAAAGGGATCAAATCATCAGGAAAAACTAACTATCCTAAATATATATGCACCCAATACAGAAGCACGCAGATTCATAAAGCAAGTTCTTAGAGACTTACAAAGAGACTTAGACTCCCATACAGTAATAATGGGAGACTTTAACACCCCACTGTCAACATTAGGCAGATCAACGAGACAGAAAGTTAACAAGGATATCCAGGAATTGAACTCAACTCTGCACCAAGCGGACCTAATAGACATCTACAGAACTTTCCACCCCAAATCAACAGAATATACATTCTTCTTGGCACCACATCACACTTATTCCAAAATTGACCACATAGTTGGAAGTAAAGCATTCCTCAGCAAATGTAAAAGAACAGAAAGTATAACAAACTGTCTCTCAGACCACAGTGCAATCAAACTAGAACTCAGGACTAAGAAACTCAATCAAAACCACTCAATTACATGGAAACTGAACAACCTGCTCCTGAATGACTACTGGGTGCATAACGAAATGAAGGCAGAAATAAAGATGTTCTTTGAAACCAATGAGAATGAAGATACAACATACCAGAATCTCTGGGACACATTTAAAGCAGTGTGTAGAGGGAAATTTATAGCACTAAATGCCCACAAGAGAAAGCAGGAAAGATCTAAAATTGACACCCTAACATCACAATTAAAAGAACTAGAGAAGCAAGAGCAAACACATTCAAAAGCTTGCAGAAGGCAAGAAATAACTAAGATCAGAGCAGAACTGAAGGAGACAGAGACACAAAAAACCCTCCAAAAAATCAATGAATCCATGAGCTGGTTTTTTTTAAAAGATCAACAAAATGAACATACTGCTAGCAAGACTAATAAAGAAGAAAAGAGAGAAGAATCAAATAGAAACAATAAAAAATGATAAAGAGGATATCACCACCAACCCCACAGAAATACAAACTACCATCAGAGAATAATATAAACACCTCTACGCAAATAAACTAGAAAACCTAGAAGAAATGGATAATTTCCTGGACACTTACACTTTCCCAAGACTAAAACAGGAAGAAACTGAATCCCTGAAGAGACCAATAGCAGGCTCTGAAATTGAGGCAATAATTAATAGCCTACCAACCAAAAATAGTCCAGGACCAGATGGATTCACAGCCTAATTCTACCAGAGGTACAAGGAGGAGTTGGTACCATTCCTTCTGAAACTGTTTCAATCAATAGAAAAAGAGGGAATCCTCCCTAACTCATTTTACGAGGCCAACATCATCCTGATACCAAAGCCTGACAGAGATACAACAAAAAAAGAGAATTTTAGACCAATATCCCTGATGAACACCAATGCAAAAATCCTCAATAAAATACTGACAAACCAAATCCAGCAGCAAATCAAAAAGCTTATCCACCATGATCAAGTGGGCTTCATCCCTGGGATGCAGGGCTGGTTCAACATACACAAATCAATAAACGTAATCCAGCATAAAAACAGAACCAAAGACAAAAACCACATGATTATCTCAATAGATGCAGAAAAGGCCTTTGACAAAATTCAACAGCCCTTCATGCTAAAATCTCTCAATAAATTTGGTATTGGTGGAACGTATCTCAAAATAATAAGAGCTATTTATGACAAACCCACAGCCAATATCACACTGAATGGGCAAAAACTGGAAGCATTCCCTTTGAAAACTGACACAAGACAGGGATGCCCTCTCTCACCACTCCTATTCAACATAGTGTTGGAAGTCCTGGCTAGGGCAATCAGGCAAGAGAAAGAAATAAAGGGTATTCAGTTAGGAAAAGAAGAAGTCAGATTATCCCTGTTTGCAGATGACATGATTGTATATTTAGAAAACCCCATCATCTTAGCCCAAAATCTCCTAAGCTGATAAGCAACTTCAGCAAAGTCTCAGGATACAAAATTAATGTGCAAAAATCACAAGCATTCTTATACACCAGTAACAGACAGACAGAGAGTCAAATCATGAATGAACTCCCATTCACAATAGCTTCAAAGAGAATAAAATACCTACGAATCCAACTTACAAGGGATGTAAAGACCTCTTCAAGGAGAACTACAAACCACTGCTCAGTGAAATAAAAGAGGACACAAACAAATGGAAGAACATTCCATGCTCATGGATAGGAAGAATCAATATTGTGAAAATGGCCATACTGCACAAGGTAATTTATAGATTCAATGCCATCCCCATTAAGCTACCAATGACTCTCTTCACAGAATTGGAAAAAAACTGCTTTAAAGTTCATATGGAACCAAAAAAGAGCCCGCATCTCCAAGACAATCCTAAGCCAAAAGAACAAAGCTGGAGGCATCATGCTACCTGACTTCAAACTATACTACAAGGCTACAGTAACCAAAACACCGGGTCCTATTGTGGGGAAGGGGGAGGGGGGAGGGATAGCATTAGGAGATATACCTAATGTAAATGACGAGTTAATGGGTGCAGCACACCAACATGGCACATGTATACATATGTAACAAACCTGCATGTTGTACACATGTACCCTAGAACTTAAAGTATAATAATAAAAAAAAGAAAAATATTGAAAAGGTATTTCTCTATTATACACAAATTTTCATTTTCTTATAATTTACCCTCCTTGAAATTATGAATACTTTTCAGATTTTAGTGCTGTGAATATTTAGTAATATTTTAGGATTTAGTATAGTTTAGTTTGTTTTCTTTTTTTGAATAATCACTTGTAAGCTAGCCTTTTAGAAGAAAATAAAATTTTAAAAGACACTTCAAATAAAGTCCAGTTCAAAAGGAATCTTGAAATAAAAGCCTTCGTGAATCAAAAGGCATCAACTGAATAGGTGACATATCTTTAGTCCAATGTTAACCAGACAAGGCACAAAGGACAAGCAGGACAAGTATCTGACAGACTGCATGCCCTCTGTTGCCATCCCTGCTGCCATTGCGTGCATCTAAGCCTTCATTTCCTTGTCTCCACAAGCCTGAAATAGTCATCCTGGCCCTTCTACCTCTGAGCCCCTACTGCCACTTCCCAGCCACATCTCACATGACAATCTGCACATACTGCCGAATCCATCTATGTGAAACATTATTTTTACTACATTTTTTTTCTTTTTAAAACATTTACGATGTAGCCCAAACTCTTTCTTCCTTATGCAGAGAGAAGAACACAAGATTTAGAATCATACATAGGCCCACACCCTGGCTCAAACACTTACCATCTGCATGACTTGACTAAGTTGCTTGCGTCATGTATAAAGTGGGTATAATCATCAAATCTCACCAGGGTGAGTAGAGAAATAAGTAAATATGAAAAGCCATAACCAAATAATTAATGTTTTCTACCAGTTTGTTCTCTTCCCTAAGTTCACCAACTTTTGAACGTCTTTTATAATCTGACCCCATCTTCCTTTCTAATTTATTCTCCTCCAATTTTCTTCACTCTTTGCCATATTATTTTTCCTACACAAAACCTCTGTATAAGCCTTTAGTTTTCCCACCTCCATATCTTGATTCATGACTTCAAGAGAGAACAAATCAAAATATTGACATTTATTTATTATGTATATACTAATACTGTGTTAAGTTGATATATAATCTCAGATTTAAAAAATAATATATTATCCCCATTTTACAGATGAGGAAACTGAGGTTTCAAAAGATTGAGAACCTTGTTCAAGTTTCTCACATCTTGTAAATGGGAGAGTAGAAATTCAAACCCAGACAGTGTGCGATTGCAATCCTAACTGCTAACTTCAAATGCATTAGCATCCATTGTCTGAGACGATACTATTAATTTTCCTATTTACAAATAAGGAATCTTAAAGAGTGATAGATGATTTTAAAAAGTAACAAGTGATAGATTAAATTCTAGGTCAGTTTCTTTAAAAATGACAGATTGATTGTCCCTTAATTTCTAGCGGGAAAAAAGAAGAGATGATGATAGTTTATAGATAAAACAGATACTCTTGAAGACAAAGAACAAAATGACAAAATGAGGGTCTTACTCCACCAAAGGGCAAGTATAAAATAGAATAAAAAGCTATAGTAATTTGTATGATGTGGTATTGGTACAGAGATAGAAAACGGGCCCATAGAACAGAATGGAGTCCAGAAAATGGAACCATGCATACAGAGTCTTTTTACATTAGTATGCAGTCTTTTTACATTATTAACTGAAGAAAAATGGAGCCATTTAAAAACTCGTTAAGATTTAGAAACAAAGGCAGAAGGAGCCAAATCAAGACTGTAAGTTGATAGATGCCTAATGATGTCCTAGCAAATCTCTTGCAAAATGACCCACGTTTGATAAGAGGAATGAGCAGGAGCATTGTGATGGTGAAGGACCCTCTGATAAGGCTTTCCTGGGGGATTTTCTGCTAAAGCTTTGGCTAAGTTTCCCAAAACACCCTCACAATAAGCAGATGTTACCATTTTGGGGTTCTTCAGAAAGTCAACAAGCAAAATGCCTTGAACATCCTAAAAAAAAAAAAAAACAGTTGCCATGACTTTTGCTCTTGACTGGTCCGATTTTGCTTTCACTGGACCACTTTCACTTCTTCATAGTCATTGCTTTGATTGTGTTTTGTCTTCAGAATTGTACTGGTGAAGCCATCTTTTATCTCCTGTTACAATTCTTCAAAGAAATGCTTTAGGATCTTTATCCCATTTGTTGAAAGTTTCCATGGAAAGTTCTGATTTTGTCTGCAGTGGATCGGGGTGTGGTGGGTTTAGCATCCATTGAGTAGAACGTTTGCTCAACTTTAATTTTTCAGTTAGAATAGTGTAAGCTGAGCCTGTTGAGATGACTGTGGTGTTGACTATTGTTTCTGCTGTTAGTCGTTGGTCCTCTTCAATTAGGTCATGAACAAGATTAATTTTTTCCTTGCAAATTGATGCAGATTGTTTATCGCTGTGGGCTTCATTGTCAATATTGTCTCATCCCTTCTCTTTTTTAACTTTTATTTTAAGTTCAGAGGCACATGTGCAGGTTTGTTATATAGGTAAACTGGTGTCATGGAGGTTTGTTGTACAGAGTATTTTGTCACCCAGGTATTAAGCCTAGTACCCATTAATTATTTTTCCTAAACCTCTTCCACCTCCCACCCTCCACCCTCCAATAGGCCCCATTGTCTGTTGTTCCCTGCCATATGACCATGTGCTCTCATCATTTAGCTCTCACTTATAAGTGAGAACATGCAGTATTTGGTTTTCTATTCCTGCATTAGTTTGCTAAGGATAATGGCCTCCAGCTCCATTCATGGTCTCCTCTTAAAACTATCCATTTATAAACAGCTGATTTCTTTAGGATATTGTCCCCCTAAACTTTCTGCAAAGCAAGGAAGATTTCATCATTCTTCCACCCAAGATTGACTATAAATTCGATGTTTGCTCTTGCTTCAATTTTAGTAGAACGTATGTGGCTCTAATAGGGACTTTTTTTTTTTTGAGGCAGAGTCTTGCTCTGTCGCCCAAGCTGGAGTGCAGTGGCGCTATCTCGGCTCATTGCAAGCTCCGCCTCCCGGGTTCACGCCATTCTCCTGCTTCAGCCTCCTGAGGGACTTTTATTAAACTGGTATTTTATCTTTCTTAGTGCCTTAGATGTTGTTCAAACATGTTATAGCAATTTAGTATGCATTTATAAATATGCATTTTCCATAAACTTTTTGAAGACCCTTCATAGAGTAAGACAGATAGTAAGGTAATCCTTTGATGCCTTATGACCTGATACTTTTCTCTTTCCTGTGATATGAACACGTGAAATGATATTTATTTTCAAAGAAAACCAATATCCTTTCATGAAAACCTTCTGATATCAGAGAAGGACCTGGCAGCCGAAGAACCAGCTCAATACCAAACCTTAACCTGGGAAAGTAAGTGGTCCTCATGCATCTCTAGAGCCTGTAATTAATGGCTCTCCTTGGATTCACACTTTCCGCTTCTTTTTACTCTGCTTTAGAAGTGCCTTTCTTTTCCTATCTGCCCTGGATAAGATCCACTTCCCCTCGCTGGCTCCCGCTTCCAGTCACCACTAAACAGTCACAGTGGCTTGCTATGAACTCCTCTCCTATGCCATTTTGGTTTATAAAACTACTATATTCTGCATAAAATCAAATAGATGTTTCTCAACAGGAAAAGATAGATATAAATAATGGAATTCATGAGCTACCAAGTTTTATTCCTTACAGTCACCTTGGAGTCCTCCTCTGCAACCCATAAGAAGTGTTTATCTCATTCCCACTGCACTTCAGGCCATCTTACTAATATTGTCAAATGCTGATTTTATAACACCTAACCAAAACATTAAAGAAATATTCTTCAGGCTCTAGGATCAAGAGCATCTAGCCTGAAATTGATGGTTCTCCATAACACTACTTGTCTCCACCCATTCACTTTATTCCTTCCTTCTTCATAACCCGCCATCTCAAGTTCCACATTTGCCATGGTGCTTTGTCTGCTATCTAACACACACCAACCTTCCATAACCTCCAAATGCCATTTGTATGTATTATGATCTTTACCGTCTTAGTACCCATTGTTAATTTCTACTGTGTCCCTAACATTGTTGCCTCCATCATTGGTGAAAACTGGCTGGTCACATTTGCTATGTCTATCACAAACCAAAATGCCTAATACAAGATGTAATTAAGTCAAAGCAGAGCAGACAATTCTAAAGAAGAAGGAGGAAGAGAAGAAGGAGGAGGAGACAGAGGAGGAGGAGAAGGAGGAGGAGGAGGAGGGGAAGGGGAAGGAGAAGGGGAAGGGGAAGGGGAAGGGGAAGGGGAAGGGGAAGGAAGAAAAAAACATGCAGCCCAGACACAACTCACTTTCCCCCACTACCTAGTCTGATCTGTCTTCCTCTCCCGAGTCAGAAGACTGCATGGCAGCTCAACAAAGAGAAAAATCAGTTAGAATGGATGGAACCCCAGTGCAGTAGAATGGCTGAAGCATAAGTGAAGAGAAATTAAAAGAGCTCTTTGTGGGGACTTAAATTCAAATACAGTACAAAGGAACATTTTCTGAATATAAAGAAAATCATCTTGTAATTTCTACTGTAATAACCAGTGGATGTATTGAAGGAGAAGTTACAGACACATATTAGTGGTCTGGAAGACCATATGGAAGATATATTTTAAAGCACGGCACAGAAATACAAAAAGATGGATATTGGAAAGAAAAAGAGGTGATGAAGTATAAATCCTGGAAATCTGTGCCCTTTTTCTAATTTCTTATGGTGCTTTCTAGAGATTTTTTCATCTCTTTAAAAATGAAAGCGCATAAGGCAAAACTTTTCCCAAATCCATCTTTCATTACATTCCATCAATTTTTGTATAAAGCGTTTTCCTTTTCATTGATTTTATAGAGTTTATAATTTTGATTTAAAAATTGATTCAAGGGTTGTCAGGGAGTGTGCTTCTTATTTTTCAAATACGTATTTTTTTTACCATACTTAACTATTCATTTTAATTTCATTCGATTATGAAGAAAAATGTAGCCTGTAAAATATTGACATTTTTGAAATTCATAGGCAGGTACAAAATCAATCTTTATAAATATTCAAATATTATAACTTTGAAAATGTATATTATATTTGAGGGTTGCAAGGGTCTTTCTATGTATCTGCTCAATCCAGTTCATAAGCTGCATTTTAAATTTTTAAATATAAAGTTTTGAGTTTGTTTTCCTTGGAGACAGGTTCTCACTTTGTCACCCAGGCTGGAGTGTGGTGGCATGATCATAGCTCACTGTAGCATCAACTTTTGGGCTCAAGTGATCCGCCCACCTCATTTTCCTGAGTAGCTAGGACTACAGGTGTGTGCCACAACATGTAGCTAGTTTTTAAATTTTTTCTGTTTACATGGGGTGGATGGTCTCCCTATGTTTCCCAGTCTGATCTCAAATGCCTGGCTTCAAATGATCCCTTTGCCTTAGCCTCACAAAGAACTGGGATTACAGGCATGAGCCACCACACGTGGCCTAATATTTCTTTATGTCCTCATCTATTTTTCATTTTCATTTATGTCCTTATTCATATTTGTCCAGTTTGATTTATCCAACTATATATCAAAGCTTAATGAAGTATTAGCAAATAGTATTCAGCAATATATCAAAAGATTAATACATTATGTGACCAAGAAATACTTATTATCAACATAATCTATATATCAACATATTCAGGAATTTTATCAACATAACCCATCATACATACAAAATGAAAAAATACTACATCAATAAATACTGAAAAATGTATTTGATAAAATTCAACAAATATTAGTGATAAAAATTATCAGTAGAATAAAATTAATAGAACCAAGATAATTTACTAAAAACAAAAAACAACAGTGCATTCCTAATGATGAACCACTAAAATAATTTCAATTAAAATTGGTCATTCCTATTATTATTTAGCATTGTTTCAGAAGTTCTAATAAATACAAAAAATTAAATTACTGGTATAAATAGAACAGAAGATATAAAAATGTCTCTTTTGTTGATATAACTGAATGACTAGAAAATCTAAAGTAGGAAAAAAATTAGTTGCATTAATAAGAAAATTTGGTAAGTCATAGAATACAAGATAAATACCAAAAAAAGAAATAGTTTTTTCTTCATTTTATACATAATCACCTAAAGGAAGAAGATGGTTTTTTAAAAAAAAAAGTTTGAGATAGAAACAGTACTAAAAAATACTTAGGAATAAATTTAACAAGTAAAGCACAAGATCTACGTGAAGAAAATTATAAAATTATATTAAAGGACATAAAATTTGAACACAGGGAAAGATACACCATGTTCATGTTCATTTATGGGAAGACAGCATATTAAAAAGATTAATTTTCTCAAAATTAATAAAGATAATGTCATTCTAATTGAATTTTCAATGGAAGTCATTTGTCATTTTATGTTGGTAGACAGGGAATACAAGGTGTAGTTGGATAAAATAATCTTAACCCTTACAAAGAGGATAAAACACCTGAGCACAGGCAATACATTTAAATTGCTTTTTAAAGCAAGAGTATTGATTAGTAGCAAGCCATTTTGAAAAGAACAATTTAAGATTTTTTTAAAATGTCAAACATTGGGGGAGGAATGCCTTCTATGAAGGAAGACATAAATCCTGGTTTCCACTCTTTCCCTACTCCCACCTAATGCTGCCCCTCTCTCTGCCTTCTCCAGCTCAGTTGAAGATGCCACCATCCACCCACACATAACCCAAATGCAACCTAAACCCATAACTTTCTTTCAAGTCTCAATTCCACCACCATAGTCTAAACCATTCTTCTCATTCGCAGCCTGACCTCTTGCAAAAATCTTCGGCGTGTCTTGCAGCTTTCACTCTTGTCCCTCTCCCATCCTTTCTCTCTGCCAGCAGGAAAAGTGACCTTTCAAAAACCTCAAATGGTTTTCCATAGTTCTTAGATGAAAATCTGAACTCTCCACTTCTTCTACAGAGTCTAGTTCCAACACCATCACTAAACTCATTTTATATCACTCTCTCCTCTCACCCTCTGTGTCCAGCAACAATGGCCTTCTTTCAGCTCTTTAAGCACACCACACTTGTCTCAGCTGTAGAAACTTCTCGACTACTGGGCTTCTTGCCTGCCATGCCGCTCCCCTGATTGGTGCATGGCTGGTGCCTTAAGCATTTAAGACATCCCTTGACCACCTTCCAAATCACCCTGTTTTAATTATCTGCATAGTACTAACTATAGTTGGATCTTTCTTTTGTGTATTTATTTGTTTGCTCAGTGTTTATTTCCACATGAAAATGTAAGCTCCAAAAATAAGCAAGTTGTCTGTCTGCTCTTGTCAACACTAGGCACAGTGCCTGACACAGAACAAGCGCTCAATAAATATGTGTCAAATCAAAGAATTAATGCCTGATCAAAGTTTTATTTCTGAGAGTGTTTTCCTAAGGTAATGTTGAACCTCCAGAAATAGGTTTACTCCAAAAGGTCATTGAAGGAATGTGCTGTGAATATCATATAAACAGGGCTTTATTATTGCAAGGAGAGGCACTTTTATAGCCTAATTTCAGTAATACTTAAAAAATCTAGGTGAAGACACAAAAGCTTGCATCATACATCTGAAGTAATCATCATCAAATATAGATTGACTGTCACCATCTCCCAAATGTCAAAAGACTGATTAGCAGTATCTAACATCTTGGCTGTAGGAGACCTTGACGTATATGCTCAGCAGGCTATAATGATTAATATAAATTAGCTGCCACATATTCTAAAGGAGACATTAATTTCCCACCACCTATTTCTAAAATGAATTACTAAATCTCAAACTCACCCTCAATGAGGTGATCAGTCACCCACAAAGCTTGGTGTCAATGAAAAGGCCTCATTTGAAATTAACATATGTCCCAAACTTGGGGCAAATAGGAGGAAAGCAACATGATGAACTAGATGCATGGTACAGCACGCTCTGAGTGGTTATTCTAGAATGCTCACCTCCACTGACATGGTCGCTTGGTGAGGTTCCTGGCATGTAGGTATCAGGAAATGAGTGGGAATTTCTTTTTGTTAAGTTTTGTTTTGTTTTTTTTTTTTTTGAGACAGAGTCTCACTCAGTCTCCCAGGCTGGAGTACAGTGGCGCCATCTTGGCTCACTGAAACCTCCACCTCCCAAGTTCAAGTGATTCTCCTGCGTCAGCCTCCTGAGTAGCTGGGATTACAGGCACACACCACCATGCCTGGCTAATTTTTATATTTTTTAGTAGAGATGGGGTTTCGCTATGTTGCCCAAGCTGGTCTTGAACTCCTGGCCTTGAGTTATCTGCCCGACTTGGCCTCCCAAAGTGCTGGAATTACAGGTGTGAGCCACCATGCCTGACCAGGATTTCTAATTCACATAGGATTTCTCCAATCCTGAAGATTTTCTGAGCCTTTTGAAGGCTACCTGGCCTTAGTCCCTTTCATGGGTATGGTTATCCCCCAGGTTTGGTTTTTCAACATAAGCACATCTGATTGTTACCCCCGAACTAGTTTACAACTGACTGACAGTGCCATGGCATCCTTTGCACGACTGCAAGGGAATGTTGAGGCCAGGGTGGCTATATGGTCCTGGTTATGTTGAATCCCTAACCTGCAGTGTGACTGCATTTGGAGATGGTGTCTTTAAGGAGGTAACGAAGGTCAAATGAGGTAATAAAAGTGGAGATTTAATTCAACAGGATTATTGTCCTTATAAGAAGAGAAAGAGACACCAGAGATTTCTTCCCTCTATCTCTCAGAGCACACATACAGAGAAAAGGCCAAGTTAGGGCATGGTAAGAAGGCAGCCCTCTGCAAGTCAAGGAGAGGCCTCACCAGAAACCAACCCTGTCAACACCTTGATCTTGAACTTCCATTCTCCAGAAGGATGAGGAAATAAATTTCTGTTGTTGAAGCCACCCAGTCTATGGTATATGGTTACC
Organism: Macaca fascicularis; assembly: GCF_037993035.2. Classification (NCBI taxonomy): domain Eukaryota; kingdom Metazoa; phylum Chordata; class Mammalia; order Primates; family Cercopithecidae; genus Macaca; species Macaca fascicularis. The sequence goes on along the minus strand of NC_088380.1, from coordinate 86,393,447 downwards.
ACAGCTCTAGCACACCAATACAGTTTGCTTTGACCACTCTGGTCCCGAAACTCCAATATCTACCCCGTCACCTCCCCATATCCCTCTTCTCCCAGCCCTTGACCTTGCCCCACATCCAACGCACATTTAACTTTATCAGGACTGCCATTGCTAGTGGATATAAGCTAGCTGCTGCCAGGAAGGCAAAGTAGCTTAAATGGAGACCTTTGTAATGCAGTACTGAAAATGAAATCTGAATGACAAAATGTACTCAATAGCTACACGAAGCTGTTTTCTTCCATCTGCTTTAGAGCAATGCTACAGTTTCTCTAATACGTAACTTCAAATAAAAGTTGTAGAATGATTGTCTAGTGCCTTTCCTAGACTAAAAACCTTTTCTAATTAGCGGCTAACAATGTGCCAAGAAACATTTTCTTCTCTTTAGCCATCAGTGAGCACTGTTCAAGGTCATATGAAGTGTGGATATGAGGTGTGGGAGACCAAGATTTTCTCTAGTAAACCAAAGTGGAATAAAGAAAGAAGCTAAAACAATGAGAGAGATTAGCTATTGAAAAACAATGAGGGGGCGGAGCAAGATGGCCGAATAGGAGCAGCTCCAGTCTCCAACTCCCAGCGCGAGCGACACAGAAGACCGGTGATTTCTGCATTTTCAACTGAGGTACTGGGTTCATCTCACTGGGGAGTGCCGGACGATCGGAGCTGGTCAGCTGCTGCAGCCCGACCAGCGAGAGCTGAAGCAGGGCGAGGCATTGCCTCACCTGGGAAGCGCAAGGGGGAAGGGAGTCCCTTTTCCTAGCCAGGGGAACTGAGACACACAACACCTGGAAAATCGGGTAACTCCCACCCCAATACTGCGCTTTAGGAAACAGGCACACCAGGAGATCATATCCCACACCTGGCCGGGAGGGTCCCACACCCACGGAGCCTCCCTCGTTGCTAGCGCAGCAGTCTGTGATCTACCGGCAAGGCAGCAGCGAGGCTGGGGGAGGGGCGCCCGCCATTGCTGAGGCTTAAGTAGGTAAACAAAGCTGCTGGGAAGCTCGAACTGGGTGGAGCTCACAGCAGCTCAAGGAAACCTGCCTGTCTCTGTAGACTCCACCTCTGGGGACAGGGCACAGTAAACTAAGACACACAGACACCTCTGCACAGACGCAAACGACTCTGTCTGACAGCTTTGAAGAGAGCAGTGGATCTCCCAACACGGAGGCTGAGATCTGAGAAGGGACAGACTCCCTGCTCAAGCGGGTCCCTGACCCCTGAGTAGCCTAACTGGGAGACATCCCCCACTAGGGGCAGTCTGACACCCCACACCTCACAGGGAGGAGTATACCCCTGAGAGGAAGCTTCCAAAGCAAGAATCAGACAGGTACACTCGCTGTTCAGAAATATTCTATCTTCTGCAGCCTCTGCTGCTGATACCCAGGCAAACAGGGTCTGGAGTGGACCTCAAGCAATCTCCAACAGACCTACAGCTGAGGGTCCTGACTGTTAGAAGGAAAACTATCAAACAGGAAGGACACCTACACCAAAACCCCATCAGTACATCACCATCATCAAAGACCAGAGGCAGATAAAACCACAAAGATGGGGAAAAAGCAGGGCAGAAAAGCTGGTAATTCAAAAAATAAGAGCGCATCTCCCCCGGCAAAGGAGCGCAGCTCATCGCCAGCAACGGATCAAAGCTGGACGGAGAATGACTTTGACGAGATGAGAGAAGAAGGCTTCAGTCCATCAAATTTCTCAGAGCTAAAGGAGGAATTACGTACCCAGCGCAAAGAAACTAAAAATCTTGAAAAAAAAGTGGAAGAATTGATGGCTAGAGTAATTAATGCAGAGAAGGTCCTAAACGAAATGAGAGAGATGAAAACCATGACACGAGAAATACGTGACAAATGCACAAGCTTCAGTAACCGACTCGATCAACTGGAAGAAAGAGTATCAGCGATTGAGGATCAAATGAATGAAATGAAGCGAGAAGAGAAACCAAAAGAAAAAAGAAGAAAAAGAAACGAACAAAGCCTGCAAGAAGTATGGGATTATGTAAAAAGACCAAATCTACGTCTGATTGGGGTGCCTGAAAGTGAGGGGGAAAATGGAACCAAGTTGGAAAACACTCTTCAGGATATCATCCAGGAGAACTTCCCCAACCTAGTAGGGCAGGCCAACATTCAAATCCAGGAAATACAGAGAACACCACAAAGATACTCCTCGAGAAGAGCAACTCCAAGACACATAATTGCCAGATTCACCAAAGTTGAAATGAAGGAAAAAATCTTAAGGGCAGCCAGAGAGAAAGGTCGGGTTACCCACAAAGGGAAGCCCATCAGACTAACAGCAGATCTCTCTGCAGAAACTCTACAAGCCAGAAGAGAGTGGGGGCCAATATTCAACATTCTTAAAGAAAAGAATTTTAAACCCAGAATTTCATATCCAGCCAAACTAAGTTTCATAAGTGAAGGAGAAATAAAATCCTTTACAGATAAGCAAATGCTTAGAGATTTTGTCACCACTAGGCCTGCCTTACAAGAGATCCTGAAGGAAGCACTAAACATGGAAAGGAACAACCGGTACCAGCCATTGCAAAAACATGCCAAAATGTAAAGACCATTGAGGCTAGGAAGAAACTGCATCAACTAATGAGCAAAATAACCAGTTAATATCATAATGGCAGGATCAAGTTCACATATAACAATATTAACCTTAAATGTAAATGGACTAAATGCTCCAATTAAAAGACACAGACTGGCAAACTGGATAAAGAGTCAAGACCCATCAGTCTGCTGTATTCAGGAGACCCATCTCACACGCAGAGACATACATAGGCTCAAAATAAAGGGATGGAGGAAGATTTACCAAGCAAATGGAGAACAAAAAAAAGCAGGGGTTGCAATACTAGTCTCTGATAAAACAGACTTTAAACCATCAAAGATCAAAAGAGACAAAGAAGGCCATTACATAATGGTTAAGGGATCAATTCAACAGGAAGAGCTAACTATCCTAAATATATATGCACCCAATACAGGAGCACCCAGATTCATCAAGCAAGTCCTTAGAGACTTACAAAGAGACTTAGACTCCCATACAATAATAATGGGAGACTTCAACACTCCACTGTCAACATTAGACAGATCAACGAGACAGAGAGTTAACAAGGATATCCAGGAATTGAACTCATCTCTGCATCAAGCAGACCTAATAGACATCTATAGAACTCTCCACCCCAAATCAACAGAATATACATTCTTCTCAGCACCACATCATACTTACTCCAAAATTGACCACGTAATTGGAAGTAAAGCACTCCTCAGCAAATGTACAAGAACAGACATTATAACAAACTGTCTCTCAGACCACAGTGCAATCAAACTAGAACTCAGGACTAAGAAACTCACTCAAAACCGCTCAACTACATGGAAACTGAACAACCTGCTCCTGAATGACTACTGGGTACATAACGAAATGAAGGCAGAAATAAAGATGTTCTTTGAAACCAATGAGAACAAAGATACAACATACCAGAATCTCTGGGACACATTTAAAGCAGTGTGTAGAGGGAAATTTATAGCACTAAATGCCCACAAGAGAAAGCAGGAAAGATCTAAAATTGACACTCTAACATCGCAATTAAAAGAACTAGAGAAGCAAGAGCAAACACATTCGAAAGCTAGCAGAAGGCAAGAAATAACTAAGATCAGAGCAGAACTGAAGGAGATAGAGACACAAAAAACCCTCCAAAAAATCAATGAATCCAGGAGTTGGTTTTTTGAAAAGATCAACAAAATTGACAGACCACTAGCCAGACTAATAAAGAAGAAAAGAGAGAAGAATCAAATCGACGCAATTAAAAATGATCAAGGGGATATCACCACCGACCCCACAGAAATACAAACTACCATCAGAGAATACTATAAACACCTCTACGCAAATAAACTGGAAAATCTAGAAGAAATGGATAATTTCCTGGACACTTACACTCTTCCAAGACTAAACCAGGAAGAAGTTGAATCCCTGAATAGACCAATAGCAGGCTCTGAAATTGAGGCAACAATTAATAGCCTACCAACCAAAAAAAGTCCAGGACCAGATGGATTCACAGCTGAATTCTACCAGAGGTACAAAGAGGAGTTGGTACCATTCCTTCTGAAACTATTCCAATCAATAGAAAAAGAGGGAATCCTCCCTAACTCATTTTATGAGGCCAACATCATCCTGATACCAAAGCCTGGCAGAGACACAACAAAAAAAGAGAATTTTAGACCAATATCCCTGATGAACATCGATGCAAAAATCCTCAATAAAATACTGGCAAACCGGATTCAGCAACACATCAAAAAGCTTATCCACCATGATCAAGTGGGCTTCATCCCTGGGATGCAAGGCTGGTTCAACATTCGCAAATCAATAAACATAATCCAGCATATAAACAGAACCAAAGACAAGAACCACATGATTATCTCAATAGATGCAGAAAAGGCTTTTGACAAAATTCAACAGCCCTTCATGCTAAAAACGCTCAATAAATTCGGTATTGATGGAACGTACCTCAAAATAATAAGAGCTATTTATGACAAACCCACAGCCAATATCATACTGAATGGGCAAAAACTGGAAAAATTCCCTTTGAAAACTGGCACAAGACAGGGATGCCCTCTCTCACCACTCCTATTCAACATAGTGTTGGAAGTTCTGGCTAGGGCAATCAGGCAAGAGAAAGAAATCAAGGGTATTCAGTTAGGAAAAGAAGAAGTCAAATTGTCCCTGTTTGCAGATGACATGATTGTATATTTAGAAAACCCCATTGTCTCAGCCCAAAATCTCCTTAAGCTGATAAGCAACTTCAGCAAAGTCTCAGGATACAAAATTAATGTGCAAAAATCACAAGCATTCTTATACACCAGTAACAGACAAACAGAGAGCCAAATCAGGAATGAACTTCCATTCACAATTGCTTCAAAGAGAATAAAATACCTAGGAATCCAACTTACAAGGGATGTAAAGGACCTCTTCAAGGAGAACTACAAACCACTGCTCAGTGAAATCAAAGAGGACACAAACAAATGGAAGAACATACCATGCTCATGGATAGGAAGAATCAATATTGTGAAAATGGCCATACTGCCCAAGGTAATTTATAGATTCAATGCCATCCCCATCAAGCTACCAATGAGTTTCTTCACAGAATTGGAAAAAACTGCTTTAAAGTTCATATGGAACCAAAAAAGAGCCCGCATCTCCAAGACAATCCTAAGTCAAAAGAACAAAGCTGGAGGCATCACGCTACCTGACTTCAAACTATACTACAAGGCTACAGTAACCAAAACAGCATGGTACTGGTACCAAAACAGAGATATAGACCAATGGAACAGAACAGAGTCCTCAGAAATAATACCACACATCTACAGCCATTTGATCTTTGACAAACCTGAGAGAAACAAGAAATGGGGAAAGGATTCCCTATTTAATAAATGGTGCTGGGAAAATTGGCTAGCCATAAGTAGAAAGCTGAAACTGGATCCTTTCCTTACTCCTTATACGAAAATTAATTCAAGATGGATTAGAGACTTAAATGTTAGACCTAGTACCATAAAAATCCTAGAGGAAAACCTAGGTAGTACCATTCAGGACATAGGCATGGGCAAAGATTTCATGTCTAAAACACCAAAAGCAACGGCAGCAAAAGCCAAAATTGACAAATGGGATCTCATTAAACTAAAGAGCTTCTGCACAGCAAAAGACACTACCATCAGAGTGAACAGGCAACCTACAGAATGGGAGAAAATTTTTGCAATCTACTCATCTGACAAAGGGCTAATATCCAGAACCTACAAAGAACTCAAACAAATTTACAAGAAAAAAACAAACAACCCCATCAAAAAGTGGGCAAAGGACATGAACAGACATTTCTCAAAAGAAGACATTCATACAGCCAACAGACACATGAAAAAATGCTCATCATCACTGGCCATCAGAGAAATGCAAATCAAAACCACAATGAGATACCATCTCACACCAGTTAGAATGGCAATCATTAAAAAGTCAGGAAACAACAGGTGCTGGAGAGGATGTGGAGAAATAGGAACACTTTTACACTGTTGGTGGGATTGTAAACTAGTTCAACCATTATGGAAAACAGTATGGCGATTCCTCAAGGATCTAGAACTAGATGTACCGTATGACCCAGCCATCCCATTACTGGGTATATACCCAAAGGATTATAAATTATGCTGCTCTAAAGACACATGCACACGTATGTTTATTGCAGCACTATTCACAATAGCAAAGACTTGGAATCAACCCAAATGTCCATCAGTGACAGATTGGATTAAGAAAATGTGGCACATATACACCATGGAATACTATGCAGCCATAAAAAAGGATGAGTTTGAGTCCTTTGTAGGGACTTGGATGCAGCTGGAATCCATCATTCTTAGCAAACTATCACAAGAACAGAAAACCAAACACCGCATGTTCTCACTCATAGGTGGGAACTGAACAATGAGATCACTCGGACTCAGGAAGGGGAACATCACACACCGGGGCCTATCATGGGGAGGGGGGAGGGGGGAGGGATTGCATTGGGAGTTATACCTGATGTAAATGACGAGTTGATGGGTGCAGCACACCAACATGGCACAAGTATACATATGTAACAAACCTGCACGTTATGCACATGTACCCTACAACTTAAAGTATAATAATAATAAATAAATTAAAAAAAAAAAAAAAAAAAAAAAAAAGAAAAACAATGAAAGTAGAGGACTACAATGTGAAAATAAAAAGCATGTTCTTCCTTTCAATTTAAATTTAAAAATTGCCTTTGAGGATAATGTAAAACATTAATCAGTAACCTTGGGGAACAAAAAGCATGTTCAACTTTGATATTTCCATCTCTATCATGTAACTGAATGATCAGCCAAAAAACAGAACATATTTACTCTTTGGGGATAATGACAGCTCCCCATCCTTGGCATCCCCAAGACCAAGACATTGACATATAAGAGAAAACCATTCTCCCAAGGGCCAATAGGATAACAGTCTCTTTCCTCCCTCTAAGGCCCAGGAGATGAGAAGTCCAGCTTCCAACAGCCTACTGTACTCCAGGATTCAGAGTCAGAGTCATCCTGATGTTTGGGGTCGAGCTTTGTGCACCTGCCTGCCTAGAATGATCTGGCTCTTCCAATGGGTCAGAGGATGCTGGAATATCAGTGCTCATACCCTACTTACTCATGAGAAAACTGAGCCTGGGGGGAGAAATCACATGACCTGTACAAGGTTAGACTGTCCACTCAGTGACAAGAGCAGAAAGGGGGGCCTTTATCCCAGGTCACCACTCTCCTCTGAGTACCTCAGACCACCTCAAACACTAAGTGATGTAAGCTAGCCCCTCTTCAGAAAGAGAGGCTAAAAGCCATCAGCAAATCTATTAGAAACTAATTCTTTTGTTCTTCATGTTCTTCACGAACTCAATTTTTCTTTTTTCTTTTCTTCTCTCTCTCTCTTTTTTTTTTTTTTTTTTTTTTTTTTTTTTTTTTTTGAGATGGAGTCTCTCCCTCTCACCCAAACTGGAGTGCAGTGGCGCAATCTCAGCTCACTGCAAGCTCCGCCTCCCGGGTTCACGCCATTCTCCTGCCTCAGCCTCCCAAGTAGCTAGGATTACAGGCACCCACAACCATGCCCAGCTAATTTTTGTACTTTTGGTAGAGACAAGGTTTCACCGTGTTGGCCAGGCTGGTCTCGAACTCCTGACCTCAAGTGATCCATCCACCTCAGCCTCCCAAAGTGGAGGGATTATAGGCGTGAGCCAACATGCCCAGCACAATTTTTATTTTAAAAAGGAAAATCCTCAGCATTGATATGGGAAGCCAGATAATATATACATGACTACAAGGTCTGACTAAAAACTTTCTCCAAAAGCCAAATATCATCTTATATATTTTTTATTTCTTCTGTCTGGCTGGTCCATAATCTACCTGATTACTCTATCATCTAATTTGAAAGCTGAGAGGAAACTAATACCATAGACAGACAAAAAGTCCAGTCGTCCAGTTTAAAATACTAAAACCCAGCTGCTCAGCTTCCCTAAGAGACAATCATTCACTCTGAACTTGTATAAACCTATGAAATAAATAATTATTCTCTAAATGTTCACCCAACTGTATCTGGGTGCTTTCTAACTTGTAAAAATCCAGCCATTAGTATTCACAGTTCAAGTTTATTGAAGCCTCACTTTCCAATTCAGGTTGTAAATTATTTAGCAACAGTGTGGGGCCACTTCTGTTTTACAAGCCATTAGTGGCAGCCCTTGTCTGCTTCCTGAGCTTCAATGATGAAGGTCAAATAACCCTAGGGACTCTCAAAGCCCAATAGGAACCAGGTCTGATACCTGGCTTTGAGATCGGCCTGGCATTCATAGCTAGGACGTTTTTAACAATGAGATATTACTGGATTTTACATAGATTTTAGACTTTTAGATTAGACTGACTATACATCTTTTATTGTTAAATAAGAAATTATTGTCAAATAAGACATGGAAAACAGTATAACGTACTTTAAAAAAACATTTATATGGAAGTCAGGATACTTGTATCCTACATTATTTCTACCCCTTCTTCCTACTTGTATGATCTATGTCAAGTCATTTTACTTCTCTGGGTCTCAGACTCTTCAAATGTTCAATGAGAGGGCTAGACCAGGTGACCACAGGCTTCCCTGACCTAGGAATTTTCTACTTGCCTCTCATAATGTGACGTGTTCTCTTTACTCAACTGCTCCAGGTGCAGTCTTTGTGGTTTGCCTTCTCTATGTTGTTTGTAGAAGAACTGTAAATGACAGGATACACCATAAATAATAGGATGCACTGATAGAAGACTTTCACATTAGTAAAGACGATTTGGCTCATTTTCAGGAAATTTTTATTTTTTAAGACGTGCTGAGTCCTTTTTACAGATTGATCTTTGAAATTCGGAAGTCAAAGGCTATGTTTAAAGTGATCCGTTTTCATTCACTTGACTCTTCCTCAATTCCCTTCTAGATTCGGCTTCCCTTTCTTGTTCTACTCTTGGGAAAACAATGTCCATCCTTTTGGTTGACGGCATTTGTGAAGAAAGCAACATGCAATATTATGTCAGTCCCCTGAACAGTTTCTGAAAGAGCTTACAACAGCTTCAAAGAAATGAGCAGGTAATCTGAAAGTATTTATTGAGCACCTTACATGGCTCAGCCCTGTGGACAATATGGAGGGGAATGTCACAAACATGGTCGTTGTTTGCTTATTGTCAAAGTGCCTGCATCCTAATGTGAGAGAGAAGTAACATGTGAAACCTATGTAAACAACAGTGTCTAGCGCAATGTTTATCAGAGAAAGTGTTCAACAAGTGCCTCTCATGCTGTCCTGAACTACACAATTTTTAGGAAGAAGAGGAATGCCATATTTTTGGTACAATTAGTAATGCTCTAAATGTGACTAAAATGGTTTCCTCAGTTTGGGTACTACTCTTTAAAGATATCCCTTAAATGAAAGAGAGAGAGAGGAAGAGGGAGGTGGGCGGGGGGGGTGGGGGGGGAGGGAGAGAGAGAGAGAGAGAGAGAGAGAGAAGAAGAAGGAAAGACCAGAGGAAGAAGACAGGATAAAAACTGGAGATCATTATGTGACCATAACAATCAAAACAGGGAAACTATGAAGTAACATGAAACTGTTTATGAACTATTAAGCAAAATGTAGAAAACAAATGTGTGCACACTTATTTTCACATGTATGGCCATGTAAAAATAACTCATGAATGGAGAGATTGGAACATGAATACTAAGAAAGGAAAGACAATCTTCCTAGAATGTTGGTTAAGTGTGATTTCTTTTCCTTGTTCTCTTTCAATGTTGCCTTCATACTTTTAATAGTGTTTTAATAAATCCTTTTTTTGTTAAGGAATTAAGGAACTTTAATGTTTTTTCATGGCAGTAATATGATAAAAACAGGATCTATTGAAGAATTAAGAGCCTATGGTTATAAAATCTACATAGGAGGCTGGTAACATATTCCCGGCTGGAAGTGACATGGAGTTAGATCAGGGCACAGAGTGAGAATGGAAAATAAAGGATAATAATGGAGGTATTTTGGGGAAAAGATGCAATAACAGGGTTGTTTGATCCTGGCAGAAAAATGAACAAACCCATCTTTCTAGCTTTGATGAATAATGACTAGCCTAGATGCTACAAGTTTATTCATTTATTAACGAACATTTATTGAACACCTACTATGTACCAAGCTCATAGTTCTAGGCACTGAACCTTAAAGATAGATTCATATTCTCATGGAGTTTACAATAATCCATTGCTGTAAAAGAACAAAGACAATACTTAGATACATGATAGATTAGATAAATAGATGATTGATAGATTTTAAAATACCTTATGATGTTAATGATTAAAATAGGATGATTTGTCTGAGGGTGACTTGATAGCTACTGTATACTGGGTGGGCAAAGGAAGACTTTTGGGGTTATATCATTTGACATGATCTGAATGTCAAGGAGGGGCTAGCTATGAAATAAATATATGGGGCTGGAAGGAGGTTGAGAACAGAGAGATAGTCTGTGTTAGAGAGAAACTCTAGTATACAGGTCTAGATTTAAGTCTAGTGTTTCTGAGAAGTCAAAAAAAAAAAAAGAAATCAGAGTAGATAAAGCACAGTGGTCTAAGAAGAAAGAGGCACAGATTGAGATAGGATCTAAATCCTGCAAGATTAAGGAATTTGAATTTTAAGCTAAATGGAGGTGGAAAGCAGGAGAGATATATAATTTGATGTACTTTTTTATAATTTCAGTTTTTATTTTAGATTCAGGGGGTTTGTGTGCAGGTTTATTACATGGGTATTTTGCATGACACTGAGGTTTGGAGTATGAATAACTCCGTCACCCATGGAGTGAGCATAGTCCCCAATAGATAGATTTTCAGCCCTTGTCTCCTCCCTCTCCCTTGCTTCTAGTAGTCTCCAGTGTCTATTGTTCCCATCTTCATGTCTGTGTGTACCCAATGCTTAGCTCCCACTTCCCACTTTTAAGTCAGAACATGCAGTATTTGGTTTTCTGTTCCTGCGTTAATTTGCTTAGGATAATGGCCTCCAGCTGCATCCACAATGCACATTAAAAAAAAAAGAAAAAAGACAACTAGCTCTGTGGAAAGAATAGATGGCATGTACAAGAGGGGAAACATAGGTTCCAGTTAGAAAGCTGTGGTATTGGCCCAGGAGAGAAGCAAAGACACACACCCTTGTCCTGAACAAGGGGGATGATAGCAAAAATACAGATAGATAAACCAGACAGAATCTATACTAAATATAGAGTTTACAGAGCTTCTGATGGATTGAGTAGCAGGCCTCTGGAGGGATATGAGTGCTGGAGAGAAGGGGAAGTGAAAAAGGAAGATTCAAGAATCAATTAGATGGAAAGGTGCAGTGAAGGAAACGCTGCCAGAGTTGATGCTATGAGTCAGCACTGGTAGCAGCAGCTATAGGACAGAATAGCTTAGGAAGACCTTATTGTTCAGTGGATCTACCCAAATTCATCATTCCAGAGTGCTTTCTTACTGAGAAAAGGAAAAGCACTACTTTCCACCAGAAAGAAGTTTGGGTCATGAGTTAATTACAGAGACCTTGAATTGTAACCAGACTACAGCTTCTGGGAAGGATATAACCTGGTTTATGTAATGTTTAAAGCAACAAGGCCTAGAAATCCATCAGCCTTTTACACATGACCTCATTGATCCCCACACAAATCAATCAAGCTTCTGATATCCATATTGACAAGCCATAGAAAATAAGTCTTCTTGTGTTTGTTTTTTCTTTATTCCCATGGCAAATGCTCGGGCCAAAGGGAAAAAATTAAAGACCACCATAACACTAGTTTTCTCATATTTCCATTTTTAAAAGGACATTGAGATTTCACAGTGGCCTGAAATTCTCAGTAAATTTCATTGGAACTACTCCATGCTTCATTTGGGAAACTCAGTTCTCTGCACAATAAACTTTTAAGTGTTTATAGAAAACAGCACTTAAATAAAATATCAAGACTAAAATAACTTATCCTGCCTCCCACTTTACATAACATTTGGAAAGTCATTCTGAATTCCTACCATAAAACTTGTTTTTAAAAAAAACTGTTCTAAAACATCAGGAGTAAAAGGACACTTAGCAAAGCTGCTCTATAAATTGATTTTATATTGGGACATGCAACTTAATGATCAAGACAACCCACAGAGTATTTTCAAGAGATTTTTTTCAACTTTGAGATTTTAACCAGGCAAATAGCTGAATCAAGAGACTCAGAAAAAAAAAGTTTTCACCACAAATGTCATTGGTTCAAACCCAACCCAACTCAATTGGGAAGCAATTACCATCTACAAATCTTCATGAAGTGTAATGGTGGGCTAAATTCAACTTTTAGCAAGGAAAATAAACATCTTCAATGTTTGGGAGCCTAAACAGGGGCCCAAGGATTAATTTAGTTATTTCATGTTAGGATTGATACACATCACAAATGCTAGGTTGTAGGATTGACTGAGAATTTTCACCAGTGACACATAAGAGCACCCAAAAAAATCAAGGCGTTCTACATGCATTTAGCATATAAGTACATCTATGTATGTGTGTTTATACATATATATATGTATATGTGGATATATGCATATTTATTTTGAAATATTATAGATCTTAATATTTGTGAGCAACCTCAAAAATTCACAACATATAGTTTTGTAGCTCCTTACCACTCCCAGACAACACATCTCTAGACAGTCAAAAATCTCATGGTCACAGTGTACCTTTTGCATATAATTTCTCCCCAAAAAGTACCATGATATAAACAAAAATTTGAAACAAGATCATTAGGTCCTTCACAGAATAGTTTGCATGTGCTTCTGGCTGTTTCAACATTTTATTTTCATTTCTATTAAGAGTTGTGTGTCTCCTGTGCATATCCTCACACCACAAGTTAACCGCCTTTTCCACTTTTGTTGAAGTTTAATGCCTCCCCTGTTGAACAATTCTTGTGCTGGCTGGAGCAATGGTTGGAGTCCTTTCATGCAATGCCTTTGTTATATTGGCCTAACAAAATTAATAAACTTCATGGACCTTCAGAGTCATAATACTCAGGCAAGCCCAGAAGTTACATCTGCAAGGGCCCCCTATAATGTACCATTTTGCTAAGTTGGTAGCTTAGCTCAGGCACATCACATTAGAAGGAATCGTTCAGCCAGTAAGATCAGCTGATTGCTCGATCTTTTCTCTACGCTGCAGCTTTTTATTTTCTTTGTCTTTAGTAGCCAAAGTTTAATTTTGCTGCAATTTATGGTACAAAAATCTATTATAGTACTGTTTGAATATCTACAGGTTCTGGAAGTCTTAGGAATCCACTCTCAGGAAATGTCAAGGATCTGCAGATGCAAGTGTATTCTACCCTCCTAACAACTGCCTGGAAGTTGGCTAAGAAGGTGATGGCAGGGGAAATGCTTATATTTCCAAATGTGGGTGATCGGAAGAATGGACATGCTACTACTGACAAGAGAGAATGTATGAGAGGAAATGAAAATTTCAGTTTTAAACTTCTTGACTTTAAGGTCTGTTGTGACAGATAAAATATATGCCACAGGAAAGTGGATCTTGAGGGAAAGACTAAGAAATGAACTTTAAATGTGGACATTTTCAGCATAGAGGCTGAAGTCGGATGAAGGGTGTAGAAAATAGCTCTTCCAGAAGTCCACCAGATCATGCAAACCCAGACCTTCACTGAACTTATGTGTGGCAAGGGCTGGAGTTCACACACTCAGTCACCGTTCAGGATGTCAATTTTCTATTTACTACTTTTCTTTGTGTTACACTTTTTTTTTTCCTGAGGACACTTGAACTATATCTTCACACACTAAAGTGACCAAATGGAACAAAGCAACCCTTTAGTTGACCATTTCAGCCATGTGTAAGCTAAGTCTGGAATAGGCCCCTCTATGAGGGTGACACAGTCAGCCTCCCCATTCAGGGAATCGACACATCCCTAGTTAGCCACCATTACAGGGACCTTCATTTTGCTCCAGAGTTTAGCAGAATTTGATTTAACTGCCAAAATATACAAACCAGTTTCTGAAAGCAAAATGTTAATTCATGAAGTCATGTCTTATTTCCTTTTCTTTACGGGAAGGTTTTTCATTACAAATTCAATTTCTTTAATAGATACAGGGCTATTTAAATTTTCTATTCTGTTTTCTTTTATTAAGAGTGGGAGTGCAATGACACCAACTTGAGGAAAACCTTATATTTTTATAATATCTAACAATAAAGGAGAAAAAGCTTTCCTTACAAGAAATCTTTTGTTTAAATCTTCCGTTTCTGTTGAAAGCTAAGCCACCATGAATGTGAAGTCCAAAACTGTTTGTCTTTCCTTTTAATACAACACAGATGGATGCTGGGCCTCTCTGAGGCCATGCAGGGGAGCAGCATTTCAGTTGGAAAGGTCACATCAGAATTAAGTTGGTTTCAGGAAAATGAAACCAAATGAAAACTTTATGTCCACACACTTGCTCTTCCAAAACCAATTTTAAGCTCTTCCATAAAGACAGAACCAGGCATAGAATCAGTGCAGTGTTACCTACCACAGGCTCTGCTGCTCGTAATCTGGAAAGATGCACCGATTCACTGCCTGGAAAACTTCTCCATTTGCCACCTTTAGTTCTTTCACTAGACACTCTGTGCCTCACTCTATACAAAGTGCTGTGTGAAGGCTAATGAAATAAATTAATGAATTAAATTACTATTATGCTTTTCCTACTTGCCGATTCTCCCAAAAAGGTATGAAGTTTCAAAGTTTTAGCAATTAATAAAAGCTCTTTGGTCTGTATCTAATTTAGTATAAAACACATCAGGTGTGAACAATCCTTACTACCCATGTAAGTTGGGAGCACTAACTTCTGCTGTAAAAACATATATACACACACACACACACACGCGCACACACACACACACATATATATCGTAGCAGGCTGGGTGCGGTGGCTCATGCCTGTAATCCCAGCACTTTGGGAGGCTAAGGTAGGCAGATCACCTGAAGTCAGGAGTTTTGAGACCAGCCTGACCAACATGGTGAAACCCTGTCTTACTAAAAATGCAAAAAAATTAGCCGGGTGTGGTGGTGCATGCCTGTAATCCCAGCTACCTGGGAAGCTGGGGCAGGAGAATTGCTTGAACCCAGGAGGTGAAGATAGCAGTGAGCCGAGATCATGCCATTGCACTCCAGCCTGGGCAATAAGAGCAAAACTCCATCTCAAAAAAAAAAAAAAATCATAGTGGATGTGACCTATGGTAAACCAGCCCCATGATGTAGCCATCACACAAAGGATTTAGAGACAATTAATTTTGCCATTGAAGGGTTAAGCAAATAGGAATATTTTCTGTCATTTATCCTAAAATTACCTATTTTATTCAATTGTTTGAGAATTTGTATAAATTCATTCATATTCCCCTTGTCTGGACTCATTCTGTAATGTCATCAACTGTTATGATAGCAGGTAGAAGACTTGAAGTCAGGTCATGAATCTTCCACTTAGTAACTATGGATTTTTGTTCAGTCACTCCATGACTCTAAGCCTCAGCTTTCTTATCTATAAAATAGACCAAATACGACCTACACTTCATAGGAATGATGTGTGCAGGAGGGAGAGGTGGTGTCTGGGAATATCAACATCAAAAGACTTTGGAAACTATAAAACCTTTCACAAGTTGAGCCCTCTGTACTTCCCACAGCTCTGATACACTCTTCCTGGATTTCCTCTATGAGAACTGGTACTCTAAAAGACATACAATTGGAGGATAATCCCTTCTTTTTTTAACTTTTATTTCAGATTGAGGAAGTATACGTACAGGTTTGTTAACTGGGTATATTACACATTGCTGAGGCTTGTGTCTGAATAATTCCATCACCCAGGTACTGAGCATAGTACCCAGTAGTTTTTCAACCCTTTCACCCAACCCCATAATCCCCAGTTTCTATTGTTGCCATCTTTATGTCCGTGAGTCCCCAACATTTAGCTCCTGTTTGTAAGTGAGAACATGAAGTATTTAGTTTTATGTTCCTGCATTAATTTGTTTAGGATAATGGCCTCCAACCACATCTATGCTGCAAAGAACACGATTTCATTTTTTTTTTATGACTGCGTAGTATTCCATGGTGTATATGCACTACATTTTCTCTATCCAGTTCACCATTGATGGGCACCTAGATTGATTCCATGTCTTTGTTATTGTGCAATGAACATGCAGCACTATTGCATATGTCTTTTTGGTAGAACGATTTATTTTCTTTTGGATTTATACTCAGTAATGGGATACCATGTTGAATGGTAGTTCCAAGTTCTTTGAGAAATCTCAAAACTGCTTTCCACAGTGGCTGAACTAATTTACATTCCCACCAATAGTATATAAGCATTCCCTTTTCTCTGCAGCCTTGCCAGCATCTGTTGTTTTTCTGACTTCCTTTTTCCTTTTCTTTTTTTTCTTTTTTCTTTTTTTTCTTTTTTTTTTTTTTTTTTTTGAGACAGAGTCTCGCTCTGTCACCCAGGCTGGAGTGCAGTGGTGTGATCTCAGCTCACTGCAGCCTCCACCTCCCAGATTCAAGCAATTCTCCTGCCTCAGCCTCCTGAGTAGCTGGGGTTATAGGCACGTGCCACCATGCCTGGCTAATATTTGTATTTTTAGTTGAGGTAGTGTTTCACCATGTTGGCCAGGCTGGTCTCGAACTCCTGACCTCAAATAATCCACCCACCTCAGCCTCCCAACTATCAAATCTTGTGAGATTTATTCACTAATATGAGAACAGTATGAGGGAAACCACCCCCATGATTCAATTATTTCCCACTGGGTCCCTCCCACAACATGAGGGAATTATGGGAGCTACAATTCAAGATGAGATCTGAGTGGGGACACACAGCCAAACCATATCACCCAGCTGATTTTTGTATCTTCCTGTAGAGATGGGGGTTTGCCATGTTGGCCAAGCTGGTCTCAAACTCCTGACCTCAGGTGATCCACCCACCTGGGCCTCCCAAAGTGCTGTGATTACAAGCATGAGCCACCATACCCGGCCTGTTTTCTGACTTTTTAATAATAGTCATTCTGACTGGTAAGAGTTTATATATCATTGTGGCTTTGATTTGCATTTCTCTGATGATTCATGATGTGGAGTATTTTTTCATTTATTTGTTGACTGCTTGTATGTCTTCTTTTTGAGAAGTGTCCATGACTTTTGCCCATTTTTTAATGGAGTTGTTTTTTGCTTAACTGTTTAAGTTACTTATACATTCTGGATATTAGACATTGGTTGGATGCATAGTTTGTGATATTTTCTCCCATTCCATAGGCTGTCTGTTCACCAACTGTTGATAGTTTCTTTTGCTGTGCAGAGGCTCTTTCATCTAATTATCTCCCACTTGACAGTTTTTGTTTTTGTTGCAATTGCTTTTGAGGACTTAGTCATAAATTTGTTCCCAAATCCAATGTCTAGAATGGTGTTTCCTAGATTTTCTTCTAGAATACTTATGGATTGAGGTCTTACATTTATATCTTTAATTCATCTCAGGTTAATTTTTGTATATGGTGAAAGGTAGTGGGGTCCTGTTTCATTCTTTTACATATAGCTAAGCAGCTATTCCAGTACCATTTATTAAATAGGGAGTCCTTTCTCCACTGCATATTTTTGTTAACTTTATCAAAGATCAAATAGCTATAGGTATGCAGCTTTATTTCTGGGTTCTCTATTCTGTTCCATTGGTCCATGTCTGTTTTTGTACCACTACCATGCTGTTTTAATTACTGGAGCCTTATAGTACAGTTTGACATTGAGTAATGTGATGCCTCAGGCTTTGTTCTTTTTGCTTAGGGTTGCTTTGGTTATTTGGGCTCTTCTTTTGTTTCGTATGAATTTTAGAATAGTTGTTTCAGGTTCTGTGAAAAATGACATTGGTAGTTTGATGGGAATGCGATAGCATTGAATCTGTAGATTGCTTTGGGAAGTATGGCCATGTTAACAATATCAATTATTCCAATCCCATGAGTATAGAATGTTTTTCTATTTGTTTGTGTCATCTGTTATTTCTTTTGGCAGTGTTTTATAGTTATCCTTGTAGAGATCTTTCACCTCTCTGGTTAGCTGTGCTACTAGGTATTTTGTTTTGTGGCTATTTTAAATGGGATTGCATTCTTGATTTGACTCTCAGCTTGATTGATATTGGTGTATAGAAATGCTACTAATTTTCGTACATTGATTTTGTATCCTGAAACTTTATTGTTGTGGTTTATCAGTTCCAGGAGCCTTTTGGGGGAGTCTTTAGGGTGTTCTAGGTATAGAGTCATATTGTCCATGAAGACAGATAGTTTGACTTCTTCTTTTCCTGTTTGCATGACTTTTCTTCCTCTTATCTTATTTATCTGGATAGCACTTTCAATACTATGCTGAATAGGAGTGGTGAGAGTGGGCATTCTTGTCTTGTTCCAGTCCTCAAGGAGAATGCTTTCAATTTTTGCCTGTTCAGTATGATTCTGGCTCTGGGTTTATCATAGATGTCTTATTGTTTTGAGGTATGTTCCTTTGATGCCCAGTTTCTTGAGGGTTTTTATCATGAAGGGATGTTGGATTTTATCAAGAGCTTTTTCACATCCATTGAGATGATCATAAAGTTTTTGTTTTTAATTCTTTTTATGTAGTGAATCACATTTATTGATTTGTCTATGTTGAACAAATCTCACATCCCAGGAATGAAGCCAACTTGATCATGGTGAATTAACTTTTTGATGTGCTGTTGGATTTGGTTTGCTAGTATTTTGAGGAGGATCTTTGTGTCTAAGTTCATTAGGGATATCGGCCTGTAGTTTTCTTTTTTTGTTGTTGTTGACTCTTTGCCAGGTTTGGATATCAGAGTGATGTTGGCTTATAGAATGCATTAGGGAGGAGCCCCTCCTCCTAGATTCTTGGGAATTTCAGTAGGAATGGTACCAGCTCTCCTTTGTACATCCGGAAGAATTCACCTGTGATTCCATCTAGTCTAGAGTTTTTTTGATTGGTAGGTTTTTTATTATGGATTCAATTTCAGAACTCAACATTGCTGTTCAGGGTTTCATATTCTACCTGATTCAGTATTGCGAGATTTTGTGTTTCCAGGAATTTATCTATTTCCTCTAGATTTTCTAGTTTGTGTACACAGAGGTGTTCATAATAGTCTCTGAGGATCTTTTGTATTTCTGTGGAATCGGTTGTAATATCACCTTTGTCATTTGTGATTGTACTTATTTGGATCGTCTCTGTTTTTTCTTTGTTAACCTAGCTAGTATTCTATTGATCCTGTTTATGCTTTGCAAGAATCATCTTATGGGTTCACTGATGCTTTGTATGGATTTTTAGGTCTCGATTTTGTTTAGTTCCGCTCTGATTTTAGTTATTTCTTTTCTTTTGCTAGACTTGGGGTGGGTTCATTCTTATTTTTCCAGTTCTTCTAGGTGTGATATTAGATTATTAATTTGAGATCTTTCTAGCTTTTTAAGGTATACGTTTAAGTGTTATGAACTTTCCTCTTAACATTGCTTTTGTTGCATCCCCGAGATTTTCGTATGCTGTGTCTCTGTTTTCACTTATTTCAAAGAATTTTTATACCTGCCTTAATTTAATTGTCTACCCAAAAGTTACTCAGGAGCAAGTTGTTTAGTTTTCATGTAATTTCATGTATGATTTTGAGAGATCTTCTTGGTATTGATTTCTGCTTTTATTCCACTATGGTCTGAGAGTATGGTGTCATGATTTCAGGTTTTTTAAAGATATTTAGGCTGCTCATCTGAGAGTATACTCCAAGTGCAGATGAGAAAAATGTATATTCTGTGGTTGATGGGTGGACAACCAAAATACTAGCAAATCAAACCCAACAGCACATCAACATCTACATTATGTAGATGACTGTTAGGCCCAACTGGTTAAGTGTCAAGTTTAAGTCCAGAATTTCTTTGTCAGCCTTCTGCCTTGATAATGTGTTTAATGCGTCAGTGGGGTGTTAAAGTCCCCCACTATGATTGTGTGGCTGTCTAAGTCTTGTTGTAGTTCTAGAAGTACTTGTTTTATGAATCTGGGTACTCCAACTTTGGATGCATATATATTTAGGAACCCTTATTATTATGTAATATCCTTGTTTGTCCTTTTTTGCTGTTATTGGTTTAACATCTCTTTTATCCAATATAAAAATAGTGGCCTCTGCTCTTGTTTGTTCTTCATTTGTGTGGTAGGTCATTCTTCGGCCCTTGACTTTGAGCCTATGGGTGTCATTATGTGTCAGATGAGTCTCTTGAAGATAGCAGATGGATGGGTCTTGTTTTTCTATTCAACTTGCCACTCTGCCTTTTAAGTGGGTTATTTAGACCATTTACATTCAAGGTTAATATTGATATGTGTGATTTTGATCCCATCATGAAGTTATTAGTTGGTTGCTTTGTAGTTTCTATTATGTGGTTGCTTTATAGGGTCTGCGAACTATGTACTTAAGTGTATTTTTCTCTCAGGAATGCCAGTAGTTTATATGTTTGGTAACTTTACAAAATCCCATATTTCTCAAAGACTTACATCACTTTTTTAAAATACTTTCTCTTTAATTTTGTCTGAGTTAGTTCAAAAGACCAGTCTTCAAGTTCTAAAATTCTTTCTTCTGCTTGGTCCAGTCTATCAATGAAACTTTCAACTGTATTTTGAAATTCCTTAAGTGAATATTTTAATTCCAGAAGCTCTGATTGATTTCTTGTTAAGATGTTTGTCTCTTCCTTCAGAAGTTTCTAGACTTCCTTTAGAAGTTTCTTTCTGTTGATTTTCAATCTTATCTTGGATCTCATTGAGCTCCCTTCCAATCCATGATTTGGATTCTTTATCTGTTATTTCTGAGTTTCCATTTTGGTTAGGGACCATTGCTGGAGAGCTAGTGTGATCTTTTGGTGATGTCACTACATTCAGATTTTTCATGGTGTCAGAATTCTTGCACTGTTCCTTCTCATCTGCAGATGCTTGCCCTTCTAATTTTCATAATTATTTTCATGCAGGCAAGACTTTTCCTTTTTTTTTTTTTCTTTCTCTATATTTTTTTTACCTTTGCCTCCCTCTGTAGGGAGTGGAACTGTAGAGAATGCTGTGTAGGATCTTTTGGCTTTGCTTCTATAGCTCTATGCACTTCTTTCACCAGGTTTTATATTGGGCTGTGCAATCTGACCTACAAACCAGTAGACAGTGCTTATAGGTAAGAGTGGGCTATGGCCAATGTAGCTGGGTATATAATTGATCCTTGTTTACTGGTGGAAGTTCTTTGTTGTTTCAGGCAATGGGCTGATCCATGGAGTAGACAGTGATCTGAGCTCCCTGCTCAGCCCTGGGGGAACAGAGACCATGAGAGGTAGGGCAGGACCACACAGGTCCACCTACAGGTCCACAAAGGGCAGACACAAGCACCAGCACCAAGGGAGAATCCAGCGCCAGCCACCAAGCTCCCAGTGCTGCGCCTAGGCATGGAGCTGGGAAATTCCCCTGGCCTCAAGATCTCTACATGGGGATGGGAGCAGCCTAAACTCCTAAAATCTAGGGCAGTGGGTACTCCAAGTGCTTAGAGATCTGCCTGGACGTGCAACAGAGAGGGAACCTCTGCACCAACATCTCTTCACAGGAGGGCTGGGGTGACCCAGGCTGCTGAACTAGGCAAGCAGGTGCTCTGAATGCCTGGAGATTTGCCTGGGCATGTAGCAGAAAGGGCCCCCAGCCCTACACCAGGATCTCTGCACAGGAAGGGTGAGGCAGGTCAGGCTGCTGATGGAGGTGAGCAGGTGATCCAAATGCCTGGAGATCTGCCTGAGCTTGGAGCAGAGAGGGCCTCCCTGCACTAGGACCTTTGCACAGGAAGTGTGCAGTGGGCCAAGCTGCTGATCCAGGTGAGTGGGTGCTCTGAATGCCTGGAGACCTGCCTGGGTGTGGAGCAGAGAGTGCCTCACTGTACTAGGGTCTATGTCCATGAAGGGTGGGGTGGCTCATGCTGCTGGTCCAGGTAAATGAGCATTCCAAATGCCTACATTTCTGCCTGGGGGTGGAGCAGAGAGGGCAACCAGCCCACTGCACCTCGATCTCAAGGGAGCAGACTGGGGCAACCAGCAATGGCACATGCAGACAGCTTGCAGGTTGCCAGTCTGGCCCTGCCTGCAAATCTCATCACTGAGGAGAAACTGCAGCCGTAGCAGCTCTCCTGCTATCACTGGCCTGGGATGGCGGAGAGCACCATCCCACAACCTACTACTGAGGTACTTTTCACAGCTCTGGCTATGAAGGCCCCTACCCCACCAGAGAAGGCACTCCAGTCTCTGGCCCAAGACTAAAATGCCTAAGAAGCCATGCTGCTGGGTCACCAAAGAATGGCAGAATTTGCATACACCCAAATTCAAAATGACATCCTGCTTTCAGTCCCAGGTCTGGGGATAGTGTCTGCAACTTTTCCCAGCGTCTTTCCCTCACAGCACCTCCAAGCCACTTGCCATGCTAGCTCCAGGGCTTTGGAGAAACAAAATGCCCTCGCTCTACCTGGGTTGCTCAGGTCCCCAGTGGAAAGGTGAGTCACAGAGGGAGGCTCACTGCCTCTCTCACATGCTGGGATTTCAGTTACTTGTATCAGCCAGATGCCATCACAGGGGCTGTTTGCCAGTATTCCCAAGGATCTGGGTGTCCTTCACGATTCTGGTGGATGCCCGTTTTCCTTCTTGAATTAAAGCTCACAGAGTTGATCTTTATGCACTATCTCACTATTTTTAAGCGGCCGAGGCACATTAAAAGCCTCCAATCCACTTTTTTTTATCAGCTTGGTCAAAGCTTCCAGAATCTCAGCTCAGCTTCTTGTTTATAGCTTCAGTTTTATATTAATAATATAACATTGAATAATATTATATAGTGTTTACTATGTGCCAGATATGACTCTAAGCACTTTATAGATATTAGATTATTTAAACCTCGGGACAACTTTACAAAAGCTTTACAGATAAGGAAACTGAGGTTCATAGAGATGAGTAACTTAATCCAGGTCACAAGGGAGGGGTAGAGCCACATGTGCCAGATGTGCCCACAGGTAATCTGTCTTCAGAACTTTTACCGTAGCCTCATGTTGGACAAACTTAAAGGAATGAATCACATTCCATTCTCCAAGTGCCGTTCCTTGGATTATAATGTTCTATGTTCTAGCCAGTAATTCACATCTATGAAGCCTCATTAAGAGCAAAATTTAAAATACAGGAACATCTTTAAAGCCAAAGACGTTTATTACAATATTAACAATATGATGGATCTGTCTAAAAACTAAATATTCAATAGGAAGGGAATCTTTTTTTAAAAAATAAGCATCGTTGGAAAAGTTTCAGTGGTCAGTTATACCTTCATTTAAAATTAGTTTAAAATAATATGTGAGAATATATAAATAATACTGTTGTAATGTTAAGTGAAAAAAGCAATATACAAAGGTTGTTATCATAATTACACAAAATGCACACAAAAAACATAAAAGGGAATGAGAACAAACAAAACATTTACTGTCTCAATGATTTTTTAATTCCTTCTAAGCTTTCTGTTCCTACTTTTAAAAATAAGCAAATATGGTTTTTATAATGGAAATGGAATAAATTTTATTTTTCATTGATTTTTCTCCCTAAAATTTGTTCTCTGCTGCACTTTATACTTATCCGCTATTCTGTACCCACCCTGTCAGTGATGAGAACGAAAAGAATAAGGTGAACTTGGTCCTCAATTCTAAGCTGACACACAGAGTCAAGTGAAATGCCTAAAAATTATTTATTCTAAGGAGGTCATGCAAGTATATGACACGTAACGATGACTAGGTATTAGAAACCAACGAAGAGAAGGAAGGAAGCCAGCAAGAAAGAAAGGGATGAGAGAGGAGAGGGAAAGAATAGGGGAAAAAAAGGACTAAATAAAGCAAGACAGAATAATTCCTAGCAAAAAGCTTACCTGTAATAGATCCAAGAGGTCTCTTCAGTCAGGCCAAATAAGCAGAAAGGAGTCATGACTAACAGCAAGATAAGGAGGACAAGGTTCAAGAACAGACAAGAAAATCACTTGAAAAGACTTGGGTAGGAAATCCCATAAAAGCAAGACAGGAGGAAAAAAGTATAAACCTAGTTACTGCAGGTCTGAGGGTCTACATCAGTTCAGTGTCTGCTTAGGAACCACCTTGATTTCTTTTTTTTTTTTTTTTTTTTTGAGACTGAGTCTCGCTGGGTCGCCCAGGCTGGAGTGCAGTGGCGCGATCTTGGCTCACTGCAAGCTCCGCCTCCCGGGTTCACGCCATTCTCCTGCCTCAGCCTCCCGAGTAGCTGGGACTACAGGCGCCCACAACCGCGCCTGGCTAATTTTTTGTATTTTTAGTAGAGACGGGGTTTCACCGTGGTCTCGATCTCCTGACCTTGTGATCCGCCCGCCTCGGCCTCCCAAAGTGCTGGGATTACAGGCGTGAGCCACCGCGCCCGGCCGGGAACCACCTTGATTTCAAGTGGTGGAAATTTAATACAGGAATCGATTACCAAAGTGCTGAAAAGAATGGAGGGCATATATGAGAAAGGTAAAGGTATCCTGAGATTAGGTACTGTAAAAAACCTCTACAACCCAAAGGGCCAGAAAAGCAAAAGGCAAAGGGGTGATACACAGTGCCTTTAACTGCAGTGTCGCTGAGACTGCTAGAATAAAGTAAGAGCTAGAGCTGTTGCTGCTGCCATTTTCAGGAAGTCAGTAGCCTATCATCTCAATGCTATAGAAACTAAGAGGCCCAAAATTTCCAGCTACTGTTGCTGCCACTGCTGGAGCCAGAGACGGAGCCCACAGACATTGTACTTCTGAGGCTGCTGGAGCAACCACCGTGGCTGCTGCTGCTCAAATTGCTTAAGCAGGAATCCAGGCACACAGATGATCTTGCCAGTTGAGAATGCCAATGCCAGACACAATGCTGGAAGCAGGGAAAATGACTCTTCCTTTCTTCCTGCCACCTGATTTCCTGCTGTGCCTTCCTTTAGCAGAACCTAACCAAGGGCAAACTAGCAAAGGAGTCTTAGAAATGTAGTGCACAGGGAGGCTTCCAAAATGGTCAAATAGGAACACCTCCAGTCTGCAGCTCCCAGCAAGATCGACACAGAAGATGGGTGATTTCTGCATTTCCCACTGAGGACCAAATTCATCTCATTGGGACTGGTTGGACCACGGGTGCAGCCCACAGAGTGCATGCCAAAACAGGGTGGGGCATCGCCTCACCTAGGAAGTGCAAGGGGTTGGGGAATTTCCCTTTCCTAGCCAACGGAAGCTGTGACAGTCTGTACCTGGAGGAACGGTACTCCTGCCCAAATACCATTCTTTTCCCACAGTCTGCAAACAGCAGACCAGGAAATTCTCTCCTGTGCCTGGCTCAGTGGGTCCCATGCCCACAGAGCCTAGCTCATTGCTAGCTCAGCAGACTGAGATCAACCTGCGATGCTGCAACTAGGCAGGGAGAGGGGGGTCTGCCATTTCTGAGGCTTGAGTGGGCTGTTTTGTGGTTACAGTGTAAACAAAGAGGCATGGAAGCTTGAACTGGGCAGAGCCCACCACAGCTCAGCAAAGCCTACTAACTCTCCAGATTCCACCTCTGTGGGCAGGGCATATTAGAACAAAAGGCAGCAGACAGTTTCGCCAGACCTAAACGTCCCTGTCTGACAGCTCTGAAGAGAGCAGTGGTTCTCCTAGCACAGCTCTGAGAACAGACAGAATGCCTCCTCAAGTGAGTCCCTGACCCCCGTGTAGCCTGACTGGGAGACATCTCCCAGTAGGTGCTGACAGACACCTCATACAGGTGGGTGCCCCTCTGGGATGAAGCTTCCAGGGGAAGAATCAGGCAGCAATATTTGCTGTTCTGCAGCCTCCGCTGGTGATACCCAGGCAAACAGGGTCTGAAGTGGACCTCCAGCAAACTCCAACAGATCTGCAGCTGAGAGGCCTGACTGTTAGAAGGAAAACCAACAAACAGAAAGGAATAGCATCAACATCAACAAAAAGCACATCCACACCAAAACCGTATCTGTAGGTCACCAACATCAAAGACCAAAGGTAGATAAAACCACAAAGATAGGGAGAAACCAGAGCAGAAAAGCTGAAAATTCCAAAAACCAGAGCACCTCCTCTCCTCCAAATGATTGCAGCTCCTCACCAGCAAAGAAACAAAACTGGACAGAGAATGAGTTTGACAAGTTGACAGAAGTAGGCTTCAGAAAGTCGGTAATAACAAACTTCTCCGCGCTAAAGGAGCATGTTCTAACCCATTGCAAGGAAGTTAAACACCTTGAAAAAAGGTTAGACGAATGGCTAACTAGAATGAACAATGTAGAGAAGACCTTAAATGACCTGGTGGAGCTGAAAACCACAACATGAGAACTTTGTGATGCATGCACAAGTTTCAATAGCCATTTCAATCAAGAGGAAGAAAGGAGATCAGTGATTGAAGATCAAATTAATGAAATAAAGTGAGAAGAAAAGATTAGAAAAAAAAAGAGTGAAAAGAACAAAACCTCCAAGAATCTGGGACTATGTGAAAATACCAAATCTATGTTTGATTGGTGTTCCTGAAAGTGATGGAAAGAATGGATCCAAGTTAGAAAACACTCCTCAGAATATTATCCAGGAGAACTTCCCCAACATAGCAAGGCAGGCCAATATTCAAATTCAGGAAATACAGAGAACACCACAAAGATACTCCTTGAGAAGAGCAACTCCAAGACACATAATTGTCAGATTCACCAAGGTTGAAATGAAGGAAAAAATCTTAAGGGCAGCCAGAGAGAAAGGTCAGGTTACCCATAGAGGGAAGCTCATCAGACGAACAGCGGATCTCTCGGCAGAAACCCTACAAGCCAGAAGAGAGTGAGGGCCAATATTCAACATTCTTAAAGAAAAGAATTTTCAACCCAGAATCTCATATCCAGCCAAACTAAGTTCATAAGTGAAGGAGAAATAAAACCCATTACAGTCAAGCAAGTGCTGAGAGATTTTGTCACCACCAGGCCTGCCTTATAAGAGCTCCTGAAGGAAGCACTAAGCATGGAAAGGAAGAACCAGTACCAGCCACTGCAAAAACATATCAAATTGTAAAGACCATTGACACTATGCAGAAACTGTATCAACTAACCGGCAAAATAACCAACTAGCATCATAATGACAGGATCAAATACACACATAACAATATTAACCTTAAATGTAAATGGGCTAAATGCCCCAATTAAAAGACACAGACTGGCAAACTGGATAAAGAGTCAAGACCCATTGGTGTGCTATATTCAGGAGACCCATCTCATGTGCAAAGACATACATAGGCTCAAAATAAAGGGATGGAAGAAGATCTACCAAGCAAATGTAAAGCCAAAAAAAGCAGGGATTGCAATCCTAGTCTCTGATAAAACAGACTTTAAACCAACAAAGAGCAAAGGAAACAAAGAAGGCCATTATGTAATGGTAAAGGGATCAATTCAATAAGAAGAGCTAACTATCCTAAATATATATGCACCCAATACAGCAGCATTCAGATTCATAAAGCAAATCCTTAGAGACCTACAAAGAGACTTAGACTCCCACACAATAATAACGGGAGACTTTAACACCCTACTGTCAATATTAGACAGATCAATGAGACAGAAGGTTAACAAGGATATCCAGGACCTGAACTCAACTCTGCAACAAGCAGACTTAATAGACATCTACAGAACTCTCCACCACAAATCAACAGAATATACATTCTTCTCAGCACCACATCGCACCTATTCTAAAATTGACCACATAATTGGAAGTGAAGCATTCCTCAGCAAATGTAAAAGAGCAGAAATCACAACAAACTGTCTCTCAGACCACAGTGCAATCAAATTAGAACTCAGGATTAAGAAACTCACTCAAAACCGCTCAACTACATGGAAACTGAACAACTTGCTCCTGAATGACCACTAGTTAAATAACGAAATGAGGCAGAAATAAAGATGTTCTTTGAAACCAGTGAGAACAAAGACACAACGTACCAGGATCTCTGGGACACATTTAAAGTAGTGTGTAGAGGAAAATTTACAGCACTAAATGCCTACAAGAGAAAGCAGGAAAGATCTATAATTGACACCCTAACATCACAATTAAAAGAACTAGAGAAGCAAGAGCAAACACATTCAAAAGCTAGCAAAAGGCAAGAAATAACTAAGATCAGAGCAGAACTGAAGGAGATAGAGACACAAAAAACCCTTCCAAAATTCAATGAATCCAGGAGCTGTTTTTTTTTTTTTTTTACATCAACAAAAATAGATAGACCACTAGCAAGACTAATAAAGAAGGAAAGAGAGAAGAAATCAAATAGACACGATAAAAAATGATAAAGGGGATATCACCACCAATCCCACAGAAATACAAACTGCCATCAGAGAATACTATAAACACCTCTACACAAATAAACTAGAAAATCTAGAAGAAATGGATAAATTCCTGGATACATACACCCTCCCAAGATTAAATCAGAAAGAAGTTGAATCTCTAAATAGACCAATAACAGGTTCTGAAATTGAGGCAATAATTAATAGCCTACCAAACAAAAAAGTCCAGGACAAGATGGATTCACAGTCGAATTCTACCAGAGGTACAAAGAGAAGCTGGTACCATTCCTTCTGAAACTATTGCCATCAATAGAAAAAGAGGGAATCCTCCCTAACTCATTTTATGAGGCCACCATCATCCTGATACCAAAGCCTGGCAGAGACACAACAAAAAAAGAGAATTTTAGGCCAATATCACTGATGAACATTGATGTGAAAATCCTCAATAAAATACTGGCAAACCGAATCCCCAGCACATCAAAAAGCTTATCAACCACGATCAAGTGGGCTTCATCCCTGGGATGCAAGGATGGTTCAACATACACAAATCAATAAACGAAATTCATCACATACACAGAACCAACAACAAAAACCACATGATTATCTCAATAGATTCAGAAAAGGCCTTCAACAAAATTCAACAGCACTTCATGCTAAAAACTCTCAATAAGCCAGGTATTGATGGAATGTATCTCAAAATAATAAGAGCCAGGCTTTGGTATCAGGATGATACTGGCCTCAGAAAATGAGTTAGGGAGGATTCCCTCTATTTCTATTGATTGGAATAGTTTCAGAAGAAATGGTACCAGCTCCCCTTTGTACCTCTGGTAGAATTCAAGTGTGAATCCGTCTGGTCCTGGACTTTTTTTGGTTGGTAGGCTATGACAAACCCACAGCCAATGTCATACTGAATGGGCAAGAACTGGAAGCATTCACTTTGAAAACTGGCACAAGACAAGGATGCCCTCTCTCACCACTCCTATTCAACATAATGTTGGAAGTCCTGGGCAGGGCAATCAGGCAAGAGAAAGAAATAAAGCGTATTCAATTAGGAAAAGAGGAAGTCAAATTGTCCCTGTTTGCAGACGACATGATTGTATGTTTAGAAAACGCCATCGTCTCAGCCTGAAATCTCCTTAAGCTGATAAGCAACTTCAGTAAAGTCTCAGGACACAAAATCAATGTGCAAACATCACAAGCTTTCCTATACACCAATAATAGACAAACCAAGAGCCAAATCATGAGTGAACTTCCATTCACAATTACTACGAAGAGAATAAAATACCTACGAATCCAACTTACAAAGGATGTGAAGGACCTCTTCAAGGAGAACTACAAACCACTGTTCAGCGAAATAGAAGAGGACACAAACAAATGGAAGAACATTCCATGCTCATGGATAGGAAGAATCAATATCGTGAAAATGGCCATACTACTCAAGGTAATTTATAGATTCAATGCCATCCCCATCAAGCTACCAATGACTTTCTTCACAGAATTGGAAAAAACTACTTTAAAGTTCATATGGAACCAAAAAAAGAGCCAGTGTAGCCAAGACAATCCTAAGCCAAAAGAACAAAGCTGGAGGCATCATGCTACCTGACTTCAAACTATACTACAAGGCTGCAGTAACCAAAACAGCATAGTACTGGTACCAAAACAGAGATATAGACCAATGGAACAGAACAGAGACCTCAGAAATAACACCACACATCTACAACCATTTGATCTTTGACAAACCTGACAAAAAGAAGCAATGGGGAAAGAATTCCCAATTTAATAAATGGTGCTGGGAAAGCTGGCTAACCATAGGTAGAAAGCTAAAACTGGCTTTATTTTTATACAAAAATTAACTCAAGATGGATTAAAGACTTAGACTAAGACCTAAAACCCATAAAAACCCTAGAAGAAAACCTAGAGAATACCATTCAGGACATAGGCATAGGCAAAGACTTCATGACTAAAACACCAAAAGCAATGGCAACAAAAGCCAAAATAGACAAATGGGATCTAATGAAACTAAAGAGCTTCTGCACAGCAAAAGAAACTATCATCAGAGTGAACAGGCAACCTACAGAATGAGAGAAAATTTTTGCGATCTACCCATCTGACAAAGGGCTAATATCCAGAATCTACAAAGAACTTAAACAAATTTACAAGAAAAAAACAAACAACCCCATCAAAAAGTGGGCAAAGGATATGAGCAGACCCTTCTCAAAAGAAGATATTTATGCAGCCAACAGACATGTGAAAAAATGCTCATCATCACTCGCCATCAGAGAAATGCAAATCAAAACCACAAAGAGATACCATCTCACACCAGTTAGAATGGCAATCATTAAAAAGTCAGGAAACAGATGCTGGAGAAGATGTGGAAGAATAGGATCACTTTTACACAGTTGGAGGGAATGTAAATTAGTTCAACCATTGTGGAAGACAGTGTGACAATTCCTCAAGGATCTAGAAGTAGAAATACCATTTGACCCAGTGATTCCATTACTGGGTATATACACAAATGATTATAAATCATGCTACTATAAAGACACATGCACACATATGTTTATTGCAGCACTATTCACATTAGCAAAGACTTGGAACCAACCCATCTGTCCATCAGTGATAGACTGGATTAAGAAAATGTGGCACATATACACCATGGAATACCATGCAGCCATAAAAAAGGATGTGTTCATGTCCTTTTCAGGGACGTGGATGAAGCTGGAAACCATCATTCTCAGTAAACTATCACAAGGACAGAAAACCAAATACTGCATGTTCTCACTCATAAGTGGGAGGTGAACAATGATAACACATGGACACAGGGTGGGAACATCACACACCAGGGCCTGTCAGGGGGTGGGAGGCTGGGGGAAGGATAGCATTAGGAGAAATACCTAATGTAAATGACGAGTTGATGGATGCAGCAAACCAAAATGACACATGTATACCTATGTAACAAACCTGCACATTGTGCACATGTACCCCAGAACTTAAAGTATAATTTTTAAAAAAAGAAAATAAATGTAGTGCACAAGTTTCCAGCCCCTTGTAATATAGAAACGGAGCCAAAAATCAACAAAAGTAATGGGCACTGGTACTAAGGTGAGACCAGCAATAGCTTCAAGCCTACACTGATGGTGATCTCAGGAGTTACTGCCCATAGACCTCTCAAACCCCTTTGCAAAAGACGATGATTACTCTCTAAGACTCAGCTGAGTCTGAGATGGGGCCTAAATAGGCTCCAGAACCAACATTAGACGGATGCAAGGATAGAATTCCTAGCACATAATACACAAAAGATCTACCATTTAATCCCCACTTGGCATTTTATTGTTAACAAATATTAAGTATCATTTGCAAACCTGAAGACTACATTCACTCAGGACTCACAGCATTCCAGTCCCAACTCAGGCCCAAAACACAAGACTTGCACCTACATTGCTATTTAAAACTACAGTCACACGCTGGAGGATGTTTTGCTCAACAATGGACCACATATATGACAGTGGTCCTGTAAGATTATAATACCATATTTTTACTGTATCTTTTTTGTTTAGAAATGTTTAGACACACAAATGCTTACCATTGTGTTACAATGGCCTAAATACTCAGTATAGTAACATGCTGTACAGGCTTGTGGCGTAGGAGCAATCAGCTATACCACATAGCTTAGATGTGCAGTGGGCTATGCCATCTAGATCTGTGAAGTACACTCTATGATGTTTGTACAAGGATGAAATCTCCTAAGGATGCATTTCTCAAAAGGTAGCCCCATCACTAAGCAATGCACGACTGTACTGATAAAGTTAGCGTAATTTTCTCTGGAATGAGCAAAGATGCAGGTTGCAATTCTGAGTTGATCTCATGCTTTATTTTGTTTTTCCTTTATGTTCGCAAAGTTATTATTTGTGATACTATCAAACAATAAAGGAGCAGTTTAAGTTGGTCTCATAATTTCTAATGTTTACTATGGTGATAATTACATTTTTTAAGTAAGGAGTGCTATTAGGGACATATAAATAAATGGCTTTTTTAAAAATTAGTTTTCAGGATGAGATAATGAGAGTTTAAAGCAGATAATGATTGAGTCAATTTTACAGGTGAGAAAACTGTAACACACACATACACACACACACATAACTACATAAAAATAACTGTATAGGTGAATTTTAACTCCCTAGAAACCAACTGGGCCACAACTTGGAGTCCATCTCTGCATCCCTAGAGAATCTACTTTGTTTGAGACACCTAAAGAGGCATTTCTCCCAGCCCCTTCAGAACAACCTGGTTACAGAGTTACTACACCTGGAGACAGAGACCGATTTTAGGATGTTTTCAGAGACTGGTACAGCTGGGAGTGCTCTCTGGAGATTATGTTGCTGAAGATTTTCTGGCTGTTTTCCTTTTGGGACACACTAGAAAGCTCTTCTGGAGATACTTACGGGAGAAGGACTCCACCTCCACCACCCACCCCCAACCTAGACCTATAGCCAGCCAGTCACTGTCCTCCTGGGTCTTCACTACAGCCCAAACTCAAGAGGAAACATGAGGTAGTAAAGACCACACTAATGGCCAAGATATCTACTCAAATTGAGGTCCAGTCTGTAGCACCTCAACATTTTTTTCTCACCTGTAAAATAGGATAATCGTGAGAAGCCTAATACTCTGCATTTCCCAAGTATTTAAGTGTTCTGTATATGTCTGTAACCCCACACACAGCCCACCCCACTGATATACACATCCACACTTCAGGCCATGAGCTCTTGCAAAGCCATATCAATGTCCCTAGCACATTTGTTAAATTAACAAATTTAACAAATGTCCCCAGAGTCCCTGGCACATTTGTTAAATTAACAAATGAGAGAAAGCAAAACACATTAAATATTGGAAAGCACCTTGAAAAACACAGTTTCGGCCAGGCATGGTGGCTCACACCTGTAATCCCAGCATTTTGGGAGGCTGAGGTGGGTGGATCAAGAGGTCAGGAGTTCGAGACCAGCCTGGCCAACACGGTGAAACCCTGTCTCTACTAAAGATACAAAAAATTAGCCGGGCATGGTGGCAGGCACCTGTAACCTCAGCTACTCAGGAGGGTGAGACAGGAGAATTGCTTGAACCTGGAAGGCAGAGGTTGTAGTGAGTTGAGATCACACCACTGCACTCCAGCTTAGGCGAAAAAGTGAGACGCTCTCTCAAAAAGAAAGAAAGAAAGAAAGAAAAACATAGTTTCTTACATTTAAATGGAACTTTATAGTTTGTAAAGAGTATATATATATGTATACATATGATTTTAATTCTCAGTTCAGTCAATATTATTCTCATTTTATCCGATGGAAAATAAAGTTGAAAGAGATTAAGCAATTTGCCTAAGCCCCCAATAAGTAACCTTCTATCCTTCACAAATGTAAGGTGTTTTCATTTTCGCAACATGAACATTTTCCTTTCTTGACTTTCCACCTCATTGTTTTCCAAAGCAGACCAAGGAAATGGAAAGACTCCTTTGTCATAAGTTGCAAGGTGCATTTTCCCCAGTTCTCTCTTCCACGTTATCTCCCTGCAGCCAAGTCTTCTTTCTGAATGGCCAGAGTTGCTAGAGTCTGTTTGGAAGAGAGTAAAGTGTGAGCCCTCCCCCTGCCTTTGTAAAATGTAGCTTTACACTCCCGGGCGGTGTTTACTCCAGGAAGAGTGACTCACTGCCTCTCACTCACCTCCTACACGGTTCCTAATAAACTAAAGGTAACATAGCCAAGGGAATAGAGAGTTTGAAGAAGTGGCAGTTTAAAGTACTGAAATATGTGGCTGGTGCTAAGGACCATAAATCAGTTAGAATCAATGAATAGAAGATTTTTTGTGCTGGCTACCTTCTAATAGTGTGGTAGAATGTAATCTTTGCCTTTTACCTGCAAAACAGAGCTCTGAAAATACCAGAGGGGCTGCTTTTCAAGTTCCCTTATTATACAGAGGCATCATAAAACATAAGTGGACAGATAGGGCAGAGCGGGAAGGAGGGATGAAGAAAGCAAGGGACAGAAGGGTGAGCAACATGTTTCAATAACATGCAGCTTCATAAGCTAACGGGGTTCATTGCCTACACACTTAGAAATGGGACGCTGAGAACAGTTGTGATATGATCCTGGAAAGGAAGGCAGAGGCCACTCCTAATCAGAGGCAGGAGAGATGAGGTCATACACACACAAGATACAGTAATCTGGAGCAAAGGATGAAGAAAATCCATGACTGATCCTGGTGGAAATTCTGAGCAAAAGAGCGTCTTTGGCAAATGGCTATTGCTACCCAAATGAGCAAGAAAAGTCAAACCTATTGCTTTCATAATAATTCTAACAGCAATCCTGTGCTGAACACCATCCTACACAGATCACCAACACAGGAGCTGAGCAACACCTCCTGCACTGCTCACCTGTTCCTATGTGAACACCATTTCCATAACCACAGCAAACCCTTATATGTGCCAGGCTTCTAAGCACTCTGTATGTATTATGACATTTATTCCTCACAACAACATATGAGGAAGATACTAGTATCACCATTTTACCAATGAGAAAGGGAGACAAAGAAGGATTAAGTGACTTGGCTGAGATCCTCAGCTAGCAAGTGGTCGAGTCAGGACTGGATGCTGGGCAGTTTGATTCCAGAGTCCATGTTCCTAGTCCTTCTCTATCCAGTCTCTCTCTCTCTCTCTCTGTTTGTCTCTCTCTCTCTCTCTCTCTCTCGATCTCTTTCTCATTATCTCATTTAATCCACACAATAACACAACTAAGCAGATATTATGATCCCTATTTTACAGATGAGGAAACAGATGCTGAGAGGGGTTGGTGTCTGCTCTGCATCAAAAATAAGTGATGGGGTCAGGATTCAGACAAAACCTGTCACAAACAACAGCCCATCAACTTTCCCTCCAACACATCGCCTGCCTAGGGAATAGGACTATACATCTCATAAAAGAAATGGGTAAGGAAAGGGGGAAGGAATATGGCCTCATTTTTATATTTCAAGTTTCTTGAAGCCAGTTTTGATGTGATTCTTTGGCTGAAAAAGATGCCTATGTTCCCAAATCCCCACTCAGAAATTATGCATTTTCCATGTGGAAGGTCCATCAGGATTTGCAGGAGTAACCGGGACTCAAAGACAACCTAACAACCTTCCCCCAGTTAAAAGGGCAAAGGAAGGGAAGCTAACAGTCTTCTAAACTGCTAGGGGAGAGTATCTGTTCGAGAAAAGATCATGTTTTCTGTAAAGCCACACAGAGTTGGGTTTATTTCAACAGAACAACATTCCCAGAAGTCCTCTTTTTAATAAGTTGCAAAACTACTGTTCCCCAAGCTCACTTTTGGATGTTTCCTACCTCTTTTTTCCTTATATCTCAACTCAAAGGAATTCAGCTGGAGAATTACAACAAGAGGAAAATCCAAAAAAGAATAAAGATCCCCTTGGGAAGAAATTTCTTTTACCAGCACAGGCTTATTTACCTTAGGACTTTCTCATCCCAGGAGCACTGATCCCCAATGGTGAAAGCCAGCCGAGGCAAAACTGTAAATGAAGAAAGCTATTTCCCCACCCCATCTCCCACCCTCGGTGGATACACAGCCTCCTTCCAAGGTCCTTAGATATTGGGTGTCCTCGTGCTGCATGAAGCTTCTACAGGCTCCGCACAGACTGGTAACTCAGATACACACACATACACGCACACACACATACACGCACACACCCCAACAACAACAAGGCAGCACCAGCACAGATGACTAAAGAATACATTTAATTACAGGGGATCATATGGCACACCAACTGGGTGATGGACACCTGGTTACCTCATCACCCACTTACACTGAGACCAGCCCTGCAGAGCCCACAGCCCATAGTAGGTCAATAACTAGCTCATCCTATAGCTATCAAGAGTATTTAGTTCAACTTCCATATACATGAAACAGCAAATCCAGAATCTAAAATGTATATGGCATCTGACCCTGACTGCATCCCAGTCCTATTCTGCCAACAACATTTTCTTCTTCCTTGTTCATTCCCTCTCACCTACACTCTTGCCTTCGATCAGCCTTGTCTGAAGATATAATCCTTTGGACTTTGGAACACCAAGCTCTCCTCTTTGCCTGTGATCACACCCAGAACACTGTCAGCAGTTGCCTTTACTCTCCTATCTCAGGAAAAATAAAAAACCTATATTGTGTTCTTCTATGGCTTGTCTTTCCATTCAGAGTGGCCCCATTAGATCTTTTCTGTGTGTGACCCAGTTAGTGGACAGTGAGGGATGTCCTGGAGTGATTAATGTTTCCCAGACAACTCTGGATAGATTCACTCACATACAGTAAATCTGCCTGTCCTGCTAGTGCTAAGATGTCATCTTGGAAAGCTTAGCGCACAACAGGCACAGGAAGCCAAGGGTAAATTCATCAGGAGCAAATGCTTTATTTGCATGGAAACTCCTCGAGCATTATTCCAGAGTACCAACTTCACTGAATTGAAAGCCAAAATTGTTCTAATTAGCTCCATCTCATACAAAACCACTGCCTCAAAGAAAATATTTTTGACCTATTTAATTCAAGCAGCTATGCCTTCATTGGGAAGGATGATTGTTTTAACTTTTGGGCTTTCATAGATGTAAATTGTAGAATATCATCCTTCTCCAATTCTTATTCTGTGTTTAATTCTTACCAAACTGTGGTAAGAGCATCAGTAAACCCTTATTGAGGTCCCTTTTGTTGCAAAACCCTATGCTAGGAACCAGGAAGATGGAAAGGTATTTACTTCATATAAGCAGTCAAGGAAAGAATTCAGGCAAGTGTTGATAATTCTGATCCAAAATTAAAACTTCCAGACAATTGAAGGAAGAATGGCAGACTGGCTAAGTTTAAAAATATTCAGATAAAAATGCCAATTCTATATCTACAAAACCAAAAGTAAAGCGTTAGATATTCAGTTGTTTTTGGTTCATCCAGATAATAAATCCAGGCTCCAGGAATCCATGTAAGTAAAATAGAACAAAATAAGTAGAAATGAATAGAAAAGTCAAATAAATCAGCCCCCATTCTGCTCTCTCCAAGTCACACACATTCGTTGTCCTATTCTTTCCCCCATAAAACCTCTCCCCTTTTCTCAATAGTAATAACTTAGTGTGGTTTATCTAAATAATTATACCTGTAAGCTGGTTTATATTTGCTCGGTCTACCCACATTAAATGAGGAGAGGAAATAATTAAACTTAAAAGCCATCTGGCCAGGCAGTCACATGAAGATGGCCTTCTGTGCCTGCCTGCATTTGCTATGAAGGTCTCATTTTTGTTTGGCAGCCCATCTGTGTAAGAAAATCCCTCCTAGACAAAGCAGAACCTCCCATCACTACTATAGAGGATCTCAATTGAAAGCATGCAACAGAGGAAGTCAAGAACATAGACAGGGCAACCCCACAACCCCCAAAGTGTGAGCTCCTTTTCTATCCACACTCACTCCCAGATGATCTCATCTATATTTACGATTTTTATTAACAAACCACTTCCACATTTGTGTCTTCAGCCAGGGCCACTCCTAGGGAGACTGAAGCTTGGGTAAATGGTTTTTGCCCATCCCTGTTTATATAAACAACTTGAGTTGCCCAAAAATCAGCCTATTAGCACCCTTCTGGTGGCCCAATTTCATACCATTCTAGAAAAGAAAGACCCTGCTGGACAATGGAGTGATCTAGTTGGGATCACCCCACCCATAAGTATATTGCCAGTCCTAACTCTCCCAAGCACCAGAGGGGCACTTAGAAAAGCTGGAGAACAGGAATCCAAACCCCAGAGCTTCTGAAGCACAGGACCAAGCCAGTATCCCACTTGTCCTGGCTAGAGGGATACTGTCTCTGACCCTAAGCTTTGCTCTAAATTTCAAACTTGTCAGAAGTCACCCCCTTCCTAGCAAATAACTATCCACCAGTCCAACCACTGGCATATTTATTAATATATGTTTTCATTCCTCAATTACATATGTTCATATGTATGTGCATATTGTATGCCTGTCTGTCTCTATCCTCTCTCTAGCCGGTTACCACTGCAAAACTCAGTGATGAAGACTTCATGATGCCAAGACCATTATCGTGACAGGAAGAAGGGGGTGACTTACCAAGTGCCGTTTTATCAGCAATCCCTTCTAAAAATATAAACCTAGCTGACCTCATTTTGCCCAAAATTGTTGCTAGAAGGAGGGAGGGAAGTCGTGAACTCAAAGGAAGAATCTAGGTTGTAAAAAGAAAATTTTTCTACATGCCCAAAATGAGAACACAGCTAACGCTTTCCTGAAACAAATGAGAAAATCGACCTCAATCAAACAGGAGTATTAGAAGAAATACAAGGGTGATGAAAATTTTCTTTCTCCATTATCCCCTGCTCCCCCAACCCTACTCCATTTACCAGGAAAGCTACTGATAGGAATCAGTCACAGCTGGGAAGCGTACCACAGACCCCTGGGGGATGTCTACTGGAAGTTAAAGAGGGTCACCCCTGAGATTGCATCTCAGGTTGCAATGTTTGTTCCTATGACTGGCAATGAGCTCTTCCAGGAACCTCTGAGGACCTGGAAACCTCTATAAAAGAAAGCAACCACAACAATTAGAAGAATTTCATATCACGTATACAGTTAAAATCTCAACTAAAAGAAAAGCCTTCTAATGTTTTACTGCCATGAACAAATTCTGCGACCCCTTTGCAATCTTCAGTGTTACACTCTCCCTTCTTTCTGCTGGAAAACACTTAGGACTCCTTTTGTTTTAATAGATAAGCACTATGATCTTTTCTAAATATAGATTATCCCTTTCCTCTTTCTAATGGCTTTTGTTTTCTTCTGTTTTTTGTTTTTTGGGGGGTTTTTTGTTTGTTTTTTTGTTTGTTTGTTTTGCTTGTTTGTTTTTTTGAGACAGAGTCTCATCCTGTTGCCCAGGCTGGAGTGCAATGGTGTGATCTCGGCTCACTGCAATTCCACCTCCCGGGTTCAAACGATTTTCCTGCCTCAGCCTCCAGAGTAGCTTGGATTACAGGTGTGCACCACCAAGCCCTGCTAATTTTTGTATTTTCAGTAGAGACAGGGTTTCACCATGTTGGCCAGGCTGGTCTCGAATTCCTGACCTCATTATCTGCCTGCCTCAGCCTTCCAAAGTGCTGGGATTACAGTCTAATGGTTTTTAAAGTTTTCCAACTCGTGACTTCGGGTCTAGCTTACATGCCCCTGTTAAATGTCACAATGTCACCCTACCTAAATGTCATAAGGTTCCATCTCTTCTGCTGACCACAAAGCCATTTTGGGATGTGGAGTTATTCTTAGGTTGTATTCATGTATAAAGATAGCCTGATTGGATGTGTGACAAACAGTAGGGTGATCATTCAACCTGACTTCCTCCTGTGTGCAGATATCCAGAAAACAACCAAAGCCGTGTTCCAAAATTCTGAGTCTAGTGACTTTTTTCTGCAAATAATCCAGCGGTGTTTTCTCACTTAATGCCAGCTAACATGCATCAAAAATGTTGTTGATTCACCTTGTACTTCTACAGGTATGTCATAGGTAGAATTTTCCCTGAATACACCAGCAACAGGCCTACATACCAGTGATGAACATCAAGCACATTTCCATTGATTATGCTGCACATTCACCCTATTCATTGATTTTCATATCCACCACAGAAAGCAATTTGGCAATAGTCCCAGGTTATATCTGCCTAACGGAGTTCTTTGTTCCCTTACAGAATTGTGACAATCAATAAATTAGAGCAACACCACTGCTCACATAACACTAGGTGATAGTCCAAAAAGTGCCTACTCTTCATGCCCTCAAAGTCTTTCTAGCTAAAGGAAACACACTCAGCAAATTATCACACTATATGCAGAGTTGTGACCTCCTCATTTATTTCCAAGCCAAAATAAGATACCTGATTGACCCATTTTTGGAAGAATGGGAGATAATCTTGGCATTAAATGTTTAACACCTTAGGGTATGGGCTCATAAACTAGCATCAATAATGTCAAACAGTGAATTAAGATAGACAGTAAAAACCTTCCCAATTCCCCTCCCAATACCCTTGAGGGAGGCATGTATAAGGTCACATTGAAGTCCTCACTTCTTAAAAGGATAAAGACATTGAGAAACTTTATTGCAGTTTATCAAGAAGTCCATGACACAGAATGAAAAAGGGTTGTCCCGTTGGGAAAGAATCTCAGAGAGGTAGAATCTCAAAGAGGTAGATTCTCATAATTACGTAGCAGAAAGATATCAAGCTCCCCACTTATATGGGGGGCAAAAAGCCACAGACTCATGTATCATTACAGCAATCTTGCTCTCTCTTTTGTGAATCTAATCAACAATGCCCTTTTTTTTCATGAAGGTATCTTACAACATTATCCTTATAAATGATTTTCAAAATAACTTTACATTCTTCTTTGAGCCTTTGGGCCTGTCAGTACATCCTCCACAATGCTGCCAGAAAACGGCCATTCTGAAATGCAGATCCAATCATGTCACTTCCTTGTTCAGAATCCCTCCATCTTCATAGACTTCATATAAAACTCACACACCTTAGCATAGCATACAAACCCTTCTCCCCTG
This sequence comes from Macaca fascicularis, assembly GCF_037993035.2. NCBI lineage: Eukaryota > Metazoa > Chordata > Mammalia > Primates > Cercopithecidae > Macaca > Macaca fascicularis. The sequence continues at coordinate 86,352,389 of NC_088380.1, read as the reverse complement.
TCCTACACCATCTTTACTCCCTTGCTCCTACCCTATGTCCTCGTGATAATGAATCATTTGCAGTTTCCAGAATTCTCTATCCTCTCTCCTGTGGCCATGGCTTCGCCTACACTGTCCTTTCTACCTGTCCCTTCTACCTGGAGCACCCTTCCCTCACTGATTGCATGGCGACATCTCCTGGATAAGATAATTCACTCCTCATAGTTGAGCTCATTCTTCTCCAGAAAGCTTTCCTTAGCCTCACCAGTCTGGGCTGCTCTCCCCTCCTTTTTGCTCTTGCATCATTGGTTCATACTTGTGTTACAGACCTTATCCCACCATACTGTAGTTGTCTATTTACGTAAAATGAAATTATACATAATTTCTTTTTAGAAAGAAATTTTTTCTTTAAATTTTTTCTTTCAGAAAAAAATTATATACAAGGAAATACTATCTAAAAGTAAATGAGAATATTTAAAAGTTTATAAATATAAATCAAAAGACCCTGTAAAATTCTTTCCCTTCTCCTACAAAGACTCTGCAAAACTTTCGCCCCTCTACTACCACTCATGGGCCTTTCTTTCTTTCTTCTTTTTCTCTGCAGTCTCTTGCAAGACCTTTGGGTACCTTTAGTGTCTTGAAGTCCCTGTAAGGTCATGAACCAGGAGATGCTTGCATCACCTCTGCTCACATCCCATTGGCCATACCTAGCCTCAGAGGAGGCTGGGAATGTAATCTCTGGCTATTGGTCACATGCCAAGCTAAACTTATGGGTTGTCATACTAAAAGAGGAAGAAGGAAAAGGAAGTGGAGGAGGAGGATGGAAGAATAGATACTGGAGGATACCTAACAGTAAGCAACATAAATGGTGAGAAAAGGCTAATGGATGTAGAGAGCAAATACAGTTGTTTACAAAAATCAAATTCCAGAAATATTTTGAACAAAATTTCTGATCACCTAATATAGGAAGAAGTGAATGGGGAATTCATGGACAAACGGTAATCAGAAATTGACTATGCTAAGTATACCCCTATTGTATAGGAACTGGTTGGTAACTTATCTCTCAAATTTAAAGCATGAGCTTTAGACATAACAGACCCTAAGTTTTTTAACCTTTTGGCTATAAATTAGTAGATATGCATCTGCTCTACTTGTGAAACTTTTCCCTTGGCAAACAGAAGACGAGCTTAGCATATACAAAGTAGTTTCCTGATGTTTAATGCAGCAAAAGTAAAGATTGCAACAGAACTACATACTCTGCCAAAATCTAGTGAATTTACCAATTTCCCCAATGGCTTCTGTACTTGCTCAGTTTCAGAATAACATGATTCTGAAAGAAGCAATTTATTACTTAAAAATAAACCTTGAAGGTCACTTAGAAATATATTTTGAAACCGACCTAAACTTCAGTTTCTAAAGTTTCCTGGGCATTTGGGGTTTTTTTCTTGGAACTGAACAATATATTCATGTCAAAAGTATTCTTTTTGTACTTTTTGGGCTGTTGACTGACATGACTTTGAATTGGTTACAGCCATCATTCTCTAGGAACAGAGGCAGGACAACACTGAGAATTGTGCTCCACTTGTCTTTAGGATTCAAGGAAAAAGAAAGAACAGGAGAAAGTTTGCTCCAGCAGGAAGCAACTTTTAGATCTACTGGGAGATTCTGATCTACTGAATGGGAGCCTTATGTTAACTTGTTAAGGTGAAAAAAATAAATAGCTTTGACAAGATGAGAAAGGCCAGCCAGTTACTGGAGAAAACAATGAATTTGTTTTGTTTTGTTTTGTTTTGTTTTGCGATGGAGTCTCACTCTGTCGCCCAGGCTGGAGTGCAGTGGCACAATTTCAGCTCACTGCAACCTCTGCCTCCCAGGTCCAAGCAATTCCCTGCTTCAGCCTCCCAAGTAGCTGGGATTACAAGCGTCTGCCAACAGGCCCGGCTAATTGTTGTATTTTTAGTACAGACAGGGTTTCACCATTTTGGCCAGGCTGGTCCTGAACTCCTGACATCGTGATCCACTCGTCTCGGCCTCCCAAAGTGCTGGGATTACAAGTGTGAGCCACCGCATCCGGCCCTTCTGCCTCTATCTCTATTCGTCTTTCTTGGAGATAGAGGCAGAAGAAGGGAGAAAGACATGCAGACAAACATGCATCTTTATGGAAAGAGTACATTTAGGAAAAGCCAGCAAAGTCTCTAAAGTGGTGTGAAACATGGGGCATCATCCTGCTCTATTGACCAGCAGAAAGTCATGGTAGGAGCTTTACAATCATTTATAATTCTCTTTCTAGCAATATTGTGTAACTAAATAATCACAAAAACTTCCTGCTTTTTTTTAAAAAAGAAAGAAAGAAAGAAAGAAAGAAAGAAAGAAAGAAAGAAAGAAAGAAAGAAAGAAAGAAACGTTTAAATATATAGCTGATTTCACAAAAAAAAGGTAAAGAAAATCTCTAGGGGCCAAACGTGAAGGAAAAAGTAAAAAGCACAGTGATAATTCTTGGAAGGATTTGCCAGCCCCAGGAATCCAAAGAGCTGAAGTTTTAATCCCTGCGTAGGGACAGGTAGGGCAGTGGAATGAAGACCTTCACATAAAGCTGGAAGATCTATACCTTAACTGAAAAGGTATTTTAGAAAAAAATTCTTACACTAGCCTAGGAAAATAAGAAGCAAGTTTGTTTATATGGGCCTGGGACCTGAGTCAGTGAAATAATCTTTCCTGAAAGAAAAGACTTTAGTAAGTGGCCACTTTACAGAAGTGGCCAAACCCTAGGCAGGCCACACTTGGGTTTTGGGTTCAAATTTATACTTCTGGCTTGGTCCAGAATCTGCCAGGTGAGAAATAACATATAAATAGACCCAGAGACAATGATACACTTGGGATGCCTGGCATAAACAGACATAGAACCATTCCTGAGGGGCATACTTTCAGCACAGGCCAGGTGAAAGTCTTCAAACAAAGCCCGCCTTAAGATTTCTTACAATCCAAAATTACAAAGCACTGAAGGAAACGATTGAGAATGAACCACCGAAGCAGATATAGCAAAGAGCAGTATTAAATCCCAACATTGCTAGAACTATTAGAAAGAGGGAATCTATAAAATTAACATGTTTAAAAGAACACGTAAAAGAGAAATTAAGAGCAAGAAAAATACACAAAACAGTATCTAAAAAGAATGGATATAATTGAAGAAAAAATAGAACTTCTAGAAGTTAAAGGAATTGGAATTAAAAGCTCAATCATTGTTTCAAACTACCAATGAATCATATCAAAGAAAGTGAACTAAAAATAAATATGAGGAAATAATTCCAAAGGTAGCATAGAGCAGTAAAAAGAGATAATATAAAAAGAGAGGTTAAGAATTATGAAGGAAAGAATGACAAAAAGTCCAAAATAACTAATCTTAAAAAGAGAATTACTGGATCAAATGGTATTTCCTGTTTTAAATCTTTGAGGAATCACTACACTGTCTCCCACAATGGTTGAACTAATTTACATTCCCACCAACAGTGTAAAAGCATTCCTATTTCTCCACAACCTCACCAGCATCTATTGTTTCTTGACTTTTTAGTAATCGCCATTCTGACTGCATGAGATGGTATCTAAAGGAATATAAATCATTCTATTATAAAGATACATGCATGCATATGTTCACTGCAGCATTATTCACAATTCACAAAGACATGGAATCAATCTAAATGCCCATCAATGATAGACTGGAAAAAGAAAATGTGGTACATATACACCATGGAATACTATGCCGCCACAAAAAGAAACATGATCATGTCCTTTGCAGGGACGTGAATGAAGCTGAAAGCCATTATCCTCACCAAACTAAGGGAGGAACAGAAAACAAAACTGGGAGCTCAACAATGAGAACACATGGACACAGGGAGGGGAATAACACACACTGGGGCCTGTCAGGGGAGGGCGGGGTCGGGGGAGAAGAGCATCAGGAAAAATGCTGGGTTTAATACCTGGGTGATGGGCTGATAGGTGCAGAAAACCACCATGGCACATGTTTACCTATGTAACAAACCTGCACATGTCCCATGGGACTTAAAATTAAAAAAAAAAAAAGAGATAGAGAGAATTAGGGGAGAGGCAACATTTAAAATAACATGTGAAAATTTTTCAGAATTTTCCCGAATTGATCAAAAACATGATTTTTAGATACAATGGGCATAATAATTTCAAGGTATGATAAATAAAATTTTCATATCTAAATTCATTTTGGTAAAACCATAGGACACAAGAAATAGAGACCTTAAAGCAGCTGGAGAGAAAAAATGGATAACCTGCAAAAAGGAAGAAGGGACGGAAGCAAGAGCTAGGCTAACAGCAGGCTTTTTATAATAAACTAAAATCCTGAAGTCACGGAATAATTTTCAAAATACTTCATTTTGAAGTAAACCTTTAGTAGTTCTGGTAAGGGTAAACTTTCTGAAATGCCTGATAAAATGTCCTCATATTGTCTCTAACTTACACTAGCATGTCTGAGCAAAAAAAGAAATTGTGGGGTTGATAGTTATTTTTTGTCCAGTACTTTAAGTATAGGAAAAAAAGTGAATTACATACAGAAAATAAAAAGGTAAACATGTAGGTAAATCTAAACAAATCTCAAACTCTACAAAGTACCAATAACAATAACAACCAATTAGTAATTGTGATGGTTAATTTTATGTGTCAGTTGGCTTGGCCATGGTACCCAAGTATTTGGTCAAACTCTACCGATGTTTCTGTGAAGGTATTTTCTTTGGATGGGATTAACATTTGAACTATGCAAATTGCCCACCATAATGTAGATAGGCCTCATCCAAACAGTTGAAGGACTTAAGAAAAACACTCACTTCCCCCAGGGCAAAGCAAACTCTTCCAACAGATTGCCTTTGACTCAAACTGCAACTCTTCCCTAGGTCTCCAGCCTGCGGGCCTACCCTGAGGATTTTGGACTTTTCAGCTTCTCTCTCAGACGGTGGTGGGAGGGAAATTATATTTATTTTAAGGAATTGGCTTACATTATTTTGGAGGCTGACATATTTTTTTATATATATATATGTTATATATATGACATATGTCTCATATAGAAAGAACGTGATATTTTTCTTAAGAAGTTGGCTCACACAATTGTGGAGGCTGGCATATATATAGAGAGAGAGAGAGAAAGAGAAAGAGATTTATTTTAAGGAATTGGCTCACACAATTGTGGAGGCTGACACACATACACACACACACATATATATATATATATATATATATGTAGTGAGGGTATATACACACACATGCACACACACACACATGCTATTGGTTCTGCTTCTCTGGAGAACCTGGACTAATAAAGCAACAGGAATACAAAATGGCACTAAAACATTATTCAAAAATAAAATAACATTTGTCAGTAAATATAATGAGACAAGAAGAAAAGAAAAACATAGAAAAGGCAGGAAAAAGACAAAACAATATGATTGAAATAAATCAAAATCCGTCAGTAATAAGTGGACTAAACTTGTCCACGTAAAATGATTGCTAGATTTAATTAAAAGAGCAAAATCATCCTCTATGCTTTTTAGAATAGACACATTTAAATCATGAGAACAAACAACTGTTTAAATTAAAAGAATAAAAAACATATATACTGGGAAAATACAAATCAAAAGAAAACTGGAATAGCTATGTTAATATCAAAATAAATGGAGTTTGAGGCAATAAAAATTTGTTACGGATAAAGATGGTTATTATGTTATGAAGAAAGGAACTGCACCAGGGAGCTAGAAAAATTCTAAATTTGCATGCACAATGATATTGACTCAAACCATCTAAAACAGTAAGACTCCTATAGATGCCACATCCACACACAGCTAATAATGGGATTTGAAACATGATAGTATCGAGATGCTTCTAGGAGAGAATTTAGTCTTACCACAGGAAGACTGAACACACATCTGTAGAACCAAAAAGTTTAAGATGAGAACCACGTAACTCCACCTATATTGGCTCACAGCGAGTCACAGCAAGGCAAGCATCCGTTGGTTCTGTGAAGACACAAACTTCCGTTTTCATTACGGCTCTGAGGCAGGAGTTAGAAACTTGGAACACAAAGGTCTCCCATCACCTCAGTCTCTCACTTCCTCACTGGCAGCAGGTTAGACACAAAGGTGGGTCCTGCATTCCTTCAGCAGCAGTCTCAAGATGGTCCCATGACACACCTACCTCTCAGAGACTGCAGCGTCCAACAAGGGAAACTGTGCTTTAGTACTTCTTAACATAAACTACATGGTGACAACTGGAGAAAGTCCCAAATCCTGCACAAAGGAAACTTCTTGGTTCCCTCCTTCACGTAAGGTTACACAACATGACTTCAGAGGTAGCACATTGTGGTCGCCAAAGGCCCAGGCCTGGCCATCAGGTGTCATGGGTTCAACCTCTTAACTACAGCATACAAGCTATACAAGAAATTGGATGAAACTCTCTCTATATGGCTCTGTTTCTGCATTTACCAAAAGTGAAATAATGTGTATAAAACACTTGGGACACTCTTTGTCACGGAACAAAGAGAACTATTTATAGAAGGAATGATGATGATGATGATAATGATAATGACGATAGTTTGATGAGTCTCAGCCCCACTAAGATTCCCTTTTCCAGGTACTCAGACCTAAATGTAGTCCTTCATAAGCCAAGGCCTGAGCCCTCTGTCAACACCATCCTCCTTTTACACACAGTTAGGTGTTTTGTGCAAGTTTCAAGTCCCATTATTAGCTGTGTGTGGATGTGGCATCTATAGGAGTCTTATTATTTTACGTGGCTTGCGTGTTTTGTACAAGTCAGCTTCTTCTCCTGCTCTCATGGTCTCTGCGCTTCATTACCGGGTGCTGCCCTCTGTCACCGACTGAGGACAAGAAAGTTCATATACTTATCAATGAAAGTTACCACTGAACCCCTTTTCTAGACAACAGCTTCTGCCCTGCAGAAACCACAGGAGTTCCATGTACTATGCTGCCCCTTGATTAACAGCAGTACCAAAAACTTCACTGCCTTTATCACCACATTTAGTCCATCCAGTAAGAGGAAGAAGATGCTCTTCTACTTTTCTTTCTTTTGCAGGAAGAACTGGAGAGAACAGGCTGTCCTCAGGATGTGCTTCTGGTTCTGGTCTGCTTTCTCTGCTTCTATCTCTTATCAGCAAAGGGAAAAGGGGCTCTTTGAGTCCAAACGGCATGAGCACCAACTCTCGCTGATTCACAGCCTGATCTGAGAGAAATGTGGTCAACCCAAGAAAAAAGGGCAACTGTTCTGTGGATACCTTTCAACATCAAAACCCCTTGCCACTCCTACTTCTTAGTCCAAGAACAGTTTTCCAGTAGGAGTGAAAGAAATCAGCTTCCCCCTACAATACCTCAGCGCCTACGATTCCAGCTCCCATGGCACCTGCAACCGGCCAACTGAGGCAGTATGTCAAGCCTTCCCAATGTTGAGTCACCTCCAACTTAAACGCCCTCTGAAGAGGCTCTCAGTTTAGGGAGGCAAAGAGGAAGATCAAGGACCAACTCTTCTCCAAAGAGAAAAGGTCATATAAATTTCTTCCATAAAATCACATTTAAATGTATTTAAAAAGAACGTTCATGATATAAAGAAGAAGAAAAATCTATCCTTGTATAACTGTCTTGTATCCCTTCATGGATTTGCAATAAATCTGTGAATTTTTCAGCTCCTGGCTCCTGCCTTATTTCCCATTTTTTGTTTGTTTTGTTTTCAGCACTTATTATTTAAGATATTTACATGGTGACTAGAGAGCAAACTGTACCAGAAACAAAATCAACCAAAGGCAATTGACTAATTTCCTGTAAACACTATTCATTCTGGCTGCACCATTTGTACTACAGCCTATAAGCAAAAAGCCAATCTCGACCCCTCCGATATTTTTTATTCCAGTCTTCAGTAAGATATGAGAACAAGAGAACCTGCTTTCATTATTATTCTGCTTGAAGACACATAAATATATGCAATATCCACCTATCTTTAGGAAATGGCTACTTCTACTTATTTATTTCTGAGTTTCTCTTACTTGCGCATGGCCCATGACTCCATTAACATGACCACTGGTTTGTCTTGAAGCCCTACTTGAAGCCCTGAGAACATCTTCCCTGAAATTGCTGGGACTTCTGAGATTTTATCATGTAGACAAATAGTGGCTTGACTTTTTTTTTCCCAAATTGCTGCAGTTTCCCTCTGTGGGATTATTGTGGGGCTAAACAGATGGAAAGATAGAATAGGCAGTTTTCTTGTAGAGCTTTGCTTCTCAGACCCGAGAGCAAGGTTATCCATTTGCAGCCTTAACAATCTGGAACTGAAATTCAGCACACTTCAAATCCCAAAGCAGCAAAGCCAGGTGAAAGGGAAAAAGAGCAGGAACAGCAATCTTGAGCTTTCTTCCCTGCACACTGTTGATGTCAATAGCGTGGCCTCTGATGAGCCAGAGGAGAAAGGGTACAACACAGGGAAACAGGAAGTCCCTCAGTGGTTCGGTCCCCACCCAGAAATGCCTTTCCAGAAAACCCACAGAATTCCAAGGATAAGCACCCCACAAAGCAGAACAAAAGTCATGCCCCACCCCCCACCTGAAGGTCAACAAGCCTGTGACTGTGTCATCCTGAGTTTGTCTAAACATTTTAAATCTGATTCCCTACTTTGCATCCAACCAGATGGCAGGCAAGTTCCAGGAAGCTGTGGTCAAGTGTTCCAACAGAAATCCCCAAGTCAAGCAGTGATGCCAAACACAGCATTCCTGAACATCATGGGGACCATCCTCCTGGAACCCACCTCTCAGCTTCCAGTTGCACAAGCAGCTACAAGGGCAGTGTTGGAATGTGCTGGCATCCCCAAGGACTGGTACAGAGTGCTTGCACATGGAAAGGGCTACCAGGAACAGCAGTCCTGCTTTCTCCTTTTCCCAGTGTGGTTGGGAACATGTTAGAGGCCAGCCTTGTGAATCCAACATTCAATAAATCTGAGATTTATCAGGGTTATAATAATCAAAATGTTTAATTAAAGCGAAATAAGCCAGCTAATCAGCTTGAGAATAGCAAGGCACCAAATTAATCACTCTTTTGATTAACTAACATTTGTATAGCACTTTGTAGTCAGTAAGGACCTTTTCACTTACAGTATCTCATTTATCCTTTGCAACACTTCTGAGATATAATAATGGTTATGCACACTTGAGGCACCAGAGCCCCAGCTAAAATGAAGCCCTAAACTCAACAATTAGTAAATGGCAAAGTACAAACTAGGACCTTGGTCTTTCAGCTCCAAGCTCATTATTTTTCCATGTGACCACAGTTCCCTTACACAGGATGTTCCTACATCTATACCAAAGTTTCTAGAGTATTCTGCCCTATTTTACTCTCATACAACTCTGTAAGACATGTACTGTATGACTATGCTCATTTTATGGATGAGAAAATTATACACAGAAGGATTAAGGGTTTTGCCCCAAATTAATGGCCATAATCCAGGTCACTTGAGGTCCCAATCCATTGATCTTCAGGGATCATGATGACAACCATTGAACTATGACTCACTAACAGGAATGGGAAATAAAATCAGACCAGGACTGGAATAAGGCCAAGTAGAGAGACCATGATCCATCTTTGGCACCAGCACACTAGACTTGGAATGATGGTGTTGACACAGTGCCAGATGAATTTTTCACTTTCCAGTGGTTCATGTGTGATATGGTTTGGATCTGTATCCCCATCCAAATCTCATGTCTAATTGTAATCCCCAGTGTTGGAGGTGAGGCCTGGCAGAAAGTGACTGAATCATGGGGGCGGAGCCTTCATGAATTGTTTAGCACCATCTTCCTGGTGCTGTCCTTTTTCTTCTTCTCCTTCTCCTCCTCCTTCTCCTTCTCCTCCTCCTTCTCCTTCTCCTCCTCCTTCTCCTTATTCTTCTCCTTCTCCTCCTACTCCTCCTCTTCCTCCTTCTCCTTCTTCTTTTTTATTTTTTGAGACAGAATTTCACTCTTGTTGCCCAGGCTGGAGTGCAATGGTGCCATCTCGGCTCACCACAACCTCCACCTCCCGGGTTCAATCGATTCTCCTGCCTCAGCCTCCCAAGTAGAAGGAATTACAGGCATGTACCACCATGCCTGGCTAATTTTGTATTTTTAGTAGAGACGGGGTTTCTCCATGTTGGTCAAGCTGGTCTCGAACTCCCTACCTCAGGTGATCCATCCACCTCAGCCTCCCAAAGTGCTGGGATTACAGGTGTGAGCCACCGCAGCTGGCCTCAGTGCTGTTCTTGTAAGAGTGAGTGAGTTATCGCAAGATCTGATTGTTTAAAAGTGTGTAGCACCTCCTCCCTCCCTCTCTCTCTTGCTCCTGCTCTGGCTGTATAAGACTTGCCTGCTCTCCTTTTGTATTCCACCATGACTCAAAGCTCCCTGAGGCCTCTCTAGAAGCAGATGCTGCCATGCTTCCTGTACAACCTGGGTAACTGTGAGTCCATTAAACCTCCCTTCTTTATACATTACCCAGTCTCAGGTACTTCTTTATAGCAGTGTGAGAACAGACTAATACAATGTGCTTCAGATTAAGCTTATTGGTCTTAATGCTCTACTGCTAGAAACTGCCACCTTGCCAGGACTTGTCCATGGTTTGTATTTCACAACTTGCATCTTCCAGCCTAAAGACTCAGTTCCCCAAGGGGACGTTGAGATTGTGCTTCCTGAGCCTGGGAGCTAGACAGAATGACGTATTGATTAGAAAGCACAGGTGTCCAAGCCCAACCTGTTTCATGTATTACCCACACCTAAAACAATAACTGCAAATCTAAAGAATTGATGAAAAATATAATTCGGAAACTTTCTCTCCAGTTTTTATATATATTCCAGTTTTGCATATTTAGAATCAGACCCTCCATGATCAAAAAAGGGAAAGTGCCTTCTTGGCACCAGGGAAAGTCCAACCCCCAAGGATACCGCAAAACAGCAACCAGTTGCTCCAATCTCCACACAACTCCAGCTTTGGATAGATGGCAGATGCAGGTGCAGGTTGAAAAAGGACCCTGCTCACCGGGGACTGGCTGAGAAGAAATCACCCATGCAGCATCTCACTTTTCTCTCCAGCCTGAGTTACTTCCCTTTCAACAGAACACCTGTTTCACCCCAGGCCAGATGACAAGAGCTTCAAGTTGGTGTCCTGTAGTACAAGTGGTCTAAGCACCAGGGACTTTGGCCTTGGGAAGAAAATGCATTTCTTTCTTCACTGGGCTTTTATTATATTTTTTTCTGCTGGATGATATCCCAGCTGTTTAGCTGAAAAAAAGCTGGGTGGTGGAGGATGACAGGATAATATGAAAAAGATTTGAGGGGAGGCAAGAGATTAAACGGAGCAGGGAAAACTAGCTTCTATTTTAAGGCCTTCATAGACCCCAAGAGTTCTCAGTTTTGGAAACCACACCCACCTTACATAACAACAAATGTTTTCAAATGCAGCTATGCCCCACATTAAAAGAAATTTATATATAGTAATGAAAGAAGACTTATGGACTTTTAATTCAAGATTTATTATTTCTTATTTTAAAAGTCTTTTAATATTTAGTCAGTTTTTTTCATGCTGTATTTTGGAGGCAATATGATTTTTTCATGACTTAATCATCATTGTAAGCCTGTGAAAATCCCTGGGTCTTCAACACCGTGCTCATGGTGCCTGATGGATGCCAGGCCCTGGTTGAGAGAAAGTGAGTGAATGAGGCAGACATGGCGGCAGAAGCAGCTGAGGGACCACCGGGGCCGAGGGCATCAGCAACAGAGAGAACTGGATGGTAGTGGCCTCCATGTCTGCCATTAGCCAGCTTACATCACCCACAGAGGAAACACTCTGAGGTGGGTCACAAATTCAATGCAGTTCTCGGTATATCACAGCTAAGGAGTGCTAGAAGCTAAAGTTTTCAGTGGGAGGAAAATGTGATATTAAAAGTGGTCTCCACTCCTGCACATACATTTTCTCCCTTTCTAAAGCTCTTCTCTTTCCTCCTTTCTATACAGTTGGAACAAGCAGAAGGGCCTAGGCCTCCTCCCACAGAGGAAAGCTCCTCATTTGTTGGAAGACCTAAGACATGCAGGATGAGATTCCAAATAGAGAAATCAAGGTAACCTCACAATTCCTCACCAGCCCATGACTAGGAAATGAGTCTGCACTTCTTTTGTATCCCAAATTATTAGGACATAAGTTCCCATTATCCCAATTCCTGGAATCTAGGCCTAGATCAGCTTAGCAGTTTCCAAGAATACTCATTAATTTCTGCCTTAGCATATGTCCCCAGTTTCCTCTACTGGAGCTTCCTTATTGTCCTGTCACACACTGTCCTTCCTAACCACACCCTAATGGGAGGCTTCTCTGCTGAACTCAACTGTCGCTGGCTGTGCCTGCTCCTGGTCCCCCGATTCTGGCCTCAGGGAGGGGAAAATCCTTCCCCTTTTGTCAGTCCTGAAACATGCACCAGGGCTCCTCAGTCCCCAGAGATCAGCTGATAACTTTTAAAATCTCTTTATTGATGGTTAGGAGACAATAGAAGCAAAACAGAGTAACTTAATGATTCTTGCTGAAATATGTCACTACAAGAGTCCGCAGGCCTGAACATGACCTCAGAGGCCCTTCCTGGGCCAGCTCCTTATCTGGCTCCTGCCCTGTCTCCACACTAACTAATCCCCGTGCCTCAGAGTTCACTGGCCCTCGAAAGAAGATAGCATCCTTTTTGTACTCCAAATCCAAGGCTGTCTCGTTCTTATCCAAAGTAGCCTTTTCCTAGGATATTGGGCTTTGGCAGTAGCCATTTCCTTGGAGTTGTTTAACTACCCAAGCATTTGATCTGACATCAAAGACTAGGCCAGAAACCCTGTAGGAAGCCACAAGTTTGAGAATGTATTTTTCAAAGTGTGGTTTAGTCAATCTCAGATAACACCAAATGTAGAATACCAGTAATCCAGCCCAGAATGTCTTATACCAGCTTAGTCATAATCTTGATCTCACCTCTAACATTAGGCAAGAAGATCAATTCTTTATGTTGCCTTTGCCATAATCGAAGTCCTACTTCCAATTTACTAGAAGCAACTGAATAACATACATGTTATGAAACACAAACTCATATACACATACACACCTCCCCCCTACAAAAAAAAAATTATAATTTCAAGTATAGAGTGGCCTAACTCCAAATTTAAGAGAAAAACATACCTAATTTTGCAGAGGCAAAATTCTTCCAATTACTAAACAAAACATTTAACTAGATGCTAAAGCATCCGGTTTTGTGTTATATGAATGCATTCAAGTTTTTCCCCAAAGATAGGGTGAAAAAAAGTATTTGCCTTATATGTGTTTAAGTAAAACATATAAAACATATTTGCCTTATATGTGTTTAAGCTAACTCAAGTAGCTTTTCCTACCAAAATGTTAGGCTTCTGCAAAAATAAATTACAATCTCACATTTAAAAGACATCCATGTTTGTAAACTTTGGGATGGCATTTTTCTATCTTCCAAGGAAAAATATCTTGGTGTCACCTTTCCACTGGAAACTTTATTTTTAGGAAGTAAGCCACTTAATCCAGCTCTATTCTAAGTCTTACAGGGAAATTCTCTATTTGAACTCACTTTTCCACACGTCTTCATTAGGGAGAATGGCAGTGTCGAAAACACTAAGATAAGGAGTGAATCCAGAAGAGAGGTACCAAGGAGACACCTTAGTCTGGAGAGGCAAAAGGAACCCTCTCAACTATGTGTGGTCCTGCTGAGACACCAGCAGAGCAGGTCCTAGAGTTATCTCAGTTATAGATTTCTATAACTCGCTATACAGTAATTGCATCTGGTGCAGTATTTGATATACATACCTCCTAGGAACATGAAGCAATGACTGATGAATGAGTTGGCAATTTGAGATCCTGGCCAAACGTATTCCTTCAGAGTTTCAGCTAATAAGTGAGGAGCATTCAAATAGGCACAGAGGAAGCAAACCTTTAACAACCAACCCTTCACTGAGGTGGAAACGGCACTCCCACTTTAAATCAATCTTGCATACACCACAGGAACTCACAAGCCACATGATCATTTTGAATCCAGTAGTAAAGGTACCACCATCACCTTAGGTACACAATACTTGAGCAGCCATGGAAGGCTATATTTATCACCATATATCAACTGGCCCAGATAAAGCTCTTGACACCAGTACAGCATTTCTAATAATTAGCATTTCCAAGCTATTTCTATCATTTTGTACATCTGGTTACTATTCGGGGTAAAACAAAACAGAAAAATCGATGTCAGAAGATTTTTCTTGTCAAGTTTCCATACAAGGAAATGATTCTTCGGGTGTCTACAGTAGCATCCTGAAAAGCATGCCACTGGTACACTTTAAATAAGATCTTTTGTTGCAAGATGCTTTTATCTGCAAGAACAGTAAGCAGCTGACAGCTTATGGAGAGTCTTTAAACAATCCCCCTCAGTTTCCATCTTGCCACCAGACTACAAGGTTGAAATAGTGAATGGAAGAGACTATCATGCAAAAACCCCACTACAAGGCAGCAAAAGACCTAACAGGATCCTCCTTTCAACTCTTAAATGTATAGGCTGTTAGTTCAGGTGTTCATTTTCTTTACATGCTTGGGATTTTAGTTTGCGGATTCTCCTGAGTGAGAAGTTCTCTTTGTCTCTCTGCCTCCCTCCCTTCCTCCTGTAGAGCAGTTTTGCAGTGACCTTGACTTCCTAGTCTAGAACTAAGAGACTTGGAAATGAAGTTTTGAAGCTCTTGTCTCTCAATGACATTGGAGATATCACAGATCTAACTGGAGTATTTTGTCTCAAATGCTAATCTCAAGGCAATGTACATTTGCCTTATATGTGTCCTTCCATCTCCCACTCACTAGGCATGTACTAATTAGCATAAGGTAGTCGCTGGTAACAGCTTCTGTTAGCAGCCCCCACTCACAGGTGGATGAATCACATTAGGCCCCGGCTTCAAGCAGTGAGCTTGGCTCTGGTCCCCACCTGAGTGAGTTGGAAAGGGTGTTGCTTATTCCTACTCTTTCACATGTCAAATTCATGGCCTGCTACCTGACTTGACATCCAGTAGACACACAGTTTTAGTCCCTCAGACTATTTTGCAAATCTCATCCATTGAGATATTTACCTTATTTTAAAACACAGCTAGATATTTCTAGTTTATCCTTTGTCTATCATTGTATGTGTTTGGAGAATAAATGGGGACGGCGGTGGGGGTGGTCTTTAATATGCTGGTACTGCCACAACAACATACCACAGGCCAGGTGGCTTAAACAACAGAAATTTATTTTCTCACAGTCCTGGAGTCTACAAGCCTAAGATCAAGGTTGTCAGGGTTGGTTTCTACTGCAGCATCTCTCCTGGGCTTGCAGATGGCCATCTTGTTCCCATGGCCTTCCCACTGTACCTATCTGTGTCCAGATTTTCTCTTCTTCTAAGGATGCCAGTAACACTGAATTAGGGCCCACCCCAATGACTTCATTTTCATTTAATTACTTCCTTAAAGATCCTCTCTTCAAATACAATCACATTTTCATGCGTTAGGAACTAGGATTTCAGCATATGAATTTTGGGGTCACAATTCAGAGCATAACAGGAGACAGAAGGAAGGATTAAATTCTGAACTTAGAAGGCCTTCTCTACCAGCCTTTCTGGCAGGAGGTTTCACACCATCCTCTAACTCTGAAGGGTAAAGGCCTTTTAGTGAAGTGGCTTGTCTCTACACACACCTCAGGCATTCTCCCGCAGTGGCACACATGTCCTTGGAGATGCAGTGACTCCAGTGATGCTGGCATAGGGCTTTGTGAGAAAATCTTACCAACAGTCTTTCTGCCTGTTCAGGTTCCATCGTAACCGAAGTCTAATTACCTCCAATGTGGGGGGCCATAGAGCATGGGCTGAGATGGCTACCAATGCTGTGCTCATCCAACACTCAGAACAAAGCACCACATCTAGACTGGGTTATAAATTCTGCACTTGTTAGTCGTTTGAGATTGTTGCTACTAAAATCCCACATAACAAGGCCTCCTATCAGAACTTCTGAGTTTTAGTCTGGTCATTTTTTAATAATGCATTCTCAAAGTGGTCCAGAATCTGATCTCAGTATCTTTGAATCTGAGCTGAGGCTTCTATTTCTGAAGCAACTGACCTTGTCTCAAGCACTCTGCCTGCATGCTAGGAATAGCATTTACATTAGCAACTATTGTTTTCATTTCCGCAAGACATGGAAATGTCAAAGTTGCAAAGCAGATCATAGCTTGAGATATTCATCTGGCCATCCTTGTGCACATCCCTCCTCCTCTTTTCGTTCATGGGCACCAGAGAGAGCATTCCTAAGAGAGCATTCCTCCTCCACAAAAGCCAAAACAAATATCCAAAGAAAATTCTGCCCCAAGTGCAAGGTGAAGAGTCTTTTACTCCCGCTTACAAAGCCAATTTCCCTGTCCCAGAGACTAGACAAAGCTAAGGAAGGGTGGAGGTGAGACAGAGTTATGACCCAAAAGAGAGACAAGCATACAGGAAGGAAGAGGGCTCCTGAAGGTCAGGGGTGAGGGAACAAACTCTTCTGCTACAAGAAGGAGGGAATGAAATGCAGTAGAAGCTGTTCTCCAGTGAAGCCCATCAGCAGCTCACCATCTGTGGATGTAAGGGAGGAGACCACCCCTCATATTGTCTTATGCCCAATTTCTGCATCCAGAGAAAGAAGAAGTAGAAACTAAAAGGCAGAAATGAAATCCACAAGCAGACAGCCCGGCGCCGCAACCTGGGCCTGGTAGTCAAAGATCGACCCCTGACCTAATCAGTTCTGTTATCTGTAGATTACAGGTATTGTATAGAAAAGCACTGTGAAAATCCCTATCCTGTTCTGTTCTGTTCTAATTACTGGTGCATGCAGCCCCCAGTCACATACCCCTCCTTGCTCAATAGATCACAACCTTCTCATGTGGACCCCCCTTAGAGTTGTGAGCCCTTAAAAGGGAGAGGAATTGCTCAGCTGGGGAGCTAGGTTTTTGGAGACGTGAGTCTTGCCAATGCTTCCAACCAAATAAAGCCCTTCCTTCTTTAACCTGGTGTCTGACAGGTTTTGTCTGCGGCTTGTCCTGCTACAGACAGGCCACTCTTCAGGGGTCCTAGATACATGGACACCCTAGGACGAGAAAGTGAAAGGCTTAAATACCTTGTGCAGGGATGGAGGATTGAGAGACAAATTTCACTCCAACAAGAAGGAAAAAAAAACAGGCAGGCTACTATTAAAGTCACTCTGACTGTTAACACTTGGATCTGTCATGAGATACTGCTGGAAATGTTTTTGATGCCAAATACAAGGTACGTCAGGTCTGAGATTTTATTTTGCCGTATCTATAATCTGATTATTAGCATGTTACTGTTTCCTTGATGCTAGAAGACACCAAACACCTAGGTTCAAAACAATAGGCCTTGTTACTCACAGCACAGCAAACAGTATGACGGTGTTAGTTCTTCTTATCCTCAAGTCCTACAGTGGTGATATGGGGGGCAGTAAGTTGAGTTACGGGAAGGAACACTGGTATGGACTGAATTGTGACCCCAAAATTTATATGTTCCAGTCTTAACCCCTAAGTACCTCAGAATGTGGCTGCATTTGGAGATTGGGTTTTTAGGGAGGTAATTGAGTTAAATCAGACATTAGTTAATTAGTTAAATCAGACTGGCCCCACTCCAGTGTGTCTGGTGTCTTTCTAAGAAGAGGAAATCTGTACACAAACAGGTACAGAGGGAAGACCATGTGAAGACTTGGAGAAGAGAGCCATCCGCAAGCCTCAAAAGACGCCAACCCTGCTGATACCTTGATCTTGGACTTCTAGCCTCCAGGACTGTGAGAAAACAAATTTCTGTTGTTGAAAACACCCAGTCTCTGATACGCTGTTGTGGCAGCCCTAGCAAATGAATACAAATGCTGAACGTAGAGAATCCGCTGCTTTTGTAGCAGCCTGCTCTTTGTCACAGAGGGAGACACTACCCCATCTCTTAAGGATGCTGGCTGCAAACACAACCTTGAGAAATGACCCAGGTAGACAGCAACCAGGGCCTTGCATTTTGGCATACCCCGTAAGACAGGTAGAGGTGCAGGGCTCCACAGGAGACTGTCTCCTTCAACAAGATGCTCAGCATGCATCTTGCAACATCCCATCGGAGAAATCTTAAAGACTGCATTGTTGAAATGAAAAATTCAATCATGCAAATATCCCCATCAGCCTGTAGAATCCAATTGTAAAACTAAATCTCTCTCAATTATAAATGATTGACACAGGTGAGTAATAGCATACCATTAACTATGTCACATCGTAAGTCTTGATTCGGTCAGGCACAATGTCTCATGTCTGTAATCTCAGCACTTTGGGAGGCCAAGGCGGGTGGATCACTTGAGGTCAGGAGTTCAAGACCAGCCTGGCCAACAGAGCAAAACCCCATCTCCACACACACAAAAAAAAAAATTAGCCAGGAATGATAGCACATGCCTGTAGTCCCAGCTACTCAGGAGGCAGAGGCTATGGTGAGCCAAGATCATGCCACTACACTCCAGTCTGGGCAGCAGAGTGACTCTGTCTCAAAAAAAAAAAAAAAAAAAAAAAAAGTCTTGGTCCTCAGGGAAACAGTGGCTGGGAAACACTAGTAGCAATGCCACAATGTGGTGTGTGTCCGTGTCTGAGAGACTACCCCAGAAAAATAACAAGGCTGTGTTCATAGTCCTCTGTTATATTTGCTATAACACATAATGATAGCCCTTTGAGAAAAATGCAGGAGGTAGGCAGTAAGCAGGGTGTCATGAGCTTGTAATATGTCAGCTTGGCTAGGCTCAACTGCTTTTTCAAGAATGCCCTTCCTGCAGGCAGGGCTGGCTTGATGGACATGCAAACCATGCAGTTGCCCAGTGACCTATCCTCAGAAGGAGGGCCTTGTGCTTGGGGTTTAATACTCAGTGTGGGAATATTTATTGTCTTTGAATTCGTGTTCTATCAGTGCAGTCCAGTGAGATACTGAAGCATGTTGTACAGGCTTGAAGAATTGGCTTATGCAAGGTCCTGCCTCTTACTTCCTTCCCCACCTCCCTGATTGGTTCTCAGTCACCCACTCTCCTTCCGCCTATATTGACTGTTACTTCCCTCCACCCCAGTAGGGTCCTGGGCACAGGGCAGGACAGAGTGGAGACAGGTATGCACTCAGGGTCAGGGCCCAAGGTGCCTGTGAGGTCTGTGTTCACCTGCCAAGTATCCCATGTGTTAGGGAGTGTGACATTAAATGGTAAATAATAAACACCATGACAGGTCCAGAGAGAGAATGCAAAAAAAAAAAGTGCAGTTCTCTTGCTTTTTTGCATAAAGGGCTCCCACATTTTCATTTTACACTGCTCCCACAAATGATATAGCATGTAGCTGCCTCATTTGTGTTTCACATGTCACATGCCATGATAGATATATTTGCACGAGATTTACAGCAAGAAAGTAAAGCAGTTATATTGCTTTTGACCTTCAAAGGGTAAAGGAAGATGCTTTTACAGCACAGGTACATTATCATGTATCTGCTGGCTTAACACACAGGCACAGGGAAGAGATTGGACCTACAGATGCCTCACCTGGATCCTCCATCAGCTTCTCCAATTTCTGGGCCAGCTATGTCTTTAGCTCCATGATGAGGGGCACCCACTTTTACCATGTGACACACACATCATGGTGGGAGACAGCAAGGTGGACTTGAGTTCCAATATGTGCTGTAGCTTCCAATTGTTCTTGCTCACCTCCATTTTATGCCCATCTTCTCTTCCAGGTAGCCTATTTTCTGGACTTAAATCTCCAGCAACAGACACAAAGACTTCTCCCTAACCAGCTGCTGCAATTGTGTAAAGTTAAATGCCTGTGACAACAAACCTCACATATTACACCTTTGTAGTTGTTCTGCCTCTGTAACTGAACCCCAGTTAATAATTATGGCCAATTTTTAAGTCTTAGAATGCTTATAACTTGGTTGAGGAAATAGGACTCTACGTGTCAAAAAAGAAAAAGAAAACTACAAGATATAAGGAAACAATTTCTTACCTTTGCACACATTTGAAATTTACCAACACTGTTTTATTTAGTCATCACCACAAATCCTGTGAGGTCGGTTAGGACAGATTTTACAACTTACATTTTCCAAATGAAAGTAAGAAGTAGAGAGTTAAATGTGTTTTGGCCAATGTCACATAATTAGGGAATGGCAGAGTTGGAATTGATCTAGTATCTTTCTGGTAGACTCTCATTGACCTAGAGATCCTCTTCCAAATACAAAATGTTAGGACAGACTATGAACCTCAGATCCTCAATAGAATGAAATTCATGTTAACCAGGAGATAAGGTCTCTGGTTTTCATTGATATGATTATATTTTACTCCCTAAATATTAAATCTGTAGGCCACGAATCATTTCGTTTAGACCAGTCTCCACTGCCCATGCCCTCACTCTGGGGCGCAAAGCACTCTGAACGCATGCCCAGCACTCAACAGTCAGACTTCCAATTTCAGAAAATGAAAAGAACATGTCAAATAGCTGCAAGTGTCTAAAGCTCCAGTTTCTCACTGGTACTTTTTAATGCTTGTAAAACACAAGTTTTGTAGGTAACAGACACGCAGGCAGTTCTCATCATTAGAATTCATGCATCTGATACATTGAAATGAGGTTTGGCAGTTGTTTTGTGGTCGTGAAAAAAAAAAACATCAGCCTCATTTAAAATAAATCATCAAAATTTCGCAATAGAGTACAAAAGTAAGTGAGACTTTGCTTTTCTATTTCTACTAACCACAGGAATGAGAAATAAGACATCTATTAAAGCCTTAGAGCTACATCCATATAAAGTCATGAATACACTAGAAATGTGCAAAATTCAGAGAAAATGCAAGTTTGCATCATTTGTCAACAATTGTACAAGCAGCTCAAATAAGGTTTTAGGTTATTATAGTTTTTCCTAATGGGAGAAAGTCACAGTTGAAATTACAGGGGAAATGACCAAAGTTGCATCTAATGAATTTCTGCTCCACTGAACTGGTCTTATAAACACATAAACTATGATTGTGCTCTCCATCAGCCACCAGCCAGGAGCCCCATGGAGAACCAGTTCCTCTGCTCCCTGCCGCCTGTGATACCTCCATGCCTAGTGCATATTCCCAAGATTCATGGGCACAGGAGTCACCTGGGCCAGAGCTTCAGGAGGCCTTGGAAACACCGGGTCTGCTCCTCTGAATTACTCTAGTTCATGTGTGCATACCAGCCTCCTTATAAGGTGAAGATAGCTTCACTGTTTAGATGTCAGGTAGAGGAAGGACAAGCATGCCCCAAGGGGCCCTCATTTACTCTTTAGAACAAACATTTACGGAGAGTTCACTTCCTGTCAGACATTATACTTGACCTGGGGACACAATGTCGGAAAACACAGATGTGTCTTCCCTCACGGGGTTTACAGTCTAGCATAAGAAGTAGATATTAATCACCAATTGCACAAATAAATGTGTCATTGCCAACCGAGGTAAGCACTGGGAAGGATGGGATTGTTTGCTGGGAGCTATGAGAGAAAGGAGCCTGGCCCCATTCAGGGGACTCAGACTCAGATGTCGCCTCCCTAAGGAGGCGTAGATTACAGAATCTACACCTGGTGGGATTACAGGTGTGGGCCACCATGCCCGGGCAAACTTATGTCACCTCCCTAAAGAGGCATAGGTGTAGATTCTGGAGGATAAACAGGCAAAGAGATGAGGACAGCTCAGCACTTTTAGAGGAGTGAACACAAGTCTGAATGTGGGATCCCAGAGGGAACCCTGATACTGGCTAAGCAGGACAAACAGTAAGCCCTGAACTAAGGAGATGAGGCGGGCACAGCAGGGTGGGGGCTGATGGAGAAACGAGGAGGGCAGGTAAACACAGTATGAGGTTGAGGAGGATATCTTCCACTTCCAGCAGTGCCGGGCCTCAAGGCCAGAGATGCTCCCATAAATAAATAATGGGGAGGGGGACTGGTATACTCGGTCCCTATTAGGCAACAACAAAGTTCCACAGAGCCTTAAACAGTATTATTGCAAGAGCATGTTTATCCTGCTGCCCCTTTAAGCTCTCCCTTCCAAGTTCCCAGGGCTGTGTTGCTTCTTCCCCACAGCCTGTTGCCCATTCGGCCTCCTCTGCTGCTCAGGCCGGCTTCTCCGGCCTCGTTGCCTGCTTGTACCCTCCAGTTCCTGCAGTGAGGTATCAGAGGGGAAAATGCCATTATCTGATTTCAGTAACAAACTCTGAGGGGGTGAATGGCTAATAGGCATACCTCCCAGAAATTGTGTACTCCTTAAAGAGCTACCAACTCTAATGAATTCCCTGAAGGAGGGCTACATTTCTGAGCAGAGGAGCCTCCCACGCATTTGAAGAACTGGGACCAGCCAATTTGTTCTGACTTTGGGGAAGATGACCTCCCTCAATTTCATATTAATAAACTAGAGGCTTTAGGAAGCAAAGGGCAGGAGGGGGAGAAAGGGGGACCAAAAGTCATTCCCCAGGAATGGTCCCCTGGTGCCTCCTCCAGTGATGGAGTGCAGATGGAGAGCAGCAGAAAGACCCCTGTGGCCCCTAATGAATGGGTCCGAAGCTCTCTCCTGAAGCCAGCCACTCAGAACTGCCGAAAACAGGAAACACCACGGCTTCTCAGACTGGGTTCTCACACCTTGAAAACTTCTCTCTGTCCTGGTTTTAACTCAACACAACGAGTATATTAAGAAAAAAAAAATGGTGTGTATATATATATATACAGGTGTATTCCTGAGCTGTTAAGTCTTTAGAAAATCAGTATGATTCCAAAGTATTTTATCTAATAAATATCATGTGCCAACACTATTCTGAGTAAAAATCTTATCTGATCCTCCAAAAATTCCATGAGCTAGGTTAGGCACCGTTACTATCTCCCAAATTGAGGCACAGAAATGTTCACTAACTTCTCCCAGGAATAAAATAATTTTATGGCTAAACATCTAAAGAAAGATTTTTGTTTGTCATTCTAAAAGTTCAAAAATAGGCCAGATGTGGTGACCCATGCCTATGATCCCAGCACTCTGGGAGGCCAAAGCAGGCAATTGCTTGAGCCCAGGAGTTTGAGACCAGCCTGGGTAACATGACGAAACCCCATGTCTACAAAAAATACAAAAATTATCCAGGTGTAGTGGCACACCTGTAGTCCCAGCTACTCAGCAGACTAAGGCAGGAAGATCACGTGAGCCTGGGAGGGCAAGGCTATAGTGAGCCGTGATCGCACCACTGCACTCCAGCCTGGGTGACAGAGCAAGACCCTGTCTCAAAAAGAGATATTTTTTAAGTTCTAAAATATATGTGATATTTTACATGACGGCCTATTTTATACAAAGTCAGATAGAATTCAGGAGATGTATATTAATCCAAACTTCTATAATATTTTGGTTTTGGTTTTGGTTTTGAGATTGAGTCTCTGTTGCCCAGGCTGGAGTGCAGTGGCACAGTCTCGGCTCACTGCAACCTCTGCCTCTCTGGCTCAAATGATTCTTCTGCCTCAGCCTCCCTAGTAGCTGGGATTACAGTTGCCAGCCATCATGCCTGGTTAATTTTTGTATTTTTAGTAGAGACAGATGTTCACCATGTTGGCCAGGCTGGTCTCGAGCTCCTTACCTCAAGTGATCTGCCCACCTTGGCCTCCTAAAGTGGTGGGATTACAGGTGTGGTCCACCATGCCCGGCCAAACTTATGTAATATTTTGAAACCATCAAATAAGTATTTTTTTAAAGATAGACTAGAATTTTTTAAAAAAGAAGTGACTGATGTAAATGTTCCAAGGTTCTGTGCAATACATAGGCTGCCATTTAGCCCAGGGTCTGCCTGAACCTAGTAGAACTTAATATTCACAGCGTGGGAGTGATGGTCCATTAGAGGTTATATGAGTTTGCTGTAGGGCTGCCACAGTCAAGTACCACAGACTGGTGGCTTAAACAACAGAACTGCATTTTTCTCACAGACCTGGAGGCTAGAAATCTAAGGTCAAGGATGGCAGGATTGGTTGCTTCTGAGGCCTCTCTCCTTGGCTTGCAAGTGGCCATCTTCGTTCTGTGTCTTCACACAGTCTTCCCTCTGTTCATCTACCTGTGTCCAGATATTCTCTTCTTATAAGGACATCAGTCACTCTGGATTAGGGCTCATCCTAATGACCCCATTTTAACATTAATAGCCCCTTAGACTCTATCTCCAAACAAAGTCACATTTGGCATATGCATTTTGACGGGACACAGTTCACCTCATAACAGAAGCAATGGCCTGTGAATTAAGAAAAGGTCACTAAGATGAACAGGAATGTGCCAAAGGAGCTGGGAACCTGGGTTGGAGATGTGACCTCTTTCTGAAGGAATTGGGCCCAGAGGATAGAAGAGAATTTCTTGAATAGTAGCCCAACTTCACCACTCTCCAAATGGGAAGAATGCTTCATCGCTGCAGTTAGTATGAACCCAAGAAGATAAAATTTGGCTGAAACTCAGGCTTCCTTCCCCTAATTGTGACCTTAGATTGTTATTTGATCCTCTTAAATTAGGTGAGAGTTCCAACAGGAACATATATGAAGTAGATTTGATATTGGAAATTAATGAGCCCAATTCTGCCTCTCAGCCTTTTGAAGGATCTGGCTTAATTATGTGAGCAGGAGCCAATTCCAGTGATATCTCCTGAATTGTTAATACATTTACCTTCAGAAAAAAATACAGCATGCTTTGTTGAACAGAAGTGCAGTAAAGATTAATCCTGAAAGTCAGAAATCTATGAGTGGTTTATTTGCTTTTTAATAACTTTTTAACTTTAATTTTAACTTTCAGTGCTCAGTTTTCCTTTTCTAAAAAAAAATTGCCAACTTACATTACATGAAATGTGTTTTACTTTTATAATTAGGAAAACTTCTAAACAATTACCACATACTTCTAAAAGTCTCTTTTTTGGAAAAAGAAAAGTTTTTAGCTATTGTGTTTTTAATTTGTCCACTAATTTTTACTTTACGTAATTAAATAAGTATGATCCTAAACAGGATACAAAGCAGTTTTGAAGAGGGAATCACATATTTTCATTGTAACTTCAGAGGAGTGTCTAGAAAGGGAATAATTTGGGGGCCACAAGCAACATGGGTTTCTTTTTGCAAATGTTCCTCCTCTTGTAAATTGCAAATAAACTTGTTAGAAAGAGGAAGCCATCCTAACAAATAATACAATCAGCATGAGACAGGAACCAAAACTCAAGATCATCTCACCTGGGAAATTAGAGATTTAAAGATCCAACTTGGAAGTTTTCTACACACTGGGGAAAAAATATTTGCTATACCAGGATATATCTGAGAAAGACCATTATCTCAATATATGAAGAACTCCTGAAATCAATGAAAAGGCAACCCAGCAAAAAGTGAACTAATGTCTTGAGGAATCATTTCCCAAAAGAAAATATACAAATGGCCAATAGGCACATAAAAATATAGTTAATTAACATCATTAATTATCAGGTAAATACAAACAAAAACTACAGCGATTTATCATTTCACACCCACTACAATAGCTAAAATTTAAAAGACTGATGACACCTAATTACCAAGGATGTGTAGCAACTAGTACTCTCAGATATTGATGGTATAAAATGTGAACAAGTTATTTAAAAAATAAAAAAACTGTTTGGCAGTTTCTTGTTAAACTAAATATACATCTGCCTTATGAAAATTATATATTATTATAATTCATATACATCAATTACAATCCCAGGTATGTACCCAGGAGAGATTAAAATTCCCATCCATAAAAGACTTGTGCAATAATGTTTCTAGCAGTTTCATTAAATAGCTCCAAACTGGAAGCAGCTCAAACATCCAGCAACAGGAAAATGGAAACTGTGGTCTATTCTCACAGTGCAATACTACACAGAATATTAAAGAATGAACTACTGATGCATAAACAATTTGAATGTGTCTTAAAAATAGTGCACAGTTCAAAAGAAGCCATTTACAGAACAGTGCATTCTGTTTGATTCCATTTATACGGAGCTCAAGAACTGCCAAAGCTGAAGTATGCAGAGAAGAAATCTGAACAGTGCTTCCTAAGGGGTAAGGTTTGACTGGAAGAAGTCAAGGAAACTTTCTGGGGTGGTGGATAGGCAGGTGTAGAATTCTTACCAAAATTCATTGAACTGGACAGTTAAGATCTGTGATTTCAATGGTATATAAATTTTACTTCCATAAGAATTACAAATGGTTGTTACAGAAACTAGTTTCCAGTATTTCATGTACACCCCATTCCATAATGTCCATTTGTGACTTGCCTGACTTGTCCACTGACTGCTGACGTGTCCCCTGCACATGGTGACACAACCTTTCCAGGGAGGTCAAGTGCACCGGGAACTTTTCTTGTGTGTCAGGTCCCACATAACGTGGCATGTCAGAAAGAGATTAAAGTCTACAAGACTCTCTTTAAGAGCCATTAGGTCTGAGTGCTCTTAGCAAGCAGAAATGTGGTAAAGTGGAAAGAGCACAGGCCATGGAGACACCCAGACTGGAATATAAGTCCCAGCTCAGTCATTTACCAGCTTTGAATGGATGACTAGCTTTGAGCAGGTTATTTAATGTCTCAGAGTAATTTTTCCTTTATTTGTAGAACTGATTATTGTGAGGACTAGAGATTATGTGAATAATGTACCTAGATTAAGGCCTTGCACATTGTAGGCCCTCAATAATATATAGCTAACATCAGCCAATCAGTTCCCTAACAGCAGAGGACTTTGACTGCTTAGCACATGGCATGGGTTCAATAAATATTCACAAATAAAAGAACAGTCTGTGAAATTTCTATGTTTTTTTCAATCCTATGGGAAAAACACCAAGGTATAACCAAGAAGCAGCAGGATAGGTAATAAATAGGAAGTATTTTTGCCAATATATTTTTCTATCTCAGCATACATCCAGTGTTTTATCTGAACCTGTGCTGTCAGATATGTTTCAGAATTCAGCATGTTTCTGATGTTGTAAACGGAATATGGTGCATATACCATGTATCTATATCCCACCCAGTAGACTGGGGCAGTCCCCACATCGAACACATTAATATTTCCATAGCAAAACTTATAAATATTCACATTAAATGGAATAAAGACAAAAATATTCTCAACAGTTCAAGTTAGTTCTGCCATCAATAAATTACTTTAAAAAATTGAAAAATAACCACTGTTTGATGTCAAAGCTGTTGGGATTCCAGAATTGTTGGAGAATCTATACTAGCTAACATTCCTGTAGCACCTTCAATGCACCGGGCACTCTGGCCTAAGCACGTTATATATATTAACTCATTTACTCTTCATAACAACCCTATGAGGTAGGTACTATTAGTATAGTTTCCACTTTATAGGAATGGGAATTGAGATACAGACAGGATAAGTAATTTGCCCAAGGTCACACACTTAACCTCCTAGTTGATACCTTTAATCACTCTTCTCTACTGCCTCCATCTCCCCTTTTGTTAGTATCTGCAATGTTGGGCTTTGAGGAAGGATTTACCCTTACTCTCCACACTCGCCCCCAGCCCCCAAAATTAAAAATAACTAAGAATTATCAGCACTGATCTTTCCATCCTTTCTGACGTTTCTTCTACTTGGAAAACTGAAGCTTGCTGGAAGAACTAAATTTAAAGATCTGGCATCCTTAGACTCCAAAAAGATTTCTCATTGGCCTGAGAATTAAACTAATTAAACTGCAAACGAGAGACCCAGGTGGGCTTGTGGAGGTGTGGGAGAGGGCGGGAAATCACAGACTTTTCAAACAGATTACTAAGAGAAGGCCATGTTCGGAAAACATTTAGCCAGAAGTGTTCCTTGAAGAAGAAAAGCCAGAAGCCTACAAAGCAGAATAACACTCTTTCAGCAACCACCAGGTCATTAAAACATACATTCAAATTTATGGGCAACCCAGCCACCTTATCAAAGGAAAACAATATAAAAGCTCACAGCTCTGAGGGGGGAACAGTGGAACCTACTCCAGAGGAGGGGAAAGCACGTGCATCAATCATGTCGCTGGCCCCGGTGTTAACAACTTCTAAACAGTGAAGGTGAAAGAACATTTGTTCACCAAAAGGTCACTTTCTGAATTCAAGGGGGAAGGGTTAGGAGCACATGTTGGAAAGTTTGGCTCAGTGTGCATGTTATTTTACCCTCGGGCCCAGTTTGCCTCTGAAACAAGGTTGGTGGTGGTGAGCAATTAGTCTAGCAGCTAATCAGTGTCATTGTGCTGAAACCTTTCAGGAAACCGTCCCAACCTAAAGGAATGAGCTTCCACACGAGGTCTGCTTCTCACGGAAAATACCAAGCGCTGAGGAAACACCCTTGGGAATACTCACTTCCCCTCAGGCACTCAGTATTTACCCAGAGTCTGAAAGGTACTTAACCCTGCAGTACGTGCCTGGGAGCCCTTGTTAAAAGAAACCCAGTTTCCTCCCTACAAATGGTTTAAAATCTAATTGGGGAAATATAAAAACATAATCACGTCAGGGATGGAAAATATATATGAATGCGAGAGTTGGCAAAATGTTTTTCTTTCTCTGCTTTATACACAACTCAAATTACAATCTTCATTCCAACCTCGTTGAACTCTCAGAAAGTAACTGAATCCACTTAGGTCGAGTATTCCAAACAGTAATGTTTGTCTAAAGCAATTTCTCTACTCCTCACATTACCTCAACACAGAATGGAGAACAACTCATATATATGGGGCAGAGCAAACAGAAACCCCAGGTCTTGCTCAACAAGTGTTTGTGGAATTAAATTGAAATTCTGCCCAATTTTGCCCACCCTAGAGGGGTTTGTTCATGAATCTGACTGGGAGTGATTCACTAACCACCAGTGACTTGTGCTTATGTATTTCAGAGAAACATTCTCCTCAATGCAACATACATTCCTTCCTGTGGGAAAGCTTTGGACTGCATGGCCAGAACTTCCTAAGCAATCCTTTTATGTCCACAAAATGCTAATTTTCTACTGTTTAAATTAATATGTTCTTAGTATTGGCCTGCCCTTAAATATAAAAGCCACTCCAAAATTATCTGTTGTCTCGGACATGTTTTGAGATGGAGGGTGGGAAAGCAGTGAAACATGAAGAGAAGCAAACTGGTTAAGAAATTAATTAAACTCAAGTTAAGCAGAAGAGGAGGGGCTGCCAGTCCCCACCGCCAACCCTGCCTGATACCACAGAGGGCAACTTCCACCTTGAGAAGGTCATTCTTAACAGTTCAGGCTGACAGCAGGAAAGAAGGTTTTCTTCTCTTACTCTGAGGTGACCCACCCCTCCTTAACAGTTTTACATGCAAAGCCAACCAAGTATGAACAGACTGATATGGAACACCAGCCTGTGAACTTCATATTCACACAATGCGGTAGGGCACTTATTCAGTACAAATAAGCAATTTTAAAATAGCAAATGTATATTTAGTCTTCATAAACTATAACCAAATTCTTATCACATCTAAGCTGGAGTCAGCCAAACATGAGCTGAAGTCAGCCAAACTTTTAAGGGGGTAGTAAAAATTGCGCAAGACCACATCCTATGTCCAGTAAAAGAATCGAATTCCTCTCACCTCCCTGTTTATCCTTTTTAGAGTCCTCTTTACTTAGGTTCTTCCGCTTCCCTAAATTAATGACTATTTGCTATGGTTTAGATGCTGATCCCCAGTGTTGGAGGCGGGGCCTGATGAGAGGTGTTTGGATCTTGAGGATGGATTCCTCAGGAAGAGATTAATGCCCTCCCTGGGGCTGGGGGCACCAAGTGAGTCCTCACTCTGTTAGTATTCACAAGAGTTTTCTCAAGGACTGGTTGTTATAACGAGTCTAGCACCTTCCCTGTCTCTTGCCTCCACCCTCATCATGTGACCTCTGCACATGTTGGTTCCCCTCTGCCTTCCACCATGCATGGAAGCTTCCTGAGGCCCTCATTAGACACACATGTTAGTGCCATGCTTCCTGTACAGCCTGCAGAACCATGAGTAAAATAAACCTCCTTTCTTTATAAATTGCCCAGCCTCAGGTATTTTTTTATAGCAACACAAACAGACTAAGACACCATTATGATTCAACCCATTTTTTACAGGGAGCCTATTGTATGTCTGCTGGAGGATGGAGGTGCTACATGAACAAAACAAAAGTGGCTGCTACCTCTTGAAGCTTAGAGTCTTGGTGAAGACTTTAAACAGTTTTTAAACAGAGAGGTTCATGGTCTTTGAGACTTATTACAGCAACCAAAAATAACTGGCAGAGGCTCAAAACCCATCCCTTTAAGAAAAAGCAAGTTAAAGTTGATTATTTTTCCAATGAAAGGAAGTATCTCATTCATCTGAGTATCAAAGTGGTTTCCAATAAACAAATAGCAATAGGTCACATCAAAGGCAGTATGCCAAAAGCAGTGGCAACAACAGCACACAACTAAACTGTCATCCGTGTGAATGATATTAGAGTAAAATACTGAAAATATGAATAACTGTATCTGAGAAGAGCTGCTAAATTGTGGCCTTGTAACACAAAACCTTTTAGAAGTGAAAGAGACCAAGACTATTCATTTAAGATCAATACATACTATTTTATATAATATTCCAGCAAGTTTGCTTACCTAGCATTGCTTTCTAATGTTTTTACAGTATGGACAATAGAGATAATGATTATATTTATACTGCACCCTGGGATAAGCTGACAAGGCTGCAAACAAAGGCAACTACCTGACAGCTCTGGCCACCCTCGTCCCTCCTAGGGCTTAGGGATTAGTATCAACTCCCACATGTAATTTACATGCTTCCCACAGGGCCTGTGCTGCCTGTCTCCTTTACTACAGCCAGGAAGTTATGGGGAGATAGCTGCTTTCCTCATTCAACAACATCAACAAGTTGTTTCATTGTGTTAAAATGTGTAAATACCCTAGTTCCACTGGCATCTAGCAGGTGGACGCCAGTGATGTCGAACATCCTGACATGCACAGGGCAGCCCCCTGCTTTTTTGTTATAACCTCTGGTTTGGATGCCTCCCTCTCCCTACAGGGATTTTTCCCAGCTTATCACTATGCTTTTATTTTCATTTTAATTAACTCAAAACAGGCTCAGTTTATTATAAGATCACAAACCAATTGAGGAAAAGGCTGCTGCTGAAATATTTGCCTGAATACTCAATGAACAGATTCTGCATGACCCGGCATACTTCTTGTCACCTAAGTTGTCAAGTAGACTCTACAAAACCCGAAGGAAGAAAGAATACAGGAGTAAGGAAGAGAAGAAAAGGAACAGGAAGATAAGGGCAGAGACTAAGTATACAGCATAAGAGCAGGAGATTGAACTATTTTTAAAATAGGACAGGGACAACTGTCTTCATTACAAGGAGGCTACAAACCATCCCATCATCACAGCCGTCTCACCAGTAATTCACCAGCATTCCTTCAGTTGCACCAGAATGCCTGTCTTCTTCCTTCCCATCTTGAGGCCTTGCACGTGCTATTCACTCTGCATGGAATATTCTTGCTCTTTTCTCACCTCCACCAGTGGTTCTTTTTCTGGGTGATTTTGTCCCCTGGGGGACATTTAATGATGTCTAGAGATTTGTAAAGGTTGTCACAGCTGGAGGGGGTTGCTACTGACTGCCATCTAGTTAGCAGAGACCAAGGATGCTGCTAAATATCACATAATGCCCAGGAAAATTCCTGCACAACAAAGAATTATCTGGTTCAAAAGTCAGTCTTATGGAGGTTGAGAAACGCTGCCCTGCCGTCCTTGGCTTAAATGGCAATTACTCGGAAGCTTTCCATGACTCCTCTGGGATGGGTCCTCATCACAGCCTGGGCTTTTCTTTAGTGCATGTGTCACAAACGTAATGAAAACCCATCATTTGTTGTTATATCTGTGTTCACTGCTACACTGGGATCCCCAGGAGGACCAGGCTCATACCTGTCTTGCTCGTCTCTGTATATTCAGGGCTTAGCACAGGGCATCACATTTGTTAGATGACAGGAAAGACTTCAGGGATCCCCAGTGGAGAACAGCCTTCAAAACAATTCAAAAGCCACACACCAGACCAGTCTCAACACTTATGCTCATACCTCGTTTTTCACTTTAAATGGTCCTTTCCAGCATGACTTCACTAGATTGCCCTCCAGATGACTTTGGCTGTTTTCAAGATCAAATCCCACCCCAAAGAACAATGAGTTACCACATTAAGAGCGTTGGAGAGAATGGGAGGCAGGCCTGTAAGCAATATATCAAGCATTACAGAGCACAATTTCCCAAGATGACTGCTTCCAGAGGGACAATATTCATTTAGCTGTACAAGCTTTAAGATACTTGTTTAGATGTTGGTTGTATACTTGATAGTCATAACACCATTCTTCGTACTTATCCCAAAGATGCACAAAAATAGGATGCCAGATAAGTTTGTGAAAGAAAAGAATAGGAAGCAAAAGGGTATGAAATAAAGAGGATAATTCAGAGGTACTGAAAACCACATAAAGTCTGGATATTGGGCACAGCAGTGTCCAAACCCTGGCTGTGCCTCTTACTAAGTGTGTGGCCTTAGGCGATTTTCTTAAATTTTCTGAGCATCAGTTAACTAATCTAAAATGGAAATTTAAAACACCTGTCTCTTGGAATCATCTGAGGATTAGTGAAGCAATACATTTAAAGAACTATCGAACTCCATCCTCAAAAGACGCTCTACATAATAAAGTTCCACCTCCTATAAAAGAATCAGAACATCATTTGAACTGCAAGAATGATGTAATCTAAGAAAGCAGGCTAAGAGAAGTAAAATGGGCAAGGGAAAAAAACTGAGTGAGATGTGGTCTCAGCTGGAGACTAGCTTCAGCCTGATCCCATGGAGAGTTCTGGAACACAGATTGTATTGCAGGTTGGTCCCATCTTAAGGCAGGGGCCTGGATTTTTGTATTCTGTAGTCAGTTGGCCATTGGTCACTGGTTAGAGATTTACAGGAAGAAAGAGACCAGAGGACCCAGATGGTAATTTTATAGAGAAAAGGGTAGCTGTGTTAACAATCAATCTTTAAAGCAGGAAATGGGAGCACAGCAGAAAACCAACAGCATCTACCACACATACCTGTGTGGCACATCGTAGGTGCTTGATCATTATGAACTCTTTATTTTATCCTCAACTTAGCAAACATTTATTAAGCTCAGGACCCTTGTTTGTCAATGAAGATATGAATAATGTATAGTTAGTGCCCTAGAAATGTTCACAGTCCATTCGGAAAGATAGTTGTACATCGGACTAGCAGACCAATGAGAAATAAGAGAAATTGTCTTTACTGCCCCCTCTTCTCACATCCCTTTGTCTTTGAATGTCCCTCTTTCATCTAATCCAGGGGCCCACAGGTCTTTCCTCTACTAACCATTACTCCTCTAGCAGCACTCAACATCCAGAACTACATTTCAGAATTATGTTTCTTTCTTCTCCATACCTAGCATAGATAAATATGTGATCATCATAATGGATTAAGCAATAAACCAGGCCAGTGTTTTTCAAACTGCATTAGTAAGTCATGAAATCAATAAGGTAAGTTTTGACAACCTGTATTTTTGAAAATAGAAATTGAATAAAACAGAATAGAGAAGAATATATCACAATACATCACCACAATAAGTAAGGCTAAGGGGGTAAGTATGTTTTCTGCGTATACATATATCTGCATATATGTAATATATCTTTATATTCCTGGTTCCAGTTTAAATGATTTTCTTAAAATGGATTACCGTCCAAAAAATTTGAAAAACACTGAACCAAAAACTAAATCTGGCTGTGTTAGCTTGCTAGTGTATCATTCCACTCAGATAACATATGGTCCCAAATGGGTCATAGTACAGTAACAAAACAAAAGTAAGAAGTCTGAGATTTCAAGTACATTTACAGAACAAAAGTGTAAATATTTTGGTTAGTTGGGTCTTTCAGCATCCCTTACATTAATAAACCTGCTTTGTCCGTAAGGTTTTTAAATGTCTTACAAAGCGCAGTACTGTATGCTGAGAATGTAATGAATAAAAACACGCAGTCAGTCAAGGCACTTAGGAATGTATAATTTCACAAGGTCACAAACACAAAGATATATTTAGTAAAGTGTGGTAAATGCAATAATAGAGGCACACAAGTGCTAGGGTAGAACATGAATTAAAAACCTACTTTACATAAGGCGTTGTTTTCTGTGTACGGGGGACACCTGGCACCTGCCCTGAGAGACCTTACCATCTCATTTGGGAGATAAAACATATGCAAAGTCATACAAATAACGCAATGCACAAGCACTTTTTTAAAACAGGGGAAGCAATTAAGTTTTGGGGTTTGTTTGTTTGTTTTAACTCAAGGAAGACAAATGAGAAGTGCAAACAAGCCTAGGCCATAGATTAATGAAGTAGGGCCAGATAAATGCAAATCAGGCACACTTATTGGTGTTTAGCCTGGCACACAGTAGGCATTTGAGAATTGTTGTATTAACACATGTAAATATGTAATAATCAATGAATGGTTTGCTCCTCTGGCCATTCCTATTAGCTAGTAAGAGTAATAGTTTACAAGGATCCATCTCATGCTAGTTTAATTTCTTCAAGACAAATAAGCACAAATCCAGGGAATCTGTTCAGCCCCTGAAACCCTCTCACCTGTGACCATTAGTGGGTGATGATATCATGACTATAATATCTAAGGAGCAGAGGGAAGAATATAACTTTGGGTGGTATGGAGGATAACAAACTAAAATGTTGTAGGAAAATCTCAGATTTGGGTAATTTTTACTTAGCATTATGTTTCTTTATAAGCAACTTTATTGAGATATTATTTATGCACATCAAAGTTCACCAATTTTAAGTGTACAATTTGATGGGTTTTGACACATGTATATAGTTATCCTGTAGTCACCAATGCAGTCAACATATCGGGCACATTCTCCACTTCAGAAAGTTCCACAAGTGCCTCTTTCACTTATCATTCAGCTTTAAAGCAAGCTCTGAGGTTGATCAGTTTAGCCACCGATGTTAACACCAAGTAAATGAAAGACAAACTCTGTTACCTGCAATAATGATCACTTAAATTAACCCCTCAATAAAAGCATCAAGACAAATTATGAAAAACCAAGAGATGATACTTAATAACAAAGGCATAGACTAAAAAGACAACTGCCTCCAGAGAAGTAATCTAACGTTGAACTTATGTACATCTTACTTTTATCTGTATGAGTTTGATTAGCGTGCCTACACAACTATATCATCTTCCAAGGACTATATCATCTTCAGAGATGGTGAATGTTTGCAGGAGGGACACAAACTGTTTGGTCCCCAAAGTAGCTTATTGAACGGGACGAACCAACCAGAGAGACCAAAGAAGAAAATGACCTGAATGTTCTCAAGGCATCTAAAGAGTTACATGAAACTTGCAGCTAACTGCTTCTGTGTTCTATATAAGGAGTTAACATGGATCCCAGGTTCACACAGAAGAGAATTATTACTCTAAATAACCAAGTGGTCATGAGGATGACTATATAAGCTTCAGACAGATGTTTAAAAAAAAAAGAAAAGAAAGAAAGAAAGAAGCCAGATGGGAGTATTAAAGGCAGGAACCAAATTAAGCCCGAGATTACCCAAGAAGATAAAAAGATGACTAGGAGAGTAACAACCAGTGCTGACCAGAGTCACAGCACAGCCGGCCAGCCCCGAGCAGACGGACGTGGCTCAGACTTGGCTCAAATCCAATACAAGCACGCCGTCCCCATCTCCAGAGCAGCCAGGGAATGAACTGTGTCCTAAGTAACTGAATCATCACATGCTACAATAACCTCTACAGTCCATTCCTAGGAAGAATGCTTTGAGTAGAAAACGCATCTCCTATTGCTGGGCAGGATGAATCCCACATACTTCTGCCCAGGGGCAAGAGACAAACCAACAATGAATAAAATACAACTTTGACATACACATACCCAGACTGTTTTCAATCAAATTTCAAAGGAAGCAAAATATGTAAAGAAAACATAAATCCAAATTTTCGCTTTAAAAAACAAACTAGATCAAAGGGTTTGAAAGGGTTCTATTTTATAGTTTCAAAAATGTTAGTCCCACTTAAACATTTTCTGGCCTGCATGAATGTTTCCCATAATAATCAGTGTCCTAGAAGTCATACCCCGGATGTTCAAGTGTGCATCAGCTACCAAAATCCCCTCAGCTATGAATTTGAATTGTTT
The DNA here is from genome assembly GCF_037993035.2 of Macaca fascicularis. NCBI lineage: Eukaryota > Metazoa > Chordata > Mammalia > Primates > Cercopithecidae > Macaca > Macaca fascicularis. The sequence goes on along the minus strand of NC_088380.1, from coordinate 86,316,087 downwards.
CTCCTCATAGATTCCTTTGTCTTGGGGCTGGGATCTAAGAACAAGTGCGAATTTACCTCATCAATTAACTCACTGTATGCACAAAAACACCACAAAATGCCACAGATCTTGCTAAACATTCACATAACTGCCTTTCACCGATATCTAATATATTCCCTAGTAGTGATCTAAGGAGGACCCAGCTGAAAAGGGACGCTTGGGTCTCTGCTAGCTGCTCCTATGTGAATGTGCCCCCTCCCTCATTCCAGCTGACTCACCATCCTTCAGAGTCCGCAGGTGTCTTCAGGGCCTCCTTCCTTTGAGTCGGACTTAAGTTAAACCTGAAAATGTTATGGTTACCGTCTTCCTGGATGTCAGTGAAAAGATTAAAGCACCCCAAAGTGGAAAAGAAGACGGGAGAAGAGACGGTGGTGAGAAACCACTGCTACTGACTCTGAGTGGAGTGCTTTAATTAAGATCAGCTAGACACAACAATGATAAGATCCCCTACCCCGATGCTTTTCGAATCACCTGGAGATCTTGTCAAAATACATATTTTGATTCCGTAGGTCTGGGGTGAGCCCAAGGTGCTGTAGTTCCAACAAGCTCCCAGGTGATGCCAACGTTGCTGATCCATGGACCACACTTGAGTAGCAAGTGCTTAGAAATTCAGATTTCTCGGCCCCACCTCTGGCCAACAGAAGCTGTAGAAATCAGCACTATTTGAGCAGCTCCACAGATGATTCTTATACACACTAAATTTCGAGAAGCGTTTAATTCACTGCATCACCTCTGTGAGGTAGTAACACCTGAGTCTACGTTAGTGAATTTCTCTGGTGACAGCTGAAGTAGCAACAGGGAGGTAGGAGGAGGTGTGGTCCACGTCTAGAAATTTTGGATGGCGGCTCGGGAATACCATGAGTCGGCTAAGCTACTTCACCTGTACTAACTACTGATTTTTGCCCTGTTGCCGGGGTAATTTTTACCTGGTGGTGGTAATGGAGGTGGGATTTTATTTCATTTGGTGCTTCGAGAAAGAAAAAAAAAATGGCTGGGGGTGGTAGGGTGCCACACACTCGTTAGGCTGAATCCTCTTTATACTTTCTGTAATTCTCCAATTTTCTACAAGAACATCTATTACTTTTATAATCAGAAAAATAAAATTTTTTCAAAGTCTGAACTGGGAGCCACCACATCCTTAGAAATTACCACAGAATGCAGCACTTCCTAAAGCAATTACCCCAAAATGGCTTTCCCTTGAAGTTTAGCTTTTATCGGTACTCTAACTCAGTTTTCTGATCCTCAAACTTTACCCCTGGAATTTACCTGTGGGAGCTTTTTGCCTGCTGTCTATATCATCAGTCCTGGCCTAGTAAACAGGCAGATTTCAGTCTTATAAAACTATCTATTTTTCTTATAAGAAACTTTTCAGACCTATCTACCATTGCATCAACCTGGTATTGTGTTTCTTTTGGTTTTTAGTTGTTCAATTTTACTAAACTACACTATTAAATGAAATAAATGGCCCACACCACCTGATCCCTAGAGGTAAGCACTTCTAACAATTCTGATTTTACTTTTGCTGTTGTTTACCTCTTTAACTGTCAAAGATAAGCTTATAAAAGATGAGCAGTTAGCTCACTCAATCCATCCCTCCCCCCATCCTCCTTACATGTTGTAGTTATTATTAATTTCCTTGTCACATATGAAATTTAAATATTTTAAAAACCTCTATATCTTATTCTGTCAACTTTTGACATGATCTAGTGACTTCTCAGTGTGTTCGGTGATGAAGATATTAGCACACCTGCCCTTTCCTCCACTTTTCCTGCCCCCTGTTCTTTTCTAAATTCCATTATCTAAACCTCTAATTTTATAATTTATCTTCTGTGCTATAACCATAAATTATCTTTAATGTTTGGTGCATAAATCAATTCTAAAAGTTTAAAAACCAATAAACACCATTCATGCCTTTATGACTATTTAAATGTTATTTACTGCAAAGCCAAGAAACGTACTGGTTTAACTCTCCTTCTCGGTAGTGTCACGTCACCACACTGGGCAGCACAAGGAAGCACTCCTGTCATCCCAGACAAAAGGATTCTCTTTTATCATGTGGCCTCAATTGTTCTATATCACATCACATTTTTGTTTGCTTCCTATTTGAACCATGGCTTTCTTATACTTTTTATATTTGGTTCAGTTTGGAGGACAGAGGGGAGGAGGTGTTTAATTATCTTGTTTTTTCCCTTGTAAATTGAAGAAACATATACTTCTACCATATCCTGAAATGTACTCTCAACCATATGACAAAATCTACTTTTTCCCACGGACATGTCTCCTACAGTCCCTGGCCCTCCTCCTCGCACATGGACCAATGGCTTGTGGGGACTCCGCACAGCGCTCAGCCTGGCTTTCCTATGTTCACACCTGGCTTAGACCTGTGACTTCTTCCTTGGGTCTCTCCCTCATCTGGCCATCATTGAGAAATGTCTTCTTTAAAATGTGCAGCTGGGAAGTAAATTTTCTGAGCCCTTGCATGTCTGAAAATGTCTTGATTCTACTCGAATACTTGTTTCATAGATTAGGTATGGAACTTTTGTATCAAAATAACTTTTCCTCAGAACTTTGAAGGCATTACTCTGTTATATTCTAATACCCAGTGTGCCTGCCTAATACCAGTCTGATTCTCCTTCCTTTATAGAGAAACTTTTCTTTTTAAACACTTCCCTGGGATCATATCTGCATCCTGAGTGTTCTGCAATTTCTTTAAGAACGTATCCCTGTGAGGGTACTTCTGACTGTCCTTTACATTACTCAGGAAGTTCTCCCAATCTCAAATTAAGCTCTGGGAAATTTTCCTCCAATATTTTGTTAATATCTTTCCCTCTCTTTTCTCTGCCTTCCATTTCTGGAATTCCTATTAATCTATTTGGGGCTTTTCAGATTTATAATATCTTATCTCATATTTTGCTGACTTTGTTTTTACTTGATGTTCTTGGAGTTTTATTTTTCAACAATCACTTATAATTTATAAAAGTAATTTCTTGTTTTGCTTATTTCTTTTTTCATGAAATCCTGCTTTTGTTTTATGGATGTAACCCTTTCTCAAATATGAATACCACTACTAATAAAATAGAAGTTTTTGAAGTTTTCTTCTGTTTCCTAACTCACCTCTATTTCCTCTTGGGTCAATATATATCTTTATATATTTCATATATGTTTATATTTATATATATAAAACATATATTTGTTTGTCTTGATTTTTTTCTTTTCTTTCTTTGCTAACTTCGATACCATTTTTTTTTCTTACTACTGCTTTTTCTTTAGTGTTTGGTATCTTGAACATCCATTCATATTTAAGAATGAAAGTCTGGGTATATTATTCTAGATATTTTGTAGGAGTTTCCTCTACACTAGTTTCAGATATGCCCCTTCCCTGAGTGGGAAGAATGACCATAAATTATATGGTAATCAGCAAGAGTATGGGCTGGGAGGATTTTAAATGTTGAGTGGGCATTCGCACTACCAGAATGAGAACAGTAGTTCACTAGAAATCTCAGTTTTCTCCAGGTTTTCTTCAGAGCACTGCTTGCCAACCTCTTTTGTACCATTAAATATTTCAAATTTCTTTTTTCTTTTTTTTTTTTTTTTTTTTTTTTGAGACGGAGTCTTGCTCTGTCGCCCAGGCTGGAGTGCAGTGGCGAGATCTTGGCTCACTGCAAGCTCTGCCTCCTGGGATCACACCATTCTCCTGCCTCAGCCTCCCGAGTAGCTGGGACTACAGGCGTCTGCCACCTCACCCGGCTAATTTTTTGTATTTTTAGTAGAAGCGGGGACCGGGTTTCACCATATTAGCCAGGATGGTCTCGAAAAAGTTATTTTTCACAGGGGCACTTTGCTGCCAGCCAGAGACTGCTCCCAGCAGCTCCGGCAACTCCAGGCCTCCTGGCAGCTCCATACACAGAGGTAGGGAAGGACATACCCCTTGCACTGCGTAGACCAACCGTCATCCATGGCTTCCATGTCCTGCACCCCACATCTGCCTACTTGGTTCTGGATGATCTTCCATTCCATTTTCCACATGTCCATGAGTCCTATCTCCTCCATTCTCTCTTCCATTTCTCTGTGTTCTGTCGTCCAGAAATGCATTAAACACTCTTCTGCTGATTACCTCTGCCTCCCTTTCTCCTGGTTGTTATGAATTTCTAGCCTAACTACTTTACTGTGACTTCAACGGGATTAGAGATGGAGGTTGAGTAAATCAACATGCTTGACCTGCCATTTTGAAATCTTGGACCCAAATGCACTGTTTTCCAGGCAACCAGAATAACTCTTCTATTCTGCTTTCTTCATGTTTTATTTAATTTTAAGAAAGACATTACCCTTTAAAGATTTAAATCATTAAATTATCTTTAATTTCTCCTTAACCTTGATCCCCACATCTACTCAGTCTTTGAACCCTCTTATACCCTGCAAAGCTTTTTGAAATCTGTTTCCCATTTAATATTCTCATTGCCCATGTGGAAAGTGCAGACTGATGAGAGGTTAATTAAGAACTTACTAGCTCTAATCCTCATAGACCCACCTGCACTATTATGACGGCTCCCAAAGTTCTTCCTGCCTGTAATCTCCCCAATTCATCCCACTCACAGTCCTTTCCTATTAGTTCCCAAAAGTACAGTTCTTATCATTCACCATATGTGTATAAATTACCAGAATATGAATCCCTGGAGGTGCTTATGAGAATGCCAGGGAAGGTTTTTTTTTTTTTTAAGATTCAAGCTTCTTAGCTTGGCGTTAAAGCCCCTTCAAGTCCAGGCCTCATTCTCCATTTCTGGCCATACCTCCCACTTGTCCTCCTTAAATACTTTGGGTTCTAGCCAAGTTAAACTACTTTCTAGGTCTTTAATTTGTTCTGCAATTTCCTACCCCTATGTCCTTGGTTTTCCTATTTAAAAAGCATGTTCCCCTCATAGAGAGAAGGTATTGTCAAAGTTGCCCCCATCTTTCAAGGACCAACTTAAATGCCTGCTCATTGCTGATCCTCCCAGCTGGAATTAATTCTTTTTCTCCTGTTGTGTCTTAATATTTGGTTTACACTTACATCTCTTATAATTCTACCTATATTCTGATTTATGTAATAGTCATTCATGTACACATATTTTCTCCAATATAAACTATATGTATCTAATGTAGACTGCAAACGACTTGAGGGCAGAAGAAGTTGTGACTGTTAATTTTATTTTCTTATAACACTCAGTACAGTGCCTTACAAGTAGTTGATGCTCAATAGATGTACTTTGAGTGGAGGTAGATAAACCATCTGGTAAGGAATGACCATTGCAACATTCAATAACTCTTCATTGTTTAAATGTATTAACCTAACTTTTAAAGTTCTCCATATTATAGCCCCAATTTACCTTCCCACTGCCTCCTACAGAAATCTTAATTCATGCTAAAACATTCTACTGACAGACTGCCAAAGTGGTCCCCATACTGTGTCCATCACCTCTACCTGACCCACATTTATGATTTTCATGAATCAATTCAAAGTGCTTCTCCATCAAGCCCCTGAATGAATTGTAGCCATTCAACCTGCAATGCTCTTTCCATCTTCTGATCACATTGGTAATGTTCATATCAACTGCAATTTTTTTGCAATTTTTCTTATCACTTAAATGTAATTACTATTAAATACCTTCCCTAGCTAAGTCATGTTTCTTTTTATTTGCCACAGTAGTTTGTTCATAGCAGGACTCAGAAAATTTTTGATTTGATGATTTTATCATTCATTCAAATTAGCAGTAATATCATTCCAATGTATTCAACAATATTAATTACATAATTTTAAAATATGCTTTAGTATTTTCAACTATAATTAACATGAACTATGTTAATGAATAATAATACATGAATATATATGCTAATAATTAAAGGATTTTAAAATAAATCTTTTAAATAGGTTAAATTATATGTCATCATGCTTATGTTATATATATATATGCTGTGCATATATACCTTCAGTTATGTATAGGTTAGCAAGGTAAAGAGGTAGCATAAATAGGGGAACACTATGACTTTGATGACGGACAGAACTAGAGTATGTCACACAGGTCTTCTGCTAATTTGCTGTGTGATCTTAAGCAAACTACTTCACCTCTCTAAACTTTAGTTTTCTGAAAGAAAGCTTTCAAATAGGGGCACTCATTCTTACCTCACAGCGTTGTTGGAAGGACAGAAAGAATACATAGCATAGTATCCAGCACAGAGTCAATACTGTCAATACTCAGTCCATCACTTCTTAAAAGATAGGGCAGTCCAGGGGTAGAAAACCCAGGGACCGTGCATGTTCAACTCAACTACTGCCCCAGCAAAACCGAGAACATCCACTACCTATGGCCCCTCTGGGCAGTAGGGACCACTGCTTCCCAGTGGAAATCCTCTTCTCCTCTCCTATTTTCCCCTGCACTCCCAATCAGGAGAGTTTCCATCAGCCAATTACGGACCCAAAATCGAATCCACAAGTCAGATAATGTAACTAACTTTTTCCTTTGGAGGGATAAAAAAAAGTGATAGAGGCTGAAGGAAAAATATAGCTCTGCTGCTGCCCCAGACAATGTTCTCAGGCAAAGAAACTGACTCACAGCTGGACAACTTCGAGAAAGAAAATTTTCCACAAAACAGCAATGATGCCACAAAATAAAAGAAAAATGAGAAAAACCTATGACCTGCAGTTCCGTAACTACATCTCTGCTGCCTAACATTCCTGTGAACCTAATGACTCATTTTACTGTCGGATCTCATGTTTTAATCACTTCATGAAGGAGCACATGGAGGGCAGAGCTTGGCCTGAATTGATGACTTCCCCAATAGCTTCACCAGAGCATAACCCGCATCCTCAAGCCTTTCTCTGCCTCAGCCCCTCCACTGCAAAAACATGGGCTTGTCCACAGAGGAATGGCCCTGCGTTGTGTTGGATCCTCACATCCAGCGCACACTGCATTTCATCAGTGGCAAAGCTGAAGTCGTATTCAGGTAGGCTGAGAAGAAGAAAAAAAAAAAGCAGGCAAAAATGATCCCAAAACATCATGCCTGATAAATGGAGGAGATAATAAGAGAGAGCCTGGTGGGCACACAAGCACAGTTAGACAGCGCAGGCCAGGTGGAAAGGCTCCAGCTGGAAAAGTTCAGGGGTTGGGAGCCCTCAATTTGTTGAGCACAGGGTGTGTGAGAGCAAAGGGGGCACCCAAAAGAAGGGAATTGGTGCACAGCGTGACAGACAACAGGGACATCAAGGATGTCTCCAGGGAGACCAAGGAGAGATATCAGGGAAAAGGAGGCCTGGCCCAGGGGTGACCACATACTCAGGGTGCCAGGAGAGGGCTGGCAGAGCGGGGAATGAGTTCTGGCCCCAGAAGCCCCAAATGAAGCCAAAGTGAGGCAAAGTCTGGAGCACAACGAGGATGAGGTGACAAGAGGGGCCGCCATTGACCAAGGAAAGAATCTGAAATATTAATGTGGTCAGAGAGGCAGATAACTTTTATAAGAGCATTCCAGAATGAGCAGATGAGAAAGGCAGTTCAAGCAAGGAGGGAGATATCTGTTTATTTTCATAGGCAATTGTAGGCTTAAAAGGCAATCTGGGAGATTTTTAGCCTTAAATAGATAAGCAGTATACTATTTTCTAGTAGACCACCAAATGTAACCTGGTGTCTGGAATACAATTTAATAGGCAATTCCCAGAATAAATTATACCGATGTAGCTATGTATTTTCAGCCTTGTGAAAGGGTGCATGTGTATTTTCCTCTCCCAGAAGTGCATCCAAAGTTTTACTAATTCACAGCCTCCTGCTTCTCCCCACACTGCCCAGTGTCAGATGACATTTCTTGACAGTCCCTAACAAGGACCCCGAAGTCCCAGCACTCGGGATCCCTCCCGCTGCCCCCCACCCCTGCAAGAACTACATTCCCACAGACAGGGTTCTCTCGGGTATGGCTCTCATCCTGGGGGAGCTGACGGTACACGGCTAGTTTCCTTAGCACCTAATGGAAACTAAACCGGTCCCAAGGACGAGCACAAGTGGATAGGAATCACCTGTGCAGTCCACACACACTTGACACAGCGAACACAAAATACACCTCCCAATTTCATAGCCTTCATTTAGTTCACGCTACTATATACCTCAATTCCACTGGAAGAAAACATATTAATAAAAAACTTCCTACTTCAAAACCCGGCAAATTACTTTGATGCTACTTCAAACTCTGTGTTTTCAGTTCTCCCACATTTTTGCCTTGATCCCTGGATAAGAAACCAATATATCAAAGTGAATACCTTGTTTGTGTTTATCATTGTTATCTTTATGAGAAGGCATTAACCCTTGCCCTTTGAGATAACGGAATCAGTCGACCTCAGATCAAACAAACTGAAATAAGAACGTCTGAGACACGGGAAGTTTGTCCCTAGGATGTTGGTATGCGGTGGCCCTATCCAGCTTTAGAAAACGAACCCCCACCCCCAGTCCCAAGGCATTCAGAAATAATTTTATTTGCTCTTATTCATCAGCAAAGGAAAAGTAGCGAACCCCAGAGCCAAAGACTATTCATCCCACCCTGTGATAACCCTGACCCTAGTAAAGCCAACATCTGTCTCGTGTTTGAGGTGGCTGACGGCCAACTGGGGATCAGAAAACAACAATTTCCCTGGTCAGATGTAAGCCTTGCCCAGCATGTTGACTTTATAAACCACCCTGTAAGCTCAGTCAATTTAATTGGTAGATAGGGTTGTCTTTCCTTGGCTCATTTCCCACCAATTAATATTACCGGCATGAGTACCCATATGATCAGACATACACTAACAAGACTCTGTCTAGACAGGCAGAAAAGGTTTTTTCTTTGTATTTTTTCCAGAATTAGGCATTAATGTGCTACTCGTGAATGGAACAAATGTTTACATAAATCCGTACTGGGAAAAGAAATTCTTTTCTCAAACACTTCCAGGGGAGACATCATTGGCAGGATTAGTTGCATATTGGAGCTACCATATTAGTTCGTTCCCCCTGTACTTCAAAGATGTAGGAGCCAACAAGAGGGAGGGCACCACAGTAAGAAATGTGAGTAGCAAGATTATAAATCAGTACTTTTGACAGGGTGATTCCAGACAGCTTTGCTTTAACCAACATTCGACCTTACTTTATAGTGCTGAGGAGGTATTGAGCATAGTTAAGTTTTAAAAATGACCCTGGCCTTCCCTACAATATGGTATGAAAAACTATAAAAGGCACTTTTAAATGTTACCTGGAAAATCTTAAGTGAGGTATATAGTGCAGAAATATCTGTTATCCAAAATCTAAGATTTTATTGTTTTCAAAAAAGGAATTTTTAAAAGCACCCCCTCCAAGGCAAACAAAAAATGTCAAGCCCTAAGACATAAATAAAACTGAAAACGACCTTTTCCCCAACTACTCAACTCATAACTTTCCCCTATCCCTTTTTAGTGTTTGCTTATACTGAACAAATTATAAAACTAAATCTGCTAGGGAAGGCTAAGTTCATAAGGTTTTGGGTAAGTAACTCCAACAACCATCATTAATTATTAACATTATGGGTTCCTCCATTCTCACAAGTGATCAAACCACGTCAACACTTGGCACATTTTCAAAATTCTGCTAAGAAATAGCAGAGGACACAGAAGTATTATATAATATGGTCCCTGCCCTCAAGGAGTTCATAATCAGATTATCCATACCAGTTTAATTCTTAAGATGACTGCTGTAAGAAGCTGAAACCCAACAGATAACATCATGGTAGTTTTCCTGTTGAAAAGGAAGATTTTCATCAGTTGAATGGACAGTGACATTTCACTTTTAGAGAGAGGAAATTTGGCCTTCTACACATGAGGTTCCATGAGGGCTGCCATCATTGTATCCATTTCCTCCCAAATAAAGACATGTGACCCAAACTGGGTCACACAAAGTCCTGCCCGTCGATGTCTTTGATACGGAGCTAATGAAGGGGCTGCTGCTTCTCTGGAAAGCGGGGGGAGGCACTGACACTGGAGCTTCCTGTGGCTGCTGTTTGCTGCTCATGGGCCCCGCTGAGAGGATAGGGCCAATACACAGAGAGAAGCAGAGAGAAGAGGGACGGCACAGCACTGTACACTCTGCTTCCAGAAACCTGAGGTTAACCATACCCTGCCCTTCCCACAGTTTGGTTATGTTTGCCAGCAGGTTCCATCCCTGGCAAGCCCGTTGGAGTTGGACTTCTATCCCTTCCAACCAAAACGTGTCTTGACATCAGTTGTTCTCCATCTTCAATGTACCTAACAAAAGAAATGGAGTCTTAGACTTCAGCAGGAATTACATGATAGATATGACATACACGAATTTTGACTCTAAAGGGGCTCAACCATTAAACTTGCTACAAAGTGTGGATGTGGAACCTATTCTTGGTCTTCAGATTATCTCAGATGACTGTCTTGAATAACTTTACATGCAGAACAAGGCCTAGACTGATGCATAATTCTTAAACTATTTGTTCTATACATCTTGGACCTGTTGAAAAGGTCCAGAGATGACCCACCCCACTGAGCACTGAAACTACCTATTCCTGCCTTCTGATTCCAAGTGCCCTCCATTCACCATCATCTGCTGCCTCTGCACCTCCACAGGCACAAATACTAGGACAGCACTGACATACCCGGTGTGATTATTCACAAACACATCTTCGCATCACCTGCAAGTTCTCTGCCTTCTACTGAAGCCTCTGTGGAATCCACTTCTCCCTCCTGGCCATGGGGCCACCACATTAGCTGAATCACCTGCCCTTCCTTCTTCTGTCCCTCCCAACTCAGAAAACCCCTGGTGTCCCCTTGAGGACCACATTTTGAGAACCACTAAACAAGAGGAGTTTCTACGATTCCCGCCAACACTATCATCTCTGCATAATAGCACAAACTTTTCTTTCTCTGAGTGTTCTTTTTTGGCAATTAAAGAGGCAGATTTTAGAAGTTTCTCTCCTTTCTATCCTACAGTTATAAAAAACGAAAAATGGGCATTACATGAACCCAACCAAGAATACTGTTTTTTCAGCTGCTTTTCCTTAACCTTGAGATTCCTGAATTGAAATGGGGGAGGGAGAATAATTAGGTATGATGTTTGGGAAATTGATTCCTAATAGTTTGTGAGGTTTAGAGTATTCGTCATTTCACCCACTATTCAAGTGTTTCTTCATGGTTTGCTCCACAAAGAAAAAGGTCTCTTGGGAGTCAAATCTGTTTGAAATTATTCAGCTCAAGGACTGACACTGTGAAATTAGAGAGAAAGAGGTCAAATAACCTTATCGGTGGATATTCAGAGTAAAGTATGGTCTGGCATCATGTAGACATTCTCAGATGGCCACAGACACTGAAGAGACAAAAAGAATTTTCCAAAAAAGAAGAATTTTTCTTACAGTAAAGAGATCCAAATCCCACCCACATAATTTTTTTGTTGTCATTTTTTCGCCCTTGACCCTCCGCTGCTAACACTGCTTCTAAATTACTGCAGACACAGTGGAATTTGGAATCTCCATTAATATTTACAAAGCTTGCCACCCAGGCTATGACCCACCCTGCTGTTTCAGAATGATAAATTCATCTGCCTCCACTGAGACCTGAGAAATCTTATTTCACTGGGGAATAAGCATAATTTCTGCCATACACATGATGTGATTATCAAGTCTGGTTTATTAGCCAGCAGATCCCCTGCCATTTCATGGCAAAAAAAAAAAAAAAAAAATGTATTCAATAAAACTTTGGAATGACTAGAATATCATTTTCTCCAAAAGTCTTACTTCCTTCATAGCCATTAATGTCACTAAAGTACAAGTAGGCACAAGACCAAATAGAAACAGGTAACCATTTCAGAAATGTGCTATGACACATAAGGCCCCATCTAAATAAGGAATGCGCTCTGAAGCAGCTAGAGGCAGAAATGCATTTCCTCCCAGTAGCTCTCCATTCCAACTATGAGTTTGTTTTGTCTTTCACTGAGGAAAAAAAAAAAAAAAAATGAGTTGACAACATTTGTTGTTTTAATGATTTTGTTTAAAAATAAACAAACTGGAATCCTTCTTCGTTTTAAGGACCAAAGTCAGCTAGGAAGTTAGACCACATGATTTCCAAGGTCTTGTCCTTGGACAATTCAAAATAGATCTAAAATTCAAAATAGCATACAATGAAGTGACCGATCTTGATACGGTACAGATGAGTGCAGCAGGAATTCAAAAGAGGGGAGCAAAGTGTGACACGGTGTCATCACATGTGGTAGCTCACAGACATTTTGGTTTGTCCTTCTGGGAACATGAGACACTGGCATATTCACTCTCCTTGAAGTTAGGTGTGGCCAGTGGCCAATTCTGACCCAAATACCTTAAGCAAATGTGACAGTGACATATGGAGTGAAGGTGTCAGGGAGTAGAACCCCTCCAATCCTGTGGGATGGACATGCATTGCTATTTGTTCCTTTACATCCACTGAGATTTGGGAGTTGGAATTGCAATGTAACCTTGGTCCTCCTAGCTGAAAAGGATGGCTTTGTAGAGAAGGCGATACTTTGATCATATAGTGAAGAGAAGAGAGAAGAAAGTGGTTGAGAGATTCCAAAAATGAGATCTAGTCCAGAGATTCTCAACAACATAAAATCAAATAAATGAGAATATTCAGAAATGGGGCTCAGGCATCAGAATTTTCAAAAGCTTCTCAGGTGATTCTACAGTACATCCATATTCAATTATAAATTGTCAATTTACAATAAAATAAAAACATTTCAGGGCTGAGAACCACTGATTTCAATGATAGGAATGAGTGCAGAATAAAAGTAAACAGATAAGACATGAATAAGCACAAAGAGTTTTTGCAATTCCCATATCTTCAAAAGTCCCCAGATAGGGTTTCCAGATAACTTCAGCAAAGATTTAAAAAGTTAAAATTTTGTACTACCAAAAAAATTATTTGACATAGAATGGTCAGTTAACGAATTACAACTGGCATTTCTCAGTGTTGATTTTTCAAAAAAAATTCTTCTTTTTCTTACAAAAAGAAAGGCATATTTGAAACTCCAGGCCAGTTTTACCCCTAAATGATTTATATGTTTGTCTCTAAGGTTCACATATCCATGCGTTATCCATTACACTAATAACACTGTTACAAATAATATTAATAGCTAATATTTATTATTTACTATGAGCAAAACATTATGCTAAGTAATTTGCAATAACCTCACTTAGTCCACACAACAAACCTTGCTGGATAATTTTTTTTTTTTTAATTTCACTCTGTGGCCCAGTCTAAAGTGCAGTGGTGCAATCATAGCTCACTACAGCCTTGAAATCCTGGGCTCAAACAATACCCACTCCTCAGCCTCTGGAGCAACTAGGACTACAGGCACACACTGCCATGCCCAGCTAAGTTTTTTAAAATTTTTGTAGAGATGAGGTCTCACTAGGTTGCCCAGCTGGTCTTTAATTCCTGGGCTAAAGCGATCCTCCTGCCTAGGCCACCCAAAAAGCTGGGATTACAGGTGTAAGCCACCACACCTAACATTAGTTACTATTATTAACCACATTTTGCAGAGGAAGAAACTGAGCACAGAGACATGAAGTAAATTTACCAAGAATGTCATATCAAAGGAGTAGATTTGGGAAGGAACCCCGGTTTTCATGAGTCCAAAACCTACTATTTTGACTATTAGATCTAAATGACTCACAAAAATTTATTTACACTTCATCATTTTACTAAATAACTATAAAAGAATAAAGAAGCTGTTTTAATTTGAAACACAGACTGTTTGATGGAAAAAACAAATCTACGTATCAAGTAATGTGGGTTCTTCATGGGAAATAAACATCATGTCCAAAGTATCACTGTTCTTATAAAAAGAATTTGCTGAGGAGGAAAAGACAAGTTTCACCTGCCCTCAACCCCCACAGTGAAATAGCAATTTGAATTAGTTCACAATTAGCCCAATTCAGAGTCAGCTGTTATTCACACTTAGTGTAGCAGAAATTCATTTGTAGGCAGTGTTAACCAGTTCTTCAATACAAGGTAATTTCAAATTGAAAAATATACAGAAAGGTAATATTTTGATATTTTGAATATTTGAAATTAAATGTAATTGGGAAATTCTTGATTCAAGTTGGTTAATCATTTTTGGGAAAAACTGTCAAATAGCATTGATTTTAAAAGAACCTTGGATAGCACATATATCCAATATGTCCATAGAGTTGTGCATTTCTTGTGTGATAAATAAAGCTTATGATAAACCAGAACCTTGCCAATGGTCTGCTGTGCAGAACTCCACAGAGACATCCAAACTGATATGCCAATAAAGATCACACACCCTTTTCCAAGGAGTAAATAGGCACGATAGCAAACAACGTAGGCTTACCAGATGAGTGAGAACATTTGCAAACAAATGAGTAGCAGTAATAATTTACTTCAAACTCTTCACAGGTCTGGCACCAAATTTTAATCCGTATGTGTATAACCAATAAAAGCCAAGGGATCTATGTAGTCCAATTTTAGAGTAATATTACATTCAGGAAAAGAAAGTCCAGAAACCAAAAATAACTTTAAAAGTCACTCAAATAATTTACTTGCATTTCTGAAAGACCCCTGATATGGTTTGGCTGGGTCCCCATCCAAATCTCATCTTGAATTCCTGTGTGATGGGAGGGACCTAGTGGGAGGTAATTTAATCACAGGGGCAGGTCTTTCCTGTGCTGTTCTCATGATAGTGAATAAGTCTCACAAGATTTGGTAGTTTTGAAAAGGGGAATTTCCCTGCAAAAACTCTCTTTTTTTGTCTGCCGCCACGTGAGACATGCCTTTCACCTTCCACCATGATTGTGAAGTCTCCCCAGCCATGTGAAACTGTAAGTCCAATAAACCTCTGTCTTTTTGTAAATTACCCAGACTCAAGTATGTCTTTATCAGCAGCATGAAAACAGACTAATAAAGTAAATTGGTACCAGTAGAGTGGGGCACTGCTAAAAAGATACCCAAAAATGTGGAAGCAATTTTGGAACTGGGTAGCAGGTAGCAGTTACAACAGTTTGGAGGGCTCAGGAGAAGATAGGAAAACGTGGGAAAGTTTGGAACTCCTTAGAGACTTGCTGAATGGCTTTGACCAAAATGCTGATAATGATACGGACAATGAAATCCAGGCTGAGGTGGTCTCAGATAGACATGAGGAAATTGTTAGGAACTGAAGCAAAGGTGATGCTTGTTATGTTTTAACAAAGAGACTAGCAGCATTTTGCCCCTGTCCTAGAAATCTGTGGAAGTTTGAACTTGAGAGAGATGATTTAGGGTATCTGGCAGAAGAAATTTCTAAGCATCAAAGCATTCAAGAGGTGACTTGAGTATGTTAGAGGCATTCGGTTTCATAAGGGAAGTAGAGCATAAAAGCTTGGAAAATTTGCAGCCTGACAATGCAATAGAAAAGAAAATCCCATTTTCTGAGGATAAATTCAAGCCAGCTACAGAAATTTGCATAAGTAATGAGAAGCCAAAAGTTAATCCCCAAGAAAATGGGGAAAACGTCTCCAAGTCATGTCAGAGGTCTTTATGTCAGCCTCTCCTATCACAGGCCTGGAGGCCTATGAGGAAAAAGTGGTTTCGTGAGCTGGGCCCAGGGTCCCTGTGCTGTGTGCAGCCTAGGGACTTGATGCCCTGTGTCGCAGCCACTCCAGGCATGGCTGAAAGTGGTCAATGTAGCGCTTGGGCCATGGCTTCAGAGGGTGCCAGCCTCAAGCCTTGGCAGCTTCCATGTGGTGTTGAGCCTGCCAGTGTGCAGAAGTCAAGAATTGGGATTTGGGAACCTCCACCTAGATTTCAGAAGATGTATGGAAATGCCTGGATGCTCAGGCAGAAGTTTGCTGTAGAGGCAGGGCCTTCATGGAGAACCTCTGCTAGGGCAGTGTGGAAGGGAAATGTGGGGTCGGAGCCCCCACACTGATTCCCCACTGGAGCACTGCCTAGTGGAGCTGTGAGAAGAGGGCCACCATCCTCCAGACCCCAGAATGGTAGATCTACCAACAGGTTACACCATGTGCCTGGGAAAGCCGCGGACACTCAACACCAGCCCATGAAAGCAGTCAGGAGGGAGGCTGTACCTTACAAAAGCACAGGCAGAGCTGTCCAAGACCATGGGAACCCATCTCTTGCATCAGTGTGACCTGGATGTGAGACCTGGAGTCAAAGGAGATCATTTTGCTCTTCTGGATTTCAGACTTGCATGGGGCCTCTAGCCCCTTTGTTTTGGCCAATTTCTCCCATTTGGAACAGCTGTATTTACCCAATGCCTATACCCCCATTGTATCTCAGAAGAAACTAACTTGATTTTGATTTTACTGGCTCATACGTGGAAGGGACTTGCCTTGTCTCAGATGAGACTTCAGACTGTGAACTTCTGAGTTAATGCTGAGATGAGTTAAGACTTTGGGGGACTGTTGGGAAGGCATGATTGGGTTTTGAAATGTGAGAACACGAGATTTGGGAGGTGCCAGGAGTGGAATGATATGGTTTGGCTGTGACCCCAGCCGAATGTCATCTTGACTTCCCACGTGTTATAGGAGGGACCCAGTGGGAGGTAATTGAATCATGACAGCAGGTCTTTCCTGTGCTGTTCTCATGATAACGAATAAGTCTCACAAGATCTAATGGTTTTAGAAAGGGGAATTTCCCTGCACAAACTCTCTTTTCTTGTCTGCCACCATGTGAGACGTGCCTTTCACCTTCCACAATGATTGTGAGGTCTCCCTAGCCACATGGAACAGTAAGTTCAATAAACCTCTTTCTTTTTGTAAATTGCCCAGTCTCAGGTATGTCTTTATCAGCAGCATGAAAACAGGCTAATATGACCCCATTTATAATAGCAACAACAAATTATAAACCTTATTTTTTCTTTCCCAATTCTTTAGGGCCCAGAACTACTCCCAGAGACTGATAATAGCTAAATTTTTCAAATCTCTCTATTGAAACACAGCCATAAAGAGTAGGTGGTATTATTGATACACTCACTCCTTTCTGACCATTCCTCTGTGGGAAGAATATACTTCCCTATCCCATTAATATTGGCCTTGATCATGTGACTTGCTTTGACCAGAAGAATGAGAACAGATGTAATGTATCCCACAACCAAGCAGACACTTTAAATGTGCTTGTATAGTTTGACTTGGTCTCCTATGCGAACTTCTATCTGCTCTCTGCCATAAGAAGAAAAAGTTCCAAGTAGACACATAGAATAGACATGAACTTGACCCAGAGCCTGAAATGAAGTCACCAAAGCTGACCACAAACCTATGAATGAAAAATCAATGTCTGGCTATGTAAGATGCTGAGATCTAGTGGTGTTTGTTACACGGTATATTGCAACAAAAGCTGATACACAATGCAAATTTTCTCCTTTCCCTCTGCTTCCCCTGTCTCCATCCCCAGCAAGCAAGAACTCCACTTCTTTAGGAAGGGAGAGGAGAGATAAATTGGAATATGCAGTGCAAAATCAACTTGACTGGGAGAAGGAAAACATTATTACCTACATAATGATGAGAAAAGTGACATCATGCCATATCAAAGGAGGCAGTCTCTAAGACTGAGAAATAAAATCAGTGCAGCCATCAGTGAGCCCTGAAGTCAGCAAGGAGAGAAGCAGAGGCAGTGTCACCCAAGGTCCAATTGGAGAACTATAATCATCTCAAATAAAAATATAAGCCACTTTAGCTGACTTATGTGCAAGGAAGAGTGGGCTTTTGGGGCCTGGTATAAGTAAGTATGCTGAGGGGAACTTAAGCCGGACAGGCCTGTAATGACTGCCCATACCTACTTGATAGTTCTCCACCCTGGATTGATCCAAGAACCCTGTGGCCCATGATCATGGCCTTAAAAATAATAGTGATATTCTCTCTTGTAGGAAGCTAAATACATAACTTAGAGCCTTCTCTTTAATTAAGCCAATACATTCGTCATACCAGTTGCCTTTGCGCTTCCATCCTGCCGTGTGGCAGACTGAGGACTTGGTATTAATGTAGGTTTTGTATCATGAGAAGTCTAGCCCTTGACACATGCAGTTCCTTGGCAAAAAGTATTTATGGTTGAAATGTCCTTAACTGAATGACCAGTTGGGATGTTCTTAGAAACTACCAGAAGCTGGGAGCTTCCCTGCCTCTAGACAGACTGAGGATCATAAACCTTGCTCAGCAAAGTAGCCACCTGAAGGCCCACAGTATCGTCTCTGATCATGTGCCAGGACCACTCCATTAAGATGAGTTCTGAAAATAGACTGACGCTTTGATTAAATCCAACATTAAGCCTGGATTTTCCTCAGGCTCCTGAAGGTCAGAGTCAATGTAGGCTCCAGGTAAGGAAGCCTTCACTGCCTCAGAAAAGTATAAACTCCTTAAGAGCCTTCTCTTTGCTACTGCTCACCATGCTAATGTCACACACACACACACACACACACACACACACACACACACCTCAAAGCAATAAAAAAATTAAACCAGCTGTTATTTTTCAAGTACCATGTCTCCCTGCTGCTGCCTAAAGGAGCCCTGTTTAAATGCTTTTTCTTTGTTTTTTCTTACTCCTTTCTTCTTCAGAAAACACCTCTTTTTTCTAACAAATTAATAAAGCAAGTCATTTTTCACCAACTTACAAATACCAAGATAGGAAAATCCACTGTAAAGAGCTGATGAGGCAATTATAAGGGATGAGGAATGAATGCTAACATTTCTGCCCTGCCTGTGTGACTAAGATTTATAACTGTAAACCTGCAAATCTCTGGCTTATGTATGCAAATATGGGTCCAATTAGTGATTCACCTGCAACTGCTAATTAAAAGGCCTGGGGTGATGGATTGCCACTAAGCAGGCAGGCAGGGGCCTGACTGTCCAGCATCATCTATTCCCACACAAAGGAAAAAAGATTAGTTCCCTAAAGAACCATCAGAATTTTATATCTACTAATTTGGAAGAAAAAAATAAGTCATATGGGAAAATGTAATTATAATGCAGCTAGAAAATAAAAACAGGCAAATCAAACCAAGCATTGTTGCATCATTAAAGGAGAAAATAACCGTTCTGAGTAATTTTCCCATGGAATTCGGAACAAAAAAAAAAGAATTGGAAAAAGGTTTGGAAGAAACCACATGTGATTCTTTCCCCTCCAATTACAACAAATTTCCATAGTTCTCAACTCAGCAAAATGCCTGAACCAAAGCTTGGCAAATAGCAGAGAATAAAGTTATTAATAAAAAAAAAAATTCAAGTCCAAGCCTCCCAGACAGAGCCAGGTTGAATAGGTTCTTGTATTACTTAAACTAGGTTTGGAGATGTTGATTCAATTCCTGACTTCCAGTTTCAGCTAAAACAATCCAATTAAAATTAAAAAAAAAAAAAAAAAAAAAAAAAAAAAAGCCCTGCTTTTCACAGCCCACAAGTAGTAACATCTATAGATCTCTAGTTCCCTCTTATATAAAATGCTAGAATAGAATATCTCTTCCTTTGTCAGCCCCTTGGCTCAGTCACACAGACGTAAATTACCAAACCATTGCTGTGGCTACAGTGCTTTATGATCTGCTGTCCCTCAAACCCACACCTCTTCATGACTGTCATGTCTCAACCCAAAGGACAACCACGGCAGCTCCTATTTGGACCAAGAGCCAGGCCTGTGGCCACACAGACCTCGCCTTCAAAGGGCTGCTAAATGCAGGGTCTTGTTGGGTTAGGAGTGTTTCTTCCAGGCAGCCCTAGCACGTGTGGGGTATATGAGAGCTCTTGCAGAATGGCTTCCCACACATGGCATCCTAGAGGACCTAATGAGGTGTCACATAAAAAATACTCCTTAATTAAGTGACCTCAGAGGGGGAAATAGCAGGTGGGCAATGTCAGGGTGCTACTGGCAGGAAAATCAAATAGATGCTTATTAGCTTTACCTCATCAGTAAATATCACTGCCTTGGAGAATGAAGAAAAACAATAAATAACCCTTAGTATCTAGAAACATTGGCCTTTTAGCACACACAACTACCCCACCCAGTCTTCCGTTTGCTCTGCTTTATTTACAGTCCCTTATATTAAACTCATACACTAATTAGTTTTACCCTCATTAATTATTTGTATTTACAGTTAAAATATATCACATCTTCCTAGGTGAAATGTATTTGAGTATTTGCTGAGTCCTACTACGTGCCAGGTGCTTCTTGGTGTATTATCTTCGGAAACCTTTACACCAACCAGGTGAGGCTGTGAGTTGCCCGACATCATTCAGTTATCAAGTAGAAGAGAGGCATTCAAGCCTCGGTTCCATGGCAGCTGCCACCCACTATTGACGGGACCCACTTTCTCCCCCATCTTTGTCGTCTAATTTGAGTGTGTTCCCTATTCTTTTTGGAATCATCTTTTTGTGGCTTTTACCCACTGATCCTTGCTCTCCTCATTCTTCTGTTTTCTAAGCTTTTCTCAATTCTCTGCACTTCTTTCTTTATACTCTTAATTCTTTACCCTTCGCCTTTTCCCTTGATACTGGGCACCCCAAATCCTCACATTAGCAATACACCAAGGAAAGACACAGACTATTCATACCATCTACCCTGACTCCCTCATTTAAAGAAACCAACGACGGGAAAAGTTAGGCAACAAATCCAAGGGCCCACTGATAGTCAGGAGTTGGACTATGTTAAAACAATTAATTGGGAAGCCATTAGGCTGAGATGGCTCCAGCACATTGGGTTATATAAGCAAACAGAAACTTAACTCACTGCAAACAGTCAAACAAAACTTAGGCTTAACTAATCAGAAACCGCCAACTCACCTCTAGCTAGAGACTTTCTACTTTAACCAATGACATCTTTTATTTGTTTTGTTTTCAAAAACACATTATAAAAGTTTATCTTTTCACACCTTCAGGAGAACCCTGAACTGCTTACAGTCCAGTGCTACCCAATTCGTGAATTGCTATCTGTTCAAATAAACTTATTACAATATGAATGTGCCTAATTTTATGTTAATAACAGTGTAAAAATTAAATCTTAATTTTCACTTTGGTGTTTTTTCAGGCTCTACAAGTTTCCTCTCATGTTCCTTAACCATAATCACACAGTACAAGTCCACTTGTCCTCACTGAATAGCTTTCCTGGAGATCTGCACCCCACCCGGGCTGTCCTGTTCAGCACTTTCAACATGTGTGCACCAGACTTGAGCTCCCTGAGGGCACAGACCTTGGTTTTTTGCCTTTGTGTCTCCAGCACTTGACACTGAGTTGGCACCTATAAAGGATTCTTGGATGGATGGATGGATGGATGAATGAATGAATGAATGAATGAATGAATCCTGTTTCTTCACAGGTCCCAAAACACACCTTCCCCATTTCTACCTAGATTGTCTTCAAGTTCTCCCTGCCTGAAACACTTTACCCCACTGGTTTATTCTCCTGGTTTATGCCATTCACATTTCAAAGACAAGCTCAAATCCCTTCTCTTCCGTTGAGCATTTGCAAAGCACTCCAGCTTACCTGGATTTTTCTCATCCCTAATCTCCTGTAGAAATCATCCATCTAGGATGGACATGGTGGCTCAGGCCTGTAATCCCAGCACTCTGGGAGGCCAAGGCAGGTGGATCACGAGGTCAGGAGATGGAGACCATCCTAGCTAACATGGTGAAACCCTGTCTCTACTAAAAATACAAAAAATTAGCCAGGTGTGGTGGCGGGCACCTGTAGTCCCAGCTACTCGGGAGGCTGAGGCAGGAGAATGGCATGAACCTGGGAGGCAGATCTTGCAGTGAGCTGAGTTCACACCACTGCACTCTAGCCTGGGTGACAGAGCAAGACTCCGTCTCAAAAAAAAAAAAAAAAAAAAAAAAGAAAAAAAAAGAAATCATCCATCTATATAATTCAATTTAAAATTTAATTATATGTAGTTTGCTTCATTCATGTGAGTCTTATCACAAGATCTTTAGGAATAAGTATCAATTCTTATATTAAAATAATAATTAGAATGTAGCTAGAGCTTTGTAGCTCACAAAGTACTTTTTTCACACAATATTGTCTCCTTTAGTCCTCTCAGCAACCCCACGGGGTAGGCACTGGATGCATCTGCTCTAGTTCCAGGTGTGCTTCCGCCTGCTTCTGTGATCCTCAGAGCCAAGGCTCTTCCTTCACAGGCTGCCCTGTGCCATGTGGGGATCCCACTGATACACTTGTCAATGGACAAAAGAACTGATATATACATTCAGTAGCACTTCACATGTATTTAACCATATGCTTTTTGAAATTAATACCCCAACACTTCCCTAATCTACATTTTTCTATCTTTCATTTCATCTTAATCCTCTATTTCCCCTTTATCCCTGTTGAAACAAATTAGGTGCATAATTAGAAATCTGGGTTCCTTTCACTCAGCCTTTAGATCATAAACTCATTGCACAGTTAACATTTTAGGGTGATTAAAGCCATTGCCACATATCTACTGTCAAAGAAGATTTAGGATTTGGTCATGGAGGCTACCTGAGATTATCCCATTTATTATACCACTGGGGAAAAGTAAAGATATTGGTGCTTGTTCTACCTGAAAGACAAGTTAATATGAATCAGGGTGATAGGAACTTATTCCCAGGTGATTATGTTTTCTCCTTTTGAAAGAACTTGGGTCACAGAAGTACCGAAGGAGCTCAAAGGAGGTTCTTATAAAAGAGTGAAGACCCATTGTCTGTTGCCTTCTACTCAGAATCAATGCCCAACAATGATCCTGAATTTAAGGAGCCCTCCACTTGGGCTAAGTGAACACTAACATTTTCATTCTGCCAGTGGTTTTTGTTGCTTTGGGTAACAACTTTGCATTTAAAAAATTCTTTCCCCTCGATTTCACCAAGTGTATTCTCTTACAAAAGTTCATGATCTAATTGCACTTTTTATAACATGAACTTACATGCATGTTGTAACATGCAGTTATCATGCTTGCTCTGGGGACAAGTTAGGGGCAGCCTGAGAGAATAAAAGTTATATAAGAATTAAGGTTTTTTAAATGAAATCCTGAAACTATTCCATATGATACTACACATACATATCATTGTACAGTTGTCAAAACTCATAGATTGTACAACACCCAAAGTGAACCTTAGTCTAAACATGGACTTTGGGTGGTTATGGTGTATCAATGTAGGTCCATCAATTATAAGAAATGTATCACTCTGATGGGGGATGTTAATAATGACAGAAGCTATGCATGTGTGGGGCAGGGATATATAGGATATCTCTCAAGTTTGCTATGAACCAAAAACTGCTCTAAAAAAGTCTTAAAAAAAGTCTATTTTAAAAAATAAAATTCAGCTTCTGCTAATATACACACATACATGCACATGTTCAATACTATTCTATTTTTTGTTTTATAAGAGTCAGAAATATTCATGTACCTTGATTGCAAGTCGCTTTTACTTTCACATCATGACATTTCAGTGAAAAAGAAACAATGAAAAGTGGGTTCCAATAAAGAGGCCAAGAAACCCACTGAAAGAATTAAGTCTGATTCCCAATAACTGTGGAAAAACCTCAACAGAAATTCAGCCAGCTTATGGTCAGTTTTAAACTTAAATTCATCTTCAAGATTTACTAGCTAGAAGAGATGAGTTGTAGAAATCGATGCTTGCACAGCCTTTTCCAATCTTCACTCATAATTATCCCTCAGGAAAGAATGCTTTATTTTATTTTCTGCCTTTTATCCACAACCTGTCAACAACCTCTTCCATGCAACTGGCAAGTGAAAACCCTCTGTCAATAAACAGCTCATGCACTTGTCTATAGCTTCGGGAGCTTCTTTCTGAGGTTCCCCACATGAACAAAGGACAAGGCTCTTTCTTGGGCAGTTCCAATAAAGTAGCTTCAGCCACTTTATTAGAAACTAGCTAGACAAGGCTGGGTGCGGTGGCTCACGCCTGTAATCCCAGCACTTTGGGAGGCCGAGGTGGGCAGATCATGAGGTCAAGAGACTGAGACCATCCCGGTCAGCATGGCGAAACCCCGTCTCTACTAAAAATACAAAAAAATTAGCTGGGCTTGGTGGCACGTGCACTTAGGAGGCTGAGGCAGGAGAATCGCTTGAACCTGGGAGGTGGAGGTTGCAGTGAGCTGAGATCGTGCCACTGCACTCCAGCCTGGTGACAGAGTGAGACTCTGTCTAAAAAACAAAAGAAAGAAAAAAAGAAACTAGCTAGACAATAATCTAGACAGAGCTGCTTTTCTGCTGTTGTATCTACTCTTCCCTCAGCACTGGTTTTCTGAAGCTCCCAGTGGTCTAATTTTTCAAATCATTTGTCTACTTCCAACTATCCTTGGTAGAAGGTTCTAGTGATAAATATATTACGACTGAACCAAGCTTTCTCTAGTTTATTAATTCAAACAAATTAATTAATTATTCAAACATGTGCTTCCTGAGGCCCATAACAACTTCTTTCAACTCCAGATTGTCAAGCACTCACATGTGTGTTATCTTTGGAATTGCAACCAGTAAGAGGGAAAGTAGAATGGTCAGAAAGCAGAGAAGGAAACCTGTTTTCTTAGAAAAATGTCAGAAGCCATCTCTTATCTCAAATCAACAAAGACTGTGAAAGGAAAGAGAAAAAAAAATGAATATTGTATATAGGCCATAATCCATCACTGTAAGTCCAGTAAACCTATCACAAGAACGTCCAAGCTTGCTTCTGTTTTCTAATAACATTTCTTTGCCCATCAAATAAGAATTAAGATCCTTATCTTGTTATGGTGGCAACATGCCTTGCTTTAGGATGGAATATCATTTAGAATTTGTACTCAGAAATTGTCTTGACACTTTTCTCTTGTCTACTTTAAGAGAAAGAGAAAGCCCAGGAGAAAAAGAAGTATTCAGGGAGTGAAGAAGTATTGAGTTCCTTTTATAGGAACTTTGTAACCCTTCTTTTCAGCACTGGTTCTTCATTTTAGGAAGAGCTGGAGATAAAAATTGTGAGGTTAATCAGAATACGGGTCTCATGTAATGCATTTCATGTGTCTTCTAATGATTCCTAGTAAATCCTAATAGGTTAGGGAAAGTGGTCCATTAGCTGCTGTGTCTTCCATCTGCCAAATCCTTTCCCACAATCCTTGGTAAATTCCCCAAATCTGCCTTTTTTTTTTTTTTTTTTTTGGTGTGTGTGTGTGTGTGAGAGAGAGAGAGAGAGACAGAGAAAGAGAGACAGAGCCTTGCTCTATCACACAGGCAGAGTGCAGTGGCACAGTCATGGTTCACTGCAGCCTCGATCTCTCGAGCTCAAGCATGTTCATCCTACCTCTGCCTCCCAAGTAGCTAGGACTACAGGCACACGCCACCACACCCAGCTAATTTTTGCATTTTTGTTTGTTTGATTTTGGTTTTCATTTGGTTTGGTTTGGTTTTCTGAGACGGAGTATCACTCTGTCGCCCAGGCTGGAGTTCGGTGGCACGATCTCAGCTCACTGCAACCTCCATCTCTCGGGTTCAAGTGATTCCTCCTGCCTCAGCCTCCTGAGCAGCTGGGACTACATATACGTGCCACCACGCCAAGCTAATTTTTATGTTTTTAGTAGAGATGGAGTTTCACCATATTGGCCAGGCTGGTCTTGAACTTCTGACCTCATGATCCACCCGCCTTGGCCTCCCAAAGTGCTGGGATTACAGGTGTGAGCCAACGTGTCTGGCCAATTTTTGCATTTTTAGTAAAGACAGGGTTTCACCATGTTGCCCAGGCTGGTCTCAAACTCCTGGGCTCAAGCGATCTGTCTGCCTTGGCCTCCCAAAGTCCAGGGATTACAGGCGTAAGCTACCACACCCAGCCTCTGGCTTTTTTCTAGCCACAATCAACTTTTATTCAATTAACTAAGTCTCCAAAACTTCTCATGCTCCCACGAGGAAGTGAGTAGAGGTATAAATGAAACAAGATTGGCTATGTTAATAATTTTTGAATCTGAGGGATGAGTATGTGAGGGTTTATTACACTCTTCATTAGCTGTAGATATACTTTTATGTATATTTGAAATTTTCCTTAATAAATATTTTACAATAAAAAGTCTATCAATCATCTCAGTCAAGTGCAGTGTTTTAAATAATAAATTCTGAAAAAAAATCTTCAAAAAAATACTATAGCATCATAGCTATTTTAAATTCTGTCCCTAGGCAATGTAACAGAGCCCTTTTTTGCCCCTTACTGCAGGTAATTCAGATGATGCACTCTTTCCTCACCTCCTCTCTGCTCTTCTCTTGCACTTATAAAACATAATCAGTCGTTTAGACTGGAGTGTGGTGGATTCTTGGTTCTATGATTCTCAATAGTGTATACATCTCCTCTTCCGGCTAGGAAAGGCAACCCCTAAAGGAATGGCTTTGCCAACTTACAAATTAGTTGGGAAGATCATTTGTGGGCAAATCCTTTGCACCTCCAATGTAGTAGATGCTGTTGGTGCCCTCCTCCGATCCCCTTCACCAGCTAGGACAACAGCCTCTCGCTGCAGAGAAGGTTGGCCAGGGCCGTGCTGATAAACGTTTAACATCTGGCTGCCTGCAGGAGTGTAAGGCCTGGGATTTGTAGCTTTTGTTGATTTTCATGACGTAATGCTTCCATCATGGCCGATTGCAAGCTGTCAGGGTGAAGTCACAGAACGGGCATTTGGGAAGTGCTGTGCAGTCAGCACTTGTGAGCTGTGGTTGAGCTGACTCCAGCACACCATGGCTACGTACAGCTTGTAACTGTTCCTTTCTCTGGGGAATTGCCTCCTGACTGAAGACTGTCGCCTTTCAGGCTTCACTCATGGATATCCGTAAATGATGACCAACTGATATGGGTGTACAAAATTCCAGCCCCCGTGCCTCGAGGTGGGTCAATTCTGTGGTATGAATTATTCATCAGAACCCACCCACACGCACACAATGAATCAGATCACATTCCTTGAGAGGACATCATTGTACAGCTCTTTGCCCTTTCCTCTCCTGCTTCTCTCACTTATTAGCAGGTTTTTCCCCCTAAAGAATATGCCATGCCCTTAGGGAATTGCATGCAGCTGAATGCTTGCCTCAGGCACTGCTTCAAGGGAACCCAGCCTGAGATACATTCAAAACGTACCCCAAGGGGCAAGCTTTCCTAAAACTTCCCTCCAATACACTCCAAATAATACAAAGAGATAATTCTAATCTTAGGAGATACAAAAGTACAACCCAAAGCATCCAACTACAGACCCCACATTTTTAAAGTCTTTTTTCACAGTAAAAATGCATGCAAAATTTTAACCTATGTTCCATAATATCTCTGTTTAACCCTAGAAATGTCATATTTTTTCTCCAGAATTCTTGTGTAGAGTCCATGTTCCAAGATGCTAGATTGTATACATCCCATGGCTGTTCCAACTATGAAGGTAAACGTGCCCAAGTCAGAAAAGCCTGAATAAACTTGAAAGCCACTCAAAGCCTGGCTGCTCAGCTTTCAACTCGCAATGAGCAGTGTGCATTGCCAATCCTCAGAGACTGTCTCTTCAGCACTAGAAGGTCAGAGCAGACCTACTCCAAACACAGTATTACTGTATCCCAGTTTCTCCTTTAGTTTCATCAGGAAGGAAGGAAGGGAGGGAGAGTAAAAAAAGAAAGGAATTCCACCACCAAGAGTTAGACTTCAAAATGATCTTCATGTATTCTTTCGTGTCTTCCTTTTACAGATGGGAAAACTAAGATCTGAAGCACAAAGTAATTTACTGAAGGTCACAAAAGCAGTTAATGCTGGAACCAAAATCCCCACATCTCTGGATTTTCAGGCAGGTTTCTCTCCTTGCCCATGTTGCCTGCCCAGCTTCTGAGGACAACCTTGATTGTCCTGTGAACTGGGGTCACTCAGTCAAATGCCTCTGCTGATACCCCAAGGTTGAATGGCAGTTTATTTAGCATGGCAGCTTTCAGACTCCAAGTGTTTCTGAGTGTGTGTTAGAAACCACTACTTCATCCAAAACTGACCAAAGTGGAGAATTGTTTTGTACTTCCCAGCTGTATTTCCTTGACAATAGATGGTCTGAGAATGCCCTCTGGTGCCTTCCTACTGTGTCTTCAAGCACTTCAGAGGCAGGAGGTGGCTGTGGGAAAGGATGAAGAAAAGCTAGGCTCCTGGAAATGGTTTTTTCTCTCAAAAAATGTGGCGTGGGTGTGCTGTCAGCACACTGTGGCAGGATTCGACCAGGAAGTTGGATAAAAACATACTGTGCGGTTACACCTCCTCTGTTGCATTTGCCTTTTTTTCTCTAATGATGAATATAATTCTTTTTAATTGCACCATTATTTAAATACTTATTCAACTCATATTAATACAAGGCATAGAAACAATAACAAATTGGTAGGCATAAAAATCTCTGACACGATTTTAATTTAGGCGTATCCTTTTCTGGTTTTCTGCATAGTATGATTACCGTTTCTCAAGAACATGAGCAAAAGCACACTCCCTGGGTCCCCAGAATGGAGTGCACCTTCTCAAGTACACTGCCACGTTAGTTTTAATTACATGTATTTGAGAAAAAGAAGATTGACACTTCTTCCCCAAGATGCACCCCTCAAGAAGTTGAAAGGAGCACTGACTAGAACAAAGGGAAAAAAAGCAATTAAAGGCTCTCTAGGGCTATGACTTAGATACATTTGTCCCTTTTAATCCTTACATTGATCAGAAATATGAAATATAAGATTTGGGAAGGAGAGTGTCTATTTTAGCCCTCCCTCACATCAGGACTGGTCATGGCAATACCTGTCATTTATTGACTATTAACTCAATGCCAGGTAATATAAGTATTTCTCGTGAATTATTTCATTTAAATCCTCACAACCACCTCAGGAGAAAGGTGCTATTGTTTTCTGCATTGTATAGATGAGAAACTTGAGTCATGGAGATATTAAATGCATTGCCCAAGGTCACTCAGCCACTAGCAAGGCCAGAGCTCAAGCATCAATCTGCTCGGCTCCCAAGCCCATGCTTTTAGCCCTCCGGATATATGGCGTCCACAACTTTCCTAAACAGCCTTCCTGTTCCCTCTCCTTAAATTCATCCAACAACGAGCAAATCATTCTATTATCTAACAGCTCTCATTGCTTAAATCACTCCTGTTACCCCATATTTGGTACCGGAGTGATGCAGCAGTTTGCTCCCTGTTCTACTTGACCTTCCTTTAAATATTTGAAACCAGATTATCAGGTCACTAGTCCACTTTCCCAGCTTGCTCTTCTCTAACTACAATGTCCCAAGGTCCTCCAACTGTTCCTTGATTAAGTCGCTTTCCAGGCCTTTCACTACCCAGGTTCACTCCAGCTGTGTAGCAGCTCTCCCCACAAAATGGAAATGCGATCGCTAGCAGTGAACAACACCCTAAATGTAGTCTGACTATAGCAGGGCAGAGTGGGACTACTGCCTCCTTATTACCGAAATCATTTCTAATTAAAAGGCATCTTTAATTCTTACAGCAGTTGTATCACATTGGTCATTCGTGTGGTGACCACAGCCACCAAAAAACCCTTGGCCTTTCTCCCACGGAAAGTAAGATCTTCCCCTAGCAAAAATGCACACTAAAGTTCTGAACTACAATGAAGGATTTATTTAATTTAAATTTCATATTCTTATTTGTTCTGAGTTCTTAATTTTTCCTCACTATTGAGATCATCCAAACCTCAGGTCAAGATGGCCAAAAAGGTGAGTCCACAGACAGCCCTGAAGCCTCCCTCCCAAGTGGCACCCACTGGAATTCAGTGCCCTTCACATATCCCTGTCCAACTGGCCACAAAGTCTCCTAGCTTCACTGTCACCCTGCTCGTATACCTTCATCTTTCCCACAAGGACGTCATAAGAGGCTCTATCAAACGTCTTCCTGAAATCCAGACACATTTTGTCTGTGGAATTTCCCCTCCCCACCAGTCTCCCCACTCTATCAAAAAAGGAAGCAAAGTTCATTGGGCATATCTTGTTTTTAAGCAAACCCACATTTAGCGAATCCATATTTATACATACCACCAGGCTCAACAGGATGTTTATTTCAGAAAATGAACGTTCTTCCAAGAAACCTAATTTTAAATAGAATAGAGAAATAACATTTTAGCTACATTTTTTCACTTGTAAAAGCACTTGAAAAAACATATATTTTCAGGTCCATCAATACCACCATGGGGCTCAGCATTTATCATAGTATTTAAGTGATAGACGCCACTTAAATACTATATTTCCGAAATATAATTAAACTTTGACCACAACTGCATTAATCAGGATTGGAACTTTACCTGCATCATACTTTAACCAGAGAAGTAAATCTCACCAAGGCAATTTGATATCTGGATTGAGTTCTGTATTCAGAATACATTAAATTCCACCTTCTAAAACTTTCTGGACAATGACCAGAATGTCTGCCATTCCGGACAATGAAAATTGAGCTGCCATTGAAAGACTTCGATATCACAGATAAAGATCCCATTGCATAAGCATACCATACACACTAAAACCAAAAAGTAAAAAAATTAAAAAAAATAGATGAGGACATTTTTTAAAGATATTATTTATTGAAAGTAGTGTAGCATTTATTGAGAATATGTCAGGATGTTCTGAGAGTTTAACAAACGTGAACTCAATCCCTGAAACAACCCTTAATGATAGTCACTTTTATTTTCTTCATTTTTAACAGAAGGGAAGATGAAGGCACAATCAGGTTAAATGACTTGCTCAAAGACACACAGCTAGGAAGTGGCATGGAGCCTCAACAGAGAAAATTAAAAGTGTTATGCTTAAAACTTGAACAAAAAAATTCATAGAGACTTTCCATTCTGCCGTTGGACATTCTCAAAAAATGTCTTAAATACTTTTACTTTTCTCCTCACTTCAGTTGGCAGTGCTATATGTTTCCTCATGAAAGAATAAGTTTAAAAGGTAAGAGAATAAGATAAATACATTCTGCAGTGTCAAAGGTCACACATGGCTGGCTTGAGTTTACCATTCTTGGGTCCTCGAGTTCAATACACTGACTTCAATTCCTGATCCTTGTGGTAGCTCCAATGTCTACTATTCTGCTGGGCTGGCCCTTCGTAGGTACTAAATAAATCTTTATTGAATTCAATGAAGTGAATTTGTTACTGAGGCATTTCAGGCTGCACCATATAAAGATATTAATAATATCCCTAACATTTACCTCAAAATACTTTCCAAGTCTTGTTAGCTTACCCACTCATTTACAAAAGACTTAGACTCACATTTCTATGCATAGGATTTAGGATACTTCGCTCCATGAATTACATTATACTTTTCAGAATTGTGACAGTTAACAGTCACAAACCCCAATAGAATATTCTAACGTGGCCATATTTTACACAAATTCGGAATAGTGTAATATGAAAAATTCATATAGTCTCTTCACACTCAAAATGTGAAGTAATATAAGTGCCTCAAATTTAAATTCTTTCTGAGGATCAAAGAATTTTAAGGCTAGCAGGCCAAATGAACTGTAAAACTGAATTCAGGATATGGTCTGAATTATGCAAGTTTGGAATTACGCAGTCTTGAAGGCCACATCCTTTTCATAAATGCCACCAACCCCAACACATCACCAAGGGACAACACAAAGGAAGCACTGCTGTATAACAACTTGGTGGCTGAAGTCTTGGAGGCCAAACAGGCTCAGAAGCTCCAAGCCAAAGCAGCTGTCCTCAGCCTCTCAAAAATCGATGCAATTACAGAGAAAAATGCTGAGACACACAACAGGAAGATGAAAATTAAACTCAAGAGACCCATGACCAAATTGCACCCATGCGTCTAAATGTTGGTGGTGCTAGCCCTGAAACAGCGGGCTCCCGGGACTCAGAGAACGAATTATCCATCTCCCCTCTCAAACTCTCTAGCCCTTATAGAACCATAGGCTCTCAGACCTCACCTGGATGAGAAACCACAGCTCTCTCAAAGCCTCATCATTTCAGCGTAAGAGATGCTGACAGATAAACAAATTACCAAATGACAAAGTGAGTTTAGCCTTTGTGCACTGGAAGCAATGGCTGGAAATGTTCATGACCAATTCCACAAAGACAGGCAAACATTCACACTCAGAGAGAGAAAGAGAGACAGAGAGAGAGAGAGAGAGAGAGAGAGAAAAGGGATAGAGAGAGAGCGAGACAGAGAGAGAATGAGTAACAGTCTACGGTTTCCCTTCCTCCACTGTATGTCCAGTGAAATTGTCCCTGGTATTTAAGAAAGCAAGGACAGAATGAAAACCTAGGGAAAAAAAGGAATTGAGGTTAAGACCAGAGTGACAATGAAAGTAATGAAGGTGGAAGTCTTTTACAAGCACTTGTGAATCTGAAGCAAGAATGGCTTCTTTTCTTGGGTTTTATCCTTCCAGTGGCCTTCCTAATAGGGAAAAGCTAAAGTCAGTCACTTTCGGTGCCTGTATCAACCTTGTAAGACACACTAAATTCTCTCTGTAATGCATAACTGTCAGCCTCTCTCACTCATCTGGAGTGATTTTTCCAATTAAGCATGACAGACATTTCACTCAAGCCCCCTATTCTAACTCAGAGGCCAGGTCCTGAAGAATGAGACTTCAGTGGCTGCTGACACTTCTTTTGTCACACAAGCCTCTCTAGACAAACAATATTGACTACAAATTTGTCAGGACTTTCTGTGGCCATCAATCATGCCTGCCCTTTTGCCTACTTGTGCGCTCCTGTATTTCCCCTCACTCCCATGCTCAAAACAAGACAAAATTAAACTCAAAAGTGTAACCCTCAAAGTTAGAATCAGCATAAATCCTGGAGTATCTGGAATGTGAATATTCATCTGGCACAACTAATGTACTCCTTACTCTAGAAATTAAAAGCTTTAAAATGATGTACTGCCTCAGAGAAATGTGCACCAGAGTTTCATGTCAGAATGCTTTGGTGTTTGGTGTTTGTCTTTTTGTGTTTGTGTGTGTGTGTGTGTGTGTTTTCATTCTTACATGAGTTCTCAGAAAGTATAGGCAGATAAAGGTCTGACTCACAGGTCTCAAACTCCAATGCCTTCAAGGCTCATAGAGCAGAGACGGGGCAGAGTTAAAAGCATTTGCTGCTGTAGACATCATTATGTATTATCAAGAAATAGTGTGCAGACTGTCCTTTTCTTTTGGCAGAAGCCGAGGCCCTGAGTCCTGCCTGTATGAATGACATGTAAGCTGTGGGCCTGTGATTTTTTTCTGTTCTTTTCTTCTTCAGTCTGGCTTCATCTCAAGAAGGAAAAAAAAAAAAGTACACATCTCCCCATGCGAGAGAAAGGATGACTTACATTACTGAGTGTGTGTGTGTGTGTGTGTGTGTGTGTTGCCCTGAAGTAATGCCAGCATCCAGAACTGCAACCTTACCTTTTTAATCCTTAAGAACCAGAGACATAGTTGCTCCTGCTCAGCAAAGTCTACAGCCATTTCCAAGAGCTCCATGACAACTTGCATGAGGACCAGGCCACCACCATGGTGAGCTCCAAGGTGGGCTGGTCCACGTCTTGTGATCAAAATGACTGATGCTAGCATTTGTCATCATGTAGTTTCCATCATGATAGTTTCTTCTTTTGCTTCTTGAATGAGAAGGAATGGGGATTTTTCAATTAAAGGTTAAAGTATCTTCTTTCTTCAAGGTCTTATTAGCCAACTTGTCAATTGTCTTTCAGCTCAGAGGACAGAAATTCATGGAAATAGGATGCAGGCATCCCTTTTATTTGTCTCCTCCTGCACCTCTGCTACTTGCAGGCACATCCTCAAATGATGAAATATCAACTGCTTCCCAGCATCTTTGGGAGGTGCATATACTTTTACAATGCTGTGTTTGCAAGTTCATTATAATAAAAGCGAAATTCAAAGTTCATAATAATAAAAGCGAAATTCAAAATAAGTACATGTAAAGCAGAATTTTCAGAGCCCCTCTAGTTAACACAGCCATTAATTTGCCTTTCTTCTTTTTCTTGATTTATGAAACTACTAGTTGCAAACTGATGTCGATTCAGAGCAGGAGCCAGGGTGGACAATGGATCTCAGCATCTGACCCTTTTGGAGCAGCTGTCTGAACCACAAGGAAAAATGATCAGGCCTGAAGCCAGTGGGAGAATCATCAAAACAGACAATACAACCCATTTGTTTAATGAAGAAAGAGTTAGGCAACCTACTAGAAACCACAGGCCTGATCCACATTTTTTAAACTTATGACCATGTCTAGAAAAGTTGCTTAACTCTTCTGTGCTCCATTCTTCCAATGCTCAGAGCTCCATGAGACTCATCCAGAGCTCCCATGTGACTCGATGCCTGCCCCACCTCTCCACACCTGCACAACTATCAAAATAACCAGCAAGGAAAGCTTTCTTTAAAAAATGAAGATTCCTTGCCTTTACCCTAGGTCTCATCCAGGCCTATGAAATGGGAAATCTGCCTGATGGGGCATTTTTACCAGGAGAATCTAAATGAGCAACTGAATTTAGAAATCACTAGGCTGGAGCAGAAAGAGCAAATGCACAATCCAAGAACCACTTTTCCTACCCCTTTGTCCATGACAGACATTAATAATCAACACCAGCACTCTTTCCCACAGAACCCAGCCAAAGCTCAGGATCCTTCTCCAGATGGAGGTCCAGGCAGCCACTCCCAGTCAATGAGAGCTGGCTCACAAATTGAAACCTTTCTGCCATCCCTGAGTGAGAACCCAGCAGTCCACCAGTATTGTGTGTTCAGTTGCACCTTTCACCCAGCATCTAGAACAGCTCATCGTATAATCCTTTTAGGTTCACAAAATCTTTTCAAACACCTGATCTTCTTTAAGCCTCCCAGAAACCTTGTGAAGTTAAAAGGGTATGTGTTATTATACCCATTTTACAGATTGAGAAACTGGGGGTCACAGAAGTTCTTAGTCTTGCCCAGGGTCAGAGAGCTGATGAAGAATAAGGACAGAAAATTCACCCAGATCTCCTGTTCCTAGACCAGCATTCTTCCTTCTGTAACAAGCTGGGCATGGAGTATTGAGGGCAACATCACCACCTGAGCTTAGCAAAAAACAGACCATACAGTAAACAGAAGAGGAAAGTGGGCCAGAGAGGTTTAGTAAATTGACCAAGGTCACAAAGCCTTAAAACCAGCGAGCAAGAACCCCAAGCAGGTCTGTCTGACTCTCCATCTGTGCTCTTCCTGTTTAGATGGTGCGTCCTCCCAGATCAGCACACACTAGGAAAGGGCCTTTCCTCTCCTCTCCCTGAGTTCACTCTCACACACCCTGCGCGTCTGGCCCTCCTCCCAGCCTATTTCCCTTGTTTCCGCTGGTGTCATCCTCTCAGCCACACTCACCTCTCCACCACCCACCCCCCTTCTTGCCCCTGCAACTTCCTTCCAAATGCAGGAGGAAACCGCCCAGCTTACTCACAACGGCCCCAGCCAACAGAGTGCAGATAAGACAAGCACCTTGGCAGCGAGACGCGAATATAAAATTGCAAACAGCTTTTGAAGTTACAGATCCGTAATCTTCTAAGCCAAAGAAGAGGGGTTCGCCTCTTCTCCCCCTCATCTGAATCAACAGTCCAAAGGACTGAACTGAATCCAGCCAGCTTCGGATGTGATCTCACAAGCCCGCCTGCCACACATGCATTTCCAGCCTGTCGCCTGAGCAAAACCCCCACACGGCTTGTCACCACTTAACACAAGGGACATGTTTCTACAGGAATCAAAGTAGAGAGATGGGTTTTGCTGCCCTTTCATGTGCTCAAATACATCCTGACTGACCCGGTTATGCCCTTAGTTGAAGAAACTAAACACTTTCAAGTTTAGAAGGGAAGATGCTCAGGGTTTCTGGAAGACGGGCTGACTCACCTCTACTGCATAGTAGCCTGTAACCTTGGCCAAGTTACTTAATCTCTTTCATCTCAATTTTTCCATCTGTAAAATGGGACTCTACTACCAATGGCACTTTCCTTTAAGGTTCCTGTAATTATTAAAATAGTTGATTTACATAAAAAATGTAGGGCAATGATACACAGTCAACAATAAATATTTACCATCACTGTCATTTTAAAACAAAAACAAAAGATTTGAGAATGTGTCCACATGACCTTTGGAATTTAGATGCATCCCAACAGGTCCCTGTTGTATTTTTGGGTCACAGTAAACAGGTTTTGATAATCAAACCTAAAACTCTGATGTTTCTGTCATTATTATTTTCAATGGAATGATCTGCATAGAATTAACAAATAATTAACAAAAATTACTAAAATTCCTTTCAGAATTAAGTCAGCATGAGATAACACTGCTTGCTGAGATTATACATGCTTCCTTTAAGCTTCTGTATAGGATACATTTCTCCAAATTTTTTACAAAAAAAGCACTATTTTATCATTGGAAAAATTAAAATAATAGTACATAATAAGATGAAGCACATCATGCCTCGTAATGTATAAACACGGATATCTACAGGAAATGGCAATCAAAGCATAAATGAGTCCACTAAGATTGCGTCATGGCTTTCCCTACTGGCCCAGTCGGACATTTTTTTTGGAAAGTTTTAGAGACCTAAGTCTCCACAGCCAAATGGAAATGAGCCCCAGATATTACTCAGATATTATTGGCAGTACTTTCTGCCCAGAGAAAGGCAAAACAAAGAGTTTTTTTGCAATTGGAGGCCACCACCTGGATTTGTGTATGCATAAGCCTCAGCCACACGAGGCCTGTTTAGTGTTGATCTGCCAACTGCACAAAGACACACACAAACACACACACACACGCACACATGCACACACGCACACAGGCACAGCCCAAACGCTGAGTTTCATTTCCACTGCTTTGTTCCTATGGAGTACTAACAGATACTGGCAGACCCTATTTCACTTTTTTCTCCATGAACTCTGGCCATTTCAGCCTTTTTCTCCCAATTTAAATAGTTAGAAATGTCGCCCAGTCAGGGTACTTTTTCAATGGGTAAAATATTAATTCTTATAAGTCAAAAAATGTTAGTGTCCTACAAGCATGCAGAGCAAAGTTTAAAAACTGATGTTAAAAACCCCACTTTGAAGTACATACTCAAAGATCAGGAGCTGTGGTGAATCTAATCTGTTCTTAGGCTCTATCAGCTGGGTCATTTAGCATGGGACAAAAGTCCAAGGGACCTCATACACTGGCTGATGTTTGGTGGTAAATTCTGAGCTTCTCAGAAGCTGAGGGACATCTTGAGTCAATTCCACAATTGGACACTTCTAATATATTTTTTAAATGTGTTAAAATACTGCTACAAAAATTACAGTATTTTTCATACATTTACATTTAGCAAATAAGTGTTTTTGTCCCAATAATAATTTTAATAACCATATGCACACCACCTTTTGGAGAAAGATTTAGAAGTTCAGCTTTGAGGCCCCTTCTTCAATCTGAGGCCCAAGACAAATGGCCCTCTAACCCCATGCCTGTAATGAACCTGAGTAAACTTGAGCAGAGGACAGTGTGAGAACAGCATTACTTCAAATGCTGATCTGAACTCAACTCCATTACCGTCCATCCTGGCTACAGTAGAGGAGGCGGAGATCAAAGGCCAGGATGAGGAACTTCAGATCAAGAGCTACCCAGCACTCATACAACCCCTAAGCTACATTTTCCAGAACTTGGACAGGCATTTGGTGTCCAAAATGAGAAAACTATCCTGAAATAGCTTTCTCTGCTCTTGGAATACCAAGTTGTCAATGGCATTGTTCTGTTCTCCAGCTTCCCCCTAACCCCACACTTAGGTTTTGTAATTTTCACCTATGGGTTCTAAGTTGGTTCTAAGACCTCCAAATTCAAAGACATCAAAGAAAGATATTGTTCTTCAAAGATGATGATGTATAATACTTGTATTTCCAAAGCCCCTTTAGGGTGATCAAAAACAGATAATGATAGCAACCTATGTAAATATATGTCGAGAGGATGTAAATATAATTCCAGGCTTCGGGCCTTATGGGCATTCATTTAATGACTACATGGTACCAGGTCTCCTGAAGCATAGAAGCAGAAAAGCAAACCAAAGGCCTCTGGGATTCTAATTCTTACTAGTAATGAAAGGGAGATGAGGAGAGTGATGCAAGAGCCTTCTGTGAGTGATGTCACGACAACCTCAACATCCCTTCCTCTGTTCAGGGAACATGAAGATGCTCACCTGGCAACTGTCAGTCTCAGGTTCCCACATTCTCCATAATCTGATCTCACAATGCCTAATACATCTTGCATGTGACAAATGTCAACTAACCTACATTAGTGCTTTGAAAATAAGTTAGAGCTTGGATTCAGAAAGCCTTTTAATTCTTTTTTAATTCTTGGTGGGTAAGTTTCCTACTTATAGACTTCATATATGTTCTTTTTTTTTTTTTTGAGACAGAGTCTCGCTCTGTCACCAGGCTGGAGTGCAGTGGCACGGTCTCAGCTCACTGCAACCTCCAACTCCCTGGTTCAAGAGATTCTCCTGCCTCAGCCTCTCAAGTAGCTGGGATTACAGCATACACCACCATGCTCAGCTAATTTTTGTATTTTTAGTAGAGACAGGGTTTCACCATGTTGTCCAGGAGGGTCTCGATCTCCTGACCCCATGATCTGCCTGGCTCAGCCTCCCAAAGTGCTGGGATTACAGGCATGAGCCACCATGCCTGGCCATGTTCAGTTATTTAATAGTTGGGTCTACAGCAAGCTATGTAACAGACATCCAAACATGTCTGTCATGTTGACTCCCCAGTTGTAAGAGTATGTTCCCTGTTGTTTCACTTTGTGGTTTCTAGGTTTGAAAAAAAAGTTTCCAAAAAGAGCATCAGAGTAAAGAAAATGCAGAATGATAGATACATGTAATTTAAGAAAGTACGAACATGATTCTCCAAAGAAAAAGGAGGATCTGGCATCAACTGAAGTCTATGTCCACCTAAAAGTAAAAAGCCAAATGGAGTTGTTCATTATAAATATGTGTCCTTTTGCACAATGAAGAAATGAAATTTGCTCTCCCCACTCTCTCCACTGAGAGAACTGAATACAAATACTATTTTGGGTCAGAAATAAAACAAACCCCACAGCACATTACAGGAAGCCATCCTCAGCAGAAGAGATGGTCTCCCGAGAATACTGGACCCAGGAAGGTGATGATCTTTCGCCCCACCCCTCTGCTCAAAAGACAGTTTATTCTTTCCCCCTTGGTAGATATGCACTTCTAAATCTCAGCCACTCACCTAATTTTCTGTCTTGTAAGCAAGTCTTCAAAAGAAGGCTAGGTTACTGAGAGATGGGCACAATCCTTGAAAATTGCAGAAGTAAAGAACATAGGCACTTTATAACATTCTCTTCAGTAGGGAATATTCTGTGTCCCAGCAGTACCAACCTCAGGAGCTCCAAGATATCCACTGTGAAAACACGGGCAACCCTACTGGCCGCTGGTCTTCCTCTGAACAGATGAGAGGTCACTCCTGTGGAATGGGTTATACCAGTAGGCTCTGGCCACATTGCCTTCCATACACTCTACCCTTCCACCCTGTGGCAAGCACGTTTTAAAAGAGCTAAAAGCAATTGAAAAATGTACCAAAGGCATCAAGGTGAATTATCAGACTACTGTTCCCTGATAAAAAACAGTAACAACAGATGATGGCTTTCAAACAAGCTGAGAAAATGAACTTTATTTTTCTAGAAGTTTTTTTTAATTTTTTTCCTAGTCCCAATGCACTTTGTACTTCTCTATTTATCATGCACTTTGTAACTGCCTCAACATATCTTGCCCTTCTATCAACTGATGAACTTCTTGAGAACCCTGCCCTATTCTTCCTATTCATCCTCATATTCACAGAGCCTTCAGTGTAAGAGGAAATTAATAGACTCTCAATAAATGTTTGATGGACGGATAAATGTAGGAACACTTAACGTACACCAGAGTGCAACAGGAAATAATATCCAAAATTCTTGAGATAACAATGAAAGACCATCAAAGTAAACCTTTCCCATAGCTAATCGTCCAAACATTAAAAGAGGACTTCATTGTTCTCCAGATGTCATCAGTGATTCATTACAAATAATTACATGTGTGTTCTAAATAATGGAATGTTGAAATGTACACTTGTCATCACCGGCACTGTCAAACACGTTGGACACGCCCAAAATAGCTACAGTTCATGTGACCAGGAAGAGAGTCACATCAAGGACTCCAGAGGTGATAATGTCAGTGTCCCAGGAAAGTCTGGAAGTCATTGTCTTGAACAGGAAGACTTAAGGAAGCTGAGGGCAGTTTGTTCACTTGACCCCAGAGTTGGGTTACACACCCACAGCACTTACTGAGGGAGGAAGTTGGAAGAGGACCTGGAATCAGACCGCTGCAATGGTGTGAAGTAGATGAAATTTGTCTTCACCTCCTCTTTCATTGCCCTCCTCGTCTCCCCAGCAACCCTGATCTGTCATCCTTCGTAATCACAATGGCAGAGGCCCAACGGAGTCACTCATACTATGGTATAAATAACTCATTATGATTGTATAAATTAGGCTTCCAAAGCATTTGCCTTTTTAGTAGAAGCAGTGCTGTTATTCTGTGTAATAGCAGAATTTCTACCATCAAAATAGCAAGGGACATATTTGAGGGATGATGGTCAGTGCCAGCTTGAAGTTGAGTAGGCAGCTTGAAGTTGAGTAGGCAGCTATATACATTTTTTAATTTTTAGAAATTTAAGTCTCAGGCCTTGGATCTCCTGTGACTATGTGACTATTCATGTTGGAAAAATAAACATTTCCACCTCCTAGAGTGGTTGATAGCAAGAGGGTATCAGGCTTCAAGGTTGATCTGTGATTCTCTAGAGACCTCTAGTGGTCAGAAGAGGAACTCACTTTTGTTATGAACAGAAAGAAGACGAGAGAATGCTGACCGGTGAAAAATGAAGGCCTACAATCTGGTGATAGCCATTAAAGAAATATTTGGAACTTTCAGTAATGGAAGGTTTGAGTCATTTACTTTTCCATCTACTTTTTCTCTCTCTCCTTTCTCTTCTGTGTCCATGCTACAATCTCATTTGCCTTAATGCC
This sequence comes from Macaca fascicularis, assembly GCF_037993035.2. Classification (NCBI taxonomy): domain Eukaryota; kingdom Metazoa; phylum Chordata; class Mammalia; order Primates; family Cercopithecidae; genus Macaca; species Macaca fascicularis. Next base: position 86,275,035 of record NC_088380.1, on the reverse strand, counting down.
TTGGAAGGCTCTTGTCCTTAGTGTCCTTATTATCCATTTTCATTGCTTTATCTGGGTCGTCCACACAAAGAAAACAGCTTGCCCTTCACAGGATCCATATTTCCCTCACGCAATCCATGGGCTCCTACATCTCCTTTCACCCTTGGCATCTCTTGATCCTGTTACTCATACCTACATGTGCTCCCAGATAAGTACAGGAATAGGTCATCGCTCTCCTTATCTTCACCCTTACTCTGCTAGGACAGTGTTTCTTTTTCTGCCATTGAGATGGACTGTCCCAAGGGATTACATTTTAAGAGGTGGATTACAGTTACTGCTGGTTTTGTGGTTCACTGTGAAGCTCAGGAAACAGAAACAGCCAAGTTTCCAAGATATATATTTCACAGGAGAAGAGTCAAAAAAAAAGATTTAAAATGCCAAACTTTACAGGAAATTCAAAGACAACCCTTCCCAACAAATAAAAGTCATCCCCACAGATTTGTGGTAGAGGCAATATAAGTGACTATGTTAACCTGAAGCCTTTATAGGTAGACTTTTCAGCTGCTCCCTTTTGTTTACCTATCCCAATTTTTCTTATACAACTACTAAAATTATATAGATAAATACATCATATATTAAGATATATACTCACCAATGTGTACAAGAAGGGCATTCCTCTAAAATTAGATTGCAGCTCTTCCTGGCTTTGAAGTAATCACACCCCAGCAATAGAAAGAGGTGGAGCATATCAACAGGAATGGGGTGTGGACTGCAAGTTCATCATCTATCAATCTTATCTGAGATCCGGCTTTGCCTTAAGGTTCAATTCCAAGACCATGAATAGATGTTTCTGGGTTTTTTTAATCCCCACTGTGGATGGAGCCTTTCTTCCTTTTTCCGAGAGGTCTGAATTTGAGACTCCATGTGGGTCAGGTCAATGATAGGAGCAACAGACCCCAAAGGACCTCCTCAATCTGGATCCACATTTAGACAGTGTCTTCTCAGTTACAGGAGCATAGGATTTCCTATAACCCTATCAATTAATTATTGGTCCAACAAATAAACAGAAACTTAGTTATAAATGGCTAATGAATAGGCAGTTGTGTCCTAGTAGTTTATGGCCTCAGAGAGTTCTTTAAGCAAAGAGTTAAGGGGAGGAGAAAAAAGGAGCAGGAAACCAACCCTTCCTTTGGTTGGCTCCCTTAGCTCACTCACCTCAACTTGGAAAGAGCAGAGCCGACTGAACAACGCTTGACAATATTTCTGTGGCATTATCAAAATCCAGGGCCATGATCTTGATATAAAAGCAAGCTAGTTTCTCTGACACAAGTATTTGGTTATAACAGGGTGAGGCTCACTATAAAAACCACCCATTTGTTAATCACTAAAACATTGATTGAATGCCTAATATATGAAGGCTATCACAGTGAGTTTGCAAAAATTTTGGTTTTATACATTTTCCAAAACCATAAGAATGTATTTATGTGTAGAAAATAAAAATTTAATGGTATTTGAAGAGCTGATACCATAATCTCTCTTAGGAAAGAAATCTTTCTTTTGGCTACAGTGCTGTGGGAGAAAGTGAGTCCCTGAAGGTCTGAGGGTCATAAGAACAAAACAGTAAGGAGAGGGCTGTGCTGTTCTGCCAGTGCTCCACAGGAAGACATGAGAGGGCTTTGGTGTTGCTCCAGAGTGAAGGAGGAGAAAGAGAGAGAGAAGAGCCAAACAAGTCAGGCGGTGTGAGGATGGGAAGTGTGTACGGCCAGGAAGTCAGGGAAGAATCCACAGTGGTGAGCTGACTGACTTTTGAGAAACAAAGATGATAAAAAATAAGGATTGCTTCAAAAACAGGAACCAAAGAGTCAGTAAGGCTCAGATCTCTGCAGCGAAGCCTCCCCTAACTCTCCACCATCCACCCAGTGCCCCTCTCAGTCTGGAGAGTGGTGCCACCTACAGGGTTGTTCCCAGAGACCATTGCTTCTGACTCATTGCTCCAACCCTTTCAGGCCCTGCCAACCCAGCCCATGCCAATTGCTCAAGTCTTTAGAAATGCATTAAAGCAATACGTAATTTGGTAAATTAGTAAATTCTTCTAATTCAGCAAATTGGTCACTCGACAATTGTCAAATTGGTTTTGGGGAAATTGGACAGCTTGTCTCAAAGCTGACAGAGTGTAATCATCTCCAGGCTCTGGCAAGTCAACCCGCCATTCCACTCAGGTCAGTGCTTTATGCTCACTCCCTCCATGAGCATAGGAGCCATAGGAGAACTTGGCTCCTTCTTTCCCTCAGTAAATGTCAAAGCGCCTGAAATGCAAGAGCCAGCCCTCATTCTCTGACAGAGGGTCAACAGTTTAGACTCAGGCCTGGAGAGATCATCTCTGACAGAAAGCTCATATCTACAGGTTTTCTTTAAACAAAAAGTTAAAAGAAAATGACTAACCAGGGCTACACATAAGAAGAAGTATTCAGTAATGAGAGAGGCTACTATCAACCCAAGAAGATTATGTCAGAAGTAGGGTAGAGTCCAGTGGTTGGAATTCATAACACTTTGAGATAGAAGTGTGTCCCGGGGTACAACTGCAAAGTGGAGTACACGTGGGTCAGTGGAGGGCCTGGCCTCCAGCTCCACCTCTGGTGCTGTGTCCACCAGCTGGGGAGAGAAGAATCAAGCCCATGTACAGCTCCTTTTCTCCCCTGGAATCCTCTCATTGCATCATTCAGCATTTCAGCCTTAGAAGCTAGGAAGAGGGCAGTGCTTAGACCCTCTGCCCTTCAGAGAGACCATCTCGTACTCTGTTGCTGAATGGGAGACCACACGGCTCCTCTGGGCGACTCTACCAGAACAGTCTGGGACTGAGCTCCAGCACAGATCCTGGGTGTGGCTGGTTCACAGGCTTGGACTGCCCAGAGTAGAGCTGGCCAGGAAAAACAGGGCAGAAGGAATGCTGGTGGCGGGGAGGAAGCAGAGAACAGCATCTTCTCTTCTTACCTCATTCAGGGCCCTTATGACTATCTCTCTCCTTCACCAAGAATATAGAGAAAGGTAACAGACACTGAAGAGAGGTTTTACTGCAACAAGCAGGAGAACTTCAGCTGGGACCATTACAATCACACAAAAATCCACAGAGCACATGACACCCCCTTTGGCAGCCCCCACACTGGACCCACCGACATTCTGCATCCTGAGAGCCAGAGACACGTCTGCAGAAATGTGCACCAACAGCAGCATTCAAGTCCAATGCTGGGAAAGAGGACGTAGGTAAGTGTGTATCTCAGACTGTTTCCATCCAGGTGGGAGGCAGACGGATGACCAATGTACCCAATATCACACCTGGGATCCCCCTGCTTGGGGCCATCTGAGCAGCGGAAACAGTTACCTTAAGGCTGGCCTGTGCAGACAGACTGAGAGCTTACAGAAGGACGGCCAGCAACTCTATTCTCAAGCTTAACAAGCAGCTGGGTGTGGTGGCTCATGCCTGTAATCCCAGCACTTTGGGAGGCCAAGTCAGAGGAATCACTAGAGCCCAGGAATTCAAGACCAGCCTGGGAAATATGGAAAAACCCAGTCTCTATAAAAATTTTAAAAATTACCCAGGGCTTGGTGGTGTACCCCTGTAGTCCCAGCTACTGGGGAGGCTGAGGTGGGAGGATCACCTGAGCCCAGGGGTTTGAGGCTGTGGTGAGCCATGATTGCACAACTGCACTCCAGCCTGGGTGACAGAATGAAACCGTGTCACAGAAGAAAAAAAAAAAAAGAAAGGCAATATTATCATGAAGAAACAAAGGCCGTCTTTGACCCTCTAAGGACATTTGGTGGGGAGGTAGATTTGTACAACTCAACATATACGAAACTTAAAGCAAAGGCCAGAAGACTAGTGCATGGCTAGTTCTCTCCAGCAACTCTTGGAGAGACACAGCCTATTATGAACAATTCTCCTTCTTGGCTCGGGAGCGGGCCGCAGCACACAGGCAGCAGGATCAGATGCTCAGCATGGAGCTGCCATAGACCCACCGCCTCCTCTGCAGCTGCATGTGTGCTTTTCAGAAACCACCAAATTCAAAACCCCAGACTGCCAAGGTCAAATCTTCCGGGAAAGGCCCATTCAGCCTGTGGTTATTCATGTTTGAGGAGTTGCTCTGAATTTGAGAGGAGGTCTGACATTGCTGACACTGGGCGGGTTGGGGTCAGCCTGACAGGGACAGCAGAAAGAGACCCGTGGTCCTGTGGGATGCTAGCCCGAGCCTGCCAGAAACAGCCTGCTCGACTGTTTCCCAGACCTCAGCTCCTTCCACTGCCTGGGCTCAGATGAGAACAAGACAAGGGAACAGAAATGGTTCAGATTTCATCCTCCAGCCCCTGAGCTACAAAAGTTCTCAGTCACGTAGCTTCCTCCTGGAGTTCACAGCACGGCAGGCCCCAGATGGCATGAATCACCACTCTGTCGCCCTGGCTAGGCCCTGGTGTGGAGCGCCGTGAGAGTTCACACTGTCACCCTTGTTGTGAAGACAGCCCAGCACAGAGTGCTTCTGTCCCAATGGCACATTTAATTTCAAATTAAAGTTATAAAAGCTGAAAGTGACCTCTTCTCCTGGAAACAAAACTGTGAGCTTGAGAGGGAATTTGGCTCCCACAGAGGCCTTGTCTCTCTGCACTGGAAGAGACTTTTAAATGTCTTCCAACAAAAATCAGGACTTGTCTAGAGGGTTCCCTCGGTCGCCACGCCAGCCCTCAGCGTCTTTGCTGTTCATCAGCGGGTCCCCTGAGGCTCGTTCCACAACCACCCTTGGGAGTCGCACTCTAAAGTGTGTCACACTGTAAAGTGTGACTGGGGCACACTGAGTTCCAGGACCCGGTCACTCCTCACAGAGCCTGAAAGACCAAAACCATAGGAGGACACACAGACAGCTTGAAGGGGACCAGCTGTTCCTCCCAGGGCTGGGCGGGCAGCAGAAAGCGTGGAGGAGAAGGAGCATAGCGCCGAAGAGAGTTCAGCTGTAACCACCCTCTCCTCTCGGCCAGACAGGGGCCAGCAGATCCAGGGCGGAGGGGCCAGGCTCCTTCCACAGGAAAGTAAATTCCTATGAGGTCAACAACCAGAGAATCAACCCATGTTTGCTGATCAGCTCTGATGCCCTTCACTGACTTAAACACCGTGAAGAAAATGGAAGCATGGTCTTCAAAGAAGCAGCATCTACCAGCAACACAGCACAGGGAGGCGGGAGGAGGGAGTGGGGAGGAATTGGACTCCACATCCAGTTGGCCTGGGTTTAAATCCGATTCCACCACTGATCAGCTGGAAATTAGGATAGATTGTTTCTATCATTATTCTCTCATTTGCAAAATAAAGATCACAATAGGGCCAACCTTGTAAGAATTCTGGGAATTAAATGAGTCTATGCACACAAGGTGCTAATGTATATAAATGTCAGCTATCCATTCGAAAACAACAACAAAATATTCACTATAAAGCCAAAATCAATAATATAACAGATGTGAATCTTAGCCCACATTAGCTCACAAATCTAGGTGGGTAAGAAGAACCACTTTTTCTTTTTTTTTTTTTTTTTTTTTTGAGACAAAATTTCACTTTTTCACCCAGGCTGGAGTGCAGTGGCATGATCTTGGCTCACTGCACCCTCCAGACCCCCAGGTTCAAGCAGTTCTCCTGCCTCAGCCTCTCGAGTAGCTGGGACTACAGGCGCCCCACACCACACCCAGTTGATTTTTGTACTTTTAGTAGCAATGGGGTTTCGCATGTTGGCCAGGCTGTTCTCGAACCCCTGACCTCAGGTGATCCACCCGCCTCAGCCTCCCAAAGTGCTGGGATTACAGGCGTGAGCCATGGCGCCCAGCCTTTCTATTTTCTTTAAATCAATTTGAGTCCAATTCCAGCACACAGAAAATGCTATCACAGTCCTGCTGGGGTTCCCTGCCTCCCGGGGCTGAGCCGTATAGGGCACTGGGACATCAGGAAGGCGTTCTTCATCCATCTGATTTCTGCTGCAGTACCTAATGTCCCGGCCCACAGGATCCCGTCACGGCCAGCACCTCTGCCATCTCCTGGCCTCTCTTGGGGATCAGGAGCCTCTGGCCAGGCTGGAAACCTTGTGAAAGGGTCCAGCCCCCTCCAACACTCCCTGTCCCATCTCTGAGGTCTTTCTGCTGGCCCAGAGCCCTGCCCAGATTTACCAAGCTTTATTACCCTTGTCCCCTTTGAGGAGTCTCTCTTTTCTCTTCTTGTTTGTCCACAAAAGTACCATCCACAGCCCCACCCCTTCCTCTCCATCCCATTCAGGACGATTAACACAGTCACTGGACAAAAGGCAGGAAGATTCCACTTGAGCAGTTTCTATTATCGTCCCCGAGGTAAAGATTCCAAAGTCTTGCCAGCCGCCTGCTTAAATGGGGAAATGGAACATGCAACAAGCACAACACAAATCAATATCCCAAGATAACATTCCGCTGCTGTAGCACGCCAGGAAATAAATGTCAAATTGTGCCTGGCTGAGGCCAGGTCACCAGCAACCAGAACTTTTAAAACATAATTGTGTTCCTTATCATCTTGCCTATGCAAGCTTGGGGCAGGGTGGTGCAAATATATGGTCCCCTCAGCAGTGTGGAGGGTTGTGAGGTTTCCTGGAGGGAAACTGACTCCTCAGCAGGGCTCTGACACAGGAAGAAGAGTTAGCCTAGAGAAGGAAAGGAAGATGGACATTTCATCCAGGAGCTGCAGCAAGGACAAAAGAAAGAAGGTAAGAGTCATGGAGGAATAGAAAGAGATGCAAAGAGTATTTCTGGAACCCAAAGTATCAGGTAAAGGAGTGTCCTGGTGGAGTAGCCAGGGACAGCCACTAGAAAGCAGGGTGACCTGCGCTAAGCAGCTTGACCATTAACACTTGGGTCTGGCTTTGAGACCGGGGAAGGAGGACCTCGGGTGGTATGGCAGGAGTTTGCAAAGCCTCAGAGTGAAGAAACATATTTAAAGATAAGTAATTTTTAAAATTCTGTTTATAATAAGGTAAATGTAGGTTTATTAGTGAGCAGAATGTAAAATTTTAGTAAACTTTAAATATAAAAGAGGAAAATGTTTTCACTTATAAACAAGATGTCCCATGTCCCCTGGGGATTACATTTATCCTCCTCAGTCTCTAAGTGTATTTCTGTAGCAAATTTTGAGAAGCTCTTTACATCAATAGCTTTTTAAAATAAAATCAGGATTCCTAGTTTGAAAAGAAAATACATTTTTCGTAGCTACCCAGTAACACACACATACCTGAAACAAAAATTTTGCAAACATTACTTACTCTCATCTTATAAGAATCATCTGAGCTGGGCACGGTGGCTCATGCCTGTAATCCCAACCCTTTGGGAGGCTGATGTGGGACGATCACCTGAAGCCAGGAGTTGGAGACCAGCATGGGCAACTTTGGGAGACCCCAACTCTACAAAAAAATTAAAAAGTAAAAGAATTATCTGTTTTTTAGCCTATTCAATCCTAATTTATCCCACTTGATTTTTTCTTTAAAACTCTGGTCAGAGAGGACTAGCCTGACTTCATAACCCAGTGATGGGTCCCTACCCACAGAAGAAAAAGTGATGCCATCGTGGATTTGAAGCCATTGAAGGAATATCAATAAGGAAGGGCCAGTTGGATTGTTACTTTAGTAAGTTATTCTCTGGGTTGTGTGGAGTTTGACTTTGAGGCAGATAAATGGAAGGGAACTGATCACGCAGGGGGTTCTTTTGATTCTCAGGGTGATCTGCAACGAGGGCTCACACGACAGCAGAAATAACAGAGACAAAGAGAAGGTGATGGCCGCAAGGATCGAGGAGCTAGAATCAGGAGGACTTGATACTGGATTGGCTGTGGATCTGAAAGAGCGGGGAAAGTCCAGAATGGCTCTCGTTTCTGCCTCAGCACTGATGCACTGTCAACTGAAAAGAAAATGAGACGCACAGGTCTAAATGGGCCAGATGGGACTCCCTGGGTCACTTTGCATTTGAGGTGCCTGAGGGATGGCCATGTGGAGACAGCTGCCATTTGTACATGCAAGTCCGAATCTCTAGGGGAAAAATCAGAACCATATTAATACTTTGGAACCATCAGTATTTGAGTAGCAATTAAAATTAAGAAAGTGAGTGTGATTCACCACGGAGACTTACGTAGTGCCCAGCACATAGAAGATTGTTTCACCTATCTTTGTGTATGTTATCATATGTATATACTATTTTACATACAGAATTAATTAATGTAATATTTTACCCATCCCCCCACCACCCTGCACCACACACACACATGCACACACACATACCCTGGAAACAAAGTTCACAAGATAACCCCAAACCTTACAATGGAACTCAGTGGGAAGACACAAGATTGTCATCTGGCCCGTTACACCAATGTGCGCCTCCTCTTTGGTATGTTTGTAGCTCCACGAGGCTGGCTGGATACACCTGCCAGTTTATTGCTATGCCCACACGTTCAATTCTGTGGTCAGCATAGTGCCTGGAACAAGTAGGCACTTAGGGAGAATTACAGAATGAATGAAGCAGTAGTCCCGCCTCCACATTTAACCATCACATCCATACATCAGTGTACTTTGGGGTCAGAATTTATGTGTGGCTGATAAAAGGGAGACCTTTTTATATTAGAAAAAAATGCTCAAATTATGAATAAATAATGGAGATTGCTTGGAAATGTGTCTAATTTTTGGCAAGATATGACAGCAATTAGTTCTGTATCTAAAATCTCAATATGAAATGACAATAAAACAATCTTCTGAGAATACAATTACTATATTGCTAACAAATATAAGCGTTGTGCTTGACTGAGTTAGATGAATAATTCCCCTGTTGTGACTAAAATGAATTTTCTTATACAAACACATCACTTCGCAAAGGTGTCATGTTACATAATTTTTGAAACTATCAAAATAACTGATTCAAAAATATTTTAAGACTTAAAAATACCGATGTTAACTATGTAGTAAATAATAAGTTGATTATATCAATAAATCATTTTATTTTAAAAAATATTATTTCAATTTTTTATTTAAAATAAACATAAACAGCAGATGCTTGAGATAATTTTGTATATTGCTTGTTGCTAAGATAAAAAACCATGCAAAACCATCTTTCCAATTTCTTACAAATGGTTTTTAGTTTGATATTTCAGTCCTTCATGTACACACAGAAAGACCCTAAACATATCTTTATTGATAGAAACATAGTGACTATCAGTTCTCAATACTGTATTATGGTATCTTTAAGAATATTTTTGTGTGGGCCGGGCATGGTGGCTCACACCTGTAATCCCAGCACTTTGGGAGGCCAAGGTGGGTAGATTACGAGGTCAGGAGATTGAGACCATTCTGGCTAACACAGTGAAACTCTGTCTCTACTAAAAATACAAAAAAAAAAAAAAAATTAGTCAGGTGGGGTGGTGGGCGCCTGTAGTCCCAGATACTCGGGAGGCTGAGGCAGGAGAATAGCATGAACCCAGGAGGTGGAGCTTGCAGTGAGCCGAGATCGCGCCACTGCACTCCAGCCTAGGCAAGAGAGCAAGACTCCATCACCAAAAAAAAAAAAAGAATATTTTTGTGTAAACAGGGCCATATATGTCGGTGTGAACCTTAACCTGAACTCCCAAAGGGCAATCAGCATTTGAAACGTCTTAACCAAGAATTATCCCAGAGAAGCCTGCTGTAAGCAGCTTTAAAGATTGCTTTCCAAAACTGCACCAGAACATTGCTTAGCATAAAGGATGTTACATAAATTTTCATTGGTAAAATAAGAAGTGCTCCAGATATGTGATCAAATGAAAATTGTACGCAGGCACCTCAACCTTTGCACAAACAAAGTATAAAAATCTCCACCACTTTCAGCTTCAGTGTGAGACTCCAGGTCTCATCTCACCTTCTACCATTTCGTGATGGACTTTGTTACCTGTTCAAACTCGAAGCTTTTCCTCCCATTGCAAGAATATTGTTCTGTTTGCCTTGAAATGAACTTTCATGCAGGGTACTAGTCCAAGTGCCTGAAAGGATAAAGACTTCATCAAGTTTACTGGAGCAGACTGCATGATTGCTTACTAATAAACATCCAATTATATACTAGAATTCTGCCTGAGACTTACTTTCACTGGTACGTAACACCTGGTGACTAAGGTGTGAAGAAAGAGAGGTCCAGTTACCACTTCCTTCTAACTGTTGGAGGCTACCAGTAATTACCACATAAAACAAACCAATTTGACTCACATGAGTTCTCAAAACTGTAGCTGAGAGACCAGCAAGGAGACCCAGAAATAATCTGACTGTGTCCCTCTTCCAAATAACTGGAAACCCGATCCTTTCTAAAGTTGGAAGAACCTCAGAAAAAGTATATAGAAGATGAAACGCAGAGAACAACTGAACTAGTCTAGCCTTCACATTACACAGGAAAGAACTTCAACAGAAAGAAGAAACTAGAATCTTGCAGGAAGCAAGTGATGGCGCCATGCACTGTCTCAACACAAGCCCAAGCCAAACAGCAGAGAAGGGTCAGCCCCCTTCTGTCTTGAGTGGTGGATCACCTTTGACTTCTCTGTGGTGATTGGAGAGTAGTAGAAAAACATCCACTCAAAAGCATTGTCCCGTGGGCTGCCATTTAGTTGTGTATGTTCTGATGTGCATTCTGGGTTTGAATGGATGAAACCACTAGAAGAAATACAGAAAGATCAGGATGTTTGTTGAGAGTAGGTCTGCAGCTGAAATTTCACCATCAAGGGCTCAGCCTTTTGGAGTTAGCATGACTCTCTTGTGTATAAAGATACCACATTTATTCAGCAAATATTACTTGAGCACCAACTGTAGGCCAGGCACTATACCAGAAATGACATAGAAATGAAAAAGACATAATCCAGTGGTCACCAGTCCTGGAGAAGCAGCATGTTCTCAGGAACGACTTCACAGGATTTCATTTATCTCCTCTTTTCCTCAGTGACAGGAAGGACCTGGGACAGTTTCTGAGAAAAGATTACTAAGGGTAGGAGTACAAAAAATGTGCCAAAAAATAAGAAGAAGAAGGGGAGATACTGAAAGAGGTTCCCGCCAGAGGCAGCCTTCACTGCCTCACCACAGTGCCCTAGGCCCATCCCCAACCCTAATTGAGGCAACTGCAGTTATTAGTGAGGTGAGGGATGAAAGGCTGTTGGTAAGACGCAGCTCCAACAGGGAATGAGTAGCTCTTGTCTTGGAAAGAAGAGAAATGCCATACTTCTTCTCTGAGCATTGATGCTCTTTACTATTTTGTCCTAAGTCCTTTCAGGGAAAAGAGGCTTCTTCCGTTCCATATCCATAGACCACATGAGCTCAGAAACGCCTGGTGTTCATGCCCCACAACGTCTCCAGTGAAGCAGAGGTAGATGAAAGTCAAATGCATCCTGTCTCTCCTGCCAAGTTCGAAAACAGACCCAGATCGGGGCCAGATGCGTAAATCAGGCCGTATCGTATTCTCCCCCTCCAGAGCTCTGCTCCTCTGAGTCACTCAGAAATGGGGGCAGGTAAATGTTGAATGGCTGAGGAATTTTTCCCCGAGATAGAGGAAAGGGTTTTCAACTCAAGGAGAAAGCCTGAATTTTCTGGTGCTCAGGATTAGGCTTGCCTTTGGCAAAGGACTTAGAACTGCTTGGAAAAAGCCAAAAGACTTGTTAGACATCAAAAAACTCGGAACAATGCTTTAATGATTTAAGTGTAAGTGAATCTTTGACACATATGGATTAAATTTCCCTTACTGGGCACATGCTACAACACTGAAGAAAAATATTCCTGACAAGTCACATGCTCAGTTCACCAAATGAGTGCAAACAATGCAACAGATCACCCATGAGGTCCAATTGTATGCCGTCTCCCAGGCCCTTGTCCAGGCTCCTTTGTAGGGGACCTCAGAGTGGGCAGGAAGAACACAAAAGCACTGACCCCTCAGACTCCTTCCCCTGGTCCTCTCTGTCCTCCTACCTCCTCCCAGGATAGGGATCTAAGCCTCTGGCTACAATACCAAATGCATTGGACTGAATAAAGTGAGACCTCAAAATATATCAAATTTGAGATCTAAAATGGCTCAAGCAAATATAATAAACAACCAGATCACCTTTAAGTACTCCTAGTCTAGAAGCAACTCACAGGTGTACTTTCATTTGAAAGACTAAGTTCTCGGTTTATACACCTTTCTCTTTTTAAAAATGTTGTTTTCATTTTTTAGAAATGGAGTCTTGCTTTGTCACCCAGGCTGGAGTGCAGTGGCATGATCATAGCTCACTGCAGCCTGGAATTCCTGGCCTCAAGGAATCCTCCCGCCTCAGCCTTCTGAGTAGCAGGGACTACAGGCACGCACCACCGCACCTGGCTAATTTTTAAATATTTATAAGCCATTGTAAACATGTTGATGGTCAGTGAAGATAAGAAGTCATCAAAACTGGCCTCTGCATGTTTCCTTCATGACAGATACTGCTTGCTGTGACTGGCATAAGTGCTCCACTCCCCAGAGCACACAAGGAGCAGTGGTGACCCCAGACAGTCAGGCATGCCACAGGAAGCTGGACAGATTTCCCTGGAAAAACAACTGTGCCTTGTCTTTGCCACAGTTGGATTTGCTGCTACTCAAGAAAGCCCCGATGACAACACCTTGGAAATCTGCAGGACACCACCCAGCTCTGCATCTGCTGGGAAATGTTTGGCAACATAATCTCCTAACCTGGAATTATCTTCAAGGATTTCACATCCAGAGGCTTCAAAACTTTCCTCAGCCCCTGGGAAAGTGCTGAGAACAGCAAAGGAAGGAATGGAGCCTGCAAGGTCATATGGAGGCATGTGAACCAGACAGGCTTGCAAGGCTTGGCTCTACAAAGGTTTGCCTGGGCTTATAAGAAACCATATGGCAGACACAGACATATACAGATTTTCTTGGAGATAGAAGGACTCACAAAAATCATCTTTTTCATGACACAATCAAGAATGGGAAAAGCTCATGAGAACTGAGCAAACTTGCAGAATATACATGAGGATTTTTTTTTTTTCAGACGGGGTCTCACTCTGTCACTCAGGCTAGAATGCAGTGGCACCATCATGGCTTACTGCAGCCTCAACCTCCCAGGCTCAAGCATCCTCTCACCTCAGCCTCCCAAGTAGCTGGAACTCCAGGCATGCACGATCAGATCTGACTAATTTTTTAAAAAATTTTTTTGTAGAAATAGGGTCTCACTATGATGTCCAGGCTGGTCTCAAAGTCCCATGCTCAAGGAATCCTCCCACCTCAACCTCCCAAAGTGCTGGCATTACAGGCATAAGGCACCATACCTGGCTGATTATCTTAAAGACAATTATTTTTAGCATATTGGCAAGATTATATAAGCCTTTGTCCACTTTGAAAAATTAAATAATAAGCATCTAATAGGGTAAAAAATATGTTAAAAATAAAATAGGAGGCTATGAACCATATAGACTTGTTAATCCTCCTTTTGATCCACTGGGTCCTAGCATGATCTCATTGGTGAGAGAAACTCAACATTTGGAAAACTGATTTGTCTCGTCCCTGCCTAGGACAGAAGCCAAGACTATCTTATTGAAAAAAGGCCAGGCACAGTGGCTCACACCCGTAATCCCAGCACTTTGGGAAGCCAACGCGGGTGGATCATTTAAGCCTAGGAGTTCAAGACCAGCCTAGCCAATGTGGCGAAACCCTGTCTCTACTAAAAATACAAAAATTAGCCAGGTGTGGTGACGCATGCCTGTAGTCCCAGTTACTCAGGAGGTTGAGGTGGGAGGATAGTTTGAGCCCAGGAGGTGGAAGTTGCAGTGAGCCAAGATCACATCACTGTACTCCAGCCTGAGTGACAGAGTGAGACTCTGTCTCAAAAAAAGAAAAAGAAAAAAGAAAATAAAAGAAAAAGAAAGAAAGAAAGAATACCAATACATCCTAAGAGCTACCATCAACATTTAAAATCCATAACTTTGTGACATCATAATTTGTGCACACAAGAGGTCTACCAAAAACATGAGTCCAAAAGACTCAGAGCAAAATTATTGTGTAGAAAAATAAGTTTTATGTTTGCATAAATCAACAGTAATCCACAGTAGACAACACAGTCATGTGTTGTTCTTTACTTAGAAAGTAAAGAAACTAAATTTCCTTTTAGTAAGTATCAATAAGGCTGACACATTCCAGACCCTGAGGAGTGACTGAATCCATTAATCTAAATGTAAATCTGGGCTAGGGTGTGAAATTCGGTGCCATGAGGTTTATAGACTATTGGGGAGGAAAAACAGCTTTGAAATTGTCCTATTATTCTCTGGACTTACTGTCCATGACACTTCTCCAACCACACAAAAAGCTTTGAAAATGCAGTAAGAAAGAAAAGTCAGTCATTACTACAAATTAAATGGGTTTATTGTCTCATCTTTGGGTCTAGACTGATTTTTATTTTTACGTCTTCTAGAAAAAGTCATTGTAATTATTACTAATTCCTAGCAGCCTGCCCTATGAATTTCTTATAGTTTGTGTGCACAAAGGAAAGGGAAAAGGAAAGGAGGCGAGGGAGGGAAAGAGGAAGAAATAAAGGACTGGCAACGCATGATGCATTTCACGAGTTATAAGTGGCTGGACTGCATATAGTGCTTTACCACTGGACTGTGTGTTTGAAAATCAGAAGTAAGATGAAAAATATAGGGGAAAGCTGAGTGAAGATTTATAAAAGACAAATAAGAATGATTTGTTTCAGGGTATAATTATTCTCATGAAATGAACTGAAATGGAATTTTAGATGGAAGGAGTAGGTAGATCCCAGATAGTTAACATTAATTTTTTTTTTAAGTTTCCACACTGTATTTCAAACCAGTTTTAAACTGCCCACACTATTCCCAAACTATTTGATTTCATGTTTCATCATTCGCTGAGTTTAATCATTTCCATAAAGGAAGCAACAAATGATGGCCAAATGAAAACAGAAACTTCAAGAGCTGGGGCATCGTTAGTGAGGGCCCCAGCTTCTTCCCAGGAAACCTGCTCAGCTGTGGGTTCCAGACAGAATAAGAATCTCTCCTGAACTTACACAACCTTAAGTCAAGAATGAAAAGTGGCTAATAGGAGAGAGACAGATGAAAAAGGATGAGCTCTCTCACTAACTACTCAGCCAAGGTTTTTATAGGAAGCAGCATGTATTTCACACTTTTCTGTAGCATGGATTTTACCAAATTTCAGTAAAGACACATGGCAATATTTCTTTCCGGGCATTAACTTAAATCTATTTTTCAATTCTTATTTTTAGACATCAAGTCCTGTGGTTGGCATCGCAGAAGTGTTTCTGGAACGTGGCCATGTTGCCAATGATTTTTAATGGATGCCAAAGAAGAAAAAGCATTCTAACTTGGAAGAAATACTTTAGGCCAGAGAAGAAAGCGCAAGGCAGCCTAAATGTAAACCATTTATGTTAAACAAATGCAGTCATGCTGAAACAATAGAGTTAGTGCCTTAGTCAAAGAATCTTGTGACATGTTTATGGTTATGGAGACTCGTATAAGAAATATAAAAATGATCTTTTTTGGTACTGGGGAAAATTAGGATATTTGCCTCAAATATTATGCTGTGGGTTGTGACCCATTCCTTAAAAAGTTAGAAAGCTTTTTTTCCTTGCCAATCTAAAACAGATACATGAACAAGAATAGTTAGGGTGAGCAGGCCTTGGACATTTAGGCATGTGGGCATGGTATGAGTCATGGGAACATAACAAAAGGAAGTCCAAAGACCTGGGGTCTTATCCCAGATCTGTCATTTGCTAAATATGAACCATGAGTCAGTACTCATCTAGGCTTCTATTTCCCATTAATAAGAATAGGATGATTTTAATGCATGCCCTCTCAGGGTCCTTAAGAAAGGGGTTCAGGGCCGGGCGCGAGCTCACACCTATAATCCCAGCACTTCGGAGGGCCGAGACAGAAGGATCACCAGAGGTCAGGAGTTTAAGACAAGCCTGCCCAACATAGGGAAACCTCATCTCTACTAAAAATACAAAAATTAGCTGGACATGGTGGCTCATGCCTGTAATCCCAGCTACTCGGGAGGCTGAGGCAGGAGAATCACTTGAATGCGGGAGATGGAGGTTCCAGTGAGCCAAGATCCTGCCACTGCACTCCAGCCTGGGCGACAGAGCAAGACGCTGTCTCAAAAAAAGAAAAAATAAAGAAAAGGAGATCCAGTACCACATCAACGGCAAACCAGTAGTATATTTTGAGACTAATAATAAGCCCTCATAAATTGAACCTCTTAAGAAGTAAACATGTCTTTCTGGCCTAAAGAAGCAAAACAGCTTCGGCTTTCCAGAAACTTTCAGTAGAACAACTAGGAGAGAGGTCAGAGAGAACTAACATTTAAGAACTGCAAAATATTAAGAATGAATATTTAATTTGAGTGTTGGTCAGAGTTAATGTCAATGTTTTTGGTGCCCAAGGCACTGACGGTCAGCTCAGCATCTAGTCAGCCCAAAGGCACTTTAAGTCTAATGCAGCCTCACTCGATACCACCTTATAGGTGATGTGGAGAGTCTAACAACGCTCAGTCTGGATTTTTCTCAGGCTCCATCCTCCTCAGTCTCACTTTGACAAAGCTCTTGAAAAAAGTTCAGCTTATCTGACTCCAACAGGGTGTTGAGTTTCTTGTGTCAGAGCTCTAGAAATAAGGAACTATTCTTAGCTGGGTTTACTTGGGAAATATTTAGCTGTGGTTGTTAGCTATTCTAGGAATGAGACTGGCTTTGGATGGAATCAGGTTGGCGCCTCCACTAGAAGAATGTCTGTTTGTTGAGGAAGAGAGCATGGGGATTGTAACTTCAGTTTGAATGTTTTAAACTATGTTGTGGGTAAATAGAAGTTCCTGCAACCCAGTTCCTCAGCATAATTCATCCATGGCTCTGTGCTTACTTACAAAAGGTGAGGCAAACTTGTAGTCAGCATGACCCCTAACTTCCATGTCGGTTGGTTACATTTACTGTCTTATCCACTAATGAAAGACAAGATTCTTAGGTGCAACAAAAGTCACTGAACTCCTGAAACATACCCTAAACATCTCTAGAAGCAGTTTGCCATAATTCCTGGCACTCAATATTGGCATCAGTGCATGGCCTACTCCAGTGTCTCAGAAGTCACAGATAAATAAATCCAATCAGAAAACCAGAGGGAGAGACTTTAAGAAGCAGGAGACAACCTTAGAGCTCAGTTGGCATCTGAAGGCAGGAAAATATGTAGGCAAACTGCCTAATTGACAAGTTGTAAACCAGGATTACAGATGCTGTAATACAACTGAATGGCTCATAGATTCGTGGAATGTCAGAATTCCAAAGGCAACTGGAGATGTGATGTTCAGTAAGAGTCAGTGATTATCCCACCAGACCCTGAGCAAGACCCGCATGAGAATTTCCTCACCAACGTGTCTCAGCACCTACCAGAGTATCTGGTACATAGTAGGTGTTCAATGTGTATTTGTTAAATACATGACAAACAAATGAGTAAATAAATTAATTAATTCAACAGCACTTGTTCCAGATGTCTGCTTTAAGGATGACAAACGCTCTATAGCATTAATAACAGACACCGCATGCTTGCTTTATCTCACAGCATTTGAAGTCTTAGATAACATAAAACTAATTTAAATGGTTTGTCTATTTTCTCACACTTCTAAAATCAAATTTTTAGTGTTCCTAAGCCCCGCAAAATGCTGAGATTGTGAAATCAGCTCCAGCAGGAAGTTATTAAAAAATAATATAATAACAGAGCCATGGGAATCTGTATGAATTTATAGGCACAAAGCCTGAAGTCAAGAGGATGTGTGATATGTTCACCAAATGTATGAATATTAATATAATACATATTATAATTAATTTAATATGTGCACTAATATTTAGATGCTATTATGCTACACAGGCATTTGATAATTCCTGACAACATAATTGACACCACCTTGACATTCATAAGAGAATGTTAAGCTTATAAAAAATTGTTAGTTGGTCAATGTTTATGTACTGTTCGTTTCTTTAAATCTGTCATAAAAGCAAGATGTCCTATAGGAAAAATAAGAATTATGAGGTGATTGAAAACAGAAATTGGGCGTTTTTAAACCTGCAAGTGAAATATATATCTCTATTTCAAAATCCAGGTTTTGACTTCATGTTCACTAACGAAAAAAGAGGGGAATTTTAGCAATTATCCAGATATTTCAAAAGGGGAAAGATATTTTTGCTATTCCACCAGAAATTTCATACAAAACTAAGGGCTGGCATGTTCCACATGACCTAGGCATAGCCCGTTTTCTTCTAAAAATTTTGTAGTTACATGTAATGAGTAATTTTTGTTCCATGGGAAAACTTAGTTTTATTGTGATTCACTGGTTAGCTATGGGTAACATTTATTATAAAATGGCTTATATTTTATTATATTAGTCATTGAAAATAAAAGAATATATAAAATAAATACGTTGATCTAGAGAGACAGAAGAAAAAGCATTGTTTATTCACCAAAATATTAAATAATAAACACATATCTTTCACTCTAAATACAAATGAATCTGACTAGATACAAAACACCTATTCTACTCATGGTAACTGTCACATGGACTTTGAGAAATTAAACATCCACATGATGGGAGATAAGGCTGGCTTCATCCTGTTCTAAATCAAGTACCAGCTCATGGAAAAGCAATGAATCACTAGTTTTCTTTGAGTGAGGAAGAAACAGATTGTGTGTGTTAATTCATCTACTTAAAATGGAAATATTTTGAAGATTTTAAAAAGGAACTCTGGATTCCAACAAATAAATGCAGATTTGGGAGAGTCATTTATTAAAACAAAAAATAGGTGTGTCTGCATTTTCCCTACTGATGACTGCAATCGATTAGGTAACATAATGGGCAAAACTTGTTAGTAGGATAGAACTGGAAACAAATTATTTTTCTGACAAGTTTTCTATTGGAGATATTAAGGAACAACTGATGTCTCTTGGAAAAAACTGAAGACAACACCCAGCTGTGGGTTTTCTTTGGTCTGATTTTCCCTGTTTTCCATGGCAAACAGGATTTACTTGAGGATGCCTGTCTCTGATTTGCCTGGCTGTTTTCCATTGGAGTCAGAGCTCCCTGTCTGGTGATGAGTTTGCTTTCTCACAAGTGGGGATGATACCCTGAGACCTAGGAGACCCGCTGCTCAAGGGCAGTGAGCATCCTAAACAGATGAACCAGAGAAAGTGAAAATGTTCTCCATAACCAAAAGCAAATGCAGAAAGCCAGGAGGAAAGAGAAACTCTTGGTTCCAAGGACACAGACATTGGTTCTGAGAACATTTCCTGCCTTGTAAAGAGTATATCATGAAGAACACAATCTTTTTGTCTCAATGGGCATCTCAGAAGGCCTACAAAGCAAGGCCCCAGGAAAACTGTATTAAGAAACAGTGCAGGAGCCTAATTCGTTTTCTATTTCGACAATCAAAAAAAAAAAAAAAAATGTGGCTGTTTGGTAAAACTCTCCTGACTACAAAGGAACCATCTGGGACTAATTATGATATCTAGCCTTATTTAAAACCGTCATTTCATTCTGTATTTTGAGTTCCTCTAATGTAGCTAATTAGGGTTTCTCCCAACCCTACTATAATCCCATATATATTATTATATTATGGGAGATATATATGTATCTATATTTGGAGGCATACGTTGGAGGAATATATATATATATTCCAAAGCTTTTGAAGAATTGTGCCAGGATTACTACTATTAGTAGCAAACAGAAAGTTTTGTGCATTTTTCTTTTAACTGAAAGTCATTTTCTAAGTTTTCTTCAACCGATAACAGTAATAGCTCCAGGACAAATTAGTGGCTTACATCATTGGAGCATCACATCTGGAGACCATGACTGCAGTGCACTCGTGTCTCTGTCAGCATGTGAGTTGCTTGCAATAGGACACGTTACTGATCCAGAATAAGCGTGGCCCCGCCCCTTCGGGTCTATAGAAAACTCCCAAGGGAGCCGTGAGACCATAAAGAGCTTACCTCCCCCCAAAAAGGTTAGAGACTAAACTACATTGAAGAAGCCCTTTCTCTTGCAGGCTACTGGCTAGAAGTAGATGGCTCTGTGGTAGCATCTCTCCCACTCAGCTATACTTCAAATCATTTTTTGAAAGAATATCTTTAAAGAGGCCTCAGAGTTTTCTGAAGTGCTTCTACTGCTTTCTTTCAATTGCTAACTAGAAACTGAATTTAGAAGGGAGATAACAGGAGTTTTGGGGGATCTCTCTTAAACCACAAGGAAAGGCAAGACACCCACTGAAAGAGTAGGGAAATTTTATCCTGGTTTATTACAGAGTAGTTTCCTTTTCCCACAAATAACTCTCGTCAACATGCTGAGAACCACCTCAGGACCATGACATTTGGGCATAGGTCTTTTGATTCCACCCTTCTTTCCTGCTGGCCATTTCCCTACCCCAGCGTGGGGCAGAGCCAGGCAGAAGAGAAAGAAGAACAACTTGACTGTGTGTGGATTTTCTGGCAAAAGTTTAGTGAAGGACAAGGTTCAACCTAATTTCTAAAATAAATTTTTCAAGTGTTATTGGTACAAACTCAGTCTGTTCCCCATTACCACAGAAAGCAAGAATTAACTATAATTTTGCTTCTATTTGATTCCCTGTAAGGACAAAACCACACTTTTAATGCCAACACATGCACAGTCTAACATTACAGTAAACGTTTTTCTGACGCATTTACAGATTGACACAAAGAGAGAGAGAGAGAAATAAACTAAAACATTTGGCTAGGGCTTAGTTACTTCACTGAGAATCAGTAATATTTCAGAAAGTGCTACAATGTAGAAATTATGAAATCCATTCTTTAAAGACCCTCAGGTTAGAGTCTGAATTACTAGAAAAAGAAAGAAATGCAAATTGTTTATTATTTTCACATGTACAGTAAATTCAAAAAATTGTACTTCTTTCGAGAACCATATGGGACGGGCTTTCTTTTCATCAGGAGTGGTTTTGCTTGTTATGCCAAGAGCTAAAAAGATGTTTTTAATAACCAAAGCCAGTTTGTTATACAATCTGTCTGGATTTAGCTTGTAAGAGAGATGAAGATCCCTTGGGCAGAAAATAGAGGGTGACGGGGTAGTTGCCTGAGATGATAGAAAAGTAGCACAAAATAAACAAAGATGATGATAAAAGATGATTCCAAAGGTAATCACCTTAACTTGTGGTTGGTAGAACTCCTGCATAGTTCATTGAGGAACCATAGGAGGTGACTGGGGCTCCTTTTGTCAGTGTGATCATGCTCTTTATGGGGAGAGTGTAAAAATAAATTGTGTGCCAGCAAACATGTTTCTTAAATACCTAAGTTTGGTGCACGTGAGGAATTCACCCAACAACAGCCTCAGAGGATCTCAGAGAACATGACTCCTCTTTAAACACGGCTTTGGTCAAGGGGAAGGCCAGCACCCTGTCTCGGACTAGGAAAAAAGAGTTATGAGAAATGAGAATGATCTTGAGAGGGTCGCCCATGTGTGTTTCCCTAGACCAGAATTTCAAAAAAAGATACACCAAAAACAAGTACCGTAGCAGGATGAAGTTGTCATGGTCCATGATGAAACCAGAAAATTAAGGAAAGTATAGCGCATTTTTCATAAAATTAAACAAATTTGCATTAAGAGCTAGTCTTTTACTGTAAGGTATATCCTTCCTATATTTCTCAAGTTAGAATATGCTTTATTACATTAGAGTGAATCACGGGAAATTGCCAATATTCAACTGCTTTTGACCTACAAAAACAACAGTTTGCTAGCATTCAACCTAACATTAAATGATGATAATTGGATATGGGAGATTCTAATGACCTTTTGTGGCAAAATATAGAGCTGGTAACCATATGTCAGTATCTAGATTGGTTTTGAAAGTTGTTTGGTCTATAAAATCCAGAAAAATAGTCATAAATATATATTGCCACTAAAGGGCATCTTAACCAGCAGACTTCTAGATTTTGATTGCAGTAAAATGAAACAACGCCCTCCCCTCCCCATGCCCCTGCCAAAAAAATAAAAGGAAGATAGACCCAGACACAAAACAGAATGTCATGGTCATTGTTGGAACCAGCTCTATAAGAAGGAGAGGGTATAATTCCTGCATCTTGGGACACCAGGAACACCAGGAAGACTTGAAACAGCCCTGAGCTAGGGTCTTTCCCATCCCCTGCCCCAGCCTGGTAGCTCAAGGGAAAAGGAATTTGCTGCTCACCCACATTCATTTCCTCCAATGGAAGGCAAAGAAGCTGATCGGCCACTAGACAGCAAAGGTAAAACTCTACTGGTGACTGGGTAGAAAAGAAGTTCCAGAAACTCAATATGGAAGGTTCTGCCAACAGTAGACAGGAAGAAAAGCAATCCAGCCCTCTGATTCTTATAAAAGAGGATGATCCAATGCCAAGAGGAGGGCATTTTTATTGACCTTGCCAATCACTGCTCAGGCACACCTGACAGACCACAGTGGGCCAATGGGATTCCCTCTGAGTGGGAATTTGGATTTGTGGGAGGTGAGCGGGAAGGCCCTGCAGAGACTAAGGCTGCCATTGTAGAATGAGCACAATGAGCCTAGGTGCAGGCAGAGAGCTGCCGAGACCAGTTCGGTCGTGGAGTCCCTAACCCAGAGGTGCTAGAGGAATTAAAGACACACACACAGAAATATAGTGTGGAGTGGGAATGACTGGGACTGACAGCCTTCAGAGATGAAGCTACAAACAGAGTTTTACCCACATATTTATTGATGGCAAGTCAGTGATGAGCATTGTTTCTATAGATTATAGAGTAACTAAAGCAGGAAACAAAGGGATGGGCTCTGGCTAGTTATCTGCAGCAGGAACATGTCCTTAAGGCACAGATTGAGGCTCATGCTATTGTTTATGGTTCAGGAACGCCTTAAGCAGTTTTCCGCCCTGGGTGGGCCAGGTGTTCCTTGCCCTCATTCCGGTAAACCAACAAAATTCAGCGTGGGCGTCATAGCCATCATGAGCTTGTCACAGTGCTGCAGAGATTTTGTTTATGGCCAGATTTGGGGCCTGTTTATGGCCAGATTTCGGGGCCTGTTCCCCACAGAGAGCTGAAGAGAGGAAGCAAACATGCAAAAGCCATGAGAGATCGTATGCCAAAGAGAAATAGATGGGAAGACAACAAGGCAGAGAAAGTAGCGCCCTTCATTATTCCAAATCCACGTCCAGCCATTCAAGAAGACCTAGCTGGGTCTTGGGATCCAGACCTTGAGATCCATGAGATAGCCTGAGACTAATTTTTCTTTACATAAGTGAGCTGGAAGACGTGGGGGAGGGGGTGTCTTAATTTTACAAACAAAAGATCCTTGCTAAATTATAAGTTTGTAAGTGATCTTTAATATTCAGCAGGAGAAGAAATGAGATTATAAGTAGAACTGGCCAAAAGTTATAGCAATCTGACTCCCATAACCAGGCTTCATGAATCTGAGAGTTAAGGGATGGAAATAGGAGTAACCCTCTCACTAGTACCCCTGATGATTCACTAGCAAATCATCAAAAGTTTGCTTCCCATACTTGCAACTTTCAGCTTGGCTGGTTTTGATTTCTTAGTTACAAAGAAAGAGGAATGCTTCCACCAAGAGACAAAACAACAATTCCATTCAACTGGAAGTTGAGACTGCCACATAGTCACGTTAGAGTCCTTACACCTGTGAATCTACCGGCAAAGGAGTTATGCCAGTAGTTCCCAACTGGGAATGGATTTTGTCTCCCAGGGGACATTTGTCTCCCAGTGGTCATCACAACTGGAGGAGGGGATGCTCCTAGGTATTATGTATCTAGTGGTAGAGGTCAAGGATGCTGCTAAATATCCTACTATGCACAGGATGTCCTTGCCCTCCTCCACTTTACATCCCTTCCCTCCCTTCCAAAAGGCCTGCCATGCAGACATCAAATTCTAGTGTAAGACATGAAGATAGGTTCACAGAGACTATTTAACTAGCTACTACAATTGTGTATAATGTTAAATCTCTATTCAAAAATGAATATGTATAGTTCAGCCATTGTGGTAAGCAATTTGGAGATTTCTCAAAGAACTACGAGTTGAACTATCATTTGACCCAGGAAATGGGCATACACCCAACGGAAAATAAATTGTTCTACCAAAAAGACCTGCACTTGTATATTCATCACAGCACTATCACAATAGCAAAAACATGTAATCAACCTAGGCATCTATCAATGGTGAACTGAATAAAGAAAATGTGGTACAATATGCCATGGGATACTACATAGCCATACAAAAGAATGAAGCCACTTCCTTTGCAGCAACATGGATGCAGCTGGACACCATTATCCTAAAGGAATTCATGCAGGAACCAAAAACCAAATACCACATGTTCTCACTTATAAGTGGGAGCTAAACAAGGACACAAAGATGAGAACAGTAGACAGTGGTGACTACTGCGGGGGAGGGGAATGAGGGTTCAAAGACTAACAGGTAACTATGCATTATGCTAACTACCTGGGTGGCGGGACCATTCATACATCAAACCCCATGACATGCAATTTACACATGTAACAAACCTGCACATGTGCTCCCTGAATCTAAGATAAAAGTTGATATAAAAAATAATGCGCGCGCACACACACACACACACACACACACACACACACACACACACACTCTTATACAGGCTCCTTCCATGGACCCGGAAGGGTTCCTAGCATTATGGTCTCTTGATTGTATGTTTTTGGAAAAATCTTAAAAATAAGCTATTTTGAACACAGTCAGTCAAGTTTCAAAATTATTTTGAACACAATCAGTCAACTTTCAAAATTTGTAACTAGTTGTGATTTGTTTTCTCTTTCTTAACAGAGAATCACCTTCATACCTAGTTTATACTCGTAATTTCATACTCATTCTCCTAGAGAGGGCCTTCTATAGGAAGGAAAATAGTCTATGCTTCAAAATCTGGCCCTGCAGAGCTTTAACTGCACTTGAGGTCAGTTCTGAGCTCATACCCCAGAAAACAAATCAAATGACCCTTTTACAACTGTGGGATGAAATAGACGCAAACTACAGAGGAATGAAGAAAGTCAGAAAGTCCTGAGTTCTAACCTCAGGCATTTAAACATGAAGTGAATTCCACCAATTTAGTCTTCATTATAGTTTGTATAAAGAAAATACCACTGTAAGAAGAAGGGCTGTCCTGGAAAATCAGGTTCAGTCTCAGAATATGCACACCCTCAACAAGAAGAGGGATGCAGCTGAGGGTACTAGGAGCTCAAGAAGGAAGATGAATTAAGGCTAAAACATCAAAATCTTCATCAGTGCATTTCTCTGGACCCTGGACCTTCCCAAAGAGCAAGGAAATTACTAACATGTAAAGAGAGTCTCAGATCTTATTGGAATGATTCATTGAGGTGGAAATGGAAAGTGCCTTGTTTGAGGAGAACATTGAGACACTGAGTAGGTTTCTAAGTTCAATGTCACACATAAATGTGACAACAAAATTTTAAGGCCAGAGATGGGTTTTGCTCAGAATTGATGTCATTGCTGGCTAAAGATGAACATTTTGGGAAACACTTTATCACTTTAAAATACTTGGAAATAAAATTTAGCTCCTTAACCAAAAACTGCAATAATATGCATTCTACAGCCAAGTATTTTACAAAAAAAAAAAAATTCTTCACATTTCTAAGTTTTTCTGTGACAACTTTTATACTGAAGAAATAATATGTATCCTTCATGACCTAAATGTACAGATATTTTAGACATATTTTATTTTTTAACATTGTAAAACCATTTTTATCTCAGATCTAAAACAGGATGGATGGATGGATGGATGGATGGATGGATGGATGGATGGATGGATGGATGGATGGAGAGAAGGGAAGGGTTTGACAGATGAAGAGTTGTTATTCTAAACCTGGCTGCAGTTCGGCAAGAAAAAAAACTTTCTCATGATGGAGAAAGGCTCTTTTCTTTAAGAACAATTCCATACCGAGCATGTTGGTTGTGAAAGGTGAGATTCTTAGAGTTCAACCTACATAACAGAGTTCCAATAAAGAAGAATCAAAGCGTTCGACATGATAAAGAAAGAGGATTTGCAAGCCTCTTGACGGTGGGCTGGGAAGAGAAGGTTTTTAGGTCTCTGAGACTGGGGGGATGCATAAAGAATTTGGGGAAAGAAAAAGAGAGGTCCTCAAGAGGGTGAAAGTTCAGGGCCGAGAGATGAGCATGGCCAGTGAGAAGTTCTCTGAGAGGGATTAGCATTAAATGTCCACGAAAAGAGAATTGGGAATGATTTCCTGCCTTAGGCCATAATTATTCTATTAATTCCCCAATGTTTAGGAAAATCGGTGATACTCATGCCAATGTCAGGCAGCTGCTCTCATAACTGAGAGCCAGGGGAGAAGGTGAAGCCACCAGCGAAGTAACTGAGAACCACCAGAGGCAGGAAATCAGAACCAGAAGGCACAGTGAGAATGTGAGTCACCGCCACGCACACCCGGCCCACCCTCCTGCTGATGCCCAGCTACGATGGGGAGCAGACTTATTTCTCACATGAAAGGGGCTCAAGCCACTTTATAGGAGAGTAAACTAAAGGTTGACACAGAAGGTCAGAGGATTTGGGAACGTCTGGGTAGCCAGCATCAGAGTTACATGTGTTGCAAATATAACAACTAATTTGATCACCTACATTTGCCCTATTTTTCCTTAATAAACATTTCAGAAGGTTCAAACCGCATTTTAAATTCCAATTCTTTGGAACTAGAGGTTTTGCTCTGGACCATTTGCTTCCTATAAAATGTTGTTGATCTCAGGAGCTAACAGCATCACACAGAAACACTGCAAGTTCTATCACACTGAAAGAAATATGAAATAAAGGCAGGTCGTCTCAATGAGTTACACAGAAATGTTGGGTCGATTCATTCATCATGACCTTGAGGTATGAGGGCGGAGAAGGCACAGGCAGGGACACAGGCAGAAGGACGGTTGCTCAGTATGCTGCCTAGAAGATTGTGAGCCTTCTCTGTCTCCTCTGAGGAAGGGCAAGTGGCTGTTCCTCACCCACCCCTAAGAAGGGGATCCTGTAACACCCTGGTTCCTCTGAGGACCTAGCTCCACCAATTTTCTTCCATCTCTAGTATATATTTGTTTAACCTTCCCCTGTTCCCCAGTTCCTCCAACCAGCACACGGGCTCCCAACTGCAGAGGCAGGCAGCCTGGTGGGGTGCAACACCGTGTGGCTTGTTAGCACTGATTTCTCACACTGTTTATATAGAGAGTATTCCAGAGCTGCTCTGTAATATCACTCTCATATTCCGCAATGCTTTTTTGAGTAAGAAAGCTCTAGTTTGCTATCTGGGAATTGTCCATAGCCCACAGCCTATCTCAGTTACCCATGGACATTTATGCACCAGGGATCTCAAAGGAACAGAATGCTGTAAAGCCCGAAAATTGGGATACAGGGTAACAATGTGTGGGCATTCTGCGGGAGTGTATTACACATGTGAACCGCATTATTCATAATATTGCAGCAGGCAAAGCAAACACCTCATCACAAATGCCTTACCCTACGATATGCTCAAGTTTCTTCCATCTTATTAAAATCTTATTAGAATGATTGCCTTAAATCCTTTCCGAAAAACTCTGAAACTGCTAGATATAAAACAAAGCAACAAATAAATTTTAGTGTCTAAACCCCTGTGTAAGTCCGTTTCCAATAGGAAACAGATGGCACCCTCAAATTAGGACAATTTAAGTGGGGTTTAGTTAAACAAGAACCTTTTATAAGGGTCCCAGTAGGGTACAGGAGAACCACAAGGGAGAGTGTAGTGACCTGGGGCTAGTAGCAATGGAGTAACCATCCCTGAGTCAAAAGCAACAAGGGAAGAAGTCACTGAAACACAGAAGGAGAGAATGTGGAGGGGGCTGTCTTGAAAGGAGCAGTGAACGTCAGAGAAGGGATGAAACCCAGTCGAAAGCATTCCCTCTGGGAGATCCCCAGGGGATAAATATCCTGAGCTCCCTCTACTCGCTCTTTTCCATGAAGTGTGATGTTCATCAAGGACTTCCTTTTGGGCAAATGCCAGAAATAAACACTCCTTAGTTCTTTTCTCACTTGCTTTCTCTCCGGCATTTGACATGGTTTCTACTTCCCTCATCTTGAAAGCTTGTTTTTCTTTGATTTCTGGGACACTACTCTTTCTTGGTTTGCTCTCTTCCTCTCTGATTTCTCCTACTCTAAATCTACAGATTGGTCTTTCTCGTCCTACTCCATAAATGATAGTGTCCCCAGGGGTCTGTTATCAACCTATCCTTTCTTCTCAGGTGATCTCATTTATTTCTTCACCAATACCACCTAGTTTTCAACTTTCCCCATAGGCCCATTACTACCTGTCTTCATTTGGGTTTCCCTAGAAGTAGATCCTGAAACAGGGATGTAGATGCAAATAGCTTGTTTTGGCAATGATACTTGGAAACGCCATTAGGGGAGTGGGGAAGGGAGACAGGGAAGAGGAAGGAGCCCATAAAGTAAACATTATTAAGCAAGATTCCACAATGGGCGAAAGGGCTTAGTCCTTCTGGGAAGCTCCAGGGAACAGCATAAAACATACTCTAGAGTTTTCCCAGGCAAAGAACAAATGAACTGTGGCGTTTGTACACAATCCCCGAGTCATTGGTTGAGGGCTACTCCCAGAAAGCATTAATTCCTTACCCCTTCCAGCCTGCCATGACCATAGGTAGAGAAGCCCCTGAGGACAGTTGTTGGCAATGGAAAGATGTGCCAGAACACACCAAAATGGTAAGTGCCAAAGCAATGTGGGTGGAACACTGACAGCATCTGCTACATTTCTAAATTTCTGTTTCTGGTCCAGATCTCTCTCTTTGTCCCCAGATCCATACGACCAACTGCCTACTTAGGCCTCTACTGTGAGATTGCAGGGGCCACCCACTCCCACCCTCACCGTTTTCTCACTGATTGCAGAGCCTGACACCACCATCCTCACAACGCCAAATCAGACACCTACCATTCATTTGTGATTTGCTAATTGGTTACCAACCTCCTAACACCACTTTTAGCTTCTATCTTCCATCACTCTGTTAGTTCAGGTCCTAATATTTTTTGCCTAAGCTGTTGCAATAATCTCCTAATCAGCACTTCTCTCCCTGTTCTATTCACATTTCCACACCATGTAATCATCTTGCTCGAAATCCTCTAAAATCCTCTTAAGGGCCTCTCAATTACCTCAAGTCAAGATTCTAAGTCTTTAGGTGAATACAAAGATCTGGTCTCTCTCTTCATCTCCAGCTTCTCCTTCTCAACTCCTCTAAACACATTCTATCTACCTACCCACACACATGTGTTCATAGTTCTCCACACATGACAGAGCCTAGACTTTGCATATGTGTTTCCTTCTGCTGTGCTTTCATCTTGCCTTCAACTCCAACTTGTGTCAAACATCACTTTTTTGTCACTTTGTTCCAGATCTCCAAGGAGACAGCTCTTAGGCTGTGTTTCTGCAGCACTAACAATTACTGAGCAATAATCACATATCTAATGGGTTTATAGTAAAGGTATTCATGTGAATAGTGTAGGTTCTTTACCTGAAGGTCAGAACATACCAGAAGTGATCCAAAAAGATGAAGACCTGATGGATAAGCATACAACTGCTCATAATAATACTCAACATCAGACAAAAAGACATCTTAAGATACCTCTTTCTCACTCGAGGGATTCCAGTTATGAGCAGACTCAGCTCTGGGAACCTACCATGATGGTTCAAGTACGGCTTTTTATACCAGATCTAGATTCTATCATCAACATTGTTATTATGTGGATCAAAGGGCACACCAGTGGATTGCCCAGCCACAGATGTCAAAGACCAATTTACCATTAACAAAGATAATCTAATCTGATTAACACTCCTGCCCATCAGCCTTCTAAGGTGACTGGGCTGCTACTCACCCTCTACCACTCCAGGGTCTCAGCATCCCTATGGAAACTAAGCATTCTGTTTCCAAGGTAACATCTACCTCCACTCTAGCCTACAGAGGACAGCCACCAGGGCACTTTTCAAAAGTGCTGATGCCACATTCCCAATGTATTTATCAGTGCTATGACAAAGGGAGTGTCCTCTGGGCCTTTACAGAGAGAAATAGTTACAGGGAGGGAGAGCAGTTCATGCATGATAAATCCATTCCTACATCCCAATCATTTAAGTTACTGCATTTCTCTTCTTTCTCTAACACTAAGAAATGACTGATCCCTCTACTTCATTTAGTGTGTGCCACTGTTGAATCTAGGTTTTAATCAACAAACTGAGAAAACTGTTAGGAACACTTCCAGCCGCTCAAACCAGCACATTTAATCCAAAATCTCTGGTGAGAGAACCCATATCCAAAAAATTCATCCCAGTCTAAAATTATACAGCTCATTCCCTGGGCTAGCACCTCCAGAATCCATTACCACACATAATCTCCCAAATCTTTTGTGGCATAAGTTAGCAAAACTATTTTTGCAATTTGATTATCACAGATTTGACTTTACAATTGGTTCCCTGGTATATGCCAGAATGTGACTCTAATTGCCTAAAGGCAATGAGGAAAATTGACACCCCCTGGCAAGACAACTATTTCTGGTGAGGTCATCACAGTGTCTTCAAGCAAGGCAGGAATAGCTTTGTCTCTCAGGCGTTGCTTCTACTAACAGGAAAAAATAGTGGAATTTGGGAGCTTAATATTCCTAAAAATTTAAATCCTCCCAAAAGTCACTATTTCTATTCTCAACGTTCCCCTCTTTTTTTATTTTTATTTTATTTTTGAGACAGGATCTCACTGTGTCACTCAGGCTGGAATGCAGTGGCACAATCGTAGCTTATCACAGCCTCAAATTTCTGAACTCAAGTAATCCTCCAGCCTCGGCCTCCTGAGTAGCTAGGACTATCGCTCATGCCACCATGCCCAGCTAATATTTTTGTTGTTGTTTTTAGAGACAGGATCTTGCTGTGTTGCCTAGGCTGATCTCGAACTCCTGGGCACAAGTGATCCTCCTGCCTCACCCTCCCAAACACTGGGATTAAAGGCATAAGCCACTGTGTCTGGCCTATTTTATTATTTCTAGAGACAAGGTCTCACTCTGTCACTCAGACTGGAATGAAGTGACATGATCATAGCCCACAGCAACCTCAAACTGCTGGGCTCAAGCAATGCTCCTGCTTTAGCCTCTTAAGTAACTAGAACTACAGGTGCACGACAGTACCCTTACCTAATTTTTAAAAAAATTTTTTTGAACTCCTGGCATCAAGCAATCCTCCTGCCTTGGCTTCCCAAAGTGCTGAGGTTACAGGCATGAGCCACTGCTCTTAGCCTGTCAGAGTTCTTCTGTTTTGTGATCATTATGCTCGTGTTCGTATAAGAGATCCAGCAAAGCTATGAATTTCACCTGCAATGCAGGTAAGCAGTTTGCAGGATCTGACCTGTGTCTGATTTTCTACCATGCTGGCCCTTTGACAAGAGGTAAGGGATCCCTTTAGATCAGTCTTAGAAACTTCCCAGACTGTAAGCCATTGGGCACAGTTAGAAAGAGCCAGCCAAACCTGCAGGTATCATCCATACTCATGGTGACTATCTATCCCAGTTTCCTTGGCACCATCCCATTTATGTCTGCTATCTGAGAATTGTTAACCACACTCATTTTCTCTTTCAAAAGTGTCCTAGTTTGAGCAATACATTATGTTTACCCTTCACGTGCCTGTAACCGAGCAAACAACCACTTATAACACCAGTGGATGCTCAAGCGAACCACAGTAAAAATCTGTTTGATTACTGAATACCATTCTCTAAGGCTGACAGTTTCCACTGGTTTAAAGCCAAATGGAGTTGGATAATCAATCACAGATTCGCATTTTCTTGAGTCTGTTCCCTGCAATCCTCTTGGTACTAACAACTACATAAATCAGGATTCTTCATTGCAGACTACAGAATCAACTCTGTTATTAAAACAGAAAGAAATTTACTATAAAGTATGGGATCTTACAGAATTCTGAGAGGGCCAGAACCAAATGTACATTCATAGCCAAGAAAATTGCAGCCAAAATAAATGCCCAACATGAGACTGTCCCATCAGAAAACTCGCTGTCATTATCATCTACTGCTTGCCACCTAGGATGGGACTAGACAGCAGACCCATCATGACAGCTGCCCAGAAGATTCTCTTGCTCTGTGTGTGACCCTCCACTGCACATGGTTTCCGTCTGCATTCTAAGTTTTGTGTAGGAGTATCTTCTTGTAGAACCTAGGTCCTGTACCGAACCCTAGCTGGGAAAATGCAATGTCATCTTTATATTTAAGATCTCTTTAAGACAGAAGGCATATTACTAGAGACGCTTTGGTGAGGATGAAGAGTGAATCAATCTTCAGTATCTGCCAAGAGCTGAAAAGGATGCTGAGGAATGCATATGAAAGACAGTGACAGTAAGAACATCAGTGGTAGCTCTAGAATTTCTATTAAGGAGGCATTTAGAGGACACTATCTCATTGGAAGGAAGATCAGGGGATATGTCTCAAAGCTGTGTTTGCATAGCAAGCACACTGTTATTGCTTCGCTCTATTGTTTATTCCAAGTGGACCTATGAGAGCTCAAAGAGGTCTAAATCAGACAAATGAGACAATGCTGGCACCTTGACCAGATGGAAAGGTAAAATATGGCCAAGACTATTACCCCTACTTCACAGATGGAGCTGTACTGCTTCTGAACAGCAAAGTAAAGGACAAGAAGGTCCTTAAATAAAGTGCTCTGCCACATGGACTGGAGTCCTCCCTCAACATTTCTGTGAAAGAAAAAAAGACTATTTTTAAAACAAAATTGGGACATAATATCTAGAAATGCAAATTATGTTACAAAATAGTTTAAATTATGAACCTCCAGATAATCTTGGGTTTATTATTTCTATAATTATCACATCCAAACTGGCACAGGCAAGGAGGACCGAGTGTGTTTTCCTTTCTCTGTGTTGCCAATCTTTCTCTCTCTCTCCCTCCATCTCTCCCTCCCTTCCTCCCCTCCTCCTCTTCCTTCTTCTTTTTCTTTCTCTCTCTCTCTTTCTCTTTCTTTTTCCCTACTTGAAATACTCCTTTGTTTTCAGGGTAGTTTGAGGCAACTAACAGTCATATTTGTCTTTGTGGGGTCCCTGAGATGCCTTTTTTCATTGCCCCAAGTCTACCTACGTAGGCCAGAGGATGGTTCAAAAAGAATTCATTATATATTTCCTTTTTCTGTTTTTTCTTTTTTTTTTCTTTTGTAATCAATCCATTTGGTGAAAATCTGTAATTCACAAGTCAAATAGCGTAGAACAGAAACAACTTTCGGAGCCCACTGTGGATGTGGTGGGGGCCAGCCTGTGCTGCTAAACATAGATTTTGCTGATCTGTTGGCTTCTCAGTTCATAGCATGCAGCCCCCTGGCTCCTCAGCAGCTCCTTCTCGTCAGCTGTGTCTCGAGCTTTCAGCTGCGGGAAGTGGGCAGGAGAGGTGATGAGATCGTAGTGCTGGGCCAGATACCGCAGGTAGATGAGCATGTGCAAGGCGTAGGCCAACACCAGCAGCAGGATCAGGGACGTTGCCAGGCCAATCAGAATAGCTGGCGAGAAGGAGGAGGCGCAGTCTTGGGCCTTCGTAAATCGTGCCCCCTTGATGGCAAAACCTTGGATCTGCAGGAGAAAGGAAGGAGCTGAAGTGATACATCCCTTCTCTCCTAGGATCTACTTCCCAGTTGGGCTGGCAGTTCTGGCCCCTAGGTAGCCAAATTTCATATACTGTCGCCCTATTTGCTGAATAATTTAACCACACGATTTGACAAATGTGATTGTGCTTATGGGGACAGTGCAACTCAATCTTAAAACAGGACTGACCCAGAAATTCTGGGATGTATGGTTGTCATAACTAGGAGGCTCATGAAATTCAAGACTGAAATAAAACCTTGATTTCAAGGCTCTGCAAGAAAACCTCTTTTAATCTGATCCTTAGAAATATTCCGGTTCATGGAAAAACCACAACTGCTGTGTTGTCTCTAAAATCCAAAGCACACTCAAAATTTTATAAGGCTATTATAAGTTTCACAAAGATTTTAAGTCTCCATTCCTCTGCCTTTGATTCTATTGACAGGAATGAGGAAGAGTCTTTGAAGGGGGATGTCATGATCCTTAATGAGGTAAAAGATAAATAATAATCATAAAAGCTAACACTTATCAAAGGTTTTTGTGTACCATAAACTGCCTTAATTTTTTCAGGATGCAAAGAGCCTATGAGTAAATTACTATTTCATTCCTACTTTATGGATGAGGAAACTGAGGCACAGAAAAATTAAGTAACTTGCCTAGAGTCACACAACAGTAAATGTTGTGATGGTGTAATTGAAACCTGGGCAGTGGGCGTCAGACTCGCACTCCATAGCTCCTGGTGGGTTCTCTCTCTTCCTCCTCCCTACCCTCTCTCTCTATTGGTTTTACCATACAGACTTCGTCCCATTTCTGGATCCCTCCTTGCATCCTACCCATTACTTTTAATGGCAAAAACCGCAATCACTTTTGCACCAACCAAATAGAAAGAAAAGCTTTCCATTATGTGCAGATGAAATGGTATCATTACTTGAAAGAAAGAGAGGTTCAAATTGAGAACTGGCACTGATATCTAATGCTGTCAAAATGAAACAGGGCTACAAAGCAATTACTTTAAAACAAGAGCCATCGCTTGTGGAAGACAGCCCCTTGTCTAGCTGGCTTTAAAAGTATGACCCTACACAGCGTTGCCTCATTCAGACACCTACTCGGTTTTTAAAGAGTACATCAGATGACTGAACTATCCATGAGTGCTTTACTGAAAATTCACTTTGATGGCTTAAGTGAGCACTTTGGCATTGTCCCGTGTGTGTTAGAATTATTGAGGCCGCCCATCACTCCATAGACGCAAGGGGCCTTGCTCGCCCAACTGTCTGTGCTCTTGATTGAACCCAAAGCAGCTTCTGAAGGAGACTCTTGTTCTAGCTTTGGGGATCCCTGCCCTGCCCCTCCTGTGAAGAGGCAGAGTGACCTTCTCTTTAGACTGGTGCCTGAAGAGTCGAGCTCCGCCATGACAAAAGACGACCTCACTTGATTCTGCAACTCCAGCCAAGGAGAATGTCCTCAGGTTGACTGACACTTAATTCTTTTTTTTTTTTTTTTTTTTTTTTTTTTTGAGACAGAGTTTTGCTCTTGTCACCCAGGCTGGCGTGCAATGGCAGGATTTCAGCTTACTGCAACCTCCACTTTCAGGGCTCAAGCGATTCTCCTGCCTCAGCCTCCCAAGTAGCTGGGATTACAGACGCTTGCCACCATGCCCAGCTAAATTTTGTATTTTTAGTAGAGGCAGGGTTTCACCATGTTGGCCAGGCTAGTCTCAAACTCCTGACCTCAGGTGATCCACCCATCTCGGCCTCCTAAAGTGCTGGGATTACAAGCATGAGCCACCACACCCGGCCAACTGCCACTTAATTCTTAACAAGACTTGGTTGAGAACAGTAAGTGTGGAGAATGCCTGATACATGTCCACCCATTTCCTGGACTAGAGGTTATACAGACATGCTGTTTCTAGCCCACAGGTGAGTTTTGTTTGACGCAGTGCTCGGAATATCCTGAAAATTTCCTCTGAGAATCCACCAATCTAGCTTCTATTGAAAAGATTCAGCAACACCAGCCCTGCATTCCTACAAAGCAAAAATCAGCACGGTTGAATTTGTAAAATGCTCACTGTGATGAAGGCTACCCTTTGCCACAGTCCCAGCCCAAATCACCAGTTACCCAAGGTACTTGAGTTTGCCACACCAGCCACATCGCTCTATACTCTATTCCCACCATAAGCCAGGCCAGCAGAGCTGCGCATGTGGACAGCAGCCTTTTGTACACATACCTCAGCCACCATCACCACCACCTCCTCTCCACTGGACTGAGTTTGTGTTCTGCCATCTCTTCACATGAAGGGGGTTTCAACAAGGCCCACCTGTCCCCCTGAAAGCCGTGTTTATGGTACGAATGCTCATAAGGATGTATACATCTCACACCACCAGCGATGAATGTGCTCATCCCAAGCACACTGGCAGCAGTCTTAGGGACCCTGTGAACATGTAACTGAGTGTTTCTCATACTGCCTGCTTCAGAACTTCAGAGCCAAATTCCTGTGCCGCCTCCAGTCAGTGCAGACAAATGGTCTCGTGGTTTTGTATATTAACCTCACTGGTGGCTCTAACTGACATTTTCTTCCTTTGTTTTTCTCTGCACCCACGTCTTTGCTAAATTTTTTGTTTTAATTGTTTATTATAAAATATATATAATATAAAATTTATCATCTAACCATGTTAAGTGTATACAGTTCAGGGCTATTAAGTACATTCACATTGTTGTGCAACCATTGCTGCCGTCCATCTCCAGAACATTTTCACATCTTGCAATACTGAAACATTACTCCCATTAAATACTAACTGCCCATTCCCTCCTCCCTTCAGTCCCTGGCAACTACTATTCTACTTTCCATCTTGGGGTTTGACAACTGTAAGTACCTCATATAAGTGAAATGATGCAATATTTGTTCTGTTGTGGCTGGCTTATTCCACTTAGCATAATGTCTTCAACGTTCATTTATGTTGTAGCATGTATCCAAATTTCCTTCCTCTTTTTAAATTTAATTTTTTTGAGGCATCTGTCACTCAGGTTGGAGTGCAGTGGTAGAATCTTGGCTCACCGAAGCCTCCACCTCCTGGGCTCAAGCAATCCTCCCACCTCAGCCTCCCAAGTAGCTGGGACTACAGGTGATACCACTATGCCCCCAGTTGATTTATTTTTTAAAAATTGTTTGTAGAGATGGGGGTCTCACTATGTTGCCTAGGCTGGTCTCAAACTCCTGGGCTCAAGAGTGATCCTCCTGCCTCAGCCTCCCTAAGTGCTGGGTTTAAAGGCATGAGCAACCACTCCCAAATTTTCTTCATTTTTAATGCTGAATAATATTCCACTGTACATATACACTAGGTTTGTCGATCCATTCGTCCATTGATAGACATTTGGGTTGCTTGCACCTTTTGGTTATTGTGAATAATGCTGCCATGAACATAGGTATAAACATAGATGAAAGCTGTTCAAGTCCCTGCTTTCAATTATTTGGAGTACAGAGCCAGAAGCAGAGTTGCTGGATCCCTTGGTGATTGTATGTTTAACTTCTTGAGGAAACTCCATATTATTTGCCACAGCATCCACACCATTTTACATTCCCAACAGCAATGCACAAGAGTTCCAACTTCTCCCTGGCCTTGCCAACACTTATTATTTTCTGTTTGTTTGTTGTTGTTTATAATAGCCATCCTAATGGCCATGAAATGATTTGCCTATTTTTGAAAGTAATTTTTCATAAGTAGTATTTCCATAAGTCAACTAAGTCATTTCCGGAACAAGTTAGAAGTATAAATCAATCAATTCCCCTGGTCTAATTAGGCAAAATTATTTGTAAAATATTCCTTGTTGTCATTGTATCCTCACTGCCATTTCTGTATATGTATATATATACACACACATACACACATGTATAAACATACACATACATAATATATATTAATATTTATAAACATTTTATACATACACACACAAAAGAATCCTTGGAACCAAACTGTCCAGAATTTGAGTCGTGCCTCTACCATTAACTCTATCAGTTATACTCCTTAGAAAAATTATGTGATTATCAGAGATTCAGTCACCTCATTCATAAAAGGACCTTGCAGCATTATGGTAAGTTCTGAAGACAAAGTACATAAAATAACCACAGCACCAACACACACGGGACACTCACATGTAGCAATTATTGTTAGTCCACGCCTGGCGCACTACTGAGTGTTTCTACATACCTTAGGCCACGTATTCCTTACATTAACAAAGATAGGTGAGAAATTGAGAGAGGTTAAGTAACTTGCTCTGGTGACTGAGCAGTAATTTGAAACCAGGTCTGTCTGACTCCAAAATGTGAGCTACTTCCCTACCCCAAACTGCCTTTCATCCACACCACACTTCTCTACAGAAGCTTGGGAAGGATGGAAGGGAAGAATATGCACATATGCGAATGCCCATATATATCTGGAAAAGGTTGGAATGTGCCCACGAGAGGTACATGCAAAGCCCTGCCTACTATTTCAGGGAGTGGCAGGAACAAGCTAAGCTTCATTCACAGGTAAACAGGATAGAGGAACTTGACAGAATGTCTCTCAACCTAAGATTCTGGTAGTGAAAAGGAATCTCTTACACCCCATTCCTTTCTCCAAATACCTTCAAGACGATCTTTGGGATATTTTTGACTCCCCGCTGAGTCCCTTCCTACTAACTGCCAAAGCTGTCACTCACACTGCAGATATACTTCTTATCTTCCCTGATAGGATCACTGTGCCACTCCCTGAAGGAAATAAAATAATTGTCCACCAATGTCTCTCCCCAGAAGGGCCTCTCATTGCAGGAAGTGTCAGGCCCTGGCTTCACCCACAGCTTCGCTAGGGCTTAGATGGCTGGCATTCCTCACTGATAATTATTAGTGCTGGATAAAGCTGAATGCAAAAGCAAGCCCTGGGTAGGGGGTGGGGGGTACAGGGAGATAAAATTCTCTATCCTATTCCATTTCATACCTTAAAAGGCAAAGGAAAAAACCCACCAATATTCTTTTAAAGGCATCTACTTCTCTTTTCCTTGAGCATCTAGGTTTGTTTCAGGTGTTTTTAAACAAACATTGAGCTCCTTTGGTACCAAAAACGCAGGTGCATTGAGCATAGATTTTAGTTTATTACCTGGAAATCAATAAGAGTGACCTCCCACAGGCTCGACCCATCATCCGTGTCGCTGGGCAGCAAGAGGGCCTGGTCCCGCGGCAGGTTGCCCACGCATTGGCAGCGGTAGGAGTAACCAGAGGGAGCATGTATGCCAGTTGGGTTAAAGACTGCTTGGATTGAATTGTTGGAAACGATCTCGACTCGGCGCAAAGTAAACCAGCTCTGGATGGACAACTTGTTGTAATTGGTAAGGATGAATCTGAAACTGGTTATAAAATCAGCATTACTCCTAAAGAACTGTTCCCACATTTACCGACGCAAGGCATCATCTATGAACAGTACAATGGCGCCCTCTTTTGTCAGGCAGCAGAACGGGCTTGGGGAGAGGCTTCACTTTTGTTGCAGAGCCTCCCCTGGATGGATGGGAAAGAGAAAGTGACAGGGCAGTCCCCAAAGTGGACAGTGCAAATTCCTACGAAAGAAAAAAACACAAAGTTTAGGTTTGTTTGTTTTGTTTTTGCTTTTTCAGAATCAACACTTGATTATGGGTTTATTCAT
Organism: Macaca fascicularis; assembly: GCF_037993035.2. Lineage (NCBI taxonomy): Eukaryota > Metazoa > Chordata > Mammalia > Primates > Cercopithecidae > Macaca > Macaca fascicularis. The sequence continues at coordinate 86,235,629 of NC_088380.1, read as the reverse complement.
CAAAAAATTTGAGAAAAACTTAAATGGACACCAATGAAGAATTTGCTAAATTATGGTTTAAAATAATGGTAATAGCTCTCTTGATAGCTTCTGTGTTATGTATGTGTATTGTGTTTAACCTGCACTACAACACTATGTGATAGATAATATCCTTATTCTAATTTCACAGGCAAGGAATCTAAAACACAAAGGGCTTGAATAAGCTCACTGGGAGAGTAAGTGTCAGAGCTGGGCTTCAAATCCAATCTTAACTCTTTCGGAATGGACTGTTTTCCAGCCATGAAAAAAGTCATAATTTACTTGTCATTATCATTTTATTTCAATTTTTAAAAAAATATGTGACTGCATAGAAAAAAATGTCTGGAAGGATAGAGATTAAAACATTAGTAGTGATTGCAAATGGTGTTTAGATTATTGATGATTTTCATTTTCTTCTTTCTATAGCTCAGTATTTTCTGATTTTTCTGTTTTCATTAGTTTTTCTTGTCTCTGTTTGGCTCCTTTGCAAGAAGACACTAAGACAAGGGTGTGAATATAAGAAATATTCAGAGGAGTTCAGTCATTCAAAATATGTAAAATGGAGAGAAAAGAAACGACAGAGGAAGGGAAAGCAGCTAAAAGAGGCACATTATTAAGCAAGTTTCCAATGTGGACAAGCAGGGCTTCATTGCCGTGATGGAACCTGGGAGCCAGAGTACAGCACATGCTGCTGAGTTATCTCACCTGATGGGGAGGGAGCTGAGGTGTGTGTATGTTTCCTCCAGTCATTGGTCGAAGGCTATTGGGCCAGGGACTGGGGGCAGTGGGCCAGAGAAAGCTTTTAGGCAAAGAGAGGCTGGGAGTTGAAAGTTCAGCAGGTAGGCTACAGTACTCTCAAATGGAAAGGACCATGTAGATATTCATAGAGTACTGACAGTCTCTGCTACATACCTCTATCATCAGAATAAATAATAATAACAACAATAATAATAAAGCTATTTTTCATTTTGGAAAAAAGTAGAATTACGACCAAAAATATTCTCCATTTCTAGATCAAACAGACATGTGTGTTTGGTCACCTTGTGGGGTTCTATTTACTTGTAAAGTTGCTCTGAAAGATGATGGCATATATTTTCTAAATTATGATCAGTGAAACACTAGTCTCCCATGATATGTAGACAAGTGTTCTGAGGAAGAAGGCTCTCCAAAGTTAAACACAGGAAACACTGAGTTAGTCAAAGTTACAAAGTGCAATAGTCTTCCTTAAGATTATTTCTTCTCAGAAACTTTAACATACAAGTTTACACTGTGAATTGCCAAGAGGAAGATATGGTTTAGAGTCGTTCCCAGACACATTTGACCACAGAACCCCCTTTTCGTAAAATCTTATAAATATTCTTACAGAGCAGAAGTGTCCCACAGAGCAAAGCTTAAGAAAGACTGCCCTAGCACAATCCTGCTGCTTTTCCAAATAGTGTTAAAGACACAACTACTTATCTCCACTAACAAGTTTGTCTTATAGGAAGGGAAGCACTGTATTTTTATAAGAAAAATAATAATAATGCCTTCAAATTGTTCCCCCCACCTCAGGAGCAGTTCCTAACTGCTTGGCTAAAGTCACTGTTGGCAGATGCATCCTTTCATACCTAAACATCAAAAAACTGTAGGCCTCTGTTGATTGTCTGCTGGGGAACGCACATAACGAGGCTTTTTCATTGTAGTTAAATGGTAAAGTGTGATTAGTTATAAGAAGCTATAGAAAATATTTCCAACCAGAGCCCCAGTCCTTAGAGCTTTATTTCTATTTTCTTCTTTTCTCAGATGAAAAGGATATTACATTCTCAGGACTGGGAGTTTTCTAAGTCCTTAATGCAGGCGGCATGGGGGGTGGGGGAGAGGGAAGTTACGGGTATTTTGGTAGAAACTTTTAGAAAGAAAGCACCAGTATAGGATCCCATCATATCACAGCACCAACTTTTCAGTGTAATTAGGTTGATGTGGCATGCAATGTGTCACAGTGCTTGGGCATATAGCAAGCCCCTGCTTCACACACGTGGAATGAATACATTTTAGAGAGCTAATCTGAAGTGCTGAAGCTGCGATGCTCTAAAGTGCTGTCCTACCTACCTTATAGCAAGACCTCTGGGGTTTCCAGCATCACCAAGCTTCAAAGACAACCTAAGAAAAGGAAACAACACAGTCTATGAAAATAAGAATAACCCTAACTTCATATCTACTCAAAAGTTACCTCAAGGTGGGTCACGCAACACCTAACACACAAAATGTATAGAACATTTTTTTAATCTTGAGGTAGGCAATGGTTTCCTGAAAAGAATACAAAAGCATAAACCATAAAAGAAACAACTGATAAATTGCATTTTACTAAAATCCAAAATTTTTACTCTTCAAAAGACACTGTTTAAGAAAACAAGAAAGGCAAGCCACACAACAGGAGAAAATACTCACAACACGTATACATAAAGAACTTTATCCGGAATACAATAAATAACACTAACAACTCAACAAAAAGACAGCCCAATGTAAAAATCGCAAAAATTGTCAGAAGACTCGAGCATGTTTTAAAGAAAGATATACAAATGGTCAATAAGTACATGAAAAGATGCTCAGGACCATTAGACATTCAGGGAATGTAAAATAAAACCACAATAAAGATAACACAGTACAGGAATCAGAATGGCTAAAACATTTTTTAAACTGACTCTTAAGCTTTTAATAACTACATTTATTCCTATTTTCCTGAGAGTAAACATAAGATTTCCCAGAGCAAAGACAGATGATTTATGACTTACTCATGGGAACAACCATAGTGGTTCCCCCTTCTAATCCAATTCTCCCCCACTAGGCAGCATGAGAAGAGCCAGATGTCATCCTACACATATTGGGATTTGTAATACAGATGAGGAACACCAAAATTATCCATCTGGGAGTTTACATAGGAGAGAGACCGTGGATCCCTTCTCACCTCTCGAGAGAGGGAGAGAAACATTTGCTCCCCTAGTGTTAATAAATTCTCCTTAGGAAGAGAAGAGGGCTGATTAGTCTTTGAGTGAAAGAGTTTAATTAGCCTTTGGATGGAAGCAAATCGCTCACCATAAGGAGACAAATGGTTGCAGGTCTCATACCCATGGTATGTAAATACATATCTCCAAGGGGAGGATAAGATAAGCCTCTCTGAGTTTCTAACCCCTGGAATCTCTCTATGGCCTTGAGTTTCATTACCCCTTGATACATGAACACATTACTTTCAAGAGGTAAATCTGTCACTAACTCTAACACTTATCTTTTCACCCAGTTCCCAGTAAAAATTTGTTCAGAAATTCCTAAACATGCAGAAATATAAAAATGCCTTCTCTAGTCTCACTCTGACCATATGAAGTGTTAGTGAGAATGGGAAGCAACTGGAACTCTCATATGATGCTGGAAAAAAGGAAAAGATATGGCCACTTAAAAAACAGTTTGGCTGTTTTCTAAAAAGGTAAACATACACATACCATATGATCCAGGCATTCTACTCCTAGTTGGAATGACAGATAAGAGAAATGAAAATACCTGCTGCCACAAAGACTTGTACGTGAATGTTCATAGTGACTTTAGTGGGAAAGTTATGCAAAAAGTGAGAGAAAAAACAAATTTCTATCAACAGGTGAACAGATAAGTTGTGGTACATCTATAATATGGACTACTACTCAGCAATGAAAAGGGAAATACCATTAACACATGCAATAACATGGAAGATTATCAAAATCATTAAGCTAAGTGACAGTGGCTACACTAAAAAAGAGTACACACATGTGATTATATTTATATAAAATTCTAGAATGTGCAAACTAATTGATAATAATAGCAGATCAGTGGTTATCTGGAGATGTGACAGTGGTTGGAAAGATGCATTACTAAGAAACACATAGAAACTTCGGGGCATGATGAAAATCTTTGTTGCCTTTTTTTGTTTTTTGAGACAGGGTCTTGTTCTGTCGCACAGGCTCAGGGGCAGTGGCATAATCTCCACTCACTGCACCCTCCAACTCCCAGGCTCAAGCAATCCTCCCACCTCAGCCTCCTGTGTAGCTGGGACTACAGGCATGCACCACCACATCTGGCTAATTTTTGTATCTTTGGTAAAGACAGGTTCATCATGTTGGCCAGGCTGGTCCCTAACTCCTAATCTCAGGTGATCTGCCCATCTTGGCCTCCCAAAGTACTGGGATTACAGGTGTGAGCCACCGTGCTCAGCCACGAGGATCTTTAAGTATCAGGTACTGTGCCATCAATTGGGAATACAAAGGAGAAATACAACCTGGAACAAGAGCTGTTCAAAAAGGAGCTCTTTTTACTCTTTCAAGCGCTCTACTCTCACACATGTAAAATGGATTCTGAATTCTTCAGGCTGTAATTGCCTAAATTCCAAATACACACAGATGCTGGGATTATGCTCTATTTGCAGGGCTTTCACTATTTAAGAAGACTTCCGTAGCAAATCCATCTGCCAATAATTTGCCTCTCTCTGAACATTTTGTTTCCAAGAGCTAAAACGTGGTCATCTTTTTTTAATCTGTGCTTTTGACCTTACATGGTTATGTCTTTGTTTCGGTTTGTTATTTCAGCAACTCCCATTCTGCTTCTTGAGATCTTAAGATTTCCTTGCCAGCACAAGGGCATCTGGCTCATCCATGGAATTCACAGGAATCAGCCACTAGGTCTCAGCAGCTGGTCCTTGACACTTCCCTTCCTGGAAGCCTCCTGTTGCCCCTCTTTGGGCAGGCTGTCCAGGATGCCTGCACACTCACCTGTGCAGGACTCCAGCAGGTGGACGCTGCACACTCAGGGCTCACACCTGAATAGAATTCTAAGGCAGTGTCCAAAAAGACAGTCAGGTTCTGCCCAATCTTTAATTTGTGTCCTGTGAGACCCAAAGCTTACTGAAGAAATTAGACACTGTTTCACTCTAGTTATCACTGGGATGCCAGGAAGGAAAAGAATGCTACTACTATTAATACTCTGAACAGCACTCAACAAGATCTCAAAGTGCTTATGCATATATTTCCTCATGTGTTTTCCACAACCTTGTAAGATAGGGCCAAGAGGAAGAAGATAAATGGTCATTTTTAAAGATGTTTTAAAGCCCAGCTCTATGAACATACATGCTCCATGACTTTAGCAAGTTTTCTAACCTCTGTCATGATAACTGCCTATGACTCCGAGAGTTACTGTGAGGAATAACAGACTACGAAGACCTCGCACCGTGCCTGGCCCACAGTAAATGCTCAAGGCCTCATAGCTATAATGAATAGATGCCGTCATCTCCGTTTGACAGATGATGATCCTACACGTCCTGCTTATAAAATCACAAAGCTCTCTGGTAGAACTGGGCCTAGAGACCAAGTTTTCATTCTTTCTGTCTCTAGGTTCCCAGTAATCACAAGGTCTCTAAAACCCAGCAAAAAAAAAAAAAAAAAAAAAGCTGTAGGTGACCAGGCGCAGCAGCTCACGCCTGTAATCCCAGCATTTTGGGAGAACGCAAGGTGGGCAGATCACCTGAGGTCAGGAGTTCGAGACCAGCATGGCCAACATGGTGAAACCCTGTCTGTCTCTACTAAAAATACAAACAACTAGTCAGGCGTGGTGGCACCTGCCTGTAATCCCAGCTACTCGGGAAGCAGAGGCAGGAGAATCACTTGAACCCGGGAGGCAGAGGTTGCAGTGAGTTGAGATCGTGCCATTGCACTCCAGCTTGGGCAACGAGCGAAACTCTGTCTTTAAAATGAAATAGTAAAATAAAATAAAATAAATAAAAATAAAATAAAAAACAAACAACTGTAGGACCCTGATTTTCTCCCACAAATGCCCTAGGGTCAGGATAAATGGAATCAAGGAGAGCCAGTCAGCCATAGACAGCCAAGATTATCCCCAAGCAGGCAGCCTCTCTCTGTGCAACTGACCACAAATAAAGAGCCCTGTGGGGAATTAATTAGCACCCCAGGAAAAGGTCCTGAGCTCTCAGCATTCCATAGTCTCTTTGATAGTCTTGGATAGTTGAGCTATAACAGGATAACAAATCTGAGAGGACTCTAGATGCTTCCACTTACAATTCCCTAAATCCCTAATAAAAGATAGTCGTTCTGAACAGCAAGATACTCAGATTTGTAATATGACTTTTAATTGTATATTAATAGAATCCATTTTTACCCATCGCCAAGAATTTTTAAGTGGGAAGTAAAGTTCAGGAATAAAAGGATGTTTCCAGCCAAAGTACATAAAGTAGAAAAAGAATACACACACACACACGCACACAGTTATGCTTTATATAAAGCACCCTACCCATCTAAACCAAACCAGAACAAATGCAGAGAATCTTCCAAATGGATCTATTTTACCAACAAATGTTGAAAAGAAGGTTTATAGAAAGCAAGCAGGACATGCCAGATTTCCTCTCCCTGGACCAAAATAAATAAAAACAAAAATTTTTGCTTGGATGACTGAAAAGCAGAAAAAGGCATTGGAAATTGATTTGCCCTTCAAACATGTTATTTGTTTAATCTGCTTATCTCAAATCAAAACTAATTATTTCAATCATTTTGAAATGTCCCAAAGAATTATCTGGAATTTAGCCATTGAAAAGTGCCCTGCATATTTGCAAACAGGCAATATTCCACTATTTCAGCACACTGACACCCCCCTCGCCCCCCACCTCCACAGAGTCAAGCATTTGTCCTGGCTAGTGTGTCACCCACTAGAATGTGCATGACCCTGCTGGGATATGTGATCTCTTCCCTGATAGGATAAAAGTAGTTTAACACCTAACATTTGGAGGTGAGACCAAGCCTGGAATCCTTTGCTGTTTTCAAAATGAGTTTGAGAACCCTCGCTTTCCAAAGTCTCATTTTCTACAAGTTATTCTGACAATTAGCAAAAAGGTTCAGCAGAAAACTGCCAGGAAAATATAACTTTTTTTTTTTTTTTTGACCGAGTCTCACTCTGTCGCCCAGGCTGGAGTGCAATGATGGGATCTCAGCTCACCACAACCTCCGCCTCCCAGGTTCAAGCAATTCTCCTGCCTCAGCCTCCTGAGTAGATGGGATTACAGGCACCTGCCACCATGCCCGGCTAATTTTTGTATTTTTGTAGAGACGAGGTTTCACCATGTTGGCCAGGCAGGTCTTGAACTCCTGATCTCAGGTGATCCACCCCCTCGGCCTCCCAAAGTGCTGGGATTACAGGCATGAGCCACCATGCCCAGCCAACAATTTTTGAAGTTAACTTCTGACTTGTTCCTTTATTTTAGACAGTAAATACTTTCTCAAAGATGTGTGTCAGGGTCCTATACAAAGGAGCCTACTTTTTTTTTTTTTTTCTGAAATGACAAAAAAATTGAATGCAGAGTTAACAATGCAATAGCCCTAAGGGCTTCCTCAAACTGAGAGATCAACATACCTAGCACTTTCTTCAGTGCAATTTGAGTTGTCAGGGTCCACTGTTACCTTCTGACCAAATGCCTCGTCTGTAAGGTCCAGCCAGGTTTGATTCTTAAATTTAATCGTGATTATTTTGGCCCAGAAGAGAATGCAAGAAATTCCATCGATGGAGACATTAACTGGGCCATGATGGCTGAATGCATTCCAAGGTTCTTTTTCTAAATGCCCTTCTTTGCTCAGATTGTAGTTGAGAGCCTAATTAACCAAATATAAAGAACGTAAGAGATGAACTTGTGTCTATGGTGCAAAAGGCTTCCTAGAAATGAAAGAGCTAAGTCATATCCCTTAATGGTAAATACATGTCATTATACATTTATTAAAACCCATAAAATGTACAATACAAAGAAAGAAATTTACACCAATTACTCTAGTGTAAATACAGATAAAAGAAAAATTAGTTAATAGAGAGCTGCAACTTACGCTTACCAGTAACCAAAGATTATTATTATTATAGCAACAGAAATGAAGCTGAATATTGTAATGAAAATATAAGAGAGCAAGTAAAATTAAGTATTTTAGGTTTTTCTCAACTGTAAGATTCTATAATAAACAGAAAACCAAATACCACACGTTCTCATTTATAAGTGGGAGCTAAGCAATGAGTACACATGGACATAAATATGCAAACCATCGACACTGTGGGTGACTGGAGAGTGGAGGGAGTGGAGTAGGTTAAAAAACTACCTATCGGATACTATGCTCACTATCAGGGTGATGTGATTCATACCACAAACCCCAGCATCATGCACTACTCCCATGTAACAAATCTGCACATGGACCCTCTGTATCCAAAATAAAAGTTGACTTTTAAAAAGAAGAGATTCTAGCCAAGCACGGTGGCTCATGCCTGTAATCCCAGTATTTTGGGAGGCCGAGGCGGGTGGATCACAAGGTCAGGAGATCAAGACCATCCTGGCTAACACGGTGAAACCCCATCTCTACTAAAAATACAAAAAATTAGCTGGGTGTGGTGGCGGGTGCCTTGTAGTCCCAGCTACTTGGGAGGCTGAGGCAGAAGAGTGGTGTGAATCTGGGAGGTGGAGCTTGCAGTGAGCCAAGATCGCACCACTGTACTCCAGCCTGGGCGACAGAGTGAGACTCCGTCTCAAAAAAGTAAATAAATAAAATTTAAAAAATAAAATAAAATAAAAATAAAAAGAAGAGATTCCATAATACATTTCCCCACCCCAATTTGAAGCAAAAATATCTTACTTATTAATACAATTATAATTTATATTTTCACAGGAGCACAGACACGATTGAAACGTGTTTTTCAGTTTTTTAGAGCTAGATTACAATCTGGTTTCCTGGCATAGTCATACCTGTGTGATTGGTATTGTTGTGAAATTCTGGACTGGTTTCGTACCTCCATTATTCTGATCTGTCAAATAAATAATGATGTGGTTACCAATGCTAAATGTCCTTTATTTATTAATGTAATTGAGTGGCAATAATATGCTAAGCACTGTCACATATATCAAGCTTAAGCCCCTTTTGGCTCATCATTTAGAACACACTAATATAAGATTTCACATGAGTGACTCCTGGTACAGACACCATTGGTCAGGGAATTCTATCACAGAAAAAGCCCTTCCCCACCCCACATGGAATCATGCGGGCAACTGGAGTCTTACCATTCTTCATAACCACTTCTTTATTTGAAGATGTTGGAGAACTGAAATTAGAAAAAAACAAAAAAATTAAAAGATGCTGAATAAATATCTACAATTCAGATGTTATATGAAATTTTAACAAGTATATTTCACTTTATTACATCTCAGAATAGAGGAGCAGAAACAGCCTGCCAAAACTGTTCATTTCTTAATAGTGAATTTCTCATTTAAAAAGTAATATGTCTCTCCCCTGTTGTCTCTGCATTTAACAGAGAGAGAGAAAGTAACATATGTTCTTCAAAAAACAAATATGAAAAATAAAGAAAAATTTTAGAAAGAAAAATTATTTTACTGTATTTTATTTTATTTGAGATGGAGTCTCACTCTGTCGCCCAAGCTGGAGTCCAGTGGTGTGATCTCGGCTCCCTGCAACCTCTGCCTCCTGGGTTCGAGCGATTCTCCTGCCTCAGCCTCCTGAGTAGTTGGGATTACAGGTGTACCACCACACCCTATTAATTCTTGTATTTTTAGTAGAGATGGGGTTTCACCATGTTGGCCAGACTGCTCTTGAACTCCTACCTCAGGTGATCCACCCACCTCAGCCTCCCCAAGTGCTGTGATTACAAGTGTGAGCCACCATGCCCAGCCAGAAAAATTATTTTCAATCAAACCTGAAGGCCGGGCACGGTGGCTCAAGCCTGTAATCCCAGCACTTTGGGAGGCCGAGACGGGCGGATCACGAGGTCAGGAGATCAAGACTACCCTGGCTAACCCGGTGAAACCCCGTCTCTACTAAAAAATACAAAAAACTAGCCGGGTGAGGTGGCGGGTGCCTGTAGTCCCAGCTACTCGGGAGGCTGAGGCAGGAGAACGGCGTAAACCTGAGAGGTGGAGCTTGCAGTGAGCTGAGATCCGGCCACTGCACTCCAGCCTGGGCGACAGAGCGAGACTCCGTCTCAAAAAAATAAATAAATAAATAAATAAATAAATAAATAAATAAATAAATAAAACCTGATTCTTATTCACTGAATAATATTGCGGGCAGGGGAGCCTACTATGTGCCAAGCAGTGTGCTACACACTAAGGTTTAACCAATAACAAATACAAAATAACAAAATAGTAAAGCATATAAAACATTTTACAGTGAAATTTCATACTACATTGCATTGTTAACATATCAAAGCCAAAACATCCAACAGAAAACAAGACAGACTCAATTACCAAAAAGTTATACTGGAAACTTATGAGCATATAAATTATGATATATATCCTTGTGTTTGTATGTGTATATATATCCTCTCTGTACGCATACAAACACACAAACACACACCACATATGTATATAATTTACTTTTCACAAAGTTTAAAAATGGATTTTTCTGGACATACTGTTTTAGAGTTTGCAATTTTTTTTAAACTATATCACAAATATTTTCCATGTAATTATATACTTTTGACACATTTTTAATGTCATGTAGTATTATATCATTGAAATGTATCATAATGTATTTAACCAAATTTCTACTTTTAAGTATTTGTTTTCAATTTTATTAGCATTATAACAATACTGCATTGAACATTACTGTGGATGGTTTGTTCACACCCATGAGAAGTTCCTTAAGATAAATTCCTTGAAGTGAAATTTCTAAGTCAGAAGATATACACATTTTTTATTACAGGATATTTCAGACATACACAAATATAAACAGAAAAAAATAATAAGCCCCCATGTACCTGGACCCATTATTCAGCTTTAGTAATTATCAGGTTATAACCAATCTTGTTTCACCTACAAGCTCACCGTCTTCCCCCATGTGATAGTAGTTTGAATAAAATGTCAAAAATTATATCATTTCAGTATATATCTCTAAAAGATAAGAACTTTTAAAAATAACAGCACAATTACATCTACAAAATACTGATAATTATTTAACATAAAAGTAGCGTTTAAATCTCCAGTTTTGTCATAAACGTTCTAAAGATTTAACAGTTTGTTTATTGCATATTTTAAGTTTTCCATAAGTTTTACCTACAGTATATGAGAATGTAAATCAAACTCTATACTTAACAATTCCAATCTAAGGTCTCTATATATCGCTATCATATAAACTCAACATTTTTATAATTAGAGAAAGATATATATTACATGATATATATGCAAAACATAATTGTAGCTGAAGAGTTACTAAATCTATATCATAATAAAGTGCTTTAGAATTAATTATATGGACCCAATTACAAATTAAATGTACCATTCACTCTGTAATATGATCCCTATTATCTAATGAGAATTTCTGAAGATAACAAATTGGTGGCCAGGTTGTCTATTAGTTGCCGTTAATAAATGTATGCATGCATGCAATTCATTAATTTTCATCAACTTTATTGAGGTATATAATTTATGTACAGTAAATTGCATTCATGAAAATTATACAATTAAATGAGTTTTGGCACAGGCACATACCCATGACCCCATTGCCACAATAACAATACAGAATGTTTATAACACCCAAAAAAGTTTCCGCTTGCATTTTTGCAGCTACGAGTTGTTCCCTCCACCCTCAACCCGAGGAAACTACAGACTTGCTTCTGTCACTTTAGATTAGTTAGCATTTTCTTTTTTCCTTTTTGAGATGGAGTTTCGCTCTTGCTGCCCAGGCTGGAGTGCAATGGCGTGATCTCAGATCACCACAACCTCCACCTCCTGGGTTCAAGCGATTATCCTGCCTCAGTCTCCCAAGTAGCTGGGATTACAGGCATGCACCACCACACCCGGCTAATTTTGTATTTTTAGTAGAGACAGGGTTTCTCCATGTTGGTCAGGCTGGTCTCGAACTCCCGACCTCAGGTGATCTGCCCACTTCGGCCTCCCAAAATGCTGGGATTACAGGCGTGAACCACTGCACCTGGCCTAGTTAGCATTTTCTACAGTTGCGTATAAATGGAATCATACATATTCCTTAGCATTTGGCTTCTTTCCGTCTTATCATAATGACTTTGAAATTCATGTACGTGGTTGCATATGTCAGTAGTTCATTCTGTTTTAGTGTTAAGAAATATTTCATTGTATGGATATGCCATACTTTGTCTATGCACACATTCACGAATATTTGGGGTGATTCTGGTTTGGAGCTACTACAAATAAAGATTTAAGAACATTAATGTATAGGAGTTTGTGTGAATATGTTTTTGTTTCTCTTAAATAAATAGCCAGGAATGGAATGACCAAGTCACATAATAGAAGTAACTTTTTAGAAAAGCTGCCAGTCAATTTTGGCTTCCCTGTTGTTCAACATTCTTGCTAACATTTGGTATCATCAATCTGTTTAATTTTAACCATTCCAATGGGTGTGGGTTGCTAGCTCAGTTTAATTTTAATATCCATTTCCCTGGTGATTAATGATGCCCCGCATTTTTTCTTATGCCTATAGAGCAATCATATAGTTTCTTTTGTGAAGTGTGCTTAAATCTTTTGCTCATTTTAAAAATTAAATTCATTGACCTCCATAAGTGCTCTTTATATGTGCTGGATGCAAGTCCTGTGTCCGATATACATACTGGAAATATTTTCTTGCATTCTGTCTTCCTTTTTCATTTTCTTAATGGTGGTTTTCAAAGAGCAAAAGTTCTAATTTTCATAAAGTCCAATGTAATCTTTTTCTCTGTTATAGCCTATGTTTTTGTTTCTAAAAGAAATATTTGCCCAACAAGGTCACCAAGATTTTCCTCTTGTGCTTCTCCTAGAAGTTTTCAAATTTTAACTTTTACACTTAGGTCCATTTTGAGTTGATTTTTGTGAGTTAAGGTACTTGCATCATTTTGGAGCTAAGGATAAAGAAAATGTCCTATTAAGCTTGCAGAAGTAAAAAACAAGAATCATGCAAGATTTCAGCCAATGCATCCCTCTCACCCCTTCACAGAAGCTAATGGAGGACATGCTCCCACAACATAAGGGCAAAAGTCAACAAAGAGAAAGCACAGGCTCTCATGAACAGCAGATCTCACTAGAAGAGTGGTGAAGCGAAACTAAGACTAACCATTGTATATCAGACATAGAATCAGTCCAGACTGGAGCAAGAGGACAATAAAAGGAAGACATACAGAGAGATCTCTAAGTGAAAGGGGAATTTGAGAGACCACTGCATATTGGAGGAAAGAACATGTGAAAAGAATTAAGACTATGCATGTTTTGAAATTGCAACTACAAAAAGGCCATTTTTAACTCAAGGGAAAAAGAAAAGTTATTCAAAAAAAAAAAGAAAGAAACAAAATACAGTCTACTAGCTGGCTTGTCTGTGAACAATATACATAGTCATTTTGATGCAAGCACTGATGAACTGAAAGCAGTAATGTAACTATATTGAATGGGGGGAGTGAAGGAAAGAAAGATGAGGACATTGTTGGAGACAGGAACTTTGTCAATAATAAAGGAACTTGCTATAAAATCTAACATGTATAAATGGAGAAATCATCTATGCATATTATTTTGATACTATGGCAGTACAGTGAATTGTATGATTGTTACCAAGTCTTTGTTTCCTTCTCTGGGAGAGGATTTTGCATCCCCCTAGGCCATATGACTTGCAGTTCCTCCCTGTGGGTGGAAAATGCTTCCTGCCCCATCATTAGGCTTGGCCACTATATGGACAGGAGACAGGGAAATACTGGATAGAAGAGGGCAGTTCCTGGCAAAGGCCCCACCCTTAAGCCTGGAAACCCATGGCCCTAAATGGGAACAAGCTTTCCTGTTTCTGTGCCCAAATGTTGCCTTTTGGCCCACCAGGGCCCCCTATCCAGTACCCATATAAACCCCAAACCCCAGGCTCCACAAGCAGATGAGCGGATGAACAGGTGAACAGAAGAGCAGTAGAACAGCATGACAGAGAAGGAGAGACGAGAAGGAGTGTCTGAACATCTAGAGGAGTTTGGCTGGGGACAGTCAGAGAGGAGATTGGCTGCTGGACAGCCACACTCCAGGGGAAGATCATCTCCCACTCCATCCCCCTTCCAGCTCCCCATCCCTCCTACTGAGAGCCACCTCTACCACTCAATATAACCCCCACATTCACCATCCTTTGAGCCCTTGTGTAACCTGATTCTTCCTGGTTGCCAAACAAAAACCTGGGGTCCAAGAGGGCACTAAACTGGTTAACACTTAAGCCGTCTGCAGATGGCAGAGCTAAAAGAGCACTGTAACACACCCACTGGGGCTTTGAGAGTCACAGGCACCCAACCCTAGATGCTACCATGAGGCCAGAGCCCAAAAGCACTTGCCCTGGTTCCTACACCTGCCCGTCTGCATGCTCCCCGTCTTGTAAAAGGTTTGAGCACATGTGGCAGCAGCCAAACAAATGCGCCACATCCCTGTTGCACGTCCTGCAAGGGGGGGTCAGGGAACTCTCCAGTTTCAGCTATGTATCTTAATTAGGCCAATGCAATATGAGCAGAAGCAACAATGTGACAGTTCTGCAGAAGTTGCAAGTGTCTGCATGTGCCTGCCATATCTTGCCCCATTCCCTCTGTCGTAAGAACAGCATGCCCAAATAGGGGCTGTTCTTTCAGCCTGGAACTTGGAATGAGAAGTGGAAACAGAGCTAGAGCAGGGTCACAGCAGCCCACCTGTAGCTGTCAGAAGTAACAGGAGCAAGAAAGAAATGTTTGAGGCTACAAACTTCTGCAATATAGGGGTTGTTTGTTTCTAGAAAAAAGTCTAGATACAAGGTCACTAATACAAGCAGTGACCAACAGAAGAAACAACTAAAAATTTGAAAATGTTTGCCTATAGAAATAACTAAAAGATAATTTTTCCTTTAATGTGTGTCTTGTCACCTTTTGATTTTTTGAAACCAGGTAGGTGTATTACTTTGACTAAAATTTGTAATTTAATTTTTTAAAAAGATACCTTCCTTTAGAAACTTATAAATTAGCATTACGGTTTACATTAAGTGTCTTGTGAGTATAAGTTTAATTTCCTGAGCAACAAAAGTGAGGTTCCCATCCAAGTAATAATGAAACTATAATAAAGATATGCTTTAGCCAAATAATCTAACCTACCTAAACTCCAGACTTTGTAGTACAGGTTAAAATGTAACTGAATATAATATATGAAATAGGCACAAATACCCAGACATCATCCAGGCAGACTTCGTCCTGCCAGCTATGCTTGCCTTATTTCACCTCTTCCCTTCTCTCTCTGCTCCAGCTACTCTAGCATTATTCAGTTCCTTGAACACTTCATGGTTCATTTTTCCCTTAGCACCTGCTGCTCCCTCCACCTGGAATGTTCTCCATCCTCCTAGTGATTTTCTACATATCCTCCAGATGACAGCGCATCACTTCCTCAGGAACACAATCCCTAACTTCTGCGAGTTCCAATCCCCCTATTGTATGTGCTCATTGCTTCCTATACTTTTCTTTCACAACACATTTCAAAGTTTATTTGGAAGAATATATATCATTTGATTAACAAGGGCTTCCCTATTAGACTTAGTCCATGAGGGCAGGGACTAACCTTGTTGTGCTCACCATTGTAGACCCAGCACCTAGCATGGGGCCTCACTACTTAAAAGCACCAATTATTTTTAAAATGTGTTGCATGCATGAATGAACTAAGAAATTAATGAAAATACTCTGAAATCAAAGTGGAAAATGGGAGGTCACACAGGATTTCTTTTTGGATCAAGAATAAACCCAACTTGAGAAAGAAATGTGCAAAGTGAGAATAATGACCCCTACTCACGCTATGTTTAGAAACCGTGTATTGAGCTTAAAATATAATCTTCCTTCCTACAGACAGAATATTGAATAGCCCCAGGGAGCTGAAAGATATTTTATATTTTGGATCTATTATTTGAAAGAACACATAAAACAACAACTGTTGTTTCCTTCATAATGAATTAATGAGCCGTATTATTAGATTCAAATGATCATTGACTTATGTGATTTCTAAGATCTAAAGCTTCTGAAGCTAAAATTAAGCCCATTAACTTTGTCTTAAAAACAGAACTGGGATTTTTCTAATTCTTGGTGTACATTTTACTGGTGTAATACACAAATCAGGCATTTCTGTGTAACCCAGGTGTGGAACCAGGACTAGGCTTTAACCACCTAAAGGATATAAGTCACTTACTATTCAAAAGTGAACCTGAAGGAAAGCACCAATTGACTCAGAAACAATGGAAGAAAAAAAGTGTTAATGTCTATATGTAAAGATTTTATCAGTTTTGGACTAAGGAGTCTTTAACCCAAGTTCTGCCAGACTCTCCTGCTTGCTGCTGTCCGCTGTGTTCACACTAAATTCCCTGATGCATTTGTTGAGAAGGCACACAATGAGTCAGTGAGAGACATGACATACCTTAATTGCTATTCAGATTTTGAATATTCTTTTTTATAGAAAAAGCTGTAAATGTTCCTTAAATGATGTATAAAGAAGCCAAAAGGACAATAGAAATAGAAACAGGAATTTAATTGCCATCTCTTAACAGTTAAAATGATTTAACACCTTTTCTTTGAAGGACAGGATATATATTTCTGAAGTTTTCAATTTTTTTCTTACTCTTTTCTCACATAATAATGGCAGGAGATACTGTGGAATTAACATTTCCTTGTAAGTATGAAAGAAATCTGAACACTGATTTGAGGAGTCATTTTCTCATAGATAAATACTTTGATACATACTACAAAAGTTTCTTGGATATTTTGAACAAATAACCCTTATCTCTTACAAAAAAGCTTATATTTTTACCTCAAGCATAAACTCTGTTCAATAATTTTTGTAGCTACCTGTATGATCTAGCATATCCATTTTGAATCACAAACAAATGTAGATATGAAACAACATAAAGAAATCACAGAGCCACCTAATTTCATACTTGCACTTAAGTTCACAAATACATTGCTTTAAAAGATGTGCAGTTACTCACCTTACATTCTTCCTGGCAAATATATGGTCCAAGGTTAGTGAAAATCCTATACATAAAAAAAATCAGTGAAAAACTAAACAAGATTTTTTTTCCCATCAGAAAAGAATCAGTTTCTTTAAAGCAAGAACATCTGTTAATTCATAAATGCAAACAGAGCAAACGCAGTACTTTTCATGCCATGTGACTGACAGCATATTCAACCAATAACAGGGCAGCTTTTTCAGAATGTATTCCATGGTGGGGCGGGAGGGAAGGGAGGGGTCTGATAATGCTTACAGTGTAGAGTGAAATAAATATTTAGGTTTTAAATTATTCATCTCATGGAAAGATTATTAAGGAGCCAATTTTTAAAGAAAATATATTTACCACTTAAGCTCATTTTAGAAATTTGCATTGTTTTGATACTGTCATATAACTCTTAAGACTTTATGTTATATACTTCATACTACATATATGTCATACTATTATATATTTCATATTACACTTCAGGAAGCTATTAATTTCTCCCCAAAATCTATGAAGTATGTATTTTTACATGTATTTTTCAGGTGAATAAATAAATAAAAATCTTCGGAACTTCCCTAAATTCACATGTATGTCCTAGTTCACAGTTTCCTGATGAATTCATAAGCCTCCATTTGCCAAGAGGTGTGGACAGCAACGGTGAGGAGCACAGGAGCACCGGCTTTGGAATCAGAAGCTCCTTACCAGTGAGCAAGCTGACACCAGGCAGGTGATCTTCCCTCTGGAGCCTTGTTTCCTCATCTGCGGAGTAGGGACAGACACACTTAATTGTTGTGAAGATTAAATGGGATCATGGATAAAAGAGTTTTTTTGTGGTTTTTTGGTTTTGTTTTTTTTTTTCTGTCAGTGTCTCCCTCTGTCAGGCTGGAGTGCAATGGCGCGATCTCGGCTCACTGCAACCTCAATGTCCTGAGTTCAAGTGATTCTCCTGCCTCAACCTCCCGAGTAGCTGGGATTACAGGCATGCACCACCACGCCCAGCTAATTTTTGTATTTTTAGTAGAGGCGGAGTTTCGCCATATTGGCCAGGCTGGTCTCGTGCTATTGACCTCAGGTGATCTGCCCGCCTTGGCTCCCCAGAGTGCTGGGATTACAGGCGTGAGCCACCACGCCAGGCCATGAAAGGCTCTTCTTAACGCTTAGCTAAGTAGAGTGTCTATTGTTATTCCTTCCCTGCTGGCCTCTCCTTTCCCCTCACTCCCCTAAAAGCCTGAAAAACAAAACAAACCACAAAATTCCTAAGAGTTGTTTCACATTTTTTTAAAGTACAATTAAAATGCCACAATAAAGAAAATCCTCCAAAATTAAAGTGTCAAGTGTCACCATTTGGGGCACTTAGGAATGTTGATGGCTTAAAGACAAAGTACTGGTAGCAGAAAAGGGCTATTTGTAAGTGAAATTTCAGAGATGATGGACTATAGGAAAGCTGGGGTCTTCGCGCTGAGGAGACATTCCCGTTCCTCTCACACACCGCTTTCTCCCAACATAGTTCAGGGGACCCCAGTAGAAAATAAGAAGAGGAGAATAAAGCAGAATGACTAGGGGAAGTGGGAGAATGCAGGAATAAGGAAGAAAGTTGCTAACAAAAATTACAAAATCAAAAGGGTCGCTGGCCTTAAATGTGGCCTTTCCATGCCCCATCTAATTCCTACTGCCTCCTCATACTGTCTTTTCTTCTCTGTTTTCATTTCACCCAGCTTCTACTCTTCACCACTCCTTTTCTCATTCTGTTCTTTTCCTGATTCTGTGGAATTTCATGTAACAAGCAGGTCTGGATAAGAGAAGTTAGTTTTAGGTAATGTTGACAGATAGACTATAGGATAACCTGTTAAAGCTGAATGTCAAAAAAAAAAAAAAAAACAAATGATTTTAATATAAGCATATTCCATGCAATATTTGGGACATACTATATTTAAAACTTACTGTTTATTTGAAAAATTAAGTTTAACTGGGCATCCTATATTTTTAGTTTGCTAAACCAGCCAGTCCTAGTCTTAGGGAAGCTCAGCTACTCAAAGTGTAAAGTGCATACAAATCACATGAGATTCTGTTAAAATGCAAATTTTGACCCAGTAGGTCTGGAGTGGGTTGTAGGATACCACATTCCTAACCAGCTCCCAGATGATGATGATGGTGATGCTGCTTGCCTGAGAACCGCCCTTTGAGTAGCAAGGATCTAGAACAGCATTGTTCAATAGAAATAGAATGAGAGCTACACATGGAATTTAAAATGTTCTAGTCACATTAAAAAGAAGTAAAAATAAACAGATGAAACTAATGTTAACAGTATTTTTATTTAACCTATCTAAAATACTATCATTTCAAACATACTTAATTTTAAGAATTATTAGTGAAACATTTTACATTTTTTCTGCCCTAAATCTGAACTCTAGTGCATAATTTTTAAAATTTATTTATTTCTATATTTTGTAGAGATGGGGGTCTTGGTATGTTACCCAGGCTGGTCTCGAACTCCTGGGCTCAAGCAGTCCCTCCACCTCAGCCTCCAAAAGTGCTGGAATTACAGGCATGAGCCACCGTGTTACTTATATCTCAATTCCAATAAGCAAAATTTCAAGCGTTCAGTGGACACTTGTGGCTAGCGCCCACTGTATTGGACAGTGCAGATACAGAACATCTCCTGCAGCTGCCAGAGCAGTACCTGGTATTCTCCCATGGGAGCAGTGGTAGTGCCTACTCCTCAAGGCCCTGGTCCGGAGAAAGTGAGAGCCCAAGCCAATGATGATCCCGCACTGTGACAATAATGGTTCTGTGAACCCTGAGAAAGGAGAGTGTTAGTCCCTTAGTGGTTATCACATAAGAATCTTTCGGCCAGGCATGGTGGCCCATGCCTGTAATCACAGCATTTAGGAGGCCGAGGTGGGTGGATCACGAGGACAGGAGCTCGAGACCAGCCTGGCGGACATGGTGAAACCCCGTCTCTACTAAAAATACAAAAAAGTAGCCGGGCATGGTGGCAGGTGCCTGTAATCCCAGCTACTAGGGAGGCTGAGGGAGGAGAATTGCTTGAACCCAGGAGGCAGAGGTTGCAGTGAGTCAAGACCATGCCACTGCACTCCAGCCTGGAAAACAGAGCAAGACTCCATCTCAAAAAAAAAAAAAAAAAAAAAAAAGAATCTTTCATGGAAATATGCTTGGGTTTACATTTTCAGACATACACACAATATTTTTAATTTAAAGTATCATTTTAATAGATTTTATGTCCTGATCCTAAAATTGTAACATAGTATTCTTTCTGTTGTTGAAACATTCTCCCACTTGGTTAAGAACATTCAAGGCATAATAATTAGTAGCTAGTAGGTTTCACACATGTATTTTAGACTAGAAGTCACACTTAAGATGTGATTGTCTGAGAACAGCTCATCTTGTGACTTTGGAGGAGAAAAACAGAGACAAGAAATGCTAATTGGACATCTTAGAGGCTGCAAAGCACTAGGGTGTCACCTGCCTGGCATCGTACCTTCCTGCTCGGACTGCTGAGGAGCCTCTGTGAAGAATTGTGAAGGGTCTGAGATTTTACTCACTTCGAAGCTAACTAGTTAGTCTGACAGTTTTATGAATGCTGACAGAAGACACAGACTCCTGGGTCAGAGAAAAGGACTTTATTACTCACCGCACAGCAAGTGGCACAAGCATCAGTATGTCTGGTCAGTTCCCCTTCCCCTTGGAGTAATGTAGGTAGGCCCAGATGGATACTTGCACACACAGTGGGCTTCATTTCAGGAGAGAAACCCTGAGCTTAAGGAGCCCCAATTTTTTTACAGGGGGTAGTAAACCTATCTGCCCTGTGCTCTGAGGGGAAACACTACCTCTACTTTCCAATGCTATAAGCAAGCCTGTCCTTTGCTACAAAGGGGACATGATTTCTACCGTTCAAGGCTTCTCCCCATACAAACATCCTAGAAAAGGTATTCAGAACAAAGAGTAGTTAGGGACTAGCTCACAACACATGCAGAAAATGCAGAGGCACATGGAATTTCCCCTCCACCGTCTCCACAGGAGAACAGGAAACTGTATAGCCATGCTACCTTCTTTACAACTGGAAACAACTTGGGTTTGCTTTATTTTTTGATTTACTATGTATAACTAAATGATAATGTTACCTGAATATTTGAATATCAAAAATCTATCTTCCCATAATCATATATGACCATATAGAATTGTGTTCCCACAGGAACAAAAATGGATCTAACTTAAGAATTCTAATATTTACCTTGAGAAGACTAATAGGTGCACAGTCTCTATTCATTCAATGCTCTCAGACCAAAAGTTGCATCAATTATAATGGTCTTTGCACAGTGATTCAAAATCCGAATCCATGTACCTCCTACAAAGCCCAGCGTGGCCTGGGCCCTGCTGGTCTCTCTTGCCTCATTTAACACCAGCTCCTCCTCCTGAGCATGTTCCAGGCACACTGGCTCGCACTCAGCTTCTCAGCACCCTCAACATGCCAAGCTCCTTTGCACCCAAGTGACCTTGCACATACTGTTCTCTCTGTGAAGTCACCTCACATCTCTCTACCTCTCCCCGTATCCTATTCACTTTCATCATAACAAACATATATCACAGTTTGCACTGAGAGATTTATTTTCTTATGTACTTACTGATGCTGTTTCTTCATCACACGGTACACTCCATGATGGCAGATACTATGTCTATTTCACTGATATATACCTGGAGCCCAAGTTGGTGCTCAGTAAAATACACAGAATGAATGAATGATCCTATCGAAAACTGCCACAGAATTAATTTCCACTTTGTGCCACATGGTTATGACTCCCAAGGCCTGAGTCTTTAGGCAACTATAACGGGAATATCAATTAATTCAAGTATTCCATAGAATTCTGCCACTTGAAAATGGGAACAGACAAAATCCAGGTTACATCAGTTCACTAGCACCCTCCGTTCCCCAAGGAGCAGGAGGTACTGTATAACTCTTTATCAAGTTCAGAGCAAAATTGCTGCCGTGATTTCTCCCAATTTTCATCAAATTAACTTCTGCATTAATTAGAATCAGGATGGTACATTAAATAGTTGTAAGTGCTTTTAATTTAAATGTTCACATTTCTCACGTTAGGTTTCCCTTTGACTTCCTGGAACACAGATGATGTGCCAGATTAATGGCACTTACTTGTGTTCTGGGCTGCTCAAGCTAAACTAAGACAGGAGATCTGCTCTTGAAACAAATTTGTGCGCTCAACAAATACTGATTGTCACCGTGCTAGATTCTTTACCAGGAATACAAAGTGCAAAATACAGTCCTCACCCCCAAAATCCTCCCAGCCCAGTAACATGCAGAAATGTAAACACCTTTGGGATACAGCAAACCAGTGACCTTGCTTAAGCTCAGCCCCACCTCTTCCCCAGGCAATGGCTGATTAAATGAAGGAGACAGTGGCAGGTATATAATAGACACTCCGATATGGGTTTCTTTACTTGAAGTACAAAAGAGCCTTTATCAGAAGGATTTGCTAAATGACATATTTAGTGTGGTAATCGAGGCAAGACTAGGAAGAGAGGCTTGAGCCTCACAGACCTGGGACCCAGGGAAGGAAAAGGCCTCCACTACCCTCAAAAAATGCTCTCACCAGGCACCTGCAGCGTCCACTTTGACAGAGACACTGAGATGAAATTCAGGTTGAGAATATGTGCCATGTGATGTTGCCCTATCCTTGAAGTCACATTTATAACAAGGGCAAAATGAATTATTTGGATATAAATTAGCCAGCACATCTAGTTTCTTTTTGTTGTTGTTGTTGTTGTTTTTTGAGATGGAGTCTCACTCTGTTGCCCAGACCGGAGTGCAATGGCGTGATCTCAGCTTACTGCAACCTCCACCTCCCGGGTTCAAGCAATTCTCATGCCTCAGCCTCCCGAGTAGTTTGGGACTACATGCGTGAGCCACCGCACCTGGATCATTTTTGTAATTTTTGTAGAGACGGGGTTTCACCATGTTGGCCAGGCTGGTCTCAAACTCCTGACCTCAGGTGATCTATCCGCCTTGGCCTCCCAAAGTTCTGGGATTACAGGTATGAGCCACCACGCCCGGCCATGCACACTTAGTTTGAAAGGGAGTATTATATACAACTACTTGGTAACAACTCCAATATATTATTTTCTAAATAAATACTTTTGTGAATTCTAACTTAAAACCCATCTAAGTAAATTTTAAAATTCACATGTACATGGGCACACTAGTCCATAGTATGTGAAATGGCTGTATCTATGAACTGGCTACAGAGTCATTCATTTTGGCTATCCTCATAATTAGCAATGATCGCTAGAACCAACGAGATCAAGAAGCAATTTTTAAATCAACAGAAAAATTACTTCTGTTCTTTTGTATAGCAATGCAAACCCAGAACCCCTCTCTTCTTCTTTTCTTTTTTCTTCCTCTATTTCCTTCCTTTTCTCTCACTTTTTTTAATTCAAAGGAAAAAATTGGTTTACAACAAAGTCCTTTAAGCGATAAAGTCTAAATAATATAAAGTGTCTGAGATTTTGCATGCTTATTTTGGTAGGAATTTTTATATTTATACATTATAATCATTTACATATTATATTTGAATAATCTTGAAATAATCCTGATGATTTTTCATTTTACTGTGGAATGCAAGGGCTGAAAGAGTCACTTCTGCCATTCTGCATCACCAAAGATCAACTGTTTCCCCACTGAACTCATAGACAACACAGATCTGGTCCATCTACCCAGCTGTGAAATCTCTCCAGGGAAGGAGATTCTAACACATTTCTCACATTGCAGTGAGAAAAATTATCTTTCTTTTCCTAGTGAGAAAAAGTCTCTTTCTTTTCTTAGAACTCAAAGGTCCCTACTGAAATAGAAGCTTATTTCCCTTTGCTTGATTCTCAGCCAAGCTCAAGAACACCTGGAGAACAACTTTTAATATGCATCTTAAAATTATACCTCCCTTCCAGGAATTTTACAAAGAGCATCAAAGAACAGCTTTGTGAACTCCCCCTAGATCCCACACAGAGGTTTAATTATAATAACCGGATTTTAAAGATCAGCTCTGAGTATCAGTAAGATCATATGGCAACACAGACTATTTCTTTAGTTCTACCTTGGAACAGAGGTGAGAAGAAATAGTCACTGCACCAAGCAGCAGCTAGAGTGAGAGGATAAGCAATCTCATTCAGGCCAGGCGCGGGGGCTCACACCTGTAATTCCAGCACTTTGGGAGGCCGAGGCGGGCGGATCACGAGGTCAGGAGTTCGAGACCAGCCTGGCTAACACAGTGAAACCCCCATCTCTACTAAAAATACAAGAAATTAGCTGGGTATGGTGGCAGCGACTGTAATCCCAGCTACTCGGGAGACTGAGGCAGGAGAACGGCGTGAACCTGGGAGGCGGAGCTTGCAGTGAGCCAAGATCGTGTCCACAGCCTGGGTGACAGAGCGAGACTCCATCTCAAAAGAAAAAAAGAAATCTCACTCATTTTGGACAAAGAAAAAATTGTGTTTAATAATTTAATCAGGAAAATGAAGCACTCAACATTCATTATGAGAGTTACACAGAGCACGTAATCATCGGTCTTACCCTCACTGCTTCTCCATGCTCACTTAAAGTTGTTATTTTAACTTGTCACATTTCCATAGCAACTGCTGCCTCCACTTTCACAGCTAAAGTACTAGGAATCCCCCTAAATGTTCCAGTATTAATCATCAATATTGTAAAAACCTTTGGCTCTTTTCCCAAAATGGCTAGATCTGCCCAGGGTGGTATCAAGAATCAGGATCACTCTTGACCTAAATCTCCTCATCAACTGATCTAATGTATGAAGACCTACCTTTCCTCTTGGTTGGAGAGAGTGGGGTGTCTCTGAGAGAAATCAAATAGAAATGCCCTTCTACCCCAACTGAATGTTAAACCAAATGAAAAACAGCACAAGGGGTAAGACAAGTAGAGGCCCAAATGCCACCTTTATTGGCGTGCAAGGCCAGGACAGAGAATGGAGGAAAGCTTAGAGTAGGAGCAAAATGGATTCTAACTGAGCCCTCCCACCAGAAGACAGACATGGCAGCCTATCCTGGCAGCACTGGGCTCTTGGTGGGAAAAAAAGGCCTGTCTAGGAAAAAAACAGGGGAAATGCATGCTCTGTGTTCAGGCTGGGTCTCAAAAAGGAAAAGGTGAACATGCCCAGACTACGCTTTTGAAATGTGCTGCAGATGCCACACATCCTTACCTGGCATGGAATGAGTAAAGTGACAGATGGAAACCCGTTTATTAATTAAACTCCTTCTACTTGGAAGATAACAGAAAAGAGGGAAAATTGTTCTCCTTCCTGCTCCCACTCCCCCCCACATTGCAAGAGCTACCAAGTAGGATTCTTTAGTGATGGTGTCTCTTGGTTTTCATATACTCTATAGTAACCCAAAGATAGCAGGTTGAAACTTACAATAAAAATACTTCTATCTTAACAACGATAACTCTCTAGTTTTCCTGATGTTTGTCTATTCTATTTCCATCTATTTTGTGCCTTATTTAGTTCACATTCATTAAAATTTTTTCTAAACTTAAAAATCAAAATTCTGCCTTATAACTAATCTGAAAACCAACAAACAAAGAAGTTAAGCAAATTAACTTCTTTAAGTCTCCATTTTCTCTTTGTAAAATGGGGCTAATAGTACCTACAACACAGAGATTGCTTTAAGGATTAAAAGATATTATGCATGTGAAATGCTTAGTCGTCCTATGTCTGGCACCAAAATAACACTCAGTACATATTAGAAAAGGTGATGGTGGTGATGGTGACAGTGATGATGTCAGTTCTTTTGCTCTTTCATTCATGACCTAACTCCAAAATACATCCTGAAGAGTATGACATCTCTCCGCCTGCAAAGTTACTACCTACTCCCTCTCACCTGGACTATTGTAGCAGCCCCCTCCTTGAATAACCTGAGGCCTTGCCCCTCTGTCATGGTTCTTCTATAGCAGGCACAGTGAGCATTTTAAAATATAGATTTGATCTTGTCACTCTCTTACTCTAACCCCTCCAGTGCTTATCATTACAGTTGGAATAACACCCCAATCTCTTATCCCGGCCTGCAGTTTGGACACAAGTTGGCCCTGCCCACCTCTCTGACTTCACCTTCCTCTACTTTCCTGCCAGCTCACCAGTCTGCAACCCCGGGGCCTTGTTTTTTTTCCTCTAACTCCAAGCAGATTCTTTTGGGGGACTCTTTTAGGGAAATTCAGAGTCCAATATCAAAGGATAGTCCCTCCTCCTTTCCGGCTCCAAATTAAGTAATAAGTTCATCACAAAGTGAAAAATTCAAAATGTAAAGCACCAAGAAAGAAAAGTTAAATCTCTTTTTTCTTCTTTTCTGAGAAATAGTAATCATAATCCTTGGCTCATAACACACTCTGACCATTGGTTCATGCCTTATTTGTGGGATTTTTAAAATGTACAAAAATGTGATAATTAAGCTCATTACTGAAAGTAAGCCAATAATCCAACATCCAAGTATGATCCAACATCCAAATTTGATCCTCACCTCCCTCCACTTAATGTCACTATCATCCTGAATACAGGATGCAGAAGACCTGAATAGCACTATCAACCACCTTGGGCTAGTTAATATTTATAGAATGTTCCACCCAACATCAGCAGAATATTCTTTCTTTTCAAATGTGCATAGAAAATTCACATATATTTGGAAATTCCCAAATATTTGAAAATAAGTAACATACTTCTAATTCCATGGTTCAAAAAGGAAGTCAAAATAGAAATTAATAAACATTTTGAATTGAATTAAAACTAAAACATAACATACCAAAACCTGAGGCAAGCAGCTCAAGCAGTGCTTAGAGGGATATGTAGAGCATTAAATATATTAGAAAAGACTGAAGGTTTCAAACCAATGACTGTAGTGAATTCTATAGTGTTATGTTACCTCAGCATCAATTCTGAATATAAGTTGAAATTTCTCATGCCAGAGCAGGGCTTAGTCACACTTGACACAGTTTCCATTTATCTACCTCTTCCCAGTTCCTCAAATGTGGTTGATCTAGATAGCCCCCAATACAATTGCCTCTGGTTGACCACCTCCCTATGGGGAAGCTAAATACAGCCCCAGGGACATGCCCCACTGACCCCTACACCCCACATAGATTGCACGGAAATGTCACAGTAACCATCTCTCAGTCACAACGTGGCCCCACAGAACTCATGTCTGCGTGCTTTAAACCCACCAATGAAAACTCCCCATGGGAAACCTGTCTGGATAATACTTTGGACCCCAATAAATCTTTAATCCCACAAGTCCTCTGTATCTGCCTCTCTCTTGCCCCCACCCGCTGGTTGAGCATGTGTGTCCCAAATGGCCCTGCAAGGTGTGCTGCCCTGTTCTTTCTGGGCTCTGTCAAGGAATCAAACCGCTTCTGTTAGGTAATGTGATTTGCTGTGCTGCCTCCTCTTGTGTTTCATCTGCTGACACACTCAGACTTTTCTCCTGGTCAGGGTTCTCCTAGAGAAAGGCTATCTTGGTGGGAATAAACTAGACACAGGTCAACAAGGAACCACAGGGTGTCTACCAGTAAAACAAGTGTACCGTGAAAGGGACACCTGGCATGGGTCAGACACTTAGGCATTAGGCCATCCATCCCCCAGGATAAAGAAGTGTCCCATGAAATGTACATTGTAAACATCCATAACCATCAGGGAGTCCCATTACAGCAAGGATGCATGTTATAGCCACTCTCCAGAGAGAGACCTCAAGACCAAATTAGAAAGAATTTCAAAAAAGTATCTAAGCTTCCACTTTAATAAACCAAAAAAGAAAAAGAAAAAGAGCAAATTTAAATTCAAAACAAGCAGAAGAAAGTAAATAATAAAGGCCAAATGACATTGAAAACAAACAAACAAAAAAACCAATAGATTGCTTGATAATTCATGCTGAAAAAAAAAAAGAAAGAAAAGAAAAAAGTAAAATAAATAAAAACAACATAAAATTAGTGAAACAAAAGCTGGTTCTTTGAACAGATCAATAAGATTGTTAGACTTCTAGCTGACTGCGATGGTTAATTCTGTGTATCAACTTGACTGGCCCTAGGGATGGCCAGATTCAACATTATTTCTGGGTGTAACTGTGAAGTTGTTTCTGGATAAGATTGGCATTTGAGTCAGGGGACTCAGTAAAGTAGACTGCCCTCTCCAATGTAGACATCATCCAATCCATTGAGGGCTTGAAATAGAACAAAAGGCAGAGGAAGAAGGAATTTGCCTCTTATTTCTCCCTGACATCTCATCTCATCTTCTCTGGTCCTTGGACTGAGATTTACACAGTGAGCAGCCCCAGTTCTCAGGCCTTCACACTCAGACTGAATTAAACAACTGATATCTTTGGTTTCCAGCTTGTAGACAGCAGATCGTGGGACTTCTCAGCCTCCACAACTGCATGAACCAATTTCTCATAATAAATCCTCCGTGTGTGTGTGCGTGCGTGTGCATGCATACACGTTCTATTGGTTCTGTTTTTCTGAAGAACCCTGACTAATACACTGACCGAGAAACAAGAGAGAAAGAGAGAAGACACAAATCACCAAAATCAGGAATGAAAGATGAGAAATCACTATAAATCTATGAATATTAAAAAGATAATAAGAGAATATTACAAACAGCTTCATGCCATAAGTTAGACAAATTAGATGCAATGGACAAATTCCCAGAAAGGCACATACCATCAAAGCTCACTCAAGAAAAAATAACCTGAATAGCACTACATCTACTAAAGAAATTGAAGTCATAGTTTGGAACTTTCCAACACAAATATATAACATATACATATATATACATGTATGTATATATACACACCCATAATAGAATGTCATAACAGCTTTATGAAATAATTTTGAAAACTTAGATGAAATGGATAAATTCCTAGGAAAATGACTTACCAGATCAGACTCAAAAAAACCCTACAGTTTTACAAGTATTTCTTTAACTATTAAAGAGATCTAAGCTGTGGTTAATAACCTTCCCATAAAGAAAACACCAGGCCCCAACGGTTTTACAGGATGTTTGACTAAACCTTCAAGGAACAAATCATCCCAATTTTATATGAACACTTAGAGACAACAGAAAAAGAGGAAGTATTTCCCCAACTAATTTCAAGTACAGTTTAATATTTATATCATAATCAGACATGACGAATACCTCTTCAAATATTTACGGGTCATATATGTTTCCTTATGATATGCCTATTCATGTTTTTTGTTTGTTTTGTTTGTTTGTTTGTTTATTTTTGGGAGACGGAGTCTCGCTCTGTTGCCCAGGCTACAGTGCAGCAGTGTGATCTTGGTTCACTACAACTTCTGCCACCCGGGTTCAAGCGATTCTCCTACCTCAGCCTCCGAAGTAGCTGGGACTACAGGCAGATGCCACCACGCCCAGCTAATTTTTTTTTTTTTTTTTTGTATTTTTAGTAAAGAGATGGGGGTTTCACTATGCTGGCCAGGCTGGTCTCGAACTCCTGACTTCAAGCGATCCACCTGCCTCAGCCTCCCAAAGTGCTAGGATTACAGGTTTGAGCCACCACGGCTGGCCTATTCATGTCTTTTGTCATGTTTTCTCATTGTATTATTTGTTCTCTTCTTCTTGTTATGTAGAAGGGATTTTTTTGTTTGTTTCTTTTGAGACAGAGTCTCACTCTATTGCCCAGGCTAGAGTGCAATGGAGTGATCTCGGCTGATTGCAACCTCTGCCTCCTGAGTTCAAGTGATTTTCCTGCCTCAGCCTCCTGAGTAACTGGGATTACAGGCATGCACCACCATGTCTGGCCAATTTTTGTATTTTCAGTACAGAGGGGGTTTCACCATGTTGGCCAGGCTGGTCTCAAACTCCTGACCTCAGGTGATCCCCCTGTCTTAGCCTCCCAAAGTGCTGGGATTACAGGCGTGAGCCACCGTGCCTGGCCAGAAATTTTTTAAAATATTAATCCTTTGTAAGTTTTGTGGCTATGGATAGCAATCCTCAGTATGTAACTTGTCTTTTTACTTTCTTTCAGATATTTTTTGATGAAGAGGGTGTTAATTTTAATATGATCAAACTTATCGTTCTTGTCATGTGCAGACTAAGTTCAAAAAGATATTCACCTTTGTTCTCTATTAAGAATTTCAAAGTTTTCTTGTTGATATTTAAGCCCTTAATTTATCCGGAGTTGATTTTTGCTTTCAGGGTGAGATAGTGACACAATTTCATTGGGTAATCACTTTTTGTGCAGCTCCATCTTTTTTAAATATTAATTTATTTTTAATTATTTACTCTTTAACAAAATCTGTGTATATTTATGGTGCACAACATATTTTAATATATATATACATTGTACAATGGTTAAATAGAACTAACATATGCATTACCTCAAATACTTTTGTATAATTTTTCTGTGGTGAGAGCACTTAAAATCTACTCTCTTAGCAATTTTCAATATATACTTTGTTATTTATACAGTTGACCCTTGAACAACATGGGGTTTAGGGATGCTGACCTCCCCACACAGTAGAAAATCTGTGTATAACTTCTGACTTTCTAAAAACTTAACTACTAATAGCCTACTGTTGACTGGATAACATAAACAGCCTATTAACACATATTTCATGTTACGTGTATTACATACCATATTCTTACAATAAATTAAGCCACAGAAATGAATGTTAATAACAAAATTATAAAGAAGAGAAAATATATTTACTACTCATTAAATGGAAATGGATCACCATAAAGGTCTTCATCCTCACAGTCTTCACATTGAGTAGGCTGAGGAGGAGTAAGAGGATGAAGAGTTCTTGCTTTCTCAGAACGTCAGAGGTAGAAGAAAATCTGCCTGTTTTGGACTTGCGCAATTCAAACCCATGTTGTCTGTGGGTCAACTGGAGTCACCGTGTTATTCAACAAGTCTCTTGAAAATTTACTGCTCCTGTCAAACTAAACCTTTGTATCCTTTGACCAACATCTCTCCAAATACCCCCAACTCCCATGCCCATCATTCTACTCACTTCTTCTATCAGTTCAAAATTTTTAGATTCCACATATAAGTGAAAACATACAGTATTTGTCTTTTTGTGTCTGGCTCCTTTCATTTACCATAATGTCCTCCAGGTTCATCTATGTTGTTGCAAATAACAAGATTTCCTTCTTTTTTTTTTTTTTTTTTTTTTTTTGAGACAGAGTCTCGCTGTGTCGCCCAGGCTGGAGTGCAGTGGCCGGATCTCAGCTCACTGCAAGCTCCGCCTCCCGGGTTTATGCCATTCTCCTGCCTCAGCCTCCCAAGTAGCTGGGACTACAGGCGCCCACCACCTCGCCTAGCTAGTTTTTTTTGTATTTTTAGTAGAGACGGGGTTTCACCGTGTTAGCCAGGATGGTCTCCATCTCCTGACCTCGTGATCCGCCCATCTCGGCCTCCCAAAGTGCTGGGATTACAGGCTTGAGCCACCACGCCCGGCTGATTTCCTTCTTTTTAATGGCTGAATAGTATTCTGTTGTGTATATAAACCATTTTTAATTTGTCCATTCATTTACTGTTGTACTGATTCCATATCTTGGCTATTGTGACTAATGCTGCAATGAACATGGAAGTTCAGACATCTCTTTGACATACTGATTTTATTTGCTTTAGATATATACCCAGCAGTGAGATTGCTGACTCACACAGTAGACAGATTTTTTTTTTTTTTTTTTTGAGACAGAGTCTCGGTCTGTTGCTCAGGCTGGAGTGCAGTGGTGCGAGCTCTGCTCCCTGCAACCTCTGCCTCCTGGGTTCAAGTAATTCTCCTGCCTTAGCCTCCTGAGTAGCTGGGATTACAGGCACCTGCCAATACACTCAGCTAATTTTTGTATTTTTAGTACAGACAGGATTTTGCCACATTGGCCAGGCTGGTCTGGAACTCCTGACTTCAGTTGATCCACCCACCTCAGCCTCCCAAAGTGCTGGGATTACAGGTGTGAGCCACCATGCCTGGCCTGATTTTTTATTTCTGCAAACCCTCCACACTGTTTTCCATAAGGGTTGTACTAGTTTACATTCCGCTGAATGTACGCAAGGGTTTCTGTTTCTCCACATCTGCACTAACACTTAGCTTTCATCTTTTTGGCAATAGCCATTCTAACAGGTGTGAGGTGATCTCTCACAGTTTTAATTTGCATTTCCCTGATGATTAGTGATTCTGAGCATTTTTCATATACCTGATATTCATTCTTGTGTTTTCTTTTGAGAAATGTGTATTCAAGTCCTTTGCTCATTTTTCAGTTGGATTGTTTTCTTGCTAGTGTGTTCTTTATATATTTTGGACAGTATCACATACATGCTTTGCAAATATTTTCTGCCATTATGAGGTTGTCTCCTCTGCTGTTTCCTTTGCTGTGCAGAGGATTTTTAATTTGTGTAATCCCATTTGTCTATTTTTACTTTTGTTTCCTGTGCTTTTGAGGTCATATCCAAACAACCTTGTCCAGACCAATGGACAAGGGGAGCTTTTCCCTATTTTTCTAGTGGTTTACAGTTTCAGGTCTTGTGTCTAAATCATTAATCCACTTTGAGTTGATTTATACATATATCGTATATGCATCCAGTTTCATTCTTCTGCATGTGGATATCCTATTTTCCAAACACCACTTACTGAAGAAAATGTCCTTTCCCAGTTTGTCCTCGCAGCATCTTTGTCAAATATCAATGGACTGTAAGGCCTAGTGCGGTGGCTCGTGCCTATAATCTCTTGACTTTGGGAGGCGAGGAGGGCCCATCACTTGTGGTCAGGAGTTCAGGACCAGCCTAACCAAAATGGTGAAACCTCGTCTCTACTAAAAATACAAAAATTAGGCTGGGCACAGTGGCTCACATATGTAATCCCAGCACTCTGATAGGCAGAGGAGGGTGGATCACTTGAAGTTAGGAGTTCCAGACTATCCTGGCCAACATGGTGAAACCCCATCTCTACCAAAAATACAAAAATTAACTGGACATGGTGGTGCACGCCTGTAATCCCAGCTACTCAGACGGTTGAGGAAGGAGAATTACTTGAGCCCAGGAGGCAGAGGTTGCAGTGAGCCAAGACTGCACCACTGCACTCCAGCCTGCGTGACAGAGTGAGACTCCATCTCAAAAAAAAAAAAAAAAAAATTAGCTGGGTGTGGTGGCGCATGCCTGTGATCCCAGATACTCAGGAGGCTGAGGGAGGAGAATCACTTGAACCCAGGAGGTGGAGGTTGCAGTGAGCCGAGATGGCGCCACTGCACTTCAACCTGGGCAACAGGCTGAGACTCTGTATTCAAAAAAAAAAAAAAAAAAAAATCAATTGACTGTAAATGTGTGGAATTATTTCTGGGTTTCTCTGTTCTATGGCTCCATGTGTCTTTTTAAATGCCAATACCATATTGTTTTGATTATTATAACTTTGTAGTGTACTTTGAAGTCAGGTAGTATGATGCCTCTAGCTTTGTTCTTTTTGATCAAGATTGCTTTGGCTATTCATGGTCTTCTGTGGTTCCTTTGAATCTTAGGATTATTTTTTCTATTTCCCTGAAAAACATCATTGGGATTTTTTAAGAGATGTATCTCACTATATTGCCCAGCTTGGACTCAAACTTCTGGGCTTAAGAGATCCTTCTACCTCAGTCTCCTGAATTTCTGGGAGTACAGGGACACTTTGATAAAGATTGTATTGAATCTGTAAACCATTTCAACTAGTATAGACGACCTTAATAATATTAATTCTTCCAATCTGTGAACATGGGATGTCTTTCCATTTGTATGTGTCCACTTCAATTTCTTTCATCAATGTTTTATAGTTTTCAGAATGCAGACCTTTCACCTTCTTGGTTAAACTTATTCCTAAGTTATTTCATTTTTCTTTCTGTAGCTATTATAAATGGGATTGCTTTCTTGATTTCTTTTTAACATAGTTGTTAGTGTATAGAAACACGACAGATTTTTGTATGTTGATTTTACATACTGCAGCTTCGGTTAATTCATTCGTTAGTTCTAACAAGTTTTGGTGCAGTTTTTTAAGGTTTTCTATATACAGGATCATATCACGTGCAAACAAATAGAATTTAATTTCTTCCTTTCCAAACCAAATGCCTTCTCTTTCTTACCTAATTGCTCTGGCTAGGACTTCTAGCTCTACCTTTTTGAAAGTCCCTCCTTTACCCATTGATCTGACATCTACTTTTGTCATTTAATAATATTCTATACTCATATGAATCTCTTGCTGGGATTTGTTCATTCTGTTCTATTCAACAATTTGTCTATTTCTGTACCAAAATTGTACTCTCTTAGTTGTACTCTCTTAGTTGCATTAAAAATTCCCATATCTGGTAGGGCTAGTCCTTCTCCGGAAGCATTATGGCTATTCGTGGCTCTTTACTCCTCGAGCTTTGATTTCATGTTTCATCTCTGTAATTATTTTCCTGCAAATAGTCTTAATCCCTTGCCCTCCCTCCATCATACTTATCTGACTAGACCTCAACTCCAGCCATTTAAATCCACATCCTCACCTATTCAGTAATTTCACTGAACGAATCTGAAGAAATACACATAACTCACTGATGTCACTTCATAAACACAGATTTCAAATGGGCTCTCAGAACTGCTCAACAACCCTATTTTCTTGTCAATGTGTTTTCCTACCATTCTAGATTAGGAGGCAGTATAACATACGGGTCAAATATAAGATTCTAAAACCAGATTACCTGGGTTAAAATCTTAGTTCTACCACTTACTAAATATGTGAGCTTGGGCAAGTTAAATTCACCAAAGCCTCAGTTTTTGTATATCTATCCCTCAGTAAAATTCCTTATGAGAATAAAATGAGTTAATAAATATAAGCCAAAAATAGAATCTGGCACATAGTAAGTACTATCTAACGCTTGTATTGTCATTGATAATGATTTCACATCTTACCTTCTCTCCTCAAGCCTTTTTCTCCCACTCTCTCTTCGCTGATGGCCTTGCTTTTTATTTCATTGAAAAAATAAGTCAAAAGTGAAGTTCCACAACCTCCTATCATCAAATCTTCCAATTTACTTGCAGCTGTACCCGTCACTCTATTACTGTACATAAACTGTTATTGTTCCTACAGTTAACTCCTCCACTTGGGCACCCTTCTAGTCTACTTAAGGACTTGCTCCTGCAATTATCCCCTTTCTCTGCTGAATAACCCATTTTTAATTTTCTCAACCTGATCAGCATACAAAAATGTCATAAAAGTGGTCATCTTAAAAATAAAACCCTCCAACTTCACATTTCCCTCCTAAAAGGGTCCCATTTCTCTGCACATAAAAAATGTCTTGCAAAAATTGTCTATAGCTGCTGTCTAGACTTCCTTCCCTCCCATATTCTCTTCACTCTGATCCCATCAGCCTTTCACTTTCAGTACTCCATGGAATCCCCATTTGACAAAGTGACCAGTAACCTCCACATTTTCAAGTCCAAAAGACAATTCTCAGTCCTCATCTTCTCTCTTTTCACACTTTCTCACTCCCTTCTTCACTTGGCTTTGAACAGAGTGTAACATTGGCCACTGTTTCTTCATCTGTTTTGCTTCACCTGCCGTCTTTTCTGTACCACTAAACTTTGGTGTGCTCAGGACTCTAATCTTCCTCTGTTCTACCTACAGTCATCACCTAAGCTATCTCAATCAGAGCCATAGTTTTAATACTATTTACTCATTGATGACTCCTGAGCTTCATATCATATATCCAACTGTCCACTCCACATCCCTGGATGTTTGGCAGCTCAAACTTAACATATCCAAACCAGAACTCTTCATTTCCTCCTTTGAAATTTGCTCCTCTCCTAGTATTTCCCACTTTAGAACTCACCCAACTCACAACTCTACAACTCACCCAAGTGCTGAGGTAAAAAATCATAGGGGTGTAATTAACTCCTCTCCCACATCCTGCAGTCCTGAGCAAATTCTGTTCATTCTACCACCAAGCAGTGTATCTGACCCAACCACTTTTTACCACCTCCACTGAGGGTCCAAGCTATCACCATCTCTCCTCTGAACTATTGCAATACCTTCCGAAGGGGCCTCTCAGATTCATGTCTTTTTCTCCTCTCAACAGCCAGAGTAATCCCATAAAAATATAAATCTTATTTTGCTACCAACTCCCATGCTCAAAACTTTACAATGGCCTTAAATCACCAGAAGAGTAGAAAAAAGGCTTTACCATGGCCTACAGGCTCCACATATTCCTGTGTAATTCTCAGACCCCATCTAGTGCCACACTACTCCTCAGTCACTAAGCTCCCCTTCTTCACTGATCTTTCAGTTCTTAAAAAGCACTAGCCCCTTCTACATCTCGAGATGTCTCCTTAACCTACCCTATCCAGAGTAGCCACCCCCATTCCCAAGTCACTATCACCCATCCAGCTATATTTTCTCTATAGCGCTACAGTATGTAAAATGATCTATTTAATTATTTAATTTACATCTATCTGTCTATCTGGTCTGTCCTCTCACACTTAAAATATAAACTCTATCAGAGCAGAAACCTTCACCCTCTTAATTTAACTGCCATATTCCTGGTACCTACAACAGCGTCTGGCACATGGAAGGCATTTTTTAAAATCCTTGCTGAGTGAACCAATATCCCAGAAACCTCTCATAGCTAGTTCATCTTACAGGAGAAACAGTATTAGAGTTAATTAAATGGCCAGGCGCGGTGGCTCACGCCTGTAATCTCAGCACTTCGGGGGGCCGAGGCGGACGGATCACTTGAAGTCAGGAGTTTGAGACCAGACTGGCCAACATGGTGAAACCCCGTCTCTACTGAAAATACAAAAATTAGCCGGGCACGGGGGCGGGCGCCTGTAATCCCAGCTACTCAGGAGGCTGAGGTGGGACAATCGCTTGAACCCGGGAAGTGGAGGTTGTAGTGAGCCGAGATCACACCACTGCACTCCAACATGGGCGACAGAGTGAGACCTTGCTTCAGGAAAAAAAAAAAAAAAATTAAATTAAATTAAATGACTCGCCAGTCCAAATAAAGGGCAGCTTTAGGGTTAAAGGCGCAGTCTGGCTCCAAAGCTTGGGGTTTTAGTTACTATATTACATTGCTTCACTACATTTTACAATTTACTGTGCTGCTTGTGAGCACGAATTAAGGCTCAGAAGTCTAATTTTCCAGACTACTCGCAGGACTCCCGCCCCAGTACTCTCTACAGATTCAGCTCACCGACTCCTTCCTCCTTGGACCTAGCTCCGCCCAGCCCAGCCCCGCGACCTGCTCGACGTAGCTTCGGCAAGGGCACCTACGCGGTGAGCGGGTCCCATGCAAAGCATTCTGGGATTGGTAGTCCATGTTCCTCCGGTCTCCAGCATTCTCATGAAAAGGGGGGAAAAAACCCATGCAAATTAGGTATCTCTGAATTTCGTGCACATTAAATAAGACGCAGATTCTAGCTCAGGAAAGTGATGTAAACCCGTTGTTTTCAAAGGAGAGACTCCAGCCTCGGGTCAGGCGCGACGCAGACAGCGGCGCGGGGTCCTTGACTGGGTGGGGCTTGCTCGCGGTGGTTTGTGGCTCCTTCCTGTGCTGCTTCTCTCTTTCGCTCAGGCCGGTGGCGCCGACAGGATGGGTGAGCTGACCTGGCCAGTCTAAGGGCGCCGCAAGTGGGACTTGGGGTCTTAGGGACTGGGGGGCGGATGCGAATAGAGTAGGGAGGGGGATGCCACGGCGAGGCTTCGTGGCGGAGAGGCTCCATGGCGGAGGGCCGGGGAAGCGCCGCTCCGGGCCGCACATGGTGCGGCGTGGAAGGGGCCAGTGAGGCGTGGAGGCCGCCGAGGTCGGGGTACCGAGGGACACAGGGAGGCCGGCGCTTCCTCCCAAGCATTCGAGCGGGGCCTAGTCCTTTGGGAGAATACATTCTCCGGAGCTCTCTTCGAACGTTCATTAGTCGGTTCAGGGGAACCTGAAGGCCAGATGTTTGGCCCACAGGCCAGTAAATAGTACGAGAGCCAGTAGGCTTAAGGGTTTATTCCAGATGAGGCGAGTGTCTTAGAAGATGGGAAACATGTAGATGGCGTGTTTTTGCAGAAGAACTAAAATAGTTAATTTTCAGGCAAGTGTCGTGGACTTCGTACTGCTAGGAAGCTCCGCAGTCACCGACGAGACCAGAAGTGGCATGATAAACAGTACAAGAAAGCCCATTTGGGCACAGCCCTGAAGGCCAACCCTTTTGGAGGTGCTTCTCATGCAAAAGGAATCGTCCTGGAAAAAGTGTAAGTCCATTGCTTCCGTCAGTTTTAGTTTATTACAGGAATTCGAGACATAAACTTACGAATTCCTATCTTAAAAGTAGTTACAGGTTTTTGTGTAGTAGTGTTCATTTGGGCATTACGGGGTAAAATTGCAAAGCGTTTATTCTGTTTAAAAGTTGGTAAAATTAGTGTTTGGGAATTAGGTAGTTAAGGTTTTTACTTAACGTTGGCCTGGGAGGAATTGGAGAAGATACTAACAATGATGAAGTAAAGGACACAAACACTTTTACTGTGGGAGCTGTTACAAGTAAATGTCACGTGTCAGCTATCGAATCTGCAATCAAATGATTTTTCGACTTGATAAAGGTAAGGTGAAAAGAAGTGACTTGAATCAGAATTAACTGAGGTCGTACACCTAAGATTGAGACATGAAACTGCCAGTACTTGACTGGTTTTGACTTTTAAAAATGATAATTTCACATAGTTCAATCGTATATGATGGTAGATCCATTTGAACTCAGACTTTCTAATTTTTTTTTTTTTTTGAGACAGAGTCTAGCTCTGTCGTCCAGGCTGGAGTGCAGTAGCGCCATCTCGGCTCCCTGCAACCTTAGCCTCCCAGGTTTAAGCAATTCTCCTGCCACAGCCTCCCAGGTAGCTGGGATTACAGGAGCCCACCACCATGCCAGCTAATATTTTGTATTTTTAGTAGAGATGGGGTTTCGCCATGTTGACCAGGCTGGTCTCAAACTCCTGACCTCAGGTGATCCGCCTGCCTTGGCCTCCTGAAGTGCCCTGATTACAAGCGTGAGCCACTGTGCCCAGCCCAGACTTTCTAATTCTTATCCTAGTTTTTTTTTTTTTTGAGACGGTCTCTATACAGGCTGGCAGTCTTGACCTCCTAGGCATAGATCCTCTCACGTCAGCCTCCCAAGTAATTGGGGCTACAGGCCCATGCTGCCACTCCAGTCTAATGTTATAACTGTAAAAGGTCTAGAAATTTCCCCCATTGTGCTAATGAAATTAAGACTGGCAGAAAACTTGGTTGACATCACAGGACTTTCGCTCAGCCATTTGAGGTTAGATTGAAAAGATAGAAACAGTTTCTCAGTAGTTCTCTAGTTAATGTGAAAAAATTATCCTTTTTCAGAAAGCCAGCTCACTCTGCTATGCCTTTTATATTTCAGAGGAGTTGAAGCCAAACAGCCAAATTCTGCCATTAGGAAGTGTGTCAGGGTCCAGCTGATCAAGAATGGCAAGAAAATCACAGCCTTTGTACCCAACGACGGTTGCTTGAACTTTATTGAGGTGAGTATTTCAACTGCTTTGTACCTTCTGTTCTTGGGGTGGGCTCCCTCACATTTTTATCTGATGCAAGGGAGTTTCCTCACATGAAAGTATTTTTGTGATTGCCATTGACACTAGAAATAAACTTTTTATTTTATTCCAGGAAAACGATGAAGTTCTGGTTGCTGGATTTGGTCGCAAAGGTCATGCTGTTGGTGATATTCCTGGAGTCCGCTTTAAGGTTGTCAAAGTAGCCAATGTGTCTCTTCTGGCCCTATACAAAGGCAAGAAGGAAAGACCAAGATCATAAATTTTAATGGTGAAAACACTGTAGTAATAAATTTTCTTATGCCAAAAAATGTTTGTATCTTATTGTCCCCCGTTCTCACCACAAAGATTGTGTTCTTTACCATACGTCCCCTGCCTTTTTTTTTAATCCTAAACCAGCGAACACAGGATCTGTACCAATTTTAGGAGATGATAAGACAGGGTTGTTTCAGGATTCTCTAGAGTTAATAACATTTGTAACTTGGCACAGTTCCCCTCATCCTGTGGAATAAGAAAATGAGATAGAGCTGGAATAAATGTGCAGTATTGTTGTATTACTTTAACAACTTTAATGCAACTTCAAAAACTCACTTAAATTCTAGTGAGATGCTTTCTTTTTAATTCTTGGTATTTTCCATATCTGGTGTGACACTTCAAGCAGTTACCAAGTTTCATGGCACATAGATAATCTTAGGTACCCTTGGAAATGCACATTCTTGTATCCATCTTTCAGAGACCCAGGTGATAAATAGTAACCTCAAAATTGCTCCCCACTGTTTAAAGGTGTCAGGATCTGTGTTGTAATGTGTCTATGTTACTGTGTTTAGGATACAGGCACTGGATCATTTAGATGATGGAAGTATATGTCAGGCAAGGGAGATCAGGTATATGACAAGACTGATGTTTTCAGTATCTTCTCATGAGGTTGTCAGCGACCTTCATGTCTTCAAAGACTAGTCAGCAAATGAAGTAGTTTAGTGTAGAGATAAGACTGGTTGTGTTTTGATAATTTAAGCTAGGTATTCAGTACATGTGGATTTTGCTCTCCACAAATACTTTTTACAGAATTTTCATGGATACAGTGGCATGGTTGAAATGAAGCTATTAGCCTTCTGATTTAAATCTGATATAAGAAACTCCTGGTAACAAATAGTAAATATGGATTAATTAGCCCTTTGATCAGAGCCTAGCTTTACATTGTTTAGGATCTTTGGAAAACAATTGCTTTGGTTGCCCATTTTCTGTAGGATCAAGAGCAGAACCTTTGCCATGACACAGAAGAATCCAGGTTGTGCTTCATCCCTGCATATTCCAGCCTTATCCTGCCATTTCTCCCCTTGGCTCCGTGCTCCAGCAACACTGGTCTCAGTTGGTCATGCTCCAACTTGTGTTCCACATCCATCCTCAGGACCTCTGTTACTATGGTGCCTTGCTTGTCTCCCGCTCTTCAGAGCTCCTATGTTCCAGCACACTTGGGTTTATCTCTTTATGCCAGTGATGATGCTGCTAGTCTCTCTCCACAAGGGCGGAAAGGCTGCCTGTTGGTTTGTACCAGCGTTTCCCAACGTGTAGCTGCAGTCAGTATTTGACTAAACTGTTCCCAAGGGCTCAGCAGATGCTTTCGGATGGGCCTTAATTGACCCAACCCTTTGTGATATGCGAGAGAGATTGCTGGGCCTCGTTCACCGGGCCAGAACCAGGGAAAGAGGCCGCGGTAGCAGCGCGGTTCCAGGCCCCGGACGTCAGGCGCGGGGCGGGCAGCTCTCGCCCGGCGGTGGGGTCCTTGTGATCGCAGGGCGGGGCGCACCAGGAAGGGGCTGGGACAGCGCGGACGCCCAGGGTCTTGTCCCGGTTCCCCTGCTTTCTTTGACACGTCAAGGCACCTTCGACGATGGCTCTCAGCTGTACCCTCTTGGCTGCACCCGGGACGCCCTTTTCACTTGCTAAGCACTTCTACCTGAGGCCCAGGGGCCGCCAGATTGACCCATAAATAATCTCCGGCGCCTGGGATCCAGAAGCGACTGAGCCTGATCTTAGTGCCCTCTCCTTTCTCTGTGTGGCCTCCCAACCTCTTTCACCACGGCCGTGTGTCCGAGGCCCCTTCCTTCATGTATCCAACATGAAATGGATGCCTGGTACTTTGCTGGGCCTGACTGTGCAAGCCCAGGTCTATGGTGAGAGCAACAATACACTCACCTTGGGCACAAAATGTATGCAAAATTCCAGCAGCTTTTTTTTTCTGGGTAGATGTAGAAAAGCTAATTCTAAAACTTACATGGAGGCTGGGAAGGGTGGCTCACGCCTGTAATCCCAGCACTTTGGGAGGCCGAGGTGGGTAGATCACCTGAAGTCAGGGGTTCGAGACCGGCCTGGCCAACATGGAGAAACCCCGTCTCTACTAAAAACACAAAAATTAGCCGGGCGTGGTGGCGGGCGCCTGTAGTCCCAGCTACTCGGGAGGCTGAGGTTGCAGGGAGCCGAGATCGAGCCACTGCACTCCAGCCTGGGCGACAGAGCGAGACTCCATCTCAAAAAAATAAAAATTAAAAATGTATATGGAAAGACAACTAGAATAAATAAAACAATATTGAAAAAGGAATAAAAGTGGGGGAATCATAAAACTTGATTTTATAGTTAAAGTAATCAAGACTTGGAGGAGGGACAGAAATACAGATCAACGAAATAAGATAGAGAATCCATAAATAGACATTCAGAAGTATGGCCAACGGATTTATCTTAAAACCAACAGAGGAAGAAGAGTTTCAATAAATGATGTGAACTTCCATTTGTCAAAAACCAAAACAAAGGAACCCCAACCTCACATGTAATACAAAATTAACTCAAAATGGATCATATATCTAAATGTAAGGAAAGCTATAAAACAAAACATAGACTATCTTTACAACCTAGGTTTACGTGTAGTTTTTAGACATTACACCAAAAGCACATGCCATAAAAGAAAAAAATAGATAAATTGGTGGATTTCATCAAAATTAAACTTTTTCTCTCTGAAAAATCCTGTTAAGCTGGGCGCTGTGGTTCATGCCTGTAATCCCAGCACTTTGGGAGGCTGAGTTGGGAAGATATTAATAGTTTGAGGCCAGGAGTTCAAGATCATCCTGGGCAGCAAAGCCATACACTATCTCTACAAAAAAAATTTTTTTAATTAGCCTGGCATGGTGGTGTGCACCTGTAGTCCCAGGTACTTGAGAGGATCAGAGGATTGCTTGAGCACAAGAGTTTGAGGCTGCAGTGAGCTATGATTGCACCATTGCAATCCAGCCTGAGCAACAGAGTGAGATCCTGTCTTAAAAAATACAAAATAAAAATTCCTGTTAATAGGATGACAAGACAAACCACAGACTGGGAGAAAATATTCGCAAAACACTTATCCAATAAAGGACTTACATCTAAAACAGAATTCTCTAAACCAAAAGTGAGAAAACACAATCCCATTACAAAATGGGCAAATATACATCTCTTCACAAAAGAGATGGCAAATAAGCACATGAAAAGATCAAATCATTAGCCATCAGGAAAATGCAAATTAAAACCACAACAAGTTATCACTATAACCTAGCTA
The DNA here is from genome assembly GCF_037993035.2 of Macaca fascicularis. Lineage (NCBI taxonomy): Eukaryota > Metazoa > Chordata > Mammalia > Primates > Cercopithecidae > Macaca > Macaca fascicularis. The sequence goes on along the minus strand of NC_088380.1, from coordinate 86,192,440 downwards.
AAGCTAAAGATGCTGATAATATCAAGCACTGGTGAGAAAGGAGGGTAACTGCATCCTCATGCATTGTTGGTGGAAAAATGGTACAGTCACTCTGAAAAAGTGGTACTTAACAATATGACCCAGAAATTGTACTCCTGGGTACAGGGTAAAATACAGCAATGAAAATATGTGTCCACACAAAAACCTGTACATAAATATTCATGGCAACTTTATTTGGACAGTCAAGAAATAGAAAAATCCTACATATCCTTCAATGGGCCAATATATATACTGTGGTATATCCATAAATGATATACTACTCAGCCAGATTGTTACATAAAACAACTTCTATGAATTTCTAGGGTAGTATGCTGGGTACCAGAAGCCTATCTCAAAAGGTTGTATCTGGTATGGATTCATTTGTATAACACTCTTGAAATGACAAAATTATAGCAATGGAGAAGAGATCAGTGATCACTAGGGATTAAGAATGGGGGCAGAGTCTGATGATAGAGAAAGGATAGTATGAGGGAGTTTCTTTGTGGGAATGAAACACTTCTGTGTCTTGATCTTGGTGATGTTTATGGAAATCAATACTTGCAGTGGAATTTCGTAGTACTATATACACAATAAAACATGCAAAAATTGGTGAATGAGTAAATTCTGTAGTTAATAGTTTTGGACTAATATCAATTCCCTGGTTTTGAAAATATACTCTGGTTATGAGAGATAGCATTTGGGAAAGCTGGATAAAGGGTATACACAAACTATTCTATTTTTGCAACTTCTTGTGTGTCTTAAATTATTTATAAATAAAAAGTAATGTATTAACATATATGTGTATATATATATAAAATTTATGAATGGGTAGTTAATTTAGTCTGTTATTTAATCTGTATTCTCTTTATTTGCCTAGCAAAGCCCAAACCAATCAGAAATTGTTATAGCAAAAAGAATTAGGAGATCACTTAGTTCTGTGGTTCCCAAACCCAGGGACATCAGAATTCCCCTGGGAAACCATCTTGAGGGTATCCAGGAGAAATCGGTCAGGTAGTTCTTATGTAGCCACCTCCTGTTTTCTCCATTTGTGGGAATTACTGCTCTTATCTTAGAAGTTGGAAGCTCAAATAAGGCAGCTCTTAAGTATTTTAGAAATAATTTGCCCAAGTAATTGGCACAGCTCAAATCAGAATAATAGTCTATTCTCCAAATGGAATTGTTTCTGTCAGAAACACCCCATCTCAAAATGACAAACACTGCCTTACAGGTAGCTACTTAGTAAATTTAGGCACAAATTTATCTGGGAATTTAGTAAGAGTTTTTGTTCTCTGTTTTGTGACGGGAAGAGGAATAAATTTTCTGTGTATTTGTATGAAAATATTGAAACACTCCATTTTTTTTACTGATGTTCTGAAAAAATTTCAAAAGTCTAAACACACAATGCCTCAGATAAATGTGGGCTTTTTTCTGTTATTTTTTGGTGGCACTGAGAGAGATACTTCTAATTTGACAGCTATAAAAATTCAAATGTGTATCTGTGTGTGTATTGAATTCCTGTATTTCATTCCAGGAAAATGTCTAGTTGTAGGATTGGTCATTATGGTCACACTGTGGATAATATTCCTGGAATCTGTTGGAAGGTTGTCAAAGCAGCTAGCATTTTTCTTTATTGGCTTTGCATAAAGCCAAGAAAAGAGATTATGATAATAAATTACCATAGTGCAATAAAATTTTCACTAACAGTAACTTATGTAATCTTTATTTTAACCTATAAAATTTATGTCAGTGGATTATTTAAGCATTAACTCACATTCTCATGCTACTGTAGTTGGGGGACTGTCTTTGCTGGTTATACTGAGCAGTCTTCGTTTCTAACACAAATCCTGTCCTTATTGTCTGGTAAAGTGATGTTATGTTAGTACCTGAGGAACAGAAGTGGATTTTATAGGTTATTAATTGTCACAGTAATGTCACCACAGAAGGTCTAGAGCAAACCATTAAAACATTTAACAATTAAATGTTTTAAAGCATAAATTGTCTCATAGGAGAAAATAGTTTTTTAGAGTGACACATTTGAAGGGAACCATGAGTGACAAATAACCAATATTTTCAAATATGCACATGCCCAGTCGCCACCTCATTCAGATGGTCACTTAAGCCTCTAATATATGATGCGTATCTTCAAAAACAAGGGAGCCACTCACACACAGCTCTCAGATGTGTGTAATGAGCACCATCAAAATTCCTTCCTTTAATACACTCTGCTTTCCAGCTGACCTGAAGCTTGCAAACAGCAATTCTGATGGTAAGGAAGGTAAGGAGGAAATCAAAGTCCCCAGGTCACTAGTCAGATCTAGCCACAGAAGAACCAGCCCCTTTTATCAGTGATCTGCTTATTTGTTGGCATGAATTCTGTTCTATAATCTAGTCACAGTGTGGGATAAATTTTTAAATCTAGCCTTCAAAAACTCTTTTTTTTTTTTAAGACGGAGTCTCACTCTGTCATCCAGGCTGCAGTGCAGTGGCGGGATCTTGGCTCACTGCAAGCTCCACCTCCTGGGTTCACGCCATTCTCCTGCCAGCCTCCCCAGTAGCTGGGACTACATGCGCCCACCACCACGACTAACTTTTTGTATTTTTAGTAGAGATGGGATTTCACTGCGCTAGCCAGGCTGGTCTTGATCTCCTGACTTCATTATCCACCTGCCTCAGCCTCCCAAAGTGCTGGGATTACAGGTGTGAGCCACCACGCCCAGCCTAAAACTCTTTTGTTATAGTTTATTAGAAATAGAAGGCTGGGCACAGTGGCCCACGCCTGTAATCCCAGCACTTTGGGAGGCTGATGCAGCGGATCACCTGAGGTCAGGAGTTTGAGACCAGCCTGGCCAACATGGCAAAACCCCATCTCTACTAAAAATACAAAAAATTAGCTGGGCGTGGTGGTGCACACCTGTAGTCCCAGCTACCCGGGAGGCTCAAGTGGGAGAATCACTTGAACCCAGGAGGCAGAGGTTGCGGTGAGCCGAGATCGCACCACTGCACTCCAGCCTGGGTAACAGCGCGAGACTCCCTCTCCAAAATAAAAAAAAAGAAAGAAAAAGAGAAAAAGAAATAGAACAAGGGGCTACATTGCTTGACTGTGCTAAAAGTGTAGGACATACAGAGCAAACCCAAATTTCAAAGTGTGTATGTTAATGGATGTATTATTAACATCCATTACTTACCTGTTTCAGCAACTTACTTACCTCTTTCAGCAACCAGCTAATGTTTACATTTGTACAATAATGGGCAAAGTAAGACGTGCTTTAAATAATTTTTCATTTCAATCACAGCTGAGAACAGTAGAAAGAACTGTTACTTTTTAAAATGTATCTTGTCCATTTCTTGCTTTGGAAACTGGTATTAAATAGATTTTGTCTTATCTTTTTTCTCCAATAGCTTTATGAATTTATCCAGCTTATAAGAAGATTTTTTTTTTTCTATACAGTTTGACAACTTTAGGTACTCTATTTGTGTGTGTTTGCAGGTAGTATGACCACTTTTCCCCTCCACAAGTTCCTAATAGGTTCCAACTATTTCTCTAGGATCTTAATTACAGTATACAATAGTTGATTTTGTTTGTTCTGTATTTTACACATTTTCTTATGTTTATGTGTGTATAATTAAGTACTTTTTTCCTTATCAACATACTCATCTTCCTCCTGCCTGTGTGTGTGTGTGTTTAAGTAATGGAAGAAAGCCATTGTGAGTGGAATTTATTTGCCAGGATTTCCATCAATGGATAGGGTTTGGCCCATAGGTGGATTTTAGAGGGACTAGGAACACCTGAAACTATATGCAGAATTTTCCAATTATGTGTGTATATTTGTGTATATGAGTTCCTAACACAAGAAACCAGTTACTATTTCAACCTGCACAACAATGAGGATTTAGTCACATATTACATAATTTTCCATTTTAATCACAGTTGAGAACAACTGAGAGAAGCGGACTGTGGTTTGACATGGTTTATGAGTGTTCCCAGTGTTGTCTAGTTCTGTAGATGATCCAGCCTGAAGAACCTGCAAAATGCACATTTTACATTCTGCTTTTATTTCATGGCTGCCCTAATTATGGTCATTTTAGAGAAAAGTTCCCCATGCTGTTGGTAAAGATAGAATTAGAAAGAGGGCACAAAGCCTCACCCTCAGGAATAAAAGCAGAGGACAAAAACTCAAAGATATTTTTAACATCTAAGAATGGAAGGAATAAATCAAATAAAAATGTTCAGTATGCACCTGTAAAAACAAATGGCATGATGTCTGTTACTGCTTAAAAGTATTTGAGCACAGTAAGAAAAAAAGTGTTAAGTGAAACAAACATGGCAAAATCTTGGTAATTGTTGATTCCAATTTATAGGTATGTGAGGGTTAATTGTACTATTTTCTCTATTTTTGCATATGTTTGAAATTTTCCATAATTTTTAAAAATTACATACATATTCTAATTGTTTAACTGCATATTCTCTGGTTAAACTGAACCAGAACATGGACAATCTGCTCTTATAGGAGCACAATGGACATGTGGGGGCAATGAAGTCACAAAGAGAAGGTGACAAAGAGAAATTTAACACTCTGAGAAAAATATAACATATTAAGAAGAAATGAAGCTGAGGATCCAAGAAATCTTAGCAAGACAAGAGAAAAATGTTTAATTCAGTAATTAAAGCAAAGTAAAATAATTTTCAAAGATTTAAGAAAATGATAAAACACAGACTGCTGCTGGGAATGTAAATTGCTATATCCTTACTGGGGAACAATTTAGTGACATGATCCTATATCCTTTGATCTGTTAATTCCGTTAACAGTGTAACCTAAAGAAACAAAATGTGAGCATAGGTTTCTGCCTACATTTCTTAATTGCATTACATTTTCTTTTTTTTTTTCCGAGACGGAGTCTTGCTCTGTCCCCCAGGCTGGAGTGCAGTGGCACGATCTCAGCTCACTGCAACCTCTGCTCAAGCAATTCTCCTGCCTCAGCCTCCAGAGTAGCTGGGACTATAGGCATCCGCCACCATGCCCTGCTACTTTTTTTGTATTTTTGGTAGAGACAGGGTTTCGCCATGTTGGCCAGGCTGTTCTCGAACTCCTGACCTCAGGTGACCCGCCCACCTCGGCCTCCCAAAGTGCTGGGATTACGGGAGAGCCACTATGCCTGGCTCATTGCATTACATTCTGAAAGCTCTTTGAGGGTAGGGGCTTTGTCTGCCCTATTGACCACTATATTTCTAGAACAGTTCCTGACAAGAAGTAAATGCTGAAATGAATGTATGTTAAATAAACAGTGAGGAATTAGAAAAGACCAAAACTCAAACAATAGGATAATTATTTGGTACATTTTGGAATAGAGGAAATCCTAGCTAGTCATTTAAAATAGTATTTTCAAAGAACATTAAATGACATGAGAAAATGTTCCAGATATAATGTTAAGTGGAAAAAATCAGGATGTAAAACCATATACAGGATGATCCTAATTACATATGTTTAAACTAGCACAAGGAAATATATAAAAAATTTAAAAGCAGGTATCTCTAGATGATATACACTTCAGTGATTTTAAAATATTCTCCTTCAAATTCTTCTGTGTTTCCCAAATTATCTATGAGGACTCAAATCTTTTTTTAAAAAGGAATTTCTAGTTTTACATTCTATGGATAGATTAAGTCTAGCATTACAAAAAGAGCCAAAGTCTTCTTTGATCACTTCCAAACCAAGTTCCCACTCTAACCTGCAGAGAGTGATCAGAGAAATCTTTGATTCCCTTTTTTACAAATCTGGTGTCCTTCCTTCTAGATCACTTTTTATATGTTCCATACACTTGCAGTATATGTACCTATAGAAAATACATGGTATTAGTGCCTTTTAAAATATAAACAGTATCAAGCTGCATGCATACTGACTTCTTAGTCTATTTTGTGCTGCTATAATGGAACACTACAGACTGGGTAATTTATAATGAACAGAACTTTATTGGCTCACAGCTCTGGAGGCTGGGAAGTCCAAGATTGAGGGGTTGCATCTGGCAAGGGTCTTCTTACTGCTTCATAACATGGTAGAAGGCATCATGTGGGTGAGAGAGAGTAAGCAAGAGGGTGCCAAGCCCATTCTTTTGAGAGGAACCACTCCTGTAACAAAGGCATTATTCCATTCAAAAGGGCAGAGTCCTCATGGCCTAATCATCTTTTAAATGTCCCACCTCTTAATACTGTTAAAACAGTGATTAGCTTTCCAATGCATACATGCTTTCTGGGGGGATGCTTTCAAACACAGTTCATAGTTAACATCTACTATTTGTTTTCTGTTTTAACTCAATAATGTTTTTTGAGATGTGCCCATTTGGATACATGGAGATTGAATTCATTCCCCTTAACTGCTACATAGTACAACATTTTATTTAGTCATTTCCCTATGGATAAGCAGGAAAGGGCCTGGGGACTCTTTCTTTGAACCTACTGAAGGACAGTGCTGAGGAGACTACATCTCACTCTGCTGCTGGTTGGGAGAAAGAAATCTTCTCACGGGATAGGGTGGGTGGCACTTCTTGAAAGAAGAAAGCAAGTTCAGTCCCTGATACCTGCAGAACAGAGACCAACGAAGTCGGTCCAGGCCTGGACAGGGATTCCCACTATAGAATCTAAGCCATAACCAAGTCATGACAAGTGTCTTCTCATTCTCTTCACACCAAGTTCTGGTTCTCAAAATGTCTCTGATACTGATCTCTTTCTCTTTACTCTGTCACCTTCCTAACTTAGAAATTCATCACTTCACCACTACATTAGTTTCTTGGCCTCTATCCAGTTTCTCTTCCTTCTAATCCATTCAATTTACCACTTCCCAATGAGTCCTCCAACAACTCCACATAGTCAACTTTCTCTGTTAAAACCTTCAAAGGTGCCCTGTTGGGTCCTACTGATGGTTCCTTTTTTGGCCTTCCATGGCCCCTAACTTAAAAGCTTAGCCTTCTAGTCTCTTATCAAATTCTCTATCCTTCAAGTCTCACATCTTCTATGATTCTTCTCCAGGGCTTCGTGATCACCCACATATTCAAACATTCAACAAAGATTTAGTGAGTGCTACCAAACACCAGGCACCATGCAAAAGCCTGAGGTTCTGGCATGTACCTGTAAATAACAATGCACCAAAGGTTGTAGCTATGCTGAAATATGATTTTCTTTTATCAGGGCATGCTTTGTTAAATTTCTGCCTCATGGTTACAACCAACAGCGACTTCTGGGTATTTGAAAAGCTTCAAAGTAATCCAAGAAAGCACTACATAGCTATAGGTTTTATTTATTATTATATCGAGTTGATTTGAATGTAGGAATACATGTGAGTTTTCAGTTTGTTTTTAATAATTTACAAAATGGGACCTGGTGGTCACTAAAATCACTTTCAGCTCCAATAGTCTAGAATGCAGGATGCTTGCAACAGAACCACTAGATGTCACTACTAACAACACAAAAGTTAAAGCAAGGTCTTGAGATCACAGGATTACTGTAAAGAACTATCAGATTTAGGAATACAAATGTGAAAATGCTTCTATAGAGAAGCCCTATAAAAATCCAGAGGAGTAGCTCGAACACCTTTGTGCACATGAAGTGCCACAGACACAATAATTGTTAAGTACTTCCTATACTCTTCTACTAATAGAATAGCCTTCGACAACTTACTGGTCAGCAGCATAAGGAAAATCAAGTCTTAGAATAGGAAGGAAGCTTATTAGTCCATCAGTTTTCAGATTTCTATTTTCTGGCACTAGAAATACAGTCTATATCACAACCCAGTGCACATGTGCACGTGTGTGTGTGGACACACACATAGACATTGATTTCATATATATATAAAATATATGTGTGTGTGTATATATGTATATAACATATAGTTGAAAACAAAGTTTCACAAAACACTAATGCCCTTACTATGTGTAGTGCACTTTGATATTTTATTTTTTATGTATTCCATTTCATTTAAAAAAAAAAAAAAAAGCTGGCTGGGCATAGTGGCTTACACCTGTGTAATCCCAGTACTTTGGGAGGCCAAGATAGGAGGATCTCTTGAGTCTAGGAGTTCAAGTACAGTCTGGGCAACATAGTGAAACCTCATCTCTACAAAAAATAAACAAAATTAACCAGGCATGGTGGCATGTGCCTGCAGTCTTAGCTACTCAGGAGGCTGTGGTGAGATGATCCCTTGAGCCCAGGAGGTCAGGCTGGAGTGAGTCAAGATCAAGCCATTGTACTCCAGCCTGGGCAACAGAGTAAGACCTTATCTCAAAAAAAAAAAAAAAAAAAAAAAAAAAACCTTGTTACAAAACAATAAATTGATTTTACTCAATCAAATATACTTCCTTATGTTAATATGTCAGAAAACAGAGGCCCAGAGAGGTGCAGTGACTTGCCCCAGGTAACTCAGTAGCCAGGATTCAAGGCTTTTCAGGACACTGGCAGGTTTTGTTTTGGAAGACCCTAGGTAAAAACTGAAAAGTGTCTTTGGCACAATCTCAGCTCCTGCTGTGCTCCTCAACCTTCTAAATCCTGTGGCTAAGATTCTGTGGTAAAAACCAAACCAAACTAAACCAAACCTGACAAAGTGTATGGATGATTAGTTATATGCAGCAGCCATTTTAAAAATACAGGTTCTTTCTTAAATGCAAATGTGATCACTTTAACTTTTCTATTTGAATCCCAGCAGTGGCTGTGGTTTTCAGGCCAAATACAAATTCTCAGTGTGACAGTAAAGGCTCTTCCAGAGCTGGCCCCAGTCCTGCTAGCCAGCTTGATTCTTCACCACTTCCCCACAAGCACCTTCAAGATTCTTCCTTCACTCTTGACCTGACTAAGTCATAAGGTTTTCAAGATTCCACTCACATTCCTCTTCTGCAAAGCCTTCTTTGGCATGTGCTTGCCCACAGCATGCAGCCTACTGTTCCTGAAGCGTCCTCTTGTGTGTCCTCTTCACTGAACTGTGACATTGTTATGTCTCCCCATTTGCTATCTGTGGCACCTGGCCTAGGATTCAGTATGTAAGAGGAAATCTGCTGAAGTGAGTATTTTCATATTCTCACTCTCAAATTTCAATCCTAAAAAAACCTCACTGGAATATCTCTGGATTATGTAAGAGCTGGTTTTGACATTGCAGAGTTCTATTTTCTAATATTTTGGGAGTATGAATAAAAACCACTATACCTATCATAGGAGAAGTACATGCAAAAACCCAGTTCTGGCCTTTTTTCTCTTGATTTTAATAAGCGTTTGTTGGGGGAAAGGTGAATTTTGTGTTTTTTTTTTTAACCTCTAGCTTGTAAGCTAGGACCTGCTGAGCAACACAGACTCTGCTCCCTCCACTGCTCCCTCCACTGGTTCCTCAAAGAGTTTTCCCACCTCTCAAATTCCTAACCCAAGAGCCTTTCTACTTACCTGGCACACGCAGACATTCTTCTGTGTATGCTGCAACAGAGTAAATCAAGAACAGTGGCCAACACCTGAAATGACTTAATTCATACTTATCAAGTTGGGGAGAAATCAGAGTGGAAGAGAGGCAGCTAAAAGCTCATAGTGACAAAGCACAGTGAGTAATGAAGGGAGCACTGATTCAGGGCTGTGGTGGTCAGAGGTGGCTTTGTGAGAGTAAATCACCAACACCAGGGTGGGAATTGGGTAGATCTGTGGGGAAGGAAGCACTTCCAGGTGGGTACCAGCATAAGCAACAATCGGCTAAGGGTGTGAAGCAGAAGACTCCCCAGATCAGAGCGCGCTTGGCACTGGGGAGGGCTCCGGCATGCAGTGAGGTGGGGAGGAGTAGGGATGCTGGTGTCCCTGAAGGAGCAGGTCATTATCCACTGTCACCCCTCACTCCATGTCTCACTGCCTTGGTTATAAAGCACATTCAGTTTTATGCAGCATTTTGATCTTCTCTATGCCCTTGTCAGGTAAGCAGCATAGATACTGTGGGCTTTATTTTTCAGAAATAGTTTAAGAAGGAGATAAGAAAATTGGCCCAAGTCACACAGCTAGCAGCTAACCAGCCTCACAGTTTAGATCTCTGGACTTCTATTTCACAGACCTAAAAATTCACGGTTGTCGCAAAAGACACATAGCTGAATTTCCCCATTTTACAAATAAAGAAACTGAGGACCACAGAGGTGAAGAAATTTTTCCAAGGTCACACAGAAGCAGAATTTAGGAGGTTAGCTGGAAGCGGCTTTACCCAGCCTGATTTCTGATAGAAGATGCTGTACATTATATGAGGAAGCAGGGAGAAAAATTCTTCATATTGCCAAGAAAGAACAGTTACTTCAACAAAACCAAGTATCTTCTAATGTTTAATAACTGTCAGGATAACATTCCGTTCGCATAACTGCATTTATAAAAATGCAAATTGTTATCAACCAAAAATTAGAAGTTTTTTAAGTGAAAACAATTCTAGAAAGAAATCAAGCTGCTCGAGGAGAGGGATCTATCTAGGGAGAAAGGCCTCCCCAATCTACAGGAGCTCCTCAGAACTTTTTTCTGCCACTGATGAATTTTTAGGTCCTTGTTGATCAGAGAAAAAGTTTTATTTTTAACTTTTTAAAAAAAACTAAACGTTGGCTCCAAACTGATAGACTCTCATCTCAGAATCTGTTAGCAAAGGATAACTAATATTTGCAGACAAGAACACCATTCAGATGACACATTATTATAATTTATTTTACACTAGAAATGACATGGCTTGAGAAATGACTTGCCGAGAAATCTGTGTTTACATTAGGGAGAGTGGGGGGAAAATCCCTCACAGAAGTTGAAAACATGTTAAGCGGTAAATACCAAAATGCCCAGCAAGCATTTAAGCTGGCTCTCATCCTAACATGAATATGTGCAGCTCAGCATTTTAAAATTTACTTTTAGCTTTTCTAGCAGTTTGCATTAACCCTTTCTCTACTTCCACTTTCTCTGTGAGAGTTCAGCTCTTAATCTGCAGATGTGGACTGAGGGTGCTGTCAATGGTGCTCAGTGATCCACTGGTGAATGATGTCCTCACCTGGACTGGTTTCCTACAAGACGGCTGCCTTGTGAACATGTCTCCTAAGCTTCCTTCCTATCCAGGTAAGGCCTAGACAAACATTAGGAAGCAAGTTCAGCTTGTATGGATTGGAAAAGGCCTGTCAGTAGAGCAAAACAATACAAATCAATGTCACAATAAAGGTATATCCAGACCAGAGGTTCTCCAGAGCAGAATCACCCCCAGAGAGACTGTGTCAGGTGGCCCCAGCATCTGTAGCTGTAAACGATCCTCAGGTGATTTTAAGCATATCTCTCATTGAAAGACACTAATCTAGACTCTCTAAAAACCCAACGACATTTTAATCTTAGTTTCAGCTCCTAGTAAATGAAAACAAAAAACAAAACAAGCAACCAAAAAAAAAAAAAAAAGGTTCCAGGTTAGGTTTATCTTAATACTTAACTGGCTATGAAACTTATTTACAGCCTGAGTGAATACCAATTATATACAAGAAAGGTGAACATTTAATGAATATTTGTATAATACTTTACAATATCTTATCATGCATTAATGATCTCATGTGGTTCTCACAGCAACCCTATGAGGTAGCTTGTTATTTTCAAATTAAAGATGAGGAAAATAAGTCTCAGGGACACGAAGACTCGCTTAAGAGCCCTCAAAGAGTACAGCAGAGCAGCTGTGGGGTTGAGAAGTAGAGGGGTAAAATGACCATTGTTTTATTACTGTAGGTCAAAAAGAAATCTTAATGTTTAAATATTTTCTATAGCTTTTTAGAAAACTTCTAATTACTATGCCACATTTCGCTGGTAAAACATATTGTCTCACAGTAAAATATTGTGTTTTTTTCTTTATTTTACATCTATCTGTCTACACAAACACCCACACATACATACATACACACACACTCTCTCTCTCTTTCTCTCTCTCCCCTATCTTTGGAGTAAAACAGAAATAATCTATTGTTCCTGAGTTTGATTCTGGGAGAATCACTTAAGATAGGTCATGTTTATAACACCAGTTTCAGGGACAGGTAAATCCAGTAATTTAATTTTTGTATATCTTACATTAAAATGAATACACAAATACATTTCTCCCTCAATCTCCATATCAGACAAATGGAAGTGAAGTACTTGGCCTAGAAAAGAATAACCTGCAAGTGCCCTAATAATGTTGTTATTCCTAGTATTAGTAAGTTAAGATTCGTTTTTTGCTATTTATAGTGATGTGGTTTTTTTTTTTGGTTTTTGTTTTTTTTTTTTTTCTGAGACAGTGTCTGGCTCTGTCACCCAGGCTGGAGTGCAGTGGCACAATCTCAGCTCACTGCAACCTCTGCCTCCTGGGCTCAAGCCAACCTCCCACCTCAGCCTCCTGAGTAGCTGGGACTACAGGCACACACCACCACAAACAGGCAAATTTTTGTATTTTTTTGTACAGACATGGTTTCACCATGTTGCCCAGCCTGGTCTTGTACTCCCAGGCTCAAGTGATGCTCCCACCTCGGCCTCCCAAAGTGCTTGGATTGCAGGTGTGAGCCACCATGCCTGGCCATGATGTACGCCTTTGAAATGTTTCTTCTAAACATTCGGTCTATCAAATATCAGTTGCTGTAGACATTTGTGTCCAAGGGAAAAATAATCCATGTCAAATCTTGGTGAGATGAAATATTCCATGGTATTGGTCCTATTAAAGCCAGGGCTGGTCAGGTAAACTCTTGACATTCTTCATACCACAATTTCTAAGCTCGATAGAAGAATCTGAAGAACACAAAACAAAAGCCAAGAGAACAAAAGAAGATTAACTGAGCAGTAAAGACTTATTTAAGAATATCAGTACTAAAGTAAAACTATCCATTCCTGTCATTGAGTGCATGCTACTTACAGCAAAGTAAAATATTTCCTGAATTGGTGGCCCCCAACCTTTTTGGCACCAGGGACCAGTTTCAGGGAAAACCATTTTCCTACAGACCAAATGGGAGATGGTTTCAGGATGAAATTGGTTCACCTCAGATCATCAGGCATTGGTTAGACTCTCATAAGGAGCACGCAACCTAGATCCCTCGCATGCGCAGTTCACAATAGGGTTCACATTCCTATGAGGATCCAGTGCTGCAGCTGATCTGATAGGAGGCAGAGCTCAGGTGGTAATGCTCGCTTCCTCGCCCGCTCAGCTGCCTCTCACCTCCTGCTGTGAGGCCTGGTTCCGGTTCGTGGCCTGGGATTTGGGGATCCCTGTCCTAAATAACTTGGTAGGGGACTGATTGGAAAAATAAAAATTAAGTCAGGATTTGCCCACTAAAGATGAAAGCAAATTTTACATTTGGTGGGATGAGTCTAAATGCAATGGAGACACTGATCTTTGTAACAGCAAAACATTAAATCCAGGCTTTTCTTTTACCTTGTTAATTGACATTTCATTCAGCCTGAGAGGTTGCTTTGGCATAACTCAGAGGTAGATTCAGTCCAACAACTGGCCCTACAATGCTCAGCCATGATGTGATGTAGTTGACATTCCTAGGAAACAAGTGAAAAACAGGCCATGCTAACGTTTCCATTGTAGTTTTTGGATGAATGGTAGAATATCAGTTGGTCACCAACAATAACAGAAATGAGGTTTTCTTCAAAGATTTGTACCTACCACCTGGAATCTCAGCATTTCTGAATGCCAGCCCCATTGCTTGACAAGAATTTAAGGTCCAGAGAGCCTGTGAGGATCCTTTATTAGGGTAGTTGAAGAACGAGGTAAGATACTGGGGTTCCTGACTCCCCTTGATGATTCAAATTTTACCCTTGTGGTTTACAGCACTTACTAAGGTAGCAGAGTGCAATGATTAAGAGCATGGTTCTGAGGCCAAAATGCTTAGATTCAAATCCTACCACGTAACTAGCTGTGTGACCTTGTTTGAGTGGCTTAATTCTTCTGTTCTTTAGCTTCCTCCTCTGTAAATTGGGTAAAATAATGGTACTTAGCACATAGGAATGTTGCAAAAATCCAATGTCTTACTGTATCTAAAACTCTTAGAACAGCATCTAGCATATAGTAAAAATCAATGTGTTAGCCATTATTATTATTATAAATAATATTTCTTTTTTAGCCTAGCTTTTAGAGTCACATAGAAAGATTTACACTTTTAAAATCAGAGTAGAAGCCAATGTATCTTGATGGTGTTTCTTACTTATTGATTTTCCGAGAATTCTTTAATACTGGAGCCATGAATTCATTCGTTTTGCAGGGATGAAGTACAAAAAAGGGTTGCCCAAGTATTGGATGTTCCTGTAAGAATCAGAATTGGTCCAGGATCAGTGTGAGTTACTTTGAAAAGGCTAAAATAATTTATCTGGTTTACTCCTTTAAAATAAAGATTTGTCTCAGATTCCAAGTCATTGAATTAATATACAGGTTTATTTTCTATTTTCAAATGTAATTTATAATCCAAACATCAGAAAAAGTTGGTGAGAAAGGGCTACTCATTGATAAAGCAGTATGGTCGAGTATAGCAGGGCGCCCATTTTTGTTTACACAATATAAACTGTAGTTGCATTTTATCAGTTCCCTCTCTGTTGGCCAGTGTTTCTTTTTGGCCTATCATTGTTCTTCAGTTTTTCTTCAAGGATGTTCACAAAGCTCAGTAGTTCGACAACCTAAACAATTCATTTTATTCACCTTTTTGTCAATGGTAAGAGAATCAAAATCATTTGCATATTTCTTTACACAAATTTTGTCAACATGTTGTTTCAAGCCTATATGTATCCAGTGCCAGTGGGCACATGTTCCATGAGTAGAACTAGGGATGGGAGGAGATGGCCTGCACTATTTAAATTGTTCTACTTCTGTCTGTCTCTCTCTCTGTCTTTCTGTCTCTTGAGTTTTTGTTTTTCTTTTTCCTCCTTTCTCTCCTTCTGTCTCTCCCAAGGCTACAGGGCTGTTTTTATAAGTTAAAAGCCTAAAATGTAACTCTGTTCCTTTTATAAGGTAATAACTGGATATAAGATATAGGTCAGACCGCACCCAAGTTAGGGATGTGGACATCATTTGGCAAGCAATGGGGAGCCCTAGGAGGTTTCTATGTAGTGCACAAGTTCTACCAACACAAACACTATTATTGATGACACATTTATTGATTATTTATATTGTGGATTAACCATTATATCAATACTGCAAACTCAAATACCTATGAAGACGAAGCAGGTGACCTAAGGGGATAATGCCAGCTAAATACACCAGCAGATGACGGGGCTCAGGAGGAACTGCAGAGTGCACCCATCCAAGGCCATGCTGGCTACTCTGCTCCGGCCAACTGTCCCACGTGGGAATGCAGGTTCAGCATGCCAGACCTTCCTATTTGTGAAACGAACCTAGAAAACCTGAAGTTTATGTTAAACCTCCTACATTAAAGTGTTGGCACAAGACATTTTTAAACATGAGTGGGACCAGTAAAACAGGCTTGTAGGCTGGATTTAGACTAGGGGATGCCTAGCTTCTTCTCTTGGTTTCTTCTCTTAGCCAACCCAAGGGCAAGCTGAACTCAGAGCTGTTGATGGGATGAATTATGTGGCTGTCCCTGCTGCCTCTAGCCCTCAGCTCCAAACATTCATGTCTGCATGCTTATGCACACGTCCACTCACAAGAACTGGGAGGGACAATTCCACTTGTATTGGTGACACTGGGTATGGAGATGTGGGGTGGCAGTGGTGAGGGATGAGTTATCCACTAGTTGTAGGTTATTGCATGTATGTCGCATTTTTAGCATCTCCTGGCATTTTTTTCTCCCTGAGTGCCACCTCCAGGTGACTCTGACCAGTAGCCTGATTCTTCCAGCAAGGCATCAGTTTCCTCTCTACAGCTCTCTTCCCAACCTTCATTCCCATCCCTAACTGGGCCCTGGGCTCAAAGCCCTGATGGGTTGTGCCTATATCAAGTCCTCCTGTCCAACTTGAGTCTCGTTTCCCTTACCTGCCTTAAACTAATGTTAAGTAATTCAACATATATTAATCAATCATCTTTTTTATGTGTCTGCCAGAATATTTCTAGGTATAGTTATAGAGACCACTGTATCTCTTAGATAAACAATGTTCCTGATCCCATGGAACTTAGATTCCAGTGCAGAAGACAGCCAGTAAACATGCAGAATGAATAAATAAGATAATCCAGATAATTATAAGCCCTACGAAGGAAACACAACAGGGTAACATGATTCTGGAGGGATTTTGGTGACATTAGACTTGGAAAGGGAAGGCCTCATGGAAGAGGTAATACAATGGACTGAATGTGTGTGTCCCTCTAAAATTCATATGTTGAAATCCTAACCACCAAGGTGATGGTATTAGGAGGTGGAGCCCTTTGCAGGTGATTAGGTCATGAGGGTGAACCCCTCATGAATGGGATTAGTGCCCTTATAAAAAAGACCCAGAGAGCCCTCTCACTCTTTTCCTATCATGTGGGGATACAGTGAGAAGATGGCATCTATGAAATAGAAAATGGGTCCTCACCAGACACTGGATCTTCCAGTGCCCTCATCCTGGATCTTGTAGCCTTCAGAACTGGGAGAAATAAGTGTTGGTTGTTGAGTCACCCAGTCTATGGTATTTTTGTTATGACAGCCTAAATGGACTAAAACAAGGTGATACTTAATCAGAGATCAGAATGACAAGGAAAAAACAACCACGCAGAGATTTAGGAACAGAATGTGGGGGCAGATGACCCTATGGCGAAATGAGCATAGGAAATATGCAGGAAAAATGCAAAAAAATTTAAAATTGTCCTGGACTAAAATAATGACTGTTTAGAAAGCTGGAATTTAAAAAGATAAATGTAGTCTAAATTCTTTTGGGATGACTTACACAGTTGCCAATGGAAGGAATAAAGAGGTATAATCCAATCTTATTGATGTAAAGACATGTTAACTTTAATGAAATGAAACCTAGGCTTCTAAATTTCCACTGGACAGAAACACTCATAATAGGGAGAATCAGTTCAATCATGCAGCCTCCACTGTCTCCAAGACTCACTCTCCCTTTGGCATCTCTTATCTAAGAGGTGGATAGGCACTTACAGTTCAGGGGACATTTTCTTAGAGGAGTCTTAGGACCATGGCACACTGCAGCTCTGCTCATTTGATGCTTCTTTGTAAAGACTTGGACTTTACTTCTATAAGTCGTCTTTTCCTCGTTCCACATAGCAAGTGGGTAAGCACATGCATGAGCTCTGTGGTTACGACTGTTTGAGGTCAAGTCCTGCTCTACCACTTGGTAGCTGTGAGCTATCGGGAAAGTCACTTAACCATTTTATGTCTCTGTTTCTTCATCTGGTAACTGGCTAATGATAGATAGTATCTGTCTCAGAGATTGACTGTGACCCTTCAATGAGATAATACCGCAGAAGTACATAGAACAGTACCTGACACATAGCAGTCACTTGGTTGGCTATTAGTATTTAACCCATTAATATCTAAACAGAAAAGGATAACAGCCAGACATTCAGAAAGTAGTCTTATGGTACCCTATAATAAAGCCCAATTTCAATCTAAAAATAGGATATTCCTGTAAATTACGTAGCATATTAAAAGCATCACTGACCAGCATCTAAGTGTTTAGGAATATTTAACAACTGTTTATAAGTGAAAGGAAGAAAGGTCTGAATTAGTGAAAGGTCTAGGTCTATATGGCAACTAATACTATCACTATATTTGTATTCAGGTTTAAAACCAAATTAATGAAAAATAATTTAAATGAATTTAAATTAAAATAAAAAGCTTAGGTACTTCAAAAACACTTCAGTAATCTACAACATTTTAATATTCATTTTTCCTCAAAGAACATAAAACAGTCATATTAGCATTTAAGGTTATATTCTAATAGAATAAAATGCATGGCAATGCTCATTTAAAACACTTTTTAAAATAATTGAGACTTTTATGCCTTTGAAGAGCTTTTAGAATAGCTTCAGCATTTCTTTAATGCAGGTTTGGCCATCTTTAAAAAATTCTTTATCCTTTACTATACTGAGACCTTATATTTATATAATTAAATAGAATATATTAAAATGAATGATGGTCTTTAAAAATCACAAGTTTAAATTTATTAATAAATTGGATTTTAAAATAAAAATTATATTGTTTTGGCAAAATGCTTTTGGTTTAAAAGAATCAAGCCTATACTATGCTGATCACCTTAATATAGGAGTTATGAGATATATTTATGTAATCTTTTAGAATAATTTTATAAATTAATAACAATAGAAGTGGACTGCCAGCTGTGATAGAATAAAGAGGTCAGCAAATCCTCTTCCCAGAAAATAAGTATAAAAATGAACAAAATTGTCAAAAACAAACCATTTTTGGGTCCTGGAAATCAACCAAGGGCAAATATAAAATCTGAGAAGTGTTTAGTTCATGATAATCTGCCAAATTTCAAGTTAGAAACAGGGAATCTGAAGCATTCTTGCCTGGAAGTACTTCCATACCCCCTCCTCCTTTCCCCAATGTCCCCAGCCACTCCATCAATAGAAGTTTTACCAGAGCAGTCTGGCCATAAGAGCCAATAACTGTGTAGCCAGAGGGGCTGGCCTGATTTCCAAAAGACAGCTAAAACTATTGCTCAGCGGCACTGTCAATAAAAAATAGCAAAATAGGTACTAAATGAAAAGAAAAGGTTGCAGTCCCAGTTGAGGCAAGCAGCAAACTACCAGTATTTTAATGGGGACATTCTGGAAGTAAGACAGCCACGGAAGGGGTAGATAAGTTCTCCAGGCATCACTGGCTGATGGGAAGGGAATGTTCAGTGGAGACACGAGAAGGCCTGATGGGATGTAAGAGCTAAGGCCAACATGAATACTACTTGAATTTTCAGTGTGTTCCCAATCCATGTACACATTCATTGGCAAAAGAAAAAGGCATTATAGGCTTGAGATATTTGAGCACAATTTCTGTCCAATCATTGGCCAACCTGCAAGCTTTACAGACATAGCTGGATAACCCTGAGGAAGGCAGTCTAAAAAATAAAAATAAGAATTAAAAAACCAATAGCAAAGACATCAGTGGCCATACTTACAGGGAAAAAAAAAATCTGCAGACAAAGCCTAGGAAAGTTATTAACCAAACAAAAACAACAGCAACAACAAGAAAAAGACAACCCTCAGGAAAAAATATTGGAATCCAGAATTGCTGCAATATATTATCTAAAATGTCTAGTTTTCAAAGGAATTTATGTGACATGCAAAGAAACCAAAAAGTGTGGTTCATACCAGGGGGAAAAATCATTATTAAAAACTGACACTGAGTAGACTCAGATGTTGGATTTACAAATAATTCAAAGCAGTTATTATAAATATGTTCAGTGAATTAAAGAAAACTGGAATTAAAACAGAAAAATTATAACAATGGCTCTGCAAATAGCTAATCTCCATAGAGGAATACAAACTATAGAAAGAACTAAATAGAAATTCTAGAGTTGAAAAGTACAATACCAGAAATAAAAAATTCACTAGATGGACTCAATAGTAAATATGAGACAGCAGTAGAAAGGATTAGTGGATTTGAAAGTATATTAATAGAAAGCATTCAACGTGAAGAAAAGAGAAGAAAAACTTGAAGAAAAATGAGCCTTAGACATCTGTGGTATAACATCAGCTGTACCAGAATACATATAATAGTACTCTGAAAAAGAGAAGGAGAGAAAAGGGCAGGCAAAATAGCTGAAGAAATACTGGCTAAAAATTTCTATACTTTGATGAAATACATTAATCTACAGATCCAAGAAGCTCAACAAACTCTAAGTAGAAATATAAAAAGACCCACATTAGACACATCATAGTCCAATAACTGATAGCTAAACACAAGGAGAAAATCTTAAAAACAGCAACTGAGTCCTTTAGGACTCATCACATAAAGAGGAATAACAATTCAAAAACAGGTGACTTCTTATCAGTCCGGATAGGAGGAGAATGACATATTCAGAGTAATGAGGGAAAAAACCTGAATTGTCAACCAAGAATTCTACATTCTTCAGAAATGAAAGTAATATAAATATATTCCCGGGGAAACAGACTGAGAGAATTCCTTGCTAGTAGATTTGCCTTATAAGGTATACTAAAGAAAGTCCTTCTGGAAATAATACCAGAGTGTAACTCAAATGTACAGGGAAAAATGAAAAGTGTCATAAATGGTGAATATAAAAGACTAAGTACTTTCTCTTTTCTTAATTTTTTTAAAAAGACATAAGATTATATAAGCAAAAATCGTAACACTGTAGTGTTGAGTTTATAACATAAATATAATATACATGACAATAATGGTACAAAGGAAGGGGAAAGAAACGAAAGCATATTGAACAACATTGCCATATTTTATTTTTTCAATAATATTTTTAAGTTTTTTATTTTTTTTGAGATAAAGTCTCACTATGTTGCCAGGCCAGTCTTGAACTCTGAACTCATCGATCCTTCCACCTCCCAAAGTGCTGGGATTATAGGCATGAGCCCCCATACCTGGCCCAAAGTTGCTATCTTTTAGCAGAATTAAGTCAGTATTGACTAAGCATGGTGGTTCACGCCTGTAATCCTAGTACTTTGGGAGGCTGAGGTGGGCAGATCACTTGAGGCCAGGAGTTCAAGACCAGCCTGGCCAACATGGCAAAAACCTGTCTCTACTAAAAATACAAAAATTAGCTGGGCATGGTGGCAGGCGCCTGTAGTCCCAGATACTTGGGAGGCTGAGGCAGAAGAATCGTTTAAACCCAGAAGGCAGAGGTTGCAGTGAGCGGAGATTGTGCCACTGCATTCAGCCTGGGCAACAGAGTAAGACTATCTTAAAAAAAAAAAAAAAAAAAAAGCATTAAGTTGTGCCTCTGTTGTTAGAATATTAGTAAGCATGTTTTTGAAAGCATATGGAACCCAAAAGCTTTTTCTTGTTGTGAAGCAAATCCTTTAAGTACGTTGTTAATCATGAGCACTCTTCTAGCAATGTGTCAAAAGCATCCATAATTAATTTACATGGTTAAATTGTACATGCTTCAATACTCAATGCTTTCTAAAATGTATCAGTTTCTTTTAGTTGTGGCGAATTAGCCAAATCATTAATTACATTTCAAACACAAATGGAAAATTAATTTTTAGAATATTCCAAATAAATCCTTGTTTCTAAATATATAGGACTACTGAATATAAACCCTTGAGTTATGAAGAATGCAATAATGATCATATGACATAGAAAAATAACAAGTTTCCTTTATGTGACTAGAATTCACATATTATATCATTCACTCATTTATCAAACATTAAATCTTGTCTGATAATTTTAAATTGATTTAAGCCTAAATCAAGCCAATGGGTCTGTAAGTGAAAAATGTGGTTAATCCTGTGGAGATCTTAATGCTGCAGAAATCACAGAATTCAAAAGTTAGCATAGTGACCTGAGCCGATACTATTTTTTCAGTCACAGTCAATCAGGTGATTCTGCAAGCCCAGCAATTTGTATTCAGAGAAAGTAGAGTAGAGAATTTACAAGTAATTTGATGTTATCAGTGCAGACAATCAATGTAGATAATATTCTCCAAAAGCCATTATTTTCCAATGGAGATTTTGTAAGGTTTATGCTATCAAGAAAGATTATCTGTATTTTCTACTATTTTTCCTTCAAACAGCCGGAATCAAAGATGAAAGCAGTCATTAGTTGGTTTAGGAATTATGTGTTAGAGTTTTTTAAAAAAAATCTAAACTCTACTCCTTATTTGTTTAATGTACCCTTTTCAGAGATGGAAGAACATCAAAACCATTGGGATCCTTTTAGTGACATTTCTTAGATCGATTCAGGAGGTAAATTCATGTGGAAGTGCTACCATCTGCTGTCAGTAATAATGAACTGAGCAAATCTGCACTGAGAAAAATGTCCGTGTGGAAATACACACTGCCAATGAACTGTGTTAAGCTTACAACTTAATAAACACTTCTACTGGAACCAAGTTCTGCGAAATGGTTTTCCATGAAAACAGAAATGATGGGTCAGATTTCTATCTCTGTAACTCCAGAGAAGTTATATAGGCATATTTCCTCATGAAATTTACTTTAGCAATGGTTAAATGTCTCATAAAATAAGTCTGACAAGAATACTGTGAATTGGTTTTAGAACTATTAGATGTGACTATCACAAGGAAATGATAATACTGCACCTTCATTCTTACATGTAATAAATATGATGAGTTACTTGGTTCATTTCTTAATTTTCTTGGCTCTTTGGGAGGGCACAAATATAATTTCACATATTAAGCTTTCATCTAGTTTCATATTTAGACTGATCAAATTTGCCTTCCACGCTAGGCACATTCCTTAGAAATGAAAACAGGTATCTCCCTCATGCTAACCCCTCAAGCAGGGGAAGGCAAATGACTACCCAGCATCTGCAGTATCAGGCACTGGATTAAGTGCTTTACATGGCCACCTACCACAATAACTCTTTGAGGGAGCCTTATTATTGCCACGTGAGAGAACGGGTTTAGAGAGATTATGCGTAAGGTCATCCACGTACTGAGGGGCAGAGCACCTACATACCTCCAAAGAGCACACACTTACACTGCACCTCCTCGTGCCCTCTGACCAGAATTGGTGTCTAGGATAGTTCCTGACTTCCAACCTCTAGTCTACTCCTTCAAAAATCTATGTATTGATTTTAAAATCATGTGTTTTCATAAAATTATAAGAGCAATACACACAGGGAGTTCAGAAAATACCAAGAATAAAGAATAAAAGCAAGCTAATCCCAAACAGCCCAACTCAGGTTTAATCACTGGTGAATTTCCTTTCAGACTTTTTTATACACACATTTATACTTTCGGTTGCTTGTTATTCACTGAACAGATATTGAATTGTTGGCCCTACTATGTGCCAGTCCCTACCATATGTGTCTTTTGTTGATCCTCTTTAGGTATCTTTGTCCTCTGTTTTACTAATTTCTGCATTTACCTTTATTATTTGCCTCCATATGTTTTTGTTTGGGTTTATTTTGTTTTTCTTAATTTTTTATATTTCCATAGGTACTTAAAAGGTTATACATAAAGAATATGTAATCTTCAGTGTTGGCTACACTGTTCTACACGTTTCACTAGATTAAGCTAGTTATTTGTGTTGTCCATATGTATAACCTTGTTTGCTTGATTTATTAATTTCTAAGAGAAATTTAAATCTCCCCTATAACAGTTGATTTGCCCATTATTGTTTGTCAATTGCAGTTGGTCAATTTTTGCTTTATATATCTGGAAGCTGTGATATTTAAATGTATAGACATATATCTTCTTAGAGAATTAAAACTTTAATATGAAGTGATCATATTTATCTCTAATATGCTTTCTGCCAAAAAAGGATTCTTACATATTAATATAGCCACATCAGCTTTCTATTTACATTATTCATTTAAAAAATTGTTTGGCTTCTTGTCTTTCTGCATCCTTATGTTTAAGATTTTTCTATAAAAAGAACATAGATGGATTTTTAAATATCCACCTTTACAATCTGTCTCATTAGTGGGGTATTTAGTTCACTTACAGGCTTTGTGATTACTGATACAATTTGATTTCACTTTTTTTCCATCTTATTGTAGACTTTTTACTCATTCTATTTTTAATGTTTCTTCCTTTCCTTTTCTTTTTTTCCTCTTCTGTTTCCTTCTTTTGGATGGACCAAGTGTAGGGTTACAAATTTTTTCTCACTGCTTTTTCTTTTTATTAGCTTGAAAAATTACATACTATTAATATATTCCTAAACATTTAGTGGTTATCCTTAAATTTTAAAATAGCTATTTCACTTAATAAAATCTACAATTATTCTGTATCTTTATCTTTTTTCCAAACAATTCAAGTACCTTAATACTCTGATCACCCCTTACTGATTTATGTACTACTGTTGTCTAGTATTTCTGCTGTATCTACTTTTTGTTAACCCCAAAAAGAAGATATTATTAGTACTTTATAGTTCAATGTTTGTTAAAATTAACCCACATTTTACTATTCCTTTTGCTTACCATTTTCCCCTAAATCTCAGCGTCCATTCTGGCATAATATTCTTTGTCATTGAAATATGTCCTTCAGAACACCCCTTGGTGAAGATCTGTAGTAAATTGTCTAATCCTGTGAATGCTTTATGTTGCCCTCATTTTTGAAAAATATGTTTTCGTAGGTATAAAATTCTGGTTACAATGATTTTTTTTTAGCACTTGGATTATATTATCCCATTTTCTTCTGGCTTCCATTTATTCTGGGTAGAAGTTGACTATCAGTCTAATTGTCATTCTCTTTAAGATCTTCTCTTTCTCTCTACTATTTCACTGTTATGTGCATAGGTGTGGATTTCTTTTCATTTTTCATTGTGGGGATTCACTGAGCTTCCTAAACCTAAATATCAGTGCCTTTTAAACAATTCTGGAAAATTCTCAGCATCAGCTCTTTGAATATTGCCTCTCCTTCATTCTCTCTAGCCTCTGCTCCTGGAACTCTTATCAGACGTGTTCATCCTCCTCTATCCTTTGTCTTTCTTAACCTGTTATCATATTTACTATTTCTTTCTCATTTTTTGCTGCACTGTATGCAATTCTTCAGATTCTTCTCGTACATTAATGCTCTCTTTAACTGTACTTATGTGCTTCCTAGAATAGACGTTACGTACTTTTCTTTCTAAAAGTTCTGATTATTTCTTAAATTTGCTGATATTTTCCATAGTCGTCTTCCTATGTCATACTTTCAATATTTTTATCCATTAAAAAAATATGCTCAATATATGTATATTTTTGCACTGAATAATTTCAGTATCTGGATTTGTGGATCTGCTACTAGTTTGTTGTCTGCTGGCCCTCATTCATAATGGCTCCTTATGAATTCTGTATTTTTTTTATTGTGACCTTATAGTATGACTACAAATATGGTAATTCTTTGAGGCCTAACATTAAAAGTGCAGCCAATCAAAGAAGTTTATATATGCTTCTGCCTGGTACCCAGGAGGAATTCCAGTTCCATGACTTGAGGGTAAGCCTGTGTTTAGAAATTTTCTGGGGAGACATTTTTTCTCTTTTTATCTGTTTTGTACATAGTAAGGTAGAGAGAGTCAAATGGAGGGGAGAGAAAAACATTTTTAGTATATAAAGAATGATGGGGGAGAGGCTATTTTAGGTAAGTTGGTAAGGGAAGGTCTAATTGCAGAGGTAACAGTGGAGCAGACCCCTGACCAAGAGAGGAGCAAGCCATGCACTTCTTTGGGAAAAGAATATTTCCAGCTTGAGAACACCAACTGCAAAGACCCTAAAACCCTGGGGCAGAAGGGGGCTTGGAATGTTCAAAGAATGACAAGAGCAGCCTGGCTGGTCGGGTGAAATGAAGGGGAGTGGCAGTGGAAGTAAGGCCAGAGAGCGAGCCAAGATGCAGGATCATGTAGTGTCTCATATGCATGGAAAGGACTTGGGGTTTTACTCTGAGTGTGATGGGCAGAGTGTGGAAGATTCTGAACAAAAAAGTGATACATTCTGATTTACATTTTAAAATGTTACCTTGATATTGTAGAAGGGCAAGAGGGAAAGCAGAAAGAGCAGTTAGGAGGTTACTGTAGCAGCTCAGACAAAATATAATGACTTGTACAAGGCAACAGTAGCGTGAGGAAGAACAATCAGATTTGGATTTACTTTGAAGGTAGAGCCAACAAGATTTGCTAAAGGATTTGATATGCTGTGTAAGAAAAAGCCAACGATGACACCAAGGTGAAATGCCTTTTCACATTTTCTTAGTCAAGAATTTGTCTATTCAGGTTTTATGGAGTTTTCTTATTTATATTAGCTACTTAACATATTTTGGAATATTGATCTTTTTCATTCATTCAGCCATCACTGTGGGCTATACACCTGGTTAAATGTTAGTTACAGCACAATGAATAAACAGATAACCTCTGCTGTCATGAAAGTTGCTGAAATACCCCAATTTTTTTTCCTTCCAGATTGTTATTTGTCTTTAAATTTTGTTCATGATGACTTGGCAATGTGGAATGTAATGTTAGATAATTAAATCCATAACTTTTCTCCTTTGTTATTTCTTTTTGTAAAAGTTTTATGGATATATAATAGTTGTACATATTTATGGGGTGCCGGGGATATTTTGATACAAGCATACAATGTGTAATGGTCAGTCTGAGTAACTGGTACAGCCATCATCTTAAACCTTTATCACTTCTTTGTGTTGGGAACATTCCAAATCTACTCTTCCAGTTATTTTGAACTATTCAATAATTATTTCTTAAGTCACCCTATTGTGCTAACAAACATGAGATCTTACTCTATTTTTATACCCATTAACCAACCCCTCTTTATCTGCCCTCCTCACTACCCTTCCTAGCCTCTAGTAACCACTACTATATTCACTTCCTCCATGAATCAATTTTTTTAGCTTCCTCGTATGAGTGAGAACGTGCAACAGTTGTCTTTCTTTGCTTGGCTTATTTCACTTAATATGATGTCCTGCAGTTCCATCCATGTTATTGCAAATGACAGATTTTATTTTTTTAATGGCTGACTAATATTCTATTGTGTATATATACGACGTATTCTTTATCCATTCTCTTTATGGACACTTAGGTTGATTTCCTATCTTGACTATTGTGAATTGTGCTGCAGTAAACATGGGAGTGCAGATATCTCTTTCACATGCTGATTTCCTTTCTTTTGGATATATACCCAGCAGCTGAATTGCTGGATCATATGGCATTTCTATTTTTAGCTTTTTTAGGAGCCTCAATACTGTTCTCCATAGTGGCTGTGCTAACTTACCTTCCCACCAACAGTGTATGAGCATTCCCCTTTCTCTACATCCTTGCCAGCATTTGCTATTTTCTGTCTTTTTCATAATAGCCATTTTAACTGGAGTGAGATGATATTTCATTGTGGTTTTGGTTTGTATTTCCTTGATGATTAGTGATGTTGGGCAATTTTTCATATATCTTTTAGCCATTTGTATGTCTTCTTTTTAAA
Organism: Macaca fascicularis; assembly: GCF_037993035.2. Classification (NCBI taxonomy): domain Eukaryota; kingdom Metazoa; phylum Chordata; class Mammalia; order Primates; family Cercopithecidae; genus Macaca; species Macaca fascicularis. The sequence continues at coordinate 86,165,437 of NC_088380.1, read as the reverse complement.
CATGTCTATTCAGATCTTTTACCCATTTTTAAACTTGGATTATTTTGTTTTGTTTTTTTATTTTTCCTTTGGTATTGGCTTGAGTTCCTTATATATTCTGGTTATTAATCACTTGTCAATTGAAGAGTTTGCAAATATTTTCTCCCATTCTGTAGGATATCTCTTCACTTTGTTGATCTTTCCTTTGCTGTGCAGAAGCTTTTGACCCAATATTTATATACAGTTTACCATTAAACTACTTGGTGTTCCCCAAACACACTGCTGCTTCTTACCTACAGGCCTTTGCACATGCTGTTCTCTCTGCCTGGAACACCCTCTGTCCCTCCTTCACCACTAATCCCAGACCAATCAGGTCCCCTCCATCTGTGTTCCCACTGTATCCCATGCCTAAGTCTACTGCTAATTCCACACTGTTCTGTATAGGCAACTGACCATTTATAAAAGTCTTCCGCTACTACTCTTTAATTCCTTGAGGGCAGAGGAAGTATTCTGATTACTATTTTCATCTTAGCATCCAGGTTAGTGCCTTTTATCTAGCAGGTACTCAATAAACATTTGTGGAATTTATCACATAGAAAAAGACAGCCTCTTGTGCCAAAGTAAGTTATTATTGGCATATGCTGCCTGTTTCATAAAGGGAAATATTTGTGTGGAGGGCCCCCATAGCCCCTACGTCACTGTATGGACACCATTCTCTCCTCGGCACAAAACTGGAGACAGCACCTACTTTACAGAAGTTCCAAGATAAGATAAAAACTTCAGTACCTGTTTTCTCAAATATTTCTTCCAATGTGTATCTAAGAACAAAGGAGAGGATTTGAGGGCATGGTTAGGATAACCCTCTACATGTAATTTACTTTAAAAAATTACATCAATTATGCAATATATTCTAAATTCTATCTATTGGCTTCCACATTAAAAAATAGTATCTTATTTTACCATTGTGGAAAATTGATGCACCAGAATTAAAATTAATGCATATTTTAATTCTGTGAGTTTGCCTACTCCTTGCCACACCACTGCATCCTCCTAAGGTATGTTACCCAGATTAAGAAGCAGCTCAAATACTACCAAAATACACGCCTTCCTACTTTACTCCCACCTTTGCTACTCCATATGTTTTTTTACTCATGCATTCCGTAAACATCACTGAATACGTATGATGAGTAAGATTCCATGCTAAATACTCATACATATATCCATCCATCTGCCCATCCATTTATTCAACAAATATTTATGGAGGACATTCTATATGCCAGGCACTTTTCTAGGCTCTACAAATATTTGCACACTAAAGACAGAAGCAAAATTTGTTCTCATAGAATTTACATTCTAGTTTTAAGTACTAGAAATACATAAAACAGCAGCTCATTCTCTTAATTCATGGGGTGTATAGTCCAGTTGCACCTGCAATACTACAAGTCTTGAATTGTTCCTCTAGAGGAAAGAGTCCTAAAGGTGAAATACTCATGCCCCGGCCCCTGAATGAAAAAGCAGATCCCTAGTGAGAATAGCAGAGATGGCTGATGGCTGAGCAGTTGTTAGGGGTGGGGTGGGGGGTTGGTAATAGGACTGTGACCAGGAAAAGCTGCTAAGAAAGACTCCTTCTGTGGCAGCAACTAATTTCACCATTTGGAGGGAAGGCACGGGGAGTCCTCACGCTTCCAGAGAAGACCATGTAGGGATCACAGTGGCACTAGCAAAAAATGAGACACTCCCTGCTATAAGATAGAGGGTGTTCCAAGGACAATCTGAGGTGCCTGAGGGCCACAGAGGAGCTCACCAGTAAAATAAAGGAAAACTCTGATGCAGAGGTGGCCCAGGCCTGAGGCCCCATGGATGGAAAGACCTTGTTCCCTCGCATGATACTCCTGTAAGATCCTGCTTGCCTGAAACTTAATCACTCTTTCCTTAAAGCAGATCTAATGCTTGCTGTATGATTTCAGTCGTGTGCTTTCTGTAACACTGTGTTGAGTGGCTATAGTTGGAAACATCAGTCTGTACAGCAGGATGTATATTTTCATGAGCTATGAGAGATCTTGAGTCAAATGAAATTTGGTATCTCCTCTCTCCTCCCCATACTCCATTAGGGCATCTACCATTCAAGGATGACAGAAATAACTGTTATATATGATAGGTTGGTTGTGATCCTAGCTACTCAAAGGTACAAATCCAGGAAAATATGGGAATTCAAAGAAAGGAGAGGTCACTTCTGACTCAGGGAGAGAGAGTGCAGCGAAAACTTTTTTTTGTTTTTAGAAGGAATCTTGCTCTGTCACCCAGGCTGAAGTGCAATGGCTTGATCTCGGCTCACTGCAACCTCTGCCTCCCGGGTTCAAGTGATTCTCCTGCCTCAGCCTCCAGACTAGTTGGGACTACAAGTGCATGCCACCATACCTGGCTAATTTTTGTATTTTTAGTAGAGACGGGGTTTCATCATGTTGGTCAGGCTGGTCTCAAACTCCTGACCTCAGGTGATCCACCCGCCTTGGCCTCCCAAAGTGCTGAGATTACAGACGTGAGCCACCGCGCCCGGCCAATACTTCTTAAAGATACAGTATTTAATCTGGCACAGACCTTAAAGGACGGGCAGGACTCAGGGAGGAGAAGAACAAAGTGTGGCCATAGAATATAAGCCAGAAATAGCCTACTCCAAGTTTAATGGGAAAGGAGTTAAGAGAGATATACCAACTTCTATCTTTTAGGTAAGACTGAGAAATTTAGTAAATTTGGAGAAGAAAAATTGCCTATTTTTGTTTGTCTGGCTTTGTTGGTGTTGGTGTTACATGATTGAGGCAATCCCTTTATGATCCAAGAATTTTCTGAACGTAGTCAAGACAAAGAGGCAAGGTTTGAACAGCAAGCAATCTTATAGTTTTAAAAAAGGAAAAAAAAGGGGGGCGGGGGAGAAGAAATACCAGTTCAGATTTCCATCTCTCATAGGTATATGAGAATATACATAGAAAAAATGTGAGAAAATGTTTAAGAAAAAAAATATGTGGGAAAGAAACGAAAGTCTCATCTAAGTACCCAGAAAGATCAGCAAGTTCCTCCTCATTTCTAGGATGAAGAGAGGGAGACAAGTGAGCCACACTTTGCTCTAGCTGCCCCTGTTGACATTTTGTGGCCTGTTAATTAGGAAGAAACATCTAATGGTGTTTGGGAAGGTGGTTTAAGCAACAACAACAAACAAACAAACAAACAAAAAACCAGTTCATCAAATTCATATGCTACACAGACACCACCAGGCTTTCTAGAATTTTTATTAAAAATTACAGACATCACAGCAATAATTCTCAGCTACCACCTCCTCTACTAACAAAACCTTCTTTCATGGCTCCATAGAGAGCCCAGAAACTAATTCTGCCACCCCTGCATAAATCTACAAAGGGCTCCCTCCCTGGGCTTCTGACAGTCCCAACTCCAACACCTGGATTAGACAGCAGAATCTGAATATATTTATAGAGTCTATATGGGTTGTTGCTTTAAGCAAGACTATTAATATGCCAGAACTCCGAGTTCCCAAACTTATTCAGTTATCAATTTGTTGTACATAATTTAATCTCTTTGTATTTTGATATGCAAAATGGAAAATGTACTGCTGATACTTCACAGGGTGAAAAGGAGATAACCACCAAGACCATTATAAAGCTTGCTGGGGGAAAATCAGGAGCTTATGTAAATGTCTATTAATTAAACAGTCACGGCTGCACAACTAGGTCAGGCATGATGATAAGACTGAACAACCCACCCCAGTCACCAGCCTCAAGAAGAAGAAATGAATATTTAGTCCTAATAGCACTTGTTGCAATTTATAAAGAGTCTTAAATTGTAATATTCTGTAACATAACAAGAGTAGCATCTTTCAGACCATCCTCAAATAATTCTTTGATAGAACATAAACTTATTAGAGTCAACAGCCAAAAACAAAACAAAAAAGCAAGCCAATTACTAATGAAGAACTTGTAAAAAGCTAATCAAAGCTCTCATCCAGAGAAAATGAGAAAATCTGAGGCTCAGAATGATTTTGTATATTGATGAGATTTTATATAGCGTCACAGAAAGAAAAATAAAACAGATTTAAATGAAGACAAAAAGGATTCCAAGTCTCTATTTAAAAGCCTTGTTATGTTCCATGTCAATGTTTTCATTAAAATGTTTTGTTCCAGTAAAAACATCCACTTTAAGAAAAATGCCTGACAGGAGGTGCTGTCATTGGAGGATCCTGTCAATTTCTTTGTCTCTCTAGTCAAACCCCTGAGTGTGCAGAGGGGCAGAAACAATGTTTAGTCAGCCCTCACCTGAGGGTGACAGTGTGGTGGATAGTGGAGAATAGAGGACTACAATTATTTTTCTCCATGTCAATGGAAAAAACAATCATTTTGTTTGTTTGTTTTGAGAATAAAAAACCTAGTCCAAAGATATAGAGAAGAATCCCAAGAAGGATGTCACATTAAAGATGAAGAGACAGAGAAGAAAACAGTGGGAGTAAAGTCTGAGGAGTAGTAAGCAATACAAAAGCAGAGCAGATTTCTCAGAGTGTGATCCCAGGACCATCAGAATCATCTGGGGTTGCCTGTTGACCATGTAGTTTCCTGGGACCCACTCCAAATCTGTGATCAACTCCCAAGGCAATGATCATGCTCACTAAAGAGTGAGGGCCACCTGCTTCCCTATGGGAAAAGGCTAGCTTTCTCCAGCATGAATAGAGGAAAGGAAAGAAGAGAGGCATAATGACAGCTGATTCCAGAAGGAAACACAAGGCACACGGTTTCTGACAGCACCCTCCCTACTGTGTGCAAAGTAGGAGGCACACCCATCCCCTAGGAGTCTGTGCAGATCAGGTAACTCACGTGTGTGATGCATACTCCAGGGGTGTGCCAGGAAAGCAAAGAGAAGAACTGATAGGCATGATTAAAGTGGAACAGCACAAACATACAATGGGCTACAAATTAAACGTTTATAATTAGTTTAAATTATAAATGCTGCATTCTTCTCCAATAATACTTTGTTGTCAAAAAAGAATGCAGGAAAGAATTAGGCAGCAGAGCACCTAACGTGTGGGTGATAAGCTTACCAGGGAAGGTGAGTCGGAGCTAGACTGTGGGTATTCCCTTGAAAAGGGAATCGTACAAACAAGTGCATGAGTTGAACATTTACTAGGATTCTCCCTAAATTCTAATAATAATACTAAGAGGTTGACATATAATTATTGTAAAGGTAAGGAAATTGGGGTTTAGAGATGCCAATTAACTTGCCCAAGGTCATCTAACTTTGAGGTTTGATTTCAAAGTACCTGATTTACTTTCAAATCTTTTCAGAGCTAGCTTGAACTTCAAATATACATAGAGGAAATGACACCCGATTTCTAGCATGTCTCTCCACCTGTCCCTTTCCTGAGGTATTCTGGGGTGTGGGATGCACACATGGGCAATGGGGTTCAAGGTACGAATCTAGGGCAGGGTTTTATGGATGAGCCCAGCAGTGGCCCTGCACACCAGGTACTCTAAGCCCTGCTTCTGCAGAGTGGGCCCTGATACCTGCTCAGTGCTGAGGGCTGTGGGAAACAGAGCAGATGAAGGATCTCTCCCCCCGCCCCCATATGCTACTTTAGTTTAAGGACTATTTGAGCCAAAGGCAATTCAAACACAGCAAATTCAGAAAGAGCTCTTTGCCCTCCCCCATCTGCCTAAAAGTATGACATAAACTTCTCTTTGTGAAGGTGTTCCCCTCCCTTCTCCCATACCTGGAGCAGATCACCCATTATCACCGGACACAGAACACTGGCACTGAGACGGGTCTGCACAAACAAATCTTACTAAAATCACCCTTATCTTCCATTAGTTTCTCCTCATATTTACCTTCTTATAATCTGTGCCCCTGGAAGCTCAAATCCCTTTTGCTTCCTCTTGTGACTTCTCCACAAATTTATCACCCTTTGTTAAAATGGTGTATACGCTGCAGGGTCTAACTGCTCCTCTGAGTCTCCATGCCTTTTCTGTAAGGGCATGTAAAAACTAAAATGTTATTTTGTATGACTTTTCTCCTGCTAATCTGTTTTTTGTCAATTTAATTTGCCGGCCCTAGGCAGTCAATTAGAGGGTAGACAGAAACATTTTTTTTCTCTCCCCTATACAGTAAGAAAGTTGGGGACAGAGAGATGACAGGTAAGGAAGCTGAGGGCAGAGGGGCCTGGGCCTTCTCTGGAACTGCTCTATGTTAACTGCAAAACGATGGAGCATCTGTACCTGGAATTCAAACATGGCACTGGTTCATTTAACTCAGAAGTTCCACGAGGGATAGTCCCATGGGCTGGCAATGCCATTATGTGATTATGAGCTCAAACTCTCACTCCTTCGTTTAAAACAGTGATGATTAGAATGCTGTAAGAGGGTAAAAAAGAACTGAGGCACATTTTAAAATTGGAGCCACACAAATATAATATAAATGAAGGAACAATATATCCCAGGGATAATCAGAAGTCAGAAATTTTTATATTTCAGTTTACATTAACAGATAATAGACTGCTTGTGGGTTATTAAAGGAAGAAATGTGTTGAAAGGGCAATTCCTTAGTCATTTTTAGGCTCAGATCAGAACCTTGGTGATGGTGTCAGACAGTAGGGGTACAGGCTCAATCAGGTGTAACACAGGTGTCTAACGTGATAGGAAAAATATTATGTAGTTAGATGTTACACAACTGACTGAAAAACTAGAAAGTGAATGTATAAAATGAAGAAAATATACCTGAAAAATATTACCAAAGCAAGTGATGTATTTCCTAATTAGTCTTATGTAAAGACATCAGCCCTAAACCTTTTTGTGTATGTTTAATACTTTCAAAGTCATATTTTAAACCTGGGGAAGAACGTTCCAGGCAGAAAGATGTAAGAGTAAAGACCATTAGAAGGTAGTGAACTAGATGTGTTCAAGAGCAGAAAGGAGGCTATAAAGCTGGAATATTGGGAGAGAGAGAAGACAGCAGAAACTCTGAAGCTGGAAAGGAAGGCAGAGTCCAGTGGCTTGATAGCCCTTGGGAGAGAAGGAGGCTGCCCTCCTGCACTTATTTTAAATGCAACAGAAAGTTTTAAGTGTTTTATGACATGATTTGTTATTCACTTAAAAAAAAATCTTGGCTGCTGGGTGAAGAATGAAGGCAAGAAGAGAAAAGAAAGCAAAAGAGGCAGGAGGGAAACTACCATGAAAGCTACTGTATCAAGAAAGAAGGGGCTTGATTAGGGTGAAGACAGTAAAGTTGGAGAAAAATAAATGGATTTGAGATATATTGGTGACTAGTAGAAGTTGCAGGGATTGCTATTAGATTGGCATTAAGAAAAAATCCAAGCTATGCAATAATATATATTACCCAACTAATTTTCACAATTCTATAAGGTAGGTATTCTTCCTATTTTGTAGAAATTTGTTTAGAGGAATGGCTTATCCAAGGTCGTGGAATGCATAAATGATTGAGCCAAGACTTATGTCCAGATCTAAGAACAAAATTAAGTTTCTCCAATGCCAAGCCTGCTAAGACTAAATGCAGAACTTCTGTATGAAACAACTTTCAGGTGGTACATTTATTCTATTTTTATCTTAAAGTAAAACAATTGGAAGCCTTCGCTTTCCAAGCATTAATTCTTTACTTTTTTTTTCCATTACATTACATAATGGTGATAATTTTTGACTTAAGTCTATTTCTGAGACACACATTAAACCAAGGACACCACTTTTGAGCTAGGTGTGTTGCGGAACACCCCTGTAAATCAGCAATCAGAAAATTCCAAGATTTCCGAGACTACATTCACAAAACCAGCCTAATTTATTGATAACCAGATACTAATGTCTGGCAGCTATCACACAGGAAGATATTTTATGAGCAACACAAAATAAAATATCTATTACTATCATTACTTTTTAGAATGGTGCTAAATATTATTTTAAAGCAACAGAAAAGAGATGAATCTTCAAGATGATTTTTAAAATACTATAATGCTTCTCTTTAGATAAATATAATCAGTATAAATTTCTAATACTCCAGTTACAGCTATAACTCCTAACAGTTTTTTCTTTCTGCTTCTTACCCAACTTTGAAAATATAAGGATTCCTTTTATTCCCAGAAGCAGATTTCCCAGTGATTTCATTAAGCTAAAATTAGTTTTTCTCTTTAGCTCTCTCCAAAGAGACTACATGAAGAAAACTCATAAGCATGTGATAATCCCATTACAAAATATGTGATTCTCCTTCTCATAACGAAAAATGTTAAAGATCTGCCCTATAAAAACCTAGCTACTATGAGGCATTTTCCCCACTTTCTAGAATACTAATAATTTAAAACTAAGTAACAAAAAACTATGCTACTAATAGACTGCAGTATTGAGAAATCATGTGCTCCTACAAATAAACATAATAATGGAGCTTTTCAGAACAATTGTATTCTGGTATTTTGCAAGCAAGTATTAGGAGAGAGAAATAAACTGATACATATGTACAAGAATGACAGCTTCTTATTTTAAAAAAATATTTTATTAAAACTTTAAGCAACTTAATAATGTCAAGATTTTTTAAAAGTATAGTCTAATCCCATTTCCTGATCATATCAATTTCTTACCTTTCCCCGATTTCTGTTGAAATTTTAAGAATTGTGTTTTTAATAGTTTGGATCTAGTTCAGTATTTTCTAGACAAGAAAGTCTACGACCCAAAAAGGAGTCTAAGACCCAAAAAGAAAACTCATACCAAAGCTTTCTACATGAACTCCTGAGATGAACTTTGATTTAAAGGTTGAGCTCTGAGCTCACGGTCATTTTCTCCTCAGTGGCCCTTCAGGCCACCAACATTCAACGAAGTTCATGAATGCTTCAGACCAGGACCTCTTAAAGGTTTATTTCTTCCCAAATTTTATTAATAGCTATCTATCTATCCATCTATGTATCTATCTATCTATCTATCTATCTATCTATCTATCTATCTATCATAGTTATGTACACAGTGAATATATAATTTCGTGATTCCATTTTTCCTCTTACCTGTTGACATTTCATATATACTTTTATATATTTTACGTAGTCCTTGTAAATTCCTTTTTAGTTACATAATTTTCCATCTAGCTAATATATCATAATGGATATTTACATCATTCCATGATTAGAAATTTAGATTTTCCAGTTTTATACTTTTTTTTTGTTTTTTGAGATGTTGTCTCGCTCTGTCACCCAGGCTGGAATGCAGTGGTGTAATCTTGGCTCACTGCAACTTCTGCCTCCCTGGTTCAAGCGATTCTCTTGCCTCAGCCTCCTGAGTAGCTGGGACTATAGGAGCATGCCACCACACCCGGATAATTTTTTGTATTTTTAGTAGAGATGGGGTTTCACCATGTTAGTCAGGATGGTCTCCATCTCTTGACCTCATGATCAATGCGCCTTGGCCTCCCAAAGTGCCACGCCCAGCCAGCTTTATACTATCATAAATTACGCATATATACTATATATTCCTCTTTATGAATTATTTCCTTATAATAAAAATTTTGGAATGAATAAACACAGTGGGAATATTTGTATTTCATATTTGTTGATTTGTATGATCACATTTCCCTCCAGAAAGACGAAACTACATTATTGCCACCAATACGAACTGCTTTACTAGTCCCTCACTGTTTTAAGTAGCACTGTCTTAATGTGAGAACTAACCCTTACTTTGAAATATTTCACAAAAACATCACATAGACTCCATAAAGACTTTAGTCAATTAGCTTAGCCCTTATGCCTCTTTCAACTTGGCTGTAGGCTGCAACCTTCAGGAACTAGTGACCTGATGCAAGAGAACATGCAGAGAAGGGTTAGGGCTCCGGTGGGGCTGGGCAACTTACTTGAATGTTATAAACACATTATGTCCCTGGATAATGCCTTTTGAGATTGACCAGTGCAGGGATGAGTAACTTTTCAAAAACAGTTTGCCTAGGTTCCAATCTCTATAAACAGGCCTGCATTATCTGACATGAGCTTCCAGTGAGCTGGTATAGCCATCCTTTGGTATTCACAGGGATTGGTTCCAGGACCCCCCTACCTCCCTGCCACAGATAGCAAAATCCATGGATATTCAAGTCCCTTATGTAAAGTGGCTAGTATAGTTGGCCCTCCATGTCCGCAGATATGGACATCTGCAGACATGGAGGACTGACTGTACTTTGGTCTTCATGGGCCATGCATATAAGAAGTCACATTAACTAAAGCTTACAACTTATTCATATTCTGTGCCAGTTTGTATAAAATATGGCTATAGCATTAACATACCACTTCTCTAAAAACCTCTATTTTCCTTGGCAAGGGTCTGAAAAATAATATTAAGTGTAAAAACTAGCACACAAAATTATATATTAATTACAGTTTACAACTATGGATACACTGACATGAAACTTACCCAATAAGAAAGTGGCATCCAAACTTTCAACTTGAAGCATGGCATGAAATAAAATTTAAATCAAAATTGCGCCTGTCAAACTCATATAATCAGCAGTAAACACACCTTAGGGCATGCACATTTTCTTCAACACTTATTTTTTTAAGTAGAAAATAGTTCCTTTCTAGCATGTTCCTCCTAAGAGGCTCATTTATTCTTTCCTGTGTTAGCCAGTGCTCCTTCGGTACTGTAAAAGTTGCCATCTCCAGCATGAAGTAAAATTGCCTCAGAGCATCCATCCAAGCCATCCAGCCTCTCCACTTCTGCCTCAGGAAAGGGGTCCACTCAGAAATAGCTTGTTTCACAAAAAGTTCAAGGGACAGATACAGCATCCCTTCAAAGGCAAGGGATCTCTCCTAGGAAATACTCATCAAATTGGGAGTACATGTGTTTTCTTATACACTGACCTTCTCTGTGAAACACTGAAGATATTTCAGTTAAGTTAGTCCACATGAGTCAAATTGACTTTCTGCCACGGGAACCTCAGGGTTCTATAATTTACCTACTTACTCAACTTGATGAGGAAGGTATTGTTCTTATAGCTGATACTCAGGAAAACATAAATTATAAAGATAATTTTATGCCTCTGCTTTCACTTATGTCCTTACTCCTTTAAATCAGTGTTTTATTCCAGTGTCTTTGAACTCGTTTGCATCACCTACATTTGAAAAACTTATATCTATATACCCCAGGTACACAAGTTCACCTCTAAAGGTGTTCATTAAATAGTTGCAAATTATATGATTTCCAATGCACTGTATATACTGACAATTTTAAATACAAGTATTAATATTACATCATTATCTCAAATGCATTCAATTGAAAACAAACATCCATCATCATTCATTTTAAAATATATGCAATACAATTGGACATTTTATATATTTCTCCTTGAATTCATATCTCTATTGTGCTCCTCTCAAAGAACTTCATCCTAATGTATATTTTATGCTTAAAAGCTTTTTATTGATTATTTTCTTGTAACCAAAACAATATAGAGAGACAAAGGAGTTTATGTTTTAAAATTTCCTGTGGCTATTTTGTTCTGTGTTAACTTAGATGTCTGATTGAGTTGTCATAATCATTGCTAGTATTTAATTGATCAAAACAACATAGATATATTATAAAATTTGATGAGCAAATATATAAAGTAAAATATTTTTGGAAATTATGAGTTAATGGCATTATATAGTATTGATACATATTTTTAATAGTACATACATACTTTTTTTCTTTTATTTAAGACAGGGTCTCACTCTGTTGCCCAGGCTGCAGTACAGTGGTACAGTCATGGCTCCTCACTGCAGCCCTGACCTCTCAGGCTCAAGCTATCCTCCCACCTCAGCTTCCCAAGTAGCTGGGACTACAGGTGCATGCCATCTATGTCCAGCTAATTTTTTATTTTTTGTAGAGGCGGGGTATCTCCATGTTGCCCAGGCTGGTCTTGAACTCCTGAACTCAAGCAATCCACCTACCTTGACCTCTCAAAGTGCTGGGATTACAGGCATAAGCCACCGCACCCAGCCCATACATACTTTTTATATAGTACATGCTTTTATTCATATATGAATTAATTTAATCCCCACAATAACCTATTATTATAATCCCCATTTTATAGATGTAGAAACTAAGGTAGAGAAAGCGTAAATGACTCCTCAAGGTCACAGAGCTAGCAAACTGAAGAACCTGGATCTATGCACAGATTCTCTGACACAACAGCCCAAGTACTTAACCACTACCCTATATATCCTGACTTAAAAATATGAACTGGGGCCAGGAGTGGTGGCTCATGTCTGTAATCCCAGCACTTTGGGAGGCTGAGGCAGGCGGATCACCTGAGATTGGGAGTTCGAGACCACCCTTGCCAACGTGGTGAAACCCCATCTCTACTAAAAATACAAAAATTAGCCGGGTATGGTGGCAGGCACCTGTAGTCCCAGCTACATGGGAGGCTGAGGCAGGAGAATCGCTTGAATCCAGGAGGCAGAGGTTGCAGTGAGCCAAGACAGCACCACTGCGCTCCAGCCTGGATGACAGAGACCCTATCTCAAAATAAATAAATAAATAAATAAATAAATAAATAAATAAAAACAAATTTAAATTAAAAAAAATACATATATATATATATGTGTGTGAATTGGGACCTGGGGATACCTTAAATAAAGAGGTTGCCAAATTTCTCCTTTTTCAGTGTCCTGGCTAAGCAATATGTCATGGTAAGGAATGGATGTCAGATGTCTTTCTTTTGTACAATGGGAGAAAGTAAAAAAGGGGAGGGGAACAAGGAAAATCTCAACCACAGGTGCCTTCTCAAGCAGATGAATTTTACAAGAGGGGGCATATAGGAATAGAAGATCTGGAAATTAATTCCTTTAAAATTCTCATGCCCATGTATCCTTGAGAAGTCTTCATGAACCTCCAAGGGTACATATACTCCAGGTTGAATGCCATTGGTTCACATAATCTCTAATACAATACAAATTAGAGAAGATTTTGTGAAACATTTTCAATGCTTTAGAAACAAAATTTAATTAAAATTTAAATTATTTTAACCCTTGAATTTTTAAAAGGCAGTTAATTTCAATAATTTGAAATGACACAAATGCTAAAGTGTAATAGGATAGTAATAAGCATAACTATAACCTGTGTCATAGGTTTATAATGATTAGATGTAATGCATGAAAAGATAGCAGGCCAGTAATAGTGCTATGCATAAAATGCTCCCTTCAAAATCTTTATTTGCATTTCTATTACTGAAATCATTTCCTAATAATGAAGTTGCTATAAGAGAAGCTCCATTACTAAGGAATCACTGTTACAGAAACAATGTTATTAAAGTATTGCTGTGTACAGAAACTTTTATTAGGATGATACAAGTTATACATCATTGTAATAAAGCTTCCATTATAATCCTAATTGCATAAAGCTGTGTTTGAGTATAGCAATGCTAGAGCTGTAGGACTTTTAATAAAGTATCAAAATAATGCTTTGGTAATAGGATTGTTTGAAATACTAATACTTCAGGGAAGACTGAACTGAGTAATGGGTGATGTTTATTTCACTGATTATACATAGTCTACCAAGAATTTAGAAAGGAAAAAAAAAGAAGTAAAAAGAACCCTCATGTACCTAGTAACATGCAGTGTGGAAACATATGTGTTGAAGCATATTCACCAGCTCTCTTTAACATAACAACTACCTATTTCCAATTCACTCATTGGTACAAGATAGCAAGCTGCTAATATGGTCATTTATAACTGTGGTAATTAAAAGATTTTATGTTCAGATCTACAGAGAGCTGGCAATCAAAAAGTTAACACACTTACTTAAATATGCCCACAAATACTCACACAGTCACATCTTGGAAATTGCCTGTTATAAAAACCATTAAAGAAATGTGAATTTGGCAGTGGGGAGAGAGGGAGAGAGAGAGAGGGAGGGAAAGAGGGAGACGGAGGGAGGGAGGGAGAGGGAGAGAGAGAAAGAAGAAAGAAAAAGAAAGAAGGAAGGAAGGAAAGAAGGAAGGAGGGAGGGAGGGAGGAAGGGAAGGAAGGGAAAGAAGGAAGGAAAAAAGAAAGAAAGAAAGAAGAAAGAAGGAAAGGAAGGAAGGAAGGAAGGAAGGAAGGAAGGAAGGAAGGAAGGAAGGAAGGAAGGAAGGAAGGAAGGAGAATAAATATGAATTGACTTTAAAGGGATGAATTCTTCACCTTCTTCCACTAAAGAAGTTAAATATGTATAACTCACTCTAAGATGCTACTCTATATTACAGATAAACAATATACCATAGTGATCCATCTGAGTTATAGCTAGAAGTTAGTATCAGACTTAGGTTCACATTAGAGAATGTTAGCATATTCCTCTAAATGTTTGTTTTTGCATTTGCTCTAATGGAGTCCAGTATTCCCGTTCCCTCTGGAAACATTTATAATGTTGACCACCAGAGACCGCCAGAGAGCCATCCATCACCCAGTAGGCACGGAGACACTCCTTAATATACCTGCCATTGTGGAAACCGGCAAGGAAGGCACCAGGCTGTCTGTAAAGGGTTTTGGCATCGGTTAAGGCACCAGAGGCCATAGCCAGTAGCCCTGTTACAACCGCATTCTCTGTCAGATAATGAGGCCAAGGCCATTTTGATTTTGAGACCATTTGTGGCTTGCCTACAAAGCAGCAGCTAGACTGACCTGGAATCTGCTTGGAAAGCAAAGTGCTTTTACCTTTTCAAAGAGGATTTCCTTTCCTCTTGACCTGCCTTCCAGATGTGATGATCTGCAAACAGCTGGGTGGGGTTAATTTAGAATCCAGGAGGTTCATCTTTCCTACTGACTCAGATGATCAAAGGCAAATATGAGCATTTCCCTAATGTTATGGTCCCCAAATGTTTGTATTACCTGAGGGGTAGGTATAAGATTTTTTTGACCTATACAGTCAGCTGGCGTAAGTTATTTTTCAGAAGTCTAATATTTTTTCATTAAATATGATCAACCCAAACTACTTTGCACTAACACAGTGAGAAACTCTATTTCTGAAATACCCATAAAATTTGAAATTTCTTCACTTGGGAGTGTGTGACATTAAAAGGGCGCAAGGACTCAATTATCCTATTGGTCGATTAAATACCTGCAGAACAAAGCACCAAAAATATTGAAGAAATGTCAGCTTCCATGAATTTAATTGGAAATTTGAAATCAGGCAATTTTGAAAGAAACATTTAATTTCAGTATTCATGTACGTTGGCAGTCTATAATACATAGATGTCCTTATTTTTAATACATGGGAGGCGGACACCCCAATCTTTTTAATCAGGCATTTCAAGGAAGGTCTAACTTCCCCTTGTGACAGGAATAGCATCCTTACATCAAAGTCTTACACCAAAGTGGTAAAGACTTAAGAGGCCTGAATAAATGTTGACTGATGGATTTCTTCAGACACTGATTCCACCTTCACTGGCCTCCATTCCCCCACCTTCTCGACAAGCATTTTGTCAGTATTCCTCCAGCACAGCTTTCCTTTAAACACCCTCCTTTCACTCTATCTCCTTGAAGACAATCACTTCCACAGTGGGCTTTCACAAGCATCTCTTTCCCTCCAGCCTGCCAGAGCCTCCCACCTGCTTTCCTTTGCTTTAGAGCCTCTATTCTCTCCTTCCCCCTGCATGCAAATACCTGATTCATAGTCTCAACTACTAATTTTATGCCACTCCCTTGCTCAAAATTATTTCTAACTACTCCCTTGCTTATTAGGTAAAGCTGAACCTTTTTGGGGCCTGGATCCCTTTCAATATGCAATGAGAGCTATGGACCTCAGAATAATGCATAATGTACACAGGCTTTTGCCCATGTTGCATGTGGTTTAAATAAACCCTGAAGCCTGGGGATTTGTGACCTCTAGGTAAAAACCCTAAACCTATATAATAAAGTTTCAACTGCATGGCCCTCTACTTGGTTTCCCTGCAGGCTGGCACAAACTACTTTTCCAGCATTGCCATCTACCAGACTACCCCTAATCACAGAAAAGAGTGAGGGCTTCATTAAGCACCTACCACATGACCTGGACTATTCTAAGCCCTAAATGCATAGCAGCAAACACAACAACAAAGCAAACACAACTACTATTCTCATATTCTATCGACCCATGGTCATCCTTTGCCTTGTCACACCCTGGCTGACTGCTGCGTATTTCCAAAGGTATGCAACTCTTAGTTTTAGAAGCCGGGCTCCACATGCATTTTATACTCTTGTTCTGGTTTGCTCTCTAGTCGCAGGATAACTAGTGTTTCCTCACCTCTGGGCTCATCCCCCTATTTGGAATACTCCCTCGTTTCCTTCCTCATCTATCAAATATTCTAAGATAATATCAAGCCCCTCTCTCTCTCTTTCTCAAATCTTTCTAGAATCATTTCAGCTCATAATAAACAAACTCTCTTCATATAATTTCTATCAGTGACCTAGCACTTTATCATACACTGCCTGTAACATCGATATAAGACTATAAAAGTTGTTTTATTATGCAATTCATTATTATTGATTAATTCTTCTGTGTAATCTGTGCATTATCGCCCCATCTTGGGGAAAGAAGACCATGCTACAGATTTCTGTTTCCTGAACAATGCTGCCTCTCATAGTGCTATTTATACACAACACCACTAAATCTCTATTTGTTGATTATTGGTGATTGATTGCAAAAGATGATGCCACCAAGATGACAAAACTTATCTCTAACTTTCAAGGGCGATCTATAGACATTTAGGAGAGTCTTTCACTGCTTAAGGATTGATAATATGACCAAAGTGATGCACAACTTAGCAAACCAACCTAACCACTGTTATTCATCATTGTGACTATGAGCCATAAGTGTGCAGACATTGGCATGCAGGCAATATGTAATAAGATTGTTTATATTCCAAATAATAATTTGCTTTTTCCATCTAAATACAGTAGAGATTGGATGCATTCTTTTCTGACCCAATCTTCGTGTTAATACCTGAAGTGCAATCTTTGAAGACAACAAAGAGCATCTTAAAACAAACAAAAAAAACAGATAGCAAATGATAATGGCATACAACTGCAGCCTTGTTTGGTGCTATTAGTCACTGTAAATGCATTTGCTATCTCTTGTCTGCATCTATAACTCTCACCATCATTTCCTCACAGAGTAAACAAATGTTGCTTATAAACTTCCCCACACGGCCTGCCTTTGCAGGATTTTCCAACCTACCAACTTGCTTAACAGAATTAAATGCCTTGTTAAAACCAAGTACCCGGCATACAAATTACAACACTATTCTTAGGACTGTATCACGAATAGTGTGACTACACTTCTTAAGCATGATACTTGTTTTCTTTGAAACCTGAAAGAACAATATGCCCTGATTGTTATCCTGGCATGTACAGTTCCATTCATGCCTGTGCAACTGCACAGCTGATGTGCCTTTGAAATCCTGAAGAATGTCTTCTGCTTTCCCAGACCTGGGGCAATCTCCACGTGGGTAGCTATTTACCTCAGCAGCAGATTTCCATAAAATGATAATCACTACCAGATGGCCCACCAAATTATGATTGCTTGATGGCAAAAAATACATATATGAATCTTTCTCTATTTAAATGTAACATTATTTGTTACTTGAGCTTATGTCCATACTAACACATAGTAGTGTTAATTTGGAATTTGGTGAATAAATTAATAGAAACTATGTTCATCATCAATTTGAGACAAGATCATTAATAACAGTATTAGCCATTGTGATTGCATACTATGTGCTAGGATCTATTCTAAATAGTTTATATTGATTATTGTATTTAATCCAGGCAACTTCATAAGGGATGTACTACAAGGATCACTGTTTCACAGATGAGGAAATTAAGGCATAGAAAGGCTCAGAACCTTGCTCCAGTATTCACAACTAATTTGGAAAAACCAACAGTTGATCCAGGCAGTTTGGCTGTAAAATCAAATGCTCTTAATCACTATGTTATACCACTTCCCATTTAGCTAGTTTCCTTATTAAATTGGGAAGTTATTGTATCACTAACTATACCCTGTCTTGTCATGGCAGAGGAAAAATACAAGCACAAAATCACAAATCAAGAAGGCTGCTGCTCTTTCTGTAACACTGGGGAGAGAGCACTCTTCAAACCATCAGACGTTTCCTCTAACTTCTGTTTCTTTAACATAGGAAGAAATGCACTAATCAATATCACATTTTGGCCTACTTCAAGCATGACCTTTAAGGCAACTCTGATACGAGATTTTCTGTTAACATATTCACTAAGAGACTAGCAAAACGTTTCTTTGGTTAATATTCTGATTGGAGTGCAAAGTCAGGGCTTCAGACTCAGAATTAATGCTGAGTTTGCTAACAATATACTCAAGGGCTGCTGGCCATCTGTATCTCCTCTGTATTCCTCTAGCATAGAACAGTCTGAAAGTAGCATTTGCTTGCTGCTATCATTATTTTTACTCATTTCAAAAATATATTTTTGCATGCCTATATCTTATATTGCTAACATCACATTCTTGAACCATCTCTACATTATGGCTTTTGAGTCCTATTAAATAAATGGTGTCTTCAGAGTCCTATCAAGTGGCCTGATGCTGTCTTGGCTGTTGGCTTTCCTGACTGCTGGAAAAGCCTCAGAGTAATAGACGGTGGCCACACCGAGACACGCTGTATAGGTTGCTCTGTCCCTGTGATTATCTAACATCGGGGTATCTTCTAAATTATCACTGCTCTTGGTACCTGATCTGAAACCAGAAGGCAAAAAGTGTACATAGTGTTTTTCAAGAGCTCTATTAGATTAGTCATGTCACTGAACATTTATTAGTCCTAATAAATATTATGAAGAGGTTACAAACAACTTATGAATGTTACCCAAAACAAAACAAAATATAGCCCCTACTGTAGAAGAGGTTGTAATTCAGTAGGAGAAAGATGCCTTGACATCTCTCTGAAAACAACAGTTTCCAGTTGGAATGTTAAAGAGAGAAATACAGAGACATCGAATCACAGGGCCCAGAAAGGAGCCATGCTAGCTAAGAAAGGAAACCTAGGCCAGGCGGGAAAGGTGTTCCAGACAGAGAGGAGCACAGAAGCAAAGGCCTGGAGTCATAAACAGCATAGTATATATAGAAACCATAAGAGAGATGGAAGGCTAGGCGCAGTGGCTCATGCCTGTCATCCCAGCACTTTGGGAAGCCAAGGAAGGCAGATCACGAGGTCAGGGGTTCAAGACCAGCCTGGCCAATATGGTGATGCCCCATCTCTACTAAAAATACGAAAATTAGCCAGGCATGGTGGCACGCACCTGTACTCCCAGCTGGGAGGCTGAGGCAGGAGAATCGCTTGAACCTAGGAGGCAGAGGTTGCAGAGAGCCAAGATTGCACTACTGCACTCCAGCCTGGGCGACAAAGCGAGACTCTATCTTAAAAGAGAGAGAGAGAGAGAGAGAGAGAGAGAGAGAGAGAGAGAGAGAGATGGAGTACATGGGGGAGAGAAGTTAAAACACACTGCATTTGTGATTTTAAAAAACAAGCCTTCTGGCCAGGCGCCGTGGCTCACGCCTGTAATCCCAGCACTTTGGGAGGCCAAGGCGAGCAGATCATGAGGTCAGGAGATCGAGACCATCCTGGCTAACACGGTGAAACTCTGTCTCTACTAAAAAAAATGAAAAAAAATTAGCCGAGCATGGTGGAGGGCATGTATTGTCCCAGCTACTCGGGAGGCTGAGACAGGAGAATGGTGTGAACCTGGGAGGCGGAGCTGGCAGTGAGCCGAGATTGTGCTACTGCACTCCAGCCGGGGCAACAGAGCAAGACTCCATCTTAAAAACAAAACAAAAAAGCCTTCCACTGCCCACCTGTACTGCTCTGTCCCTGACCCTCTCCCATGCTCCCAGGCACCAGCATTAGCTGATGAGAATTTGTTTGCTGGTCCTGTCTTTGCGACCCTGCACATACTGCTCACTCCCTCTTATTCCCTTCCCCATGTGCATGACCAACAAATGCTGATTCAGTTGGAGGATTACTCCATCTATGAGGCCTTTGCTTAGTCTCCCAGGCAGAAAAACTGCACTTGTTCCTTCCTAACTCCTTAGACACCTTTATAGTGGCTCTCCTACTGTTTTCCAATTGCTTGTTTGCAGAGCAATCTCCCCACCAGAATTCTTTCAGGGCAAGGACTGTGTCTTGGCTGTGTTCTATCCCCAGCACTAACCATAACAACTGCTCGTAATAGGTGCTCATTTAATATTTGTGAATGAAAGAAAGAAGAGGCCGGGCGCGGTGGCTCAAGCCTGTAATCCCAGCACTTTGGGAGGCCGAGACGGGTGGATCACGAGGTCAGGAGATCGAGACCATCCTGGCTAACACGGTGAAATCCCGTCTCTACTAAAAAATACAGAAAACTAGCCGGGTGCGGTGGCGGGCGCCTGTAGTCCCAACTACTCGGGAGGCTGAGGCAGGAGAATGGCGTGAACCCGGGAGGCAGAGCTTGCAGTGAGCTGAGATCTGGCCACTGCACTCCTGCCTGGGTGACAGAGCGAGACTCCGTCTCAAAAAAAAAAAAAAAAAAAAGAAGAAAAAAATATATCACTTCTACTCCCTCCTCAGATTCTAATAAGTCCGTAAGTTCACAAGTAATAAAGCATGTAGAGCAAACAGTATAGTTAAAATCAGCTTGACTAAAAGTAATGCTAGTAATGAACGTGAGGTGAGCCTTCTCTCTGTGGCCAGGTGGGCAGCAGCTAATGGATGTGAAGATGTTGCTGGTGATTGGCCCAACAGTCCTTGCCAGGATGGTGCAGATGAATTGGTGTTAGGCTCCTAGTCTGACTCCTAAGCAACACAAGCCTCAGCACACTCTTGTGGCATGTGAAAGTCTCACTAGCTACAAAGCCATGACTAATATGAGAGGACTATTTGGGTTATAATATAATACCATTACATGTCAAGACTCTGTGTCTGCAGGACCTAGTAAACAGTCAGTGCCTATGAAATGTTTCCTATTAACATAGATTTTCACCAGAAGAGAAGGGAATCAGTGGAACCACCATCCTAGCATGCTAATTAATTCTCTGTGTGAAAAGAAGTACTAATCTCCATTTTAAAGCATCAATCATGGAAAATAAACTGAAATGTGACCAGATTTTAAAATGCTACTTGTTCTAAAATCAGATGTAAATGAAAGCTTCCAGGATTCTGCAAGAGGCGATTACAGTGTACATGGTACTATGAAACCCCATTTAAACTCAACCTTCTAGAAAACTTTAAAATATTTTTTTCAGTTTGAAACTGTTCTCTAATATCACTCTTCATATGCTTTTCTTGTCTAAGAAGCTTTGCTCTGTAAAAATTTCTCTCAATTTCTAAGTAAGATATTACAGAATTTCCCAGAAGCATTAGCGACGGTTCCTTAGCAACTGTTGATATGTCTCAAAACAACCTGAGACAATCTTCTATGAGACATGCAGTCTCTCCCTCTCTCCACTAACAGAATTCCACAATATGGCAATAAAGATTCGTGCAGCTAAAAATAGCTTCCGACACACATTTTTAAAGTTGACACAGTCTTAATGATTTAAGTCTTCCATATCACAGCTTGGGTAGGTGCACCTCAACAACACTATATCAAAGAGCTCTGTGCAGAGAGATTTTAGAATCTTTTTCTTTTTTAATCATACTATTAACACTCCTGACATTTCAGAAATAATGTTTATCGATTTTGGTGTTAGCACTCCCATAAATTAAGTGATGTAATGGACGGAATTATTGTGGTACTATAAAGAATGTGTCATTCAGATTGTTAACTACATATGAGAAAAAAACACAGAGACTCTGGATTCATGTAAAAACAGCCCCAGATCTGGATAGTAAATAGGAGATGAAGGAAAATGACATATCCCAGTGATGATGGGTCTATTTCCACCACTCCCTCCTGGCTGCTGTACCAAAACAACTGAACCTCTTTAATAAAAGCAAACTATAATAGCAATGATCATTCTGTACCAACAAAAAAAAACCCTAGGATGAAAGTAAGATATACGAATTTAAGGTTATTCTCATCAAAGAAATCAGTATGAATGAAAAGTATTAGGAATGAACAAAAAAGCATTTTGAATCTGTAGCAGGAAAGAACCGCATGGTACAGAAAGCAAAAATGGTCCCTGATAATCTGTTGGGCTATAAACTTCCACAGGGAACTTGTCACTATCATTAATAGATGAGAGTCAGAGTCTAGCCAAAATCTGTGATTGTGGTTCTGGGTTGATGAAGTTGAAACCTGTGAAACCGCCATGTAACTGATAGGTTGAAAGAATTCCTCTGTGTGTGTGTGTGTATGTTTGAAAACAGAGAACAGTGTTCTGTTATAACCTTCCTTATGCAGCTGCATTTTTGTTTTGTTTTAATTTAGAGGCAAGGTCTTGATCTGCTACCCAGGCTAGAGTGCAGTGGCACAATCTCAGGTCACCACAGTCTTGACCTACTGGGTTCAAGCGAGCCTCCTACCTCAGCCTCCCAAGTAGCTAGAACCACAGGTGTGCACTACCACACCCTGTTAATTTTTTTTTTTTTTTTTTTTTTTTTGGTAGAGAGGGGGTCTTGTTATATTGCCCAGGCTGGCCTCAAATTCCTGGGCTCAAGTAGTCTTCCTGCCTCAGCCTCCCAAAGTGCTGGGTACAGGTATGAGCCACCACACATGGCCAGCTGTTTTGAGAATTAAATGAGACAATGGATGTAAAGCATGTTGCCTGTGTAAACTTCTGCCAATCAATATTATGCCCTATATGTGTATGTATATGGGTGTGTGTGTGTATATATGTACATATATTCTACAATATGTCACAAAAGATTCATGTGGCTAAAAATAGCTTCCGACACACACACATACACATGACAGGATATATAAGGGATAAGATTACATTTACACCTTATAAGAATTATAAGGTAATACAATACATATAATATATAAGCACATGATAATGTAATATTACTATGTAATAAAAGTAGTAAATGAACTAATGCACATAAATAACACAGTATTTAGTAAATAACGAATGCTTAACAATGTTCATTGTGGTCATCATCATCATCACCACCATTATTTCTCCCATTTTATATAGGAGGACACTGAGTTTCCAAGGCAGTTAGGTAACTTACCCAACGCCAAACAGCTAGTAAGACCTGGGCTGAGACTGATGTCTGTTTGATTGCAAAGCTCATGATCTTCCCAATTTTACTATAGGTCTAAGCATTCTTACAGAGTGGTTAAGTATTCTGCTTCTATAAAACAGGTTTCAAGTAAAAAGAGAAGACAGTTGTTGCTACCATCTTCATTCTGGTTTTTTTTTTTTTTTTTTTTGAGACTGAGTCTCACTCTGTCACTCAGGCTGGAGTGCAGTAGCGTGATCTCGGCTCACCGCAACCTCCGCCTCCCAGGTTCAGGCAATTCTCCTGCCTCAGCCTCCTAAGCAGCTGGGACTACAGGTGTGCACCACCACGCCTGGCTAATTTTTGTATTTTTAGTAGAGATGGGGTTTAACCATATTGTCCAGGCTGTTCTCAAACTCCTGAAGTTGTGATCCACCCACCTCGGACTCCCAAAGTGCTGGGATTACAGGCGTGAGCCACTGCGCCTGGCCTGCTGCTACCATCTTCATTCTTATAGCTGTGGACTCAAATAAATCTAATGAAACTCCTAATAGCATGAGTTTTATTGGTTTGGCATATTACAATAATCTATTGCTAGTCTAAGACATTTCCTGGTCATAGGGCAAGTATCTAGAAGTGGCTTTTGCTGAAGTGTTGCCAGCCTGTCATTGATCTCCCATTCTATTCATATCCAATTATCATGTTTGAAGTCTCACAAGTTGCTCAGGTGGCTTACTTGATTCTGGCATTTTAAAACAATACTATTATTGTGGATCTGATGCATAATTTTACCATATCAGAACATCAAAATCCATTCATTAAATAATCTATCAAAGTCTGGATGTAAGTTAATAATATATGTCTCTTCTCTGGTTTGGGTATGAAAAAGGAAAGTTACTTGAAAATAAAAGGGTAGAAGATTTATTTTTAGACCAGTATATACTTAGCTAATAGTCTTAAGTCAGGGTGGCTCCAGGCCAGAGCGAAATTCACTAATTTGAATCTCTTTTTGTTGCCCTTCCCTTTTACTCTGAAGCAGACAAGGTAATAAGCAGTGGGGAGATATCTAGGATCTACAGAATAATTCTGCAGTTTCTATTTTCTAAATCATCAAGCTGTTCTTTAGTTTTATAGAGCAGTTTTTCAATTGTTGAGGATCTTTCTGCAGAAAGGCAATTTGATTTCTATCCTTGGCTCTTCGATTATACATTCTATCATCACTAAACATTGATTAAGCCTGCTGCAATACACTCCCTTGTATTTGGGTCTTTGAATTCTCAGAAGGTCATTATTTATTACAATGTAACAATCTGGATTTTTTTTTTTTGAGATGGAGTTTCACTCTTGTTGCCCAGGCTGGCGTGCAGTTGGGCGATCTCAGCCCACTGCAACCTTCACCTCCTGGGTTCAAGCTATTCTCCTGCCACAGCCTCCCAAGTAGCTGGGATTACAAGTGCCTGCCACCACGCCCAGCTAATTTTTTGTATTTTTAGTAGAGACGGGGTTTCACTATGTTGGCCAGGCTGGTCTCGAACTCCTGACCTCAAGTGATCCACCTGCGTCAGCCTCCCAAAGTTCTGGTATTACAGGTGTGAGCCACCGCGCCTGGCCTGGAAATATTTTTAAAATACAGTCAATGCAGGTGCTGTATTTATCAGTGATAGCCTTTGTTTCAGGACAAAATGAACTGACGTTTCTTAACAAACATGACATTTAATTCAAGTGTTTTTTAACAGATATATAAAAATTAATTTTTTCTTTCTGGGAATATCATTATTGAAAAAATTCAAGGTCTGGTAGGTAGCTTTCTAAAATGGCTCAATAATTCCCTTGTGTCCGCTTGCATGTGGGCTGGATCTACTGTCTTGCTTCTAACAAACAGAATATGGTTAAAGTGATGGGAAGCCACTTCCATGATTAGGTTACAGAAGGTTGTGCTGTCTACCTTACTAACACTCTTTTGCTAGCATTCTCTCTTACCTCTCATATCCTGGCTCTGATAGAGCAAGCTACCATGTTGTAAGATGCTCTATGGAAAAGCCCACGTGGCATATAACTGAGGGTGGCCTCTCAGTCCAAAAGCCTGTGAGGAACTGAGTCCTGCCAATCTTCCCAGTCAAGCCTTGAGATGACATCAGCCCAGTGAGAGACCCAGAACCAGAGGACTCATCTAAGTTATGCCTGATTTCCTGGCCCACTGAAACTGTAAGATTATAAGTGTATTAAATAATTTAAGTTTAGGTAATTTGTTAATAGAAATAAATAAAAATAGAAGCTCTGAAATACATGTCCTCATCCATGCTATTTAGTAACAACTTAACAGGAGCCTCTTATGTGCAAGGTGCACTAGAGTTCCTCTTGGCTGGGTACTGGGAATACAGTGGAGAATGAAACACACATGATCCCTGTCCTCTGGGCCCAAGAGATTATCCTCTATGCTGTTGCCTGGCTGCCAGTTTGTACTTGTTTCCCCATGGGAGTCTCGATGAGGGTTAGCTGCCACCTGGTAGGAGAGTCCCTCCACCTTGAGAGATCCATTATCTTTCAGAAGGCCTCTGGTGAGCTATAATCTAGTCTGAAAAATTATTCCCCGCTGCAAGGGGCCTAAAGTCCTCTTCTCAGGCACAACAAGACCCCAATCATATACAGGTAGTGCTATTTTCATTCTCAAATTATTTTATACATAAAAGCAAGAATGAGATTTGAATAAAAATTTTCATATATTAAAAAAACTTCATCCTATTAGTCTAATCATAATAGTAATTATAATTAGAAACCAATTATAATTGTTGCAACAACAATGCAACTGCAAATCTTTAGTAAATTAGTAGCCTTCATTTGCTGCTACTAAATTATTCCTATCAAGCTTACAAAATATCATACATTTAGCAAATTACAATGTGTATATTTTGGTTGCGGTTTTACCTATGAGAAAAGTTAACTCTATTCACAGATTTTTGTGGCACATTCTTTAGTGGTAAATTTGCATTCCTGAAGATCAGTTACATTTTTTGAAAAGTCTTAAGTCAATCATATTTAAATATTTGTGGATTATGATGTATTCTAAGTATTTACAAATTATGAAACATTCAAAGATTACCATATGGAAGTCCACATGGTATGAGCAGGTATGAGCAGACATCTTACCCTTCTAGCTTCTGGCAACACAGTTAGGCCGATGAGTAGTTTAGGCAGTATATGGACATGACAGTGAGGCAGAGCCTCATAATGAAATGGGTGAAATCAACTCAAAGTAGTCAGGATCATATTTGCTCAGAAGTCACCTTAGAATATAATATCTAAGGCCCAAAGTCGAGGGAGAGCAACTCTGCTTTGAATAATTGTGAAAGAATGTATTGACAGAAGAGAGATAATAGCAGAGATCAGAGAAAGATAGGAGTCAGAGGGCAGACTTAGGTAGTGCTCACATAGCATCGTCCAGGGCAGAGAACTCTGGAGTATTCATCCACATGCTAAACACCAGGCTTAATGAAGGCATAAAAGACATGAACTCTGCTCTTAGACACCCTACATTCTAGTAGACAAGATGACAGCGTGACTGGTCAAACTGGCAGGAATTTGCACGGAGTTGGCCACACAAGGCCGGATATTATCTTTAAGAGAGATTTAACTCTTTTGCTTTGCTTCTAGGCTCACCAGGTAATATTCTCATTATAAGGTAGCTTCCAATAATCTCCTGAATTCTGATCAGCTGACACAAGCTCTCCAATTTGCTTAGCAGTTACAATTCACCATTCTAAATTAATACACTGGCATTCTAAGTTTTCCATACCAATCACTTAAGAGTTTGGTTAGCATTCTCTGTGTTTTGCCGAAATAGCTGAAGCAAGGTGGTGGCCAGAGGAAGGAAGCTCACCAGGTAGGACTGGGGAGATATCTGGAAGCAGCCAAGGCAAGGAGAGATGACTAGCCAAGACCATGGTCAAGAGGAACCAACTCTTAGTCTGGAATATGTTAATTGGCTTCAGGTCCAAAGGGGAAGTTTAAAACAAAAATTCGTGTATGGAGAACAAAGTCAGTATCTTTGAGTTCAACTAAGTTCAAAATGGAATAATGTCAAGAAATAAATCAATGCAAAAAGTTCAGGACTAAATGAAATGAAAAACATTGCTGGTTATTTTGGCCTGAGAAGCTGGGAAGACAGTGGTATCATTTGTCGAAATGTAAAAGGCTTGGTAAGGATTTGGAGAGGAAAAAAATCAATCCTATTTGGACTACCTGAAAGTTTGAGATACCATAAAATTATCATATTGGCGGTTTAGATAAACTAGTCTGGAGTGCAGGGGAGTTTCTCAGCTGAAGGCTTAACTTTAGAGTCACTGGTATATTAAAGGTTTTTAAAAACATGGAACTGGATAGAACCACTTAGGGAGAGAATGTAGACACAGAAGACAACAGGGTCAAAGACAAAGTCCTGGGGGTACTCTAACATTTGCATGTCTAGTATAGGATGAACTTGAGAAGTGGGACTGTCCGGTCAAAGGGCATATGGAATTTAATAATTTTGCTATACTTTACCAAATTGACCTTCATTAAAGTTGAACCTATTTACTCCCAGTGGCATAGTATGAAAGGGTCCTTTTGCTCATACCCTTCCCAATACTATGTGCTTTCAAACTTTTATATCCTCGCCAATATGGTAGGTTAAAAATGGCACTTCCATGTAGTATTAATTTGTATTACTCTTTTTATTAGTGAACTTGAGTATCTTTTCAAATATTTAAGATACTTGTTTATACTTGTCTGTGAACTGCCTGGTTCAAAATCTTTGAAGGGAAAATTTCTCAAGAGAGTTGATAATAAAGGTGCTTGTATACAAATGGGAAGAATCCTATGGCAAGGAGACATAATGATGCAAGAGAGAAAGGGTGCAGGAGTCACATCCTTGAGAAGGAAGAGTTTAGGATTCAGAGCACAAGGGAGGGAGCTGGCAGTGAAAAGGGGCAGTTTCTCTTTTGCCATAGTAACAGAGCAAAGGCAGAGAGTGTGGGTATAGATGCCAGGAGGCTCTAGAAAAATGCTGAGAAGGTGGCACTCTTCTGATTATATCTATTCTCACTATTAGGTATAAGTAGACAAAGAGGAGCTTAGGCCACAAGAAGGAAAGGTGTGAGATATTGCCCTTGGGGAGTGAGAAAGTGAATTATTAGAGGAGTGGAATAGAATGACTTGGCAGTTTTGCATGTCCTTTTGAGATTCATGGTCATCCATTTGAAGTGAGCCTTGACAAGGGGGTTGTGTGATTTTTCTCCAGAGATGTTCAATTGCTTGGATATGGGTACAACATGGGAGAGATACAAGGATATTAAAGAGTTTGAAAGAGAAGGATTATTGGCCTGGGCCATAGAATCTACACTGGGCATGGAGAGATGTGAGAAAGTTGAGATGTGGAGGTGGTAACAATGAGAAGCAGAGGCATTAATGGATGAAGAACCCAGTGAAGTTGGGGGATGCTAGAGTTGAAATATGGGAGTGTGAGAAGCAGGGAGTACCTGAAAGCAGTCAGGACAGTGGGTTAAGCCCGGGCCCCAAAGGAGCTGGAGATTTTCCATAGGGATGAAGGAGTCCTGAGTCTGGAATGGCAGCTTGAGATCTGCAGGAAAGAGAAGGTACAGGGGAAGCAGAATCCTCTTGAGAGAGACAAAGTTTAGTTGAGGACAATAGCTAAAAGAAATATTCAATGAAAGGTAGAGAATGTAGGGAACCTTTCCACCATGGAAAAGGAATTCCAGAGAGCATAGTGGAAAGTATAGCAGGGAGGGGAGAAGTGGGAAACAGGGTCAGAGGAGAGAAAGGACAGACAGGAATACGTATAAGGACCCAGGCATGTAGGGCTAGATGAGTGGAGGCATTTACATCATAAGCAGAGAACAATCCAGAACCTGTAGATTATATATAAGAAATAATAAAATCATAATACACTATAAGATAGGAAGAAATGAGGCAGTTTTCATAAATGTGTACTACATAATGATCCACAGAGTAGTAAATTCCTAGCAGATAATATTGCAACTGGTTCCCTTTGGACATAAGATTTTAGAATCCCATCATGCACTATGGAAAGAAGTCAGTTCAGTGTTTTACAACTGGGAGCTATCGTGCTGAAATTAAAACCCAGAAGTTTTCTTTATGATGATAAGCCGTCTTATCTCTACAGGAGGAATTTTAAGTTCTAATTAAACTTCTAAATTAACCTAAATGGAAGCCCAGCTCATTTAATAGAATCCTAGAATTTCAAATTACATGGAAACTTAGATGTCATCTAGTTCAACCAACTCCATCCTAAAGAAAGAAAGGAAAAAAGAAAGAAAATATATTAACTCTCCCTGCCTCCAAACTCTCCAACTTCCTCAGTCTCTTGTCAGCATATATCATACATTCTTGTCCTGATTAAAACCTGACAGCCCCTAAGGACTCTATTTTCCTTGCAGCCCTCTTTAGTAGAAACTCAGTGCCTTGAGGTGGGGCAGGTATTATCACTTCCCACTGCAAACTTCAAAGTTCCCTGCCCTCCCCATCAACCTCCTTCAAAAGCCCCAGCTTAAATGAGCTCCATGTCCAACATGATTCCCACTAGGAACTAGGAAAGCTGGAAAAAAAAAATCTATTTGAAGGCATCAGAGTGTTACACAAAAACACCAAGGAATTGTGGGTCAAAGAATCAGGAGAAAAGGGAAGCCCAGAGAAATGAGCCTGCTGTTTGGAAGATTACTGATCCTGAAAGTTCAGGGTATACCAAGGAAGAGGAGCCCTGGTAAACACACAGGATTTCAGATGGGATTTGGAAAGACTACACTTCAAAAATAAGGGTATTGGAAACAGATCAGCTCTCATAGGGACTGAAACCCAACTTGGAAACATCTCAATCCTTGGCTGGATTAATGTGATCAGAAATTGCTAGTGCCCCTAAGCTAGCTGCCTCCTTGAAGCAGAAGTAAATCCTCTCTGGAGAAAAATAACATTTCACAGAGCCTTAAAGTATCTCTGTAAATTTTTTTATATGCACAACATCTGGCTCTAAATAAAAATAAGTTATTACATACACATTTCTATGAAAAGACTTGACCAAAACCCAAGAGAAAAAAACAGACAATAGAAACAATGCACATAATCCAGATAAAAGAATTAACAGACATGGACTTCAAACTTCTATTAATGTGCTCAAGACAAGCTTGAGAATTTTGGTAAGGAAGTAGAATTTTTAAAATTTACTAAATAAAAATTCTAGATCTGAAACTACTACATTTAGAATTTAGAATTGAATGAAAGACTTTCAGAGCAGATTAACAGAGATAAAACTGAAAGACTGGTCAGGAAAAAAATCCAGAATGAAGCACAGAGAAACAAAAGTCAGTGGGGTGGGAGAGGCATAGCAGACATATGAGATATGGTTAAGGGGTCTAAATACCTGTAACTGGAGTCACAAAAAGTAGGGATAGAGAGACTGGGGCAAAAGGAAGCTATTTAAAGAAAAAATGGCCCAAAATTTTCAAAAACCAATGAAAATCATCAAGCCACAAATTAAAAGGAAACCACGGATCTCGGAGGATACATATAAAGACTACATAATACGTAGACACATATCTTAGTCCATTCAGACTGCTATAACAGCAATACCATAAACTGCGTGGTTTATAAACAACAGAAATTTGTTTCTTACACTTCTAGAACCTAGGAAGTCCAAGATCAAGGTACAACAGACATGGTGCTTGGTAAGAGCTCGTATCCTGGTTCATAGATGGCCATCTTTTTGCTGTGTCCTCATGGCAGAAGAGGCAGACAGTTCTCTGAGGTCCCTTTAATGAGCACACTAATCCCACCTTGAAGGCTCTTCTCTCATGACCTAATCATCTCCTAAAGGCCTCACCTTCAAATACCATTACATTGGGGATGCATAGGTTTTAACATACGATTTTTTGGGGAAGACATTCAGTCTACAGCAATATATAATAGTAGAAAAAAACATGAAGTTAATATTAAAAATAGACAGGAAAAAAATTTTTAAAAAAGACTACCTTCCAATAAGTCAGATTAATATCTATGGAAGAAATCAAGTTTTTTATTAAAAATCTTTACAAGAAGAAAACTCCTAACCCAGATGGCTTCACTGATTAATTTTCCCAAACATTTAAAGAAGAAATAACATCAGCAAAACATAAACTCCTGCAGAGGAAAGAAAAAAAAAGATCCCTTCCCAACTCATTTTATGACGGTAACATATGCTTGATATCTAAAAGTAACAAGGACATTATAAGAAAAAAAAATTGCAGGCTAATTTCTATTATGAATATGAATGAAAATGTCCTAAGCAAAATGTTAGCAAATGAAATCCAGCAATGTATTAAAGGGATACTGTATTACAACCAAGTTGTACTTTTTCCCCAGAATGCAAAGTTGATTTAACATTTGAAAATCAATTAAAGGAGCAAAATAGAAAACTCATTTGATTATCTTAAAAGATGCCAATAAAGCATTTGATCTTTTTAAAACATCAACATTTCAAACACACTGAATAAACTAGGTATAGGATAAAACTTCTTTAATTGGATAAAAAATATCTAGCAGAAAATCTAATGCAAACCTCATACTTAAAATATTGAAAGTTCTCCCTCTGAAGGAAATGACATAAGAATACCCATATCCACTTCCACCCAACAATGTACTGGTGGCCCTAGACAAAACAAGAAGCTAAGAAAATGCAACAAAAGACGTGCCAGTTCTATAAGTAGAATACTATATAACAATATCAAAAGAAAAAAATTAAAAACTAATCAATGGAGGGATGTACCATATTCATAGATTGGAAGAGTTAATAATGTAAAAATGACCACTCTCCTCAAATTGACCTCTAGATCAAACTTATTATAATACAAAAGTCCTGGTATTATTTTGTGAAATTTCACAAGCTGCTTATTCAATTTAAATGGAAATTAAAAGAGTCCAGCATAGGCAAGGGTAAAAAAAAGAACAGTTAGGAAACTTTTTTTGCTGGATATTGAGACTTATTATAAACTTATAGTAATAAAAATAGTATGGTATTGACACAAGGAAACAACTGAATGGAAAAAAGAATCCAAAAACAGATCCAGGAACATGTGGAAACTTTACGTGTAACTAAGGTGATAAAGAAATGCAGAAAGCACAATGTTTTTCATAAATAGTGCTGAGCCAATTGGATATCCATATGGGAAAAAAATGAAATATGACCCGTATCTCATACTAAACTAAAACTAGTTCCCAGTGGCTCATAGATATAATCTAAATAACATAATAAATTAGTTAAATAATATCTAGATAACAAATCTGTCCAATAACACAGTCAACAGTCACATGTAGCTATTTTAATTTATTACAGTTAAGTAAAATGAAAAATCCAGCTCCTCAATCACACTATCCACATTTCCAGGGCTCAACAGTCACATTTGGCTAGTGACCACTGCATTGGGCAGTGCAATATATACATTTCCATTTTTGCAGAAAGTTTTATTGGACAGCGCTGGACATGAACTATCTTCATGACCTTGGGGTAGACAATGATCTCAAACAACTACAAAAAGCATAAAAAATACAGGATATGAATCTTAAATTAGACCACATTAAAATTGAAGACTTCTGCTTATCAAGACACAACTAAGGAAACGAAAAGTCAGGTTACCATGCTGAAAAAGCTATATAAACATCCATCAAAGAACTCATACCCCAAATTTATGAAAAATTCCTATAAATCAGTAAAAATAAATAAATAAATAAACAAATAAATAAATGAGACAACCAAATAGAAAAAATGGCAGTAGGCATTAACAGGCACTTCACAAAACAGTAGATTAACCTCATTAATCATTAGGGACATACAATTTAAACTATAATGATACACCAAAATGCATCCACCAGTAGGGCTAAATTTAAAAAGACTAACAATATCAAATGGTTATCAGAACATGGAGTAACTGAAATTCCCACACTGCTGATGAGAATTTATATACTGATAGAACAGTTTTAGAAAACTGTTTGGTATTAACTAGTAAAGTTAAACATATATATGCAGGCCCTGTGACGCAGCAATTCTATTCTTCATATATACCCAATAGAAATGCATACATACATATATGCATCAAAAGATATGATCTAGAATGATCACAGTCAGAACCTGGGGCAGGGGGAATCATATGGCCATTAATAGTAGAAAGATAAATTGTGATATACTCATAAAATCAAATACTATATTATATAGCAATAAAAATTAATGAACTCCTACTACATGGAACAACATGGATGATTCTCACAAACACAAATTGGGTTTAAGTAACCAGAATTAAAAGAATACAATGTATAGAATATGATTTCATCTACACAATGTTCAAAAAACAGGCAAAACTAACATAGGGCTTTAGAAGTCAAGACAATTGTTACATCTATGAAAAACGGAGAGAAAGTGATTGGGAGTAGGTATAATTTTACAAATATTCTGTTTCTTGACTGGGCTACACGGATGGAATCACTGAGTTGTGTGATAATTAAGGATCTGTATACTTCTTATACTATACGTCAAGGAGAATTCCGTTTTTTTTTTTTTTTTTTTTTTTTCCGAGACGGAGTCTCGCTCTGTCGTCCAGGCTAGAGAGCAGTGGTGTGATCTTGGCTCATTGCAACCTCCGCCTCCCGGGTTCAAGTGATTCTCCTGCTTCAACCTCCCTAGTAGCTGGTACTATAGGCGCATGCCACCACACCTAGTTAATTTTGTGTATTTTTTAAATTAGAGACGAGGTTTCACCGTGTTAGCCAGGATGGTCTCGATCTCCTGACCTTGTGATCCGCCCGCCTCAGCCTCCCAAAATGCTGGGATTACAGGTGTGAGCCATCGCACTGGGTGAGAAGATGTTTTCAAAAATCAGTTCCTTTGATATACATGCCATCTAGCTATAATACCTTCCAATCCCTCTTCCTTTCTGTTACTTACCATGTTAGCCTCTCTCCAAGATTTTAGCATTTGATTCACAGTCTTTCCTTCTACCTCAAGTTCCACTATCATCCAAGGTGACTTTACATCCATGTGGTTGCCCCATCCTATGCTACAGCCTCTCTTTCTTGACTTCCATGTCAGCATAGCACTCCAATAGCCACACTCAGAAATTTATCAATACAAGAATCACTCCCCACTTTAAAACCACTCTCAGACCAAATATCCTATGTTTTCAGATCTCTTAGTCAACTATTCTCAAGATTTCAGTTCCTTGACTTCACAGGGATCTCTAGTCCCCTTTTTCTATAGCTCTCTTTCTCTCTTCCTTATTAAACTTAGGTTCTTTTCTTTGTCACGCCAACCACTTTCTTACCAATAGTATCAACTTCCTTGCCTACTGTCTTTCCATCTTAACACCTGGCAAAAATCCCATATTTTGGCTGACGCTATTTTGTACATGCATCAAAGTGGCACTGCTTAAGAAATCACATAACTTGGCCAACCTCAAGCATAGCTTCCATGCCTCCTGTTTGTCCTAATATATTTTTCTAGTCTACTCTTCCATCTCCCCATAGAAAGAAGTCAAATCTTTTCCATTTGTTCTAAAGTTCTAAAATCCCTCTCTGACAGCAGATAAGTTCATGTCCAATTTCACAGAAAAAAAATTAAAACCATAAAATGTCCTTTCTTGCCAAACTAAAAATACATGTGAACCCATACCCATATTTTGTCCTCTATGGCTTCTGTGAAAATGGAAGCCATCCCTTGTCCTGCCACCATCCTACCTTTTCTAGAACTTTGCTCTTTCAGTTCTCTTCCTCCTGTCTTCCCTCTCTATTGGCTCTTCCCTTTCAGTTTTTAAAATATGAAAGTCTTTCTCATCTTAAAAACAAACAAGTAAATTACAATGAAAAATAAAATACTCCTTCTCCTCCTCTTGTCCCTCTGCAAGAATCACCCC
Source organism: Macaca fascicularis (assembly GCF_037993035.2). NCBI lineage: Eukaryota > Metazoa > Chordata > Mammalia > Primates > Cercopithecidae > Macaca > Macaca fascicularis. The sequence continues at coordinate 86,130,395 of NC_088380.1, read as the reverse complement.
ATCTTCCTCTCCCAATTCATAAAAAAAAAAAAAAAATATTTATTCTCTGTCGACTCCCTCATTTCCCAGCTCAGGCATCAAACCACATTCTGCCTACTCACCAGAGTACACAAATGACATTGTTGCTGCTGAACCCAATGGGCACATTTCAGTCTTTCCTTACCTGACTTCTCTGAAGCATCGGATAGGCTCACTGTTAAAAAGCAAGCAAGCAAGCAAGCAAACAAACAAAAAACATGGCTCCAGGGCTCAAGAATCTCCTGTGTTTCCTCCTACACTTCTGACCACCCTCTCTTAGTAGCTTTCACAGGCAGTCTTCTGTTCTTCTTTTAAATGATTATATGCTTCAAAATTATCTCTTAGGCTATTTTTTCCTTTCATTTTACATCTGCCTAGAGACCTTATCTATTCTCATGGCTTCAATTACCATTTATTGCTGATAACATCCAATTCTACATTTCTATTCCTGACATGTCTCATGAGGTTCAGAGACATGCCACTCAGATATCTTGCATGCTCTTTAAACTTAGGAACTTGAAAACTGAACTCATCCTATCCCTCATCTATGAATTGCATTATCCATAAGCCAATTTCCCCAACACTGTCAATTCCACCTCTGAAATGTAGCTTCTTTTTATCTCTAGTACCATTCTTTATTTCCACATGCCTCATCTACCATGTAGGCCATCATCCTAGTTTGTTTGGGTTACTTCTCCCTCTTAACTGGTCTCTCCTTGCTTCCAGTCCTGTTCCCTTCCAATCTTTTCCATTCTATAGCCAGAGTATGCCGAAATTGTTTATTTAAAAATTTATTTTCTCATTAAATTATAAGATTGAAGAGAACAGAGACCATGTCTATCTTGCTAACCTTGCAATTACTATAGGTGTCTGGCACATTGTAAAATTCAAAAATTATTTATCAAAAAGATAAATAAACTAGCATTATTGACTTCATCTAATATGGAAGTAATATAGAAATGCTCTCAAGACTTCACAGGAATGTCACTCATGTCTGCTTTTGCTCTTCACTGTACCCCAGAGTCTAGTATAAGTCTGGCCCCTATCGTTGAATCAATGTATAAGAATAAAAGCAAAATATGAGGTTAAAGCACTTTGGAAAGTGATATATAAAACACTACACAAATAAAACACACAAAAAACAAAGCAGTACTACTTCCCGCATGCAAAAATAACGAACTTGCCATTTTAAAATTGTCACTTCTACCCTGATGGTGTTCTCCCTATCCTCTTCCATGTTTTATTTATTTCCATAGCTCTTTTCATGTTCTATCATACAATATAATTAACTTACTTCTTTTGTTTATTGTTGTCTCCCCCACTAGAATATAAGCTCCATAAAAGCAGCAATTTTTATCTATTCTGTTATTGAGTACATAATAGGTGCTCAATGAATATTATTAAATTGATTATACCTGAGACTGCACTAAAAGTGTTAAATATTTATCTTACTTCATTTTTAAGATAACACATTGGTTAGATCCTTTTATCTCCATTTTAGAGATTTAAAAAGCAGTCACAAGAGTCACATCATTTCCTTAAGACTGGAGCAGAATGTCATAAGAGGAAATCAAAAAGACAGAACAAATAGAAACACAAATAAGATAAAAGGAAAAAATTGAAACATATCCGTCATCATAATAAAGGTAAACAGATTAAACTCCCCTGACTTACAGACAAAACTATAGAGTGGAATTTTTAAGTACAACAATATGAGATAAAAAGTATATATAGCACTTAAACTTAAGGACACAAGACTTCTGGTGCCAGCCAACATGGAGTAAACCCACCACAGCCTATCTCTCCCACTGATTAAAACCAAAAAAACAAAATTTAAAAAGCAACTACCCTATGAGTCTGAAAAGTTAATGATAGTAGCAGATTGGCAACAGTAGCCAAAATTCAAATAACCTCTTTGGGGGTAAGTCACCTGGTTTTTCATCTTTTGTTTCCTGGCTTTGACCCAATGGCTGCCCCACTGTGGAACTATGCAGGGAGAGTAAACGACCAAACACTGGAAGAAACCCCACTTCTGGCCAGACAACCTGGAATGTTGGAGAAGCTCCCCATTACTTTTTTGTTTTGTTTTGTTTTGTTTTAGATGGAGTCTCGCTCTGTCACCCAGGCTGGAGTGCAGTGGCCTGATCTCAGCTCACTGCAACCTCTGCCTCCCAGGTTCAAGCGATTCTCCTGCCTCAGCCTCCCAAGTAGCTGGGATTACAGGCATGCATCACCATGCCTGGCTTATTTTTGTATTTTTAGTAGAGACGGGGTTTCACCATGTTGGCCGGGCTGGTCTCCAACTCCTGACCTCAGATGATCCACCCGCCTCGGCCTCCAGAGTGGTGGGATTACAGACATGAGCCACCACACCCAGCCCCCCATTACTTCTTTTGTCTTTTTTTCTTTCTTCTCTCATACTCCTGTCCAAAGGGTAGTCCCTGTCATAGACCTGCACTGCAATGGCAGCTTAAACCCTTGAGAGAAACGTGTTTCAGGCCAGGGGAACTGGAAAAGGGAAAAGTATGACCTGAAGGCTGCAGTAGAACACCTGTTTTTTAATTTGTTTGTTTTTCTTTCTTTTCTTTTGCTGTTTTGCTCAAGAGTAGTACTAGTCACACAGAACTATAAGGAACAGCAGATCTGGAAGCTAAAATTCCAAGAGAAGCCCTGACTTTCTAGTGAGAAGCCCAGGAAATGGAGCCTCTGAGATCCCTAGAGTGTGGGAGAAATACTGGAGAGCACATAGCTGGAGAAATGGATCCCCTAATTCCGTGTACAAATAAAAGTCTTAGCTCATCCCCTGTATAGATACAGGTAAAGAGAGAGAGAGACACAGATTTATTTTAAGGAACTGGCTAACATGATTGTGGATGCTTGGCAATTCAAAAGTCTGCAGGTGGAAGAGCTGCATTTAGAGTCCAAAAGACAGGCCGGGCACGGTGGCTCAAGCCTGTAATCCCAGCACTTTGGGAGGCTGAGACGGGCGGATCACGAGGTCAGGAGATCGAGACCATCCTGGCTAACACGGTGAAACCCTGTCTCTACTAAAAAATACAAAAAACTAGCCGGGCGAGGTGGCAGGCGCCTGTAGTCCCAGCTACTCGGGAGGCTGAGGCAGGAGAATGGCGTAAACCCGGGAGGCGGAGCTTGCAGTGAGCTGAGATCCGGCCACTGCACTCCAGCCTGGGCGACAGAGCTAGACTCCATCTCAAAAAAATAAAAATAAAAAATAAAAATAGAATCCAAAAGACCCTAGCAGAATTCCTTCTTGCTCAGGGGAGGTTTTTTTTTTTTTTTTTTTTTTTTTCCTGTTAAGGCCTTCAACTGACCAGATGAAGCCCACCCATCAATATGCTTTACTCAAAATCTACTGATCTGAATATTAATCTAATTTTAAAAATGCCTTCACAGAAACAGCTAGAATAATGTTTGAACAACTATCTAGACACCATAGCCTAGCCAACCGACACATAAAATTAACCATCATGACTCTCATATCATTGCTATTCAACATAATTCTGTAAGTCCTAGCCTGTGCAATGTGGCAAGAAAAAAGGAGAAAGGTTAGAAAGGAAGAAACACAACTGTCTTCAATTGTCAATATAGAAAACCCCTCCCCAAACTACAACAAAGCTCCTAGAACTAATAAGTAAGTTTAGCAAGGTCTCAGGACCTATGGACAATATACAAAAACTAACTGTATTTCTATATACTAGCAATGAACAACTAGAATTTGAAACTTTAAAAAATACTAAACATAATAGCATCCCAAATTGAATATTTACATAAAAATTTAAGAAAATGTATACAAGATCTCCATGCTTAAAACAACAAAATACTAATGAAAGAAAGCACAGAAGACATACAAGAACGGAGTTATAACAGAGAGTTATACCTTATTCACACATTGGAAGACTCATTAAGATGTTAATTCTTTCCAAATCAACCCATAGATCCAACACAATCCCAGTTCAAATCTCAGCAGTATATTTTGTGTATATTCAGAAGCTGATTCAAAAATTTATACAGAAAGTTAAAGCTTCTTTCTTGAGAAAGAACAAAGTTGGAAGACTCATTCTTTAGAGACAGGGTTTATCAAGATTTAATATAAAGCTACAATAAGCAAGTCAATGTGGTATTGGTGGAAGAACAGAAAAATAGATCAATGAAACAGAACAGAGAGTCCAAAAATAGACCCACTCAAATACAGTCAATTGATTTTGACAAAGGTGCAAAGGCAACTGAATCAAGAAAGCATAATATTTTCAATAAATGGTGCTGCACCAATTGGACATTCATATACAAAATAATAAAATAAACCTCACAGCTTACATAAAAATTAAATCAAAATAAATCCTAGACATAAACTTAAGAATAAAATAATAAAATGTCTAGGAAAAAGTGTTTGTGACCTTGGGTTAGGCAAATAATTCTTAGATAAAATACCAAAAGTGCAGTAGATTTAAAAAATACATTTTTAGGACAGGCTCATATCTGTAATCCCAGCACTTTGGGAGGCTGAGGTGGGCAGGTCATCTGAGGTCAGGAGTTCAAGACCAGCCTGGCCAACATGGTGAAACCCCATCTCTACTAAAGATGCAAAAATTAGCTGGGTGTGGTGGCAGGTGCCTGTGGTCCCAGCTACTCAGGAGGCTGAGGCGGGAGAATTGCTTGAACCCGGGGGGGCAGAGGTTGCAGTGAGATTGTGCCACTGCACTCCTGGGCAACACAGTGAGACTATGTCTCAAAGTAAATAAATAAATAACGTATTTTTAAATAAATTGGACTTCATACAAATTAAAAACTTTCGCTCTGTGAAAAACACCGTTAAAAGAATAAAAAGAAGTCATACACCGGGAGAAAGTATTTACACATCACATATCTGCCAAAAGACTTATATCTGGAATATGTAAAGAACTATCAAAACCCAACAATAAGAATATAAAATAATCTAATTTTTTTTAAAAAAAGAATCCAATTTTTAAAATGGGCAAATAGCTGAGAGTGGTAGCACACATCCATAATCCCAACCACTCATGAGGCTGAGGTGGGAGGATCACTCCTGAGCCTGGGAGTTCGAGGCTGCAGTAAACTATGATTGTGCCACTGCACTCCAGCCTGGACAACAGAGTTAGACGCTGTCCCTCAAAAAAAAAAGAAGTTGGGGAAAGATTTCAAAAGATACTTCACTAAAGAAAATATATGAATGAAAAACAAGCACATAAAAAGATATTCAACATCATTAATCATTAAATATGTGCAAAACAAAAACCATACTATGATACTACTACACATCTATGTTATAGTTAAAGTAAATAAATAAACTGACAATACCAGGCACTGGTAAAGATATGGAGGAACTAGATTTCCCAGAAATCGCTAGTGGGAGTATAAAATGCTTCCAATGCTTTGCAAAATAGTCTGGCATTAAAAAAAAAAAAAATATATATATATATATATATATATATATATATATATATACCAGAAATCTTACTCCTAAGTATTTATCCAAGAGAAATGAAAATTTATGTCAACCAAAGACCCTACAATGAGTGTTTTTAGTAGTTTTATTCTTAAGCACCAAAAACTAGAATCAGCTTCAAAGGTCTTTCAACCGGTAAAAGGATAAACAAAATGCTGTACATTCATACAGTGGAATACTACTCAGCAAAAGTTACAAACTATCGATATATACTGCAACATAAATGAACCTCAAATATATGTGCTAAGTGAAAGAAGCCAGACTCAAAAGCCTAGAAATCCACATATGACATGCCGGAAAAGGTAAAACAATAGGGACAGAGAATAAGGGTTTGGGGTGGGAGAAAAGGTTGGCTACAAGAGGCTGCACAAGGGAATTTGGGTGGAGGAAGGATGGAAGTGCTCTGTATCTTGATTTTGGTCAGTTACACATCTCTGCATTTTCTAAAACTTACGGAACTGTCTGCTAAAAAAGGTAAACTTTATGTAAATTTTTAAAAATAATGTTCTATATGCAAGGAAATGAATAAACCAGAGCAAGTTTAATAGTTAAAAGGTAGAGAAAGATTTACCAGACAAATGCCAAAAGAAAGCTAAGATGGCTGTATTGATACCAGGGAAAATAAGTTTCAGGTAATTTACCCCAAGACATAGCAAGAGGAGAAGCATCTTTGAATCCTGCCTCTTTCTTGCTATAAAATCTACACTCCTTTCAATACATTTTAAAGACTTGCAAGCCTAGTTAGCTGTCAAGACTTGGGAAATTTATTAAAAAGAAAATTTGAGACACTCTCACAAGCACACAAATTCTACCAAGAAATAAATGTAGTTTTCAAGTTTTGAGAAAAATCTACCAAAAATCAGTAAATAAGAGTCCAGGAAAATGTTTATCAATTAATAATGGTGATACTGTTTTAAGTTGAAGATTCCTTACCTTGTTTTCTTTTAATAACAGCAGAAATCATTCATTACTCTTACTAAAATTTCAAAATTGTTATCAGGTTTCTTTTTAAAAAGAAATAAATATGAGCATTTTGCATTGAAGATTCCCTGTGGCTGAGATCAATGATTAGAAGAAGCTGCCTGCTTTTAACTGGAACATTTTCAGGAAAAAAGAGGAGAAAATTAGCTATATAATGTATCAGTGTGAAAGCTGAATGTTGTACCTGGAAATGTTTACTGCATATCATGCTCCTTCTAGGAAGCTAATGGTAAATGATCATACTAAACATTAGGTAATACTTCACTGACAAAATCAGGATGCTTGGTGTTCAGAAGAGTCAAGGTGAAAAGTCAAGCAAAACAGCAATCAAACAGTTTCAAGCAAGTCCCCCAGTCCCAAGTACTGTTCCCTTTTGGAAATTTCTTCAATTAAAATAATAACAGTGGCTTGTCCTTAGAATGTGGCAAAATGAGAGCAATAACCTCTTAGACCATAGATTCAGGTTGTAAAATCTCTGTTTTGGGGGACTGAGTTTAAAGTTAAGGCTAAAACTACAGAAAACATGTAGACAATGCACGTCCTTGGCTGCCTGTAATCCCAGCACTTTGGGAGGCTGGGGCAGGCAGATCATTTGAGCCCAGGAGTTCAAGACCAGCCTGACCAGCAAAACCATGTCTCTCTATTAAAAATACAAAAATTAGCCAAGCATGGTGGTGCACACCTGTAATCCCAACCACCTACCATGTTGGGTGGTAGAGGCACAAGAATTACTTGAACCCAGGAGGTGGAGGCTTCAGTGAGCCACGATCCTGTCACCATACTCCAGTCTGGGTGACTTAGCATTCTATTTCGTTTATTAAATGCAAATCTGGTTTCTTTTGCTCACCTTCTACTTCACTTGAGTAAAGGTAAATTTTTTATACCACTCCCTCCTTATATAGTCTAATATTATTTAGGAAGAATGTCTAAAAAGTAAATTTCAAAAAAAACCTACAATTAAGCAAGTGAATTAAATGAAAATCTCAAGGAAAATACTCTGCATTACCAACTAAATCCCCTTAGTCAACCTTCCACAGGCCCAGTCCTCCTATATTTCTCAATTTCCCTCATATTTCACTCTAAAGTATGTGAGGAATTCTATTTTTCCATGAACAGGGCATACAATACCAGGCATTAGCCAGGAACTGAGGAAAACATCATAGATCAAGAAATGGACTTCTTACTAAACTCTAGCCCTTGGCAAAAAGAGTTCTCAGGGCACTCAAGCTCAGCTGAGATAAGTCACCTGAAATGCTGAATGCGATATAGTAAAAAGAACTTGGTTTGGTTGAACAAATCATTTTATCTATAGAGATTGATTGATAGATAGATAGATAGATAGATAGATAGATAGATAGATAGATAGATATGAAATAATGGGAAGAGAGGCAAGGTATAATCAGAGAAGGATGCAATTAATCGTTGGAGAAGGTGGGTGGGCAGAAAATGACTGAGAGAACAGTGGGAAGTAATGTAAACAGGATTCATGACACATCCAAATACCAAAGGATGGACACAGGCACAGGTCATATTCCCAAGAAAAACAGACAGACAGACAGGTAGGTAGGTAGCCAGATAGGTAGGTAGGTAGGTAGGTAGGTAGGTATGTAGATAGATAGATAGATAGATAGATAGATAGATAGATAGATAGATAGATAGATAGATAGATAGATAGATAGATAAGCTGGTTAGGGTTAGAGAATTTTGGTTCTTGAACAATTTATTTTTCAGACAACATGCTATTACCTGTATTCTCCGTGTCATCAAAATCAAAACTTGCCATAATGACATGATCTTTTATAAAGAAAATCTTAATAAATGCACAAAAAATTATTAGAGCTAATAAAAGAGTTCAGCAAGGTTATAGGATACAAAAAATACACAAAAAAAATCAGTTATATTTCTATACACTAGCAGAGAACAATATGAAATGAAGAAAACAATTCCATTCACAACAGCATCAAAAAGAACAAAATATGTAGGAATAAATTTAATGAAAAAATACAAGACTTGTAACCTGAAAATCTATAGAACAGTGTTGAAAGAAATTAAGAGATCTAAGTAAATGGAAAGACATTCCATATTGATGAATTGGAAGACAGAATCTTAAGATGGCAATTCTCCTCAAATTGAAGTATAGCTCCAGTGCAATCCATATCAAAATTCCAACTAACATTTTTGCAGAAATTAAGAAGCTGATGCTAAGATTCATATGGAAATGCATAGAGCCAAAACAATATTCAAAAAGAAGAACAAAGTTGGTAAACTAACATTTCCCAATTTCGAAAAATGACTATCAAGCTTTACTGTTATAAAGCCACAGTCAGCAAGACAGTGTGACACTGACATAGGATAGACATATGAAACAGTGGAACAGAATTTGGCATCCAGAAATAAATGCATACATCTGCGGTAAGTTGATTTTTGACAAGGGTGCCAAGACAATTAAGTGGGAAAAGAATAGTCTTTACAAATAATGGTTCAGAGACTACTGGATATTTATTAATACACGCAAAAGAATGAATTTGCACCCCTACCTCATTACTATATATAAAAATAAGTTAAAATAGATGAAAGACCTAAATGTAAAAGCTAAAACCATAAAACTCTTAGAAGACCACATAGGGTTTAATCTTTGTGCCCTTAGGATACATAACAGTTTTGTAGATATAATACCTAAGGCAAAATAAATCTAATAAAAAATAGATAAATTGGACTTTATCTACATTAAAAATTTTTGTGAGCCAAAGAACGCTATCGAGAAAGGGAAAAGACAACTGATGGAATAGGAGAAAATTTGCAAACCATATAGCCAATAAGGGTCTAGTATTCAAAATATATTTTAAAACTCTCACCACTCAACAATTAAAAAACCTAATTTTAAAGTGGGCAAAAGGATTTGAGTATACATTTCTCCAAAGAAGAAATACAAATGGTCCATAAGCACATGAAAAAATACTCAACATCATTAGACATTAGCTAAGTGCAAAACAAAACTACAATTGGATACTTCACACCCAGTGGAATAGCTATAATTAAAAAGAAAGATAATGCCAAGTGGAACAGAACTGGCAAAGATGGGGAGAAATTTTAACCCTCATATATTTCTGGTGGGAATATAAAATGGTGATGCCTCTGTAAAAATTAGTTTGGCAATTACTTGAAATTAAATCATAGTGTTACTACATGACCCAGCAATTCTACTGCTAGGGTATATACACAAGAAAACTGAAAACATATTCACATAAAAACTTGTACATAATCTTCATAGTAGCATTGTTCATAATAGTCAAAAAGTAGAAACAACCAAAATGTTCATCAATTGATGAATGGATAAACAAAATATCATATATCTATTATAATGGAATGTTACTCAGCCGCCAAAAGGAATAAAGTACTTACATGTGTTACAACATGGATGAACCTTGAAAACATGCCAAATGAAAGAAGCTATAAGCAAAAGGCCACATAGTGTTTGATTTCATTGATATAAAATCTCCAGAATAAGCAACTCTACAGAGACAAAAGTTAAATTAGTGGTTGCCAAAGGCTGAGAGGAGGAAGGAATGGGAGTACACGTAAACTCCTGATAAACATAGTCTTTGCCTTCTCATACAACCCCCTCCAAGATCTCTTTTGGGCTGACCCTCAATGACCTACACTTTGCTCTCTTAAGATTTGCAAACCATCACCCAGTCACTACTATCTTTAGACTGGTTTAGAAAACCTCCCATCTCAGGGCTATATAGTCTTTTAGAGTTGAAAATGTTCTAGAATTAGATAGTGATGATGGTTGCACAACCTTGTGAATAAACTAAAAACCACTGAATTGTACACTTTAAAGCCGTGAATTTTATGTGATGTAAATTATAGCTCCATAAAAAAAGTCAAGACATGCCCCAGGTTTTTCTGATGGGATCTGTTTTACCAGCAATGTGCTACATCAGATTAAATCACTCATGGAGTATGGCCAAAATTATTCAAATTAAAACCAGTTGCAATAGAAAAACAAACAAACCAAGACTTAAAAAAGACTAGAATTGAATCTTGGTTCTACCATTTATTAGCTTGGGGGCGAAGTACTTATATTCTTTTAGCCTCAGTTTCCTCATCTGGAAAATAAGAATAATAACACCTACTTTAAGGGTCATTATGAAGAATAGCTCATCTATCTAAATGTCCCTAGCAGAGAGTCTAGCATATGATAGGTACTCAGGAAATGGTAACTATGAATTATTAGCACATTTTCAAATAAAATTGGCCAGTACACAGGAATCATAGCTTAGCATTAAATTAAACCACCCTACTAGCTTTTTCTCTACCAAACATCCCAGTTTCTCCTGTCCAACTAAGACACTGACTGGCACGCATAAACTCCTGATAAACATAGTCTTTGCCTTCTCATACAATTCTCTCCAAGATCTCCTCTGGGCTGTCCCTCAATGACCTACTCTTCACTCCCTTAAGATTTGCAAACCATCATCCAGACAGTCACCAATATCTTTAGACTGGTTTAGGAAACCTCCCATCTCAGTGACTGATTGGTTATGCTATACTTCAGATTTCTTTAGTCTCTGTCCAATTCTGGCTAAAAAGAGTTTGGTATGATTAGAGAGGTCTTGCCAAGTTTGGGGATAAAGTATTGTTTGCAAGCCAGAACAAGACAGGAGGAATTTTTTTCAAGTAACATAGGGAACCAAGATCAAAGCAAATGTTGGCAAGAGAGAACTCAGGCTTGTACGTCAAGAAGTCTACTCTCAAATACCAAGTTCATGGGACCAGCAGGGTCAACACTAGGTTACAAAGCAAAGTGCTTGAAGTGTTTGAAGCCAGGCAAGAATGAGACAAGAGTGAAAGCAGACTGTGAACAAGCAAGGAAGATGGGGTGACCTGGGTGACTTCCCTGAGCCACAACATGTGCAGTTTGGCCATCTTTATCAAAGGTATAAGTGAGCTAGGTTAGCTTAATAACCCAGAAGCAAGGGAGTCACTATTGGCAGCGATAGAAACTTAAGCTCCTTAGTTTCCAAGTTAACTGGCTACATTTTCTAATTCCAAGGGAGTTCCAGAGCATAACTATAGGGCCAAAAGCCTGTCTCCCATAAGATGCCAGGAAAAAGAACTAAATTCAAAAGCCCTGATCACCTTCTTTTTGGATCCTATTTTTAGAGGTTAGAAGCTGCCTCCATGTGAAAGAATGAAATCCATACTATCCAATATCCTAGGCTGTGGGATCTAAGCACTATTTTTATTCAATCACTCAACAAAATAATTTTAGCAGATACAAAGGTAGGCTTGGCCACATTGATCTCAGGTAAGATCAAAATAGTTTTTTTTTTTTTTTTTTTTCTGAGCAACTTTTAAGAAACAAAATAGACTTATATATTCCTGATAACTATCTTAAAATATAGACCTGTTGAATCAGGAATATTTAAGTTCATATCTTAATACTAAAATTCCCTTTGTCCAAACACAAGTCAATGTCAGTTGCCTGTCTTTAACTTGACAATCTTTCAAATTACATCTAGGCAATGTGCCCTCTAGCTCAGCCATGTACAAACATTTTAAAGCACCAGAACACTTTCTGCAAATAAGATCTTTTAAGATACCATAAAACAGAAGAAAATGGAGGTACTCTGATTGAAGTAAGGTGGAGGGCTCCAAAGACCCACCTATTTTACTTGGCTTCTTCCAAATGTGTCCCTTTTCCCACACACACAAATAATAGTTCCAATGTGTCTTCACTCACGTATGGGGCTTTCCTGAACCCAGTATGAAACACAAGTTAGTTGACACAATAATTTCATGAGACAGGAGTACAAGAAATGATGATTTTATTAAAGCTTCATCAGCAGAAGAAAGACCTATTGGGAGACAATTTGTTCCCCCATGGTCCACAGCTGTGGGGACAGCCTTGATAAATGGGGAAAACATTTCACCAAACTTGTGTGAAATTAAGACTTAATTCTCCTAAAGCAAAGTCCAAGGAAAAATGTCATTTGCATATCCAAGAAACTATCACTGTTGATCATTGAGCCTTGTTGATCATTGTTGATAAAGGAACTGATGTCAAATATGCTTGTGAAAAAATTGAAATTAAATTTTTTATGTAAAAAATAATTCCATTTTTCTATTTATTTCTACCAATGAGATAGACTTTGGTGAATCAAAAGTGATTATTTTATAGAACTCACCCTTCAACTTATTTTCTCCTTTAACAGCTGCTTGCAATCCTTTAACAGTTGCTTGCAATTAATTTGATCGTATGAAGACCTTTAAGTAGAGGTAGGGGAAGGAAGGCTGTAAGAACCTTTAAGTGGATTACCGTAGATGACCTTCCACAGTCTAAGGCTTTGCCTTGCTCTGACTATCCTCCAGTAGAGGTTTTACCCTAGCTGTATATGAACAAGTTTATATTTGAAAAACCCGAACTGCCATGTGAGGCTGTGAAGGACAGATCACTGCAATCTCAGTTATTAAAGATGATTTGAATAGGGCTAGGGATGGAGATAGGGGAGAAAGTCTGTCAGAAAACGAGACTATTGATCAGAGGAAGCTACTTAGACATGTATTCAATTTAACTCCTTTCACCAACATGTGGTTTAAAAAATTGAGTACAATATTTACACTCTTCAATTCTAGATGAACTGTAGGACATGCTAGGTACATCTGTATTTCAATGGGAAGCTGTAGGTTTAGCTACAGGCCCAATAACAACTTTAGATTGTAGAATGCACCTGCTAATGGCATGGCTGGGAGAGAAGCATTATGGAGGCAGATTCTCATTGAGGCCCAGATGGGCTATTCTCCTGCCATTGCAGCCTTGGAACATACCTATTGTGATCTGCCAAACCCACCTCACAGTAAACAGCATAACCAACTAATCATCTAAAGCTGAAGGTCTCTCCTGAGGAAAGAATTTTGCTACCAAAGAATTCAGTTTTTTAAGTCTGCTTTTGAATGAAAACGACACAATTCACTATGTAGGTAAGTAACTGTACTAAGTACACTATGTCAGCTTCCTCCTCAATAAGCTGTAAGCCTCGGCCTGTGAATGTACTGCTGTAGGAAACCTGAACCTCAACAATTCTATTGACCAGCAGTGCTTTATTTTATATGGAATAGAAATTGTGTCCACTGCTTTTCCTTTTCATTATATTTATGGATTAATGATAATAGATATTCATAGTATCAACTATGTGCCTCACAATGCTAAGAAATTAACATGCACTAACTCACATAATTCCCACAACGACCCATTGGAATCATCCTTATAATATTCCTTATGTAGAAATAATTTCCTATCTTGCAGATGAGGAAGATGAAACACCTAATAACTGTCCTCGGTCACACTGCTAATAAGTAGAAGAACCTGAGTAAGAACCCAAGTGTTTCTGACTTCAGAGCCCAACCCCTAACCAGTTGAAGAAACTCTCTTTGGGCCAAGCTATATAATATGGTGTCACTCAATGTTCAGCTGGAAAAAACAGAATCTACGCTCTACTTGAAGCTCTCTGGCTAGTTGAATAGGGAGAGAGGACAGAATAAACAAATTCTAGATGACTTTCCAGGAAACATTCCCGAAGCAATCCTGCAGAACTGAACACCATCTGACCTACTGCCTCTTCTTGGGTCAGGAATCTGTCATTCTAGAATCACATCCCCACTCCAGTGAACAAAAACCTGACCCTATGTGCCACTTCCAGAACCACAGCACACCTGCTATAACTCCCACCAGCAAAATACATGCCCCGTCCTCTGGACAATGAAGCCTCTGTGAAGGTCACGTAGACAACCTCCATGCCAGAAATACTGCTGACAAGAGCAGTTTGCACATGCTTCTGCCTTCCAAATCATGAACAAATGCATCTACTATGATATTCCTGAACCAACTTCAGACCCCTATTTGAGATGTGTGAAAACTGCGTATTAGCTTTCCAGTGTCTGCAGTTCAGGAAGGGCATTAGAGAAGAAGGGCAGACTGGAAGTTGAGTTTTAATCCACTACAGCTATTACAAGTTCCAAGGATTTGGATGTCCTGACGAGTCCTAGGGGACTCCTGATTAGGGCTGCGGTAGTTTGTGTGTCTGGGGAAAGAGTCCAGAGCTTTCATGATATTCTCAAAAGGGGTTCATGACCTAAAACTTGATCAGATCTGCTTTAAAATAATAATCTTAACATAATACCATTTTGAGAGTAAGATTATTATTGTGGGAGAAGGTACAACACAGTGGTTAAAGACATGAGCTCCCTAGTATGGCATCTGAGTTCTAATTCCAGTTCTCTTACTTAGATGTTTGACCTTTAACAAGCTACTTAATCTTTTTCTGTCTCAGTTTCCCCTTCTCTAAAGTGTGGAGAATCGTATCAACCTCATAAGGGTGTTCAAAGACTAAGTGAAAGAATACATGTGAAGTAGTACTTCCACACTTAAAGGAGCAGAACTTAAGGGCTTCCATGGAGTTCTGCTCAACCATCTATGCAAATCTAATGAATTTTACAAAGAAAAGCCCAGCCCTGCTGGCAGGTACTCCTGCAGACCAACTCTGGACAGCTTTGGTAAGAATATAAATCAGACCCTTTAATTCTGACAATATGTCAACTACTCCAGTGTCTAAAATGTATGTGCCAATCATTTGCAAGAAAAACCTACATTTCAGCTATTTATCAGTAACTTCAGTGTTAAGTTGATTGATATGTGACTCTAATCAAAAGCCTGGTTGACATCAGACTGTAAGACATTAAGAAGAATGATTATGACCAGTATCAGTGAGCACTTTGAGAAATGAGTACTCTAAGACACTGCTGGCATCTTAGAATTAGTACATCTTTTCTGAGATTGACATGGGAATATCTAACAAAACCTTTAAAATGTGAATACTCATTGACTCACCAATTCCACTTCTAAAAATTTATTCCAAATAATTTTGACAATTGCATAAATTATATATAAAAGAATGTTCACTTAGAAACTTGTTTATAATACATATTTTTTAAAAACTCAGTGTTCACAACATAAAATTGGTTAAAACAATTACGGCCTTACCTTACAATGGAATTCTACACAATTTTTTTTTTTTTTTTTTTTTTGAGACAGAGTCTCACTCTGTTGCCCAGGCTGGAGTGCAGTGGCATGATCTCGGCTCACTGCAAGCTCTGCCTCCTCCTGGGTTGATGTCATTCTCCTGCTTCAGCCTCCTGAGTAGCTGGGACTACAGGCGTGCGCCACCATGCCCAGCTAATTTTTGTATTTTTAGTAGAGATGGGGTTTCACCATGTTGGCCAGGATGGTCTCAATCTCTTGATACACCCGGCTCAGCCTCCCAAAGTGCTGGGATTACAATCGTGAGCCACCACACCTGGCCAGAATTCTACACAATTATTAAATGGAAAATGAAGATTTATTTAAATATTGGGGTGCAAAAATGTCTGTGATGTAAATTTCAAAATAAAAGGGTGCATAGTATGATTCATTTGCCTGTGTATTTTTATATATAATATATATGAACATACATTATAGATAAAGCTATATATAAACTTCTGGAAAGCTATGCACTGAAAGGTTAACAGTGGTAACTTTTAACATTTGGAATTATGAATAATTTTTATTTTCTTCTTTATGATATTTTGTATTTTATTAAAAATTTTCAGTTTATAATATTTTTTCAATCAGAAAAAATGATTATAAAGAATTTTAAGCCTAGTTCATACCACTTTTATTTGAAGACAATGCAAAATATGTACTGAGATTCATACTCAGATCCATACAGAATCTCTAAGCTCTTTCTTTGCATCTTCTATCAATACAAGAATAGGAAAACTCAAATGCTTTTTGAAGACAGGCAGGCAAAGTAAATAAGTGAAATAGACAATAGGAGGAAATAGGTAGAGGAGGTGACCATGATTAACCATGAAGCACGTATCCAGTCTAAAGTTATTCAAATTAAAAAATGGCCAGGTGCGATGGCTCATGCCTGCAATCCCAGCACTTTGGGAGGCCAAGGCAGGTGGATCATTTGAGGTCAGGTGTTCGAGACCAGCCTGGCCAACATGGTGAAACCCCATCTCTACTAAAAACACAAAAATTAGCTGGGCTGTAGTGGTGCATGCCTGTAATCCCAGCTACCCAAGAGGCTGAGGCAGGAGAATCACTTGAGCCCAGAAGGCAGAGGTTACAGTCAGCCGAGATCACGCCACTGCACTCCAGTCTGAATGACAGAGTGAGACCCTATCTCCAAAAAAAACCAAAAAACAAAAACAAAATTAAAAATCATTTCAAAACACTTAAAATAACATTTGTAGGCTGAATTTGAACAGTAAGCTGCCAGTAAAGACTTTAACAGTATAAACTGACACACACAGAGTATATTAGTGTAACACTCACACACAGCTACAACTGAGCATCACCCCCTCCCCATCTCCTGGAATTGGTTTAAGTGGTATCTATAAAGGAGACTATTTTTTCATAGTTGTGAAATGATCTATCTAGAATTTAATACAAGAAAAAGTTTGTCTCTCCTGATAATCTTGTCTTGTTTCCTTCTGTAACAGAACAAAAGCAGTGTATTTAATTGGCTTTCCCTTTTTGTTATTTGTTATTTTAGAAAGCTCAAAATCTTTCCTTAGCTTATGTTATCTATTAAAACTATCTTTTCTCATCCATCATTTAGTTATTATTCACTTGCTTTGATGGTTATAGTATGTGTATGTATTATTAGCATATTCGAATATATGTATACAAACCACCTGAAATAGTTTTGGAATTCAGATTGGACAGAGGGAAGAATTGACCAATTATTTAACTAAAAAATACAGGCTGCAAATGTAATATGGAGAATTTTGCAGCTGACATGGGAGAGAAGCAGAGAAAATGACAAGTGAGAAGAGAAGCTGAAGGGAGTAGAAAGTGGGAAGAAAATAATGTGCAATAACTGCATGGTGGAATTATGTATATACAGCAACGATTGTACAAAAAATTGGATAAAACAAATAGCATCTTTCTGACGTAGCATATAATCCTTCCTAAGGACTCAAAACATACACAGATAAGTGTAGCAGTGGAGTCTGTGTTCCATTTCCCCCCTGGGTCCGGTGCCTGCCTCCGGTCCCCACCCCCAACCCCCAGGCTTCTCCACCTGCTCTAAGCTGCTGCTTTACTGTATACCCGCCATTAACCTCTTTCTCAAAAACCGGAAATAAGAAAATAAATATTCCTCAGACTTGAAGTTTGGGGACTAAGATGTTTATTAAAAATTAATAATTGATGGTAGGTAATTATCAAAATGAAATGTGCTAAGATGAATAATATTAAAATTAATTATTTAATATTTTAAATGGTATTTTATTTTTATATTGATAAGCTGTTCCTTTTTAAGAAACAGTGATTCCAGGGATCAATGAAATGCTGGGAGATTCTTTAAAAGAAGGCCTTTGTATACATTCAAAGCATGTGCTGAGTCAAAAGTGTAACTTTGATGGTAAAAAGCTAAGCAATAGTCTGCGCAACCAGATGTACACTTAACAAAGAACATTAACCAGCCTCTTGTTTTTATTATGTAGTGAAATAAACTTCAACTTAAAGACATAAAACCCAAGTATATCAGCATCCTCGTTATTTATAAGAAATATATCCTGTTTAGCTATATATCTTAAACTCTCATTAAAATGGGATAAAATATCTTAGAAATTAATACAATAGGAGTCCAATAATAAATCAGCTCCCATTTTATTTAGATTAAACACTTAATGAGCAGTTAGTGGTCAGAAATTTTTAGAAAGTAAAAGTTGGATGAGAAAGCACTGTTATACCAATGCCTAAACAGCATCCAATATGCGTTTAGGACTTTCCACAAACACTCCAAGGTGTAAAGCCAAAAAAGTTTTAAGAAAAATAAGTTACTGGCCAGGCGTGGTGGCTCACACCTGTAATTCCAGCATTTTGGGAGGCTGAGGTGGGTGGATCACGTGAGGTCAGGAGTTAGGAGACCAGCCTGACCAACATGGTGAAACCCTATCTCTACTAAAAATACAAAAAGTAGCAGGTGTGGTGGTGGGCACCTATAATCTCAGCTACTTGGGAGGCTGAGGCAGGAGAATCACTTGAACTGGGAGGCAGAGGTTGCAGTGAGCCGAGATCGCACCACTGCACTCTAGCCTGGGCAACAAGAGCGAAACACCGTCTCAGAAAAGAAAAAAAAAAAAAGAAAAGAAAAAGAAATTACTTAGTGAAAGATAGAAAGAAGTTTCATATGCCTTTTTTCTTTTTTTTGAGACAGAGTCTCACTCTTTCACCCAGGCTGGAGTGCAGTGGCACAATCTCTGCTCACTGCAATCTCTCCTTCCCAGGGGCATTCAAGTGATTCTCCTGCCTCAGCCTCCCAAGTACCTGAGATTACCCACCACCATGCCTGGCTAATTTTTGTATTTTTAGTAGAGACGGGGTTTCCCCATGTTGGCCAGGCTGGTCTCGAACTCCCGACCTCAAGTGATCTACCCACCTTGGCCTCCCAAGGTGCTGGGATTAAAATTACAGGTGTAAGCCACCGTGACTGGCCCGTATGCCTTTTATTTATAAGGTGAGATTTCTGGACACTTCTGGTAAAAATCAGTTACACCCAAATAACCCCTTTTTTTTTTTTTTTTTTTAAGAGATGGGGTCTTGCTATGTTACCCAGGCTGGCCTCAAACTCCTAGGCTCAAGCAATCCTCCCACCTCGGCCACCTGAGTAGCTGCGATTGCAGGTATGAGCCACCATGCCTGGCCATTCTTCACATATTTCTTAATGTAGGGAAAGTCTAAGAAACAAACGAAATTCATTAAAATGTGCTTTTGTTTCCTCAAACAGGAAAAGCACAATGGAGTATAAATGACAGTAAACATTTCTGAATGGATAAAACAAAGAATATCGGCTGAGCACGGTGGCTCATGCCTGTAATCCCAGCACTTTGGGAGGCCAAGGCGGGCAGATCACTTGAGGTCAAGAATTCAACACCAGCCAGGCTAATGGGGAGAAATCTTTTCTCTACTAAAAATACATGCGTGGTGGTGCATGACTATAATCGCAGCTACTTGGGAAGTTGAGGCACAAGAATCACTTGAACCCGGGAGACGAGGGTTGCAGTGAGCTGAGATCATGTCACTGCACTCCAGTCTGGGTGACAGAGCGAAACTCCGTCTGGAAAAAAAAAAAAAAAAAAAAAAAACACCAAATATGGAAAGTACCCTGAACATGTATGGTACCCAGAGCATCAACATTTAATAAACACTAAAAGTCACAATGCATGTACAGACGGACAATCTAAAAATAATTGCTAGTGGAGACAGAGACAAACAGAACTGTCATTACTACTCTAAGATACCAAAGTAAGGATATAACAAAGACAGTATATTTCACACTCCTAAGACAATAAAGTGTGGCAGAATCACTGAATACTGCTAAAACACAAGAAGGCTTCTACAAAAAGCCTGCAAGGTAGATACATTCATTGTGCTGCCATAAACCTGCCCCCTAAATGGCTTATTAATATCCACAGCTAATACCTAGAAACTCAGATTCAATAAATTAGCAGCAAATTACAGAGAAAACAAACACATGATAACTGCAGTCCCGTTTAAATAAAGCTCCACCATGAAAGAAGCCTGCAAAGGAAGCTGGCAGTGATTCTGAAGAAGCAGCAGCAATGCATAAAGGCTTCTTAATTTTCTCGTCATTTAAGAATTAAACGGCTTCCAGTTCACACAGATCTTACCAGGTGCACTAAATTGATGTCATTATGAGCCATCAGGAAATACCCACCGAGACCTATACCAACACTGAGAAGTTTTGTTAAACAGCTGTGTGTTTTAATTGATTTGTATTATTTAAAATAGAAACAGTTAAAAGTCAGTTATCGGATGTTGTGTAAAAGAGATGCCTAAAGACTCCAGGGAGACTGAGTTCAGAAGAAAGCCAATCACTGGAACTTCACTTGAGCACTTAAGATTATTACTAGAGGAAGCACAATTAAATCATCAGTTTATCAGCCATCATTATAAATCACCAGGCAACATATCAAGCTTCATTATTTAAGAATCCTTAACCAGTGACTTCCTGCATCACTGAGAGTCAAAAGCAATCTATTCACCAAAAGGTACCTAAGGAGTTATGATTTTTTGTTGTGTTTTTATTTTTTTTTAGCCTGAGAAATTTATCATGGAAACATAATGAAACCCACTAAAATTAATTATCATGTTTTTGCATGTTTTAGGCATGCCAAAGTCTTCAAAAGGAAACTCAGTGGTATTTGGGACATGCAAAATGTGTGCTGCACAGGCTTCTCCTATTCCACTCTGTACAAACATTTAAACTTACTCTTACATAGTATTAAATACTTGCATGGTAGGATCAAATGAGGAAAATAATCAACGAGTTTCTTCCCACTTTTATCCATCCAACCCCATTCATTCACTTGTACTCTCCTTTCCCAGACATATGGAATCAGAAAATAAAGAACCTCCAAAGTCTTGGTTTCCAAATGTAAGCACACAGTTCAAGTGTTAAAAACAATATATTTAAAAGGAGATAAGATACAGATTGAGTTTCATATACAACTCTCTCCCCTCAGAGCAGGGAAGGAAAGCAGGGCCTTGGAGAGAGGCAATTTCGAAAAGGCCATTTCCCAAGAGGGGCATGTGTATGTGCACGTGCTCATGTGTGTGCATATATATGCGTACAAAATGACACAACACAATAGAATCTCTTGTAGTTTGGAAATTTGAGAATAGAGAGGATATGGTTCTAGTACACGATAGGTTTCATGAAGAAAAGTCCCTTCCATCATCATCATTATATTTAGGCAGTTGTAAAACAGGAGGGGCAGCCAGACTTTTCTGAGCATAGAAGGATGGGAGACAGCCACCTGATGTTTCCACAGCCCTGTTGCGGTAGCAGAAAAGAGTGAGGTCCAACTTATTCATTAGACAGAGTAGGCACAGTGCCTGGGGTCTACAATACCTTTAGGAATCCATGAAAATATTTTAATTGCCTTTTTAAAAATAAAATAATAAACTTGTAGGTCAAAGAAAGTATTTTAACATATAGTATGAATAGTCGTCTCTCTAATAATACAGCTATAAAATATAATTTTAATACCTTTTTATGGAGGAAGGAGTCCATGAAGGTAATTGTGTCTAAGGCCCACAAAAGTCAGGATGTGGTCCTAGAAAGCAAAGGTTTGATGAGAGAGAGAGTGAGGGTGAGAGAGAGAAGGAGAAAGAGGCAGCACAGAACTGAAACAGAGCCCCTGGGGTAGATATTATTAGTTAGGGTCCAGAAGTTTAGTATCAATTTCAGGGTGGAAAGGGGGGATCCTAAATTTGGCATAGTTTAATTTTCAATGGCTGAGAAAATCACTGAAATAACTATGTTTACCTGGAAAAAATCAACAATGATTATGATTATAATAATACATAATATATTTACTATATGTGCTAGGCAATGTACAACATATTTTACATATATTGATTCATTTAGTCTTCCCAAATGCTCTGTGTAGATGCTACTGTTACCTCTAATGGAAAACCAAACTAAGATACGGAATCTTTGTAATTTAACCAAGATCATGCAGCTAGTAAGTGGTGGCATGCAGAGTCAAATCCACTCTCTCTGGCTCCAACACCCAGAAAAAGGCACTACCATTTCCCAAAGGAACCAGTTCTCCTTGGCTGACTCCAACAAGTCTGGGCAGGAATTGCTCAACATGCATGTGCAACCACTTGTCATACCACTAAACAAGGAAGCCATCAAAGCCACATGGGTTGTATCAAAATGACTCAAGAGCCGACGTCTTTGGCCAGACTTCCACTGGCTAAAGATGAGGTAAACTGAACATCAATAAAGATAACCACTACTATGAACTGACACATACAAAACATTTATATCTGTGAGTCCATAAAGACATATTTTTTTAAGTTCTTGGATACCTTGGGAGGATACTAAAGAACCAACTCATTATCTTGAAAGCTAGCTCACAAAGGGAAAGAATCAAGCATTTATCCTGCCCTTCCTAATCAAAGCATACCTCAGGTAAGTAAGATGGAGAGAGAAACTTTGTCATTATAGTAGTCCAACTAATAAATAACGAATGACAGAATTAGAAAATCACCATCTTGCAACCACTAATGAATTAATGGGTCTAAGCAATAATCATCAACGGCAGTAAAACATCACAAAAAAGAGTGATAACCAAACATAAGGTCCTCCCTGATGGCATACTCAGAAACAACCATGAAGTATTCTTGCCAAAAAATCGAGACTGAATTTGATCAAGCCTCAAGATCTAACTATCAGTTTATAAAAAAATACAGGGAGGAACATACTAAAAACCACAGAAATACAATTAGAAAAAAAAATCAAGACTGCAAAACACTACAGAACAAACAACCTGTTTCTTCAACAAAAAATTACCAGGAAAAAAAAGAGATGGAGGAATGAGAATCTATAAGATTCCAAAAGTCTTAAGATATGTTAACTACTTTAATGTGTAAACCTTATTTTGGATCCTGATATAAACAAACTATAAAAAAAAGAACTTGGGAAATTTAAACATTAATTGCTTATTTAATGATATTAAGAAATTAATAATTTTATTTGTGATAATCGAGTTGTGGTTATGTTTTTTTGAGTCCTTACCTTTTTAAATTAAATATTTTATTTTGAGATAATTGTTGATTCATGTTTAGTTGTAAGAAATTATATAGAGATGAGGTGCAGTGATTCATGCCTGTAATCCCATCACTCTGAAAGGCCAAGGCAGGAGGATCACTTGAGGCCAGGAGCTCAAGACCAGCCTGGGGAACACAGTGAGACCCCCATCTCCACTTTAAAAATTTTTTAAATGATACAAAAGGATATCTCATATCCTTTATCCAGTTCCCCCCAATGGTAACATCTCGCAAGACTATAGTACAGTATCACAAACAAGATACTGACAGTGACTCAGTGAAGATCCAGAACATGTTCACTGCCATAAGATTCCCTCATGTTTTCTTTAATAGCCACAGCCATTTCCCTCCCATTCACACTCCCTATCACCTGGCAACCACAAATCTGTTCTTCGGTCCATGATTTTGTCATTTCAAAAGCGTTACAGAAATGGTATCAAACACTCTGCAACTTCTGGGATTGCCTTTTTGCACTCAGCATAATTATTTGAAGATTCATCCGGGTTGCTGAGTGTATCAATGATTGGTTCCTTATTATTGCTGAGTAGTATTCCATGTAATGGTATGCTATTCTCTGTTTAACCATCTACCCACTGAAGACACCTGGGTTTTTTTTTTTCCATTTTGAGCTATTATAAATAAAACTGATATGAACATTCATGTAGAACCCTTATCTTTTAAAGATACTTAAATATGTAGGGATGAAATAAAATGATGCTAGGAATTACTTCAAAAAAGTTCCTAACTGGATGAGATATGGAAAAAAACTCTTCATCAGCTAATAAGCACCTTATACAATTATCTCTACTTTTATATGTGTTTAAAATTTTCCATAATATAAAATTCAAAAAAAGAATCCAGTAAGAAAAAATTACTCATCTGACTACTACACACCCCTGCACATAAACACACATATCTTAAAGTAAAACTGAAGGTACACTTTTTTATCTTGTGACTTTAGGCCATGCCAAGATCAAAGGAATTCTTTTCTTAAAACATAGAGCCAACACCTTCCAGTGATCATTGTTGTAACACTCACTATAACAATTAAGGCAAATCCAACCTAAGTATCTGTTAACTTTCTTTCAGAAGTTTTTTTATTAAGCTACAGGGTTGATATAATAGGTAGTCTGTAACATTGGACAAAAGCAGGTAAGTAATCACCATAATCAAACGTATGAGATTTATGAGTGGCTTGTCTTCAAAAGAGAGGGTTTACATCTGACATGAATAGGTCCTTATCATCAAGACAAATGCTGAAAGAACAGAAGTGTGATTACTAAAGATGAAGAGCAACAAACTATATGAGCACAATCAGGCCTGAAAATGAAGTGTAATGCATTTTATATTTGCAAAGGCTGCTTTTGTTTTTAAGCCACTCTGGAGAACAGCATATTATTATCATGTTCAGTCTGCAAGCTAATGATTCCTTAGCATAATTCTGCAAAACGGTGTCTACTATTCAACACCACCAATATTCTATCAGCCCATTCTTCCTTAGTGCTGTACCATCTTCTTCCCTTCCATCTCACTGAGGACACCTTGTTTTTTCTTCG
Source organism: Macaca fascicularis (assembly GCF_037993035.2). NCBI lineage: Eukaryota > Metazoa > Chordata > Mammalia > Primates > Cercopithecidae > Macaca > Macaca fascicularis. Next base: position 86,105,653 of record NC_088380.1, on the reverse strand, counting down.
TATGTGGTACTGAAAAATGAAGACCCATTCTCCCAAAGATCTCAAGCAAATAAGAGACCATAAATACCAACCCATTAACCAATCTGGGATTAAAAGCCAAGATCTCCAAAGGAAATATTCATGATGATTTTCAAATGCCAAGTAGTGCAATGGCTACAAATAAGTTTCCCTTACTTGATCTGTAATGCCTCGACATGCACTGTGATGAGCAATTTTAAAGCTTAAATAAACATTGTTATTAGAAGTAGGATATCTGTTCACAGATCAAATCCTAATAAGATCAATTCCAAAGGATCACCTAAGTTTTATAGTTGTGTTGTAGTGTGATTATATCAAATATCCCTCGTATTAAGTGAGCCCCAGCCTTGGTGTTAGAAATAGTAATGCTTGTTGTGATAGGATTTGATCTGTAATACCATACTATGATAGGGAGGAAAAAGATGGTACACTAATAGGCTATCTGTGTGACAGTGAAATAACTATAAAATGAAGGACATTAGTCAATTCTATTAAAAGCAATCTATACACAGATTGGTTCAGTGGTGAGTTTAACAATGTAAGAGTTCTATCAATAAAAAGAAATCTATGGCAACATTGTATCAAAATCTTGTTCTTATGTCATGGGTCAGAACCAAGACACATGGAATTAAAATATAAAATATCATAGACCGCTAGAAATTGTGCTACATACAGGCCTGCATTGAGAAGATTAATTATCTGCTAGAGACAGAAAAGGAAAATGGTAAGAATTGGATGCAAGAGTATAAAGGAATTGAGAAAGAGTTAATAAATGGGTGTAAAGTTAAATACACATATATTTTTGAACACTTTTTTCCTCTATCTTTTGCCATATTTCTTGACTTTTACAACCAAACATTTTCTGGGTCTTGTGGATAAGGACTCTACAACACAAATTTTTGTGCAGTGTGTGGCCATTGACAAGACACTAGAAGCTGGAACTCTTAGCACTAATCTTGATATACTTAAAGGTTAATTTAAAATAGTTTGCATAAACTGAAATGTTCTTGCCAAATCTTTAGGGTTGGTTTTCTCATATTTCACATTATCCTTCTTCATAGCAACCACCAATGCCTGGTCTACAGATTTGGATTTCAGAGGGGCCATTTTTGTCAGCTGAGGTGGTTTCAGAGAAAGGGATGTATGAGAGGACAGGTAGTAAGAGGTAATACATACAGAAAAATGAGGGAAGGCATTAGATCTAGAAAAGATCACAAGAACAAACGGCACAAGAGGAGTATAGAGAGATGAATAACCATGTTTGGCAAGAGCTGTGTAGAGTGGAGGAGTAGAAGATAAACTTAGAAGAGCAGGTTGGAACCAGGGAGCGGCAACCTCTGATGCCCAGGCAAAGCATTTAGACCACATCCCAGAGGCCCTCAGAAAACTACTGCAGGTTAGAGCACAGGTAAGATAAGTATAGCATTGGTTAAAAAGATGTGACTACAGGTAACGGGCAGAGAGGAAAGGAGCAGAAGACCACAGATAAGAGGCTTTACTAATTGTTCCACGTGAGGTCAGAGGGCTTGATCTAGGAGGGTGATAGTGGGAAGAGAAAAGATTAATTTGAGAGGCAGTGTGAAAGATACAAATACTTAAAGCTAGTTTTGTCCTCAATTAAAACCTAGAAAATGGTCATTGTTAAAGAACTACTTACGAGATGCTAAGGATTCTCATGTTGATTGGGAGGTAAACTGTCATTATGATCAAACACATAAGAGGGCATAAAAATTCTAATAACTGATAAAGTCATTTTTAAAGGAAGCTTTCACTAAGCTCAACAGAACCTTGGAAAAAATAAGATTTTTGATATAAGTAAAAATTATTTTTAAGGAGATTATGATTGGTTGCAAGGTGATGAGTATTTTTTAATTTCCAAAATAATTAACTACTGATTTTAGCAAGGCAGTAATAATGACTTATATGATTGACAAATCTATTTTCTCTACTTTTGCAAATCTACTTTTTATATCTGCTTTTGCAGATCTATTTTCTCTACTTTTGCAAATCACTATTGTAACCATATTATTAATCAAAAGCTCTTCTTTTTTGCAAATGTATCTATGAGTAAAACTGTAAAGCAGTATAGATTACAGAAGGCAAATCATGTATTTCTTAGTGTATAAGCCAACTTAGTTTCTATGTTCATTTGCTTAATACATTTTTATTGAGCACATACTACATGATAAGTACTGTGCTGGTGCTGCATGTGCAATGAAGAATAAAAGAGACATGGTCTGCCTATATGAGAGCTCACAGTACAGACAGTCCCAGACTTAGGATGGTCCAGCTTAACAATTTTTAGACTTTCTCATGGTGCAAAAGTGATACACCTTCAAGAGAAGGTACTTTGATACCTACACAACCATTCTGTTTTCCACTTTCAGTAAAGTATTCACCAAATTGCATGGAGCTATTCAATATTTTATTATAAAATAGGCTTTATGTTAGATGATTTTGTCCAACTGTAGGCTAATGTAAGTGTCCTGAGCACATTTAAGGTAGGTTAGGCTAAGCTATGATGTTTAGTAGGTTAGGTGTATTAAATGCATTTTCTACTTAAGATATTTTCAACTTACAATGGGTTTATCAGGATGTATTCCCATTGTAAGTCAAGGAGGATCTGTATAGTGGAAAAAACAGACATCGATTTTTTTTGAATCATCCTAATATGTAATTTAAAATCGGAATAAGCATCCTAAAGGATAATTATAGGACACTCTGAGAGCTTATAATAGGGTGGCTAAACCAAGACTGGGTCTGGGAAGGTGTTTTTAAAGAAACTGTCTTTGAGGTGAAATATGTAAAGATATAGAGGAGTGAAATAGGGAAAAGAGTTGGGGAGAGGGAACTAGAAGAAAAGATGAACAGAGGGAAAGAATACAATAAAATGCATACAATAAAATGACAATACTCTCCGACCTGTTGTGTAATAGTGTCCCATGGTCCCTGTAGCAGTCGCGTCTTATAGCACTCATGAACTCCTTCCCATATGTCCTTCAGAGTTAAAGGTCTCCCATCTGTGAAAGTGCATGGTAAAGACTGAGTTAGTAATTCATGTGACACAATGGTTCTTGGTGTCAATCTAAAACTCTTGGAAGAATATCATGACTTTTAGAAAGATCTTCAGTGCACATGCTATTTATATATCAAGAGAGTGCTATATGAATTACTATTTTCTTCCTGAGGGAAATTTAAACATTCAAGCATCTCAGCTTTGTATCCATCTAGCATTTAAATTATCTGCCCATTTATTGCCTCTAGGAATTTTACAAAATAAATAAAATCCAAATGTGTTTTAGAGAGAACTGACAGATACAAGCAGAGGCAAAGGAACAGACAAACAGATTCCCATATTCACAAAGGTGCACTATGAATACTTTGAATCCTTCGTACTTCCTCTAGTCCTTAAAACAAAGAAGCCATACCCATGCATCTTTCACGTTCTCATGGAGTATCTATAATGTCCCAATCACTCCATCAGGTACCATGGAGAATAGAGATAAGAAAAACACACAATTTCTCCTAACAAGGAGCCTATCATCTACTGAGGAAACTGTGACAAGTATATTATAGTAGAGTAGTCTCTGCCTGAAGAAGACTGACGCTCACTGATGGTCCAAGGAAGAGAGATATTAATACTTGGTGTATATGGCAGGCAGAGAAAAGGACTCTTGGGATGGGAAGGGACAGTAGAACAGGGTTGGCATGAACAGGGCAGTAAAAGCTTTATTGAACAATAATGCTCTTTTTCTTTGTTTCAATTATCCATCTGTATCCACCCAAACGATGTTTTACAAAGACCACTATGGCACTTACATTATACACAAGGTAAGTAAAGTAGAAAAATAGGTATCTAAGTTCTGAAAAGAAAGCAGAAAGAAGAAGTCACCTAAAGATTTCAAACCATACACTGCTGGAAAGAAAGTATCTTAATGCTAGAATCCGGTATAACTTGCTCCATTCAGAGCTATAAGGCCCTCAAGACTCAGGGGTGTGCTCTTTTGGGCTAATGGAGGATATCACTTAAAGATATTTCACATAGCAATATGCTGAATATTTAGACCAAAGAAGTATTTGGTCATCAAGGGCAACAAAGCATAAGGGAAATAATCTACTCAAGAGCTCCAAAAATCACTGTATTAAGACTTTCTAGTATAAGTTTAGAAATGTATGGTGTTGGGGGAAAAAACACTAGATTTGGAATCTGGACTAAGTTTAAATCCTGATGTTGGCACTTACTCCCTATGTGAGTGCAAATTACTTTGCTTTTAACTTTACCTGCAAAATGAGAAAAATGATCCTTTCTAAGTATTGTTCTTTTGAGGCTTACATTAGTGAATGCACCCAGGACTGTGTTAGGTACACAATAAGAGCTCAATAAATATTAGGAATCTCCTCCCAGCCCTCACACAATCATTCTAGTAATTCTCAAACCTAAAAGATTCATTTCTAGACTGTTATTTCTTAGAATTTTCCCATGTTGCTATACCGTGTATATCATCTTTGATATAGTACTAAACTAATATCATAAGCAGGACATTTCTCATGTTTGACCTAAAAATTTGAACTTTTCCTCAACCTTTATTTTCAATAAATAGCAATAGAATATTTTGATACATTTTCAATAAGTATCTTCATCTTGGCATTTATCTGGTGGCAGGAGACCATTATCTTGTGATAAATAGTTTTATTCCATTGACATTTCCATGTCTGTAAAATGAACAAGATTTATTCATCCAATTAACATTTGAATGTCATGTTTAGCTACAAGTTAAAAACAAGCTGCCTTCAGTATCTGTGTTATATTGTTTTCTGAACACATTTACAGAGGAGGGCCAAACTCTGCTCTTAAGCACTATGCACCTTCGAAATATGCACATGCCATGCACGCATATGTGTGTGTGTGTGTCTGTGTGAACGCACGCGTGTGTGTGTACTGGTGTGGGAAGAGGCAAATAAGATCTTAAGTACTTTAGTGTCAAATAGTAAACCAATCAAATTATAGAATGATATGCTTTTAAATTAATTTTTACATGTCAAAGTTAGAAGAAATCAAATACCTGTAGTAGGATAATAAAATGTTAGAGCTACTATAACCACTAATTTTATAAATAGGGCAGCCAAGGTCTTAGGAAATATGTATCTGCCAAAAGTATGCAGCAGGTTCATGACTGAACTGAAGTCTGAATCCAGATATCAGGACTCACCAGTGCTCTTCCTGCTGGTCCACGCTGCCTCTGAGGGCTGAGGCATTGCAAATGCTTTATAAATATTTACTGAGTAAATGATAAATGATGAAAAAATGCCTTCCTTAACTTTATTTCCACTAACATAAAGGTTTACAGGCCTAGAGAAGAATGCTGGGTCTCATATCTTCATATCTGATAATCAGTAATGATTTTAATTTTATTCCTTAAAGTATTTCAGGCAACAATGTAAGTACAGAGTAAATGGTTTGGATACAAGTTAATTTTAGAAGTAGGTGTTTTATATAATTGGGCACCTACTATATGCCAGGCACCTGTGCCAAGCCTTTGCGATAAATCAGTGAGCAAAACAATCATCCCTGTTTTCATGGAGGTTACATTCTGCCTTGGGGTGTGTGTGTGTGTGAGAGAGAGAGATAATAAACAATAAACACAATAAACAAGTAAACTGTATATTATCTTAGGAGGTGATACATACTATGGTGAAAAGGAAAAGTAGAGCAGGCTAAGAAGTGCCAGCCAAAGGTGGATTTGCAATTTTAGACTTCAGTGAGAAAGTAACTGTGTGAAAAAAATGGGAGGCACAGCATTCCAGGGAGAGGCACCAACCAGTGGAAAGACCACCAGGGCTGGGTAGGGGATCACTAGCACCACATGAATATCACTAACATTCGTCACTTACAGACAATGACTTAAAAAAAACACACATAACTTTATCAAGATAAAATTCACATACATACAATTCGCCCATGTTAAGTGTACAATTCAATTATATTCATAGAGTTGTGCAATCATCACCTCAATTAATTTCAGAACATTTTCATCACCTTAAAAAACAACAACAACAAAAACAGCTGGGCACAGTGGCTCACGCCTGTAATCTCAGCACTTTGGGAGGCCCAGGTGGGAGGATTGCTTAAAGCCAGAAGTTTGAGAGCAGCCTGGGCAACAAAGTGAGACTCCATCTTTACAAAAATGTGGCTATATAGGGAAGGGCAGAGACAAGAGGCCAGGAAAGTATTTACCTCAGTAGAGTCCTTTAGCTGCAGTCCCAATGAGGCCTGGCAAAGCTTTATTTCTTTTTCTTCAGAAAAAGCGCTATTTTCTTCTCACCCCTACTTTCTAAACCAACTTGAATGCTTTTCTGATTGTTGTAACCAGAGCTTTGTTTGAAAAGTAGACTCTTCAAATGAGGAAACCAATGGAAAAATTGGTAACATAATGGCGCAAGTCTGTTATACAACCACAATGATGCAACTGCTTGAGATGGCTTAGACAGTCGTGATCTCCATGAATACCCTCTCCAAACCATGGTCTCCAACTTCCAAAATCTAACCTCCTTAAAAAAACTGAGGAAGGTCAACAAGTAATTGTAATACCATTGTTAAAATATCTGCTTCCTCTAGGCCCATAATGGCTATCTCAAGGGCCACTGCAAAGTCTCTTTAGCACCTCTCAAAGTTCTGTGTTTGGCACCCCCTGCTGGTGGCATGCTAGGCCTGGTGGGACTACAAGTATTTAAAACAAGCATATCAAGTCTTAAATATTCAAAAGACCACTGTTCCTCAAAATAGTCACCTAGGGAGGTTACCTTACTATTCAGCAAATTCAGCCAATATTTATTCCAACAATGCTGTAATTCTGTCAATGGAACTGCCTTTGAACTTTTGAACTGCCTTCAGAGCCAGAGAAGTAACTAATTACTTACTAGTCCCAAATAGGTTTAAATCAAAGGGAAAAAAATTATACTTATTTTATTCTATATATTTGGTTCCAAATGATTTTGTTGTCTCCAAACAAATTCACCTTTAATGGGCAACCATCTTCCAACTTTTAGCCACAAGGACTGGAAGAAGTTTCAAAACCAGCAGTTCCCAAAATACGTTGAGTAATCAGAGTATGGTTGGCAAAAGTATATAATTTTGCTTTTCCTCTGTATCTCTGCAAATCTCTCCAGTTTCTGCTGACCACTTACACTGTAAAAGGTCTGGGTAAATATAGTTTTGTCTCTATGACAACAATGACCTAATGAGGTATGATGCGGTCTCTGTTCCCTAAGCCTTCATCACTGGTTTGCCTAATCACAGTTTACACCTTCATCATCAAAGACATACAAAAGTTAGTTTCTGAGATGTTTCACAGAAAAACAAAAAGATCTAACTTGATAAGCAATATGTTCAAAATCCTGGCATACATTACTGATATCTAAAATGCTTTCAAATATGATCGTGACTCTATTTCGAAAGCAAAATGGATACTTGAGAAATCCCACTGAAACAATTAAACTAGGATATTTCTATATGTATAAAGAACCGCATCATATAAACAAAGCAGAAACTTGAAGAATATTGTACATATCCACTTATTTATGAAAACTGAAGACTCAAGACTTAAAATATGGACATAAATACTTGGTTAAGTACATAAAACACATTATTATGTGCCTGCATGTTCAATTCAGAGTATCTTCAATCAGAAACTTTAACCCATGTTAAGAGAGTCTATTTTTTTTGCATCTGGCCTCAGTCAGAGGAGACATAAGCTTACTCAATCAACAACCCCTTCGTTTCAGATCCAAGATACTTGATCGCACCAATTTTAACATGCTTAGAAATTTCATTAATCACATTGAGGCTGAGTAGCTCAGTAAAATCCCCTGAATACTTGAAAAAGAAGTAGAAGCCAAAATAATTTCAGTAGTAACCTACATAGTGAGCATGGTAAACTGAGATCATTTATATAACAAGTGTTTAGTGAGTACCTACTATGTGCCTATATCACTTGGAATGATAATACACATTTAAGCTAATGGAATGTCCTGTCAGTAATCTAAAATGTCAATGACAAAAGAAGAAGAGACATTAGGTGAAAAATAGAATAATTAAAAAGTACAATCTTTAGCAACTGCCAGTAGCATTTAACATTTTCATATAAAATCTCTCAATTGAATAATAATCCACATGTCAAGTAATCTATATACTACTCAAAATGTGCAGCTTTCTAAATTAAATTTTGCAGGGCTATTAGTTTTCATGAAGCCAATAACAGCATGAGATATTTCACCAGCACTATCTAACTCTAGTGCAAGCATGCTGGAGTCACCTTTATCCTTGTTGTGCATGGTTTCACCAAAATTTTTTAACTCCTAAAATGAAGACTAGAGAGAGTATAAATAATTCAGAGTAAGTTTAAGAATAATGTTCTGAATGCGGCCACTAGAAACAAAAAGGAAAGAGTGGATTTTTCACAATGAAAGATGTCATTATTCAATATATTGTCTTCAACAGAGCTTTGAAAGATATAAAAATTCATGTCATACTCCACAGTAAGGCAGAGATGAAGCTCCACCAAAGGAGAAAATTCATTTTTGCTTCAGTGAGAAAATTATATTGTGATACGAAATGAGTGCAATTGTTCATGTACATTCATATCAGCTACTATACTGGCTAATTCTGTAACTTTTATTTATTCCTATAAGCATTTTAGGACTTTGTATCTTTATTGATCTTAAGAAATCTAAATGAAATTCCAAAAATATGAACTATGGCAACTTCCTTTTGCTTGCATATAACATCAATTAATTAATTTAACCTATATGGTTCTTAAATTTCAGTTATTTGAATGAAAGTGTCGTGCAGTGAAAATGGGCTATAGAGTTTAAGTCCCAGCTCTATAGTTTTCTATGTACCCTTGAATAAATAATTTAACCCCTCTGAGCAGTTTTTGTCTTCACATGAGCATAATAACAGTTCCGACCATCTAATTTTAGTATGAAGATCTGGATATATAATTTGGCTAGCATGATTGAAAGGCACTAAGTGTCAAGCCCCATTTCCAATATAAGCTCAGAATCCTCAAAACTCTGAAATCAGTATTATTGCTAACTCAATTTTTTTTTCAGGTGACGAAAGAAAGGAAATGGCAAAGTAAAAAATTTGCCCAAGGTCATAAGGTTAGTCAGCAGCAGAGCTACGAATCAGAACCAAAGTTTTCTGACTCTAGACCATGCACTTTTCACCACTACATTATACGTGTTTCTGTGGACAGGAGTTCTTTGTAAAGTGTAAAGTTATACATGCATATTAGTTGTATTGTTCTTGTTGCTACTATTACTAGTGGTCCCCATCAACACTGCCTAACCTATGAGTACATGGAATTTTTCCTTTCGTGGTTTTCTTCCCAAGCCTGGCTCACCCTTTCCCCTATCACTCATGGACAAATCCCATGTTCAGCCAAGGCCTCTCTTGATCAACACAGCTCAAGGTAATCCCAAGCCCTGGTGCCTTTTACCTCTCTTATGGTCCTTAACATATTCTACTTGTTATAGTGAATTTCAGACCTATCTTGTTTCCCTCACTAGACTGTAAGCTCCTTGATGGTATTATCCATCTCAATTTCCTTTATTTATCTCAGCACTTCAGAAACATATTCATGCCTTATGTATAAATATTTTCAAATGAATGAACAAATGAAAGTTCAACATTATTTCTAGAGTAATTAGCACATTCTAAGAATGGCTGAATGATCATAATAAAATTAATTGATTAAATGTTTTACATTTATACTTTTAAAAACCCTCATACTCAATAAATCCATAGCATTAAGCAGATGCAGCTATAGCAGATATGTGATTTCTCAGTATCCAAACATACTACCAATTTGAGAGATAAATTCCAAAATAAGTAGGAAGCTGAGCCCCGTTTCTACCACTAAAGCTACAGGGAGGCAGATATTCCCTTGCCTTGTCATTCTACCACCTTCAGTTGACTCTATGACCTACCCTTCAATAAGCCTTTTCCTGCTTATCAAATTATTTGCAACCAGGGATAACACATCTAATATAGTAAAAATAGATGGTTTAAAAGTCTTGCTTAATACATATTTTCAAAATTATTAGCTTAAAATGCTATATATTTGTCTAGCAATCTTGAATAAGAAAATAAATGTTAACATGGTTTTTAATCACACGAGAAAGTTTATGTGTGTTACAATCTATTTTTATGAACATATGCCCAACAGCACAAAAAGGAGCAATTGTGAATCATCTTAAACTGTCCACATACAGTGTTAAGAAACGTGGAATAATGCAAGTGATGTTATACCCTTCCATTTAAATTAAGTAAATCACTTAACCTATTAGAAGTATATATAAGACCATTTTGATGAACCTCTGAATAAGAAAATGGTCCCAAGGGAAGCAACATTGGGTCCACAAGATACCTCGGACATCAGCCCTGTGATACCACTATTGATCCAGAAATCTAAGAACCATACTACCAGCTGGATATCTACAGCCTGAGGTCTCCTGGTTCTAAAGCAGAAGACAGTCTATTTTCTTTTTTTTTTTCCCCCTAAGACAAGAGTCTCGTTCTGTCACTGCAGTGGCATGATCTCGGCTCACTGCAACCTCCGCCTCCTGGGTTCAAGCCATTTTCCACCTCAGCCTCCCCAGTAGCTGGGATTACAGGCATGCGCTACCACGCCCAGCTAATTCTATTTTATTTTTAGTAGAGATGGGGTTTCACCATGTTAGCCAGGCTAGTCTCGAACTCTTGACCTCAGGTGATCCGCCCGCCTCGGCCTCCTAAAGTGCTGGGATTACAGGCGTGAGCCACCGCACCTTGCCAACACTCTATTTTCAATCCTATCCAAAGTATTCTGAGGTTTTGATTCCAAACTCTTGAGATTAATACTCAGCAATTTGTACTCCTGGCTTTCCTCAAACATTATCCCCACTTTATGGACTATTACTACTATGTTACTCTATACCAGAACTTTGAATACCCTTCTTCCACCATCCAACCTGTTCTCCTTCTCGTGGAATGCAGTCTCTGCCTTCTCAAAACAGCACCTAACATATAGACTTGAACACTGCTTTGATGACTTTGAAGGAACAGAGAAACAATACATGAGTTACAAGTTAGGCAGTGATTTGTTTCAGCATATTTTAAAGAGAGGCTAATGAGATTTGTGTTGTGCACACAGTAGGCACTTACGTATATTTTAATAGGTATTTCAAACAGGGCTCATTTTGCCAATAGTAAGCAAAGATAAGTTTTTTCCATATGGCACAAATATTCACCTAAGAAAGCTAAAATACAATCTCTTACAGGTTAATAAAATTAATGTACTTACCTTGCTATTTTCTCTCCATCTAAAATCTCTTGCCTTTTGTTTATGTGGCTAAGCAATACTCTGCTTAGAATAAACCTTTTGGCTAATTAGCTGTCTCTGTAGTTTTACTTCCCATTTCTTTAGCATCTGTCCTTTAGTACATTTTCAAAACAGAGCTTGATTTTTCAATGAGATTCTATTGCTATCATATGTTCTAACCCAGCATGTGACTTCTATCCTAATTCCCCATAATGTTTCAAATATTTACATGGTTCAACAAATAATTCTCACTAGATTTCCTCTATTATTTGGACTTTTCAGTTTAAATATATTTGTATTAAATAATTTTTCATTATTTTTAAAAATAACTTTCACTGTTTGCTCTTCAAATTCATTTCAATCCCTAGAATCTATTTTTAATTCACCAAAATTCATGTTACGGTTCATTATCATGACCTTGGCTAGATTTACTGTCTACATAAACATATGTGTAACATAAATATAAATATATGAACTTTCTTAAAGATTCTTTACAATCAAATAAGACCCTAAATTAAATTATCTGTCAAAAAATTTTCTATTTTCTGCTCACTGTAGTAATTAACTAAAGTCATTTTTGCCCCAGTCTTTAAATACTTCTCTAACCCACTATTTTTCTTCCTATTCAACAAGATACCTTAACCTTAACTCTTACCATACTTGCAATAATACATTTTTCCCTGAAAATACGTTCTTCCCAACTCATTTTCTCTAAGAGGTTATTGTGTTTAAATTGTTATAAAATGAATAACAAAAACAATGAAAAAGCCAAATTCCTTTTTTTTTTTTTTTTCCAAATTTCATTCTCACCCTTCAATTCCTTTTCTTTCTGTTTTACTCAGGCACAATTTCTAGGAAATCTTTCCTCTGGTCTCATTCACATCTGCTCAAACTCTTTCACTTTTTCTTTATACCTTCCAACCCCTTCCTATCCATTATCTCTTCCATAATTTGACCTCAACATATCTTTTCAACTATTTGTTCCATAATTCATCCTAAGTGAGCCCCTACTCCAAACTGGTCCTTCACTGTTCCCCAAATATGGTGGGCTCTCTCCAGCCCCCATAGCTTGGCACTCACTGTCCTCCCATTCTACAATGCTTTTCCTAACTTCTTCAAGAAACCCAACCTGCGGCTGTCCTCTACAAGCTGTTGGACAGAACTACGGCTATTCTACTTTTACTCTTCAGCTTCCTCCAACCCCTATCTTTCCTGTTTTGTTGTCATTCTCCTCTATGCACTCCAAAGACTTCCTCTTGTTGCAAACCATGGACAATCCTTTTCCTCCTTGATGATTTATATGCTGCTTTAATTCCAAACTTTCCATTATTCTTTCTTTATCCTGGCCTTTATCTTAGTTTGGTTCATGCTGCCTTCGAGAAGGAACTATTCTCTGATTATTTCTTTTGCCTCATTTCTCCATGAGCATCCTTCAGGCCTACAACAAGTGGACAAATCTTTCACATGAAATATTTAGGCTACATTTTTAATTCTATATCCTTATTTCCTGGGCCAATAATAGAATGGTCTCCATAAAGGACAGCCATTCCTTTGCTGAATGGAGGAAATGATTCCTCCTCTATTCAAATGGCCCTGCTGACTAATTAAAGAAATATGTCAAAACACCTCCCAAGAAGAACCCATACGTGATCCAAAGAATTAAATGTTTTGAAAATAAGAAGAGCCACTTGGTCCATTTTTCAATAGAGATTGAGAACAAAGGAAAAGAAAGAGATGAATCAGAATTATAGACATTTCTAGCTAACTGTAAGAAGAAAATATTTAAGCCGAGGCCTCTGGTAAGGCAAAGGCCATCATGTATGTGCCTAAGGGTTTTACCACCTTTGAAACATTTGCCACTAGCTTTGATCAAAGTTGGGCCCTCAAAAGGGAAAATGAGACATAAAAAGGTCGAGGAATAAGAACGATAGGGAGTGGACAGAAGGCTTTGGCATGATACAAAAAATTCTTTAATATGGTATGCTTCAAAAACAGTGGGGAAAAGAAAAAGAAAACAAACAAACAAACAAAAAAACAGCATGCACTTGAAGATGTCAATGCTTTGTGGGAGTGGATTTACTAAACTACAAGGCACTATTCCAATGTAGGCTATTTATTATTATTCAACAGATGTGCAATTACGTCTCACCCTCTGCTGAGTGATAAATGGTATTAAATGTGTCCCACCACCTCTCCCAAACCTACAATGACAGAAGTAGTTAGAGAAAAACAGAACATTGGGATGGAAGGGCTTATTTCTTCTCTTAAATCCACATTGCCTACTTGGTAACTGAGCTCCTGTACACCAAAGTAGTAGAAATGAGAGGCAGAAGCAGAATGCTGTCTCAACTTGGCTGTCTGCCTTCAAGGATTAAATAAAAATGCGTGTTTATAGAAGTGGAACAGCTGCTGCAGCTAGTTTGGATACCCACTTTTGAGTCCTCAGGATGTTCTATTTTTCTAAGTCCACTACTCTTATAGTCTCTGAAAATTATCAGACTAAAGAGTAAAGATACATAGATGGTTTGGGTCCTAGGTCTCCTGGAGACAACAGAATTACTTCCGCCTTCAAAACCTGGCATAGCAGTTGAAGTAGGCACCATCACAATATTTCCATTCTTGGGCTGTATTTTTTAAATGGCTAGAAATTCTTCATTATCGTTTCACTTAAATACTTGATGCTGTGCCACAGTTGAATAAGCCATATATATATACATATATCTTATACACATATACACACAAAGCCATAAATAAAGCTTCTCACTTTGTAGGTACTCAATATTAATTTCCTTCACTCTTGTTTTTATATTGAAGCTCTATGTTCCAGCATATCATTTTATAGATATAAACAAATATTTCTGCTATAGTGCAAGTTGTGATATAATAGAATATATGATATGATATGACATGGCATGACATGGGAGTGACAAGAATAGATGGCATGTTAACTGAGTCTTGGGCTACTAGTAATTGGCCTGGTGGAAACTGGACCATATAAAGAAAAGGAACTCAAAGTCTAAGGGATTTGCATTTCGAGAAACAGTAAAGATTTCTTCTGAAATTGAAGCAAGTTGATACAAGAAAGGGTAATGTAAATTTAAATGGAAACTATTTATTACTTGTTTTGCTTTTCCTTAAAAAAAATAGGGACAGGGAGAAAATTTAGAGCAAAGCAGAGAAATTAATTTTTACTAACAATCAAATGCAAAAGAAATTATAAATATCTGTCAAAAACAAGGCTAAGTGAACTATTTTTGAAGCAACAAAAAAAAAAAAAAAGACCCCTGGGCAAGAAATTTTACAGTCATCCTCTTTCTAGGTCGGAACTCTCTTAGAATGAGACAAAGAAAAATCCGGGCCTGGAATAAGAGGAAGACATTAGGAATCCTTTCACCACACTGACAGAGATATGTTTAACAAACAGACGAAGGGTCAGAGTAATCAGATATCACAGGAAAAGGTAAGGAGAATAAAAAAGACTGAGAGGAATAAATGAAAAATTGTGACTCCAGAGTAAAGGTTGATACATTTTAAAAATATCCATGAGGTTAAGTTAGGTGGAAAGAAAAAATAAATTATTAGAATATGATAAAGGAAAGAAAGAACCATTCTTCATGTTTCTCCACCAGAAAGCATTCAGTATGCTGCACAAAAATTAAATTTGATATTTTAAGGTACCTGAACAAGCACTAAATGAATTCTGGGCCAAAATAAAATTTTAAATTCCTGATACCCACTCTATACAACACAAAGCAGTGGTCGGGGCGGGGGGGGTGAATGCTTCCACATAAAAATAAATGACTTGTTTTGGTTTACCTTTATAAGGCATAAATGGAGGGCATTGTAAAAGTATACGAATAGAAGCCAAGAATGCTAATTGTGTTTTTTTAAAAGAATAGAAAATCATGAAGAAAGGATCACAGAAACTACACCAATGTCATTAAAATATAATTGGACTTGCAGGAACAATTACTGTGCTGTACTGTAAGGGGAGCTGTTGGCACATAAGAGCAAAGCACACATATGAGCTCATCAGCCGGCCTTGGCAAGACCCACTTCCAGCTAGAAGCAGTCATGTTTCAACACCTCTGATTCCCTAATGCTGACAAGCTAAACAACTTGTTTTGTCTCTGGGAGCTCTTCTCTGGTGATTAACTGCTTATGGTGAATACTAATTATATGAAAGTACAGTATTGAAGAAGTAATGTCCTACTTCCTCTACCTGCAGCCTCGACTTGTCTCTGAATTGAAGGCAGAGCCATTGCAAACCAGAACCAAGAAAGACATTTTCCTCCCCATGAATAAACAAATGTATCTCCTACTTTTTAGTATAGCACAGCTCACTGACAAGAAACTTCCTTTAACCTCTGGGCTCTAAACCAAATATAATTACCATAAAATGAGTGTTTTAAAGGCTTGTAATAATGATATGGATAAATCCACAGCAAGAATTTGTGAATTAGTGAACTATCAGTGTCCTCCATTCCCCATGTCCCATGTTGAAAATTTACCCCAAATTGTCAGTTCTTAGGAACTGCACCTCAGATTAAAATCTTCTCACCAGGGAGTCTATGAGAATTTCTTCTTGTGTTTTAAATCCTAAGTGCTTGTTAAACTGCCAACACTGCAAAATTAGAGACCATTAAACAATATAAGGCAGCAAGTGATTAAATCTACCAAACACACATTCAAGCAGCTTAAGCTACTTTTTAATTAAAAATAAAATATCATTGGCTAAATTCAGATGTCTTAGCTATCCAGAAAAAAGTTAGAAGGCTGTTCAAAATGCATAATGTTGCTGACAAGCCAGATACAAAAGGAGAAATAGGGCAAGGGTTTGGCGGAACAGGAGGCTCCTCTTGGTCCCTGGGTCTGGGTGGCAGCACATCCCAATGCTGACCCGGTTTAGGCAGTGGACTCTAAACGGGAAGTCATGGCTGCGCTGCAGGGTGAGGACGCCATGTGGCTGCTGATTAAATAAGCTTTATTAGCTAAGGCCTCCAAGGAGACAGGGTGTTCCACCTTCTTGGCAAGGGAATGAGTTGAGTAACAGCATCGCAGGAAGCTAAGGCATTGGAGATGTATACATGGCTGAAGGAAATGTCAGTGATATTTTTAAATACAGCTTAAGCTAATTGATAAACATTTCTTAAAATAATTATTAGCTTTTGGGGAAGGAGGCACAGGGGCTTCTGAGTTAATGGGATCATCTGAGATTAAAAGAAATTTTTACTGTAAAGTTAGAAGTAAATAAACATTGTAGCTTTAAGTTGTTCCTACATGTTTAAAGTAAAGAAAAAGGGCCAGGGGGCTTAGTCAACTTCAGGCAAAAGGCCAAGAATCTGAAGATCAGACTTAAGGCTGGGATGATATCATTCACGCTCAAGTCTTGATACCCTTTCTGAAGCATGAGAAAATTTACTGGTAAAACCTTACCTCACCCACAGTTTTCTTATTTTTAACTCTATTTTTTTTCCTCTGGAGAATAATTTTTCGAATATGCTTTTTGCTTTATATGTAAATGTTATAAATTTACTTTCAGCTTCAGACATGGTCTTACCTAAAAAGCTTGCCCTAAAGTAAAGTACAGGCACTTGGTAGCTACAGGAATATAAGACATGATACTCATATTTAATCACTTTGGATGCTGCTGCAGTTTCAATCACTTCACAATCATCTGAGGGTAGCTCGAACGCCTCCTGAAAAAAAGCAAAAACAAAATGAAAATGGGTTTGTTAATAAGAAAAGTACTAACATGGAGAGGAAAAGAGGAGATTTTCTTCTTGCAAAATAACAGTTAAATAAATATAAGGCTATGAGACAAGGAAAAGGGAGTTTCCCATATTAATGTTTAACATTTGAGTCCTGGGTAAATAGTAAAACCAGAAAACATTAGCATTAAGTAATTCCAGATTGTTTTTGAGACACAAAGAAGCTCTGCATAAAGAAAAAGAAAGGAAAAAAAATCCAAAAAGATCTATTGCCTGAAAAATCTTTACTGTACAATTTTAGCAACAAGATGATGGCTATACAAGCTACCTTCTTCCCTACCTGTGAAAGCTAAAAACATCCTAACAATTGAACAAGAGGCTGTGAAATGTCCCTAAAGATTCTATTGTACTTGCCAAAAGATGATTCATTGTGTGCTGAACAATTCCCAGTTCCATTTTGAATAAGAAAGTTATTTTGCAAGAGGTTGAATTTGTTAGGTATATTTCAAAACCTGAGATGATTCTGTTTTCCTCATTATTGTGCTATCTTTGGCATATTTCTACAATAAATCTTGATTTATAATAGAGTAGATGGCAAATATTAATGTCAACTTTGGAAACAGAGTTTTGTAAGCAGAGATGATGATAGTCATCTCACGTCTCACGTGATCATTTTTTACTGTTTTTTGTTGGGGGCCTTTAAAAGAATGTATCTTACTGTTTAGAAGCAATTAATTGGACATGTTGAGTCAGAGTCTGGTTCCATCCACATTCACTTATTTATTGGGGTTGAAGAATTTCCTTTGAAATTAAATTAGTACTAGAAGGAATGAAGCAGGTTGGTTTAGCTCATTTCTACCTCTCATTAAAATAGTAACAACAATGAACAATCAGAAATAACCAAGGAAAGATTTCACACTTTATCAATATGAAATAAGGTTTCCTGTGGAGATAAGCAAAGCCCCAGACTACTTTCAAGATCTGTATCTCCTTTACAGATAATTCTGTAATTCCCTACTCACAGTCAGTTCACTGGGGAGATATTACAATGGATAAATCACAACTGGAGATGTTTACAAAATATTTTTCACTAAACTCCAGTAAACACCATCAATTAAACACAATAAAATAACCAGAGAGAAATTATGGAAATAAATATGCCAGATACAGAAAATTAATACAGTAGCAAGAAAAAGAGTTTTGTATTTTGTTTTGTTTTTAAATTTTCATTAGGCATAGGTATCTGTACCTTCTATTACATCAATTCTTTTAACCAAATTCTTTCTTTTTGGTTAATAATTGGGTTGCTTAGCATTTATAATTTCCTCTCTTTCTTAATATTATAAAATAATTCTATCTTGGTGGTAAAAATTACAAATATTGCACAAGTACATAAAAGAAAAAAAGGAATTCCCCTCATCCCAGCACTCCTATACCTCGTATACATCATTAACAGGCCAGAGTGTATTTTTTTAGACTTTTTGATTTTTGGCACACAAACACATAGACACATATACACCTCCTCCCCACCCCCGCCCCTGCTTAAATCCTGCTATATATACATATGATCCTAGAGTGGATATTTTCACTCATGGGCATCCTGCCACGTGCTGCCAAGTCACTGCTATAGATTTAGTGCCTTTTAATGCCTTCTCTATATTTCACTGCATGACCACACCATAGTTTTTTTTTTTTTTAACATTTCCATATTGCTAGATATTTTAGGTTGATTATAGTTTTCTGCTACTGACAAATAAGGCTGCAATGAGTATCACAGCACATATATCCTTGCACACCTCTATTTTTTCTATGGTGCAGATTCCTAAGGGTGGAATCACTGTATCAAAGGGTATGAGCATTTTAAATCTCAAGAGATACTGAATCTCAGAAATTCCATCCTCAGAAAAAGGCTGTATCAATTTATATTCCCAGCAAAAATGTCTGAGAATGCTCTTTTCCTATGTCCAATAAATACTGAATATTGTTTTTAATTTTTGCCTACTGATGAATTTTTAAGTATCAATTTCTTATTAATTTCTAGTTTCTTGGTTACTTACTAGTGAAGGCAAGCAGCTATTCATATGTTTATTGGTAATTTGTATTCTCCCATGATTTGCTTGTTTTTACTCTACTATATTCTGATTGTTTGCATTTTTCTTATTGAATTATATAAATTGTTTGTATATTGGAAATAATAACTTACTATTAGAGATAAATATGTATGTCTGCACCATAGAAAAATAGGTGTGCAAGGATATATGTGAAATATAGACATATGTACACACATATATATAAAACACTTTCTCTCTGTTTTCTTTCAACTGTTTGTTGTACTTTTTTATCACAAAGGGTTTTCTTTTTAACTTTCACGTAGTCAAATCTGTACATTTTCTGTTTATAGCTTCTAAGTAACATGTCTTCATCAGAAGGCTTCCTGCTGTATCCCACCTCAGTCTTACAAATTATAAAGATGTTAAATTTCTTTACTATATACACGTTTTTAAACTAAAATTTAGATCATTAATCCAACTGATTTTTGTTTTGTATATAGTGTGAGGTAAGAAATTCTCCTAGATGATTTCAATAGTTCATCTTCTTTCCACTGATTTTAAATGTCACCATACCTCTCTCTCTCGCTCTGTGTGTGTGTGTGTGTGTGTGTGTGTGTGTGTGTGTGTTTATTCTCTAATCTTCTCTATTGAGCCATTTCTCTTCTTAGACCATCACTGTGCAATTCTTAAGTGCATACTGAATCGAAGGATTTGGGTCATTAATTTCTACAGAAAAGTGCAGAAATAGACTGTCTGAGACCCAGTGCTGCTAGTAAAGATACAATTTTTGAAAAAAATTTCTTCACCCAAACTGAAATTAAGCACTCAGTAATGTGCTGGGGTTGACATCAGGTATGTGAAACTGGTGATCAATTAGGCATAGATCCATATTCTCTAGGAGGCTCAAGAAATAAGAGGGAGAGGACAGAACAAGCTTCTTGAAAATCCTGTTAGAAGTCTCACTCCAGTCACTGTTCTCACTGGCAGCTGAGTGCCTTTGTGGGTTGTGAAGGCCAGGGGTACTTGTCCTCTAATTAGGACTGCTACTATGTCACCCAGTGTTGCTTTGGGCAGTCATCTACGTACAGTGACATTTTTGCATGCTTTATTCATATTAGATGAATTTGAATCCTTCGTTTGTGTCTGCTAGGATCTTTCCATCATTTGTGGTCACCTTTATGATGACCATGAAAATATCATTCCTTGAAGTCATGCAATTTGGAAATCTCAGGCTTCTACACATTTTCTGCTTTTTTTTTCCAGTTAAAAGTGCCAGATGGTTTTAGAACTTCAAGACTAAGGTTCTTCTCTTACTCATTTTTGTATTCCTGGAGATTCTAGTACAGAGCTAAGAACCCTAGTAAGCAACATTTTCTATTTCAGTCTGAAGATCAGTTTCCTCCTATGTAAGTACATTATAACAAACTTCATAGGTAATTTACCAGCAATCTCACACCACCCTAAAGACTAAAAAGAAGTAAATGGAGGAGCAGAGATGCAAAATATCACCAAAGAGGATATTCCAATGGCAAATAAGCACATAAAGAAGATATTCAATATCCTTAGCCAGTCAGGGAAATATAAATTAAAACTATAATGAGGTATCACTAAACATCTGTCGGAATGGCTAAAATAAACAAAATAGTGGACACCACCAAATGTTGGTGAAGACAGAGAAACTAGATCATATATTGCTGGTTGGACTATAAAATGGCGTATAGCCTCTCTGGAAAACCATATGACAGTTTCTCATACAAGTAAACATATAATTACCACACAACCTACCAATTGCACTCAAGGATTTATCCCAGAGCGTTGAAAAACCTGTGCATGAATGTTCATAGCAGCTTTATTCAGAATAGCCCAAAATTTGAAACAATGAGGTGTCCTTCAACAGGTCATGGTTAAACAGACTGTGGTACATCCATACCATACTATTTAGAAATAAAAAGGAACAAACAATTGATATACACAACAACCTGGATGAATCTCCAGGGAATTACGCTAAGTGATAAAAGTCAATCTCCAAAAGTTATATACTGTGATTCCACTTATATAACATTTTTGAAGTGACAACACTTTTGAAGTGAAAACCAGCAGATTAGTGTTGGGGGACTGGAGGGCAGAGAGCTGGTTATAACATGGCAGCATGAGATATCTTTGTGGGGATGGAACTATTCTGTATCTTGACCATGGTGGTGGATATGTAAGCCTACACATGTGATAAAACTGTACAGAACCAAATACACAGACACAGATACACACAATGAGTACAAGTCAAACTGGGGAAATCTGAATAAGGTCAGTGGATTGTATTAATGTCAACATCCTGGTTCTGATATTATACTATAGTTTTAGAAGAAGTTACCACTGGGGGATATTGGGTAAATGGTAGATGGGATTGTTATTTCTTATTACTAAATGTGAATCTATAGTTATCTCAAAAAATTTCAATTAAAAAATGGAAAGCATAGGAACAGTGAGGCAATTTGAGGCTTGTTAAAAACTGAATAAAAATGTTAAGACCTCAAGGTGCTAAAAATACAGATAACAGAGGGATCATGTTAATAAAGAGAGTCTAATGTCTGGGATTTGTTTGAAAATAATACAGGAGAAGGGTAAGTGGATGGAAGTGTAGAAGGAGCATGACTGGCATGGAGGGGTGATTGCTGAGATTGTTTGATGAGTCCCTGGGTGTTCATTATACTGTTCTATCTACTTTAAGGAGTATTTTAAATTATTTAAAATAAAAAATTAAGATAAAAAAGTTTCTGATACCATGTTACAGAACACAGAATGAAGAGAATTCTAATAGTGAAAGAAACCTGAATCATTCCACCTAGTCCAACACGCTCATCTTGCAGATACAAACAACAATACCCTTCTTGTTGGTGCCTTACCCAATGCCACCTAGGTACAGTAGTTCCCACTTATCCAGAGTTTCACTTTCTTTCTTTTTTTTTTTTTTTTTTTGAGACAGAGTCTCGCTCTGCCGCCCAGGCTGGAGTGCAGTGGCGTGATCTTGGCTCACTGCAAGCTCCGCCTCCCGGGTTCATGCCATTCTCCTGCCTCAGCCTCCCGAGTAGCTGGGACTACAGGCGCCCGCCACCTCATCCGGCTAGTTTTTTTGTATTTTTTAGTAGAGACGGGGTTTCACCGTGTCAGCCAGGATGGTCTCGATCTCCTGACCTCGTGATCCGCCCGTCTCGGCCTCCCAAAGTGCTGGGATTACAGGCTTGAGCCACCGCGCCCGGCCCAGAGTTTCACTTTCTACAGTTTTCAATTACCCATGATCAACCATGATCTGAAAACATTAAGTGAAAAATTCCAGAAATAAAAAATTAATAAATTTTAAATTGTGCGCCGTTTAGAGTAGTGTGATCAAATCTCTTGCCATCCCGCCTTCCTGGGACATGAATCATCCTTTGTCCAGAGTATCCATGCTGTAGACACTACCAGCTCATTAGTCACTTAGTAGCAATCTGGGTTTTCAGATCTACTGTTGTGGTATCACAGTGCTTATGTTCAAGTGATCCCTATTTTACGTAATAATGGCCCCAAGCCACAAGGGTAGTGACACTGGCAATTTGGATATGCCAAAAAGAAGCTGTTCATCTCTTACTGTGCTCATTATAAATTAGACTTTGTCACAGCTATGTATAGGAAAAAACATAGTATATATAGGGCTCAGTATTACCTGTGGTTTCAGGCATCCACTGCAGTATCTCCCACACCAATAAGGGGGGACTACTATAGTTAGGGGTACAGGAAGGCCTACAACCCTTATCTACTGACACTGAAACCACTGCTCTTTGTACTGTAGTATGCCACTTAACTACTACTATGCTTCATTTGGACTGATGTTCTGAACATCATAATCATAACACTTTGAGGTAGTTTGCTAATATTTTTACTATTTTTTTTTTATTATGTGACTTTTAAAGGATTTGGGTATACAGTGAGCCCTAGGTATACATGAGGGATTGGCTCCAGAACCCCCCTACCCCAAGGATACCAAAATTCACAGACGTTCAAGTTCCTTATATAAAGTGGCATAGTATTTGCATATAATCTACACACATCCTCCCATACTTTAAATCATCTCTATATTACTTATCATACCTAATACAATGTAAATGCTATGTAAATACCTATACTATTTTGCTGAGAGAATAATGACAGGAAAAAAGGTCTATACATGCTCAGTTCAGATGCAACCACTATAGTCCTAACTACAATTTTGATCCTGGTTGTCTAAATCCATGGATACGGAACCCACAGATATGGGGGACCAGTTGTATTTCATTTGATATTAAGAGTCATTGAAAAAAGAAGTCACAATATATTGATTTTCCTCAAAATATTGCTATTTCATGAAGATATGTGTATTTAGAAAATTACATTCATTCAAGAGCTAAAAGATTAAGTGGTTCACATTAATTATAGAAACCTTGATTTTATTGAATTCAATTAACAATAAGTTGACAGTGATCTCTCATTTAGAAAATCTGATACGAATTAAGCTTTACAACTAAATCCCATTAAACAGGGATCATGCTGAAGACACTTCATAGATATTTTATTGAAAGCAAACCCAAATAGTGTATTGGGCCTTGGAAATGAGATCCATATCTCTATTTAGCCTACAGGGAAGGAAGAAAAACTTTTCTTCTATCACTAATAATCTCTATTACTGAGCAAACATAAGTAATGAGCTTTATTCATAACATCCCTTGAGGAAAAGAGAGTTGATTTGTTTGTTTTCTACCAGTCAGGTCTTTAGTTCAAATCTAACATTACTGGGCTGGAATCACAGCTAAGGAACCAAAGAATGACACAGGGGCAGTGCTGGTTCAAAGACAGTCCTTAGCTCTGTTCAAGACTGGACACAGAAACCATCTCATCACAATGGAAAGATGCAATGTAATAAACTCTTCATTTGCTGATTTTCCTGAGCCAACGGCCATTTAATATTTTTAGAAGTGATAACGACGGATGAAGCCTTCTGACAAACCATTGAAAAATCAATTCCTCAAGAAATAAAGAATTTTAATTATTAAAACGTTTAAAGTGAATTATAAAAAAAATCTGTGGGACTTTAAGTAATCAGCTCCTGTTTTGTTTGTTTCATGGTTCATCATTATACAGTGGAGTGGTTTTTTCACTATCTTAATTCCCAGAACGACTTTTTTCACAATCCCTGTGGCTTCTGAGTAAGTGACTATCACAAGAACCTTTGCAAGCAACGTCATTCTTTTAGCAACTGTAAATGTTGTATGTGGTACATATCAGTGGGTTCAACATATGTCTAACAGCATCCAAAGCAACACTGAAACAAAAAAAGAGTAGTTATGAGGTGATCCCAAGAATAATATCTTAGTGAGGCTCTCCCCTTCCCAGTAATATTATCACTACTACTACTGATTTTTTTTAAAGGAGGTAAAAAGGTACCATTCTTTACTCTCCCTGCTACATCAACCAAAGTGAATTAGCAGCAGCATGGCCAATATGGGTTCCCACTGAGAGGAAGAATCTGTTTCCTGTGCAGGATTAAATCCTCTTCTCCAGGCTGGCATGCTCAAGGGCAAGGCAGGAGGGAGGGGATGCAGAAACCCGCCAGAGCACATCTGGCAGTTTTCTGGATGTTTACAGCTGGCTCCACTGTGCTTCCTAGACCCTGTTTCTTTTAAGACTGCATAGGAAACAGCAAGTGCCGGGAGCTGGGAAGCTAGCAAACAGGCCAAGTAAAAGACGGAACTGTGGAAGAGGCTATCTCTTAGAGTCCATGCTAGAAAACACAGGTTCTTTGGCAGGAGAAAATAGTAATAATACTTAATTGCACTTATTACTTATTTCTATACATCTAAAAGTGAAGAATTATCAGAATAAGGAATTTGAAAATCAGAAATTATTTATGTAAATCATGCCAAACTAGAGGAAGAGGGAAAAATTTTGACCTCTTGAAAAATTCTCAAGCTTCACAAGTCAGTCAAGTGTGTTTCTCTTCAGAGTTACCCTTTACATGTGACATAAGAAAGGCCAGCATCAACTGTAACAGTTTACAGTTTTTCTAAGCCTATTGATGTACATCATGTAATTTGTTCCTCTGCTCTAGGAGGAAGGCCCAAGGTCTCCAGTGAGTAAGAAACTGAGTCAGGACACAAAACTAAGCCTTCAGGCTCCAAGCCCAGGGTTCCTTCCAGCCTGCAAAGACCATCAGATTCTTGGGGGTGGGAAATGTTAAACGGATGTATTCCTGGCCTCCACCCCCAAAATCCTAATCCAGGAGTTCCGGGATCGGTTTTAAGAATCCACCTCATAAGCAGTGTTCCTGGTGACGCTATGCAGGTCTTGCCTCACATATACATGGAGGGTTTACTTTGTGATTCTTTACTTTTGTAATCTATGGAATTATACAGTCAGGAAAACTCATTCACCAAGACCCAAAATTATGCCATAACCGGTTTGCCTTCACTAGCTGCTCATCTATGTTTTTAGGGCCACTGTTAGCTCATTTGGTCTCCTCTCAGAGGGAGCCTAATTCACTTCCATTAAGCTAAGACCTCAGCTTATCACCCCCGACTCCCAGTTCACTGCCCCATTCCTTCATCTTCTCCTATATAAAAATTTCCTTCATTTTCCTTCTAATTGGTTAGTTAATTCTTGCTAAACTATTAAAGGCCATTAGTGGCTTAGTATGTTACTCCTTTATCAATTATTATATTCAACAGTAGATTTGTGGCTGATAACCCTAATCAAAAGGAATCTTTAATAGTGGAATTTGGAGTGCCAAAAAGGAATAAATTTTGCACCACACATGTAACCACCAATCTGTGAAACTTGCCTTATAAGGCATTCTATGTTTTAACTCCAGAGCCAGAAAATTCTTCCTTGTTACCTTGCTAGAAAGTAAATCAGTTCCCACTAGATTTATCCTTGCATTATTTTTATATAATATGAATAAATTTATTTGTTCCCCATATTAAATAAGCCCAGTTCTTCTAATTTTTCTCATATCTCTAGTTCCACAGATCTGCAAACATTTTTCTAAAGGGCCAAGTAGTAAATGTTTTAGGCTTCTTTGTGGGCCATAGGTCTCTGTGGCTATAGCCTGAAAACAGCCACTGGCAACACGTAAACAAAGGTATGTAGCTGTACTCCAGTGACATTTTATTTACAAAAACAAGCTGTTGTCCATATACCTTAGTTTGCCTACCCCTGAAAATCCTAATTTCAAGGCCTTCTTTAATTTCATTTTATTATTTTTTTATAAGCACTAAACAGAATTTTATTAAAGGACTTGTGTCTCCATTTGGTGAACTCTTTCCCCTTTTCCATTTTTTTCCTGTCTTACGATGTTACATTACATTTTCTGAGGGTCTAACAAATTCTGAGCCTTAAAAGGACAATGATAATTAAATCCAACGGGCTAAAGTTTGGCTAAAGTCATTTTCTAAAGTAAGAGATAGAACTACCCTAATTTAAACAAGTGAGATTTTTAAATGTCTTGATGAATAAACTGCAAATTCCTTCAGCACATGAATAAACTTCTACACTCAAATCCAGAAATGAGTAAATTTCTCTGCCAAAGAGTGAAAATGATAAAGCCTTCATAAACAGACCAAGAGGCAGGCATTGTAGGAATGTTAGAGGACTGTGAATCCTAAAGCACAGGCCCTCTCACACGTGCACAGGAAACATCATGTCTAGGAATCAGCAAGGAACTGTTTGAGTAAGCCATTAGTTCCTTCCCTTGCTCAAAACTGTCTCCGGATTATATGGATATGAATAAGGATTTATTTGTTTCTTTGCTTGCTTTTTACCAGGAGAATCCCTTTAAGATTTCCACAACTATATATGACGTGCCAGGCACTAAGCTTGTGCCAGGACAAAGATGTGGTTGTTGCTTTTAAATAATACTATAATATTTCAGCGGTAATGAGAGCAACATGAAGCTCTCAGCTTTCTATTGGAATTCAAGGGGACACTCAAAATCTCAGATAAAAACACCTAGATTTCAGAGAAGCATAGTATAGGCAAAAATAAAAAAGCACAGAATTTGGAGCTAAATGTGGGTTCAATCCCTGGCTCTGCCACTCATAGAATGGACAGGTCATTTAACCTCTTCATGCCTCAGTTTCTTCACTTGTTAAATAAAGGCACTTTTCCCTTAATGTGATTAAATGAGATAATGTATAAAATGTATATATCTGGCACATAGTAGGTATACTAATTAATCATACATTCATTCAAAAAATGTTATAGGATACACTAAATGTTCTAGATCAAAGGTGTACAAACATTTTCTTAAAGAGCCAGATAGTAAATATTTTAGGCTTTGGGCATCATAAGCCTCTGTCAAAACCACTCAACTTTGCCACTGCAGCATAAAAACAGCCTAGATAATATGTAAATTAATAAGTGTGGCTTTGTTACAATAGTACATCATTAATGAACACTAAAATTTAAATTTCATATCATTTTAATGTCATAGAATATTATTCTTTTCTAATTCTTTTTTTAACCATATAAAAATATAAAAACCATTCTTAGCTTGTGAACTGTACAGAAATACACAGCAGGATACTTGCTATGGCTCAAGACTGCAATCCCAGTGCTTTGGGAGGCTGAGGCAAGAGGATTGCTTGAGCCCAGGAGTTCAAGGTTGCACACTGCACTCCAGCCTGGGTAACAGAGTGAGATCCTGTCTCTAAAGAGGAAAAAAAAATAGGCAGCAGGCCATAGTTCCCATCCTGTGTTCTAGACACTGTCCTGGGGCCTGGGAATAGAAGAGAGAATAATAATAGATACTATATCCTAATATAAGGAAATACATTAAACAATAATCACACAAAGAACTACAAATACAACAAATACTATTAGAGAAAATGCACATGGTCCCCAAGTACATAAAATTTTACCTCCAAATCTATAAATTTGGCTTGTGAGATTTTAATCTTTCTTTTTCAGCTTCATTCAAGTGTAAACCAGTTTTATGTAGCACTGATCATTTTAGTATCCTAATCACCCTTAACCAAGGCTTATTTTTATTTCAACGATCACAACACCCACCCAGATAGATTTTTAGGAACTGTTTTTGTCCAAGTTTACCAGATTACCTAATCCCCTAGAATCTGTCACCCCTGTCATCTCTGATTATCCAAGCTTCTTCCTGACAAACTCTTGCTGCAGCCCACTAAAAAGTCTCTGCCTACACTTTCTGTTGCCCCCAGCAATAGTTTCTGCTTGAGAATGCCCCCACGAGCTTTTTTCTCAGCTTTACAAATAAATCACTTAAACATGTGTGCCCACTTGCATGTGCACGGACAGCATTCAACTAACGTTCACTGAGCATCTACTATGAGCTAGGCACAGTGCCAGCACTGGAGATTTGTTGGCAAACAGATATGGTATTTGCTCTCAAGGAACTTATAACTAGAGAGAGCGTGGGAGAAAAAAATCATTGCATAAACAGTTATTTGAATATAATGTTGCAAGTGCTACAAGAATGTAACAATTCATCTTGAGGCCTTATCCAGTTGGCAGACTTAGAAAGGCTTCTATTACAGCACACATGTCCCTTTGAATGTGAGTGAAGGCAAGGCTTTTGCCTGTCTTATTCATTTACGTATTCCAAGCATCCTGAACTGTACCTGGCAAAGAGCAGACATTCAATCAATATTTGTTAAGTGAAATAAATACGTGGAATGACTATAAATTGTCTGTTGCCATTTTCATCCTATAAATTAGAGATCTCTAAACTTTTTTTATCATGACACTAGGAGTCAAAAAAGTTAAGCACGCAACCCTAATATGTGTATATTTACCTCCTGATTAATTATGAATATGTATTTCTGTATAATATACTTTGTATATTATAAAATACACAAAAATATAAAAATTTTAAGGACAAGACAAAGGTGAAGGAAAAATATTTCAAGGTCATTATTTTAGTTGGGTGATGATCTGGATACAAATAAAAGTAGTCCTCCTATCCAGCTCTTTGCTCAGGCACCAAAGGGCTTTGGCTGGCCCTCTACCCTCACCCTTCATTGACCTTCTCAGATTTCTGGGCCAGTGATTGTGGCTGAATAAACTTGCAGAAATGTTGATTTTAAGGTGCCCATTGAAAAGTCAGCATCTCAAAATTTGACAGATGTAAATAGCAGGCAAATGAGCACACCATTACCTGGTTTTCCCAGGCCTCCTGGCTCCAGAGTCAGTGCTGCTGAGCAGCCAGCCAGTCCTGTTCATAGTACTGGATGATCAGACACCCAAAAACTAAATGTTCAGATCCCATATGCTCAGTAGTCCTGGGGCAGCAGACTTCATTCAAAGTAGACTCTAAAGAGCCAGAGGTAATTTCCTTTCTCTTCATTAGAGTAATTTCCTTTCTCTTCATTCAGTCTTCAAAGAACCCTGTCCTAATCTGCGCATAGTCAAAGAGCCCTGGGTTCCAAATGTGTAAATCTATTCACTAAATAAAATGCTACAGAAAACTAAACTTATTTTATTTAGTAACGGTGCAGACATTTTCTTGCCAGTAATATTTTGATGAGAGCAATTTGATTGAATATTTCATTTTTTGTTCTTCTTTGTGTGTTTTAAATCTTGACTGTAACATGGCATTTCAAATATCTGGGTTTGGGTCTTTTTACATTGTTTTGATAGGTGATTTTAATGGTTGCAACAGATGAGAAAGAGCTACAGATCCATAAGGAGGAAGTATATCACTGGCTGTACTTAGTAAATCACAATCTCATATTTAAATCCCCTTCTCTAGCTGTAAGAGGTTTTATTCAAGTTCCGGATGCCTCTCAATGAGTCGCTAGTCAATGATTGCTTCATACTGTCATTAGGTACAATAAACACACAGGTTAAGGGTCATCATTAATAATAGCAAATATAAATCTGTATTTCAAATAATTTTAATTTTAAATTTGGAGAGTCAATTTTTGAAAGATCTGATTAGACTGTTATTTGTACCTGTTACCTTTTTTTTTATTGTTGTTCCAGGGATTCTTTGCAGGTAAAGCCCAGAGTCTGAAAAGTAAGAGCTATGTTAACTACAATTGAATAATATCATCCCAGAATTCCAGGGCACAGGTAAACTGCAATGCATAACATGCAATGAAAGGAGTGAAAACACCACTGATAGCTCCTTCCTATCGTCTAGGTCCCAGATGCCTTGCATAGCTAACCTCTATGGCATCTGGTTTTCTGATAAATGCATGGAGTGGCAATGCCAGCATCAATCCATATTTAAATATTAGTAGTAGCTGGGCACAGTGACTCATGTCTGTAACACCAGCACTTTGGGAGTCTGAGGAGGGAAGATTGCTTGAAGCCAGGAGTTCAAGTCCAGCCTAGGCAATATAGCAGGACCTCATCTCTCTTAAAATTAAAATTTTCAAAAAGTTAAGTATTAGTAGAGCTTAACTTTTACAAAATCAAAGTAAATATAAATTGCAATTCTAATGTTATTTCCCACATCTCAATGGATTGTTTTGCAAGCCCTCTGGAGGCCTGCATTCACTTTAAAGACTCTATGCTGGTGACGTAGACCATTATTAAACAAAATTATGAAGCCAAATTGATCCTGGGTATCATCCGCATCTTGCTTTTCATGGCCTTGCTCTCCTCTTTCAGCACAAAGCTCTTAAATCCAGCCCTCTGATCTGAAATTCACAGGATACCTGATGAACTTACCAACACTAAATGTTACAGTCTGTGTATATTAATCCTACCAAGATTCTTTGGCTTTTAGGAGAAGGTTCTCTGAACATGGAAATCTTAAGGAGTCGCCAGTGATGCAGTCTTGTTACAGAGCCCACAGTATGTGGGGCAGTGACAGTGGCTTCTCTAGCACCCTTTGGAATACACCCTATGGGTAACTGCCTACTGTATTGAGGAAAGGTCAGCCCTGCGGATGACTGTGTGAAGGGGGATATGGATATCACCAGTGCCTCATGATCACTTTCTCTGAGGTGACAGAAATTATTGCTGGAAGGAGCTATGTTTGACTTCCAAATGCTGGACCCTCATGTCTCCCTGTTCCCAAGCCTGGGCATTGGACTACTTTTTCTATTTCCAATGCTAATGATAAATCAACATTCAACAGAAGTTTCCAAAGAAGAAAATAAAAGAAGCATAGGCTGGTAATACTGAATTAATGGATTTTCCTGGTTACTTATAACGGCAAAGAATTATTTGCATAGGAAGAAAAATGCTAATTTTATTAAAGTGCTATTAAATGAGGCTTTTAGCCTAACTTTCAGCACCCTGAAAAATTATACATAGTGACTTGATTTGTCAGTTCTAACCTCTTTGGAATCATTAGCCTGCATAGTTGACACACTTGGGAAAGGAAAAACAAACAAACAAACAAAAAACAAATCCAGAACTGACTTGTTCCCTAAATGAATTGAGAAGTTGTCATTAAGAAGCATCTGCTACTTTACTGCATTCATGTAAAAGCATTCTTGTGCCTCTATAGCAGACTACTGAGCAGATGTTTTTAGAGCACTATACCCACAGCAATAGGTGTATCACAAAAAAGATAAGGAGCTACAACGTAATTAATGATTTCCGTTCCTCTATATATGAATTTAACTTTTTTTAATGGATTAAAAGTTGTGTCAAGAACCTCAACTTCTAACTCAAGCAATTCACTTGCAAGAAAGTGAACACAAAATCATTTAGAGCAATAAATAACAAAAGGTCAGACTCAGTCTTATACCCAACATGATGAAATCTGAGAGTACAAGAAAGGTTTTTCCAGAGCAAATCATTCTACCACTTTCCCATAGGTCAGACAGAGAATTTGCCATTGGAGATCAATTTCTTTATGCCTTAAAGGTCTTCAAGTCAGAAGAATATGCATTTTCTCTGAGAATAGAGGCAAATACTTAAAATCATTATCAGCTAAAAATTTTTAAATCATAGCCAAGATTTTCAAACTGTCAGTGGGCTTACAGCAGGACAGGCAGGCACAGGACTCTGGGCAGCAGAAGAAGGAAGACAAGTAGTATTTATAAACAAAACAGTGAAAAAAAAACCACACACACAAACAGTAGTGGTGCGGTTTTAATAAACTGGTAACATGTTCCTCTTACTCTAGGAAAATGCCCTAACTTTAACATCAATTTTAAAACTTGAAAACAGTGGTTAATAACCATATGAAAGTCTGCAGAAAGACTGCTCTTTAATTCAAGATCCCAGTTCTGTTTGGGGTCCATGTGTTAGGACGGGCTACTCAGAGAAGCTGACTTTGATGTGAGTGCCAGTAATCTATTTGGAAAGCGATTTCAGGAGGACAAGCAAGGGAACAGAGAAGTGAGACAGAAAGAAAATACAGGGTATATTAGTTAACAGCTTACCACTGCGGTAGAACTAGATAAAAGTAAATATGGGGTATATTAGTAAACAGCTTACCACTGGGGGCAACCAGGGCTGCCGTGGTTGCCAATATGATAAGTAAGCTTATGAGATAAGGCATTATTATTTTACCCAAACTGAGTAATTACCCAAATTTGCCTAAGGTCACAATTAGAACATCTGGGAGACTGTACAGAACAAGCTGCCAAGTATTCCCACCTGAGAGGTTAGGGAGTAGGACAGCTTTGGGGTGTTAACTCCTGGAATTGTGGGGCTATCTCACACTGGAACAGACCCTGGAGTGCACAGGAACAGTAGGTATGAGGATACGGATAAAGCTAGAGACCACTGCCACCAGTTTGGGCAAAAGCCTAACAGTCCACAATTCTTTATCTACAACTCTGAAATCCCAAAGACTCTGAAATTTTTTTTAAATCTTTGCATAAGTTGAGCCCCAAACTCATTTGGTGGCAAATTCTTACCTGCAGCTTTTTATAGTGTCTACTTTTTCCACCTTGTATGAATATTGTTTCACTAAAGAAATATTAATATGTTTGAGTATAAGGTACTGCCCAAATACCACCAGGAATCTAAAGTAACACAGAATTTACTTTATAAAATTACTTTTCCAAAATCTCCCAAATTCAGAACTCCAAAACATATCAGGGTCCAAGGACTATGAACATGTATTTTTTTTTTTTTTTTTTTTTTGGTGACTTCTACTTTGCTGTTGAATTTGTCTTGAGAATAAATAAAATAATATTGATGAAGTATACTGATTTCCTTGGACAAAAGGTACTGAATAGACTACTGAACAGTTACCAAATTTTAAAATCCAGGAAAAAACCGAAAAGGAAATGAGGGGGGAGGTAAAAAATAAAGCTTTCTAACCTCATGGGTATTTTTTATTACTGAGATTCTTGGAGTCTTCTCCTTACCGTGGTCCATCATGGTTAATAGTCTTAAGATTACTATTTAAAATATTAAAACCCTACACCTTCAAAAACTCCCCAGAAAAATCAAAACCCAACCGAAAGATAAAGATTTTACAGTATGGCTATGAATAAAGGTCTTTTTTTTTTAAGGCGGTCTCATCAAACTAACACATGCAGAATTTCCACATCAGCCTCTCAAGCTCAGATGCTTCCAAAATCCAAACCAATAATCCTAATTACTGAGATCCACAATAACAAATAGTTTTTCATTTAATAAACATTTATTGAGCATATAAGAAAGTGTACTGACTAGATTTTTAGAAATACGAAAAATAAACCTCACCATCATTCATATAAGACTTATGTAATTAGGTAAGGGAGCCAATTCATATAAATCATATCAACAAGTGACTACAACCCACAGCAAATTGTAATAATGGTTGTAAGAGTTGTATGCATGTTCATGGGATTAGAGATAAAGACCTCAATCCCATGAACTGGAAAGGATACAAAAAGTCTCAGTTTAAAAGATGCCGTTTAGCCTGAATAATGAATGATTCCAACTGATAGAAATGAAGCATAGGTTACACCAGGCAGAAGTGATGGCAGGACCTATGGCACAGGACACTGAAGTTCATGGCCAACTTAGCAAGTCACCCTGTTTGTGTGGAACATAGAGTTATATAAGAGAATTGAAATGGGATACAACTGTTACCCTGAAGTCAGACTGTAGAGAATCAAAGTATATAATTTAAACTATATTTGGTAGACACTAGGGACCAAAAGGA
This sequence comes from Macaca fascicularis, assembly GCF_037993035.2. Lineage (NCBI taxonomy): Eukaryota > Metazoa > Chordata > Mammalia > Primates > Cercopithecidae > Macaca > Macaca fascicularis. The sequence continues at coordinate 86,071,410 of NC_088380.1, read as the reverse complement.
AGTAGATGTGAGGCAGTATAGCTTAACAAATGAACACGGCAGACTTTGGAGTCACTCTGCCTGGTTTGGGACTTGATTGCACCATTTACTTAGCTATGTGACATCACAGGTTACTCAAGCTCTCAAAAGCAATTTACTCATTTGTTCAACAGAAAATGACAATAACAGTATCTGGTTCATGAAGCTGTTGATAGGGCTGAATGAAATAACCTATATAAAATATTTAGGACTCTGCTTTGCATGTAAGAAAATAATAATGTTAGATTATTGTCATTAGTGGTGTGGTAGAGTAACATTATGTGAATTTCGCTTTAAAAAGAATACTCTAGCAATTAACTGAAGGACTGATTGGAAATTAGAAAGAGAAGGCATGGTGAGATCAGTTAAAAGGCTATTTAAATAACATGATCCTAAAGAGAGGTAATAAGAGATTTTTAAAAAAATAAAATAAATGATTGGGAGCAGTACTGGGAAGGAGGGAACAAATGAGAGAGATGTTCCAAGAGAGTATGCATTTGTTAAAGCAAATTACTGTTGAATTTAAGGGGTCAAAGAGCAAGCTCATTCATTAGACAATATCATGGTTTTGAGACTGAATAACTGGGAAGACAGTGGTGTCATAAACGGTAAAAGGAAGTACTATTTTGGAGATGCTGATTTAAGGCAATGTGAATCCTACAGCACACTGAATTTTTAGATCAAAAGTCTAAAGAGAAATGGGGACTACAGACATGGTTTTAATAAGAGTTACTAGTATTCAGCATTAACTATGTGCTACATGAATACTATTAACTATATATGCCAATATGATAAGCAAGCTTATGAGATAAGGCATTATTATTTTACCCAAACTGAGTCCTAAAGATCTTGGCCACACAATTTGCCTATGGTCACAATTAGTAAGAGGCAGAACTAGAGTTTAAAGTGTATATAACTTTAAAGCTCATATATAGTTTGGATTTGAGTCATTAGCATAAAAAGAATAACTGGAACAACTAAAGTAGATAAAATTTCTAATGGGGAAAGAAGATAAGGTCAGAGAAAAATCTTGAGAAATGCCATATGTCAGAGATAGATGGAAAAGAGGAGCCAGCAATGCGAAGAGCTTGATAGACACAGAAGAAAACATAAAAAGATGAAAATGACATGGAAATCACAGAAGGAAAGCTTCCAGCAGACCATGGTCAATACCTTACATGTTACAGAAAAATGACGAAAGATAATCTGAAGAGGCAATTTGGATAGATGTTTCAGCTGTCACCAATGTCTTTTTAGAAATAAATTTCAAATGCATATTGGAAGAAAATGCAGAATTGTAAAGAGTGGTATGAACTTGTGGTGAGGAAGTGTCAGTATTAAGAGTAGATAACCCTAATGAGAAGTTACATAGAAAAACAGAAAAACTACAGGTAGCTTGAGGGGATATAAAGGTCAAAGTAAGAGCTTTTAGAGATATATATTCAATCTGGGTTTATCTGTATGTTGAATGGAATGAGTCAGTAGAGAAAAAGAAATGAGGATGCTAAAAGAGATTCAGATTTCATGATGCAATAGGAGATGAAGTAAGTGGTATAAACATATAAAAAGAAGAGACAATGCTTCTCCTGAGACAGAAGTGCTCTACAGTGACGCAATTCCAGATGATGTTCTAGAACATGATGTTACTGTGCCTGCGGGCAGCTGAAATAGAATCAAATCACTGGATCAGAGGTCAAAATATCAGATGAGTTCTCTTGATACAGAGCAGAGTTCACCAAAATTTGTCTCTAAAGGGCCAAATAGCATTTTATTTAGTCTTTCTAGGTATATGGTCTTTGTCACAACTACTACTCAACTCTGTCATTACAGCATGAAATCACTCACAGACAAATAGGTGTGGTTTAGTTCCAACAAAACTTTATTAATAAAACAAGCAGCTGGCTGGATTTAGCCCAAGGGCTGTAATCTGCTGACCCATGATATAGAAGACTGAGTGCCTTACAGACCAATCTTGCTACAAATAACAGATATAAATTCTAGGGAGAAAACCTATTTGAGGCTTTGGAGATTTAAGAAAAATAGATTTTGAAGAGGAGTCAACACCTGGAGCAAGTGATTTGGTTTTTGCAGTTTTTTCCTGGCGGCAGTTGCAATGGCGGTGGTGTTGGCACAAGGACTGGGGGAGGGCAGGCAGCAAAAACTCTTGCCATCTTTCTGACTGGAGGAAACTGGGGGAAAGAGCCTGGAAAAACCATCGCTGCTGGAGAATGATGAAGATGCCCAAGAAAGAGAGCCAAAAGAGGAGAACCCCAGATTCCATGTTTAAACTCAGCCCAAGTCTCTGGCTGACTCCTGAACCATGTATGCGTGGGGCAATCTGAAAGCAGCTTAAAACTCAGGTTAAAAGAACTGAATTGAGTTCTATGCCACTGCCTACTACAGGCATGACAGTTTGCAATCTGAGTCTAACTAAGCTATTGATTGCAAAAAGGAAAACATCAACATTATTATTTTTTTAAATTTAACTTTTATTTTAAGCTCAGGGCCAGGCACAGTGGCTCATGCCTGTAATCTCAGCACTTTGGGAGGCTGAGGCGGGTGGATCACTTGATGTCAGGAGTTCAAGACCACCCTGACCAACATGGTGAAACCTCATCTCTACTAAAAATACAAAAATTTAGCCGGGTGTAGTGGTGAACCCCTGTAGTCTCAGCTACTCGGAAGGCTGAGGCAGGAGAATTGCTTGAACCCAGGAGATGGAGGTTGTGGTGAACTGAGATCACGCCACTGCACTCCAGCCTGGGAGACAGAGCAAGACTCCGCCTCAAAAAAGAAAAAATAAAGTTCAGGAGTCATGTGCAGGTTACACAGGTAAACTTGTGTCATGGGGCTTTGTTGTACAGATTATTTTGTCACCCAATTATTAAACCTAGTACCACCTAGTTATTTTTCCTGAACATCAATATTCTTCAGAAGAATGTAATGAAATCTACAGCCTTCAAAACATAACATCCACAATATCCAAAATGTACTCAAGAATTACCCAACATAGAAAGAACGGAGAATTGAATGTGACGCAATCTGTTAAGGTTTATATCTAGACGTTGATATTTCCAACATCTAGGTTATCTAGGTTATCTAGATGTTGAAAATATCAAATAAAAACTTCAAAACAGCTATTATGAGTATGCTCAGTGAGGAAAAGTATATTCATATTGATTTTTAAAAATAGGACATTTCAACAGAGAAAAAGAAGTACAAAAAAATGGAAATTTTATACCTGAAGAATACAAATATCTGTGATAAAAATTCAATGGATCTGATTAATAACAAACTGGAGATGACTAAGGGAAAGAATTAATAAAGTATAGGATAGATGAAATGAAGTCATCCAATTTGAAGACGAGAAAAAAAAAGAAAATGAACAAAGTATTTGGGACATGTGGGACAATTTCAGAACATCAGATATAAGGACAATTGGAGTCCTAGAAGAGCAGTTTAGAGATAAAGTAGAAAAATAACATTTAAAGAAATAGTGAGAAAAAACTCTTCAAACTTGACAAAAAAATAAATTTACTGACTCAAGAAGTTTAGAAAACCACTCTAAAAATATGAATAAATCAACGCCTAGACACACCATAATCAAACTAATGAAAACCAAAACTAAAGAGAAAATATGTAGCCAGAGAAAAACAATGTATTAAATATAGGGAAACATCAATTAGAATTTCCATGGATTTCTCACCAGAAACAATGAAGGCCAAGAAGCCATAGAAAAATATCTTTAAAGAATTCTACATCTGGTAAAAAATATTCTTCAAGAATCTAAGTGAAATAAAGATATTTTCTACAAAAGGAACACTAAGGCAATTCATTACCATCAGGCCTGTACTACAGAAACAACAAGGAAGTTCTCCAAGCTGAAGAGAAATAATACCCTAAGGAAATTCAGGTCTGAATTTAGGCATAAGTTAAGAAGACTGGAAACAGTAAATATTAAAGACTATAATGTTTGGCATGTGAGGTGGCTCACACCTATAATCCCAACACTTTGGGAGGCCAAGGTAGGAGGATCACCTGATGTCAGGAGTTCGAGACCAGCCTGGCTAACATGGTGAAACCCTGTCTCTACTAAAAATACAAAAATTAGCTGGACATGGTGGTGCATGCCTGTAATTCCAGCTACTCAGGAGGCTGAACCACAAGAACCACTTGAACCCAGGAGGCAGAGGCTGCCGTGAGCCGAGATCAGACCATTGAGCTCCAGCTTAGGCAACAGAGGAAGACTTTGTCTCAAAAAAAAAAGAAAAAAAAAAAAGACTATGATGTTATTTTAAAGTTTAAAAAGCGTGACAGTTTTATGCAAAAGTTATAACACTGTTACAAAAATTATAACAATGTGCATGTATATCTGTATACATTGAGGTTCATAATGTATATACATACAATACATATGACAACTACTATATAAAGGATGGTGAAGAATATGACAAATGAAGTAATATAACTGCAGTTTCTACATTTTATATAAATTATACAAGATTAACTCTAAGTAGAGTAAAAAATTTAAGGACGTATATCTTAATTACCAAGTTAATCATTCATAAAATAAAGAAGCATCTCTAAAAAGTCAAAAGGCAAATTAAAGTGAAATTCTAAAAAATAATCCAAAAGAAGACAGGAAAGAGGAAACAGAGGAATAACAGCAAATATAAAAAAGCAAGCTAACAGAAAAAGTTAATAAAATGATAGACTTAAATCAATCATATTAATTATTACATAAATGCTAATGCACTAAACATTTCAATTAAAAGGCAGAGATTATCAGAATGGATTTTTTAAAAACAAAACAGTTTTTGCCTACAACAGAAAACTAAGTATGAAGAAGAAGGCAGATCATGCAAACAATAACCATAAGAATGTTAGAGTAGATACAATATCAGATAAAACAGACTAAGATTAAGAATATTACTGAAGATAAAGAGGGATACTTCATAATGATAAGAGGCAATTTTTTCAGATAGTCATCAGTCATAAATGTATATGTGCCTGACAGAGTCTAAAATTATACGAAGCAAAAACTGACAGAACTAAAAGAAGAAATAGACAAGTCCACAATCATAGTAAGAGATTTTAGCACCCTAATCTCAGTAATTTATAGAAAAGCTAAAAAAATTTTAGTCAAAACAAAGAGGACTTATGACCTAATTTACATTTATAAAATAATATCCTCCACAACTATAGAACAGTAATTCTTGTCAAGTACACACAGTACATTAACCATGACAGAACATATGCTTGACAATAAAAGACATCTTAAATAAAAGAACTGAAATCACACAAACTATCTCTGACCAGAATAAATTAAATTAGAAATAAGTGACCATAGATATTTAGAAAAACCCTAAATATTTTAAAATAAAACAATATACTTTTAAATAATCCATGGGTCAAATTTAAAAATCATAAAGTGAATTATAAAATATTTAAAAATTTAAAATAAAAATGCAATAAAATAAAATGAATGTAATGCAGCTAAATCAGTGCTTAGAGGAAAAATTATAGCTACAATTCTTTTATTGAATAACAAAAAAGGTCTTAAATCAGTGACTTAACTTTCAACTTTACAAAGAGCAAAGTAAACCCAAGGCAAATAAAAGGAAGGAAATAACAAAGATAAGCACAAAATCAACAAAATAGAAAACAGACAAGTCAAGAGAAAAAAATAAGAAAACCAAAACCAATTCTTTGAAAAGATTAATAAAACTGATGAACTTCTAGCAAAATTAATCAAAAAAAGTAGAAAGAACAAAAATCATCAAAACCAGAAATGAAAAAAAGGATTACCATTAAAAATCCTATAAATATTAAAAGGATAATAAGAAAACATTATAAACAATGTACACCAAAAATTTAACAATTAAGATGAAACGGATAAATTCCATAAAAGAACAAATACCAAAGCTTATGAAAGGAGTAATAGATACTCTAAATAGCTCTATATCTTTAAAGAAGTTGGCTGTAGTTTAAAACCTTCTCACAAAGGAAGCGTCAGGCCCAGATGGCTTCACTGGTAAAGCTCTACAAAATATTTAAGGAAAAAATACCAATTCTATACAAAATCTTTCCAAAATAGAAGAGGTATAAACACTTCTCTACTCATTTTATGAGGACAAAATTACCTTGATAACAAGCCAGACAAAGAAAGTACAAGAAAATAAAACTGTAAGTCAATATCCCTTCTTCCACCAAAATATGTTAAGAACCAATCCTGTGTTGGCAGAAAAAAACTAGAGGGGAGGACAGTGATAACAAGCTCTTTTCTACATTTTGAGCCTCTGGTCCCCAATCTGTCTTTTACTCCCAGCATATAAGAAATGTATTATAATGTCTCTCATCTTTAAAGTCTGCATGAACACAAACATTATTCATCCAAGACCCTGTTTTCCCCCACTAGCTACTGTCAGAAATCAATGCTTTTGTTCACAAACATTTGGAATGACCTCCATTCAGTCTGGACTTCCTCACCCCTTGTTCACTGCACAGAACAATCTGGCTGCCATTCTCAGCCCACAGACACTGTTCTCACTTTGGTAATCTCCCAGTTAGAACACCTTCCACACTCTTATGTCTCCAACGTCCTCCCATGATTCTAACGACCATTCTCTGCAATGGGCTTATTCACCCACACGGCTCTGGCAAGTAGGTCTATACTGAGTTTCACTCATCCCCATGTCTCTGACTTTCTGTAATGATGGTCTCACTCACAAGGAAGGCTCTGATAACACTTTGGTATAGATGTTCTAACTTGTTCTAGTAGTGCAGATGACTGTATCTGTGAAGGTGGTCTCACTTGTTCCCACAGCGCTGGCTCCACCTCTGTGCTTTTGTTCTCATTCACTTCCATGACTCTAACAACCACTCCATTGCTAATAGTCTTATTCACTCCTTTGGCCTATTACCTCTCTGCCAAAAGATATGGCAATTTATACTTTAGCCCAGACCTCTTTCTTCAGTAGAAGACAAAAACTAAAGTCATTATCTCATCAAAGAAAACAAAACTACTTGTCCTCCTCAATTCCCTATTTTGGCAATGACATGTACATAATACCTAGATGTCTAAGAGTCATCCAAAATTTATTCATTTCCCCATTCAACTCCATATTTTGTCACCAAATTAAATGATTCTACCTCCTAAGTATTGCTGTAATCTCTTCCCAATTTCCATACTCACTGCCACTCCACTAGTTCAGCCCTTATTAACTCTTACCTGGAATATTTAAATAGTGTCCTTACTGATGTCCTAATTCACATTTCAATCACCTCCCATGTACCCTCTTCACTGCCACCACAGTATCTTTCTAGCACAAGACGATGCAGTTACACAGGTCAAAATTCGATCTCATTTCCAAGCATGGTATCTGAGGCTCTTTGCTTACAGAAGCCACCCTGCCCATATGTACACCCTTATCTTCCACCTGTCCCATGTTAGCATCCTTTGTTTTCATTCTGCTCATGCTTGTAGTTCTCCTGCTCTCTCATGACTTCTGTGCCTTTACATACGTGTCATCCCCGCCAAGAAGAGCTACCTTCAAATTCCCACCTAAAAAATGCCCACTCATCCTTCTTGTCCAGCTCAAACTCTGCCTCCACTAGAAAACCTTTCAAATGCTTTTTAGCAAACTTGGACACTGCTTCTCCCACACAAGTATCGTACTAGTACATATCTTACTGAGAGGAATTATTTTATTGTATTTTCATTATTTATACACGAGTCTGTCCAGTAGCCTATTGGCTTGAGAAAACAAGCTGTCTGTAGTGTTTATAATCCCAAACCTGGCACCTGGCACCTGGCACATAAATGCTGAACAGACATGAAGCAATTCAGAGGCTTGTTCCCATACTCATTTTCTTACTGCTTCATCCATGTCTAAACTCTATATAATCCAGAATGCATTGTAACACTACATTCACTGGTAGAAGGAGAATTATTTTGTAAGTCAAGGCATGAAAATGAAAATAACTTTGCATCTTATAAAACTTAAGCTTTTTAAAAATAGGTTAAGGTGACCAGGCAAAAAGGTAGAACCAGTGCTATATACATGTTGAGAAGATGATATGAGGGAGGCTATCCAGTGGGCAACTGGAATTTTTTTTTCAAAGAGCCTTATGGGTATGGGTGGGTGGGGGTGCGTGTGTGTGTGTGTGTGTGTGTGTGTGTGTAACTGCATCCCTTAGTTAGAATTTTGGATTATAAAAATATGTAAGAATGATCCTTAAGACAAAAAGGAGACTACACTGGGCAAAGGAAGAAAATTCCTAAATACTATGCATAAATTTTATATACTCATTATTATTTTCCCTTTTTTTTTTTTTTTTTTTGATCTAAAGTAAGCTATATTTGTTGGCATCTCTGGGCATTTTGCCCAGTTTAGCTTATTTTTTTCATCTCTTCAGTCTTTTCTGGGTATACTGTGACTGATACTTTTAAATGATAATTTAGCATTACTTCTTCATTTTTATACCCTCTCCAAACTGGGATTATGACTGAGACCAAAAGAGGGTGTTAGGCAGGAAACACATTTTCTGACACCCCACAGGTATTTTAAGTAAAGGGCACATCCAAGTTAAACCCCAAAATGCAATTTTCATAATTAGCTTAATAAGTAATGATTGTGATTGAATCATGTGTATCAGTTCAAGAAATCCTTTAAAACATGATAGGCTTCAATAACAACAAAAAAAAATTCAAGTAACAAGTTATTAATTACTATATCCTACTCGACTTTCAGTCTTCATTAGATAGCTTCAAATTTTGTTCTTACCAAAACAAATTCCAAAATTTAAGTAGTAATAATGTTATTGATACTACTTTCTACAAACATGTCAAAAATATTTTCAACTGCTAAATATACTAAAAAGAATCTATGGATTCCCAGGCAAGATGTTCAAATGGAAACAGCTCCAGTCTGCAGCTCCCAGTAAGACCAACACAATAGGCAGGTGATTTCTGCACTTCTAACTGAGGTACCCAGTTCATCTCATTGGGACTGGTTAGAGAGTGGGTGCAGCCCACACAGGCCAAGGCAGGGTAAGGCATTGCCTGACCTGGGAAGCAGAAGGGGTTGGGGAACTCACTCCCCTAGCCAAGGAAAGCCATGAGGAACTGTGCCTTGAAGAAGGGTGCACTCTGGCCCAGATACTACACTATTCCCATGGTCTTCACAACCCACAGACCAGGAGATTCGCTTGGGTGCCTGCAACACCAGGGCCCTGGGTTTCAACCACAAAATGGAGCAGCCATTGGGGCAGACACTGAGCTAGATGCAGGAGCTTTTTTTTATACCCCAGTGGCTCCTGCAACACCGGCGAGACAGAACCATTCACTCCCCTGGGAGCCAAGTGGTCTGGCTCGGCGGATCCCACCCCCATGGAACCCAGCAAGCTAAAATCCACTGGCTGGAAATTCTAGCTCTCAGCACAGCAGTCTGAAGTCGACCTGGGACGCTCCAGGGTGTCCAGGACAGGGGCGTCCACCATTACCGAGGCTTGAGTAGGTTATTTTCCCCTCACAGTGTAAACAAAGTTCAAACTGGGAACTTTGAACTGCTGGGAAAACTGCTGGGAACTTCTGGGAAGTTCAAACTGGGTGGAGCCCACCACAGCTCAGCAAAGCCACTCTAGCCAGACTGCCTCTCTGGATTCCTCCTCTCTGGGCAGGGCATCTCTGAAAGAAAGGCAGCAGCCCCAGTCAGGGGCTTATAGATAAAACTCCCATCTCCCTGGGACAGAGCACCTGGGGGAAGAGGTGGCAGAGGGAACAGCTTCAGCAGACTTAAACGGTCCTGCCTGCTGGCTCTGAAGAGAGCAGCGGATCTCCCAGCACAGAGCTCGAGCTCTGCTAAGGGACAGACTGCCTCCTCAAGTGGCTCCCTGACCCCCCCGTGCCTCCTGACTGGGAGGCACTTTCCAGCAGGGGTCGATTGACACCTCATACAGGATAGCTCCAACTGGCATCTGGCAGGACGCCCTCTGAGAAGAAACTTCCAGAGAAAGAAGCAGGCAGCAATCTTTGCTGTTCTGCAGCCTCTGCTGGTGATACCCAGACAAACAGGGTATGGAGTGGACCCCCAGCAAACTCCCACAGACCTGCAGCAGAGGGACTTGACTGTTAGAAGGAAAGGAACAAACAGAAAGGAATATAGCAGCAATATCAACAAAAAGGATGACCATACAAAAACTCCATCTGAAGGTCACCAACAGCAAAGCCCAAAGGTAGATAAATCTACAAAGATGAGGAAAAACCAGTGTAACAAGGCTAAAAATTCCAAAAACCAGAATGCCTCTTCTCCTCTAAAGGATCACAACCCCTCGCCAGCAAGGGAACAAAACATGATGGAGAATGAGTTTGACGAATTTACAGAAGAAGGCCTCAAAAGGTGGGTAATAACAAATTCCTCTAAGCTAAAGGAGCATGTTCTAAACCAATGCAAGGAACCTAAGAACCTTGAAAAAAGGGCAGAGCAATTGCTAACTAGAATAACCAGTTTAGAGAAGAATATAAATGACCTGATGGAGCTGAAAAACACAGCATGAGAACTTCATGCAGCACATACAAGTATCAATAAATGAATTGATCAAGCGGGAGAAAGGATATCAGAGATTTAAGATCAACTTAACGACATGAAGCATGAAGACAAGATTAGAGAAAAAGAATGAAAAGGAATGAACAAAACCTCCAAGAAATATGGGACTATGTGAAAAGACCAAACCTATGTCTGATTGGTGTACCTGAAAGTGACAGGAAGAATTCAACACAGTTGGAAAACATGCTTCAGGCTATTATCCAGGAAAATGTCCCCAACCTAGGAAGACAGGTCAACATTAAAATTCAGGAAATAAGAGAATATCACAAAGAAACTCCTTGAGAAGAGCAACCCCAAGACACATAATCATCATATTCACCAAGGTTGAAATGAAGGAAAAAATGTTAAGGTCAGCCAGTAGAGAAAGGTCAGGTTATCCAAAGGGGAAGACCATCAGACTAACAATAGATCTCTTTGTAGAAACCCTACAAGCCAGAAGAGACTGGGGACCAATATTCAACATCCTTAAAGAAAAGAATTTTCAACCCAGAATTTCATATCCAGCAAAACTAAGCGTCATAGACAAAGGAGAAATAAAATCCTTTACACACAAACAAATGCTGAGAGATTCTGTCACCACCAGGCCTGCCTTTACAAGAGCTCCTGAAGGAAGCACTAAATATGGAAAGGAAAAACCGGTACCAGCCACTGCAAAAACATACAAAATTGTAAAAACCATCAACACTATGAAGAAACTGCATCAACTAACCGGGAAAATAACCAGCCAGCATCATAATGACAGGATCAAATTCACACATAACAATATTAACCATAAATGTAAATGAGCTAAATGCCCCAATTAAAAGACATAGACTGACAAATTGGATAAACAGTCAAGACCCATCGGTGTGCTGTATTCAGAAGACTCATCTCACATGCAAAGATACACATAGGCTCAAAATAAAGGGATGGAGGAATATTTGCCAAGCAAATGAAGAGAAAAAAAAATAAAAATCAGGGTTGCAATCCTAGTCTCTGATAAAACAGACTTTAAACCAACAAAGATCAAAAGAGACAAAGAAGGGCATTACATATGGTAAAAGGAATCTATGAAACAGGAAGAGCTAACTATCCTAAATATATATGCACCCAATACAGGACCACCTAGATTCATAAAGCAAGTTCATAGAGACCTACAAAGAGACTTAGACTCCCACACAGTAATAGTGGGAGACTTTAACACCCCACTGTCAATATTAGATAGATCAATGAGACAGAAAATTAACAAGGATATTCAGGACTTGAACTCGGCTCTGGACCAAGTACAACGAATAGACATACACAGAACTCTCCACCCAAATCAACAGAATATACATTCTTCCCAGCACCACATAGCACTTATTCTAAAATCGACCACATAATTGGAGATAAAACACTCCTCAGTAAATGCGAAAGAACAGAAATCGTAACAGTCTCTCAGACCACAGTGCAATCAAATTAGAACTCAAGATGCAGAAACTCACTCAAAACCACACAACTATATGGAAAATGAATAGCTTGTTCCTGAATGACCAGTGGGCCAATAACGAAATTAAGGCAGAAATAAACTAGTTATTTGAAACCAATGAGAACAAAGATACAACGCACCAAAATCTCTGGGACACAGCTAAAGTGGTGCTTAGAAGAAAATTTATAGCACTAAATGCCCACAGGAGAAAGCGGAAAAGATCTAAAACTGACACCTTAACATCACAATTAAAAGAACTAGAGAAGCAAGAGAAAACAAATTCAAAAGCTAGCAGAAGACAAGAAATAACTAAGATCAGAGCAGAACTGAAAAAGATAGAGACACAAAAAACCCTTCAAAAAATCAATGAATCCAGGAGCTGGTTTTTTGAAAAGTTTAACAAAACAGATGGACTGTTAGCCAGAATAATAAAGAAGCAAACAGAGAAGAATCAAATAGACACAATAAAAGATGATAAAGGGGAGATAACCAGCAATCCCACAGAAATACAAACTACCATCAGAGAATATTATAAACACCTCTACGCACTAAACTAGAAAATCTAGAAGAAATGGATAAATTCCTGGACACTTACACCCCCCCAAGTCTAAACCAGGAGGAAGTCAAAACCCTGAATAGACCACTAACAAGTCCTGAAATTGAGGCAATAATTAATACTCTACCAACAACGAAAAAAAAAGCCTAGGACAAGACAGGTTCATAGCTGAACTCTACCAGCGGTAAAAAGAGGAGCTGGTACCATTCCTTCTGAAACCATTCCAAACAACAGAAAAAGAGTGAATCCTCCCTAACTCATTTTATGAGGCCAGCATCATCCTGATACCAAAACCTGGCAGAGACACAACAAAAAAAGAAAATTTTAGGCCAATATCCCTGATGAACATCTATGTAAAAATCCTCAATAAAATACTGACAAACCTAATCCAGCAGCACATCAAAAAGCTTATCTACCACGATCCAATTGGCTTCATCCTTGGTATGCAAGGCTGGTACAACATCTGTAAATCAATAAACATAATCCATCACATAAAAAGAACCAATGACAAAAACCACATGATTAGCTCAATAGATGTAGAAAAGGCCTTCAAAAAAATTCCACACCCCTTCATTCTAAAAACTCTTAATAAACTAAGTATCAATGGAACATATCCCAAAATAGTAAGAGCTATCTATGACAAACCCACAGCCAATATCATACTGAATGGCCAAAAACTGGAAACATTTCCTTTGAAAACCAGCACAAGACAAGGATGCCCTGTCTCACCACTCCTATTTAATATAGTGTTGGAAGTTCTGGCCAGGGAAATCGGGCATGAGAAAGAAAGAAATGGTATTCAAAGAGGAAGTCAAATTGTCTCTGTTTGCAGATGACATGACTGTATATTTAGAAAACCCCATCGTCTCAGTACAAAAACTCCTTCAGCTGATAAGCAACTTCAGGAAAGCCTCAGGATACAAAATCAATGTGCAAAAATCACAAGCATTCCTATACACCAATAACAGACAAACAGAGAGTCAAATCATAAGCAAACTCACCTTCACAATTGCTACAAAGAGTATTAAATACCTAGGAATACAACTTACAAGGGATGTGAAGGACCCCTTCAAGGAGAACTACAAACCACTGATCAACGAAATAAGAGAGGACACAAACAAATGGAAAAACATTCTATGCTCATGGATAGGAAGAATCAACATCGTGAAAATGGCCATACTGCCCAAACTAATTTATAGATTCAATGCTATTCCCATCAAGCTACCAGTGACTTTCTTCACAGATTTAGCAAAAACTATTTTAAATTTCATATGGAACCAAAAAAACAGACCTCAAAACCAAGACAAACCTAAGCAAAAAGAACAAAGCTGGAGGCATCACATTACCTGACTTCAAATTTTACTACAAGGCTACAGTACCTAAAACGGCATGGTACTTGTATCAAAACAGATATCCAGACCAATGGAACAGAACAGAGGTCTCGGAAATAACACCACACATCTACAGCCATCTGATCTTTGACAAACCTGACAAAACAAGCAATGGGAAAAGATTTCCTATTTCATAAATGGTGTTGGGAAAACTGGCTAGCCATATGCAGAAAACTGAAACTGGATGCTTCCCTTACACATTATGCAAAAATGAACTCAAGGTGGATTAAAGACCTGAAACCGTAAATACCCTAGAAGAAAACCTAGGCAATACCATTCAGGACATAGGCATGGGCAAAGACTTCACGACTAAAACACCAAAAGCAATGGCAATAAAAGCCAAAATTGACAAATGGGATCTAATTAAACTAAAGAGCCTCTGCACAGCAAAAGAAACTATCATCACAGTGAACAGGCAACCTACAGAATGGGAGAAAATGTCTGCAATCTCTCCATCTGACAAAGGGCTAATATCCAGAGTCTACAAAGAACTTAAACAAATCTACAAGAAAAAAACCAAAAAATCCCATCAAAAAGTGGGCGAAGGATATGAACAGACACTTCTCAAAAGAATACATTTATGCAGTCAACAAACATATGAAAAATGCTCCTCATCTGGTCTTTAGAGTAATGCAAATCAAAATCACAATGAGATACTATCTCATGCCAGTTAGAATGGTGATCATTAAAAAGTCAGGAAACAACAGATGCTGGAGAGGATGTGGAGAAATAGGAATGCTTTTACACTGCTGGTCGGAATCTAAATTAGTTAAACCACTGTGGAAGACAGTGTGAAAATTCCTCAAGGATATAGAACCAGAAATACTACTGTTTGACCCAGCAATCCCATTACTGGGTATATACCCAAAGGATTATAAATCATTCTACTATAAAGACACACGCACATGTATGTTTACTGGGACACTGTTCACAATAGCAAAGACTTGGAACCAACCCAAATGCCCATGAATGACAGACTGACTAAAGAAAGTGTGACACATATACACCATGGAATACCATGCACTCATAAAAAAGGATGAGTTCATGTCCATTGTAGGGACACGGTTGAAGCTGGAAACCATCATTCTCACCAAATTAACACAGGAACTGAAAACAAAACACTGCATGTTCTCACTCATAAATGGGAGTTGAATAATGAGAACACATGGACACAGGGAGGGGAACATCACACACCAGGGCCTGTAGTGGGGTGGGGGGCTAGGGGAGGGATAGCATTAGGAGAAATACATAATGTAGATGAGGGGTTGATGAGTGCAGCAAACCACCATGGCACATGTATACCTACATAAAAAACCTGCACATTCTGCACATGTATCCCAGAACTTAAAGTATAATAATAATGGCAATTCACTTCCAATGAGTGCCAACTGCCAGGAATTATAGTACACACATTAATTCAATTATAGTACACACATTAATTCAATCATTATTAATTTAATAAATAAGACTAATGATTTGGTTTGGATATTTGTCCCTGCCCATATCTCATATCAAAATACAATCCCTAATGTTGGAGGTGGGTCCTGGCAGTAGGTATTTGGATCATGGGGGCAGATACCTCATGGCTTGGTGCTTTCCTCACAATAGTGTGTGAATTCTCACAAGATCTTGTTAAGTGTGTGGCATTTCCCCCTCACTTTCTCTCTCTCTCTTGTTCCTGCTTCGCCATGTGACATGCCTGTTCCCTCTTTGCCTTCTGCCATGATTGGAAGCCTCCTGACACCCTCCCCTACCCCAGAAGCAGATGCCAGGATGCTTCTTGTACAGCCTGCAGAACCATGAGCCAATTAAACCTCTTTGCTTATAAATTACCCAGCCTCGTGCATTTCTTTATAGCAATGCACAAACAGACTAACAAAACTAATTATATTATTCTTCCCAGATATTACTGATGAGAAAACAGAGGTACAGGGCAGACAATCTCACCCTAGATCACAGGGCTAGAAAGTGACACACACAAAAAAAGTAGAATAAAACTACATATATTTTTCTCTCCTCCATAAGTTGGATTATTTTCAAAAATCTTGTATAATATTCCAAAGTACTTTCCCTCTATTATCTCATTTTATGTTATTCTTGAAGAAACTCTATAATATAGACTGACCAGGAATAACTATCCCCACGTTACAAACGTGAAAAGAGAAACTTGAAGAAGATAAAGGACTTATTTAATGTCACACAAATAGCAGTCACACTTCATCCTCTGCATGTGGCAGTAACTGGAAAATGAACCCCTATCTTTAAACTCCAAGTTCAGTGTTCTTTCTAGTATAAATCTGAATTTCCTACATAATATGCCAGAATGACAATTTTTCCTTAAGTTCAGACTACTCCCATATTAATACAAATTAATAATGTTTTGCTGTGGCCATTTCTTTCTAAAATTTTCAACTTTTATTTTAGATACGAGGGTACATGTGCAGATTTGTTACATGGGAATGTTGCATGATGCTGTGATTTGGGGTATGGATCCCGTGACCAAGGCAGTAGTTCCTGATAGGTAGTTTTTTAACCTACCCCACTCCCTCCACCTCCTACGAGTCCATAGTGTCTATTGTGCCCATATTTCTGTTCATGTGTGTTCAATACTTAGCTCCAAATTATAAGTGAGAAAATGTAGCATTTGGTTTTCTGTTCCTGCATTAATTTGCTTAGGATTATGGCCTCCAGCTCCATTCATGTTGCTGCAAAGGACATGATGATTGACTGTGAACATTTTCTACTTTTACAACTTTTCCTATGTTTATAGAAAGACTTGTCCCAGAAACATTCCCTTCATTAAAGAGAAAGATATTTTGGGTGGCTAGCAAGATGGCCAAACAGGAACAGCTCTGGTCTGCAGCTCCCAGTGAGATCAATGCAGAAAGTAGGTGATTTCAGCATTTCCAACTGACGTACCCGGCTCATCTCACTGGGACTGGTTAGACAGTGGGTGCAACCCATAGGGGGCGAGCCAAAGCAGAGTGCGGTATCCCCTCAACAGGAAAGCACAAGGGTTTGGGGAACTCACTCCCCTAGCCAAGGAAAGCCATGAGGAACTGTGCCTTGAGGAATGGTGAACTCCGGTCCAGATACTAAGCTCCTCCCATGGTCTTGGCAACCCACAGACCAGGAGATTCCTTTGGGTGCCTATACCACCAGGGCCCTGGGTTTCAACCACAAAACTGGGCAACCATTTGGGCAGACACTGAGCTAGCTGCAGGGTTTTATTTTTCATACCCAAGTGGCGCCTGGAATGCCAGCAAGACAGAACCGTTCACTCCCCTGAAAAGGGAGCTAAAGCCAGCGAGCCAAGTGGTCTTGCTCAGTGGATCGCACCCCCACGGAGCCCAGCAAGCTAAGATCCACTGGCTCGAAATTCTCGCTCCCAGCACAGCAGACTGAAGTCAACCTAGGATGCTCAAGTTTGGTGGGGACAGGGGCATCCACCATTACTGAGGCTTCAGTAGGCAGTTTTCCCCTCACAGTGTAAAGAAAGCCGCCTGGAAGTTCAAACTGGGCGGCGCCCACCGCAGTTTGGCAAAGCTGCTACAGGCAGAGTGTCTCTCTAGATTCCTCCTCTCTAGACAGGGCATCTCTGAAAAAAAGGCAGCAGCCCTAGTCAGGGGCTTATAGATGAAACCCCCATCTCCCTAGACAGATGAAATAAGGGAAGGGGCAGTTGTGAGCACAGCTTCAGGAGACTTAAACATTCCTGCCTGCTGGCTGTGAAAAGAGCAGTGGATCTCCCAGCACAGTGCTCCAGCTCTGCCAAACGACAGACTGCCTCCTCAAGTGGCTCCCGGACCCCTGTGACTCCTGAATGGGAGACACCTCAGAGCACGGATTGACAGACACTTAATAAAAGAGAGCTCCAGCTGGCATCTGGTGGATGCCCATCTGGGATGAAGCTTCCAGACAAAGGAACGGGAAGCAATCTTTGCTGTTCCGCAGCCTCTGCTGGTGATATCCAGGCAAACAGGGTCTTGAGTGGACCTCCAGCAAACCCCAGCAGTACTGCAGCAGAGGGGCCTGACTGTTAGAAGGAAAGTAACAAACAGAAAGGGATAGCATCAACATCAACAAAAAGATTGTCCACAAAGAAACCCCATCCGAAGGGCTCCAGCTTCAAAGACCAAAGGTAGGTAAATCCATGAAGATGAGGAAAAATCAGTGCAAAGAGGCAGAAAATTCCAAAAACCAGAGTGCCTCTTCTCCTCCAAAAAACCACAACTCCTCACCAGCAAGGGAACAAAACTGGGCATAGAATGAGTTTGACAAATTGACAGAAGTAGGCTTCAGAAGGTGGGTAATAACAAACTCCTCCAAGCTAAAGGAGCATGTTCTAACCCCAGCAAGGAAGCTAAGAGCCTTGAAAAATGGTTAGAAAAATCGCTAACTAGAATAACCAGTTTAGAGAAAAACATAAATGAACTGATGAAGCTAAAAACACAGCATGAGAACTTCATGAAGCATACAAAGATATCAAAGTCTGAATCAATCAAGCGAAGAAAAGATATCAGAGATTGAAGATCAACTTAATGAAATAAAGCATGAAGACAAGATTAGAGAAAAAGAATGAAAAGGAATGAACAAACCTTCCAAGAAATATGGGACTATGTGAAAAGACCAAACCTACATTGCATTGGCGTACCTGAAAGTGACAGGAAGAATGGAACCAAGCTGAAAAACACTTTTCAGAATATTATCCAGGAGAACGTCCCCAACCTAGCAAGATAGGCCAACATTCAAATTCAGGAATACAAACAATACCACAAAGAAACTCCTTGAGAAGGGCAATCCCAAGACACATAATCATCAGATTCACCAAGGGTGAAATGAAGGAAAAAATGTTAAGGGCAGCCAGAGAGGAAGGTTGGGTTACCCACAAAGGTAAGCCCATCAGACTTCCATTACCAAGCAAATGGAAGTCTGATGGGCTTACCTTTGTGGGTAACCTGACCTTTCTGGGGAAGCCCAACAGCGGATCTCACTGCAGAAACCCTACAAGCCAGAAGAGAGTGGGGGCCAATATTCAACATTCTTAAAGAAAAGAATTTTCAACCCAGAATTTCATATCCAGCAAAACTAAGGGTCATAGACAAAGGAGAAATAAAATCCTTTACACACAAACAAATGCTGAGAGATTTTGTCACCACCAGGCCTGCCTTTACAAGAGCTCCTGAAGGAAGCACTAAATATGGAAAGGAAAAACCGGTACCAGCCACTGCAAAAACATACAAAATTGTAAAAACCATCAACACTATGAAGAAACTGCATCAACTAACCGGGAAAATAACCAGCCAGCATCATAATGACAGGATCAAATTCACACATAACAATATTAACCATAAATGTAAATGAGCTAAATGCCCCAATTAAAAGACATAGACTGACAAATTGGATAAACAGTCAAGACCCATCGGTGTGCTGTATTCAGAAGACTCATCTCACATGCAAAGATACACATAGGCTCAAAATAAAGGGATGGAGGAATATTTGCCAAGCAAATGAAGAGAAAAAAAAAAAAAATCAGGGTTGCAATCCTAGTCTCTGATAAAACAGACTTTAAACCAACAAAGATCAAAAGAGACAAAGAAGGGCATTACATATGGTAAAAGGAATCTATGAAACAGGAAGAGCTAACTATCCTAAATATATATGCACCCAATACAGGACCACCTAGATTCATAAAGCAAGTTCATAGAGACCTACAAAGAGACTTAGACTCCCACACAGTAATAGTGGGAGACTTTAACACCCCACTGTCAATATTAGATAAATCAATGAGACAGAAAATTAACAAGGATATTCAGGACTTGAACTCGGCTCTGGACCAAGTACAACGAATAGACATACACAGAACTCTCCACCCAAATCAACAGAATATACATTCTTCCCAGCACCACATAGCACTTATTCTAAAATCGACCACATAATTGGAAATAAAACACTCCTCAGTAAATGCGAAAGAACAGAAATCGTAACAGTCTCTCAGACCACAGTGCAATCAAATTAGAACTCAAGATGAAGAAACTCACTCAAAACCACACAACTATATGGAAAATGAACAACCTGCTCCTGAATGACTACTGGGTAAATAACGAAAATTAAGGCAGAAACAAATTAGTTATTTGAAACCAATGAGAACAAAGATACAATGTACCAGGATCTCTGGGACACAGCTAAAGCAGTGCTAAGAAGAAAATGTATAGCACTAAAAGCCCACAGCAGAAAGCAGGAGATATCTAAAATTGACACCCTAATATCACAATTAAAAGCACTAGAGGGGCCGGGCGTGGTGGCTCACGCCTGTAATCCCAGCACTTTGGGAGGCCGAGACTAGCCGGGCGAGGTGGCGGGCGCCTGTAGTCCCAGCTACTTGAGAGGCTGAGGCAGGAGAATGGCGTGAACCCGGGAGGCGGAGCTTGCAGTGAGCTGAGATTCGGCCACTGCACTCCAGCCTGGGCGACAGAGCGAAACTCTCTCTCAAAAAAAAAAAAAAAAAAGCACTAGAGGAGCAAGGGCATACAAATTCAAAAGCTAGCAGAAGACAAGAAATAACTAAGATCAGAGCAGAAATGAAGAAGATAGAGACACAAAAAACCTTTCAAAAAGTCAATGAATCTAGGAGCTGGTTTTTTGAAAAGATTAACAAAATAAATGGACCGAGCCAGAATAATAAAGAAAAAAACAGAGAAGAATCAAATAGACACAATAAAAAAAATGATAAAGGGGAGATCACCACCAATCCCGTAGAAATACAAACTGCCATCAGAGAATACTATAAACACCTCTACACAAATAAACTAGAAAATCTAGAAGAAATGGATAATTTTCTGGACAAATACACCCTCCCAAGACTAAACCAGGAAAAATTCAAATCCCTGAACAGACCAATAACAAGTTCTGAAACTGAGGCAGTAATTAATAGCCTATCAACCAAAAAACGCCCAGGATCAGACGGATTCACAGCCTAATTCTACTGGAGGTACAAAGAGGAGCTGGTACCATTCCTTCTGAAACCATTCCAAACAATAGAAAAAGAGGGACTCCTCCCTAACTCATTTTGAGGCCAGCATCATCCTGATACCAAAACCTGGCAGAGACACAACAAAAAAAGAAAATTTCAGGTCAATATCGCTTATGAAGATCGATGTGAAAATCCTCAGTAAAATACTTGCAAGCTGAAAGCAGCTTAAGCATCAAAATGCTTAGCTACCACAATCAAGTCGGCTTCATCCCTGGAATGTAAGGCTGGTACAACATCTGTAAATCAATAAACATAATCCATCACATAAAAAGAACCAATGACAAAAACCACATGATTAGCTCAATAGATGTAGAAAAGGCCTTCAAAAAAATTCCACACCCCTTCATTCTAAAAACTCTTAATAAACTAAGTATCAGTGGAACATATCCCAAAATAATAAGAGCTATCTATGACAAACCCACAGCCAATATCATACTGAATGGCCAAAAACTGGAAACATTTCCTTTGAAAACCAGCACAAGACAAGGATGCCCTGTCTCACCACTCCTATTTAATATAGTGTTGGAAGTTCTGGCCAGGGAAATCAGGCACGAGAAAGAAAGAAATGGTATTCAAAGAGGAAGTCAAATTGTCTCTGTTTGCAGATGACATGACTGCATATTTAGAAAACCCCATCGTCTCAGTACAAAAACTCCTTCAGCTGATAAGCAACTTCAGGAAAGCCTCAGGATACAAAATCAATGTGCAAAAATCACAAGCATTCCTATACACCAATAACAGACAAACAGAGAGTCAAATCATAAGCAAACTCACCTTCACAATTGCTACAAAGAGTATTAAATACCTAGGAATACAACTTACAAGGAATGTGAAGGACCTCTTCAAGGAGAACTACAAACCACTGATCAACGAAATAAGAGAGGACACAAATGGAAAAACATTCCATGTTCATGGATAGGAAGAATCAACATCGTGAAAATGGCCATACTGCTCAAACTAATTTATAGATTCAATGCTATTCCCATCAAGCTACCAGTGACTTTCTTCATAGATTTAGCAAAAACTATTTTAAATTTCATATGGAACCAAAAAAACAGACCTCATAGCCAAGACAAACCTAAGCAAAAAGAACAAAGCTGGAGGCATCACATTACCTGACTTCAAATTTTACTACAAGGCTACAGTACCTAAAACGGCATGGTACTTGTATCAAAACAGATATCCAGACCAATGGAACAGAACAGAGGTCTCGGAAATAACACCACACATCTACAGCCATCTGATCTTTGACAAACCTGACAAAACAAGCAATGGGAAAAGATTTCCTATTTCATAAATGGTGTTGGGAAAACTGGCTAGCCATATGCAGAAAACTGAAACTGGATGCTTCCCTTACACATTATGCAAAAATGAACTCAAGGTGGATTAAAGACCTGAAACCGTAAATACCCTAGAAGAAAACCTAGGCAATACCATTCAGGACATAGGCATGGGCAAAGACTTCACGACTAAAACACCAAAAGCAATGGCAATAAAAGCCAAAATTGACAAATGGGATCTAATTAAAGAGCTTCTGCACAGCAAAAGAAACTATCATCACAGTGAACAGGCAACCTACAGAATGGGAGAAAATGTCTGCAATCTCTCCATCTGACAAAGGGCTAATATCCAGAGTCTACAAAGAACTTAAACAAATCTACAAGAAAAAAACCAAAAAATCCCATCAAAAAGTGGGCGAAGGATATGAACAGACACTTCTCAAAAGAATACATTTATGCAGTCAACAAACATATGAAAAATGCTCCTCATCTGGTCTTTAGAGTAATGCAAATCAAAATCACAATGAGATACTATCTCATGCCAGTTAGAATGGTGATCATTAAAAAGTCAGGAAACAACAGATGCTGGAGAGGATGTGGAGAAATAGGAATGCTTTTACACTGCTGGTCGGAATCTAAATTAGTTAAACCACTGTGGAAGACAGTGTGAAAATTCCTCAAGGATATAGAACCAGAAATACTACTGTTTGACCCAGCAATCCCATTACTGGGTATATACCCAAAGGATTATAAATCATTCTACTATAAAGACACACGCACATGTATGTTTACTGGGACACTGTTCACAATAGCAAAGACTTGGAACCAACCCAAATGCCCATGAATGACAGACTGACTAAAGAAAGTGTGACACATATACACCATGGAATACTATGCACTCATAAAAAAGGATGAGTTCATGTCCATTGTAGGGACACGGTTGAAGCTGGAAACCATCATTCTCACCAAACTAACACAGGAACAGAAAACCGAATACCACATGTTCTCACTTACTAGTGGGAGTTGAACGATGAGAACATATGGGATAGCATTAGGAGAAATACCTAATGTGGTTGATGGGTTGATGGGTGGATCAAACCACCATGGCACATGTATACCTACTTAACAAACTTGCACGTTCTGCACATGTATTCCAGAACTTAAAGTATATATATATATTTTTAAAAAGGCTGGGCGCGGTGGCTCATGCCTGTAATCCCGGCACTTTTGGAGGCCGAGGCAGGCAGATCACGAGGTCAGGAGATGAAGACCATCCTGGCTAACATGGTGAAACCCTGTCTCTACTAAAAATACACAAAATTAGCTGGGCATGGTGGCAGGCACCTGTAGTCCCAGTTACTTGGGAGGCTGGGGCAGGAGAATGGCGTGAACCCAGAAGGCTGAGCTTGCAGTGAGCCAAGATCATGCCACTATACTCCAGCTTGGGTGACAGAGAGAGACTCTGTCTCAAAAAAAAAAAAAAAAAAAAAGAATCCATGGAAAACAAGGGGAAAAAAACAAGAAGTAGACAGCCATTTTTAACTCAACCATTTCCTTTTGTTTAAATAGTGGTTTAGGGTGGGAATAGATTTTTCAGGCTCCATCTCCAACTACTTTCCTTTTTATGTTTTGAGACAGCGTCTTGCTCTGTCACCCAGGCTGCAGTGCAGTGGTGCAATCACGGCTAACTGCAGCCTCAATCTGCTAGGCCCAAGCAACGCTCCCATCTCAGCCTCCTCACTAGCTGAGACAACAGGCTTACACCACCACACATGGCTAATTTTTTAATTTTTTTACAGTGTCTCCCTATGTTAAGACATAAGCTGGTCTAGAACTCCTGGCTCAAGCAATCCTCCCACCTGGGTCTCCAAAAGTGCTGGGATTATACGAGTAAGCCACCATGCCTGGCCTCCGTTTCCAACTTCTAAATGTTAAAGGTGGTCTTCATATAGCAAAATATCTAGCTTCCAAAAAACCTTATTCAACTTTACAGCTTTGTAAAGGGCCCATTTGCTGTTGTTAACTTTTATTTTAGGTTTAGGGATATACGTGAAGTTTTGTTATATAGATAAACTTCGATCACGCGAGTTTGTTGAACAGATTATTTCATCACTCAGGTATTAAGCCTAGTACCTAATAGTTATTTTTCCTGCTCTTCTTCCTCTTTCCACCCTCCACCCTCAAGTAGAACCCAGTGTCTGTTGCTCCCTTCTTTGTGTTCATGAGTTCTTGTCATATAGCTCCCACTTATAAGTAAGAACATAATGGTATTTGGTTTTCTGTTCCTATGTTAGTTTGCTAAGGATAATAGCCTCCATCCAGCTGCGTCTGTGTTCCCGCAAAATACATGACTGTGTTCTTTTTTATGGCTGCATAGTATTCTATGGTGTATATGTACTACATTTTCTTTATCCCATGTGTCACTGATGGACATTTAGGTTGATTCCATGTCTTTGCTATTGTGAACAGTGCTGCAATGAACATTCGCATGCATGTGTCTTTACAGTAGAATGATTTATATTCCTCTGGGTATACACTCAGTAATGAATGTAGTTCTGCTTTTAGCTATTTAAGGAATTACCATACTATTTTCCACAATGGTTGAACTAATTTACACTCCTACCAATAGCGTATAAGTGTTCCCTTTTCTCTGCAACCTTGCCAGCATCTGTTATTTTTTGACTTTTTAATAAGAGCCATTCTGAATGGTGTAAGATGGTATCTCACTGTGTTTTGACTTGCATTTCTCTTATGAGCAGTGATACTGAGCATTTTTTCATATGCTTGTTGGCCACATGTATGTCTTCTTTTGAAAAGTGTCTGTTCATGTCCTTTACCCACTTTTTAATGGGGTTGTTTTTCTCTTGTAAATTTGTTTAAGTTCTTTATAGATGCTGGATATTAGACCATTGTCAGATGTATAGTTCGCAGTTTGCAAAAATTTTATCCCATTCTGTAGGTTGTCTGTTTACTCTGTTAATAGTTTCTGTTGCTGTGCAGAAGCTCTTAAGTTTAATTAGATTCGACTTATCTTGCTTATGTTGTAATTGCTTTTGGTGTCTGTGTCATTAAATCTTTGCCCATTCCTATGTCCAGGATGCCCATTTGCCCATTCCTATGTCCTATGTTGTCTTCCAGGGTTTTTATAGCTTTGGGTTTCACATTTAAGTCTTTAATCCACCGTGAGTTGATTTTCGTATACAATGTAAAAAAGGGGTGCAGCTTCAGTCTTCTTTGTATATGGCTAGCCAATTATCGTAGCATAATTTTTTGAATAGGGAGTCTTTTCTCCATTGCTTGTTTTTGTCAGCTTTGTCAAAGATCATATACCCTCCCATCACTGAACCAGGAAGAAATTAATTCCCTGAACAGACCAATAACAAGCTCCAAAACTGAATCAGTAATGAATATCTTATCAACCAAAAAAGGCCAGGATCAGATGAATTCACAGCCAAATTCCACCAGATGTACAAAGAAGATCTGGTACCATTCCCACTGAAACTACTCTAAAAATTTGAGGAGGGATTCCTCTCCCAACTCATTCTACAAGGCCAGCATCATCCTGATACCAAAACCTGGCAAAGACATAATTAAAAAAAGAAAACTTCAGGCTAATATCCGTAACATCGATACAAAAATCCTCAACAAAATACTTGCAAACTGAATCCAGCAGCACATCAAAAAGTTAATCCACCACAATCAAGTAGGCTTTATCCCGGGATGCACGGTTGGTTCAACATAAGCAAATCAATAAATGTGATTCATCACATAAACAGAACTAAGACAAAAACCACATCATTATTTCAATAGATGTAGAAAATGCTTTTGCTAAAATTCAACATTCATTCATGTTTAAAACTGTCAATAAACTATGTATCAAAGGAATAAGAGCCTCAAATGAATAAGAGCCATCTGTGACAAACCCACAGACAACATCATACTGAATGGGCAAAAGCTGGAATCATTCCTCTTGAAAACTGGCACAAGGATGCCCTCTTTCACCACTCCTATTCAACACAGTATTGGAAGTCATAGCCAGGGCAATCAGGCAAGAGAAAGAAATAAAGGGCATCTTAACAGGAAGAGAGGGAGTCAAACCATCCCTGCTTGTAGGCAACATGATTCTGTATCTAGAAAACCCCACAGTCTTGACCCAAAAGCTCCTTTGGCTGATAAACAACTTCAGTAAAGTTTCAGGATATCGTTATGTCTAACTGTGAGAAGACAAAATATAAAATGTGTGAAGAGGGCATTCATGTCCTCTGTCACCTTCTTATTGGCTCCTATGGGCAAAAACACAGGACTGAAGCTATCTATGACCACCTCAGAAGTTCCCATAATTCCCCATGTTACAATTCCTTTTACACAAAGCTGAAGAACTAACTATAAAAGAACCAGTATCATGACTGCTTAAAGAAAAAAGGCCCTAGGATCTTCTAACCCTTATTCCTGGGTCCATGGTAGGGTTACTGAATCCCAAATTACTGAATATAGTTTTATCATCTCACTCATTTAACAAGTATTTTGAGGATAACATTTATAAGCAGAGTTCACAAGATTTTCAAATAAATGCAAGGTAATAAATATGTATCTTCCTGTCAAAAATATTAGAACCTTTTAAATCTAAATGGGTAAACACCCCTACTCCCTACCCTGGTTAAGGCCACTTGACCTCTAAATTACTTCAATGTCTCCTGTCCTAAATCTTGGCTGAGCAACAACCATTCTTTGAGGTCAAATCTTTAGTCTTCTGCTCAGCTAAAGGAGACTGAATGTTGCCTTGAAAAGAATATGATATAAACACAGAGAGTAAGATTCGTTAGGGAAAATGGCTGAGGCTTTAAAAAAAAAAAAAAAAAAACACAGAAAGAAGTAAAATCAGGGATTCTCTTTTATCTCCTTTTATTTATCATCAAAATCACTATCAAGAAATCAGGGGAAAAGCTATCAGCTCAATTCTACTTAATCAAGTCACTTCCATCCTACTTCAGGTAAGATTTGCCTAAATCAAAAATCTGAACAATTCTTTCTATGGTTTTTCCCTGCCTGACTAGTCCTAAATACATGTTCGAATCCATCTATTTGTGACTTTTTTTCATGTATAGCAGGCTCTGAAACTGCTTGCTAGGCTAACGGTACCTGAGCAGACTATGTCATTGTTGAAGACTTTCCTGGAACCTGGCCAAAAACATCAGTGACTCCAACCTATCAATGGGCCAGGGAAGTTTCTTCTACACAAAACAACTAACAGAGAATCAGAAGACTCAAGATTTTGCATATAATTCCAACAAGTCAATTATATGCAACATTAGGTTGTATTAGAAATATTGTCAATAATAATCTTTCAACCCAAATTTACTGATCATGCAGTGGGAGTAAAGTACACATTGATAGAGTATATTTACAAGGAAGTCCATCAGTCATAAAGGAGTAGCAACCCCTCCAATTTGTAAATTCAGAGCTACAAAACAGATCTTCATGGGTGCGTGTGCATCTGCGTGCGCACACACACACACATACACACACACAATAAATGGTGGACTCCTGCAGCCAAATAATTCTTCAAGTGTTTCTACTTTCAAAGAAAAGGTTTTGTTGTGGTTGTTTTGTCTTTTTTAGTTCTTTCTTGCTATCTGAATGTAAAGGAACCTAGTCTATTGCTAAAATTATGTGCTTTTCCAAAGAAAACCAGAAGAATAAAAGCAAGATTGTGATATTTATTGCTGTTTTTAAAAAATGTGTGGTAATTCAAGAAAGGCACGGTGGCTCACACCTGTAATCCCAGCAATTTGGGAGGCCAAGGCAGGCAGATCACCCAAAGTCAGGAGTCCAAGACCAGTCTGGCCAACATGGTGAAACCCCATTTCTACTAAAAATACAAAAATTAGCTGGGCTTGGTGGCAGATGCCTGTAATCCCAGCTACTCAGGAGGCTGAGGCCAGAGAATCACTTGAACCCAGGAGGCAGAGGTTGCAGTGAGCCAAAATCATGCCACTGCACTCCATCCTGAGCCACAGAGAGAGACTCCATCTCAAAAAAAAAAAAAAAAAGTCATGGTAATAAAGCCTTACAAATCCAAGAATTACAGCTTTCTCATTCTACCACACACACTAGTATGTGCACAAATGTTATAATAATACCCTTATGCATTAACAATTCATTTATCATGGCTAGAAATTGATTGGTCTTTTAATTGCTTTAAAAGTGTTATCATGATTGAAAAGCAAAGTTTTTTCAAGTTAAAGGGGCAATAGACCACCAAAATTTGTAGAGAAAACAGATTATACACTTCATTTAAAAGTAGAAATTTATTTCCAAATTTTATCTTCTCATAGTCAGGCAATAAACAATCTTAAGGCTTTATAAACTGAACCATATTAATAAAGAAGGAATTTTATTTGGATTTAATAGGCTTGAAGTAGTACAAAATCTCCATAGGTTAAAGTAATTTGACTAATTAACATAGATCAAACATAAATTCTGAGGCAAAACAAAGGATAGAATATTTCAGAAATGTTTGGCCTTCCTAAAACTCTTTCAGGAATTCAAATTTCCAAAATAATCTATCCTAAGACATTGCCCTCCTTGAACTCTCTTCTCTTCTCTCTTTGATTACAATGTTATTCCCAGATTTTTCTCCTAAAACCCTGGGCATCCTTCTCAGTTGCTTTGTTAGCTCCTCTTTCTCTGCCTACCTCCTAAGTACTTATACTCCCCAGAGTTCTTCAGCCATTATCATGCCTCACTTTACTCATTCTATTAATCCCAAACATCTTCATAGCTTTAGCATCCACTTACATCCTAAATCTGAATCTCCAAACAAGATCACTGTTTTGAAGTTTAGATAGATTCGTATCTCCAGCTGGATGTCCCAAGACATCTCAATTCAATATGTCCAAAATATAATCCATTATCTTTTCACTGGACCTGCTCATCCTCATGCATTTCATGTCTTAGTTAAAGGTATTAAAGTTCATCTAGAATAGTGCCTAGTCATTAATACAAAATTTAGTAAACAAATGAAACTAGTTGGTTGATCAATAACTATTAGTTGAGAACATTCATATAGCCAGACACTGGGTCAGGTGCCAGCAAAAAAAAAAAAAATATATATATATATATATATATATATAAAATATGTATATTTTATATATATACAAGAAAGACGTTCTCTGCTCTTGTGAAGTTCAGCTTAGTGACGAAGACAGCCATTAATTACACATGTAATTAATTTTTTCCATTAATTACACATGTAATTACAAAGGAAATATAACCTGTCCAATCGCCCAAACCAGAAAAGTTGAAAATACTTTCAATATTTTTCTTTCCTTTACCCTCAATTTCCAATTAGCTCCCAATTCTTACTGGTTCCATTTATGAAATTTTTCTGATTTATTTATTCTTCTCCATCATTATTGTCTTGCCCAATACAAGGCTTCAGCATCTCATTTCTTCAAATTGTCTCTCTGAAAGCAACATCTCCTCTTACGGTCCAATCATGACTCTGTTATCTTTCTATAGTACAGTTGTGATAGTGCCACAATCCTCCTAAAAAACATTTAAAGGCCTCATTTGGCCTGAAGAATGAAGCCCCAAATCCGTATTTTCATGGTTGTCACAGTCCAGCCATCACTTGACTTTTCATATTCAGTATATTCTCTCACAATCCCCTGTGCCCTGGTCTCTAGCATATCACACCTTCATCTCTGAGATCTTCCTTTCTAATACCTGGTCTCAGAAAAATAAAACTGGCTTGAAGACACTGGAATCCTGATCGAAATAGGATTCTGTAGGCCTGGCCAGAACATATGAATGAAACTCCTCTTGCTTTAAGCTGAAAAAGGTCAAGGATTGGGTAGTTACAAGTAGTATACTTTAAGAGTGCCAGGAGATAGCTCAAAGTAAGGTCAATCATCTAAAATGGATCAGTATCAACCAGGATTCAAAGACAAAACCAGACAAGACAAAGATCAAAGGTTGGAGAACAAAAAAATATCTGAAACAGGCAACAGGGAAATGGAATCAGAAATAACTTCAAAGTTAATTGACAGATGACTTGCATACATTTTTAAAAATCTGGTTCTCACAGTTGCTAATATTAATACACTAGGAAATCTAATCAGCTCCAATTTATTGCTTCAAGGTTCTTCTCAGTGAAAACTCTCCGCACTCTAACCTAATTCCATTTCCTAATTCTTTTCTCCATAGTGTTCCCATTGTCTTTTGCATATGCTTCCATTATAACAACTGGCACGCTCAATCATAATTACTTCCATGTCTGTTTACTCAACTAAAATAGGAGCAGCGTAAGGTTAGGGGCTATGTCCTATGCATCCTTTTATCCTCAGTGAGAACATATAGTAAGTTGTTAAATGAATTAACAAATGAGCAAACGAGC
Organism: Macaca fascicularis; assembly: GCF_037993035.2. Lineage (NCBI taxonomy): Eukaryota > Metazoa > Chordata > Mammalia > Primates > Cercopithecidae > Macaca > Macaca fascicularis. The sequence continues at coordinate 86,040,680 of NC_088380.1, read as the reverse complement.
ATGGTGGTCCTAACTAAATGGTACCTAACAAATAGAAATATCTGTTATTAAACTTAGAAATTGACTTTGGGAGCTTGTTGCTTTTGACTATAGAATAGTTTGGGTACAGGATGAGAAACTTAAATGCTTTTTCTAGGTCTTGACTTAAAAACTCAGAAGTAGAGTAAAAAAATTCAAATAGCCCAAGAAAATGCAAATAAATACAAGTAGAAAAACATCAGAATACCCACATGATGTTTTACCCTGGTATCTAACCATATCATACCTTCATTCTCTCAGATCTTCCTTTCTAATACCTGGTCTCAGAAAAATAAAACTGGCTTGAACACATTGGAATCCTGATTGAAATAGAATTCGGGAGGCCTGGCCAGATGATGTTTGTTTTGTTTTGTTTTTAAATAATTGGGTCCTAGTGAGGCAATAATATAATAGACCTTCTACTCAGCAGTTTATTTCTAGGCATTGATGGCTTATTAGCTAAAATTTCCCCTCCCTCACTCCTGAAATAAAATATACAACACAGACATTTGCAATATACATGTAAAATGTCTATGTAATGCAATATATATGTAAAATACTATGTGACTGTGCGTTTACTGATTGGAGAAATTCTTGCTCAATAACAGCCCTGAGACTAGAAACTTAAGTGTAAATATAATTCAAAATTGTATTTCATATATCCTTATTAATAAATAAAATCATTCTTCTCTACTTCAACCAATAATCAATTTAATGAAACAGTTGTATTACTTGAGTAATCATAATTATTATCTACTCATTCTCTCAAAATCTTCTCGACAGCATATATAACTGAAATTCTATAATCCTTATGAGACCTAATTCAATGCCAACTACTGTTTGGAAATGCAATATGAATTTGATAACACTTACAAATAATTTGGTTGAATTATATGACCTCAACAACCCCTTCTGGACAAAAAAAATCTATATTATTACAATTATTTTAGACTAAACAGAGACAAACATAGTGGAACATGAATTTCAAAATGAGAAATGTCAGTCTGGCTATATGCCAAGTCAGCTAAATTATCCTCAAAATGTATAGCCATCTCCCAGTAAGAATTAGCAGTCAACACACTTAACTTTCTACACCACCTGTGTTCTCAGCCTTTTACCTATTCCCACCTTGTATCGATTCCACATCTCTTAGGAGTTTGCCTTTGCTTCTTCTTCTCTTGAATCTGTTACTGCTACCTCTCCTCTGGTTTCCTTCCCAAGCTACTACTTGTATTCAGCCCTTCAATCTGAATCCAGTAAAATCCCAGCCTGATCCAACTTGCCATAAAAGACCCTACCTTTTGCCTCTGCTGATCTATGTGGCCAGCTCTGCTAACAAATGTGGCCTCACCATACAAGAAGGAAATATACAAAATAACTTGCCAAAGGTCATGAAGCGGATGGGGTGTAGAACTATGTGTTTAAAGTATGAGACAGTATCATGTTACAAAAAAATCTATTGAACTTAGAGCTAAATGACAGATTTGAATCCTACCTCTGCCATTTAATGGCTGAGTAAATGAGTCTGGTCAAAAGGCGAGACTGTATGACCTGCAAGGAGCTCTCTCAACTCAATATTGTTTATTGTAAAAACTTTCAATCACATACAAAAGTATAAAGCAGTAAAACAAATCCCATGTGTCCATCAGCCAACTCAAAAACTGTGAACATTGGCCAGTTCTATCTCATCCATTCTCCAGCCAATACTTTTTTCCTAAAGCGAACCCTAGATATCATGTAATTTCATCTGAAAGCATCACTGTTGTATGTTAATAATATAAACCTATTGGCCGGGCGCGGTGGCTCACGCCTGTAATCCCAGCACTTTGGGAGGCCGAGGCGGGCGGATCACAAGGTCAGGAGATCGAGACCACGGTGAAACCCCGTCTCTACTAAAAATACAAAAAATTAGCCAGGCGCGGTTGTGGGCGCCTGTAGTCCCAGCTACTCGGGAGGCTGAGGCAGGAGAATGGCGTGAACCCGGGAGGCGGAGCTTGCAGTGAGCCGAGATCGCGCCACTGCACTCCAGCCTGGGCTGGGCGACAGAGCGAGACTCCGTCTCAAAAAAAAAAAAAAAATAATAATAATAATAATAATAATAATAATAATAATATAAACCTATTGATATTATCACACGTAACAAAATTAACACTCATTCCATAAAACCACTTACTACCCAATCCATGTTCAATTTTCTAAGATTGCCTCAAAAATGCCTTGTAAACTTTTCATAGTTGATTTCTTCCAAACGGGATCCAAATAAAATCTATGAATTCTATGACGTTTTTATCACATCAAAAGAAAGTTAGTTAATTCTGTGGTTTATTCCATTCAACACAAACCTCTAAAACTATGCTTTTCAATACAATAGCCACTAGTCACACATGGCTATTTAAACTGAAATTTAGATTAATTAAAATTGAATAACATTAAATATTCAGTTTCTCAGTCATATTAGCCACATTTCGAGTGCTTAATATCTACATGGGCTAGTGGCAACCACACTGTACTGCAAAGATACTGAGTTTTTCTCCCACCAGTAAAGAAATCATATAGTACACATTTTACATAACTGCAGGAAATTCTATTGGCTAATGCTGTCTTAGATCCCAAAGACATTTACCTGTGTACCAGTTAGACTGCCTCCCACTTCACAGAACTGAGAAAAAAGTCTCACTGTAAACCTAAGATGCAGAATCACTGGGGACTCTCAAGAGTCATCTAAGACCAACTAGCCCATTCCTGGTCCTTAGGCTTGGTTCCTCAAGAAGGGAGACCAACAGCCCAGAACCTACAGATGGGCTATTCTTCTAAAGTTCATCTGTAACTCATTTTAATCTTGAAATAATGTTATTTAGGTTCCCAAGCTACCCTTAAAGCCTCAATGGACTCAAAATATAGCTGTAATTTTATACAATGAACACTAGGAAAAATTATCATTGCTATTGTGGGCAGGCCAGGAAACCAAATAATTGGTTCAGTACGCATAGTATAATTTCTATGTGCATAAAAGTGTTCCTCACAGTAGAGAAGATGAGAAGAGAATGTCATTGGAAACATGTCTCATTTCTCTCTCCCTTTCTCCACTTCTACCATGGCGGAGAGTAAGTAACAAGGAAGAAAGAACAGAATGTGGGGGGACACTTCTTGTGCTTCAGGACAGCCCTCCCCAGCCTGAGGTAAAACAGCCAATTATACATATAAGATATTTGTAAGTAAGTCATTATAAATAAGAACTCCAGTCCAACAAAGGCAATTCCTTATAATTTATTTAAGCTAAGCAACATAAAGCCTTTGCCTGATTACTCCCTCTTACATCACAGTCCAAAAAGGAAGGAAAACTTATATAATGTAGGGTTGATGCAGGTCTTTCAAATCTTAACAAAGAAAAAAATCATAGACTAAATGATTATTAGATTTGACTACAATTATTTTTTAAATTATGTATGCCAAAAAAACACTGCAAACAAAATCAAAGTACAAAAACTAGGCAAAATATTAGTAACATACAAAACAAAGTGCTCACATCCTTAATAAATAAAAAATCTCATAAACCAGTAAGAAGTGAGTATTCAAGAGAAAAATGAACAAAAAACAAGGATAAGTAATTTATGAAAGAAAAAATGGACACAGCTAAGTAGACAGGAACATTTTGTAGCTTCACTGATAATCAAACAAATACAAGTCAAAACAGAGAGATAATTTTTTCTTATCAAACAAGCAAAAAAACCAATTAATTTTAACTAGTAATTTCTAGCACTCATTCTTAGAGGAAGGCCTGCTAGAGGGAGTAGGGCTAATGGCATCTCTTACGTAGAACTAGCATCTTCCCAGCTCCCAAGCGAGAATAAGTACAATACACTTGAAATAAGTGTTCATCCCACTGAAAATGTGAACTGCATCACATAAATATAAAATATCATTCCCAATAGTTATGGCAGATAATTTTATTAAGAGGATGAGCATGAAAAACTGAAAAATGTCACTTTTTATATAATATTACTTTATCTCTATTATAGTTCACATTAAGCTATTTTAAAGCCTTTTTAGTTTGCTAGTCTGCAATCTTCTCTGCATTGCTTCTTAGCATTGACTCATTAAATATTCTTTATCTGATTCAAGGCAAAATATGCTTCTGATCAAATATGCACTCACATGCTCTTTGGCAAGCTACAAACCAAATTAGAAAAATCATAAATCTGGTGCTAAACGCTCTGGAGGAATAGTATATGCTATACCTTCTTTATCAAAAAAGCACACATATGGATTGCAATATGTCAACAAACTGCGTCTGTGACTTTTCTCACTCCTAATTTTAAAATCATAGAAAGATCAATAAAATAAGCTATATTACTATATTTGGATTAATAACTAACAAACCTAGCTTCTTACTTCTCAAATGGAAATCATTCAAAAATACTTTTAAAGACACTCAAAATGTGTACTTGAAATGTACATTTTAATAACTATATCTGCATAAAAGTTAAAAATAAAATACATCTGATATCCCAAGGCTGATACCAATTTTAATATCACTAACCACTTGCACAATATGGTTATCCAAACAAAGTTTGCTGTTATGCAGCCAATAAAATCATTCTATCACTTTAAATATGTACCTTGATTTAGGAAAATCTTCAGTTTCCCTATTTAAATCAACAAAATTGATCAATTATCACCAACCTTTAAACATATATGTAAAGTGCATGTTTTATGCCACGGTTTTGTCATTTTATACTACAATCGATATTTTGAAGGTTCTTAATAATCACAGCACTAATGTCCAATAAATCACGCATATAATAAAATTATTTTTGCAATTCATAGGAATCAGGGTCTTAAAGTACAATACTGTATATCATCATTTAGTAAAATTAACAAAAATAGAATTTTGAAAATGATATTTAGGTATTTATCAGATATGCAAAATAATAAATTTTTCTATGCAAATAATAAAATGCAATAATCAGAATTCTCAACAGAAGACTAATTTACCCACCAAAATCTGAAAAAAGTTCTATCACCATTAAAGTATCTATACAAAAGATTCAAAGCCCCCTCAAATATATTCTAAAAATGGTTAACAAACTTTATTTTTTAAAAAATTCAAATTATTGTTATTCATTAAATTTGTATTTCAGGATCACCATCTGCAAAGTTCTGGGCTATGCATGATAAAGAGCAGAAAGATGCATAAGACATCTTTCTTGGAGTTATACAGGAAGAAACGATCTAACAGCAAGGATAATACATACACATCTCCAAACCATAGAATTTCATAGCTTGAAGAGATGCTCATGTTTATTTAACCCAATATATGTAACTACTTATTATAAAACCTATGTTCAAAACAGAAAAAAAATCTTTCTGATTTATCAAAAGTATATTAAATGAGTAGGAGTTTTCTCTTCTTTTGAATTTTTCCACTTGTGAATTGCCCCTGTATGCCCTTTAACCACTTTTCTTTTGTAGTGTTAGTTTTACCATGAACAAAACACATATATGAACACAAAGATTCATCATCTATCACAGGTTGTAAACATTTTACCTATTGTAATTTGTCCTTTCACATTAATAGTTTTTTTGTAACGTTTTCTGGTTTTTCTTTTTGATGCAGAAAAACTTACAGATCATCCCTTCATCGTTTCTATTTGAGGCCATTTGTAGAAAGATTTGAAGATCATCACCAGTATTTTCATCTACTAGTTCTACAGCTTCACTTTAAAAACGTAATTATTCAGTCTATCTAGGATTTTATTCTGGGGCACACTATGAAATAAGGCTTCAATTTAATTCATTTTCATATGTTTACAACATTAAAATTGAATGGAGACACCAAAAAAGAAAAATTTTTTAAGGAAACAAAATCAAAAATCACATACAAAACTGAGAACCATCAATCCAGCCTCACACTCCACTGCAACTTTCATGACCAGAGAATAACTGACCAGCATCTGCAGAGTTCTGAAGATAAGAAGCAACAGCTAGAGAGCAGTCTGCATGGCAAGATGTCTGTATGTCATACAACAGAAGACATCCGTAACACAAAGCAGCCACCCAGGGGACCTGCGTGGAGGATTCTACCTGATGGAATCTAGACAATTAAAATATGAGTCACAATTAAAATTCTGGGTTAGAAAAGTCAAGGTAAAAAAATTATGGTAAGGACTAATTCAAATTAAATACAGAATTAGAATTAAAACAACTATAGGACTTATTACAAAATTAAGTCCATGTAAATGTTATAAAGTTTAATAAAATAGGCCGGGCGCGGTGGCTCAAGCCTGTAATCCCAGCACTTTGGGAGGCCGAGACGGGTGGATCACAAGGTCAGGAGATCAAGACCATCCTGGCTAACACGGTGAAACCCCGTCTCTACTAAAAAAATACAAAAAACTAGCCGGGCGAGGTGGCGGGCGTCTGTAGTCCCAGCTACTCGGGAGGCTGAGGCAGGAGAATGGCGGGAATCCGGCAGGCGGAGCTTGCAGTGAGCTGAGATCCGGCCACAGCACTCCAGCCTGGGCGACAGAGCGAGACTCTGTCTCAAAAAAAAAAAAAAAAAAAAAAAAAAAAAAGTTTAATAAAATAAAATTATCACTGTAACAAACAGAAATAGGAAAGGGAGGAAGGTGGAGTATATGTAAGCATCTTTCAAAACAGATCAGTGTATATGGTCTAAGCAGAAACATGTATCCTAAAACCATACCTCTAAACTTGTTAATTTTTATCATAATCTCTTTTCTTAACTTTAGACAGATCTTCTAACATATCTACTATTGCGTGCAGTAAAGAAGCACTTATTTCAAAGTTCTACGGTGTGATTAGGTACCTTTAGTTTCTTTTCCTTTTTATAAATGTAGGTAAAAAGATTTTAATATTTTTTATTTAAAATAACAGACATAGTATGATCAGCGTATCAATGGGGGGAAAGAAGGAAGCGAAGGAGGGAAGAATTAGAAAGGGAAGAAAATTATATTTCTGGTTATCTAATGTACTGTGGTTATTTGAGGGGTAACTTTTTAATCTCTTTTCTGTATTTGAATTTTTACAGAGAACATATATCATTATAAAAAATAGTGATTTTTTTCTTTCATAAAAAATCAAATAAAAAGTAATAAAGACAAGAAATCAGGCTTACAAGAGCATTATACAGCTTTTGGAAATTAAAAAATAAGTTTGATCCACAAACAACTCTCTTGGATATCAAAGTTAGAGTTCACAGATTTCAGGCCAAGGAATGAGTTCTCCAGGATCTTTCAGCTTCTCATAAACTGAGTCATGAGGTGGAAGTCTACCTTGTATTTTAGTGCACAACTAAAGCTCTGTATATTATTTAGGAAGTCTGATGTCCTGAGTGAACAAACCTAATGACCTCTCCTCAGTTCCCATCCTAAATTGTCCCCTGCAACAGTTGATTCTGCAATGGCACCCTCTTTTATATTCTGGGCAAAGGCCTTGCACACAGCAAGAATGCAAATATTTGCTGATTGATGAACAGGGCATTCTCCTGACCATCTCATCTTGGTCAGAGTTTGTGCAGGCTCCTTCTGTCTCTTCTTTCTTTCCTTAGCCTCCTATATGTAGGCTTCCACCAAGGTTAGGCTCTCATTTCATTTCTCTTCTTAGTCTATACGCTTTCTCTGAAATATATCATCCACTCTCAAGCTTTAGCTCTGGCTTTTCTTCGGGCTCCAAATCTAAAATTTAAAGTATGTGCTACATATTTCTATAAGAATGCCTTCAGGATCTCAAATTTGACATGCCAAAATGGAATTATCTTCTCCCCTATGCCTGTTTCCCATCCCACTCTCCTAGCTGTTCCTTCCCTTACATCTGTGGAGGCAATGGCAATACCATTCCTTCTTCCTGGTCACATAGACTGAAAATTTGAGAGCCATCTTCAACTCCTTTCTCTGCCTTGTGTTTACATATTTTATACCTTTGTAATGTCTCTGATGCACATTCCATCCTTCCTATCAACACTGACATCATATAATGCAAAACAGCATAACATGATAAAAAGAATATCAGGCTTAGACTCAAACGACCTAGAATTTGAGTACCACCTCAGCTCTGAATATGCTATGAGACCTCATATACATATTACTTGACATTTTGAATATAAATCTTCAAATCACAGGATTATCTTGAGAGATATATACACACACATATATATAAGATACATACACATGTTATACATACATATATACACATATATACATATAAGATATGTACACAAATATTAAATATTATTGTATATACTGTGTGTATATATATGCACATATATATAGGTGTCTAGGGTTCTCTGTAGATACACAAATATGTATGTATGCATGTGTATATATATATGTATACTCGCAAATACAAATGAAAAGTATTACTACAACCATAACTCTCATTATTATCCATGATGATATAATGTCTGACCTTACCTAGTATAAAAATGTCCAATCTTTAATCTCTCAGTTCTCCAGGCAACCTTTCACACTGAAACAAGGATTATTTAATCAAAACATTATTTGTATCCTCCAAATGGTGTGCAGTTTGCTCTCCTTTGACAACAGAATAAACTCAAAAGCACTTAGCATGGATTTCAAGGTGCTCCATTATCTAACTCCACCTTAGCATTCTGACCTCACCTCCCAGTACACATCCCCTTTATCAACCAGGTTCTATCTAGCCTCAGGCCCAGAATTATCTTGCTCTATGTACACCCTGCATTTATGCTGCTCCATCCAGTCTAGAATTTCCATTTTTGGAAACCTCTTATTCAAAGTCCAACTCAAATGTCACCTTCTCCATCATATCCCCATTCGTTTTTTTTATTAAGAATTAGCCCATATTCTACCTTTATTATCCTTCTGCCTTGTAAACAGAGGATTTTTACATTTCTTTCTCTCCAACTAAATTATAAATTATTGAAAAATAGAGGCTGTGGAGTATTCACCTTTGACTCTGCATCACGCATCAAGTCTTATAAACAGTAAGCATTTACTGAATGTTTGTAGAATTAAATTGCATAATAAGGCCCCTCAAGTCTTTTAATTTCAGAAAAGTTAAAACTATACAGTAAAAAGGTAAAATCAACAAATTATTCGTTGTAGACATTTTTTAATGCAAGTGAAAGAAAATATATTTAAAATACATTGTAAGCTTTAAGGTAAACAAAAATATTGTTTGGTGCTCCCTCTGCTGGCTTTGCAGAAGCAACTTAAGAATGTTGAACAATAACACCACAAAGAAGTAAACATCGATTCAGCTTAGCTGCTCCCTTTACCTCCTGCAAACACCCAGAGTAGAAACTTTCCACTGAGTTCATTTGGAAATAATCCTACATGTAAAAAGGTTTGTCTATGAAATTGGTTTACAGGACAAAACTGATCTTATAATTTTGCTGTTAATAATCCTGTCAGAATTCTTGTCTATACCTTTGTCTTCTAACTAAACCACCTACTTTACATATAAACAGTTTTAATTTTTAGCTGAAACTGTTGAGAAGCAAAGTAGAATAAGATCTTTTTGCTTTCTAATTAATCTATACATATATTTTTAAATTGATTAGGAACATAAGAGGTTAAATTCTTCTTGTGTTCCTAAACAGAGTTATTCTGAGTACCCTGAAGGCATTTAATTCCAAAACAGGAAGCCAGAGAGAGGAACACTTGGTTACACTAATGTTATGCAGATCTTTTGGAACATATTTTCCTAAACACTTGCTGAAAGAACCTTTTCTATACTGCATGCTATCACATGAAGTTGGAGAAGGGTCCCACGGATACCACAGTATACTTACTGCTCAAATTGCCCTTTATTACTTCTCTATTTTTCTCCACTTAACCTTACTTTAAAATGGCCATCTGCTTGCTCATAGAAGGGTGTAGGAAAATCAGGTGGGGGTCAGGGAATGTTTATTCATACAGTATAGTTTAACTGTTTTGCATAAATGTGTATAAGAGCTATGATATAGCTTATGACAGTCCACTGTTAAGAAAATGATACCATGGTAAGATTAACCTGACACCAGCAGAGGCTGTTAAAGATTGGTGTCCTTTCTAATAAATTCTTGTTTTATATGCTTTTAGCTCTACTATAAAATCTCTGTAATCTAAAACATGTTGATGGGTGCAGCACACCAACATGGCACAAGTATACATACGTAACAAACCTGCACGTTATGCACATGTACCCTAGAACTTAAAGTATAATAACAAAGAAATAAAAAAAAAATCCTTGTCAGATAATTCCCAAAAAAAAAAAAAAACATGTTAAATGAGATCTCACCCTGGTAAACGAAACAAAGAACAATGGTAAACCACAGGCAAGTGGAAAAGGCAGTGGATTCATGCAGTTCAGAGGTGTGCATGCTGGACTACCTCTGTTACTGAGCAAATCACATAACACTGTAGGCTCTATTGCCCAACCTCTCAAATACGGCTTCATTCCACTAGAGATGAGCAAGCTGCTATGATCCTGTGACTAAACAGGTGAACAGGTCCACTTTAAGTTACTGAGGTAAAAGGTGGTAAAATAACACCAAGGTCGGTATATTTTTCATGCACTATTTGATCTTATATACCATTTCAATGCCATTTTTAAAAATAGCTCTTTTTCTTACTTTTTTAGTTTATATGCAGTTATATTATAAACAAAGTAAATGATTACTGAGCAATTATCCTCTATGCTGGAAATTAAGGTTTCATGCACATTCTTGATTATCCATGAAAATGAAGTGTTGTAATATTAAATGCAACAGTTTAGTCAAAAGACGCCAAATAGGAAAAATAGTCAATGTATTTGATTTGATTATAGTTACTTTCAAATAACGTATAACATTAATCCCATTCTTAATTTTTAGACACTAAAAATTTTTATTGAAATCAGGTATGAGAAAATCAAAATTGTATTTTTAGTCCATTCTGCATAGCTTGGAAATCATTTTTCCTTAAGAAATCTCCATGTGAACAAGAACAAGGGTTTAGCCACTGCAGTAAGCTACTATTGGCATTCCTGTGCCAAGATTCTTGACTGTTAGCCTCTGCAACTGACAAAATCAAAGCCTGGCTGGTGATTGGGCGCCACTCTGTTAGGTGGGTGCAATAGGACAATGGCAGCTAGGCACAAAGGAGTGGGGAGAAGAGATTCAGAGTACAGAAGGGTATTCCCAGACTCCCTCTGATTCATCCAGTAAATGGCAACCTCTAAAATGCTGAGCTTCTGTTTATGAGCAGAGCTGTCAAATCATTAGATTTGTTTTTGGAATTTCAATTCATGAGTATGTCCTCTAATGTTCAGAGGGCATTCTCACTGAAATATACAGTTACATATATGACTGTAGCAAAGAAATTCTTACATCCCAAAAGATTTAACAGCAATTCTTCATCAAACAATGATTCATTCCACTTTAAATTATCAAATGCTCTATTCCAAATGATACAACAAGGTTTCAGAGCTGTAAATTAGCTGGCAGACAATATCTAAGACATTTTGAAGTGTGGAAAAAAATACTCAGAAAATGTGATTCATTTTCATTTAACATAATATAAACCCAATGATGAATGAACACAGGAAATTCATGATGTGGTTTATTGCAAAAAGGAAACAGTAGTATCCAATAAAAGCTATGCTTTTTGCATTCCTTACAGTAATCAATTTACCCTATTAACCAATACCAGTGCAGCAAATTACTGAACAAGCTCTGTAGAGAAGAAAGCCATTAACCAGGCTCCCGCTTTGTTGACGTCATTATGTGCAAGTGTGTGGTAACCTCAAACACAGACATCATTAGGTGTTCACCACAATAACTCTGTGATTTCTAGACGGATGCAGCATAAACAGATCACAAAACCAATTCAACTATGTTACGTTTATTTCAAAACACCTACAACATCAACAAACACTAGACACTTTGAAACAAAAATACATTTAAGTGAATACAACTTTATATTCTAGATGTTTTTCCCCTGGAAAATAATAGCAAAAGACCTTCTATATGACAATTCAATATAATCTCATATCTAGGTTTAATAATAAAGTTTAAGTTGTCTCCCCCTTAAAGCAGTAGGTCTCTAAAGGTATTATTTATCAGATCCTTGCTGAACCAATAACTTAATAATGGTGTTTAAGAAAAAACTATTGAGTTTTAAATTATTGTAACTCTCTGCTCTTTCTCTTGCCTTCAGCTAATCCTAATATGACAACCAAAACCAGTACAGAATCCAATCAGTTAACATTACTACTTAATTTAGCCATAAAATCGGATGTTCAATCACTTGTCTGAATAGTGTTCAGAAAAACAAATTAGTTGTATCAATTTTTTATGTTAACTTATAATCACACAAAATTTCACCTAAAAACGGGAAAAAATGGTATTTTAGCATGATCTAAAAACTGACAGTTAATTTTCAAGAGAGAAGATGAGAAAATTCCAATATGGAGTTCACCTACTTCACCCTATGGACAGATAACAAACTCTTTCAGAACTATTTGGCAAGTGGGAACATAAATAATCACAATTACCTTAGAAAATTGTTTGGCAGAATCTATTAAAAGGTAGACATATACATACACAAGCACCCATTAATTCCACTTCCAGGTATAACACAAGAGAAATATGTACAGATGTTCACCAAAAAAGATACATAAGAATGTTCATAGCAGTACTTTTCATAATAGCCAAAAAATGGAAGGAACATAAACATCTGTCATTTTGTAGAATGTATAAACAAAACATGGTATATTTGAATAGTGGAACTAGATACAGCAAGCAGAATGAGCAAATAACTACATGCAACTCTGATGAATTTTACAAACAAAAGAAGACAGACATGAAAGAATATCTATGATATATTTATCTAAGGTTAAGAGAAAGAGGAAAGAGAAATGGCAGTGTAAGAAGTCAATCCGTAGTGACTGCTGGGAGCAGATAGTGACTGACAATGTCAAGAGGGAGTCCTGAGTGCTGGTAAAGTCCTGTTTCTTGATCTGGGTATTGGTTGCATGAGTGGGATCACTTTGTGAACACTCATCAAGCTTTTTAAAAAAACTTATAGGCAGAAGCTGTGGAGAGCCACTGAAGCCCACCCAAAGCACACATTGATAACTGAGTATGGGTTTCTAAAGGAAAGATAAGTATTTGGTGGCAGGGGGAACAGAACAAGTGGGAAGCAGCATGAAGGAGGTAAGATAAGAAATAGACATGTTAACAAGCCACAGGTAAGTGGTAGAAAAAGAAGAGATAGAGGGGCACACAGGTTTATCTAAGAGTGAATCCCAAAACTGCAAGCACAGCAAGGAGATGATAAACTTAGACATCCATGGAATAAAGGGCTAGGGCTTTTGGCTTAATGGGGTCCCTGCCATGTTAGGACTTCATTTTAGAATACAAAAGAAATCAACAGTTTTTGATCAATGTGTATTAGATACTGTGATAAAACTTTACAAATAAATTATTTTACATTTTACTAGACCAAGAACACAGAAAAAGGTCAAAACATATTTATTAAATTTAATTTGTCATAACCCTTACATAATAGGTGCTATTGTCCTTGTCTACAGATAAACAACCTGAGCTCTAGATGAGTTATTTGTGCAAAGTTTTAGGAATAAAAAGTGGTGGAAGAAAGTTGGCCCTTTTTTTCCTTATGGACGAGTTTGGAAGATGGAACGAAAAAGAAAAATAATCAATTCCTCTTTTTTAAACTAATCTCCACCCTAAAAAAAATAAATTGTTGTCTTTAGAAAACATGGCTCAATTCAGTTCAACACAGTGCATATTATATTAGTTAAATATTTCATCTGAGGATCAAGTTAGGATTCCTCAAACTAGAAGTATTAAAATTGGGTGCAAAATGAGGCTTGGGCGCCAGTGAAGAGGAGGATTAACCAGCTAGGATCCAACAGTGGTTTACACAAAGCACAGCTGAACTGTTTACACAAAGCACAGCTGAACTGTATATGGTTCAATCAGTTAGGACATCAGCTAAAAACACTGGTGGGAAGGAAGGCCAAAAGCATGCCTTGAAAATACATACAGTCCAATTTATGTGTGGCTGGTCTTTTTATGTATTGGAAGAGTTATTTAAGTCTTTAAAAGAGCCCAACTCAACAGAGTGTTTGCCATTGTTACTGATACTTGGTTTACCTGTTTGGAATCTTGAAAATGATGTTTCTTTTATCTATGGCATTTTTCTAATTTGGCAAACAATAGATTTTCTCCTTCTGCTTCTATTGGAGTAGACATTCCATAACTATTGTGTTTACTTCATATTATCTGTGTCAGTAAGAATGAGCACAGACCTAGATGTACTGGAGTACTTTCAGCCTACTTCCTACTGACTCATGAGGCAGGGAAGGACACTATGGTCTAAAATTACAAAAGTCATAACTCTAATATGTCTAGATCTCTTAATTAGAGGACTGTGAATACAAATCCAAAACACATACCACACCAACATCTTACTGTTTTCTGAAGAAATGTATATAATTGAAACACCTCAGGAAAATAAAAATCTACCACAAAGTAAGACTGAGGTTATACATTTCACGTGCCACAAATCTTAAAATGTATCTATGTTACAGCTATATTGAGTGAAATTTGGGTCAATTGATCAAATCTTTCCTGTAACAAATTATTCAATAATAAAAGTCCTAAGGCACAGAACTTGATGTATCAGAAAGACCGCTAAGTGTGTGAAGTCAGTATGTGTCCACAGAATCTTATTCCAACAGTGCTTCCATTAAAAGAATATGCTACCGCCTGCACAATATGAAAGCAAGACTTGTGTACTAAGTGTTCACTTTAAGGAACATTTGTCATTATTGATTGTAGTAAACAGAAATCTTACTTTATCGAAATCTCTTATAAGAAAAGTTAATCAAACTAAAACTCCGCATGGCTTCTGCACAGGTATATTGAAATAGTCTTGGCACAGAGTATTGGAAAAACCTACAAATCAGGTCTCTTCCTGAAACTTCCCTGATAAGCAATTTACCAGCTGCTTTTGAAAGTTCAACAACAGTGACATCAGTACCTCTAAACAAGGACATTCAATTTGGGGCAGATGAAACTATTAGGAAATTCTTCTCTATATTTAGTAAAATGTAACTCTTTCTAATTTCTATCTACCGATCCATTCTGCCTTCTGAGTTTAGACATGCTATAGCAAGCTATTTGCCTCTCGATATCCATTGTCCTCCTTCTTCCCTAATAATAGAATCCTGGGCAATACACCTAGCTAGAAAACTACATTTCCAGCCTTCATAGCAGCCAGGTGTGGCCACAAGACCAAGTTGTGGCCAAAAAAGATGTGAGTAGAAAGGGAAATTCTGGAAAGCCTTCTTTAAAAAGAGAAGGCGTGCCCTTCCTCCACACCAAACCCACCCATCTGCCTGCTGTCTGGAAAAAGGATGTGATTGCAAGAATCTGAGCAACTTACCATAAGGTGATCTTGAGGACGGAAATAATCATACATGAAGGATATCAGAGTCGGAATACTCACTGACTTTATGGAGCTGCTTTACTATCTCCAGACTCTGTTTATGTAAGAGAACCACCCTTATGTATAGATTCTTGTTATCCACAACTTAATTAGGAACTTAATTCCTACCTCACATACTGAGACTATGGATATGTTTTTAATATTTGAAGAGCAACATCACATTTTACCTATATCCTCTCTACTTTAAAAATAACATTTTCAGCTTTCTCACCATCTGAGTCATCCTATTCTATACAGGTTGAAGCTACTCGGAATCCTTCTTAAGTGTTTCAGAATACAGCTCAATGCAATCCACCAGATGTGATCTGACCAGTTCAAAGAATTGGGGAATTATTAACTTCCTTTTTAACCCCATACCAAGATAGCCTCATGCATTAGCTTCTTGAGCAGTCCTCTAGACTGAAGACTCATGCTGTGGTTACAGGCAGCCAAAAAAAAAAAAAAAATCTAGTTCTTATTTTATCTTGTGTACTGGAAGTGCTGTTAAACCAGACCTTCCCTGCCTTGTATATTTCATTCTTTTTTCTCTTTAACGTAAGTATAGAACTTCAGGTGATGATCAAGGCAAAAGACAGAGCCCTTCAGTGATTCACTGAAGATCTCTCTCCTAGTGGGCAGGAAGGAAATGATGAATGCTCTGGGGATGCTAGTTCAACCAGCTCCGAATTCCCAAAGATCTATTCCTCTTTCTAGGAATTCAGGGGCCAACTACTGGGCCATGGGAAGCCCAGAGGGTGGAGCTCAGGAAGCCACCTTCCCCAACTACTACCACCTAGAGAGAGACTGACAGTATGAGTTGACACAGTGAAGCTGGGTACATATGCAGGGAAAAGGTGGAAGTGGGAAGGCAGACAAAACAACAGCACCCATTTATATAACAAATACTTAGAAAAAAGAAATCACTGGGCCAGGCGCAGTGGCTCACACCTGTAATCCCAGCACTTTGGGAGACCGAGGCAGGCAGATCACCTGAGGCCAGGAGTTCGAGACCAGCCTGGCCAACATGGTGAAACCCTCCCTACTAAAAATACAAAAATTAGCTGGGTGTGGTGGCAGGCACCTGTAATCCCAGCTACTAGGAAGTCTGAGGTAGGAAAATTGCTTGAATCCGGGAGGCGGAGGTTGCAGTGAGCCAACATCACACCATTGCACTCAAGCCTGGGCAAGACAGCGAGACTCCAGCTCAAAAAAAAAAAGGAAAGAAATCAGAAATCACTGTCTCTTTAAAAAGAAAAAAAATCTATTAGTACATTGAGTGTAAGGTGGGAACTTGACTAGTGATTGATTGACAAAGCAGTGTAAATTCCATAACCACCCTATTTGCATAGATATTGATTGCAGTAGGTTCAAAAGACTGATTATGCTGCTTTTCAGATTTGAAATGAATGTCTTTTAGCTTAGCCCTTCAAAAAACCAAGATTGCAAATGTTAAAGACCTTAAATATGCACATGTAAAAACATATTTATGATTAATGATAATTTATTAAGTGTAATACTATGCTAAATTAATATACAGAGTAAGACTGACTTGTGCTGATGGGATTATCTTGTTTATGATTATTATTATTGACTTTAAAAGGGCTATGTAACTATTTTCCGAACAAAAGGTGCAGTCTAATATGCACAATACCAAACATTTGGATATTACCTTCATTGTCACTATTCATTTCCTGTAGGTTCAGTCACTATAAGAGTTCTCTGTGTCTATAAATGTCATTCTATTGATTAAAAAATAATATACAGAAATATTTAAATACACATATATTAATGTACTTAAAACAAAGTAAATATTTTCTCACTTAATAATTATACCAATATCCCTTAAGTTACACCATAACTAAAATCATTCAATAATTAAATTATCACTTTTTTAAAGTTAATTATTCAATGTTTATCAATCTTTTATCCAATCGATGTACTTTTAAAAAATTTATCAGACTACCATGAAATAGGGACAAACGGCATCCATTCTTTCCTTTATAGAGGTAAAGTTTTTTCCAACTAAATATTATATTCAAGTTTGGCTGACACATATCTAGTATCTTTTACAATGAATAATCTGAGAAAACATAAATCTAGGTGAGGTTGCAGTGTGAACCACTCTTGATAGCTTTTTCTCTTCCTTTTGGTAGGAAAAGAAAGATCAGCAAATTAGTACAGTTTTGTCTAGCTTTTGGTTCATGCTTCATGTCAGTTCAAGTCCCTGGCTAAATCTAAATTAAATTCAAGATGTAATGCCATTTTATTGCTCTTATAAAGTTCATATTTCGATTTTACTTCAATGCTGTCAAGAAGTCTAAATGTTGTGGGTGAGTTGGACAAAGACCCAAGCAATTGGGTCAG
Source organism: Macaca fascicularis (assembly GCF_037993035.2). Taxonomy (NCBI): domain Eukaryota; kingdom Metazoa; phylum Chordata; class Mammalia; order Primates; family Cercopithecidae; genus Macaca; species Macaca fascicularis. The sequence goes on along the minus strand of NC_088380.1, from coordinate 86,022,822 downwards.
GCTGATTTGTTGGGGATCACTTAAAGAATCTATTCAGCAGCACTTGTGAACTCACATTGTTCCTGCAGCTGACTATGACTGTTCCTACAAATCTCAGTCAATTCTGAATGACGTGAAAATTCTTTATCAGTCCCATTTAGCTAATGGTTCTGTCTCCCAAGTCAAATCAAGTATGGAAGTCTATAAACAATAACCCCTTTGTTTGCAGTGGTAGTTAAAACCAACATGGTCAGGCATGGTGGCTCACGCCTGTAATCCCAGCAATTTGGGAGGCTGAGGCGGGTGAATCACAAGGTCAGGAGTTCAAGACCAGCCTGGCCAAGATGGTGAAACCTTCTCTCTACAAAAAATACAAAAATTAGCAGGGTATGATGGCAGGCGCCTGTAATCCCAGCTACTCAGGAGGCTGAGGCAGAGAATTGCTTGAACCCAAGAGGCAGAGGTTGCAATAAGCCAAAATGGTGCCACTGTACTCCACTGTGAGTGACAGAGCGAGACTCAGTCTCAAAAAACAAACAAACAAAAAACAACAACAACATTAGCAAATAAAATTTTTAAAGCTAAGTTCAATTAAAAAATTAAGTTCACTATTGCCATGTAGTCTATCTCTTTAAGTATTAAAATAATAAACTTAAGGAAAGACTTAAATGTTTCATTCCTATATATCAAAATTGATTAATTAATCTAAATTAAAAGTACTTAACACCTTTACCTGGCTTTAGCTTTTGAGAGCCTTGGCTGAAAGATGACTATCTTGGCCACTGTTGAATGAGACGGTTAAGACTGCAGCAGAATACAGATTCAATGTCACAGGGGGAAACATGATTTTCTTAGGAGCAATAGTCTATTCTTTTTTAAAACATCATGTTTATTGCTTGTTTTTTGTTGTTGTTAAAATAGCTTTAAGATGTCCAGTCTCTTCCTTCTAGTTTTCAAGCTCCATATCCCAGTTCCCTCTGAAGCCCACACCATAGTGAACTATTTCTTTCAGACACATTTCTTTTGAGGTATGGTAAATGACACCCCAATTTTACAATATTGCTTTGGTTTTTTGACCAATACAAACAAGGGTTAAAAATATTCTACTAGAGTAGAAATATGCCCATTATTTTGTACCCTAATGGCTAGCATCTTTGATTATTAAAATTGAGCTATGAGGCCAGTGCAAAAGTAATTGCAGTAATGGCAAAAACAGCAATTACTTTTGCATCAACCTATAATATAATGGAAAAATGACTTAAATATATTTAAAAATTAAATGAAGAAAATGATTTGTGTTTCTAGTTTGGGTTTCATTTTTAAACATGGCTACCTTTTTGCGGAGGTTGAAATCCTTGCACATGGATCTATTGTGACTTCTCCTGATACTTTGAGTAAATACTGTGTTATAATTTAAGATGGTCCTAGATATTTTGATAAACCTTTTCACACAATTTAAGTAATTGTGAAAAGAATTTATTAAATACTTTGCTATTTTACTACTGGATCATTTTAATCCTGTGACCTTTGATCTTTATTCAGGAATATTTGGGTTTGGCAAAAGGAGGATGTTTTTAAATTTTAATACTAATATGTACAGGCATAAAGGTCATTAGTATCCACAATAATAATTATTTGTATTTACACAGCATTCCTCCTTAAGAAAATTCCTTCTTTAACAAAAAAATCAAGGTTGACTAAAAACTCTGTTCTACAAAACATATAACAAAAGATATTTTAGATATAATGAGCCATAATTTTACAGGAGATTAAATTTTGCTTAATTTAGAATATATTATTCTTCACAACATACACACTACTAAGCAAATGGAGCTAATTGACCTTAACCTTGAGGTAATTCAGAAGATATTTCTTTGTAGGTAATTTAAGAAAAATAAATATAATAATATGAAAGAAATTAAAAGACAGGAGATATTATTTAATCAGATGATTCTACAAAAAAAGGATTAGGGCAGTGGAGAGGTGGCAGAGCACAGTATGAAAGGATATGGAATTACTAGTTGATGACTTCTTTTGTCAAGCAAGGGCATTAGTCTACATAATGTTGGTTCATAGAAACTTTTGCCTTAGGATGAAATGCTAAATTACCAATCTAGCTCACACTTCTCACCAGGATGCCAGTATCAGCGAACAAACACTGACCATTATAGACAGATGGGTCCCATTATACACTCTCAAGACTTCAGTGACAAAGCTGGCCCACCTAGTCCACAGTCTATGGACTCCTTCTTTCTATACCTCGGAGCCTGGTCCATGCTCTCATCAAGGAAAGACAATAATGGAAGGTGAAGCCAAGGGCTAGAGGGCAGCAAAAGAAACTGCAAAGGAGTATTGATACTATGACTGGAAAAGATTGTGAGGCTGAAACAGCAATATTCAGAGGGGGAGGGTTTCATTTTGAGCTAACTTTGGATTTAAGTCATTCCACAGGAAATATATATCTGAGAGACTTACAAGAGCTAACTTCTAAACTGTTCTACTAATAGCAAAAATGGCTTAAATTGACATCTGCAGAAATTTTAAACCCAAATCATCTGACAAAATAGACAAATCTTAGAAATAGATGTGTGAGTGCACCTGCTTTTCTCACAGCAGTGCATAAAAATATTCCAAACCCAGACAGACTGTAGCACTGATGCTTTGAGTCTTTATTTGACTATAAAACGGTATCCATGTGATAGCTGATGTGCCAGTGTTTTTATTTGAAAGATTACTGATGTATTTGGTAATAAATGCTAGTTTCTAGCCTACAGTATTAGTGGCAAGCAATTATATTTAATGCAAAGCAAAGAAGCTGATAGACTTCCTGCCTCTGTGAAGTCTCCAGAGCTGGACCATCATGGGGGTGTAAAAGAGTTAAAAAATGCTTTCATTGGAAGAGTTCATCATTAATATCTGTTAATTTCCCTACTAATAACAACTTGTTTTAAGAAAAACACAGTTGCTCTTGTTCTTCAGAGCCAGTTTATCCCTAGGAGTAAAGGGGTGGTAAGAAACAGAAATCTGAGAAATCCCCATGAGGAAGGGCACAATGTCACTGTGACTTCTGCAGCAGTAATATAATAAGCCTGTGCACCTCCCCAGCCAGAATGGGGCAGTCAAGCAGAACAATGGTGGGCTGAGACACACTGAGGGAAGAGCGGCCAAGAGGAACTACCAGCTGCAAGTATACACACCACTCCCGGTTAAAATTAAATGAAACAAAATACTCTGTGATTCCCTTAATTGAAGATCGGATTTTAGACAAAAATTGAGCTTAATTGAAATTAAAGATGGCAGCGTACATACAGAGATAATTAGTATTTGCTAATTGCACCATGATAATAATAAACTCATCCCATAATCCAAGTGGATTTTATGCCTGGTAAAAACTATTCTTATGCTCCCATTTAAAAAATTTTTTTTAAATACCCTATTCTTTGCCGAGTGTTTACATTACCTGTGACATTAATATAACAATAATAGGAGGTATTATAATTTGCAAATAATTACTTTAAAACTATTAAAGTGAAAGATATTACATAATTTGCCCAGGATCACCCTACCTACAAAGGCAAAAGCGAGGGCTCAGACTCAGGTCCAGCTTCCCACCACTCAGACTTCCCAACTAATAAATTACAGGTTTTATCTCTATTTTATAATCTAGTTTCTATGAACTTTGTAAGCCTTCTCTATAAAGGTTTCTTTTCTGTTATCTTCATTTTAAAAATGTAGTAAAAGCTTTATTTATTTAATTTTTTAGTTGGCTGTAAAAGCTATACATGCTCATTAAAATTTTATATATAAGAACAGAAACTAGAAAATGAAAATAACCTCTAATTCTACTTCCCAGAGGAACACTATATATGTATATGTATGTGTGTATGTGTTCATGTGTTTGTATATTTTCCATTGCATCATCTATAATACTAGTTTGTAACTTGCTGTTTCACTTAATATGTTGATGACAAATTTTCATGTTAATAAATATCTACTTCAGTATTTGTAACAGGAAAATAGTGGTATACTGAATGTATATACATGCATATATTTAACAACTGAGGAAATAATTGCAAAAAATGCAAAAGTAATTATTGTACGATTTTTAAGTAATAAATATTTGCATATGCAAAAATTAACTAATAAATGACATTCAAGTTATTTCCTGGTTTTATTAATAATTCTACAATAAATACTTTTTAAAACTTTTGAGAGTATTTACTTAGGATATATTTCTAGATTTGGAATTGCAACATCATAGAACTATTTTAAATTGTGACACATATTATCAGATAGCATTCCAGAAAGACTGTAACAATTTTCATTCTCAATAAAATGTATTAGTACCCGTTTTGTCACCTACACATATCATTATTGTTATTTATCAGTAATATGGTAAAATGCAAATATCATTTGCCATCTGAAGTAATCAGGCTTCTGAAGATTTCTACTTTGAGCCAAGGAGTAACAAGAACTAGATTTACCTTGCTACCTGAAACAACTAAAAAACTGGACAAAATATACGAAAGAATAATTTTTCAAAACATCAAGCTACAAATGGGCAGTGATTCCTGAGATATGAGAAAAAAGCAAGGCAAGCCCAAATTACCCAGATTATTGCCTGGACAGTTTTCAGGCCACAATGCAAAAAGGTATAACCGAGGCAAAGTCCATAAGGCTTCCTGAGATGAGGTGCTGAAACTGGAGAGAGCAGCACAGAAAAATAAGTCCCTCAAATCTTCAGCTAAGTACAGATTAGCTCATGTGTATAAGGAAAGAACCCAGGTCACGAAAAGAATCATACAAAACAATTAGAGGAAACAATATCTGACACTTACTAAGGCTGGGAATCATTTGGATTCTCACCAGTTGTAAATCATGAGGCATTGAGCAAAGTCTTCAGAAGAGCTTTGCCTCCATAATGGGGCAAAATTACCTCTAGACTAACGGCTGCTGGGTTCCTCCTAACAAAAACTAAGCGCAATTTGAAAGGATCAAACTATTTCCAAATAACCTAACTGTACCCCAAAACAAAGTTCAAAAAATGTTTATAGGAATACAAAAATATTCAACATCCAACAAGGAAAAATTCACCAATGTCTAGCATCCGTTAAAAAAGTACCATACATGCAAAGAAGCAAAAGAATATGAGCCATAATGAAGATAAAAATTAATCAACTGAAACTGACCCAGAAATACATAAACAAATGGGCATGGTTGTGTTCCAATAAAACTATTTACAAAAACAGGTGGTAGGCCAGATTTGACTCATGGGCTGCCATTTGTCATCCCCTGAGCTAGAGGAAAGGTTGAACATGTTAAGCAGAGACACTGAAGATATTTTTCAAAAGACCCAAATAAAACTTCTAGATATGAAAACTATAATGTCTGAGAAAGGAATAAAGAAAAATTAGACACTGCAGAAGAAAAGCTTAGTGAACTTGAAGACATAACAATAGAAACGATCCAAAATTAAATATAAGAGAAAAAATACTAAAGAAATGAACAGAGCATCAATGAGCTATGTGTGGCAATCTCAAGTGGCCTAATATATGTGTAACTGGAGTCCCCAAAGAAGAGAAATGGGGAGAGAGATAAATATGTTTAAAATTATAAAACCACGTATATAACAAGCTCAATGAACCTCAAGAACAAGAAATATGAAGAAAACTGCACCAAGCATAATCAAATTGCTTAAAGTCAGTGATAAAGCTATTATATTTCTGAGTTAGGATAGTGCAAGTATAGTAACCAAGTTTATATAGCAAGCTTACAACATAATCCAAATTTATCTAGATCTTGAGTTTCTGGTAGCAAGTAGCAAAAGGTCAGATAATAAAGAATTTATCTAAAATATTTGTCCAAACCTACTCACTCTTGTTTTCAGGTAGAACATTTGGATATCAAGAGATACTAAAGGAGGTCATGATGATAATGGCTTCCAGTAAATCATGCCTCACCATGTTTGTGTTCCTTTTGCAATGTGATATTGCTGCTCAAGAGGTAGGGTCTATTTATTCACACCCTAATATCTGCCTGAGTTTGCAGCTTCTTTTGACCAACAAAATGTGACAGATGTGAGCATGAGTTCTGGAGCGTAAGCTTCCAGGAGCCTCACAGTTTCTGCCTTCAGTCTCATGGAACCCAGAAACTGAGTAAAGAAGTTTGGGCTACCCAACTGAATGGTAAGACACTGCAGGGAGAGAGAGGTAGCAGCCTCTTAGTACCTTTACCTCTGGCCACTCACCAGGTGAAAGCAGCCTCAGAAGTGATTCCAGGTGAGACCTACAGAACTGCTTAACCAGTCTACAGACTCTTGAGAAATAGTAAATCACGTTGCTGCAAGCCATTAAGCTTTGAGATGGTTTGTTATATACCAGTAGATACCAGAAACATCTATTTTTGGTTATCAATATCATGTTTTAAAAGTCTTTGTCATTTCATACTACAAAATGTAAACCTATATTTTCCTCTGGTGCTTTTATACTTTAATTCTGTATGTTTAGCAGTTTAATTTATATTGGCATATGATATGAATGTAGTATTCAATCTTGTTTATCCAAATAGTTATCCTAATAACATTTAATAAATAATCATTCTTTCCCCTTGATTTGAATAGTACTTTACCATATACTAAATTTTGAGAATACTTTAACAGGACAATCCAAAAGAAAAATGTTCAAACCCACCTTCAAATACAAAAGCTATTGAACTAAATTGGTAGTGTTCATATAAAAAATTCCATATATCCATTTAAGTATATGCATACTTTATTACAAATATTCTTCTATGTTTCAAGAAGAAAATCAGAAACATGTGTTTTCCAACATTTTGATGTGGAAATAGTCTTATTATTCAGAAAGCTTTTTCAGTATTGTGTTCACTGTAATATGATTTTACTGGTACTAAATAACCCTGGTCTTGTAATGTGATTTCTACAGCTCCCTGACTACGTATTAACCAAATGACCTTAAGTCAGCACTTATCCAACTGAAAATGCTTCTTGAGAAGTCTTCACTGCAATCTACAAATATGAGATAAGATTCAAGTCAATTTTTTCTACATTATAAAAATATGGGGAAAAAAATAGATCTCATTAAATTCCAGGTATGACTTTGTCAACATACAGGTCTCCTGGGAGTTTCTTGGTCCTTTACAGTGAAATCTGCAAGAAGATATTTTATGGAAATCACTATAATAGTAAGGTTAAATCTGATCTCCCTACCAAAAAAGCAAATTAACAGTGTTTAAGAAGATCTCCGTTAAAAGAGAACCCCAGTTCCTAACTTTCAATCAAAGTATATACTCAAATGATCACAGTTGAACTGCCTTCTTTTAGCTCTACTCAATTGTCAAAATTTCCCTTATGAGTATCATGAAGCCACTGAATTGGAGAGAAAAAAAGAAGCTTTAAAAAAAGGCAGAAATAAGCCAGGCATGGTGGCTCATGCCTGTAATCCCAGCTATTAAGGAGGCTGAGGCAGAAGGATTGCTTGAAACCAGGAGTTCGAGTCCAGCCTGGACAACATAGAAAGATACCATTTCTTGAAAAAAGAAAACAAATTTTTTAAAGGCAGAAATAGCAGAACAGAGCAGACTCCTACATGGGGTCTCAAGAAAAGAGAGGCTGCCTACGCATTATTCCTTCCCCAAAATATCTCCTATACTGTTCTACCGATTTGGTCATGTTGCCTGAAATCACATCAAGTAGAAATTCATTTCTGTCAGTAAGCTCTCTGTAAAATTACAAATATCTCTAAGATGTGTAGGAGCTTATCAAACATCATCATGGTTGTGTGAATTAATTATTTCATTGGATTTTTTGAATGGATTATTAAAATCACCTGCATTGAAGGAGTGAAATTTTCCTAATTATATTAAAAAGCACCTGCATCCTCCTAGTTATTAGCTTTAAAATCATTTTCTAATTAAACTTTTAATCTTGAGATTATACTTACACAGGTAAGATACACATGTATTGTAAGAAATAAAACATAAAGATATGATGTGTCCTTTACTCAATTTCTCCCAATGGCAACATCTCGCAAAACTATACTGCAAAATTACAAGGATGATTTGCACTGATACGCTGATACAGTGAAGATACACAGCATTTCCACTATCACAAGGATCCCACTTGTTGCCCATTTACAGCCACACCCACCACCCTCCTATCCCCACCCCTTCTTTAGACAACCAGGAATCTGTTCTCCAATTTATTGTTTCATAATGTTAAAAATCTTATATAAATGGAATCATTCACTACATGACCCTTTGAGATTGACTCTATTCGTTCAGCATCATTCTCTGGTCATTCATTCAAATTGTGGTATGAATAATTTGTTCTTTTTCATTGCTGAATAGAATAATGGAATAGATGTGCCACAGTTTGTTTAACAATTCACCCATTAAAGGACATCTGGGTTGTTTCTAAGTTTTGGCTATTACAAATAAAACTGCTATAAAAATTTGTGTACAGGTTTTTGAGTGAACATAAGTTTTAATTTCTCTGGGATAGATGCCCAGAAGCATAATTGCTGGGTCATATGGTAATTGTATATTTCGTTTTCTAAGAAACAACCAAATTGTTTTCCAGGGTGACTATATCATTTTACATTCCCAACAGCAATGTTTGAGTGATTCAGTTTCTCTGCATCCTTGCCAGCATGTGGTGTTACAACTGTTTTTGTTTGGTTTGGTTTTTTGGGTTTTTTTTAACCATTTTGATAGGTGTGTAGTGATATCTCATTGTTGTTTTAATTTGCATTTCTCTAAAAACTAATAATGTTAAACATCTTTTCATGTGTTTGTCATCTATACATTCTCTTCAGTGACTCTTTGAGTCTTTTGCTCATTTTTCTATTGGACTGCTTTTATAATGTTAAGTTCTGGGACTTCTTTATATATTCTCAGTACTAGTCCCTTTTTTTGGATATGTGGTTTGTAAATCTGTTCTCCCATTCTGTAGGTTTTCTTTTCATCCTCTTAATAGGATTTTAGAGCAAAAGTTTTTAAGTTTGAGAGATTTCAATTTATCAATTTTTCTTTTTATGGATCATGCTATTGGTCTCAAATCCAAAAATTCCTTGGCTAATCCTAGATCCCAAGATTCTCTATTTTTTTCTCTTCCTGAAAGTTTTACAGTTTTACATTTTACCTTTAAATTCACGATCTGCTTTGAGATAAATTTTGTAAAAGGTGTGAGACTGAGATCAGGGTATGTTCGTTTTGTTTGTTTGTTTGCCTAGGGATGTCCAATTACTCAGCACCATTTATTGAAATGACTCTCTTTTCACAATTAAATTATTTTTGCACTTTTGTTAAAAATCATTTGGACACATTTATGTGGCTTTACTTCTGGGCTTTTTTTTTTTTTTTTTTTTTTGAGACAGAGTTTCGCTCTTGTCCAGACTGGAGTGCAATGGTGCGATATCGGCTCACCACGACCTCCGCCTCCTGTGATTCTCCTACCTTAGCCTCCCGAGTAGCTGGGATTACAGACATGTACCACCATGATCAGCTAATTTTGTATTTTTAGTAGAGACAGGGTTTCTCCATGTTTGTCTCGAACTCCTGACCTCAGGTGATCTGCCCGCCTCGGCCTCCCAAAGTGCTTTTAAAAAAAGATTCTAAATATTCTGGTTCCTTTGCCTTTTCATATAAAATTTAGGACAACATTGTTTACATCTACAATGAATTTTATTTGATTTTGATAGGAATTATATTAAATCTGTCTGTCAATTTTCTTGTACTCCAGCTCTTTCCCTTACTACCTCAGTGACCTAGGCCTCTAACTGTGCTTCCCTCAGATTACTCAACAGGACAACGGAGAGAAGAAAGCTTACCCCACACAGGTATTTTAAGAGTTAAAGGCAGAGGTGCTGAGAATAGTACTTGCACATTGTGTTAGTTGTCATTATAATTATGATTACTCTCTATATCCAATTAGTCACACAAAGCCTTTCAATTTTTTCTTTAAATATCATCTCCAGGGCTGGGGACTAGGATGAAGTAAGAGAGTCACCTACAGCACAATATGTAAGGAGAAATGCACTCTAGGTGACTGTGTCTCTCTTGCTCACCCTAGTCCCAGCTCTGCTTTTCCTCATCACTTCTTTCTTCCCCTGCAATCACCTTAATTCAATTACTTATTACTATTTATACCTGGATATTTCAACAATTTTCTAATTTGTCAGTCTAATTGCAATCTTTCCCTTCTCTAACCTATCAATACATATCCAAGTGTTCCTTATTTTTTTTAATTTTATTATTATTATACTTTGAGTTCTAGGGTACATGTGCATAACGTGCAGGTTTGTTACATATGTATACTTGTGCCATGTTGGTGTGCTGCAACCATCAACTCGTCAGCACCCATCAACTCGTCATTTACATCAGGTATAACTCCCAATGCAAGCCCTCCCCCTATCCCCTCCCCATGATAGGCCCCAGTGTGTGATGTTCCCCTTCCCGAGTCCAAGTGATCTGATTGTTCAGTTCCCACCTATGAGTGAGAACATGCGGTGTTTGGTTTTCTGTTCTTGTGATAGTTTCCTAAGAATGATGGTTTCCAGCTGCATCCATGTCCCTACAAAGGACAAAAACTCATCCTTTTTGATGGCTGCATAGTATTCCATGGTGTATATGTGCCACATTTTCTTAATCCAGTCTGTCACTGATGGACATTTGGGTTGATTCCAAGTCTTTGCTATTGTGAATAGCGCCGCAATAAACATATGTGTGCATGTGTCTTTATAGCAGCATGATTTATGATCCTTTGGGTATATACCGAGTAATGGGATGGCTGGGTCATATGGTACATCTAGTTCTAGATCCTTGAGGAATCGCCATACTGTTTTCCATAATGGTTGAACTAGTTTACAATCCCACCAACAGTGTAAAAGTGTTCCTATTTCTCCACATCCTCTCCAGCACCTGTTGTTTCCTGACTTTTTAATGATCGCCATTCTAACTGGTGTGAGATGGTATCTCAGTGTGGTTTTGATTTGCATTTCTCTGATGGCCAGTGATAATGAGCATTTTTTCATGTGTCTGTTGGCTGTATGAATGTCTTCTTTTGAGAAATGTCTGTTCATATCCTTTGCCCACTTTTTGATGGGGTTGTTTGTTTTTTTCTTGTAAATTTGTTTGAGTTCTTTGTAGGTTATAGATATTAGCCCTTTGTCAGATGAGTAGATTGCAAACATTTTCTCCCATTCTGTAGGTTGCCCGTTCACTCTGATGGTAGTTTCTTTTGCTGTGCAGAAGCTCTTTAGTTTAATGAGATCCCATTTGTCAATTTTGGCTTTTGCTGCCGTTGCTTTTGGTGTTTTAGACATGAAGTCTTTGCCCATGCCTATGTCCTGAATGGTACTACCTAGGTTTTCCTCTAGGATTTTTATGGTATTAGGTCTAACATTTAAGTCTCTAATCCATCTTGAATTAATTTTCGTATAAGGAGTAAGGAAAGGATCCAGTTTCAGCTTTCTACTTATGGCTAGCCAATTTTCCCAGCACCATTTATTAAATAGGGAATCCTTTCCCCATTTCTTGTTTCTCTCAGGTTTGTCAAAGATCAGATGGCTGTAGATGTGTGGTATTATTTCTGAGGACTCTGTTCTGTTCCATTGGTCTATATCTCTGTTTTGGTACCAGTACCATGCTGTTTTGGTTACTGTAGCCTTGTAGTATAGTTTGAAGTCAGGTAGCGTGATGCCTCCAGCTTTGTTCTTTTGACTTAGGATTGTCTTGGAGATGCGGGCTCTTTTTTGGTTCCATATGAACTTTAAAGCAGTTTTTTCCAATTCTGTGAAGAAACTCATTGGTAGCTTGATGGGGATGACATTGAATCTATAAATTACCTTGGGCAGTATGGCCATTTTCACGATATTGATTCTTCCTATCCATGAGCATGGTATGTTCTTCCATTTGTTTGTGTCCTCTTTTATTTCACTGAGCAGTGGTTTGTAGTTCTCCTTGAAGAGGTCCTTTACATCCCTTGTAAGTTGGATTCCTAGGTATTTTATTCTCTTTGAAGCAATTGTGAATGGAAGTTCATTCCTGATTTGGCTCTCTGTTTGTCTGTTACTGGTGTATATGAATGCTTGTGATTTTTGCACATTAATTTTGTATCCTGAGACTTTGCTGAAGTTGCTTATCAGCTTAAGGAGATTTTGGGCTGAGACAATGGGGTTTTCTAAATATACAATCATGTCATCTGCAAACAGGGACAATTTGACTTCTTCTTTCCCTAACTGAATACCCTTGATTTCTTTCTCTTGCCTGATTGCCCTAGCCAGAACTTCCAACACTATGTTGAATAGGAGTGGTGAGAGAGGGCATCCCTGTCATGTGCCAGTTTTCAAAGGGAATTTTTCCAGTTTTTGCCCATTCAGTATGATATTGGCTGTGGGTTTGTCATAAATAGCTCTTATTATTTTGAGGTACGTTCCATCAATACCGAATTTATTGAGCGTTTTTAGCATGAAGGGTTGTTGAATTTTGTCAAAAGCCTTTTCTGCATCTATTGAGATAATCATGTGGTTCTTGTCTTTGGTTCTGTTTATATGCTGGATTATGTTTATTGATTTGCAAATGTTGAACCAGCCTTGCATCCCAGGGATGAAGCCCACTTGATCATGGTGGATAAGCTTTTTGATGTGTTGCTGAATCCGGTTTGCCAGTATTTTATTGAGGATTTTTACATCGATGTTCATCAGGGATATTGGTCTAAAATTCTCTTTTTTTGTTGTGTCTCTGCCAGGTTTTGATATCAGGATGATGTTGGCCTCATAAAATGAGTTAGGGAGGATTCCCTCTTTTTCTATTGATTGGAATAGTTTCAGAAGGAATGGTACCAACTCCTCCTTGTACCTCTGGTAGAATTCAGGTGTGAATCCATCTGGTCCTGGACTTTTTTTGGTTGGTAGGCTATTAATTATTGCCTCAATTTCAGAGCCTGCTATTGGTCTATTCAGGGATTCAACTTCTTCCTGGTTTAGTCTTGGAAGAGTGTTAAGTGTCCAGGAAATTATCCATTTCTTCTAGATTCTCCAGTTTATTTGCGTAGAGGTGTTTATAGTATTCTCTGATGGTAGTTTGTATTTCTATGGGGTCGGTGGTGATATCCCCTTTATCATTTTTTATTGCGTCTGTTTGATTCTTCTCTCTTTTCTTCTTTATTAGTCTTGCTAGTGGTCTGTCAATTTTGTTGATCTTTTCAAAAAACCAACTCCTGGATTCATTGATTTTTTGGAGGGTTTTTTGTGTCTCTATCTCCTTCAGTTCTGCTCTGATCTTAGTTATTTCTTGCCTTCTGCTAGCTTTCGAATGTGTTTGCTCTTACTTCTCTAGTTCTTTTAATTGCGATGTTAGAGTGTCAATTTTAGATCTTTCCTGCTTTCTCTTGTGGGCATTTAGTGCTATAAATTTCCCTCTACACACTGCTTTAAATGTGTCCCAGAGATTCTGGTATGTTGTATCTTTGTTCTCATTGGTTTCAAAGAACATCTTTATTTCTGCCTTCATTTCGTTATGTACCCAGTAGTCATTCAGGAGCAGGTTGTTCAGTTTCCATGTAGTTGAGCGGTTTTGATTGAGTTTCTTAGTCCTGAGTTCTACTTTGATTGCACTGTGGTCTGAGAGACAGTTTGTTATAATTTCTGTTCTTGTACATTTGCTGAGGAGTGCTTTACTTCCAATTATGTGGTCAATTTTGGAGTAAGTACGATGTGGTGCTGAGAAGAATGTATATTCTGTTGATTTGGGATGGAGAGTTCTATAGATGTCTATTAGGTCTGCTTGCTGCAGAGATGAGTTCAATTCCTGGATATCCTTGTTAACTTTCTGTCTCGTTGATCTGTCTAATGTTGACAGTGGAGTGTTGAAGTCTCCCATTATTATTGTATGGGAGTCTAAGTCTCTTTGTAAGTCTCTAAGGACTTGCTTTATGAATCTGGGTGCTCCTGTATTGGGTGCATATATATTTAGGATAGTTAGCTCTTCCTGTTGAATTGATCCCTTTACCATTATGTAATGGCCTTCTTTGTCTCTTTTGATCTTTGATGGTTTAAAGTCTGTTTTATCAGAGACTAGTATTGCAACCCCTGCTTTTTTTTGTTCTCCATTTGCTTGGTAAATCTTCCTCCATCCCTTTATTTTGAGCCTATGTATGTCTCTGCGTGTGAGATGGTCTCCTGAATACAGCAGACTGATGGGTCTTGACTCTTTATCCAGTTTGCCAGTCTGTGTCTTTTAATTGGAGCATTTAGTCCATTTACATTTAAGGTTAAGATTGTTATGTGTGAACTTGATCCTTCCATTATGATATTAACTGGTTATTTTGCTCGTTAGTTGATGCAGTTTCTTCCTAGCCTCGATGGTCTTTACATTTTGGCATGTTTTTGCAATGGCTGGTACCGGTTGTTCCTTTCCATGTTTAGTGCTTCCTTCAGGGTCTCTTGTAAGGCAGGCCTAGTGGTGACAAAATCTCTAAGTATTTCCTTATCTGTAAAGGATTTTATTTCTCCTTCACTTATGAAACTTAGTTTGGCTGGATATGAAATTCTGGGTTTAAAATTCTTTTCTTTAAGAATGTTGAATATTGGCCCCCACTCTCTTCTGGCTTGGAGAGTTTCTGCCGAGAGATCTGCTGTTAGTCTGATGGGCTTCCCTTTGTGGGTAACCCGACCTTTCTCTCTGGCTGCCCTTAAGATTTTTTCCTTCATTTCAACTTTGGTGAATCTGGCAATTATGTGTCTTGGAGTTGCTCTTCTCGAGGAGTATCTTTGTGGCGTTCTCTGTATTTCCTGGATTTGAATGTTGGCCTGCCCTACTAGGTTGGGGAAGTTCTCCTGGATGATATCCTGAAGAGTGTTTTCCAACTTGGTTCCATTTTCCCCCTCACTTTCAGGCACCCCAATCAGACGCAGATTTGGTCTTTTTACATAATCCCATACTTCTTGCAGGCTTTGTTCATTTCTTTTTCTTCTTTTTTCTTTTGGTTTCTCTTCTCGCCTCATTTCATTCATTTGATCCTCAATCGCTGATACTCTTTCTTCCAGTTGATCGAGTCGGTTACTGAAGCTTGTGCATTTGTCACGTATTTCTCGTGTCATGGTTTTCATCTCTTTCATTTCGTTTATGTCCTTCTCTGCATTAATTACTCTAGCCATCAATTCTTCCACTTTTTTTTCAAGATTTTTAGTTTCTTTGCGCTGGGTACGTAATTCCTCCTTCAGCTCTGAGAAATTTGATAGACTGAAGCCTTCTTCTCTCATCTCGTCAAAGTCATTCTCCATCCAGCTTTGATCCGTTGCTGGCGATGAGCTGCGCTCCTTTGCCGGGGGAGATGCACTCTTATTTTTTGAATTTCCAGCTTTTCTGCCCTGCTTTTTCCCCATCTTTGTGGTTTTATCTGCCTCTGGTCTTTGATGATGGTGATGTACTGATGGGGTTTTGGTGTAGGTGTCCTTCCTGTTTGATAGTTTTCCTTCTAACAGTCAGGACCCTCAGCTGTAGGTCTGTTGGAGATTGCTTGAGGTCCACTCCAGACCCTGTTTGCCTGGGTATCAGCAGCAGAGGCTGCAGAAGATAGAATATTTCTGAACAGCGAGTGTACCTGTCTGATTCTTGCTTTGGAAGCTTCCTCTCAGGGGTGTACTCCACCCTGTGAGGTGTGGGGTGTCAGACTGCCCCTAGTGGGGGATGTCTCCCAGTTAGGCTACTCAGGGGTCAGGGACCCACTTGAGCAGGGAGTCTGTCCCTTCTCAGATCTCAACCTCCGTGTTGGGAGATCCACTACTCTCTTCAAAGCTGTCAGACAGAGTCGTTTGCGTCTGCAGAGGTTTCGGCTGAGTTTGTTATTGTTTACTGTGCCCTGTCCCCAGAGGTGGAGTCTACAGAGACAGGCAGGTTTCCTTGAGCTGCTGTGAGCTCCACCCAGTTCGAGCTTCCCAGCGGCTTTGTTTACCTACTTAAGCCTCAGCAATGGCGGGCGCCCCTCCCCCAGCCTCGCTGCTGCCTTGCCGGTAGATCACAGACTGCTGTGCTAGCAATGAGGGAGGCTCCGTGGGCGTGGGACCCTCCCGGCCAGGTGTGAGATATAATCTCCCGGTGTGCCCGTTTGCTTAAAGTGCAGTAATGGGGTGGGAGTTACCCGATTTTCCAGGTGTTGTGTGTCTCAGTTCCCCTGGCTAGGAAAAGGGATTCCCTTCCCCCTTGCGCTTCCCAGGTGAAGCGATGCCTCGCCCTGCTTCAGCTCTCGCTGGTCGGGCTGCAGCAGCTGACCAGCACCAATTGTCCAGCACTCCCTAGTGAGATGAACCCAGTACCTCAGTTGAAAATGCAGAAATCACCAGTCTTCTGTGTCGCTCACGCTGGGAGTTGGAGACTGGAGCTGTTCCTATTCAGCCATCTTGCTCCGCCCCCCCCCCCCAAGTGTTCTTTAAAATGACTCTCTCTGTATCCAAACTCTGTTAAGAGTCTTACTGATCACCCAATACAGTTCATATTTCCCAGAAGAAGAAATAGTCATATAACAACATATTAAGGTTTATTGTCTATAAGCAATAGAAACTGACTCTGGGGCTAAATTAAGTAGAAAAAAAAAAGTTTATTTAAAAGATGAGTGGTAGATCCCACAATTTAAAGAAAAACTAAAAAAGTATACCTGAAGAAGGAACCATGTTAGCTCTGGGAAAGTGAGTGGAAAAAGCTAATATACTCTTCAGGGCAATACCACTGGAATGAGTCAGCACCAACCATTTTCTTTCTTTTTTCTTTTTTTTTTATTTATTTCTCTCTTTGCTTCTTTATTTTTCTTTCTAAATCACTTTCTTAAGGTATGATTGGTATACAAAAAGCTGTACATATTTTACAAGTTGATGAGTTTGGAAATAAATATACACCCATAAAACCATCACCACAATCTACGAAACAAACTTATCCATCACCTGCAAAAGTTTCTTCCTGCCCTCTTTATTTACAATGATGATATCATTATCATCATCATTAACATAAGATCTAAACTCTTAGCAAATTTTTAAGGATATCAGCCCTGTGCCATTCTAAGGTTAGTCATATGCTCACCCTAGGCCAGAAGAAGGCAGAGTATTTTGATTAACTGTCCTATCAAACTAGTGTCCAGTTGGGGTGGACAGGGGATGATTCCAAGAGCAGGGCTTTGACAGTCAGGTTCACCACTATATCACCAGTATCTGGAGTATTATATGAAGTCAGTAATATTTGCTGAATTAATAAGTGAGAATATAGAAGTACATCATCAGAAAAGTAGAAAATGAGTGCTAGACAGGGAAAAGCCACAGATGGCACCTACAAAAGCTGTCCACCATCTAGTCATACCTTACATGGATCTGTTCCATTCAGACAGATTCCCTAAGCCCAATTAATAATAATTTCCATTATTACACAGCACTTTTCAATATATTGAGTACTTCTACATACTCAAGTTGCATCGTTCAAAATATAACCCATCCTTCAGTCTTTAGCTTAGTTTCAATTCTATTACAAAGCCTTCCTAAATTATTTCAAACCATGTTTATTTCTCCCTTCCTTGAAAATTTTTGTCATTGCTGTGAATTGCCATTTGACTTCTGATGCATAAACCCCGTCTAAACACTAACATTTTATTGAGCTCCAGGTCAAAAGGTCTTATAATTCCTTGAGTCTTTCCTCTAATGACTTGAACAATATCTTGCACCCAGTAGATACTCAACATGAACTCAAATGAAAGCATTAAGGCAATTATTTTAAAAACACATTTTTCTCATCACAACAAAATATGATCTAGACTCTAAAACTCTTACAAATACACAGATGAAAGTATAGTTTGGCTACAAAATATTTTTACTCATAAAATTAATGTGAATTTTAATTTTAGAAGTACACTGATGTTTACTAAATATCCGGTGAAATGATTATGTACTTACGAAGGAATATTATACATTGTGATAGCTAATCTCTTAAGATGCCTCCCCTCCTTCTCTCCCCAACTTCTACCAACAAACCAGATATACATGTACTCGTGTGGTTTCCTGCCTTTGAATCTTGGCTGGTCCTGAGACTCACCTTTGACCAAGAGAATGCATGATTTCCAAGGACAGGTTATAAGAAGCCCTTTAGCTGCCATGTTGGTCTCTTGAACTATGTGCTCTAGAGAATGAAGACCACCAGCTAAGAAGTCCAGCTATCCTGAAACAGCCATATCCTCAAACTGGCTGGGAGAAGGTTAAGATAGCCCATGTAGAGAGGCCATGTAGGGGGAGACAGAGAGAAAGAGAGATGCCCTGTCAGTCCCAACTAGTTCCCTCATCCCAACTGAGGTGCCAAATATGTGAGTAAAAAAGCCACCTTGGATGTCGGACTCCATTGAGGCTTATGGTGACTCTAGTCCCAGATTGTTGTTTAAAGCCACCAAGTTTTGTGTGGTTTTTTAGGCAGCCATATATAACCAAAACATATACTTAAAACACAATCACTAGGGCACACATCCAAAACAGGATTATAATAAACATATGTTTTTTATTTTAGTCATATCTCTAAAGCTATTATTATACTAATTTACTTGGCTATTGTTATTGTTTTCACGGTATTATTTTGTTAATTTTACTGTAACTTTAAATTTTATTCCATTATTTCATTATAAATTATGATTGGCTTATTAATAACAGTAACCAGAAAATATTTTCTCTTTGTAGAATCCACTCAATTGTTTATTAAAATATGTAGCTTTTAAAACATTTTTTTAAAGTAAGGATAATATCTTATTTTTTCTCAATACTGAGAAGAATACAGTATTTATTCAATAAAGTTGAGAATTTAATTAGTAAATAACGGGAAATGGTCATTTGGTGAAAAAGTCAATCAAATATCTTTTACTGAATCTATCATTGACCCAGTTAAGAATTTTTAAAATACAATACTTTTAATTTGACATCTACTGTCATGTTTATTTAAAATTCTTAAGTTCTTGTTTTAATTCAATATTATCTATTGAAATCCATTATTATTCCAAAATGTATATTTTAATAAACTTACAATCAATTCACAAATAAAAATAAAATAATTTGACTTTTAAATGCATTTTGAGGGTCTAATAGGAGATAATTAGAAATAAGTAAAATAGTCTTTTAATACAGCTTTTCAACAAAAATAGAAAAACCTCCTCTAAAAGCCTTGTTTAAACTTTGTACCTAGTGTTTGCAAATACCCATTTTTACTAGCTTAATAGAATAATAGTTTTGTAAATTTAGTGAGTACCTATTGCAATTCTGTATTCTACATGTATCATTAATATTTTTTAATTAACTATAGTTGTTAATCTAGTTTACAAACCTAGTTTCTAAGAAAACCTTGATTGGAATTACCTGGAAACATTACTAATATATCTCTAGTTACTAAAACCCTAGTCTTCCATGTTTCCTGGTATGTTTTCTATTTATGAAAGTGAATGAATTTCTAACCATTTTAGTTAGTTCAGTTAAATAAAAGATGAAATATTACTAACAGTTGGATAAAAGTCTGAGAATTTATTTTAGTCTCAATGTATTTGTAGTATACTTTAAAAAGGGAAAAAAATCTCAAAGTCCATCAGCCAGAAAATATATTATAAAAAGGACTTAGAATAAATTAAGCATGTTCAAAGACTCTCAAGAGGGTCTTTAAAACGAAGCTGCCCATGAGACATGACGTTAATCAAGTAACTGAAAGAAAAAGAAACTCAGCCTAAGTGCCTATTTACTGAGATATTTCTGGGTTCAACAAATTTTGAAGATATAAGAAAATAGGTGTTCAGGTATTCCCGAATTACTCTTCTCATACTTCAACGACCTTCTCACACTGAACTCCGGAATACATGATTCTTATAAATCATTGCGGCCAAGGGGTCTAGGAAAAAAGCCAGTCTGATTTCACTCTTTTATTTTCATATGACAGATGTTTAGAGGGTAGGACCTAAAGTCTACCAAGAAAACTGAATGATTGTTGAAAAGGTTTGGCTGTGTCCACACTCAAATCTCATCTTGAATTGTAACTCTCACAATTCCCATGTGTCATGGGAGGAACCCAGTGGAAGGTAATTGAATTATGGAGGCAGGTCTTTCCTGCATTGTTCTTGTGATAGTGAATGAGTCTCACGAGACCCAATGGTTTTAAAAACAGGAGTTCCCCTGAACAAGCGCTCTCTCTCTCTCTTTGCCTGCTGCCATCCATGTAAGATGTGACTTGTTCCCCTTGCCTTCCGCCATGATTGTGAAGCCTCACTAGCCATGTGGAATTGTAAGTCCATTAAACCTCCTTTTCTTCCTAGTCTTGGGTATATCTCTATCTGCAGCATGAAAATGCACTAATGCAATTGGCTTTGCCCAGATATAACCAAAGAGCATCAAACCAAATCATGACACCAAGGGAGACAAATGAAGAATCTGAATTAAATTATAAAAATGAGGTTAGAAACACATGGTGACTCAGATTGGACAAAGTATGCATGAAAGCAGAAAAGAGGGCCAAACAAGAAGCAAAATTCAGAGTCCCATTAGCATGCATAGATCAGAAGCACTAAGTTCAGATCCTAAAGAATGAAGGTATGACACTGGAGCTTGAATTCACTGGCTGTCACAGCTCCTTGGTAGAGGGGGGACTCTAAATAGCCTCTGCAATTCACCAGGTTGCAAGTGATATGCACTCCACCTTTTCCTAACTGCAATGCCTGTGTTAATCCCTAAACACCTAGCCCCAGTGGCCCAGTACAGCTCATACACACTTTCTTTTTTTGGTTTGTTTATTAAAAGTTTCTTCTATCTTTTTTAGAGGAAGGGTCTCACTGTGTTGCCCAGGCTGGAATGCAGTGGCCATTCACAGGCTCCATCTCACTACTGATCAGCATGGGAGTTTTCACCTGCTCCATTTCCAATCTGGGCCAGTTCACCCCTCCTTAGGTAACCTAGAGGTCCCCTGCTCCCGAGAGATCACCATATTGATGCCAAACTTAGCGAAGACACCCAATCAACATAGTGCACTACATTCCAGAACTCCTAGACTCATCGATCGTCCTGCCTCAGCCTCCTGAGTAGCTGGGACTATGGGCGCATGCCACCACACCCGGCATACACATTTTCCAGAGCCAAAATGCTGAAGTTTTCCCCACTGTTTCTATAGCAGTGTTACAGCAGTCATAGGAATGATTGTGCCTTTGTCTGATAGCTTCTTATGCAGGAAATACCCAAGTAACTCTAAACAGGTAAAATAATAATTTTATCTTCTAAGATTTCTGGTGTCTTCTTTGGATATAAAAATGTATACTAAAAGTCTTTACTGCATATGAAAGGAAAAAACTAAAAAGAGGGGATCCATCCACCCAAGAAAGTACATGGGATAGTGGCCAGACAAGAACATATATCCTCTGTAAAATATAAATCATAGACTCTCAGTATTAAAGAAACTTCGATCAACTCAGATGGCTGGAAAATTATGGTTGAAGAAAAATGACTGTATTACACTTAAGTTAGAAAGTCAGTATTTTTCCATTGTTAAAAACCATGAGCCCAATGCACTAAGACCTTACTCCCTAATAATAATTGATCAAAAGAGAGTGATTTCATGCCTTACTTGTACTACAGTCAGTGAAAGATCAGAACCTATAAGAACTTGCCAACAAAATACTCCAGACAAGTGCAAAATCTATGAAGTATAAAGAATATATACCCTACATTATAAAGAAAAGAAAATCTTACAGCTTTTGCTAAAGCATCAATCAAATCAGAACGAAGTGCCACAGACAGGATTTTGCTTTATGAAGTGCTGGCTTTCTTCAAGGTCATTCATGACGGTGATGCAAAGATGTCTGCACTACCACGCTTTCAGGCTCGGCACTGGAGAACTGCCTAGGGTCCTTACTTAATGAGTTTACTAGCTGAGCTTCATCTTAATAGAAGCAGTTGAGTTCTGAAAAAAATAATGTTTTTTAATCTGAGCTCAGTACAGTCTCTTTTACAGCTACAAAAAAATAAGCAATACACTTATAAAGTAATGGACATAGAGTTAAAATAAATAGGACATCCAAAAACCCACAAAAATATTATTATTACAAATGCTAGTTTCTCTCATTTATTCATGATTCTGCTCAAAATCTATATAAAATATTTACCTTTTAACACTGAATCTTCTATTTTGTTTGTCTGGTTTTTGTTTTTCGGTGACTTTTTTTGAGATGGTCGTGCTCTGTCACCCAGGCTTGGAGTGCAATGGTATGCTCTCACTGCACTGCTCACTGCAATCTCTGCCTCCTGGATCCAAGGGATCCTCCCACCTCAGCCTCCCGTGCAGCTAGGACTACAGGCGCATGCCACCATGCCCGGCTAGTTTTTGTATTTTTAAAATAGAGGTGGGGTTGCCCAGGCTGGTCTCGAACTCTTGAGCTGAAGCGTCGCCTGCCTCGAACTCCCAAAGTGCTGGAATTACACGCATGAGCCACCATGCCCAGCTGGATCTCAAAATTATTGTTCTCCCTTCTCCCAGAAGACACCTATCATATACTAAACCTCAAATCTTTGAAAGGCAACCCAAATTACAAAGGCTACCAAAAGCCTAAACCCAATGGATTGTAAAGCAAGATTAGAATTAGGGGATCTGAAAATGTGGATTTAGGATACAATTTTTTTAAACAACCAGAATGTACCTGTATCTCAACATTTATAAGGAAAAAGGACCACTGAGTACTCTTCACGTATTTAACACATTATTCTACTACTATACTAAGCTCTCTGGCTGCACTTAAATAATTCCATGTTAAACTAACTTTCCTGAGAATATTACTATAATCAAAGGCCCTCAAAAGTATTACCACATTTGCTTTTTCTCTGAGATCCTCCTGCTACACTCACAACACAAGAACTACATGGCCATGAAACCTAAGGTAAATTGAAGAAAAGTTACCAAGGAGGATTCTGTATCCTCCTATGACATTCCAGGGTTTCAGGAGGACTCAAGAAATTCTACTCTTCTCTTTAAGTATATGTCCACAAAAATAATCCAAATAATACTGTTGAAAAGATTTTACAATTAAAATTGCCATTAAAATTTTAAATAGGATTCAGTACAAATAATAATATTCAATACCCACAATGAAGAAGACCTAAGAAACTTATTACAAATCCGAAAATACCAGTAAAAATACTTTTATTTTCCAAACTCTCCTGAGAAGTGTGTCACTATTTCCTATAGTGTTTTATGCCTGTATCCTTCAGCATGGTATCTGATGCTCAAAAGATATCCAAAAACATGTTTGTTGAAGGAATCAGTAAGGAAAAAAATGAAATTAAGCAAAATATAAGTACAGGCACTAACTCCCTAGGGTTAATGGAGTATCATTCAGTATGTGGAAATACTAACTTTACAAACTACTTAAGTATAATCAGAGAGCCTAGCATATATGAATAGACAATATACAAAGACTTTTCATTGTTGTTGTTTTGTTGTTGTTTTTGGATATGGAGTCTTGCTCTGTCATCCAGGCTGGAGTCCAGTGGTGTGATCTCAGCTCACTGCAATCTCTGCCTCCCAGGTTCAAGTGATTCTCCCGCCTCAGCCTCCTGAGTAGCTGAGATTACTGGTGCACGCCACCACACCCAGCTAATTATTGTATTTTTAGTAGAGACAGCGTTTCACTATGTTGGTCTCGAACTCCTGACCTCAAGTGATCCACCTGCCTCGGTCTGCCAAAATGCTGGGATTACAGGCATGAGCCAGTGCACCTGGCCTACAAAAACATTTTTGCTTTGAAAAAATATTTCAATAAAAACTTGTAATTTATTTACTCCAAAGTTACTTTCATTACTAAGTGATAAATTATGCAATAACATGAGATATTCATAACTAACATTCTTTGTTGAAATAATTATAGATTAACAAATTCTACATTTGCTAAACATAATATACAATGTAGTATAAAACCTGCAAAACACAAACAACTAAATACAAGCTAAATAACTTTTCCTAATAAATCTAACCATATTGAAAATATTTTAACCCCATAATTTAACATAGATGTTGGATGCCATTCAAAATAGCGTTTGATTTCTCTTGCCTACATGTTTTGGGCACTGTAAAAAACCCTGGTCTAACCTCTCTATATCCTCCCAGCAAGCTCTTTATATCTTGCCCTTATGGTATTTTCCAACTGTCTGCCTTAAACAAAGAGTCCTTGCTGGCACTGGCTTGTTGCTAGTCAGTATTTAGCTCTCTCTTTCTGCAGCGAAGAGAGAGCCTAACCATCTGCTTCATGCAGCTTTTCATTCCTATGATAGCTTTCTGCTCTTTCCTCTTCCAACTCAGAAACAGAAAGCAAGAGATAAAACAAAGCATCTTAGGTCCACAAGAAGCTGCGCAACACCCAGGAGAGTTTTTCCTCCCAATCAGGAAAATGCTTCCTTAGCAACCAAGTAACTAAGGCCAATTAACCTCCCTTCTCTGTCAATACTCAATTTACATTGAAACCCTTTTTTGGTTAAGTCCTTCAGTTTTACAATGAGCTTTCTGGCAGAGAAAAAAGGTGCTTCTGTCTTAAAGGAGCCAGATCCTTTCTCCTGACTATCTCTAACTGTGATTCAAACTTAAAGTGTTAGGTGATTTTCTAATTCAATTTAAGGGGCTGGAAACTTAGAAATGGCATAAAAATTAAGTGCAATCAACCAACATATGCTTAAAGTGAGAATGAGTCATTTCGGAGCAACCAGAGATTAGATGCCGTGGAGAATAAGAGATGTGGAAAAGATGCTTTGTAGCTGTCATTGCTTCATACCTGCCTTGGCTGATTTATGTCATTCCACACAACCAACAAAGCCCAGGTTACCACTAAATAATCACAATCTCAGTAGAATACCAAAGAAAAGATGAATGAAAGAAAGGAGCACAGATAGTAACAAAACCAAAAAATGTCCTTTCAGGCAAAAAAAAGTCCGAAATTAAAACTAGAAAGGAACTAGCATTTCAGAGTCATAAACTATTGCAGAAGTAGTAAAAACCGTAACATATTTAAAGAAAAAAGGGGTTTTATAAAAATATAAAAATGCACAATAGAAAGCTCCCCCACCATCCCAAGCTTTCACATTGTGAGATGGTGTTTACATTTTTCTAAGTCTTACAATTAAATTATTATATTGTATTCTACTTTGGGTAAAGAAAAATTGACAGAAATTTTATACAAAGGGGTAATTAGCTGTCTTCGTGTTCATTTTCCAGGTCTTGATGAAGCAAAGTCCTTTGTGGAATAATTTTAAAGTTTTTAAAATTCTATATAGAATGTAATATGGAACTTCAAAGGTATATTGTGATTTATAATAGGCACTATAAACACTATAAATCATCCTTCGACAGTTTTGGGAGCAGCATTTCAGTGTCAACACACAATACCACTGTATCTCCAAACAATTCTTGCTGCTAACAGTTATGACACAGAATTTCAAAACGAGTTTTGTTTTCTAGTTTTGTCACTTACCATTTGCAGGACTCACCATTCTACTCACACAAAGATTTATTCTGAAACAGTAAAGCTGCCTTAAGGTTACACTAATAAAAGTGAACATTTGTAAACCCTTGGCTCCCATCATTTTATTTGATCCTCACAGCCACCCTGCGAGGTAGGGATTGTAATGACATCCTTCTCCAATTGGGGTGTCTGTGGTTGAGAAAGATGTGGAGAGGAAACTAAACTTAATGAAGCACCTACCACATATGTGTTTTACTTTCACAGCATTAGCCAACTGTTTTACTTCATGATATTTAATACACACATCTACACACACACATGCTTACATACAGCTCCCAGTTCCCAACCTCCCAATTCCTGTATTTGGGATCCTGTTTTCCAGAGAAGAGATTTGCAGCTTTAAGAGGTTCAGTAATATTTTCAAAGTCACACAGAAGGAGGGAAAGTAGGGATATAAAACCAAATTTCCCTAACTTTAAAGCCCTTATTCTTTCAACCATGCCACACCACCTGCTACACAAAGCCCCTGGCAGACCCATATGCTACCTTCCAAATCCCTTCTGCTGACGTTAGCAACCACTAAGGGTCAAAGGTTGTATTTTCAAAATGTGACTCATGAGCCATTAGTAAGTTCTGAAATCAATTGCTGGGCCTTGACCAGCATTTTTAAAAAACAAAACAGCGCAGAATAGATTGAGTAGAGAGATCAGAAAGAGTAAGAATTGTTTCATGAACCTTGGTTTCAGGTATGCATGTATGGAGTGTTCTGGATCTTAATGTAAAATGTATTTCTTATTTTGGGTTTATATCTAAAAAGTTTGAAAGTCATTGGGTTCAGTGGATGCTCTCACATAGAACTAGCTCATGAATTGAGAATTACTGAACACTCAGCTCTCTTCACTTAAATAACATCAGGAAACATAAGACAGGCGACCCCTTCTCAGACAAGGCAGAAAAAGTATTACCTAGAATCAGCACAGGAGGAGGATGCTGATTGCATAATTACACACCTCCTTCACAGCAGCTCCAGTCCATCAAGTAGATAGTATGGTTTATTTTTTACATCACTAATTATGTAATTATCCATAACATTAAATCAGTTCCACCTGATTCAGTCTATCACAGGTTTCCTGAAACATTCATTTGTTTATTATTTTTAAAAAGAACACTAAACTATATCACCTTATATGTAAAAGTTCCAGTATGGAAGGTGGATCAACTTTTATTTTAAAAGATCTTGTGTCCAATAAGACACTGTGGTCCTTTGGGATAAATGGGAATTAAAATTTCATTTTTAATATACTTTGGAGCAGATGCATGTAAGTATATTCTCAATTTTTTCTTCACTATTTCATAAAATGCCCATTGTAGAGCAATAATGTCACATTGGTTATTTTCACAAAAAAGCTTTTCTACATAGTAAAATTTCATTGTTCTTTGTAATACACCTCCCAGTATGTCATTTATTCAAAATCATCCCCTGGGAAAGTGCTGCAAAGATAAACAAGCAATGGCTCTTACACTGAAGAAACGAGCAGCTGATTAGGAGAGATATAATCCTAGACACTACAGGTTCCACTCAGCTGCTTCCCAGAACCTCTGGGCAGAGCTGTCACCCGTAGCTACCAAACGATCCCTGCAACAGCTATATACCATCCAGGAAGACTCAGCAGATAACCTCTAGCAAGCAAGAGACTAACACAAAGAATACATAGACAAGGACCAGGGCCAGAAGAAAGCATGAAAATTATATATTCCATCTGATTCTTCTACCTACATGTTCATACTACCTCTTAGCTTTGCCTAACCCCTCAAACCTACTGATAGTCAAATACCATCCATCCATCAACTACAAAGAAGTTCCAGCATACTTGAAACTAGTGAGGGTAATCACTTAGGATCCTCCTCACTTTATCCCCACCTAATCTCACTGCAGTCTCACTTCTGCCTAACTTCAAACCCTTGACACCATCACTCCCTCCAATTCTTTGGACATTCCTGGTGTTTAAATCTCAGCTTTCCTTAATGGATTCTGACTTGGTTTATCTCTCTGACTTTGAGTACTCCCTGCTAACTTAAATAGGAATCCCACATTCAGGAATCTAACAGCACACCAGCAACCTGGCTAATACCCTAGCACAACTAGCCTAATACCCTCTGGAGGGGAGATTCAGACAAACCGCTAAAAACACTGAATATTTCACAGCCAAATCTAAAGTCACAACTCAACATTCTTCATCCTCTACTCACAATTACTTTCCTTAGTGCAGAGCCCCTCTTGCCTCCCACCACTACCCTCTATACTTACCACCATGTACACCTCTCTCAGCCATTCCTAAGGACCCAATGTATAATACATGGAGGAAAAGGTACTAGATTCCTCTGGCACTAAGGTTAATTCCAACACCCCTGTGTGATCGAAGGAGTATGATTTGGAGAAACATTTTTGGAAGTTGGCATCCCACCTCAGAAACACCCAGGGTGTGCTCCTGCAGCCTCTCTCTCAACTGCTGAGTGATTAGAGAAGCCAGGATTGGTTGATAGGTCCATAAGGTAGACAGAGGGAGACATGGAATCCATCCTCAGTCTCCAAGTTTCTTGTTGCCAGATTCCAACTATGTGTTTTTAAGTCAGTCTGACTTTATTAGGATGCCTGCTGTCAAAATGGAAAGCTGGGGGAACTTCTGCGTTATTGGAGGTCACTTCCCAAGATCCCCTACGATCAGCTCTACATTCATGACTCTTGACTCAGATTCTCATTTTTAGCCCCATGCCTCCTCTCTGGATTCATCTTGGTTTACACAGGTTGACCTCCAACAAGGACTCTGACTTAGGGGAGATGTTCGAACTACTGCCATAGAACAATAGTTAAAATGATCTATTAGAAAGGAGGAATAAAAATATATTCCTTGTCACCAGTGTCACAGAGACAAAAACAAGATAATTTCAAGAAGAAGGGGCTTAGTCAGTAGTGTCAAATGTTACAATGTGGTCAAGAAAGGTGAAGGCATTAGATGTGGTGATTGTAAGGTAACTAGTAACTTAGACAGAAGCAATTTCCATAGCTTGATTTTGGTAGAAGTCAAAAGAAAAAGAGTTGAAGTTGGAACAAGTGATGAAAAAATCCAGGTACTATAGATTACTTATTCACAAAACCTGGGAGTGAAAGAAAGAAGACAGAGGGGATTGTAGAAGAGGATTGGGAAGTGGCAATATAGGTATAACAGGAAGCATAGGGCCAAGGGACATGGAACCTAGGTCCTGTTATGGGCATTGCTGAAGTAGCCAAGGTCAAGACTAAGTAAGAAAGCAAGAGAAATAAAAGATGACTGATGTCATTGAGGGCCTTGAGACAAAAAGAATATACAAAGAATGTTCAGAGAGAAGCATAAATACAGTTGAAAATAAGGAAGTTGTGAATAGAGAGAAGAATTTCAGAGTTTGAGATAATTGTTACATTGATATTTTTTCCCTTCTCTTTCATATCTAAAAAACTTAAAGGAAGGCTGAGGGTGAGATGCTTCACAAATAATTATTGGAAAGAGGACATTTAATAACATTATTTCAGAATAGCCAATAATCATTTTAATAATCTTATCTAAAAATATCCTGTCCCTTCCAGATTACTACTTTTCTTTTCCTTCAAAATAAGCTAGAGTTGAGCAACTGGAGCATAGAGACGAGATTTAGTCTGCCAGGCTGTTGTACCTTCTGACTCACTGACCAAAAAAGGCATTTTCTCAGGCATCCATCAGGACAGTCTTTTTTTTTTTTTTTTTTTTTTTTTTATTATACTTTGCGTTCTAGGGTACATGTGCATAACGTGCAGGTTTGTTACATATGTATACTTGTGCCATGTTGGTGTGCTGCAGCCATCAACTCGTCAGCACCCATCAACTCGTCATTTACATCAGGTATAACTCCCAATGCAATGCCTCCCCCCTCCCCCCTCCCCATGATAGGCCCCGGTGTGTGATGTTCCCTTTCCCGAGTCCAAGTGATCTCATTGTTCAGTTCCCACCTATGAGTGAGAACATGCGGTGTTTGGTTTTCTGTTCTTGTGATAGTTTGCTAAGAATGACGGTTTCCAGCTGCATCCATGTCCCTACAAAGGACACAAACTCATCCTTTTTGATGGCTGCATAGTATTCCATGGTGTATATGTGCCACATTTTCTTAATCCAGTCTGTCACTGATGGACATATGGGTTGATTCCAAGTCTTTGCTATTGTGAATAGTGCCGCAATAAACATACGTGTGCATGTGTCTTTATAGCAGCATGATTTATAATCCTTTGGGTATATACCCAGTAATGGGATGGCTGGGTCATATGGTATATCTAGTTCTAGACGGACAGTCTTTAGGTGCCATTGCCAACTTGATCAGCCTTCCTGGTCTTTTCAATGCATTCTGAACTGTAGCTGAGACAAACATGTAATCTCTATCCTAAGGCTCCTTTAAGGTTAGCTTGAACTACATGTAGCTTCTCTCAATGCTTATCACAAATACGTAAGACTTATACTTTGCTAAGAGCAAACAATCTAAAACAGCAAATTTGCAAGCACCATATAGAAGAGCATTATTGAAATTCCCATATCACATTTATGCAATCAAAAACAAGATTGTTAAAACACTTTGATGGCTCCCTTTTGAAAACCTTTAACAATGCAATCCTTGGTTATTTCCTTTTGCTTTAAGGTAAAATTATTATTTGCCCTTAAGCACATAAATTCAGAAATAAACTTTAACAAAATATTCCTGGCCACTTTATTTAATAAGTATCCTTTAACAAAATAGAAAATAAACTGATAATGACAAAATAGTTATACTAATATTGCTGACTTTTAGTTAAGTTTGCAGTATATTGACAGAGAAAAAATTCTAGGTAGCTCTAACCCAGAAAAATCAAGAGACAAGCAATATCAGTTTCTGGCATTGATGTGCCAGGCACGGTGCTAAATGCTAAGGACGCAGTTATGATGGAAGTGATCTAACCAAGTCAGAGCTTAAGAGTCCAACTACGGGGTTCAGAACCACTATTCCAGTTTGAAAACGCTTTGTTCCCTTTCCCCAAAATAATTCATCTGCATTTTTAATAAAGTCTCTTTCATAGTGAGCATTTCAGGTATTAGTGGATAAAACATCAGGGGTTATATAAGCCATTGTTCTTGGCAATGATTTTATGTAAAAATAATACTCTATGCAATGGTTAGTCTTTACCTGACAGTTAAAAAAAAAATCCTGCCGGGCACGGTGGCTCAAGCCTATAATCCCAGCACTTTGGGAGGCCGAGACGGGCGGATCACGAGGTCAGGAGATCGAGACCATCCTGGCTAACACGGTGAAATCCCGTCTCTACTAAAACATACAAAAAACTAGCCGGGCGAGATGGCGGGCGTCTGTAGTCCCAGCTACTCGAGAGGCTGAAGCAGGAGAATGGCATAATCCCGGGAGGCGGAGCTTGCAGTGAGCTGAGATCCGGCCACTGCACTCCAGCCTGGGCGACAGAGTGAGACTCCGTCTCAAAAAAAAAAAAAAAGAAAAAAAAAAAATCCTGACAAGTAGTCAATCTCATTTAAGCTACCAAAAAAATTCAACAATCATTTTAATATCTGAAGCTTGCGGTTCATATCACGAGATTCTACATTGCTACTTCAACAATGAATTCCTTTAGGATATATAAGAAGATTGTTTTTGAGCCCTGCATAGAAAATTTTGCTAATGGGAATTCCTTTCATTCCACAAAATATTTTTAAATTAATATTTTTAACTAAGGAATAAAATTGTAAATATACTTAATAATTTTGAAAACTCAAATTTTAGATTCTACTTAATCTTTTGTGAGATCAAGTCTTACTGTAATATGTTCTAAGTAACACATCTCCCTCCACATACGTAGTTTCTACTGGCTTCAAAAGAAAACCTCAAAGGGCAGAAAAGAGTTATAAGTAGTGGTTTCACTTTCATTTATTTTAGATTCGATTATAAAGTCAACATATCTTCCTCAGAATTCTTCATGAAAAAAAGAGCCTCCTAAAGTTGGAAACCCCCAACAATCTATTAAGTGTCTTTTTTTTAAGATAAGAAGTTTTTATATGTGTACATATATATACTTTAAGTTCTGGGATACATGTGCAGAATGCACAGGTTTGTTACATGCCATGGTGGTTTGCTGCACCCATCAATCCCTCATCTATATTAGATATTTCTCCTAATGCTATCCCTCCCCTAGCCTCCCATCCCCCGACAGGTCCTGGTGTGTGATGTTCCCCTCCATGTGTCCATGTGTTCTCATTGTTTAACTCCCACTTATAAGCGAGAACATTTGGTGTTTGGTTTTCTGTTTCTGTGTTAGTTTGCTGAGAATGATGGTTTCCAGCTTCAGCTGTGTCCCTGCAAAGGACATGAACTCATCCTTTTTATGGCTGCATAGTAGTCCATGGTATATATGTGCCACATTTTCTTTATCCAGTCTATCATTGATGGGCATTTGGGTTGGTTCCAAGTCTTTGCTATGAAAAGCATCCCAAATTCATTAAAAGAAATGGGAGAAATATATAATTAGGGCAATTAAAATAATGCATTAAATGGCCCTCCTCCAAAACAACTGCTTCCTAAGTTAGACCTTTACATTTGGACATAAGTGCTCCACAATGAAAGCCTGTCAGATTTTTGTACAGAAACATCAGCTCAGTAACCTCTTAAGTATACAGCTGCTACTAGAAATGATCTTACTTTTGATTTTTTAAAAAACACCCCAAAATTACAACTGTATGTAAAGAAAACTTTCTGATATAAATTCTTGCTGAGTTAAAATACAATGGCTATGGCACATATCTTTACAAAGGCTTTTCTATTAGCTTAATAAATAAAAAGAGAATTAGTTACCTATGTATATTTAGTCAACTTATTTCAAAAAGTAGATTTTCTTTATGTTTTGCCAAGGAGAATATAGCACAGAGAATTTCAAAGATAGAAGTAACCTTAAGAACCCATTTAGGTTATAGACTCTCACTGAACCTAACAACTTTCTGAATTTTGCAGTGCTATTACTCAGGTACCAAGGGCTTAAAGTAGAAAGAAGATTCAGTAGAATGTGAAGCATGACCCTGCCTCTATCTAAGACTCCTGGCTTTATAGCAGAATAGTTAAACTGCATTAAGATCCCCTAAGTCACAAATTTCATTAGATGATTCAAATAGTTTCACTACCACATCTCTATATGTTGCTTTCTGATGAGTTTCAAGAATGAGTAAATAAATACTTTTGTTATATACCAGTTAAAGAAATATAGTTTGTATAATAAATAGTATATTTAGTGCAATAATCCCCAGTTTTACTGGAATTAAAGATCCTAATCTGACATGACTGGTTTTCAGAATATTCTATACTCTCCCCTCTCAGAGACCACACTACTATATAGCATATACTTACACTTTAAATTAAATAGAATTAAATTTTAATTTGTCTTTGAACCCTTTCATAATATCTTAAGTAAAACACAAAAGTGGGATTGGGGTCTGCTGCATTCACAGTTATTTCCTTCAAAAATCCACTTATCTGTCAGCATTAGATTCATTCATTCAATAATACTGACTATTACACATGCTTCCATTTGCATCTATGCACCTCAAACATAACAGACAGAACTTCCTGGCATTTTAACATTGCTTTAATAATTACATTCCCAAATACAGAGGTAAACATGCTTCTTAGTCATCATTTACATTTATCAATATATCTATAGTCCAGTCCAAAAATAGCAGTTGCTTTACAGATAAATTGTTAATGCTTACTGAGAACTATGGCTCACCATTTATTCCATTATAAAAAAACATAATATTCTGACATATGAGTCTATTTTGGACATACAAAATAGAAGTCATCCTAGAAGCCACCTAATAAAATCCTTAAGGCAAATGAGTGTATTTCAAGGCCTGGTTACCTCAGAAGATCATCATTCTTTGAATATGTTCCTTGGCAATTGAGATCATCTCCTGTTACTGATTCTCAGTTTTATGCTTCAGGGAATTTATGATAGGTTGCTTTTTGTTGAGGGCCTCACTTTCTATAATATTCTACCTGCCCTGGTCTAAGGAAAATACCAGTTAGTGAACTACAAGGCCCTAAGACAAAAATCTTTTCTTCCACTAGTATATTATCACTATTTTTATGACTCTATCATTTTCATAGTTTTAAAAAATGTAATCTGAAGGTGCAACCTGAGGCTCTAAAGGAATGAGGATAGTAAATGGATAAATAAAATATGCTTGGTACCCATCTCTGATACCTCTGCAAAAGGAAGAGGAACTACAGTAATCGAACTTCAAGCAGAACACAAACTTCAATAATATAAAAATTATTGACCAACTTAAAGTCAATGTGTATAGGTAGCTGAATTGTGTGAATCAAAAGACAAAATCTAGGCCATCTCTATTCTATGGAAAATGATTCAAAACTTCATAAATGAAGACATTAGAGACAAAAAAATACAAAGCAATGTTGGCTAGAACACCAGTTACATAGGAAATACTTTCAGATATTTCCCCCTTCTGAGCATTCATCAACAATTTTTACTACTCATTATTAAAAATCAGTATCTAAGTTAACTAGATACTGTTTCCTTTTACTGAGTGGATGAGTGCTGGACATGATTTAAAAAACAAAACTTACACCTTATTTCTCAACTCTAGTCTCTCTAGTCTTCATTAGTCAGTATGTTAATTCAGAATCTTTAAAAAAAACTTAAGTTTAGCAGCTATTTTGCAATAATATATCCACATAATTTTTAACCATTATTATGGTTAATTTTCATCAAAAATTGTCTAACTGAAGTATAGGGCTTGGTTCCCACTTCTATTTATAAATTATTATTTCATGTATAGAAATAAGGCTTCAATAAGGACAATATGCTCCTGTTCATTAAAGTAGATGAATTATTAAATCATATTTTTCATGACTGTTAAATGATATCTCAATTTCTCTAAGAAAAGTCTTCAGTTAAATACAAAAAAACACAAATTGATAAAGTGATATGGTAGTATCAATACCCATTTATGAAAATAAGTGTCACATAAAATAAGATATCCCAAGCCAGCATTGATTATGTTTGCTTCTGTTGAAAATATTCATTTATATGTAGAGGATTTTTTTTTTGAGACAATGTCTTGCTCTCTCGCCCAGGCTGGAGTGCACTGGTGCAATCTCGGCTCCCTGCAGCCTCCGACTCCTGGGTTCAAGCAATTCTCCTGCCTCAGCCTCCCAAGTAGCTGGGATTACAGGCACCTGCCACCATGCCCAGCTAAGTTTTGTATTTTTTTAGTAGAGATGGTGTTTCACCATGTTGGCCAGGCTGGTCTCGAACTCACAGCCTCAAGTGATCCGCCCTCACTCAGCCTCCCGAAGTGCTGGGATTACAGGCATGAGCTGCCACACACTGCCCTATATTTAGAGGATTTTAAATAGATGCAATGTACTTCTGTTGGTCACTGGTAAGGAAAATATCTTGTTTAAAAACTGCCAGTCTCACTTTCATCTCACAAATTCAGAAATGTCACATGCAAAATCATACTATCTACTCTCAATAAATGTCTTATTTAATATGACTAACCTGTAAGAACTACTGTTTTCCAAAGTCAGAACATAACAAAAGCCAGAACATAATCACTTCCTAGCTATTGTCCTTAGGCAAGCTTAACCTTTGTGTCATGTCTCAGTTTCCTCATATATAAAGTGAAGAGAATAAAGATATTAATATCATGAGTTGAAATGAATTAATATATGCAAATCACTTAGTTCAGTATCCATAGTTAGTCCTCCATAAACTTAGGTTGTCTTTATTATAATATTATTATTGCTGTTATTATTATTATAACTATGTTTTTATCCATCTTCACTAATCTTATCCATTTATGTGCCATATTAATATTAATATCTATTGTCATAAGAGTTTTGTGAAGATTAAATAAGATAATAAAGTAACTAGTAAGATAAACTGGTATGTAATAGAAAATCAATAATTGACCATGTTAAGTATTATTTGGGGGGAATTAAAATGTTAATACATGAAGGCATTAATGCTGACATAAATGTGTTTTGTAAGAGAATCTGTTAAAGTCATTGATAAAAAAATGTTAATCTAATATTTCATCAAATGAAAACATTGGGAGCTAGGCAAATAGCACCCTCTAACTCCACAAAATCCCTTCCCTCAAGCTTGATATCCATCCACATATCTACATATCTTTGGTATGGTTGTTCAACTATCTACAAATACAACTAATTTAGAAGAAAAATGTAAAAAAAAAATTTCAGACTTTTGATCATCATATATTTAGGATCAAAAGATGATATATTTTACCTAAACCCTGTTTTGGAATCCCAAGGACAATAGTTAAATAAGAGTTTATCACTCTTCAGTGCAGAGTTGAAGTATGTTTTGATCAGCGATGGTTGAAATGAAAAATAATGTTTTATACAACTGCTTTCAAGATTATAAAACTTATTAAATATCACAAAACTACCAATGATTTTTCATGATAGTCTAGTCTGTAAAATTAGTTAAAGCTAAGTTTGATAATTTGTACAAATTAGGATTATTCCTTGAGTTCTTCTATCATGAGCACAATCAATCCCTTTCACGAAATTTGCTTAAATATTCAATTTTTTTAACTTTTCAGTTCAGGGGGACATGTGCAGGTTTGTTACATAGGTAAACTTGTGTCATGGGAGTTTGTTGTGCAGATTATTGCATCACCCAGATATTAAGCCTATTACCCATTAGTTATTTTTCCTGATCCTCTCCCTCCTCTGACCCTCTACCCTCTGACAGGTTTTTAAAATGTTAGAAGTTCAGCCAGGCACGGTGGCTCAATGCCTGTAATCCTGGCACTTTGGGAGGCCGAGGTGGGCGGATCACCTGAGATCAGGAGTTCAAGACCAGCCTGGCCGACGTGGTGAAATCCCGTTTCTACAAAAATACAAAAATCAGCCAGGCATGATGATGGGTGCCTGTAATCCCAGCTACTCAGTAGGCTGAGGAGGGAGAATCACTTGAACCTGGGAGGCAGAGGTTGCAGAGAGCCAAGATCATACCATAGCAGTCCAGTCTGGGCAACAGAGTGAGACTCTGTCTCAAAAAAAAAAAAAAAAATTGGTAGCAGTTCATTGCATTTTTGAAACAAACAGTAAAGGGCTGTTCCTTATCTAATTACATTCTACTTAAATTGTCATAGTATCTTCTACTGATATCACAAATGTACTATCCATTAAGATAAAACATTAATTCTGAGGTATTTTGTTTTTGGATTTTTGTTTTTATTTTGAGACAGAGTCTTGTTCTGTTGCCCATACTAGACAGAGCGCAGTGGTGTGATCATAGCTCACTGTAATC
This sequence comes from Macaca fascicularis, assembly GCF_037993035.2. Lineage (NCBI taxonomy): Eukaryota > Metazoa > Chordata > Mammalia > Primates > Cercopithecidae > Macaca > Macaca fascicularis. The sequence goes on along the minus strand of NC_088380.1, from coordinate 85,985,950 downwards.
TCAAACACCCAGGCTTATGCAAACCATCTGTCTCAGCCTCCAGAGTAGCTAGGACTACAGGTGCATGCCACCATGCCCACCTAATTTTTCTTGTTTTTGTGGTGATGCAGTCTTGCTATACTGTCCAGACTGATCTCAAACATCTGGCCTCAAGCAATCCTCCCCTCTTGGCGTAACGAAGTACTGGGATTACAGGTGTGAGCCACCATACCTGGCCATCTGAGGTATTTTTAAATGAAAAACTAAAAAAATTCAAATTGCCATACCTCTAATCATATTACTGACTAAATAAAAGTTACAAACAAATCTATGATGAAGAAAGAGAGAACTTAAGAGGAAAACACATCTCTGTCCAGTGTTGATCTAGGAAAGTAAGACATTACATATGTAGTTCAAATGGAATGTTTTAAATGCTCTAATTAGTCTACCACTGTTTTTTAGTGAGAGTCACTCTCAATTGTCTCTGTACCATTCTCTGAGATAACTGGTGGTGGTGGCTGAATAAGGGTTAGTTTCCAGGTTGGAGGCTACTCATTATTCCCAGCATCTAAAGGTAAGAATAGAATATGAAAAGAAAGGAAGTGTTACAGTCACTGCTCTCTTCCTGCTCCTTCATGTTTCTCCATTCACATCCTGCTGCTTCTTGCATAATTATGAGATAACCATAAAAAGATAATTATATGTGTGACATTATTAGTATTAATAAGAGCACTGTACCCTTGTTACATCCAACCAAAACAAGAAGTAAGAAGGGCCCACAGTTTGAATGAGAACACTGAAGTTTACTCAAGGTTACATGACTAATAAGTGGTGAAGAGAACTACAAAACAATTTCTATCTCCAAGTCTAGCACTCTTTCTTCTACTTGTGCTGTTGTTATAATCTGAGTAAATTAGGCAGACTAAATTTACTATGAGTTGCCAAATATTAAAAATAAAACACTGGAGTTGACTGGAAGATGAAGGGTTTATCATCCGATTCCATTCCAGTGACAACTCAGAAACACAAACTACTAAAAACTCCCTGCAAACCTCTTTTTAAACATTGTTGATTTTTCTATGTAAATTGATTGTTGAAAAAAAATGTTATTCTAGTAGAAACTAAACTCTTTTAGAATTCAGCCTGGGCACAGTGGCTCATGCCTGTAATCTCAGCACTTTGGGAAGCTGAGGAGAGAGGATCACTTGAGGCCAGGACTTTCAAACAAGCCTGGGCAACAGAGCAAGACCCAAATCTCTAAAAAAAATTCTTAACTTAGCTAGCCATTGTGGTGCATGCCTGTAGTCCCAGCTACTTGGGAGGCAGAGGTGAGAGGATCACTTGAGCCCAGGAATTAGATGATTCAGTAAGCTATTACTGTGCCACTGCACTCCAGCATGGGAGACAGAGTAAGACCCTGTGTGTAAAAAAAAAAACGGGGGGCGGGGGGTATGTGTGTATATGTATACATATATATATACATGTATACACATACACCCATACTTTTTATAATATACTATATTATATATATTGTATATATAATAATATGTAATAATAATCAATTCTAAGTAATTCACTAGATTATCCAATTTATATCAAAATACAGAGGTATCTGATTTCTTAAGTGAGCTAGTTCTGTGGGTAATTAAACCTGAAGGTTTAGTCAAATAATAGATATTCACTGAGTCACCTTACTTCCATGGGGTTTACAATCTAAGGAAGCAATCTGGCTTTTAAAACAATAAGCATGAATCTGAGGAGTACTAAGAAGGAGAGATAAAGAACATATACTTTTGAAGCAAATTCCTGAAGAGAAAGAACAAGAATAAATGTAAATAAAAAGAAAAAAAATATTCTAAGAAAATCTTATGTGTTTGGAAGGGGGGAAATTATTTCTAGGCCTTATGTGAGTATTACATGTTTGTATATGTATATGTAACCTTTCAAATACTGTTTCTGCTACAGAGAGGTAGGGAAGCTGGGAGATACACAAAGATGGGGTACTAGACCGTCTTGTTCTTTTTTTTTTTTTTTTTTTTGAGATGGAGCCTTGCTGTGTTGCCCCGGCTGGAGGACAGTGGCACGATCTCGGCTCACAGCAAGCTCCGCCTCCCGGGTTCACGCCATTCTCCTGCCTCAACCTCCAGAGTAGCTGGGACTACAGGCGCCCGCCACCACGCCCGGCTAATTTTTTGTATTTTTAGTAGAGATGGGGTTTCACCATGTTGGCCAGGATAGTCTCGATCTTCTGACCTCGTGATCCGCCCACCTCGGCCTCCCAAAGTGCTGGGATTACAGGCGTGAGCCACCGCGCCCAGCCTGGGCTGTCTTGTTCTAAACTTTAAAATCTTCTGCTCTTATCCGGGAAAAAAAGAGAGGGATGCCTACCAGAGCTACAGCAGTAACGGAAACTTACAAGGATGGATGGTGACTCCAAATGAAATCACTGGATCAAGCAAAAATAACCCTAGGGATTTCAAGAGAGTGAAAGAAAAGAGTTACAGGTTTCACTCTTTGAAGAGATAAATTTTAAAAAGAATCATAATTTAAAATTGTAGTAGTCGATGGATAGTTTGAAGAATGTTAACCATACTTGGATTCTATTGTTTATACCACATAATCTACCTTTTTTTTTTTTTTTTTTGAGACGGAGTCTCGCTCTGTCACCCAGGCTGGAGTGCAATGGCCGGATCTCAGCTCACTGCAAGCTCCGCCTCCCGGGTTTACGCCATTCTCCTGCCTCAGCCTCCCGAGTAGCTGGGACTACAGGCGCCCACCACCACGCCTGGCTAGTTTTTTGTATTTTTTTTTTTAGTAGAGACAGGGTTTCACCGTGTTAGCCAGGATGGTCTCGATCTCCTGACCGCGTGATCCGCCCGTCTCGGCCTCCCAAAGTGCTGGGATTACAGGCTTGAGCCACCGCGCCCGGCCTAATCTACCTTTTTTTAACTTAACATGAACTTTTTTTTTTTTCCAAGACAAGGTCTCACTCTGTCACCCACCAATGATGTAATCTCAGCTCACTGCAACCTCCACCTCCCAGGCTCAGTTCTCCTGTCTCAGCCTCCCGAGCAGCTAGGACCATAGGCGCATGCCCCCACACCTGGCTAAATTTTGTATTTTTAGTAGAGATGGGGTTTCACTGTGTTGACCAGGCTGGTCTTTAACTCCTAAGCTCAGGTGATCCGCCTGCCTCGGCCTCTCAAAGTACTAGTATTACAGGCATTGAGCCACTGTGCCCGGCCTACATGAACATTTAACCTGTGTAATTAAACAGTCACCGAGAATATCATTTTTAATAACTGCATCCATCTAGAGATGTGCCATAATTAACCAATCCATTACTATTGTATATTCCATTATTTTCATTTTTCCTATTATAAATAAGAGTGAAATGAATATACTTGCAGGTAAATCTTTGTGTACTCAAATATTTTATGAGTACTTGTATGCAATTTACTTTGATTAAAATTATTGCATCAAAAAATAAGATGTATAAATAGAGGGATCAACATAAAATAAAGCAAGCACAGCAAAATGTTAATGGTAGACTTTGGGTGGTTTAAGTATATAGATATTCACTGCAAAATTCTTTCAACTTTTCCATATGTTTCAAATTTATTGGGAAATGTTGGAAATGAAAAATGTTGAAAAAAATTACATTTTATGAGGCTAAATTCCTAGAATTGGACTAGATTATTCATAGTATGTGCACATCTTTAAACTTTGTGAAGTTAAAACATCAACCAGAAAGTGTCAGTTCCCTCACACTGTCAACACCACTTTTTAGTGCTTTTCAAATCTCTGCCAACTTGTTAGGCAAAAACTAGTAATTCATTTTTTAAATCATCATTTCTATGTTAATTTTTAAAACTTTTTTTAAGTTAATATATAATGAATTGAAAAGCTTCCTAATATGCTTGGCTTCAAATTTGATGTTGGTTATTGGAACCATGAAGCAGTAATCAAGATTCAAGCACCCATCTGGGGGCACTTAGCTTATTACCAAGCACAATACTCTCAAGAATAACTTGCAAACCAAATTATAAATAGGTGAAAGTTACTTGCAGGCCAGCATCATATACAGGCAAGGGGGCTGATGTCTGATTGGCAAATGGGCCTGATTTAACATGTTCTGGGAAACAGTTCTTCCTGCACAAAAAAAAAGTCACCTCTTTCATTTTCCCAGGATGCTCAGAATTCAAACACTAGTGATTTCTTCTTTTGTGTTGAAATAATTAGGTCCTCACCAATCCTCTTTGAAAAGTCAAGTATTCTATTTCAATATGAGTGCCATATAATTGTGGTGCTTCCATAGGATGGAATGGAATGGAGTCACTATAGAGAACTATGGAAATCTGCATGTACTGACATGGAAAGATGTCCGTGATATACTTGTTCATTGAAAAAAAAAAAAAAAACAAGTATGTATATGTGTGTACATGATAGAAATATGTGAAAGGATACTTACTAAAATGTTACCAGTGGTAAACTACTGAAGGACATATGGGACATTTTAAAATCCTTTTTATATATTTCTCTATTATTTATTTTTATAATGGGCATATACAATTTTTACAAGAAATACAATAAGGTTGTTTGCATTTCAATAAAAAGAAAATTGAAAATATCTCAGAAAACCATTCATTCATTAGTACCATAATAAAATTTGGTTTAGCAAGATTTTCAAGTCAAGGTTAAAGTCTCCTAAGGAATAAGATCCAGATTCAACATATTTTCAAGGGAAAAGGGAATAAAGGCAGAGCAGGCAAAAAGGTCTCCAATCAAGTATTAAGCAGCCTGGGGCTAGGGCTATATTATCTTCAGGGAATTTTACTTGGAAAAAAAAAATAAATAGACAACAGAGGCATCTGTGGTATTCAGGTCCAAGAGAAACCAAAAGTATGACGGCTCACTACAATCTGGAGTCAGAGTGGATCTTCTATAACTTTACCACAATTCTTGCTTTCAGTATTACATAGGAAAATACCTCCTTCTCCTGCTACAACAGGCCCAGGATCCAATGGCAATTGGATATCTCTCCAATGGGAAGAAGTTTAAAGTTTTTAAAATATTTACTTAACAGAATTAAAGTATTTTATTTCAATATGAGTGCGATATAATTGTGGTGCTTCCATAGGATGGAATGCAATGGATTCATTAAAGCATACATTTTTAAATGTATACTTTATGGAGACTGAAAAGAAGAGCGTGACACATTAAACTACTCACCTCCATGGGAGGACATGTCTGTCCATGGGTAGATGCTCCTGGATGTGACATCACAGACCCACTCTTAATTTGAAAGTGTATTTTGCACATGTAGCCATCAGAACAGTCCTGTGTTTCACCACCAAAAAATATATAAGAAAAAGTCAATTATTTTAAGAATTCATCATTTTAACAACCACGTCCCATAAGTTCCAAACTGATCAGTGAAAAACTAAATGTACTAAATGAGATGAGACTATATGGATAAAGAGACTAGCCCAACACCCTGCACATAGTAAGTACTCAATAAATGCAAGTTTTATTCTCCTACCTTTCTTATTTATTAATGATGTTTCCCCCTCCTAGATTAAATCTTTCCCTTTTTTCCCTCACTAGTCCATAGCACCAAGATCACAGAACAAAAATGAAGCTTATAGAAATAGCTTGTCACATAATTAATATTGATTTTCATGGCCTACCCATAGAGAACAATTTCAGGACTTGCAATAGATCTCAAAGCTGCAAGACAGCTTCCATTTCAATTTCTTTCTCACGGCAAGATCTCTATGAAAATGTCCCAGAAAGGTAATTATGCATCTCAGCAACTGCCTGAGCACCTCCAGGAACTTGGGCTTGTTACTCCCTTACATAGCGGCCATTTCCATTTTAGTGCATTGTACATTAAGAAAGTTTTGTCCTGTATTTCACATCCTTTAACTTTAACTTACTTAGTTCTGCCCTCTGAAGTCTAATCCCTTTTCCACACAGCTGTTCTTCCAAGAGCTGAAGAAATGACAACCATATGCAAATACTCCTTACAAGATATGGCTTCTGAGCCCTTTACCAGTATTTGTCTCCTGCTTCTTGTACTTGCTCTTAAATACACTAATGAATGATGTTCATCTAATTGTGGCCAGTTCCATTTTTTTAAGGTAACACTTGTTTGAATTCAATAAAATCATGTGTAAGAATATAATACCTCCCCAAGCACAAACATACATGCCAATAAATATTAATTCCCCACCAAATTGTCACACCAACATTTACATTTTAATAGCATTAAAATAACAATAAGGACTAAGGGGTTAATCTTCCTATAAGAAGAGGGAAATTTGGATGCAGTGACACAAACAGGGAAGAAAGCCATGTGAAGATGAAGACTGGAGCCACCGCTCCAGTCTTCTAGCATCTAGGAGCTAAAGAATGCCAAGGATTGCCATCAGCCACTGGAAGCTAGAAGCAGTAAGGAATGGTCCTTCCCTAGAGCCTCTGGTGGGAGCAGGACCCTGCCAACATCTTGATTTCAGACTTCTTACCTCCAGAACTGTGAGAGAATAAATTTCTGTTACTTTAAGTCTGTGGTACCTTGTTACAACATACCTAGGAAACTAATACAGTAACTCTATTTTTTGAGACACTTGGCAGCACCTTAAGAATGCCTCCCAGTAAGTTGTGCTGACTAACTGCCAGCTCTCACTCATGGGGCTGCACTGGCTAGTTGTTGTCAGCACCAGTTTTGATTGGTTGGATCCAACTCATTCTGATTGGTTGATGCCTCTGTCACAGGTTGTTAAATATTTTTAATATCATTCCCGCCTGGAAAGTAGGCCATCAGATATCCAATACTGTCATTTTTAATTATTTCATTAAGGATATCCATTTTGTAGATGGAATTACTGTTTTAAATTCCAGCTCTCCACTATCTCACCACAAAGCAGATCCTGTAATGGTCTTCCACCATTGAAATCTTTGTATTTAGAAAAATGTAAATTTAACATTGGCTTAAACTGAGAAAGATATATGTAGTGACTGTTGTCATTGCCACTTTCACATCAAACATCAATTCTTCCTTCTTTTGGAGCAGTACTAATTGCTCCTCTAAGGAACCATTTCCTGATTGAGAAGGGAATGGTTCCTTAGAGGAGCATTGGCTACTGTTCCACTAATTACAGCTCCAGGGATAGACACAGGTCTCCAATCTTGCCAATCAGTACTGCTGGCCCCAGAGACTCTGGAGGACAAATGATCTACAATCACAGCCGATGGGATGAAATTCGGGATTTGGTTTGGGGGGTTTGGGAAAGATGGCTGTTCTCTTTTCCACTAGGTTTGAGCCAGACAGACCACAAAAAAAGAAAAAGAAAAAAAAAAAAAAAAACTGGCAGGCATCATGTAATTCCTCCGCAACTCAGAGGAAAGCAAGACCATGAGATGCAGAGAAACCAGATTCTGACTACATTATTTATACCAACCATATCTGAAACTAGTTCTACCTCAGATTTTTCAATTACATGTCCCCAAAACGTCCCTTCTTTGCTTCACCCAATGGGTTGGGTTTTCTGTCACTTGCAACCAAAATAATTTTGCTATTTAGTAACATAAATTGTATTTAACAGCTTAAAAATAGAAGATTTCTATTGTATTGTCAATCTCACTGTGATAGATAATCAATAGTTGATTATATAAAAGATTTACCATATACAGTTATGCATCACTTAACAGCAGGAATACCTTCTGAGAAATATCATTGGGCTATTTTATCATTGTACAAACATCATAGACTGTGCTTACACAAACCCAAATGGTATGGCCTCCTACACAGGTAGGCTATATGACATAGTTGCTTGCTCCTAGGCTGCAAACCTGTACAGCATGTTACTGTATTAATTGCAGGCAATTGTAACAAAATGGTAAGTGTTTCTGTATCTAAGCATATCTAAACAAAGAAAATGTACAGCAAAAATACAGTATTATAATCTTATGGGAACATTGTACATGTGCTCTGCCCTTGACCAAAATGTCACTATGCAGCATGACTATACAGTAAAACTATAATAGCACCTGTTTGTGAGAAAAATTACTCAAAGTCTGCAATTTCAAAATGATCTAGCCACAGAGATAAAAACCGAAACTCTCAGGATATTCAGAGAACACAGAGCTGCACTGTGTGTACTAAATATAATTCATTAAATGAGGGTAACTGCTCTATTTTTTATTTTTCTATACCTGAGCCCTGATCACACAACCTCCTCTTAAGAGAACATAAAATTTAGTAAAATTCTAATTAGAATGCAAAATACATCTCCTTTGACATTAAAAGAGGTGAGTCAAAAATTCTTGTGTACCTATGTTATAAAATCTAAATAATCTGGTGTCTTTCCCAATGAGTTAAGATAAAGGATATGTCACTTTCAATATTGCTTATAATTTGAGGAATTTACTTACATTTTAGGTAATTTCTAAAACCATTTTTTATTATCGATAGGGAGGTACACTGGGTTTTTTGCTCTATATTCGGTAGTGGTGATTTTTTTTTCAGTATCAATCTTTTCAGTCAAGATTAGCCTTGAAAAATTAAATACAGAGTTTTTTGGATTTTGATTTCCCTTTAAACACTTCCACAGAACTAGGTCTTTCTCCTACTTTGTTTTAATTTAAGGCAGAAAAATATGTTTTGTTCTTCACTGTTGAAGGATGCTTTTTTAGAGACAAGGAAACTCAAAAGCATGAGGACCACCACTCTGTGTCAGCCCTGCAGTCATCTAGCCCAGTAAACGATGTTAACTCAAATTTCCCCTTGGCAATGAAGTTTTCCTGACCGTTTCACTTAACACTCCTCTCTAGTTTCCCTGCATTCTTTTTGTACTTATCATAGCTTACACTTGAACATTTAACTCTTCTTTAATTTTTTTAACATTTGTTAGTTTTATTTCTCCCACTAGATCATAAGCTCAGGGCCTAGGCCTCCATTCTCTAAAGGATGACAGGGTCTTTATAGGATCCAGATTCCATTCCACGTAAAAACCTGATCCAGATAGAGTCTGAAAACATCCTGGACAAGCATGAGAGGATTTAAGAACAAAGGGAACCTTCAAGTTTATCCAATTCAAGCCTCTCATTTTAGAGATAAGAGGGTGAAGAACTAAAGCACTTCTAAGAAACTTATCTTACACTAATTAGTTGGAGGCAGAGCAGGAAGTGGAAAGCGGATCTCTTGACCTGAGTATTCTTTCTAGTACACTAAGCAAATTCTGCAAGGAGCAGGACCATGGCTTATTGACTCTCGTGGACTGGTGTGGGCCAGTGCTTTGCACTTTAAATAACAAACTCAAGCCACTCAAGTGTGGTCTGGGGACCAGTCACAGCATGAGCTGTGAGCTTATTAAGACAGACATGCAGAATTTCAAGCCCCACCCCAGACCTCCTGATTCGGCATTTAAAACATAATCTCTAAAAAGAGCCCGCATTGCCAAGACAATCCTAAGCCAAAAGAACAAAGCTGGAGGCATCACGCTACCTAACTTCAAACTATACTACAAGGCTACAGTAACCAAAACAGCATGGTACTGGTACCAAAACAGAGATATAGACCAATGGAACAGAACAGAGTTCTCAGAAATAATATCACACATCTACAACCATCTGATCTTTGACAAACCTGACAAAAACAAGAAATGGAGAAAGAATTTCTTATTTAATAAACAGTGCTGGGAAAACTGGCTAGTCATAAGTAGAAAGCTGAAACTGGATCCCTTCCTTATACCTTACACAAAAATTAATTCAAGATGGATTAGAGACTTAAATGTCAGACCTAAAGCCATAAAAACCCTAGAAGAAAACCTAGGCAATACCATTCAGGCCATAGGCATGGGCAAGGACTTCATGTCTAAAACACCAAAAGCAATGGCAACAAAAGCCAAAATTGACAAATGGGATCTAATTAAACTAAAGAGCTTCTGCACAGCAAAAGAAACTACCATCAGAGTGAACAGGCAACCTACAGAATGGGAGAAAATGTTTGCAATCTACTCATCTGACAGAGGGCTAATATCTAGAACCTACAAAGAACTCAAACAAATTTACAAGAAAAAAACAACCCCATCAAAAAGTGGGCAAAGGATATGAACAGACATTTCTCAAAAGAAGATATTTATGCAGCCAACAGACACATGAAAAAATGCTCATCATCACTAGCCATCAGAGAAATGCAAATCAAAACCACACTGAGATACCGTCTCACACCGGTTAGAATGGCGATCATTAAAAAGTCAGGAAACAACAGGTGCTGGAGAGGATGTGGAGAAATAGGAACACTGTTACACTGTTGGTGGGACTGTAAACTAGTTCAACCATTGTGGAAGACAGTGTGGCAATTCCTCAAGGATCTAGAACTAGAAATACCATTTGACCCAGCCATCCCATTACTGGGGATATACCCAAAGGATTATAAAGCATGCTGCTATAAAGACACATGCACACGTATGTTTATTAAGGCACTCTTCACAATAGCAAAGACTTGGAACCAACCCAAATGTCCATCAATGACAGACTGGATTAAGAAAATGTGGCACATATACACCATGGAATACTATGCAGCCATAAAAAAGGATGAGTTCATGTCCCTTGTAGGGACATGGATGCAGCTGGAAACCATCATTCTCAGCAAACTATCACAAGAACAGAAAACTAAACCCACATGTTCTCACTCATAGGTGGGAACTGAACAATGAGAACACTTGGACACAGGAAGGGAAGTATCACACACCGGGGCCTGTTGTGGGGTGGGCGGAGCAGGGTGGGATAGCATTAGGAGATATACGTAATATAAATGACAAGTTAATGGGTGCAGCACACCAACAATGCACATGTATACATATGTAACAAACCTGCACATTGTGCACATGTACCCTAGAACATAAAGTATAATTAAAAAAAAAAAAAAGCCCGCCAAATTCTAATCAAACTGAAAAAAAAAAAAAAAAAATCCCTAGGTGATTTGTATGCACATTTTGGAAGCACTGAGGCACGTACTGCAATCCCTGACTCAAAGAGACAGCAAAATGACTGCATGAACAATAGTCTCAATCCGAGCTGCACATTAGAACCACCTGTGGAGTTTTCAAAATGTTGTTGCTGGTGTCTCACCTCAGATCAATTAAGTCAGAATCTACCTAGCAGATTCCAGCACAGTAGCCAGAGTTGAGAACCACTGCACTCAATTCCTTGGAGCCCCTCTTTTGTACTCAATAAACAGAGTCAATGAGGTAATCTACAGCTACCTCAGGAGAGAAGTCCACAAGCAACTCAAGTCCTTCATGAACACCATAGCTCACCTGGAGTTCTCCAAATGCTAAAATCACTTCTGTTAATGCTCTCTTCTTGGAGCTTTGACCATGCTGAGACTGCCTTTGAAGTGGTCTTTACTACTGCCCCAAAAACTAACTTCTGGCAGCTTGGCCAGTCTTGACCTGCCCTGTGAAATTGCCAGTAGTCTTGTAACTTAAAATTGTTCCATGTCCAGCTACACTTCAGCTATTAGGACTCCTTGCTGTCCATTCACTACAAAGCATGATGCTTCACTCTGTCACTGCAGAAGAGAAATTAATAAGAAATTTCCAGCTGTTATAACCCAGACAACACTAACTATAAAGAGAATACTTCCTCACAGCCAAAACTCTTCCAGTTATCTAAATAGAATGCCCTTCACCTAAGACCAAAATAAGAAATATTTAAATGAGAAAAAAAAAAAACCTAAATGTGCTAGATGAAAATACAGGAGAACACATTTTTTAAAAATATGATAAAAACCCAGAAGCCATAAAAGACTGGTAAATTCTACTGCATGCAAATAAACTCAACACCATAAAGTCAAAAGACATATCAAAATGTGAAAAAGGATTTGTAGCTCGTATCATAGAAAATAACTAATTTTTTCAATATAAAATAGCTTTATTTTCCTCAAAATATAAATAGTTCCACCAAATCAACAGGAAGGGGTCCAACAGCCCAACAGGAAAATGAGCAAAGGATATATAGATAGTTTACTGAAGAGGAAATACACGTAGATAAAAATATGTTCAATGTTAGCCATAAGAAAAATGCAAATTAAAAACTGTGATAACATTTTTTACCTATCAGATTGGCAAAGATCAAAAAGTATGAAAGGGACTATATAGACAAAGACATGGATAAAACAAGCAGGCACTCTCATACATTGCTGGGGCAGGGGAGTTTAAATTAGCATAAGATCCCTGAACAGCAGGTTGGCAAAAACTATCAAAATTTAAAATGCACACAACTTGGACCTAGAAATGTTACTTCCAAGAATTTACCTTATAGATATAGTCACATATGTAGTAAATAAAATTCATACAAATGATTATTAACATATTATTTTAATAGTATAAGGTTGGAAACAACCTAAATTTTCATCAGTGACATTATTTTATATACAAATAATGGGATAGTATGTAACCACAAAAAATAATGAATGAGTTCTGTAAATGTTAAGTAATGACCAAGACAGACCATTAAGTTATTTTTTAAAGTGCAGAACAGTATGAATATATGTATGCTACCATATGCTTAAATGTAAGTGTAAGCATATGGTACATGCTGCGTGTATACTGAATGTATCTGGAAAGACACTCAAGACCATGGTATCGGTGGCAAACTCTAAAGGTTTGAGTAAGAAAAGTGGAAGGGTTAGAAAGGACACTTAACTTTTTAATGTAAAACCCCTTTTGCGCCTATAAATACATGAATAATGGCACTTCATTTTAAACAAATAATTAATTGCCCTTTGCACATATGCCTCCAGCCCACCACATTGCCAGAGTAGATTCCAATCTTGAACTTTTAAGGAGAAAATGTCCTATGGGTCTTATAGAATGCAAGAGAGACAAGCAAGTTTTCTAGTGTAGTGCCGATTGCATTTTGGATGGAGATCTAAAGATTTCCTGATAGAACACGTTTGGGTCTGTTTTAGTACAAGCTGTCATAGGGCTATTCCACCCAGCAAGCTACGTTATGCCTGCTGGAATCCAGCTAACAAAGTAATTATAGGGCTTCTGTTGCTGAGTTTAACAAGATCTTCTCTAGACACATCTAAAAGAAAATCGGTGGTTATCTAAGGGTCTCAGCTCTACTTCAGAATAAGGCATTTCATACACGACTTCAACTCAAGTTACCTGCCCGGAATGATCAACTGCAGGAAGGGCTTGACAAGTCCATTAAGGAGGAAGACAACTGAAGTTTCTAGGTCAATGCCAGCACTGATCAAACAAGGCCTTCAAGGTCAGTGGAGCCCTGAGGAATAGGTCAAACCTAGGCCACAGATCTCAAGTGACTATTCTTTGCTGCTGTAGAAGATCAAACCAATACTATCAGTAGCTGCTCAAAACTTATTAACCTTGGGGTAAAAAGAAGAAAGTAAAAACTACTGCTAAGTAGCAAAGTTTACACTAGATAGGTCGGACATTAAACCAATATCCATCCATTTGTTAAAGGCAAAGGTAAGTAATGCAGGCAAGGAACTGTTATGGATGTAGAAGATCCTCCAGAACACAATGCTGAATGTGTTAATACGACTCCTCCCCACACCAAACATCCACCCAATCCCGGTAACACTGACTTCAGTTTCTCATAGTGTTACACCTTCAGATGCATGACAGGATCCTGGCTAGGGTGAACTCTGATGCCTCTGGTTATGTTACATACAAAGGTAAGTTTGTACAAAGAGTGACCAGCTGTAGTCAAAGTGATTCATCAGTAACTGCTAGCCTCCGGCTCATTTAGACAAAAACTCAAGAATGAAAGAAAATAAGGAGATAATACATTCGATCTTTGATAAAGAAATTTGCACATCTTTAATTTTCCCTTGGTCCTGTAGTATTTTGGGATTTATTAAACATGACACCATCATTAATTAAATAGTCCATCCACACCTCAGAACTTCCTGGGGGAAAGGGCTGGAGATACATCTCAGATACTAAATTCCACTTAAGGAAGCTGAGCCTATCCTTCTGGGAAAGAATTAAGCCTTCTGGATGTGTTCAGTCCAATAGAGGCTAGTACCCCCTGATTCACCGTCTCCATGGTATAATCCACAATTATTACTTTCACTTGTGTGACCTAATTTGTGAATCCCTACTGAACACATTTGTTAACTAGCTGGGAATTAAACCACAGAAAAACACTGTGACACTTGATTCTCTATTGGTGGTTTTCTGACTGTGCACAGTTTAAAAGAGCTTTTTTAGTGTGGTCATGGTATGAAACTAAAAGAGAGTTCATAGAATTGTTTTTTTAAGACCTAGGGTCTTACTCTGTCACCCAGGCTAGAGAGCAGCGGCATGATTACAGCTCACTGTAGCTTCCAACTCCTGAGCCCAGGCCATCTTCCTGCCTCAGTCTCTTAAGTAGGTAGGACTATAGGCACATGCTGCCACATCTGGCTGATTTTTTCTTTTTTCTTTTTTCTTTTTTTTGTAGAGATGGGGTCTTGCTATGTTGCCTAGGCTGGTCTCAAACTCCTGGCCTCAAACAATCCTCCTGCCTCAACTTCCCAAAGTGCTGGGATTACAGGTGTAAGCCACCACACCCAGCCAAAAATTTGTAGGATTCTGACTTGAAATAGTCTCTATCAATCAGCAGTGTGACAGAGGATTATACCACCTTCAAAGGATTATATCATCTATTATAGAGAATTATACCCCCTATTACACTACTTATTTCTGCAATGAATCCTGTTTGTATAAACAGACTCATTATATACTTTATTAGGTTTAAATTTATAATCAACCTATAAACAAAGCACAGAGGACTAAATTATAGTTACTGAATAGAATCTAAATATTATAAATCTTGATGATGTAAAAATAATAATATAATCAAAAATCAGAAAGAAGAATAGGAAGGAATGTGGGAGGCAGAAGTAATACACAGAATTCTTGTATTATAGCAGGAATCAATAGTTATTGTCCAAAGATGAGAAATCAGGAAGGAGAAATATATTACTTAAAGTTACGGGGGTAACCATGAGAATAACTGAAGGATTATTCATAATCAATAGGGGTTCCATTAAACAAATTAAAATCATCCATACAATGGAATACTACATAGCTATTATAAATAATAAGGTAATTCTGTATATGCTCACAAAGAAAGATGTCAATGATATGTTAGGTGGAAAAAGTCAGTTACAGAACAACGATGCCATTTATATAAACACATATAAATATGTATAAATATATTTATATGTGCATAGAAAACAAACTACAGAATTGGGTCAGAGGAGAAGGAGGGAAAGATTTTTCATCTTTACGTATCTATGTATTATTAAAAATTTTTAAATGAAATCATGTGTTATTTTTTCTTGTGGAAATAAAATAAAGACCCAATCCACGAAAGAAAAAGTAACAGTGCACTAGGGAGACAGATCTAAACCAGGAGTAAGAAAACTTCATTAAAACTTTCCGTTCACTCTGTGATAAATATGATTCTAAGAACCATGAAGTGTTAAACTAATTTTTCTTTTTATTGTCTTTCCTTTTTGAACTCACTCTGTAGTTACTAACCCAAAATGGGGCCCATACTTCTTTCTTAGGTTACTACCTAATTACAGCACACCTTCACTCTGTTTTTCAAGTAAACATTTTTTGATGCCACTTAGGGCTTTCCATTTTCAATGCCATTCAATAATGCCACAACTGTGCTCACTTGTATAAGAAGTTACTTTTCTTACAATATTCCTACTCCCTTTTCCTGGAAGCTCTCAAACCTACTAAGTCCCCCTTCTTTTCACCTCCAGCACCTTCCTGACTTCCTAGATGAGTAGTATAACACAGCTTCACCATCCCTGTAATGCAGGTCAGAGCACAGCAAGGACAGAGGCCCCAAGGAATAAGTGGCAGAAAAAATCAGCCACTTGTCAGGCTAGAAAAGAAGGTTACAGAGGGGAATTTGGTGACCTGATGTGGGGAGAAGCACACATGCATATGTGTTTACATATTCTTCCACAGCCTGTTTATCAAACACAAGTTTTTAAAGAATGATTACAGTTTAAACGATGCTAAGTCTCTTCCCCTTCTTAGAGCCAAAGCATCAAAAGTAAGTTTAAACATACTAGTTCTGTTTTCCTTATTAATTACTTTAACAGATATCTCCACAATGTTAGGTTTCACTGTTAAGCATTTTCTTTTCCCTTTTTCATTTTTTAATAATAGTTTGTTGTCGAGTTTTCCAACTTGCCCATTTTGAGTTTTCAATTTTCAGTTCATAGACGTGAGACCATCATATGTGCCCTCATACTTTTTATTAAACAATTTGGTTTTGGCTCTCAGAATGTTCCTGCTTATTTGTGCAAGGGGAATGGCCAACGGATATTATAACTGATTGGAGGGGACATGGGAGGCCTGCTGTCGAAAGCTATTTTTTTCTCTCTTTGTTCCTGCTTCCAATTTAAGTTTGGAGACATTTTGCTATATTATGTTTGTTCACTGAATTGTTCTTAAAGGCTTAGTTTTGCTTTTCCAATATTGTAGATAAAATTTTTTTAAAAAAGTACAGATGACCTAAATAATGGCCTTCTTCATCTTGATTTCTGGATTTAAAGTTACTCCCAATCTTATTCCTTTCATAAATTGTTTTTTAAACCATTGGCTGTTTTATGAAAATTACTCAAGAGAATTAAGAGATTAAAGTAATTTTATACTTTATTAAATAGAAAGAAATTTGATAGTACTGATGGTAGAAAAATTATTAGGGTAGCAAGCTGTCACTCTGATTTCAAAGCATTACCCTTGCAAAGCAATACAAATAATTTATTAACTTTCTCAGTTTTTAGTGAAATGAAAGATGCCTGAGCTTAAGCAGTTTAACTCCTCGGAAAAGGATCCTGCTACAGGGTCAAGAGAAGAACAGGGGAAGTGAGAAAGGCCTCCCTGGAATGGGCTGTACAAAGTACCACAAAGTGGTGGCTTAAAACAACAAACGTTTGCTTTCTCACAGCTCTGGAGGCTAGAAATTGGAAATCAAGGAGTTGGCAGGGCCATGCTCTCTCTTTAGGCTGTTGCCTCTTCCTAGATTCTGGTTGCTGCCAACTTGGAAACATATTACTCCAGTCTCTGCTTCTGTCTTTACACAGCCTTCTACCCTGTATGTCTGGGTCTCTGTGGCCAAATTTCCCTCTTCTTATGAGGATACCAGTTGTACTGGATTTAGGACTCACCCTAATCCAGTATGACGTCATCTTAATTTGACTACATCTTCAAAGACTCCATTTCCAAATTAGGTCACATTCACAGGTTCTAGGTGGACATGAATTTGGGGAGACATTAGTCAACTCAATACAGTTAGAAAGGCAGGAAGAGGTAGGAGAAACGCAGCCCCATAGCTGTGTCATCTAACCTGGAGACAGCTCGCACAGCAGAACAGCTGAGGTAGGACAGAGTTGATGGCCAGTGCTTTAGAAGCTGTTCCAGCCTGGGGACAATAGGCCAGATTCTTAGTGCTACTGCTGGAAACCAAAAGGGCTTTACCCAAGAATGAGACAGAGGGTACTAACAGCTTTGAGAGAAGGCTGCATGGTAGTATAATCACTGCTTTTTATCCACGGAGCATGGATATGGTGAGATTGAAAACTTTACTAAGGTCATTCTGCTTGCCAAAAAGAACATTCAATATTTACTTCTTGGATCAGTACCAGACCCGTGGCAAACTCACATAGTCAGCAGAGAGGAGGGACAAGAAGGGAAGACAAGGAAGGAGAGAGGGAGGATATAATCCACTCAGCCTTTTTTGTTAATGTAACAGAAGTTTCTTGACATATTTCCCAGAATGAGTTACAATCTCTGCCCTCCTAGTCATTTCCATTCCAAGCCTGTGAAGGTTTAAAGCTCTTATACTGAAATCCCTCCTTCTCTGTCATCTATCAGAACTCCTGCTTTCCATAGCTTGGCATTAATGTCTCAGAAAAAGGAAGAAAGCTGTTGCCTCTGCATCAAGACAGAAGCATACAACACAACAGCAGAAGGAGGAGAAGCACATCACCTCACTCCATCCCCAGGCATACAAACCTTAGGGAATCTTCCTTAAATATCTCCTCTCCTTCAGTTCCATGAGTTGATCATGTTCTCCCACTGCTGTGTTCCTAATTTTAAGGTCAAAAACAGCCGACCTTAAACTGATGACCAATAATGTCTTAATCTAAAATTTATATTTATTCATTTTACACATCACATAAATGGGATATCCTTCAAATACTTCTGTATTAAGTGTTTCTTTGGCCAACCAGCCATAATTAGAATAACCAAATAGACATACCCTCCCACATTACACAACTAGAAAACCAAATATAAAATATAAAATTGGAGTTTTCAAACATTGAACACGGGCAGTGCAGAACAGTGATCTCTGAGAGAAGAGAAATAAACAAGGTGAGCCTGATAAGTATCCCCGCTAGAGAAAGTTTCTACGCCACAGTACAGGGATAGGATATCCAGACAGAGCCCTGAGTATTACCAACTTGGAGAGACAGAGTTCAGAATTTGGAGAAACAGACTGACAAGAATCTGTGCAGCAGAGTACAAGGGAGGAACTGAAAGAAAGAATTCTCAAGATCCTCAGAGGAGCCTTTCGTGAGTCTTTCACTAAGTAGTAATCTGCACATGGACGTGAAGAAACTACTGATACCTAGCAAGAAATAGTAAAAAGAAGTATGCAGCACAATCCTCAGAATGCACCTAGCGCTAGGAATAGTTCACATTCCCACCAGTGAGAATAGAAAACCATCCTAACATGCACAGCAATGAGTAGCATCCTCAGAAAGTAAATGCCTTAGTTGTGGTCCAAATTAGACCTAGTCTAAAGGCTGTTCAGGACTTGCTGTCGCAAATCAACCCTTGAAAGAATCAAACCAATTCCAAGGATCTTCATCACATTCCAGAAAAAGTCTGAAAATATCTAAATGAAAAAAAAAAAAAATCCAGCACTCACAATGTCTGGCTTTCAATTTAAAAATTAACAAGCATGAGAAGAAATAGGTAAATATGACTGAAACAGGAAGGAAAATCAGTCAATAGAATTGAACCCAGAAATATAGAGGTGATAGAATTAGAGACCATGATATAGTTTGGATTTGTGTCTCCACCTAAATCTCATGTTGAATTAGAGGAGGAGTCTGGTGGGAGGTAAATGGATCACAGGGTTGGATTTTCCCCTTGCTGTTCTCATAATAGTGAGTTCTCACAAGATGTGATTGTTTAAAA
Organism: Macaca fascicularis; assembly: GCF_037993035.2. Taxonomy (NCBI): domain Eukaryota; kingdom Metazoa; phylum Chordata; class Mammalia; order Primates; family Cercopithecidae; genus Macaca; species Macaca fascicularis. Next base: position 85,966,712 of record NC_088380.1, on the reverse strand, counting down.
GTGTGTGGCACTTCCCCCTTTGCTCACTCTCTCTCCTGTTCTGTCATTGTGAAGATGTGCCTGCTTCCCTTTCACCTTTCCCCACGACTGTAAGTATCCTGAGGCCTCCCAGTCACGCTTCCTGGTAAGCCTGCAAACTGTGAGTCAATTAAGCCTCTTTTCTTTATAAATTACCCAGTCTCAGGTAGTTCTTTATAGCAGTGTGAGAACAGACTAATATAGAAAACTGGTACTAGGAGAGTGGGGCACTGCTATAAAGATACCTGTAGCCGGGCGCGGTGGCTCAAGCCTGTAATCCCAGCACTTTGGGAGGCCGAGACGGGTGGATCACGAGGTCAGGAGATCGAGACCATCCTGGCTAACATGGTGAAACCCCGTCTCTACTAAAAATACAAAAAACTAGCCGGGCGTGGTGGCGGGCGCCTGTAGTCCCAGCTACTCGGAGGCTGAGGCGGGAGAATGGCCTGAACCCGGGAGGCGGAGCTTGCAGTGAGCCGAGATCTGGCCACTGCACTCCAGCCTGGGCGACACAGCGAGACTCCGTCTCAAAAAAAAAAAGATACCTGTAAACAGGGAAGCAACTTTGGAACCAAATAACAAGCAGAAGTTGGAACAGTTTGGAGGGCTCAGAAGAAGACAGGAAGATGTGGGAAAGTTTGGAACTTCCTATAGACTTGTTGAATGGCTTTTGTATAAAATGATGATAGTGATATGGATAATGGAGTTCAGGCTGAGGTGTTCTCAGCTGGAGATGAGGAACTTACTGGGAACCAGAGTAAAGATCATTCTTGCTATGTGTTAGCAAAGAGACTGGCAGCCTTTTGCCCATGCCCTAGAGATCTGTGGAACTTTGAACTTGAGAGAGATTATTTAGGGTATCTGGCAAGATAAATTTCTAAGCAGCAAAGTATTCAAGAGGTAACTTGGCTGTTTCTAAAATTGTATGCTCATATGTATGAAGAAAGAGATGGTCTGAAATTAAAATGTATATTTAAAAGGGAAGCAGAGCATAAAAGTTTGGAAAATTTGCAGCCCAACCATTGCTGTAGAAAAGAAAAATCCATTTTCCACGGAAGAATTCAAGCCAGCTGAAGAAATCTGCATAAGTAATGAGAAGCTGAATGTTAATAACCAAGACAATGGGGAAAAATGTCTCCAGGGTATTTCAGAGATCTTCAGGGCAGCCCAATCCATCACAGCCCTAGAGGCCTAGGAAGGAAAAATGGTTCTGTGGGCCAGGCCCAGGGCCCCACTGCTCTGTCCAGCCTCAGGATATGGCACCCTGTGTCCCAGCAGCTCCAGCTCCAGCTGTGGCTAAAAGGGGCCACGGTATAGCTAGGGCCATGGCTTCAGAGGGTGCAAATCCCAAACTTTGGCAGCTTCCATATGATATTGGGCCTGCGGGTGTGCAGAAGGCAAGACCTGAGGTTTGGGAACCTACACCTAGGTTTCAGAGGATGTATGGAAATGCCTATATGTCCAGGCAGAAGTCTGCTGCAGGGCTGGAGCCCTCATGGAGACCCTCTACTAGGACAGTGCAGAGGGAAAATGCGGGATTGGAGCCCCCACACAGAGTCCCCAGTGGAGCACTGTCAAGTGAACCTGTGAGAAGAGGGCCACTGTCCTCCATACCTCAGAATAGTAGATCCACCAAGAGCTTGCATCATGCACCTGGAAAAGCTGAAGGCACCCAAAACCAGCCAGGGAAAGCAGCCATGGGAGCTGTACCCTGCAGAGCCACAGAGGCGGAGCTGCCCAAAGCCATGGGAGCCCACCCCTTGCAATGAGCATGCCCAGGATATGAGACATGGAGTCAAAGGAAATTATTTTGGAGCTTTAATATTTAATGACCACCCTGCTGGGTTTCAGACTTGCATGGGGACTGTAGCCCCTTTGTTTTGGCCAATTTCTCCCATTTAGAATGGGAGCATTTACCCAACGCCTGTATACCCATTGCATCTTAGAAGTAACTAGTTTTTTTATTTTATAAGCTCATAGGCAGAAGGGACTTACCTTGTCTCAGATGAGACTTTGGACTCTGCACTTTTGAATTAATGTTGAAATGAGTTAAGACTTGGGGACTGTTGAAAAGAGAGAATTATATTTTGCAATGTGAGAAGGACATGAGATTTGGGAGGGGTCAGGGTGGAATGATATGGTTTAGATTTGTATTCCCGCCCAAATCTCATGTCGAACTGGAGGAGGGGCCTGGTAAGAGGGGATTAGATCATGGGGGCAGATCTCCCCATTGCTTTTCTTGTGATAGTGAGTGAGTTCTCACAAAATCTGATGGTTTAAAAGTGTGTGGCAGTTCCCCCTTTACTCTTGCTCGCTCTCTCTCTCTTCTGCTCCACTATTGTGAAGATGTGCACGCTTCCCCTAACCTTCTGCCATGACTGTAAGTTTCCTGAGACCTCCCAGTCATGCTTCCTGTTAAGCCTGCAGAACTGTGAGTCACTCAAACCTCCTCTCTTTATAAATTATCCAGTCTCGGGTAGTTCTTTACAGCAGTGTTATGAATGGACTAATACAGACCAGGACATGAAAACAGCTATCATAAATATACTCTTATATGGTCCAGAAAGTAGAAGAAAGCATGAGAATAATGAGTAGAAAAATAGAAGATATTAAAAAGACCCAAATCAAACTTCTAGAGATAAAAAAAAAAAATGCAATATCTAAACTGAAAAATATACTGGATATAATTAACAGGAGATTAGGGACTGCAGAAGGTAAACTTAGTGAATTTAGCAATAGAAACTATCTGAAATGAAACAGACCAAAAAAAAAAAACTGAAAAAATCAATTCAACATAGTGAGGTGTGAGACATAAGTGTCCTAAAAAAACATGTAATAGGAGTTCTAAGTATCATTTCTTATTTTATCAAACTTTAAACATATCAAAGATTTCTGGAGCTCATTTACCTAAAGCAATTCGCTGTATTTTCATATTTGTAATAAGTATTCATAAAAATAAATGTGTTTTACATACTATATGTTTAGATCTATTTCTGTGTCTTTTTAGGAGCCTTTTTCTATTTTCTTAATTTCCAGCATTTAAAGCTCTTATTACCAAATTACTCTAAGGTCTTTTATACTTGAAATAGACAAATGTTTGTTCCCAATTTTCAGGTATCACTGTTTTAACAAGAGGTAAATATGTGACAAATATCTCAAAAACATAGTTATTTTATAAGATCCTAAACCCATTCATTTATCCAAAAATACTTATTGAATGCTTATTATGTTTTATGCACTAGTGAAGCCACTAGTGAGCAAGATACATCAAATCTCTGCCCTGGCAAGACTATATTCTGATATTGGAAACAGCAAATAAATACATAAGCCATAAAACATATAATGTTAAGCTGTAATAACTTTTACAATGAAAACAACAAGAACAAAACATAGTCTCTGTCCTCATAAAACATGAGAGGAATGAAGGAAGACAGACAATAAGTAAAGTTGAAGTTATATAATATTATGTCATAGTGATAAGTGCACTGAAGATTAAAATAAAAGAGCTACTGGAAAGGTACAGAAAGCAGTCTTTTCACATAAATAACCTGAGAAACCTTCTCATAAGTCTTGACATTTGAATAAAACAAAGGCATCTAAATGAAGTAAAAATGCAAGCAACACCACGATCTAAGAGAAAGGAATTCTGGACAGAAAATAACTTTGCAAAGGTCCTGTGGCAGGAATGAATTTGGTGTACATGAAGAACAAAAAAGCCAATAGAGCCAGATCGTCTAGGTACTTGTTGGCCATGACAAGGGGTTTATATTTCTGTTCATTCTATTGTAATTGTTTATGCTGAAATTATTCTAAATTAAAATACTAGGTCATAAAACACTTATTGCTTTTTTCTTCAACAAGTAAAATCACAGTGGAAAAAAATCTGTAATTTAATCACACAAAGAGAAGCCTTATTAAATTGTAATGTATTTTCTTCTAGTGCATTTTTAATTCTTAGGAATTGTTTAAATCATACCATAAATACAACTTTGCAATCTATTTCTTTAAATAAGAGTGATATGTAGTAGTAACATAATAGACTTTGTGAATATCACTTTTAATCGCTATATAAAATTGCATATGGGTGGTTGTAACTGTCCACATAAGCACATTCACTATTGTTTTTTTTTTTTTTTTTTTTTTTTTTTTTTGAGACGGAGTCTCGCTCTGCCGCCCAGGCTGGAGTGCAGTGGCCGGATCTCAGCTCACTGCAAGCTCCGCCTCCCGGGTTCACGCCATTCTCCTGCCTCAGCCTCCCCAGTAGCTGGGACTACAGGCGCCCGCCACCTCGCCCGGCTAGTTTTTTGTATTTCTTAGTAGAGACGGGGTTTCACCGTGTCGGCCAGGATGGTCTCGATCTCCTGACCTCGTGATCCGCCCGCCTCGGCCTCCCAAAGTGCTGGGATTACAGGCTTGAGCCACCGTGCCCGGCCAGCACATTCACTATTGTTAAAAATTTGATTCAAGTTTTCACAAACAATGCGTATCCTTGCCAACAGTTTTTCCCCTGAGAATTCAAACAGTACAATTTTTAGTCAAATATTGATATTTTTAACATTTATGATTTATATTGCCAAGATCTTTTAGAAATCTGCCTTTCAATGCCACCAGTAATGTATGAGAATGCCTGTTTCACTGCACCCATGCCAGGACTGGTTTTATCATTCTGGTGGTTTTATAAATCTATACAGTTTGTTTTCATTCTTTGTTAATTTGATGTGTCAAAAGCTGTATTTCAATGTTGCCTTTATTTTGTATTTCTGTTATTAATAACTGTAGCAAATTAAAGATGACAGCAAGTTCTGTGACACTCCTCCCATCAACAGGAGGGGGTTTTGTTTCCCCTCCCCCTGAATATGGGCTGGCCTGTGACTACTTCAGCTAATCCCAGGGAAATGACCCTCTGCCAGTTCCAGACCTAGCCATAAAGTGGACTAGATGTTTCTGGATTCATGTTTGGAGCCCTGAGAAACTATGTAGGAAGTCCAACTCCCCTGCTGAAGAGACCACATAAGCATGCCCCACAACCCCATAAGATCCTAGTTTACCTTAACAGTTGTCCTGCCAAGCACCAGGCATGTTAGTGAAGCCATCTGAGGCCCTTCAAACCAGCCCAGCTGCTAAGTGAACACTACCAAGTGATCCCAGGTAACACTACATAAAGCGGAAGAATCGCCCAGCCAAGACCTGGCTGAAGTCCTGACCCATAAAATCATGAGATATAACAATAATTTAATTGTTGTTTCATGAGGCTTGCTTGGGAACGTTTGCTACAAAGCAAGACATAGCTGAAGTGAATTGCATACCTTCTTCTGTGAATTATCTGCTTTGCAATACACTTGGGTGTTAATGTTTTTTACTAATATATTTAAGTTTCTATAAAATAAAGACACTAATCTTTATCTTGCATACTTTTTAACAAGTATTTCCTAATGTATATTTCCCTTTTAATTCTTATTACAGTTGGATTACAACTGTAATTGTATGCTAAATTTTAAGTGATTTTTAACATTTCATTTCAAAGTTTAAGAAAATCTTCAAAGACAATATTCATTTCTATTTTCTTATAGTATTTCTGAAATGTATAATAAATCTATATAAATGGATTAAACTTTAATCCATTTTGAATGAATTTTGCTTATAGTTTATCTGAGAAAAAAATCTTATCAATACTTCCAACTTCTCTCTTCTTAATTCCCTGCTTCTCCTATTTTTATGACAAAGCAGAAATAAAGTGACTTATGGAATGAATGATACTGCTAATCTATGTAACATTCTATCCCTAATTACAAAGAAATAAATGTCCCCTTTTCTGAGTATGACTAACTTTTTCCCAAAGATTGAAGGGTGTTTGTTTCCTGGGAACTAAAGGGGGCCAGGCACGGTGGCTCATGCCTGTAATCCTAGCACTTTGGGAGGCCAAGGAGGGAGGACTGCTTGAGGCCAGGAGTTCAAGACAAGCCTGGGCAAATAGTGAGACTCCATCTCTACAAAAAATTTAAAAATCAGCCAGGCATAGTGGCACATGCCATAGTCCCAGCTACTCAGGAGGCTGAGGGAGGAGGATCACTTAAGCCCAAGAGTCTGAGGTTACAGTGAGCTATGATCATGCCACAGCACTCCAGCCTGGGCGACAGAGCAAGATTCTGTCTTAATTAATTAATTAAACAATATCAATTGGATAGGAAGAGAGTACTTCATCATAATTTAAATAAAAAGTTAAAAATCCAGTCAAACACATTTTAATATGACATTAGGCTCTACTTAAGACATTAGACAGCTTTTTGTGAAGGACCTAGGCTTTCACAACTTTGAGAGACAGTATGGCAGCAACAATAAAAGCTTGCTACAATGTTGGAATATAGCTTCTTTTTGGAAGAGCTTAAAAAGAGAGAACTGGCCAGGGGAGCGCATATCAAGAGTGTGAAGAATCCCAGTGTACTGGACACCTCTTGAGCACTATTCCAAAACCTTTCAATTCTACCTTTTACTCTAGCCACAGCTCCCACAACCATTCCATGGAGACTTTAAGCAGTTTCACATGTGCAACTGGTTAACCCTCACACTGTGACCGTGCCATTCTGGCTGTGTCAGAATCCCACACTTAACTCTGCACTAATACAGTACATGTGCATAATCTGGAATTGCAGGTAGTAAACACTATGGGGCCACCTTTGACCTATAAGCAAAGGAAACCAATGGATAAATGCTCTCTCCCTTTCATCTCATGAAAGGACTGCCTTATTTCATGAGTCTCCTCCGAAGATTCTGAAAGAATTAAGAACCAGGCACCAGTAGGGACTCCATAACACGTATTTATAAGTGACTCTTCCTCCTCTGCTTTACTCTCCCTGTCTTGTATTCTTGCCTCATGAAATTACTTTCCAAAATATCATCACACAAACCTTTATCTCAGGCTCTAGAGGAAACTCAGGCTAAGACAATCTTTATCTTGAAAATACGTCACTGTTGTTGCTTAGGTTAGCTACAGTCTATTGCTTTGGCAACGAAAGCTATCTTACTAAATAACTAAAGACTAAAAAGAAAGAAAAATAAAAACTATATTTAAAAATAAGAGAAATGGGCCAGATGGGGTGGTTAAAGCCTGTAATCCCAGCACTTTGGGAGGCTGAGACGGGCAGATCATGAGGTCAGAAGATTGAGACCATCCTGGCTAACACAGTGAAACCCTGTCTCTACTAAAAAAATACAAAAAACTAGTCGGGTGTGGTGGCAGGCGCCTGTAGTCCCAGCTACTTGGGAGGCTGGGGCAGGAGAATGGCGGGAATCCGGGAGGCGGAGCTTGCAGTGAGCTGAGATCCGGCCACTGCACTCCAGCCTGGGCGACAGAGCCAGACTCCGTCTCAAAACAAAATAAAAAATAAAAATAAAAAATAATAAGAGAAATGTAGCAAAAAAAATCTTAAATGAGATACTATCAAATTGAATCCATAAATGCATAATGCATTCATTATTAAGAAAGAGTTAGGCCGGGCACGGTGGCTCAAGTCTGTAATCCCAGCACTTTGGGAGGCCGAGATGGTCGGATCACGAGGTCAGGAGATCGAGACCATCCTGGCTAACACGTTGAAACCCCGTCTCTACTAAAAAAAAATACAAAAAACTATCCAGGCAACATGGTGGGCACCTGTAGTCCCAGCTACTCAGGAGGCTGAGGCAGGAGAATGGCGTAAGCCTGGGAGACGGAGCTTGCAGTGAGCTGAGATCCGGCCACTGCACTCCAGCCTGGGTGACAGAGCCAGACTCTGTCTCAAAAAAAAAAAAAAAAAGAAAAAAAGAAAGAGTTAGAAATGCAAGGATGGTTCAACATTAGAAAATCTGTCAATGTAATCACTACATTAATGAATTAAAAGAAAAAATCCATATAATTACATTGATAGATGTTAAAACTTTGAATAGAATTCAACACTCAATCTCAAATTTTTGAAGCTCTGAAAAAACCTGTAAGACATTTCTCTTAATCTGATGAAAAGAATCTAATAAAAATACAAGCATACTTAAATATTATAATTAAATATTATAGGCCGGGTGCAGTGGCTCACGCCTGTAATCCCAGCACTTTGGGAGGCCAAGGCGGGTGGATCACGAGGTCAGGAGATTGAGACCATCCTGGCTAATACGGTGAAACCCCATCTCTACTAAAAATACAAAAAAAATTAGCCGGGCACAGTGGCGGGCACCTGTAGTCCCAGCTACTCAGGAGGCTGAGGCAGAAGAATGGCATGAACCCGGGAGGCGGAGCTTGCAGTGAGCCAAGATCGCGCCACTGCACTCCAGCCTGGGCAAAAGAGCGAGACTCTGTCTCAAAAAAAAATACATATATTATAAATATTTTCATTAAAGCAAAGAAAAATAGAAGAATGCTCACTATCATGACCACAGTTCAACATTAGATATGAAAAGTGAATGAGATCTTATTATTAAAAAAAAGATAAAACTGCAGACGATTTATTTACCTAAATAATCTAAGAGACTCAACTTAATTTTCTTTTTTTTTTTTGAGACGTAGTCTCATTCTGTTGCCAGGTTGGAGTGCAGTGGCATGATCTCGACTCCCTGGAACCTCCCACTCCCTGGTTCAAGCATTGTCGCGCCTCAGCTTCCTGAGCAGCTGGGATTACAGGCACACACCACCATGCCAAGCTAATTTTTTGTTTTGTTTTTTTTTTTTTTGAGACGGAGTCTCGCTCTGTCGCCCAGGCTGGAGTGCAGTGGCCGGATCTCAGCTCACTGCAAGTTCCGCCTCCTAGGTTCACGCCATTCTCCTGCCTCAGCCTCCGGAGTAGCTGGGACTACAGGCGCCCGCCACCTCGCCCCGCTAGTTTTTTGTATTTTTTTTAGTAGAGACGGGGTTTCACCGTGTTAGCCAGGATGGTCTCGATCTCCTGACCTCGTGATCCGCCCGTCTCGGCCTCCCAAAGTGCTGGGATTACAGGCTTGAGCCACCGCGCCCGGCCAACCCAGCTAATTTTTGTATTTTTAGTAGAGATGGGGTTTCACCATGTTGGCCAGGATGGTCTCGATCTCTTGACCATGTGATCTGCTCACCTCTGCCTCCCAAAGTGCTGGGATTACAGGCATGAGCCACAGCGCCCGGCCTTCAACTGAAAATTTAATAGAATAATTATGAGAGTTATATGTCAAATATCCAGGAAAATAATATCAAGAAAACTGCACAACTTTACTGTAGAATATGGAAAAAATCCCAACAAGTTTTTATAAAACTTGTAAAGTTATTCTAAAATTTATCTGAAAAAGAAAATGCACAGGAGTAAAGACAATTAAAAAATGTAGAATTATCAGATATAAAAATCAACTAAAGAACATTTGTAAAAAAAGATTTCTTTCTTGAAATGGAGTCTGACTCGTCACCCAGGCTGGAGTGCAATAGCACAATCTCAGCTCACTGCAGCCTCTGCCTCCTGGGTTCAAGCAATTCTCCTGCCTCAGCCTCCCGAACAGAAGGGATTACAGGTGCCTGCCACTATGCCCAGCGAATTTTTGTATTTTTAGTAGAGACGGGGTTTCACCATGTTGGCCAGGCTAATCTCGAACTCCTGACCTCAGGTGATCCACCCACCTCAGCCTCCCAAAGTTCTGGGAATACAGGCATGTGCCACTGTGCCCGACCCATTTGTAAAAATTAAAACACGTTATTGTGACAGAGAAGAAAACAGATCAGGAAACTAGAATACAGACTCTATAAAACAGGGCCACATATGCTAGAAGTTAATATATGATAAATTGGGGATTTGGGGTCAGAGATGAACAAACAGATGAGTCAGTAATCAATATGAAGTCATTTGGCTCACCATTAAATAAAATAAATAAGCTACACTACCACATCACAAAATCTCCCAAAATAAATTCCAAATGGGTTGAAACCCTAAATACAAAAATTAAAATTATAAAGGTATAGCGGAAAATACAAAAGAATATTTTCCCAGTTTTAAAGTTGTTAAAGACTTCCTAAGCAAAACACCAACCCCAAAGCTACTGAGCAAAAGACTGGCAGATTCATTAAAAATTAAAAACTTCTATATGACAAATGATACTGTTAACAATGTTAAAAGAAAGGTGACAGACTGGGAAAAATATTTGCAATACCTATAGAAAATGACAAATACTGTAATAATATATATTACTCTTATATATTATTATATAGGATTTATATTTTTATATTATTATATAATATATAATCATATATGTTACTTTTACAAATCAATATTTAAAAATAAACTCACAATAAAACAAAGGACATAAACAATAAATGCCTAAAAGAAATACCAATGACCAATAAGCATATGAAAATATGCTCAACATTAGTATTAATAAGGAAAATGCAAATCTAAAAATATATAATTTTTCATCTTTTAGAATAAAAAAAGTTTAGCAATCAGCAATATCCAATTTTATAGAGCATATGAGAAAAATAAGCATATTCATTTATTTTTTGATAGGAGTATAAATTAGTACAGTCTGTTTGGAAGGAAATCCTGTCCAATTTCTCACTCATTCATTCATTCATTTGATAACTATTATTGAGCACTTACTTCATGCAATGTGCTGTGCTAGGTCCTAAGAATACAGCAGTGAACAAAACAGACAAGTTCTTGCCTTCATGGAGCTTACATTCTGGAGGACAGGGTAGGGTGCAGGATGAAGAAGATAAACAACAAACAACTAAATATGTAGAGCAAGTGGTTTTAAGTGCAATAAAACTCAATAAATTGGCCAGGCACAGTGGCTCATGCCTGTAATCCCAGCACTTTGGGAGGCCAAGGCGGGCGGATCACCTGAGGTCAGGAATTTGAGACCAGCCTGGTCAACATGGTGAAACCCTGTCTCTACTAAAAACACAAAAATTGGCCTGGCATGGTGGCAGATGCCTGTAATCTCAGCTATTCGGGAGGCTGAAGTAGGGGAATCGCTTGAACCCGGGAGGCTGAGTGAGCCAAGGTTGCACCATTGTACTCCAGCCTGGGTGACAAAGAGAGACTCCGTCTCAAATAAAAAATAAATAAATAATAATAGATAAATAAATGAACAAATCCAGTTAAGAAGAATTTAAAACGATAGTGTTGAGAAGATGCTATTTTATGTAGGTGGGCAGGTGTGATCTGACTGATAAGGTGCCATTTGAGCACAGATATGAAGAAAGTAAGGGGGCAAGTCATAAAGCTATCTAGGGGAAGAACACAATAGATAGTGGGAACAGGAAGGGCCAAAGCCCAACAGAAACAGCAGGGATATTAGGATGGCTGGAGCAGAATAAAGGAGTGGGAGAATGATAGAAGACAAAGATTAGAGAAGGAAGACAGCAGGAACCATCGAAGGCCTTGGAAGCCATGGTTAAAGCTTTGATTTTCACTCAGACTAAATAGGAAGTCACTGGAAGGTTTTTAGTAAAAGAGTTATATGACTGAACTCACATTTTAAAAGGATAACTCTAGTTATTGTTTAGATACTAGATTCTAAAAGGGCATTAATTAGGAAGCCAGGTGAAAAACGATGGCAGCCTGGGCTAAGGTGGTACAATGAAGGTGTTAAAAGTGGTCGAGTATGAATATATGTTGAAGATAGAGTTATTAAAATTTGCTAATGGATCAAACATAGAATGTACGAGAAAGAGAGTGGTCCAGGGTAACACCGGGTTTTTGTCTTGAGCAATTGGAAGCTAATAATTACTGACATAGGGAAGTATGTGGAAGATACAGGTTGCGAGCTGGGTAGTAAAAATGAGTTAAATTTGTGATGACTGGTAGACATTCAAATGGAATGTCAGTTTGGTTGTTCGATACAAAAGCCTGAAGTTCATGATAGGCACTAAAATGCCTATGTCATGTCATGACATGATAGGCACTAAAAAGGAAAAGTCATCAGTATATATGTATATATACTACATATATACATATATAATATATATATTATATATGTATATGCACCTTATAGTATATATGTATATATTATATGTGTGTGTAGTACATATATACATATATGTGCATATACTATATATGTATATATACATAGTACACGTACATATATAGTATATATACATATATAGTACATATACATCTATAGTACATCAATACATATATGTATAGATATACATATATAGTACAGATATATACATATGTGTATCTATACACATATATATACACATGTGTGTCTGTGTGTGTGTGTGTGTGTGTAGTATTTACAGCCAAGGCGCTGAATAAGATCTCCTACAAGGTGAGTCTAATTGGAGAAGAGAAGTTCAAAAATTGAGCAATGATGCACTCCAATATCTAGTTGTTGGAAGATGAAGAGGAACCAGCAGAGGAAGCCAAAAAGGAACAGTCATTGAGGCAGGAGGAAAACCAAGAGGGCAGCATCCCAGATGCCAAGCAAAGAGTGCTTCAAGAAGGGAGCAATATGGTGGCGCGTGCCTGTAATCCCAGCTACTCAGGAGGCTGAGGCAGGACAATCACTTGAACCCAGGAGGTGGAGGTTGCAGTGAGCCGAGATTGTGCCACTGCCCTCCAGCTTGGGCAACAAGAGCAAAACTCCGACTCAAAAAAAAAAAAAAAAAGAAGGGAGCAATAATTGTGCCAATTTTGCATTATCTATCAAAATGTAAACTGAGCATGCTGTCATTCAGCAATTCTATTTTGAACCATTTACTCCCATAGAAATATATATGTACACATAAAAAATTGTATTGCACTGATAATTATTAAGTTATCTTTTGTAATAGTAAATTAAATGCCCATCAATAGGGGAATGGTTATATTATGGTGCATCTGAACAACAGAATAAAATACAACAATTTTAAAAAGCTGGTAGAAGAAAGTTGCTGATATAGAATGACTTCTTAAATATTAAATGAAAACAAGCTATTGAAGAATAATCATTCTATATGTATATGTTAGCACTAAAGCAGGCAGGATAGTATGGTAAGAAAATGCATGAGCTCCATCCCAAACAGAATTCCTGGCATATTAATTTGGCGTGCCACTTTGGACAAGTTTCTAAACTCCTCTTTGCCTTCCTTTCCCAAAATCCCTCAAAGGGATTAGATGAATTAATATATTAAAAAGGTGTGAACAATGTCTGGCACATAGCAATCACTCAATAAGTATTAGCCATTAATAATGTCTTAATAGTATATATTATAATATATAATAACAATATATAGAGAGGCATAGGAAGAAGTTTTGAAGTCAAATCCCAAACTGTTAACACTGGTAATCTCTAAGGAGGAGTTTGAGATTGGGAGTTAGCAGACAGGGTGAAAGGTGACAGAAAGATACATTTTATCATATATATTTCTATATTGCTTGAATTTTTAATATATTAATGCAAATTTTTACAAAAGCATATGTGCTTTCCTTATGAAATTTTTAACCTTTTTTTAATTGAGAGAGGAAAAAGAATAGTAAAAGTTTATGTATTTGAATGGCTATTCCTGGCAATTTTTAGTCAATGACTATGGTTCAACTGACACCAAAATGATCAAAGAACTGGGATATTGTGAAGCAGGCAATATAACATTTTCTAGCTATTTCCAAGAAAAACACACAGACAGATATATAACAATAAAAATAGAAAAGAGCCTGAATAAAATGAAAGAAAGGGAAGAATGAAACTGAGCACAGATATATAGACTCTGAATTTAACCATTCAGGCAAATCAAAAACCATATCTATCACACCTGAGATAGGCAGTCAACCATCATCTCCTTACACATTTCCAGGGGCAAACAGCATATATTATTTGTCAGTTACACCTTATACTAACCAGAGTCTCTCATTGGTCATACTTGTCTCATCTGAAGCACCATAGAATTAAGTCTTCTCTTTCTCCACCAAGACAGACTTTTGGCTACATACTCTGGTCCCACTACCTTGTCTGGGCAGGCCCAGCCCTGCCAGTGTGGGCGGAGAGCATTCCAAGCAGCAGGCTGCTATAGTTGCTCCAAATCTAAGCCAAAATACAGCTCAGATTCTTTCCATACAGTGCTGCCAACAAGTAGAATAGTTAAGACAATTTGGAGGTACAAGTAGCATGACTTCTGACTGACTACATTCTGCTGGAGAAACAACAGGTATTAGCAGGACACAAATGCAAGACTGTGCTTTATGCAGACTACACTTAACCCTTTTATGTGTAACTCAAAGCCCTTCTTTCACCACCTCTTTCTTTGTCTTCGGTACAAATCCATCACCAGCTCTTCCCAGACCTTCCCAAGGTGGAGCTCACTACTCCATGTATGCCTCTGCCTCTAATTACTATTTACTGCATTTGCATGTGTTTTTTCACATTATAATGTCATTAGCATGCAAGGGAGGCCCGTTGCCAGGGCAACCAGGGGTGGTGAATGCAGGCACAGCCTTTAATGAAAACTTAACCCTACTTTGTTTAATTCCCACTGTGTTTTTTTGGCTCACTTCACCTTTGTGGTCCCAAAAATGGAAATATCCTACAGTTACCCCTTCTTATCTGGTGTTGCTCCAAGGTCTTGATAACCTATGTGTGTTGCTCTGGATACACTAACACCACACATTTTTTTTTATAACTAATCTTGATAAATTTGCTCCCAATACAATAAATTTTCCTTCTGCTCAACACCGCTCATTCAACACAGTCCTTCAAATATCTAAAATAGTCTATTTTTCTCCACATTCAATATTGTCAGGTTCTTCAAATTTGGTATGATTTCTGGAGTGGTTACTCACATGACTGCCCACCTCATGTGGGCATTCTAAATGATTTGGTTGAGATCAAACTCACTACTTCTATAGCATCCTGCCCATCTGGTAACTCTCTTAAAAAATAAAAATAAAATAAGAGGTTAATTTGGATCAACCTACAGAAGTTGGTCAAATGAGTTAGTTTTAACCAACCTACAAAGGAATGTTGCTTATCAAAGCTGGGTATAAAATGATGATGATGATAATAATAGTAAAAATGATTTGTGAGGTAAACAATTTAAGATTTAATTTTTTAAAATCGTCACAAGCAAAAATGAGATGATACCTATCATGAATAAAAATAAAATCCTAAATGTCGGCTAAAAACTATCCAACTACACAAATACAGGAGCTCTTGCTTAACAGTAACACACAATTTTAAGACACAAGAGCTATAGATGCTGTCAAGTTCAACAAGAGCCCAAATGTGACAGGCTGTCACGTAAGGATTATATAGAATTCAGTTTGCAATTGTTATACTTGCAGGATAAGGTAAGGTGAGCAAGGTCAATAGTACTGCAGGACTGTTTTAAGAAAGGAAATCTTGTATGAACCAGCAACTAATGATCACCAAAATAATATATTATTTTCTGGTATCACTATCTTTTGCAATCTGAAGAAAGACAGAATCAGTGGGGCCAATGAGAAGTTAGGAAAACTGAGGACTTAGAAGCTACTAGGAAATGAGTTCTCACTTTCGATGTGGCAGACATGGAAAAATGGACAAGTGAGAATGTTATTGTTCAATAAAATCATTTGCAATGATAGAACTGTTCTTTGTGCTATTCAAAATGGTAGGTAGTAGCCACTTGAAATGTGGCTAATCCAACTAGGGAACAAAATTTTTTATTTTATTTTATTTTACTTAATTTAAATTTCAATTTGAATAACCACAGGTGGGTAGTGGCTACCATATTCTTAAGCACAGCTACGTAGATGATGGGCTGCTGCAGATTAAATATTCTCCCAGAACATTTTAAGATCAGACTATATTCTTCAGCTTTCCCACAAGGACTGTGATGGAGCCCAGAAACACCCAAGTCAGAGTCCATGAGGAGGCCCTACTGTAGCATCCATTGTAGGCCACATCCTACACAGAAGAAGCCCCGGGCCATAAGAATAGCCTGCCTTGAGACTAGTGGTGGGAATTTAGAAGGAGATTGGTGGTTAGTGTCACTACGGACTTCACAGACTCTAAGGACAAACTGCCTGAGTTGATATTCAACTCTGCTACCAATACATGTGACCTCAGTTTCCTCATCTATAAACTGGTGCTATCACTAACCAATGTGAATTATAATTGGTACTATTACAAACCAATGTGAAGATAAGCTCAGTGAATATAGGCAAAACATTTAGAATAGAGCCTAGTACAAAGTAATTGCTAATGAGTATTTTTTCACAAAAAATAGGTTCCAAGAGTTAACTTACTTTGGTCTATCCCCATGAGTGAGATATAAAATGTTAGTATAATTTATTTCTCCTTCTAGGCCTTTATACTTCCACATAATTCAGAAGCCATCTGAACAGCTATTGGCTTAGTCCAGCTTTGTCTGGTTCATCATCCTCCAACATCTACCCATCCCACTACTGCTGACTCTTATCCCCCACATCAGTAAGTCACAAGACACAGGCAAGTTATACTCTCCCAGTCCTTGCTTTTTATTTCATTCTCTGAATTTTCTTAAGCTGCTGAATTTGGGACCTGTCATAATTGACATTCTTGACTCAGCATTCTGGTTGTCATATGATTCAGTCCAAAGTTTGCTAACCCTTTTCCCATCATGATATACATAGAAATTCATATTTGAATAATAGGGTAAACTGGAGGGGATTTTGTGGTGTTTATATGAGACTCTGTATAAAGTTTTCTCTATATTGTATAATTATTACATTCAATCCCCATTCCTAACTCAGCTCTAGGCAACCACTAATCTACTTTCTGTCTCTGTAGAGAATATTTATCACTTTTCTCCAAATGATGGAAACGACTTTCTCATCATTAACCAGAATTTGGATAATTCAAACTTCAATTGTACTCTACTAGTGCCATCATTCAGTAAATCAAATAGATCTTCCTTTACTTTCATGGACAAATGTAATGTGAAAATTTCTTATGACGATATGAAGAAATTGTGAATACAATTAAATCATACATTTCAAACCAATGATGTATCTCTTCCTTACGTATACAAATGTTGCTCTACTTGTCTTAATAATCATTCTTTTCTATTCAGTAACACGGCCTAACCATAATTGTATCATTTTTAACCTCACATTTCCAAGATCAAATGTTTGCCTTAATTTTTGAATCCATAAACTTTATCAGTACATATGAATACATTATCAAAAGGTCCTGGCGATTTTCTGTTAGGTTTATTTATTCATCTAATTAAACTATTTTTCAAGCCAAAAACTACCTTTTAACAAATATGCAAAGTAAGAACTGTTTACCAAAAAAGTTCCAGTTCTGCTTCCAGTTCCCAAACTTTTGACAAAACTTTTCCTTGGACATCTACTGCACTTTAGTATGAAACGGTGGAAAGTTGTATACATAAAACTGAAAACAGACATAAGTGAAGCAGCTTCAGTTGTAGTAGATCCTCCATTTAGACACATCAGAGTGTGGAAATCTTACACAGGAAAAGTATATTACACAAGAGTTTCTCTGTCAATAAAACACTGAATTATTTGAATCCTATTCAGTGTCTTCACAATACCCTTGAAGTGAAGCCATTACACCTTCCTATCATTGCAGTCACCCATCGGTGTACAAATTCAAACATGGTTCCATACCTTATTTGTTGCAAAGTATGAATTTACCACCTTCAATATTTCATCCCCAATAACTTGTTTTGGTAATTCTTTACAAAGAACTGATACTTTTCCAAGAATTTCTCTTTAGGAATCGTAACTCATACAGCAATTCAGCAGTTTCTAATGTGTATAGATTCATCAATCTGAAATAAAACCTGATTCATTTGATAATAATCTGGATTAATGCTATCTTTATCCCATCCAATATAATGTCAATACATTCACTAGCATTATCTGAGAGTGCCACTTTTTCCTTTTCTTTATTGGCCTCAAACAATTTTCATACTAGGTGGTAAAATGAGGGCTTCTATCCTTGTTTGAGGCGGTTTGGCTTTAGCTTTTAATGGTGTGACCTTGTAACTGGTTTATTTAGCTTAATCTAACATTGTTGGAACCAATCTCAAAAAGAGCTTTGGTTTTTCTTGTTGCTTTGCAGAACTTTAAAATGTTCAAATCTTTTCCTGCTGAGTTTTTGTAGTGAGGTGCCAGTGCAGTTTGCTTGGCACCTTGTCTTCAACTCATAACTTTTCCTTGCCAGTAAGGCACTTAGGCTGAGAAAAAAAAAGAGCTACTGAGCACATACATCCAAATTTGCGACGATTGTCATTTCATTACCTAACTAGTGACTAACCTTTTAGATACTGTGTTTGTTTTGTGAATATGCTGGCTTTGTAGCTTTAATGGAAAGTTATTCAGTAAGATTGAAAAGTAAGAACACTATCTGTAAAAAATAAGTCTTTTTTAAGTGTAAGGAACTAATGGGGCCTATAGACTTTTTCAACTACATAAAATCTGTTTACAGAGTTAGGGAACTTTCTGCATTCATCAAAATGTTTTTAAAACAAATTTCATCAAAATTCATAAAATTAATCATCGATGTCTGTTTACTTCAAAAATTAAAACTTGAAATATTCAAAAATATGTATAATACATATAATCATGTGTGATTTAAAATATTTTGATTAAATGATTTTTTTTAAATTTTTTTTATTTTATTTTATTTTTTTGAGACGGAGTCTCGCTGTGTCGCCCAGGCAGGAGTTCAGTGGCGCGATCTCGGCTCACTGCAAGCTCCGCCTTCCGGGTTCACGCCATTCTCCTGCCTCAGCCTCCCGAGTAGCTGGGACTACAGGCACCCCACCTCGCCCAGCTTTTTTGTATTTTTAGTAGAGACGGGGTTTCACCCTGTTAGCCAGGATGGTCTCGATCTCCTGACCTTGTGATCCGCCCGCCTCGGCCTCCCAAAGTGCTGCGATTATAGGCGTGAGCCACCGCGCCCGGACTTTTTTTTTTTTTTTTTTTTTTTTTTTTGAGACAGGGTCTCACTCTGTCGCCCCAGCTAGAGTGCAGTGACACGACCATAGCTCACCACAGCCTCAACATCCTAAGCTCAAGCCATCCTCCCACCTCAGCCTTTTGAGTAGCTAGGGCTACAAGCATGCACCACCATGCTCAGGTAATTTTTAATTTTTTTGTAGAGATGAGGTCATACTATGTTACCCAGGCTGGTCTGAAATTCCTGGGCTCAAGTGATCTTCCCACCTTGACCTCCCACAGTGCTGGGATTACATGCATGAACCACCATGCCCTGCCAATAAATTTATTTATTTATTTATTTATTTATTTATTTATTTATTTATTTGAGATGGAGTCTTGCTCTGTTGCCCAGACTAGAGAGCAGTTGTGTGATCTTGGCTCACTGCAACCTCCACCTCCCGGGTTCAAGCCATTCTCCTGCCTCAGCCTCCCAAGTAGCTGGAATTACAGGTGCCCACAACCACGCCAGGCTAATTTTTGTATCTTTGGTAGAGACGGGGTTTCACTATCTTGGCCAGGGTAGTCTCGAACTCCTGACCTCATGATCCACCCACCTCAGCCTCCCAAAGTGCTGGGATTACAGGCATGAGCTACCACGCCTGGCACCGATAAGTTTATTTTCTAAGCTAAAGGGCGTTTTAATGAATCAGTTTAATTAAATTTCATTCAATTATTACTTGATTTTTAGAAATAAAAGTATTTTTAATTCCCCAAAACAAATAATAAACCATTATGAAATTCTCTCAGGAACGTAACTTTGGCTAATTATTAATACCAAAGGCAAAAACTCAGTCAGTCAAGAAGTAACAAAATCAGTGTTTTACTTAACAACACCTAGTATCAGAAAGTGGTAATAAAAGCAATAAAAAGAATTATACATATGTTCTAAGTCAGCAAAGCTATAAAATAATAATAGGAAACAAAATTGAAATAAAATTCAATTATTGTACATGCAATAAAAAACAAAATTTTAAAAGATGAAAGCAACCCCAATATCCATTAACAGAAGAATGGATAAACAAAATGTGACACGTATATACAATACAGTATTTTTTGATCTTAAAAAAGAACGAAATTCTGATACACGCTATAACATGAATGAACCCTGAAGGCATTATGCTAAGTGAAATAAGCCAGTCACAAAAGGACAAATATATTAATCCATTTATATGAGTTACCAAAAGTAGTCAAATTCATAGAGACAGAAAGTAGAATGGTGGTTGCCAGGGGCTGGAGGAAATGGGAATGAGGAGTAGTTGTTTCACAGGTACCAAGTTTCAGTGGGGAAAATGGAAAGTTCTGGAAAAGAATGGTGCTGATGGTTACATAGCAATGTGAATGTACTTAATGCCACTGAGCTGTATACATTTAAAAATTGTTAAGACAGTGAGTTCTGTCATGTTTTTTTACCAAAATTAATTTTTTAAGTGGTTAAAATGGTGAGTTTTAAGTTATATATATTTTATCATAATTTTAAAAAAATAAAATTACTGATGATGACAAGTTTATCAGAAATGTGTAATCAAATGTACTGGGATAATTCAAAGTTCAAGGTCGGGGCAGGTACCACCTGGTACTGCTACTACAGAGAATTTTCAGGGCACAGGTGCTACACCTAAAGCTTTGTAGTCCAAAACAATTAGTGAATCTAGGGTGTTTACATAGGAAGTCCTTCAAATACTACTCAAATATTTCAACTAGTATAAATTTCTGAATGGTTGTACAAAACACTGTTAATTATGACCATCGGCATACTGAGTACACCTATAGCCTGTTTGTGGCACAGTAATATGTCACAGTACAGTAATTAAGAAGCTCTGATCTCATCTCCAACTTTCAGCTTTCTCCCTGATCAGCCTCCTATCTCCCCCAGGCTCAGCACATTCTTAGACAATCATCTGGGTAAATCTCATACTAGTTCAATCATGGCTTGGGACTTCTGTTTCTTGAATGCTATACTGAAGGACATTTCCCTTCTAGCACACCCCACCCTCATAAGCAGAACCCATAGAATAGCTACAAAAAAGCTAATGCATCATAAGCAGCCTTAATAGAAGCAGTATCTGGAACAAGGTGAATTATATGACCTTCTAACTCTAAACCTCTATTTCTATGACTTATGTACGTTTTTATGACCCTATGTTATATAACACATTAAACTCAGCTTTATATTCTGATTGCTTGTCCGGGTATCAGCAATGAATAACATACATAGCAAAAAGGCATGCCTCATGATTTTTAGTAGCACTAAGCTATCTGAGGTAAAACTGAGAAGTAAATGAAACTTGTCATTCATGCTTTTCCATTCCTACCTTCACTTTTTGTCAAGACCCACATAATGCCCCATGGCAGTCCAAAGTTCCTCACTATCTTACATTACCTTTCAAAAAGTACACAACTCAATTTTCTCTGTTCTTTCCTTTCCTCCACCTAAAAACCTGTCCCAATTTTTAAAATCTCAATTTGGCAACAGCTAACCTCCTTCAGACATAAATCCTGCTTAGACTTGCTAATTTTCATATGAGAATGTCAACACCAACTCCACTCAGTGGTCACTAAAGCATATGGACCTGCCCTTAAGAGAAAACACAGAATATCTCTGCTTCAGGTTCTGCCACCCAACCCTTAGCTTATTAACCATTCAGGGTCATCGAGCTGTTTTCTTAGGGTACTGGAATTATAAATGATGGCCTTTTCTCTTTATTCAAACTTTAATACGTAATGTTATGTTATAGGGCAAAAGGACAAAAATCAACATTTGAAAATCTTATCCTAGACCAAATGCTTTTCAAACCATCTGTGGTGAAAAATCAGGATTTTATTTCCAATCTGTCATGACATATTTTTGTGAAAAACACTAAAAATGAATTACTAGAAAAAAATGAAATTAAAAAATCCAAAACATACAAATTATAAGCCTCAATTATTTTATTAAACGGACATAGAAATTATTCTGTCAAACTGCTTAAAAGTTTTTAGTCACTAATTTTCCATTCTATACTGATCTCCTTGCACTGGTACCAGTGTAGGCCACGCTTTAAAGCTGCCTTAGAATACAGTCTCTCACCCCAACCCAAATATCTACCTCTACCCTGTCAAGAAAGTCGAACAATCCATCTCGGAAGAAGCTGGAAGACACAGAATAGTATATTCTATGGTTAGTGAAAGAGCCACTTGGGATACATACACATCTCCCATCTACACATTTCTAATGCATAGAAGCTGATCCTTTTTCATAAACTACTCACCCATCTAACACACTTTGAGGTTTATGAGAGTAATAGGGCTGCAGTCTCATATATGTCTTTTACTTTGAAACCTCTCAATTTTTTAGGTTAGTTAAAACGCCTATTCTGGTTATTGGTTATTTACATAATAAACAGCCATTTAAATGCACATGCACTACACCCTTGTGAAGTCAGCAGGAGGTGAACATGAAGATCTGAGACCAAACTTCTCTGTATGTGTGCAAAGCATGTCTCCATTGTGTAATCGCTCTACAAATAAGAAATAAACACTGGGTTTATAAGACTTGGAAGAAAAGGTTTATGGCTTTGACTGTTTTCCATTACTGGAAAATTTACATGCTGAAAAGTAGCAAAAACCAGTGCAAAAGAATAAACAGTGGGTACACTTCAAGGGCTTGTTTCTTTCAAGAATCAGGAGCAAAATTGGGTTTTATTAGCTGTTTCATTAAGTTTTACTTTGAAGAAAAACAAACAGTGAAAGCATATGTGCAACATCTGATGAAAAAGGATTTTATTCTAAACAGTCTCTGTACAAAACTCATTAATGTAACATTAAATGTGAAGACTTGTCTAGCAATTTAAAAATAATTTTACTCATTTTAGTTTATTTATAATTTCTGACACAGTTTATTTAATGTATTCTAAACTTTAAATCACCATGTGTACTAAACTAATATATTAAATCTGTCTTTTCAATGACATTTTGCAATAAATATCTACAGCATCTGTTAAAGACAATTAGTATACAAATCTGTATCAAATGTAACACCTAAAGTAGGATAATACAGCTGGATATTGATAACTTGAAACACTCATGATTACATGTGTTTTTAAAAAGTACACACACACTTAAAAAAATCTAAATATATGTGCTACTATAATCTAGTATCTGAAATCTAAGCACCTAATATAATACTCAAAGTATTAAATAAAAGTATTTTTTTTCCTTAGAACAAATTTAGTCATGCTGGATAGTAATCATATTCCCACTGGAAGAATCTGCCCAATTGCTATTTTCTTGTTTCAATACTACACATTGATAAGAGGCAACTAAAGTTTGCTGGGGCAGGGGGGAGCACTGAGAAGAAAAATAAATATACATACATGCATATATATATATATTTGTGTGTGTGTATGTATATATACATATTCCAGTTCCACTGTGTTGGCTACATAATAGTGGTATGGAATAGATAAAACTTCAGCTTCTAACTTAGTCAATGAATATTCAAATATTAAACTATAGGTTAGGAGTTAAGACAATAGTCTTTGGAGGCAGACACACCTTGGTTCCAGTCTTGACACTGCCTCGAACATAAATACTATGTAACCTTGGACAAATCATTTACTTTCTCTAAGCCTATATGCCATGTCTGAAGTAGAAATAATAATGGCTAACTCACAGAGATATTGTGGGGTTAAATTAAATGAGATATATATAAATAACACCACAGTTATGGTGCTTTGAAAATGGACTTTCCTCTTGAAAAAAAAAAAAAAGAGTACTGGCTGGGCATGGTGATTCACACCTGTAATCCCAGCACTTTGGGAGGGTGAGGCAGGAGGATCACCTCATGTCAGGAGTTGGAGACCAGCCTGGACAACATGGTGAAACTCCATCTCTACTCAAAATACAAAAACTAGCTGGACATTGTGGTGGGTACCTGTAATCCCAGCTACTCAGGAGGCTGAGGCAGGAGAATTGCTTGAA
The DNA here is from genome assembly GCF_037993035.2 of Macaca fascicularis. Lineage (NCBI taxonomy): Eukaryota > Metazoa > Chordata > Mammalia > Primates > Cercopithecidae > Macaca > Macaca fascicularis. The sequence continues at coordinate 85,942,848 of NC_088380.1, read as the reverse complement.
CCTGGGAGGCAGAGGTTGTAGTGAGCTGATATTGTGCCACTGCACTCTAGCCTGGGTGACAGAGCGAGACTCCATCTCAAAAAAAAAAAAAAAAGTACTCATTTTAATCAAAGTAATACAGCACATATTTTAACAACTAAACATGCATTAAAATGCATATATACATCCAGTCGTCTGTATCAGCAAGTTCTGCATCCATGGATTCAACCAATCTCAGATAAATTTTTTTTTGAGACGGAGTCTTGCTCTGTCACGCAGGCTGGAGTGCAGTGGCATGATCTCGGCTCACTGCAACCTCCGCCTCCCAGGTTCAAGCAATTCTCCTGCCTTAGCCTCCCAAGCAGCTGGGATTACAGGCATGCACCACCAAGCCCAGCTAATTTTTGTATTTTTAGTAGAGACAGGGTTTCACCATGTTGGCCAGGCTGGTCTCGAACTCCTGACCTCATGATCCGCCCACCTCAGCCTCCCAAAGTGCTGGGATTACAGGTGTGAGCCACTGTGCCCGGCTAACAAAATATTTTTAATATTTTACCACATCTGCTTTGAACATGTACAGACTTTTTTTCTTGTCATCATTCCCTAAACAATACAGTATAACAATTATTTACATAGCATTTACACTGTATCAGGTATTGTGAGTAATCTAGAGATGATTTAAGTATACAGGAGGCTATGCATGGGTTATATGCAACTACTAAACCATTTTATATCAGGGACTTTAGTATCTGCAGATTTTGGTATGGGAAGGTAGTCCTGGATCCAATCCCCCAGGGATACTGAGGGATGACTATATAACAAAAGTCAGCAGCCCCTCTTTCACCCCTCCACATACACTGGTCAGCCTATCCAGATGCAACCACTTGCAACTTTCCTTGTTTCTTCTACTATTCAATACCAAATTCCATACATTTTATCTATAACTTTTTCTTGACACAACAAATTTAGACATTACCTACTGAATTATTGTGGAGATTATATATATTCGAATTCAGCATGACCCCTGAATTTAAAAACCAGGATTATGAAAAAAATGACTTCTGTTAAACTCATACATTGGAAAGAATACAATCTATAAAAGAAGCAATCTCTGTTTTAGGAACCTAAGTAATACAAATCAATTATAAGGTGTTTACTAAGGGACCTCTACTCCTCAGAGTACAAACATGAAATGGTTTTATTTTTTCCAATAATTGTCCTTAACATTCCTATGTGGAATCCCCTTTTGTACCTGGTAATTGTGGCAGACTGATTTCATTAATGACCTCAATTTTTCACTCCCTGTATCCATGCCCTTTGGTATTGCCTTCTCGCAGTAACTCTGAATGTGGACCCTTTGAAAAGCTCAAGTAGAGGTCTAAAAAAGTACTTGAGTGTTTCTACTTTCTCTCTTCAGACCCTTACCACCACCATGAGAACAAGCTCAGGCTGGCCTGCCAGAACATGGAACCAAGCAGAATCATCCCAACTGAGGCCATCCTAGATAAGCCAGCTCCCAGCCAACCCTCAGTTGACAGCATATGCGTAAGCAAGCCCTGTGTACATCAGCTGAACTTGTCACAGATCAGCAAAACTGTCCAGTCAATTTGCAGACTTCTGAGAAATAACAGATGGTTGTTTTAAGTCACTAAGTTTGGAATGGTTTATTATGCGGCAATATCTCACCGATATATTAGGGATGCTTAACAACAACTTGGTGCCAGTCCATAACTTCTTAGATGCTTCCAGTTATTAGAACTCTATCCTTCTCCAGATAATTAAGACTCAATCCTGCTATTAGTTTTGTTACTCTGAAGACTTCAGTCTCAAAATCAGTTTGAAGCCCTTTTCTCCCTGTAGTTCAACCTATAGCCTAAGCAGCTTGAATGAGCTTCTCAAAATGAAGCATGCTCTTACTCAGAAAAGCCTCCTGCCCCTTACTACTTCTTCTAGGAGCCCATGGCTTAAAAACTGGAAGGAGGAAGGAGGGACATCGACTGGTTTAACTGGATGCAGTCACAGTCCTCTTCTTGTTTGCTGTTGCTTCTCTGACACTGCCTGGGTGTCAATATCTCTCCATGTAGCAGACACACAGCTGCTAACTCCCCCATGGGGTGACCGCATATGCTCTTCAGAGGCGCCTGCAGGGAGATCAACCCCTGGCACACTTCCCTAATCTAGGCAGTCACCATCCCCTTTCTATAACTGCAGAGTCCCTTTACCTGACTATCAGCCTTCTAGAACAGGACAAGAGATAAAATAGGTCAAGCCTAGCTACTCTTTGAAGTGATCATATTAAACAGATTAAACACTATCCCCTCCTTAGCCCCATTATTGTTCTCAACTCCCCGTACCTCTGCTCAGGCAGAAAAGAGCAGATGAGCAAATCAGCAGCTAAGCAAACACCCAACTAAGCAATGACATGACCACTTCTCCCTCCCTCCCCATCTGTAGGTACCCCAAACTCATTACAAGTGGTTATTTGAAGAGGGAAGAGAGGCATTGGGAAGGGAGAGAGTGGTTTTTCATTAAGAACACTGCACTCCCCATTTGCCGAGACTCATTCTCATTTTGGGGTGGAGGTTCTCAGTTCTTCAGGAATGGTTCCCCAGGGCAGTCTCTGTAGGCAGATTTCTAGCCCCAGTGACTAGTAGATTATTCATAGCAATCCAAATATAGAAAATTAGTTACTTAGAGTCTTTTGTCTTCAGCTTGAGGCTTTAGCTGCAATTCTGGAACAAGATAAAAAGGTCCCACTCAACACACTGTTACATGGTTATTTTTAAATCTAAAATATGCATTAAATTCTACTATATTGCATATCATTATAGAAAAAACCCATTTTTACTGAAATGCCGGTTTTATTAAAAAGACTGCCCTGAAGAGGTTATTTGAATGATATTTATTAACTTTTTATGTAAATGTTATAGTGTTTTCATGGATCCTAATTCATCACATTAAGGGATAAAAAAGGAACACTGACTTGTTTTTTAATTTCTCGAAATTTTTCAAATAAAACTTTTGTCTAATAAAATTCTTTAGACAAATTGTGAATTTTATTTTTTTCTGGAAAATCAGATATTCACTCATTCATTTAACAAAACTTTGTTTTTGTGCTTACTGTATACTCAGGGATATTCTAGTTGCTTTGGGCATATCAGCAAATAAAACAAAGATTCCTACTTTCATAGATTGGGCAGAGAAAGAGAGATATTAAACAAACATAATAAATAAGTAAATTTAATAGCATGTAAGAAGACAAAAATAGCAGTATGAAAAAAAGTAGAGTAGGAAAAGGGAAGCAGGAGTGCCAGAGTGAGGCTGTCAGATAGGCAAGCCAGTGGCTAGCAGATGGTTTGAAATGTTGAACAAGGCGGGCAGGGAGGCCTCATTAAGGAGGTGGCATGTGAGCAACCACACAAAGGACCTGGAAGACTTAGCTATATCTGGAAGAAGAGTGTTCTAGACAGAGGGGCCAGTCAGTTCAGAGGCCCCAGGGTGGCAGTATTTGTCTGGAGTGCTTAAAGAACAGCAAGGTCAGCGTGCCTGGACAGTTGTGATGAAAGAAAGAAAAATAGGAGGTGAAGTCAGGGGAGTAAGAAAGTGGAGAAGGAAGCAAATTGCACAGTTTATGGTGTATTGTAAATATTTTGGCTTTTAATCTGAGTTGAGAAGTGACACAATCTGACTTGTATTTTAAGAGTTATGTCATAGGAAGGCAAGAGTGAAAACAGTCAGATCATTAGGAAGGTAATCCTAGTAAGAGTTGACGATAGTTTACACCAGGGTGGTAGCAGGGAAGATGATGACAGATGGTATGATTCTGGATATTATGAAAAGGGAACAAGAAGGATTTCCTAATGGATTAGATGTGGGGTGTTAAAAAAAAAAAAAAAAAAAAAGGAGTTAAAGATAACTCCAGTAGCTTGAGCAACTGGAAAGATGGAGTGGTCATCAGTGGAAAGAGGGTTGGTTTGGGTGGTAGTAGATGAACAAGTTTGGGAGAGGGGAGACTAGGAGCTTAATTTTGGACATGTTAGCTTTGGGATCTAAGTGAATCCATCAAAAGAGAAGTGTCAGGTAAGAAGTTGGCCTTAAGGGAGAAACATCTGGGCAGGTGATATACATTTAGGAGTAATTGGCATTTAGATGGAATTTAAATGAGACCTCCATGGTCATGAGACTAGCTAGAGATGAGAATAAGACATAGGACTGCTCATGGGCACTAATATTATGAGATTGTGGGAAAAAAGAAAGAAATAGCAAAGAAGGCTGAAAAGGAATAAAGAGTAATATAGAAGGTGAACTAAGAGAATAAGGACACCAGTTGAAGAAAGTGTATCAAGGAGAAAAGAATGATCCATCCTGTCAAGTGATGCTAAAAGATCAAATAATTTACCTGTGAGTTTAGCAGCCTAGATATCACTGGTAACATTACATAATAATATTGGACCCAACGGATCATTCCATAAGAAAAGAAATTTTACTATTTAATGAAAATTCTTCTAAAACGAATCTTTTTTTCAAGCATTTGACAAAATTCAGCATCCCTTTATGATTAAAACCCTCAGCAAAATCAGCATAGAAGGGACATATTTTAAGGTAATAAAAGCCATCTATGACAAACCCACAGCCAACAGCATAGCTGTTCAGTATACACCATATACTGAATAAGGAAAAGTTGAAAGCATTCCCCCCGAGAACTGGAACAAGACAAGGATGCCCACTTTCATCACTTCTATTTAACATAGTACTGAAAGTCCTAGTCAGAGCAATCAGACAAGAGAAAGAAATAAAGGCCATCCAAATAAGTAAAGAGGACGTCAAACTGTCACTGTTTGCTAAGGACATGATCATATACCCTAAAGACTCATCCAAAAAGCTCCCAGAACTGGTAAATGCATTCAGCAAAGTTTCAGGATACAAAATCAACATACACAAATCAACAGCCCTGCTATACACCAACAGCAGCCAAGCTGAGAATCAAATCAAGAACTCAACCCCTTTTACAATAGCCACAAAAAAATAAGATAAAATACTTAGGAATATGCTTAACCAAGGCGGTGAAAGACCTCTACAAGGAAAACTACAAAACACTGCTGAAATAAATTATAGATAACACAAACAAATGGAAACACATCCCATGCTCACAGAGGGGTTGAATCAATATTGTAAAAATGACCAAACTGCCAGGGCTAGGCACGGTGGTTAACGCCTATAATCCAGGCACTTTGGGAGGCCAAGGTGGGCGGATCACGAGGTCAGGAGATCGAGACCATCCTGGCTAACATGGTGAAACCCCATCTCTACTAAAAAAATACAAAAAATTAGCCAGGCGTGGTGGTGGGCGCCTGTGGTCCCAGCTACTCGGGAGGCTGAGGCAGAAGAATGGCGTGAACCTGGGAGGCAGAGCTTGCAGTGAGCTGAGATCGCAACACTGCACTCCAGCCTGGGCGAGAGAGCAACACTCCGAGAAAGAAAGAAAAGAAGAAAGAAAAGAAAGAAAAGAAAGGAAAGAAAGGGAAGAAAGGGAGAAAGGGAGAAAGGGAGAAAGGAAGGAAGGAAGGAAGGAAGGAAGGAAGGAAGGAAGGAAGGAAGGAAGGAAGGAAGGAAGGAAGGAAGGAAGGAAGGAAGAGAAAGAAAGAAAGACAGGGAAAGAAAGGAAAGGAAGGAAGGAAGGAAGGAAGGAAGGAAGGAAGGAAGGAAGGAAGGAAGGAAGGAAGGAAGGAAGGAAGGAAGGAAGGAAGGAAGAAAGAAAGAAAGAAAGAAAGAAAGAAAGAAAGAAAGGAGAAAGAAAGAAAGAAAGAAAGAAAAGAAAGAAAAGAAAGAAAGAAAGAAAGAAAGAAAGAAAGAAAGAAAGAAAGAAAGAAAGAAAGAAAGAAAGAAAATGACCATACTGCCAAAAGCAATCTACAAATTCAGTGCAATTCCCATCAAAATACCACCATCATTCTTTATCGAAATAACAATCCTAAAATTCATATGGAACCAAAAAGAGCCTACATAGCTAAAGCAAGACTAAACAGAAAAAACAAATCTGGAGGCATTACATTACCTGACTTCAAACTATATTATAAAGCCATAGTCACCAAAACAGCATGGAACTGGTACAAAAATAAGCCTATAGACCAACGGAATGGAATGGAGAACCCAGATATAAAGCCAAATACTTAGAGTCAACTGATCTTCAACAAAGAAACAAAATAAAGTAGGGAAAGGACACTCTATTCAACAAATGGTGCTGGGATAATCGGCAAGCCACATGTAGAAGAATCAAAGTGGATCCTCATCTCTCTCTCACCTTATACAAAAATCAACTAAAGATGGATTAAATCCAAGACCTGAAACCACAAAAAATTCTAGAACACTGGAAAAACCCTTCTAGACAATGGCTTAGGCAAAGATTTAATGACCAAGAACCCAAAAGAAAATGCAACAAAAACAAAGATAAATAGATGAGACAATTTAAAAAGCTTCTACACAGCAAAAGAAATAATCGGCAGAGTAAACAGGCTACCCACACACTGGGAAAAAATCTTCACAATCTATACATCTGACAAATGACTAATATCCAGAATCTACAAGGAACTCAAACAAATCAAGAAAAAGAAAATCCCATCAAAAAGTGGGGTAAGGACATGAATAGACAATTCTCAAAAGAAGATATACAAATGTCCAACAAACATATGAAAAAATGCTCTACATCACTAATTATCAGGAAAATGCAAATCAAAACCACAATGCAATACCACCTCACTCCTGCAAGAATGGCCATAATCAAAAAATAAAAAAACAATAGATGTTGGCATGGATGTGGAAAAGGGAACACTTTTACACTGTTAGTGGGAATTTAAAATAGTACAACCACTGTGGAAAACAGTGTGGAGAGTCCTTAAAGAACTAAAAGTAAATCTACTATTTGATGCAGCAATCCCACTCCTGGGTATCTATTCAGAGGAAAAGAAGTCATTCTATGAAAAAGATACTTGCACACACTTTTATAGCAGCACAATTTGCAATTGCAAAAATATGAAACCAGCCCAAATACTACTCAGTCATAAAAAGGAACAAAATAATGGCATTTGCAGCAACCTGGATGGAATTGGAGACTATTATTCTAAGTGAAGTAACTCAGAAATGAAAAACCAAACACCGTATATTCTCACTCACAAGTGGGAGCTAAGGTATGAGGACGCAAAGGCATAAGATACAGGCTTATGATACACATTGTATCATAAGAATGATACAATGGGCCGGGCGTGGTGGCTCACGCCTGTAATCCCAACACTTTCGGAGGCCGAGGTGGGTGGATCACAAGACGTCAGGAGTTCGAGACCAGCCTGGCCAACATGGTGAAACCCCGTCTCTGCAAAAATTACAAAAATTAGCCCGGCAGTAGTGGCATGTGTCTGTTATCCCAGCTACTCTGGAGGCTGAGGCATGAGGATTGCTTGAACCCAGGAGACGGAGGTTGTGGTGAGCAGGGATGGTGCCACTGCACTCCAGCCTGGCAACAAAGCGAGACTCTGTCTAAAAAAAAAAAAAAAAAAAGAGAATGATACAATGGGCCAGGAGCGGTGGCTCACCCCTGTAATCCCAGCACTTTGGGAGGCTAAGGCGGGCAGATCACGCCCAAGACCAGCCTGGCCAATATGGTGAAACCCTGTCTCTACTAAAAAACACAAAAATTAGCCGGGCGTGGTGGCACATGCCTGTAGTCCCAGCTACTCGGGAGGCTGAGGCAGGAGAATCGCTGGAACCCAGGAGAGGTGGAGGTTGCAGTGAACAGATGCACCACTGCACTCCAGCCTGGCGACAGGGCGAGACACTCCGTCTCAAAAAAAAAAAAAAAAAAAGAATGATACAATGGACTTTGGGGATTTGGAGGAAATGGTGTGTGGGTGGGTGAGGGATAAAAGACTACACATTGGGTACAGTGTATGCTGCTTGAATGATAGTTGCACCAAAATCTCAGAGATCACCACTAAAGAACTTATTCATGTAACCAAACACCACCTGTTCCCCAAAAACCTACTGAAATATAAAAAAAAAATTAAAAATAAAAAAAGATGTGAAAGACTTTTACTGCAAAAACTATAAACATTGCTAAGAAGAATAAAAAAAAATATGTCAGTGGAAAGACATTTTATGTTCCTGGATTGGAAGACTAAGTCACACCATGTAAATACATGAAGGAAATGTAAATGCATATTTCTAAGTAAAAGAAGTCAATATTTAAAAAATACATACTGTATGATTTAAACCATGTTACCCTCAGGAAAAGGCAAAATTAAGGAAACAGTTAAAGAATTAGTAGTTGCCCGGGTTTAGTGGAGAGGGAGCGATAAATAGATGGAGCACAGAAGATTCTGTCAGTAAAACTGCTCTGTGTGATACTATAATGGTGGATACATGTCATACCTTTGTCAAAATAGAATGTATGACACCAAAAGGGAACCTTAATGTAAACTATGTACCTTGAGTGATAATGATGTGTCCATGCAGGTTCATCAGTTGTAAAAAATGAACCACTCTGGTGGGGAATGTTGATAATGAAGGGGGAGGCCATTTATGTGTGAGGGTGGACGTACATGAGAAATCGCTATACCTTCTGCTCAATTTGGCTGGGAACGTAAAACTTCTTAAATAAAGTCTACTTTAAAAAACACACAAAAACAGCACCTTACAACTCAAACAACTCAAGAATAAGAAGAAAAGCAACCTCATTAAAAATGGGTAAATTTTTGAATGGACATTTTACTAAAGAATATATGCAAGTTGCTAACATTCCCATGAAATGTTAGCATTCAGCAGCATTAACAATTAGGGAAATTCATGAGAAACCACTTTACACCCACCAAAGTGACTATAATCAAACAGAAAGGAAATACCAAGTGTTGATATTTGTCGGGGCAATCAGGAACCCGCATATTTTGCCGGTGGGGATGTAAACTGCATAGCCACTTTGAAAAACAGACCGGTGGTTTCCTAAAATGTTAAACATCAATTCACCATATGACTTGGCAATTATATTCCTAGATATCCATCCAACATAAATGAAAATCTGTGACCCCCAAAAGGCATGTATGTGAATGTCCATAACAGCATTATTCCTAATAGCCAAAATCAGAAAACATTCCAGATGTTTATCAATTGGTGAATTATATTAATATTCTATAGCTGCCATAACGAATTACCAGAAACTTTGTGGCTTAAAATAATAGAAATTTATTCCCTCACAGTTCTGGAGGCCAGAAATCTGAAATCAAGATGTCCACAGGGCTGCACTCCCTCTACGGGAGAATTTTATGTTTAAATTAAAAAAAACAAAAAAATAGTTTTTAAAAAACAAAAAAATAGTTTTTAAAAAAACAAATAGTTTTTTTAAAAAACAGGTTTTTAAACACTAGTCAATGACTCACTTATTTCAAAAAATATATAATACAATGGAATGGAATAAAATGAAATGTATTCATAACAAATAAAAAACTTGGCTTAACTCCTTGCAGTTTATATGATTTTAATTCAATTGAACAAAGGCATCTAGAGTGTTTACTTTGCTAAGTGCCAAAAATATAGAAACAGGAATATAAAAACAAAAACAAGCTGGGCGCAGTGGCTCACCCCTGTAATGCTAACACTCTGGGAAGCCGAGGAAGGTGGATCACTTGAGGTCAGGAGTTCAAGACCAGCTTGGCCAACATGGTAAAATCCTGTCTCTAATAAGAATACAAAAATTAACCGGGCATGGTGGCACACGACTGTAATCCTAGCTACTCCAGAGGCTGAGGTGGGAGAATCGCTTGAACCTGGAAGGTGGAGGTTGCAATGAACCGAGATTGCACCACTGCACTCCAGCCTGGATGACACAATGAGACCCTGTCTCAAAAAAAACAGTAAAAACAAAAACATAGTCCTTGTTGTCAAGGAGCTCTCAGACTACTACGGGGAATTAGGCAAGTATATAGATGGCCACCATATAGAATTGTACACCAACTATATGGAAACACAGAGGAGTGGATCTAAGCCAAACTTGGGAGGTCAGGGTTGCCTAGGTGAAGGAAGTGATGCATAGATTTAATCTAAAAAAAAAAAAGTAGTTATTATGGGCAAAAGATAGCCATAAAAATCACAAAAGAAAGTACCAAATAACTAATAAACATATGAAAAGATGCTCAAATGAACTAGTTTTTGGAAAATGCAAATTAAAATCATGTGGCCTCAGGAGGCAGTACTACAAATCCCCTTCAAAAAACAACTTTGAAACTGAACAAAATTGTTAAAAACAACCATTTCAGGGAACTGGGAATCAACTAAAGGCAAATAACATATTAAGAAGCACTTATTCACGCAAAACTGTTGAAATTCAGGCAAGAACAGTGAGAGTCTGTGACATTCCTCCCTGAGGTTGCTCGCATTCCTCCCTGAGGTTGCTCCCATCCCTCCCAGATGGTCAGTACAGTGGTTCTCCCAGGACCACAGGCTGTGAAACCAGCAGCCTTACTGCCAGAGGGGCTCAACTGATCTGAAGCTGAAAATGAAAATACGCCATCCAGCAGCATCGTCAGTAAAAGTAGCCACCTCTGTAGCAAGCCTGAGGTAGTAGTTATCCCAGTTGGCACAAGCAACCACCCAACCAGCACCATAATAGGAATAGTAATAGGGAGATTCTGGAAATGAAGGATTACAGAGAAGCTTGAGAAACGACACACAACCCTGGCAGCCTTCCACTCACATGTGTAGGGGAAGCTAAGGGGACTCAAGCTGTCCACACATCCTGGCTGACGAGGCTTTATGTAGGCACAGAGGACACGGTTGAAACTAAAAGACAGGGCAGACCTGAACACTGCCTAAACTTCGAATGTGCTCCCCAACCCACACAGAACCATCAGGACGTGGAGAAGCCTACTGGCTCCAGGTGTTTGAGCATAACCTCTGACCAATCATCAGCAATTAAGCTCAAATGTAATGTTGAGAGAATGAAGCCGGGCTCAAAAGAGTAATCTTTTTTAAGCAAGAGTTTTGCATGCTTAGCTAAGGAGACTGATCTATATCCTGAATAATGAAGAATCACTAAAGGATTTTAACCAGAGAGTAATGGAGTGGAATTGCATTTTATAAGATCACCTTGGCAGGCTTAGAGGCAGATTGGCAGAGGGCAAGATTAGAGACAAAGAGCAGAAATAATGACAGCCTGAACAAAAAGAATGGTGATGGGCAAGGAGGGCAGAGGTAAGCCAACTTGAGAGATTTTTAAAGATGGAATAAATTGATGTGATGATCCATTCAGTATATGTACTGAGGCAGAGGAATGTAAAACCTTCAGGGTCATGGCCTGAGTCAAAGGATGGTGGAGCCATCTAGAAAAAAAAAGAATTCAGAAGGAGCAGTGGATATGGAGAGCAAAAAATGACAAGCTCAGTTTTAATCATGTTGAGTTTGAGATTTATAGAACTTTAATCCATGAGACTGCTTACATAATTAAACTTTGTATAAAATTTATTACTTAGAAAAAGATAAGTAGCATATGGAAATATGGGAATGCAGTGGTCCAAAGATCTGGGTTTCTATTTCAGTTTTAGTTCAAAGTTGGACAAGTCAATTGTTACCTTGGTGCTAAGTTTATTTACTTACTTAAACTATCTTTATGTAAAATAAAGAAAATAAGACTGTCCTATACACTCACAGGAATATTGTGTGCATAAAAAGAATGCTGTAAAACTAGAACACATGCAATTGCTGCTATAGTGCACAACTTGTTCTGGAAGCTTTAACTAATACAATATGACCAAAATGAAGCCATAAATATTGGAAAAGAAACCATATTTTCATTATATCAGATGACATGGAAAGCACCAAAGAATTACTTTTTCTACTATTAGACCTAGTGTTAGTTCAGTAAGGTAACCAGTTACAAAATACACCTAGTAAAATCGGTATTTTACCTACATATCAGCAATAATCTTAGACCTTAAAATGGGGAAAACCCGAGTCTCTCTAGATAAAGCTAGATCGATCACTATTTTATCCTATCATGGATCAACTTAAACAAATTAATTAATTAATTAAAGCCTCATTCAAACTGTGAATTTCAAACTTCACTGAAGACTTTAAAAAGTGAACACCTAGCATGTTCCTAAAAGGGAAGACAACATTATACATATATAATTTCACTCCAAATTTATAAATTTAAAAGGACAGCCATCAAAATCCCAACTGGAAAACACAGCAACACTTATTTATCTAATTAAGAGTACAGGTACCAAAATGAAATTCCCCACATACGAGGGGAATTAGTCAAAATAATCACAATTGTATTAAAGTAGTGAGATAATTGGTTATTTTTCCCCTCCATTTTTACAGATATTCATAATCAGAATTTTGTCTGTACCTGGAAACACTCTCCAAGACCTTGAGGATAAGAAATACAAGAAAGCATTTTCTGAGTTAAAGATGAAATTAATTCATCATAGATCAGAGGATATAGGCAAATTACCTTAACGAGAAAAAAAATGGTTCCCTAGCCTGCAAGATTTAACTGGAACTCAATGACAACCAAAAGAGCAATTAATCAGTAATTAATACTTTAAAAAATTAGATCACTGAAACAAACATCAACAGTGTCCACTACACTGTTCAAGAGAAAGAGTCTTTTAACCGTACACCCTTTAAACAATTTGTCCTCAATGGTAAGAGTACCCATCTTGTGGAGCAAGATGTATTGATGCCACTTTCAGATTATGCTATTAAATATTCCATTTATGCAACTATGAGAATCTGAACTCATTCTGGGTTCCTATGATTTTGGTTTTACTCACCTACAAAACAAAAATGAGCTATCATGCTGAGATGGTGATTTCAGTTCATTTGACAATTCTATTTATTATAAATTAATATATTTGATTCTGATATACATACAATCATATATAAATATTATATACAAGTAAGATAATTATGTCTAGTATATATAAATAAGATTAGATATAGACATAATCAGTCCTTTGACATTGTTTAATGTGAGTCTGTTTTTGGGAGACAGCGCCATTCCATTCCATCTGAACCCAAAAAGCTGAGGGTCAGATCCTGGGCTTGATAAACTCACCAGTGTAAAGACAACTTCTTACAAGGCTTTTTGAAATACAGCTGAACTAAAATATCACTGTTAACCAGTGCTCTTATTTGTTAAACTTTCACAATTACTATCATTTTTTAAATTTTCATTTATAAATTTGTGAAGTATTATAGCTTTCCTTTCTCAGATAGTTTTGATAATCTTTAAAAATAGCATTCAAACATATTTAATTCACAAGTGATACAACCTGTTCTTCTTGAAATGATTGCTTAAGATTTGCATATGTTTAAGTGACATATCATATCACAACACTCAATAAATTATGAATGGAAAAATCTAGTATAACTGACTAGGATTTAATGTTTATTACAAAAACACAGCATACTGCTCCAAGAGCATTTTTCTTCTAATCTCCTAAGATAAAGAAAAAAAAATCTACTCTAGCTTCATCAAAAGATTATATGAATGCGATATATTTAATCTTTATCTACTGACATCTGGAACTAGAAATGGTATTTCATTAACTCACAGCAGATGACTTAAACAAATGCAGTATTACACTAAAACCACAGCAGTAACATGCTCATGACCCCCCTAAAAAGGATTAATAAGGAGATACAGAAAGATCTATAAAGTAAACTAGAAGAATAAATGTTAGTCAAAAAGTATTTCGAAACAACAACTATATTTATTTGTTACTCACATAAAGCAATATTATTCCCAAAAAAACTGTGAGAAATCCCTATTTCTTTTAGTGAACCTTAAAATTGTAACTAGATTTTAGGAAAGAATCTATATAAGCATATTGTCTTTATAGAGATTAAAATTTTAAGTGGATACTTAATATTTCACCTTTGAAGTAAAAATAATTATTTCCAACAAATATATGTGTGTGCATATATATATACATATATATATGACACAAAAGTGAATGGGTAGGCAAAGTAAAGTAATTGTATTGAAAATATGAATTCCAGCCTGTAACAGTGGTTCATGGCTGTAATCACAACACTTTGGGAGGCCCAGGCAGGAGGATCACTTGAGCCCAGGAGTTTGATACCAGCGTGGGCAATACAGTGAGACCTCATCTCTACAAAAAAGTTACAAAATTAGCCAAGTGTGGTGGGTATACACCTATAGTCCCAGCTACTCGGACGGCTGAGGTAGGAAGATCACTTGAGCTCAGTAGGTGAAGACTGCAGTGAACTAAAATTGCATTGTTGCACTCCAGCCTGGGTGACGGAGCAAGGCCCTGTCTCAAATAAAATAAAATATGAATTCTATTATTTACTCTCTAATTTGATTATATTCTGATAGAAATGTTCAGTTGAGTTTATATATTAGCCAATGTGAGACATGAAGGAAACTACTCTTGTCAAATACACATGGAAAGCATTTTTAATACTGTTTAATAATATACTTCAGAAATAAAAACGTACTCTCCTAACAGAATGAGGCTATGTAATTCAAGAAGTCATCATCTAATAGAAATTCACTCCAAATTCTCTCTTTAGCTGCTTCCTTCATAAAACTGTAAATCGAAATTTGTAGAAATAATGAATGAAATTTGTGGACATCATGCTAAATGAAATAAGCCAGCCATTAAAAGACAAATACTGTGGGAGGCTGTGGCAGGCGGATCACGAGGTCAAGAGATCGAGACCGTCTTGGTCAACATGGTGAAACACCATCTCTACTAAAAATACAAAAATTAGCTGGGCATGGTGGCACGGACCTGTAGTCCCAGCTACTCAGGAGGCTGAGCATGAGAATCACTTGAACCCGGGAGGCAGAGGTTCCAGTAAGCCGAGATCACACCACTGCATTCCAGCCTGGCAACAGAGCGAGACTCCATCTCAAAAAATAAAATAAGTACAAATACTGTATGATTCTACTTACATGAGATAACTAGAGTAATCAAATTCATAAAGATAGAAAGTAGAAGGGTAGTTGCCAGGTGCTGGGGGGATTCTGGAGTTTGGTTGCATAACAATGTGAATGCACGTAACACTACTGTACTGTACACTTAAAGTGGTTAAGATGGTAAATTTACATTATATGCATTTTACCACAATTTTTAAAAATATATAAAAATTTGTAGAAACAATATTTCATGGCTCTAGAGTCTTTTCTTGAATTCATTCATTAATTTTAATATATAATGATAAATGTACAGAGCATGCATGAAGAGCCTATAATTTGAATACATATGGGGAAAATAAAGAAAGCTAAGTTAATTAGGTTGAAATATATTATATCACTTCATACATGCCACAGATGCTTTGAAACACCATCTCTGGCTGTGAGTCAATAATTGTGGAAGGTGATGGGTACGTGGGAATTCATTATACTATTCTCTTTACTTTTGTATGCTTGAAATGTTTCATAATAAGATATGTGAAAATAAAGATTGCTGTGCAAATAAACAAAGTAAGAAATTCAGCAGAACAACAAAAATGATGGGAAGGTCCACGGTGGGCTTTGTACTCAGAGGTGGAATACAGTAATATATGGAGATTTTTAGAATCCATTTTAAAAATATGAATTTAATGTAATTAGCATAATGGCAAAGGGTTTTAAGGAAAGTAATATGAATTAACTAGAGAGAAAAACTACTAAAAAGAAATCATAAAATCAGTTTAAATTTATACTCGATATAAAATGAAATTTAAAATTTTTACTCAATATAAATTAGCAAACAAGCCCTTTCAATAAGCGGTTCCTAAGCTGTAATGGAGATAAAATATTTCTGGTATGTTGCCACGTATATTTCAAAATATAATCTAGTATGTTTAACTGAAGAGACAAGGGATTAGCAGAGAGAAGAGGCTCTTTAATTCTTCTGAAAGACTAACACACAAAACGATCTAGTATTAATTGTATAAAATATAATCTCAAGAAAGTAGGATATTTTGTTTTCAATCTGAATGTTCTCTCTTCCTGTTTCTGCTATACAAAAGTGAGAAGGAAGCTGAAAATCTATAGGAAACTATTTTATTAATTACTTATGAAAGGTGGAATCACAGAACTGAAAACTGAGATCCTAAACTAAAACACAAAAATCAAACAAAACAAAATTTCTAGAAAGCAAGGTAGAGTTTTAATGTTGCACAAATCCCAAAAAGAATAATTATAAAAGCGTGGTAGCTGACACCTGTAATCCCAGCACTTTGGGAGGCCAAGACAGGCGGATCACCTGAGGTCAGGAGTTTAAGCCTGGACAACATGGTGAAACCCCGTCTCTACTAAAACTACAAAAACTAGCCAGGCGTGGTGGTGGATGCCTGTAATCCCAGCTACTTGGGAGGCTGAGGCAGGAGAATTGCTTGAACCCAGGAGATGGAGGTTGCAGTGAGCCGACATAGTGCCACTGCACTCTAGCCTCGGTGACAGAGTAAGATTCTGTCTCAAAAAACAAAAAACAAGAATAATTACAAGTTTAGAAAATATGAGTAAATTGTTGTGAGATAAAAGAAAAGGAAGCATATATATATAACATACAAAAAAAGTAGAAGATAATAGTACCAAAATCAAGCCCATATGCACATCATCCACATTCAACACATTTGAAGATTTTGCCACATTTGCTTCATCTATCCCTATTTATTTGGTTGTTTTTGTTTTATTTAGCTATTCTCCTTGGTATCATTTTATACATGAGTCCATAATCAAATATCACTAATCATCTCAAAAAAAAGTCCTTTTACAGTTCATTTGTTTGAGTCAGGGTCCAGATAAGTTCAAATATTACATTAGGGTATAGCTCTTGAATTCCTTTTAATCTAGAGTAGTGCTACTCAAGTGTGAGTTTCAATTGGTGCCATTTTGAGAACTAATTGTTACCAGTTCAAAAACTGTTTACTGGTCCTCAACTCTTTGTTACATGTCAACAAGATAAATACAGAAAAGGAAAGTGAGCACTTAGAAACGTTCATAGCAAGTTGACACTGTCAAGACATCCAAGTGCATGATGAGTGGACTCATCTCACTGAACCAGCTGGCAGTTGTCAGACTCACTGTCAGTCACACGTGACCTAACTGCATACTCGTCATGCACTCTAGGACCACTTACTGTTTGCTGCCTGGATAGAATATTAAAAAAAAAACAAACAAACAACAAAAACAAAAAACCCAGTGTTTAATCCTAGAGAGTTTGAGACACAGTCCTTCTCCTCATTTCTTTATCCTACTATTGACTTTTTGAAGAAATAGGGCCAGGTGTCCTTTAGATTCATGGATTGTTGTGCCTGCTTCCTACAGTGTCAATTACCTTGGTTCTCTATCTCCTGATTTCCTATAACTGATTCTATTCAGGTTCAACTTTGGGGATGCAAATACTTCATACAGGGTACTCTGTGATTCATGTTATAAAACTTCAAAAAATATATCATATCTGGTTCCCCCATTTTTAGTAATGCAAAAAGACCGATCACTAGGCTCAGGTAATAATAGCTCAATCTCTCCTTTGTAAATTCCCCCTCAACCTTTCATCTAATTGTTTCATCCACCAAGTATTGTTGCCTAATTCATTTCATTAGGGGCTTAAAATGATAATTTTTTAATCTTACCATACTTTCTTTTTTGAGACAGTCTCATTCTGGGCAACAGAACAGGCTGGAATGCAGTAGCACAATCTCGGATCACTGCAACCTCCGCCTCCTGGCTTCAGGTGATTCTCCTGCCTTGGCTTTCTGAGTAGCTGGGATTACAGGTGTCCCCACCACAATGACCAACTACTTTTTGTATTTTGAGTAGAGATGGGATTTCACCATGATGGTCAGGCTGGTCTCAAACTCCTGACCTCAAGTGATCTGCCTGCCTTGGCCTCCGAAAGTGCTAGGATTACAGGCATGAGCCACCATTCCTGGCCTCTACCATCCTTTTATAGTTATTAGAGAAAATTGTGGGAGAGGGACTTTCCCTCACCAAATCAGGCTATCTGCTTACCATGAAATAGGACATGTAAGAAAAAGATAATACTTACTTCTTTCCATTTGATTACCGATGTTCAGACAAAGGAATTGATGTCCTATAAACTTCCAATGATGTTCAATGGGTTGGATTGGAAGGCTGTTCTGCTCTTTCTCTCTCTAACATTATGAACACATGGTTTTTTAAGATATATGTGCTTCAAAAAATTACATCTATTGTTATTTATGGTACTCAAATAATTGTCTTATCTTTGACCAATGGAAGCCTCTTAATGTTAACTCTTAGGTCCTTTTAATAGGACCCCACTAGCTAACTTGTCTTTGATTTCTTTGCATTCTGGTTAGTCAATAAGAAAACCCAGGCTCAGTTTGTACACTTCTTCCCTCAGACCTGGAGTCAGTAATTCCTGCAAGAAATCCTGCCTCCTTTTTGTGGGAAATGGTATTTATAGATCACAATCTGGGCATTTCAGCAGACAAAGCTAGAAAATATGTAGTTTGCATTCCTACTGATATTGCAGATTAATATTACAGTACTTTTATTTAATTTCTTTGATTTTCTATTAATCACTTTTATCTTACATCATAAATCTTGGCTCCTGATGATCTTAACATAAATACATAAGTACTTATTTGCGTTTTTGTAAAATAGGTATAAAATAATTACAAAAGCATAAGATATTGAGAGTACTATTAACAACCAGGCTATTTTTAAAAGCTTACAATTTCTTTATAGCACTATTTATCCTTCAATTAAAACCCATTAAGGATAGTCAAAATACTGTGTTCTTAGGTCACGTGAAATAATTTTTTTCTCATGTTTTTAAACTTTTATTTTAGGTTCAGGGGTACAAGAGCAGGATTGTTGTATAGGTAAACTGCATGTCACAGGGGTTTGGTGTACACATTATTTCGCCACCAAAGTAATAAGCATAGTATCCAACAGGTAGTTTTACTTTTTAAAAAATACTTTTACTTTAGGTTCAGGGGTACCTGTGCAGGTTTTTTTATATAAGTAAATAGCATGTCACAGGGGTTTGGTATACAGATTATTTCATCACCCAGGTAATAAGTACAGTACCCAATGAGTGGTTTCTGGATCCTCACCCTCCTCTCTCCCTCCACCTTCACACAGAACCCAGTGTCTGTTGCTGTCCTCTTTGTGTCCATATGTACTCAATGTTTAGCATCTACTTATAAGTGAGAACATGTAGTATTTGGTTTTCTGTTCCTGTGTTACTTCACTTAGGATAATGCCCTCTAGTTCCATCCATGTTGCTGCAAAAAACATGATCTTGTTCTTTTTTACGGCTACATAAGTATTCCATAGTGTGTATGTATCATGTTTTCTTTACCCAGTCTACTGTTGATGGGCATTTAGGATTCTATGTCTCTGTTATTGTGAAAAGTGCTGCAATGAACATATGCGTGCATGTGTCTTTATGGCAGAATGATTTATATTCCTTTGGAATATATTTGGAATCGTGATATTGGGATTGCTGGGTCAAATAGTAATTCTGCTTTGAGTTCTTTGGAAAATTGCCAAACTGCTTTCCACAATGGCTGAACTAATTTACATTCCCACCAGCAGTGTATAAGTATTTCCTTTTCTCTTCAACCTCACCAGCATCTGTTATTTTTTGGCTTTTTAATAATAGCCATTCTGACTGGTGGGAGATGGTATCTCACTGTGGTTTTGATTTACATTTCTCTAATGATTAGTGATGTTGAGTGTTTTCTCATATGCTTCTTGGCCATATGCATGTCTTCTTTTGAAAAGTGTCTGTTCATGTCCTTTGCCCACTTTTTAATGGGGTTGGGTTTTTTGTTTGTTAATTTGTTTAAATTCCTTATAGACTCCAGATATTAGACCTTTGTCAGATGCATAGTTTGCAAATATTTTCTCCCATTCTGTAGGTTGTCTGTTTACTGTTGATAGTTTCTTTTACTGTACAGAAACTCTTGTTTAATTAGTTTCCATTTGTCAATTTTTGTTTTTGTTGCAATTGCTTTTGGCATCTTCATCATAAACTCTTTGCCTAGTTCTACGTCCAAAATAATATTTCCTAGGTTATCATCCAGAGTTTTCATAGTTTTCACTTTTAAGTCTTTAATCAATCTTGAGTTGATTTTTTATATGATAAGAAAGGGGTCCTGTTTCAATTTTCTGCATATGGCAGGCCAGTTATCCCAGCATCATTTATTGAATAGGGTGTCCTTTCCCTATTGCTTGTTTTTTTGTCGACTTTCTTGAAGATCAGATGGTTGTAGATATGTGGCCTTGTTTCTGAGTTCTCCATTCTGATTCATTGGTCTTTGTGTCTGTTTTTGTACCAGTACCATGCTGTTTTGGTTACTGTAGCCTCATAGTATAGTTTGAAGTTGGGTAATGGCATGCTTCCAGCTTTGTTCTTTTGCTTAGTATTGCCTTGGCTATTTGGGCTCTTTTTGGTTCCATATGAATTTTTAAACTGTTTTTCTAATTCTCTGAAGAATGTCATTAGTAGATTGATAGGAATAGCATTGAATCTGTAAATTGCTTTGGGCAGTATGGCCATTTTAACAATGTTATTTCTTCCTATCCATGAGCATGGAATATTTTTCTATTTATTTGTGTAATTTCTGATTTATTTGAACAGTGTTTTGTAATTCTCATGGTAGAGCTCATTTACCTCCCTAGTTAGCTACATTTCTAGGTATTTTATTCTTTTGGTGGCTCTGTGAATGGGACTGCATTCTTGATTTGGCTCTCAGCTTGGCTATTGTTGGTGCATAGAAATGCTACTGATTTTTGGCCGGTTGCAGTGGCTCACATCTGTAATTCCAGCACTTTGAGAGGCCAAGGTGAGTAGATCACCTGTCATCACGAGTTCAAGACCAGGGTGGCCAACATGGTGAAACCCCATCTCTACTAAAAATACACAAATTAGGTGGGCATGATGGCAGGTGCCTGTAATCCCAGCTACTTAGGAGGCTGAGGCAAGAGAATCACTGAACCCGGGAGGAGGGGGTTGCAATGAGCTGAGATTATGCCACTGCACTCCAGCCTGGGCAACAGAGTGAGACTCCATCTCAAAAACAAAACAAAAAAGAAATGCTACTGATTTTTGTTCATTGATTTTGTATCCTGAAACTTTGCTGAAATTGTTTATTAGATCTAGGAGTTTTTGGGCAGAGACGATAGGGTTTTCTTGGTATACAATCGTATCATCTACAAACAGCAATAATTCAACTTCCTCTCTTCCTATCTGGATGCTTTTTCTTTCTTTTTCTTACCTGATTGCTCTGGCCTGGACTTCCAGTACTATGTTGACTAGGAATGATGACAGAGGGCATCCTTCCCTTGTTCTGGTTTTCAAGGGGAATGCTTTCAGCTTGTGCCTATTCAGTATGATGTCAGCTGTGGGTTTGTCATGGATGGCTCTCATTATTTTGAAGTAAGTTCCTTCAGTGCCTAGTTTGTTGAGGGCTTTTAATATGAAGAAATGTTGAATTGTATCAAAAGGTTTTCTGCGTCTATTGAGATAATCATGTGGTTTTGGGTTTTTTTAGTTAGTTTATGTGTCACATTTATTGATTTGCGTATGCTAAACCAACTTTGCATCCTAGGGATAAAACCTATGTAATCATGGCAGATTAGCTTTTTGATGTGCTGCTGGATGTGATTTGCCAGTATTTTTTTTTTTTAGGATTTTTATATCAATGTTCATCAAGGATATTGGCCTGGAAGTTTTATTTTTTTGTTCTCTCCTCCTCAAGTTTTTGGAATAATTTCAAGAGGAATAGTACCAGTTCTACTTTATACATCTTGAAGAATTCAGCTGTGAATCCATCTGGTCCTGGGCTTTTACTGGTTGGTAAACTTTATTACTGATTCAATTTCAGAACTCATTATTGATCTGTTCAATTTCTTCCTGGTTCAATCTTGGGAGGCTGTATGTTTCCAGGAATTTATCCATTTCTTGCTGGATTTCTAGCTTGTGTGCAGAGGTGTTTATAGTAGTGTCTGAGGGATTTTTTTTGTATTTCTATGTGGTCAATGGTAATGTCCCCTTTGTCATTTCTGAATCTGTTTATTTGGATCTTCTCTCTTTTTTCTTTATTAGTCTAGCTAGCAGTCTATCTATCTTATTAATTCCTTCAGAAAACCAATTCCTAGATTAGTTGATCTTTTGTATGGCTTTTTTTTTTTTTTGCATGTCAATTTCCTTCAGTTCAGCTCTGATTTTGGTTATTTCTATCTTCTGCTAGCTCTGGCATTGGTTTCCTCGTTTCTGTAGTTCTTCTAGTTGGGATGTTAGGTTGTTTATTTGAGATCTTTCTAACTTTTTGATGTGGGCATTGAGAGCTCTCAATAGTTTCAAAGAATGTCTTGATTTCTGCCTTAATTTCATTATTTACCCAGTCATTCAGGATCAGGTTGTTTAATTTCCATTAATTGTATGGTTTTGAGTGATATTCTTAGCCTTGATATCTATTTTTATTATGCTGTAGTCCAAGAGTGTGGTTGGTATGATTTTGTGGGTTTCTGTTTTGTTTTTTTTGGCTGAGTATTTTTTTTATGTCTGAGTGTGTGGTCAATTTTAGAGCATATGCCATATGCAGAAGAATGTATAGTCTATTGTTTTGGGGTAGAGGGTTCTGTAGATGTCTTTTCTCTGTTTGTCAAGTGTTGAGTTCAGGTCCCAAATATTTGGTAGTTTTCTGCCTCAACGATCTAATACTGTCAATGGGGTGTTAAACTCTCCTGCTATTATTGTGTGGTTACCTAAGTCTCTTTGTAGGTCTCTAAGAACTTGCTTTATGAATCTGGGTGTTCCTGTATGGGTACTTACATATTTTGGATATTTAGGTCCTCTTGTTGAACTGTTCCCTTTACCATTATGTAATATCCTTCTTTGTCATTTTTTATCTTCATTGGTTTAAAGTCAGTTTTGTCTGAAATTAGAAGAGCAACCCCTGCTTTCTTTCTGTTTTCCATTTTCTTGGTAGATTTTTCTTCATCCCTTTACTTTGAGCCTATGGATGTCACTGCATGTGAGATGGGTCTCTTGAAGACAGCACATAGTTGGGTCTTGCTTCTTTATCCAACTTGCCACTCTGTGCCTTTTAATTGGGGCATTTAGCCTGTCTACATTCACGGTTCGTATTGATACATGTGGATTTGATCCATGTTATCATGTTGTTTAGCTGGTTATAATACAGACTTGTTTGTGTGGTACTTAAGTGTGTTTTTATAGTGGCCAGTAACAGTCTTTCCTTTCCATATTTAGCCCTTCCTCAGGACCTCTCATAATGCAAGTTTGGTGGTAATGAATTCCCTCAGCATTTGCTTGTTTGGAGAGGATCTTATTTCTCCTTCATTTACGAAACCTAGCTTGACTGAATATGAAATTCTTGATTATAAATTCTTTTCTTTAAAAATGCTGAATATAGGCCCTCAAACTCTTCTGGCTTGTAGGGTTTCTGCTGAAAGGTCTGCTGTTAGCCTGATGGGGTTTCCTTTTTAGGTGATCTGCCCCTTCTCTCTAGCTGCCTTTAAAATTTTTTCTTTCATTTCAACCTAGGGGAATCTGATTACTATGTGTCTTGGGAATGGTCTTCTTGTGTAGTATTTTGCAGGGGTTCTCTGCATTTCCTGAAATACAGTGTTGGCCTATCTAGGAAGGTTGGGGAAATTTGCATAGACAATATCCTGAAATACGTTTTCCAAGTTGTTTGCTTTCTCTCCCTCTCTTTCAGGGATACCAGTGAGTCATAGGGGTGGTCTCTTTACATAGCCCTATATGTTTCAGAGGTTTTGTACATTCTTCTTTATTTTTGTTTTGTTTTGTTTAATTGAGTTATTCTGAAGAACCAATCTTTGAGCTCCGAGACTCTTTCCTCAGCTTAGTCGATTCTGCTGTTTTTTTTTTTTTTTTTTTTTTTTTTTTTTTTTTTTTTTTGAGACGGAGTCTCGCTCTGTCGCCCAGGCTGGAGTGCAGTGGCCGGATCTCAGCTCA
Source organism: Macaca fascicularis (assembly GCF_037993035.2). NCBI lineage: Eukaryota > Metazoa > Chordata > Mammalia > Primates > Cercopithecidae > Macaca > Macaca fascicularis. Next base: position 85,918,864 of record NC_088380.1, on the reverse strand, counting down.
CTGCAAGCTCCGCCTCCCGGGTTTACTCCATTCTCCTGCCTCAGCCTCCCAAGTAGCTGGGACTACAGGCGCCCGCCACCTCGCCCAGCTAGTTTTTTATGTATTTTTAGTAGAGACGGGGTTTCACCGTGTTCGCCAGGATGGTCTCGATCTCCTGACCTTGTGATCCGCCTGTCTCGGCCTCCCAAAGTGCTGGGATTACAGGCTTGAGCCACCGCGCCCGGCCAGATTCTGCTGTTAATACTTACAATTGTATTCTGAAATCCTTGAGGTGAGTTCTTTAGCTCTATCAGATCAGTCTGGATCTTTCTTAAAAATGGATACTTCTTCTATCATCTCCTGTATTATTTTATTATGCTCCTAAGAATCCTTAAATTGGGTTTCAATTTCCTTCTGAATCTCAATGATCTTCATTCCTATCCATATTCTGAATTATATTTCTGTCATTTCAGCCTGGTTAAGAACCACTGCTGAGGAACTAGTGCAGTTGTTTGGAGGTAAGAAGACACTCTGGTTTTTTGAGTTGCCATAGTTCTTGCACTAGTTCTTTCTCATCTGTGTGGCCTGATATTCCTTCAATCTGGAAGATTTTAGGGGGCCAAGGCTCACTTCAGCCCTCCTGAGCTGTGTGCTCTAATTCTGAGGGGTTGGGTAATGGGCCCTCAGCTTTGTTCTCTGTCCCCCCGAGGTTATGAATCTGCTGCACTGGAGGAGCCAAGGTGTTCTCAGACCACTGGCCACAACACTCCGATGGGTGATGCCAACCAAAGTTCTTTGTTGGGCAGTGGCAGTGGGATCCATGTTCATTTGCACGTGCTAGCAGCAACAGCAGTGCAGCAGGGTGCATACTTGTTGGATGTGGCAGGGGACTGCAGGGCGCAGGGCTGATGGCCTCCATGTGAATGTTCACAATGGTGGCACAGGGTGAGAGGGTAGGGCCGCTGGCATCCCTGTGTGTGTGTGCACCAGCACTGGTGTCAGCGGGATGCTGGCAGATATGAGATCAGCAGCCTTCAGGTGCACATTCACTTCTTATTACTTTTTATAGGCTAAGATATATTGAATGCTTCCTGTATATTAAGTACTCTGCTAAGTTCTTTCATATTTGTTTTCTCATTATCCTTATAATCATGTACATGGTAAGTATTACCATCCACATTTGCTAGATGTAAAAACTGAGGCTGTGAAAGAAAAAATAACTTGCATGAGGACATAAGTCATATCTAGGATTTAACCCAGTTCTAAACAGTTCCAAACACCAAGGTCTTACTCACTATGATATTCTGTGTTCAAATTTTACCTTCAGTTGCAAACTTAACCTAACCTTCAGCATATGATTGCCATTTGCTATTGGTGCATATTCCTTTTAAAGTGCTTCTTTGAAAAGCAACTACTAGAGGCCATGGGCCCTGGAGTCTAGAGCATGGCCTGGCAATTAATGACACCTAGGCATAGCCAGGCACAGTAGATCACACCTGTAATCCCAGCACTTTGGGAAGCCAAGGTGGGAGGATCACTTGAGGCCAGGAGTTCAAGACCAGCCTGGGCAACATAGTGTGATCCCATCTCTACAAAAAAATTAAAAAATAGCCAGGTGTGGTGGTGCATACCTGTAGTCCCAACTACTCAGAGAGGCTGAGACAGGAAGATCCCTTCAGCCCAGGAAGTCAAGGCTGCAGTGAGCCACGATCACTCCACTGCACTGCACTCCAGCACCTAGGCACTGACTTTAGTACCATTAACAATTTAGTAACTGCACCCCATATTGCAAACAAAGAAACTGAGAACTAAACTGGCAAAGTGGGTCTTGTGAAGACTTTAAAAACGTAAGTAGATGTAAACATTTTAAAGCTAAATTAGTGGAAGAAGAATAAAAGTTAAGCAAAAATTAAGTAGTGAAGTAAATTAAATTAAACTAAATTTATTTACTAAAATAAATTTAAAGTAAATAATTAAATTTAAGTAAAAATCAAGTATTTAGCAATCACAGCAGAATCACAACTAGTTATCTAGATCTGCACCAAAATCCCCATTTATGAAAACAACTTCTGTAATTATACCTCTCTGGGTCTATGTAATTTCTCCACAACACAAATTATCTCCAGAAATAAAATCCATGCAAGCAATTCTCAAGTTTTATACACTGGACTTTTAAATAACCTACACATTTATGAATTGTTACATTAAGATACTTAAATTGCTATCTTTGCCAAATTAGGACATTTCTTCATCAGTTGAGGACATATGGACATTCTGAGCTTCTACAGGGTGGCATTGACTGCCAACAGATCACTTTCACCTCGGCCACCACTTTTGTCTGTACTTTAGTGTTTATATAATTATGTGAATACTTTAGCACATTTTGCCCTTTTTTTAATGAGTGGAAAACAGGAAATGAAACTAATGACACTTAAGAAGTAGGGCTCAAAGGGAATACAAAGTGAGAAATCATAAGGTAGCACAAGAGAGGCAAATCTTTTGCCTCAATTGATATATTAGATTTAAAGTTCTCTACTGTTTTCAGTTGTGTAGGTAAAGAACATGAAAAACTCAAGTGAGGCCGGGCATGGTGGCTCACGCCTGTAATCCCAACACTTTGGGAGGCTGAGGTGGGCAGATCACTTGAGGCCAGGAGTTCGAGACCAGCCTGGCCAACATGGCGAAACCCCGTCTCTACCAAAAAAAATAATAATAATACAAAAGTTAGCCGGGCATGGTGGCGCACGCCTGTAGTCCCAGCTACCGGGGAGGCTAAGGCACGAGAATCACTTGAACCTGGGAGCCAGAGGTTGCAGTGAGTCGAGATCACACTGCTGCACTCCAGCCTGGGTGATAGAGTGAGACTCTGTCTCAAAATACACACACACACACACACACGCACACACACGTGAAGTTTCTGAAAAATATCCTCAAAGGTTGCATCTTAAAAACAAGGTGAAATTCGAGATTATACAATGTTTTTCAGCTCTCTAGAAAAGAAAGCAGATCTGGGAGTCCATGAAGGCACAAAAGCAGAAGAACCACTTGGGATTCTTGGGACCTCTGTTCAAAGAATGTTAGGGACTCATTTATGCAATGTCAGGCTTGATGAACTAAAACAACAGTCTAACACCTTTGCTTGTAGATGTATTTTTATGATCCACCATGACAAACATGCACTGACCATGTGGTTATAGTGTGACCCTAGGAGAACATTAATAATTCACATATTTGCTCCTGCCATTTTTCCTAATATAAAAAGAACCAACTCAGCAAACTCAGAAGGCTAGAGTAAGAGAGAATCTTAAAAACTGCTGTGAAGATAAAGACATCAAGGGTAAAACTGATTATCCAAAATTAAGTAAAAAAGAGGCTTTAATTAAAGCTTATTAGCTTAATATGCTTACTTCTAAACAACTTATAAAAGCAGAGAGTAAGGAACTCAGAATTGCATTTGGATCCATAATCTCTGCACTTGGAGCCCTCCCTTCTGCTCCCCTACCCTCCAGTTTTTCACCACAGTCCTCTCTAAATCCTGCTTTGGGATCTGGTTTCTTTCTTCAATCCAATTTTTCCTGCTTTCTACCTTTCAGAAATTCATCAAGTTTTATAATCCCTTGATGATACATTTTTTTTTGTTTTCTAGTGCTGATAAAAGTTTACTTATTTATTTTTCAAATAGCTTTTCCTTCATTTTTAGGACTTTGGAGAGAGAGTGAAAGGAAATGAATTAGAGTGGACAATGAAGCTAGAAAGGTAGCAGGAAGCCACAATGCGGAGCCCGGAATACTCTGTGATGGAGTTTCTATATTATTCCGTGACAAGAAAGCTCAAACTGAAACAAGAAAAAAAAAATCATATAGAAAATGGGACTCTTACAAAGATACTTTTTAAAGGATTAATGATGACAGAAATGTGTTGAATGAATTGGAGAAGAGTTGTCAGGCCATTGAAATGGTTCGGGTGAGAAGCTATATGGTCCTGAATTAGTGTAGAGGCAGCCGATTGAAACACTAATGAGATTATGGGCTGCCAAAGAAAAGACGGTAAACATTTTGGTAAGGCTCCTCTTGAAAAAGGAAGAGAGAATTCTCCTTCTTTGGCTCCCCCTTATAATCCTAGAGAAACTCAGATAATATACTATCAACTAGTACAGTATATTTGGTGCTAAATACACTTTTACAGAGTTTTCTGAAAATCAAACTACAACTTCATTTATAGCATTACTTCTATAATAAAAGACGCTGAAAATTTCAAGCAACTAACTAAAAATTATGAGATGGCTTTCTATGTGTCAGAAACCAGGCTAAGGCTGGGCGCGGTAACTCATGTCTATAATCCCAGCACTTTGGGAAGCCAAGGCAGGTGGATCACGAGGTCAGGAGTTTGAGACCAGCCTGACCAACATGGTGAAATCCCACCTTTACTAAAAATACAAAAATTAGCCAGGCCTGGTGGTGCGCACCTGTAATCCCAGCTACTCAGAACAATGAGGCAGGAGAATCGCTTGAACCAGGGAGGCAGAGGTTGCAGTGAGCCGAGATCGCGCCACTGCATCACTGCATTCCAGCCTGGGCAACAGAGCAAGACTCTGCCAAAAAAAAAAAAAAAAAGAAAGAGAAAGAAAGAGAGAGAGAGAGAGAGAGAGAGAGAGAGAAAGACACCAGGCTCAACACTTTGAAAGCAAAATAACACAACAACCATGTAAAGTAAGTAGTATTGTTATTCCTAGTTTACAGATAAAGCAAATAGAGTTTGGAGACATTAAGTAACAAGTCCAAAATCCAGTTAGTAAATGAGACAGCAGGTATTTGAACCTGGATCTGTCTGACTGTGAAGCCCATGTTCTTAACCACTATCTTTAATATCTGACAGACCATCATGGTAAACAATGGGTGTAACAAGTGTACCACCTTCCTGAGGATTTTGGAAAGGTTAGAGGTAAGGGAACAAGAATTATCCTGCCTAGATGCCAATAGCATTCCACCCTCACTGAAAAATATTGATTTAGAGTATTCTTATTCTGCATAGTTCCAGATATAAAAATTAAAAATATTTTGCCTACTTTAAGTTTTTTAATAATTTATGTATCATTAATTCACACTGCTTTTCTCATCAACTTTGCCTGAAAAGTAATGTTTTACACCTTTCCATAAAGTTAAATTATACCAATTATCTAAATATTTTCAGGACTCTGTTTAAATTCAAAAAATAAAATGGGCCAGGCTCAGTGGCTCACATCTGTAATCCCGGCACTTTGGGAGGCCAAGGTGGGTAGATTACTTAAGGTCAGGTGTTCAAGACCAGCCTGGTCAACATGGTGAAACCCTGTCTCTACTAAAAATAAAATAGAATTAGTTAGGTGTGGTGGCACATGCCTGTAATCCCAGCTACTCGGGAGGCTGAGGCAGGAGAATCACTTGAACCTGGGAGGCGGACATTGCAGCAAGCCAGAAACGCACCACTGCACCCCAGCCTGGGCGACAGAGTAAGACTTTGTCTCAAAAAAAAAAAGCAATTTAATTTAATTTAGTTTTTAAAATAAAAAAATAAAAATAATGGATGGTGCCAAAGTGATTGTATGAGTGACAATAAAACCCGAAGGTATGAGGGACAATATATATATTCCTCTTTAAAGGAACCTTGGCCAGGCACAGTGGCTCACACCCGTAATCCCAACACTTTGAGAGGCCGAGGTGGGAGGACTGCTTGAGCCCAGGAGTTCAAGACCAGCCTGGGCAACATAGTGAGATCCCATCTCTACAAAAATTAAAAAATTAGCTGGGTGTCGCAGTATGTGCATGTGGCCCAGCTACTTAGGGAGCTGAGGTGGAAGGATCACTTAAGCCCAGCTTAAGTGATCCCAGCTACTCAGGAGCTTGAAGTGGGAGGATTACCTGAGCTGGGGAGGTTGAGGCTGCAGTGAGCTATGATCACGCCAACCTGGGTGACAGAGACCCTGTCTCTAAAAACATAAAATAAAATAAAGGAGCCCTATACATAGGTATAGATAAGATTTTTTTTTTTTTTTTTTTTTTTTTTTTTGAGACAGAGTTTCGCTCTTGTTTGCCAGGCTGGAGTTGGCCAGGCTGGAGTGCAATGGCAGGATCTTGGCTCACTGCAACTTCTGTCTCCCAGGTTCAAGCGACTCTCCTGCCCTAGCCTCCCGAGTAGCTGGAATTACAGGCACGCTCCACCACATCCAGCTAATTTTTTGTACTTTTAGTAGAGAAAGGGTTTCACCATGTTGGCCAGGCTGATCTCGAACTCCTGACCTCAGGTAATCAACCTGCCTTGGCCTCCCAAAGTAAACAAGACTTTAAGAATAAGTTTCAGGAGCAAGAAGGGGCAGAGGGAGGCATTGGAAAGCAGGACTATGAGGAAACTTTATTGGGTGATGAATTTACTCTTGATTTTAGTAAAGGTTCACAGGTCTATAGATATGTCGAAACTTAATAAGTTGTACACTTTAAATATATGCAGTTTATTGTATGCCAATTATACGTCAATACAACAATTTTAAAAAATAATAAATTTCTGAGGCCTGAAAAGCAAAACAATAGTATAAGAATACTGTCTCCGAACAGTCCCAGAAAAAGACTTGAGATACTACATAACACAAGGAAAGGTTTGAGGATATAACCAAGTGACTGATTCACAATTCCCTTCAGAAAAATGGCACAGGATCGCAGAAATTAGGTGGCAAAAATACTAATATGCCCAAATTGAGAACACAAGAATCTGCTATGCCTAGAGCCCCTGTCACTAATTCAGTGCAATAGCATGTGCTGAGGCGGGGCTGGAAGAGAAATCACAGTCATACCAGACAGACACCCAATCCCAGAGGTCATAAACTGACCATCACATTGGGCATCACTGACATGTTTAGTTTGGTCCTCACTGTTGGAAAAATAATCTTTTTTAATTAGTTGCCAACATTTAAAAATTCAGAGATCTCTCCACCCAAATCTGAATGCTTAACCTTTCTCAAAATATCAGAAGATCTGGTAACACTTGGACCCCTATTTCCAACCTAGCAATAGGCCAGGCACTCTGGTCAGCCACAGACTTCTGGACTCAGTCTTCCTATTGTTCTGTCCCTGGAAGCTTGACCCATTTATTGTAATGTTCCAACACTATCTCAGTGCTCATCCCCTACATGAAAGTGAACTACACTTAATTAGAGGTGTAACTCCCACTCCAAAAGGTAAGGAACTTTCCTACCTAAGCAAGCAGTGGCAGCCAACAGAAGGCTAGACTTAAGCATACCTTTTTAGAGAAAGGTCAATAATGAAAACAAATCCTGAAAACCAGTTCTTGGGGCATTAGTTTACAACTTCAGTGGAGAAACTTGTGACAGAATTTCCCTACTGAAGATCCTTCTCAGCCCCAGCCCCCTCACCCTTCAAACACAAATGCATACACAGTCCCAGCTCCTTCCTTAGCCTTCCCCTCCCACATTCTGCCAGGTAATGGAATGGTAACAGGAATTTTTATCATCTTGCCTCCAGCTTAAGATGAAGAAAAATTTCTTTAAAAAAAAAACTGGTGAAAAGGCAAAGTTCCCAAGGAATAATCACACAAATTATTACAGGTCAAAAGGGGTCAGAAACCTATACTAATTCAATAAATAATCAATATTTTATTTAATCATTTTATAACAAAAGCATAAATATTAAATCACGCTCAAGGTAAGATTTCTTATTATCACTTAACATTTTTCTAGTCAATGCATAAAATAATAGAGAGAACTATCACAAAGAAGTCAATTTAAAAAACAAACAAAAAAAAAAAACCTCTTAGTTTGCAGATGACCTCATTCCAAGAGAAACCACTGAAAACCCATGAAAACAAATAGGGAAATTCAATAAGGTGACTGAATGGTTACAAAATTAATATACAAAATTACAGTTGTTTCACCTCAGCAATAATCATAGAAAAAACAAGATGAATAAAAATTGAAACATTATAGCAAACAAAACTATAAAATATACCCCGGAACAAAACCAATGAGAGGTGCTAGCACAGTCACATTATCCTGGAGAGGGAGACTTCCTGAGGGGTGATCAACTGTCTAGTTGCTACTTAGAGAGTGGGACTGGACTACCACAAAAGATTGACCCTACTCTCTGAACTGTGCATAAGCCGCCCTGTCAAAGTTCAGCCTGCACATGACCCAAGAGGAAATCATGGCTTGTTTCCCCAGTGACACTCTGGACCTGATCAAAACCTACGCCTCCCGGGTCCAGTTCTGAATCATAGGAAATCCAGCCAAAACTGTTCATTCCTCAGAGTGTATACAGGAAACAGATCCAACCAGCAGAGAATCAGGATTCATCACTTTTCAGGAACCGGGTAAAATGTTAAGGAGAGAAAATTTACCTATTCTCTAAGGAAGGGATTTCAAGGAACTCTTTAAAAAGCTTTTGACGGAGGCCAAGCGTGGTGGCTCATGCTTGTAATCCCAGCTCTTTGGGAGGCTGAGGCAGGGTGGCTTGAGGTCAGGAGTTCGAGACCAACCTGGCCAACATGGCCAAACCTTGTCTCTACTAAAAATACAAAAATTAGCCAGGCATGGTGGTGGACACCTAAAATCCCAGCTACTACTTGGGAGGCTGAGGCGTGAGAATTGCTTGAATCAGGAGGCAGAGACTGCAGTGAGCCAAGATTGTGCCACTGCACTCCAGCCTGGGTAACAGAGCAAGACTCTGTCTCAAAACAAAACATAACAAAAAAACAGTTTTTGACAGAGAACTAACTGTAAGTGTGGAAATAAGTACATAGGCCTTTTACATTATTATTACTGAACCGAACCAAGAGAAAAAAAATACTTTGGGCCAGTCGTGATGGTTCACGCTTGTAATCCCAGCACTTTGGGAGATGGAGGTGGGCAGATCACTTGCGGTCAGGAGTGATCACTTGAAACCAGAAAGGCCAACATGGTGAAACCCCGTCTCTACTCAAAATACAAAAATTAGCCAGGTACAGTGGCATGCACCTATAGTCCCAGCTACTCGGGAGGCTGAGGCACAAGAATCGCTTGAACCCAGGAAGTGGTGATTGCAGTGAGCCAAGATTGTGCCACCATACTCCAGAACAGAACAAGAACCCATCTCAAAAAAACAAAAAAAAAATTGGGGGCTGGGCATGGTGGCTCACGCCTATAATCCCAGGACTTTGGGAGGCTGAGGTGGGCAGATCACTCAAGGCCAGGAGTTAAAGACCACCCTGGCCAACATGGCAAAACTCCATCTCTACTAAAAATACAAAAAATTTAGCCAGGTGTGGTGGTGCACATCTGTAGTCCCAGCTACTAGGGAGGCTGAGACACAAGAATCACTTGAACTCGAAAGGCACAGGTTGCGGTGAGCCAAGATCATGCCATTGCACTCCAGCCTGGGGGACAGAGTGAGACTCTGTCACAAAAAAGAAAAAATATTTTGAAATATGTTTATATTAATAGGAAATTTCCAATTAATACAGTCCTCAATATTTCAGAATTTGTGATTGTTTATGGTTTGGTTTCAAGATTATCTTTTTACTCTCTAGACGAAAGTAGTTTCCTAAGAATATTAACTTAGGATTGATGATTTGAAGCACCACAGAAACATCTGTTTATATTCAGATAATTAATATGCTAATTTCTATCTATTAAATTAAGCAGGTTACCTAATGACTTTTCAAAATAATACTTCATTAGCCTGATAATAATGAATACATATAGTTGAAATAAGAAAATGGACATCTGTTGTAAGACATCCTTCAATTTAAGCCTTTTACTAAATCAAACCAGTTTTCATACCTTAATTTCAATTATGGAGGTACATGTCAACAAACCAAAACAATACAAAACAAAAAATCCTCTTTTGAGATAGAAAACAAACATTTCCATTCTTACCTTTGATGGTCTCCATTCCCAACTATCACCTATCTGTTGTGAATGTTTAATGAATTCTGCACAATAATGTTGGAATGTTTTTTCTCCAATGAACTCATCTTCTTCCATGTTAAATGACAACTGTAATATAAAAACTAAGTATTAGCATCAACTTTAGAATAATATTGAAAGGAATTCTGCTAATTGATTAATTTCTGTCAATAAACCAAAATTTGGGATGTAGAATGGCCTCAAGGCCACTGAAAAATGGTTTTGGTCAGGTGTGGTGGCTCACACCTGTAATCCCAGCAATTTGGGAGGCCAAAGCAGGAAGACAGCTTGAACTGAGGAGTTCGAGACTAACCTGGTCAACATAGCAAGACTCTGTCTATATACAAACTAAAAACAGCCAGGCATAGTGGTGTGCACTTGTAGTCTCATCTACTCAGGAGGCTGAGGCAGGAGGATCACTTGAGACCAAGAGTTCAAGACTGCAGTTAGCTATGATCATGCCACTCTACTCCAGCCTGGGAGAGAGAATGAGACCCCATCTCAAAAAAAATAAAAAAGTGTTTTTGTTTTTTCTATCTTTCTCACCTTATCCCCATTTTTTTGTTGTTGTTTTTATTTTTGTTGTTTTTATTTTTGTTGTTGTTGTTATTGTTTTTGAGATGAAGACTCGCTCCATCATCCAAGCTGGAGTGCAATGGCATGATGCCGGCTCACTGCAACCTCCGCTTCCCAGGTTCAAGTGATTCTCCCACCTCAGCCTCTCGAGTAGCTGGGATCACAGTTGCATGCCACCACGCTGGCTAATTTTTGTATTCTTAGTAAAGACAGGGATTCACCATGTTGGCCAGGCTGGTCTTAAACTCCTGACCTCAAGCGATCCACCAGCCTCAGCTTCCCAGAGTGCTGAGATTATAGGCATGAGCCACAATGCCCAGCTTTTTCTGTTTTTATATTCCTGTTTCTGTATCTTTGGTGCTTAGCATAGTAAACACTCTAGATGCTTTTGTTCAATTGAATTAAAATCATATAAACTGCAAGGATTTTAAACCCCTGTTTGGCTCCAAGGTCAATGATCTGTCTATACTAGCTAATTCCTAAACCAGTGTCATTTCTGATTATTCAAATTTAGTATAATCTATGTAAGTTTGTTCATTCATCCAACAAATACATAGTGAATATCTATTAAGTAGCAGGCACTGTGCGTAAGTAAAAGTTAGGTATACAAAAATGAAAAAATATATAGTCCTTGCCTTGTAAGAGCTCATATTCTAACAAAGGGAGATAAGAAATACAAATAATTACAGTAGGAACTCTCTTATCCAACCTCCATCTAACCAACTTGCCAGATTAATCGACACTGACTCATGTCTACAGCATGCTGATCATGAAGCACCTCTGCTCCCATCAGTTAACTGTGTGTTCACAAACCTTATTCTCCTATCATAAATATATACTGTAATTAAATGTTAAACAAACCAAAACATAAGAGTAAAAAAGAAGGCAGGGCGTGGTGGCTCACCCAGCACTTTGGGAGGCCGAGGCGGGCAGATTATGAGGTCAGGAGATCAAGATCATCCTGGCTAACACGATGAAACCCCGTCTCTACTAAAAATACAAAAAATTAGCCGTGCGTGGTGGTGGGCTTTTGTAGTCCCAGCTACTCAAGAGGCTGAGGCAGGAGAATGGCATGAACCCAGGAGGTGGAGCTTGCAGTGAGCCGAGATGGTGCCACTGCACTCCAGCCTGGACGACATAGCCAGACTCCGTCTCAAAAAAAAAAAAAAAAAGTTATAAAAGAAGGACAACTGATATTTCTATAACCAAATGCCTTGGAAAGATTTGATAAAAGTGAGTCTCTCTAAGAAAAATAAACTGCTATTGAACTAGGTATGGACAATACAACTGAAAAGATTGGTGGGGACAGGGGAGAGAAAAGATTCCAAGCTTTCTGCCTTTAGGTGGTGGTTCATTGAGTAAGACAGAGGTCTCTGGAGGAAGAAAAGGTTTGGGAAGAGAGATGGGTTTAATTTGGCCATATTGAGTTTGAATTTGAAATGCCTGTGGAATGTCAAAGTAAAGGGGTCCAGCAGGCATTTTGAGGTGTGTCTTGAACTCAAAAGGAAAGAGAAATCTGGGCTGGAAATACCGATTCTATATCAACATTACGTAGATGGTAACACAACCCATTTCATCAATCAGAGAGAGAATGCAAAACTAGAATAGCAAGAGAAGACTGATATGGTGCAGTCAGAGGAAATTTTTCCAAATGTATGATGATCCTGACATATACTGAAAGATACTAAATCAAAGAAAAATTAACTTTCGTTCATAAAGAACACTAATATACTTACTAATATTTTTAAAACTCCAACAAGACTCTCAGTTAGTAACAAAACTGAACAAAGCAGGCCGGGCGCGGTGGCTCAAGCCTGTAATCCCAGCACTTTGGGAGGTTGAGACGGGTGGATCACAAGGTCAGGAGATGGAGACCATCCTGGCTAACACGGTGAACCCCGTCTCTACTAAAAAAAATACAAAAAACTAGCCGGGCGAGGTGGCGGGTGCCTGTAGTCCCAGCTACTCGGGAGGCTGAGGCAGGAGAATGGCGTGAACCTGGGAGGTGGAGCTTGCAGTGAGCTGAGATCTGGCCACTGCACTCCAGCCTGGGCGACAGAGCGAGACTCCATCTCAAAAAAAAAAAAAAAAAACCTGAACAAAGTAGCCTAAGCCCTCCAGTTACTTGAGGTTTACTGAAGTATTGAAAATACTTAAACATAAAATTTCATTCAATAGCCATAGTGTATCTAATTAACAGCACTGTGCTACGAGCAAGATGACTGAACATCAAAACACTAATTGATATTTGGTTGAATACTTTTAAAATTATCTAAGGACTAGGCTTTGCTGAAGGATGCTACATACAATAATACAAACACTTATGGCTTGATTACAAAATTACGAAGTATACTATATTAAAAAGATATCCATCTCAACTCGATTCATCATAACGTACCATAATGAAATATCATGGAATAATTATTGCTTTTTTGCTCAAGAATATTTCAACTCAAAAATGTAAATATAATTCAATCAACATTTTTATACATAGTTTTCAAGTTGTAATACTTTCTGGTCCTCTACCAAATTCATAAACTAGCAGAGGCAGAAATTTGAATCAGAACTTCCTATAATGAAATGGATGAAAATATGGCTAAAAATGGAAATAACCACAACTGTGGCTTATTAAGCAATAATAGCAAGAATACTTATTTTGCAAATTGAAAAACCTTAGATATGTGAACTGCATATGTTTCCAGACTTAAGTTATCTTAAACTAAATTCACTCTACAGGTGACAACAGTCACTCAAGTGAACTCTCAGTAAAAAGATGAATTTCAATTCTCATCTCATCCTAAACAATGAATCTCTCATTTCTAGTTGTAAGTAAAAGTTAGAAATGAGTCAGCACTCCTTGTGTCATAAAGTATAAGTTGTTTTGTTTTGTTTTGTGTTTTGGAGACGGAATCGCCCAGGCTGGCATGCAGTGGCATGATCTCAGTTCACTGCAATCTCCGCCTCCCGGGTTCAAGTGATTCTCCTGACTCAGCCTCCTAAGTAGCTGGGACTACAGGTGCACGCCACCACACCAGGCTAATTTTTTGTATTTTAGTAGAGACCGGGTTTCACTGTGTTGTCCAGGCTGGTCTCGAACTCCTGAGCTCATGCAATCCACCCACCTTAGCCTCCCAAAGTACTAGGATTATAGGTGTGAGCCACCACGCCCGGCATTAAGTTGTTATTAACATCCATTTTGCTTGAGACTTACTCCAGCTGAAGAATTGTGTTGTTTTGTTCTTGATTTTGTTTTTGTTACGTAACATTCAATCAAAACCTTTTTCTAACTGCTTTACCAGAGACTAAAGATTGGAAAATAGAGTAAGTTTCCCCGCCAAGTGAGGGTAGTCTTTCCAAACTATAAGTTAGCCCTTAGACTAGAAGCATAGAAGATGTTTATTCTGCTGCTGTTCAAATATATCTTTCCAGAAAAGCAGCCTTAGTGAATTCTAACACTATATAATCATTGTTTAAATGATCCTTTTTAATTGAAAACAATTTTTTCACTACCACTCTCCATATTGTTTAATGTGATTTTTAATATAATGTGTGTGGAACTAATTCTTTGTTATTGTTTTTTAGTTGGAGCCGTTGATTTGATGAATCTATAAATCAATGTATATCAAAGTCATAATAGGACTAAAACACTATAAGAAATATAACTAAATTTCCCGGAACTTAAGATCATTTACAAAAATGTGATTACCACAGAACATGCTATGCATACATTGAAACATTAAAAATCATTTTTGACTAATAAAGTAGGCAATTTCCTGAATACTTGTCCCTCCTAGCAACAATTCCACATTATTTATAACTCTAAGTGTAGACTCTTTTTTAAAAAACATGCAATATCAGCTAGGAGAGTTAAACATCAACCCACTACTTTTATGGCAATTTGGCTTGAATTCATTTAGATTAATTTAATCACTTACCTAGCAAGGTCCTTAGGCAGTGGTCCTCAAATTTTAGAGAGCAAGGAAGCAACCACAGTGCAAATTTAAATGCAGAATCCTAAGTCTTGGCCGAAAGATAACCTGATTCTGAAGACCCCAAAATAATTACTTTTAATTAGCACCTGGGATACTTTCAAAGGGAATCATGCTAAAAGACTAGCATGATCCCTAGACAAAAGATGAATCATTTTGACAGGGCTGGTAAAAGACCTGGATTTCAAGACATTTGGCAGCCTGGGTGGGACACAGAAGGCATGGCCCTGGGCAATCCAATAAAATAGCACAGAGATACATCAAAAGAGAAGTCGGATCAGTCCTGACAACAGATGACCAGCAGGGCTCAATTCTCCCTCCTCGCCTTCCCATTGGAATACATATTCCAAATCAAAGTTTAAATAAGAGGCAACACTGTACCTAGCCTAGAAATGAGGAATCTCTGTTGGTAGCTGAGGCTTGCTCTGACCTCTCTATCACTAGGTCAGTTGGGAAGAGGGTCATTTCACCCTCTCCCATTCTGTATTCCCTTCAGAGAAACAGATCCTGAGTTGCCCCTCCCCTCCTGGTTTCTAGCCCCACTGGTAATTCTCTTTCAAGGCAGTTCTCGCCCAGTAGTGCAGTGTGCATGGCCAGATGTGGAAGGTAAAGCCCTGAGGTGCACTGAGTACTGTGCAGCGAGTGACAGGTTTGCTGCAGGAACAGGATGAGCTCTCAAAATAGTATAGTCTCACCACTAACATCCCAAAAAACTAAAAAAAAAAAACAAAACTATAAACTGTTTCAAATCATACAAAAACACTTCCCTCATTATAGTTACAGGACCGAAAGATTCAACACTAGGAAAGGAAGACCTCTCCTGAGTATAGAAAATGATCTATCCTTCATAAATTTGGTTGTACCCATTCATCTGCTTTCCAAGCTAACAAAAAGAGGAAGATTCCTCCAGCTTCTAAAGGTAGGGAGAGAGACGAAGGAAGGAACGCTTGGTCCCTCTGACCAGTCAACATGCCCCTCTTTTGTCAAGGTAAGTAAACCAAAACACAAGACCTTTAAGTAGCTCTTGCATAACAAAAGAGGGGCACTACCAGAAACAGGAGGAGGTAAAGCTTGCTCCTGTAATGGGCTTACACTAGGAATATGGAAATCAAACTGAGGAATTATGTACTCTATGTTCCCAATTTTAAAAAGAAAAAGTTTAGAAAGGGAAAGACCTCATCTAAAAGCAAGAGATGAGGAAGGAAAAACAGCTGAGATTAAAAAGGAAACTGGATAAGAAAAAACTGGAAGGAAATTCAAACATGTAACAGTAGAGATATAAATTCTACATTCAAGGCAACAGAGAGATGTATAGAAGCCGGAAAAAAAATCACATTCGAGTTTCAGTGTATAAGCACACAAGATCCTTTCCAAATACACAAAAGAAAAGAGACCATGATGAAAACCATGCATATTGTTTGATGGGAAGGACAAAGAACACAGGTCCAACCTACAAATAACTGGAATTTCTGAACTACAATCATAAGCAAATGTACAACTGAAAAACTGTTCTAAGATGGGGGAAAAAAGATTTAAAAGATTTACCTATAAACTGAAAGAATTCACCATGTTTCTAAAAAAAAAACAAAGCTGCTAGAAAGAAACTTATGCCTAAACATAGCCTGGTGGAATATCTTAATTTAAAGACTAGAAAGAAAAAAAGATGCAGGCAAAAAAAAAAAAGGTTTACCTACAAGCAACAAAAATCAGGGTAGCCTCTGCCATCTTCACCCACTGCAATGAATGCCAGAAGATGATACAGCAACGTCTACAATGTCTGGGGATTTGATTTACACTTTGTATCTTAGCATCTATAACAGATAAGCAAACAGTAAATTTTTTTTTTTAAGTTGTAAATGAATAAAAGAAAAATTCAGACCAAGCACAGTGGTTCATGCCTGTAATCCCAGCACTTTGGGAGGCTGAGACAGGAGAATCACCTGAGGTCAGGAGTTCAAGACCAGCCTGGCTAACATGGTGAAATCCCTTCTCTACTAAAAATACAAAAATTAGCCAGGTGCAGTAGTGTGCACTGTAGTCCTAGCTACTCCAGAGGCTGAGGCAGGAGAATCGCTTAAACCCAGGAGGCGGAGGTTGCAGTGAGCTAAGATTGTGCCACTGCACTCCAGCCTGGGTGACAAAGCGAGACTGTCTTAAAAAAAAAGAAAAAAGAAAAAAAAATGTAAAAATTTGAATGGACTTATTCTATATATCTCTTCTCATTTATAGTACCTTTCTTCAACTTTCAGGCCTATTCACTTCTTGGTACTTTTCTTACACAAACTGATGTATACTTTGGGAGGCCGAGGTGGGAGGATCACTTGAGGCTAGGAATTCAAGGTTGCAGTGAGCTATGACCGTGACACTGCCCTTCAGCCTGGAGACAGAGCAAGATCCTGTCTCTAAAACAAACAACAACAACAACAACAAAACCCACAGATCTATGTGACATCCAATCTTTCTGATACCAGTATCATTATTTTTATTAAAAGATTTTTTTAATAATAAAACTCTGCAAGCTCCTAAGAAAAACTGTTCCAACACTGATGACAATTTGAGCTGATCCACCAGCTCAAACTGTCTTGCTGTCTTTGAACAGTGGGTGGTAGGACTAGTACAACAAACTCTAGTCAGCACATATGCCAAGATTCCCAGAATTAGGAAATAAGGAGATAATGGGGTATCCTTGGCCAAAAGTATCCAAAAAATAAGAGACAGAAAGGAGCAGTGGCTCATGCCTGTAATCCCAGCATTTTGGGAGGCCAAGGTGGACAGATCACCTGAGGTCAGGAGTTCGAGACCATCCTGACCAACATGGTGAAACCCCATCTCTACTAAAAATACAAAAATTAGCTGGGCGTGATGGCAGGCAGCTGTAATCCCAGCTACTTGGGAGGCTGAGGCAGGAGAACCACTTGAACCTGGGAGGCAGAGGTTGCAACGAGCTGAGATCGTGCCATTGCATTCCAGCTTAGGCAACACAGCGAGACTCCATCTCAAAAAAAAAAACAAAAAAAGGACCAACACAATATCAGAAGCTACAGAATCAGTACTAGCCTGAATACAGACAATAGAGCAAAGTGCCTTTAAAATATACTACCAAGTGCCATATTTTTATTTTGGAAAATTTTTAAAAAAGAAATGGTTGGACATTTTTGTAATGAAAGACACATTCTCTTTAAATTTTTCTTCTTGCAAACGTCTTTGTTCAGAGATGAGACTAATGTGCCTTCTATTTCCACAAGTTTTTCATTCATTCACTCAGTACCTACAATACCCTAGTGCTTGCTGTGAGTGTCCTCCTAGAAAAGAATATCAAACTTCCTGGCAAAACTGGGGAAGACTCCAAAACTTGGAGTTCTGAACACATGAATTCAATTCTTAAAGAACTGAATTTCGAAATTTGAGTAAGGGCCAACCAGGTGGAGACAAAGTCACTCCAAAAATATGGAGGAGCTCCTGCAAAGACAGGGTCTGAAAAGAATGCAAGGTTTAAAAATAAAACAAATGGCAGTGGATGCAGCATAGCTTGGATGGAGTAGAGTATGGGCAAATAAGGTCAACGGTTCCCAACTTTATGGGGAACCCACTCTTCAAGGGGCTGCTTGGAAATAAATGGGATCATATTGGATTGTCAAAAAGAAAAGAAGTTAGAGCTTGCCATTGCCATTTAGTACTGACAGACCAGGTAAAATAAACATTCTACGATGTGCAGGACAATCCCACACAGTGAAGAGTTGTCCGTAAAAATGTCAGTAGAGCCCCCTTTGAGAAATACTGGGAAGTAGGTAAGGAATTAACAAAGTCTAGAGAATTTAACTCTAGGGCCTCAGCATATCCTTTAAAATCTGAGATCACAACCTCCATTTCACTCACTAAATATTTACTAAGTACTAAAAGATAAACTAAGGCACATTAAAATTTTAAAGAGTTTATTTGAGGTCAGGCACAGTGATCCCAGCACTTTGGGAGGACAAGGCAGGTGGATTGCTTGAGCCCAGGAATTTAAGACCAGCCTGGGCAAATGGTGAGATCCTGCCTCTACAAAAAATACAAAAATTAACCTGCCATAGTGGTGCATGCCTGTAGTCCCAGCTACTTGGGAGGCTGAAGTGGGAGGATAGCTTGAGCCCAGGAAATCGAGGCTACAGTGAGCCATAACTGCACTACTGCCCTCCAGCCTGGGTGACACAACAAGATACTGTCTCCAAAAAACAAAAACAAGAAAATGTTTATTTGAGCAGACAATGGTTAACTCATTTATGCGGGAGGTTGCAAATTTTTTTTTGTGAAAAATCAGACCTTGGCGATGACCTTGAGCAGGATATAAATAACTCCCACAAGCTTAGCATTCCAATAATGGAGCACTAGGCATATTAATGAATTAGTCAGCTCCAGAATGCAAGCAACATGGGGCTGCACCAAAGGGACACAGTTAAAAAGCTTTTGTAGAGTAAACGGCACAAGAAAGGCCAAGAAAATCTATGATTGGTCAAAGTGGAGTAGTCTTACTTGGATCATTCCAGTAAAAGTCAGTGGTTAGAGGTTAGTTGGTTTCTGATTGGTTAAGCTACAAGTTTCATTTTCCTAGAATAAGACCATTTAGACTGAGTTGGGCGTAAGTTTGTTTATGTAGGAACCCAGGGCACTGGAGCTTCCTCAGGCAATGGCCTCCCAATTATTTTAACACAGGAAGCTGTTTTTGCTGGGCAATAAATATGTTTCCTTCTTTCCTTTGACCATGATGAAGCTTGGAACTTTGTGGCCTACCTTTAATAATTGTACAACATTCACAATATATTTTCAGTATAACTCACCCTAATCACATCTTTCTATTCAAGTTTCATATTTCCACAATCTTGATTTCTCTTTATTTTTTGTTATTTTATATTATATAGTTTATAAGCTACCTCAAATACTTTTGGAACTAAGCTACAAAAGTAAAATGAAAAAACAGAAAAGAAAAAGAAAACTAGATAGTAAGATGAGAAGAAAAAAATATTACACGGAGCCCCCAGATCATCCTGAGAGGTTTAAGATACTTTTTTTTTTTTTTTTTTTGAGAGAGAGGGGGTCTATGTCACCCAGGATTGAGGGCAGTGGTGCCATCTTAGCTGACTGCAACCTCCACCTCCCAGGCTCAAGCGATCCTCCCACCTCAGCCTTTTGAGTAGCTGGGACCACATGTGTGCACCACCATGCACAGCTACTTTTTTGTATTTTTTGTAGACACAGGGTTTTGCAATGTTACCAAGGCTAGTCTCGAACTCCTCAGCTAAGGCAATTTGCCTGCCTCAGCCTCCCAAAGTGCTGAGATCACAGGCATGAACCACTACACCCAGACTTGGTTTAGGAGACTTTCAAAAAGAAGTATAATACAGTCTTTGCCTTCAATAGTTTGTAATCAAAAATTTTTTTTATTTTTCAGAATACACATTCTTTTCAAAGTAATCAAATTTTTAAGTAAAGATTCAAATTGAAAAGAACATCAGAGAATAATGGATAATAAAAAACAGTGATAAATTATACAACCACTGTTTGAAGAATTAGTATGGATTAAAATAATTAAAATTGCATGTATTACTATGTATTAAGAACTGGTAACAAACACTCAGAGCAACTTTTTGAGGTAAATTACTACGATTTTCTGTATTTTATAAATAAGGAAATTGAGACAGAGAGGGTAACTTGTCCAAGATAAGACAGCTGTTAAGTGTAGCAATTTGACCTAAGGCAGTCTGGAACCAGAGCCTGTGCCCTACAGGAGTTAGATTTCAGTTAATCCTTGAATTATAGGAGGATATAGAAAGAAAAATAGAAGGGATGGGGGCAGTGGCAGTGAACCTTGGAACAGACTGAAATGAGGTACACCAGTAAAGAACCTGAATGGAGAGTATAGATTGAGGGATATTGAGAATCTAGGGACAGGGTGCAGGAAGTTTACAGTCTTAAAAGTCAAAGGAAGCTTGGAGAGGTAGCTCTCACCTTTAGTCCTCACTACTCAGGAGGCTGAGGCAGGAGGACTGCCTGAGCCAGGAGTCAAGGCTGTGTAGTGCCTTCTAATTGTGCCTCTAAATAGCCACTGCACTCCAGCCTGGGCAACTTACAGAGACTCCACGTCTTAAAAAAACAAACCAAAAAAAGAAACCAAAAAAACCCAAAGGAGATTCCATTTAAAACAGCTGGTAACAGGAAACCATTGTAGGTTCTTGAGCTCAGAAGAGATGATAAAAAGGTTTCCTCGGAAAGATGTTACATGACAGTGATATGAAATAACCCTAGCTTCAAAGCTAAACTCCTATTACTAAGCACTCTTCCTGGATCCTATAAACCTATGTGATCAGGTAAGCACATTAGAGAAGTCTTGTCTCTGCAGTTTTCAGCAACCATTCCCTAATCAGAATTCCTTCAGGTACAGCTTATTCTCCTATTCTCCATTCCCCAACTTTCTAATTGTTTTATTATACTCAGGCTGCTTGTCCCCTGAAAACATTTGTTTTCAACAGATAATCACCAAATGATCTCTATGGCTTTTTTTTTTTCTTAAGATTCCCTGATTATATTTATGATTCAAACACAACCTCCTGGGTCCCAAACACATCTCTAGGCTTCAAAGATAATCATCAAATCAAGCCCATCTTAAGAAATCTTCTGTTAAGTTTTACTCTCCTTGTTTTTCCTAAAGGGCTGCTTTACCTTTCTCAGAAATGTATTAGGCATCAGGAACTACTGTCAACATATAGTTTGTCACAAAACATTATACATAACTTGAATGGCCCACCATGTAGCAAAATCTCAGTTAACCTTATCATAATAAAACAGGAGGTGGCAAGGGAAAAGCAGGAGACAGAGGAAATAATCTTTTAACACTCCACATTCAAATGAATGCAGTTTAGAACTACTGTTTCCACTAATTTCTTCAATTTAAAATATCAATAACAATTTTTAAACTCTGCAATCTGCAAGACTTTAATTTCTCAATACTCTGGATTTATTTTTTGGTCAAGGTTCTGTAACATTTCCTCTGGTCACTGTTTAACCCTTCGGAAGCAATGAGAAAGGATTCTACTTGGGGTCCTAAGATGTATTTGAGTACCACACAGGGCCGATGTCCTCCCATCCTGAGAAGCATAAACTTGTTTTTGCCACTAAAGAATAGTGACCATTGTCCAATAACAAAAGTTATAAATATGATTCAAAATGAACCTGTGACAAAGACTTATTAAACTCACAATGGAGCAAGCTGAATGGCTTAGTGCGCTCAAAAGCATTTCAGGAACTGAGCATAAACACTGAAGAAAGGATAAGTTTGATAGGTTAGATAGAAAAATGGTTAATATCGGCCGGGTGCGGTGGCTTATGCCTGTAATCCCAGCACTTTGGGAGGCCGAGGCAGGCGGATGGATCACAAGATCACGAGTTCAAGACCAGCCTGTCCAATATGGTGAAACCCCGTCTCTACTAAACATACAAAAATTAGCTGGGCATGGTGGCGGGCACCTGTAGTCCCAGCTACTTAGGAGGCTGAGGCAGGAGAATTGCTTGAACCCGGGAGGCAGAGGTTGCAGTGAGCCGAGATCATGCCACTGCACTCCAGCCTGGGTGACAGAGCGAAAATCTGTCTCCAAAAAAAAGAAAAAAGAAAAATGGTTAATATCCTACAACGCAATAGAACTACAACCTTTAGGAGTACTGTATTTTTTTTCTATCCCACTCAAATAATTTGCATCTCCATTACTCCAAAAGATGTGAACTACAAAGCCTAGGCCCTAATCAATATCATCATGCCAAACAAAATACACTCCCCTAGACATCTAAATCATCTTCAGGTGGGCCTATTAAACAGGCTCCATTTTGACTCTGAAAAAAACATGCTGTCATCCTTTTGCCTTATTTCCAATACTTTTGTAATTTTTACCACGAAACGTTTCTATAAATCAGTCAACTATTCCTTTATCATTCTCCCACCCTCCCCGCCAATTCTTGATTTTATAGGTTTTTTGGGAGGTTTAAAAAAAAAAAAGAAAAACCTGTTGGCTCTAAATACCAAGTTATTCCTCCTGAAACTTGATGAATGTGAAACTTCAAATTAAGTTGGACTCAGCCACCGGAAACCCCAGTAATTTAATACTGTTTCAACGTCACATGGCCAAAGATTTGCTATCAGTATGTGGATTTTAAACACAAGGTAGTGACTACCCACTTCGAGGGTGCTGCAGCAATTGGGTATTGGGCCAGGAGTGCTGGTGACACCGTGTGCGCGACGGGGACTGGGTCCCGGGGAGGGAGTGTCCTCGCCCTTCCCCGCTCGCCCCGAGCGCGGCGGCCAACACAGGCCCGCAATTCACCGGCGGGGACCTGCTTCCCCGGCCTTTTGTTCAGGACTGGGCTGTGTCCCGCCTACCCGCGCGAGCCCTTCCTCCCTGTCCTAGGAGTAGGGCGAGGACCGTGTGGGAAGCAGAGCCGGGAGGCGGCGACCAGCAGGGGCTGTGGGAATACTCACCCCGCTCCGCTCGGCCCCTGACCCCGCAGCCCAGCCCGACGAGGGCGGGGCGACGGGGCCAGGGGGAGGAGAGCTGGAGAGTGGAACCCAGCGCCCTGCGAGGCCACCGCCGCGGCGGTGCCCCTAGGGGGCTGAATGATGGGACTACGGGAGCCTCGAGGACGGAGGAAGACCCAAGCCAGCGCGCCCCGAGGCCAACCAGAAGTGGTCGTGGCCTCCTTCAGTCAGAGCCGCCAGCGGCCGAGTCGGAGCGTGCGCATTGCGCCTTCCCGTGCGCCTTGTGGGCCGCCTAGCGCAGGCCGGTGACGTGATCGGCCGCGCGCTCCGGGCAGGGGCGGGGCTGGGACCCAGGCCGGGACTGGGAGTGGGTGGAGAGGAGGGAAGCGAGACTTCCCTGCCGCCCGCTTCCACTGCCGCCAAGGCCCCGCCCCTCGCTTCGCGGGCAGCTCTCATCCCCCCCACCCCCACCTCCAACCCAGCGCAGGCGGTGCCCTCCGCGGAGCACAAAGGCGGCTCGTTGAGTGGGGAGCGGGTTACTAGCAGCCCCCTAAGAGGTTGGAGAGCCGTGCCAGCATTCACACACTACAAAAAGTCCTGTAAACACCACAATTAAGCACAAGCATGGCTACCCCTTGAAAACTTACGGATGGAGGGAGAAGTTAGGAATTCGAATATTGACAATAGTACCATCTGTGGCACATATCCCAGAGGAGAAAAAAAAAAAAAAAACTAGCAGCAAAATTAAATTGGGGCGAAACGGTGGGGATAAAGACTAGAAAAATGTAAGAGTAACAGGGGTAATCGAACTGAAATAGCAGACATCTGAAAGAAAACTAGCATCTGCTCCTTCTAACAACAGAGTTAAATGTGTTGGAAATGAAAGGAGAAAATGCAGGCGAAGAAGTGAAAGGAAAACCTGCCTTCAAACTACATGACATGGTTTTGATCTTGTACTACAGTTGTATGAGATGTCATCATTGGAGGAAACTAGGTGATAGGTACACGGGACTCTAGGTGCTGTAGTATTTTTGCAGTTTCCTGTGTCTATAATTATTTCCAAATAACAAGTTTTCCTTTTAGACAGGATACTGATTAGTGGCGACCGGGGTGAAGGGCTGGAGGAAGGGGTTGACTAGAAAGGTGCTTGAGAGCTTCTATACCGTGATTGTGTTGGTGACTAAACCACTGTTTGACGAAACCCGTAAGAGGTATAAATTTTACTTTATGTAAAATAGTTTAAAACTCAAAATGGTGCGACTAATAAAAATGAACTTACACTAACTTTTTTTAGCAACTATGGCTATAAATTAATTGGTAGCTGCCAATTTAGATTATCCAGTTAATTTTTTTAAAAGCACAAGGCAGTGTGTTCTCAATGAGAGCTTAAGTAGACCAGGTATCTCCATCAACTTTTAAGTATTTACCTTAAAAACGTATTTCACAGATGAAAACAAGAATGTGGCTGGGCGCAGTGGCGCACGCCTGTAATCCCAGCACTTTGGGAGGCCGAGGTAGGAGAATCTCTTGAGCCCAGGAGTTCGAGACCAGCCTGGGCAACACAGTGAGCCCTCATCTCTACAAAAATGTTTCAAAATAAGAATATATTTTTTAAAAAAAGAATGCACTGCTTTACATCATACTCAATATTTTAGAAATTCACAGCGCACCAACCACCATGTTAATTAAAAAAAATTTTTTTTGCACTGGAGGTGTTTTAAAATTTCATAATTCACATGCCAAAAACAAAGAAACTAAAAGAAATAACTCAGTTAACCCCCATGTACCTCCTGTCATCATATCCCTCATGGCAAAGAATGATATTGGCCTGTTTGTGTGTTTACCGTACAACACTATAAAGTGCTTTAAGGCTACGGTCTGTCATCACAGCATTTCAAGGTTCGAGCAGGGCTCCTATAGCTCTCCTCTCTGATCACTGAAGTTCACTGAAAAATCTACTCACAAAGGGCAGAGTAATTGGAGGAAAGGCAAGCAAGTTTATTTAGCACATATACATGAGAACCTTCAGAATGAAGACCCAAAGATACAGGGAAAATTGTAATGTCCATTTGTACGTCCAACAAAGTATGGACAGCCATGTACAAATATGATTGGACAAAAGGGTATGCTCTAATGCTAATAGCCTGAGTGGGGAAACCCAGCAAGGCCTGTCTGTCTACATTCTTCTTGGCCTCTCTGAGCATGCACTCCTACCTTCCAGGTGTGGGGCGGGACCCTCTCTGCAATGACGGTCTTAGGACCTACAGTCAAAAAAGGTAGATCAGATAATTTCTTTATGGCCAGTTTTTCAAAAAAAGGTGGGGGGAAAATTAAAGTAATATTTCCAGGATTTATGACTGGCTTTGGGGAAAAGAGGTTCTAGTTTCTATGGCCCGCCTAGTTTCTATAGCTAGCCTCAGGGGAGAATGGGACCAAGAGACAGGAAGGCAGGAGAAGGTCAGAGAAAAACTTTTGCTTCTGAGAGTTTCATTGTGGGGTATTATTTTCTAGTCCCAATAGTCCTAACTAGTAGTAAGTATTCTTGGAATAAAACAAGGAATTGATCACAAAAAGAAAGGGAGTTAAAACTTATTGAGCACCTATTATAGTCCAGAAGCTTTATATGTACATAGTTAATCTCATAACTTCTTGACATACCCATTTTATAATATCTTAATTATTAAATCCTTTTAATACTTATTTTATTAGATTTCTCTGTTTCATTTGGACATGTCGCTCACTTCTAAAAAGTCTTGCTTCCTTTCGCTTATGTAAAACCCACAGTCCCCTGATTCTCCTTCCAGCTCTGTGGCCTTTTTTTTTTTTTTTTTTTTTTTTTAAAGACAAAGTCTCCCACTCTTTCACCAATGGCCTGGTCATAATTTACTGGTCATAACTTACTGTAACCTGGAATTCCTGGCCTCAAGCAGTTTTCCCGCCTCAGCCTCCCAAAGCGCTGTGATTACAGATGTGGCCATTCTTTTTTCTCATTGTTTTAGGCTTTTGTATGTCCATTATGCTTTAATGCTCATGTTTCACACAGAGCCTTCTAAAAGTTGAAACTTCAACTTTTTTGTTTTTTTGTTTTAGTTTTCTGATACTCATGTAAATTTTTTTAATTCAAAATAGGGTTATACAAACTGCATTACATTCAAAGTCATTTTCCTTTAACCAATAAACACTTTTATTATCAAAAATTACAATGCAGTATAAATGTGTCTTTCAAGATGTAATTACAGGATTTATTTTAAAATAATAATTCATAATATCCTTTCGAGTGTATGGTCCTATAAAGGGTCACAACTTTTTAAGTTCCATGGTAAATGTCTTATTTACTCAATCTTGCCAGTTCTTATTACTTGCATGCATATATCCTTTCTGCTCATATCCCATAGGTCACACCTATATTCAAGGAAGGAAGAAAATGTAGCGTCTAGCTACATTCAAACCTTGACAGGGTGGGATTGTTTTATTATTAAAAGAAAGAAGAGAAGAATAGATACTAGGGAACAAAAGCTATCTCTACTGCAGCTTATAGTAGGCAGATCTCTCTTCCACCACCCTCCAGGAGGTCCTTAGGGAAAGATAAATTATATAAAAGAGTTAGAGGAGGTAATCTGATTGGATGGTAGAGATAAACTTGTCTTGAAGCTGTGTGTGCATAGCACTTACTTAAAAGTGTGAGAGAAAAAACACTAGTAGGCAAAACTATAGAGACAGTAAAAGATCAGTGGTTGCAAGAGTTTGGGAGAAGGGAGGCAAAGAGGGAAGAGATGAATACGTGGAGAATAAGGCATTTTTTAGGACAGTGAAACTATGATACATGTTACTGAAATAGTGGATATGTGACATCATGCATTTGTCAGAACTCATATCGCAAAGACAACGAACAAGGCTAGAATCTGATAACCCAGAAGGATATGCTATTGACATGCAGTTTTTCTACATCCCCAAAAGTAAAAGAACATAGGGCCCTCTCAACCAATTCCAATGGGAGTAAAAAAGCACCTGGATAATAATAGACCACTGCCAGAATGATCCTTGTAGAACATTGGGTTCCCCTGATAAATCTAAAATACAATGTATAGTTCCCAACTATCTTCAAATGCTTGAAAGATTAAAAAGTCCAACCACGAATGTTAAAAATGTAGACAAAGCAGGCCAGGTGTGGTGGCGCATGCCTGTAATCCCAGCACTTTTGGAGGCCCAGGCAGGCGGATCACTTGAGGCCAGGAGTTCGAGACCAGCATGGCAAGTATGGTGAAACCCTGTCTCTACTAAAAATACAAAATTATTCAGGTATGGTGGTGGTGCATGCCTATAATCCTAGCTACTTGGGAGGCTGAGACATGAGAATCACTTAAACCTGGGGGTGGGGGCAGAGAGTGGGGTAGGAGTGGGAGCGGAGGTTGCAGTGAGCCAAAATGGCACCACTGCACTCCAGCCTGGACAACAGAGCAAGACTCAGTCTCAAAAAAAAAAAAAAAGGGGGGGAGACAAAGGAAATACCGAAATTCACTACATAAAATATTTCAACTTATTCTGACTCTTACTTAGATTGCTCAAATTGGATCATTTCCAGAAATGTGTTCTAACCTTCATAGTACAAACTAGACTCTGAAGAATAAGATACTAAAAACTCAAGCACAGGTAGAAGCTATAATCCCATTACTATCCTTTTTTTTTTTTAAGACAGAGTCTGTCTCTGTCGCCCAGGCTGGGGTGCAGTGGCGTGATATCAGCTCACCGCAACCTTCTTCACCTCCTGGGTTCAAGTAATTCTCTGGCCTCAGTGTCCTCAGTAGCTGGGATTACAGGCGTGAGCCACCGCGCTCAGCCTAATTTTTGTATTTTTAGTAGAGACAGGATTTCACCATGTCAGTCAGGCTGGTCTTGAACTCCTGACCTCATGATCTGCCCGCCTTGGCCTCCCAAAGTACTGGGATTACAGGCATGAGCCACTGCGTTGGCCTCATTGTCATGCATTCTTAGCTATAGCACATCACTGCTGCAATCTATATTACCTTTATCCTTTGCTAACATCAAAACCTTTACAAATAATTTTCAGTAACCTTGGGACTTTTTAAAAATGTTTCTTTATTTTATTTTATTTATTTATTTATTTATTTTTGGTATGGAATCTCACTCTGTCACCCAGGCTGGAATGCAGTGACGCCATCTGGGTTCACTGCAACATCTGTCTTCCAGGTTCCAGTGATTCTCGTTCCTCAGCCACCCGAGTAGCTGGAATTACAGGCGCACGCCACCATGCCTGGCTAATTTTTTTTTACTTTTAGTAGAGAGGGGGTTTCACCATGTTGGACAGGCTGATCTTGAGCTGACCTCAAGTGATCCGCCTGCCTTGGCCTCCCAAAGTGCTGGGATTATAGGCGTGAGCCACCATGCCCGACCTTTTTAATGTTTCTAAGGCAGCACAGATAATTAAATAATTATAGATTGTCATTAAAATATGACAATTCTCCATTGCTGTTTCCATACAAATATTTGAATCCCAAGTGTCAAGTCACAGTCTCCAATTTAATATACTGTAATTATATGTATACTACTAAAAATCAAATAAAACATATAATTTTCAAACATGTTTAATTCCATAAAAATAACGAAATTCAGAAGCAAAATTGTTTCTAAATTAGAATCATCAACTAAGTCAAGCTCTAAGTTAAGGAATGTGATCAATATAGAATATTAGTAGTATACAATTTTTATTTTCATATTGATCACGAAATGTATATCTACTCCAAGATATTTACTCAAGAGAAATAAACATCTATGTCCACAAAAATACTTGTATGTGATTATTCATAGAAGCATTATTCATAAGAGCCAAAGCTGAAAACAATCTGAACGTCCTTCCAGATGAATGGGAAGCAAATTGTGGTACAGTATGTCCATGCAATGGAAGACTACTCAGCTGTAAGAAGAAACTAATTACTGCTAAATGCAACAACATGAATTCATCTCAAAACATCATGCTGAGCAAAAGAAGCCAGACATATGCATACTGTATGATACTATTTTCTAGAGTTGGCAAAGCTAATCTAGAGTAGCTAATCTAGAATAAATGAGTAGTGGCTAAGGGCTTAGGATTGGAGACACGATTAACTACAAAGGGTACGAGGTAACATTTTGGGATAATGAAAATATTTTGATTGTGGTCATGGTTATATGTTGTCTTAGTCTATTCAGGCTGCTATAACAAAATACCATAAACTAGGTGACTTATAAACAGCAGAAATGTATGTCTCACAGATATAAAAGCTGGAAAGTCCAAGATCTGGGCACTAGTAGACTTGGTGTCTAGTGAGGACCTAGTTCTGGGTTTGTTGAAAAGTCCTATCTCCTAGTACCATCACCTTGGGGATTAAGATCTCATTTTGGGGAAAGACATTCAGACCATCGTAGCATATGGAGTATATGCATTTATCAAAATGCATTGAACTGTAGACTTAAGTTGGGAGCATTTTATTGTATATAAACTATACCTCAAAAATTTATTAAAAATATAAAAATAAAACAAAACCCCAAAAATATACATGTACTTCACATGTATTAAAGGCAACAAGAAGGTGTAAGGGAAAGCTTGAAATCGCCTTGCTGTGACTGTTATCAGTTTTCTCAACTTCACTGTGATATAAACCCTTTTTCTGGCAGTATATATCACTATTTTATTTTATTTTATTTTATTTATTTATTTTTTTTTTTTTTTGAGACGGAGTCTTGCTCTGTCACCCAGGCTGGAGTGCAGTGGCGCCGTCTGGGCTCACGGCAAGCTCCGCCTCCCGGGTTCAGGTCATTCTCCTGCCTCAGCCTCCCCAGTAGCTGGGACTACAGGCGCCCGCCACCACACCCAGCTAATTTTTTCTTTTTTTGTATTTTTAGTAGAGACGGGGTTTCACCATGTTAGCCAGGATGGTCTCGATCTCCTGACCTCGTGATCCGCCCGTCTCGGCCTCCCAAAGTGCTGGGATTACAGGCATGAGCCACTGCGCCCGGCCTATATCACTATTTTAAATTAATAGACTTTACTTTTTAGAAAATGTTTATGTTTCCAGAAAATTGAGCAGATAGTATGGATAATTACTATCTATCTATCTGTCTATATGCAACCCACTCATAGTTTTACCTTTTATTAACGTTTTGCATTAGTGTGGTACATTTGTTACAACTGAGCTAAGTTATAGGCTATTGGTAAATATGTAAATTATATCCTGTCTGGTAGTGATTTGAATCGGCTGCCCCACCCCTCCAATGGAAAAACCAGTTCTATCCCATTTTGCCT
Organism: Macaca fascicularis; assembly: GCF_037993035.2. Classification (NCBI taxonomy): domain Eukaryota; kingdom Metazoa; phylum Chordata; class Mammalia; order Primates; family Cercopithecidae; genus Macaca; species Macaca fascicularis. The sequence continues at coordinate 85,888,592 of NC_088380.1, read as the reverse complement.
GGTTCATATGAGTAAAATAATTTTTAAACATGCTCATTGGTATATCTGTATGAAAGTCATGATTTTACCCTTTTCTGAAATTATCTTTTAATGAGGGCCTGGCAATTTACACCCATGTGGCTTTTCAGTCCCAGTCTTCACTGACGTGTCCAGGACCACTGAAGGGAAGGGCAGTCCAGGGTCTTTGTAGGCACCAGTGTGGGAAAATGAACCAAATCTTTACCAAAGCGTCCTTGAATGGAGAATGGTGAAAGGTGGTGAAGGGCTCAAGAAGAAGTAAATGATAAAGTAGATCAATAGCAAACTGTGATAAAAGAATGTACAACACCCTCGGACAATGCAGAAAAGAAGAGTCCAGGACTGGGCCCGGTGGCTCACGCCTGTAATCTCAGCACTTTGGGAGGCTGAGGTGGGTGGATCACGAGGTCAGGAGTTCGAGACCAGCCTGGCCAACATGGTGAAACCCTGTCTCTACTAAAAATACAAAAATTAGCTGGGCATGGAGGCGTGTGCCTATAATCCCAGCTACTTGGGAGGCTGAGGCAGGAGAATCACTTGAATCCGGGAAGCGGAGTTTGCAGTGAGCCAAGATCGCGCCATCGCACTCAGCCTGGGCAACAGGGTGAGACTCTGTCTCAAAAAAAAAAAAAAAGAAGAGTCCAACAGGACATTTGCAGCACCCTATATCCATAATTCACTGATTTGGAAAGCAGTTGGTGGAAAATAATCTAGACAGTAAAAGAACTGCAGAATCTCATAAACTCTTCAGAAGTTTTGGTTCAAACACACTGTGCTTTCGGGGCCCCAGGATAGACTCCCTGGTACCTTGCAGCTAGGTATTCTTTCGTACTGGACTTTCCACTCACCATCCAGCAAAGAAAATACCACAGGGGTAATGAGATAAGATCAATGCACATGCCCCAGGGTCCATCTTTTGTTAGCAAGGGCTTGAATGTCCTTGTTCAATAATGATCTGTTTCCTTAAATGTTGTGTGGCTATGTTTGCTAATCAGGAATTAATTATGATTATAGGATTCAACTGCATATTGATATTAGTGTGTTATAATGATATTTTGCATAAAGACAAGTTTAGTCTGCAAACCTGGAAGCCTCTGGGCAGATTTAATTCAAGAAGCTGCTCTAGATTCAGATCAAATCCGGAGTTGCCTCCTGAGGCAATAACGATAATATGCACTTGCCCAGCCCCTTCATCTGCATTATCTCATTAGTGAGACAAGAGACATACTGTGGAAAGGGCACCAATTTGAAGGCAAGAAGTCATGGGGCAAGCTTCAGTCCTGTCCCTTCCATGGTATGTAAATTTTGGGCAGTCACTTACTTTCTCTGAACCTCAGGATCTATATTTCTATGAAGTGGAATTGGTAATAATCCCAGCTTTGCAGGGCTGTGGAAACCAAAATATACACATTTTTAAATTTAAGGGATTGATACCTAGAAACAATGAAATCATACCAACAATCATTAATGTGATTGTGTAATCAGTATTTTCTAACAAGGAAAGATGACCAGGTACAAAACAGAGTGTTAAAGAATTACCTCATTCATTGTGCTGTAAAAAACAGTAAAAGGTTATAATCAGAAATTAATCATGGTCACCTCTAGGTAGGAAGATAGTGGATGATTTTTTTTTTTTTTTTTTAAGACAGAGTCTCGCTCTGTTGCCCAGGCTGGAGTGTAGTGGCATGATCTTGGCTCACTGCAACCTCCACCTCCCACATTCAGGCGATTCTCATCCCTCAGTCTCTCAAGTAGCTGGGATTAGAGGTGCCTGCCAACATGCCTGGCTAATTTTATGTATTTTTAGTAGAGATGGGGTTTTGCCACATTGGCCAGGCTGGTCTCGAACTTCCAACTTCAGGTGATCATGGGTGATTTTTTTTTCTTCACATGCTTTTGGTAGTTGAGTTAAGAAAAATAACGTATTATCATTGATATGATTTTATAATAAAAATGTTAACTTCAATTTAAAAATTAAAATTAATATCTGTGGTTTTAAATGACAACAAATGATTTATAATCTTTAGTATGTATTGGACAGAAAGAAAGGATTGTTATCTGGGTATAAATTGTATCCTGTTGTTCTGTAAACAGAGTAAGAGTGGAGGAAAAGAGGTCAACTTCAAAGGGAAAAAAGCCGGCAAAGGATGATAATGGGACATTCCAGATGGGCAGTGCCTACCTTCTGCAGTCCAGAGTTGGCCATGGAGAATGCCCCTTTGTGGTTCAGTCTTCCTCATAAGAGGGGCTGATCATATAAATCTGAAGGGATAGATAGTAGAAAGATGGAAAGAAATATCTTTCTTTATATACACAAAGCAGGCATACAATGAGACATGAATAACGACAGGGAAGAAAGAGGATACCATGAAAGCTGTCCAGTCCCATTAAAATTACATGCTGTTAGAATGCTGAATTTGGAGTGACACTGCCCACAGTTAGGAGTATTGCTACATATTTAATGTAATGTTTAACTGTTTAATACTATGATGGTTTTAATTCTTTATGCTGTTTGATGTGTGTGATAAAGAGGAGGTAACATGTATCACCTCTGACTTATCTCTGATATTGGTTCTTAATATACATAACACACATCCCACATGTAAAAGTCAGATGTTCAGTCTGGTCAATGAGGAAATGCTGGGATTTCACTTGGTTAATTGGTCTTAAGGTCCTCATGAAGATGGTCCAGAGAGTGATGTAACAGCCAATAGGTGAAGTATAGCACTTGAAAAGACCACAAATAAATAATTGCAATGCCTTCCCAGATACTTATGAATTCCATTAGTCTCATTAAGGCCATTCAGACTGAGGTTACCGGCTTGTGTAATGCTTGGCCTAGAGATTCCACAAATCTGAAGCTGCCTAAGGTCCCAGGAGGGAAGACTGGGGTGTGGGCAGCTGGACAGTGCTAGAGGACATCTGCCTGGAATAAGGGCAACCGTCAAGATGTTATGAAAACACTTTGCCTGTGTGCTGCACCCATGTCACATCCCTGTATCCTTTCAGTAAATGCCTTTGCTAAATGGAATGTGGGTATCTCATTTCTTCAGCTTTCAGAAATATAATTAAAACAATCTGGATTGGAATATCCAAAAGGAGATATCCAGTAGACAGTTGTTTAGTGTATAAGTCCAGAGCTCAGGGAAGAGGTCAAGCTGAAAATATATACAGTGAAGTTATCTCCTATGCTTGCTTAACTTATATTAACTCTACTATATGCATTTGGCAAAAAACAAAAACATATTTTTCTTATAACATGGCCGCTAAATGCAAGCCAACAACTTCATCTGGCGTTTAACTAAAGAAACAACCTTCTGTTCCAATAGCGGAGGAAAACTGGCTGTGTAGGATTTCTTGATTGATAGTATATACATTCAAAATCGTGTATACAGTATTTTAGAGGAAATTTTAAAGATTTTCAAAGATAATTTTAACTCTGTTTTATTTTTGCCTTTCACGCTGACTTTAGATTCTAGCCCCCTCAGAACAAGTCAGTCCCTGTATCTGGGTGTCACTGATATACAGGTGATTGCAGTTCTGGTCACAGAAGAGGCTATTCTGGGGAGAGTACATAGAGTGAGAGAAGAAGAGACCTGGGGGTGAAATCTTAGGGAACATCAATATTTGAAAAGTAGACAGAAGAGCCTAGAATAATTCTAAAAGAATTAGGAGGGGGGTGAGGAAAGAAACCAAGAAGAGAGTTTCCCGAGAGTGGTTAACAGTGTCAAAAATAAAGCAAAGAAAATCAAGGAAGATAAGTCCTGAGAAGCAACCATTGGCTTTGGAAATTAAGAAGATACTGATAACCTTAGCAAAAGCAGTTTGGGTGTTATGATGGCGGATGCCTCTCTAAAAGAATAAGTAGCCCTGGCATGGTGGCTCACGCCTGTAATCCCAGCACTTTGGGGGGTCAAGGTGGGCAGATCACAAGGTAAGGAGTTCGAGACCATCCTGGCCAATATGGTGAAACCCCTTCTCTACTAAAAATACAAAAATTCGCCGGGTATGGTGGTGGGTGCCTGTAATCCCAACTACTCGGGAGGCTGAGGCAGGATAATTGCTTGAACCCGGAAGGTGGAGGTTGCAGTGAGCCAAGATCGCACCACTACACTCCAGTCTGGGTGACAGAGCCAGACTCCATCTCAAAAAACAAAAAAAGTAAAAACAACAAAATGTGCAGAGTGGCAAGGAAGTAGAGACTTCAAGCTTTTCTATGAAGAGAAGGAAAAAGGGTGGCAGGTAGGGAAGAATAAAAGCCAAGGAGTAAGGGGGGTACTTTGGTATTTCACATTTTAAATGGGTGTGATTTTGATCCAATTTATAGGCCAAGCACAAGAACCAGAAAGAAAGAGGAGATAATTGAGACAACACAGCCCCTGAAGAGACACAGGGTGAGTCCCAAGTACTTAGTTGCATTAACTGGAAGACGGGCAAAGGAGAAAGATATACTGGGAATAGATGCCTTTGTGTTTGAGAGGAAAGAAATGCCAGGGAGAAAGGATTGAGGAAACTTCATTTCCGATAGCTTCCACCTTCTCTGTAACATAGGAAGTAAGCACAGCCATTTTCCTTTATTTATTTATTTATTTATTTATTTATTTATTTATTTGTTTTATTTATTTTGAGACGGAATTTCACTCTGTCGCCCAGGCTGGAGCACAGTGGTGCAATCTCAGCTCACTGAAACCTCTTCCTCCCAGGTTCAAGCAGTTCTCCTGCCTCAGCCTACCAAGTAGCTGGGACTACAGGCGCATGCCACCATGCCCAGCTAATTTTTTTGTATTTTAGTAGAGACGGGATTTAACCTTGTTGCCCAGGCTGGTTGTGAACTCCTGAGATCAGGCAATCCGCCCACCTTGACCTCCCAAAGTGCTGAGATTACAGGCGTGAGTCACCGCTCCCAGCCAAGCACAGGCATTTTCTAAAAGTAAGGAAGAGGGTGATGGGTGCACCAAAATGTCAGAAATCCCCACTATGGAACTTATCCTTGTAACCCAACACCACCTGTTCTTCCAAAACCTATTGAAATAAAAAAAAATAAAAGTGAGGAGAGGTGCTTAGAAAACAAGTAAACTTTTAAAATAGTCTTTAAAGGAAAGAGGAGAAGCTGAGAAGGGGTATACAGGATTTGAGAGTATAGCTAAGACTGGATTCCTCTATTTGTGGAGGTCCTAATTCCTAAATTTTATGTGATTATTTTTCCCAGTACCACTCATTCTGGTTGGGTGAAGGAGTATAAAAGGGAGATGAGGCCTGGTGGGGTGGCTCGCGCCTGTATTCCTAGCATTTTGGGAGGCCGAGGCGGGCAGATTGCCTGAGCCCAAGAGTTTGAGACCAGTTTGGCCAAAATGGTGAAACCCCGTCTCTACTAAAAATATATAAATTAGCTGGGCATTGTGGCGGGTGCCTGTAATCCCAGCTACTTGGGAGGCTGAGGCAGGAGAATCCCTTGAACTTGGAAGCCTAGTTTGCAGTGAGCCAAGATGGCGCCACTGCACTCCAGCCTGGCAACAGAGTGAGACTCCATCTCAAAAAAAAAAAAGGCTGGGCGCAGTGGCTCCTGCCTGTAATCCCAGCACTTTGGGAGGCCAAGGCGGGCGGATCACAAGGTCAGGAGATCGAGACCATCCTGGCTAACACGGTGAAATCCCGTCTCTACTAAAAATACAAAAAATTAGCCAGGGGTGGCGGGCACCTGTAGTCCCAACTACTCAGGAGGCTAAGGGAGGAGAAAGGCATGAACCCAGGAGGCAGAGCTTGCAGTTGGCGGAGCTTGCAGTTAGCGGAGATCGCACCACTGCACAAAAGAAAGAAAGAAAAAAGAAATAGAGAGTGAGATAATTAGAATAGGAAGACATGTTTGGAGAGGAGGAGGCTGGTGTGTGAAATTACAGATATATCAGTTTGTTCCAGTTGGGCACAAAGCTCAGAGATCAATCCAAGCTGAGTTGCCCATATAGAGAGGAAATAAAGGCCCTAACCATTGAATAGGCATAGAACTATGAGAGTAAAGTAGTGGAAGGGTCATTCATGGAGGCCTTAAGGTGAGGTTGAAAGACAATGAGCCAAGAACCAAAGAGTCTAAATGTAAAGGATTAAGAAAAAGATGGTGATGAGGAAGGTAGAAAACAATACCAAGGGCGGCATGCGGTGGCTCACACCTGTAATCCCAGCACTTTGGGATGCTGAGGCGGGTGGATCACTTAAGGCCAGGAGATCTAGACCAGTCTGGCCAACATGGCAAAACCCCATCTACTAAATATACAAAAATTAGCAGGGTGTGGTGGCGGGCACCTGTAATCCCAGCTACTTGGGAGGTTGAGGCAGGAGAATCAGTTGAACCCGGAAGGCGAAGGTGGCAGTGAGCTGAGGTCGTGCCACGGCACTCCAGCTTGGATGACAGAGCAAGACTCCATCTCAAAATAATAATAATAATGTAGCAGGACAAGCCGCGGACAAAATCCCTCATACACCGAGATAGTGAAGGGAGTAGCTTTAATCAGCTGGGAGCATCAGCAGGCTAGCATCTTAAAATCCGAGCTTGTCAGGTGCTCAACTTCTGTCCCTTTTAAGGGCTCACAATTCTAAGGGGGTCCACATGAGAGGGTCATGATCGATTGAGCAAGCCAGGGGGTACATGACAGGGGCTGTGAGCACTGGTGGTCAGAGTGAGACAGAACAGAATGGGAAGTTTTACAATGTCTTTCTAGGTCAGGGGTCGAATTTTAACTACCAGGCTTAGGTCAGGCAGGCCCAGGTCTGGTTTGGGGTCTGGTTCCTTGGTTTCCGGTCTGGTTCCTAGGCGCTGGGCTACATGCCTTTAGTTTTGCTTCTCTTTCCTTTTCTGAGTATAAAACAATTTTAGAGGGTCTCTCTCTTCCCTCATTTCCCCCCTTTGAGACTCTGACATTTTATTAGTGAGAGTTGTCACTCTTATTTTTGCTACTTATGTCTTCTTGTGCAATAGATTGATAGTGATTCATATAGTACACTTGTGCTGAAGCATTTTGGTGAACTAAGGTAGCAATGAAGCTTTTTGTCATTTGAAGAAGTACAGGTAGCAAACAAGGGAGCAGTAAGCAGGTTTCTATTACTATTATAACTCCTATTATAACAGTTTTAAATTCTCCTAGTACTGGAACCACCTTCTAAACGTGGCTTCAGGGTCGAATCCATGCTACACTTCTCTGGGCACATGTGCCAGTTTTGTTATATCTTTAACTACGTCTTCAACTACTTGCCTCTGATCATCTATGTGTAGACAGCAATTAGTAAGGTTAAATTTCTTGTAGACCTCTCTTTCGGCTGCTAGCAAGTAGTCGAGAGCCAATCTATTTTGATAGATAGCATTTCTTATCTGAGTTTCTTGCAGGGCCGGAATAGTCAAGGCTTGATCGGTTTTATTAGTGATGAGTTCTAAAACAGCTTGCAACCATATGATTTGGTTGAGCATGTAAATGGGGGTCCAGTATCCCCATGAGCCGTCTTATGTCTAAGTGGCAGGCCTATAGTATTGTATAATTTTTTTAGGTGGCCATTCATCATCTTTTTAATTACCTGTGGCTATGTTTCACTTTTCATGGGAAGCATAGACAGGGAAGCCCAGGAGTTTGCCTGTTTTTATGGGCAGTAGGAAGAAAGATGGTTTAATAGTGCCAGTAACACAACTACCTGTTCACTGGTCAGGCAGCTTAGCATAGGCTCTATGTCTACATATCCAGTATAGCCCAGTGGGGGCCGTCCAGTCCCGGTGGGATTCTGGGTGGGCCCAAACGGTCTGCAACTTTGGAAATTTACTGAATGGATTTTTATCTGTATGGTTTGAACTCCACCATGCAACTGTTTTTGTGGTACCATTATACAGTTTTTGTCCTAGGCAACTAAGTCATCGTACAGAATGAGTGAATTCTTTCGTTGTTTTAGCTGTGCAATATTGTCTAATAATTGAGACTTTTAGAACCTAGAAATGATCAGGGTGATTCTTTTGGGCCAGGAATTTATCGGGAACTGGGTCTGTAGGCACTAATTATCGGGCTTCTTATGGCCATTGATCTTCTATTACAGTTTCTCCACAAACATAACATGAAGTGACATTTAGAGACTGGGCTACATGCTCGGCTAATTGCAAAAACAAATTTCTGGTTTTTCCTGGAGTCTCTGGTACTGGCACATTTAGTTCATCATAGAAAGTCTGAAATACTGGTTCCAGAGAGAGTTTACAAACCTCCTCTTTTACTAAGATATTTAGTCTAGGATCTAGTCATTTTTCTATCAATGCTCAGAGATACATATTCTCTTTTTCCTACCTTGGGTTTAAGAGATTTTTAATTACTAATTTCAAGGGGTTGTAGCTTCCACTCATACAGAAGGGGCTGCCTTCTCCTTTTTGGAGCTAAACAGGATCTTTTTCATCCTTTTTCTAAGTAGTCCATATGACACAAGACCAGTAATTACACACATTTGCACATGAACTTAATTCATGGCAGCAGATATACTTATTTCCTGCCGTGTAACTTTTTTTTTTTTAAAGAACTGCATCTTTTTCTATGCCAATTGCTATTGATAGTGGCACAAGCATTAAATTTTAGGGTTATATGCTTGGGGACCCCCCTTTCTTCTGTCCTAGCTATTACTTTACATGTGTCACCTAGAAAAGGACCAGTCCTTAATTTTATTTTAAAAACTGTGATCATGGGAGGCTTAAAATGGGTCATAACACGCATCAGGTTGGTTATTTCCTGGGCTACATACCTTGGATAGAATAGCATTATACAAACAAGTTTCTTTTAGAGTCCCGGTACACTTATAATAACCATAAAATAATAGAACTGTAGCAATCTTTTGTCCTACCTCAGTGACTTGATGTATATACTGGGAACAGTCCTCAGTCTGAGGAAGGTTAGCTGAAGTCCTTACTGTTTAAGTCCAAATTTTAAGGAAAATGAGTCCTGTGATGAGTTTTCTCATGCTTCGGCCATGCGTGGACCAGTCAACTTCCGGGTGTGACTGGAGCAGGGCTTGTTGTCTTTTTCAGAGTCACTTTGCAGGGGTTGGCAAAGCTGCTCCCGTCCACGTACAGCTCCCAGTCTACTGATGTTTAAGGATGGTCTTGGAGGTTGGGCTCACTAGAATAAACTGAGTCCAATACTTCTACACAGTTATGTTCAACCGGGCTCTCTGATACCAGGAGCAAGGTGGCAGGGTTTAGGGTGTTGCAAACTTCAATGGTTATGCGGGGATTTTTCACAGAGCAAGCTTTGGTGTCTAGTTAATCTAGCATGCATTAGCTAATGATGTCCTTTGGTATTTATTAAAGTCACTGCAGCATGGGGGGACTTTATGTTTAGGTTTGGCCTAAGAGTTAGCTTATCTGCTTCTTGTGCTAACAGGGCTGTTGCTGCCAGGGCCCTTAGCTATGGGGGCCAGCCTTTGGAAGCCCTGTCTAGTTGTTTTGAGAGATAGGCCACTGGTCTTGGCCAGGGCCCTACAGTCTGGGTTAAAACTCCAACTGCCATTTTTTTTTTTTTTTTTTTTTGACACATAGAGTGTAAAAAGTTTTGTCAGGTCAGGTAGCCCCAGGGCTGGGGCTGACCTAAGTTTTTCTTTTAACTCATGAAAAGCTTGTTGCTGTTGGTTGTAATAGATGTAGTTTATCTAACTTATATTTTTATTGACTGTCATCTACCAAAATATTGACTTAAATCCTGTAACTATTTGATTTCAAGCTTTAAATTGATCTGGTATTCCTTGCGGGGCTCCAATTGCATCTAAATAGATGTGAGAGTTGAAAGACCTATAAGGGGCTTATCTCACTTTATGATGTTTTATTTTTCCTCCCTCTGGTTGATGAAATGCCAGGGTGAAAGGGATAGCCAATTGGACTAAAGTATAAGTGCCACTCCAGTTATTCGGCAGAATGCCCAGTAAAGGTCCACCACAATACCACCACACATCTGCTCAGGGATAAACAAGGGCTGACTGATTGATAAGCTCTTGAAAATTCTCAAGCTCACTGCATCCCTTCAGGTCTCCAAGGAATGCTAAGTTTCCTCCCTATCGTGAGAGACACAAAGTGAACTTAGTGTTGGGAGATGGAGTCTGGATGGCCCTCAGGGGCTGACCCCCAGAGTGCCAGACTTTGGGATATAGCACAGAGAGCTTGGCATGACTTATTACTCCAGGCAGTAGAATCCTGGAAAAGAGCTACTATGCAGCCCACGCCTGGTTGACTGGAGGACCACCTTAGTGGAAGGGGGACAGTCAGGGCCTCTGGCCTGCCATGTGCACAAGCATAATGATTGCTTTTGTTTAATGTGCAGATGGAATATTTGATTCATTTCAACCAGGCATTTGTACCTTGGTATGCTGTTTTAATTGCCAAAGTTTGTTTTAAGTCTTTAACTTCTATGATCCTCTAGTAAAATGAATGTTTTCTTTAGCACCTATTTTTATTAGTTTTTAGACCAAAGAAAACTAAACACCATTTTATATTTAATAATGCTTCTTATATCATTTTTATACCAGATAAGCTAATTTTTACCTTTATATTAGTGTGTTATTAATGTTAAACTTAATATTACTAAAACCTGGTAGACGTATTTATCCAATTTTTCATGTTTGACCATAGGGTAAGATTTTATAGACTCTTTCTAACATTTTAAAATTTTTGTTAAGGGGCAGGTTGGTGCTTTAAGAAAAACCTGTTGTGTTTTTACTTTAAAGTCCAGTTCACAGAAAAACTGGATGATATCTTTTTAACTTTAGCTAATACGTTTACACACAGAATTTTCTTTACAATTAACGTTTTAAAACTCACTTAAACTTTCAAAACAATAATTTTTTAACCTTTTAATATAGGTAAAAATCCACATTTTTATGCCTCCTTATAATCCTTTTACCAAAGGTATATTTTACTTTTCTTATACAGCTTGCACATCAACTGTTTCTTCAATAGTACTTAGGAGGCTTTATTACTTTTAAATTATACAAGAGTTTTTGCATAAAAAATTTTTTGATAACATTTTTCTTTCACGACTTTCACAGACAATTCTTCAACATGTCTCAACTTTCTGACTTATTACAAACATTTCTTTATTTAAACAACCTGTTAATTTATTTCAGGACAATAATTAATTTACCATATAACACTCTTTTAACATAAATTCTGCCTCTCCCTTTTTTTCCTTTTTTTTTTTTGAAGATAACCATTCTTTTTTTTTTTTTTTCTGCTAGCAAAGCATCTGCTGCTACAGATTGAATGCATCTGGGCCATCCACGGATTACTGGGTTAAGGATTTTTGATAGGAAGGTTTCAGTGCTTTCGGGATATGCCCTTGTTTACAGCGACAACAAAGTGGTATTAGAGTGTTACAGGATTACAGAGAATACCTTTAATTATCAATTATAGGTTTTAAATTACCCTGGCTTTTAAAGGAATAGGGTATACTGGTTTTTTTCTTAACTACTTGTATATTTCTTTTTCTTTTTCTTTCTCTCTTTGGGTTTCTGTCTGTCTGTCTCTCTCTCTCTGACTTTGCTTTGGCCTCTGTCTCTTCCTCTCTTTCTGCTTCTCTCTTTCTCTGTCTCTCTCTCTTCTTGACTCCTTCTTTGTCTCTCTGTCTCTTCCTCTCTGTCTTTTCCTTTCTCTCTTTGCCTCTTTTTCTCTCTGACTCTTTCCTCTCTTTCTCTCTGCTGTTCTTTCCTTGCCCCTGCCAGCTGCTATTCTCTTAACTACTGTGGAGGGGAAGCGGGTCTAAAACCAGCTGTAACTGTGTATGTACGGAAACTGGTCTGCATGCCTTGGCTTACAGGTTACCTTGTGCCATACCTTTGAAACAAGGGACCTGTCTAGGCTTCCTTCTGATGCCCAACCCACCTCTAATGCTGGCCAGTCTGTTTCACACAAAGTTCTAAGTTTACCTGGTGTCACAGTAATACCGTAATCTCTTTTAAATCCTTTCTTGAAAATTTTTTCAACATAGTTCCTAGTGGGGTGGGCTTACTTTGTGCCTGGCCTGTGTCTCCTCGGGACAAAACACCACGCTCACACCACACGCACACTACAAAACAAAGAATGGGTAAAAGGGGCACACACACACTTTTACAGTTTATGCCAAACCAGAATCAAAACCAAAATCAGAGTATCAAGAAATCCAAGCCAGGTCAAAACCAAAACCAAAGTATCAAGCAATCCAAGTCAAGTCAAAAACAAAACCCAAAATGGTGGTACAGGCACGTCGTGGGTGATCAGGCCACGCTTCCACTCAAATGGAGGGGGCAAGTTCCCAAGACCAGTCCTGTCAAGCAATTCAAACCAAGTCAAAACCAAAACTAAAACCAAAGTGCCGATAAAGGCACGCCATGGGTGATCAGGCCACGCTTCCACTCAAACAGAGTGAGCAAGTTCCAAAGACTAGTCTTACCAAGTTTTAGATGTCCGGACTCCAAGTGCCAGTTCCTTCCCGGTGTTCAGCTACTGCATTGATCCTCCACGGGGGCCTGCCACACACTGCTCTGGCGAGGCGTCCCACCGGGGCAAATGCCTACCCGGGAGCACCCTCAGTATCTGCGTCTCTCCGGCTGGTTAGAGTCCCTCTACAGGGATGTTCCACAGGGCAGGCTAAAGCCGCCTAAGGAGCTGCCTTGACCATCCCTTAATCACCTCGCTTCCTGGTCAGGGAACCAAGAAATGTAACAGGCTGAGCCAAAACCCCTCAGGCACTGAGATAGTGAAGGGAGTGGCTTTAATCAGCTGGGAGCATTGGCAGGCTTAAAATCCGAGCTTGTCAGGTGCTCAACTTCTGTGCCTTTTAAGGGCGCACAACCCTAAGGGGGTCCGCGTGAGAGGGTTGTGATCAATTGAACAAGCCAGGGGGTACGTGACAGGAGCTGCAAGCACCAGTGGTCACACTGAAACAGAACAGAACGGGAGGTTTCACAGTGTCTTCAATGTCTTTCCATACAATGTCTGGAATCTATAGATAACAACAGTTGCTAGGTCAGGGGTCGAATTTGAACTACCAGGCTTAGGGCAGGCAGGCCCAGGCCTGGTTTTGGGTCTGGTTCCTAGGCGCCGGGCTACCTGACTTTAGTTTCGCTTCTCTTTCCTTTTCTGAGTATAAAACAATATAAAACAATATTAGAGATGTCAGGCCTCTGAGCCCAAGACAAGCCATCGCATCCCCTGTGACTTGTACGTATATGCCCAGATGGCCTGAAATAACTGAAGAATCACAAAAGAAGTTCAAATGCCCTGCCTCACCTTAACTGATGACATTCCACCACAAAAGAAGTGAAAATGGTCGGTCCTTGCCTTAAGCGATGATATTATCTTGTGAAATTCCTTTTCCTGGCTCATCCTGGCTCAAAAATCTCCCCCACTGAGCACCTTGTAACCCCTACTCCTGCCCGCCAGAGAACAACCAACCCCCTTTGACTGTAATTTTCCTTTACCTACCCAAATCCTATAAAACGGCCCCACCCTTATCTCCCTTCGCTGACTCTCTTTTCGGACTCAGCCCGTCTGCACCTAGGTGAAATAAACAGCCACGTTACTCACACAAAGCCTGTTTGGTGGTCTCTTCACACGGATGCGCATGACAAGAGGGTCTCTCTCTTCCCTCAATAATAACAATAATAATAATACCAATGGGTTGGTATATAGCTCAATAGAAGAAAAATTTTACATAATAGGCAAATAAAATGGTCTGGAATCAGCATGTTGGCACTCAGAGAATATCAGCAATACCTCTAGGCTATGAGGAAGAGAGTCAGGCTAAAGTAAACTGGGGATCTCAAGGAGACCTGTTTCAAATAGGTGAGTTCATGTCATACTGGCTCTCTGTACAAAATGGAAGTGTTAAGCCAATTAATATTCATTCATTTGTTTCAAAAACACATCAAGAAAATAACATATACCAGGCACTGTGCTAAGTGCCAGAAATACAGCAATGAACAAGACAAGCGCTGCCCCTGCCTTAATGGAGGTTAGAGTCTGTATGCAAGACTCTCAACAAGCAAGCAGAAAAATATTTTGAGCCTGAACATGTTATGAGACTGTTTAGATCTGGTTGTTGAAGGCATGTTAAAGGCTAAATCCACCAAAGCTTTCCCAAGAGTAAAGATATACATACAATCTGGCAGGCATTGATATTGATAATGTTGATAAGCCTTCTCAGGTCTTTAAAAAGTCACTGATAGAGTTGTTTACTAAAAAGCAAACACTAGTTTATTGTATCTTTAGGGATTATTTACATTACAACAAGGCACAGAATCTATTGATATGGAAATCAGTTAAGAATGCTTTAATAGCAAAACAACCACAGAACTGTATAATGTTCTTCCAAAACATAATACCTAAGAACCACATGAAAGTTAAATTTAAATGTTATATGCATGCAAGATGGAAAATTTCCTAGACGCTTTTAGAAACACTATTATAGATTGCTATTCCGAGTACCAAATGATAAGAGCAGTGAAAAGAACTACAGATGAATTATAGGTAGATAATATGTGACAACTGCACGTAAATTATGTGTAAGATCGTCTTTCCTTTGACACACCAAAAGCTTTACCCAATAAGAGTATTTTCAATTACAATTAGTAAATTTCAGACAGAAACATTCAACCATTTAGATCCACTTTGAAAAAAGTTGTCTTAGATCGCCATGTCTACAAAGACAATCAGTGTGTTAATAAATTTCTATTTTAAAAAAATAATATATCAGGAAGATAAAATGTAAGCAACGTCAAGTAATCAGAGATAACACTTTCCATGAATGAATGTAACAAAATAAGGTATAAAACTGAAAACAAAAAAAAATCAAATCTTTAAAAAATGGATTATAATGTGCTGTAGAAGATGGGAGAGAATACGAAGGAAGAAGAAAACATGAAGCAACAAAAACTTATCACAAGATACCATATTCCTGGAGTACAAGAATGTTCAAGCCTCAAATCCTGAAGCCAACAGTCCCTTTTAGCCTTGTTAGCACATCCTCACAACTGGAGGCTTGAACATAAGCTTTCAGGGCCCAGTAAAGCCTTTGGGAGGCTTGCCACCTTGAATTTCACTGTGGATAAGGCTCAGTGAACAAATACCAGGCTGAAAAACAAGCTGACCTTCCCTCAGGAGGAAGGCTTTGGCTTAGGATAGATTTAAAGATTTCAGTCCCGTGTTTGCTTCCCCAAACTCCACTTGATTGTGCCAGAGGCCCCCTACCTTCCCGGTGCTTTGCAAATTTTGTATTGGAACCATTTGTCTTAGAGAATATATACATCCCGGAAAATACTAATATGTCATAAAATAAATTTTCTTCTGTCTTACATGAAATAAGATTAAGGATCTAGTCCCACAGAAAACATACTTCAGCAAGGTGTAAATAATGATAGCCACATAGTCATTCAACAACTGCTTACTCAGTAACTAGTAAGTGCAAAGCACTTTGAGCAAAGCAGCATAAAGATAAAATTCTCGGTCACAAGCAATGGAAACTAACTGGCTAATTTTAGCAGAAAAGGAATTTATTGGCAGAATAACAAGTAGCTCCTAGAATCAACAGGAAGACTGAAGAACAAGGCTAAAAAAAAAAAAAAAAAAAAGGGCAGGAGCCAAGGCTAGTCAGACAGCGGGAACCACAAGGTCACATCCAAGTTTGGTTAGGATGCTGCTTCTGTTGGCCCTGCCACAGGTAAACATACTGCAGTCAATGTGCTGGAACCACTGCCACTGGGACTATATTTTAACCATTCTTTCCCATTTGCATGATTCATTTTAGAATTAAAGTCCCCAGTCTGATTGGCCAAGTCTAGATTTCTTGCTCATGAAATCTAGCTGCTGGGGTTGGGAAGAAGGACTATTTGGCAAATTTGACTTCTGAAGAGAGAGTTAGGGTCCTGCTACCGATCAAGACTCACACAATGCGGAATTGCTCTCAAAGTAGGAAACAAGTTTTAATGCTCAATGGTCAGAGAATTTTTTTTTTTTTTTTGAGATGGAGTTTCATTCTTGTCACCTAGGCTAGAGTGCTATGCCAGGATCTTGGCTCACTGCAACCTCCCCCTCCTAATTTCAAACGATTCTCCTACCTCAGCCTCCCAAGTAGCCGGGACTACAGGCATGCGCCACCATGCCCAGCTAATTTTTGTATTTTTAGTAGAGATGGGGTTTCACCATGTCGGCAAGGCTGGCCTCGAACTCCTGACCTCAGGTGATCCACCCACCTTGGCCTCCCAAAGTGCTGGGATTACAGGCATAAGCCACCACACCCGGCCTGGTCAGAGAAATTTTAAATGTTCACTTCAGTCTGTAGTTTGATCACAAAACACAAACTCTTTTCCCTGTACTTCCCCAAAGAGATGCTATGGCAATTGCTGCTGCAAGTTGTCAGCACACCATATTTTGAAAAAAATTTTTTTTTTTTTTTTTGAGACGGAGTCTCACTTGTTGCCCAGGCTGGAGTGCAGTGGCAGGATCCCGGTTCACTGCAAGCTCCACCTCCCGGGTTCATGCCACTCTCCTGCCTCAGCCTCCCGAGTAGCTGGGACTACAGGCACCCGCCACCACGCCTGGCTAGTTTTTTTTTTTATTTTTAGTAGAGATGGGGTTTCACCATGTTAGCCAGGATGGTCTCGATATCCGACTTCATGATCCACCTGTCTTGGCCTCCCAAAGTGCTGGGATTACAGGCGTGAGCCACCGCGCCCAGCCCATATTTTGAATTTTATGAAGTCTCTCCTAACCTACCCATTCCAGGTTTCCTTACCTTCAACTGACAAAAGTTATTTACACAATGGGCAACCCTCCTGCCTGTATGAGATTAGAGGCATCCTCAGCCACTGGGCCTGGTTAAATAAGTAGGTATGCCAAGGAATCTCCTAGTTCATACCCTCCCCTGCCTCCATTATATACAGCATTCTTATTTTCCCTTGATAATAAATATCAGTCACCCCAGGCAAGTCTGGAATCTCTTTCTGGGCCCATTTGCCCCAGATGAAAAGAGCCCAGAATGGCTTGGTGGAAACCTAAACTTCTTATGCCAGTAGAACCATTTTTGTGTCCTCTGGAAGCTTCACTCATCTTCTAAACCACAGATAGCCAGAGTTGAGAGAGCAGAAGCCAATATTATATGAATGGGCATTTGGAGTAATTGTGAGAATCTTCATGCCCATTTTGAATCCTTGTTTACTTGACTCACTTACAGGAAAAACATCATCATATATGGTTGCTGGTTCAGACCATACTGCAGAATCATAATTCAGCCTTACAAGGTCTTTTTCTCCCAGCTGGAGTTGTAACTAAAAATAGGCTGTTCATATTCTATAAGTAAACTTATTGCTTCTGTTGATGAGATGTGTCATAAGACAAAGAAATCCTGTGGGCATTAGCACGTTGCCTTACTTTTTTCCCTCTGTAATGTGAGTTCCTTCGTCAGTAGCAAATGAGAATCTATGACAATTTATAAGACATTCAATAAGCCCACAGTGATGGTGTGAGAGGGGGCATGGTGGGCAAGAAAGACATTCAGGATAGGTATTTATTCCAATGAGGAAATCAATGCTTATTCCACCATAAAGGTCCAATATAGTCATCTTGCTACCAGGTGGCCACCATCACAGTTATGGTGCCACATCGGGGGTTTAGGATTGAAAGCTATGGCTGACAGATGAGACAATCATTATGGCCACATATGTCAGCCTTAGAGAGAGGAATTCTCACCAAGAGAATTGAGCCAAAGGATCACTTCCATCTCTGCCACAAATAGATTATTTACCTAGCCCTGAGGTAATTGGGGAAGATAATCTGTTATCCACAGAATAAGTCACCTTGCCTACCTTCTACAGTAGGGATCTTTTGATGACCATTCATGTGGGGCATAAATAATAACATTATCTGAGTCCATTCTAAGAATCCATCCATAACCTCTTTCTCAAGGCTTGTTTCCAATCAAGCAAGTTCTCTCTCTCTCTCTCTTTCTAGTGATGGGGTCTTACTAACTATATTGCCCAGGCTGGTCTCGAACTCCTGGCCTCAAGTGATCCTCCCGCCTCAGCCTCCCACATAGCTGGGATTATAGGCCACTGTACCCAGCCAAACAAGTTCTTGACCAAAGAACATAATTTGAATCAATGTAGATCTTTACCTTAACTCCTGAGTTCATATAGGTAGGCCAAGGGTGGGTCAGAAGTGTTGTGGAAATTTCACCACGGGAATTTAAGCGACCTATTCAATATACTTGCTCATACCTTCATCACTTAATTCTGGAGTGCTGCTGGGGACTCTGTGGCTTGGCATATCAGATAAACTGTTTTGCAATAGGCAGCTAAAGTCATGTGATCATCTAGTTTCCTAATGATCAGGCTTTCTGCTCCTATCAGGGTGATTAGCAAGCTAAGAGCCATTTCTCAAAAGGATAATAGTAAATTGGCAAAGAGTATATGGCTTTCCTCCAAATCGTAGGGGCCTCTGTTGTGATTCTTCTTAGGATTTTCCCACAAGTTCTCTATAGTTGCCCAATCTGCCACAACCACTCGTTTATCTAGAGAGCTTTCCCTTGTTCTGAGCTTCAACAAATCTGGCAGCCTTTCAGTGCACGTGGTAAATGGTTTACAAACCATTTGGGGTGGCATAATCTCTAAAATCTAAAGAGATTAACCAAATATTATGCCTTTTTTCTTGGTGATAGAAGGCAAGGCATGGTGGCTCATGCCTGTAATCCCAGCACTTTGGGAGGCTGAGGTGGGATGATTACTTGAGCCCATGAATTCAAGACCAGCCTGGGCAACATAGTGAGACCCCATCTCTATAAAAATAAATAAATAGAAATAAAAAATACAAGGCATAAGATAAAGCAACTTTTTTTAAACTGTAGAATGATGTGGCAGATTATATTTTCCAAGATGGCCACAAAAAGATATGCCATTTCACATACTCTTTTTATTTTATTTTTTACTTTATTTTATGTGATACAGGGTCTCACTCTGTCACCCAGGCTGGTGTGCAGTGGCATGATCATGGCTCACTGCAGCCTCAACCTCTCAAGCTCAAGCAGTCCTCCCACCTCGCCATCCCAAGTAGCTGGGACTACAGGTGTGCATTACCATGCCTGGCTAATTTTTTATTTTTTGTGGAGATAGGGTAACACTATGTTGCCCAGGCTGGACTCAAACTCCTGGGCTCAAGTGATCCTCCCACCTCAGCCTCCCAAAGTGCTGGGATTACTGATGTGAACCACTGTGCCCAGCCAGTCACATGTGCTTTTTAATATGTGATGTTGATTCCCCTACTATTAAGAGGTGGGGTTGATGTTCCACCTCCCCTTGAATCTGGAATATGGGGGATATGAAGCTGTATGACTTCCAAGGCTAGGTCATAATGAAACCACCTTTGCAAATGTTAAAACAGTGAGAAAATTATAACAGTGAAAGAGATATAACCTAACCAACTCCATCTTGCCTTCAACCTCTAAGCTGCCATTGTTCATTCCTGGGCACAGGCCAAACTAACTTTGGAAGAAATTTAGTTTATAGTTTAACTTTGAAACAAAGATGACAATAGCACCTCCCCAAAACAAAGTCCCTCCTTGCCTGGGAACCAGACCACATTTGTAAACTAATAAATTTTAGCCATAAGATTAGAAATTATGGCTCAGGAGTCATGCAGTCAGAAGCCACAAGATCACTAACCTTCCCAATTACTACTATAGATAACATTACTATTATAAAACCTATGTGTCAGTCTATTCTCACATTGCTATAAAGAACTACCTAATGTCCAGGCGCGGTGGCTCACGTCTGTAATCCCAGCACTTTGGGAGGCCGAGGTGGGCGGATCATGAGGTCAGGAGTTCGAGACCAGCCTGGCCAACATGGTAAAACTCCATCTCTACTAAAAATACAAAAATTAGCCAGGCATGGTGGCAGGCGCCTGTAATCCCAGCTCCTTGGGAGGCTGAGGCAGGAAAACAGCTTGAACCTGGGAGGCAGAAATTGCAGTGAGCCGAGATTGTGCCACTGTACTCCAGCCTGGGACTGAGCAAGACTCTGTCTCAAAAAAAAAAAAGAACTACCTGGGACTGGGTAATTTATAAAGAAAAGAGGTTTAATTGGCTCACGATTCTGCAGGCTATAGAGGAAGCATGACTGGGGAGGCCTCAAGAAACTTACAATCATAGTGGAAGACAAAGAGGAAGGAGGCATGTCCTAGCTGGCTGGAGCAGGAGGAAGAGAGTGAAGGGGGTGGTGCCACACACTTTTAAACAACCAGATTTCGTGAAAACTCACTCACTATCATGAGAACAGCAAGGGGAAATTTCCCCACTCCCCGTGATCCAATCACCTCCCACCAGGCTCCTTCTCCAACACTGGGGATTACAATTTGACATGAGATTTGGGCAGGGACACAAATTTAAACCATATCAACCTAAGATTGGTGTTTGAGGTATTTTTTCCACCCTGCATTTCGATGGATCAGCTGACACCAACCAAAGTGGTAAACTAGCTCTTCTGGTCTTGTGGCCCCTACTGAGGGACCACTTAGCGTAAGAGGATAGCTCCAACTCCCTGTGACTTCTTCCCCAGCCCAGCCAATCAGCATTCCCCTTTCTTTAGCCCCGTGCCTGTCAAACTCTTTAAAAAACCCTAGTCTTTGAATTTGTGGAGAGGCTAAGTAATAATAAAACTGTGATCTCCTCTTTCTTTATTGCAATTCCCCTGCCTTGATAAATTGGCTCTATCTGAACAGTGAACAAGAAGAACCTGTTGGGAGGTTTCAATAAGAGGCAATATCGTTTCCACCTAGTCCTTTGGGGATGCTTATCTTCAGAATCTAGCCACCATGCTTGATAAAACCCAGGCTGTGTGGAGAGGTCAGATATAGGTATTCTGATCAAAAAGTAAAGTCTAAAACTCTAAAATTACTGGAAGAAAACATAGGAGAAAATCTTTGTGACTTTGATTTAGGTAATGATTTCTTAAATTACAACATCAGTTGTATGAGCCTTCCTTTAAAAAAAAAAAAAATATTTTTTCGCCATGCACAGTGGTTCACACCTGTAATCCCAGTACTTTGGGAGGCCAAAGCAGGCAGATCACTTGAGGTCAGGAGTTTGAGACCAGCCTGGCCAACATGGCAAAATCACGTCTCTACTAAAAATACAAAAATTATCCAGGGGTGGTGGTGGGCACCTGTAATCCCAGTTACTCAGGAGGCTGAGGCAGGAGAATCATTTGAACCCAGGAGGCAGAGGTTGTAGTGAGCCGAGACCATGCCACTGCTCTCCAGCCTGGACAATACAGTGAGATTCTATCTCAAAAAAAAAAATTTCAATTGTACTCCATTAAAATGAAAAGTTTCCACTGGGCACAGTGGCTCATGTCTATAATTCCATCACTTTGAGAGGCCAAGGAAGGTGGATCACCTGGGATCAGGAGTTCGAAACCAGCCTGGTCAACATGGCAAAACCCCATCTCTACTAAAAATACAAAAATTAGGCTGGGTGCAGTGGCAGGTGCCTGTAATCCCAGCTACTCGGGAGGTTGAGGCAGGAGAATCGCTTGAACCCGGGAGGCAGAGGTTGCAGTGAGCCAAGATCACACCATTGCACTCCATCCTGGGCAACAAGAGTGAAACTCAAAGAAAGATAGAAAGAAAGAAAGAAAGAAAGAGAGAGAGAGAGAGAGAGAGAGAGAAAGAAAGGAAGGAAGGTTTCTGCTCTGCAAATATTTGTATATACGGAATAGATAAATAACACAACTTAAAAATAAGACATACAAGCCAATATTTTAAATAGGCAAAAGATTTGAACAGGGACTTCATCAAAGAAGATAAACAAATGGCCAATAAATGTACAGATGTATGCAAAGGAGATTCTCATTCAGAGCATCATTTGGCCTCATACATCATATGTATGTATGTATGTGATATATGTGTATGTATCTACATATGGATATCTAATTGTTTCAGCACCATTCATTGAAAAGATTATCCTTTCCTCCATCGAATTATCTTGGTAAAATAATCATATACACATGTTCCTTGACTTATGATAGACAAACCCATCATAAGTTGAAAATATCATAAATTGAAAATGCATTTAAGGCCAGGCATAGTGGCTCACACCTGTAATCCCAGCACTTTGTGAGGCTGAGGCGAGAAGATCACCTGAGTCCAAGAGTTCTAGACCAGCCTGGGCAATGTAGTAAGACCTCGTCTGTACAAGAAAAAAAGAAAATGCATTTAGTACACCTAACGTACCAAACATCATAGCTTAGCCTAGCCTACCTTAAATATGCTCAGAACACTTACATTAGCCTACTGTTGGACAAAATCATCTAACACAAACCTGTTCTATAATAAAGTATTGAATATTATATATGTAATTTATTAAATACTGTACTAAAAGTGAAAAACAGAATGGTCACATGGGTACTTGAAGCACGGTTTCTACTGAATGCAAATCAATGTAAGATTTAGAGTTTTGGAGGGTTTTCCTTAGTACCTGTGCTCCACTCTTAGTGTTCACGCTATCATAAAGCCAAAAAATTGTGTCTAACCATTGTAAATTGGGGGCTGTCTGAACACATAGGCCTGTTTTTGGATTTTCTATTCTGTTCCACTGATCTGTATGTCTCTCCTTATACAAATACCACACTGTATTGATTGTTGTTGCTTTATAGTAAATCTTGAAATTGGGTAGGCTAAGTACTCCAATTTTCTTCTCCTTATTCTAAATTGTTTTGGCTATTCTAAATCCTTTGAATTTCTATCCATATGTTAGAAACAGTCTGTCAATTTCTACCAAAAAAGCTTGCCAAAAATTTTATTGGAAGAGCACTAAATATATAGATAAATTTAGAGAATTTTGACATCTTAAAAATATTGTCTTCCAATCAATGAACATTGTTTATTTCTACATTTTTAAAGTTATTCTTTAATTTCATCTATATTTTCTACTTTGCCATGCAGAAGTCATACACAACTCTTGTTACATTTATATCTAACTATTCATGGTTTTTGATGCTATTTTAAAAACACAATTAATTATCCCACAACTCTTCGAGGCACTGTTCTTTCTCCCACTTCCTCCATCTTTTTTTAAAATCTTTGTGCTTCCGTTTGGATAATTTCTATTGACATATCTTCAATATCACTGATTCTTTCCTCTATTCTATCCAGTCTGCAGATAAGCCTATCTAAGGAATTCCTTATCTCTGATAACATGTTTTTCATTACTGGCATTCTTATTTGATTTAAAAAAAAATAATTTTCACCTCTATGCTGAAATTCCCCACCGTTCATTAATTTATTGTACCACTAGATCCTTTAACATATCAATCATAATTATCTTAAATATTTCTAATGTCTCAGTCACCGTTAGGTCTTGTTCTATTGACTCTTTGATATTCTGAAGACATATTCTTTTTTTCTTGCTTTTTTGTGTGCATCTCATATTTTTGGTTTGAATACGAAAAAATAAAAGTAGAAATTAAGGTCAATGATATTTATGTCCAAAATTGGACAAGTCTCTTTTTCTGTTGAGTTACTGGTGTGCAGAGTTGGTCAACCTAGTCGGGAGTTGAGCTGGGGTGGGGTTTTCTTTACACTATATTTGGTTTCATTGCACCTTGTGCTCAATGTAAGATTTAGAGTTTTGGAGGGTTTTCCTTAGTACCTGTGCTCCACTCTTAGTGTTCACAGGCCCTGATCTCCTGCACCCTAGAAGAGCTTTCTTACTTTCATCCCAGTTGTAGTGCTCTTACTTACTACTCAGTGCTCTTCGTACAGGTAGATAGTTTTTTGGTTCTCCTTGATATGGTTAGGTTTTGTGTCCCTACCCAAATCTCATCTTGAGTTGTAATTCCCATAGTCTCCATGTGTTAAGGGAGAGACCAGGTGGAGGTAACTGAATCATGCGAGTGTTTTCCCATATGTTGTTCTTGTGATAGTAAGTGAACTCTCATAAGATCTGATGGTTTTTGTAAGGGGCTCTTCCCCCTTCACTCGGTACTTCTCCTTCCTGTCACCTTGTGAAGAAGGTGCCTTGCTTCCCCTTTGCCTTCTGCCATGATTCTAAGTTTTTTGAGGCTTCTCCAGCCATGTTGAACTGTGAGTCAATTAAACCTCTTTCCTTTATAAATCACACAGGCTTAGTTCTTTATAGCAGTGTGAAAACGGACTAACACACTCCTTTTCCAGCCTCAGTCTTAGATGGTCTTTGAGAACCCAAGCTTCAGGAGTGTGTCTTCCTTTTCTTTTCTTTCATTTTTGAGACGGAGTCTCACTCTGTCACCCAGGCTGGAGTACAGTGGCGTGATCTCGGCTCACTGGAAGCTCTGCCTCCCGGGTTCACGCCATTCTCCTGCCTCAGCCTCCCAAGTAGCTGGGACTACAGGCACCCGCCACAAAGCCCGGCTAATTTTTTTGTATTTTTTAAGTAAAGACAGGGTTTCACCATGTTAGCCAGGATGGTCTCGATCTCCTGGCCTTGTGATCCACCTACCTCGGCCTCCCAAAATGCTGGGATTACAGGCGTGAGCCACCGCGCCCGGCCCAGGAGTGGGACTTTCTCAGCTTTTCTTCCCTTCCTCCAGCAGTAAACTAGCTCTTCCTTTTCCTCAGAGCAGAGTCAAGAGCAAGAATCTTTTAATTAAAGGGGCAGGTAGTAAATATCTTAGGCTTAAGGGTCAGTGTGGCTCTGTTTCAAAAAAATTTTTAAATTGTATTTACAAAAGCAAGAAAACTAACCTGAGCTGGCTAAATGAACTATAGTTTGCCAACTCGTAGTCAAGAGCACAGAGGAGTTTCCTGCCTCTCGCCCCACATAGCAGGCAAACTCCGCCTTGTATCAGATGGGGGTCTTAGACATGAGCAAGTGTCCTGCTCCCCAGGGGCAGATTAGTATCAGTGAAAGATGCTGGGCATGAGCAGTCTTCCTGTCAGTAGTGGATGGCTTTTGCTTCATATCACAGAAGACTCTAGTGTAATCACCCAACCGGTTCTTCCTGCCCACTGCCCAGAAAAAAAAACAGTTCACTGACACAATGGTATTGCAACAAGGAAACTTAATTAACATGGGGCCAGGCCCCATAGGAGAGGCTATTATCACTCAAATCAGTCTCCCTAAAGGCTTGGGGGTTAGAGTTTTTCAAGGATAGTTTGGTGGGCAGTGGACTAGGGAATGGGTGCTGCTGATTGGTTCTGGATGCAATCACAGGGGTGTGGAAAACAGTCTTCCCCTGGGTGGGGTGAGTCACAAGTTTGGAGGTGGGTGGTCAGTCTGAAAAACATCTCAAAAGACCAATCTTAGGCAAGACGTGGAGGCTTATGCCTGTAATCCCAGCATTTTGGGAGACCAAGGCAGGTGGATCACCTGATCACCTGAGGTCAGGAATTTGAGATCCATCTGGCCAACATGGTGAAACCCCGTCTGTACTAAAAAATACAAAAATTAGCTGAGTATGGTGACACACACCTGTAATCCCAGCTACTCAGGAGGCTGAGGCATGAGAATCACTTGAACACAGGAGGTGGAGGTTGCAGTGAGCCGAAATTGCACCACTGCACTCCAGCCTGGGTGACAGAACAAGACTCCCTTTTAAAAAAACAACCACCAGTCTTAGGTTTTACAATTGTGATGTTATCAATAGGAGCAATTGGAGAAGTCACAAATCTTGTAACCTCTGGCCACATGATTTCTAAGCAGTAAGGGATTTTAGAAACTATTCCCACATTTTAGCAGAATTCAGGCCCCTCCCATAATCCTAATCCTGTGGCCTTTCATTAGGTTTACAAAGTCAGTTTCAGACTCCAAACAAGGACGGGGTTGGGAGGCAGTTTTAGGGAGGGACTATTATAATCCTTGCTTCAAAGTTAAACTATAAACTAAATTCCTCCCATGGTTAGCTGGTCTACACCCAGGAATGAGCAAAGACAGCCAGCCTGTGAGGCTAGAAGCAAGATGGGAGTCAGCCATGTTAGATGTGTTAGATTTCTCTCACTGTCATAATGTTTGCAAAGGCAGTTTCACTCAAGCACAAGTAGGGTCCATTCCTGTAACCTATCAGCAGCTGATCACCACTTTATAATCATGCTGGGGCCAGAGCGTGGATGCACTTCTCCTGGTACCCTTACTGTACCCTCAAACATTGGCAGTGCTTACATACCTGTGCTTCTCAAGGGGACTCTTTCACATCTGTTTGCTTGTGCTTTCCTCATCCAGTCTTTATTGTGGGCATCCAGAGTAGACTCACAGAAAGTGGCTGACCTTATAGGCCAGCCGTGGTGGCTCACACCGGTAATCCTAGCACTTTGGGAGGTGGAGGCAGGTGGAGCCGAGATTGCACCACTGCATTTTAGCCTGGGTGACAGAGTGAGGTTCCACCTCAAAAAAAACCAAAACTGGCTGGCCAGGAGTTGCAGATTCCTCTCATGTCTGGAGCATACAGATATTCTTAACTTAGCCTTTAAGAATTTGTTAAAATTTAACTTGTTTTCTTATTACCCACTTTTATGATTCACCCCTCTTTCTTTAGTTTGGATAAAAACATGATAAAACAGTTTGTGTTTCTCATCTCCCATCAGAGAGGCTTGTCACACTTTGTAATTCAGTTCAACTGATTGTCTTCAAAGCTTGGTTCTCTGATATATCAGCTAAAAAAAAAAATACGATTTTGTAGATTATGTAGCTTTTTCTTTTCCTTTTCTTTTTTTTTTTTTTTTGAGATGGAGTCTCACTCTGTCGCCCAGGCTGGAGTGCAATGGCGCAATCTCGACTCACTGCAACCTTCCCCTCCTGGGTTCAAGATTCTCCTGCCTCAGCCTCCCGAGTAGCTGGGATTACAGGCCCACACCACCACTCCTGGCTAATTTTTGTATTTTCAGTAGACACAGAGTTTCACCATGCTGGCCAGGCTGGTCTCAAACTCCTGACCTCGTGACCCACCTGCCTCAGCCTCCCAAAGTGTTGGGATTACAGGCGTGAGCCACCGTGCCCAGCCGGCTTTTTCCTACTGTTAGATTAGCAGTAACATTTTCTTGTGGCTTTCTCCTTGTAAACCCAACAAACATTTTTAAAAAATTGACATAGGGTTGGGCGCAGTGGCTCACACCTGTAATCCCAGCACCTTGCGAGGCCTAGGCCGGTGGATCACAAGGTCAGGAGATCGAGACCATCCTGGCTAACACGGTGAAACCCCATCTCTACTAAAAATACAAAAAATTAGCCACAGGGCGTGGTGGCGGGTGCCTGTAGTCCCAGCTACTCAGGAGGCTGAGGCAGGAGAATGTCATGAACCCGGGAGGTGGAGCTTGCAGTGAGTGGAGATCACGCAACTGCATTCCAGCCTGGGCGACACAGCAAGACTGTCTAAAAAAATAAATGGACATAGAAAAAGATAGAAAATCAAAAAGGTGTATCAGTTTTAGTAAAGGTCTGAGGAATAATTATTTTGGAAATACAAGATTGTGTGTGTGTGTGTGTGTGTGTGTGTAAAATGAGCCATGAACTAAAATTAAATTTTTACTGTGGGTGTCAGGTAAAAGCTACCAGAATAGCATAAAGTTCCTCTGCCTTTCTCCTCTTCATCTACTGGCCAACTCTCCCTTACCCCTCACATTTTACACTGGATGTTGCTTCCTCTAAGAAGTCAGTCTGGATTAGGTGCCATGAGAGGTACTCCAATAGCATCTTATACTTTCCTTATTTTAGACTTTACCACATATGCAGCTTAGGTTAGTTTTCCTGCTTTCAAAGGACAGACTTGGGTGGAATGGGAGAAATGTGGAGAGACCATCAACCAGGTCAAAAAAATCACCAAGTGAGGTTATGATGTTGTACCAGGTAACATTCTCATAATTCCCTCCCCAACCCTTAAAATTTGTTTTTGTTCTCTGTAGATACAAGTGCTACTGACTCTGATTTCAAGGTAATATTAAAACACAAGTTCTATATAAGTATTCATATTAAGGGAAGGGAGTTATAATGAGCTCATGTTCCTAGCAGCAAAGAGATCAATAAAAAAGCACATTTTTGGCTAGGCATAGTGGCTCACACCTGTAATCCCAGCATTTTGGGGGGCCAAGACGGGCAAATCACTTGAGGTCGGTAGTTCGAGAATAGCCTGGCCAACATGGTGAAAACCCATCTGTACTAAAACCACAAAAATTAGCCGGGTGTGGTGGCGCACGCTTGTAATCCCAGCTCCTTGGGAGGCTGATGTGAGAGGTTCACTTGAACCCAGGAGGCAGAGGTTGCAGTGAGCCAAGATTGTACCACTGCACTCCTGCACTCCAGCCTTGGCGATAGAGTGAGACTCAGTCTCAAAAAAATAAAAAACAACAAAAAAAGAGCATTATTATACATATATATATATATATTTTTTTTTTTTTTTTTTTTTTTTTTTTTTTTTGAGATGGAGTTTTGTTCTTGTTGCCCAGGCTGGAGTGCAATGGCATGATCTCTGCTCACTGCAACCTCTGCCTCCCAGGTTCAAGTGATTCTCCTGCCTCAGCCTCTCAAGTAACTGGGATTACAGGCATGCACCACCACAGCCGGCCAATTTTTTTGTATTTGTAGTAGAGACAGGGTTTCTCCATGTTGGTCAGGCTGGTCTTGAACTCCCGACCTGAGGTGATTCACCCACCTCAGCCTCCCAAAGTGCTGGGATTACAGGCGTGAGCTACTGCGCCCAGCCAAAAGTACATTATTTAAAATGATAAAGAATACATAGTGATCCATAGTGAAGAGACAAACCCAAAATATGATAAAAGAATGTAAATAGGTTTTCGTGCTAGCACCAAGTTAGAATTGCAAAAACAAATAAGATGGAGTCCTTGCCCTCCAAAAGTTTAGAATATAGTATAGTGACAGACATTTGAATAGATCATTGGAAGGCATGTGAGAAGTACTGAAATACAAATAGATATAATTTGATGGATGCACATGAAAAGGATCCTAATCTCAAGTGTAAGGGGCAGGGTAGAAAGGAAGATTCACTGGAGGATGTGGGTACATGACAACTTGAGCTGCCTTCTGAAGGATGAGTAGGAGTTAGCTTCTATCTTGCAAGCATATTTAATAATCAAGAGCAATAAATCACTCGGACAGCAGTTATGTTGCATTTTTATTGAGAACCGTTCCAATAGTGCCCTTTATTTGACCTATCATAACACTTATCATGCTGTATTGTAATTACCTGTGCTTTTGTCTATTTCTCTACTAACCTATCAACTCTGTAGTAACAGGAACCATGTCAGTCTTGGTCATAGTTGCATTCTTGGCATCTAGCACAGTGCCTGGCACAGGGTGATAATAAATATTTGCTAAAGGAGAGAATAACAAAAAAAATTTTACACATAGATATTAGAAATAACTGCTGGAGAAACCATCTTGACAATTAGTTAAAATACCGTTAAACTTTACAGGCAGCCTGCATACAATCTATTTTTAGTCTGTACTTATGATAGTAAAGTCATAAAACTTGTATCTTTGATCTGCTATAAAAAATCCAGAGATTCAACTATTGCTTACTAAATAGACATGCAAAAGACATTAAGAGTAATGGTGTTCTTATCTCTTTCATAAAAAAAGAAGGGTTAATTTCCAAACTTTTCACTTTCGCATTAAGTTAACTGGCAAGGACGCCTTTTTAAAAAATCCAGATGTTTAAAGGGAAGTATTACATGCTACAACATAACAGGAAGGAGAGATTGAAAGGGAGTCTAATATCCCTGTTTTCGCCCAAGAAGCAATAAACTTCACCTTGAGGGTTAAGGCTTTATGATGCATGGAGACTTACTGTGGTCACACGTAAAACAACATCCCACTCTATAAAGGACATTGGTGTTTGCAATAAATTAAGTACTAAATAGATGATAGCAGTGGTTCTCAAACATTACAGGGCATCAGAATTACCTCAAGAAATGGTTAAACACAAATTTCTGGGCACGTCGCCTATCCCTCATCCTCCTTTCCCAGCCCCCGTGTTTCTGAATTGTTAAGTAGATCTGGGGTGAGGCCAATTATGTGTATCTCTAACAAGTTTTCATGTATGCTAAGGCTGCCTTTTGAGGGCTATCCACTGACAGCAACTGGACTACAGCAACCCCCTTTTTTTTTTTTTTTTTTTTACCAAAGCTGTAGTGACTTCACTTATTAGTATATCCTACTCTTCCTTTGTAAGTTTAAATAACAATTCTCACTTTAGAAAACTCAGGATTTTCTTTAATAAATTTTTCTATTTAGGAATCCCTTAGTATTACTCAGATATAAATAGTCATTTGTCATTGTAATGAACATATATTTTTACTGCATTCCCTTGATAATAGGATGGGAAGATGAAAGGTCAGAATGATAAAATGATAAGATCAAGATTTAGGATTTCCTTTTCCGGCAATATGGCAGTTTAAATAACCTGAAAAGTACTATGAAAATATAAGAATTGCTGAAAAAAATTAACCTTCTAATTGAGAGGTAGTGTTTTTTAATGACTAAAACACAGACTTTGGAATCACATGCCTGGATTTGATTACCTAGTCTGCCACTTAATAGCTGTGGGACTTTGGGCAAGTTAATTAACTTATCTGTGGCAGTTTCCCATCTGTAAAGTTGGGAAAATATTATTACATACCTTATAGAGGGTTATATGATAATTAAGTTTAAAATGCTTAGAATAATATCTGGCCCATTCTGTATACTCTACATGAGTGTTAGCTACTCTTATTATTGTTGTTGCTGTTATCATCATATTGTTATCTGCCAAAAAAAATATGGGAATATGCAGGTATTTAAACTAAAATAGAACATGAAACCAGACAAGGCACTGTGGTTTGCTGGTCAGCAATCTAAGGACTTGAGTTTTTTTTGCCTATGCAGAGAGCTGCCTAAAGCTATATTGCCAATAAAAGAGTCAACAAACTTTCCGCTTACCAGATAAGAAAGCTAGTTTACTTTGGGCTGAGTTCTGAATAGAAAAAGTCTCCCTCAGAAATCTATAACCATAGGCCTTTGATTCCCAGACTATGGAGTTCAAATTTATACTACTATCTACTCCTGGAGCCCTTCAAACTGAGAAGTCAACATAAAAAATAATCCTGGTCTACTGATATCCCTTGGGCACCTCAAAGAAGAAAATTCAAAACCTCTCTAAAGAGATACCCCTGAACTAGACTATCGGGATTTTTGTAGATCAAACTTCTCTGAAAATGAGCCTCAAAATCTAAATTTACAAAACATATGTGAAAATAATGCACGATGAGTTAGAGTCTGCAGACACAATAAATAGTAAGATTTAGCCTTAAGAATTGCATTATATAACAGAACAACCTAATAGAGGCTATGACATAAAATGTGATAATATAGTAAGGATATTTAAAAATACAAATTCTATTTTTAAAATTGAGAAATTATTAAAAAAAAGAAAAGGTTGACTAAAAAATATAATTTTAAGAAGCAAAAAAAAAAAAAATACACTTACTACAATGTCTAATAATCATGGCTAAAGAGGCAGTTGGTGAACCAGAAGGTAGATCTGAAACAATTACAGAAAATACAGCAACTATGGAGATGGAAGATATGAGAAGCGTACGATACCAACCACCTTGGTTTGCCTGGTTTTAGTATTCAAAGTTCCACATCCCAGGAAACCCCTTTTTCCTGGGCAAATTTGAATGGTCGGTCACCCTATTAACAGATATGAATGAAATGACAGAATAGAATGAGAAAGTTCAACTTAAGAATTCTAACATGAAAAAATATTTAAAATGGGTAAGAGGAAATACTTGAAGAGATAATGATGGGATTTTCCAGAATTTATGAATATGAGATGTAAGAAAAACAGAATAAGAACTTCAAGATTCAGGGATCACAGATACCAAGAAACAGAAATAAAAAGAAATATACACCTCACAGTGAAATTGTAGACATCAAAGACAAACAGAAAAATAAATATACACATCACGGTGAAATTGTAGACCTCAAAGATAAAGGGTAACTATTCAGAGTTGTCATAGTGAGAAAACAGATTACCTACAAAGGAACAAAGTGTAGACTGGCAGAAGATAATACAAATATCATGTAGAAGTCAATATAATAATAATTTTAAAAGCCTGAGATGAAATAACTTGCCAGATAGATCCTACATCCAGTTAGTATTTGGAAGTTAAGGCAATAGCCACACTCCCACCTCATGATAGGCTATCCTCACACTCACTGCTATAGAGGGAGGTAGCATCCCTAGCCATAGCCTAGACCAAACTCGTGTCCTCACCAGATGCTGAGAGTCAGCGGGACCTGTGTACCTGCTGAACATCTTTGCCAAGTGTCACTGCTGGTGTCCACCCTGAGCCCCTTTTGTACAACAAAGGGAAATCCATAGTAGCCATGGCTGAAAAGAGAGTTTAAACCGCAGTAGTAAGGAAACACCACAGGCCACTCTCAGGGATTTGCCAGTAAAAGGATGTTGGAGCCTTGTGATTAATGACAACGCAGGAGATAAGAAACCTTAAATTTCATGAATGGAGAGTCAAAATTGAGGCCTTACCAAACATTAGCCATAATCCTAGAAGGGCTATAGTAAGAGGATGAGAGAGAAAAAAAATCTCTGCTGGAAAAAAGAACCGTTAAAGGAAAACTCACACTCACAGATCTTGTATGGGGTGAGGGAGAAAAAATTTACCTGGTAAAGTCATAAGTACAAACCTGCCCACACAGTTTGATATTCACATTAATTTGCGTGGTCTGGGACAGTTCACACCAGGTACTTTTGGCTCAGTGATGCCCCAGAGCATCTGACAAAAGCAAAGGCAAATCCTCATTAGAAAAATGAGGCCGGGTGCAGTGACTCAAGCCTGTACTCCCAGCACTTTGGGAGGCCAAGGCGGGTGGATCACCTGAGGTCAGGAGTTCAAGACCAGACTGGCTAACATGATGAAACTCTGTCTCTACTAAAAGTACAAAAATTAGCTGGGCGTGGTGGTACACATCTGTAGTCCCAGCTACTCAGGAGGCTGAGGCAGAAGAATCGCTCGAACCCAGGAGGTGGAGGTTGCAGTGAGTCAAGATCATACCACTGCACTCCAGCCTGGCCAATAGAGCGAGACTCCGTCTCAAAAGGAAAAGAAAAGAAAAAAAAATGAACCCTCAGGCTAGGCACAAATGGCTCATGCCTATAATCCCAACAGTTTGGGAGGCTGAAGTAGGAGGATTGTTTGAGGTTAGGAGTTTGAGACCAGCCCGGCCAACATGGTGAAAGCCTATCTCTACTAAAAATACAAAAATTAGCTGGGCCTGGTGGCGCACACCTGTAATCCCAGCAACTTGGGAGGCGGAGGCAGGAGAATTTCTTGAACCCGGGGGTGGAGGTTGCAGTGAGCTGAGATTGCATCTCTGCACTGCAGCCTGGGCAACACAGCTAGACTCCATCTCAAAAAAAAGAACCTTCAGTTCAGGTTTCACCATATTCAATTCTACCTTAAAAAATGTAAATGTGTTTGTTTGTGTGTGTGTGTGTGTCTATGTGTGTAGGTGTGTGTGAGTTTTGTTGATATAAGTTAATCACTCTTCTAATGAGAATTATGGAACTTTGTTATACAAGCAGCTCAATATGTTATTTGAGCTAAAATTGAATTCCTTTTAGAATTCAAGAGTTGCAGCCTACTTGTTCAGGTATACATTCCTGAAGTTTCTTGCTACACATTTTATAAAGGCATTATATGGCATTCAATGAATACCCTCATTTGCAACAACCAAAGTTTGACATTATAAAAGTTTAAGCCATTTGATTTACAGTTACATTTTAATAAAATTATGTACTCCCTGGATCTTTAATTACATACTTACCAAGCCACACACAGCCAATCCTTCAAAAAAAAAGCTTCTTTTATTCAAAATAATAACTTTCTTTTTAGTGTTTCCTCAACAACTACTGGCCTTTAATAAAAGTTGTCATGATTGTTGGTTTTATTTTAAAACTGTATTCTGATACCCCCTTTAATACTTAACACAGTATGAATTATGTGATGAATTATTTAATGTCTATGTTATTAGAGAAAGAGAAGGGAGTAGGAATTCAGGGTATGGAGAGAAGTAGAAATCTGGGGGTTAAGCGTTAGCTCTGATCTTGAGATGTTTTGGAGCTGTAAATCAAACCACCCAAGGCCTTATCTATGTGATTTAAGACTGCCGTCAACTTTCTTGACCACAGGACCATAGTGCCTTGCCCATGTCTCCCTCTACTACAAGTTGTTCTGGGACCCCCGGGGGTATTTCAGATATATTCAAGAGCCCATGCTCTGCTACTTTTACACCCAATCTCCTCTCTACATCCACTCAGTCTGCAAACTTGCTGTGGTTCCTACAGCCTCCAATAGGCACTCCTGCTGCTCCTCAAGAAGGAAGCTGCCCTGCCCAGGATTCTGTCTCTTGTGGCAAAATATTTGAGATGTCATAGTGACACTGTCAATCCTCCCTCCTTTGGAGCCAAGATGCCCTTTAGATGTAAAAATGGGGACAATGACCTTTCCTTCATGCAGATCAGTCCTGGCCCCTGAGCAGGCCTGGATGACCTGATGTCATCTTGTCCCCTCCATCTCATTGTGGCTTCTGTCCGCAGCCCCAGATACAAAAAGACTTCTCTTTTCCCCATTCATATCACTTGATACATTGATGTCTGCATTCCAGTTTTGGCTCAACTGGGATATCCAACTACAAAATATTTTCTTATTCATTCAAAACCACCTTTGGAGTACCTATTATGTGCAGGCTACTGTGCTGGGGGCTGCAGCAGACCAAGGAAGGAATTAGAGGCAGCTATTCAGGCATGAGATTTGACATGTTTTCACCTGAAACAGATGGCCAAGGAGTCCAGTTGCAGTATCTTCCTCCAAAGAACCTCAACCCTGCTACATTTTGCAACTTGACATTTAAAAATCTAACTTACGACAGTGAGAGGCTGAGCCAAATAAAAAGAAAAGACTAAATTGCTCCCAAAGGTTAACAAATGATGGTGAGGTTCATTTTTAGGGAAAATGAATAAAAACTCAAAGCAGTTTATATTGAGTATATGCTCGCCCATGAAGAGTCACCATCTCCTGGGGCCACAACTATCAGCAAGTTGTTAAATTCTTTTGGAAGCTGCATTAACCTTTTCAATAAGTTCCTTCCTTGAATTGGTCAATGGCCAGGACTGGAAGAACATGGCTTCCCTAAAGAGCACGTGTAATCATTTTGTCCTATGATGGAAGGTGACAAGTAGACAAACTGTAGACAGGTTCTTATCAGAACTGACGCCTGACCAAATGATTGTCAGGAGGACTTAAGTCATAATCCTGACACCTACAAGGGAGAACCTTTCTACCACAGGGAGAAAAAACAACAGGAGTAATTCCCTACTGTATAGAAATATATACCAGATGGATGTATTTAATGTGACCAAAAAATGAAATCTTCTACATCTTAGATTTCTCTTCCAGCTCTGAAACTGTGACCTCTGTATCTATATATGGATATTTTAGACGTATGTCGTTCAATGCAGTGGCCTCTAGCAATTTAAAATGTGGCTAGTAAAAATTGAGATGTGCTCTGAGTATAAAATAAACACCATAATTCAAAGACATTAAAAATAAAAAGTGTAAAGGATCTCATGAATTTTTAAAATACTGCTCACATTTTGAAATCATAATATTTTGAGTTAAATACAATGGTTTAAAAAGCATTTCACTTGTTTCTTTATAATTTTTTAAAATGGCTACTCAAAAATTTTTAAATTACATTTACAACTTGCATTATAATTCTATTGGTCAGCTCTGTTTTAAATATAACTGTATTTACTGTATTTACAGATAATAACATGGAGCTAGTCCTTTAGTGTTTAGATAAAATGTTCACTAATACTACCTCCAACAGGGTTAATATTCTAATAAGTGATCATCACTGTATTCAGTGTTCTATGAGACAGATAAACAATGGGCCAGGCACAGTGGCTCACACCTGTAATCCCAGCACTTTGGGAGGCTGAGGCCAGAAGTTGGAGACTGCAGTGAGCTGTGATAGCATCACTGCACTCCAGCCTGGGCAACATAGTGGGACCCCATCTCTAAAAAAAAAAAAAAAAAAAAAGATAGTAACACCCAACATAGATAAAACCAAATTTCTATCATTGCACTGAAATTCAAAATAAGGCTCACTATAATGAAGCCTACAAAATGAGGCCACTTACAAACAGTTATACAGTCCTCTAACAACAGACCGTTTCATGGCTTCGCCTCCATGAGCTAGCATGCTAAATCAGATTAAAGAGATGCTCCCAGGAAGATCTTATGGCCACTAAGAACTGGTATTGTTTGGCCCAATTTGAAAGAGAAAAATCCCTGGAAATGAAAAGAATAAGTCTGTGAGCCCCTAGAGTTGGAAGACTGAAAGACAAGGTCAATGGCATTGTAAACACCCTTGTTATGAACTCAGTTATGTGCCTCCCCCATCCCCAACTCCAGATTTCTGTGTTGAATCCCTAACTCTCCATGTGGCTGTATTTGGAGATAGAGCCTTTAAGGAGGTAATTAAGGTTAAATGAGGTCACAAGGATGGGGTCTTAATCTGATAAGATTGGTGTCCTTATAAGAAGCAGCAGCAACACAAAACATCTCCCTCGCTCCACGCAAGCACAGAGGAAAGGCCATGTGAGGATGAAGCAAGAATGCAGCCATCTGCAAACCAGAAAGAGAGCCCTCACCAGAAACTTATTTTGCCAACATCTTGATCGTGGACCTCTAGCCCCCAGAACTGTGAGAAAGTAAATCTCTGTTGTTTAAGTCATCCAGCTTGTGGTATTTTGGTATGGCAGCCCAGGGGAGATGGAGATGAATATAACCGCCTTTTTTTTTTTTTTTTCAGATGGAGTCTTACTCTGTCACCCAGGCTGGAGCCCAGTGGCACAATCTTGGTTCACTGCAATCTCTGCCTCCCAGGTTCAAGCGATTCTTGTGACTCAGCCTCCTGAGTAGCTGGTACTACAAGCCCATGCCACCACACCCAGCTAATTTTTATATTTTTAGTAGAGATGGGGTTTCACTATGTCGGCCAGGCTGGTCTTGAACCCCTGACCTCAAGTGATCTGTCCACCTTGGCCTCCCAAAGTGCTGGGGTTACAGGCATGAGCCACCGCAGCTGGCCAAGAGAAGACTAATATAACTCTTAAAGGGGATTCCGTAGAGAGTTTACAAAACCACTTTTGTGGGTTTTTAACCACCTTCGTTTGTTACTGGTGTGACAACACATAATGGAGAATATGTCCTCAGGCCTTAACGGTGACACAAACCTACTAAATAAGTCAGCGACACAGTCAAAGTCTCAAGAATGGTAAATTTTCCAACCCTGAGTAGATATATTTTAAAAATCTTAAACTGCTGTGAAAAGACTGCTGA
This sequence comes from Macaca fascicularis, assembly GCF_037993035.2. Lineage (NCBI taxonomy): Eukaryota > Metazoa > Chordata > Mammalia > Primates > Cercopithecidae > Macaca > Macaca fascicularis. The sequence goes on along the minus strand of NC_088380.1, from coordinate 85,851,157 downwards.
GATGTGTTTCATGGGACCTTTCCAAAATTTTTCTAAGAAAGTACCTCAGATATTTCAAGGGAAGCATAGAAAACTTAGCTGTAGATGTCATTCTAATGAAAACCAAAAAGATTTTTTATCTTGTTATTTTATCTTATACTCAAGCTAGCCCTTAATTTAATACAACTTCACATAAGTATTTCTCATTAATAAAAGAATACTCTAAAATCAGACTATTATCTATACTAAATTAATGTAGCGAAGCATTTATTTTAATTCTAGACAGGTGAGTATCAAATTTTCCTGGCACTAAGACTCATGTGTGGAACTTGTTAAAAATACAAATTCTGGGTTCCCACCTTTGGGGTTTTGACTGGGGAGGCATCTGGGGTGGGGCCAGAATTTTTTGTATTTAAAATACACTCCAGGGGCTCCTGACGTAGATCACAATTTGAGAAACACTATTCTAGGTTTCAAGCAAATTTGAAGAACAATTTATTCTGAATTCAAATGGAAACATACCTAATGTTGTCAGGATGCTTACCATGGGTATAATTATACTATGAAATGTATATAGGCTCCAATTTTTTCACTCTCAGTTATGTCTTCAACAATGGCAATTTTAATGAAAAATGTATATGTGTTTACTTCATTTACTGTTTCACACACAAAGTATGTGCTAAAAAGCGTGTCAACCCTCCATCGGAAGGGGTGGGTTTTTTTTAAAGGTGCAAAGAACGTTTGCATTCTACAATAAGGTTTGATCTAAAATGAAAATGAACAGTAAGAGGAAAGGGAAATGTGTTCAGTCATCCAACAAGTATATATTAGTGACAACATTAGTGAAATGTATCCATTTAGGCAACAAATATATATATGTGTGTGCGTGTGTGTGGTGTGTGTGTGCGTGTGTGTGGTGTGTGTGTGCGTGTGTGTGGTGTGTGTGTGCGTGTGTGTGTGATATTGTGCTAGCACCATGGGAGAGACAGATGCATCAAAGAGAGGTCTGTCCTCACGAGGCTTACAGCCTAGCAAGAGATAAAAGGCCTGGGCACAGATGACTGACGCAAAAGAGAGGTGATATGCCGCAAGAAGTACAAATTGGGTGCTGTGGGAATTCAGGGGAGTGAACCTCCAGAATGAATGCAGCAAAGGCTGAATGTGGGGAAGAGGCATAAGACAGAGCAAGAAAGATAGGCGAGGGCCAGATCATGACAGGTGTTTTGTGCTAAGCCAAGGGGTTCGATATATGTCCTAGGAACTATGGGGAGCCACTGGCAGATATTCAGGGAGGGAGTGACATTCATTCATTTCCTGTGAAATTACCAGACACTTGCTGCAAGGGCAGCACTGGCTGAAACTGCTCAGCAAAATCACCTGGGGAGTTTATAAATAGTTCCTAAGACTTGGCCCCACCCGGATCTACCCCATTAGAATCCTCAGGGCTGGTGAACCGTAGTGTGTTTTTAAAAATCTCTCCCAGCAATTCTGATGCAGAGCCAAGTTAGGCAGCCACCATTGAATGGTGTGTATATATATATATATGTACATCTTTGCCCTGAGCTGTCTTCAGAAGGAAAGCCACTTGAGCAAAGAAATTGAGCTAGCAATAAAATCACTTAGTTGGTGAATGTTGCTAAAATCAACAGAACAGGAAGCAGTAAAAGAAAAGCTGGACAGGTAAGGCAGGGCTAATAGGTTGGGTCAATTAACTTTTGAACAAGAAAGAACACTCTGAAAAAATCATTTTAGGACACAATTTTTTCTGTGATGTCCAGAATAGCCCAGAAGAAACAACTAGAGGCAGAGACACCAAGAAGAGCCGAACACAGTAATCCAAGCATAGGATTATGGCAGATGGCTGAGGTGACAACCGAAAGGATGGAGAAAAGTGGATGAAACTGAGTGACAGTTTTTGAAACTGCCACATGGCTGATTACGTGTGTCACTATTGAGAAAGGAGAAAAGCACAGAGAGGGAGAAGGAAATAAGGCAGGACAGAAGGAAAGTAGATGAGAGAATCATAATGGAACTTGCATGGTAAGAAAAGAGAGCCGCATCCAGAAATGTAAACTGCCACTGTGTGTATAGAACTTACAATATAAAGTATTTTAAATTGCCCTGAAAGTTGCCGTTTTGTAGATGGAAAACAAGAAAATGACAATATCCCAAAATGTCAAGTCAAAACGGCAACTTATTTTTCAAGTCACACTAGGGGTTTATTATTGGTATTATTTAAAAAGTACACTATGCTTACAGTCTTGGTACTATTTTATTTTTAAATTATTAGCATAAGTTATTATTAATGGACATATTACTTTTTAAATTAAAAAAACTACAGCTTCCTCTCAGTTCCCCTATCCCTTTCTTTGTCTAGGTGTCTCTGCTTCATGTCCATGCTTTGGCCAGAAGTCAATTATGATAACAAGGGTGAAAAGGGAATAAGAAGCCTCTTGCCAGGGCCTCCTGCCAGGGACAGATGCACTTGCTCTCTGGTGCTTCTTGTGCACAAAGGACGCTTCAGCTTTCAACAGAAAGCTTGAAAGAAAACAAGGGTGCATACATGTGTGCAGGCTGTGCACTGCCCAGCTCCGGAGTGCTGTTCACCTCCATGGATTTGTGTAGTTAATTTCTGGCAGATGGAAATCAAGTTTCTTGAGGAATGGGTGCCTTTTTCTGATTTGCACTGAGGCACTGTATGAGCTAGCAACAATGCTGAAGGAAATCCTCTGTTTTCAATGATTCTTAAACCATGGTCTTGGGATTAACTGTGTTAGCATCCTTTGAGAACTGTCTCAAAAATATAGATTTCTGGATCTCAGGATACGGAAGCAGACCTTGGAATCTGCATATTTAATAAACTTTCACCAAGCAATTCTTATATTCTATTTAAACACACTTTTTCCATTACTTGGGAGATGGCTTCGTCTTCCCTCAACCAAGCATAAAGGCATAAAGAAGGATATATATATATATATATATATATATATATATATATATATATATATATTTTGAGACAGTCTCGCTCTGTCGCCCAGGCTGGAGTGCAGTGGTGCAATCTCGGCTCACTGCACGCTCCGCCTCCCGGGTTCACGTCATTCTCCTGCCTCAGTCTCCCAAGTAGCTGGGATTACAGGCACACGCCTGGCTAATTTTTTGTATTTTTAGTAGAGACGGGGTTTCACCATGTTAGCCAGGATGGTCTCGATCTCCTGACTTCGTGATCCGCCCGCCTTGGCCTCCCAAAGTGCTGGGATTACAGGCATGAGCCACCGCGCTCGGCCAGAAGTATATATATTTTAAACCATTTTACTATTAAAAAAAAGTAGCACCCCAATTCCCAATGACTTTCCATTTTAGAATAAAAGTGTGGGAATAAAAATGCAGATGTAGAAGGTAAGAAGTGAGGTTACAAATTCCATGCCAGAGATACAAGGAGATGCCTCAACATTATGTAGGAAATGCCACACTAGGTCACCTGTTTGATCTGCCCAACCCAGAATGTCAGATTAACCCATACCCATGATCTCAAGAGTCTACACCAGGAGTATTTTCCAAACACCCCTAATGTGCCCATTATGGACCATTGATCAATGTTTGCAAACTCTTTTCACACATATTTATATTTTCAGTCTGCACAATCCATGTAATAAAACAGTTCTTGTTACCTAATGGGTAAATTGTCATCTACCTTTCTGTGTTGTGAAAGGAGCTCTGTTGAGCATCAAATGGCAATTTCAGTGGCCTCACCAAGGGGTCTGATGGACAAAGGGTGCTTACCCTAGCCTTCCCATTGCTTCTTGGTTTATAGGCTGCAGTCTGAGTCCCTTTCAGGATGAAGAGCTCTAACCGTTTCAGTTTGTTCTCATAATGAAAACTGCCATGCCTTTTAGTCACTTTAGATGTCCTTGCAAGAATCAGTTTTTTTGTTTTGTTGTCTTTTGCTTGTTTTTCGTTTTTGTTTTTTTATCCAGGTTGTCTTTTTTAAGGCTTGGTGGCCTGAAATTCACACAGTTGTCCATATATGTACCTATACATCATGACATTGCTTTCTTAGCTTGTTGAACAATCACTTGAGACTTCAAAAGCAATCCCAGATATTAGAAACTCAGATATTGAAGTTTTATAAAAGTGGAAAATTATGTATTTTTATGCAGGTAGGGGAGCCAAGATAAATTAAATAACATTAGCCAGCTGTTTTCCCTTGAGTACCATCACCTTCCATCTTACCTAGATGCACCCTCAGCTGCCTGGCATCCATCCAAGTCCCCAGTTTGGCCAGGAACTGTCCGAGGCAGGAAACTGCACTGTAGGGACCTAATGAAAAAACTGCATGGCAAAGCATCATCTGTACAGTCATGACACTGCTTCTTCCATATGCCTCGTGATTACTTATGAGATTCACACCTGACCTCCATGAGCATTCATCCTGTGGCATGCGGGTATTGATATTGATACATTCTGCTTTTGAAAAAAAGTGACTTAGAGCCCAGTGTGAAAAGCTCCAAATCCAGGTGTTTCTAAGCCTTGGTTTACAGTGCAGTATCGATTTAGATGCTGTATTAGTCAGGGTTTTGTAGAAGAACAAAACAAATAGTATGATTCAAATGCTAATCTCTTCTGGAAACACCCTCTAGACACATCCAGAAATAATGTTTTACTGGCTCTCTGGGCATCCCTCAGCCAGTTAAATTTATACACAAAATTCCCCATCATAGGTGGCATTCATGCTGAAGGTCATGCGTGCCTGACAGTGTCCACACAAGCCAGCTGAGACAGAGGAATGCTCCTGGAATCCCTCATCACCCCAGTGTCTGAATCTCCTCTCTCCCTCTGCCTTCCACTTTTGCTTACACACTGTTCCAATTTGAGATATTGGGTCTTCTGACTGGCTTCTCCTTGAATAAAGCCTCCGGTTCCTTACTTAGTTTCCTCTTTAAGAGCCCCATCTGGGAGGCCTTGGGAGTCCTTTTTATACAAACACCCACTGAGGGCCCCACTGCCTGCCCGAGCTGTTGCCACCCAAACAAACAAACCCTAAAGTGGAAAAACACACTACTCCAGTCCATATCACAGACCGCATTTCTTTTGGGTTTCTTTGCTCCAGGATGTAACAACTGGATGCTCAAAGAAGGGAATTCAGAAAATTAATCTAATGGAGGTGGGGAGGGATGTAATTAGAGACAAGGAGACATGAAAGGAAGCAAATGCACCAGGCAATGAATTAAGGTAATGGCAGTGGGAATGGGTAGAGACAAATGTAAGGCACATTTTAAAGGAAGACCCAAGGTGTCCCCATGCCACATAAGCAGTATCTTTCATGATTAGACCCCACCTCTGTCATAGCTTGAGATTTCAATAAGTTTTACCATTTTCTCACCTGTTCCTGTACCAATTCCTTGCCTCACTATCTTCATACACCTCTTCTTCATGCCTTAGATTTGACCCTGACACTGCGGCTCTGGTTCTGACCTCTGACTCTCTCTGTCACTACAGCTCACCTTGTACCCTTGATTATGATGCTTGTCTCATCCAGCCAAGCATCTGTTCCCAGACCCCAGCCTCAGCTCAGGCAACTTTAACCAGCATTCTCTCTAGGTTTGTACTGGCTTCAAAAACAGAAAGAAACTGGAAAAAGAGGAAGTCAAACTATTGCTGTTTGCTGGTGATATGATAGTATACGTAGAAAACCCTAAAGACTCATCCAAAAAGCTCCTAGATCTGATAAACTAATTCAGTGAAGTCTCAGTTTGCAAAAATCAACGTACACAAATCAGTAACACTGCTATATAGCAACAATGACCAAGCTTAGAATCAAATAAAGAACTCAATCCCTTGTACAACAGCTGCAGAAAAAAAATTAAATACCTAGGAATATACGTAACCATGGAAGTGAAAGATATCCAGAAGGAAAAATACATAACACTGCTGAAAGAAATAATAGATGACACAAACAAATGGAAACACACCCCATACTCATGGATGGGAAGAATCAATATTGTGAAAATGATCATACTGTTAAAAGCAATCTACACAAAAGCAATCTACAGATTCAATACAATTCCCATCAAAATACCACCATCATTTCTCACGGAACTAGAGAAGACAATCCTAAAATTCATATGGAACCAAAAAAGAGCCCGCACAGCCAAAGCAATATTAAGCAAAAAGAACAAAGGGGCTAGGCATGGTGGCTTATCCCTGTAATCCCAGCACTTTGGGAGGCCGAGGTGGGTGGATCACCTGGGCTCAGGAGTTCAAGAGCAGCCTGGCCAATACCGCAAAACCCAGTCTCAACTAAAAGTACAAAAATTAGCCAGGCATGGTGGTGGGCACCTGTAATCACAGCTCCTCAGGAGGCTGAGGCAGGAGAATCACTTGAACCTGGGAGGCGGAGGTTTCAGTGAGCCGTTATCATGTCACTACTGCACTCCAGCCTGGGCAACAAGAGCAAGACTCCATCTCAAAAAAGAAAAAAGAACAAATGTGGAGGCATCACAATACTGGGTTTCAAATTATACTATAGGGCTATAGTTACCAAAACAGCATGGTACTGGTATAAAAATAGGCACTTAGAGCAATGGAACAGAATAGAGAGCCCAGCACTAAAGCCAAATACTTATAGCCAATTGATCTTTGACAAAGCATACAAAACATAAATTGGGGAAAGGACACCCTATTTAATAAATGGTGCTGGGAAAACTGGCAAGCCACATATAGAAGAATGAAACTGGATCCCCATTTCTCACCTTATTAAAAAAATCAAATTAAGATGGATTAAACACTTAAATCTAAGAACTGAAATCATAAAAATTCTAGAAGATAACATTGGAAAACTCTTTTGGACTTTGTTTGGCCTAGGCAAATAATTCGTGGCTAAGACCCCAAAGCAAATGCAACAAAAACAAAAATAAGTAAATGGGATTTAATTTTAAAAGTTGTATGGCAAAAGAAGTAATCAGCAGAGTAAACAGACAAGCACAGAGTGGGAGAAAATATTCACAATCTATGCACTGATAAAGAACTACTATCCATAATCTACAAGGAACTCAAACAAACCAGCAAAAACAAAACAAAACAAATAATCCCATCAAAAAGTGACCAAAGGATATGTATAGACATTTCTCAAAAGAAGATATACAAACAGCCAACAAACATATGAAAAAATGTTCAACATCACTAATCACCAGGAAAATGCAAATCAAAACCACAATGAGATACCACTTTACTCTTGCAAGAATGGCTATAATAAAAAAGTAAAAAAACAATAGATGTTGGCATGGATGTGGTGAAAAGGGAAACTGTTACACTGCTGGTAGGAATATAAATGAGTACAACCTCTATGGAAAAAAGTATGCAGCATGGGGATTCCTTAAAAGAACTAAAAGTAGGCCTACTATTCAATCCAGCAATCGCACTACTGGGTATCTACCCCAAACAAAAGAAGTCATTATATGAAAAGACACATGTACACATGTTTATAGCAGAACAATTTGCAATTGCAAATATAAAAACCAATCTAAGTACCCATTGGCTGAGTAGATAAAGAAAATGTGATAGATAGATAGATAGATAGATAGATAGATAGATAGATAGACAGACAGACAAACCATGGAATACTACTCAGTCACAAAAAGGAACAAAATAATGTCTTTTGCAGCAATTTGAATGGTGAATGATGCTGGAGGCCACTATTCTAAGTGAAGTAAATCCAGAATGAAAAATGAAATACTGTATGTTCTCACTTATAAGCGGAAGCTAAGCTACAAGGACACAAAGACATACAGAGTGATGTAATGAACTTTAGGAGGTGGAGGCTGGGAGGGGAGTGAGGGATGAAAGACTACATACTGGGTAGAGCATCCACCGCTCAGGTGATGGGTGCACTAAAATCTCAGAATTCGTAACTATAGAATTCATCCATGTAACCAAAAACCACTTGTACTCCAAAAGCTATTGAAATAAAATAACAATAATGAATTTGAACATTTTTAAAAGATAGACCTCTACTGCCTGACATTGTTCAAGCGTGAGTGATAAGATATTAGGAGGGAGGATATCATCCTGGGGTTCAGGATTAGGGGAATGGAGTTTTCTATATGGAAGTAAAAGGGTAAGAAAAAGTCACTAGTCTGAGAGGTAAGGTGAGGCAATCACTTTTCACACACAAATTAGAGGGTATAACAGGACATCCAAATGTCTAATTGTCTAATTAGACATTTATTAGACATGATTAGACATAATTAGACGTGAAGTCTGACACATTGGATAGAAAGTCAGGAGGGAGGTCAGGACCAGAGTCAGAGTGGACAGACACACAGGCTGTGTACTGCGTAACTCTAGCAGGTGGCAGTCACATAGACTAGAACGTAAAAGGCACCCCCTGGAGTTGTACAAAGCTGTAACCCTGGTCAGGGCAGGGAAATATCACGGGGAGGAAATAAATGAAGCCAAGATGTAATAAATCTGAGAGCAAACCAGAAGAGCGCACGGTTAGGACCACACTTTGGGAAAATGTAAGGAGGCAGAAGAGAAACTCTATTATCAAAAGACATATGAAGTAGTATCATAAGTAGGATTTCAGGAGGAAAAAATCAATAACCTCAAATGCTACAAAAGGGTCAAGGAAGAGAGAACCTAGAAAATAATTCAAAGGAATGTGGTGCAAAGAAGACTGACCTAGAAGAGAGGAATCAGGTCCTGAGTCTTGGTGTGATTACTCCTTGGGCAAGGCACCTTACTTCGGGGAAGCTTTTTCTCATCTGCGGCAGTAATAAAAATTGTTATGGAGACAGTAATCATCTTTTATTGAATGTTTCTATGTGCCAGGCACTGCTATAAGCACTGTACATATTAACTCATTTATTCCCCCAGTACCTTCATTGTAGAATTCCAATATTATCCCCATTTTACAGGTAAGGAAACTGAAGCACAAAGACCTGTGAAGGACAGCCTAAAGTGATAGAGTCAGTAAATGGCAGCGCCAGAATCTGTCCCAAGAAGTGGCTTGCCTGGCATAGAAGGACCTGCTATCTTCGTCATTTTAATATCTACAAACTAGAAGGTTGCTAGTGACCTTCCAAGGATATGTTTTGAGTAGAGGGTGAGAAAGAAACAAAAAAAGATGATAATGAAAGAAAGGAAGTTGGTCGGTAAAAAGGTGAGAAAAAGGATCACGAGCATTAAAAGCAACAGGGGCAAATAATCATTGTTTCAAGACAGATGAGAACTGCGTATATTGTTGCTTAAGGGGAAGGAGGCAGTGAAGAGGAAGAAATTAAAGATGCCGGAGACTGGGGGAAATTGACAGAGCAGAACTCCAGAGAAGGCAGGCTAGCCTTGAAAAGCGAAATAACACCAAAAAGGGCACAGAGAGACTGGGTTTAGGGGCAGAGGGTAGGGAAATGGGAAAATTCATGTCTGAGGTCCTTGCTTTTAGGAAATAATAATTTAAAATGCAATCAGTTCAAAGTGGACACAGGCACCACTGGAAATTTTTTCATATTTTTATTGTATTATAGAAATACCATGTAGTACCACCATGTTGGCCAGGCTGGTCTTGAACTTCTGACCTCAAGTGATCCACACCTCGGCCTCCCAAAGTCCTGGGATTACAGGCACGAGTCACCACGCCCGGCCCCCAATTTTTTTTTTTTATATTTTATAAATAAAATAGCACTGAACGTATTTGCACATAATGCACATAATTCTATATTTGGGATCACCTTCAAAAACTAGAGCCCTTAAATATGTAACTACCAAGTCAATTACTGAGTGTAATTGCTGAATACCTCTAAGGCTTTTGACACTTCATATATTATTTTACATTTTTACCCGCAATGAATAAGAATAACATTTTCCTATGCCTTTGACAGAATGGATCATTTACAAACAAACAAAGAAACAAAGGAAAAACTTTGTTAGTTTGACAGATGAAAAACCAGTATCTCATTATGTGACATTTCTTTTCTTACTTGTGATTCTGAATAAGTTTGCATATATTTGTTAATTCTTTTTTCAACTTTGTAAAATGTTTATCTTTGTCCCTGTCTTTTGGGATCATAGTGTTTTTCAATTTTACCAATTGTAGGAGTTATTTATATAATAAGGATATTAATATGTTCCCATTTTAAATTTCCTAACTAATGTACTTTAATTTCATTTATTAGATTTCTAAAGTTTATTAACAAAAATAGCTTTTCCTATTATTATAAAAGTAGTACATATTCTGAGTCTGATTCTTCAATTCCTTTTAATTGAACAAATGCCCCCATTTGTTTCCATTCAGTTTCCTTTTAGCTTATGTTAGTCAGAGTTGGTATCTGTGGGTTACAACAAAGAACTCTGATAAATCCAGCAGTAATCAATTAAAGAGGGCAATAAAAAGAAGCTGATATACGTTAGCCATCAGAACCATAAAGTATCTGGGAATAAACTTACAAGCAAACATGGGAGACCTTCAGGAAGAAAACTATAAATCTTTGCTGAGGCTATAGGAAAAAAAACCTGAATGGAAGAGGAACATACTATTGTCCTCTTTTCAGTGAGAAGAACTGAGTGTTATGAAGATGTTAATATTTCCCCAAATAATTGTATAAATTCAATGCCAGTACAGTGGGATTATTTCTGATATGACAAGTTGGTTCAGATCTAGAAAAAAATAATATGTAAGAACAGCCAGAAACTGAAAAGTACAACATAATGTAAAGCAATGATTGGCACAGAACGTTGTTTTGTTGAGAATAGACAAGTAGAGTGGGAGCGTCTAAAGACAAACCTGAATAAATATGGGGAAAATATGATAAGGGTGGTATTTCAGATTGGTGGGGAAAGGAATCGGTTGTTCAATAATTTGTGTTTTGGAATCATTGCCTCATGATTCACAAGCTGCACACTCTGCTAGCTTCAACCTGACCTTGCTGACTGCTCTTTTTCTGCCACGTTTATTTGCTTCTCTTTCTCCAACTAAGTGCACCAGAACTTGAACATGGGCCTTATTCTTTTCTAGATCGACTTCATCTAAGACTCTGGCTTTAATACCAACTGTACTAGTGGGTCTTAAATTTCTCTCTCCAGTCCTTACCTAACTCCTAAACCCTAGTTTCATACATTCAACTGCCTACTTGACATTCCATTTGGGATATCTAAAATTTAACATTTCTAGAATATAGCAAGTAAATCTTCTTCCACTACCACACCTCACCACCAAACACATACCCTCATCCCTAGATTTAATAGCCTCTTTAAAATTTTCTATCTTAGTAAATAACTGTCTACCAAGGTGCTCAGTCCAAAAACCTAAGTCATCTCTTAGTAATTTCTCTATTTCCTTCAACCTCCAACATTCACTCTACCAGTACATCCATGGAAGAGAGAATAAGTGGGTGGTTAAGAACATGAGCCCTCGAATCAAACTATCCGGGTTCAGATCCTGGCTCTATCATTTACTAACTCTGTAATATCAGGCAAGTTACTTACATTTGATCAAGTTGTCTCATCTGTAAAACAAAGACAACACTATTATCTAATTCATAGGGTAATGGGGGGAATTAGTGTGTTGTTAAGAGATGGGAACAATAGTCGATACATATTATGTGTTCAATAAGTGTCAGATATTATTTTTGTTTCCAAAATATATTTCAAATCTGTCCAATTCTCTCCATATTCATATGTACCTCCATAGTTCAACTCACCGTCATCCTTTCTAACTGATCTCTCCACTTTCTCTATTGCTGCACTACTATTCATTCTTCACACAGTAGTCAAAGGGATTCTTTAAAAGTGTAACTTGGTTCACACAGTAGTCAAAGGGATTCTTTAAAAGTATAACTTGGATTGGATACTACTATAGTTTGGATGTTTAGCCTTTCAAACCTCATGTTGAAATTTGATCTCTAATGTTAAAGGGGGGGCCTAATGGCAGGTGTTTGGGCCATGGGGGTGGATCCTTCATGAATAGATTAGTGCCCTCCCCAGGGAGTGGGGCTAAGTGACTTGTTGCTGTATTCATTCCCATGGAAGTCCTTCTGAAAGCTGGTTGTTAAAAAGAGCCTGGCACCTTCCCTGTCTCTCCTGCCTCCTCTCTTGTCTTATGATGGCTACTCAAGCCAGCTCCCCTTTGCCTTCCACCATGAGTGGAAGGAGTTTGAGGCCTATGCCAGATGCAGATGCCTGTGCCATGCTTCTTGTGTAGCCTGTAGAACTGTGAGCCAAATAAACCTCTTTTCTTTTTTTTTCTTTTTTTTTTTTTTTTGAGACTGAGTCTGGCTCTGTCGCCCAGGCTGGAGTGCAGTGGCCGGATCTCAGCTCACTGCAAGCTCCACCTCCCGGGTTTACGCCATTCTCCTGCCTCAGCCTCCCGAGTAGCTGGGACCACAGGCGCCCGCCACTTCGCCCGGCTAGTTTTTTGTATTTTTTTAGTAGAGATGGGGTTTCACCGTGTTAGCCAAGATGGTCTCGATCTCCTGACCTCGTGATCCGCCCGTCTCGGCCTCCCAAAGTGCTGGGATTACAGGCTTGAGCCACTGCGCCCGGCCAAACCTCTTTTCTTTATAAATTACCCAGTCTCAAGTATCCCATCATAGCAACACAAACAGACTAAGACAGATACTCTCCTGCTTAATAACTTCCTCTGTCCTCTTTAGCATGGACTGGAAGTCCCTGCATGAACTGGCCCTACCCAACTCTCTGACCTCATCTGGTAATATTCTCCTGCTCACTCACTTCACTCCACCCATAGTGGCTTTATTCTGTTGCTTGAATATACCAACCTTGCTCCAGCTCAGAGCCTTTGCTTATGCTCACCCCTCTGCCTAGAACACTCTTTTCTTGGCTCTTCATATGGCTGAATCCTCATTATCAGGAACTCAACCTCAATGTGCCACTTTAGAGGCACTTTCACTGACTATTATATCTAACAAACTTCTGTTATTTGCCATCATATCATCCTATTTTATTTTCTTCATAACACTTCCAGCTCTCTAAAATTACATTATTTGTTTAATTTTTTGTTTAATGTCTCCTCTGTGTAAGCTATATGAAAACGGGGACCTTGTCAATTTTTTTTACAGTTGTATTTACAATACTTAAAAAGAAGCTGAGCACTTAGCAGGTGTTTCATAATTTTACTGAATGAATTTTAATAAATTGGTGAGTTATGGAATGAATTCAGAAATGCAGGTCATTGGATCTTCACCATATAGCTTAGATAAAGGTAAATTGTCAACTAACTTTCTAAACATAAAAGAAAACCAATGATCATATTAAATAAAAATATGGGCAAATAGTTTCATGGTTTGGTGGAAGGAAAGTTCTTTCTCTGCAAGAAAAAAACATTATGAAGCTATAGGGAAAAATGCTAACCACTTCGTTTACCTAAAAACTAGAAAAATTTGCACAGCTAAAGATACAGTGAACAAAGTTAAATGGACAAACAGACCAAAATAAAGTATCTAAAAACTAAAAGGTCTTATAAATGTAGGTGCAAAAATCCTCAACAACATATCAGTAAAGCAAATCCAGCAACATATAAAAATTATTATACATCACGACCAAGTGAAATTTACCTGAGAATAAAAGGTGAGTTTAACATATGAAAATAATTCAACAAAATACACCATATGAATAGAGAATAAATGACAAAAACTACATCAACTCAATAGACACAGAAAAAGCATTTGACAAAACTCCAAATCCATTCATGACTTTAAAAAAACTTTTAACAGACTTGGAATAGAAGAAAATTTCCTCAGTCCAACAAAGGCCATCTACAAAAAACCCACAGCAAAGAACATACTGTATGGTGAAATACTAAACACCTTTCCCCTAACTGGGACTAAAGCAAGGATGTCTGCTCTCATCTCTTCTATTCAACATGGGATTGGAAGTCTTAGCCAGTAAAGGAAGGTGAAAAAATAAAAATAAAAGGCATTCAAACTGAAAAGGAAGAAGTGAAACTATCTGTATTTGCAGATGAAATGTGATACAGAAAATCCCAAGGAATACACTAAAACACCAATAAATAAGTTCAGCAAGGTTGCAGAATACAAGATCAATTATACAAAAATCAATTTCATGTCTATACATTAGCAATGAACAATCCAAAAATAAAATTGCCAGCTGGGTGCGGTGCCTCCCTCTTGTAATGCCAGCGTTGTGGGAGGTTGAGGCAAGTGGATCATTTGAGGTCAGGAATTCGAGACCACCCTGGCCAACATGGTGAAACCCTGTCTCTACTAAAAATACAAAACAATTAGCTGGGGGTGGTGGCCTGAGCCTGTAGTCCCAGCTACTCAGAAGGCTGAGGCAGAAGAATCGCTTGAACTCAGGAGGCAGAAGCCATGAGCCAAGATCATGCCACTGCACTCCAGCCTGGGTGCCGGAGTGAGGCTCTGTCTCAAAATAAATATTTCATTTTTAAATATTTAAGTAAATATTTAATTTTTAAAAAATATTTAAATTTTGATGTAAAATTAAGTATTTATTTATTTATTTATTTGAAAACTAAATAAAATAAAATTGCTCTAGGCAACCAATATCTACTTTCTACCTTTACGGATTTGCCTATTCCAGACATTTCATATAAATGAAGCTATTATATATGTGGTCTTTTGTGACTTTGACTTGGTATGTTTTCAAGATTTTTCCAAGTTGTAGCATGAATCAGTTCTTCATTCCATTTTTTGCTGAATAACACTACATTGTATGAATGTAATATTTATTCATTGTATGAATTTTATCTACCTATTCATCAGGTGGTAGACATTTGGGTTGTTTCTTCTTTTTCACTATTATGAATATTGCTGCTACAAACATTCACATATAAATTTTTGTGTGGACACATATTTTCAATTCTTTTGTGTTTATACCTACGAATGAAATTTCTGGGTCATATGGTAACTTTTTGTCTAACTTTGTGAAGAACTACTGAACTGTCTTCCAAAGTGGACACACCATTTTACATTTCTACCAGCAGAGTATGAAGATTCCAATTTCTCCACACCCTTATCAACACTTAATATCTATATATTTTTAAAATTACAACCATCCTAGTTAGTGTGTGAAATGGTGTCTTACTGTGGTTTTGATTGCATTTCCTGATAGACAATGATGTTGAATATCTTTTTATGTGTTTGTTGGTTATTTGCATACCTTCTTTGGGGAAATATCTATTCAGATTATTTGCCAGTTGTCTTTTTGTTAGGTTATATTTTTGTTGTTTTAAGAGTTCTTGGCCAGGCGCGGTGGCTCACGCCTGTAATCCCAGCACTTTGGGAGGCCGAGGCGGGCAGATCACAAGGTCAGGAGATCGAGACCACGGTGAAACTCCGTCTCTACTAAAAAATACAAAAAACTAGCCACGCAAGGTGGCGGGCGCCTGTAGTCCCAGCTACTCAGGAGGCTGAGGCAGGAGAATGGCAGGAACCCGGGAGGCGGAGCTTGCAGTGAGCCGAGATCCCACCACTGCACTCCAGCCTGGGCGACAGAGCCAGACTCTGTCTCAAAAAAATAAAAAATAAAAAAATAAAAAATAAAAATAAAAAAAGAGTTCTTTATATATATATATATATATATATATATATATATATTTTGATGCTAAAACCTGGGATTGAATATATATTTTTATCAGATAGTTGATTTGTTAATGTTTTCTCCCATTCTGTGGGTCATCTTTTCACTTTCTTGATGATGTCTTTTGAAGGACAAGAATTTTTATTTTTATTAAGTCTAATTTATCTACCTTTATCTAATTTTGGTCACTTATGCTTTTTGACATATCTAAAAAGCCACTGCCTAATCCAAGGCCATAAAAATTTGCTCCTAGTTTTTCTTCCAAGACTTTCATAGTTTTAGCTCTTACATTTAGGTCTATAATCCATTTTGAGTTAATTTTTGTACACGGTATAAGATAGGGGCCATTCTTTTGCATGTGAATATGCAGTTCTACAAACACCTTTTGTTGAAAAGACTATTCGCTACCCACTGAAGTATCTTCACACCTTTGTTGAAAAGACACCTCTCCTTTGAAAAATCTGATGCTTTGCTCTAATAAGAAGAGGTAGGATGACAAGAGGCATGCTTTGGCCTCTTGGCAATTTTCTGACGTGATGTTGAACAGTTGTCACAGGTGTCATTGATATTTGTAGATGGCTTTCATATAGAGAAACTACCAATCTTACAACTCATCTAACTGAAATGAGATTTTAAATGAGACTTTGTCTCAGTTTCAATGGGGGCTCCAGGGCAATAGGTGCCTTTGTAAAAATTAGCAAGCAAGTACCTCTGCTGGGCAGATGAATTACAATAAAGTGCCTCTTCTGGCCCCATGTGTTGCTAGGGGAATAAGGGCTGGAATTCAGCATTCCTTCATCCCCTTACCCTGGCATCTTTACATAGGGTACAAACTGCCTTATCATTTGCAGTGGTCCTGGTTTCCATCTTCAGCAACATTCCAAAGTGAGTTGTGAGGCCATCTAAGCAGGACTTACAAAAGAGTTGGTAAAAACTATACAACTCTACTCTAAGAAAAAGTTGGAGAGGCAAGATAGAGGATATCCTTCGAGAGAGTTGTGCTGAGAGTCTAACTGCCTTAAAGGAAGTAGGGTTGGGGACACTTCTTCTTTATCTTGAATGTGAGAAGGTCTCTTTGGGCACCATTTCTAGAAAGTATCTTACATGTTCTCTATAATATGATAAGGGGGCTGGAGTCTTACACAGAGCTGAAAAAATATATAATGGCTCAAACGACTTATAGTCACAGAGTAGAGGGTAGACATCAGGTCAGTGTTTTGTGGACCAGATTGAGCCATGAAAGAGCAAGTCAGGCTGGAGCTGTCCAAGATCCTGCCTCATCTGAAAGGGTGAGGAGACCTCAGCATAGAGAGGTAAAAGTTTTCTGCTAGATACTCAGGTGCTACCAAAGGAATCAGAAAAGACTAGCTGGAGAAGATACATTTCTATTTTTCAAAGGACATTTTGTGTGAGAGATCTCCAATGATGTGGGAATCTCAAAAAAAAAAAAAAAAAAAAAAGAGAGAGAGAAGAAGAGAAAGGAAAAAAGAAAGAAATCTATAAACATACCCATGTAGACATGCTCATGAGAGAAAACAATCAGGCTTAAACTCCACCTCATCTGAAGAGTGCCAGCACTGGTCAGGACTGTACCAGTCACTTGGTTGGTCTGTTTCCTTATCTCTTGTTTTCTCCCTCACCCACCTCCTGACTCTACATGGGTTAGAAGTCACTTCCCTACAGAGGGTGGCAGGGAAGAGAAGGCAGGGTGAAGAGAGAAGCAGCCAACTTCTCTCCACTTCCCACTGCATGCCCAAGTAGGAAGAGACACTTTAACTTTAAATCTATGTTTCAAGTTTTAACTATTACATAGACCGCCACCTCGCCCGGCTAGTTTTTTTGTATATATATATTTTTTTAGTAGAGACGGGGTTTCACCGTGTTAGCCAGGATGGTCTCAATCTCCTGACCTCGTGATCCGCCCGTCTCGGCCTCCCAAAGTGCTGGGATTACAGGCTTGAGCCACCGCGCCCGGCCCTAAGTCTCTTTTTTATAATTAAGTGTCCACAATATATTTTGTTAGCTAAGAATCTATATCTAGATCTAAATCTACCTGTGTGTGTATGTGTATATACAGTTGGCCCTTGAACAACGCAGTCAAAAGTCCATATAACTTTTGACTCCCTGAAAACTTAACTACTAATAGGCTACTGTTGACCAAAAGCCTTACAGATAACATAAACAGTCCATTAATATATATTTTGTATAGGTAATATATTGTGTATTCTTACAACAAAGTAAGCTAGAAAAAAGAAAATGATATTCAGAAAACCACAAGGTAGAGAAAATATGCTTATTATTCTTTAAGTGAAAGTGGATCATCATGAAGGTCTTCATTCTTCTTTTTTTTTTTTTTTTTTTTGAGATGGAGTCTCGCTTTGTCACCCAGGCTGGAGTGCAGTGGCCGGATCTCAGCTCACTGCAAGCTCCACCTCCCGGGTTTACGCCGTTCTCCTGCCTCAGCCTCCGGAGTAGCTGGGACTACAGGCGCCCGCCACCACGCCCGGCTAGTTTTTTGTATTTTTTAGTAGAGACGGGGTTTCACCGTGTTAGCCAGGATAGTCTCGATCTCCTGACCTCGTGATCCACTGTCTCGGCCTCCCGAAGTGCTGGGATTACAGGCTTGAGCCACCGCGCCCGGCCCGAAGGTCTTCATTCTTATTGTCTTCAGGTTGAGTAGGCTGAGGGTCAAGAAAGAGGAGGGGTTGGACTTGCTGTGTCAGGGGTGCCAGAGGGAAAAGAAAATCCACATATGTGTGGACCCACACAGTTTAAACCTGTGTTGTTCAAAGGTCAGCTCTGTGTGTGTGTGTGTGTGTATGTGTGTGTACATACATATATATATGTTAGCCTATGCCCAAAGGCAGTGGAAAAACTAATTTCACAGAATGCGTTTGAACAGGCTGTGTGTGTGGTATGTGGTATGGAGGGGGAGTATGGTAAGTAGTGGTGATGGGGAAGTGAAATTGTATTTGTTTGCACTCTCACAGTGCCACTTATTCAATGTTTCCATTCCTGAGCTATCAAAATCAATAAAATACAGTATGAAAGGGAGCCAGGTCTCTTTAAATTAAATAATGCCACTTCAAGAATCTTTGTAAAAATAACTTTGATTCAATTCTAGTAATACTTTAAGTAGTCGCCTAAAGAAACGACTGTACTGTAATTTGAGCATTGATAGCTCTAATGCAATTTAAGCATGGCTTCACTTCTGTCTTAATACCATCCCAATCCGTAGCATCCTTCTCTATATTGTTTTAAAGATCTTGTTGTTTAGGGTTCTTTGAGTTCAGTTTTAAGAAGTCAACACTTAATGAAATTAACACAGCACTGGAATATATTTTCAAAGAATTCTCCACATAGTTGAAAGCCATCCTATATAATTCCATCATACTTGATTATAACATGAAGAGAAACAAAAAAGTTAATCGTGACATAGAGACAACTTCATGTCAAATAACGCCCATGAATGAGCCAATTCAGCAAACTGAATTTACTCAGCTTATTTGAACATCCATAAAGGAGACTTAGCAACAACAGTATTTCCATATGCCAGGTGAAACCCTCAGAGGGAATAGGCCTCAGTTTAATAATGAAAGAGAAAGGAAAGGGCTGATAATTATTCTGTCTAAACAGTGTTTTGCGGCCTAACATTGATTGTGTCTTGAAATCCCCTTTGGGAATGGAGTAGGCAGCCTTTCCTTCGCTTTCACAAACCTCACGCAAATTATTTAAACATTTTTGCAATTATTTTCCTGAAACTGAGTTTTGGCCCAATGTCTAGAAACATTGAAAAGTGACATCACACTGCACCCAGAGAGGTGGGCTCCAAAAAATTCTCTGGGGATGGGTACAACTGTCTTGGAGGTCGATTTCCAGATCATTGTGTAAACATGTGAGCCTATTTGTGCTTCTGCTTTTAGAGAGGCTCAGATAAGGACACCTCAAGTAAGCAAATGTTTAGGCAATTTACTTCTAGTTATCGTGCTGTAAGTCGACTGTATGTGCAATTTTTAAAAGGTCCTTTCTATCTGTGTAGAAAATGTTTCTGTTGGCACTTTCTTAAATCCTTGATGTGTCTATGACCCCCCTTCTTAACGTTAATCACAGAAAGGAACCTGCTCCCCTTTTTCTATATCCTAGACCTTATATCTGGTTATTCAGGAGGATAATTTTATAATTGATGCAGATGACTGGCCTAAAAATGATGACCCTCTTTTGTACTATTACTTCATGCTGAGGACAAAGAGGATACAGGAAAATTACTCCTTGGCCCAGGAAGTTTATTAAAATGCTAAATGAAGGTCTGGCGGCAGCTCAAAGAACTTTAAATAACCTTGTGGTGGAAAACCTCCAAAACCTCTTTTTACCATCAGCTTAAACTAGGCTGGCTGTGACAAAGAGTAAGAAAATAAGTAGTTTCAAGAGTGCAAAAACACATCTATTTTTAAAAGGTAGGTCCGTCCAATGGTTGTGGGCAAATGTGGTGCAGCCTCCTGAGGGATGATGACGATCATTTATGGTAACGTGGGTCTGCTGGGTTCACAGCCGGTCCTCTGCAGATGCCACACGTCAGGCACGGACGCAGTTATGCAGAAGGAAGTGTAATGATACTGTGGCCGACGTAGTATTCTCTTTTTCGTCAATGCAAAACATGCTACTGACACGTTCTGTAGCTAAAATTCCATGGTATTAAAACATACAGTTACATGAAGTAGAATGACAATTTCTATTCCGGTTAATTCCATTGTACCTGAGAGCTGTAACTCAACGTGTGGTTTTGGCTCCATGTGGGTTCGCTGGATCCTTCTGCATTCAACGAGTTGCAGATGATCTAAAAGATGAGTCTCCAGGGCAAAGGAGTTGAGCCGTGGTTTTTATAAATGGTTGCTGGGATATTGGAAACTCTTATGTTCAGGAAATCCACAGGGGTCAGAACACTAGATATAAACTGAACAAGAGAAGCTGACCTTTTCATGGCATCCCAGAGAGAACAAAAGAGGTAGCTTTCCACCGCCTCAGAGGAGCCAAGACAGGGAGGAGGACAGCTTTCCACAGCGCCGTCAGGTAGAGCTCCTCCAGCCCACTCTGCACCTCATACCTTGTTTCCAGCCTGCCTTCCTGACACGCCGATGCATTACCTTGGTGAACATAGCTTTTCTCCCATGGCCTTGTTTCCTCCAGCCCCAGAAGCTGTCTTCACTGAGGCATCCTTTAGAAGGATCCTTCCTTCTGAAGCTGTTCTGTCAAACCCTTCCCACAACTGAATTTCCCAGGCCAAACCTTAGTCAGGAACAATTTTTAAAAAACTGACCCTGAAATCCAGTATCACACTGCTGGGCAGCTAGCAGAGTGTGGCCCTTAATTCCAATACCTGGACTTGCAAAACCTGCTTTCATCCTATTCACCAATCTTTTAACTGCAGCCCTGCTACATTTCTTGTCCTTGTCTTGGTAATTCATTTATTATATGAGTTCATCTAAAACTAAAGCCCAACTTGTTCTTATATTTGAGTCCCTAGGCTGTTCTTAAACCTCAGGCCAAAAGCTGGAACTCTCAATCCTGAATGTCCACAGTACTGGGTTCTTCCTAAGTCATCATACGCCAAGGCTGACAGCCTCCACTGCACTGCAACCTGGTCAGATATTGAGTTCCTTTGCTGTGGGACTGAACTCCCTTTCAGCTCCTGCGGCTGGGTTTGCGCCCCCACTGCCTGCCCCAGCCTAGCAGGCAGAGATAGAACTTGAGCCTCCCCTTCTAGGCTGTCCTGCCTCGCTCAGATTAACTAGGCCATCTTAGGCAGTGCCCCAAGACATGAAGGCTTGAGCTCAAGAGGTGGCCTCCTCTCTGTTGAGCACTAACTGAAGCTGGAAGAAGAATTCACAAATGTCTATGCTGAGATTGATGCTTCTACCATTGTAACTCTATGCTTTTCAAGCCTTATTTAGGACAATTGATGTGACATAGGCTATTTACTGATCAAGTTGAGACTCTTATTACACAGCTATCGAAAATCTTAATTTTGAAAAATACTTTATGTTTTAGGAAAATAGTCATGATTTAACGTTTGAGGGGAAAGCAGGATGCAGAGCTATATAAAGCTGGATGAGCTCACTGTGGCAAACATCATGTGGGATTTGGCTGCTCAGCATCTCAACTCCCTTCCCAGGTTTGAAGAATTTCCACCACGTGATTTCTTCATACGCAGCGAAGGCCCCTCACCTTAAGAGAGGCAAGAAATTAAGAGCCTTTCTCTCACCGCTCCTTTACAGCTGGGGCAGGCATGGAGCCTGGACTTGATCAGATGCCCAGACTCACCTGGACTTGGAATTAAGAATCAGTGACCCACAGAAGAAAGGATAGTGGAAACTACATCCCATCAGGGAGAGCAACGATGTCTCCAAGGCAGGAGGAACAGCAGAGCCAGTATCAGTGTCTAGGCTGGCAGTGGCAAAGGTGCAGGCTTCAGTGAGAGGTCTTTATCACAGCAGCATGGGAGCCATGCCAGAATCATTCCACGGCACACGCTCCAGCCTCTAGCCATGGCTTATCAACCTCCATTTGTCACTCCTACAGTCCCTCTTTTTCAGCACCGGTTCCCCAGACTTACCTGTGAATTTCTGAGCTACCAAATACCTTCAATAAATTCCTTTCTACTTAAAGGAGTGACAGCTCATTATGCTGCTTGCAATTAAGATTCCTGACTTAATATACCAGTGTTATTTAAAATGCTAAGAGAAAAAGAACTTTCTTTTTTTTTTTTTTTTAAGAGACAGGTTCTTGCTCTGTCACTCAGGCTGGAGTGTAGTGGCACCAATCATAGCTCACGGCAGCTTCAAGCTCCTGGGCTCAAGCTACCTTTCCACCTCAGCCTTCCAAATAGCTGGGACTACATGCACGCACCACCATGCCCAGCTAATTTTAAAATAATTTTGTAGAGACAGAGTCTATCTATGCTGCCCATGCTGGTCTCGAACTCCTGGTCTCAAGCAATCCTCCTGCCTTGACCTCCCAAAGACTGACATTATGGGTGTGAGCCACTGCACCTAGTCTACACAAATGTTAATAATGATTATCTGGGCCATGTGCAGTGACTCACACCTGTAATCCCAGCACTTTGGGAGGCTGAGGCGGGCAGACTGCCTGAGGTCAGGAGCTTTGAGACCAGCCTGGCCAACGTGGTGAAACTCCATCTCTACTAAAAATACATAAGTTAGCTAGGCGTGCCTGTGATCCCAGCTACTTGGGAGGCTGAGGCGGGAGGAAACGCTTGAGCCTGGAAGGTGGAGGTTGCAGTGAGCCGAGATCGTGCCACTATACTCCAGCCTGGGTGGTAGAGTTAGATTGTGTCTCAAAAAAATAAATAAATAAATAAAAATAATTATTATCTTTAGGTGTGGAATGATTATAGATCATTTTAATTTTCTTCTTTTTTCTTATGTGTATCTTCTAAAAATTTTAGTAAAATGATATTACCTTAGTAGTCAGAAAAAAAAGTAAGTTTTAAAATTTGAGATTTCTTTAGATCCCTATGTCCTTAATTGTTGGAAAATAATTAACTTGATTACTCAAGTAGAATCCATTTTTGCTTCTATCAGAATAAGGTATCCGACAACTTTAACTTTGACCTGGGCGAATCACAGGAATTGGAGTAAGAGAAATGCCATTATATTTTAATTGCTTTCCTTTCTTTCTTTGTTTTCTTTTTTCCTTTTTTTTTTTTTTTTTTTTTTTTTTTTGAGATGGATTCTTGCTGTGTCACCCAGGCTGGAATGCAGTGGTGCATCTCCACTCACTGCAACTTTGCTTCCTGGGCTCAAGCAATTCTCCTGCCTTAGCCTCCTGAGTAGCTGGAATTACAGGCATGTGCCACAAAAACTGGCTAAGTTTTGTATTTTTAGTAGAGATGGGGTTTCACCATGTTGGCCAGGCTAGTTCAAACTCCTGACCTCAGGTGATCCGCCCGCCTTGGCCTCCCAAAGTGCTGGCATTACAGACATGAGCCACTTTGCCTGGCCCTGAGACTAATTGTTACCTCTCAATCCTAATATACACATATTTCAAATTGGTTTTAGAACTCTATAGTCCTTTGAAAGTTGGTCTGAGAAAAAATGGACTATGTTTACGAAACTTTAACATAATCCAGAGAAATGAGAAATGTCATTTAGCATTGATGTTTATAAAAGTGTATAAAAGCAGAGGAATGCCACCCCTAGTGTTCTTTCTTGGCTTCTGATAACCAGACATCCCAACAGCCTTGTAAAAACTGAGAATAATAGTCTAGAATACTAGGGTATTGAACCTATCAGTGATTCATGCAGTTGGCCTACGTGTCTACCAATAATAGCATGAATAGCACAGAGGAAAATGTATAATGTCCTTCCTTAGAACAAAGCCCAGCTACTAAGAAAAAACAAAGCCCGCCATTGTTAGGAAGCAGTGATAGTCTTGCTTGTCCTTGTGAGAACACCCAGAGTTTTTTGGTGTTCCAGCTTCACACTAGGAGACTGCCTACTTTTGACCATGAGTGAGAGATTCAAGTTACATCAGAAGACAGTCTCCTGCCGTTCCATCAACAGTACTGAGAAAGAAGTCAAGGGAACTCCACAGATCCAAACCAGTTGTGGTCACTGAGTTGCTGCGATCCTCAGAGTGTTGAGACTGCATTGATCATGCCAACAGAAGCAGCAACGCATAGTGGAGAGGAAGGAGAAGGAATTTAGTCAACAGACTCGGTGTTAGAGCCCAGGCCAAACATCCATCAGCTAATTGCATGAGCTTCTTGCCTCTCTGAGCTTCAGTTCACTACCTACAGAATGCAGATAAAAGACCCATCTCATGGTGTTAAAGGGGATAATGTATATAGAACTTCCAGCATAGTGTCTGGCTTATAATGAGTACCCAATAAACGTAAGTTCTTTTCCATCTATGACCCCTTCCCTCTTATTTTTCTGGGAAAATCTTTATCTTTTACAAATACTGAGTTCAGATAAAGTTTCTGCAATAAGATAATTTATTTAAATCTCTCAAATCTGGTAAAAGGCTGTAGTTACCTTCTAATTATTCCTTGGAAATAGATGCCTTGCCCAAACCAGGAAAAATTGTTGAAAAAGGGAAACACTCTCAAACAGCTTAGCAAACGTGTTATGTCAACATTGCACGTGACAAATGGATTGTCATTTAACATGTAGGAATCAGTATTAAAATTCAGGAAAATGGTATTAGAGCTCGTGAGGTTAAAATCGGTTAATTTTTGAGGTGTGGGTATGGATAATTAGCTTGGACATTAAGGTATATAGCTTTCCATACCCTCCCAAACATCATTTTTCTTGCCCATGTGTAAATGGGACCCTGGTCTCTGTTTGAGAAGATGACACAAGAATAGAAATGTGGAAAAGGAAAATCAAACTGGAAAAGAAGCTGTGTCAAAAAAAATCAATAATTTTGCTACTGAGAAATTGCTACCATCCTTATCCAAGAAGGGGTGGAAAGGTCAGACCCAGCTAACTTGTGTGATAAATGAGTTTATAAAGTAGGCTGTATCAGGAGACTAATTTAATTGGCTTCTTTAAGTGTGATAATATTCCACATTTCCTACAGATTTTTTCCTTTATTAAAATCTTAAAGCTGAGTGTAAGGCACATCTTGTCTACCTTAATGACACAAACAGCGCCAACGGCTGCCAGGGCATAAAAGAATTCATTATTATTATTACCAACATGTGACCAAAATATTGAAGACAAAACAAGTTTTGTTTTTGTTTTTTTTTCTTCCCCTTGACAGTTTAGACAATTCCAAGTCATACAAGGACAAAGAAAATATGTATTTGTCCTACTACCCCTCCGGGATATTTGGGCCCTCACTAAATAACCACTTTTGTTGCTCCCAAATTAAATAACCAAGCTCAGATTTAAATTAAGGAGTTTGTTTATACACTTAGGTGTGCATTCTTGGCTTTCAAACTCAGTTTCCCTTATCTGTACTAGTGGAATGTTACCAGCTTAGGTCAGAATCCTCTGCTGTCACTTTCTACATGAAGAGAAAGACATTGGTGAGACAATAGAAATTTTAAACTTAATTTTACACAAGTTCCCTGCCTCTTTTTTTCTGAATAGCTGGTAGATAGAACAGCTCTAGATTAGGAACACAGTAAAAACAAACAAACAAAACCTATAAAACAAAGAACCAGACAACATTTGCCTCTTAGAATGTTAAGAAAAGGGATAAAAGCCAACACAAGGTTAAATCCTCACACAGTTTCATGGAGAACTGCGGTGGTGCACCAAATAAATGAGTTTGAGCTTGGAACCTGCGGATCTAATTTGACCTGTAAGAAAAATATTGAGAAACAAGGGGGAAAGATCCGATGCGGCATTAGATCATGTTTTCTGGTGGTAATTGATAGGGATGGTAATAGATGTTATACAAAACAGCCATCCAAAAATAAATAAATAAATAAATAAATAAGATTTTAAGATCCAATGCGATTAGGAAATTCTGCATTAAATAGGGTGAAACCGGGTTTTCTCTCCAATTTTTGTTGTTTTAAATTTCAATAATCCTCCAAGCCTCTCATGAGGCACGTTGAAATCTTCAAAAGAGTAACAATAATGGTAGAATTCTTCTTGTTCAAGGAAAAAAACAAAGCTAAGTTTACACATTAAAATAGGTATTCTGGTGACACTGTCCTAAGATTTCCAAATTTTCTGTAAGGAGTATGAATTACATTTTTCATTAGGGAATAACAAAAAAACCTCTCCTTTTCTCACCCTTACACGTAATCCAATAGTATGTCCTGTGAGCTCTCCCTCCGGAGTCCATTCTGAATCTAACTCCTGCTTACTAGCTCCCAAGACCGTATCTCTAGATGCAACGTCCCCCCCATAAATGGTCACTTGGCCAGCCTTCCTGCCTCCTTCCTGTCCATCTGATTGATTCTTCCCAGAGCAGCCAGCTGGAGGAATCTTCCTGACGTGTAAATCACATATATCTGCCCTGTCTGCAGCCCTCTGCAGGCCTCTCCTGCACCAGGACGTGCCGGTGCTCCTGGGAGCCCTCCAGGACCCCGCGGCGTACTCGCAGCCGCCCCACCCCTTGCTGCAGATCTGAACCAGTTGTGATCACTGAGTTGCTGCGACCCTCAGAGTGTTGAGACTGCATTGATCATGCCAACAGAAGCAGCAACGCATAGTGGAGAGGAAGGAGAATGGAATTTAGTCCAACAGACTCGGTGTTAGAGCTGTGCTGGGCACCAGGGCCTCTCAGGTCTCCGCACAAACCGAGCTCATTCCACTCTGGGGGCCTTTGCTCTTGCTGTGCCTTCTGCTAAGAATACTTTTGGCCAGGATCCCCACGGACTGCCTCAGTTTCACTGTTCAGATCTCAACGTACTTGCCACCTACCTACCCAGACGGCTGCTCCTTGACCACCCATTTAACTAAAGCAGCCCCCGTCCGTGTAATCTTCATGAACGCATATTGCCGCCGCAAATGATCATAATTAGCTTTCAGCCTACCGATCACCTTTCTTTACTAGAATATGATCTCCTTGATAATGAGGATTCTTACTCAGCTGTGTCCATAGTGCTTCGAATGAATCATAAAACAAAGCCGGTGCTTAAAAGATATTTGAAAAGGGATTGGAGAAAGGGACAATTTATT
Organism: Macaca fascicularis; assembly: GCF_037993035.2. Classification (NCBI taxonomy): domain Eukaryota; kingdom Metazoa; phylum Chordata; class Mammalia; order Primates; family Cercopithecidae; genus Macaca; species Macaca fascicularis. Next base: position 85,823,948 of record NC_088380.1, on the reverse strand, counting down.
TATTTAATTTTTAAAACTTCTTTATAAAATGTAATGTAAATTGACAATTCATAATGGTATATATTTGTGGGGTACAAAGTGATGTTATGATTTGTGAACTAATGTGAAATAATTAAATCAAACATATTCATCACTTTAAATACCATGTTTTGGGGTGGGAACATTTGAAATTATTTACTATATTTGCCATGCTGTGAAATAGATCTCAAAAAAATAAAACTATTGTTCAGTTTATTTCTCCTACCTGAGACTTTGTCTATATCTTTGACCATCATCTCCCCATTCTCCCAACACCCCCAGCTTCTGTAACCACCGTTCTACTCTGCTTCTATGAATTCAATTGCTGTTGATTCCACAAATAAGCAAGAACATGCATGCAGCATTTGTCTTTCTGTGTTTGGCTTATTTCATTTAGCATAATATTCTCTAATTCCACCCATGTTGTCACAAATGACCATATTTCCTTCTTTTTTAAGGCTGCATAGTATTCCACAGTGTATATATGCATTTTCTTTATCCATTCATCTGTTCATGGACACTTAGGTTAATTCTATAACGTGGCCACTGTGGATAGTGCTGCAATGAACATGAAAGTGCAGATTTCTCTTTGACAAACAAATTTCAAATATTTTGGGTAAATACCCAGAAGTTGGATTGCTGGATCATATGGTAATTCTATTTTTAGTTTTTTTGAAGAACCGCCATACAGTTTTCCAATGGTTATACTAACCTACATTTTCACCAAGAAAGGGACATTTATTGAGTACCTCATATGACACAGTGCTAAAAGTCTGATCTTTCACATAGATTGTCAGCTACATGTCATCCTCATTTTACAGAAAGGAGAACTAAGATTAGGAGAGATTAAGTAACTTATTGAGGGCGTCACAACTAGTTCCTTCCTGTATGTTATACCAATAATTAGCTGAGAAAAAATCTACTTCAAAAGTTTTACTTCATAATTCCCAAAACCTTAGCAATACAAATCTCCAACCCCTAATAACAAAGCCTGCAGTTTCTCTTTTTCTAGTTATTGCAAAATATATTGACATTTTATTTATCAGACACTTGACTGTTCTAAATAAGCGATTTTTTTCAGATAACTAAAGCTTACCTGTTAAATGTCAAAACTTTTTTATTTACATCATGTTCAGTAAGATGTTTCTAAAATGTACTCTGTATTTCTCAGTCTTCTTAAACAGTTTATTTAACAGAATTTACTGTTTTCTGAATAATACATGGTAATTTTTAGAAACATCAGTTATTATTCGGAACAAAAAGAATTTCCTATTCATCATAACAGAATTGGCCACATAATGTGCAGGGCCTAACGCAAAATGAAAATGTGCAGCAGCCTCTTGTTGAAAACTTATTAAGAATTTCAACATGACAACAGCAGAGAATTAAAACAGGCACAGGGTCCTTTGTGATTGCACAGGCCACATACTATGCAGTTGACCTGTATCATGTCCACATAGTGTCTTGCACGTAATAGGAATTCATAAGCATTTACTAAATAATATCTTTAAGACCTAGTGAGTGCTGTAGGGCTCATTTCTTTAAATGAATTCAAATATGGTAAAAATAAAAAACATTCATTGAATTATGTGTCAGGCTTTACATGTGTTTTCCCATCAGATCCTCAGAAAAGCTTGTGAGTTTCATTTAGGATGTGATGGCTGCGTATAACAAACTCACTTGGAGTGGCTTAATCAAACACAGGTTTTATTTTTATATACTTGATAAGGGTCTAGTATCCAGAACATCATTTAACCAAGGGGAAAAGCTCTGAGAAATGCTTTGTTAGAAGATTTCATCATTGTACAAAGATCATACAGTGTATAACACAAAGCTAGATGGTACAGGTTACTACACACCAAGGCTCTATGGTATAATACTGTACAATGGTAACACAATATTGATAATCTAAATGACCTAAACATAGATAATTAGATAATCTAAATTATATAAACATAGAAAAGGTATAGTGAAAGTATACTATTATTTTAACATAATCCTAGAGGACCTCCACAGTATACGCAGGTATCACCATTAACTGAAACATTACGTGGTTATGCGGCATGGGACATCACTGTATATACTAGAGTGGAAAACAGATGTTTAAATAGAAACTTATTTACAATGTTCATAGCAGTTCTGTTTACAATAGCTGAAAGGTAAAAACAACCCAAATGTCCATCAACAGATGAACAGATAAAAAAAAGTTATATATCCAAACAATGAAATATTATTCAGCTATAAAAAGAAATGACGTACTGATACGTGCTACATGAGTGAGTCTTGAAAACATACTGAGTGAAATAAGCCAGAGACACAAGGCCACATATTATATGATTTCAGTTACATGAAATGTCCAGAAAAGGCAAATCTAAAGAGACAGAAAGTAGATTAGTGGTTTCCGGGGGTCTGGGAAGATTGGGAAATGGGGAGTGACAGCTTAATAGGTTTCTGTTTGAGATGATGAAAAAGTTCCAGAGCTAGATAATGGTACTGATTGTGCAATGTTGTAAATGTTGTGCAATGTTGTAAATGTACTTAATGACACTGTATGGTATACTTACGATAAATTTGTTATATATATTTTACCACAATTTCAAAAAAGGAATGAAGTACTGACATATCATACAGTACTTCACGGATGTAAACATACAACATTGATGAAACTTGAAAATATTATGCTAACTGAAAGAAAGCTGGTCACAAAAGGCCACATATTGCACAGTTCTATTTATATGGAATGTCCAGAATAGGAAAATCCATGGAGACAGAAAGTAGATGCGTGGTTGCCTAGGGTTGAGGGAAGAGGAGACTGGGGAGTGACTGCTAAGGAGTTCGAGTTTTTTGGGGGCTGATAAAAATGTTCTGGAATTACATGGTCGAGATCTTTGCACTATCATATATGTATATGTGTGTGTGTGTGTGTGTAAAACCACTGAATTGTACACCTTAAACAATTGAATTTTAACCTGGGTATGGATTACGCTTCTGTAATCCAGCACTTTGGGAGGCTGAGGCAGGTGGATCACCTGAGGTCAGGAGTTGGAGACCAGCCTGGCCAATATGGTGAAACCTCGTCTCTACTAAAAATACCAAAAAAAAAAAAAAAAACAATTAGCCAGCATGGTGGCATGTGCCTGTAGTCCCAGCTGCTCGGAAGGCTGAAACAGGAGAATTGCTTGAACCCAGGAGGCAGTGGTTGCAGTGAGCCAAGATCATGCCTCTGCACTCCAGCCTGGGTTACAGAGCAAGACCCCATCTCAAAAAAAAAAAAGGATTGAATTTTGGGTATGTGAACTATAATTCCGGAAAAGCTGTTATACAAAAGAGTAAAAGGTCCAAGTATCGTGCATGACATTTTGAAAAGTTTCGGAGGCCTTTTTTGCTCAATTTCTGGGTGCTACAAATATACCAGTTGATTGATATAACTGCATAAGGGACCTTCAGATAAATGAGCTATTTCTGAATAAAAGCAAGAAATTCAGACAGAAGGGGCCAGGGGAGAGGCGAACAGTTCCTTTTGTCACAGTCTTTGTCTCTGCTTCTCTAATTTCTATAATGCCCTTAGAACTCTCTGTTGGCCTTTCTAAGTCCTAGAATTCAATTTGAGAAACATTGGCCAAAGACATTTGGTAGAGCCAAGATAACTTTATCAGTGCCTCATATTTAATCTAAAGGACTATAACAGGTCATCTGAAAGTATTGGAAAGGGTCTAGAGTTGTTTGACACTCACGTTAGAAACCTAGTGATGAAGAGAGACATGTTGGAGAAATCTAATTGCCTAAAGGTGTTAAATGCTTTTGTAGATAAATATCTTGGTTCTGTACTTTAAAAATAAGGTAACCTGCAAAGTCATTCACGAGATTCATATTGAGGAACTTGAACAAACTGAAGCCTCATGATATTACTAGAGACCTATAGCATATGAGGGATGAGAAAAGCTCAAAGTAGTGACTCATTCTGGGGAAAAATCTCAGAAAGATCACCACTTACAATGAGCATAAGCTTCTATGCCAAAACCAAGCTCAGGGGAGAGGACCACGCCATCCATCAAGAAGATAGGCGTTGTCCAGAACAGAGTTTTCTTCAAGAGACTTACTTATGCTACCTCAGAAGGAGTGGGTTGCTTCCAATGCAGGGCAATCCTAATTTTTGCAAATTAGAATTAAGGCCATTTGAAATTATGTCATATAAAATAATTAACAAAGCGTTCGTGGACACAATGTAAAGAATGTAAGAAAAACAAAACAAAACAAAACAAAAGAATGCAAATTCTGAAACTATATCTAAATATATTTTAAAATCTTAATTTCAAAGCTTGTATGTAAGGGATTTGTAATTGGGTTTATGCTATTGCTCTAGTGGTGTCATTTTCAGCTGATAAATAGAAATACTTGTCCTTTTTATTTTGGTCATGATTAGGCTGAAATTAACAAAGCTTTGAATTACACAATCTCTTTTGAAGTTCCTCCTTCATGAAATGCTACTGCTTTGTACCTCCAAGAAGAGACTGAGGATGGGAATTCCTAATTCCGTGAATCTCAATAGAATAATGAGAGTGGAAGCTCCACAAAGAACTTCTTCTCCAATGCAATCAGGACTGGGAGTTGGTTCGTTAGTGAAAGATAATGGTTAAAGAGATGAATCATAAGAAAAAAACATAGATAGACATGTAAATATTTGTTTTAAATTAAAGTAACTGTGTTCAGCTTTTGATATAAGGCCCAAGTTTTTTATTATACTCGAATGTCAGTGAGTTGATTGGAGTTCTGCTTCATCTTTCTTGCATGAAGTGCACCCATTATACAGCCTCTACTGTTTCCAATCATGACTGATTTAAAGGGAAGCAAAAACTTAAAGATACTATTAGACAAACTGAATGCAGAATCCTTCTAGAATTTTATAATAGCTTTTTTATTTTAATCATTGCCCAGCAACTTACTTTTATTGAATCTTGTCAAAATTTTCAACCAGGTTTTCAAAAGGACAGCCTTGATTTTTGCATTCATATTTCATATATCTGTATAATACTTAATTTAATTTACTTATGAATAATGATAAGTTTAGCTGGCATGCAACAGTCTGGGGAACAAATATTCTTGAGTCTGGATAAGTATAGAACTCAACTATGGTAGCAGAAATACACGGGGGGTCTAGAGCGTTACCTTGTAGCTGTGGTGCTCAGAGTATCAATCACTATGTTTCCCTGCAATATATGGCATATTCACTCTCAGCAATGTGTCAGGGCCAGTTGGAAGTGCTCTGCAACACCAGATCTGCACTGCCTCCCTTCCTCTTCCTCACTGTTGAACATTCAGTTGCAAGCCCTCCTTCCTCAAACAACTGAGCTACTTACTGGTGGTGGCCAGTCCAGACCTGCCCTGCTCAGTGCCTCCTAGGCTTCATGGCCCACTGGCTGTGTGATAGCATGTGCCCACAGACTGGTCCTCATCACAGTGTTGTGGTGTGACTCTTCACTTTACCATGCCCAGGGATGATTCTGTAATCTGTGGCTGGTTTAGCAACGTAGTTCTGTAACATAAGAAACTGTTCCTGAACCCTGAATGCTAGATCCAGATGACAATGCTAGCCCAGAGCAGTTTTTGCCACCATATAAAGTAATTTTGTTGGAGTCTCAGGATGACATAGTAGGAGGTACAAAATATAGCAAAAGTCCCCTTTGGATGCTCCCTCAGCATAGCTAACTTCACATCCTAGAGAGCTGACCTTCATCATCTCCCTAATGCGTTACATGGGGAAATCTAGGGAAGCCCTCAGAGGCATATTCATTGAATCCTGACAAACTTGGTATCATCTCATACCTTCGTTGACACCTGTATCATTTAAATTGGAAGACTAAAGTCAAATTCCATGGTGTTATCTACCAGAGTATATGGCCTCACCCATCCTAAAACCTGGTGTTTGCTGTAGTCAGTTCCATAGAATACCAGCCTCCTTTCCCTTCCTTTTTAGCTATACTGAATTTTTTGGGGGTGGTGGGAGGTGTATAGTTTTTGAAAGATTCCATGTAAAAACTAAGGGAAATGGGAATCCAAAGTTCAAGTTGGGCTGGAAAATTCTTGAGAACCCCTAATATTAAGAATGGAATAAAAATTAAAAATGATGCATATATAGTAGAAAGGGGGCTAAAAATAAATAGAAGTTACACATTTCAGAATTTTAGAGGAGGAATAACAGACTTTCAGAAAATAAAGGCACTTGGAAAATCTGTGTGAAATAGTTAAACTGAAAGACCAGGGGCTGCTGGGCAGGAAGTAACTAAATCAATGGGTCCAGAAGGCCTCATGCTACAGCACCATAACAGAAAGAGAACTGCTTCCGGGACACATGTTAGGGTTGTACTCATTTTAGGGTGCCAGATCCTCTTTCCATGTTTTCCCTTTGCCTTCTTTATCAAACCCTCTTCAAATGAAAGTAAGATTTCTACATTGTCCCATGACAGGTATCACTTTACATTGATTGGTTTCATGCTTGTACACACCTCTCATGTTACCACAGAATGCACCTCCCAATTGCTTAGATATTTGTCCATCTTGGGGGAAATTTTCTTTCTTTGCATCACCTTGGTACTTATGAACTACAAACTCTGTAGCCTGATTGTTCCTGGCAGTAGCTCTGTGAAGTTTCTACTTTTGTTTCTGAGTGAAATTCCTCCAAAAATGTTTCCTTAAAAGATACTTCTCTCCCAGCCCACCTCCAGTTGGACTCGATTTCTTGGACCTCATTTGGTGTCTTTCAGGACTCTCATAAACCTGCATTGTCACACATACCCCAGCAATGTGTTCAAACAAAGCCATCTCCATTCTGTAGCTGGGTCTACACACCTTTAAATTCACCATTGATTGTATAAGCCACTTAGCAGCTGTCCCTTTGTCTGCATTGGTTAATTGATTAAGCACTGACTATAGCAAGGCAATTCTCAGTCTCCTGTATTAGTCTGTTTTCACACTGCTCTAAAGATACTACCTGAGACTGGGTGATTTATTAACAAAAGAGGTTTAATTGGCTCACAGTTCTACATGGCTGGAGAGGCCTCAGGAAAGTTACAGTCATGATGGAGGGTGAAGGGGAAGCAAGGCAAGTCTCACATGGTGGCAGGAGAGAGAGAGAGAGAGAGGGTGCAGGGGAACTCCCACTTTTAAGCCATCAGATCTCATGAGAACTCCCTCACTATCAAGAGAATAGCATGGGGAAACCACTCCCATGATCTAGTCACCTCTCAACATGTCCCTCCCTCCACACACAGGGATTACAATTTGAGATGAGATTTGGGTGGGGACACAGAACCAAAAACCATGTAATTCTGCCCCTGGCCCCTTCCAAATCTCATGTCCTTTTCACATTTCAAAACCAGTCATTCCTTCCCAATAGTCCCTCAAAGTCTTAACTCATTCCAGCATTAACTCAAAAGTCCAAATCCAAAGTCTCATCTGAGACAAGGCAAGTCCTTTCTGCCTGTGGACCTGTAAAATCAAAAGCAAGTTAGTTACTTCCTAGATACAACAGGAGTACAGGCATTTGGGAAATGTTCCTGTTCCAAATGGGAGAAATTGGCCAAAACAAAAGGGCCACAGGTTCCATGCAAGTCTGAAACCCAATGGGTCAATCATTAAATTTTAAAACTCCAAAATAATCTCCTTTCACTCCATGTCTCACAGTTAGGGCACACTGATGCAAGAGCTGGGCTTCCAAGGCCTGGGGCAGCTCCGCCCCTGTGGTTCTATAGGGTATAGCCCCCACGGCTGCTTTTACCAGCTGGCATTGAGTGCCTGTGACATTTCCAGGTGCACAGTGCAAGGTGTTAGTGGATCTACCACTCTAGGGTCTGGAGGACGCTGGCCCTCTTCTCACAGTTCCACTAGGCAGTGGTCCAGTAGGGCACTGTGTGGGGGCTCCAATCCCACATTTCCCTTATGCACTGCCCTAGCAGAAGTTCTCCATGAGGGCTTCACCCTGCAGCAGACTTCTTCCTGGACATCCAGGTGTTTCCATACATCCTCTGAAATCTAGGCAGAGGCTCCCAAAGCTCAACTCTTGTCTTCTGCACACCTGCAGGCCCAGCCATGTGGAAGCCACGAATGCTTGGGGCTTGCAGCCTCTGAAGCCACAGTCCAAGCTGTTCTTTGGCCCCTTTTAGCCATGGCTGGAGCTGGAGTGGCTGGGATGCAAGGCACCAAGTCCTAAGACTGCACATACCAGGGGGCCCTGGGACCAGCCCAGGAAACCATTTTTTTCCTCCTAGACCTCTAGGCCTGTGATGGGAGGGTCTGCTGCAAAGATCTCTGAAATGCCCTGGAGACATTTTTCCCATTGTCTTGGCTATTAACGTTCGGCTCCTTGTTACTTATGCACATTTCTGCAGCTGGCTTAGAATTCCTCCACAGAAAAATGGGTTTTTCTTTTCTACCACATGGTCAGGCTTCAAAGTTTTCAAACCTTGATGCTCTGCTTCCCGTTTAAACATAAGTTCCACTTTCAAACCATCTCTTTGTGAACACATATGACTGAACACTTCCAGAATCTGCCAGGTCACGTCTTGAATGCTTTGTGGCTTAGAAATTTCTTCCACCAGATACCCTAAATCATCTCTCTCAAGTTCAAAATTCCAGATTTCTAGGGCAGTGGCAAAATGCCACCAATCTCTTTGTTAAAGCATAGCAAGAGTGACCTTTGCTCCAGTTTCCAATAACTTCTTCATCTCCATCTGAGACCACCTCAGCCTGGACTTCATTGTCCATATCACTACCAGCATTTTGGTTAAAACTATTCAAATAGTCTCTAGGAAGTTCCCAACTTTCCAACATCTTCCTGTCTTCCTCTGAGCCCTCCAAACTGTTCCAACCTCTGCTCATTACCCAGTTCCAAAGTTGCTTACACATTTTCAGGTTATCTTTATAGCAGTACCCTACTCTGCCAGTACCAATTCTCTGTATCAGTCCGTTTTCATATTGTTATAAAGCAACTACCTGGGACCAGACAATTTATAAACCAAAAAGGTTTAATTGACTCCTAGTTCTGCATGGCTGGAGAGGCCTCAGGAAACTTACAATCATGGCAGAAGGTGAAGGGGAAGCAAGGCACGTCTTACATGGCAGAGGTGCAGGGGAAACTGCCACTTTTAAACCATCAGACCTCGTGAGAACTCCCTCACTATCATGAGAACAGCAAGGGGAAACTGCCCCCATGATCCAGTCACCTCCCATCAGGTCCTTCCTCGACATATGGGAATTACAATTTGAGATGAGATTTGGGTGGGGACACAGAGCCAAACCGTATCACCCCAGACCCCAGCTTCCAGGAATCTAGTCACCCATATATTGTTGCTATGTGTGACTTTACTGTTAATTTGTGCAAAAAGGTCAAATCACACAATGTCAGCATCTCACTGGACACATCCATATAGACACCTCTTCTCTATCCTCAGGAGATTGCAGAAACCCCTCCTCTGACAGCTACCCCTCCCCCAGGCTTTTTCCAACTCCGCCTGCTTAGTATGTGGAAGAGCTTTCTTCTCTACCTTGAAACTAAGCCCTAAGGCTTCCTTACATGCTGACTTAGCAAAACATCTTCTCAACAAAGGCTGGGCCTCTCCCTACATGGAAATTCTCTCCTAGCAGAGATACAAAATTGAAAGCGTTCTTCATGCAGCTCCAGTTGTACCTCTGATTTCCATGGGTCAGCCAACTTCTGCTTTGCCCACAGCTCCAATTCTTAACTGGCTCCCTCCATCAGGTTCTACTGGGCCCTGGGCTGCAGTCACGCCTCTTCTTTGTGGACTTCTGATTTTTGGCAGCCTTCCGTCTCTCCTTTTCTAGGCACCTTAACCTTGACCATCACATACTGCTACCTTAATACATTCTCTGATAAGATTTATCAGCAGTAAAAACTGTCACTCAAACAAGACCACAAAGCAACTCTCCTGGGGTATCATTCTTGGTACAAAAGAAATAGGGATTTCATTTATTTTGCAGCCATTAGCTTTTCTCCTCCACCATCATCCAGGTTATCTCTAATGGTCTCCACAGCTCTCTCCTAGGGTGGTCTGGTACGGTCCTGGATTTCATCCCCATTATCTTGCTTAAATTCTTTAATTATCTCAGATTCAATAGCGAACCCTTGACCATTATACGTCCTTTAGGGGGACCCATAATGGGATTGTTCTTAAACTTCAGGCTGCACAAGAATGTCCTGGAGAGCCTGTTTAAAAGGCAGCCCCTTACCTACAGTTCTGATTCAGTAGATCTATGATGTGACCGAGGAATCTGCCTTTCCCGCTACTACACCCAAGTGATTCTGAAGCCAGAAATAGGAGCCTCATACTCTTTCCCAAAGTGGGCCATTCATACTGCTGCAACCCAAGAGATTTTAATAGTTATGCGTTTGTTTTAATTTAAATTTTAAAAAACCCTATAGACTAGCAAAAGCATGATTTCATAGATATTGCTTAGAAGGCTAAGCAAACATGGTGAGTTAAGAGCATGTGGGCTACCTGTCTTCAAACCCTGGCCCTGCCATGGGTAGACTATTTAACTGCTCTATGCCTCTGTTTCTCCATGAGTAATATGGGACCTATAGCACCTAACACACAGAATTCAAGACTAAATGAGATAATGTACTTAGAACCGTGCCTGGGACAGAGTAAATACTCAAAAAGTTTAGACATTATTATCCCTTGTGTATTACCATATTTAAAGCATTCCTTTTTATTTTTTGATGTTTTCTATTCTTGAGAATGTTTGTGATTCCTGAAGGACATGATTCTAGAGGAAGAAAATCCACATGTAATAAAGTAGGAGTAGCAACAATCGTGCATATGTTTACAACTTCCCATGGCTTGTTTATGTCTACATTTCTCCTTAAGACTGACTTTTTTGTCATTGTTGTTCAAAATGTCTTCCCCTTCTAGACTACTAAAGTCTGGCTCAAACAAACATGACCATTCTCACACACCAAAAGCAAGAGGCTCTATAGCCTTCCTATACCGTTCTCATTGCTCTGATCCTGAGACTACAGGGCATAACCTCTGCAGGTGGGGAGCAGTCTCTTCACTATCATTTGTTGTCTTCAGCTTCTCTTTTTCTCCACCACCAAAAGAAAAGTATGCCCTTAGGTTGAAAAAGAAGAGAATCACTAAACACAAACTTGTCAAGCTCTAAGACAGTAGCTCTCAAGTATTCTTCTTAAGAACTGAGCTTGTCACAGTCAGCCCTCCAGGCAGAAAGTTAGCCTTCCACTATTCCCTCCTACTTCTTGCCTGTCTGAATTTTCTCATCTTGTGATCTGGAGTTTACCTTGGTAGTTTCCTGACTATTAGGACTCCCTTTCTTGTATTTGGATCCTGCCAACAAGACTGCTTGTGAGGTGAGGAAATGCCACGTTTCCATGGTGGCAATGCACCACTGTGCACACCTTGTTACTCTGTTGGTGGGTGGCAGGGCTGACCCTTTGCTCCTGGGCACTGGAATCTCCACCGAGAAGTCTCCAGCTGAGCAAGCTGCTTCTGGCCTGTGTAGTCAGGTACCTTCTCCTGAATGAGTCTTCATTGGTTCAGTGGTGACATGTCTCACAGGAATGCCATCAACCTTTCTTTTCTTATGTCGGCTTTTTGGTCAGTTTATTTTTCCTAATCTTCTCAACGATGTATAGATACGTCGCATAGGGAACTCCGGTGACTAGCTTGCTATTCCGTGCAGTTAGTGGGGATTCCGGCAAGCACCCCTGAGGCCCTGAGAGAAGTCCAGCGTTTTACTATATCTTCTGCTGCTAGCAAGTTTTCTTAAAATCTGCATATAATCTACTTAAAGATGTCAAGGCTGTTTCTGCTTTATTCTGCAAGAGGCAATTTTTGGTTTTGCAAGTTCTAGTATGGGTGGGTGGTGGCTATGGGAGAGACTGCACATCACAAAGCAAACCTATTTCTGGATAATAGCAGAGCAAAATTTTGCAGATTCCGTACTGGCTGGTCTAACATTGCACAGCTCCGTGTAACTGCAAATTAAGAAAAGCAGTACTAAAGCTACAGATATGCCTTTATTTCCCCCAGCTTTTATTCTGAAAGATTACAAAGCCACAGAAAAGTTCCAAGAATAGTAAGATGAACCTCCATATAACCCTTATCTAGATTTCCCAATTAGTAAACATTTTGTTACATTTGCTTTCTCTCTCTGTACATATATATAGGTGTGTGTATTTGTGTGTGTATGTGTGTGTGTGTATATATATATATAATATATGCTTTTATACGCATACACATTATTTTGCTGACACTTTTCTCCTAATAATAAAGACATTCCCTTACATAACCATAAGACTGGAAATTTAACATTGATATGATACCATTACATATTACAGGCCATATTCAAATTTCTTCAATATCTCTTCAACCTCCACCTCCTGGGTTCAAGCAATTCTCCTGCTCAGCCTCCTGAGTAGCTGTAATTACAGGCACCCACCACCATGCCTGGCTAATTTTTGTATTTTTGGTAGAGAGGGGGTTTCTCGATGTTGGCCAGGCTGGTCTCGACTCCTGACCTCAGGTGATCTGCCTACCTCGGCCTCCCAAAGTGCTGGGATTACAGGTGTGAGCCACCGTGTTTGGCCTCTTCAGTCTCTTTTAACATCAGTTCCCAGTCTTTCTCTCTAGTTTGCAACATTGATATACATATTTTGTTACTGATGTTTTCTTTTGCAAAGTGTTTCTCAATTTGATTGGTTTGACTGTTTTCTCATACTTAGATTTAGGTTAAACTTGGTTTTTTTCAGGAGGGGCAGATGACATTGTGTGCATCAAATTAGGGACCTCTCAACATGAGTTTGTACCTCATTGGTGGCGCTAAGTATGTCTCTTGGTTAAGGTAGTAGCCAACAGATTTCTCCATTGTTAAATCTACATTTTCCCTTAGTAATAAATAACAATCTATGGGGTAAAATTGTTTGAACATTTCATTTCCCAGTGTTCTTTCATCCAATGATTTTAGCATCCATTAATCATTTTTGATGAAATAAGTAATTATTATGGTGGTTGTGAAATAATAATTTCCTGTTTCTATTATTCCTTCTACATTTATTAGTTGTAGACTCTGTCCTAAAAGCCTGAACATTGGATAATTGTACGCAAAAGCAAAATGGACAGAGAGGGCTAAAGCTAAACACTCTGCATGCATTGTTTCACTAATTCTTATAAAAGCCTGTAAAATAAATACTATCTACATTTTATTGGGATATTTTAAACTTCTGTGATTAATACAAAAATGCTGATATATAGATATTACACCACAAATAGACATTCAGGATAGAACACTCTAGAATATTCACAGAGAAAAGGAAGCTCCCAACAGGGCCAGAATTAACCTTTCCTTTATGTACAGCTGATAAAAATATTTCTGCTTTTAGGTATGTGTATGTCCATGTGAATTTAACCAGTCCTTTAGTGATGTTAATCCAGAAGCACACAGCATATACTGGGTACTTAAATACACATTAACTGCTTAGCTAACTTTATACCAAAGTTCTCAACTGACTTCAGCTTAACCAACTTGCCAGATTCACAGATGCTCTCCGTTCCCTCTGTGAACCGAATTTTCTGATATGCACAGCATGCTGAGCACTTGAGGGCAGTAACTACTCTCCAATGTATCCAAGGACTTCTGCTCCCACTTCTGCTGTTATTTACTAACCAAGAGTCTGTTGTGTTTGTTCCCAGGCCTGTTTGGGTTAATTAGACTTGTGATTGTAGTATTTTAATTAATTAAACTAAGCATATTTTAATTAAATATTATGAAAATTATCAAACTAGACGAGCAGAAAAGAGTATAGTTGTTATTCTGCAACAGAGTTGAATGCTCTGGAAAGTCTCAATTGTAAAAAATGACTATTACGATAAGTGTTAGTAAGAAAAGTTTCAAAGACTGGAACAGGAATCATAAAAACCCCAACATGGTCTAGATTCAGAATGTCTCAGAAATGTCTGATTCACTTTAGATAAATTGAAACTGGAGAGAGATGCGTTATGGATGTGATTTATGCAAAAAAAGACTTCAAAATACAGATTTATACTAGACTGGAGGGGAGGTCTTGACTCTCCATTCAAATATTGTCAAATGAATTTGCATGTGCCATGTTATTATAGTTTTCAGAATTTGGGACTTTAACTGCATATTTTGATTAATTGGCTCATTACTGGTTTTGGTCTTATCAAATATGAGCTTCTACTGTAAAGATTTCATTCTACAATCATTCCTAATTAAGGTTTCCGTATCCTTAAAAAGTCTCAAGTTAAAGAATCGTTTTAGAGTCTGTAAAAATAAATAAATAAATAAATCTGTATTTGGACTAGGAAGATCCAACTGACCACTGTCCACTGCAGCCAAGCTTCTGGTGCTCTGAACAGACAAATGGATCGCAACAGTTGCCCACCAGTAAGATGACACCTAAACAAGGTTTATATGTGCTGAACATCCCCTAGGAACAGCAGAAAACATTTTAGGACTTTATATGCTACTTTTATATCGTATGTTATATAGTGCATATTGTTTATAGGTTAAAGTTTTTATTGAATTTCTGTATTTCAGGAATGGTTATCGTTTCTTTTGAATCTCCCTAAATACCTAATACTGTTCCCTGCTTTTCCTAAATTAGACCTTTAAAAAATTAGCTGAGAAGACAACATATAATAGTTCAGTACTGCAGAGAGAGAGAGTCCACGGCCTGTCTAGTGGGTGTACATCTGTAGCCCTTTCCTCTTCTGACAGGAGCTCCAGCTCTTATTTGGCTTCTGACTGGAATTGCTACTTTACCACCGATCTAGAGCAGGGCAAACTGCCGCTGTTCATCTCATAGGCACTAAATAAATATTTGTGGGTGACTTTTTTTTTCTTCACTTCGGAAAAATATTAAGGAGCTCAGATGACATCTCATATCCAGGACACAAAGCCCACACTCAGCAGCTAGACTGCCTGTGTGTGTGCAAGGCGGGCCCAAGGGGGAGGTAGACCCAAATGACCCTGACTGTGCTCTGTCCTCTAAGTAAATCTGTAGTACAGAACCAATCTCTCCCCCCTGGGGCTGGACAACCAGCCTCGCCCTTTCAGCTGGCAAATGCAACTGAGTACAAAAGCATGGGCATCAGAGCATGAATAGAGCAGTGTCATGTCACATCATGTCACATCGACTTTGGTGGAGTCCCACTGCCGACTGAATCTAGTCCTGACTCCTCAGGCTGACATCTGAGCCCAGAGACTCCATGCCTGCAGTCCACCTTCCTAGCTCTGTCTCACAACTCTCATACGGATACATCATGTTCCAGCAAAATGGGAGCTTCTCTTCTCAGATAAGCCCTTGTTTTTACTGGAATTGCCTCCCCAACCCCACTCAAAACAACCCCATTTTTACCTATTAAAATCTGACATCACTTTTCCTTGAAGCCTTCTTTGACTTCTTTAAGGCATGGTAATCTCTCCCTCCTCTGAACCCCACTGAGCACATTCTGACCCTTTGTGCCCACTTTTTGCCGACCTCCTTACCCTCTTTGGGGGCAAGTACTAAGTTTTGCTCAATTTGAATTTCCTCCAGTACCTTGCCTAGTCAGCACCTTGCACATAGAAGGTGTTTAACCTTTAAATAAATGTTTGATAGCTGTTAGTTTAATTATATAAGTTCTTGACTCGAGAACCAAGTAGTGTAATGCTGGAAGACTTTAGAAAATATTTTTAGGAACTAAAAGGTACATAGATTTGGAATGAAAATGTTCTACTCTAACCATGAAATTCTCTGAGCCAAAACATAATTCAAATAGACTATTTGACTTCCAGAGATGCTTCTTATGTATGCTATGAATAGGGTTAGTGTTATTCCAAGGCAATTTTTATTTATTGGACACAAGAAAAAATATTATTTCTTTCTCTTGACATTTTGCAACTTCTATCTTCAACATTTTTGACTCACATTGTTAATCTAATTTATTACTAAAATATCAATAGTCTTTAAAAATTATTTAAGATTGTGTCTACATTTTTGGCAGGTAGCAGTCAAATACACAATGCTAAAGATTGATACTTCAAATAAATATAGGGAACTAGTCCTTATATGTAAGGCTTTTCTATAATTTATTATTGATACATTCTGTAATGATGTATGTATTTCCTCCTTGCTTTTCTGCCACAGAGTTGGGTGGCAGGCAGCTGAACAAGCACTAAAGAACTTTCCCTATTAACTTTATTCTGCTGTTCAGGATGGATTGTGACACTGACAGCATTATGGATCACTCAGCATCCTCCCCTCCCCCTTATTTTTTCTAGTACTTTGTTCTCCTAAGGCTGAGGGCATTTCAAGGTGGGTTCGGTGCATTAAATATGTGTGTGGTCTGACTACAGTACCAGGATGGTATACACTAATGATCTCATTCCAGATTCTGGCTTCATTTTTATCTCTTGTGTGTGCAGTACACTTAGCTAGATCATGATCAGCAGACACATTCCCAATTGCACTCATCTTGCTAATTTCCACGTGTGCCATCCAAGCCAGTGTATCTCTTATGTTTGGAGGCAATTTCCCTTAAATGTGGTCATCAAGTAAGATTTTGAGCATCTAAAAATGAAACAAATGGCTTAAAACTACAATGACACAAATACATTTTGTTGGCTTCAGAATAATAACTGGACTTTACTGCTTAAATGAAAACCTGCTGGTCTATGGTGATAGGAGAAAACATAGTCACCTCTCTCCAAAATTCTGGCCCAACAATGACCTATGAAAGAAAATCTTGTTCTAGCCTGTCATACTCAAATACTTTTAAACAAATGACTGGAGGTTTTGAATGATATATAAAAGGTGATCAGTATTTCTTTGGCTCAGTGCCCGTTCATATAAACACAGGAATTCAAGTCTTTAATCCGTCTCTTTTGTCACCTTGGGGTTTGCAGAGCTCTCATAATACACTGAGGACTTTATGTTTGCAATTCCTTCTGTCTAAAATGTTCTTCCCAGAGATGCGTACGCGGCTTGCCCTTTCATCTCCTTCAGGTCTTTGCCCAAATGTTCCCTTCCTTCTCAGTGGGAAGTTACATAGGAGCAAAGCTCGTTTCTGTCTTCCCTCCCTGCTTCATTTTCTCCACAGCACTTACGACCACCTGAATGATTATATATTTTTGTTTATACACTGTCTCCCTCCACCACTCAAAGCTGTGTGAAGGCAAAAGTTTTTGCCAGTTTTATTCAATGCTGTATGCCTAGCCCCTAGAAGATGCCTGGCTCATAGTAGGTACTCAATAAATATTTGCTAGACGAAAACAATGAATTTAGTTTCTTCCCCCGTTTATTTTCTCCAGCCATCTTTCCAAAACATAAATCTGATCATGTTACTCTCATGCTTATAAACATTCAATAGCTCCCCATTACCTACAGAATACAATTAAAATGCCTCAGGTTGGCATACAGAATCCCAACCCAGAATCCCAAAGACCAGAATGCTAAGGTCTTTCTTCTTAGCATTCATCTCCCGTGACCTACAAACCAGACACACGGAACCTTTGACGTTGACCAAAACTGCCCTGCTCCTTCTGTCTCTATGCTTTTGTGTACACTACTCTTTTCACCCACAGTGTCTTCTCTACCATTCTATCTGAGCAACTCATGATCAGCCATCAGCACCCAGGTGAAACTTGAGCTCCTCTGAAAACCTTTCCTCCTCCATCCCAGGCAGAGTCAACTTGTCCCCTCTCTGGGCTCCTACTTTTATTATATTGTATTAAACCACAATACCAATCTAATAGCACGGATGACACAGGGACACAGTTATTTATGCATCTTTCTTCTACTATAAATCTGTGATATTTTGCATAGTAGTTAAGACACAGTCAGTGCATAATTCCTCTTCCTTCATTTATTCTCAGCCATGCCTCAAAACTGAGTCTACTCCAGTTATGACATAGAAACTCTTCAAGAACTGAAAACATCTGATAATAATCTTTGAACCCTGGTAGGTTCTCTAGAGATTGACTGCAAGATTTTTGAACTGAATTTTGAATGAATAATGGATGGATGGATGGATGCATGGATGCATCCACCAGAGGCCAAAGTCCTAGGTACTTTCTTATGTCACCTCCCTTTTTGGAAATACTACTTTTATGCATAACTGCTTCATTACCATTCTTTCTTCCATGTACAATTGTTCCCTCCTGTGCCCAATTAGATGATTCCACATGATTTGGGGGACGTAAATGATTAACTGAAGACACAAGTGATTAACTCTGGGGAGCTAAATGTTACATGTAAAAAATGAAAAAAAGAAAGGTTCATTTGAGGCCAGACTGAAAACCTGGACAAAAAAAGTTAAAGATACTGTGTACAAAGAAGCAGCTTGCAATTTTTTAACTTCTAAATTTATTATTCAGTCTTTAGGGAATAAACAATAAGCTAAGAAAGTTAGAGTTGAATGCATTGGAAATTGTTTCATACTTGATTCTGAAAATGGATTAAAAGGACTTGACATAGAATGAAGCGATTTTATCAAGGTAGAGGACACTGTGGAAGAAAGGTCATTGAATGTAGCTGAATACACAGGGACTGCCATAAATCATGTTAGCAATCAACACACCCAGTGTTCTATGCCTACCAGCAGTGGCCCGTGTTAGAAGGGAAGGTGTAAATCCCTCATCCAGCACCAAGTTTTGCAATCCTATGTGGTAAAAAAGTTCCCTTCTAAGCCCATGCAGGGATCAGAATATGACCATAGTGAATAGCTCCCATTTTATTCTGGTTATTGCATACATGGGATGGGAAAAGCAACAGCAGCCACAGTGCAGGATCAAGTGATAGCAGCCTTCTAGATGTTTCAGTGGTTTCCACATGTGAGACATGGAGCCCGTGGCCCTTGAATGTCCTCTCTAAGTATCTCATCTCCTACCACTCAACTCACTCAAGCAGACTCCTAATCCAACACTTGGAACACAGAAACTACTCCCTTCTCACCTACCATTCCCCAGCTCCCACTGAACCCATCCTCTTCATGACTTGCAGGATCTCACCTTGAAAAAACAATAAGATGTTTATGGCAAAGAATGCCAGTTTTCTTCACTACCTTGCCTTCTTCCTCATAATAATAGAAGGCCCAAGTTTTATCGGAGCATAAAACTTTCTCAGATCAAAGGCTACATTTTCTTGCCTCCCTTGCAGT
Organism: Macaca fascicularis; assembly: GCF_037993035.2. Lineage (NCBI taxonomy): Eukaryota > Metazoa > Chordata > Mammalia > Primates > Cercopithecidae > Macaca > Macaca fascicularis. The sequence continues at coordinate 85,804,737 of NC_088380.1, read as the reverse complement.
AAGATGTGGCTTTGTGATGAAGTTCTGACCAGTAAGATGGGAGCAGAAATGGCATATACAATTTCTAGGTTGTTTCTATAAAAGGAAAGAGTATGCCATTTTGCTGACCAGAATGTGGGCATAGTGACATTGTCCTGAACCATGTGGATGAGAGCAAAGCAGCAAGATAAAAGGAGTTTGGGCTGCTGCTGACTTCTCAGAGCACAGATGCCCATGAGCTCAGCCTGAAATATAAGAGAGAAATGACTTTGATTGTGTTTAAGCCACTGTTATTTTGGATCTCTGACACAGCAGCTAAACCTATAGCCTAACTTAGACAGTCCTTCCCAAGGTGACCTACCCACCAAACATCTTTTTCCATCCCTGTTTTACAACTTCTTCCGCAGTCTCCAACCTTCATACTCAACTCTCTGTGCACATGGAACTTCTTACCTTTTCCCAAGCAACGCACTCTCTTTTATGTTCCTGCCTGTACATGCTATTCCTTCTGGATCAATATCTCAATGTGTCAAGCCCTCATTCAACTTCCAAGACCCATCTTAAATACAGGACTGTTGGTGTTTTTGCAATTACAGATAATTGTAATTATCTGTTTTACCAGTCAATGCAGTGTATTCTCTCCTTGACTCTCTAAATTCACTCTCCACCCTTCTCTCTCCATCCTGCTCTGTAACCTGTGGGGGCTGATGTCTAACAGACCTTAGAGCCCAAACCAGAGGCCTTTGCCCTCTGGCTTCCAGGTGGATTTGGCCAATGGAGATGGGGGAAGGTGGGGAGAAAAATATGTTAAGGTATTTATTTTCCCACGTTCTTCTCAGCCAGGCCACAAATTGGTAGGTTCTGGATTTCTGGAACCTGGATAAGGCCACAGTTCCTCTCCGGCAGCCCTGGCCCATGACTGTAGGTCTCACCAGGCTGGTGCAGTACCAGTTTCTTGTTATTGCTGGTCTCTGGGTGTTTCATCACATCTGTGGTTTTCTTAATCTTAACCATTCATTTATAAATGTTTCCACAATTAAATACTCTTCAAATTACCTTTTTGAGTGTCATCTATTTCCTCCTGGGAATCCGACCCATACTATGCTTCATTAGACTGTCACTAGACTATGACAACCTTGAGGGCAAAGACCAGGACTAAGATGTTCTCCATCCCACTGTCAAGTTCAGCACCTAGCTTATAGTTTTTGCGTAATGACTCTTTGTAGAGTAAAAACTATTTCTGTTCATTCAAGATTCTTACATAATGTCCCAAAGAAGAGGACTGTTGACTTTTGGCATAAAGTTTAATTTATATAAATCTACATTATGAATTGAAATTCTCACTTTAATTTCAAATGAATGTAAAATTCTTTTCTCTTCTTTTCCTCTTTTCCTTATTATTTTATTTTTTTGAGACAGGGTCTCATTCAGCCATTGCCCAGGCTGGGGTGCAGGGGCACAATCACAGCTCACTGAAGCCTCAACCTCCCAGGCTCAGGTAATCACCCACCTTAGCCTCCCGAGTAGCTGGAACTACAGGGATGTGGCACTACACATGGCTAATTTTTTGTAACTTTTGTAGAGACAGTGTTTTGCCATGTTGCCCAGGCTGGTCTCAAACTCCTGAGCTCAAGTGATCTGCCCACCTTGGCCTCCCAAAGCACTGGAATTACAGATGTGAGCCATCACACTCAGCCTTTCTCTTTTCTTACTTACATACTCATGTATAAGCTAAATTTCACTCCAAATATTCACTCCATTCATTTCTTCCAGCTTGCTTCGTTTGCTTATCTGATATCTTACATTAATATCTTCTAGGTAGCTATATCTTCATTTAAATTTTTGACCAAAAATATTTAGCCAAGAGCCAGGAACTGAGATCTGTGGAGTACCACTGAAGACTCTCTTCTGGCTGACACTAATGTATGAATCAACACTCTTTCGGTACTTCTGTTCCATTGCTTTGATATTATTGTGAATGGATTGTTTTCTTAATTTAATTTTTGAATTGTTCATTGCTAGTTCATAGAAATATGACTAATTTTTTATATCGATCTTATATCCTGCAACCTTGCTGAACACGTTAGTTTTCATCGGTGTGCGTGTGTCTGTCTGTCTGTGCATGTGTATTCTTTAGAATTTTTTATATTCAAGATCATGTCATCTGCTAATAGAGATAGTCTCTTCCTCTACAATCTGAATGGCTTGTATCATCTCTGGATCTACCAAGTAACTGGCGTTGCCTCCAAAATGGTCAGAATGAAAGAGTTGGAAAATGGTTTGTTAAAAAAAAAAATAGTTGTTTGCTTGATGTTTTGTTGGAGGGTAAAGTAGCTATATGCCTCATAAGGCTTTCACAAATATTACTTTCATTCACTTATAGTTTTACTAGAGAAAGCAGGGGACACCTAAGGATGTAACTCTCAGTAAATCTACAATGACTTTTTTTTTTTTTCAAATGGAGTCTTGCTCTGTCACCCAGGCTGGAGTGCAGTGGCGCCATCTCGGCTCACTGCAACCTCCACCCACTGGGTTCAAGCAATTCTCCTGCCTCAGTCTCCCTAATAACTGGGATTACAGGCGCGCGCTACCATGTCCAGCTAATTTTTGTATTTTTAGTAGAGATGGGGTTTCGCCATGTTGGCCAGGCTGGTCTCAGACTCCTGACTCAGGTGATGGGCCCACCTCTGCCTCCTAAAGTGTTGGGATTATAGGCGTCAGCCACCATGCCCAGCCAGACCAATGACTTCTTATATGGAATTTTAAAAAACCAGCCAGAGGGCCGGGCGTGGTGGCTCACGCCTGTAATCCCAGCACTTTGGGAAGCCGAGGCGGGTGTCATTTGAGGTCAGGAGATCGAAACCAGCCTGGCCAACATGGTGAAACCCCATCTCCACTAAAAATACAAAAATTAGCTGGTTGTTGTGGCGGGCACATGTAATCCCAGCTACTGGGGAGCCTGAGGCAGGGGAATCGCTTGAACTTGGGAGGCAGAGGTTGCAGTGAGCCGAGATGGCACCCCTGCACTCCAGCCTGGGCAACAGAGTGAGACTCCTTTCAGATAAATAAATAAATAAATACCTGGCCAGATAATAAAGATTCCATTATGCAGAGTATAGTAGAACAGCAAATTTTACAGTGTGGATCCAAATTCCACTACTTCATAGCTATGTAACCTTAAGCAAAATAAGAGAAACAATACCTGTCTTCCATGACTGCTATGAGAATAAAATAAAAATAATTGATATAAAGGGCCTAGAACCCCAGTGCACACCTAAGTTTAGCCTCCTACCTTCCACCTTTATTTACAAGAATAAATGATTCTTATTTAATTTGCATTCTCATATTCATACTATGTGAACCGCCAATGAGAAAAGATGCTTCATTTATCTTATGGTGATTCTTAACCACTATATTTAAATTAAAAATAAGCCCTAAGAATAGCCCATTCTCTAAGAAGGGAAATAAACTAAGATTGTGTAAGTCATTAAGAGATCACATAATTTAAAGGGAGAAAAGTGCTACAGAGCGGATTCTAGACTTAAAACACGAAACCTGAATAAATCCTAGAGCTGCATGTGGTTTACCTTTGAACCGAGCTGTATTTAAAGAAGCATAATCCTGATGCCAAAATGAATTTGTTTAAATCTGTTATTAATCTCAATCTTCCAAAGGAGAATTAATTCTCAGTTTATGGAACCATGTCTCCAGATCAGCTTCCCTTTCCTTTCCAATTCTCTCCCATCCCACAGCTACTCTAAAATCTTCCAGTCACCAAATCCTAAAACACCAGCCCATGAGAGCCCACAAAATGGCCCGTCCATTTTCCTTCTATTATGATCATCCTAACTTCCTTGGCTATAGCCTTCTCCTTTATTCCTTCCTATCTACTGAGTCTTCTCTCTTCATATGCACTCTCTCAATTCCGCAGCTCAAAAGATCCCAAAATCAAGGTAGCAGAGTATTCAACCTTACAGTGAGGAAGAAGAGAACACTTACACATTAACAAATTTTATCCTGACACGGCCACATGAAGATCTCTTATGCCTTCTTCCACCCTTCTTGCCTTGTCCTATATCTCCTTAAATTTAAAGTTATCTGAAAAAGTCACAGTTGAGACCCATTTTTAAATTTTATTTATTCATTCATTCCAAAATATTTATTGAGTACTTTTACACATTGATAATTCAAGTCCTTGGAAGGAAATTTCGTAAGACTTATAATTACAATCTAAGCTCTTCTATTTTCTCTATTCTTTCCTTCCAGCTTATTCTAAGGGGCAGCTGAAGGCACCAATAGTAGATAATTAGTTAACTGATTGGGAAGAGGAATTTGCTCTCTTCCTGTGCCTCAGTAGAATTCTTCAACAGAATGTGCACAACTAATTGGAACTAGAACAAGCTGAAAATTTTGCAATTATCTCTGTTATCTGCTGCAGATTATAAACACATAAGAGCTATCTCTGGCTTAACTTGCTTTTAATTTCCCATTAAAGTTGCCATCCACCCTCTTTATTTAAGTACTATGTTGGTGTGATGGCTAATTTTATATGTCAACTTGACTGAGCCATCAGGTGCCCAGATATTTCATCAAACATTATTCTAGGTGTGTCTGTGAGGGTATTTTTGGATGAGGTTGATATTTGACTCCGTAAACTCAGTAAAGCAGATTGTTTTTTCCTAATATGAGTAGCCTTCATTCAATCAGTCGAAGGCTTGAACCAAACAAAAAGGCTCACCCTCGTGTGAAAAAGAGGGAACCCTACCTGCCTGTCTGCTGAGGTGGGACATTAATCCTTTCCTGCTTTGCGGCTTGAACTGAAAAATGGGCTTTTCTTAGCTCTCAAGCCTGATGGCCTTCAGACTAAGACTTATGCCTTCAGCTTTCCTGGTTCTCAGGCATTCATACTTGAACTGGAAGCACACCATCAGCTCTCATGGGTCTCTAGCTTGTCGACTGCAGATCTTGGGACTTTTTTTTCTTTTTTTTTTTCCTGTTTTTTTTTTTTTTTTTGAGACGGAATCTCACTCTGTCACCAGGGCTGGAGTGCAGTGGTGCCATCTTGGCTCACTGCAACCTCCAGCTCCCTGGTTCAAGTGATTCTCCTGCCTTAGCCTCCCGAGTAGCTGGGATTACAGGATTACAGGCATGTGCCACCATGCCAGGCTAATTTTTGTATTTTTAGTAGAGACAGGGTTTCACCATGTTGGCCAGGATGGTCTCAATCTCCTGACCTTGTGATCCACCCGCCTCGGCCTCCCAAAGTGCTGGGATTACAGGCATGAGCCACTGCACCTGGCAATCTTGGGACTTCTTAGCCTCCATAATCAATGAACCCATTTCTTATAATAAATAAATGACACATATATAAATATTTAAGTATTATATTATATAAATATTAAATATATAATGTATCTCCTATTGGTTCTATTTCTGTGGAGAACCCTGACTAACACGGTTGGTTACTATAGGCCTTGTTTGTTCTGGGACAGCAGAAGCTTTAAAAGGAAGTGTTAAAGACAACAATTAGTTCTCTGTCCCTGGAATAAATGGCACCAATAAGTTACATATTTCATGGCTTCAGGCTAATAGAGACTGTAGAATGTTAAGACTAGATCAGTTCTCAATTTTTGTTGCATATTATAATAAGCTGGGATGTTTTTTAAAATCTAGATGCCCAGGGATTACTTCAGACCAATAATATCATAATTTCTGTGAAAGATTCAAACATCAGTTTTTTTTTTTTGAGGTTCCCCAGGTGATTCTAATGTCTAAACAAGGTTTAGATGGCGATGTCTGCTGGTGTCTTGAAAAAGTGATAGAGTTCATTCCAGCCTAAAGTTGAAAGAAGAAAAGCAGGTAGTAGAAAGTAGTAAAGTTGATAAAGAAGAATAACTCCCCGTGTCTCTTGCTTTAGAAGTTGATAGAGCTATCCATTATCCATCTTGAAGTTCTGAAAACTCCCAGTTTACCACAGTGGCCTGATTTAAATGTAAGTAGAAAATGCACTCTAAGGTAATGTTTTTGATGACCTTTTAACTTAGTCATCATGGTTTTTCCATGACTCTGACCTCTTTCATGGGTAATATGGAGTTGAAGCACACAATTAACATCTTCCAGAACGCTGCACAGGTAAAAAACGGAAGCCAGGCATGGTGGCTCATGCCTATAATCCCAACAGTTTGGGAGGCCAAGGTGGGTGGATCACTTGAGCCCAGGAGTTCAAGACGAGCCTGGACAACATAGTGAGACCCTGCCTCTACAAAAAATACAAAAAGTTAGCTGGGCGTGGTGGTGGCACCTGCAGTTCCAGCAACTCAAGGGATTGAGGTGGGAGGATCGCTTGAACCTGGAAGGTCAAGGCTGCAGTGAACTGAGGTCATGCCACTGAACTCCAGCCTGGGTGACAGAGTGAGAATCTGTCTCAAAAAACAAACAAACAAACACCCAAAAAACAAAAAAACACAGGGGCCACCAAGAAGTATCAGTCACCAAGTGCCCCATTGCATAAAAAAAAAAAGTCAAGTTGACCCTAAGGAGTGACTAAATACTTTGGAGAATTTTCATTCAATGTTTAAAATCCACTGACCAACCACTTCCTAGTATGGCAACAGGCTCCCAGGCTTGAGAGATTTGTAAGCTGAGACAACGAGCTAAAGAGAAAGAGAGAGAGAGGGAAAGAGAAGGAGGGTGGGAAGATATTGAGAAAGAAGAGACTGAGGGGAGAGAGAGAGACTAGTAGAGAGACAGACAGTTATAGCTCTTGAGGGGCCATGAAGACTCAATTCTTTTGCCATAGACCTCTCTCTCCATTCACTCAGCTCCTGTAAATGACTTTTGTGATTTACAGGACAGAGGAGGGGCTATTCGCTTCCTGTATATTATCTCATTACTTACTAATATCTGAAACCAGACTGAGAGATGGCATAAACTAAATAGGAGGAGGACAGGGGAAAAGTTGTAATTGTATGAACTTATTCTTTTGAATATATGTCTTGTCTGTTTGTTTTGTCAATGGGCTCATTTCATCCATTTTGTGTAACAAAAATATTACTGTAATTTGTTAAAATTGTGAGGGAGTAAAATGCAAAGTTTTTTATTTTAACAGCTGAGATAGGTCATCCTTAGGACTGATGACTCTAACATTTATTAGGAATCCGAAGTCTGAACTAACACACGTCATCATCTTCCTAGACTGTTCCTCAGCTAGTCTTCTGTCTGAAACTAACATTCCATCTCAGAAGCTATTCAGCGGAATCATGAGATACTGTGTCTCTAGCTAGATCCAGGAGGGGCTGAAGAGATGGCATTTATAAAAATGCAATTTACCACAACTTACATCTAATTTTAATGGAAGAGGGGGCAATATAATGTCAGTTATCAGTGAAATATAACATGAATGGGGGCAAATTACAACAGCCCTTACTGGAATTAGCAGGTATGAGTTGGTTCTTAACTGTTTCTGCTTGTATTATCAAAGCTCAGTCTAGGTTAGAAACCAAATTTTTAAATGGTTTCAGAGAAAATGCTGATGGGTTGACAAAAGCTGTATACTTTGTAATTAATCACAGAACTTATACTTGGATGGATAAGAACTTGTTGGCCAAAACCATGAAAATAACCATTTCAAACGATCAGTACTTCTCTGGAAAGAAAGCAACCACCATGTCATAGAGTAATTGTGCTTCAGAGGAGGTATGAGGCAACTGGCTTTTACTCAGATACATTTTGCTATCATATATAATACTGTATTTGCTGCCCTACTAGGCTTTCTTTATAAGAACCTTACAATTAAGCCTATAGCTTTTAGAATCTCTCTTCTAAAGAGTAAGGACAATATTTCTTTTTTATAGGGTCTAGCTTATTATCTATATTTTCACACATACAAAATATCTCAGAAGGACACCATTAGGCAGTTATCCAATAGTTTTCCTTCACTCTTCTTTATCTTAATTACTAAAACCCTGATTTTGTTTGGTTACAGTGTGCCTAGCCCCTGGAAATAAATCATGATGTTTAAGACCCTAATGGTATAGCCATAATCCCTCTTGCTAGATATTTGTTTTCTCAGCTTCCCATGCAGTTAGTGGTGGCCAAATGACTCAGTTTTGGCCAATCAGTTTAGAGCAACTCTCAAGGGTCTTTCTGGGTAATATTTCGGTTTCTGACAAAAGGAATAGTTACATATTTAAGGAGTTTTTTTGTAAGGTGCCCCTTTCATTCCTCTTCTGTCTGAGACATTGATGTCAGGGCCTGGAGCTGAAACACATATATTGTATTCTTACCCATGAGGCGACAAACATGACAGATGAAGATAACGACAAAGATGTTGACCTAGAGCCCTGATATTGTTAAGCTACTTAACAAGCCCTAGAATGGCCTACACTCTTGTTAAATAAATAATACATAAACCAATGTTGATTCGGTCTTTGGATATTTGCAACCCAATACATCTCAACCAATACAATTCCTTTCCTTTCAGGACAAAAGTTTTTATTACCGTGTCACGTCATCCTTGAGATGACTCTTCTTCAGCTTGCGTTTGTAGCATATTTATCCAGTTTTATGTAAATTTTAAATAGTTGGTAACCTCCCCATGAAAAGAAATAGAAACGTCTTTCTGTGAAATCTAATAATTATTACTTAAAAGTGTTAACTAGCCCCATGGCCATTACCAAGAATACTCATAGCACTGCAGTCTTTTGCAATTAGGGATTCTGACAAGTGCTCTATGGGAAGGTTCATACTATGAATACAATGATATTGTTTCCATGTTGATGAATGGACGTCGTTGTATGTTTGGTCTAAGAAAGTAATTTTTTATTGAACCTTAAATTCTGCAGAGTGCTTTCACACATATTAGTTCGATTGCTTCTCACAACAACCTCACGAGGCAGATATTATTTTTAGCTCTGCTTTACAGATAAGGACACCAACACTGGGGAAAACTAAGTGATTGCTCTTACTAATTCAATTAATGACTAGAAGAACTTGGATTTAGATCAAAGCCTGTTCTTTCCACAATACCATGCCATGAAGAACAGTAACTTAGAGAACTGTGAGGCTCTTGTTTTCCATCTTCAGGCCCAAAATCCCCAGATCTTATGATGCATTTTTAGTATATTACATTGAACTTTACAGAACTTAAAATATGTAATATATTTGCCATATCCATAATAAATTGTTAGCTTAAAAAGCAAAAACAATGTAAGTTATGGTAGAATTGGCTTAAAACAAATTTTGCAAAGCCCTAAAAAGGCACCTGAGTGATATATAAAGGTGCACCTTCTCCTGGGACTTTTATAGTCATTTTTCTTATTATCTATTATTACTTGAGTCATAGTAGAATTAATATGTAAACTCATCCAGGAAAGAGACTTTATCTTAGCTATTTTTGTAGAGCACAGTGCCTGCCACATAGTAGGCACAGTATAAATACTTATTAAATGAACAAATGAGTTACTGATCTAATCACTCATAAACACAGAAACACTCTAATCTTTCTTCTCTTAAGCACAGATAGTCTATTGTCTCAAAAAGTTGCTTTGGAAACCAAGGCTGTCTGCAATTTCAAGGAAGAAACATTATAAGTAGAAGCAAGGTGAGGTTTCTTCACACTTTCTCCTTCTTGAACTGGAGGAAATATCCCCAAACGAGAGGAAAGCAATTAGAAAGTAATAGTAGTTTCCAGAAATAGCTTATCCATCTTCCATTGGGAACTGTCTCCTTTCTAATCACTTTTCTTCCCTTGCTGGATTAGTTTAGAGACATTATTGCCAGTTTAGTGCACATCTTTGGCATTTAATAGTGCAACCACATCACCACAGGTAGTGAAGGGAAACAACTGGATTGAGGAAAGCTATATGCCTATTAAAGTGCTAAAAGAGTGAAATTATAGCTCAGATAATCTTAACTTTCTGTGAAAGTTTGAAAAAGGTGTTTTTTTTTTTTTTTTTTTAAGAGAAATCCATGTTTCTGGTATTTTTGAAATATGCTTGCATATTTCAAACTTAACTTAAGAGAAATAAGAGAACTTAACTTCTCTTACACAGGAAAGAGGTCCATAACTGAAATCCAAAATGTTTGTGAATTAGCATTGTGCAAACTAGGTTTATCCCAAAGGAGAAAGCAACGTCTTCAAAAAATGTGCATGCTTGGATTTTATTTTAGCAGTCTATTCAAATTTATTTGGTGATCAAAACCTTTTTAGAATTTAAGGAAGATACATCATCAATAAAAAATTTTAGTCACTAAATAGTCTGAATTAACTTCACAAACATCAGCTAACTAGAAAATCAGAATGCTCATGGGGGCTAAAGTATAGGCCATTCCATGACCCAAAGAAGACATGGATAGCTACTATCATCATAATGCTTGAAAGGGGAGTCTTGCTATTTACAGTGACGTGCAAGAAAACTTAGGGAAATGTATGCTGTTATTAACCTGATATTCATCAACATTTCTGTTCCTGGGGAAAAAAAATTCTTGAGAAGGAATAGAGCTGTGAAAATCAATGTTCCTGCTACATAGGAGTATGAATCTGATAGTCTTCTAGCCATTTATACACAATACATCATGCTCTCACCAAGTGAGTGCTGGGTGAGTTTATAGAAACCTAAACTTGCTTGGTTTTTATTTCATCTCATGGCCTCTACCGTATTTTATTTCTTTTTATTTTGAAATCACTAAGTAGCCTGCTGGCAAAGTCAAGAAGACTGCTGATTATGAAGATAGCAAAGAGAGAGTTTTATTCCATTTTCTTTGCTGCATCATAATCTGTGAAAACCATTTATGACGCATGTACTTAAAGAACCAATTTAAACAAAAATATATGAAGTGCAAATAATTTAGAACTTCATACTAATATTGAGTAATGACTATAGGGAAAAAATTCCAATCAACATTTGGATGAGTTAGACATGGTTACCAATTTTTTAAAATGCATATATTTTAACACTAGGAAGCTTTTCTGTAATTCAAATCTTTAAATGAAACCACAATACATAAAACACTCAAAAGTAGTGTGGTTCTAGTTGAAGAAAGTGAGAAACAATCAACTATCTTCCCCAAAGTGGCCTGAAGGCACCTCCAGAGACCTCTAAGACTCCCGGAAAGACAGTTCGAAAATCACTAGGAAAAGTACCTTGACCCTGAAACCAGGCTCTGGATGTGGCTCCACTAGAGCTGTGTCACTTTGGAAAAGTGATTTTTGCCCCTTTGCGTCTCAATTTCCTCACTTATAGAATGAATGAATGATCTCTGACACAGATCATTCACCTCTTAGAACTAATATTTTACTCTGATTTCCAGATATAACTACTCACATTAAGACCTTGCAAAGAAGTCTTCATTTTTTTGGGTTGTTTTTTTTGTTTTGAGAGAGTCTTGCTCTGTCACCAGGCTGGAGAGCAGTGGCACAATCTCAGCTCACTGCAACCTCTGCCTCCCAGGTTCAAGCAATTCTCCTGCCTCAGCCTCCCGAGTAGCTGGGACTACAGACACATAGCACCACACCCAGCTAATTTTTGCATTTTTAGCAGAGACAGCGTTTCACCATCTTGGCCGGGATGGTCTCCATCTCTTAATCTCGTGATCCGCCCACCTCAGCCTCCCAAAGTGTTGGGATTACAGGCATGAGCCACCATGCCCAGCTGGAAAGAAGTCTTTGTAAAACACGTAAACAGTAAAACATGAAGAAAGATGCCCATGATTTACATTAGCACTAAATGTATGTTGATTTGAAATATGATGTATTTATTTATTCTTGAAAAATTCCAATACCTCAGGGTCACATTTCATGATCTATTATCATTATATTCCATCTTCACCTTAAATCATAACACATCTCTACACATCAGAGGGAATATTTGTTACCTCGTATGTCTGCAGCCCTTGATATTTTAAGGCCTTTAAGATTATGTATGTAGCATCTTCGATCTCACATTAGCAAACTGGCAAATTATCTCATTTCACCTGGAAAAGTTGCTATTATTATTCTGTATGAGTAAGGTATATGATTTGGTCAGTGGTATGTACTTGGTCAGGTTACAATATAGTAAAATACACATTTTCATTCTCAAAAGTGTACATTTACCTTACAGAATTTTTCACAAGTTGATTTTTTTGTGTGTCCCTGCACAGCTGTTCTATATTATGCAACTATGTTATGCAGTATTTGGCATATAAATAAATGTTCAAGTATACCTGGTATAATTGGAAATGCTGTGGGCGTTGAGGAAATTGTAAGGGCAACGCTGAAGTGATTGCCCATGCTGGGCAAGAGATAAACACAGTCAGAAGAAACTCGTGGACTAGATAGGAGGTAAGAGAATTGTCCAGGGATGTTATCTCCCAGTTTTATTCAAGAACAACAAGAAGGATAGAAGGGGTGTCAAAGGGGAGACCAAAAGCCCAGATAACAGAGGCAAAGAAGAGCTGAGCTGTGAATTCCAGGGATAGATATGCAGGTGTATTGTTGAAGAAGAATGAAGGAAGGGATTTGAGGGGTCAAGAGAAGGCGAGACCAGGGACCTTACAGAGCATCAGGGAGGACCTAATATGTCTAAGGCAGAACTTCAGAATCCACACTTGCACACTTTGAGTCAGGCACATACACCATATCACCTAAAATGTTGAAGCACAGACTAAATGGCCACCAATCAGATGGGATTCCTACATCAAGTAGGAGGCTGGCATCATTTCTATACCTCCTAGTTATTTCCAAAATTCTATTATTTTCTCCAGGTAAAAATAATTAATTTGATCTTGCACAAGGCATAAGCGCTTATAATTAGGAGTCAATACAATTCTGAATATATAGCAGTTAACTATGGATATGAATGAACCTTTAAAATGATAAAAAAAAAAAAAAAAAAAAAAAGTTTTAAGATCCTAAAGCCCTGTCTCTCCATTACACAGAAGAGATAACTGAGGCCCAGGAAAAGCACATGATTTGCTTAAGGTCACCAGAAAAGTTTGATGATTCTGGACTCTGGATTAATCTCTTCTTACCATTACACTGTGTTGCCTTTAAGCCATTTAATTTTTGTGCTGATCTGTGAATTGGAGATAATAGATGCCATTAGCTGGCTAGATCTGTGTGAACAAAGAGAACTGCAGATTTGAGACAACTGTGAAGATAATTCTGTTTCATAAGATTCTAAAAATGTTTTAATGAAAATACCCAGACAATTGAAACCCGACCATTTTATTTTAAGGTTTTTAAAAATATAATTACCTTATTCTCCATTTTATTTTACTAAGTGATCAATAAACGAAGATGTTGGTCTCATCTCTACGAGGTCCCCATAATAAATAATTCAGTTGGTAAATGTACAAAAAAAGAAAAATGTTCAAACTCTATATCACCAATAATGAAACAACCTTCTCATGCTATGCACTAAGAAGAAAATAATACAACTTTTGCAGTATTGGCAAAAATGCCTAACCTGAATCCAACCATAAAGCAACACTCAGATATATATTATCTAACATTCTACAAAATGACAGATCTGGATTCTTTAAAAACATCAATGTCATGAAAGATTTTTTTCTTTAAAGGGGAGGGACTGTTTTAGATAAAAGGAGACTAAAGAAGCATAACAGCTAAATGCAATATTTGATAACATCTAGGAGGGAAAAACCAGCTAAAAGATCAGATTTGGGACAGTGGGGGACATCTGAATATAGACTGTATATTAGATCATTTTATTGTATTAATGCTAAATTTTTTGGAGTGTGACGATATTGCAGCTGTGTAGGAGACAGTCCTTATTCTTAGAAGACACATGCTTAAGGATGAAGGGGTGAAGTGATGATGTCTGCAACTTATTTTCAGCTTGTTCAGCCAAAAAAAGCAAGCAGGGGGTATGTGTCCATGTGGGGAAAGGGAGAGGGAGAAGAGAAAGAGACAGCATATATGGCAAAATGTTAATAATTGGTGACTCTAGGTGAAAGGTATGATGAGTGTTCATTATGCTTGAAAACTTGCAAAAGTAAAAGGAAAAAATAAATGGAAGGTCTGTGGGTTGTTGTCCTCCATACAAAATATGTAGCAGAAATAAATAAAATGGGAACCTTTACACTCTGTCCAGTAAATTATTAATTTACCTTTGGGCAAATATTAATTAACAAGGCTATTATGAAGCACTTATAACCGTTGAATAAAATGCTAAATAAATGACAGATCCAGTTGTATATGTTTCCTAGGAGAGTTTCTTTCCAGTTATTTAGGAGTTCAACTTTAGTAATCACATCATATACATCATTTAGTAATGATATATATGAGATAATCTAACTTCTAGAAAGACAGAATACCAGAGTTCCTAGTCACAACTAATCAGAAGCAACTAATATGGCCTTTTCTGTCCTTTTAAAAAAATCCCGCCATACCCAACTAGGTCTGCATTTAGTGGTAGCACATTTCTTGGCTTCCTTACATGTTAGCGCCTAAGACCCCAACTAGAAAAAGAGTAATCTAGTATCTAGCATGCAAACTCTGTGTGTGTGTGTCTGTGTGTGTGTGTGTGTGTGTGTGTTTCCTAAACAAAGAAAGGGTTTCTAATACATCTGGTATGTAGCAGGGGTTGGGAGTTTGCTAGGAAGTTTTCCTAAAGAACGTAATACCTGAGTTAGCGGAAGGTGGAGAGGGTAAAAGACTTTGCAAAATGTGGAAGCAGAATGAACAAAAGCAGCTGGTGGCTAATCAGTTTACCCAGAACATAAAGTAAGATTTACTGTTCCCAGAATGTGAATTTTTTTCCTTCTTCATCCCAACCTTATAATTCCTGTTCTTTTGCCTTTGTTAATTGACAAAAATCTGATGACTCTTTTCCTCATATCTGAGTCAAATATTTATTTATAGATAACTAAGTAACTAAAAATTTGACAAGAATGATCACAATTGACTTACAGTAGACAAATCAAGACTCGTTCTTTGGAGCTGGGACTGAGACTGATGCCAGCTTTCCCTCAAGCATATAACTTTACAAGTCATGAAGATATTTGAGCAGAGAAGGCAAGGAGAATGTTAGTTGGGTAGATGGCCATCAGCATCTGCTACAAGGAGAGAAATCAACTCACTGAATATTTTGGAAGATCAACAATGCTTGAGAGTGAAGATCAGAAGACAAAAATGACACACACGAACTTGGCGTGCATGGCTGAAATTGTGATACTGCAAACTGAAATAGAGAATATAGCAGAGAAAGCAGACTTGGGAGTTATGTTTCTATTAAGATAGTAAGTCATGTTTTTATTATGTTGAATTTGAGATACCTTTGGAACATCAAGGTGTAAACATACAGCAAATATTTGAAATTCCAAGTAGAGCATGGGATTGGATACATATAGATCTGAGCGTCATCAGTATATGGGAAAAAAATAAAACTGTGGAGTAGTTAGATTGCCCAAAGAGAATATGTAGCACGAGAAGAGCAGTGGACAGGAGGGAAACCTTTAAGGGAGACAGAGAAAGAGTGACTAGGAAGAGGCTGGGAGACAGCAGTGTCTTGGAACCTAGGAACAAGATAGAGAGCTCTAAGAAGTAAAGTGACTGACATTGTCCAGTGTAAAAGAGAGGTCCCATTAGCTTCAGTCTAAAAATGCCATCAGATCTGCCAGTATGAAATCACTGGTGACCTACATGTTGGGGTAGGTGAAAGCAGTAAACAGAGAAAAGAATGGAAGGTAAGGAAGTGAAGAGAATGATGTAAGCTAATGCTGAGTAGTTTGGGTAAAAAGGAAAATGAACACATTTCAGACTAAAAGTAAAGGACCAGTAGAAAGAGAACAGTTGAAGATAGAAGAGAGAGAGAGAGAGATGAATTATGAGATAAAATCTGGAAGGCACCGATGAATGTGAGATGGGTGCAAAGGAACAGGGGGGTGAGCCTTGAATAAGGGGGGTGGCACTCATTCTGTGAGCCAAGAAGAGAAACGTACTGATGAAGCAGGCATCAATGATAGCAATGGCAATACCCCATTTTATCAGTGACTATGAGGCAAGTATATTAGTCAAAAAAGGAAGTGTATTATTTCACGTAACTGAAAAGGGGTATATTGTCATGAGGTGTGATGGCATAAAAGTGATGGCATAAAAGAATCTGTCCTTTTCTTGGCTCTGTTTTCTTCTGTTGATTTTGTTTTATTTCCAGGCCAGTTACATCTCCATTCTTTTATACTACTTAGCAGCAATGATCTCAAGAGGAAAGAGTGTTTCTTTTATTTTTTTTCGAGATGGAGTTTCACTCTTGTCACCCAGGCTGGAGTGCAGTGGCACGATCTCTGCTTGCTGCAACCTCCGCCTCGCAGGTTCAAGTGATTCTCCTGCCTCAGCCTCCTGAGTAGCTGGGATTATAGGCGCCCGCCACCACGCCCAGCTAATTTTTGTATTTTTAGTAGAGACGAGGTTTTGCTGTATTAGCCAGGCTGCTCTCGAACTCCTGACCTCAGTGATCCGCCTGCCTAGGCCTCCCAAAGTGCTGGGATTACAGGCATGAGCCACCGCACCTGGCCAAGAGTGTCTCCTTTGCAGTCATACTTTCAAGGTCCTAGGAAAAATTTTCATTAGCTCACATTGGGTCAAATGCCTATCTCTGAAACAGTCACTATGGCCAAGAGGATATGATCGTTCACCCAAACCACAGGCATGAGAATGGTGCATGAGTGGTTTTATTACCAGAATAAAAGGGGAATGGATGCAGAACAATACACAAGAGATGTCTGATGCCAAGATTATCTGCTGACACCAAGGGTATTGGGAGCTGAGTAGAAAATATGTGAAGAGCAAAGATTTGGAATCATCCTCAAAAATATCTGGGAGCTTAACTTTGCCAAGTAACAATATTGACAGGCAGAACCATGTAGGATCCAGCTGAGGTCTACTAAGAGCACAGCCAAGATTCCGTCTAACTGCGATTAGCTACTCATGGGTAAATAACAATATTGCCACGTATAATATGTAACAATGCTAGGCCTTGTTCTTAGAGAGCGCATGCACTGACTCATTGAATCCTCCTAACAACTCCATGAGGGTGATGAGAAGATCAAATTGTGCAGGAGCAGAGAAAGTTGATCAAAGCATTGAGGTTTCACTGATGGATGCAGTGAAGTAGAGGGCTATGATGGGATCAAGACTTGGTGAAAGTAACGACAGAAGTGGGGCTGGAAGGAGGCCAGTGGACAGAAGGAAAATGTTGAGGCTCTAAGGATCTCTGCTGGGTTGATTGAGGTTGGGGTGAGAGAAAGTCAGACCTAGAAGGACAGGAGGCTATTGTCAGAGGGTAGAACATTAGAGTTTGAGAATCTAGGGGGATTTCAGATTCATTTCTGCCCAACTTTTATTCCCCTCTCTAATATTCGAAAATACAACTTCTAAGTCATCCAGACCAGAGTCTCTCTCATTAAGTTTCAGCTCTAGATGAGTAATATTAAGGAAGAAATCCTCTGAGGCTTCTATTTCTTCTACTATAATCTAGAGATTGTAAAATAGCTACTTCAGGTTGTTGTGTGAAAATCAAACGAATTGATAAATATAAGGCACCTACATGATGCTATTTATAGTATATAGTAGAAGCTCAATATACTATACACATTATCAGTCTTACATTATTACTACATCAACATCAATAGTGGAACACTAGGCATAAATGGGCTAATAAAAATAAAAAACCTACACCACTTGAAACTTTTCATTCATTTAACTAGCATTTATATAACACTGAAAATTGTGCCATAGACTGTGCAAGTTCGTGACACACAGAAAGATGAGTCAATCAAAGTTCTTGGCCGGAAAGAACTCAAAAGACGAATCATTTCAATTCAGTGCTTTGTAACAGCGCTGTAACCCAGTGTGACTGTGTTTTGTGGGAGCACAGAGGACAGTAATTTTCTCTGGGGAATTGGGATGAGGGGACCTCACACAGAATGTAACATTTGAGATGTGGCCTTGAAGAATGAATTGGAACATTCCAGGAAGAGAGAAAAGAAGGTCTATTCCGAGCACAGGGAACAACATATGAGAGGCATGTTGGAATGTCTGTCTGGAGAGATGAACCAGGAGGCACTGACAGACTTTACGACCTTCATAAAGCAATGATGTAACCAAGTCAATTTCTTAAAACTGACTTCAAAGCTCTGGAGATGCCATGCAGCATCATCGCTACTTACCCTTTTAAAGAAATTTTCCTTAGATGTTGTATATGTTAGTCAAGAAAAATTTAGCCAGTTGTCTTGGGTATTTAGACACAATTTTAAAATTCTATCCAGATTGGCACTAGATAAACCCAGTAACAGGTTTCTAGCCTTGTGGTTTACTCAGTACCTAATCACTGTGGTCCCAGATCAGAGCACCATATAGAGACCACAAAATGACATCTGAATGCAAGGTAAGGATGAATTAGGTGGGCAAGTCGAACAAAATGCAGCCACGGAGGCCAGATGTGGTGGTTCACGCCTATAATCTCAGCACTTTGGGAGGCCAAGGCGGGTGGATCACCTGAGGTCAGGAGTTCGAGACCGGCCTGGCCAACATGGCGAAACCCCATCCTTACTAAAAATGCAAAAATTAGCCGGGCATGGTGGCACATGCCTGTAGTCCCAGCTACTCGAGAAGCTAAGACAGGCGAATCACTTGAACCCAGGAGGTGGAGGTTGCAGTGAGCTGAGATTACACCACTGCACTCCAGCCTGAGCGACAGAGCAAGACTCCGTCTCAAAGAAAAAAGCCACCATGGAGCTGATTGGAAAGTCCAGTCAATTCCTGGTTATTTCTGTGTGGATGAGCCACCATCCGCTGTACTCCATTGCCTAGTAATAACAAGACCAATCATTCACTGAGCGACTATCATGTGTCAGGGGCTTTACCTACATAACAATCTCTAACCCCCACATGCCTTAGTTGGAAACCTGGCTCTACCACTCACCTTGACTTTGGAAAAGTTGCCTGACTTCTCTATGCCCAAATTTCCGCATCTGTACAATGGGGATACTCTATGTGAGCACTCAGAAAAAATTTTGGTTTTTTTTGCTGTTACAATTATTACAGCACAATTTATTTTTTGCTGTTATAAGTATTAATGGCCAGACTAAATTACTCAGTAACCCTTTGCTGCCAAGTACTACCAATATAAAATCTGCCCTACATGAAGGCAACTAGAAAGGTAAACGTCCTGTGAAATGATTACAGCTTCCAAAAATAATAGAGAAATGACTTCAGACAAAGTCTTTATTTCCCTTTATGATTTGGGACCATAGAAGGATGACATTATTCTTAAGCTGTGTGGTTGTAGCTCTCAAAATTCAGCATATATAAAAATCACTTAGGAAACCAGTTGAAACTGCAGATTCTTGAACACACTCCCTCCCCACCCAAGATGCTGGTTCAGGAGGTCTGAGATGACTACTGAGTTTTATTGTCATTTCTTACTTAAAGAGAAAGGGAAAAAAATCTGGAGGTTTTTTCCCCCTGTTAATTATGTGAGCCATCAGCTCAAATCCCCCACTATTAACCTGAAGCCCATTTGGATTTCTGCAAATCCAAAGCTTCATTCTCTTTCATGTTCTCTTGGCTCCAACCCAATGCCTAGGTTCCCCCAGGTCCAGAATTCTCTGAAACTAACTATTTTGCCTTCCTCTAGGAGTAAGGAAGTAGGACTGACTTTCCAACATTTAACCCTTGAGAAATGGCTGCAGTGGTTTGGCACATCAAAAGCACGAGTATGCTATAGCAACAGGAGGGGGGATTTCTCCTAGCCTTCAATTTTTCTTTTTCTTATAAAATTAGGGTAAGCACTAAAAAGTAGAAATGAAATAAAAGGCTGAGAAAATCCTGTTCTTCCTCTTACTCTCTTAAAGACACTTTTTGAGATAAATCCCTGGGCAAGGAAGTGCTAACATTTTACAGAAATTATAAAGCATCAAGACTCACAGGGAAAACCCTGTTCTTATCCCAACACTCTTTTTCAAAGGGCACTCCAGAGCCCAGGCAAAGCTAGCCTGGAAAATACCAAATTGATGACTTTGCCACGCCAATGCTTCTCCCCAGTGGGGTATGTGCCAGGCGTCTCCTCTGTGCCTCCCTGGGCTGGGTCCTCACGTGCTGCACACTCCCTGGACTCGGTCCCACCTCCACCAGCCTCCTAGGCAGGAGGAAATGCAGAATCTGCTCTACCCCAGGTTGCCGCTGACAACTGAAAACTGAGTCCAGGGAGACAGCGTCCTGGGCAGCCTGTTTTTGCTCTTTCCCAATCTGTTCAATGCAGTTTCCTGCCGACAGGAGTGTTCTCTTTTGCCAGCTTTAAATCACTGAGTGCCCTGGGCATAGGCCCGGCCTCTGGAGCTGTGCCCAGTGCTAGGCCCACTGCTTGGCTCACTGCCCAGGAGTTGTCAAGTGTCTGGAGAGGGTATCTGTCCCTTCAGCTGCCTGTCCTCCAATCTTCTCCTTGGAACAGTGAGATGGGACACATCCATCCTTGTCATTTTTCCAAGCCTACCCAAAAGCTTCTTCATGCCCTTGTCATGGGAATGGCGCAGTATGGTTTCAAGCACGGGCTAAATGGGAAGGGTTCTGAGACTTTTAAAGGCATTTAGGGATTCCTTCTGAAGCCCTCCAGTGGTCATAAAATATTTTAAAGGGCTTCTGGGCCCCGGGCTGTGGGTTCTCCAGGAACCACAATCTGAAAGCAGCCTCCGCTTACAGGCCTCTTCTAGAACTTCTTCATCCTTAAGATCCTTTGACTAAAAACAGTTTTTTGGGGGTGGGGGCGGAAATAAACCTGGCTAATTTTATCTTGAAAGAGCTTGTGAGGCTGAACCTGTTAATCTGTGCTCTGCCAGAGGAGGCCTGATAGGGGCACACTACAGGATACAGACTGGAGGAGAAGAATCAGGCATGTGGCATAAAGAAGGAACCACCAGCTAGGAGGAAGGCTGGTAAGGCTGGAGAATCCTGGCAGGTCAGATTTCCCTCGCCAGGCTCCAAAACACAGAGATTTCCACCATATGTAAATTTCCAAAGTAGGATGCATTCAGAAAATTGTAGGAAAGTAAACATATTATTTTGCCACTAGGTGGGTGGCCATCGCACATGTTACTGGAAATTTAAGTCAGAACATCTTGATCCCTTCCATATCTAATTCTTAGTAGTAGTTCCAAGCCAGGTTGGTATTGTTTATTAACAAAACCAAGGCTTCTTCCCGTACCCCCCACTGCCCACCATAAAAAGGCAGTTATCCCTATAACATAAATCCATATATTAAAAAATTTTGCTGTTTCCAAAATCATAAGTAACAGAACCAGGTTCTTTTCCTAATGTAGGATTTTTTATTTCCATATAAACAGAAAGAGACGTCTGATTAGGTTTTTAGAAAACAAGTTTAACTTGCAGAATAAGCCATTAGAAAAAAAATATCAATTTTACCTTTATATACAGCACATTCAGAAAGAAAAACAACTGTGGACCAAAGAAATCGTGGAACGCTAAACTGTAATTGCCATGATGACTCTGACTATAGCCACAGTCAAAACATATTCTCAACTTTTAAACCCACAGTTTAGTTAACTTTTTTCATGTCTACTCATTATAATAACAAGTCATAGAATAAATGGTCATTTAGAGCATTATTTATCTAATTCCCACATTTGCAATGAGCTGGAGATACTTTCCACATTCCACTTTTAAAAAGTCACTAAAAATTCTTTGGGTCGCAGGAGTAGAATTAAACATCCTGCCATGGATAATGGTAAATGAAATTGCAATCTGTGGTCCTGGGTGTAAAGATTAGCTTCACTCCAAAGCATTCCCAAATAGAATAACTTCAAATGATAAACTTTTCTTTAATATTCCTTATGGACAAAGAGATTCTATAACAACTTGAGGAAAAAAAGCCTATTCTATGTTGTATGAAAACGTTAAAGATATTTTTATCCATAAAACTACAATTATTATCAAGGGTTTACTAGCCCATTTAGGATTTTAGAATCTTTCCTGTCTCATCTTAGCATACGGTACTTTTTGGCTAAATACATAAACTCATTATAATTTCAACACAGAATTTTTTACAGCAGCAGCAGTAGCACTCCCAAACATGTAAAAACATGTTACAGGTTATAAAACAGCAACAGATTTCAAGTGCAGTCAAAGTAATCTCAGATTAAAACTGGCAGCAAGTCCTAATAAGCACATTCACCCAAAAAATAGCATTAGAGATTGGACTGGTTATTAAAAACAAAGAAGGAAAATAGAAATAGGGCATGAATATAGCATAATACAAATACACACACACACAGAGCGAGCGAGAGAGAATATAGTATGCATAGGTACTAAAATACATATATATTTTAGCAGACAGAAAACCCCTGACAGCCCTATAGGAAGCAGGTATCTCTGTCTCTCACAGAACTGCTTTCATTTTGACCCAAATTTGCTGGCTTACTTGAAATGATTTTACCTTTCTCATTACAAATTCATTTAAAGTAAAACTGTAGAATCTTGAAATTTAGAGCATCAAAAATTATCTTAAGGGAATGAATTCTGCCATGATTTAATTTCATATACTATTTCTTTTCTTTTGTCATTTATTTGGTGTTAAATTTTGCAAATTTAGTCTAATGCCAACCAGTGATTTGCCTGGGAAACTTGCCTTAGCAGGCAGATGTCCAGATCAAAAAATAGCCTAGCCTATCTTTATGGAAGAAATATACACAAACATTCACACATCACACAAAACAAGGTTGAAATGGGTGGGGCCACTTGATTGACATCCATTTGTCACTTTCATTGGAAAATTTCATGGGCAGCTTCCAATATGCTTAGACAAATTTAGATGAATGAAAGCGCTGACTAATGATGCTATTATCTATATACCAAATATAGAAGAAGGCCTGAAAACTCTGAGTCGCTCATGTGAACTACTAAAACAAGGGAGGAGGAAAACTTAGAAAAATGTTAAGATATATGTTAAGATAGCAAATTAATGAAAAGAAATAGCACTCAGATATGTAAAGTGATAAAACCCTTAGTTTGGGGGAAGATCTTAATGTATTCAACAGGGCCAAGTCTTATGAATTGCAAAAATTGTATTATCTACCATCTTTTTAGCAATAAAATTATTTAAACCATCAATAACTAAAGGTTGTTATTTTAGGAGAATGAAGTCAATACATTTGTTTTCCTGAGGCAGGCAGGGGCAGTATTGTGCTATTCCTGAACTTCATTAATATTCATTAATTTTTAAAGCAGTTTGGTTAGCTTTGGCTATTATCTATGCAGATATTTTGCCTTTAAATAAAAATGACAAGAACTTCATTATTTAAAAATGTAATTAGCATGAAATTCAAAACCTAAGTTTTCATTAGTGGACATTATTCACTGGAAAGTATATATTTTTCAGAAAGATCTGTTTTAATTGAATTTCTAGGATAAAATTCTAAAAATCATGCTGACTAAAATAACCTAAATGCAACCGAAATTAAACTGAAAATACTTTACAAATTTTTCAGATTAATCTCCACTTTAAAGAATACCATAGTTGACCCAATTAGTTCTGCAAATGAATTCAGTTGTTTGACACTCTTCAGCATTTCACAGTAGACTATTTTCACCCGTCCAGCACCTTAGATCTCTGAAGATCCCCATGCACATTTAGTGATATTTACCTTATGAAGTAACTAAATCCAGATGAGCACAGAGCTCACATCACTGTAAAAAGAAATTGTTTCCTCATGCTTCCCACTCCCATTCCGGAACTAGAAACTGAAAACTCTGAAAATTATCCTTGTGCAAGTAGGAAATTTCAGACAGAAATGCAAAATAGGTTTATTTGTAAATAAGCCCAACCATAGGAACCATGTAATACCTTGTTCTGCAAAGTCCTCCAGTCTTTGTAAATCAGGCTTTTTACATTATGACAGATTAACAACCAGGGCAACTAATTCATGGACATGGAGTTGGAAATGGAATTCTCCACATGTCCTTCATTCACCTGTCCGCACTGAGATCCAATATGTGGAGTAGTACTTTGTGGACTATAAGAAAATAAGTAAATAGAAATACCACCCAAAGAACAGGAGTCTGAATAAATAATTAAGGGAAATTTTTGAGGCATGGCCAAGGGGAAAATTTTACTGTAGTGAATAGCAAAACTTTCAAAAAACACATTTCTTTCCTCCCTGCCACCACCCCCACCACCCCCCACCACCGTGTGTGTGTGTGTGTGTGTGTGTGTGTGTGCACGCGCACGCTTTTAAGGACTGCCTGCTCTATAACTGTATTTGAATCCCTTTGATTTCTGTTTGTCCAAAGTACCTTCCAGTTTCAAGAAACGCCCGGGTTACATTTTCTTCAGATTTTGTTTTTTGTTTAAGGTAAGCTGACCCCTTGGGACTAGTACAGTTTTACAGTTTAGGGCAGTTTGAAAAAGAGGGGAAAGCATCTTGCTTCTTGTTATTGAAGATACATGACTGTAGACCTAATTTTTCTAAAAACATAGTCACTAACAGATTACCAACAAGAAGAGAAGATTCAGCTCCTGGCTTCCTAAATGGATGAAACCTGCCTCCCCACTCCCACAATATCATAGTGGGATAATGAGTAATATTAATCTCTTCAGAGATATTTACTCACTCCGACTTATTTTTGAAGAGTAGAGGAGTGTTGCTGCACCCACAAGTGGACAGATATTGAACTCAGCCGCCCCATCTGCCTTGACATCACGTGGGGTATTACCGTAACCCCCTTTCTGTTCTCCCCTGTTTCAGTGCAGTACAAGTGGCTTTCCAAAGCAGATACAAAGTTATTCTCAGTGTCTGAAGTTCCAGCTCCTCCACAAAAGCCTGTGGCCCCCAAGTAGCACCACTTCATGAATGCCTGTGTCTCAACTCTGCAAGGCCGACCTTGTCCTCTCCATCATCTGAGCGGGATTGACCCTGTCCGGGTAAAACTATGGAACGGAAAGGGTTAATCAGAGTCCCCAGGAGCTGGGGGAGCACCTGGAGCATCTCAGCAGGGGAGCAACTGGAAACCACAAACATCAAACTGTGCTGCTGCAACTTGAACTAAACGCCGAGGGAGTCAGTTAAGCTTAGACCAAATGGTCTTAATCAAGGTATCAGAACAGACCTCTCAAAGACAGAAATGATGGTATATCCCGGCCCTCCAATCCTATGGATTTTTTTTTCATGTTGCAATTTAAGTCTCAGAATACATTTTATGACCCCAATGCCCTTTATTCCGAAAGATGCCGTGAGATGTCTGCAGAAATGTCCTGCAGGACTGTGGAGAGCACAGTGGGCGTCCCGGCCCTCCCAGCTTTGCCTCGCCATCACTTCCAAATAACCTTTGTTGCGGGGTCGGGGGACCCAAAGCCACCTTCGCCCCTGTCCGTACATCCTCCAAACAAGCGGCAGCCAAGAGGCTGCAGGACCTACTCGCCGGCCCCCAGCCCCCTCCCCGCCCCCAGCTCTAGCTGCCCGCCTGCCGCCTTCGCAGCCCCTTCCTCACTCCCTACCCGGGGGGCCGTCCCCCTTATCGCCACCCGCCCACCCCCGCCCCCAACCAACCCCACAGGCACTCTCAGACCCCACCAGCACATTCCTAACAGCTCCAGCTTTCCAGGAAAGCAAAAAAAAAAAAAAAAAAAAAAAAAAAAAAAAAGACCATAACATCACGGGCAGGTTTATTTGGGTTTGTTTGTTTGCTTGTTGGCTCGATTAAATACTCGTGGAAGGTGAACGTACCCCACACAGGAGAAGTTTGATGTTGACAAACTTCTGGTGGCAGCGAGACTGTGTCAGCACAACTTCCGGGATAATGAGAGCTGCTTTGCAGGGAGCGCGGCAGCCGCGGCGGGAGGCGGTCGCAGGACGGAACAGCAAATGCTATTCAGCCCGAGCAGTTTCAAGCCGCCCGAGCTGGGGAATTACTGTAGTCGAGCTACGGCTCCTACCACCGGCGCTGGATCTGGGCGCGCGTTAGGGGGGGAAGCTGCAGGCACAGGGCGCCGAGAGGGGAGCTTTCAAGTTACTTTGCTCCATCCCTGCACCCGGCAGAGGCTTGCAGGCTGCGTGGTAACTGCAAACATCTTGTTCCCTGCTTCTTTGGGCGGCCGCCCTGGAACCAACCAACTTTTCTCTCCCCCAAAACTCCCTCTTTGTTTCAAATAGGACTCTCCAAAATTTATTCTTGGGAAGACTGACAGCCGGGGTCAAGAAACAGCTGTTGAAGTTAATGTTTCTTCCTCCCACTTCGTCTGATGGTTGTGCCCTGCCAAGACAAAGTGAGAGGCACTGCCTGGTGGCTTCTTTAAACAGACATGCATTTAGCCAAAAAGGATTGGGGTGGGGGTATATTTTCTTGCTTAACATACAATCTGATCAGAAATGCAACAGCATGTGCCTTTCAACTTGTGCTGATTACTTGCTGAAAAGATGCTGTAGCTTTTAGTTTTGAACACTTTGAGCATTGGGGGCGGGGATGGCGGGAGAGTTAGTGGTTGACACTTTCCATGTTTTGGTAAAGGGGCTAAAATTTTAAACCCTCCTCCCTCTGATCCACCTCTGGCCCTCTAAGAAAGATAGAATGGCCTGGGGGAGGGAGAAAAGAGTTGCATTCCTTTGCAAGGTTTAAGTCACATTTTAAAATTCAAATCATTATGCAGAACAAGGGCTTGCCTAGAGCTAGGTAAACTGTTTTTATTTGGAGATGACCTAGGCCAAACCTTGGAGAGTGCTGGAGCTCCTGGTGGCTTTCTCCACACCAGGCCTGTGTCATCTCTCCTTTCCCAGTCCAACTCCTTTTCCCTTAC
Source organism: Macaca fascicularis (assembly GCF_037993035.2). Classification (NCBI taxonomy): domain Eukaryota; kingdom Metazoa; phylum Chordata; class Mammalia; order Primates; family Cercopithecidae; genus Macaca; species Macaca fascicularis. The sequence goes on along the minus strand of NC_088380.1, from coordinate 85,777,957 downwards.
TCAGAGGGCATATTCTAGGGGGAAGCTGCCCTGTTCTTTTGTGCTGCCTTCTCCAGGGTGAAGGCTGATTTTAACACCGCCCTTCCTCCCCTTAGCATTTTAGAGCCCCTGTGAACTGCTGAGAGGCCCCTTGGGGCTGTCCTCCGGAGTTTCCCTTCTCCTAACTAGCATCTCCCAGGCATCTACCCTTCTGTCCTGGGGGTAGGTGGGTGGGAACTCTATTCCTTCCACATCAGAGAGCTTAACCACTCTTCTAACCCACCCATTCTCCTTTGGGAGTGCTGGGCTCATTTGGCCTCTCTCAGATGAAATTATATGAAGACATAAAAGGCCTTCCCTCTCCAACCAGGTTATCCTGTCACCACATCGCAATGCAGTGCCATCACAAAGTGATATTGCATCAGGCCCAAGGATATTTTAGGAAGCTCTCAAGCTGGGTCCAACAAGCCTTCCATGCAGGCATCGGGACCACACTGCCAAATTCAAGGCTGCAGAGCTGCTGGGCAGGTGTCAGTGATGCCCTCTCTAGACTCAGCTATTCTCTTCTCTATTCTCTACTCCACCTCCCCCACCTCCATGCCTTCACCAGGCAGGTCCACTTTGAGACTCCCCCAATACTCTGCCCAGTTGCCAGAGGCCACTGCTTTTGCTTTTCCTCCTGTTTTCTTTGCAAAGTGTTCCAGCACACCTTCTGATGTATTTCCTGTTTTTCTGCCTATCATGGTCACTCACTGAAACCTTAATTAATATTTGCACATATTAGCCGTAAATCAACTAAATTACACTTGGAGCTGCAATGGCTGCAGCACACACGGTCTCCAATTTGGGTGTCTGCACGTCGCAGGCCTCCCCAACTTGTTGGACTTGGGTGAACTTTTCTCATTCCCTCAGACTCTGGATCTCCCAGCTTAGTTGGCACAAGGGCAGCGGCCAAGAATCCAGGCACCACCCTCAGCAAGTGCCCCTTCTCTGAGTCCTGCTAATGCAATCCAGCAGCCAATTGACTTCAATTCCTTCCGCTTTATTGTTCTCCATCCTCAGAGAGACCAACCTCAGCATCTAGCGGGGCTGTGAGGCAGACCTCCTCTGATCCTGGCGTTGTAATTCCTCACTGCTGGCTCCTGCAGTTTTATTACAGCCTCCTTTTTTTCTAGGATTGACGGACATAAACCTCCAGTGTGGAGGCCTGCAACAGCACCCTTAAAGGCTTCTTTGTGTAGAAATGTAACCTTAGGGCAAAGTCAGCCCAGCTCCAGGAAGGGCACAGTATCCTGCTACAGGGAAGTACTGTGCTGGGACAGACCTGGAGATTTCTTCTACTGACCGGGGACCTGGGAACCTCCCAGGGACAATGCCTTCTTCCTCTAGGTAGAATATAGGCTTGTCGAATTTTACTGGGAGTGGGAATGGGGGTGGGGGACATCGAAGAGAAGGGGATGCTGGAAGAGACCTGCAATGACTGTTCAGGGAACTCTACATGCAATTGGAAGAAACAGATGTCCTTTTTTTCAGGGAGCAGGTCTCTAAATGCGACCACTTGTGAAGCCCCCATGAGTGGAAGCACTGTCCAAGTCAGAGGGAGTTAGCACCATTTGCTTCTCTTGGAGCTGATGCTACGGTTTTCATTTCCAAGCAGAATGCCTTTGGATCATTTAGAGGATCTGATCTCTGTAGGCAGGTGTTGGGTTAGACACATTATTCCAAAAGCAAGGGTGAAAAGGTGCAGAATCTTAATTTACCATGCAGGATTAGAGTCAGATTTAAATCAGGTAGAATCATTAAGGGATTTAGAGCCAGAGTCTTTTTCCAAAGAGAAAAAGGACTGAATAATTCTCTTTTGTTGAAGTATAGTGAGGTCAGGAGTGTAGCATCTTACATTTGGGTTTTTTTCTTCCAGCTTTAAAATGTTCGCTTATACTTTCAGTCAGTCAATTAGAACAGTAATAGAGTATCAAATGTATATGATTAGGCATTAACTTCCATATAGACTGGTGCAAAAACGAAGAGATGAAGGTGTGTACTCATCATTACAAAGGGCCCCCCTACGGGAACTGGGACTGCACCTTGGTTAAAGGACAAGTGAGATGCAGCTAGTTAGAAAAGATGAATTGGGAATCAGAGAGAGGTAAGAAACACATGAATACAATTTCTATGGAATCTAGTTGAGATGTGGGTGTTTAGTCCTACTGCCCCAGGACCTGGAGTTATTAGTATAGAGAGGTTAACACAATGCTTTTAGTCAAAGTTTTTGAAATATATATTCTCGCAGAGTCAAGAACATGGACAATGCAGGGAATGGAAAGGAGGAGATATCTTCAGATGGTATTTGAGATTACAGAATGTGGACAGAAATAAAAATACATACGCAATTATTTTTCCCCTTCCCTTTTCCTCCTAAATCTAGGCAGGAGTTTAACTTTGGATTGAAAGGCTCCCTGTTGTTCCTCCTCTAGCTTCTCCTCTAGTTACCCCATCCACACTCCAGTTCTGGTTTTGAGCAGAGCTGCAATTGTCCTTTGTACGGAATTGCATGAAATCCTGTGCTGGTTTTCTAATGTGGGAAAATGTCTACTAGGGAGGCTAAGACCACCAAACTAGTTTCATTATAACCCAAGGTACACTTAAATCCAGCCCTTCAGTGGTGGGCAACTGGCCCAGCAAACTCTTCCTCTGTAGTACTCATTAAAATGGTATTTACATTTTACAATATGGTCCCAAGCCATAAGTTGAGATTTTATCTTGGCAAATAGAAAAGAATACTCTTGTGACACCTGGGCCTGCAAAGTTTTAACTTATACGATGGACCCACTGGTGATTTGCAAAACAAGATCATAGCATTTGAGAATGAGACATTCATCCCATTTTGGTTCAGAGGGAGTGAGGAAAAGGGAGGAATAAATGAAAAACATATGATGACAAATTTAAACTTATCAGCCAAATACATATTAACTTTACCTACCTCTTAAAAGTGGGTTTAATGTGTACCAAAAGTACAAAATGAACAACTCTGAAGAAAGCACATTTTATACTTTAGTCCTGAACCTACGGCGAAGGTAGAAAGTCTTCATAACTACACCCATTCTCTTTGCCTTAGAACTCTCATTCACATGACCAGATTCATTCCAGATCAACAATGGTACCACTAATCCCAGTCACTTTTCAGTAAACTGAACTGTCTGGATTCTTACCTCAACAAGTCAAATTAAATTAACATTTTAATGATATGTTTCTGGCATTGTTCATGCTTCATAAAGTAACTTGCTTTATTTGACTCAAGGCAACAAGGCTAAACAAGCAGTTTTAAAAAATGGATGTTTGCCAGGTCTGGAAATTCAGTTTCCTTGAGTTCTTCTGAGACAGCAAAGATTCTTCAGGGTCTATAAGCCCAACTGTATAATGCTACCACATTTCCAAGACTACCATTAAGAATTACAGATAGCACCAGTTATAAGAACAAGTCTTGAAACATCCTCATGAAGTCTAAATGAAAATCAGAGGCCATTTCTTAAATGGCAATAGGCCAAACATCTAAGGCCTCTGGAGATGCTTGACATCTTGCCATGTGTCATTACAATCAAATCCTGGGTAGGGTATTCTCGTCTGAGTTTCACTGACTACCAGTAAGGGGCATGTGCAGAATAATAAATGATTCAATGATTAGTGCTCCAGTTAGAACCTAATGTGCCTAATAACATTCCAGGGAAGAGGGGATGGGAAATATATACCAAAGATGGCTTCAGCTCTTCACCTGTCAACAGCCTGGTGATAATCTGGTTGGGGAGCCACCTTAATTCAGTGGTTTGTATGATTCTGGCATTATTGTGATTGCTATATGGAACTCTCAGCTGAAAACAATTGAGTCCTTTCTCATCTGCAGAATGGTGAACAATGAGGTCAACTACAGAGGATTTTTTAAAAGAAAAATTTAGGGGAAAGCAACCGCTTCCCTGACCCGAGACAGCTTTTGCTGCCAAACAGCAATCTCAGACCCTAGCAGTGACAAAGTACGTTTGGTTTACCAAAGATGCCTGCCTCCCAAAAGATCATAGTAATATAAAATATTCTTTTTTCCCCCCTAACCAACAGGTAAAGCCAGAAGTTTTCTTGCCGTCCATTTTCCAAGAAGACATGTGCCAGGCTATAGAGAAATGTCTCTGTACACAGAGACCCTCCAAATTTCTAAGTATATCAAGAGGCCATCAACATCATGCACCTAATTGTACTCTAAATATTAATCTAATCATGTAATTATCTAAATATAATCAGGCAAATTAATAAATGCCATCCCTTTTCAACACAAGCACTAACAGTTGACTTTCTTTACAGGGCCATTTTTCACAAAGAAGCAAAGTTATTATCTCTTCACAGGATTTATTATAGACATGACAATTAGAGAAAGCTGTAAGACCTTGCATGAGATGTGGATACCAGGTGGAGGGCTGGGCCCACTCACTAATCAAGTGATTTGTTCTCAGACAATAATGTTTAGGATTCTGATGCTTGTCTCAGCAAAACCGCAAATTATTATTTTTCAGAGACCTTTGACATTGTCCATAAATCAGTGCAATGTTCAATGCTAAGTTCTCACATTCTCAGAGATAAAGAGAGCAAAGAAGGGGGAAAAGAATTTATAGCTCATTGTCTTAGTTCCTTTTGTGCTGCTATAACAGAATACCACAGATTGGGTAATTTTTATAAACAATAGAAGATTATTTGCCTCAAGGAACAGCATCTGGTAAAGGCCTTCTTGTTGCATCATTCTTGGTAGAAGGCATCACATTGGCAAGAGAGAGTAAGAGATCAAACTCACTGCCTGAAGCCCTTTTATAATCAGCATTAATCCATTTACGAGGGTTCCACCCTCATGACCTAAAGACCTCCCATTAGGCCCATCTCCCAACACTACTGCATTAGGGGTTAAGTTTCCAACACGTGCTTTTTGGGGGACACATTTAAACCGTAGTACTGATTATTCACAAGTTATTTTCCATTATTTTAGGATGTTGAGAATACTTTTTAAAACTTTTCAAGGCAATGTCTTCCAGAAATGGAGTAGTTTGCATTTTAGTACCATCCCAACAGTGGATATAAGGCCCAGTTTCTTTTCACTCCACAACAAGAACAAAGGCAGAAAGTGTTACTCTGTTAATGTGTTTCAATTCTGCCCTAAAGGGATTATTTCCAGGAGTGGAAAGGAAGACCACGTCTACAGAAATCTTGGCAACCTCTTATCCAGAAAGACTATAGAGATTTCACGGATAGTGATGTTTGGCAGGAGGTATTACCTTCCTCCAAATTCCATTTATGCAGCCGGTTTCCTCTTTTCTTCTGGGGTAAACTACACAGTAGATATACACATTGATTAGTCCATGCTGAACATCTCTTCCTTGCACAAGAACCATCTGGTCATCCTTTAATCTCAGACCCTTGCAGTTACACTGTACGTTTGGATAAAGGAGTGGGTCTGAAAAATTAAGAATGCAGGCTCTAGAGTCAGAGGTACTGGTTTAAATCCTGATTCTGCCCTTAGCAGCAGAATGTACCTGAGTCAATCTTAGGTTCTTTGTTTATAAAATGAGGCAGCGATAATAATAATACATAACCTAGTGTTCACCATCACATTTCGTGAGTATCCACGTCAAAAGCCCCCTGATACTCTCATCAAATCTGAATGGCGCTCTAATTGACCTTTGAACCAACCTGTGGGCTTCCCCTCCCATGATAGATAAAGAATTACATTTTTCTCTGAAGGTAAATGTCTTGCTCTCAGTCCTGACTCTCATCTAATGCTTAAACCCACAGAATACTAGGCAGCAGCAAAGACTGAGCGTCAGCCATTCAGTTTCTCCACCATTACACAGCTGCACCATCTTGGTCACTTAAGGCTAGATGCGGTTTCCTATCTCAAGTGAAGATTTTCCCGAATTCTTAACTAAATTGTTAGCTGTTTGAGAGAAGCTAGAAGTCTTATAGATTCTTGTATTCCTCTGAGCACTAAGTGCAGCATAGTACCTTGAAAATAACAGATTCTCAACAAATGTTTGTGATTTGGTTATTTTGAAAATGAGCTCTGGGGTATTTATAACACAATAGGTTGCAATTGAAAAAACCTTTTACATTCCTTCAAGATAGGCTAATAAAAACTCTAGGAGTACCCTGTTTGGACACTAATCAAATGACAGCACATTTTGCTTTTTCCTTCCTGTCTCCCTCCCTCTTGCCCTCCTTTTCTTCTTTCCTCTCCTGTCTTCCTCAACCTCCACTTCCTTCTTCTTCTTCAACTTTGGTTCTATCTCAGCTACACTAGCTTAAATATATGTATGTTATGGATATTGGTCTGATTCTGTCACCCAGACTGGAGTATAGTGGTGTGATCACAGCAGCTCACTGTAATCTTGAACTTGTGGGCTCAAGTAATTCTCTCACTTCAGCCTCCTGAGTAGCTCAGTCTACCAGCATGTGCCACCACACCCGGCTACTTCTTTAAAAAATTCTTTTGTAGAGACAATGTCTCGCTATGTTGCTTCAAGAGATCCTCGTGCCTCAGCTTCCCAAAGCATTGGGTTTACAGGCGTGAACCATCATACCTGGTCCACTAGTTAAGAATATTTTAAATTAGGTTTTATCATATTCAAAAATGTAGTAAATGTTCACTAAAATATAAGGTTGCTAAAATGGACTTCTCCCCACTCCCCAGACATCCATCAGAAGTGACTGCTAACAGTTTGAAGTATCTTCCAGGTTGTTTTATTTGTTTATATTTCTTATGCATATACTAACATTTGTTATTATTTCATAGAAACATGGTTATACTATTCATGTGGAACTGGCTTTTTATATTTAGCCATGCATTGTGAACGTTTTTCCATGTCCATACACACCTAATTCCTCTCTAGGACCGTGTAGTACGGAAGTTTCTTATTATCCAGCTATTCATTATTATCTGAATCCAAGTAGTTGCTAAGTTGTGTAGGAAAGCAGAAATTGGTCATAACAGGAAAATATCCACTAATGAACTGACCACTTACTAAATTAGCCCTCACTTAAATAGCCCTCCCAACTTAATATCAGCATCTATCCCCACTCAGCCCGTCAATTTTGCTGACTGCAGATGTTATAAACATCTCACAATATAATGTAAATAAAATGCATTTCAGTTGCAATGTAAAACTGCTACTCTTGCAAAAGATGCACGATTTTATAAAGCCATTGAAAATGATTTTGGAGAACTGTTCCATAAGCAAATGAGTATCTAGTAGTGTTAGACCAGTTAACAATTAAAGATGAGAAAAACGAGAATGATAACAGGATACGTTTTTCAAAAGGAGAATTACTTGCATATCGAAGAATTAAGAGAGGGTCTCAGAAAAATTGATTAAGCCCTCACACCTTTCCTGAAAGTGACCCTTGTCATTCTGCTATGTATAAAAGTCAGTGTGAAGTGAAGGGTGTCAAAATTTGCTTTCAAATAATTTTGTTAGAAAATTTATCCCCCCAAGCACCAAATCAACACTTGATTCATTCTTCGTTTACTTGAAAAATTAAATCATTGTTGCAACTACAGTATGTGCTAAATTTATATATATATATACACACACACATATATAGTCAAAGATAGCTCATGTTTAAATACAAATAAGATCTTTACTTTTATTTTTCAAAACAGACTCAGTCAAGCCTTTTTTTCCCCATCTTTATTTTACAACACTACTCCCTATTTATTACTTTTGCAGCTTTCAACAGTCACAGTATGGCAAACAGAAGCAACAGACGTTGAAAATAAGGCTCCTAATAGACTAATCAGATTCTCTAGTTTTCTCTCCAGGAGGCATTTAGAAGCGAGACTGGCTGCTTTGCAAGGAGTAAAAGCCCCAGGGTGTTTGGACAATTCAGGGAGAGAGAAGAGGCCTTAAGAGAGGAGACAGGCAGTGGACTTCCTCTGGCACTAATCTGGCACATAGATGTTTGGGCCTAATGTAATTTGAAAAAATAAAAAAGATGTAACCTCATTTGTGTCCAAGCTGGTAAAGCAAGTTATGCCAGTTAAATGTGTGTATATCAGGATTTATTTTTAGCGGCTACCTTCTGACTGATATTTGGGTCGTTTCCAATTTTTTGCTCCCACAAGCCACGTGGCAATGAGCAACCATGTACAAATATACCTTGGTGCACTCATATAAGTATTTCTGTAAGAAAAATTCCTGGAGATGAAACTCCTGGGTTAGGAATAATGTATATTAAAAATGTTAACAGATTATTAGCAAATTGCCCTACTATTTTATGTCACCTACAGCATCTGCCAACGCCTGTGTCTCCACACTTTTCCCAGTGAAACTGTCACTTTTTGTCAATCTGATAGCAAAAAACACGCTATATTAATTGTTGTTTTCACTTTCAATATTATAAACTATTGATCTGTATGATAAATTTGCTACTATCTGCTTAGAATTTTTAGACTCTGGAAAATCTGCATGATGGATGTAGGGAGAGAGTGTCTCTTTCTGGTGATGGGTGGGAGCTAGAAATTGAGCTCCACATGTATTCTTTTGTTTAAAACTCCTTTGAAACTATTGTGGTCATTGCTTACACAAGGTAAAATGTTTATAGTCAGTAGTAGAAGATGGAGGTGATGATTTTTGCAAATTTCTGATTTCAAGACAGTGAGATCCTTTTCTAGACTTCAAAATATGTGAAAAGATAAGGCCAGTAGGTTCTAAAACTGTATATCTTGATGTCATCTAAGCCCACACTCTTTCCAACAGGCTTTTGGCCACTGACTGTGTAGCATTTTAATGGAAAAATTCTTATATGTATATACTGATGGACCTAAAAAAGGAAAAGAAAAATAATCCACTAGAGTATACATTTGTCACAATCTATCAAAATCTATACACTTCAGATGTGTGCATTTCACTAGGTGTAAATGTTATATAAAAAAGAAACCATAGATTCCTCAAAAAAATTAAACATAGAATTCGCATATGCTCCAGCAATTCCACTTCTGGGTATACACTCCAAATAAGTGACAGTAGGTACACAAACAGATATTTGTACACCCATGTTCACAGCAGCATTATTCCCAATAGCCAAAAAGTGGAAGAAACCTAAATCTGCTCTCAAAAAAAAAAGTCTTGGAAAAAAAAGGTGGAGGCAGCCCAGGTGTCAGACAGATGAATGGTTAAACAAAATGTGAAATGTATATGCAATGGAATATTATTCAGTCTTAAAAAGGAAGGAAACTCTAACATGTGACAACATGGATGACCCTTGAAGACATTATGCTAAGTGAAATAAGAAAGTCACAAAAGGCAAATATTTTATGATTCCACTTATATGAAGTATCTAGAGTAGTCAAATTCATAGAGACAGGGAGTAGTATGGTAGTATTCAAGGGCAGAGAGGAGGCAAGAGTGGAAAATTAGTGTCTAATGGGTACAGAATTGCAGCTGGGGAAAAGGAAAAATTTTGAAGATAGATGGTGGTGATGGTTTTACTACAATGTGACTGTACTTAATGCCATAGAGGTGTACACTTAAAAATTATTAAAAAGGTAAATTTTCTGTTATGAATATTTTACCACAGTTAAAACTTTTAAAAACATAAATATTGAACTCTGGTACTATGAATGCTGAGGTGTTTAGGAGTAAAACGTACTGATGTCTGCAACTTACTCTGAGATGTATCAAAATTGATAGGTTAAAAGAAGAATAAATGAATATGTGATAAAGTTAATATAGCAAATGTTCATTGTTGAATATGTGGGTGTTCACTATGCCACTCTTTCAACTTTTCTGTATGTTTGAAAATTTTTTAAATAAAACATTAAAAAATAACCTAGGTCAGAAAAGACCTAGAGTAAAAAAATTACTAGCAAATGACTCTTTTAAAAGCAAATTCATATTTGCTTTTGTTAATTAAGGGGTATAATTTTGCTATTGAAAGATCTTCAAGCAGAGTTAAGGAAACAGAACCTATTTTTGTTTGTTTTTAATAACTGTCAGACAGGAACATTTATTAGACAAGTATTGGACAGGTATTGATTCACAAGTGACTCCATGATATTAAAAATGAACTCAATATCACCAAACTTGATAAGTATCTCTATATATATATCAAAGGCAAGGGTCATAGTTCAGCTTTTTCTTCCAGTTGTAGGATTTGAGCATGTGCAGAGGCAAAGAATCCCAGACTACTCAAATGGAAAAGATGATGCAGATAGGTTTGGCTGAAATGACACACAACTTTAGACCATTTGAGAAGCTGGAGGTCTTCCTGATAAATATTAGCTCACTGTAGAAGTATAGTAGATTATAAAGAACAGCTCTTCATTTTCTCACAGAAACTTTTTGGAGAGCTCCACATTCCTCTTCTTTGGTTCAACAAAAAAGTAAACAGAGAAAGATGGCCTCCATTTCTGGGATCTCTACGTTGCAGGTGTGGTTGGGCAGTTTTTATAACTATAGAAGCATGTGGTCATCCCATCCCAGTAACACTCTTACTAGATAGGAATAAACATCTAAAGTTTCAGTGGAGCAAACTGAATGCCTAAAAGACAAGTAGATAACCCTAATGAGGGATGCGGGCCGGTCCAAGTGCGGTTTATGGCCTCTAGAAGAACCCTCGCCCTAACTAAGGAGGAATCCATGACTCAGTTCTAGCCAGCTGACTCAGCCAGCCAGTTATGTCAGTTTTTTTAAGAGCAATATGAAACTTTTATTTTTATGTGAAATCTTCCAAATTTAAATGTAGGTAACTAATTCAAATGCTTTTCAGAAACATCGTATGGGTCACAAGAAACATGTTTATTGGCATGCTGGGGTCTGCGGGTTCCCTGTGTGTGACCTCTAACATATGTGAAAAGGATGGGACAGTCCCACTCTCCAGCACCAATATCCAGTAGAATCCAGATCCAGCATCCTTTAGGTTTTGGGGATTTTATCCTCATCTCCACTGTCCTCAGTTTCTCTCCTGTAGCTGAGGAATATGACTTTTTTGGGCTTTTATCACTTTAAATAGAAAACAAATATTTGACCTCTGGAATGTTTGCAAAATTCATGCGGTAAATGAGTCTTGAAAGTCTACTTTGTGTCATGAATTTGTTTGCATCCCCCAGAAAAGAGGAATTGACAAAAATATGTAATTCATGGAAGCCTTAACTTATTTACAGGTAATGATCCCAAAATGTAGGTGTTTGGAACTAGCAGCATATTCCCCATAGTATGACAGCTATCGCTTGGTGAATGCAACCTCCAGACCATTCACTGTATGAGGTGATGTATGTATTTAGCTTCTTTAATTCTCAAATTATTATCCCAACTTTACAGATGAGGAAACAGGCTCAGAACAGTTTCATAACTTGCCGAGCTGGTTAAGTGTTAGAGTCAAGAATTAAGCACATGTGGTGATCAGGATTCAAGGCCTGTTGTTCTCACAGTGTTCTATCTGGTATTAAGGCCCTCAGGAAAGGCTACAAAATTACTACTGTATCCATAATATACTTGCAGATCTTTCTAGTATTCTACTTCCAACAGAACCCAGCCTCGGGTATGATTATGCTGCTCTTATTTTTTTTAAACCTCCCTCACTTTTACGCAGGAAAAATATGTTTCATTACCTAAGAGATGCATGGATATATTCTTGGTAAGAAACATCCAAATGACACAGTATCCTGCAGAGCAGCAAGAAAAATTCCCTTTGGCTTTCTCCCCCACCCCTGCTCCCACTCCCCTTCCTATCTCAGAGGCTCGACAACTATTAACCGTGTGACTTGTTTCTTCCAGACTTCTTCTATGCATCTACATACATTTATGTACATATATAAATATTCATGCAGCTATGTTTCTATGGTAAATGCATTCAGAATTCCACCTTGGGATATCAGACACTTTTCTATTGCAGCACTGGCAACTTCCCAGCTCCAAGTCAATCTGGGAAGACTTGGGAGTTGGAGGTGGGGGTTGAAGATGGCTGTATTTGTTATCTATTGCTACATAACAAATGACCCCACAATTTTTCAGTGTAAAGTAATGGGCATTTATGATCTCGCACAGTGTCTGAGGGTCAGGAATCTGGGAGTAGCTTAGCAGGTTGGTTCCAGCTCAGGTCTTTCATGAGGTAGCATTCAAGATGTCCACCAGGGTTCTAGTCATTTTAGGGATTGCCTGGGGCTTGAAGATTCATTCCCAATTTGGCTCATTCAGTGGTTACTTGCTGGAAGACCTCCATTCTTCCTTGGCTGTGGGCAGGAGTCCACAGTTTCTCACCAGAAGGTCCTCTTCATTGGGCTGAGTGATCTTATGACATAGCAGCTGGCTTCCCCCAGAGGGAGCAGTCCACAACTTACCAGGAAGGAAGAGGCTGCAAAGGTCTTTAATGACCTGGTCTTGGAAGTCACAGACCCTCACTGCTGCTAAATTCCATTCTTTAGAAGTGACTCACTACTCAAGGGGAGGAGAGTTATCCCTACGTTTTGAAGAGATGAGTGTTCGAGAATTTGTGGACATATTTTAAAACCACTGCAAGGGAAGAAAAATGGAGAGTGGCAGAGTGTAAGATCAAGGTGTAATGTAATAGTCTGAGTAACAGGGAGGAAAGCAGAGGTACTGAGGTCCTGAGATAACCATGTAGAGAGAGACTGAATAGTGTGACTTACAGTCCTGGCTGCACATTTGAATCACCTGGGGACATTTAAAAAGTCCTCATGCCCTGGGCCCCGCTGCAGATCAATTAAATCTATAGTTCTGGGATTAAGGACAGGTATCAGTATTGATTAGCAGCTCTCCAAGTGATTCTAATGTGCAGCCTGAGTTGTAAACCATGTAACAGAGGTGCTAGAATCGGGCTATGTCTGGGCTCAAGTCTCAGTTATGCCAATTAAGTAGCTGTGTGTTCTTAGGCAAGTTCATTAGTTTTTCTGTGCCTCATCTGTACAATGGGCATATGAATAACACTTCCTCATAGGGTTATTGTGAGGATTATCTGGGTTAATACCCCATGTAATTTGCTGGGAACTATTCTGGGCATAGTAGGTGCTGTTTCAATGTGATTATTGTGATTATAAGCAGCACACAATGGACTTTTCCTCCCTCCTGCTCCTGCTTCCCTAGTGCCTCCACCTGGAGAGGAGTATGGCTTTCTGTGCCCCAGCTCTCTCCCTTTCCCTTGAGAAGGCACAGTGGATGCCCAGCATCCTGCTCAGTCTGCAAGCCCTACCCTGCCCTCAGGCAGGTGCCTGGAAAACTGAGAAGCTGAGCTGCTGGACTCAGCTAATGGTGGGCTTCACTGCAGAGGATCTCCTTCATCCTGGGAGATGGACAAGAACGTAGCACCCCAGGGGGCAATGAGAGGAAGGAAAATTCCCCCTCAGCTTCACAGGAGCAGAGGGTCTGCACTCACGCCTTGCAATTTCTTCAACAACCTTTCCCAATCTCAATTTCTCTGAACTCTTATAGTATCAATATGGTCCTTAAATTACCTGCTGTCTTTTGTATTTATCTATTTACCTTTTGTATTTTCTCTCCTTCAGACAGTTAAGCAAGGGCTATGTCTTCTGGGGGAAGTGTCTGTAAAAGGAGGGAGGGGAAGATGAAGACGGAAAAGGGGGTGTCCTGTTTGGATTATAGACACCTCTTAAGTCTTGAGAATTACATATATGTCAGGGGGAAATGTGCTCTGCTTCTTATGAATGCCTTCCCCTCTCCCCTCCCTGTATCACACTACCTCTCTAAAACACCCTTCCTCCTGACCACCATTTTCATGGAAAAATAACATGAGTGTTCTTTCTCTTGCCTTTTACAGCAGAGGTTAATAAATTGCCACTATTACAGGTTATTCCAGCTGATATTGATGAGGCAGGTATAGAAATAAGCTAATGGGTTAGTTCCTATAGAGAAATGTGTTTCCCAAGCATAAAAGCACTATTTTGTCAGAAAGTAGATGGAGTTTTTTCAAGCCCACTAAGACAGATGGAAGGGAAAAAAAGAAAAAAGATAAAATAATTAAACTATAAAACAATTGTTGACGAGACTCCTATATTATTTTTTTCTCTCCATTATTAAATTAATCTTGATTTGAATAGGTTATATCTCAATTCTCTGTTTTTTTTTTATCCCCTCTGTTCTATAGGTTTATGATTTGATCCTAAAAGTTAAAGATCTTTTTAATAAAATATATTAAACAAAACATATTTAAAGTCCCTGCTGTTTATTAAGTGTTCTTTTACAGTAAACATGAGTGACAAAAGAGAACATGATATTAATAGTTAAGCCTATGGCAATAAGGTGCCTAGTTTCAATAGCACTTGGGTTTAAAATATAGAAAGGAACCTCATGGTTAAAAATTCTAGGTAGGTAGTACCTGAACCCATGTGTATCAGTTGTGTAAGCATCTAAATGCTGAAAAGACAGCATCTAGATCCTGATTTCTCCTGGCTGAGTTCATTCATTACTGCCAAAGTAGGAAATCCTGGATTTTAAGCCTTATAAGCTAGGAATAAAATTAGCCCCCAAATAAAAATTATTCTAGAGAAATATAGTCTTGATGGTTGAGGTTATAATAACTGTTACTTACATAAATAGCTGATTTTATTGGCCTAGTTAAATGATTCCCATGTGTCCTTCTGAAACTTTCTGCAGTCACTCTCATTGACTGCCATCTCAGCTATTACAGAAGAAAAAATGATGAACTCAAGGCTTCCTCATCAATGAGCTCAGTCTGTAAGATAATAGAGGGTTCAGTGAGCACCACTGACCTGCCCAGGAAAGCTACCAGCGTGAAAACTGAGGGAACATGGCACAGAGAAACAGCAGTAAAATTCAAGAGACTAAAATAAACTCAGTGAGCCTGCCTGGTCGCTAAACACTGAATACATTTAAGTGCTATTTTGACAAGAGAGCATGGCGGCTATTTAAGAATTTCATTTTTAAAACTCTAGTACAATTTTGTTCTCCTAACAGCATCATCCTGTGTCTGTGTTTGTTCCCAGTGAGGTCATTATTAAGTGAATTGAATTATTGTTCTGTTCAAATGACCTGTGCATTCAACAATGTGTGCTGAGCTCCAGCAAGAAATGTTTTATGTATTATTGGGAGATGGCCATCTGTGGCACAAACCGGGCCTCCCAACATGCAGAAACGTTGGGAGATAGTTTATGTTCAGTTTTATCTATGATCTGAATTCCATTTATAAGCTTTTTTCATCCACTTGTCAACACTGTTCACTATAGCAACACTGAAAATGGCCAGAAATGAACAGATTTATCAGAGCAATGTGAGGTCAGACTGTATGTTTCAATTATTGTATATTGAATTTTTATCATACATTTTAAATTTTGCCCATAAAAATAGTAACAATGTAATAAAAATGGAATTGCTTTTCTTTGATCAACTTTCAGTTATTATAAGTTACAAAGTGAATAAGCTAGATTTCATGATTTTTATTAGATAATGGGTCTCACATTATATATGTATATTTTAAATATAACATTGGTTGTCCATGCCAAGAACTGTGGATTAATTTTTTTCAAGTCTGAAGAACACTGCCTTTCCCGTTCCTGCATATGTAATAGAACAGCATGGCAATATGTGAAATTAAATTTTAAAATTGTAGATTAAGCCACACCCTCCCAACCTTTTCATATCTTTTTAAAGTAAACTTTTGATAATTCTACTGGCATGTTAGACCAAATGAATGATTTTACATAAGGTAAATATACCCAGATATTTGTTGTACAGAATGAAAAGATTTTTAGGTATCTTTTTCTGTTGCTTTTATTGTTGTACTGATACCTTAATTAACAAAAAGAATCTCCTTTATAATAAAGTATAAAATCTTATGCGTGGAAGAGAACTTTTACAAGGGGATTTTCTTTCTCTCCTTCCTTCCCTTCTTCCTTCCCTCCCTTCCTTCCTTCCGTCCATTCGTGCTTCCTTCCTTCATCTCTTTATTTTTAAAATAAAAACCTTCTAAGTTGTATAACACAGTGTTCACTTTGGACATATAGCTTTACAGTTTAAATACATTTAGATTTCAATTTCATTTGTAAGTGGGGATGTTTATTAGAAAAATGACTAGTATCAGCAAACAGGTAGGGAGATAAGCTTTGTTCACAAATGTATCCCTGGAGGCACATTACACTCACTCACCTTGAAAGTATCCTAATGAAAATGATGAGCATGATGATGATGATGATGACAGAGCAATGATAACTAGCATTTAATGAGCACTTTATCTGTGCCTAGAGCTAGGCTAAGTGATCCACAGGTCTTTTCTTACTTGCTCTTCATAACAATTCTGTGAAAGCAGGTAATTTCATCTTGATTTGAGGAAACTGGGAATTCAAAAGCAAAGAAACTTGCTCAAAGTCATTTACTGGGATTCTACCCTAGGTCTGTGTGACCCATCTGTCCTTCTGGAATCATGGTGGAAAGTGTAGAACTTGTGAGGACTCTCCCAAATTTCCCCTAGTCAGGTCGTAGAGGTCAAGCCAAACAGAGGCCGGTAGGCTTGCTGTGGCTGAGGGGCCTTGTGCTTCTGAGCTGCAAAGCACCCATCTGTGTAACGCTGTTTTTCTCCAAGACCTGAAGTACTTGGCTCTAGCCCAGACCATTTCAGAAAGTCCTATAACTTCTCTGCACCCACCCCTTTCTCATGCATTTTAGACTTTCTGGTGAATGTTTTTATTTAGCATTTGTTTGACATGTCATACTCTGACTCTTCTTTCTGGTGTTCTGGGACACACATCTTCTGTGACACAATGGAGTGTCTGCCTCATCCTACATTCCCCAGCCTTTGCCATTGTTCTTTGGGGATGCCCTGATAGGCCCAGAGATGGTGCCTCATCCAAACAGGTTATCTAGCAACCGGCAATAGTCAAGAACAAAGAACTCTGCACAATGGGGACAGCAGTGTAATTAGCTGACCTCCTGGGATTTGGACTAGAAAATGGGGAGAGTATTGGCCACACAGGGGTAAAGGGAGAATGGAGCAGATACACTCTGAGAAGCAGAGATGACATGGAGGAGAGGTGGTGAGCATGACCCAGAGAGGAGCTGGCCCTAAGGCCCATCTGTTTTTTGGTGGTTTCCACTTTTAGTCCCACCATTTTCTTTCAGGAACCTGAAGGAGGCTCTGTTCCTTGCAGCTGTTAAGAGCCTGCTGTATGGGTACATATGAAATCCCATCACATACTTACTTTCATGGCTTCTCTTCACCCCACCCTCCCACCTGCCTTGTCCTTGATGGGTTTGATTACTAGAGGACTAGTCCATACTAGTCAGGATTCTTTCCTTTGCAAGTGACAGAAATCCAACTAAAATATTTTAAGAAAAAAAAAGCGGGGGGAGGGTGAGGAACAGGATGGGGAGATGGGAGAGGAATAGAAGTTGAAAGATAGTGACAAAAAAAACAAAAACCAGAGCTGAAGAAATCATCGCGGAACCCAAGTAGCTCCAAGCTCTCAGTGACTAGAAGAAAAGACTTATCGCTGAAAAAGTTTGATTCCACTTGTTGTTTTGCCTTTTGTCTTTTTCATTCTCTCACACATGCTACCTGGTGAAGGGCATGACTGACAGCCACTGTTGAACACATTCTTAAAGCTTTGTGATCAGAAATGAATGAGAACTTTCCCCACCAATAAAACTTAGAAATTTCCTGGGGAAAACCTTTGATTGGCTAGGCTTTGGTCAAATGCCAAAGGAATATTTGCCAAGAGACTAAGGTCACATACTTAACCACTGTGGCCCAGGAGCGTAATGCTGTGATTCTAAACTCACTAGAAGTGTATGATTGGAGTGGGGGAAGAGCAGTTCCCCAAGGGAACAGGAACAAGCAGACGACAACAGGCGCATGTGTGACCAGAGGTGTAGCTATATAACTTTGTTGTATTGTTTACAAAGAAGCAGAGGAACAAATCAATTCTCTGTGTCTCGTTGCCAAGGGCCCTGGTGAAGAGCTATTGCACAATCCCTGCTCCCACCTCAGATCATTGGCTCATCTTAGGATATTAGAATCATTTACCTGAGGACAGTCACCCACCTCCACCTGACAGTCATCCTTACAACTGAGCCCAGTAATTTGAATGAATTTGAAAACCTCAGAAGAAGACAGTAGAAGTTCTCTTTTCTTTATGCTACAGGATCTCAGTGCAGAATCCCTGGACCCGCTGCATCAGCATTACCTTGTTAGAAATACAAATTTGAGGGCCTTCCCCCAAAATGTGCTGAATCAGAAACTATGGGATGGGGCCCAAGGATCCATGTTTTAGTAAACCCTTCAGGGGATTCTGATGCAGGGTGAAGTTTGAGAATTTCTGCTTTAAGCCATTCTTTCAATAGTCCCTTGCTTACATGGTTTCTACAAAACATGTCTGAATAAAGACTCTTGGCCAAGGATGCTGGCCTATCATCACATGTGTCTCAACAGGCTTCCTGCGGTTGCCACTATCCATTCATCCACTGCCACCTGGATGCCACGTGGGTCCCCCAGGTAGACTCCAGAGAGAGTTTGAAGGATAAGGGGAGGGTGGATGAAACCATTCCATAGGGTCTTCACATATGGTTCATTCATGTCAATGTCCTCCTGCAATGAGTGTGATAGTGTCAACTTGATTGTACCACAGGGTACCCAGATTAAACATTATTTCTGAGTATGTCTATGAGGGGGTTTCAGATGAAGCTAGCATTTGAATCAGTGACTCAGTAAAGCAGTGTGCCTTCCCCAGTGTGCATGGACATCATGCAATCTGCTGAGGGCCTGAACAGAACAAAAAGATGGAGGAAGGAAGAATTCATACCATGCCTTTTGCTTCCTACCAGCCTCCTTGAGTTGAGACATCAGTCTTCTCTTGCCCTTGGACCAGGATTTATTCTACCAGCTTTCCTGGGTTTCCAGCTTGCAGATGGCAGATTGTGGGACTTAGCCTCCATAATTGTGTGCAGCAGTTCCTCATAATAGATCTCTTTCTCTCTATCTATACTTATACCTCTATACTTCTATCTATCTACCTACCTATCTATCTCTCCTACTCGTTCTGTTTTTCTGAAGGACCCTAATACAATCAGAATGTACACTTTCATGTGCAGGCAGAAACACATGCATCTAAAGTATACTGGGGGCACCTCTTTGTGTCAGCTTCACAGTCTTCTTGTGGCCCCAGAGGCTTTAGGAATGGTGCTTAGGGGAAACTCATCTTCGCCATGTATCCAATGGGACTTGCTTAAGAACCTTAAAGACTTAAAAAGAGGAAAAAAGACTTGAGTCCCAAGTGCCTTCCTGCCTTGTTTTCTTTTTTATATTGTTACAAATCTGAGATTTTGTTTTCTTCACACTGTGAACATCATTATGGTATCTCATAAGTGCTGTGTATATAGTAGATGTGGAGAAGATAAACTCTGGTGGACCCTACAGCTCTTGCTTCAGATCCTCAGTACTGGTTTCTGGCCCATTCATTCAGAAGTAGTGATTTTCTCTGCATATCCAAAATTTCCTAACATTGAAACATTCCTTTTACTACTCAACAAAAAAAAGGGCTGTTTTTAGATTTCAAAAAGCTTTATATTTAGAACGCAAAAATCATCCAATATACACTATATAGATTCATGTTTCAGATAAGTAAAATTATTCAAAAGCCCAAGATGAAAAATCTGCAAAACAAGTGAGTTTTAATTTTTGTCCTTAGAATCTTCTGGGTGCAAGAACCCTTGTACAATCCTCTAATCCACAACTTCACCTTTAAGCCCAAAGTGCTTCTGCCAGGAAGGAGTTCTTATCCCAAAGTAAAAGGATTTGCAAGCAAAGATTCATAACAGAAGTGCCGTCTCAGTCTTATTGGTGGGATAGCAAAGTGATAATTTAATTTAATTAGACTATAATTTAATATCTCCTGTGTTTCCCTGGGAGTGGTTTGAGAACAGTGTTTGAGAGTGGCAACTAGGTCTTTGACAGAATACCCACACTAGTGGAAGACGACGTTGCACCCACAAGTACTGGATAGGTTTTTTTTTTTAAATCTCAATCTCTGAAAACATTTAGCTCATGTCAAATTTTTTTATATATATAAAATAAGAAGACTTTTTTCAAGGTTATTCATTTGCATTCTTATAAACAGAGTAGGACTTTCCAGAGAGTAGTTGAGTATTTATTTGCCCGACCAATGATTCAAGCTTTCTTCTCTAAAATAGAAAGAAAAAACAGCAGAGACCAGCCACTTCCTCATTTCTTGGTTATATCACTAGTCCCCAACCCAGGCCCTAAAAACTGCCTAGAAATCTGTTGTCTTGGCTTCTTCAGTAATTCAGGGAGTAAAAGACAGATAGGACTTATGCCAGATTTCACTTTGTAGTGAATTATTTAAAAATTGTTTAAAAGGATAAATATGCTGGAAATTAAATGTGACAGACTGTTAAAAATCGCCCAAGGCAATTTTTAGAAATCTTTAGATTTCTCATCTACTACCTTGGGTAAGGGAAAATGGTGATGCTGATAACAAAGAAAGGAAAGTAAGAAGGAAAATTTAACTTGCTGAGAGGAGCCTGAGTTTTAGTTCCCGCATGGTGAATTTGTGGTGTGATCCAGTGTAGTGGGCTCTGTCATATGCCATCCAAATTCCGCATTCAGGACCAAGGCACTTATTCCCCCAACTATTAGGGTGTTACATGTTGAGGTTCATAACTGAGTCCCTGTCCAGGAATTGCCCTTAGACAAAAGGAAGTGTCTTGCCCAGTGTGATTTCTCTTTCCCTAGGGGTAGGTCACAACCATTGACCGGTTGATGAGGGATACCAAGTCCTAGCTCCCTTGCCTCAATCCAGGGATTCTCTGAGGGGCTATCTACCTTTCAGACTCCCAGTGGGATTGGCTGAGGTCTTGTTGCAACTGTATCACAGCTCAACATCTCCTTCTGCCCAATCCTGCTTTCCTCACCCACTAACAAGTGTGGTTTTCCCAAGCATACCCTAATCAAATCCCTGCATGCATATCTTTATCTCAATCTGTTTCCCAAGGAGTTAAACCTAGGATACCCCGAAACTAAACAAAGATGTTAAGATGATGAGGGAAGTGAAGAGGTAAAAGGAGTTACTTCTTTTTCTATTTTAGTTTTAATTTTATTGTGGTAAGAACACTTAGTATGAGATCTACCCTCCTAATAATTTTAAGTATATAATACGTTGTTGATCATAGATACAATGTTGAACAGCAGATTTCTAAAATGTATTCATTTTATTTAACTAAATTTATTTAACTAAAACTTCATGCCTATTGGTTACCAACTGTTAATTTCCCTCTCCCCCTAGTCCCAGGTAACCATCATTCTAGTCTTTAACTTCATGAATTTGACTATTTGAGATACCTCAAAGAAATGGAATCATGCAGTACTTGTCTTTCTCACACTGGCTTATTTCACTTAGCATTGTGTCTTCAAGGTCTGTATTAGTCAGGGTTCTTCAGAGGGACAGAGCTGTATGTGTATATAGAGGGACAGTATGTATGTGTATATGAAGGGGAGTTTATTAAGGAGAACTGACTCATACGACCACAAGATAAAGTCCCACAATAGACCATCTGCAAGCTGAGAAGACAGGAAGAAGCCAGTAGTGGCTCACTCCAAGCCCCGAAGCCTCAAAAGCAGAGAAGCCGACAGGACAGCTTGCAGTCTGTGGCTGAAGGCCTGAGAGCCCCTGCCAAACCACTGGTGTAAGTCCAAGAGTCCAAAGGCCAAAGGTCCTGGAATCTGCTGTTCAAGAAAGCATCCAGCATGGGAGAAAGATGAAGGCCAGAAGACTCAGAAAGCCAGCTTATTCCACCTTAATCCACCTGCTTTTTCTAGCTGCGTGGGCAGCCGATTGGATGGTGCCCACCTACACTGAGTGTGGGTCTTCCTTTCCCAGTCCACTTACTCTAATGTTAATCTCCTCTGGCAATACCTTCACAGGCAAACCCAGGAACAATACTTTGCATCCTTCAATCCAATCAAGCTGACACTTAATATTAACCATTGCAAGGTCCTTCCATGTTGTCATATATTGCAGAATTTCCTTCTTTTTAAAGGTTGAATAGGATTCAACTGTATATATACATATACCACATTTTCTTTATGCATTAATCTGTCAATGGACATCTAGGTTGTTTCTTAGCTATTGTGAATAGTGCTGCAATGAACATGGAACTGCTAATATCTCCTCAAGATTCTGATTCCAATTCTTTTGAGTATACACGCAGAAGTGGGACTATTGAATTATATGCTAGTCCTATTTTTAAGTTTTTGAGGAGCTTCCATACTATACTCCATAGTGGTCACACCATTTTGCATTCCCACCAATAGTGTGCAAGGGTTCCAATTTCACAGCATTACTTTTTTACTTTAAGTCCACCTTAATACAAAGTAAATTTATTGTAGGTTACAGGTCTTCAATCTGTAGCATCCCTTAAGGCTGATTTGATGTATTAATAGAGATAACACCAGCAAAAATCAGTTAGTCAAATATTTACTAAGCACCCACTAGGTAACTCGTTTCTGACTGAAAATCCTCATGAATAGTGAAATTTGTTTACAGACTTGATCTTAGTCAAAAGGCTGAGAAGCAATGCAATTTGTTTATAACATAACCTATTGGTACTGGTCTTAGTCCATTTGTATTGCTATAAAGGAATGGCTGAGACTGCATAATTTATAAAGAAAAGAGGTTTATTTGGTTATGGTTCTGCTTACTGGAAGACTGGGCATCTGGCAAGGGCCTCAGACGGCTTCCACTCATGGTAGAAAGCACAGCAGAGCTGGTATGTGCAGAGATCAAGCAGTGAGAGAGGAAGTGGGGGATGGGGAGGTGCCAGGCTCTTTTTAACAACCAGCTCTTGTGGGAATGAATTGAATGAGAACTCATTACTGTGAAGATGGCACCAAGCCATTCAAGCGGGATCCATCCCCATGACCCAAACACACCTCCCATTCAGCCCCACCTCCAACACTGGGGATCAAATTTTGACGTAAGGTTTAGGGAGACAAATATTCAAACTTTTGGAGTACTATTTAGAGGATTTTCAGTTTTGATGTTAACAAGCTCATTTTTGAAAACTTCATAGATAATAAGGCCATGTGATTTCAAGGGCTTAAAAGTGAAGTACTGACCCAATGTAGACTTCGTTTAATAGCTTCTCTTAAGCAGCCAGAGAGTCATATACAATCGGGTCTTTATGAAATCTATTAAAAATGTACATTTTGCTTTTTAATCACCTAATGAGACAGGTCAAAGTCCTCTGTGTAATGATTATATTCAGTGTGACCAAGACATTCAGCTGAGTTTAATAGATAATATTGTGAGAACCGTGCATGATTCATTGAGAGGTAAGAGCCTGAATGTGGTATCTCATATCCACGCCTCTTCCTCATTAACACTTATCCAGGGCAACAAGAACTGCCCTAATGTTCTACCATTACTTCCATCACTGAGATCCCAATGCAGTTGGCCCAGCAGGAATAGAGGAGACCACACCACTGATGCCCAAAACATACAACCTTCATTATGGCTTCTGCAAGTCATTTTATTTTTGCAAGCCCAGTTGCTCAGGTTTGCTTGCATCCCATTAATGTCCTGCAGGCTTGGGTCTGGGAACCCAGAAAAATAGCTGATTATCCTAATATTTTTTTTTTGGAGAGACCGAATCTTGCTCTGTTGCCCAGGCTGGAGTGCTGGAGTGCTGGAGTGCAGCTGCATGATCTTCGCTCACTGCAACCTCTGCCTCCCGAGTTCAAGCAATTCTCCTGCTTCAGCCTCCCGAGTAGCTGGGACTACAAGTGCATGCTTTTTCTTCTGTATTTTGGTAAAGACGGGGTTTCACCATGTTGCCCAGGCTGGCCTTGAACTCCTGAGCTCAGGCAATCCGCCTGCCTCGACTTCCCAAAGTGCTAGGATTACAGGCGTGAACCACCGCGCCCAGCCCCTAATTTTTTTTTTTTTTTTTACATGATGAAGAAATACACAATCCCTAGACTTCCCTGTTATTTCAAGTCTAAGACCTCCAAAATCTGTGGTGTTTCCTGTATAAGGCAGCACCTCTCAACCATGACAGACCACATGTACTAAGTTGTGGAAAAATCAACCACACAGAAGATGAATTTTAGTGGTTTTTCTCTCTCTCCTCCTGTAATTTGATATTAAAATAGTGATTTAACATTTTAATGTGGCATAGTTGACAATGCAGGTTTGTGTGGTGAAAAGATAATTGCTATAACATTTAAAAATATTTCATTATGGCATTTTTAATAAGAAAAACAGTAAAATGCTTTTGCATTTTAGAATCAGCCTAAACTTTAATAATCATTCTTATTCAAATGACAGGATGTAGAACAGTTGAATGTTGTATATATACCCATGAATGATTTAGGGGAACTATGAAATTATATTAAATTTGAAGAATACAGTTCAGTGTAGGAGGGGAAAAAACTCTAATGACTTCACAGGAGAAATATTTATTGGAATATCATGTTACCTTTGTTTGTAGCATGATGGTCTCAGTGGGATCAAATGAGATTGTTTTGATGGTAAATTTATTACATAGTTTTTAGGAGCCTGGGCCTAAGGGATCTTGTTGAAAAGGGTTTTGTGATCCCAGAAGCTGTAAGGAACTTTGGCCTCTCCCAAAGAGAGTCTCCACAGAGTGAATCAATTTCCTTGGAGAACCAAAACAGATGCTGCCTGGGGAGGGAGCAATTGCTTCAAGTTGGTGTCAGCTCACCAAGGAAGGGAGCAGACAGTACATATTTCATTTCTGTCAAAAATGCAGTATTTCCTTTAGAAACATTACTCCAAAGCATTTTCCTCCCCTCTTCTTCAAAGCTCAGGCTCCATAGTGAACTACCTGAGTTGGAGTCTGGCTCCACATTTACTTACTGGCCATTTGACCATGGTCAAGTTACTCAACCCTGCTGAGCCTGTGTCCTCATCTGCAAAATGGCAACAGTAACTAACCTCTTAAGGTTGTTGTGAAGACCAACTGAAGTAATTGAAATTAACTGAGCAATAAAAGCAATCGATATTTAGCACTTAGCTACGTACATAGTACACGGTACCTTGGCACATGATTAAACTGCCAATGATGGTAGCCATTATTATGATGGTAAATAATTTTTTTTTAAGTTTTATTTTAGGCTCAAGGGTACACATGAAGGTTTGTTACACAGATCAACTTGCGTCACAGGAATTTGTTGTACAGATTATTGCATTACCCAGGTATTCAGCCTAGTACCTAATAGCTATCTTTTCTGCTCCTCTCTCTCCTCCCAGCCTCCACCCACAGGTAGACCCGTGTCTGTTGTTTCTTTCTTTATGTTCATAAGTTCTTATCAGTAAATAACCTTTTTTTTTTTTTTTTTTTTTTTTGAGACGGAGTCTCACTCTGTCGCCACGCTGGCGTGCACTGGCCAGATCTCAGCTCACTGCAAGCTCCGCCTCCCGGGTTTACGCCATTCTCCTGCCTCAGGAGTAGCTGGGATTACAGGCGCCCGCCACCTCGCCCGGCTAGCTTTTTGTATTTTTTAGTAGAGACGGGGTTTCACCGTGTTAGCCAGGATGGTCTCCATCTCCTGACCTCGTGATCCGCCCGTCTTGGCCTCCCAAAGTGCTGGGATTACAGGCTTGAGTCGCCGCGCCTGGCTGTAAGTAACTATTTTTTAATGCCGTATTTTTGCCTTCAAGTGTATAAGAGGGATTGATGAGGGCATGACTTGTGAAATAGGGTATGTATTTTGATGCCTCAAACCCCAGCTGCACTTTGGTGATCTGCAGGTCCACGAAGAGGGCCGGCATGAGGCCAGAGGTGCGAGCTCTCTCTCGTGGCCACTGCGCACCCTGGAGATTTAGAGGAGCCAGCCTACAGCAGAGGCCCCGGGGTGGCAGAGTGCCTTCCAGACTCTTCTCTCTCATGACTCACATCTCTAGCACCAGCCCCAGGGAGCCCAGAGATTCTGGATAGGCCATAGGGCACAATGACTATGTGTCAGAGTTGCCAGAAAATAAAATGTGATTCTCCCAACTGCATTTGCAAGAATGTTCCTGGCTCCTTGCCTCTGCAGCTCTCTTCTACCACTTTAGCCCAGTCTGTAGTTTAGCCTTACCCCAGATGTGTGACCAATCTTGTCCTTATTTAGAGGGAATTGAAGAATAACTCAACCACTTTGGTGATTCCACATCAAGACCACCTTAAGGCTTCTTGTGCTTTGATTATCTCATCTGTGCTAATAATAATATTGACTAATAATAACAACATTTTTAACACCTACTCTTTTCTAAGCGCTTTACACATATTATTTAATTTGCTTCTCATAAAAATCCTGGCCAGGTGCGGTGGCTCACGCCTGTAATCCCAGCACTTTGGGAGGCCGAGATGGGCAGATCACGAGGTCAGCAGATCGAGACCATCCTGGCTAACACGGTGAAACCCCATCTCTACTAAAAAATGCAAAAAACTAGCTGGGCGAGGTGGCGGCCGTCTATAGTCCCAGCTACTCGGGAGGCTGAGGCAGGAGAATGGCGTGAACCCGGGAGGTGGAGCTTGCAGCGAGCTGGGATCCGGCCACTGCACTCCAGCGTGGGTAACAGAGCGAGACTCCATCTAAAAAAAAAAAAAAAAAAAAAAAAGCTGGGCGTGGTAACACATGCCAGTAATCCCTGCTAGTCAGGAGGCTGAGGCATAAGAATCGCTTGAACCCAGGAGGTGGAGGTTGCAGTGAGCTGAGATTGCGCCACTACACTCCAGCCTGGCGACAGAGCAAGACTCTATCAAAATAATAATAATAATAATAATCCTATGAGGTAGGCTTTGTTGTTATTCTCTCTCTCTCTCTCTTTTTTGAGACAGAGTCTTGCTCTGTCACCCAGGCTGGAGTGCAGTGGCATAATCACGGTTCACTGCAGCCTTGACCTCCCAGGCTCAAGCAATCCTCCCACCTCAGCCTCCCTAGTAGCTGGGATTACAGGCGTGTGCCACCATGCCTGGCTAGTTTTTGTATTTTTTGTAGAGACGGGATTTTGCCACATTGCCCAGGCTGGTCTCAAACTCCTGGACTCAAGCGATCTGCCTGCCTCAGCCTCCCAAAGTGCTAGGATTACAGGCGTTTATTCTCATTTTACAGATGAGGAAACTGCAGCATAGAAAGGCTGTTACTTGACCAAAGTTACATAGGCGATAAGTGATAGAACCGGGATTTGAACCCAGGCAATTCTCTGTCTCAGCCCCAGCTTGTTCTCCCATTCTAAAGATCAGGTATTTGACTCATTCTATCTGCCTGATTGCTTACGGTGATGCTTGGGGCCACAGGTCCTCACTGCAGACCTCCCAGGGACAGGAGCCCTGCCCCCGAGCCTTAGGCCAGGAGTCTTCCCCCTTCCTCCAATTTTGGGCCTCTCTGCTCTGGACTCCTCCTTGGGCTGCCACCAAATGTCTGTCTCTGAACATTCCAGATGCTATCTCTCTGGTAAGGTTCCCTCCACCACCCATAGGGACTTTGGTCTCCAAGCTTCTTGCTTGCCTACACTGGATGTCCCACATCTGAGCTCCAGCCCCTCCAGGACAGCTGTGAGTACCAGGGCCTAAGCTCCATTCCTGATGATGCCACACTGGGCCTTCTCTGCAAGGAGCATCCCGGCTGTAGAAGAGTGTGGCCCCATTGTTTTCACACCTGCTTCATTCCCCATTCCCCGTCCACAGCTGAGTCTGGAGGAGGGCCATGGATAGGGAATCAGCATTTGGGCTTTCTTGAAAGATACAGAACAGGCAGAGAACCCTCCAGAAACTCCTTTAACATGTGATCAGCATACCAGTCTGCTCAACATGTACAGACAGGTTTCTAACCATGGAGACAAAGAGAGCAAAGGTGACTGAGCCCCTCAAAGACCAGTAGAAAATGTTCAAGTGTCCCCAAGACTACGCTGCATTCTTTTGAGTAGGAAAGGGAAACTTAAACTTACTGTATGAAAATGATCAACTAGGTGTTTTTCAATTTAATGCCTAAGATGTTGAAATGTCAAGTATCCCATGATACGAGGCCAATTGAAATTAACTGAGTAATAAAATATACCTACAGCAGTTGGAGAGTTAGGGGACTCCTTAGTCATGAAAACACACTTTGATGAACAGGTCAGAAAAAGTCCCCTGTCTAAAAGGCTGAAAGTTAAACATTTTCAGAGGTACTAGATCTCCAACCTAGAAGGTGACAGGCCACCACCTGAGATAATTAGCCTCCAGAGCACATGTCTTAGGGTCAAGGACATCTCTGACATGAGAGGAAGGCCCAGGGCACCAGAGCTGCCTTAAAACTCAAAGAGTAGTTGGCAAAGCCCTTGATACAAGCTCAGACTATCCTTAAAAAGAAAAACTGTAGGCCTACTTGGTTCAGCTGGGAGAATTCAGGAAGGTGGGAGAGGGTATGCAGACAGCAGAGCTGTTAAGATCTGAGATCATAAAGGAAATATTTTCATATACTCACCCAGAAAATTTTATTCTGTGTGAAGCTAAAATCACTGTAAACAAAATTTAAATTTAAACAAGCTGAGTATAGGGCTTTCAGTCTCTGTCAGTTTCTGCCTTGCCTCTGCTTCCCCTTTTATATACGGGGCATTCTCCACTGTGTGACTCTGGATGAAGAGCAAGGTCCACTCTTCAACGCTGGAGATGAACAGTTCTGATAGTCACTCTGTCTGTTCCTGATCCTTGCAATGGGGATGGAGGCTGTGGTGGAGGCTCCACCAATCAGACACTCTGGCCCCGGACTTTGAATCAAGACAGAGGAGAGTCCACTTTTGTGGCATCAGCATCAAATCTCCAAGACCAGGTAGGCAGAGGTGCCAGGAGTGGCTTTCAGCATCCAGTGTCAGTATTGATGGGGTCCTCATCAGACAGTTCCTACAGTGTGGTTTGGGCTCGTGGTTGGCACTGCTTCCTTTGGTGCTGCTCTATTTTTGAAGTCTTGGATTCTAGCTTTTCCAGTGATTCTGTGATCTACCAAATATTCTTTCAGTACATTCATTTTCTGCTGGAAGGAGCCAGTTACTTTCTGTTACATACATTCAAGAACCCCTGTTATACTGGGAAGTCTACTTGCAGCATTTTACAGACAAAAGTGAAATATCCTGAAAATATAAATGGCTCTAGCAAATCCAATAAAGAAAGATGCATAGTCCAATAGAAAAAAGGCAAAGGATATGAACAAACTATTCACCAAAGAGGAAATACAAATGGCAAACAAGCATAGAAAAAGACCTTTGCCCTCATGTTGCCAAGATGCAGATTCATCATATATTGTCGAGAAATCATTTTTCCCATAATATACAAAGATAAAAAGAGAGTTAATGCTCAGTGGGGTGAGCTTGTGGGGAGCAAGTTGTTGCTGGGTATGTAATATGATATCACCTTTCTGGGAAATCTGATACTATGCATCAAAATGGAAAGTATTCCTTTTGGCTCAGCAATTTTGCTTGTCAGAATTTATCCTGAACAAATACCATGACTCATGAAGCTTAGTCCCCAAATGGTGTCTTGGAATATACAGTTCATGTAACTTGAAGCAAATTCATAGTTCAAAATAATTTCAGAATAACTCAAGCACTATCCCATGGAAAGCACGATGTATTAGTTTGTTCTCACACTGCTATAAAGAACTACCTGAGACTGGGTAATTTATGAAGGAAAGAGGTTTAACAGTTCTGCAGGTTTAACAGGGAGCATGACTGAAGGCCTCAGGAAACTTATAATCATGGCAGAAGGCGTGGGGGACGCAAGCACCTTCTTCACATGGTGGTGGAGAGAGAGAAAGAGACAAGGCGGAGGAGTATCACACACTTTTAAACTATCAGATCTTGTGAAAACTCACTATCACAAGAACAGCCAGGCGGAAGCCCGCCCCCATGATCCAATCACTCCCACTAGGCCCCTCATCCAATTCAACAGGAGATTTGGGCGGGGACGCAAGTCCAAACCATGTCAGATGGACTCACAGAATTACATACCATAGTAGGCCCCTTTTCACCCTCTCCCACAAGTCACTATCCCTGTACATGGTAGCTGTGATCCTCAAACATTCTCTGTCAAAGTATTTCTCCTTTTCTGACCCAGGCTCTCCCGCTTTGGACCAAGAATGCGTCTTCCCCAAAGGTACAGGAGAAGGAAGAGAGACCAAAACTATTGTGGAGGTACAGAAAGGAAACACAAATTAGTAATCCTTGTATTAATCCCATCTAAAAATAAGTAGAGAAGGGTTCTAAGAGATTTATCTCGGTCCTTACTACTCTTTGCCTCACTCTGTTCCAGGCACCCAGACTCTGTGCTGTTCTCCTGGCCTAGGTATTTGAAACCGCTTTGTCCACACTGCTCTGCCTCCAGATAAAG
This sequence comes from Macaca fascicularis, assembly GCF_037993035.2. Lineage (NCBI taxonomy): Eukaryota > Metazoa > Chordata > Mammalia > Primates > Cercopithecidae > Macaca > Macaca fascicularis. The sequence goes on along the minus strand of NC_088380.1, from coordinate 85,747,583 downwards.
AGGGCTTGATCTCCCATCCCACTGAGGCCTTTGCTCATTCGTCACCCTTTCACTGTAGTCTTCCTGATCCCCCATTTAAAACTGCAGCACAGGCTGGGTGTGGTGGCTGACACCTGTAATCCCAACACTTTGGGAGGCCAAGGTGGGAGGATTTTTTGAGCCTAAGAGTTTGAGACCAGCCTGAGCAACACAGGGAGACCCTGTCTCTACAAAAACAAACTAACAAACAAAAAAATTAGCTGGGTGTGGTGGCATGAACCTGTGGTGCCAGCTACTTGGGAAGTTGATGTGGGAGGATCCCTTGAGCCCAGGAGTTAGAGGCTGCAGTGAGCCGTGGTCATACCACTGCACTTGAGCCTGGACAACAGAGTGCCACTCCGTTTCAAAAAATAAAAATAAAATTGCAACATGTAACTGCCTTGTATTTCGTATCCCCCTTCCTTGCTTCATTTTTCAGCATGACAATGATCACTAACTAATATTCTGTATATTGTACTCATTCATTTATTGTCTGTGTCTGCCTTCTCCCACTAGAAGATAATCTCCATAAGGGAGGTATTTTTGTCTGTTTTCTTCACTGCTTTATCCCTAGTGCCTAAAAGAGAAGCTGACACAGCATAGATATTCCAAAACTATTTGTTAATGCAAAAGTGTCCTTGTTCATGTTTATAGTAAAGAAAACAAAACACCCTAAGTGTAGATTTGTTAAATAAATTACACCACGTTTGCACAATGGACTGCTTAGCACGCTGTGGTAGGCAGAGTAATGACTGCCCAAAGATGTCAGGTTCTAATTTCTAGAACCTGTAAATTTTAACTTATTTGGAAATAGAGCTGTTACAGCTGTGATTAAATTAAGGAATTTGAGAAGGGAAGATTATTGTGGATTACCATGTGAGTCCTAAATGCTACCGTAAGTATCTTTATAAGAGAGGGGCAGAGGGAGAATTCGCATACATGCAGACGAGAAGGTAATACGCAGATGAAGCAGAAAGAGGCTTGACAATTGGAATGATGTTGCTGCAAGCCAAGGAATGTCACAGCCACCAGAAGCTGGGCACCGTGATTTCCACCTAGTGATACTGCTTTCAGACTTCTGGCCTCCAGAACTGTTCTAGAAAAACAATTTTGTTGTTTCAAGTTACCAAATTTGTGGTCATTTGTTAGAGCAGCCACAGGAAGTGAATATGCACTCCTAGCTTTTAGATTACTCTTGTGGATTACCCTAGGGTGAAATGCTCTCTCTCAGTAGAGGCACTTCAATGGTCACAGATGCCTTAATTCCTTTACTTTTTTTAATTAAACTTTTTATTTTAAGATATAGATTCATACACAATGGTAACAAATAATGCAGAGAGATCCCATGTACTTTTTTTTTGAGACGGAGTTTTACTCTTATTGCCCAGGCTGGAGTGCAGTGGCGTGATCTTGGCTCACTGCAGCCTTCGCCTGCCAGGTTCAAGGATTCTCCTGCCTCAACCTCCCGAGTAGCTGGGGTTACAGGCACCTGCCACCACGCCGAGCAAATTTTTGTATTTTTAGTAGAGATGGGGTTTCACCATGTTGGCCAGGCTGGTCTCAAACTCCTGACATCAAGTGCTTTACCCACCTCAGCATCCCAGAGTGCTGGGATTACAGGTGTGAGCCACTGTGCCGGGCCCCGTCTACTTTTTACCTAGGGTGCATGAGGTTGCATCTTACAAGACAGGGCTCTATCATGAGGTTTTGTTACCAGTTGGTGGGGATCAAAGTCCTGGCTCCCCGCATTGCCTTTTCAACAAAAGTATGGGGGTGTCTCATTGCAGCTTCATTAGACTGGAAATGTAGGGTCCCTATTGGCCTTTGCTGGTGGGTGTGGACAGAGTCACAGTGTTTTCTTTGGTGTTTGGCTGGAGTAGAGCAGTTATTGTCTACAGTTCTCTGTGCTTGATTGCCCTTTTCTTGGTCCTTTGGCTAGAGAGCAGGCTTTCATTGGAACAGTTTTTGTCTGTGCCCATTGGTGTTTCTGGGTTGCTGGTTTCTTTAGTTCCAAGTCTGGGAAAAATGAGCAAAAAGAAAACCAGAGCACTCACCACCGTATTGTTCCTTAGGTCTTGAGGTCCCTACTCAATCCAACGTCTTCTCGCCACCTTTCAGAGTCTTCTTAGGTTTGTTATATACATAATGTCTGGAGTTTTTGGTTGTACCTAGTGAGAGGAATAGGGAAAGTACACCTACTCTATCTTCCTGGAAGTGGGAAATTACATCTTTAAGTGTGAACAAATTCTGTTTTATTTGGGGTTTTCCACTAATAGGAAGAATGAGGGAACGGAATATTTGGAAAGCTCCAAAGAGCAAAGCACGAAACTTCTCTCTTAGGTTTCCAGTCTCAGAGTCATGCTGACTGTCTCTTAACATTTAGGTGCATACTTAGTTTCCTGGTATCATGTTATACACTGCCCATGCTTTCAGCTGTTTCCTATAAGTTCAGTTTTTCCAATTCTTTGGCAAAGACTGTATCTTATACTTTATTTTCCAGTCTGGTTACCCACACAGGAGGTGGCTAATAATTGTTGATTGAACACATAAAAGACTATCTTCCACAGACCAAGCAATATGAGACATTAGAGGGATGTGGAGGGAAACAAAATCACCATGTCCCCAAGGGCCTTAAAGTCTAGCACAGAATGAATTATCTCTGGCTTCCCCTTTACATCAAGTGTACCAACTGGATTTTGTATGACAAAAATGAAAAGTTCGCTCACTCTATGAGATGTGGAATCCAGTCCCTAAACATAGCATGTGGTGTTTTAGGCTGTTTCATAAGCTGACTAGGACTTGAATGTGATGAAGGCTGGCAGATTCTATAGGTTCATTTGCTCACACTTTTTTTAGATTATTCTCTGGAAAAGGCAGAGATACTCTATATATCTGGATTAGGCAACTTTTACAAACTAAGCTCTTTACTGTACAGAGGCATGAAGGCTAAACTGAATGTTAGCCCCACAGAGTACTTGTGTTCATCTTCCCTGGGGAAGACCAGGGCAGAGGAACCTATATGCTAACCCCACACTTTAATCTTCTGGATGGAATTCTTTCAGGCAGTGACTGATAGCTTCACCAGGCTGTCAGCAGTGGATGGAGATGATCACAGGGCTGTGCAACCACCATCACTCCTGGAGTAACACAGCAATGGCTAAGACCTTCAGGGTTTCTTTCTGAGTGCCAAAACCCCACAGACAATGACAACTTTCTCTGAGTCTTTAAGGTTGAAATGTCTCACCCTCCATAGGCTTTAACGTGAATGGGTAGAGGAATGAGATTGTCTTCGTGTCTAAAATACCGATCATGCTGGGATTGGGGCCATCTTGTTCTAACGTTGACTCCTCCTTGACTTTTCTATAAGTTGTTTAATCTCTTTGAGCCTTCTTTTTGGAATATCATAAAAATTACCTCCTCACTTGAATGTTGTGAATTAAATATACATATTAGTAGAGGTTTTTTTTTTTTAATGTGAAGTACACTCAGAAGAAAAAGTACTGCCCTTGGGTTTCTAAACCATAAAGTTTAATCTTCAGTCCTCAGTGTCTGAACTCTTGGCTGATTAATTCATGTCAAATCTTCATACTTTCAATAGTTTTCTCTTTTTCATTCCCAATCCAAATCTCAAGGACAATATACAGAAATTAATTTTTGAGTTAGAATGAAGGAAATTACATTAAATTCCTTCTGAGAATTAATGTGGAGTTAAATGTAATATTTGCTGACTCTACAATGCTTTTGCTTGCAGTTGTCCTTGCCATTTTTATTTTAATCCTTTATATCTGCTCTTATAGAAACGATTTCAATTTAGATTTTCAAGTATTTTACAACAATGTTTAGTAGAGGGGGAAATTTTTCAGTGTGTACAGAAAGTTTACCGAGATTGAATGACCATTTTTGAGTGGGTTGGATTTTTCACCATTGCTCTGTGGAAGGTGAAGGATCTACCTGAGCGATAATAAGACCCTTTGTGGGATGGTTAATTCAGAGTCCTAGAAAAGCAGGATCGTTAATTTGTTTAATAGCAAAATCTTTGATTTGCCAGACACTTAAGAACACATTTAAAGTTGTGATGAGTCTGAAATAATTTAGAAACATAGCATCTGACTCCCCAGTTGTGATATTGACAGCTTTTCAAATGAATTGAGTCAGTGAATTTTGACGATTTGTTTACCATCTTTTTTTCCCCCCAAGGTATCACAGGAAGAATTATGTGGAAGAATAAATGTGGAAGTAATGTATAAACTGTAAGGGTAGCTTAACGTTATAATCTTTATATCTTTGTAATCATTGTCCTCAGCATCACCACCACCACACTTACCAGTGTCAAGTCTTATCTCAACTATTGCAAACTCATTTTTCTTCCTCACATTGCCTCAGTCAGTTCAAAATCCTCTTCGAGTAACCTTTCTCTCCCTTCACTCCAGTCTTATTCTCCTCCTTCTTCAAACCCCTCCTCTGTCTTCCAGATGAAGCAACCTCATATCTTTCTAAAAGATTCATTTTCTCCTCTAAGGCTTTTTCCTTGACCATCACAACAATCTCAGAAATGCCCAGTGTCAGCGATGACTGATGACAGAAACTAATCTCCCTCCCTGCTTTCAGTTGGCTCTGCCTTTCACAAATTCCATTCTCAGTGCAAATGCCCTCTATTTAAATTGAGAGTTCCATCAGAGGACTGGCTTCCCTCATCTAATTCGTTATTTGTAGCATCATTGCTATTTATGGGTGAGGCACAATAGGCATTAACATGCCAGATTCTTGCTCTAGAAAGATGGCATGGGGGATTGACTCTCCTAACATGCCCACCGGGGTTGTCTGCTGAGTTTAAAGAGAATGGAGATGAGCCATTGCACATATTCTCCTCTGTCGTCTTGCCCACAGGAATGCATTTGAGAAGCAGGTATACATTTGAGAAGCAGGAATACATTTGAGAAGCTCCCCTCTGTCACTGTGGAATAATGTTTTCCTTTGGCTTCTTTCGACATCCCTTCCTGTACCCCTCAGCTCCTGATATGCCTATTAGTAAGCAACCCATTTCCAGAAAGTGGCTGGCTCAAACTTTTGGCACCTGAGAGATCATCCAAACCATAGGTGTTTAAAGGTTATTTATTTGTTGACACTTATTTAAATGGATTTCAATTCATAGAGTTTCTTTCAAATCTTCTTGGCTACCCTTTCTTGCTCTCCAAATTATAACCACAATCTATTGCACAGTCGCTATGTACTAGTCTCTATGCTAGGTGCTTTTACATATATGTCTTTACAACAGTCAGCAATTTATACAATCCTGATTTTATGGTTGAGAAAATTTGGCATCTGAAAGATTAAAAATTTTGTCCTAGGAAGCAAAATTTGGTAAATGACAAGCCCAGATTCAAAGGCTTGCCTTTTTCTCGCATGCTTCTCTAGAGATCCCTCCCCATATAAAATTTGGTGCCCCATATGACAAATTATTCCCCCTTCTCCCTAATTAGTTTTCTTACTCCCTACATCTTAGTTGTCAGGAAGAAGAAAAACAATTGTCTAACTAAATTAATTTATGCTAAGGTATTGATGCCTTTACCCTTAAAAGAATAATTTGTCAGCTCAAGTTAATCATTACTTTGTAGAAGATGTGAAAAAACAATTTTAGAGCAATATCTTTTTATTCTTCCTTACATGGCCCAACTCACCAAAAGCTCCCTTACTCCAACATATGCACAAGCTCATATATATACACATACATGCATACACACACAAATACATCCCTGAAGAATAAGAGGTTAACAATTTGAAATTTGCTTTATGCTGATCCCAGATTTCACCAATTGAGCTAAGTGGCTCAGTAACTATTGACAAACTAAGACCTGAGCCTTGGCTTATGTATGGGATTCAAGGTTAATTTTAATATAGTCTACCCAAAGAGCCACTGGTCTTTCCAATTAGCCATAGAATAAAGGACAATTTCTGTTCAATAACTCAAGTTTAGCCAGTGGAGAAAAATTATATGAAAAGAGAACTGCTAAGAGACCTGGCAGAGGAGACATTACATCAATATACAGTCTTTCCTTCTTTCAATCTCTTTCTTTTTCTGAGACTTTCTAACCCCTTCCAAAGGCTGCTATTGAAAACCTTGAATCATATATGTTAAGGCTATATAACTATATATCTAATCACATCCTGGAGTCTCTTTAAAAAGTGTTTTATTTAAAATTATACAAGGAATGCACAATTACAGGCTCACTGTAAAAAAAATTAAAATAGATATACAGTTAAAAATTAAAATCACTCATCCCCTTCATTCCCATTTTATTTCTTCCCTCCAGATAAACTACTGTTCATAGTTTGTACACGGTCATACAGCTGTCTGGACCTTTTTCTATTGTTTATATACAGTGAATTTATACATGGATTTTTTCTTGCTTTTTTTAATGTGACTGAGTTTATCCTAAAAATAATCAGATTTACTTTGATAGTTGCATGTCAGTATGTATAGACAAGTGCCTTGTTCTTTTAAATAGCTGCATAATATTCTATTTTATAGATGTACAAAATCTATATAACCCATTTTTTAATTGGTATACTTTTGGGTGTTTCCAAATTTTTGCTATCACTGGTATTACTGACTAAACAGAATATCTTATGGAATAGATTCCTAGAAGAAGAATTGCTAGTCAAAGGCCTCCTAAGTTTCCTTGAAGAATTACATTATTTTTTCGTGAGCCTCATTCAGAAAGCCTCACAGGAAGGATTAGATCAATTAAGACATAAATGCTAGCCGGGCACGGTGGCTCAAGCCTGTAATCCCAGCACTTTGGGAGGCTGAGACGGGCGGATCACGAGGTCAGGAGATCGAGACCATCCTGGCTAACACGATGAAACCCCGTCTCTACTAAAAAATACAAAAAACTAGCCGGGCGAGGTGGCGGCACCTATAGTCCCAGCTACTCGGGAGGCTGAGGCAGGAGAATGGCGTAAACCCGGGAGGCGGAGCTTGCAGTGAGCTGAGATCCGGCCACTGCACTCCAGCCTGGGCGACATAGCGAGACTCCGTCTCAAAAAAAAAAAAAAAAAAAAAAAAAAAAAAAAAAAAAAAAAAAAAAAAAAAAAAGGCCGGGCGTGGTGGCTCAAGCCTGTAATCCTAGCACTTTGGGAGGCCGAGACGGGCGGATCACGAGGTCAGGAGATCGAGACCATCCTGGCTAAAACGGTGAAACCCCGTCTCTACTAAAAAGTACAAAAAACTAGCCGGGTGAGGCGGCGGGCGCCTGTAGTCCCAGCTACTCGGGAGGCTGAGGCAGGAGAATGGCCTGAACCCGGGAGGCGGAGCTTGCAGTGAGCTGAGATCCAGCCACTGCGCTCCAGCCTGGGGGACAGAGCAAGACTCCGTCTCAAAAAAAAAAAAAAAAAAAAAAAAAAAAGACATAAATGCAGACGGGCATGATCTTTCCAACTCTGGGATAGTGATGTAAAATAATGGCTTTAGAAACAGATTATATATTCTTGTGGCACACTCTACACCAATGCACTTCTAAATAAGCCACTCCCTAGAAATTCACCTTGTATAAAGTTAGAGTTGAAAGGCATCCTAGGTATAGTAGCAAAAGGCAATAATAACAATGATAATAAAGCTAGCATTTATGGAGCATCTGGTTTGTGCCAGGCATTGCCCTTTTACCTGATGATTTCATTTAATCCTCCCAAACAATGTGACCTCCTATGCTTTAGAAAGCATGTATGTTCTCGGGCAAGTTTTTTCATCTCTTTATGCCTTAGTTTCTTCCTTCTGCTGTGTAAAGAAGAGGCTTACTTTGGCACTGGCTCTTGAAAGCCACTCGTGTGCATCTCTTCCCAGCTTGTTCAGATGTTGGTAACTTAAAGATAGCCATGGTGGAGGTATTTGTATCCCGGAAACTGGCAAAGGCTACAAATCAGGGTTTCCTTGGGCCCACAAGCTAACCCTAACCCAAAACCCTAACCTTCATGGGCATGACCAGCCCTAATCCTTCCCATTTCACGTCCATGTATCCAACATCACTTCCATCCACTGATATTCAAATTCAGACTGCATTCCTCATCTTCTGGTACATCACTTCCTCTCCCTTACCTACCCTTATCTCCCAGATATCAGCTCTTTCCCTCATCCCTCCCACGTGTCCTGGAGTGGAGGAATAAGAGAGGTGAAAATAGAAACCAGCGATTTAATGCCAATCACACTTTATTGTATATATTTCACAGCACACATCAGCAAAGAATTCTATTAATGCACTAGAGGGTCTTATGGGGAAAGTGGGTACTAGTTTTGTATCCCACACCAAACTGCTACCCTTCATCAGAAAGAAGTAATCAGGCTGGGGGCAGGGGCTCACGCCTGTAATCCCAGCACTTTGAGAGGCCAAGGCGGGCAGATTACCTGAGGGCAGGAGTTCAAGACCAGCCTGGCCAACATGGCAAAACCCCCGTCTCTACTAATAATACAAAAATTAGCCTGGCATGGTGGCACGTGCCAGTAATCCCAGCTACTCGGGAGGCTGAGGCAGGAGAATTGCTTGAACCTGGGAGGCAGAGGCTGCAGTGAGCTGAGATCACACCACTGCACTCCAACCTAGGCAACAGAGCGAGACTTCATCTCAAAAAAATAAAAAATAAATAAAAAAGAAAAGAAAACAAAACAAAAAGAAAGAAGTAATCAGGGTGTGAATTAAACTGGTGAGTGTCATTCTGGGGGCTCCATGTCCCATTCTGCAGTATCAGTTGCATCCATGTTAGCATCTTGAACCAGTTCCTCCCAGGTAAAATACTTACCCACTACACAACTGCTTGTTATGAAGATGCCATTAAATAATTTATGTACTTGTGCCTGACACTTAGTAGGTGTCTGCAGTCCAGAATAGTTTAGTGACTTGCCCAATGTGGCACAAAGGGTTACTGACAGCAGAGGCAAAAACCTAGGGCTGTGACTCGCAGAAAGAGGTATTTCTATGAAACCAGTGATTCTCAAAGTCTGGTCCAAAGAGTCCAGGGCAAATCTTCTCTTTTCCAACTGGATATATGTGTGACACTGGATTTCTTTTAAACAACAGGGCATAACCTATTACATGCAGAAGCAGATATGAGAATCTTGCCATATTCTATTAAGGTAGTATTAAAAAGATTTACAGAAAAGTGATACACATCACCAGTTATTTTTGTTTTGGAAAACATTTATTTTGCATATGTTATTTATGCTAACATTTGTTCTCATTGTTATTTTAAAATAAATTCTTAGGCTGGGCGTGGTGGCTTGCGCTTGTAATCCCAGCATTTTGGGAGACTGGGGCGGGAGGATCACTTGATGTCAGGAGTTCAAGACCAGCCTAGCCAACATGGCGAAACCCCTTCTCTACTAAAAATACAAAAATTAGCTGAGCTTGGTGGCGCAGGTCTGTAATCCCAGCTACCCAGGAGACTGAGGCACGAGGAGGCGGAGGTTGCAGTGAGCCAGAATCACGCCACTGCACTCCAGCCTGGTTGACAGAGCAAGACTGTGTTAAAATAAAATAAAATAAATTTCTAAGTAAATATTTTTAAAATGTCTCAATTTTCATTTTTAATATTATATATATTTCTCTAAAGCATAGTATCTAGAGATATAACCCATATAAACAAAAGCTATTTTGCATTTTTAATTTTTTTTTTTTTTTTTTGAGACAGAGTCTCGCTATGTCGCCCAGGCTGGAGTGCAGTGGCCGGATCTCAGCTCACTGCAAGCTCGGCCTGCCGGATTCCCGCCATTCTCCTGCCTCAGCCTCCCGAGTAGCTGGGACTACAGGCGCCCGCCACCTCGCCTGGCTAGTTTTTTGTATTTTTTAGTAGAGACGGGGTTTCACCGGGTTAGCCAGGATGGTCTCGATCTGCTGACCTCGTGATCCGCCCGTCTCGGCCTCCCAAAGTGCTGGGATTACAGGCTTGAGCCACCGCGCCCGGCCGCATTTTTAATTTTTAAGAACGCAAAAGAGTCCTGAAACCAAAAAATTTGAGAACTGTTTGAAACCTTCCTGTCCCCTAACCCCAGTATATTACAATGCTTCTGTGTGTCAGATAAGAGGGAATTACAACCATAAGCAATCTTTAAAATCTTTTAAGTTGTTTTTTTTTGTTTTGTTTTGTTTTGTTTTGTTTTTTTGAGATGGAGTGTTCCTCTGTCACGCCTAGGCTGGAGTGCAATGGCTCGATCTTGTCTCACTGCAACCTCTGCCTCCTGGGTTTAAGTGATTCTCCTGCCTCAGCCTCCCGAGGAGCTGGGATTACAGACGCATGCCACTATGCCCAGCTGATTTTTTGTATTTTTAGTAGAGACAGGGTTTCACCATGTTGGTCAGGCTGGTCTCGAACTCCTGACCTCAAGTGATCTGCCCGCCTCAGCTTCCCCAAGAGCTGGGATTAAAGGCGTGAGCCACCACGCCCAGCCCTAAAATTTTAAAATGTACTACAATTTACCGTTTTGACTCAGGGAATTTTGAAAGAGTGCTGGAGTTGAAAACAGTTGGGTTAATGTCAGTGTGTTGGGTCTGCTCTAGGCTGTAGCAATTGCAATGGTTAATTTTTTAAAACATAAAGTTGTTTTATATTTTTAATTTTTAAAGCTGATACCTCATAATTGTACATATTTATGGGGTACATAGTGTTATTGCAATACATATGATCTATAGTGATCAGATCAGGGTAATCAGCATATCCATCATCTCAAATATTAATCATTTATTTGAGATGGGAACATTAAAAAGTCTCCTCCTAGCCATTTGAAACTATGTATTATTGTTAACTACAGTCATCCTACAGTGAACTTATAAGTAAAGAATATTAGAACTTACTCCTCCTTTGTAGCTGTAATTTCATGTCCTGTGACAAATCTCTTCCTATCCCTTCCCTCCCCCAACCCTTTCCATCCTCTTGTATCCAGTGTTCTACTTTTTACTTCTATGAGATAAACCTTTTTTTAGCTTCCACATATGACTGAAAACATGTGGTGTTTATCTTTCTGTTCCTGGCTTATTTCACTTAACATAATGTTCTCTACTTCCATCCATGTTGCCACAAATGACAGGATTTCATTCTTTTTTATGGCTGAATAGTATTTCACTGTGTATATATGTCACATTTCCTTTATCCATTCATCTGTTGTTGGACACTTAGGTTGATTCCATATCTTGGCTATTGTGAATAGTGCTGTAATAAACGTGAATGTGCAGATGTCTCTTCAGTATACTGGTTTTCTTTCCTTTGGATAAATGCCCAGTAGAGGGATTGCTGGATCACACGGTAGTTCTATTTGTAGTTTTTGAGGAGCCTCCATACTGTCCTCCAGACTGGCTGTGCTATTTTACATTCCCATCAACAGTGTATAAGAGTTCCCTATTCTCCAGATCCTCACCAGCACTTTTTTTTTCCTTTGGCTTTTTGATAATAGCTATTCTAATTGGGGTGAGATGAAGTCATTGTGGTTTTGATTTGCATTTCCCTTATGATTAGTGATGTTGAGCATTTAAAAATATATTTGTTGGACATCTGTATGTCTTCTTTTGAGAAATGTCTGTTCAGATAATTTGCCCAGTTTTAAATCAGATTGCTCATTGTTTTGCCATCGAGATGTTTAAGTTCCTTGAATATTCTTGATATTAGTCCCTGGTAGGGGAATAGTTTGCAAATATTTTCTCCCACTCTGTAGGTTTTCTTCTCACTCTGTTGATTCTTTTCTTTGCTGCCCAGAAGCTTTTTAGTTTTATATAATCCCATTTGTTTATTTTGGCTTTTGTGGTCTGTGCTTTTGAGGTCTTATTCAGAATATCTTCTTTCAGGACAATGTCCTTTCCCCTGTGTTTTATTCTAGTAGTTATTATTTCTTATATTTAGGTATTTGGTTCATTTTGAATTGATTTTTGTATAGGGTGAGAGGTGGGGATATATTTTCATTCTTCTGCTTATAGATATCCAGTTTTCCCAGCACCCATTTATGGAAGAGATTGTCCTTTCCCCAGTGCATGTTCCTGGTATCTTTATTTTTAAAAATCAGTTGGCTGTAGATATATGGATTAGTTTCTGAGTTCTTCATTCTGTTCCACTGGTCTGTGTGGATTTTTATGCCAATGTCATGCTGTTTTGATTACTACAGCTTTGTAATATTTTTTGAAGTCTGGTAGTGTAATGCTTCAGCTTCATTCTTTTTGCTCAGGATTGTTTTGGCTATTCAGGATCTCTTGTGGTTCCATGTGAATTTTAGGATTTTTTTATATTTTTGTGAATAATGTCATTGGTATGGTACTTTGAAGAGGATTGCATTGAATATATAGATTATTTTGGATCATATGATCATTTTAACAACAATACATTTTTTGATCCATGAGCATGGGATTTTTTTCCATTTGTTTGTACCCTCTTGAATTTCTTTCGTCAGTGTTGTAGTTTTCCTTATAGAGGTCTTTCACCTCCTTGGTTACATTTATTCCTAGGGTTTTGTTTGTTTGTTTGTAGTTATTGTAAGTGAGATTGCCTTCTCAATTTCTTTTTCAGCTTGTTCTTTGTGTATAGAAACACTAATTTTGTATGTTGATTTTTATTCCTGCAACTTTGCTGAATTTGTTGATTAAGTGTTTTTTGGTAGAGTCTTTAGATTTATCTCTACGTATAAGATCATATCATCTACAAACAGGGACAATTTGACTTTCTCCTTTACCAATTTGAATGCCTTTTATTTATTTATTTTTTCTCTTGCTAGATTGCTCTGGTCAGGACTTCCAGTACTATGTTGAATAAGAGGGGTAAAAGTGGGTATCTTTGTCTCATTTCAGTTCTTAGAGGAAAAGCTTTTAGACTGCCCTCATTTAGTATGATGTTAGTTGTGGGTCTGTCACACATGGTTTTTACTGTGTTGAATTACTTTCCTTCTATACCTACTTTATTGAGAGTTTTTATCATGAAGGGATGTTGAATTTTATCAAATGCTTTTTCTGAATCTATTGATTATCATATGGTTTTTGTACTTCATACGGTTGATGTGATGTATGATATTTATTAATTTGCATATGTTGAACTGTCCTTGCATTCCTGAGATGAATCTCACTTGATCATTGCATATTATCTTTCTGATGTGTTGTTGCATTTGATTTGCTTGTATTTTGTTGAGGATTTTTACATCTATGTTTATCACAGATATTGACCTATAGTTTTTTGTTGTGTCCTTCCTTGTCTGGTTTTGGTATCAGGTCATGCAGACCTTATAAAATGAGTTAGGGAGAATTTCTCCACTTCAGGTTTTAAAATAAGTCAGAAGAATTGTTATTAATTCTTCTTCAAAGGTTTGGTAGAATTTAGCAGTGAATCTGGGTCCTGGACTTTTCATTGTTTAGAGATTTTTTTATTACCGATTCAGTCTCATTACTTGTCATTGATCTGTTCAGGCTGTCTATTTCTTCTTAGTTCAATCTTGGTAAATTGTATGTGTCCAGATGTGTAATTGTTCATAGTGATCAATAATAATCCTTTGTATTTCTGTTGTAGCTATTGTGATACCTCCCTTTTCACCTTTGATTTTATTTATTTGGGTATTCACTCTTTTTTTCTTAATTAGTCTAGCTATTGGGTTGTCAATTTTCTCTTTTCAAAGGACAATTTTTAATTTCATTGATCTTTTGTAATTTTTTAGTCTCAATTTTATTTATTTCTACTCTGACCTTTATTATTTCTTTTTTTCTACTAATTTTAGGTTTGGTTCATATTTTCTAGTCCTTGAGGTGCATCATTAGGTTTTTTGTTAGGTTGTGTCTTTCTAGTTTTTTGACACAGGCATTTTGGTTTGTTGCTGTGAACTTGCCTCTTACTATGGCTTTTGCTGTGTCCTACAGGTATATTGTGTTTCTATTTTCATTTGTTTCAAAAAAAATTTTTAATTTCATTCTTAATTTCTTCCTTTATTTATTGATCATTCAGGAGCATGTTAATTTCCATGTGTGTATATAGTTTCAAGGTTAATCTTATTAATGATTTCTAGTTTTATTTCATTGTAGTCAGCTAAGATACTCAGTATGATTTTGATTTTTAAAAATTTTTGAGACTTATTCTCTGTCCTAACATATGGTCAATACTGGAGAATGTTACATTTTGCTGACCAAAAGAATGTGTATTCTGCCACTGTTGAGTGAAGTGTTCTGTAAATGTCTGTTAGGTCCATTTGGTCTATGGTGCAGCTTAAATCCAATATTTCTTTGTTGATTTTTGGCCTAGATGATCTATCCAATGTTGAGAGTGAAGCATTGAAGTATCCAGCTATGATTGTATTGGGTCTATCTCTCCCTTTAGATCTAATATTATTTGCTTTATATATCTGGATGCTCCAGTCTTGGTACATATATATGAAGAGAATAGTTATATTCTCTTGCTGAATTAATCCCCTTATTATTGTATAATTTCCTTCTTTGTTTCTATTTACAGCTTTTGACCTGAATTCTGTTTTATCTGATATAAGTATAGCTATTCATGCTTACTTTTGGTTTCTATTTGCACGGAATATCTTTTTCCATCCCTTCAGTTTCAGCCACAGGTGAGGTGAGTTTCTTGCCAGCAGCATGTAGATGGCTCTTGCTTTTTTTTTTTTTTTTGTGAGTCCATTCAGCCAGCCTATATCTTTTAAAGGGGGAATTTGATCCATGCTCATTTGGGGTTACTGTTGACAGGAGGAGAACATACACCTGTCATTTTATTGATTATTTTATGGTTGTTTTGTATATCCTTTGTTCTTCTCTTTCCTTCTGATTATTTTTGTGGCTGAGTAGTTTTCTGTAGTGATAAGGTTTGATTATTTACTCTTTCTCCTTTGGTTCTATCAATGAGTTTTATAGTTTTGCATGCTTTCATGATGGTGGTTCTTGTTACCTAATCATAAGGAGTTATATGAAATGCCAGAAAAAGAATGCAAAATAATAATCTTAAGGAAACTCAGTGAGTATGTGAGGAGATTCAGTAAGGAGAGTATGTCCTCTCCTGTCAATAATAACCCTGAATAATACTGGAGAATTACTGTGTTCCTTTGGAGATGCCATGATTCCTTGCTTTTTCATGTTTGATGTTTCCCTATGTTGGTTTCTATGCATCTGGCGAAAGAGTCACCTCTTTCAGTTTTACGGAGTTGATTTTGTAGGGAAAGACTTAGGCATATAAATGGGCCTTAGGGTGTTGGTTTGGTTGGATGCATTGGCTTTAGTTCTAACTGGATGCACTAGCATAGTCTCCATGTAGTTTTCTTAGCTGTAATCCATACTAGTTATGTTTTCAAGTGTCCCAGTAGCCTAGAATGAGAAAGTTTGTGGTGAGGGTGGTGTGACTTTGCCGGGGGTGGGTATTTGTTGGGCTATTTCTTATGTCAGAGGTGTGTGCATGCGTACAGTGGGTCAGCCAACTTGGGGCTGAGGTTAGGGGTTATAGAGCTGTTACTTTAGCCAGGAGCAGCTGCACGCCATTGCTCAGCCAGCATAGAGGTGTGCCTGGCAGGAGCAGCCAATGGGGCAATTTCTCAGTCTTGGGACATGGGCACACAGCTGCTCAGCTGGCTTAAGGACATGTTTGCCAGGGACGGACCATGGGGCTGTTTCTTAGGTGCAGGATGTGTTTGCATGGCTTCTTGGCTAGCCTGGAGACATGTCGGCTGGTGGTGGCCCACACGGCTACTTCCCAAGCTCAAGATGCAGGTGCATGGCTGCTTTATTGGCCTGAGAGCATTTCTCCTGGGGGTGTCTTGTGGGGCTGCTTCTCAGGCCTGAGAAACAGGCACACAGCTGCTTGGTTGGCGGAGAGGTGTGCCCACCATAGGTGGCTCATGGGGCTGTTTCTAAGGCCTGGGATGTGGGTCCTGGGCTGCTTAGTTGGCCTGGGGATTGTGCCTTCCAGGGGCAGCCCATGGAGCTGTTTCTTGGACTACCATTGTGGGCATGGGGCAATGGGCAGGCCAGGGGCTTGTCTGCAGGGGATTGGGCACTGTGGGGATGTTTCCCAGGCCCTGGGCAGTGACATGTAGCCACTCCATCAGCCCAAGAGCATGTCAGTTGCTTGGAGGCTTGAGGGCCTTTCCTGCTCAGGGAGAACGTGTGCAACAGTTTGGCTAGCTCAAGGGCAGGTTTTCCCTGGGCAGGACTGCTAGATTGTTCCTCCAACTGGAAGACTGTTCCTCCAACTGGCGGTAGGAATTGGTTTCCCTGCTAAACAGGACCAGAGTGACAGCTGATCCTGGGCCTAGGCTCCATGCAGCTGGAGTTGTGGCATTCAGCCACCTGGGTAGGCTAGTGGAATGAATATGGAACCCTAGTGCGGGACAGAGGCAGTGGCTACTGGCTTCCAGGAGTGGCTCTGGTCTCAATATGGTGCCATGCTGCAAAGCCTGGCTTATAGCGGGTGGGTGAGGAGTGGGGAGTGCACACTTTATGCTTTTAATGCAGGGAAATGCAGCAGTGTGAATTCCCACCATCTCTTCAAACGGGGCTCAGGGCTTGTGAGGACAATAGGATTCTACTGCAGTAGGGACTTTAGGTATTTGTGGTGGCAGTGGGGGCTGGTGGAGTTTCTTGCTTACCTTTTCCTTCACAGTGGGACTCCAGGTAGATCTGATCCAGCCAGGGAAGACAGTGCTGCAGAGGCTGGGTGCCTCCACAATGACCTCCTAGATTTCCAATCACCACGGTCATATCTCCACGCCCCTGCTGCACTCCACTACTCTCCTTTTGACACTCCAGTCAAATCTTCTCTGTTTGTTCATTACCTTGGTCCTTTCTTGTGGGAGAAACAAGTGCCAGGCATCTCTAGTCAGCCATCTTGCTGACCTAGACTTACTCTGTGATGGTTAATTTTATGTGTCACCTTGTCTGGGCCAGGACACCCAAATATATGATTGAACATTATTCTGGATGTTTCTGTGACAGTGTTTTTGAATACAATTTACATATAAATTGTTGAACTTTGAGTAAAGCATACTGCCTTCCATAATGTGGGTGGTTGTCATCTAATCAGTTGAAGGTTTGAATAGAACAAAGACTGACCTCCCCGAGGCAAGAAGGAATTCTTCCAGCAGGTGGCCTTCACCTGCAACATCTGCTCTTCCCTGGATCTTCAGCTTTATGGCCTACCCAACAGATATTGGACTTGTCAAGTTCTATAATTGAAATAGCCAGTTCCTTAAACTAAACCTCTCCCCGTCTCTCTTTTTCTCCACTCACATACACACAGACACATACACACATGCACATACACACACATACACCTTATTGGTTCTAATTCTCTGGAAAACCCTAATAGTAGGGGACAGGTTAGGGCATAATGACCTGGGGGTTGAGGTCTTTCCATGCCTGTTGCATGGACAAGCTTTAGTTCTGGTGGAGGCATCTTTCTCTACCTCATTTGCTTTAGGAACTGGTCGGGGGTCTTCAGCTAGAGAGGGCATGCCCTGTGGGCAGGCAAGATCATGGGCCCTCTTCCCCTTCTAAGCCGTTCCTCACTCACCCACTATGCCACATTGGGGAGGCTAAGCTAAGGTTCTTCAGGGAGAAAAGGGAGAAAAATGTATTTTATATATGAATATATTTTTTATATTTATTTATTTTATATTATTGTTTACTTTATTATATATCACTACTTTTTATATAAAAAGCTCTATTTTTATATATATGTATAACTCTCCCCACAGATACCTTGAGTTGGACTGGGTTTTGGTTAAAGTGTCAATTATTCTACATGCCATTAGAATCTTCTCAGGATAGTTGGTGGAGGTGTGTTTTAAAAGGAGCATGAGGCCAGGTGCAGTAGCTCATGCCTGTAATCCCAGTACTTTGGGAAGCCGACGTGGGCGGATCACCTAAGGTCAGGAGTTCAAGACCAGCCTGGCCAACGTGGCGAAACCTTGTCTCTACTAAAAATACAATAAAATTAGCTGAGCATAGTGGTGCACACCTGCAGTCCCACTTACTCGAGAGGCTGAGGCACGAGTATGGCTTGAACCTGGGAGGTGGAGGTTTCAGTGAGCCGAGATCACACCACTGTACTCCAAGCTGGGCAACGGAGCAAGACTCCATCTCAATAAAAATAAATACATAAAAAAATAAAAGCAGCATGAGGACAACCAAGTTCTCAATCAGAGGACTGTCACCAGACCCTGAACTAGGGAGCAGGACAGGCAGGTAGCAGGCCTGAGGAATGGACATGTCACCATTCTCAAATTTGCTTAGGGTTGGTTGACTCTGCCTGTGCCCACACTGTTGCAATTGGGTACAGTCCTTTCCCCCCACCCCCCAATCTGAATATGTTGGAACTAGTTTCTTAGGGGATTCATCAGTTGAGGTATCTTAGACCCTTGGCTGTGGGCCATAAAACACACTTGACTGAGTATGATATGAATACCTTCCACCCCATTGATGTATTGATTTGTTTTCATTTTGCTGTCTCCATGTACCATACACATCCATCTCTCAGCTAAGTTCCCAGAGAGCAAAGGCTGGCTTGGAGAAATTCTTTTAGCACAGAACATGAACAATACAAGAGCCTAAAGAGGAAAAGAATTCATATTTATCCAGCACCTAAAGTGTTGTAAGCATTTAAATATTAAACAATTATTCTCATCTTCACCACATTTAACAGATAAGGAAACTGAGTCTCAGGTAAGTTATATATGTAATGTGGGATATTATTTTTAGAAGCATTTCCTGCTGTCTTCCCTCCTCTTGGTAAGTCTTAGGACGTTAGGGGATTATTGTTGGTTGGTTTGTCTTCCTGAAGCTTTAATAGCACTGAGACTGAGGCAGACTGCCCCAAGGAAGGAGGAGGAATGTGGCCCAACAGGAAGGAGAAGGAAGTAAAAAGGGAGGAGAGGAACGGACATACCAACTCCCAAAATAGACCATTGGAAACTAAAAGATGCTGAGCAGTGTTGAATGTACAATTTTAACTTTTTCTCCGACTTCTGAGTGGGAATGGAAGCTAGGAACTAAGTTATCAGTATTTTCCAAATTTCCTTGATGATTACCCATGATAAGCAATGCATGTGTATGTATATATACACATACACGTACATGCATTCTCATGAGCAGGACTACATATATATAACTTGCATATATATATATATGTGTGTGTGTGTGTGTGTGAGCCACTTTATCATTTTCTATTATGTTCTATTTCTTTTTTAAAAAAATGTTTGTTGATCCTATAAATTTAATTCATGGCCTATTAATGATCACCAACTTTGGAAAAACACAGAGTTACAGGAGATTTATTTTTTGACACATCTAAGTAACTCTCTCAGGGTCCTGTAGTAGAAGCGGTGGATCTGGGATTTACTCCATGTTTGTTATGCTGTGTGTTAATGAGCCCAGAGAGAAGTCCCACCCAGCAGTCAGAGGTACCCAAGATACAACCAGTCCTTCATCTCAGACTTTTCCAGTTCATGAAAGATACACATTTCCCCCTCCTAATACTGGGATCCCCTCTGCTTTCAGCTACAAAATATTTCTTCCTAGACAAGTTATGGAACTACTAAGTTGCAGGCAAAATCTGAAGAACCTTAATCCGGAATTATCAAAGAAAATTTTTAAAAAGGACATTCTCCCCACTAGAAGGGGAACTTCCTATATAGGTGTACCTCTGTGCGGGAGAAAAATCTAACATGCAGCAAGTTCAGGAAGTCAAGAGGTAAAAACTGTCTTCCCTCGGGGCCATCTAATCCCACACTCAGCCAGTCCCATCTCCTTTGGGATGAGGATGAAGGGGTAGCAGTGGGCCAGGAGGAAAAAAAAAAAAAAAGCAGAAAAGCAATTCTTCCTTTACTGACTTGCTTCCCCACCTCCCCACTCTCTGCACTGTCTTGGCAGCTTTTTCCACTCCCTACTCATTTCTTACACAGTTTTCCTCGTGTCAATTTTACTTTGGAATGGGCTATAATATTGAAAGAAAAAAACCCAACCAAAAAAACCCTTTCTTTCCATGACTCAGGTTTGTGATTCTTCTGGAGGGAAAGAGAAAGCATGGCTGTCCAGGAATCGGACTTTCTAAGCATCTTATTTGACTAAGTTGGAAAACTTTGTCTTCAACATATGTATTTCTTTCCCTTCCGAGTGCCTCTAGGCTGTGGTGGTCCCTTTAGAGAAGCTTTAGAATAAACATGGCCTGACATTTCCCTTGCACTTCCAGTTGTTCGTCTGTTCTGCTACCTTGCTTAGACTCCTTTCATCCTTCCTGCTGGAACAGGGAAGGGGGTTGCAGGATCACCGTCTACCAGCCCTGAGTGATCTGGCCCCTACCTCTGTTACTGAACTCCAGTCACCACTGTTGCCATTTTTTGAACAAAATGAGCTCTTTCCTGCCTCAGAGCCTTTACAGAAGCTGTTCCTCTCCCTGGAAAGCTCTTCCCTCGCTTCTTCAAATAGTCAGTTCCTTCTCAACATTTGGGGCTCAGCTTGAATATCACATTCTAAGGAGACAATTGTACTCTCCCAAATAGACCTTCGTTGTTATTCTCTAGAGTGGTCTTTGTTTTCTTTCATGATACCAACCACAATTCGTTAGTAGTTTGTCTTTTTCTCTGCCTCCACCATTATTATGAGTTTTTTTTTCCCTCTCTTCCTCCTACTCCAAAAAGGCATAATCATCTTATGAAGCAGATAGTGTAATCCTCCTTTTTACACATTAAGAAATCTCATTCATCTCATGATTAAGATACTGTTGGTAACCTTCAACACAGGGAACTCTGCCAGACTCTTCTTTCTCCCCTACTAAATTTATTCATTTAAATCATTCACTCATCTAGTTAATAGATATTTATTGAGCACCTACTTAGTAACTTTGTACCGGACACTGTGCTACAATGATAAGCAAAGCACCTACTTAGTAACTTTGTACCGGACACTGTGCTACAATGATAAGCAAAGCAATTCTTGCTCACTTTACTCCACACTGCAGCCAGCCAGAATAGAACCATGGCTCTAAAGTGCATTTCTCTGCTAAAAACCTTCGTCAGCCTCCAAATGCCTTCTGGATGAAATCTGAGCTCTATAGCATGGAGAGCACCGCAGGCCCTCTGTAACCAACCCCTCCTTCCTTTCCAAATGCTTCTTTTGCTGCTCTTCTCCCACCCTGGGCCCTGCTGGGTAACTACAGGAGCTCCTTCAGAAGACAGATAGCAACAACCAAAGTCCCCCGGGACTTGTTTTTGCTCTCTCTCTCTCCCTCTCTTTCACATACACGCACACACACACACACACACACACAAATATACACACACAGCCTGGGACAATGACAACAGTGACTTCTGAGTTGCTCATAGAGAATCTTAGCAGGTACATTTCTCTGCTGGTTGCTCAGATAGCTTTTAGCTACTACTTCCTGGGCTGTGGGCTTTTTATAATTTAGCTCCCAGTCCAGGAGCAGCAAGTTAGGAGTTGACCCAGCCCTATAACTTGAGAGCAGGCCTCCGTAAGGAAACCTCACATCACCAGGTCACAGTGTGGCTGATAGTGTCAACAATGGCATCAACTTTCTTGCTTCAAGGATGCTAAATGTCCTCAAAGTGCTAAAGAAGATGTCAAGAACTGCAAGCATAAGAGCTGTGTATCAAGAACCTCTTCCCCTGGGTGAGGCAGAACGCTTGTATTCATGCCTAATTAGAAGGGCCAGAGAGATGGAATTTAAGGCTTTGCATCTGTATTTATTTCCCACTTTCAATTCCACATCTCTTCAGGGTTGCTGCAATAGATCCTTACCAAGCTTTCACTTTTTATATTTTGTGCTACGTGGGGCTTGTTTTTAATTTTTTTTTTTTCTTACAGGAATATCATGAACAAAGGACTAAGAGAAGGATTTTCTTCAGCTTCTCTGGAAACTTGCAGCCTTCTAAATGCTTTATGCTTCAGTTTCTTCGTCTATAAAATAGGGAATTAGCAAAATTAATGAACCCTTGTCTTTCATAAAATGTCTTATAGGATAGGTGCTGTGCAAGTAATATGCTATGGAATGATAATGTTTTGTTAGTGTTTATAAACATAATTTGAATTTTCCATTAATTGGAATTAATCCTGTTTATAAGAAAAGACCTTTCCAATTAAATCACTGGTGTGCGACTTCGGGTGGTTGAAGCCTTTATTTTGCTTTACTTCTAATAAAATGGGTTCCTACTTTATTTTGGGTAAATTCTTAATTTGCATCTTGCTTTGGCCAGTTTCAGTGAAGAGTCTCACCTTTTATTTAGTCTCTCTACACATTATTTGTATTAGACAATTTTCTTGGATATTATGCCTCTTCTCATTATTGAAAATCACTTTACAGCTGAAGGTTAATAGCCATGTTTATTCAAGGTAATGTTACAATGTGCTTAAGATTTTAAAACAAAAACAAATAACCTTTCATTAAACTGCTATTTTGGCTGGGTGTAGTGGCTCACACCTGTAATCCCATCACTTTGGGAGGCCGAGGTGGGTGGATCACCTGAGGTCAGGAGTTCAAGACCAGCCTGGCCAACACGGCAACACCACGTCTCTACTAAAAATACAAAAAAATAGCTGGGCTTGGTGGCACACACCTGTAATCCCAGCTAATTGGGAGGCTGAGCAGGGAGAATCGCTTGAACCCAGGAGGCGGAGGTTGCAGTGAGCCGAGATCACAACACTGCACTCCAGCCTGGGCGCGACAGAGCGAAACTCTGTCTCAAAAATAAAACAAAACAAAAACCACTATTTTAGTGAGTCATATTTTAGTTTTATCCTGGATGCTTGATGTTCCATTTCCTTATGAATGAAAATTGTATTGAACACCACGAGCCCAAAATGGTAATGAATTACAAAGCTATTTACATTTCGGCTTTCTTATAAGTAAACTGTCACCTGTTTCTAACATTGAGCTATGTTTTAATGCTATTCCCCCAAGAATAAGTCTTTTAACCCTGGTATAATTCTTTCTTATCTTGAAAAGTAAAAGATCTTTAACGTTTCTAGATATGCTTTGAATCTAAACCTTAGTTTCTAATAGTGTTAGTCACTCAAGTCATATACTTGAAAACATTAAATTGGAGTATCAGTTTGTCTCTTCCTAAGAGGTACCAATAAAATTAGCAGCCATAGAGTGTCAGAGTGTGTCCTGACCTGCTGTTTACTCACTTGATGACTCTGAATTTGATGCTTTGAATTTGAACCCATTTGAATCCAGACAATTCATTGCAATCTAGAATCACCCAAGCTAATTTCTTTTGACTCAAGAAAGCCCTTGGACAGAAGAAAAAAAAATAAGTCTAGGTTACCCCTCTTTCATCCTAAAATTAAGAGTTCCAAATAATTTGAGAGAGAGGGATGCTAGCTCTCCTCTGTGAATCTCTTTCTGTTCCCCAGATAGCATGCTAACCTGACTAAAATCCTGAAGGCAGGTTTCAAGACGGTATTTAAGGTATATAGTCTATAACTGTCAATTAGGAAGTTTTTAATAAATATAACCCCCTCCCCTACCGAATCTTTGTGATTGATATAAACTTGAACTGAGAACCCCAGGATGTCTCTAAATCAAAATGGTAGTTTAGACCCACTCTAAACAAGACCATTCCCTGTGCCTCAAATAGTCTGCTTACAAATCATCTTTACGGCAGGGATGCTATAGAATCAGGCAGTGGTCTGGAGGGTCCATCATCAGGTAAAATTTCTTAGCCCATTATTTCTTGGTACATAGTTATGGAAAAATGTGGGCCTGAGGTTAACTCACGTTAAGTATTTAGCACAGTACCTGGCTCATAGACACTTAACATATATTAGTGTTTATTCCTTCTTGAGAGGATTTGGAATATGAGAAAGCTAGGAGAAATATGGCAGAAACATGGACTTTAATTCACACAAAAGATATTTAGCTTCATTCTCCCCCTTTAGAAGAGTTCCAGCATACACATCTCCTGTGCCTAAAAGGTCTCCAACATCAAAGGTCTGCCGACTGCCACCCGCTGTGCTGGACTGAATGTGGGAGGAAGAGCAACACTGCTTCTAAAACAGCCCCGCTACAAAGTGTGGGGTGATGATGATCAGAGCTCCTGTGAAAAATGTCTTAAGGGTAAGTTGACAAGTGGGTTTTTGAGCAGTTATTTTTCTGCAATCTGAGAAGCACAACAGAATTGTTGAATGAATACAGTTACATGCCCCTCACAGAG
Source organism: Macaca fascicularis (assembly GCF_037993035.2). Taxonomy (NCBI): domain Eukaryota; kingdom Metazoa; phylum Chordata; class Mammalia; order Primates; family Cercopithecidae; genus Macaca; species Macaca fascicularis. Next base: position 85,723,399 of record NC_088380.1, on the reverse strand, counting down.
ATTTCTGTGTAGCCTCTACAGTCACTTTCAAGTCACTTATAAACACCCATGGTGTCAGATATAATCTACTCACACCCAAAACATTAGTCCATAATGTAAAATTTCCTAAGGATTTTGGAAGGGAAATGAAGGATGATTTTATAGCGTCCATGGGATACACTCTCATAAACCCTCTATTCACCAGGGCTTCTCTTCCCAAGTCTCTCTGGCCTGCACTAGACATACACCACAGAATATCTCCTCTTCTTTTCTTCCTCCCTCCTCCAGTAGTGTAATGCTTAGCCTTCCAGACCCTGTCCCTCTTCCCCAGTCCCTTCCAAGTGCTTTATGCATAGCCATTTCACCAAACTTCTCCCACTTCCCCAAACTTGCCTGCCCACATGCAGGTGCTCAGCACAAAATAATTCCCCAAAGCAACCCTTAGAAGGGAGAGGTAGGTGGATTCATGAATAACAACCCCATCTCCAATTATTTCCCGCACACATTTTCCATTCATAAAGCCTAATTTTATAGCTATTAATTTGTTAATTGACTGCATGAAATGACAAAGCTAACAGAGACAAAGCCAGATTTAGAATGAAAGCTAGGTTTAGAATGAAAGATTCCAAAGATTTCACTTCCTCCTAGCTTGCTTGGATGACAGCCTGGGATGGGCTTATCTACTGAAGATGTAACCAAGTGAGCCAGCAGCTCCTTGCTGGATTCTGCCTCCTAAGGAAGGAGGATAGATCTATGTGATCCGAAGACTTTTGATCGCTGGTGTCTTCACATTATAGACCTTAGAAGCCTGACTTTTTTGGAAGCCTGTAGAGAGTCTCAGGAAGAAATGTACTTTAAAAAATGTGTAATAACCATATGTTGATTTCCCCCTTGTCCTCTTTGAGCTTCCAAAATCACAAAACTCTTTTTTGTATAAAAGCATTAATTATCAAAGTGAAAAAAAAAAATAAAGGAGGCTTATTGAAGATTTACTAGGCTGGATGAAGAAGAGGTTTCCATCACACACCACATAGGAAACAACTTAATAAAGCCTTCATTGTGCATTTTTCCCCAAAGTCTTTTTCTAGCTTGGCCGTAAGCTAGAATCTTCTTTCCTTTGATTTCCTCCCCTGGGGAAGCCCTTGGCCTTGCACCTGGTTGCTCTCTCTCCTTTATTAGGCAGAGTCTTCTTCTTCTGCACAAAGCCTGGACCCCAGCAGGAAGCTTGCTCCTACCTCATAGCAGGCTTATCAGAGGCTGTTTATAGCAGAGCAAGCCTCTTCCTACAAAGGAATTCTCACACCAGCTGCCAAGAAGATAGCGTTTTCTCCATATGTTATATATCCCTTGTTATTTGAAAAATAATATTATGTTTTTGTTGAATTTAAGTGTGTCGATTCAGATTAATCTCTTCAACAGATAATTACTAAGGGTCTTTTATGAGCCAGGCAATGGGCTAGAAGCTGGGGCTACACCAGTGAGCAAGACCTGATGTCTGCCCTCAGTGAGCTCCCTGTTGAGTGGGGAAGAAGGGAAAGAAAACAGGCATTTCATCGCCAAGTCTTCAGTGTGATATTAGGGTATATATTGGTTGATATGAAAGAGTCAGCCCACCCAGTTCTGAGGGAGGAACGTCTGGGAAGGCTTTCCAGAGAAAGTGATATTAGCAGCAGCCTGCCAGATGACTGGTGTTGGGGGCGCGGGAGGGCCGAGGCAGCATTCCAGCAAGGAAGCAGCAGGTCCAAAGCTCAGGGGGACAGGGAGCACAGCCTGACTCAGGCGACAGTTCACAGTTCCCTGGGGTGTGGGGTGAGGAGCGGAAGAGTGGAAAACGATGAGACTGGAGAAGGAAGCATGGCCGACCGTAAATGACTTGTAACAAACACCACGTGGAAGTGCTCATGATTTTTTTCTCATAAAATCAGCGAGAGAGATTTTGAGCAGGCCAGCAGCATATTTAGATTTCATTTTTAAAGAAAAAGCTCAATGGATGCAATATAAACCAAACCAAACCCAAACAAAACAAAATAAGGCGTATGTGTGATAACTGCTATGTGTGAACTGTGCGCAAAGTACTGCAAAAGCCCTGAGGGGCCAGGTGCCTCCCCAATGGCTGTCGAGGGCCCAGGAAGGCCTTCTAGAGCAGGTGGCCTGGGTGGTGAGGGGGGCACCTCAACAGTGCAAATACCCCACCTTCTAAATGTGTTGGTTTGATTCCAATGCACATCCTTTCATTCTTGAGAACTTTGAAGACAGTATTACTCAAGCACCTTCTAAAACTGAGTCCCATTTATTATTTATCCGACACTCCTGATGACTTTCTTTCTTGTCGGGTCTATGAATCTGAAGGAATTTTAGAGCCCAGATGATAACTTTCTTTAATAAATTATTACAAAATTTTCAATTTCAAGGAAAATCATCAAACTACAATAATAATGCTAAGCACCATAAATGAATTTTGGTGTTATTTCCTGTATGTTCTACAAAAATTTTACAAAAAAAAGTTGAAGAATGAAGTTTGCATGATCATTAGTGTAGCTCTTTTTCCAGACAAAATAGATTCTCTCTTCTAATGAGAGCATTACAATAAAAAAAAAAAAAAATGAATCTAGTTAAAGGGATTTGGGCATGTCATGTATAAAGATAATTTTGATGGAAGTGAATGTCAAATTTGTGTTTGTCAACAAAGAACTATTTAAAATAAACAATATTGAGCAATTAGTAGTATACACAAGTGTGATTTTTGCATTTTGTCATTTATTACTCAAAATAGTCCTGTAAACCACATGCCAGTAACCATCATCCCCATTTTATTAACAAAGATGCAGAGGCCCAGAAAGGTTACATAACTTCCCTAAAGTCATGCAGTTACTAAGCACCACAGCTGAGATTGATAACTGAATTTGTCTCCAAAGTTTATACTTCATTGCATGGCTGCTGCTCTTTTTCTTAGAGATCTTGGGGCTCTTAGCCCGTTCCTTTGGGCTAGATATAGGATTTCAGCTTTGGATACTTGACCAGACATACAAGTAGGAGACTAGTACAGAAAGGATAACTTGTTTAATAATCTCATAATCACCAGTGATTCAAGAATTTGACATTAACATTAACCTCTATAGCCTTCCTTTCCATCAGCACATTATCATCTTTATTGAAGGATATAGGATATGGCCCTAAATTACTTATTTTTCCTAGATTTGTACAACTCTGCCCTATTGCATTGCTTTCTATTCTTGTCAATCTGTGGGGCATTATTGGCTAAGTGGGACTGAGTATTTCTTCCAACGTTAATTGTTTTCAGTTGTCAAAAGGGCGTTCCTGGAGTGGAAGGAGGGTAGCACAATGGTAAAGGGCAACTCTGGCTTTGAATTCCAGCTCTGCCATTTGCTTGTTGTATATTTCTCTTGATAAGCACGTACAGCATATGCCCAGAAAAACCTCCTTTCAGAGGGTAACAATTAAGCCCCCTACTCCGTCATCTTCTAATATGATCTTTTCTCATCAGGTAGAGGTAGGAGTTTTAATACTCATATTGCTTCCTTGATTCAAAGATCCTGCTCACATTTAGTAAGAATAAATTAGTGTTTGCTTATCATATTTAAACTTTTGATTTAAAATATTTTACTTTCAGTGTAGCCACTATGACACTATCTTTTTAAAAATGTCGATTTCTGAAAGAGTGGACAAATATGTGCCATGGCTTGTATATATAGATAATACTATATAATACAATGGACCAATAATGTCCATGTAAAATTGTCTTCCACTAGGAATGAAGAATTTGTATCTGTAGGGAAATAAATATCACAGGCCAGAAGACTACCAGCCAGGTAATGCCAGTGTTGGCAGAGTCATGTAGGCACAAATAGGTCTTCTGTTACTAGCTGATATGAAACTGGTTGCTTTTTGAAGGAAGCATCAGGGATGAACAAAGGGTCTAGAAGATTTCACATCAGGGCTACAGTTTCACACTTAATTCATTCAAATAATGATAAAAATGGTAATGAAGAATGAAGGCCATGCTAATTGCAGTTCAATAATTTTAGTGATGCCTTTGCTATATACTGGGGGATCCAGTTTCCAATACACATCTATTGCAAATCATTCACTTGTACTAGTGTTTATTAAGCATCTACTGTGTATGAAACTGTCTTAGGGACTATTTTGTTAAGGATCTTATGACCCAATGGAAGGGCCCGTGCACTCCCACATGACAAAGAATATGGCTGCGAGGTCAAATTCCTTTACAAAATAATTGAAGGAACATCCAGATGATTGTATTTCAATACAATCTTATTGTATTGGATTTCTGAAATAAGTAGGTTATTGGCTAAGGCTGGGGAATCTTTTTATAATAGTGAAGTTTTCATTATGATGGTATTTATCGTAAGGAGATCTGAACTGTAATATAATACAATTACAATCATAAATATAATTATGAGGTGTAAGTGCTAAGGGAATACAGGAGAGATTAATTAGAGACAGGTGGTTCCAGGGCTTCTCCAAGGGCTCCTGATAAGTTCAGGGGGAGATCTTGATTCTCTTCAGATTCTGCCTTCGCCCAAGGGACTCTTCTACACTGAGAGCTTACGGTGGAGAAGAGAGGGTCTATTCCTCCACACTCAAGTCAGAAGGATTCTTTGGCTCCAGTTTTTAGGAGTCTCACCTTATTTCTTTAAAATAACTAATATTACTAGAAAATACTCTGTTATCCATTAAATAACTTATCTTTTGAGACCTTTGATGATGGCGCCAGATTTGAAAAATAGCCTTTTAAAACGAAGTGACATGCAGAGGACTGGGGTCAAACCCCCAAACGCTGTTGAGGAGAGGCATGCTTAATAATGGGCCCCGTGAGTTATGAAACATTAATGGATCCTGACACAGCTGTCACTGGGGCACTGTGGTCACTCTCTTCTGGTCAGTCGTGCATGAGGTCTCACTTTTATTCGAATAGGGATGTGACCACTCTGCATCTTCTTATCTTCCCATTCACCTACACATTTCACAGCCTTGCACATTTAATATTAATGAGACTCTCCTAATATTAAGCCTCGATTGGCCAACTGCTGGGTGTATTTGTTTTGTAATAAGCTGTTTGGATGGATGTAAACATTTTGACCATGCTGACACTAAAGACAATTTTTTTTTTTTGAGACGGAGTCTTACCCTGTCACCCAGGCTGCAATGTACTTCATACATCTTCAAACACTCCCACTCTTCACCAGCTTTTCACCCGAGTCTACTAGTCTCTGCCCCTTTTCTCAACCTTCTTTAATCCATCTTTTTTTTTTTTTTTTTTTTTTGAGACGGAGTCTAGCTCTATCGCCAGGCTGGAGTACAGTGGCCTGATCTCAGCTCACTGCAACCTCTGCCTCCCGGGTTCAAGTGATTCTCCTGCCTCAGTCTCCCTGGGATTACAGGCACGTGCGACCACACCCAGCTAATTTTTGTATTTTTAGTAGTGACGGGGTTTCACCATGTTGGCCAGGATTGTCTCAATCTCTTGACATCGTGATGTGCCCGCCTCGGCCCTCCAAAGTGCTGGGATTACAGGTGTGAGCCACTGCGCCCAGCCTTTTTTTTTTTCTTTCTTTCTTTTTGAAACGGGGTCTCGCCCTGTCACCCAGGCTGGAGCACGGGTGTAATCTCAGTTTACTGCAGCCTCCACCTCCTGTATTCAAACGATTCTCCTGCTTCAGCCTCCCGAGTAGCTGGGATTACAGGCGTGCGCCACCACGCCCAGCTAATTTTTGTATTTTCAGTAGAGATGGGGTTTCGCCATGTTGGCCAGGCTGGTCTCAAACTCCTGACCAGGTGATCCGCCGCCCGCCTCGGCCTCCCAAAGTGCTGGGATTACAGGCATCAGCCACTGCATCCGCCCAAGACAATTTTAAAACTAACTCAGGGAAATAAACGTAGCGCTAGGTTTTGCTGGATACTCTTAGCACGCTAAGCTTCAGTATACCTGTGCACGGCAAACAGCAATTGGAAGTTCCTGGATGGCCTTACGTAGAGCATCCCTGGCCTTGTGGTTATTTGAATGTATCGCCACATGTTTAATTGCCACTAATAAGAAGCAGAAACAAAACTAGTCAAAGCCCAGCTTAAACCAGAAATGAGAATTTTGTGGAGCTCTAACTCCCAAGGCCATATAATCGAGTGTATCGTGCTGACCATCAGCTGTCAGGAACACTTCAGCTTGGTGATGACTCACTCTGCTGTCCTAGGTGAGTCACTTAAATCCTCTGCTCCTCAGTTTCCCAACTCGTCTCTCTTCACATGTATGCAAAGGACTTGCAGAAAGAGTCTTTTTAAAAAATGACTTGTTTTCGGCCAGGCTTGGTGGCTCACGCCTGTAACCCCAGCACTTCGGGAGGCCGATGCGGGCGGAATACAAGATCAGAAGATTGAGACCATCCTGGCTAACGCGGTGAAACCCCGTCTCTACTAAAAATACAAAAAATTAGCCGGGTGTGGTGGTGGGCGTCTGTAATCCCAGCTACTCAGGAAGCTGAGGCAGGAGATTCGTTTGAACCCAGGAGGTGGAGGTTGCAGTGAGCCGAGATTGTGCCACTCCACCCCAGCCTGGGCGACAGAGCAAGACTCCGTCTCAAAAACAAACAAAAAACAAACAAACAAAAAAAACCTGTTTTCAAGCGTCTGAGTGGGTAATTGTTTGACAGGAACAAAGAAAAGAAACTTTTTAAAAAAGCAAATTTCTAGCTCCTGTTGATTTTATATCAGTAACAAATTACACTTTGTTGCTCTATAGGGTTGGAAATCAGCAGTCAAGCAAAAGCGAAGTTCCAGTAATCTACATTGTTGAAGTGCCAACAAGCAAAAGTCAGCTGGTCATGCTTCTAAACAACTGGAAAGATGGGAGCAGGCTGAAGCAGTGAGGAAAACCTTAGGCAGGATGGAGCTCTGGGTTAAGAGGAGGTGGTAAGGGTGAAGTGGGATCTATGGCTTAACAAAGTGGTTAATTGTCATCACATGATTCAAATATGTTTATTTCTTAAACCTTCACTCCAGACCGCGGCGGACAGGGGGCCTCTTTGTAATTACAGATGACTATTAGCAACCAACAGGGAGAAAGAAAGAAAAATGAAGACAAGAAAAAAATGAATGAAGAAGAAAAGCACTGTGATCCTTTGCATCATCAAAAGTGATCAACAGTCGGTTCTTTAAAGGCTGTGAGAACAACATTTCAACATTATTTTCCAGTCACTGCTACCAGCAGAAACTCCCTATAGAAAGAGGCTCATAGCAGCTACACACAGACAACAGAGAAGGAAGCTGCTTGGTACAACTGTCACCTTCAGGACAACAGGCAGCCAACAGAGCATTTCACCCCGAAGGTGTACGTGTGATTACACAAAACCCTCACTTGGTCATTTTTTTACGGGTTTTAATAATGCTGATGCAAAATAAGAGTAAAATTACAGGTGCCAGTTCCCATTGTAGAATGCTGATAAACAACTTACCATTTTGCAGTGGCTGGTCACATCTGGAGCCTTTTGGGATGCAAAAGTACTGGAAGGATTATTGCAAAACTTAAAGACACTTTTGCTGCCATTACTTTGTTTTTAACCTAAATTAGTGTGGGTTTTTTTGGGGGGGTGCTGGGGGGATGCTTTTTTAGAGAGTCTTAATGCTTATATTATAAACTTATTTAGTTAAACACTAACCAAATAACAAAATGAAAAAGGGGGTTAGGTTTAGAGTAGTTGCTTGAAAACTTTTCCAAATTGACCTCAAATAGACAGAGGCTGGTATAAAACTATGGATTGGTGGATTATGACTTATTAATTTTGGTGCTATAAAATCTTCAATTTAAATAACCTGATTAAACTTGATTTGTCATTGTTGATACCTCTCTTACAAATGTTGATACCTCTCTTACAAAAGTGTGTAATGTGTACAGTGTAAGAATAATAATACAAATGGAAGTGCATTGTTCCTATTCTTTATGGAGCTATGGTTTTTCATAACCACAAAAGAACATTAACATAAGAATATAATGTATTAGGGTATAGTTAGTATTTTGACTCCTTTTTAATAAAACTCTTCTTTTAGGATATAAATATTTCTCTGTATTTTGTATCTGCTGCAAGGTAATTTGGGCTGGTACCGGGACCAGACATGGATGGGTGGAGAGAGTCTGGGTCTTCCCCTTTAGGGTTTCATGATTCTTGTATGTTTTTCATTAGGTTGCTTAAGGACTAATTCTGCTTGTATGTAGCTAGTAGAGCATGATCCCCTTGTCTTCTTTTCTTTTTGTGCTCCTCAGTTGAAAATATGCAATCTAAATCCTTAAAGTGCAAACTAGTCATAGCTACCGAAGTCCCGCTTCCAGCAGATTCTTTGCTATATCTAACATGTACGAAATCAGACATTTTAATGAACGCATGTGTTTCCCTGTAGTGTTACGTGGACTGACAGGCTGTGGAGATGTCTGAAATGATTTGGCTGGACTCATTGCAGTCCTCCAGAATCATTTCCTGTGATATCATGCAGTGCATTTCTTCTAGGATTTCCTTGTCAAGAATATTCCTCTTTAAAGCAAAATAATAACTTATGGAGCTTAATAGATTTTGTAGCTGAACATTGAAGTAGTGTGCCCAGTACATGAAGCATTCTAGCTTTCTTCATGCAAATGAGCAGATACACTTAACAAGTCAATCTTGAATCTATTTGGGAAAAAAGCCACTCTGTTGGCTGTGTGCTATTAGCACATGTAGATACAAGCACATACGGGCTTGGACATGTATTAGCATCGGATGTTACTTTACTGAGAAAGTGATGTGTTGACCAAAATATGCATATCTGAATGGAGGGAGGCCTTTGTGGTGCTCTTTTCAATTCTAATCTGCTATGGTCTGAATGTTTGCATCTCCACAAAATTCATGTATTGAAATCCTAACCCCCAAGGTGATTGTATTAGGAGGTAGAGCCCTTGTCGGGTGATTAAGTGAAAAGATCAGAGCTCCTATGTGTGGGATTAGTGCCCTTATAAAAGAGGCCCCAAACAGTTTATTCTCCCCTTCCACCATGTGAGGACCCAGACAGAAGGCACCATCTAAGAGGAAACGGGCCAGCACCAGACAGCAAATTTGCCAGCACCTCGATCTTGGACTTCTCAGCCTCCAGAGCTGTGAGAAATAGATTTCTGTTGTTTATAAGCCACCCGCCCAGTCTATGATATTTTCTTATAGCAGCCCAAATGGACTAAGACAGCTATTTTAAGCCTACATAGTAGGAGACTTTCTGGCTGACTAGATCAAGAAGTCAAAAAGAGATTTCTGTTTTCTTCCAAATCATGCTTATTGATTTGGAGTAAAATTCTGTGATGGGCTGTAAAGTAATAGGACTCACATCATGAGTCAGAGGAAGGAGATTAACATTTATTGAGTACCTAATATGTGCCAAGCTTTTTTCATAAATTAACTCATTTATTCCTTACAACAGACTGGAAGGGAAATATTGTTACTCTTAATGTATAGAAGAGAAAACTGAAAGAGAGGTTAAATAACTTGTCCAAGTCCAGAGTTCATATTTAGAAGAGCCAGAACTTTAATCTGGGTCTAACTCTAAAGTGTATGGTGTTTCCAACTATAGTGTGCTGCTTTCTGTGGATTATGAAATTTCATATAGGGGGGCTCAGAGGGAGAGAATTACTGTGGAGGAAAATATCTCATATTGTTTGAAGTAGATTTTCAAACCTACTTAGTAAATCTATGTGCTGCAAAGTGGGCCTGTTCCTCTGTTGTCTATGGTCCCATCTGTATTTTACATCTGGAAAAACATATCTGGGAAGAGTTTCATCCTGGTAGCTACAAAGAACAGTTGGAAACTTCTGCTTTTTGTACAATAAAATCTGCAGTGGTCTTGGTAATGACCTTTTCATTTGTGGTATTATTGTTTAAGCTCTATTGGTTACGAGGAAGAGTCATTCCAAGGGAGTTTATTGTGAGGTTAAAATGGGCCATCTTCTGGCCATCTTAGGAAAAAAAAATGATTGTACGGCCCATGGGCTGGATTAAGGACCGGACCTAGAACTAAGGTACTTCCTTTGTCTCCCCTGCCACCCTATGGCACTTTTTCCTTTTTTCTGGGCATCTGCTTCTTCTCTTATTGCTCCTCTCTGTACTTCTGCTCCATTCTCCATTGCCTTCTGCCTGCCATCAGCATGCTTATGGTTGAACATGGCTACCATAGATCTCAATTTCTTATGATCAGCATATTGCTATCTAGGACACTCTTAAGTCTCTTTAATTTCAAGAGAAGATCTGAGTCCCCACTGCTATTGAGTGTCCTTGCTCAGGTGTCTATCCCTGGTTCACCAGTGTCACTAGGGAGGGTGGCACAAACATGACTGCTATGCCTACCACTTTAGCAAAGGTTATAGGTAAGGGCAGTTTCTGGAGAAAGGGGCTCTGAGTAATGCAGACACTTCAAATACATCTCCAACCACAAACCAAAAATACATAAATGTGGCTTTATAGTTTTGTGAATGTTTTCATATAATCTTCGATCTGGAATAATTTATCCCCATTTTATACTTAAGGAAACTATGACCAATGGTTGGATCATTTGCCCAAGCTCATTTGGCAAAGTAAACTAGAGACCAAAGCCTAGGTTTCTACCTGATTAGTTTCCACCATATTAGGCTACCTTTTTGTCTACGCAAATGTACACAATTTATGGAAGAAAGTTGTTTTGTTTTGTTCTTTTTAATCTACAGTTTAATTCATAATTAGCATTCATGAATGAATTTGTTAATTTGAACCACAGTGAACTTTGGCTTCTCTTCCTACTACCACGCTTCAGTGTTGTACTTAAATTTTTGTGTTGTACTCTACTGGAAGCTTGTGAATTCACTTTCTTATATTGGTATGGTACCAACTTGTAGGAATTATGGCTACTACAAAAAGGAAAAGTTGAACAGTTTGTTTTGGGCTGGAGAGTAATTGAGTTCAATTTTGTACAGTAATAGAATATGCCTTTAAATTATCACGTGCAGTGTTTTGGAGATGGAACATTTTGGTTAAGGGAAGCATCAGCTCCATAAAAGTGGGGATGTCCTAAAAGACATCATTAAAATGCATAGAGAAATTAACCCTTAGTCAGGTCTACACCTGAGCACATTTATGCCAGTTTTTTTAAATGACTCCTGAACATCAAACCAAAAATCAAGAAAAAAAATGAAACGAAAATGCTCAGAGTTATTCTTTTTTGCCCAGAGATAATGCAATTTCCCTGTGCTAAATTCTGTTAAATTTTCCAAAACTTAAAAAAGTGGTAACATTTTAAAGATGAAAGGAATTTGTTCCTTTCCTCAAGAAAGGAACAATCTGGTATAATGGACAAATTGAAATGCATCAAAATATAAAGTGTTTCTTTATTTCATTCCTAATGGACATATCTGTTGGCAGTGGCCACCATGGCAGAAAATAGATGTCAATTTTTCATGCAGGAACATTACAAATAAATTCTTCTATGCTTGAAATGTCTGGAAAAGTCTGTGGAAATGGACCTTAAATGGTTACACAGTTAACATTCAGATATCAAATAATTTTGCAAAATAGAAACTGTTTAAATATTAAACATCAAATTTTCCTTCTTTCAAAGGACTAATAACTTAGCAATAAAAATTGTCTTTGAATCTTGCCATCACAAGGTCTCAGTCAGGCAATGGATTTTAAATGAAAACTTGCAGGCAGTTCTTATTTAAGCAAAATTAACAGCTGAGCAAAGAGGAATGAATTAGTAGACTGCCCCAAACTCACCTTGACCAGACAACAGTCCACCTCCCTTGCAGCACAAGCCTCTCTGTGGAGCTGCCTGCAAAGTGAAACTGGGATCAATGCTGTCAGGGAAATGCCTCTGCACAGAGACAAGGCACTAATCAAGTTCTCCTGCAGCTGCTAACCTGACCCCCAGCCGTTAAAGAAGAAACACACAACGATGAGAGAGCAGCAGATGGTGGACAAGGAATCAGAGAAAGGGAAACAATAAAAGAGAAATCCGGGGACATGAAAATATTGGGCCACCCCAACAATAAAAATCCCTCTGTCCATACTGATCAGGAAACGTTTTATTAAGATGTTCTCAAAGAGGCTCAACCACGTGAGGCAAAGGGTAAGGTTTGCCCATACAACACCTGAGGCTGTTTCTGGGTAGGCAACTGGGGCCTTCGTACCAGTTTCCAAATGGGAGCCCTGTTACCGAACCAGAGGAAGAAGGCAGGGCCCAGTAAAAAGCAGCAGAAGGAGTCATAACCTGCGAGGAATGGAAAGTTAGGAAACATCAACAGTTTTTTTTCTGTACAGTCATGTGCCATAGATAAACGTTTTGGTCGATGACTACATATAAGAAGGTGGTCCCATAAGATCAAAATAGAGGAAGCAGAAAGATGCCTATGGCCTAGTGACATCATAGCCAGTGCAGCATAACGCATTACTCAAGTGTCTGTGGTGATGCTGGTGTAAACAAACCGTCTGTGCTGCCAGTCATATAAAGGTCTAGCATGTATAATTATGTACAGTACATAATACTTGGTAATGATAATAAACCACTACGTCGCTGTTTTATGCATTTACTATACCACACTTTTTACTATTTTGAAGCATAATCCTTCTACTTATTAAACATAAAAAACAAAGTTAAGTGTAACACAGTTCCAGGCAGGCCCTTCAGGGGGTATTCCAGAAGAAGGCATTGTTATCATAGGAGATGACAGCTCCATGACTGTTATTGCCCCTGAAGACCTTCCAGTGGGACAAGATGTGGAGGAGGAAGACAGGGATATTGATGATCCTGATCCTGTGTAGGCCTAGGCTAATGTGTGTGTTTGTGTCTTAGTTTTCAACAAAAAAGTTTCAAAAGTTAAAAAAAAAAAAAAAGAAAGAAAAAAGAAAAAAGAAAATTTTACAAATAAAAAAGGCTTGTAGAATAAGTTTACAAAGAAAGAAATTTTTTTTTGGAGACACAGTCATGCTCAGTTGTCCAGGCTGGAGTGCAGTGGCATGATCTCAGTTCACTGCAACCTCCGCCTCCCAGGCTTAAACAATTCTCAAGTCTCAGCCTCCTGAATAGCTAGGTCCACAGGTGTGTGCCACCACATCCAGCTATATTTTCCATTTTCTTTTTAGTTGAGATGCGGTTTTGCCGTATTGGTCAGGCTGATCTTGAACTCCTGGCCTCAAGTGATCCACCTATCTTGGCCTCCCAAAGTGCTGCGATTACAGGTATAAGCCACTGTGCCTGGCCAGAAAGAAAATACTCTGTACAGCTGTACAATATGTTTGTGTTTTAAGCTGTTATTATAAAACAGTCAAAAAGTTAAAACCTTATAATGTTCATAAAGTTAAAAAGTCATAGTAAACTGAGGTTAATTTATAATTGAAGAAAGAAAAAAATTTTAATACATTAGCATAGCCTAAGTGTGCAGTGTTTTAAAAGTCTACTGTAGTGGGCCAGGTGCAGTAGCTCACACCTGTAATCCCAGCACTTTGGGAGGCCCAGGCATGTGGATCACCTGAGGTCAAGAGTTCGAGACCAGCCTGGCCAACATGGTGAAACCCCATCTCTACTAAAAATACAAAAAATTAGCCAGGTGTGGTGGCATGTGCCTGTAATCCCAGCTACTCGGGAGGCTGAGGCAAGAGAATCGCTTGAACCCTGGAAGTGGAGGTTGTAGTGAGCCAAGATCACGCCACCTCACTCCAGCCTGTGTGACAGAGTGAAACTCTGTCTCAAAAAAAAAAAAAAAAAGTCTACCATAGTGTACTGTAGTGTACTGTGATGTCCTAGGCCTTCACATTCACTTGCCACTCACTCACTGACTCACTCAGAGCATCTTCCAGGCCTACAACCTCCATTCGTGGTAAATGCCCTATACAGGAATACTATTTTTTATCTCTTATACCTTATTTTTACTGTACTCTTTCTAAGTTTAGACAGGTTTAGATATACAAATACTTACCAATGTGTTGCAGGTGCCTGTAGTATTCAGTACAGCAACAAGCTGTATAGGTTAGTAGCCTAGGAACAATATGCTATGCCACATAGCCTAGGTGTATAGTGTGCTATACCAGGTTTGTGTAAATAAACTCTGTGATGTTCACACAATGATGAAATTGCCTAGTGACACATTTCTCAGAACATATACCTGTCATTAAGTGACACATGACTGCATATTTTAGAATCAGCTTATGAATTTCTACAATAAAGCCTCTTGGGATTTTGCCTGAAATCGCAATGAATCTATAGATCACTTTGGAAAGAATTGACATTATGACACCATTGAGTATTTCAATCCATGAACATGTTACCTCTCTATTTATTTAAATCTGTTTTCATTTCTCTCTGCAATATTGTATCCTTTTTCAGCATGGAAGTTATGCACTTCATTTATTAAGTTACTCCTAAGTATTTACAATGTTTTTTGAATCTATTGTAAATTTTGTTTCTCAATGTTATTTGCTTTCTTTTTTTTTTTTTTTTTGAGATGGAGTCTCGCTCTGTCGCCCAGGCTGGAGTGCAGTGGCCGGATCTCAGCTCACTGCAAGCTCCGCCTCCTGGGTTTACACCATTCTCCTGCCTCAGCCTCCCGAGTAGCTGGGACTACAGGCGCCCACCACCTCGCCCGGCTAGTTTTTTGTATTTTTTTAAGTAGAGACGGGGTTTCACCGTGTTAGCCAGGATGGTCTCGATCTCCTGACCTCGTGATCCGCCCGTCTCGGCCTCCCAAAGTGCTGGGATTACAGGCTTGAGCCACCGCGCCTAGCCTATTTGCTTTCTTAAAAATGAAAAATCCTCATTGTTTTCTTATTCTGGAAAATATAAAGATATAGAGAAGAAAGTATCAGTTATAATATTACAACCTAAAGATTATTATTAACATCTTGGTGTATATCCAATACTCTTATTTGTATTCATACCTACATACACATATTTTAAAAATATAAATGGTGACTCTGTCCTTTGAAAATAAAAATTAAGCCAAATCAACATCAACGTAACCTAAGAAGCATTGAATGACAATCCTAGACCTACTTTGGGCATTGTTTTAAAAATCCCTGTATATACCCACTTTGGGGATATCAAAACACATTTTTTTCCAACAGAAACAATGTTTAAAATGGTAGATTATCAGGCCAAGCACAAACAAACAAAAAAAAACCCTGAAAAAACCCTACTTAACCCATGATGGCTTTTAGCCTTCTGTCCTGGGACAATTTTTATTTATTTATTTATTTTTATTTTTATTTTTTTTTTGAGACAGGGTCTTGTTCTTGTTGCCCAGGCTGGAGTGTAGTGGCATGATCTCAGCTCACTGCAACTTCCACCTCCCAGGTTCAAGTGATTCTCCTGCCTCAGTCTCCCGAGTAGCTGGGATTACAGGCATGCGCCACCATGACTGGCTAATTCTGTATTTTTAGTAGAGATGAGGTTTCACCATGTTGGCCAGGCTGGTCTCAAACTTCTGACCTCAGGTGATTCTCCCCACTCGACCTCCCAAAGCGCTGGGATTACCGGCATAAGCCACCACACCCGGCCTGTCCTGGGCCAACTTTTAAACCCTTCTAAGGAAGCACAATCCCTATGCCTTTATTCTCTGTAAGCCTTGGATCTCTTAATACACTCTAAGGAGAGAGACCCGGGATGGAACTGGTGGAGGAGCTTGAGCAACAGCAGGAGCTGGGAGTTGGGCAGGGAGCCTTGTAGGATACTAACTCTAGGGTTCCTGTGTCTAAGCCTCAGAAGTCTGTAGGTGGACTCTGGCAGTAGAACCAAGTAGTGCCAACTTTTTGTCTGTAGTAATCATTCCCAAAGAAATTCTCCTGAGGCTGAAATTCAAGAGGTCTAATCTCAAGGTAGTCATGTTGACCAAGAAACATAGCCATGTTGACCAAGAAACATTAAAGGTAATTTCAAAATAATTGATTGAGTTATTTATTTGCCTTTCTCCAACACCATGCTGTCAGCACACAGTCCACAGCCTCCTTTTGCACCCCTCTTGACTTCATCCTGTAGCTTTTCAAGAATTCTCTTCTCTAAATCCTGAAAACCTTTTTTCCTAGATATATCCCTTGTACCATTTTCCTTCTTCTCTTCTCCTCTTTCTCCCAATTCTGCATTCCCTAGCTCTAAAGAAGCATCTGGCAATGACAAGACGCTCCCTGTGGACCCAGGGGCAAGGGCAATGCTGGGAAGGCCCCCAAAGTGCTGGGATGAACAACCTCCACCAAACGTCCCTGAGTGGAAGCTTCCTAAGTCAGGAAGAGCCTGTGTAGCTTGAAAGACTTGTGGGAAGTTCTGAAGGCTGGGAAAAGATAAAACTTATTCATAAAAATGTATAGCTCATTCTCATATGTAAAGATCATAGATACCTCAGAGGGAACTTTAGAGGCATGTCATTTTCAGGAATGTTTTATCCACTTTGCTTTGAGCCTCCATTACTAAACCACACAACACATTTTCTCAGCCCTGAGCTCCAGAAGGGCCTAGGTTTGGAATTCTGCAGAACTGCAGGTCAGGAGGGAGCTGTTTTGGCAGTGCAAAACAGGGAAGCTGGCACAGTGGATGTCTGTGCTGTGTTGATCTTTTGGTCTGATACTTGTTTTTAGTTTCACTTTCTCTTAATTATTGTCTCTCCATATCTGACCTTAGCAGCACCATTCTTTTGGTTTGTTGGTTAATTTTAATGATAACAGTGTATTACCATTAGAGTGGTTTCTCAGGTCACAGTGTATTGCAGAGAGCAGATTGTTAATTAAATGGTAATGTTTTCTGAATTTGGAAGTAATTTCTAAAGTTAATAGTTATTAGTTACCTTGAAATTGTAAAACAAAATCATCAGTATATAAAATCAGTACACAATTAGCAAGCTGTCCTCCAAGAAGCAGATCACATCACACTCTGTCCAAAAGGAACAGCTTTGCTGACAAGGCACTGACATAGTTAAGAGAAACCATGAATCACGCAAGGGGCCAGGAAAATGGTGCTGCCCAGCTCACATTCAGAGGCAGCATAATTTATGAAGCTCTGAGGACAGTGGGAGGTAGGCTGTCAGAAATGCTAAGTCCTCTGTGGAATTATTACATTCCCTTTGAAAGATTCCATGTCATTGAAACGAGGTAATCTGGGGAAGCTTGGAGGTTCTGTGCAATTGGGGAAATGTGCAAAGATACTTGGAAATGAAGCCAAATTTTTTTCAGCCCTTTTCCCACTGGAAATCAGGCCCAAGGTCTTATGAAAACAGACTTTCTTTTCAAACATCAGGAGGAAATACTGCAAGAAGGATGCCCATGGCACTTTGAATGTTCCGGATCCACCAATATCAGAAAGGTCAGAGCAATGTAGAAACTGCATGGACTGTGACTTTCAGATCGGTGTTTGCTTCCTCTCTAAGCACATTCTTTTCAATTATTTAAGGTCAGATATTGTCTATGAGTTCAAGGGGAAAACAGAATGAAAAAATTAGCACTATATGTTGATGAGTTGTGAAAACTTATCAGTTATTATATTTATTATTACTTTTGATAAGTAATTTCTAACACGTACCATTGAGTGCTTACTGAGTGCTGAAAACAGTGTGGGGAGCTTTGCCTGGGTTATTTGACTTAATCCTGGCATAAATATAAGCACCACCTTCAGTTTAGAAATGAGGAAACTGAGGCTTAGAGAATCCAAGCAACTCGCCCAAGATCACACAATTTATCAGTGCTGGAGTCTGTAATTCCAGTCAGTTTCTTTAGCTTTTTATAAAGGTATCAAGTTTTAATCGAATAAAAAGATTAAAATGGCTAAATCTACTTGACATTTTGGAATTAAATATGATTCACCTTGAGGTAGAGCACTCTGGATTTTGGCATAGCAGACGGACTTTTTTGTCAAATCATTTTTATACAATTCCTGTCTGGTCCATAATGGCTCTGTGCATGTCCTCTCTGAATATAGATGCAGTCACTTCACTGTTAATGCCTACGGAATGTTTCCTCAGTAAGAAAGAAAGTTTATGCAACTTTGGAAAATGGTGTCTGAACACCAGTCCAAAACCACCTCATATGACTGTCAGATTCATTTTTTTCCCCTTTCCTGTTCATACACACAGTTCATTCATTATGACTTGGATCATAAAAAGATTTCTTTTAATGAGTTGTATTATCTTCTGTCACACAGTCACTTATTTCCTTGGAGGACCATTGTATACACTATCCATTTTCCATGGGAGTGGGTAGTCCTGTTTCTGAAGTATTTATAAGAAATTTTATCATGGTTTCTATGGCAATACAGCATGAGAACATTCCTTCAAGCCATTTAAGATAATAATTCACCAAAACAAGTGCATATATTTTTGTTTACTATCCAGCCATTGAAAGGTCTGGGGTAACTTGGTTGGCAGTTTCAAGAAACCTTTTCCTTCTCACTTCTGTGCATCAGGCAGCTACCTGGTCAAAAAATTGATTTTAAGAAACATGAATGGTCACAGAGCAATTTTAGCAACAGTCTTTGCTGAACCTTTTGTGGTAAACATTGCCATTTCCTAGGTGCAGAGTGATTGGATTCCAAAATGAACCATCAAGCCCACAGGCAAGCTTAGTACAGAAGACAGGCCTGCTTTCCAGGATAGTAGTTAAGCTTTTCTCTTCTGAATCAAATATCAGAAATAAGCCATGCTCGTTTGTGTATGATACCAGAATAAATAGAGGCCCCTCACAAGGGAAGCATTTTGATTCAGCTCAATTCAAGAGATGGTTATGGGGACGTAGTGTGGCACTGCAGAAGGACAGCAGGCTTTGGGCTCACCAGAACTGGATTCAAATCCTAGCTTTAGCTGGGGAGCCCTGAGAAAATGACTGGCCTGCTTTAAGGCTCTTTCTTCACTTGGAAATTAAAAACAATAATGCCTACACTGTCAGGGTGTTTTAAGTATTAGAAATAATATATATGTAAACTGGGACCTACTTGGTCCTCTCTTGGAGAAGAGACAGAGGCTGGAAACAGAAGTAAATCACATTCTTTACCTGGGTTTCTTAGAGCACAATAAAGGATACCCTGTTTGTAATCTATGACAAATGGATTGGGAGAAACATGAATGGCCACGCCTTTCTCTCATCCTTCTCCCCAAAGTCCTGCTCTCCTAGGGCTAATCTTTCCTTTCCTTCCCCTTCCTCCCACCTCATTAGTTCTGTCCCTCTGGCTCCAGGTCTCTTAATTCTGCATCAGAAATGCCTAGGAACCTGGAAAAAGTCTGATTCGCCTCAGAGAGCAGAGTAGAGGAGAAGCTGCAGAGCAAAAGCCAGAATTGTCTATAGATGGCAGAAAGGGTGTGGCCGAGGCTGCAAACACACACCCATAAAGAGGTGTGCGCTGGCATATGCACAGAAAACTCAGTGCCTGGAACCTAGCAGGTTCTCAATGAAAAGGTCCTAGATTAATAAGCGTCCACACCTCATGAGTATGCAGGTTAGAGCTCAATGAGGAGGAAAATAAGATCCCTACTTCAAGGAGTTCATAGTGTAGAAGCGGTTCTTGAATTTAGGTGTCTATTTTAAGCTGCTACATCATCACTAAAACAATGAACATGCACTCAGTTATTTCCATCAAATACCCTAATAGAACATCTACATGGCATAAATGACAAATTAATATATTAGTTGCATTCCAGAGAAGGAATTTCAAAATGACCAAGAAACATTTCTTAAGAAACAAAAACAAACAACAAATCAAATCAAAACAAACACAACAACCCAACAAAAGCAAATTACCTAACATGTGCATTTATTAGTTTTTATTTAGCAACAAATGTTACTTGTGGGCTGTATAATAACTAAAGTGTTACCATCACCACCTTTTGCCAATTATGACATCCTGACTAGAATGATAAACACATAGACTTCTTTCACTTTTTGCTTCCTTCTGTTTTTATAACTGCCACCCTATCCTAGTTTTAAATGGATTATGGGATATGAAATTAGCCACTTATTAACACTATTTTGTGGCAGATTACTTAACCTCTTTGAGCTTCAGTTTCAAATCTGCTAAATGGGATTAAATTTAATAGTAGCAGGTACCTCATGGAATTATTGGAAGGACTAAGTAAATTAATGCATTTTTAGCATCTAACAGTCTGGCACAATCATAAATGCTCAACAGATGGTTTTTCTTATTATTGCTGCTATTTTCATTGTTTATTACTGCTTTCATATCATGTCATTATTGGATCTGGACTCTATGAGGTACGAACAGAAAGTAGTTTTATTTTTAAATTTCATGCCTTCAAACATGCTCTGTCTTACCTCCCTTTCCTACTCCTGGATGATACCTCAGGCAGATTCTGTGTATTTTCCTGTTACTTGAGGATATTAGACAACAGTTCATTTCTAGAATTTGAAAACATCTAGTCCAACCTAAATCAAAACTTCCATTTGCCACCCACTTGAAAGCATTTCCCCTCTCCTCAGCTCAGGCCAGGCCAGGGATCCCACAGATCAGCAGAGGCAGCAGCGCGGGATCTGCTCCTTGGCCCTCCTGGTTCTACCTTCTCTGTCACCTGCCTCTGGCTCTTTTAGGGTTGAGGATAGGATAGTGGCGTGGGGCAGGATTGGCGGGCAGCATGGACAACCAGAGGAGATGATAGCTGCTGTCCTCATACTTCTTTTTCAGTTCTCTCCTGATGGACTCTCTCAAATGGCCTCCATCCAGGCAACTGTCCATCTGCTGGCCTTTCCTTTCATGGAACACTTTTGTGGGTTCTTCTGAGACTCTCACCTCTCCATCTGGTCACTGTTAAGAATGTCAAACACCACACTTTTCTCCCAAGAAAGCAATACTCTCTGGTCCAGCGTGCAGTCCTGGAACCCAGCTACCTTCCAGGTTGTCTGTTGAACTTAGAGGAAATTCACCTGCCTTTCCCTGTCAAATTCTGGAAGATCAGGCTCTCCCATTGCTGTCCTCTCTGTCCCTGCCCACCTCTAGTCAAGAGTCAGGCATGAGCCTCTGTTCTTTAAACTCCAGGGAGCATGTGATTTGAGGGGAGAGAGAAACCACAGCACTTTCCATTTTCCCAAACTGCCTTAGACGTCAGAGTCTTCTCTTTAATGATTCACTAATTTCCCATATAAATAGGATGAAAGCATGATGGAATACACAGTCAAAAACCTGGTGAGCAAGTCCCATATTGATGTGCTCAGGAACTGTCATGAGAATGAGCAGATTCCCACTGCCTATTGTCTCCAGCCCTGGTGCCTCAGCGGAAACCCTGAGACAACAGGAAAAGTCCCATCCAGCATCCTGTTACATTTTTATTATGACAACATTTACAATAGTCTCTTAATTGGTTTTCCTGCTGCCTATTTGCCACTATTTCATTCCATCCCATATGCAACCTCTAAATTAATCTTTGCCCCAAAACTCTCTGATTCTTGTCATATTTCTCTTTTCAGTCAGTCACTGTGGCTTCTACAGGTTGGCTACCATCCCAACAGCCCTTTTAATAATACAGGAAAAAGCTTAGGGTCCCCAAATTGAGTGTAATCCCAGGGGATTACACCAGATATCACAGTAGCAGAGTTTCTGTGGTCTCAGAAGCCCATGTGACACTGGTTGTTTTCAACTGCTTATTATGTCAAACTCCCCCGGCTACAAACATAAACTCCACTAATTCAATGAGGCATTTACAGTATGATCAGAGATCCCTAAGGCACTAAAAAGTATGTCTTTAATATGTAATTCCAGCTTCATCATTTCATCAAAGTCCTCTAAATTTTTAGGAGTGACCCACAGGCTGAATATTACCTAGATTGCTTACAGCTGATTTCTCCAAGAGCCAAACTCTACGTCAAGAAAGTGCAAAGCACATAATCTAACCAACTAGAATTTTGGAACCCAGAGAACATCGAATTCAACTTTCCTATTTTACACATGACAGAATGGTGACTCAGAGAGACTGTGACTTGCACAAAGTCCCCAGGTCATTTGAGGCACGACTGGAGAAAATACCCAGCTCTCTTGATTCCTAGACTCAGGCTGGTTTCACTATCCCAGGTGATCACTTGCCTGTTAGTTTCATTACTTTGTAAACCACCATCCAATTAGTCTCCATACTTCAGAAGGTCACCTGCCTGTAATGGAAAGGGAATGCTCTTTCTAAAATTGGTATTAAAGTCTTCTCTGATAGCATGTAGGGAGAAGAAGAGTACCTATTAAAAAGAATTAAAACAGACTGCAGACAAAGAATTTGTCTCAGAAGATGTTGATGGATCTTTTTGGTTATGAAGGGGAAGGCCCAGGATTTGGCCTGGATAGGAAAAGCTAAGATAAACCAAGCCAAATTGCTTTAAATAATAAAGTAACAGGAATTTTCCATTTCCAGTGAGGATTGGGAGGGAGGTATTTTGGCAGGCCTGGGGCTTGGAGAAGAGAGAATAAGAGGGAAAAATTCCCTGGAGATGGGGAGAGTGGGCAGACCAATGGGGAAAATAGCTATTAAAAAAAACTCCCAAAAATCTTAGAGCAAAAAGACATTATAATCAAATGTAAGTGCTTTTCTGTGATACTGTGATCACCCTTGGTGATCCACACATCTTCAGTAGAAGTCTGTTATATACAGCAATGGGTATTACAGGTGCCTTAAGGAATACAGGATGAAGCAATTTGCCCATGCTTGGGGCAGGGGTTGTGGGAGAGTCAAAAAATCATGGAAGATCCTGACTGCTAGGTTGCTATGGTAGGCAGCATAGTAGCCGCCCCCCACCCAAAAGATGTTCCTGATGTTCCTATCCTAATCTCATGAACCTGTGAACCTGTGAATATGCTACTTACATGGCAAAGGAGAATTAAGGTCCCTAATCAACAGACAGGGAGAGTCTCTGGGATTACTCATATGGGCTAAATATAATCACAAGTGTTCTTAAAAGTGAAGAGGAAGTCAGAAGAGGAGGTCAGAGTGATAGGATGTGTGAAATCTCCACCCACCATTGCTGCTTTTTAAGATGGAGGACTGGGGCCACGAGCCAAGGAATGTGAGTAGCCTGTAGAAGCTGGAGAAAACCCAGGAACATTCTTCCCTCAGACCTGTAGAGACTTCTCTCAGGCCTCAAGAAACTTCTCTAGAGGCTTGAGGGAAGGATGTTCCTGCTGACACCTTGATTTTAACCCATTGAAACTCATGTTGGGCTTCTAACCCACAGAGCTGTAGAAGAATAAATTTGCATTGTTTTAGGCTAGTAAATCTCTGATAATTTTTTTTTTTTTTTTTTTTTTTTTTTTTGAGACGGAGTCTCGCTCTGTCCCCCAGGCTGGAGTGCACTGGCCAGATCTCGGCTCACTGGGACCACAGGCGCTGCCACCACGTCCGGCTAGTTTTTTGTATTTTTAGTAGAGACGGGGTTTCACCGTGTTAGCCAGGATGGTCTTGATCTCCTGACCTTGTGATCCGCCCGCCTCGGCCTCCCAAAGTGCTGGGATTACAGGCGTGAGCCACCGCGCCCAGCCAATGTTTTACAGCAGAAATAGAAAGCTAAAACGAGTGCCTAAACTAGATTTGATAAGAATCTTTATATTTATATTTAACTCATATGTTTTGAAGTCCCTCAGCTTTCTGGCTTCAACCTTGTAAAGGTGCGGAGCTGGCCCCAACATTTCCAAAGTTTTCCAGAGCAGTAAGGAGCTGCCGTTCTACTTTGTGGTTGTCCTACTCTGCTACTACATAATCAAAGTTTTCAATTATTTCTTGAATTTATTATATCCATTTGCTGTATGTTAGCATTTAAGTCGCTACACCGGCTTGCCCAGCTTAACTTTCTGAACTTCACCTCCCACTTATCCTCTTCATGGATCCTCTACTGCTGCCAAATTGCACCATCAGCACCTCAAACACACTCTTCTGGGCATCTGCTGTCCTGCCACCTGGCAAGGTCTATCTCCCCTTCCCTGTGCCCCCAGACTGTGAATAATCAGCTTGTCCCCCAGGCCTAGTTCAAGCATGGTCAAATCTCCAAAGTGTCCTTTAGCCTCCCCTCCTCAGAACTTCCCAGCATTTTGTTCTTAGTGCTCTGATAACCAACTGTGATCATTGACTTGCAACTTGTCTATTTGAGCACATCCCCTAATTCACTGTGTTGACCAGAAGCTCCTTTGGAGCATAATGTGTATTGCTTATCTCCACATCGCCCACAGGACAGAGCACAGTGCTTTTCCCATCACAGATGCCCAATACATGCTTGCTGAATGGGGTCATGAAAACATTTTTGGCTAAATAAATTATTTAAAGTGGAAGTCATTATAACTAACATTATCAATACATACTTCCTTATCTTTTCTTTTTTCTGAATGCCATGGTTCATAGTTCAAAAAGGAACCACCACAATCTCCAAATAACTCCTCCATACTTTCAACTATCATTTAATATTGGATAAGGTGAACACATATCTTGGCATGCCTGGAATAGTCTCAGTTTACATCTGTTGTCCTCACATGGTGATTAATAGTGCAAAAGTGTCTTTGTATGGATGACAAATTGGATGGTCACCCGACTGTTGGAGGACATAGGGTACAAAAGCAGCCTCTGGTTTTCGTCCTTTCCTGAGAAGAACAATTGGAAGCCAGTTACTCCTGCCAGATGTCCTCTTTGCTCCAGCTGCTTGGCATTTCTCTCCTCTGGTCTTCTCCTTCCATGGCAGCCCTCAATGCTTGGGTCCACCCCTCTGTGCCTCTGCCACATCCCTGCTTCCCAGTCTTGATTTTGTCCAGGAGTGTGTCTATAGTGGCAGGATCAGAGGAGGGAGAAGAACGAGGAAGACAGGACAAATCCCAGGCTAGCCGCTGTCTGTCACTCACCATTTATGTGTCTCCAGCCTGTCCTCCTAGTCTCGTCTCAGTGTTCCAAGGCATCATTCCTCACCGTTATCATTGTGTTCCTTATCCTTCCACGTCTGGCTCTGCTTTGTATGTCCCAACAACATCCATCACTAATTCTAGTCTGACTGATACCAAGGGAATGATCACCAACATCACTCTTGCCTTCAGGGTAACCCTTAATCTCACAGCGGAAAAAGTGCTCCAAATATCTTAAATCGTCATGCATTTTATTTTTCTATAGCAGCAATTTCCAAAACGTGTTTTGGGGAACTGTAGTTTGGGGTGTTCGTATGTTTTACTCACTAGAAAGATTTCAAAATCAAAGAAAGTTGATGAATTCTCAATGGAACCATTTTAAGCAGTTTTCTTTTCATTAAAGAAAACTTAAAGCCTTTAATATGCAAATGTACATTATGAATCTCTGAGAGGAATGTATGATATGCTGTACTTCCCAAACTTATTTGACCTTGAAACTTTTTTCCTTGAAACTTTTTTGAGGGAATATTGTTCTGTGAAGCATATTTTGTTTTGAAGTAACGTACTTAACTCTTGTGGATCAGTCCTAGATTTTTGAGAATGGACACAGGGGTTTATAGAACATAGGCATGATTGCTCTAGTGGGACAATGCATTCTAAGTTCTACAACAGCAGTTTTGGAACCTAGAAGGTTGTGAAGGGGACAATTGTATATAAGACCCTTCCAGCTAAGAACTGTGCGACTGTCCAGAGAGCAGAGGCAGACGATCAAGCGGAAAGCATCTAGGACCATGGGTCAGAAGAGCTGGTATCTAGTCTCAACTTCATGACTGTTAGCTAGGTATTCTCAAGCAAGCTTCAACCATTTTTGTCCTCAGTTTTTTCATCTACTAAATGAGACAATTCATGATGATATTAAAATAAAAAATAAATAATATCAGCTCAACATATGTCACAGGAATTTTAGGAAGATCAGAATAAATAATTACGTGAAAGAACTTTGAAAACAGTAAGGCTTTTGTTAGTAAGTACATCTAAAAGTACCATTATTATTATTATTATTGGATACAGGGTCTCACTCTGTCCCCCAGGCTGGAATGCAGTGCTGTAGTGTGATCTCGGTTCACTGCAACTTCCACCTCCCAGGTTCAAGATATTCTCCTGCCTCAGCCTCCCAAGTAGCTGGGATTACAGGCATGCGCTACCATGCCTGGCTAACTTTCTGTATTTTTAACAGAGACAAAATTTCGCCATGTTAGCCAGGCTGGTCCCGAACTCCTGGCCTCAAGTGATCCTTCTGCCTCAGCCTCCCAAAGTGCTGGGATTACAGGTGTGAACCACCAAGCCTGGCTTATTTCTTAATTTACTTGGTTTTCTAATAGGGATAAA
This sequence comes from Macaca fascicularis, assembly GCF_037993035.2. Lineage (NCBI taxonomy): Eukaryota > Metazoa > Chordata > Mammalia > Primates > Cercopithecidae > Macaca > Macaca fascicularis. Next base: position 85,697,182 of record NC_088380.1, on the reverse strand, counting down.
GATGTAAACCCACAGATAATGTTCAAACCCTACTTTTTTTGCAAAATACTTTGATCCAAATAATTTTCCCCAACATAAAGCACAATTAATAAACTAATTTCACTTTTTTTCTCCTTCTAGATCTTCAGTGAGGTGGAGGAGCAGCGCAGTGGCCAAGAGAAAGATGGGATTGACAGAGGGAAATAAAAAGAACTCTGAAATGTAATAGACTGGATAATCAGGATACAGTAGGCCATGGTCACATTTGAGCTCCAGGTGGTGTCTGATTGACGTGGAAACAGTGCAATAGGGGAAAATTTTGCCCTCACATTTCCTGGCAACTTTGGGTTCAAAGATATTAGCTGTTACTTGATATTCCTACTGGCAAAAATGAAGGGCATGCCTCTGTTAACAAAGCATGAAATGTCATGTGCTGTCTCTATAATGCCATAAATAAAAATAAGTCATTGATTCCATAGAAGAGCAAGAAAAAAGAGCAGGAAGAGCATAAATGTTAGTTACCATATTTCTCCGTCATCCGTGTCATGTGATGGGGCAGAACATGTCACCAGGCAACAGCAACATGGGGCTGTTTCTTGGCCCTCTCAGCTCCGGGACTGGGATAATCTATTAAATCATCTCACAACTTTGTGGGTATTCTTGAGCCCTATTCATCCTCTTTGGTTCCGAAACTGATTTACAGAAGGGGGACTCTGAGTAATCTGTAAAGTACTGTTTATCTACAAGATTTTGGTATGCTAAGCCTGAATCAGCAATTAGGTTTAATGCCTTGCTTGAAAATGGAACCTGTAGCAAAAGTGAATGTGCTATGCTGAAAAGAGCATTTAAAAAATAATCTCAGCTGGGTGTGGTGGCTCATGCCTGTAATCCCAACACTTTGGGAGGTCAAGGCAGGAGGAATGCTTGAGGCTAGGAGTTTGAGACGAGCCTGGGCAACATAGTGAGACCCTATCTCTACAGAAAATACAAAAATTAGCCAGGCATAGTGGCACAAGCCTTTAATCCCAGTAATCTCAGCCACTCAGTAGGCTGAGGTGGGAGGATCACTTGAGCCCAGAAGGTCAAGGCTGCAGTGAGCCATATTTGCACCACTGCACTCCAGCCTGGGCAACAGAGTGAGGTCCTGTCTCATAATAATAATAATAATTTAAAAATAATTGTAATTGTTACTCTAGTGATACAAGCCATGGACGATAGTAGGAAAGTGAATTACACATGCAAATATGGATAAGGGGGGCACTGCATTATAAGAATCACATGCGTTTAGGATAAGGGGCTACTTAGAGAAGGGGAGTTTCTCTGTAAATAACACAAATAGAGAGTTTTTCTCTAACTCATCTGGTTGCTTTTCCTCACTAGAACCTGTACTTTGAATATTCCTTTGTGTTTTTTTTTTTTTTTACTTTTATCATTTGATCTAAAGACACTAACATTTTATGAAAAAGCATGGCTTACATGGGATTCTTTCCAAATTGTTTTATTTTTATATTACCACTTCCATTTGTTATATTTCTTTCTAAACAAAGAGTCTCAAAGCACATTACAACACCAAATTCATTAATCTGAATGTATGGTGAACCACTTGTTTGCCATTTCATGAACACAATTACTCTTACTTTTACCTCCCCATAGTGATTCAGTGTTAAAAAATGATAACAGAACCCAGTCTCCCCTTTATTCCCCAGCTCAGGTCCAACTTTGATTACTTAGCACATGCCACCACTTCTAGGCATTAAATTGAATTTTTCAACAGTGAATCAATTAGCACACATTCTTTGTTGTGGTTGAGGAGGGTGTGTCAATAACAGAGAAACAGGATGGAGAAGAGTTGAGGGAAACAGGTTATTTTATCTTTCAAAGACAAAGTTCTGTGCAAGGAAGCTTCTTGGTGCTCATTAGGAACACAAACCTCCATACATGCATGAAGAATGGGAGCAAAAGGAATTTCAATCCCTTTTTCATGAAATCTGACCCAGAGTTGAACAAAGAGAATTCTAAATCTTTTGCATATGCCATTTTTAGGGGCAGACATCAATCTTTTTCCCCCCTCTCTTGTGTTCCTTGAACACAAAGAATTATTGAAACTGAACTTGTTCAGGTTTTTATAAATCAAGATGTCAACAAATACAAGCACTAGTCTAGTTACAACAAGAGATTGTAGTTTATAGAATAAAGCTAACCTTTTTTTTATTTTATTTTAAGCTCTACAAAGAACGCATTGTTTATTCTTATGTAGAAACGTCATGTAAAGCAGCTCTCTGTCAGGTATTCTATTTTTATTTAGTTGTTTCATAACTCAATTATAATGTTTCCCTTTACCTAATAATTAGGAGATACAGAGTAACAAGGCTGGAAACCTCTTCTTTACCCCACTATGTGTCAGTTACATTTCCAGATTGTTAATGGAGAGCAGGTTATACCTGTGTAGGTGAGTCCTTGTCCCCGCTGGCCTGGCAGCTGACCCCTGCACAGTAGCAAGGGTCAGTTCGTGGAGAAAGGCCCGGCCAGAGGCTGAGCAGGAACTTCCTGCCATCTGGAAGAGTCCGGGACACCAGGAAAGATGTCAGCAAAAGGTGCTCAGATGACTCATTAGCTCCCCTGGGAATACCAGTATTTCCCCTAGTTCCATGATTGGGAAAATTTAACACCCACTACCGGTAATTTGATGCACACATTTCAGGATCTGTATTTGGTTGCATTTCACTCTTAGAGATACATGCCTAGGTTTTTGTGGCCACTTACTACCTTTTGAACACCCTTGCTGTGTTTCAGGAATCCCCCACAGCAGAAGTCAGGTCTTTCCAAAGTATGAGCCCCAAACACACTTTCTAAGCTTCTCTTATAGCAAGGTTGCACCCTTAAATATATATATATATATATATATTTTTGCACACATGTGACCTAGACTCAGCCAGTACACCTTAATTGGAGAAATCGTTTTGGAAGAGAACAATAAGAGGAAGTAGGTGCTGCACAAAATCCATTTTCTGGCAAAGGTGACAGTCGAGCTTCTAGCTGTGGGGGACGACAGTGGCAGACGGTCTGGCATCCAGTGCCTAGTGTTAGCAGCGCTCACTATGATAGAGCGGGAGGGCCACGGGGGTCTTCTTGTTATACTCATGATGGATACTGTGCCTAAGACCAAGATTTTCTTTACAATTAAAAAAAGTTACAGTCATCTAATGTAATTGTTCATTAAACATAGACACTTTTAAAATAAAAGCATTTAACTTAATTTGTTGGATTTTTTAAAAGTTATTGTTTTTTTTTTTTTTTTTTTTTTTTGAGACGGAGTCTCGCTCTGTCGCCCAGGCTGGAGTGCAGTGGCCGGATCTCAGCTCACTGCAAGCTCCGCCTCCCGAGTTCACGCCATTCTCCTGCCTCAGCCTCCCAAGTAGCTGGGACTACAGGCGCCCGCCACCTCGCTCGGCTAGTTTTTTGTACTTTTTAGTAGAGACGGGGTTTCACCGTATTAACCAGGATGGTCTCGATCTCCTGACCTCGTGATCCACCCGTCTCGGCCTCCCAAAGGGCTGGGATTACAGGCTTGAGCCACCGCACCCGGCCTTAAAAGTTATTAAGATGGTAGCTTTTATGTGCATTATTTTCCATAGGCAAGTAATACAGCTTGTCATAAAGGAACTCAGGGATGAAAGTGTTTGTGGGAAACTGGCCTGGTTTGGTTACTCTTGAGAGATTTTGGGGGACATATGGGTTTATATTTAGTTTAGATATTATAATTTACCCATTTCTGAACCTCCTTCCTCCTTTTTCCTTCTCTTTTCACCCAAGCATTATTGCACCAATCTGTTTTTTCTGGGCCTGAGTGGACAGAGCTCTCTGAAATACAGAATGGCCTATAGGCAGAGCTCCATTAGTTGGGTTGGGAAAGGGGTTACAATGGGACCTATGATGTGAAAGTGGAGCAGAAAACCCCATATCCAAATTTTGGTGAAAAATACATTTTTTGAAGTTGATGCTATTTGTAATTTTCTAAATAATTTACATTTTATGAAAAAATGATATTTTCTAAGAATAGGTCAATTAGTTTAAAAAATACAAGTCAATATTGGTCCATGATAATGGATCATGACCACGCTTGACACTATGGAAATAACTGCTGGGCTTAGAATCTGAAGATATGCTTGAAGGAGATTAGTAGGCCCCTGCTTTATAAGGGGGGAAACCATTGTAAAATATTTTCTCAGCCAGAATGACATACTACAACTGTATTACTGCAACATTACAAATTTATGGGATCTAAATCAATGAGCTTTAACCATAGAGATAAATTCCAGGGGATGAGGAATTTATGAACTCAGTACATAGTACCAAGTTACAGGAATCACAGTTAAAGATCTTCACTATTTTCTGCCTCACTCTACCACGATGTTAAAAAAGACTGACGTTCTAAACTCTGATGAGCTAATCTTTATTTAGTCATTCTATTGGTTTTTAAAATTATCTCCACTTCTATCCTGTACCTTGTGTCATATTTCTACATAATAGTATTCCTGTTATAAATACCGTTCAGGTATTAGTGATGCAAGCAAAGAGAATTTAAATGTCTTGGTAAAGGTCCCTCAGGTGAGTCTGTAACTGACTGAATGGAGGAAGGAAACCAGCTTTCTCCTAGCGTTCAGGAGGGCTCTGTACCCCTTTCTAATCTGCCTTCTGGTTCTATGAACCTACATGCTTGCTTTGTATGTCTCATTTTGTGATTTCCACTATATACACAAAAAAGTATGAAAACAGTAACCTCATATTAGTATTAACTTTTTTCTGCTTTTTTTCATTTCATTCCCACTGGTATCTTATTATTAATAAATGATTTTAAACTCAATTTTGAATTCTTTTCTCAACACAATTTTCATGTTTCTATAATTCCAAAATAGTACTTCTAAGTATAGGAGATATAGCCATCTGGCTGGAGCAATCTAGATCTAGTTCTACCAAGGCCAAGAATGTGGCCTGGTTCTATCTTTGAGCGCCATCCAAACAGGGGTGTGCAGGTGTGGGAGACAGAGAGACCTTCTTTTAAGAAAAAACATGCTACTCTGCTCTGGGGAGTGCCAGCATCTTCAAGGTGTGCCTCAGTTGCAAAAAACCACGTCTCAAGAGATCACATCCTCCCTGAGGCAGCTTGCAGCTGGAAAATGAGGCTGGGATGTAAAGACCAGGACATTTTGGCCAGACAGAGGACACTCTGATGGCCAATGTTTGCTCCAGAGATCTCTGCCAGATTGGTTTATGCATCGTCAGGCCTGTAATCCAGGTAACGTCTTTCTCTGTCCAATCCTACTTCCTTCACTTTTTTTTCACAAGGTCGATCCCTAATAAACATATGGTATTCCATACTCATCTCAGAGTCTGCCTTGGAAAACCTAATCAAGACAGCAGGTGAGTAGCATGGTATCTGGAGGCTTCTCCAGCCAAGGTCTGAATGATCTAAGTCAGAATTTTGAAATGTTGCTTGTCTTTAATCTATCTATCTATCTTTTTTAAAATATTTTTTTCTTTTGTTTGGTTGCTGTTTTAATTTTTTTGTGTTTGTGTGTCTGTCTGTGTTTTTCTTGTTGTTTTTGTGTTTTTAGGGAGAATTAAACCTGAAGAGAGTAAAATGTTGATTTCCTCATCAACTTCCATTGTTATTAAAAAGATGTGTTCTGCAAAAGGTACTTGGTTCTATCATGTGAAATAATTTACAGTTAAAGGACATGTATAGGCGATATAAGTAAATGCATTGTAATAAAAGTAAATGCTTTTTGCCTACGTTAAATCTATGGGTGTTTAATTAATATTATCTTGCTAGAAGTTGGTCAAATAGATCATCTTTGCCCAGTCTTTTGAAATGGGCACACACTATTCCCAGCTTTTTGAAATCTTTAGATTGCATGCAATCCTCTCCTCTCCGTTCCTTACTCTACCTAGCGTGGCTCATACTTTTATCAGTTTTCACTTGGATCCTTGTGCTGTCCCCTCCACTAGCTTCCTCTCTCTCTCTATCTCTCCACACAGCTTTCAGAGTGAGTTTTCTAAATTGCAAATCTGATCAGGTCATTTCTCTACTTAAAATCCTCCAGTGGCTCCCCAAGGCTATTCAAGTATTTAAAACCCAGTCTTTTTCATGGTACTTATAGAAAGCTGTTCACAAATCAGTCTTTGCTTACTCTCCAGCTTTCTCTGCACAACTGCCTCACAATCACCCCACTCCAGGCAAATTTCCTGTAACTTCTGGAATGTGCATGGTCTCTCTTCCCCTTTTGCCTTTGTACATGCTCTTCCCTTTGTTCAAATGTCCTTCTCTACTTTTATTCATTTTTTTTTTTTTTATGGTAAGTCTTATTCTTCCTTTAAGTCTCCACTCAAGCACAAAGCAAGCTCTAGGTGGGAGTATTCTTCTGTGGCCCAGAATATTCACTGCCACTAACATCTTTCACAGCACTTATAAGACTATACTGAACATATAAGACTCTTACACTCACCTCTAGACTACCGAATCCTCAAAGTCAGAAATTTTATCTGTATACACCAAGACTTAGTGCAGTGTCCAGCCCATGATAGGTACTCAGGACATTTTTGTGCCTTTCTCTAAACTCCTTTACAGCTGCTACTGCTTCCTATACATTTTTGCATGCCCTTCATTGCTTAGCAAACACTGTGTTGCTCAGTACTGCACACTGTAGGTGCTCAGTGAATGTTTGTTGAGTGGACGAGTATACTGCTGTTGTTGTATTTCCATTCTACCACCAATAAATGCTTAAAAGATTGCAATTACCAGGGGCAGCTTAGAAAAATATTTGAAGTGTTGATTGACCAGTAGAAGTCTCTGAAGATGTTTATATTTCACTCCAGAACACTCACCTAAACCGTGAACTACAAGCTAATAATATTCACAGGAGAGCGACTTTGTCTGTTTGCCTAGACCGTTTGTGATATTAGCTATGCAAATAAATATTTTGATTGTACATTTGGGAGAAGAGGATTACTTGATGACTGTCTTAAAGTATATGTAGGCTTATTATTAGGAGAATGATGACTAATTTTTCCCCGATTGCTACAGCTGATTCAATGAGGAAAAGTACTTAAGTTGTATCACTAGTTAAAGGTAAGAAAGAATTTCTTTACTGGAATCTAGGGACATTGTGGAAACTCCTTTGCAGATGTTACTAGATGACATCAAAATTCCAGTTTTCACCCTTAAATCTGTGAAACTCAAAAGGATAGCATTACAATGACTAACTGCTACCCATAAAAAGTCTGTTGAATTTGGTGTTACATATACTATTCACTACACTCAAAAATGAGTTAGCGGGTACATTCTATGAGTACAAGACTATCTTGGGCACTGCTGGAAAATCACAGCATTATCTCTGCTCTTATATCCCTGTTTTTATGTCTTGGGACAAAAAGACACAGGAAAAGTTTAGTTCTAGTAAAAGGCAGCTTGTCTGTATGATACAGATTGTGTCTATGACCATACCATCCTGAACACACCGGATCTCATCTGATACAAATTGTAAGTGCAGAGAATGGCTAACAAAGGAGCTAGAGTCAGAGAGCAACAGGGAAAGCCATTCAAGGTAAAGAGAGTTGTATGCATCAGGTATGTGTTTGTGTGGTTACAGACCCTATAGGTTATAGACAAGCTCTACTGAGAAGAAAACATTCATATTTACTAAGCACTTATGATGTGCTAAGCTCAGTACTAAACCCAGTATGTGCATTTTCTCAATTAATCCTCATGACAACACTAATATGTAGCAACATCATCTCACTTTGTAGTTCATGAAACTGAGGTTAAATGACTTGCCTAAGATCATACAGCTGATAATTGGTGGAACGGGGCATTCAAATCTGGTTATCAGACTTCAGCAAGTGGGACTAAAATTTAATTCTAGAAACGTTAGCAAGCAGCTCCCAAAAGCAAGGCACAAACTGAATTGGTAATTTTGGGGCTTGAAAGCAGTGACATGTCTTCCTCAACAATGTATTTTCCCCATATCAAACTCAACATGTAGGTAAGCTGGAAATACCTTTGAATGAATCGAGTGTTTTCAAGGAGTACATACTCTAGTAGGGAAGACAGACATGCCTAAGTAACTATAATCTCCCAAAAGCTGTAGGTGCTGATGGATCATACTGGATACAAATCTGAGGAGAGAGGAAGTTATCCTATAAGCAGTGGGGAGGCATTGAGGTTTTTGAGCAGGAGAGTGACATGATGAAAGCTTATTACTGAAAACTTAATCTGCTGACTGTGTGCTACTTGTTTCCTTATTGTCAGCAACATTAAGCCACGTGGAACTTCAAGCAAGTTAGATCTGCGATGATAGAAAAGAGAGGAAATATTTCTCTCTTTCATGTCTTGCTCACCAAAACACTGCTAAATTGGTTTAGATGCTGGAACAATAAATTGGAGTAAGAGCAGAAGCCTAAAATCTAAATGTGTGCTGACACTTTCTGTTCAATCACTGTTGTTTCTAAGAATACAAGGAGCCCCCAGATGGTGGGGGTAGGGTAGAAGGCTGGAAAGATTGCATGCTGCAAATATCTAAGAGAGATAAGGTCTCAGGTCAATTTTGTGTGATATTTTTAGAGTAATCCATTTATTCATTCAGTCAATGAATGTTTGTTTATTGAGAGCCACTGTGTACCTGGTACAATTCTGGGTTTTGGGACTCTAGTACCCCAGAGAAGAAGAACAATAAGACGGCTGCCCCTGTGAAGTATGCGAGCTAATGAGTAATTCAGACCGCGAACATTTCAGATAGTGGCATGTAACTACAAAGAAAATAAAACGAAATGACAGGATGAGGAGTGACTGAGGATGAGGCACTAAGCACTCTAGAAAGGACTCTCAGAGAAAATATCTCTGTGGAATTGACCTTCCAGAAGACTTGACTAAGGAGAAAAAAAATCAGCCATGCAAAGAGCAGAGGGAAGAGCATTCCAGACAGAGGCAATAGCCAGGGCAAAGGCCCTGAGGCTGGAAGTTAGAAAAAGAGGCAGCAGGAACTATGAGCTTTGCCATTAGCCACATTTAGGACTCGGAAGAGCACATCTGAAATAATACCTCTTCAAATACCAAGCCAGTGAAACATTTTAACAATTAACAATTTGATGAAACTCCTTATTGTTAACGTTGTTCTTAATAACCAATTTAAATTTTCTATCTAAAAATGGGTATTTAAAATATTTTTGGATATAAACTGACAAATAACAAAAAAGAAATAGAGATTATAAATAATAAAAAGTCAACAAAATGGATAGAGTTTCAGAGGCCGGGCGCGGTGGCTCACGCCTGTAATCCCAGCACTCTGGGAGGCCGAGGTGGGCGGATCACAAGGTCAGGAGTTCGAGACCACAGTGAAACCCCGTCTCTACAAAAAATACAAAAAATTAGCCGGGCGCAGTGGCGAACGCCTGTAGTCCCAGCTACTCAGGAGGCTGGGGCAGGAGAATGGCGTGAACCCAGGAAAGCTTGCAGTGAGCCAAGATCGTGCCACTGCATTCCAGCCTGGGGGACAGAGCAAGACTCTGTCTCAAAAAAAAAAAAAAAAAAAAGACTTTCAGAAGATCACCTTGGGGAGAGTAGTGGTGGTTGGTGAGGGTTGGAAATGAAGGGCTGAAAATCATGTACTATTTATTAATTTAATAAATCTGTCTTGATGTCAATGTAATCGAATGTTGCCACAAAATAATGGTCTCCTGCTGCTATATAAATGTTGAGGCCAAGCTCTGATGTTTATTTTCAAGACAGGAGACATTGATCCTTCACTAATAGAATATTACAAGTTTATTTCTATTATGCTAAGTAACCAAAGTTGATTTCATTGTTTGATTTGATGGATGTTGGTGCTGTCAGAGTTCAGAACCGTCTGGGGCTAGGAAGCCAAGAGGATGAATATTTTCTTGTCCTAATTAGGCATACTTGGATTTCATTCTAGTATGAAATCAATAAAGGAAAACTTTGGGATACTGAGTCTCTGGGATCCTTCTTCTGATGTCCCAGGGAGTGGAACTATTTGGCATAAGATTGCTCTTCCCCTAAGACCAAGACGACTCTGGAGCCAGGCAGTGAGTGATTTGATGGGGCCCCACCGAACTGGAAAGGCAACAGGAAATGTGATGAGAGGAAAAAGACAGCTATAACAATAGAAGGAGGAAGTGAAGCCAGAAAAACAAGGCAAGAAGAAAAAGTAACAGTGAACTACAATAATCCATGAGGAAACGAAAACCACACAGAAAACAAAACAACACAACAAAAAACCCAAAGGGAATTGCAACCTGCTGATTTAGATGCAGGGGACCCATTTTTGACCATTTCCAAAGGTAGGGTTCTTATTTGCAGTGATCCGGTAAATGGATGGTACTGCCCAAGTTTCCCTTTTCCTACGCAGAATGTGAATTAAAACAAGGTTCTTTGTTTTCAGGTTTTGTATACCGCAGATCACACAACCACATGGAACTGGGAAATGTGATCGACTTGAAGAAGAATGAATATGGCTAAGATTGGAAAGCAGACATGAACTGATCAATTTAGTAGGAGTAAGGAAAACACATTTTTTTCTTTTTCTTTTTTTTTCTTTCTTTTTTTTATTTTTGAGACAGAGTCTCACTCTGTCACCAGGCTGGAGTGCGATGGTGAGATGGTGAGATCTCGGCTCATTGCAAGCTCCGCTTCCCGGGTTCAAGCGATTCTCCTGCCTCAGCCTCCCGAGTAGCTGGTATTACAGACACCCGCCACCATGCTTGGCTAATTTTTGTACTTTTAGGCCGGGATTTCACCATGCTGGCCAGGATGGTCTTGATCTCCTGACTTCATGATCCGTCCACCTTGGCTTCCCAAAGTGCTGGGATTACAGGCATGAGCCCCACTGTACCCGGCCGGAAAACACGTCTTTTAAATATCGAAGGAGAAATGGATACACACCAAATCATTTCTCTTCCCCATTGAATCCTATAGGGAGCGAAAATATTCACTTTATAGTGGTGAAAATGGGAGGAAACGATGGACTTGAGGAAAGATGAGTCTCCAATAAAGCAGGATATGGCTTGGTGTTTCTGATTCCGCCTAATCAGGAGGTTTAGGGGCCGACTATGCTGAAATGAATATCCATAAGCCCTATTTGAATGGCCCAACTGTATTTAACCCAACCTGAATTCACAGAAAAGCTTGTCCTTCTAGAATCATAGTACATGAAGGAGTAAACTTTAAGGTGTAAGGGTGGTTGGAAGAATTTGTGTATCAGATTCCTGAAAGGCTTGATGAGCTAGGGAGGCTGCATGTGAATCTCAATCTGGTTATTTACTGGCTGTGTGAACCAGAAAAAAATGTGCAAATGATAACTACCTCACAGGATTGTGGTTTTTTTGGTTGTTGTTGTTTGTTTGTTTTTATTTTGTTTTGAGACAGGGTCTCACTCTGTTGCCCAGGCTGGAATGCAGTGGCACAATCATGGCTCACTTGAGCCTTGACCTGCCGGGCTCAGGTGATCCTCCCACCTCAGCCTCCCGGGTAGCTAGGGCTACAGGTCCACACCACTATGCCCAACTAATTTTTTATTTTTCATTTTTTTTGTAGAGATGGGCTTTTGCTATGTTTCCCAGGCTGTTCTGTAACTCCTGCGCTCAAGTGATTCTCGACCTTCCAGAGTGTTGGGATTACAGGTGTGAGCCACTGTGCCTGGCCTCAAAAAGTTGTTAAAAGCACTGAGACACTGTAGGTAAAACACTCAGTGCCAGGCACATTGCATGAGCTTAATACATGTTAGTTCGTGTTAACACATAAGAAGTCTGTAGCATGGGTTGCAAGAACTGAAATTATTGCATGGTTGAACCATATAATGTTGCCAGGAGTCACTACCTTTGACTTACAAAAATAGTGATTTCATTCATCTTTGTTTCCTCTCTCCCTCCCTCTCTTCCTTCTGCCTCTTTCTGCCTCTCTCTCTCACCCCGCTTTCTCTCTCAATGGGGTCTTACTCTGTTGCCCAGGTTGGAGTGCACTGGTGTAATCATAGCACACTGCAGCTTCAAACTCAGAGTAGCTAGGACTACAGGCGTGTGCCACCATGCCCAGCTAGTTTTTAAATTTGTTGTACAGACAAGGTCTCTCTGCATTGCCCAGGCTGTTCTAGAACTCCTGGGTTCCAGCAATCTTCCTGCCTAGGGCTGCCCAAAGTGCTGGGATTACAGGTGTGAGCCATGAGCCTGGCTAATTTCATATATTCCCACTAAACTTTCCTCTTCCTTCCATATATATACACATATAAGATATTATAGATCTTACATATATATGAAAGATTATATATATCCATTACATATCTTACATACATATGAAACACATATATATGATATGAAATATATATAGTAACATATATGAACTGGGAGATAAGGTGATAAGATGTAGTACTGTGCCTCACTTGCTCATTACCCTTTGGTAAGCTCCTTATGTCTTCAGAAAATTTCTGGGGGCATGGATGTGTCTCCTTGTATAACAAGTGATCATGCTTCTTTAGAATAAAGATAAAACCCAAACTATAAAACAGAACTGGCATCTTCTAAAAGGACACAAAAGCCAAGGCAAGAACAAAGGAAGCAGTACTGGAAAGTTGGGGTGTAGGGACAACTCTTTCAGAGTGGTAGGAGAGTGTGCCCAGACTTTGGCCTGCCCCGGCCACCCTACTCCCCAGACTACCCACATCCGTTCCCACAGTGTGCTCTTTGCTATCTCCCTTCTAGAAACCAGACTAGGCTGAAAAGCCAGGATAAATGGATATAGTGTCCCTGAGTCTCTAATTTCTGGGCACCTCAGGGTCAATAATAGTACCACAGAGGAATATTCCAAAGGTCAGTATCTTTGGCAAAAACTATCTTTAACCCAGAGAGCTGCAGCAACTTTAGCTTCAGGTCGGATCCATAGAGTTGTAGACATTGTTTAAGGTTCTCCTCAAAGAACTGAAAATCTCATGAGAGTTACAGGGAGAACAGTGCAGGAGGTAAGCACAGAATAGTAGAAGACTGACCATTGGACAGAAATCTATTCTTTCTTATCTTCCTTTAAGTGGGCCTCCAAAACCACAGACAACATGGGTCTTAGAAGTTGGGCAAGGCTTGTTACTGTCAATACCTCAGCACCATATAGCAGGTGGATCCTTCTGCTCTCTGCCTGAAGAATTTAGGTGCAAAGAAAAAACCTGAAGTGTTTGAAAAGCATTTGAAGACAATGACACTGTAAAATTAATTTTCTGATGAGGAATCTGACTGTACATGTATCACCTAATGGTATATGATGGTGCTGGCAGGTGGCAATTGCCACCACAGAATACAAATAAATCTTTAAAAACTACTGTACTGGACATAGCCCAGTTGGTTTCAAAGACTTGTTGAGGAACCAGCCCTCACCCCCAAAATTTAAACTGTCCTCTATATGTTTGACAAGTGTATATGACCATGGTAAGATTGTTTGTACCTTATAGCTTATGATTGGCAATGGCAATACTCAACCCTTGTCTTAAACAGATTTTACTTGGCATAATATATTTTTAACCACTTGTTTTAAAACTATCTAAAGGCAAACAAAATGCAATAGTAGTATAAGGTGTCGTCGCCTTCCTTTCCTGCCATACTTGGTTAAGAGGATCTGATTATGTTGGAAAATTATGAAAAGCAAATGTAGTAGGTGTTTTTTTTCTCTGTTTCCATTTCTAACTGAAGGAAAAGACACTGTGTGGAATGTTGCATAGCCTCCCTCTTGAGACTGGGGCTTTTGTTAGCTCCGAGAGTGCAAAGATATCATATTGGCATAACCTTACTAGGTGAAAAACCATTGTGAAGATTTAGGAATGCACTAAAAAAATAGTAATACTTTTGAATAAAGAACACTCTTTGGCACACTTCCTATTACATAACTCTCAACATTTAATGACAAAAATCCAGCCAGTGAACACGACAACACTTGGAATTTGTTTTGCAAAACGCTACAGTATATGAAATTGCCATACATGGTAGCCCTGGTTTTTCATTTTTCATCTTCAGCTTATGTATAATTCTTTGTATCAGGATAATTTTATTTTATTCCAAGTCACTAAACTTTACATTCTTGGTAGTGCTAAAAAAGACTAGACACTCTAGGGCTGGAACTCCTTGGAACTGGTAGATCTGCACCCCATGGCTCCTAACACATTGGTAAGTGTTTATGAATATGTAAATTGGGATTTTAAAAAGCCAGGGCAATAGGTTAAGGAAACAGTCATTGCCTCAGATTAACTGATGTTAAACCAATAATAGTGTGTCAAAAAATGTTAATTTGAGGCCCAATTTCATTTATTATTCTGGTGTAAGTGACTAAATTGCACAGTAGTATAGTTGCAATGACTATTCATTTCATTACTTTGGTACACGGCATTTGAGCATTTTGTGAATCTGAGCATGCTGGTGTGTTCTGCCTGGGAGTGAAGTTTCACAAGGTAGTCTGAATGACAAACATCTCAGAGCTTGCTCACATTCCTTGGTGGAATAGTCACTTCTGAGAGAAAGAGGTGTGGCTTCGTGGTCTGGGAAAAGGACTGCCAGCCGGGAACATGGAGTTCTTCTTCTGGAACTAGTTCTGTTTCCTTTTTGGATCAGTTAATGCTAACGAATATATCTAGAACTCAGTTTACCCAGTTTAAAAAGCTGGTTAGGGAAATCTAATTAACTGAGATGTATTGAGTAATAATGAACTAATACCTGTTAAATGATTTGAAATGAAAAGTGGTATGAATGCAACTAAGTTATTTGTATAAACTGATTAGTTTTATGAAACAAATAAATAATAGAACAGTTTTATTTTTGGAGAATATTACTCTAAAACAAGAAAATTTATTTTAATGTTTAAATACTTTATTTTTCTAAATATTTTTATTTCTAAGTGATTTTCTTTTTTAAGTTAATAAGCTAAATGTTCTATATGATGCACATAATTAAATTCATGATTAGCTAACATTTAAACATAAAGAGGTGGTCTCTTTGTTGTATATAACACTTTGTTGTATATAAATCTTTTCTGAGGTCCTGTGCACTGTAAGAATGTAGACATTATTAACCTTAATGTTCTATTGAAAAAAAATTTAGGAACAAAGAAATGTATAGTCAATCTAGAGCCTGAGCAGGGTGGCATAATGAACTGCCTGTTTTAAAGTGATAAAGAGTTCCAAGAATTACATGTAGGTTCCAGAAAGAGAAAATTGTGCATACGTGTCCAAATGAAATGGGGGTAGGGATGAGGGAGACCTAATGATTGAGTTATAGTGATGTTCTAGATCTGAAAGAATAAAGTTTTTTTAAAAAATCAACCTCAAATCCAAATGTTCCATTCTGGTGACATTGCTGGTCAGGGTTCCCCTATCCCAAATCCAGGCTCCCCAAATTAATCTCATATGTGGGTTAAGAAAAAACTCTCTAAAAATACATGGTGATTCTCTACACTAGGAAGCTTTAAATCTCCAACCTTTCCCCCCTTTTTAAAAAATGAAAACAAAACAATGGATCTTCAATTCTGTGTCTGGGATCTCAAATTTGGCTCTGAATATGTGTTTCAAATCTCATTAATTACAATATTGGTCCCAGGAGATACAGTTGCTGATGCAAAGAACACTCTTTGTACTCAAAATAATTTGAACAAGGGCAAAGAAGCATTTTATTTACATGTGTAAACATTTAGAGGAAAATAAAACAGAGATGGTTCAGGTAGCTGCTGAGCTGTTTTAATGATAATTGATTTGATTGCTTAAGCTTCAAGGTTACTATATACAGGATACATACACATATAAAAGTCATGTTTTCACTTTGTATATTTGTCAGATGAGAACATTCTTATAAAGCTAACTCTGACATTAACTTGGCAAGTTCTGAACTAAGACCTTTTAGCATTTCATTCTTTCCAGAGACTAAAACCAAATTGTTCTCAATTGCATACCCCACTGTGCAGATCTATAATTTATTTATTTTTTAAACATCAGAAAATATGCCATTACCCATAGGACTTCTAAATGTAACAAATCTGAGTAAAAACCAATCAAATGAATAAATTACAGCAGTAGACAGCAAACAGTTTCTCCTGTTCTCTTTCTTCATTTTCCTTTCTCTATAGGAAATAGCAAATTAAACCATGGCTATTCGTGGTCTTGCACTATGAGAACACATATGGGCACACATTTTCATCCTATAAACAAGTTTGTTGGCTTGGTGGCAGAAAGTAAAGTACACTGTAAAGACATCTTAATGCCTTACTTGAGTAGGGTCATTTGTTAATGCACAGCCCAATCTAAGAGTCTTGTACTAAACTCTTATGGTACCCACTGACTGTCTTTAAATGGATACTGAAGAGCAAAGGCAGGCAGCCCTGGTTATACGCAAGAACCACTTGGAGCTTACAAAAAAAAATGCAGGTACCTGGGTCCATCCCCAAGGTTTCTGATCCAGTTAGTATATAAACAAACAAACAAACAAAAACCAACAACAATGAAAAAAAAGGCAATTCTAATGTGCCATGATTGAGAACCATAGTTAAGAGAGTCCCAACACCAGTGCAAGGATAGTATCTACTTTGTTTTTGGATACTAGGACAAAACCCACCCTTAGTTCGTTTTTCTAGGGGCAGGCAGGAGGGTGTCTGAGAAGCTGCCAGAGCTCTCTGAGAACTGACAGCATTCTCTGAGCAGCACCTTTATAGGGAGTATTCTATGAGTGACGGAGCCTTGAGATACTAAAAATTTTCTGGATTAAAGCCAATGGAAGTAGATAATTGAACAACAAATTACACAATGCTAACCTTAAAGTTGAGTCTGTAAACTGTGGCAACCTTATACACATTTGAGCATTTTGAGAAAAAGTTCATTAAGAGAGGCTGACTGGCTCAGCTTCGTTTCAATCACCCAATCATTGCAGGTCACTAGAAACAAAAAGGAGAGTATGAATGCCATATCCCAACCACCCAATCACTCTAGGTCATTAGAAACAGAGAGGAGAATTCTTAAGTTAGAAATGGCAAATTACATCTCTTGGAAATTAATCTACTTAAGCCAATGTATTTTTTCCCCCACTTCCCCTCCTCATTTCCTTTATTGGCTTAATTTTTGTCCTTTTAATAAAAGTGCTTTTTATATCTTTTTTTTTTTTAACGATAATGTTTGTCCTCTACTACTTTTAATCTTTTGCTATCACATTCTATGGCTTCTTCATTTAATCCTGTATCTTCTAGTCTTCTCATCTTTTTATACCTCCCTTTCCCCATGTTTTTTTCCTTTTCCTTAACACCAGTGTAGAAACTACGTCCTCTTCATTTTCCCGTCTTTATGTTTGGTTGCCAACCCCATTTTTGATTCTCGACCTCTCATTTTTGCTAACTGCCCTTCCTTAATCTTGTGTTGATGTTTTATTCCTATCACTTCTGTCAATGCTCACACCCATTTCTTTCCTTTCCATCTATCTCTATATCTCCATATGCATTTTATGATCCTACTACTAAATGCTTAAAGCTGTATGTGTGTGGAATAGAACTGTACTTTCCTCCACGCGAATCCTATTTCCCTCTCCTCCCATAGCTACTTCTTGTCTTTTCATCCTTTCCAGATGTCTCCCTGTCCCACCCCCATCTGTCCCCTTCTTCCCCGTGTGAAGCCCATCTTCTTTCTAACCCCATTTGCACCCGTCTGATTTTACAAACATTTCAACAACATAAAGGATGCAGAGTTCTACTGGGAACCAGGTTGTGTGTGTTTCTGAAACTTTTGCGCGTTTACTGAAATGGGATTAGGGATTTGGATACAGAAACATTCTCGGGCAGCCTTTCAGCCCTGGCACAGCTTTGTACACCTTGGGGCGCCCTGGGGCCTATTCTAACGGGCAAGGACAGGGAAGTCTTTCAAGACCTTTTCTGGCCTTTTCCACTCCAGGGGTCAGGATGAATAGCCATCACCGACCCAAACTGTTAAACCAGGCCGGGTGGGGAAGCCTGGGGCCCTCTTCTGCGGCAGATCTGGCGGGGTGTCTAGGGCGCCGCGGGGCTCCGTGCAAGGAGGGGTTAGGGCAGGGGCCGCTGCGGCCGCAGGAGTCACCGGGCCTCCTCGGGAGGTCCGCTCACCTCTTACAGAGGAGGCCGACCCCAGGCCGGGTGCTCCCCTGAGGCGTAGGGTGCGGCCCCGGGCGCCGCCACCGCAGCGGCGCCGAGGGCCGGAGGTGCAGTCCTTCCCCAGGAGAGAAGGCGAGTCGCTACCGGCCGCTCAGTCAGAAGGTCGAGGGAATAGCGCGGGTGTCCCTCGCCAGCCGGCCCTCTGGGAACAAGGCGGGGGCGACAACCCAGGGGGTAGGGCTGAGGACGGCAGAAATCAATCGTGGGTACCGGCGCGGGGTCACGCATAGGAGAGAAGCGGGAGAGGGGCTGATCGGGGCCCCAGGGCGGCTGGGGCCGTGGCTCTGTCTGTAGACTCGGCGGGCGCCCCGAAGTCTGGGGCCGCCACGGCTCCAGCTCCGCCGGCTCCGGCCGGAGACTCCAGGCCGCAGTTTCTCCTCCTCCCGGCGCCTTCTCTCCAGTGAGGAGCCGAGCGCGGGCGGCGCGGGGGGAGGGGTGGCGGCAGAGAGAACAGCCAGTTGTTTAAAATCCTTCTAGAGCAGTTTCTAATTCCCCCCTTGCGCCCGGGTTCGGAGGGGGGAGGGGGAAGGAGAGCGGGTGGAGGGAGGAGAGCAGAGAGGGAAGGAGGGAGGGAGGGAGCCGGGGAGGGAGGGAAGGAGGGAGGAGACTGCCGCTGAGGCTGTAGCCGCCACCGCGCGCTTCGGAAGGCCGGAGGGAGGGGGAGGCCTGTCAGTCTCGCGCGTTGCCTGGGCGAAGGGGGCGGAGCTTTGGCGTGGGGCGGCCAATAGTGGGGGTGGCTGCGTGGGTCGCCATGGGGACGGGGCTGTTCCCGGGGAGGCTGTGATGGGTTGACAGGTGCGTGACAGTGGGAGCTGCTCTCGGCACAAGCATGTACGGCAAAGGCAAGAGTAACAGCAGCGCCGTCCCGTCCGACAGCCAGGCCCGGGAGAAGTAAGTGTCTCCGCTTCTCACCCACCTCCGCCTTCACACGCGCGCACACTCACGCACGCACTCGCACACTCTGGGAGACACAGACACTCTCCGCCCGGGGAGCGCCGGGGGTGGGCTGGCAGGGGGAGGGGTGCCGCGATGGGGGCGTGTGGTGCGGGGAGCGGCGCTTTCCCTGGAGGTGCGGGCGCGGGGCGGGCGGCCGCAGGGGGCTGTCGGCGGGAGGGAGCGGGTGTGTTGAGGGGCGGCGGTGGTGCTGGTGGCGAGGATGGAAACTTGTTTGGGTGATTGAGGGAAATAACCCGCGGGTTCACCTTCCAAAGTAACTTTAGAGCTGGGGTCCGGGGCTCCGGGGACCCGGGGAGCCGCCGGGGGTGGCGGGAGGGGCAGCTGCGTGTAGGAAGGCGTGCGGTGGGAATGTGGGTGTTTGGCGGGCCGGCCAGGGTCGGGGCCGGGGTCGGGGAGGGCCGCGCGGGGAGCGCGGCGGCGGGGGCCTGGGCGCTGGGGCTCAGGGCCGCGAGCGCGGGGCGAGGCGAGGGCGGCGGTGCCGGGCGCGCGGCGGGCGGAAGCCGGGCGTGGAGCGGCCGAGCGGGGCCCCGCGGGGCGCGGAGACGCGCGCGGGGCGCGGAGGGCGTGGGCTGGGTGGGCGTCCGGGCTTTCCTGGGCAGCTACTGACTCGGCGCCCGCAGTCCCTCGGGCCGCGCGGGGCTGGGGCGGGGGCGGGGGCGGGGGCGGGGGCGGGTGGGCGCCGGAGACGCCGCAGAAGTTTGGGAGTCGGAGAGGGACGAATTCCCGGGGAGCTAAAGTGTGCTGACGAGGAGCCGGATCCGCTGGAGGAGGCTGGCGTTTCTGCCTCTCGCAGCGGACCCAACTCCGCGGCGGCGGCTGGCGAACTTTTTGTGAGGCTGGCAGCCCCCGAGCGGTGGGAGGGGCGGGCCCGGCGGGGCGGTGGTCGGGGGCGCGCGGAGGGGAGTTGTGGGAGCCGCCGGGGGCGCCCGAGGAGGGCAGCTGCGGCGGGGAGGGGCAGTGGTCCGAAAAGGGGTTTGTGGGAGGGGAGAAGCGTTCAGGTGGGAAGGAGCCGCTTGGTTACAGTTGTGGGGAGATACAGGTGTTAACTTCGGTGGGAGCCCAAGAGGCGGCTGGCGAGAACAGAGCCCCTCCCGGCCCGGGATACCACTGTCACGGCACACTGCAAAGCAGAGCGGTTTGCTGCTATTCTTGTGCACTTGTAACGGTGATTTGGTTGTTACTAAAAATGAGAACGAATAGTGACTGTGACCACTGAGGAAGAACCCCCCTCCTTTTTATTTTTTTTTAATTTTTTAAAACTGTGCAACAGATCGGTGATTCCCAGTAAGCACTTAAACTCTGAGGGTCAGGGTTATCCTTGTCATTGAACGCACCCGTCTTTCTGAGGGGGTTCAGACCAGAGAAAAAGTCTGAGAGCATCTCTGAAAGGTACTTTGGTTACCTTGCGCACAGAAATAGCTGCGTAAATAAAAACCGAATGCGCAGGCGACTGAGTTTCCCTCCTTGCTTTAGGCAGTCAGTCTCCCCCTGAAAGTTTCGTGTGCCCTGGGGATGGGAGCATTTCCTAATCTTTGTGTTGGCAGCAACACACTCAATTCCCATAGGATTTAGAGGTATCAGGCCTTGATGTAGCAAAGCAAAACAAAACAAAAAATTAGAGAGGCTGGTTTGTTTTTTTTCCAAGAGATTTTCTGAGCTGCATTCAGGATTTTGTTGCTGTGACAAGGAATGTATAAAAGACATAGAGTTATAGCCTGGTTAAGAAACGGCAGTTAACTAGAATTGAAGTTTTGAAATGCTGTCTCATTTGTGTGCATTAATCATTTTGTTATAATGTGCCTGATAAAAACATCTGAAGGAGGATGTTTTAATGATTACAGAATATTTGAATTTCACATTAGTCAGAGTGAAGGAATGGAAATGTATTGAGGCATAATCTTATTTTGGGGGTGACTGAATTTGAGAATCAAAAGTAATTTTAGATTTTAGGTGAACTCCCAGGAAGGGGTGAACTTTAGCTGAATCCCACTCAGTATCCTGATGACTGTTTATTATTTTTTTTTTAGTTTTAGTTTTTTTAGTTTCTCAGATAATAACAAGGAAGTTGGAACTTGTATAACTGTGGTCCTTTCTAACTCTGATTCTGTGATTTCCCATCAGGAAAACAAGTAATTGCCACTTTGCTGTCAAATCTACCAAACTGAACACCAAGTAAGATCTACTCTTGTGAGCAGATGAGGGTTCTGCTAGATGGTGCTATTTGATTTAAATATGTTTCTTCCATTCATTTCAGTTGGCAGCAGGAATTCTTGACTGGTTTGCCTTATGAACTAAATATAGGTGAAGAGGCCGCTTTTGGAGAATTGACAATGACTGTTCTGGGTTAATTGTCGTTGCATTAATTTCTAGGTGAATGTTGTTTGAATCTAAGACAAACATCGATGTAGGTTCTGTCTTATAGAATAAACTTAATTTCATTTTGGTGGGAGAGTTGATCTAATCTCTTGGTTTTTCTCTTTATGTTTACTTGGACTTTAATGGCACTATTCTGCAACAGTGTACTAACATCTGAAGGTAGGAATCTTGAAGTCATTAAAATGGATGTCACCAGATTTTTGTTATTAATTTTTAAGGTAACAGATTTTAAAAGGTGAAGAATTCACCTTTAGTAAGCAAATTAGAACTGTTCTTATCTTGAAAATCACAGAAATAATTTTTTTCCGTAACAAATACGCATTTTAACAAAAACATTCTGCAAAAGGAGTCATTATTATAAATAATGGCATGCTTAGGAAATAAGCACATTGGTTTTATAATCTATCAAGCAATGTGTTTTCTGACATGAGTTCACAGTGAATTGTTGACAAGTGCTTACCTGTATTAGATCTTTGTTTTGTCTTTCATTAGGAAGTCACTATATGAAATACTTGAAGTGAATTCTTGGTTTGACATAATTCCTATAATTTCAGTATACAGTTCTGAACATAAAAATGACCAGGGTAAGATGAGTTACTTACTCTGTCATTTTAAGAAAAGCAGATCAAGTCTTAATTATAGAGGGAGTGACTGAAAACCGTTGGAGGGAGGTGGGATGTAGAAATTGTAATTCTGCTCTTGTTAGGTCATTTCTTCCTTTAGCAGGCTTTATAACACTAATCGCAGTTGTAATTAAATAACTATGGTTGGCTGTTAATGTCTAACTTTCCCTAAAATATAAGTTTCTTGAAGGTAGGAGATGATCTAATTTCTTATCTGAGGTATCTTGAACATTAAGGTGCCTTCTAATATCAAAAGCATCAATAATTGTTATTGAAGATGTTAGACTCAAAGGAATTTTTTCAGTGACCTCCAAAATAAAGACTTGTAAGTTTGAGTTTCACATTCTCTAGCTTAGTTGTATTTCAGAAATACCCCTAAACAACAACACAACAAAAATAACTATTATATATTTGCCATCCTGTGTGCCAGTCACTATGTTCAGTGTTTTATGTATATATTTTTTTCTAATTCTCCCAACAAATCTACAGGACGGGTGCTTTTATTTTTTCTCCATTAAAGAAATATGAAAACGAAGGCCCTAAATGGTTAAAGAACTCACCGAGGGATACCATGCTAGAAAATAGGAAAGCTGGGTTTCTAACACAGATTTCTCTAACTTTAGAACCTGTGGTTGAAGCTGAAAGATACATTTTTCAGTGTACCAGATTGTCTTCCTGAACTAGGGTAGGATGCTACAGATTTAGGGAACGGCATTACATAATCAGATGTAACAGACTTTAAAGATTTGATCAAATATGCAATCTTAACCACTGGTGCACCCTGATGCTTTGCAGATATGTGTATGGTGTGGGAGAAGGCACAGAAATTTTAGGAGTGAAAATTGGAAGCCTAACATAATGAAGAAAACTTGTTTCTTCAGATTCTCCCCCCCCGGAATTTGGTTTGATTACTTGTTTTAAAGTTAAACATAATAGTTGTGAATAATTCCTATATGAAATGTTGCTAAACTTAAAGCCACCCAGTATGCCACACTGCAGAAAGAGTAACTGGCACCTGCAAATAGATGAGTAGTGATACTAATTTTTTTTATTAAACTAATTTGATTCTTTATGTAATAGCACAGAAAGATGAATCTGCTAGAAAGCAAAGTTGGACATAGAAGATACACATAGTATGCGTCGACTTTTATTTAGTAAACTAGCCAGAAACTACAAGAATCAAACTATCTAATCTTGAGCTCTGAAAAGTAACTTCAGCTTTTAAATTTTCAATCTTACTTGAATATACGAAGAAGCAAATACCATATGCTTATTTCAAAGTAGTTATAGTGTAATGAACATTTAAATGCCACTTCATATAAAAGAGTTTATAGGGATTAATATCTGCCAGCATCACCTTGTTCTCCCCTTCTACCATTAAAGTAATTAAAGCATTCCCCCATCATTAAGGTACCCACTGCAAAGAAAAATGACAAACCTTTCTTCCTTTCTGAAGGAATAAGGCGAGAAAAGTAATAGAGATCTTTTCAGAAACTTATTTGACAGCAACTGGCTCAATTCAGGGTTTCCAAAACTAATGAAGGAGTATCTTATGGAAATGAAATTTTGTATAAAATATTAAATTGCCCCTCCCCCTTTCAGTCTCCAGGATGTTCCCCCAAAATACAAGTTGTTTAACTTGTATCCGAAATGTCATATTAGCTTTTGATTGATCTTTCTCTGTTATTTTAGAAGTATCAAAAAAAACCCCTATTTTTAAGGAAGGTATCTAAAGAAAGAATCTGTGTAAGATGTTCAGTTAAGTTTTAGTATTGTTTATCCAGAGATTAATTGTGATTCTTAGTAGTAGTAGTAATATTGTAATTTTTTTTCAGAGCTGTGAAAGAAAAAAGTTGAAAGTTTTTAGTTTCATACTTTCAAAGCCAGTTTGCCACATAAAACCAATTTAGGATGCAGACAGAATCACTACATTTTAGTTGTTCTGCAGTAATAGACCAAATATGCCTTTCATCTTTAATCACTACTAGAATTATTTTATTTTAAAATTAGAGCATACTGTGTGGGGCAGGGGCTGGAATACCCAGGTTGCAGTTTATTAATGTTTATTAATATTTCACCTCAGTAGTTGAGAGTTAAAAGAAAAATTTGGGGAAAAAACAATTCAAATTTAGAATCTTCTTTCTTCCGTAGAAATCGCAACCATTGCATTAATCCTGGGACATAGGATTAGGACAAAAGTACTGAGTTTGAAAGACATGGAACTACTGGGAATATGTAATTTAAAAATAGGAATTCAAAATTATTTTGGAACACATGAGGTTATTCTCTATTGTTGTGTGTATGTTATTGCTTTGCCATTGGTATGGGAATTACAGATTATATATTTGCATGCTAGTGACGTGAGCCTCTGTAAATGTATGCTAAAATATTAATATTATTAAGAACTTACTGTTTCTGAAAGGGTGGACTTAAAATAGCATTGGAGCAATAGAATAAGATTCATTTGTTAATATCTGAAGCGTTTGGAATATAAGTAATATTCTGATTTTAAATGTTATCAAACTTTATGTGTATTTTACAAATGTAATGTATTCATGTAAGGTTTTGTTAACATGAGTGTATAACCTAGCATAACTTGGACTGTGAGAGTTACTTGACTATTAGATTAAAACCCTATACATACTACAAAAGGTGATCTGAAGGGTGGTCCACCAAGATTAATGCCTTGCCTGTTTTCAGTAGAGAAATAGCAGAGGCTCTTTTACAAACTGTATTTTATTCCTTGTGTGAGAACATTAAAAAACACGTGGAAATATGGACTACCCAGGGAAGAATAGAGTTTTTCCAGATAACTTTAACATTTCTGATTGGTCATAATTGGTAAACGGTAATTTTTGTCATGTAGGTTAATAGTTAGGAATTTTTGAAAAGTGGAAGTATTAATGTTTTTCTAATAATTATAGGACCAAAAATTCATCTGAACTCAAATCAGCCTGGGCAGTCTCAATGTAGTGGAGTAATTAATATTTATTGTTTTGTTCATTTTTTAAAGACAAACTTCAGTCGGTGTCACTTCTTTAGAAATGACAAAACTACTCTCATCTTTTCCTTTAAGAATGTTAATTACATTTCATGTATGACCCTAAACAGCTTTCAGACAATAATGAGCCATTGTTAACATTTTAAATCACAGTTCAGCTAGAGTGAGCATAAACGAATGACCTGGCAATCTCCTATTTTTGATCTTTTCTGTTAATTTTGCTTCATGGCTATAATGTCAAACAAGTAGTTCAGCACAGAAAAAAAAATTGTAGAGGCTAAAATATAGACTTTTGTTTTTTTTTCTAGTTTTAAGTATTTTTGTAATTGTAGGTGTTAAAGAGTATGGTTGTAATTACAAATATAGCTTTAATTTTTAATTAGTTTTGAATCTACAGCATATTAAAATACTGATGAAATATTTGTAAAGGCAAGAATAATAGATGAAAATATATGTGGCTCTGTCCATGTAAGGTGGAGAGGAATTGATGCCAGAAAAAGGCTCTTACCTGAAATTAATATGATTTATTTTAGTGATCTGATATTTGCCTGATTCTCCTTTTATCTATTTTAGATAAGAAAAAACCAAGAGCTGCTTTATTAATGGAAGAAATCTAAGTAAATATTCTATTAAAAATGATCTCATTTTAAGTAGGATTAAAGTGAGTATTTTCTGTAAAATAACAAAGTCCTAAATAGTATATAAAGAGTTTGTGGAGTTTTATCATAGAAAATTATTGCTTAATAGTAACATTAACAGCAGCGCTATCATTTGAGTATCTTGTTTGTTTGGCACTTGTCTGCATTATCTCGTTTAATCCCCTCAAATCCAGTAGGTTGTAGGTACTGTTTTCTCTTAATGTTGTAGAAGAAATAGAGGCTTGAGTTTATTAGGCTTTTGGCTTCACGTATCAAAACAGGAGACAGAAAACAGCTTAATTGATCAGGTTTAAAAGTAAATCTCACATAACAGGATGTCTGGAAGTGGTAGTGTAAGAGTTGATTCATTGAGTCAAGAACATCAGGGTTCAGGATCGAGTTCTCTGCCATCCTCATGGTCTTCCTCTCAAGAATGTAGCAGGCTGCCTCAGGTTCCCAGCATCACTCCCTTGCACACTCAAGTGTAAAGGCAGGAGGAAGGACAGGGTTTTTCTTTCTTTGTGTCTCATCAATCAGGGAGGAAAACTTTTTATTGAAGTTGCTTAGGAGACATCTTCTTATCCATTATTAGAGAGAACTACAAAATTTCTTCCCCTAAACAAACTATGCTAGATGTAATGGGATTACCATAATTGGCTCACGTGAACTACCTAAACAAAACTTGGGATCTTTAGCAAGGAAGATGTATTTTGAGGCTATAGGGAGAATAAAATGAATCCCTGCTTTCGTGAGACTTTCAAGTTTGAAGGAGAAATATATAATAATAAGCAAATAAATGTACTAGGCAACTTCAAATAGTCATATATACTATAATAAAATAGTGTGATGTAGCGTAGAGAAGGATTGGGAGGCTATGTTAGATTGGGTACTCAGGGGAAGGTTCTTGGAGGAGAGGACATTTAAGCGGAGAACTGAGTAATTTTGAAAGAACCAGCCATAGAAAGACCAGGTTACAGTGTATCAGGCGTGTCTAAACTATTGAGGAAACTTCTCAGCATCAACATAATTGCTCAAGGATATGTTAAATGTGAGTGAAAATTGGGATGAAGAAGCTATACTTCCCTGGTTTTGTTTTGAAAATGGAGGAATTGGGTGTTGGGTTCAGTTTATCTCATCTTCCTAGATAATAGGGTTGATGTCTTTTATCTTTCAAACCCTAAGGATAAACTTGTTCTAAAGGACAGTGGGGCTTTTATAATGATGATGATAGAAATGACTAAGATTTATTGAACACTTACAGCCTACTGGGTTAACAGAGGTTGGTACAATTGGCATTATTTTTCCTAAACCTTCTAGATTAGATTGGATACCCTCATAGCAGACTCTTTCTTATTTCTTTTTTACATTTATTATAAATAACGAATTATTTGTATTATTATTATTTTTTTGAGGCAGAGTTTTGCTCTTTTGCCCAGGCTGGAGTGAAGTGGCGCAATCCTGGCTCACTGCAACTTCCACCCACCCCCTGGGTTCAACGATTCTCCTACCTCAGCCTCCCTAGTAGCTGGGATTATAGGCATGCACCACCACACTTGGCTAATTTTTGTATTTTTAGTAGAGAGGGAGTTTCACCATGTTGGCCAGGCTGGGCTAGAACTTCTGACCTCAGATAATCCACCTGCTTCGGCCTGCCAAAGTGCTAGGATTACAGGCGTGAGCCACCAAGCCTGGCCATTTGTGTGATGTTTAATGCCTCATCTTCCAGTTAGATTGGAAACTCCAGGAGGGCAAGGACCATGGTGTCTTCTTTACCATCATATCCCCACTGCTTAGCACAGTGGTTGCAAGGTTTGTGATTATGTATTTGTGGAATAAATGAGTTAAGGATGTAACGAATTGGAAATGTGTTACAATAGTCTATCACCATATCTAGCTCATTTTCTCCCCAATACGCCTAGTATTTGGTGTAAAAATTAATGTAATTTCTAAAAAACATTTTTCTATAATATGGGCATTTAGTATTCTTTCTGTGAATTTCAGGACTATGGAAGATTATATTATGATGAAATGTGTGTATATTTTTAATGTGAATTTTTGACAGAATTTTTTTCATTTTCTTCATGTTAAATTTAATATAAATGAAATTGTACTTTATAATTTTCAAAATATTTTAATGTATAGTACTTTGTTTTACTTAAGTCACACTATAATCGTATGAGCTAGGTGGTATTTCCATTGACTAGTAATATTTATAAATGGAGATTGACTTATGCAGCTAGAGTCATACAGATAATATGTAGCAGACCTGAGCCATATTTAGAGTTTTTTGGTTCCAAGGTCAGTATTCCTTTCTTTATGCTACAGCTGCCTCTCTTATGATGAGAGATTCATATATATTTAAGAAGGTTTAAGTGTGGATTTGATTCAACAGAGAATCATAGATTAGATGATAATTAAAAGTTTGTCAGTACTTTCATTAAAGAAAAAATATTGTTATAGTGTGTTAAACACAATCTGTAAAATTATTTACCTCCAGAAGTGCCACATCATGACTAAACGCTGATTTTTGTTTGAAATCCTTATGCTTTTGTTACTTAAGTGGCTAGGTACGGGACTTAGGATAGTTTTGGGTTTTGAATTTGTTAAGACAGACTAATTTTTATCAGTGAACTCTTTTTTATTCCTTTGCCATTTAGCTTCAATTTGGAGTGCTGGATTAGGGGTAGGGAAAGGTAAGGTTTTTTTTGCTTTTATACCTCTCTCTAACAAGGGAGGAAAAGTCTTTCAGTATGAATTGTTGAGAGAATGTTCTTTTTCTTTTTTAATGTGGTAAAATATATGTAACCTAAAATTGACCATTTTAACGATTTTTAGGTGTACAGTTCGGTGGCATTAAGTGCATTCACATTACGGTACAGCCATTGCCATTCTCCATCTCTATAACTTTTTCATGTTTCCGGACTGAAACTCTGCACCCATTAAACAATCACTCCCCACTCTCGCCTTCTCTGTGCCCTTGACAACTACCATTCTATTTTCTGTCTCCAAGAATTTGACTAGTCAAGGTATCTCATATAAGTGGGATCATACAGTATTTGTCTTTTTGTGGCTGGCTGCTTTTGATAGCTTAATCCCTATAGCAACTTCGTAAAGTAGATATAATCCCCATTTTACATATGGAGAAACTGAGTCTCAGAGGTTGTGTATTTTGTCCAGGGCCACAGAGTAAATTGTATAGTCTGGATTCAAACTCAGGTTTCTGACTGCACTGCCCATTTTAACTATGTTGACTCAGTATATTTCATCGCTTAACATGGGGGAGAAATTGTAATGGAAGTTGTGGGAGGTGGCCTGAAGGTGCTATGGGATTCCTGAAAAAAGGCATTGAATCTAGCCTAGGGCTGTGAGACTGTCAGGAAATATTTCTAAGAGGATGTTTATTGAGAGGCTAGCATTAGTCAACTTGGAAGATGGGGCAAGTAAAGGGTATTTTAGCCAGAGAGAGAAGCATGTACAGCAACACGAAGGCATTAAAAGGTATGATGGGAGGGGAATGTACATATTCACCATTTTTAGTTGGGGTGGGAGGCAATAGAGGTTAAGAAGTTAAGGGAAGATTAGAAGCATTTTATATCTGCTAGAAAGGGGGATAGAATTATAGGTACCAGAAGTGCCCCACAGATAGCTACAGATTCTTTGGCTGGTATCTGAGATTTAACAACATGGATGTAGGTGCTCACCAGAGAGGAAGATGCCAATTAGGAACTCAGGTTATAATTTCAGATAGAGCTGTTTCTCATTCTGTAACTAGAGGCAGAGTAATCCGGCATAAGTTACTTTAAACTTTGGAGTCAGGAATATGTGATATCTAGGAAAAAAGGATCCTATAATTATGAGTCTCTTTTGTTGTCTCTTCCAAGCAGCATATGGCCTGTTGGACTTTTTTGTTTTGTTTTTGGACAAGGGCACCTGGGAAACTCCATGTGATACAGGAGCAGTAGTACAATCATATTGGTACTGTTACCTAGTCATTTCTGTAATACTGGCTATTAGAAAAAATAGAAATAATTTCTTTTTTTATTTTTTTCACATCGTTATATGCTATTTGTCATTTATAATTGGATTAAAATTATTTGATGATTATACATTATCAGTATATTTAAGCGGTAGCTATCCTGGGAAGCTATTAAGGTGTTTCAGTACTTTTTTTTTTTTAACCCTGGATTAAACTTAGTGACTGATACTGTTATTCCTTCACTTAGCACTATTGTAATGGAAAAACTTGAGTGATTTTCTTGCTATCAGATACATTACACATACATATACACACATATGTGTATGTGTGTATGTCTTGATAGTAGTTTTCAGGTAGGTGTTCATCTTGGGAATGACTTAGTAATTAATTTTGAATTCAGATTTTACTGAGTCAATTATGTAAGTAAGTGAGTTGGACTTACGAATTCAGTGCCAGAAAGATTAGGGTATAGGCAAGTTTTTACTGAACTATTAAAGGTTGTTGATGCTTTTCTATAAGATAGGAGTATAATCGACAAGAGTAATCATTGACAAGATAACATAGAAAGTACTGGCAAAAATGCTGCTGGCTGACAAAATGCTCTTGGGTTTGTATTAGGTCCCCAGTAGAATAGCAGAATGGCTCCCTTGAAGGGTTAATTGTATAGAATCATATAGAATTGTACAGAATAATAATTGTATAGAATAGCCTAAGAAAAGAGAGCTTCTTAAAAGGCTGGATTTTGCCAAAATAGCATTTAAAATGTTTTTAAAACTTAACTATTTTATACTGTAAATGTATACATATATTTTATGAGATGGGAATCATATTTATTCTGCTATCTCCCTGCTCCGTTATTCATTAAAAAAATGTTAACCGTCTGTTACATGTCAGCCTCTGTTGAGCCTTCCTGAGTTAGATCTTAATAACCTGGCAATCTGCCCATCAGGAACTCCCCATTCAGAGGGGCCTCACTATCAGCCACTACCACCCTGGGTAGCAAGCACTATAATGGGTATGCTGAAGGTGCTATGGGATTCCTGAAAAAAGGCATTGAATCTAGCCTAGGGCTGTGAGACTGTCAGGAAATATTTCTAAGAGGATGTTTATTGAGAGGCTAGCATTAGTCAACTTGGAAGATGAGGCAAGTAAAGGGTATTCTAGCCAGAGAGAGAAGCATGTACAGCAACATGAAGGCATTAAAAGGTATGATATATTTGGTGAACTACAATAAAGCTCATAGGGATAAATCTGGCAGATTGAATACGAGCTATTTCAAGAACAGCCTTAAATGACAACTTGACTTGGGAGATAAACATATTTTTGTTTTTGTTTTTGTTTTTTGGAGACGGCGTCTCACTCTTGTCACCAGGCTGGAGTGCAATGGTGTGATCTCGGTTCACCGAAACCTCCACCTCCTGGGTTCAAGCAATTGTCCTGCTTCAGCCTCCCAAGTAGCTGGGACTACAGGCATGCGCCACCATGCCCGGCTAATTTTTGTATTTTTGGTAGAGACGGGGTTTCACCGTGTTGGCCAGGCTGGTCTCGAACTCCAGACCTCAAGTCATCTACCCACCTCAGCCACCCAAATTGCTGGGATTACAGACTTGAGCCACTGTGCCCGCCCCGAGATAAGCAATTTTAAGCAGAAAAATTACACCGTCTGAGGTACATTTTAGAAGAATTGTTTTGGAAATCATGTGGAGCGTGGAGTAAAAGGGGAGATAGATCCATTAGGAAGCTATTGTTGTAACAATACAAATGCTTATAGTGTCATCATTTTTCTGCACCAATACAGTAGACATTTCAGAATGTAGAATAGATCAGACCTGGTGGCCTAAGTGTGAAAATCAGGATTTTTAAAGATGGCTGCAATTGTTGGTAGAAGTTTTAGTCATAGACTTTGGGATACAGGAGGAGGAACAGGTAATTTTAAATGTGTAAGGAGGAAGATGATGAGTTTAGTTTGAGATGCCATTAAGACCTAGCGATAGAGAAGTTTGGGAGGAACTTGGATATGTAGCTTTTGAGTTCATGGAAGAAGTCTAGGCTGGAGATAAAGAATTGATAAAGGATAAGTGTGAGGAAACTAAGGCTTTAATAGGGTAAGTAATTTAGCCAAAGCACACATGTTAGAGCTGGAATCTGAACTCAAGGTTTAGTTTATTATTTCTCTCTTTTAAAAAAAAAACCCGATTGAAATCTGACATTCATACAGAAAAGTGCATATATCCTAAACGTGTAAATTTGATGAGTTTTCACAAACTGAACACACCAGTGTAACCAAGTACCCACATCAAGAAAAAGAACATTACCAGCACTCTGGAAGCTTCATATGTGCTACCCACCTTGCTTGATTTTTAACAGCATAGATCAGTTTTGCTTGTTTTGGCTACTTATGTATGGCCCATTTGTTTTTGCATCATATACCATTTGAAGGCATGAAATGGGGATAAAGCCATTCTTCATGGGAATGTGCAGGGAGAAAGTGTGAGGAAATCAGAGATGGAAGTTCGGGGAATATTTAAGGTATAGGTGGAATAAGAGTTTGAAATTGAGATAGAAAAGAACAGAGACATATGAGGGAAACGATAAAGGACTGGCATCAACAGAAATCAAGAAAAGGGAGTATTGAGAATGGAAGGGTGAGTTACCATGCCAGATTTGTAGAATGAACAAGAAGGTTAAACAGGGCCGAGGTTTGGTTTCGTTTTGTTTTGTTTTGAGATGGAGTCTCACTCTGTCGCCCAGGCTGGAGTACAGTGGAGTGATCTCGGCTCACTGCAAGCTCAGCCTCCCGGATTCATGCCATTCTTCTGCCTCAGCCTCTTGAGTAACTGGAACTATAGGCACCCACCACCACGCCCGGCTAATTTTTTTGTGTGTTTTATATTTTTAGTAGAAACGGGTTTCACCGTGTTAGCGCCAATATGGTCTCAATCTCCTGACCTCATGATCCGCCTGCCTCGGCCTCCCAAAGTGCTGGGATTACAGGTGTGAGCCACCACACCCAGCCAAACAGGGCTGAGTTTTTAAGAAACCATCTGTGACCTCAGGGAGGACAGTTTCAGTGGAGTGAACTCAAGTTAGCATACAGGGTTTTGGGAAATTGATATAAGATGAGGTGGTGGAGATGTCAAATGTGGACAGCCTTCACTGGAGAAAGGAAGCATAGAGAGAAGACTTAACTGCAAGGGGACATATCTTTTTTTTTTTTTAACTTGGAGAATTTTGCAAGGAGGGGCAATAGTTGAGGGAATATTTTTTGGTTTTATTGTGTTGTAAAGAGGTTTTGTGAACTCCAAAGTATTTTAAACCACTTTTATTATCATTAAAGGATGACAATAATGGGATGCTACAGGGGACATGGAAAGGAAAGCCAATAGGTAAAGTGATTTTTAGCTTTAGTTAGATGGGTGTTGAAAGTGACTGAGTGTATGAATTTTTAAAAAGTGATTTTTGGGATGGATTACACTTGCTACCTTTTGTCAACTGATTTTTAAAAACTTTTTGAATTGTAGGAGATTAGAATTAAAGGGATCATTTCAAAGCGATGACTAGAAAATAACTGTGGTACAATGAAGAAAACTAAATTAATAGCTGCCCACCCTGGCTACCAATCAGGCTATTAGCCTGTAAAGCAAAAGTTTGATGGGAAATTATTTTTTAACTCTCCCTTGGTTAGCCAACTCTAACTTTTCTTTAGAATTGTATCTCTAAATTTCCTTTCTACTTTTTAAATTGGTAGAAGAGACAAATGAGAATACCTAAATAAAGCCCGTATTTACAGAGCACCAATTGAGTTCATTTGATTAGCTTACTAGTACTCTTTAAAATACCTTTTATTATTTGAGTAATAAATATTCCAAGAAGAAAAATTTAGAGATACAGATAAGCAAAAATGAAGAAAATAAAAATAATCATATAACCTTCTAGACTTTTTAATATCCATACATGCATATACAGATTTTGATATTATTTAATAAGAAAAAAATCAAAGCCACTTAACCAAAAAGCACCCTTTTAAATACCAGGAGAAAAGGCAACAAAAGATAACATTTGTGAGCATGTATTGATTTCCAAGTTCCAAATACCTCCCTCAAAAACAAGTTTTTAAAAAAAGTTTAAATTCACTTACTATTCATGTATTTATTAACTACTTTTTTCAGCATCCTGCTCTGTGCCAGGCACTGTATAAAGCAGTGGGCAAGGTAAACCCTGCCAGAAAACCAAACAGGGCTTTTGGCATAGGGCCAATTTTGCGCTTGGAAGAAGTCCAGAAGTGAGAGAGATGGTGATAGTTTCTAGAAGCAAAGTATTCAGTAGTGCTGTCGTGTGTGTGCGTGCGCGTGTGTTTCAGGGTAGTAGGATGTTTTTGGAAAAGTGGTAGAGGCTACAGAAATAAGCAATGACTAATTCTTGAAAGCCAGCCTAAGAATTCTGAACTCATCCTGAGGCCAGTGGGGCCCACTCTAAGATTGGGAAGCGACCTGATCAGAGTTTGTTTTCTACCACCCTGAGAACAAGAAACAAGTAATCTGAAATACTCATTTCATTTTACCCAGGTGTAACAAAACACAGAGGGATTGATAAATGCCTTTTGTCATTTTTAAGAGGATAAGCTTAACCTCAGAGGAAGGCAAATGTACATATAGAAGTGATATAAAGTATGGTTTATTATCGATGTTCTATTTTATGATAAAATTAATATTTTTCTCTGTCAATAGGAAAGTTTATAAAATGTTGTGAATTATCATTTGTAAAGCATGAATTCTTTATTAAAATTATCTTATTATTTAAAAATATACAGTCAGTCATTTCTATCTGTAGGTTCTACATCTGAGGATTCAGTCAACAGTGGATCAAAAATACTCGAAAATCAAAAATGGATGGTTTCATATTCACTGATCAGTGTAGACTTTTCTTCTTGTCATTAGTTTCTAAACAATACAGCATAAGAACTGTTTATATAGCATTTATATTGTATTAGGTGTTATAAGTAATCTAGAGATGATTTAAAGTATAGGGAAGGATATACATAGTTTATATGCAAATGCTGTACCATTTTATATAAGGGACTTGAGCATCCATTGATTTTGGTGTCTGCAGTGGGTGGGGGTGGCCCTGGAACAAACCCCCTATAGATATGGAAGGATGACTGTATTTAAATTTAAAATTTAAGTAATTAAAACAAAGTTCTATGTAATATATTACTAATAGTATATTTGACTTTTACACAAATCTCGTGATTGTCTTACAGAGCTTTGAAATGCAACTGATAGTATTTAGGGCTATTTATTTTTTGTTGTAGTTATCAAAGATACAGTAAATTAGGTTTATCTCTATGTATTTAATATAATTTGCAACATCCAGCATGAGAGGAATTAAGTAAAGTTTACAGCCATTGCTGTTCTAAGCAAAATTCTTAAGTGCTTTGATCATTAATTTAGCATGCTTATATTCATTTAAAATCGGCAATGAGGAGCATATGCAGGTCAACTTGATTTTTCTCTTGGTAACTGGAATAAAGTGACATTATTTGAAAAATCTTCAATAAAGGTAATGATCTTGGTATTAATTGTAAATTAGCTAGTTATTGGTAGGAGAGACAATGATTGCACTGGCTTCCATTTTCCTTTGCTAGTTGATTATATGGTGTGTACTGGGATTTGTTTATGTTATGGATATATACTTCTTGTCTGTTTTGCTTGTCTTCTGACAAGTCTAGGAGCTTTGAAGTGTTTAAGAATTGTGTATGTGTTGTAGTGGCCTGGTGTCACTTAGGATATACCTGAGAAATTGTGTCAAACTGCAAACTGAAACCAAAGTGAAAAATAGTTTAGTTTTGCCAGCCCTTTAAGGTATTAAAGATTGCTTAAAGATACTTTGTTATGTTATTCATTTTACTTACCACATTTTTTCTTAGTATGGAAATTTTTTTTTTGTTAATATAGAAGTAATACAACAAATTAAGTAATGGTGTTTTTATCTGTGTATTTAAGGAATTATAAAAGGCAAAGAAACAGGTATAAGTTAATGTCAATTTTCCACGTCTACCAATTCACTTAAGTAGCTTTAACCCAAATAAAACAAAGGGTCTTGACTCTTGATTCTGATCAGAAAATGTCATCCTTTTGTCCATTTACTTTAATAAGTAGTTATTTGTGGTACAACTTGCATATTTCTGATTGTTTCTCTAGTTACCTTTGATTTTTTTTGGATAATTGCAAGGCTGATGATACTTTGAAAATTTTTGGACTTCCTTTCCTTTGACAGAGAAGAGAATAGTTTCGTATCTTTTTAAATGCATGGACATTTAACTATTTGAAATAAGTGCTATTTAGTATTCAGGGCCCTATTCAGACAAAACTAGCAACTGTAACTGAGGCTTATGGGAAGTTTTCAATTTCCTAAGTTATATTGCTATAGCCACTGTACTGAGAAAGAACTACAGTACTGTCTAATTATGGCATTTGATCTGATGAAGGTGAGTTATATAGAAAGGAAAAGGGAATCAAATATAGGATTAATAATTTTTTAGATTTTATAACAGATATGATTTGTCAACAAAGTTGGAGGATTAAAGACAATTCCTGGGGCTGATTTTAAGTAATCCAATCTGGATAGATTATAATACATATTTTTTGAAATATGTAGCTTACTAGTGAGACTATTTCAGTTTTAAGACCAAAGAGTTTCCCCCGTGTGGCTTTAATGGGGGTTTCTGACCTTTTTTTTCCCAAGCTGTTGATGTATTGATGGGAATCCTTACAACCATAAGTTACCATGGCTAAGACACTCATTTTTCTGTTGTTTGAAAGTTAGAGAAGTATCTCTCTTTTCCCTCTATATTTGTTTATTACTGTATGATTAGTTCTCTTCTATTAGTCAATATAACTGACTTCCAAGGTGCATTTTGTATTGAGTGAAATCCTGAGATTGTGGGAGCCTTCATATTTTTTTCCCTGTCAGTCATCTTGCTGCTTGACACTAAAATGAGCTTAATAAGATTTTTATCTATTATTGGAGGATTCCGGGCCTATTTATTTTCCCTAGGAAGGCTACAATATTTAACAAACAAGTTTATTGAAATATTTTAGAACTTTAAATCTTTTGACGTTACCCAAATTGAAGGGCCTTATAACTTTGAATTACTTTCTAAGACGTCTTTCCTTTCAGTAATGGGAAACTTACTCAACTTTTTAAAAGGCAGAAATCATTTTTACAAAATGTACTGTTTTCTAATTGTCTAAAATGACAAGAGATCACTTACCCAGCAGTGCACAAGACTTCCAAAATAGTTGAGCAGGGGGTGAGGGACTAGAAGGGGGGTGGGTGGTGGTGGTGGTGGTATCGGTATCTTTTTTTTAAAAAAGTATATTTACTAGAAAGGGCATAAGATACTTTGCTTTTGTGATAGGTGCACTTGCACAAAACTCATTTTAACCTGTAGTCATGATTTCTTCTGTATGACCCACCTGGAGTAACCAGGTTGCAAAGCATTATACTACATATAAAAGCAACATTCAGATGCCTCTTTTGCTTTTATTTATTTGCATATGTAATTTATTGTACCCATGAAAAAAGGAAGTTCTTATAAAAAGCAAAAAAATAGGAAAAACAAGCAAATTGTCATTTCTTCTGGTAGCTTATGATTTAGAATTTAGGTAAAAAAATTAAGTTAGAGCGATTCCATTTAATCTTAGTAGAGTTTTGATAACTGAATGTGTAAAAGCAAAATCATTTTATTTAAAACATTATGAAAAGATGTTGACAGTAAATTTACAGAGTACATTGATGTTACTATTTATTGTATGTGTTGGATTCCAGACTGTAAATTATTGCTACTCTGTTCCATAAAGACTACTAATTTTTAGTATATGTTTATATTGAAGTATTTATTCATATTATAGATCATGGATTACCACTTCAATCTGAAAAAAGAGAATTATAGTTTTCATATTTAGAAACTGAGAAAGGATTTTTTAAAATTGAAGAACCAGATGGTTTAACATCATATGCTATTAATTTTTGCATATTTTAGTTTCTGAAATAAATGTACATTATGGTTCTGATTATGTTTTCCTTTTAATGTAGCATTTCAAGGATTACTATTAAGACCTTCTATTCACATAGGTGGATGATATTAGAGGTAACCTTGATTTGATATAAGGCAGCAAATCAAAGACCATCTTTTGAAGCCCACTTGAAGGCCTTGAAATCCAATGCCTCAGTGCACTGTGGTGATGAAGCAGCGGAAGTTTTTGTTCTCCTGATATAATTGAAATGAAGATAAAACTTTTCATTTCTCTGTTTAAGTTAATATTATAATATCAATTACATTACTATATAATTTATTATAGCAGTATTATAATAAAAGACAATTCTGTTTGGGGTTTATCTTATCACTGTCATATCTTACATAAGCAACAGAGGAGAGAAACAAAATTTTGGGTATGATTCTTCCCAAGTAATCTACAAATTACTGGTTTGTTGTTCTTAAGGGAAAGGAAAGAATATCCTTTAACTTGGATGATAATCTCTTCTATAGATGTGTTGAAACCTGGAAATTGAAGAAAATCCTGTTAATTGAACTTTATTTGAGTAAGGTAATTGACTTTGTGGTGTTTAGGGTTCTTTACTGAAATGGCTACTGCAACACTAGAAGTAGATAAACATTTTTGCCTGAAGCTTGTTAAGGCAGCCAGGAAATCTTTTACTTGGCGTAAGTAAAGATATTTTTCCATAGGATATTGCCAAAGATTCATTTGGCTTGGCAGTCGCGTGGATTGTTTTGTGTTTGCTTTTGAGGGCAATAATTCTGCCCCATGAAAATATTAGTCATTATTATTACTTTTGAAAAAAATCTTTGGTCTTCTAAAAAAGATAAAGGGCCAATGTATAATTTCTTAGTAAACTATTAACATATTTGAATGACCAGGGAACATAATGATGTTCTGCTAATGACTTCATTCATCATTTTGCTGTCCCCATGAGGTAGATATTGTACTCCATATTGTGGACAAAGAATCTGAGGCAAAAGCAGTTAGAAACTTAAGGGCACACATTTCAGTATTTATAGAATCTATATTGGAACCCACTTGTTTTCATTGAATGTTTGTAGTTTAATGGGTATAGAGTTTCAGTTTTGCAAGAGGGAAAAGTTCTGGAGATCTGTTTCACAACAATGTGAATACATTTAACACTACTGAACTGTACACTTAAAAATGGTTAAGATCGTAAATTTTCTGTGTGCACAATAAAAAATCTATTAGAAATTATTTTCTTTTCATTTGCTTATTAAGTACGTTTTTAGTGAAGAATATTCTGGAGGTGAAATGTTCATCATTTGGCTCATCTCTTATCCAATATGAAACTGCTTCAATTTCATCACTTAAAAGGAACCTGAGTTTCTACTTCAGTTTGGACTAAGCTATAAAAAGTCTTTTCTTTCCTTTTCACTAGATCGTATTTCTTTTTAAAATCTAGTCAAGATATAAATCAGAATTATGACTTACAATTTATATTATAATATGACTTATACAGAGAATAAACATATTTGTCATTCTGAGAATCTCCTGCCTTTTTTTTTTTTTCCTGAAAGCTCAAGTAAAACTGTGGATTTTTAGATTTTTAGATTTTTAGATGTTTTTGACTATGTAAAAATTTATTTTAAAGACCAGGTGTGGTGGCTCAGGCCTGCAGTTGCAGCAGTTTGGAGGCTGAGGCAGGTGGATCACCTGAGGTTGGGAGCTCTAGACTAGCCTGGCCAATATGGTGAAACTCTGCCTCTATTAAAAATACAAAAATTAGGCATGGTAACGGGCTCCCGTAATCCCAGCTACTTGGTAGGCTGAGGCAGGAGGATTGCTTGAACCCGGGAGGCGGAGGTTGCAGTGAGCCGAGATTGCGCCACTGCACTCCAGCCTGGGTGACAGAGCGAAATTCCATCTCAAAAAAAAAGAAAAAAAAATTATTTTTAAAGGTACACTTATTCTGTAATTTCGGTAATGATGAAGCATTCCTTTTAAAAATATAGTAAAAAGTACTTGTGGTTTATTTTCATGAAACAGGATAGAAATCCCTCATCTCATTTAATTAAAAAAAGAACCACTGGTAAAATCCAGTCTTTTCCTTTCTCCAATACCTGTCAAGATTTATTTTGTATATCTGTATTTTCTAAAATTGTTACCCTTTATCTTTTACAGTAAAAAGATTAATAATATGGGGTCAATCCTTTAGGTATTTTAAATTATGTGATTTAGTCTATCTAGTGTATTTGCCTATTTATATAACTTATTTATTTTGACCTATCTATGTAACTACTTATTTCTAAGTCAACCCTCTGTAAGTGTAGATGTCTAAGTCTAGCTTATATATAACTTACAAGTTCTATGAAAATACCACGTTGTAACTCATAAATGTGTATACAGTTATCAATCAAAAATAATAATTGTAATTAAAGTTAAAAAAGTAAAAATATGCCATCCTAAATTTCTCAGTGCTTTTAAAGTGTGAAACGTATTCATTTTTATGAATCACAACCTAATACTCTCATAGTATTAAATACTGTGAGAGTAAGCCTTTAAGTATATTGAGTTAATACTCCTCAGTTCATGGCATGGTATCATCATTGGTTCATGTCAGGCCTTTCTGCTGTTTAATTGACATTAATTCATTTACTCATTTGTTTATTCTCTATTCCTGTTCCTCATTTCTACAACCCCCAGCCCCACAGGAAATCATTTAGACCTACCCATCTTGCTGTGTGTATATCCAGTTCCTATTTCTAACTGCTGCAATGGGGATTTACTATTTTGCTTTGTTTTATAACTGCTTGAAAATTCCTATCTTCACGTTATTTCTTTATTGTTTTCTTTGAGACGAGTCTCGCTCTGTCACCCGGCTGGAGTGCAGTGGCGCGATCTTGGCTGACTGCAAGCTCCGCCTCCCGGGTTTATGCCATTCTCCTGCCTCAGCCTCCTGAGTAGCTGGGACTACAGGCGCCTGCCACCACGCCCAGCTACTTTTTTTTTTTAAATTTTTAGTAGAGACAAGGTTTCACCGTATTAGTCAGGATGGCCTCGATCTCCTGAACTCGTGATCCGCCCGCCTCGGCCTCCCAAAGTGCTGGGATTACAGGCGTGAGCCACTGCGCCCGGTCTTCTTTATATTTTTTTAAAGAGAGAAGCCAACCTATTTGAAGGTAGGCTAGATAAACTTTTTAATGCGCAAATATAACCTAATTCAGTGATTAATGAAAATGAGTAAATTTAACACTTTGAAAGTATTGAGAAATTGAGGACAGCATATTTATTTTTTAACCCATTGACTTATTATAATTTTTATTTTTAATGCTTTTGATTGAAAAATTATATACATTTGTGTGGTACAATATGGTGTTTTGATATATGTATGCAGTGCGGAATGATTAAATCAGGCTAATTAACGTATCTGTCACCTCTCTTACCTATCATTTTTTATGGTGCGACATTTGAAAGGTATTCTCTTAATTTTAAAATACGTAATACTGACTTTTAAACCTCAATAAGTAATTTAAAAATAAACTTCATTCTCTGTTGAACACCAAATTTAGTTTTTCTTTGCTACTGGTTATAGCATTGCATAGGACCTCAGTTTTAGTAGGGATTCAGTAGATGTGTTTATTTCATTTAACACCATACCCATGAATTTGTTAATTGGCTTGGACATTTGCGCAAGTTAATTCATGCTTGGAGCCTTAATATTTTAAAATGATTCGGACATCAGTCAAGCAACCAGAATTTATTACAAAAGCAGTAAGATATATAGTTTCTAGTTTACATTCTAGATGTTGACAGCTTTCCTCACCCAAATTATTGCATCTGATTCACACTGTTATTGTGTGTGGTAAGCATTTCAGGCATTATATCCATTTTAGTAAAGGAGAAGTTGAGTCAAGGCATTAAGTGGCCTGCACAAGGTTATATGGGTGTTAAGTCATAGTCAGGACTATAACTGAAATATTCTGACTCCTACACCAGTGTTCTTTCTTTATACCAATGTTTTTAAACTCTGTTATAGAAGAAATTGGAAGAGGTGATATCATATGAAATAAGGACCAGAGAGGCCATCTTAGATGAAATGTTTTATTTATTTAAAAAAAGATGCTGCTCTTTTAAGTAAAACTTTGAAAATCATTGCACTCTATTGTCGCTGTTTTTATTTTGAGATGGAAGCGCTAAGTCAGATTTGTCAATGGTTACTCCAAAAAGGGATAAGAAAAAGTCATCTGTTCCTGAAATTCTTGGTGCATTTACATAATCTATCTTGTCATGTCACTCCCCATTACATTTAGAATAAAACTCAGACTAACAGTGGTCCACAGGACACTGAATTATTTGGTCCTTGCCTAATTCTGCAGACACATGTCTTACTATTTTCCCTTTTATTCCTGATCCCCCATAGCCGCCTTTCAGTCCTTGAATATGCTAACACTGTGGCACCTCAGTACAGTGTTCACTTTCCCCAGCCCTTTCTATGACTGGCTCCTTTTCATCTGTCAAGTCCCAGTGCCTTCCCTGACCATCCTTTCTAAAGTAGGTCCTCCCTTCTTCTCCACTCTGTACCTTGTTTCACTTGTATCCTGTAACCCAAAGTGAAATTATTTAATTATTAGTAGACTCTAAACTCCATGAGTGCAGGGACCATGTTTACCATGTTTTCTTTTGAATCCTTAGTCACTTTGCACATAATTGCCCCTAGTTAAATATTTATTGAATGAGCAAATGTTGAATGAATTACGAGTTATCAAGAGATGCTCAATTTATATTCACTGTCCTCTGAGAAAAATATCAAAGTATATGCGTTTGATGAATATTTCCATAAAATGATTTTAATGCATTAGTGCCTAATAGTTATAGTCATGATTTAAAGACGGTTACATGAGTTTTTTTTTTCTTTTTTTTTTGAGGTGGAGTTTTACTCTTGTTGCCCAGGTTGGAGTGCAGTGGTACGATCTCAGCTCACTGCAACCTTCACCTCCTGGGTTCAAGTGATTCTCCTGCCTCAGCCTCCCGAGTAGCTGGGATTACAGGCGCATGCCACCACGCCTGGCTAATTTTTGTATTTTTAGTAGAGACGGGGTTTCTCCGTGTTGGTCAGGCTGGTCTCGAACTCGTGACCTCAGATGATCTGCCTGCCTCAGCCTAACAGAGCGCTGGGATTACAGGCGTGAGCCACTACGCCCGGCCCAGATTCTTCACATATGATTTCTTTAATACCCACAACAATGTTGTGAAGTTAGTAGTATATTCCACTTTATAGGCAATGCAACAGACTTAGAAAGGTTTGTTGATATTTGCCCAAAGACACTTAGCTAGTAAGTGGCAGAACTGGGATTTGAACTTACGTCTGTTTGTAACTAAAGTCAGCACTATTTTCACTCTGTTTTGCTGCTTCCTAAATTAATGCTTAAGTTCTCTGGAAAATTTGCTTCTGATGAACACTTGCCTTTCCCAATGATGCTGGATAAATGAGGTGTTACTCTAATAAGGTGCTAATTGAATGGCATACAGAGTAAGTGCAAAAGAAATTAAAGAAGGAAAAGGTACGTGCTGAAGTCATCAGGGAAACCTCATGGAGCAGCTTTGGGACTTTAGTTCATTCAATTAATGCTATGAAAGTGTTCTGCATACTGGACCTTGCAGGATGGATGGGATATAAATAAATATAGAAGGGAAATGAGGGCATTTTAGTTTGGAGAAACTGCTTAGAAGTGTTGTGGGTATCCTGGAAGCAGTAGGGAGGACTCGTGTGACTGGAAGAGAGGATTTATCTTGGAGAAAAGTGGGATATATGTTGAAAAAGTAGATGAGGAGGATTGGGGGTATATAAACTATATAGAATTTAATTTTTTTCTGTGGTTGCTAAGAACAGTGTCATTGTGGGATACAATAGCAGTTTAGGAACTTCAGTCTGGTAACAGTATGCAGGTTTTAAGTATGATAGTGCAGCATTGGTAGCACAGTGAATAACAGTGGCAGTTCTGACCCTGGGCTTGAATTCCACCCCTTTCACTTGCTGGTTTGTGAGCTTGCAATATTATTTTACTTACTGTACTGTTGTTTCTCCTCTGAAATGGAAATTGAACAGTAGAACCTTTGGCCTGATCCCAGAGATTATGATTCAGTGGGTCTAAGGTATGGGGCAGGAATACCCCCTCCTCCCAAGTCAGACTTAGTTACATCTCCTATGTGGTCCCAGAGGGCTCTGTATTTGTTTACTGTTTCTTTTCTGACCTCAGGTGCAAAAAGTTGAATTAATCAAACTCTTCAGATTAATGACAGACTATCAGCTTTTGGCAAGACTCTTTTGTTTTATTTAAAATAGTTCTCATTTATCCTCAGTATTTTAATTCTTTGCCTACATACATGTTCATACTAATGTATTTTTGGATATGTCTGTCTCTTTAAAAAATATATGGTGCTGTTTTATGTACACATTTTAAATTTATATAGATGATGATGTGCTAAAGATCTTCTGTTTCTTTTTTCATTCAACATGTTAAAATGCCTTTTGTGATAGAAAACTTCAAACAGATCCAAATGTAGAGAAAATACCAACCCCCCATTTGTCCATCATCCAGCATCAACAATTATCCGCTCAGAGCTAATCTTGCTTCATATTATTAACTATTCCTCCCCTAGTGCCTCCTCCCCACAACTCCATCTCTGCAAACTGTATTATTTTGAAGCAAATCTGAGACTTTTTT
Organism: Macaca fascicularis; assembly: GCF_037993035.2. Classification (NCBI taxonomy): domain Eukaryota; kingdom Metazoa; phylum Chordata; class Mammalia; order Primates; family Cercopithecidae; genus Macaca; species Macaca fascicularis. The sequence goes on along the minus strand of NC_088380.1, from coordinate 85,652,681 downwards.
TTTTTAATCGTATTTCAGTGCCAAAAACATCAAAAAACCGCTATCCATTTGGATCTCTGTATATCTGTTTCATAACTTGTAACTACTTTAGGTGTGTCAGTGAATGTACTTACCACATCTCTGGCCCTCTGGCGATGGTCACCTAGGTTGTCTGTAATATTCTGCTACCACAGACAACTTTGATTTTCATTTTCATACATGTCCTCTTACAGGCTTTTGGGAGAACTTTGATTTTTCAGAGTGGCATCTCTGGATAATAGGGTATATATACATATACTTCATTTCACTAAGTTTTGTCAACTTGATTTCCAGAATGTCTGTACTAGTTTACATTCTTACTGGGAGTACATGGTAGTTCTCTTTTCCTCCATTTCCACTGACACTCCGTACTCCCTTACGTTATATTTTTGCCAATCTTTCATTTGTAAAGTGGTATATAATTTAAATTTTTATTTCTCTGATTATTAGTGAGGTTAGTTATTTCTTCACGTATTTGTTTTCTATTCTCAAGACCTCCCGTTCTTGCTGTTTTATTCTGCCTAAAAAACTCTTTCCCCTTATTCACATGGCTCACTCACTTCATTCAGATCTCTTCTTAAATATCATGTCCCCAGAGGGTTCTGCTTTATCTTTCTTCATTGGCTTTATCACAAGAAAACCTTATATTAATCATAGAGTTATTTATTTTCTCTGCTCAAGTTCCTTGAAGGCAGAGACCTTGTCTGTGTTCACACCTGTATCCCTAGCACTTAAAAAGGTAGGTTTTCTATAAATATTTGTTGAATAAATAAACATGAATTGACTATTTATATCTTTTGTCCATTTTGCTTACTCAGTAGGAGTGTCTTGAATATTCTAGACATTAGTCTGTGTTGGTTTTAGACGTTGTTATAACTGTTAATTCTGTCTATTGTAGCTGCCTTTGATAAGGAATCCTTAATTTTCAAGTGGTTAAATCATCACATCACAACATGTAAATCAACACACTGTGGTGTGTGTTTTTATGTTCTGAAGAAATGCTCTTCTAACCCAATATCACATATCTCCATTTTCTTCTATTTGCTTTATAATTTTATATTTTGTATTTGGGTCTGTAATTTCTTAGGAGTTTACCTTTATATAGGCTGTGAGGTGTAGGGGGTGATTTTATTTTTCTTCCTGTAGAATACAAGCAGTTTGCACTTTTCCTGCTGATTGGTAGTACACACTTAGTATGTATGAATTATTTCTCATATTTCATTGATCAGTTGTCTGTTTGTGTTTAGTGTCAATGTTTTTTATTACAGTGGCTTTGCACTATGTTCTAAAGTCTGGTAGGGCAAGTCCTCCCCCTTTTAAAAAATTGACTTAGCAACATTCATAATAGCAACAATTGAGTAGCTAACCTTTAAAAAGAGTGCAAAAGACCATTATGGAGGAATTATGAAACCCTATTAAAGGGCATAAAAGACGACATAACTAATAGAAGAGAATTACCATGGGATGACATAATGTTTTAAAGATGCCAGTTCGGCTGGGCGCGGTGGCTCAAGCCTGTAATCCCAGCACTTTGGGAGGCCGAGACGGGCGGATCATGAGGTCAGCAGATTGAGACCATCCTAGCTAACACAGTGAAACCCCGTCTCTACTAAAAAATACAAAAAACTAGCCGGGTGAGGTGGCGGGCGCCTGTAGTCCCAGCTACTGGGGAGGCTGAGGCAGGAGAATGGCGTAAATCCCGGAGGCGGAGCTTGCAGTGAGCTGAGATCCGGCCACTGCACTCCAGCCTGGGCGACAGAGCGAGACTCCGTCTCAAAAAAAAAAGAAAAAAAAAATATACCAGTTCTCCTCAAATTAATTTGTGTATTCAGTGCAACTGCAATAAAAATTTCAGTAAGATTTTTTGCATACCTCAACACACTTTATTCTAAAGTTTACTTGGAATTTTTATAAATATATGTCGATTTAAAAAATAAATGTATGCTTTCATAATATGCTATGTTTTTAGTAATTAGTTTTTGCATTCTGATGGATGGGCAGTTGATTGAAAGCAGCAGAGAAGACAGAAGAGAGCAGCAGAGATAAGTGTTTTGGTTAGAAGTGATAGAAATTGTAGTGGTAGCAGCAAGTGGCACCTCAGCAAAGAAGCATAGAAAAGATCGAAGATGAAGAAGTGAGGGGTTGTTGGATAAATACATATTCCTTCCTCAACTCTGGGGAAATGAATAGGTAGGAACAGAGGGTAAACACTTGTCTGTAATATTGTCCCTGTTGCTATGTCTTGCTGATAATATATACCATGTCTAGTCCAACAGTCTATATGGAGTACTTACTGTCTGGGGTAATAGTGTCTATAGCAGGTATTTCTGAGATGTAGCTCCATTAATTGATACTTACATAAATAATAATGACCCTGAGAAATCAGGAAGAGCTTTAAATATATTCTTGATGTTTTGTTTAAAGAGGCAGAGAAATGGGTGTTAATAGTTTCAATAAAAAACAGTTAAAGGTATGCCTGCACTTGGGTTAAATGCGCATCAATTTAGAGGTATCCAGAGCTACTCGTTCTCCCAACATTCAGAGTCAAACTTTTACTCAGTGTGTATCTTTTACGTACCGTTGTGAATACTTACAAGCTACAGATAGAATAAAACTTTATGGTTTGTTTGTTTATTTATTTATTTATTATTGTTTTTGAGACCGAGTCTCGCTCTGTCGCCCAGGCTGGAGTGCAGTGGCGCTGTCTCTGCTCACTGCAAGCTCCGCCTCCCGGGTTCACGCCATTCTCCTGCCTCAGCCTCCCAAGTAGCTGGGACTACAGGCTCCCACCACCACGCCTGGCTAATTTTTTGTATTTTTAGTAGAGACGGGTTTTCACCGTGTTAGCCAGTATGGTCTCCATCTCCTGACCTTGTAATCTACCTGCCTCGGCCTCCCAAAGTGCTGGGATTACAGGCATGAGTGTGAGCCACTGCACCCAGCCTACTCTTTATGTTTTTATGGGGACTAGACACAAGAGAAAAATGGAGTTGGAGGAAATTAATTTGCACACTCTACTACCAACAGTAATCAACTACATTGACATCATTAACTGGTCATTATGAATTTTTCCTCTTCCAGAGAACCAAGAACCTTCTCAAGGGACAAATTACTAAATATGTAACTCTTACTAACAATGAATGACAATTTGGGAAGAAGTTATGTAATCTCAAAGAAGATGCTAACTACTCATTTGTAACTTGTATAGAAACTTCTTTTTTTTTTTTTTTTGAGACAGAGTTTCGCTCTGTCGCCCAGGCTGGGGTGCAGTGGCCGGATCTCAGCTCACTGCAAGCTCTGCCTCCCGGGTTTAGGCCATTCTCCTGCCTCAGCCTCCCGAGTAGCTGGGACTACAGGCGCCCGCCACCTCGCCCGGCTAGTTTTTTGTATTTTTTAGTAGAGACGGGGTTTCACCATGTTAGCCAGGATGGTCTTGATTTCCTGACCTCATGATCCGCCCGTCTGGGCCTCCCAAAGTGCTCTGTTATTCAAAGTAGTCCTTTTATTCCTAAATGGATAAGCATTGAAAGATTTGTTTTAATTTACTTTCAAAAACTTCTTGTATTAGCATAAAGAAAGGAAAGAAGAATAAGAGTTTCTGGCTTTAAGTTAATTGTTCACATGGAGAATATATGTACAAATAATTACAGTATCAGGTTAATAGATACTGGTAAAGTGTCTGAGGTTTCATCAAAAGGGAAAGAAAGCAATTGTGCTAGATATAAATCAGGGAAGGATTTATTTGAGCTGGAAGTAAGTAGAATTTTGATACTGTGATTATGCGTGTACACCAGCAGTTTTGTCACAGTTTTGTCCATTTTCTAATGTTGGATTTTTATGCATACTTAAAGGGAAGAGACCTATTATGTGTTTCTGCCATGTAGCACACATTATGTTAGGCCCTTCATCACACTGGTGTACTTTATACTTAAAACAACCATGTGAGGTTAATCTTACTAACATCGTATGATGAGGAAACAAAGGCTTAGAGGAAACAAATGCATGCTCAAGGTCATGTAACTAGGGACTCAGGTTGTTTCTCTGTTGCAATAATCTTAGGATCTTCATCGGCAACTATTATCTAAATGGTTCCAGAATTCTTTAGCAGGGCATGCCATTCTTGTAAAAGAATGCTATAGTTGTTAAATATGAGAAAGGTAGGTCTCCTAGCCTAGACATGAGAATTAAGTGACAAGATTAGAACTGTTCTCTTTGCCCTCATTTTGGGAAAAAAAGAAATTATACTGAAGAGAGTAAGGAGACTGACCTTGAGCTGGAAAGCAAGGAACTTTCACAATGTGCCTGTATAGTTTGTATTTCACTTTTTGAGAGTTGTAGTATAGTTATCTTAGCAGTATTTCTGACAAGGCTTTCATCGTGCCATCAATACCTGCTGGGCAGGGATCTAGTAAGATCCTAATGCTTAATTCAGATGTAAGCCAGGATATTTTATATTCTTTTTGCTGTTGTTTATTTCCCTTTTATTTTTCATTAATATTTTGTAAAATATTTTAGAAAATTCAATGAATAATATAGGACTTGGCATATAGCATTTGGGCAGTAGATGTTAGCTGAAGGAATGCTAGAGTGTGTCAGCAGTGCTAAGAACCAAGAGAAGGAAATTTTTTTTGTTGTTTTTTTCTGGTTTAGACCATAACTTTCAGTGAAGATCAGGGTGCCCTAATGGACCAGTGTAGGGATGAAGCAGCAGAGAAGGTATAAAAACCCTAATAAGGAGGTGATACTTATATGCATAGAGTCCAGTGTTTTTGGACAAATTATCCATTTTGCATCAGTGAACTTGGAGGTTTTTTGTTTCATTTTTACAAAGGCATTTGATTCCTTATAATGATGTTGATGAAATGGTTCAGGAAACTAAATGTCATGTCTGTGATCTCATAATCTATTAGAGAGTTCTGTTGTTTTAGAGACTGTAGTTCAGGTTTTGAATTTGCTACAGGATAGTGAAGTTTTGATTGCCAATTTTTGAAAAGGCTTCATGGCTGCCCAGTTTTTGTTTTTGTTTTTGTTTTTATTTTCAGTTTCCATGTTGATTAGTTAGTCACTGGATACTGAACTGCTAAAGAATTAGATTTCTGTTACAGATTTTGGCATTATAAAACTCTTTGGTTTGTGTAAGTTGGAACTTAACCTTAATTGTTTTTGGTTCTTTGTATTTTGCTTAGTGTGTGAACTGGTTCAGGAGCTTTTCATTTGGGTGCTTCACTGGGACGTCAATCTGAAGTAACTACCTTTAAGATTTTTGTTTGTTTTTGTTTTTGCTTGTTGTCTGTGTTGGAAGAGTTTTATAGAAGTTAGGAAAGATATTTGGGAACATTTTTAGGTCATGTGATTCTCAAGCCTGATCTGAAAGGATTAAATAGATGCCTTGGTATGAAGCGTACAGATTGGATTGCCATGTTCAGCTGCTGTGACTAAACGTCTCATCAAGCAATAGTAGGTTTATATTTTTTATGGTATGCATCCAGACTTGATTAACAGTTGACAGATTTTAGATTTCCTACTATTATAGCTGTTTGTAAAAATCCCTGAAAATCTGTATATCTATAGCTTTATTTCCATGTAGTTTTGTTTTTAAACCAGTCTTCTACCTAATATTTTGTTTCATGTTGATTATATTACCTAGCAAGCATGTCTGTGATTATAAAAACAATATAGTAAAAAGAAAGCCCCAGGTTATTGATGTGCTATATTTGTGTGTGTCCTTTAAACAGACCTAGTTTTACTTTTATGTGGAATAATCAGGAAAGTGTGTATAACAGTTCAACAGTAAAATGAATCTTACCAGTTACAATATCAATACAGAGATTCAAGTTTTTCCTCTGCTTAAATATCTACTGTACTGTATGATGTCAAATCCAAACTGTGATTCCTAAAAATGCATGAGTGATGACATTTTAAAGTAGAGCAAAAATTTTGTTCAGAAGCTTAGAGGCAGGGAGAGGGGGAGAAGCCTTGATATTTATCTAGTCAGCTTCCTTGCTTTTCGTCTATAAGGTGATAAACACTAGTGATGTCTTTGAAATCCTGAAGCATTATTTTTGTGTTCCTTTTGTTGAAATTTTATGCAAACATTTAAACAGAAGCTAATAGTAAAACTTGAAAAGCCTAGCCTGAATGCTGTTTTAGCACCTGAAGCTTTAGTGTTCTGAAAGATTCTGACAGCAGTAGTATGACTTTCTCAGAAGTTGTAGCAAAGGCCATATCATTATTTTGGTAGGCTGTGATACAGATTTTAAATTATGATACAAACAGTCAGTATTAAACCAAGGGAAGACCATTAGGAATGAATACTCTGTTACATTTATCACCAATGCATGGTAGTGGTGACAGTGTGGAGGTAGGATTGGTAGTGCTTCTAGGGCCAAAGAAGGCTTTTAATTTAGGGAAATTCTGGAGCTGAGAATGGTGGTTGTTACCAGAGTTTATAAAAGAAGTAAAAATCTGGATGGGCTCTGAGCCCAGAAGTACAATCTGAGCTGTATTATTCATGTTTTTTATTTTCTGTATTTTATGATGCTTTGACATCTTGGGGCCTTGCTGGCTTGAGGGCAGACCACTCCTCCAGGGCTGGAAAATTCCCAGAGATAGCAAATGACTCTCCTGTGAGCATTTTCATATGTAAAACAGCCAGTCTAGAGCCCATACTGCCAACCACCTCCTTTATTGAGCTTTCACAGATTGAGCCACTATCCCCCTACCCTAACTTACACCCCAGGGCCAGGTAACAGGCAACTAGGGACGGTTCTTACACTCTGGAGCCCACTGAAATTACTCAAACCAGCCAATTCTAAACTGTTTACCATGCCCTGCATTGGCCTTTTCTGCTGAAAACCATAATAAAAGCTTGTGCCATGCTTTCCCCTCTCTCATTCTGCCTCCTGACTGACCCTGGTACCTTCCCATATAGACCTGTGCTTCATGGCATGCCTCCTCCTCCTAGAATTACGAGTAATAAACTCTTCTTCCCAAGGCAGTTGTCTCTGTGCCTGTCATTTTATCACACTCAAAGAAAACAAAACCTGGGTACGTTTTAAGACACGAGCCAGCCTTCTTCTGCAGTACCCTTTGCTGTCTCTGGCTAAGCCTCAATTCAAGCTCATAATCAAGATGGATAGAAACCTTGGGCACCCACAGTGATTGCACTGTCACAGTAATTTCTGAGTGTCCACACCATGTTATGGATATTAAGAAGCCCATACAGGACATCTCTTTTGAGAAGTAACAGGTTCGGCTGGATGGAGTTAATCATCAGCCCTCTCCTTTTTCAGGATTGGCTTTAGCTCTTGGAAGAAGCAGGGATGGGCATGGGGAAAGGTCAAACAGTGGTGGCTGTAAGTCCTGGAGAAGGGGAGCTGGGTAACCTCAGAAGGAAGTACATCAGCAGCTGCTCATGGCTGCAGCAGGCGTGGAGCCTTCTGCTGCTTATGATTTGAAAACATCCCATGAATTTCTGTACAGGAGTTTATTGTCATACTTTGTGTTGAAACCTGTGGCAACCTCATCTGGATCCTAATGCATAAACAAGGATGTTTCAGTAGAAACATTTTAAGAGGCCGGACGCAGTGGCTCACGCCTGTAATCCAGCACTTTGGGAGGCCGAGGCGGGTGGATCACGAGGTCAGGAGATGGAGACCACAGTGAAACCCCGTCTCTACTAAAACTACAAAAAACTTAGCCAGGCGCAACGGTGGGCACCTGTAGTCCCAGCTACTGGGGAGGCTGAGGCAGGAGAATGGCGTGAACTCAGAAGGTGGAGCTTGCAGTGAGCCGAGATCGTGCCATGTCACTCCAGCCTGGGTGACAGAGCGAGACTCTGTCTCAAAAAAAAAAAAAAGAAACATTTTAGGAATAAAATAAATGTTTACTGAAGAGTGATACTGTATAATTCTACCAAAAGTGTACTTGTTAATATAAAAAATGTAAATGGGGAAATGGACAAACTCCCACAGATTTAGTGTTCATTAAATATTAGTTATATTTTAAGTGAGATATTTATGTAAGAGGTTCATAGCAATATCTGGGTTAGAAATGTCCTTAGAAATTTACATTACAATTTCTGTGGTCCAAACTGCTTTTTTTGGTTACGGAAGTTACAGACTTACTTGTAGCTAAATATCATGGAAGACCCTTATCAGTGTATTTCTTACTTAGATTTCCCCAGGGATATAGTCTCATTGAATATTGATAAATCAACACTCTCTTTTCAGATGTGGCACTCCTGGGAATAACTGAAATGCGAAACTCATAGTCTTATCTTACTTGTGTTAATAAATTTAACTAATGTGGAACAGTATCAGTTCAGAGCTTTCTCAGTGAAGCTGGTGAAGCCCTCAGCCCCCACCAACTTCCTAATCTCTTAAGTCTCAGTCACGTTCCTTTGAATGTAGGGATGTTTTTTTCATTAGGTTTCCCACCTCAGCAGCTTGACCTCTGCTTCCGGTAGGAGGTTGATTGGTAACTGCTGGATAACCTCTGACATGAGCTAGCTTACTTTGCCTGCTTTCAAAACTACTAGATCTTTCTCTGTTTTCTTTTTCTTATCACTGTTATCTGCTATTTTTCTCAGCATTTGTATGAGTTTTTCTTTGCTAGCAGTCACTTTGGGTCTACTCATTCCTCTTGGCCCTCTGAATCCTATCTCTGTGGTACACTGTTTATATTATGGCTACAATGAAAAACCCTGATAGTTTCCTCCTCCGTCTTCCTTCTTATGTCAATCCCTAAAACATATTTCCCTGCGCATAATGTGTTGCTATGAGCTTCTTTCCCTACTTTTTAAATAAATATTATTTCTTGTTATTTGCTTAAAAGTCTGGGAAGGTATTAAGGTCTATGATTAAGAAGAAAAAAGTCTTATAAATAAATGATGAAAAACCACACCTAGCATCCTAATGACGGTACGAGAGAGTTCCCAGGGCTTACAAGGTTAGAACTGAAGTCTGAAGAGGCACCAGCATGCTTCAGTTATATATTGACAACATTTGTTTTACGTGGAGAGACCACAACCATGTATGCTCCATTGATTGGTTCTGGTACCTTTTAGGTAGGCTTTGTGAATTGTTTAGGTGCACGTTTTATGTCTTATGGCTGGAGAGATAAAACGCCAGAAAACTCTTCTTGGGGAATATGTAGAATGAAAAAAAGCATTGAAAATGTAAGTAGAATCATGAAGCTTATTTGGCTGGGGACAGATGGATTGAAGCAGCAAAAAAGGTTAATATAAGCTGGTAGAAAGTCTTGAACAAATGTACAGTAAGTTAAATTTTGTGGGGAACTTGGATTTTCATATATTACGCTTATTTAAAATGGGTGGGAAGAGAGACGACAGTATTATTTAATTATTTAAATGTCATATATTTGATCCCTGGGGTCTGAATTGCCAAGAGGTAAGTTAATGGGTCTGGAATTTGATTTAACTCTATAAGTAAACATTTACTATTTCTTAGATGCTTCTACATGTCATGTAGAAGGCATGAGACTCCTAGGTCAGAGGCAAAGGACCTTATTACTCATGACATAGAAACAGCATGAGCATTAGCATATTTTCTTCAGTTCTCCTCACCTCCAAGTTTTATGGGGGTGATAGAATATGTTACGGATAGATGCTGTACATATAGTGGGTTGGAGCTGAGGAGCTCTGGGTGTGGAGGATCCATTGCTTTTAAGCAAGGCTGCTCTTTGTCCTGTTGGGTGACTACCTCATTTTTCAAGGTTGTTCACAGCAGACACAACCCTGACAAACAGCCCTGGTAACAAGTGGTCAGGATCTTGCATTCTGGCCATACCTAGCAATATGTACAGGATTGGGAGAAGACCCATCGAAGAATGTCTTCCAACAAGTTATATTAATATTAAGAATCAATAAATTTTCTTGTATTTTCTTACATTTTAAAACTATGAATATTGTATTTAAAGAACAATTAACTAAAGGAAATTTTAAAATGAAAAATTCTTCTGGTGAGGTTTAAGCCATGTGTTTCCTTAATTGTACAAAAATTACAAAACATCAGCCTCACCTGTCTTTTCAGAGCGATACATACATACTTGATGCTTCCCTTTCTTAAAAATGATCTGCACTTTAAATGTGTCACATCACTTTTGAGTTTAGTTTATACTAAACTTCATAATAGCCGTGTACTTACAATAAGGCATTATGTTAGGTAGTCATGATGCAAGTAGTTTTGGGATGCTTAGTATTTCATAGACCCTGAGGTTGAAGAAGTGATGCTGGAGGATAAAGTGGAGTATTAAGGAGTTTTAAAAGAATACTTAAGGACATCAGAAAAGGTTAATGATAGAATGTTAATTGAAAAAAAGGGTTATGTAATTTGCATATTCAGCATGAACCCTGAGTTTAAAAAACTATATACACAAGTATGTGTGTATGGCAAAAATTCAAAGGCAATGCTGCAATATATTAATAACAGTTTTACCTGGATGGCAAACTTTCTTAATTCTTAGTTTCTTTGTGTAGTTTGCAAATTATGTAAGCATGCATTAATGTTATAATTAGGAAATTTTTTTATTTTGATATAATTTTATCAGTGTTTTATACACATTTTATCAGTGTTTTACAAGCACATTGTTTAAAGAGTACTAGTCAGATAGTTCTATGAGGCTTGTAATGGAGGACGACAGTGGCTACTATTACCCTTACCTCATTTCCTGCTTCTTATAGACAAACAACTTCAACAATTTTAGCTGATTTTTTTTGGTATCTATTGTCATAAATCCAAGTAAGTTTATATTGCTGCTACTTGATTTTTTTTTTTACACTACCTGTGACTTCCCACAGTGGAAGATAAGAACTCTGTCCTCTTACCTGTCCTGTTTTTTGTTTTTGTTTTTGTTTTGTTTTGTTTTTGAGACAGGGTCTCACTCTGTCACCCAGGCTGAAGTGCAGTAGTATGATCATAGCTCACGCAACCTCTGCCTCCTGGGCCCAGTGATCCTCCCACCTCAGCCTCCCAAGTACCTGGGACTACAGTCTGACACTGCCATGCTCAGGTGATTTTTAAATTTTTTTGTAGAGACAAGAGCTCAGTATATTGCTCAGGCTGGTCTCAAACTCCTGGCCTCAAGCGATCCTCTTGCCTCAGCCTTCCTAAGAGTTGTGATTACAGATGTGAGCCACACTACACCTGGCCATCTGTCTTGTTAATGCAGTCACATACACATTTCTTGTCTTCCCATCCTCCCAGTACAGTTATTCTAATTTTGATTATATCAGTATTTAATGTTTACATCATTATGACTAAATGCTATTTGTAGTTTTGCCATGTAGTAGTATTCTGTGGTTACTTTTTCTTTCTTGTACACAGTTTTATTTTCAATGGAATACATATACTTGTTAAAAGGTAGGTTTGTTTTCTATGAACATATCATTGGTTTATTTCTAAACTCTATTCTATTTATAAATACCCTCTTAACTATTCTATTAATTTCATGTTCTTAATGATGTAGCTCTCAGATTCTTCTGACTTGTTCTAATCTATACTGGTTGTTTACCTGGTTTTGGCATAGTTGTTTTCTTGGACTCTTTTTTTTTCCTTAGTATCCTCATCATCTTCAGAATTTCTTTCTTGTGTTGGACGCCCTGTTGCTTGCTTTCCTTTTTGTTAGGTCCTTATTTTGGTGGAGCACACTCTCAAGTAGCAACCTGAGTACTTGGTGGCTTCTTTTGACCTAGAAAATACTACTGGGTTCTGGCAATTTTATCGAGTTAGTTCTTTTGATTTTGTCTCTCCCCCTCTCCCCACGCCCTCCTCTCTGTCTCTCTCTGTGGGTGTGTGGGTGTTTTCGAATCCCCATTTTCTTTGATGTAGTAGGAATATGGACTGGCCCTCTATTATCTTTTTTCTTAAGTATTTTCTACATCTTTCTTTTTGGTGTTCCTTTATTGGGAGATTTCTTCAGTTTTATCTTCCAACCCTCCATAGATTGAAACAATTCTCTTGTTACTGGACCCCCTACTTTAAAAGAAAAAAAAAAATCCAGTTATTTTGCTGTGCAGAAGCTCTTTAGTTTAATTAGATCCCACTTGTCAATTTTAGCTTTTGTTGCCATTACTTTACAGGCAACCTACAGAATGGGAGAAATTTTTTGCAATCTATCCATCTGACAAAGCGCTAATATACAGAATCTACAAAGAACTTAAACAAATTTACAAGAAAAAATAAGCCCATCAAAAAGTGGTTGAAGCATATGAACAGACATTTCTTAAAAGAAGACATTTATGCAGCTGACAAACATGAAAAAAAGCTCATCATCACTGGTCATTAGAGAAATGCAAATCAAAACCACAATGAGATACCATCTCACGCCAGTCAGAATGGCAATCATTAAAAAGTCAGGAAACAACAGATGCTGGAGAGGATGTGGAGAAATAGAAACGCTTTTACATTGTTGATGGGAGTGTAAATTAGTTCAACTATTGTGGAAGACAGTGTGGTGATTCCTCAAGGGTCTGGAACCAGAAATACCATTTGACCCAGTAATCCCATTACTGGGTATTTACCCAAAGGATTATAAATCATTCTACTATAAAGACACATGCACACATATGTTTATTGCAGCACTATTCACAATAGCAAAGACTTGAATCAACTCAAATGCCATCAGTGATAGACTGGATAAAGAAAATGTGGCACATATACACCATGGAATACTATGCAGCCATAAAAAAGGATGAGTTCATGTCCTTTGCAGGGACATGGATGCAGCTGGAAACCATCATTCTCAGCAAACTAACACAGGAACAGAAAACCAGACACCACATGTTCTCACTTATAAGTGGAAGTTGAACAATAAGAACATACGGGCACAGGGAGGGAAACATCACACACCAGGGCCTGTTGCAGGATGGGGGCCGAGGGGAGGGATAGCTTTAGGAGAAATACCTAATGTGATGAGGGGTTGATGAGTGCAGCAAACCACCATGGCACGTGCATACCTATCTAACAAACCTGCACATTCTGGACATGTATCTCAGAACTTAAAGTATAATAATAATAATAATAATAATCCAGTTTTTGTTTCATGGTTGCTTATACTCTTTTATCTCTTTGAAGGTTATTAAGAATAGTTTTTGGAAATTTTCTCTCTTTACCTATTATTTGTTTCTTCCAAGTTACTCTTTTTTTGTTTGTTTGTTTGCTTGCTTGCTTTGGTCTCTGTCTTTCCTGTTCCAGGTTCTCCTTATATGTGTGGTGGTGGTTGTTCACTGACGCATTCTAAAAAAAGTTCTAAAGAGTGGAGTAGTAGTTCTGTGCCTCTGGATAGGGCTTGTTGACTTACGGGTTTCTGTTTAGGATAATCTGGTAGGCTGTTTTATTGGCGATGTACATCTTTTAAGTGTCTTATTTTAGGCTGGTCAGATTCCTTAGAGATGACTCTTACGTGGCTGGAGGGTATAAGCCTGCAGTGCTTTGGAATCCAATCAGGGGCAGAAACACATAAACTTTGTCTTTATTTTCTTTTTTAGTGTGGTATGTCTGTTCTAAACTTGCCTTATGTTTTTCAGTAATAATAAGACCATTAAAAACATCTCTACCCAGAGTATAAATCTCCAGTCTTTTGCTGGGGTGAGGGAGGGGTGTTCACCTGTTGGGAGTGTGAACGGGTGGAATGGGGAGTTGGGAAGCTTACACATTTTTAAACAGATTTTTTTTTTTTTTTAAAATCCTCTTTTTAAACCTTTTCTCTCACTTCCAGAGGTACCTGGTACTGCCATTTTAGCCATTTGGAGATTCTATTGTGTAACCCTAACCCTGTTTTCTCTTTTGTCTGTTTAGTATTCAGATTTCTCAGGTTTGAAAAGTGGTTTACCATAATTTTGTTATTGTTGTTTCATCTTGTGGACTCTTCATCCTTGCGAATGTAAGCCTTAAAAGAACATCCCATTAGGCAAGGTGTGGTGGCTCACCCCTGTAATCCCAGTAATTTGGGAGGCTGAGGTGGGTGGATAGCTTGAGCCCAGAAGTTCAGGATCAGCCTGTGCAAGGTGGTGAAACTCCGTCTCTACAAAAAAATACAAAAAAATTTGCCAGGCATGATGGCGCATACCTGTAGTCCCAGCTACTCCAGAGGCTAAGGTAGGAAGATCGCTTGAGCCCAGGAGGTCAAGGCTGCAGTGAGCCATGATTGCACCACTGCACTCCAGCCTGGGTTACAGAGTGAGACCCTGTCTCAAAAAACAAAAACAAACAAACAAACAAAAAATCCCTTTACTTTTCATTTTGGTGGGACAGTGTGCCTGTAAATGTAAGTTCAACCTACCTCCTTAGCCAGAAATCTGTGATCTTTATTTTTTAAAGACATGATCCTTTCCCTTTTCTAACATATAGTTGATGACAAAGGCATATTCCTAACTGTTATGTGGCTGGAGGGTATAAGCCAGCAGTGCTTTGGAATCCAAACAGGAGCAGAAACACATAAACTTTTCTTAATTTTTGCCCATTTATTAGAAGGTTTTGTGAATATCCGTCTGTAATATGCAAGCTCTGTTTTAGGTTAGATCTCTTATGACTTACTTAGACCATAATTTTTGATATTTTAACTGAAGAGCTAGTGGTTAATAATAGCTACAATAGGTAGTTCAAAGAAATGTCTGAAGATTCAGTATGGTGTTTAAACTATAATAATAGCAACAGTAATAATAAAAATAGCTTAAATAGCTTATACTTGTGCACTAAGTGCTAGGCCTGTATTAATTTTTAAAATTTCACACAAATTTTGTGGAATAGGAACTCTTATTTTCCTCCCCTTATAGATGAGGAAACTGAGGCACAGAAAGATTATGTAGTTTTCCATAGTCAACATGGCTAAACTAGGAAGTGGAGGAGTAAGAATATAAATCTCTGTAGTCTGGCTCCAGAACCCACACTGTTAACCATTATGCTAATCTACCTCCGTATACTGTTGGGATTATTTTGGATGAGATAAAGTTTTTAATTTTTTTTATCATGTAGAATGATCAATTTTGTTTACTACAACTTATTATCTCTTTAAGCATTATTTATCATAAATAGTATGCAGACTTACTATTGGTGATATATCTGAAGATAAGTTGTTACCTTAGACTTTTCTAGCATGTCCAAAAGGCTCGACTTTCTTTTCCCCTTATACAGTGGATATGTTTCTGATAATTCTCTCCTATTGAACTGTCATTGATTCATACTTTTCAAAGATTGCCTCCTGCTTTTTTATGCTTTTATTTAAGCATATAGTAAATTTCTGGCAAAGTGATGAGCTGTAGGAAAATGTTTCTTTTTTAGATAAAATCAAATACTAATTATTTTGAAGGTGAATTGTTATATTTTAGTATATTTGGAATAGATATTTCATTGATAACTTATTGAGCAGAATCAACTAGCTGAGTTTAATCTTTAAAAACATAAAAGCCTGGCCGGGCGCGGTGGCTCAAGCCTGTAATCCCAGCACTTTGGGAGGCTGAGACGGGTGGATCACGAGGTCAGGAGCTCGAGACCATCCTGGCTAACACGGTGAAACCCCCTCTCTACTAAAAAAAACAAAAAAAAAAACAAAAAAAAAAAAACTAGTCAGGCGAGGTGGCGGGCGCCTGTAGTCCCAGCTACTCGGGAGGCTGAGGCAGGAGAATGGCGTAAACCCGGGAGGCGGAGCTTGCAGTGAGCTGAGATCCGGCCACTGCACCCCAGCCTGGGCAACAGAGCAAGACTCCGTCTCAAAAAAAAAAAAAAAAAAACCAAAAAACATAAAAGCCTATTGTTTCTTTTGTTTTAGTTCTAAGAAAGATGCTCTTAAGGACAAGCACCTAATTATTTAATTACCTTCCTGCACCAAGATACGAATAAACTACTAATATTATAGAATTAAACTTGCCCTACTTTAGGCTTTTATACCCTCTTAACTATTTAAGTTTATGCCTGAAAGGGAAGAATCAGATTTTTTTTTTTTTTTTTTTTTTTTTTTTTTGAGACGGAGTCTCGCTCTGTCGCCCAGGGTGGAGTGCAGTGGCCGCATTTCAGCTCACTGCAAGCTCCGCCTCCCGGGTCTACGCCATTCTGCTGCCTCAGCCTCCCGAGCAGCTGGGACCACAGGCGCCCGCCACCTCACCCGGCTAGTTTTTTTTTGTATTTTTTAGTAGAGACGGGGTTTCACCGTATTAGCCAGGCTGGTCTCGATCTCCTGACCTTGTGATCCGCCCGTCTCGGCCTCCCAAAGTGCTGGGATTACAGGCTTGAGCCACCGCGCCCGGCCCAGATTTGTTTTAAATGAACTTTAAGAGCATTAGATACAGTAGTTATATTCCAGTGTAGACACAAACATATATTTCCTTGCCTGATTCTTTAGGATTTATTTATGGCGATATGTTAAAGGTGCTAAAAATAATTACATGTTTATATTAACAAATCTTGGAAAAAGATGTACTTTTTAAACTTGATTTGCAGATTTCTCTTTATTCGTGCTCCCATGACTGTAATGTTCTTTCCTTCCTGCCAATTTTCGCCTGTTCCCTATATTAAAACATATTCTCTCACTTCTGTTTAGAATTCATCTGTGCCTTATTCCAATTCACTCTTGTAAGGGTGATGCTTGGGATCCCCTCAGCCCTCATGTATTCATTCATATTATATTGGAGGTAATGTTTTGTTTCTATGGAAATGTGCTTTTTAGTTTCCTATTTGTAGGTTTGCACTTGTCAATTAAGAATAAGTTGTTTTCAGTTGAAGTCCTCTAGTTATTTCTACCTGTCAGCCCCTCATATTATACTTTGGCTTCTGAAAGACTAGTATATATTGGACACAGTAATTCCGTAGAAAAATGTGACTAAATATTGTAACTATATAGGTCCTTATGACATTTAAAAATTCATCATCTGCCCATTTCTAACCAAGAGGAACACTACCAAAGCTACTCTTGATCACAAGATTCCTTCTTTGGGATTCATTTGGAAGCTAAAACTGATACAAGATACAAAAGCATATTTAGGATAGAACATCAGAAAGCAATGCTTTTGTGAAGAAGCCACATTTTTCTTCCACGGTATCTATTAGACAATCCTCATTTATTTACTACCATTACTTAATTTACCCTTTACACTCATTATAATTGGACCATAGTTACCATTGTGTCCTATAAGCTTGCCAGTTCATGGCAGTGGGATCAAGTGAAGTTTTATCAACTGTTTGAGTTTTTAAAATAGAGTTCACTGTCTTGATTTTTTTTCTTTTCTAATTTAATAAGCAGTAAGTTTGCTGAATTTGAGGACACTGTGCAAGAACCATCTGTAGTTGAATATCTGAGTTGTTAAGTATAAAATTCAGATATTCAAAAGTATTGAAAAGAATTTGCTTATTTTTCTTCTCCTCATATACTTTTAATTTTTTAAATTTAAAATACTGAATTGAGGGAAGACTGCATCCCAGACAAACTAACTTCTAAATAGCACGCAGAGGAATAGTTCTCCAAGTGTTATACATCTGCTATGATGGCTTTCATATATTTATTTTCATTGGACTTTTAAAGTGTTTTTCTTTTCAAAATAAAGGTTTATAAAGAAACCGTCTAATACAAAAGTTGATATATTTTTAAAATTCCCCTTTTTAAATTAAAAGGGAAAAATCTCAAGTTCTTAGAGATCACTGATTATTTAGAAGTCTGTTTTTTTCTTTCTGTATATATGATTCTTTAAATTCTTGGAGCTCAAATTAGACATGAGTATTTCAGGTGTCTAGGCTTTCTCTTTTTCCTTCTTGGTCACACTTTTATGTGTTTGTGTCTTTTATGAGATGTGAGCTAGATTAAGATTTGTTGATATGCTATGAGTTGTGATTAAGATATTATTCAGGAATTATTAGGAACTACATATAGGTAGAGAAGATGGAAAAAGCTATGTATTTGCTTAATGACATAGAAGAGAAAGCGGGAAAGGGGAAGGGGTAAAATATGGAAAAGAAAGGTGAAATAGATCAGAAGAAAATGGAAAAAGAATTATTTGCATAGCTATAGTGGGTTATATATTGACTTCTGTCTCAATTTATTTATTTTTACTTGTTCTTTTCTCATTGAGTTTTAAAATTCTAGAAATGGAGGCCATTACATCTGCTGCCTTTAAAACTCCCAGACTTTAATAGTGTCAACTCAATTATCCATTGAGAGATTATCTGCTTTGTGTTTTAGCCTTTGCAAATACAGCTTTCAAGCTCTTACTGGCATAAGTAAACAAAGGATGATAAAGACTTTTTGAATCATTTCACTGTTTCATGCTTACTTTTATACTCCTGTGTAGCCTGGTTCTTCCATCAAACTACTTTCAGTGAACCTTTAGCCTATATTCAACATAGATCAGTTATCTCAGATATTTTTTCTTGTAAAAAATGTAATCACAATAAGTGTTTTTCTAGTGGATTTAATTGTCTTTAAATTGACTTTTACTATCCCCCTCCCACCTCTCCCTGTGTCTTCTAACCTTGAGAGTAAAGATCAACCCACTATACTGTTTCTTCTGTATTTAGAGTTAGAGTACCGTACCTGGATCATTGATACTCAGCACACTCCTAAAGACTTGGAAAAGTCTTTAGCCAAAAAAGACAGCTTTAATTGGGATACATTGCCCATACATACAGACTAAAGAAGAAAGGGTACATTTTAGAAGGATTTTCAGGGAGAGTTGCAACATTAATTTTCTGGTTGTCTCTGATGAAAATAAAAATCCAGCTAGCTAGCCTTAATTGTATTTTTCTTCTCCCGCACAAGGGAATGATAAAATACAAATGTAGTGAATTTAAGAAACACAAAACAATTTTTGTTTAAGCCTGCTTTTAAAAAAATCTGAGAGATGAAGTTCTCTCTCTCTGACATGGCGTATTGGTCAGCAAAGCGTTGATAAGGAAAATTGAACAACTTTTCAATTAACTCATTAAAGTGTTTCTATAGTATATTGTTTAATGCTTTATCAATTCCAGAGAATTTAAACATTATTCAAATATATATCATATTTCCTTTTCTGTAGAGAGAGCTCCTTGAAGGCAGAGACCCTGTCTTTGAGCTCTGTATCTTTTAGATTTAGCCAGTTTCTGGAATATAAAGTATTGGCTGAATTAATTATTATGTGAGCTATCAGTAATAGCTGTTTTTTAGCGGGGGGTTGCAGTTTTAAAAATTAACAGATAAGGAAATATTGACCATAAGTTGCTTTAACTTCTATGTGTATTTAGTGTTTAACATCTGGTCATTAGCTCTTATTTTTGAGGAAAAACATGAGGATCACATATCTTTTCTGTACTCTTTGCCCTTTTTCTTAAAATGTGTTAAGTATATTGCAAATCTTTGGTGATAACATCTTCTATTTGCTTAATATTTTGTGTTTTTCCAAGCACTTTCCCACACATTATTAAGTTCTATCCTCACAACAACCTGAAAGAGGTATGGTTAAGGAAACTGAGGAAGAGATTTGTGCCAAAGGTTGTGAGTTTAAAGCCTAGAATCTAGGACTTTTGAATTTCTAGTTCAGTTCTGTTTTGTGTTTACCTTACAGCCACTTTTAAAGTCATTTCCTATTGCCTGTTGTATTAGTTTGCAAGGGCTGCTGTAACAAAGTACCACAAAGTAGGTGGCTTAAACAACATAAATTTATTGACTCATGATTCTGGAGGTGAGAAGTCTAAAATCAAGGTGTTGGTGGGATTGGTTCCTCCTGAGGACTGTGAGGGAAGGATCTGTTCCGGGTGTCTCTCCTTGCCTTATGGATGAACTGACCAACTTTACCCTGTGTCTCTTCGTGTCACCTTCCCTCTATAAGTATCTCTGTGTCCAAATTTCTCCCTTTTATAAAGACATCAGTCATATTTGATTAGAGGTCAACCCTACTCCAGTATGACTTCGTCTTAACTGATCATATCTTCAGTGACCTTATTTCCAAATTAGGTCACATTCTGAGGCACTAGGGGCTAGGACTCGAACATATCTTTCTGGGCATGGGGGGCAGGAACACACACAATTTTACCTATAACATTTACCTTTTAGTAAATGAAGCCTTACTGGAGATGTTGACTTGTCTTTCCAAGAACTTAATAGAAACTCCTCATTTGATCCTCGCTGCTCTGTTACCTCTCAGAGGAAATTAATTTAATACCCATGAAAGGCATTTTTGGCAGAATCGTTCCTGTTCTGGTCCTCAGGGCCATAGAGTTATCTAATGATTAGTTTGTGGAAATAACCCGTATTTATAATTTTATTTCCTGAAATTTTCTTAAGTGAGAATACATAAGATTAACTGAGAACTAAGCTCTTCTCTTGGGGCTAATCTCTTAAAGTAAGTCTATGTGTCACCTCATGCTCCAGCTGTTTTCTGTGCATCTAAATGGCCCACTTCCCTAGAGGACTTCAGCAGATGATAGAAGAGTCTCTGAAGGAAAGTTGAGATTAATCAAACTATCAAGTACCTAGCTTTGTTTTGTTTTGAGCATAGTCGGTAAACAAATGGTGAGAAGATTTCCTGAACAGTAAGATTCAGAGGGAGACAAGGAACTCGTTACTGTTATTTAGATTTAATTCTGTTGGATAACTGGCCGGTTTTACTGGATTTTCCTTTTTGTATCATACTTTAAAAGGAAGAGATAACTTGCACAAAATAGTCTTTTCTGGTTCAGTAGGCATTTAACCAGATCACTTATATGTCATATGTATCACCAGGATAGGACAGTGATTAATATTGAAGAAAACAGTAATTTTAAAAAATAATTAAAACTTTTATTTTAGATTTGAGGGTACATGTACAGGCTTGTTGCATGGATATATTATGTGATGCTGAGGTTTGGGCAGTGACTGAACCTGTCACCCAGGAAGTGAGCATAGTACCTAACACTTTTTCATCCCTTTCACCTATCCTTCCCTGTCCTCTCTAGAAGTCCCCAGTGCCTATTGTTGCTAGATCTTTTTGACTGTGAGTACCCAGTGTTTAGCTCCCACTTCTAAATGAGAATATGCAGCATTTGGTTTTCTGTTCCTGTGTTAATTTGCTTAGGATAATGGCCTCCAGCTGCATCCATGTTGCTGCAAAGGACTTGATTTCATTCTTTTTTTATGGCTGTGTAGTATTCCATGGTATATATGTACCACAGTTTCTTTATCCCAGTCCACTGTTAATGGGCGCCTAGATTGATTCCATGTCTTTGCTATAGTGAATAGTGCTGTGATCAACATTTGAGTGCAGGTGTATTTTTGGTAGAGTGATTTATTGTCTTTTGGATATATATCCAGTAATTTGATTGCTGGGTCGATTGGTAGTTGTGTTTTGAGTTATTTGAGAAATCTTCAAACTGCTTTCCACAGTGGCTGAGCTAATTTACATTCCCACAAACAGTGTATATGTGTTCTCTTTTCTCCATAGTCTTGCCAGCATCTGTTGCTTTTTGACTTTTTAATAAAACATACTCAGGGTGGGTATGTTTGGTTCCCAACCTGTCCAATTTAAAATGTTTTACTATTTTAAGTTTTACTTGATAACCAGTATTCATAGTCAAATAATTTTAGATTTTTCCTAGAGTTTGAGATATAAAAAGTCAGGAATAAGATGAGGGAGCTAAAGGAAAGATTTGACTTCCAAAAATTCTGAAATACAAGAGAAAGGCTTAAAATAATTAGTTTTTTACAATTACTGATTAGTTGACATCTAATTACGATATATTTAATTGGCTTGGTGTGTTTATGGCTCTTAATCCTAAAGTATATATTTAAGTACCTAAAAGGATCAGTTAATTATTTTTTGAGTCGTTTCTGGAAAATCGTGTAGAATAAAAATAACTCAAAATATATGTGTCCTTTAATATTCAAGCACTTTTGTAAAGTATATAACATTTCCTTGGTTTGCTACTTATCACTTTTTAAGGGGGATCTGTTGGTTTCCATTAATAGATTTTTAAGAATTATGCTATATTAATTGGCTTTTAAAAACTCTAACTTTTTTTTTGCAGATTAATAAGAGGAGGATAGAAAAATTTGTTAAACATATTTTCAGATTTTTTCCTCTCCCCTATCACTATGCACAAGAATGTTGACATATATAGGCACTATATATACTATTTGTTGGATGGCTGACGGAATGGGTAAGTGGATGAGTAAATAATATATTCAGATTTGTTGTATATTATATACGCATAATATACATAAAAGCAAATATGTATATATTTTGTGTGTTTTGAATACTTTGGTTAAGTGGTTTCCCAAGTATGTGCTATAAAAACGTTCTACACAAAAAGGTCTCCATAGCCAAATAGATTTGGAAATGTGATATATTATTTTTATGTCAAGAAATTCTTAATGTAGATTAGCACATTAAATATTCTGAACGGTCTGGAAATAAACTCATTTAAACTTAGCCTAGTATTTCAATAACTAATGTGAATAGGGAATGCATTTTTTTTCTTTTTGAGATGGAGTCATCCTCTGTCGCCCAGGCTGGAGTGCAGTGGCATGATCTCGGCTCACTGCAGCCTCTGCTTCCCGAGTTCAAGTGGTTCTCCTGCCTCAGCCTTCCAAGCAGCTGGGACTAAAGGTGCGTGCCACCATGCCCAGCTAATTTTTGTATTTTTAGTAGAAATGGGGTTTCACCATATTGGCCAGGCTGGTCTCGAACTCCTGACCTGGTGATCCACCTGCCTCGGCCTCCCAAAGTGCTGGGATTACAGGCTGAGCCACCATGCCTGGACAGGGAATGATTTTTAAATCCCTGAACAATTGTATATATTGTGGATTTGCGTGCGAACATGTGGGCCTGTATGCAAATGTACATTCAAAACTTGGGAATGAATGGGTTTTTATGTAATGTAAGCGGTAGAACTGAACAGATGTTGGTGGTATGTCAGAGAAATGGGAGCCAGTGATGGTATTTCATAAGACTCATAGATAACTTGGAAAGCATGCGTAAAATTCGAGTTTTTATATTAGTTAGTGAAGTAGAGCTAGTGAAAGCCTGCCATACTCCTCACCAATCGTAATCATGCCATCATTAATTATATGCTTCAGTGAAAGGATTGAGAAAAGAGGATAAAAGAGCATCAGATAACTAAGAAGAATCCCAACCCTCTACCTCATTGGTTGGGTAATACAAATACCAGTGGAACTCTGGACAGTAATGATCATGTGATCTGTTCCATATGGCTCAGCTTGGCCAATTTCCTCAGCTCCTGGTTTTCTGTGGTCATGTCCAAGGAACTAAAGCAGCAGTAAAGCTCCATAGTCGGATGTCTTTGACTTACCCATTTTAGGTAGCAAGTATCTTCAGCTCTGCCTCTATTTACTATACAACAAAATACAATAAGGAAACAACCTAGAATTTGTTAGTGGGTACAGTGAAAAAGTAGTCACCATATTTTGGATCTGTGAATTAAAAAAAAAGAAAAAACTAGTTTAAAATAAACTGAAAGATAATATAAAATAAATTGACTTTATTAGGCTTCTTTTTGGCATTTCTCTTGTAAGGGAAATCATTAGTGAACAATAATAAATACAATGTTATCTATTAGGAAAATAAACACAAATATTTAAACTCAATAAATTAAGTGAAAGATGAATTGAATTTAAACAGCTAAGTTTAAAAAATAGTTATTTTGACTTTTTTTCTTGAAAATATATATTGTATTTCCCTCTGGACCTCCTTGGATAACCTGATGTGCTTTTCCTGTCTCAGGGAATCACTATTCCAATGCCCAATTTTGAGTGTCCATCTAACAAGCACTGCAAACTATGGCTCAGGCTGCCTGAGCTCTGGAGATTTTCCTGGGTTACTGGCACTATCTGTATGTTCCATAATACCATGACTGACATACGTTGTGTTCATGGCTGAATATCTTCAAAATAACTTGTGTATTCTCAAAGCTCACTTTAAAATCTAATTTTTAAATTTCTATTAAGTTATTTAATTAATTAGAAAAGGCTATGTAAACACGAAAGGTTTTTATAATTTAATAGGCAAACTGCTTTACCATTTAATCCTTAATTAAATATTGAACCACTTTAACAGAGTAGCCACCACACAAAGAATACTGAATAAGGTATGTGTAAAAAGGAATAAAAAGAATAAAACAGACAAAAATCCCTCCTTAAAATGACCAACTTGTCTGTTGTGGATAGTGGGGAGTGTGTGTAATATCTGCTCTTATTCCCAGTTGTTGGAGCTTGGGTACATTAAGATTCAGCCACAGCGTGAGAAATCAGAGTTCTTTCACTGTGCTGTAGTTCAATATAAGGCTTGATTGGCAACTTAGTGTAGGTCACAGATCTCTTAGCTGGCTAAAGGCAATGAAGATACTATGTAGCTCTTCAGGGGGACATAGTGGAAAGTGGCAAAAATAAATCTCGATTTTATCCCCCTAAAATAAAATGACAGAAAAATGTAGGGACCCAGTTTAAACTGGCATTTGGATTCTCTGACGTAGGGATTCTTTCTGTTGGGATTGAGCATTAGCAAAGAGCTCATGCTCAAATGTCTGGATGAAAGTGTAAAATTGAGAAGTTCATTTTCAAAAAAAATTAGCATTCCTGCATTTTTTCAGAACTTATGGCATTGTGTTTCATATACTTTGTATTTTTAGATGCCTATTTTGGAGCTTCTTCTATTGCTTTGCATGAGAGCCCCTATATAAGTGAGATTGAGTGGTAGGCAGATTCTATCTATAGCTTTTGTCCTCTTCTAAGTATTACAGAATTTTTTTGTTCGTTTGTTTGTTTTTTTGAGGTGGGAGTCTCACTCTGTTGCCAGGCTGGAGTGCAGTGGCACCATCTTGGCTCACGGCAACCTCCAACTCCCGGGTTCAAGCGATTACCCTGCCTCAGCCTCCTGAGTAGCGGGGACTACAGGTGTGTGCCACCACGCCCAGCTAATTTTTTGTATTTTAGTAGAGACATGGTTTCACCATGTTGGCCAGGATGATCTCGATCTCCTGACCTCGTGATCTGCCCACCTTGGCCTCCCAAAGTGCTGGGATTACAGGCATGAGCTGAATCTCTTTTTTAATTAAAAAAATTAAAATAGTGATTTCTTTCAATGTATACCTTATTAGTCCCATATAACTTTGTTTCAGATAATTCCTACTAATGATACAGTTAAACATACATTTTAATAATCTGTGAAAACATTAATGCAATAGTTTCTAAACTTTTCATTAACTACTATATATTAATACGTTGGCATTGTTGGTTGACAGGGTTCTGAGGTCGGATAGGTTTATGGTATGGTGCGTACTTATATCTCTTCTTAGAGATTTATAATGTGCATTATAATATCAAAGACTTAGAGTTGCTGAAGTAAATGATTATGTTCAGTCCAGGAGTTTCTTTGGGTGCCAAGGATAGAATAAAGTGACAAAGATGTCTATTCTTTTAGTGCTTTTGTATTTTGGAGGTATGTTTTGGTATAACTAAAATAAAAGGCCTTATAAAATTAGCCTACTCAAAATATTCTCACTTTATTTGAGACATCTTTAATGGGATAATTTAGCACAGTGCTTGGCACATAGTACCGGTGCACCTTGTTTTATTGTGCTCCACTTTATTATACTCAGTGGACAATGTGTTTTTTACAAATTAAAGGTTTGTGGCCACCCTGTATAGAGCAAGTGTGTTGGTGTTATTTTACCAAGGGCATGGACTCACTTTGTGTCTCCACATCACATTTTGGTAATTCTTCTATGTCAAACTTTTTTTTATTATTGTATCTGTTACGAGGTTCTGTGATCAGTGATCTTTGATGCTACTATTGTAATTGTTTTGGGATGCCAGGAACCTCACCCATAGGAGATGGAGAATATAATTGATAAATGTGTGTGTTCTCACTGCTTGACCGAATAGCTGTTTCCCGTCTCTATTCCTGTCTCTGAGACATGAAAGTATTACAATTAGGCCAATTAATAACCTACAATGGCCTCTCAGTGTTCAAGTGAAAGGAGTCACATGTCTTTCTCTTTAAATCAAAAGCTAGAAATGATTAAGCCTAATGAAGAAGGCATGATAGCCAAGATAACATGAAAGCCAAGATAGACTGAAAGCCAGGCCCCTTGTGCCAAACAGCCAAGTTGAATGCAAAGAAAAACTTCTTAAAGGAAATTAAAAGGGCTACTCCAGTGAACACACAAATGACAAGAAAGTGGAATAGCTTTATGGTCAATATGGAGAAAATTTGAGTGGTTTGGGTAGAAGATATGGCCACAACATTCCCTTAAACCAAAGCCAAATCCAGAGGTAGACCTTAACTCTTCAATTTTGTGAAGACTAAGAGGCAAGGAAGTTGCAGAAGAAAAATTTGAAGCTAGTAGAGGTTGGTTCATGAGTTGTAAGGAAAGAACACATCTCCATAACAAAAGTGCGAAGTGAAGAAGCAAGTGCTGATGATATATAAGCTGCAGCACATTATCCAGAAGATCTAAGATCACTGATGAGTGAGGCTACCCTAAACAAGAGATTTTCAATGTAGTTGAAATAGCCGTCTATTGGAAGAATATGCCATGTAGGGCTTCACAGCTAGAGAAAGTAGCCAATGCCTGGCTTCAAAGGACAGGCTGACTTGTTAGAAGTTAATGCAGCTGGTGACTTTAAGCTGAAGTCAGTGCTCATTCTGAAAATCCGAGGAACCTTAAGAATTATGCTAAATCTACTCTGCCTGTGCACTATAAATGGAACAACAAAGCATGGAAGATAGTACATCTATTTATAGCATAGTTTACTGGACATTTTAAGCCCACTGTTGAGACTTACTGCTCAGGAAAAACTATTCCTTTCTTTTTCACTGCTCCTTGACAGTGCACCTGGTCACCCAAGAGTGTTCTGATGGAGATGTACAAAGAGATTGATATTGTTTCCCTGCCTGCTAACACAGCATCCCTTCTGTAACCTATGGATTAAAGAGTAATTTCGACTTTCAGGTCTTATTATTTAAGAAATACAGTTCATGGCCAGGCACAGTGGTTCACACCTGTAATCCTAGCACTTTGGGAGCCAAGGTAGGAGGATTACTTGAGTCCAGGAGTTTGAAACCAGCTTGGGCAACATGGCAAAACCTCATCTCTACAAAAAATATAAGAAAATTTAGCCAAGTATGATGGCAGGTGCCTATAGCCACCTCAGGTGGAAAGATTACCTGAGCCTGGGAGGTTGAGGCTGAAGCAAACCCGTATGGTGCCACTGTACTCCAGCCTGGGTGACAGAGCAGACCATGTCTCAAGAAAACAAAAAAAACAACAACAACAAAAAAAGAAAGAAACATGTTTTCTAAGGCTATCTGTCATAAATAGTGATTCCTGGGTTGGATTTGGGCAGAGTAAATTGAACATTTTCTGGAAGGATTCACCATTCTAGTTGTCATTAGGAACATTTGTGACAAATGGGAGGAAGTAAAATTATCAACATGAACAGGAGTTTGGAAGAAGTTGATTCCAACCCTCATGGATGACTTTGAGGGTTTCAAGACCGGAGTTGAGGAAGTCACTGCAGATGTGGTAGAAATAGCAAGAGAACCAGAATTAGAAGTGGAGCCTGAAGATGTGACTGAATTGCTGCAATCTCATGATACAACTTAAATGGATGAGGAGTTGTTTCTTATGGATGAGCAAAGAAAGTGGTTTCTTGAGAAAGAATCTACTTCTGGTGAAGATGCTTTGAACATTGTTGAAATGACAACAAAGGATTTAGAACATTACATAAACTTAGTTGATAAAGCAGTGGCAGGATTTAAGAGCATTAACTGCAATTTTGAAAGAAGTTCTACTGTGGGTCAAACAGCATAGCATGCTACAGAGAAATCTTTCCTGCAAGGAAGAGTCAATCAGTGCAGCAGACTTCCTTGTCTTATTTGCCACAGCCACCCCTGCCTTCAGCAACTGCCACCCTGATCAGCCCCTAGCCATCAACATCGAAGCAATACCCTACACCAGCAAAGGATTCCTACTTGCTAAATGCATGGATGATCATTAGCATTTTTAGCAATAAAATATTTTTAAATAAGGTATGTACATTTTTTAGACATAATGCTATTGCACACTTAGACTACAGTATAGTGTAAACATAGCTTTTATATGCTTCGTGAAGCTAAAAAATTAATGTGACTCACTTTATTGCAGTATTCACTTCACTGCAGTGATCTGGAACTGAACCCACAGTATCCGTGAGGTATGCCTGTAGTTGCTTAATAAAGAAATCTTTCTTTAGATTTTGTTCAGATTGATCAAGGATGGGCAGTGAAATACAAAAACTTTAGAATTAGATTTATTGGAATCTGGCAAATGCACGCAGTTTATTTTTTGTTTTTTATTTTTTGAGACGGAGTCCTGCTCTGTTGCCCAGGCTAGAGTACGGTGGTGCAATCTTGGGTCACTGGAACCTCCGCCTCCTGGGTTCAAGCAATTCTCCTGCCTCAGCCTCCTGAGTAGCTGGGATTACAGGCATGCACCACCACGGTTAATTTTTGTATTTTTAGTAGAGACAGGGTTTTATCATGTTGGCCAGGCTGGTCTCGAACTCCTGACCTCAAGTGATCTGCCTACCTCAGCCTCCCAAAGCACTAGGATTATAGGCATGAGCCACCGCGCGTGGCCTACATGCAGTTTAAAATCAATGCTGCTTTACCCATCTCTTTGCTATCCCTTAACCTGTCTTTATTGCTGAAAATGGGTTATTTGTTAAAAATAGGAAAACTTTTGGTGTTCATCCTCTTACCTTTTTGTTTTGTGCTAAATTGTGCCATTTTTTGAAACTGGCATAAATTAAGAAATGTGAAAATAGGTAGTACATTCAGATAAAAATGATTTATTAAATCCATGTAATACACATAGCATCACAGTCTACATTAAGTTGCCTATTTTATTGTTTACACATAATGTCGAAGAATTAAGCTTGATATGCCAAAAAATCTTAAAATTTTTTTACTGTAATCTGATTTTATGGTTGGTACATTTTATATTACAAATCTTTTACTTTCAGTGTATTTTCTTTGTAGTTCATTTATATTCTATGTTAGTCATAGTCTGATTATTTTAAATGGTCACATAAATTTCCCAGTATCATCTATAACATTTGAGGAGATAGTGTCTTAAAAAAAGAAATTGAATATAAAATTAGTTGGGATATAAAACACACTGTAAAGAAGTTATTTTTCAAAAGAATATGTAGATGAGATTTTAGATTATTTTACCATAGAGGCAGACAATTATACTTATATTTTCATAATGTCAATATTTGTTCAGTTGATATGTTTCTTCTTTTGAGCATCATTTGGATATTTGAGTAATTATTACTGGATTTAGGGGCTTAGTACTTACAACAATAAAATATTTACTCAGTGTTTTACCTTGCCTATTTGGAGAACATTATTCCTTCTTAAAGAGCTTTTTTTTTTTTGTGGTCTCCAGAAAATTAGATAGTAGACCTGAAAGCCCAAGTCCTGTTTTACTTTGTTCTTCAAAATTTTGTCCTAAGCAGTTCTAGAAAAAAATAAGATTAAGAATATTTGCGCTGGTAATCTAGTAGTTAACTATTATATTTGCCTTTTTATGCTTTATTTCTTGAAACAATGGTTTTATTTCTGTTGATGTTAATCTGGTTAAAATAGAACATTGGGTAAGGAATATTAATGAAGCATTCCATATAAATAAATACTAGGTTATAAGTTCCAATACAAGCAATCATAGACTATTGTGATAAAAACATACTTAAGATTATGTCTATTTAAGTGAGTAAAATAAACCACCAACTAAAAACAACCAATCTAGACAATTCAGTCTGAAAGCATTTCTACTACAGTGAGTCTTCCTTTCCCTGCTCCGCTGTTTTATACAGAAAAAAGGTCCCTAGCCCTCCATTTTATTTTTCTGGCTGGTTAAGTCGAAAGCATTTATCACTTTAAGTTATCTTATGGCAAAACCAGTGAAAGATGATGTAACATTTCAAGCTTCAACTGGACAGCCTAATTTTTGACAGCCTGTCTTGGGTAGATAAGATTTTGGCCATTGATAAATTAAAATAATTGTAAGAGAAAATCCCATTCATCTCATATTACTCGAAGGATAAAGAAGGCACTTTTCTTTCTGACCTCTGAAATGCCCTGTATCTTTCATAACTAATGACAGGTACATGTGCATTGTGGATGGGGATTCTTGGAGATGTTGGACTTCTCCCTGTGCCCAACCTCCATCCACTTTCTTTCCACAGATATTTGTCAAGTGCTTAAAGGGTGCCAGATGCCAGGTGAGGAATACAGTGCTGCACAAGGCATGCAAGGTTCCTGCTGTGTAGCAGTGTATAATTTCCTCGCCTCATACTTTCTGTTTCTTAGTGTAGGAAATATGAATTAATCACGCTGTATGCTGCCCCCCTCTGCCCACCCAGTGTGTAAATAGGTTGCCTTTCAAAAGGTGGTATGTAAATTAGCTTGTTTGGTACAGGGAACATATCCCCAGCAGATAACATATTATGAATTGTAATTACATTCCCAGATGGTACCCATAATATAGTTGAACTCCAGAACTAACAACTATGGTTTCCCATTGTCTTTCAGAATGAGTTTCAACTGTAAATCTAAAATTTAGAGAATATACTTAGTTTTACAGGCAAGTCCAATGCCTAGAAGAGTGTTCTTTCTCCCACCCCCAACTTCCATTACCCATTGAGGAGCAGGGATTTTTTCCATTTCTTCTTCCAACTCATTGGCAGTGAGAGGGAATTTCTTCCTTCACCTATTATGGTAGTGGCAAGGACAAGAGAGAAATGAGTGTCCTCTGCATCTGTGACAGGAAGAAGATACAGGATCCTGGGAGTTAAAGAAATGGATTGAAGTAGTTATACTTGGAGATAGGTATATATAAAAGCTCATTCTGGGCGTGGAGAATCCTTCACGTCTAGAAAAGGAATGATTGGAGTTCAGGGGAAATGGAATAGTATTGGGGTGGAGTCAGGAGTAGGGAAGAGTAGGTTGGAACTAGAGGGGAATGTTTAACCATAGTGGCATGTAGGGAACAGGAATCTTTGCAGTCGGCCTAACCAGGGCCTTGAGTTTCTCAGATGCTACAGATGTGCAGGATGGATATTTGCAAGTCAGGTTCTGCCTGTACTCTGTTTCCTTATATTAACATTTCCTTTTTATCAATAATATCATTAGGAAATATTTGTCTATAGAGCACATGGATCAGTTTTTAAAATATTACTTTTATGCATTTTATTAAATTTTCTATGAAGTATTAGAATCTTTGAAATCTTTTCAAGATAAAAATTATATTATTTAGCAGAATTTAAAATCAATGTAAAATAAAATTCCTTAAAGAGAGAAGACACAATTAAATAAAATCTGCTAATTAAACCTCATTTAGTCAAAGCAAAAAGAGAAGTTCCTGGCAATAATAATCTAAAAAGGAAACAAGATATACTTATGGATTATAAGCAAATATAGAAAAGTGACATTAGTAATATCTAAGTTTTGAAAGTTTATTTTCAACATAAAATGTAGATATTTAAAAGTAATCCTTGAGGACAGAAAACCAAACACCGCATGTTCTCACTCATAGGTGGGAACTGAACAATGACAACACTTGGATACAGTGCGGGGAACATCACACATTGGGGCCTGTCATGGGGCGGGGGGAGGGGACTGGGGGGAAGGATGGCATTATAAGAGAAATTCCTAATATAAATGACCAGTTGATGGGTGCAGCACACCAACATGGCACATGTATACAAATGTAACAAACCTGCACATTGTGCACATGTACCCTAGAACTTAAAGTATAATAATAATTTAAAAAAAATCCTTGAAAGACTAAACCAGAATAATTCTTAATCACTTTTTGGTGCGATTTATCTTGCATTTACTATGTAGTTACTGGTTTCCTAATCTGGGATATATTGTAAAAATACAACATCAGAATAAAAAAATTTTAAGTATAAACATTGCAGATACTTTTTCTCAGTTTTAGTAAGTGGTTTTAGTTACATAATTTTATCCTTTCTTATAGTTGGTTTATACATACATACTCAAGAATGAAATCTGTCACAGTGGCATGTTATCAGTATTTTCCTAATTATTCAAAATATGTTCCTTTGAACATTCTCTGTAATTGAAGCTACATTGCAAGGTTTAGAACTGGTGATTTGAGTTTTGTTTCTTTGTTTCTTTTAGGGGCAGAGTCTTGCTCTGTCGCCCATGCTGGAATTCAGTGGTGTGGTCATAGCTCACTGCGGTTTTCAGCTCCTGGGCTCAAACAATCCTCCTGCCTTAGCTTCCCGAGTAGCTGGAAGTACAGGAACGTTCCCTGTACTTCTAGTGGTACAGGAATGTACCATGCCCGGCTAGTTAAAAAATTTTTTTTTGTAGAGATGGAGTCTTACTATGTTGCCCAGGCTGGTTTTGAACTGCTGGCCTCAAGTGATCCTCCCACCTTGGACTCCCAAAGCATTAGGATTACAGGCATGAGCCACTACGCCAAGCCTTCTTTGAATTTTGAAAGTGCACTGTCACTTTAGTTTGGTGGTGGTGGGGTGAGGGTGGAGGATAGAGACTGAATGGGGGTCAGGGAAAAGGGACAGAGGTTTTTAAAAAATTGAAATAGAAAGTACTTTTATTGTGGATAGAAAAAAAAAAAAAACTCTAAAACCAGATTAATGAGGATGACTTATCTGGAAAAGTCAGTCCCCAAATTTACTTAGTCAGTATTTCTAATTGTTAATTTTTGTGGGTACATAGCAGGTGTATATACTTGAGATAATGTGATACAGGCATACAATGCATAATAATCCCAGGGTAAATGGGGGTATCCATTACCTCAAAGATTTATTCTTTTATTTTGTTGCACACAATACAATTCTACTTTTTTAGTTTTAAAACGTACAATAAATTGTTGTTGACCGCAGGTACCCTGTTGTACTATCAAATGCTAGGTCTTACTCATTCTTTCTAACTCTATTTTTGTACCCA
The DNA here is from genome assembly GCF_037993035.2 of Macaca fascicularis. Lineage (NCBI taxonomy): Eukaryota > Metazoa > Chordata > Mammalia > Primates > Cercopithecidae > Macaca > Macaca fascicularis. The sequence goes on along the minus strand of NC_088380.1, from coordinate 85,619,704 downwards.
CTAACCATCCTCACTTTCCCTCGCCCTAGTACCCTTTAGAGTCTAATAACTATCATTCTGCTTTCTATCTCCATGAGTTCAGTTGTTTAAATTTTTAGCTCCCACAAATACCTGAGAACATGCAAAGTTTGTCTTTCTGTGCCTGGCTTATTTCACTTAACATAATGTCCTCCAGTTCTATGCACGTTATTGAAATGACAGGATCTCATTCTTTTTTTTTATGGCCTACTTCATTCTATATATGTACCCTGTTTTCTTTATCTATTTGTGTGTTGATGGACGCTAAGATTGCTTCCAAATGTTGGCTATTGTGAGTGGTACTGCAATAAATATGGGAGTGCAGATATCTCTTCAGTATATGGATTTTCTTTCTTTTGGGTGTATACCTAGCAGTGGGATTGCTGAATCATATGGTAGTTCTATTTTTAGTTTTTTGAGGAACCTCCAAACTATTCTCTATAGTGGTTGTACTAATTTACATTCCCACCAACAGTGTACGAGGGTTTCCTTTTCTCCACATCCTCTCCAGCATTTGTTATTGCCTGTCTTTTGGACAAAAGCCATTTTAACTGAGGTGAGGTGATACCTCATTGAACTTTTGTTTGGTTTTTCTCTGATGATCAATGATGTTGAGCACCTTTTCATATGCCTGTTTGCCATGTGTTTGTTTTGAGAAATGTCTATTCAGATCTTTTGCCCATTTTATAATCACATTATTAGATTATTTTTCTGTAGAGCTGTTTGAGCTCCTTATATATTCTGGTTATTGATCCCTGTTAGGTGGATAGTTTGCAAACATTTTCTCCCATTCTGTGGATCGTCTCCTTTAACTTTGTTCAATGTTTCCTTTGCCATGAAGAAACTTTTTAACTTGATGTAATTCCATTTGGCCATTTTTGCTTTGATTGCCTGTGCTTGTAGGTATTACTCAATAAACCTTTGCTGAGTCCAATGTCCTGGAGAGTTTCCTCAATATTTTCTTTCCTTTTTTTTTTTGTTTTTTTTTTTTTGAGATGGAATCTTGCTCCGTTGCCAGGCTGGAGTGCAGTGGCATGATCTCGGCTCACGGCAACCTCCGCCTCCCAGGTTCAAGTGATTCTCCTGCCTCAGCCTTCTGAGTAGCTGGGACTACAGGTGTGCACCACCATGCCTGGATAATTTTTTTTGTATTTTAGTAGAGACAGGGTTTCACTGTGTTGGCCAGGATGGTCTCCATCTCCTGACCTCATGATCCGCCTGCCTCAGCCTCTCAAAGTGCTGGGATTACAGGCATGAGCCACTGCATCTGGACTCCTCAATATTTTCTTTTAAGAGTTTTATAGTTTGAGGTCTTAGATTTAAGTCTGTAAAGTCTGTAATTCATTTTGTTTTGGTTTTTGTATATGGTGAGAGATAGGGATCTTGTTTCATTCTTCTGCATATGAATATCCAGTTTTCCCAGCGCCATTTATTGAAGAGACTTTCCTTTCTCTGGTGTATATCCTTGGCATCTTTGTCAAAAATGAGTTCACTGTAGTTGTATAGATTTGTTTCTGTGTTCTCTTTTCTGTTCCAATGGTCTGTGGGTGTTTTTATGCCAGTACCATGCTGTTTGGGTTACTATAGCTGTGTAGTATAATTTGAAGTCAGGTAATGTGATTCCTCCAGCTTTGTTCTCTTTGCTCATGATAGCTTTGCCTATTCTGAATCTTTTGTGGTTCTATATAAATATTAGGAATTTTTTCTATTTCTGTGAAAAATGCCATTGGTATTTTAATATGGATTGCATTGAATCTGTAGATTGCTTTGGGGAGTATGGACATTTTTAGCAATATTGATTCTTCCAGTTCATCAACATGGAATATCTTTCCATTTTTTTTGTTGTCCTCTTCAATTTCTTTCATCAGTGTTTTATAGTTTTTATTGCAGAGATCTTTCACTTCTTTAGTTAATTCCTGGGTATTTTATTTTATTTGTAGGTATTATAAATGGGATTACTCTCTTGATTTCTTTTTCAGATTGTTCATTGTTGACATATAGAAATGCTTCTGATTTTTGTATGTTGATTTTGTATCCTGGAGCTTTCCCAAATGTGTTTGTCAATTCTAATAGTTTTTTGGCAGAGTCTTTGGCTTTTACCAAATGTAAGATAAAGTCATCTGCAGACAAGGATAATTTGATTTATTCCTTTCCAGTTTGGATGCCTTTATTTCTTTCTCTTGTCTGATTGCTCTAGCTGGGACTTCCAGTACTGAGTTGAATAACAGTGGTGAAAGTGGGCATCCTTGTTGATTGCCAGATTTTAGAGGAAAGGCACATTGATTGATTTGCATCTGTTGAACCATCCTTGCACCCCTGAAACAAATCTTTCTTGGTTATGATGAATGATGTTTTTAATGTGTTGTTGAATTTGGTTGCTAGTATTTTGTTGAAGATTTTTGCATCAATGTTCATTAGGAATATTGGCTTGTAGTTTTCTTTTTTTGATGTGTCTTTGTCTGGTTTTGGTATCAGAGTAATACCAGTCTTCTAAAATGAGTAAGTATTCCCTCCTCCTCTATATTTCAGAATAATTTGAGTAGAGTTGGTATTAGTTCTTCTTTAAATGTTTGATAGAATTCAGCAGTGAAGTTATTGGGTCCTGGGCTTTTCTTTGCTGGGAGTTTTTGTTTGTTTGTTTGTTTGTTTATTACAGCTTTAATTTCATTACTTATTATTGGTCTGTTTAGGTTTTGGATTTCATCATGGTTCAGTCTTGGTAGTTTGTGTGTATCTAGGGGAATTTGGCCGTTTCTTTTAGGTTTTCCAATTTATTGGTATATAGTTGCTCATAGTAGCCACTAATAATCCTTTATGTTTCTGTGGTATCGATTGTAATGTCTCCTTTTTCATCTCTGATTTCATTTATTTGGGTCTTCTCTCTTTTTTTCTTAGTCTGGCTAAAGGTTTATTGATTTTGTTTATCTTTGAAAAGAACAACTTTTTGTTTCATTGATCTTTTGTATTTGTTTCAATTTTATTTATTTCTGCTTTGATCTTTATTATTTCTTTTCTTCTACTAATTTTGGGCTTTGTTTGCTCTGCTTTTCGAATTCTTTAAGATGCATTGTTAGATTGTTTATTTGAAGTTTTTCTACTTTTTTGATGTAGGTGTTTATAGCTATAAACTTTCTTCTTGGAATGGCTTTCGCTGTATCCCACAGGTTTTGGTATGTTGAGTCCCATTATCATTTGTTTCAATACATTTTAAAATTTTCTTCTTAATTTCTTCATTGACCCCACTGGTCATTTAGGAGGACATTTGTTTAATTTGCATGTGTTTGTATAGTTCCCAGACTCCTCTTGTTACTGAGTTCCCATTTTATTTCATTGTGGTCAAATAAGTTATTTGATATAATTTCAGATTTTCCAGAATGTTTTAAGACTTGTTTTGTGGCCTAACATATGGTCTATTTTGAGAATGATCCATGTGGGGAGAAGAATGTGTATTCTGCAGCTATTGGATGAACTATTCTGTAAATATCTATTAGGTCCATTTGGCCTATAGTGAAGATTTGCCCTTTGTTGACGTTTTTTGTCTGAACAATCTGTCAAATGCTGAAAGTGGGTTGTTGAAGTCTCCAGCTATTATTGTACTGGGGTTTATCTCTCTCTTTAACTCTAATAGTTGCTTTATATATTTGGGTGCTCCAGTGTTGTATGCATATATATTTGCAATTGTTATATTCTTTGCTGAATTGCTCACTTTATCATTATATAATGGCCGCCTTTGGCTTGAAATCTGTTTTGTCTGATATAAGTATAGTTACGTCTGTTAAACTTTTTTGGTTTCTATTTGCATGGAATATCTTTCTTAATCCCTTTATTTTCAGTCTGTGTGTCTCTTTAGGTGAAGTGTGTTTATTGTAGGCAACAGATCATTGGATCTTGTTTTTATATCCATTCAGCCACAAGTCATAGGACATTTGACTGGAGAGTTTAGTCCATTTACATTCAGTGTTATTATTGATAAGTTAAGTACTACTTCTGCCACTTTGTTATTTGTTTTCTGGTTGTCTCATGGTCTTCTCTTTCTTCTTTTCTTCCTTCCTGTCTTCCTTTTAGTGAAGGTGATTTTCTCTGGTATTGCTTTAATTTCTTGCTTTTTATTTTTTGTTTATCTGGTGTATGTGTTTTGATTTGAGGTTACCAGAAGTCTTGCAAATATCTTATAACCCATTATTTTTAAACTAATGAAACTTAACACTGATTGCATAAACAAAGAGAACACTGGTTAAAACTCTACATTTACTTCATCTCCTGCTTTTAAACTTTTTCTTGTTTCTATTTATATGTTATTGTACTGTCTACATCTTGAGAAGTTGTAGTTCATATTTTTGATCAGTTTAGCTTTTAGTTTTTCTACTCAAGATATGAATGGTATAAACACCACAATTACAGTGTTATAATATTCTATGTTTTTCTGTGTACTTACTGTTACCAGTAAGTTTTATACTTTTAAATGATTTTATGTTGCTCACTAATGTTCTTTTCTTTTATATTAAAGAACTCCCTGTAGCATTTCTTGTAGGGCAGGTCTGGTGTTGATGAAATTATTCAACATTTTTGGGAAAGTTTTTATTTCTTCTTCATGTTTGAAGGATATTTTTGCTGGATATATTATTATAGAATATAAGTTTTTTTTTTTTTTTTGTCTTTAGCACTTTAGGTACTCTCTCCTGGACTGCAAGGTTTCAGCTGAGAAATCTGCCGTCAGATGTATTAGAGCTTTATTGTATGTTATTTGTTTCTCTTTTGCTGCTTGTAGGATTCTTTCTTTATCCTTGACCTTTGGGAGTTATTAAATGCCTTGAGATAGTGTTATTTGGGTTAAATATGCTTGGTGTTCTATAACTTTCTTGTACTTAAATGTTAACACCTTTCTCTAGGTTTGAGAAGTTCTCTGTTATTATTCCTTTGAATAGTCTCTACCCTTATCTTTTTCTACCACCTCTTTACAGCCAATAACTCTTAGATTTGCCCTTCGAGGCTATTTCCTAGATCTTGTAGGCATACTTGATTCTTTTTTCTTTTTTCTCCTCTGACTGTGTACTGTCAAATAGCCTGTCTTCGAGCTCACTAATTCGTTCTTCTGCTTGATCAATTCTGGTGTTAAGAGACTCTGATACATTCTTTAGTTTGTCAGTTGTGTTTTTCAACTTCAGAATTTCTGCTTGATTCTTTTTATTAATATTTCAATCTCTGTTAACTTTATCTGATAACATTCTGAGTTCCTTCTCTGTGTTAGCTTTCATTTTGCTGAGTTTCCTAAAAAACAGCTATTTTAAATTCTGTCTGGACGTGCACATATCTCCATCTCTCCAGGATTGGTCTCTGGAGGCTTATTTAGTTTGTTTATTGAGGTTGTGTTTTCCTGGATGGTCTTGATGCATGTAGTTGTTCATCAGTGTTTGAGCATTGAAGAGTTAGGCCTTTATTGTAGTCTTTGCGATTTGGGCTTGTTTGTGCCTTTCCTTATTGGGAAGGCTTTTCAGGTATTTGAAGGGACTTGAGCCCCAAACCCAATAAAACTGTGGTTCTTGCAGATACTGCCTTGTTGGTCTTAGATAAGATCTGGAAGCTTTCCCTGGATTACCTGGTAGAAACTTATTCTTTACTTTCTTCCAAACAAACAGAGTCTTTCTCTCTGTGCAGAGCTGCCTGGAGCTGGGTGAGGGGTGACACAAGCACCCCCATGGCTATAACCACTGGGTCAGACCTGAAGCTAGTCCAGCACTGGGTCACACCTAAGGCCTGTGGTAACCACTGTCTGGCTACCACCTATGGTCGCTCAAGACCCTAGGGCTCTATAATCGGCAGATGGCGAAGCCAGCCATGCTGGTGTTCTTTGTTTCAGGGCGGCAAGTTTCCTCTGGTCCTGGGCAGATCCAGTGATGCCATCCAGCAGCCAGGGCCTGGAGTCAGAAACTTTAGGAATCTACCTGGTGTTCTATTCTGTGCCTGAGCTGGCACCCAAACCATAAGACAAAGTCCTTCTCAGTCTTCCCTCCCCTTTCCTTGAGCAGAGGAAACTCATCATGTGGCTCCTATTACCCCAGGCCTGCAGTGAGTACTGCCTGGCTACTGCTCCCTTCAGGACAGTGGGCTTCCTTCTGGGCCAGGACAGGTCCAGAAATGCCATTCAAGAGCTAAGGCCTGGACCCGGGGCCAAGTACGTACCCTACTGTGGCCAAGCTGGTACCTAAGCTACAAGACAAAGACCCTTTAGTCTTCCTTCTCCTTTTCTCAACCAGAAGGAGTTCCTCCCTGTAGCAACTACAGCTGGGAATGTGCTGGGTTGCACCTGAAACCAGCACATCTCTGAGTCTTACCCAAGGCCCATAGCAAGTACTGCCTGGCTACCACTGCTGATTATTCAGGCCCCAAGGGCTCTTTAGTCAGAAGGTGATGAATCCTGCCAAGACTGGGTTCTTCCCTTCAAGGCAAGGGGTTCCCTTCAGGCGCAGGAGGTGTCTAGAAATGTCTTTAAGGAGCTAGGGTCTGGAATGGTGACTTCACGACTCTGCCAAGTGCCCTATCCCACTGTGGCTGAGCTGGTTTTCAAGTTGCAAAACAAAGCCTTCTTTACTCTTCCCTCTCTTCTCCTCAAGTGGAAGGAAGGAGTATCTCCTATAGCTTTGAGCTGTGCTGAGCTGTACTTTCCTTGAGGGAGGAGTGGTACAAGTACTCCCCTGGCCACCCTGGCTGGTGTCTCACTGGGTCATATGCCCTGCACATTCACTGGCTTTGAGTCCAGCACAGCATCAGGACTTGCCCAGGAATTGTAGTACTTGTATCCTAGATTGTATTTCATGTTTATTTAGCACCCAACACTTTAGCCGTGGTGGTAAAGCTTGCCAGAACTCAGGTTCTGGCCACTGGGCTGGGAGATTCCGCTCTGGCTAGGGCTGGTCCATATGCTCCCTCCATGAGTGCCAACTGAGTTCTGCCCAGTGTTGCTTTCTGCTGTGACATGCAGCACTGAGTTCCAATGTGAAGTCCCACAGTCACTGTGCTCTCCCTCCTACAATTGCACAGATTCTCCGTACCATGCGGCCGCTGCCGGGTGATGTGGAAAGGTGGCATCAGTAATTCAAAACTGTCTTTTCTACTCTCTTCAGTGCTGCTTTCAGTGATCCGAAGTTAAAATCAGGTACTGCTATGACTCGTCTGATTTTTGGTTTGTAGGAAGGTCCTTTTTTGTGTGAATAGTCATTCAATTTGGTGTTCTTGCTGGGAGGACGATGGGTGGATGCTTCTATTTGGCCATCTTTCTCCACCTCCCATTTTGTCACTTTTTTTTTTTGAGATGGAGTCTCGCTCTGTTGCCTACGCTGGAGTGCAGTGGCGTGATTTTGGCTCACTGCAACCTCCACCTCCTGGGTTCAAGAGATTCTCCTGCGTCAGCCTCCCAAGTAGCTAGGACTATAGGTGTGTGCTACCACGCCCAGATAATTTTTGTATTTTAAGTAGAGATGGGGTTTCACCATACTGGCCAGGCTGGTTTTGAACTCCTGACCTCGTGATCTGCCTGCCTCAGCCTCCCAAAGTGCTGAGATTACAGGCATGAGCTACCAGGCCTGGCCCCATTTTGTCACTTTTTTTAGTGACTTTTTCTGTATTTACTAAATACAGTAATTACTGGCTTTTTAAATTCACTACATCTTATGAAACTATAACCTCAGAATAAATAATTCTTAATATAAAAAATACATTTCCTAAGGTTTTGCAAGTTGATTTTAGATATTTAAGTACTTTCTTTCTTAGATTTGTTTATAAAGTGAAAAGCCGTATACATGTTAAAGGGCCATTAATTTAGTAAATATTACATTTTATTTAGTAAATTTACAATATGAATTTGATTTACATTAAAAATATACAACAGGTCTTCTCTTGAGATCATTGTAACTAGGATTGATTTTAATTTCATCTGTAAGGCATATATATTTCAATATGAGATGATCATTTTGGTGACATTTAATGGGAATTTGGCTGATAAATGTGACTCTTTATTTTAAAGGAATAACTGGTTCAGTGAAATAGTGAGGCTTTCTGGATTCAATTAAAAATTAACCTAAATGGATTAAGTTGATTTCTTCTTTTGTTGAAGTTGATTCCTACCTTTCTTACTGTATAACCTTTTGGGAAATTTTTTGAGAAAAATGTCAAGGCTTAATCCCGTGTGCTTTGAAGAATTTTATTTACATAGTGATCTGAAGAAGATTCCAGTTAATGTACTTTTGGGGTATTCCTGGGGAATTATTTACAAAGCAAATAATGATATTCTTTGTGCATTCTTTCTAAAATAAATGGAAGATTTTCTAGGTTTAGATTAGGCAGATTAAATGTGATTTGGATAGTCTGTTTTGTGGACCACCCAGTGGCTAAAAGTGCCCTTGGCTGTTTATTGTTTAGGTATCTAGAACCCCATCTGTTGGGGTTTTGGAATTGGCTGTCTATTCAGTAAAGTTAGAACCTCTTTCCATTAAGTGGTGAAAACGCCTGTTCTTCCTGCTTGAAGAACAAAAGAGGTTAATATAGCCCACCTACAAGCCCTACAAGTATTAACAGATAAGCCTCTCCTTCTCTAGTTCTGTAAGTAGGGCAACTTCTTTTAAATTAATACTATTTATTTTTTAGTGCAGTTTAAAGTTCAGAGCAAAATTGAGTGGGAAGCACCGAGAGTTCCTATATATACCTTCTTTCCCTTCACACAACCTACCTGATTATCCATATCCTACATGTGTCACAGTGGTACATTTGTTACAATTGCTGAATACATTAAGACATCGTTATCATATCTAGTTCAAATTAGGGTTCATTCTTATATATCCTATCAGTTTTGACAAATGTATCTTATATATTAACCATTGTAGTATCATACTGTATTAGTCTATTCTTATACTGCTATAAAGAACTACATGAGACTGGGTAATTTATGAAGAAAAGAGGTTTAACTGACTCACAGTTCTGCAGACTTAACAGGAAGCATGACTGGGAGGCCTCAAGAAACTTAAAATCATGGCAGAAGGTGAAGGGGAAGCAAGCACCTTCTTCACATGTGGCTGGAGAGAAAGAGAGAGAGAGTGAAGGGGTAATTGCCACACACTTTTAAACTATCAGATCTCGTAGGAACTCACTATCACAAGAACAGCAAGGGGGAGATCTAGCCCCATGATCCAATCACTTCCCACCAGGCCCCTCCTCCAATTCCCCATATCATTCTGCCCCTGGCCCCTCTCAAATCTTATGTCCTTCTCACATTGCTAAACACAATTACCCCGTCTTGATAGTCCCCCCCAGTCTTAACTCATTTCAGCATTAACTCAAAAGTCTACAGTCCAAAGTCTCATCTGAGACAAAGTAAGTCCCTTCTGCCCATAAGCCTGTGAAATAAAAAACAAGTTAGTTACTGCAAGACGCAATGGGGGTACAAGCATCAGGTAAATGCTCCTGTTCTAAATGGGAGAAGTTGGCCAAAACAAAAGGACTACAGGCCCCAGGTATGTATAAAACCAAGCAGGGCAGTCATTAAATCTTAAAGCTCCAAAATAACCTCCTTTGACTCCATGTCTCACAACCAGGGCACACTGATGCAAGAGGTGGGTCCCAAGTCCTTGGACACATACAGAATAGTTTTACTACCCTAAAAATACCCTATGTTCTGCCCATTCATCCGTCTGTCTCTCTGAATCCCTGGCAACCACTGATCTTTTTACTGTATCCATAGTTTTGCCTTTTGCAGATTATTGTATAATTTGAAGCATGTGGTTCATAGCCTTTTCAGATTGGCTTCTTTCACTTAGTAATAGGTGTTTAAGCTTCCTCCATGTCTTTACATGACTAACTCATTTCTTTCTAGTGTTGAATAATATTTCATTGTCTGGATGTACTACAGTTTATTTCTTCATTTACCTACTGAAGATCATCTTGGTTGCTTCTGTGTATTGGCAATTGTAGGTAAAGCTACCATAAACATTTGTGTGCATGTTTTCATGAGGAAATAAGTTTTCAGTTTTTTGAGTAAGTATTAAGGAGATGAATTGCTGGATAATATGTTAAGAATGTGTTTAGCTTTGTAAGAAGCTACCAAATTGTCCTCCAAAGTGACTGTCCCAGTTTACATTTCCACCAGCAATGAATGAAAATTCTTGTTTGCTTCACATTTTTGTCAGCATGTGGTGGTGTCAGTATTTTGAATTTTGGCCATTCAAATATTTGTATTGTGGTATTTAGATACAACTTGAAATTCCCTAATGACGTATGATGTTGAGCATCTTTTTGTGTGCTTACTTGCCATCTGTATATCATCATTGGTGAAAGACTTCTCTGTTCATTTTTTAATCAGATTGTTCTTTTTCTTATTGTTGTTTTAAGAGTTCTTTGCTTATTTTGGATCAACAGTCCTTTATCAGGTATGTTTTTTGCAAAAATTTCCCCTCACTCTGTGGCTTGTCTTCTCATTCTCTTGACAGTGCCTTTCACACAGTTTTTCATTTTAATGAAGCCAAACTTATCAATTATTTCTATCATGAATCATGCTTTTTATGTTGAATCTAAAAAGTCATTGCCGTATCCAAGGTCAGTTAAATTTTCTCCTATGTTATCTTCTAGGAGTTTTGTTTTACATTTTCATACAGGTATAAGATCCATTTTTTAAAATTATACTTTATGTTCTGGGGTACATGTGCACAACATGCAGATTTGTTACATATGTATACATGTGCCATGTTGGTGTGCTGTACCCATTAACTAGTCATTTATATTAGGTGTATCTCCTAATGCTATCCCTCCCCCCTCCCCCCACCCCACAACAGGCCCTGGTGTGTGATGTTCCCCTTCCTGTGTCCAGATGATCTCATTGTTCAATTCCCACCTATGAGTGAGAACATGCGGTGTTTGGTTTTCTGTTCCCGTGATAGTATGCTGAGAATGATGGTTTCCAGCTACATCCGTGTCCTTACAAAGGACACGAACTCATCCTTTTTTATGACTGCATAGTATTCCATGGTGTATATGTGCCACATTTTCTTAATCCAATCTGTCATCGATGGACATTTGGGTTGGTTCCTAGTCTTTGCTATTGTGAATAGTGCCACAATAAACATACGTGTGCATGTGTATTTATAGCAGCATGATTTATAATCCTATATACCCAGTAATAGGATGACTATGTCAAATGATATTTCTAGTTTTAGATCCTTGAGGAATCGCCACACTGTCTTCCACAATAGTTGAACTAGTTTACAGTCCCACCAACAGTGTAAAAGTGTTCCTATTTCTCCACATCCTCTCCAGCACCTGTTGTTTCCTGACTTTTTAATGATTGCCATTCTAACTGGCGTGAGATGGTATCTCATTGTGGTTTTGATTTGCATTTCTCTGATGGCGAGTGATGATGAGCATTTTTTCATGTGTCTGTTGGCTGCATAAATGTCTTCTTTTGAGAAGTATCTGTTCATATCCTTTGCCCACTTTTTAAGTCTCTAATCCATCTTGAATTAATTTTTGTATAAGGTGTAAGGAAGGGATCCAGTTTCAGCTTTCTACTTATGGCTAGCCAGTTTTCCCAGCACCATTTATTACATAGGTAATCCTTTCCCCATTTCTTGTTTTTGTCAGGTTTGTCAAAGATCAGATGGTGGTAGATGTGTGGTATTATTTCTGAGGGCTCTGTTCTGTTCCATTGGTCTCTATTTCTGTTTTGGTACCAGTACCATGCTGTTTTGGTTACTGTAGCCTTGTAGTATAGTTTGAGGTCAGGTAGCGTGATGCCTCCAGCTTTGTTCTTTTGACTTAGGATTGTCTTGGCAATGCAGGCTCTTTTTGGGTTCCATACGAACTTTAAAGTAGTTTTTTCCAATTCTGTGAAGAAAGTCATTGATAGCTTAATGGGGATGGCACTGAATCTATAAATTACCTTGGGCAGTATGGCCATTTTCATGATATTGATTCTTCCTATTCATGAGCATGTAATGTTCTTCCATTTGTTTGTGTCCTCTTTTATTTCATTGAGCAGGGGTTTGTAGTTCTCCTTGAAGAGGTCCTTCACATCCCTTGTAAGCTGGATTCCTAGGTATTTTATTCTCTCTGAAGCAATTGTGAATGGGAGTTCACTCATGATTTGGCTCTCTGTTATTGGTATATAAGAATGCTTGTGATTTTTGCACATTGATTTTGTATCCTGAGACTTTGCTGAAGTTGCTTATCAGCTTAAGGAGATTTTGGATTGAGATGATGAGGTTTTCTAAACATATAATCATGTCATCCGCAAACAGGGACAATTTGACTTCTTCTTTTCCTAATTGAATACCCTTTATTTCTTTCTCTTGCCTGATTACTCTGGCCAGAACTTCCAACACTATGTTGAATAGGAGTGGTGAGAGAGGGCATCCCTGTCTTGTGCCAGTTTTTAAGGGCAATGCTTGCAGTTTTTGCCCATTCAGTATGATATTGATTGTGGGTTTGTCATAAATAGCTGTTATTATTTTGAGATACGTTCCATCAATACCGAATTTATTGAGAGTTTTTAGCATGAAGGGCTATTGAATTTTGTCAAAGGCCTTTTCTGCATCTATTGAGATGATCATGTGGTTTTTGTGTTTGGTTCTGTTTATATGCTGGATTACGTTTATTGATTTGCGTATGTTGAACCAGCCTTGCATCCCAGGGATGAAGCCCACTTGATGATGGTGGATAAGCTTTTTGATGTGCTGCTGGATTCAGTTTGCTAGTATTTTATTGAGGATTTTTGCATCGATGTTCATCAGAGATATTGGTCTAAAATTCTCTTTTTTTGTTGTGTCTCTGCCAGGCTTTGGTATCAGGATGATGTTGGCCTCATAAAATGAGTTAGGGAGGATTCCCTCTTTTTCTGTTGTTTGGAATAGTTTCAGAAGGAATGGTACCAGTTCCTCCTTGTACCTCTGGTAGAATTCGGCTGGGAATTCGTCTGGTCCTGGACATTTTTTGGTTCATAGGCTATTAATTATTGCCTTAATTTCAGAGCCTGCTATTGGTCTATTCAGGGATTCAACTTCTTCCTGGTTTAGTCTTTGGAAAGTGTATGTGTCCAGGAATTTGTCCATTTCTTCCAGGTTTTCTAGTTTATTTGCATGGAGGTGTTTATAGTATTCTCTGATGGTAGTTTGTATTTCTGTGGGAGCAGTGATGATATCCCCTTTATCATTTTTTATTGTGTCTATTTGATTCTTCTCTCTTTTCTTCTTTATTAGTCTTGCTAGCAGTCTATCAATTTTGTTGATCTTTTCAAAAAACCAGCTCCTGGATTCATTGATTTTTTTGAAGGGTTTTTTGTGTCTCTATCTCCTTCAGTTCTGCTCTGATCTTAGTTATTTCTTGCCTTCTGCTAGCTTTTGAATGTGTTTGCTCTTGCTTCTCTAGTTCTTTTAATTGTGATGTTAGGGTGTCAATTTTAGATCTTTCCTGCTTTCTCTTGTGGGCATTTAGTGCCATACATTTTCCTCTACACACTGCTTTAAATGTGTCCCAGAGATTCTGGTATGTTGTATCTTTGTTCTCATTGGTTTCAAAGAACATCTTTATTTCTGCCTTCATTTCATTATGTACCCAGTAGTCATTCAGGAGCAGGTTGTTCAGTTTCCATGTAGTTGAGCAGTTTTGAGTGAGTTTCTTAGTCCTGAGTTCTACTTTGATTGCACTGTGGTCTGAGAGACAGTTTGTTATAATTTCTGTTCTTTTACATTTGCTGAGGAGTGCTTTACTTCCAACTATGTGGCCAGTTTTGGAATAAGTGTGATGTGGTGCTGAGAAGAATGTATATTCTGTTGATTTGGGGTGGAGAGTTCTGTAGATGTCTATTAGGTCTGCTTGGTGCAGAGTTGAGTTCAATTTCTGGATATCTTTGTTAACTTTCTATCTCATTGATCTGTCTAATGTTGACAGTGGGGTGTTAAAGTCTCCCATTATTATTTGTGGGAGTCTAAGTCTCTTTGTAGGTCTCTAAGGACTTGCTTTATGAATCTGGGTGCTTCTGTATTGGGTTCATATATATTTGGGATAGTTAGGTCTTGTTGTTGAATTGATCCCTTTACCATTATGTAATGGCCTTCTTTGTCTCTTTTGATCTTTGGTGGTTTAAAGTTTGTTTTATCAGAGACTAGGATTGCAACTCCAGCCTTTTTTTGTTTTCCATTTGCTTGGTAGATCTTCCTCCATCCCTTTATTTTAAGCCTATCTGTGTCTCTGCACATGAGATGGGTCTTCTGAATACAGCAAACTGATGGGTCTTGACTTTTTATCCAGTTTGCCAGTCTGTGTCTTTTAATTCGGGCCTTTAGCCCATTTATATTTATGGTTAATATTGTTATATGTGAATTTGATCCTGTCATTATGATGTTAGCTGGTTATTTTGCTCATTAGTTGATGCAGTTTCTTCCTAGCATCGATGGTCTTTACATTTTGGCATGTTTTTGCAATGGCTGGTACCTGTTGTTCCTTTCCATGTTTAGTGCTTCCTTCAGGATCTCTTGTAGGGCAGGCCTGGTAGTGACAAAAATCTCTCAGCATTTTCTTGTCTGTAAAGGATTTGATTTCTCCTTCACTTATGAAACTTAGTTTGGCTGGATATGAAATTCTGGGTTGAAAATTCTTTTCTTTAAGAATGTTGAATATTGGCCCCCACTCTCTTCTGGCTTGGAGAGTTTCTGCCGAGAGATCTGCTGTTAGTCTGATGGGCTTCCCTTTGTGGGTAACCCGACCTTTCTCTCTGGCTGTCCTTAACATTTTTTCCTTCATTTCAACTTTGGTGAATCTGATAATTATGTGTCTTGGAGTTGCTCTTCTTGAGGAGCATCTTTGTGGCGTTCTCTGTATTTCCTGAATTTGAATGTTCGCCTGCCTTGCTAGGTTGGGGAAGTTCTCCTTGATAATATCTCGCAGAGTGTTTTCCAATTTGGTTCCATTCTCCCCGTCACTTTCAGGTACACCAATCAGGCGTAGATTTGGTCTTTTCACATAGTCCCATATTTCTTGGAGGTTTTGTTCATTTCTTTTTACTCTTTTTTCTTTAAACTTCTCTTCTCGCTTTATTTCATTCATTTGATCTTCAATCACTGATATGCTTTCTTCCAGTTGATCGAGTTGTTACTGAAGCTTGTGCATTTGTCATGTAGTTTTTGTGTCACGGTTTTCATCTCTATCAGCTCGTTTATGGACTTCTCTGCATTGGTTATTCTAGTTATCCATTTGTCAAATATTTTTTCAAGGCTTTTAGTTTCTTTGTGCTGGGTTCACAGTTCCTCCTTTAGCTCTGAGAAGTTTGATCAACTGAAGCCTTCTTCTCTCAACTCGTCAAAGTCATTCTCCATCTAGCTTTGTTCCGTTGCTGGCGAGGAGCTGCGTTGCTTTGGAGAGGGAGAGGCGCTCTGAGTTTTTGAATTTTCGGCTTTTCTGCACTGCTTTTTCCCCATCTTTGTGGTTTTATCTACCTTTGGTCTTTGATGATAGTGACGTACAGATGGGGTTTTGGTGTGAATGTCCCTTCTGTTTGTTAGTTTTCCTTCTAATAGTCAGGACCCTCAGCTGCAGGTCTGTTGGAGTTTGCTTGAGGTCCACTCCAGACCCTGTTTGCCTGGGTATCAGCAGCGGAAACTGCAGAAGAGAGAATTGCTGAATAGCAAGTGTTGCTGTCTGATTGTTCCTCTAGAAGCTTCGTCTCAGAGGTGTACCTGGCTGTGTGAGGTGTGAGGTGTCAGTCTGCCCCTAAGTGGGGGATGTCTCCCAGTTACGCTACTCGGGGGTCAGGGACCCACGTGAGTAGGCAGTCTGTCTATTCTCAGATCTCAGCCTCCGTGCTGGGAGAATCACTACTCTGTTCAAAGCTGTCAGACAGGGACATTTACATCTGCAGAGGTTTCTGCTGCTTTTTGTTCAGCTATGCCCTGTCCCCAGAAGTGGAGTCTACAGAGGCGGGAAGGCCTCCTTGAGCTGCGGTGGGCTCCACCCAGTTCAAGCTTCCTGGCTGCTTTATTTATCTACTTAAGCCTCAGCAATGGTGGGTGCCCCTCCCCGAACCTCACTGCCACCTTGCAGTTAGATCTCAGCCTGCTGTGCTAGCAATGAGGGAGGCTCCATGGGTGTGGGACTCTCCAAGCCAGTTGCAGGATATAATCTCCTGGTATGCCGTTTGCTAAGACCCTTGGTAAAGCGCAGTATTAAGGTGGGAGTGATCCAATTTTCCAGGTGTTGTGTGTCACCGTTTCCCTTGACTAGGAAAAGGAATTCCCTCCCCCTTGCACTTCCCAGTGAGGTGATGCCTTGCCCTGCTTTGGCTCTCGCTCCTTGGGTTGCACCTACTGTCCTGCACTGACTGTCTGACATGCCCCAGTGAGATGAATCCGGTACCTCAGTTGGAAATGCGGAAATCACCTGTCTTTGTTGCTCACGCTGGGAGCTGGAGGCTGGAGCTCTTTGTATTTGGCCATCTTGGTGCCCCGCCCTGTTCCTGTCTATTTCTAGGTTACTCAGAGTTTTTATCATGAATGGGTGTTGGATTTTTATCAAATGCTACATGTATTGATATAATCGTAATTTTTTTCTTCAGCCTGTTGATGTGACCACTTCTACTATTTGATTTTTGAATGTTGAACCAGCTTTGCATACCTGGAATAAATCTCAGTTGGTTCTCTGCTGTATAGTTCCTCCTATACATTGTTGAATATTTTGTTGAGGATTTTTGCATCTATGTTCATAGAGATTTGTCTGTTGTTTTCTTTTCTTGTAATGTCTTTGTCCAGTTTTGGTATTAGAGTAATGCTAGACTGATAGAATTAGTTAAAAGGTATTCCCGTGGCTTCTATTTTATGAGAGATGTAAAAAATTGTTATAATTTCTTCCTTAAATATTTGAGAAAATTCACCAGTCCACACATCTGGGCCTGGCTCTTTCTGTTTTGGAACATTATTAATTATTGATTCAATTTTTCTAATACAGGTATAGACCTATTTAGATGGTCTGTTTCTGCTTGTGTGAGTTTGGTATATTATGACTTTCAAGGAATTGGTCTATTTCATCTAGGTTATCAAATTTGTGAGTATAGAAGTGTTCATAGTATTTATTTTTCTTTTCATATCCATGGGATCTGTAGTGATGTCTTATCTTTCATTTCAGATATTAGTAATTTGTCTTCTCTTTTTTGTCAGCTTGCTAGAGGCTTATCAATTTTATTTATCTTTCTAAACAACCAGCCTTTGGCTTTGTTGATTTTTTCTGTTGGTTTCATTTTCATCAATTTCATTGATTTCTACTCAGATTTTTTTTCTCTGGCTTATTTTGGATTTAATTTGCCCTTCTTTTCCTTAGTTTCCTAAGGTGAAAGCTAAGATTATTGATTTGAAAAGTTTCTTATTTTCTAATATATTCATTTAATGCTATAACAGTCTCTCTATGCACTGCTTTTGCTACATTTCACAAATTTGGGTAAGTTTTTTTTTTTTTTTTTTTTTTTTTTGAGGTGGAGCCTGACTCTGTTGCCTAGGCTGGAGTGCAATGGTATGATCTTGGCTCGCTGCAACCTCTGCCTGCTGTGTTCAAGCAATTCTCCTGTCTCAGCCTCCCAAGTAGCTGAGCTTTCAAGTGCTTGCCACCACACCCAGCTAATTTTTCCATTTTTAGTAGAGATGGAGTTTTGCCACGTTGACCAGGCTGGTCTTGAACTCCTGACCTCAGGTTATCTGCCTGTCTCGGCCTCCCAAAGTGCTGGGATTACAGGCATGAGGCACTGCACCTGGCCATATTTTCATTTATTTTAGTTCAAAATATTTATAAATGTATCTTTAGATTTCTTCTTTGACTTCTGTGTATGTTTAGAAGTGCATTGTTTAACCTCCAAATATTTTTGGATTTTCCAGTTATCTTTATGGTATTGATTTCTAGTTTAATTCTTTTGTGTTTAAGAGCAGATACTATATGATTTCTATTCTTTTAAATTTGCTAAGGTGTGTTTTATGGCCCCAAATGTGGTTTGTCTTAGTGAATGTTCCATATGAGCTTGAAAAGAATATGTGATCTGTTGTTTTTGGAAGAAGTAGCCTATAGAAGTCAATTATATCCAGTTTATTGATGGTGCTGTTGAGTTCAAGTAGGTCCTTATGGATTTTCTGCCTGCTGGAACCATCCATTTCTCATAGAAGAGTGCTAAAGTCTCCAACTATAATACAATAGTAGATTCATCTATTTCTCCTTGTAGTTCTATCAGTTTTTACCTCATGTATTTTGTCACTCTGTTGTTAAGTGCATACACATTAAAGTTTTTTATGTCTTCTTGGAGTAATGATCCTTTACCATTACATAATGTCCCTCTTATTCTAGATAGCTCTCCTTACTCTGAAGTCTGCTTTGTCTGAAATTAATATAGCTACTGTGGCTTTCTTTTGATTAGCATTAGCATGATATATCTTTCTCCATCCATTTACTTTTAAACTATGGGTGTCTTTTATGTAAGATGGGTATCTTGTAGACAACATACAGTTGAGTCTTGTTTTTTTGATCCACTCTGACAATCTCTTTTAATTGGTGTAGGTACACCATTGACATTTAATATGATTGTATTAGTTTGAGTTCTCCAAGAAACAGAACCTATAGATTATATGTAATTATATAGATTGTGTTATGTTATAGATAATATATTATAAGTTATATATTATAACAATTGTATATTACGTATACTATATATACACACATATATGCATATTTATTATGAGGGATTGGCTCATATGATTATGGAGGCTAAGTCCCACAATCCTTCATCTGCAAGCTGGAGGCCCAGGAAAGCTGGTGATACAGTTCTAGTCCAAACTCAGAGGCCTGAAAACCGTGAGAGCTAATGGTGTAAGTCCCAGTTTGAGTCTAAAGGCCCAAGAAAAGGGTGGGGTGGCAGGGCCAGGTGTTGGGGACGGATTGATGGTGTAAGTCTCTGTTTGAATTCAATGTCCAGAGAACTGAAATAGCAGTGTCTGAGGACAGAAAGTAGATGGCCCACCTCAAACAGAGAGAGAAAACGTGCTCTTTTATTTTTTTTTCCCACCTTTTTGTTCTGTTCTGTCCTTCACCAGGTTGGATGATGCCCATTCATATTAGTGAGGGCAATTTTTTTACTCACTCTACCAATTCAAATGCAAATCTCTCCCAGACATGCTACCATAGACATAACCAGAAATGTATGATGTTTTACCACCTATCTGGAATCCCTTACTCCAGACCTGTAAGACTTAATCATCACAGTGATTATTGATGTAGTTGGATTAATATTTACCAATTTGTTACTGTTTTCTATTTGTTGCACTTGTTCTGTGTTCTTATTTTTGCCTCACATACTTGTTTGCCTTTTGTACTTAAGCATTGTACATGATTCCATTTTTCTCCTTTTTTAGCATATCAATTATGCTTATAGTGGTTGCTGTAAAGTTAGCAACATATATTTTTATAACTAACCCAAATTTACTTTCAGATAACACTATACCACTATATGGTTAGTGTAAGTACCCTATAATAACGAAATATTACTAATTCCTTCCTCTCATTCTTTTTATCATTGCTGTCATTCATTGTACTTATACATAAAGATATATATATAAGCATACATAATCAAATACATTGTTGATATTTTACTTTGAACCAACTGTCTGTTAGGTCAATTAAGAATAAGAAAAGTAGGCCGGGCGCGGTGGCTCAAACCTGTAATCCCAGCACTTTGGGAGGCCGAGACGGGCGGATCCTGAGGTCAGGAGATCGAGACCATCCTGGCTAACATGGTGAAACCCCGTCTCTACTAAAAAATACAAAAAACTAGCCGGGCACGGTGGCAGGTGCCTGTAGTCCCAGCTACTCGGGAGGCTGAGGCAGGAGAATGGCATAAGCCCGGGAGGCGGAGCTTGCAGTGAGCTGAGATCCGGCCACTGGACTCCAGCCTGGGCGACAGAGCGGGATTCC
The DNA here is from genome assembly GCF_037993035.2 of Macaca fascicularis. Taxonomy (NCBI): domain Eukaryota; kingdom Metazoa; phylum Chordata; class Mammalia; order Primates; family Cercopithecidae; genus Macaca; species Macaca fascicularis. Next base: position 85,599,715 of record NC_088380.1, on the reverse strand, counting down.
GTCTCAAAAAAATAAAAAAGAATAAGAAAAGTAGTCACAGTGGCTCACGCCTGTAATCCCAGCACTTTGAGAGGCCAGGGTGGCTGGATCACTTGAGACGAGGAGTTTAAGACTAGCCTGGCCCACATGGTGAAACCCCGTCTCTACTAAAAATACAAAAATTAACTGGGTGTGGTGGTGCGTGCCTATGATCCCACCTACTCTGGAGGGTGAGGCAGAGAATCGCTTGAACCTGGGAGGTGGAGGCTGCAGTGAGCTGAGATTGTGCCCTTGCCCTTCAACCTGGGCGACAGAGTGAGACTCCCATCTCAAAAAAATAAAAAAAAAATAAAGAAAGAATAAGAAAAATAAAAAATTTTGTTTTACCTTTACTTATTCATTCCATAATGTTCTTCCTTTTTTTAAAATGTAGATCCAAGTCTGACTGATACTAATTTACCTCTGAAAAACTTATTTTAAAATTTCTTTCAAAGTAGTCTGCTGGCAACAAATTTCCTCAATTTTTATGGGTCTTTATTTCACTTTTGAAAGATAATTTCACAGGATATAGAATTATAGGTTTGGTGTTCTTTTATTTTTTTTCCTCTCAACTCTACTTTCTTCCTGCATACATAGTTTCCGAGGATAATTCAGATATAATTCTTATCTTAGCTCTTCTATAGGTAAAGTGTTTTATTCCTTTGGCTTTTTTCAATATTTTTTTCTTTATCTTTGATTTTCTGAAGTTTGCATATGATATGCCTGGGTGTAGGTTTTTTTTCCTTTGTCATGCTTGGTGTTCTCTGAGCTTCCTAGATTTGTGGTTTGGTGTTTGACGTTAATTTGGATAAATTCAGTTATTATTGCTCAGATATTACTTCTGTTCCTTTTTCTCTTTCCTCTCCTTCTGGTTTTTTCATTACATGTATGTTAAAATTTTTATAGTCGTCCCACAGTTCTTGGATATTCTATTCTTTTTTTTTTTTTTTTTTTTTTTTGTTTTTGCAGTCTCTTTTTCCTTCTGCTTTTCAGTTGGGACTGTTCTTGTTGAGATATCCTCAAGTTTAGAAATTCTTCCTTCACCCACATCTAGTGTACTAATAGACCCATTAAAGACATTCCACATTTTGTTTTACAGTGTTTATGGTCTCTAGAATTTCTTTTTGATTCATTCATAGAATTTCCATCTCTCCTTATATTATCCATTATCCATCTGTCCTTGCATATTGTCTCCTTTTTTCATTGAAGCCTTAGCATATTAATCATAGTTTTAAGAAAATTCCTGATTAGATAATTCTAACATTCCTGCCATATCAGACCCTGGTTCTGATTCTTGTTCAGTCTCTTCATACTGTACATTTTGCCTTTTCATATGCCATATAATTTTTTCTTAAAGCCGGACATGATGTGCTAGGTAAAAACAATTGCTGTAAATAGGCCTTTTATAGTTTAGTGGTATTGTGTTGGGGGAGGGAAAACCTTTTGTAGTCCTATGATAAGCTCTCAGTCTTTTGGTGAGCTGGTGCCCCTGGACTGAGCTTCATTAGTGGTTTTTTTTTTTACCCTTAAGGTGGGACAGGATGTCTGGAGGGGGCTGCAATTGGTATTTCCTTTTCCTCAGGTCAGTTAGGTTCGGATTAAAATCCAGCAGATTATGCTGTGGGAAAATAGTTCTTCCTGAGAGCAGACCTGGTTAAGAACAGAATACACTGGTGTATTTAAGAATGGTTTCTTTATTCCTCCCCTTGATAGAGGTATTAGGGTATTCTTCTCTGATACTTAGTGTGAGAACCAGATTGGGTTCTTAGAAATAAAACTTACAAAAATGTGAAGGCCTCTCCAATAACTGGTTCCTCCTGGAGTTTTTTCACTCTTAGACTTGTCCACTGAGCCTCCAGCAATTTATCAATTACAGATTAGCTTTTCCTACCCTGGCGCTGATTCCTGCAGAGATTTCTGCTCAGGGCTTTTTGTTTGTTTGTTTCCTATGGTAAGCCGTGATTCTCTATATCTGCCTGTCTCTTCAGTTTTGGAGTGCAGTGGTTTGCCCTGTGACCTCACTTATTTTATGGAGCTAAGAATAGCTGTTGATTTTTCTGTTTGTTCAGCTTTTTACTTGTTGTTGGGATAGATTGGTGACTTCTAAGCTTCTTATATGCTGGACTAGAAACTGGATGTCCAATAGGCAACTTTTTATGCTTTGGGGCACACTAGTTTTGTAAATAATTTTTCTGCCACTCTTAAAGAGAAGAGTATTGAAATTTGGGGGAAAAGGAGAGTAGGCCTTAAAGGATTATTATTATTCTGAGACTAAAATAAATTTGAGAAACAGATGGAAGATCATAACACTTTACCCTGCATATTACTGAGTGACCTTGAATAAATTTTGAAATCTTCCTGGCTCTTAATTTTTCTGATAGAGTTATGAGGACTAAAGAGCCAGGCTTTCCTCTTTTCCTTTTTTTTCGTTTCTCTTTCTCTTTTTCTTTCCTTTCCCCTTTCTTCCCTTCCTTTCTTCTTTCCACTAACATCTACCAGGTGTCAAAGAATTGCTAGGGATGCAAAGATGATTAAATTTTTTTCTAGTATTAAATTCGAAAATAACTAGCTACTATACTCAGTCATAATTATTTATTTGCATAATTCCTATAACAAATATACAGTACAAATATACATCCTCTCTTACCCCCTTCTACAAAGAGGGAAGGAGTGGGTAAGACAGGATGGTAGTTAGGAAAGGCTTCACAGTTAAGAAATACTAGATTAGGCTCTTCAAGAAGGAGGAGCCATTTTCCTGGTTTAGCAGGAGGGGAAATTCTAGGCAGCAGCATCTGTAAAGGTAAGTAGCTGTGAAAAGATGCTCTTCATTTGGGGGACTGTTCAGTGTGGTTTCAACATGAATGTGTTTTGTGGGTTGAGATAGGGAATGAGATTGTAGAAAGAGCCATCGCCAAATCTAGGAAGACCGTGCTTGCATATTTACATATCTGGCCCCTCTCCTGTAGATATGAAGGTCTACCGATGACGGGGAGGCAACTTGAAGAGAATAATACTTTTGCATGATGTGGTTTTTACTTCACTATGGAAAGGAGCAGGAATAGGAGAAAAGAAGACCAATTCAAATACTAGTGTAATAGTGACAGTGAGTACATTGCCAAATAAGATGGTTATGAGCCATAGACTATAAAATTCAAAATACTTAGTGACTGGTTGATATCAGTTAAGAGTAAGAAATTGAGCATAACTATCAGGTTTTTGGTTTGGGCAGCTGAGTTGATATGGGGTCATTAACTAAGAGGCAGAACAGAGAAGAGGATGGCATTTAAGTTGCCTAAGGGACTTCCGGGTGAATATACTCAGTAAACAGTTTAATAAATAGATCTGCAGCTTTTAGCAAATTGAGTTGAACAGAGGTTTAGTAGTGTAAAGATTGACTATTTTCTATTGACTGACATAGTGGGTCTGAGGAAAATGTGTGGAATGAGAAGACCATGAGGTAACCTTAGGGAATGTTGATATTTTAGGTCTACGTGGAGGAGAAAAGCATGTAGGAAAAACAAAGGAATGATTTAAGATATGGGGGAGAACAAGTAGGGAGTGATTTGATGTTTTAACTCTGGGAGAGTCATAATGATAAATGCCCTAAAGAAGTAAACTAAGACAAGGATTGCACATCTGTCAGTTTGGGTAGAATTGTGTGGAACTTATATTATGGGAAGGCTAGCAAGTACCCCTGATTTATCAGCACATTTACTAGTTACGATTTGATTAGGTTGCATATAACAAAAAACTTAAAAAGTAATAGAATTGCAATTTATTTCCTCTTAAATAAATGAAGTTTGAAGGTTGAGAATCCAAAGATAAGCTGGCAGTTTCATGAAGCTGTCTAGGTGTCTGTTCCACTTGTACTTTTTTATTTTGGCATCCCTAAAATGGTATATTCCTGTACCCAAGATGGAGGCTGAAACTCTAGCCATCACACCTGTCTTACAGACTGGTAGCTGGATGAAGGAATGTAGAAGAGTATACCCCCTGTTTAAATCTTCCCACTTCCATCTACAACTCTTTGGCCAAACTTCAGGCAAGTGAACATACCCAGCTTTAAGGGAGATGGGGGAATGTTATTTTTTAGCTGGTGAACAATGTGTCTAGGTAAAAATATGGTTTCTTACCACTCAGTGGAGAGACCCTGGAGGCAACTTCCAGTTTCTGCAATAGAAGAGACTAAAATTGTGTATACGTGCATGCATGTGTATATGTTTGTGCTCAGTATGTGTGTTTGGGGAAGAGAATACCTTATTAAGGCTCTGTGCATTTGGTTAATCTGCTCTTTTGGAGCTTCTGTGGTATTTCTCTTGGAAATTACTGTGAATAATCAAAAGGGAACTGTTAAAAGATATAGGAATAGATTCTGCACACAACAGTGCTTTGATCTGCAATCTATTCTGCTTTCAAATACATTTAATTTTGCAAATATTTAGGGCAGTCAATTAAGAAAAGTAGGCCTTTACTAAAATATTTTACTTACAGTCTATAAATTACATTTTGATATGCCAAGAAAACACTGAAATGGCATAGTAATCTGATTTAGTACCATGAGCCTATTATAACACATTTTCTATTTAGATGACTTTGTAATTGTCAATATTAGTGTAATTTATCCCCTTCAACCGTTTTGGAATAAAAGTATGTTTTTTTAAATTATAGGGTAGATTAGGTTAAAAGGATTCCATTAGTATAAAATGTAGAAATTATCTGCTCTTTGAAAAGCTAACATCTGGGAGAATTAGGAAGGAATAAATATGTTTAGAAATTGCATAATATTTTAGAGAAAAGTTTTATACTGATATACCTCTTACTGTTTAATGATTCTAACTCTAGTTGCTCCGAATTTGCTCGTTTAACCAACTGTCATTCAGTCAATTGAATAAGCTTTGACTGGTAGGACCACATATTTCCCACAGGTATAAATTGGCTTGGAAACTTTGCAACATTGGTCCACAGTGAGCCATGGGAAACCACACAGACTTACATTGTGAAGAAATAGAGTTTATCTTCTTAATATTTGAGTGGAGGGGTCGGTGGTGAGAGTGAGCGGTTGTGCTAGCAGTTGCCTTAGGTTTAACTTTGATGTGTGAGCTTGCCACTTCTTGGTCCTTTACTTGGTCCCAAAGTGAGATTTCCTGGGCAATATAATTTCTTTGAGGGAAAATACTGAATCCTCATGTTTTATAGTATTTTTCTAGATATAGTAGACTAAGCTTCAGGAATTAATACATCCTTAACTCTTCTACTCACTAGTTCTGTTAGTCTGGAAAAATCATGTATTCCCTTTGGTCCAAATTTTAGTAATGATAGGATTAAATAATCTTGTACTTAGGAGGTACTTTAAAGGTCATCTGGTTCAAACTTCTATTCAGTGGATATAAAGCTCCTGCAATCTGCTTGACTTCAACCTGTATCTTTACTCTTTCAGTGATTGGACACTTCTATATCCCAACTCCCAAATGGTTCATTTCTCAGTCTGTAACATTTTTGAATAGCTCTAATGGTTACAGAGAAGGTCTTTGGTATGTAGTATTGAGTTAAAATTTGCCTTCTTATCATTTTAATTCATTGATTTAGTTCCAACATCTTTAGCCATGTGAAATAAGACCAAGCCCTCTAATACCTGACAACCTATTAAGTATTTGGGACTTTTCTTTTTGCAGGCTATGCATCACTGACACTTTCAGCCATTGCTCATGACTTGTCTCTTTTCGCCTCATCTTTGTAGGACTATTATCTCTTTTTTTTCTGGTTCTTATAGTCTTTTAATGCATTTTAAGATAAAATTAGCTCTTTTGGCAGGGCAAATACACGATTAATTCATCTTGAATTTGCAGGCAACTAAAACCTATCTTTTCATATGGGCTGTTGTTAAGTCATATTTGTCATCCTATACAAGTTTTTTTGATTGAAGCACAAGATTTTACATTGATTTTTGTTAAGTTAGTCTTAACAGATTTAGTGCAGTATTTCAGAGTTCCCTATTCTTTTAGGATCCTAATTCAGGAATAGGAATATATTAGCTCCTTAGTTTTATTTTCAAATTTGGTGATTATGCTGTGATTGCTTATCCAAAATCAAAGCGTTAGTCTGATTATTTCCATCTGAACTTAGGAAGTCAAGACCTCTTAGCTTACCGTCTTTTTATTTGATCACCCATGGGTGCTAAATGCTTCTTAGTGCAAGTGATTAGAAAGTAAATATCTGAGCCAGGCGTGGTGGCTCACACCTGTAATTCCAGCACCTTGGGAGACTGAGGATGGCAGATCGCTACCTGAGGTCAAAAGTTTGAGATCAGCTTGGCCAACATAGCAAAACCCTGTCTCTACTAAAAATACCAAAATTAGCCATCATGGTGGTAAGGCGCCTGTAAGTCCTAGCTACTCAGGAGGTCGAGGCATGAGAATTGCTTGAGCCTGGGAGGCAGAGGTTGCCTGAGGGATGTTTAGAAATAGAGACTCTAAAAAAAAAAAACAAAAAAACACCAAAAAACAAAACACAAAAAAAGAGAGGCCAGGTGCGGTGGCTTATGCCTGTAATCCCAGCACTTTGGGAGGCCGAGGTGGGCAGATCACCTGAGGTCAGGAGTTTGAGACGAGCCTGGTCAACATGGCGAAATCCCATCTCTACTAAAAATACAAAATTTAGCTGGGCATGGTGGCAGGCACCTGTAATCCCAGCTACTCAGGAGGCTGAGGCAGGAGAATCAGTTGTATCTGGGAGGCAGAGGTTGCAGTGAGCCAAGATCGTGCCATTGCACTCCAGCCTGGACAACGAGAGCGAAACTCCATCTCAAAAAAAAAAAAGGACTATTTGGGTGAAGGAGAAAGGACAAGATGGAGGAAGGTGAACAAGAAGGCATAATCCATGTTGCTTCCGGGTGCTTCCTCACCAACTCCCGTGCTGCAGGAAAATGCAGCCCGCCCCGGGAAGATGCAGATCAACCGAGCATGCGCCAGGTGATGTCAATCTGAAGAGATGGAAACTTACCCGGCCAGGCCTACGGAGACGCCCCTATCATGCCCTTATCCTGCCCACTGCCCTCCCCCTTCCAGTACCAATGCATAAAAGTCCGCGGCAGGAGCTGGTGTGACTTCTTCGGCCCCCGCATTTGTGGACTGGAGAACATCACCCTAGAGCGCCCGCGCGACTTCCTTGGCCCCCCACACCTGAGGACCAGAGAACCTCGTCCGAGAGTGTGTGCATATTTGCAATAAAAGACTGCCACTTTCTTATGTAAAAAAAAAAAAAAAAAAAAAAAGAAAAAGAGCGAGAGAAAGAAAGTATTTGGAGATTAATTTAGTTGAAGCATATGTTGTGTTTAATCTTTTCTTCCCTTGTCTGTTTTTCTCTTTCATCTATTGATTATTTTGGCTTCATATGTGGAGATCATTTTAAACATTTATTTTAGCCAAAATAGTGGAAGAATCAGAATAATTTTATCTAAATTTGAAAAACATGCACTCTATTTTCTTGTATTTAAAATTTTTCTGGGCCGGGTGCGGTGGCTGACGCCTGTAATCCCAGCACTTTGGGAGGCCGAGGCATGCGGATCATGAGGTCAGGAGATCGAGACCATCCTGGTGAACACCGTGAAACCCCATCTCTATTAAAAATACAAAAAAATTAGCTGAGCATGGTGGTGGGCGCCTGTAGTCCCAGCTTCTAGGGAGGCTGAGGCAGGAGAATGGCGTGAACACAGGAGGTGGCGGAGCTTGCAGTGAGTGGAGATCGCACCACTGCACTCCAGCCTGGGTGACAGAGCGAGACTCCGTCTCAACAAAAAAAAAAAAAAAAAAGTTCTGGATATTTCCTTATGATTTTGGCTACTAAATAAGTTTTTGTGTTCCAACAGTTTTCATAGTAACCTGAATTTTAATTAGGAAATGCCATGTAGATGAATATCTTTTCAATTATAAGTGCATAGAAGGCTTAATTTAAGTTGAAAAATAAGAGAACTATATGAAAAATTGTTAGTAAGCTGCTACTAATTAATAATTTAATGTGTGAAAGCATTATATAAGCTATAAAACACTATAAATATAAGTTGCTATTACTGTTTTGTAGTAAAAATAATATAATGGAGTAAAATCTTTCTTTTGCATATTGATAGTGTAGAAATGTGGCTCGATAGTAGAATATTTTATGAAATTATTTTATTACTTTCAAATACATAGAGAATTTTGTTTTGGCAACCACTCTCACATATAGTGTAGATAATTATTTCATGCTATTATTCTTTCCTTAAAAATCCCCTTTTCTCTCTGCTTATCCTATTTCCCTTAATTCCTGTTAAAGCCCTTTTGTGAAGAACCTCTTCCTTGGTTTCTTCCTACTCAAAATTCTTGATGTTTTTATTGCCTGTACACCTATCACATGCTACTTTGTATTATTGATCTTAATTTTAATTATATGTCTTGTCCCATTAGCAAATCTGAAAATTACTTAAGGGCAAGATTTGTATCTTCATTTTTTTTTTCTTAAGTGCTGGAACATTAACAAGTTACTAAACTGTTGATGGTGATTAGCATAGTAAGTGTGTATTTGTAAACTTTCTCAGGATGTTTGAAAATAATTTTTGTTTCTAACATTGGATGTTTAGAATTATCCTTATGCTACTGAATTGTTAAACTCTTTCTTGGAGTAATGATGTGACCATATTGCCACAAATTCTGAATTAGTGGGTCTTATATTAATTACATTTCATTGGTTCTCAGTACTTTACACAAAGTAGATGCTTAAGAGTTGACTGATGAAGAGATGAATAAATAGTCTCAAAGAGCAAATGTTGTTGATATCTTAATATATTGAACTAGGGCTAAGAAGTGGCTTAATGCCCAGAGGAAAAAAAAATATCCTGTGATTCTGATTATTTTATTTGGAGCCTTTGAAAAATACCTCCAAATAATGTTGTTTAAAAATGATTACCATACATTTATATCCTCTAAAATCAGAGGGAAAAGAGTATCCTGGGTTTTTCATGAGTTGGGATTTTCCTTTGACCACCTGCCCACTTCCTTCAGTGGCATTAGAGTTGTGGACCCTGTGTCTATAGGTGTATTTGTCTGAAGCATTTCTTTTCTGTTCTACTTGTGTCCTAAGGAGTACAGATCAGATATATTGCTGAAATTTGCAATGAGAAAAACTCAGAATTCCTTTGGAGAAAGTGGAAAATGTATTATAAGCACTGGTATCACTTAATGGTGAATATTAATGTGCCTACTTAAATATGACAATGATGAAGTAGGTATAACTAAAGACATCACCAAATGTGTCACAGCTAGATGAGCATAGAGATTTGGTTAGAATTAAGGAAGGAATAGGGGAAACATTTAAAAAGACGGTAAAGTGGATGGGAAAGGAAAGCAGATGTAAAGTAAAATAGATGTAAGTGCCAAAATGGCATATATAAAGATCACAAAAGAGAATTAACAGGGAGAATTAAGAAAAAAATAGTGGTAAAGTGAGGAATAAATTATAAATAAGTTGTTTTCAGTGCTTTTCCTTGTCAGAGGAAAAAAACTTCAGAAAGCTTTAAAGTATTTTCTTGGGATATAAAATTTACATTATTTAGAAGGAAGATATTTTCTTGGTTATAGTATGTTGACATAACTTATTGTTACAGTAAACTTGTTCATCTGTACTTGAGGAAAATGTTACTTGTAGATAATTTACAGTAAGATTGGAGATGGAGATAGGAACTTAACTAAGTTTATAAATTTTTTTCTTGATTACAGAAAAACTGCCAAATATAGAAAAGTAAAGAGGAGTAAGAAGCTTCATTACCCACTGTAATAACTTTTAAAATAAATTTTAACTTTTAGGTTCACAGCAAATTGAATGAAAGATGTAGAGATTTCCCATATACCTCCTGCTGCCACACGTGCATTGCCTCCACGTTGATCAGCATCCCCCACCATAATGATACGTTTGGTTATAATTGATGAACCTACATTGAAGCCTCATTATCACCTGAAGTCCATAGTTTACATTAGGGTTCTCTGTTGGTGGTGTGCATTCTGTGAGTTTCGGCAAACACATGATGGCGTGTGTTTACCATTGCAGTAGCATACAAAGTAGTTTCACTAACCTAAAAATCCTGCATTCTGTGACTTTCATCCCTCTGACCCCCTAACTCCTGGCAACCACTTATCCTTTTACCGTCTCTCTATACTTCTGCCTTTTCCAGTATATCATAAAGGTGGAATCATACAGTATGTAGCCTTTTCAGATTGGTTTCTTTCACTTAGTCATAAGCATTTAAGTTTCCTCTGTGTCTTTTCATAGCTTGATAGCTCATTTTTTTCTTTTTCTTTTCTGCCTTCTTTTCGTCTTCATTTCTTCTTTAAAAAAATGGGATACATGTGCAGAACTTGCAGGTTTGTTACATAGGTATGCGTGTGCCATGGTGGTTTCCTGCACATATTGACCTGTCCTCTAAGTTCCCTCCTGTCAACCCTCATCCCCCACCCCTCAACAGGCCCTGGTGTGTGATGTTACCCGCCATGTGTCCATGTGTGCGCAATGTTCAGCTCCCACTTATGAGTGAGAACATGTGGCATTTGGTTTTCTGTTCCTGTGTTAGTTTGCTGAGGATGATGGCTTCCAGCTTCATCCATGTCCCCTCATTTCTTTCTGGTACGGAATATTTCATTTTCTGGATGCACTACACTTTATTTCTCCATTCACCTACTGAAATCATCTTGCTTGATTCCCAGTGCTGCCAATTATGAATAAAGCTGCCAAAAACATCTATGTGCAGGTTTTTGTGTAGACATAAGTTTTCACTTCATTTGGGTAAATACCAAGGAGTACAGTTCCTGATAAGAGTATGTTTAGCTTTGTAAGAAGTTGCCAAACTGTCTTCCAAAATGGCTGGACCATTTTGCATTCCCACCAGCAATGAAGGAAAGTCTCTGTTACTCTACATCATTGCCAGAATTTAGTGTTGTCAGGGTTTGTTGTAATTACTTTGCAAAGTTTTATTCTATATACTTTCATTAGTTTTTACACATATGCAAAATAGTGTACCATAATTTAATGATTTCTATTTAGTTGAACATAGAGGCTACTTCCATTTTGTCTTTTACTGTCAGTAAAACCCTATCATAAAAATCTTTTATATAAACCATTTTATGTACTTTTTTCTTTAGAATAAATTCCAGAGGTAGAACTGTACTGAGATGGTAGAGACATAGTTTTTAAGTTTCAAAATTTTAAGAACACTTTGAACTTGGCTAAAATTATTCCTTTGGGAAGTAATTTGTAAAGATAATTTTGTTTTCTGTCTTTAAATTTTCTGTACACATGATGAGGACCTTTACTAAATATAATGTAAAATGTAACAAGACCTTTATTAAAGACATTAACTTCAAATGAATATTCCAGAATTGTTTTGTAAAAAGATTTAATATTATTGACTGATTTTAGTAAACTTTATGCTTTATTTACCTATTGCCTGGTGGTAGTGCTGTTACACAATTAAATTGAGGAAAGGCCATTTAAGTAGTAATTCAGCTGGTTAAAAATAACCAGCACTGAATATTAAACGTGAAATAAATTGTTTATAAATTAAAACATGGGTTTAACATGGTTAATTTCAGAAGTGAAAATACAGTTTTATAATTATATTTAGTTTCTTTTTTTAAGGAAAATTTACTTTGGATTAAGATAAGTAGGCTGGATAAAATCTTACAGCCGAGTCATTTTTAAGCTACTTATGAATATTTGATTAGAGTCATTGTGTTTTGGCTGTTCATATTTGAATGCATGAAGAAATGTTAATTCTGTGTTGAAACTGAAAAATTAAAATTCAAAAAAACTTTCTTTTCCTTTTTCCGGTTTTTTTTTTTTTTTCCTTTTTTTTCCTTTTTTTCTTTTTTTTTTTTTTTTTACCCTCCATATAACATCTATCTTTTTTTTTTTTTTTTGAGATGGAGTCTGGCTCTGTCGCCCAGGCTGGAGTGCAGTGGCCGGATCTCAGCTCACTGCAAGCTCCGCCTCCCGGGTTTACGCCATTCTCCTGCCTCAGCGTCTCGAGTAGCTGGGACTACAGGCGCCCGCCAGCCACCTCGCCCGGCTAGTTTTTTTGTATTTTTTAGTAGAGACGGGGTTTCACCGTGTTCGCCAGGATGGTCTCCATCTCCTGACCTCGTGATCCGCCCGTCTTGGCCTCCCAAAGTGCTGGGATTACAGGCTTGAGCCACCGCGCCCGGCCATAACCTCTATCTTTAAATCTACTGGGTAGTGCTGAATTGATGGATTATATTTATTGGTTTGCATTTAGTTCCCAGGAAATTTCTATCAACAGTAATTGTATCTTAGTTAAGTATTGATACCCACTATGTCCTCTGAGCATGAAGCAGTAATAATTTTCTCAATTTGGGAAAGGTAATTCATTACCTGTTACAGCATTATTCTCTCAGGTGGGGAAAGTTATGGTTGTCTGATTGACTCCAAATATAACTACAGCATCCTTTGATTGATAAAAGTAAGTGTTCTAGGACATTTTGCCATCAGTTGAATTCTATACCTTTCCCTTTCCATTGATCCTACTTCAAAATTAGAGCTATAACCTGCTAGAAAACTGTGAACTCTTCATTGTGTCACAGAATAAAAATGCTTAATAAGAAAATATGGTAACAAAATTTTTGTTATTATATTGTTTTTTCTTTGGGCTTCATATTGTTTTCTCTGTAGAGGTAACAATTCAATACAAATTTAGTAATTTTGTCAAGTCTTTCACCCACTTATAAGTTATACTTCATTCCTAGTATCACCTTTTTTTGAGGGAGGTAACTTATCTTTACAGTAATGATACTGTAAAGTATCTTTAAGCTACTTTCTAGCCACATTAGTCTGGCTATAGTTACATGTTGTTAAAAGCTTGGTTTAAGTTGTTAGAATTACCCATAATTGTTACAATGAGTCTATATAATAGCTTTACTTTAGTACTAAGTTAGCCCTGCCTCTGAAGTATGAACCCACTGGTCTCTACTGAATACTTTTGGTGTTTAGTCAGGTCTTTCTACTGGGTAGTCATTGGTTTTCCAGCCCTGTGGGAGCAATGGTTCTTTGGCTGCTATAGTAAAGGGACCCCTTTATGGATTGTTGGAGCATGTGTGTGTGTGTGTGTGTGTGTGTGTGTGTGTGTGTCTGTGTGTCTGTGTGTCCCTTTTGTCTGGTACTCTGCCTCATAAATTCCAGCTGCCTCAACCTCCTCCAAATATTATCTTTTGGTCTCAACTCAAGAGATTGTTGTTCTGTATTTGGGTTTCTCCGTCCTTGTACTGTGTTCTGCAGTTTGCCTTGAGGCAGAAAGCTAGGATGATGATAGGACTCCACCTATTTTTTCCCCTTTTATCAGGTATTGCAGGGATGCATTGCCTTTTGTCCAGTGTCTAGAAACAGTTGTTTCATATATCCAGTTTTTAGTTGTTTACAGCAAGAGGTCAAATCCCACATTCTTCTCTTTGGCATGAGTGGAAGTCTGGTGTCTGGTGTTAATTTTTATGTGAAAACATTGAAATAGAGTACAGCAAGACTTCCAAGGTTAGTCAACAAGTATTAAGAAGCTACCAATGTCTTGGGCGGATGTAAAGGACAATATGCTCTCTGTGAGGATAACACAGACAGAAAGTAAAGATTATGACAATCTGTGTATATCAAGATTCCATAGAAAGTGGGAGCCTGAGTATAAAGGATAATCTTCAAGTTGGATTAAAGTAGAGCAAATCTTATTAACAAGTGCACCGAGCACAGTAATACCAATGTATACTGCTAAGCAAGATTAGATGGAAATTCTTAAACTCTATAAATAATTATTTATAATATAATGTTGGCTTAATTAGTTTTTAAAAATTTACATTTTTATACCTTTGCCCTTTTCAGTTCTCCAAAGTTGATAGTAGTCATTTTAATTTTGAAATTGGCTTTCTGTATAAGGCAAGTGTTTACATTTCTGGCCACACCAAATTATTTAATCCCAAACCTACGCACTCAGTATTGCTTGTTTATAATATATGACATCAGTGATATCAGCTAAGTAGTACTTTTTTATGTCCAACTATCCATCTAGTTGTTAAATCTTTCATTGATGTCTGTGTGTTAACTAATGCAATTATTCCTGTTCTAGAACATTACTAATGCTCAGTTCAGTATCTTAAGTATCTGTATGTAGTATATCAGTTATCTATTTCTCTAAAACTGATATTGAAAATATAAAGGATACATGTTATAAGTATGTTTAAAACAAAGGCTGGGTATTCGTGTTATTACTTGGTTCCATTGGCAGAGACTTTGACACTCTAAATCTGCTTTTTAGCTTAACTGTTAATAATGAGGAACTTAAAAAAGACAATGTTAAAAACAGATTTCTAATTTTTCACACCTCCTTAACAGCAGGTTGCAAGCGCATTGAACATTTGATCAGGCTGATCCTGTTTCACTGCTAATAACTACTCACAGTCTTATGAGCAGTCTTTCAAAGGCTGCCAAATGCTCCTTACTGCTCTTCAGCTGGCTGTGATCCAGCTAACTGTTGGCATTTTGTCACCTAGGAATCACATTTGGACATTGATAAGTATCATTGGTCCACACTGGAATTACACAGGAATAAGAGAGGTTCTTTTCTAGATCTAAAATGACTCTGAGGCTGGGCGCGGTAGCTCATGCCTGTAATCCCAGCACTTTGGGAGGCCAAAGCGGGTAGATCACCTGAGGTCAGGAGTTCAAAACCAGCCTGGCCAACATAGTAAAACTCTGTCTCTACTACTACTACTAATAATAAAAAAATTAGCCGGGCATGGTGACTGGCATCTGTAATCCTAGCTACTCAGGTGGCTGAAGCAGGCGAATCACTTGAACCTGGGAGCAGAGGTTGCAGTGAGCCAAGATTGTGCCACTGCACTCCATCATGGGCGACAGAGTGAGACTCTGTCTCAATTAAAAAGAAAGACTCTAGAAGATCTTTAGGAAAACCTAATCTATTCTACATTGTCTATATATGAGGCTTCTCTAGTGACTGATATTGGGATTTAAGGGTGTAGGATAAGAAGTGGAATTCAGATGCAGGATTTTAGATACATCCATCCATCAGTGCTGTGTGGCAGCAGCTAGACCATTCTTTCTAAAATACCCCTTGCATAGCCCTCTACCTTCCTTTTATTATTTATTCTCTAACCTTGCTTACACGGAAAACTACAAACCAGTGCTCAAAGAAGTCAGAGATGACAAAAACAAGTGGAACAACATTCTATGCTCGTGGATAGAAAGAATCAGTATCATTAAAATGGCCATACTGCCCAAAGCAATTTTATTGACATTCTTTACAGAACTAGAGAAAACTATTTTAAAATTCATGTGGAATAAAAAAAGAGCACAAATAGCCATGGCAATCCTAAGCAAAAAACAAAGCTGGAGCCATCAAGCTACTTGGCATCAAACTATACTACAAGGCTACAGTGACCAAAACAGCATGGCACTGGTACAAAAGAGACACATAAACCAGTGGAACAGAACAGAGAATCCTGAAATAAGACTGCTACAAGTATCTGATCTTTGACAGACTTCCTTTATTTCCTTTTAAAAGGAAATAAGGAGGAAAGATGCTTTTGAGGATCTTTTTAGTAAAATAACAGCAAACAAACCACCAAAAATCTGTCACCCACAATTAAACAAACCAATTTATTTCTTTCTAAAAAATTCCTCTTTGTGTATAGAAATTAGAAATCAGTGTGAAGGAATTGTTTAGTAACTTTCATGTTGTCAAACAGTATGGTACTTAGTTGACAGGCTGAATCATAAGGATACTGAGAGGATGCTGTGCTAAGATAGGTATCTAAGGGGAGATCTTAAACTTTCTCCTTGAATGCCTTGAATAGAAGAAACCAAAAGATTCTACAAATGCCTTATGTGTGGTCTGAGAGAGTCATTAATGCATTCAAAAATATTTACTAGTTACCTACTATTTTAGGAGCTGAAGATACAGAGATTAACAAGACCAAAAAGGGTGCGGTGGCTCACGCCTGTAATCCCAGCACTTTGGGAGGCTAAGGCAGGAGTTCAAGACCAGCCTGGCCAACATGGTGAAACCCCATCTCTATTAAAAATACAAAAATACAGAAAAATTAGCCAGGCATGGTGGCATATGCCTGTAGTCCCAGCTACTCGGGAGGCTGAAGCATGAGAATCACTGGAAACCAGGAGGCAGAGGTTGCAGTGGGCAAAGATGCTGCTGCTGCACTCCAGCCTGGGCAACAGAGTGAGATTCTGTCTCAACAAAAACAAAAACAAAAAACAAAAAAACTAAAGTTAAAATTTAAAAAGTATATGCAGAGATAAACAAGACAGAAAATGTATATTATAGTAGTTTAATTTCAAGAGAAACTAGGAAGAGCCATTTTTTGCACATATAGTGAATTAACTCAAAGAATTTTAAAATTACAAATGGGGATGCATTAATTTGCATGCCTTATTTTTATTTGAATCTTTTTACTTGCTAAATGTTAGAAAATGGCAAAATACCAACAAAATCATTTGTCATTGCTAAAGTTGGATGTTTTCCAATATTAAATGGCTACTTTTCAGTTTCAACCTTACATTTTTTTTGAATATTAAAAGGATAGGTTGCAGAAGACAGGTTCTTTAACAGGTAATAGACAGACCTAAATAGAAAAGTAGATATAGGATATTATGGTCAGGTTGACAGATGTAGCCATTTATTGGTAGTTGGACTTCTCATTGTATAGGCACTTATCTAATGATATTTATGCATAGTTCATAACTCTGTGCACCTTGATATTGTGAGGCATAATCAAATGTTGTCTACAACTGGCACACATTATATATAGTACATTATCTGAAAAGTTTTGTGGACATTAAATCATACGATTTTATAACCAACACATATAATGTAAAGGAAACACTTGATGAATCCTGTTCATAAAGTTGAAAAATCCTTTCTATGATACAAAGTCATATCTACTTTAACTGTTCTATAAATTGGGATTTAAAAATTAGGTCATTTTATTAGCTGACTTCTGTTAAATAATGATTTGTTATATATAGTTGTATTATACATATATACATACATACAGACATGTATATATGTAGAGAGTTAGGAATTAGCTGTAAGCTAACAGGTAATTAAAAGGCAGTATTTACCTTTTATTTATGTGTTTCTTGGTAAACTTGTTTGCGAATCAACCATACTGTCTTAGAAAACTTACCTTTAATATCTTGCCTATCTTTCTTATTTTCTACCAATTCTAAATTTTAGAGCATTGTATTTAACCTCAAATTAGATAACTAGACCATAGAAAGAATTGAGTGAAGTAAGATCTTTACTCCTTTCCCAGACTGTACATTCATTCGTTTACAAGAATGGTTCAGAATCTGTAATTAGACACTTAAGTAACAGTCTGTGTTGTAGATACGTAATTAAATAGTTCATCTGTCCTAGTACTGTTAGATGATACCTACTGGCAAGCATGTAATGGATTTTGTTCATATGAATGGAAAGAATTCAGGTTTCTTTCTTAAAAGTTATAATTTTCTTTTTTTTTTGTTTTGTTTTTGTTTTTGAGATTGAGTCTTGCTCTGTTGCCCAGACTGGAGTGCAGTGGCTCGATCTTGGCTTACTGTAACCTCCGCCTCCTGGGTTCAAGCAGTTCTCTGCCTCAGCCTTCTGAGTAGCTGAGATTACAGGCGTCTACCACCATGCCCAGCTAATTTTTGTATTTTTAGTAGAGACGGGGTTTCACCATATTGGCCAGGCTGGTCTTGAACTCCTGACCTTGTGATTCACCTACCTCAGCCTCCCAAAGTGTTGGGATTACAGGTGTGAGCCACTGCACCGGGGCAGAAGTTGTAATTTTCATAAGGTAAATTGGAAATAATTTTTTTGTTGTTGTTTTTGAGACAGAGTTTTGCTCTTGTTGCCCAAGCTGGAGTGTGGTGGCCCTATCTCAGCTCATTGCAACCTCTGCCTCCCAGGTTCAAGTAATTCTTCTGCCTCAGCCTCCCAAGTAGCTGGGATTACAGGCGTCTGCCACCACGCCCGGCTACTTTTTTGTTTTTTTAGTTGATACAGGGTTTCACCATGTTGGTCAGGCTGGTCTCAAACTCCTGACCTCAGGTGATTGACCCACTTCGGCCTCCCAAAGGGTTGGGATTAGAGGCATGAGCTACCGTACCTGGCCAGTTGGAAATAATTTTATTTGTTGGTATGGCAATGACATTTTCTCAGATTTTAAAATTCATGTATTAGGCAGAGAGAAATTACTTAAGTGCTTTTTGAATGAATATATCTAAGTTCTGTATTGTATTTGCATGCAGAATGAAATTAGACCGTCATCTCATACCACAGACAAAAATCAAACTCAAAATAGACTGAAGACTTAAACATAAGACTTGAAACCATAGAGCTACTAGAAGAAAACATAGGTGAAAAGCTTCATGACATTGCTTTTAGCAATAATTTCACGGATATGACCCCAAAAGCATAGCCAACAAAGTCAAAAGTAGGTAAATTGGATAATATCAAACTAAAAAGCTTCTGCAAAAGAAATAATCCCAGAGTGAAGAGACAACCTAGGGAATGGGGGAAAATACTTACAAACCAAACCTCTGATAAGGGGTTAATATCCAAAATATATAAAGGAACTCAGACAACTCAATAGCAAGAAAACAAATAACCCAGTTACCAAGTGGGCAAAGGACACGAATAGAAATTTCTCAAAACATACCAATGGCCAACAAGTATATGAAAAAATGCTCAGTGTCGCTAATTATCAGGGAAATGCAAATTAAAACCAAAATGAAGTATCACTTGACACCTGTTAGAATGGCTATAATAAAAAAAAAAGAGAGATAAGTGTTGTTGAGGATGTGGATGAAAGGGAACCATTGTACACTGTTGGTGGGAATATAAATTAGTACAGCCATGATGGAAAACAGTATGGAGGTTTCTCAAAAAATTAAGCATAGAACTACCATATGATCTCACCATCCCACTCTATATATCCACAGGGAATAAAATCAGTATGTCAAAGAGATATCTGCATTCCCGTATTCATTGCCACATTAATCACAATAGACAAGATATGGAATCAACCTTAGTGTCCATCAACAGATGAAGGAAAATAGACTATATATACACAATTGAATACTATTCAACCTTTAACAGGAAGGAAATCCTGTCATTTAAAAAACAATTTTTTAAAATTTTACTTTAAGTTACAGGATACATGTGCAGAATGTGCTGATTTGTTACGTAGTATACATGTGCCACTGTGGTTTGCTGCACCTATCAACCTGTCATCTAGGTTTTAAGCCCCACGTTCATTAGGTATTTGTCCTAATGCTCTCCCTCCCCTGGTGCCCCAGCCCTCAACAGGCTCTGGTTTATGTTGTTCCCCTCCCTATGTCCATGTGTTCTCATTGTTCAGCTCCCTCTCATGACTGAGAACATGCGGTATTTGGTTTTCTTTTCCTGTGTGTGTTTGCTGAGAATGATGGCTTCCAGCTTCATCCATGTCCCTACAGAGAACATGAATTCATTCTTTTTTATGACTGCATAGTATTCCATGGTGTATATGTGCCACATTTTCTTGACCCATTGATGGTCATTTGGGTTGGTTCCAAGTCTTTGCTATTGTAAATAGTGTTGCAATAAACATACATGTGCATATGTCTTTATAGTAGAATGATTTATAATTATTTGGGTATATACCCAGTAATGGGATTGCTGGGTCAAATGGTATTTCTGGTTCTAGGTCCTTGAGGAATTGCCACATTGTCTTCCACAATGGTTGAACTAATTTACATTCCCATCAACAGCGTAAAAGCATTCCTGTTTCTCCACAGCCTTGCCAGCATCTATTGTTTCCTGATGTTTTAATAATTGCCATTCTGACTGGTGTGAAATGGTATATCATTGTGGTGATTTGCATTTCTATAATGATCAGTGATGATGAGCTTTTTCTCATATGTTTGTTGACCACATAAATGTCTTCTTTGAGAAGGGTCTGTTCATATACTTTGCCCACATTTTGATGGGGTTGTTTGGTTTTTTCCTTGTAAATTTGTTTAAGTTTCTTGTAGATTCTGGTAGACCTTTGTCAGATGGGTAGATTGCAAAAATTTTCTCCTTTTCTGTAGGTTGCCTGTTCACTCTGATGCTAGTTTCTTTTGCTGTGCAGAAGCTCTTTAGTTTAATTAGATCCCATTTGTCTATTTTGGCTTTTGTTGCCATTGCTTTTGGTGTTTTAGTCATGAAGTCTTTGTCTATGCCTGTGTCCTGAATGGTATTGCCTAGGTTTTCTTCTAGTGTTTTTATGGTTTTGGGTGTTACATTTAAGTATTTAATTCATCTTGAGTTAATTTTTGTGTAAGGTGTAAGGAAGGGGTCCAGTTTCAGATTTCTACATATGGCTAGCCAGTTTTCCCAGCACCATTTATTAAATAGGGAATCCTTTCCTCATTTCTTGTTTTTGTCAGGTTTGTCAAAGATCAGATGGTTGTAGATGTGTGATGTTATTTCTGAGGTCTCTGTTCTGTTCCATTGGTCTATATATCTGTTTTGCTACCAGTACCATGCTGTTTTGGTTACTGTAGCCTTATAGTATAGTTTGAAGTCAGGTAGCATGATGCCTCCAGCTTTGTTCTTTTTGCTTAGGATTGTCTTGGTTATACAGGCTCTTTTTTGGTTCCTTATAAAATTTAAAGTAGTTTTTTTCTAGTTCTGTGAAGAAAGTCAATGGTAGCTTGATCGGAATAACATTGAATCTATACATTACTTAGGGCAGTATTGCTGTTTTCATGATAATGATTCTTCCTAGCCATAAGCATGGAATGTTTTTCCATTGTTTGTGTCCTCTCTTATTTCCTTGAATAGTGGTTTGTAGTTCTCCTTGAAGAGATCCTTCACATCCCTTGTAAGTTGTATTCCTAGGTATTTTATTCTCTTTGTAGCAACTGTGAATGGAAGTTCATTCATGATTTGGCTCTCTATTTGACTTTTGTTGGTGTATAAGAATGCTTGTGATGTTTGCACATTGATTTTGTATCCTGAGACTTTGCTGAAGTTACTTATCAGCTTAAGGATTTTTTGGGCTGAGACAGTGGAGTTTTCTAAATATAGAGTCATGTCATCTGCAAACAGAGACAATTTAACTTCCTGTCTTCCTATTTAAATACCCTTTATTTCTTTCTCTTGCCTGATTGCCCTGGCCAGAACGTCCAATAACATGTTGGATAGGAGTGGTGAGAGAGGGCGTCCTTGTCTTGTGCCAATTTTCAAAGGGTATGCCTCCAGCTTTTGCCCATTCAATGAGATATTGGCTATGGGTTTGTCATAAATCATTCTTATTATTTTGAAATATGTTCCATCAATACCTAGTTTATTGAGAGTTTTTAACATGAGGAGATGTTGAATTTTATCGAAGGCCTTTTCTGCATCTATTGAGATAATTGTGTGGCTTTGTCATTGGTTCTGTTTATGTGATGGATTACGTTTATTGATTTGCGTTTATTGAACCAGCCTTGCATAACAGTGATGAAGCCGACTTGATCGTGGTGGATAAGATTTTTGATGTGCTGCTGGATTCAGTTTGCCAGTATTTTATTGAGGATTTTCGCATCAATGTTCATTAGGGAAATCCTGTCATTTTGACAACATAGATGAACCTGGAGGACATTATGTTAAGTGAAATGAGTGAGGCAGAGAAAGACAAATACTGTATAATCTCACTTATACAGTCAGCCCTTAGTATCTGTGGGTTCTGCATTCAAGGATAAAAAATATTTGGAAAAAATCATACAACAATAAAAAATAGCACAACATAAAAAATAAAGTATAACTATTTAGCATTTACATTGTACTGGGTATTAGAGTAATCTAGAGATAATTTAACATGTACAGAAGAATATGTATAGGATATATGTAGACACTATGCCATTTTGTATCAGGGACTTGAGCATCTGTGGATTTTGGTATCTGTGAGGGTATTGGAGTCAATCCCTGTGGATACTGGGGGATGCTTGTATTTTTGATCCCAGATTGGTTGAATCCAACCATGTGGAACCCACAGATAAGGAGGCTCGATTGTATGGAATCTAAAAACATTGAACCTATAGAAGCAGCATAGAATGGTGGTCATCGGCAGGCAGTAGGGAGGATTTGGGAGATGTGTGTCTAAAATAACAAAAGTTCAGCTAGATATTAAGAATACATTCAAGAGATCTATTGTACAATGTGGTAATGTGGTGACTGTAGTTATTATTAATAACAATGTTTTGTATATTTGAAAGTTGCTGAGAGAGTAGATTTTAAGTGTTCTCACCACACACAGAAAAGATAAATATTTGAGGCAATGGATATGTTAATTAGCTTGATTTAGTCATTCCACAATATATAAATGTATCAAGACATCATGTTGTATATTACGAATATTTATATGACAAAACTTTATACAATTTTTATTTATCAAATTCAAAAATAAAGTTTTTGTTCTGTTGTCAAAATTTTATTTTAAATAGCTAAATCCTCCTTCCCTCCAAAAAACCTGACTAAAATTAAGTCAGAATTAATTGGGAAAATAATTTGCAGAAAATAAACCAGAGATTTAATATTTTTATATAGCTGAATACCTTCGATATTTGTTTAGAGTGCCACAAAGTTTAATCTTTTACTGGAGACATAAAGCTACCATTATGATGGTTGATTAGAGGACAGTACTATAATAAGAGTTGCCCTCAGGCCTTCTGAGGGAGGCACAGGGATATTTGGCCCAACTCCAAGTTGGCCATACTAGTTTCACTGCTTTACTTAGTTTTTTTGCCCCATTCATACTAGTTGGACTTCATCTGTTACTTCTTATTTTTATTGTTTCTGCCAGTAGCCGTGACTCTTACTTCCTTCTACGCTTTTTCTACATACATTGTATGTATTTGGGAGTTTTAAATTTTAACAATGAATTATGAGCATTTCTTAATATCATTAAACATTTAGCAAAAATATATTTCCCCATCACATGTATATATCATAATCTAATGATTTATTTTTTCTCAGATATTTAGATTGCCAGTTTTTCACTGCTATAATTTTGCCCCAGGCATCATTATAAATTGTTTGGCTTTCTGAATCCTTATTGTAGTATTTTAGAATAAAGATTACTGGAAAATAAAAGGATGTAAAGGTTTAATATTTAATTTTTTATTGCTTATTTATTTCTTTCAAAATAGGAAATATAAGCTCAGGGGAAGTAATCAACAGAAATGCGGTTAGAAAAGTCTCCCTCTTATTCCAGGCCCCCAGTCTCTAGGAAAAAAGTCCTGCAATAAAAGACACTGTTTGAACTCAGATGATTCCATGAGCGTGGGAAGCATGGGAGCGACTTGTTCCAGTGCTTGTATATACAGAGAATATTTCTGTGATACAGATGAGAGCATACTATACAAACTGTTCTGCACTTAAAAAAAAAAAAGACTTATGACTTTTTCATTTTGCCATGGTATTTTTCTGGAAAGTTGCACCATTTACACTTCCACATTTCACCCTTATAGGCATTGAATGCTTTAATGTTTTTAAAGTCTTTGCTACATTCATTAGTGAAATTTTGAAATACTTTTTATGATTAGGGGTTGAACAGTTTTTTTTGGAGTTACTGGCCATGTGTAACCATTCTTCTTATTTGAATTTTCATTTTCTTACCTTGCTCATTATTTAAAAACTAAGATCTTCATAGGTCTTCATATTCTGACATGTCATTTTATTTGTGCTCTTTATATATTAAACATATTAGCCTGACATAAGGCTAGATGTTATGTCACAAATCTCACAAATCACCACTAAAGAACTTACTCATGTAACCAAACACTGCCTGTTCCCCAAAACCTCTTTATATATTAAACATATTAACCTTGACATAAGGCTATATGTTATGTCAAGGCTAATATGTTTAATGTATAAAGAAAATAGGATTACAGATCCTGTTTTCTCAGTCCTTTATTGCTTTTTAATTTTATTTAATTTTTGTAGGGACAGTCAACAGTTGAATACTTTTATCTATTTTTTAATTTTTATATATCTGGCTGGGCGTGATGGCTCACCCCTGTAATCCTAGCACTTTGGGAGGCTGAGGTGGGCGGATCACAAGGTCAAGAGATTGAGACCATCCTGGCCAACATGGTGAAACCCTGTCTCTACTAAAAATACAAAAATTAGCTGGGCGTGGTGGCACCTGTAGTCCCAGCTATTCGGGAGGCTGAGGCAGGAGAATCACTTGAACCTGGGAGGCAGAGATTGCAGTGAGCCAAGATCACGCCACTGCACTCTTGGCATAGCCTGGCAACAGAGCAAGACTCCATCTCAAAAAAAAAAAAAAAAATTATGTATCTTTAATTTCCTTCTAATTGTATAATTTTTAAATCAAAAAACCCCCTTTATTAGAATCATGTGCAAAATAAAGAGTAAGTGGGGTCCTCCCACTCTTAAAAAATACATTAGAAGATTAAACCGAAGACCTGTTCTAATCCAAATTACTATAGATATTGAATTCATGAAGCCTAGTTGAAGGAGATTTGACTGTCAGAACTGGAGACCGATACAATTCCAATTATGGAATTTTATCACTGTTGGTTGATGTTTCCGGTCTGCCTCCCACTGCAGTTGTGAGTACACGTGTGTGTAGTTGAGGGACAGTGAGTCTAGTGTCCATCACATGTGTAGGTGTTATCTAATGATCTCACGCTTTGGCTCTTCTCTGTGTTCTTCTCATCTTAATCTCTACCTCTGTTCTTATTTTTAAAGTTTAGGCGCCTGTAGTGACCAAGGAGTAAAGAAGGTGCTGAGCTGTGCCAGATATATTTTGTATTTCCTGCTTCGGCTCCCTCTCTAGAATTGTTGGTCATCATTTTGATAACTTGGTCATTGATAATCAGTTTAAAATTAGAATGAAATGAAGATAATTTGAAGATATATGATCCATGAATCATTGATAGGCTTTTTCATTAATCAATGTTTTTTAAAGAAAGACTGGTTCTACTTTTTGCAGCTGACTCTTACTGTATTTGTTAATTTGTTTCTATGTATTTAGATCACATTAGCTACTATGCTAAATAGCCACTCTGTATTTTAATAAAGTACTTAAATTTCTTAACGATCATAAAAAGGAAAATGTTAATTAAAAAGTATTACTGTTCAAATATTTGTATATTCAATATTTATCTTTAAATTTTCACTGTTGAGTAATCCAAATAAAATGTTGCCTTTTTCTTTTCTTTCTTCCTTCCTTTCCTTCCTTTCCTTCTCTTTCTTTCTTTCTTCCTTTTTCTTCTTTTCTTTCCTTTCTTTCTTTCCTTCCTTTCTTTCTCTCTCTTCTTTTCTTTCTTTCTTTCTTCTTTCCTTTCTTCCTTTCTTTCTTGACATAAGATCTGACTTTGTTGTTCATACTGGAGGACAATGATGCGATCATAGCTCACTGCAGCCTTGAACTCCTGCGCTCAGGTGATCATCCTGCCTCAGCCTCCCAAATCAATGGGACTGCAGGTGTGAGCCATACAGGCTAATTTTAAAAATATATATAAATATATATATTTTTGGAGATAGAGTTTTTATGTGTTGCCCAGGCTGGTCTAAAACTCCAGGGCTCAAGCTATCCTCCTGCCTCAGCCTTCCACTTCTTGGGATTACTCCCAGGCATGAGCCACTATGCCCTGCTCATAATGTTGCTTTCTTATGTTTGGTGATCTCACATTACTAGACATGGCACCAAGCTGTGATTTACCTGCATGGATGGACAATGTCACTCCCCTCTGCCGGAATCATTTGTGTTCAAACAGTATCTTTTATTACAGGGCTTTCCCCCCAGAACTTTCTGGACATTCTTATTTCTGGTGGATCAGTGTCCTTTTGTGGGGAGCTAATGGGTAATACATAATCTGAAGCTACAGCAAATATTATAGCTCCTGCTCTTGCTGTGGCTCCCGGTGGTTCCTCCAGAGCAGGAAGGAGGAAAGAAAGGAGTGGCAAATGTGGGAGAGATAGTGCCTTAGAATCCAATACATGATTTGGTAATTGGCCAAAATTATAACAATTGTTACTACTTACTGTGCTTTCTAATCCTTTTGACAATACAAGCAAAGTATTATTCTTCCTATTTGACACATGAAAAAACTGACATTCAGAGAAATTGTGTTCCAATCAAGGTGAGCACGGGTACTATGAAAACAGATGGAGAAGGTGAATTTAACTTTGGATATGGTCAATTTAAGAGAGAAACATATTTTTAGAAACAAACTTGGCCAGGTCCAGTCGCTCATGCCTGTAATCCCAGTACTTTGGGAAGCCTAGGCAGGAGGATCTCTTGAGTTCAGGAGTTCGGGACTAGCCTTGGCAAAATAGCAAGACCCTGTCTTTACCAAAAAACATTAAAAATTAGTCAGATGTGGTGGTGTGTGCCTGTAGTCTGAGCTACTCGGGAGGCTGAGGCAGGCAGGATGATGGCTCTGATAGCACCACTGCACTCCAGCCAGAATGATAGAGCAAGACCCCGTCTCAAAAAAAACAAAACAAAAAACACCAAACTTAAAACAGTAGTTTAGTTTGGAGAAGCAGGTTTGGAGCTTGGGACAGAGGATAGCACTACAGAGATAGGTTTGGAAAATCCTATACACAGAGGTGATAATTAAAATATTGGAGATTGTTTCTATCCATCTGACAAAGGGCTAATATACAGAATCTACAAGGAACTTAAACAAATTTACAAGAAAAAAAAAAACTCCATCAAAAAGTGGGTCCAGGATATGAAGAGTTACTTCTCAAAAGAAGACATTTATGCAGCCAACAAACATGAAAAAAAGCTCATTGTCACTGCTCATTAGAGGAATGCAAATCAAAACCACAATGAGATACCATCTGATGCCAGTTGGAATGGCAATCATTAAAAAGTCAGGAAACAACAGATGCTGGAGAGGATGTGGAGAAATAGGAATGCTTTTACACTGTTGATGGGAGTGTAAATTAGTTCAACCATTGTGGAAGACAGTGTGGCAATTCCTCAAGAATCTGGAACTAGAAACACCATTTGACCCAGCAATCCCATTACTGAGTATATACCCAAAGGATTATGAATCATTCTACTAAAAAGACACATGCACAGGTATGTTTATTGCAGCACTATTCACAAAAGCAAAGACTTGGAACCAACCCAAATGCCCATTAATGATAGACTGGATAAAGAAAATATGGCACATATACCCCCATGGCATTCTATGCAGCCACAAAAAAGGATGAGTTCATGTCCTTTGCAGTGACATGGATGAAGCTGGAAGCCATCATTCTCAGCAAACTAACACACTGCATGTTCTCAGTCATAAGTGTGAGTTGAACAATGAGAACACATGGACACAGGGAGGGGAACATCACACACTGGGACCTGTCGGTGGGTGAGGCAGTAGGGGAGGGATAGCATTAGGAGAAATACCTAATGTAGATGAGGGGTTGATGAGTGCAGCAAAGCACCATGGCACGTGTATACATACCTATGTAACAAACCTGAGAATTCTGCACATGTATCCCAGAACTTAAAGTATAATAAATAAATTTAAAAAAAGAATGATACAATGAACTTTGGGGACTTGTGGGAAAGGGTGGGAGAAGGGTGAGCGATAAAAGACTACAAATTAGGTACAGTGTATACTGCTTGGGTGATGGGTGCACCAGAATCTCACAAATTACCACTAAAGAACTTACTCTTGTAACCAAACACCACCCGTTCCCAAAAAACCTATGAAAATTAAAAAAAAAAAAAAATTAGAGATTGCTGATCATGTATTATGGAGTCATCATGGCAGTAGACTTAATTAGTTGTTCACCCATGCATTGCTCCCTGACACCCTTTTTGGAGCATAGATTCTTATGGCCTGAGAACCATTAATTTTGTTCAAAGGAGACTGCAGAACATGAATATATGAGGTAGCGTTATAGATAGGTTTTCTCAGCCCCATCCTACTTCATCACCCTGTTGGTAACAATGAGCTGCCACAGCAGATTCTAATAGTAGTAGGATGGGCTCACACCCTTGGAAGATACTTCAGAATCTCCAGTTGAAACCCTTACCTCCAATTATTCTCAGTCCCTTCTAATACATTTTTTAGAATCACTATTTTAGATTTACAGAGGGAGACAGTGGGGACTATCACTTTTGATTTTACTTGTAAAGAGGTAAGCTTTTTGTTTCTTAGGTACTAAAGAAAACTTAGAAGAACTGTATTATCCCCATTAATACGAAAAAGAAGATGTTACAAGGAGGTAACTCACTTAACTTAAAGAATGGGGTTTATTGAAAGGACACAGCCTTGACTGTTCTGAGGTCTGTTCTCTCCATAACAGGTTCTCACCATAACATGGTGCCCCTGCTTTATTCACTCTCTGCCTCTCACTTTCAAATTCCCCAAGCTTGGTGGACCAGCTTTATTGTTCAGCCTTTTACTTAGGTGGGGATTTCTTTCCTATGCTAACCATTGGTTTGGCTCTAGGCCCAAGGTTTTACAAGCCGCATGGAATTACCTGAGTCTGTTTTTTTTCAGGCAGTGGGGCAGGACTGCCACTGGCAGGCAATTTTGAGGTTCCACAGCCTATCCAAGAAGATTTTACAAATATTATCCTTTTCCAAGGTACAATTTGCCATCATGGGCACTGAATCATGCGGTAGAGTTGAGAGTCACTAGTGGGGGGAGAAAGGTATGGGGTATGTGTTTGAAGAATATTTGATAAGAATCACCAGCAGGATTGTTTGTTTGAAACTACAGGAATATTCCAATTTCCCGTATCCCTTATGATATACTTTGGGTGATAAGCCACACTTCCACAGGGAGATACTGCTACTGAAGGGAGCATGCTATATAGCTTATTGCGTTAGGGTAGGAAAAGCAGTTGAGAAGCACTGATGTAGGACGTATCATTCAATTTGAATATGTTAGGAGATGTTTCTAAATTACATTCATCCTCACAGTCAATAACTTACTTTCTATGAGTAACTTTAATAGGTCTACTCTCTCAAGGTGCTTAGTAGCTACAATATTTGGCAATTTTGGAATGGGGAAAGAATTAAATGGACAGAGCAACTGAATGTGTACAAGCTTTCTCTTTTCATGACAGATGCATTATATGTTTTCATGAAAATAAAGAAAATACTCATTTTTGTAAATGCCATCAATCTTTAAAAGTCGAAAATCTGCTTGGCAAGACAAGTGGTACAACTATAACCACAGAATTGTGGTTATTGTTACATTGTATTGTTTACTGTAAACCTGGTTCAATATTGGTAAATATAGTGTAGCAGAAACTGAACTGTTGTGAGCTATCTGGGCATTGGGCCAAGATATCATTAAAAATACTGCCTCAGACTAATTTGGGTTTATGAATAATATTTTGTTAACAGCTCAACTGAAATTGAGCCACATGGTGTAGCTTGAAAATTCTGAATCCACAAGATAATGAGAGTAGTTTGTGTATACAACGCATTCAATATTCTATATTTGAGTGATAAATTTATACATAATTTTGTTAACCTTTAAACTGTAAGTTCCCATATGCTTAATATGATCTGATATCTTTAAAGTTTACATAATGCTGTAGTTTGCTGTGAATCTGAATGCCTTGTAAACTAAAGTATTATTGGTTTAACAATCAAATCTAAAGAATAAGGAGAAGTTGCTGAGCAAATATTAAAATGGATATTCAACACAGTTTTGGCATATGTTTCTACAAACAGCTAGAGTTTACATTAACATTCACCAAAAAGATTGAAGGACATAAAGTGTTGGGAAAGTTCACTAACTTAATTCATTTCTTTTACTAATGAAAGGTTATTATGCCTTCAAATGGAATTTAGAGATTATTAATAGTAGATATAGCAGTGGGAATGAGCTTATGATAAGTGAGATGATTCAAGAAAAAAATCTCTATATATTTCTTGCCAAGAAAAAATACATTTGTCTTTTTCTTCATGTGCTACTTTTAATTACTTTAAGTTCTTTCTGAACATACATGTATTATTAATAATTCCTATTGAAATAGCATAGGAAGGGTTTATTTTTGGTCACTGTTAGTGTGTAAGATATTTCAGCAATGGAAAGATGTGCATTATTTAAAGAATGAATTTTAATATTCTTCTTCTCAATAAATGTTTTATTTGTTTTCCAGGTTAGCACTCTACGTATATGAATATCTGCTCCATGTAGGAGCTCAGAAATCAGCTCAAACATTTTTATCAGAGGTATGTTTTATAGATTTTCTGTATTGCATTTTGATCTTATATAAATGAATGGAAAACATACTATAACGATTATTTGAAGAAAGTTTGTTATGTATTATATAGTGAATTCTTAGTTATCAGTATACATAGTATAGTTTTTATAGATTATGTATAAGCATTTTTATCCCCATGCCACTTCTGTGCCACTCGATTTTCTAGTCACCTTTCCAGCCGTTTTCTCCTTTTAGAAATGGAAAGTAATATTAGTATGGCAACAATAATCAAGAAAGCAAATTTTAAAAATTTGCTCTAAAAAATTTGTGAGTTATAAGCCCTCTACCATATCTCTCATTCTAACAATATAGTAATTTTGGAAAATGTGGATTTTGTTTTTATTTTGTATGGATGACCGCTGATTGATTTTAGTTAGAAAACATTTTGATAACCTTATTTCAAGTTCTTCCCTTTCTCTTCTCCACCTTCACTTTCTTTCTTTTTTTTAAATTTCAACTTTTATTTTAGATAAGGAGGTACATGTGCAGGTTTGTTACATGGGCATGTTACGTGATGCCGAGGTTTAGGGTATAGATACTGTCACCAGGTAGTAAGCATAGCAGCCAATAGGTTGTTTTTCCATTCATGCTCCCCTCCCTCCCTCTCACCTCTAGTAGTCTATAGTGTCTAGTGTTCCCCTGTTTATGTCCATGTGTGCTCAGTGTTTAGCTCCCACTTGTAAGTGAGAATGTGCAGTATTTGGTTTTCTGTTCCTGTGTTAATTTGTTTAGTATTATGGCCTCCAGCTTGATCCATCTTGCCTAAAAGATATGATTTCATTCTTTTTTAGGCTGTGTATTATTCCATGGTGTATATGTACCCCATCTTCATCTAATCCACCACTGATAGGCACCTAGGTTGACTGGAATTTGACCTTTCTTACAGTGATGCTTATTTGTCTCCTATGTGTATGAGGATGATGAGGATTTTATTGAGCTCTGTTATGTGCCAGGCATACAATGTGCCAAGGTATTTTACATATATTATCTCTAATTCTTATAAGAAATTTGCAAAGCAGGTAATATTATTTCTGTTTTACTGATGAGGACAGCAAGGCTCAGAGTGTTTTTATAACTGGCTAATGGTCACAAAGCTTAGTGAGTTATGGAACTAGAATTCAGACTTAGGTCTATGTTAATCCCAATGTTTTTGGTTTTTCCTCTATATCTGTGCTGTCCAATATGGTAAACACTAGCCATATATAGATTTTTGAGCACTTGAAATGTGATCCAATTAAGAAGTGCTATATGTGTGAAGTACAGTATTTTAAAGACAGTATGAACAAAAGAATATAAAATATCATTAATAGTTTTAAAATTTTGGTCATACATTGAAGTGATAGTATTTTGCCTATGTTAGGTAAAATAAAACATATTACTAAAATTAATTTTAACTTTTCTTTAAATATGGCTATTAAAAGTTTTAAATTGGATAACACATTATATGCCTGTATCAAAATACCTTATGTACCCCATAAATATATATACTGCTATGTACCCATGAAAATTAAAAATTAAAAAATTTTTAGCTGGGCGTGGTGGCTCATGCCTCCCAGCACTTTGGGAGGCCAAGACGGGTGGATCACAAGGTCAGGAGATCGACACCATCCTGGCTAACACGGTGAAACCCCGTCTCCATTAAAAATACAAAAAGTTAGCCAGGCGTGGTAGCGGGCGCCTGTAGTCCCAGCTACTCGAGAGGCTGAGGCAGGAGAATGGTGGGAACCCGGGAGATGGAGCTTGCAGTGAGCCGAGATAGCGCCACTGCACTCCAGACTGGGCGACAGAGCAAGACTGCGTCTCAAAAAAAAAAAAAAAAAAAAATTTTAAATTATACATATCGTTCTTATTTGTGGCCCACGTTTCTATTTCTGTTGGACGGTGCTGCTTGAAATCATACTACCTCTGGTGAGCTCGCCAGTTTGGTCCCCAGCACATCGAGAGCACAACAGACAACTCATTGCCAGTAGTTCCCTGCCTGAGGTATAGCCTTCTTGAGATCCAGCTGCTACTCGAAGTAAACAAATGCACACAACCCCTACTCTTATTTTTAATTAACTAGTATATGTGAACTGGTAGGGCTTATTTGCAGATAAGGAATTTTAGAGGTTTGGTCAGAACATGTAAGAACTCAGTTGTTTTACTATAGAAGGAATATATGCAGTATAATAAAAATTTGATTTCAAAAGTTTATTCAAATCAAAACAAACATTTGGTGTATCTATGTTTCATTAAATCATTAATTAGAAGACTAAGGGCTATGACCTTTCTAACTTGTAAACACTGGTATTATAGAAGAAGTGATTGAGATTGCAAGAAGGATGTCTTTTTGTATTCTTAACCACGGTCAACTTACAGTGTTTTAAAAGAACCTATAGTGTACTCTGGAAATTTAAAATTTTTGTTTTAATGCAGTGGAAACTTAATGAAAAGATTCCTCAATGATCTCCTTCCTTGTATCAAGGACCATTTTGAACTAGCCCAATTCACTTAATCCTCGAGGGTTCCCAAAACTATATTTTCTTACCAACATTGTAAGATATTAGATACAGTGATTATTAAACCTCATCAAAAAAGAAAAATGTTGCTAACTTATTCAAGGAAGTTCAAGTATTTAGATTCAAATGGATTATGTGAATTGAGCAAATCACTAGATACTAGACTCCTAGGGTTTGAGCTCAGTGAAAAATATATATACAGAATTTCTAGGACTGTTTGGTGGAAATAAAATTAGAATTTCAGAAGAGATTCACACATATTGACAAGTATTTATCGTTATTTCATTTTCTCTGGCTGCAGTTTGAATCCAAAAACTGAGGATTTCTCTTAATTATTAGTCTAATTCAGTTTCACAAGATGCGTCAAACTGAAAACAAACTATTATCACCAAGAAGACACATTATTTCCTGACTTTGGAGATGAGTGTATGTGATTTTCAGAACTATTCTTCCCTATCTAGGTTGCCAAACTCTGAATGGTGCTGTAAAAATGCATTTTCAACACCTAAATAACCAATGTAGGGGAATAGCTAAATTAATTGAGCTGTTAAGTTTTCTATAATGTAAAATAATAAGTTAGATCTATTTGGACTTACGTAGATAGACTTCTAAAACATTGTCTAGTAAAAGAAGAAAGCCGAAGTATGCCATGTATCTGGAAACCGTAGAACATAAAGTAATACTATATATTTTTGTGGGTACATATTTACGAATGTATAGTAAACATTCTGAAAGAATATACATGTCAGACTAGTTGTTTCTGGGAGTGGGGATATTAAAGGGTTCAAAGGGATTTTATCCTTAGTTATAGAATTCTTTTAAACAAGGAATACATATATTATTTGTGCAGTTATTTAAAAATAAAAATAAAGAAGAGAAAATCCTTTCTCTTAAATTATCTGAGCTTAAAAGATGGAAGCCTGGAGATAGATTTGTGATAAGCCATTGCTGAGTACATCCTAAGGGTTCTTGATAATTTCAGTTGGTTAAATTACAATAGTTCGCTATTTCCTCCCTCACATTTTATGTTCCACAGTATCCAGCTGCTTGGGTTTCCCTGTATACCTTAGGGCTTCTGTCATCTGGGCTTTACTCAGTGGCATATTCCCTCTACCTAAACTCTCCTCCCCTCTCCACCTTAGAAATAGCTTTTCCTAGAAAGGTTTTCCTGGGGTTTCAACTAAGGTGATATTACAATCCACAGGCAACTGTACATGAAGACCTTTGCATCCATGCCAGGAAGTTGGACTTTATCTTTGGCAAAAGGGAGCCTTTGAAGGTTTTCAAGTTAAAAAAAAAAAAAAAAAAAAAAAAATATATATATATATATATATATATATATATATATATATATATATAAATATGTGACATCATTAGGTTTGTACTCTGGTGTCTTGGTTCCCTTTCCCCCTAACCATGGATGGTAAAAAAGGAGAATATAATATTTTAGAGCTCTGTACCCTGTTGAGGGTTGCTTCCTCTCTGATTTTCTCTTGGATCAGGTGGAAAATTTAAGGCTGCTTATTTGAATGACTTCTTAACTAGTCTGAGTAGTAAAAAAACAATCTTACCTAAACCCTCCCTAGTCTACCCCCAGGTTTTTACCTAAATCAAAATAGTGCCATTGGAACGTAAAATAGGGAGACCTACTTATTTGAGTTGATTATTATAATAAAAAGGAAATGATTGAAATGGCACCAATTGTTATCAATTATTATAACGTTATCCAATGTTCTCACCCTGGTTCAAGGCAAAGTAGACTACTTCTTCCAAATTTGACGTTCTCCCTCTGAATGGATGAGGCTAAGAATGACCGTGATGTTAATGAGTTCTTCTGAATCAGGTTTTACTGTGCTGGGTCACTTCTTTCATTAGTATGGGCTTGTTCTTTTGGGTGAAGTTGCGAGAAGGCCAACTAGAACTCCAGGCATTATCTGAACAAGCAAGATGTGTATCTCAGCTGCCCAATCTTGATTTTCTAAAAATGCCCTTGTCCTGGGCTATCAGAAATTGGACTGCTCTTGATAGCTTTTGTTATCAGTCAGAAGAGTGGGGCACATTATTATTAACTCAGTCATTTTTTTTCTTAATTGAAAGGAAAAATGGACTAACAATAGAATTAACAACGTTTCTCTAACTAGGTTGTGCCAGCTAGCTCAGTGTTACCTCTGATTCATGATAGATTTTTAAACCACTAGCTGAGTCTAAAATGTAGTTTATGTGACCTTTCATTTTTTTTTACTCCCAAGGGGGAAAAACTGAATATTATTTAGAAATATTCTCAATACAAAGCCCTTCCTCTGCTCTATCTTTGTTATTCTTCAACATTTAATAATTACAAACAGAATGCTAAGGAATCTTCTTTCCAATTCTACATTAACTTTTGTTACTTTAGGTTCATTAGAAGCTATCCTTTTTCTGGTAATATCATTTTGTTGTACAAAGATAATGGCTGCTCTTCCTTGAAGTTTTGCATGGTATTCATGTCTCAGAATAAGGCTCAATCTCCTTGACAAATGAAATTAAGAATTAGAGTTTTGTAACAATTCTAGATATTTTCCCTTTCTTAAAATTTTTGCATTATTACTAGCCCTTATTTGTCCTAAGTTAGCCAACAAGTTAGCCTGAAATATAAGTTTAAACACATCTAAGGGATTCCTTTTTCAGATTTTATTAGGATTGCTAAATTATTGAGCATCATAGACTCCAAAACTGTTCTGTTTGTCTTTTATGTATAGGAAGAGAGAAAAGATTAATTAGTATTTCCTAACCGGTCACTTGAACTTTAATTTTGAGGCAATATAGTATAGGAGGTAAAAGCAATTGCTTTGGTCCAGACATCCTGGGTTTAAATTATGTTCTACATCTTATTTACTTTCTCAGTTTCCTAGTTATATGATAATGATAATTGTGACAATACTTTAGTTATGCTGTGGTCCAAATGAGTTAGTATATGTAAATTGCTTATAATAGTGCCTGACATATAGTAAATGCTCAAAAGTGTCATTTTAAAAAATCTTGACCAACTTTTTTCTATCTTGTATAGTTTCTTATTTAAAAAGAATAGAGGCATAAATATATGCCTGATGTGTATATGTGTGTTCCAAGTGTCTGTCACTTGGATGGCCTATAATCCTACTGTTTGGTGTTACCCTTTCTATAAAAATGGCTCCAGCTCTAATTCCTAATATTGTAGGTTGTCGTGAGTCTTCCCCAGTATCTGTGAGACTTTATTGGGTGCTTAGGGTTCTTGTGCTGTAGTTTCTTGCTCCTGTTGAGTGATTATAGCCCCACTCTGGTTCTCCCTCTTACGGTCTATCCCTTTTATATGCCTGAAGTTTTCTTTTTTTCTCATGGTTTCAGAGGTCCACTAATTCGTTGCTCTTTTGTATGAAAGATTCTCATGTAAGGTTGAGGGATAACCAAAAAGATTAAGCATTGTACAGTATAGGCACCAACATTAACTTGAATACTAGACATAAGTTACCTTAAATTCTTTGATCTCATTGCCACAGGGAATTTTTCACTAGCTGTTTTCCTCAGCATGCCTTTGCCTTCTATCTTGTTGACTTCTCATAACCTGTCTCATTTTTTCCTTTTCTGAATCCTTCCAGACCCCTGAGCTTCTTCGCAAGAGACCATTAGCAACTTCCTAAATTCTTGTTACATAGAAAGTGAACTATTTGTTTTCCTCTCTGCATTCTTCCTTTCGCACAATTCCTAGTGGCCTCTGTCTTTCTGTATCAAAAAATAAAAACAAAAATAGAAAGGATCCATTAAGGAGTTTTCCCAATAAGAGGTGGTCCTCTTTAGGAATACTTCTTTCATTCTTCTAAGATAAAGTAGCACTGTTCAGTAAAACTTTCTGTGATTATGGAAATGGTCTCTAATCTTTGCTGTCAAATAAGGTAGTCACTAATTATGTGTGACTATTGAGAACTTTAAACATGGCTAGTGCAACTGAGGAACATTCAGTTAACTTAATTTTAAACTGAAGTAGCCACATGTGACTACTGGGTATCATGTTGAATAGCACAGTTTTAGATTATGTGCTTCAGAGTATAGTCACCTTTTTTTTTTTTCCTGTTAAACATCTATTGCCTTTAATTTTTTGAATTAAAATGTAAAAATTTGGGCTGGGCATGGTGGCTCATGCCTGTAATCCCAGCACTTTGGAAGGCTGAGGTGGGCAAATTATCTGAGGTCAGGGGTTCGAGACCAGCCTGGCCAACATGGTGAAACCCCGTCTCTACTAAAAACACGAAAATTAGCTGGGTGTGGTGGTGGGCTCCTGGAATCCCAGCTACTCAGGAGGCTGAGACAGGAGAATCGCTTGAGCCCAGGAAGTGGAGGTTGCAGTGAGCCCAGATCGTGCCATTGCATTCCAGCCTGGGTGACGAGAAACTCTGTCTAAAAAAAAAAAAAGGAAAGGAAAAATTTTTACTTCAATTTCAATATTTTTTACATGTAGTTTAGTGTATAGATATACTCATGCTTCTATACATGAGAGATTTTAGAAAATTGGTGGGAACAGTAGGTTATATCTAAATTAGAAGTCTCAGGAATTTAGTCTAGAAACAAACTTACACATAGGTATACAGGTTATTTTCTTAACACAGGAATTGGTTTTATTGTTTTATAGTATTAAAAGTTATTATTTGGATATTTGTTTAAATTAAAAGTTATGAAAGGATTTATGGGTACTGTGAAAAGTTTGGAGCCCATAACCTTCAAAGCTGCTGCTGCATTGTTGGAGATACTGTGGAAGTGGGTCTGGATCTGCTGAAGAGGTCCCACATTGACAAGACTAGAACCCCTAAAAAGGTACTGCTGACATCCAGAATTGTGCTACCCTGGCTTCACTTTTGGAGCCAGAGGCAGGAAGCTTCTCTTTTTCCTGTTTTTTGATCTCCTGCTAGTGTCTCATAATGGCAGAACTTAACAGGAAGCCAAATGGCAAGGAGGCTAGGAAATGTGATTTTCAGAGTCCCAGCCCCAAGTATAGAACGGAGTATAGAAGGGTGGGTGTAGGGCTGAGAGATAGTAGGTAAATGACCAGTATACCTTGCCAGAAGCAAGTAAGTATGAAAAATTAAGCAAGTGTGTGTGTGTATACCTGTATACATTTATGTATATATATCTTTTTTTTCTTTTTTGTACAAATGTTAGCTTATACACCATTTTGTGCTTTAATTTTTGTTTCACTTGTTAGATTTTGGAAATTGTGTTATATTGGTTCATGAAATGTCATAATTCTCTTTTTATGATTGTAGCATATTTCATTATATGAAATGTGCCATGATATAGTTCACCAGCCCTGTACTGATGGACATTTAGGTGTTTCCAGTCTCTTTCAATTAAAACAGTGCTTCAATGAAAATTGTTATATATATGTAAAATTTTGCACATGTGACCATCAGATAGTATATATTTCATAATTAAACCATAAGACATCTTTTTCCTATTGATAGACCTTTTGCTCATGATTCAATGTTTGGTTTTACATTTATGAAGAAATGCTGAAAATGTTAGATCATATGATAAAAACAGTGTATTCATAGACAAGGCCATCAAATGCAGAATATGGCATTAGGAATGGGCCTTGAGATTTACATGAAAGTTACAGGAGAATACAGCCCCTAGCTGGTCAAATGACAGAAGGAAGTGAGGTAGATAATTAAGCAGCAAAAAGCCTTAGGACTTGGCAGATACATATTGATGTTGGGATAATGGAAGAAGAAAAAACAGAATAAAGAGAAAATGTTATTGGCAAAGATGCCACCCAAAAACCTAAATAGGCCTGAAGCCCATGAAACTCAGTACAACAGAAAATGCCTCTTCAGAAACAGCAGAAAATTTGTTTTTAACATGACTGCTGACATTTAGGAATATTTTCTGGCCATTCCTTAACACCACCCATCATTAATTCATATTTGCTAAAAAACAAAATTAAACTACATATAATTTAAAATGAAAGTCCTCCTTTTCCCTGTTACAGATAATAGTTGTAGGCTTGATGTGATTTTTAAAAATGGATACACACCTACAAGTACACATATGTATGTATACATACTTTTTTTTTTCCAAGCAGAAAGGTTTTATGCTATATATAATGTTCTCCAACCTTCCAAATTTCCATCTTGAAAAACCAGTAGAGCATGATTCTCTTTCCAGGTAGCTGTATTTCATTCTGTTTAATGATAGCACACTGTTTCTAATTTTCATTTTTTTCTAACAATGCTACAGCGAATGTGGTTTAGTTTTCTACAGGTCAGGATTCTATTTTGGCTCTTCTTGAGCACCATTTTATGCTTTCTATAAGCAAGTAGTATCTAGAATAGTGATCCATTTGGACTTAGCAATATTCACTGTGTAAACACAGACTGTCTCTTCTGTGGACCTATCTAAAACACAGCTTTGAGTATGGTTCATTCAATAACTATAAAAGGGTGGATTTTATGTTAACTTCAGTATGATGGACCGAAGTTTTACCTGCTTCTGGCACAGACTTGCAATTTGAGGACAGAAGGATGAATACTATGTAGTAAAAAATATTGTGAGCATAAAATGATGATATATGTGATGCTTTTTTAGTTTCTCTGAGGAATAATAAGATGTAAAACTATTTAAAATACAAATGTATTACCTCAGGCTTCTTCTCATAAAAGACCATATCAAATATAAGCCATATAGGTAGTTTCCTATAGTCCTTTATCTCCCAAGATAGCTGGAAATGGACTGTGGAAGTTGTGGAAGTGCGTGAGGGGAAGCTGCTTAGTAAGGATGAGGGGCAGTGGGTCTCATAGACTGTGAGTCTAATCCTACCTGCAGCACACCCTAGCACTGAAACCTAGTCATACCATTTTCACTCCTCCATAAGTCATGTCACGTTCTTCTTTTAACTGAGTGTAGTAAAATCTGTTTATTTCACAGCCATATTATGTAAAGTCAAGATGAAGTGAGGTGAAACATAAGGATATTACCTTGAAAAATTTGCTAGTCATATGATTATGATGGTTCTAGTGATTAGGAATATTAGTGTGTTTGGGTACATCGGTGAGGGTTTATTCTTATGTTCTTTCAAGAAGATACCAACTAGTGAAAAAGTGGTAAGAGAAAAGTGATAGAAGGATGAGACATAGGTTTTTGGCTAACTTATAATTTTAGCAGGACATCAGAGTTTTGTTTCTCATAAATCTCATTAAGTACTATTTCTTATTTTTTATGAACCAAGGTAATATAAAATGTTGATGAACTGAAATTATCAGATAAATGGTGGCATAGATATACAAATTATTTGTGTTACCATTTAGGATAATTAAAATTAGGATCTGGCTTACATTTATATGATCTGGTTTATTGTTCATAGGTAGTTTTTCTAACTTCAAGTTCATTAATTCTTGGAATTTTTCCTTTTAGTGCTTCAAAATGGCTATTACATTATTATCATTATTATTATTAACTTTTTTTTTTTTTTTAAGACTGGCCGGGCGCGGTGGCTCAAGCCTGTAATCCCAGCACTTTGGGAGGCCGAGGTGGGTGGATCACGAGGTCAGGAGATCGAGACTATCCTGGCTAACATGGTGAAACCCCGTCTCTACTAAAAATACAAAAAAAACTAGCCGGGCGTGGTGGCGGGCGCCTGTAGTCTCAGCTACTTGGGAGGCTGAGGCGGGAGAATGGCGTGAACCCGGGAGGCGGAGCTTGCAGTGAGCCGAGATCACGCCACTGCACTCCAGCCTGGGAGACACAGCGAGACTCCGTCTCAAAAAAAAAAAAAAAGACAGAGTCTTACTCTGTCGCCCAGGCTGG
Source organism: Macaca fascicularis (assembly GCF_037993035.2). Lineage (NCBI taxonomy): Eukaryota > Metazoa > Chordata > Mammalia > Primates > Cercopithecidae > Macaca > Macaca fascicularis. The sequence goes on along the minus strand of NC_088380.1, from coordinate 85,559,065 downwards.
AGTGCCATGGTGCTATCTCGGCTCACTGCAATCTCCGCCTCCCGGGTTCAAGTGATTCTTCTGCTTCCACCTCCTGAGTAGCTGGGACTACAGGCACATACCACCATGCCTGGCTAATTTTTGTATTTTTAGTAGATGCGGGGTTTCACCATGTTGGCCAGGCTGATCTCGAACTCCTGACCTCAAGTGATCCACCCACCTTAGCCTCCCAGAGTGCTGGGATTACAGGTATGAGCTACCGTCCTGGCCACATTTCTAATCTTCAAAAAATTTCTCTTTATTTTTTGAGAACAAATTACTTGTTTTACTTCAAGGTTCCCATTTATTTATACTTTATGTACTTAAGAACTCTAAAAATCCAACCAATTTCAGTGATTTTAATGGCACTTAACTTTTTTCATCTTTTTATTAAAGAGGATTTTTGTTTGTTTCTATATTTAGGACCACTTTCCGAGTTCCTGTTTTAAAACTTCTTTAAAAAGTCCTTTTGGGATAAGAATTCCTAACTTCTTACATAGTAGATGATGGAAAGAATTCCTTGCATTTTTTTGAAATCTGTAATTACAGTTGTTCATTTCTTAGTAGTATTAAGGGCCTCTGGGCATATTTTACTGATTGGGGTCTTGTTACATAATTTTTATTATTTAAGCTAAAAAAAAAAACTAAGGCATATACTTATATACAGAGGTTTTTTTTTGAGGTCTTTCTGGATCTCCTTATTTAAGGTTGTAATTCCACTTCATTGTTTTCCTGCTCTTTTTATCCCCCTTCTCTGCTTAGTTTTCCTTCACTGCATTTGTCACCTTCTCATATAAACACAATTTACTTTTTTGTTTGTTTCTTTGTTCATGGTCTATCTTCCTTACTAAGGTGTAATCTCCCTGAAGGAAGGGATTTCTGTCTTTTGTGTTTACTGCTATCCAGTGCTTAGAAAAGGCACTGTATGAATACTTAACCGGACACTCATCCAAAAGTATTTAGTCAGAACTTTTACTTTTTTAGAGATGTTGATCTTGTTTTAAATTTTTGTTATAGTAAACTCTAACTTAGCTGAAATGGAAACAATTAGAAAGTTAATGTCAGCATCTTTTAGAAACTCTTATTTTATGAGAGACCCATGTCGTCTTCTGCCAACACCCTCAAATCAGGAATGTATTTAAAAACTCAACCCTTAAGATATAATTTGAAGTCAACATATTAAGCCTAATCTCTTGCAAGTTTCTGGGTGAGTGGTGATAACTGATGTTCCTATTTAATAATGGTGGTTTTGATGTGCGTTAAGATCCTGAAATACCTTCTGATTCAATAAAAGAAACAGGAAGAAAGAAAAGAAAAACCTCAAAATTGAGTTATCTTCATTATGGGATTTTAATGGTGATCTGAATTTGGTATACATGATAACTCAGTGTAACAGGACACTAATTCTGAAATGACTTTAAATAGAAGCTTAATTTTCTGTTTAAATGATTCATTTTTACTTTTTCCATTTATACTACGAGCATAGACAATTGTTCCTTAGTTGCAACTCTGATTGTTCCTTTTTCCTAGTTATATGTATGGTTTCCAGCAATATGAAAACTATTCTGATTAGTAAGTTAAAATTGTTTGGCACAACCCTAAATACTTTGAATATTTTTATATGGAATATCACTGGAATTTTGTGGGTGCTGGTGACAATGATGATGTAATGAAGTTTTACAGGAATACCCTCCTAGGTAAAAGAAAAAAAAAATTAGTACCTCACAGTTACCAGGCACTTCCTGCATGTCAGTTACTCTTTCTTCCCACTCCCCACGCCCCCACCCCTCACCGCCCCAAGACGGAATTTTGCTCTGTCAGGCTGGAATACAGTGGTGCAATCTCGGCTCACTGCAACCTCCGCCTCCCGGGTTCAAGTGATTCTCCCGCCTCAGCCTCCGGAGTAGCTGGGCCACTGAGCCCGGCCTGTCAGTTACTCTTTTAAGTGATTTTCATGTACTAACCAGTTTTTTCCTCACAACAACCTTGTGATATACGTGACTATTACTAACCATATTTTATAGATGAGGAAACTGAGGCACAGAAGACTTAAGTAACTCTCCCAACTTCACACAGCTAGTATGTTAGAAAGTTAAAGTTTATGCCCATGTCCCATTCTGCTTAAAATGAAGATGTTTTTATTATTTTATGAGAGGGCATTTGAAGTGATGTATCAATCAGAATACAGCCACACCAATTAAAAGCATACTGAGAATTTCAACAGGGAATGTAATATATGGAAATAGCTAAACAGATTTAAAAGAAAGCAACAACAGCACACAGAAGTTACATAAAATCAATAATTGCAGTGAGCAATCACTAGGGCTGAGGCACCAAAAGGAAGAGCTTGCGGTTATCAAAAAAATGGGAGGAGAAACCTCAGAGAGCTGAATCTTAGACTTCTAAGGAAAGGGAGGTGTGTGGGACTGCTGGTACTTGAAGAGCTGAAATTTACCTTTAACTTCTGAAGAGAGATATTGCCCAGCTGTGCTGATACTTCTGAGCGGCACAGAGAGACTGGTTCTGGTTGTGTGGGATAAAGCTAGAATGGAACCAGCTATTGTCACAGCTATTATCACTGGATGAACTGCAACTGGGGTCACCCTGACAGGAATAGTAAGCTAACAGGAAACAAATCCATTCTCCCCTCTTCTTACTTCCAGCCTCTCTCTAGAGCCTCTCTTAGTTTATGGGACCTAACAGGAAGCCATTTAATGAAGGACAAAGGTAGTGTATGGATCTCCAGTCTCAGCATCTGAAAGACCACAGAAAGATGAATTTGAAACTGAAAGACTGGAGTTTACAACTGGCACAGTATGAAACAAATTCAGGAAAATAATGGTGACATCTCTCTGAGACTAATCCAGTCAACAACTCACTATGTAAAATGAGTACTTGGAAAACTTGGGTAAAAAATAATATGAAAATGATGAAAAATTCAAATATTGCCGTAGTATTTTAAATGGAAATATTATTACTTTGTAATATGTGTGGAAAAAAGTATTATTAGGAAAGTAATATCTCTTTTATTCATTTTAGATAAGATGGGAAAAAAACATCACATTGGGGGAACCACCAGGATTCTTACATTCTTGGTGGTGGTAAGTATCCTTTATTCCATTTTTACTGGCTTGATGATGCATTTCAATAGGCCTGTTTATGGTTTCATGCTTCCTTTTTATTTTTTCATTTTCTAAAATTTTCTGGAAGGTAGCACTTTTTAAAAGACCCTTAAAAACCAGCACTAGTGTAATTTAACTTAAATATACTACTGTTGAGTTCAACTGGAATTGGAACCAGTGTGTGGAATCTCCAACTGTAAGTACGATTCTATAATGGCTTGGGATGCCATAACGAAATACCATAGAATAGGTGGCTTAAATAGCAGAATTTTATTTTTCACAATTCTGGAGGCTAGAAGTACAAGATAAGTACCAGCATGATCAGTTTCTGGTGAGGGCTGTCTTCCTGACTTGTGGACAGGCACCTTTTCGCTGTGTCCTTACATATTGGGGAGAGCAAGCTGTTTGTGTCTCTGCTTACAAGGGAACTAGTCCCATCATGAGGGTCCCACTTTCATGATCTCATCTAAACCTAAGGATTTCCCAAAGACCCCATCTCCAACTACCATCACATTGGTAATGCCCACCCCCTCAAATCAGGAATTTATTTAAAAACGCAACCCTTCATTTCAATATATGAATTTGGGAGAGGGCTGGGTGTGGTAGCTCACCCCAGGTAGCCTGTAATCCCAGCACTTTGGGAGGACAAGGCGGGTGGATCACCTGAGGTCAGGAGTTCGAGACAAGCCTGACCAACATGGTGAAACCCCGTCTCTACTAAAAATACAAAAATTGGCCAGGCGTGGTGGCACATACCTATAATCCCAGCTACTTGGGAGGTTAAGGCAGGAGAATTTCTTGAACCTGGGAGGCAGAGGTTGCAGTGAGCCAAGACCAGGCCATTGTGCTCCAGTTTGGGCAATAAGAGCAAAACTCCATCTCAAAAAAAAAAAAAAAAAAAAAAAAAAATTTAGGAGAGGATACAATTCATTCATAGCAGATAATTTTCTTGTCTTGAAGTGGCCAATGAGGTTGGCACTTTTTCTTGACTCTCTGATTGTCGAACTAGTTATAAGATTGCTTTCTACAAAGTGGGCTATCAAGTCGTCAATGTTAGACCACCATATAGGTAATTATAAGCGTTGGCATGCCATTATAGCTTCTTCAAACCCTCACTTCTCCTCTTGAAGGGATTGGGAATGGGAGATAATAATCTGATTGGCATCTTTTATGTAATAGGTTAATCTTGTAATAGGCCAATTTTGTTCCAAAATAACAGCTACTCATCAAACTCAAATCTCCCCAGAACAAGAGGGGAATAAGTTACAAATAAGCAGTTAGTGAAATAAGTTTATCTTCATTTTCTTGCGCTGGAAAAGCATATTCATGAGAAACAGTGACCTGATACAGTGCTCAACAGATACTGAACTAATCAAATAGATTTTTTTTTTTTTTTTGCCTGGAAGAAGTAATGTTCATACTTTTATATTCCCTTGTATTTCTGCCACATTGTGGTATCTTTTAAAGTTTCATTTATTCATAGGCTTTGAGCATGTTTCTCCATGCAAACCTAGTAAAGTTTATTGCATTATCTCAATAAATACTTACTGAGTGTCTTGTATGGGCCAGATACTATGCTTGATACTATGGACACACCAGTGAATAAAACACACACACATCCCTATCCTCTTGCTGATAACAGTCTATGGGGAAAACAAATAATGAAGTAAGCAGTGAGAAAGAAGTATTTGAAGGGGATATGCAGAGTCCCATATAGGCACCTGCCAAATACATTTCACCTGGAAGAACTGATAGCTAAGCCAAGGCATTAAGTAGATATAAGAGTTGGCCAGAAAGGCATGGAGAGAGAGAGAAGGGGGATGTTTTGGATCAACCATACCATGTGCAGTGACCTAGAGGTGAAAGGCAGAGAGAGTATAGCACATGGGAAGAAAAGAAAGAAATTCATTATGTTGGAAATTGGGGTGATAGAGTGATTAGGGATGAGGCTGGATTTGTAAACTGTGAATTTGAATTTAATTATAAAGAGAATACAATGCAGATATTTTTAAGCAGGAGAGTAATACTGTTTGTTTATATCTTGTCAAAGAAAAGAGTAAAACTGTACAAAATTAGAAAAGATTTATTTTGAGCCAAATATAAGTGACCATGGGCCCTTGACACAGCCTTCAGGAGGTCCTGGGAAGACGTTCCCAAGGTGGTCAGGGTGCAGCTTGGTTTTATACATCTTAGGGAGACACGAGACTTCAATTAAATACATATAAGAAATACATTGGTTCAGTCTAGACAGACAAGACTACTCAAAGCGGGGGCTTCCAGATTATAGATAGATTTTAAAATTTTCTGATTGGCAGTTGGTTGACTTTATCTAAAGACCTGGGATCAATAGAAAAGAACTGTCTGGATTAAGATAAGTGATTATGGAAAGCAAATTTCTTATTGTGCAGATGAAGCCTGTAACAGGCTTCAGAGAGAATAGATTGTAAATGCTTCTTATCAGCTTTAAGGACTGTGTTGATGTTAACACTGGAGAGTATAATGAGGCAAGTCCCACTCCCACTTCCTGTCATGGCCTGAAGCAGTCTTTCAGGTTAAATTTTAAGAGTGCCCTGGCCAAGGAGGAAGTCCATTCAGATGGTTGGGGGACCTTACAATTTTATTTTAGGTTTACAACCATAGCCATATCACTCTAGTTCTGTAGAATAGATAATGGATGGAACAGGAATAAGTCCAGAAATAGAGGAGCACTTAGAAGGCTCTTGCGGTAAGGAGTAGAGAATGGTTACTTGAACTAGTGTATCATCAGTGGGGAGGAAGAGAAGCGGAAGGATTTGAGGGATATAAGCTTGAAGTAGAAGTGGTAGGATTTGGTGAAGAGTTCAGCTGTTTAGGTGTGCTGAAACTGAAATACGTGCCATCCAAGTGGAGATGTTGAGCAGGCAGCTTGTTACATGGGTCTGATGTTTAAAGGAGAGAGAGATGAAGCTGGGTGCAGTGGTGCGTGTCTATAGTAACAACTACTCAGGAGGCTGAGGTGGGAGGATCACTTGAACCCAGGTGTTTGAACCCAGCCTGAGCAACATAGTGAGACCTCATCTCTAAAAAAAAGAAAAAGAAAAAGAGAGAGAGAGAGAGAGAGAGAGAGTTGAGTGGTATTACCCATGAGTGGGGAGGAAAATGAGCCTTGTACAGAAACCTTGCAATATTAACATCCAAGGAATAAGGAGGAAGAAGAGGCTGTAAAGGAGAAAGAAAGTGGCCAGGCATGGTGGCTCATGCCTGTAATCCCAGCACTTTGGGAGGCTGAGGCGGGTGGATCACTTGAGGTCAGGAGTTCGAGACCAGCCTGGCCAACATGATGAAACCCTGTCTGTACTAAAAATGCAAAATAAGCCAGGCATTGGTGGCAGGCAGCTGTAATCCCAGCTACTCAGGAGGCTGAGGCAGATGAATCACTTGAACTTGGGAGACAGAGGTTGCAATGAGCCAAGATCATGCCACTGTACTCCAGCCTGGGTGACAGAGTAAGACTTTGTCTCAAAAACAAAAACAAAAAACAAAAAAACAAAAAAAAGAGAGACACAGGCTCAGCTAAAAAGGTAGGAGGAAAATCAGGAGAGTGTAGCATAATAGAAAACAAGAATAAGTGAGGGTTTCGAGAAGGAAGAAGAAAGGTCAGTAGTGACAACGGTGACTGCAAGGTAAAGTAATCAGAACATATATGTCCTTTTAGGATTTGGGGAAAGGCCATTAATGACTTATAAAGCTGAGTAATGGGCTAGGAAGCAAGAATGTTTCAGATCAAGAAGTGACTTTGAAGGTAGGAAGTGGGAAATGGTATATAGTCAACTCTTTAAAATGGTTCATCTGTGATGAGAAATGATACCTGGAGGAATAGTATAGATTAGAGAGAGAAGTTTTTAATTTTAGATGGGAGAGACATTTGCATGTTTAGTGTTTAAGAGAAGGAGACAGTAGAGGGGCAGAGTCTGAAGATACAAGGGGAGAGGAGATGTTTAGTGGTTTAAAACTCCACACAAGGCCTGAGAGAAGGAGGTCCAAAGCACAAATGCTGGGAACTGAGAGGGGAGAGGACCATCTCTACCCTTGTGGCAAGAGGAGATGCAGGGACGTTTGTAGGTTTGGTATCAAGAAGTTCATTTCTTCTATTCCTAATAAAATACTGTTCCTTATATGTCCCTGCCTTCTGCCAATCTGGAATGCTTGCATAGGGCTTTCCTTCTGAATTTCACAATTTCTGGAACCTAGATTAAGGTCCTTACCCCTAATGTCATATCTTCCTCAATCCTGCCACTCACTGTCTAAATGCATGAGGAATGTCCCATGGAGTATTTTGCATTTGACTAGAAGAGAGTTTGGAATAGAAGACAGAATAGAAATGAAAGAAAAGTTTAGGTAATGTGCAAATAAAAGGAAGGGTTATAAAAATTATAGTACATTTGTTCTTGGGCTGTTATTACACATTTAATTATGATGAACACTATATAATGACAAAAGAAATGTTTAAGACATTTTAACAAAGCAGGACATAGTTGTATGTACAGTGTAGCATAAATGGGCATTAAGAGTAACAACAAAGAAAAATAATTTTGTTTTAATATGGTGGGATTGCAGATGGATTTTTTTTTTCTGCAAGTATTTCTATTACTTGTAAGTAGAGCTTTCCCTTCTATCTTCCCAATTTTCTACAATATGTTCATGGTGTTTGTGGAGATGCAGGATGAGGCAAGGAGAAAGGAAAACATGTGGATTCAGTATCTCAGCTCCATTACTTATCATTTCTGCAAGATTTTGTTGTTTCAGTCTCAGTTTTACCATCTGTAAAATGATGATGAGTCAAATTGATCTAGGGTTCAAAAAAATTAGTTCTTATTCTGATAGCTTTTTTTTTCCTCTGCAAAATAGGACATAAGGGTACTGAGGGTAGTGGTGGTGGTGATGATGGTGATGATGAATTTTTAAGAGAGTGAAGGATAGTCTTTAAAGAAAAGTTTGAAATAATTCTAAATAGACCCAGAGAAAGAACTGAGTAGGAGCACACATAAAATATTGCCAGGCATTGTTTAAATCCTAGTTAATATTGTAGCTTATAAATGCATAGTGATGCCAGTATGCCCAGGAATGTGACTTTTCTGCAGCAGCAATTGGTAGTCCATGTATTTGCGTGGACAAGTTAGGTGGTTTTTTTTTTTTTTTCTATTTCTTCTATTAAAGAATTTCTTACTCAATACCATATACACTCGTCTCTTAGCATCTTTAAAAGAAAAAAATCTCTCTGAGTGCCATGCACGTGGTTTCCTTGGAACGTTATTTAATGCCGTCGTGTTTTTAATCTTTCTCCTGAAAGCATGCTGTACTAGAAGTCCCGTGGTGAGTGCAACCCACACTTGGTCAGTTGTGGTTGTGGGTTTCCCCTGTTTGTCTCATGTATGTAGGGCAGGAACAGGTGCGGTCTTTTGGTTCAGAGTTGTTCCAACGGTTCACTACAGTTAAGCATCATCATTGTGCTGTTTTCCTGGGGTGTAAGACTGGCATTTTGTATAATAGTATAAAAGTCAAATTGTCTTTTTATACAGTATTTATGATATCCAGATCTAGCCAGTCAATACTTAACTTTTTTTCCAAATGTAATTGAGTCTCCTCACCTGTTGACACCTTTTCATTTTGTGTGTTTCCAATGAAGTCTACAAATGGCATAAGAGACCATTTTAGGAGTCTGATACTCTTGGATCAGTGGGTTAACAAAGTGAGGATTTTAAGAGTTTTCTATTATAGCATTAATTTTTGTTTCTTGCACCTCTTTCTCTTTTACATGCTTTCTCATGAATTTAACTTATTCCTACACTGTAGGTGTTTGATAATAACTTACTCAATACTTTGGCTTTTTGCTTCTGTAGCTTTTTTTTTTTTTTACCTCAACTGTCAGACGGTGCAGCTTTAAATGTGCCATTTTTTTTTTCCTTTTTCTGTGGCTGTTAGATTCAGGGGATCCCTTCTTCCATGGCGTTGGTATTTTAAGTAACTTAATTTGTACTTAGCTGGAGATATCAAATAAATAAGTAATGGGCACATAAGTATTTCTAGATTAGATTTGTTCAATTTAAATCTAGTACATGCAAAATATATAGGTATAGTTTTTTAATGATTTATATTTTTTCCCCTAAAGCTACTGACATAGTCTTTGAGGTGCCTCCTTCATCTATATAAATCAATGATTCTGAATAGTTTTGGTCATGGGGTCCTCTGAGAACTGATGAGAGCTATGGATTTCATCTTTCAGAAAAATGCCCGGATCTTAAGCTGCCCTGATTATTGTGTTTAGCTAGCCATTACCATGGGCTTTAAATCCAGCAGATGCCTGACCTTCTTATCCTTAACTCTTTGGACCTGGACTTCATAATCTGTGCTCTAGGTTAGGGATTCAGGACTATAATAATTGTTGCCTTTTTATGTTGCCCAGGAAAGCTGTTGCTGCTGTTGAGGTCTACATGATTAGGATAACATGTATTCTTCAAGAACTTACTGCTTGCTCATTTGCTCAACCTAACAGTCCCTGCTGGATGGACCAGTTGTTAATTTTAAGACTTCTTCTCATTTCCATTTTTTAATAGAATATTTTAAATTAGAATTGTTCTGTTGTTTAAGCCTTTTCACCAAATATTTAAGAGTGCAAAACTGTGTTGCCCTCAAGGAAATAAATAGTAGGAAAGATAAACAATTTGGAAGTATTAGCCGGGCGCGATGGCTCACGTCTGTAATCCCATCACTTTGGGAGGCCGAGGCGGGCAGATCACAAGGTCAGGAGATCGAGACCACGGTGAAACCCCGTCTCTACTAAAAATACAAAAAATTAGCCAGGCGTGGTGGCGGGTGCCTGTAGTCCCAGCTACTCAGGAGGCTGAGGCAGGAGAATGGCGTGAACCCGGGAGGCGGAGCTTGCAGTGAGCTGAGATAGTGCCACTGCACTCCAGCCTGGGCGACAGAGCGAAACTCCGTCTTAAAAAAAAAGAAGTATTAAGGCAGAAATAGCTACTGGTTTAATAATAATGTATTATAGACTTGATATTTGCTAAGAGAGTAGATCTTAAGTGTTCTTACCAGACACACACACAGACACACAAATTATGTGTGAGAGATGATGAATATGTTAATTAGCTTGATTTTGGTAATCATTTTCCAAAGTATATGTATATTCAAACTTCACATTGTACACCTTAAATATATACAGTTTTTATTTGTCAATCATACCTCTATAAAGTTGGAAATAAAAAAGAAATATGTACTGGTTATAATAGCAACACAGGAACAATACTCACTTCAGTGTGGGAGAGTTAGAAAAGGCATCATAGAGAAAGTGAATCTGAGCTGAGCTGAAAGTTGAGTGAGAGAAGGGTAATTGGGGCGAGGAATCATGTGAAATCTCAAAAGGGATGATCATACACTCAAGTAATGACAGGTAGTTTGGTATGGACGAGTTCATCTATAAGTCCAGAATTAGGAAGTGATAAAATATAAAGAGACAAAAGCAGGGGACAGATTATGAAGTCCTGCATATATTAAGGATTTGGGACTATAGCCCAAAGATTTTAAATGGGGTCCCTGATGTGATCAGTTTTGTGGCTTTAGACACTCACTTGGCATCAACATAAAGATAGATTAAAGAGGGGCCGGGCATGGTGGCTCATGCCTGTAATTCCAGCACTTTGGGAGGCCAAGGCGGGTGGATCACCTGAGGTCAGCAGTTCGAGACCAGCATGGGCAACATGGTGAAACCCCATCTACTAAAAATGCAAAAATTAGCTGGGTGTGGTGGTGTGCCTCTCTAATCCCAGCTACTTGGGAGGCTGAGGTGGGTGAATCGCTTGAACCTGGGAGGCGGAGGCTGCAGTGAGCCGAGATTGCGCCACTGCATTCCAGCTTGGGCGACAGAGCAAGACCTTGTCTCAAAAAAAAAAAAAAAAAAAAGATGGATTAAAGAGGGTTGAGAAAAGAGGCAGAGACTAGTAGACTCAGGGGAAAAGTTGGCAAAGAGTGGGAGTGTTTGAAGATGTATGAAAAAGAGATACATATGACATATGCAAAATAAGCAGAATAAAGTACCAATGAGACGAGAGGCAAAGACCTCAGAATGGAAGAGGGGAATTTCTGCCTTTAATATAGGATAGAGAAATTTATGTGATTTACTTTCTGGAGCTTTTTTCCCTTGTTTCTAATGTGACTTCCCTAATCACTTTCTTTTCCTTTTTAGTTTACCCCATGCTCAGTACCCCAGTTTATAATACATTTAACTGAATCACATCCCCTTTGAAAACTTAGTTCTTGTTTGTACTTTTTGTTAAACATTCCCAGCTCTTACATTAGTTCCAGAAACAAAAATGCCAATAAGCTTCTTTCTTCTGATGTTAATGTTTTTTTACTTGTGCAATTTTAAAACATAGGCTTTTAAAAACTTTCTATTTCAAGTTTTAATTGCAGAAACTATAACTCTTGATACGATGCCTTTTATAACTCTCATATCTCTTGATATAGTTTGACTGTGTCCCCACCCAAATCTCATCTTGAATTGCAGTTCCCATAATCTCCACGTGTGGTGGGAGGGACTTGGTGGGAGGTAATTGAATCATGAGGGCGATTCCCCCTTTCTATTCTAGAAATAGTAAGTTCTCACATAATCTGGTGGTTTTATAAGGGGCTTCCCCCTTTGCTTGGCTTTCATTCTTCTCCATGCTGTCACCATGTGAATCTGCCATGATTATAAGTTTTCTGAGGCCTCCCCAGCCATGCTGAACTGTGAGTCAATTAAACCTCCTTCCTTTATAAATTACCCAGTCTCAGGTATGTCTTTATTAGCAGCTTGAAAGCAGACAAATACATCTTTTTTTTTTTTTTTTTTTTTTGAGACAGGATCACCCAGGCTAGAGTACAGTGGCACAATCATAGCTCACTGCAGCCTCCATCTCCTGGGCTTAAGTGATCCTCCTGCCTCAGCCTCCTGAGTAGCTGGGACTACAGGAGCATACCACCATGCCCAGCTACTTTAATGTATTTTTTTGTAGAGATGAGGTTTTGCTGCTGTTGCCCAGGCTGGTCTCAAACTCCTGGGATCGAGATCCACCTTCCTCTGCTTCTGCCTGCCGAAGTGCTGGGATTACAGGCATGAGCCACTGCAACCAGCCTATGCCAGCCGATACCTCATTTTTATTTAATAAAATAAAAATATAAAGCACCTTTTAAAGTGACTTTGGTTCCCTGTATTTATATCTTGAAATCAAATATATATAACATTGTAGAGAAAATAAGTTAAAATGTAAGATTATCCTAAGAATTCTGTTTTTTTTCACCTGGCAGTGGAAAGTCGAATCTTGTAGTATGCTAGCACTCTAGTTTTTTAGAACCTAATGAATAATATCAGGTATAGCTAAGAATAACCAAATACCCACAGGAAAACAAGTGCAATGGCGTTAGCTAGCTTACTAGAATGGTATAATATTTATAATTGGCTTACTGGTTTTTACTCATCTTCTATGTCTTTTCTATAACAGGCAAGGTATAACTGTTTGAGTTGAGTTAAACTAAGCATCATATAAGACTGTGTAGGTAACAACGGGGCTAAGGAGGAGGCTGATAAGAGTGAGAAGGGAGGAAAAGTATTAGCAAGAGAGAATGCGAAAAACATAGGCCATAGAGAATAAAACTAAAATTCAGCATGGAAGAAGAGGAAGGCATGTGGAAAACAGAGGAAAATTTGGTGGGGAGAGAGCATTGTAAAAAACTGAGGGAATCTTCATTTAATGTGAAGGACTCGAAAGAAAAATGAGGCAAATGTTACTCAAGTTAATTAGAAAACTTCTTTTTATTTCACTATACTAGCTATATGAGACTTTTTCTGTAATATTTTTAGTACCTTTAAGTTTCTTTTAAAATTACTTTTGTGTATGTCATGTCTTTGTCTCTGTATAAAACACTGTAAAATACATAACATTTATTTTCTCTTTTTACATAAATCAAAAACTATTTGCCCAAGGTCACATTTAGAGTTAGAATTCAAATTCCTGAATTGTAACCAGTGCTCATCTCAGTAACAGATATTTCTTAATCACAGAGCAGAATTCAGTGTCCCACTATTAATAAGTCATTAATTACATTTCCCATTTGAGCATTGTGAGTGGCTAATTCCAGGCAGTGTATATAAATGGGACTCAAAAGTTTTCTTTTCTGAGTCATGTCTATATTGAGGCATCTACGAATCCCTGGCAGCTGCATATAGGGTAAGGGGGTGGTTGCCATAGGATATTCAGAAAATGAGTTGGGGCATGGGGTCAAAGGTAGGCTAACAATGTGCTCACTGTCTTATCTGGGACAGGTATCCATCCCACTCTTATAATAGTTGATGCTGCTCAGACTGCTGAAACTGTAGAAACCTGCCCACAATCAGAGTAAGGAGTCTTGCATTAAGAATTCTTAAAACCACACTCATGTTAGAAGCAAAATACTGTAATAATTAAAAGACTCAAGCCCAGCTCTGCCACTGTGTGACTTTAGGCAAATTATTTAATCTAATTTAATCTAAGCTTCAGTTCCTTCATCTACAAAGTGGGGATAATAATTAGAAGGATTAGATGCTGAATATGTGATACTTTGTGTACGATGCTTGAATATAGTACTTAGTCAATAATGGTAACTATCTTTATTATATTTTAAAATAGAAATTTATTTCTAATACAGGAGTATTGTGAGAATTTTATAAAAATGAAGCAAAATTTAATACTTCAATTTTTAAAGGTATTATATTAATACAAGTTATACATTTGGGGAGGTTCTAAGATAAAGAACAGGTACATACACATTTCATGTGAAACTGTTTTTGGTCTTGTGAATGGATAGTTTTCTTTAATAGAGATTGTCAGTAACTAACATTCATTGATATATTTTTGGGACAAAGACAAATGACTTCCTTAGTTATTAAGACTTGAACTTGTAACAGCGTGGCTTGTTCCTCAGAAAAATTGTTTTCCATGGCATTTTATTGTTTTGTTTTGTCTTTTAAAAAATTTTTGTTTTCAGGTAGTCCTAGATCTGGCCAGTGGCATAAGTTGTATAATTATGTTAGCATTCCATCTTCTGGGACACATCTGGCATGTTTATTCACCCTTGTAGACTTCTCTGACAACCATTTCGCTTTCTGTGTTTCCTTGAGATATTAGCAAGCTACCTAAGTCATTTCACCTCACATCCTCAGGAATAAAAAGAGATATAGTGTTTGGATGAGAATCTTCAACTTGGGAATGCAGTATTTTCTCTTGATTTATAAGGGGAAGATTTTAATGATAATAAATGATATAAGATCAAAGATTTCAATACTTTGTAAGATTTGCTTCTCTGTGTTCAGTCTCTGTCTTCATTTGTAAAATATAAAATTTTCACTTGTTTCTGCTTAGGAATAAAGAGACTGTATAAAACTCTGAATTATTATTCATGATGATGAACCCAATACATTTCAAGGATAATATTTGCTTTCATGGTTTTTTTTTGTTTTTTGGAGTCTCGCTCTGTCGCCCAGGCTGGAGTGCAGTGGCCGGCTCTCAGCTCACTGCAAGCTCCGCCTCCCGGGTTTACGCCATTCCCTTGCCTCAGCCTCCTGAGTAGCTGGGACTACAGACGCCCGCCACCTTGCGTGGCTGGTTTTTTGTATTTTTTAGTAGAGACGGAGTTTCACAGTGTTAGCCGGGATGGTCTCGATCTCCTGACCTCTTGATCCGCCCGTCTCGGCCTCCCAAAGTGCTGGGATTACAGGCTTGAGCCACCGCGCCGGCCTGCTTTCATGTTTAATAGTTGTAGGATTAGAGGAACTGAGAAGCTCCTTAGTCACCAGCATCTCAGGTTGTAGAGAGGCAAAATTTGCATCTTTGGAGGTTCAAAATTTTCTGACCTTGGCCCTCTTGGAGATCAAGGAACAAGTACAGTGGATCGTCAGAATAGCTTACTAAAGTACATCAGTAAAATCCTTCCACGTAAGCACAAATCAAGTATTGCTATGAAACTTACCTAAACTAAAAGGCCTACTTCTTTCTCTAGGAGATAAGTCTGCATTTTTGTATACTAATCATCACATTGTCATGATATCAGCTAAAAGCATTTGCTAAAAATATTAGTGAAATTTTTATATATGCTATATAACTTCTACATCTAGGTGAAGTGAGCAGTTTCGGGCAAGTGAGCAAGCAATTTTGAATTCATCACTAGTTTTGGACCAACAGTTACATTTGTGCCATGGATTACATATCTTTTTTTTTTCTTGGGTAGTGTATGGCAGCATATTATATAGACCAGGTATTTAATGCATATTTGAGTATTACTAGAAGAAAATAGTTTTTACATTTTTTATTCGTGAAGGGTTTATAGAAATCTTCTGGTTTTAACCTCATTATTTTCTAAATAAGGCTATAACATTATAATTAAGTAATTTGTCTACTAGCTCACAAAACCAAGCATGGATTAATTGCAGAATGTGGACTAAAATAATGTATTTTGGTCTTACTGCAGCCTTTGTTGTTGATGTTATGATATGGCCAATTGTTCTCAAATATTAGGATGGTATTATACCAGTCACAATATAGGTTGAGCATCCCTAGTCTGAAAACCTGAGATCTAAAATCTAAAACTTTTTAGTGCCAACATGAAACTCAAAGGAAATGCTTATTAGAGCCTTTTGGAATTTGGATTTTCAGATTTGGGATGCTCAACCACTAAGTATAAGTATAATTAAAATATTTCAAAATCAAAAAAAAAATTAAATCTGAAGCACTTCTGGTCCTTATCTGGAATTTCAGATAAGGGATTCTCAACCTTGTTTTATAAATAGGCAAAATATAATTGAACTTTCTAAAAAGGATGAAATTTTGAAATGTCTTTCCTACCTGTGATTCTTAGAAGGAAGAACATACATATGCTTAATAAAATAGATGGGGCATGTGTTAAAACTTGAATATCATAGCACTAAAACTAAATTTGTATTTAATTTTTAATTTTATCATTTAAATGTCATAACATATCCTAGATTATAATAGACTTAATTATGAAACTTTGCTGATGAGTAGGGCTTTTTTAAAATTGAAGATTTACTGATCTTTAAAATGATAGAATAGACATTGTAAATGTATGGAAAAGAATACACACTTGTCCTAGACACTAAAATATGGGACCTACCTAGCACAAGGCTTGCCATGAGACATATTTTTGAAGGAGCTATTTCTTTGCCTATGTAAAACAAGATCATGTATAAGGAATACAAGATTCTCAGAAACACCACCTATAAAATTATCCTGTTTTAGTCACTTGTTTTATAATCTCTAAGCTTGATCTTACAAACATTTGACCTTCCAGTAAATCCATAAAGACAAACATAAAAAGAGAAGTAGAACAATGTTACTATTATAAGATAAATATTTAATTTAACTATATATTTAGAAATAATTATTTCTGATGTTTATTTAATAACTCTTAGGGCATACTCCAACAATAAATCAATAAATTATTTTCCCTCAGTCCATTGTGTGAGATAATCTTTTAAAAGTACTACAATGGAATTATAAAAGTAATGTAATTGGAATAATTTTCAAGAGAGGTCTTCTGTTACTTGAGTGGAAATTAGGGAAATTAGGAAAGAAGCAGAGATATTATATTGTTTGTCATGTAATACTGTATATAATATTCTTTGATTAAATACAGTTTAAGACCACATTACAAAACTTTGGTTTTAAGATCTTTGAAGTTCTTTAAGAACGTGGTTGCAATACACTGTAATGCATAACACACCTAATCTAGGTGAAAAACTTTTAGCTGTATCCTTGTTTATCTACAGTTCTGATTATTCCCAGTAGGACTGCAAGGATTTCAGTTATAACTTTCACTACTTTCACTCTCCTGAAAATATTGAATTTTTTTTTTTTTTTTTTTTTTTTTTTTTTTTTTTGAGACGGAGTCTCACTCTGTCACCCAAGCTGAAGTGCAGTAGTGCTATCTCGGCTCACTGCAAGCTCCGCCTCCTGGGTTGACACCATTCTCCTGCCCCAGCCTCCCGAGTACCTGGGACTACAGGTGCCCGCCACCATACCTGGCTAATTTTTTTATATTTTTAGTAGAGATGGGATTTCACCTTGTTAACCAGGATGGTCTTTATCTCCTGACCTTGTGATCCACTCGCCTCGGCCTCCCAAAGTGCTGGGATTACAAGCGTGAGCCACTGCGCCCGGCCAATATTGAAATTTACTTAATTTTATTTTTATTATTTTCTCTGTATTTACTGCTTATTATAGAAATTGAAAAGGAAATAATGTCGATACTCAGTTTTTCACATTTTTCCCCGCTGAGGGTAATCTTACTTTACTGAATTATGAACTTAACTTTGCGTTGTAAGGCTTGCAGAATGTTTTCTCCTAGCTGAGAAGAGAGAGAGATCCAGACTAAATGAATCTTTGAAGGTCGAAACAAAAAGTCTGGCTTCAATTTACCAAGTTTTGTTTTATCCTCATCGTGTGTGCCCTCACCACAGTGACCTGCCTTAAAAATATATATGCATTTTAAGCTTTTATGCAAATTAATTATAGTGTTGATGATATTATTGATAATATGCTTGTTATATGTCAGACACTGTGCATATATGGCATAATTTCATCTTCTCAAAAACCCCATTTTATAGAGGAGGAAATTGTGTTTCCTTAAGCAACTTGCTCAAGGGCTGTCACAGCTGGTAATCAGCAGGTCTGACTCTGTCTCAGATGTGTCCTGCTCCACTGCCTGTGCTCTTAACTACTTGTCTTAATCTACCTTCCACTTTTATAGAGTGGGAAATGTGGAATAAAAATAATAATTCTATAGATAATTATAATTGCCTTTATTTATAACCAACACTTTAAAACATTTGCTTTTCTGATTTTTGAATCCTTGCTTATGCTCATTGTTAATTTAGTAATGGAAGGATGACCAGAGCCATATGTTTTGTAAGGAGCATGATTTTTTCCCCCCAACAGTTTCCTTCACTTCCCACTGTTCTTGAATAGGAGAAAAAAAAGAGGTATTAGGATGTCTTTTCAAAGTTACTAAACTATTTTGGTAATTGCAGGGAAATGTACCATTTTTAAGAAAATATATTTGCTTAAACAATGTAATTTAATGGTCAGGGTATTGGCCTATGAGTTGAACAACAAAATTATCTTTAAAAACATCAATGGACCACTTTATTCCTTAATTATTAAATTGGGATATTATTTACTGTTTCTATTCTTCATGGGAAAATAGTGGAAAGTATTACAGCTACTCCAATCAAGTGTTTTATATCACGTAAACAGCCAGTTATAAGAATGACAATTTTTAAATTATTGCTATAAAATTATTTTTTTTAGGAAAGTCTTACTTAGCATTTCTGAAAGATGACTAGATGGTAACACTGTTATTGCATGAAGAGACTTGCCTGCATTTAAGTCTTTCAAATAAATATCTGTTCTGAAGATGAAACATTTTGTATAAAGAAAAACATGTCTTCTACTTTTGGAATTGTGATTTCCCATATTAGTGTTGTATGGTTTTCTTAATGCTACCATGATTACTTTTTTAGTGTATTTTGGGATCTCTACTGTGCAGCTCCGGAGAGACGTGAAACATGTGAACACTCAAGTGAAGCAAAAGCCTTCCATGATTATGTAAGTTAACATATAATTTTACGAAGTTATACTGTCATTTTTCTTTGTAACCACTGCTCTTAAAAAATACACTGGCTCATTTGTTGTTTTGGTACTTAAGAAATTGGTTGGTCTTTTTTTTCTTGAAGAGTAGGCTCATAACTTTAAATGTGAAATAGAAAGGGGCATTTGAGTCTTGTTAAAGCTTAGGATAGAGCGTAGGCCTAATTCTAAGCTATTGAAGAAATTTCTCATCTTTAAGCATGTCTGATTTGTGAAATTTCAGATTATATGAAAATTAAATATATAGTAATTTTTTTATTCTATTAAAACATTCATTATAAGATTTCTGTAAATGATAAATTCCTCCCTGGCACATAAGATTTTTGATTATAGAAATACTCTGTTCTTCTCCTTTTGTAACTTTTGGTTGTATATCATAAGGCTAAATATCTTCCTTACTGAATTCACTTCCCCAAATAAAACTTATTGTGGACTAAAGGAAATACCAGACAAGAGAGTAGAAGATTCTGTGCAAAAATGAAAATGTAATTTTTTTTTTTTTAAATCTTAAGGAACAGCAGTGGAGTGTCTCTGGCTTGAGCATTGTTTTTAGAAGAACTGCAAATCTGATTTTAGAGAGCTGATAGTATCAGAAAGTAGAACTGTGAAAAGAAAAAAAAACAGTAAAGATAAGAATGAGTAGATGGTATTATGAAGGGGCTGGGAAAAGATGTTTGCAGAACTAACCATAAAAGACTGACAGATTGAGTTTAAGATGGAGGAAATCCAGTTTTCCTGGTTGGGAGGAAGTGAACTGGGGCTGGAGCCTGAGGAAATAACTGATAGTAAGTACCTAAAACTTAACCATAGGGATACTTGTGAAGTTTGTAGAGGCTAGCATCATTCTGTGTAAAAAGCCTTAAAAACCAGAACCAGCGCTCAAAAGGGAAAAAAGACGTTGTTCCTCCAAGGAAAATAATTCAGCGTTAGACTGAAGAGTAGAAATGGACAGAAGAATTATACCCTCCAAAATAGCATGAGGAAGAGCATGCAGACTTGTGGGAAGTGAAAATCTTGGTTACCTGGCAGGGACTGTGCAATTCTTTAAATGTGTACTAACCTTATTCAAGTGAGAGTGCTTGTGATTACCTCATCTGACATTGATTGTACTCATAAAGCTTGATAGGCACTAAACAATAGCTCTTGGGAACAATGTGAGTGAAAGAGACGCTACTGCAAATAAAAAGTAGAGAAAAAGTAGTTAAGGCAGGGCCCAGGACACAGGATTTATCTGAACAACCTCATTTTCTTTTTTTACCGTTGATTGACAGAAGAAATAAAGCAGAGATCCACCCATGAAGAATATGAGGAATTGGATAGGGTGGGGTACCCCATCTCATCTATTCCTTACACTAAGAGATGCATGCCTTGATTTGGCCTGTCAATTACGGGAGATGTCTCCACTAATTTTGACAACTAGATGGCATTAGAGAGTGCCAGTGTTCTACTCTTAAAGGAGATACAATATTTGATAGCCTACATTTTAAGAAATTAATCATATAAATACTTTTCCAAAATTACATTCTGTAGAAAGATGTACCCTACTGTTCAACATGGAGATCTTAAGGGGAAAAGTGAACTAATTTAGCAGCTCTTTCTAAAAGCATTAAATAAATCATCATCATTGTTGTCATAGTCACTTTCATCATCATCATCATTTTGCATTCATAAGACACTTTGAAAATTTCAAAGTATTCACATTTATTACCTTTAGAAATACAGTTAAATAGGTTTTGGAAATGAACATTAGCCAGAGGTAGGAGTAAAATTCGAGTAGATTTTAAAGGAGGAACAACCCCTTACCATGTAATTTGGTCCTTAGAAAATATAGTTTAGAAAAAAATCAGTATTTGAATTTTATAACTCATCATGAATATTAGCACATTGTATCAGATGTTTAATTTTAATTTAAATATTTTAAGAGATTTGATTTATTCTTGGATGCCATTTTCATTACATCTTAAAACCAATTTCTTTTCATGGTAATACATCTCTGATTTGTTTTTTAATTGCAGGTTGGTGAAAAGATAGTTTGACCTACATGATTTTGTATTACAATTGGATTTTTAAAAAATACATTAATTTCTTCTATGGTAATTTTCATGAATAGGATTTCCTAAATTCTTAATAGTAGATAATTTGTGAAAATGATTAACAAATTTATTTCTAACATGTAAATATAATAGTTTGAAAGACTTGGGGAAGAAAATGGAAAGCACAGGAACAAACAATAAGATTTTGGTAAAATTCTAGAATGTTATATTCTGCATTTGAATTTATTACAGAATTACTTCTATAATGGTAATATGTTTACCTCCTGAATTTTAAAATACTTTAATAATTTAACATAAAGTACTCAAGGAAGCATTCTAAAAAATACTTTCTGCAGTAGCTGCATTTTTAGCATTAAAAATGCTCACTTGCATGTATAAATGTTTAAAATTAGTCTTATTATTTTATAGTTACTTCCTATCTATAAGATTGAATGAATATTGACAAACTACTTTTTAAAAGAATTACTGGAGGCATAATGAGGTAAATAATAAATAATTATGTTAATTTGAAATAGGCCAAAATGTTAAAATGACTATCTTTTGATATTGGGATACGTGATTTTTATTTTTGTCTGTATATATTACTGTATTTTCCAAATATCTGCAATTATTAATTATTTCATTTTCAGGAAAGTTACTTTAAAACAGATTAAATTTCATCTTTCAGTGAGTTCTAATCACTCTTCTGAGATTGGAAACTAAAAACTTAATGAAATAAAATTTAAATTTACCATGTTACACGCACAGGCATTTAGCATTTCTTATGAAAGACATCTGTTGTTTTTTGTATGTGCACATATTGAGAGACATCCATAAACTGAATAGTTGTAATTTTGAGCCATTCTAAAATTTATTTTTAACCACGTTACTGAGGTATGATTGACATACAAAAAGCTGTACATATGTAATGTGTAAACTTGATGTGTTTGGAGATTAGTATGCACCCATGAAACCATCATCACAACAAATGCCATAAACTTATCTGTCACCTCTAAAAGTTCTTCTCCCCTTTTTGCTTTATTTTTTCCCTTTTGTGGTAAGAGTACTTAACATAAGATATACCCTCTTATGAAATTTTTAAGTATACAATATAGTATTGTTAATCATATGCCCTATGTTGTACAATAGATTTCCAGAATTTATTTATATTGTAAGACTAGAATTTTATATAGATATGGATGTCTGAAATCCATAAAGAAATAAATGAAGAAACTAATGTGGAAAAGAGAGAAACAGAACAGGATGACTTTATTTAAAATTCATTTTATTGTAAAAATAATTTATTTTTTTTCAAAGTATGTATTTTAAACAAACATCATAAGCCCCTTTCTCTCACTGAAATATTTTTAAATTATAATCTAGTTTCTGGTAAATGTGAAAAGATGATAATGGAAAGATCTTTATTCCTTACTATTTTCATGCTGATGTTACACTGCCTGTGATTGCTGCCAGTAGTACCAAAAAATTTAAAAAACATGATATTCTTTCAAAGATAGCATGCATTTTTAACTTGTAATTGGAGATGTAAGATTCATAAAATTTATAACTTACTATGGAAAATGTAGAAATCACAGAAAATAAGTTAAAGCTTTTTTTAAGTAAAAATGTATCTAAATACCTTAGATTTGTAGAGTCACATTTTTATAGCCACTTCTTTACTTTTTTTTTTTTACTTTTTATCCAGCTTCATTTAAAATGATTGTATTTTGGGCGACTTGGAAAAGTGAATATATCTCTTACTTTTATTCTTTTTCCTTGGGTATGAAGGAAAGAAACAAAAAATCATTAGCAAAACTCACCTTTCACTTACCCCAAACTATAGATTTGAATTATTGTGTTCTCTTGTTTTTGATGGGGGTGGCAACTGAAATTAGAGGTTTATATCTTTTTTAAGTAAATAAAAGCCTCACAATTTCAAGTACTGTGTCTTTGATGGAATGTATACTATGAGATAAGTAATAGTTACTTAGCCAGAAATAATGGATAGAGCTATAATGATGTGACACTCTATTTTGTACTAACAAGAATAGGTTATTTGTGTGTGTGTGTGTGTGTGTGTGTGTGTGTGTGTGTGTGTGTGTGTGTGTGTTTGAGATGGAGTTTTGCTCTTGTTGCCCAGGCTGGAGTGCAATGGCGTGATCTCAGCTCACCACACCTCTGCCTCCCAGGTTCAAGCAATTCTCCTGCTTTAGCCTCCCGAGTAGCTAGGATTACAGGCCTGTGCCACCACGCCTGGCTAATTTTTGTATTTTTAGTAGAGACGGCATTTCTCCATGTTGGTCAGGCTGGTCTCGAATTCCCAACCTCAGGTGATCTGCACGCTTTGGCCTCCCAAAGTGCTGGGATTACAGGTATGAGCAATCACGCCCAGCTTAGGTTATCTACTTTCAGACTTCATGAAATGTCTATAAATTTTGTTGCATTTATTTTTAGTGTTAATTTATTTTATTCTACATATATGCCATATGCTTTCCATTGTCTCTTGGGTTTAAAATCACAAACAACTACTCTTATAATACAAGGAATTTTTTTGCAGCCAGCCACAGTAAATAGATATTATCAGTTCCCGAAGATCAGGTGCTTTAAACTCTCTAGAAGGAAAGTCTCAGAATCTCTTGTAAAAGAAGGTACAGATATTTTCAAGGTGGTTTTAAAGTTTTTCTTATCAAAGTCAAACTTAACCTTAAAAATGTATACATTTGTTAATATCTTTTTTTTTTTTGAGACGGAGTCTCGCTCTGCCGCCCAGGCTGGAGTACAGTGGCCGGATCTCAGCTCACTGCAAGCTCCGCCTCCTGGGTTTACGCCATTCTCCTGCCTCAGCCTCCAGAGTAGCTGGGACTACAGGTGCCCGCCACCTCGCCCGGCTAGTTTTTTTTTTTTGTATTTTTTTAGTAGAGACGAGGTTTCACCGTGTTAGCCAGGATGGTCTCGATCTCCTGACCTCGTGATCTGCCTGTCTCGGCCTCCCAAAGTGCTGGGATTACAGGCTTGAGCCACCACGCCTGGCTGTTAATATCTTTTTAAAGAAGGCAAGAGCACAACTACTAACAAATGTAACTATGCTGTGGGGAGGATTATCCTTGAGGGAAGGGATTTTGGTAGACATAATTTAGGATCATTCTTCTGACACAGATTTTCTCAGTCACTTTGCAAGCTGGGAACCTCTGGCTGGTGATGCCACCTCCCCGCCAGGTCTTGCTCGACCATGCTGCCTGCCGCAGGAAGTGGTCCACCCACTCGGCCTGCCTGCACACCAGCTCAGTCTGTGGCTGGCTGGGCATGCCCCAGCCCAACTGTGTTATAGCTTATACCTGCATTTGGTGGTTCCTGAGTTCTTGTCCCACATCCAAGAAGAATGATGATACACTGACAATTGAAGGGTGAGAAGGGCGGAGAAGAATTTTGTTGAGCAATGGAACAGTTCTCAGTGGAGAGAGTATGCAAGGGTGGTTGAACACCTGCAGTCAGGTGGTTTCTCTTCCAGTGTGGCTGAGCCCAGGGCTTTTATGGGCTCAGAATAGGGGAATGCATTCTGATTGGTTTGTGAGTATGCAAAAAAGGTTAAAGACACCACTCAAGGAGGGGCACAACAGTGTAAAAAACCAATTCGGGAAGGGTAGGTGTATGTAAAATAGTTGAATGCTGGGAATCAAGCAGAGAAAAATGTACCAAATGGGAAGACAGATTCTCAAGGTAGTCTGTGGGTTTGACCTTTAGCTTGGCTTTCAGGCTTTAAACTGTCTTTGTCTTGGAGGTGGGATTTCACCAGGGATGCACCAGGGAGGAGGCATTTGTCTGCCTCCTCCCACTGTCACTTCTATCATTTGTTTATTAACTTTTTTTTGAAAACCTATTTATGTGCAAATTACTTGAATTGAAGCTACGGTAGGTGCAAAGATTTATAAAAATTTCCCCCTTTAGGGATTCATAATCTGTTTGGAAACGTATACGAGCTGTGTACATGAAGAGTTAACTGCTATGAGTGTAAACAGATAATAACCCTATACTGTATAGGTTTAAATGCTGCAAATGTGCACTGGCTTTTGAATGATGACTAGGATTTGGATAAGAGAAGTGCTGGGGAAGGTGTATCAGAGAAACTGGATGAAGTTGGAAAAATATAAGGTATATTTAAGGAACACTAAGCTGAGCTGTTTAACTAGAGTAGAAAAATCAAACACAGGATCAGTTCTTAGCTAACAGATGGTAGAATTTTAAAACTGTAAGGAGATTGTGAAATTATCCCACTGAAAAGTGGTTTCATGCTGAAGTCCCTGAATCCCTGGAGGATTGTGGAAGGGCCATAGATGGTGCCTAGGAATGAGAGGACACCCAATCATAGAGGTTCTTGGCTTCCTTCTCTTTTAACCAAAGCATTTCAGTTCTCCCCTATCCAAATTCCTTCTATTTTCTCTTTCTAATTAAATTGAATCTCCATATAATCAGTTACCCATGACATAAATGACTCTTCTTTTTATCCTCTTTATTGTTCTTCTTTACCTCCAACTAGTTATCAAAACTTCCAAATCATTGCCTGAACACTGTCTTTTCCTCTGTAATCCCATTTTGGATGCCTTAGGTAACGTCTTCATCGTTTCCAAAAACATTACAATAGCTATTTCTGCATCTGACTCAAACCCCCACCCCCATTCTAGAATTAAGGGTTCTTGGTAAACTCTTGAGTAATAATTTTCATTTTTAAAAATCTCTTTTATTCATTTACAACATCTCAATCCATTACAGTTCAAAAACTTTAAATAGAAAGTTTGAAAACTGCTTATTTTAGTCATTTGAATAGATAAGAAATCTGGTACCTGGAGGGGTTAAGGACATGTCATTATTTAAAGACTGAGTGTGGTTTAACCACAAAAATTCAGGTTTTCCAATTTTTCATCTAGTACTTTTCCAACTACACTGGATGAAACTTTCGCTCCGTCTGCCATAGTCATTTTTTTTTAGCATATTCAAAAAATAGCAAATTATATTTTAGGATAATGAATCTGAGGGCACGATGAAACCTGAAGAAAGACGACTAAAGGCCAACGCAGTGAGGAGGCTATTCTAATAGTGTTGATATATGCTGAAAATTCAGCCCCTGAATTAAAGTGGTGACAAATAAAATGGAAAATAATGAATGAAAATGAAGAAGAAAAGAGATTGTCTAGTTGTAAGTACTGAGGAAGAGAGAAAGATTAAAAATAATTTGTAATTAATGTGGCTGATGATATGGACTTGTGATATGCTTAGCAGAAATCTGAAATTAGGGAGGAAGAACATAGAGAAAGTGGAATAAGGGATAAGAGCGGGTTAAATTAATGAAGTAGTAAAGGTAAAATAAGAATTGAGGCCTGGGGATAGAAAGGTGTGAAAAAGGCTCACATTTAAGGGGTGATAGGAAGGAAGAGACTAGCATGAAAACAAGGGAAAATACAACTCAGTGAGAGGTAAATACTTACCACACTAGGTAGACTGACTTAGATAGCGTAACTGTTATGTTCTGTAACCCAGTACATTTCCCAAAGCTGTTCACTGTTTCAGAATGCTTCCAGCTTGAACTCTGCATCCCAGGGCAACTAATTTGTTTGGTGTGAACATACTATCTTGAGTACCTAAGATATTCAAAAACTGTTTGTGGTTGTTGAAGCAAGACTTGAAACTCAAACTATGTCAATGGCTGAATGATTTTTATAGGGCACAATTTCATTTTAGAAGGTAGTCAAGTATTGTATAAGGGGGACAACTGGATTCAAATTTAGGAAAAAAATTAAATGGACTTAAATGATTCATGGCTTCTTCTAGAAGTTTTGTAAACTTAAATTAATAGGTAGGGAAATCTCTCAACGTATTAGCCCTTTCTTCATTGTAGCTGTATTTTAGCAAGCATGTATTGAATTACCAATTAAGTAAAGAGCAGTGTAAAAATTCTCATACCTTAGGGCGGTAAGTATATTTAAAGACTGTAAAAATACATCATGTTCAATTTGATAGCCTAGTGGTTTGTACTTAGTTGGCACTCAATAAATATTTGATGAAAGAATGGCTGGATAAATGAAAGAATATACATTCTTCAGGCATACTATTTCTGAATGAGGTGCCCCCAATTCTGCGGGTACATTGTACCACTCTTATGTGATTCTTTCAATATTACTTCTTGCTTTCCTTTGATTGTTGTCTTGTCCTGCTTATCACCTTAGCTCAGCCCGCATTCTCATCATTATCCTATTTTTGCCATCCCTAAGAGAGATATGAGAAAGGAAAATACCTTAGAAATGAGGTCATATTATAGTTTTCATTATGGACAAAAGCCCAAATACATAAAGGAAATAGAAAGTCTTCAGATATCACAAAATGACGTCTATCTTCTTTACAACAGTACGCCTTAATTCAGTGTGTATATTAGAAACTATGAGGATATTTTCCATATACAAATCTTATCACAGCCATAATACACAAGGCTGGCTTTTTACTTTTTTCTCTAGCCTGGAATATTCCTGTGAAACAACATTGGGAGCTTGCTATAAGTTAAATCTGTGGGACCTATTTCATCATAGGCCATCTACCTATATAGCCTTATCTTTTCCAGACCAGTAATATAACCACTGATCTTTTCTTTCCATTGTCAATTTTTCCTCTCAGAGGCCTATGCTTTTCTTTATGTGTAGGATTCTAACTTCATTCACTACAGAGAAATACAAGAGGTAACAATAACACTGGGAAGGCTAAAGAGGATTGGGAATCTCAGTAAGATTTTACATTTGGAATATAAATGGAAGCTACCTGTTTTTGTTTCCACATTCACATTCTTATTTATTTAGGAAGTTATGGGGAGAGTCAAGTGGGTGGGACATTGTAAGTTTCCAAATCATTGTAAGAATGATTTAGAATACCTTCTTGCTTAATTTCTATCTTGTCTGGATGAGAGTTCAGACATCTTTGAGTTCAGACCACGATAGGATTGACCTGGCACCACTGCTAGGTCTGGTAAAACTTGTGGTGTCCTTGGAGCCCTCTCACTTTCTAAATGGTCTCTCTGGGAGGTCACAATGAATGGGAGGGCACTTTCCTAGCTGGCCTCAGAGGTTCTCCCAGCTATTCAGCTGCCTTTTACTGCTTAGTTTTCATCAGCTTTTCACTTGCTGGGACTTTCAGACTAATTCTGCCTTTGAGAGAAACTAGGCTTTTGTGTTATTGAATGTTTGGGTTTAGTTTCCTCAGTGCCTGTGAGGTTTTAATAGCAGGTGTTACTTAGGGAACTTTCCTGCTTTTTAATACTAGTTTCCTTCAGTTACTCTTAGTCAGCTCCTAGATTTTCCTGGGTCAAAACTGTGCATCTAGTTGGATGAATTTCTCTTTCTTATCTGAGAGATGCTCATTTCCAGAATAAAATGATTTGTGCCTTTGCTCAGGGACCAACCTGTTTGGATCTGTTTCCCAGATACTCTTTGAATCTGTTCTCAACCTTTTTTCCCCCATTTAAATTCTATTAAACAGTAGTCAACCTTGACAGTTTCCACCAGTGGGAAAAGTTAGGTTTTCTTCTAATATTTCTGCTTCTGCCTCTGAAAGCTCTCCCGTCATTCAGGGGAAAAACCAAGCTCTGCCTCTTAGTGAGTACTATCCCAGTGAAATTATGAGACTGGCTTTCAGTGCTTTGCCTGGTGTGCTTTTCATTCAAACTACTAAGTTAAAATGTTTTTCCCTTCTTTTTTCTTAATTTTCAAAGTATTAAAGTAATAGCAAGACTAAATTGAAACAAATAAATTATCTCAGTAAATTACTCTGAAGTTAAAAAATCCTAGTAGGATTTTTTCCCTTATTTTAGGAAGTTTATGAAGTGATAATTGCATATAGTAATTCAAACGTATGTATAGTTCTTACAGGTTTTTAGCCCCTGTCTGGTGCAATGGGCAGCAGTTGCTTACCTCATATTGAAAGACTAGAATAGTAATAAAGTGAGATGGTTAGGGAACTAGAATTGATTTATTTAATTTAGATTGTTAAAAGAAAGACATTTAGGACTTTTTAAAGTTGAACTGCAATTCCTGTGAAGCCCTTTTAATTTTTTTATACTGACAATGGAAGTTAATTAGAAATCTAAAGAAGGAATAATTTATCATGTCATTAAATATTTCTAGAGAAAAAATTTGTGCATATTTTTTCTTGAGTAGAGTATAAGAAGATAGACTCTGTACTTATTTTACTATAGTAGGGCTGTCAAGAATAAGAGCATAAAAACTCTGTTGAGGGAGTCAGTGAATTGAATCAGTTAAAACAGATTTATAAGGGTAAACAGTAATTCAGTTTAAGGTTTTAATTTTTGTAATTTAGATATTCTAAGCTAGTAGGGAAGAATACTTTTTAATTAAACTGGTCCAAAATATTTAAAAATAAGCAAAAGTAAATTTTTGTGAAATTTGAAACCTTTGGGGAGTTTCAGTTAACAAATTTCTCAAGTAGTATTTTCGTTTTCAATGGAAAATACACTATCTTATAACATGTTACATGTTCAATAACATCTAAAATTATCCCTTAGTGCCTCTAAAACATATGAAACATTTAAGTTTTAAAGAAATTAACATTTTGTTTTGTATTATGAATTGAAACACTTAATTTTTAAGGTCTTTGCTGCCACTTTATCTGGAAGTGACATCGTGGTAGCCTTGTGGCCAAATTGAACTTACTCTGGATATTAAAAATGTAAGCAAGACATGCAAGCTGATGCATCATGTTTATATTTGACAGATAATTAGTTCATACAGTTTAAATTACCATACCTATCTTCTTTCTTTTTCTCCAGGGGGAATGAAAGATTTCTTTTTGTCTTGGATCAGCTAAAAATGTTTAGAATGCAGAAGGATAAATTGGAACTTGCTCCCTACTAGTCGTGCCCAATAATTCTAGAAAGTACCTCAGTCCCATTTTCTTATTAAAGTTGATTTTCTCATGGGTTTTCCTACCATTACTGTAATGTGGTCAGTACAAAGCACACCACTTTTTGGCTAATTTAGTTGATGATGATTTGATAAGAGTGAGTGTAAACATTTAAGAATTTCTTTTCAGGTTACATGGCAAGTGATTTGCCAGGAAAAATCTTGTTCTTTTTTGCTGTATAAAGAGCATAGGACCACTGTAGGAAAAAAAAAAAAAAGAAACGTCATGAGGCCATCACTATAGCTATGCCAGCAGGCCTGAAAACCTTTTATCTCGTGTAAATGACATTGCTAAAGAACTTTACAATGATCCACTTCCCCTTAATGCATAGTAAATATATAATTTTTTCTTTATGATTTTCTTAATAACATTTTCTTTTCACAACCTGTATTTTTCTAAGTAGCCTGCTCACCTGTTACACTTCTTGGAATGTCAGTAGTACAGAGTTTAATATAACGTGTATTTTTTCCCTCAGTGCAATGTGGTCAATTATTTTCAATGATGGTTTGCATATATTTTCTTATTAGGCTCTAATTTTGTTTGTGTAAATTGTTTAGAAACACTAAACTATTCAGAAGGACATTCAGAACCTTATTTATATATGCTCATTGTATTTTTCAAAATTATAGTATAATGTAGTAGAGACCATGGAACTATTTTTTATAAAATTTAACTAGTAAAAACACAATAAGGATTCAGATAATTCATCATAAGAGGTGAACCTAATAACGAATAGTTGTCATAATTTTCTGGTATCTTTTGAGAAATGATTTTAGTACATTGTTTTTATGGTATGTATTACTGTCACTTTAGAATAGTTGTCATTAGTTTAAGCCTCAACAGTTTTTACCTTGAGCCTGATCAGTATTTTTATAACCATTGTGGCTTTTTACCTTTTCCAAAGATGGTGAGAGTACTTGCCATGCAACATGCTCTTCTGCAATGTGATCATGCCAGTCTGCTGAATCTAGGCTGGTCTTAATGACTTGCTTGTAATAGAATGGAGTGGAAGTGATGGTATGTAACTTCTGAGGCTGGGTCAGGAGAAGCCTTGAGGCTTTTTCCTTGGTCTTTTGGAATGCTTTCTGGCTGTGCCTTCTTGCTGTGTCTTAAAACCATGTCACTATTCTGTGGTAAGTCCAGTCCCAAATAAACAGTTTAAGCCTTCCAGTAACATGAGCCTAGCCTTCTAATCATCTGAGCCTGGGCACTAGCCACCTGAGTGGAGAAACCCCTGGCAGTTTGCGTCTTCACAAATGAGCAGACGTTATGGAGTCTGCAGAGACGGTCATTATTATCTCCGTTCACTGTCCAGAGTCCTAAACTGGAGAACCCATGAGCATAATAAAAGGTTATTTTTTTCTACCACTAAGTTTGGGACGGTTTGTTATACAGCAATAGATAATCATAACAGAATTTAATATTGGAAGTGGGGTGTTGCTGTAACAAAACCTAAAGTGCATGGGACCAGCTGGTGGGTGGAAAGACTGTTCGTGAAGCTTGGAAGGGACTCGTGGAGACTGATGGTGAGGGATTGAAAGACAGTAATGACAGTGTTACTTGATACTGGAAGTAAGAAGATCTCTGTTATCTAGTGGTAGCAAATTTTGCAAAACCGTCACCCAGGGTAACATGGAAAATAGAAAATGAACCAGTGGACCACTAATGAAATTATGGATTTGCAAAGGAGATTCCCAGGCAGAATATCTAAAGTGGCAGCTGTTTCTTTTAGTCCTGTCTGATGATACATGGATAGAGAAAACTGAGCTAAAAACGGAATTCTTGTTTTCAAACAAAGGATTCTCAAAGCAAAAAAGGGCCTCAGAACAAAGGTCAAATGCAGAGCAGAGTTAGGAAAATGTGGTCTCAGGGCAGAGATGAAATTAAGGTGTAACTATAAAACCTTTGTTAAGTCCTCAGAGATGTGAGGTGGTGCCTCATAGAACCTTTCAGACACACAAAAGGCCATCCAAGTGTCTTTAGGGGATGCCTCCTAGTTCCTCTCTGTTAAACAAAAGGGCTTCTAATAATCTTGAGGGCTTTATTCCACAGCAGCCTCACAGGGAGCCCAAGGTAGGGAAGGACTTTTGCCTGAATGAGTGGATTTATAAATTGATGCATAGAAACATATAAAGTTTTAAAAATAATTATATTTATAAGTTGAGGCGTAGAAACCTATAAAGTTTTTAAAAGAATTATATTAGCCTGGACTAAGAGGGACCAAGACTACACAAATTGAAAAGAGGCTCTTGGATACCCAAACTTCTGTAGACAGAAAACAAGCTGAGAAACTCAGTCGCAAACATGGGCTACTTTTTTTATGGAAAAGGAAGCATGACTCAGATGGAGGAAACAAGAGGCTAGCAAGCAGGGCCCAGAACACAGAGAAGTACTTTCACTGAGTAGGACTGGGTTCTGATCAAGGTACTGGTTACATGTGTCCTTCTGTATATCAGAATTATTATAAACTGGTAACACTGACATGCTTCCTGTTTCCTCCTATGCAGCAGTCACCTTTTTGAAAGGGAGTTTCTATTGCAATTATCTTGTCCCTAAATAACTAGGTGTTTCGGATGTGTGGGAGGCAGAGAATTTGTCTCTTTAGTTCACTGGTCTTCAGATTGAGAGGAATGGTACTTCACGTGTAGTACCTAAGAACTTCATTTGCATCTTAACCTGATTTAGGTGATTAGATCCTGGACTTTGAACTAATGCTGTAATTAGGAAGATGCTTAGGCGATTATGGGGACGGGGTGAGTATATTTTATATTGGGATGGTTGTGAATTATTGTGGTCACAGAGCAAATTGTGCCGGATTGACATGTTTTATTAAACTTTTTACTTTGAGATAGTTGTAGATTCACATGCAGTTGTAAGAAATAACACAGAGAGATCTCATGTACCTTTTCCCTAGTTCCCTCAATGGTAAAATATTGCAAAACTCCAGTACAATAACTGTACCAGGATATTGACCTTGATGTAATCTACTGATCTTATTCATATTTTCCCAGTTTTACTTGTACTCGTATGTGTGTATTTAGTTTTGTGTGATTTTTATCATGTATGTAGGTTTATAAATCCCCTACCTCAGTCAGGATACAGAGCTACAAGGATGCTCCTGTTGCTTTTATATTCACAGCCGCCTTACCAACTTGTTCCTAACCCCTACCTGCTTGATTTTTATTACAGCGTTAGCTCACATTATAAATGTAGATACACTTAGAAAAAATGGAATGTATGTTATATACAGGAGTGTGTTATTAAACTGAGTCATGTAAATTACCAAAAAGGCCTTCCATTTAGAGATATGTAATGGTTGACTTTTCCAAATTGAGAATTTATCTGTTAGTAAACAACTAGTATATTGGTAAAGACTAATTAAGCTTACTATTTTTTACTGCTGTTCAGGATGGTTTAAAGCACTGATATAAGTACTTCATGTCAGTTGTATAGGTAGATTGGGTAATAGTGTAATGCCTTTTGCTTTCATGTATAAGACTATACCCTAAATGATGAAATTTTTGTTCTGTATTGTTTAGCATATTCAGTCAAAGGTAAGCAACTCTGAAAAGTTATAAAGGAGGCATTTCTAAAGGAAAGAATTGCCTTTCTGTATTACTTTAATATTCTACTCTGTTATTTTGTTGCTATAGTAAGAAAAATAGATAAAAATCACTTGTAAGGAATTTAGTGTTATTTCTTTAGATGGTTTTTATTTTAAAATTTTTGTTACCAAATTATTTCTGGCTTCTCCTTTCCTTTTTTCATTTATCTTAGGTATTCAGTTGTTCTTTACAATTTTTTCCTGTGATTCTGAATTATTTATCACAATGCCAGAATTTTTATGGAACATTAGTGTGAATTTTCTTTTCTTTTTTTTTGGAGACAGAGTCTTGCTCTGTCACCCAGGCTGGAGTGCAGTGGCGTGATCTCAGCTCACTGCAACCTCTGCCTCCTGGGTTCAAGCGATTCTTCTGCCTCAGCCTCCTGAGTTAGCTGGAACTACAGGTGTGTGCGACCACACCCAGCTAATTTTTGTATTTTTAGTAGAGACAGAGTTTTACCATATTGGCCAGGCTGGTCTCGAACTCCTGACCTCATGATCCGCCCGCCTCGGACTCCCAAAGTGCTGGGATTACAGGCGTGAGCCACCACGCCCGGCCTTATTTTCTAACTAAAATGTGTGTAGGGTCTTTAGCTTTGTAAATCTTTAGTGTGTTGTATGCATTATTTGTGATCCACGGGTAGAAATATCTAAAAATTATTATATGTTAATTATCTTATTTCTAGCATTTAATCTACATCTTCTGTTACATTTAACAAGGCAGTTAGATCATCTTAACCACCCTCTTTTAAAAATTTGCTTTTTCTTTAATTAAAAAAAATAACATTTATTGGCATTGCCGGGCACAAGCCTAGGTGTCAAAGAGACAGAAATAAAACAGAGTCCAGACTTCAGCAAGACTCTAATAAGGGAGACAAGTCAACAGATAATTACAATAAAATGTGCCCTAACAGAAAAACACAGCATTTTATGGAAACATTTGTTGAGGGTGAACTTTAGTTAAATTTAGCCTACGGAGGTGAAGGAAGGCTTCCAGGAGGAGCTTAGGAGGAGTTCAGAATTTGTTAAGCTTCGTGAATGCAGAAAAATTGAGGCCTCATTCCCCTCTGCATCCACACTACCTGCTATAATGGCCAGAATATAGTGGGCCCTTGATACATATTTAATGATTATTGAAAAAGCAGAGATGTCAGAGCTGAATTTTGAAGGAAGGTTTTGGAGTCAGTTGAGTGAAAGAACGCTGTTTTAGACAGAAGGAGCAGCGTGTGCAAAAGGCACGTGTCTTTGGTAAAATCCCTTCCTGAGCCTGAGACCCTCAGACTTTACCAAGGACAATCAATCTCAATCAGTTTCTCCCTTTTTCTCCGTAGGATCAGCGGACTGTGACTGTCTGTTGTTTCTAAGCAAATTGCTGCAAGGATTTCTGTGGCTCCTCCCAGAAGCTAGATAATAAAACATATAGTATTTTTAAAAATCTCTGTGAAAAGGCTCCCTTGGGCTAAAAATATTGCTTGTTTTTTTTGTTAAAATGTTTTTATCAAAGAATAGGGGGAAAATAGAAACTTGCTCTTTTCAGAGCTGAAGAGCCTAAGAATGATATAATTGGATTCACCATTGACTCTTAATTAATGATATGTGAGTATTGTGATTGGCTAACAAGCTTAGCTTACAATTTCTGGCCTGGGAAAAAAAGAGGTTGGGTATTCGTCATCCTTCCCAGTGGTCCCGCTGGCAGAGGTTCAGTTTCAGTTATTGGGTAGTCCTTTTGTTATACATCCCCAAATGCCAGTTCCACTGTGGAGTTCAGCGCCCTTAGATGATTTAAGACTGTTACTCTTCTCAGAATTATAAAAGCAGCGATGGTAATACTAGGTTATTCTTCATATTGCACTAAAGAATAAAGGCAGAGTCAGAATTTTTGCATTTTTCACAGGAGAGGAATTAGTTTTTTTAAATTAAGAATCAAAGTAGGGTCTAGCCCAGAGGAAAGCATATCTAGTTTTGGTAATTCATAAACCATTATAGAATGAAGAGTAAGTATGCCTTTTTAAGGGTTTTCTTGCTGCTTGACATGGCTAGAACAAAAGGTATGAGGGAGAATGCTGTGAGATAAGACCGGATAAACAGGCAGAGCCTGGATCAGAGAGGATTTGAGGACCCAATTAAGAAGTTTTGATTTTCCTTGATGGCAAATGGGAACAGATAGGGATTTTGACTTCACAGAGGGAGCAACATGATCAGATTTGTGCTTTATAAAAATTCACTCCAGTATCAATAAGAAGGGTGGGTTGGAGGAAGCAAAACTAGAGGTAAGGTTGTATAGACCATTGTTCTACTTACTATGTTTGCATAACGAATTATACCCAAATAGTAATGATGTAAAGTAATCATTTCTTGTGCTTATGGGTTCTTTGGTCCAGGTATTCAGACAGGATGTAGTAGAGAAGGCTTGTCTCTTCTCCATGATATTCGATACTTCTATATTTCTTCTGCATTTTTGAAGGTGCTTTCCCTGAGTATAGAATTCTCAGTTAGCCTTTTTGTTTATTTTAGTACTTCAAAGGTATCACTCCATTGTGTTCTGTATGGCAAATTTTATAAGAAGTTTGTGGTAATTCCTATCATTGCTCCTCTGTATGTAATATGTCTTTTTGAAAAATTTTCTGACTAAGATTTTCTTTTTGTCTTGGGGGATTTTAATATGAAATATCTAGATGTGATTTTGTTCCCTGCTTGATATTTTCTGAGTAGTTGGATCTGTGGTTTATCATCTTTTATTAATTTTGGAAAATTCTCAGCTATTATGTCTTCAAATATTTTTTCTGTCCTCTTGTTTCTTTTTAGTTGTTGTTGTTTATAGTTATGTTAGGCTGTTTGCTGTTGTCCTGTAACTCTTGGATGATCTGTGCCCTTTTTTAATTCCCACGTTTTTTCCTCTGTGTTTCAGTTTGAGTACTTTTTATCAACCTATTTCCAGGGTCACTGATGTTTTCCTCACTCTGTTGAGTTTACTAATGAGTTTGTCAAAAGCAGTCGTCATCTTTGTTACTGTATTTTTTATTTCTATCATTTCATTTTATTTTCTTTTACAGTTTCTCTCTGTGGAAGTTTCCCATTTATTCATGCTTGTGGTCCACCTTTTCTATGAGAATCTTTAATGTATTAGTCATAAATATTTTAAGCTTCCTATCTGATAGTTCCAATAACTTTGTCATATCAGTGTTTATATGTATTTGTCTGTTGACAGTGTGTGGTTTTTATTTCGTGCTTTCTTGATATGTCTTGTACTTTTTGGTTGAAAGATTAACATCTTCTATATAGCAGTAGAAACTAAGGTAAATTTTATTTATGCCTAGAAATTGGCATGCCTCCTCTTTTTCTGGTTCTTTAACATGTGAGGAGAGCAGTTAAATTAATCTAGTCAAGGGCTGATCTGGGCTTGGGTTTTGTTGTTGCTTTAATATCAGTGTACCACAAGTTTCAAATTTCTCTAGCATTATCTTGTGTTTAGATGGAGGCTGGTTTCCTAGAGGGTTTTACTCAATCTATGATCTGCCTTCAACTCTGGCTTCTTGATTTGCTTCTGAAGAGGGTCTCTTCACTATCTTGCCCCTCTGTCTGAAGCTGAATACATTATTTTTTACTGGATGCTTACTAGCCTGGTAGCATAGGACACCACATTCTCTGTTGCTCTGATTCAGCCTCAGTCTTAGGCAAGGATTGTTTCCCTGGGTCTCAGGGGTGTCACATTCTTAGTAATACTGTCCTATCCCTGCATTAGGGGATGTCCTGGTTTAGAATGTTTTCCTACTTCTTCCCTAGGGCTGGAGGTTATTCTACTCTCTTCCCCCAGCTGTATTGGGTCTTAACCTATATACATTTAGGGCTACCAGGCTTTTTGCTCTTCCTTTAGTGGTTTAAGGTTTCTTGCTTCTCGGGGGAGAGGGGACCCAAAAGAGCTTTGTGCTTTTCTCAAAGTAGCTGTTTGTCATGTCCTTGACGGAGGCTCTCCAGCCTCTTGTTGTCCAATAGTTTTTCTTATGAGCACCTGGTGAAGTATGTGGAAAACAGCCTGTGAATGGATGAGCATTCCCCCAGTGTTTCTGGCTCTCAGGGGTTTTGTATTCTCATGCTAGTTTCAGTTTGTTAACAATTTTAGTGGAGTTCCTACCAGTTTGTATTCAGTCTAGCATCTGCTTCAGATAATCAAGTGCTCATGTCCTGTTTGTCCTTGATGAGCTCTCTGATAGAGTTAAAGAAAATATGGGATTTTTTACATAAGCTGCCTTTTTGTTGTTGTAGTAAGCTTGAGAGTGATGCTGTTTCCAGCCTTCTACCTCTTACTTGGAAAGCATTTGAACAGGCTCCTCAATACATAATCACACTATTAAACTGTGTTGCATATGTTACTTACTGGGTTATACATTTGATCTGAAAGGTCCACAATTCCCAGTTTGGTTTTCTTTATAATTTTTTTTTAAATCTATGACTAGAATCTCATAATTTTACTTTCCAACACACCCCTCCCCACTTCAAACATCTCTAAGGTAACTTGTGAGCAAGACAGTTTGAAATCATTGATGGGGAAAGGAAACTCCATTTTTCAGAAGTAGAAAAATCTAGGTCCTGGTGTGGTATGATTTGATGTATCCCCTAAAAAGTATGTGTTGGAAACTTAATCTTCAATGCAACAGTGTTGGGAGATGGGGAGGAGTTGTTTA
The DNA here is from genome assembly GCF_037993035.2 of Macaca fascicularis. Taxonomy (NCBI): domain Eukaryota; kingdom Metazoa; phylum Chordata; class Mammalia; order Primates; family Cercopithecidae; genus Macaca; species Macaca fascicularis. The sequence continues at coordinate 85,520,929 of NC_088380.1, read as the reverse complement.
GATCACGAGAATCCACCCTCATGAATGGATTAATGCTAACCATAAAGGGGGCTAAAGGGGGCTGTGAGTTTGATCCCGTGCTCTCTCGCGCGCTCTCTCTCTCTCTCGCTGTCTCACCTGTGTGATGCCTTCTGCCACGTTATGTTGCAGCAAGGAGGCCCTCACCAGGTATAGCCCCTCAATTTTGTACTTTCCAGCCTCCAGAACCATGAGCCAAAATACATATCTTTTATTTATAAAATACTGTCTCTGGTGTTCTGTTACGGCAACACAAAGTGAACTAAGATACAGTGTTAGCTCTTCTTTTATTATTGATTCATCTAGAATGAACCACATATCTAGCTAAACCTTTTTTATTCATTTTTAAAAGGACATTTTAAGACCTTTACTCATAGAGTTGCTGAAAGACTCAGATGAGATACTGTATATAAACAATTTCTGAAAAATGTAAAACTATACAAATTGTGATTTTTAAAAAGTATATTTTCACTGTATACTTTTTGGGTGAAAAGAGCATTTATTTTTACCAAGATTAAGTGGAGCAGCTATAATCTGACTTCCTGTTTTTGATTTATTTAAAGCAATTTTTATTATTGGTTTTAAAGTCTCTTGGTAAGAGCTTTGTCTTTCGGTTTATCTAATTTCCAATTTGAACCTCTCATGTTGTACTTCATAGATTTCACTGTTTATCTTTTGTAGTCAGAACTGTCATATCTCAAAATATGTCTTTTACCCTTAAAGCTCTTTTAAACTTTATTAGTTGCCCATGTTAGTTTGATACTTTTTGAAGTCCTGACTTTTTGATACGTGACCTTCATTTTGTTTTTGTTTGTTTCTAGTAAGTTCGTTGGAAAGTTTCCAGGCAGCTTGTCATTAATTGGTTTGGTTTTTTTTGTTTGTTTTTGAGATAGGGTCTCACTCTTTTGCCCAGACTAAGTGCAGTGGCACAGTCACAGCTCACTGCAGCCTCTACCTCCTGGGCTCAAGCAATGCTTCCACCTCAGCCTCCTAAGTAGCTGAGACTACAGACATGTGCCAACACGCTCAGCTAATTTTCGTATTTTTTGTAGAGAAAGGGTTTTATCACATTGCCCAGGCTGGTCTCAAACTCCTGGGCTCAGGAGTTCCACCTGCCTCAGCCTCCCAAAGTGCTGGAATTGTAGATATGGACCACTGCACTGGCCCATTAATGTTTTTAAAAAAGCCTTTCTTCAAAGAGCGTACCTCATTTATTTATAAGTTTTTGAAAATTTGGTGACTCTATAGCTTTTTCATGAGAAAGTTGAGTTTGATGAAAAAGTATTTACTGAGCACTCACCCAATTTGTGCTTAACATTCATCTAGCTCTTTTATCAAATACACATAAAGTTAACTTTCATAAGTTTCCAACCTGGTTGTATAGATATATTATGTGGGAAATAGAAAACAAAAAGATAGTCTGAACATCTTGGCTGAATTGTCATAACCTCTGCCCCATACTGAGGCAGTATGGACTACTGGCAGGAACATATGCTTTAAAATCATAAAGACCTAGGTTCAGGTACCATCTCTACCATTTAGTAATAACTTCAGGTAAGTTACTTTCTGAGTTTGTATCCTAGGTAGGAAAATAATATCTCCCTACTAGAATCATTGTGATCCATGTCTTTATATATAAGATAATGTATATAAAATGTCTGGTGCACATTATAGGATGTCAATAAATATCTTTCAGCCAGGCATGGTGGCTCATGCTTGTAATCCCAGCACTTTGGGAGGCCCAGGAGTTCGAGACTAGCCTAGGCAACATAGTGAGACCTCATCTCTTACAATTTTTTTTTTTTTTTAATTAGCCAGGCATGGTCGCATACACTTGTAATCCCAGCACTTTGGGAGGCTGAGGTGGGAGAATCATTTGAGCCCCTGGAGGTTGAGACTGCAGTGAGCTGCGATTGTGCCATTGCATTCCAGCCTGGGCAACAGAATGAGATCCTGTCTCAAAAAATAACATTTGTATTTCATAAGGCTTTAACAGCCAAGATGTTTTGCACCAATATAGTGGCAAACCCAGAAAATGATTGGGCTCAGTGTCTCCATCTACCATCATCTTCACAGAAATGTTAGGTTTCACGTTTCTTTCCTTTCTTCTATACCCTTTCCCTATCTTACATCTCAGTTTATTCTGTTTCAAGCATTTGTGTGCATGTGTGTGTGTGCATATGTGTGTATGTTTTGAGACAGTCTAGCTCTGTTGCTTAGGCTTGATGCAGTGGCACAAACTCAGCTCACTGCAACCTCAACCTTCTAGGCTCAGGCAATTCCCCTGTCTCAGCCTCCCGTGTAGCTGGGATTACAGGCATACACCAACACATCCAGCTAATTTTTGTATTTTCAGTAGAGATGAGGTTTCACCATGTTGGACAGGTTGATCTCGAATTCCTGGTCAAGTGATCTGCCTGCCTTGGCCTCCCAAAGTGTCGTGATTTCAGGCATGAGCCACCGTGCCCAGCCCCAGGCATTAGTTTTTTTTCCCCACATGTACACACTGATACCCTATTTAACTTCTTTTCTAAATTTGGCTTAGTTGTTATGGTAAAACCTTTCTTTTTTGTTCACCATTTTGCGTACAAAGAACCTCAAACAACCCTAATCATAAATGAGAAAATTTAGTATACACTCATACTAGTTTACTTGTACAAAGGATGAAATATTCATACGTTTAATGTAAATGAGACAAAATATAGTAACAGCTTGTGTCAGGGGTCTCCAAGATCACCCCCAGATTCAGTGATTTGCTAGAAGGACTCACAGAACTCAGAATATAGTGTGACTGTGAATAAATTCACTGTGATTTATTATAGTGAAACTTTATTAAGCAAAAGAAAAAAAAAAGGAAAGAACAAAGGGAAAAACTAGAGGAAAAGAGAAAAAGCTTATAAGGGAAAGTCTGAAGGAAACCAGATGCAAGCTTGGAAGAGTCCCTTCTTAGTGGAATAACACAGGATGTACTTAATTCCTTCAGAAAATACTTGTGATAATATATGTCAAGTGTCCACTAGAGAAGGTCCCTAGAGACTCAGTGCCCAAGATTTTTAGTGGGGCTGATCATGTAGGCGCCTTCTACCTAGTATGTGCCAGAATTTTAGACTCCTAGAGGGAAGCAGGTGTTTAGCATAAACCATATTATTTATAAAAACAGATCGGGTAGGCACAGTGAGCCGCCTTTATCATTTTGTAAATGGCAGGAACCCTTCCTAAATCAAAGTTCCTCAAAGCCAACCAAAGACCAACCTTGCATGCAAGGTTTTTTAAGGATAGCAATCTCATGCCTCCTATATTTACCTTTTTTTTTTTTTTTTTTTTTTTTTTTTTTTTTGCATACTGCAGTTAGACTCTGAAGATCCTTATAGAAAACATCCAAAAGTTCTATTTAGAATCAGTACAGAACTGGAATGTTTCCTCATGTTCTGTTATGACATTTGTAATAAGCTATTCTTTTCTTTTAGTTTACTTCCTTTTACTGATTGCCTTAATAATTAATATTATGAAATAATTTATTACCTTTCACTTCAAATAGTATTTCTACTATTGTTTGTTTAAAAGGCTGTTGTGAAGAAATGCAAATTAAAACCACAATGAGATATCACCTAACACCTATTAGGATGGCTATTATCAAAAAGACAATAGATAACAGATGTTGGCAAGGATGTGCAGTAAAGGGAACCCTTGTACTGTACACTGTTGGTGAGAATGAAAATTAGTACAGTCATTATGGAAAACATTATAGAAGTTCCTTTAAAATTAAAAATAGAGCTACCATATAATTCAGAAATTGTAATTCTAGGTATACGTCCAAAGGAAATGAAATAAGTATGTCAAAGAGATATTTGCGTTCCCATGTTCATTGCAGCATTATTCACAGTAACCAAAACATAGGATCAACTTACATATCCGTCAGTGGTTGAGTGGATAAAGAAAATGCAGATTATATACATAATGAAATACTATTCAGCCTTAAAAAGAAAGGAAATTGTGTCACTTGTGACAATGTGGATGAACCTGGAGGGTGTTATATTAAGTGAATTAAGCCAGGCACAGAAAGATAAATACCACATGACTTCATATCTAAAAAACTGAACTCATAGAAATGGAGAGTAGAATGGTGGTTACCAGAGGCTGGTGGGGAGGGATACTGGGGAGATGTTGGTCAAAAGATCTAAATTTTCAGTTAAATAGGAGAAGTAAGTTCAGGAGATCCATTGTACAGCATAATGACTATAGTTAATAATGTATACTTGAAAATTGCTAAGAAAGTAGATTTTAAGTGTTCTTAACACCAAAATAATAAATATGTAAGGAAATAGATATGTTAATTAACTTGACTCAACCATTCCATAGTGTACACATTTATCAAATTATACTGTAAAACATACATATATACAATTTTTGTCAACTGCAAATTTTTAAAATACCTTTGTACCACAGGCTGGAAATGTGACAAAATTTTATAACATGCTTCCTTATGTAAAATTTCAAGTTTCAAACAACTGATTTGCAAATGAAATTTTAGAATAAGACCTAGATTTAGCTTATATCTTTTATCTAGGATTATCTTAAATTCAGTATGCAGAGAAGAAGGAAATGAGAATAGATTGAATTCACTTGGGAATGCTTTCAGGAGAAGACTGGAATTAAACTGAAGATAGGTAGTATAAGGAAAGGTAGAAAAAAAGGACAAAGGATATGCCAGAGAGACGGAATAATGTGACTAAGGGAGGACTGAGTATGGGGTGGGTTGGTGGGGAGAAATAATTGTACGTTATTACTCTGAAGCAAATATAAACTCACAATCACGTTTTTTCACCAGTATTGTTGAGACTCAGATTCCTGACCCATATATTTTCTGCTTTTGTAGATTCTAAAACTATTTATAGGAAGACCTACTTTTCTTACATAATAGTTTATATGAAATACAAGTATTATATATTTCTCTTTTATTATTTCTTTATCTTAAACTATTTAATTCATAGAGTTGCTATGAAGGCTAAGTGAGAAAATATATGTTAATTTTTAAATGACAGCATTATATGCTATATAGAAGTATCTAAGGCCATGATTTAAAAAATTAAAACTGTCTCATCCTAGTGAATTAGATTAGGAATATACTTAACATAATTTTTATCTTGTGTAGAATTTCTGCACATAGAAATATCATGTATCTTCCTCAGTTTGCTCTTATCTATTCTTGTACTACCTTACTATTCGTAGGAGAGAGTCCTTTTGCTGCTAAACATTATAGTTCCTCTATTTTGTAGTTTAGACTTTGAGCATTTATATCCGTGCTGGGCTTGGTTTTCCTGTTTCCTTCATATCACATAGGATACTTGTTTGGCCTTTGTTTCCTGTGTTTTCCTCTAGCATACTACTGAACAATTTGGAGAGCAACTTTTATAAGAATGAATCTGATGTAATTTGTTCTCTTGCAACACTTTTGAAGGTTAAAATAGAATTTAAAATGTTGCCAGATTCAGGATAGCAAAGCTTTATAAATTATTTCTTTGTACTGATAAGAGTTAAAAATTATGAATGCCTAGTACTTAGCCTAAAGGAGCCCAGCATATTGTAAGTATGCATAAGTATTTGCTTTAATGTGAAAAATTATGTATATTCTCTAATTCTTTCAAATATAATGTGTATTACTAGGACTATTAAAAATTCAACTAATCTATAATTATCTGATAATAGAATGAATTCTTGAAAAACATCTAGATGAAGCTTTAAAAATTTTAGGCCAAATATTTAAATATTTCACTGATCACTAAAAAAAAAACCTGCTTACCTATTATTGAATAACTCTATAATTGGCTTATTTTCTTCTCTCCAGATTTATGATGTGTGTAGAAACATCTTTAAAGCTTGTTAAGTAACACATATCAATGCTATATTTTCTAACTATATAATTCACCTGTATCAAACTAGTTTTTGAATATAGAAACTGTTGTAATATAGTCATTGTATTTTAAAAATTCAACAATAGTGCTGTTACCTTTAACATCTAGGGTATTAACACTAGTTAGAAAACTACATTTGATGAAGATATATTTGAAATAGGCTAGAAAATAATTATGGATGCACCTTTCTGGAATGATATAGGTATTTGATAGGTAAACATGAACAAAATTTTCATCTCTGTTTGAAAGCGAAGAAGCTTTTCATTAGAAATAGCTTCTATATATGTCACCAGTGATCTAAAATATTCTAGTTGGGCAACTAGTGGGTCAACAATGGAAAGACACATTTTGATAGGAAATGTGTCTCAATGGCTCCTTTTTTTTTTTTTTTTTTTTTTTTGTCTGAGACGATGTCTCGCTCTGTCGCCCAGGGTGGAGTACAGTGGCACGATCCCGGCTCACTGCAAGCTCCGCCTCCTGGGTTCACACCATTCTCCTGCCTCAGCCTCCCAAGTAGCTGGGACTACAGGCGCCTGCCACCACGCCTGGCTAATTTTTTTGCTTTTTTAGTAGAGACAGGGTTTCACCGTGTTAGCCAGGATGGTCTCAATCTCCTAACCTCGTGATCCACCCACCTCGGCCTCCCAAAGTGCTGGGATTATAGGCGTGAGCCACCTTGCCCAGCCTCAATGGCTACTTTTGAAAATGAAGAAGCAGCATACATGTGGGTGAAATCTTATTTTTTTTATTTGATGTAATTACTTTTCAGAATAGTTCCTATACTTGCTTATTATTTAGGTTTGATTTGATTTGATTTGATTTTTGAGACATGAGCTCACTCAGGATCACCCAGACTGGAGTGCAGTGGCATGATCATAGCTCACTGCAGCCTTCAACTCCTGGGATCAAAGGATCCTGCTACCTCAAGCTTCCCGTGGTGGAGCATACCACCATGCCTGGCTAATTTTTGTTTTTATGTTATTTGTTAGATACGGGGTCTCACTGTGTTGCCTAGGCTGGTCTCAAATTCCAGGCCTTAAGTTATCTTCCTGCTTTGACCTCCCAAAGTGCTGGGATTACAGATGTGAGCCTTCATGCCTGGCCTGTTACTTATATTTTAGGAAATCTGTATGTTAAGACAGTAAGGCCAGGTGCGGTTGCTCACACCTGTAATCCAGCACTTTGGGAGGCTGAGGTGGGTGGATCACCTGAGGTCAGGAGTTCGAGACCAGCCTGGACAACATGACAAAAGCCATCTCTACTAAAAATACAAAAATTAGCTGAGCATGGTGATGCGCGCCTGTAATCCCAGCTACTCGGGAGGCTGAGGCAAGAGAATTGCTTGAACTGGGGAGGTGGAGATTGTAGTGAGCCAAGATTGTGCCACTGCACTCCATCCTGAGTGATGGAGCAAGACTCCGTCTCAAAAAAAACAAAAGAAGACAGTAATCTCTCTGATTATAATATGTTTACTATCAAATTTCAGCAATTATTGAAGATTTTTCTTCAGATTTTTATCATTAATATGTCTTCTATAAATGAAAAATGCATATTATAAAGTTAATTTTACTGTGTAGTAGCAAATCTAATATAAAAATTGAGTACATATGCATTAGGTTCAATATGAACTGTTTCCAGGAGAATGAATGCTTTCTTTTTGTGAATTTATGAGAAAAATTATTGAACTAGTAATTTTCTAAATTATTAAAATGGAAATCTGTCATCCTTTGTATCCTGAATTCTTAAAAGCATGAATTTCATAAAAATAAAGAAAGCATAGTCTTGTTAAATGCTTTATTTATTTTACTTTTATTATTTCTTTCAAGTTTGTTAAAGGGAAAAATAACAGCAGCTCATAGATGTCAACCCCAAACAAAGATAAATGCTTTTATTTTGTAAAGCTGGCTTTTCTTAGACAAAACAACCAGAGCTTTAATCTAATACTTAGACAAACTGAGCTTCTATACCAAGGGAAAAGCTATTTACTTTAAGGCTCAGTTTGTTAAGAAGGCTTTTGAAAAACTGAGTGAAAGGAAAAAGACTTAGCTGAGATATAATTTGATTACTATCGATAAGGACATTTTTATATTTTTTAATATAGTAAGCTTTAAATCTAAATTTCTGAATGTTTTTATATTTTTAGTTAGAATTATGGTTAGAATTTATAGTTAGAATAAAGTTTAAACCAATCAAGACATTTCTTTTTTGAAGCAATTATATGACCTTTTCATCTTTTAAATATAATTTTTCTGCACATATCCTTGCTTAAATTGAGACAGTCAAGTGGGAAATTTTGAGGAGACAGAACACAGAGCCTCCATTAGGAGAACAAGACTATTCTTCCTGTTTCTTTTCTGTACAATATAAAATATACTTTATCTCATAAACTCATATACTTTAAATAATCATTGCACTATGCTTAATTTTAGGCAATAAGGAGCTACAATGGATAGATTCTCCCAGCAAAAACATTTTCTTTTGTCTTCTATGAGAAACAGTTACCATTTTTTCTCTACTGTTTTTAAAAGCTTGAAATGGAATTTTTCAACTTAGAGTTATTCTTGTTCTTATTGGATCTTTCCTCTTGGCTCTGCAGGTTTCTGTTAGCATGATACAGCCTTCTCAAAATTGTAAGGTATAAAGTAACAGATTTTTAGAGCTAACAGTGACTTTTCGGATCACCTAGTCAAACACCTTCATTCTACATTTAACCCAAATGCCGCTCAAGCTCAAGCGTTCCATCCGTCCTGTCGCCTCTTTAGTATTCTACATGTCCTCAGGGATTATATGCTCATGGTTATTTCCAGTTTAGCATTTCTGGCCTTAAGGGACTTGATCTTACTTACAGCATACCTTGCCCACTGTTCTTCTTCTCTCTGTTCCTGGCAGAATAGGCAATAAAAGCTTGAATTGTAATTAATTGTTGCCTATCAGTTAGCAGACCATTAGTATGCCTATAGAACCAGAGTAGTGGACTGTTTTTTTGACCTATGAAACCTGTGCTTTTACTTAACTTTCTCTTGGATTCTTTGATGCTATCATTAGAAAAGCAGAATATTTTGTATTTGGCCTATATTTTTTCCTTCATTGTAGATCTGAGATTTTTCGTGGTCTAAAGACCTCCATAATGAACATAATTATATTGAAGATTATCTTTAATCATCTTATGCCTGAAGAATAAGGTACTGGGATCATAGTGGAACTAGAAGCTGAGCACTTTGAAATCAGCATTTGGTGTTAACATATGGTGTCATTGTATGTCCTTGCCCTCTATTAGCAAAGCTTTTTTTTCTTTTTTTTTTTAACCTACACTGAAATTTTTTAGGAATGTTGCAGTTAAAATGTTTTCCCTTATAAGTACCTTGACATTGAACAGATACATACTTAATGTAGTGTACGAGGCCTGAGACTGTATGAGGACTGATAATAAGTTATGGGTCTTTCATACAGAAATGATCTACTAGGGTCAAATAATAATTTTAACAGAAGGCAGATAAAAGCAATAAAAACCTGGGAATATAAACATTGGGGTTGGGTGACTTTTCCCAACCAAAATTAAGATTTATAGTTTAAACTTAGAACTAACATAGAAAACCAGTATTATTTTGATTAATATTGGATATCTTTTGGCTGAGTTGTCATTGGGTTGAGTTGAATTTGGAGTTAACATGATTCTCCACTGTCAAGGATGTAATCACTGTGATTCTGTTTCTTCTACCCACAAGTGCAGGGGTACTACCCCTGTTTTTTTCTCAAACAGGTCAATACCATCTGATTGCTATATAGTTAGATTGATATCTCTTAAGGTTTTTTGAACAGTAGTTAAATAATTTCTATAGTTCTGCCTTAATAGTATGCCTCTGAAAGACCATAGTTTAATAGAAATACAGGAATTTTTTATTCTACAGGAAAGCCCTTTTTCCCAACCACTCCCATTCCTCACAATTCACATTTTCAAACCAGAAACCAGGAGATGGTAATTTTTGTTTTATGGAACCTTTCTGCAAGGTCCATTGAAACAGTATGTTTCATTAATATATTAAATATTACCTATAGAACATTAACTCCTTAACAAATTAAGTACAAGCAGAAATTAAGATAAAGCATCTCTTAAATTTTAAATTTATATTTACTGCAACTTTTTGTGAATACATATATGGTGCAAAGAGGTCTATTTGTAAAGCATGTTAGGTATGAATTTAATAACCACATGTTTTAATTAATTTGAAAACTGTCATTGGCAATTGGTCCAGACAGGAACTGGCAAAAGTACTCATTCACTAGGTAGTATCTAGGGGCTCTTTGACAGCTTCAGTTTCCTATTGTGAAAGCTTTTATCTGATTGCATGGTGTGTGCATGTGGAAGGGCTGAGTGCTGTGTTCACTGTCAGCTGTTTGAAATTATTCAGTAGAAACCATAGCTTTCCCAACCAGAATATTTCCATTCTTGTTTTTGTAGTGGATGAGGACAGAAGCAACTAAGATTAAAATGCATAATGAAGTAGTTCATTTTAAATAATCCTGAATGAGGTCTGTACATTTGTGATGTGATCTGTCCTTTTTATTTCGTTAATGAACTCTTCTTAGACCTTAGCACTTAGAGCAGCCAGTGGCTAATTTTTCTCTTTTGCCCTCGTAATTCACTTTCTCATTTTTACTGGAATGATTCCCCAGTTCTTCTCAAGCTTTAGCCTTGCTTCTCCAATTGATCCATTGGACATTTGTACTTGGATGTCATTCTGCCACTTTAAATTCAATGTTTTGAAAATAACTCAAATCATTCCTCCCCAGCCAAATTTAAACAAAGAAAAACTTTACGAAAAAAACAATAAGAACTTGTTTTCTCCATGTGGGTTTTATAGTTCTATTCCTGATACCATTTTCCTTGTATTCTTCTATGACTTGCAATTTTGATGTTTGACTCAACCTCCTCTTTATCTGCCAGCATCTTCCAAACTATCTTTTGCCTCTTGCTACTCCCTGTTGCCAGAGTAGTAGTCCCTGAATGCTGCTTTTATCAAGCTCTACTCAGAAATGCCCAGTGATTTCCTAGTACTTTCAGGAAGAAATCCAGATTTCTTTACCTGCTTAGGTTCTTTAATTTTAGTTTATGTACTCCAAAAAGAAAAAAAAAATTGTTAACAGAGAAGGATAGACTGTTACTTAGGGAATGTAGTATTTTGTTAGTATTTTCCCATACTACAAAATAGCAAGCAGTATGTCTGAATAGCTACCAAAGAACAGAAGTCTAGAAAAAAAATGAAGAGATCTATAGTAAATTGATAATTGCTTTTTTTCTCATTTTTGCTGTCAGTCTACTTTTTGTGAATTACCTTTACTAGTGTAAATTACTTTTATAAATTTATAACTTTTATAATTTACTTCTTTTAATCTTTCTCACTTTTAATCACTATCCTTTTCTCTTTTATCAATTTTCTTCTTTTTTCCTTTTCTGCATTCCCTCTTACTCATTTTTTTTTCCTTTTTACTGCTTTTTGTTCCTTTGATACTTTTAAAAAATCTTTGACCCTTTCCCCTGTTCTTGTTAAATTGTATATATATTTTGAAATCCAGAAACAATTTAAATTCAATTATATGATGACTTTTTATAAGTAAAAATTTTTCCTAATTAACATTATAGGTCAGTCTGGTTTTTGTAGTGCCATTCTCTTCTTTCCAAGCACTGAAGTTCTCTGGGATTTTGGAATGGCGAGAAGGAACAGTGAGAAGAGGGTATTTTACAGAAGTGCTGTCACTATGGGACTTCAGTGGCTCTGTAATTCAAGTATACTCTGATTCTTATTTGGAAAGAGTCACTAACATGATATTGTTGACTTGATATTTAATCCACACATGTGTAATTGCTGATTAAAAGAAAATATGAATCTATGTGAATAATTATGGAATTATAACGTGCTCTTATGATATTTTTTAAAAGTTTGTGAGTGTGCTCTTGGTCTATCTACCTGGCTTTAAATTCCAGCTGAACCATTTATAAGCTCCTGATCTTGGACAAGTCACTTAATTCCTCTAAACCTTTTTTACTCTGTAAAATGTGGCTAGTAATAATGTGTATCCAATAGAGGTGTTAGTAGAATTAAATATGATGATGCATATAATGTGTTTAGCGCAATCTGGTATATAGTAAGCACTTAATAATGTTAACTGCTATGTCTACTATTGCTATTAATAACAAATGCTTCTACTATTTTCAGTAAGTTCTTGTATCACATTATGAAAGTTAATCTCGACATAGGGCAAAAGATGTAGAAAAAAGATGTAATGATTTATGTGATATAGGGTTACCATAATTTTTTTTTTTTGCTTACCAAGTTATGTGGAAATTGTAATTTTTATATGGGAAAATATAAATGAGTTTTACTGATTTTCAGGACAAATGACCTTGCTTTCCTTCTGATTTTGTACTTCTGCTTTCCTTATTCTATTTGCAGTTTACTATACATCCTACATTCATTCTTATTTGGTGTGGAACACCATTTTTTTGCTTTGGAACACCATTTCCAAAGCCGTGGTGCTTTGGAACACCATTTCCTTGTAATCCGTCCAGAAAACAGTTGCTTCCTAATGTATTCCTTTTTGCTCTGGCTTCATATTAAATAACAGGAAACATAGGGGACCTTTAGTATTTTTAAAAGACCCAGAAAATGTTCTTCCTAACTCTCCACTTCCCTCACCAAGAGCTTACAAACCTACACTGTTTCATATATCTCCAGGACAAGCCAGTCTTTCAGAAGGAAAGATTTATATTTGATTACTTACTTTGACTGACAGAGGCTTTGGAAAATTGATTATATAGAGCTGATTTTTATAACAAAAATACTGCCAACAGTACAATAAAAAGGCAAAATTAAAATACTACCATTAAACTCTCACCGTATAAGATACATTATTATATTATAAAAAGACATAAATCTGTTCTGCATGTTGATTATACATGGCTCTTATAACCTATACATGTAAACATATAAAAATACATGTAGCATAATTTTATATGGTATATCATAAATGTGACCTAAACTAACATGCCATCTATAATATGCACTAAACATTTAATTAATAAGTTTGCTTGCCTTCCTGGAACTTAATTTAAAGGAGGTTTGGCTTGTTTATTTGTTTTTGTAGTGATGTAGATTCTCTTACTATCTTAAAACCCAGCCAAGGAAAGCTAAAACTATATACTTCTTTAAAATAGCTTTTTGAATACAATTATTTTATTGATTAGACTGCTGTACTTTTAAAAATCACCTTGAACTTCTTCTGCCCTTTAGTTTGCACTTGATGCACTCTCTGAAAGGCACAGTATTCCTTTAATTTATCTAGAGTTAAGGATATAATTATACAATGAAGTTTTACTATTGGAAATAAGATTGAAAATTAAAGTAAGCTTTAGGTAATATTTGGTAAAGTTTCTCATTTCTGTTTTTGAGGAAAGAAATTTAGAAATGTGAAGGTCAAACATCTAGTTTGTGGTAGAACCCACCTACATCCCAGTCAAGAGCTTTTAGTTGGTTAAGTAAGTGCACAGACTCAAGCCTAGGTTTCAATTCTAGCCTTTTTATTATCTAGGCGATCTTGTTCCTGAATCTCTCTGTGCTTTGGTTTCTCCACTGATAAAATACGGATAATAATGATACTTACACTATTTTCTAGTTGAGAGAATTTAATGAGTTAATATAAGACACTTAGAATAGTGCCTAACATATAGTGTTATATGTAAGTTATGATATACTTTACATGTTGCTGTTTTGGCAGATTAACCTCAGATATTTCACTTGCATATAAAATTAGTCCAGAAAACATAATGCATTTGAATTTTTAAGTTTTGGGGAGTAGTAGTAAAAAAACTGACAATTATTCTTTAACAAGAAATGACCAAAAAAAAAAAAAAAGAAGGCTGATAGAGGAAGAAGGAGATGTAGACTGTGCAGCTTGGCACTGGGGAGTCTGAATGCTGCTATGAACTAAACTATTCACAAGCTAGCTAAGTAATCTGAAATTAGGCATATGATTATATCGCTGGACCTCAGTTATCTCTTTTACATATGGGGAATTGAACTAAAGCATCTCTATAATCTAAAGTCTCATAGTAAGATGTGGTGAGTGCATTGAATTGACAATAATGTGAAGAAATAGAATTTTTGTGTAAATTCTCGTTTTATCTGCTTTCTCTCCCATCACATCTGTAGAACACTGTCCCAGCATCTAACAGTTGTATTTTGCCTCAAAGTCTCCTTTGTCTGGTATTTCACCAACTTTCTTTTGGTTATATCTGCACAATATATATCTTGTTTTCTGTCCTTTTACTTTCAAATTTTCTACAGCCTCATATTTAAGTCTTTATCTAGTCTAATAATCTTTTGTTTTTAACAAAGTGTTCATTTTTACTTAATGTAATTACTGATAAATTTGGGTTTAAATCTACGGTTTTACTATTTTCTATATATACTTCTCATTTTCTGTTACCTGTTCCTTCCTTGTTTTGTCTTATTTTAGTTTGAAGTTTTTCTTCCTACCATCCTTCTCCTACCTCCTACAATTAGCTTGTTTTTATTGTTCTTTTTATGGTTATCCCAGAGATTATATCACTATCCTTGATTTATTAACATTTGATATAAAATAATACTATTACCATTTCCTATGCTATGAAAGAACCTTGTACTTTAATGCATTTAACCTCCCCCAACTTAAATGTTATTGTTCTGTATTTTAATTTTATATGCGTTTAAAACTCCATGAGGCATCATTATCACTATTTTTACAAAAAAAATTTCTTTCTGCACCTCTGAGCTTTTTTTTTTTTTTTTTTGTTTTGAGATGGAGGTTCATTTTCTCACCCAGGCTGGAGTGCACTGGCGCTATCTCAGCTCACTGCAACCTCTGCCTCCTGGGTTCAAGTGATTCTCCTGCTTCAGCCTCCTGAATAGCTGGGACTGCAGGTGTGCACCACCACGCCCAGCTAATTTTTGTATTTTTAGTAGAGGCGGGGTTTCACCCACCGTGTTGGCCAGGATGGTCTCGATCTCTTGACCTCGTGATCTGTCTGCCTCCGCCTCCCAAAGTGCTGGGATTACAGGTATGAGCCACCGTGCCCAACCTGAACTTTCTTCTTCAGGTATTCTCTTTCCTCCTGCAGAATACACTTCAGTTAGCAGATGATAATGTATGTGGATCTGCTGATTATAAATTCTCATTTTTTGTTTGTTGGGAAAAATATTTTTATTTTGCCTTTTGAGGGAGGGGGATGTTTTTGCTGGATTTAAAATTCTAGGTTGACAATTTTTTTTTCAGTGTCTTGAAGATATCATTCCTGTGTATTCTGGCTTTTGCTATTTCTATTTAGGTTCCAGCTGTCAGTCTTGTATATGCAGTTTTGTTTGTTTTATTTTTGGCTGGTATTAAGGTTGTGGGGTTTTTTCCCTTTGGTTTTCACCAGGTTTTACCTTTCTGTGACTAGGTATTGTTTTATTTGTAATTATCTTGGGTTTTGTAGTGCTTCTTACCTTCAGGGTTTTTAATCAGTTTTGGAAAATTTAATCAGTTTGGAAAGTTTTCAGCCATTATATCTTCAAATATTATACTTCTGCCTCTATTTTTTTTTAACTCCTTTTATTCTGGGATTCCAAAGACCTGTATCCTAGATATTTTTACCATATCCTATATATCATTTATGATCTTTTCTGTATTTTCCATGTTTTCTTTCCTCCATATTTTAATTTTTATATTTTCTTCTGACCTCTTAGCCCATTAATTTTTTTCAGTTGTGCTAATATTCTGTTAAATCCATTCACTGAGTCTTAATTTCAGTGACTGTGTTTTTTAGTCCTAGAATTTCAATTTAAATGTTATTCCACCTTTTTGCTGATGTTCTCAGTGTTGATGCTTAATTTATTGGTCATATTAAGCATAATGATTTTTAAGCTCAGCTCTTATATCTCCATTATGTAAATCCACAACAGGTCTGGTTTCTATTTCTTTTGTTTCTCTTTGTTTCCAGATGTATGGTATTATTATTTTCTTATATTCCTGGATTTTTTTAATTGTGTCCCAAATGCTGTATATGCATGATAATAGAGATAATCTGACAATCTTAATAATATTCCAAAAAGGATTTGTATTTGCCCTGGCAGGCAGCAAGTCTAAGGGCACTAGCAATTTCAGATCGTTGTCAACCAACCAAGGGAGTGAGATGACTTAAAATGACCTTTATTTCCTATGAGTGATGTCTATGCCTGTTTTCATACTTAGTCCAAGACTATAACCCTTTGAGGTCCCAAACCACACCAGGTTTTATGTTCTCCTTGGTGGGCTCTGAATGCTAATTTTTGCTCTGCATTATAAGTTTATTAAAAACCTCTGCTTCCCTTCTCAGCATCTCAACTGTGCTTTCGACATTGGCAAAAGCCAGTAAAAGACTTCCCTTCTGAGATTATCTGTGTTTACAACCAGAGCATCTTTTCATTATCAAATTCATATGGAACCTTTAAGCCATTACATGTACGTGTACCTCACATGTACATTAGCACAGAGTTTCTGAAACTATTTCAGTTTACAGAACCCTAATTGATTAGTTATTTTTTCATAGGGCCCCTCAGCAAAAATGTGTAAACAAACAAAACCCCAACAGATCTTTTTATTGAGTATGTAGGTCCAAACAACTTAAGCGTCCATGATATAAACATTTAATGTCATTTGAAAAAAATACATATAAATTGAAAGATAAAAGATATTTCAGTATCCTTTTAAAGTAACCATATTAATTATAGGATATGAGCACCGTTGGACACTGCACATTTGCTCAGATCTTGGAATCAGACTGGACACCATGACCCTCATTTCCTATTTCACATTGATTAGATGCAAACTTGAGCTGTAGTTCACATGATATTCAACATATGTTGAATCTTCTGTGTTTCTCTCAAAATTTTAAAATATCCTATAGCAACAATTTTGGGGTTGTGGCATGAATACATTTATCATCAGAAAGGATGTTTTAAAGATGCTAGAGATGAGGTAAGTTAAAAGAGGAAGAGTGCTGAAGTCAAATTTCCTGCTTATGGTCATGCCCTTGGACAAATTACTTTACCTCTGTAAAATGAAGATTTTTCTACATACCTGTTTTATAATCTCTAAAGTTCTTTTCCATTCCAAAACACATTAATTCTATGGCTCACCTAAAGCCTTTGCTATATTCTTAATATCAATGGGCCATTCCTTTGCTGCTAGAATTTATTTGCAGATTGGTAAATGTAATGTAAATGTAAATAAGTTACCTTCTTGATGACTATTTAAATCTTCCCTCTGGATTTATCCATGGAGTCAGAACGTTTACTGACATGCCTTTCCATGATGTAGTTCTTAACTGGAAGCACATCTTATGAGAGAATTAAATTCTCCGATAGGATAATTCCTGTGGTTTAAAAGTTGTCACAAAGGAATACTGTCATTAGAAACCAAAACAGATTTATTTCTCAATTCTTGTCTCAGAAGCTCTAATATTTTACTATAAACTCAAAACATTCTTACAATTACTCAGATTTATTTTCAGATTAATTGGCTTTTCAGTGTTTTTCAGGAAACCCATTAATTTATATTCTTTAGAAAGTACATATATAGTAGGCCATCAAAATGCTGTGAAAGTAAAATTCCCTTTTCATTAAGAATCTGGTGTGGTACTATAGTTAGAGACTTGTAGTTGATTTTTTCCAAATTGATCTGCTATTTCTTGGAGCTTTTTAATTTAAAAACATTTAATAACTTTTTTTATTATGCAGCTAATCAATTTCACTGAGGTAGAAGAGTTGGAAGGCATGGAAAATATAAAACTTTATTTTGAATTAGTTGGATTACCATGGTTATTTAAAAACTAGGCCCACTTATTTTCTGAGGCACTTTTCATTTGTAATATCACTGAAATTGAAGTTCCTTTGGGTTTGTTAGAACTCTAATGGGAAAAGGCAGCCAGAAGAATAGGAAAATTTACTTTCAGGACTTTCTGCCGGATAATATTATTGAATATTTTAGTTTATTTTATTTGGTCTTAGAATCTTTATTCTGGTAATTTAAAAAGTAAGTGAATCTTTCACGTACCTCATTAATATTTTGTATCTGAATTTTATAATCTAACCAGTTACATAAATAAAATCAATTCTATATTTGAGTTAAAAAATAAAACGTACAAATCTGGAGACCTGACTAAACAGTGGCACTTTAGAGAAATTATAACAGGGAGTTTTAGGTCATTATAAGTTGAACATATTGTGCTACACAGTACTGTAAGAAGGAATAGTTCCACGGTAATATGTTTCTGTTTGTTTTGATTTCCTCTTGAACATAACCTTTTAAGGAGAATGTTGACTAGCTTAGATGCCATTAGAAGGCTGCAAAATGCATTTTTGCCCACTGCACTCTTACCTTCCAGTGTCTTGCTAAAGCCTTCAAAAAATAAAGAAAGAAAGAGAAAATCAAAAGGGAAAATCAGCAAAGCACGTATTCAAAACCTACAAGCTGTTGTGCCGGAGTTTGATTTGTGGATTTATGGCAGAACCTAGGTAAATGCTGTAATTTGAATAATTGGACAACTATTAGGGAGACAAAAATAGTGTCATATAAAAGCCAAATAGAAACTGTATGTTTGCTCCACAAAAGAAACCAAGATAATTCTTCTAACCTGTCATATATAGGAATTCTGAAGTATCTACTGTCTAGAAATATATCATATGATAATGAACTTATTTGCCATGGAGAAGAGGACAAAAACAGATGTGATAGTTGTCTTCAAAAATCTTTTAGAGCTGTAATGTAGAAGAGCAGTAGGAGTAAAAGACAGAAGTTTCAGGCAGGCATAATTTGACTTGCTACCAAGAACTGCCTATACTGGAAGGACTCAAATATAGATTGGAAGGTTGTATTATGGACTTCACTAGGGGCATGTGGAGGGGTAATGACCTAAGATTAATTCTGATCTTGAGACTGAAATTTCTGTCTGGTAATTCTACATTGAGCTGCTTTAACAACGGGAAATATAATATTTTCCAGAAAAAAATTTAAGTATTTTATACTTTCTGTGGGTGACCCTGCAGGAATATGATTTAACTGGTAAAGTGGGCTCAAGTCCAGGCTCCTCTGCTTCCTCAGCCAGATGCCCCTGTTGGGGGAATGACGTGCTTACCTTGAACAGCCATACACAGCATCTCTGATTGGTGGTCACTGTACTTAGCGCATTTCTCTCCTGACTGATTTCAGGTGCAGTGTGATCTTGTTACATATTTATGATTGCTCATTACTCATAGTTCTTTCCTCTGAATTAAGTGGAGTTCTTTTTAGCAAAAGTTCTATAATTTGTGTGATTTCAGATACCTCAAAGATTAAATTTTCAAGAATTCTGGCACTATTCCTATTACTAAGAAACCAGAAAGTATTAATTGAGCCACTGTGTTTGATTATAATATTTCTAAAATCAATTATATTAACATTAGAGGTAGCTGCAGGGACTTCTTCCTTCCACATATGTGTGGGGGACTATGTGTGTAGGTATATTATTTGTTAACTGTTGGCAAATATTTTATAGTGTTTTACAGTTCTTGAGCAAAACTGTAAAGTTACCTAACTCTGAAATTTATCTTGTCTTATTCCTCTGTTAAACAAGTAGCATATCATTTAATTATAAGGATTTACTGTTAATTTATTATCCATTCATGGGATATCTTTTTTTAAAATCAGAGTTCTAAATATTTGTAAGTTTTATCTTAAAGTAAGATAAAACTAGACAGTCAAGGGTGATAAAATCAAAATTAATTCCGAAGACTCAGACTGTAGGTTTTTCAAAACCACTTTACACTACCATGATTATTACCATAACAAGCTTTAATTTGGTGTCACTTTGAATTTAGGCCATGATATCAAACTGTGCTAAAAGAAATTCTCTAGTGACTAGGACTATTCACCAACAGCTGTTGTTCCAGCTACCTGTTAGAAGATTTTTTTAAAAACCTGCCAGCAAAAAGCAGTCTGATATGCCTTTTAAATTATTACTGTATTAGTTGCTGCTTATATAGGTAAAGATTGAGTTTAGTTGTTTATGGATTTTTAAAAAGGATATTGCTGATTTATTTCAGTGGAATGACATAGATCTGGCATGATGATACCAGCAGTGGAAGCTCAGCACAGGAGAGCATGAGGTGTTGAGGGAAAATCACTAGTCTGATTCTGTATTTTATTTTGCTTTGTAATATCATGGAGGCATGGAGTATTGATGCATCTATACATGGTGATAAGAATACATATATATACTATGTGTATTATTTTTTAAAACTTCCCTAAAAGTAGTTAATTCCCCACTCCCTAGTCTACTTTTGTTAAACTGTTTCATTAACCCAAGGATAACCAAGCTTAAAGGTTATATTGGAATAAGACTCATGGTGTAAAGGGTCAGCACAAGGGAATTTTGAGGTGGTAGAACTGTTTTATGTCTTGATTGTGGTGGTGGTTACACTATGCTTTTGTCAGAACTCATAGAAATATATACAACAGAAGTGAATTTTACTGTATGTAATTTAAAAATAAGATGAAAATTTAAAAATATAACCATTCAGAAAATTCATTAGATATGATTAAAGATGTTTGCTGCCCCTTCTGGCCTTCCTTTCTTTTGCTGTAAGACTCAAATTAGTAATGTCCAAGCGGAACCTTCACCCAGTTCTCTCTCTCTAGGGGCTTCAGAAGACTTTGATATTTCATTAAGGCATTGAAAGAGCTCCACTCAAGGAATCCAACCAACTTCCCTCCCTCTCTCCCTTCCTTTCATTGTTCTTTACCATTCACATTTTTCTACGTACTTTTGTTTATGGTATTTTCACACGTATATTTATATTTCTAACAGACTGTCCTACAAGCTAGATCTCATGATCATTTACACAAGACGAATACTGAACTTCAAATTTTGGCTTGTTACTTACAGAGAAAACTTCTGTCATATATGTACAAAGGGAACATTTTAAATATTTGTATTAAAAAATATATATGTGAATGGCTCACTTTGTACAAACTTTATGTTCTTTTTATAATGGTAGTGATATTTGTACAAAGACATCTACATTATTTCATTTATTCTTCCTTCTGAATAATAGCATACGTTTTTGGAGTAAACTATAGGACAGAGTAAAGTTGTTTTACTCTCATAAGGATTCAGTTTATAATCCAAACTATATTAGTCCATTTTCACGCTGCTAATAACGACACACCCAAGACTGGACAATTTACAAAAGAAAGAGGTTTAATTGGACTTAAAATTACACATGACTGGGGAAGCCTCACTATCATGGTGGAAGGCGAGGAGGAGCAAGTCCCGTCTTGCATGAATGGCAGCAGGCAAAGAGAGAATGAGGAATATGCAAAAGCGGAAGCCCCCAATAAAACCATCAGACCTTGTGAGGCTTATTCACTACCACGTGAACAGTTTGGGGGAAACTGCCCCCATGATTCAATTATCTCCCACCAAGTCCCTCACACAACACGTGGGAATTACGGGAGTACAATTCAAATGAGATTTGGGTAGGGACACAGCCAAACCATATCATTCTGCCTCAGCCCCTCCCAAATCTCATATCTTCACATTTCAAAACCAATTATGCCTTCCCAACAGTCCCCCAAAGTCTTAACTCACTTCACCATTAACTCAAAAGTCCACAGTCCAAAGTCTTATCTGAGACAAGGCAAGTCCCTTCCTCGTATGAGCCTGTAAAATCAAAAGTAAGCTAGTTATTTCCTAGATACAGGGGTTACAGACATTGGGTAAATATAACCATTCCAAATGTGAGAAATTGACCAAAACAAAGGGGCTACAGGCCCCATGCTAGTCCAAAATTCAGCAGGGCAGTCAAATTTTGAAGCTCCAAAATGATCTCCTTTGACTCTGTGTCTCATATCCAGGTCACACTGATGCAAGAGGTGGGTTCCCATGATCTCGGGCAGCTCTGCCTCTGTGACTTTGCAGGGTACAGTCTGCCTCCTTCGTGCCTCCTTCCCTATTATGGGATAGGGAAACGCTTTTAAAAGACTAGAAAACTACACCTATAGTATTTATATATTTTGGCACTTCATAAAATCTTTGTGGAAACTTTGAAAACTTATCTTTTGATCTTAAAAATTTTAGGTGCACAGTGAAAGCTGTGGGTGGATCTACCATTCTGGGGTCTGGAGGATGGTGGCCTTCTTCTCACAGCTCCAGTAGGCAGTAACCCAGTAGAGACTATGTCTGGGGGCTCTGACCCAACATTTCCCTTCTGCAGTGCCCTGGCAAAGGTTCTCCATGAGAACCCTGCCCCTGCAGCAAACTTCTGCCTGGGCATCCAAGAGTTTCCATACATCTTCTGAAATCTAGGCAGAGGTTCCCAAACCTCAGTTGACTTCTGTGCACCCACAGGCTCAACACCATGGAAGCTGCCAAGGCTTGGGGCTTGCATAATCTGAAACCATGGTCTGAGCTCTACATTAGTCCCTTTCAGCCATGGCTGGAGCGGCTGGGACACAGGCAACAAGTCCCTAGGCTGCACACAGCTCAGGGACCCTGGGCCCAGTCCATGGAACCACTTTTTCCTCCTAGGCCTCTGGGCCTATGGTGGAAGGGGCTGCTGTGAAGACCTTTGACATGCCTTGGAGACATTTTCCCCATTTTCTTGGGGATTAATATTTGGCTCCTCGTTACTTATGCAAATTTCTGCAGCCAGCTTGAATTTTTCCTCAGAAAATAGGGTTTTCTTTTCTATTGTGTTGTCAGGCTGCAAATTTTCCAAACTTTTATGCTTTAAAACTGAATGCTTTTAAAACTGAATGCTTTTAACAGCACCCAAGTCACCTCTTGAATGCTCTGCTGCTTAGAAATTTCTTCTGCCAGATACACTAAATCATCTCTCTCAAGTTCAAAGTTCCAGAAATCTCTAGGGCAAGGGCAAAATGCTGCCAGGCTCTTTGCTAAAACATAAAAAGAGTCAGCTTTGCTCCAGTTCACAACAAGTTCCTCATCTCCATCTGAGACAACCTCAGCCTGGACCTTAATTGTTTATATCACTATAAGCATTTTTGTCAAAGCCATTCAGCAAGTCACTACGAAGTTTCAAATTTTTCCACATTTTCCTGTGTTTTTCTGAGCCCTCCAAACTCTTCCCAACCAAAGTCGCTTCCACATTTTGGATATCTTTTCAGTAGCTTCCCACTCTATTGG
Source organism: Macaca fascicularis (assembly GCF_037993035.2). Classification (NCBI taxonomy): domain Eukaryota; kingdom Metazoa; phylum Chordata; class Mammalia; order Primates; family Cercopithecidae; genus Macaca; species Macaca fascicularis. Next base: position 85,497,760 of record NC_088380.1, on the reverse strand, counting down.
TACCAGTTTACTGTATTAGTTTTCAGGCTGCTGATAAAGACATACCAAAGACTGGGCAGTTTACAAAAGAAAGAGGTTTAATTGGACTTACACGTGGCCAAGGAAGCCTCACAATCATGGTGGAAGGCAAGGAGGAGCAAGTCCCATCTTACATGGATGGCAGCAGGCAAAGAGAGAATAAGGAAGGTGCAAAAGCAGAAATCCCTGCTATTAAGTCATCAAGGAATTTTCCTTATCTTCATCTTCCCTGAGTCTGATATTTTGTCCTTTGAGTTCTTTCTACTAAGTGATTGATGAAATGAAAGCATTATTCTGAATTGAATATTTTTTAAGAATGAAAGTTGAGTTTTAAATTGAGGTCTCCATTTTAGCCAGATTAGGAGAAAATATGGTGACTAGAAACATTTCCTCTGTGAACATGTGAGAAGCTATAAATTTAAGGTTCAGCAGACCAAATTTGTTTAATCATTTTACTGATATTTCCAATGAAATGTGTATTTCTTTCAATTACCATTTTCTTTTAAAGTATCTACTCTGAAATAAGCATTATTTTGGGTTTGAGAACCCCAAAAATAAAAGATATGGTTGGTTATTTCTTGATGAGCTTATGATCTATGACAAGACAAACTCAATATAGTATGACTCGATAATTCTATAATGGAAGTATGTATATAGGATCTTGGGAACCCAGACAAACTTGTGGTTAATGATAGATTTATATTATTATGGGATAGGGAAACACTTTTAAAATACTAGAAAACTACACCTATAGTATTTATATATTTTGGCACTTTATAAAATCTTTGTGGAAACTTTGAAAACTTATCTTTTGATCTTAAAAATTTTAGGCCAATAGTTTTATTTTTAAGTATGTAAGGAAGTAAATTTATTACAGCTTTAAAATTTTTTTTATGTTCTATATGTTTAAAATTATGTTTTTAAAACCCACTTTAAAACAGTCACTATCACAAGATAATTCATAGGCATTAATTTCTGGTTAAGTGACTTTGTCTAGATGTTTTAAAGAGAAGTTCATTTCAGATATTGTGCTCCGTTATTGGACTGTTTGAGAAAAGCAGTCCCATTTTTTTTATTATTTAGAAATATATTTCTAGGAGAAGCAGAAGAATTTAATAAAATTGCTTCTATTATAACGAATTATTAAGCATCACATATGAAAAGGGATGTTGAGAGGAAGAAGTACACAGAAAACTATGCATAAATGCTTTATCCTCTTGCAAACTATACTTCAATGGTGTGGGGCTGGGAAGCATAGGAATTGGTTCTTTGCAAGGTCATGGTATTGCTTTTGAATGTTAAGTGGACAGGGAACACAAAAATGTAAAGATACAAAGTTGTGCTTCTTTGGCAGTAGCTGGCAAGCAGATTTTAGAACTTACTTGCTTGAAGTGAAATGATCTGGTAAGGTGATGTTTGGTGTTAGAAGGAGCAGGAAACTGGGAGACAGCTTTTGAATACCAAAGCTTGTAAATATCTGACTCATTCTTTAGTGCAGTTTTCTCTTGATTTCTGATACTTCATAACTTTATTTTGCATGGGACTTTGCCTAAGATGCTGACTACAAGACTAACCCTGCACGAATTTTTAGCTAAAACATCAGCCAGTGTCTGTATGAGAATGGGTAATTTGGTTCACAGTCCTGAGATAATCTGACAGGTAGGCTGCTTTGGATAAGATACTTCTTTTGGACTAATCAGCTATATTTAATCCTAGGGATGACAATTCTGGGAGAAAGTTCTTCTGAAAGTGGTTAAGGGTAGAATAGACAATGAAAATGTGTGATATACCATTTTAAGAAGAAGGAATTTTATTACAAGTACTCAGAACTGAAACTGGAAAACTGTGAGATACTGAGGCAGCTCTAGGTTCTGGCTGCTTTTACAGCATCTTATCACCCAGTCATTTCAGTCAGGCACTCTCGAGGCAAACATATTCTTCCACTTTCCTTCCCTCCCTTTCTCCATTCTGTTGTGCAAGGGTTCCAGTTTCTCCCCATCCTCATCAACACCTTTGCTTTTTTAATAAAAGTCATCCTGACAAGTGTGAGGTGATAGCTCATTGTGGCATTGATTTGTATTTTCCTGATTAGTGATGCTAGTATCTTTTTTCACATATCTGTTGGCCATTTGTATATCTTCTTTGGAGAAATGTCTATTCAGTTTCTTAGCCCAAGTTTTAATTGGGTCATTCATTTTGTGTTTTTATTTTGCTATTGTGTTGTAGGGGTTCCTTATATATTTTGGGGATAAACCCATTATTAGATATTAGATATATGGTTTGCAAATATTTTCTTCCATTCCATGGGTTGCCTTTACACTCACTGATTGCTTCCTTTGCTATGCATTTTAGTTTGATACAGTCTTATTTATTTTTGCTTTTGTTGCCTCTGTTTTTTGTGTCATGTCTGTGAAATTGCTAACCAATGTCACGAAGCTTTTCCTTATGTTTCTCTAGTAGTTTTATGGTTTCAGGTCTTATGTTTAAGTCTTTAATCCATTTTTGAATTGATTTTTGTGTGTGGCATAAGATAAGGGTCTAATTTCATTCTTTTTCCATTTCCTCAGCACCATTTATAGAAGACTCTTCTTTCCCTATTGTATATTCTTGGCACTCTTGATGAAGATCAGTTGACTGAATATGCTTATTTCTGGGCTTTCTATTCTGTTCCGTTAGTCTACATGTCTGTCTGCAGTATCGTACTATACTGTTACAGTGTCCTTTAAAGAATAGAAGTTTTTACTTTTGATGACGTTTCATTTATCAATGTCTTTCTTTTGGTGGTGTATCGAAGGAGTTCTTGTCTAAACCAAATCACAGATATTTTTTTCTTGTGTATTCTCTAGAACCTTTAGAATTTGTTTTTACATTTGTTCTATGTGGTCTGCTTTGAGATTTATATATGGTCCAGAGTTTGGGTTAGGGATTTTCCTGTTTTATTTTGTATTTTGGCATATGGATATCCAATTCCAGCACTATTTATTGAAAGGACTCTCATTTCTCTTTTGGATTGTATTTGCATCTTAGTTGAAAATCACCATATATGTGTGGATTCTCTATTCTGTATCATTGAACTATTCTTTTTCCACTGTCATGTTGTATTGATTGCTATGCTTTATAGTAAATCTTGAAATCAGGTAGTGTGAAACCTTCAACTTTGCTGCTCTTTTTCAAAATTATTTTGGCTATTGGACTTCTTTTCTATTTCCAGTGTTTGATTTCTACAAAACAATCCTGTTGAGATATTAATTGGAATTGTGTTGAGCCTATAGATAGTTTGAAAGAATTGAAATAGTAATACTGAGTCTTTCCCTTCATGAAAGCTATATATCTCTCCTTTTATTTAAATTTTCATTAAGTTCTTTAATTAGTGATTTATAATTTTCAGCACACAGCTCATGCACATATTTTGTTAGCTCTACACCAAAACATTTTAATGATTTTTGTGATATAGTTAAATGGTACCTTTAAAATTTGAATATCTAATTATTCATTGCCCATATATGGAAATATTGGTTTTCTATCTTGTTAAATTAACTTTTAAATTGTGTTTGCTTTTTAATGAACTTTCTTTGGAGTTTATATGTAGACAATGATGTCCTTTAGGATTTCAAAAAAGAGTACACTTTATTTTGTTATACTCATGAGTTCCTTAGGACATGGTTTGCTCTTATATACATATCGTATGATTAGATGGTTCTTTTTTATATCATATTTACATTGTATAGCTTGTTCTTATGGTTTGTTTTGATTTCTGTTTGGTAGTTTTTAGTGCCAATAATTTGGCATCAGGACCAACTTAATTATCTCTTATAAAGTGCAATACTCTTGCATAGTTATGATATATGTTTCCATGAAAAATAGCACATGGGAAATTTTTATATTCCTCTCCCTCAATGGGATTTGAAAGAATGTATATCTTACTTATGGTAGGCAACTAAAATAAGTAATAACATTGGAAAATATCATTTTCTAGAATTATATTTCTTTTTACACTGCTTAGTCATTATTGTTATATGAATATAAAAAGGTCTTGGCCAGGAGTGGTGGCTCACGCCTGTAATCCCAGCACTCTGGGAGGCTGAAGCCAGTGGATCATTTGAGGTCAGAAGTTCAAGACCAGCCTGGCCAACATGGCGAAACTGCATCTCTACTAAAAATACAAAAAAAAAAAAAAAAAATTAGCCATGTGTGGTGGCTCTTGCCTATAGTCCCAGCTACTTGGGAGGCTGAGGCAGGAGAATCGCTTGAACTCGGAGGTGGGGGTTGCAGTGAGCCAAGATCGTGCCATTGTACTCCAGCCTGGGTGACAAGAGCGAAGCTCCATCTCAAAAAAAAATAAGAAGGGTCTTAGCATTTTAATCATGTTTAAGGCTGCCTTCATGTTTTGTGTGATTTTTTTTTTTAAGTTGTGACATTGCTTTAGTGAGTTTTCGAGACCTTAAAAATGAATCTTTAATTTCAGCAGATTATGATGAATGAGAGGCATTTACAGTATACAATTGCTATCTTGATGCATTTCTACTCTGTGGGGCTTTATCGATTTCTTTCCTTTTTCATTGCCACAACTCAAGATTTCTTCTAAGTAATATAGGGTCACTGAAAACAAAGGTGATTCTAGCTCTTTTTTTTTCCTTTTGGTCTTAATCCCCAAATTGTCTTTTTAAAAATACTTGTCTACATTTAGTACTTTGTAGAAGAGAATTAATTGATAATTCTGCTTACCTATTTATTTGTTTTTAACAAACAATATCTGTTTGTGGTACATATAACCTGAGGCTACTGGTTTAGATTAGAAGTCATTAAATAGAATTATTTTTTAAGATTAATAAATACAAAAGCACAGACTGTATTTTTTCAGACACTGCGTTGCCATCTCTTCCATGAATGAGACACAATTTTTTAAGATACTTAATAGCCACATTTTAGAGATAAGCTCATTGTTGTTTTCCAAGTTTTAAAGGACCATTAGCAAAAATATTGTTTTCTTTTTCTATTCTCAGTCTCTTTGGCTATTGTTTTCCTTGTTCAGTATCATAGGATGTTCCCATAATAAAACAAAAAAGAAACATTCTTGGGGAAGGATTTATCAGGGGATTACATTATTTTTTGTGATAGTTTATTCTAGTTTTTTAGATATTTATTTATTCAAGTAAATGAGAAAACTAATTTCTGAAAACGTTAATTACAAGGAAAGATTTCTGGTACTAGGAGAAACTCCTTTGATCATAGGATGGTGTTAAAGTCAGCACCAGTAGGACATGAGCACTTTTTTCTTGAGTTCTATAGCAATTTTAGTGGTACTTAATAGTCCTATACTTAAACATGACTATAATTAATTATTCTGTATTGTATTCTTGAAATTTGCTAAGAGAATAGGTCTTAAATGTTCTCACCACAATGTGTATGTATATCAAAACATCACGTTATTAAATATATACCTTAAATATATACAATTTAATACCTTAAATATATACAAGTTTTATTGTCAATTATACTTAAAGCTGGAAAAAAATACTGTTATGAATTAGAATACTTAAGGAAAACTACTTAGACATGGAACATAGTTTCATAATTACATCTGTTAAAATGCACCTTTACAAAATCTAAGAATATTCTTAGGCATTCCAGAGCTGCTTCTCTCTGGATGGAGTCTGAAGAGAATAAGGGGTAGGAAAGAGTAGAGGTGGGAAAATAAGCACTGAGGTAGCTTTCTATCCATGTCTATCTGAAATAATACTTCTGCTATGTGCATTGCTAAAACACCACTTTCCCTATAAACTGATTCTGCTCTTCTTCCAAGGATTATTTTTCCTTGTTTTGGCATGGAAAGCTAAAGCTATTACTACCTTTTCTCTTTTTTTTCCTGCAACCCTTTGGCAGTACAGAGTTTATAGCCGCAGGACTCTTCCTGTCTAAATAGAGAGCAATGCAGTGAAATTTTAAAAAGGCTTCTGATTGTTAATTTGAGGGACTTGATATTTTAAGACCTGTGAAAGTTACCCATACTCTTGAAATCTGAACACAATATTTTTTGTAAAATTGGAAATGACATGAGAATCTAGCAGCCTCTTTTTTTCCTAATCAAATAAGAAGTGTTATACAATGAATCGTGGCACACAGTAAATAGCACACTTGATACTCTGTTGTATTCTGTTATTTAATATAGTTTATGTTAAAGTTTATTTTTCTGGGGAAGCAATCGTATTTTTCAGTTATTGATTGTGAAAATTATATTGTATATGTTGAAATCGCAAAATAATTGAAATTATATATTCAGTATAATTTTGCTTAATAAGTAAATTAAAAGCTTATTTAATAATTTGAGATTAGTTATGGACAAAACTAGACTTCTGATACCTTATGTAATAGTCTATCAGAATAGATTATATTTTGCAAAATCACTGTTTTTGTAGTTTTTTTGGCATTTAAGATTTTGACGGTTGGTTTATGTAATGACATTGTTATTGAATAAAAATTGCTTAAATATATACAAGACCAAATTATTAGTATAGTCATTTGTATTGAAATGAAGGATATGTTTTAGAAATGTGGTTAAGTGATATTTTTAAAAGAAGGAAAACTAATTATAAGTTCAATAACTCACAAAATTTAAGGTAGAAACCTACTAGTTTGCAGTTCATTTCTATTATTTGTTTCTTATAATATTATAAATAATTTTTTTCCCTTTTTGAGACGGAGTCTCACTCTGTTGCCAGGCTGGAGTACGGTGGTGCAATCTCGGCTCACTGCAACCTCTGCCTCCTGGGTTCAAGTGATTCTCCTGCCTCAGCCTCCCAGATAGCTGGGACTACAGGCATGCGCCACCCAGCTAATTTTCTTTTCTTTTTTTTTTTTTTTTTTTGAGATGGAATCTTGCTCTGTCACCCAAGCTGGAGTGCAGTGGCACAATCTCGGCTTATTGCAACCTCCGCTTCCCAGGTTCAAGCAATTCTCCTGCCTCAGCCTCCTGAGTAGCTGGGATTACAGGCATGCACCACCACACCTGGCTAATTTTTTTTGTATTTTTAGTAGAGACAGGTTTCACCATGTTGGTCAGGCTGGTCTCGAACTCCTGACCTCATGATACTCCTGCCTTGGTTGGCTTCCCAAAGTGCTGTGATTACAGGCATGAGCCACCGCACCCAGCTAATTTTTGTATTTTTAGTAGAGATGGGATTTTGCCACGTTGACCAGACTGGTCTCAATCTCTTGACCTCGTGATCCACCCACCTTTGCCTCCCAAAGTGCTAGGATTACAGGTGTGAGCCACCACACCCAGCCTATAAATAATTTTTAAAAACATCTTTCTAAGCATGCTGAGGAAGATATTTCTTAGATGTTCCTCTGTTACTGCTAGGCATCATGACACTGTTTAAAAGATCAGATGTTCTATTCTGATAAACTGTAGTAAATATAGATAGTACTACTCTTCCACATAATAAATCTTTTTGCTTTGACCATTAATTTGTCCTGGAGCTTTATGTCAAAGAGATAAGAAAAGAAAGTAAAAAACATTTTAGAAGAAATAGAAAGCAAAATACAAGTTGAACCAAGCTTTTATATTAAAACATTCAGGTTGTTCTGATTTCCTAAAGAATAAAAGAATACCACTATGTTTAGACAAGTCATGTGAGTTAGTAAAAGCATAGTTCATCTTAAGGCATTGATGACACAACTTTGGTTTAGACATGCACAATTTTACATTTTGCCGACATTCGTCTATTAATGTTCATATTTATTCAAGTAGCACCTACTGTGCCAGGACTGCACAAGGTGTTAGGAATATAAAATATCTCTCTCTGTTCTCTGTCATATGAGGATACAATAGGAAGATAGCCATCTGCAAACCAGGAAGTGTGCCCTCAGCAGACGCCATATCTGCCAGCACCCTGATCTTGGACATCATAGCCTCCAGAACTGACAGAAACAAATGTTTATTGTTTAAGCCACCCAGTTTTTGTTAATTTGTGATAGCCACCCAGACTGACTAAGACATGTAGCAACAGTATGGAGAAAGAGGTATATTTTGAGAAAACAACCAGATAATTGATTTCAATGAAGTATGAGAGGTGCTTTTATTTAGGGAAAGCACAGGGTACTATAACAGTATATGGCAGAAGGAATGCAAAACCTCGTAATTTGCAAGGTATTGGATAGTATACTTAGAAGGGCCTTGCTGCATGGAATACTTACTCCATTATGCTTGAGTCCCACCTAAGATATCTTAAAAGCAAGATCCAAAAGGTTCCAACAATTTTTAAGTAATATGGCTGTGTCCCAGAACAAAGCTCAAGAACATATATAGAAACATGAATCCAGCACCCAACAAAGTAAAATTCATAATGTCTGGATTTCAATCAGACATTACCAGATGATGCACAGAAGCAGGAAAATATCCATAATGAGGAGAAAAACGAACCAAAACCGATCTGTAACTGGCATAGATTTTAGAACTAGAAAATATTTTAAAACAGTTGTTATAATGTTCCATATATTCAAAAAATTAGAGGAAAATGGAACATGTTAGGTAGAAATATGGAATATCAAGAAAGAACCAAATCCAACATCTAGAGATGGAAAATGCACTGGATGGGATTAATGGCCGATTAGACATTGCAGAAGCAAAGATTAGTAAACTTGAAGACATAGCAATAGAAACTGTCCAAAATGAAATACAGAGTGGAGGAAAAAAAGACTTAAAAGAAGTAGGAGAAGGGTAGAGCAGTAGTGAGCTCTGGGATATCCTCAAAAAGCCTAATATACTTAGAATCACCCAAAGTAGAGGAGAGAGACAAGGAGGACAGAAAAAATACTTACATAAATCACTGCCAGAAGTCTTCCAAATTTAAGGCAAACTATAAACTTAGAGATCCAAGACAGTCAAAGAACTCAAGCACAAAAACATGAAGAAAAATACACCAATGCGTGTGATAATCAAATTGTTCAAAACCAGTGGCAAAGAGGAAATCTGAAAAGCAGCCTGTAGAAAAGTCACATTATGTATAGAGGAAAAATGATGAAGATTTCAGCAAACTTTTTGTTGAAAGTAATGCAAATGAGAAGACAGTGGAACAACATCTTTAAAGTACAGAAGAAACAAACATCAACCTAGAATTGTCAAGAGTTAAATAGAGACTAGGCCTTAAAGGCTCTTTTTATCCACATTAAGGAGTACTGGAGTATGAAGGAAGAGGCACATGAAAGTGAGATTAGAAAGGATGAATCACAGAGGTAAGAGAAAAACCCAGAGACTGTGTCATCACAAAAGTTATGTACAGCTTTTTGTAGAGCTTATTATGGACTAGGTATTGGTACTAGCAGTTTTGCATGTATTAATTTAACTTTCACAACAATCCTTTGGGCTAGATACCTGCAGAATTGTTATATAATAATGAAAGAATAAGGTATAGAGAAGTTAAGTGAGTTGCCCAAGAAAATGCATAGCTAATAAGTGAACAGAATCAGGATTTGAACTCATGCAATTTGACAATAGAATTTGTGCTCTTAACTAGTACATCATGCTGCCTTTTAAGCAAAGCAAGGGATGAAAATGATGTTTGGATTTAACAATAAGGATTTCATGAAAAGGCAGTAGGGAATAGGATCCACAGTAAAAGTAAATAAAGGACCCTAGGAGGAGAAAGACCTCTATCATTGTCACAGTGTGGAAGGAGCAGAGCATGGATGTGCATGCATATGAACTTGAGGTTTCCTGCTAATCACAGCTCCTTCAATATCAATTTCTCTTTCATGGATTCAAAACGGGCTAAAATTGTCTGTGTTAGCAAGTTAACCTCATTTAACTTCAACTTTTCTTGGTGATAGGGGAGAAAGAAGAGAATCCTTCTTTCTTTGTTATTGAAATATAGGTTTCTAAGATAGAGACTGGGCTGAGGAAGTCTTTCTGGTACCCATAAAACATGGAGAGTTTTTAACTGCTTTTGAAGATTCACATTTGCAATGACCACTGGAAATGAACATAGCCCTTGATATTGTGGGTTGGGGTAAATCTGTATTGACAGGAAAAGGTTGCTATATAAAGATAATATATAAAGATAATACATGAAATTTTCTGCAGGGGTGATAGTAATTATGATATACAATATCTCTTTATAAGCAACTGTCTAGAATATGGGCCAGCAAACTCCTGCCAATTTTTGTAAGTAAAGTTTTCTTTGGAACTAGCCATGCCCATTCTTGACTTATGTCTGTGGCTGCTTTTGTACTAGAATATCAGATCTAAATGGCTTCAGCAGAGACTATAAGACTATAAAGCCTAATACATTTACTATCTGCTCATTTTCAGAAAAAGTTTGCTGACCTCTTTTCTAGAATAATAAAGCAGTAAAAACTTGGGAAAATGTTTTGAGAAAAAGAGAAAAATACCAAAAATGTGGAGACGTAGCAAACTAGAAGATACTAAGAATATATTTTTAAGGGAAAATCACTTTGCAAACTGATATAGATTGTACATTGATCTCATTTTTATCTAAATGATTTACATAAAATGTTAACAGCAATTGTCATATTTGATTTTTATTTTCTTACTGGTTCTGTGTGTTTTCTGATTTTTGTACAATGAACATATATTATTGTGTTAGTAATAAAGCCAACTAATAGTAGACCAGGGTGACAACATAGAAGAAAAAGCTAATTAGAATGTGAAGACAATTTGGCAGGGTCAGGCAAAGATGAGGCATCCTGGAAGATGTACAGGAAAATGCTCAAGTTGCCAGAGAAGTTGGAGAAATGTTTTTGATAATGCCACTAAGAACACATTCGGTTTCTTTAATTTTTATATTTAACCACAATTTACACAGGCTATGAGTAGTCTCTAAAAATGACTTTCCATAAAAAACAACCAAAATGAGTTATATAAATTATAAATCACATTTAGGAACATTTATAAATGTTCCTTATTTCCAAAGATACAGATTTTTAAAAATTAGTTTATACAGATGTTCTTAGTTTTGTGACTTACTGATAATGTTTTATATTAGTGATTTATTTTTAATTAGAAAAATTAAATTTATTTTGCTATAAATAAAGTCTGCACTTTATTAAAGTGGAGGACCTTGTTTTGTAAGAAATCACAATTATTTCTTTAAACAAGGCAAAGAAATTTTATTTGGTCAAAAATAATCAGAAATTACAGAAAGCAATCTTGAATGAGGTACTGTTATTAACCAGATGAAACTTAAAGTAGTTTTACTGTGGTATTCTACTGCAACATCTGCACTGTGGCACTACCCAGATGCTCACTATAAAGTTCAGTGGCTCCTGACAAGCATTAAGTTCCTTTCAGTGGCTGTACTATGTTAGGAGTCATTGAAACAGAAGAGAAATCAGATTTTACCAAAGCTTATCTCTTAAGTCAACATATTTTTATTTAAATTATCATCATGAATGGTATTTATTATCTCTATAATGACTAAATCAGTTGTTGAGAGCTATCTGAATATAGAAGCTTAGGATACAAATTACTGGCTTGCCCATAAACTGTCATGCAAAACAAACAAACAGAAAACTAAAGCAAATAACAGTTCTAAACCTCTTTTTCTATTTGTCCTTTAAATATGAGACAAAAAGGCTAGTGGTTTATTAGCTATAACTAAAATATAATTTGTAGGAGGAATTTTTATGTAACCATTGTTAAAAACAAATTAATTCAATAGAGAATGAACCTCAGAGCAAGACTATATGTGGATATACGTAGTGTTTTTATGTGAAATATAAAATTTGAGCCTTTGTGTTAATTAAATATATAATTATCTAAAATTAAATAAATATAATTATATATTTAAAATTGTACATGCTTGTGCATTATTTTATTCACCCATTCCACCAACCAGTATGACCACGAATAATGAAATGATTTTGAATGAAAGAATATCGGTAATAGGTATATTTACAAGAAATTTCATGTTAATTAAATCCATTATGTTATGGAATTTTTTAAGGAGAAGTGGTAGAAGTCCCACTTCTGATTGTTTAACAATGGACTGAAAAAGCCTACACACATTATTGGGACCAAACATCACTGGCCATAGATGTGTCAGATGTCCTCATGGATCTTATTTATACCTAATTTTTATTATTCAAGTTCATTTTAATCATAATGTAGACCGGAATCTGTTTTTGTTACTTATGCAAGCACTCTCTTTTTTAAAAATTAATTAATGGATTTCTCATTTATTCAGGAAGTCTCTAATGGCATTTGGGGGAGGGGAAGTTTATTAGTTCCTTCCTGAGTAATGCAGTTTTTATTTCTTGTTGAAACTGTGGTCTCAGCCAAAAACCAGTGTTGGGTGGAAGAAAGGATTAATAAAAAAGGGTAGGAGAGAAGCAGGGAAAGCAAGCAGGAAAGGATAGAGGGAGGAAAGGCTTGTAAGAAAAGAAGAGAAAGCAAAAAAGGAAAAAAAGAAAGTTAACTATACAAACATTTAGGTTAGTTCACTTGTATAAAAAGTAAATACATTGTAAATTGTTCTGCTAAAACAGCAACATCCTGTCCTTATCTCATTTCTACTCCCTGCTGCCTCTATTTCCTGCTGCCCTGATGATGATATTTTATTTATATATAAATATATGAAGCAATATGTTTATATTGATGATGTTTGTTACTGAATTTCTAAGTAATTGAAACATAAAGGAGAATTATTGTAGTTATAAATTTTTCTGAGTTTTTATATGATTATGGGAAAATAACCACTTCTATAACTTTATACGTTTACTTCAGTAATGATATTTTTTTGATGCTATGAGTCAAGAAAATGTCCAGCCCAAGTCTGCGTTTTGGGGAGTGGCTAGTATGTAGTGTGTGGAGAGGTGCAGGGTGGAGTGTATCACAGTCTCGCTATTTCCCTTATAAAGTAAACTGTTTCTGAAAGATTCTTATATTTTTAGAATTGATCTCTCAGCCTTTGTAATTTATATAAATATTTAACTTGTCTAGAGAAAATAAGACATAAAAGGTAGTTACAGAGACTAGGGTCGCGAGTGAAAGAATAGGTTTTGCATGTACATTTCATGTTGGCTCTACTTAACCTTATAATCCATAGTGAGGAAGGTAAATTCAGTATTGCTGTTAATCAAATCACTGAGCTTCAGTGACTCACCCAAGGCCTCATGGACAATGGGCGACTGCTAGGGTTGAATGAGAATTCATACCTCCTCTTCCGATTCTCAGCAGTCATGGAGTCTCATTATCATCATCATTTCCTGAACCGCTACTGTGCTGGAAGTACTCCTGACAGTTTGTATCCTCCCTCAGAAGCTGTGACCTATTTTTAATGTTGCTTTTTCAGGTAAAGAGATAATATTACATGCTGTGTAATATCCATTGCTGTATAAATGGATGAAGAAGAATTTATAAATTCCAGACCTACTTAGCATTTTCATGCTCTTTATAATTACTAAAAGTCTATCACTATTTGAGTCACAGGTTAACTAAAAAAATTAAAGAATCCCAACTGTATTTTTGTTCTACTAATTCCTCTTCACATGTACACCTTTACATTATTTTCTGTAAATCCTGTTTTACTTTTTTTTTCTTTTTTTTTTCTCTTTTTTTTTTTTTTTTTTTTTTTTTGAGAAATAGTCTTGCTCTGTTGCCCAGGCTGGAGTGCAGTGGCATGATCACAGCTTACTGCATCCTCTGCCTCCTAGGTTCAAGTGAGTCTTGTACCTCAGCCTCCTGAGTAGCTGGGATTACGGGCATGTGTCACCACGCCTAGCTAATTTTTGTGTTTTAGTAGAGACAGGGTTTCACCATGTTGGTCAGGCTGGTCTCAAATTCCTGTCCTCAAGTGATCCACCCACCTGAGCCTCCCAAAATTCTGGGATTACCAGACATGAGCCACTGTGCCCGGCCTTTACTTTGTTTTGACTGTGTAAATTTCTGGTTTCTTAATACAGTTTCTGATGATAATTAAATATTAGGTTCACTCTACTCTTACGTATAGGTATTTATTCTAAATATATATTATATGAACCCAGCTATGTCATATGGATTTGAGAACTAGCATTAAACATACTTTAGGCTCTTGTTTGCTTATGTATCTCTCTATACAAGAATTAGCACAAATATTGATATACTTACTTACCAAGATAATGTTATTAATTTTATGCTGCAAAGCAAAATAAGCTATATCCAATATTTTCCTAATGTCAAGTGAGTGTAACTAGAAAAGGAATGTAAGTGAGATCACAGTGTGTGAAGTGTGAGTTGATACACTGATACCTTTTATGATTCAATTAAATGTTTTCGGAAAATAGCCTCTTCAAATTCTTAGAAATTCCCTAAGAAATGTGCAAGAAGCTTCAAAATGTATAATTACTTTAGATCTATTTAATAGTTGTCAACATTTTAAAATAATAGTCTTGTAGATTTTTTTTTTTTTTTTTTGAGACGAAGTCTCGCGCTGTCGCCCAGGCTGGAGTGCAGTGGCCGGATCTCAGCTCACTGCAAGCTCCGCCTCCCGGGTTCACGCCATTCTCCTGCCTCAGCCTCCCAAGTAGCTGGGACTACAGGCGCCCGCCACTTCGCCCGGCTATTTTTTGTATTTTTTAGTAGAGACGGGGTTTCACTGTGTTAGCCAGGATGGTCTCGATCTCCTGACCTCGTGATCCGCCCGTCTCGGCCTCCCAAAGTGCTGGGATTACAGGCTTGAGCCACCGCGCCCGGCTTTGTAGATATTTTTAAAGCACCAGGACAATGACATAAAAATAAGCATAAATTGTAATTATCTCTAGATTTAATAAAGTATACATTTTTACATTCTACAAAACTTAATTTTAATTGTTTTTAGCACTGAAATATAATTACTAAAAGGTGACCAGCAAAAAATTTAAATAAGATTTAAGTTGAGAGCTTTACTGGAAGAAATGCAGTTACATTTCTTTATTTTGGTAAATAAGTAATAAATACTTTTATTTTAATAAATAACAGAATGCAAGTGGAAAATTCCCCCATGGAATCACTTGTTTTTCAAGCCTTCCCATTGAGAAAGATTGATTCTAGACTGACTGTCAGAATTTTAGAGATTAACGTTATATAAAAGTATTTGCATTTCTAAAACTTTTAAAATCATGAGTATGATAAAATTCCAAAAATGGATATCTAAGGTGCTTCACTTGAAATACCATTAATTAGGAAAACTATGATTATGCTTATGTTGAATATCTTCTGCAAATAAAATAATCAGATTTATTGTTGTCAAGCAGATACATATACTTAAGAAAAATAAGGTCTTGTTTTTCTAATTCTTAAAACCGAATGTATTTTTAGTGTAGTGAGATAATACAGGAAAAAATTTTAAAGGCTAAATAATTTGTTGTTTTAATAGTGAAAAACAATTGATTCCTAGTTAGTTATAATAATAACATGAACAATCTTTGCCTATGATTTCTTTTTTTTTTTTTTGAGACAGAGTCTTGCTCTGTTGCCCAGGCTGGAGTGCAGTGGTGTGATCTCTGTTCTGCTCACTGCAAGCTCCACCTCCCGGGTTCACGCCATTCTCCTGCCTCAGCCTCCCGAGTAGCTGGGACTACAGGTGCCTGCCAGCTAATTTTTTGTATTTTTAGTAGAGATGGGGTTTCACCATGTTAGCCAGGATGATCTCGATCTCCTGACCTCTTGATCCACCTGCCTTGGCCTCCCAGAGTGCTGGGATTCTAGGTGTGAGCCACTGTGCCTGGCCAGTATTGTACATTTTTTAATATATTCCGTAGCCCATTTTAGTAAGTTCACTGGAGAAGAGGTAGGATTTTTGAGTCATTTCACTTTAATTCATGCAAATGTCATGAAATACTGCTTGGGCAGAAGTAATATACATTAGATCCATAGTTAGAATATTTTTATTAAGAAATCAAGAACTGGTATAGTGCTGTCTGAACATATATTTCTTAAGTATATTTTATTATTAGAACAGTTCACAACACAATTGAGTAGAAAGTTCAGAGGTTTCCCATATACCCCTCTGCCTCTAACATACAACCTCTTTTATCAACATGCTGCACCCACAGTGGTACATTCGTTATGATCAATGAACCTGCATTGACACATTATCACCCAAAGTCCACAGTTTACATTAGGGTTCACTTTTGTTACTGTATATTCCATGGGTTTATATAGTAACATACAGAATAGTTTCACTGCCCTAAAAATCTTTGTGTCCTGTCTTTTCATCCCTCCCTTCCTCCAACTGTTGGCAACTGTTATTTTTTCACTGCCTCCCTTTTCCAGAATATCATATAGTTGGAATCATACAGTATGTAGTCTTTTCAGATTGGTTTCTTTCACTTAGTAATATGCATTTAAGTTTTCTCAGCTGGGCACAGTGGCTCATATGTGTAATTCCAGCATTTTGTGAGTCCAAGACAGGAGGATCACTTGAGCCCAGGAGTTTGAGACCAGCCTGGGCAACATAGCAAGACATCATCTCTACAAAAAATAAAAACAAAAAAATTATCTAGACATGGTGGCACGTTCTTGTAGTCCTAGCTACTTGGAAGGCTGAAGCAGGAAGATTGCTCAAGCCCAGAAGTTGAAGGTTGCAGTGAACTATGATTGTGCCACTGCACTCCAGCTTGGGCAACAGAGTGAGGTCATGTCTCAAAGGAAAAAAAAATGTTTTCTCCATGTCTTTTCATGGCTTGATAGCTCATATCTTTTTAGCACTGAATAATATTCCATTGTCTGGATGTGATACAGTTTATTTCTCTCTTCACCTACTGAAGAACATCTTGGTTGTTTCTAAGTGTTGGCAATTATAAATAAAGCTGCTACAAACATCTATGTGCAGATTTTTGTTTGGGATTAGGTTTTTAACTCCTTGGGTAAGTACCAAAGAGAGCAGTTGCTGGATCATATGGTAAAAGTACATTTGGTTTTGTAAGAAACTGCCAAACTGTATTCCAAAGTGGCTGCGCCATTTTGCATTTCCACCAGCAATGGATGAGTTCCTGTTGCTTCAAATCCCCACCAGCATTTTATGGTGGTGTTAGTGTTCTAGATTTTGGCCTGAGCATGTATTTCTTTTTTTTGGCCAAGATTTGCCCTTTACTATAAAAGCCCAAACTATGAATGATTATCAGTCTTGGTGAAAACTTTTAACAATCATAAGATTGGCATTGTGTTAGAAGGCAGATTTCTTTTGAGAAGTCATTTTTTCTAGAAATCGTTGATCAATAAATTCACTGACTTTTCTGTTCTCCAGTAGCCTGTCCAAAAGTTATGGATTCATAATATTTTACTAAAATTAATGGAGAGGAAAACTGGAAGTGATAGTTGTTCTAAGAAAATTAGTATTTTAACCAGGCTAGTAGTTTTATCTTTGGATGTATGTGAACAGTTCTAATGAAAAATATTTTCCCTTTGACCTCAAAGATGTAAGAGTAACTCAAGCCTAAAAAAGAGTAAATCTCTTGAAAGTTAAAGTTGAAGACACCAAGAAAGTATTTATATGCCTTCTGGCAGCAGCATTTTTTGTTGTTGTTTGTCTAGTTAGTGCCCTGGCATAAAGAAAAAAATAGACATTTGCGAATTTCACCTAAAAATTGACTCCTATATCAGTAAAGATTTTATTGGGTTGAGGTAGAGAATAATCAATCTGAAAGGGATCATTGTGCAATGTAAATTAACGATCAAGAATGCAAGCTTTGGAATTAGAACTGAATTTAAAATTGTGATTTTGCTACTTAGTAACATGTGACCTTGGACAAGTTGTGTAAAGTTATGTGTGGCATAGCTTCCTTATTTGTAAAGTGGGAAAGATAATGCCTATTCATTGCTATTATAATAATTAAATGAGATTACGTAAAGTACTTGGTACAATGCCTAATGCTCAGTAGGTGATTAATAAGTGATAGCCATTGTTCTTGATCAACCAGGCTTGTACTTAAACATTCTCTTTAAAACTATTAAAGGACAAAAGAAGGAAGGGGAATTTCATCTGATCAACTAGCTTGCACTTAAACATTCCCTTTAAAACTATTAAAGGGAAAAGGAAGGTAAGGGAATTTCATCTAACTCACCAAGAATGGAGTGGACATTGGATTCGGGGAGCAAAGGCCTATGACAAAGAAATTAAAACTAAAATACTCTGACTGCCTTTTTATAAATCAGTTTTTCTCTTCATGCCACTTCTGTAACAACTTTTGTGATATCAGAATTAAAGATTGTTTATTAACACAGTTTTCCCTTTTAATTTGCCATATATTGTTTTTTGTATTATGCAAGGGTTAGCACTTGTCTAAGCTGACCTGCTACGCCCCTGAAAGCGTGAAATGTGTCTTGTTCATTGTATATATATCCCAGAGTATATCACACCTAATATGTAATCAACAAGTATATATGAATTCCATGAATCTCAGTTGTTGTGTGTACTGTGCCTGAGAGGCAGAAGAACTTGGTTTGTTATCAGCTTGACCAAAAATCAGCTATGTGGTGATATTTTCAGACTTTATTCACATAACTAATTATTTTTATTACTATTGTTAGTATTACTACTACTAATTACTTCTATTACTGTTCCTTAAAATAGTATTTGTATGTTTTTTTATTAGTCAAGGTAGGGAAGTGGTTGTAAAAAAAAATCCCAAATTTCAGTGCCTTAATACAATAAAAGTTTATTTCTTACCTTATGTCACAGTCTATTATGGGTAGGATTGCCAGATAAAATACAAGATGCCCAGTTAAATTTGAATTTCAAATAAGCAATAAACAATTTTTGTTGTAAGTATATCCTAAATATTGCATACATACATAGGTATGTCTTTAATACTGCATAAGGCATATTTATACTAAAAAAGTATGTGTTTATCTGAAATTCAATTTCAGCTATGCTCTGTGTATATTTATTTGTTAAAGCTGGCCACCCTAAAGTATAGAGGAGTAATGATGGATAGAAGAGGTGGGTGGCTCTACTTTATACAGTCAGTGAGAGTCTCATACTCCTTCCCTCACATAGTCATACCATATGTTGGGTCTTACCCTCCTGTATGTTCAGTCCATGTGTGGAGAACAGCAGAGCATAATATATGGGGGATTGTGTGTGAGGTTTCATGGGCCAAACTTGGAAGTGCCTTGTTATCGCTTCCACCCACTTTGTACATATTTGCCATAATTCAGTCACATGACCTCTGCTCACATAAAGGAGGGCTGGGAAATGTAGTTTGGCTGTGAGTCCGAGAAGCAAAAACAGGTTTAGTGAGCATCCAGTCTCTACCATATTCCTTTCTTTGTTCACTAAATCAGTGGCATTAGTGTTATTGTTTTTATTTTTCTGGTTTTGTTTTGTTTTGTTTTGAACAATTAGGATATCAGCACATTTACTCTTAGTTTTGTTCTCCTCCTGCAAAAACAAACAAAATCACAATGATTCCTTTTAAACTTTCTTCTTATGTCTTTCTGTGGAATCATCAAAATGAGTAGTACTATTTCTCCAAAGAATGTAAGTTAATACATATTTAGGCAAAGTTCAAGAGACAGACCTGCTCATTTTTTGTCCTGAAATAATGTTACAGGGTGTCCGGTTATACAGCTGGTCAATGAAAACATGCCTGATTGCCTTCC
Source organism: Macaca fascicularis (assembly GCF_037993035.2). Lineage (NCBI taxonomy): Eukaryota > Metazoa > Chordata > Mammalia > Primates > Cercopithecidae > Macaca > Macaca fascicularis. Next base: position 85,478,163 of record NC_088380.1, on the reverse strand, counting down.
AGAGTAGTCAAAGAGGCTTCACTTGACAATAAGAAATAAAGGTGGGCTAGGCGTGGTGGCTCACGCCTGTAATCCAAGCACTTTGGGAGGCCGAGGCGGGTGGATCACAAGGTCAGGAGTTCAAGACCAGCCTACTTGAACTACTAAAAATACAAAAATTAGCTGGGCGTGGTGGCGGGCGCCTGTAATCCCAGCTACTCAGGAGCCTGAGGCAGAGAATTGCTTGAACCCAGGAGGCGGAGGTTGCCTCTGAGCTGAGATCACACCACAGCACTCCAGTCTGGGTGACAGAGCAAGACTCCATAAAAAGAAAAGAAAGAGAGAGAGAGAGAGAGGAGAAAGGAAATGAAGAGAGAGAAAGAAAGAAAGGTGGAAGTTTGGTGTCGAAGAGAAAGAATTGCATCATGAAAATAGAGTCAGTGAGCATATAAGTAGATTATTGTTTATAATTATATATTGTTTATTTCAGTATTGCACAGCAAGCATATCCATTGTATTTATATTACATTGTTTTGGAAAACTCTAGATATACTTAGTAGTTATATTTGATTTAAAGGGTAGAAAAAAATTAGTAATTTGGATGTCTTGTTTTAAATGACATTTATTTGTTTCTTCATTCTTTCGTTTAGCAGATAATTATTGAATGCCTACTATTTGTAGGATATAGCATGTATAGTTGAAGCTGTACATGAGTATCCATAATCACTGTGATAGGAATTCTTTTTTTTTCAACTTTTATTTTAGATTCAGACGATACATGTGTAGGTTTGTTACCTGGGTATATTGCATGATGCTGAGGTTTAGGGTATGAATGATCTCATCACCCCGGTACTGAGCATAGTACCCAATAGTGAGTTTTTCAACCCTTGCTCCCTCTCTTTCTCCCCACTCTGTTAGTCTTCAGTGTCTATTGTTGGCATCGTTATGATCATGAGTACCCATTGTTTAGCCCCCACTTCTGAGTGAGAACATGTGGTATTTGGTTTTCTGTTCCTGAATTAATTTGCTTAAGATAATGGCCTCCAGCTGCATCCATGTTGCTGCAAAGGACATGTGTATTAGTCTGTTCTTACACTGCTACAGAGATACTACCTGAGACTGGGTAATTTATAAACAAAGGAGTTTTAATTGACTTACGTTCCACATGGCTGGGGAGGACTCAGGAAACTTACAATCATGGTGAAAGGGGAAGCAGGCACCTTCTTCACAAGGCTATAGAAGAGAGTATGAGCATGTTGGCCAGGAGCAGTTGCTCACGCCTGTAATCCCAGCATTTTGGGAGGCTGAAGCAGGAGAATTGCTTGAGCCCGGGAGGCAGAGGTTGCCAGTGAGCCGAGATTGTGCCACTGCTCTCCAACCTGGCTGACAGAGCAAGACTCTGTCTCAAAAAAAAGAGGAACTGTCAAATACTTACAAAAACCATCAGATTTCATGAGAACTCACTATCACAAGAACAGCATGGGAGAAGCCACCTCCATGATCCAATCACCTCCCACCCGGCCCTTCCCTCAACACGTGGGGATTATGAGGATTACAATTCCAGATGAGATTTGGGTGAGGTCACAGCACCAAACCATATCAACGTGACTTTGTTCTTTTTTATGTATGCATAGTATTTCATGGTGTATATGGAATATATACCATGTATATACACCATGGAATACTATGCATCTATTTTCTTTATGCAGTCCACTGTTGATTGACACCTAGGTTGATACCATGTCTTTGCTATTGTGAATAGTGGTGCTATGAACATGTGAGTATATGTGTGTTTTTGGTAGAATGATTTATTGACTTTTGGTTATATGCCAAGTAATGGGATTGCTGGGTTGAATGATAGTTCTGTTTTAAGTTCTTTGAGAAATCTCTAAACTGCTTTCCACGATGGCTGAACTAAATTACATTCCCACTAACAGTATATAAGCATTCTCTTTTCTTCACAGCCTCACCAACATGGTTTTTTTTGTTTTTTTTGTTTTGACTTTTTATTAATCGTCATTCTCACTTGTATGAGACGGTGTCTCTTTGTGGTCTTGATTTGCATTTCTCTGATTATTAGTGATGTGGAGCATTTTTTCGTGTGTTGACCGCTTGTGTGTCTTCTTTTGAGAAGTGTCTGTTCATGTCTTTTGCCCATATTTTAATGAGGCTATATGTTTTTTGCTTGTTCAATTAAGTTCCTTATTGATTCTGGATATTAGATCTTTATTGGGTGCAGAGTTTGTGAATACTTTCTACCATTCTGTAGGTTGTTTGTTTACTCTGTTGATAGTTTCTTTGCTGTGCAGAACCTCTTTAGTTGAATTAGGTTCCGCTTGTCAATTTTTGTTTTTGTTGCAATTGCTTTTGAGGCCTTAGTCATAATTCTTTGCCACGGACAAAGTCCAGAATGGTGTTTCTTAGTTTTTTTTTTTTTTCCAGGATTCTTATAATTTGAGGTTTTACATTGAAAGCTATACTTTATTTTGAGTTATTTTTTGTATATGGTGAAAGGTAGGGGCCCAGTTTCATTCTTCCACATATGGCTAGCCAACTATCCCAGCACCATTTATTGAATAGGGAGTCCTTTTCCCATTTAGTATTTTTGTCTACTTTGTCAAAGATCAGATGGCTGTAGGTGTGCAGCTTTATTTCTGAGTTCTCTATTCTGTTCCATTAGTCTATGTGTCTCTTTTTGGAGCAGTACCATGCTGTTTTGGGTTATTGTAGCCGTATAGTATAGTTTGAAGTCAGGTAATGTGATGTATCTGGCTTTGTTTTTTACACTTAGGATTGCTTTGACTATTTGGACTCTTTTTTGGTTCTATATGAATTTTAGAATCATTTGTTCTAGTTCTGTGAAAAATGACATTGGTAGTTTGGTATGAATAGCATTGAATCTATCGAGTGCCTTAGGCAGTATGGCCATTTTAATGATATTGATTCTTCCAATCTGCGAGCATGAGATGTTTTTACATTTGTTTGTGTCTTCTATGACTTCCATTATCAGTGTTTTGTAGTTCTCCTTGTAGAGATCTTTCACCTACTTGGTTAGATGTATTCCTAGGTATTTTATTTTTTTGTGTGGCTGTAGTAAATGGGATTGCATTCTTGGTTTGGCTCTCAGCTTGAACATGATTGGTATATAGAAATGCTACTGATTTTTTTTCCATTGAATTTACATCCTGAAACTGTACTGATGTGTTTTATCAGCTCCAGAAAACTTTTGGCAGGGTCTTTAAGGTTTTCTAGCTATAGAATCATATTTGCATAGAGAGATAGTTTGACTTCTTTTCCTATTTGGATGCCTTTTTTTTTTTTTTTTTTTTTTTAACTTTCTGTTGCCCAATTGCTCTGGTTAGGACCTCCAGGAATTCTAATATTTAACCCTTAATATTGAATGGAGTTACATTTCATGTCATGCTTTTTGAGTGATTTACAGGTGCATCTCAGAGATACTACAGTGTGGTTTCAGAGCACCACAATAAAGTGAATATTGCCATAAACTGAGTCACGCATAAATTTTGGTTTCTTTTATAGGGCATGTAAAAGTTATGTTTACGTTATACTGTAATCTATTAAGCATGCAATAGCATTATACCTAAAGAAACAGTGTATATACCTTAGTTCCAGAATCTACAAAGAACTTAATCAAATTTACGAAAAAAAACCAACCCCATGAAAAAGTGGGCAAAGGACATGAATAGACATTTTTCAAAAGAAGACATTTATGCAGCCAACAAACACATGAAAAAAAGCTCATCATCACTGGTCATTAGAGAAATGCAAATCAAAACCACAATGAGATACCATCTGATGCCAGTTAGAATGGCGATTGCTAAAAAGTCAGGAAACAACAGATGCTGGAGAGGATGTGGAGAAATAAGAACACTTTTACACTTGGTAGGAGTATAAATTAGTTCAGCCACTGCGGAAGACAGTGTGGAGATTTCTCAAGGATCTGGAACCAGAAATACCATTTTTCCCAGTGATCCTATTATTGGGTGTATACCCAAAAGGTTATAAATCATGCTACTATGAAGACACATGTGCATGTATGTTTATTGCGGCATTATTCACAATAGCAAAGACTTGGAACCAACCCAAATGCCCATCAATGATAGACTGGATAAAGTAAATGTGGCACATAAATGCCATGGAATACTATACAGCCATAAAAAAGGATGAGTTCATGTCCTTTGCAGGGACATGGATGAAGCTGGAAACCATCATTCTCAGCAAACTAACATGGGAACAGAAAACCAAACACCCCATGTTCTCAGTCATAGGTGAGAGTTGAAGAATGAGAACACATGAACACAAGGAGGGGAACATCACACACTGGGGCCTGTCAGGGGGTGGGGGGCTAAGGGAGGGATAGCATTAGGAGAAATATCTAATGTAGAGGATGAGTTGAAGGGTGCAGCAAACTACCATGGCACGTGTATACCTATGTAACAAACCTGCACATTCTGCACACGTATCCAAGAACTTAAAGTATAATAAAAAAATTATTGCTAAGAAATGCCAGCAATTCTCTGAGCCTTCAGTGAGTCATAATCTTGTTGCTATTGGAGGGTCTTGCCTTGATATTGATGGCAGCTGACTGATCAGAGTGGTAGTTGCTGAATACCAGGGTGGCTATGGCAGTTTCTTAAGACAACAATGAAGTTTGCCACATTGAATGACTTTTCCTTTCACAAATGATTTCTCTATAGCATACACTACTGTTTGATGGCATTTGACCCACAGTAGAACTTCTTTCAAAATTGAAGTCAGTTTTAGTCTTAAACCTTGCCACTGCTTTATCAACTCAGTTTATGTAATATTCTAAATCTTTTGTAATCATTTCAGCAATGTTCACAGCATCTTCACCAGGAGTAGATTCTATCTCAAGAAACCACTCTCTTTGCTCATCCATAAGAAACAACTCATCTGTCATATTTGATCATGAGATTGGCAGCAATTCAGTCACATCTTCAGGCTCCACTTATAATTCTAGTTCTCCCTCTATTTCCATCACATTTGCAGTGACTTCTTCCACTTAAGTCTTGAACCCCTTAAAGTCATCCACAAGGGTTGGAATCAACTACTTCCAAACTCTAGTTTATGTTACTATTTTAATCTCCTCCCATGAATCATGAATGTTCTTAATATCATCTAGAATAATGAATTATTTCCAGAAGGTTTTCTGTTTACTTTTTCCAGAGCCATCAAAGGAATCACTATTTGTGGCAGCTAAAGCCTTATTAAATATATTTCTTAAATACTAAGTCTTGAAAGTCAAAGTTATGCCATGATCCATAGGCTGCAGAATGGATGTTGTGTTTGCAGTCAGGAAAACAACATCAGTCTCCTTGTATATCTTCATCAGAGCTCTTGTGTGATTAGATGCATTGTCAATGAACAGTAGAGGACTTCTGTGTAGCAGGTCTCAACAGTGGGCTTCAAATATTCAGTAAACCATGCTGTGAACAGATGTGCTGTCACCCAGGCTTTGTTGTCCATTTATAGAACACAGGCAAAGTAGATTTAGAGTAATTCTGAAGTGCCATAGGATTTTCAGAATGGTAAATGAGCATTGGCTTCAGCTTAAAGCCCCCAGCTGCATCAGCTCCTAACAAGAGAATCAGCCTAACAAGAGAATCAGCCTTTGAATATTTGAAAGCATGCACTGGCTTCTGCTCTCTAGCTGTGAAAGTTCTAGATGCCATCTTTCAATAGAAGGCCGTTTCATCTACATTGAAAATCTGTTGTTTGGTGTAACCACCATAATCAGTGATCTTAGCTAGATCTTCTGGATACGTGGGTGCAGCTTCTACATCAGCATTTACTGCTTCATTGTGCACCGTTTGGTTCTGAAGACGGCTTCCTTCCTTAAACTTCGTGAACCACTTTCTGCCAATGTCAGACTTTTTGTCTGCCACTCTCTTACCTCTCAACTGAAGAGACTTAGGACCTTGCTCTGTATTCAGCTTTGTCTTAAGGAAATGTTGTGGCTGGTTTGATCTTCTATCCACATCACTAAAACTTTCTCCATATAAACAGTAAGGCTGTTCTGCTTTCTGTTTTGCTTTTGTTTCACTGGAGTAGCACTTTTAATTTCCTTCAGAAACTTTCCCTTTGCATTCACAACTGGACTGTTTGGTATAAGAGGCCTAGCTTTCGGCCTGTCTTGGCTTTTGACATGCCTTACTCACTGAACTTGATCATTTTTAGCTTTTGATTTAAAGTGAGAGATGTGCAACTTTTTCCTTTTACTTGAAACACTTAGGGGCCATTATAGGGTTATTAAATGGCCTAATTTTAATATTATTGTCATTGTTAGCTTTTGATTTCAAATGGGAGATGTGCAACTTTTTCCTTTTACTTGAACACTTAGAGTCCGTTATAGAATTATTAGTTGGCCTAATTTCAATATTGTTGTGTCTCAGGGAATAGGGAAGCCTGAGGAGAGGGACAGAGACAGGGAACAGCCAGTAGGTAAAGCACTCAGAACACACCCATCTATGGATTACGTTTGTCTTGTATGGGCGTGGTTCACGGTGCCCTACAATAGTAACATCTCAGGTCACTGATAACAGATAATCATAACAGATATAGTGATAATGAAAAAATATTACAAGAATTACCAAATGTGACAGAGACCTGAAGTGAGCACATGCTATTGGATAAATGATGAATGGAGACTTGCTTAAAGCATGGTTGCCACAAACCTTGAATTTGTAAAAACAAACAATAACAACAAAAACAACCACAATATCTGTGAAGTGCAATAAAGTGAGGTATGTCTCTATTCAGTGGTGATGGACTTTTTTAATCCCCAAATAAGCTGTCTCCTGTTTCTCATGATGGTCACTGAAATTTCAAAATGACTTTCTAGAGTTAAGGATGCCATCTGTGGGTTAGTTACAGAACAGACAAATTCATATGAGAATTATCTCAGATCTCATCAGCATTGTCTTCAGTCCAACTAAAAGCATCCCTCCCATAAGGAGAAAAATAGGTCATCAATAGTTAAGATTTTTAGGTAAGTTAACCTTTAGCTGTTCCTCATAGAAATCCCCCAATAAAATCTGGACTTTATTAAGCACTAAAGTCAGACAAGCCTAGTGAGATCAGAGCATGTTAAGGATATTAATCACAGTCCCTCACTTTTTTTGAAAGTCAACAAATGAAATTTTTAAATGTTTCAAAATTCCTTTTAGAAAATGAATCTAATCTTTCCTAAAATAGAAATCAAGTGCTACAATTTTGTTTTGTTTTGTTTTGTTTTGAGACAGAGTCTCGCTCTGTCCCCCAGGCTGGAGTGCAATGGCAGGATCTCAGCTCACTGCAACCTCCACCTCCTGGGTTCAAGCTATTCTCCTGCCTCAGCCTCCCAAGTAGTTGGGATTACAGGCGAGCACCACCACGCCCTGCTAATTTTTTGTATTTTTAGTAGAGATGGTGTTTCATCATGTTAGCCAGGATGGTCTCGATCTCCTGACCTCATGATCTGCCTGCCTCAGCCTCCCAAAGCACAATATTTTTACGGTATAGTAACACACACTGTTTCAGTACCACAATATCTGAAAATAAGGTAATTTTTTCCTGTCCTGTGATAGAGTTAAGTGCATAGGTGAAGTTTTTAAAAAGATCTTGTTTACTTCCAAGTTTTGGCAATTGTGAATAAAGCTACTGTAAACATCTATGTGCAAGCTTTTGTATGGACATAATTTTCAACTCCTTTGGCTAAATACCAAGAAGAGCAACTGCTGAATCTTATGGTAAGAATGTATTTAGTTTTTTAGGAAGTTACTGGGGCCTATCAGACAGGTGGAGGTTGGGAGGAGAAAGAGGATCAGGAAAAATAACTAATAGGTACTAGGCTTAATACCTGGGTGATGAAATAACCTGTACAATGAACCTCTATGACACAAGTTTAGCTATCTAACAAACCCGTATGTGTACCCCTGAGCTTAAAATAAAAGTTAAGAAAAGAAGTTACCAGATTTTCTTCCAAAGTGGTTGTATCATTTTGCGTTTTTGTTTGTTTGTTTGTTTTGTTTTGTTTTGTTTTGTTTTCTTGAGATGGAGTCTTGCTCTGTCGCCCAGGCTGTGGCGCAGTGGCCGAATCTCGGCTCACTGCAAGCTCCGCCTCCTGGGTTTACGCCATTCTCCTGCCTCAGCCTCCTGAGTAGCTGGGACTACAGGCGCCCGCCCCCTCGCCCAGCTAGTTTTTTGTATTTTTTAGTGGAGACGGGGTTTCACCGGGTTAGCCAGGATGGTCTCGATCTCCTGATCTCGTGCTCCTCCCATCTTGGCCTCCCAAAGTGCTGGGATTACAGGCTTGAGCCACCGCGCCCGGCCTCACTTTGCATTTTGAAGGAGAGTTCCTGTTGCTCCATATCCTTACCAGCATTTTATGTTGTCATTGATCTACATATTGGCCATTCTAATATGCATGTAATGGAATCTCATTGTTTTAATTTGCATTTCCCCAATAACATATTATGTAGAATCTCTTCATATGCTCATTTGCCATCTGTGTATCTCCTTTGCTGAGATGTCTGTTTGGGTCTTTGGCCCATTTTTATTGGGCTGTTTATTATTATTGCATTTTTAAAAGTTATTTGTATATTTTTGTAACAGTTCTTTGTTAGATATGCCTTTTGCAAATATTTTCTCCCAGTCTGTGGCTTGTCTTCTCACTCTCTTGACAATGTCTTTTACAGAGCAGAAGTTTTTTAATTCTAATGAAGTCCATGTTATAACTTTTTTTTCATGGAATCATGCTTTTGGTATTGTTTCTTAAAGGTCATCTTGATTTTATTATATGTTATTGTCTAGAAGTTTCATAGTTTTGCATTTTACATGTCTGTGGTCCATTTTGATGTAATTTTTCTAAAGGGTGTAAGGTCTGTGTTTAGATTCATTTTTCTTTTTTTGCATGTGGATATCCCTGTTTTCTAGCAACACTTGTTGAAAAGACTGTCTTTTCTCCATTCTACTACCTTTGCTCTCTTGTCAAAATTCAGTTGACTATATTTATATGGGTCTCTCTCTCCTGTTCCATTGACCTAATTGTCTATTTTTTTCCTGCCAATACCATATTGTCTTGATTACTGTTGCCTTATAGTCCATTCTTCAAATTTGTTCTCCTTTTTTATTGTGTTGGCTATTTTGGGTCTTTTACCTATTCATATAAACTTTACAATTTGTTCATCAATAGCCACGAAATAACTTGATTGTATTTTTATTGGGATTGTGTTTTATCTATAGGTCACATTAGGAAGAACTGACATCTTGACAATACTGAGATATTCATGAACATAGAATATCTCTCCATTTATTTAGTTCTTTGATTTCTTTTACATCAGCGTTTTGTAGCTTTCCTCATGTAAAATTTTGTACATAATTTTATTAGATTTATATCTAAGTATTTCATCTTTTGTGGTAATAATGTAAATAGTATTGTGTTTTTTATGTCAAATTTTGTTTATTCTTTGGTGGTTTATAGAAAAGCAGTTGGCTTTTGTGTATCAACCTTGTATCCTGACACCTTACTGTAATTACTTATCATCACTTTCTTCTTGATTGCGTGGTTTCTGAGAATTCAGATGTAATTTTTAACTTTATTTCTCCATCAGTAAGGTGTGTGTGTGTGTGCATATCTCTGGCTTCTTTCAGGATTTTTTCTTTATCTTCTATTTTCTGCAATATAATTATGACATGCCTAGATGGAATTTTGCTTTGTTTTGAGCATTTATCCCACTTAATATTCTCTGTGTTTCCTGATTCTGTGGCCTGTGTCTGATATTAATTTGGAGAAATTCTCAGTCATTATTGCTTCTGTTCCTTTCTCTCTTTATTCCTGTTGTATCTCCATTACACATATTTACACTTTTTATAGTTGTTCCACAGTTCTTGGATATTCTGTTGTGTTTCCTAAGCCTTTTTTCTGTTGACTTTCCTGTTTTGAAATTTTTATTGCCATATCCTCAAGCTCAGAGATTGTTTCTTCAGTCATGTCTCATCTAGTAATAAAATCATCAAAGGCATTCTTTATTTGTGTAACAGTATTTTTGATCTCTAACATTTCTTTTTTATTCTTTCTTAGAATTTTCATCTGTCTCCTTACATTGTCCATATGTTCTTGCATTTTGTTTGCATTATCCATTAGAGTTCTTTGCATATTAATCATAATTGTTTTAAATTCCCAGTCTGATATTCCGACATCGCTGCCTTATCTGAGTCTGATTCTGGTGCTTGTTCTGTCTTTTAAAACGTGGTTTTTGCTTTTTAGTGTGCCTTGTGATTCTTTCTTGGATAGCTGGACATTATATCCTGGGTAAAAGGAACTGCTGTAAATAGGCTTTCAGTAGTGTGGTGGTAACTTGTTCTTCATAGTCCTATGATTAGGACTCAGTGTTTAGTGAGCCTGTGCCTGTGGACTGAAATTTACAAGTGCTTCTCTGTTGACCTCATGCCACTCCATAGGTGGGGAAGACTGGCTAGAGTGGGCTGGATTTGAGTATTTTTGTTACCTTAGGCAGTTAGGCTCTGATAAAACCATAGCAGGTGAGGCTCCGGTTAGTTTCTCTTGAGGGCAGGCCTTGTTAAGAATAGAATGCTCTGGAGTATTTCAGAATGGTTCTTTTTCCTTTCCCCTTGCTGGCAGCAAGGAGAGTATTCTCCAGTATTTACTGTGAGAACCTTGTCAAGTCCCCAGAGACAAAACACAAGCATTTAAAGATCCCCCTATGACTGAGTTACCCTGGAATTACTGGCTCTCAGATTTGTCTACAATGAACCTCCATCTGTTAATCAGTTACAGTTTAGGTTTTCCTAACCTAGCACTGGTTCCAGGGGATGTTTGTTCTCGTGAGTTTTGCTCAGGTAAATTGCATGTCTGTATCTGCCTGTTTGTCTCTCTAGTTGTGGGGGCAGTGGTTTGCCTTGTGACTTCATCTGTCCTCTGGATCTAAGACAGGGTTATTGGGTTTTCAGTTTGTTCAGCTTTTTACTTTTTATTAGGTCAGAGTGGTGACTTCCAAGTACTTACATGGCGTAAGAACGTAAGTTCCTGCTATCCTTCAGAACCTGCTATCCTTCTTATTAAATATATGTTGTTGGATTCTAAATTCATATTTTGTTAAAGATATTTGTGTCTACATTTATGAGGGATGTTGATCTGTGTTTTCTTTTCTTATATTTCCTTTTCTGATTTTACTGTCAGAGTAATACTCTGCCAGGATTTAGCTTTACCCCACAAACTTTGATGTATTTTCATTATTACTCATTGTAATTTTTAAAAATTTCCCATGCAATTTTGTCTTTTACCTATATGTTATTTAGAAGAGTGTTTTTTAATTCCAAATGATTGGAGATTTTTCAGGTGCATTATGTTTTTTATTACTAGTTTTATTTTATTATGGTCAGATAACATACTTTGTATATTGTCTTTTAAAATTTATTGAGACTTGTTTTATAGCACAGCATGTGGTCTATTTTAGTGAATGCTTCAAGAATACACAATGAAAAGAATGTGTATTCTGCTATTTATGAGTGTAATATTTTGTAAATTCAACTAGATCTAGTTGATGTATAGATTGGTTCTAGTATTTTATATTCTTAATAATTTTATGTCTACTTCTATCAGTTATTGAGAGAGAAATGTTAAAATCTCTACCTATAATTGCAAACTTGTCTATTTCTTTTTTCAAGTCTGATAATCTTTGTTTCATGCACTTTAAACCTTATTAGATATAAAACATTTAATATTGTTTTGTCATTTTGATCTGTTTACTCTCTTATTATTCTAAAACTGTCTTTATTTTTTTCTGTTATTTGTTGTCTTGAAGTCTAATTTATCTGATATTTATACAAGTACCCTGCTTCTTATGATAATATTTGCAGGTATATTCTTTTCTATGCCATTAACGTTAACTTTTATTTGTCTTTATATGTAAAGTTGTTTCTTAGAGCAGCATGTGTTGGATCTGGTTTTGTAACCCACTATGAATGTATACTTTTTATTGCAGTGTTTAGACCACTTATATTTACTTTTTAAAAATCTTTATTTTTGAATTATCTTTCATTTTGTTTTCCATTTATTTATATTCTCTAATCTTTGTCCCTTTTAGTATTAATTTTTACTATTTCATTTTCTCTCTACTGTTAGGTATACTTCTTTATTACTTTTAGCAATTGCTCTAGAACTTAAATATCTGCAATATAATTTTCCTTGAAAACAAAGTTCAGACTTAGAAAATTGTGGCTGATGTGGACTGTGTAGATAAATTGATTAATCAGTCACTGAATTTTGTAGTTTGAAGATGGTAGTTTTAAAACAAAAATTAATGAATACTGCTTTATAAAATAATACTATGTAAAGTATTAATTTTCACATCTGGCCTTTTTATTATCACTTCTTCCTCCACCCTAAGGAACATTTTTTCATCAAATACACTTTTTCCTTTTAGGTGTACATTTCCAACGTAAACTTGGCTCCGTGTATGCCTTGACAGTACTGCTCTTTACTCATCAATTGATAACTTTTCATAGCATCTGTTTCAAATATCTTCTTTCCAAATGCTCTCCATTCCATTTCTTCTCAATAACAGCTGATAACTTCATCTCTCTTTTGACAGAGAAAACTGAGAACATTTGGAATGAGATGCATGATACACTGCTTTCTCCTCAACTCATTTCTGCTTTCTTCTCCAATAGGTGATGATAATCTCATCCTCCTTGCTGTCTCAGAAGAGATGCCCTCTTCCTTTCCTAACATACCCCCTGCGCTATGCTCAGAATTTCATGTTTCTTAGCGACCCTCATCTCCTAATTTATGTTTCTCTTGCACTCTTTCCAAATCTGGACAAAACCTCCACTTTACTGTCTTGTTCATTTTAACTACCTTTTGATTTCTTTACTGTCTTTCTTATCTAGCATTTTAAAATGAATGGTCTATAGCCATTTCCTCTGTGTCCTTGGAACCTACTTTATTCTTCACATATTGTAATCTAGCTTCCACACTGAAGCCTCACAATAAGCATTCCATTTTTGCCTGGTTAATTCTTACCTTAAACACTAAGCTCTAGAATAATAATTTCTGAGAAGCATTCTTAAAACTTCCAGGATGGGCTTCTTGTGAATCTCTCTTTTTATTAGTTTGTATACAGTTCCCGCTCTATATTAATTACTTTGGGACTATAATCTTGTCTTATTTATTTATATTCTGCCAGTGTCTAGTATATAAGCCCACAATTAATTTTTTTTTACTTTAACTGAAATTCATTATCTTTTCCTCTCTAAAAAATTTGATCAGTGTATCATTCAAGATTTGTAATCTTCCAGTTGAAATTATCTTCTTTCTTTTTTTTTTTTTTTTTCCAGACAGGGTCTCACTCTGCCACTCAGGCAGAGTGCAGTGGTGCAGTCCTGGCTCACTGACTGCAGTCTTGACCTTCTGGGCTCAAGTGATTCACCCACTTCAGCCTTCCTATTAGCTGGGACTATAGGCATGCACCACCATGCCTACCTAATTTTTGTTTTGTTTTGTTTTGTTTTTGTTTTGTAGAAATAGGGTCTTACTGTGTTTCTGAGGCTGAACTGGATGCAAGCAGTCCTCCCACCTGGGCCTCCCAAATTGCCAAATTACAGGCGTGAGCTACCACGCGCAGCCTGAAATTATATTCTTTCTTGACTTCTACACTTGTTTGGTTTATGTCCACAAAACTCTTTGGAAAACCTACTTTTTGCAAGTGTTTGGCATCATAAAATTATGATTCTGTATGTTTATACAGCTTTCAGTGAATGCATCTATAACAGCTACTGTGCACTTAGGTGCGAGAGATTCCAGGAGTAATAAGGGACAGCTCTTTCACTTGAGAACTTCATTGACTCAAAGGAGAGAAGAACACTCAAAAGATTGTAATATGTACACTATACTATTCTGAATAGTTTGTGTTTTCTCCTATAGGAAGTGAGGTATCTTCATTTGTTTTAAAGTTTTCACTTGAAGAAGTGATTTGAATACATTTATGCTTATGAAAAGATAACTGTTGGCAGCCTAAAAGATAGATCTGAGGGAGAAGAAACAGGAGAAAAAAAACAAACAGGGTTGTGTAACAGTCATCAATAAGATGATGAAAAAACTTGATTTTGATAGTGGCAGTGGGCAAGGATGGCAAAAATACCAAAGATATTTATCCAGCCTTGTCTTTTCATCCATGTTTCAGTTGTATGTTTCTCACTGGTTTCTAAAATACCTCTAATTGTATATCAACTCAAATTCAACTAAGTAATGAAAATAATAGCCAATATTTATTGATACCTTACTTTGTGGTGACATTGTTCTAATTGCTTTATCTATATTAACTCATTTAATCCCCCAGAAACTCTATAAGGCAGGTGCTGTTAATATACACATTATCTGAAGAAGGAACCATTGTAGAGTTTCAGTAACTGACCAGTGTCACACAGTACCCTTATTCTTCCTCTGTTTTTTAAAAAGCATAATGCTATGTTGTCTGAAACTCGGCTTGATCATTTATCTTACCTTCTCTTCTATTTGCCTTCATTTCTCTGTATCGCTATCTCTACTGTCTACTTTTCTTCCTAACCTGGCAGTCTGCATCATTTTAAATGCTTGTTTCTCTGCTTTCAATTTTCCCTTATTCCTCTTCTTTTTACTGCCAGAGAAATATCACTATCATCATGTTATTGAGTTGATTCATGTCTTGGAAAGATGTAATAATTCTCTATCACTCATTGAATCAAATATGTCATAGTATTCAAGAATTCCCAGTAATTGGGCTCATATCATGAGTCCAACTCTACGTTCCCCAAATTACCAAGGAGAGAACAGTTTCCTTTCTTCTGTAGTTCCAAAATCATTGCTTCCTTTGTGCATATCTGTGTTGTTCTAAGTTGAACTGTTTTTATTCCTTTCCATCACTTAACTTTTCTTCAAGATGTGGCTTAACCAAGACTGTCTTCCATGAAATTAAACCAATGTGTGGTTGTTTTCCCCTTTCTGTGAATTCTTCACCGCTTATAATAAGGTGTGTTCTGACCTATCTATGCCTTTAGTAGAGCACTAGTCTCCCGGGTAATATGAAGAGGGTTGAGCCTGCCCTCATTACCAACTTAACTGACCTGAGCTGCATCAAGCTGTTAGTGTGTGGAGGATAGGTGGCAATGTCTCTGCTTAGGCATAAATATGCAAGTTTCTCATAAACATATAAGGAATATATAATATTTTTACCAAGGCAATGAAATGTACTACAACTTATAACTTCGCCTCCAACCAGAATGTTATTTCCTTCAGAGATATTTCTTTTTACTTTCCAATTAATGCAATTTAAGGAGTCAGAAAGACCATAATATGATTGATTTTACCCCATAGCTATGTTTTTACTACTCTATATTATACTTGATTCTACATATTACCTTACAGTGTTAAATAATAATTTCTTTCTTTTTCAGTACTACCAAAAACTTAGGAATAGTATCTTACATTCCACTCCACTCAACTTGGCACTTACCAAGTCTCGGGTTAAAAGAGTGCTTGAAAAGAATGTGTATTTTTAATTTGTGAGTATGGGGCTTTGTAAGTGTCCATTAAATGAAGCTTATTAATTGTGAGAAAATCTGATTTTCAGTCTATTTAATAAATCAGTTTCTAGGAGGTCTCCTAATCTCTCACTGTGATTATTGATTTGTTCATTTCTTTTTGCAATTTTGTCAGGTTTACTTGATGAATTTTGAAGTTATATTGCTGTATGGATTAAAGATTGTTATAACTTGCTTGTAAATTGTTCCTTTCATTATTGAGTAAAGACTTTCTTTGTATCTACTAATGCCTTTTGCCTTAAATTTTATTTTGTTAAATAGTGTATCTAATCTTATCTAATTAAGTACTCATCGGTAGCGGTTTCACAATGAAAGAAATGATTATTTTATGGCTCCATTTTCAAAATGGTGTTTAAAACCATGTTAACTTAATGGGTATATGTGATTGGCAACCATATATTAGAACTTGATCTTGAAAATGAATTATGTGGGCATCTTACAGTAGTCAAATTACTATTCAGATGAAATGATACTAAAAACAGTTGACATTTCATATTTAATAGCACCATTGATTCATGTTCATCACTTAACATGAATGTTAACATAAAGGTTGTGTAATTTATTTTAGTTTAATGTCCTTTAAAACTATCTAAGCCTGTTTAGAAGATAGTGAAGCAAGTATCAACTACATTGACTTCTGTCACTTTGTCTTCTGAGAACTTGATACACTTACTTGACATAAAATAGCACAAGCTACTTTAGATTTAAGACTCTTAATAATTCTATAAATGACATACCATTTATTTTAGCCAGAAACAAAACATATCATCATAATATATTAAGTTCAGCCAGCTTCTACTGATCTCATGTCAGGCACTGCTAAGCACTACATATACGAAGGAAGAAAGCGGGCCTGTCCTTTTAGTGTTATTTTTGGACTGAAAACAAAATCTCGATATAATATGGTAGGTACCACAATAGAATTTATGCAAGAGTTACAGAAACCATACATTCTTATTCATAGTTTACTAATGGTGCTGCTATAATTACATACCTAAGATGGTGGTCAATTGCTTTTTCTGTAATACAGAAAAAAATATAAAAGAGGGACTTAAATTAGAACACATGATTTTTTATTTTTTTTCCTACTTTATGTTCTGGGATACATATGTAGAACGCGTAGGTTTGTTACAGAGGTATACATGTGCCATGGTAGTTTGCTGCACCTGCCAACCCATCATTTAGCTTTTAAGCCCTGCATGTATTAGGTATTTATCCTAACGTTCTCCTTCCCCCTTGTCCCCCACCCCCTGACAGGCCCCAGTGTGTCATGTTCCCCTCCCTGTGTCCATGTGTTCTCATTAGAACACATTAATTTACCACACAAAGTCAATAAAGCTATTAAACAAATTAGGGGGTGTGAAATTTCCTTTCTGGAAATACCTTCTAAAAATAGTTATTAGTAAATATTCTTGCTGAATGTTTTACATATTCTCAATTGAACTTATGCTTTTCCCATGCCTGTCTTTCACTCCTTCCCTCAAACTTGATTCATATCCTGTTACCTGTGTTTCATTGCTCCACTGCAGTGCTTATGCTAGAAATCCAGAAGCCTGCAGTGCTTATGCTAGAAATCCAGAAGCCATCCGTGATACATCCTGCTTCCTAACCCCCTTTTGATTGGCCTTCATCAAAGCCTGGCAGTTTTTACTTTGAATACATTTTGAGTCCATCTGCATTTCTTCTCCACTACTGCCCAAGTTCCTCCACTTTTCACCTGTACTACTCCAGAAGGCATCTTCTCTTGCCTTATCTCTTGTCTATTTCATTTTCTCAAAGAGCTACCAGAGTTATCTATTTAAAATTGTACATCTGATGATCATGTCCTTACTTTCTCAAAACTTTTTGATAACTTCATATTGATCCTATAATAAAATCATCTCAGGTCATGCTTTGAAATCCCTGTGATTTAGGGATTTCATTGACTTTTCTTAATATATCTTGTATTGTGTCACTCCCCTCCCTACCCTATGCTCTTTACTTTTGAATTCTTTCAATTTGTAATACTTTTAATTCTGTTGCCTTACTTTTTCTTTCTATTTTTTTGTTTGTTTGTTTGTTTGTAGGTTTGTTTGTTTTTTTGGCCTCCTTATGACCAGTTCTTCAGGTCTCAGCCTGAAGAATATTTGTTACTTAGAGGAAACCTTCTTTAACCCTCTAAAGGACACCTTCTTCTTCCCTTTTCTAATTTTTATCACCCTGGTAAATATATATGTCATTGTCTTTTCCACCTCTAAGATTATAAGCTCCTAAGAACAAGAACAAGGTCTGCTCACCACAATGTCACATCTATAGTAGATGCAAATATTTGTTGGATTAAAAAACTTGCATTAATTAATGAAAATAATGAATTCAAAAGGTTGATTTAAAAATATATAAAGACCTAAAACATCTTAATTATATAATTTTTAATGCTATGATTTTTGAAATTAAATTCAAAGCCATTTTATATGAACAGCTGTCATATTTAAATTTTTTACTTCAAAATATTTTATCTACTCAGTATTTCATAACACCATACCAAATGAATTTTGTCTGCTTCCAAAAAAATAAACTAACTCTTTCAGGATGAAGGTTTATTATTTTGAGAATATCCAAAAGAATGTGCTGCAGTATGTGAAGGCATGTCACCCTAAAATAGTAAAATACTATGATATAGTGAAATAACTTAAAATTTTTGGTGAAACATACTAATATTTAACAATTTGTTCTAGATAAATTTTAAGAACTTTTTGAAATCTGTTATATTAGATGCATACTGTTTCAGATCTGTGCTAACAATAGTGTTAAGGGAAAAAAACTGAATATTTTTACGTTAAGTTTCTTCTTAATGGGTTTAATTTCTATAAATTTCAGAAGAAAAAGGTGAAACAATAAAACAAATTGTTAAATATGCTTAAGCAGAAATTTTAAGTTCCTTCAGAGGAGATGTGCCTTTTTGTGTAAACTTTTTACTGACGTATAGGGGATATGATATTTTTAGAAGATGAGTATGTAATGATGACCTTCTTCCTGGAAAAATCAACACACAAAAATTACAATGATTCATGCTATTGATGCAAAGCCGTACCTCCATGATTGTAATCTGTTCTGTGACAAAGATGTTTTAAAGAACTTCTTAAATAGGAGTGCTGTGCTTATGCAGTCAGAACAAATGTGCTTTGGAGTCTAAGATCGGGCCATTCTAGGATGACAGAGGAAGCAGATGAGAGAGGTCCCACAGCAGAACATTGGCAAGAAGTAGATCTACCTTGGAGAGCTTATAGACTGGTACAGGTAATAGGCAGAGGTATGTGTAAGTAGTCACCATTAGGATGGTATAAAATGAACAGTGGGAATGCTTTACAGGTAGGAAAAACTATGCACCAGGAGTAGATGGCAATAAAAAAAAAATGAGTGGTGATCTAGGCAGTTGAACTAACTATTGATATCAAGGGAATCCAACTGCAGGTAGTGCAGACTCAGCAGTGGAAATAGAAGTCCAGTGGCAGATACGGTCCCTTAGAATTAATATGAGGAAAGAACTCTCAAGAATGTTAGCTCTACTGAAGACCATTATCCTTAGCAAACTAATGCAGGAGCAGAAAACTGAATACCACATGTTCTCAGTTATAAGTAGGTACTAAATGATTAAAAGATGTGGACACAAAGAGGGGAACAACAGACACTGGGACCTCCTTGAGGGTGGAGGGTGGGAGAAGGGAGATGATCAGAAAAAATAACTACTGGCTACTAGGCTTAGTACCTGAGTGATGAAATAATTTGTACAACAAACCCCTGTGACATGAAATTATCTATATAACAAACTTGGACATGTACCCCTGTACCTAAAAGTTTTTTTTTTTTTTTTTTTTTTAATGTGAGCGCTAGTCTCTGAGACATTCAGATCTAGTTGAATGGGAATCGACTCAGGGAATCTAACAAATAAAAGAAAGAAATGGACCCTCTTTTGGAACAACGATTAAAGCTAGATCCTAATTACTTTGAATTAGAGTTCAAGGTCAAAATAGAGACCATCAGCAAGTTGATATGAATGATGAATCCTAAATTATGGTTTCAGTTGTATGTATATTTTCCCTGCCATAGGAACTGGCTTCGCTACAGTCTAGATGGAATTGGTGGGAACTTGTCAACAATTAAAGAGTCATTCCTTTGTGAATGAGAGGAAGGCAGAGTTAGAGGCCTGGCTGGCAAAATAGCCAAAGAAAAGATGCAGTATGTACCATTCTTCTTCCCCTCCCTGTGCTTCCCTCCTCTTAACTGTGGAAGGGAAAAAACTGATTCATGCAAGGCACAATCCAAAGCCACTAAAAGAACCATGAGACCAGGGGAACCACAAAACTTAGTTTCGTAAAACTTGGGATTATTTTTAACCAGAAGGAGAGTTGATGTAATCAAAATGATAGAATTGGCAAGTACATACTCTTCAATAGGCCAAGTACAGTAACCTTTTAGGATCCATAGTTTCTTAGTTTCTAGATGCCTCATGAAAAAATATTATCCAAAAAATGAAATAGTCATTTAGGAACAGGAGTGGGAGAATATTAGTTTTCAATTGCTGCCATAGCAGATTACCACACATTTAGCAGCTTAAAACAATGAGTTTATTATCTCACAGTTTTGTAGGTCAGAAGTCTGGGTTTGCTGGGCTGATTTCTTTGCTCCAAGTTTCACAAGGTTGAAATCAAGGTATGGGCATGCCAGCCTGTTACCTAGAGGCTCTGAGAAGAATTCTCTTTCAAGCTTATTTATTTATTGCGGGCAAAATTCAGTTTCTTGTAGTTATAGAAATCAGTGGGGGCTGCCCTAAGCTTCACAGGCTTAGGGGATTTAGAAGCCCCATATTCACAGGCTCTGGGGATTAGGACATGGATATCTTTGAGGGGCCATTCTGCCTGCCACAGAGGGGAAAAAATATTTTCCTAAGGGATGACTGTAATTATCCAGTTTATCTTACTAGGTGGTAGTAAGAATAGTAAGAACTGTACCTAGACTCTCAAATAGAAGCCCTGGGATTTTTACAATGAATCAAATTGTTTATTGGAAAGAGAAAAAGGCTTCCATCTTTTAGGTCAAAAAGGAGAAAGTAGGGAAAGACCAGAATATGTAATGGTTTACAACTTGTGAAAGTGGAGACAATGTTAATATTTCTAACACCTTTTCCTTGTGTTTCTCTTTAAACTGTGGTATTTTGAAATGCTCTTTAAGGTTATTTTATTAAGTATTTGGCTAAATGTTATTTGTCTGTGTGTGGGCGGTAGGGAGTGTTTAATGGAAAAGCTCACATATAGACCTAGAGTTTGATCATGTGGCCATAACGCTGATTTATTGCTCTAGTAAAAATTTACCCAACCTCTGAAATTCATATGAAGACAGTAAGTGCTTCTTGAGAGCTGAATATATAACATGAATGTGAAAATATCTCAATTATATTTCATTTTTCAACAGAAAGTTTTATATGCTATTTAACTTTTTTAATAACTCATTTTGAGAGGTAATTGCACTAAATTCTGAATTTTGTGCGATAATGAATCAGTACGTCTTAGCCTCAGGCACATAGAAGGCACCTACTATTTGGGTTGCATGTACAAATGTGAATATATCACCCAGAGATTTTTTTTTTCTCGAAACAAATTACTAATGTTACACTCTTTCTTGTTACCTGCCTTTTCTGATTAAGCTGAATGCAGAATGCAAGAAGCCCAGGTTCTGCACCATAAAACATGGCTGCTTACTCTGAAAATTAACACTGAAAATCAAAGGCCACCTCCTAAAGTATTTTCATTCTTTTAATGAAATTTTAATTGTTTTTATCAGAGTCCTGTTGCCTTTCTCTTGCCATTAAAACATTTATTTGGCAAGAGTGGTTGCGTCTGTTATCTATCAGACTTCCCATGCTTCATGGCTTCCATATGAAAAGTTTGCATTTTGTAGAAATCACCAGCCAATCAGAGCAGTCTTTTTTTCTTCTGCATGGCAAATATCAGCTATAATATTTAGGTCACGAAATCTTTGGCCCTTTACATGTTTTTAGATGCCCAGGATCTACTTCTTCATGGAATATTTTGGGTTTGTTTATTTGATTTTGTTTTTGATGTTATTTCTGGGTCTCTCTTGCTCTTTTGGAAGCCTAAGGGATTGAATACTATTCTGTGGATACTTTGTGAAAATAACATGTAAAATATTTTTGTGATTTAAAAACAGACCAAAAAAAGTAGCACAGTCAATGATGCTGGTTCTCCAGACTGTGAGTGGGTGACTAAGTGAGGTGGCCCAGGGTAGAGTATGTGGTGCTAAAAATAAACTTGTGTCCCTGTGCAAACAAATGCCCAGGAAGAATGTAAATGATTTCTAGGTTATTTCTAGTACCTAACTTTACAAAATAGACAAACTTGTTCTTCATAGTCCGAAAATTAAAATGCTTCAAATCTTACTTTATTGAAATGAGTTACTTTAAATTTAGAAATATTGGCATTTTATTTAACCTTAAATTTTAGGGATTAGGTTTATTTGAAGTAAAGTTAATATATGGTCATATTTTCTAGATATTGACAAAACTGGGTTTGTGGGTGTGTGTGAGTAAACAATCATTTTCATTTGTGTTAGAAATAAGACATTCCAGAAAGTTTATTAAAATTGTGTTTAAAAAATCACTCAGGAGTCTCCAACTCCCAGCGCGAGCGACACAGAAGACCGGTGATTTCTGCATTTTCAACTGAGGTACTGGGTTCATCTCACTGGGGAGTGCCGGAAGATCAGTGCTGGTCAGCTGCTGCAGCCCGACCAGCGAGAGCTGAAGCAGGGCGAGGCATTGCCTCACCTGGGAAGCGCAAGGGGGAAGGGAATCCCTTTTCCTAGCCAGGGGAACTGAGACACACACCACCTGGAAAATCGGGTAACTCCCACCCCAATACTGCGCTTTAAGCAAACAGGCACACCAGGAGATCATATCCCACACCTGGCCGGGAGGGTCCCACACCCACGGAGCCTCCCTCATTGCTAGCACAGCAGTCTGTGATCTACCGGCAAGGCAGCAGCGAGGCTAGGGGAGGGGCGCCCGCCATTGCTGAGGCTTAAGTAGGTAAACAAAGCTGCTGGGAAGCTCGAAGTGCGTGGAGCTCACAGCAGCTCAAGGAAACCTGCCTGCCTCTGTAGACTCCACCTCTGGGGACAGGGCAATAACAAACACAGCCGAAACCTCCGCAGACGCAGACAACTCTGTCTGACAGCTTTGAAGAGAGCAGTGGATCTCCCAACACTGAGGTTGAGATCTGAGAAGGGACAGACTCCCTGCTCAAGTGGGTCCCTGACCCCTGAGTAGCCTAACTGGGAGACATCCCCCACTAGGGGCAGTCTGACACCCCACACCTCACAGGGTGGAGTACACCCCTGAGAGGAAGCTTCCAAAGCAAGAATCAGACAGGTACACTCGCTGTTCAGAAATATTCTATCTTCTGCAGCCTCTGCTGCTGATACCCAGGCAAACAGGGTCTGGAGTGGACCTCAAGCAATCTCCAACAGACCTACAGCTGAGGGTCCTGACTGTTAGAAGGAAAACTATCAAACAGGAAGGACACCTACACCAAAACCCCATCAGTACATCACCATCATCAAAGACCAGAGGCAGATAAAACCACAAAGATGGGGAAAAAGCAGGGCAGAAAAGCTGGAAATTCCAAAAATAAGAGCGCATCTCCCCCGGCAAAGGAGCGCAGCTCATCGCCAGCAACGGATCAAAGCTGGACGGAGAATGACTTTGACGAGATGAGAGAAGAAGGCTTCAGTCCATCAAATTTCTCAGAGCTAAAGGAGGAATTACGTACCCAGCGCAAAGAAACTAAAAATCTTGAAAAAAAAGTGGAAGAATTGATGGCTAGAGTAATTAATGCAGAGAAGGTCATAAACGAAATGAAAGAGATGAAAACCATGACACGAGAAATACGTGACAAATGCACAAGCTTCAGTAACCGACTCGATCAACTGGAAGAAAGAGTATCTGCGATTGAGGATCAAATGAATGAAATGAAGCGAGAAGAGAAACCAAAAGAAAAAAGAAGAAAAAGAAATGAACAAAGCCTGCAAGAAGTATGGGATTATGTAAAAAGACCAAATCTACGTCTGATTGGGGTGCCTGAAAGTGAGGGGGAAAATGGAACCAAGTTGGAAAACACTCTTCAGGATATCATCCAGGAGAACTTCCCCAACCTAGTAGGGCAGGCCAACATTCAAATCCAGGAAATACAGAGAACGCCACAAAGATACTCCTCGAGAAGAGCAACTCCAAGACACATAATTGCCAGATTCACCAAAGTTGAAATGAAGGAAAAAATCTTAAGGGCAGCCAGAGAGAAAGGTCGGGTTACCCACAAAGGGAAGCCCATCAGACTAACAGCAGATCTCTCGGCAGAAACTCTCCAAGCCAGAAGAGAGTGGGGGCCAATATTCAACATTCTTAAGGAAAAGAATTTTAAACCCAGAATTTCATATCCAGCCAAACTAAGTTTCATAAGTGAAGGAGAAATAAAATCCTTTACAGATAAGCAAATGCTTAGAGATTTTGTCACCACTAGGCCTGCCTTACAAGAGACCCTGAAGGAAGCACTAAACATGGAAAGGAACAACCGGTACCAGCCATTGCAAAAACATGCCAAAATGTAAAGACCATTGAGGCTAGGAAGAAACTGCATCAACTAACGAGCAAAATAACCAGTTAATATCATAATGGCAGGATCAAGTTCACACATAACAATCTTAACCTTAAATGTAAATGGACTAAATGCTCCAATTAAAAGACACAGACTGGCAAACTGGATAAAGAGTCAAGACCCATCAGTCTGCTGTATTCAGGAGACCCATCTCACACGCAGAGACATACATAGGCTCAAAATAAAGGGATGGAGGAAGATTTACCAAGCAAATGGAGAACAAAAAAAAGCGGGGGTTGCAATACTAGTCTCTGATAAAACAGACTTTAAACCATCAAAGATCAAAAGAGACAAAGAAGGCCATTACATAATGGTAAAGGGATCAATTCAACAGGAAGAGCTAACTATCCTAAATATATATGCACCCAATACAGGAGCACCCAGATTCATAAAGCAAGTCCTTAGAGACTTACAAAGAGACTTAGACTCCCATACAATAATAATGGGAGACTTCAACACTCCACTGTCAACATTAGACAGATCAACGAGACAGAAAGTTAACAAGGATATCCAGGAATTGAACTCATCTCTGCAGCAAGCAGACCTAATAGACATCTATAGAACTCTCCACCCCAAATCAACAGAATATACATTCTTCTCAGCACCACATCGTACTTACTCCAAAATCGACCACGTAATTGGAAGTAAAGCACTCCTCAGCAAATGTACAAGAACAGAAATTATAACAAACTGTCTCTCAGACCACAGTGCAATCAAACTAGAACTCAGGACTAAGAAACTCAATCAAAACCGCTCAACTACATGGAAACTGAACAACCTGCTCCTGAATGACTACTGGGTACATAACGAAATGAAGGCAGAAATAAAGATGTTCTTTGAAACCAATGAGAACAAAGATACAACATACCAGAATCTCTGGGACACGTTTAAAGCAGTGTGTAGAGGGAAATTTATAGCACTAAATGCCCACAAGAGAAAGCAGGAAAGATCTAAAATTGACACTCTAACATCACAATTAAAAGAACTAGAGAAGCAAGAGCAAACACATTCGAAAGCTAGCAGAAGGCAAGAAATAACTAAGATCAGAGCAGAACTGAAGGAGATAGAGACACAAAAAACTCTCCAAAAAATCAATGAATCCAGGAGCTGGTTTTTTGAAAAGATCAACAAAATTGACAGACCACTAGCAAGACTAATAAAGAAGAAAAGAGAGAAGAATCAAATCGACGCAATTAAAAATTATAAAGGGGATATCACCACCGACCCCACAGAAATACAAACTACCATCAGAGAATACTATAAACACCTCTACGCAAATAAACTGGAAAATCTAGAAGAAATGGATAATTTCCTGGACACTTACACTCTTCCAAGACTAAACCAGGAAGAAGTTGAATCCCTGAATAGACCAATAGCAGGCTCTGAAATTGAGGCAATAATTAATAGCCTACCAACCAAAAAAAGTCCAGGACCAGATGGATTCACAGCTGAATTCTACCAGAGGTACAAGGAGGAGTTGGTACCATTCCTTCTGAAACTATTCCAATCAATAGAAAAAGAGGGAATCCTCCCTAACTCATTTTATGAGGCCAACATCCTCCTGATACCAAAGCCTGGCAGAGACACAACAAAAAAAAGAGAATTTTAGACCAATATCCCTGATAAACATCGATGCAAAAATCCTCAATAAAATACTGGCAAACCGGATTCAGCAACACATCAAAAAGCTTATCCACCATGATCAAGTGGGCTTCATCCCTGGGATGCAAGGCTGGTTTAACATTCGCAAATCAATAAAAATAATCCAGCATATAAACAGAACCAAAGACAAGAACCACATGATTATCTCAATAGATGCAGAAAAGGCTTTTGACAAAATTCAACAGCCCTTCATGCTAAAAACGCTCAATAAATTCGGTATTGATGGAACGTACCTCAAAATAATAAGAGCTATTTATGACAAACCCACAGCCAATATCATACTGAATGGGCAAAAACTGGAAAAATTCCCTTTGAAAACTGGCACATGACAGGGATGCCCTCTCTCACCACTCCTATTCAACATAGTGTTGGAAGTTCTGGCTAGGGCAATTAGGCAAGAGAAAGAAATCAAGGGTATTCAGTTAGGAAAAGAAGAAGTCAAACTGTCCCTGTTTGCAGATGACATGATTGTATATTTAGAAAACCCCATTGTCTCAGCCCAAAATCTCCTTAAGCTGATAAGCAACTTCAGCAAAGTCTCAGGATACAAAATTAATGTGCAAAAATCACAAGCATTCTTATACACCAGTAACAGACAAACAGCCAAATCAGGAATGAACTTCCATTCACAATTGCTTCAAAGAGAATAAAATACCTAGGAATCCAACTTACAAGGGATGTAAAGGACCTCTTCAAGGAGAACTACAAACCACTGCTCAGTGAAATAAAAGAGGACACAAACAAATGGAAGAACATACCATGCTCATGGATAGGAAGAATCAATATCGTGAAAATGGCCATACTGCCCAAGGTAATTTATAGATTCAATGCCATCCCCATCAAGCTACCAATGAGTTTCTTCACAGAATTGGAAAAAACTGCTTTAAAGTTCATATGGAACCAAAAAAGAGCCCGCATCCCCAAGACAATCCTAAGTCAAAAGAACAAAGCTGGAGGCATCACGCTACCTGACTTCAAACTATACTACAAGGCTACAGTAACCAAAACAGCATGGTACTGGTACCAAAACAGAGATATAGACCAATGGAACAGAACAGAGTCCTCAGAAATAATACCACACATCTACAGCCATCTGATCTTTGACAAACCTGAGAGAAACAAGAAATGGGGAAAGGATTCCCTGTTTAATAAATGGTGCTGGGAAAATTGGCTAGCCATAAGTAGAAAGCTGAAACTGGATCCTTTCCTTACTTCTTATACGAAAATTAATTCAAGATGGATTAGAGACTTAAATGTTAGACCTAATACCATAAAAATCCTAGAGGAAAACCTAGGTAGTACCATTCAGGACATAGGCATGGGCAAAGACTTCATGTCTAAAACACCAAAAGCAATGGCAGCAAAAGCCAAAATTGACAAATGGGATCTCATTAAATTAAAGAGCTTCTGCACAGCAAAAGAAACTACCATCAGAGTGAACAGGCAACCTACAGAATGGGAGAAAATGTTTGCAATCTACTCATCTGACAAAGGGCTAATATCCAGAACCTACAAAGAACTCAAACAAATTTACAAGAAAAAAACAACCCCATCCAAAAGTGGGCAAAGGATATGAACAGACATTTCTCAAAAGAAGACATTCATACAGCCAACAGACACATGAAAAAATGCTCATCATCACTGGCCATCAGAGAAATGCAAATCAAAACCACAATGAGATACCATCTCACACCAGTTAGAATGGCGATCATTAAAAAGTCAGGAAACAACAGGTGCTGGAGAGGATGTGGAGAAATAGGAACACTTTTACACTGTTGGTGGGATTGTAAACTAGTTCAACCATTATGGAAAACAGTATGGCGATTCCTCAAGGATCTAGAACTAGATGTACCATATGACCCAGCCATCCCATTACTGGGTATATACCCAAAGGATTATAAATTATGCTGCTATAAAGACACATGCACACGTATGTTTATTGCAGCACTATTCACAATAGCAAAGACTTGGAATCAACCCAAATGTCCATCAGTGACAGATTGGATTAAGAAAATGTGGCACATATACACCATGGAATACTATGCAGCCATCAAAAAGGATGAGTTTGCGTCCTTTGTAGGGACATGGATGCAGCTGGAAACCATCATTCTTAGCAAACTATCACAAGAACAGAAAACCAAACACCGTATGTTCTCACTCATAGGTGGGAACTGAACAATAAGATCACTTGGACTCAGGAAGGGGAACATCACACACAGGGGCCTATCATGGGGAGGGGGGAGGGGGGAGGGATTGCATTGGGAGTTATACCTGATGTAAACGATGAGTTGATGGGGGGAGGGGGGAGGGATTGCATTGGGAGTTATACCTGATGTAAATGATGAGTTGATGGGTGCAGCACACCAACATGGCACAAGTATACATATGTAACAAACCTGCACGTTATGCACATGTACCCTACAACTTAAAGTATAATAATAATAAATAAATTTAAAAAAAAAAAACAAAAAACAAACAAACAAACAAAAAAATCACTCAGGTACATTACTCTAAGCTAACACTATATGTTCACTCTGTTATATATTACCTTTTATCATTTGCATAATTAAAATCATGTTACACTCAATTCTGTATTTGGTGTGCTTCCCACGGCATTGTATCACCAACAGGTTCCCACATTTTTCAAATAATGCCATTTGTAACCATTATTTGTAATGGTTGAATCATGTTCCATAATTTAGATGTACTGCAATTTAAGCGTTATATTACTGCTGAATTTTTGGGTTACTTTGAATATTTCTTACTGTAAATATATCACAGAACATATTTTATGTATACTGTTTTTCTCATAGTTCAGAATTTATATTTGGATAGTATCGGAAGGGAAAGGTCACTTAGTCAAATTTATTAATATTTTATCGCACATTTTATATATATATATGTAATGTGATTTCTACAAGTGTACTAGTTTCACATAATACCAATAACCTGTAAAAATCCTTCTGGCAAGATTCTTAAGCATATTTCCCCAGTCATCAATTACATTGCAACTGTTTATCTAGTTGTTAATAACATTTGCAAAAGATGACCCTTCTGAGGTTTACCAGGTCTTTGCTTTACACCTATTAACTAAAAAGATTTTCCCCCAACTTTCCAACATTACAACAAAAAGGAAACTAAGTATGAACACTGGAAAGGTTCACCTTATTCCAGGCAAGTAATTTAAAGAGACCAATACCTAGATACAGAATTGAAACATTTGAGAATTAAAAGTATCAAGAAAATGTCCTTCAAATCTTTAGAAGATAAAAACAGATTATATCCCAAGGAACGAAAATGAAGATGGTATCAGACTTCTCTGTACCACTAAGGACTAGACAACACTAGTTAACTATAGTGTTGATGAGAGTCGTCAATGACACTTGCTTGCATATAAGGATTTGGAAAACAACATCCATATACTCTCTGTCCCATTAAGAAATGTATAAAAATTAAAACTCAAGCATAGTGAAGTTATGTTATTAAAAAATTAGATAAAATTGAAGTTATTATTTTGGATGCTAAGAGTATGGTTACAAAACTGAAGGTAAAAGTTAAAAATTATTAATGAAGAAGAGATGATAAAAACAAAAATGTATGCCTAAAACACCAGATGTTTATAATAAGGATTGGGAAGCGGAACAGGGAGATGTAGAATAGGAATAATAAGCTAGCTTATTTGTTTTTCATAGGGAAAGGCATACAATATTGTTTGTCTTAACTTTAATACCTTTAAAGCTTAGGATAAAGAAAGTTTTTTTTTCTAATTTTAAAGGACATCTCATTAGATGCATTTTAGAAACTTTTCTACTAACAAGTAAAACAGTTAAATAAAATATAGCCATACAGTTTAAAAATAAATGGATAGGAGATGATTTATTATGCAAACACAAAAGGAAAGCTGATCTTGCAATATTAATTTTGGACAAAATAGATTCAAGGCAGTGATTACTAAACATGAAAAAGAAAGTGACTTGTAATAAAGGATAGAATCCACAGTAAAGATAAACATTGTGCTAATGAACACAGAATTAAAATATGTAAGGCAAACATTGGTAGAAGCACAAGGAGAAATGGACAGACAACAATGTGGGCATTGTATATATATTTGAGAGAGCAAGGGACAAAAATTAGAGGCAATATGAAGATATTAAGCCAATAGATAAAAATGTAGACAGAGAATAAGGATATTTACTAAGTAGCCATGGGAAATTATAACAACCATTGATTAGACCACAGAAATTGTTCAATACATTTCTAAATACAAAAATTGCATAATACGTCTTACCTGGCCACAACTGGAAAACTAGAAAAAAACAAATTAAAAAATAAAATCTCCAACTATTTGTGAATTAAAGTGCATCTTTTATTACATCTGCAAACTTGATATAGGTGTTCTCATTTTTTTTCGTAAATCATTGAATTACGGTAATATCCATTGCTAGTTGCATTCAATAACTGTTTGGCAAATAAATTATAATCATTAGATGGCTTAAGAAAAAAATTGTGAACACCAATGTCAAACTTTGCAGATGCAACCCAGGGTAGATCCAGAGCCAAATTTGTAGTTTTATTTTCTTTGGATTTTAAAAAGAGGGCAAAATAGAGCACCGTGGTGGCTCACGCCTATAATCCCAGCACTTTGGGATGCTAAGGTGGGTGGATCACTTGAGGTCAGGAGTTCGAGACCAGCCTGGCCAACATGGTGAAACCCTGTCTCTACTAAAAATACAAAAAATAGCTGGTGTGGTGGCAGGTGCCTGTAGTCCCAGCTAATTGGGAGGCTGAGACAGGAGAATTACTTGAACCTGGGAGGCAGAGGTTGCAGTGAGCCAAGACAGCACCACTGCACTCCAGCCTGGGCAACAGAGTGAGACTCCATCTCAAAAAAAAAAAGGGGGGGGGAAGCTACTAATTTAATTAAGATGTTTGAAAATAAATAATAAAACCTTAAAAAGGCAGGAGAATGCAAATAATTTGTTAAAGAGAAGTAAACATGTTAATGAAACAGAAAAAAAGTAAATTAATAGACCAATTCCTAGGAAAGATGATGAGAATGCTAATTCAGTTTAGGAGGGAGGAAATAAATAATTATCTCTGGGGACCTACAATTCAGAAAGACAGTCCAGGGCAGGTGGGCAGACTCTGCTCCACGAAGTCACCCAGAGATTGAAACTAACGGGTGCTCTGCCATTGTATAAGGCATCCTTTTTTTTAGTCTGCGTGGCAGAAATTAGATCTCTAAAACATTTGTGTTCCAGACAATAGGAGGAGAAGGAAAGGAGGGAGCATTACAAACAAGATCTTACGACCAAAGTTCTAGAAGTGACATGTGTCTCTTCTGCTTATATTCCATCAGTAAGTATTTGGTGAGAAAACACAGGACTGAGAAATGTAATACAGCTGGGATGCCATGTGCCTGACTGGTAGAAGAAAGGAAAAACATACTTTTGTGGTCTACTTAGCAGTGTCTCTCACACCTGCTACAGAGGACTTTTATAAATTATGTAAAAGTAGTGTATATATGGATAAAACTAAATATTTCAATGAAATGAAGTGTTCTGAGAAAATGTAAATGAACCAAATTGAAGAAAAGAGAGGTAGAAAATATAAAAAGATAATAATTCTTTCCAAAATTGCCTTTGTCTTAGGCAGTTTTACTGCTTTACTGCTGTGTCTTTTAACTTTCAATAAGTAGATAAATACCATGTTATATAAACTTCTTCAAAGCATTATAAAAAATAATTTGCCATCAATTCCTTTTGAAAAGGTAGAATAATCCTGATGCTCAAGCTTGAAAAATATAATACATCAAAGGACATTCTAGACCCGTCTCATTGAGAATAGAGATATAAAACTCCTACATAAAATGTTACCAAATATAATTCAGTAGCCTATTAAATGCATCATGCATGATGATCAAGCATGACTTATCTCAGAAATACAATGATGATTTAAGAAAACTATCAATATATGATTACTTATCTCCTGCTTCCCAAAAGAAACACTAAATAATACTACTCAAAAAATGAAAACGCAAAAAGCATCTTTTCTTATTCCTGATTTCTTTGAAAAATGTTTTTTATAGTACTAGGCAAATGATGATTTTTTAGTATGATAAATAATATGTCCTCAACCAATAGCCAAAATATTTTACTGTGCTTTACACTAAAGTTGCCAACATAAGATACCTACTATCATTATTTCAAATGTTTTTCAAAAAGTACCTACCGATGGCTTATGTCTTAGTTCATTCTGTGCTGCTCTAACAGAATACCCAAGACTGGGTAGTTTATAAAGAACATAAACTTATTTCTCATAGTTCTGGAGGCAGGGAAGTCCAAGATTAAGGCACCAGCATCTGGGTCTGGTGGGGGCTTTCTTGCAGCATCCTCACGTGGCAGAGGGAAAACTACAATGAACTCCTTCCATCAAGCAAGCCCTTTTATAAGACACCTAATATCATTCACAAGGGAGGAACCCACAAGACCTACTCATCTCCTAAAGGGCCCGCCTCATAATACTATCACACTGGCAACACCTGAATTTTGGAGGGGACACATTTGTACCGTAGCAGCTTAAAAACAGTACAGATGGCTAAATAAGGAAAATCTGTAATCCCCTGCTCAACCTCTTCCTACTCACCCCTCCCTTTAATCCCCTTTCCAGTTTCTAATAATCATAGCACTATTTTAATTCCTCTATTATCTTCATATATATGAATAATAATATATTATCTTCATATATATGAATAATACTATATTATCTTCATATATATGAATAATACTATATTATTATCTTCATGTACTTAAAATGCTTTTCATACACATAAAATTGTTTTTCCTATTTTACCAAATATAGACTGTCTTGATTCTTCACTGTATAATTAGGCAAACAGTTCTCTAGCATTCTTAGTAAATAAATTGTTATTCAATGTGTAGAATCTTGATAAATGCTAATTGTGTTTAGTAATAAATTGCATCCTAATTTTATTTTTAAACAAATTTGTATTTAATGCCTGTTGCTTTGAAACTTTCATACAGAGTATATACTTTTTTCGCTATCAGAAACCAACAGTGATAATAACTAAATTTAAAATAAGAAGGTTTTTAACTTTTATTTCAAGTTTTTATTTAACAGGAGAAAAATATAAAATAAGAGTATATTTCTCTGTTCTTGAAATTCAGAAAATAGGGAATTAGAATAAAATAT
Source organism: Macaca fascicularis (assembly GCF_037993035.2). Lineage (NCBI taxonomy): Eukaryota > Metazoa > Chordata > Mammalia > Primates > Cercopithecidae > Macaca > Macaca fascicularis. The sequence goes on along the minus strand of NC_088380.1, from coordinate 85,444,984 downwards.
TTTTAAAAATCAGTCATATAATAGCATTTCAGAGAAACAGGAAAATGGGAAATGATGAAATAAATAACATAAACATATTGACCTATGCCTTCTTAGAGGGTAGAATGATGTAAGTGCCAAAAGTTCCAGAGAAGATGATGATCACACAAACTGAACAAAATGTAACTACATAGAAACATGAAGAAAGATACGAACTTTCATAACTGTAAGTTCATTTTAATATTTCCTTGAGAAAACAATAAGAAAACAAATAATTGTTCCATACTTTAGTTGATTTGAGAACACCAAATTTAAAATATTGGATTTATAAAAAGTCAGTAAAATTATATTTGTGATTTGGGAAAATGAAAAAGCAATAAAAAAGTTGTCACTCAAAAAAAAAAAAAAACAAACTTGAAATTTAGGACAGATGGCTAAGTAAATGCTTCAAGAGCAGTTAGAAAATACATTATCTGGCAGTGCATGATAAAAGCATGCAAATTGATCTGTTAGAAGGAACAAAACACTTTTAATGATAATATTGTTATATCTGCACTGAAGTCTTATATATTCAGTTTAGTTAGAGGAAATATTGTAAATCCATATTATTTGTATGTTTTTCTCTTTTAAGAGAGAGCTATAATGAAAACTCAATCCTAAGTAGTCATGGATATATTATATAGTAAAGGATTTTCTATGCTACTCCAATGGGAATTCACATAAATTCAGTGAAACTAATGCTTTCTAGTAGTTCTTAACTATAATTAAACTGTTTGCTCTCCTTTTGTGATTTTGTCACAACATCTTAGAGTAATAATACATGCTTTGTGATTCAGGCCCAACAACAACTTTCTGGGGATCACGCACAAATTTGACTCATGAGTTGGAAGTAAACTTGAGAGAAGTCTCAGAAATTTCCGCAATATAACCCAAGAACTGTGGTACTTCTCCCATCTAAATAAATTTCTAATTCCCAAAGCTTCTTATTTACCTTACAATTTCAAAGCATGCATTATTTATTTGCTACTGTATATAAATTAGCTACTTAGGCAGTTTGAGAAATACACTCTTTTACAATGCTGAGAGCACCATTTAGTGTACCTCTATAGTGTTTATTATCAGCACATGTTAATGATCAACAAAGTGTACCAACCAAATGGTACCGTAAGCTGAGTCCGCATAATACAGTAAAGAGGGAATTATCTTTTGCCAATAAATCCCAGCAGAGTGAATGGATAATTTAGCTAAAAAATGTGGTCCAAAAAGTGAAGTTTGGGCCAAAATGCTGTGGACTAGTGCTTTGTGCTGGGTATACTGGATAATTACCGGCATTCAGCACACTTCACTTTGTGTCCTTAGGTCAAGGCTAGAAGTTGCTATCACATCGGATAACTCATCATGTTGTATACGATGAATCATCTAGCTATAAAAATCCTTGTTTTCAAGACACTTCTATTGTTGTGCCTAAAGTATGAATATTAAGAAAGAGGAACTTCCACAAAATTATTGTGCCTCTGTGAAGGAATAGGTGCAAACTGTAAAAATGTCGTACATCTTGAAATGTAGGAAGGGAAATCAGTTAGTAGTCACTGTAACTGGATTCATTCATTTGTTTGATTTGTTGATTGCTTGACTATCCTATTTAAAATTACAATCCTTGCCTATTTTACTGGGAATTCTCTATTCCCCATCCTTTTTTCTTCTTAGATCATGGATAAATATATTTGGTTTGTTTTACTCATTGTCTTTCTTCCCTCACTAGAATGCTGACTTTATGAGGGCAAAGATTCTTTTTCCTATTACATTAACTATTATATTACAAAACTTAAAAATCCTTGACTGCATGTAAGAAGAGAGAATAAATTCAGTATTCTTATTGAATTTATTAAATATGTTTAAAGGCATAAGATGAAAATTCAGAAGCCATTTTAAAGGTTTAACTTGCTTAAATCTTCATCCAAATGATTTATTTTGCTTTTACATAATAGCAAGAAGAAAACCCAGGAAACATATATAATTAAGAACTTGGAAGAAAACCCTGCCAACCTAGCATATGATACACCTTTAAACAATGTAGCCTGCCAAAAAAGAAAAAAATAAATAAGCAATCAGTCAAATATTTAACTGTGAATTTTACATGTTTCTTTACCAGCATCGATTACCTGTTGAATTTTAGGTCAGCTACAAATGAATACAAATGCCTATTCCTTTGAATAGAGAAGAAAACATATTTTATGTAGTTCTTAGGCAACTGGAATTGAGGGAGAAATTATATCTCTGAACTACACTAAAATGTTTTAGTAACTCAGTAAATTGTGTTTTGTCATTTTGTACACATACTCAGTGTTACAGTATACATTTGAAAGTACAGGTGAGTGTGATTTCCAAATTTGTCTTTTTTAATATGTCTTTTTATTGTAAAACAATTTTCTACTCTGCAGTTAATTATAACAATAGTGATAGGCTATGTCTAGCTTTTCATACGAAGAGCAGTTTCTACATGACAGTAATTTCAGCCACAAAGATACAGATCAAATCTTTCTTCCTAGATCTGGCTGTAATCATATTTATTTAAACTAAAAGAGGTTGTGTTTGATGATACGTTTTCCTTCTTACCCTAACATTGTTGTATTAAAATTTTACACAAGTTTAGTTAAAATGAAAAAAAGCAATTTACTTCTCATTTTTTAAAAACATGAGTGTTGCTATATAAAGCTCAATAGAGCAATAACTGACAAATGGTAGGTATTCCATTAATATGCACTAATTTAAATTGCATGTTTTTTCTTAGAATAATAGACTCATGTTTCATCTTAAAATCTAAGAAATACTATTTCTTCTTTTATATTCATATGCCTTATCAGAAGTTTAAAATTTTGACATTCATAGGTAAGCAACATTTCAGATAATCACATTTAAATCTAGACTTCCTCAGGAAATACTAAAATCATTGGCCTTAATTATTTAACAACTGTCAGTACTATAAAATAAACATATTTAGTATTTTTTATCAATTTATATACTGGGAAATGAGTGCTACAAACATACTGAGATTTTACATCTTATAATGGAATATTAATGCATGAATGAATACACTGAAATATAGGTGAAGATAGTGCAAGAGATACACTAGATACAAGTTTTGCTTTGATTTCTCTTCATAGCAGAACTGTTCAATTCAAACTGATCTATCTTCAGCATATTTCTGATCCCTTCTTGACTGTTTTTAGTATTTGTAATATGTCTAATCAGGTTGAGGGAAGAAATCTATGATTGTAGAACAGTTGTATGTATAACTTCCCTATGTAAGTATTAAATCTATAATGTTGATTTTATTACAAAGAGTCTAACCCAAAGTTTTTCATACTCCTATTTTATAAAATGCCAGGATTCCATGAAATAATTTGCAAGTGAAGCAGACTTTGAATTTTTCAATTTGATTTTTTTCATAATTTGTATGAGACTGTTGTCTCCAAATCTAATTTTTTTCTCCTATTCAATCCTTTATTTACTTTTTTGTCCTCACCACCCTATATATTTTGGCTACCAGTTACAGTATATCAGAAAGTGAATAATGTGAGTGTTGCCACCTATAGGCAGGAAATTTAATTATACTTGTTTATGACATAAAAGCATAATCTTAAAAAAAGAGAATTATTTTTGTCAACTCCTACAATCCACCCCACCATCTTCAAACTTTTTACCTATTTATTCACCTATTTGTTTTTGATGTTGCCATTTCAGATGCCTGTGCCTTAAAGTATTAAAGCATTTACTAAGGCTTTTATTATTTTGTCATAGTACTATTTGCATTTACTATATCATCAAAATATCCATTATTAAATTTATTTGACTTCACAAAGTTTAAAGAGACTTGTTAAAACCAACTAATTAAACCAGTCATATACTAAACTATTGTATCTCAGTTTACTTCTAGGATGGGGAAAATTACCATTATTTGTTCCCAGGCATGAAAGAGCATCCCGTCCTGCAATCTATTATCATTAGTCTTTGGTTTTGTGCCTTCTCTGTAATGATATAGGTTTGTTTCTCCTTTATTCTTTGCAGAGTGCTGCAGCAGCTCCCAGTCCAGTGCTAGGAAACATTCCCCCAGGAGATGGCATGCCAGTAGGTCCTGTACCACCAGGGTTCTTTCAGGTACTCAGAGAAACTCTGACTAGGAATGTTAAGGCATAGGAACTCCTGTTTGATTTTATTAAAGATATGAAGGAAGATAAGGCTATTTTAATTCTTAAGGTAAACAATAATGTGTAGCTAACTCTTGAATATTCAGATTGGTTATCAATTATATCCCTTTCTTATGTTTTATATGTTGTTAGATTATGTATTTATTTACTTAGTCATTTTGTTGTTAATTAAGAAAGAAAAGGAGTTGAGAAATACAAATTAGCACATTAAATTAACTGTGGTAAATATTTTGTGGTGGTAAATATTTTGTGGGAGAACAGACTAAATATGAGGTTCTGAAAAGAAATGGATATTAACTATACAAGCTATTCATATCTCCATCGACAAGATAATTAAGATTTGGCTGTACTTTCAAAATATAACTAAATTATAACATTAATTTATCAAGAATTACAGGCTATATCAAAATATGTTTGAGAATTATCTTTGGGGCTTTTAAGCTGGAATTTTTATTAATATTGTATAACATTTTAAGATCAGATTTCAAATATATGTGAATATTCTTAAATTTCAACAAGACCACTTATTTTAACAATGATGGTAACAATTTTATAATGACAATACAGTACAATACAGTATTTAACTGTTTAAAATTTCACAGCATCTACTTCTTAAATCTGACAGTTTTCTAACTCAAACCAACATAAATTCCAAAATTTATTTTTAAATTAATTATAGTTAATTTTATAATACCATTTAAGAAAATTAAGAACTTAGGAACTAAGAACTAGAGTTGAAAGACATTACAGGACCTAAGGTAATATGCTGTATTGTTAATGAATTACATTAGGTACTTATAAACTAATTTGTCAGTTCAGTTTTGTATTTTCAGAGTTCTTCATAATGATTTGTTAGCTAATTCACACCATCATTGCAGGATCATCAATGTACTTATAAATGTGAAAATAAAGAAATACAATTATAAATAATTTTCCAAAGTATATCAATTGAATAAAAGGTCTTAATTAAAACAGAGATCCAGCTGTAGTCCTTTAGAACATGGTTATTTATTCAGCTACTCTGTATTAATACCCAAGTAGTCCAGAAAAGTCTTCTTAGAGCTCACATTCTGTCATGGGGGCGCTATCTTATAATCTAGGAATAGACTGTAACTCTTGATTATTAATTAAACCACCACCATTTCAGATATTGATAATAAAACTAACACTTAACTGCTAACGACATGCCATGCTTCATTCTAAATGCTTTACATATATAAACTCTAATCCTCACAATATCCCTAGATGTAAAATATGTATTATTATCATTCCCACTGTACAGATAGAGAAACCAAGGCATTGATAGCTAAGTGATTTATACAAAGTCAGAAAGTTACAGGGCTTGGATTCAAATCAAAGTGGTCTGGACTTTTGCCATTGAATTTATCTTTTAAGTCTCGTAGTTGATTGTTATTCATGAAATATTTCCAGTTCATTTTATTTTTTCCTCATCCCCTTATTTCTCTTGCCAAAGATGGGTAGGAGTTAACAGAGTAAATCAGAATAATGTATATTTGAGAGTTACTGAAAGTCTCTAAGAGGCACTTTTAAAAGAGGGAGCAGGTTGGGGAGGAAGCCAGATTCTTTCATTCTAGGGTTAAGCAAAGATGTATAAATCCATACATTTTCATTTTCACATTTTGTAGAATGAACTGTTCTCCCTTTCCCTATCTTTTGTCTCAAAGTCTCAGTAAGGGTAATTGAAACAGTTAGCTTTTAGTTTTTCCAATGTGATAAATATTTGAGTACTACTGTATGCCAGGCACTGTAGTAGGCATCTAAAAACGAGCAGGTGTAGTGTGTACCTTCCTGAAGCTTATTGCATAGCCCGTGAGGCATTATTAAAAATAAATAACTATAATACAGTGAAATATGTGTTTTAACAGAGTAAAGTTTAAAGTTCTGTGATGACCTGGATGAGAGAGCCATTAAATCTACCTGAGTTGGAGATAAGAGTAGTATGGAAAACATTGTCCACCAAAATAAGCAGGGGAATTACATTTCAGAAAGTCAGAATAGTATAAGCAAAAGTGTGACTGCATCAAAATGATCTGTGCAGAGGTGTTCAGAGTAATACATACAGAAGGTAGGCGGGAGGGTAGGTAGGAGTTCCAAGACATAAAATTGGAAAGATATGCGCTAGCATGCCACATGTTAAGAACTTGAGTCTTTATTCAGTAGGAGCCATCAGAGATCTTTAGGAAGGGCAATGACCTGAATTCATACTAAATGGTAGATTCAGGCTGTGGGAGGCACCTGTGAGAGAGTTGTATACAAAATCCCTGCCCTCAAGAAGCCCTACAATGTAATAAATGAGAGAAGAGGCCATTACAGCATAGAAAGAAAATGGCTGTAGTGTTCTCTTAGAACAAATCAGAAGGCCCCCAAACCAAATCTTGGGAGATGCGTAAAAAGTATTGTCAAAATAGTAAATGAAATCCAATTTGGCACTTAAGGATGAGTTATGAATTAGACAAAGGAAAAGAGGGGAAGAACTTTCTAGGAAGAGGGAAAATAATTTACAAAGATCCAGAGGGAAAAGGAGAGAGAGAGAGACCAAGGAAAACTGGAGCTTAATTAGCTAAAGGGAGAGTAGCTGGTGATGAAGCTTGAGAGGGACTGTAGGACCCTTGTAGGTTAGAAGAGTTTGAACTTGATCCTAAAGGCAGTACTAAACTACTGGAGGATTTTAAGCAGGAGACAAACATGTTCATATTTGCATTTTTAGAAAAATCAGTCCAGCTACATTGTGTAGCCAGAATTGCAGAGGAACAAGTCTGAAGATAGGGAGAGAATTTAGGAGTCATTTACAGTACTCCAAGTGAAACGTAATGGTGGCCTTAACTAAGATAGTGGTGGTAAGTATGGGGAGATATGAAATAGATTTGAGAGACAGAAATAAATGCAGGATAATGCAAAATAAGGGAATTCAAGGATAATAATTCTGGTTTCTGGCTCTAATCTGGGCAGATGTAGGTACCATTTTCTGAGCTACGGACCACAGAATGGGGAATACGTTTGAGGTGGTACAGATGAGGTTCCCGTGAGTCCTCCAATTAGACGTATCTATTAAGCTGATAGACCTGTCGTAGGTTTGAGGTCTAGGACGGTAATCTAAACTAGAGATAAAAATTGCAGGGCCATATCATATTAAGGGTACTCGAATCCTCAGGGGTGGATGAATTGTCTGGGGAGAAAGTACAGAATGAGAGGGTAAGAGAATATACAACTGAACTACCAAAAACACTAATATTTAAAAAGAAGAATCCATTACAGATGCAGCCCTGTTAGTAGGTTGGCTATGATAGCAGCTCAAGGAAGAGACTTTCTGAACTGATTCAAGATCATTGGCAGTAGAATTAGAAAGGAATAAACAGTTCATAGTTATGTTTGGTAGGCCTTAATTAACCAAAGTTAGGGTAGAAGAGAAAGAGAAGAATCAAGGATGATTCTGAGATTTCTACTTTGGGTCTCTGGATAAGTTTAGTGTCTTTATCTGAGTAATGAAAGACAGGAGATTGAAAAAGTTTCAGATATGTTTGAATTTGATACACAAGCCATTTCTGTTTCTCTAGGCAAACTATTTCAGCTAATCCCAAGTACTTTTTTCCTCTATTCAACATTTAAATATGTCTCCCTATAAATGCCTCTTTAAAGTATTAACTCAAAGTACCAAAAATTTAAAAAAGACATATGATATTATTATCTTTTGGTACATATAATGATGGGATCAAATGACTCAAGTATGTCCTAAATATCCACTGGTTTCCTGCAGTTGCTGAACTACAGTGTGATTCTGGCCGTAATGTCAAAATACATATAGTTAGTGAGGAGTAGCTGCCTTCCATGAGTAGAAATAGCAGCAGACAATCATAATTCAAGTTCAGACCCCCATTTCTAATCTAATTCCAAAGAGATGTTGATCTCCAAGAATGATCCAAATCTGGAGAACCTGTAATGGAGTATCAGTTCACAGTTCATAAACTCTAATACCCAAGATCAGGCACAATCCTGATTATTAGTTCAGGACAAGGCAAAGAGGAATAGAAGCAATTGGAAAAGAGCTGGGTGTGGCTCCTTCAAGTGACAAGGTCCAGAAGGCTGGCTAGGATAAAGACTCAGATTCTCCAAAGAGCCAGACTTGGATATCAGGGAATTCCTGGTTCAAAAGAGACTTAGTCAAAATGGTGTTAAATAGTTGTTCCAGCCTCTCCTGGTTGTGGTTAGAAATTATGAAGGGTGGTTACCTCCTATTGCCTTTGACTTTTAGATAATGATAATATTTTATAACTTATATTCTTAGTAAATGCAAAGCTTATTTGGAGATAGCCTGAATGGACTGGACCGAAAAAGAATTTAGCCTGTTAGAATTAGTGAATAAATTAAAGTAAAGAAGAAGAATTTATAATTTGCAAATGAAGCCCCACCTAAGTATTTCTGAGCTCTCCTTACTTTGTGATCGTACTGTAAAAACTACATTGAAACATTTCTCCTAAATAGACAAACATACTCCCTTTTTTCCTGTTTACATTACAGAACAAGCTCCCTCTTTGACTGTAAGTATAGACTTAAATTCATTACCAAGTAGAATGATCACAAACTCTGAACTTGTGAATCCATAACAACTACATTTGAAAAATACAATGAATTAAACTCTAAAATAAATAATAATGATATGACTTCATACACTTAATAAGTCCATTCTGAAAGGCAGTCTTTAGTGTCTTTCTATTTGTGACATTGTTCATACTTAAACTTTGATGTTTTTATTGAAATGAGAGAGCCTCTGTTGCTGAGCAGGACACCAATTAAGTAAAATCAGTGGGACTAGTCAGACATGCAAAAGGAGGTATAAAGTTAGTAAAATAAAGCCATTTAAAGTATGACATGTAGTTATTTACTTGGAGTCATTTTCAAATGAATAATTTGTATAAGAAACCCTGTAAGTCCTCAGAGTGACACCATGGAATGGATGAATGACTTTAGAGCAGCTTTCTTAAATTGGGAAGCCCTGCTTCTTGGGATCCAGAGGGAAGAGAGTAGACATGGCCATTGATGTAACTAAAAGTTCGGCAGTTTTTGTGGAAACAAGTACAGTATCTTGATACGGTGTGAATACACATCCATTGTAGGCACCCAGAACTGAGTTTGTACTCTTTTACATCCCTGTCTTATTCAAAGATTTCATAGTATGCTAAGAAATTTGAGTTATGTATTAAAAGCATTGATCTGCTGTTTATTCATTCTCATGGCATTCATACAAAAGGACAGGCAAAGGACTTTGATTCCTGTAATATAAATAGGTAGCAGCCTTCCTTATACCAAGTGGGTTTACTTCTCACTTGTGTATAATGATCAAAATAATTTACTACTAATAAAATGCACTAAATAACACAAAAGTACTAATTCTTTTCTTTAAAAAGTTAGAGTATTAACTCTGTTACCTTGTAAAGTTCTGTAATTTTATGGATGAGTAAGTAACAAGGAAGCTTCTCTTGTGAATTTACTATAACTTATAGAACATTAATGCAATGGACATTCCTATTTTAACCAAAAAAATATTGAAGCGGGTAAAAATGCTTTTCCCTACTTTATGTTCTTTACCACAAGAATATGTTTAAGAAGGAAACTGTAACTTCTTTATCACTCTGATAACTAAATATATTCATATCCTTTATATAAAAACACAACATAATCTTTTAATAGGTGCTAATGTGGATAATATCTTTGAGTCTGTAACTAATCTGGGATATACCTGTAAATATCTAATTTTGAACTCTGTATAGACCTTTGTTCTCTTTTATCATGTATTTTGATTTTTATCTTGGCTATATTTACTATATTTTAGTCACTAGATCTTTAGTTTTATTAGCTGAAACTGTTGAAAAACTGGTAATATGTTGATGTTGGGTTGTAAATTTAAGACTTTGACGTGGATAAGATTATAAATACATGTTAATGATAAAGGATACCAAGTAATTTAGTTTCAGACCAAGGTGGTCATTCATATTTTAAAATCTAAGTAGAATGAAACTCGGATATAGTAGAAAATATGTGACAGCAGGTTTTAAGTCACATTTTGTCTGCAGGCCTAAGATTGGCAGTGGTAAAGCTGCCTTGCCATCTAGTGGTAGTTTGCAGATATCTCCACTTGTTCATGGCCTTTTTCCAGAGTTTCTATTTTTAGCAAGGCTGCACTGTAGCAAGCTGACCTAATGCTTTGACATAGTAATAACGCAATAAGAAAAAAAAATAGTAAGAAATTTCCTCTTTTCTCCATGGTGGTATTATTGACTAGGAAAGGCTCAATATAAATGACATTCATAAAGCAACAAGGACAAAAAGCTCATAGTGTACAGTATTTTTGATATTTTAAAAGAAAAAGAATCAAAAATGAGAAAAATAATTATTTAATATAACACTCGAAAGTGAAAAAGAAAACCAGTAATATATGGTTTTACAAGTCCTGGTTAAATGTTTTTGGGAGATAGATGTTTAATTTATTTCTGAAAATAAATTCTGCATTTTGAAGATACCTTAGTATCTATATTCATCTACTCTGCTATTCCTATTCAGACTTTGTAAATCAGCCATTTATATACATATAATTACATAATCTACATGCCTTCTCAATTTCCTTCTGTTATTAGTCTTGGCATTACCTTCGCTTCCAGTGGTTTGCCTTTCCTCTTATCTTTCCTCACTATGGCTGTTTCAGAAATTAGTCTCAGAAAGTGCCCTGAGCCAGGAGAAACTCCCTTTCCCTCTCAGGAAGTTATAGATACCATCTCAGATCTTAGATAAATGAACCAAAAGATTACTTGTTATATCCTTCTTAGTTTGAATGAGTAGGGTACTGAAAATCTGATGTAGAACTAATTTATTAGACTAGAATATCTAACAGCATTAATATATATAGTTCAAAAAATTCAGACATTAGAAATAGTATTTCTCAGAATTAAATACACCCAGGGTTTAGATAGTGGAGGTGAGGAAGTTGGCTTATTTATCAAACCTCAAGAAATAAAAACTAAGTTTAATTTTCTTAAAAATATAATTTTGAATCTTTAAAGAACAGAGATTCTAAATGTTGAAAATAGAGCAAATCTTTCCCTGTTATAAAGATAAAAGCAACTAAAAAAATAAAGGTGCCTAACAACTGCTGGCTTTGATAATGTTGTCCTGCAGTTGTGGTAATAGTTTTTCTGGCCTCAACTATTAGAACAAATTAAAACTGCTCAGCTTGAGTAACTAAGTAAGCTTTTTAAAAAATTGCAGTTCAGGCAACTAGAGACCCTACAGCAGTAACTGGATGGACAGAGAGCAAAGAAGGGAGTGTCAGGTATTCAGAGTCTTTACTTGGGTTTTCCAGTTAGAATCAAATGCAACACTTTCCTATTAGAAATCCAATTTTTTGTTTTTTATTTGTTTGCCATACCGAGTATTTAGGAGAAACGTAGGTTGGTCATTCTAGACCAGTATTAGGTTTTCCTTTCACTTTCATGCTACTCCTGCAAGCCAAAGATGTCCAAGACATTTAATATGAAACAATAAAGCATCATAGTTTAAAATCACATCTGAGATAAGAGCTTAGCTGTTGTTCAGATCATTTGAAATTATACTTTTTCTTTTGAAAATATTACTGAAAATTCTTCCCAGAGTGCTGTAGTTTTTATTGAAGTTTCTTGATTTAAAAAAATGTATATAGACAGCAAATTGTAAATATGCAAAGACTATTTATAACACAATTTAGTTTAGGTTTTATTTTAGTATTGGTTACAGCAACAAAAATGCTCCACATTCTTTGGGGAATTAAAGATAAGGAACAGGTTATTAAATATATTATTAATTACCTATTTAGGGGAAATAGATTTGTCTTAAGCATATATTAGAAAGACATTAGCTTTTTAAAAGAATAATTTATTACTGGGTAGTGTTCAGGAACAATTTGTCTTATGTTCTATGTCAGGGGTCAACAAAATTTTTCTGTGAAAGGCCAGATAGAAAATATTGTAGGCTTTGCAGGTCACACGGTTTCTCACAACCACTCAACTCGGTTGTAGCATAAAAGCAACCAAAGACATTATGTAAATTAAAGAGCATGGCTGTGTTTTAGTAAAACTTCACTTACAAAAAAAAAAAACAGGCGGTGGGCAACATTTGGCCTGTGAGCCGTAATTTGCCTACTTCTGTTCTACATGAATGTGATAAAAGGTAGCCTATGAGAGATCCAAAGGGTAAGGACCAGAGTTTCTCTAAGGGGGTTCTGTGGAATACTAATACGAGAGTCCTAGGGGTCACCCAACTCTTAGGGGACTAGAATTCTTGGGGGTAGGGAGGATGGGGCCACAAATCCTTTGGTTTTTGTTATGGTTTTGTTGTTTGTTTGTTTGGTTTGTTTGTTTTATTTGTTTGTTTTGAGATGGAGTCTCGCTCTGTCACCCCGGCTGGAGTGCACTGGCGTGATCTCAGCTCACTGCAACCTCCCGCTCCTGGGTTCAAGCGATTCTCCTGCCTCAGCCTCTCGAGTAGCTGGGATTACAGACATGCACCACCACACCTGGCTAATTTTTTGTATTTTTAATAGACATGGGGTTTCACCGTGTTAACCAGGATGACCTTGAGGTCTCCTGACCTCATGATCTGCCCGCCTCAGCCTCCAAAAGTGCTGGGATTACAGGCGTGAGCCACTGCGCCCAGCTGCATCTGTTATTTTTTGACATTTTAATAGTAGCCATTCTGACTGGTGTGAGATGGTATCTCATTGTGGTTTTGACTTGCATTTCTGTAATGATCAGTGATGAGCCTTTTTTTCATATGCTTGCTGGCCACATGTATGTCTTCTTCTGAAAAGTGTCTATGTCCTTTGCCCACTTTTTAATGGGGCTATTCGTTTTTCCTTGTAACCTTGTATAAATGCCGTATATTAATAGATGCTGGTGGATATTAGACCTTTGTCAGATGCATAGTTTGCAAATGTTTTCTCCCATTCTATAGGTTGTCTGTTTACTCTTTTGATAGTTTCTTCTGCTGTGCAGAAGCTCTTACGTTTAATTAGATGCCATTTGTCAATTTTGATCCAACAGATTTTTATGATAGTTTGGATATGTGTTGGCAAGATAAAAAGACAAGTCAAGGATGAATGCAAGGCTTTTGTCCTGTGCAGCTGGAAAAATGGAGTTGTTTACTGATGTGCATAAAACTTCAAGAGGAGGTGTGAGATGGAATATTAGAAGCTTGATTGTGAACTTGTTAAAATTGAGACGGCTGTTAGACATGCAAGAGGTTTTGAGTAGGGAACAAGATGTGAGAGGCTGGATTTTTATGTTTGAGGCTTGAGCTAGAGATATAACTCTGAGAGTCACTAGCATATGGATTATATTTGAAGCTATGAGCCTGGATGATATCAACAAGATAGTGAGCATAGATGGAACAAGACGCTGTGCAATGATGGATCCCAGGACACTCGAATGTTAAGAAATTAGGAAAATGAAGAGGAACCAGCCAAAAAAAAGCAACCCTTGATACAGGAAGATAACCAGGCAAGGAAGTATGCTGGAAGTCAAATGAGGAAAATGCTTTGAGGAGAAGAATGATCAACTGTATCCAGTACTGCTGATAGGTCAGATGAGTCAGTGGCTCACAGTTGACCATTGGATTTAACAACAAGGAAGTCATTAGTGGCCTTGTTCAATGCAGTGCTGGGGGTGAAAGCCTCATAAAAGTGCATCTAGGTTAAGCTGAGAAGAGAGAAATTGGAGGCAATGAGTATGGCCAATTCAAGGAGTTTTGCTTTAAAGGAAAGTGAGACATGAGGCAGTAGCTGGAGGGAGAAGTCAAGGGAGATCAGAGAAATGCTGCTAGGAGTGAAATGTTGGCTCTTATAAACTATATTGAGGAACAGAGAAAAACAGCCCTGTTGGCAACTGTGGGAAAAGAGTATCTGCTATTCCCATCCTCCCAAGCAATCATGTACCATTTTCAGTATAAGAAACAATGCTAGGTGGCTGTGCGCAGTGGCTTACGCCTGTAATCCCAGCACTTTGGGAGACTGAGGCAGACAGATCACGAGGTCAGGAGATCGAGACCATCCTGGCTAACACGGTGAAACCCTGTCGCTATTAAAAATACAAAAAATTAGCCGGGCGTGGTGGTGGGCACCTGTAGTCCCAGCTACTCGGGAGACTGAGGCAGGAGAATGGCGTGAACCCGGGAGGCGGAGCTTGCAATGAGTGGAGATCGCGTCGCTGCACTCCAGCCTAGGCAACAGAGTGAGACAACATCTCAAAAAAAAAAAAAGGGAAAAGAAACAACACCAGGGAATAGAGAATAGAGTAATTGAATACCCTTTGTACACAGTAAGATGCTTATCAAAAAAGAGTAAAGTATAATTACTTAGAATGCCTGCAAATGTGAATACTACCTTCTCTATGTCATTTTTGTATTCTATAAATAATCTCTGACATCACAAATACCTTTGACATCCATTTGGATTTTTATCAACTATTGTGTGTATGTATTTAAGATGCATATATTTCAAAATGTATGCATGTGTGTATATATATTTATATATGTATATATTTATATATTTTATATATGTATATATTTATACACATATGTATTTATACATATTTTATATATTGTATATTACATATATATTTATATATTTTTTATATATTTACATATCTATTTTTATATATTTACATATATATTTATATATATATATATTTGAGATGGAGTCTCCCTCTGTCATCCAGACTGGAGTGCAGTGGCACAATCTCAGCTCAGTGCAACATGTGCCTCCCAGATTCAAGCAATTCTCCTGCCTCAGCCTCCCAAGTAGCTGGGATTACAGGTGCCTGCCACCACACCCAGCTAATTTTTGTATTTTTACTAGGGACGGGGTTTCACCATGTTGGCCAGGCTGGTTTCGAACTCCTGACCTCAGGTGATCTCCCTGCCTTGGCCTCCCAAAGTGCTGGGATTACAGACGTGACCCACTGTGCCTGGCCTCAAGATGTGTATTTCAAATGGGGATTCAGAAATAACTTTAATTTGTGCAATTTGAGTTCTCATTTTGCTTATATTTATACTTTCAGCATTAGTCAAATTAGTAAGCTCTAGTTTCAAAACAGACTTCTTGGTGCTGCAATAATTTCTCAGTTCTATAAAATATAAAAATCTCTGCCGGGTGCAGTGACTCCTGCCTATAATCCCAGCACTTTGGGAGGCTGAGGTGGGCGGATCACAAGGTCAAGAGATCAAGACCATCCTGGCCAACATAGTGAAACTCCGTCTCTACTAAAAATACAAAAATTAGCTGGGCGTAGTGGCGCACACCTGTAATCCCAGCTACTTGGGAGGCTGAGGCAGGAGAATCTCTTGAACCCAGGAGGCAGAGGTTGCAGTGAGCCGAGATTGCATCACTATACTCCAGCCTGACAGCAGAGCGAGACTTCGGTCCAGCACTTTGGGAGGCTGAGGCGGGAGGATCACAAAGTCAAGAGTTCAAGACTAGTCTGGTCAATATGGTGAAACTCTGTCTCTACTAAAAATACAAAAATTAGTTGGGCGTGATGGCGGGTGCCTGTAGTCCCAGCTACTTGGGAGGCTGAGGCAGGAGAATCACTTGAACCCGGGAGGTGGAGGTTGTAGTGAGTGCCACTGTACTCCAGTCTGGGCAACAAAGCAATACTTCATCTCAAAAAAAAAAAAAAAAAAAATCTGTTTTATAGAAATACCGTGTTACATAGTTCAGATATGAGTTGAGTGGCTTTAAGTATAAACGTCATGTCTGTAAGTAACCAAATGAATGTGAGAGTATTTTTTCATTCCTAAATAAGTAAAAACATATATATAACCAACCAGTTATATCAGAAGACCAAGCCCATAGGCCAGTTTCTATAACAAATGCTGTTATCTCTGCGTGGGAATTTGAAAGGACTACCACTGAATCAGTAGAAACTTCTCAAGCATATCAAGATATCAGAAGCTTAGGAACAAAATGCTGTGCTTTTTTGCAGTGATATATTTAAATAAATTGAAGTATCTATCTTCCATACTTCATCTGGAGCAAGTTTACATGAAAGTAGGAATATAAAGTAGGGAAAAGGGAGACAAGAGGAATAATTTTGCATTCTTTAATGAAAAGTTAAGGTGATTTTTAAAAATTATTGTTTTAGCCTCTTTTTGATTAAGTCAGCCTGATATTTTATCCTAAGTTATAAATCTCAAATCCTTATTTTCTTACCCAAACTGGTATTTTTTAAAATATCGGTTAATCTATCACTGTCATTTTAATCAGTAGTAGGAGGCAGCACAGGAGCACAGTAACTCCAGATACTTGCCTCACACCGAATTTTTCTGAATATAAATGGATTTAAACAAACTATTTAAAATTGTTACAGAATATTATTAAACCATTCACAGTTTATTAGACCAGCAGACAGCTTAGTCTCCCATTCACAATCCCATTCTCTGTTGCTACACACCTTTATCAAATGAGTACATAGTAATGAAGGCTTGAGAAAAAGTCTCATCTTCTTGAAAAGGCTCATAATGTCAGTGACCAATATTGATGCTTAGACTAAATCCATATAGAAGAATCCACTTGTTTGTAACTCTGCTCTGTTGGGTTAGCCTTGCCAAAATAACATCAAGAGAACGATCTGTCATTGCTTTACAGTTATTTTATGTGAGTTATTTTAATTAAGTGTTGATGATAGAATATCTAAGATGTATGGGAGATAAACTGCATACTTATGCTTATCAGCAGAATATGCCAGCACAAGTATGTCATCTTGTGAGCTAAATTAGTTTAGTACTAGTTGGAATTAAAATGTGTTAATCAGGAATGTCTTATCCACTGGGGTGTCAGTAATGTCTGATGGAGATGTTCATGAAAAACAGAAAGGAAACTAAACAAATTAAGATATATGAATTGTAAAGTAACTTTGACAAAATTCATTTGATGTATAATTTATGCATCATTACTTTTCTACAGAAAATGTATGAAGTATCTCATGGAATGATAAAACTAAAAATATGTGAACATTCTTTAATGAAAGATGGCTGAAATAAGGATGTCACAATACTCTAGTGATTTTTCAAAGTAATATTCTCAATATTGTTTATTTAATACTTATTGATAGCATATGACTTCAAGAGAGTTAACACATATAAGTTTAAAAAATGATTTGCTTGTAAGTAAAATATAGAATAGCAACATACAGAATAGAAATCTATATAGAGAAAATCATATACGGTAAAGATAATGTAACTAAAAAAGGGTACATCATGAATAATAAGTACTACTTTTTTAAAGAATGTTTATGCTTTTGGTTAAATCTTATAGCAAATGTATTTTTATTACTTTTGCAGAACTATGAATAAATAATTTTACAGTCATTTTTATCATTTTCTAAAATTATGTTTTAGATTCTAGAATAATTTTTATGTCCTGGAATTCTGTCTTCAACAGAATTCAACACTGTTTCAAACCAGTGCATAGAAAATACCAGAGGAAAGATTAAATCTGTCTAAAGCCATGTTTACACAAGTCCACGTAAGATAGATTTGGTGTTTATGTAGTTAATATAATTACTGAAGATAACCCATATTTTTCCAGGCTGTATTTCACTTTATACCTTGTGTTTTTACCTAAATGTTGAGGGAAGAAAATTACTTTTTGGCAAATAACCATTTACTTACAGGTTTTTAATGTAAAGATGGTTATGTGCTAAAGACAATATGATATTAAGAAAGCAGAATGTTTTATGTTTTTACTCAAATGCTGAGCCTTTTCTTAATGGAAAGAAAATATTTCAACTAAAATATGTTGTTTCTCAGACCTGAAGATTATAATTTTTAAAATATATTTCAACCTAAAACGTTAGGATCCCACGTATAAACATGGCCTTATATAAGACACACCTGAGAAGCAAACTGCTCTATAGAATTGTTAGCAGTTCTTGTGACTGGTGTATGCTTCAGAAAAAGATCAATAAGTTACCACACTTTTCTTACAAAATTGTATATAAATTAACCTGATATCCTTTTGTTCTAAATCATGGTTACTAAATACTGCTATTCTGTAAAACTACCTAAGACTCATTATTTTCAACCCTGTCACCCCAGAAACAATGAGAGAAACCTGAAAGCAGGAGAGAATGAAGGGCCTTATTAGTCATCTAAATTGTAAGTTCTCTTGTATATTGTTAGTATGGATATTTGGGTCCCCAGCTCTTTGTTTTTTACTTACTCTTACTAGGACCTCTTGAAGATATAATTTATCCTAGTTAAGCGAGCAGGATTTCCTCCTCTAGACATATTTTATAAACATTTTCTCATTAGACAACCAGATATGTTATACCAATAGTCTGATTTACTCTTTACCACATCAACAGATACTGCCTGTTTTTAACAAGACAAATAAATTGGTCAGGTGAGATTTTATACAGGAGGACCAAGCTTTATTTTGCAGGCTTTTAGTCTTCCATTAGGGTTGTTGATCGCTTGGTCAATGGGCCAGCTACTGTACCAACCAAATGTTTACTGAACATTTGCTTCATACATTCTCTCTTCGAGTGTGCTAGCTGCTTTCTTCCATTCTTCATGAACCACATTATAATGAACAGCTTTGTTATAATGATAATACTTAATATCGTACCCATTTACCACCATTCTCTACTCATCCTCTACTATTCCCTCAAAAACACAAATAAGTGGACTAAAGACTACATATATTGTCAAAACTCCACCAAAAATGTTCAAGAAAAGAGAGAGCTTTTGAAATTTATTTTATTTCAGTTGTTACATTTCTTTTTAGTCTGGTGAATCAAGAGCATATGCTAGTTAGTGCTTTATGTGCAAATTAGCTTGCTTTCCTGAAATGCCACTACTTTTTCTCCTTTCGTGTTTGAGTGGTAACTAAAGAATTCCACATTAAGTATTTAATAAATGGTTGCACAGTTGCTGGGGGACTGAAAGTGCCAGATCAAGCAATTTATTTATGTACCACATACTTCTTAGGACCAACTGACCTTAAAATGCACCTGGTACCTAAGTGTGTACCTGCCATTATTCTAAAGGTATTCGTATAGCAGGGTGTTATAAAGAAAAGACTAAAATGGCGGTTAAGAAATTTGGTCTTCGGTTTTCTTTTACATAAAATCAGGAGGATGATCTAGTAAACTTTAAAAAGTTAAACTTCTTTCTTGAACATGTTTCTAAAAGGCATATTCAAATAAAATTGCATAAATAATATTTTATTATATATGTATAACACAGAACTTGCAAAACTTCAAATGAGTAACTTTGTGAAGAAGTGTTTTGTTAAGTAAATTGTCACTTGCTAAATTGTTTTGTAAGTTTATATTTTCTTAAACCTAGTAATTATATATTTCTTACAGTCATTTAAAAAGTTTTGGCCAGGTGCTGTGGCTCACACCTGTAATCCCAGTATTTTGGGAGGCCTAGGCAGGTGGATCACCTAAGGTTAGGAGTTCAAGACCAGCCTGGCCAACATGGTGAAACCTTGTCTCTACTAAAATTACAAAAATTAACTGGGTGTGGTGGCACATACCTGTAGTCCCAACTACTCGGGAGACTGAGGCAGGAGAATTGCTTGAACTCAGGAGGCGGAGGTTGCAGTGACTGAGATTGTGCCACTGCACTTCAGCCTGGGTGACACAGTGAGACTCCATCTCTCAAAAAAAAAAAAAAAAAAAAAAGTTTTAAAACTTCTAGGTTTTCAAATTTAGAAGCTAATTTCACATGAATAATTTTATCCTCAAAAAAGTCCAAAGTTACTTTAAATTAGTTAAGTCCTGTATAATTGTGTGCTTTAGAATTGTACCTCAGACTTCTAAGTTTTCTGATGTGTAAGCTGTCTTAAATGTTAATTTGTTCATTCTAAGGAAATTAGTGTTATTCTTTTCTTCATCATTGATTGTTCCAAATTGTGCTCATAAAATAAAAGATAGAATATAGAAAATGCTTAGCGATTGACATTTTAGAGGGTTTTTTTTACTTTTTAATGATTTTTAATTTTCTTTATTATTAATTTATACTGAAAGACTAAGATTTAAAGAACTTTTAAAGCCAAGATGAGATATAATGAGATACAAGGTGAGATATAATGAGATATAACGTAAGATATAATGAGATATAAGGTGATTTATATATTGCTACATCAATTTTAGGTATTCTAAGAAATACTGGTCTTATTTTAAGAATTAATTATCTTGACATTAAGATAGTTGTTGCTCTGATAGTATTTTGTATTCTTTCCTCTAAAGTGGAGTTCCTTCATATCGGAGTATATGTTATACCACAGTGTACTAAATCCTCTATGATAAGTGGTATAAAGTGCTGAGGAAATAGGGGAAATGGAGCCTATAGAAATTCTTTAAAGAGAAAGGGGTATTTCAAAACTGGCCCTTGGGGAATTAATTTACTTGGCAGAGAAAGGAGAGTACAGTGTAATCTCAAGGAATAAAGAATATAATTCTGGTGTTGGAGAATCATAATTATATGAGATTTTTAGATTCTATTGACAGTGTTAGAAGATATTAACAAAATTAACATTTGAGCAATGTGTCATTTAAGATGTACAGTTTTATCATATATATCTAAAAAGAAGTTAGGGCTTAAAATAGTTTGTATCACCGTTAATTTCAGGTAAATAATTTATAAAACAGTTTCATTAAGGGGTCTGGGACCTTCAGAAGGAAAAGATTTGGACTGAGGGATCTACCTTTAACTAATATGAGGATGAGAAAGAGCTGGTTCCTTCTAATTCTTAGGGAATTGAGATAAAAAGCTAAGGGCTAATGAAAGTTCAAAATAAGGGGAGGGGAAACTACTGCTTTTGTGCTAGCAGAAAGGACAAGAAATAAAGGAAAATCTCTCTTTTAGGAAAATAGAAGTCTAAAATTCCATGAATGATTCTTGATGTAATAGAAAAATAATTATTTAAAACATAATGGCATTCATTCTGAAGTAAATTATGATTCTAAGTGGTGTAATTTTTTCTCCTAAAGACTACTTGGAGGAAATGAGCTGTTCTGAACATTTGGTTTGTGTTTCTACTGGAGAATTTTTTTTCATTTTGTCACCAAATATTTATTGATTTTCTTGGCTTGTATATACTTTTATTTCTTCTACTTTGGGTTTTTCTGTTTATTTTAGACTGTTTTAGTTTGGGCTGCTATAATAAAATGCCATAGATGGGGAAGTTTAATTAACAGAAATGTATTCTTTGGAGTTCCAAAGGCTGGGAAGTCTAAGATCAAGGTGCCAGCCAATTTGACTCCTGGAGAGGACCCTCCTCCTGGCTGGCAGATGGCCATAATGCTCACATGGCGGAAAGAAAGAGATCATCTCTCTTGTGCCTCTTTTTATAGGGGTGCTAATCCCATTCATGAAGGCTCTACCCTCATGACTTAATTACCTCTCAAAGATCCCACCTCCAGATGCCATCACATTGGAGATTAGGATTTCAACATATGAACTTTATGGAGGCATAAACATTCAGTCCATAGCATACACAGATCACTAGAACATGTAGAAATGAGAATTTATACCTATAAATGTAGTTTCCATATGTCAGAGTACTAACTATGCTACCCAATTTATCTTATAAGTAAATAAGCTTACCTTATGAGTTTTTCCTAATTTTGAAACTTTTTTAAAAGCATAGCCTTGATCTTCAGTATTCATAGCACTACATGTTCTATCAAATAGGGATGATGTAATATGACTTTTGAGGAAAGACACCAGATTGAAATATTATTTTCCCTGGGTTTTCATTGAATCTCGCCATTTGGTGAGGAGAACATTCTATTTGTCTCAGATTAGTGGACTGATGTAGAAAACAATTTTTATAGAAAATTGTTTCCTATTAATTATAAGACTATGAATCTTGAAAAATCCTAATCAGAGGGCAGTCATTTTTATCTGCCTTGTTCACTGATATATCTAGCCACTTAGAACAGTGCCTTTGTGGGTGTTTAATAAATATTTAATGAGCAGGACATAACGGTTCATATGTGTAATTCCAGCACTTTAGGAGGTCAAGGCAGGAGAATCACTTGAGCCCAGGAGTTTCAGACCAGCCTGAGCAACAGAGTGAGACCCCATCTCTACATTTTTTTTTTTTTTTTTGAGACGGAGTCTCACAGACTTGGAATGCAATGGCGTTGTCTTGGCTCACTGCAACCACTGCCTCCCAGGTTCAAGCAATTCTCCTGCCTCAGCCTCCCAAGTATCTGGGACTACAGGCATGTGCCACCACACCTGGCTGATTTTTTGAATTTTTTACTAGAGACGGGGTTTCACTATGTTGGCCAGGATGGTCTTGAACTCCTGACCTCATGATCTGCCCATGGCATGAGTCACCATGCCCGGCCAGTAATTTTTTTTTTCTAATACCCAGGTGTGAACTCCTGACCTCATGATCTGCCCGTGGCGTGCGTCACCATGCCCGGCCTACAATTTTTTTTTTTTTAATACCCAGGTGTGGTGTTGTGTACCACACCTGTAGTCCCAGCTACTCAGGAGGCTGAGGTGGGAGGATTACTTGAGCCTGGGAGGTTGAGGCTGCAGGGAGCCATGATCATGGCACTGCACTCCAGCATGGACAATGGAGCAAGACTCTGTTAATCAATCAATCCTATCTATCTATCTATCTATCTATCTATCTATCTATCTATCTATCTATATGTTTTGTTCATTCAAACATATATATATGTTGTTTTGGAATGAACAAATTTCTACCATACTTTCTCATTGATAAGTGTAGCTTTTTTATTCTCCTAATTGACCTTTAATCTGACACAACAAAGAGCACTGTTGTGTTTTGGGGTATTTAATCTTTAAGTTTTTCTTTTTCTCTATGAAGCATGGTAATAATTTTCTTCAGCACCTTGATGAAAATGGTTTGTGCCTTAGGAACATATGCCTTTATCCCTACTCCCTGCCTCACCCACACACACTTCAAATATTTATAGCTATCTACATTATACTAATCTTTGTATTTAAATGTAATACTAAAAATAAGTAACACAGAATCATGAGTCCCTTATTTTCAAAGGGACTTTAGAAATCACCTGGTTTAACTCTCTCATTTTAAGTTTGAGAAAACTAAAGCCCTGAAAGATGATTAGCTCAGGGACACTGCTAATTAATACAGGTACCGAAACTAAAACCCAGGTATTTGACTCCCAGTCAAATGTTATTTCCACACATGTTACAAATAATCCTTTCTGGGGAAGGCTTTTTTCCAGTTAAAACACTGATTCACCATCATGATACCTTCAGACAAGTATTCGTTACTCAAACTTAAAAAAAAAAAAAAGGAAAAAGAATGTTGCCCCAAACATAAAGAGTAAACACATTTTAAGAGCCAAAGACTCTTTTCTGCCTATTTTTTTGTTTTGTTTTGTTTTGTTTTGAGAAAGAGTCTTGCTCTATCACCCAGGCTGAAGTGCAGTGGTGTGATCTTGGGTCACTGCAACCTCTGCCTCCTGGGTTCAAGCAATTCTCCTCCCTCAGCCTCCCAAGTAGCTAGGATTACAGGCACGTGCCACCAAGCCCAGCTAATTTTTTGTATTTTTAGTAGAGATAGGGTTTCATCATGTTGGCCAGGCTGGTCTCAAACTCCTGGCCTCAAGTTATCTGCCCACCTTGGCCTCCCAAAGTGCTGGGATTACAGGCATGAGCCACCTCGCCCAGCCCAAAGACTCTTGAAGAACCTGTTCTTCTCAGATTGCTAAAGCAGGGAATACTGACATGTCTGTCAATAGATATAATTTATATTAGCATAATCTCTTAGATTAGCATTTTACCATAAAATAATTAAAATTGGGGTTAACATTTTGAATTTCATTTGAAAGCAAATTGACTTCTGAATAGTGAAGTACAGATATTAGTGCAGATTATTCTCAGTTGCTAGTATGCAGACTCTTTTGGATTCTGTTGCTGTGTCTATACAAGCTAATTCACTAGGCAGTTGAGGACTTAGGCGGTTATCTAGATAACTTAAGGTAAGGATCAATCTGAATACTAAGCTGTATGTTATAATAGCACTAATTTTATATTAAAAATACTTTAACCATAGTAATCTTATATTTCAGGTAAAAGTAGTAGTTTTTAGCTATATTAACTGATTGTTTTGTCTTCTAGTGCTTTAATTGTGTAAAGATTAGAGTTTATAAGCGGTTTTCTATTTCTGTTTTCTTTTTTTTTTTTTGGACTCCAAAAAAAGATACAAATTTGAACTTCTTAAAGGAGGACATATAAGAGCAATAAATTGACTGAAAACAGAATCTGTCTTTTTCTCTCGATCTCATTTTGTAGTAACCTGCAGGTTCCCAGCTAGCACATACACTGACTCTTCCTCACAGCAGCTCCTTCATAGGGCCTCAGTCAGGTGGGAAGGTATAGACAGTTCCATTAACAAACACTCATTCACAATGCCATCCATTTGGGGAAAAAAAATTCTCCTTTCACATATTCCATTAAATAAACACTATATCATCTTCTTACGTTCAGATCAACATGCAAATCTCAAGTGTTCTATTTCAAGTGAGGCACTTCTAAATATCTCAACATTTGGTATTTAGTAATATTTTTCACATAATTTTACCTTGTATTCTACTTCAGAGCGGTTGTATTACAGACAAAAATTATTAGCAACCTATTTTTATGTCTCCATGTTTCAAAAACTAAATTGATACTATATTTTGAATTAATGACTATGTCATAAAACCTCATTTTGTAAAAGAAAGAGCCATTACAAAACCAATGACACAATATTTATTAAATTTTTTAAAGGAGTCCAGAATTAAAAAGACAGCTTCATAGGTGAAATTAGGTGATTTATAAAGGAAAGGGAAAATAACAGAGAGTGTGTGAATATTAAAATAAGCTTCTAGTTGACAGTACATAACTAACTTACCAGTTTATGGTACAGTTTAAAATGATAGAGACAACTTTAATCAAATATGTGAAAACTAAACATTTTAAAAATCAACTTTGTTAAAATTGGAAAATCTACTTAAGTTTTATCAGGTGGAGGTGACAGTACTACCTGAATAATCTGTTTCTGTCCATATAAAATGAACTGCTGGGAGCACATTTACATATAAGAACACAGTGAGCGAAAAGCAAAATTGCTCGCTTAATTGTGAAGTTCCTTTTGTTGGTTTGTCAGACTCCACAAAAGATACAATAGGAAAAATCTATACAGCATTAATTAGGATTTTATTTTTTAGAGGCTCCTTTTAAAACAGCTCTGGAAAACATGAGTAGCCATGTCCTCCAAGCCTAATTTCTAAAAATATTTGTAGAAAATACATTCTACATGTAGGATTTAATTCTGTAATGCACTATAAATGTGATTTCCCCAAATCTTTGTCTACTTGCTATATATTCTTAATTCATATTAATTCATTCTTAATATCTTAATAACACTCAACCCTTTAGATTTGATATTTGCTTATATTACATGTAAGGAACATCTTACATTTAAGTAATTATATGTTGAGACATAATTAAAATTATAATCTTTCTGTTGTTTCTAGAAAAATAAATCAAATTTTAAATAATTTAATAAACTTATAAAATTTTGGTGCCTAAGTCTGGATGATCAAAATGGTCTCTTTTTACCTAAACATTTCACTACAATGTTGCTTTTAGGGTACTTTTCAGACAATTTCCAGACTGACAGATTCAGTACATCTTAGGAGCCTCTGACTCATCCAGCAACATAAATTAACTTGACTTTTAATATAAGACCATTTTTTTTCTTGTGTTAAAAATATACACTTCATAATCAACTAGGGTCAAAATATGCAAAGAAATTTCAACTTTAAAATTTGTAGCCAATTTTTTTTTTTTTTTTTTAAGAAATGAAATCTTACTGTGTTGCCCAGCCTGGAGTGCAGTGGCTATTTACAGGCATGCTCATCATGCACCACAGTCTCTTAACTGTTGAGCTCAAGCAGTCCTTTGGCCTCAGCCTCCTCAGTAGGTGGGACTGTGGGTGTGTGCTACCACACCCATAGAGTCCATTTTGAACTATAAGAAACCCATGATGAGGAAAAGCCAAAGCTTTTTTGACTACAGATGACCCTTGGAAAAGAAATTTATTTATCATTTTAAACAAAGATATAAAAGATGAAATTTGGCAATTTTAAAATTATTAAAGGAATTGATAACGAAACCAAACAATTCAATCAGAAGTATCTATTTAGAACCTAATAACATAGGCAGTAAGCTGCATCCAGAGGTCCTTTTCAAGATTAAATTACCTGCTGCTTAACCTTATATTTTGCCACTAGATATTATTGCCTTAATAATTCACATTTTTAAAAGATGTTGCTACAGTTACTTTAGGCAGCTTTTATGTTTTTACATTTTCTTTGGAAAATTTTCTAGATAATCTGCAAAATAAATAATGGGATGGTAATTTTTCTTAAAAGTATTTATTATACTGAAAGCAGCCCAGAGTACATTGATTTGTGATTTGATTAATTCTAAAATTTTTAAGTAGTTTATTTTCAGATCTGTATTTTACATTGTACTGTTTTTTGTTTTGTTTATTTGTTTGTTTTACTTCAATAGCCTTTTATGTCACCTCGGTACCCTGGAGGTCCAAGGCCCCCATTGAGGATACCTAATCAGGTAAGATTTATGTGCTATTTAAGTTTTTTGTAAGAATCAAAGATCTTGAAAATGTCACATATGTTTATCATCCTATAAAAATACAAAATTTTCCTTTTTCTGTCCCATTTAATGCTATTTCTAGTCATATATCATCTGCTTCAAGGGTTGGCAAACTACAGCTCATAAGCTAGCTATTTTTTGTAAATAAAGTTTTACTGGAAAACATCCACACAGATCCATTTATGTATTGTCTGTGACTACTTTTACACTACAATACAGATTTAAGTGGTCATGGCAGAGACCATATGTAGCCGGCAACCCTAAAATATTTACTATTTGGATCTTTACAGAAAAATGTTTGCCCATTCTTGGAGTCTACCTTACACTTTGAACCTAATTTTAAAAACTTGTACAATTTTGGTAAATGCTGATTATCCTCCCATTTAAAGAATGGCAATAAAATTTTCCATGAACATACTTTTGTTTACTTTCATATAATATAGTTTCAATATCATGACTCTAGCATTCATATAAATTTTACCCAATTATAATGGCAGATTAAGCAAATAGCTGCTTCTGGAAGAGATAGATCTGTTAATAAATAAATATTTAACAATAAAAATCTTCCAACATTTTAATCTACAAGAGCTCTAAAATTTCATAATGTTTTGTTCTCAAATAGCTTTTTTTAAAAAATATCATAAGTATTTATTTACTGAAGAGAATAAAATACAATTTTTACTCACAAAGAGTTTGTAGTTTAGTTTTAGGATATAGGCACTGTGCATGTATATAACCCGAGAAAAAATTAAATGCTTAACACTATGGAATACTTGTGTCAAGATAATTGTCTTGTCACTTTCTCTGATTCTGTTATTTGTATACCTAGCTTTATCCTATGTTTAAAGTAAACCCTGTTATTACAGTAAGTTCTCTTTTTCATTCATATTCTGTTTCCATTTCCACTTTCTTCCCTACCAAAAATGGAACAAGAAAGTTAAAATTACTAATTTGCTTGACCGCAGCAGAATTCTGCTTCTCCTCTCCTAACTCTTACTGAAATTATGCTGTCTTTGAGGTGTCTCAATCTGCTGGTGCTCTCTGCTTGTAGTGCACAGCAGAAAGTGCCAGCACCCAGATTCACCCCCAGGGGAGAACTTTCAGTAGGAAGCAGTGCTGGGTCATCTCATGATGACAGTGCTTGGCAGTCCTCCTCACATTAGCAGCTGGAGCATTTTTCTCCTATAGAGTGAATCTGCATTCAGTACGCCGGGCCAGGGGAAGATGGCATGAAATAGGAAAGGGAAGTGCACAGATGCCAAGTGTTACAACATATGGGAATTTTATTTTCTCTGTGGGTAAACCTGTATATATTGACAGTCAGATCTACTTATATAGGTGCCTGAGTCTTTTAAATTTCTTTTTAAAGAAATGTGCATCTCTTATTGGAGGCTTCATGGCTTTTTAGACATTCCATCCATAGCTTTGTATATTATATAAGTCTAGGAAGTTCCCAAAAATCTGAATTGGGAAAATGTGAAATTGTAGTATAAGTGTGTTATTAGAATTTTCGACCTCATATATTATATATCAATGATGAAAATGTGATAAAATTATTAGAATTGCATTCAAGTGACATTATTGAAATGCCTGCCATATATAATAAGATACTATCCTAGGTTCCATATCCTAGGTTCCGTAGAGACTAACAAAATAAACACTTTCAGGATGAGGTTGGTGGTGGGACGGTGAAATTGTAAACCAATCTAGGTTGACAAATTTTAAGAACAGGTATTTAATGTCTTTGAGTTTTTAAAAGAGACAATTAAAAAGTTAAAGATAGGCCAGGCGCGGTGGCTCACGCCTGTAATCCCAGCACTTTGGGAAGCCGAGGCAGGTGGATCACGAGGTCAGGAGATAGAGACCATCCTGGCTAACATGGTGAAACCCCGTCTCTACTAAAAATACAAAAAACTAGCCGGGCGAGGTGGTGGGCGCCTGTAGTCCCAGCTACTCGGGAGGCTGAGGCAGGAGAATGGCGTGAACCGGGGAGGCGGAGCTTGCAGTGAGCTGAGATCCGGCCACTGCACTCCAGCCTGGGCGACAGAGCGAGACTCCGTCTCAAAAAAAAAAAAAGAAAAAAGTCAAAGATAATAGAAAGTTTTTGTATAGGCTCTCTTTCCTCAAGAATTGTAAGCAGTCTTTACCAAAATGTATTTTAAAACAATTGTACTCTTCTTTCAGGGATTCTTTTTGTCCATTCCCACCACCACTCCAATGTACACACGTACATACAGATTTAGTTAAGCTTCATTAATTCAAACAGCTATCATCCAAACTTATAATAATTTATCCTATTTTTTTAAAAAAGAGTTGTGTTAATAATATAAATAATATTGTTTTAGGAAATGTTTAACTTAGGAACATGAGCTTTTCAAGCATAAAACACGGTTTCTCAATTTTGTTATGTAGTCATTAAGGTAGAATGGGCAAAACTATTTTTGGTGACTAATTGGAATGATGTAGATAAAAACACAAATGTGGCCAGGCATGGTAGCTCACATCTGTAATCCCAGCACTTCAGGAGGCTGAAGCAGGAGAATCACCTGAGCCCAGGAGGTTGCGATCAGCCTGGGCAACATAGGAAGACCTGGTCTCTAAAAAATAAACAAATAATAAAATTTTAAAATCCACAACTGTGTTTATTTTTTCATTTGGTTTTCATGTTAATGGGTCGTAAACTAATGAAATTATGCTTTATTAAGAGTTTGTATCTAAGGAAACAGAAATAGTAACCTCTTCAGTAGTGTTGACTAATCATTTTGAATATGTAAAAGACATCTCTTTAATAAACCGATTTTACTCAACTTGTAATTACTAATGATTAGACTACAGATTTAAATTTGAGTTCCCCTGAAACCATGTTTATAGTTCTGGATTAAATCCATAAGGGTGTATATTCTTTGTACATGTATAGTACCATGTATTGGAATATGGTATAATGTCATTATGTTGTAAAAATATAGAAAGGGGTAATAATGTCTAAAATGATGAAAGGAAAATAAACTTACAAAACTGTGCATTGTAGCAGAGGATAAATATATGTGACAAAACATGAAACATACAAGTTAAATCTACAAAATATATTTGACTATACATTTTACATTGGAATTGGTTCAACTCGCAGAACGGGTCTTTGGTATTGAAGCATCTATAACCTGGAACAGAGCAAGTCTTTATCCTTCTCATGGATAAAATATCCAATCAGAAAAATTCACAGTACTCATTCAACACTATCTTGAGGAATTCAAGACAGCCAGAAATACAGATAATGTTAATCATATGAGTGACACCAAAAATAATTTAACTATTGATCTATTGATCCTATAGGATTTAGAAACTTTATCCTCCGTTTCTTAAGATTCCTGAAACACTGTCAACAGATATATGGAATTAAAAACATTGTTAATTCTGTTGTCCATTTTGTACTCTAAAGTTAAATTTGGTGTTTTAAGAAAAGAACACACTACATCTGACCATTCTACTGAAATCTTCAGATATTTGTCCAATAATAGATGAGTGGTTAAATAAATTATGGTATACTGAAATGATGAAATATTTTGTACATATTAAAAATCATGTTATAGAATTAAATTTATTGAGATGATAAAATGGTGTACCTGTTCAATATGTTAGTGATTAATGATTAAAAGCATAAAGTAGCCTCTTTGGCCAGTTTAGAATACCCCTTTCTATCATTGGGAGCTCCTTATTTTTTGTTTTTAATGATAATTACACTAATATATTTAAATTATTTCAAATCCAACAAGGCAAGATTAAAATATATTCTTTTCTTATAACTTTGAATTTTTAGTTTATCCTGGGATATATATCTTTTTCTAGTTATGTTCTACCTTTGTAGGGAAAGAAAATTAACAAATTTATTCTTATCCTTCTCAAACCAAGAAAATTTTGCATAGTGAATCCTATTCAGTCTTACCCAATTTAAGTTACAGCTTTATGGAGGTGTTATGATACAATTAAATTATAGTTTTATGGAGGCTTTTGATACAATGTTCACTTCTTTTGCCAAAACATACCTCATTATCTTATAGTCATTTCATCATAGATATACCCTTTTTGGGTAAGTCTAAATACATAGAATACATTGCCATGTATTTGGATAGAAACTTCACAGGGCTATCCAAAATCACTCTCCAAAATATTGAATCATTCAACAGATACTTGTGGAGGTTTACTGTGTCCCAGGTACCATTCTAGATGTGGGAGATACACTGGTGAACAAACTAATGAAAATCTCTCTTGTGGAACTGACATTCTAATGCGGCACTGCCCAATAGAACTTTCTGGGATGATGGAAATATTTTATACCTGCATTTATCATATGCAGTAATTTTAGTACTTTGAGCACTTGAGATAGGACTGGTGTGAGTGAAGAACTAAATTTTTAATTAAATTAATTTTAATTAAATTTAAATAGCTGCATGTGGTAAAGGGCTATTAATTTGAACAGCACAGTTGCAGTTGTTGAAATATAGAAAAAAGAAAAGTATAAGTGTGTGTGTATATATATACACACATATATATATGTCAAATGGTGAGTTGTGTTATAGAGACAAACATCTGCCTACACTAAATTTAATATCTTTTGTGTTAATATTGTTGTTTTAGAGGAATAAAATGACAGTGATGTTGAAAGGACCTAAATGCGTCCAGCATCTTAGGTTCAAAAAGTCAGCAATGTATAACTTTGAACAAGTAGCTTAGACTTTCTGGGTTTTGGTTTTCTTACCTGTAAAATAGGAGTGGATGTGGGTATTTCTAAAGTCTCTTCTAGTTCTGATATTTATTGATTAAATGATTCTCCTCCATTTTATATCATCACGGGCCCATAAAGAATTTGTTACATCAAAATTGTTACTAAATTAAAGCTTAAAGCTTTGAGAAATTCACCATTTTTTCATCATCAGTGAGCATTTAGTCTCCATGAGTAAACTATATAATGGTAGTCAAGGAGATACACAGGCATACCTCATTTTACTATGCTTCACAGATACGTTTTTTACAAATTAAGTTTTATGGCACCCCTGCATTGAGCAAGTCAGTAAGTGCCATTTAGCCAACAACATGTGCTCACTTTGTGTCTCTGTGTCACATTTTGGTAATTCTCATAATATTAAAATTTTTTCATTATATCTCTTAACAGTGATCACTGATTTTGATGTGACTATTGTGATTGTTTTGGGGTGCCACAAACCATGCCCATACAAGACAGTGAACTTAATTCATAATTCTGTATGTTCTGAGTGCTCCACCGACCAACCACTCCCTGATCACTATTCCTTTCCTTGACTTCCCTATTCCCTGAGACACAACAGTATTGAAATCAGGCCAGCTGATAACCCTAAAATGGCCTCTAAGTGTTCAAGTGAAAAGAAGAGTCGCACATCGCTCACTTTAAATCAGAAGCTAAAAATGATTACATTTAGTGGCCGGGCGCGGTGGCTCAAGCCTGTAATCCCAGCACTTTGGGAGGCCGAGACGGGTGGATCACGAGGTCAGGAGATCGAGACCATCCTGGCGAACACCGTGAAACCCCGTCTCTACTAAAAAATACAAAAAACTAGCCGGGCGAGGTGGCGGGCGCCTGTAGTCCCAGCTACTCGGGAGGCTGAGGCAGGAGAATGGCGTAAACCCGGGAGGCGGAGCTTGCAGTGAGCTGAGATCCGGCCACTGCACTCCAGCCCGGGCTACAGAGCGAGACTCCGTCTCAAAAAAAAAAAAAAAAAAAAAAAAAAAGATTACATTTAGTGAGGAAGGCAGTCAAAAGCCGAGATAAGCCAAAAACTAGGCCTCTTGTGCCAAACAACCATGTTAGGAATGCAAAGGAAAAGTTCTTGAAAGAATGGAAAGTGCTACTCCAGTGAACACAGAAATGATAAGAAAGCAAAACAACCTTATTGCTGAGAGAAGAAAGTTTTTATGGTCTGAATAGAAGATAAAACCAGCCACAATATTCCCTTAAGCCAAATCCTAACCCAGAGTAAGGTCTTTAGTCTCTTCCATTCTGTGAAGACTGAGAGAGCTGAGAAAGCTGCAGAAGAAAAGCCTGAAGCAGGCAGGCTGAGATTTGTTCATGAAGTTTAGGAAAGAAGTTGTCTCCAGAACACATACGTGCAAGGTGAAGCTGCAAGTGCTGATGATTCTACTGCAGAAAGTAACCCAGAAAATCTAGCTAAGATAATTGAGGAAGATGACTATACTAAACTGTTGGAAGAAGATGCCATCTAGAACTTTCATAGCCATACTCAGTCAATGCCTTCCTTTAGGGCTTTAAAGGACAGGCTGATTCTCTTATTAGGGGGTAATATAACTGCTAACTTTAAGTTGAAGCCAGTGCTCATGTACCATTCTGAAAAATCCTTGGTCCCTTAAAACTTACTAAATCTGGCCAGGTGCAGTGGCTCACACTCGTAATCCCAGCACTCTGGGAGGCTGAGGCACATGGATAACTTGAGATCAAGAGTTCAAGACCAGCCTGGCCAACATGGTGAAACCCCATCTCTACCAAAAAGTACAGAAGATTAGCTGGGCTTGGTGGCACACACCTGTAGTCCCAGCTACTCAGGAGACTGAGGTGGGAGAATTGCTTGAACTCAAGAGGCAGAGGTTGCAGTGAGCCAAGATTGCACCACTGCACCCCAGCCTGGGCAACAGAGTGAGACCCTGTCTCAAAAAAAAAATTTATACTAAATCTACTCTGCCTGTCCTTTATAAATGGAACAACAAAGCCTGAATGATAGTGCATCTGTTTTACAGCATGATTTACTGACTATTTTAAGCCCAGTGTTGAGACTTTCTACTCAGAGAAAAAGATTCCTTTCTTTTTTACTGCTCCTTGACAACACATCTTATACCCAAGAGCTCTGATGCAGTTGTCCAAGATTAATTTTGTTTTCATTAATGTTGTTTTCATTAATCTTGGACAACTGCATCAGAGTTCTCCTGTATAAGGTAACATAGCATCCATTCTGCAGCCTACGAATCAAGGAGTAATTTTACTTTCAGTTTTTTTTTTTTTTTTTTTTTTTTTTTTGAGATTTAGTTTTGTTCTGGTCACTCAGGCTGGCGTGCAGTGGCGCAATCTAGGCTCACTGCAACCTCCACCTCCCAGGTTCAAGCGATTCTTCTGCCTTAGCCTCCCCGGTAGCTGGGATTACAAGCGCCCACCATCACGCCCAGCTAATTTTTGTATTTTTAGTAGAGACAGGGTTTCGTCGTGTTGGCCAGGCTCATCTTGAACTCCTGACTTCAGGTGATCCACCCGCCTTGGTCTCCCAAAATGTTGGGATTACAGGCGTGAGCCACTGCACCCATCCAGTTCTTATTATTTAAGAAATATATTCCATAAAGCTGTAGTTGCCATCCGTAGTGATTTCTTTGATGAATCTGGGGAAAGTACATTGAAAACCTTCTGGAAATAATTCACCATTCTAAATACCATTAAGTCTGTTTGTGATTCATGGAAAGAGGTCAAAATATCAGCATTAACGGGAGTTTGGAAGAAGCTGATTCAAACCCTTGTGGATGACTCTGAGAGGTTCAAGACCTGAGTGAAGGAAGTCACTACAGATGTGGTGAAAACAGAGGGAGAACTAGAATCAGAAGTGGAGCCTGAAGATGTGACTGAATTTCCACATTCTCATAATAAAACTTTAACAGATAAGGAGTGAATTCTCATGATTGAGCAATAAAAATGGGTTTTTTTTTGTTTGTTTTTTGTTTTTTTTTGAGACGGAGTCTGGCTCTGTCGCCCAATCTGGAGTGCAGTGGCCGGATCTCAGCTCACTGCAAGCTCCACCTCCCAGGTTTATGACATTCTCCTGCCTCAGCCTCCCGAGTAGCTGGGACTACAGGTGCCCGCCACGTCGCCCGGCTAGTTTTTTTGTATTTTTTTTTAGTAGAGACGGGGTTTCAACGTGTTAGCCAGGATGATCTCGATCTCCTGACCTCGTGATCCGCCCATCTCGGCCTCCCAAAGTGCTGGGATTACAGGCTTGAGCCACCGCGCTCGGCAAAAATGGTTTGTTGATATGGAATCTGTTCTTTCCTGGTAAGGATGCTATGAACACTGCTGAAATGACAACAAAGGATTTAGAATTTTACATAAACTTAGTTTACAAAACAGCTTCAAGGTTTGAGAGTATTGCCTCCAATTTTGAAAGAAGTTCTACCGTGGCATCAAACAGCATCACATGCTACAGAGAAATCAATGCAATAAACATTGTTATCTATTATAAGAAATTGCCACAGCTGGCCGGGCACAGTGGCTCACACCTGTAATCCCAACACTTTGGGAGGCCAAGGCAGGTGGATTGCTTGAGTCCGGAAGTTTGAGACCAGCCTGGACAACATGGTAAAACCCTGTCTCTATAAGAAATTGCCATAGCCATCCCAGCCTTCAGCAAACACCTCCCTTATCAGTCAGCAGCCATCAAGACTTCTACAGGCCAAAAGATTACAGCTAACTGAAGCCTCAGATGATTATTAGCATTTTTTACCAATAAAATAATTTTAAATTCAGATATATACATTGTGTTTTTAGACATAATGCTATTGTACACTTAATAGACTACAGTATAGTGTAAACAAAACATTCACTCGGAAATCAAAAAATTCATATGACTCACTTAATGTGATATTCACTTTTATTGCAGTGGTCTTGAGCTAAACCAGCAATATCTCTGAGGTGTGCCTGTACATCAGTTCATAAGTGCCTAGAGGGTCTTGCCATTGAAGTTACGATAAATTCTTTTGAACTAAATAATTCTTTTATGAAGCAGGCAGTTCCCACATTTAATTATTTGTTTTAATAAATTTTTATATTATTTCATTTATTTTAAATCCTAGGATTTAAGGCACATCTTTCAGAGCTTTTGCAATATGTTAATCCAGTCTCGAGCCCTGACACTGCTACTTGTGAATAGTATAACCATGGAAGACAGAAAATGGTGAAATTAGTGAAAATTAGTGAATGCCTAGTGCTGGTGAAGGGTACTGGTCATGGGGAATGGGAAATGACTGTAGGTGGGCAATGTTCTAACATTAGAAAATGGGCAAATTTTGTGGTATGTAAATCATGCATCAATAAAACCTTTTTAAAAATAGCATAACCATGGACAAATTAACAAATTAGTGACATATTAAACCTTGGCTTTTTATCATTAAAAAGGATGCATAATAACTTTATAAGATTGTTATAAACATTGAAAGAAATACTGAAGGACTTAGCACAATTCCTGGCGCAAATGCACTGGCTTACAAGTGTATATTACCATGTATATTTTGTTTTTATTAAGTACCCTCCTCATTAGTGTTATTGTTTTCCTGTGTGTAGATCTTTTATAAAACAAAGAATGTAGCTGGGCACAGTGGCTCACACCTGTAATCCCAGCATTTTGGGCGGGGGCCTGAGGTGGGTGGATCACTTGAGGTCAGGAGTTCAAGACCAGCCTGGTCCAAAATGGTGAAACACTATCTCTACTAAAAATACACAAAGTAGCCGGGCGAGGTAGTGGACGCCTATAATCCCAGCTACTAAGGAGGCTGAGGCAGGAGAATCACTTGAACCTGGGAGGTGCAGGTTGAAGCGAGTGAAGATCACACCACTGCACTCCAGCCTGGGCGACAGAGCGAGACACTGTCTCAAAAACAAAAACAAGAACAAAGAATGCATGCCAAAATTTGTGACTAAACAAATCCGAGTGGGATACCTTTTACGTCATAAATATAGAAATAAGATGTCACAGATGTATACATTTTTCTGATATTAAAGGTTTAAAGAATGCAGTGATTACAACACTGTTGATGCACAAAGCTACTATCCGGTCATCCCAAGGCTGATAAAAATGTTTTAAAAGTTACAGATTTGACTTATTCTAAAAGACAAACAGTGATGAGTAAAGAGTTAAATTTAGATTAAAACACTCATTTTGAAAACCAATTTGATATTGGTTAAGACTTCTGTAAGATTATGTCATATTTTTAAGTGATGAACAGAAACAAGAAAGGGTGGTCAATTGTTCTGATCTTCCAAGATAAGCTAGAAACAGTAAAGTTTTGAAGAAGATGGTTGCCGCCAGTGATAAATCATTATTGTCTATAATGAGACAGAAGTGTCAAAGTTCAGAGTGTATAACTCTAACCATTTGGAGACTTAAGAAAAAGCAAGAATCTGGCCAGACATGGTGGTTTATACCTATAATCCCAGAGCTTTGGGAGGCCAAGGCAGGAGGATCGCTTGAGGCTAGGAGTTCTTCAAGACCAGCCTGAGCAACATAGTGAGACCCCATCTGCATAAAAAAATAAAAATAGGCCGGGTGCGGTGGCTCATGCCTATAATCCCAACACTTTGGGAGGCTGAGACGGGCTGATCATGAGGTCAAGAGTTTGAGACCAGCCTGGCCAACATGGTGAAACCCCGTCTCTACTAAAAATACAAAAATTATCTGGGTGCAGTGGTGGGCGCCTGTAATATCAGCTATTTGGGAGGCTGAGGCAAGAGAATCGCTTGAACCTGGCAGGTGGAAGTTGCAGTGAGCCGAGATTGCACCACTGCACTCCAGCCTGGGTGACAGAGCAAGACTCTGTCTCGGAAAAAATAAATAAATAAATAAATAAATAAATAAAAATAAAAAATTAGGCGGGTGTGGGGGCATGCATCTGTAGCTCCAGCTGCTCGGGAGGCTGCAGCAGAGGATAGCTTGAGCCCAGGAATTTGTGGCTGCAGTGACCTATGATCATACCACTGCACTGCAGCCTGGGCAGCTGAGGGAGACCTTTCCTCTAAAAAGTAAAAAAAAAAAAAAAAAAAATTAATTTTTTTAGAAAGCAAGAACTTTAGGTTCACAATTGAATATAATATCGATTAGTCATACATTTTTAGTCCTCCTCCTACATCATTTATTTATAACTTTTGACAGTGTTGGCTACTTTTTCCTTCTTGAAACTCTCCTGGGGCATTCTGAGATGTTGGTCTTAGTCTCGTTGCTAATTTCATGCCTATTCAATTTCAGTTTCTTTTTTTACTTCTTCTTGGTATTTTCAAAGAATTAAATCTTTTATCTTCTTACTTCTCATTCTTTGAACTCTGTTTCATTCTTATGACTTTATCATTAATGATTCCTAAAATTGTCAGTCTAAACCCTATTCCTTTTCCCTTTCCCTCAATATACATTTATTATTCTGTGACAGTAGGCACAGATAGGATCCCTACTTTTGCAGTTTACAGTCTGGAGATACAGAGAAGAAAACAAGTAATGGTAGTATTTAAGTTCTATGAAAGTGAGGTATATGATCTTATAAAAACACATAAAAAGCCCTTACCTTCTCTGCATTGCCAGGACATGGCAGGTGTGGGGGATAGGGCGGGGGGTAGCCATGCAGAGATGGCAAGATGAAGTGGCCCGTGTGGTTGGGAGACTGGTTATATTGAACAAATAAATACACTGATTGAATAAATAAGTAATTGTATTGAGGGGTAATAAATAATTAACATAGACCAGGTTTCCCACTATTGAAGAAGAAAATATCTACAAACCTAGAAAGGAAGAAGGCTAAAAATAATCCTGAAGTATCAGATTGGAGTTGTTGAATTGATGTTGGAAAGTATGCATTTATGGTAGATGTATATGCTATACACACACAAATAAATATAGAATTAGTCACAGGTGCGTGTGTGTGCATATATGCATGTACGTATACACCTGCACAGATTTTCAAGCTCGGTGTTTACTGAGAGAGCCTAAAAATGATGCACCCAAGTAACAAGAACACCCTGAGGTGCAAGATCTTTATACCTAAAGGCTGTCCTCCACTAAAAGGAATTAGGGCCTTTTGGGGAAAGGGCTGATTCCAAGGCTAGGTCAGAAGAAGTATGAGGTGAACCTGGAACATCTCATGCCATAAATTAAGGCAAGCTCAAAAATTGATGTGGGTATGTTATAACACACACACCGCACACACACACACACCTGAAAGACTTCTCACTCACCAAATCTGAGATAATTTGACTGTTGAAATAAATGATGATAGTAATAGATTACAACCCACTGAACAATACAGAAATCTATGACTGAGTAAATAAGTGAATAAATAAGAAAAGCTTTTCCTTACAGCGAAACACCAACTAATAAATATAAAAAGAATGATGGACATGGAATATCTCTGTTTGACAACTATCATAGTGGTTAGTTGTTAGTGGAGGCTACAGCTGATGGGTTGATAAACGATTGATGAGGAATGGAATATTGACAATCTCAGAATAGCTCTTATACTAAAAGTAATCAATTACTGTGTAGAAATCTACAGACAACAACACATTCAGATGATCAAGGTTACCATCACCAGTAGTGGGATAGATCAACATCATTTGCCCTCTGATGTGATACACTGAGAAAGGCATAGCATCATTTCTCTGGTATTCCTGCTAAGAAAATACGACTTGAGTCTAGATCATAAAGAAACATCAGACACCGTGCTGTAGAATTTAAGGCCTGTTCTCTTTAAAATAGTCGAGGACATGATAGGTAGGGATAGAACAGACATAGATAGCAACAATAGGAATTA
Organism: Macaca fascicularis; assembly: GCF_037993035.2. Taxonomy (NCBI): domain Eukaryota; kingdom Metazoa; phylum Chordata; class Mammalia; order Primates; family Cercopithecidae; genus Macaca; species Macaca fascicularis. Next base: position 85,405,481 of record NC_088380.1, on the reverse strand, counting down.
TTCCTGTTTAGAAGAACATGAAGAGACAGGACAACTAAATATAACATGTCTTCCATGATGTTCTGGTACCAGAAAGAATAAAGAAATATTATTGAGACAAATGGCAAAATTAAATGAGGTCTTGGACTTGGAGCGTAGTGTTGCTATCAATGTTGATTTCCTGACTTAAAAGGCTGTATGGTGGTTATGTAGGAAATATTCTTCTTGGGGGAACTATACTTTGCAGTATTTAGGGGTAATGAGGTATCATGTCTTCAGCTTGCTCTTAAGTAGTTCTGAAAAAGATTTATGATAATAGGTATATATTTATAGAGAGAAAGAAAGGGAAAAAGGCTGATAAGGCAAATACAGTAAAAAATGTTAACAGTTGGCAATCTGAGTCAAGGTATTTGGAAATTCTTTGTACAGTTTCTGGAAGTTTGAAATTATACATGTGAAATTACACATGCATGCACACACGCATATGTATACACACACATATATACACACACAATCTGGGATTATTTCTTTGTATGTATGTGTATACACACACAATTATTCAATCAGCGTATGTATTTGTTCAATGTAACTTGCGTATGTATATATACACACACACAAATGGAAGGAGGACTTATGTCAGATTGAGGCTACAGGGAATAATTTTGTTAGGAAGTGATCCCTAAACTGAGATCTAAACAGTGTCAACAATAACTACTTAAGGGTCTGTAAGCTTCCTGAGAGGACAGATTTTTTTCAGTTTAGTTTTTATTTTGTCTTGTTTTTAGTGGTTGGCATTTAAACATTGTTGACTGAATGCGTGAATAGGAAAAAAAACTGAAAGAAGTTTGGTATGACTGGAAGTTAGAACGTGAGTGGGGTAGTGGCAAGAAATTAGGCTGGAGAGGTAATCCGGGAACAGACAATGTAGTAGGATCTCAAGAAATATGTATTTGGTGTGCTTATAAACAAAAATTTTGAAAAATTACCCAAATGGCTTGGGAAATGGAAGCTATCTACTTCATCCCAAGTGATAACAAGTTAGGAAACAGTTCTGATCTGGCCATGTAAATTATTTAGTGTTAAATTTCTTTTGAAATAGCCGAATATGTTAACTAATTAGATAGAACTTTCATGCTTTAAGTTAAATTAGTGAATTTTTATGGAAATTCTCACCAGTTGTCAGGATTTTTCATATATGTGTATGCTTTTATACTTAAGATCAGTAGGTTTAAATCATTTATACCTTAATCCAGCTTTAAGTGCTGCTGAGACAACTGTTAGAAACTTATGGTTCAGTATATATTCCAGGAAACAAACCCTGTTAAGTTCATATCTACCTTTGTCAGTTCTACTTTCCTTTTTCCATATACCCAAATTGCTTAATTTATTTGTATTTTAAGTATTATTTCAATAAATAATTTATTAGGGAAAATGTGACTACAAAACAATTTTCAATGGTCCCTTTGCATTTTTGTCTTGCTGCTATGTAATCTCAAATGACTAAGATATTCTGTAGAAATAGGGAATTTACATGTAAGAAGGAAAATTTAGTTATTTCAGTATTCTTAGTAAATTAATTTTTGGAAAAGGCATAATACTTCTCAACAAGAAATAGGACAGTTTTTGCATAGATTTTTACTCCCTCAAAATACTTGTTTTATTTGTCGCAAAATTGGACAAAGTAGAATCTTTTTAGAATTAAGAACTTATTTAAGGTACATAAACCTGCAAAACTCATAAATGAATGTGAAATATAAGAAATCTTGAGAAATGCTCAAATGCATTCTTGCAATTATCATATAGGCATTTAAAAGGAAATTGTTAAAGCACTTATTTTATAAATACTTACAATATTGCTCTTTATTTTTCTTAATAAATTGCTAGGCGCTTGGAGGTGTCCCAGGAAGTCAGCCATTACTCCCCAGTGGAATGGATCCAACTCGACAACAAGGTGACTACTCTAAAGTAAAAGGGAAATTGATGTGCAGAACCATAGAGGAAATTCTTTTATCTCTTAAGGAAAATTGTATTTGTATAAGTAAATCTCCTATAGTTATACCAGTTGCGTTTTTCTAGGTAACATGGCCAAATGATTTATATTTCCAGCTCACTTAATTATGCATGATAGTGAGGGTAGTGATAACATAAGAAAAAGAATACGTGAAGATCCCAAAATCCATATTTTAATTAATAATTCTAAAACCTTTTATATAACATCTAACAAATAGGAAGCTAAGTGATAATATCACTTATTATTTCTTTTGCCTTTTTCAGATACAGGCTTTAGCCCATCTAAAAGATGAGCAGAAGGAAAGAAGGTGCTAAGCAGCAAGGGGCTTGATTAGTTTAACAATCTCAATAATCAAATCCTTCCAGAGATACTTAGGAACCACAGATATGTAATGCTCTATCGTACTGTTCCATGGAAAGAGGAGCAAATGGTGTTAGAGAATTAATTCACCACAGAATAGGGAGAAAATTTCAGTCAAGACATTAATAGAGAGTGTGGGTAGGTAGTGGTAAGAGGTGGAAAAGTGGTCTGGAAGGCAAGGTAAGATGGTGTCAGTACTCAGACACTTGGTAAATGAGACAATAACACCCAGGAGGGAGGAAGCCGCTAGCCTGTGGTTTAGTAGTCATGCTCATTACTTGGCTAATATCTTCATACTTTTTTTAGGACATCCAAATATGGGTGGGCCAATGCAGAGAATGACTCCTCCAAGAGGAATGGTGCCCTTAGGACCACAGGTAAATAATCAGTGCATATTTACAATAGCAAAGACATGGAACCAACCCAAATGCCCATCAATGATAGACTGGGTAAAGAAAATGTGGTACATGTATACCATGGAATACCATGCAGCCATAAAAAGGAATGCGATTATGTCCTTTGCAGGGACATGGATGAAGCTGGAAGCCATAATCCTCAGCAAACTAAAACAGAAACAGGAAACCAAGCACTGCATGTTCTCACAACAAGAACACATGGACACAGGGAGGGGAACAACACACACCAGGGCCAGTCAGGAGGGTGGAAAGCAAGGGGAAGGAGTGCATTAGGACAAATCACTGATGCATGCAGGGCTTAAAACCTAGATGACAGGTTAATAGGTGCAGAAACTACCATGGTGTACATATACCTATGTAACAAACCTACACATTCTGCACTTGTATCCGGAAACTTAAAGTAAAATAAATAAATAAATAATAAAACTGAACACTGAAAAAAAAAAATTAGTGCAGAAACCTAGATGCTGAGCTTCTTGCTCCTTCATATATGTAAACAAACTATGTTATTTGCTGGCTATGAGAATATGCATTATAGGCTTCATATAACATAGTTGTTAGACTCATGAGGACATAACATTTGTGACATGCCAAATCGATATAACAGCAAACCATACTTTAACAGCGTGCTATCATTTAAGCCTTTAATTTATTTGAGAAAATACACTGTATGGAAATACATTATAATAATTACTATTCAAAAGGTAACTGTTACCCTTTTCTTAGTTATGCTGGGGAGATGGTCAAGTTAAATAAAACCCAGTTGGCTGGGTGCAGTGGCTCACGCCTATAATCCCAGCACTTTGGGAGGCCGAGGCAGGCGGATCACTTGAGGTCAGGAGTTTGAGACCAGCCTGGCCAACATGGTGAAACCCCGTCTCTACAAAAAATACAAAAAGTAAGCCAGGCGAGGTGGCAGGTGACTGTAATCCCAGCTACTCGGGAGGCTGAGACAGGAGAATCGCTTAAACCTGGGAGGCGGAGTTTGCAGTCAGCAGAGATTGCGCCATTGCACTCCAGCCTGGGGAACAATAGCAAAAACTCAATCTCAAAATAATAATAATAAAAATAATACATAAATAAATAAAACCCAGTTGATTGAAAATATTAAAGAGTAAGTATAAAATATATTTCCGTAAATCCTAAAGATTGTCATTGACAATTTATTCTGTACAACCATTTCATTATAGAATGGGAAAACAGTAGAAAACCACTTAGAAATAAACATTAAAATGGGTCTTACTGAACAAGCATAATACTATCAGTATATATCAGATGTTAGATGACTTCTCTATAAAATTTCCCAGAAGTATACACTGAGGTTGAACCTGTTCTAGCTGTTGGTGACATTTTAAGCATGCTGTTCCAGGATATCATGCATTTTAGCTAAAACATCCTTTTGTCTCTCTCAGGAAAATTGCTTGGGGTAGAAATTAATTTTATAATGTCATTTTTCAAAGAAACTAATTTAAAATCCAGAATTTTAAATTTCTACCTCGTGGGTCAGAGATTAACATGTCATAAAGCTGGTTAAAAGAATGAACTTACTCATTTTTCCTTTCCAAGAAACAGCATTATGAGCAGTACTTTGGAGCTTGTTTTGTATATCTATTTTTTAAAAGTTAAGCTGATGTTTTGCTGTGCTCCCAACAGACTAAAAAAATTGAGAACTCAACACCCAGATAATGTGACTCAGACCTACATACAATAGTACATGTTGTATTATGTGTTCGTATTGTATATATGTATTGTTTCTAACAACATAAAATTATATATATTAACTATATTGAAACATGGGGTTCATTTAGCCAGACTTTTTGGAGATGCCATATTATATGAAAAAACCCCACTATATAAATATAGTTCCAAGGAAAGAGGAACAAATGTTGTCACATAAATATATGTGGCAGCCTCAAAGCCAGAAGAAACCAATTTCTTTTATTTAGGCTCAGTTATTTTCAATGGATTTTCTTAAGAGCTAATGAAACTCTCATTTAGATATTTGAATTATTCTTACCTATTTCTATTCATATTAGGAATGATGATACATGTTAACCAATCATCATTAAGCTATTAATAATAAGAATTTATAAGTTCCATAGGCATTTTATTGGCTAAGTACACTTTTAGTCTTTAATAAACTAAGCCAACAAATCTGGCTGTTAAAGGATTTTTTTCCAAAAGATTTTCTTAATAAATACATTTAAATATACACAAAAACTTCATGCCTATAATTTTGTTACTATTCTTTATTCACTTATTTTTCAGCTAGCTGCTCTTTAAATTGTTATCATACCTCTATTATTAGTATTAGGTTTTAATACTTCAAAAACTAGAGTCTGATTTAAAAATCAGTTTTACAGTATTTACAGCACAGTAAATTACAATAGAAAATAAGAAAGTTTCTATTTCTGGTAAGCTCTTATTGATGACAATTTTTTGGATTTTTAAAACCAGAGAGAGTGGTTTATTTCATTTGGATTGGCAGTGTTCTTACTATTTCTATATAATATGATGGAAATCAAGTGTTCTGGTATGAATTTACCTCAGAAATAAGAAATGCCTACAGTAACTTTTTAAAATCACAATACAAAAAATATAAGGATTAAAGGAAATTATTTATACATACTTTTCATGTTTAAGTGAAAGCAGGAGTCATATTTATATGATGGTACAATAAAAAAGGGTCAGGTAAAATAGTTTGGAATCAGGAGAATCTTATGACGTATTTATTTCATAAGACCTGGTATATAAAACATATAAACATATACACTATAAACTGTGAAATTTGTAATAATGGTTAGCTGTGTTTCTTGAGAGATAATGGAAAAACAACTCTCATAACAGACATTTAATCATACAGATGCTGTCCAAGAGCAGAAGATATCTGCCTTATTTTTAGTTGTATTGTAGAAAAAGTCTCTGAAATATTGTCTCTAGATTTATGCGCAAACAAAATACACATTTCTTTTTTATCATAGATATTATTTCCATAACTTTTTGAGCTTAAGATCAGTGTGGTACAGGGGGACAGTAGTTATCTATTAGAACAACTGAATTCCTAAAACAAAGAAATATGTAAATCTAATTATTCTTAGATTATGTTGATTTGAGCAAAGTGCATACATAGAATATAGTTAACATATGATTAATACTTATTGCATATATGAAGAAATAAAGGTTTGCTCCAAATCTAGGCATACTTTTCCCTACCCCTTAATCTGTTTTAAATCTAAATGCAGTGGTGCGACATTATTTTTAAAGTGAAAATATATTAGTATCCTTTCAATAAAAAAACAAAACTACCTATTTAATCAAAAAAAATATATTTTCTAATGTCATATATGAAACCAGTTTTCTACTTGGTTTTGTAATAAGATGTACTTAGCTAACCTATGTTCTTAAGGGCAGTAAGTGCCGTGTGATTAACCAAAACTACCCAACTAGTTTTACTTTCTCTAGAAATCTGAAGAATAAAGAAGTTATATACAAGTAGGAACATATGATTTCCAAATAAGATACTTGGAGTGGAAAAATGGTGAGGTGGCAATATATGTATGATAGGCTCTCAGGTAAGGAGAGAGTAAACTGATTCTATATTTTCAGATCTATGATGGGCAGTAGAATTTAGCTCAGTACAGGGAAGAACTTTCTAGAAATTAAATTGCCCAACCATGGAAAGACTTCATAAACTTTCCAAGCAGAATCTGAATAGCCATTTTGTCAGGAACGTTGCAGTGGGAGAGAGATTAGACCAGATGGAATTGTATAGTTGCCATCAGCTTTAAAATTCAGTGATTCTAAATTAGGTCTTCCCATTCTGCCTTTGTTGATAGCACGTGGAAAGCAAGTTGTTATTCTTTCTTTTCTTTCTTTTTGCTTTAGATTATTCACTAAATGAAAATATTTTGCAAATCTATCAAGCATATATTGAAAAATTTTTACTCATTTACTGGGACAATTCAGTTCAACTAGCTCATCGTTCATGGAAGGCCTACTGTGTGCCAGGCACCATACTTGAACACTGGGTATACAAAGATGAGTAACTTAGATATGCTGCCTTCAAGGTACTTACTGTTTAGCAGGAAGTGTAGATACACAAAGAAAAACCGTTACATAATGGGGAAAGTCTAGATAATAAATATACGTAGTTTTTGTGGAGCCATTACATAAAAAGGCAAGTAATTCTGTTAGAGTTGACGGCTATGGAAGCTAGTGAAAAGAGGACTCATTTAAGCTGGTTTCCTATTAACAGTGGTAAAAGAAAAAAAAGAATTAGCAGTTACAGTTTTTGAGCACCAAATACCGTGCTTTTAATTCACTAAGTACTATGACAGGTGCTTTATATTTCATTTTATTCTCCAACAAGCCTATAAGGGAGATAATATTATCACTTTACAAATAAGGATTGGGAGAATCATTTGTCCAAGATCATACACATAGAGAGAGAGATGCAGAGAAAATGGGGCAGTGGCAATAGAGATTCAAACCATTGTCTACCTGTGTCCAGAGCTATAAGGAAAATTAACGTTTTCCTTGATAGAATAAAACGGAGATCTTCTAAGATAAAAAATGAGGGGAAATAAAACAGAGATCTTCTAAGACCAAAAAAAGAGGGGAGACTTTCCTTGTGAAGCATTTCTATTCTATTTTACCACTCAGATTTTGTTTCCAATGACTAACCTTTATCTCAGAGACCCCTTGCTTGTGCTGCTGCTGCCACCACCTTGCCTGATCCAGAAGTTAGGGGAAATAGCTATCCTTTTAACCAGTGTCTCAAGTGTGAACAGAAATCATTCTGTTGTCCCATAGCTCACAAATTTGGATATTTAAATAAGATTTCCTTAAAGTAAAAGTAAATAAACAATGAGAATAGCATGTAACTAGGTCATGTCATTTATCAATTGAGGCTTACACTCTGGAGTCAATAGACCTGCTCTCTTTGATTTATTTCCTTATCATCTGAGCACCTACTACTTAAAGGCCAGGGAAGATGAGTTAACATGAGTGTAAAAGTCTATTATGTGTTTCTGAACTTAAATCCAGTAGGCTGGAGGGTATGGTTGGGAGGAGGGAATAGAGGTGAAAATTATAGAAAATGAGAACAGGAAAGATAGGCTGGGGCTGAGCCTCGAATAACCTCATAGAGCCATGCTGAGAAGTTTAAATTTATTTGACAGGTAGTGTGGGTCATCATAGCTTCTAAGTGACATGAAGAAGACTGAGTTTTAGAAAGATAGCTCTAGAGGCAGTTTGGAGAATAGATTGGGACCAGGAGAGACTAAATCAGAGAGACCAATTAAGACAGTGCAGTAGTCTCAGTAAGTGACAAAGATTAGTAACAAGAGGAGAGAACTATTTCAAGAGCTATTTCATAGATAGAATCAATGGACTTTGGTAACTGACTAGATATGGGAATTTGAAAGAAAAGGAAGAAACATCAAGGAGCTCCTGGAAATTCTTAGCTTGGGCTATTGTGTGGAAGGTGATAGCACAGAAGTGACTGAGGAAGGCAGTACAAAGAACTCAGTCATGAGAAGATAATGTTGAGTTTACTTTTAGATATGATGTGAGTAAGATGGTATCCAGTTGGAAACAAATCCTATGAAGTTCAATGTATGAGTTATCTGGGAGCTTAGGAAAGACAACATGATCAGATATAAAGATTTGAGATTCCTAACATATAAGTAGTTGTTGAACAAATGGTGGCAGATAAGATTACTCATAAATGTGTTTTATTGAAAAGAATGCTATAGCTAGAACTTGGAGAAAAGCAACATTTAAAGGGTTAGCAAAATAAAAAGAGCTAGCAAAGGTAATTGAAAAAGAGTACTCAGAAGAGTTGGAGGAATATTGGTATCAGAAAGCCAAGTGTGAACGTTGTTGATAATGTCAAAATACATTAAGATAATAATGGTAAAATTAACCTTTTTGTCCCTATGGCAACTAAACTAATCTAATAAGATGTACATGTTAAAACATTAAAATGTTTTTATCTGTTGAATACACATGATAGATATTAACAGAAGCTGATTGAGTCATATAATTCATGCATACATATTTTGAGTATACATTAGGTTTTATACATTTTTGTGTATTTGTATATTAATGCATTTCTGTGTTGGACGTGTTATTTTGTGAATAGAAGTTTGCATTTAACTCTTTTGTGTTGGGTTCACCTGTTTTGTTTTGTTTTCAGACTTTATGTCATTGTTCTGGGTCTGACAATTTCAAACATTGAATAAATCTTTTCTTTCAAAATTGAATTTTGAATTTATGATATTTTTCATTTGAAAATGTTTACTATTGTACATATCTTAGGATATTAATAAAATGTATCGAAATATAATTGCAACTATACCTTAATCATTTAACATGCTCCAGTGGTCATACATATTCACATGATTTTAAAAAGACATATAGACCAAAGTAATTGCTAAAATACAAGCAAAAATACAAGAGTGGACCCCTCAGAGAATGAATTACACAGGCCTTATCCAATTGGAGTTATGTAGGGAAATCATTAACGTGCTCTCCTTTCTTTCCCCCCTCCTCTTTGGTTTTGTTTTTTTGTTTTGTGGTAGTCTGACCCTTGGTTATCATTACAGAACTATGGAGGTGCAATGAGACCCCCACTGAATGCTTTAGGTGGCCCTGGAATGCCTGGAATGAACATGTAAGCAATGTTATATTATATATTACATTATTACGTAGATGATTTATATATATATATAAATAATACCATATTATTCTATTTAGTAAAGTGTTCTATTTTTTAACTTCAAAAATGACATTAATTCGTAAAACAATTTAAGCACCTCAGCCTCTGTGTGGTATAAAAATGAACTAAACATGAGCTGTAGTGTTTGCTTCATTTTCACAACATAATCTCTTACGTTTTCTTTGTTCCCTTGCAACCTTTACTTTTTTTCATCTCAAGTGCTATAAATAACAGCTTTTAGTCTATTTCATTTTGATAAGTACAGAGTCTCCATATATTATATAAAGTATGAAGAGATGCTAACACCAGGACTTTGACTTAACTCTGTAGAAGTAGATGATTGAATACCGTTATCCTCATTTTTAACAGATACATAGTGATTCTATGAGTGGGAGTTTTAACTCATAAATATAAATATATATATCTATATAGATATAGATATAGATATAGATATCTATCTTTACTTTTGCTTTGTTGGGACTACTGTCAACACAGAAAGAATTCTCTCTGGTAGTATACTATAATCTCTGTTAAAGAACTTTCCATAGTATAGGATGAATTTTGTTTTGAAAAATTCCAGACACACTTAGATAAGGAGTAAACTAAAATTTTTATTGGAATGGTCTTTCCAACCCAAAGAGAGTAGTTTGTTTCTATCAGCCAATATAATGTAGTTTGTTAAGAAATTTTTATTTTTCATTCCAGCTTGCCCTCCAAGTCTTATATACACAAGGTGCTTGTTAGTGACTTTCATTAATTCACACGAGGATCAGTTTCATGTTGTGGCCTAAAGAAAATTTACCAAAAATAAGGAAAGTGTTCCATATAGGTTTGTGGGTGTCTCCTCAAATATGTTTCCATCAGTTCGTGTTCTGATTACTTATATGTCAAATTAAACAACTCTGCCATCATTTAATGGCATTGAAGATACACTGTGAAATAAGCGCTTTTTATCTATGTAGGATTTTTTTTTAAGTTTCTGAAACCATTTTCATGGAAAGCAAATTTGCCTGAAATAGAAAATAGGTTAATAGGTGGGTACCAGCTAGGCTTAAAACTAACAGAACAGGGGGAAAGTAGGTCAGATTTTCCTATCACGTCTTTTTACTTTTAAAGTAAAAATGGATACACATGAAATCTGACTCTTCTTAAATTCCTCAAAGGCTTGGCCTTGTATTAATGGTTGCTTCAAAAAAGAGTGAGTGGCATTTTCTGCTTATTATGTCAAAAGCTGAAGCTCTTACCAATAGGATGAAGATATATATAAAATGTACTCACTTGAGATTCTTACTTTAAAATGCAGATTTTAAGGGGTATAATACTGAATACTATGTATAAATGTAAGGAGTATGTATTTTGAATACCATGATCACCCCAGAATGATCATTCAATAAGAATGTATCTAATATCATTTGTACATTACTCTGCATTGTAATTGGTCATACAGCCAACTTTAAATCCACTTAGTTTTGCTTGTTCAGAGAAAAAAAAATTGTTTTTATGTGACCATTGAGAGATTAAAATAACTGCTTCCAATTGTCTAGTTTCTTTCTCAGATATACTTAAGCGTATACATGTACATGCATTTAATTTCCTAGACTATGGAGACTAAAAATATGGCCAAAATTTTTAATATGATTACTTTTTGTTGATATTTAGGTTTGGGTGTCTTATTTAAGTTTAATGCCCAGATACTTCTAAGTATTTTTGATTACATTATATTTTACTATTAATATAATATTTCTTTGTAAAGAACCTTTAAGCCTGGCAGACTCTGATCTCCATTTTTTGTTACTGTTTTCTTTTATGTTAGGTTCTATATGCCATTTTTAGTTTTCTATAAATCAGGATTCTTTCAAGGACAATGAAATGTGAATATTTACATTTTTACACTTGTAAATATTTTCCTGTAGTAGGGAAACTTCTCAAGCATGAACGGTCTATAAGAGTATAACTATTATATTGATATTGGCCCCAAAAAAGCAAAGGTTTGTTTAGAGACATAAAAAGTGAAATACATTATCTCCATTGCACTCAATAGGGTAAGCTTTATTGAAATTCACTTTATAATTTATTATCTTTAAAACAAAGTCTAACTGTAATGCATACATACAGTATTCCTAATGTATTTGTAGCTTCATGTCATTGAGGAATTTTGCATATTCCTTAAAAATTGAAGAAAAAGGGATTAGAAGGATATTACCTTAAGCTCTGTCTTGAACTAACTAAACTATTTAAATAACAAAAATATGTATGTGTTAGGAGTTAGGAGGAACATGCCAGAGACTCATATCTGGATAATTTTTCTTTACCTTGTCGTTTTTTCTCATTTGCTGTAAGAGTAGGATGACAATAAAAAATTCCCAACCCTGGTCACTAAAGTAATTAAATACTGTATTCTAACTGACAGCTGTTTTTGTTTATTGCAGAATAAATCATTTGGAACTAAATTTGGTAACTTTATTGTTTAAAAAACTTTGTTTCCATGCCCTAAACTTAGGATAAATTATATTGTGTCACTTAAAAACTTACTTTCTATGTTTCTGTAACTAGTATCTTAGAAGCAAAAGCTAAATTTAAGTAATTTAAAGTAGCATTTATAAGTTATGGCCAAAATACAAATTTTTAATGCATTGTAGATTATTGTTTAAAGGAAATTTGAATAATCATGTATTTCTAAATTAAATACATTTTTACAAGTTGCCAAAGAAGTTAGGATTTAGTATTAAAGTACCCCTAACTCAACTTTGTATACATTTCTATTAAGCAATACTGAGGCCAAAAGGATTTCAGAGGATCTTCTTGTTCTATATTATATCCCACAGAATTATGAAGTTTGTGTAGTTATCATTTTGAAGTAAAATGATAATGAATTACAGAAGAAAGAGGATTTTTCAGGCCAGGCATGGTGGCTCATGCCTGTAATCCCAGCACTTTGGAAGGTCAAGACAGGCGGATCACTTGAGGTCAGGAGTTTGAGACCAGCCTGGGCAACATATAGGGCGACCCCATCTCTACTAAAAATACAAAAATGAGCCAGGCATGTTGACAGGTGTCTGTAATCCCAGCTTCTTGAGAGGCTGAGGCATGAGAATAGCTTGAGCCCGGGAGGTGGAGGTTGTAGTGAGCCGAGATCCTGTCACTGCACTCCAGCCTAGGTGACAGAGCAAGGCTGTGTCCCAAACAAAAAACAAAAAAAAAAAAAAAAGAAAAGAGGATTTTTCTCTTTGGTAATAGTGATTGATTTGGTTTCATCAAAATCAACCTCCTTACCAAAAAAATCAGACTTCTCCACCCAGGTCGGAGTGCTGTAGCACAATCTCAGCTCACTGCAACTTCTGCCTCTCCGGTTCAAGCAATTCTCCTGCCTCAGCCTCCTGAGTGGCTGGGACCACAAGCATGCGCCACCACGCCCAGCTAATTTTTGTATTTTTGTATAGATGAAGTTTTGACATGTTGCTCAGAATGGTCTTGAACTCCTGAGCTCACGTGATCCACCCGCCTCGGCCTCCCAAAGCTTTGGGATTACATGCATAAACTACCATGTCCAGCCTCTCTTCATTTTTAAATGAGGCTAACATGATTCTACTTCAAACCATACTTATATAGAAATTTTCATTCAAAATGATTCCTATGTTATGGTTTGTAAATTACTTTCTTAATAATACTGAGGGCCCTCAAAAGGAGTGGGAATTACTGAGCTTAACTAGTTGTTCTAATAGAACTACTCCCTACTGTAACCCTCACTTTATAGAAAACGCTTGTGAAACTTAAAGTATTTTCAAACACAATGATAATGTTAGGAGAAATTTAACTTATCCATGTGAATTATTAATAATAGTAAAATGAAATTTATTATGAAATACATAGTATGTTGGAACTAGATTGGTATTTATCAAATTGAAATATATAATGTTATGACATAAATGTAACATTTAATTTAATACAATTAAATTAAATATTTAATGTTTTAACATTTAGGTTAGCATGTTTAACATTAGACAAATTTGAAAATAAAAATACTTTATTATATTTATGCATCTTATTCATACAGTACTTGTTTGGTTATGATATTTCAAAATTATAAGATTATCTACATAACATTATTACATATAAATTTTGCCAGGATCTGCATATGGTGTACTTTTATGTTGTTTTAAGATAAATATTCTCAAGTTTTTTTTACTGTGTTTTATTTAACATCAAAGAAATCATATGAATGTACCTTACTACCCAAATGTTTTACTTAGTCAACACATACCTTATGTTTCACCTTAGATTCTGTCCATTAGGACACTGAATCCTATAGGTAAAATCATTTTTCTAAAGTGTTCCAGTAATTAATTGTAAAATCATCATCATCATCATCATCATCTTGGAGAGGCAACAATTTCCAAAGAAAATCAATACAAATGCCCCTCACCTTCTTTCTCCCTATGCACAAAATTTTATCAAGTCCCCACTGGTATCTTCTATACCTTAAGCTGAATTGGGAAAAAATTCCACTTGGGCTTTCCTAATAGAGCCCAGGGACAGGACTCATTCCCTTCCCTGCTGCTCACAACCCTGGGGAATCTCAAAATGAAACTAAAAATGGTTCTAAATATTCCATGCAAATATGGGTAATATAATAACTAACTTGCACAGCCTCTTTATCTAACATTTAGAACTAGCTTGTCCAACCCGTGGCCCAGGATGGCTTTGAATGTGACCCAACACAAATTTGTAAACTTTCCTAAAACATTACGAGATTTTATTTGTGATTCTTTTTTTTTTTATTAGCTCATCAGCTGTCATTAGTGTTAGTGTATTTTGTGTGCAACCCAAGACAATTCTTCTTCTAGTGTGGCCCAAGGAAGCCAAAAGATTGGACACTCCTGATTTAGAATTTTAGGTTTAAAGTCGCTAGAATCAAGGGATTTTTTAATTTAAAATTTTCATTGTCATAGTGATTCAAAGGAAGGGGAATTTTAAATGACCCTAATTAGAGGAGACTGACAGTAGTCTGCTTTTCATAAGACAGTATTTATTCAGGTACACAACTTAGTACTAAAGCATGAGGACAAGAGACCTTTTTGATTTAACTAATTGGACATTAATTTTGCTTCAAAAGCTCTGTGTCCTTATAAGCTGTGGAATACAGAACATTCTCCTTTACTCTAAAATGAAGTAATATATTGGCATAGATTATCTCCCATTTTTTCTAGGATTTACTCTGGCCACTATCTGGACTGAAATTATGAGAACAAGAAATGGGATTTCCCATTTAATAGTAACTAAATCATCAGTAGCATTGAAAGATAGATTAATAAATATATGAAGTAATCTGTGATACTCTGGTTTTTTTAAAAGGAGGCAACTTTAGATACCTTTTATGTATTTTTATTTGCTTATCGCTTAATAAGAGCAATCATTTCACATATGTTGATGTTTTACAAATTTTATTTTGAATGAGATACAGCAAGCTCTTATATAGATATCACAAGATTATAGTTTATATTTAGTTCATAACACTTTACAGAAGTATGTTTTATAATTTCAATATATGTGTATATTTACTCCTATGAGTGATTACCATCTTTATAACAATAACCATTTAATATTAAAATAAAACTGGGCTTTCTAAAAGCAGTTCAATTTGGGAAGAAAACTTTTCCATGGAAGGATAAAATTGGGGGACTTAATTAATATAAAAAGCTATTAAAATAAATATAAAGAGAGTAATTTCAGTGCCAAACTAGAACTGTATGGTAACCAAATTGTAAATGTTAATATTTTATGATTTGTCATTGATTATTGTGAAACATTCAAAGCATAGGTTAAAATTTCATTTATCAAATTGTTTTGTAGGGGTCCAGGTGGTGGTAGACCTTGGCCAAACCCAACAAATGCCAATTCAGTGAGTATGCATATATATATTTTTTAAGTATTTTGCATTTTGTAACATTTAACAAAAATCACAAAAACATTTTGCTTTTTGGAAGCCTTGCAGGTGGTTGTAGTAACCTTTTTTTAAGTAATCATTCAAAAAGAAGTTTAATATATATTTTAGAAAAAGATGCATAATTTTTTGAAATTACATAATTTTCTTTCACTTCAAGGTCTAATATAAACATGCATTCTATTGTCAACAAGCCTTCCAAAAATAAAAATTGAAATAGTGTGACTTAAGTATATACTACAATAGCCTATAAATAGCGATCTGTATCGCAAATTGTTTCATCTCCTAAAATAACTATTAATAATCACTAAGTTGCCAAATACTATCAACCTCTGTTAGAAGAAGTCAAATTATTATGATTTCATTTGCTGTATCAGTTACATCTAGGTTTGTTTTCTTGTTGCCCCAGAAAGCATTCGCACATTTACTTTGTACCTGTTAGCTAAATTGCCATCCTTGTACATCTCTATATATACCTGACATCTTGGGAATTTTCTTTATATATTTGTTGCAGTGGTTTGATGGCACAAATATTTATCTATCTTAATAATGTCACAGAAATATATGCACAGGTTGAAAATTAAGCTATCGGTCTTAAACTTAATATGATTTTAATGTTGTGATCCTGGAGATGTTTTTCCTTCTTGTCTTTAAACCTTGAGTTCTTCGATATGTGAGAGAAGCCTGCAGTGTACATCTGTGTAGTATGTGCACTGCACAAAGGTTCCTGGGTCAAGGGAGTCAGTAGGAGAATGAAATACAACCTGTGATCCCCTCGTGAAGTCAGTGGTCATCTACCCAAAGAGGATGCCTTTTGCTAATATGTACAAAGGTATCTTCATTGACTAGCAGTGGCCTTAATGTTAAATGAATATCAAACTGATCCAATGTTTAAGGTTAGGGTGTAGGAAGAATCATCCTAAATTCATTACTATTTTAAAGCAGGAATCACTTTCAGCTCAAATAAGTAACTGTCATATATTTTTTAAAATGTTAATTTATGTTCTCTGCTTTTCTCTTAATTTTAATAGCTGTGATGTTTGCTAAGTAACTGAAATTATTTGAAGTGAAAAGAATGATGTTGCTTCCATTTGAGTCTTCAGTGTACTATTTAATTTCAACAAACCTTTCTTCTAAAATAGTGTCTTGCCAGATTGTGTTGGAATAGAATACCTTTAC
This sequence comes from Macaca fascicularis, assembly GCF_037993035.2. Lineage (NCBI taxonomy): Eukaryota > Metazoa > Chordata > Mammalia > Primates > Cercopithecidae > Macaca > Macaca fascicularis. The sequence goes on along the minus strand of NC_088380.1, from coordinate 85,388,874 downwards.
GCCTTCAAAATTCTTTTAGTTTGCTTATATGTTTAGAAGAGTTTGCTTCTTACTATCTGTTAGCTTCTTACTATTTGACTTAATGAATTCATTCAAGATTTCACTTTAAAATGAAAAGTGTCTAGCAGGTCAAGATACATTTATTTTAACTTCCTATTTAAATACCCATACGTAATAAGAATGCAAGAAAACATTTTTTGTAACACAGAAAACTCCAAGTCTTCCCAGTGCCAGAATCTGGAAAGAATATCCATTATCTGCATGTCTTTTGAAACTAGATGGAAAAGCACAACCAGTGGCTCACCTTAACTTTGTAAACCTTCCCACCTAGAAGCACAAAAACCCTTCTCATATTCCTCATTGTCAGGTCAGCCAGTCATCGCTTTACTGCCCATTGCAGGCAACCAGAGTACAAATCACACCCACCACTACCCACCTCTCTAATAAGTACTTTCTTTTACATACTCATCTGAAGATTCTATCTCCCACAAGGCACCTAGGAAGGTAGACAGGGTTTGAGCAGTTGATATTGACAAGGATGTTGCATCGTACCAATGGGGTATATTATCCAAGTAAACAGTATAAATGAGAAGAGAGCTCTGTGTTCTGATGACTTTTAGTTTTTTAGGTACTCCATCTCTTTAGGATTTCATAGCGCTGGGCACTGTGGGTAGGAGAATGCGCTGTAACACATTAGCAGTTCTGCATTATTTTAGACCCTGGGAAACATTAGCAATTAGGGTAAAAGCTGTACACATCCACCTGCTGTCCACCAGTCTGAAATGGGCATTTGATCAGCACACGTGTAGGCAAGTAATGGAGCTGAAAGCAGTCTCCTCCATGAATATATATCAACTGTGCAAACATCTACCCTTACTCAAAGTATGTGAATAGGGAAAAGAAGTGGAGGAGGCCTATCGTTTTCTTTTAGAAAGAGAAAGTAGTCATCATTCTGAGCATGCAAAGGAGAAGTATGCCTCTGAAAATGACCACTATAAGAACAAGGAAAAAAAAATCATAGATAACGGATGACTTTTTAGCAAAGACATAGGGCTTCTATGAAACAGAAGCAAAAAGTATTAAGGAGGTATTTTTCCCCCAAAACCATTGATCATTTTGTGGTGACAACTTATCCAAATTATGTTGAATTCCAAGTTTCTTAGACTTCCTGCCTATATTTAATATTAAGACACTTTTCAGTTTGTATCACTACAGTTAGTCTCTGACTCTTCAACGCAGCATATTAAAGTAGTTGTTTTGTTTTTGCTGTTTTCAAATGTTTTGTTTACTGTTTTTTCTTTTAAATGTTTATTTTGAAATAAGTTCAGATTTAAACATTGCAAGAGTACTACAAAGAATTTCCATATACCCTTTGCCCAGATTCCCAGTTGTTAATGTCTTACCACATTTGCTTTATGATTTCCTCTCCTTACATAAACATATTTTTAGACTGTTTAAATTTCCTGAAACATGATCCCTAAATACTTGCATGTATATTTCCTAAAAAACTAACACATAATTTTTATAACCCCAGTAAAATGATCAAAATAAGGAAATCAACTTTGATGTAATGCTATTTTCTAATCTATAGATCTTATTCAGATTTCACTAATTGGCCCAATAATCTTTTCTAACAAAAGAAAATCTGAATTTACTTGTTACATTCATCCTTCATGTCTCTTTGTCTCCTTTAACTTGGAGCAGTTTCTCAGCTTGTTTTTGTTTGGGGCGGGAGGTTTGTTTGTTTGTTTTGGTCTTTCTTAACCTTGGATTTAAAAAACTCCAAGCAAGATTATTTAGAATGTCTATAATTTGGTTTTATCTATTTCCTCCTGGTTAGATTTAGTTTATACATATTTGTCAGGGATACTACAGAAGTAATTTTGTAGTTTTTGGCCAGACGCGGTGGCTCATGCCTGTAATCCCAGCACTTTGGGAGGCTGAGGCAGGTGGATCACCTGAGGTCAGAAGTTCGAGACCAGCCTGGCCAACATGGTGAAACCCCCGTCTCTACTAAAAATACACCGGGTATGGTAGCAGGCGCCTGTAATTCCAGCTACTCTGGAGACTGAGGCAGGATAATCACTTGAACCCAGGAGGCAGAGGTTGCAGTGAGCCGAGATTTTGCCATTGCATTCCAGCCTGGGCAACAAGAGTCAAATTCCGTCTCCAAAAAAAAAAAAAAAGAAAAAAAATGTGTTTTTCTCATCATTTCAGGAGGCACATGATGATTTATCCCATTATTGTTCATCTTAATTTTGATCATTTAGTTAAGGCGGTGCTTGTCAGGCTTCTCCACTATAAAATCACTATTTTTCCCCTTGTACTTATTAACTTAGAGACACACTTTGAATGTACAGTAAGTCTCCTCTTCCTCCTTATACTTTCATCTGCTATTTTGGACATCTATTGATGATTCTTGCTTGAATCACTTTTTTACTTCGTTGGTTGTCAAATGGATATTTTGAATTCTGTCTTTCCTTCTCCATTTATTAGTTAGCTAACTATAACAGTTGCTTTTTCTTTTCCATTCATATTCATTTATGTATATAAGATATATTTATGAATTATTTTATTCTCTGTGTTTAGGATGCTGAAATTGTTCCAAGTTTTCCCTTTTAAGCTGGATCACTTAACCTTTTAACATGTCCCTATTATTCTCTGAGCACTTTGAAGCTCTTCTTATATTTTCCCAGTTTTAGCCCTGGAAACAGCCACTTCTTTAAGGAGCTTGGGGTTCTTTTAGTGGATATTGGTATTTAGAACCCACTAGAGTAATACAACTTTTAGACCCTCTCAACTAACAGAACTAGGAAATATATCTATGTGTATACACATAGCCACACACATCTATACCTTTACCTAATGTGCATGAGTGCACACTGATGCTTCCATTTCAGTCCATCTCTACAGGATTCAGTCTAACCTTTCTACTTTCCATGTTTATAAGTCACTTCTCTGAAAGTATGAAACCTGTTTGTCATTATCCATAATATATGTGTTTATTGCCTAATCTTTGTCCACAATTTTGTCATATAAAAGTGTTTTGGTCAAAAATATTTTTGGCACTCTTTTATATGACAGCAGGAAAAACATTTTTAAGGGCAAACTCATATTTTTAATTCCGAATAAAAGTTGTGATTTTTATTTTTAATTTTCTTACCTCTGAGCATTACAGTCAGTATTGGTCTCAGATTCTTACTTAGAGGTTTATTTACAAACTCCCTAATTGTAACTTTTCATTTTTTATCTTTATTACAAAGGATTGTGATCTTTGGCTAAGCAGCAGGTTCTGATCATTATCATTTTATTGAAAATAGACACTTTTGATTACAAGGTCCAGAAAACCAACCAAACTAGACTTGTACTGAAAAAGAGTATTACTGGATCATGTATCTGAAAAGTCCAGGTATATTTTTGGTTTTGAGCACATTTGGTTCCAGAAGTTTAAATAATGTCATCCTGAGTCCCACCCAAGCCACATGGAGAAAAAATAAGGCAGAAATAGTTCCCCAAAGAAAATTAAAGGAATGGATAGTAAAAGAGGGGATAGGCAAAAACAACAAATGTTCAGTGTAGCATTGTATTCATTAATTCGCTTACTTGTCAGAGGAAAAAGAGAAACTCCTTTAAGGAAAATATAAGAATCTATTAATAGTGATTAAGCTGAAAAGAAATATGAACACACTACTCCAAATAGGCTCTGCTCTATACAAATAGGTGCTCATTTTTTAAAAAAAAGCACTAAAATAGAGTAGAATATTTTTAATTTCATGTGGTACAGATAATGTCTTGATATTATCTTCCCTTATTTCTAGTAAACCAGTGCTTGTAAGATAGCTTTAAACTTCACAGTTGAAGAAAGGCACTTATCTAAAATGTTACAGATCATTTAACAAAATGAAAGCCCTCTGCCCTCTACCAGAGCACCACAATCATGGGTATTGGGACTCAGAACATTTCAGAATATTTGGATTCTCATCACAGCTTTTGAGTGATCTGTCTAGAGTAGCCAGACAGTATGTGTGGCCCTTAATTTTATTCTCTGTCAAATAATAAGTTCTTCGAATTCTGTATTTCTGACTTTCTAGTCCTCTAATTTTGCTTATCTTCTACATCTCCATTTTTACCTTTCATTTCATCTTAATGGGTATTTGATATAAAGTATAAGGTAGGGTTAGAAGGAGGATTTAGGATAAAGAGAAGGAAAGAGTTGAAGGTGATTTCAACTTTTTGAATCCAGGTAGGTAGGAGAATGGGAGTAACACAACTGAGCTAGGATCATAGGAAAAGCAGCAGGTGTAGAGGTAGGCAATGAGGTTTGGGGGCTTTGGTTTTTGTTTTTTTGAACGTTAAATTTGAAGTATTTGTAGGACACCTTTGCTTCTTCCACAATGTCTAATGCGTATTTCTTTCTTATGCTTGACACATTATAATTAGGATCTGTGATGTTCAACCTCAGCTAGGTCCTCCCTGATGCTTTACCAGCAGTTTGTTTCTTTCACTCTTCCTTAGCTGCTTTTCTTGTCCTCCTCAGTGAATACTATTGCAATTCTTTATTCTCATTCTGCACCTACATTATGTTTGGCGCCTTCTCTATAAGCTAAAATTGTGTCGTATTTTACAAAGGAGAAGAAGAGACCATTAGATCCAAATTTCTTCAGATTCTGCCCTTTACTTCCAATGTTATCAGACCTTTAGTCACCCTTCTTCCTTCTTATCTCCGAAATAGAAATATACATATATTTTTCTTTTCAATTCTGACCCATCTATTCTCTCTCTCCCTTTTATTTATTTATTTTGAGATGTAATTTTGCTCATGTCACCCAGACTGAAGTGCAGTGGCACAATCTCGGCTCACTGCAACCTCCACCTCCCAGGTTCAAATGCTTCTCTTGCCTCAGCCTCCCGAGTAGCTAGGATTATAGGCACCAACCTCCATGCCCAGTTAACTTTTGTATTCTTAGTAGAGACAAGGTTTCACCGTGTTGGCCGGGCTGTTCTCGAACTCCTGACCTCAGGTGATCCACCCACCTCGGCCTCCCGAAGTGCTGGGATTACAGGTGTAAGCCACCACGCCTGTCCCTATCTATTCTCTTTATTCTATTTCTTGTTACTTCTTTGCGTATCCTACTCATTCACTCTTTCAGATGAGTCTTTGGTCTATATTCCTTTCCATTGACTGGAACTTTCCTCTAGTGCCGTGCTGTGAACAAAATCCCAAGACAACCTGAAAGCCCTAGTTCTCCACTCCTCTAGAGTTGGGAGGGGTTACCACTACAAAACTTCTCTCAACCCTTCCTCAGTCTCCAGCCACCATCCCATGTCTCCCACACTTCCACTCCCTCACCACCTTCTCCTAGATAATTAATTTCTTGGCCTTTCTGTCTTTTTCATCACCATGTGGCAATGAAGTACCTGAAACATGACAGGTAATGAATGGAAGTTTATTGAATTTACTTCTCAACCCATTTCAATTCCCACGAAAGTCCTATTCTGAAGGTTATTAGTGACTTTCTACTTACCAACCAAACACAGTGACTTACTTTCTGTCCTCATCGTACCTAACCTTTGAGATATTTGACTCCTTGGTTTTGTCTTAATATCTTTTCTTTTTTCAGTTTAATAATGTTTCTTTTTTTTTTTTTTTTTTTTTTTTTTTTTTTTTTTTTGAGACGGAGTCTTGCTCTGTCACCCAGGCTGGAGTGCAGTGGCCGGATCTCAGCTCACTGCAAGCTCCGCCTCCCGGGTTTACGCCATTCTCCTGCCTCAGCCTCCCGAGTAGCTGGGACTACAGGCGCCTGCCACCTCGCCCGGCTAGTTTTTTGTATTTTTTTTTTAGTAGAGACGGGGTTTCACCGTGTTAGCCGGGATCGTCTCTCGATCTCCTGACCTCGTGATCCGCCCGTCTCGGCCTCCCAAAGTGCTGGGATTACAGGCTTGAGCCACCGCGCCCGGCCTAATAATGTTTCTTTAGTTTTCCATATATTTATTACTTTTTTATTATTTATTTTTAGGTGTATCACAGAAAGGTAAAAAGCTTAAAAGCCTGACAGCGTTCAAGAATAAACCCAGTTTAGATATTTCCTAATCACTACATCCACCTCCTTCTTAAAAATCTAGCTTGCTTGACTTTTTATATTTCTCCTGATTTTCATGCAGTCACATATCCACCATTCTCTCTCTCTCTCTCTCTCTCTCTTTTTTTTTTTTTTTGAGGGAGTGGGTCAGGACAGGGTCTCACTCTGTTGCCCAGGCTGGAGTGCAATGGTGCAAGTGGTGCAGTCTCAGTTTACTGCAACCTCCACCTCCTGGGCTTAAGCAATCCTCCCACCTCAGCCTCCTGAGTAGCTGGGACTAGAGGCACATGCCACCATGGTTGGCTAATTTTTGTTTTGTTTTGTTTTTTTGCAGAGACAAGGTTTTGCCATATTGCCCAGGCTGGTCTCAAACTCCTGGGCTCAGGTAATCCTCCCGCCTCAGCTCCCAAAGTGCTGGGATTACATGTGTGAGCTGCCATGCCTGGTCTCTACCCATTCTTAATTGGCAATGTTTTCTAATTATATTTCTTGGCTGCTTTTTTGTTTTTTTCATTTTAATGTTACCATGTTGTTTCAACTACCAAAAACTAGTTGAATCCTAGATCAAGTATCTTGTCCAGCACAAAGTAGAAATTTATTCAGTTGAAGCTATATCGTTAGTCCTGGTCTCTGATATGTTCTAGACCTGTGTTTCTAAAAGTTTGTTTATCATATCTATCTCAGTGTCTACTGGTGCCTTCAAATCCAATAATCAGACATTTCCCCAAACCTGCCCCACTCCCTGAATTCCCTATGTATAAATGAGTAGCACCATCATCTACCCAGTCACCAAGTTGAAAACCTAGGAATTATCTTAACTTCTTCCTTTCTTTGTCTGCCATACCCAGTTTGTCACCAAGCTCTGCCAAGTACTTTGTGAAATGACCCTCAGATTCTCCTACTCCTGCTTATCTTTATCAGCACTGCCTGTCACTCTTTGTCATCTCTTGCCTGGATTTTTTCCAATGGTTTTCTAACTTGTATTCATATTCCATGACGCCTCTAGATTTATTTCTCTAAAACATAAATTTAGGGCCAGGTGTGGTGGGTCATGCCTATAATCCCAGCACTTCAGGAAGCTGTGTCAGGAGGATACCTTGAGGCCAAGAGTTTGAGTCCAGCTTGGACAACAAAATGAGGCTCTGTCTGTACAAAACATTTAAAAATAAAAAAAGATTTTAAAAACATACATTTGAACGTGTCTCTATAAAACCCATGACTCCTTACTTCCTACAGCATAAATTCATTCATAGTCTGACTGTGCAGCCTCACCCTTTACCACAACCCCCTATAAGCCCCACACTATAGCAGCTATATAACATAGCATAGCATTTTCCAAATAAACCATGATTTCTTTTCTTTCTTTCTTTGTTTTTTATAGCAGTTCTTCTCTTTGTCTTTCTGATGGGCATCTACTCTCTATAAGTCCCAGCTGTCCAGCTCAAATATGTCTTCTGTACCCACATGGTACTTCTACCTATATTGTTAATATTTTATGTCCTTTACACTACTAGTGCTAGGGCTAGGAGCCCAAATGCTGATTTTTAATAAAGACATCAAAGACTATGAAATAGAAACAGCATATGCCAAAATTAAAGAGCTTGACAGGGCAAAAAATTGAAAGAAATTAAACAACTAGTTGAGATAACATTTTAAAAAGTATTTTTAAATGTTTATTATATTTAACTGTTTGAAGGAATCATGAAGAAGGAGAAATTAAAAATATAAAAGGAGGCCAGGTGCAGTGGCTCACGCCTGTAAATCCAACACTTTGGGAGGCCAAGGCGAGTGGATCACGTGAGGTCAGGAGTTTAAGACCAACCTGGCCAACATGGTGAAACCCCGTCTCTACTAAAAATACAAAAATTAGCCGGACATGATGGCAGACACCTGTAATCCCAACTACTTGGGAGGCTGAGCCTGGACAATTGCTTGAACCCAGGAGGCAGAGGTTACAGTGAGCCAAGATCGCGCCACTTTACTCCAGCCTGGGCAACAAGGGCGAAACTCCATCTCAAAACATAAATAAAAAGAATAAAATAAATAAATAATATAAAAGGAGCAAGGACTTAAGAAGGAGATACTTGGGAAAAAGCTACCTTTGGAAATAAATAGAAAGTTTGTTTTTTCCTATCTGGGATGAATACATGAAAATTTAAATCTATAAATAATGGAATGTTGAGCTGAAAATGAAGGTAAAGCAAGAGCGCCGATACCTTCAATGTATGACAGGAAGACAGAATATTTACTCAGGATGGTGTAATCACCATGATTGCCAGCTCACAAGAGTCCACTGTTAAATATTCAGGAATTTCATGAGCTGTTTGTTAAACCACTGTTAGCTTAAAATTTGCCATGTGGAAATATTTACACCACAGTAACTGGCAAATACTATAAATCAGGGCTTTTTGTCCCCCATGAAGTTTACTGGGTTTACTGACACATTACCAGTAAGCTTCAAGGCTTTCATAAAGGCTGAGCCAAAAATGCTTCCAGATATTAGTTAAGATGAGGTGGAAGTTGGAGAGCATGATTACACTTTGGATCTTGTCAACCTTGTTCTGTGTTTCTCTCCAGGAAATCTGTGCTTTAAAACAGAAAGGTTGGCTGGCTAGAGGGTGATCAAAGAAATGGAAATTAACAAAGTAGGCTTTATGATAATAAATTTAAGACATTGGAGCGAGAAATAAAATGTTGACAGTGCCACGAAGCAGGGGCAGAGGCAATTTAGTCATAAACTAATAGAGAAATAATGTACTAAGTAAACATGGTGGAATTGTGATCCTAGAAAACCCTGGTTGGAATATAGAGTAATTTTTGTAAGTATCATGAGGAAGAAGAAAGATGTCAGGCAAGGGAGTTAGTTGTTCAGTAAAGAGTCTTAGGATATGACCATACTCATAAATGGAGGAGAGGGGAGTATACTGTAAAGTAAAGGAAGGTAGTGAACTGTAAATTCCAAAGATCTAAAGGCTAATTAGATTGTACCTTAAAGTTGCTTAAGAATGATGATAGGCAATATAGAGTGACAGAAGAACATGAGCCAAGTGCTAAAAACAGAGAGAGATGAAATTGGTCCTAGGAGCCAATAGATAAATTGGTGATTTGGAAAAGGCAGACTCACATTTAAATAAGGAGAAGTAGGCCCGGCACAGTGGCTCACACCTATAATCCTGACACTTTGGGAGGTCAAGGCAGGTGGATTGCTTGGCTCAGGAGTTTGAGACCAGCGTGGGCAACATAGAAAAACTGCATCTCTACAAAAAATTAAAAATTAGCCAGGCATGGTGGAGCACGCCTTAGTCCCAACTACTTGTGGGGCCAAAGTAGGAGGATCTCTTGAGCCCAGGAGGTCGAGACTGCAGTGAGCCGTGTTTGTCCCATTGCACTCCAGCCTGGGTGACAAAAAAGACCTTGTCCCCTCCAAAAAAATGAGAAGCAGAGGATGAATGGTAGGTAGATAATGAACTGAAGGGGACCCAAGAGAGCAAAGTTGTATTCATTCACTAAATGAAGTAAACGTTTACTGCCTTAAAAAAATCTCAGTACGCAGCAGAATTAATTCTCATCCCTAGTGATGCTGGGCATTCTATCAGTGGCCATCTGCAGTGCTGAATTACTCATAGGCAGACCAAGCAGGGCCTCGGGGACATGTGTTCTGTGCTTAAGGCAAAGCAGGAACACCAAATATGGAGGAGAAAAGCTTTTCAAATAACTTAATATTAAATATTAAATATTTCCAAAAAATCAAATAATTATCAAGAGAAAATCATAACTTGGTTGTACTTCCTTATACTTACTTTATGGTTTCATATTATTTTTATGTTTAATTATATGGCAGGTACTGGGAGAGAGGGTTTAGAATAGTACAAGCACTAATCTTTTCACTACTATAAGGATCCTGTTCTGGCCCTGGCTGTCTGACTTCGAGTAGAGAGTAATCTATTGGTGTTCTTCAGAATAAGACAAAAATATCTGTTATAGATGTACAGCATCTTCATGCAAGTGAGTTAGTTAGCTTGTGTGAAAAAAGAAAATATTTGGATTTAACTTTCACTATTAATATACACACTCAAGGGCTTACTTTTAAACATAGGTTTTCTGGTTTTTCATTTCTTAAATTATCACAGCAATGTGGTATTAATACCATACCATCTCTAGAAAAGAGCTTGGTGAAAAGCTTGATTTGAAGAGAAAGAGGGAATTCGTTACCCACATCTGATCCCCACAAATTAATAGTCTTTGGAGACTCGTATTAACAAACTTTTTTTGCATTTATTATATTGTTTTCTAGTATCTAATTAGAAAAGGATGGAGAAGTGGTAAGGGCTGTTTATCAAGTATTGACCCATACTGCATGAATGTAGTAGCCTGAACTTGTCTTAAAAAAAAAAAAAAAAAAGTAAATAGCTTAGAAATTGTATGTGTAAAGACTACTGATTTGAAAAATTCTGGTTTCCCATTTTTTATGTACACAAATATATATATATATTTCTACTTACAGAATAAGTAATTAGTATCATGCAATGTGTACAACTTACCTGAAACCAATGTAACTTAAAGCAGTTATTCTGTCTAAAATCCTCTTGACTAAAATCTATCTTCTTTTGTGTGAATCCAAGTTATTATTATTCAGTTTTCCAGTACTTAAACAGACATAAATTTTTTTATCCTTTACTATGCTTTGTGATACATTTTAAAACTTGACAAAAAATCATGAAATAAATTCATTTTAGGTCAGTGTCCATATTGCTACATGAATCAAAAATTTTTTTGTCCTATTCGTGTTCCAGATACCATACTCCTCAGCATCTCCTGGGAATTATGTAGTAAGTACATTTGGGTTTGTTTGCTCATAAGAATTGATGTTACATTTTATTTGGGCAATGAAATAGTTGTCCAGATGTTAAGAAGAGGCCCTGTGTATTGGCCAAGAAGTGAACATCTTGAGTTGTTTCATCTGCCAACCTCAGTACATATGTTGATGTTCATTAGTGAAACAGTTATCAATCTGGCCAGAATTGCCCTGAGTACTGTGTTTTACTTCAGCATATGTTTCTGAAAACCAGTACAATACACTCTGTCCAATCATGAAGAGAGTAATCCCCAGTTACACAATAATATGCTTGAATTTGCTGTTCTCCAGGAGAATAATCTATACCCCCATGCAACCCTATGCGCCACACAGAGCGTCTAAGACATTAAACTTTCCCCCAATCACAAATGAATTAGACAGCAGAATAGTGACTAATAATTTAGAGGAATCATTTCATTTTTTGGTCATTCTTTGAAATTGAGAACACTTATTTTTATCATTATTACCATTTAGTACACATTAAAATTTTCCAAAAATTCATATCAGTGTGAAGCCAAATTAACAAGTTTTATATGGCCTCCTGAGCTTACAAGTGACCTTTTAATCATCATCACATTATGATCCTAGCCACATCTCAAGATCAACATAGAGGAAAATATGTTACACCATTTAGAGGGAAACGCCTAACAGGGAAACAAGGATAAAATGATAACAAGGGAAATCTTTCCTACAGAAATGTTCAGAAGTGATGGCTAGCTGGAGGGGAAAAAGAGAATGCATAAGAAGGAAATCAGTGAGCATTTCACTCTCCATGGAAATAGTGTTTTATTAACATAGTGAAAAGCACACACTGCTTTGGACCTGTGAACTTAGTGTTCAGTGTTCATGTAAGCTATAAAATTAAGCAAGTCTTTCTTTGCATTTTCTATGAAATAAAAATGAAAGTAAGAAAATTTGTATAAAACCTGTTTTTTCTTAAAGTCACTAATGAATAAGGCTGATACATCATTTTATGAAATTATAGACATTTATTTAAAATAAATTTTAAGTTGTGCAAATACAGATATTATTTGAAATAATTGGCAGGTCTATAGCCATACCACCCTGAATGTGCCCAATCTCATCTGAAATAATTGGCAGGCTGTATCTGTACCTTCAGAATGAAGTTAAAATTTTGCCATTTAAAAGTTAATTTGATTGCTGTATATAGAGCTTCTGAAAAAGCCTAAAACCCATTGCTTGACTTATCTATTTTGGTTATGTGAAATTATTGAATTAACTTTAGAATTACCTAATCTCCATTTCAGTTTGATTGTGTAGCTACAGCCTCAGTAACCCACAGCATTAGTCAACTGTGCCTTTCATTTCTAATTGACGTGATAGTGGAAGGTACAGTGCTCCAGAAACATTGCAATTGATGCTGACAGAAGAAAGAAATGACATCAGTGCATTTTTTAAAAAATATGAATCAATAAGCAGATATCTTCATTTTTAAAGATATTTTCTAAGTGAATACTATGTTAGCTTTCTATAAAAACTAAAAATACATATGAATTATTTCTGTGGTATGGATTTTTAAAGGCCCTGTTGAATGGTTTCTTCTTAACCTCATTGTAACTGATATAATTAAGTCATGAATAATGAATTAATGTTACAGGCTCATTGTTTTTGGAAATTTGTCAAAACAGTCTCAACATATTTAAGCTAAATTATGTTTTGTAGAATATTTAAATGATTGTGCATTCAAAGAAAGGAAATTATAGAGAAAATTTATTTCTGTTCTTATTTTCAAATTGGATTATTATAGATATAAGTCTAACTTCTGTTTTTTGTTATGCAATGCCTTATTTTTACTGAAATTTTGTGTAATTATTTAGGGTCCTCCAGGAGGTGGAGGGCCACCAGGAACACCCATCATGCCTAGTCCAGCAGGTATTGTAATCAAACTAGCCACATGGGTATTTGATTATTAGAATAAAATCACAGACTATAGAAATTGTGCATGAAATAAAGGTAGTAGTAGTCATGTTCTCATGATGGTTAAAGGAGTAGAGGCAGCAGGGTAGGAAGAAATACAGTGTTCTTAAATAACTATTATCCAGTTAAGCATTTAGAAAATTCTTATGGTGTGGCTGTCAGATTTAATCAGGATGAAAACTGCTAATCCGTATGAATTGCCCAAAAATGTGTCAAACTTAAAGATTTATTGAGACTGAGAAAACTATCCAAATATTCTACAATTTAGAAAATTTCTGAATAAATAAAACATTAAATACATGGATTCATTAGGTTTCAAATGCCAAATCAGAGTCACGAGATCTATTATCCTACTAAGATGAATGAAGGATGAAGACGTACTTACAGTATTATTTACCCTATATGTCTATAAGTATTTATTAGTCAGCTAATAAATTCACTGTGTAATAATAAAAGTTTTTTATCTTCTAAACTGAAACATCAATATTTTCATAATCATTTTATATAATTAAATAGTTTTATCCTTTATTTTTGAGACTTTAACACAGACTATTAAATGTGTCTTGAGGTTGTTAACAGTAGAAGACTAAATTGGCACACCTCTCTTTGAAAGTGTTATGATAAAATGTGTCAAGAGCCATGAAAAGGTTCATACCATGTGACTCTATAATTCTCATACTAGAAATTAGACAGAGATACAACCCAAAATTTATGTAGAAGAATGTTTATTTGTTATACTCAAGAATAAAACAGTAGACACAAACTTCATGCCTAATTCAATGTTAGTGGAACTATTAAATTAATGTTTAAGGTGGAAGATGGAGTATAATAGAGCCATTATTATTATTATCAAAGAATTTGTAATGACATGGAAAAATAAAATCTCATGATTCAGCAATATAATCACAGTTTCATTTGAAACTATAACACAAATCTAGAAAGTAGAAAACAAAGAAATAGGCTAAAACTTGATCAGTTATTATTTGGGATGATTAAGTAGATGGGAAATAATAATTATAAAGTATTTTTGATTATGATGTTTTACTGTTAAACTCATATGTTTTTAACTGGCTTGTTGAAATTAAGATGGAAGCTTGAAATTCAGTATCGTTGATCATACCAATAAAAATTTTTAATTTTGAGCCCTTTTAATTTAGAAAAATCATAAACTTGATAATTAATACAAAATTTTACTTTGCTTCACTAACTCCTTGGATATTTAATGGTCTGTGTCCTGAAGGCATCTTCATTGAAAATGATACAATTCATTGAAGATAGAATTATATCACCTGATCATTTTGCCCATATTTACATTCTTACATGGTGAAGTTAATGTTTAATTTATGAAGGTAGCATGTGAATAATAAATGCTTCACTACAAGACTAAAACAGTGTTTTTGGGGCAACACTGAACATTGCAGGCAATAAATAATCTTACTACATCTTCCTTTCAAACCAGAAATTGCCACAAGTACATCTTCCTAGTCTTTTTGCGTACTCTTTTATGTGTTCATCCTGTGTCACAGTCACTCCTCTAATACTCAGCCAGCACCCCACCCACAAGAAAAGAGGTCCCAGGAGGTCCACTTTATTGTAAAGTTTTTCTGTACGTAAAAAGAAGTCAGACATTTTCCAGTAAATACATATACACACACACACACACACACATATACACACACACATATATATATACACACACACATACATATTTTTTCTTTGTTGACACAGAGTCTCCGTCACCCAGGCTGGAGTGCAGTGGCACAGTCTCAGCTCACTGTAACCTCAGCCTCCCGGATTCAAGCGATTCTCCTGCTGCAGCCTCCCGAGTAGCTGGGATTACAGGCGTGTACCACCAGACCTGGCTAATTTTTGTATTTTTAGTAGAGACAGGGTTTCACCATGTTGGCCAGGCTGGTCTGGAACTCCCAACCACAAGTGATTCACCTGCCTTGGCTTCCCAAAGTGCTGGGATTACAGGTGTGAGCCACCTCACCCGGCCATAAATGCCAATCTTATCCCTCTCAAATTTTTTCTGTAGCAGATGAAATTATATTCTTGATTAGTCTTTAAAATGATAAATTTCTTTTCTTTCTGCATATTTAAAATATGTAACCCATCTTCCTTTCACCAAGAGTAAGGCCAATACAGTTGAAAACCCATTTGAAGATTTCCTGTGTTTAAAAAGCAATCCAAGATTTTTTTAAGTTAATCGTGTGTGTGATCCAACAGTTAAATTTAAGTTAGCAGTACTTACTGTCTTTAGTACACAAGATGAGTAAGGCATGGTCCCTTTCCTTCTCTCTGTGAGCTTATTATATCCTAGTTGGAAGCAGGAGGAAAGAATAAAGCAGTAAAATATTCCTATAATGGAAGGCAGAACTCAGTGGGAGGGGAGCATTCATGCACTTGCAACTACCAGGAAAAAAACCTCACAGAACACATCATTTGAGATAGCCCTTCAGCAGTGAGTAGAATTGCAGTGTGTAGAGACTGGACTGTTTGGAGGAAGAAAGAACAAAATCATGAAGGTGGAAAGGTTGGTCACCTGCAGGAAAAAACCAGTAGCCTGGGTTGACAGGAATACAGCATACACAAGGATGTAAAAACACTAAGACCACAAAAGTAGGTTGGGACCTTCCTTAGAATAAACAAATAGGGTCAACATGAGGTGGGCACTCCAACTTTTTCAACATTATGATATATTCAAATAGAAGTAAAATACAGTATTTAGATTTATGGGTCATTGTTGACAGCCAACCAATAAATGACATGAGACCTACTCTGTAAGTAATGCACGCTAAAATAATAAACTTATTAATGTCTAATGAGTAATCACACAGTAAAAGGAAAAGTAATTGCCACTCTATGGTTACTGCCATGAGAAAGTAAATGATACTTACCTTCTGTCTCGAATCACCACAAAAATTTTAAACACATCTTTTTCTCAAAATGGGCCTACTGGCCAGGCGCGGTGGCTCACGCCTGTAATCCCAGCACTTTGGGAGGCCGAGATGGACAGATCACAGGGTCAGGAGATCAAGACCCTCCTAGCTAACACAGTGAAACCCCATCTCTACTAAAGGTACAAAAAATTAGCCGGATGTGGTGGCACGCACCTGTAGTCCCAGCTACATGGGAGGCTGAGGCAAGGGTTCCCGCTTGAACCCAGGAGGCAGAGGTTGCAGTGAGCCAAGATCATGCCACTGCACTCCAGCCTGGGTGATAGAGCAAAACTCCGTCTAAAAAACAAAATAAAATAGGCCTACTGCATTATATTTAAGAAAATTATATAATGTGGAAACATAGAAAACCATAATTTATCATTTATATTTTCTCAGTGTAAAATATTTAGCCTTTCACTCTAGGTTTTATATTATACAAACATGTATGCTCAGAGACTTAATTAGAATTAGCTAACAGACATGAAACATAAATTTTTTAAATACTGCACAATGTTACATATATTTATATGGATATGTAGTACAGATATTTTTACTACAATAAATCAAAAATAAAGTGAGTGAAAACATTTCATCAGAAATTGTGCTGGAAGAAGCTGGCTTTTAGTTCAAGCAAGAGAATTACATTATTCTAATTGTATACTCTAATCTTTTTCTTTTGGAATTAAGCCAGGATAGTCTACCAGTTTTCACTAATTATTAAGTAAAAAAGCTATTTTTTAAATTTGTATATAGGAAACTTAAAGAAATAAAACTGAAAAGCAACTGAATCTGAAGTTTAAGAGATATTATATATTATATATATACACATACACACACATATAATTGCTTGAAGTGAAGAAGTATCTTTTTTTAAAAGAAAAACTTTACTATAATTTTTAAAATTTCTAATATTCCTTTTACATTAATTATTGAAGTGATTATTCCTCATACCTAATTTATGGCCTCAGAATGATAATTTTGGGGTCAGCAAATGACTGGGTATTTGTTTTTAGTAATGACAATTTCAAGTGTTGCAGCTTATATAGAGAGGTGTATGTATGCAAACCATCTTTGATCGTTACTTTGTGATGAATTGGGTATAGATTCTAAAGAAATATTTTAATTAAGTAATACTTTGTTTCAGATTCAACCAACTCTGGCGATAACATGTATACTTTAATGAATGCAGTACCTCCTGGACCTAACAGACCTAATGTAAATATGAATTTTTTTAATTTTTGGAATATATTTGAAGACTTTCAAACTCTGAGTGCATTCCATGTTCTGTATATGGTTTAAACTTTATATTTTATTATCCAGGAGCTTATTAGATATTCAAAAAGTCAAATTCTTTTCTCTGAGCTGGGTTAAAAAAATAGTACACATATATAACAGAGACTTTATATCAATATAATTTAAAAGTAATTATTATACGTTAGTTTCATCTTATTTTATTGTAAATAATTAATGATATATACTACTTGAAAATGACAAGTTATATATAATCATTTATATTAACCTCATTTTTAACATCACTAAGTTTTTTCATTGTGATTTTTTTTTGTCCTGATAAACTTGAAAATAAAGGAGAAAGTTGGCTATGCTTGTTTTTTTTAGAATATGAAATCTAGAGTTTAAATATGGAGCTAAAGCAGTTATTACAGGAAGAACTTGGGTGTTCTTAATAAAGCATTTGGTCGTGATTTTTCCACAGAAGCTCACAGGAAAACATTTTATTTATCTATAAGGCCTACATGTTTACAAAAATATTTATAACAGATTATAGTTAATACACATGTGTATATAGGGTAGCAGAAATCAAAGAAAAATCAGAAGATATATATGTTATATGCTAAACTGACCAAATATATATACCTATAGTTTTAGCGTCTTTTAAAACACTGTAGGAGCCAGATAAAAGTTCACAGTCTACTAGGCCTACCAGCACCAGTTTCTCAACCCATATCTAAACTATGCTTTTGATAAAAGCTAAATAATAGCAGTAAGTTTAAATCAATTTCTTTGACTTATATATATCTTACATCAGTGAGGCATGCATATTCCAATTTGTTTACTGAACACCAGCCTGTGTGCTTTTAGATACTCAATTTTACCAAGCAAAATTGGCATTCTCTTGGGGAATGTTATAAGCATGTGTTTTGTATTGCCCACAGTGATAGAAGGCCATTTTATTCCCACACAGAGGTGGTGAAGTACAGGGTTGCCTGCCAAAGGCAGTTATTTCTCCCTAAAAGCCTTCATGATTACTCACCACCACCGCTCCATCCACACACAGACACCATAGTCAATATTCTGCACCATACAACATCGTAGAAATGCTTTTGGCATGGGAAATTTGAAGAGAAAGTGTTTTCAGCGGGCTGTCTTACCTGTAAGTGTAAGGTAATCATAGGTAACTTGTCTTTGAACTGGGCTCCAGGTTTCCTCAGTGTTCTAGAGAGATGAGAGGAAGACTGAGTGGGCGGGCCATGGGTTCTCTATCACCAACCCCATCATAGCACACCTGTTTTGTACCAGGCTTCTAATGTAAGATTTCACCTGAAAAGAAAGGAAAGAAAAAAAGAATTCCACTACTTTAAAAAATGTTAAGCAGAATGGCCTTGGAATGTCTGAGTGTCATTGAAGTAACATGGTTGAGACTGCCAAGAAGAATTAGCTATATTCAGCAATCCCCAAGGAGTGAAATGTATTTAACCTATAAGATGAAATTATTTATTATATCCATTTAAACAAAGACAGATTGCCTGCTAAGAAAAATGTTAATGTTGTCATAATGACATTGAATTTTTCTTATTAATAAGCCAGTACCCTTAACAGCTTCTTAAGAACCACCTTTGGTTTTCAATAGAAAATTTGTCAATATCATAGAGGAAAATGCTTATCTTCTAATTTGCACTGGAATTTATATAGTTTCTGAGTATATCTGAAGAAGAAAAATTTGGAGATGATTGAGGATTAAGCTAAACGTCTATATGTGGAATACAGAGAAAATGATATGAGAGAGGTGAACAGTCCAGTTAGAGAATCCACAAGGCTGAAAAACATCAAGTAAAAGATCTCCATAGCTTGAAAGTAAAAATAAGTTGTGGCAGTGTCTTGTAATGTTAAATATATTGTAAAATTGAGATAAGCCATTGTTTTCAGTGTGATTACAGTGATTTTCTTCATTTTTAAAATAGTTTCCAATGGGCCCTGGGTCAGATGGTCCCATGGGTGGATTAGGAGGAATGGAGTCACATCACATGAATGGCTCTTTAGGTAAGGCTTTTCAATTTGATGTTTAGAATAAATTCAGAAGAAAACCTTAATTCTACATAGTGGATATTACAGTTTCCAAAGTTCTTCCATAGCCAGCTACTCATTTTTAAACACTTCAACTTTTACCTCAAACAGATAGTTTAATCAACATTTTATTGGTTATAACTATAGATCACTTGAAGATCAGAAGTGTGAGAATTGTTCTAGTTCATATTCACAGTTATTTACTTTAACCTATAGAAATCTCATGTCTTACCATAAAAGGAGACATTGCTGCTATGGGCACGTGTCATGCTTGCCCAACCCAGAAGGCTGCAGTATTCTTGCAGCTGTTTTGTTGTTGTTGTTTTGTCTCGAGTTCTGTGGACACAGTCTCAGAAGAACTTCAGTTCTCTCCAAAAATTTCTTAATTTTGTTTTTGAATTTTTATGTTTGCTTCCTTTTTAACATAAAATTGTTAATCATATCCTGGATAATTTGAATGATTCTCTTTTAAGAGAACACTGCCTACATTGTCTTCGTGATAAAGACCATTTCAAGTATGTGACTGACGGTTGAAAACATACTTTATAGTCCAGGCGCCATGGCTCACATCTGTAATCCCAGCACTTTGGGAGGCCGAGGCGGGCGGATCACGAGGTCAGGAGATGGAGACCATCCTGGCTAACACGATGAAACCCCATCTCTACTAAAAATACAAAAAATTAGCCAGGCACGGTGGTGAGTGCCTGTAGTCCCAGCTACTAGGGAGGCTGAGGCAAGAGAATGGCGTGAACCTGGGAGGCAGAGCTTGCAGTGAGCCGAGATCGCACCACTGCAGTCCAGCCTGGGTGACAGAGCAAGACTCTGTCTCAAAAAAATAAAAAAATAAAAAAAATTATCTGGGCAGGGTGCCGGGTGCGTGTAATCCCAGTTACTCGAGAGGCTAAGGCGGAGAATCGCTTGAACCCCGGAGGCGGAGGTTGCAGTGAGCTGAGATTGCTCCATTGCACTCCAGCCTGGGTGACAAGAGCAAAACTCCGTCTCAAAAAAGAAAAAAAAAGAAAAAGAAAACATACTTTATAAATTATGCGTTCTTACCATATGAATCTAAATAGCTGCAAGGTGAATGAAAACTCTTAACACTAGTGAGAAATACAGACAAGTGTTGCAAAATTGACTGGGTCATACCACACAAGATAGTTATATTTGTTTTGCATTCACATAAGTTAAATGCAAAACAAACAAAAAACACTTTTTATGTTTGTGTATGTTTAAGTAACATGACCATAAACTAATTTAAAAGTTGACAATGGGGGTAGGAGTTATGATTTTTTTTTTCTTTTGGAAAGGGTTCATCTTTTACATAAGTTGGAAAAAATATGTTCATGAGTAATTTAGGTTATATACAGATTTCGCTTCCCCACCTAAGGTCAGGAAATGCCTCCCTCTGATACTTGGAAAATCTTTCAATAATCAAGAAATTATTTGCAGTACACTAAGAGACTTTTGAGCTTTTAAAATTTTATACTTATTTTGCCTAGATTGCAAAGTCTTGATTTGCACTGTCCAATTGCATTAGCCACTAGCCATGTGTGACTATTTGATTTTAAATTAAGAAAATTTTAAAATTCAGTTCTTCAGTTGCACTGCCACATATCAGGTACACAGCAGCCACTTGTAGCTAATGACTACCTTAATGAACATCACAGAGAAACATTTCTATTATTGCACAAAATTCTGTTGGACAGCACCATTCTTGAATTTTATTTTCCAATTTATTGCAAAATAATTCACTTTGCAATATTGTTATTTGTAGAACTATTCACAAAAAGATATTTGGGGCCGGGTGCGGTGGCTCAAGCCTGTAATCCCAGCACTTTGGGAGGCCGAGACGGGCGGATCACGAGGTCAGGAGATCGAGACCATCCTGGCTAACACGGTGAAACTCCGTCTCTACTAAAAAATACAAAAAACTAGCCGGGCGAGGTGGCGGGCGCCTGTAGTCCCAGCTACTCGGGAGGCTGAGGCAGGAGAATGGTGGGAACCCGGGAGGCGGAGCTTGCAGTGAGCTGAGATCCAGCCACAGCACTCTAGCCTGGGCGACAGAGCGAGACTCAGTCTCAAAAAAAAAAAAAAAAAAAAAAAGATATTTGGTATAGTTAAAAGGCTCTCGTTATCATAGTCACCAGAATATAATTTTCAGAAGATTTTTACCTATGCTTGGCAACTGGCTCATTGCTTTCTATAATGAACATTACTGTACATATTATATATACACATATATATATGATTGCATATATGCATTCAGTATTTAATCATTTATTATGCCTGTTTATTTGCAACTTAGGTTAATAAGGGCTAGCTTTATTAGTAATGCTGACTGATACTATGCCACTAAAATGTTATATTATTTTTATGCTAGGAAAATTGTCAGAAGTAAAATTGTTTAAAGTAAAGTTAATATTGTGGAAAAGATCTGATTATTGTTCTGTTAGTTAATGTACGATTCTGTTTCTTTTTTTTTTTTTTTTTTTTGAGACAGTCTCATTCTGTCACGTACACTGGAGTGCAGTGGCGTGATCTCGGCTCACTGCAACTTCTGCCTCCCAGGTTCAAATGAATTTCCCGCCTCAACCTCCCAAGTAGCTGGGACTACTACAGGGGCCCGCCACCATGCCCAGCTAATTTTTGTATTTTTAGTAGAGGTGGGGTTTCCCCATGTTTGGCCAGGGTCGTCTCGAACTCCGGACCTCAAATGATCCACCCACGTTGGCCTCCCAAAGTGCTAGGATTACAGACCTGAGCCACTGTGCCCGGTCTCTATTTCTTACATAAGAAAAGAAATTAATATTGATTGTTTATTTCTTTCAAGGATCAAAATAAAAATATAATATTTAAAGACATTTTTAATTTTGAAGAATTGTCATGAATATTCATTGCTATCAACTTTTTAATATTAATACTTAGCTTTTGGTTATTATAGTAAAGTATGGTTTAAAATATTGTCAAACATTGTTGCAAGTGTTCATTTTATATTTTATCAGATTTACAGCATCATTTTCAAAAAATATATGTAGATATCTATATGTTATATATACATTTTATATTTTTAATTGGGTAGGGCATATAAATGGTCTTTCTAAAATTTCACATTCAGGAATCTATGATAACAACAGTTTTCTTCATGCTTCCATAAAAAAAATGATTGGGAACTAAGGAAAGAACTCCTTGCATTTTCCATCAGATGGTACTGATTCACTATACTGTGTAAAAGAAGAGGAATTTTTTCAGATTTAAAAACTCAGGAACTATACACTGGAAAATATAATATACTTCACTTATTTAAATTAAAGGAGTGTTTAATTTATAAATGAAATCTTACCTAATAAAGGCTTTATTTTTATATTTTGTTTCAGGCTCAGGAGATATGGACAGTATTTCCAAGGTGAGTGCTGTGTATTCTGTGTTGTTTTTAATCAGAATTTTGTTCTTGAACAATAGTTTGAAAGTAGAAGACCAGGTATAATTAATTGGAAGTTAAGAATACTAATGCATATTATCTGCAGGAAAGGGTAAAATAAGTCTTTTAAGAATGTTTCTAAATATGCTAAGATTAATTAACAGGACATACTATACATTATTAATTGACACCCAAGTAATGACAAATTTAATCACATTAAGATGTTACTTATTTGTAAAGCAAACTTACAGAATTTAGATAATCTTTTGAAAATGTAAAGATGTCTAAAGAAATGTGAGGAGAGATAAATTTGAAAAAGTGGTAATTATATATCATGAGGGCATTGCATTTACATATCCAATTCATCTTGCAAACCTTCATTAGAAAATGCTGATTTCCACAATAATTGTTCTAGTTCCCAAAATAGAGTAAGAAAGTGATTAGAGGAAAATTATATTAGTACAAGCAGGAAAGTGAGCCTTCCATTAGTATGTGTTTGCATTTTCCCTCTTTCAATAGTTTGATTATCTAAAGTGAATCCTTTACTAAAATGCCTTATATTTTTGAAGAATAGTATCTAAATACTATTTAGGTCATGATGAATTTAAAATAGTTCTCAGTGAGTCAAATATATCTAGAATTACTGATGAGAACTAATTATTCGCTACCACCAGAATGACTCTCTTAGAAGTCTGTTCTATATCAATAAATAGAGAAATTCATTAAGGATGACTTTATATTTATGTATAATAATGTAAAATTCCTGCTGCCAAGAAAAATAAAATAAGATTGATTGAGCTAAAAAACATTTTAAATTAAGACTTCAAGTTTTAAAAAATATTTAATTGGAATTCTGGCATTATAACTCTGTTGCCTGGCTGCTTTGCCTCACAAGCTCCACATGTATTTTGGATGTCTATGTTTAGAAACAATCATGTTTAGAAAAAATCAGAAAGGTCTTTTTCTTTTCTAAAAATAGATAAATATTTATAATGAGTACTAGCTTACCTCTGTGAGAAATGGTATTTATGGAGCCGGTTTTCAAAACAAAATTCCCTATGTAACTTTATTAGAGCCTTCTCTCTGGACCTTTGCAAGTCAGATTACCATGAATGTGTTGGCTCTCAGATACTTCTTTTATTTATTTTTTTATTTTTATTTTATTTTATTTTATTTTGAAGAGTCTTGCTCTGTTGCCCACGCTAGAGTGCAGTGGTGCAATCTAGGCTCACTGCAACCTCCCCTTTCTGGGTTCAAGCAATTCTCCTGTCTCAGCCTCCTGAGTAGCTGGGATTAAAGGCTCATACCACCAAGCCTAGCTAATTTTCGTATTTTTAGTAGAGATGGTGTTTCACCATGTTGGTCAGGCTGGTCTCGAACTCCTGACCTCAGGTACTCTACCCGTCTCGGCCTCCCAAAAGTGCTGGAATTACAGGCGTGACCCACTGCACCCAGCATCTCAGGTATTTCTAACAATTTAATTAGCCGAATTGTGCTTTGTGGTCACCAGTGAAATTTCTGATGCCATATTTGAGAAGCATATTCTTGTATCTACAGATGGATTCTTAATTACAGAAAAGTAGGATCATCCAGATAGTTTTAGGCCATCTTCCTAAAATTTTTACTAACTACCTAAAACCTTTTACATAAGATAGATATAAACAAAATTCCATATGGGAAAGTAATAAAATTCTATATGGGAAAGTACTTCATAATTTGTAAAAGTTTAAAAATTTTTTAAAGTCATAATGGTGAATTAAATGTCTTCTAATCTGCCCTCATGTCAGATCGGTTGCTATTCCTTTTCTGCTTACTTTCCCATGCCTGTTTTTGGATACAAGTTTTTCCACCATACCATGCCCAGTCCTCATAACACTCTCTTACCTAATGATGCATTGCTTGTGCTCTAAGCAGTAACTGACCATCCAGTGTGTACCTGTGTGTGCTGGGTGTTGCCTTCTGCACTCTGGGGACATAGAAAATACTTCTCTAACAACAAACACGATTTCTACGCTCAAGTGGTTTATTCTTAGGCAGGAGCTCCTTCATTCAGTAAATGTTGACGCACTGAGGCATTATGCTGGGCTCTAAAAGTCCAAAGATAAACAAGATATGTTCTCTGCCCTCAAGAAGTTCAGTTTAACAGAGGAGCTCGAACAAATAGGATAAATAAAAACTTTTATAAAGCAAAGTTAATATGCATTTAAATTAATGTAAGATTTATCCCCCAGTAATAAACATGCCACTTAACAATGTGCTAGAATTGACTAGTTAAATCTGCCTTCAAATGAGTTCCTACGCATCTCATTTCTACACCACGTCTGCTCCAGGTTCATTGGCTCTGGGCTCTAAGCTGGCCGACCCTGGGTGATGGTACCATTAGTGCCTGTTGCACCATAGTCACTTTTTCTCTTAAGATGCATCAGCAGCATCGTGCACATTGTATACCCGCTGCCCCAGATTCTTTCTCTCCCTGCCTCTTTCCACTCCCACCCTAATTTTTTCAGTCTTTGACTCCGAGGTATGCACAGTCACAGTCTAACTCTGCTTTTCCCACATTTCTTCCTTTTCCAGCACATGTTCAGCTATCTCAAGAAGCTTTCTTCTTCCTTTTGTTTTCCTGGCATCATTCATTATCGTTCATTTCCATCCCGTTTTTTTCTAGTAATTTTATTTGTGAATCAAAAGACAGCCTTGACCATTATTGCTTAGTAATTTTTTCTTTTTTTTTTTTTTTTTTTTTTTTTGAGTTGGAGTTTTGCTTTTGTTGCCCAGGCTGGAGTGCAATGGCACCATCTCAGCTTACCGCAACCTCCACCTCCTGGGTTCAAGTGATTCTCCTGCCTCAGCCTCCCAAGTAGCTGAGATTACAGGCATGTGCCTGTAGAGATGGGGTTTCTCCATGTTGGTCAGGCCGGTCTGAAACTCCTGACCTTGGGTGATCCACCCACCTCGGCCTCCCAAAGTGCTGGGATTACAGATGTGAGCCACCCCGCCCAGCCATCGCTTAGTAATTTTTAAAGTCCCTCTTAGGTCTCTAGCCACAGCTCTATAGTTCTGCAGTTAAATCTGTATTTTGTCAGCACCAGTATCACATATTTTTTAAAAAAATTTTTACTCCATTTTAAATGTTGTGTATAAGTACTACTTCAATTGTTTTTCTACTTTTTATTGCATAGATACTCTATTTTATCCACTTTATATGTAAGATAAAGAGTACTGAATTGAGAATCAGAAAACCTGATGCTACTACAGTACTTACAAGTTGCAGGAACACGTTACTTAATCTCTCATAGGCATAGTTTGCTTAGCTGTAACATAAAACTTGTAGTTCATTCCCTGCCTGCTTCATAAAATTGTTGAGAATCGAGTGTGAACATATGTTAAGGGCTATGAAGTGCTATACAGACATTGAATATCTTTCTTCTCATTAGCTATACAATCTTTTGTGGACAAGGCTAAGAACTCACACTATCAATTGTACTTTGATGGCACTATTTCAGTAAGCAAAATGAATTCAAAGCTTCCAATGAAGTTTCAAAATTATTTCTTGCTGAGTTGAGCATTACCTAGTAAAACTCATATGCCTCATTCTCAGAACGCAGAGTTTATCTTTAATTTAGAAGACTTTTAAAGATGATATATGAAATTCCTTTCATCCCTTTAATAACTGAGGGGTCACCCATTTAATTAATGAAACAAAAAATCTTTTTCCTTGGAGTTGGGGTTGCGGGTAGAGAGAAGTATATGGTTTGTTTTCTTTTTTTTTTTTTTATTTGACTCAGAGTCTCACTCTGTCGCCCAGGCTGGAGTACAGTGGCACAATCTCGGCTCACTGCAACCTCTGCCTTCCAGGTTCAAGCAATTCTGCTGACTCAGCCTCCTGAGTAGCTGGGATTACAGGCACGCACCACCATGCCTGGCTAATTTTTGTATTTTTAGTAGAGATAGGGTTTCACCAGGCTGGCCAGGCTAGTCTCGAACTCCTGACATCGTGATCCACCTGCCTCTGCCTTCCAAAGTGCTAGGATTACAGACATGAGCCACCGTACCCAGCCGGTTTGTTTTCTTAGAAGAAAAGCAGCTAAATAAATTCTGCAGTTCACATTAACATATCTCACATTTATATTTTTGAGTTTGAAAAAAACATGTATGTGAGAAGACAAGCTCTGATCATATCATATTTAATAAATTATCAAGAAAGTATTTTCAACCTGAAGCATTCTGACCTCAAGAACTTTGGTTCCAGTTAGAGATCCTACGCCATTCACAAGGGAGCTGGTAGATGACTAGAGATCTACACCATCATCTCAGGTGTGCTGACCTGAGTTCTAGCTCAGTTGTACTCACTGGGAGAATGACTGACAGTTTATTCTTTGAGGGAGCTAGCAGAGTCAAAACAACACTCTAGAAGACTCACTGTTGGCAGCCTGTGAGAAAGCAGTTCAAAATCCACTACTTAGAATAATGTCATTATTATTTTATTCTAATTATAGGCAGAGCCACAGTTTCTATAAATGTTCACTTTTTTAATTTGAAAATGGAAAAATTTAGAATTTTAAAAAGTTTTAAAAGGTTTGGAATAATTTTTAAGGATGGGAGAAGGGATAATAACTTACTAATTAAGAGAAGATATGAACTGGGCACAGTGGTCCACACTTGTAATCCCAGCACTTTGGAAGGCCAAATGGGGAGGATTGCTTGAGTCCAGGAATTCATGACCAGCCTGAGCAACATAGTGAGATCTCATCTCTGCAGAACATTTTAAAAATTAGCCAGATGTGGTGGCAAACATCTGCAGTCCTAGTTACCCAGGAGGCTGAGGCAGAAGCATCACTTGAGCCCAAGAGTCCAAGGCTGCAGTGAGCTATGATCTCACCACTGTATTTCAGCCTAGGTGACAGAGACCATGTCTCAAAAAAAAAAAAAAGAAAAGAAGATATGAAATACCTGCTAGATGAAATCAGACCAAGAAGTCTAACAGGGTTAAACATGGCAGTCAGAGGAAATTGTGTTTGCGGTGTATTATGTGTGTATGTGTGTGCGTGTGTGTGTGTGTATAAACATTCATGTATGACATCATAGCTTAAGAGAAAGAATTTCCAGCTTGAAGAAATGATAAGTGAGAATGTAATAAAATTTCTTGAAGTTGGAATCAGTATAATCCTAACCATATTTTTTCAAGCAAAACTCTTAAAGTAGGGAATAAAGTACACATTCATTGAAATAACTGTAACCGATGAGCCTAATGTATCTAAAAGTAATCTTGTTACTCTTTTGTGCTGAAGCAAGTAGAGTGACTTTTTGACCAACCTAAGTCCTTTTTGTACGTCATATTCTTGCCTTATTGATGAAACCTACTGGACATATTACACAAATACAGCTACAGTTAAATGAAGCATACACACAATTCATTGCCACCCACCCTCCTAACCTGTTCTGGGATGGTTTTTGGTACCACTATCTTAGCTGTCCCTCAGATGCCAATATTGAATGTGCCCTTTAGCCCATATCATCATGTCACTCAGTGATTACAGACAGCACAGTTTTCTTAAGACTTCCCACTGAGGAGCTTCTGTTGTTTTCCAATTTTGCGGAGATTACTCTAGTTAAAAACAAACAAACCAAAAAAACCCGATTGTCCTATCACTTCAAGCTTTTCAAATATGGTCCAGTAGGCTGAATAGGAATAGGTTTCAGAGATCTGATTTTATCTCAGTTTTGTATGTTGAATGTATCCTTTTAATCTTCCTCTCAGTGTCCTTAAATACCCATCCCCACTACACACACACACACACACACACACACACACACACACACACATACACACACACACACAAGAGTATAATGCTGAGCCACCATGCTATGAAGAGGTTGCATGTAAATCAGAAATAATAACATTGGAAGTATTTTGTATGTATTTAAATATTAGCAATGCAACGTTACTTTCAAATTCTAAATATTTAAAAATCACTTTGAGTTAGGAATCAGGTTTGAAGTTAGCCAAACTTTCAGAATTATAAATCAAGAAATGATATATGGCAAATGTGCAGCAAAGATGTAAAGCACCCTAACTGAATCTGAGATACGCTGCTTCTCTCATGGCACTTTGATACCACAGGGGGTATGATTGTTACACAAGAATAAGAGGGTTCATTTCACTCCTTTGTTTGACTGTGTAAAATATGCGGCTTCCGACTGCATCCTTGAGTTTTCTTATATATATGTGTATATATATTAGATTGTATTTTATTGTAGTATTACCAGTTTCTCCATTATATATAAAATGACAGAAATCCAAAAGAATTTATAAATTATGAGTAAATCTTACAATTTTTTTATAAATTCAGTTTCCTTTTTGAGCTAAGTAAGCATTATCATTCCTATTTTCAAGGTACAGTTTATTTAACTAATAACTTTAATAATTAATGAATTCTAAAATAATGCAGTTAGTTAAATTTTACTTAATTTTTTTCCCAGGAAATCAAGATATTCAGATTCATTTCAAAGTATAGTTGCTTTTCTATATACTTGGGTAACTAACATTCTCAGAGAAAAATTAATCAAAAAAAACAAAATCCTCTTTATGCTATTAAAGTATGTTTCCCAAGTCCTTGGGGTTTCTTGACATAGAGAGCTCCAATGGACTTCAGAGGATCCTTGTTCTCAGATCCTCCCTGCGGGGTGCACAGCAAGACAAGACACAGTGCATTTCTACCAGCTCATCTACCTGTCTCTGCTTTACATTTTAACCATTTTCTTCTGGGAATACCTCATTCATGAAATGTTAATTTTTATGATACAAATTGTTGTGGTTAAGACAAAATTCTCTGAGCAAATTTCTTTAAAACAAAAAATCTAAAAACTAATTCCAAAACAATATAAATAGGAATAGCTTAGGAAAAAGTATCTAAACTCTTTCTTCCATTTGAAATAACAAATAAAAATGTTTAACTCTGAAGTTTTTTTTTTTTTTTACAAGTTAATAAATTGGACCTTGAAAGGTCCAATTTACATTTATACTACTGTGTAAACATGGTTTGTAGTCCAATGTCATTCTGTATTTCCTGTTGATGTGGAGTATCAGGTATCCTGCCATGGCTAAAATTGTGCGGTAGTGTGAGACTAGCAAATTTAAATAGAATATGCAGCAATACACTGCTAACTTGGTGTTTGATTAGATTGCTAATAGCAGTCATTTTATCTTCAAGGAAAGTTCCAGAGTAAATCTACTCTTAAAGTAATGATAGGAAAATGTTCTAAAGCAGTTTTCTTTTGAGCCCCCTTTTCCTCTAAAAGTACATAATAAATTTTCAAGTCCTGAGGTGTCTCTTGTTCTTAACTACAGTAGTTAGCTATCTTTCTTTTTTCCTTAAAGTTCATGTAAAAATGGTTGAAATAGTGTTATCTGTATACTGCATGTAGAATTAAAAGGAAATGTTTATTAAAACAGTGACCTTTCAAAGTTTGATTAGTGAAATGACTAAGGGAGTTATTGTTCCATCTTGTCTTATCAGTGGGTAGGATCTCTTCATCATGCCCCTGCTGGGAATGTTTTAAACTCTCCAGAGTTTTAGGAACTCTCTAAGCTGAGGGTGGGAAATTGAATAAATATTGATTCTGAACCTAAGAAAATAGTTGTGGTAGGTTATTGGGGTTTTTTTGTTTGTTTTTTAGATTTTCATTTGGGAAGGCATTAGTACTTGTCAAAGTGCAAAGAATGAAATAGAATACGTGGTAGAAGTCTAAGATTAAAATTATAAGTATGATTTGTCCTTAGGGATGCTGCTATAGATTCAATATTCGAAACAGTACAATGCAAGAGGGAAATTAAAATCTTCAACAATGCCTTGTTTTCTAAATCTTGTTTACAGAATTCTCCCAATAATATGAGCCTGAGTAATCAACCGGGCACTCCAAGGGATGATGGCGAAATGGGGGGAAATTTCTTAAATCCTTTTCAGAGTGAGAGTGTAAGTATTCCCTTGACTATATTACACCCAGATTTTATTTCTGAAGCTCTTCTGCTAGAATAAATGCATAAAGCCACTTGTACTGCTGTTTATCTAGAGTTCAACAGGTTTATCTTTTAGAAGTCAGGAGAACCTTTAAGTGGAATATCTTTGAAAATAATTTTTAAAATAAACTTTTTCTTTTTTACTCCTATTTTGTGTACATAGTTAGAAAAACCGTAATAACAATTTTCTCATTGAGAACCTCCACTGTAAAGGAACAAACTGGAAACAGGTTGCCTATTTGATACTTTTTATAAGTTTTCATGCTACTAAAGTGTCTCAGGTTGCTGCAAAACTAGGTCTGTTTCAGTGCTGTCCTCAAAATCTAAAAGTCTGTTCTTACTTTATATAGTAGACCTCACTGGACTGAGGGCCAAATTGGCGGTCTGTTAACCTGAGCTAAATACCCAAGTCACTGCTTGCGTGTGATTGTACTATTACACAAAAGTTCATTCCATTTCTCCATAGAAGTAGACAGAACCAAAAAGAGAAGCAATAAAGTTCATTCATTTAACAAGCAATTACTGAGCACTTACCACATGCCAAGGCAATACGCTAGGTATTGGAGAGACCAAAAAGACAAAATGGTGCCTTTTCTCAAGGAGTTCTACATAATGTAATGATTTTTTTACATTAATATTTCACATTAGAAACCCCAGTGGAAATTTTAAAAATACAGTTTCCCAGAACTCTCCCTAGACTTAGTGAATCAGAATTTCCAGGAGTGGGGCTGGGCGTACTTGAATGTGGAAAAGCTTTGTTACTGATGCTGGTGTACATTCTCTGCTAAGAACCACTGAATTGGAATGTAGCATAAAAGATTTCAAAACCCAAATGAATTTCATCTTCATAGAATTCATGCCATCCTTAAAATTTATTGGGGAGGACCTACCAAACTACAGTCAGAATCAGAAGAGAGACTGCCCTCATTTTGCCTAACTTAGCATTTACCAGAGGTTATACCATCAGAATTTGAAGCACTGGCTAATAGCACGTCTACATTTATACAGAGTGGCTGCTTTATACAGAGTGACTGTTCCATTCCCAAAACAGAACACAAGATTGAGTGCTCTGTGGATTCTTTTAGTTCTGATATCCACGTAGGACCTTTGCAGGGGACAAGGCTTCCCCTGTTTTTAGACTTCATCTCTGTTAAAATTATGCTGATCTGTAGTTTGTTTTACTTGCAGGCTATATATGATTAGTGAGGACAAAGAATTTTTTTATGTGTAACAATTTACAGTAAAAAAAAATTTAGTCTGTCAGTGATAAGGAAAAACATGAGAAGCTGCACAATTTAAGTCATAATGCTTAAGATTATGGGAATTGTTTTTTAGATCCTGGTTCTTTGAGTGGTTTACTTCAAAACTATGGACAAATTAATTTTCCTATGTTCACTTTTATCTAATTAAAGCCATTGATTTCCTTTCAAGTAATTTTACCAGCAATAAAATGGCATAATTCAGTGAGATATTTGATAATTCAATTCAGTTTAACATTTATTGAGCCTATTATATGCAAAGCATCAGGTTAAGACCAAGGTATTCTGAAATAAATATAACACCTACTTTCAAAGAATGCAACCCAATAGGAAAAACAGAGGTTTATATAACTAACACATGTCAGATTAATGAGTGCTATAATGTATATATAAGCCAGGTATTTTAAAAGTCAGAGGAAATGATTAATTTGGAGTTGGAAAAAAACTTTTTTAAAAAGATTCCACATGACTTTCACTTATGGGCAGTGAAAAGAGGAACTCTCCCCTCTCTTTCCTTCCCAAATTTGTCATTAGTGACTGCTGCCTTGTTTAACAGTTGGAAGAGGGGTGCCAATTCAGAACTGGCATCAGAAAACTCACTGAGGCAAAGAATCAGATATGACAGGATGTGGAGAACTTCCTTACACAGAATAAGCACCAGCTTCTCCCTTCAATCCCTAATGAACTATGCACATGGCAGACAACAGATTCTTCTGTGAATATGTGCATTTAGAAACGAGAACAGCTGGAACAGGGCTTCTTCCACCCCTAACTTCTGGCCCACCCTCCCTGCCCCTGAACCTAAGCGGGTTCAATGCTAGACTGCCAGCAGAGTTAGCGGCAAACAGAAGTTCCCTGCTTTCTCTTCCCTCTTTGTCTCTGGTCCCCACCAGAAACGTTGTAAAAGGAAAAATAATTTGATGGTGGACTGAGAAACTGCACCACCACCCTGGAAGGTAGTACAGCCTTGGAAGCAGGTCCACACTAGCTTCTCCGTTCTTCTGTCTCCTGAGAAGAAGGGACTTGTTGTGAATGATATCATTGTTATCTGTGGCTTTCTCTGTCATACTACCATACATTTTTGTTTAGACCTTTTTATAAAGTCAAGCAATAAGAGGAGAGAGGAAGAAAGACAAAAGAGATTTGGTGCTGACAAATGTAAGGCTTTGAAGAAGTAAATAACCTTGTTATCCCCAATAAGTTAGCTTTGCTATAATCAAGGAAAGGCAGAACCCTTAATGAATTCAGAAAGAAAATGTTTTTCAATAAACGAACATGCAAGTTCTAGTGTTTAATACACATAAGTCTGAAAGCACATATTTTTGAGCAGTCTGCCTTTTAAGGATCTGTCGAGTTTTATCTTGAAGTTAAATCACAGAAGGAGGCCTGGGAAGGGAACAAATATCTATTGAGTACTCTTTATGTACTAGATACTATCCTACTCTCTTCACACTCAAACATGCTGCTTCATTCAATTAATATAGAAACAAAAATGCCCAGCCCAAAGTCATAAACCTTGCGGTGCCAACATGCTTGACAAAACAAAATGCGAATTAAAAAATGTTTCACTGCATAGGTTTTTTTTTTTTAGATCACAACCAAGACCCTTTATTTCAAGAAACAAAGATGCCCCCTAGTGTTCAAACTGTAAAATGTTTGTTTTGGAAAGTACAGACTACAAAAAACCTTAGTTTAAAAAAATAGTTTTTCATGCTTCTCAAGTGAAGAAAGTAGCTGGTCTTATTTCCTGAATTAATTTAACAAAGTATTTTCCCATGGCACTGAAATATAATCAATTGAGTAAACATGATGTTAAAATAATGGCATCAAATAGGAATTACAAACAAGATGGTAGATTATCTCTCGTTCCCTTACCCCTCCTTTGCCATTTTCTGCTATTGTAAAGAAATCACATCAGCCCCAATTTTTTTATGTAATCATATAAATACTAAATTTATTTCACTTTTGTTTAGCTCAGGGTAGAGGAACTGTTCTTTATTTCTCTCTCATTAAGAAAATAAAGTATCATACAGATGCTTAAACAGAAATGTAGTAAGAATTAAAGTGTTCTTGACATGTATAAACAGAAATTTATACACATTGTTCAAAGACTTCATGGAAATCTCTGGATTTTATGGTACATGAACTGGGCATAATAAGGAAAAAATCACAAGTTCACTGCAAGGCGTGCTATCTCATTTCACATTAAAAGATAAAATAAGTTGGTGTACGTTTAAAATAATATCTTTAAGGGTTACATTTTTAACCAAACCAAACCGTAATGCTGTTGACTGCTTTGTAAGAGCCATTTTACCATCTGGTTAAGGAGAGCCAGACTCACAGAATAGTTTTGAAACAGGGCAACCTGATATCACAGCATTTTGGCATAAACATTACAATATGTCATCACATATTGATGCAGCAGTACAATAGAAACATTGAAGTGTGGTCTCAGTACAGTACACCATGAATATTTTATGTCTCTAAATATGATACTCCATTTAACACCTACTCTTCCTTTACTTCTGGAAAATTGTAAGCCACTTTTCTACTACTTTGAAGAATAGTAATCTATAGCAAAATTCCTTTTTGCTTGCCCATTCTATGAGTTTTCCTAGAAACTTTGTTATTTCCCCTTATTTCATTTTTTGAAGTAGTTTCAGTAATGGCGGCCGAAGATGAGCAGTTTACAGCCTTAGGAGTGTAAATAGCACTTTGCATATATAGACACCTAGGCATAAATACAAACTATTTTACTGTACTAAATACGTTTAGCATACCATCTTACAGTTATTTGTACTACTCAAAAATTAAACTTTATTAGATGATTGCTCGTTTTTCCTTTCTTTTTTTTTTTTTTTTTTTTGAGACCGGAATCTCACTCTCTCGCCCAGGCTGGAGTGCAATGGTGCAATCTCGGCTCACTGCAACCTCCACCTCCCGGGTTCAAGCAGTTCTCCCAGCTCAGCCTCCTGAGTAGCTGGGATTACAAGTGTGTGCCACCATGCCTGGCTAATTTTTGTATTTTTAGTAGAGACGGGGTTTCACCATGTTGGTCAGGCTGGTCTCGAACTCCTGACCCCGTGATCTACCCACCTCAGCCTCCCAAAGTGCTGGGATTACAGGCATGACCCACCGTGCCCGGCTGGTTGCTCCTTTTTCTGAGTTGTATTGCGTGGAGCTGATGCTTCCATTTTGACTGAATTGGGCCCTCATTTTCTCTATTTTTTTCACTGAGTTTCCTCCCTGGGGCAACCTCGCTCTTTAACTTCCCAACAAATCAGTAACAAAATAACATTTTTCTGTAAGATTGACTTAAAACATTTGAAATGTCACAGATAAAAAATGTTAACAGTTGCCAGTGTTGAGATGATAGCAACAAATAAAAATGCTTGATAATAGAGTATA
The DNA here is from genome assembly GCF_037993035.2 of Macaca fascicularis. Taxonomy (NCBI): domain Eukaryota; kingdom Metazoa; phylum Chordata; class Mammalia; order Primates; family Cercopithecidae; genus Macaca; species Macaca fascicularis. Next base: position 85,353,654 of record NC_088380.1, on the reverse strand, counting down.
TGCATATGTATAGCTTTACATATGTACACACTCTTAACAATATATAGTAGAATGAAGGCTATTCTATATTTTTAACACTATTTCCTAACATTACCTGACATATGAATTAACTGGAATAATTTTTTGGTTTTTTTTTGAGATGGAGTCTTGCTCTGTCGCCCAGGCTGGAGTGCAGTGGCACCATCTCAGCTCACTGCAACCTCTACCTCCCGGATTCATGCCATTCTCCTGCCTCAGCCTCTCAAGTAGCTGGGACTATAGGCACCCACCACCACGCCCAGCTAATTTTTTGTATTTTTAGTAGAGATGGGGTTTCACCGGGTTAGCCAGGGTGGTCTCGATCTCCTGACCTCATGATCCATCCGCTTTGGCCTCCCAAAGTGCTGGGATTACAGGCATGAGCCACTGCGCCTGGCCCCAGAAACTTTTTTAAAAAGCATTTCCCTTGAGGTCCTTTCTGAAATGCTTAGTATCTTTTACTGTTTTATATTATTGACACAGTGTACTCAAAAAAATCTTTGTTTTAAAAGAATGATTATCTTTATTATCTGCCCTATTAAATTAACTAAAATTACATAACAACAAAAATTTCAGTTCCTGAGTTGTACTAGCTACATTTCATGAACTCAGTAGCAGTGTGTCGCTAGTGGCTGTTGCACTAAACAGCACAGAATTAGAACATCATCATCACAGAAAGTTATATTAGTGCTGATGGAATCACCAGTATTTATTGTAAGTAACAGTAGCTGTAGAAAGCATAGATTAAATTTATCTGTGCCCATTTTGCCATATTATCTGTTTTTTTCTACTCTAATAAAACCTTGCTATCCACTTATTTTCTTTTTATTTATTCTTGCCTCTAAACTTTTAAATACCAAAATATAGTTCTGTTTAGCCACAGGCTCTGGATAGTTGAAGCGTGCTGTCATTGTTTATAATGTGAGACGTAGAATCACATTATGTGCATGGGATCAATTGAGTAAACATATTAAATGGTATGATGTTTGTGATGATGAAATGGTAGGATGAAATGTGATGTGATGAAATGGTAGTAAGTTCCCCTCTGACACAGGGTCAGGGATCAGTTCCATGTCATCAGCATTTGTCTATAACTGGGGGGTTTGCTTTGCTTTGCTTTTCTGCTGCTATGATCAAGGGGAAAGGTTGTCTAAACTGAATCTCTTTTCTTGTTTCTGGCAGCCTCCCTCTTTTTTTTGTTCTCCTATGATCTGTCTAAAAGTCTCCCCTTTTAATCACCATATACTCACTATAATCCTACCTACAGGATCAGTTCAAGTATGTAATTTCACTTTCCTGTACTGAAACACTGTAGGCTGTGAAGTGATTAACAAGTATTAATAGATTTTCCTTGATGTAATGCATGTTTAAAGGATTAAACAATCCTCTTCCTATAGTCCAGTGACCCTTTTCCAGGCCTAATCACCCACCTTTCCTCAGGAACAGTGCATGCTTTTGGTTTGAGCCCTAATGACATCTGGCCCAGACATGTGCCAGCTGAGCCACTGCCCCTCTGTGCTCTTCCCTGGGGAGTCCTGCTTCCACACTATAATCCGTCCTTACATCAGTATACACCTATATGCCCTTTCTGATTTCTGCAGCCGGTCTCAGCTTGTCTAGAATTCACTTCATTTTATTCTCTTTCTGCCAACTTTCTGAAAAGTTTGTGCTCCCCTACCCAGGATTATCACAGCTTCTGGTTAGGTTCCTGGAGCCTGGGACCAATCCCTTTGCCTTTATCTGCCTTTTTCCAGGAGGCACAATTGTTATTAGCATGTTGAAGGTAATTGCCTTTTACCCTGGTCCTCATGAGCTTCCAATAAAACATTTAAAATATTTCACATTTCAGGGTCCACATTTATATTTTAATTTAGAAACTGTCTTCATCCAAAGAGTCTTCAATCCCACATGTGGGATTAGATGCCTCTCCCCACAGCTCAGATAGTCTAGAGCTGTGTTGTTCAAAATGTAACCACTAGCCACATGTGGATACTCAAACTTAAATAAATTAAAAGTAAATAACATTAAACATATAGTGTCTTGACTGCACTAATCACATGGCATGTGCTCAGTAGGCACATATGGCTAGTGACCTCCAAGTTGGACAGCACCGACCACAGAATAGATATGTCATTGAAGAAAGTTCTCTTGCATGGTGCTGCTGTAGAACTTTTCTGTCACAGTCTATTCCCCAAGAATATGAGGGTACAGTGGCACAATTAGCAAAATAATTGCTCTTTATTTCTCTCTAAATCATTTTTGAAACCATTTTTTTCCAAACCTCTGAAACCCTCACCTTTTATCATTTGTCAGCCTCATCAAACTGACAAGTCAGCATGTAACAATGATGTTCCTACTCACGTGCAAAAATGACTGGATTGCAGTTAGAGTCACAGGCCGAGCACAGGGGCTCACGCCTGTAATCTCAGCACTTTGGGAGGCCAAGGCGAGCAGATTGCTTGAGCCCAGGAGTTTGAGACCAGCCTGGGCAACATGGTAAAACCCCATCTCTACAAAAAATACAAAAATTAGCCACGTGTGGTGGCTTGTGCCTGTACTCCCAGCTACTGGGGAGGCTGAGGTGGGGGGATCACCTGAGCCCAGGGAAGTCAAGGTTGCAGTGAGCTGAGATCACTGCACTCCAGCCTGAGTGACAGAGTGAGACCCTGTTTCAGAAAAAAAGATTACAGCACAGATTATGGGCAAGATGCTTAAATGCTGCAGTATAAATTAGTTTCTTAAGTATTTTCAGTGCTTTAATGAGAGCTTCCCAGGGCCAGCTTGCACTTGTTTTTGTTTTGTTTCCCTACAATATTAACCTAACACTTGCTGAGCACTTTCTATGTATTCAATAAATACTTGGTTTAGGGATTTTATATCTCTTCTTCCCCAAGCCCCTTTACAGATAGGGAAACTGAAGTCAAGACAGGTTAGGTAGCCTCCTCAGTTTACAAGCTAGTAGGTGGCAAAGACTAGTCCTCATACTTACTTAGTTATGATCCAGCCTTGGACTAAATTTAACCAAGGTTTTTACAAGTGCCTGCAAAACATCAATCTGTCTGGAGGGAGGAGGCAGAGGGACTGGGTAATGATCAGCCTTCTGGGTGCAGGGAGAGAATAGGACTTGATGCTTTCCAGGGGAAATATTGAAAATTTCAGTATTAGGTTAAGTCTGTATCAGTTTACTTTTTTTATAGTTTCTTATTTTATGTTGTATGAGATGAAAAGCTTGCACATAAAAGATGATAAGAAATTAGAATTCTTCATTTCTGTTGTACCAAGAAGAACCTTAGTGATCTCTAAAAGAATTGTTGTTAAAATATGGATTCTTCTTTCCTTCTAGTACTCCCCTAGCATGACAATGAGCGTGTGATCCATTACCAAGTCTCCTCATGAAAACCACAGTGAGTCAGCCCTTCACAGAACTACTACGGAAGAAAATTATTCATCACAGTGTACAGTTAAACAAAGGAATCTCAGTCACACCAAACCAACCTTTTTATTTCCTGCTCTCTCCCCTCTTTTATGAAGAAAGCGGGTCCAAACGTGATTCAAACAACTGTACGGAGTGGCATATTAGAATTGCCCTAAACTGAACTGCAAATAATTATGTGTGTATGTATATGTGTGGGAAAGAGAATGTACTGTATATGTGTATGTTATACAGACATATACACATACATACATTGACCCACAGGACATTGTAAAATATTATCACATGACATCTTAAGTAGAAATAAGTAGGGACTTTTATTCCATCCTTTTTTTCACGTTTACATTTTAATTATTACAAGTTGCTCCTGCCCCCTCCCTGAACTATTTTGTGCTGTGTATATCACTGCTTTATATAAGTTATTTTTTAAGGTGAACTCAGATGTTATGGTTTTGTAAATGTCTGCAATCATGGATAGGAATAAAATCGCTTATTTGAGAGCTTTCATTAAATTGCGTCTGATGCAAGTTATCCTGTGAATCACAAAGTGTACTGTCTCAAAAAATAGAAGAAAATGTGTCTTCGTCTTTATGTTGAATCAAACAATTTCTCAGTTACCTTCAGTGAAAAGTATTTTTTAATTTTTATTTGAGATAAACACTTCAAATCAGTAAAAGCTTAACTGGGGCCTCACACAGTGTATTTCTGCAATAACTGCTTTAAACGGAGTTCTTGATTTGTTTGTCTTAGATGATACAGAAATCACTAAATAGCCCAAATCACTTAGACCATAGCAATAAAGTGACAGGGGTTGTCGTATTTTTAGCAACATCTTTTCTCTTTATCATGATGAAGCCCAAAAGTGATAACAAAACCATTTGCTTGAATTTGTCACTTCTCACCAGGAATACTAGAGGTAAAATTTTAATAACATACTAATGTTAAATGGTATCTGGTTTTTATTCAGACTTTTTGTGAGCATATTCATGTAGACACTAGAAGTAAATACATTGAATGAGACTTTGAGCACAAGGGAGAAGAGAGTTGTTAGCACTCCTGAGGCCTCTGGAGTGCTACTTTTCTATCCAGGTATCTTGCTTGCTACCAGCAGAATTGACTGGTATTGGTTCTCACTCGCCAGGGAGCGCCTGCTCTGTTCCTGGGATATAAGGCTTTTATTCAGAAGCAAATCATTGATAGTGACTTTGCTTTATCTAGCCACTGACTTCAGCAGGCTAAAACTACATTGTGTAACTGCCTGTTCAAAAAAGAATGAGTAAATGTTTTAATAAAAAAAAAAAACTACTTCCCTTATGAAAGCACCTTGCTCTATGGCACTTTCCAGATCTTTTGAGGTTTTGTGCTTAATAATACATACATACACCAAAATCACAATAGAAAGATATGAAGACTTTAATTTTAGACTCTGAAAGATAACTGGGTGATCCTTTATGTTAAAATTGTGATACAAGCAACCATTGATAAATACCAACTATGAATCCAAACTCCAGAGACTGAAAAGCATTGTTTAATCGCAGGTTAAAGCATTGTTTAATCGCAGGCTTTCTCTTTCCTTTAGGCTTATAGTCTCTAAAGTGAAAAATTGGCAGTATATAGTCATGCAGCTCATAATGACATTTCAATCAACCACAGACTGCATATATAACAGTGGTCCTATAAGATTATAATACCATATTTTTACTGTATCTTTTCTATGCTTAGAAACACAAATACCATTGTATTACAGTTGCCTTCAGTATTGAGTACAGTAACATGCTGTACAGGTTTGTAGCCTGGGAGCACTAGTTTATATTATATAGCCTAGGTGTGTAGGAGCCTATACCATCTGGGTTTGTGTAAGTACACTCTATGATGTTCGGACAAGGAAAATACTGCCTGACAGTGTATTTCTCAGAATGTATACTTGTCATTAAGTAACACATGACTGTATTTGCTAGTTCCTGATGACTGACTTCTCTCAAATTCATAATGATTTAGTCCTTGTAAAAATAAAGATTTTGCCTGTGCCTAACAAGGATACTAGGCAGAACTGTTGAGGAAAAAAAAAAAAAACTGAATTGAATGTATGTTGCAGATTTAAACTATAATAAAATGAGCCTCAGTTAATCACACACAGCGTTCAGATGCCTAGGAGTGCACACCGGAGAAGAGCCTCATGCTGTCAACCTGCAGAAACCTTTCATGCAAATTCAGATGAAAAGGTCTTTACCTCAAGCGAAGGTAACCTGAATGAAGGTGACAGTTTGTCCAGACACCTGACTTTACCAAGAAGAATTTTGACTTTCATTTTTTATGACAATCGTATAAAAACTGACAGCCCTTTGATTATTAAGTTTAATCTTATAATGCTAGAATTTTCAAACATTTTGTTAACTCTTCTCCATTATTACTGATCTTGAAGTTCTTTTCTTTGCCTTCTGAGAAGGTATTATTTCTTATCACAAAGAATGATGAATCTGATTTTATCTGCCCTTATTTTGGGGGTAATACTAGAATATGAGTTGCATCATGATCCCCATTATTTGTAACCTAAAAGTAAAATTCGTTTTTTTTTTTCAAGGCAGAGCAGCCAATTCATTGTAAGTATTCATTTCTTTTTTCTTCTTGGAGTCCAGATTAAAAAGAGTTACTTTAGATTTAAAAATTTTCTGGAATAGTTGAAAAATTATTTTTGAGGAGAAAATTGTATCCAAGAAACCCAGAATGTAAGGATACTTGATTTTTATAACCAGATAATTCTTTCATGCACTGAATGGAGGACAGTATATCTGTATATTAATTTTTGTTTAGATTTTGAATCATTTAACCCTTATCCTTTTTTCTTGTAATAAGAGTATTTAATGTTTTTCTCTTGTGTTTTCCATCTTTATCAATGCATTTGTGTTGGTCTTGATGTATACTACCTGTTCCTAGGGTTATTTTTTACATATGTCACCTCACAGTAATAATATCAGCAATTCTTGCTACATTGAACATATTAAATACACATGTAAAAAGCAAAAGTACGCAGTAGGTAAAAACATTAACTCTTGCTACTCTGCTTTGCATTCTGCCTAACTCACTGCATTTGAAAATACATGTCAGATTCTTTCTGAAGTATTTTTTATCCTTAACTACGTGTCTTACAGCAAAGTTGCCCATGGGAACAAAGGCTATAGGGTGTCATTGATCTTCTAATACACCACATTTTGATGGGTGAATCTTACTAGTACTCCTTTGAAAATGTTCCAGTGTGGACTCAGTTGCTGATGAAGAGGAAGTTCACAGCTAGGAATCCGAGGTCAAGATTTCTCAATTGCCAGCTGGGCACTCACGCCTATAATCCCAGCACTTGGGAGGCCAAGGTGGGCAGATCACCTGAGGTTGGGAGTTCAAGACCAGCCTGGCCAACATGGTGAAACCCCCATCTCTACTAAAAATACAAAAATTAGCCGGGCGTGGTGGTGGGTGCCTGTAATCCCACCTACTCAGGAGGCTGAGGCAGGAGAATCACTTGAACCCAGGAGATAGAGGTTGCAGTGAGCCGAGATTGTGCCACTGCACTCCAGCCTGGGTGATGGAGCAAGACTCCATTTCAAAAATAAAAAAGATTTCTCAATTGCCAAAAGATAACAAGTAAATCGGTTCTGCTCCCCCAGCCATGGAAAGTGCCCAAAACAGCCCTTTCCCTCTAGAATAAAATAAAGAATAGGCCGGGCGCGGTGGCTCAAGCCTGTAATCCCAGCACTTTGGGAGGCCGAGACGGGCGGATCATGAGGTCAGGAGATCGAGACCATCCTGGCTAACACAGTGAAACTCCGTCTCTACTAAAATACAAAAACTTAGCCGGGCGAGGTGGCAGGCGCCTGTAGTCCCAGCTACTCGGGAGGCTGAGGCAGGAGAATGGCGTGAACCCGGGAGGCGGAGCTTGCAGTGAGCTGAGATCCGGCCACTGCACTCCAGCCTGGGTGACAGGGCGAGACTCCGTCTCAAAAAAAAATAAAATAAAATAAAAAATAAAGAAAACTTCCATTTCTATTTTTATGATTCTCTAAGATATGTGAACTCCATTGCATTTCATAGGGTTATTCAGTTAGCACTTCTGTGGTTTAAAAGACAACAAATTTTGAAAATAAGTTCAGTTTGGGGCATGAAGAAGTCCCACATCTGTTTCTATCTTTTCTTCATCATATTATCCTAGGAATGTATAGCAAAGCATTCAGAACTGCTCCCTTGGCTGGGGAAGTTTTCCACCATCCTTAATACTATGAAGTCTTGATTACTTCTTCCGCGGCTTTATCCTTGCCTCCTTCCCAATCCCTACATCTTCCAGGAGAAATAAATACCAACTGAACACTGTTACCTTCTCAGCCCTTACCATTTTCATCTGCATATAGTGCATAGTACTAAGAGTGGTTTTCCCAGGAGAAATAATTGCAATTTTCATTTCTTGATTATCACTGCTAATTCGAAGGAGTGCCACAAATCATAGCCACTTGATTTTGGAATGCATTTTAATGTTTTGACACTATTGACACTGGTTTTCCTTTTTTTTTTTTTTTTTTTTTTTGAGACAGTCTTGCTCTGTCACCCAGGCTGGAGTGCAGTGGCACAATCCTGCAGTCTCCACCTCCCAGGTTCCAGCGATTCTCCTGCCTCAGCCTCCAGAGTAGCTGGATTACAGGCATGCATCACAGGCTAATTTTCGTATTTTTAGTAGAGACAGGGTTTCACCATGTTGGCCAGGCTGGTCTGGAACTCCTGACCTCAAGTGACCTGCCGCCTCAGCCCCCCAAGGTGCTGGGATTACAGGCGTGAGCCACTATGCCTGATCAAGTTTTCCTTTTTTTTTTTTTTTTTTTTTTTTGAGACTGAGTCTCACTCTGTCGCCCAGGCTGGAGTGCAGTGGTGTGATCCCAGCTCACTGCAAACTCCACCTCCCGGGTTCATGCAATTCTCCTGCCTCAGCGTCCTGAGTGGCTGGGACTACAGGTGCATGCCCAGCTAATTTTTTGTATTTTTAGTAGAGAGGGGTTTCACCGTGTTAGCCAGGATGGTCTTAATCTCCTGACCTCGTGATCCGTCTGCCTCGGCCTCCCAAAGTGTTGGGATTACAGACGTGAGCCACTGCGCCCGGCCCAAGTTTTCCTTTCTTTTCTTATGTCTTCTGTACAATAGAGTCGACCCTCCATATCCGCAGGTTCCACGTCCCCGATTCAATCAACTCCTGGTCAGAAATATTGGGAAAAAATTAAAAAACAATAAAAACCAATAATACAACAATAATTACAAATAATACATTATAACAACTATTTCCATGGCATTTATAATACATTGTATTAGGTATTATAAGTAATCTAGAGATGATTTAAAGTATTTTGGAGGATGTGCATAGGTTATACTATGTCATTTTATATAAGGGACTTAAGCATCTGGATTTTGGCATCTGCAGGGGTCCTGGAACCGGTCTCCCTTGGATGCGGAGGGACGACTATAGTTCTCTTTGAAAACACTAATCAATACAAGTGGCCAGTGAATGTATAGTATGGGAGGGAGAAATCCAATGTTGGGGACAAGGTTGCCATATATTTGCCAAAAGTAGATTAATCTTATTTCTATTTTTCCCTCCTGGTGGAATAAGTTTATTGTTTGCTATGCAGAGCCAGAGTCTGTGTTTGTTTAAAGCAACGGTACCCAATCTTAAGCATGTGTAAGGGTCTCCCTGGGTCTGTGAACCATACCTTGAGAAATAACTAGAAAAGTGAAAAAATGGCTAACCACTATTAATAATACTTGCATTTCGCATACTAAATATGTTGTGTGTACCTGTGTGTGTGTGTGTTGGGAATAGTAATATGAAGTTTGCTCACGAAACACTCCCACTGTGATTCACATTATTTTGTAGCACAACCAATAATGATTAAATATAATGATTTCCTTTGACTACTTTTCCTTTCAGTGGTAAAACAGCTGATGAAAGTTATTTGGGATGGAAAGAGTAATACAAGACATAAGCAGATGGAGTCTCCTATGCCTAGGTTTAGCACACCCATGTTAGCTTGTCCACATTAGGCCTTCTTTTGAAGGTTCTGTATCTAAAGATAAGGGCATAAATGATCATTTAATTCTCAGCCACTTCACTGATACTACTAGGAATTACACAGTAATTATGGTGGTTTGATATAGACATTTGTTTACAAGAAACTGAATTGGCATTATTAACTTATTACAAAAAAATAAGTTAGCTTTACCCATGAACTGTAATTCAGATTGATAAGGTGACCTACCCATGAAAAAGACACCTGAGGCCCATTTACTTTTTTAAACTATGAAGTGAAATCCTCAGTTAAATAAGTGTCCCAAGGAGAATTTCCTCTGTTAAATTTTCCCTGTTAACTTAGTGTAATTGGTTTTCTTGAATAGAAGAATAATGATTTCTGTAAGATATCTTAATGTGAATATTTTTGATGTCTTCATCTTTAAAAATTATAGTACTTTATATAGATATTAAAATTTTTAAGTGGGACTAGGTGTTTTTATGTATACAATTACAGTTTGTCTCTTCTCTCTTTGCACATTTACTGGCTATCACCAGAACAAAGGTTGGACTCATTTTGCTTATCCCAGTCATTAAAATGTTATGATCTGTTTCTAACATATTTAGCATTTCATTTTTAAAATGAAATGTACCATTATCATAACAAAGGTAACTATTAATGTTCCCAGAAACAGTGATGTAAAGGACTTATTCCCAGTCAATATTAACACTTAATCCCACTTTCTTTTTTCCACCAAATGGCCTCAGTACTTTGCCAAGAGAGTGAAATTTGGATTCCTCACAGTACTCTCAGAACACAATATGGTATTTGTCAGCTAACTTTCCATCATGTCCTGGTAAAATTGCTCAGTTAAATGTAATTGGCCATCTACTTATTAAAAAAGAACAATTCAAATAATCTGTACAGTTACCATAATTTGACAACAAATTACTTTAAATTTAGCACCACCTTAGAAATTTTCGTAATATAAACTACTGATTGAAATGTGTTTATACTTTCTATCATATTTCAAAATGTTTTACTTTCCTTGCATTAAGGCAATTAACACAAACTACATGTTAGGATGAATAATTTAAAGGATATCCTGTTGTTTCAACATAAAAAATGGAAAAGTCTTTATAAATAGAATACTTATGATAGCCATCTACGTATTGAATTGTTTAATTTACCTAATTGTGATTTTCTGAATTTAAGATGTTTTCTTACTACCTGTGTTAAATTGTTACCTATAATATCTTCCTGAAAAAATAGAAGTATTTGTAAGTTTTTATAAATGTACAATTTATGTATAAATATAATCGGAATCTGGGATGACTCTTAGTAATCTACTATTCTTAATTCAATGATGGCCACCAGCTACCTGACACATTTTGTAAATTTAGTATCTGTGTATGTGTGTTCGTGTATGTGTGTGTGCGTGCATGTGCACATTACTGCATTTATTCTCAGATGGATTTATAATTTAGTGCTTTTGTACAAGTGCTTGAACTATTCATGTAATGGGATAAGTTGCCATAAAGATGTACATAAATGACCCTTAATTTGGGACGTTTACACATTTAATTTTTTTAAATACAGCTTTTCATACACAGTTTCTACCCTTTCATTTCTAGTCTGTACTTCATTACTTATTGAAAAAGTCAAGTTTGTATGAAGCCAGTATAAACATCAAAATATAAAGTCAAAATATAACTAATGTGGACATCTGCGTATATAATTGAATTAGACATTATGCCTTATATAAAATTCAGGAGGCTCTAATATCAAAGGATTTATATGCATTGAAGAAGAGGCTACAATGCATATATGAATGGCTGGCTCTATGTGGTCAGATAAATAAACATGGAATGACAAAAAAATTACTAATGTTATTGGCAAATAGATATGTTAATGAATTAAACTTTGGTATTTGACTCCAAATATGACTGTACATAATGTGGTTATCTGAAGCAGTTATCCAGGTAATTCATACAAAACTATGCTTCTCCTCAGTTACGTTCATCTTTCTCATGAACTATACAGATGATTGCCTCAGTTCACCATGAACATTTGCCCAAATAAAGATTCTGAAGTAAGTGCTGCATGCTAGTATAGAGATAAATGAGAATATAGGAGGAGGAGGGTCTACAATTGAGATTAGTGATTCATCCTTAGATATCAATGGAAATAAATCATCTTTTCAATCAGTTTTTAAATAATGGTTCCACATTATTATGGCTTTGATCCAAGTGGAATCTTCTAGTCCAATAACACAGCACATTTGTACATAATGATTAGAAACAATTTATAAATTCCATTGGCCAGACAGTTTGAGCCAGATTACCTCAAATAACTTGCCAGGCAATTTTCGCAAGGTGTCTGGATTACTGGAACATAGAGGGTAGAGAGCAAGGCAGCTGATAAGTCCCTGACTTTAAAACAGGTAGAAGTCATGTAACTAAGAACTTTGCTGGAACTTATTATTAAAATTATTTCTAATTGTGCAAAAATGACTCTTAGTGGTGGTAGCATTATGTAGGTTCAGGGCAGGAGTAGCATACATAAATAAAAGCCAACAGAATTGGTTTAATCCCTGTGAGCTCCTCTTGGTGAATGAGGTAACAAAGAGTGAAAGATTCCAAAATGAAGGGAAAAAGAGAGTGTCTGCAGACCCAGCCCCCAAGCAATCTGAGTAATCAAGGGTTTGTTCTCATAGCTCAGTGTATCCTTAAAAGTGAAGAAAGTCTTGATGTCAAAGAGTCATAAAAATTAAATGAAAGAAATTCTAGATGTTTTATTCCCTGCACAAATTGTCTGTTGAGAATATGGTGCAGCCTTGTAGAAAATTCTGTATTAACATTGTTTTATGGGGTTTTTTGTTTTTTTGTTTTTGTTTGTTTTTGAGATGGAGTTTCGCTTTTGTTGCCCAGGCTGGAATGCAAGGGCGCGATCTCGGCTCACCGCAACCTTCTCCTCCTGGGTTCAAGCGATTCTCGTGCCTCAGCCTCCCGAGTAGCTGGGATTACAGGCATGCGCCACCATGCCTGGCTAATTTTGTATTTTTAGTAGAGACAGGGTTTCTCCATGTTGGTCAGGCTGGTCTCAAACTCCCGACCTCAGGTGATCCGCCCACCTCGGCCTCCCAAAGTGCTGGGATTACAGGCATGAGCCACCGCGCCCTGCTGAGTCAACATTGTAAATGTTTAGTTGTCACATTCAGTTTGGGAAGCTTCCCTTGAAGTAAATATTGGGCGCTGCTTGGCTGTAGCTGCATTTCTCAGTGAATAACCTCAAATTTTCTCACAAAATTGCTTTTTCATCCTACAACTCACAGTTCTTGATGGGAATAGGGATGGAACTCTTTATATTTAGTCATGTCCCATGGAAAACATTGCTAATTTTAAATGTGCTTTCAATAAAATACCAGTAATCATGTGTATTATGTAAATTACTATTCATTATATTAAGGAATTCAGCATTACTTATGTACATATTTGTTGCAGAGAAAGAAATGGTTTATGAATTGAAAAGTCAAATGTATTCTTCATATAGTCTTTTATATTTCAGTGCTACTGTTTTGTCATAGGTTAGCCATTATTCACTTCTGACTGAAGGGATATTATATAGACATAATGGTCTCAAAATTGCTTCAACAGAACACACATATCATTGAAAGTAATATTAATTTAGAGAACTCAGCATACTATTACAAGTAGTTACTAGTCACATTTTATACACAGTATTTACTTCATATTTATTTGAGAAGTACTTACCTAGGCATATTTTTTGATTCAATGAAAAACCCACAGAGAGCTGAACTTTAATCCATTTGCAAAAAGATAAATCACTTAACACTTTTTTTTTTTTTTTGAGACAGAGTCTGCTTTGTTGCCCAGGCTGGAGTGCAGTGGTGCAATCTCGGCTCACTGCAAGCTCCGCCTCCCGGGTTCACATGGTGTCCTGCCTCAGCCTTCCGAGTAGCTGGGACTGCAGGCGCCCGCCACCAAACCCAGCTAATTTTTTCTATTTTTAGTAGAGACGGGCTTTCATCATGTTAGTCAGGATGGTCTCGATCTCCTGATCTCGTGATTCACCCTCCTCGGCCTCCCAAAGTGCTGGGATTACAGGCGTGAGCCACCGCGCCTGGCCAGCACTTTTAAAAATATATAAAACATGGCTCGGTTCGGTGGCTCACACCTGTAATCTCAGCACTTTGGGAGGTCGAGGCAGGAGGATTGCTTGAAGCCAGGAGCTCAAGACCAGCCTGGACAACATAGGGAGCCCCCACCCTGGTCACACCCCACCCCCGCCCTCCAGAGTTTTTTTAAAAGGCAGCCAGGCATAGTGGCCTGTGCCTGTAGTAGTAGTTACTAGGGAGGCTGAGACAGGAAGATCACTTGAGCCCACTGAGTTCAAGGTTACAGTGAACTATGATTGTGCCACTGCACTCCAGCCTGGGCGACAGAGCAAGACCCTGTGTCATAGAAAACGTGAACATTTGATTAAAAACATAACATTTCATAAAAAACACTTTTATATGTGGCATATACATACATAAAATATGTATGTATGTATGTATGTATGTATATGCCACATATAAAAGTGTTAATGAACATAGAAGCACTAGCTATTGCAAGAGATCCCTCTCATACAAAAGTTTTCAAAGTAATGCCCAAATTCAAAATTAAAATGCTCAGTACGATAGGTACTTATAAGAAGAAATCTACTGAACGAAATAACCGAAACCAAAACTAACATAAAAGCCATATCTAATTTACAACAAAGGTGGATTAGTAAACCCACTGCCAGTATCTCTAAGTTAGTTATCTCTGAAAAATCAGACTATAATGAAATTCTCAGTATTGCATCCTAAGAGTTTAAAATTCCATCCATTTAGCAAAAATACCATTTCAAATAGGCAGCACAATAACCTCAGGCTCTTCTCAGAAATTGTCATCTTGCCAGAAGATATCTGGTTGCAGAATTACATGGTCATAGGAAGCTCAGTGTAGAATATAAAGCATTCAAAGTCCAAATCTCTGTAGAACTTGAATGTCATGAGTATCTCTAAAATCAGGCTCTTAAATCATTTCAGATGGGAAGTGGTCCAGGGTGAATAGAAATCTGACAAGCTATCTCTGGTTACTTCCCAGATTATTTAAAACCTTGTTTGGAAAGGTATTTACTGTATTTTCAAGTTCTAAAAAGATTTGCGTGTTGTTTATGTGCAAGAGAATTACTGAACTATGCACTTGCAAAAATGAATAACTAATGTGAAATTTTTTCCTTCAAGTAACCAGAAGTGTTTTGCTGTTTTGCCCTGGAAACAGGCACTTTAGAAGACATGAAATACAGATTGCAAAGGTATATGTTTCAGAAAACTTTCACATTCATTTGACTATCTTTCTGGTTTATTTGGCAGTATTGATTCTCATCAAGTTCACTATGACTTGAGCGCTTACATCGGGCCTCAAAATATGAGGTTCTGTTCACCCCACTTGTAAATTAAAGCGGCACTGGAAATATGTGAACTTATCCAATTGAAGAGGAGCTTTGGAGCAGACAAGTGATTAAATCAGAAATCATTTCCATTTGAATTGCAAAAATAGATGTCCTTACTCCTAATGAGTAGAAATTGACATTTACCACGATTAATGATTAATCACTGAACTGCCACATAAATTTCCAGTTCAGAAGTTAAATGCATGCAGTAAATTCCTAACCTACTTTGGGGGATTTCTTCCTGCTGAAGATAAAAATGTATGCTGTAGGCTTTATATTATAGATCCCTTTGTGGTCATCTTGATTCTGCTTGCCAAAAATAAGCTATATGAGTCCAACCATTTTCAGATACAAATGACAACTAAAACACTTCAAATATATTTCTGGCAGAAAAAAAACTGTACACAAAAGGTATAAGAGTTGAGAACGTAGGGGCTTCACCAAAAGAGTTGCAAAGAAAAAAAAACCTCAGTAATTTTGGGTTTGGAGAGACAGTATGTATGTGCACTGATTGATTAATATATTTCAATTTTCAAACTCTTGAGTAAATATTTTCTTATTTTGCAAATTGAATTTATATTTTCTCATTTGTTTAAATGATAATTAAATATTCAGAATGTGCTTAGAGTTCAAGACATTCATTAGTTACTTGGCCACAGATTTTTATTCTCAGTGATTGTATTAAAAGCATATTTAAAATATTCAGACTTAATTATAAGACAGATCAGAGAGGTAAAAGAACTTGCTTCCGAGGATGTTTGTATGTAGAGCTGTTTCAACTGGAAAACAGTCTGCACGATTCTGGAATGCAAGCCCAGAATTATAAAATTGCTTTCCCATTAGGGTATCTTTATTCTCCTGAGACATTTAGCCAGGGCACTGAGATATGAAAGTGGCTGTGTGAAGCTTCCTCTGACCTTTAAATTCAGAAAGGATGAGGCCAGAAGAGGAATCTTGCTGCAAAGGACCATTTATTTGCAGGGCTGGTTCCTCTGTCTTCCTTTGCAAGAATTCTATTTGCTTACCCAACGTGAGCACAACACTCCTTTTCCTGCAGCTGTAAGTTTGACAACCTGCATCACAACAAGGACTCATTTCTCAAGCCATGTTTAAGGCAAAAGAGCTTCAATTAACATGGGAAGACAGGATGGAAACTTCAAAAAAAGGGACAAAAAAAAGGCCCATTTTTGTTTCACAATGAAGAGAGTACATGGAAAATACTCTTAAAAGTCAGTGAAGAAATTAGCCAATCATGCATTATCTTGATTAACTGAAACATAACATGCTTAATAAGAAATTTCCATAATTTTTGTGAGTGCAAATTCATTCTCCCCCTTTCCCTCCTCCTCCTCCTCCCCCACTCTTCTCCTCCTCCTCCCCCATTCTTCTCCTCCCCCACTCTCCTCCTCCCCCTCCCCTTCCCCTCCCCTTCCCCCTCCTCCTCCTCCTCTTCCTTCTCCCCCTCCTCCTCCTCCCTTTCTTTCTCTCTCTCTCTGATGTGGTTCAGCTGTGTCTCCACCCAAATCTCATCTTGAATTGTAATCCCCATAATCCCCACGTGTCATGGGAGGGACCTGGTGGGAGGTGATTGGGTCATGGGAGCAGTTTCCCCCATGCTGCTCTCGTGATAGTGAGTGAGTTCTCACGAGATCCGATGGTTTTATAAGCGTCTGTCATTTCGCCTGCTAACGCGCATTCTCCTGCCACCCTGTGAAGAGGTACCTTGCACCGTGATTGGAAGTTTCCTGAGGCCTCTCCAGCCATGAAGAACTGTGAGTCAATTAAGCTTCCTTTCTTTATAAATTACCCAATCTCAGATATTTCCTTAGAGCAATGTAACATTCTCTCTCTCTCTCATAGTTATGGTACTATATAGAATTATTGAAGACTTAATTCACCTTCATAAGCAGCTGTTAGCTTAAAAACAATTAATGTGGCTCTTGAAACACCTACTTTATTCGTTAAGGAGTAACTTACGCACTGGTTAAGAACAGAGTCCAATTGTCTTTGGAACATTATTAAGATAAAAAGACTCCAGGAAAACATAGGTAACTAAAAGCCAAGTCAATACATAGCTTAAACTACTGTAGCAAGTGGTAATGGCATCTCACAATTACTGTAATCTTTCCTGTAATGAATGATTACATTTGATAAGAAAGAATTCCATTTTTCCATTAAACAATCTTATGAGATGGTTTGCTTTAGGGTAACCATATTCCTCATCTCTACCATAAGACTTGTTGTTCGCATTCAAGACAATTGGCAGCAATCTTTCTCAAGCTCTTCCTACTCCTATCTCTCCCCATTGGTCCGTGGAGTCCTTTTACAGGAGCAATGTTAGTAAACACTTATCACTGAATAGGCAGCAGCTGGTTCCTCAAGTCAATATAGCACGCAGTAGCAGTTAGAATGAAAGAAGGAATGACCAGCGTGGCTCCCCTGCAGCAATCCCCTTGCCTCTGTTGGTTTCTATAGAGACCCATGAAACTTTTAGCTATTGCAGATTTTACTTTCAACTTCTAATTCTTTATCAACGTATTAGAAATTTTATAGTTTGTATTCTCAGCTTTTCTTTAACATTTTTTACTTGGCAGCAGGGTGCGGTGGCTCACGCCTGTAATCCCAGCACTTTGGGAGGCCGAGGTGGGCAGATCACGAGGTCAGGAGATCGAGACCATCCTGGCTAATACGGTGAAACCCCGTCTCTACTAAAAAATAAAAAAATAAAAAATTAGCCCGGTGTGGTGGCAGGTGCCTGTAGTCCCAGCTAGTCGAGAGGCTGAGGCAGGAGAATGGCGTGAACCCGGGAGGCGGAGCTTGCAGTGAGCCGAGATCGAGGCACTGCACTCTAGCCTGGGCGACAGAGACTCCGTCTCAAAAAAAAAAAAAAAAATTTTTTTACTTGTCTGAGTTTTAGCAGTTTTTAAAGGAAGAAACCAGAAAGTGTTCAATGACTGATAGAAAATGATAGTTCAAAAACAAGCTGATTATTTTTATTAAACATAATAACTGGCTTCTGATAAATGTTAGGCATGTCATATTAGGTAGACATTTGATCATGTTAGATCTTGAGTTTGCTCAGCTTTTTTATGCTACAGCTTTTTTATGCTATAATACCATAACAAATGTCTATTAATGTTTTATATATTAGCTTTAATGGAATATTATAAATGTGTAGTGACATTTTTAGTCAAGTGCTTTTCAATATTTAATGTTTGGTAACAATAGGGGAAAGCAGAGGAGGAAGAGAGCATGCCCCTTCATCCTTAATTACTGGTCCTTTGCATGCAGGAAATATACTTGATTGTTTTACTGTCCACCTCTTCAATCAACAGTTCTTAAATACAGTGCATAGTAAATGTATCTAGGCTTCTAAGACTTGCACAAATCTGTAAACATAAGCAATATAAATCTATGTTAGCTTGCATGCTCATTCCATCTATTTTACCATTTCTGTGAACTTGATTCATCCAAACATGCCACCACAGTATTTCTTCATCCAGACACATTTATCCCATTATTTCAGCATCTGATGCAGGCGCTGGGGGTCATGGATTGGTGGAAAGGCACTCATACCCAGTTATAACTGATTAGTTTTATGGCCTTCAAAAATTAAAATAGTGGAAAATAATAATTGAGGAAAAGAATTAAATCATTGTCCAACATATTTCAGAAACCTGCGTATTTGATGGGTCCCTTACAATAATTAACAACTCAGAGCTCTGAAATAAGACCTGCTTCTTTGCAAGGAGGCAAGTAAAATTGACCAGTGAGTATGCTGATGTAATACTGTGTTTTCACTCTGTGTCCCAAGTGATTTATGTGTACATAAACGCAAAAGCTAAGACTGAAGAGTGAGGCAGAAGGGGACCAGGTTAGCAGGTTGGGCTGTGCCGTGGGGCAGCAGAATGAATAGATGCACATTGTTCTCTGGAGTGAGCCTTCCTTTCCCTGAAGCTGAGAGTCTGTAGGAGCCTAAGGGGCTCCATAAATCTCAGCACTAGTATATTCCCAGGGGATGATCAGCATCAGCATTAACAGCTATGTTTAGCCTTTATGCCATACTATATCTTCATTCATCCTCCAGATTTAAATACTGAAACAAAACATTCAAATGTGATTCACTCCAAACAGAAAGATGGAAATGTATTCCTAATAAGAAATATGTGTAACTTCTCGCAAAAAGAAAAAAAAACCCACGAGATTTGTTTTCAACATATTATTTTTGCTTAAGATATATTTATACTCTTAAAAATTAAGAAATAAAAGGGCTTTTATTAGAAGCAGTGTAGTGTCACAAAATGACAAAGCACAGTATCAGCAGACAGAAAATGTGGGTTCTAATCTTGCTTTCCCTACATAACTCTCAACTGGTTATTTAGGTTCTCAATAAAGTAGAATGATGAACTATGTCTTCTTAATGCTATCGTATTTTGTTAATATCTAACACTGTTGAGATCTTATAAATAGCTGGAAAACTATCAGTGTAGAGAAAGAATCTGAAAAAATAATTGTTAATCTATTTTCTGCTGATACAAGCAAGTTAAGGGGTCTAATTTACTATTTTTGAGCTGACTTTCCTTTATTAATAGTCTATTCTCACTGAAATGCCAGAGAAATAGTCGAATAATGTCAGTCTTTTCAGACAACTTCAGGATCCTAAAGAAAAAAGCAATTAAGGAATGATGACAGGAGTAATGTGAAAAAATATATCATCTGCCCAGTGAATTTATCCCATTCACATACTAGCTAACAAGAATATTTTTTATGGGAGGCTGAGGCAGGAGAATTGCTTGAAGAGGTTGTGGTGAGCCGGGATCACGCCACTGCACTCCCGCCTAGGCAACAGAGCAAGACGCTGTCTCAAAAAAAAAAAAAAAATACAAAAAACTAGCCAGGCCAGGTGGCGGGCGCCTGTAGTCCGAGCTACTCGGGAGGCTGAGGCAGGAGAATGGCGTAAACCCAGGAGGCAGAGCTTGCAGTGAGCTGAGATCTGGCCACTGCACTCCAGCCTGGGCCACAGAGCGAGACTCCGTCTCAAAAAAAAATAGGTTTTTTAATGCCTAGTCTACAGGACTTTTGTCCCCTTTCTGAGCTTTACTTTGTCTAAGCTCTAAGACTCTGACCTGATGAGTTGCTAGTAGTATTTCAAGAACAGAGGTATTGAAATATCAAAACATATTCATATGAACTCATTCTTGTAGAGATTATTTGCCATTCTGCTTCATTTCTTTGAAGAGAACTTTAAATGTCCACTTAAAGGAAGAAAGCTACCATGATAATACCATTGATGTAGTATTGAGGTTTTAGTTCCTCAAATGTTTAGAATATGAATTTAGAAAAAGAAGAAAAAAGATGTCACAGATAAGTGAATTTCACAAAAATATCTTAATTAAAATGCCCAAAGCCTAATTATGGTTTAGCATCAAATGTCACAGAATCTGATTTATTTTGGAGGTAGGGAAAAAAGAGGACAAGGAGGCAGTTGCCAGATCACACAGGAGATTTTGGGAAAAAAATCCTTTGAAAGTCATTTTATAAAATCTTTGTTAGTCTATGGTTCATTATGGACATTTTCCCTTAATTGGTGGGCAAGGACTTGAAAAGGTGAAGCTTGTTGGTGGCTGACCAACCTGCCTGATTTGAAGACACACTGATGAGTCTGCAGGTTTCTGCATCTTTTGCACAGTCATTTATTTATTTATTGCACAGTCATTTATAGCTCATATACATATATATGTACATATGTGTACGTGTACATATATGTACATACATATGTATATGTATATATACACACACATATATTTTATATTTGAATTCAGTTTCAAATAGTTTTGTACTTTACATTAGGTATGCTTGGAGAATTATGCTACAACTAATATATATAAATTATTTGGAAACAAATAGCTTTAAATTGGGTTTTCTTAATGAAGGCTCTTTAAAAAGAGTAAAATTATATTATGTATGTTTCACCATTCTATATAATAAACCTTTACCTGTTTCAATGGTATTTGTGTCTTGCAATTTTGAATACATTTTAGAATAAAGTTCCATTTTACAAAAAATATTTTTATAAACTATGCTGAATTTCTACACTTAAAATTACCTAAAAACAACTCTTAAGGATAAAACAAATTTCAGATTAATTATGGAAACAAGAATGTGGCCGGGCATGGTGGCCTACACAAGCAATCCTAACACTTTAGGAGGCCAAGATAGAAGGATTGCTTCAGCCCAGAAGTTCAAGACCAGCCTGGGCAACATAGTGAGATCTAGTCTCTACAAAAACAATTTTAAAAATTAGCCTACATGGTACAAACATCATTATAATAGTATACTACCTATCTGAGATAAATGACTTGAAAATATGATATTATCAGCTGGATCAGTCATCTGATATGAGCTATAAATGTACAGCACAAATGTCACTCAGAGACTGAAAAATGAGTAAAAATCAATTTCATAGGAAATTAAAAAAAAGACTGCCTAGAATCTTATTAAAAAACATTCTGGGGATCTATCAGTTAGAAATATTTTGGTTATACTGACAGATAACCAAATTCAAATGGGCTTAGAGCAAAAAATGGGAGGGCATAGGGGATACTTACTTGTTCACATAACTGGAAAGCTCCAAAGTCAGTTAATTTCAGGTAAGGCTTGATCCACCAGTTCAGCAATATTACCAAGGACTTGCCTTTACCCATATTCTTCCCCATGCCTGAATGTCCAGGTAAGAGTCATTGGTCATTGTAAAGATTTGTCCAGCTTCCATTCTTCATTCCTAATCTGAGTTTATTTTCCTTTTGGAGAACAACTCACTGCTATGTTTAATCTTAGTAAGAAGTTAATTGGCCGGGCGCGGTGGCTCAAGCCTGTAATCCCAGCACTTTGGGAGGCCGAGACGGGCGGATCACGAGGTCAGGAGATCGAGACCATCCTGGCTAACATGGTGAAACCCCGTCTCTACTAAAAAATACAAAAAACTAGCCGGGCGAGGTGGCGGGCGCCTGTAGTCCCAGCTACTCGGGAGGCTGAGGCAGGAGAATGGCGAGAACCCGGGAGGCGGAGCTTGCAGTGAGCTGAGATCTGGCCACTGCACTCCAGCCTGGGGGACAGAGCGAGACTCTGTTTAAAAAAAAAAGAAGTTAATTATTCCAGGCTCATCTCTCCTGAAAGAGAAAGAAACAGATTTCACCTCTCCGTTTGCCCTTCCCTTCCCTCCCCCATCCCTAAGCTTATGAGCAGACATATGACTTAAGCTTGGTCAGGTAGATGCTGTCTTCTGGACTTTGGATCTTGTCAGAGTTCCACAGGATGTAAGGAACAGGGGCAGCCCTGCAGCATAGCCTTTGCTCCTCCCCACTGTCAAGCCTGCTGTCCATATCTAATCACTCCTGGAACTCTTACAAGCATTTTCCTTTGCTTAGGTTGTCTATGTCCTGCTGTTTGATTTATAGAGCAACAGAGCCTTTCCAGGAAAGCCTGTGCAAAGGAGAGCCTCCCACCTTGTGTACCCAGGGCACTAAGTATCATATCTTTTGATGTGCCCATATCCATAAACATTATACTACTGACTTAGCAATCTGTGTTTCCCAGCCTACTGAGCTCTCTAAAAACAGG
The DNA here is from genome assembly GCF_037993035.2 of Macaca fascicularis. Taxonomy (NCBI): domain Eukaryota; kingdom Metazoa; phylum Chordata; class Mammalia; order Primates; family Cercopithecidae; genus Macaca; species Macaca fascicularis. The sequence continues at coordinate 85,331,043 of NC_088380.1, read as the reverse complement.
GTACTTAGCTTATGCTTAGCTCAGTGTCTGGGCAATATTAGATATTTAGAAAAATCTGTGTGAATGAATGAGTGAATCACTTTAGGGAGAAAGTACACACTTGTATTAAACAATTCTTAAATTTAACTCAGTACATTATCAAGCACAAATAATAAGGGCTCTTTACAAAGTATCTAACTGCCATAAGGAATATTTTTAGGCTGTTTTATGAGGACTTATTCTTTGAGGATCTATATATCTGTCAGGATGAATCTTGGTTCATCCCTGAAATTTAATCTAAAGGCTTCCTCAGTGCAGATTGCTTCCTTTCTAATAGGAGATAAATATCCATTATGCCACCAGGAAATGCCTGACGTTTAGGTGCATGCCTCATCCTAAATAAAATGAAGGATCTCAATTCTCCCCGGTTTGCCTGCAGCACAACTCGCGGGAACCAAGCCCTGGCCTGGCTGAGACACCACATGTGTAGAAAGACACACTGGGTTTTGCAGGTGCATCACGACGCTCTGAGGAGGAGAGGGTAAGAGAGTGACATGCACTCCTGCCACTCTCTCACTCAAGCCTGAGCCCTGCCACTGCATGATCACATACAGGCTCCCCCTCCTGCAGGGGCACCCGCATTCCAGCCCGGCACGGTGGACACCTGGCTCCTCCCAGGGGAGCAGGGCAGTGTCCCAAGAGTTGAGGTGCTCCAGGAAGGGTGAGCATAAACTAGGGCTGGTCTTCCTCTACCCTTCTCCTTCTCTGAGTAATGCGTGTCTAGCCATTAGGTGAGACAGAGGATATGGGTGTGTGCCCAGAGCAGGACGCTGCCCTGAGTCCAGTGGGGAGGTCGAGAGGGAGCCCCCTCAGGGGCAAGGGTGGCAGAGGAGCTGGGAGTTCACTGTCATGGGGTACTGACCAAAGAAGTCAATCTATTAAGTATCACAGAAGCCAGGTTTCTTGTCAGAAAACGGAATTAAAAATACGGGGAGGGAGAAAACTAGAATGACCCCTACAGGTGGAGCTGGAATCTGACCCACCCATCTGAACTGGTGGTTTTCTAGGTAGATGGTGTGTTCATTTCCTACGGCTGCTGTAACAAATTGCCACAGACTGTGGGGCTTAAGACAAAAATTGATTCTCCCACAGTTCCAGAGCCCAGATGTCTGAACCCAAGGTGTTGGCAGGGCCATAATCCCCGAAAGCTCTAGGGGAGAATCCTTCCCTGCCCCTTTCAGCTTCTAGTGGCTCCACAACACTGAGTCCTCACATGGCGACCTCGAGAGAAAGGCAAAAAAAAAAAAAAAGGCAAAGAGGGCCTACCTACATAGTACTCTCCAGCCTGTTACAAGGGCACTGACTAATCCATTCATGAGGGCAGAGCCATCAGGACTTATCACTTCCCAAAAGGCCCCACATCTTAAAATATCACATTGGGTCTTAGGTTCCAACAGATGGATTTTGGAGGGACACTCAAACCATAGCAGACTCTGAGGATTCATGTCAACTTCCTCATGTTGATGGTGTGTTATGGTTCAGTAGGAGAAAGTCCTGTTTATAGAAAATTCACACTAAAGTACTTGGGGCTAAGCATCAGGTTGGCAACTTACTTTCAAATGGCTCAGAGAAAAATATGTTCTTTGTACAGGACTTCCAAATTTTCTGTAAGTTGGTGATTGTTTTAAAAAACAGACCCAACTCAGCACTGATCTCAAGTCTAGTAGACAGTCAAGAGCAGGTTATAATTTGAGGAGCTGCGCACAGCCATCAGCCAGTTTCCACATGTGCTTATCATTCCATTTCATCCTCATTAGAATAGCCAACATTATTTTGTAGCCATTTCCCATGTTATCTTTAAACTATAAATTCTATAAAGTTCCAAGGACCAATCTATTTTACTCACCAGCATTTATCCAATGACCAGAACAGTCCTTGTGACAAAGTAGGCACTCAATAAGTATGTGCTGATTGAATGAATGAAGGTGACTTGAAATAGAGGCACCAGCATGGCCTTTGGAGCTAGAACTGGGCACCACTCCCATCTCTCCCACTTCCCATGTGTCCTCTGCACCACATGCATCAACTTCTTAGCCCAGCTGAAGAAGAGCCAGGCTTTCTAGATTTGAATCCTGACTCGACTACTTCCCAGTTATGTGGTCTTGGACGAGTTCCTTCAGTTTCCTCATCTATAAAACGGGAATTGTAATAGCTTGTATACTTCATAGGGATGTGTGGCATGTTGTAAGTGCTTATGAATTATCTGGGCTTGATTTCCCAGCTCTTCAAAGAGAATATTACTTGCAAGATTGTTGTGAGACTTAAAGGACCCTCCATAAATAGCGGTTATCATGATTCCATTTAATGATAATTTCTATGATCTAATTACAACTTTATGAAGTAGGGAAAGCATCCCTATTTTGTTAAAAATGCGTAAATTGAGTGATACATTCAAGTTCAACACTAGCAAGGAGAGGGTCTAACTCAGACACAAACAAATGTCTCCAGAACCAAGACCCAAGACTGTGGCCCTTTTCCTCATATCACAAATTCCCTTACAGGTCTGAAAAGGCTCCCTGTTAAACTGAAGATGTTCTTGGGAAGGACTGCACTGAAAGCTTTATTCCCTTAATGAAAGACACGACGCGGCAGTAGTTTTTAACATAGTGTGCAGCAGAAGCACACGGAAGAATTGTTAAAACACAGGTTATCAGCCAGGCGCGGTGGCTCATGCCTGTAATCTCAGCGCTTTGGGAAGCTGAGGCGGGTGGATCGCGAGGTCAAGAGTTCAAGACCAGCCTGACCAACATGGTGAAACCCCATGTCTACTAAAAATACAAAAATTAGATGGGCGTGGTGGCGTGCGCCTGTAATCCCAGCTACTCAGGAGGCTGAGGCAGGAGAATCACTTGAACCCAGGTGGCAGAGTTTGCAGTGAGCCAAGGTTGCGCCATTGCACGTCGGCCTGGCTGATAGAGCAAGACTCCATCTCAAAAAAAAAAGAAAAAAGAAAAAAAAATAGTTATTGGCCCCACCCCCAGAATTTCAGATTCAGTAAGTATGGGTTGAGCTGGAAAATCTTGAGAACCACTCCCCTAAGGGGAAGTAGCTGAAAGCTTAGAAAGCAGGAAATGGTACGGGCAGGAGACAGGAGACATCTGGGGAAAGCCAGGGAGGCAGGAAGGGGCAGCTTTAAGAGTCAGCCAGAGAGGTGAGGCCTCTGCCAGATGGAAGAAAAAGTGCCAGATCAGACAGTAGCTGAATCTCAGTCTTTGGCAAATTACTTTTTCTGAGATAAAAGGAGTAATTCTTTTAAAAACAGAAGCTACCACAGCTCACCCCATGTGAAATAATTTGAGTACCCCTGTAACTGTTTCAAAAATTGGATTAATAGCTGGGCACTGTGGGTCACACCTGTAATCCCAGCACTTTGGGAGGCTGAGGCGGGTGGATCATGAGGTCAGGCGTTCGAGACCAGCCTAGCCAACTTCGTGAAACCCTGTGTCTACTAAAAACACAAAAAATTAGCCAGGTGTGGTGGCAGGCACCTATAATCCCAACTACTTGGGAGGCTGAGGCAGGAGAATTGCTTGAACCTGGGAGACGGAGGTTGCAGTGGGCCAAGATTGCGCCACTGCACTCTAACCTGCGTTCCAGTGTGAGACTCCGTCTCAAAAAAAAAAAAAAATCATAATTTTAAAACTTCCAAAAAAAAACTTCAGGGCCCAGATAGTTTCACTGGAGAATTCTACCAAAAGTGTAAAGAACACCAAATCTATACAGTCTTTTTTCAGAATACACAGTAGGGGAATGTTTCCCGATTCATTTTATGAACCCTGACACCAAAACCAGATGAAGACGGTTTTAAAGAAAGACAACTGCATACCAACATGTCCCAAAAATACAGACATAGAAATCCTTATTAAAATAATAGTAAATAGGAATCTGCAATATATAGAAAGAATTGTATACCATGAGCAGGTGGGATGCAGTATTTGAAAACAATGTGCTCCAACATGTTGACAGGCAGTGGGTGGTGACCGCAAGGGGGCTCCACCGAGCAGTAATCAATGACCTGGGATGAAAGTGGGGCCAAACAAATCTGGAGAAGCAGAAAAATTGGATTCTATACACATGGCTTTGGTTCAAACAAAATAAAGCTTTATACTCCACACAAACGTGGTGGCTGTTAGGTTGTACACCTAATGCTTGACAGAAAGGGCCACCGGAAGTGCAGGGACAAACAGGAGCAAGGTTACCTTGAGGCTCCAGGTGCTAAGAGGGACAGTCCAAGCAGAAAACCCATTCCCCAAAGTCACTGTCATCCCTAGAGCAGGGTGCAGGGGCAGAGAAGGACAGGAGACCCTCCAGTCAAGAAGGTGACAGCCAAAAGCTGGGGAAACCCATCCTGGAAGTTTTGCTTAGGGGCTCTGAGTTTAAACTTTGAACCATATCCTTATAAATTTGTATTTGAATTTGAAAACACTGACCTGACGCCTTTTAAAACCTATACCAAAGGTGGGGATAGGGTTTGATGACTAATCAAGTTCATCTCTCTGAAGTACTTGAACTAGCAAACCCTCTGTCCGCGACATATCTCCCGCAATGGAAAGGCTCGTGGCTGCCTCTGCTGTTCAGGACAGTAAGGATTTTGGCTCTCTGCCTTGCCGGCATGGCCACAGCACTCACCGTTCTGAGTCCTAGTCCAAGCTGACAGCGTCTTCCTGTCCTACTGAGATAAAGCTCCAGCTGAAAGCTTGCTCTTGCTCTGAAATCTGCAGAAGTCCTGGGGAGTTCATCTCCTGAGACCAGCCCTTAGTCAATGAAGGATGCCAGTCAGAAGATAAAAACCCCAGGGTTCGTGCCAGTGGGAGGTATGGCTGGGGCTGTTCTTCACAAACTGTAACGTGCTCGTGAATCACCTAGGAATCTTAATAAAATTCAGACTCTAATTCAGTAGGTCTGAGTTGGAGCCTGAAATTCTGCATTTATAATTCTTTCTTTTTCTTTTCTTTTTTCTTTTTTTTTTTCTTTTTTGAGACAGGGTCTCACTCTGTCACTCAGGTTGAAGTGCAGTGGCCCAATCACAGCTCACTGCAGCCTTGACCTGCTGGGCTCAAGCAATCCTCCCACCTCAGTCTCCTGAGTAGCTGGGACTGCAGGCATGTGTTACCTTTCCCGGCTAATTTTTAAATTTTTTTTTAATAGAGACAGGGTCTCTCTCTGTTACTCAGGCTGGTCTCAAACTCCTAGGAAGAAGTGATCCTCCTGCCTCTGCCTCTCAGAGTGCTGGGATTACAAGCATGAGCCAACACCCCCGGCCTGAGATTCTGCATTTTTTAAGAGGATCCCAGGTGAGGCTGAGGCTGCTTACCTGGAGACTACACTTTGATGCCCCCACCGGTGCTTTCTGCAATTTCCTCCCAAATAACCTGCCTGCTCTCAAATCCTTGTCAGTGGCTCCGTTTCTGGAGAAAGCATTTTTTTTCTGTCTTTCTACTTATATTCTAGGTTCCTTGTTCTTAATTTTCACCAAGACCAGCTACCTTACAATGTGACCCAAGGAAATCACTTCATTTCCTCATCTCTAGAATAAGAGTTTAGACTGTCCAGTTCCCCTTCCCACTCCAGCATTTTAAAGATTTTCTCATTATTCTAGTGATTATGGAACTTCCCACACTTTTTTGGATCAGCTTTCCAGCTCCTGCGTACAAACTGTTAAAATCAGACTGGCTTCACATTCTACTCATCTTCAAAAAATGTCTCTAAACACAAATGAAATTCGAAGACCTTTATTCAAGCATAATAGTAAAAATCCTTGACATCAGAGAGAAACAGATAACAAATGTTCATGCATGCAGATGACATTTTCATTGTAAAAGGAAGAAAGGGACCATTCAGAAAAACAAGAATAGTAGTTCCAGCACGAGGCTATTAAAATTAGTATGAAACCAACAAAAGATATGAAACCATAATCTGAAGACATCTAGACAGGAGGTAATAAAGATAAGAAAACACAACCGTGAATATGTATACCGTGTCTGCTTTTTAAGCAAACATCTCTAGACAAACATACAAACATACACATGCTGTCCCTTTCAAGAAAATCATGTTGGAAACCCACTCTCTTACACTTATGCTTAAACATTTTTGAAATTTCTTCTTTTTCTTTTTCTTCTTTTTTTTTTTCTTTTCTTTTTTTTTTTTTTTTTTTTGAGACTCAGCTCACTGCAACCTCTGCCTTTTTGGCTCAAATGATCCTCCTCCCTCAGCCTCCCGAATAGCTGAGACCACAGGCACACACTACCACACCCAACTAATTCTTCGTATTTTTGGTAGAGAGAGGGTTTCACCATGTTGCTCAGGCTGGTCTTGAACTCCTGAGCTCAAGCAATTTTACCTAACCTCAGCCTCCCAAAATGCTGGGATTATAGGCATGAACCACCACACCTGGCCTGAAATTTCTTTAGTTTATAAGAAACGAAGTATACAAGTATACACATAATTCAATATCACCACTTTAGTCACCACTTTTTTACCCAAAATAATACAACCGAGCCTAAATGCAAACTTTATTTCCAGTAATTTAATAAACTTCCCAAATATTAATACAGTTCACTCAGGTAACTGTCAGCTATTGCTGCATAACAGACAACCCCCAAAATCACAGTGGCACACAAAAATAAGTAGTTATATGTCATTCAAGAGTCTTCATGTCTGCTGGGTTGCTCTGCTTCAGGAGGTGAGTCCTCGGGTTGGCTGAGATGCCTCTGCAATACGTGAATTCAGTCTGGTACCCAGATGCTAATAGGCAGCTATGTGACCTCACGGCAGAGGTCAGATGTTCCTGAGAACAGAAACACAGGGTGATTCTAAAGGCAAGACTGGTGGTAGTTATACTGCTATCTCTCCACATTCCATTCTAAAGCAAGTCACATAGCCAAGTCCAAGATCAATAAATGGCTCTCACAGAGTTATTGGTATATGGAGTGAATATATGATGAATATCAATTCTTAAATTGATGATTTATCCATATGGAAGTCATTAAGAAGGCATTTTCCAAGGAGGGGGGCCAAAAGCGATGTGAGTAATAACGTTATTGAAATAAGTGTATAGCTACATAATGGGACCATCTTGGAGGCACAAATTTTTGTTTTTAAAAGTTATTTTACTGCCTTTTATATAAGTCAAACTTCATGCTTGCCTCAGTGAAAGCATTCAATTCCTATTTATGATTGAATTTTCCTGAAACCTATACAGGGAGGCTCCCAAAAGATATCAAGTCAACATTTCCTTATTTCCCCTCTTTCATTAAAAACAAAACAAAATATTTTTAAAAAGAAACAAAAATACCACAATTTCCATTCTGATGTCACCATGCTGAGGCTTGGCAAGTCAAAAGTATAACGATGAAAAGGCACCACCAATTCGTGCGAGTCGGCTAGGCTTCTCGGTGCTATTCCAGATAGTCAGGAGCCCTGGGTTCCAGCCAAGGTGATCCAGGTCGCTTAGCGGCTCCTATCACCTCACCTGCTTGCTCCCCTTCTCCGGGTTTCCAGTTCTGCATCGTAAATGTGCTCCCTGGCGCAGCCTCCCCTGACACTCAGACATCCACCAATCCGTTAGATGCTGGAGGTTTTCCGGAGACACTGTGTCCCTAATGAGGACTGCTTTGTACAGTCACTGATAGCAGCTCTAGAAAGTGTAACAGCTTTTTTATCTCAAAAGATGTTCCTCGTGCTCTGGCCCTAGGGGAGCCGCCTTCCAGACCTGTCTAACCGGGAGCCCCCACCCCGCGCACTTCCCGGACTTCTCCCGAGACCCGAGAGCGCTGACTTCCCCCACTCGCAATAGTCCTAGGGGTGACACTGAGGCCCCCCTCACTTGCAGCCCCCACCTCCCTGCGGCCGGAGGGTCAGAGGTTCGCGGCCCGGGCAGGCAGCGCCAGCGCCCTTTGGAGCTGGGCGGGGCGGGCAGAGCGGGCACGGCCGGGCGTCGGGGCCACAGGCATTGCACTCTAGCCCTGGCCATGGAGCGGCCGGCATCAGGCGAGGTGCTCATGAGCCAGGCCATCCAGCCGGCGCACGCCACTGCCCGCGGTGAGCTGAGCGCCGGGCAGCTGCTCAAGTGGATCGACACTACCGCCTGCCTGGCGGGTAGGCGGGCGCCGGGGCTGCGGGAGCGGCGGCGGCTGGGGGTGGCGGGGAGGAGGAAGGCGAGGAAGGTACTTGCGGACAGCTGAGCCCTGAGCAGCCAGGGGTAGGGGTGTTGCGACAGTGCGCCCGCGCTGGGCATGGCCGAGACCAATGGTTCCCAAATGTGTGGCTCTCAGGACTCCTTCATTCCATTAAATAAGTGAGGAGCCCAGAGAGCTTTTGTGGGGTTTTTTGTTTGTTGTTGTTTTTGAGACAAGGTCTCACTCTTGCCCGGGCTGGAGTGCGGTGGTGCCATCAGAGCTCGCTGCAGCCTCGACGCCCTGAGCTAAAGCAATCCTCCCACCTCAGCCTCCAGAGTAACTGGGACCACAGACGCACGCCACCAGGCCCAGCTAATTTGGGGGGTTTTGTTTTGTTTTGCTTTTGTAGAGATGGGGGTCTCACTATGTTGCCCAGGCTGGTCTCAAACTCCTGGACTCAAGGATCCCGAAGTGTTGGGATTACAGGTGTGAGCCACCGCACCCAGCCAGCTTTTGTTTATGTAGGCTATTTATATCACATTTACTGTAACAGAAATTTAAAATTTTAAAATTATTTTTAAAAAAGAAATGGACTGCATGTTGACATAACATTTTTAATTAAAGAAATAACTATTTTCCACAAGAACAAAAGTGTAGCTAGAGGAGTGGTGACAGGTTACATCCTGGCGAGTCTCTCTAAAGTCTGACTAACAGAGGACTGCTGACTTCTCATACCTGCTTCTGCATTCACCGTGCTGCTACCATACCCTTAGGTAGTCTCTGGAAAACACTGTGTCCTTGTTAGAGAATGACAGTAAAAATGGCAAAAACATTTATTAAGGACTGAATTATGCCCCCCATGCCACCCACCGAAATTTATACATTGAAGTCCTAAGCCCTGGTGTGGCTCTATTTGGAGTGAAGAATTAAGGCTAATGAGGTCATAAGAGTGGAATTCTGGTCCCATACAATTAATGTCCTTATAAGAAGAGACACTGGAGAGCTTCGTCTCTCTGCCATGTGAGGCCACAGCAGGAAGACAGCCACCCACAGGCCAGGAAGAGAGCCCTCGCTAGGACCTACACGGGCAAGCACCTCGATCTGGAACCTCCCTGCCTCCACAACTGTGAGAAATCAATGACTTGTTTAAGCCTTTTTTTTTTTTTTTAAACAGGATTTGAGATTGGTTATATTAAGGTAACAATGGAAGCATGAATACAAAATGAACCCACACATAGGAAAAAGAAACAATACAGAAACCACTGAGGTTGCTAATAATAATGATGCCTATTTCCAAGGCAACTGAATACATTATGAGACCACTGAAGTGACTTTTAGCTACCTTGTTTAGTGCCTCTGTCTTGTGATGGAGAAACAGTGGCCCACCTGCAGTTGTCATCATTTCTATGACCTGACATCTTTCAAAACCATGGAAAGATCCAACTGACAATCAATTACTCTATACCTTAATAGTTACATTACTATTAGTAGTATAATATTAATCACTGATAATATTACTATTATTAAGAAAACCTGTGTGATAAAGTTGGTTTGGGCAATATGAATAATGCCTGTGTTAAACACTCTGTGGTGACCCGAGGCACCACATAAGCAGGGGACATTATTTAGCCAAGGTGTAATTGAATCTGTATAGTAATACAAAACTGATTTCTCTGGGATTTTCTCAGAGTTTTTTATAGGCCAGGATTATCTTTTTAGCCACATTACTGCAATCTCAGTCATGGCCCCAAGGCATTGCTATGACCCCTAGGCACTGCTGGATTCCAAAATGTCTTCTCAGTATTTAAAGAAAGATGAAATATTCTCACTATCCTCACTTCTGTCTGTGGCCCCATTATTTTTCCAGTTCCTTAAGTCTAAAGGCTTGAAGCCATCTGAGTAATCCTCTATCTCACACGTCCGTGTATTATTTTGGAACATCTTATACACACAGTTTTCTATTTGTGAATCTAGTGGCACCCAACTCCTCTAGTTGAGCAAGTCAAAAGTCTAGGAGTCATCCTTGATATCTCTCTCCACCTTACTTCTCCCTTCACATACTCTATGCATGGAGCAAGTCCTATCAGTGTTACCCCCTAAAGGAATCTCTGAAAGCCAAGCACTGTGCTGCACCCCCAATGCGACCATCTAGTCCAAGCTCTCACCATCTTTCATGCAGACTTCAGCAGTGATTTCCAAACCGGTCTCCATTCATTCTGGTCTCCTCTCCACACTGCTTCTAAAGTAACCTTTGAAGATGCTAATCTGATCATGTCATATGTTTTGTTCATTTTTCCCTTTCTTTTCTTCACCAAGGGCTTTAAGGATTTTTCTAACATGTTCAAGTGCTTCCTATTAAAAAATCCCCCACAGATAATAATTATAAACTCTGGGCAAAACACTAAATAAAAGAGACTTAAGGCAGGTGAAAAGTGAACAAAAGTAGGCTTAGAACACTTGAAAGTTAACACATGAAAGAACAAAATGATGTTGGCTTTTTCTGTGTTTTTTTTTTAAATGACTTGAAGCCTGAAAGAAAATGCCAGTCTGGTCCCAGCTATGGTTCTGATGGTAAACCCATAGGCTTGCTGGTTTGAAGAGCCCAAAGACAGGGTTTGGGAAAAGTACAGCTACTGAAATACAAAAGGGAAAGTTCCAGAAAGGAAAGAGCCAGAGAGAGAGAGAGAGCCCTAAAATCTAACTATCATCTTTGTCCAGATATCTGGCAAATCTTGAATCATGTATACTAGGACGTACTCCAGACCTCCTGGTTGAGGCCAAAAGAACTGAAAATAGTTGTGTCCATCTGCAGGTAGACAGATTATAGTTTCAGTTTGGTCAGGTTAACTGCTTGCTTTAAAAAACAAAACCAAAAACAAAACCAACACTTTTCTGAGAAACACAGTTTCTACAATGGATCACTCACAATGGCTAGGATATTATTCAAAATTACTTGACATACAAAGGGAAACATGATTCATTCTTAAGAGAAAAGACAATCAATGGAGATTCATCCCTTGATGACCCTGATGCTGGAATTAAGCTTCAAGGATTTTAAAGCAACTAGTATAACTGTGCTCAAGAATATAATGAAAAATATGATAATAAAGATTGCTGTAATCCCAGCACTTTGGGAGGCTGAGGCAGTTGGATCACTTGAGGTCAGGAGTTTGAGACCAGCCTGGTCAACATGATGAAACCCTGTCTCTACTAAAAACACAAAAATTAGCCACGTGTGGTGGCAGGCACCTGTAATCCCAGCTACTCGGGAGGCTGAGGCAGGAGAATCACTTGAATCTGGGAGGTGGAGATTGCAGTGAGCCGAGATTGTACCACTGCACTCCTGCCAGGGCAAAAGAGTGAGACCCCATCTCAAAAGAAAAAAAAAAAAACATTGAAAAGGCAGTACCTTTCTGCAGAGTAATAGAAACTATTTTTTGAAAGCCAAATGGTAATTCCAGAACTGAAAAATACAGTGTCTAAAATAACAAACTCAATGGCTAGGCTTAACAGCAGAATGGACATGACTGAGAAAAGAGTTAGTAAATGCAAAAATACATCACTAGAAATTATCCAATCTAAGAACAGAAAAAAAGAATTTTAAAAATAAACAAAGTGTGACCAGGCACAATGGTTCATGCCTGTAATCCTAGCACTTTGGGAGGCTCAGGTAGGAGGATGGTTTGAACCCAGGAACTCAAGACCAGCCTGGGCAACATAGGGAGATCCTGTCTCTACCACACACACACACAAAATGTTAAAATTAGCCAGGCATGGTACCATGTACCTGTAGTCCCAGCTACTCAGGAGGCTGAGGTGGGAGGATGACTTGAGCCTGGGAGGTCAAGGCTGCAGTGAGCCATAATTCTACCACTTTACTCCAGCCTGGGCAACAGAGCAAGACCCTGTCTCAAAAAAAAAAAAAAAAAAAAAAAGACGTAAATAAAATAAAGTATCAGAGATTTGTGGAAAAATAAAACAAACGCAATTAGAGTTCCAAATATGGTGAAAGACAATTACAGATTCAAGGTTATAGCACATCAAGAAAAACTAATACAGGCTGGACATGGTGGCTCACACCTTTAATCCCAGCACTTTGGGAGGCCGAGGCAGGCAAATCACCTGAGGTCAGAAGTTCAAGACCAGCCTGGCCAACGTGGTGAAACCCCATCTCTACTAAAAATACAAAAATTAGTTGGGCATGGTGGCACACGCTTGTAATCCCAGCTACTCAGGAGGCTGAGGCAGGAGAATCACTTGAACCCAGGAGGCAGAGGTTGCAGTGAGCCAAGACTGTGCCACCACACTCCAGCCTGGACGACAGAGCGAGACTCTGTCTCCAATTTAAAAAAGAAAGAAAGAAAAACGAATACAAAGAATATATCCAGGCATATCATAGTCAAAATGATTGAGAGAAAATCTTGAATGCAGCCAGACTGAAACACCGTATATAGGAGAACAATAATTAGAATTACCACTGACCTCATCAGAAACAGTGGAGACCAGAAGGCAGTGCAACAATATATTGAAGAATAATAATTACAAAAACTTTCAACCAAGAGCTTCAAGGCCCTGTGCATAGCCTGTCCTCAGCCTTCACTCCAGCCTCATCCCACCCACTCTCCCTCCTACTCTCTGCATTGTAGTCACCAGGACCTTTGTAATTACTGTTCCCTCTGCTCAGCAGGCCCTCCCCTCTGCTGCCCTCAAGCCTTCCTGGACACCCCACCTAGTGTATTATTTCAGTTACTGACTCTCATAAAATCCCTGTTTTCTTCAGAGCACTTAGTCCGTTTTGTCATTACATATCTGTATTAGTCCATTTTCATGCTGCTGATAAAGACATACCCGAGACTGGGTAACTTATAAAGAAAAAGAGATTTATTGGACTCGCAGTTCCACGTGGGTGGGGAAGCCTCACAGTCATGGCGGAAGGTGAAAGGCACTTCTTACATGGTGGCGGCAGGAGAGAAAATGAGAACCAAGCAGAAGGGGTTTCCCCTTACAAAACCATCACATCTCATGAGACTTATTCACTATCATGAGAATAGCACAGGAAAGATCAGCCCCCATGATTCAATTATCTCCCACCAGCTCCTTCCCACAACATGTGGGAATTATGGGAGCTACAATTCAAGATGAGGTTTGGGTGGGGACTCAGCCAAACCATATCAATATCCATTTAATTAACCACTGGCTCATCCACTAGACTCCATGAGAGCAGGGGTCCTGGCTGTTTCCCATGGCCAGCACCTTACACAGAGGCTGCCTTGCATAACACAGGTGCTCCATCAATATCTGCTGAAGGAAGGAAGGAATGAAGGAAGGTTACCACTATTTTTATCAGTCATCATTTCATACTTACTTTACAATCACTTAGCTTCTCTTAGTTCTCCCAGGAAATCAGAAACAGCTTTAGGGTTTTCCACTTCTGCTGGTACACTGTACGAAGGGCAATCAAAAATCAAGAACCAGAACAAGCCAGTCCTGTGAGTTCATGTCATCTAATTGACACTTGTTTAAAAACACAGCATGCATGTAATGACATGTGAAGCCAGGACCCTATGGTGTTCTCCATATTTTTGTTTCTTTTAGTTTAATGACCCTTGAAAATCAATAGCATAAATCATGATTATTGAGCTCCTGAAACCCATATTGAGTCACATACTTCTCTGGTAGTGTTCTCTGGTTTGTCTAACCTCTTTCCTGAAAGTTCCTATTGCTTTTATAGTCAAAATCACTATTTAGGACAATGCATTTAATCTTTCTAAACCTAAATTTTCTTATTTATAAAAGGGAGCTAATAACAGTACCAACTTCATGTAATTAACATGCTTAAATGACTAGTCCAGTGCCTGATCAATAATAAATGCTTAATAAAAAGTAACTGTCATGATTTTAATACTTTTTGATCCCTTAAGAAACCTTGTGCTATAGATACAGGATACCCAATATAAACAATAAAAGTTTAATTTTTTTTTTTACTGGTTACTGCATTTTAGTTATCATTTAAGTCATTCACAATTGATAACTCAGCCGGGCATGGGGGCTCACGCCTGTAATTCCAGTGCTTTGAGGGGTCAAGGCGGGAGCATCACTTGAGCCCAGGAGTTTGGGACCAGCTTGGGCCAAATCATGAGAACCTGTCTCTACAAAAAAATATTTTAAACAATTTTTTAAAAGTTAGCTAGCTGTGGTGGCACATGCCTATAGTCCTAGCTACTCAGGAGGCTGAGGCAAGATCACTTGAGCCCAGGAGTTCGAGGCTGGAGTGAGCTATGATCATGCCGCTACACTCCAGCCTGGGTGATAGAGACCTCGTCTCTTAAAAAAAAAAAAAGAAAAAAATACTCAAGATACTCATGTTGGTCTATATTATAACACTTTATTACTAAGAATTAATAACCTCAACATCCCATTCCCTCATGTCAAGTAACTGGAATGAATGTTTATGAAGTATTCTTTAATCAATGATTTAAGCATGTATTTGCAAGGTTTCAGTAGTTCCCTGGAAAACTTAAGCTCTGAAAGGGTACTGACTATGGCTGCATCTCTAAGTGCCATGGAGTGGACTGCTTAAAAGATAGAGCTCATGCACTGGCTCACGCCTGTAATCCCAGCACTTTGGGAGGCTGAGGTGGGCAGATCACAAGGTCAGGAGATCGAGACCATCCTGGCTAATATGGTGAAACCGTGTCTCTACTAAAAATACAAAAAATTAGCTGGACATGGTGGTGCACGCCTGTAGTCCCAGCTACTCGGGAGGCTGAGGCAGAAGAATCACTTGAACCCGGGAAGCGGAGGTTGCAGTGAGCCAAGATCACACCATTGCACTCCAGCCTGGGTGACAGAGTGAGACTCTGTCTGGAAAAAAAAATAATAATAACTCATTCAACTCAGTGTCTGGAAATCAGCAAGAACTTAACAAATGTTTGGTGCATTGAATTAAATTGAGTCCACCTTGAGCCTTCCTACAGCCCAATTCTTCCATATTCCCTTCCTTTCCCTGAACTAGTTGGAAGGATGGTTCCTTCCAGCTAGTAACATTTGAATGTCCAATTTTCTGCAGAATTAGATCCTAGAAAGGAATGTGTTAAATACATGCCCAGTGGAGTATCTCTCATGTCTTCTTACCTAGGACTATCAATTAATACATAGGTAGTTATAATGATCCAGTACACAAAAGGAAGACAAATTCAGTACAATTTACTCGTTTTTCTTAATCATGTGGCACCAGGACTGAAGTCTCCAAAACTAAAATGAGGTCAAAAGTTCTTATAAAGCCAATATAATCTGTTTGGCTTTCAGTTGACTGTTTCCCAAAATCAAATCTGGCAGAAGCACATGTCAAAATCTTTCCCACAGAGGATAAATTCTGGTATTTTTTTATGTAAAGCAAATCCAGCAATCAAAAAAAAAAAAAAATCTGAGCAAATTACGTGCAGACATAGAACATGGAAATAACCAGGCTTCTTCCTGTACTCTCCCACCCTACGCAATACTCCTCCTTCAAGGCAATTAATGTATACTGAATTTGGCATACATTTGGTAATAATAAAATAAATATTGACTACATATCTCCTGTGTGCCCATCTCTCTTTCTCTGATACCCAGAGAAGATCCTCTTTGATTTGGGATGACTCGGGGTTTCCCCTTACCACTCAGTGCTTACAGTGGTTAAATCATTCACGCAGCGGGGTGCGGTGACTCACGCCTGTAATCCCAGCACTTTGGGAGGCCGAGGCGGGCAGATCACGAGGTCAGAAGATCAAGACTATCCTGGCTAACACGGTGAAACCCCGTCTCTACTAAAAATACAAAAAAATTAGCCGGGCGAGGTGGCGGCGCCTGTAGTCCCAGCTACTCTGGAGGCTGAGGCAGGAGAATGGCCTAAACCCGGGAGGCGGAGCTTGCAGTGAGCCGAGATAGCGCCACTGCGCTCCAGCCTGGGCGACAGAGGGAGACTCCGTCAAAAAAAAAAAAAAAAAATCATTTAACCTGTGATGCCTTGATTTTAAAACAAGAAGGATAGTACCTGATAAAATATTTAAAGTCAGCACCAACTTACTAAAATTGCTATTTCAATAGCTAGATTTGTGGGATATTGGTATTAAATTTCAAATACAAGATCATGTAAGTTAAAATTTAGGATGAAGTGCAGTAATTACCATACAGTAGAAATGTAACAGAGCAGAGAAGCTTGTATGGAGCCAGGTGATCCACAAATTGTGAGCACAGTGGTGCTATAATGAATGAGGGATGGATGACTAAGATCAATGCACTTACATTTCATTCCTTTCCCTTGTACTGAAATATTCTAATATCACCACTAAAGCAGCACGTTTTTATGTATTTTTTGAAGCTGAGAAACATGCTGGAGTTTCCTGTGTTACAGCCTCAGTGGATGACATACAGTTTGAGGAGACAGCTAGGTAAGTGACATTGCTCCATCGCTCCTTTCTCCTAGGTTTGTTGGTTCATCTGGGACGTGTATTGGTGGCACCTGTGCTTACTCATGCAGAGGTAGTGATCTTGTTTCTTAATAAAATAAATAACATGTGACCCAATTTAAGTAAAAAAATAATCACAGGTCCTACTTAAAAGAAACACTCCTAAGTGTAACTTCACAGTCTTAATTTTGTGGAGAAATAGTTCTCAGCCTGAGATGCATTGTGGCATAAGGCATAACAGCCAAACAGACTTTCTGCAGGCTCCTTTTTTTAATTGTCTCACTCTGCGCCCAGACTGGAGTGCAGTAATGCGATCTCGGCTCACTGCAACCTCTTCCTCCTGGGCTCAAGTGATCCTCCTGTCTTAGCCTCCCAAGTAGCTGGGACTGCAGGCACATGCCACCGTGCCCACCTGGCTAATTTTTTTTTTCTTTTTGTAGAGACAGGGTTTCATCATCTTGTCCAGGCTGATCTCAAACTCCTGGGCTCAAGCGGTCCACCCACTGGCTTCCCAAAGTGCCGGGATTACAGGCATGAGCCACCATGCCTGGCCACTATAAGCTAATTATTAATGTCCCCTTCCTGTACTAGAAGAATAACTAATGATAATAAGATCTTTATGATGGTGAATTTCATCATTAGATTGTTAGGTAAACATTAATTCATCTAAGTAGAGAGAGTAAATTATGAAAAACATTTAATGTGTGAAAGTTCTTAACCATCTCTTATTGTAGAAAATTTTAAGATACACAAACATTTCAAACGTACTTATTTAGGTTAGTAATTGCGAAAACCGTGATTACTTTTGCACCAACCTATAAAACAAGAGAGGATAGTACAGTGTATCCCGAGGACCCCTCACCCCCAGCTATAGAAATTATCAACTCACAGACACTCTTGCTTTATCAATACCTCTCTACACTCCCCCATATGCCTGGATTGTTTTGAGGAAAATCCCAAGCATCATCTATATATGTCATGCATCACTTAATGATGGGATATGTTCTGAGAAATGCATCCTTAATGACTTCATCCTTGTATGAGCATCATAGAGTGTACTTACACAACCTCAACAGTACAGCCTCTTACACACCTAGGGTATGTGGTGTAGCCTATTGTTCCTAGGCTACAAACCTGTGCAGCCTGTTACTGTACTGAAAACTATAGGCAATTGTAATACCATGGTGACTATTTGTGTGTCTAAACATGGCTAAACATTAAAAAGATACAGTAAAATACAGTGTAAAAGATTGAAAAATGGTACATCTGGCCAGGCGCGGTGGCTCATGCCTGTAATTCCAGCACTTTGGGAGGTCGAGGTGGATGGATCACCTGAGGTCAGGAGTTTAAAACCAGCCTGGCCAACGTGAAACCCCATCTCTACTAAAAGTACAAAAATTAGCCAGGTGTGGTGGCGGGTGCCCTTAATCCCAGCTACTCAGGAGGCTGAGGCAGGAGAATAACTTGAACCCAGGAGGCGGAGGTTGCAGTGAGCCCAGATCATGCCATTACACTCCAGCCTGTGTGACAAGAGCGAGACTCCGTCTCAAAAAAAAAAAAAAAAGGTACACATGAATGGAGCTTAGAAGGCTGCAAGTTGCTCTGCGTGAGTCAGTGAGTGAGTGCTGAGCAATGTGAAGGTCCCAGACGTTACTGTACACTACCATAGATTTATAAACACCACACACTTAGGCTACACCAAATTTATAAAACATTTTCTCTTTCTTTAATTATAAATTAACTTTAGATTACTGTAATGTTTTTACTTTATAAACTTAAAAAAATCTTGTTGATTCCTTTGTAATAATACTGAGCTTAAAACACAAGCCTTTTATAGAGCTGTACAAAAATATTTTTCTTTATGTCCTTACCTTATTCTATAAGCTATTTTCTATTTTTAAAATTGGTTATTAAAAACTGTGACACAAACACATACATTAGCTTAGGCCTACACAGGGTCGGGATCACCAGTATCACTGTTCTGCTTCCACATCCTGTCTCACTGGAAGGTCTTATGGGATTTATTAAACCAGGATTCAGTATAGGTGATAGGTGTCTTAAGTGTCTTTTAACATAAAATTTTCCCTTCCTTCTTTTATCTTGCAATTTATTTTTTAAAGAAACCTGGTTGTTTGTTTTATAGAATTTACACATTCTGTATTTGCTCATGTAGCCTTGATTAATGTGTTCTCCTGTCCTTTGTATTTCTTGTAATCTGACAGTTACATCTAAAAACTGACATGATGAAAGTTTGATTTTTTTTTTTCTTTGAGATGGAGTCTTGCTCTGTCACCCAGGCTGGAGTGCAATGGCGCGATCTTGACTCACTGCAACCCGGGTTCAAGCAATTCTCCTGCCTCAGCCTCCCAAGTAGCTGGGACTACAGGCCCCTGCTACCATGCCCTGATAATGTTTGTATTTTTAGTAGAGACGGGGCTTTGCCATGTTGGCCAGGCTCAAACTCCTGACCTCAGGTGATCCACGGTGCTGGGATTACAGGCGCCTGCCACCACGCCCAGCTGATGAAGGTTTGATATTTTCGTAAAAATTTCTCATGTCAAGGCCATATAATATCTAATGATCATAGGCTACAACCATTCTGTCATTAGATATTGGTAACATGGTAATATGCTAATTCTACCATTTCTTCTTCATTTGTTTTCTAAAATACTTCTCTAGAGGGAAACTCACTAATGACCTGAGTATCCTGAGGAAAAGTTTGTCCAGGAAAGGCTTGACTCTTTCCCTTTATTCATTAGGAACGTACAGATTTTCATGTACTTGATATGTTACAATGCATCAATGTTCTTATTCTTTTTTTTTTTTTTTTTTTTTTTTTGAGACAGAGTTTCACTCTTGTCGCCCAGACTGGAGTTCAATGGCGCGATCTCGGCTCACTGCAACCTCTACCTCCTGGGTTCAAGCAATTCTTCTGCCTCAGCCTCCCGAAGTAGCTGGGATTACAGGTGCCCGCCACCAGGCCCAGCTAATTTTTTTGTATTTTTAGTAGAGATGGGGTTTCACCATGTTGGCCAGGCTGGTCTCAAACTCCTGACCTCAGGTGATCCACCTGCCTCAGCCTCCCAAAGTGTTGGGCAGGGTTGAGCCACTGGGCCTGTGCAATGTTATTATTCTTACAGAAGCTCAGAGTGCCGCGTCTTTGCGCAGTGGGAGCTTCTTCAGTTTAATCCGTAAGTCCCTTGAACAACAGCCCAAAGTTAAAGATGTTTAGTAACTCCTTGGCCTTCTGCTATAAAATGTTTCAGTCTCATCTTTTACATTTCCCCCCCACAAACTTAGAATCCGTTACCTCTCCAAGGAGTCCTGATTCCTTGCAGTAGACATGAGAAGCAGAGACCACAACCTGGGCAGGAAAGGTGCTCCTCACATCAAAATGGGCATTAGTTCTTGGCCTTTTCAGTGGACGGAATTAGAAATTATGTATTTTTAAAGCATTTATATTAATAATCTGTAATCATTTAGGGTTATATGGTTTTACTTAATTTCTTTGATTTTGTGTCTGTATCTCTGGTTTTTAATTTTATTTTATGCTGAATGTCTTGATATTTAAAGACATAAACTTACTTGATTCAAATTAATACGTATATACACATTCATTAGATTCAGAATAGCAGTACCAATATTATCACTAACAAATGAATAGAGAAAGTAGTTTAAGATTATTTATGAAGTTTCTTTCTCAAACTATGTCTCATCTGGTACAGTCAAGTCACTGTATTTTGAAGTCACTTGAAATAATCCTTTTCCATGTGGTTAAGCTGCTGACTTCATACATTCTTAAGTTCATTTGTTTAATTTGCTTTTTTATTTTGTAGGAATGACTTTTCTTTTCATTTAATTTTGTTTTATAGTTTAAAATATCTACAGGTACCAGAGTCCAATCTGGAAAATAGACCCATTTCACCCCGGGGAATCTGGCTCCTCCCTACCTTCTATCTAGGCCCCTCCCTCTCCCTCTATGTAACCATTTTATTTATTTTGTGGCTTATCTTTCTTTTTTTAATGTAAAGAAATATTTATATATATCCTCACTTTTTTCACTTAAAATAAAAATGAGGTGGAGAAAAGTATATATAGTGTATAAAGTATACGCTGTAAAAGTATACAGTATTTCTATCTAGAAAATCACTCCATACCAATATGCAGTCATATGCTGCATAGCAGCATTTTGGTCAGTGACAGCAGTCCCATAAGATTTTAATACTGGCCGTGTGTGGGAGCTCACACCGGTAATCCTTGTACTTTGGAAGGCTGAGGTGGGTGGATCATCTGAGGTCAGGAGTTTGAGACCAGCCTGGCCAGCATGATGAAACCCCATCTCTACGAAAAATACAAAAAATTAGCTGGGCGTGATGGCACGTGCTTGTAATCCCAGCTACTCAGGAGGCTGAGGCAGGAGAATCACTTGAACCCAGGAGACGGAGGTCGCAGTGAGCCAAGATTGCACCACTGCACTCCAGCCTGGGCAACGAGAACAAAACTCCATCTCAAAAAAAAAAAAAAAAAAAAAAAAGATTTTAATACTGCATTTTTACTGCATCTTGTCTATATTTAGCTATGTTTGGATACACGAATACTTACCACTGTTTACGGTTGCCGACAGTATTCAGCACAGTAACATCCTCTACAGGTTTGTGGCCTGGGAGCAATAGGCTAGACCATATAGCCTAGGTGTGTAGGAGGCTATACCATCTAGGTTAGTGTGGGTGCACTCTGTGATGTTTCCACAACAACAGAATCACCTAATGAAGCATTTCTCAGAACACATCCCTGTCATTAAACTAGGCATAACTATAAGTAGATATTCATCATTCCTTTTAATATCTACATAGTACTCCATTGTGGAAGCACACTACATTATTCAACTGGTCCTCCACTGATGAACATTTAGATTATTTCCAGTCTTTTGCTATTACAAATAATATTTCAATTTGCAGTCTTGTGCAGATGTCTGTTTGTATTTTTGCCAGTATATTTGTAGGATAGATTTCTTTCTTTCTTTTTTAAGACAGAGTCTCGCTCTGTCACCCAGGCTGGAGTGCAATGGCGTGATCTTGGCTCACTGTAGCCTCTGCCTCCCAGGTTCAAGCGATTCTCCTGCCTCAGCCTCCCTAGTAGCTGAGACTATGGGCATGTGCCACCACACCTGGCTAATTTTTGAATTTTTAGTAGAGACGGGGCTTTGCCATGTTGGCCAGGCTGGTCTCAAACTCCTGACCTCAGGTGATCCACCTGCCTCACCCTCCCAAAGTGCTGGGATTACAGGCATGAGCCATCATGCCTGGCCTTTGTGGGATAGATTTCTAGAAATTGGATTGCTGAGTCAAAGGGTAAATGAATATGTCATTTTATTAGACATTGCCAAATTCCTCTCCGTAGCAGTTGTTATGTAGGTTTTATCAGTTTTCAAACTTGTAAAATTAAAGGTTAATAAAACTGTGCCAGAAATTTAAATTTGTTCAGATTTCTAATATAGAAATTAATTGTTTATATAAATATGCCTATGTATGTATTATTAAACTCTTTCTTTACCTCCAGTTTTTCTGCCAAAAAATGCTACAGATTATGACAGGTATGTAGAGTAACAATATATGCTCAAAGGCTTTAACCAGATGTGGTCACTCTTCTAGGTAAACCCAACTGGTTCATCTTATAGACTGTCTTTAATATATCTAGACCAGATGCTGTGGCTCGTGCTGTATCCCAGCACTTTGGGAGTCCAATCCAGGAAGATCATTTGAGCCCAGGAATTTAAGGCTCCAGTGAGCCATAATTAAACCACTGCACTGCAGCCTGGATGACAGAGTGAGATATGTGTATCTGAACAAGCCTCTCTACTATGATTAAAATAGTGTGAATTGCAATTATTTACCAGAAGTCTGAATAGGGTAATGTTTCCAAGGCTGTGGAGCCAGATAAGACCAGGGTTTGAACTCTGATCCTGCCACTTGCTATGTCACCTTCTAAGGCCATTTCCTGATGGGAATGAAATGGGAATGATAATGCCCACCTCATGGGATTACTGCTTAGTGAATGGTGTGTTGTTAGATTATGATACAAAGCATTTAGCATGGTGCTTGATTTTTATTATTATTATTATACTTTAAATTCTGGGGTACATGTGCAGAATGTGCAGGTTTGTTACTTAGGTATACATGTGCCATGGTGGTTTGCTGCACCCATCAACCCGTCATCTACATTAGGTATTTCTCCTAGTACTATCCCTCCCCTAGCCCCCCCACCCCTTGACAGGCCCCAGTGTGTGATGTTCCCCTCCCTTTGTTCATGTGTTCTCTTTGTTCACCTCCCACTTATGAGTGAGAACATGCAGTGTTTGGTTTTCTGTTCTTGTGTTAATTTGCTGAGAATGATGGTTTCCAGCTTCATCCATGTCCCTGCAAAGGACACAAACTCATCCTTTTTTATGGCTGCCTAGTATTCCATGGTGTATATGTGCCACGTTTCCTTTATCCAGTCTGTCACTGATGGACATTTGGGTTGCTTCCACATCTTTGCTATTGTGAACAGTGCCGCAATAAACATGTGTGCATGTGTCTTTATAGTAGAATGATTTATAATCCTTTGGGTACATATCCAGTAATGGGATTGCTAGGTCAAATGGTATTTCTAGTTCTAGATCCTTGAGGAATCGCCATGCTCTCTTTCACAATGGTTGAACTAATTTACACTCCCACCAACAATGTAAAAGCGTTCTTATTTCCCCACATACTCTCCAGCATCTGTTGTTTCCTGACTTTTTAATGATTGTCACGTAACTGGCGTGAGATGGAATCCCATTGTGGTTTTGATTTGCATTTCTCTAATGACCAGTGATGGCGAGCTTTTTTTCTTAAGTTTTTTGGCCACATAATATCTTCTTTTGAAAAGTGTCTGTTCATATCCTTTGCCCACTTTTTGATGGGGTTGTTTTTTCTTGTAAATTTGTTTAAGTTCTTTGTAGATTCTGGATATTAGCCCTTTGTCAGATGGATAGATTGCAGAAATTTTCTCCCATTCTGTAGGTTGCCTGTTCAGTCTGATGATAGTCTCTTTTACTGGGCAGAAGCTCTTTAGTTTAATTGAGCCCATTTGTCTATTTTGACTTTTGTTGCCATTGCTTTTGGTGTTTTAGTCATGAAGTCTTTGCCCATGCCTATGTCCTGAATGGTATTGCCTAGGTTTTGGTTTTTTTTTAGGATTTTTATGGTTTTAGGTCTTATGTTTAAGTCTTTAATCCATCTTGAGTTAATTTTTGTATAAGGTGTAAGGAAGGGGTCCAGTTTCAGTTTTCTGCATATGGCTAGCCTGTTTTCCTAACACCATTTATTAAATAGGGAATCCTTTCCCCATTGCTTGTTTTTGTCAGGTTAGTCAAAGATTAGATGGTTGGAGATGTGTGGTGTTATTTCTGAAGCCTCTGTTCTGTTCCATTGGTCTATATATCTGTTTTGGTACCTGTACCATGCTGTTTTGGTTACTGCTGGTATAGTTTGAAGTCAGATAGCATGATGCCTCCAGCTTTGTTCTTTTTGCTTAAGATTGTCTTGGCTATTCAGGCTCTGTTTTGGTTCCACATAAAATTTAAAGTAGTTTATCCAATTCTGTGAAGAAAGTCAATATAGCTTGATGGGGATAGCATTGAATCTATAAATTACTTTGGGCACTATGGCCATTTTCACGATATTGATTCTTCCTATCCATAAGCGTGGAATATTTTCCCATTTGTTTGTGTTCTCTCTTATTTCCTTGAGCAGTGGTTTGTAGTTCTCCTTGAAAAGGTCCTTCACATCCCTTGTAAGTTGTATTCCTAGGTATTTTATTCTCTTTGTAGCAATTGTGAATGGGAGTTCATTCATGATTTGGCTCTCTGTCTGTTATTGGTGTATAGGAATGCTTGTGATTTTTGCACATTGGTTTTGTATCTTGAGACTTTGCTGAAGTTGCTTTTCAGTTTAAGGAGATTTTGGGCTGAGATGATGGGATTTTCTAAATATACCATCATGTAATTTGCAAACAGAGACAATTTGACTTCCTCTTTTCCTATTTGAATGCCCTTTATTTCTTTCTCGTGCCTGATTGCCCTGGCCAGAACGTCCAATACTGTGTTGAAGAGGAGTGGTGAAAGAGGGCATCCCTGTCTTATGCCAATTTTCAAAGGGAATGCTTCTAGGTTTTCCCCATTCAGTGTGATATTGGCTGTGGGTTTCTCATAAATAGCTCTTATTATTTTGAAATATGTTCCATCAATATCTAGTTTATTGAGAGTTTTTAGCATG
Source organism: Macaca fascicularis (assembly GCF_037993035.2). Taxonomy (NCBI): domain Eukaryota; kingdom Metazoa; phylum Chordata; class Mammalia; order Primates; family Cercopithecidae; genus Macaca; species Macaca fascicularis. The sequence goes on along the minus strand of NC_088380.1, from coordinate 85,306,140 downwards.
AATGGGTTGTTGAATTTTGTTGAAGGCCTTTTCTGCATCTATTGAGATAATTATGTGGTTTTTGTTATTGGTTCTGTTTATGTGATAGATTTCGTTTATTGATTTGTGTATGTTGAACCAGCCTTGCATCCCAGGGATGAAGTCGACTTGATCATGGTGGATAAGCTTTTTGATGTGCTGCTGGATTCTGTTTGCCAGTATTTTATTGAGGATTTTCACATCGATGTTCATCAGAGATATTGGCCTGAAATTTTCTTTTTTTGTTGTGTCTCTGTCAGGTGTTGGTATCAGGATGATGCTGGCCTCATATAATGAGTTAGGGAGGAGTCCATCTTTTTCTGTTGTTTAGAATAGTTTCAGAAGGAATGGTACCAGCTCTTCTTTGTACCTCTGGTAGAATTCAGCTGTGAATCCATCTGGGCCTGGATTTTTTTGGTTGGTAGGCTATTAATTACTGCCTCAATTTCAGAACTTGACATTAGTCTATTCAGAGATTCGACTTCTTCCTAGTTTAGTCTTGGGAGGTTTTATGTGTCCAGGAATTTATCCATTTCTTCTAAATTTTTTAGTTTATTTGTGTAGAGGTGTTTGTAGTATTCTCTGATAGTAGTTTGTATTTCTGTGGGAGCAGTGGTGATATCCCCTTTATCACTTTTTATTGTGTCTATTTGATTCTTCTCTCTTTTCTTCTTTATTAGTCTGGCTGGCGATCTATCTATTTTGTTGATGTTTTCAGAAAAACAGCTTCTGGATTCATTGATTTTTTTGAAGGGTTTTTCATGTCTCTATCTCCTTCAGTTCTGCTCTGATCTTAGTTATTTCTTGTCTTCTGCTCACTTTTGAATTTTTTTGCTCTTGCTTCTCTCGTTCTTTTAATTGTGATATTAGGGTGTCGATTTTAGATCTTTCCTGCTTTCTCTTCTGGGCATTTAGTGCTATAAATTTCTCTGTACACACTGCTTTAAATGTGTCCCAGAGATTCTGGTATGTTGTGTTTTTGTTCTCATTGGTTTCAAAGAACTTATTTATTTCTGCCTTCATTTCGTTATGTACCCAGTAGTCATTCAGGAGCAGGTTGTTCAGTTTCCATGTAGTTGAGCGATTTTGAGTGAGTTTCTTAATCTTGAGTTCTAATTTGATTGTACTGTACCCTGAGAGACTGTTTGTTATGATTTCCATTCTTTTGCATTTGCTGAGGAGTGTTTTACCTCCAATTATGTGGTCGATTTTAGAATAAGTGATATGTCGTGCTGAGAAGAATGTATATTCTGTTCATTTGGGGTGGAGAGTTTTGTAGGTGTCTATTAAGTCTGCTTGGTCCAGAGCCGAGTTCAAGTTCTGAATATCCTTGTTAATTTTCTGTCTCGTTGATCTGTCTAATATTGACAGTGGGGTGTTAAAGTCTCCCACTATTATTGTGTGTCTCTTTGTAGGTCTCTAAGAACTTTCTCTATGAATCTGGGTGCCCCTGTATTGGGTGCATATATATTTAGGATAGTTACTCTTCTTGTTGAATTGATTCCTTTACCAATATGTAATGTCCTTCTTTGTCTCTTTTGATCTTTGTTCGTTTAAAGTCTGTTTTATCAGAGACTAGGATGCAACCCCTGCTTTTTTTTGCTTTCCATTTGCTTGGTAAATATTCCTCCAGCCCTTTATTTTGAGCCTACGTGTGTCTTTGCACATGAGATTGGTCTCCTAAATACAGCACACTGATGGGTCTTGACTCTTTATCCAATTTGCCAGTTTGTGTCTTTTAAGGGGAGCATTTAGCCCATTTACATTTAAGATTAATATTGTTAAGTGTGAATTTGATGCTGTCATTATGATGCTAGCTGATTCTTTTGCCTGTTAGTTGATGCAGTTTCTTCATAATGTCGATGGTCTTTATAATTTGATATGTTTTTGGAGTGGCTGGTACCAGTTGTTCCTTTCCATGTTTAGTGCTTCCTTCAGGAGCTCTTGTAAGGCAGCCCTGGTGGTGACAAAGTCTCTCAGCATTTGCTTGTCTGTAAAGGATTTTATTTCTCCTTCACTTATGAAGCTTAGTTTGGCTGGATATGAAATTCTGGGTTGAAAATTCTTTAAGAATGTTGAATATTGGTCCCCACTCTCTTCTGGCTTATAGGGTTTCTGCAGAGAGATCCGCTGTTATTCTGATGGGCTTCCCTTTGTGGGTAACCTGACCTTTCTCTCTGGCTGCCCTTAACATTTTGTCCTTCATTTCAACTTTGGTGAATCTGACGATTATGTGTCTTAAGGTTGCTCTTCTCAAGGAGTACCTTTGTGGTATTCTCTGTATTTCCTGAATTGGAATGTTGGGCTGTCTTGCTAGATTGGGGAAGTTCTCTTGGATAATATCCTGAAGAGTGTTTTCCAACCTGGTTCTATTCTCTCTATCACTTTCAGGTACACCAATCCAACGTAGATTTGGTCTTTTCACATAGTCTCATATTTCTTGGAGGCTTTGTTTATTTTCATTCTTTTTTCTCTTATCTTGTCTTCTTGCTTTATTTCATTAAGTTGATCTTCAATCTCTGATATCCTTTCTTCTGCTTGATTGATTCAGCTATTGATAGTTGTATATGCTTCACGAAGTTCTCATGCTGTGTTTTTCAGCTCCTTCAGGTCATTTATGTTCTTCTCTAAACTGGTTATTCTACTTAGCAATTCCTCTAACCATTTTCCAAGGTTCTTAGCTTCCTTGCCTTGGGTTAAAACATGCTCCTTTAGCTCAGAGGAGTTTGTTATTACCCACCTTCTGAAGCCTTCTTCTGTCAGTTCATTGAACTCATTCTCCATCCAGTTTTTTTCCCTTCCTGGCAAGAAGTTGTGATCCTTTTGTGGAGAAGAGGCATTTTCGGCCTTTTTGCACTGTTTTCTCCCCATCTTCATGGGTTTATCTACCTTTGGTCTTTGATGCTGGTGACCTTCAGATGAGGTATCTGAGTGGACGTCCTTTTTGTTGATGTTGATGCTATTCCTTTCTGTTTGTTAGTTTTCCTTCTGACAGTCAGGCCCCTCTGCTGCAGGTCTGCTGGAGTTTGCTGGAGGTCCACTCAAGACCCTGTTTGCCTGGGTATTCCCAGCAGAGGCTGCAGAACAGCAAAGATTCCTTCCTGTTCCTTCCTCTGGAAGCTTTGTCCCATAGGGGCACCTGCCAGATGCCAGTTAGAGCTCTCCTGTATGAGGTGTCTGTTGGCCCCGACTGGGAGGTGTCTCCCAGTCAGGATACGTGGTGGTCTGGGACACACTTGAGGAGGCATTGTGTGCCTTATCAGAACTCAAACGCTGTGCTGGGAGATCTGCGGCTCTCTTCAGAGCCATCAGGCAGGGATGTTTAAGTCTGCTGAAGCTGCGCCCACAACTGCCGCTTCTCCCAGGTGCTCTGTCCCAGGGCGATGGGAGTTTTATCTTTAAGTCCCTGGCTGGGGATGCTGCCTTTTTTTCAGAGATGTCCTGCCCAGAGAGGAGGAATCTAGGGAGGCAGTCTGGCCGGAGCAGCCTTGCTGAGCTGTGGTGGGCTCTGCTCACTTCGAACTTCCCGGTGGCTTTGTTTACACTGTAAGGGTAAAACTGCCTACTCAAGCCTCAGCAATAGTGGACGTCCCTCCCCTCACCAAGCTCGAGCGTCCCAGTTTGACCTCAGACTGCTGTGCTGGCAGCGAGAATTTCAAGCCAGTGGATCTTGGCTTGCTGGGCTCCATGAGCGTGGGACCTGCCAAGCCAGACTACTCGGCTCCCTGGCTTCAGCCCCCTTTCCAGGTGAATGAATGGTTTTGTCTTGCTGGTGTTCCAGGTACCACTGGGGTATGAAAAAAACACTCCTGCAGCTAGCTCGGTGTCTCCCCAAATGGCCGCCCAGTTTTGTGCTTGAAACCCAGGGCCCTGACGGTGTAGACACCGGAGGGAATCTCCTGGTCTGCGGGTTGCAAAGACCATGTGAAAAGCTCAGTATCTGGGCCGGAGTGCACCGTTCCTCACAGCACAGTCCTTCACGGCTTCCCTTGGCTAGGGGAGGGAAATCCCCCAACCCCTTGCACTTCCCTGGTAAGGTGATGCCCCACCCTGCTTCGGCTCCCCCTCCATGGGCTGCACCCACCGTCCAACCAATCTCAATGAGATGAACCGGGTACCTCAGTTGGAAATGCAGAAATCACCCCCTTCTGCATCGATCTCGCTGATAGCTGCAGACTGGAGCTGCTCCTATTCGGCCATCTCGCCAGCAAATCCCACGGTGCCTGATTTGCACACAACATTCAATAAAGAGTAGTCATTGTTATTAGTATGGCCACACTGAGAAACATTAAACTTCATTTAATTAATGACAGGGATTTTTATTGTTAATGAATTGTCGATAATTCCTTGGTAATCTTTTGGACTTTATCTGTTTACATCCCAGCATCCCAAAGAAAGATTGGTCTCCTTGAAGTCAGCAGTTTTGTCTTATTAATCACTGTGTCCTTTGACCCGGCTTAATGCCAGGACTACTCAGTAAAATGCCAGTTAACTCAGTAAGCATTAGTGAAATGTATAAGTTAGAAAAATAAAAGATGTTTTTAGGAAGTTTGAATATGAAGAAAAGAAAAACATCTTGAGATATAATAAGTTTGAGAGAAAGATTTTGGAAAGAAGCCTTGAGCATTGTCATAGACTGATGGAGAATTGGGGAAGAGGCAAAGATTGAAGGCAGAAAAGAGGACAGAGTTGATGAAGCAGAGCCAACAAGGGAGGGGACAGGGTCACGGGAGGATGGGACCAATGGCACAGGTAAAGAATGAGATTAGGTCTCAAGAGATTCCCTCTTTCCCTGAAAAGAAGAGCAAAGAGAAAGGTGCAAATGCAGTTTAACTTTGAAGTTAAGGAAGAAAAATCCAGGGGGCTTCTATTGGATAACCTCTTACCTTCTGCTAAGGGGAAGGGATTAGAGCTGACTGAAGGGCCTGAACACAAAAGTTTTGGAACAACGTCAGGTTACATGATCGAAGTGAGTAGACCACCTAGCATCAATGAGGGCCATACAAACCAACTGAAGCTGATCAGTTTGCCTGCTTGCATTTTTGTATATTTGTCCATTTATGCATTAACTTTTTTTTTTTTTTTTTGAGACGGAGTCTAGCTCTGTTGCCCAGGCTGGAGTGCAGTGGCCGGATCTCAGCTCACTGCAAGCCCCGCCTCCCAGGTTCACGCCATTCTCCTGCCTCAGCCTCCCGAGTAGCTGGGAGTACAGGCGCCCGCCACCTCGCCCGGCTAATTTTTTTTGTATTTTAGTAGAGACGGGGTTTCACCGTGTTAGCCAGGATGGTCTCGATCTCCTGAACTCGTGATCCGCCCGTCTCGGCCTCCCAAAGTGCTGGGATTACAGGCTTGAGCCACCACGCCCGGCCGCATTAACTAACTTTTAAAAATAAATATCAGTTGTATAGATTTGCTGGTGTATTTGTCTTAACTTCTCTTGGGAAAACAGCTGCTGTATAGTCAGTATGTGTTGCGGATTTGGAGTCATGTCGCACACTATCTCTGTAGAGGTTCTTTTCTGTTTAAATATTGGTGGTCCGCTAACACCATAAGTGTGGTTTACAGTAATCGGCCTTTGTTTTTAAGCGCTGTCTTTTTCCATTATCATTAACCTGAATTTCCCATGCATGAACATTATCAGCATGATAAGGTGGAACTGCTTTATGGCATGCATTTAAGTAATCTTTAAGTCTGATCTGAAATAAAATGTGCTAGAACTACTGAGTTTTGTTTGTTTGCTTGTTTGTTTTTCCCTAGAGTTGGACAAGTTATAACCATCAGAGCAAAAGTTACTAGAGCGTTCAGCACAAGCATGGAGGTAAGAGGCACCTTTTCAAACGGCTGCCTGTTGGTGCTCATTTCTTCATTGTTTACAAAGGGTAGAGCAGGAGGCCTAGACTAATATTTGGAGTTAATGAGATTCTCTATTTCACAAGGCTCTGGAATGTGTAGTCAGGTCACAGGTAAATAATAGGCAGTGGATGTTTCCAGTGTTTCCTAGCTAAAATTCAACATGGCCGGGCATGGTGGCTCACACCTATAATCCCAGCAATTTGGGAGGCTGAGGCAGGAGGATCACTTGAGGCCAGGAATTCGAGACCAGCCTGGGCAACATAGCAAGACCCAATCTTTAAGAAGAAAAAAAAAATTAGGCAGCACCGTGGTAAGTGCCTGTAGCCCTGGCTACTCGGGAGGCGGAGATGGGAGGATTGCTTGAGCCCAGGAGTTTGAGGCTACGGTGAGCTATGATTGTACCACTGCATTCCAGCCTGGGTGACATAGCAAGACTTTGTCTCTTAAAAAAAAAACAAAAAAAACTCACATTTCAACATGATACAATACAGTATTTCTACATAGAAGGATATACAGAAAATAAACCTGCAAGAGAAAAGGACACTCTTAATTCTTCATAAAGTATAGATTTTATTTCTTAATCATGCTGACTCCACTATTATTCTATTTGTTCTCCATCCCCTCACCCTCTGACAGAAACTAGTCCCATGATTAAGTAGTTTTTGAAAAGCAGGATAACTGGACTTTAGTAAGAAGGTAAATTTAGAAGATTTTTTTTTTGCATCCACTTGGTTTTCTTTTCTCTACCATTGTGAATACCGGATTCTCGGGGGCTCTTGAGATCTCTATTCAGGTTAAATTAGGAGGAAAGGCATTGCTGGATCTCATATTGCACCTTCCAGCTTGCTCAGGAGCCATCCTTCGATCTCTGGGCATGAAGACATGGAAGAGCTTGTATTCGTTTGCTAGGGCTGCCGTAACAAAGCACCACAGACCGGGTGGCCTAAACACAGAAGAGTATTGTCCCATGGTTCTGGGAGCTAGAAGTCCTACATCAAGATATGGGCAGGGCTGGTTTCTCTGAGGGCTGGAAGGATAATCTGTTCATGCCGCTTTCCTATTCTCCCATGGCTCTCTGTAGTCTTTGGTATTTCCTGGCTTCTGCTGCATCACCCGATCTCTGCCTTCATCTTCACATGTGTTCTCCTTGTGTGGGTGTCTGCTTCCAAATTTCCCGTTTTTATAAAGATATCAGTCATATTGGATTAGGGGCCTGCCCCACCGCAGTCTGGCCTCATCTTAACTAATTACATCTGCAACAGCACTATTTCCATGTTTACATTCAAAGGTATTGGGGGTTAGGACTTAAGAATTTGGAAGGGGGAACACAGTTCAACTGTAACAACTGGTTTGACAGTAACCATGCCCTTGGTGATGGCTTTACCCTGATGTGGTCACCTCTTTTTTTAATTTTTGTTTTTGTTTTTGTTTTTGAGATAAAGTCTCACTCTGTTGCCAGGCTGGAGTGCAATGGCAAGATCTCGGCTCACTGCAACCTCCGCCTCCCGGGTTCAAGCAATTCTCCTGCCTCAGCCTCCCAAGTAGGTGGGATTACAGGCGCCTGCCACCACTAATTTTTGTATTTTTAGTAGAGACGGGGTTTCACCATGTTGGCCAGGAGGGTCTCAATCTGACCTTGTGATCTGCCCGCCTCGGCCTCCCAAAGTGCTAGGATCGATCACAGGCATGAGCCACTGCGCCCGGCTGATATGGTCACTTTCTAGCAGTATCCAAATAAACAGAATACAAAGCACTTGAAGAAAGCAGAAAGGAAATGCTTGTGAAAGAAACAAGCTCTGTCAGTGAATGGTGTTTCTGGACGCTGTTTATTCAACTGCAGAGCTCTTAGCCTTTGCACACAGGAGCCTCTGGGCTTGGCCTGTCTCCTGAGGGCCACACATTCTCCTGATAGACAGTCCAAATATAGATAAAAGCTCCTTTTCATTTCTCCTTTTCCTCCTCTTCCTGAGACAGGCTAGAATTTCTAAAGGAGGCTTATCTAAAAGCTAAATATCTAAAAGAAAAATAAAACCCAGTGAGTTTGAAACCACAGATTTCTGATGCTAGGGAAAGTAAACCCTAGCCTCCACTGACTTTCTAGGCCCGATCTGCCATGCAGAATTTTGTTCTCTTTCATCCTCCGCAGATCATGACCAGGGAGCCTCTAGATTTTGTCGTACTTTCTACCACCTGGTAGAAATTTCTTGGATTTTTTTTTTCCCTAACTCTAGATGCCAACTAAACATTTTTATTTTTACTTTTTCAAACTGGAAATGTCCTTTATGGTCATCCTGTTTAATTTCAGTTTCCTGCCACAACTGAGGCCAGCCCTCTGCTAAGTTGTTGAGCAGAAATAAATGACTGGCTTCCCCCTGAATCCACAGCAAGCAGGAGCTCTGCTCTGTGCCAAACCCACTTCCAGGGGATTCTCAGACTCTATTAATTAGTCTCTTCCCTTTTCCCCGCTCTGGAAGGTGTGCGATGCATTACTATTAATAGATTATATTGTCCCATTTGCACTAAGAGCACATTATATGAGGGGTTTTTTTTTTTTTTGGTCCTTAGAACATGTCTTTAAAAATCAGTTTTATTGAGATATAATTTACAACATTAAAATTCTCCCATTTTAATTATACATTTTGCTGAGCTTTGACAAAGTCATACAGTTGGATCACCACCACTATAATATACAATGTTCCCATCACTACACGAAGCCCCCTATGCCCCTTTGCAATCAGCTCCCTCAGGTCCCAGCTTGTGACAACCACTCATTTACTTTAGGTCAGTACCCTTTTTTTTGCCCTTTACTATATTTTGTATAAATGGAATGATATAGTATATATAATAATTTGTGTCTAGTTTATTTTACTTAGCATAATGTATTTGATTTCTGCTACTGGTTATTATATTATTCTCATTCTATTAATTTTGGGTTTAGTTTGCCTTTCTTTTTCTAGTGTCCTAAGGTAGAATCTTGGGAAATTGATTGAATTTTTCTTTTTTTCAAATATAAGCATTTAAAATCATAAAATTTTCCTCAATGTATTGCCTTACCTGCATCAAAATATGTCCTTTTTTTCTTGTAAATTCTTCCCTGACCTCTAGTCTGTCTAGATATGTGTTGTTTAATTTCCAAATCTCTGATGATTTTTCCAGACATATCTTTGTTTTTGATTTCTAATTTAATTCTTTTGCAGAGAGAGAACATAATTTTTATAATTTCAATTATTTTAAATTTGTTTAGACTTTTTTAATGACCCAAAATATGGACTATTATGGTGAATGTGCTATATGTACTTGAAAAGAATGTGTTGCTTATAGTCAATGAAGTATTCTGCAGATGTCAGTTAGCCTAAATTGTTTCATAGCATTGTTCAAGTCTTCTGTATTATTATTATTATTGTTATTATTAGTAGTATTATTTTGAGATGGAGTCTTGAACTGTCTCCCAGGCTGGAGTACAGTGGTACGATCTTGGCTCCCTGCAGCTTCTGCCTCCCGGGTTCAAGTGATTCTTTTGCCTCAGCCTCCCGAATAGCTGGGATTACAGGTGTGCACCACCACACCCAGCTAATTTTTGTATTTTTAGTAGAGACGGGGTTTCACCATGTTGGCCAGGCTGGTCTTGAACTCCTGACCTCAGGTGATCCATTCACCTCAGCCTCCCAAAGTGCTGGGATTACAGGTGTGAGCCACTGTGCCCTGCCAGGATTCTTAACTCTTCCTGATGTTGTGACCCTTTTATCATTATGAAGTGTACCTTTTTATCTCTGGTTTTTGTTTTGAAATCTACTCTGTCTGATATTAATTTAGCCGGACAAGCTTTCTTTGGATTAGTGTTTTCCCCCCATCATTTTTCTTTTAACCTGTCTTATTGTATATGTAAGTGGGTTTCTTATAAACAAAATATATTTGGATGCTACTTTTTTATTTATTCTAACAATCTCTGCCTTCTACCTGGAATATTTAAACTGTTTACCTTAGATTATCTATATGGCAGAGTTGAAATCTATCATCTGGCTATTTGTCTTCTATTTCTTTCATCTGTTCTTTGTTTCTTCCTGTCCCCATCTTTTCCTGCATTTTTTAGAGTGGAGTAATTTTTAGTAATCCATTTTATCTCCACTGTTGGTGTTTTCACTATACATATTTGTTTTGGTTTTAGTGCTTTTCTCAGGTTTGCAATATGACTACTTAACTTATCTGAGACTATCTTCAAATAATATAATATCCCTTTGAGTATAGAGTAATACCCTTATAACAGTATACACACTTCCCTTCCCATGTCCCAGCCTTTGTGTTATTGTCATACCTTTTACATGCACATATGTAGGAGGTAAACCCTATAATACATAGTTATTATTTATGTTTTAAACAGTCAACCATCTTTTTAAAAGAATAAAAATGAAAAGAATGTATTTTATATATATATATACACCCACATATTTGCCATTTCTGTGTTCTTTATTCTTTTGTGTATTGTGTGTCTCCAGATTTCTCCCTAGTGTCATTTTCCTTCTGTCTGAAGATATTCCTTTAGCATTTTTCTTTTCAGCTTTTGTGTAAAAATGTCTTTGTTTCATCTTCGTATTTAAAAGATGTTCATATTCAGTAGGTATAGAATTCTAGCCTGGCAGCAGAATTATGTAAATTATGATATGACTTGGGTTTTTTGAGCTGCTGGATCTATGGATTTATAGTTTCTAAGAAATGTGGATTTTTTTCAGCTATTTTATCTTCAAACTTTTTTCCTGTCTTTTGTGCTCTCTCTCCTTTTGGACTTTAGAGTTTTAGACTTCTTGTTAATGTTCCACAGGTCACTGATACTGTTCTTTTTTTTTTTCTTTCAGTCTTCCTTTCTCTTCATGCTACATTCTGTGTAGCTTCTTTTGTCATCTTCAGCTTCACTGACTTTTTCCCCTGCATTAACTAAACTGCTCTTAATCTTATCTGGTTTGTTTTTTATTTCAGATGTTATATATTTTTTTATCTTAGAAAGTCCCACTTTGTTTTTTTTATATTTTCCATTCTTTCCTTACTATTTTCATCTTTTTCTCTATGTTGGAAGTCAGCAAACTATGGTCTATAGACCTGTTTTATGAATAAAAATTTTTTGAAGCACAGCTATACCCATTCATTTATGTTTTGTCTGTGTTGCTATCACAGTACATTGGCAGAGTTGAGTAGTGGCAGTAGAGTCCATGTGACCACAAAACTTAAAATATTTACTATCTGGTCTTATCCTTTAAGAAGATGTTGCTGACTCCTGTTCCAAATCTCTGAGTTCATGGTGCCTATATTTAATTGTTGTTTTAATATCTTTTGTTGTCATTCCATCATTTCTGTTATCTGTTGTTTTATTTATATTACCTTTCACCTAATAATTTTCTTGCATCTAATAATTTGTATTCGATGCGAGCATTGTGAATTTTATATTGTTTAGTGCCGGCTTGTGTTATATTTCTTTAAAAAGAGTGTCAGACTTTTCCTGGCAGGAAGATGTTGTTACTTGCAGATTGGTTTGAGCTTTTAAAGATCTGTTTTAAACTCTTCTATGGAAGATTTAGAATACTCTACTCTACAGCTACTTTAGACCCTCTTCTAGGTTGGGATCTTCTGTTATCTCTGTGAAGGGGTTCTATATTCAGTGAAATCTGGCTGGAGAGAACTCAAAAGATCCCCAGCTGTGTGTGAGTTTGGAATTGTCCATGTTACAGTTTCCCAGGAATTGATTGTTCCTCAGAAGCTGTTCTTGTCTGGCCTTGCGGGGTTTCACCCTGTATATAGTCCAGTTAGTATCAACTCAAAGACTCACATTCATATTTCTGGAATTCTTTCTTTTTTTTAGCTTACTTCTCTGGTACTCTACCCCACAAATTTTAGCTCCATTCAATTTAGCAGAGTTAGGTTTTCCTTCCCTAACCTAACTGTAAATCACCTTTAGCCTGAGAACCTGGGAACGCAGTGCTCCTCTCATTGTTTTTCCCGCCTTGGGGATCACAGTCCTGTGTTGCCTATTTTTGTAGGTGGGAAAATAGATGCTTCCTATATTTTGTCCAGTTTTCTAGTTGTTTTCACAGAATGTAATTCCAATCTTACCTAATCTCTTATAACACAATGAAATTCTCCCTGGCATATGTTTTTGAAACATTTGGTTATCACATATAACTAAGTTAACTGTTCTAGTAGAAGATAGTGTTTAGAACTTATTTTAACACTCCAGAATTGTTGCTTTGTTTTTACTGTTAGATATTTTATTTTATTTTTCATTTGTCCATTTCTCTAAAAGCAGAAAGCTGTATGGGATTAAGGGTTGAGAGAGTTGGGAATAGATAGTTTAATTTTGGCTAATCACCATCTAGTTAATTTAGGATTTACCATGTAAATACTAATTTGCACTTTGAGTTGAGTGACTTAAAATGAGTCATAGATTATTGATTATTCTTTTTACATGGTGTACATGGTAAAGATACAGATACAGATATTCTTCATTGTTGACAACACAGTGCTGAGCTGTGCCTGAGATCACTCATTATTTTCAGAAGATAATATTACTCATCTGAAACATTTGGGAAAAGGTTTATTAGCCAGAATCTAAAGACAAGTCCCGGAGTTTACCAACACTTCTGCAAAGTACAATCCTGAGGACCAAGCTTCAGAGCTCTTCACACGGGGAAATCTAGCCCATTGTAGTATCAACATAAAGTGTCTCAGCTACCTTCTTATTACTCCTGAAAAATTAATCACAGAAACAAAGCTGTAAATACATGATGCAATTCTGTCCATGTTGGCTTGGTCCTAGGAAACCCTGAGAGTATGTTGCCTAGAGACATTTTAAAAAAGAAAAAAAGCTCTGAGAGTAAAGGCTAAAAAAAGTTATGGTACATTTCTCTGGTGGTTTTATAAGGCAGTCACCAATATCTTGTTTTCAAAAGCATATTTAGTAATAATGAAGTTTAAAAGAGCTTATCATATAATGTCAAATTTTTAAAAATTGGAATAGGCCAGGTGTGATGACTCACTCCTGTAATCCCAACACTTTGGGAGGCCGAGGTGGACGGATCATAAGGTCAAGAGGTTGAGACCATCCTGGCCAACATGGTGAAATCTTGTCTCTACTAAAAATACAAAAAATTAGCTGGGTGTAGTGCTGCATGCCTGTAGTCCCAGCTACGACGGAGGCTGAGGCAGGAGAATGGCTTGAACCCGGGAGGCGGAGCTTGCAGTGAGCCGAGGTGGTGCCACTGCACTCCAGCCTGGCGACAGAACAAGACTCTGTCTCAAAACAAAACAAAGCAAAATCAGAACATAAAACTGTAAATACATTACAATAATTTTATATACACATGCATATATGCACACATATTTCGTGTCATATGTATATATTATGAAATGTGTATATATATTATGTAATATGATATATGTGTATTATGCGATATGTATGTTTATGTATTATATATCATAAATAATATACATTTATATATCATATATATCATATACATTTATATATCATATATGATATGTCATATATGTTTATATATCATATATGTCATATACATTTATATGTCATATGTGATATGTCATATACATTTATATGTCATATATGTCATATACATTTATATGTCATATATGATATATAAATATAAAAAGCTAGAAGAAAATTCAGCTAAAATTTAATAATTATTATCTCTGGGTGATGGAATTACTGATAATATATACTCTGGATAGTCAGATTCCACAAATTTTACATGATAAATAATTTTTATAATCAGAAAAAGTTAATTGTCCAATGTTATAGAACATCATTGAAAGAATTCTATTGCTTAAAAATAAATTAAAATTCTGGTTTCATTTTTAAAATGAAAGAGAGTAATGGTGCATACATATGACTACATTTTGAATGCTGAAATCTGAACTGTTTCTGGATGGCCAAGAGTGTATTTATTTATCTTTTTTTTCATTGTAGATCAGTATCAAGGTCATGGTACAGGACATGCTCACTGGCATTGAGAAGCTTGTTAGTGTGGCTTTCTCCACATTTGTAGCCAAACCAGTTGGAAAAGAAAAGGTAAATTTTGTATATGAAGATGTATCTAGCATGTAATTCAAGGACATAGTAACAATTGCATCAGAATGTTATAGAAAAAAATGACATTTCTTCTTTCCATGAGATATACTTTCCCAAGATTTGTTATTCACCAATATTTATTGTAAAAGTTACCATTCTGTGGTAACATCAGAGGAACAGGAACTTTAGAGAAAAGTACCTTAGAGAAAAGACAATATAGAAAGTTTGTAAAATACAAAAAAAAATCCACATTGTTTTAAATGATCTGAAGGTCCTATCAGTTTCTTTAAAATACTGCCTACTGGTTTAGTGCTTTTCATTTGTGGTCATATAACTCAAAATTGAGTTAAAATAAAATCTTTTTTAAAAAAATCAAGAGCAATTTAGCAAGCAGTTGCATGTTATAGATTAACCATTGTTAATACCTGAAGGAAAATTGTCAACATTGCTGAGTTATTGAAGTTTAAAAACAAGCTTCTGGGCATGTGGGGTGAAAACACCCTCCGAAGCGATCCTTTGGCCTGATGAGTGTGCCTCGCTGGCTGCCCGGCCACGACCCACATCCACTCATCTGGAGGCTGCTGGGGATTTGCTCCTTATAATTTCTTGGCATTTTTTTTTCAGTGTCAGGGTGCCTGGAGGAGGGTCCCATTTAGTCTAAACACTGTGATAATTCAATCTAGAATATGAGTCTTTCACTCCAAGGATCATCCCAGAGCTAGACACAGTGGCTTCTCCTAGCCCTACTCTGAAGCAAGGAGAGGTCCTTCTCTGTCTCTTTGTCTGAAGCCTTCTTCAGACTGCCGCCCACTTTAAAGCCAGACAAATGTTTCCACTGTACCCAGGAGAAGTGGTGGCAGAACCACACTCACCAGCTCCTCTTCCTCATGTGAGCCAGGAGGCATAGAGATGGGCTAGGGCTGAGTTGGATCATCATAGTGCCAGTGGCAGGTGTCCCTGCAGAGCTTTGTACCCTGGGGCACTTCTCCCACTCTTAGTCTTTTGTTTTTGAGCAGAGTCTCACTCTGTCACCCAGGCTGGAGTGCAGTGGCACAGTCTCAGCTCACTGCAATCTCCACCTCCCAGGTTCAAGAGAGTCACCTGCCTCAGCCTCCCAAGTAGCTGGGATTACAGGCTCCTACCACCGTACCTGAATAATTTTTTTTTTTTTTTTGTATTTTTAGTAGAGATGGGGTTTCACCATGTTGGTCAGGCTGGTCTGCCCGCCTTGACCTCCCAAAGTTCTGAGGTGTGAGCCATGGCCCCTGGCCTCCACTCTCAGTTAACATTAAACACGTTGCAAGGCAAATTCATATTGCCCAAGGGTGTTGTTTTTCAAATGGAAGTTCATATCAGCTAATTCTGTTTGTTAAAATGAGGTTTTCTGGGCCATATCATGGACCTACTGAATTAGAATCACTAGCGTGGAATCTTGGAATCTGTACTTTGCCAAAGCATCCCACAGAGCCTGTGTTCACTAAAATCTGAGACACTGAGATAGTCTTCCCAACCATTCTGTTTTTCCTGACATCCCCACAAATCTCCAGACTCTTGGAAATGAGAGAATATGAGATGGGTGCAGGTGCCCGTATCTGAGAGCAAGTGACAAAGGAACGCACCTTGCCATCCCATTCCTTTGCATGGGGCAGCAGAGGAAGTCTGTCATTTTCCCCCTCCAGCCTCAGACTTCTCACTCCAACTTCATGGATGTGTGGAATAAGAATATAATAGTTGGCCGAGCATGGTAGCTCATGCCTGTAATCCCAGCACTTTGGGAGGCCGAGGTGGGTGGATCACCTAAGGTCAGGAGTTCAAGACCAGCCTGGCCAACATGCAGAATCCCTGCCCCGCCCTACTAAAAATACAAACATTAACTGGGCATGGTGGTGCATGCCTATAATTCCAGCTACTTGGGAGGCTGAGGCAGGAGAATCACTAGAACCCAGGAGGCAGAGGTTGCGGTGAGCCAAGATTGCGCCATTGCACTTCAGCCTGGGCAGCAAGTGCAAAACTCCGTCCCTAAAAAAGAAAAAAAGAATAGAATAGTAACACTTCAGTCCAATCTCTCTTGAGACTGGAGAACTGGTTTCTGAAAGTGGAAAGTCAGATCCATTATGGTGCTAGCATAATTGGTTGGTTCAGATAACCTTAATTGTAAAGCACCTTTCCAGACTAACTTATTTCCTACTTGCTAATATGCTGGTTCAGTAGCTCATCACAAAGAGATCCATGAAAAATCAGTGGTTTGGTTTGAACCCATAGGACTACCTGAATCACTGTTCACAGTGAGTTTATTTTAGGATGAAATTGGTTCAAAGCGTAATGTAGGCTGATTAAAAAACAAAAAAGAAATTGGCAATGATTAACCAGACTTAGTTCAACAATTGCACAGGCCAGATCATTGAAGGGACGTGCAAGACTCCACAGGGTACACTCATGCAAAGCCTTACTAAGCTAAAGCAGATGGTGCGGCGGGAGAAAGCAAGCACAGGCCAGCCTCAGAGAGGGCCGAGGCCTCCAGGCACAGCCATGCCTCGGGGGCCTTAGTCACACAAGATGTACTTCTGCGGAATAGGAATCACCAAAACATACGCAAGGTATCTTGGTTTCAGGAGAACCAACACACAAGTTTACCAAGCAGTCTTGTATACCCTGCTAGTCACACAACTGACACAACACTACAAAAATTGTTAAACCAGGCTGGGTGCAGTGTCTCACACTTATAATTACAGTGCTTTGGGAGGCTGAGAAGGAAAGATTGCTTGAGGCCAGGAGTTTGAGACCAGCCTGGGCAACATAGTGAGCCCTCATCTCTACAAAAAATAAAAATAAAAATAAGTTAGACAGGCATAGTGACACTTGCCTGCAGTCCTACTGGGAGGATCCCTTGAGCCAGGATTTTGAGGTTACAGGAAGCTATGATTACACCACTGTGCTCCAGATTACACACTGTACAACAGAGTTTCAAAAAAAAAAAAAAAAAGGAGTTAAACCAGTGCATGCCATCAATCTACACACTCCTAACCAAACTCCACAAGGTAGTCCAGGAGAGTTTTGGACTTTAAGCAGCATATTATAAATCACCAGCTTATTTTTTTTTCTTTTTTTTTTGAGATGGAGTCTCACTCTGTCTCCCAGGCTGGAGTGCACTGGCATGATCTTGGCTCACTGCAACCTCCTTTTCCTGGGTTCAAGCGATTCTTGTGCCTCAGCCTCCTAAGTAACTGGGATTACAGATGCGTTCCACCATACCCTGTTACTTTTTGTATTTTTAGTAGAGACAGTGTTTCACTATGTTGTCCAGGTGCAGTGGCTCACACCTATAATCTTGAACACCTGACCTCAAGTGACTTGCCCGCCTCAGCCCCCGCAAAGTGCTGGGATTACAGGTGTGAGCCCCCACACCCAGGGATCACTAGCTTATTTCATCCTTATCTTGGTCAAGGGTCAGTACCAGACTTTGAGTATCTTGGAAATAAGCATGGAGCTACCCCAGTCTAGCTTCAAGGTGACCCTTCCTTCTACGCACAGGGTCAGCAGAGGACATTTATGTAAGAATTTGAGCTCTTGGTTCTGTTGCCTCATATTTCCAGGTTTCTGGAGGTTGGTGAAAGCTTTATTCCCACATATTGATTCTTTTGTTTTGCTTGTTAGATAATGTTTTCACCATGTAATGAAATTTCCAAATTGGGAATACCTCATGGTCTAAGATAGCTTTCTCTAGAACATCTTTATTCCCTCTCTTTGCTTTCTTAATTTTGCAAAAGACAGGAAACATTTAGATTTCAGTGGAGTCAAAGTCTCCCTCCTCATTCATTGATTTGAATAATTTCTTATTTTGTAGTTCTGTTGAAAAATTTTAAAAATCAGGGGAAATTAATAGAGAGAACTTTTTAAAACACATATCTTGTTGCATGAAGAAATAAGCCTGTGTTGATTTTTTTAGTTTAAAAATAATTTAAGAAAAAATTTAGTCATAACATGTTTAGTGAAAACACTCATAAAAGTTCTATTTACTTGAGTTAGAGAACCATGTAGCATATCATTTGTTTTTGCAAAATTCATGCTGTGCTTTTATAATTTAACAAGGCAATAAAAGATAAATGCTTTTCTTTCTCTAGATTCATTTAAAACCAGTCACACTTCTAACTGAACAAGATCATGTGGAACATAATCTGGCTGCTGAGAGAAGGAAAGTTCGATTACAACATGAAGATACCTTTAACAATTTAATGAAGGAAAGTAGCAAGTTTGATGGTCAGTAAATCCACTTATAAGAACTTTAATTCTATGACTGTGACAGGCAAAGGAGCCTTTTCTTAGAGCACACTTATTTTCACCTTATTATTACCATTCAATCCTGATGACACTAGGTATCTTTTCCAACAAACCTGGTGACTAGAGAAGGAAGGGCCTAGCCATTGAGAATGTAACTGCTGACACCTAACGCCTCTTTAAATTGGAAGATCTCCAGGAGAGGAGATGGGGAAAAAGAGTGACAGGGACCAGGCAGTCATTAGTAAGCATGTGTTCGCTAATGATGGCTGAATGAAGGGTTGATGACAATGCCGTACTTTGACACGGTGCTTCGTGGCTCACTAAGCGGTTTCTCATCCACAGTTTCATAGGAGCTGCATGTAATCTCAACAGAGCAGGAAGCTGCAACTCTGAGCAGGAAAGAAACTTGCTAAAGATCATATGGGATATGAGCGGAGGCTGTAAGATCCCGCTCCTGTTGCCTGGTGCTTTCCACAATCACCCTGTGTTTTATGAGCCACACTTCCTTCGTTCCCTGGCAGTGATTTCCTGGGCTCTTTGATGCCTCCTGGAGCCAGACTGGTGGGGAAAGGCAGAGCACCGCCCCTGCCCGTCCTCTGCCCTTTCTTTTTGTCTGACCCCATCTTCTGAAGCCCCAGGGGATGCCAGTGGAGGGCACAATGAGGGAGGGGAGGAAGTGGAGTGAGCCTGCCCAGGCCCCACAGGCTGACTGCTGCCAGGAGGGCAGAAGGTTCAGCACCCCTTGGCTCCAAAGGAAGGCACAGGAAGAAGAGGAAGGAAAGCAGAGGACAAGAACATGTCAGAATAAGGATGTCAAAAGAGAAGGAGAAAGAGTGCATAGAAATGCCAGAGGAAAGAGAGAGGTAGCAGCCAGTGTAGCAGAAGTGCAGGGCCTTTATTCTGCCCCAGGTGATGTCCTGGGACCACCCCACAGAAGACTTCGGGTTAAAAAAGAGATTTTTCAAAGGTTTCTACTCATTGCTGACCTTTCAAAGGGCAATACCCATTACCAACTTTGTTTGTTTTTTTTTTATTTTTCTTTGAGACAGAGTTTCGCTCTTGTTGCCCAGGCTGGAGTGCAATGGTGCGAACTTGGCTTACTACAACTTCTGCCTCCCAGTTTCAAGCAATTTTCCTGCCTCAACCTCCCTAGTAGCTGGGATTACAGGTGCCTGCCACCATGCCCAGCTAATTTTGTATTTTTAGTAGAGACAGGGTTTCGCCACGTTGACCAGGCTGGTCTTGAACTCCTGACCTCAGGTGATCCGCCCACCTCAGCCTCCCAAAGTGCTGGGATTATAGACATGAGCCACTGTGTCCAGCCCAGATCAAATTATTTTTAAGGAAATGAAGACTTCATCATTAAATGACGGTGTTAAGAGGAGCAAGTCTCTGTTTGTAAAGCTGGTCTCAGCACCAAAATACATTTCAAATGCATTTTGCTCAAGTAATGAAATAGCTGAACCGAGAGAACAACCCTGAGGCAGATGAGACAACCATTAATAAAAACCAAAACCTGCTGTCGCCTCATCCCTAAAATCCCAAGGAAGAATGAAATGACAGATAAAATACTTACTAATGAGCAAACCCGTACTATGCATGACAAGTAAATCTCTTAGGACATCTTAGAAAAACTCAAGCATTTAACACAGTTTTTAATAAGTATATGCAGTTCCCCTAGTTTCACTGGTCTTCCTTTCTGCAGTTATGTCTTTTAAGAAAAGCTTTCTGTCCTCGTTGAAATTACACTACCTGAGTTCATAAGGAGAAAGGAGAAATAAGTCACTAAACAACCAGAAGTCTGACTGACAATGTCAAAATACAGTTCTTCTTTGTTTTCTTTTTTCTTTTTTTTTTTTGAAATGGGATCTCACTCTATCACCCAGGCTGGAGTGCAGCGGCACAATCTCAGCTCACTGCAACCTCTGCCTCCCAGGTTCACGCGATTCTCCTGCCTCAGCCTCCAGAGTAGCTGGGACTACAGGCATGCACCACCACACCCAGCTAATTTTTGTGTTTTTAGTAGAGACGAGTTTTCACCACATTGGCCAGGCTGGTCTTGAGCTCCTGACCTCAGGTGATCCACCCGCCTTGGCTTCCCAAAGTGCTGGGATTACAGGTGTGAGTCACCGCACCCGGCAAGAAACAGTTCTTTTGAAATCTGTGCATGTTTATCCAGAGATTCTTACAAGAACTGCTTCCATCCTCTCCAAGTCATCCCTCATCTGAATTACATGTCTCAAGGTCATTCTCCACCCTTTTACCAGGAACTCTCTAGATCAAGCTGCTGCCCACCAGGAAGAGGGTGACCCTGTGATGCGTGAGGTGCTGGCCAGTCTGCCCCGCTGCCTGCTGGATGGAGTGTGTGTGTGTGCTGGTGGATAAAATCACTCATAGTCATTTAGGTGGAAGGACTCCTTCCCTCTCAGCAGAAAGGAAAGACTACCAACTGACTGGTAGTTCTTCCCAACAATTCTGTATGAAATGCCTGTCATGTGCCAGGAACCTGTTTGCCACTAGAGGTATAAAGATGAAAAATGCAGGGTCTTTGCTCTTGAGAAACTTGTAGTTTAGTGCTGGAGACAGACATATTTAATACTTTCTAAGTAATATAGTAAGTGAACAGAGAGCTGTAGACTCTAAGTAATGTGGGAGCCCAGAGGAAGTGCCCTTGGGGCTTCACGAGATACTTGCTGGACAAGGGGCTATGAGAAGAAAGTTGGGAAGGCGAGGAAGCATGCAGCAGTGAGGGTGAAGACGCGGAGGCATGAACCAGGGCGCTGTGTGCTGAGAAGCCACCAACACAAGAGTATTGCTAGAGAGAAAACGCAAGGTAGAGGGAGGCGGGAGAGGAAGAAGGTCGGATTGTGTCACGGAGGCTCCCTGGGCCATGCTGAGAAGCTTGTTCTTTCTTCTGTTCTTGATGGGAGCCATTGAAGGATTTTGAGCAGGGTTGGGGCATGACTGGGTTTGCACTTAATATGGTCACTCTGGCTAGAGGGAGAGAGACCAAGGGAGAGGTGAGGGGTGCCTAAACCAGGCAGTAATAGCGGGGAGAGACAGGAGGGAAAGAGTTTAAAAATATACGCGAGGTCACACCAACAAAATAGGGTCACTGATTGGCTGTGGGGAGAAGAGCGAGGAAGAAGGAGCATAGGCTGACTCCTGGGTGTCTGCTTGGAGCAGTTGGTTAGCAGTTGTGCCCTGAACTGAGATCATGGATCTGAGGGGCAGGGAAGGGCAACTTTTAGGAGGTAGATGATGAGTTCAGTTTTAGGCATATGGAGTCTGACGTGCCTGTGGACATCCAAAAGGAAGAGACCACAGCTGGGGAGACTCCATCTGAGAGACAGCCGCTTAAAGAAGTAGTTCAAATGAAGACAGCCTGCAGCGCACAGCGTGCTGGGCCAAGAATGGAACCTGCGGAGCACAGGCATCTAAGAGAGGATCCAGGAAGACAAACCTACCAAGGAGACCTGGAGGGATTAATCAGAGGGCTGCAGGGAGAGCTGGAGAGAGCAGTGTCACATGCCAAGGAAGTAGAGTTACAAGAAGAAATAGTGGTCAACTGCGTTCCAGGAAGTGAGGAATAAAACCTGTCTGCTGGACTGGGAATCAGGAAGGCATTGGTGACATCGGCAAGTGTGGAGTTAGAAGAAGTGTGGGAGACATTTGGATATCCTTAATTATTTAGAGGAATAATGGGATGAGGGACAGTTTACCATAACCTTTATGTCATATGCACAGGCCCAAGTAAACACTTCTATCACCAGCCTTGTTAGAAGCACGTGTACAAGGATGCGGGGGGTGGGGAGGGAAGTAGAGCTGTGAGTCTCCTGGCCCCGACAGCCCGAGTGTCATCTGTTGCAGGACATGTGGACAGTGAGGGACACAGTGGCCATCGCAGCTCTTAGAGCCGCTTGGCTAGTTCAGAGCCTTTGCTTTTGTGGGAAACTGATGCATTGTGTCCCACAGCAGCACTAGCATGTGGCAGGACCTCACTTCCCTCAAGGTGTTTTCCTTCACTCTAGCCATCTGAGGTGGAGCTTGCTCCTCTCTGACCTCTGGACCCAGCCCCACAGGAAGCAGGAGGCTTCCATCGGCCCACTCATCCCAAGCCATCCACCCTGGAGAGAGCTGCCTCCTTCCACCGGACTTACTCCTAAAGGCGAATTGCTAGGATCTGGGCCTATGCATTGCCTCATCTTCCTCTCATAGTCAGTGGTTGCCCCAGCACAAAGCTGCTCTTTTTATTTTCTGATCCAGTACTTTTCTTATCCAGTTCTGTAAGCAAGTCCTCTGACTTTGCAGAATGATCCTTCTGCTCTCTGTCTTCGTGAGCTCAATCATTTTGATTTTTAGATGCCACAAATAGGTGAGAACATGCGATGTTTGTCTTTCTGTGCATACTTCTTTTGCTTGACATAATGACCTCAGTTCCATCCATGTTGTTGCAAATGACAGGATCTCCTTCTGTGTTATGCTGAATAGTACTGTAACAGGTCTATAACCAAAACCTCTGACTTTGCTTTTCTCAGCTTGCTGAGGCAATGTCAATAATAAACAAAACGAGGGCCAGGCGCAGTGGCTCAAGCCTGTAATCCCAGTACTTTGGGAGGCCGAGACGGGTGGATCACGAGGTCAGGAGATCGAGTCCATCCTGGCTAACACGGTGAAACCCCGTCTCTACTAAAAAATACCAAAAAACTAGCCGGGCGTGGTGGCGGGCGCCTGTAGTCCCAGCTACTCGGGAGGCTGAGGCAGGAGAATGGCATGAACCCGGGAGGCGGAGCTTGCAGTGAGCTGAGATCTGGCCACTGCACTCCAGCCTGGGCGACACAGCAAGACTCTGTCTCAAAAAAAAAAAAAAAAAAAGAATAATAAACAAAACGAGAACTGTAAATGGGAATAATAAAGGTACTTACATAATGGGTTTATGGGAGCATTAAATGAGTTAATATAGAAAGTGTCAGGCATGCAGAACGTGCTATCATTTGTATTATTGTTTGAGAGGTCCCCACCACAGGAGGAATTAGAGCCAACAGTTAAAGACAGATACTTCACAGGAACTTTGCTGTGAAGGATGAAAGAAATAGCCTGGAGCTACAGGAGACCCTCAAAGTCAATGGGCATTGTTTTTCAGGCTAGGAGAAATTTGGTCATGGTTCCAGGCTGATCAAGATGACTGATGAGGCCTGGCGGTGGCTCATGCCTATAATCTCAGCACTTTGGGAGGCCGAGGTAGGCAGATCACTTGACATCAGGAGTTCGAGACCATGGTGAAACCCTGTCTCTGCTAAAAACACAAAACTTAGCTGGGCATGGTGGTGCACTCCTGTAATCCCAGCTACTCAGGAGGCTGAGGCAAGAGAATTGCTTGAACCCAAGAGGCAGAGTTTACAGTGAACCGAGATCGCACCACTGCAGTCCAGCCTAGGCCACAGAGCCAGATTCCGACTCAAAAAACAAAACAAAACAAAACAAAAACAAACAAACAAAAAAACCCCAGATAATTGATAATAATTATTGAGGAAGAAGTTAATTATAAGAGGAAGAGATGGCCGGGCGCGGTGGCTCAAGCCTGTAATCCCAGCACTTTGGGAGGCCGAGACGGGCGGATCACAAGGTCAGGAGATCGAGACCATCCTGGCTAACACGGTGAAACCCCGTCTCTACTAAAAAATACAAAAACTAGCCGGGCGAGGTGGCGGACGCCTGTAGTCCCAGCTACTCAGGAGGCTGAGGCAGGAGAATGGCGTGAACCCGGGAGGCGGAGCTTGCAGTGAGCTGAGATCCGGCCACTGCACTCCAGTCTGGGCGACACAGGGAGACTCTGTCTCAACAACAAAAAAAAAAGAGGAAGAGATAATTCATGTCAAATCTGCACTTTAGACCCTGGGAAATTGTTGTCATGTTTTTGTCTTGGAGGAATAGGGATCTCTGCTACCCTGAGCTCCGTTGCGAGGGTTCGTCTATTGGGAAGGGTTGCTAGGATGGTGACTGAAGCTGTCTTCACACCCCCCTCAAGGTAACATGAGCCAGGTAAACATGGGTGGCTGCACTGGCTTCTTCTGGTATTGTACAAGTTGCACTAATAAGTGAAATCAGCAGCAGACAATTTGTCTGCACAACACTAACAGTACTTTGAGTACTGGAGATTGTCTAAATTAGTAACAGGCACACATGACAGTCATTCAAATACAGAGATAAAACGATTGCAATTGACTTGCGTTTCAGTGTGTTACAAAGTTAGCCAGATTAGATCTACATCTACATGTCTAGTTCAATTTCAAATTATAGATTTGTTTCAAAGTCTTCTTTTATCACCTGCTTTGTTTAATCTGCCCTAATTTAGATTATTCTACATCCTTTCACATAAAACAACTTTTAACCTAATTCCATTGATCTGATTTCGTTTTGGAAAATTTTACTAACTTCCATGCCAGCAAAGGTGCCAGAGAACTTAAAAGCAAGTCATCTTAAAGAATGTAAGAGCCAGACTCTGACATTTAAAGCTGTTGTGTAGTGTGTGATTTCTCCACCTGCTGCTCCTTAGATCTGATGGAGTTGGTTTTTGACAGGACAGTGTGTGTTCTAAAAGAAGAGAACCAGATCATCTCTGTTCTTGTACCATGTTGTTAGAAAAGCAGGGGTTTGCACTGGTTATAAATATCAAACATAAAAGATTGGAATATTTTTCAAGATGTTGTACGATGGAAATGTATATTATTAGAACAGTGAGAACATTGAATCCAGATCATATCCTTTCAGAAGAAAATAAAACAGATGAGATTAGTTTTGTAAAAGCAGGATATTTCTGGGATGTGTGTAAGCACGCACATCTCAGAAATACTACTGGATCATTATTTGCAAGCTTGACATATAGGGGAAAAATTTAAAATTTGAAAGCATTTTAATTATAATTTTTGAGTAAGAAAATCAGATCTTAAGAGCATTATCCTGGTTAATTTTCTGGATATGCAGAAAGAAAACTAGGGCTAGCATGACCTTAATTCAGGTCAAAGTTCCTGATCTACAAATGTAGACTGAATGTAAAGTTGTCAAAGCAGGATGATGACACAGTACTTTAAGAACATCCAAAGCCAGCAGAAAGGGTCAGGTCTGTTTACTTAGCCCAAACCGGAACTGTGAACCTGAATTGCTCCCTGAACCTGGGAAAACCCTATTTTTTCATTGGTTGTAAACTAACTCCAAATAAGCAAACTTCTGCACCAAAGTCATCTAACTCAATATATTTCTGCATACATATCATAGCTGATGCTGATGCATGTATAACCTCACCTAGCACCTCCCTCTACAGGTTCCAGTATTTACTGTATGTGTTTTCTCTAGGAAGTATGTGGTTTCTCTTTAAAGTTGTCCTTCAGAAAAGAAGGAGCTGCTTTATATTTGAGTCTTTACAATGTCTCTCATAAGGCCTTCTCTTAATTTTTTTAGTTTATAATTATTTAAAAACTATTTTTAAAGAGATAGTACATGCACAGGGTAAAAAATGCAAAATGCATAAAAAGGCATATAATTAAAAAGTAAGTCTGCCTACCATCACACGTCCCACCTTCAGAGACCATCACTATCACACACAGTTCAGTTTTTGTGGGTACATAGTAGGTGTATATATTTATGGAATACATGAAATATTGTAATGCAAGCATACAAATGTGCAATAATCACATCATGTAAAATGGGGTATCCACTCCTTCAAGTGTGACAAACAATTCAATGATACTCGTTATTTTTAAATACATAATTAAATTATTATTGACTATAGTCACCCTGTTGTACCGTCAAATACTAGGTCTTATTCATTCTTTCTAACTATATTTTTGTACCCATTAACCATCCCTACCCTCCCACTAGCCTTCCTAGCCTCTCATAAGCATGCTTCTGCTATCTCCATGAGTTCAATTGTTTTGATTTTTAGCTCCCACAAATAAGTAAAAACATGCGATGTTTGTCTTTCTGTGCCTTATTTCACTTATACTGATCTCCAGTTCCATCCATGTTGTTGCGGATGACAGGATCTCATTTTTTTATGGCTGAATAGTATTCTGTTGTGTATATGTATCACATGTTCTTTATTCATTCGTCTGTTGATAGACACTTAGGTTGCTTCCAAATTTTAGCTATTGTGAACAGGGCTGCAACAAACATGGATGTGCATATATCTCTTCAGTATTTCCTTTCTTTGGGTTGTGATCCCAGCAATGGGATTGCTGGATCTGATGGTAGTTCTGTTTTTAGTTTTTTGAGAAACCTCCAAACTGTTCTTTATAGGGGTTGTACTAATTTACATTCCCACCAACAGTGTATGAAGGTTCCCTTTTCTCCACATCCTCTCCAGCACTGGTTATTGCCTGTCTTTGGGATAAAAGGCATTTTTAACTGGGGTAAGATGATATCTCATTGTAGTTTTGATTTACATTTCTCTGATGATCAGTGATGTCGATACCTTTTTATATACCTGTTTGCCATTTGCAATGTCTTCTTTTGAGAAATGTCTATTCAAATCTTTGGCCCATTTTTTAATCAGGTTATTAGATTTTTTCCTACAGAGCTGTTTAAGCTCCTTATATATTCTGGTTATTAATTGCTTATCAGATGGATAACTTTCAAATATTTTCTCCCATTCTGTGGGTTGTCTCTTCACTTTGTTGATTCTTTTCTTTGCTGTGCAGAAGCTTTTTAACTTGATGTGATTCTGTTTGTTGATTTTTGCTTTGGTTGCCTGTGCTTGTGGGGTATTGCTCAATAAATTTTTGTCCAGATCAATGTCCTGGAGACTTTCCCTGATGTTTTCCTGTAATGGTTTTATAGTTTGAGGTCTTAGATTTAAGCCTTTAATCAATTTTGATTTGATTTTTGTGTATCATAGGAGATAGTGGCCTAGTTTCATTCTTCTGCATATGAGTATCCAGTTTTCCTAGCACCATTTATTGAAGAGATTGTCCTTTCCCCAATGTATGTTCTTGGCACCTTTGTCAAATATGAGTTCACTGTGGGTGTGTGAATCTGTTTCTGGGTTCCCAGTTCTAGTTCTAGTTCCATTGGTCTATGTGTCTGTTTTTATGCCAGTGCCATGCTGTTTTGCTTACTATAGCTCTGTAGCATAATTTGAAGTCAGGTAATTGTATTAATTTATTTTAAACAAAAAATGTACCGTTTGAGTAAGCAACATTAGCCTGAAA
Organism: Macaca fascicularis; assembly: GCF_037993035.2. Taxonomy (NCBI): domain Eukaryota; kingdom Metazoa; phylum Chordata; class Mammalia; order Primates; family Cercopithecidae; genus Macaca; species Macaca fascicularis. Next base: position 85,278,717 of record NC_088380.1, on the reverse strand, counting down.
ACAACCTCAATCAATACTAGTTTGGGATATATATAAAACATCTTCTAATAAAATCAATTTTAGAAAGAGAGAGAAATGGGAAGGGATTAAGATTGCATATTTCTTTTAAATATCACTTTAGAAAGTGATTCAATTTTGATTCTAGCAATATAGTGGATTCATTGTTGTGTAAAACCAAATATTTCTGGAAAAATATTTACAAACATCTTTGCAAGCACATCTCAGCTGGCAGAAAAATAAGAGAAAACTTTGAAGTCCAGAAATGGTGAGAAAACACAAATGCAGCACTGCAAGGAAGCATTGGGGCTGGCATTTGTTCTGGAGAACCTAGCAGGTGCCTGAAGACATAGAGCTTGTGTGTAATGGACCTACTTGGGCTCAGGAGACAAAACGAGGGGCCCATGTGAGGGAGAAGGTTGGATCAGGGAACCTTCCTTGGTGCTGGAACCTCCTAAAGGTGATTCCCTCAGTGAGTCAACTAGAAAAATCCCACCCTCCAGAGAACCTTAGCCTTAGGTAGAATGAGGAAAAAAAATATTTCCCTTTAAGAATTCAATCACAAGTGCATCCTCATGCAGATTTGGATCCTCAGAAGTCACATGACCTGTCTGGGCTAAAACAGAACAAGGAAACTTTAGTGTACAGTGGTGCTGTGTTGTAGGACCCCAGGTGATCTGCAACTGCAAATACAGCTCTTTTGTGAAGAAATGACTTTAAAGCCAGCTCTCAAGAATTTCTACAGAAAAAGATCTGAGCAATATGAGATCCTAGTGAGAAATCATAAGAGACAGAAATAAGCAAGGCAGCAAGATCTGGAAGTGACACCAGGCCCCACAAAGTCTGAACGAGGCCCACAAAGACAGCAGATAATGAATTTATCAAGTAAGATGAAGTAAGAGGCTTAATATGTTTTAAGAAATAAAAGAGTATCAAGAGTATAATGCAAGAACAAAAAAAAAATGATAACCTAGAAGGTTTAACAAAGACAGACAATTTCTATAAAAAAGAATATATAATAATTAAAATTTGAAACTTAGTGAATGAATGAAACAGCAGAGAAGACAGGGAACTGGAAGATAGATCTGATAGAGTTAACTAGAATGCAGCCCGATAGACAAAGAAATGGGAAATGTGTAAGGGAGGTTAGGAGATGTGGAGAATGGAGAGAAATGTCTAACATTCAAAAAAAATCTCCGGAAATGAGACAACCAATATTTGAAGCAAATGATATAAAGAGACATTTCATGAAGAGGTGACAAGAATGCTTAATATACATGTAAAAAGATGTTGGAACTCATTAGTAATCAGGAAAATGCAAATTATAACCAACATGAGATACTCTTCCACACCCACCAAACTGGAAATAGTTGAGTGTCTGATACTTCTAAGCAAAAATGGGGACCAGTGGGGACTCTCATCAACAGCAGACAGAAGTGTCAGTACAACTATTTTATTACCTAAAAATATTCTATTGAGAGTAAGGACTATGAATGTTAAGTAAATCAGCTAAGTTGTTTATTCATTCATTTCATTTAATAAATATTTATTAAGCACCTATGTTCAGGAATTATATGAGAATTTTAAAAATCCATAGTCCCTGCACCAAAAAGCTTAGGATCTAGTGGGTCACATAATAAAAGGGCACACAAATAACATAAAACTATAGCCATGAAAGAAAATCCTTCGGGAGATCCTGAAGGTGAGGCTGAGCTGTGGAGGTCAGAGAAGGCTCCCCTGAGGAAGTGATGACCAAGCAGGGGCCACAGAGTATGAGTGAAATAGAAGACACAGGTGGTGGTGGCCAGGGGGATTGCTGTAGACAGCAGGGATGTGACGAACGCCCTGTTGTTGAAGATAATACTTCCTCAGGAAGTGAAAAAAGACCAGTGTGGCTGGAGCAAAGGGCGAGGGAGAGTGAGGCCAGACCAGGAAGACAGGGCTTGCAGGCCGTGGGAAGGATTTGGGGTTTTATATGAAAACAATGGGTAGCTACTCACTTATTTTAAGCTGGGGACTGAAATGATCAATGGAAATAAGAAAAAATAAAAGAGACCATCAATTAATGATAAATCTAAAAATTATATTAGGAAGTGGAGTTAAGGGTTTCTGTGACTACACTTCCGGATCACCAGTGGAGACTGTGCTGAGAGCACCAACAGTTGCTGGGTGTATCTTCCCTCTCACACTGCAAGCTCAGCTCTGCCTCTGACAGTACAGCCAGGATGGTGCCCCAAGTTGTAAATCCTTTCCCCCTGGTGCCCAACAATAGCATGTGAGCTGGAAACCTAGCTGGTGGTTCACTTCATGATGCAAAAAGCATAATTGAATACATTTTACTGCTTTGCAGTCAGATTTCTCCATTGTTAAGAGTAAAAACCAATTTGTTAGTAAATGGAGCAGATATTCAAAAGAAGCAGAAAGGCTAGGCACGGTGGCTCACGCCTGTACTCCCAGCACTTTGGGAGGCCGAGGAGGGCGGATCACCTGAGGTCAGGAGTTCGAGACCAGCCTGGCCGACATGGTGAAAACCATCTCTACTAAAAATACAAAAATAAGCCAGGTATGCTGGTACGCACCTGTAATCCCAGCTCGGGAGGCTGAGGCAGAAGAATTTCTTGAACCTGGGATGCTGAGGTTGCAGTGAGCCAAGATTGCACCATTGCACTCCAGCCTAGATGACAGAGTGAGACTCCGTCTAAAAAAAAAAATGAAAGCAGAAGGATGTGAAGAAGTATAACAGAGTGTGTCTTTCCTGCTTGTGACTGCAATCATTACAAACAGTTTCCACAGCAGGCCATATTTCCATTCTAAAGGTAGTGTTTCAAGCTTTCTGGTGTCTCTGGTCCTTCGTAGCTCAGATTCCTTTATTTTTAACAACTTTATTGTGGTATAATTGACAAACAATGGCCCATATTTAAAGCATACAGTTTGATAAGTTTTGACGGAAGTTTACACCTGTGAAAACATCACCACAATCAAGATAATGACATATCCATCACCCCCAACATTTCTGCCCCTTCCTGTCCTGATCTGTCCCTACCCCACCACGAACAACTCAAGTTTCAGTGTAACCATTCTTTCCATCAAAATTCCAGTAGACTTATTTTATAGGCTAGAATACGATCTCTAAAGGCCCTTTCTGATGTTATCTTAACCCAATTCACTGCAAATATTCACCATTAAGAGTCACTCTGTAGAACCTGTCAATTTGCTCAGTCTTAAGCCTTTGAGAACACTTTAATTTTTCTATAAATCCCAGTTGAATGTGCTGCTGGGAAGGAAAAGCTGGAGCCCCAGGGCCTATGGTTCACTCCACCTTCATTAATGTTTACATCCACCTTTCAGATCTCCTTTTTGATGAAGAGGAAGGAGCGGTTTCCACAAGGGGCACCTCTGTTCAGAGCATTGAACTGGTCCTCCCACCCCACGCAAACCATCACGGAAATACATTTGGTGGCCAGATTATGGCTTGGATGGAGACGGTGGCTACTATTTCTGCAAGGTTCTTGGTTTTGACCTTCGGCATATGATTTTGGGACCAGTGAGGAGAAAATAGAAAGGGACTGAGATCCAGTTCTTGGGCTACTCAAGAAGTCAAGGAAAAGACTGAGGAAAATATTGCCTTTTATAATGATTTCTAAATCATTTACTTGCTTACTTTAGGATTAATCTGTCCTTTTGTTTGAAGGTGAATGTTTAAATATTTGGTTCAAAAATAAAAATGAGATGGCAGTTTTAATACTTTATTCTGAATTATGAATATTGATCTTATGAAACTGCAACTCGTTGTCTTGATAGCTTATGACAAAGTAAATGCAGAATAGAACTAGAAGACAGGCTTCACAGTTAAAAATAATCAGTCTAGGTTGGGCATGGTGGCTCACACCTATAATCCCAGCACTTTGGGAGGCCGAGACAGGAAGATTGCTTGATGCCAGGAGTTCAAGACAAGCTTGGGCAACATAGCAAGACCCTGACTCTACAAAAAAATGTGCTGGTGTGGTGGTGTGCACCTATAGTCCCAGCTAGTTGGGAGGCAGAAGTGAGAGGATCACTTGAGCCCAGGGATTCAAAGCTGCAGTGAGCTATGATCACGCCACTGCACTCCAGCCTCTATAAATAAATAAGTAAATAAATAAAGTCAGTCAGTTACAAACCTTTTCAAAGACAATTTACAGTTAGGTCTGACTTTAAAAGGTGCTGGTTAAAAATAATGATGGCCAAAGAATTAACTGAAAAATAGGAAAAGAAGGAACAGAATATTTAGAATACTTTTTTGGTTTTTTTGTGTGTTTTTTTTTTTGTTTTTGAGACGGAGTCTCGCTCTGTCGCCCGGGCTGGAGTGCAGTGGCGCAATCTCTGCTCACTGCAAGCTTCTCCCTCCTGGGTTCACGCCATTCTCCGGCTTCAGCCTCCCGAGTAGCTGGGACTACAGGCGCCCACCACCGCGCCTGGCTAATTTTTGTATTTTTAGTAGAGACGGGGTTTCACCGTGGTCTCGATCTCCTGACCGCATGATCCGCCCACCTTGGCCTCCCAAAGTGCTGGGATTACAGGCGTGAGCCACCGTGCCTGGCCTAGAATACTTTTAAAGACTCCTCAATTTCAAAAAGGTTATTTTATTCTTAATGGAAAGATGTAGGTAATTGAGCAACTTTAGGGAACACTCTGTACCCTGGAAATGCATTTGAATAGGATCTGCCCTTCTGACAATTTTCATAACCATTGAAAATTGCTAAGGTTGTATTTCCCTCAAATTAAAATAATTTTATTATTCATATGTCTATAGTTATGACTATAGTTAGAAACCTGTAGTTATCCTTTCTAAAAATCATGCACAAATAAGTGAGTTTGTTTTTAAAATGAAATTGTCATTCTTAATGACAGTAAAGCAATTGAACATGTTCTTTGTAAAGGCTTATAATATAACTATGGCAGCATCTGTTCACTTGGTGTTGGCACAGAGTAATTGAATGATGACAGTGGGAATCTAAAATGTAGAAAATTATGGAAGTAACTTTCTGAAATTAAATATTATATATAACTATTTCAACATGTCATACACACAAAAATCGTAAAATGCGTATCTCCTAGCCTTTCAGGCTTTATGTAGCAATCCAGGTAACTTTTCTGGGGTGAAAATCTTGTCTTTTGATCTGTGGGTGAATCTGATTAACTGTGAAGCTGAGGAATTGTGTGAGGACACCTGCCTTCACTTGGGCCCCACTTCAACCCGGATCACAACTTCTTGAGACTACAGTCATGAGCTATCCGGATGACTATAATTCAAATTAGAACAAAAAGCATTGGTTTGTTGTTCCAAGGGACTTCCCTGGGAAATGAGACAAGAGTGGGACTGTTACGAGAGGCGTAGAAGCATCAACATCTGGGTAAAGACCCCACTACTCGGGGACCCGGTATTTCCCAAGATATTGGCAGGTATCATGCAGACCTACCCTCAACACACATAAGCCAGTTATTTATTTCAGTCAAGTTTAAAGAAATGCTTATTTAGAAAATAGGTTGAAGACTTGTCTATGTATTTGTTCAATGAATGAATGAGTGATCGCTTTCTTCTCTCTCCCTCCCTTTGTCTCTCCAGCCGCCTGTGTTGGGCACATCCCTTTCTGAAGTCCATAGATATGTTTAAGTTCCGGGGGCCATCTACAGTTGGAGATCGTCTTGTCTTCACTGCCATTGTCAACAATACATTTCAGACCTGGTAAAGTGAGCCCTTAGACTGCTATGAAGAAATTTAAAGTTGCACAAATGTAATTTTTAATTTCAGCCTGGAGGTGAGTATAGGAACTACTTTAACAAAATTCCATTTTTTTCATGCAGTTTTCAAAATCCATGAACACATGTTTAACCCTTTTTTCTGCTTGGGGCCTTCTCACAATTAGTAAATTGTGACAGACTGGTTTTTGTCTTATAAGGGTGACCGTATGTCCCAGTTGGCCCCAGTTGGACCTGGTTTGTACCTGTCATCCCTGCATAATTATTAACTTTTCCTTCCAGTCCCAGTGACTAGATGGTCAATCAACTCATAATGGACCTGGTATTACCACCATGAAATCCAAACCACTTCCCAGTTATTTTTATTATTCTTGGTACACAATGAAAAGATTTGACTTAGTATTTTTTTCTTTTTAAATGTGAAAAGAGTATCTGTGTTTCCTATCTAATTGCAGTGTTTATTTTTTAATTACATAATTATTGATTTTAGGGAAGAAAACTTAACTTTGGCACAATTTAAGCCCTCCCCCACATTGCCACAATACGTTCATGAATGTTTATAAAGCCCTTCCTGGCCTTTTTCCCACTTGAAAGTGGGGAAGTAAAATGGAAATGCTCTTAGGGGCTTGTAAAAAGCAGCCCATTGACCTGAAAATGGATGTTAATAGTTGCACAGATTTGCTGATAACAAAGAAGAAAACCCAGGCCCTTATCCTCCTGTTGCTTGGAGGAGGTGGCGGCAGTGGGCAAGGAGGGCCTAATGGGTCGAGATCCTCTTTGCCCACCGCCCTGTGTCATCCTTCACAGTGTTGAAGTTGGAGTTCGCGTGGAGGCCTTTGACTGTCAGGAATGGGCTGAGGGCCGAGGGCGTCACATCAACAGTGCTTTTCTCATTTACAATGCTGCTGATGATAAGGAAAATCTCATCACATTTCCCAGAATTCAACCCATTTCAAAGGTCAGTTATTATCACACGAGGTTCAATAGCCAGACCTGTGAATAGAGAGCTCTACCCAGAATCTCCCGCCACCAGCAACAACCTCTTTGGCTCTTTGCCTTTGGTTTTTTTCTCTTTTCAGCATCACAAAGTGAAGTGGGCTTTTTTCTTTTCCTTTCCCCCCTCCGAGCACTCTGATCATTTGTTCAAATAATGGAAGCCCTGAAGACCTCACCTCTACTGGGCCACACACTGCCGTGGGTAGGATGTCACCTTCTGTGTCCTATTTCTGGGTCTCTTCTCTCGCTTCCTTACCTCTAGCTCTTGATGCTGTGCCACGTTCATGGGAACCATATCTTTCCCTCATCCCGAAATTACCTGATTGCCAATGTTAATTTTTTCTAAAAACTCTGTAGTGAGAATTGAGTACAATTCTGGTAATAGAAATGTTAATAATCTCCACTTTTGAAAAAGGAAGAAAATAACTGGAAGGATTACACCTTTGTCAGTGCAACTGCCCTTTGTGGATTCAGCACAGAGGCTCTGACTTGATGAAGTCAGTTCATGGAGAGATGCCACATCCCAGTTAGCCCTTTTGACTGATTTAGGAGAAGGATACTTAAGGATTATACCACTAAGATAGTAGAGATTTATTTTATTTTATTTTATTTTGTTTTTGATTAAAGGATGATTTTAGACGCTATCGGGGAGCTATTGCACGCAAGAGAATTCGCCTAGGCAGGTAAGGAACCTAAGGTGTAATGATTTTATGGAGTCTTCGCTAATCTGACAAATTATATAAGAGCCCCTCTCTGAGTCTCTATTCCCACATAACAGAAAAAGAGAAGGTCTGATTTTCCTGGCCGCAAAGGCTGATTACTGACTTATGGAAATAGTTCTTCCACATTGTTCCACTGATATCCATGGCTGACAGAAGTTCAAGAAAGTGTTATGGTTTTGTTGTGTGCTAAATGCAGAGAAAAAAAAAACTCTCATTTAACATTTTAATTTTTTTTCCAGGAAATATGTTATTTCCCACAAAGAAGAGGTTCCACTTTGCATACACTGGGATATCAGCAAGCAGGTGACGTTTTATGATTTGGAGCTCTTCATATAAAAGTCTTATCATTACAAAAATGGAAATCACCTGGCCTAACTGGCTTAGGTTGTGCCGACACAGGCTATGTGACAAGGTGGATTATATCAGCCAGTCATGTCAAAATGAAACGAAACCAGGCTATCAGTTACTGCTTACCAGTCGGCAGCTGAGCCTTGTTTGACTTCTTACAGTTCCCAAACTGCAGACTCAGGATGCTCTGCTGTCAGGTATGTTCCAGAAGCATGGCACAGTCCCATCCGGCATCTCACCGTGACGTGTGCCCACCAGCTTGCATTTTCATAAAAACAATAACAAAGTAGTATCATTTGAATATTTTTAACCACTGAATGTAAAGAGAAATCCAAGTTTACTTATTACATGTTGATTATCAGTCATACTGAAAGGTAGTCTGTCTTTGCTCAGGACACCAACTAAAATGATAGATACCCAGTTGTTAAGTATACAGTTACTTTGTCTGAATTCTAAATTAAGGGTTCAAGATAAAAATTATATGTTAGCTGTAGCTTAGTTTCTTTGTTTTTTTGAGGCAGAGTCTCATTCTGTCGCCCAGGCTGGAGTGCAATGGCGCAATCTTCACTCACTGCAACCTCTGCCTCCAGGTGGCAGGTTCAAGCAATTCTTCTGCCTCAGCCTCCAGGTAGCTGGGTTTATAGGTTTGCACTACAACACCTGGCTAATTTTTGTATTTTTAGTAGAGATGGGGTTTCACCATGTTGGCCAGGCAGGTCTCGAACTCCTATCCTCAAGTGATCTGCGTGCCTTGGCCTCCCAAAGTGCTGGGACTACAGGCTTGAGCCACTTTACCCGGCCTGTAGTTTAGTTCTAAACTCAACATTATCACTGGGACTCAACACATACCTCCTCCAACAGTGTCCATTTTTAAAGCAGAAAATATGTGATCACACATCCATGTATTGAACACATAGCTATAAAAATATTTCTATTCTAGGCATCCCTGAGTGACAGCAATGTGGAGGCCCTCAAAAAATTGGCAGCCAAAAGGGGATGGGAGGTTACCAGCACTGTGGAAAAGGTAGGACACCTCCAGGTATTTGCATAGTCCATTGCCCATCACAAATGAAAGCTTTGGTGGTGGTGGTGGTGGTTCTACTGCTTCTACTGCGGCTTTTAAGATTAAAAAAAAAAAAAAAACCCTTTTAAGGAAACTGTTTATAAGAGGCAACCATCTTTTCAGCCCTGTCTCTACAAGCTGGTTGATTTGGAGTCCTTCAAATATGCCCCACATGCTCCTACCTCTGAGCTTAGGTTCTCACATCCCGTCTCTCCCTCCTTCTCTTCTCCATCTACCCAAATCCCACCTGATCTAGATCAGGACAGATGCTTCTCCATAAAGCCTCTCCTGCCACACTTGACTTAGGAACTTCTTTTTCTAGTAACTCCTTTAGTCATGACTTCTTTAAAATTAATTTTTTTGGCTGAGTGTGCTGGCTCACGTACTAATCCTAGTACTTTGGGAGGCCAAGGCAGGAGGATCCCTTGAGGCCAGGAGTTTGATACAAGCCCGGGCAAAATAATGAGACCCCATCTCTACAAATAAATTAAAAATCAGCCAGCTGTGGTAGCAGACACTTGCAGTCTTAGCTGCCCAGGAGGTCGAGGTGGCAGGATCACTTGAACCCAGGCATTTCAGCCTCCAGTGAGCTATGATCACATCATTGCATTCCAGCCTGGGCAATAGAGCATGACTCTGTCTCTAAAAATAATAAATAAATAAACAATTTTTCAATTAATTATACACTACCTTATGACATTTCTTCCCCAGCTACCTCAAATTAATATTTAAGCCTTACATGGAAATTTAACTTTTTACACATGCTTACACATGATCTTCTTTCCCTGAGTACATTATAAACCTCTTAAGAAAGAGGCTTTGTCTCGACTTCTTTGTATCTCTCTTAGGACCTGTTACAGTGTTTTGCATGCCATCAGGTTTAAAGAGACATACATCATTTGGATCTTAATTTTATTTAATTTCAGAGGTTTATTAGGAGACCCTCGGAAGGTCATGCCCACATGAACTAGACTGTAAGCTCTCTGAGGGCCGATCTGCTCACCATTACACCCAGACCACAGGAGCGCCTAGCACTTCAGAGACGCTCACTAATGCCAGCACTTTGGCTACGTTCATATTTCAGTATGCACTGATTTTCATCATCAGTGAAGCAGCAGCCTATGAAATAGGATGACCGTGTGTCCTGATTTTCTTGGGACAGTTCTGGCTTACACCTGTTGTCCCATCATAATTATTAACAGTGTCTTGGTGTTCCAGTTTGAATGATAAATTATATTGTTACTTTACCTTAAAATCTAAGTAAATTCAGATGCTACTTCATTGATTCTTTTCAACTCTGACTTTGACCTCTTCTGAATGTTTTGTTTTTGGTTGTTTCCTTTTATGATTTATTTGTCCTCACTGTTAAATCCTTTAAAGGTCTTCCTTATCCCATTTGGATCCAGTGAAGTTTCTGTCTTTGCCTGGTTCAGTGATGCAGAAACACAGGTTTAACTAATGCATTTGTTTATCTCTCATAAAAGATGCTTCACTACTTTGTTTTCTTTCACTATTATAAAACCTGCTTCTTTCATCATTGCTGGGATCTGAGCATTCATGAGCAGCAGTGGAAAAAACAAATTCATGTCTGGAATGGAGTGAAAGAACATATTTAGTGAAGTCGTAGAATATATTATAACTTCAGTTCTTGGGAGGGTGTGGCCCAAAGCATACTCAAATAAATTTGCTAGTGTTGTGGGAGAGCTATCAATGACTAATTCTCAATTATTATGTAAATAGTTACTAGAGGATATTGTATAGTTAAAGAAATATTCTTACATTATTTCCATTGAATTTGAATTTCTCCTTTAAAGAATATACTCATGATGAAAATCTGATTTTAAAAATCTGATAAAAAATGTTTTTGAAGAATTATCCTCTTCTCTCCCACGTTTTACAGCTTATATGTTTTTAATTTCAAAATATGACTCTAATTTTTTCTGTCACCTTTTAGTTGAATAATTCTTACAACACAGTTGTCTGTTAAGAATCATACTTTTGGGCTGGGCGCAGTGTCTCATGCTTGTAATCCCAACACTTTGGGAGGCTGAGGCAGGTGGATCACAAGGTCAGGGGTTCAAGACTAGCCTAGCCAAGATGCTGAAACCCTGTCTCTACTAAAACTACAAAAATTAGCCAGGAGCAGTGGCAGACGCCTGTAATCCCAGCTACTTGGGAGGCTGAGGCAGGAGAATTGCTTGAACCTGGGCAGCAGAGGTTGCAGTGGGCTGAGATCGTGCCACTGCACTCAAGCCTGGGCAACAGAGTGAGACTCCATGTCAAAAAAACAAAACAAAACAGAAAACAATCATACTTTCTGGCCAGGCGCAGTGGCTCACACCTGTAATCCCAGCACTTTGGGAGGCCGAGGTGGGTGGATCACTTGAGGTCAGGAGTTCAAGACCAGCCTGACCAACATGGTGAAACCCCATCTCTACTAAAAATAAAAAATTAGCCGGGTGTCATGGCGGGCACCTGTAATCTCAGCTGCTGGGGAGGCTTAGGCATGAGAATCACTTGAATCTGGGAGGCGGAGGTTGCAGTGAGCCGAGATTGTGCCGCTGCACTCTAGCCTGAGCAACAGAGTGAGACCCTGTATAAAAAAAAAAAAAGAAAAGAATCATACTTTCCTCAAAGCCGGGTCTGACAGCATCCACCTGTAGTCCCAGCTACTTGGGAATCTGAGGTAGAAGGATTGCTTGAGCCTAGGAGTTTGAGGCCAGCTTGGGCAGCATAAAATGATCTCATCTCTAGAAAAAAAAACCAAAACATGTTTTTTCCAGGTTTTCAATATAAATTAGATGGTAAAAATCTAAGATTGTAGTATGTGTGATGAAATTGGATAGGGCTTATGGTTTTAATTCATTTCATGTTTCATGTGTAATGATAGAATTAATTGTAGTATTAATACAAGGAGCAAAATGTGTATTTTGGAAACATCACAAAGGTACATGAAACAGCTGAAGAATAATTATAAGGTTGTTTATTAACAAGTGAGAGATTATAGTGCTTAAACCATAAAAGTCAGCTCTTACAGGCAATTCCAAGTAAGAGAAGACAGTTATATTGGGAGAACTTCAGAGAGGAGGCCATTCTTACCTCCTTGAAGACAGTGTCAGGATTGGATTGCTGAGGGAGAAATAGGGCTTTCTAGGCAGTAGGTAGTTTGCGCCAAGTTCTCCTGGTGGAAATTAGCATTGAGTAGGAGACTGGCCTGACAGGAGTAGCTTTTTATTTAAGGAAGACCTGGGGATGTACTGGGAAAATTATGGAGAAAGCCAGAATGACACGAACCACCTGAAAACCTTTACACAGGACAGATCCCTAGTATGGGAAACAGACCAGAGGGGAGCTAGTCTCATGGAGCTGGGGGAGGGCTGGGCCCAGAGCTCTGCCTCTCCGACCCCCACCCACTTGGCCCCCGTGGTCATCTCCAGATACCTCCAAGGAAAATGAAGGCTCCCCTAGGCTTCTGTAAAAACCACTTTTGCCCTCTTTCCCACAGTGTAGTCTTCAAAACATATTTGTCAATAGATGGCACAACAATTCTCAAATTTTTAGTTGTTTCCTCTTGTACTGTTTGTTTTTTTGAGACAGAGTCTCACTCTGTTTCCCAGGTTGGAGTGCAGTGGCGTGATCTCGGTTCACTGCAACTCCCCTTCCCGGGTTCAAGGGATTCTCATGCCTCAGCCTCCCAAGTAGCTGGGACTACAGGCATGTGCCACCACCCCTGGATAATTTTTGTATTTTCAGTAGAGACAGGGTATAACCATGTGGGCCAGGTTGGTCTCAAACTCCTGACCTCAGGTGATCTGCCAGCCTTGGCCTCCCAAAGTGTTGGGATTGAAAGCCCTCTTATACTATTTGTATAACACATTCAAATTCAAATTCAAAAAGGATCTTATTAAAATGAAAAAAAAAGATATCACTAATAAAATGTTAGCAAGCTCCAGCAGATTTTCAGCCTGCTTGCTTTAAGCTTCATTTCATAGAATAAAATTCTCCAACCATCAAATGATAAAGAAAACATTTGAGTTGGTGTATTAGTTCATCCTCACATTGCTATAAAGAACTACCTGAGGCTGGGTGATTGTTAAAGAAAAGAGGTTTAATTGGCCCACGGTTCCACAGCCTGCACAGGAAGCATGGCTGGGGAGGCCTCAGGAAACTTCCAATCATGGCAGAAGGTAAAGAGGAAGCAGGCACGTCCTACATGGCTAGAGCAGGAGGAAGAGAGAGGGTGAGGTGTCACACACTTTCAAACAACCAGATCTCATGAGAACTCACTGTCACAAGAACAGCAAGGGGGAAGTTCACTCCCATGATCCAGTCACCTCCCACCAGGTCCCTGCTCCAGCACTGGGGATTACAATTTGGCATGAGATTTGGCTGAAATCACAAATCCAAACCATATCAGTTGGTTACAAATAAATAAATAAATAAATTGAATCTCTATATTCCCAAGTGTGAAAGGTAATTCATATTCTTGGAGAACTGTTCTTGGAAAATTTTTTCACTAAGCAAAAGCTGGTCTTTCTTAGCAGGGTTTAAAGAGAACCAAAACTAACTACTGCATTTCTTTGTCTGCTTTGTTTGCATCAATATCATTGATTTAGACAGCAGGGCAATGGGGACTTTCTGCTTCCCTCACCTTCTAGGGGAAAGATCAAAATCGAATTTGCTCATCCAGTACTGTACCTGACATTGCATAGTCGAGTGAGCTCTGTAAGGGCAGAATTCATTGGTGGTTACAACTTAGCTTGATGTTTTATTTGGCTCCATGATAGGAAGCAGAAGCATGTGACTGCAGCCTGAGGAGCAGCCACCTAGGAAAGTGCTGTATTCATTTCCTAGGGCTGCTATAACAGAGGACCACAAACTGGGTAGTGGACACAGTAGAAATCTATTGTCTCACAGTTCTGGAAGCTGGTAGCCTGAGACCAAGATGTCAACAGGGTTGCTTCTTTCTGAGCCTGTGAGGGACAATCTGTTCCATGCTTGTCTCCTAGCTTCTGGTAATTTTCTGGCAGTCTTCGGCACTCCTTGGCTTATAGAAACATCGCTGGATCTCTACCTTTGTCATCACATGTGTTCTCCCTGTAAGCATGTCTATGTCCAATGTCCCTTTTTAACAAGGATGCCAGTCATATTGGATTAGGGGTCCATCCTACCACAGTACAACCTCATCTTGACTAATTACATCTGCAAGAACCCTATTTCCATATAAGGTCAGATTCTGAGGTAGAGGAGATTGGGACTACAGCACATGAATTTGGGGGTGGAAGGGTAGAGACATAATTCAACTCTTAATAAGTGCTCAGCACAATATTGCATCCCACTCCATCTCTTTCCACCAGAATGGAGCATGGCTGACCCAAGGCCAGAATAGGACTGGCACTATGGAGTTCACCCTGGCCACCTGCCCTCAGCTCCTCTGAGATTGCAGAGCCCCAGCAGCCCATCCTAGAGCCACTTGCCCACCAAGCACTGATTGGATGACTGATAAATCTGATAATTTCTCTGGATATACACCAACGAACCTCCTTCAACTCCCCCTGTGCTGGGGGCAAAGTTAGGCATGCCCATGCTAAGTAGGGTGAGTCTCACCAGCCACCTGGAGCCCCATCTGTAGTTTTCTTGGTGTTTGGTAAGTGCTGACAGCCTCGATCATGTCTTCCTTTGCAGGCTGGATTTAAAGGGAAGCTTGGAAGCAAGTTCAGTTGGAGAGGTTAAATGATATAAGCAAATAATCACTTGTGTCTGAGCTGCTTGTAGTTAATTTCTCATTTCTTCATTCTCTTATTGATAATATTTATATTTAAATAAAGGTTTCTCCTTTACAGCCTGATTTTTTTCCATCTGCTTGATTCCTGCAGTGAAGTCCTAACCCCGTATTTGTTTGTTTTCTCACAGCTTGTTGCCATGGGAATGGTTATAAGGTAGCAAATTTCAACACTAGCTTTTCAAAGTACCCTGAAAGAGAAAAGAAAATGGGAAGGATAGAAATGTTTTCTTAGCTGAACACACATCTCTGATTATTGTCAAAAACACAGTGGAAGAAAAGCTGAGAGTAGCAAGGGATGCATTCATGCTTAAGTATATGTCAAATGTCTCCCCAAGGCATGCCTCCTCTTACCTAAGGAATAATGTGCATTAGGAAACCAGGAACTGGCCGTTCAGAAGGATGATCCAGCCACAGTGATTCAGAAATGAAAGGATGCTTTGTGCTGAGGAAATATGGTGCTCCAGGGGTCCTGCTGAGAGGCTGAGATGGTTCTAGAGGTGGTTGACTCAGTTCCTGGATCCCCTCGGCCCACTTGAAGACATGTCTGACATCCTGGGAAAGTGTCCTAAGCTATAGCCTTGACTCCGCTCTCTTGAGGGAGATGAGGTGCTGACCTGCCTAGCAGTCTGGTGATATTTTCTTTTTTTTCCTCAGTAGAGGCAGGGAACCATCACAAAGAGACAAGGAGAGAAAGGTCTAGGTTTTTACATTTTTCATGAGAAAAAAAAAAAACTGTTGTGCAATAATTAAATAGCCCACCCTCAAGTCACATATTGTTTAGAGGACACAGGACTACAGCATCCTGGACAGACCTCTAGACATCCCAGTATTTGAAGAGAAATTGCCATGGGGCTTCAATTTCATCCAGGAAATAAGATGCCTTAGTTAGTGCAATTGGTCTTTGACTACATATATATGCGTATGGTTTCTAAAGTAAAAGCATCAGTTTTCTTTTGTAATGTAATTTTTTTGTTGTCTTTTAGATAAAAATATATACTCTGGAAGAGCATGATGTTTTATCTGTTTGGGTTGAAAAGCACGTGGGAAGTCCAGCACATTTGGCTTATCGTCTCTTGTCTGACTTTACAAAGCGACCTTTGTGGGACCCCCACTGTGTGTAAGAACAAACTTAAAAATTTTTCTCAATCAACCTTGATATCATGTAAAAGATGATCTCCATATTGCAGTCCATCTCCACTGTCCAATGTGTGACCCATTGTTTAAAGAGTATTTTTAAAAGTTTGGCCGGGCATAGCACTTTGTGAGGCTGAGGCAGGTGGATAGTTGAGCCCAGGAGTTCAAGACCAGCCTGGGCAACATGGTGAAAGCCTCTCTATAAAATACACAAAAATTAACTGGACATGGTGGTGCATGCTTGTAGTCCTAGCTACTTGGGAGGCCCAGGTGGGAGGATTGCATGAGTCTGGGAGGTCAAAGCTGCAGTGAGCCAAGATCACACGACTGCACTCTAGCCTGGGCAACACAGGAGACCCTGTCAAAAATTAAAATAAAAATAAAGTTTGCTGTGGACAGAATACTGCATCAGGTGATATTGAGAGACACAAAACAAAAATTATACTCACTTATCACCTATATTGAGTTGACCTGCTTTACCCACATCTATTGTAATTCTACCAGTAACTTCAAGGTCGATATTATTTCCATTTAAGAGGTTCTGAGACTTGCCAAGATTGCACAGACAATAAAGTGATGGAACCCAAATTGGAACCCAAGTCTGTCATGCTCTGAATTTTACACTCTTCTACTTTAATATGCAACCTCATTGCTCTTGAGGAAGTGATTATCCACTTGTCCTGCCTACTCTCAATATTTCATTGGCGGTTCCTTACTTCTCTGTGAAGCAACCCTCCCTGGTGAGAAGCTAAGACAGCAAGCTGTGCGAGCCCCAAGGTGAAAGGCATGCCTTCCTGCTCCCCCTCTTGATGATGTCCCTGTTCATATTAGCCTACATCTCCTACTCCTGCTACTCCCTGTCTCCTGCATCCCTAATCCAATCTCCTCCACTCCCCGGCCCTTTCCTGGAACACAGTACAGAGCTGTGCACCCTGCCAACTGCACTGATGGGGACCAGCTGCACTGAGGCCCAGCCACCTTGGCTATAGCACCCCACAGGGCTTCATGGCCACCTTGTTGACATGGAAGGGTTGGTGAGATGGGCTTCCTATTATGTTAAGCGTTTCCTAATCTTGACAAGATAGAGGCTCATCTTTAAATTTTCTAAAACTCACTGTGATAGAGATTTAGAAATACCATGTAATAGATGATTTAATACCACTAAAGTGAAACATCTCTAAGGTCATGTGTTACATTTGCACAGATGCTAGAGTTTAAATGGGAGGAGTTCCCTTATCCTCCTGGTAGGGCCTGCGAGAGGGGTGTGGCTTGTTTCTTCGTGCTGCTCAAACCCCTAGAGGGATCATGCAGGTGCTTAAGTCGCGGGGAGCGTTTTTTGGGCTCCAACCCCATGGCAGCATCTAGGGTTGAGTGTTTATGGCTCCGGAAGCCCCAGTGGGTGTGTATTGTGATGTGCTCTTTCAGTTTTGCTGTCTGCAGACAGCTTGTGTTAATCAGCTCAGTTAGACCCTCTGCCTTATCGCAAGGACAGAGGGCTTTCTGTATCCTGGATTCTTGCCTTAGTATACTGGGAAAAACGGCTCACACCTGGCCTTGGAGGACGGGTGCAAGGTTTTGAGTGGTGGAAGCTGCTCTTAGCGAGATGGATGGGAAGCCAGAAGGAGGATGGAGTTGGAAGGTGGTCTTCTTCTGGAGTCAGGCTGCCCAGCCACCAGACTCTCCTCTGACCACCCCTGACCGAATTCCATGTCTTTCCATTATCGATGGCCTGCCAGCGTCTGCTGGTGTCTGGCGGTGTGCTCTTCTGTTCCTCTCAACATCCAGCCCGCTAGGCTGGATGTGCCCGCTAGGGTCTCGGGTTTTTTATGGGCACAGGGTGTGGGGTGTGGTGGCCAAAAGGTAACTTTTGGGGTGTGACAACAGAAATGCCTGTCCTCATTTAGGTCCGTGGGCACAGGCCCGAGGGTGGAGACCTCACCAGTGACCCTTCCCTTCTCTATCCAACACTTCCCTGCCCACCTCCCATATCAGAATGATACGTCATGGTTAATGCTATCACAATAAATCATTCTGAGAGAAGAGGAACACTTCTCAATTTTCTTGCATCAGTTTAGTAGATACTCTACCAGTACAAAGCTTTTAGGAATAACAATGCCTAAACTTTGGTGTTAATGCTTTAAAAATGTTTCTCCCACTATTCTCTGTCACTTGACATTCCGGCCAAATTGAAGTTGAACAAATGGAATGAATGAATGAATTCTTATTCAACTAACTTTTCTTGTACATCTACTATGATTCAGGTACTATGCCAGGTGTTTTCACTGAATCCTTGCAGTAACCCCACGTATCATTTTCTAAATTTTATAGATGAAAAAATAAAATGACTTGCCTAACGCAACTTATGTAGCGAGTAAGTGGCAATCTGGGAGTCAAAAGACTCCAAAGCTAGTGCTGTTTCCAATATGCCACATTTCTTTATCTATATAAACAATCCTTCTTGGACTGACTATATGATTTACGAGTCCTCACAATGTTTTCCTTGATCCTAGAGAAAAATAATTTTGTATAAAACAGCTCAATGCCTTTCACTGAAGTATCGAGAATTATGAACTTGAAGTCAGATGGCCACCATCCTCTATCACTTGCAGAATTATTCCTTCTGATCAAAGAGCTCTTGTGTTTTTTGTTTGTTTGTTGTGGCTTTTTTTTTTTTTTTTTTTTTTGAGATAGGATCTCATTGTGTCACCCAAGCTGGAGTGCAGTGGCACAATCATGGATCACTGCAACCTCAACCGCTCAGGCTCAAGTGATATTCCCACCTCAACCCCTCGAGTAGCTGGGACTACAGGCATGCACCACCACACCCAGCTAATTAAAAAAATTTTTTTTTGTAAAGATAAGATTTTGCAAGTTTGCCCAGGCTGGTCCTGAACTCCTGGCCTCAAGTGATCCTCCCACCTCGACCTCCCAAGGTGTTAGGATTACAGGCATGAGCCACTGTGCCCAGCCTCAAAGAGCTCTTCTAAGGACAGACTTGAGCAATAATGCTGGCTTTTAGGGGGATGATTAGGTGAGCTGAAGGGGCAAATAAGGATACCAATAATGAGATTATATAAGCAAATAAAGGAAGTGAATGCCTTACCAGGTAGAAAGTGTAGCTGCTTTTCACTGTTCTATATACACAGGTCCTGTGAAGTCATAGACTGGGTGAGTGAAGATGATCAGCTGTGTCACATCACCTGTCCTGTGCTGAATGATGACAAACCCAAAGACTTGGTAGTACTCATATCACGAAGAAAACCTCTCAAGGATGGGTGAGTATATGCAGTTCAAGTGTTCTATCACTATTTCATAGTATAGGATAGAAATTAAAAGTTGATGTGAAAGCCTGTAATCCCAGCACTTTGGGAGGCTGAGGCGGGCGGATCATGAGGTCAGGAGATCAAGACCATCCTGGCTAACACGGTGAAACCCCATCTCTACTAAAAATACAAAAAATTAGCTGGGCATGGTGGTGGGTGCCTGTAGTCCCAGCTACTTGGGAGGCTGAGGCAGGAGAATGGCGTGAACCCGGGAGGTGGAGCTTGCAGTGAGCCGAGATGGAGCCACTGCACTCCAGCCTGGGCGACAGAGCTAGACTCCGTCTCAAAAAAAAAAAAAAAAAAAAAAGTTGATGTGAAAATAAGTAAGTCTGTGTAGATATTTCTGCTCTTGAATTATGTTCATTTGAATTATACCTAGATGAATCTTTAGCTCTTATTTTAAAAATTAACAGTCATCTATTAAGTGCCAGCTGTTTGCAAAGTACAATGCAAGAATCCTAAAATAGTTCCATTTCCTATGTAGATGTAAAACTGGTATTCAGTAAACCTTTGAAACATACCATGATTAGTAAAAATGCAGTGAAAGCCAAATAAGACACCGGGAATTGGTTTAGAATTCAGCAAGGCTTGACTGTGCTAGACATCCACCATGGCTGGCTGTCAGCTGGGGCTGTCAATCAGAGGACCCAGATATGGTTTTTCCATGTACACTGAACTGCTCAGAGCATGGCAGCTAGCTTCTAAGAGGAAGTGTCCCAAATAATCCCACACACATGTGAGTATTAACAGATGTTCAGTGTCATATCATTTATTATGTCAAAAGATATTAGAAACAAATGGAAAATCCATCTTATAAATTATGGTAGATCCATACTACAAAGTATTGTACCATCATTAAAAAGGATGAAACAGCTATAATGGGACTGATAGAGAAACACCTCCAAAGATTTATTGCTAGATGAAAAATCAAATTGTAGTCGATATTTGTAAAATGATATTTATGTAAAAAATTTTGTGTGCATTTGCTTATATAAATGTCATTCTTATACATTTATTTTTATACAATAAAATGTTAAGAGTGGTCACTTCTAGGGTGGAGTATAGCATGGGAGTGCAATTGGACTGGAGGAAGATTTTTATTTTGTAGCCTACAGGGTTCTCTATTATTGAGAGTTTTTCTTTTAACAATGATGGGTATTGTTTTTATTATTATTATTATTATTTTAGATGGTGTTTTGCTCTTGTTGCCCAGGCTGGAGTGCAATGGCACAATCTCAGCTCACTGCAACCTCTGTCTCCCGGGTTCAAACGATTCTCCTGCCTCAGCCTCCCAAGTAGCTGGGATTACAGGCATGCGCCACCATGCTCAGCTAATTTTATATTTTTAGTAGAGATGGGATTTCTCCATGTTGGTCAGGCTGGTCTCGAACTCCCAACCTCAGGTAATCTGCCGGCCTCAGCCTCCCAAAGTGCTGGGATTACAGGCATGAGCCACTGCGCCCGGCCTGTTTTTTAATTTAAAAAGGAAAAGAGGCTGAAATTACAACCCTGTAGGGCACAATAAAACTGCAGTTGGTGGTTGACTCCAGCTTCATGGAGTTACACAAAGCATTGTATATGCAATTCTAAGGCAGAAAACACTATTTCCTACCTTGAATGTAGCCTAGAGAGTGTTTTCTGATGAGACCACTCATCTAGAAGATCTGGGCCTTCATAGTTTCACTTCTACCTGTATAAATAAGTTGGGTTAACTATAGGGATTTATTTTCTAACAACTATTCTTTATTTCTCACAAGAGCTTAGAAAATGTCTTCTTTCAGTAACACTTACACAGTGGCAGTGAAGTCGGTCATTTTGCCGTCGGTGCCCCCGTCTCCACAGTACATCAGAAGTGAAATCATATGTGCCGGATTTCTCATCCATGCTATTGACAGCAGCTCATGCATTGTAAGTTTGATGAAACATCTGTGATTAATTGGCTCTGCCAGATAGAGAAAAATCTCTTAATTTACCCAATGTCCTAATTAATTGTAATCTTGTAATTTGTGTCCACACTATGGGAATCCTAAGGTCATCCTTTCAGATCATCTATTCCAGATGGTACCCCAGAAGATTAGGGTCTTAGTCTCCCCTACACCAGCAAGACTCAGATCCTTGCTTGAAAAAGCTCCAAGTCAATAAGAAATTAAAATATTGTACTTTCTTTTTGAAACAGGTATCTTACTTTAACCATATTTCTGCTAGCATCCTTCCTTACTTTGCTGGAAATCTTGGTGGCTGGTCGAAATCCATTGAAGAAACAGCAGCCTCTTGTATACAGTTCTTAGAGAATCCTCCTGATGATGGGTTTATAAGCACATTTTAAATGGTCAACTTTCAATTACCGGTAATTTAATTTCCCACTTTTAATTCCAGACACCCTTAGCCCTGACATTTGTCAAGCTTTTGGGCCACAAAATAATTAATATAAGCCTAAGCAAAATGCAGTGAAAAAGTTAAAAAATAAAATGCATCTTAAGTCAAATACCAGTGATTTGGATTAGCATTAAAAGAGCTTTAAAATTCTGTTTTAAGTCATCTGTGGCTCTGCCTCTTCCAGGGGCACAGATAGTGGAAAATTGCCTGTATGCAATACTATGTGTTCTATAAAATGGCATGAATTTAGTTTAAATTATCATAAACATTTTTAGGTTACAGAGTGAAACGTGTGTTCTGTGTGAAATTCCAAAAAAAAAATTATAAAATCTAAAATGATGATTTGCTAAGTTGACTCGTTGATTAATGTATGGCATTCTTCCTTGTGCAGCAGGTATCTATATGTCAGGAGCGTTTGACAAGATGTGTTACATAGTCTAGAGATTTAAATTGGGGAGACATTAAAACGTAATGGAATCCAATCAATTTTAGTAATAAGAACAACTTTACTAGTGTCATTTAACATATATTCCAGGTGGCTGACCAATTTAGTATCTATTGCTCTATATACACACACAAGGTACCTGCAAAATGTAATATTACAGAGAAAGAGAATATTGACTGAGATCTCTTTCATAACCATTACATTAGCACTTTATTCTGTAGACTTCAATTCATTATTCTCCTCTGTCTGTGATTTGTCTTAACTCATGAGACAAGCCAGAATATGGCAAGCTAGCCTCCTCTAAAGGACACGTTTTAAAAGTTGAAGAGTCTCCATTATTGGTGGGCACACTTAACAGGTTAGATGCATCCTGCTGTTAGTTTGCTGAAGTTCTACCTCTGCTCCCCCTACCCACCCTCACCCATCTCTTCACACAAGGTAAGCCTGGCTATAATTATTTGTATTTTTTCTGTGCCAGCAAGTTTACATTTACATGAACTTTGGACTCTTCTGCAATTTTATACGTTAACATTTATATACATAAGAAGAGTGGATATGTGGATTAAAATAATTACATATTATATTACAGAAGTAGGAATGGTTTTGAGAATATTTTTACATTTTGGAAAAGTCAACAAAATTAGTAATGAAGAGGTTATGTTAAACTAAAATTTCAGACCTCACCTACAATTGAGACACTTTCCAAATGCCGTCTGCCTAGCCTAAGTCTTTGCGTTTACATTTTTTGAAATGTTTTCCTGAATAGTAATGGAAACATTGTGAAGTTAAAGGAGTAGAGTGATGATAGCTGGATCACTCTGAGACATAAAGATGTTGCCCACTCTAATTTACAACAGAGGCATAGTCTATTCCTGCATTACCCAATATGTGTCATTAAATAGCACTAGCCACATGTGCTATTTAATTAAAATTAAATGAATTTCAAAAATAAATTCTCCCACCATACTAGCCCCAATTCAAGTATTATTAGTCACCTGTGGTTAGTGGCTATCATATTGGACTATACAGATATAGAATATTTCCATAATCACAGAAGATTCTTTAGATAGTGCTGTGCTATTCAGTTTATCCCAGTCTTAACAATAATGCAGACAGGTCCTGTTTTCCCATTT
Source organism: Macaca fascicularis (assembly GCF_037993035.2). Lineage (NCBI taxonomy): Eukaryota > Metazoa > Chordata > Mammalia > Primates > Cercopithecidae > Macaca > Macaca fascicularis. Next base: position 85,255,656 of record NC_088380.1, on the reverse strand, counting down.
TCACCTATCTTAATGCCAAACAATCCCTTCTACCCCCCCCCTTTTTTTTTTTTTTAATATATTTCACTTTTATGTTTCTGAACAAAAACACAGGACTCATCCACCTGGCTCTTTCTTGGATCATTTGGCATATCCTGAATTGAAGAGCTCATTTTCAGGACCACTGGACTTTAGAGATGCTAAATGAGCATGGCAAGAAGATAAGATAGCAATGCATTTAGGCTCTTCTTAGGGCATTTCCAAAAGTTTGAAATCTATTGTCTGAAACAATGACGAAATTAACTAAGGTGTTCCAGTTGTAAAATTTAGTAACAGCTCTTAAGTTTGCATTTTCTTTTTTATTAGGAATATGCTCACTCTTTCATTCATTCAGATATTTACTGAGAACTTAACTTTGTGCTAGACACATCTTAGGCACTGCGGGTTCGGCAAGAAACAGAAGCATACTCTGTTCACATCATAAATAAAATTGATATAGAATATTAGAAGATACATTATAAAGAAAAATTAAGCAGGGTAAAGATGAAGAGTGCCGGGGAAGGGTTGGGGGGGTGGTTGATATTTTAAGTAGGGTGGTCTACGTAGGCTTCCTTGAGGGACATTTAAGCAAAAGCCTGCAGGCAAAGAGGGAGTGAGCTGAGGATCTCTGGACGCAGCATGCTTCCTACCGAAGGACTAGCCAACGCAAAGTCCCTAAGCAGGGAGTGTTTCTGGCACAGTGTAGGAAAAAAAAGAACCTGGTGAGACTTCAACAGAGTGAGAGAAAATTAAAGACAGCTGAATTAAAGATCATCTTCCCCTACTCTCTTTGATGTCCAGGCTTTAAGCAAACGCGTTTGCTCTAAGGGTAAGCAGCTAAGTTAGTTCATCAGCAGTCAGCCCCCTGGAGACTCAGGACAGAGGAAACCTAAAAAAATGTAGTCACACTGATTTTTTTTCCTTTGGAGTGTCAAAGAATCCTTAAGGGATACTCAAAATTTCATGCTGTTTTTTGATGGTAAGGGTTTTCAAGTGCTTCTAACAGGACGGAAAGCTTTTTGATTAAGAAAGGAAACTCACCCGGCTGCGGTAGCTCATGCCTGTAATCCCAGCACTTTGGGAGGCCGAGGCGGGTAGATCACCTGAGGTCAGGAGTTTGAGACCAGCCTGACCAACATGGTGAAACCCCGTCTCTACTGAAAATACAAAAATTCGCTGGATGTGGTGGTGCCCACCTGTAATCCCAGCTACTCAGGAGGCTGAGGCAGGAGAATTGCTTGAACCTGGGAGGCAAAGTTTGTAGTTTGCAGAGATTGTGCCACTGCACTCCAGCCTGGGCAACAGAGCGAGACTCTGTCTCAACAAAAGAAAAAGGAAGCTCATTCCTATTCTTCCTAGTTTCAATGCAATCTAGTTACTAATCTGCATTCAGTTTCTCTATTATGTTTGTTTTAGGAAAAAAATCCAGTGAAAAAAATGGGAAAATGGATCAGAATATAGTTTACCCTGTACTCAAACATCTTTAGGAAATGATCAATTTTAATAAATAATGGAAATAAACCAGTATATATGTGTGTATGTGTATATATATATACACACACACACACACACACATGCACACACATATATAATCATGTGGTTTTGTTTATATTTCTTATTAAACATTTCAGAAATAAGCTTGGACATTTTTACTGGCATAGTTATAAGGATGGTCTTGAAAATATATGTTGATACTATCATATTTGGGATTAAGTTAAAAAAAGAAAATATATCTTGAAAAATACATATAAAGGAATAAGTCTTGTGGTTTAAATTATTAAAATAAGAACTATTAAGTTTGTTCATAATTTATTTCCCCTTTCCAAAGTATTAAAACTATGGGGACAGGCAGCTCCCCATGAGCCCTGGGTGGTCTTGCACATTCTTGCTGAGTGTGCCAGGCCACAGGACTCATCTGTCTCCCAATTCTGAGCAATTTCTGTAGCTAGTCCCATAGACAACTAAGTAGGTCAAGGTGACCACAGCATGACTTCAGTGTAACTGCTCACTCTCTGGGCAGAGGAGGCCTGGCTTGTTTGCTGCCTGCTACAGTGCTTGCTACTTGCTCAAAAAGTTATGGGCCTTTGGTTCCTCAGCTGTGACACAAGCCCAATGTGTCTGCAGCATTCACTATGCCCATCTTGTCACCTCTGTGGGACTTGGAGGGAAAGGAAAGCAACACAGATATGCTAATACTTACGCTGCTTGCTGTGTCATGAGTAATACAGTCCTTCATCTCTGAACCAAAAGTCTTGTGTCTTTTGTCAACATCCACAAAACAATAAGAGATTAACTGAGAGTCTTAAGACTCTCGGCCAGGCGCAGTGGCTCACGCATGTAATCCCAGCACTTTGGGAGGGCGAGGCGGGCAGATCACCTGAGGTGGGGAGCTTGAGACCAGCCTGACCAACATGGAGAAACCCCATCTCTACTAAAAATACAAAATTAGCCAGACGTGGTGGCACGCGCCTGTAATCCCAGCTACTCAGGAGGCTGAGGCAGAAGAATGCTTGAACCCAGGAGGTGGAGGTTGCAGTGAGCTGAGATCGCACCAATGCACTCCAGCCTGGCAACAGGGTGAGACTCCATCTCAAAAAAAAAGAATCTCAGGGCCAGGTGTACAGTGGCTCATGCCTATAATCCCAGCACTTTTGGAGGCTGAGGCACAAGGATCACTTGAGCCCAGTTCGAGACCGGCCTGGGCAATATAGCAAGACTCCATCTCTATGAAAAATGAAAAAGTCAACCAGGCATGGTGGTGCATGCGTGTAGTCCCAGCCACTTGGGAGGCTGAGGTGGGAGGATTGCTTGAGCCCCAGAGTCATGGCTGCAGTGAGCCATGATCATGCCACTACACTCCAGCCTGGGAGACAGAGTGAGACACTGTGAAACACTGTCTCTAAAAACAAAAAGCAAGACTCTCAAACCCTTCACAGTTATTGACAGTAAACCATCTCCAGATTCAAAAGTCAGAGAAATCTGATATTAAAAATGCCTTTCTCATTTTACACCTGCAAAGATGAAGCACCCTATAAAAATTGCATACCTGATACCACCTTTCACATCCAATTTAGTGATATTTTGGGGATATTGAAAATAGATTAGAAAAAAAGTATTTTTATCACTGGACACATTCATTCCTGCTTTACATACCCTCCTTGTTTCCTTGTCCGGCTTAGATTCTGTGGTCCATCATTATAATCACTCCCTGGAAAACACTGCACCTCTGTCCTTTCATTCAGCTTCTCTGACAAAAACCCAAACTGTGGCTAAATTAAACTATTCATAATACTTCATTCCTGCACAGAGCAGGTGGAAATTGTGTACTGGTCTCACTTTAAGTTCATGACCACAGATTTTAAAAGGGTGCTTAGGACGCTGGTAATTCTACTCCATTTCCCCGGATGTTTGCTATTTCACACTGAGTCCTCTTCCCTCCAGCTTCTCATGTCTCTTACCCTGACTCAGGTCATGAACTTCAAAAAGTATTCATCGAGAAAATAAAAATCATCAGGCAGGAGTCTTCTCCTATTCCCATCCATGCACCTTTCACCTCTTTGCCTTTTCCCATCCATGCACCTTTCACCTCCTATTATAATGGATGAAATAGCTCTACCCCTAGCAGAGAACAATTTCTCTCACCTTCTCCAGGACTCCCCTCCATCAGTTCTCTTTTCTCTCTGCTTCAGGAGTTTCTTTACCTCCATCGGATTAATTTCCACAACCACTGGTATCTGTTATAACAAAATAAAATGATATGTTTTCTGGATGCATTTCCTAAATCCCACCCCATCTCTATTCCAGTGGTCTATAGAGGTGGTCGTCACACCTTTATTTTATTTTCCTGACTATACTCCCATCTGCACTACTCCACAATATTTCTGTTATCAGGATCAACTATGTCTTTTCTATTGCCAAATCTAATGGCCCTGTTCTTGACTTACTTAGTCTCTGAGCAGCCTTCAGTGAAGCTGACTCCTTGCTTCTTTTTGCAACATTTTCTCTTCTTGACTTCCATGACGTCACACTCTTAGAATCCCTCCTACGTCACTAATTCCATTTTTAAAGCCTTTTCTTGTGGTTCTTCCTCTTCCATCAGACCTCTCAAAATTAGTTTACCCTAGGGCTCTGGCCTTGGCCTCTTCTCCTCTATGTCTGTTCCTCAGTGGGTCTAAACCAGTATCTGGGTTTTAAAAGCCATCTATTTACCAGGAATTCCCACATCTATATCTCCAGGCTTAATTTCTCCTGAACTTCATACTTGTATATTTAAGTACTTATTTGATATTTCCATTAGAACAATAATCATCTCGAAGTCAATATTTCCAAAACAGACCACCCAATTCTGCCACCTTTTCCTCCACAGATTCACTTTCCTTCAGCAAACTCTATTGGCTCTTTGTCAAAAGTACAACCAGAACCTTACTACTTCTTATCAACTTTACCACTAAAGCCCTTATCCAAAACACTATCTTCTCTCATCTGGTTTATAACCTATCTTCCCTGCCTGGCACAGTGGCTCACGCATGTAATCCCAGCACTTTAGGGGGCCAAGGCAGGTGGATTACCTGAGGTCAAGAGTTCAAGACCAGGGTGGCCAACATGGTGAAACCTCGTCTCTACTAAAAAACAAAAATTAGCTGGGCTTGGTGGCACATACCTGTAATCCCAGCTGCTTGGGAGGCTGAGCCAGAAGAATTGCTTGAGCCCAACCTCCCAGGAGACGGAGGTTGCAGTGAGCTGAGATAGTGCCACTGCACCCCAGCCTGGCCAACAGAGCGAGACTCTGTCTCAAAAAAAAAAAAAAAATATATATATATATATATATATATGTATATGTATATATATATAAAACCTATCTTCCCATTTCCCTTTTTTGCTCCTCTCTTCATTCTACTTTCAACCTAGTACCTGATCATGTCACATTTCTCCTCAAAACCCATTAACAATTTTGCATATCACAGAGTAAGAGCCACAGTCTCATAATCGTCTATAAGGGTCTGTGTGGTACATTAGGTGACTATTCAGAACTATTCATTCTGTCACCTTTCATTCATGAATGGAGTATACTTTCCTACTTCTTGTCACTTGACCATGTGACACATCAATGGAATGTTAGCAGACATGCAACCAAAAGCTTTAAAGGTATTTTTGCAATGGACTTTCCTTCTTGCATCTCTGCCACTGTCATGAGAAAAACATGCCAAGATTAGTCTGATGGTCCCAGGAAAGGGAAGAGAGACACGTGGAACAGAGCTGCTTCATCTGAGCCCAGCTTAGTTCAGCCCAACCCAAACTGAACTGCAGATGGATGTGGACAAGCCCAACTAGGTTTTGCAGGGCTGTGTAGGCACGCCCAGCCTAGATCTCTGACCCACAGACATGAACTAAATAAATGGTTATTCTTGTATGCTTTTGAGATTCTGTGATTGTTACTTAGCAGAAACTGATAGAGCCTACAGGATCTGAGCTTTGTTGACTATACAATCTTTTACTAGATTTTCCTTCATTCTTTTCCAACCATATTGGTCTCTTTGCTGTTTTGTTTTTTTGGTGTTTTTTGTTTTTTGTTTTTCTCTTTGCTATACCAGGCATGCTCCTTCCTCAGTATAATTGCATTTATCTATTCCCTCACCTGAGGATACCCAAGATGATACGCTTTGGCTGTGTCCCCACCCAAATCTCACCTTGAATTGTAAGCCCTATAATCCCCACGTGTCAAAGGCAGGACCAGGTGGAGGAGGTAATTGAATCATGGGGCGGATTCTCCTGTGCTGTTCTCATGAAAGTGAGTGAGTCTCACGAGATCTGATCGTTTTATAAGCATCTGGCATTTCACCTGCTGCTACCCACTCCATCCTGCCACCCTGTGAAGAAGGTGCCTGCTTCTCCTTTTCCTTCCACCATGATTTTAAGTTTCCTGCGGCCTCCTCAGCTATGCAGAACTGTGAGTAATTAAACCTCTTTCCTTTACAAATTACTCTCTAAGGTATTTCTTCATAGCAGTACTGGGAGAATGGACTAATACATCAAGGCTTACTCCCTCACCTCCTTTTGGTCTATCCTCAAAGCCTATCTTATAAAAGAGGCCTTTCCTAAGCCCCTTATTTAAAATCAACCCCCCACCCCAAATTCCCTTTTTCTGTTTAATTCTTATTATCTAACATATATCTTTTTTTTTTTTTTTTTTTTTTTTTTTTTTTTTTTTTTTTTTGAGACAGAGTTTCCCTCTTGTTGCCCAGGCTGGAGTGCAATGGTGCCATCTTGGCTCACTGCAATTTTTGCCTTCTGGTTTCAAGCAATTCTCCCGCCTCAGCCTCCTGAGTAGCTGGGACTATAGGCTATAGCACCCACCTGGCATTGTCTTTCATCTTTAAGTATAGTTCAGTGAGCATACAATTCTAAGTTGAAAATTATTATCTCTAAGCATATTAAAGATATTATACAGTGTTTCCTGGCTTTCACTGTTACTGTGACAGAGAATATTGTTCTTCTTTGTAGGTAATATATTTTCTCTCAGAATGCTTTAAAATAATCTGCTTATTTTATGGTTCCGCAATACACTGTAATGCCTAATTGTGTATTTCTTCTTATTTAACCTTCTCAGGATATATTGAGTTTCCTGAAAGGAAAAAGAAAAGCCTCAATGATTTTGAGAAATTCTTGGCCATTTTAAAAAATATTGCCTCTTTCCCATTCTATTATAAATTTGTGAGGCCTTCTCATTCTGTCCTCAATGTCTGTTAACCTCTTTTCACATATATCGATCTCAGCATCTCTCTGTGGTATATTTGAATTTCTTTAGATTTATCTTCCAGTTCAGTGTTCAGTGTTCTGTTCACCTTTTTTTTTTTTTTTTTTTTTGAGACAGAGTCTTGCTTTGTTGCCCAGGCTGGAGTGCGTTGGCACATTCTCCACACAGCGCAACATTTGCCTCCCAGGTTCAAGCAATTCTTGTGCCTCAGCCTCCCAGGTAGCTGGGACTACAGGCATACACCACCATGCCCAGCTAATATTTTGCATTTTAGTAGGGACAGGGTTTCACCATGTTGCCCAAGCTGGTCTTGAACTCCTGAGCTTAGGCAATCCACCCACCTCAGCCCCACCAAAGTGCTAGGATTACAGGCGTGAGCCACTGCACCTGGACCACTTTTTTTTGACCTAAAATTAAAATTTCGATTTCAATTATATATTTCAATTCTAGAAGTTTCTATTGGTTACTTTTTAAGTCTGGTAGATTTTTGTTTTTTTTTTTTTGTTTTTTTTTTTAAACAATCTCCTGTTCCTTGCCCAAGTTTTCCACTTTTAAAATTTCTTTAAATATATGAATGGCTATGGTCTGAATGTTATATCTTCCCCAAATTCATGTGTTGAAATCCTAAACCCCAAAGTGATACTATTAAAATACAGCATTTGAGAGGTGATTTGGTCATGAGGGCTGAGCCCTTGTCAATGAGATTGGTGCCCTTACAAAAGAGGCCCAAAGGAGTTTGTCCCTTCTACCATGTGAGGACACAGCAAGAAGGCACTATCTTTTTTTTTTTTTTTTTTTTTTTTTTTGAGACAAGGTCTTGCTCTGTGTCTGTCATCCAGACTGGAGTACAGTGGTGCCGTCTCAGCTTACTGCAGCCTTGACCTACCAGGCTCAAGGAATCTTTTCTCCCCAGCTTCCCAAATAGCTGGGACTACAGGCACAAGCCACCAAGTTCAGCTAAATTTTGTATTTTTTGTAGAGACAGGGTTTTGCCATGTTGCCCAGGCGGGTCTTGAGCTGTTGGGTTCAAGCAATCCACCCAACTGGGCCTCCCAAAGTGCTAGGATTACAGACGTGAGCCACCTTGCCCGGCCAAGAAGGCACTATCTATCGAACCAGAGAGCTGGCCTTCACAGACACTGAATCTGTTGGCACCTTGATCTTGGACATTTTAGTCTCCAGAACTGTAAGAAATAAAAATTTCTGTTGTTTATAAGCCATCTGGTTTAGTTTATAGTATTTGGTTATAGTGGCCCAAACAAAACAAACCACAAAGCATACTTGTTTATATTTTGTCTAATAATTCCCAAACCTGAAATGTTTGCAGGACTGATTTCACTATTCGTTGCTGCTGCTGGTTCTTATTTATGATATCATATTTTCTTGTGTTTTTGTGATTTTATCATGAAGTCTGGTCCCTTGAATTTTGTGTGAATTCTTTGAGACCTAGGTTGTGGTCGAGGGCTGCCAGAAAGGATTGTGATGATTCTGCCAGTTGCCGGCAGATTTTTTAATGAAGATCTCAAGTTGAGGTCAATTTGACCATACAAGCAGTATGAATTAAGACTGAAAACTCAGGTGATAGTGGACAATTTTTTCCCCTGCCACCCAATGCCGAAGTGGAGACAGGCAATAAGTTTTCTTCCTGTCTTCTTTAGGGCAAGCTTATTTCTTGTTCACTCTTACACTGAGGATAGTATAGCTCTTTGGTCTCTGCTTTATGCAAAGGTCTTCAGCCATACCGCCCATGGTACGTAGGCCCTTGACTTTATTTTCTGTCCCCAGGAAGCTCAAAGTTTTTAGGATTCAGCAGACACCCTCAGCTTCAGCACTGGATTGTCTTCTGAAGCGCCTGCATTCACTTAATATTTGGCCTCTGTAGGTTCTGTACACTCTTATAAACTCAGTTATGCTTTTAAGGAGATTGAAAAATAAATGTATTCCACGTTTTGGGGATATATTTTCAGTGGTAAGACAAATTGGAGGTTCACCTTCCTGCCTGAAACAAAATTTATGTCCATTTCTCTCTCTATATATTCACATTCACCACCCTAGTCTAAGACACTATCATTTCTCACTACAATAGCTTCCTAATTTCTCTCTCTGTGTTTACTCTTGTACTCCTACAATTTATTCTCCATATAGCAGCCAGAATATTTTTTTTTAAAAGGCTTGTCACCAGCATGTCACTTCCTAGCTTAAAACTTTCCAATGAGGAGAGTAGGAAAATCTTTAAATAAAGAAAGTAGGTTCATGGTTGCTTAAGACAGGGTGGGCGGGGTGTTTGTGAGCATTGGGGATAGAAAGGATGAATGACTGCTAATAGGTATGGGTTTCTTCCTTTTTTTTTTTTTTTTTTTCGAGACAGAGTTTTGCTCTCTTTGCCCAGGCTGGAGTGCAATGGCGCCCTCACAGCTCACCACAACCTCCACCTCCCAGGTTCAAGTGATTCTCCTGTCTCAGCCTCCTGAGTAGCTGGGACTACAGGCATGTGCCACCATGCCCAGCTAATTTTGTATTTTTAGTAGAGATGGGATTTTTCCATGTTGATCAGGCTGGTCTCGAACTCCTGACCTCAGATAATCCGCCCGCCTCAGCCTCCCAAAGTGCTGGGATTACAGGCATGAGTCACTGCGCCCAGCTTGGTATGGGTTTCTTTTGAAAGTGAGGAAGATGCTCTAAAATTGATTGTGGTTATGGTTGCTTAGCTCTGTGAATATACTAAAACCATTGAATTATACACTTTAAATAGTCAATTATATGATATGTGAATTATATCATGATACAGTTGTTATTTGAGAAACAACAACAGCTTTCCAACAGGGAGAAGCACGTCCAGAATAGTGAACTAGGAACCTCTTTCATAATAGTAACAAAAACATTAGCAAAAATTATCAAAATAAGCTTTTTCAGAACTCTGGAAGTGAACCAAAGGCTTACAACAATACAAGGATTGTTTATTCAAGAAAAGCGGCTGAATCTCAGTAAAAACATGAGTTTTGTAGCATTTCAACTTGCCCTATTCCCACTGTCTTCTCTAGCAGGTCCTAAGTAGTTTTGAAAATCAGCAACCTCATAATTACAGTTGCTGTGAAAAATAGCAGCCTAGTAGCCACTGGGTGGGGTGGGGGTGGGAGTGGGGAAATTGGAGCTCTCCCCCAAAAAACATCCCCAGAAAACGATCACTGTTTTTCCTGCTTGGCAGCTCTCTGGAAAAGCCTCTTTCTAAAGCTTGTCTTTGATTTAGCACTTATTTAGTGCAAACAGCCCCATCTCCACAGTGTTGTAGAAAACAATCAGCAGCAATTGTTTAACATCATAGCTGCCTTATGCATTGACACCAGTTGAGGCAAACAAGAAGTTAGGTAAAAAAAGGAAAATAAGGAGAATCATGACCCCTATGTTCATGGATCAGGAAACTTAATGTTGTTAAGATGGCCATATTCCCCAAATTCATCTACAGACTCAACACAATCCCTATCAAAATTGCAGCTGGCTTTTCTGCAGAAATTGATGAACTAACACTCACTGTGAGATTCATATGGAAATGTAAGGGAAAATAGAGAAGAGAAAAAAAACTTGAAAAGTTTGAGGACTTACACTTTCTGATTTCAAAACTTAGTACAAAGCTATAGTAATCAAAACAGTGTGGTACTGGCATAAGGATATACATAAAGATCATTGGAATAGAACTGAGAGCCCAAAAATACACTATTATATTTGTGGTCAATTGATTTCAAAAAGGAAACCAAAACAATTTAATGGAGAAAGAATACTCTAAAATTTTCAGCAAACAGTGCTGGGAAAATTGGATATCCACTTGCAAAACATGATGTTGGATTCCCTACCTCCAGTCATATACAAAAAAGTAATTAAAATTGAATTATGGGCCAGGCATAGTGGTTCACACCTGTAATCCCAGCACTTTGGGAGGCTGAGGCGGGCAGATCACCTGAGGTCAGGAGTTCTAGACTAGCCTGGCCAACATGGTGAAACCCTGTCTCTACTAAAAATACAAAAGTTAGCCAGGTGTGGTGCAGCATGCCTGTAGTCCCAGCTACTTGGGAGGCTGAGGTGGTGAGAGAATGGCTTGAACCTGGGAGATGAGGTTGCAGTGAGCCAAGGTTGCACCACTGCACCTGGGCTACAGACTCTGTCTCAAAAAAAAAAAAAAAAAAGTGAACCTAAGTATAAGAACTAAAAATATAAAACTCAGAAGAAAACCAGACCTTGGTGATATGGTTTGCCTCTATGTCCCCACCTCTCTCATGTCAAATTGTGCTTCCTAGTGTTGAAGGAAGGGCCTGATGGGAGGTGATTGAATCATCGGGGCAGACTTCCCCCTTGCTATTCTCATGACAGAGTTCTCATAAAATCTGGTTGTTTGAAAGTATATAGCACCTCCCCCTTCGCTCTCTCCCGCTCCACCATGTAAAGATTATGCCTGCTTTCCATTCACCTTCTGCCATGATTGTAAGTTTCCTGAGGCCTCTCAGCCATGTTTCCTGTACAGCCTGTGGAACTGTGAGTCAATTAAACCTCTTTTGTTTTTTTTGAGATGGAGTCTCGCTTTCTTGCCCAGGCTGGTGTGCAGTGGCACGATCTTGGCTCACTGCAGCCTCTGCTTCCTGGGTTCCAGTGATTCTCCTGCCTCAGCCTCCTAAGTAGCTGGGATTACATGTGCCCACCACTGTGCCTGGCTAATTTTTGTATTTTTAGTAGAGTTGGGGTTTCACCATGTTGGCGAGGCTGGTCTTGAACTCCTGACATCAGGTTATCCGCCCACCTTAGCCTCCCAAAGTGCTGGGATTATAGGCGTGAGCCACTGCACCTGGCCTAACCCTCTTTTCTTTATAAATTACCCAGCCTCGGGTAGTTCTTTATAGCAGTGTGGGAACGGACTGATACACTTGGGTTAGGCAGTGGTTTCCTAGATGTGACATCAAAGATAACACCAAAAACACAAGGATGAAAAGAAAAATCAGATAAGATGAACTCCATCAAAATTAGAAATTTTTGTGCCTCAAAGGACACCATCAAGAAAGTAAAATGACAAACCACAGAATGAGAGAAAACATTTGCAAATCATAAACCTGATAAGGAATTTGTATACAGAATAAATAAAGCCCTTTCAACTCTGCAATAAATAACAACCCAATTAAAAAATACAGGAAAAGTATTTGAATGGACATTTCTGCAGAGATCACATAACAAATGGCCAATAAGCACATGAAAAGGCCTTCTACATCATTAATCATTAGGGGATGCAAATCAAAACCACAATGAGACTCCACTTTACACTCACTGGGATGAGGAAAATAAAAAGGAGAAACAAAATCAAATGTTGCCAAGGATGTGGAGAATTGAAACTCTCATACATTGCTGGTTGGATTATCGAATGGTATAGTCACTTCAAAAAATAGTCTAGATATATACTCCTAGGTATATATCCAAGAGAAATGAAAACATGTCCTCACAAGATTATACACAAATGTTTACAGTAGCATTGTTAATAATAACCAAAAAGTGGAAAACACTCAAATGCCCGTCAACTGATGAATAAAATGTGGAATATCTAGACAATGGATTATTATGGATGAATCTTGAAAACATCATGTTAACTGAAGGAAGTCAATCACAACCACATATTGTATGATTCCATTTACATAAAGGTCCAGAACAGGCAACTCTACAGAGACAGAAAGTAAATCAGTAGATGCCAGTAGCTGGGGGAAGGAAGGGTTGGGAGCGACTGCTTATGGGTATTGGGTGTCGATGGGGTGATAAAATGTCCTGGAATTAATGGTGATGGTTGTATAACTCTGACTAGATTAAAAGTCAGTTGTACACTTTAGAAGTGTGAATTTTATCCTATGTGAATTATATCTCAATAAAGCTGTTAGGGGAAGAAAACCAAAACTTTCCAATGGCTTCCTAAATTTTCCAATGTGATCTTGCCCCCACCTCCTCTCTGACCTCGTCAAATGTATTGTTAAATACATATTATGGGTCTACTATGTGCTAAGTGCTTTTTAGGCATTTGGGGTATGTCAGTGAACAGACAAGAATCCCCCCCCCCATGGAGATTATTTTCTAGCAGACAGATGGGACATAAATGACACATATAATAAATAAGTTAATATGGTAGAAGGTGATAAGGGACACAGAAAAACATAAAGCAAAGTAAGGGGAATCAGGAGTGCCAGTGTTAGGATGAGATACAGATTCTATTTTAAATAGGGTGATCAGAATAGCCCTGATGCAGCCCTTCTCTAGGCTTCAGCTACACTCCTTTCTGTCCCTCAAATATGGCAAACTCATTCTCTCTTTAGGGGTTTTGGCTAATTCATGACTGGTTCCTTTGTGTCATTCAGATTTCAGCTTTAAAAGGTCCACAGAGGCCTTCCCTTGATTATCCAATCTAAGGTAGCTACCCAGTCACTTGCATCATCTCTGTTGATTTCTTTTATATCACTTATTCATTGAATTAACTCATTCAACAAATGCAAATGCTTGCCACATTCTAAGCATTTCTAGGGATATAGCAATGAACAAGAATCAAAATTCCTGCCCTTATGTAACCTATAATCTGGTAGAGAGGGAACAAATAAAGCTATAGTGTTAGGTATTGGGATGAGGAAGGAAGGAGCTGCTCCTTCCTATAAGGATGGTCATAGAAAGACTCAAGCTGGTCATAGCAGATGCCTGGAGGAAATAAGGGGGTATCTCTATGGGGACTGGAGGAAATGTCAAGGAAAGAGCAACTTGAGATTCAGGCCTCATGGCTTGGAATGTAATTGTAGTGAAAACAGAGACAAAAAGGTAAACTCATTTTTTTTTTCCCCAGGGGAAAGTGACTGTTTAAAGCCATATTGAATTTGAGGTATCAGTAGAGCATCCCAGTAGGAACATCCAGCAGGCAGGTGGAAAGACAGGACTGAAACCTGGGATTTTAGGGCTAGCTGGAGATTTAGGAGTCATTTATGTAAAAGTGAAAGATAAGTTTGTAAGAGGAGATGAAATTTACAAAAGACTGAAGGAGTGCTAAAGACTAAGGGATTCAGCTGGGTGTAGTGGCTCATGCCTATTGTAATCCCAGCAACTCAGGAGGCTGAGATGGGAGGATCGCTGGAGCCCAGGTGTTTGAGGCTTCAGTGAGCTATGATTGCATCACTGCACTCCAGCCTGGGTGACAGGGTAAGACCCCATCTAAAAATTTTTTTAAAGTCTTAGGGGATTCAAAAAATATTTTAGGATTGTAATCAAACATTTCTTGCTGGTATTTTTCCTAAGTCTCCTGTCCATTATTCAGCCCCATTATAATGCATGTGGCCTTGTCTGTCTTGTTGACTGCCACAATTTCAAGTGCATAAGAGTAACAGGAACATAGTAGTGCTTGGGAAACATACAAGATGAATGAATACATTGTTTGCCTTCCTCTTTAGGCATTTTTAGCTAAGAAAATAACCAATGTCTATAGTTCCTTTTAAGAAACACTCAGCATCTCTCAGAATATCTACCTCTGGTGCATTCCTTTCAGTGTCTGTACACGTGTTTAATGCTACATTCAGTACCTGCAATTTATTTCTAATGACTTCACTGCCTAATATTTATAGATCATTAAAATATAAGCAAAGTAGGCTGGGCACAGTGGCTCATGCCTGTAATCTCAGCACTTTGGGAGGCCGAGGCAAGCCGATCATGAGGTCAAGAGTTTCAGACCAGCCTGGCCAACATGGTGAAACCCCATATGTACTAAAAATTAGCCCAGCGTGGTGCTGCATGCCTATAATCCCAGCTACTCAGTAGGTTGAGGCAGGAGAATCGCTTGAACCCAGGAGGTGGAGGTTGCAGTGAGCCAAGATCGCACCACTGCACTCTAGCCTAGGTGACGAGCGAGACTCCATCTCAAAAAAAAAAAAAAAAATATACACACACAAAGTAATCCAAGAAAGACAAAATAGATATTAACATCTTTGCACTGAAGACTACAAAAAGCATTAGACCTAACTTTCAGCTGACAGGCTGAGACTCTACAAAGCCTTCTGCTCCTGATGGGACAGGTGAAATAAATCTGGGTGTGTTCAGACGAGATGACTAAGGCAGCATTACTGTCCTTTTCCAGCAGCATGGCTTGTGCAATTCCTTCTAAATGGCACTCATTTCCTTAAGCTCTGGGATGCTGAGCAGTATTCTGTCATCATGTTTTCCTCTCACACTGAAATAAAAGAACAGCTCCTATTAAGACTAGAACTGTAGAGTTGTGCAGATATGAAAACAGAGGAAAGTGTTTCTTTTCTTATTTGGTAAATATTTTGCTTTTCAGGCATCAGTAACTAATCACAGCTGTTTCCTTTAGTTACAAATGGATTCAATCAGGTAAAATTTGAAATGAAACACAAAACCACTAGAGTCATTCCATTATACAGTACAATGGTAGTGTTAAGCCTTGTGAAATATATGTATTAAGTATGCATGAATTCATCAAATCAAACAAAGAAGCTAATGGGTCTCTGATTAGTGTTCTAACTCTATTATGGTGATATTTCCCTCTCACTCTGACTCATCTAAAACATGTGAACAAAATGCTATTAAGTTTATTATACAATCTGTTATGTGCCGTCATTCTGGTTAAGTAACGAAAACTGATTTTTGGCTAGAATTTCTCTTGAAAATCAAGGGCAAAAAAGACCTGCTGTTAAATTGACGTATTTCAATTTTAACTTTAGTAACTTGTAATCCTTTATGTCAAAACTAAAACAAAAACCAAATCCCTGTTTATTCTCATCTAGGATTCATAAAAAATCTTGTTTCCAAAGGGATTGTTACATGGATATTAACGAACAATGGCTATTTCAATCAAGAATCAAGTATTCAGAAAAACAAGCAATAGAAAATGCATTTTTATTCCATATTTTAAAAACAGAGACTTTCTAGCAACTTATAAATTTCTATTATAATAATAAATTGATACTTTGAGCCAAGAAAATGATATAACCAAAAATTCATTTGTACCCTTTGTTTAGGAGTGTTTTACATTTATGCATAATTTTGCTTTTATAAAAGATGATTGTTACAATCAGGTATACAACTACTTGGTTATGTCTAAGTTCTGTCTCTTAAAATATGTTCTTTTAGATAATCCATTTAATCATCTTATTCTTTTCTTCAATTTTCTCCAAACAGTAGTAGAAGTACAATTTGATGGACAGAATAAACAAAATTGTTTTCGACCACACCCAGATCATAGTGATATCTACAGTATAGTCCTGGCTACAAGGGAGCTCAACTCTAACTCGTGAAGTGGGCCTGGTTTAGAAAGTAACGATGAGGTGGTAACTAATGATAGTGCTAGTTGTTATCAAAAATTAACAACTTTAGGTATTTTTGTTTTGGGTTTTTGTGGTTTAGGTGCATCCAAAATTTCTTCATAGTCTGCACTCATTCCCTTTGCCCAGCGACCAACTGTGACCATTCGCTCTGTAAAGGAATAGAAAAATCAGAATATGAGAAAAACAGTAATCAAATGCATCCACTCAAATTGTTACTGGTTTTGGAAAGGAACTCATTTTGACATGAATAATCACAAGGAGGGAAGACTCCATCACTAAAGGAAAGTGAGCAATTCTGTAATTGATTATAACCCTTGATTTCAGAGTACCACAGGCAATTTCTCATCCCAATTAGGGAAATGTAGCAACTACTTTGCAATGCACGAATTGATGAGAAAGCTCTTTCATTCTTTCCCAGAGTTCATCATTACAGAGTCAATGAATTCCAAGAGTCTGTAAACAGCAAGGCTTATGAAGCATCAGTTTCAAATGCATAAGATTCTACCTGTGAAATTATACAACATCTGCTTGTCAGTCTTGTCATTTGGGAAGTGGCAATCCTCCCAGGAGGGAGAATTCAAATTCCACTTCATCATTTCAATCTCACTGCCTACAATGTACTAAAGACTATCTTCTAGACAAGCTTGTAAATAAGAACTCTTGGTTTTCAAATTTAAATGTTAGGGATAGGAAGTAAGAATGAGCAGACTTATTTGTGTAGTGTTGTGACTATGTGAAATAAAAAGAAATGTGCTCTTTCCATAAGAAGTACTGCTGGGCTATCCTACTGTCTTCTTGCCTGCCTTCACACAGGATTATCATCATTCTAGTCCAGGCAAACTAATGTAATAATGATCTCCACTTCCTCAAAAGTCTGCCATAGGTATAGTGAACATCTCTGAAGTTTTTGATGAATAAGGCTGGTATTTCATCAGGAAGGAAATAGCCAGATTCTGTATGGATAACACATTTTTAATATTTTTGGTAGTTTCTGCAATCAACTCTGAATCTTTTAGGTACATACAAAGCAAAGCATACATGAGGACACTCAATATTAAAACTATGGAAAGTTATTTCATATTTTTTATTTTCTCTTAGTGAATTCATATTTTTCTTAAGTAACAGAATTGGCTCTATTATATTAAATTCATTAGTTAGCAAATATAAATGCTTATGAATAAGATGTCTTATAAAGTCAGGGTCCCCTAAGGCTTACTGGCCACTTTTTTCCCCACCTATTCAGTTACTCAGTACGATGTGTGTCTGTTGCTGACAGAGATTAAGTGATTGCTACAGTAGGAAAACAGGTCTTAAAATCATTAGCATCCCAAAGAGTTATTCATAATAAGTGCAGAATAAAACGCAGAGAAATATTAATCTCACCCCTTCTAAGTAGAGGCCCAGAGATCTCACCTGAATTCTGACTTTCAGGGCAATCTTTCTTTAAATGTTCCACAGAGCCACAAAGTTTGCAGCCGCCACCTATTGAAAGAGCAAAGCCACTGAATACCATCTCATACTTACATGGGGTTTTTAACATCTCAAAGCACTTTCACATCTTACTGGATCCTCACAACCTTGTCAGTTGTAAAGGTAGCTAGACCAGGAACATAGGGAGGTGCCACTATTCCTATTACGAATTCATTCTCCATTCCTTTTAACCTCACAGGGCAGTAAATTGTACCCACCCACTGCTTCTTGCACCTGGCCTTGAGAAGTAGGAAAGAGAAATGAGTTATGATGGAAGGCACTTGTTCAGGAGCTATTGCACAGAAGCCTGGATCTTAATGCTTAGACAGTCAAGTCTGTGAACCCTTGGACCTGTAAATAAAAGTTGTAAGCAGATGCTCTTTCCTGAATAGCATGTCAGATTCTCCGTCAATGGCCCCAAAACAGATTAGAAACTACTATTCTACTGTACAGATCAGATGGGGGTAAGCATTTACAAAAGAAATAAAGTTAATTTTTGTTTCAGTGCCTTCCATTGGCCAGGCACCCTAACCCTATAAAAATGCCCATCTGCCTACTTTAAACATTTCAGAATTGTGAATCACAACACACGTGCTTTCTAAAATAAGTCTTTCACTTAATGATCAAACACTGTTGCTTAATGGTCAAGCATTATCTTGATCATGCTCGAAATGTTAAGTGACTTAGAAAAACGACCTAATCAGATACAAAGATACAAATCTGGCTGAATTTTCTTTTTTCCCCAAATCTTGACTTTATTTTCAATATAAAAAATGCAAATTTGGAAACCCACCCTACTTTTCCCCCAACATAATGCTTTACCTCTTAAAAACAAAGTACTAATTCTATATACATCAAATGTACCATACAAAAATGTATCCAATGTGTCTATTGCTACCAAAGTGTTCTAAATTAAAACAAGTCACAGAAAGCCCCTTATTGTAAACAAAAGATTACAAGTTATAAAATCAAAGTACACACAGGCTAATCTGGCCATATTTTCACATCTATGGGATCTACTCTCCTTGCTGCATTAATTCTTTTTTTTTTTTTTTTTTTACATCTAGTCACTTTGGTAGACCAGTGAAAGCCATTTTTGCTCACTCGTCATGTTAACTACCCATTTTTATAAGCTCAAAACTGAAATGCACCTGAGCATTTTTCAGGCCCTGGCCTCTTTATATGCCATAGTGAAAAAGAAGCACTTGAATAATACACTTTAATCTTTTTAAAAACTCTTTAGGCAAATACCATAATTCATCAACTCTAAGACACCGTTGATTATAAGATGTATCATTATTGCACATACCTCTCAGAAAGAAAAACAGCTGTCAATTATGTGGGACCCACCAATGGTAAGATACATTCTGATTTCCAAGAGATTAAAATTGAAAAACTGTGCATCTTAGAATCAATAAAATATAGTTTTATCAGCTCCATTCTATAGCTGAGGAAACTGAGATCGAGTTTGCTAAGTCGGCCAAAGCCCCCGAGCTAGTGAGTGGCAGTGCTGGCACTATAACCCAAGTCTGACCAACTCCAAAAGCTACGCTTTTCACTGGACTTCTCCAGGGGGACACCCAGGACACGACACAAGAAATGTCTAGAGCCTGATGGCACCAGCCATCACATCAACAGATAACAGCCTCCTCCTTAAAGCTTTAGACTGCATAGACTTTACTGTGTGAACCTTAATTACCCAAGTTAAAGAGAAAAAAGCTACATAATCCCATGCCAGACAAATAACTAAGAAAAAAAATTCAGAAGCAAACATTACTACAGTATTGAATCATGTGTACCCACCCTTCCACCAAAATGGTATGCTGGCTGAGGCTGAATATATAATACGATTTTAAAAACCTCATATTAGCTTGAGATAAATATAATCCCTCTGCTTCTGTTATGTCTAAAAGTAGAAATGTATAATAGTCTCACAAATGATGAAGCAAGCACAGTTGGAAATACACACCTTAGTTTTTTCTGATTTGTTTTATTAACATATGAAGTGAAACTGCACAAAAAGCCCAGTACATATAATAGCACTTGATAAAAATAATGTAATTCTCAAGGTTTTGCAGTTTATTCAAGAATTTATTCAATAACTGATTGAGTGTAAACTAAATCACAACTGCACGATAACTCACCATTTCTGCTATATGAGGATAACAGTACTTACCATCAGCATAGAGGCCTTTGGGATTATCCGGACAAGATCTAGACAGGTGCCCCATTTCTCCACAAACAAAACATTTTGCAAAAGGAAATTCGCCTGTAAAAATCAACAGTTCCTATTCAGTTGACAATACATATGGCAAGTCATAAAATTCACATTAACACTGAATAAAAAATATTTTTACATAACTTAAAATTTAATCTCATATGATTTCCAAATACTAAGTGGCACACTCTTAACAAATTGTGTTAAAAATATACCCAGGGTGCTATTTATTGGCTTTCCCCATGAACAAAGCAAAAAACTGAAAGAAACACATACCAAGAGCTGGGTCTACTTTAGCCTTACACTTGGTTATTTCATGCTCTGTGGACCCACACCTGTAACATATCCCAGTGCCCATGTCTTGATTTTCAAGGGCGGCAGGGCAATCTGCAATTCCATGACCAGGTTTTCTACAATGGAAACACACCTGGGAAAACAAAATGTGGGTTGGCACACTGCAAAACTATACCAGTGACTTTATTAATTCTTGTTATCAAAAACATTTAAAACATTTCTCATCTTATTTAGTTCTTTTTCTGAAATCTCAATATTTTATTTGTAGAAAAAAGGTTTCATACATTCCTAAACAATGAGATGTCCTTTCCCTCAGAGGGTTTCATTGCTGCTGAAAACCTCAATCGATAAATCTATCAATCTCAGGAACAATGTTATATATGTGGCTTTGTAGAAGGCAATTGCTTAAATGAATTGAGCAAATATGGACTATTCATTTTATAACTGGAATGTCTGCAGTAGAAAAATGGCGTTTTTCTATAGGAAATGGGCAGTGGCTATAAAAATTATCACTCAAAATTTGTATTTGTGTATAATTATGTACTCAAAATTTTTAAAAAATTAATATTTTTTTTTAAGTTCACATAATTGAATGAATTTGGGTCAAATGTTTCCATTCAAGTTACGATTCAAACCATAAGATATATTTCATAGCAAAACGTATATCCTTGTTTTTGTACCCTAAATACACTTTTTTTTTTTAAAAGATGGAATCTCGCTGTCAGCAGGCTGGAGTGCAGTGGCGTGATCTTGGCTCACTGCAACCTCCGCCTCCTGGGTTCAAATTATTCTCCTGCCTCAGCCTCCCTAGTAGCTGGGATTACAAGCACGAGCCACCACGCCCAGATAATTCTAGTATTCTTAGTAGAGACAGGGTTTCACCATGTTGGCCAGGATGGTCTCAATCTCCTGACCTGGTGATCCACCTGCCTCAGCCTCCCAAAAGTGCTGGTATTACAGGTGTGAGCCACCATGCCTGGCCATACACATTCTTTAATATTCAGAAATAGGTTTCATTTTTAGAATATATGCACAATACATTTTAAAGGAATAATTTACTCTGAGATGAATTATTTGGCTCCAACATAAAACTGAGTAATAGTTATTTACAGAAATTTGAAGAATTTTTTTGCTGCAATAAATGAGAACATCAACCATAATCAAAGATGGCAGATATTTAAACTATTTTATTTAAGCTGGAAAAAGATATATATATTTCTTGGATAATAAATATTCATTTAATTATGTTTTTCA
Source organism: Macaca fascicularis (assembly GCF_037993035.2). Taxonomy (NCBI): domain Eukaryota; kingdom Metazoa; phylum Chordata; class Mammalia; order Primates; family Cercopithecidae; genus Macaca; species Macaca fascicularis. The sequence continues at coordinate 85,234,316 of NC_088380.1, read as the reverse complement.
AAATAAGCACAGGTTTTTTTAAAAAGCAAATTCAACCGGCAAAATAAAACATTTATTTTGCAACTCTGTCCTTTTTTTCCTACTTAATAAAATACTGAAAAAGAATGAGTCCCTTTAAATTCTTCAGTAACTTGTACATTTAGAATGAGCTGGTCCAAAAAAAAAGAAGCTGCATTTATTATACAAATGCAGGAAAAGCTACTGCTAAAACCTGCATCACCACCATAGGAAGTCTTGGCTTCTTGGTGAAGTCAAAGTGGTCTCTATTAAGCTGAGACTACTGCCTTAGTTCACAGCCTTCTCCTTTAAAACCTAATCATCACTTACTACAACATTTTTGAATGGTCCTTAAGTTTAATGTAGATGGGATTGTGAAGCGCTGATTGTAAATTCCAATAGCATAATCAGTTTATTAGCATTTAAGGACTGATGCTTAGTATAAGGTATTTAAAAAAAATAGCAAGGAAGTAAATTAACAACAGGTCACAACAAGCCATATACTATTTATATAGCACTCCCCTTTTTAAAAAACAATATCCTTCCCCACTTAATTACAAACATAATGCTTAAGAGATCATAACAGTAAATGTTTTCAAATGGTATGCAATTCACCATACTACCTATGTCAACTAAACTGACTTAAAATATTTAAAAATAGTTAACTTAGACAAAACTCTATCCTGATACCAATAGAAATGTTATCCTTCCTATCCAAATTTATCCATAAGGAATGTTTCATCAGTATTATCTCTAAATAATTATCTTTAAATAGAACAATGCATAGACTAATCTTGCAAACAGCCAAAAGACACATTTATAGAGGCTGTTAACATTTCAAGCCTGCATTGGTGCAAACAGTGCTCTACATATAGTAATACTAATAAAAAATAAAAGTATAACTAGCAACAAGTCTTCATTCTTATGAAGTGGCGTGCTAGGAGACTTGGGAAACTCACTTAGAGAAGGGAAATAATTATAGTGAGTATTTCATCCCCTTTGCCTGACATACTTTAAAATCTAGGGCTAGGCATTACAGAAAGAAACCTGCTGCCCCCAGCATTCCTCTGAATGTAATATGGGGGAGGGAGGAAGCAATGACTAGGGAGTGTCAAGGACTTAATTCTGCTATTACTCTGCTCTAACTAGTGTGACTCCTATGTACCTCTTTCCTGTGCTTCAGTATTTCATAGATAAAGAATATCCTTTCCAAGTAATAGGGACCCATACACATTTAATCTGTTGTACTTTATCTTCTTCATAATTTTGGCATTTTCTCAATGCTAATTTGAAAAAGGGGCTATTGGAAGGTGAGGATAGGTTTTGGGTTTTTTGGAAGACAAACTCTCGTTTTGTCACCCAGAGTGAAATGCAGCGGTTGATCACATGGTTCACTGTAGCCTTGACCTCCCAGGCTCAATCCTCCTGCTTCAGCTGGCAGTAGTAGCTGGGATCACAGGTGTATACCACCACACCTGGCTAATTTTTTTTTTTTTTTTTTTTGGTAGAGATGGGGTCTCCCTATGTTGCCCTGGCTGGTCTTTAACTCCTGGGCTCAAGTGATCCTCCTGCCTCAGCCTCCCACAGTGCTGGGATCACGGGCATGGGCTACCACATCTGGTCTATAACATAGGTTTTGAAGTCAGGCTGGGTTTGAATTTCACCCCTGCTACTAGCTAAGTGGCTTTCACAAGTTATTTAATCTGTCTGCACTTCAGTGTTTGCCATCCATAATATGGGAATAATGCCATCACCTTTGCTGTGTTGTTGTGATAATTAACCAGTACATCATGTGCCTAGCATATATGTGCTAAAAAAGTACTAGTCCTTAAAATGATGCTCTATGAATCTGGGACATAATGGTAACCAGACCCTGCTAAGATATATATGTATGTGAGTATAAGAATAGTTTCCAGCTAAATAAAGTAAATAACATGGTAGAAGCGATGCTCTCACCATTGCATTTTTCTTTGCCGCTTGTCTTTTTAATCTTCTTCCTTCCCGTCGACTGTCTTTCTTTAAAGCAACTGCAATTTCTTCCCTTACTTCCTCACTGTCTGTTGCTACAATTTGCCCATTGTGAACCATCTGTGAATTCTGTCTTAGGTATTCCATGAATCCATTCACATCTTCATTTAAGTACTCCTTTTTCTTTTTCTTTTTATGTTTTGCTTGGGATGCATCATTTTTGAGGGATAGCCTATTGGCTTCAAGTTGTTTATGCTTTGGTAGGTTTTGGCTTGTTCCCTCAAAGGATCCCTTCTTCATGTCCTCCCATGATGTTGCAGGCAAGGGTCTCTTGTTACATGTGGTACTAACTCGGGCCCACCTGGTCATAATTTCATCAGAGGTACCTTATCAATTTTTAAGACAAGCATGGGTAGTTAGTCATCAACAACAAAAACAGCAAAACTAAAGAGATACGCTATATCACTATATCTCACATATGCCCATACGTTAAACTTTTAATTACTAAAACACTTTTTACTTCAGTTAGTTATCTATATACATATTTAATGCTGTAATATGCTGCATAGACATGCTTCTAATATAAATCTACCACTTACCAGAAAAGCTGCCACACCAGTTAAAAAAGTTGTGCTTAAAATTGAAAAATTAAGAAATCAAATTGTTTCATAAAATATAAATCAGATAGTAATACAATGAATGCAATTATTCCTTCCACATTCTGCAGTTTTCCTGTTTATTTTCCTCAAGTCCCACAGCTACTTTCTCCCAATCGTCTTGCTTAGTCTGCCATTTCAATGCAACAGTTTGCATAGCAAATTACTAAGTATACAGAAATCATGTCCTTTAATATGAGGTTTGTTGAAATTTCCTGACAGAGTTATAAGTAAAACATAAAAAAGTGTTTACTAGCACAGGATGATCCCAGGCTTCCTCTCTTACTAATCAAGGTATGAGCGACTTCCAGCCCAGTGATTTCACATCATCTTCGATTCTATTTAAATTATGATTTGAATCATAAGATACATTTCACACCAAAATCTGTATCTTGTTTTTATACTCTTAATATCTATGCTTTAATGTTCAGAAATACTTTTCATTTTAGAGCACATACATACTTTAAAGAAGTAATTTATCCTAACACTAATTATTTGGCTCCAACATAAAACAGAACAAAGTTTTGGTCACTCACATCCTAGTAATTTGGAGGATATTTTTTTTCCTGCAATGAATGAGAACATTCAGCCATAATCAGAGATTCATCAGCTACAGTCACATAGTACATAACATTTAGGTCAATAGCGACTGCACATATGATACTGGTCTCAGATGATTATAATGCAGCTGAAAAATTCCTATTGACTTTGTAGCCCTCATAACTTGTAGTCTAACACATTACTCATGTCTGTGGTAATGCTGGTGTAAACAAACCTACTGGGCTGCCAGTCATATACAAGCATAGCGCTTAAAATGATGTACTGACATAATACTAGATAATTATAAGTATTCCAGAAAAAGGCAGTTATCATAGGAATAGACAGCTCCATTCATGTTACTTTCAGTAGGATAAGATGTGGAGGAAGAAAAGAGTGATACTGATGATCCTGACCCGGTGTAGGCATAATGTGTGTGTCTCAGTTTATAATAACAAAAAAAATTTTAACAGGAAAAAGCGATAGAATACTGTAAGGGAACAAAGAAAACATTTTTGTATAGCTATACAACATATTAGCGTTTTAAGCTAAGTGTTATTACAAAAGAGTGGGCTGGGTGCAGTGGCTCACGCCTGTAATCCCAGCACTTTGGGAGGCCAAGAAGGGCGGATCACGAAGTCAGGAGATCGAGACCATCCTGGCACACATGGTGTAACCCCATCTCTACTAAAAATACAAAAATTAGCTGGGTGTGGTGGCGCGCGCTTGTAGCCCCGGCTACAGGCGCGCGCCACCTGGGAGGCTGAGGCAGGAGAATCGCTTGAACCCGGGAGGCGGAGGTTGCAGTGAGCCGAGATTGCGCCACTGCACTCCAGCCTGCGTGACAAGAGCAAAACTCTGTCTCAAAAAAGAGAGACAGAGAGAATAGACTCCATCTCAAAAAAAAAAAAAAAAAAAAGGGTCAAGAAGTTAAAACTAATTTAAAAGTTTATAAAGTTAAAGCACAGTAAGCTAAGGTTATTACTTTAAACATTTTAAAATAAACTTAGACTAAGCATACAGCATTTATAAAGTCTACAGTAGTGTACTGTAATACCCTAAATAATATCCTAGGCCTTCACACTCACATACCACTCACTGACTCACTCATAGCTACCGACAGCCCTGCAAGCTCCATGCGTTAAGTGCCCCATTCAGGTGTACCATGCTTTCTTTTATACCATATTTTTACAGTATCTTTTCTATGTTTAGATACACACTTACCATGCTTTTAGAACTGCCCACAGTATTCAGTAGTCATACTGTACAGGTCTGCAGTCTAGGAGTAACAGGTTATCCCACATGGCCCAGGTGTGTAGGTTTGTTGTATAAGTACACTATGATATTCACCCCACCACGAAACGGCCCAACCATTTCTCAGAACTATACCAGTTGTTAAGGGACGCATGGCTGTATTAAGCCACCACCTTTGTTGTTGTTGTTGTTGTCGCTGTTGAGACGGAGTCTCACTCTGTAGCCCAACCTGGAGTGCAGTGGGCCATCTCGGCTCACTGCAACCTCTGCCTCTAGGGCTCAAGCGATTGTCTTGCCTCAGCCTCCGGAATAGCTGGGATTACAGGCGTGTGCCACCACGCGCAGCTAATTTTTTGTATTTTAGTAGAGAAGGGGTTTCACCATGTTGCCCAGGGTGGTCTCGAACTCCTGACCTCAGGAGATCCGCCCGCCTCGACCTCCCAAAGTGTTGGGATTACAGGCGTGAGCTACCGCGCCCGACCTAAGCCATCACCTTTTAAGACCAGCATCCCTCGCAATCCCCCAAGTCTCAGCATCTGGTAAGAGAAAGATCCCTTCCACAGAAGCTGAAGGGTGGACCCAATGAATTGGTGTAAGAGGCTCCATGCCACTTCACGAGCGCACTCTTCGCTGAAGTTTATGCGACTGTCCCAGTGGGGACCGAAGCTGTTCAAAACGAAGTGGATTATCCTTCCCCCGCGTAAGTGGGAAGGGGGAGGCTCTGGGTTATCAAGAGCATGAAGTAGGAGAGCCGGGCTGCCCACCCGCATGAGGATTCCAGAGCGGCTGGACGCGCAGCCCTCAGCAGCCAGAGCCCAACAGCTGAGGCCGACACCCCTACATAGCCCGAGCAGCCCGCGCTCAGCCAGCTCAGGGACCCAGCGGCTAGGCCTTCTGTCCTCCGAGCTTCCCATACAAGTTCCGCCAGGCCAGCGGGAACGAACAACACCCTGCAGTTTTCATGGCTGAGAACCTCACCTCACTGCGCTGCGGCGCAGCTTCTTACCTCGCACGAATCGCCCAGAGCAGTCGAGTTAGCGAGCCAGGAGAGACCGCCCTCCTCCGGCATTGGAGACCGGAAGCACATAGTGCCCGAGAGCGCGTCACTTCCGGCATCACAGGCGGTCTTTAGGAGCGGCTCGTGGGCGTTAAGATTGAGCTGAGTTTGCTGCGCGGTTAGTGATAGGATGGCGATGTGCAGGGCGCCGAGACAAAAAGATGAAGCGTTCAATCCGTGCTGTCTGAACTCACAGTGTAGTAGGCGAGATAGACGGGAGGATCGGTAGGGTGGGAGATGCTGGAGAGGCTTCCGTGAGACTGGATAAGAAAACAAAAATCTGGTGAAATTGGCGGCAAGGAGGGAGTTAAGGACATTCCAGGCAGAGGCAAGGTAAAGGCGCGGTGGGAGTGGATCACTGTGATAAAAGTCTGAAAAGGACATTTTGGGGCCGTCTTGGGTGAGAGGCAGTGCCTCGTGTCCCCTCTTCAGTGCTCGTTGAGCATTAAAATGTTAACACTTGGTAGCCAAACAAATTCTCTTTTTAAGAGGAAAACCCTAGAATCCTAAACGGCTCATTTTCTTTAGCGTGTTTCCAAATGCATACCACCACCAGCTGTGCCTAGTGAAAAAATGCGATTTACCAGGACCACTACTCTCAACAGTTTGCTCAATTCATTTAGCCTTTTGAATATTTGTCCACTTATCTTTATTGGCACCTCCTGCCTCGTCCCATGTTGTACCTGTGGTTCTGCAGCTGCTCTGGGGATTCATTCTGCCCCAGCTCCCTCAAATCCATTTTCCGTGCCGTAGGAACGGAACTTTTGAAAATGTAAGTCGTATTACTGCTGTACTGCTTTAAACTCTGCTATCGCTTCCCATTGTTTTTAGGATGAAATTCAAACTCCTTGTGAAGTCCCTGCCTACTTCCCTAGCCTCACCTTGCACAATATCTCCTTTGAGCACCATGCATAGGATCTTTCTTCAATTTCTCAAATGCCGTGTGTACCTTGCCGTCTCCAGGCCTTTACATTTGCTGTTCTCTTTGTATGGTACTCCTTTTCTTCTTCCAGTTACTTTCTACTCACCCTTCAAGGCTTTAAATATTTTATTCTCAAGAAAGCCTTCCAACCCCCTACTACCCCCATACAGGACCAATCCCCTACTGTGTGCTCATGGCAGTCTATGCTTTCTTATGACACTTTTCACATTTGTAATTACATAATAATTGTGTAAGTTTATTGTATCCTCATTGCCTGGTACATCGTTGGTGCTCGCTTCGTATTTGTTTTTTTGTTTTGTTTTTTGCGAAGGAGTTTGGCTCTTGTCGCCCAGGCTGGAGTGCAATGGTGCGATCTCAGCTCACTGCAACCTCTGCCTCCCGGATTCAAGCGATTCTTCTGCCTCAGCCTCCCAAGTAGCTGAGATTACAGGTGCCCGCCACCACGCCCGGCTAGTTTTTGCATTTTTAGTAGAGACGGGATATCGCCATGCTAGCCAGGTTGGTCTCAAACTCCTGATCTCAGGTGATCCGCCCGCCTTGGCCTCCCAAAGTACTGGGATTACAAGCGTGAGCCACTGCGCCTGGCCCTCGTATTTATTAAGTAAATGAAGAATAAGTACTTTGCGATGTTTGTTTAAAGCAAGCTAGAAAGTAGCCCAGTTTTCTTTTAGAGAAGGGATTTTAAAGTCAGTGCTGTAGGAATGTTGAGATTTGGTATGGTACATATCACAAATATCCTAGGTCATATGGTGGAGAAAATTTTCAAAGACAATAAACAACAGCACCTTCCAGCTCTTGAAGAGAGGAAACTTCCTAAAAGACATGTGGTAGTGCTTCCCATACTGTAATGATCTCAACCAGCTGGCTTCAGGGTAGTGACATTTCATGAAGAGGTTTTATCTTTTGTAGATGCCAGGTATTTGCACAAAACATACCACTAGAGGGCGCATTTAACTAAAATTTTCTTTTTATTGGTATATTGCATTTTAAACTGTAGGTCGTTCATTCTTGGAAGTAAAGGAACAGTCCGATTTCTTTTTGTAGCGGTATGTCCAATAAAGATTTGTAGTTGAGTAAATAGGGCATAGAATAAGTCCTTTGAAATTTGGAGGAAACTATTGCTACTAATAGCTAACTTTACTGAACATTTTATAGTTGTCTGCAGTATGCTTAATGGTTTGCATTCATTACCTAATTAGTCCACTCATTATCCTGTGAGGTTGGTGCTATTATTTCTCCATTTTGCAATGAGGGAAGAAGTTCACAGAGCTGACCTAACTTATCCAAGCTCACACAGCTAATAAGAGGTAGAGCCAGGATTTGAACCAAGATCTCAGTCTAAACCTGTGTGCTCTGCTAATTTGAAATACTGCAGAGGATTGTTTGTCTACTTGATCCACTTTAAAACACTTTACTAAGTTATCCTGACCCATGTTCGATTTTTTTTTTTTTAAGAAAGTATTTTACAGTTCAAGGGATTATGTTTGTATTCAATTTTCCCATCTTATTGAAATACTGTAAATGTATTTTTTATAACAATATTATCAGCAAGGTAAATGTTAAATGAGGAATTCTGGTCTTCTTCCTAATTTTTCTACTGCTGTTTCATTTCCAGTCCTCAAATTGCTGATCTATGTATTATGTTTTATTGCTTCATTCACTGGGAGAGACAGTGGAGTGTGCTTATTCCATATTACCAGGAATTGGAACCACTACCATTAGAATTTTAAATCTTCATTCTTGCCCAGATTCTCTCTGGATAATAGGCACTTGGCCAGCCTAGATGAAGTGACCAGTAGGCGATGAGGACTAGAAGTGTCCAAGGCCCAGTCTGGGTGGGCCATCCCTCTAGCTGACTCACATATTAGAGTGAACAGCCTTCAGGCAGCCAATTTACCTATAGAGCAATTTGGAATGGAGAACAGTGGATCTGGAAAGGAAGGCTGGGATGAGATTTTGCCAAATTAGTGTTTTTAAATGTGAAATTATAGTGTTCAAACTTTGTCCATTAGAGCTTAAGCAATGAAGAACCGTGGATAGTGTTTTAGATCATACAGGAGATCCCATAAAATAGATCTGGAAAAGAGGGTTGTGTATGGAAAACTGTACCTAATGCATTCTCTGGGCAGTTATTGAATTGTTTATAGTATGCAGAAAAATACAGCAGAAGAGAGAGGGAAAAAATTAATGACGCTGCTGTTGGAAATAAAAATAAGATCCAGACCAGTGACATTCTGACATCTTAAAAACCTGTCAGTGATATTTTTAACTGCTTTAGGATCCTTACAATAAGGCTCAGAGTAATAGAATTGTGAGGGTTTTTTTCTTTATACATAATTTTACAGATGTTCTTTAATGGGTGTGTATTACATTTAGAATCATTATTAAAGAGTTTAATCCATGGAGGTTTTGACACAGCACATGAGAATTTCTAATTATAGATTCATAAAAATACGTACCTTTTAAAACCCTATCTTCTTGTTTTACAGATCAATAAATTCAGTTTCAGAGAAGTTAAGTGATTGCCATAGAACACAACGCTAGTGACTGAATTTTGTTAACTAACTTGCACATATAAATGGCTCTGTGCTTTCATTTGCATTGTTGGTTTTCTCAGTAACAAAGTTACAAGCAATACTGCTTTATTTCAGAAGTGAAAGAAAAACTATTGGAAGTGTGGAGCAGGAGAAACCTATTAGTGGAAGTTGCTTGAGGTTCCTAGGCAGTAAGGAATAGGAATAATATAAAGTTTGTGTTGTCCTCTGAAAAAACTTGAATCTCTTTCATATTCTTTGCGTAAACATGGCAAAGAATAGTGTTGGAACACTAATCACAGAAATGATATATCCTTCTGACTCATCTTACCTAGTCTTCTGTTGCATTTCTCAAATTTGAGTTCCTAATCATGTGCTTCAGTGGTTAGGATGTTAAGTGCTTCAAATGAATACTTAAATCTAAATTACAAACAAGTGGCAAGATTTGCAAGCTCTCCTTTATTCTCTGAAATGAGTACTTCTTCCTCCTCATGTCTGAGGAAGTCATACCAGATATGGGCCTTAGAGTGTCCATTCCAAGGAACAGTGAGAGGTCGTATAGTTACAAATGGAATTCTGTAAAATAGGATAGGTGAGGAAAAAGCCCTTTTTAATATCTACTATGTGCCAGTACCTTAAGTGCTAGATATGTGCAAATGACAGGTCCCTACCCTTAAGCAGCCAAGAGCCTGTGAGAGTAAGACAGATTAAAACCACTAATAAACTGATGTTATAAATAGTGAGGGAATTATGGTGGTATACAGATTGCAGATAAAATAATTCTTCCTGGGAAGTTTTAGAAAAACTTCACAGTAGGATGTGTTGCAGACAACTGGAGAGAGGGATCACGGAGGTGATGAGGAGGAGTCAGTAAAAAATAAATACATGTACTCAATCTAAAATCCTCTCCAATAAGCTGAAATGCTTTTGCAGATAAGACTGACACACACTGACATACACACAAAAAAGAGATAAAAATTTATGCTAGTACTTTATAAAAGGTCAAAGTGAACATAGTATTTCATACCGATTTAGTAACTACTATATAAAATAATCTACCAGTAATTCTGGGCAGAAACAGTACAGTAATTAATGATTTCAGATGAACTAATTTAAGAGGACCACATACAAGGAAAAACATAACCTGCCCAAAACTATGGCATAGCAAATAAATGATCTTAGGAAACGAGGTCCCACAAATATTTAAGAAACATTTATGGACCAAGAAAATGTAGAAAGTCATATTTGTATATATTCTGGAAGATGTGAGAGTCCAATGGTGAGCTGTATGAAGATGAATTGGACACAGTTCATACTCCCAGAGGAATCTAGTAAAGAAGACAAACAGGGCCAGGTGTGGTGGCTCACTCCTTTAATCCTAGCACTTTGGGAGGACGAGGCGGGTGGATCACCTGAGGTCAGGAGTTCAAGACCAGCCTGACCAACATGGTGAAACCTCGTCTCTAGTAAAAATCCAAAGGAAAAAAAAGGTTAGCCAAGCGTGGTGGCGGGCACCTGTAGTCCCAGCTACTCAGGAGGCTGAGGCAGGAGAATCGCTTGAATCTGGGAGGCAGAGGTTGCAGTGAGCTGAGATTGCTCTGTTGCACTCTAGCCTGGGTGACAAGACTGAAACTCTGTCTCAAAAAAAAAAAGAAAAAAACAGATTTTAAATTCCTCAAGGAGCAAATGAAGGAGTGGACTTTTGCCCAGGACAGCTTAATATGGAAGTCACCAGCAAGTTTTCAAATAGGAAGATTAGCTACACTGGGTCTGTGTGGCTTTTAGATCTCTAAACGTGTATCTTGGAGAAGGACAGCAAACCAGATAGAAGGGCTTGTTTTTATTTATTTATATATATATAATTTTTAAAAATTCTTCTTTTAAATACTAAGAAGGACTTCTAAGACCTAATCCTAAGGTACAGTACTCAATCTACATGTGTTGCCACTTTTCCTGTATCGGCTGTTTGTTTTTAAAACTGAAATTTAGAATGGTGGATTTTAAGCATTGTGGATATGCTTAATGCCACAGAACTGTACACTTAAAATGACTAGTAGTAAATTTTATGTGTATTACCATGATATAAAAAAAATTTTTTTTAAACTGGTGTTTAACCATTTTATGAGTAGTATTTTCTTGATTCTCTTGAAGCTCAGTTTTACATCTTTCTCCTTTATTTACGACTTAAGTTGCTCTTTAATTTAAGAATCAAGGTGTTAGCTATGTATACTTTCCCTTATCACAAAATCTGCTAACAATTTGAATTTGGAATGTGCAATTTGTGAAACACAGCCTTCTTAAGAATGTGCATGTTTGTTCCATGGGTATATTGCATGATGCTGAGGCTTGGGGTATGATTGATCCCATCACCCAAGTACTGAACATAATACCTAATAGTTTTTCAACCCTTGCTCTCCTCCCTCTAGCAGTCCGCAGCAACTGTTGTTGCCATCTTTATGTCCATGAATACCTAGTGTTCAGCTCCTACTTATAAGCAAGAACATGAGGTATTTGGTTTTCTGTTCCTGTGTTAAGTCACTTAACATAATGGCCTCTAGCTTCATCCATGTTGCTGCAAAAGACATGATTTGATTCTTTTTATGCCTGCATAGTATTCCATGGTGTATATGTACATATTTACTTTATCCAATCCACTATTCATGGGCCGCTAGGTTGATTTCCATGCCTTTACTATTGTGAATAGTGCTGCAGTGAACCTATGAGTGCATGTGTCTTTATAACGGAACGATTTACATTCCTTTGAGTATATACCCAGTAACAGGACTGCTGGGTCAAGTGGTAGTTCTGAGTTCTTTGAGAAATCTCCAAACTGCTTTCCACAGTGGCTGGTCTAATTTACATTCACACCAACAGTGTATTAACATTCCTTTTCTCTGCAGCCTCACCAGCATCTGCTGTTTTTTGACTTTTTTTTTTTTTTTTTTTTTTTTTTGAGATGGAGTCTCGCTTTGTCGCCAGGCTGGAGTGCAGTGGCGCGATCTTGGCTCACTGCAACCTCCGCCTCCTTGGTTCAAGTGATTCTCCTGCCTCAGCCTCCTAAGTAGCTGGGACCATAGGCATGCACCACCACGCCCGGCTAATTTTTGTATTTTCAGTAGAGACGGGGTTTCACGATGTTGGCCATCATGGTCACAATGTTGGCCATGATGGTCTCGATCTCTTGACTTCGTAATCTGCCCGCCTCGGCCTCCCAAAGTACTGGGATTACAGGCATGAGCCACCGTGCCCAGCCTGTTGTTTTTTGACTTTTTAATCACCATTCTGACTGGTAGGAGATGGTATCTCATTGTGGTTTTAATTTGCATTTCTCTGCTGATTAGTGATGGTAAGTATTTCTTCATATGTTTGTTGGCCACTTGTATATCTTCTTTTGAGAAGCACCTGTTCATGTCTTTTGCCCGTTTTTTAATGGGGTTGTTTTTTGCTTGTTCAATTGTTTACATTCTTTATAGATTCTGGATATTAGACCTTTGTTGGATGCATAGTTTGTGAATATTTTCTCCCATTCTGTAGGTTGTCTGTTTACTCTGTTGATAGTTTCTTTTGCTGTGCAGAAGCTCTTTAGTTTAATTAGATAGTCCCACTTAAACCGATTTTTGTTTTTGTTACAGTTGTTTTTGAGAAGTTAGCGTACATTCTTTTCTAAGGCCAGTGTCCAGAACGGTGTTTCCTAGATTTTCTTCTAGAATTCTTATACTTTGAGGTCTTACATTTAAATTTTTAATCTATCTATTGTTAATTTTTGAAAGGTACAATCCAGTTTCATTCTTCCACATGTTGCTAGCTAGCCATCCCAACACAATTGAATAGGGAGTCCTTTCCCTATTGCTTTTTTGCTGTTGTAGATTTTCTTGAATATAAGATGGTTGTGCAGCTTTATATCTGGTTTTTCTATTCTATTCCCATTTGTCTCTGTGTCTCTTTTTGTACCAGTACCATGCTGTTTGGGTTACTGTAACCTATTAGGATAGTTTCAAGTCAGGTAATATGATACCTCCAACTTTGTTCCCTTTGCTTAGGATTGTTTTAGCTATTCCTGCTCTTTTTTGGTTCCATGTAAATTTCAGAATAGCTTTTTTCTAGTTGTGTGAAAAATGACATTGGTAGTTTGGTGAGAATAGCATTGAATCTGTAGATTGCTTTGGGCAGTATGGCTACTTTAATGATATTGATTCTTCCAGTCTGAGCATGAAATGTTTTTCCATCTGTTTGTGTCATCTGTGTTTGTAGTTCTCCTTGTAGCAGTCTTTCACCTCCTTGGTTAGAAGTGTTCTTAGGTATCTCTCTCTCTCTCTCTCTCTTTGTGTGTATGTGTGTGTTGTACATGGGATTGCGTTCTTGAGATGGCTTTCAACTTGAATGTTACTGGAATATAGAAATGCTACTGTTTTCATATGTTGATTTTGTATCCTCAAACTTTACTGAAGTTGTTTATCAGTTCTAGGAGCTTTTTGATGACAGCTTTAGGGGTTTTTTGTTTTTTTTTTAGACAGACTCTCACTCTGTCACCCAGACTGGAGTGCAATGGCACAATCTTGGCTCAATGCAACCTCCACCTCCTGGGTTCAGGTGATTCTCCTGCCTCAGCCTCCTGAGTAGCTGGGATTACAGGCATGCGCCACCATGCCTGGCTAATTTTTTTTTTTTTTTTTGTATTTTTAGTAGAGATGGGGTTTCACCATGTTGGTCAGTCTTGTCTCGAACTCCTGACATCGTGATCCTCCCACCTTGGCCTCCCAAAGTGCTGGGATTACAGGCGTGAGCCACCACACCCAGCCAGCTTTAGGGTTTTTTAGGTATAGAATCATATCATCCATGAAGACAGATAGTTTCACTTCTTCTTTGCCTATTTGGATGCCTTTCTTTCTTTCTCTTGCCCGATTGCTCTGGCTAGCACTTCTAGTACTGTGGTGAATATGAGTGGTAAGAGAAGGCATCCTTGTCTTACTCCAGTTCTCAAGGGAAATGCTTCCAGTTTTTGCTTGTTCAGTGTGATGTTAGCTGTGGGTTTGTCATAGATGGCTCTTATTATTTGGATTATGTTCCTTTTAGAGAGGAGGCGGTTAGGGGTTGGCTAGGCAATTAGGGAAGGTCTTTGGAGAAGAACAACACTTTTGGGACCACAGCTGCACTGCCCCTGTTATGTAGCAAGCACGTGGAAATGTGGTGAAGAGCTTCCTCTTACACCAGGATGTTTGCCCAAGAAGGGAGTGTCCCAACTTAGGCGCAGGTGCAGTAAATAAACGTAACGTCCTTAACTTGACCCAGCTCATTATATATACATAGTTAACATGACATCTGCATGGTAGTTTCATCCCCCCTCTGCCAAGTGGGCTTTTCTGTGATGTTTATGGGTAATAACGAAGATGGAGTAACCTTGGACAAGAATGCACCTGTGCAGAAAGAAGTGGGATCAGGAAGCAACCAGGACGTAGAGGGTTGTGCAAGATGCAAATGAGAAAAACGCCCCTGGAAAGGGGGGACAAAAACCCCTGGGGACAAGCCCATAGGCATCAGCCCACTTTCAAGTCTTGCTGCTGAGAGCTTTTCCTGTTGCTTAATAAAAATCTATGCCCTACTTACTCTCTGGTGTCCATGAACCTCATTCCTCTTGGTCATGGGACAAGAACTTGGAACTCACCGAACTATGGGAGTGAAGGAGCCACAACACCTTGATGCATAGTTTCTTGAGGATTTTTATTATGAAGGGATATTAGATTTTATCAAAAGCTTTTTTTGTGTGTCTGTTGAGATGATTATATTGTTTTTGTTTTACTTCTGTTTATGGGCTGAATCACATTTATTGATTTGCACATGTTGAGCTAACTGTGCTTTCTGGGAATGAAGCCTACTTGATCGTAGTAAATTAACTTTTTGATGTGCTGTTGTATTCAGTTTGCTAGTATTTTTGTTCAGGATCTTTGCATCTGTGTTCATCAGGGATACTGGCCTATAGTTTTCTCTTTTTTTGTGTGTGTGTGTCTTTGCCAGGTTTTGGTGTCAGGGTGATGCTGGCTTCATAGAATGATTTAGGAAGAGGTTCTTCCCTGATTTTTTTTTTTTTTTTTAAATAGTTTAAGTAGAATTGGTACCAGCTCTTCTTTGTGTGTCTAGTAGAATTCTGCTGTGAATCCATCTGGTCTGGGGCTTTTATTGACTTATAGATACTTTTTTTTGTCACTGATTTCAATTTCAGAACTTGATATTGGTCTATTCAGGGTTTGGATTTCTCCTTGATTCAATCTTGGGAGATTGTGTGTTTCTAGGAATGTGTCCATTTTCTCTTGATTATCTAGTTTGTGTGCATAGAGGTGTTCATAATAGTCTTTGAGGATCTTTTGTATTTCTGTGGGATTGGTGGTAATATCACCTTTGTCATTTATTTATTTAGAGACAGGGTCTCACCCTTTTGCCCAGGCTGGAGTGCAGTGCCATAATCATGGCTCACTGAAGTCTCAACCTCCCTGGGCTCAGGTAATCCTCCCACTTCAGCCTCCCAAGTAGCTAGGACTAAGTGCATGCCACCTTGCCTAGCTAACTTCTGTAGAGACAGGGTTTCGTCATGTTACCCAGCCTGGTCTTGAACTCCTGGGCTCAAGTGATCCACCTACCTTGTCCTCCTAAAGTGCTAGGATTACAGGCATGAGCCAACATGCCTGGCCACCTTTGTCCTATCTAACTGCTTATTTGGATTATCTCTCTTTTTTCTTTGTTAATCTAGGTAGTGGTCTGTGATCTTTTTTATCCTTCAGAAGACCAATTTTTGGTTTTGTTGATTCTTTGTATGGACTTTTGGGTCTGAATTTTGTTTGCTTCTGCTCTGAAATAACTAAAATTTATTTTCTTCTGCTAGCTTTGGGGTTCTTATTTTTCTAGTTCCTCTATGTGTGATGTTAGGTCATTAATTTGAGATTTTTCTAACATTTCGAGTATAGTTTTTGCTGTATCTTAGATATTTTGGTATGTTGTCTTTCTATTTTCATTTCTTTCAAAGAATTTTTTGATTTCTGCCCCAATTTTCTTGTTTACCCAAAAGTCCTCTGGGACTAAGTTGTTTAATTTCCGTGTAATTGTGTGGTTTTGAGCAATCTTCTTGGTATGGTTGGTATGATTTTGATTTTTTTTTAGTTTATTAAGACTTGGTTTATAGCCGGTATGTGGTTGATCTTGGAGTATGTTCCCATGTGCAGATAAGAATGTGTCTTGTGGCAAACTAAAGCAGGAACACAAAACCAAATACTGCATATTCTCATTTGTAAGTGAGAACTGAACAGTGAGAACACATGGACACAGGGAGGGGAACAGCACACACGAGGGCCTGTCGGCGGGGTCAGGGGCTAGGGGAGGAAGAGTATCAGGAAAAATAGCTAATGCATGCTGGGCTTAATGCCTAGGTGATGGGTTGACAGGAGCAGCAAACCTCCATGGCACACGTTTACCTAGGTAACAAACCTGCACATCCTGCATATGTACCCCGGAACATAAAATAAGAATGTATATTCTGTGATTGATAGGTGGAGTATTTTATAGATGTCTGTTAGGTCCAACTGGTCAAATGTCAAATGTCAGTTTAGAATTTCTTTGTTAGTTTTTTACCTTGATGATCTTTCTAATGTTGTCAATGTGGTGTTGAAGTCTTCCACTATTATTGGGTGGGTGTCTTAATTCTTTTTGTAGATCTAGAAGTACTTGTTTTATGAATCTTGTTGCTCCAATGTTGTGTGCTTATATATATTTAGGATAGTTACGTCGTCTTGTTGAATTGAACCCTTTATCATTGTATTATATAATGCCCTTCTTTGTCCTTTTTTTACTGTTGTTGGTTTACAGTCTGTTTTATCTGATATAAAAATAGTGACCCCTACTCTTTTGTTTTTCCATTGCATGACAGATCTTTTCCCAAACTTTTACTGAGTCTGTGGGTGTCCTTATGTGTGAGATTGGTCTTTTGAAGACAGCAGATGGATAGGTCTTGCTTTTCTAATCCAACTTGTCATTCTGTGCCTTTTAAGTGGGGGCATTTAGACCATTTACATTCAAGATTAATATTGATATGTGAGGTTTTGTGGATCCAGAATTTTAAATGTCTGTTTCCTTCCCTGTGCTGAGAGATATGGCCATGTTACCTTCCTGAGATTGTCTAATATTTCATTCTGTTACTTGCTGGGCTAATAATAAAGGACACATTGATACCTGACAAATATTCATCTTTCCTTGTCAACTTCATATATTGCAGAATCTTATAGTAGCCCTATTTGAGGATGGTTGGACTTTCCATCCCTGTCATGGAATGGGGAATATATTCCTAGAAAAGAGGGGTTTTTTTGTTTTTTGTTTTTTGTTTTTTTAAATTGGGGCCTTTTTGGCGTAGAAAAGTGCTAACAACTTAAAAGAGGGAAAAAACAACACCTCAGCAGCATAATGAGAAAATTTGGGATTAGAGAAAGATGTTTTGTTTCTATTTTTAAAAATAACAGGATGGCGAAAGACAGATAAGTTGATCTCTTTTTAATTAAACTAAAGCAATAGGACATTTTAAGTGAATATGGAAGTGATGTGCCAGGGAGTGTGTTACTTAAAAAACATCTTGAGGCTGGGCATGGTGGTTCACGCCTGTAATCCCAGCACTTTGGGAGGCTGAGGCGGGCAGGTCACTTGAGGTCAGGAGTTTGAGACCAGCCTGGCCAACATGGTGAAACCCCATCTCTACCAAAAATACAAAAATTAGCCAGGCGTCGTGGCAGGCCCTTGTAATCCCGGCTACTCAGGAGGCTGAGGCAAGAGAACTGCTTGAACATGGGAGGAGGAGGTTGCAGTGAGCTGAGATTGTGCCACTGCACTCCAGCCTGGGTGACAGAGTGAGACTCCAGCTTAAAAAAAAAAAAAAAAAAAAAAGCTTGAATAATTAAAAATTTTACCTGTCTACCAGAAAGAGATGTGACTGCACTGTTAACCACATTGTTGCCAAATGAGTAAAATGTGTAAAAGATTTTAATACCAGTCCTCTTTTATTCATTAAAGTCTTTTTGTGGCTCGTGAATTTTAATGGTATAATCTAGTTCTGATTGAAGTGCACCTGAATGCAGTTAGTGCCTCATCAGTCCTGATGAGTTCCAAGTAATTCAGGCCCTGTCTGCAGTGTTCACAAATTGTGTCTATATTGACATCTGTTTTATGCATGTTTGCACATGTCTTCAGCAGCACAGTTTTTATAATACAGGAGCCCAGTGTCTTCCTTTTTGGCCCCATCTACATTATTTAAAAGAGTTTTCTATTTTCATAATTACTTTTATGCCAAAAACAAGTTTTATGCAAACAAAGAATTTGTGATGATGCCAAATTTTGGCATTCAGGTTGAATATAGATACAGTTTATGAGTCTAATACACTTTTGAAGAATAGGGAATCTCATGTATGTAGTAAAAAGTAAATGATAATATCATTTCATTGTATTTCCACTGTAACTCTAAGTTTCATGAAGCTATTAAAAAACTTCTTAAATCCTGCTTTTACAGTTTCATAATTACATGCCTCAAACTAGGTTTACTCATTTTCAGATATAGATTATGTTTGCAGAATGAATACATGATTAATTATGGGTACACCTCTTTAATCCTTCATTTCTTGTGTGGGTGTTTTCACAGCACTCAGATAAGTGATTAGTTGAACATGGTCAAACAGCCTAACCCCATTTCCACCCTAGGGTGAATAGAGCTTTCTCTGGTGATGCTGAACGTTTATTCATCAGTTATGATCTCAGTCTTTTTTTGTTTGTTTGTTTTTGGAAATGAAGTTTCACTCTTGTTGTCCAGGCTGGAGTGCAGTGGCATGATCTTGGCTCACTGCATCCTCCACCCCCCAGGTTCAAGCAATTCTCATGCCTCAGCCTCCCAAGTAGCTGCCACCACGCCTGGCTAATTTCTTGTATTTTTAGTAGAGACAAGGTTTCACCATGTTGGCCATGCTGATCTCGAACTCTTGACCTCAGGTGATCCCCCTGCCTCGGCCTCCCAAAGTGCTGGGATTACAAGTATGAGCCACTGCTCCTGGCCCAGTTATGATTTCTTAATTCCCCTTTTTTAGGTTCCATGATAACCATTTGCCTTCTCTGTATTTAAAAAAAAAAAAAAAAGTGTTTTTTTACAGAAAGGGTAAAATGAAGTTGGTTCAGCATCCTTTTCTGAATCATCCAATTCCAATCTTGCCTCCTGGGTGGTTCTTTGGTTTCATTTTACAGATGGCTGATCTCCACTTTGTGCAGATTTTTTTAGTTTAATTTTCAGATGGAAGTCTTATTAACTGACCTTAACGTTTTTTTGAGGGTTTTGAGGCCCCCTCATGTATTCTGTCTCCCAATAAAATTTTAAGCTCCTGGTTAGTTCCCTGCATAGATGAGAAATGAAATAAACAAATGACTATCAAATACATTAGATATTTTGTCATTTTAGAACAAAGCTTTTCTCCATTAAAATTGAGTAATAGCTATATATCCCTGATTTGCACTTAAAAATTATGCTTGATTCAATTTTAAATTTCAAAAAGTTGGTATGAAATAGTTTTTGACAATCAAAAGGAATGAAATGTTTTTTTTGTCTAGGGACTACAGTTGACAAGAGGGGTCACTGTTGTGAAAGGGGAGTCAATTTTGGGAGCAGAAAGGTAGAGCTGGCCAGGTGTGGTGGCTTATACCTATAAACCTAGCATTTTGGGAGGCTGAGGTGGGAGGATCACTTAAGGTCAGAGTTTAAGACCAGCCTAGGCAATGTAGTGAGACTTCATCTCTATATATAAAAATATATATATATATATATTTTTTTTTTAAAAAATTAGCCAAGCATGGTGGCACATACCTGTAGTCCCAGCCACTCAGGTGGCGGAGGCAGGAGGATTGCTTGAGCCCAGGAGATTGAGGCTGCAGGGAGCTATGATTGTGCCACTACATTCCAGCCTGGGCAACAGAGTGAGACCCTGTCTCAAAAACAAAACAACCAAAAAAAAAAAAAAAAGGCTGTTTTTACATAGAGCAGGGAGCAGTGGGGAGTAAGAGACTTGGCTGCCTCCTGGTTCTTACTGTTAACTTGTTCTGTTGTAACTTGACAGAGATGTGATACAACCCTGGCCTGAGAGCATGTAATTGCAGGCTCAGGGCTGAATGTTTGGTTTACACAATGAAGTAAGCCACCAAAGTCGACCAAAGTGATAGATGAAAGTGAGGGAAATTTAGAATAGATAATGGAGGAGGTTGAAGATGAGTAGCAGCAATGGGACTTTAGTTCATACCACTAACCTCCCTCTTCTAAGATGTTCCTTAGGATGTGAGACCAATGGAAGTCATGGAAGAGCTTTTCCCTGAAGTAAATTTGTATGATGCACAGTGGACTGTAGTGGCCATGAAAATATATAACAGAAATTCCCTCTTGTGGGGACCATAATTGACAAATAACCTCAGTTACTGCTCCTCTGGATGAACCATTGTGTTGACACTGAGGCCAGGCTTCCTGTAGTCTGTGTTCAGCTCGTAACTGAGTAAAGTCCATTCTTGCCTTAGGAGATACAAAACTCTAAGAGTGGGTGTGAAGACGGCTGAATCCATTGGCCTGGTTGAAACTTTCTGGTCTGGGACTTTTCCTACCCCTTCTTGCCGCCTTCCCTCTCAGTCTAGCGTACTGATTTGAAAGTATCTACTTCTTATCCTTTCCCACAAAAATCACTTTCATGTTAAATCCTGTCTTAGTGCCTGCTTCTTGGCAGCCCAAAACACAGTTGATATTCTTGTTTAAGTCTCCTGGTTTTTTCTTGATACTTTGTGTACTTGTTCCATGGAATTCTAAGAGTAAGACATATTGCGTTTTTGTCTATTTCCTCTTGCAGTTCTGTTAGTTTTGGCATCATATATTTTGAAACTTGTTATTAGATGAGCACATATTTAGAATGTTTAAGTCTTAATGAATTTGACATGTGCATAATTATGAAATGCTCCCCTTTATGCTTTTTTTCTGGAGTATACTTTAGTAATAAAATAGAACACTCTTTCTTTTGATTGGTATTTTCACAGTATGTCTTTTTTCATCCTTTTACTTTTTGTGTCTTTATATTTAAAGTGAGTTTCCTGTACACAGGATATCATTGGTTTTTAAAATTTTTTCCCCAGCCTAATGGTCTCTGCCTTTTAAGTGGAGGGTTTGGACCAGCGATTGACACAATTTTTTTTTTTTTTCTGTAAAGAGCCACATACTACATATTTTGAGTTTTGTGGACGATACGGTCTTTTTTGCAGTTACTGAGATCTGCTATTGTAGTACAAAAGCAGTCACAGACAGTATGTAAATGAATGTATGGCTCCGACGAGTCAGATTTTGCCTGTAGCTCTAGTTTGTCTTTTTTTTTTTTTTTTTTTTTTTTTTTTTGAGACGGAGTCTCGCCCTGTTGCCCAGGCTGGAGTACAGTGGCACAATCTTGGCTCACTGCAATCTCTGCCTCCCAGGTTCAAGGAATTATCATGCCTCAGCCTCCTGAGTAGCTGGAATTACAGGCATGTACCACCATGCCCAGCTAATTTTTGTATTTTTGGTACAGATGAGGTTTGACCATGTTGGCCAGGCTGGTCTCAAACTCCTGACCTCAAGCAATCCTCCCACCTCGGTCTCCCAAAGTGCTGGGATTACAAGCATGTGCCGTTGTGCCCAGCCAACTATTTATATTCGATGTAATTGTGGATATAGTTGGCTTTCCACAGATACTGTAATTTATTGCACTTATCCCAATGAAAAGAATTGTATTCTTCTTCCTTCATTTGGAATTAATTTATTGATGACTTTAAAGTGTTTTGTCAGAAGATTAATTTTTCCTCCCCTTTCCTATTAAAATAGAATCAGTTTTCTTTAAAAGTCTTGGAAGAAGAAAGAGGTCTACTTCTGTGATGCAGTATGCTCCTAATAGGCACACTCTCCTACAGATAAAGAACTATAAACTCTGATTAAATTTTTAAAATTATATAGGAACTCTGGAGATGGGAAAAAAGCAGGTAGCTTTTGGAGAGTATTCAAATCTTAGAGGTTGAGATTGCACAAAGTACATTTCAAATTTTGCAGCATTAGCCTGCATAAGCCATAGATACAGTACAGCGTGGAGTGGCTAAGACTTCAATAGAGAACCAAGCTCTTTTCTGGCCTGGTAAACCAGGAGATGGAGCCTGGAATAAGCATAGCCACCAGAGGGGGTATTCTAGAGGAGAGACCCAGAGAAGTGGAGGTCCAGGTTCTCTGGATGAACTCTGCTCAAATCTTTACTTGACCCCTGAACTACACGTGAATGAAGCAGCTTCAAAACAACCACTGAGGCTTAAATAACTTAACTGTATATTGAACTTGCAGTCATTGCAGGTGAGGCCACAGTTTGAGTCTAATCAAGGTAATTGCCTGCTAAGACAAATACCTCAGTCATTTTTAAAGCAATACAGTAGAACTCAGGTTATACAAAATATAACATTCTCAATGTCCACGATATAATCCAAAATTACTTGACATAGAATGAACTAGGAAAATATGACAAGAAAAAAGACAGCCAACAGAGGTTTACCCAGAGATGAACAAGGTGACCAAAAGATACAACACAAGGACTTTATGCCAGCTATTCTAACTGTGCTCAATGAATAAAGGCAAAGATGTTTACAATGAATGAAAAGATAGAATATCTCAACAGAGAAATAGAATATGTAAAAAAAAAAAAAAAATGAAAACTTAAGAAGTAAAAGTTAAAATATCTGTAATGAAAAAAGATTACTGGTTGAGCTCAGTAGCAGAATAGAGAGGACAGAGGTCGAATAGAGAGGTAAGAATTTAGAAACTTAAAGATAGAACAATAGAAATTATTCATTCTGAAGAAAAGGAAATGGTGAAATAAACAGAAAAGGGGGGAAATTATTTTAAAAATGGACACTTAGAGTACTGTGGAACAATAGCAGTAGGTCCAGTATATGTCTAATTGTGAGTCCTAAAAAGGAAAAGATAGAGAATGAGACAGAAAAAAGCATTTGAAGAAATGATAACCAAAAACTTTCCAAACTTTGTAAAAGGTATAAATCAACATAAGAAGCTCGGTGAAACTCAAATAAATATAAATATGAAGAAAATCACCTAGGCACATTGCTGAAAATCTTATAAGCCATCAGAAAAATGACACATTACATATAGAAAAACAACTATTTGCATAACCATGAATTTTCATCAAAAAACATGGAGAAAGAAGAAAATGGAACAAAATATTTAGAGTTGAAAGAAGAATAAAAAGAATGGAGGAGGGAATTTAATGATTATTGAGCCAGGTAATTACGTCTGTTTTTCAAACTGAATTTTATGCCCTTAATGTGTTGTGAAATCCATTTAATGTATTACAATCAGAATTTTTTAAAATTGGAGGAGATTAAGACAGTATAGAATAAAGTATCAGAGTGCATCTCAGATTGTAAGGGTAACTTTTGTTACATGAAAGCTTTGTTTGGATTTTATGTACATTCACTTGGATATTCATATATGTGTGTACTGGGTTTTGTTTTTTTAATTGTTGCATTTACATTTATGTTGGAGTCTGTACTGCCATTTTTATTCCTTGTAATACACTTGTCAGGCTTGTTTATCAAAGTTATAAATTGGGGCTGGGCACAGTGTCTAAAGCCTGTAATCCCAGCACTTTGGGAGGCCAAGACAGGAGGATCACTTGAGCCTAGGAGTTTTCAGGCTGCAGTGAGCTGTGATCCTGCCACTGCACTTCAGCCTGGGTAACAGAGAGAGAACCTGTCTAAAAAAAGGAAAAAAAAAAAAAAATGGCAAGGCCTGGTGCAGTGGCACATGCCTGTAATCTCAGCACTTTGGGAGGCCGAAGCAGGCAGATCACCTGAGACCAGGAGTTCGAGACCAGCCGGGCCAACTTGATGAAACCCTGTCTCTAGTAAAAAATACAAAAATTAGCTGGGCATGGTAGTGCGCATCTGTAATCCCAGCTACTTGGAAGACTGAGGCGTGAGAATTGCTTGAACTTGGGAGGTGGAGGTTGCAGTGAGCCAAGATTATGCCACTGCACTCTAGCCTGGGTGGCAGAATGAGAACTCATCTCAAAAAAAAAAAAAAAAAAAAAGAATCATATGTTGGTAAATATAACTTTTTTTTTTTCTGTTCTCTAGGAGGGTTTGTCTAAGTGTGTTATTTCTTAAATGTTTTGAAGATTTCACTAAAAGAGATCACTAGAATTTTGTTTGTGAAAAATTTTTTGTTTTTTAAGTAATAGGGTAAATTTTTCGAATCCAAATCGTATCTTTCAGTTTTCGTCAGATGGTTTTTCAAGGAATGTTCTCATTTCATTGAAATTGTCAAATGTATAGGCATAAAGTTGTTCTTAAAATCTTCTTATTGACTCATTAATGTCGATGACTTGTGTGTTTGCTTGTTTACTCTTTTTTCTTGTAATTTGCTTTGTTTCTGTTCTTATGTCAATAGGTTTTTGGGGAACAGGGGGTGTTTGGTTACATGAATAAGTTCTTTAGTGGTGATTTCTGAGATTTTGGTGCACTCAGCACACGAGTAGTGTACAGTGTACCAGATATGTAGTCTTTTATCCCTCACCCACCTCCCACCCTTTACTCCCAGTCCCCAAAGTCCACTGTATCATTCTTGTGCCTTTGTGTCCTCATGGCTTCGCTCCCACTTAAGAGTGAGAACCTACACTGTTTGGTTTTCCATTCGTAAGTTACTTCACTTAGAATAATAGTCTCCAGTTCCATCCAGGTTGCTGCAAATGCCATTATTTTGTTCCTTTTAATGACTGAGTAGTATTCCAAGTATATATACCACATTTTCTTTATCCACTCGTTGATTGATGGGGATTTGAGCTGGTTCCGTATTTTTGCAGTTGTGAATTGTGGTGCTATAAACATGCATGTGCAAGTATCTTGTTTGTGTGATGTTTTATTTTCCTCTGGGTAGATGCCCAATAGTGGGATTGTAGTGGGATTCCTGGATCAAATGGTAGATCTACTTTTAGTTCTTTATGGAATCTCCACACTGTTTTCCATAGTGGTTGTACTAGTTTACATTCCCACCAGCAGTGTAAAAGTGTTCTCTTTTCACCACCTCTACACCAACATCTATTATTTTTTTATTCTGGCCATTCTCGCAGGAGTAAGGTGGTATTGCATTGTGGTTTTGATTTGCAGTTCCCTGATCATTAGTGATTTTGAGCATGTTTTCATATGTTTGTTGGTCATTTGTATATCTTCTTTTGAGAATTGTCCATTCCTGTCCTTAGCCCACTTTTTGATGGGATTGTTTGTTTGGTTTTTTTTTTTCTTTCCAATTTGAGTTCCTTGTAGATTCTGGATATTAGTCCTTTGTCAGATGTATAGATTGTGAAGATTTTGTCCCACTGTGTGGGTTGTCTGTTTGATTGTTTCTTTTGCTTTGCAGAATCTTTTTAGTTTAATTTCCACCTATTTATCTTTGTTTTTATTGCATTTGCTTTTGGGTTCTTGGACATGAAGTAGTTGCCTAAGCCAGTGTCTAGGAGGAGTTTTTCCAATGTTATTTTCTAGAATTTTTATGGTTTTAGGTCTTAGATTTAAGTCTTTGATCCACCTTCAGTTGATTTTTGTATAAGGTGAGAGATGAGGATACCAGTACCGTGCTGTTTTGGTGACTATGACCTTATAGTATAGTTTGAAGTCAGGTAATGTGATGCCTCCAGATTTGTTCTTTTTGCTTAGTTTTGCTTTGGCTATGTGGGCTCCTTTTTGGTTCCACATGAATTTTAGGTTTGTTTTTTCTAGTTCTGTGAAGAATGATGGTGGTATTTTGGTGGGAATTGCATTGAATTTGTAGACTGCTTTTGGCCGTATGGTCATTTTCACAATGTTGATTCTACGCATCCATGAGCATGGGATGTGTTTCCATTTGTGTGTGTCGTCTGTGATATTTTTCAGCAGTGTTTTGTAGTTTTCCTTATAGAGGTCTTTTACCTCCTTGGTTAGGTATATTCCTCAGTGGTTTTTATTTTGGAGTGTGTGTGTGTGTGTGTGTGTGTGTGTGTGTAGCTATTGTAAAAGTGGTTGAGTTCTTGATTGATTGTCAGTTTGGTCACTGTTGTGTTATAGCAGTGCTACTGATTTGTGTACTTTAATTTTGTATACTGAAACTTCGCTGAATTCATTTTTTTGTTCCAGAGGTTTTGGAGGATTCTTTAGGGTTTTCTAGGTGTATGATCTTATCATCAGCAAACAGCGACAGTGTGACTTCCTCTTTACCAATTTGGATGCCCTTTATTTTTTCTCTTGTCTGATTGCCCTGGCTAGGACTTTCAGTACTGTGTTGAATAGAAGTGGCGAAAGTGGACATTCTTGTCTTGTTTCTGGGTGAATGCTTTCAACATTTCCCAGTTCAGTATAATACTGGCTGTGGGTTTGTAATAGATGGCTTTTATTACCTTAAGGTATGTCCCTTCTATGCCAGTTTTGCTGAGGGCTTTCATCATAAAAGGATGCTGGATTTTGTCAAATACTTTTTCTGCATCTATTGAGATGATCATGTGATTTTTGTTTTTAATTCTGTTTATGTGGTGTATCACATTTATTGACTTGTGGATGTTAAACCATCCCTGCATCCTTGGTGTGAAACCCACTTGATATGGTGGATTATCTTTTTGATATACTGTTGGATTCGGTTAGCTAGTATTTTGTTGAGGATTTTTACATCTCTGTTCCTCAGGGAAATTGATCTGTAGTTTTCTTTTTTTGTTATGTCCTTTCCTGGATTTTGGTATTAGGATGATACTGGCTTCACAGAAAGATTTTTGGAGGATTCTGTCTTTCTCTATCTTTTGGAATAGTGTCAGTATTTGGAATATTGTCAGTCCTTCTTTGAATATCTGATAGAATTCAGCTGTGAATCCATCTGGTCCTGATTTTGTTGTTGTTGGTCTGTTCAGAGTTTGTGTTTCTTCCTGGTTTAATCTAGGAGGGTTGTATATTTCCAGGAACTTATTCATCTCCTCTCGGTTTTCTAGTTTATGCACATAAATGTGTTCTAGTAGCCTTGAATGATCTTTTGTATTTCTGTGGTATCGGTTGTAATATCTCTTGTTTCATTTCTAATTGAGCTTATTTGGATCTTCTCCCCTTTTCTTGGTTAGTCTTGCTAATGGTCTATCAATTTTATTTATCTTTTCAAAGAAATAGCTTTTTGTTTCATTTATTTTATGTATTTTTGTTTGTTTCAGTTTCATTTACTTCTGCTCTGATCTTTGTTATATATTTTTTCTTTTGTCTTTTTTTTTTTTTTTTTTTTTTTTGAGATGGAGACTTGCACTGTTGCCTGGGCTGAAGTGCAATAGCGTGATCTTGGCTCACTGCAACCTCCACTTCCCAAGTTCAAGAGATTCTCCTGCCTCAGCCTCTCGAGTAGCTGGGATTACAGGTGCCTGCCACCAAGCCCAGCTATTTTTGTTGTTGTTGTTGTATTTTTAGTAGAGATGCAGTTTAACCATGTTGGCCAGGCTGGTCTTGAACTCCTGACCTCATGATCCGCCCGCCTTGGCCTCCCACGGTGCTGGGACTACAGGCGTGAGCCACTGCACCTGGCCGATCTTTGTTATTTTTCTTTTCTTCTTCTGGGTTTGGGTTCGGTTTGTTCTTGTTTCTCTAGTTCCTTGAGGTGTGACCTTAGATTGTCCATTTGTGCTCTTTCAGACTTTTCGAGGTAGACGTTTACGTTTAATGGTATGAACTTTCTCTTAGCACTGCCTAAGGTTTTGATGGATTGCTGTATCCCAGAGGTTTTGATGGATTGTGTCACTATTATTCAGTTCAAAGAATTTTTAAATTTTCATCTTGATTTCAGATTTCATTGTTGACCCAAGAATCATTCCAGGAGCAGGTTATTTAATTTCCATGTATTTGCATCATTTTAAGGATTTCTTTTGGAGTTGATTTCCACTTTTATTCCACTATGGTCTGAGAGAGTACTTGATGTAATTTCGATTTTCTTAAATTTATTGAGACTTGTGGCCTATCGTATGGTCTGTCTTGGAGAATATCCCATGTACTGATGAATAGAATGTATATTTTATATTTGTTGGGTAGAATGTTCTGTAAATATCTGTTAAGTCCATTTGTTTTAGGTTATAGCTTAAGTACATTGTTTCTTTGTTGACTTTCTATCTTGATGATCTGTCTAGTGCTGTCTGTAGAGTATTGAAGTCTCCCATTATTATTATGTTGCTGTCTATCTCATTTCTTAGGTCTAGCAGTAATTGTTTTATAAATTTGGGAGCTCCAGTGTTAGGTGCAAATATGTTTAGGATTGTAGTATTTTCCTATTGGACAGGTCCTTTTATTATTGTATAATGTCCCCCTTTGTCTAACAGCTGTTGCTTTAAAATTTGTTTTGTCTGAGATAAGAATAGCTACTCCTGCTTGCTTTTGGTGTTTGTTTGCCTGGAATATGTTTTTCCGCTCCTTTACCTTAAGTTTATGTGAGTTCTTGTGTGTTAGGTGAATCTCTTGAAGAGAGCGCATACGTGGTTGGTGAATTCATAACAATTCTGCCATTCTGTATCTTTTAAGTGGAGCATTTAGGCCGTTTACATTCAAAGTTAGTATTGAGATGTGAGGTACTATTATATTCATGTGGTATTTGTTGCCTGAATACCTGGGTTTTGTTTTGTTTTGTTTTCCATTGTAATCTTGTTTTATAGGTCCTGTGAAATTCATGCTTTAAGGAGGTTCTATTTTGATGTATTGCAAGGATTTGTTTCAAGATTTAGAGCTCCTTTTAACAGTTCTTGTAGTGCTGGGTTGGTAGTGGCAAATTCTCTTAGCATTTGTTTGTTTGAAAAAGACTGTGTCTTTCATTTAGGAAGCTTAGTTTTCCCGGATGCAAAATTCTTGGCTGATAATTGTTTTGTTTACGGAGGCCAAAGATAGGACCCCAATCCCTTGCTGCTACTCTGATAGATTTTCCTTTATAGGTTACCTGATGCTTTTGCCTCACAGCTCTTAAGATTCCTTCCTTCGTCTTGACTTTAGGTAACCTGATGACTCTGTGCCTAGGCAATGATCTTTCTTCATTGAATTTCCCACGTGTTCTTTGAGCTTCTTGTATGTGGGTATCTAGATCTCTAGCAAGGCAGGGGAAGTTTTTCCTTGATTATTTCCTCAAATATGTTTTCCAAACTTTTATATTTCTCTTCTTCCTCAGAAATACCAAGTTTTCTTAGATTTGGTTGTTTAACATAATCCCAAACTTCTTGGAGGCTTTGTTCATTTTTTAAAATTCTCTTTTGTTTGTCTGTGTTGGATTGGGTTAATTCAGAAGCCTTGTGTTTGAGCTCTAAAGTTCTATCTTCTATTTGTTTGATTCTGTTGCTGAGACTTTCCATTGTATTTTGTATTTCTCTAAGTGCATCCTTCATTTCCAGAAGTTGTGATTGTTTTTTATTTATGGTATTTCTCTGGAGATTTTCTCATCCATATCCTGTAACATTTTAAAATTTTCTTTAAGTTGGTATTCACCTTTCTCTGGTGTCTCCTTGAGTAGCTTAATAATCGACCTTCTGAATTATTTTTCTGGCAATTCAGAGATTTCTTTTTGGTTTGGATTCATTGCTGGTGAGCCAGTGTGATCTTTTGGCAGTATTAAGAACCTTGTTTTATCATATTACCAGGATTGTTTTTTCTGTTTCCTTCTCATTTGTGTAGACTATGTCAGAGGGAAGATTTAGGACTGAAGGCTGCTATTCAGATTCTTTTGTCCCACAGGGTGCTCCCTTGATGTGGTGCTCTCCCTCTTCCCTTAGGGATGTGGCGCTCTCCCTCTTCCCTTAGGGATGTGGCTTCCTCAGAGGCAAACTGCAGTGATTGTTATTTCTCTTCTGGATCTAGCCACCCAGCAGAGCTAATAGGCTCTAGCCTGGTACTGGGGATTGTCTGCAAAGAGTCCTGTGATGTGATCTGTCTTCAGGTCTCTCAGCCATAGATACCAGCACCTGCTCTGGTGGAGGCAGCAGGGGGTGAAATGGACTCTGTGAGGGTCCTTGGTTGTATTTTTGTTTAGTGTGCTAGTTTTGTGTTGGTTGGCCTCTAGCCAGGAGGTGGCACTTTCAAGAGAGCGTCAGCTGCAGTAGTATAGGGAGAATCAGGCAGTGGGCGGGGCCATAGAGCTCCCAAGAGACTATGTCCTTTGTGTTTGGCTACCAGGGCAGATAGAGAAAGACCATCAGGTGGGGGCAAGGTTAGGTGTGTCTGAGCTCAGACTCTCCTTGGGTAGGGGTTGCTGCAGCTGCTGTGTGGTATGGGGGTGTGGTTCTCAGACCAATGGAGTTAGGTTTCCAGAAGGATTATGGCTGCCTTTGCTTTGTCGTGCATGTTGCCAGGGAAGTGGGAGAATGCTGGCAGTTACAGGCATTACCAGCTCCCACGCAACCCGTGAGGCTGGGTTGCCCCATCCTGAGCTGCACTGAGTTTATTTCCAGGCAGCCGGTGAGTGGGGCTGAGAACTTGCCCCAGGCTCCATGCCTCCCCACTGAGGAAGCAAGCAGGGCTTTCAGATTTCATGCCTCCCTGCCTGCCACAGCTTCTGTGCTTGTATCTGCACTCCTGGTTTGCCCGCTCCCCAGGTTCTGTCCAGGAGACTTTGTGTTTGGTGGAAATTGTTACAAAGTTCAGCTGGAAATTTCCTTCTCCTTGTGGTCCTTCCCCAATTTCACTGGCAGCCCTCCCCAAGGATACCTGAGAGACAGTCAGAAATGACTTCCCTGGGGATGGAGAGTTCCCACAGGGCCCTTCCTGTTGCTTCCCCTACCCCTGTATTTTACTCAGCTCTCTAAATTTGTCTCAGCTCCCAGGCAAGGTCAAATTCTTCTGTGATCTGGACCTTTAGGTTCCCCAGTGAAGATGTGTGTGGCGGGGCAAATGATCCCCCTTTCACACTTTCACACCTCGGGCACTCACAGTTTTCTGGCTGTCTCCAGAGCCTGCAGCCTGCCTGTTTGTGTACTGGGTTCTAATGTGAAATATATTTTTTCACATGATTGTTTTCCTTTTACAGTAAAAGGGAAAAAAAAAGTAAGTCACTGCCTTATTTAATCATCATAAAAACTTTGTAAGGCAGGAATTCTCTCCATTCTACAAATGAAATCAAGACTATTGAGTTAAATAATTTGCCTTTGGTCATGAGCCTGAATCTCATGCAAATTTTTTGACCTCAAAACAACCTCTTTTAGGCTGGGCACAGTGGCTCATGCCTGTTATCCCAGCACTTTGGGAGGCCAAGGCAGGAGGATTGCTTGTGTCCAAGAGTTCAAGACCAGCCTGGACAACATAGTAAGACCCTATCTCTACAAAAAAAAAAAAAATTAGCTGGGCATGGTGGTGTGCACCTGTCATCGCAGCTACTCGGGAGGCTGAGGTGGGAGGCTGAGGTGGATTGCTTGAGCTTGGGAGTTTGAGGCTGCTGTGAGCCATGATTGTGCCACTTCATCAGCCTGGGTGACAGAGTGAGACTTGGTCTCAAGGGAAAAAAAATTATTTTGGCTGCTTTCAGAACATTCAGACGTGCTCTTTTATGATGTTTGGCGTGAGGGGAGAGTAGCTCAGTCTCCATAAGCAGACTTACTGTGGAAGCCCAGAAGTCAAGGAGAAGACCCCAGTTTCTCTTCCCCTGAGGAAGAGATCCAGAATGATTTTTCACCCATCGAAGCTTTCTCATTGCATCTGCCTCTGATGTAAGGAATGCAGCAAATTTTAAAAGGCCTGTGACTCAGAACCATGCTGTGTTCATATGAGTGCTTGATGAATACTGATTGAACTAGACCTTAGTAAACAGGAACTATTTGCATGCTATATGACTCCCATGGCTGGAAGATATGGTATTCATTTAGAATTTTAATTAATAATTAAAAGTCCCTTTATCTCTTCCAATGGACTCATCTTATAAAAGGTCTTATTTTGATTGTAATATTGCCAATGCGCTTGTTTCTTGTAGCAAAATTAAAACTTATCACAACTTCTGCAAACAGGATGATGTCACTCACTATAGGGTGCATAACTTGATCTCATTTCTATTAAAAAATATTTATCTTTTGTGTGTGGAGCTGTTTCCTAACTTGTTACACAATTAATTGCTCCCACCTACTCTATCGTGTTCCTTCAGGCTATAGACATCACAGGATAGAAGGAAAATAACAAGATTCAAGGTGACAATCTGCATGCTGAAGGAAGAATTCTGCTTTCAGATTATACTAAAAACATTTTCAGTATTTCAGACATCAAATTTTGAATTGTTTTTGAGAGACTGAGTATATAGAGAGACAATGGCTAGACCACAGGACAACAGAACTCTCACCCACAACCTCTAAAGCAGTCATTCTAGGAGGCCAAACCCTAACCTCTGTAACAGTCAGTACGGGATGGTCAGGACTTGGTCAATGACTGCCGACTTCTCTAATTTTTGCCCCTGCCTCCAACTCAGAACCAATCAATCAGATAAAACCAAATATGCTTCCCAAAATAATCGCATAGCATACCCCGCTTCTAGATAGCCTGTCTTCAACTTCCCCATGCCTGCAACCCCAATCAGCATACCTGAAACCTCCCCTTTCTTTCACCATAAAGATTTCTCATGTCTCTGCCTGCCTTTGAGTCACTGACAAATGCAAGTGATGATGGTTGACACCCTTGTGACAGCAAACTCTGAATAAATAAGTAGCCTCTATTTGTGTAGTCTTTATTGCCACACTTTCAAAAGTTAAGTCTTCTCTTGCTCCATTTGCCAGAAAATTGCTTATTATATTAATTCCTTACTTTCCAATGGGGTCCATAAGAGATTTCCTTAAGGGTTGACTAACATCTAGATAGCTAAAGGGTTATTTAGAGGTGTAAGTTGTGGCTAAATCAAAACTTACAAATATTAGTTTTATTGTCTTAAAATATTTTCCTTCTTGTCTACTTGTAATCGGATGTGTTTGCCCTTCTTAGTATTATTTTTAAAAATCAGAAACAAAGCAACAATATATTAAGGAGAGTTTTATTGTAAAGATAGGCAGGATCTACAATTTTACATTTTTCCAAGTGTACAAAAACTCTCAGAGTAGAGATTTCTTTATGTCTGTCGTACCAGCAGACAGATTATTTATAAACTGGGAAAGGGAAAGTTCACTTTTTGCCAAACTGAGGCAGAGGGGGTGGCACCTTAATATCTTGGCCTCTCTCCAACTTCTTTTCACAATCCACCAGGTAATTGACTCCATCGATGACTATCTGAACAAGCTCAACCTTTGACAGTGAAGAAGATGAATAATTAATTTGAATAGAAGACATCTGCAGGGCATTAACAGGAACAGCACTGGGATAAATGAGAACTTGCCACTTAGATGGACTTCACAACAATTTCTTCCTTCTCAGAGACGGAAGGCAGAGATATAAGGGTTTCTCTCAATCTTTCCATAGTTAAGATGGGGATACTACTTTGTATGTGAAAGCTTTTTTACTATATGAAAACCATTAATTTGCATCTCAAACATTTTTTTCCTATCAGTCTATACAATATCAGTTTGTCTAAAAGTAAGACTACAGTGACACCTTTGTGGTGTTCTTTGGCCTGGATCTGAATTCTGACCTGCCACCAATCTGAGCACTGGGTATGCTAATATAGTTCAGATGTCATCATTAATACAGTGAGTGTCTTCCTGAAAAATTAATGTCAAATGTTTAGCAACTAAATCATGTTTGTGCTGTGCTGGGCAAGCTTATTAATGAAATGAAGTTTTACAAATTAAGATATACTTTCTAAAATTCCTGTTCTTAAACTATGTATAGAAGTTTGGTTTCCAAATACTTGTTTTCCTTAAACCAGAGCACATCTACTTAATTTTTTTTCCCCCCATGGGATCACCTCCTAAGCAAATGACTTGCACTGCCCCCAAGGAAACCCAAATTAAGAGAGAAATTAGTTAATTCCAGACATACATTATAGAACTCAAGAATGAGCAGCAAGGATGGAAGGGATCGTTGAATGTTAGCTCTTAGGCATCACATATTCCAGCTACCTCCCTATCTGTTTATATGTGTAAGGAAACAGGCTCCAAGAGAGGGTTAAATCAGAATGTAAGTCACTACTAACTGAAACACGTATTTTCTACTTATCCCTTTGATCCCTTCCAGTGTTGGTGAGAGTATGGTGAGACAGGTCTCTCACTCAATGCCAGTAGACTCTATCTTGGTATAAATCTGGTAGAAAACATTGTCATAAATAGGGCACCCTGGTTTTAACCCAGGAATTCCTTTCCTAGCAGTATATCCTAACTAAATAACCAGAGTCGTGATTAGAATTATTTATAGAGATGGTCAAACATAAAATCAGGAAAACATTAAATAGATAATAGATTATCTTTACTGTGATTAAAATTCATGTTTTTGAAGAATACTTAATATTGTGGGAAGATGCTCATGATATAATACATTGGAAAAAATTATAACCAGTATTTGGTTATAATACTAAACACGTATTATAACAATTTTTAAAGTTTTTTGAGTAGTTTTTAAAAAGAATGAAGGGCCATTTAGAATAATGTTCACAATGGTTATCAGGGTTGTTGGGTTAAATAAATGGTGTTTTAAAATTATTTTTTGGCATTTTCCTCACTTTTATAGTGAGTGCCTAGTATAGTTAGACTTAACATTTTTTAAAGCATTAACTACATTGTTTTCCAGTAATAAATAATCTAGTTAATCTTAGAATCAACAGGGCTAGACTCCCAGATTTTCTTTATTCACTGCACCACACATGATTCAGTAGATTTCAGAAGTTGTGGTATTATAGTTGCTTGTCCCTCAGGTACTTTAGCAGAGCTGATAGCACACTGGCTGATCTAATTGAGTGTTTCTTCCTTTTCTTTTCCTCAGTGTACCTACTGGTAGGGATATCAATAGGCAGTGAAATAGTCACAAACTGGTAAGGAAGAGAGAACTTTGATAATCCACAGATTTAATAACCAGTCACTGAACTATTAAGAGTTTTGTTATGAGAAGAGGCTTTTAAATTAATGATGGGCATAATATGTCCAATGGGACCACATTCAGATAAGCTGGTATAACTTACCACAATCAGTATTTGCTTAGCTTTCAGCTGCATGTTCCTTACGTGTCATCTTTTTGCCTCATTCATTGTTTCAGGCCACACAAAGTCTACGAATCCTTTTCATCCTACATATTCATCACAGAATCCTAAGGATTTTATGAGCACAAACTTATCTAAACCTAGCACATAACATATTTGCTATCTTTAGCCTAAGAAATAAAAGTTTAGAAACCATTGAGTATCTAAGAACAGCAAAGTGAAGATGATTGTTTGTAGCCTTCACTAAAGAAAATTCAGAATCAAGAGAAAATTCCACTATTTTGCCACCCTCAGAGGGATAGCATAGATGTTCTGACTTTGCAGTAATAAAAAACTGCAGTCCTTTAGCATAACAGAGCTCCTGCTCGCTGAGGATTGTTGGAATAGCTCTCATGGCAGGTCAGTGACAGTCCCACTGTGAATTCCTATACTTGCCTATAAATTCTCAGCTCACATTATGTTTACCTTTATGCAGTTACTTCCCATGGAAGAATAATGTTACAGAATGAAAAGCTAACATAACTCAGGACTTGATGGGCGAAGAGGAGGTCTTGAATTTTGTGAAAACGGTAAGGCTGTTTGCTTTTCTCTATTCTCTTAGGCTGATTTTGTTAATTCATGTTACAAAAGTGAGAGAGACGTTACCTCTGATCGACCAATTCTATCTATGTTGGAAATGTCGTACACATCTGCGACTGCGGCAGTGTCCACACCACCTGTGCCACGCTTCTGGAGTCTTAGGTTTTCCAGGATCTTAGAAAAGCGTGGGTCCTAGGACAAAGGGATAATACTTAAATGTGGTAAGAGGCAAAATCGATTCACAATCATTGGTGCATTTACTGACAAAAGACGTATAGTGAGAGATAACAGTTTATATACTTTAAGTTCTGGGATACATGTGTAGAATGTGCAGGTTTGTTAAATAGGTATACACGTGCCATGGTGGTTTGCTGCACCCATCAATCCATCATCTACATTAGGTATTTCTCCTAATGCTATCCCTTCCCTTCCCCAAACTCCCAACCCCTGACAGGCCCCAGTGTGTGATGTTCCCCTCCCTGTGTCCATGTGTTCTCATTGTTCAACTCCCACTTATGAGTGAGAACATATGGTGTTTGGTTTTCTGTTCTTGTGTTTGCTGAGAATGAAGGTTTCCAGCTTCATCCATGTCCCTGGAAAGGACATGAACTCATCCTTTTATATGGCTGCATAGTATTCCATAGTGTATATGTGCCACATTTTCTTTATCCAGTCTACCATTGATGGGCATTTGGGTTGGTTCCAAGTCTTTGCTACTGTGAACAGTGAATCAATAAACACACGTGTGCATGTGTCTTTATAATAGAATGATTTATAATCCTTTGGATCTATACCCAGTAATGGGATTGCTGGGTCAAATGGTATTTCTAGTTCTAGATCCTTCAGGAATCGCCACACTGTCTTCCACAATGGTTGAACTAATTTACGTTCCCACCAACAGTGTGAAAGCATTCCTATCTCTCCACATCCTCTCCAGCATCTGTTGTTTCCTGACTTTTTAATGATCGCCATTCTAACTGGTATGAGATGGTATCTCAGTGTGGTTTTAATTTGCATTTATCTAATGACCAATGATGAGCTTTTTTTCATGTTTGTTGGCCACATAAATGTCGTCTTTTGAGAAGTGTCTGGTCATATCCTTCACCTACTTTTTGATGGGGTTGCTTTTTTCTTGTAAATTTAAGTTCCTTGTAGATTCTGGATATTAGCCCTTTGTCAGATGGATGGATGGCAAAATTTTTGTCCCATTCTGTAGGTTGCCTGTTCACTCTGATAGTTTCTTTTGCTGTGCAGAAGCTCTTTAGTTTAATTAGATCCCATTTGTCTATTTTGGCTTTTGTTGCCATTGCTTTTGGTGTTTTAGTCATGAAGTCTTTGCCCATGCCTGTGTCCTGAATGGTATTGCCTAGGTTTTTTTCTAGGATTTTTATGGTTTTTAGGTCTTATGTTTAATCCATCTTGAGTTAATTTTTGTATAAGGTGTAAGGAAAGGGTCCAGTTTCAGTTTCCTGCATATGGCTAGCCAGTTCTCCCAACACCATTTATTAAATAGGGAATCCTTTCCCCATTGCTTGTTTTTGTCAGGTTTGTCAAAGATCAGATAGTTGTAGATGTGGTGTTATTTCTGAGGCCTCTGTTCTGTTCCATTGGTCTATATCTCTGTTTTGGTAGAAGTACCATGCTGTTTTAGTTACTGTAGCCTTGTAGTATAGTTTGAAGTCAGGCAGCATGATGCCTCCAGCTTTGTTCTTTTTGCTTAGGATTGTCTTGACTATACGGGCTACTTTTTGGTTCCATATGAAATTTGAAGTAGTTTTTTCTAATTCTGTGAAGAAAGTCAATGGTAGCTTGATGGAGATAGCATTGAATCTATAAATTACTTTGGGCAGTATGGCCATTTTCACTATAATTGATTCTTCCTATCCATGAGCATGTAATAGTCTTCCATTTGTTTGTATCCTCTTTTATTTCTTTGAGTAGTGGTTTGTAGTTCTCATTGAAGAGGTCCTTCACATCCCTTGTAAGTTGTATTCGTAGGTATTTTATTCTCTTTGTAGCAATTATGAATGGGAGTTCATTCATGACTTGGCTCTGTTTGTCTATTGGTGTATAGGAATGCTTGTGATTTTTGCACATTGATTTTGTATCCTGAGACTTTGCTGAAGTTGCTTATCAGCTTAAGGAGATTTTGGGCTGAGACAGTGGGGTTTTCCAAATATACAATCATGTCATCTGCAAACAGGGACAATTTGACTTCTCTTTTCCTAACAGAATACCCTTTCTTTCTTTCTCTTGCCTGATTGCCCTAGCCAGAACTTCCAACACTGTGTTGAATAGGAGTGGTGAGAGAGGGCATCCCTGTCTTGTGCCAGTTTTCAAAGGGAATGCTTCCAGTTTTTGCCCATTCAGTATGATATTGGCTGTGGGTCTGTCATAAATAGCTCTTATTTTTTTGAGATATGTTCTA
The DNA here is from genome assembly GCF_037993035.2 of Macaca fascicularis. Taxonomy (NCBI): domain Eukaryota; kingdom Metazoa; phylum Chordata; class Mammalia; order Primates; family Cercopithecidae; genus Macaca; species Macaca fascicularis. Next base: position 85,196,187 of record NC_088380.1, on the reverse strand, counting down.
TCAATACCAAATTTATTGAGAGTTTTTAGCATGAAGGGCTGTTGAATTTTGTCAAAGGCCTTTTCTGCATCTGTTGAGATAATCATGTGGTTTTTGTCTTTGGTTCTGTTTATATGCTGGATTACGTTTATTGATTTGCATATGTTGAACCAGTGGTCTGTTATTATCCAGGTGCTTTTTTACCGTCATTGAAATTGGTTGAGAGGGCCCTATGTTCTTTTACCTTTGGGGATGTAGCAAAACTGCATGTCAATAGCATATCCTTCTGGGTTATGAGATTCTAGCCTTGTTCCTTGTCTTTGCAATATGAGTTCTGACAAATGCATAATGTCACATATCCACTATTTCAGTAACATATATCATAGTTTCACTGTCCTTTTTTAAAAAATGCCTTATTCTCCATGTATTCATCTCTTTCCTCTTTGCCTCCCTTCCCCCAAACTCTTGCAACTACTGATCTTTTACTGTCTCTATAGTTTTGCCTACTAGTGTTTTTTCTCTCACACTTTTAAGTAAGTGCTATTGATTTGTGTATGTTGAACCAGCCTTGCATCTTAGAGATGAAGCCTACTTGATTGTGGTGGATAGGCTTTTTGATGTGCTGCTGGATTCAGTTTGCCAGTATTTTATTGAGGATTTTCGCATCGACGTTTATCAGGGTTACTGCCCTGAAATTTTCTTTTTTTATTGTGTCTCCGCCAGGTTTGGGTATCAGGATAATGCTAACCTCATAAAATGAGTTAGGGAGGAGTCCCTCTTTTTCTTTTGTTTGGAATAGTTTCAGAAGGAATGGTACCAGCTCCTCTTTGTACCTCTGGTAGAATTCAGCTGTGCATCCGTCTGGTCCTGGACTTTTGGTTGGTAGGCTATTAATGACTGCCTCAGTTTCAGAACTTGTTATTGGTCTATTCAGAGATTCGACTTCTTCCTCGTTTAGTCTTGGAAGGGTGTATGTGTCCAGGAATTTGTCCATTTCTTCTAGATTTTCTAGTTTATTTGCAGAGGTGTTGATACTATTCTCTGATGGTAGTATTTCTGTAGGATCAGTGGTGATATCCCCTTTATCACTTTTTATTGTGTCTATTTCATTCTTCTCTCTTTTATTAGTCTGACTCATGACCTATCTATTTTATTAATCTTTTCAAAAAACCAGCTCCTGGATTCATTGATTTTTTTGAAGGGTTTTTCGTGTCTCTATCTCCTTCAGTTCTGCTCTGATCTTAGTTATTTCTTGTCTTCTGCTCACTTTTGAATTTGTTGCTCTCACTTCTCTAGCTCTTTTAATTGTGATGTTAGGGTGTCGATTTTAGATCTTTCCTTTCTCCTGTAGGCATCTGGTGCTATAAATTTCCCTCCACACACTGCTTTAGCTGTGTCCCGGAGATTCTGGTACATTGTGTCTTTATTCTCATTGGTTTCAAAGAACTTACTTATTCTGCCTTCGTTTCGTTATTTACCCAGTAGTCATTCAGGAGCAGATTGTTCAATTTCTATGTAGTTGTGCGGTTTTGAGTGAGTTTCTTAATCTTGAGTTCTAATTTGATTGCACTGTGGTCTGAGAGACTGTTATGGTATCTGTTCTTTTGCATTTGCTGAGTAGTATTTTACTTCCAATTATGTGGTCGATTTTAGAATAAGTGTGATGTAATGCTGAGAAGAATATATATATTCTGTTGATTTGGGGTGGAGAGTTCTATAGATGTGTGTGTATGAGGTCTGCTTGGTCCAGAGCTGAGTCCAAGTCCTGAATATCCTTGTTAATTTTCTATCTTGCTGATCTAATATTGACAGTGGGGTGTTAAAGTCTCCCACTGTTACTGTGTGGGAGTCTAAGTCTCTTTGTAGGTCTCTAAGAACAGCGCTTTAAGACAGCATTCCTCCAAGGGTAGACCCTTGACCAAAAACCCCAGCATCACCTGGAAACTTGTTAGAAATGCAAATTCTGCAGGTGGGGCCTAGCAACTTGTATTTTACCAAGTCCTTCAGGTGATCTTGTGCATGCTTATGTTTGAGACCTGCTTGAACTGGAAGAGACAGAGAAAGGAGATAGAAAGAACCAGAGAGAGCAGAGACTACCTATCCCAATTTGTTACATGAGGAAAAATGTAAAGGCCTTATTCTTGAAGCTACCATCTTTTTCTTACAGACCCTTAACTTTTATTCTAACTAATACAAATGTCTTTTGAGGCAAACTTAATTTTTTCTTATTTTTATACTGTAGGTAGAGAAAGTAAGGGTTAAGGAGTGGGCAGTGATATTTTCTCCCTCCACAGTCACATCTGAGCTGATCCTGGCCCATCAGGGCCATTGGGCACATAACAGTACCTTGCTGAGCTTTGGGATCCTAACGTGGACACCAGCTCGTAGTCCTGTTCCAAGGTTCGAAGGACAGGTCAAAATGTATCCTAGGCGCTCATTCCACATGAACTCCCAGCCTCGTTCTTGGATTAACCGTTCTACCTACAAGTAGAACCACAGCGAACAAATGATAGCATTTTCCAACATCCATTCATTCAGCACATCCCTAGCACCAGTGGGGGAGAGATGTATACCCTCCCCTGGCATGAATGAAATTAAGGTAAATTTATAGTACTCCTTTAAGAGAAAATAATACCTCCCCTACCAGACTATTAAAATGGCCCAATTTAGTAAATGAACCATGTAAATCAGTGGTCCCCAACCATTTTGGCATCAGGGACTGGTGTCTTGGAAGACAGTTTTTCCATGGATCGTAGGGAGGGAATGTTTTGGGATGAAACTGTTGTTCCACCTCAGATCATCAGGCATTAGCTTCTCATAAGGAGCCTGCAACCTAGACCCCTCCCATGCACAGTTCACAATAGGGTTTGTGCTTCTATGAGAATCTCATGCCTCTGCTGATCTGACAGGAGGCAGAGCTCGGGTAGTAATACTGGCTCGCCCACTACTCACCTCCTGCTGTGCGGCCCAGTTCCTAACAGACCACAGGCCGGTACCAGGTCCGTGGCCTGGGGGTTGAGGACCCCTGATGTAAAGCAGTCAACATAGTACCTGGCACATACTAAGCACTCAATGAATATTAGTTGGTGGTATTTTTCATGCCAAGAGAGTAGGAGAATATAGGAATTCTCAGCAGGTAAGTCTATGGTCAGGCTACATTCTCTATCATCTCTATGCTTAGAATACCCCAGAGCGATATTAAATAAATCAAAAAACAAGTAACGATCCACAGACTTCCCTAAACCACAGTGGAATGGGGAGGTAAGCATAATCGCTTTCTAATAACAAGAGAAAGGCACCTATTTTCTGAAGCACTACCTTGGAAGTTCCACTCCAAAAAATGCCTTGAGACTGGGCGCAGTGGCTCATGCCTGTAATCCCAGCACTTTGGGAGGCTGAGGCAGGCGGATCACCTGAGGTCAGGAGTTCAAGGCTAGCCTGACCAACATGGTGAAACCTCCCCTCTCTACTAAAAATACAAAAATTAGCCAGGCATGGTGGTGATGACCTGTAATCCCAGCTACTTTGGAGGCTGAGGCGGGATATTCACTTTCACTTGAACCCAGGAGGTGGCAGTTGCAGTGAGCCGAGATCATGCCACTGTACTCCGGCCTGGGTGATGAGGGAAATTCCATCTCAAAAAACTTAATTAAAAAGCCTTGATTTCTAGAAAAAAAAAATTAGCTTCTTGGAAGTTCCCATAGTGTCTTCGTTCAAGAACAAACAATATGGTAATTTTATTTTAATAAATATCCGGAAATCTCAGATAACCTCTTACTTCTTTTAGTCCACGACAGAATCGCTCAAATACTCGTTTCATATTGCCTCCTTTTTCCATTGAGATTACCCTGGTGTGATCCTCCTCATTTATCCAGATGAGAAATGTCTTATCATAATTATGCCTAATGAAGAGAGAAATATGGCACTGAGTGTTAATTGCATTTGTTTCAACATATGAAAACTCCCATTACCTCCCTAGCTTGATTGCTTCATTTCACCTTCCTTATTTCCTAGATGGCCCTAATCTCTTAACTGTGCCTGAACAAGTATGACAAAATAATGTTACTTTGACAGAAGGAAGATTAAGACCAACTCTTACCCTTAAAGATGTCATGTTTTTACCAAACAAGAATATAATTTCCCCTAGGTCCTCTGACTAGGATGACGGTAATTCAACTGCATAACATTTGGCTTTGACACAAGAATGTTTTGTCTCCTAAATGATTCAACCAAAATCTTGTGCTTTAAAAAGGAGATAGGGGTTACCTTCCACCCAAGATGTTTAAGGTATGCAGCATTTCACAGGTTTGCTGCATAGATCCTGCCTGTCCATCCCTACAGAGCAGCTGCATATGAACACTTTAATTTCTGCTCCTTCAGGTACACTCATATATAGCCTGTCAGGGTGCAGGAGGCAAAGTGGGCTGAGGACTGTTGGCCAACATAAAACGTGTGTGCACTAGATATCAGTTCTTTTAGGGTTTTTCTTAAATCCTCAATATTTTTTATGTTTTGCTCTTTTAATGTTATGAAACAGATTATCTGTGAGGTCAAATAATATGAAGTAAATTTTTTCTTAAAAGCCAGCCTTTTTTCTCATGCATATCATGCAAACCAGGTCATATTTCACACATCTTAGAAACATCACAATACTTAGATACATACACACACACACACACACACAATTTCCAAGTAGTCTTTTTCGTTTAGCTCATCTGGGCATGCTGTCAGCTGCAGTACACAGAAACTCCAGGTTAGGATAAGCAGGTGGTCTCAAAGAGATCCTCTGCAGATATTGCAAATGCGAAAATGCTGCATCCATACCAGATTCCCCTGGCATCTGGCCAGTCACGGGCCATCCCAGCACATGTTAATAAAGGGGACACTGGCTTATCAAACAGAAAGTGGTCCTGTAGGCCAAAAGGGATAAAGCAGAGAAGAGAGACTGATGAGATCAAACAGGACTGCAAGTGCCAGGTAAACAAGTTCCAACTCACTTATCATGGCTGCTGTCTCTTAGCAGTGGTTCCTAGCTTTGGCTGCCCACTAGAATCACCTGGTAGCTTCAAACAATGCCTACTTCCCATCCCCCAGAGATTCTGACCTAGCTGTTATAGACTGGTCTGGGCATCAGGACTTTTTAAAAACTCTTCAGGTGATTGTAGTGTGCAGCTCATGTTGGAAAACACTGGGTTAGTCCATATGGAACTCATTACATCATTGTGGAGTGGGTATACACTACCAATGCCAACCCTATGCAGTGGCTGAGTGAGCAATGAATGAGGGATACTATCCTGAAAAGGCTGTTCTACACAGTGGTCATTCTCTGTTTCTAGCATTATTATTATTTATTTCATTAAAAAGTATTAGAGATGTACAATAATGATCAATAAATAAAAATAGTTACCATTAATGCTGACTGTGCCAGGCTCTAGATTACAGGCTTTTATTTCCTTTAATCTTCACAACTCTATGAAATAAGTGTAATTATTCTATTTTATAAATGAAGAAAACAGATTCACAGAGATCAAACAACCTGTCCAATAGGATGGTTGTAGGAAGTAGCAGAGTATAGATTCAAATCTAGATTTCTGTGACTCCCAAGCCTGTGCCTTTAACCACTGCAGTATACTACTCCACATATCAAAATCAAAGTCAAGACTAACTTTTTTTTGCAATGTGTATACTATTTCTTGCATAGCTACACATGTACTCTACAGTGAGATATATTCAAATATGATTACACTGAGGTAAGAAACCAAGTGGATGTGGGGAGAGGAGTCCTATAGTCTCTAAGTGGGAGAGATCAGAGACTTCAGCCAGGAGAGGACTGTGACCTGCCACTGCCCAGGGAGCACCATGTCCCTTAAGCAGGAAACCAGAGTGGCTACTTGAGGTAGAGGGGGGCTTGTTCTGTAACTGGGCAGGAAAATAGTTGGCCTGGTGGCCACAGAGACGAGGAGACTAAGGCCCATAGGCCATATAGTTGGCCTCTCTGGTTTGGAAATGAGGCATATTTCTTAGCATTTGCATCTTTTGAAATAACAAAATTTTGTTTCTGCTTTTTTTTAAGAGTTAAAAGTTACTTTTGAAAATGCTATCTTGTTTTAGCTCTGCTAAGATGAAAATAAGTAAGGGACTTGAGTTTTGTGCCCTGGTGCCAGAGGGAAGCTGTGGTGGACATGGTGGAAGCAACAGGAATCAACCCCACCAGGAGATGCAGAGGCTGACTCCACAAGAGTCAGGGCAGGCCTCCCACCTGGAATTTCCTTTCTAGATTTTCCTGGCTTCCAGAATTTTCTTTGGCTGTGATAATGGAAACCATCTTCTGGCACAGACAGGACTTCCACACCTAACTGTTCCCATTGTTATCAACTGTTATCAACAAGCTAGGAGATCCTCCATTCATCTCCACCCTCCTATCTGTAGGCACCATCTCCATATTGGAGTTTCCTATGCAGATTTTATCCATAGAATATTTCAGTGTTTGACAAGTACAATGTATGGCCTCATCTTTCTTCCTTATACTGAACAAGTAGATGCTCTTGGGCTGAGCCCAGGGGTGGAGCCCCGCAAGCTCCCGGCCAGGGTAAGGGTTTGAGCAGAGCACCAGGAGAGGCCTTCACTGTGCAGGTCAGAGCCTTTGGTCCAGTTCCTCTCCAGGGAGCCCCATCTGCTACTCACATCGATGAGCCGCTGCTGATCCTGCTCCGTCATCTCGGACAGCTTGTAGTAGCGGCCAGCCAGGTCCCCCTTGAGGCCCTCCAGGGCGGTGATGGCCACGTTCTCCACCTCCCTCCGCTCGGCCCGGGTGCAGGCGGGCGGCAGGCTCAGCCCACGGATGCTGCGGCCGGTGCGCACCCGAGAAGACAGCACATAACGCTCATCGAACTGCCCTTGGGTGATCTGCCAAGCAGAGTGTGGGGTCACTGCGGCCAGCCTCAGACCACGGTCCTGCCACAGCCACAGTGGGTTCTAATCTGCTGATCCGCAGTTTCCCTGGGGACCCTCAGGCACTGTGCACGACTGCACAATCCATAAGTTGGATACCTTCCGGAAGTCTTGGGGCAGGGGCCTTCGACTAGTAAAGAGAAAGCTGTTTTAAATGGTGTGGTCTGGGGTCCTTGAACGTCACTGGGTGGTTTGGGATGAAAAAGGGAGTAGCTTTAGGAAAGGTTTAAAGTTCCCAATGACCAACCCTTCCCTGGTTGTATTTATTTAAAAAAACAAAGACTTTGGGACCTTCCTAACCTTCTCTGTGGCCCTCCAGGGGGAAGGCTGTGCCAGGGCAGTCAGTGCTTTCCAGGGGTATCTGACTCAGAAACTCAGGGTTTCCGGGGAACCCCTCTCTCCAGGGCTCTTCCCCTTGGGCTCTGGAGTGCCAGCTTCGTGGGGAGGGAGAGGGAGGCTGGAGCTTACCTTGGATGCGTCCAGATCCGTTGTGTGCTTCATCACTCTGGGGTCGTAGCCATTGTGTCTTAGTTTGATGACGGGGTCAAAAAGGTCAGCAAACACCTGCAGGAGGGAAGATGGGCATTTCCTCTTTAATTGGTTCACCTACTATTCAAAGACCTTTCCATTCACTTGCCCCTTCTATCTTAAAAGCCAAAGTTGATGCCCTCCTCTGAAATTCTCAGGACTATCATGTAGGAAATGAATGTGAGAATGGATTGGTTAATAATAATAATAACAAGAGAGAAAGCCTTTTGGAGGCATCTTGCCCCTTGAGACAGGGTGGAGCTGGTGAGTTCTGTTATCTTAGCCTCCCCTTGAGTGATTCTACCAAAATCACTGCCATCAGACTGAGCAAGAAAATTCTTATGGTTAGGAATTTAAGGAGTTTCCTAGACATGTTTGCCTTTGTGGGTTACAAGAAGCTACCTGATCAGAGGCTACACAGTTTTATGCTTAAGGGAAAGTCAGATTCTAAAGATTAAGCTGCATATGAAATCTGTTGAAAACCTGGCTATGCCAGAAGAAAAGTACATAGCAGCAGTTCGGGCAAAGCAGGGACCTCTCACCCCGTGCGGACCTTCCCCAGCCCAAACCATCTTGTACAAAATCTATTCTATAAACAAAACCTCAGGCATATCCTTTACGTTTAAAAAAAAAATGTTAAAAGAAGTTGTAACAAAGCACCCTGCAGACTTTGGGAGCTGTGGGAAGTGGGGAGGGCTTTGGGTCCATAGAGCTACCGCTAGCTTGGGACCCAAACTAGACCCAGGGTTGTGCACTGCTGTACGTAAATGAGCCACCAGTCGTGTTTATTCAAGATGGCTCCCTCTCTTCTCTATGGCTGCCTTTCTAGGGAACTGCCTTCAGCTCCCTGCAACAGAAGAACCCAAAAGGGTGGACCTGAAGGAGGAGGGCTGCAGGCATTTGCCTCAGCCAAGAGGCTGCTCTGTGGAGGGGACGCATGGTGGCTGAGCACTGTTCCAGCCGACCACCCTGTGCTTCAGCATTGAGGATGAGGATGCCAAGGTCATGGGATTTATCCAAGAGTCTTGGTGAATTCAGTAGTCTGGGCTACAGTGATTGTCTAATCAGTAATAGGAGAGAATTCAATAATAGAAGTAATAAGAAGAGAATTCCTCATATAATAGAAGTAATAAGAGAATTCCTCATGTTCCTAAAGGTACACTGAACCGTCCTCCCGACCCCCACCCAATAAAGCTCAGCCACAAACACATCAGCAACTAATGTCTTACTGGTGAATACACACCATTTGATATTATTGTTTCTGTACCAACTCATCCCCTCGACAAGCTCAGAGTTCTGTCATGCAATTCATTCCTCCACAGGGAGGGATCTTAGCACAGCAGCAAGGGAAGCCTTGTCCCTGGGAAGCTATAGACCTCATTGTTTCTGAAAGCATTCCAGATGGTTCTGCTGGAGTTGGCTTCCCTTTATGGGAGCCCTTCCTGAGAAGGTAGAAAGTTGGCCCCATAAAGAAGAAAAGGACCCCAGGACTGTGCAATTCAGTCATATGCAGAGTATCCCTCCCACCCTGGAACCAGCAGCCAGTAGTTTTACCTCATAGGACTCCTCGTCACCAGCCACCATGCCCACAGTCTTTATGAAGGGGTGGCCAGGGTTGTCCACTCCAGTCTGGATGCACTGGTCCAGGGTGTAGCCGTTGGGCGTCACCTTGTTGCGAAGCTTGGCATAGATGGCAGGGGTGAGGCACTCAGCCATGCAGTTGTTGTGCTTGCGCAGGTCTGGGTAGTCTGCGCTGTGTGGGGAGGAGGGCAAGCTGTCAGCCAGCAGCCCCTGAGGAAAGGGGCCAATGGAAGGACTTGGTGTTTGCCTATCCTTCCACTAGGCTCCCTTCAGCCAGCAGGCACAGGGATACTTGGCTAGAACTGCCCAGGAGTCATACATGAAGACACCAGGTTTCAAAAAATGAGCAGGTTCCACAAGAGCAAGGACTTGCCTTTTTGAGAACAGTCCCTGGCTATTGAAACCAGTGTTCAGTAAATATATTCTGGAATAACAGAAATCAAATTGGGTGCTGTCTCACCCTGGGGTGTGTACTGATTGAGGATTAGGAGATTCAGGACCACCACAGCCTTAAACACGGGTCATGTCACCTCAGGAATTCCCCAGGTACATGGTGGTTGCTGGCGATTCCCTCAGAGATCCTGATTTCCATAAGAGACAGTAAATGTCTCTTAAGAGACACCTCAGTGGTTTTCCTCGTCTCTCATCCATACCTGCCGATGTGGAATTCTGCATGCCACTCAAACTCTGCTCAGCGCACAGTATCTCATGCATGGCAGGGTTCCAAGGGCTGAGAAAACACGTCTATTTTCATCCCTCTCACGCCACTCCTCCACTTTCCATCTGCAATGTCCTTTAGAGCTGACACTTACAGTCAGTACTACGATATCCCTTTTTTCCAGAAGGAGGTAGAGCAGTGAGAGAGGCATGGGTCTGGAACTGGGGGGCCTGGATTTGCATTTGGCTGCACTAGCTATGTGAACTTGGGCACTGTTTAATTTTTCTAGGACTTCATTTCATCACCAAAGGATCCTAAGATGAATAAGATACTCCATGTAAAGTGCTGGTCATACATGAAAGTGCTCCACAAATGTTAACTATCCCCATTATTACTATTTAACTGGACTGCAAGCTCTAAGCAAGAATGGTGATGCTACACTTCTTTGTATACACCACAGGTTACTGGTTTAACAAGCCTCAAAATGATTTTCCGTTTTACTTAGTCTTCCTCAAAAGCAAAAAGGACCCTTGCTAACAGTTTCCAGCAGGGGAAGGCATATTTCTTGCTGGTCTTTGAAGCTTTTCTGTTTGTTTTTGTTTGTGTTTGTTTTGTTTGAGACGGAATCTTGCTCTGTCGCCAGGTTGGAGTGCAGTGGTGCTATCTCGGCTCACTACAACCTCCGCCTCCCAGGTTCAAACGCTTCTCCTGCCTCAGGCTCCCGAGTAGCTGGGACTACAGGCGTGCGCCACTACGCCCAGCTAATTTTTTTGTATTTTTAGTAGAGATGGGGTTTCACCATGTTGGCCAGGATGGTCTCAATCTCTTGACCTCTTGATCCGGCCTCCCAAAGTGCTAGGATTACACTCATGAGCCACCGCGCCCAGCCTGAAGTTATTTTAAAGTCAGGAGCCCTTACCTTGGAGGGAATAACCTGGGCTGCTCCCGGATCTCGGCACACACTTTCTGCCGGTTCAGCAGGTACCCGGTGGTCAGGGCACTGGTGCCCATGGTAGCAAACAGCAGAGAAGCATTGCGGCCAGTTAGCAACTTAGAAAAGATACTGGCCATCTTTCTTCTTGGATGAGTGTCTGGAAAGCAGAGAAGCTGGATTAGATAGCTGCATAGGATGACCCTGAGCCACAGCATAGAGGTCAACAGGCAAGAGAACCGCAGGAGCCATAGCCTCTCTTTCTGGTTTTTCTGTCTCTCTCTCTCTCTGTCTCTCTCTCTCTCTCTCTGTCTCCCTCTCTCTCTCTCTCTCTCTCTCTCTCTGTGTGTGTGTGTGTGTGTGTGTGTGTGTGTGTGTGTGTGTGTGTGTGTGTGTTTGTGTGTGTGTGTGTTTTCTATTTCTTGCTTTGCTTTTTTCTTCATATTGCTTGGGAAAATCTGGGTAGTTTTAGACATTAATGTCTAAACTTCCTTAACGCCATGCCTTCTCTCTGTTAATATGATAAAAAATAACAGCAGAGGATGTCTTCTTCCAGCTATTTGACAGACCAGGTGCTCTTTTGAACTTCGCCACTGCATCACAACTAGACCCTGAACAGGATGGATTTCTGGACTTCTGAAAGGTAGGAGAAATTTCTGAGGACCACCCTGGAATAGGGGCTGACACTGGGATTCTCCCATTGAAGTAGGACCTTTGAAAGAGGCTGAAGTGGCACAAAGTCAGCAGACCCCAACTTCTGGCTCCTGCCTGAAGCAAGTCTAAAAGCTCTCTGAGGAAATTATATTCAGTTTAGGCCCTGAATTCCTACACATTAAGATGAAACAACTCCCAAAGATAGCCAAACACACAAGGAGGTACAATGAATGAGAGTCAACAGAAGAAATAGCAGATGTAGACTGCTAATGACTGAAGATGCTGGAACTGTCAGACAGTAATATCAGTAAGCCCTATATTGAATGTTTAAAGTGTGGAATCATAGTTATGAGCAAGCAACAAGAGACTGTTAAGAATGACCAAGTTGATTTGAAAGAACCAAATTGCACCACTCATCATGATGTAGCTGAACATAGAATGAACTGGAAGATATATATCTTAAGAAATTACTCAGAATGTAGCACAGAGAAATGAGAAAATGGAAAATAGATGTAAATTAAGAGATATGATGGATAGAATGTCAAGCTCAAATACACATCAAAGTGAAGTCCCAGAAAGAGAAAACAGAGAAGTCAGATTTGAAGAGGAATGGCTGAGACATTTTTAAAACTGATAAAAGAATCCATGATTCAAGAGGTATAACATAATCTAAGCAAACAAAAAAGACATTGACACCTAGACAAATAATGAAACTGCAGAATATTGGTGACAAAGACGTGAAAAGCAATCAGAAAAGACAGTTTACCTACAAAGAAATGACAAACGAGCTGATTTTTTGATAATAGCCCAGGTAAGTAATATTTTTAGAAGCAATAACTGTCAACCTAGAACTGGGGAACTAGTCTAACCATTTTTTCAAAAATGAGAGTAAAAAAAAAATTGATAAAAAACAGATCAATAACAAAGGAATTACTGAACTATATGCTTCAGAAAGAAAGGAAATGACAGCATGAGGAGAGAGTCTGAAATGCAGAAAATGGAGAAAACACATATAAATGTAAATAAGTATTTATATATTTATAATATAAGTACTGAACTACCAACAAATGAAAAAGGATAAACATGCACAGACATTAGAAGGGCCAGTTAGCCCCAAGCAGGGAGCTGTGTTACGTGTCTCTTTGAGTAGAAAACAAAAGAGCAGGTAGTTCTCAGTACTCTCTATTTGATCTCCATGATGCCCAAATAAAGATTGTGTGGGCTCAGGATGGTGGCTCATACATGTAATCCCAGCACTGGGAGGCAAAGGTGGGCAGATCACTTGAGGCCAGGAGTTTGAGACCAGCCTGGCCAACATTGTTTGCTGTCTTTTAGTAGAGACAGCAAAACCCTGTCTCTACTAAAAATACAAAAAGTTAGCTGAGTGTGGTGGCACGCACCTGTAGTCTCAGCTACTCAGAAGGCTAAGGCATGAGAATCATGACTTGATTGAGCCTCTGTGTTCAATCAGTTCCTCCTTGTTCAAGCCTCCGTGGCTTGAACCCAGGAGGTGGAGGTTGCAGTGATCCGAGATTGTACCACTGCAATCCAACCTGGATGACACAGCGAAACTGTCTCAAAAAATAAATAAATAAATAAAAAAGTGTGGATTTCCCTAACATTTGGAAGGCTCCCAAGACTCAGCTGCAAGATGCTCCAAGCTTAGATGGATTGATTGCTTCAGAGAACTTGCTGATGTGTAAGGCTGTAGCTGAAAACCTGGGCCATCCAGGGAAGAATAAACAACAACTCGTAATAGAACCTTCATTTGGAAGTCTCTACTAAACCTGAATGTCCCAACTAAAAGCATCAAAGACCTTAAAAACATTTAAGAATGTTTATGTGTGCAAATAACAAATCAAGCCTTTTCTGAGTAGGGGTTACAGGATATGGGTTACAGGATAGCCCAGGAAATCAGATGATTGGTTCCTCTTCCATGCTAATATCTGCAAACAATTCTTTCAATTCTAAAGCCAATTTCAATTATAAAGTAAGTTACTACGAGCACACAAGATAAACTGGTCATTTCTTGAAGTTGTCCTGGGGACTGGTAAAGACCAGCATTCAATCTCATCATGTAAACTTCTTTGCTCCCGTACTAGAGTTCAGGTCCTCATGTCAGTATCCCTCCAAGAATAGATAATGGCTCTTCAATGAGCTGCACCAGTGCTTCCTGGTCCTTGCCTACAACAGGCAACACTAGCATACATCCTTTTGGGCTATCTTATCTGCCATCACACCCTCAAATCCACTTTCTAACTAGAGGGAGGCAATGCTGTCACTCTAGAGGTTTACTGTAGAACTCAACAAAGTGAAAGAAGCTTTGCCCAGATTCTTTCCAGGCAGTATGGGCCTAAACATAAGCCAGACATGGTCTTCCTAAGCTAACAGGAAGTATGTTTCTTTCTGGGATTGACCAGGGATGACCCAAATGTTTTGGTCTCTAGTTTTCGTTCCTTAAATTGCCTGTCCACTGATGTGTTCAAGTCAGAGTCTGTTTGTGACGATAAATCTTGGGAAGCAGAGCCAAGAGGAAGGAGAGTGAATGGTCTCCATGTACAGCCCTGTGACCACTGGAGGTCTTCCTCCCTGCGAGGGTGATGTGTGAGTAGGTATCTGGCTGAAAATATTAATGTTTGAAGTGTCATCATATCCATATTTTAATTCCTGGAAGGAACTAATTTATTCTAATTAATTTAGAATTTATTATTAATTTATTCTGAGTTCCAATACTGCCCTAATGTCTGAGCAACAAAGGATGATTTGTGTGGATAATCCTAGGGAAGCTTTGGTCGTGGCTAGCAAAGCAATCTTGGAACTGAAATTCTTCGGTATCCTTGCTTTGATTCCTTGAGAATTGATACAGACTCCAAGTTTTGGTGAAGCAAAGAATTCCTGCTTCCTTGACTGTTTTTCTCGCCAGGACACAAAGAGGTATTGACTTTCACTATTAAGACCTTAATTAGTAACCTTTTTTGTGAAATTGAAACAAAGGTCTCACTGAACAGGCTGGTGATCTGGCAAGGGCTGTTCCATGCTCTCTAAAGACCCAGAATCAAGGCTTGCCATGAAATCACTTTTCTTCATGACTAAACTGAATCTCTCTTGCATGTTAAAAGTTAGTCTTTAAAAAGCTGTGCAGTCAGAACATTGCTTTGTCTTACACATTTCCCTGTTACCTGGCAGGCCCCAAATGTTACATAAGCATTCTCCGCAGCTATAACCCCCACTCAGAAGAGGCTTGATTTGTTATTTGCACACATGATAACATGTGACATAAGTAAAGCTGGGAAGATGTGTGTTTGTAAGGGGTAATTTGTGTCTACCAAAGCAAATAGTATTTGGTTTTGCCTAGCTTCCAAACATGGTTTTATAAGTCAGTATATCTTGTGAAACCATTAGGACAAGAGTTTGGAACAAAAAGAAATCTCAGGCTCATTGCAAAGCTTTTTTAATGTTTGCAATTCCCTCCACGTTCTGAGCATTATCATAACGTACTGAACTGTTCTGTTCAGAGACCACTAGGGAGAGGAGATGAGGAACCAGAGCAGCCAGGATGTTTCTCCCTGGGATAAAAGCTCAAGCATTCAGACACCCTCACTGTGGGCTCCACTTCTGTAGCCAGAGGGGATTGGAAACAGCAGGAGCATCTCACATACAGCTTGTAGGAAACACACACGTTTTCCCCAAATATTCATTTTTGCAGTTGCTCCTTGCTGGCCGATCCAGCTTCCCTGTCAGCATATGGTGAGCAGTTCGGTGAGAGGACCACACTTCCAATCCTGGCAGGTACGGGTCCACAAGGACCCTTCTCCCAGGGAACCCTGGCTGCTAGATCTCACAAGGCTAAGGGAACCTGGCTTCTCAACTTCGCTGCTGCCTGTGTTTCTTCCCACCATCCCCTCCCCTCTAATTGGCCCTGTTTTCCGGCCTCACATCTGCCACTGTGCCCTTTCTCACAGGGATCCCAGAAAGTCTTTGATCAGTTACAGCCTGGGATTGGCTTCTAGCCCCAGTAGGAGGCATGGAATTCATCCATCAGTAACTCTTTACTGAGACCCTACTAAGTGTCAGGCATTGCACTAGGCAACAATGATATGAAAGTGAGCAAAAGAAACAGTTCTCTCCTGTGGGGGCTTCTAATTCATTTGTGGCAGACGGTTAAGAAACAAGAAAACAAAATCATAGGTGGGGACGAGTGCAAACAAGGGAATAAGCAACATATTATTCCAAGAAAGTGTAAGTGATATCTACTTTTAAATAGGCTAGGCAGGGGCAGAGAATAGAACAGCAAAGCCTTAAAGCTGGACAGATCTGGACTCACCCCAGGACAGAAAGGAGGTCAGTGGGCTGAAGCACAGGGAGCAAATCACAGTGGACTTCAGGAAGGATGGAGGGGCGGGGTGGAAGGGAGCCAGGTGTGCAGACCCTGAGACCACCCCCTAAGGAGTCTGGATTTTATCCCAGTGCAGAGGAAATTTACATTCGTGCTTGCAAGTAGATGAGCTGAGCTCATTTTATGAGTTACAGGGGTGGCTCTGGCTGCCAGTGGAGAATGGTTTAGAGGGACATGTGCAGAATGCAGAGAGAGAGAGAGCAGTCAGAGGCCCTAGAGGTGGTCCTGGTGAGAGATGAGGTGCTGAGACCCAGGTGAGTCAGCGAGGATGAGGAAGAGAATGTGTTTGCAGTCTATTCTGGGGCAGAACTGACAGGTCTTGCTAATGGTTTGGAAATGAAAGATAAGAGAAAATCAGGGATGCCTGAGATTTCTGGTCTACAGTTGGGTGGGGGGTGAGAGCCTTAGGTGTTGGGGCCCACTGGTGGGGGAGCAGTTGGAGGACAGAGTGTTGCTGGCAGATGTGGATGATCTGTGTGGTGGCCCCAGGCCCCTTGCACCACAGCCGCTGGGCCTCTTCACAGCTCTGGCCCTGCTGCGCTCTCTGCCTGATCCCCTGCTGCCCCATCTCAGCTTTCCCATCCCACTGGCTCCTGGGACTCTTTCGAAGGCTTTGTAAGACTTATAGTGAAGGCCTGGCCATCAGGCCCCATTTCTGCCCAGCACCACCTCAGAGACTGCTATACCCACAGATGACATCTGCCCTAAGAATTTCCCCACATTCTCTTCAACTCCCAGACAACCTCAGATGTAGCTGCTCTCTCAGGCCTTCAATGTACATCTCCACCCAAATGAGTAATATTTGCATTACAAGGAGGAAAGGAGAGGGGACCATTGGGTATCTGCTGTACCAGGGACATTATATGCTATTGTCCTGTTTTCCAGATGAAGCCAGATTCAGAGAAAGTGTAAGTGATGTCTACTATCTGTGAAGTTAAATGACTTGTCCAGGCTTATGCTGCTAGGGAGTGACAGAGATAGAATTTGAATGCACACCTATCTGACTCCACCTCTCATGTTTTTTCCACATGGCCAGCAAGCTCCGCTGTCCCACCTCACACTTCTGGGAGGTGGCTACCCCATCTTTCTGCCCCCCTTTCTGGATCTTGACAAGGGGTTCTGCCCTGCCCCAGCTGTCAAAGCCTGCGGCAGCTGCCAAAAAACCTCAACACAGGCGTACTTTGGACCTCCATCATGTGTTGATGTCACAGATGCTGTACCAGGCATTTGACTCCTTGATCTAAAGCCAGGATTCCTGGCCAACATGGCGAAACCCCATCTCTACTAAAAAACAAAAATTAGCTGGGTGTGGTGGTGGGCACCTGTAATCCCAGCTACTTGGGAGGCTGAGGCAGGAGAATTACTTGAACCCAGAAAGGGGAGGCTGCAGTGAGCAGAGATTGTGCCTGTGCACTACAGCTTGGGCTACAGAGTAAGACTGTCAAAAACAAAACAAAACAAACTAGTGAGGGGGATGCATGCCCACACAAAGGAATCCTGACAGAGGAACAATGGCTTGGTCTGTTTCTCCTCCTATGTAGCACTGTGATAAAGGAACGCCTTTCAGGTATGTCCCTTGATGGAGCCAGTGGGTGGAGGAGGAAGGGCAGTGAGAGCTTTCAAGACAAGCCGCTGATACCCTCACGTATCATCACAGTGGCGCCCTTTGGGAGCCTGCTATGGTTTACTCGTCCACTCGGGGAAGAGGAATTCTCTTACCCACAATTTTGTCTTCAAAATTGAAATTCCTTTGGGCAGAGCCTAACAGAGTGTTGCCTCATTTCATGTAACTGTAACATATGTAGTGTAGAAGCTCCATCACATTTTCGAGGCAGTCTGAGGGCTCTTTCTGGAAATGCCAGGCAGATGACATCTGCGTCTGATTTTACTTTGTCTTACAACCAGGCTAAGACCTCCATCAGCATCAGACTGTGGAACTGCTCAGGTCAAGGCAGACAGGTAGAAAGGCCCACATAGATAGTGGTTACTCATTCCAAGAACACAGAGGCCCACACCAGAAGGGGCAGATGATGTTAATGATGTGAGGCAGGCAGTTATGTCTTGTGACTTCCGTGAGCCATGATGCATTACACTAAGGAACTTTATCTCACTTGGCTTGTGACTTGTTAGTGAAAAGTGGCCTGCCGGCCTGTGCTGTGGAGGACTTGCAGAAAACTCCCCAGCCACCGGCAGAAGGTTCAGACATCTCCCCTAGTTCCTCCCCAACCCGTTTAGTGTGTAATGGCACAAAGGGAAACATTTCTTTTGATCTGTTTTTGGGGAAAGGCAAATGTCAACTAAATAAGATCATATTAGGGACTGGGCACGGAGGCTTATGCCTGTAATCCCAGCACTTTGGGAGGCTAAGGCAGGCAGATCACCTGAGGTCAGGAGTTCGAGACCAGCCTGGCCAACATGGCGAAACCCTGTCTCTATTAAAAATTCAAAAAATATTAGCCAGGCATGGTAGCATATGCCCATAAACCCAGCCACTCGGGAGGCTGAGGCATGAGAATCACTTGAACCCAGGAGGCGGAGGTTGCAGTGAGGTGAGATCGCACCACTGCACTCCAGCAGCCTGAGTGATAGAGACTGTCTCTGTCTCTCTCTCTCTCTCTCTCTCTCTCTCTCTCTCTCTCTATACATATATATATATACACACACACACACACACACATATATCCTATTAGGAATTTCATGAAAGCTCGCACATCATTCAGGGCCTGTTACGGGGGCCCAGAACATCAGGACAGAGTAGCCAGCCTCACATTCAGCTCCATTGCACTAGAGTCTTGCATGATCTCAATTTGAAAAACACACATGTGTATCTATATTTGTATCTCTTCTAATATACTGTATGTGACTTTTTAAAATATTGGTTTGCCGTTTCTATTTTGTGCTAATGCAACAAATCTAATTTGTTTTAGAAAAAGTTATTACTGTTTCTTGCTTCTTATCACCCCCTACCGTTTGGACTTTGTTGTCCATCTTTCTCTGCCTAATTGGACCACAGCCTGGTGCCTCAATCTCCACAAAATCTGTTCCCTTCTAGCTCAAGATGACTGCATTCTCTCTCAGTTCCCAATGCACTCACTGGCTGCTCATTCACCTGCCCTTGTGCTCTGTGCCTTTTTGGCATCTGTGGGTAAACTCCATGCCACATATCTCTATCCTGTTAACTCCTGTTTGTATTGTCTTCCCAAGGGACCTCTCTTATGGCCATGGCTGGGTTCCTCCCCTTACCCACATCTGCCAAGCATAGAAATCAAGGCAACATTCTCAGTCCCTTTAAGGGAAGTTCCAGGTACCTAGCTAGTCCTACAACTGGCAATTAGGGAAGTTAACGAATAACCTGCTAAACAAGAAGATAATAACTTAAAAGCCACCCCAAGTCAGAGTCACAAAATGTTTGATTCCCTGTATAAACTAAAGACAGCATCTTGACATATGCCCTTGCATTGCTTTTCAGAAACCAATTCCCACACCAGATGGAAAATGCTGACCACTGTCATAGACCTCAGAAAGACTGAAACCAAAAAATAGATAAGGAAGTTCCAGAAATTCCCTGGCTCTTAACTCATTATGGATACCCCCTCACTCCTGCTTTAAAAACCCTTGCTTATAAGCTAGCAGGGAGCTCAGGTGTTAAGTGCTAGGTACCCATTCTTCTTGCTTGGCACCCAGCAATAAACGCCTTTTTCTCACTACAAATCCCAGCATCAATGTTTGGCTTTTTTGGCATGCTGGGCGACCAGAACCAACCCCTTCTTTGTGTACTTGCATCCGACTCGGATGAGCCTATGTATGTCAAGCTGGTTGAGGCCCTTTGTGCTGAACACCAAATCAACCTAATTCAGGTTGATGACAACAAGAAACTAGGGGAATGAGTAGGCAGCCTCTGCAGAATTGACAGGGAAAACCCTGTAAAGTGGTTGGTTGTAGTTGTGACGTAGTTAAGGACTATGGCAAGGAGTCACACACCAAGGATGTCATCAAAGAGTACTTCAAACGCAAGAAATGAACAAATCTTTGGCTCACAAACCCCACAAACTTTTGAATGAAATCTACTTATATGATGTGACATACATTTCTTTCAGACATGGATTTTGAAATCCTATCAGTAAAAGCCACCAGGTGAGACTGACAAGTCTGGTTTTGAGCATGTACCTGCTTTGTTTTCTGATATCTGCAAATTAGGGTGACCCAGTGCAGGCTCCTGACATTTTGACCATGACAGGCTGTCTGAAGCCTGGGAGCTCGTTGTGCCCATCCTCAGAGGTGTCCGTGTGTGACACAGCAGAGACTACCCCAGAGATAACAGATGAAAGCCAGCAGAGTACAAGGCATAAATGTGCATGTCCTTCTGTTTCTTTTTGTTTTTAAGGGGTTCTGACTGAGCAGGCAGATAGGGAAGGAAGAATCAGATGAGGAGCAAGTGCTGGGTATTGGGAAAACAATTTAAATTTCCTACCACCCCAGAATTTCCTCTCTATAAAATATAGGAGAGAAAAAATTTTATTATTGAATAAACATGAAACTAGTGATGCGTATCTTTAGCATTCTGCTAAGGAGATTGCAAAGACAGAAACACATCCCACCCTTTTATATAAGCAAGCAAATAGGACCCATTCATTGCATACATGTTCTCTAACTCAAGTAAGAGGACATGACAGCACTATTTGTCAAGCATAATTCCTCCTAAATTCACCTGGTATTTGGGGTGGCCATTTGTGTTCACTAATTGCCTTTATAAAAAGGAAAAATAAAACTGAAGTCTCTAGGACAGCAGGTAGTTTTACAACTTGGAGCCAGGTGCTTACATGAAACTACTACCCACTGCTCTCCCACTGACAGTGGGAGGTAGGGAGCTATCTTCCTTGATGTCTACATTTTCAAAGAGATGGCTTCCAGACCCTTGCAGGAAAAGAGTCCTAGGTTGTAAAATCGACTGGAGCCTTACTTAGCTTTTTAAAAGATTTATATACATTTCAAAGGGGCAGCAAAATACTTTACAATTTTTCTAAAGGAAATGCTCTAAGTAAAAGGAAGAAGCTCTTCCCCTTTTTGCATAGGCTTGTGGGGTAACATTCTGGAATTCATGAAGAGCATGAATTGGTTTCCTCCCTCCATGTGCTGGAGGGCACCGTGTATGAAGCTTGGCAAGGCTGCAGTCAGGGGTGGACAATCACTGGGAATTGCACGCATCAAAGGGACAAGGGACAATCACTGGGTCCATCCTATACTTCAGAGGGACAAGACCCAATGAATGTAGAACTGGGCCACAGTTTCTCTTGGTTCTCAAAGCATGCTGGCCCACACATGATAGGTTATCATTAAATGTCTGATGAGTGAGTGAATGTCAGGAGCCTGAGAGACTTTAGAGGTTATTTACCTCAGCTGAAATTCAGGCATCCCTTTCCCTAGGCTCTCCTTAAATACCAGCAGTGCTGGCGATCCCACCACTTGCCAAAGCAACCCATTTTACTGGATAACTAATTATTACAACATTTTTCATATCTCAATAAGGAGAGAAAACAAAATCTTTCAAGGGCAAGGTACGTTTTTCAAAACAATCCCAAGAAGCAAGTATCCCATGTCACAGAGGAGGGAACTCAAAAACAGAGGCTTTAACAGCCCAAGGTCACACAGCTAAAGGGAAATCACACGTACCGAGTGTTCTGCATCAGGCCCTCATTTAAATAAACATCCTTTCACTCACAAGGGTTTACCATACAAATATTACAGCATGTCTCGATGGGGTCACCCCCTTTGTCTCCCAAGGAATGGAGCTGCCAGAGAGTTCCAGCTGCCTCAGATTCTCCCTGATCTCTCAGGGATGCTGAGTGTTTTCCCTCAAGCAGGGTTTCCACAGGCGAATGCCGAGGGGAGGCTAAGTATGGGGCCAAAATGCCCACAGCACATAGGTGTCATTCCAGGCAGCACTGAGGGGAAGCAGAACCAGGGGGTGGCCCTTGGGGCCTTCCTTTGCAGGAACACCACTCACCACAGAGTTCCAGGCGATCAGTGGGTCATGTGAGTCAAGGGCAAGTGAGTGAATGACACTGATATGCGTCAGGTAGGGAGAAGCCATGGTGGGCAGCATTGGAGGGAGGGGAAAGGGGGGGCGAGGAGGGGGTGGAGATAGTATTTGTCTACTTATTCATCTGATGACTGTTTACCTACTGTGTGGCAGCTTTTCCAGTCCTTAGTCTGAGGAAAAACCCTATGTGCTGAGCACTGGGTTCTATTAGTTTTATGAGTATTACCCCATTTAATCCTCACTACAGACCCAGGAAGTAGATGCTCATATTATTCCCATTTTACAAGTGAGCAAATGCAGGGAGAGAAAGGCAAAATAACTCACCCAGGACCACACAGTTTGTGAGTGGCAGCGCTGGGATTCTGGCCAGCAGTCATAGTCCACACACAACCAGGGCCCTTTGCTGGGCAACTAGAAATTTTGTGTGACTTGTGGTCTACTTGGGGAGCCAAAGCCTGTTGGGGGGTCCTGGGAGGGCATGGTCGGCTGTGGGACAGACCATTCAACGATGTTGTTTGAGGAGCCTTGTCAGGTCTTAACCATACCAAAGCATTGTATTGCATGCCTCCACCCGCCCTGGGACTAGGACCAGGTCACACACTGCACAGGATTCCAGTGGAAACAACGAATAGACCCCTGCACACCCATGTGCATCAATGGAGGACTGTGGATGCCGTGTGCCCCCACTCCTCCCTCCCAACAGCTGCTTCCAGGCATCTTCCAGCTGGGGAAATGGCCATTGCCCTCAGCCCATAGCAGACTTAGCCTACCCTTGAATGCTGCTGAAAAAAAGAAAGGACTAAATGTGTCCCCTGTTCTATTCCTAGTCCAGATTCTTAAGGATGAGGACACAGCATCCTGGGCCACTGTCACTAATACAAATTTGCCTCTGAGGGACTCTATGAAAGATAATTCCCCTGAAATTTGGAGAGTTGAATTAAGCTAGGACTGAGCGTGCCTGGAATTTGTGGCGGCCACCTACTCTAGAGGGCCTCAAGGAAAAACCATGGTTCAGGACAACCCTGACAGATCCTAGAGTCTAGAACAGAACACCTGTTCTACCAGGGATGGATTTGAACATGGGCAAGGCCAACCACCAAGTTCATGGCCTGTGTACAGCAAAGATTATGTTACATCCTGAGAGCTAAGCCTGGAAGCTCTTTCATCCATCTGTTTGTCCATCCATCCAACCATCCATCCCTCCATCTGCTCAACAAATGTTAGAGAATCAATCCCTGTGTCAGATACTGGGGCTGCCCTCAAGGAGCTTTTATAAAGTTCAGAGTACAGCCTGGTGGGGGAGACAGATCACTGTAAAAACCTACCACTATAATCCAAAGGACAGGAGCAAAAATAGTAAAGAGGAGAGAAGACTTAAATTTTCCTGGTGGGTCAGAGAGGGCTTTCTAGAGGAGGTGAAAAATCTTTGGGGCTATCACTTCACCTCATCCGGTGGATAAAGGGAGGACTTTCCAGATACAGTGGACAGAATGTGCAGAGGCAGGAGCCATAAGTGGCAGAGGCAGGGCAGGGACTGCAGAGACAGGCTGGAGCCGAAGCACGATGGCACTGGAGCCATAGCCAAAGGAACAAACCGTGAGACCTGGGACTTGAGTTTGGAGGCAGTGAAAAGTGACGACAAGGTTCTTCGCGGAAGAGTGATTTTATTCAACTTATGGAAGGTTGACCCCAGACCAGTGCTGCCGAAGTGTGGTCTGTGGGCTGTTAGCAGTTCATGACAACGTAACTACAGAAATTGAGAGTGAGCATTTAGAATACCTACAGCACTTTGATAGTCATTTTACTTTTTATATTTTGAGCTGGCATTTTGCATACCTGTTATTCTACCTTTTTTTTTTTTTTTTTTTTTGAGACAGAGTCCCGCTCTGTTGCCCAGGCTGGAGTGCAGTGGCCCAATCTCTGCTCACTGCAAGCTCCGCCTCCCGGGCTCACACCATTCTCCCGCCTAAGCCTCCTGAGTAGCTGTGATTACAGGCGCCCGTCACCATGCCCAGCTAATTCTTTGTATTTTTAGTAGAGACATGGTTTCACCATGTTAGCCAGGATGGTCTCAATCTCCTGACCTTGTGATCTGCCCACCTTGGCCTCCCAAAGTGCTGGGATTACAGGTGTGAGCCACCGTGCCCGGCCTTATTCTATTTTTCTAATAGTTGCACTTTATCATATTTTACAAATGTGTGGGTCTGCTATGGATTAGAAATAAGAGATTTTGCCACAGATAGTTTGAGAAGCCCAGCATTGCCACTCAACAAATGCTGGTGCATTCAGATGGTGAAATATTCTGCAGCTATTAAAGGAGTTAAAACTGCCTCCACTTTCCTGGATGCCCATCTGTGACACCCTTTTAGGTTAAAAGGAAAAGAAAAACTTGCTTAGAACTGAATATGAGTGGTTGCAATTTTGTAACAATGATGTATATACATATACATTTTCATATATTTGTATGAACATAAAAGTTTTGAAGGATATTCATCAAACTGCTAAAAGGGTTGCTTCAGAGTAACAGACTTGGAGAAGGCAGATTAATTTTCTCTTAATGGAACTCTGTATTGTATCATTTGTAAAAATAAGCATGTGTTACCTTTATGATAAAAAAGTAAAAACCTAAAAAAGAAAATTTTGATGTGTGTTAAAATTTTGGATTTCTAGGCTCCACCTTTTTGAATGAGTCTCTCCAAGAGTGGGGCCCTCACATGTATAGTGAGAAAAAGCTCCCCAATTACAGGATGTTACCAAGCCCCGCTGGGTGTAGCAACCCTGCATGGTGCCCACCTGAGCCTCAGCAGCTCCTCCCCATCATGGGCATGATGAGGTCTCCCTGTGGGGTGTTGTGAAGACGACGGGACAGGCTGCAGTAGGCACTGAATAAATGTGAGTCCCTTCCCCTGATGACCCTAAGGCTATGGGATCATCATCACTCCCACCCCGAAGCCACACCTGAGTACTCCAGCCGGCACTCGGCCTGCCCCTTTTCTGAATGCTTTTTGATTTTAGCTTACATTTTTAGCATTTAAATGTTTCATCTAATTTGAGAAAGAGTCTTGCTCTGTCACCCACGCTGGAGTGCAGTGGTGCGATCTCAGCTCACTGCAATCTCCACCTCCCGGGTTCAAGCGATTCTTCTGCCTCAGCCTCCCAAGTAGCTGGGATTACAGGTGCCCACCACATGTGGCTAATTTTGTACTTTTAGTAGAGATGGGATTTTGCCATGTTGGCCAGGCTGGTCTCGAATTCCTGACCTCAAGTGATCCACCTGCCCTCCACCACAGCTGGCTTCATTCAATTTGTATTTTGTATCTCTGTGGACAAGACTTCAAAGGTGTCTATCACATACTTTCAGATCTACTGATCATCTTCTGAAAACCAACATCAGGGTTCACAAAATGGATTTAACCAATTGGGCTCCCCAGTTCTTCTTCCAGACTCCACCCCTCCAACGGTGTCTCCAATGACTTCCTGGCATCACCGAACAGGTCCTTCACTTGGCCACCTCTGAGCCTTTGCTTTAGTGTTTTCTTTTACCTGGAAAATCCTTTCCAACCCTGTACACCGACTGAGTCAAACCTTCTGTCTTCTTTTTGAACTAACATTTATGAGCTCCTATCATGAGCCATGCATTATGCAAGGGACCTTACAAACACTATTAGTCTGTGTAACAATCCTGCCAAGTATGCTTTATTTTGTGCATGGGGAAACTGAGGCTCAAGAGAAGTGACCTGCCCCAGGTTTCAGTACCAGCACACTAGTGGAGCTGGGATTTGAACCCAGGTTTGGCTCTAACCCTGGATTCAGCTTCCTTGCAGACCCCAGCACCTCACATACAGCCCTGCACTGACCAGCAGCTGGAGGGAAACCACCCTTGTGGCTTAAAAGCTGTGGCCACAGGTCATTCCACTCGGTCACACCCTGAAGCCCGCAGAATTGCATTGACCACAGCAGCTCCTAGGCACAGGATCGTCACCTCAGGGCACATGACTCCTCCTAGAGTTGCAGATTATAAACTGTTCTGTTTCCCTGTCCTCAGGCCTCTGCTGAAGTAGCCCAAATGCCAGGGACATTTCTGCCCGCTCCACTCTGACCCTAGCTGCTCAATGTGCCTGCCAGGCCTTGCGAGGGATGCTGTGCCAGTGTGAGGAGGAAGGTAGTCTCCAGCTTTCACCCCATAGAAGCTGTCTGCCTCAGTTTCCCTAACCTGGAACACCGCTATGACTCCTGAGTTGAAAAACACTGTTGACAGCATCTAGGCTAAAATTAGCAGAATGCCTGGGCTCCAAGCCAGGGAGATTTGGGGTGATGGGAAGGTGCAAGAGCACAGCCAGAGCCCAAAGCAATAATATCCTGTTTGTTCCTACACTGCCGTCCCCACTAAAAAACAAGGACAGCTGCATCAAGCCCTTTTGTTAAGTGGCCACACAAGCTGCACATTTCTTGGTCCCAGGCAGGCATACCGGGAGTTCAGATCCCGGTCTAATGGTCTTCTCTGGTTCTGTGACATCCTGGAATGTGAAAGGGAGGCCTTGGGTTCTGTCACTGCCTCCAGCCTGAGCCCCCTGTGCTTCCTGGGCATCCCGGATGGACCATGTCTGCCTTTCTGCTGACTCAGACTTATTTCTGGTCCAGCCATTCAGTGTCCCTGTGTGTGAACTCCTCAGCCAGAGGGCAGGTGGAAGGCCAGGAGGAGGACCATATGTCATCTTTCCATCCAGAGAGCCACCCCAAAACAGAGGACGTCCTTGGGCTTGGACCAGCTCCACAGAACACACTGAACAAATTCTCACGATGCCAGGCGCCTAGGCCGGCAGAAAATGCCTCTCCCCTCCCAGTTCTAAGACAGCAAAGGGTTTGCGTTACCTCACAACCACTGGGTACACAGCCGACCGTAATGGGCACTCTTGGCATCACTGTTCTACTCAGCAAATAGACAGTCCTAGGCAGGAGATATTTAGAATCCTACTCTGTAAAACAGAGGCCTTTCCTAGGCCTCCTATAATGAAGGCATGGGACGGTTACCAGACTTGTCCCTCAAGGGGTAAATTGTTTACAAGAAAACAGGAAGCTAGCAGCCATCTAGTCCTTTTAAGTGCTGTGAAGAAGTGGGCTGCCTTCTTCCCCGCCCAAGGGAGGGAGTCTCTGAGACTTCCCAGGCAGGGTTGGTGTGACCTCTAGCAGTCACCTTCAGCATGGGTTGCTGCTGGATTCCTGGCTCTGTGGGCAGAAGCTCCGAGAATGCTTGACACAGGCTGTATCGGGGGTTCCTTTGGGAAGACAAATGGAGCCTGCTCTAGGCTATGGCAGAGATGGAGGCCCAGGGCCTCTGAGTTAGGGGCAAAGTCAGTCCCCCTCCTGTGTCCGAAACCCCAGGACTCCTCATTCTGTATGGCACTCCCCCAACCCACAGTTTCCTTAGGAAAACTGACCTGGCTATGGGCCATTTCCTTGTGAGGTGATTTGGTCATGAGGCTGGCAGAGTCCATGGGGTGCATGTGGCACTCCTGTGCTTTGCTGGGACAGTACCTTAACCCACAGGCATGATTAACTCCAAAGTCTGGGGTCTTTGGAGAAGGTGCCTATCAATGCAGAGGAAGTGAGGTGCCCACACCACCAGACAAGGCCCAGAGCCTCCTGGAAGAGCCTGTCAGGAAGCCTCAGGCCACATGCTGT
Source organism: Macaca fascicularis (assembly GCF_037993035.2). Classification (NCBI taxonomy): domain Eukaryota; kingdom Metazoa; phylum Chordata; class Mammalia; order Primates; family Cercopithecidae; genus Macaca; species Macaca fascicularis. The sequence continues at coordinate 85,168,787 of NC_088380.1, read as the reverse complement.
GGCCATGCTCGCCTCCCTGAGAGGACAGAACAGACCAAGGACACGAATTCAGAACAGAGAAAATGTGAGAGCCGTAGACGGGAAAAGCAGCCCTTCTGGAAACAGCGCACTGGTGTACCTAGCGTAACCTTGTCCTGAGGGCACTGACTGCCCCTCACTTGACTCGGCTGACACTGAGGGGTCACGAGCCCGGCAACACTTTCTGAAAGGTCTAAAGGGCAGCACTGAGGAGACCTAAAGGTTTTGCTGTTTGTCAAATGTCACTCTTCCTCACATTCAGAGGAGAGCATTTGAAGGCAGACCACTTGAGGGACAAGGACAGGACTGATTTTTAACCCCAGGACTACCAAGCCAGCAAGCTATCAAAGGCTAGGCCTCTGCCCAGGTGCAACACATGGAGCCAATTCCACAGGTTTTTGTTGTTTTTTAAAATTAACCTCCAGTGGGAAAGGTAAGGATGGCAGGGAGGGGAGATAGTTACTTGGCTCATTATCAATGTGTTCATGTTAGTGATGGCAAAACTGAATCTCTAGCAATACTATTTGCCAGTTTAAACTGGGCCTGGCTATTGGGCTTATTAGTAAATAGCTTCTCAAAATTTTAATTTTCTAGTTAGTTCATCCCAAGTCACTGATTTACACGTCTTTTGAGACTGAGACTGCTGGGGAAAAACATTCCCAGAAATCAGTGGATTAGACTCTCTAAATTACAAGGGAAAGACATTTGAAGTTTAAAGTTGTCCCAAACTTAGCGTCAAAATACAGCCTTTAGAATTTTTTTTTTTTTTTTTTTCAAATCAAGAAAAAGTCCTAATTCACTACCAAAAAGAGACTCTGCAGGCAGCGTGCTGATTTGTTCTGCTCCTGGTGCTGAGCTGCCCCCACCTGTGTGCAGGGAGGAGGGGGTGCTTCGGCCAAGGGCGGGCGCTCTGCTGGCTTTAGCGAGTCACCATTGCCTCCTCGCAGTCAGCGTCCTAACGGGGTCCCGGTCCACAGCCCTGCATCCACTCCTCCAAGGCCCTTCACACTGGCTCTAGCCATGACCCCTCTTTGGAGGAATAAAGCAGAGTTTCACGGACTCACCGACCTTGAAGCCGGAGTCTCCCACGTCCTGCTGAGCGCACACAGCCAAGAAGTGTATGTAGGGCGAGCTGGCCGGGCGGGCCTGGAAAAGCCTCCCTGGCGGGGCGGGGCCAGAGGACCTCGCCAATCCCAGCGCAGACCTCCGGGCGCACCGGCCCCCACAGCTGTACCGTTGAAGGCAGGCCCCTGGGCGCTTGGCTCTTCATAGCACCTGCCCTTTCTCTGAAACATAAAAGGAGGAGCCAATCTTGCTCTCCAGGCCTGGTCCTGAAGGCTCCTCTGCCAGGGCTCTGGATCTCAGAATGGAAGGCCCAGCGGGTGAAATTGTGTATCTGTTGGGGGATTTGTTTCCCTCTTCTCTCAGGTGTACCAGCCTTGGGGCCCTGGTGAGCTCTGGAGGATGAACCCCTCAAGCCAAGGTCGGAGAGGAGGATATCTCAAGCTGCCTGGCTCCAGCAGCTGACCGGGCCCTGAGCCAGGGGCTGGAGGGACCTCTTTCCAGCGTCTTTGTCTGGGGCCTAGATCCAGGGACAATTACAGTCACGTTTCAGTTCAAGATCAGGCCATCTGCAGTAGACGGCTAGATCATCTCGCTTTCTGTCCACACCAGCTTAACCCACGGCAGGCCATAGCCCTGCTTAAAAATAGTCCTACTTGGGATATCCACCGCACGCCGGGAAGGTTGCCTGTAAATAGCAATGACCCAGCAGGATTTTGGACAGCAGCCCTGCCATTTCAAGGGAGCCTGCCTAGGCATCTGGTGACCGTCACGTACTCGGCTTCTGAGGCCACGTGGACATGACCAACTGGTTCCTGTCTCTTACTTCTCAGAGCCTAGCTCATGCTCAAAGGACTTGATGGAGCAGGGGGTGGAGCCCCAGGAATAACCTTCTACCCAGTATGCTTTCTCCTTCAGAGTTTCCATTCCTTTAAATCACGACCCATGTTTAAAAAATCATCGAATTTACCTTTGCATGGGGTATTGATTGGGAGAGCACATGAGGGGGCCTTTTGGCAGGACGGAAAGGTTCCTGATTGGGGTGGTTCTATAAAGATTGGGACCAATCAAATTAATTTCGTAGTCCTTTAAGGAGTCAAGACCCACCAGCTTGCATATTCCGTCATCAAGGCAGTCTCGGTTTATTCCTTCTCAAAATAGCTCTTTTCCACACACACTTGTTTCAAGTCAATTCAGGCACCAAGTGAAATAAATCCAGTGACCCTGAAATAGCCCAGCTTCCAGATCCAGAAAATTACAAGGCTTTTGAAGAGCGTGGAATTGTAGATTTAAAGGATGGCAGTTATAGCAAAAACCTCCTTTTCCTCCCCAATTGCCTAATCAGCATTTAGGGCCCCCTCCACTCACCCTACCTCAACACCTTATATTTTACAGAGTAAATGTATATGTTAGTAAGGTCAGAAGAAAAGTTGGGTCATTGTTGAGAAAAGAGAGTACCACTCTTCTTTTGGGGGCCTGGTCCTCTTCAAGCATATTATACAGGTGGTGTGATGGGGACGAAATCTCTACAAGGGACTCACAGTAGAAATTCTGGCTTTCTGGAAATCTTTCAGATGCCATCTCTGTCACATGCCATCCGTTCCCTTCTTATCGTTGCCAACTCCCTTTGAAGCTCTGGGGCTCTAGCCACACCAGGCTGCCCTGTGGCTGGCTTCTGCCACAGGGGCAGGAACAGAATTGAAGTATGCGACTGCCTATCATTTGCTTTAAAGGAAAATGTCCTGGACTTAGTCTCTTTTCTGTTCCTGGGTCCAGCAGGAATGTGGCTAGAGCAGGCCCCAAATTTGACCTCGTAGGCAAGGACCATGCCTTGTGGGATGGGCAAATAATAGGATGAAAGGAACCTGGGTTCCTGTGTCCCACCAGCCTGGATTGCTCATTTCAGAATTGGGCAGGAGGAACCCCTTTCCTTAGTCTATGCTTGCATCCAGCAACTGTAACTTAATTCCATCAGCTCTAAATGTTACCACAACTTCATAGAAGTTAAAGTATTTTCATATATAGTAATCCATATAACCACTGCAGTAATTTTAGGGGTACATAGGAGCCTTATTTCAGAAGCCCCTCCTAGGTGGAGCTTCTCCTGTCTCCACCACCCATTCAGGAGCGTTGAGCTGCCATGCAATGGACTGAGCTGTTCTGGGTAGTAGTGAGTTCTCTGTGCCTGGAGGTAATCAAATATGGGCTGGGGATGTCACAGGAAGAATCTAAGCACTGGAAAGAAAGGTGATTAGTTGATCCTTCATATCATTTCAAAGCTTTCCCCAAATTCTTTGAATTTTAGGGCCTCTTCTAAACTGTTTTTCTCCCTGAACTTTAGAAGTAATATTTAGAAGTAAAATAATATATCTGAAGGAATTCACTGCTATGAAGAAGATGTAAAATAAAAATAAAGCCCCTAGGCCCCCAGGCAAAACAAAACAGACTCATTGTGGTAAAAGAGACCCCAGAAAACATTAAAAACCAGGATTCTACAGCTTTGGCAAGGCAAGAGGTCAGTCACACCCAACGTTCCCCCACCTCAATAACTGCCTCAAGACTTTCTTTCCTACAGTTAAACTAAAACCAGTTCCTGAAAACTGTGTCTGGAAGATTTCTTCCTCAACTTCAACAGACAGACTACCTGACTTGGCGAACCCCCCTTCCCTCAATGCAGTTTCCCCATGACAAGTGTTGAGCCTTACGAAGCACACCGTCCTCATAACTGACCGCAGACTGCAGCCAGTTCTGGCCGGTTTACAGAGACTGCACACCAAGTGTCTTCGTGCCCCGTGTTTCATCTTTTGAGGTATACAGTCCAATGTTACTACATTTTAATGTTAAGTCTCCATCCCAAAGTGAACATGGGTTGTATGTAACATGTATGATTACTATGCATGCATTAGGGCCTCATAAATATTCATAAGATTATCCTATAACCTACTAAATGTATATGTATGGCTCATCTCATTGGGCATAAATCTCAGCCTCTCCCTTTTTCTCTGAAGTGCTTGCTTTTGGCTTTGGCCAGAGGCTCCAGCCTGCAGACTGTAACCCTTTATAAGAAATAAAGATATATTTTTTTCTAAATGTATACATTTCATGGTTTTGACAATGTAGAAAAATGAGGAAAAGAGTTAAATGAAGAAACCAATGAGATTTCTGAATATTCAAGAAAGGTGAAGTTTAATTTGCATATAGGCATAACCTACACCTCACCTGGCAAGTGTTAGGCCACAGCACAAACCCCTCTGTCCAATCACAGGTGTCCACAAATTTGCAAAGTAACTGGACACGAACAATATGCTTCTCAAACTCACACACATATTCGTCCATCGCACACACACTCAAATGATAAAGAAATACATTGAAATCCTCTACAAGAGAGCTGAGCATAGTAATCAGATTACCTCACATGCGGACAGCACTTTGCACTTTACAGTCTAATCCATTTGGTCCTCACAATAGCCCTGTGAGGTAAGCAGCACAGAGATTACTATTCACACCATTTTGCAGAAGAGGAAACTGAGGCTCAGGGATGTATAAACACCAGCCTAAGGTTTTCCAGCTGGAGACTGGGCCTAGGACTCAGGGCTGGGATGCCCAGGTCAGCTCTCTTTCATAACTGATTTCTAGTGAAAAATGAAATGAGCTGTGTAAAAACCAACATCATTAAGTATAATAGAACTATTATTTTCCTTGAGCAGATCAGACCAAGTACAGTCAATCCTAATGTTAATGTCATGCTGCATGATGAATAATTTTCTGAATCGTTCATGTGTTTATTCCTACAACAAAATGACTGTTTCCCATTTTGGCTCTGCCTTGTCTTAATTTTAAGTCACCAATGGCCGATGAGAAATGGCACACTGATTAGATTTCATTAAGTCTTCTTACCAGAATTACATGGTGGTATCTATAATAGAGCCATTATTTAAACTTACAGTCTGATTTCTTACTGAAATGAAAATGATTCTTATTTATTGATTCCCTCTGGCTGTGGACATTAGCCTGGCTCTACCCTTCAGCCATAAATAGGATGTTCTCTTTTATGCCATTTCAATAGTTGTAAAAATAATACATTTTGCAATTGTATTTTTAAAAACCTTTATACTTTCAAGTGAAGAGATTTTTTTTCAAGGGGATAAAATCAAACTTTGAAGAAAAAAAAAAGCTAAGTAAAATCTCTTGCTTTTAAATAAAAGTTATTTTTATTGGGAATAATCCCTGTATTGCATTACTGCTTTTAGTTAAGAATTTTAAAGCTGCCCAATCACTGCTGGCCCAAAAGCCTCGTCGTATGCAATAACATGAGAGAAAGGGCGCCGATCCATCATTACTCACTCCACATGGGACCATAATGGATTTTTCTCTTCCAAGTGATTCAGTTTCTCTGAGTTTCATTTGTTTATAAGTAGTACTTTCAGACGTACTGCAATTTAACACACAGTAATAGGACTTGGTGTGAGAGCCACTTGAAAATATTGCAATGGCCGTTTAAAATTCCCTCTTTAAATTCCTCCAGAAAAACACTAAGGAAAAGTGACAACGCTTTACTTCATGCCTGAATCTGTCAAATAATATATTGGATTAGGTAAGAGATTTGTCCCTGTAGCAAAACTAGATGTCTCAGTTAATAACCAAAGGCATCCCCTAAAAGCTCCAAGATAATTCCGTTGACAGTACAAAATGTGGGCATTCATTCGAAAGCCTGAAATTGGATTTTACTTCTGATTTTCTAGGTTAATTTTACAGTATACATGTTCGCTACTTGGCTGTTAGAGGTTGACCTCCCATCTCCTCTTATTTATGGACTAGAGGCAGATGCAGCTGGGAATGCCGGCTTTGTGTGTAGGCAGAAGAGAACGGGCACTTTAACAACACTGCAAATTGCTCTTGGGGATTTTTAATTTAACCAAATTGAAGGTGTTTTGAAATGTGCATTCCTCTCCCAGCTGGCACACGAATAGTGCAGGTCATCAACAGACACTCCCTCAGAGGCGGAGCTCTCTCTCTCTTGCTCTCTTGCAGCTCCAGGAAGGCTGCAGACTCCAGAAAGTGGTGTAATTCTCAAACAAAAATGTGAAGGGCTAGCGAGTGGCGCACCCCTGCAGTCCCAGCTGCTTGAGAGGCCGAGGCAGGAAGGTTGCTTGCGTCCAGGAGTTCGAGGCCAGCCTGGGCAACATAGTGAGACCCTGTTTTTCAAACAAACATAAAACCCCCTAAAAGTCAGCATAGCAATCGGCAGTGCCTAATATGATCACTGCGGGGCAGTTCCAACATCCTGCAGGAAATAGGTGCAAAAGCTTTGTCACTAACTGAAAAGCTGTGATCCAAAAGGGAAGGAGCATTTGGAAACTCCTGTCTTATTTTTTGTTAATAAGAATGGCTGCAGCGTCTCTGGAACATTTGGGTCAAAGAAATGAGCCCAGACTTCCACAAAAAGCACACGCAGAACCATCCTTTCCCTCTGAAGGACTCTAGCAACTCCACGGCAGATAGAATGCATCAACCTTTCCATGTGTTTGGCCTGAAACTAGTTTGTGTGTGGTCCTCTCACAGATTTGTCACGGTTTTAGTTCACCTTTCAGGACTATGCTTTTGAGCCAAGAAAGCTAACCTTTACTTTTCTTCTGCAAGACCTCGAGGTGTTTGGTGCAACTGATACGTATTATTTCAAACCCTCAGCTTCTGAACACTGAGAAATAAATCACAAGTTATGCGTTGTTAGGATCCAAACAGCCCATGCTTCTCATCATGCATCAAGATGCGTCAACCTCTTATTTGAAACTAAAGAGAGCAAACAAGCAACTTTAAAAAAGAAAAAGAAAGCATCCATAAGGAACCCTCCTTGGGTTGAGTGCTACACTGTTGGCTAATGTGAACTATTGAAAATATTTTTGGAATGGTCTTCAAATATTGTATTTTCTTTTACTTAGTTGATATTTCACTATATAGTTACATACAGAGATGGCGCTTACCATGCAGAAAATGTACATTCTCTACCTCTATGGTACATTACCAATGCTAGCTCTTCCACTGGGTCTTAAGAGCCAGCAGGTGGAATTTATTAGTCAGCTGTTAGCTCTAGCAACATAATTAAAGTGCAAGGAAAGAGGGAAAACAGCCAGACAGATCAATTTTTCATTGTCAGCATCAGTAAGTTTCATGCCGCTAAGAGAAAATGTCAGGTGCAACAGGTTCAGGGAAATAGAACTATATTTTTTCTCTTCCTTCTTTTAAAGCAGCAGTCTCCCTGAGAAGAGAAGAGGGAGGTAAACAATGAGATAGCCCTATTTCTTCAACAACTGACAATCTCGGGAAAAGTAAGGTCACTTCCCCAGCCTCGGGTAGCAGGACTAACCCCTGCATTTGGTTTTGTAATATAAGAGCTGTTCGGTGGTTGGGCCCATTTCCCATGCACTTATAATACTCTCAGAGATCTCTCAACATCATGTTGTAAAGAAAGAGATCTACGAACAGCATATGGAAGTGTGGGATTTGAAAAGAAAATTTCACTGAACTGTTTTTAAAAAAATACAGCCAATGTTCATAGTAAGCCTAAAAAAGGTGTGTAAATAAGAATAGATTCCTGCAGTACTATGAGCGGGGAAAGAAAACAAGCAAAGCAAGGTGCAGAGATGATTTTTAGGTATAGATTTTCACTCAGCACTGAAACCCATGATTCCCCACAGCACTAGGTGGCCTTCTGTCTGTTCCACAGTTTTGTCGGTGAGATGGACGTGCACCTTCTTGCAAACTGCAGCTGCCTCTCCAAGAGGGTTGGCGGCTTAGGACCAACAGTCTCAAGGAAAAGCTCCCGACCCACCTCAGCCAGCCACTGTCTGGAATCCTCTGGGGCACAGCCTACTGCCTTTAATTAAGGAAATGTTACATACAAATCCATTTGTGTTTCATTCTTTCTTTCCTATCCCGTTGCCTAAAGACTGGAAAGCCAGTTTCAGAAGGTACCATTCCTCACATAGAAATATTTAGAATGCACTGAAAACCATGCACATGCTGTAGACTGAAATTGCTTATGTGTTGGTCCATCTCTGTAGAGGAAGTGTCAGCTTTTCTGTGAAGCTTATACCAAAAGGAAATGTAATGGAACCAGTCAAATCCTAGAAGATTGGTAGGTGTGCCCAGGCCAGTATAGTGCCAGAGAAACATCACAGGTCTTTTTCATGGATCCTTGTCCCTGAGTTCTAACAGAACACGGACAGAGTTTAAAATTTACCAATTTACCTGCTTTGTTAAAATGGCAACTACCATCTCCCATCTAACATTCCCTTACGTAAAACGTGCCACCAGCTTTCTAAATAGCCATCTTTCACCTTCCCACCCAAGTTTGAAGCATCTGTCTTTGACCCAAACAGCTGGGTTTCTCTCTGAATGGAGACAGAATTCCAGTCTGGTTCTATCTTCTTTGGTGGAGAAAGGAGACTGGCTTCGTGCTGTACCATGTGAGGCAAGGCATACACAATTCTGTCTGTCCTGCTTTCCATGAACATCCCATGGACTCAGGGGCAAGGCCAGATCTTCAAGCAGGGAGTCGAGGTTCAATTTTTAGTGACAGCTCATATAGCGTATCTTCATCTATGATAAGGTCTTTGTCAAGCAAGTACTGTGTGACCTGAAAAAAAAGGGAAGTCCCAGCTTTTACCTCTTTCAGATACCACTGCGTACATTTTCTGAGGGAATCTAACACAATTCAATATTTTCTCTTAAACGCCTAAAAATCTTATTTGACCAAAAATCTCAAAAATGTTTCCATTGTTTTTTTTTTTTTTTAAAAAGCAAACATCTCTAGTCCTCTCTCAACCCCCAATTCCAGGTTCCTCCCTCAATAAAAACTACTGCTACTAATTGGTTTGTGTTCTCCCAGTTGTTTTTCTATGTCTTTATAGAGATTACATGTACTTACAGATATCGTTTCCCCCCCCCTAAAAATGGCATCACGGTGCACATTTTATTCTGCTTTCATCTCTTAATGATAGGTCGGAAAGAGCTCCCTATGACAGTAGATAGAGCTCTAACTGCTATACAGTATTAATAGTGCAATATATTGGAGCTTATTTAATAATCTCATATTGATGGATGTTGAGTTGCTGTCAATACTTCACTGTTACACAAAGTTTCGGTGAATTCCTTGTTAGCATGCTTCCCGGTGTGCATGCGTGAATACTCTGCCAGGCTAGGGTAGACATCAGAAGTGAAAGGAAAGCAATTGATACTAGAAATGAAAATGTTGGGGCATGGGGGATTTCCATGAAAACATTTCTTTAGTTTTATTGAAATATAACACACAAAAGTGAAATGAATAGTTTGATCCATTTTGACAGATGTATACACCATGTAACTTACATACATTTCATGATAAAGAACAATTTCAGCATCTCCCAAAGTTCCCTTATGCACCTACCCAGTCAGTCTGCTCTTGGAATCAAGCACTGCCCTGGTTTCTATCACCACATATGAGTTCTGTCTACTTTGGAACCTCATATTGATGGAATCATACAGTGTGTACTCCTTCATGTGTGGCTTCTTTCACTCAGCATAGTGCTTTAAGATTCAGCCTTGCTGTGGCCTGTACCAGTAGTCTGCTCCCTCTTATAGCTGACTATTCCATTGTAGAGATATACCATAATTTGTTTATCCATTCATCTGTTGATGGACACTTGAGCTCTTCTCAAATAGAGGCTATTATTTAGAAATGTTATGAACATTTTATACAAGGCTGTTTATTTTTTTTGAGACCCAGTCTTGCTCTGTCGCCCAAGCTGGAATGCAGTGACACGATCTCAGCTCACTGCAACCTCCGCCCCCTGGGTTAAAGCGATTCTCCTGTCTCACTCTCCTGAGTATCTGGGACTACGGGCATGTGCCACTATACCCGGCTGATTTTTTTTTTTATTAATAGAGACGGGGTTTCACCATGTTAGCCAGGATGGTCTCGATCTACTGACCTTGTGATCCACCCGCCTCGGCCTCCCAAAGTGCTGGGATTACAGGCGTGAGCCACCGTGCCCGGCTATACGAGGCTTTTGAGGAGGATGCTTTCATTTTTCCTTTGGATAAATACCTAAGAGAGAAATTGCTAGGTCCTAAGACAGGTGCTCATTTAACATTTTAAGAAACTTCCAAATGGCACAGTTTTGCAAAGTGGTTGTTCGGTTTTATTCTCACCAAAAATGGTAAGAGTTCCAGTAATTGAATATACCAATTTTTAATTTTAACTGATGATGGAAAATGACCTGCAACGCTTCCAAACCTACAGTATGTGACAGTACCTGTTTTCCCATATCCTAAGCAAGGTTTGATATTATCAGTCTTTTAAATTTTTGTCAATCTGATAAGTGAAAATGATGTCCCATTGTAATTTACATTTTCTCTCTTTACTAGAGGAGTATTTAAAAAATATTTATTGGCCATTTTGTTTCTTCTGTGAATTAATTATTCACAGGTTTACGAGTTGAATTGTTTATGCTTTTCTTATAGACTATAGAAATGCTTTTATTCTGTTTCTTTGTTTTATATGTTGCAAATGTTGTCTCCTTGTCTACTGCTTATATGTTGACTTAAATAATTGTCCTCTGTCATATAGAAATCCTTAATTTTCATTAACTTTATCAAGCTTGGCTTTTACAGCTTGTGCATTCTGTGCTTAAGAAGGTCTTTCAAATCCAAAGGTCATGAATATTTTATCCTTTATTTTATTCAAATAATGTAAATACTTCTTTTTAAACTTAGGTAATGAACTTATCTGGAATTTATTTTTGTGAATGGCAAGATGGAGAGCCAAAATTCCTGTTCTATTTATTGAATGGTCAGTTTCTTTCTGGCACTTTCTTTGAGTGCCTTCTTTATCTTGTAGATTTTCAGGTAGACTAAACACACACATGGACTTTCTTCTGCCTCACTGGATTCGCACTGCCAGGCCAGTAGAGTCCTACCTTATTTACTCTCAGTTTAGGATATGGCCATAACTGGTAGGGAACACTCTCCTTTACTATTCTTATTTACCAAAAAGTTCTTGTCTGTTTTTGGTCTATCTATGCCTCCATAACAGTTTCAGGATAAGTTTGTCAAGTTCCATGAAAACCCTGTTGGGATTTTGACCAGGACTTCAATGAATTTATAGATTAATTTGAGGACGATGGATCTCTTTACAATAGTAAGTATTTTGATCCATGAATATGATACAACTTTCTCCTTATGTACTTCAGTACATAAAGGTCTTACATATTTCCTGTCCCACTTAATCCTAGGCATTACAGATTTTGTTGCTATTTTGATTGAGATTTTTTATATTACATTTGAATTGGTTATTGCCAATGTGTTGAAGATTATTGGCTTTTTCATGTCCAGTTGCTATACTCCTTTAATAATTCATCAGTTTTTCTCTTGGGTTTTCTCTTGGATAATTTCTCTTGGATTTTCTAGATCAAATCATCTGTGAATTATAGTATTTAATCTTTACCTTTATGATTTTTATACCTTTTGCTTCTTTTTATTGCTTCATTGCCATGGTAAATTTTTTCCTGTTCAAAACTGAATAGTAGCAGTGATGGTCACAACTGTGTCTTTTTCCTGACTTGAATTAACTAATTCAAGAAACATTTATTATCTGCTATGGTCCAGACACTGTGCAAGATGCTGGGGCTATGATAATAAACACAGTAAGTCTGACTCTGACCTTCATGGATATCATGCATGTGCACATAATCACACAAATAAATGTAAAATGGTGACTCCAGCAGTAAGTGCTAGAAAGGAGACTTAGATGGTGCAATACAACCTTAAAAGAGTGGAGTGAGGTTTGGGAAAGTTAGGGAAGTCTTCCTAAGTGATACTTAAGCTGTGTACAAGTAAACTGTGCAATGAGGAAGAAAGGTACTCCAGACAGAAGGAAGAACATAGGTAAAGGCCTTGTGGCAAACAGAAATAGGGCAAAACCTAGGGGCTATTAAAAGAAAGTGTGTCTCTCACTGTTGGAGAAGGAATTTACGGATAAGCAAATGTGGGGAGAGGGCTGGAATGATTCACATGGTAATAGAATAGAGTTGGGGGCATCAGTATATTTAGCTTAATACAAATACTGATGGTTACATAGAGACATACTTATAAATATGTATAAGTGTGTGTGTGTGTATGTGTGTGTGTGTGTGTATATATATATATGAGTTAGTATACACACATAGATTCCTGTGCTCTGTCAGCTGATACCTGCATAACACAAGCATATCTAAAGTCCATATCTTGGTTGCTGAAACCATTCTCCAAAAAAAGGAACTAGAGCTTTTGGCAGAAATAGCTGAGTCTAGGACTGGGGCAAATTATAAAAGATGAGTCTAGAGCATCTTTTTATTTCTACCCCCCAGAGTCAGGGTGTTGCTCTGTTGCCCAGGCTGGAGTGCACAGGCTGGAGTGCAATGGTACGATCTCAGCTCACTGTAAACTTTGCCTCCTGGTTTCAAGGGATTCTCCTGCCTCAGCATCCCAAGTAGCTGGGATTACAGCTGCCTGCCACCATGCCTGGCTAATTTTTGTAGTTTTAGTAGAGACAGGGTTTTACCATGTTGGCCAGGTTGGTCTTGAACTCCTGACCCCAGGTAATCTGGCTGGCTGGGCTCAAACGATCCTCTTGTCTTGGCCTCCCCAGGTGCTAAGAATATAGGTGTGAGCCACCGCACCTGGCCTGGAGCATCTTATACTATCAGAAAGTTAAGAAAGTCCTCAAAAAAGAAAAAGAGAAAACCCTACATGGATCAGGGTATGACAAAGAAGTCAACTGAAAGAGCACCCAATGGCCAAGCTTGGAACAGTTTCAGCAATAGAATAAAATATTACTGGATGACAATCCTAAGTATTAAATCCATTAGTCCATACTGATATAAGTACATGATTGAATAAATTAATAAATGGAGAAGAAACAAATCTCTTGAGCGAAGAATTCCAAGTAATTTATGTAGATACTTCGTTCTCAAGGAGAGGCAGGCATAATTCTCCACTCCTTAGGTGTAGGGTGTTCAGAGTGACTTCCTTCCCAAGAATACAGGATGAGGAAGGAAGGAAAAAAGAATAACTTTACAGCGGAGACACCCAGCAAACACTGCCTTAGCCAGGTGATTCGAGCTAACATCAACAGTCATAAATTAGGCTGATAATATAACTCCTGATATGATGTGATGAAAATGGCACTTCACCTCTGGGGTCTTCCTTCCAATAACCCATAAGAGGCCCCAGGCTAACCCTGAGTAAACATCCTACAAATTTCACCAGTGGGCCATCCTGCAAAATACCTGACCCCTGCTCCTCAAAACAGTCAAGGCCACCCAAATTAAGGAAAGTCTTAAGAAACCACACAACCAAGAGGAGCCTAAAGAACCTTGACAATTAAATGACATGTGGTGTCCTGGATGGGATCCTGGAGCAGAAAGAGGATATTACGTAAAAAACAAGGAAATCCAAATAAACAGTGGTCTTCAGTTAATAATAAGGTATCGGCCGGGCATAGTGGCTCACGCCTGTAATCCCAACACTTCGGGAGGCCGAGGCGGGCAGATCATGAGATCAGGAGATCAAGACCATACTGGCTAACACGGTGAAACCCCGTCTCTACTAAAAATACAAAAAATTACCCAGGTGTGGTGGCGGGCACCTGTAGTCCCAGCTACTTGGGAGGTTGAGGCAGGAGAATGGCGTGAACCCGGGAGGCAGAGCTTGCAGTGAGCCGAGATCGTGCCACTGCACTCCAGCCTGGGTGACAGAGTGAGACTCCATCTCAAAATAATAATAATAATAATAATAACAATAATGTATCAATATGGGCTCATTAAGTCTAACAAACACATCATACTAATGTAAGATAATAATAGGGCATTGGCCGTGAGGCATATGGGAATTTTCTCTACTACCTTCTCAATTTTTCTGTAAAGCTAAAACTATTCTAAAAAAGTAAAGTCTACTAGAAAATGGGGATAAGAGGCCATTTGTGACTGGGATGGAAGACAGTAAGGGGGTATATGATGTGAATTGAATCTTAAGAAAAAAGTAGGGGGCACATAATGCGAGACTTCATGGTCATGTCCAAGATTCTTAATTTTTTTTTTATCCTAAGAACAATGGGAAGCCAGGAAAATGTTTTATGTAAGGGAGAAAATAATCCACTTTGCATTTCAGAGAGCTCTACCTAGCTGTGATTTGCAGAATGAATTTTGCATCCTAGAGTGAATGCAGGTAGAGTAGGCAACAGATATTGGCAGCTTGGACCAAGGGTCATGGCAGTGAAGACAAATGGAAGAGGGACAGAATCACAAGAAATATAAGAAGTAAAATCAACAGAACTTGATGATGAATTGATGTTCCTTTTTTTTTTTTTTTTAATCAGACTAGCCAAAGATTTTCTATTTTACTGGTCTTTTCCATGAGCTAGCTTTCAGTATTTTGGATCAACTTTTACTGTTGTTTTCTAATTCAGTAATTTCCCCTTTGTTCTTTATTAATTCCTTCACAGCCACAGAATATTACCTTTGGCTGATGATCTATTCTGTAGGAAGTCTGCTGGAACTGGCGTATCTCTCTGATGATGTGTGATATCTAACAGAGAAAAAAACAAAACAAAATGACAACAAAAGCAGAGAAAGGTATTTCCTGTATTGCAGCACATTCTTCTGAGGCCTCTTCCTGGAAGGGTCAGTCCCTTCCTCCCTCCAGTGAGGCAGGTGGAGCCTGCCTGACCATTCCCTATGCTTGGTGCTTTCTTGACCCTCAAGGAGGTACATGAAATGCCAAAAGCAAAAAGATACTGAATTCAAAATTGGGGAACAGCTGGCACTATGTGGCCTCATGTTTGGGAGAGGCAAGCTCTGGGTGCTGTCATCCGTGGGCTCCTTGCTTCTAGCTTAGTGCTTAGAACCTGGCTGTCCAGGCTGGGCACGGAGGCTCATGCCTGTAATCCCAGCACTTAGGGAGGCCAAGGTGGGTGGATCAATTGTGTTCAGGAGTTTGAGACCAGCCTGGCCCCAACATGATGAAACCGTGTCTCTACTAATAATACAAAAATTAGCCAGGCATGGTGTCATGGGCTTGTAATCCCAGCTACTCGGGAGGCTGAGGCATGAGAATTGCTTGAACCCAGGAGGTGGAGGTTGCAGTGAGCCGAGATCATGCCACTGGCCACTGCACTCCAGCCTGGGCAACAGAACTGTGTCATAAATAAATAAACAAACAAATAAATAAATAAATAAAAGAACCTGGCTGTCCAGCAAGAAGCTTTCAGAAAGTGTCTATCACTAGTCAGTCTTAGGAACTCATCCTTGGATTCCTCATCTCCTCGGGGATGCTGAAATGGCTTTGCCAAAAATCTCCTCAATCAATACTTAGGAATATACCTAACCAAGGAATTGAAAGACCTCTACAAGGAAAACTACAAAACACTGCTGAAAGAAATCATAGACAACACAAAGAAATGGAAACACATCCCATGCTCATGGATGGGTAGAATCAATACTGTGAAAATGACCATACTGCCAAAAGCAATCCACAAATTCAGTGCAATTCCCATAAAATACCACTATCATTCTTCACAGAATTAGAAAAAATAATTCTAAAATTCACATGGAACCAAAAAAGAGCCCACATAGCCAAAGCAAGACTAAGCAAAAAGAACAAATCTGGAGGCATCACACTACCTGATTTCAAACTATACTATAAGGCCACAGACACCAAAACAGCATGGTACTGGTACAAAAATAGGCAGGTAGACCAATGGAACAGAACAGAGAACCCAGAAATAAATCCAAATACTTACAGCCAACTAATCTTCAACAAAGGAAACAAAAACATAAAATGGGGAAAGGACACCCTTTTCAACAAATGGTGCTGGAATAATTGGCAAGCCATGTGTAGGAGAGTGAAACTGGATCCTCTTCTCTCACCTTATACAAAAATCAACTTAGGATGGATTAAGGACTTAAACCTAAGACCTGAAACTATAAAAATTCTACAAGATAACATTGGAAAAACCCTTCTAGACATTGGTTTAAATAAGGATTTCATGACCAAAAATCTCCTCAATCAGCCCACATCCGGTATTAGTCCCAGTATCTACCTCCTCATCCATCGCAAGATTAAAAAGCAAACATTGGACTGGGCCTGTAATCCCAGCACTTTGGGAGGCCGAGGCAGGCAGATCACTTGAGGTCAGGAGTTTGAGACTAGGCTGGCCAACATGGTGAAAACCCTTCTCTACTAAAGATATAAAAATTAGCTGGGCATGGTGGCACGCAACTGTACTCTCAGCTATTCAGGAGGCTGAGGCAAGAGAATTGATTGAACCTGGAGGCAGAGGTTGCAGTGAGCAGAGATCATGCCACTGCACTCCAGCCTGGGCAATAGAGCAAGACCGTTTCTCCAAAAAAAAAAAGGAGAACAAAAAAAGCAGACATTGACTTTTATTACTTAGCCTCTTCTCTATAAACCTCTAAAGCCTTTGAAACAGGCTAATTATGAAATTATACCTACCATTCTCATTTTGGAGAAATTGACAAGGCCTTCCTCAGTGAAGTTTGGTGTTCCTTCTTCAATAAATGCCAGGTCTGTCAAGTACATCCCAAGGTAAGGAACTGCAGGAGGGTTACAACTGCAAGACCAAGAGGCACTGTTCTGAGACTCATTTGAATAAATGTCTATTTCCCTCCCCAAATTAAACAAAGGAGGATTAAAGGATCCTCCTTTGATCCTGAAGAATGAACTCTTTTTATTTCAGTTTCAGAAGCATATTCATGATACGTAGAATTTTAAACACATTTCACAATAGAATAAAATACAAAAATGACAGCCCATGCTTTACTACATGTTTGAAAAACAAAATGGCATGTTCAAACAACAGGATATCTTAGAGACAAATACAAAGCATTTGCTAGCAGTAATTGTTTGCAATACTTATAAATTGCCCACACTTCTTTGAGGGGTAGAAGCTTGGAGGAAAACCTCTGTGGTCTTACCTCTTTAAATCAAGCATTCAGCCTTGATGAACTAGATGGAAAAATCCATGCAATGAGAGCTTTGTACTGGTAAAAACTTGTTTTCTGTTTTAGTTGGTTCTTAAATGTTTTAGAAAGTGTAGACTTAACATCACAACTCAGACTAAGGTGAGACACTGTTTTGTTTAGTTTTTAGAGAGAGCTGGGTATACTTGGTCTTCTCAGGGGCCGAAAGCTAAGCACATGGGCTTTTGATGCAGGAGGAGCTGGGTTCGAATCCCAGCTTGACCAATTACTAAGTGATACTGGAAACACTCTCTGAACTGCAGTTTCCTCTTCTGTAAAATGGAGATAGAAAAGCTTATCTCTTGAATTTCTTGTGAGGCTTACATACACACATCAAGCACTTAGCATGAAACCTGTCATTTAGTAAATACTTTGTTAGTTCATTCTTATACTATTATTGCTGTTGCATTATTATTATTATTATTACGTCTTAGTCTTGCTTTCACTCATACCATCACAGGACTCATGTTTTTCTACGGTAAGTACATGTGGTAGATTATGAGAATACCAGTTGCAGGAGAATCTCAATCTCTCTCTCTCTTTCTCTGTGTGTGTGTGTGTGTGTGTGTGTGTAGAAAGGGAATGATCTAGAAACCAAAGACCAAAAATAACAATCAACAGGTGCTGGAATATTTAAATAAAACTCACAGGAAATCATTGTGCTTAGATTAGGAAATAACTGAATCAATAAAATTTTTACAGTAAAAGTCTGATTTATTATGGTGGTATTGCCTTCTTAATTCTTAATCTGCATGCCATGAGTATATCCATAAGACAAGTACTGTATGCACAGTATTCCAAATAGTAAGGAAAATCAGAAAAATACCTAGATGATATAAGTTGTTTCCCATTTATTTTTCTTTTCAAAGCAAAGTAGGCGGTAGGTCACTGTTTGTATACTATACACATTATGTAAATATATTTCTGAATTATGAATAATTTAATAATTAAGATACACATACTTTTTAAGGGTTTCTCTAAGATTTTTAAATCTTCCTTCAGAGGAAACAGTCTTTTGAAGTTTGTCCATTAGAGCTTTTGTCTAAAAAGAAAAGAAAAAACTTAGTGTGATGAAAATACTATGGTTTAAAAAGACAGCGAATTGCCAAAAGATGTTCAGTTCTCTTCTTTGGTGGCAGGTGCTGATACCTTTGCCAGAATAAAGGTCATTGTGTGATAGGATTCTCAAGATGTAGAGATAGGGCATTATGTTTACATTTAATGCTAACAACATATGGAGAAGAGGAAGTGCCTGTATCTACACATTTAGCCAAAAAGAGGGAAAATGTGTGGAAAGAAAAATTGCAATGGATAGAAAACAGGCACTTAAAGAACTGACAAGTAGGCCAGGTACAGTGGGTTACACCTGTAATCCTAGCACTTTGAGAGACTGAGGTGGGTTGATCACCTGAGCCCAGGAGTTTGAGACCAGCCTGGACAACATCCTGAAACCCCGTCTCTACTGAAAGTACAAAAATTAGCTGGGCATGGTGGCCGGCACCTGTAATCCCAGCTACTTGGGAGGCTGAGGCAGGAGAATTGCTTGAACCTGAGCCGAGATCGTGCCACTGCACTCCAGCCTGGGCGACAGGGCGAGACTCTGTCTCAAAAAAAAAAAAAAAAAAAAGAATTGACAAGCACATGTTGAATATAGAATCTTTTTTTTTTTTTTTTTTTGAGACAGAGTCTCGCTCTGTCGCCCAGGCTGGAGTGCAGTGGCACGATCTCAGCTCACTGCAACCTCTGCCTCCCGGGTTCATGCCATTCTCCTGTCTCACCCTCCTGAGTAGCTGGGATTACAGGCGCACGCCACCACGCCCAGCTAATTTTTGTACTTTCAGTAGAGTCAGGGTTTTACCATGTTGGCCAGGCTGGTCTCAAACTCCTGACCTCGAGTGATCCGCCCACCTCGGCCTCCCAAAATGTTGGTATTACAGGCATAAGCCACCGCACCAGGCCAAATGTAGAATCTTAAAGGAGAGGTCTCATGTCAGACAGCTTTTGCGATGAATCCTTTTGAGTGTTAATCTCCAAATGACCAAAACACACGTTTGGTTGCCTTGGTATTGACTGAACAATGTCCTCTACTACAGATCCTTTCTTTTGTGATCTTCTTCATCAATTTGTTAGAGAAGTATAACTGATAATTACTGAGAAATAACATTGTTGTTGACATTGGTCTGGGGTTTCTTCCATGAACATAGGAGAGTGGTAGGGTGGCCCTTGGGGAGGATAACCCATTCCCGGGAATACCCACATCCAGGCAGCTTGGCTGGGCATGGAGGATCCAGGTCCTACCTGGAGAAGAACTTGAATGCCCAGGTTGAGGGTCCTCAGACTACTTTGTCTCACCTGGAGAGGAGCTGCACAGCTTCCTGAGAGGCAAACAGCTGTCTTCCCAATTCTGGTGTCTGAGGGCTCTCAGAGACCTCCTGCTTGGTCCAGGGCTAACCTTGCTCAAAACAGTTGCAAAAGTACAACCTGTCCTACAGCCACAGACCAATCTGTGGGTTCCAGAGTACAGATTATCAGGCCTGCTGAACAACTCCCCGGCTGATCTCAGATGCAGAGAAGGGACAGCTGCACAGCAGATGTTGTCATCAAATGTGTCTGAAGCAGGGCATATCTGCAACCAGGCTCTACCTACCATGACTGGAGTAAGGCACTTGGCTCTAGAGACAGCCTCTCTGGAGGACAGTCCACTAGCCCATGCTAAGGCCACTGTGAGTGACCTATAATGTGACTGAAATGCTAACATTTTATTTAGAGCCTCTACAGATGGTATATTCAAATTTTGAAACAATCATTTCAATATTAGTCTCATCCATCTCTATTTCATGATCAGTTTGGTTATTCCTAAACCCGCATCCTATGAAAGACAAGAATATCACTTAACTACAGAGTGGACCTGGAAATTTTCTTAAGGAAGATTTAGGGATCCCTTGGTGATAGCTGGTGATCCCTAGAAAGCTGGTGCAATCTGGATAAGACTGGTGGATTGCACCAATGTTCATTTCCTAGTTGTGATACTGTCTATAGTAATGCAAGATGCTGCTACTGGGGGAAACTGGGTGTGAGGTGCTGGGAATCTCCGTGTTATTTCTTACAACTGCATGTGAAGCTATAATCATCTCAAAACAAAAATTTGGTTTTTTTTTTTTTTTTTTTTAACCAGTATTTGTAAAAACTGTGGCTTTTATTTACTAGGTCCATTGTTGACAGAAAAGAGGACTTGTGAATTCTAAGGGGCCGAATTTGGGATTCTCAGAGCACTGCATTTTTACTAAGAAATAAGTGGGAGAAGGCAAGATAAAAGATATGACTTAGGCTTGGTTTCCTGCCACATGGGGAAATTAAATTGTTCTCCTATGCTAAAGGGAAAGGCTTGGAGGGCAAAATGAAGATGGAAAAGAAAGAATGAATGTCTCTGAGAGGGGCTGAAATTCTCAGAGTGGGGTGATAAAACAAGACAGTTTTTAGGCCATGTCAGCAGACTATACCCAGATCTTCTGGTCTGGGACCCTGGAGGTGGCACTCTATAGATTCCCCTCACCAGCTCTGGGTGTTCACAGCAAGGCAGGGGAGGGTTAGGCAGACAGGGCCTGATGTAGACCCTCCTACCCTCTGGCACCAATGGGACGTGGGAGCCTGGAAACTTCCCCCTCACCCCTGAAGCCAGGTCAGCCACACTCCCTGGGTGCAATCACCATGCATTGTTCCTGGGCGGGACAGGCAGGCCAGGTGACACCAGGTACAGGCAGTTCACAGCAGCCTGTACCCAATGAATAATCAGCAAAGAATGACCACAGGAGGCCAGAGGAGCAGACAGGTGCCCAGAAGCCCAGAGATGCCCTCCCAGGCACCCAACACCCAGGGAGAAGGCCAGCAGAAAGGGCAGGGGAAGAATCATGATTTAGTTTGAATCTTGAAATTATCTGAGTGAAAACGACAGGCATGGGCAAGTTGAGATTAATTAAAGAAAATGAAAATTATATTTCTGCACATCTAAGTCATTATGCCAAAACTTTACATCTGCTACATGAATGAGCAAGAAAAAGGTGAAAAATGAGGCCTTTTGTCCCTGGCTTTTGGCCCCACAGAGTTTGCACCCTCACTCTGGGAGAGAATGAATGGACCCATTGGACATAATTGTGCTTACTCAAAGTCAATGTGCCCTCCGAAATAATTCAGGAAACAGCTCTTGACTGACAACCACATTGTTTGTGGCTGTCCCCCAAAATGCTTTAATGAATGGTTTAGAAATACACACGAATGAAATCAATTAAGTGGTAAGAGCACTGTAATTACCCATGTTGGCACCTTTCTTTGGCAACTGAGCGGCTCATTTCGGTTAATGATTTCCTAATTAGTAATATTTAACTTGGCTCCCATCTCCCAACCTCTCCTCCTCTTAGCAGCAGGCTGTGTCACACGCTGAGGCTCACCTGCTTAGAGACCTTGGCCCAGGTTTTCTTCAGCCTGTAGATGGCACTTCTGTTCAAGGCCGAGGTGATTTCCAGCACGCCGTTGTAATTGTGCAGGCATCGGCAGATGTCTGCCACCGCCACCCATTTCTCGATGGCGTTGGCACGGGAGCTGACATCAGCATAATTCATTATCTGGGAGGCCACCAGGTTACTCATCTGAGACAATCAAAGAGCCCAGAAAGGCAGTCTAAGAGCCAAAGCAATGCATTTAGGCAAATTACGTAAATTATCTGCAGACATGTCAGGAAGGCAGGATGTTGATCATATTCTACATTTAGCTACCCACTTTCTAAAGAGACTAAAGTCTATAAGAATAAACTAATGAGCATCTGTTTGTCCTTTGAGTGAAGAGAGGGATTATCTGGCTTCCCGCTTGTTGCGGGAAGAGGTGATTTTGTTCATCAGCAATTTTGATGGTGTCATTTCTAATAATTACTGAGGAAATGGGACAAAATAACCTAACGCCTGCGGAAAGGCAGTGTCTGCAGATCATGGATCACTCCCTGGGGCCTTTCCCCTGACTCCTCGGGCCCCAACAGTGTGTGATTCCTCACTCTGGGAAGCCACAGTTACCACAGAGAAAGAAAACACACTTGCCCCCAGTTAGATCAAATTCTGAACTGATTAACTCTCAAACCAGAATCACTTGGCTGCAGGGAAAAGGAGAACATTTTCTTCGTCTTATCTTGTTCTTCACCAGCAGTTAAAAGGACCTACAGTTTTGAGGCTAAGTACTGTAATTTTATTACTTAAAACCAGTTTAAGAAGCTCAGCTCTTGCAATATGGAAAGGAAAAAAGTGAAATAGGATTACCATATTAACAAAGGTAATATAGGGCATGTAATCTTTTTTTTTTGAGACGGAGTCTCGCTCTGTCCCCAGGCTGGAGTGCAGTGGCGCAATCTCGGCTCACTGCAAGCTCCGCCTCCCGGGTTCACACCATTCTCCTGCCTCAGCCTCCCGAGTAGCTGGGACTGTAGGTGCCTGCCACCATGCCCGGCTAGTTTTTTGTGTTTTTAGTAGAGACGGTGTTTCACCGTGTTAGCCAGGATGGTCTCCATCTCCTGACTTCATGATCTGCCCACCTCGGCCTCCCAAAGTGCTGGGATTACAGGCGTGAGCCACGGCGCCCAGCCAGGGCGGATAATCTTATATCCATACACTAAATCTGATGGATTCACCCATTCTTTGATGATTCTGAAGATACTTAAGACCTCAGAGTGCCTCAACACCACTGTGGAAATTCACTAAAGCACCTACTGCAGTGCTATTCATTGAGGGCCTGCATATCCTTAGCGCGAGGAGAGGAATTATTTGGAATCCAGTTTGTTCTGGGAATAAATGGTTTTGTGAATCAGTAATTTTGATGAAGAAGTTCTTGCCAATAACTATTGAGGAAATGGGATAGAACAGATTCTTTTAGGTGCTGGGAACAGAAAGACAAATAAATCCATCCATGACCTTAATGCAATCTGAGCCTAGGTAGGTAGGAAGGGGAGGGTTGCAGATACATAGACAGGTAAATGCCATGCGGTGAAACACAAAGTGAAGTCTATTCACGGCGGTGTTTGAGAATAAACAGGCAGCATGGGGCATCTGGTCTGGTACAGAGGAGGCTTCCAGGAAGAGGTCATGCCTCCATTGATTTTTTTTTTGTTTTTCTGGAGACAGGAGCTTGCTCTGTTTCCCCAGGTGGAGTACAGTGGCATGATCACAGCCCATTGCAGCCTCAACGTCCAGGGCTCAAGTGATCCTCTCACCTCAGCCTTCACAGGTATGCACTGCTATGCCTGGCTAAGTTTTTGTATTTGTAGAGATAGGGTCTCACTATGTTGCCCAGGCTGGTCTTGAACTCCTGGGCTAAAGCAATCCTCCCACCTCAGCCTCCCAAAGTGCTGGGATTACAGGTGTGAGCTATAGTATCCAGCCTTGCATTGAGTCTTAAAGGATCCAAGTATAAGAGCAAGGGACAGAGGTGGGAGGGATGGTGTAATGGAGGATCTGGCAGCCATCTGAGGGGCACAAGAACTGGGAAAGACAAGGGTGACAGATGGGCTGGGCTCTTGTATGCCAGATTGAGCAGTTGGGACCATATCCCTAAGGTAAGGGGAAGCCACTGACGGATTTTTGTCAAAGGGAGGGAGATAATTAGATTGACCTTTCAGAGAAGTCATTCCTGTGCCACTGCATGAAGGATGGTTTAAGGTATATGTGCTTTGGTCAAGGATAGGCCAAGGTGGACATCTGGGCCAGAGGGACTCAGTGAGTTTAGAGCATTGGCGTGTAACTCCACTATTATCACAGCCATGTAGCCAAACATGGAGGGCCATCACTTGGCTCTAAGCCACTGTTGTCTGTAAAAGGTATAATTGCCCTATTGACATGGTCCAGGAGCTCATGCCCAGAGAGAGAAAGAGTTAAGTTGCTGACCTTGAAGGCAAGGGAGAGCTGGCCACATAGCTATGCGTGGGAGTGACCGGCTCAAGCAGCTGAGACAGAGCGGATGGCATAAGAGAGCTGCTGATGAAAGAGCTGCTGATGAGAACTCCTGCTGAAGAAAATCATCTTTCACCTACCTACGGCCCCCTGCATGTTCTTTCAGGTATCCACCCACTCCCCTCGGACCTCAGCATGGGCTGGAACCTGACCCTGAACCTAACAGATGGATTGGAGGGCAGTGAGGTTGCAGGGGAGAGATGAGTTAGGAGCTCCTGGAGAGAAAGGATAAAAGGCCATATATCAAGGTGGTGGCAGCGGGGAAGGCAGGGTGGGGAAGGGCCTGAGATACAGGTAGATTTAGGGTTTGCAAATATGGTGGGCGGTGGTAAGGGTGAGGTGGTGAGGGAGATGACGTCTAGATCCTGGGCTTGGGTGAGTGAGTGTATGGTGAGGCCACTACCCGAGACTGAGAACAGAGAGGACAATGAAGAAGCAGGCTTGGCGGCTCTGGGGTGCAGATGAAAGGTTCCATCTGTCATTGTCAAGAGTGCAATGCAGTGGCCGTCCCAGCGGAGGAGATATGTGGGTCTGGAGCCTGGGATCAAACCTCTCTTTGAGTGTCCATTATATCCCGTGTGTTAGTTCACCACAGGTAACAGAGGTTAGTTTCCCACAGCAGGGAACCTGTTTCTCAGGGCAGGGACTAGATGGGCCATGCCCCATGTCCCTTAGGCAGCCGCGGCACTGAAGCTTACTGTGTGGTAGCATTCACTCAGCATCCACGTACTCTGGGGAAAGCCTGCATGAAACACTGTCTTGGGAATCTAAACTGTCGCTTTTGCATTTTGATTCTAGATGATTTATTAATTTACCTATGGGATTCCTGGTAGTTTGTTGTCGTCGTAGTTTTTAAAATCATTATTCCTTTTATTATAGTTTAGTGAAACTGGAAAGGGAGGCTTCCCGTTGCCTGGATAGGCCAGAAGACACTCGCACACCTGTTACTTGTTCTACCACAGGACTAAGACTATGAGAACAGCACTAATTAAGAGCGGGGAGGTATAAAAGCATCTCCCAATCTTACTGCTGGGAAAAAGCAGAGCTGGAAGATGGACCGACAGCTGGCCACTGCTGCACAGAACTACAGCAACAATGGGATTATGCTCCAAGAGGCCCCTTCCAACCCTGGAATGTAATTCAGGCTGAACGTTCAGTAATGATGAGGACTTGCACCAACCCAGCCTTACCATCACCAGCACCACCAGGGGCCAGTGACACATGTACTGCGCATTCTGTTAGTCAGTTTATGACCAGGAAGTAGTGATGATGATAAAAATAGGAACAGCAACCTGTACATTATTGAGCACTTACCAGACTTGGGTACCGTCAAAGGTGAACCTCTTATGTCAGGAAGTTAATTGGACATTATTACATTACTGTGAGCTCCTAGAGGAGATGTAAGCTTGTCTTCAATATCCCATCAATTCTATTTAAAAAGTGGGTGGCAGGCTGAGTGCGGTGGCTCACGCCTGCAATCCCAGCACTTTGGGAGGCTGAGGCGGGCAGATTGCCTGAGGTCAGCAGTTCGAGACCAGTCTGGCCGACATGGTGAAACCCCATCTCTACTGAAAATACAAAAATATTAGACGGGCATGATGGCACGCGCCTGTAATCCCAGCTACTCGGGAGGCTGAGGCAGGCAAATTGCTTGAACCCGGGAGGCGGAGCTTGCAGTGAGCCGAGATCACGCCATTGCACTCCAGCCTGGGTGACAGATCGAGACTCTGTCTCAAAAAAAAAAAAAAAAAAAAAAAAAATGGGGGGTGACAGAGTTGCTTTATTTTAGAGGAGTCTTTAGACCCCAATATCCATCTTCTTGTAACACGCCCAAGGTTTTACTGTTATGGTTACTCACGTCGTTGAAGTGTTGGCTGGTTTTCATAATGTAAGGAGTTCTTTCGTTTTTATCCAGCTTCATCCACCCCTGCCCAAGAAACTCCCTGAAAGTGAAAAACAAAACACAAAACCAAATAAGTTTTTAAAAATGTGCTGGCTATGATCCTGGATGATTGTCATGAATATTAGAAATATTCCATTTGACACGGCCTAGAATGGTTCCTGACACCTGCTGCTGCCAGCCTCACAAGTGAATTTTACCTCGGCTCTAGCAGTTTACCTCTCAATGCCAAAAAGGAAGATTCTTCAGTTTCCGGCTTTCTCTTATGAATGTTTGGAACTGTGTCCCTATTAGGATCCTATAAAGGCTTCTCTGAAGGTGGAAAACAAGAACCAACACAAGGGAAATAAAGAGGTTAAATACTACCTTAGAAATCAAGACTATTTTCCCAGGATTAGCTTTTTTTTTTTTTTTTTTTTTTTTTTAAGACGGAATCTCGCTCTGTCGCCCAGGCTGGAGTGCAGTGGCTGGATCTCAGCTCACTGCAAGCTCCGCCTCCCGGGTTTACGCCAGTCTCCTGCCTCAGCCTCCCGAGTAGCTGGGACTACAGACGCCGGCCACCTCGCCCGGCTAGTTTTTTGTAGTTTTTAGTGGAGACGGGGTTTCACCATGTTAGCCAGGATGGTGTCGATCTCCTGACCTCGTGATCTGCCCGTCTCGGCCTCCCAAGGTGCTGGGATTACAGGCTTTAGCTTTTACAAATATTAAGCCTTAGCAGAGGGTCCAAAAATTTCATCACTGCCAAAAATGTTAGTCAGAAGCAGAATTTTCTCCCTCTGCTCTGCCCTGCCTGCCATTCTCCTGGAGGATGCAGATTTCAAAGGCAGGGATCGTGTTTTGTTCTCCCCAGAGCTCAGGAGGGTGCACATGGTCAGGGCTGAAAACCGCTCCTTTTAGGCTTGTACCGCACGTTCCCCTGCCCAGGCAGTTCAGCGGGGCAGAAGCTCCACCTGGTCAGATGAGCTGTCTTCAGGGCAGCATCCCTGATCATTCCCTTCATTCCTGAGCAGGTCACCAGACACAGCAAGAAACAAGGGACAAGCGAGATGGAGCATATAGGAATTATTTTGTATAGGCATTAAAAACACTCGAAATTACTCTGACACGTACTTAAGTTGACTGAGTCCCTGGGCAAGGTTCTTTGTCCCTTGCTGTTGTTGGTCCTGCTCCCACCCTGCAGAGTGCTGGACACAGAGGTGCCAGTTCTATGGATGGAAACAATTGGTAGATATTCACACAGGAACTGAGGGGACACACACACACACACACACACACACACACAATCTGCCTTAGGAATAATGTCAACTTCTAAGCCAGCTAGTGCAGCCAAGCCCTGCTGCTGTCGGGGGTGGCACTCACTCGTAGGGAATGCTTCTGAAAATGACATGGTCCAGGAGGGTGATCTGTTCCGCCAGCTCCATGGCCGACAAGGACTGAAAGCATTCGGCCTTCATGCAGTCAGTCTGCAAGAGATGAGGGAGGGAAATGAAACACCCGAGAGAGGGTGCCTGCCATCTCATTGCAGGTCAGCGAGGCAAACAGCGGCATGTGTGGAAGCATGAAGTTCACCACTAAATTCTAACTGTGAAAAAAATAGCAGAAAGCTAAAAATATCAAAGCCAACATGAATATCTTAGACCAACTGCTAGACCCCATGCCAAATGTGGTTCATCTCACAGAGCTTCATAGATAGGACAGAGGGCCTAATGCTACAACACTCCTGATCAGTTACAAGCATATTGCCCACCTTGGCGAGGTAGTTTGCACATAGATGTGCTAGATAAAAATGTGGTCAGACTTACCATTTGAATTATATCCTCTAATTTTAGGTGGATGTCATCTTGGTCATCTTGTGAGAGGGCCCTGAAAAAGATATCAAATTATCCTCCGTGGAAAAAAAAATAGACAACCTAGGAACAAAACTACAAAATGCAGTTTGGTTTTCCCTGGATGGGAGGTCTGAAGATTTGGGTCTACAGGGCCATGCAGCACAACTGGCTGCTGTGCTGGAGATGAGCAATCCCCAAACAGAAAACATGCTCAAGGCATGAGAGAATCATCGGGACAGCTGATTTAGAACAAAGAGCCAACCTGTGACATAGACGGTTGTAAATGAAACCACCACCATCACAGCGAGTCTGAGAGTGAGCTGGGTGTGCTCTGAGTTACCATCTATAATGTAAAATGGAGCATCGTCTAATGCTAGCAGCCAGTAATACTCCTAGGCCTGAGTGCCCTCCTCCCCACACCTCTATCCCCTACCGTAGGCCTTCCCTGCTGTCACAGAGGCGGGAGATGCAGGGCCACCCCCTTCTCAAGCTTACGTAGACCAGAAGCACAGGGGGTTCTTATGTAGCAAGACTCTGAACAATGCCAGACAGGAGCCAGCAGATAGCTTCTTCCCCCTTGCATTCCAGGTAGACCTTCCTCAGACACTTTTGGCCCTGAATCTCATACATGTTATTCAGCTCTCAATAAATATCTTTTAAAAAAATAAATGATGAATGAATGAATGAGTAAATGAATAAATACAAGTTAATACCTTAGATACTTGTTTCTGACTACAGGGTATTTTATGTCCAACAGAAGTTCAGAGTCCAGGAAAACTGGAGTCCAGTAGGCATCCAATTACATAATGTGCCATTGGAGCCAAGGATTTTATGTTTTCCAAAAGGAAGGCACAAGCACATATTAAAAGTATTAAAATAGTTAAACGGTCCCAAACCATGTACTCTGCCTGCTGCAGGAAGCCAGTTTTAAAAGAAGTAATGATGATGCATTGTTCTGTTGTGTTCTGAGTTGATTAAAACAACCACCACAACCCTCAAAAATATAATATCAACAGAGATGGCTTCCTGTATGCCTGCTCTGTGCCAGGCATGTGCTGAACATTTGACATGCACTATCTCCTGTATCCTAACAAATCCCTTCCAAGGGATTGTTATACAGGATAGTGGATAATGCAGGCATTGTGATCTCCATTTTACAGATAAGGAAACAAAAGCTCAAAGACACTGACTAAGTTGCCCAAGGTTGTGGGCCCTTCTTTTACTCTGCACTTCTCTTAAGCAGGCTCAGGGAAGGCACCTCTCCAAGGCTTCCACACACAGCACAGTCAGCACAGTCGATAAACACAACTCCCTTCCCTCGGCTGTCTGAAGGGGGAGCAGGAGGCTTCGGATTATACTAGCAGCAGCCCTCTTATTGGCACTTAGCCATAGTATTTGTGAGTAGAAAGAAATAGTCATCTTATCTTAAAGGGCAGATTAAGATGTGGAAAAATAAGTTAAAGCTAACTCTTTCTCCCAAGCCTATTAAATCGCATGAAGGGTTACACATGGGGGATAAAAGTGACTTTTCTGAAAGTGCACGTCATCTTTTCCGCCATTCTAGGTTCCCGGAGAGAGATCGGTGGCTCCATAATTATGTGTACCAGTGGGAAAGATCTTTTTACGAAGCTGGATAATATCTTTCCCTTGGAAAGAAAAGGTCAAAAAGTTAGTTAGCTCCCATCAAATTGTTCCTCTTCTCAATGATCTTACCCTCATTTTCCAAGATGCACTCTGGTTCCATCAAGTTACCTAACATTTTATGTCTTCTCACTGACGCTACGTGGGGTTTGGGGATGACTTTTCTATGACCTGAGCCCATCACAGTGGAACATCCAAGAAGTTAATCACTGTTTCTTTTATTTTGTGGCATGTTGGGTGTCTAGAAAAATCTCTACACTGAATAGATTTTGAAGACAGCTAGTTAGACAACTTTGGAGGAGGAGAGATGGTATTTTAGAAATACAAGTTTTGAGTAGAGGTTTTTATTTACAAACAGGGCAATAAACTATGTATGGCAATTAAGTGTATTCATCAAGTGATCCCTGTGAGGCTGTGAGTCAGGGAGGCTTCATTCAAAAGAGCATTTGCTTTATTGCATTAATGAAACCTATGCGTAAAAACATGTTTTATGTTCATATCTCTTATATGTCAGGAATGCATATAAATCTCTAAAGTCAGGGCTGCACTTAACCACCATATGATATGTTTTTTATCTCTCACAGTCATAGCCTGTATTTTCTAGAGGGCATGGTTCAGAATTCTTTCCCTTCAGATGTGGAGGCCTCTGCACTTCTGGTTCAGTTCCTATAGAGAAAAGATTTGCTTCTCATCTTCTGGCGACCCTTGGGCATTGATGAACATTCCAGGACCCTGGGTTCCCCACCACCATCACTACCACGTCTATAACAGTATCATCAGTTTAATAATTGTGCGTTTATAATGAAATACCAAATAAAAGGAAATGGGATTATCCAAGTTGTATGATTGGAAAATTCCTCTTTCAATTAGGGTAGTCCAAAAACAAAGCCAAAAGCAACCAGTGTCTGTCCTGGGATTGGTCCACACTCTCTGTGTGTGGAAAAGGTGATGAAGCCTAAAGAATGTTGAGTTTGAGTAAGATCCAGCCTGGTTTCACTTGGGCCATATGGCCTTAATGGTAGAAACTACTTTTTCTGGGAACTACTGTCAGTGCTTCTAACAGTAATAATACTCACTTTACTACGAGTGCTAATGACTTTTCAGGCATCATGTTAACCTCCTTACACATTTCACGTCATGTACTCTTCACAACAACCTAATGAAGTAGCTATTACGAGTCCAACTTTATAAATGAGGAAACATGTTTGGAATGGTTGAGAACTTGACCTCTGTAAATGGCTGAGCCAAGATTTAGCCCTGTGACATCCTGCAAAAGGTAGAATCAGACTCTGCTCAGTGTTGTAGTTTCAAGCTGTACTGCCTACTAAAATTTCTATTCCCTGTCAGTCCTACGCTGCTAATTCTCAGGTCATTATTCAGCCAAAAGAGTTGGCACATCTGAAGCCTGATGAATATCAAGACCTGGGATGGTAAACAGGATTCATCTTAAGAACCAACTCCAACTAACTGACTTCTGAGGTCACCTCCTGGTGCAGAGAGAAAACTCTCAGAATTGATGGGTAAAGTCTGGCATCGGCGTCTTGAGGGGATTGGCAACAAAAGGCCCTCATGTTGGTTGATCCTGACAGTTTTTCACAGCCTGAACACCCTCACTTCCCTGACAGCTATTTAGTCAAATATCCCTAGGGGCACAAACTTCCAGAATGTAGTTTTTAAATATTAGTGTTTTAAACGCAAAGAGCATAACAAACCAGTTATGAAGAGAGAAGAAACAGTAATCACTCAGAGTCCCTCATGCACTGAAACCTGGCTTCACCTTAATATGTACTTACAATTTCAAAATCTGAAAACAGACACAGTAATGGAATCCCTGGGCTTATTTAGATGTTTTCATAGAATGGAAAAAGTGGAGAAGGCCCCTAATTGTTTCCTAGGGCTGCCCTAATAAAATCCCACAAACTGGGTGGCTTAAAACAACAGAAATGTATTGTCTCACCTTCCAGACAGAGGTCTGTAATCGAACTGTCAGCAGGGCTACGCTGCCTCTGAATCCTGGAGGGGAACCCTCCCTTGCCTTTTTAGCTGCTGGTGGTTTGCCAGCGATCTTTG
This sequence comes from Macaca fascicularis, assembly GCF_037993035.2. NCBI lineage: Eukaryota > Metazoa > Chordata > Mammalia > Primates > Cercopithecidae > Macaca > Macaca fascicularis. Next base: position 85,137,229 of record NC_088380.1, on the reverse strand, counting down.
GCCTTCTTTGGCTTGCAGCTGCATAACTCAGTCTCTGCCTCCATCTTCAGATGGCATTGTCTCTGTGTCTGTCTTCCATGGTTGACTTCTTATAAGGACACCAATCGAAGTGGATTGGGGTCCACCCTACTCCAGTACCTCATCTTAACTGATAACATTGGCAATGGCCTTATTTCCAAATGAGGTCCATTTTGAGGTATGGGAGGCTGGGACTTCAATGTTTCTTTTAGGGGATAGGGAGATACAATTCTACCCATAAAAGTCCCTTCACCAAAGAATGGCCCGGCTATGGGATCTTCAGCTAATGGGGGCTAAGAAAGACTTACAGGCCAGTTGCTAACACATCACAAACCAACATCTGGTGTTGCTGCTTCAGGAAGGACTTGCAGAAACATGGACTGAGCTAAAATAGACTGCCTGTGGATGACACAAGCATTCTGGATAGCATGTAACAAGGAGACAATGCAGCCACGCTTCCAGGAAAGGAAGGGTCATTTCTAGAGGTTATAAATGAAGAGGGAACTAGAAATCAGAGTGGTAAACAAGTACCAGACTCTGCAGAGAGATGCTGGGCTTCCCATCCCCAAGCAAGGACAGAGGACATAGTTATGAGTGAGCTGGGAAGCTGCAACTGAAATGTCTGCACAAAGCCGGGATGGCCGCCCTTTCCACATAGAGTGGACAAGAAAAAAATCCACCCACCAGTTCAAGAAGCTATAAGAAAGCTTGTTACCCACTTGGATACTGGGTGCAACAACTATGGACACAAATCTCTAGCACTATGCCCAAAGTTGAAGACTTTATCACTTAGAAGTGTGGAGTCCTACCTTAGACAATCCCCCACAATTATACCACCTACATGATGTGGAAATCCTAAACTGACAAGCTGTAGAAAAGTTGGTCGGGACCAGTGAAATGAGCCAAAGAAAATTCATAACTACTCTGTGATGGCCCATCCACAATTTAGGTGCATGAGACTCCTATAGACACTACCACCCTCACAAACATGAGCTTACAATAACCCACACAAGGAAACATCATTTCTCTTTGATGCCTGCTGGACTCGCAGGAGAGGCTCCTCAAGGGTTCCTTTCTTTAACTGTTGGTTCTACGGTAAACCGCTGTCTGCCTCCATAGATAACGGCAATTGCACTCCACATGAGTTATACCACCCTGTCCCAAGTCTTCCTGAGACAGCAGACCCCACATTGCCCCCAGGAAAGAGAAGTTGATACATAACACTTTACTGCTGAGAACATAGACCCCACTGTCCCCAGGATTCTAAGATTTATTCTTCTGGTTTGCTAGGCTCTTATTTTCTATGAACAAACAAGAATCAACCAATGTCATCCAGTCGGCATCTTCAGTTGCCTTCACCTGAGGATATTTGCGGTGGCTTTCCTTTCTTGGGGAAGAAGGTCTGGGTCTCGCAGAACTTCTTCTAGTAAATTTAGGACATTCATCTTTAGTTCATTGTTGAGTTCAAAATCCTATAAAATAAAATAAATCTTTTTAAATTTTAGTTTTGAAAGGGTTATCTCTGTGACACATGACACCATTCTCCATGATAAATTCTCTAGAAGCTAAGTATGGAAATTAAAATGTATGGACCCTAGAGTTCCATGCCACACTGGGGTCCTATTTACTTGGTTTGGAAGGGGGGTCTGTTATTGGTATTTCTGACAGGCTCCCTCCGTGGCTCCCCAGGGGGTATAAATGTGCAGTCAGTGTTGAGAACAACTGCCTCTAGGGACAGCCACTGGGAAGGGTTCTTAAAACAGCTTACAAGGCCCTGGCCCACCCCTCCAGCCTCTTCTCTCACACTGCTTGCATCCCCGTGGCCTGCAACACATACCATGCCCCCAACACACTCACACTGTCCTAGACTTAACAAATGCCTTCAGTTCCTCAAGAGATATGTGCTTCCCGTAGCGTGGAACACTATGCCGCCTCCACACGTTTATTTCTATTCATTTTTTGGGCCTAGGAGATGATATGCACTCTCCCTGGAGTCTTTCTTAATTCACCCAGTGGGATCGGGAGCTTTTCTTTGTGCACCCATGGCACACGTAACTCACAGCTGTCAACTCTCTGTATTACATTGCAAGGGCCAATTTAATTGCCTGGCTTTTTTCTGGATGATGAGTAAGATCAGTAACTGTGACATATCGGTATCTCAAAAAATATTTGCTGCAAGAATAAAATCTGTCATTTGAGCAGTAACTTGAATGAAGATATGCTAAGGCTATCAGTATCTATATCTACGTCAATATAGATATGCTAAGAGCTAAAGAATGATACAGACTAATGGGGCCACGTTGAATGAACATAGAAGTGAGATTGAAGAGGCACCCACTGGGGACAGCTGGGACAATATGAGCATCAAAATGAATAATAAGAGTAATGAGCAATAACCAGTTTAATAAGAAGAACCTGTAAGTCCTTATTGATATTGATGCTCACAAAGCCAGATTTTTAAAAGGTAGAAAATAAAACTATTCTTCTTTTTTTTAATCACAGGGTCTCCCTTTCTCTGTTACCCAGGCTGGAGTGCAGTGGTGTGATCACAGCTCACTGCAGCCTCAAATTCCTGGGCTCAAGTGGTCTCCCACCTCAGCCGCCCAAGTAGCTGGGACTACAGGTGTGTGCCACCATGCCCAGCTAATTTTTAATTTTTTTTTGTAGAGACAGGGTCTTGTCATGTTGCTCAGGCTGGTCTCAAGCTCCTGGGCTCAAGTGACCCTCCTGTCTCAGCCTCCTGAAGTGCTGGGATTATGAGCATGAGCCACTGCACCCAGCCTAAAGCTATTCTTTATAGTAGAATTCCAAATAGTAGATGCAAAGAAATAAAGGAGTTAGAAAATCACGATTTTCTTTTTTTTTTTTTTTTTTTTTGAGATGGAGTCTCACTCTGTCGCCCAGGCTGGAGTGCAGTGACGTGATCTCGGCTCACTGCAACCTCCGCTTCCTGGGTTCAAGCAGTTCTCCTGCCTCAGCCTCCTGAGCAGCTGGGATTACATGTGCGTGCCACCACACCTTGCTAATTTTTGTATTTTTAGTAGAGACAGGGTTTCACCATGTTGGTCAGGCTGGTCTCAAACTCCTAACCTCAAGTCATCTGACTGCCTTGGCCTCCCAAAGTGCTGGGAGCCACCACACAGGCATGAGCCACCGCACCTGGCCAAAAATCACCATTTTCAACCAAAGCAGTAATCACTAATTCAGGCAAGGATCATGAATGAATGCTAAAATGGTTGAATGAAGTGTATTAGAGAACAGAATTAACAGTGTCAGAGTACACCTCAGAGATTACTTATTAATCACAAAGGGAGAATCTGGCAGATATCACCTTACCCCAAGCAATCAAAGTTACCATCCCCTATGATGGAAGAAACCAACATCATATATCTACTAATGTAATGATCTATAACGTAATACATCCTTAGTTTTTCTGCCTAAAATGCATGATATTGATCTAATTTTAAAGAAGCATTGGCCTGTACTCTTCAGAAATGTCAGTGTCATAAACAACAGAGACAAACTGAGGAACTCTTCCAGCTCAAAGGACACCAAAGGGACAACAGCTAAATGCAAGCTTTGAACCTGGAGTCAAGAGGGGAATGCTTTAAAAGGGCATTACTATGACAACTGCCAAAAATGGAATCAGGACTGTGCACTAGTAGAGAGCATTCTGCCAATGGTAAATTTTCCTGAATTTGATCATTTTACTGTTGGCTATGTATGAGCAGGTTCCCCACTTATACACTACTGGTGGGAATGCAAATTAGTTCAGTCCCTGCGGAAAGCAGTTTGGAGATTTTTCAAAGAACTAAAAATAGAACTACCACTTGACTCAGCAATCCCTGGGTATATACCCAAAGGAAAATAAACTGCTCCACCAAAAAGAGACATATACTTGCATGTTCATTGCAGCACTGTTCATAGTAGCAAAGACACAGAATCAACCTAGGTGCCCATCAATGGTGCATTAGATAAAGAAAATGTCGTATACATACATCATGGAACATGATGCAGCCATAAAAAATGAAATCATGGGCCAGGCACAGTGGCTCACACCTGTAGTCCCAGCACTTTGGGAGGCTGAGGTGGGTGGATCACGAGGTAAGGAGATCGAGACCATCATGGCTAACAGTGAAACCCCGTCTCTGCTAAAAATACAAAAAATCAGCTGGGTGTGGTGGCAGGCGCCTGTAGTCCCAGCTACTCGGGAGGCTGAGGCAGGAGAATGGCGTGAACCCGGGAGGTGGAGCTTGCAGTGAGCTGAGATTGTGCCACTGCACTCCAGCCTGGGTGACAGAGCAAGACTCCGTCTCAAAAAAAAAAAAAAAAACACACACAAAAAACAGAAAAAAAGAAAAAAGAAATCATGTTCTTTAAAGCAACATGGATGAAGCTAGAGGTCACTATCCTAAGCAAACTGATGCAGAAACAGAAAACCAAATATCACATGTTTTCACTTATAAGTGGCAGCTAAATCTTCGGTTCACATGGACATAAAGATGGCAACAGTAGACACTGGGGACTCCAAAAGGAGGGAGGGAGGTGGGGCTAGGGCTGACAAACTTCCTATTGTATACTATGTTCACTCTCTGGGTGATGAGATCAATAAAGCCCGAATCTTAGCACCACACAAAACCTGCACATGTACCCCCCGAACTAAAATAAAAATGCAATTTTTTTTTAAAAGAACAGGTTTTTGTTCTTAGAGGGAGTGGGGAGAGAGAGAAAGAGAATACATGTTAAACATGGGAATGATTACTGAGGGATTCTAGATGTGTATCAGTGTACTTTTTTTTATTCTGGCAATTTTTCTCTGTTTGAAAATTTTCAAGGTAAATGTTGGGAAAAAAAGAACAAAAAGGTAGAACTCTGTCTCTTACATTCTTTAATTAAATATATCCTTATGAAACATGTACAGGCAGCAGAGAGGAATTGTTAGGTATTTGGAGATGAACTGAACACTGCAAAGTCTTGCTTTTGAGGATCTTACTCGATAGACTATATCTTTATATGTACAGACATGAGTGTTTATTTTCCACCATATAATGTTACTTATCATAATTACATTTTAACTTTAAGGAAAGTAATTATGAAGCACTGACATTCTGAATCCTTTTAAATGATTGGAGAGAACCTTGTTAATTGCAACAAATCAGATAAAAAGAAAACAGCAAGATTTTACTATATTTGGTAAAAACAATGAACAAGATCATAATTTCATAAATTGTAGACAATGCAAATCTAATCTAATTTGAATTTAGTATTTTTTTTACCTCAGTTTGGTGGTAAATGGTGTAACAAATTATTCCCAACATTTTACTTTTCACTGTTTGACCATAGTCCCAATTCTTCAGAAACAAGAGCCACTGGGGCCCAGGAGCAACACAGATGTCAACATCTCCTCAACATATGGCTTCAGATGATGTTTTCCTAAAATTTCACCTATTTATTGCCAAACACCTTCTCGCTATTAATTTTTTTTTAAATGTATGTAAAGAGAGGAGAGTAATAGTTTGCCAGTGTTCTTTCTTTCGGTTCCACTCCCTCCTTCATTTCAAGGTAAAGGGATGTTTGTAAACAGTTAATACTCTCACCTTCGTCAATCCGTGTGCACCACATTCTCAGCCATCAGGACTTTATTTCCTTAATGAATATTTCATATATATATATATACACACACACACATATATACATATATATATATTAGTGAGACAACTGAGTCTTCATGTAGCTATGTCAGGTCTCTAATGATGCAAATAATCTGATTATCATAAATGCACGATTAGTGTGAAGGATATCAGGTTACTGTTTAGACCGTGTTGAGGGCCAATTAGTGGTTTAATCAACTGGCATTAGTAACTACTGTGCCCCGTACTGGGCTCAATGGGGCAGAACACTTCTGGGGCCCCAGGATGGCAAGTGTGTGAAAGGTCTTGTTAATAAAAACATAATGTAATTTTCTTATTTTGAACTCTGGGACGACTGGCCTGAGAGGGACCTTTGAAAGACTTAATGAAATCTGCCAAGACACTATTTGAAGCATGACAAATGGTCGCAGTTGAATAGTTGCTTTGCTGCTGATGATATAAATCAGACTCTGACATAATGCAAAGCAGAATCTCTGATAACGGAGTAGGAAATGGAAGAATTTTTGCCATCCATAATTTTCACTTACATTTGCACAGGTTTTTACAATGTACAAAGTGACCTTTAGTATGTAACTTGTTGTTGTTATTTGTTTGATTTTGAGACAGAGTCTCACTCTATTGCTCAGGCTGGAGTATGGCACAATCTGGGCTCACTGTAGCCTCTGCCTCCCAGGTTCAATGGATTCTCATACCTTAGCCTCCCGAGTAGCTGTGACTACAGGTGCACACCACCACGTCCAGCTAATTTTTATATTTTTTGTAGAGATGGGGTTTTGCCATGTTAGCCAGGCTGGTCTCGAACTCCTGACCTCAAATGATCTGCCCTCCTTGGCCTCCCAAAGTGCTGCGGTTACAGGCATAAGCCACGGTGCCCGGCCGTGTATATAATTTTAATTCTTCCTCAGCTGACCCAGCATCAGACAAGACAGGAACCATAATCTCAGGGTCTCCTGTCACATATGGGCCACAGAGGCTGAAGAGAGGTGATCGCATGGGCTGAGATGAGAAGCATGGGGAGATGGAGGGGCTGGGACAAGAACACCAGTCCTTCTGACTCCTTCATAGGCCTTTATACTTGCCCTTCTCAAACTGTCATGTGCACAGGGGTCACTAGGGGTTGTGGCTAAAATTAGATTCTGATTCAGGGGATCTGGTACAGGGATAAGGACTCCGCGTTTCCAACAACCTCCCGGGTGATGTTGATGCTGCTGGTCTGGGGTCCACATTTTGAGTAGCAAGACTTTACATTACCTTTGTTTATCTACCAAAAAAAAAAAAAAAAAAAAAAAAGTCATTAAAAAAACTCTCCAAAAGTAAAAGAAATCTAGATCTTCTGATGTACTACCTAGAATGGATGATTTTATTTTTTACAAATGCATGTAAAATACAGAATTGGTCATTGAAAAGTCCCTGTTGAAAATACGGTAGCTGCTGCTCAATAAAAAGAAATCTAAAGCAGCAAAAAGACATTTGCCCTATTTAAATACAGAGACAAATGATTGCTAATGTCTGGCTGACAGCCAAGTTGTAATTGTCCAGCATTTAATTTTTGGTTACATTTCCCCGAGTCCTGAAACGGTGGAATAAGACTTACCCGAGTGCCTTCTTGCAGGCAGCAATCGAGGCGCCCACAAGATGGCGCTCCCGGGTCGGCATTGGCCCTGGCGCGGGCCCCTGGGTGGAGCCCGCAGGCCTGGAGGAGGGACGTCGCCTGCCCGTGTTTAGGACACAAAGCCCCACGAAGCCTTCTGCGCCAGGAGAGCGAATCCATGGCACCCAAGAGACTCCGAGGTACTTATTGAAGTTATCAAAGCAACAGAATCTAATTTAGTTTTTGTTTTCCAATTCCTGAAGCAGGGATGCGGAGACAGAGGATTCGAACAAAGAAACCGCCCTGCTCTCAAAGGTGGAGCGCTCAGAAAATGCAGGACATTTATATTTCATTCTCTGAAAAGGAGCCCATAGCTCTTGTTCCTTCAAAAAGAATTACTGAGCAACTCAACAAACAAGGCTCTGCAGTGGAGGCGGAGCAGCAGACTTCTGGGTGGGTTTGTACATGAAATAAATATTAACAAAAGAAACTGGGAGAGGCTTGAGGAGGGCGCCCATCTGCAAGGGCCCCCCTTGGGGACGCCCTACTGACCCTTAGGAGAGGCTGGGCCTGGAAACGCAGGTCCGGAAACCACCTGCAGAAAGGGGATAGTTCTGGCCAGGAACAAGACAAAAACTGTGGAAGGATGCAGTGTGGCCCCCAGCACAGGCTTAGGAGCAACACATTGTCCACTGATGATGTCAGAATCCTCCAAGGGAGAGACGCTATTGTGAGATGAGTCTATTTTACCAAAATTGTATTGACTTTACTCAACATGTTCATAAATAATTAGGAAAATCAGCATTTTCCCTGGATCGGTTGGGAAAAACAAAACAAAACAAAACAAAACAAAAACCTCCTAAAGTAATTATAAGTCAGACAGTGAGAGATTGCCCCAGACTAGGTAATTTTTTTTGAGACAGAGCCTCACTCTGTCACCCAGGCTGGAGTACAATGGCATGATCATGGCTCACTGCAGTCTCAACTTCCTGGGCTGAAGGGATTCCCCCCACCTCAGCCTCCCAAGTAGCTGGGACTACAGGCACATGCTACCATGCCCAGCTAATTTTTAAGATATTTTTTAGAGATGGGGCTCTCTCTCTCTCTGCTGCCCAGGCTGGTCTCCAACACCTGGGCTCAAGCAATCCACCTGCCTTGGCCTCCCGAAATGCTGGGATTACAGATGTGAGCCGCCACACCGGGCCACATTTTAACTACTTTATTATCTCATTTAATCATCAATAGCAATCCTGCAACATAGTTACTATCATGATTTCCATTTTGCATGTGGGGAAGTCCAGGTACAGAAAATCTAGGTATCTTATCCAAGGTCACACAGTTAGCAAGTGGTAGGCCCAGGACTTAGATCCAGGCTAAACTCTTGGCTAAAGCCTGAGTTTTTAATTGCTATAACCACTCAGCCTCTTGCGAAAAAGCAACTATCGGGCCGGGCACAGTGGCTCATGCCAGTAATCCCAGCACTTTGGGAGGCTGAGGCGGGTGGATCTACCTGAGGTCAGGTGTTCAAGACCAGCCTAACCAACATGGTGAAACCCTGTCTCTATTAAAACATACAAAAATTAGCTAGGCATGGTGGTGGGCGCCTGTAATCCCAGCTACTCAGGAGGCTGAGGCAGGAGAATCACTTGAACACAGGAGGTGGAGGTTGCAGTGAGCCGAGGTCGTGCCATTGCACTCCAGCCTGGGTGACGGAGCGAGACTCCCATCTCAAAAAAAAAAAAAAAAAAAAAAAAAGCAGCTATCAGTGAATTAGTGGCTGCTGGCTTGGGGAAGGGTAGGCTGAAATGTCAAACAGTTGCTGAGCCTGGAACTATTTCCCTTCACTGATGACCATTTGAGACAGGGATCTGGAAACCGAGGTTTCCAGTCTGAATAAACTAGTTTGCATTAATAAGGCTAGATCATATACCAGAAAAATCATCTGCAAAGCAATAAATCAGATTTCCTAGCACTTTAAAACGAATCCCTGTTGATAGCTTAGGCATTTTGGAAATGATATTCATTCTTGCAGGAGAGCAGGGTAGTAATTAGTAATTTACTATACATGGCCAAGGGAACTCTAGGACATTGGGAAAATCTGATTCAATAAATGCAGTTTGAGGCTAAAGAGAATTATGAGAGTAATTTTCTCAGTGTAATAAGTACAGCATATTCCTGATGGTGGCCAGAGGTTTTAAAAGGAAAGTGGAAATGCTGCAGAGCGGATTAAAATCACACGAATAATTTTAAAATCTGGAACAAAGAGCTTAGAAAGAAGGACTCAGGATGTGTTGAGCTCAGAAATAAGAGGTGGGGGTTTAACTTAATGGTTTTCAAGAAAATGAAAAGCATACTACGGTTTTCCGTCTTCTCTGACGACACAAGATGAAGAATTTAAATTGTGGTGTAGAATTAGGTTAGATTCGGGCCAGTTTGTAAAGTGGGAAGCTGAGGCAAAGGTACCCAATGATCATGATATATGCAAATCAGCCTTGACAGGTCTGGGGTACACAGGTTTGCATTCCTCATGTTCACGAACTGGAGACAACCTCCTAAACCAAGGTGCTTTTCAGCTCTTCTGAGGAGAGGAAACCTTATTCAAAACTTTAACGTTGAAACCCTATTCCAGGGGAGATTGTGCTGGCTAAAACCTGGGATGGGAGGCTCTGCAGGGTACCTGCTCACCTTGCCCACCGGCCACCACCCCTGGGCTGCCGGCGTGGGCGCTACCTTGGGGCAACAGGGACTCTGAATCAGGGCTTCTCACTGGAAAAGTGAAAGGACGGGGTTTTCTGGCATTTTCCATTGCCTAACTACAAAAATATTTTCAAAGCCTCATTGTTCACACAATGAAAAAGAACATTCTAATACAAAAACATAAGGAAGGGCAGTAAGTTTGGAATTAAACCCTACAAAGCAATACAGCAGTAATTCTAAACTTTCCAATACACGTTCAACACTTACTAGTCATTAACAATTCATCAGCTTCTTGAATCTTCAAAGAGGAACAGAATGTAGAGAAAATATATGCCTGACAATCATCTAGGGACTTATATTTCGGGTGGTAAAACCCACAGGCAGTTAAACCCCAAAACTGGTAAGCTCTGTGCCCTGCTCCTGGTCAGCCCTCAAACGTTTGTTGAATGAATGCATAAAAGTCCATGGGGGAGAATACTTGACTTTGACACAAGTGGTAACAAGCTACCTAAGTTTTAAACTGGTGGTTTGGGAAATTAGTTTAGCAGATGTGAAGTGGGAGGCTCCTGGGAGAAGGCACAGTGAAAATGTGGAAGATATGTTAGAACAAAAATAACTGGGAAGAGGCAAATGGCAATGAATGACACTCATTCAGTGAGAAGGAAAAAACCATCTAGAAAACTATTTATTTGATCATTTGCTGACAAATGATTCTGCATTTGAATGACTTGCTAAAATTCAGCCCCTAGTTCTGAACAGCTGTGCACACAGGAATCTTTAAATACTGCCCCACAGCCCCGGAATCAGATCACTTCCAAGCTTACATCTTTACGCCCCAAAAGGGAATCAGTCAGTTTAAAAAGCATTTACCAGAAAAAGAGAGAATCTTTTTTTTTTTTTCCCCGGATGCTGTGTTTTCCATTAAGTAGGTGGTAAATTTATATGGGTTGTCGTTTTCAAGAAAATGACAAAGACCAGAGGGGAAAAGAAAAGTCTGGAAGGGCATCCTTTTATTGCTGATATTTACAACTATATTCAACTTTCTTAGTTAAATAATGCCCCTTGCCAACAAAATTATCTTTAATATAACTAGACAGTAGTCTATTAGTTATACTTTTGTTTTTACCCTGATCCATAGGAGGGGAAAAGACTGATAAAGAAAGCTGGTGGTGCATCCTTCCTTCCCCAAGGAGAAGATGCACTCCGAGTTACAGGAAGTAGCATCTTTGACATTCAACCAAGGAGATACAATGCAAAGAGATTGGGAGCTATAAGTTAGTGACATCTGAGAGCAGAGTGGAGAGGAGAGTAACACAAAGAGAAAGGCAAAAGGCAAGGCAGAGCCGTGGGGCCCTGAGAACCAGTTGATACACAAGTGTTAAGTCAGCTCTTGACATCCTGAGGCAGCTCTGAAGTGATGGAGAGCACTGGTCCAGGCCTGGTCGGATAAACAAGGACCAGGTGATTCAGGATCATCGTTCCCCATGCTGAAGATTGCATGCCACAGTCTCCAGAAATGCTTCCAAGGTCCAAGAGTGATTACAAGAGTGGGGAGACAAATGAGGAAAAATAAGGACTCTCCGTGGCACTTGCATCAGAAAATCCTTACAACAGAGAAAAGAAGCTATCGAAGTACATAAAATTCCATCAACGAAATCCATCCGCAAAGATTTAAGGAATCGCACTAGTTCAATGGGGAAAACGTTTCTGTTTCGGCAGCTAATGAACATGGAAAATCAGTGCCACTGAAGACACGCTTCCTAAAAGCTTAAATCTAGCTTATGCTAGCTTAATAAATCCTGCTGTAAATGTCTCACTGTAAGGAGAGTTTAAAAGATAACAATAGAGATGTATAAAAGATAAGAAAAAACTTTGGTAAGTAGTTCAAGGAACTAGGATTTTCTTACTTGGTTGGTTGTTTGCCTGGACCAGAGAAAAAGAGAGAATAAAAATCTATCTTTGGAATTAAAGAAAAGAAAATCCATACTTATCAGATAATAGTTTTGTACATTTCATATTTTCCAGAGAGATATGACAAATAATTCATTTGTGCATTCTAACTCCACACAGATAATTTTGCCAATTTTACAAATGTGGAAACTAGCAAGCTAACAATGGAATCCAAACTAGTGTGCAAGTTTCCAGGTTTCTCTCCTCATCTGAGACCTTTTTGACCCAGGAATCTCTGAAGAACTAAAGTGAAATGTGACGCCTAAGGCATCTGTTCTGAGGGGAGAGGGAGAGGGCAGTGGTCAGTAAAAGATCACAGCAGGATCCAGCACTGCCATAAAGATAAGGGTCAGCCTACGTGTCCAGGAAATCAGAAGAACTCAAAAGGAACTGAAGTTGCTGGACTATTTAAATGGAGCATTCTCTATTTCATTTCGGCTGCTGTCATGGCAAATCTGTTTGTGAACAAACACTGGTGCGTGCCTGGTGGATGTTTCGGATCTCTTGGCTGAGATACGCAGAGGCTGACAGTGTGTCGACAGCTAGAAGTGAATGGGTGCTGAAGAATAATAAAAGGGTGAGACCGACATAAAAAGTATGTCAGGCGCAGTGGCTCACGCCTGTAATCCCAGCACTTTGGGAGGTTGAGGCAAGTGGATCACAAGGTCAGGAGTTCGAGACCAGCCTGGTCAATATGGTGAAACCCCATCTCTACTAAAAATACAAAAAAATTAGCTTGGCGTGGTGGCACATGCCTGTAACCCCAGCTACTTGGGAGGCTGAGGCAGGAGAATTGCTTGAACCCGGGAGGTATAGGTTGCAGTGAACCAAGATCGTGCCACTGCACTCCAGCCTGGAGAAACAGTGAGACTCTGTCTCCAAAAAAAAAAAAAAAAAAAAAGTATATAGGCCATCAGTTATCCTCTGGCATGGTGATTGTGTAAAATCATTTGTGGCTGGGCACAGTGGCTCATGCCTGTAATCCCAGCACTTTGGGAGGTGGAGGTAGAAGGATCACTTGAGGCAAGGGGTAGGTAAAGTCTATAGTGAGCTACAATCGCACCACTGTCTTCCAGCCTGGGTGACAGAACAAGACCCCATCTCTGGGAAAAAAAAAAAAAAAAAACAGAAACACACATGCAAAAACAACAAAAAAAAACATAAAACACCATTTGCAAGGTTGAAGCAGTAGACAGCTCATTAGTCATTTAAAAACATTTCATAGCTGCTAGCATCTCACATTGAGACTAAATTTTATCTTCTTATTCCTGGTATCCCCATCAGTCCCACCAGCTGGGGACATGCCCAGGAGCCTCGTGGCACTCTGTGGCCCCTGAGCAGTGGGCAGCATCTCACCCATTTGTTAAGGTGGGATGTCTGGGGTCTTGAGGCTTCAAGAACAGCGAGGGTTTCCTGGCCCTTCACCGCAGGCAGCTCTAACTGTACCTCCTGCAGGCAGGTGGCCTGGGGAGGCCGGCAAGGGCGGCTACTGTCACCATCTCAGCCTGGGAGGTGCTGCACTGGTTGTCCGCAGAGGCACAGCACTCCTCCCTGCACCAGCCTTTAGCAAGTACAAATCATTTAAGCAACACAGAATAGACTCAGGGTCAAAAGCAACTTTCCTAAGGAAAGACTGAGAAACAGGGAAAGCATTGGCAGTGTTGACATGTGCTATTCTCGCTGTCCTGAGTCAGAAGCAGGTTTTTATGTTTCACATTTTGAGCGGTCTACATCTCAACAGCTGGCCTGCAAGATGGAGAGGCTGCAAGATTGGGGGTTCCCGGAAAAAATGGTGCAGCCAGACGGTGCAGACTGAAACCTACTGCTGCCATTTGCTATGGGTGGAACCTCAGGGAAATGGTTCAGTCTGAGCTTCCATCTCCCCATCTGTAAAGCAGTGGTAATAACAATATCGACCTCCTCTCCCTCAAATGAGTGGAGTCACGGTAGGTGACTTAATATTTGAAAACAAAACAGTGTCTGACATAAAGTAAGTGATACAGTATGTTATTTTTTAAAATTGGGGTTCTGTCATTCAGAATCCGTCCTTGCAGAGGAAACTACCTTCATTCTAAGAATCAGGTTCTCAAGTCACCCATAAAAGATCATATGCCCCGTATCATAACTAAACCAATACCAAACTTCAGCTGCTCCTAGATGACTTCTATGCAATTCAATGCTTCCTCCTCCTTGTTCAGAGTCCTAGTGACACACTTTTCCACGGGAAGTCTCATCCAGCCATGGTGAAGGCTCAGGGAAAGGGGCTTATAAAGTCTTGAACGTCTTCAGGAAGTGGGGACAGGAAGCGCCATTCCCAGCGGAGGCATCTTCCTCCTGCAAAGAGCTCAAAGGTCAGGGCCCCATATGCTGACACTGCCTTGCAGATGGAAGAGAAGATCTGTTCTTTAAGGGCAGAGACCGGGCTGGGAGTGTGACGGAAAAGTACCCTGTGGCTGACTGGCACGAGCCCAGATGGACGAGGAGGGCAGGGATGGAAGCAGGCCAGGAGCCATCAGGAGAGGTGACAGCAGCAGGCCAGGAGCGTCAGGAGAGGTGACAGCAGCTGCCTGCTCAATAGCCGGTTGTTTCTTTCGCTTCTCGTTCTCCCGCCCACACCGAAAATTCTGTGCTGTGTTTGTCCTGGCCCAACTTCCATTTCAGATTTGGAACAATGAACGAACCTCAACTCAGTGCTCTAATTCAACACTGAGTTTTGTGTTTCACTAGGCAATGCCAAATAATAAACAAAAAAAATTTAGAAGGGGCCCCTGTCATCTGTCAAAATAAGAAACGGAAGAGACAAAGTGTGTCCACTCACATTTTGGGAAATCTGATCCCTGAGACCTTGAACGCACTAAGTAGAGGCCATCACACCGGCACGCACTTTTCCACCGTAACGAGTCAGAGTCCCCACTTTACCTCGGACCTGGGACTGCAGGTCCAAAACCTAAACTCTGTGGCGCAGACGGATGCTCCCTGGTTGTCCTTTACTGGGAAACAGCCATTGTCTTCTCTGAGATAACACCGACTCTGAGGATATGTAAAGGTTTTGCTTTCCTCGCCACAAACCTAACATAGGTGTGCCCCCTTCAGCAGACTTATTGCTGGAGCCATCGTGGAGACCACCTGGCCGGGTTCTTGTTTCAGAGGAAGGGGGCTCTGTGGGAGACTGGAAGGAATTTTGACAGCTGGGTCTGTTTCCAGCTTTTGAGTGGTCTAGAACTGTGCTGTTTATACTGTAACCATCAGTCACCTGTGACTATTAACATTTAATTCAATTAAATAACATTAAAACTCCAGCTTTTTAGCCACGCTAGCTACATTCCAAGTGATCAATTAGCTGCATGTGGCTAGAGGCTGCTGTACTGGGCACCATGATATAGAACATTTCCACCATCACAGCAAGTTTACCCGGGCAATGCTGACTGAACCCCTTTGAGACTTACGTGGTTCACTGGTCACATGGGGGTAACAGCATTTGGCCTGCTTGAAGGTCTGGGTTTGGACCAGATGCCGCTTTAACACGGTTATCTCTATCAAGAGCAGCATCCGCAGTGCTTTGAGCCTCCATCTGTAATGGCTACTCTGTATGTTTTAACTCACATAATCCTCACCCTCCCACAGAGGAAAAAGTGGCATTAATCCCCATTTCTACAGATGAAGAGCTGGAGGCCTGGAGGAGCGAAATTGTTTGCTCAGAAAAGCCAATAAATGCCGGAGCCGGGATTTCCATCACGATCACCCTAACTTCACAGCTCCAACAGGATTCGAAGCCCCCCAGCTCTGAGATCTCTGCTACAAAGATACATTAGGACTGAGTTTAACTCCTACTGTGATTTTTGGAGATGTAAAAACTCTCACCTCAGCTGCTATGAGTGACTAGAGTGGGGTTGTGAGATCCGCTAAATCCTGTCTTCTACCTGAGACTATATTTATTTGTTAATGGTGTTATGAAAGTGTTAGGGTATATTTTCACGAGAGTGATAAGGACTCTGTTTTGCGTGCGTGCGCATGTGTGTGTCTGTGTTTATAGGATAAAGTATATATAAAACCCTCTTATAATGGAAAATGAGTGTATATATATAAAACATACCATAAGCAATACTAAATGTAAATACTAAAACTAACAGAGCACAGGGTAACACTCAGGAAGAGGGGCAGAGACTTGGGGGCCCTCCTCAGGTGCTGGCAATGTCCCAGATCTTGACCTGGGTGGCAGTTATATGGGCGTCTACACAGGCAGAAAGTCACTGACCTACACACTGAAGTTTAGTGTCCTTTATATGCGGTATGTGATATTTCAATAAAAATGCCAAAAAGCATATCAACTGAAATGTAAACTCAAGTTATTCATTATTAGCTAAATATGTGTCTCTTTGTTCACCATAAAATGAATGTAAGAGAACTGGAGCGAGTTAGAAATATAACAGCTGAGCTATTTTGATAGATTTTGTGAAATTGCTCTCCCAAGGGACCCTAGACTCCCTGTATCGTAAGTAATAATGGAATCATCAAACAGCATTACTGCTTCTTGCCAGTCCCAGTAAATCAGTTGATAGTCTATCCTTCCCAACCTGACACGAAGTTCTGGGCAGGCACCAAAGTCTTTCAGTACTTTTTAGTTACAAGAATGATGTCATTTCAACAGTCAAAATGTCTAGTCCAGTATATTCTTCAAAACCTCAGTCCAGCCTCCCTCCAGCCTTGGTGTGTGGGCTGCTTCCAGCCTAGTGGCCTGCATAGGAGACCCTTTCTGATGTCCCCACCACCTCTCCACTAGTGGGCTATTGCTTCTGGTACTGCAGCTCACCAGGGGAAAGCAATAATTTAGTGTGAAAGTGCAGGGGGAGCCCAGTCCTGGCTCTCTCTAGATGTGGCAGGTGGACAGTGGCCAGTGGCCAGCTTTTCCTGTGTGGGCCTTGGTGAGACTTTGGAGACCTCTCTGTGGGAGACTTAGGGCCAGCTCCCCTGACCCTGGCAATGTCTGTCCTCCTGTGAGTCACTTTCAACTCCCTCAGGCCCTGGGCTGCCAGTGGTCCACTTCACCCAGCGTCTGTCTACGCATCACCCCTCCAGGACATCCTCTTGGGCAGGATGCAGGGCCATCCAGATTGGACTCCCCATGGACCCACCTGGTTCACTGAAACACATATGAATGCAGCTCACTCCTAGCATCCACCACTCTTCACTTTGCTCAGCGAGCACCTTTCAACTTAACAGGAGAGGCTAGCTGGGTGGTTTCCTTGAAACATTTCTCATGTGGCTGGAAGTGAAAAGGAGGCATCTCCCTGCCTTCCCCATGGTGGTAGAGAACTTACACAGATGGCTGTCTCTGGAAATTACCCTCTCCTTGACCTCCCCTGCCTCAACTTCCCACAGGTGAGTGATCACAACTGCTAGCAGGATTGATTTCACGAGCTCTTAGCTGGTTTTGCTTAGGTGGCCTAGCCACTCCATTAAGGCCATGCAGGCTGTTGCTGCTACCTATTGTACCTGCCCCTGTGCCTTTGGTCCTCTGCCTGAATGTCAGAAACAACCTGAAGAATTCAGTTTAACAGCCGGCCACACATGTAATTATGTTAAGTCCATTGACTGTTAGTGGGTATTTTCCCAGTGGCTTTTCCCAACGGCTGAAGGCCCCTTGAGGTCAGAGACTGCATGGATCTTGTTCACGCCCACACCTATCCCAATGTCTGGAACATTCTGGTGCCCAATTCTTATTAGTGAATGAATCAAGGAGGTGAGAAAACAGAAAAAGGAGTAGCAGTGTTCCTCTGTAAACTCCTTTGGGGAGGAGATTTTTATGTAGGTAGGTCATTTTTGTCTGATCTCATGTTTTAAAAACATTCCCCTAAGCCTACAATTAAGAAAATACATGACTGTTTCATTCTCGGCCACTTGTCATTCAGACAGGACCCAGAGCCTGATGGAGCTAGTGGTAACCTGCAGACACAGCTGCGGCTCTTTTACCAGCATCGCTCATGGTCTGTGAAATTCCTCCAATAAATGGACAGAGCATCTCTTCAGAATTGGTTGGTCAATATGATAATTGAGGAAAACCAAAATTGCCATAGATCATACATGAAAGGCCTTCTACAGAGGCTTGTGCAGAGATCTGAAACGTCTATAGTCAGACCCCAGCCATCTGTCTGTGCACAGAGGACAAAAGCAATCATGGGAGCATTTGGTTAATAGTACTACAGATCTGACACCTGCAGGGACCTGGGAATTGTGTAAATGATACGTAAGGTCTCCCAGCAGGAGATGCTCAAGACGCATGTAGACCTCTAATGAAAACACTTCCCTTACTTAGACTGCCTAAACACACAGCCCTGATTTCTGACCCATCAGTGGTTATAGTCTCTGTCTGGGCTGACTTTGGAAACTTTAAAGGCTAGAAAATGACCTCCAGGAGAGAATGAACAATGGAAACATTGAACTATAAGCTCAATTTGACAAGTATTTACTGGGCATCTGCCATGTGTTCAGCATTACAGAACTATGTGAAAGGAGACACAAAGATGAATGAGACAAGCAAGGAGCTTACAGGCTGGTTGTAGGGTGGTGAAATGTGCATCTCTCCTGTCCACGGCTGAAAGGGATTTCATCACACACATCAATATCATGCTTTAGGCTTAATTCAACATCATCTTTAACTTCATCACATCCTTGGGAGAGGTAAAGCAGGGATGGTTGTTCTCATTTTCAGAAGAGGAAACTAACACCCGAAGAGGTAGAGAGACCAGCTTGGGGCCCCACAGGGGCTACAGTGGCAGAGCTGGAGTAACAACACTGGTCCCCTGACTCTGGGCTGCTGCTCCCTCTGCTGATGGATAGACAAGGCACGTGGGAGAAATCGAACTTGGGCCTGTGGCTTCACTTTCAGCTTAAAAGGCAACAAATGAGTGAGAAGGTGTAACAAAATGAGGAGCAATAGGCCAGAAGGTATTCACATATGAAGATTTTTAAAACCCCCTAAAAATGGAACATCCTAGCCTCTCCAAATATTAACTAAAGAAAAAACTAGAAGCCTCCAGGAGAAGAAATGCTATCCTAGCACCACCCGGGGTAGAGTTAGGAGGTGACATCCTGGGGCATTCTTATTTCTCTGGAGAACAAACCCCTACCCCCATACTTCTGCAACCTTTAATTCTCCTGAACAAAGGTCAGGGTAGTATCTGCCAATATTAGTTACCTTTGATGAGAAATGAGAAATAAATACATGATGTCTAATACTCTGTGGTAGCCTTGATTCTCTAGATTATTTGTGGGTGAATCTACAGCTTGGTTGATGTAGATCTACAGCTTTTCTGTGTCTAGAAATCGAAGTGGCCTCTCTGGGTAGCCGTGTGAGAAAAAATGTAATTGTTACCATGCTTAGCTGTAGTTTTGAGATGAGTACAACTTCCTACTCATTTTTTAAAAGCTACTGATTCAAAATAATCAGGTTGCCACAATAATGCTATATTCTCCCTTAAATGGACTCAGCTAGTACAAAGTGAATCAGATAATTACAAATCATCTTATCCAAGCCCTTCACTTTGTGAGGTGAAAACCAAAGACAACGAGGGTGAGGGTTGGTTGACAGTTGGATTATGGCCCAGGTTTTCAGACCAGCAGTCCCATCTATAGCTAGATGTTGCCTTGGGAGAGTAAAGACCTGCAGATAAACTTGGATAAAGATACCAAGATGGGCTGTTACTCTTAAAGCACCATAACAGTCAGCTTGCTTAAGCTCCATGAAGCCAGGGCCACCTTCACATCTTCTGAATGAAATGGCCCAGGCTAGGCCCACAGTTGGTGAGAGGAGGCAGTACGCACACAATGAGGCCCCGAGACCATGAGCTGAGAGCAGCTCTATTTGAACCATTCACCAATCCATCACCAACAGCCTGCCTTGACTTGCACAAACTGTCCAATGTGGAGGCCAGATGATTACCAGGCAGCCACAAGTGAGTCAGTAAAAGGAAGAAAGGGAATCTGGACGCTCTAGCCAGCAAGAAAGAAAAAAAAAATGCCCTAAAACAATTCTCAATAAGTGGAAATTTCACAGAAATGTCCTGCACATGGTTGTGTACTTATACAGAGAGGATGAGGAAGGTGACAGGAGATGCACATGACGAGGTTACACCAGGGCATTGATAGCCCGCCATTAAGCCGTGAGGCCCACTCACGCATGCAGGGAAGGTAAGGAAAGACCCTGTGGGAAGAACTTCCTTGGGCACATCAGTGAACGAAATAGCCAGGGTTTGTATTTTACCCAGTGGTGAGGTCAGAAGAGAAGACTGGATCCCTGAGCTACTTACATCACTCACCTATGCCCCTGCTGGAGGGAGAGCCTGAGGAGCTGGGATCCCTCTAACTGGAACTGGAGATGGACAAGCTTGCTCATGTATAGGCACAGCTGCAGTCACTCAGGTCGCAAAGCATCTGAACTGTATAAACAATTCAGCTGCCAAATCAGGTGGCAAAGCTTACTGTAAAACTACTATAAACGAGGGCTTCTGTACACTAATCTCTCCCCATCTATGAATTTTCTTTACCAAAAATAAAAAACTCCCAGCATACTGCCATTTGCTTTGTGGTACTTTTGTAGCTACTGTAAAAATTATATGTGGATTGGGAGGGATTCCTGTTTGAGATAATTAGAAAAAGAGGGCACGGGGGATTGAGAAAAGGGAAGTAAGGTGGATAGGGAAGCAAGGCTGCAGGGCTCTGGGGAGAAGATTTGGAAGGGAGGAGGGGAGCTGAGGCCAGGGGAGAGAACCAGCTCAGCCTTGTTGATCGAAGCTACTTTGCATCTTAGAAACCACTGTGGGCCCCAGGAATTAAATGTCAAAATTCTTGAGAAAAAAATCAGAGAAGAATAAGATGGACCATGATACAGTGGAAAAATTGTAAATACTAAAACTCATTATACTGTTTTATCTGCATTGAGGCAAAATGGATTTACCAGCAGCTCACTGAGACTACGGGGAAAAGAGACTAGACATTTCTCATGTGCTAAGGATGGTTCTTGGAATTTGAATCATATAGGATTAAATTTTTTTAAATTTAAGATGTGTAAGACGGAATGTTTACATTATTTAGTATGCTATGTTTATTACTTTATTTTAATTAATATTTAAGATTTTTTATGGGCTTACTTGTGGTGAGGTTTAAATGCCACTTTTCCTAATTAGTAAATTATCTTACCACGGAGGTTTCAGGAGCCTGCCCTCATGGTGACCCTATTGAATGGACTGTCATTACTGAGGACCATGCAGCAGACACGTGATGGCCTCTGTGAATATAGTGGCAAAAACTGCAATTACTTTGGCACCAACCTAATAATAAAGACCTGGGAATACCTCCCCCTGGGAGTGTCATTTATAACACATGATTCTCATTAGCGGACTGACAACTTTGATTATATTTCTTTTAATGTATGCTGCACATGTTCTGCTGTGAGGCAGGGCCCATTCTCTCTCTCAAACGCTCCTTGCAGGGTGCCAGGCAGGTGGGTGTCCAGGAGGACCTGCCTGGTATGTGGCAGTGGGTAAGAAAAGCATTATGCATGCATCACATCAGGGGGGCAAAGTGGCACCTGACTTGTTTTGTGAAAGGGGAATAAATTCTACAAACGTGCACTGAGAACACATAAACAGATAACAAGTGGGTGTCCTGTCAGTGTAACACAATTTAAAAACAGCATTGGGAACCAAAACATCAAAGGGTATGAGGCAAAATATCTCCAGAATCAGGCCCAGAAAGCACTCCCTGACCAGATCCCAGAGTGTTATTTACTTCCAGGGGGCACCGTGAGGTTTGCGTCTAGTTGGGTGCGGGGCGGGGATACCACTGCAGCTGGCAGCCTCTCAAGCATAACTCCACTTACAGAGAAGACCCTGTGAAAGGTGCTCCCAGGGTAGGTGGCACAGGACAGTGGCCTTGCTGTGGCTCAGGTGCCCATGGGTGAGTGCTGTTTCCTCAGAAGATGTGGGGACAGGGGAGCCCCGTGTCACTGTGTCATGTCATTTGCAGATCTGAAACAGTGGATGTTGGCAAGCCACGTGTCTGCTTTGATCTGCATGCCTAGCCTATTTCTTCCCTTCCTCAGTTCCAGTGTCAAGGTTTCACACTGAACTCCAAAGAATCGGGAGGTGTTTTACATGTGTCACGGCTTAAAAAGATGATTTTTTAAAAATCCTTGTAAGTAATTAATGAGGGCACTGACATACCTGTGCGTGCTTTGAGACCCAGTGACGGAGGACGTTCAGTACTCGGTTGGTAGCCGTTCTCCGTATGATAAACTCTTTATCACATGTTCGCTCGGTGTTGTTAAAGCCTTAGGAGGAAAATAAACACACACGCGTTGCAGTTAAAGCCACTCCCCCGGGACCTGGAAAAGGTCGTATATTTTAGGACATTGGTTAACGAAACCCACAGACGACACTTCTTGGCAGAGAGGTGCGCGTGGCTTCAGACTGTTGTGAATTCCGCTCACCTATTACACTCTCAGCAGCGAGGCCCTCGTGTAGTTACAGGTGCAATTAAATAAGTAATGAGCACGTATTTATTGAAGGCCACTGATTAAAACTACAGCTGCTCTCCTGACACCTCCATTTATGCCTGTCTTGCTCTATAATACAAAGCCAAGAAGGAATTTTAACCAAGTATTTGAGTCAGCATTAATTTATACTTTTGCCTCAAAGTAACTGCACAACCGATAACATTTTCAATATCTGTAGATGGATTAGGCCATATCTTGACTCATGGATGATTCAGATACTTTACTGTGTATCCCTGTACTGAGAAGCAGTACAGCATCATGGCTAAGAATGTGTATTTAAAAAATACTACAAGAGTAGATTTTAAATGTTTTCACCATACACACACACAAATATAAATATGCCAGGTGATAGATTTGTTAGTTTGGTTTGATCATTCCACGACATAAACCTATATGAAAGGATCACATCGTACCCCATAAGAATATAATATCTACAATTATTATTTGTCAGTTAGGAAGGAAATTTACAAAAACCCCATGGATTCCACAACCAGATTGCCTGCTCTCAAATCACCGTTCTCCCACCCTGGCAAGTTATGTCGCCTCTCTGGTGATCAGCTTCCCATGTTCCTCATGAGATAATAAGTGTATCTACCTCATAGAGCTGTTGTGGGATTAAGACTTTTAATACATGTTAAACATCTAAAATGGCACTTGCACAGCAGTGAGACTGTAATAAATGTTAGCTATGATTACAATTCAATCTTGGTTCACTGTCTTTGAGTCTTCTCTGTGCTGGCTAATGTCTCCATCTTGGCTACCTTTTCATTATCAAGAAACCATTTTAATATTTTTCCACGGACACTCTGTTTTAAAACATTCTGCCTTCCAATCACAATGAAATCACATTTCCTTTAAACATCAATTAAAGCCTTATGTAACTTCACTGGCAAACTTTTTGAAAGAGTTGTCTAGGCTGGGCGCGGTGGCTCACGCCTGTAATCCCAGTACTTTGGGAGGCCGAGGTGGGCGGATCACGAGGTCAGGAGATTGAGACCATTCTGGCTAACACGGTGAAACCCCGTCTCTATTAAAAATACAAAAAATTAGCCGGGCATGGTGGTGGACACCTGTAGTCGCAGCTACTCAGGAGGCTGAGGCAGGAGAACGGCGAGAACCCGGGAGGCGGAGCTTGCAGTGAGCCGAGATTGCGCCACTGCACTCCAGCCTGGGCGACAGAGCGAGACTCCATCTCAAACAAACAAACAAACAAACAAACAAAACAGAGTTATCTATACTCACTGATTCCATTTCCTCACTTCCTATTCTCTCTACATCCTAGTCCAAGCTTCTTATCCCATTTCAGCAACAAACAGCTCCCATTTAAGGTCATATCAATAACCTTCACGTCCAGGGGACAGGCTATAATCTCTCCCTAGGAAATCTCATCTAGGCCTACCACTTAAATGATTACCTACAAGCAAATTAGTCATATATTTATATCTCCAGATCTCTTCTCTGAGTTCCAGATCCATATATGCAATATCCAATTGTCTCTTTCTATTTTCCTGTTATATGTTTCAAATACACTTCAAACTTCATATGTTAAAAAAACAAAAAACAAAAAAAAAACCCAAATGGCCTTTACACCAAACTTTGTCTTCTTCCAGTGTTCCCTATCTCAGTAAAGAAATACCACCCTCCCTCCAGTTACGTAAACCTGAAACTTTGGAATTATTCCTGTCCTATCTTTCTGCTGTTTCCTAATAATTTTATCTGCTATATAAATCTCACATCTGTCCCATGTCTTCCCATCTACAAAGCCAAAACTGGGGCTGAGCTACCAGTAACTCTGTCTATGGTAATAGCCTCTGGTCTACTGTAACAGCCTCCCAACTGGTCTCTACTCTCACTCTTGCCTCCTCAAATCTGTTCTCCTTGCTGAAGTCAGAAAGATCTCTAGGATATTAGAAAGAAAATTAGGATGTGTTGTTCCAGTGTTTAAAGCTCTTTAGATGGTTGTTATGATAAATACAAAACTCCTTAACACAAACTACAAGGTCTTTGGTGGTTTAGCCCTAGCTCCTCTCAGTCTTTTCTGAAACCATGTTTTCTATTCTTCTTCCATCTTACCACACTTCTTTTCAGTCATTCATCCTCACCCCAGGGTCTTTGCACATACTGCTACATATCTGGAACAATTACTACTCCTCTTTTCACTTAGTGAAAGCCACTCTTGTTTCCAATTTCTCTTCTCCAAATGAGCGCTTTCCAGCCTGAATTGGACAAAACCCCCATTACATATCTCACAGCACCACACACATCTACTTTATGGTACTTAGCACATTTGAAATTTTACACTTATTGATGTGATTATCTGATTAATATTTGTGTCATTCATGAAGACAGGGATCTACTATGATCTTGCTGGGCACGAGCACCTGTCCGGCACATAGCAGAAGCCGTATACAATATATATTTGCAGAAAATGAAAGCCTAGATGAAGTATGAACTTACTAAGTTTTATTTATTTATTTATTTATTTATTTATTTATTTATTTATTTGAGATGGAGTCTGTTGCCCAGGCTGGAGCGCAGTGGCGCCATCTTGGCTCACTCCAAGCTCCGCCTCCCAGGTTCATGCCATTCTCCTGCCTCAGCCTCCTGAGTAGCTGGGATTACAGGTGCCCGCCACCATGCCCAGCTAATTTTTTGTATTTTTAGTAGAGACGGGGTTTCACTGTGTTAGCCAGGATGGTCTCGATCTCCTGACCTCATGATCTGCCCACCTTGGCCTCCCAAAGTGCTGGGATTACAGGCGTGAGCCACCGTGTCCAGCCTACGAACTTACTAAGTTTTATTGAATGATATATGACTGTAAGGATAATTGAGTGAATCACTGAAAGAAGACTTCTCGGAGCTTATGAGTGAGTTTAGAGAAAAAAAACCTCTAAGTTTCTAAAGGCCAGAGGCCCCTTCTCCTTACTCCTCTTCGAATGTACACAGGCATCTTCCACCCACCAGTGGACATTTTAATTCTGTCAGAAGATGGTGATGATGTGTTCTTGGCAGAGTAAGTATCTTGGAAAAAAAATCTTTTGTTATTAAAAACTTAGAAATTCTGAGTAAAATATAACAAATATCTTTCTAAATGCATAGCTGAGTTCTCAAGAAAGTAAGGAATTTTCCATGGTCAAACACACAGAGGGATCTGAAAAGCAGAACCAAGTCTCTGAACTGAGCTGGCTGTCCTGAGGGGAGGGGAGGCTATCAGTAGCATGGTGTTTGGATCGTAACATCCACATGGTTCAGGAGAAGCCCCAGGGCCTTCATTAAGTGGGAATGGGGAGATGGGAACTGAGACTCCCACATCAACCTGGAACTCTCAAAGGACCACCCCTCTGTAAAAGAATGTAACAGGGAAAAAATTTATCCCGCCTGCAAAAGGAGACTACTAAGAAACTTGTCTGCCTCTGCCTCGGTTGGGTTGTGGGAGAGGGTGGAAACGTTCTCCTCGAGAACAGATCATCATAGCCCACCTCCTGCAAGCCAGAGGCTCAGGGTGAACCCCTATTGTGTGGTGTACCCATCTAATGAGAAGGTAAAATAAAAAGTGGCCTAGGCCAGTGATAACCCTGAGGATCCCAACAAAAGCATGTGCAAAACCTCTGCCGAGGAACACACACCTCAGCCTGCACTGGATCACCATGGAGAAAGCCCCTGAAGAAGAGCTCACAATCCAAAATTACAAAACGCACAAACCGTCCACATGAGCAAGGATCAGTAGGCACAGGGATCAGGAACCTGATGCTCCCCATCCCACCCCTCCATCACCACCACCAAGAATTTCAGATATGAGAACTATTAGATAGCTCTAATTTAAACATACAGTATGTATTCCACATGTGAGATATTAATACAATAGATTCTCCTGGATTACGGAGAATTGGGTTATGCTGCGCATGTGAAAGATGTCTAAAGCCCCCCAAATATTTGCGATTTTCTTTTCCAGAAAATGGTACAAGGATTTCTTGGGGGTGGATCTATGATGTTAGGACAGAATGGCTTCCACATGGTTACTGCCACCAATTAGCAGTGTAGTCCATATTTAAATTAAAAAATATTGTCCAGGTGGCTTGGGAGGCCGAGGCGGGCGGATCACAAGGTCAGGAGATCGAGACCACGGTGAAACCCCGTCTCTACTAAAAATACAAAAAATTAGCCGGGCGCGGTGGCGGGCGCCTGTAGTCCCAGCTACTCGGGAGGCTGAGGCAGGAGAATGGCGTAAACCCAGGAGGCGGAGCTTGCAGTGAGCCGAGATCGCGCCACTGCACTCCAGCCTGGGCGACAGAGCGAGACTCCGTCTCAAAAAAAAAAAAAAAAAAAAATTGTCCAAGTAGCTCTCCATTTAGATGGTGGTTTGCAGCAGACACTCGGGCAAGTTGTAGAAAATTGTTCACATAGCTTTAAAGACTGAAAAGTGGTGAGATGGGCATGTCTGATTGGAAGCATGTTGGCATGGACCTCAATGTCTATGTTATAGCAAGAACACACGATCAGCTTCACACATGACAGCACAGTTAAAACAATCACAACCAATGAGTATACAGCACCCCCTTTTACAAAAAATGATCTATCAAACTGCTGCAGGCATGTCTCTTGGAGAGATGACATCTGGTTTGGGGCATTTCTAAATTGTCCCAAAGGGCATTTGGGACAAATTAGGAATTAAGAACACCATTTTAGTGATGCATCATTTTTCATTTCATACAAATGGGACACAATCTGTCCAATAGCACCAATGTTATCAATGTGCTTTGCTTTACCCAGTAGATATTTTTCTTTTTCCTTTTTTTTTTTTTTTTTTTTGAGACAGAGTTTCACTC
The DNA here is from genome assembly GCF_037993035.2 of Macaca fascicularis. Classification (NCBI taxonomy): domain Eukaryota; kingdom Metazoa; phylum Chordata; class Mammalia; order Primates; family Cercopithecidae; genus Macaca; species Macaca fascicularis. Next base: position 85,109,944 of record NC_088380.1, on the reverse strand, counting down.
TAGTTGCTCAGGTTGGAGTGGTGCAATGGCACAATCTCAGCTCACTGTAACCTCCACCTCTCAGTTTCAAGTGATTCTCCCACCTCAGCCTCCCGAGCAGCTGGGATTACAGACATGTGCCACCATGCCCAGCTAATATTTTTGTATTTTTAGTAGAGATGGGGTTTCATCAGTTGGTCAGGCTGGTCTCAAACTCCCAACCTCAGGTGATCTGCCTGCCTCAGCCTCCCAAAGTGCTGGGATTACAGGTGTGAGCCACTGCGCCCAGCCCCAGTAAATATTTTTCTAAAGAACTGTAGGCAAGATAAAATCATGTAACTGATTTGTATACTACTGTGCACTTGGATTACAACCAGATTTCTATTCTTTGGTTGCTGTTATGGAAAAATCATTAAGATTTATTGCCGCTTTGTGCCAGGTGCTTTGCTAGGAGCTTTACAAGTGGTCTATAACTTAACCCTCACAACCAAGGACAATAAGAACAATTGCCATTCATTACATGCCTGCCAAGTGCTAAGTATAGTACCATAAGTAATGTGGCTTCTTCAACATAACAGCAACTGCATAGGTTAAACGTTGTTACCCCAATTTGCAAGCAAAGAAACAAAAACCAAAGAGGCTAAGAAACTTGGCAAAGGTCACAGAACTAAGAAGTGTGGGAACCAGGATTTGAGCCCAGGCCTGTCCATTTCTAAAGCTAGAGTGCTCTTAATTACACCCTAGTGCCAGGATCCAAAGTGTAAGCCTTAAGTTTCTCTTGCAAGTTAGTAAACCAACACGTAAAGGGATAAGAGAAGATGCTATTTGGATATTTGGAGAAAGAAAATGCTTTCCTTTTAATTTTATCTCTCTTCTAAATTTTGAAGTGTGAGAGCATGACACCACTATTAAATAGACAGATAAGTTCATATTGTCATGGATTTTAAGGCAAAATCTTTACTTATCTAATGGGATTTTGAGATTTCCTCAAAATGTGCTCTTTTCCCAAACTCATCACATTTCTTATGTGACACTTACGTGGACCAGAGCTTTTCTTAGTGTGGATTGCAATAAAAAAGTTTGAAAGGGATTGATACAGACAATCTGATTACTAGCACTATGTTTAAAGAATCTGCATTAATTTCCCTGAAATCCTGGGTAACCAAGTTTGTGCTTTGCTATGAAACATGGTGAGGAAAAAGCAGAAGATGCTTCTCCTCCTGTCACTGTGCTGCTTTGCTCTGTCACCAAACACTCTCTTCATTCTCTCCCCGCTCCTCCAGCCTCTCCGCCTCTGCCTGATTCCTTGATTCCTCTTTTCTAGGGTTGTCCCCATTCCGTTCTTACTCTCTTGGGGACCTGCCCTATCTCGTGGTTTTTCTATGCCTTCCAACCTGACACCTCCAGTTCCAACAGTACCCCAAACTCCTCATTTCAAACTTCCTATTAGACACGTCCATATTAACGACACATTCTCCTCTCCTAAGAAACATATCTAAAAACCAAGTGTATGCGTCTTTCCTTCCAACTGCTCCCCAATCTAACTTTCCCATTGACTTCATGGGATAGTCATGGTTTCAACCTCTCAGGTGGGACGCTTTACTCTTCTTTGTCTCTCCTTGGTTTTTCTCATTCAGTCAATAAATTCTGTGACCTTTTGGTAGCACTAGTTAGATTTATCCCTTCTTTTCCATTCTCCTGCTGCCACGCTGTGTGCTGCACATATGGGTTGCAGCTATTGTCTCTGAGATATTCTTCCTTTCTTCATTCTCTCTGTTCTTATATTCTCCTTCTGTCCACAATTCAATTATTCAATCAGTATCTATAAAGCACCTACTACATTCCAGATACTGTGTAGGTGCTGAGTGAACAAAGGGAGATGCTCCCTGCTCTCGTGAAGTTCGCACTATAAAGCGGGAGGAGACGGCCTTCAAACAAGTAAGACGCCAAATTTACAAAACTCAAACCCTGGAAATGAGTGAGGTGCCTATCTCTTCCAGAATAATCCTCCCAAATACCCCTTTAATTTGTTACTCTTCCAGCTCAAGTACTTCTCATGTCTCCCTATTGCCCACCGAACCAATCTAGAACATTTTCCTAGACATGATGAGATTAAGTAACTTGTTCAAGGTTACACATCTAGTAAACTGAAAATAACTGGTCAATGCAGACAAGCAGATTTTCCATACATACATCATGGTAACAGTGTTCACTGAGTCTATGAATTGACATACTGTTTCTGGAGAGATGATTTAGGATAATAGTTATGATTATGGAAGCTCAGCTTTAGTCTGGATAGGGCAGGACATTTGGTATAGTAATCTATTGGTATATTCAGCTGCTTGTAAACTACTTCCATCTTTATTTGTTTATTTTTTTGAGACAGAATCTCACTCCGTCACCTAGGTTGGAGTGCAGTGGCGTGATCTTGGCTCACTGCAACTTCTGCCCCCTGGGTTCAAGTAATTCTCCTGCCTTCTTAGCCTCCCAAGTAGCTTGGATTACAGGCGCCCACCATCACACCTGCCTACTTTTTTGTATTTTTAGTAGAGACGGGGTTTCACCATGTTGGCCAGGTTGGTTGCGAACTCCTGACCTCAGGTGATCCACCTGCCCTGGCCTCCCAAAGTGCTGGGATTATAGGCATGAGCCACCACACTCAGTCTAACTGCTTCCATCTTAATGGAGTACCAGTTGGCAATCTTGTTTTCAAGGTACAGAAAATCCAACTCAAACTGGCTTGGAGTAAAAAGGGAATTGCTATTTCACATATCTGGAGACAGCAATAGTTCTAGATTCAGATCTCATTTGATTCAGAAGCACATGATGTCATTTCTATCTCACTGCCAAGCAGAAAAGACGGGTAAGGCCTTCCTAGTCTTATAATCTCACCATGCATCATCCAGAGGATGAGAGGGCATTCTTTCTGGAAACTTCCACTGAAGCTAGAGGAAGTTTCTAGCCTAGGGCCCCCAAACAAATCCTTGCATTTTGTTGACATAAACTGCATCATAGGCCTTCTATGAACTCATCATTTGACAATGGTAGGGTTAAGGGGTGGTAAGTTCCCACTTAAAGCACATGGCCAGAATGTGAAGGGGCAGTTTCTTAATGGTGTTATTGGCAAGATGCTAACAAGGCGATGAACAAATATGCCTCAGAGTTGATTTGTTTGTCTGTTTTTACCTTTCTGTAAGTGTGTTCTTATCCTTCAGTTTTTAAATTCGTCTCCTTACTCAGGTTAACCTGAGATTTTCTCTAAGTGCAATTAACTGTAACAATAAAAAAAAAAAATCCTTGTAGACTGAGGGGAAGCAGCTCAGCAGATCTACCATTATTTGTGATGAAAAATACATGAAGAATGGTAAAATCAGTATCTTTCCTTTCATCTGTCAAGGAAATCAGTAATTAAAACTGTCAACTAAATTGTTCTCATAGTTTTTTTTAAGCAACATGTGTTGTTTAGATTCTTAAAGGAATGATTATATATTGTATTTAAAATGAAACAATGAGAACCTTTGTGTATTATTTTAATCCTCATAAATCCATAAAAACATATCTTGTTTTTACAGATGGGGAAACTGAGCCTCATAGAAGTCCAACATCCACCTAAGGTCACAGATGGTAAAAAAAAAAAGCCAAGATTTATGACCAGGTAAGTGCCTCTAAAATGCAGTCTCTTCCCACGGACACACACCACCTGCGTGCCAACTCATGTGGAGCCGCAAGTTGTTCCTGGTGATTCTGTGTAATTATCAGCCCTCCCATCGCTGCTGTCATCAGCTTTTATGCTGCTATAGAAATGCAACAAGAACATGCTTCCAGGAGAAAGGGGGAAGGTGACTTCTGCCAAAGGAGAACGGAGACGGGGGTCAGTGTGAGCTGAAGCCATAGGGTGAGCCAGTTTAAAGACTTCCAGAAATTGTCTGGGGCAAGGAGAAAGAGATAGGTTAGAAACGGAAAGGTGACAGCATGTTTGTGGGAGACAACAACATGAACCAGTTGCAAAATTAAAATAGAGTGCTCTAAAAATTCAAGAAATATAATACTCCAGGTGAGTTTCTTGACAGCAAAATCCAAATTACTCAGAAAGGCCTTTGAAAATACAGCAAATGCTCTAGAAATGGTTAATATACAGAACACACACACACAAAAGGAACACACTTTGAATTTTCTGATAATTTTCTTTTCTGCTCAACTTTGTGACCAACTATCTGAAAAGTGAAGGGAGGGAGATTTTGTGTGCTTTAGTTTGAATTCCTTGATGGGGCATTAGTCACCTCCTGTGGATAAGATGTGGCACTCCAGCCTGACGTGAAACAATAGTCACCCCCTTGGCATTAAGCAAACTTTCCCCACAAACCAAAATAATAATGAGTTTTACACCCGTCTGTATTTCTTTCTACAAAATCCCACCTACACATCTGGAAATGCTTTTCCATGGGAATGGGACTGGGAGTGAGCGGTAGCTTCTTATCAGGGAGGGTGCATTTACAGCGTGTTCCGTTGTGAGTGAGCATGCACCTTCGTATGCAAGGGGCGGGGGGTGGCCACCGAAGCAGTGGAGATATTCTGAAGATGCCAAATTAGAGAATTTTAGAGATGGTTAGGAAGGGAGGATGAAAATGGGCCATTTTCTTCTCCTCAATTTTTCATATATAATAATTTATACAAAAAGGTTTTAATGTCTAAACCCAGTAGGCTTTACCATTACAACATGAATGGGAGGAAGGGTGGGAGGAAGGGCGGAAACCAGGAAGCACAAAGCTACCCCAGCTTGGTCAGACAAAATGTTTACCGAGCATTTGTGTGCCAATCAATGGGTACGAGTTTTCTTTTGTGGACAAGGAAAATAATTGGTTGCTCATAGGAACCTACGTTCTACTGGGAGGAGGCAGACATAATAAATAATAAATCATACAAGTGATATTATTATCTATAGGCAAATAAATAAGGTAAATTCCAATATTGAACAGAAGAAGGGCGACTAGGCCCATGTGAAAGAAAGTGCACATTAGCTAGCTCGGGCTGTGGAAGGCCTTTCTAAGGAGAAACACAGGGGTTGGGACATGAATGAAGAGAAGGAGAGAGTCATGTGGAGATTTGGAGGAAGAGTGTTTCGAGCAGAAGGAGCAGTGGTTGAAAAGGCTGGGACAGCTCTGCTTGACGGAGGGATGGGAAGCAGCCCAGTATGGCTGCAGCCCAGGAATCATGGGGACAGGAAAAGGGAGGTAAAGTCAGAGAGTAGGCAAAATCACCAAGCTCCTTTTAAGTCAGTTTAAATAGCAGAATTTTATTCTCTGGTATTGGGAAGCCATCAGAGGGTTTTGCCCAAGGGAATCATATTGTCTGATTTACATTTTGGAAAGGTTACTCTGGCTGCCATGTGTAGTGTGGACTGAGGGGGCAAAGTGGAATGAGGAGAGGCCAAGAGTGAGGTAGTGATGCAGGTGATGCAGGTGGTACAGGCGGTGCAGGTGGTACAGGTGGTGCAGGTGATGCGGGTGGTGTGGGTGATGCAGGCGGTACAGGTGATGCAGGTGATGCGGGTGGTGCAGGTGATGCAGGTGGTACAGGTGATGCAGGTGGTGCAGGTGATGCGGATGGTGTGGGTGATAACAATGGTGCAGGTGGTGCAGGGAGTGCAGGTGATGCAAGTGATGCGGGTGATGCAAGTGATGCGGGTGATGCAAGTGATGCAGGTGATGCAGGTGGTGCAGGTGCTGCAGGTGGTGTGGGTGATGCAGGTGGTGTGGGTGATAACAGTGGGGCAGCGAGTGCAGGTGATGCAGGTGGTGCAGGTGATGCAGGTGATGCAGGTGGTGTGGGTGATGCAGGTGGTGTGGGTGATGCAGGTGGTGCGGGTGATGCAGGTGGTGTGGGTGATGCAGGCAGTGCAGGTTTGGACAAAGGCTGTGGCTGCAGATGATAAGAATCGTTGGTGCTGGCGGGGCTAAGATGTGCTGATCAATCAGATCTGAAGGTCTGTACTGAATTGAATAGTATTCTCCCCAAATCCATGTCCATGCAGAACCTGTGAAGGTTACTTTATTTGGAAATAGGGTCTTTGCAGATGTGACCAAGTTAAGATGTCAAAATGGATTATGGTGAGTCCTAAATCCAATGACTGGTGTCATTATTAGAGGGACATTTGGACACAGACACACTCAGAGGGAAGAAGGCCATGTGATGAAAGAGGCAGATATTGGGAGTCCTGATGCCACCAGCTGGGGAACCCCAAGGATTGCCAGCAAACACCACAAGTTAGGAGGAGGCAAGGCAGGCTTCTCCCCTAGAGCCTCCAGAAAGTATGGCCCTGATGACACCTTGATTTTGGACTTCTGGCCTCCAGAACAGTGAGAAAATAAATTGTTGTTTTTTTAGCCACCCAGATTTAGGTAATTTGTTATGGAAGCCCTGAAAAATGAATTCAAGGCCTAAGGGAAAGAGGAATCAGGAATGGCTCCACTGTTTGGGACCTGTGCAGCTGGGTAGATGATGATGCCACTTCCTGAGATGGGGCAAGGGCAGGTTTGAGAGGGAAAATCAAGAGTTTGATTTTAGACATAGTTAAGTGTGAGATGCCTCTAGACATCTAATGATCACACTAGAAATGCATTGAGAGTATCAGCATTTAAACAGTACTTAAAAATCAGAAGCCTGGATGGGCTCACTTAGGTACAGAGTGCAGATGAGGAAAAGGTCAGATGAAGCCCGTGGCTCCACAACCGGGAGACATTTGGTCAAAGAGCCAGCAAAGCAGACCAAAAGAAGGAGGAGAGCAAGTCCTGGAAACCCAGCACGTAAGTCTCACGGAACCCAAGAGGACAGGAAGTGTTTCAACAAGGAGGGAGTGATCATTGTGTCAAATGCCACTGAGAGGTTGAGTAAGACAAGGGGATTGGATTTGACTATCAAGCTATCAGTTTGTCAGTGACCTGGGTCAGTCATTCCAAGAGTGGTGGAGTAAAAGTCAAAACTGAGGGGAAAAAGAAGGTGATGAAGTGGAGATATTAAGTATGGCCAATTTTTTCAACACATTGTGCTTTGAAAAGAAGCAGAGGAAGGGAGCCGTAGCTGGTGAAATGGGTAATATTAAGACATTGGTGCTGGGCACAGTGGCTCACACCTGTAATCCCAGCATTTTGGGAGGCCGAGGCGGATGGATCACCTGAGGTCAGGAGTTCGAGACCAGCCTGACCAATATGGTGAAAACCCGTCTCTACTAAAAACACAAAAATTATCTGGGCATGGTGGTGTGCACCTGTAGCTCCAGCTACTTGGGAGGCTGAGACCAGAGAATTGCTTGAACTCAGGAGGAGGAGGTTGCAGTGAGCCAAGGTTACGCCACTGCACTCCAGCCTGGGATGACAGAGCTAGACTCTGTCTCAAAAAAGAAAGGAAAGGAAAGGAAAGGAAGAAAAAGAAAGAAAGAAAGAAAGAAAGAAAGAAAGAAAGAAAGAAAGAAAGAAAGAAAGAAAGAAAGAAAGAAAGAAAGAAAGAAAGAAAGAAAGAGAGGGAGGGCGGGCGGAAAAGAAAAGAGAAAGAAAGGAAGGAAGGAAGGAAGAAAGAAAGAAAGAGAAAGAAAGAGAAAGAAAGAAAGAGAGAAAGAAAGAAACTGAAATGCTGTAGGAATGATTGATAAAGGGGGAAATTGATGTCAGGAGAGAAAAGGGTAACTGCAGGAGAACAGTTCTTAAGGAGGTGAAAAGGGGTGGGATGGGGCAAAGCGGAGGGGTTGGTCCAAGAGCAATGTGGGAATGATTACTCCACAGCTGTGGGGAGAGGGCAGAGGCTGAGACCAAGTGCAGTGTGCTGGCGAAATCAGTGGAGGGAAGAGGTCATCCTTGACCATTTGTATCTGCTTTTGCTGGGAAATATGAGACAAGATCATCAGCCAAGCCTGCAAGGGGATGTGGAGCTCTGAGGAGAGGAGAAGGTGGTAAAGGGTAAAAGGCAGTGTAGGAACATGACTTTACTAGAATTGTCTGGCAGTACAGAATATCCATTTAAAATCTGAAGTCTTCTGGTGAGTCCCAGCAGCAGCACCTAAGAGTCTCTCCAGAGAACGGCTCCGTTGTGTCTGAGTGCCGAGTCTGCCTGACCCGGTCAATGTTCAGTCATGCTCTTGGTTGCTCCTACTCCCCACCTTTGATCCTTCCATCAGAACTTGCCAGGGGAGGCATCTGCTTTTCCTCATGTGCCCTGGAGGCAGTCACAGAGAGGAGAGGCTGAGGGGTCAGAGTGACAGCATCCCGGCCTACAGCTGCTCATGGGGGCTTCCATTTTCAATTCTGTGTCCCGCTTTGGAACTTACAGAAAGCCCAGCAAGAACACCACTATCATTGAGTGTGCACTGATGTGTGCAGTGACACCCCTGCAGTTAAGGATATCAGACGGATTCTAACCAACTTGCTGTAGAATTCTACTCAAGTGGATTAGTTTAACAACAACTGACTGATTGAGATGATTCCAAACTTTAAGAATCTCTGGGTTTTGCAGTTTCTCTTGTTTGTGTCCCTACTGGTGATGCTTTTCTGCCCTGCCCCCTCATCCAAGGCTGCTGTGGGGCAGAAACAACACCTACATCTTGGTTGGTCTTGAGTCCTCAGGACTCACCCAAAACAGGCCTTGGATAAACTGGCTGCTGTGTGTATGTATTACAGTGAGTTCTTCTAACTGCGTAAGTAGGAATTTCTGCTGGGAAGACCAGACTTGGACAGGCCATGTCCTTTATGCTGATAGCCTTGCATCCATCACTCTGTCCACGGAGGGCCATGTAATATCACTCACAATGGTGCTAACAGCTCAGTGTGGTGATGCTTTAACTCCATGCTGCCAGGATCATCCCATCTCTTCACTCTGGGAAGACCTTGCCACCTATGACTGAAAGGCTGAAGTCATTTCACGAGGGGGATCAGGAGACACCCTAATTTCCCTTCTTTTAAAACTTCTCTGCAGTTTCATCCTCGTTCTTTTCCTTTACCCCTGGGGAGAGCTAAAGATGTGCTGGGAAGAACATCTCAGAAGGGACTGGGAATTTTTAAATCGGCTTGGCTCAACGAGCGGCCTTAGAAAAGTCCCATCATCTCGGGTTCTCAGTGTCCTTTTTAGTCACACAAGGAGCTTATCTGGATGCCTCTAAGGTCCCTTCCTTAGTGTCTCCTTGGACGAAGCTCAGGTTGCCCACCATGCATCTGATGCCATCCTTTCCCTGACCTCAATTACCAGCCCCTCATCCCTCCCCCATCCTTCCCCTTCGGTATCCATAAATCCCTCCCATCTGCGTACAGAGGCCTCTCCTCAACACCGCCACTCCCTCACATGTGACAGTAGAGGCTGTGTCTGTCTCGCTTACCTTAGGTATCCTTAGAGTACCTGTAAGCAGACAAGGGCTTTTGGCAGGAGAAGTGAAGTTCACTGCTGGGCGCTGTGGCTCATACCTGTAATCCCAGCACTTTGGGAGGCTGACGTGGGTGGATCTCCTGAGATCTGGAGTTCGAGACCAGCCTGACCAACATGGTGAAACCCTGTCTCTACTAAAAATACAAAAATTAGCCAGGTGTGGTGGCACGCGCCTGTAAATCCCAGCTACTCGGGAGGCTGAGGCAGGAAAATTGCTTGAACCTGGGAGGCAGAGGTTGCAGTGAGCTAAAATGGCACCACTGCATTCCAGCCTGGGTGACAGAGCAAGACTCCATCTCAAAAAATAAATAAATAAATAAAATAAAAGAAGAAAAGAAAAAAAGAAGTAAAGTATCACTTTACTTTTTGCCCCAGTAATCCACTGGTGCTTTGGTCCTGGGTGTTTCTTAGTAAAGTCAGGCAAGATCAATTCCATACACCTGACTGTGTCCATGCTTTTACATAAGGCCCCCTGAATGGAAACAGACCACAATCTCATCTTGTCTCTTTGAGGTTCAGTGATGCTGAGATATATCAGGTGGACCTGTGTGGCACAGAACCAGGTCAGACGGTAGGAAAGGATGATGTGGCCTCCTGAGAGTCAAGTCACCAGAAGCAAAGAGGAGTCTGGCCTGGTGCACTGGAAGAAGTCCCAGGGCTTAGAGAAGGTGTAAGTAATATGGTCTGGATGAGTTAGCCCCAGGCTAGTTAGCAGAGATCTACCCCGGCCCCAGAAGTGGCCATGAAGAGAGTGGGCGTCACAGAAACACCTCTGGAGATTGGTCAAAGCTTTGGCACAAGCAGCAGAGGCACACAGGACCAGCAGGTGGGGCTGTTGACATAGTTAGGACAGGACATCTGGCCTAGAGCAGCATCACCAGGCAAGGTCAGGTGGGTAATGTCAGGTGAAAACAGTGCTGGAAATTCTTGGAAATATTCCCAAGGAATTCTTTGAAAGATGGATTTTCCTGTGATGATCCATACTGATTGCAAGGTGAGAGAAGCAGCTATTAAATTATTAGAATTCAAGAACTGAAAAGAATCAGGCCTCGCTTTGGGGTCCAATACTGGAGGCCTGGAACATTGGGTTACATTTATACCTCCCTGCATGGAAAAGGGTCCCTACACGTGGCAGGGACTCGGTCTAACTGTTCGATTCTTTCCATTTTTTTAAATCGAAGATTTTTTATTCACTTTATTATTTGTGGATAAATATACCAACGCAGACTGGTTCCATTTATGGGAAGACCTTGGTATTTCCTGAGTCAGGAGGTTCCTGAACCTCCCTGCTTTGGAATTTACCACACTTCTCCTCCCATCTCCTCCTCCCCAGGGTCGGTAACCACAAGACTTGAGGTATTGTAAAGTACTTTCAGTTCAGCAACTGAGGACTCAGAAGAGAGGCCTGTACACAGTTGTGAAACCTTAAGCCCTGGGAAAACGCCCACCTTTCAAGAGCAAGGTCGCACTGGGTCCCACCCGTGGGGAAGCCTCCATGCTGGCAGGCTGCGGATTGGCTCCACCTGTCTTCCATGTCTCTGCAAAGTGTTAGCAAAGGCTATTTCTATCATTTTAATGGAAAATGGCCGCTCAATGCTCAATGTTGACAACTTTCAACATAGATTACTGAAAACTCTTAAAACATATTTGAGAGCCTCCAGGTTCCTCTTCTGCCCTGCCTAGATGCCTTCCCCTCATCTACAGAGGACTCTAATTCCTATAGAGGAATTTCATCATTCCTCCCTCTAGAATCCATACTTTGCTGATCAGGCCAATACTTACTAGTTGGAATGCAATTGCCAGAAGGCAACGGAAACTCCCCAAGAATTCCACCCCCTAAATCTGTGTTGCCATTGCTATTCATTCGACAAAGTCCTTTTTTAAAACCACAAATTCTGAAAGTATTTTCTAGGTAACTTCCCAAGAAATGATTTAACAGTCTAGAAATGATTCAACAGTCTACCAGATACTTGTAAAAAAATATTTTTTGCCAAATCAAGTCAAAATATTTGGTTAATATAAATATGAATTAATGAACCATATTCATTCTTAAACTTCATGAGGGTTTTTTTTTTTTTTTTTAATCAAACGTGGCCCAATTTTAAGGCCAGAGACCTTCATAACCACAATGAATGTGTCATTTTGGTTAGAAAAACAACTTTCCAAAAGTAAACTAACCCCTTGGACTTGAGGTCCTATGGAAAGACTGTAAAGTATACTAAACCCATGGAGTGAATGTGCAGGTTGCTGAGAAAATGCCCAGCCTTGAAGAAATGAAGATGGCCTTTGTGCTCTTCTCTCAAATTCAAGCCAGCTCTGTCTTACTCTTCAGAGGTAGGAGACCTCTGGGTTAAAAGGCCTAGAAAATACACTACATTGAAAGCATCATTTTTAGAGTTCAAACATTATTGTTATTATTATTATTTTATAGCTAACATCATTCAGTGTTTACTTATGCCAGGGACTAAGCTCATTTAAGCTTCACAAGTCTGCAAGTCAGAATTATCCCCATTTTACAGAAAATAGTAACAATATAATGCTAACATTTATATAGTGTTTATTATATGCCGGGAACTATTCTAAGAAATTTACACATCTTAGCACATTTAACACCCACACTAACCTCATGAAGTAGGAGAAGTTTTGCACAGTACCACCAGGTTCCATTCACATCACTGATGATGTGACCACAGCAGTAATGGTTTCTAATTTCTCCACCTTCTAAGGGTTCTTGAATGAGTAAATGCCTCCCGGTGCAGTGGCCAGTCTAGCTCCCTGATTATACAGCATCTCATGCTGGGACACACACCACATCTGTACTTCTCCCAGGTCAGAAAAATAAAGGACCACTTATTCTAAGCACAGAACTTGATGTACACTCATACACACATAAACTTGGATCTCACAAGAACCCTCTAATTGCATGTTTCTTTTGTAGCTAGATCACATGTTGCACAAAAACTGCTTTGGCTGAAGATATTCTAAAGTAGTGAGTTTGGGGGTTCTGCAGAGCTGCATTTAAATTTGTGAGAGCACCTTATGTACCTATTTGGCTATTTCACTTAACGCACATTTCCCCAATATAGGTATACCTGTATTTGAATTAAGATGGTTAAAAATGGACGTTCTTTCATAAGCATAACTGAAGACAGGTAAAGGGCTAAGACAGAGAAGCGTTCCTCCTGTACTTTGGGGCTTGAGGGCTCACAAGCTAGAAATCGCACTTCCTAGGTTCTCCTGCAACTCAGGTTCTAAGTGCAAATAGAGTATCAAGGCCTAGAAGATGGAAGTGAGATGGAGGTTATTTTCCTGCTGCTGCAGCTGCCTCAGCTGGCAGGTGGTTATAGAGGCTAGGACTCTCCTGCAATAGGGTGGCAGCCTCCAGGTGTGGAGTCGCAGAGGCCGCCTCTGCAGAGGCAGCCTCCCATAGGGGCAGCAGCAGCTTCCTGATCACTGACTGCAGCTAATTTGATGTCTTCTTGAGGCCAGCAATTCTAGCAGAGATGTCCTGCTTTCCCAGTGCCCCCCACCACAGAGACAGCAGCCCCCCTTGACGGGCCAATTGTACATGGTGTTCCAGAAGTGATTCCTAGACGCCCAGCCTGGAGCCTACTCCTCCAGCCCTTCCTTCTTACATACCCAATTTCCTGTAACAAATCTCTTCCCATGGAAATTAGCTCATTTGTTCCCCCAGACCAAACTTTAATGGATAATATATAGCACGTGACAAACACCCAATGCCCAGGAATCAGCCTGCAATGCTCAATATTTGTACTTAGAAACCAGGAGCTGCCTTTTTCCTGTCAGATGTCAGAGGCAAACAAGGGAGTCAGTGCCCTGGCAAGTCTTGGCATTCAGTTAAAACAGCACATTCCAGCCAGGCGTAGAGGCTCACGCCTGTAATCCCGACACTTTGGGAGGCCGAGGCGGGTGGATCACGAGGTCAGGAGTTCCAGACCAGCCTGACCAAAATGATGAAACCCGTCTCTACTAAAATATACAAAAATTAACCGGGCGTGGTGGCATGTGCCTGTAGTCCCAGCTACTCAGGAGGCTGAGGCAGAAGAATCATTTGAACCTGTGAGGCGGAGGTTGCAGTGAGACAAGATTGCACCATTGCACTCCAACCTGGACAACAGAGTAAGGTTCCATCTCAAAAAAACAAAAAACAAAAAACCCAGCTCATTCCACATTTAGAGGTACCAGCCCCAGAGGGCTAAAGCCTGACTTCTAATTGATCTGTGTAATTTCTACTTAAATACACATACTTCTCACAATCAACTTCTCACCACTGTCCTGCATGTCCCCCACCACCCCCACAAAAGAAAAGAAAAAGAAATTCCAGCAGTGCAAAGGAGAATTTGTGCAGAAGCTTCTCTCTCAACTCTGAGTACCATCCTCAGCAAATCAGGCACTTTTGAGCCCATCTTTTGTGTGTGCTGAACCCCTATTAACTGAGCCCATATTTAGAAAATAGGTAGGTTATGAGTTTTTAAAAGCCTGCCTCAGTCTATGCTTGCCTGGCAGAATCTAACCTTCCCTTTAAATGAGAATCAATGACTGCAAGGGATCATTCTTTTGTAGCTTCAGAAAAAAAAGGGTCTGACTGGCAAAATAAAAGAATTTAAATAGAAGATGATAATGCATACAGGACAAAGGCTGGCAATGAGTTCCTTGGGGCCAACTATGTTTATAGTAATAATATCTTCATTATGAGGATTTTAACAAGGCACACTAAAGTTCATATTATGAGAATCTCTGTATACAAGGTGGAAAGAGGCTACACTAGGGACAAACGATATTTATATGTCTAAGAGATCCTCTGTAGCTACAGAATGTCTGGTAACATCAGCAAACTATACAAACTCTATGACAGGCAGATAGCATGTTCTCCTGAGGGATACATCATTGCCTCTTGCTCCTGAAGATTCCAAGAACTGGAGAGCAAGGATTTAACAGCATCTCCATCATACAGTGAGGTCATTCATTGCAGCTTATTCTCTCCATCATCAGCCCAGATGATGAAAAAGGCTATTTTCTCTCAAAGTCATACCTCAGAAATGCTCTCTACTGAGTGAAATGAAACCAAATCAGCAGACCATTGCACCAGCTGTCAGGAGGCCTTCTCTGTCAGTATGACCAACTCTGTCACCAGCAAGGTAATTTTCAGCTCTATGAGAACTTGCCTATGTATCAAAAATGCCTAGAGCTTTATGCTTTACTAACTTACTGTCTTGCTAAGGTGCAGTGGCCAGTTGTGCAATGACCCTAGGCAGGAATTCAAATAGAGTCCTTGACTCATCTGAAGCTCAGACCCTATGGTGTGAATGCAGTGATCACAGTGACAACCTTACACATAAATGTTCTTCTTAGGACAACATAATCCTCAGAAAGCATGGACAATTCCTTCAGCATCAGATAAGTTAACCTACCTACTCTAGTATAGGTTGGATATGATTAGAACTTTTTTTTTTTTTTGAGACGGAGTCTCGCTCTGTCGCCCAGGCTGGAGTGCAGTGGCCGGATCTCAGCTCACTGCAAGCTCCGCCTCCTGGGTTCATGCCATTCTCCTGCCTCAGCCTCCCGAGTAGCTGGGACTACAGGCGCCCGCCACCACGCCCGGCTAGTTTTTTTGTATTTTTTAGTAGAGACGGGGTTTCACCATGTTAGCCAGGATGGTCTCGATCTCCTGACCTCGTGATCCGCCCGTCTCGGCCTCCCAAAGTGCTGGGATTACAGGCTTGAGCCACCGCGCCCGGCCATGATTAGAACTTTTATGGAAGCCAGGAAGAAAATGCTCACAGTTAAAAGCTCCTTTCTTACCTACCTTCAAAACCACAGTCCCTGATATTTGATTCCAGATACTGCAGCATTGAGGATGTTACAAAGCTTGCTTAGGAGTTTGTTGTTGCTGTTGTTTTTTAGGGACAGGGTCTTGTTCTGTCACCCAGGCTGGAGTGCAAGAATGTGATCATAACTCACTGGAGCCTCAACCACCTGGCCTCAAGCCATCCTCCAGTCTCAGCCTCCCAAGTACATGGGACTACAGGCACATGCCACCATACCTGGTTGATTTATTATTATTATTATTGTTGTTCTTATTTTGGGACAGAATCTTGCTCTGTCGCCCAGGCTGGAGTGCAGTGGTGCAGTGGCACGATCTTAGCTCACTGCAACCTCCGCCTCCCAGGTTCAAGTGATTCCCCTGCCTCAGCCTCCTGAGTAGCTGGGATTACAGGCACCTGCCACCACACCCAGCTAATTTTTTGTATTTTTAGTAGAGACGGGGATTTACCATGTTGGCCAGGCTGGTCTCAAACTCCTGACCTCAGGTGATCTGCCTGCCTTGGCCTCCCAAAGTGCTGGGATTACAGGTGTGAGCCACTGCGCCGGGCCTATTTTTTATTTTGTAGGGAAGAAGTCCTGCTATGTTGACCAGGCTGGTGTTGAACTGCTGACCTCAGGCAATCTTCCTACCTTGGCCTTGCAAAGTGCTGGGATTACAGATGTGAACCACTGCACCCGACCTCCTTTAGAGTTCTAACTAGGATTTTCCTTATAATAAGATCCCCGGGAGAGGGTTCAAAAAGAGTTCATCTAACACATATCAACTTTTGCTCTGAAGAGAATTCAAAGTTCCAAGGCTGCTATAAAACTCTCTAGGCACTGCTGTTAGCTTAGACACTAGTCACTAATAAAACAGGTCTTTCTCTGAAGATAAAATGAGAATAATAATATGAGCAGAAAACGGCTAAGCCAGTAAAACAACAGAAACAAGAATAAATGAAAGTATGTGTTCTTTTTAACAGGTTTATTGAGGTGTAATTTACATGCCACGAAATTCACCCATTATAAGCACATAGTTCACTGATATTTAGTAAATTTATAGTTTTGAAATCATAACCACAATTCAATTATAGAACATTTCTATCACTCCCAAAATATCCCTAGTGCCAATTTGCAGTCAATCCCTGTTTCTACCCCCAAGCCAGGCAATCACTAATCAGTTTTAGGTCTTTATAGATTTACTCTTTCTGGATATTTAATGTAAAGGAATCATAGAGTATGTGGTCTTTTGCATCCAGATTCTTTCATTAAACACCGGAGTCAGCAAACTACTGTGTTCTTGTAAATAAGGTTTTTGTAAATAAGGTTTTTTACAAAACTGCCTGTTTTTGTAAATAAGGTTTTACCGGAACACAGCCATACCTAGGCATTCATATACTGTCTATTGCTGCTTTAGCACTACAAAGGCAGAGTTGGGAAGTTACAACAGAGACCATCTTGTCCACAAATCTGAAATATTTACTACCTGACCCTTTAAAAAAACATTTGCCAACCTCTAACTTAGCATATTTTTGCATTTCATCCATGTTGTAGCATGTCTCAGTCATTCATTCCTTTTTATTGCAGAACATTTTGAAATATATCACATTTAATATACAGCATGATTATTTATATATTAATATATCACATTTATATTCATGTGTATTAATATATCACATCTGACTATCCATTCATTTGCTAATGGACATTTTGATTGTTTCTAATTTGGGGCCATTATGAATAATGGAGCTATAAACATTCATGTATAAGTTTTTGTATGAACATATGGGTTCATTTCTCATGGCAGACACCTAGTACCCAGGAACGAAATTGCTGGATTCTACGGTAAGCTTACGTTGAACCTTATAAGAAACTGGTAAACTGTTTTCCTAATGGCTGTACCATTTTACGTCCCCACTAGTAATGTATGAGGGTTCCTGTTTCTCCACATTCTCACTGCCTGTTGGTACCATCTGTCAATTTTATTGTGCTATTCTAACAGGAATATCATGTGGTTTAAATTTGTATTTCTTCCAATGACTAATGATGTTAACATCTGTTCATGTTTTATTTGTCTTCTTTGATGAGCTGTCTATTCAAATCTTCCACCTATTTTTTCTTTTCTTTTCTCAGGTTATCTTATTATTGAGGTGTAAAACCTCGTTATATATTTCGTATAGAATTCCTTATCAGATGTGTGATTTGCAGATATTTTCTCCCATTTCTCTATGGGTTGTCTGTTCACCTTCTTGATGGTGTCCTTTGATACTCAAAAGTTTCCAATTTTGATGAAGCCCAATATATCAAATTTTAAAGTTTATAGATCTTGTTTTTGGTGTTGTATGTAAAAAATTTTTGCCTAACCCAATCCACTAACAATTTCTCCTGTGTTTCTTATCGAAGTTTCATAATTTTAGCTCTTAACATTTAGGATTAATCTTTTTGCTTGTAGCTGTCCAATTTCCTTAACACCATTGTCCCTATTGAATTGCATTGATACCTTTACAGAAAATCAACAATTTTAAATGTAAGAACTTATTCCTAGAATCCTGGAATTCAGTTCCATTGATCTATATGACTATCTTTTTGCTAATACTGTATTATCTTGCTAACTGTAGTCCTATAGTAAGTTTTAAGGCAGGAAGTATAAGTCCTCCAAAATAGTTCTTATTTTTTCAAGATGGCTTGGCTATTGTGAGTCCTTTGTATTTCCACAGAAGTGTTAGCATCCTACCAAAAACAAAGCTTGCTGAGGTTTCCAATATTTGTATTTAAAGCTATACTTTTTCTTTAAGGATCAGCTTGTCTATTTCTGTAAATGAGCCTGATATGGTTTGGCTGTGTCCCCACCCAAATTCTCATCTTGAATTGTAATCCCCATAAACCCTATCAGAAGGGACCTGGTGGGAGGTAAGGTAAGTGAATCACAGGGGTGGTTTCACCCATGTTCTTCTTGTGATAGTGAGTGAGTTCTCATGAGATCTGATGGTTTTATAAGCGTCTGGCATTTCCCCTGCTGGCACTCATTCTCTCTCCTGCTGCCCTGAGAACAAGTGCCTTCTGCCATGATTGTAAGTTTCCTGAGACCTCCCCAGTCATGTGGAACTGTGAGTCAATGAAACTTCTTGTCTTTATAAATTGCCCAGTCTCAGGTAGGAATATTTCTTCATAGCAGTGTGAGAACAGACTCATACAAAGCCTACTGGTATTTTGATAGGAACTGTGCTGAATCTATGAATCAGTTTGAGGAAAATTTCCATCTTAACAAATATTAAGTCTTCCAGTCAATGCACTTGGTATATCTCTCCACTAATGCCTCTCAGCAATGTTTTGTACTTTATAGGACTTTAGCTTTTTTTGTTAAATGTATTTTTAAGTACTTGATTCTTTTAAATGATGTTGTGAATAGAATTGTTTTATTAATTTAATTTTTGGATTGTTCATCATTAATATACAAAATACAATTGAGTTTTATATATTGATCTGGTATCCTGCAACTTTGTTGCACTTATTAGTTTGAGTAGGGGCTTTTTGTGGGTTCTTTAAGGTTTTCTACAGACAGCATCATGTCATCTATGAATAATGACAGTTTTATATCCTCTTTTGTAATCAGACTATCTTAAATTATCTTTTTCTTATCCCATTTTAAAGATACTCCAGCGCAATGTTGAATAGAAGTGGCAAGAGCAGGCATCCTTGATATTGTTCTTTACATCAAGAGGAAAGCATTCAGTCTTTCACCACTATGTATGTTAACTGCAGGTTTTTCATAGATGCATTTTTATCAAATTAAAGAATTTTCATTCTATTCTTACTTTATTGAATGGGTATTAAATTTTTTGAAATGTTTTATCTATTTTAAGATAATCATATGGTTTTTATCATTTATTATTTATATGATGTATTATATTAATTGACTGTCTGATGTTAAACCAACCCTGCATTTCTAGGAAAAATCCTATTTGGTCATAGTGTTAATCCTTTTCATAAGTTGCTCGATTTGGTTTGCTAACATTTTATTGAGAATTTCTGCATTTTACTCCTGAGGGATATTAGTTTGTAATTTTCTTCTTGTATCTTTGTCTGACTTTGGTATCAAGGTAATGCTGGCCTCATAAAATGAATCAAAAATGTTTTCTTCTCCATTTTCTGGAAGATTTTGTGAAGGATCAGCATTGTTTATTCTTTAAACATTGGGTAGAACATTTAAAGAATAAATAATGGTAGAAATGACCTGTGAGCCCATCTAGGTCTTGAGTTTTCTTTTGGGAAAAATTTTAATTACTAATCCAATTTCTTTACTATAGCTCTGTTCAGATTTTCTTTTTTCTTCTTCTGAATCAGTTTTGATCATTTTTGTCTTATTAGAAATTCATCTCATTTGTTGTAGGGACCCTCAGTTCCCCCCCAACTTTCTTTCTTTGTCCTGACAGGGCAACATAAAGTACCTTGACACAGCTGCATGCCCTCCGCTGCAGGCTTGAACCCACGCTGAAGGCTTGCACATTCCCAGGCAAGATAAAGTTGTTTAGAGTGTTGCCCAAAACACTGGAAAGGTCAAACATGTTGCTAAAAATGTAGAAACTAGCCCAAGCCCTGAGTCAAATTCCCTAATCCCCCATATAATTTCCATAACATGACTCCCTCATTATAGACATACCTGGCCAGAACATCTCCTGTCTCTCTATCTGCTGAGAGGACTCTGAAGCCTTCTGTGTATAAGATCTCCTAATAAATGCTTTAGACCAGTCACCCTAGTGTTCAGTACTTCTTTCTTTCTTGGAATCGTAACCAGCTTCTATCTCAGGATGGTCTGGGGTAGTTCCTTATGGGAACTCCACTGCTGCCAGTTTTGGGCATGGGTTTGGTTGGAGAGAACATTTGTTTGCATAAAGCTGTTCACAATATTTCCTTATAATTGTTTTAATCTCTGTAGGGTTGGTTGTGATGTTTCTGCTTTCATCCCTGATTTTGGTAATTTGTGTCTTGTCTTTTATTGATCAATCTAGTTTAAGGTTTGTCAATTTTGTTGATCTTCTTAAGCTGCACTTCTGGCTTTTTAAAAATTGTCTGTAATGTTTTTTTCCTGTTTTCTATTTCACTGATTTATGCTCTAATCTTTCCTTACTTCTGTTTGCTTTGGGTTTGGTCTGCTTTCCTTTTACCAATTTCTGAGGGCGTCTTTTATGAAACATGTTATGTAAAAAACTAATTTCTGAAGGTGGAAACTTCAATGACTGATTCGAGATCATTTTTCTTTTCTAATATAGATGTTGAAATACATACATTTCTCTCTAAACACTGCTTATCTGAATCTCATACATTTTGGTATATTGTGTTTTCATTTTCATTTGTTTCAAAACATTTTCTAATTTTTCTTAAGAAGACATACAAATGGCCAACAGGTGAAAAAAAATACTCAATGTCACTAATCATCAGCAAAATGCAAATCAAAACCACAATGAGATATCACCTCACCCCAGTTAGAATGGCTATTACCAAAAGACAAAAAATAAATTCTAGCAAGTATGTGGAGAAAGGGGAACTCTGTGCACTATTGGTGAAAAGGTAAATTAGTACAGCCATTATGGAAAACAATGTGGCGGTCTCTCAAAATACCAAAAATAGAACTACCATATGGTCCAGCAGCCCCATTACTGTGTATATATATATACACAAAAGAAATGAAACCAGTATGTCAAAGAAATATCGATTTTTTTATTTGACCCATGAGTTATTTAACAATTTGTTGTCTAATTTCTAAATAATTGAGACTTTTCAAGTTCATTTCTATTATTGATTTCTAACTGTGTTCTCGAAACATGCCTTTCATAATTTCAGACTTTTAAAATCTAGTGAGACTTGTTTTATGGCTTAATGTATGGTGTATCTTGAAGATATTTTCATGTCTTCCTTAAATAATGTATATTCTGGCCAGGTGCTGTAATTTACACTTATAATCTCAGCACTTTGGAAGGCCAAGGCAGGAGGATCACTTGAGACCAAGAGTTTGAGACCAGCCTGGGCAACATAGTGAGACCCTGTCTCTACAAAAAATAAAAAAAGAATTAGCCAGTCCAGTAGTCCTAGCTACTTAGGAGGCTGATCACTTGAGCCCAGGAGTTCAGGATTACAGTGAGCTATGATCACACCACTGCACTCTAGCCTGGATGACAGAGAGAGACTCTGTCTAAAAAAAACCAAATGTATACACTTTCATTGGATGGAGTATTCTATATATGTCTATTAGGTCAAGTTGGTTGATAGTGTTGTTCAAGCTCTTTTATATCCTTTTCATTTTTTTGTATAGTTATTTCATCAATTGTTTAGAGTGGGATATTAAAGTTAACAATTATTATTGTTGAAATGTCTATTTGTCCTTTCAATTCCATCAGTTTTTGCTTCATGTATTTAGGGCTCTGTTGTTAGATGCATATATTTATAATTATTATATATTCCTGAAGAATTGCCTGCGTTTTCATTATAAAATATCCCTCTTTGCTGTTTTTTGGTCTTACAGTCTATTTTATCAGTAGAGCCACTCCAGTCGCTCATGAATATTTTTTACATGGAATATCTTTTTCCATTCCTTTACTTTCAATTTATTTGTGTCTTTTAATTGAAAATGTGTTTAATATATGGCATATGGTTAGATCTTTCTTTTTTATATGGTTTGACAATATTTACCTTTTGATTTGCATTTTCCATTAATTCATATTTAATGGAATTTGATATAGTTGTATTTATATCTGCCAATTTTCTATTTGCTTTCTATTCATCCCATATTAGTTTTCTGTTGCTGCTATAACAAATTACTATGAATTTAGGGGTTTAAAACAACATACATTTATTATCCTTTAGTTCCAGGGGTCAAAAGTTTGACGCAGATCTCACTGGGCTAAAAGGAAGGTGCTAGCAAGGTTGCATTCCTTTCAGGATACCCTAAGAGAGAATCCATTTTCTTGCCTTTTCCAGCTTCTAGAGGGTGCCCTCAATCCTTGGCTCATGGCATCCTCCAAAGCCAGCTATGGCCACTCAAGTCTTTCTCACATTGCATTATCTAACACTGACTCTTCTGCCTCCCTCTTCCACTTTTAGAGATCCTTGTGAATATATTGGACCTACCCGAATAATCCAGAGTAATCTTCCTATCTGACGGTCTGCTGATTTGCAACCTTAGTTTCAACTGCAACCTTAATTTCCTTTGCCATGTAAAGTAACATACACGGATTATACCATTTAGGATATAGACATACTGGGGGTGCATTACAATGCTGGTATCTTTACCTATCATGATGTCTAGCACCTTGTTTCTTTGTTTGTCCTTTATGCCTTCTTTAGTGTTAAATAAATATTTCATAACACACCATTTTAATTCTAATTCCTTGTTGATTTTTTTATTTCCATGCCCCACCCAGAATCACAACTTCAGACTAGTTGCAATGTTGATGTTCCCTGCTGTTTACCACTGAGGCTGCTAATGTTTCTGACAACACTCAACAGAGCATGAGGTTTTCCCACATTTTACTCTGCTCCAAATCAAAGTCAGTGCCCCTTGACAACAAAGCTGATGGTTTTCATAGTTTGCCCATTCCAAAGGAGATGGGGTGGGGAGACAAGAGCAATCTCAGGCTAAAATGCCATAGACACCCACTGTTCTTGCCTAGCTAGGTTCAGTACTTTTTCCTGAATAAAAGCTTTTCTATTTTGGTATGCCTGTGCTTGATTTGAGGAGTTCATAAATGGTTGGTTTTGATAATTTTGTACAATTTTATCATTGTTTTGGGGAAGGAAATTTGCTGAATTTCTCACTCTACCATTCTCATATTATTTTTAAGCACATAAAATGTTGGCAAATAATACATCATAGCATTTTCATCTAGGATAAAGTCACCCTGTTTCTGAATCTGATGGCTTTGTGGTGGGAAGGGAGTAATACGTTGCCTAAAAACCTACAGATGTTGAAGGAAGAAGGGATAGCTTAAATCTGCATATTCTTCTTTCTTCTTAGATGGGTTAAACCATACTTTGGTAAGAACAATATTTAAATCATTGGTGACAACTTCAAATTATTAGCAATAATTGTCCAAAGGCTGAGTTTAGTACCCATAATATTTATTTCAATTCGAACAAAAGTATCTCGGCCTGGTGCAGTGGCTCACGCCTGTAATCTCAGCATTTTGGGAGGCCGAGGCAGGCAGATCACTTGAGGTCAGGAGTTCAAGCCTAGCCTGGCCAACATGATGAATCCCCATCTCTACCAAAAATACAAAAACTAACTAGGCATGGTGGCGCGTGCCTATAGTCCCAGCTACTCTGGAGGCTGAGACAGGAGAATCACTTGAACCTGGCAGGTGGAGGTTGCAGTGAGCGGAGATCATGCCACTGCACTCCAGCCTGGGTGACAGAGTGGGACTTCATCTCAAATAAACAAAAAAAAATCTCTCCCTTCCATAGATTTAACATTAGTTCTTAAGATCCTTCTGACTATGGAAAAACCCAGTACTGCAACATAAATGAACAAAGCATTATAATCATTGTGCATAAAAAGTAATCAAGACTAAAAACATATGTTAGCTGAACTGAACCACACTGGGGACTATTCTGAAACATATACATGATCATAGCACCAATACAGCTGAGTGCAGTCCTGGATATGGTCCAAGATGGTTCCTATGAAAATCACCCCAGGAATGTCAGTCCCAGCAGCTGGACCATGTTATACTAGCAAGGCTGGAGCAGTGTCAGAGAAGTCTCAAAGAACTCTTAAGTAAGAAAATACCAGAAGTTACCATAGTCAGTGAAATAAAGCATCAGGGAATTATTCAGGCATCTTGGAGGTACTTTCCTTGATCCTAACCTTCCTGCCTTTTCACTATTGGAATTTTCTATCCAATAAAACTGTCTCTTTCTGGCACAAGTCAGCCAGGCAGTAGAAGAATGTCAATGGGCAAGAAGCAGCCATCAATAAGTCCTAGACACCAAGAAATGAGGCTTGATCCATTTGCCATCCTGCACCTCATCCTATGAATATGTTGTCACATAGCACTTTTCCACTGTGATGATCACTGTGCTGAAAAAAAAAAAAGTTAATTCTCAAAACACCATCACTCCTTCCTTGGTGTTGAAGAAACTGATATCCAAAAGAACTTGTAAATGACTTAACCTAGCTAGATAAGAACAGTGGGTGTCTATGGCATTTTAGCCCTTGAGCCACTGAAACATGCAGCCAGCACTCAAATGCCAATGCCATCCCAGATGACCTTGTCTTTGATGTTGGCAACAATTTGCACAAGATACATTCACTGAGATGTGTGACATTTTCAAGATAGAAGGTTGCACATGTAAGTTTTATTATTAAGATACCAGTGTCAAGTCGGGCGTGGTGGCTCAGACCTGTAATCCCAGCACGTTAGGAGGCCAAGGCAGGTGGATCACTTGAGGTCAGGAGTTCGAGACCAGCCTGGCCAACATGGTGAAACCTCATCTCTACTAAAAATACAAAAATTAGCCAGGTGTGGTGGCACACACCTGTAAACCCAGCTACTCGGGAGGCTGCAGCAGGAGAATCGCTTGAACCAGGAGGAGGAGGTTGCAGTGAGCCAAGATCATACCACTGCACTCCAGCCTGGGTGACAGAGCAAGACTCCATCTAAAAAAAAAAGAGATACCAGTTTTCCTGTGGACCAAAAACCCAATCTCCTTTGAACTCTATCCTGAATGACCCCGGACAGTCTCTTCTTACTTGCAGTACAGCCAGGAATCTGCCTCAAGACCTTTTCAAAATGATGTGAGGCACAAAGAAACATGCTCAGGGGATGCCTCTCCAGAGGCCAGAGGGCTGGACAGGCTTATCTTCGAAGTACATCTAGTCCCCTCCCTTGGGTTCTTCACAGTTAGATATCTTGCGACACCTAATACTTAGCTAATTGTAAACAGAGATCATTATCATATTATTAACCTAGCCTTTCACAAATAGTTGTGATAACTCAAACAGTTTATATGATATATTAAACTTTAATAAAATATATATAGCCCATCAAAACTGTCTACACTGACATTTCTCAGACTTCTTCCCCTTCCTGAACAGTCCCAATGCAGGTCATAAGCATCTCCTCACATTACTACTGCAAAACCTATTGGCAAGCCTCTTGGCTCTTCTCTTTCCAATGATCTGTCATTCTACACAGTATCATCTGTGGTGAACACCATTATATAGCACAGATTCATTCTGGGTCTCTTGAGTGTGCCCAGAAATTACACCCCTTTTATTGAATTATCATGGGATGCCACACAATTAATATATGTTTTTTTAATTTAAACTTTTTAATTTAAACTTTTGCAGTTATTTTACTAATTCCTGCCTGGAAATCAGTCTGGGGAGTCGTGTGCATGTGTGTGTGTGTGTGTGTGTTCACATGCACATACATGCATGCACATAAGTAAGTCAGGAAGAAATCCAAAGGATAAATGGATGATGGGGGGATGCATCTATTTCACTTCAACACTCTGGTCTGCCTTGATGATAGGGGCTGGAGAAACAATGGTGAACACACTGTCCCTGCTCTCAAGAAGCTTATAAATCAAGTGAAGGAAACAGCCAATAATAACAGCAGAAAATATTCATTGAACACTTAGATGGTTCCAAATGCTGAGCTAAGAACTGCACAAGGTTCACCTCATTTAATCCTCACGAGAGCTCTGTGAGTTGGGTGCAATCATTCTTCTCATTTTAAAGATGAGAAAACGAGACTTAGAGAGGATGCCCCAGGTCACACAGCTAGATAAATGGCAGAACTCAGGTGCAGGTTTATTTGCTATCAGAATTCACTCTCCTGACCACTCTTTAATTCTGACCCCTGGGAGAGCCCTTCTTACATGCCCTCATGGCCATTCTCCCTAAGGCCCTTATGGCCTGTGTTCCCTAAAAACTTCTTTTCCCAGTGCCAAATCACCAGACACCAGCAATCAGAGTCCATTCATTGTCCTTGGGGATAGGCACACAGCCCCTTGTTTCCCTCCTTAAAGTAATAAGAACAGAAGCTCAAATCCTCAGGTCTAGATTGTGAACCTGCAAAGGGCATGGGACTTCTTAACTGTAGTCTCCATCCACCCCACAGAGCTCAGAGTGAAGTTTCTCATAGATCCCAAGCAAACGGCTTTCTATCGTAGACAGTCTGGGTGTTTTCAAAAATCAAGACAGGAAGCCCACTAAAGATGGCAGGGCAATGCTAGAAACCATTGAATTACATACTTTAAATGGGTGAACTGGGTAGTATGTGAACTATGTCTGCATAAAACTGTTTAGGAAGAACAATACGACAGGGCAGCCAATCTTTGAGAATGAGAGGCTTTTCTCCCTAAGTCTCCATCAGAAGATGGTGAGACTCATGGAGGGTGGATTTTTAAATGACAAAGAAAATAAATCAAATCTAGTTGGTGAGTTCAGGCGTTTCTTCTACTTGCTGTGATGGTTTTGTTATACGTTTAACTGAAGCAATGTTTATGAGAACAAAGAAATAGGTTCATATCTCTAAATATGTCTTCTACGTGTATCAATCTGTATCCGAATATACCCTGAGTCCTGTTGGAAAATTAAACCAAAGCTATGAACTGCACAAAGGAAACCGGGGATAAATGGCAGTCCTCAAAACTTTCTTATATATAGGAAGTGGCTGAATCTGAGAAGCTGGTCAGTAGTTAAAATGACTGAGTGAGAGCTGCATAACAATTAATTCTTCAGCTGTCCCTTGAAATATCAGAGGGAGATGGCTGTGAAATACCACTAAACAAATGAGTCTGGTCTAAAGCACCTAGACTGGGAGTCCAGCTTGTGATTTATAACTGCCCTTGAGTAAGGAAGCCTCTGTCCCTCACTGAGCCTGTTCCTTTATCTGTCAGAAGAGGAAGACGGTATCTGCCTTCCCACTTCACAGGCTTGTCGTAATGAACACGTAGGTCTGTGTAAATCCACAACGCTAGTATAGAAAAAAGAGAAAGAGAACATCACTTGCAGGTCATTAACACCCAGTGAGGAAGGTAAGGAAGGCAAGGTAGGAGACTCTAAACTCTGCTGAGGCCGTATGCGTTTAGTGCCTGCCTCTAAAGGGGATTATGGCTTGTTTTATACACATCTACAGGAATTAAGAGAACTGACTTTGCAGAGGAAATCTTTGGCAGTGTAACATTATTTGCCAGATGAAGGCTTATCCAGATTAAGATGCTCTACTGTTTTTAATTAATTTCAACTTGTGTGCAGGATCTCGAAAATAAGCAAGAACAAAGCAAAATCTGTAGAGAGGAGGAGGATTACAGGCAGGTAACATCTGCGCTATTACCATTCAAATGCTAGACATAATTAAACGTGTAGCCTCAGAGCCTTTACAGCTGATAATCCAGTAACATCTGAAAAAGGATACAGTTGGTCCCCCATGGCTGTTTGTTACATTTATTTTAAAACACACACACACATAAAAGCATATCACAGCACTATTATTTTACTCGATTTCAGTTAGGCTAGTTGGGGTTTTCTGTAGGTTTGTGACTCTTGATTTTCAAAACCAGTGAAATATAATTTGCCCCAATATGTCTCTCATCACTTCTCATTATGATGCATGTGCAGAAATCTTGGAAATATTAATTTAGTCCAGTATGACGGATGCTGCCTCCACCTAATCTAATATACCAGCTAAATTCCTCAGACTGTTACATACACCAAGAAATGCATACCCATAAAGGATAACTTGTAGATCCAGAGGAAGAAAGTGTTTCAAAGTTAAAAAAAAAAAAAATCTGCTGCCAGAAAAAGCTGACTAATTGGAAGAGCCTGTGAAATAATTTGAAACTATATTAACCTATTATTTCAGGGTCATGCACCGAAGCCTTGTTATTTTGGTAATGTGACATTTTCTCTTGGTTTTCAAACCCAGAGTTTAACAACATTGGTTGATAATTATACTGATTATTATATAGCATGCTGGAGTTTACATCTTGATCATTTAACATTTACTCTATGCCTGTTCATCTAACCTTTTCAACTAGATGACCAGCTCTTAAAGAGTAGAAGCAATGCCTTCTACTCTTGTACTTCTCCTCAATGTATTTCATTTTTATCCTTCCACAGTACCTGATATGGTACTGCGTGTGCACAGAAAGACCTATATAACTAATTGAAGATTTTAAAACATCAAGTAAGCTTGTACATAATTTAGTCTACAGAGTGGGAAAGAACAACACTTTTAATTTGGGTGGAGGCTTCTGAAATGATACCCACCTTTCTGATGAACAATCAGATCTACACCTTGGGTTTAAACATTCTAAGCAGCTGACATTTCCGGGAGCCTTTCCAACAGAGCAAGGTAGCGAGGTCAGTGGTGGCTGGACACCCCACCCTCTCCCGCACCCCCCGCAATGTTTTAGAATTCCCACTACTCTATGGATTCTTTTCTAAAATCATTGGCCCGGGTTCTAGTCACAACAATTTAAAAGCCAAGTTTTTGGTCCCAGAATCACGAAATAAGTATATAGTGAATACAAACCACCTGTTTTCCTACCAATGAGGAATTTACTAGTTTCTTTCCAGCTTTGTCTTAGACTTCTAACTACCTTATAATTCCAAGAGACCAGTGTGTCTGTACGGTACCTCAAACTGGGCCAGTCTAACTCCCTGGGCAACGGAGATACTAGGGTACATACAATGTGTCACATAGGCCAGCTTCAATTTCATCTTCAAATGATAATTACAATTTAAAATTCAGCATTACAGACAGACAATAGCTACACAGGGGAGGCTCCTCTCAGTTTGCAGAATAGAGTGGAACCATTAAGTTCCTTCCTATTGCTAAGCAACAGTTGTGTTAAAATCAAACTGCTCCAGGCTCTCAAACAGCAGAAACAAATGAATCTATTCAATTCAGAGCACTTCAGGTGATGAGAGAAGAGAAAGCCTGTTTGGGAACCTTGAAATACAAGGCAGATTTCAAATATACTCCCTCAATTTCAAAATATTTGGTTGAGGATAAGCCCAGGGTGCTCTGTTCCACAGGGAAAGCCCAGAAATGCTTCACTTTCAAAAATGAAAACATGCTCCTTAAGTTTAATGTGATTACGAATAATTTGGTCAAAGCTTACTGGCTACTGTGATACCACCTGTATGAGTTATCTATTACTACATAACAAATCACCCTAAAATTTGAGACTTCAAACAACAAACATTTATTATCTCACAGTTTCTTTAGGACAAGAATTCAGAGGCTTAGCTGGGTGGCTCGGGCTCAGGGTACCTCATGAGGCTGGAGTCCAGGTGTCCACCAGGCCTGCAGTCATCTGAAGGCCATGCTGGAGCTACAGGGTCTGCTTCCGAGCTCACTCACATGGCTGTTGGCAGAAGACATAGTTCCTAGTTTTTTCCCTTGTGCGACTCTCCTCATGATGTGGTAGCTGGTTGTCCCCACAGCAAGCGATCCAGTAGAGAGACGGACCAAGATGAAAGGCACTAAGCTTTTGATGGCCTAGGTGCCAAGTCATACACGATCACTTCTGCTTCATTTTATTTGTTAGAAGTGAGTTACTAAGTCCAGCCCACACTAAAGAGAAGGGAAATTTAGCACCAATTCCTGAAGGGAGAAGTAGGAAAGAATTTGTGGTATATTTTTAAAACCACCAGACCATGCAAGAGAAAGGTTCATGTCCTTCCTAAACAAAGTGGCAGCACTACAAGGTTAAATACAAGGTTCCAGCTATGCCTTATATGTATAAGGCAGAGGTTAGGCCGGTGACAGGTTAGACTGTGGGCCCTTTCTTCACTTATTTTTTTTAATTTTCATTTTTTGAGACAGAGTTTCACTCTTGTTGCCCAGGCTGGAGTGCAATGGCATGATCTAGGCTCACCGCAACCTCCGCCTCCCAGGTTCAAGCGATTCTCCTAAGTAGCTGGGATTACAGGCATGTGCCACCACGCCTGGCTAATTTTGTCTTTTTAGTAGAGATGGGGTTTCTCCATGTTGGTCAAGCTGGTCTGGAACTCCTGACCTCAGGTGATCCTCCTGCCTCAACCTCCCAAAGTGATGGGATTACAGGTATGAGCCACCGTGCCCAGCATTCTTCACTTATTTTTTAAACATCGAGTGTGCATTGGACCAAGGCAATAAAGTACTGATGAAATTCAAGCCGAGTAGGGTGGTGGTTAGAAGAGCTAGATGACAGGATTCAAATCTGCTACTTACTCCCTATGTAACGTAAGTGACCTTAGGTGATTTACTTAACTCTCTATATCCTCTACTGGAACCTGAGTATAGTAATATTAACTACTTCACACATAAGTTAACATATGTAAAACTTGGACCATTGCTCAGTATGCTGTATGCCTATTGAAGTGTGTAACTCTAAATTACTGTTGTTATTGCTATGTTGATAATAAATGCAACCACTCAATTTATATACAGAAATGCCCATCTGGGCAGCACAGGAGAAGGGTTTGCAAGATGTAGGTGAAGCTTTGGGAACTTTGCCTCTATAAAAATGACCCATAACTGCTATGAATTCACAATCAATTAAAAAGGCTAACTACATGTTATCAAGTTATCACCTTGGTCTTCCCAGCACTTATAAAGCCACAGGCTATAACTGCCAGTAAGGGCACAACCTGTACTAATCACATCTGATGCATAAATAAGGAACACACACAGGACCTGTAGTCTAAGGGGATATTTTCCTGGCAGATGAAAAGCCCCTTCCTCCCTTAAAAGGTTTGGTTTACTTATGCTGACTTCCACCACCAACCATATAAAAGCAGTATGTTTCCACAGATTACTTTGACTACCACATTTAATCTTTGACATAACAGTTTGAAAAACTTTATAACTAAAAGCTTGTCACATCCTTTTAATGTATGAGGCTGATGAAATTTTACATAATCACAACATTATCATTGGTTATTTCTCCCAAAAAAGTTCATTAAGAAATTCCACTTTTCATTGTATATTTTTGAGGCTGTCTACTATTTCTAACTTTCCTGCATAATAATTTTCAGCTTTGTATAATACTGACATGACCACCACTGTTTATTTGCCCTATTGCCTTTATTATAAAGATTCAAATAACCAAAAAGTCCAGGAATCCAGAATTTTTTTAGTCTTTTTTTTTTTTCTGAGACATTCTCGCTCTGTCACCCAGGCTGGATTACAGTGGCACTATCTCAGCTCACTGCAACCTCTGCCTCCCGGGTTCAAGCAATTCTCCCGCATCAGCCTCCCGAGTAGCTAGGATTACAGGCATGCGCCACCACGTCTGGCTAATTTTTGTATCTTCAGTAGAGATGGGGTTTCACCATGTTGGCCAGGCTGGTCTCAAACTCCTGACCTCGTGATCTGCCTGCCTCAGCCTCCCAAAGTGCTGGGATTATAGGCATGCACCACCGTGTCTGCCCTTTTTAGTCTTATATGATGATAATTTTTGTTTTATGGTTACTCTGAATCATCATTAGATAGTGAGAGTCTTTCTGACTCATCAGAGATTATTTTCAGCTTTCCTGCATTGTTAAAAGTATTTCACTGTATGTTATTCTTAAAAAAAAAAATTTGTATTTTCTTCAGGCCATGTGTGTTGGCTCACACCTGTAATCCCACCACTTTGGGAGGTCAAAGTGGGTGGATCACCTGAGGTCGAGTTCAAGACCAGCCTGGCCAACATGGTGTAACCCCATCTCTACTAAAAATACAAAATTAGCCAGGTGTGGTGGCATGCACCTGTAATCCCAGCTACTCGGGAGGCTGAGTCAGGAGAATTGCCTGACTCAGGAGGCGGAGGCTGCAGTGAGTAGAGACTGCGCCACTGCACTCTAGCCTGTGCTACAGTGAGACTCCGTCTCAAAAAAATAAAAATAAAAACTAAAAAATATGTATTTTCTTCAAGGAATCCGAAGTCCTATGTTTAGATAGTTTTTGTCTTTCTAATTGGTCTATCCCGGGCTAAAATATTTTCATCTTTAAAATGAAGGAATACTACGAATATATTTTTCACCACAGAAAACTTCTACAGAACCAAGATATAATCCTAGAAATGCATTGGAGGCCACATCCTGAGAGCAATTTACTACAGGACCCAGTTGGATGCATTAAGAGACTGCTGGACTCCTGACAAGACTGCAAGAGGCAGGGCCAGTTTCTTGGTGTACAGCCTGTGTCATGCACAGCCCACGCTTAGAAGGTCTCAGGCTTGGTTAGATGCCCTGCAGTCACTGTCTTGAAATTCTTCATAATTTTTTTCAACAGGGACACTTGCATTTTCACTTCACACTGGGCCTGCAAAGCACATAGCCCGTCCTGGCAAGAGGATGTATCGCCATGAAATAGGGGCAGAATTCCAACAGGTGAGAACCTAGCAAGGTAAAACGATAGCATGATACAGAAAAAGAGGAGATGAATAAGAAAAAAGGCAAGGGTGGGCAACACCAAAATGAAAAGATGGTGAGGGCCCCATATGAGAAAC
The DNA here is from genome assembly GCF_037993035.2 of Macaca fascicularis. Taxonomy (NCBI): domain Eukaryota; kingdom Metazoa; phylum Chordata; class Mammalia; order Primates; family Cercopithecidae; genus Macaca; species Macaca fascicularis. Next base: position 85,077,247 of record NC_088380.1, on the reverse strand, counting down.
TGAGGGCAGCCAACATTTTGACCTCAGACTTCTGAATGTCGTTGCTAAAACAGGTTACACAGGCAGCCTGCTTCCCATCATCCCCTGACTAACCAGAAGATAGAGAATTGCATTCAGAAAGTGAGCATAGTTCTTTTTAGGGCTGGCAGATAGCAGAACAGTGATGTTTTTAGCCTTCTGTCTGTTTTCGTACCATTCACATGTGCAGCACATTGCCGTCAGTAACATTGCTCTTCTGGACTGCTTGCCTCTGGGAGGCCACTCAGAATCCCCAGGGGCACAGGTATATTTTGAGGAAGGCCCTGGCTGTTCTTATTCTACCCCATCCACACACCATTGGAAATCAATGCAGTAAAACATCTACATGATATTAAGCTTCTGATTTTGAAACAGAAAATTGATTTGTAATTCCTGCCTGAAATTTACATTTTAGCTTGTAATCTAGTCCCTGGGAAAAGCCCAGATTCTGTGCCCTTCGTATAAGTTTATCCGTGCCGTTAAGCTATTTAAACAGTGCTGAGTGTTCTCACAAATCCTGAGAGACTGTAGACAGCAGGGTATATATGTGACATCAACTTAATTCACAGTAATCAATATCTCACTGCAAATGTAATCCAATTCTCAATACAGAAATATGTGCCTCCTCTAACCAGATCATATCATTGTACTAAGGCCCTGATTTCTGCAATGCTGTGAATGAAATTACAGATCCTTCAGTGCTAACTGCTGGTCAACTAAGAACCCATCCACAGACTACTAATTTCCCCCAGGCTCATCTCCAGTCTGGAGTCCTCAAACTGCTGTATCTGTCACTTAGGGGAATGCTAGGTGGATACAGAGGTGGGAAAAAGATGGAAAGAAATGGATATGCTGCAGAGAAAGGCAGAAGCAAGAGCTAATAACAAAATGAAGGAATTCAAGCTTCCCAAGCTCTTGCTGTTTTTGAAGTTAATATGGATTAGAGGCTATATCAGGGCAAAGAAAGCAGCAGTTTAGTAGTGGATAGGTCTGAGTCTCATTCTTAGGAACTGTGAGAACCTGGGCAAGACCCATCACCACTCCAGATGCCACACTTGCTTCGGAATCTATAACATGAGATGAAGAAAGATGGTCCCCACTGTGCCCCTTCCATAGTGAGGGGATGACCTAGTGAGGGAGGCTCAGACCTTTGAGATAAGATTACCCTCTGAAAGTGAATGTGGTCAAGCAGAGTGCACCAGAAGAGATCAACTTTCTGTAAAATTGCCCAGTAAGAGGAATACAAGATACAAGGGGGTGGCGCCAAAGAGATTCAGGAGTTTACTGCTAATATTTAGGAGTGTCTCTGGAAATCTTAGCTGTATCAACCTACAACTCCAGCTGTAAGTGATTACAGTAAATCTGAGGTCGCACACTGGTGGCTCACAGCCAAATGTGGCCCATGGAAGTATTATGTTTGGCCTGGACAGTATTTTTAAAGAGTGTGAATTCACTTCCAACATTTCAAAACAGAAAATTTCACATAAATATCAAGATTTCTGGCTGAAAAAAAAAAAAAAAAAAAAACGCAGAGAAAACACATCTGACAGTCCTTGTCCTGCAGCCCCTCATGGCAACAGTCTGCAGGGGCTGGGCAGTGGCTGTTTCCTTCAAACACGGCAGCACCTCTCCATCCCTACTTAGGTTACTCGCCTGGCCCTGACATGGATGAAACAGTAATGGAATCAAGCAGCAATTAAGCCATGTGAGGCACAATCAACTACATTGTACCTTCGCTGAGAAGAGACAGTAATAGAAGAGAGCAGTCTGCAGGGAGCCGGGGAAGGGAAAATGCAAAGAAAGGGAACTTGGCAGTGCAGCACCATCAGGGAAGAAGGTGGACAGGCCAGCTGGAACAGGATTTGGGTCCGCTTGGAAAGCACGGCAAGGATATCTCTGTGATCTAGCTTGCTGTGTGGCATGTTTCCAGGAGGAGAATGCAAAGCCCACCTGCCATGAGCATTCTAGCTGCTTTGCAGGCTCAGGGGTATACTCACACCAGTGAAAACCACAGCTTTGCAGTTCCACAATTCTAATTCCAAGCACAATGTGCGTGAGTATGAGTGTGTGCATGTGTGTGTGGGTTTAAAAATAGGACTTGGGACCACTGTTAAAGTACTGGTCTTTAGTGAAATAATGTTTAAATATTTTTAATATATTTTGGAAAAAACAATAGGAAATGTGTCACAAACTAGGCTACCTTCCAGTAGGAAAAAACAAAAAGGTGTTCTGAATCTTTTGAAGAGTGGCGTGAAAGAACAACTGAATGAAAAAAGTATCCCTGGATGCTTTTATTTAGAAATTACCCAGTGATTCTGAACAAGGCCTATTAAGGTACAGCTAATCTAGTTTCAAAGTCAGGTTCCAGCCAGGCACAGTGGCTAACACTTGTAATCCCAGCATTTTGGGAGGCCGAGGCAGGAGGATGACTTAAAGACGGGAGTTGGAGACCAGCCTGGGCAACGTGGAGATACCTCATCTCTACATTAGCCAGATGTAGTGGTGCATAACTATAGTACCAGCCACTCAAGAGGCTTAGGTGGAAGGATCACCTGAGTCCAGGAATTCAAGGCTGCAGTGAGCCATGATTGTGTCACTGTACTCCACGACAGCCTGGGTGACAGAGCAGGACTCTATCTCTCAAAAAATAAAAAAAGTCTGAATTCCAATGGGATGTGTACAGAAAGAGCTTTGTGGGATTATTTTGATAGGTGCTTTTTGTGAGCTGATTGTATGTTTACATCATTATATTTATTACTGTAAAACATGAGCACCAACTATATCATCAGCAGTGTATAGTTCCCATGCTTGACAAGGACTTGAAAGAAGTGCTTGCAATTCAAAACATAGGCTGTCTAGTCAGTGCAATAAGCAAGAAAGAACAGACTGGCTAATATGGTGAAACCCTGTCTTTACTAAAAACACAAAAAGTGAGCCAGGTGTGGTGGCAGGTGCCTATAATCCCAGCTATCTGGGAGACTGAGGCAGGCTGATCACTTGAACCCAGCAGGCAGAGGTTGCAGTGAGCTGAGATCCCATCACTGTACTCCAGCCTGGACACGACAGAGCGAGACTCCGTTTTAAAAAGAAGAAAGAAAAGAAAAGAAAAGAAAGAAAATGAAAGGCATACAGATTGGAAATGAAGAAATAAAACTATCTTTATTCACAGAAGAAAAGATTCTATATGTAGAGAATCCTAAAGAATCTTCGAAAACAAACCTAGTAGAACTAATAAATGAATTTAGCAAAGTTGTAGAAAACAAGACAATCTAGAAAAATCAATTGTATTTCTAAATATTAGCAACAAACTATCTAAAAATAAAAGGAAACAATTCCATTCACAATAACACCAAAAAGAGTCAAATACTTAAGAATAAGTGCAACAAAACAAACGCAAGATTTGTATGCTAAAAAATATAAAATATCGCCGACAGAAGTGAGAGAAGATCTCAGTAAATGAAGGGACATTCCTAGTTAATGGATTGAAAGTTTGAGTATTGTTACGATGTGCATTTCTCCCCAATTTGACCTACAAAATTGAGATCACAATAAAGATCCCACCAAATTGAGAATCTGAGTTTTAGCTCTGACACATAAAGAACTTAGAAGTTATCACATCCATCCATAACACAAGAAGAATGAAATAGCCTGAAAATCAACAACTTTTCTTGGACATACCAGAAAATTGAGGTTTCAAGGGAAATGGTCATCACAAACTCTGGAAAGAAAACCAAGCACATCCAGAGAGACACAGATCTGCCTACCTGGAGCAGAAGTCGCTGGAGCCATGAGCTGGTGGCAGTACTTGAATGGTTGTATTGATGAACTGCTGGAGGTTGAGTGTGGACCAGCATGACAGTGAGATGCTCTTGAGAACCACATTCTTAGGAGGGCGGCCACACATTTGGGGACTTTACTTCCAGGAATCACACCAAGTCCTCCCAGTAAACACTGGAGAAAGATCTCTTCATGGCTCTTGCAGGGAGAGGGGAAGAGTAACACTGGAAACATGCCCAGGGCCTTCTCCACAATGAAGGTCAGCTCTTCAAGGAAAAAGGCTTTGCCTAAGCCTTATCCCACTTGGAAAAAGACATTGTTCCCATTCCAGTCCCCTCTTGCCTTCTTCCTAGCTATGGGGAAAATAATATAGTCTACAGGGGTCAGGGATTCAAGGAAAGAAATTGGGAATGTGGCAGCCAGGGAAGTAGGGGGCAGTGGGAAAAGAAGCTCTATCACTGGAGAAACGTTTGTAAGGGTCACAGCTTTGAGGTACCAATCCATTAAAACAGTAAGGTTTCATTGGAAGATATAGAAGACTCTCCCTCCCCACCATCACCCCACCCTAACAGAGACTCAGTAGGATAACAGATTACAGCAGAAAGAGCTTGAAAACATAGATTCTCTCTGAGAAGGAGTACTTAGGGAAGCCCCAATTCATGAGGGAAAACAAAAAGGGCATTGAAGGAATTTGAAGCCTTTGGTTCCTAAGCAAACATCAAGCACAACCCAAATTCTAGCCAGATAACATATATCTTCACACTTAAAGGCCTATCTATCTCAGTCTCTATTATCTGATATAACCTGTCTGGGTCTCAACAAAAACTACAAGGCATGCCAAAAGGCAAGAAGAAACAGTCTCAAGAGACTTTAGTAATTTATCCAGGCTGCCATAATAAAACACCACAGAAATGGTGGCCTAAATAAATGTATTTTCTCATAGTTGTGGTGACTAGAAGTCCAGATCTCGGAGTGAGTGTGTTTGGTTTCTTCTGAGCCTCTCTCTTTGGCTTGTAGGTGGCTGTCTTCTTCCTGTGTCTTCACATGGTCACGCCTTAGTCTATGTGTATGTCCCAGTAGCCTCCTTATAGGGTTCACCCACATGACCTAATTTAACCTTAATGACCTCTTTAAAGACCCTATCTTCAACTACAGTCATATTCTAGGGTAATGGTAAATATACATTTAGTGGGGACACAGTGCAGCCCATAACAGATACAAAGCAAGCATCAGAATCAGACTTAGATATGACAAAGACCTTGGAATTATTAGACAGTCAATTTAAAATAACTATGATTTCAGATGCTCTTCAACTTATGACTGAGTTACATCCCAATAAACCCATCTTAAATGAAAAGTAGTATAAGTCAAAAATGCATTTAATATATCTAAGCTACCAAACATGATAGCTTAGCCTAGCCTACCTTAAATGTGCTCAGAACAGTAGTCTACAGTTGGGCAAAATCATCTAACACAAAGCCCATTTTACAATAAAATGTAGAATATCTCATATAATTTGTTGAATACTATACTGAAGGTGAAAAACAGAATGGTTGTATGCATACTTAAAGCACAGTTTCTAATGAAAGTGCATCAGTTTCACACCATCATAAAGTCAAAAAGTTGTAAGTTGAGCCATCATAAGTAGGGAAATATCTATAATATGTTAAGGGTTCTAATGGAAAAAGTAGACGATATGCAAGTTCAGATGGATAATGTAAAGAGGTAAATAGAAACTAAGACTCAAAGGAAAATGCTAGACATAAAAAACACAGACACGGAAATGAAGAATGCCTTTATCTGATTCATCGGTAGACTCAACATAGCTGAGGGAAGAACAGTGACCTTGAAGAGAGGCCAATGAAAATTTCCAAACTGAAGCACAAAGAGAAAAAGGAAAGGGGGTAAAAACCAAACAGAAGAGCACATACAAGAACTGTGGGACAATTTCAAAGGGTATAACAAACAAGTAATTGGAGTACTGAAGAACTGAGTCAAAGAAATATTTGCATTAATAATGGCAAGAACTTTCCAAAATTAATAACAGACATGAAACCCAGATCCAGGAAGCTCAGAGAACACCAAGCAGAATAAATACCAAGATAACCACATCAAGGCGTATCGTATTCAAACTGCAGCAAACCAAAGATAAAGAGAAGTTCTTGAAATAAACACTTACCAACAGAGGAACAAGGACAAGAATGACAACATCACATCAGAAACCAGGCAAGCAAGAAGAGAGTGGAGTGAAATATTTAAAGTGTTGAAAGAAAAAAACCACCAAGCTAGAGTTCTATGTTCAGTGAAATTATGCTTTAAAAGTGAAGGAGAAATAAAGACTTTCTCAGGCAAATAAAAACTGGAGGAATTCATTGCTGGCAGACCTGTCCTGCCAGAAATGTTAAAAGAAGTTCTTCAGGCAGAGGAAAATGATATAGGTCAGAAACTTGGATCTATATAAACAAAAGAAGGAAAAAATGAAGATAAAGGAAACTCTTTTGTTTTTCTTCTTTCTAAATGATCTAGAAGATAACTTTGCCTAAAGTAATAATAGTCGGAAGGCTGAGGCAGGGAGAATTGCCTGAACCCAGGAGGTGGAGTTTGCAGTGAGCCAAGATCGCACCACTGCATTCCAGCCTGGGCGACAGAGTGAGACTCCATCTCAAAATATTAATATTAATAATAACAACATATTGGATGATTATAGGATATGAATAAATAAAATAAATCACAGTAATATTACAAGGGAAGAATTGGGACTACTCTGTTATATGGAGAAAATGGAACTCAATTACACTGCTGATGGAAATGCAAAATTGTATAGCTACTTTCAAAAACAATTTGACGGTTTATTAAGCAGTTAAACATAATCTTATCACACAACCTAGCAAATCTACTCCTAGGTATGTACTCACATAAATGCAAACAAACATACACACAAAAATTTGTACATGAACATTGACAGCAGCATCATTCACAGCAGCTGAAAAGGAGGAATAACCCCAATGTCCATTAACTCATGAATGGATAAATAAAATGTGGTATATCTATAAAATAGAATACTATTCCACAGTAAAAAGGATTAAGTGACTGATGCATGCTACAAAAATGGCTGAACCTCAAAAACATGCTAGTAAAAGAAGTCAGTCACAAAAGGGCATATGTTGTATGAATAGTTCCATTTATATTAAATATTGAGAATAAATAAGTTTATAGAGACAGAAAAGAGATTAGCAGTTGCAAAGGGCTAGAGGAAGAGACAAATAGGGAGTGACTGGTAACAGCTAAAGGGCTTGGGGAAATGTTCTAAAATGTATTGTGACTGTTGCCCAACTCTGGGAATATATTAAAATCCATGAACTGTAGACTTTTTAATTTATTATTTATTTATTTATTTTTATTTTTTTAGACACGTGGTCTTACTCTGTTGCCCAGGCTGAAATGGAGCATGATCATGACTCACTGCAGCCTCCACCTCCCAGGCCCAAAAGATCCTCCCACCTTAGCCTCCCAAGTAGCTGGGACTACAGGCGTGTGCCACCATGTGCAGCTATTTTTTTTTTTTTTTTATAAATGGGGTCTTACTATGTTGCCCAGGTGGGTCTTGAACTCCTGGGCTCAAGCAATCCTCCTGCCTCGGCCTCCCAAAATGTTGGGATTACAGGCATGAGCCATCACACCCAGCTTGAACTGTAGGCTTTAAATAGGTGAATTGTATGGTATGTGAATTATAGCTCAATAAAGCTGTTATAAAAGTATAATTAGAGAGAAATTACTACAACAGTTTTTATTACTTCGAGATAAAAAGATTTTCTAACATGATGCAGAACTCTAGGCAACCTTCCATATTTTAAATGATGAAGAAAAGTGAGAATTTAAATGTACAACTTGGAACAACATCAATTATGCATACTGTGCAAAAACTACCAAAAGATAAAGGTTGAGTTGTACTTAATGTTTGGAAAGAGATTCAAATTTAGGTTCTTCATCTACTATATAGTCTACTACAAGTAATATGGAGTCAGATTTTTAAATAGGGAAGGCAGCTTGGACATTATACTAGTTCACTGCTTCTCAAACTTCAGTATGTATCAGAATCAGCTAAAGAGTCTGTAAAAGACAGATGCTGTGTCCCACCCTCAGAAATGCTGATTCAGTAGGAATGATGTGTGGCCCAAGAATTTATTTTTCCAGTAAGTTCCCAGGTTATGCTGACGCTACAGGCTGAGATCACATGTGGACAGCAAGTGCACCAGCTGAGCTCTCAGGCTTCCATCATGAAACAACAGGCCCAGAGAGAAACCGTCCAAGGTGACACACACAGGACTCAGTCTAGCACTCCTCACATCCAGCCCACCTACCATATCTACACCTAAAACACTCAATATGTAAATTAATACTAGACTGTAGAATGAAATCCAGACATACTTCCTAAATTGCCTGAGGGTGTGGGTTAAGATTACACAACTGTTTTAACCACATTCTTCTGCTGAATTAATCAAATAATCATTAAATCCATCTACATCCAAATCTATGGTGAAATTTGGAAACATCCAAAGTTTTACCCTTAACTGACATCACCTCAGTAACATACACACACACACACACACACACACACACACACACACACACACACACAAGCATTTCCTACTTGGCTTCACATTAGTATCACCTGGGGAACTTAAAAAATTCCTTAATCCCACAATGTACCCCAGATCAATCAACTCAGAATCTTTAGGTGTGGGACCAGATATCAGTATTTTAACAAACCGATCCAAGCCCAACTCACATCACCCTCAGATCTACTACACATGCCATGACTGGTTTTACAGAAGATAAAACAGATTATGAATTATCTACTTTACAAGTACCAGGTAACCACCAGTAAAAGACTCACTGCTTACCTAAGCAATTGTAACAGTGACACTAATTTTCCTGTAAGTGCATTCAACCATTCCTCTACTTTGTTAATTTACTTTGACTTGCATAGAACAGTAAAACATATAATCTGCTCACAGATAATCAGGAGTTGCTTATAGTACCTCCACTGCCATGATTTCTACTCTCATAAAAATAACCCACCTCACACTTTCATACTGCATTTTATATCATTTCATAAACTCTATAATTAATCCTACAACTTCAGGTGTATAGTAAGTGCAATGATGTGCTCTGATACATTTATTCATTGAATTTGCATTTCTATTCATATCATAACTATATCCAAACTGCACCTGCAGATTCCCTGTATCAGCAGCCATTTGAAATGCACACATTTATATTTCCACTTTATGCAGAGCTCTTAAATTTGAGCAGGTGCCTGCAAATACATTTCAATCAGTGTGGTGGCACACAAGAACACCATCAACCATCCTTTGTTTCAGTCCTATCCTGTATAGAGTTAAAGCCCTATGGAAGGAGAGGCTTATTTGACACTGGGGAAGGAAATCAGGGTGGCAATACATACATCATTCTGCTCTACTCACCACTACCAGCTAATCCAACTCGTCACCAGAAGAGTGTGCATATTAACACCTGGTCAACTGTTCATATTTAATTGATGCCATCCTCTGCTTTTTTTCCTTATACCACCTGACTCTGGGCTAACTTAGAAGAAAGATGGCTAATGACTCATTGACAATCACTGATGCCCCCACCCTCACTCCCCAGCATACAAAATTTCCTGTAGCTGTTGTGATTCTAAGAATTTTCTGGATTGGACTCAAAAGCAGATTTATCAGGAAGTCAAGAAAGCTTAAGCTTTAGGCCTTCTCGATTTCTATGGGCCTCTTCCAAAGCCCTGGGAGGTGCCCTAAAGGTTTATATTTATAATTTTATATTATTTTCCTTGAAATGTGTTTCCCCAAATTGCATAAACATCAGGCCTACAAATTCAGGATCCATCTGTAACTGGGCCTAATTTGTAGATCAATGATGGTATCTCTATTGGAGAGAAAGAAAAGCCTGATTCTGTGGGTATGAGTGCAACACAAAACCAATTCTTGTTAATATCACAGTATGAAGCTTTAACAGTTTAGTTAGTGCTTGCATTCTGATTGGCAGCAAACATTTAGGGTGACCTTAGGACTCAGGTCCAGGCATATCTCAAGGACTTTCCAATCATGAGTGCGAGGAAAAGTCTTACATCAAATGAATACCAAGACAATGAGGCTTATTTACAAGTCTACCGGGTGCTTAGCTCAGAGTTGTGGGTATCCAAAAAAGTGATACTAAACACCCAAGACACGCAAAACCTGCTTGCTGACTTGAAGAGACTGATATCATTTCCCCAGGTCAGTCGGAGAAATAAGACAAAACTCTTTTGCCCTAGAAATAACAACAATGACAACGACAACAAACAATTTAAAAACATCACAGCACTATAAAAATATATGGACAGTACAGTTTTTTCTTTTCTGCACTGAATATTCCCTATTGCAAGTATGAAGATTCAGTCATTGATTCATTAATTCATGAAGCATTTATGAATCATTTACTACATGTACAATACTACTCTAGATTTCAGGGATACTACAGTATATAAAATAGATAAAAATCTCTGCCCTCGTGGATCTTACATTTTATTGGAGAAATGGATAATAAAGCAAGATAAATTAGTAAAACAAATAGTATGTCAAATAGTGATAAGTGTCGAGGAAAAAAAATAAAGCAAGGATAGAAAGTGTTGGTAGGGAGTTGCAATTAATCAGGAAACATGAGACAATAATGCTGCTAAAAGCTGCATTCCTGTGATGTGTTTGTCAGAGAAACACTATAAACAGAGACAGAAGTAATAGTGAAAGCACAACACTACAATCCTGGGTATCACCTATGGGTCTACATAAAAATCCATTAAAAATTCCCTGAAGCATTACCACATTCACAGAAAGCATAAAATCCAAATCTTGAGTTTTGAGGGGCAGGATATGGGTTCTCTGGATAGCGCTGACTCAGGTAAACAAAGGGAGCATGACATGGAAGGAAGAGACTCATCCAATTTTGGGAAGGGAAGGCTGTAGATTTTTTTTTAAAGTCATTGATTCATTAATTAAAAAAAAAAAAAAAGGAAGAAAAAGAGATTGAGGCCAGGTGCAGTGGCTCACACCTGTAATCCTCGCACTTTGGAAGACCAAGGTAGACAGGAGGCTTGGAAAACCAGGAGTTCAAAACCAGGAGTTCAAAACCAGCATGGCCAACATGGTGAAACCACATCTCTACTAAAAATACAAAAATTAGCTGGGGGTGGTGGCACACACCTGTAGTCCCAGCTACTTGGGAGGCTGAGACAGGAGAATCACTTGAACCCGGGAGGCGAAGGTTTCAGTGAGCCAAGATCACGCCACTGCACTCCAGCCTGGGTGATAAAGCGAGATTCTGTCCCCACGTTCCCCCCAAAAAGATTGAAAACCAGGCTTTTCCAGTACATGTGGAAATTAGGCAGGCTGAGACCCCAGCAGCTGGGCAGGCAATCCCAAACAGATCACAGGGCACCATCCACAAATAAAATCAGTTTTCTTTGCCTCTGGGGTCAGGCAGGAACATCTTGTCTTGACCTCCTTGCAAATAAAAAAATTGCTGTCCTCCCTTTTATTGCATTTGAAATTCCTTTTAACACAGTAAGAAATTTTTCTAAGCAACTTAAAGAGATGGTTTAATATACAAATGCCTAGAGTTAATGTTTGAGAACATAATAATTAATAACCCAGAGGTGCCAGATATTTTTATGGAGATGGGATCAGGGGAAGGGCTGGGAGAGTATTAAAGCAAGAGGGAATCTGCAGAGGAACCTGAAACATGGAAACCCACTCTGCAGACCTCAGGGTTGACTGGGCTATACCTTGTTTCCTGTTATGAGCCAGGACACAGCAGAGCTGCATCCCCAAGTCTATCTGTATCACAGCCAAATAAGCAGACAGGAAGCCTGCAGAGACAGATGAAAGCATGGGGTGTTTAGTTGTCTATGCAATCTTTCTTCTGCTTTGCCTTTGCAACTCACCAGATTCTGGATGCATCTAGGCTGGCAATTCCTGATTCCCAGAGGAGATAAAAAGTCTGTTTGGGAGTTGACTCTTATCCAGCACTCTCTTCCTTTGAACACCTGTCCAGGTATCTAGGTCTAGCACTCCCCGGGCAATGCCATGCTCTCCCTGGCTAGCCAATAAATCCAGATTATCTTCTTAGCCCTTCCCTGTTTCTGCTCTGATTACAACCTTCTGCTCTCTGCCCAGTTCTCCCAGGCAGGTGAAATCTGCTAAGGGACCAATTCCTCTGAGTAACTGAGCCCCAAGAGTGCACTGGTCTCCACTCCAAAAGAGACCCCCTTTCTTACCGCCACTAGCCATTGAAACTGACCCCTGTGCAACTTGCTGCCTTCACAGCAGAGCCATGGGCACTGTTGAATCCAATCCCTTATTGCCTCTACTTCTAAAATCAAATCATGTGGCTTCAGACTGCATGATAGGCAACATCAACAGCACTGTCATAAAAGAGCAGTCTGCTCATGCAGGGTGCAGGCTCACTAACACCTAGCAACATTGACTGAGTCTGTTAGCAAGTCCGTGCTGCCCTCCTCAGAAAGCACCACCAGAAGCCAGCTCGCTGAAGAAGGTTTTCTTCCTAAGACTATTTGAGCTGCAGGAGAGAAGTAGGAAAAAAGGCAACAGAAAAGCAGCAGGCTTTCAAAAAGGGAGAAAGAGCTGGCTGTTTTGGTCACTTTTTCCTTCTGGCCCAATATGCCTGGGAAAGCTAGTCAGAAAACCATTCTCTAAAGCACATTCGAATGATTCAATCTTCATTGCAATCTCAGGTGAAAAAAGGACCTCCCCCTACCCTCCAGCAAATACGGAATGGGCTCATCTCAAATAAACTCCAAATTAATTTTCCCTCACAAACCATATGTAAATTAGGAAATCTGTGAGATGCTCTTGTCCTTCACTTTTTCAAAGGCAGGCTAGCTCGTAAGAACAGAAGACAGGAGAAGGTCTTAGTAAATCACAATGGACAACAACTCTGCTGAAAGCCTAGCAAAGTCTCCCTTATTTCCCCCCAAATGTTCACTGTTACAGAATGTAATCAATCATAGAAGCCAACTGTATCGACAAGATTGCTATTTTGACCATTATAGGCTGCTTTGTATTATTCTGATGGGACTCTTGGGGAAAGGTTTTAAGAATATTTGGGGCAAAGCACATCCCAATTTGCCTGACCATGTCTCCAGTGAAGCATGTATGGCAAAACGCTGAAGAAACAGAATGTGGTCAATCTGCAAAATGTTTATTTAGAGAAATATATATATAAAAGTCACTATGGTAGTTAACGTCCATTACAGAACATCTCTTTTTGGTCCTCAATTTGGAAAAAAAAAAAATCATACTGATAATATCTACTAGTTACTATTGTGAATATTGGTTCAGAATCTTTGGAAAGGACTCCTTTGTTACCACAAAGGTGAAAAATGGCTAATTAGCAAAATATGCCATCTCTCATGTTTCTACAAATCATGATGATTGGAGCCCATAAGTTTAGTTTAGGTGAAGACACAGCAACAAGGCTATTTAAACCACTAAAAGATTTATTATTTATTTATTTACTTATTTACTTTTGAGATGGAGTCTCACTCTGTCATCCAGGCTGGAGTGCAATGGCATGATCTCGGCTCGCTGCAGACTCCACCTCCCAGGTTCAAGCGATTCTCCTGCCTCAGCCTGCCAAGTAGCTGGGATTACAGGCGTGCGCCACCACGCCCAGCTGATTTTTGTACTTTTAGTAAAGATGGGGATTCATCATGTTGGCCAGGCTGGTCTTGAACTCCTGACCTTGGGTGATCTGCCTGCCTTGGCCTCCCAGAGTGCTAGGATTACCGGCGTAAGCCACCATGCCCATCCTGAAACCACTTACAGATTTATTTCAACATAATATCCTCCTTGCATGTGAGAGAAGAGGAAAGAGATAATGAATATAATATTTATCTATTAAAATACCGTGCTTTTATTTTAAGTACTTTTTCTTTACCCTGAAAATTAACTGACAGCATCTCAGAAAGAATCGTGGAGCTACTGGAAATGAATTATGAGTCAGCTAAAGCAATTGCTGCCCCCCGCATCTGCTCCCCGCACTCCACAAGCCCTCCCTCCCACCTTGCATATGCTTTTAGCATTGTACTCAATTAAAATGGAAACGTGTTCTCAGTAATTGAGTTATAAAGGGTGAAGAACTCTGTCAAACAACACAGGAGGAATAACAGCCTTCTCTGATAAAGAATTTCTCAGAGCTGTAACCCACAGACCGCCTGAATGACTCACCTGAAGGAGCTTATGCTTATTCATTTGATTATTTTTTATTGTATATGCTTACAGGGTACAATGTGATGTTTTGATGTACGTATATATTGAAGAATGGTTGAGTCAAGCTAAGTAACATCTGTTACCTCACTTACCATTTTTTTGTGGGAGAGCATCTGAAATCTACTCTCTTAACAATTTTCAAGTATGCGGTACATTTTTAACTAGTCACCATGCTGTACAACTGATCTCTAGAACTTATTTTTCCTGTGCAACTGAACCTTTTATCCTTTGACCAAACAGCTTCCCACTTCCCTTCCTCCCCACCAGCCCCTGGTAACCACCAGTCTACTACCTTCTACTTCTATGAGTTTGACGTTTTAGATTCCATATATAAGTGAGATCATGCAGTATCTGCCTTTCTGTGCCTGGCTTATTTCAGGTAACATAATGTCCTTCAGGTTCATCCATATTGTTGCAAATGGTGGGATTTCTTTTTTTTTTTTCTTTTGTTTTTTTTGAGATGGAGTCTCGCTCTGTCACACAGGCTGGAGTGCAGTGGCGCAATCTTGGCTTAGTGCAACCTCTGCCTCCCAGGTTCAAACGATTCTCCTGCCTCAGCCTCCTGAGTAGCTGGAATTACAGACACATGACACCATGCCCAGCTAATTTTTGTATTCTTAGTAGAGACAGGATTTCACCATGTTGGCCAGGCTGGTCTTGAACTCCTGACCTCAGGTGATCTTCCTGCCTCAGCCTCCCAAAGTGCTAGGATTACCGGCGTGAGCCACTGTGCCTGGCCAAATAAGGAAGTTTCTGAAGATGCTTATTTAAAAGACAGTCTCTTCCCAGAAACACTGACTCAGAAAGAGCTAGGAATGTGCATTCTCTTATTATTATTTTATTTTGTTTTGTTTTGTTGAGATAGGGTCTCACTTTATCACCCTGGCTGGAGTGCAGTAGTGTGATCACAGCTCACTCTAGCCTCAACCTCCTGACCTCAAGCGATTTTTCTGCCTCAGCCTCTTGAGTAACTGGGACTACAGGCATGCAAAGCCATGCCCAGCTAATTTTAAAATTTTTTTATAGCGATGGGGTCTCTATGTTGCCCTGGCTAGTCTCAAATTACTGGTCTCAAGCAATCCTTCTGCTTCGGCTTCCCAAGGTCCTGGGATTCCAGTGTGAGAGCAGACGAGTGTCTCATCAAGACACTGGCAAACACGGGCCACTGACTTCATATAAATGGTCACCTATCTGTACATAGCTGCTCCCCTACTCACCTGGTGGACTCCCATGTCCTGCTGCAGCTGTGGCTATTGCAAAAGCAGAAGCCGGTGAAACAGAGCAGTGGGCATTGTCCGCCGTCTGTCCTGGTTATTTGAAAATAAAGGAAATGGAATGGTGAGGCAAATGGATAATATTCTACAACGAAAATCATCATTTTTATTCCTGCACCGGATGAAGGACTGGGCCAAATGACCTGTATTATCTCTGTTAACGGGCAAATAACAAGATTGCACATCAGGAATTCCACTCTGGGGCTATAACCAAGAGAAACGAAAGCATACATCTACACACAAACGTGTACGTGAATATTCATAGCAGCATTGCTCATAGTAGCCAAAAAGTAGAGACAAATGTCCACCAATTGATGAACAAATAAATACAAGGGAATATTATTCAGCCATAAAAAGGAATGAAGTTCCAATACATGCTAGAACATGGATAAACTTGGAAGACATGCCAAGTTAAAGAAGAAGCCAATCATAAAAGGTCACATATTATATGATTCCCTTTATGTTAAATGTCCAGCAGAGGCGAATCCATAGAGGGAGAAAGTAAGATTAGTGGTTGCCTAGGGCTGCTGGGGTTGGAGGGGGAATGGAGAGTGACTGCTAATGAGTATAGAATGGCTGATATGTATAGGGTTTCTTTTTGGGTGATGAAAATGTTCTAGAATTAAGTAGTGGTTATGGCTGCCTGACCTTGTGAACATATATTAAATAAAAAAAGACTGAACAATATACTTTAAAAAGGTAAATTTTATGATATGTAAACTATATCTTAAAAAAAATTCTTAAGAAAGATACCACATCATGTTACTGAGAGAATTTCCTTCTGATAGAATTTCCTTCTCAGAACGCCCTTAACAGTACAGATGGTTCAAATGTGGCCCTTTTAAAATCAAAAGGATGTATTGAGCAACCTTGCAGTCCCTTTTACTCCTCGGATTGCACACACAGCGTTTGGCAGTGCTGGTGCCAAGCTCGCTGCTTCTCCTCGCTCAGGCTTTTAGTGAAAACAGTCCACTGTGATTTTGACCTGAAGGGCTTTTATTAGTTTGGCCCTAATGTTTCACAATCATGCCTAAAATAAATACACACATGAGAGGGGAAGCAAAGAGCTGCTTAATGTGCCCAAGCACAAACGCATAAAACAGCTCTACCTTCTCTTTCCACAATAGCCTTATTGCATTTTGGAACAAGGTGGCAAGTAGACAGACACACAGGCAAAATTTCAGCTAGATAGAAATATGTGATGCTGTCCTCGTTTGGGTCCTCCATATTATCACAGGTTTCGGCCTCCTTCCTATGTTTCTGTGTCTCTATGATTTAGTCATATCAGGGAAGAAACAAAGGATTTGGCTTAGTTAATCCACAAACAAGATGAGGATTTCCAAATAATCCTTATGTGAATTAAAAATTTTATATGTGAATATAAACATATGAAAAGAGAATATAAAGTAGACTTCTAATAATTGTAACACCTTGAACAGCATTTAACTCTTGCCTTGGTAGAGCCTTACTTCCATAGGTTTTGGTCCCAAACTCTTCCAGGTTATAATGAAGTCAAAGGGGTCTGTCCTATGTGGCAATGGTCAAGGGAGTTGCCAAGACCTGGACTGATCAAAGCCCTAAGAAGAATAGAGAGATCTGGCTCATTCCATAGTAGTACCACGACAAGCCAGGAAAGTCTAATTTGTCACCTTCATTTACCAGAAACACCCAAATGGCAGGGTAACCCATAACTGAAAGCCCCAAGTGCTAATATCCATGAAGGCAGATCTCTAACAACAGCCGAACTCAGACCCTCCTAGTTGCTCTCAGAGCTTATGGCAATGACAATAGCTTCTACCAAGTTGCCAAGGCCACCGATAACCATTTGGAGCCATATACGTTATCTTTTGCTAAAATGCCCTATTCGAAGCATGCCTGTGAGAGTCAAAAATGCCTCTACAGACTGGGCGCAGTGGCTCATGCCTGTAATTTCAACACTTTGAGAGGCCAAGGAGGGTGAATCACCTGAGGATTCACTCAAATCAGGAGTTTGAGACCAGCCTTGCCAACAAAGTGAAAACCCATCTCTACTAAAATTACAAAAACTGCTGGGCATGGTGGCACGCGGCTATAATCCTAGCTACTCAGGAGCCTGAGGCAGGAGAATCACTTGAACCCAGGAAGCGGAGGTTTCAGTGAGCCGAGATTGCGCCACTGCACTCCAGCCTGGGCGACAGAGTAAGACTCAGTCTCCGGGAAAAAAAAAAAAAAAAAAGCCTTTTCATTTGGGTTACTTGGGGTGAATCTGGTTTCATAATTGTGTAATTTTCTGTTCTGACTTGAAATAATTGGCTTAAGAAGAGAAAAGCAAACATTTCAAAACAACTGTTATTTGGATATATTTATTTGAGCAGCGGGGAAAATGGGAGATAATTAAAATATTTCTACCTTTTGTTCTGATTTTTTTTTTCTCCAATTAGAGGACATTTATTGTGTTCTCAAACAAATTATGGAGTAATGCTGTACAATTTTCTTAACTATATATCAAAATACATATGCCAGTTTCTGCCACTAGTAAGAATGATGACTGGAGTCCCATGTACCTGGACCTTATTTTAGATGAAATAATATTATTAACAAGGTATCCCCAAATTGTGATGCCCAGATGAGTTCACTCGTATAGACTACATTGGGACTCATGGTAATATATCAGAAACTGGGAACATTTTGGTAAACCCAGCACTGAGATTCTTCAGCTAGCCAGAGTCTTTTGATTCACATTACTCCTCACAAAATGCAATGCAATGATGGAACTAAACAAATATTGGTTAGACTAATGACATCTTCTCTAATCATTTATTTTTCCACCACTTGGTCCTACAGTAACATTACGGTCATCCCTTGTTACCTGTGGGGTATTGGTTCTAGGATCTCCCTCAGATACCAAAATCCATGGATGCTTAAGTCCCTGATATAAAATCGTGTAGTATTTGAATATAATCTATGCATCTCTTCCTGTATATTTTAAATCACCTGTAGATTATTTATAGTAACTAACACAATGGAAATGCTATGTAAATAGCTGTCACACTATAATGTTTAGGGAATAATGACAAGCAAAAAAAGTATGTACATGGTCAGTACAGAAGCTTTATTCTTCTGCCAAATATTTTTGATGGGTGGTTGGTTGAATTCGCAGATACGAAACCCACAGATGTGGAACCTACGGATACAAAGGGCCGACTATATTTGCTCCCAATTAATTTTCAATAAGTGAGACTAAAAAAATTATTTTGGCGGTGAAACAATCAGGCAAAGGAAAGGTTCAGAAGCTAGAAATAATTTTTCACGTTTCTATTTCTGAGTCCCTCTTGAGCTCTTACCTCCAGGCTGGCGATAGCGGAGGTGCCGGGGAGTTGAGGGGGATCTGCAAGGTGAAAGTTCTGTGGTGTCCGCTGCAGGGGAGCTTTCCACTCCTGCTCGGTCCGCAGGTGCAGACTCTAGGACTGCTGTTTGAAAACATCATGAATTTTAACAACTAGGCCATGAATTCAAGAGCTTCTTGTCAGTATCATGCATGGAAACAAAAGTTCATTACAGATAATAAGCATTTCATTAAAGGGCTTTAATATGAAATCAAGTCAAGTGCTGATGACACTAAATCTAAATAAGGATCTTCTCTAACCCTGTCTTGACCCTGTTGGGCCTGGCTGACCCCGGCCAGCCCCTTCTGTTGAATGAAGCAGCAGATGTTAAAACGAACAGGGGTATGTGGTGGATCCCCTGCCCTTCCAAATGTTTTTGCTTTCTCGGAGTGGGGAAAGATGACTTTTTCAGGTTAAAAATCAGATTGGGATTACAAACCAGAACTTCACAAGTTCTTTGCCTGTGTTGTCCCCTAAACCAAAGAAAGTTTGAATCTCTATCAATGTGGCCCTCACCAGGGATTTCCGGGGGCCCAGGGATCTAAAGCCATGTTGTTCAAAATGACAGCACTACCCAAATGTGGCTATGTAAATTTATATTAACTAAAGTTAAATTATCATTTTGGCTTCCCACTTGCACTAGCCACATTTTGAGTGCTCAGCAGCCACATGTGGCTAGTGGCTATCGTATCGAACAGCCCAGCTATAGAGTATTTCTATCCTCCCAGAAAATTCTACTGGGTATCTCTGAGCTAGAGCTACAGATCAGCAGGAAGCAAGTGAAAACTTTTTAAATGAACCACTGGGAGGGTTTAAGGTCATTTGAGCTTCTTTGCTGCAGCTAGCATCCCAAGAATAACACAGACATCATTTTAGGGTCACTGTTAGACCATTACTAATGATGTTTCTACGCCCCTTCCACTGATTCATTAAGCAGGTAAGACTACAACTTTGTGTATGTGCTTTCAGAGAAAAATATCACAAAAATGTAATAAGTTTCCAACGATTCTTCCATTCTCCTTGGGTTTTTCATTAATTCCCACTGATAAAAGCTTAGTGTCACCTCTACTAATTGTACATTAATCCTGTCAGCAGAACTACTTTGCTTTGCCATTCCATTCAAGATTTCACTCAGCAAACTTTCAAAAACCCCTAATGACTTCATATAAGGCCATTTTTATACTTGCATGTGACTTATCCGCTTAGAAATATGGCCACAATTTTGCTTTTTTAAACACAAAGGGGCCAGGAAAAGGAAATGGTTAGAATCTTTCTCAGAATGACATAATTACAGTAAAGCTGGCAACGATGCAAGATGCAGACAAAAAAAAATCAGTGCTTAGCTGTCGGTTTTATTATTTTCTAAATAACTCCCCCAAAATTCAGTAATGGAAGGCATCTGCTCTGTAAGAATGAGCAGAATATGAAATGCACGTCCTTGATCTGATTCAACCATTCAGTCATCTCAGGAAAATGAGAAAATCATTAGACAGCAATTACACTGAACCCAGGAAATTTCCCAGTGAGAAAGCTGGACAGAACCTGACTGTGCTGACGAGTTGATGGGTGCAGCACACCAACATGGCAGAAGTTTACATATGTAACAGACCTGCACATTATGCACATGTACCCTAGAACTTAAAGTATAATAATAATAATAATAATAAATAATAATAATAATAATTAAAAAAAAAAAAAAAGAAAGAACAGGAAAGCAAAGAAGAATCCTGTAAGCTAACAGGCACCTACAGAGAGAAGAAACCATGCCAGCACTGGGGGCTGAGGGGAGAATTCCTTCTGGCATATTCACTTCTGATCAGGCTCCTTGCAAACAGCTTTGCCTGCAGGACGAGTGGGCAGATGTGGCTCAAAACAAATGCTAAAATCGGGAGCACTTTCAGCCCACAGGCAGGCAATTTTCAAACTAAGAACACAGAAACAGACACTAGTGCTGTGGGCTGTGCAGCAACACTTAGGTGGCTAAGTTGCACAGCCATGGTCTAAGTGAACACTGAGGGGGTAATGGGGTCTGAATACAGTGAGCGACCCTTTGGCTCGCCTTTCTTGCCCGCTGTTGGTTTGTTTTTTGTTGAGAACCCATCACTGGGTGGAATCTGGATATCTGAGTCTGGCTGATATTTGTGTTTTGTAGAAGTACCTGGGGTTGAAGAAGATAGAAACTACCTGGTAATAAGAAGGGAGGGTACTAGTGAGTGTTGGATGAGCCTGGAGCAGATGTAGGGACTGAGTCAGAGGGAAATTAAATAGAACTAATTTTCCCCTAAGTTCATTGCCTCACTCATTTTAAAGGATATTTCCTATTTCGCTTCTTCCTCCTCACATTGTTTGACGTTCTCCTGCCAGGAAATATTGCAAAGCTGGCATTATCATTGCAATGACAATAAAAATGGACAAAGGTCACAAGCGCTTTTCAAAAAACATGCCCTGAAATGAATAGCTGAATGGCAGTGAGAGAGACCTATGGCATCAGTAGGGACCTAATTGGCAAAACTGATATTATACAATTCGATGATGTGGGGTTGTATTCTTAAGTGAAAAGCAGAAAATGTGTAAGTTCTTGGCACAGGATTCGTATTCAAGTTTGCCAACTGTTTTAAGTGTTAACATTATGTGAGGCACATGCAAACATCTTTCAAATTAAAGATGGGTCAATGTCTCCTTTTTCTTTGTCAACTCAAATTTTTCAGACTAGACAGCAGGGTTAACACAGCAGCACTCTTGGCTCTTACAGACATCATACACACACACACACACACACACACACACACACACTGAACTTTCAGACTCATGCTGAAGTAGTGTTCATCAAGGACTTTCCTAAAATTATTAATGACCAGTATTGCCCATACACCAATCCAAAAACAAACAAACAAACACACAAAACCCACAACTGAGTCTGTAATTTCTTTGTTTCACTTATTCAGAAAAATGCCAAAGAGCTACCTCAACCTGAGACTTAATTCTAAACTTTCTACCCAGAGTGTTTCCTTTGTAAGGATCCACAAGATAAATTGTGCTCAGTCTCAAGAACCAGCAAGAATGTACCTGCACAACCAATCTATTCCTAGCCTTCAATATGGATCACATTAATTGATTATATTCCTGTCTTTACTCTGTCAGCACAGGAGCTTGGAACCAAAGTCAGGGGACTCTAGGAATTGCAGAAGACCACACAGTATTCATTTTTTCAGTAACCATACACTTGGCCACACACAACTTATTCCTTTTCCCCCATTGCCTGATTTCCTTACCTATTTTATTTTTGTCTTTTTTTTTTTTTTTTTTTTTTTTTTTTTTTTTTTTTTGGATTTTTGAGACAGGGTCTTACTCTGTGACCCAGGCTGGAATGCAGTGGCATGATCAGAGCTCACTGCAGCCTTGACCTCTTAGGCTCAAGCGATCCTACTGCTTCAGCCTCCTGAGTAACTGGGACCACAGGTGCACACAGCCACACCTGGCTATTTTTTTAAAAATTTTTACTTTCAGTAGAGGCAAGGTCTCACTATGTTGCCCAGGCTGGTCTTGAATTCCTAGGCTCAAGCAATCCTTCCACCTCGGCCTCCCAAAATCTGGGATTACAGGTGTGAACCACCATGTCCAGCTACCTATTTAATTTTTAAGGGTAGTTGTACCCTGCGTCTCTCTGAATGACCACCTTAAATATTTTTAAATATAAGATGGGAAATAAATGCATTAAAAAGAAATTAGAGGACAGCTATAGAAAGGGGAAATAAATTAAGATGCAAAGAAGTGGCTTAATGGAAGGACTAAGGGAGGAATCAGGGTAAGATGAGAGCTAAGGGGGATGCATTAGGCAGTGAATGTGACTAAGAAGCCCGGGGAACAGAGGAGCTGACAGCTCTGGAGTAAAGGTTGGCTCTACGGGCTTCACCGAGTGCCACGGGCCCCTCCTAGATACAATCTTGGACTTTCTCCATTACCCAGAGTGGAAAGAGCTCGGCATTTAACTATGACCTGGAACTCTAAAATGATATTTCTAACCTATGAACCATCTGGATAAATTAACTGATAAAAATATAACACTAAATCACTTGTTTTGGGGAAATCCAGTGAGCAGCAGAGGCATGAAGCCTTCAGCTTAATTCTCTAATATGAGAAAGAGCCTAATATTTCTGCCATACTGTTACTCACAGGTCCTCTCCATCTGCTGGCCCCAGGCCATGAATGATCAGTGCTGCCACATGACAAAGCTCTCCAGCAGCCACTGACTGTGTCCACATGATCCCACTCTGTCCAATATCTGTACTGACAGGTCTTCGAAGTCTGTGTCAGTGTCCTTCCCTAAGAGCTTGATCCAGCTCTTTCTCATTTATCTTGGTCTCCCCATGCTATGATTTAATATGTCCCCTAAAGCTCATATGTTGGAAACTCAAAACTCCAATGCAACAGTGTTGAGAGGTGAGGCCTCTAAGAGGTGGTTACATCAAGAGTACTCTGCACTCATGAATGAATGAATGCCTTTATCTTGGGCATAGAATGAGTTTGGCCTACTTCACTCTCTTTCCTACCCATGTGATGCTTTCCACTATATTATAATGCAGCAAGAAGGCCCTCACCAGATGCCAGCCTCTAGAACTGTGAGAGATACATTTCTGTTCATTATAAATTACCTAGTCTCAGGTAGCACAAAACAAAGACAGAAAATTAGTACTGAGAAGTGAGGTTGCTGCTATAACGAATACCTGAAAATGTGGAAGTGGCTTTGGAACTGGGTAATGGACAGATGCTGGAAGAGTCTGAAGGAATGGGCTAGAGAAAGCCTGTATTGCCATGAATGGAGTGTTAAGGACGATGCCATTAATAGCACTCAGAAGAAGAGAAGAGCTTTCAAGAGTTTGAATCTCCTAAGAGATTACTTAGGTGGTCATGAATTATCGAATGTTGGTAGAAATATGAATAGTAAAGGCAATTCTGGTGAGGTATCACATGGAAATGGGAAACAAGGTGTTGAAAACTGGCATAAAAGCCATCTTTGTTACAAAGTAGCAAATAACTTGAGTGAACTGTGTTGATGCACAAGGGCTTTATGGAAGGCAGAACTTCAGAGTGATGAACTAGGATACCTGGTGGAAGAAATTTATAAGCAAAATATTAAGAAGTTGCATGGCTACTTTTAAATATATATAAGAGGAAAGAAATGGTTTAAAGGCAGAATTTATAATTAAAAGGGAAACAGAGCAGAAAGACTTGGAAAATTTGCAGCTCAGCCATGTAAAGAGTGAAAAGGCATTTTTGGGAGTGTAAACCAAGGCTGTGGCCAAGTGACCGTTTGCTAAAAAGATTAGTACTAAAGAGAGTATGGCTGAAAGAGAGCCAGGTGCTATTCATTAAGACAATGGGAGAAAGACTCCAAAGGTACTTCAGAGATCTTTCAGACAAGCTAGGACCTTGAGGGCCAGGTTTGCAGAGAGGAGTTTAAGGGACCACAGCATTTGCTGCCCAGGGCTGCTCCCCACATTCCTGTGCAGTGCTCCTTGGCCACACTAGCTGTGGCCCAGGCAAACCCAGGTGCAGCTTGGGCCACCGCACCAGAGGGTGCACATGGAAAACACTGGTGGCATCCATGTGGTGCTAATTCTGCAGGTGCACAGAATGCACAAGCTGTGAAGGCATAGCTTCCCTCACCTAGATTTCAAAGGATGCTGCAGACAGCCTAGGGTCCCAGGCAGAGACCTATTGCAAGGATGGAGACACTGAAGAGAGTCCTCACTGGAGACTCTCATGGCCTAGTGGCGCCATGAGAGTGAGGCCATTGCAGAAATCCTAGAACTGCCAGCATGCAACACCAGCCTGAGAGAGCTGCAGACAAGAGGCTCTAATCTATGAGAGCTGAAATGTGGGATGAGCCCAGAAAAGCCATGGGATTGGGCCTGCCTGAGGCTTTGGGCACTTAACCCCACTCCAGTGTACCCAGGAGGCAGCACATTGAGTGAAAGATTATTCTGGAGTCTTAAGATTTAATGTCTGCCCCGTTGGGTTTTGGACTTACTTGAGGCATGTTATTCCTTTCTTCTTGCCTGTTTTTCCCTTTCACTATGGTAATGTCTATCCTATATGTGTCCCACCACCATATTACAGCTGGAAGGGAATTTGCCTCAGGATGAATCATGTCTTGAGTCTCACCCATATCTGATTCACATAAGTCTCTGGACTTTGGACTTATCGGTTGATGCCAGAACAAGTTAAAACTCTGGGGGCTATTGGGATGGAATGAATGTATTTTGCATGTGAGGAGGACATAAATTTTGGGGGACAGGGACACAACGTTATGGTTTGAATGTTTCCCCCAAAGTTCCTATGTTGAAAACTTAATTCCCAGTGAAACAGTGTTGAGAGGTAAGACCTCTAAGAGGTGATTATGTCATGAGGCCTGTACACACATAAATGGATTAATGCCATTATTGCAGTAGTGGGTTCCTTATAACAGCATAAGTTTGGCCCCCTTTCCTCTCTTTCACGTCTATGTGTTGCCTTTGACCATGTTATGACAGAGCAAGAAGGGCCTCACAAGATGTCAGCACCTTGATCTTGAACTTCCCAACCTCCAGAATTGTGAGAAACAGATTTATGTTCATGTACAATTACCTAGTTTCAGATATTTTGCTATAACAGCACAAAACAGAGTAAGATATCCCAGTCTAACTTTTTTCCAGCTTATTATTCCAGGGAAAAAAACTTGATTTCTGCTTCATCCTAGACAGTAGCTAAAGCAGCTTTCATGATAAGGTATTGGATTATCACCTTGAAGACTAAAACTAGGGAAGCTGGTGATCGAAATGGAACATTCCCTGCACAACAAGTTAAAGTGGAGCACTTAATCATGGTGATATCAAAGAGATGTTTGCACACCGTATTCATAGCACCGTTATGCAAATAGCCAAGAGGTGGAAGCAACCAAATGTCTACTAATGGATAAATGCATAAAGAAAACGTAGTATCTGCATGCTGCCTTTTCCTATAATTCAGCCTATTAAAAAAGGAAATTCTATCACATGTTATCACATGGTTGAATCTTGAGGACATTACATTAAGTGAATTAAGCCATTCAAAAAAGGATAAATATTGAATGATTCCATATATAAGAGGTACTTAAACTTAAAGTAGTCAAATTTGTAGAGACAGAAAGTAAAAAGCTAGTTGCCAGGGGCTGGGGGGAGAAGAAAATGGGGTATTATTCAATGATTATAGAGTTTCAGCTTTGCACGATGAAAAAGTTATAGAGATCTGTCGTTCAACAATACTATGGAGCTATACACTTAAAGATGGTTAGGATGGTAAGAAGAAGGAGAAGAAAGATTCTCAAGGAGAGCTGTTGTTTTGAAGTTTACTCAGTGCTAGAAAGCCCTAAAAGAACTACTAACAAGGTCTGCTCTACGGGGCTGCCCATGCTGTCAAAATAGGACAAAGCCTGTCCCTTCAGAAGCAGTGATGCCTCTTGCTCGCAGAAATGGCATTCACTGGCTGGGTATGGTGGCTCACACCTGTAATCCCAGCACTTTGATAGGCTGAGGTGAGCGGAACAGCTGAGGTCAGAAGTTCAAGACCAGCCTGGCCAACATGGTGAAAGCCCACCTCTACTAAAAATACCAAAATTAGCCAGGTGTGATGGTGCGCACCTATAGTCCCAGCTACTTGAGAGGCTGAGACAGGAGAATAGCTTGAACCTGGGAAGCAGAGGTTGCAGTGGGCCAAGATTGTGCCACTGCACTCCAGCCTGGGAGACAGAATAAGACTCCATCTCAACGGAAAAAAAAAAAAGAAATGGCACTCACCACTAGCGATTACCACCACACCTTTACTTATATATTCTCTTTGCCAAGAAGTTCTCCCATCTCCTCTTTCCAGCCCACATATCTTTTGGCTCATGTCAAAGACACTTCTTGATTCTGTTCAACCAGATGTGATCTCCCTGCTCTTCAGCTTCCAGAGCACTCTATCTACACCTCTTATACCACCTGCCCATATAGTTATGTTGTGTCTCTATTATCCACATGACTAGAGTACGATGGTGAAGGTGCTATTTGCCACTGTGGACTCTAGCACACACAGTATCCTGCACAGAGAAGAGGTTCACTCAGTGACTCTTGAAGAGACTTTACTGTATCCTCATCCCAGCCGGAGGAGCAATCAAACCACAGCCTCCAAGCCACGGGTGTTGGACACTGAAATATTTGTTCCTAAAGCTTTCCTAACTCTAAATAAATAAATAAATAAATAAATAAATAAATAAATAAATAAATAAAGAGAGAGAGAGAGAATCCCAATTTATCTTCAGATTTCTCCTCTCCTATCTACCACAGTGCAATAAAGAAGGTGAAAAAACTTGCCATGATCTGAAAGCTCCTGTACTTCCCATACCCCATGCCCCATTCCAGTCATTCCCTCCACAGGGTTTCCCAAGCACTGGGGCTGGGTGCAACCCTGAATGCACTTGTCAGCTTGTGCGCTGCCTCATTATTTCTGAGAAGAATCCATCATAATTTTGCTTAAGCTTGTTGTTCTAATGACTTTTTAATTATCTTCTCCCTTTCCTCCTCCATAGTTGCTAACTTGTCAATTTAAAGACTTTAAAAGAGTGCAACTTTTGATGATGACAACCACTCCAGTTAAAATTCCATTAACTACTTCACTCAGGGAGCTTACTTAAATGATCTGAGCTAGAAACACATAGAAGCTTCAAGCAGGTAGAAAGGCAAGCATCTGTGTATCCATCTGGGCAATCCACCTTGAAACTTGAACACTTTGTCTGATTTATTGCCCAATTTTTATTATATTATCAATAAATCAGTTATTATACAGTTTTTTAAAAGCTGTTTGTAATTTCTCTGTGAATCATTTTTATTTTCATTACAGAAACACTGGACTTTAAAGGCAACAAGAATCACCTCTTCCAACCCTACACTATACCAGGCTGAGAAGCTAAAGTGATGGAGAGAGGACCCTCGTTCGGTTCACTGTATATTTTATTTCATTCATTCATTTAACCAAAATTTACTACTTGTCAGGCACTGGCCAAGACACTGAGGGTACAGAGGTGACTGAGATAGACTGCTAATCTCATGGAGCTTACATGGCAAAAGTGGCCAAGTAGAGGAAAGAACGAGTGCAAGGACCCTGGGGCAGGAAAGACCAACATATTTCTGACACAAAGAGGAAATCAATATGACAGTAGCCTAGTGGATGAGGGAGCGTGGCAGGAGCAGGGGCTGGAGAGGGAGACAGGATCCATGTCTCACAGACCTGAAGGCCCTGGCAGGGAGAATGTACTTTATTCTAAGTGTGACAGGAAGTCAGTAGAGAATTGAAGCCAGAAAGTCTATGATCTAATCAACATTTAAAAAAAAATTATTTTGGCTATGTCACGAGCAATTAACACTGTCCCCAATTTGATTTCTCCCCTATACCTCTGCTATAACATGGAGCACTGTCCTCATAACTAAACTAAAAAAGCCATCGTGGTACTTCCAGCTTCGCTCATCCTCAGCAGAGAAAGGCTGGAGGTACACAGGTACCTAAGGCAAATAATGGAGGAGGAGAAGGCTCTGCAGCCTGAGCTCACAGGTGAGAGCACCCACAATCTCCTGGTGTGCAAAGCACCATGCTAGGCTCTTTAGCCAACCAGTCTTCACCAAAGTCCAAGAACTCTCTAGCAGTACCATTCAGATATGCTATTCTTCCACAGATAACTGACCACAATAAGCCTTTTACTACAGGGGCATAAGGACACCTAATCTTGCTTTCTGTTCCAGAAGGGCCAGAGGAATCTACAGGAATTTTCTCTTCTAACTCACCATTGAGCTCATTCTACTTTCTATGCAGAAGTATTAAAGTT
Source organism: Macaca fascicularis (assembly GCF_037993035.2). Taxonomy (NCBI): domain Eukaryota; kingdom Metazoa; phylum Chordata; class Mammalia; order Primates; family Cercopithecidae; genus Macaca; species Macaca fascicularis. The sequence goes on along the minus strand of NC_088380.1, from coordinate 85,048,596 downwards.
GTAAAGAAAGGGAACCAGGGTTCCAAAAGGAAGGGTGAGGAGGCAGGTGGCCAGCAAATGTGGGGTGTAATTATGCAAATGTGCTAGATAATACCTTTTTGGATACTTCGTTTTAGCTTGTTACACAGATCCACGCGCGGGTTATCGACATTCTCTTCTACTGGTCCCGGGCTTTGCTCTGGAGAGGAGAGGCCTCTGCTGAGATCCAGTGGTATTTGACCAGTGTGTGGCGGTGGAGAGGCAGCAGGGCTCTGGGTCATGGTGGTGGGACTGCTGGAAGTCGTCAGGTCCAATGCTCCTATCTTTGAGTTCGAGGGAGAAGTCAAAGACAGCTTTCTGGCCCTCACTGGGGAAGATGTTCTCGACACAGCCAGTGGTGGTGGGGAAGAGAATTTGCGACACAGACGTGGGGATTTTCCATCCACCAAATGTTCACCTCTGTTGTTCTGGCTGGTAGCAAAAAACAATTCCAATGACCTTAAAATAAGAGCAAAAGTGGCTAAGAGATTGTAGCCAAGTGAAATGAATTCCCAGATGTCATTCAAGAACATGTTCCCTTCATTTATAGGCCACAATCTCATTGCACTTCTATCGCTGGACTTTCCTTAATCTAAATGCTACATGTATACCCTCCACCTGCCAAAGCAGCACAGACACTTATTAGCCACCGTCTAATCCCTTGCTACTAAACTGTGGTCCAAACACCAGCATTGGGATCTCTGGGGAGCTTGTTAGACATTCAGAACTCAGGCTCCACTCTGGGCCTGCTGAATCAGAGCCGGCAATTTATCAAGACACCCTCCCCCCACCACATGAAAGCTGATTCTTATGCATATTAAAGTTTTAAAATCATAATTGTCAAAAAAAAAAAAAAAAAAAGAAAAGAAAAAAGAAAAGCCGAAAGCCATGGAGTTCATTTCCAAATAATCACAGAGCAAGCAAAGGCCAATTGGAGATTTCAGGTTTTCAACTTTGTGCCTGGGGAACTCTGTGTGACCTTTACATATGGCCTTCTGCTGGAGGGGCATGGTACTTTCAGAAGCAAGCTAGTACACCCTAGGATCTGCTTTGCAGAGCTGGCCTGCATGGTGACTCCGGAACCAAGAGGGCCATATGCTAATGATAGGCAAATCTCTAGCGATAGGTGTACCTGACGGGGATGGAGGTGAAAGGCCTCTTGTATATGTCAGAGAGTTTCCCCAGCACCACAGCGGCAGTAGTGAAAATACGATAGGTGTGCAGAAAGGTGTTGAGGAAATCGATACTAAGAAACCGCAAGTCTGTCAGTCGTTCCAAGAGGCGCTCCACGCTGGCATAACGGATCTGGGGCACTTTGCAGGAGTTGAGTGTTTTACTGAAGCAAATGTCAGTGTCGTCTTTATGAAGGCGGGCATCAGACCTATGTGCAAAGGCAGGAACATGATGGTAAAACCAGGAGGAGGCTTTCCCCTCGGCCACTGAGTATTTCAGCATTTGTTATTACACACTCAGGAGTGGGCTTCTCACTGCATTTCATAGGAGAGAGATGATTGCACAGTTGTCCCTCAGTATCCTTGGGGGATTGGTGCCTTGATCCCCCTACCATATTAAAATCCACAGACGCTCAAGTCCCTGATATGAAATGGTGTAGTATTTCCACATAACCTATGCACAACCTCCTGTATACTTTAAATCATCTCTAGATTACAACACTTAAAACAATGTGAATATTATGTAAAATGCTGTTATCCTATATTTTAAAATTTGTATTTTTTTTATTGTTGTATAGCTATTTTTTGTTTTTCTTTCTTCCAAATATTTTGGATCTGCGGTTGACTGGCAGGTAGAGTGCTGATTGTGTATGTCTATATGACATATAGACATATCAGCATAGGCAGGGTTATGAAAACATCAAGTTTATTATAATTTAGGAAAGCCAGAATTAATAATGGAGGAGGTAAATAATAGTTTGTCTCACTTTGTGGATTCCTTCTCTCAAATTCAGTCATGTTCTATTAGGAAGATGAAGCCAAAGGCCCTCTTTAGGAGCGGGGGAAAGCATTGCTTATGCCCTTAAAGCAAAATATCAAAAGTGTGCATAGAAAGTATTGGGTGATACCTCCCACAACAGGGGAACACAGATATCACTGCTATATCTGCAGTTATTTCTTTTCCCTGACTTCTAATTTTGCACATTTGTGCTTTCCTCCCTTTCTTTTTTTTATTAAACTGATGGATATAGGGTTAGGTATTTTGCTCTCTAGAATCAGCTCTTTTTATTTATCCCTTCTACTGTTTTTTATATTGTATTAATGTCTGTTCTTATTTCTTTCCTACACTTTCCTACAGTTTAGTCTCTCATTCTTTTTCTAAGCTCTTGATTTGAGTGCCTAATTTGTTTATTTCATTCTTCCTGGCTTATTAATGTCTTTTAAGGATATCTATTTTCTGAATACTGTTTAATCCATAAGTTGCAAGTGTGATATGTTATGTTTTTATTATGTTTTCAACACTCTGTGGTATTAAAAATGTCTTCACTTAAAAAAAGGTAATGGGTGAAGGATATTCCCCTGAATAGCACCTACCACTGCCACCCTGCAATCCACTGCTTTTGTCATCCTGTCAAACCTCCCATCTGGCTGCCCCAACCCCTTGCCTTCAGACCATTGCACTGGCAGCCTCTCCAAGTGGACAACGAGGACCGCCAGTAGCCTTCACTTCCCCTTCTGAGATCCCTTGTTTGCCTTCACTGCAGCATTTCAGAACAGGCGATCAAAGAAGTCCTGAATTTCACCACTTGATTAAAGGATCTGCTACAGGGTCAGTGACGTTCAGTGAGCCAATTGCTTGCTAAGAATCCATTGGCTGAGAATCAGTTGAGTGCCCTTAATTAGCCCTTTCAGCGCTTTGAGGGATCTGAAATTATATATTTATTTTATTTCGGATAAAAAGGAATCAATTGCTTTCTTAGCTTACTCTTAGAAATGTCCCAGCCCAAAGTATGCTCAGTGCAGGTGGAAGTACTTCATCTGCAGGCCTGAAAGAGCATTTTCAAGGAGCAGCTTCCCCCTGCCAAGGAATTGACGGGGGTGGCCCGTTAGCTTGAGTTACATTACTGATCTTGAAATGCCCAAGTGCATCTTTTGAGATTCTTGAAAATAACAAGGCACTTTCTTCCACTCACTATGTGTCCCTCAACCAACTTTATTTTTCTGGTTCTTAATTTGCTTATGCATAAAAAGATCTCAGAAAATTTTGTGAATCCATCAGCCTGTCCAGAAGATGGCTGAGCTAGATAATCACTTGTTATCCCATCATTTTCCACCAAAAAAATCTCTATTTTCTAAGAAAGTTGAGATCAAATATTATTAAAAGAAAGTCATAGTTTGCATACCCTATAAAGGTATATTTTCACCTAATAAGTGTCCTGATTTTCACATTCTATTCGTAGTTTTGAGCTTTGCATCTTTTGACTATAATTAGCTTATTTGAAACACTAGGACAAAAAATGTGTTGAAGCCAGCATGAAATTAAAATAAAACTGACTAATTACACTACTTTCCTTCAAAATCGTGATTACATTTTCATTTTAAGTAAAGAAATTAAATATTATGAAATTATTTAGTTTTCCTTTATTACACTGGGTAGACTCTTACTTTATTTCCTAAGAGACTCTCAAGAAAAATATAATACATTACTGAAGTCTCCTATGATAACAGCAACTCCTCTTTGGTAAACACTTAAGAATAATCTTGAGAGATCAAACCCATATCATCTGTTATAATTGGTAAGTTTTAAAAGGAAGTGAGTGCTTACAAAGTGATGCCCTGTCAGTAACAAGACACAGTTATAATAGGATAATTTTTTTTAACTCTGAGAAATGTTGAGTTTTTTCTTCATGGTTTATAGATAGGGAAATAGATACATAGGGAGGAATATAAACTTCAGGGTAGAATAGAGCCATCAGAAGGAACAGAGATTGCAAAATCTCTGTTCTCTGATTGAGGATAATCAGGCTCAGTCAGGCTGGGAAAAAATAGTAGTATATATATAAAACTTCACTCTGCCTTAGGAATAAAACTAGTGTATTATAGATATGTTGGATTTAATAGAAAATCTTTACAGTCCAAGATACAGGTTTCTGTCCTAACAGGAGAACAATTCCAACTCATTAAGTGTCACCTCTGTGCACCCAAAGGCAGAAAAGTCCTGGTCTGTATGTAAGTGGTTACACAAATGAGATTGGACATGGACACTGGTAAACTGCCATGCTAGGGGACAAAAGATGCATTTCGGTGCCAGCAACAACTGATCAGGCACAAAACTGAAGTCTTCATTCGTATTAATTTTTTTTTTTTTTTAATGGAGTCTCACACTGTTGCCCAGGCTGGAGTGCAATGGCGTGATCTTGGCTCAGTGCAACCTCTGCCTCTCAGGTTCATGTGATTCTCCTACCTTAGCCTCCCAAGTAGATGGGATTAGAGGCACCCACCACCAAGCGTGGCTATTTTTTTTTTTTTTTTTTTTTTGTATTTTTTTAGTAGAGACGGGGTTTCACTATGTTGGCCAGGCTGGTCTCAAACTCCTGACCTCATGATCCACCTGCCTCAGCCTCCCAAAGTGCTGGAATTACAGGTGTAAGCCACCATGCCTGGCCAGTATTAATTTTTAAAGTCAACAAAATGTATGTGTAGTGGGCATACAGCTGCCCTAGGGTTCAGTGGCTTAGAACTTGTCTGCACTTTCTCACTTACACATTCTAATTCCAAAGCAGGTGGACTTTCATGGTTGTCTAACCTCCAAGAAAGTGCTTTCAAAAACAATGAAATTCATATATATCCTTTTGGAAAATATCAAAATTAAAATTCTGTGGTAGAAAATTAATAAGAAAACTCTAACCCAATGATGTGAATTCAAAAATTAAGTCATAGTTTGGACTTTTTGACTTAATATTCTACATTTATTCTTTATCTTAACATCATAACATTTTAACTAACCTCGTTTCAAATATACTGAATTCAAAACCTAGAAAATTGAATGTAAAATGAATTTTGCCCTAGAATTTAAAATGGCCCTACCCAAAATATTTTTAAATTTGACTAGTAATGTAAAACACTATAATCCTTTTATCATTTATATTTTTCTGTAGCATTGATGGCACCAGTATTATGTACTCTGCCTTTATGTGATATAATAATAAGTTTTAAAACTTGTACCATTGGGATGATGCTAACTGTAGTTAATATCTATCAGAATAAGAAAGTCTTCCTTCTAAAGTTAATGTTATTTATTGCTTCAGCATAAACAGATCAAACTTCAAAATATCCACATAAAAAGCCATAAAACACAAACTTTTTTTTAGTTTCAAGTAACTTCTTTTATAAACATAGAACTGCTTTTAAAAATATATTTTACTCTTAGAATTTGGAATGAAAATAACCAAGAAAATGAGAGTAATGAAAAATGTGGTTAGCTTCAAAATACTCCCAAGACAATTTCTGAATTTGAAAACAAAAAAGTATATGGAGACAAAATCATGAATACAGACAGCTCTAGCACACAGTTACTGATAACTTTTCCTTTTAAACCAGAGCTTCCCTAGTGGAAAATTGTAAGATTTACTTTGTTAAAAACAGCTAGAGCAGGATGGCAGCCCTAGGCAAATAGCCTCTGGGGCAAAGCATAAATAGGCAGTGGGTAGACAGCAAAGCCACTTGATTCATGTTATCTAAATGTAAACATATCTGAATGGCCAAATCTGGGTAATATGATTCATACCCAATGGGAGGATTCATACCCAATGGGGCAGCCACACCTTGGTCCACCCTCTGAACTTGGCACATCTGGGTGTTATTATTATTATTATTATTTGAGACGAAGTTTTGCTCTTGTTGCCCAGGCTGGAGTGCAGTGGTGCGATCTTGGCTCACTGCAACCTCTGCCTCCTGGGTTCAAGTGATTGTCCTGCCTCAGTTTCCCAAGTAGCTGGGATTATAGGCACCTGCCACCACGCCAGGCTAATTTTTTGTATTTTTAGTAGAGATTGGGTTTCACCATGTTGGCTAGGCTGGCCAGGCTGTTCTCGAACTCCTGAACTCAGGTGATCCACCCGCCTCGGCCTCCGAAGTGCTAGGATTACAGGCGTGAGCCACTGCACCTGGCCTACTATTTTAAATTTTATATTCAACTTGAACATCTTAGGATTTTGTCCTCAGTGAAGATATATGTAACAGTATAAAAAACAATTTTTCTATGCTATGAGTTAGTAAACTGTGAATGTGAAAAACCATTTTGATAGTCTTATTTATAATGGAATCATATGAATCACTGTGTTCCTGTCAAGAAACATATTCTCAATAAGAAGCAGAATTCTATGGATGCAGTATTTTATTCAAGGTTTTACATGCTCTGCCAATTTAATCTTGATTAAAATGTAAAGGAAAAGATTCTCACACTTACTTAATCATATGTGGCACAGTGACTTTGGAATTCTCTTCAAACACTACAGTCATTAAACCATTACATCGTATATTGTCCACACACTGTGAAATAAAAAGTTGACAATTACAACCTTCAAGAAAGCCTAGGCAGATCATATATTCCCACAATCGTTTATAGCCAAAAGAATCAATTCAATTTCTCTCTCTCTCTCTCTCTCTCTCTCTCTCTCTCTCTCTCTCCCTCTCTCTCTCTCTCTCACACACACACACACACACACACACACACACGGAGCAGGTAAATATTACACACTGATGAATAGCTTCAGTATTCAGATACTAAAACTGTACCAACTAAATGCCTGATAAATACCTGAGGACAGATACAACAGCTGTATTTTCCCTGAATGTATTTCCCAAGAATTCTGACCACAGCGTCACTTTGTCACAATTCTTTGGCAGCTCCAACACTACTTGAGAGGTGATTGGGACCTGACCATCATTGCTCTTGCTATATTCATTTTCTGCAACCAGGGGGTGGTATGGAGTAGTCAGATTAAAAATAGTGGCTTCCTAGGATGGAATTCATCTTCTGTGTCACTAGTAAGCTCTGCCTCTGCTTCTCAGGTATTCTTTGCCAATAAATTCCCACATTTTACTAGTACCTCTGGCAGCCCCTGTTGATACTAATGCTGTTTGGTGAAGGGATCATGTGTAATTTCTCCTGTCTCTGGCATGCTTAAAGCCTCGTATCATCTTTTTCTCTTTTCCAAGGGAGCGTTCAGGAAGCTGTGCTAATTTTCTCTGCCTTCGTTATTTAATCTATGCCTTATCAATTTAAATTTTCTCTCTGCAATTATTTTGGGTTAGAGAAGAATTTATTTTGAATTATACATATTCCCTTTGAACAAAACAGGAAAATGAAAAAAAAATAATCAATTTTTAAAATAAAAAATTGCTTCTAGTCCCTATGATACTATACAGTGCTTTGTGGCTATAATTAAATAGTGCAGTGAAGCTGATTGCAATGTGACCTCACATAGGTCCTGAACTCAGAGTCTACCCTAAACACCAATGTTCTAATAAAAGAGTGAATATGCAAGTAAGAAACTTTAGATCACTGGAATTCTGACTATTCAATCTACTTAGTATTTCAGCCATGTTCATACTTGTTTTTCCTTAAAACTTTGTTTTCCTCACATCTTATGCCATTACTTCAACTACAAAGCATAAAGGAAGAAAGTAGAATATTTTTAAGTTCCCCTTCAATATGTTTCCTTAAGCTACAGCATCTGGAAGTAATTTGGAGTTATATTTTCATATAAATAATTATGATCATCGACCCATGAATTTGGCCATTTTTGCTTATATGTGAATTTACGCTCTACCTTATCCCACAAGTGGATTACAAAAACATATATAATAAGACAAAGTCAAGATAAGTGAGAAAATCAGAGGTGATTTAGATAAAGGATGGCAAACAATAAGATGAAGCCTGAAATGAAGCCACCACACAAACTTTATGTTGAGAGCACTTGCCAGAAGTGGGCCTCAAAATTAGCAGGGCTATGGAGCAGTCAACTCAAAGAGGGACTCAGTGTTAGCTACGAAATTCATACTTCAGTAGAAGGTCAGTTAATCCTAGTCTAGGACCAGACAGGACAATTATCTCATGGGTTCTCATCAAGAGAAATATTGAATAATGTAGTGAACAATGTCCTCAACAATATCTTATTATTATTATTTTTTAGAGACACTCTCATTCTGTTGCCTAGGCTCGAATGCAGTGACACAATCATAGTTCACTGTAACCTCAAATTTCTAGGATCGAGTGATCCTCCTGCCTCAGCCTCCTGAGTAGTTGGGACTACAGGTGTGTGCTGCTACCACACTGAGATTTCTTTTGTTTTGTTTTGTTTTTAAATGTAGGGACAGGTTCATGCTATGTTACCCAGGCTGGCCTTGAACTCCTGGGCTCAAGCAATCCTCCCATCTTCGCCTCCCCAAATGCTGGGATTACAGGTGTAAGCCACTGCACCTGGCCAAAAATATCTTTAAATAACTACAAGTTTTGGCAAACTGTTTTGTATAAACAGTTGAAAAGTACAATTCCAAACATACAACCCTGTGGTAGACCCCAAAGAATGTGACCCAGAGGCCCATCCTTCCTCTGCTGGTCTGGTTCAAGCACAGGTTTCACACTCTCTAGAAAAGAGCACGGGCTGCTCTTCTTCACACTGAAGAGATGCTGCTTCTCTTATCCTAGTTTGTGTAAATCTTGAGTATCAGGAAGTTGGAAACAGTATTTTCCCACAAATCCTGAAACTGCTGCATCCTGTGTGTCCAGTTATGTAGAGTCAGTGTTTCAACCAGCAAGCCAAGCTGCCAGTAAGTGAGATTATCTTCTTGTGCCCGGAGAAAGGCCACACTGCCTCTCTATGGGAAAGCTCTCAGTCAAGGCCTGATGAAAATACACATCAAGGGCCCTGTTTCAAAGTGGGGACATACATGGAAGAATGAAGAGATGGGGATGGCTGGTGCATGCATTCATAATGAAGAAAGTAAGAGAGAGGACAGAGAAATCAGTTGGAGACAGGCTATGGAGAAGGGAGTCTTGAATTTTAATTTTATCCTATAGGCAGATGGGAAGCTACTGAGGGTTTCTAAGCAGCTCCCTTATGCTGAAAGATCTAAACTGACTTCATGGTGGTATTCATTCAATGAAAAAGAGGCGAGAATGAATGGAGACCCAAGGGATGATTGGAATATTGAGTCAGTAAATGAAATGATTCATCCCTCCCCTGAGGCAGACTGTGGGAATGAAGAGAAAAGGGTGGACATAAATATTTTGAAGAAAGGAATAATAAAAATGGATGAATTACTGAATAAAACCAAGAGAAAAAAACAAGGTAAAATCAAAGATGGCCATGGTTATAAGGCAATTTTAAACTTTCTGATGCAAATATATTTAAAAGTAATAAAACATAGCCAAATGTCTTTCCAATCACCCAGAGTTTAAACAAAGTTAAACAGTCAATGTTTTGAATTCTCAAGAGCACCAAGAAGACGCATTGATTACATGGCATTGGGATTTTACTAAATGTCTGTCTTACAACTGCATTTATCAAGTACTTACTATGTGAAGACACTGGGCTAAGTACTGGGAAATGAGGATAAAGAGAAGAAAAGTAATATATGAAAGAGCTTTGAAGATGAATAAGGCAAGCCACTTCAAACTCACTTTCCTAATCCCGATGGGGACAAAATGGATTAACATCATCCCTGTTCTTCCCAAGCTATGTGGCGGGGTCGGGGGGTGGGGTAATGAGGAAAACGATTGGATGGGGAGAGGGGTTGCACACTGACAAGGGTAAGTGCTCCTTCAACCAGCGACCTTTCTAGCTATTCCTTAGACTTCTTTTCACTCTCAGTGTTTCTGAATCACAACGAGGAAGCCCCTTGGGGAACCAACACAGAAAGTGGGAAAGTAGACATGGTGTTTTGCGAGACCTGTGGGAAATGAACAATGTTCCTTCAATTTCCTTCAATATTCTAAGCAAATGGCATAGTTACTGAGATGACAGCCTTAGAATGACTACACTATCAAGAACAGAGGTGAGGTAATGGGGAGACCGCTTAAACTCAGCCCAGAGCTCCCACACAGCTTCAGAGACAACCACACTATTTAAGTGGAGCCCAGACAAGGTGGGGACAGGCACTGGAGGTGGCCAGAGTCACAGACCTGGGTCATAAAGAGGCATCTCTGTCTCGTCCTGGACGGGGGGTCAGAAGGCAGAGATTTAACTCGTTTCTTAGGGATTCATAGTCCAAACCCCTGGGGAATACAGGAATTGGGTCTGGAAATCCAGGAAATGTACCACTGGAGATGAGTTCAAAGGGCTTGTCATCCTACCTGCACCAACAGTCAGAGAATGGAAGGGCAGAGCTACCTGGCAGCCCATCAAAGCTATAGGATACCCCCAATCACAGTATCTTAAGATGCAGTTTCCTGGGGGCTGACTTTGTCTACTTCCCTCCTCTTGGAGACCAGAAGGGAAGCAGCTTTTGCTTTTTGAAAGAGGGAACCAAGAGGAAGGGGGTCTCAAGACCAATCTGCCCAGTGCACTTGCCCAGGAAACTCTGCAGGGTGGAAAGTAGGAGTAGGGAAGACAGTCAGCTTCCATAGTCCACAACAGAAGCCATGATGTGTGACCCAAGGCCAAGGAGTGAGAGATGAGCCCACTCCAGGGAGCTGAAATAGAACTTTCTCCCCTGTTCCCAACATAAGAAGCAAGTGCTTTCCCCTTTTTCATCCTTCATCTGTGGTGCCAATCCAGAGTTTAGCTGTGTGTCTCTTCTGTTTTCCAGGATCTGGAAAGGTTTTGTGGAGAAAAACAGAAGAGACACACTGAGACATTTTTTGATCAGCTACAGTGTTACATATAAACAGCTTAGTCCGAATACTGCATAAAATTTGAGAGAGAAAAAATAAAATAAATCTAGCTTTTCATACCTAATATGAATACACATAGAGTACTACTTTGGCTGGAGTAATATTTAACTTGAAAAACCATGTAATTATACAAAAGAGAATTGGAAAGGGGAAATAATACATTAAAAATTATCACAAAAAAGATGAAAAATGAAGGGTGAAGAATTTTATTACTATTATTTATTTTTAAAATAAATTATTCATCTACGAAATAGGAAAGAAGAGGTCTTCATTTTTTTCTCATCTCTCTCTCTTCACAAATATAGGAATTTATAGTTTGAAATTTAAGAGATATAGGCAAAAATGAATATAGACTTTTATTTTTCATCTTAATGTTTTTATTTTTTATTATGAAATAATTCAAATATACGTAAAAGAATGAGCCATCCACATACCAGCCACTAGACTTAACTAATATTAACACTTTCCCATGTTTTCTATAGATCATCGTTTTTCTGTAAAGGATATAAAACACTATAAACATAGTTAAATCCTCCTCTTTTTTTCCATTCCAATAGGCTCTTTCTACCCTGGAAGCAATCACTATCTTGAAGCTGATGGATATCTACTTGTCCTTCTTTCATTCCTGATTTCTTATTTTACTATATATTTGTGTATCTGACCATCATAAAGTACAATATTATTTGCATTTAAATTTTTTATATAGATGCTTGTATTTTTCTCACACAATATTGCTTTTAAGATTTGTTCATATTGATATGCATAGTTCGTTCATTCATATTAACTGCTATATATCCCACTATATAAACATAAATTACAGTTTAGTCGATCTCATATATGTATACATTTAAAATGTTTACATTTTCTGCTATAACAAAGATACAGTGACTATTACAAATTTCGCCTTGTGAAAAAGTTTTTTCCTATCTTTTAATTTTTCAAAGGCAATCTGTCTTTTTACTTTTTGAGATTTTTCTTTCTGTGTTTTGTCTGCTATAGTCTTACCTCAACATGTCTAGATGAGGTTTTTATTTGAGTTTATGCAGCTTGGAATTTGGTATGTTTCTTCAGTATGAGGATTCGTATCTTTCATCCACTTTTAAAATTTCTACTCATTTTCTCTTTGAAGACTGCATCTTTTCTATTCCCTGCAATTCTCATTCCAGAAATGTATATTGGGCCTTCCAACTCTATCCTCCATCTGATTTTCTCATATTTGCCATCTCTTTATCTCTCTTTGCTGTATTTGAGGTAATTTCCTAGAATATAGGATCTATATTCTCTACAGCTATATAGAATATAGATATTCTATAGCTATCTCTATATAGTTATATTCTATCTATAGCTATATAGAATATAGCTGCATTCTAGCTATAGTTATATAGAATATAGCTATACCTATATTCTATACCTATATATAGGTATAGAACCACATACCTATATATATTATCTGGTTCTTAATCATCTCACTAGCTATGGTTGATCCACTGTCTTTAATAAATTTTCAATGAATTTCTCATGAATATGTAATGTTGTGGTCCTACAGTTTCTAGTTTTAGATTTTTCTACGTGGTTCTTTGACAGGTCAGCCTGGTTTTTTTTTGCATAGTGATCTCTTCTTTCCTTATGGTTTCTTTCTTTCTTTTATAGTTTTATTATACTTTAAGCCTTGTTATTTTATGGTCTTTTCCAAGTTGTCACCCTATTACTTGAGGTTCTTGTAGTGCTAATTCTACTGCTATCCATGCTTGCTAAGTCTCACTCCTGATAAATAATTTACTCACAAGATTTGTAATTTTTAATTCGAGCACATGTCATGAGCCCCAGATTGTAGAAGTGTTGCTGATGGAGTGGCTTTGTGTTTCGGGCTGCAAGCATGCTTGGGATTTCAACATTCAAAGGTTATTTTTAAAACAATTTCTCAGTTGGGCATTTACACCATGTGAATAAGTCTGATTTCAAATCTGTAGGCCAGAGACACATTCTTTTTTTTTCTTTTTGTGAGACAGAGTCTCACTCTGTCACCCGGGCTGGAATGCGGTAGGATGATCTTGACTCACTGCAACCTCCACCTCCTGGGTTCAAGTGATTCTCCTGCCTCAGCCTCCTGAGTAGCTGGGACTACAGGCATGTGCCACCACGCCTGGCTAATTTTTGTATTTTTAGTAGAGATGGGGTTTCATCATGTTGGCCAGGCTGGTGTCAAACTCCTGACCTCAAGTGATCCACCCGCCTCAGCCTTCCAAAGTGCTGGGATTATAAGTGTGAGCCACCGCGTCTGGCCACATTCATTTTTAAAAAGAAGATTTTTAAAAATTCAGAACCCAAGACAAAGACAAACTTCTTTCTTTCCTTGGGTCAAAGGGTACAGTTTTTTAGGTTCTTGTTTCACAAAGGGAATACCCTTTCAACGCCCAGGCTTTAAATAGAGAACTTGATTAATGGGCCTTAGGCCAACTTTTGCCCTCTTTATATGTTAATACTACTAGGACATGGAACTAATATCTAGTCTAAAACCATTCCCAAGTCTGTAAGTCTTTGGCTTACAAGCTTTTGTCTATGGCTTTAAATTCCCTTGTTTCTGGCAACAAGAGATTTCCCTTCCTATCCGTAAATATACCTACACATTAAAATTTTTTAATTTTACTGATTTTATATGTTAAACGTTTCTGTTTTTATAGCAAGAGGGGACTAAATCAGCTTAGTCCTTCATACTACCAGAATTGGAACTTGAAATAAATGTTTTAAACTCAAAAGAGGAGATTTATGTGACCATTTCTGCACATCTCATTATCCAGTGTCAAGTCTCATTCATAAATCTTTCTGAGTCATTGTCAAGCCTTAAAAATATTTTAGGAATAAAAGGAAATTTTTACTTTCACTCAAGTTTCAGGAGAACAAAATATATATTCAATCCAAACCATACCTCAAAAGACTATGTAATGAATAGTCATATTTTAAGTTATATAAAAAGGTCTTTGATAATTAGCACACAACCTTTAATCTATCCATGAGATGGATGATTGGATAGATAGATGTATGGATGGAGAGATAGAGAGAGAGAGGCTGGATAGATAGATAGATATTATGATATATTTATAATAGGGGAATGGTTTTCAAAATGAGTTCCTCATCCCCAGACTTCAGGGACATCCCCAGGCTGCACAAACAGGAATGTGAAAAAAAGAATGGCTCCTGGAGTCTCTAGGTCTACCAACTTTATTTCAACCAGAACATTCTGCTTTTATCTTACTTCCATTTGGGACTTGGAGTAATGCTGCAATGAAGAAAGAGTTCTGCTCTAGAAAAAAAGTTTAACTATAATAGAATTGGTATATGTGAGTGTGTATACGAACAGACTTACAGAGGAAGGTGTGGCATACATTTATGGTTATATAAGCATGTACCCTGGTTGTTGGGAAGAAGTGATGCCTATATACAGTTCGTTTAGTTAAGAAATATATTCAAATAAGCAGGGTTTCAGATATCTTTAATGTCATCTTGAATTTGTGTGAATTACAATAAACCTTGAAGTTAACAGGAGAACAAAATTAGATTCCTAGATCATAGATAGTCTAGTTCAGTTTGTAATGGGTGGAATGGGATCTGGGAATACGTATGTTCACAAAAGCCCCAAGTGATTTTGAAGCAGCTGGTCTTTGGACAAGTATTGAGAGTGACTTCTCCACCAAGAGTTTTTCAGGGTCTTACTTAAGGCAGTACCTATTTAAAGACCAGTGGTCTACTGTGTTACCATATTTTCTACCTTCCTGATACTTCTAAGTACTGGCAAGAAAGGTTAGAGTCAATTTTTTTAATTCACCTTTTTATGTTAAAGTAGAAAATTCCCTTTTGATTTCTGAGAAGCTATTTTTAGGGAGAAAGCATGTCCAGTGTGCTACAAATCTGTCTACACAGGTCTATATTTTGGGACATCTATCCACACCAAGAAGCTCAGAGGTAAATTTTAATTCTGCATTTTAGTTAATAGCCATAATTACAGTGGATCTGTTTAATAAACCATTATGTATGACAGTGAGACAAGCACAAATGAATGTGCTTTATTGAAATAAATAGTAAAATCTTCAGCCTCCGATCATTCCCTATAAATAGATGAAAAAGGGGAAGAATTATTGGTTGAGACCATTAGCCACTTGTACTTTTTGCTGGAGGCGCCAACAGTTAATTATGGCCTTACTGGTGTAACTAAGAGTGTGATTAATCATTCAAGCAATCGTTCCTTCTAAAAATTACAGCTTCAGAGAGAGAGAGACTTGGCAAAGCTAAAAGTCTTAAGTTTTATAGAGTTTCTTATGGGAAACTGGGATTGTAGCAATACTCAGGAACCACTTTCTCTTCTTAAAAAAAGAGCTACCTATGATTAGTATAATACAACAGAATAGCTTAGCAAGGTGGCTTCAAATCAAGCCAGAAAAAGTAAGATTTAGAAAAATAGTGGCCAGGCACAGTGCCTCATGCCTGTAATCCCAGCACTTTGGAAGGCTGAAGCGGGTGGATCACGATGTCAGGAGATCGAGATCATCCTGGCTAACATGGTGAAACCCTGTCTCTACTAAAAATACAAAAAATTAGCCGGGCATGGTGGCGGGTGCCTGCAGTCCCAGCTACTAGGGAGGCTGAGGCAGGAGAATGGTGTGAACCTGGGAGGCAGAGCTTGTAGTGAGCTGAGATCATGCCACTGCACTCCAGCCTGGGTGACGGGGAGAGACTCTGTCTCAAAAAAAAAAAAAAAAAAAAAAAAGGAAAAGAAAAGAAGAAAAATAGTGACAACAATTAAAAAGACAAAATAATGGAGAACATATATATTCATAATCTAAATAGAAAGAAAATGTTCACTTCCCTAGTCTATAAGGGTAGTGCCAGTGAATTACTATCTAGTATAAAAAGACAGAAATAGTAGAAAATGTGAATCTCATTGATAATTACAGAAATGTAAATTAAAACCACTAGAAAGCAAAAACACGTTTCCATTAAATAGAAAAATGTGATAAATGTGACAAATTCAACGTTGGCAAGACTTAGAAGACAATTACATAGGTACCTTGTTGATGATGTAGTAAAATTATAACTTACGTATTTCTTGAAGAAATTGTGGCAGTCTGTCACACCAGGAATCATGAAATAAGGAGAGTGATCAGGCTTTTTACACCAGCCTTATACTCTAACTACACACCAACAAGGGACTTTAAAAGAAAGGAAAAACTCCCACACCAAGATGTTTAGCACCTCATTATATATTAATCCTCAAACTTGGAAACAGCTCATATACTCAATGCTCAATTGTTCAGAAGAAGCTATAAAAGCAGTAAATTGATGCAGTTGAATATATTTAATATAATGCAGATGAATAATAGATAGCCAATATGAATATGAAGAGTTTACAGGAATATAGAAAGAAGTAAATGAGGTAAAAAGCAAACATGATGTACGTATACACTGAGACGCAAACTGTACAATTATTTCTATACAGCAAGACTGTGGAGACTTTAGAGATGGAAACAGTTCATTCTTCAGGACAGAGGTTCTTTAATTGTGCACAAGTGATCTATGGCGCTTATGGAGTTTAGAATGGCATCTGGAATGTGGGTTAAGGAATCTGCATTTAAAACAGTCCTCACATAATTCTAATATAGGTTATCTGTGGAAGCTATTTTGATAAACATTTTAGTGTGTTGGGTGTTGGGAATATTTCTAGTTCATTTTTGTGTCCATATTTTCACATATACACAATAAAATATTAAATAGGACATTTCAAGCATTCAGTAAGCTTATCTTATTAATAATGACTATGTCCAGAAATATACTTGAGAGACTAATTCTATGAATGGATATGTAACTTCTCCTATAAAAGGAAGATGCTTGAAGCAGGGAATGAAGCCAGCTGAGATATAGGCTTCTGGGCAGCAGACTAGGCTCAGTCAAGAGCACAGCACTCTGTCTCTACCACCTACCCACCTACCATTCAAACCCCACACCAGCAAAATCACTAAGTATACTAGAACAATCACTACTTCACTCAGCCTTTGGCAGCAGTTGACATGTGACCACTCCCTTCTCCTTGACACGTTTTCTTCACTCAGCTGCTAAGACACCATATCCTCTTGGCTGTCCTCCAGCTGCACTGGTGGTTCCTTCTTGGTGCTCTTCACTATTCTCCCTGACCTGACCCCTTTCTCAGTCTGCAGCCCTCTTACTTCTACCTACGCATATTCCCTTGGTGATCTCAACAGTCTCACAGCCTTAAATACCACCCAAATGATGTGGTATCTTCCACCCAGACCTCCCTCTAAATGCTGGACTTCTATATCCCACTGCTTATTTATGAACTCCACTCAAATGTCTAGCAGACTTCTGAGACTCAGTACATTCAAAAGTAAATTTCTGCTTTTCACCTCCAAATCTCTTTTCCCAGCAGATTTCTCCATCTCAGGTAATGACAACTCCATCCTTCCAGTTGCTCAGGCCAAAACCTCTGAAGTCATCCTTCACCCTTTTTCTCTCACATCCCAACTCTAATCCACAATAAAACTCTGCTGGTTCTACCTTCAAAATGAATCCAGACTCAGAACCCTAATCTCCATCTCCATTCCTGCCATGCTGGCCTGAGCTCTCAACATCTCTTGCCTGGACTATTGCAGCAGCCTGCTCACTCACCTCCCTGCTTCCACTCCTGCCCTCTGCCCTCAGCCCATCCTCACCACAGCAGCCACAGCAATCCTTTCCAAACCGAAGACAGTTCATGGCATTCCTTTGCTGAAATCCTTTAATAGCTTTCATCTGACTGAGTATAAGCCAAAGCCCCTTTCATTGGTGTAGAAAGGCATTCTTGATCTGGCCCGTTACCTCGGTGACTTTCTTTTTCTTTTCTATTCTCCCTCTCACATACCCTACTCCAGCCACACTGCCTTTCATGGTATTCCTTGAAACATGAGCCTCCTCCTACTTTACAGTCTTTGCAATTGCTGTTTCCTCTCACATGGCATCACATATTCACATGGTATCTCCATCACCTCCTACAGCCTTTGTTTAAAAGTCTCCTTCAGAATGAGGTGACCACCATTTAGAAACTCTACCAACCCACCCACCTTCAGCAGCCCAATCCTTCTTACCTTGCCCTGTTACCTTCTAATATGAAATAGTATATACTTAGTTATTACCCTTATCATTTATTTTTGGTCTTCCCCATGTTAGAATGGAAGTTACAAAAGGTTAAGAAAATTTTGTTGTGATGGCACATGTATACATACGTAACAAACCTGCACGTTGTGCACATGTACTCTAGAACTTAAAGTATAATTTAAAAAAAAGAAAGAAAGAAAGAAAGAAAGAAAGAAAGAAAGAAAGAAAGAAAGAAAGAAAGAAAGAAAGAAAGAAAGAAAGAAAGAAAGAAAAAAAAGAGTTCAAGGCCAGCTTGGTCAACATGGTGAAACCCTGTCTCTAAAAAGAAAAAAAAACAAAAGAACAGAAAATTTTGTTGTGGTTGTCTCTTTTCTTCATGATATGTCAAAAATCTCTAGAACAGTACCAGGCCAGGCATATAGCACTGCATAAATATATTTGTTGAATGAATGAAACCACAAGTGTCAAAGCCACACAATGCCAAGACTCTGTCGGCCATAGTCATCTCGTGTGATGGTATCCCCATCACTAAAAAAGATATAACTTGGCCAGGCACAGTGGCTCACGCCTGTAATCCCAGCACTTTGGGAGGCCAAGGCAGGCGGATCACCTGAGATCAGAAGTTTGAGACCACCCTGACCAACATGGTGAAACCCCCGTCTCTACTAAAAATACAAAATTAGCTAGGTGTGGTGGTGCACACCTGTAATCCCAGCTACTCGGGAAGCTGAGGCAGGAGAATCAGTTGAACCTGGGAGAGGTGGAGTTTGCAGTTAGCCAAGATGGCACCACTGCACTTCAGCTTGGGCGACAGAGCGAGACTCGATCTCAAAAAAAAAAAAAAAAAAAAAAGAACTTTTGGTTAGCCTCCTTCCATTGAAGATATAATCTAATACAATTTTTTTGCTAAGCAACATAATAGCCATAGCATCTTGATGAAATAAGGAGGAAGTTGTATATTTCTACCTTAACGTCTAAGCAGAGGGAAAGACTCACTTAGACCTTTGCTAGTGACAGGCAAAGCACTGGGTGCCTTTCTTTAAAGGATCAGGCACAGAATCATTCACACACTCCAAGCATCTTTCTCTCTTAACAATGCCTCCCCAGTCATGCTAAGGAAGGTCACCTGAGCTTCCATCAAGTCTATATCTTAGGGGCCCCAATTATATCATAAGGTAGAAGGCAGAAGCAGGTGGAAAAACACCTTTGCCTACTCTTATTCTCCTCATTCTTCCTACATATCTTGGCTTCATAACACGCACACAATTTTGTTGCATTTAGCTGTTTCCTTCCTTTTGCTCCCTATGAGCCTGCCTATTCTCCCTGAGAGCAAGAACCACAGTCATATTCCTGGTACCTGCACAATACCTGACACCACATGGTGATTCCTCAATAAATGTTCGTAGAGTCAGTGAATGATCCAGAGTTTCATAAAGTAAGAGATGTGGTACAAATAGGGAGAAACTTAATATGCTATTAATTGATATAGCATAGAGCTAATAAATCACCACAAGGATGCAATTCCACAAAAATGGAAGATCCCATATTTCCATTTCCTAGAAAAGAAATGGCTTCTCTTCTAGCTATTTATTTGCCATCGAAGCCATCCTGAGGGAATATAAGTAAAAGTCCAGCATAAGGCACTCTTGTAGAGGATGTTTAGAGTGCTAAACAGAAAAAAAAGACCCAGATTAGGTTTACATTCTGACTCAATGCAGCTGAGCAGCTTTTGACACATGCGTAAATTTGCAGACCTCAGTTTTCTCACCTGTGAAATGGGACTAATTTCTCTCTGCTTACCTTCAGAATACTATTGTAAGCGTCAAATGAGATTAAGTCTGTAAAACTACTTTGACAGATAAAAATGATTACTATTGACATTCATTTTCTATTTCACCTCAATTTTCAGTCACTCAAAAAAAAAAAAAGAACTAAGTCCGAAGAACTATGATAGAATTCATGTTTCCACTTAAGTCTTACATATAAATTACTATGAGCTCTTCCCAAAAAAAGTATGAAAACTACAATATATATCTTTTCCATGTGCCCCGGTTTCTCTGAGTTAACAACTTTGAAAATAATTATCAAGTCCTTAAAAAATATTTTTCTTACATAGCAACACTTTTCCCCTACAAAGCGAAAATTCATATGGAGCTTGAATAAGAATGCCCAAGTTCAATCATGACTAGTTTTGGCATATTCTAAATCATATTATTTCCTAAATAAATGGAACAATTCCCTAACTGGGCGCTGCTGATCAAGGAAAGGTAAACAATTCTGTTCCCTAATTTTTAAATATATGAAATACAGGAGCTCATTTTCAGGTTTCATACTAGAGATGGTGTCTCTTTTGATTCTTTAATTCATGATTTCCTGCCATAGCCCTTGTTGGCTGTTTTGGTATCTTTCACCATTATTCTGCTTCAGAAACAAATAAGCAAAATATCGAGTGGAGCCATTAGAGAATTTATTACTATAAATTACTATAACAATACTGTTCAACACAATTGATTACATTTGCAACTGGTGTAAAATGCCCAGGAACTAAAATCCAATTACCACATTTCAGGCAAATTTTAACCTTAAGAAGAAGAACAAACAACAACGATAATGATCACAGCTTATCAAGATACATAGTGATTATGGCAGTGACCATAGCAATGAGTGTAATTTTTTAATAAAAATAAAAGACCTCTAAAAAATATCCCCAAAAGTTTAAGTTGTGAAATTTAAAAAACAAAAATTTGGCAAAAGCCACTTGCTTACCTGACTGATGTCACTCATCCAGGCAGCTTTCTCCTGGCGTGAGGGCGCTAACAAGACAACAGTGAAGGCGGCAGCGTCGGGAGGCTCCACCACTATTTTAAAATCCAGGTGCCCAAACACTTGCCCAGAACCTTTAGCTTGAACACATGTAAGTCAAACAATTAGATGAGAATACAAGAAAAAAAAAAAAAAAAGTGATAACTGCCTTCACATCATTCTATTTATACAATCCATTTGCACTCAAATCGGGACTCTCATTTCAGCAATATCGTACTTCTCAGGCATGAAGAGGGCTTTATTAAGCTCATAAGCAGATGAAGAAGCTGAGGTCAGTAGGTTACTTGAGACTACAATCCTGGTTTCCTTCTGATTTCATAGTTGTTTTTTTTTTTTTTTAATTCCCATGATTTATAGAATTCCAACACTCTAATTCAACTCTTCTTTCTTCTCTATCTGCCACTTAATAGTCACTATCACAAAACAAATTCAGTAAAATGTGAATTCCCAAAGATGGTTTAACAAGGCCCATGGGCTAAATGGTTCATACATAAATGACTTTAGGGAGTTTGTCCTCAGCCTCTCTCCCACCTCTAATTCTAATAGAATCCTAAGTGATCAAACGTGACTTACAGTCATCATCGCTTGCATCTGGCTCCTCAATCAATGTGCAGTCTATTAGAGACAGAACCCCACCTGTCTGGAAACAAACCAATTTTTCATTAAGACACTGAAGGTCTTGTGTAGACTGGGAAGCTCTGATTTGTAAACACTATATTCAAGTTGCCATAGAAGAAAGCATAGCAATTCTGCATCATAAATAATTTTTCATAGAGTCCAAAATTAAGCTTAGATGTGCAAAAGGAAGTGAACTCATTTAACTTCAGTAAAATTCTTCCTTTTCAACCCACTCCCACTCAGTTGTTTATACAATTTAGCAAGTCAGCTGATGGGGGACTTAGATGGCACCACAGTGGCTTTAGAGAGTAATGCAGCTTAGCAAAGGGCTGAACTCACCAACCAGGATGCGGCTGAAGCAGTAGAAAGCTGTCATCATGGTGTTGAATAATATTTGTAAGCAATAATAAAAAAGGGTATAGATAGGCAAACTTTTTCCGTAACGGGTCAGATAGTAAATATTTTAGGCTCTGCAAGTCATATGATCTCTGTCACAACTACTCAGATCTGCCACTTTAGCATAAAAGCAGTCACAGACACAAAGACATGAGCGTGGCTGAGTTCCAATAAAACTTTATTAACAGGCCAGGCACAGTGGCTCACACTTGGAATTCTAGCACTTTGGGAGGCCAAGGCAGGAGGATCACTTGACGCCAGGAGTCATAGCAACATAGCAAGACATTGTCTCTATGAAAATTTTTTCAAAGATTAGATGGGCATGGCAGTACATGTCTGTGGTCCCAGCAGCTTAGGAAGCTGAGGCAGGAGGACTGCTTGAGCCTAGGAGTTCGAGGCTGCAGTGAGCTATGATCATGCCGCTGCACTCCAGCCTGGGCAACAGAGTGAGACCCTATCTCAACAAAACAAAACAAAACAAAAAATTTTATTAACAAAAACAGGCTCTAAGCCATGGGCCATAGTTTGCTGACTCCTAGTACAGAGCAAGATAAAATAGCATTTAGCAAATATTGCATTGGTATATTGTAGCGATTTGACAAGATTTTTGTAGCTCAGTAGTTGTCAACTAGTATACAACTTTGTATATGATTATACAGATACAGTATAGTATATCATTTTGTCCAGGTTATGATTTAAATTGTATTTCTTCATGGTGATGCATACTTAAAATACATTTCTATTACTCTGAATTCAAATGAAAATGAATTAAATGGCAGAGTTGGTAAATGCACATTACCTCACTCGTTATGCAATCATGACAATCTGTTTTATGATAATAGCAAGCACGGGAAAGTCACAAGTGAGTTAACTTCAATACCTTGTAAGTGCTTGGAAGATCAGTGGAACAGTTATGGAAAATCAGTACCTTGAGCAGATGCAGCTTCCCTCCTGAACTTCTTGTGCATATTAAAAAGTGTTTTGTAAATAAGAAGCATTGTCTCTCTCCTTCCTTTTTCAAAGACAACGAACCCAGGCGAACTTTACTAAGCTTCCCCCTCTCAACGGAAGGTACTTGAATAAGAGAACCTGGTGATTACAAAAATGAAGAATACACAGCAATTAAAATTCTGTCAAGTGAGGACCATGTCCATGGCAATAAACACTAAGACCTGTTTCCCAAAATACCAGGGATTGATTTTATGTGACACATCATCAGAACAAGTAACTCTCTTCCAGTCTGAGCAGAAGAAACAATGCATTGTATTTTAAGGGCTGAACTGTTCCTAATATTTTTGTGAAACACTGTAGACTTGATTCTTCATCCATAAACTGGAAAATAAGTTTGAAAGAAGGCAAAATTGAATTCAAAGAATGAGGCACTTCTGCTATCTGTCCTTAGTGATCTGACCCAATCAATTTATGTGTTTAATAATAACATACATATTACATAATTATATAGAGTAATATAATAACATAACAAAAAGCAAGTGCAATGCATTCTTCCTGAAGCACAGAAGGTAGATAAATAGCATATTAATATAGTTTACCTTGAATTTTAAAAATAGAATGTACATGTATATTATAAAAATATATAAATTATATAATTCAGGGAAATTTAGCTAAGAACTATTTTTAAAGGACACCTATTTCAAGTTACATTTAAATTATGTGTGATAAAAATTATTTGTAGAATCTAAACAGAAAATAAACCACATAAAATCTATACCCAGTATACTACTATGAGCAAAACTACCTTCCATTTAATGTAAGAAGCTATACACAGACTTTATAATACCAACATTGCCTTTGATTACTTCTAGATTTCACCCTCATAGCGACCTCCCCATACCCCGAAACAAAATTCCAATCTAAGTTAAATATCAAACCAAAAAGTACTAACAAAGATTCTTGCAAACCTCTTGATTCTGACTTCTGAAGTGCCCTGAGATAATCATATTTCTTACATTTATTTAACCTACCACCTACCCCAAATGCAGCCTTACACAGGCTCATATTACCCTCAGAAGAATCATTAAGTGCATATCCAACCCTTGAACATTAACAGCAGTCATCACTAAGAGATGAGATTCTAGACAACCTTATTTTCCTCTTCATACATTTTTCTAGTTTCCTGATTTTTTTTAATGAGCACAAATTATTTCAATAAGGAGAAAAACACCACTAAAGTTCTTCATATAAATAATATATATACATAAGTTGGTAGAACTATGATTGAGTCACAAAATGTTCATATTAACATATGAATGTTGCAAATTGCATCTACTTTTTAACAGAGATTGAAAGGTGTACAGGGTGGCAAGAGACCCAAGTTTCCACGCCTGGATCTCACACTGTCTATTTTGGTGACTGCTGCAGTGGGATGCTTGACAGACACAGAGTAGGCAGCTATTCTGGGCCTAAAGAATAGCAAGGAAGCAGTCCTGGGTGAGGTGTGGGACTGGGGAACAATGGGCCAGGAGACGGCGTGACTCCTACAAAGGGATGGGTAAGAGGAGAGTGAATGAAGGAGGTGAGGTGGGTGGGAATAAACTGGCTGGTAGCCCAGGCAGCAAGGAATGACATAAAGTACTGGAGGCAGGGGAAAGCAGGAGGCCGAAGTTAGGGAAGTCTATGAGCAAGTCATAGCAGCAGAAGGCTCTGCTCATGGGGCTCAGGATGCAATCAAAGCCAGAGGCCTTGCAGAGGACGTGATTCAATGCCTCCCATTTCACAGATAGGGAAACTGAGGTCTGAGGTTAAGCAGATTGCCTAAGGTCATGCCTAAGTGAGAAGTGAGTGATGTAGCCAGAGGATTCGGCCACATAAAATATAAGACTCAGAAAGAAGACAGATGGGAAGAGAGTAAGTTCTAGCTCTGCCATGGGGGCCATGAGTCATCAGGTCCATGAGTTAGGGCTGAGTGAAAGACTGAGGCTTGGACAAATAAGCTTGGTGGACAAATAGGTTTGGGAGTCATTTTCAGAAAGGCTATAAGCAAGCTGTGAGAACTCAATAATAATGTGTTCGTTAGTAAATGCTTCTAGCAATTTAGTGATTTTCTATGTCAGAAATTATAGAGTACATAAAAATAAATACAATTTAGAAAGAAATTAGAGAATATACTGTTAGCTCATATATTAGCAATTACTGTGGATTTCAGCTGTGAGACAAAAAAAAAAAAAAATGGTTCCTTGGCAACCATACACTAATATGCTTAATCTATAATTGTTTACCTCATATCCAAGTAGGAGGGAGACATAGGAGACTGTGTACATTAGGTACATACAGAAATGTATACACCTGAATTAAAAGTAAGAAATTGCAACACTATGGTTTGTGAAATAATCGTATTTGGAAAAAGCATTTTCAGTGGATTTTTTCACATTTTCTCTTGCATTTGACATGATGTTTCAACATAGCTATGAGATATGAAGAAAGGATTCCTTGCTAGCTAATATAAATTAGAGAAATACTTAGTATTCATTTAATGATTCATCAGATCATTGCTATAGCATGATTCTTTGAATCCTGGTCATCAGTCTGTCTAATAATTGGGGTCAACTTCCAACAAAATTTTTGTTATTTCAATCACTTCATTCCCACAGAATGGTATTCAAGACTATGCCCCTTATTCTGAATTCTACTGAGTAATGAAAAAGAATGAAGAGCCATTTCCAGCTTATTGGGTTAGGCATTTGGGAAGATATAACTGTCTCTAGACCCCAGGTTACAATTTCAGAGAACACTGGTACATTGAAAGCACATGCCTTAGAGTCTAGGAATGATTAAAATACCAGAAATGTCCATGTCTTATTCTCAAGGCACTTAGTCCTGTATTCAGTCACCTATATTTCATTTTCCTGATTTACATTTCCACAAAACACTGTTCACAATGCATAATAGATTTTATACAAAACGTCAACTTAGAGTGCCTTTATCTTCTACTAAACATTCATATATATTTCATGTTATTGAAAATAGGAAGTCATTCCAAAATTTAGATCTTGGCTTTTAAAGTTTATTATAATCTTGCAGGTCCTAGTCTAGGTGCTTTTGTGAGCATTAGCTCATTTTTACAACAATCCTAAAAGATAGCTACTACTATTAACTCCAATTTAAGGAGAAGAAACTGAGGCAGAGAGAAGTTAAGTAAATTGCCCAATATCACACAGCAAGGAAGTAGGGGAGACAGGATTTGATCTCCAGTGATGCAGCTCGACTGTTTTCCTATCATTGCCTCAGACACTCACATATTTATTCAACAAACTGTTAATAGATTTTAGAAAACAATGATAATATCAGCCCATTACTATAATATAGTCTTCTGTATCCTATCCATCAGACTAATAATTGGAAACCATTTACAATAAAACTTTCATTATTTCAATCACTAAATCCCCATCAGAAAACATTCAAGAGCTGCTGATGCCCTTATTCTAAGGTGACCTTTCAGATGATCTGGATGACGTATTTTTTCTAGTTTCTATGAATAAAAATTCACATAAGGTGGAAACCTCATGCACACATGCGCACACACACACACACAGAAATAGACCACATATCAACCCTAAAAGTAATTAACACAAATATTAGCACACCTTTAGAGATAAATTGTAGACCATTTCATAGAAAATAAGAATCCCTCAAAATTTTTTTTAAATAATAATTTTTAAAAACACCTCAATGGGTCTTAAAGTCGTTAAGGGTGTTATGTAAAAGTGATAATAGAAGTAACCAAAGCAAACAATGCAAACTTTCCAAATTGTCTGTGATTGTATTACTTCCTAATTTCAGATTAAGGTCTGAATTTTAGAAACCAGCTTTACTGTATAACTCTTAAACAACTAACCAAAGCACGCATGCAGAAAAATACGGCTAAAAGGCAAATCATTATATTGACATCAACACAATAATACCAGAAATATTCATAGCTGACAGAAGTGCCTTAAACATGCAGTACATAACAAGGAATTAATAACATATGGGCATGAACAAAGGGAGAAATTGTCCATGATTGTTTTCTCTCCAATTGCAATGAAAAAAAAATGACATCCAATATTTGACCTTCCAGCATTTTTCATTATTGAAGGTTTTTTCAAGCTCGGACCTAAAAAAGTTTACATTTTTTTAGCAATATAGTAAATGTTTATGGGTAATAATACTTCCCAATCAAAAATCCTTTAAGAAATGGTACGCTATAGAAACTTTTGTCTCCATTCTCACATACTATCAAGCACAAGTCAATTAGTAGACATTTTCAGCGAACTCCCATACAAGAAAAATACAACATAAAACACTTTACAGTCATAATTGCAATTCAATAAATAATTTAATTCAATGCCCATTTTCCAGGTACCTGTAACAGAAAACATCATACTAGACAAGGCAAGGCAGAGAGAATTCCTAAGCGCTGCCCTTCAGAGTTGACAGCAACCAGGACAGAGAGGCACACAAGCAAGTACCTCTACACAAGAGGATGAAATACAAGCACCAGGGGTAAAGTGCCTTGGAAACAAGCGGAAGGGAAATCCATTCTAACTGGAGGAGAGGGGAGGAGGAAGAAGAGAAAATTATAAAAGGCTCCTTCGAGGTATCTGATCTGAGCCTGGTGGGACAAGCAGACCTTCAACAGGCACAAAAGAGATGGATAAGGACATTCCCAGCCCCCAGGCTGGGGACAGCACAAGTAAAGGCACAGAGGCTGGCAGGCAGGAAGCCAATGTGGGGACACAGTCTGTGCAGAGGAATAGAGGAGGCATTACAAGGGCCTGATGTTGCTAGCATTGTATTCCACCCTTATTTAAAGAAAAAAGAATATCTAAAGCCAAAAATGAGAAAAGGAATAATTTCCTAAAATATACTCCCAAACTTTAACATATATGTGGTTTCTCCTTGTAAATAAATAATGCAAAATAGAATGGCATGCATCAAACTTTTAAAGTAGTCTGTGCAAAAATTAATGTGCACAAAACATTGTCTTGTTCTTGAGGAGTAAAAGGAGATTTTAAGCAGTACATTATGGTAGGCAATGGCAACACAAATATCTTCAGATGATATTGGCACATTATAAACAGAAACTAAACGATTGAGTTCCAAATTTATGGTCCACTTCTCACCAAATTCAAAATTATAAATGTGTGCAATATATTGTCTCAAATCAACTGCCTGAGGCATTCTCCCCTCCCCCAGAGGACCTAAGCACTAAAAAAATAACTTGGGATGTGGTTTACGTCTTGCATTTTGAAATAACAGCTGAGGAGAAATATGCACTGTCAGGCTGTTGCTTCTCCACAGTTTCCGGCACAAATATCTTCAACTCTTCAAAAGCTTAATTTATCGAGTGATGCCCCCAAAGCACACTCCGCAAACACGACAGCTCCTGTATTACCAAAGCGTGGCAAGGGTCCATCAGAGACATTTCGTCTGGCAACGGGAGTTACCAGTTGAATCAAATTATATCGTGTGGAGCGGGTCCGGAAGTGCTGATGAAAAATGGGAACAAGAGACAGCTGTTTTCACTTCGGACATGGTCCCCAGTCTTATGTGAAAGGGCTTTGAGTAACGCAAGTTTCTCCTGAGCCTTGGCCTGGGTATCGTCAGCACTTGGCACTGCCACGGCCGTGGGCCAGGCCGACCGGTCCTCCTTGGAGCTGCAGAGAATGTCCGGGCCGCTGAGGAGGAGCGTCCAGTCAGAATGTAACTGCCTGCCCCACTCGTGCTTTACTATGATTGTGTTGCTGTTTTTCATGGTCCCTGGAAAGAAACAGCACAAAGGTGGGCCTCAACCACCGCCTCGGCGAAGGCCGTGGGGGGTCCTGCGGGCACCGCACCCGTCACGCCTGCTCAGAACGCCTTCCGGGGTGCGCTGAGATCATGTGACAGCCGCACAGCGCATCCGGTCGCGGGTCCATTTCACAAGGACTTACCTTGGCGGATGAACGTTTGGCTGGTGTCCAGCAAGATGTCACAGCCCTCCACGATCATTCTTTCGATGGCAAGGTTTTTCCTTATGTTTTCAGTGTCGCTGACTTCATCGTGCATTACTCTGTGACACAACACAGACAGGATCACAGTAAGGGATTTTCTGTTGCCCTAGCATGTAGGCAAAGAAGAGCTCCATCTGAGAAGCTCGGTTTCAAGCTTGTATTGACTGAATCCGGGCTTTGGGGGAAATAGACTGGATCTGTCCAGGCTTCAACAGGCCATAACCCAAAGCAACACCAATGTGCCTCATGATTCTAAACAGTAAATGGGTCAGCAATTACGAGCATCCTGGGCATGTCTGCTTCTAAGTGCAACAGGAAAGCAACATGTCATTTTGTGGCCAGATCCCGTCATTGAAATTAGGGGGTCATTTCTTGGAGGCAGTCTAAATAAGAGACCTTTAGACCATTTATCCCATATAAGCTAAAATAACACAAGCATAAATAAGTGCTTGTAACAATGAAAAGTCACTGAGAAATGCAAACTGTACCTTCTCTAAATTCTTGCCAAATATGAATACAAAATGCAACTGAGAGTCTTTTGTTGTTGAGACAGGGTCTCGCTATGTTGCCCAGGCTGGTCTCAAACTCCTGGGCTCAAGTAATCATCACCCCTTGCACCCTCGTCTAAGCCTCCCGAGTAGCTGGGACTACAGGTGCATGCCACCACACCTGGCTATCATTTTTTTTTTTTTTTAATGCTGAAAGAAACATGAACATTTCCAAACTTAAACCAAAATACACCTAATCTGAATTACATAAATTCATATGCTATAAGAACATTTTCCAAGATATGTATTTTTCTTGGTTCAAATGAATGTGAATGATGATTCAGTATCGCCTCACAAGCTAGTATTTAACTTTGAGGTGAATCTGAGAAGCTGGATTTGTTCTGCTGCTTCTTCCTTGGAACATATACAGGAGGTTTCTGCAAGAGACTAACTTGCTGCTTTCCTCTCCCAAGCCTTTATTATAAGTTCTTGGCGTACCTGGACAGTTCCTCTAGCTTTGATTTGGCAAACTCCAGGCTTTTCCTTTCCACATGCTCATGGGGTGTGTGAGCGAGGAGCTCATGGAGTGTGATGATATATCTGGGGATCTAGATGCAAACAGAGGCCAGTGTGAGCAAGACGTCAGGGTGGGTGCAGGGCACATGCTCCACAGGGCCATCATTGCTTCAGGCAGCTTGTCTCTACTCTCCCACTTTTGACTGTTTTACACATTTTTTAAAAAAAGAAATACAAATAAAATGTACTACACTTCACACTTCATGCACACCAAAAAAAGACTTCACCAAGAATACATGGAAAGGTGGAAATTATTGAAATGTTATGGTACAAAGAGATGGTTGTTTAATTTTTTTTTTACATAATCATACACTTTTGATCATAGTTTTTGAAAACTGGTTCAGAGGGAAACAGACACAGC
The DNA here is from genome assembly GCF_037993035.2 of Macaca fascicularis. Lineage (NCBI taxonomy): Eukaryota > Metazoa > Chordata > Mammalia > Primates > Cercopithecidae > Macaca > Macaca fascicularis. Next base: position 85,018,336 of record NC_088380.1, on the reverse strand, counting down.
TATCATCAAGTCACTTGAGTCTGTATTTTAGATATATGGGTCCATTTGCAATGTTTTTAAATCAACAATCCCACTGCACTATTCTAAGAATTAAAACTTGAGAGAAGACATGTTCACCTTTATTACTTTCTGTTTCTACTTCATCTCAATTCATCTCCTTGCAGTAAAAATTATTGTTTAATTAGGTTATTTATTTATACTTTTGTTTATTAACAGACTATCTGAATTCTGTCAAAGACAGAAACTCCACCAACCAGAGGAAGATCTTAATAAACCATGGTAGAGATTGAACTTAATTTGTAGTGACACAACATATTTATTGTGGGCTTAATTTGAACAATAACATGCATGAACATCTACCACAACACTGCCCACTGGGGGGTTAGACCGGGTGCTCCAGGCTTTGCCAATGTGTCTAGTCCTCCAACATCATAAGGATTATGTTTCCATCTTATAGACAGAGAACTAAAATGGGAAGAAGTTTTAGGATTTTATAGATAGAGAACTAAAGTGGGAAGAAGTTTGGTAACTTGCCCAAACTTGCCCCATTGGTGGCCTCACAGTAAAGGGCAGTGTCAACTATAAGCCCAGCTCTGACCAGTGCACTGCCTTCTCTCAGAGCTCACCCTGGGAGCTCTCGTCTGCGGGGACTGAGGTCTCACTCAGCACTTGGAAGGACCTTTCAGAATGAAGAAACTAAAACGGCTTTCCAGGGCCCTGTGTGCGGTTTCTTCCATTCTGTCCTGAAGGGTCGGTGGCCTTACCTAGGGATCTGCTTTGGCTCTTGTGCAAGTGGTGGCCTTCACTGGGCTGCTTACCAATATTTATTGAGTGTCTCCATTTACACACTATGCATAGACACAGCCACCATTAGCACAGACTTTGAACTTCAGCTCTGGAATCGTGCCCTAAGGAATGTCATCAAATTAAGATTTCAGGGAGCACATATAGGCCCCCTTCATCGTGGGAGGCTGGGACACAGGAGAACCCTCCCTTCATAGGATATATGGAGGAGATTTTCTGCTCCTGCCATGAATTTCTCACTAATACAGCCCTTAGGGTTGTCCCACTTGATGAAGACTTCTGGGATAAGAGTGCTTTCAAATATCCTTTTCGTTGGCGTAATTGCATGACTGATAAAAGTTTGCCTCTAATTAGTAGTTCCCCAAGAAAATCAAGGCAATCAATAGCTAATGTCCTCAATTTTTCATAGTGAAGGGGACAGATGTAGGAAAGCTTGAGTACTTATAATGCACTGAAAATCCACAAAACTGAGTTTGGTCAATACTCTCATGATCCTTCCTCATTACTTAAATTTCTTTTAAAGTGCTCCCTGGCTAAGATTCAGGTAGATGGATTTGAATTCAGTCTCTGGCCCTTTCCACTTTATGGTGAAAGAAGAAACAAGCACTGAAACTTCCAAAAAGCAGGAAAACTAAGTTCTGCAGAGAAGTGGTCAGCTCTCCAAAGGGCTCATTTGTATCTTCAAGGGCTGATTATAAATCTCTTCCCCCAAAACCAAGAATCATAGGAACTGTCTAAATGAATCATAATTCTGCTTTCAATTATGGAACAAATACTTGTCACTTTATAGACATTAATTAGCTTGCTTTCCAATTACAGTAAATAAGTGGATAGAATAGCAAGTAGCTACTTTCTGGAGAACATCTAACACTGCTGTTCTTGTCAGGAGCAGATTTCACGATCGGCTTACCAATGGACTTTCAACACATACATATCCAAATAAATACATGAGCAGCTGAAGCCAATTTAAGTGGTACCAGCCAAGCCACTGTCTTTAATAAATAAAAATTATGTTAATGACAACATTATTTTCCATAACAAATTTCTTGGTAATACTTGGACTTACTGTTGTGATAGTTCAACTGGGGATAATTTTACTGCATCATCCAAATTCTACAATTTCTCCATGTTTCCATAGTTCAACATAGTTCGATAACAGCAGCAACTGACTAACTCAAAAAAGGGCCCAGAAGGAGGAAGACAATCACCTTCTCTCCTCTTCTACACATACAAGCTAAAGGCTTCCAATTGCCTCTCCTCCTCTCTCTGCCCCTACACTAACTTCTGCCTCCATATCTAGGCTCAAGAAAGTTTGGACAGAGGTCTCTTGGCAGTATAAACTAGGGTCACCTCTTCCATTGTTGGCTTCCAACAAAAAAAAAAGTGAGAACCCTAGCCTCATCCTGAGGTGTCCAGCCTTACAAGGGAGCAAGGCAGACACAGAGAAGTACCACTGCTAATACAGAGAGAAGCAGATACAACCGGACCCTCCAAGGGATTCAAACACCTCCACGACTATTTCACTTTATTAGTGAAAGAACCACAAGGGAACAAGAAGGAGACAGTGAGCTTAGTAAGCAAAAACCTCTCAGCTTCAGCTTCTAGAAAAGGCAATTTCCCCCAAGTGTTTTCTAGGGTTATTTCTAGAGAGAAGGCAGAAGAGCGAGGCATCAAGTAAAGAAGACAGAAGGGAAACACCAAGGAGCATGAGGGCCTTGGGCAGAGAACTCTAATGATGTCTCCTATTCAAAATACTTATGGGGAAGCAAACAAAGACAATCCCATGTTCTTTCAGTTTGCTCATTTTTTGCAGTTGGACAATTCTGGCTAAATTCTTTGAGGCTTCTTCCAGAGCTCTGGTTGGACTTGTCTGGCAAAAGCCAGAAAGCCTCAATATCTGACCCAACATTCTAAGGTTTGAAGTTACCACATCCTTGGGGAGGGGGCTCCTAGACTACCACCAAGCTCCTTGTAACACCACATAGTTACCCAACCCAAAACATCAGAACCGGTGTAGTCACCCTAGGATCACCACATCAGAGAGCTAGAGTCTGGAGATAACTAGAGCTCAGCTGCCTCAATTTACAGATTATAAAATAGCTATTTAGTTTAGTTCAATTATTTCCCCCAATGCTATGAGTGAGACATCAGGTCTCCTAAAGATTCCCAGTCCAGTGTTCTTTTTATGACATTATAAAAATTCCCTGGGGTCAATCAAAATGCTCAGTCATTGCTACCAGGCTTAGTCTTCAGGAGAGGAAGGGCAGGGCGGTGGGCAAGTATCCCAGCATTTTAAAGAAATCCAAAGACCTTTCCAAGGCCCTACATTTGCTGTATTTGGACACCTCATCTACAGCAAAAGTGCAGTTCTTCAATTTCAAAATATTGAAAAAATCACACCAAGAGGGAATTAAATAGCATGAAGAAAGACATCAGGGAGCTGTCAGGTAGGGAGCTGGTTCCTCTCTGAATGCCCCATGTGTCTTCACGACTCTACCTTTGTATATTCAACTGACTTGGGGTTACTGAACAGATACAACTTGGGGTACTGAATCATAACCTAGAGATATTTGTCAAAAATTCACATAGAATCTCAGAAGAATGTTATACTATATAAGATGTTTCATTGTAAATAAAATCTTAAATTCCAATTATGTAGACAGTTTTTTTAAAAGTCTGAAATCTTTCTTGTGAAATATTTCCTCAGAGGGGCAAAGAGTTCAAACAATTCAGTTCCAAAGGAAAACAAAAACAAACACCCTATAAAGTTTCACTATACTTAAGTGGTTTTAAATGCATCCTTTTGGTTAAAAATCTGACTAAACTTCTATGGCAACTTCCAGGATTTCGAGTGGGACTGACAAACGTCAAGGCAAACAATCGTGCACCACAGCCACATTTCTTTGTGAGGCTGTGAAAGGATTAGCCAGGGTCAGAGATGCCTGCTCAGGAGGACAAAGCGCTCCACACTAACCATAACACACATGATTAGTAGAATCGGTTTACCACATGACAATTTGGAGGCCTGGCCAGAAGCCACCTAAATTCCACAATGGGAACACTCAATGCTCTTCCAAAAGAACAGAATTGACACTTTTCAAAAGAACAGGAGATTCAATGCACATTTTGGCCTCCCTGGTTCTCACTTCCGGGCTCTTAACAGTAAAGCCCTAGATCCAGGAAAGAATGCGACTGTTCTTGACCCCTTGGGTTGCTCTAGTCCCAAAAGGGGAGACCCTGCGGCCACCTGACTAGTTGCCAAGAGTCCTCAGGTCCCACCCGTGCCTTCTGTTTCCTAAGTCTCCACAGCCGCTGTGACCAGGGAGGTCCTCCTTTTGTTCTCCAGAGCTCCAGCCAAGGGAGACTCAACAGCAACCACGACAGGAAGGGAGGATGGGCCGGAAAACAGAAACCTTCCCAGCAGCCACTCTATCCCCAAGAATCTTTTATGCAACTAGCATAAACTGGAACATTTGCACAGAATCCTATTTCTGTAAACCAAATAATATTTTTAAACATGCTGGAGGAGGAGACTCCATGAAAGAGGTCTGTGTGGAATCTTTCTGTAAAGAGAAAATTGTGCAGCGTTTCAAAAAATCATTCTTGAATTCTTTGCTTCAAAAATGCCTGGTTTTCTTATATCCATTAGACACAGAGAATGTGTGGCACAATATTTGTTTATCTCAGGGTCAAGCTAAAGACAACAACAGACGATGCATCTGTGCCATAATTCCTCCCAGGGCACACTTACACATCTCACGCTGGTCACTCTAGGTATCAGTGAAATTGAGCTGGAACCTCTGACTTACAAAATGCATCCCAAGTGACTTACCTGAAACATGGGATAGGTCAAGAATGTCTCCAGCATCCTCCCCTCACAGGCTGGATTGGCTTCATACTGTTTTAAGAGTTTGTCAAAATCTCTGTTTTGCTTACAATTGGCGAGAACTTGCAGGCTGTATTGGTGATTACGTACAAATTCTTGATAAATGTTCAGCATGGGGAGCAAAATATCAAACAGATCAGCTGGAAAGAAACAGTAAACATGGCTGTTTCCCTTGTTGCTTGGTAAATTACCTACACTGGGCAGGAATGGCAAAGAGTAGGTCCCAGCACCAGGTGTCACACATGCATGGAGCCGCAACCCTGATGCCCGAATGATGATCTGGTAGAATGCACTCGTAGGCAGCACTTGACTCCAGCCCCAAATTAACTATGACAGGCCAGGGGAAAGAGTCAAAAGGTAACTACTGAAGCAGGGCCCAAAGTACCCAAAAGGCAAGGAGACAGAATCCCAGGGTATAGAAGCTCACAGGTCAACAGGGTGATGCAAACAGTTTAGGCTGAATAATATTGGAGCTATTTTACTCTAATTGTGGCCACTCTAAAAGAAAATCTTACATCTTTAAAGAAGGCACTTACCTAAAATTAAAGTGGGCCAGTTTGCTATCCTTGCCTTTAGTCCTTGATGAAATATTTCATGAAGAAACATGATTGTTTCACTATTAAAAAAAAATGGAAAGATAACATAATTTAGTTGCTATAATGTGTTTATTTTGTTTAAAATCCACTGAGTCCTTAAAGCCTTAATATATACATAATATATATGTTCCATAGGGCCTCCAAACTATATCCAATAATAACATGGATTATACTATCCTCTATCAAGCAATTGTGACAGCCTCAGCAAACCCTGATATAACATTCAAATACTAGAGGACAGAAAGCACCAAATCATTGTCACATAACCTTCTTCATCAATTTTTAAGTGAGCTTTCCTCTATTAGAACATAGCACTTCAATCGATAATCAGAAAATTAAAGTTATGACCCTTTTTTCTTTTCATATGTGATTCTAGATAACTCAGGAGAAAGTTTCTCTGTCAGTAAAATGAGTTTTGACAGAAGGAGAGAGGATGAAAAAATCTAGAGCAAAAATTTTGACAAAACTCCACTATAACCACTCCCAAGATACCCAAGACAGAAATACAAAAGAATCTTCTGAAAAGAGTGAGGCCTACATAGAGATACTAAAATAAGAATGATGTATGAATTGGGGATCTAAATTCCTAAAAGGGCCAAGAAGGGTAATTACGAAAGTCAAAACATCATTTGCTTTCTCCTCATTGGAATTAACCTACTGCAATGAGACTTTGAAGCCTTTTCTGAACTAACACAGTGACATAATCAAATACAGAACTGTTCATCTCAGTGAGATCCCTTGGCTTGTTATTAGTCAAGTTCCATTACAACAGACATCAAGAAGTCCTTACTATTTCAAATGGTCCATGAAATAAAACAGAAATGGTTCCATGAGATTCTAATTTGTTTTTCTTTTATAACAATTTTAACTAAGTAGTGTTTGTTGTTCAAGGATTTCAACCAAATCTAGTTTGGCAGGTATTATAGATTAGTCATTCAATCTATATTCCATCCTCCTTCTAGGTGGAGAGGGGTAGAACTAAAACTCCATTTCCCAGACTCCCTTGCAGCTATGGTTCTGGATGTAAACTCAGTTCCACTAATATATGCACTTGGAAAGACAAGGAAGGCGGAAGTAGGGGTCATCTTCCTGTTGTTGAAAGTCAGTCATGGAGATGTGAGTGCTTTGGGGCAATATCAGCACCCAACCTTAGGATTCTAGTTTCTGGGAACCAGCTTCCAGAGTCTGAGAGGCATCTGTGGCAGCAGCGGTGGTGGCAATGGTTTCCTAACCTCTGGATCACATCTATGTTCTCTGAAAGTTAACGGTTTAAGGGCCACTCCCTGACTTTACTCCCCTAGCCTTTCCAACAGATTCTGTAAGCAGTGAATTCCCTCCACTCAGAGAGGGATTTCTCTGTCCTGTGTTGAACACAAACTACCTGATATATCTACCTTCATATTTTGATACCCACATGGTTAGAAAACAGATGAAACAATTCTGTATATAAATAGGAAGATTACATTTTCTTAACTATAAACCTGTGTTGAAATTCAAAATTATTGAGCTGCCTAGGGCTTAATTTCAAAGGCATGTAAAGGGAATCTAGTTAAACAACAGTAGTGATATAAAACTCTTTAAACCTCACCTTTAAAAACACACCTCTTCACATTATGTTAAGTGAAATAAGCCAGGCACAGAAAGACAAATATCACATGTTCTCACTCATATTTGAAAGCTAAAAAAGTTAATCTCATGGAGGTAGTGAATAGAATGGTGGTTACCAGAGGCTAGGAAGGGTAGTGGGGAAGAGGAGGATGAAGAGAGGGTTTGGTGAATGGGTACAACAGTACAGTTAGATAGATGGAATGATTTCTATTATTTGATAGCACAATAGGGCAGCTATAGTTAACAATAATTTATTTCAAAATATCTAGAAGATTTAGACTATTCCCAACACACAAGAAATGATAAATGTTTGAGGTGATGGATATCTCAATTACCCAGATTTGATCATCATACATCATATGTTTATATCAAACTATAAAACATACCTCATAAATATGTACAGCTATTACATATCCATTCCATATTATGTATATGTATTATATAACCATAAAATGTATCCATAAAAGTTAAAAATAAAAAAATTTAAAAAATATCTTTTCAAATTTCCATCTAAGTCTAGATGTGGTAAATAACTGCTAGTCTATATGAAGAGCTTATGGCTTTACCTTCCAAAGAGAGGCATATCTTGACTCTGAATTTAAACAATATGATAAACCTGGCCTTCCCTGTTTCAGATCAAGCAATCCAGTGGAAACAGAGCCAGAGGCAACCTAAACCAATGTGACACAGCCTCTTTATTTACCTCTAGGTACCACCCTGTTTCTCTGTTCCTCATTATAGCAGCTCTCCTCAAAAGAGTTTTCAATACCCACCCTCTCCAGTTCATCTCATTATCAGAGTGTATACACAATCCCATCCACTGCCATCAGACCTGTTGAAACTGCACACTTGGTGACTGAAGTATCACCAGAATGCTGTACTGCCTGAGGATCAAGGGCTACCCCCAGGCTCCTTTGGATGTCTCACACACTTGAGAGGAGCCATTGCCAGCAAGGTGGGGAAATCTCTGTCCTTCCTTTTAACAAAAGAAAGCCTAGCTTTTAATCTCACATTATCAGACTACCACTCATCACCCTTCTTTTCTATACTCATCTACAGACACACCAGTGGCTCTTTCTGATGCCTTGAGATCTGAGCTCTCAGCTTACGGTTGCCCTTTTCTCCAACACTACTCTCGTCATAATTCTTGGGGACTCCAATAGCACACAAACAACATTTCAATGTCCTGGCCTCACAGGACCTTGAACTCTTCCTCCAAAGATCTTGTCTTCCATTGACCTCAGTCAACACCCCCTTGATTGTACTCTAGACCTTGTCATTGTCAATAGCTGCATCCCTTCCCTATCTCAATTTCAAGCACAACATTCTCTGACTACTCCTAATCTTTCAGTTCACTGCCTTTAGAACCCTGACTCCAAAATTCTTTCACACTATCACGACCTAAATCCCCAGATCCCGCCACCTTTTTATTGGCAAAAACCTCTCATACCAGCACTACTTTCTCTCCTCAGTTTAGATTCCATGGCTCATTATTATAATCTCTTCCTTGTATACACCTTCAACTTCCTTATTCTTTTCTCACTTCATCACAGCAGCCACAACACCAATCCTAATTAATCCCAATCCTCCACCCACTCTGCACCTGCATCCATGCCGCTGAAAGTGGCTAAAGAAAAACATGCAACCATTCTGACTGATCTCACTGGAAAGTCACAACCACTAGCCTAATAAGCTAACACAGGCTCTCAGTGCTGCCCAGCACTAATACAACATTCCTGAATCCATTTACTCCCCTGCCCCAGTTATCACTATTCCACACCTCTTTCTCTCTTCTCCAACTCTGACACTTCCCTCCCATCTGCCCCATCAGCAGATGGCCTTGCCTCCTGACTACAGAAGTGTCCATGTACTATTCCTGCCCTGCCATGCTCCCAGCTAATGACAATCTCCTGACCTGTGCAGCACATTCTGTCCACTTTCGCCTTTGCAAGTTTACTGCTCAGCAATTCCCTCTCTCCTCCATCCTTCTTTTACCCTCTTCATTTGCCTCTAGGTACCACCCTGTTTCTCTTCTCCTCTTTAGAGCAGCCCTTCTCTGAAGAGTTTTCTATACCCACCCTTTTCAATTCCTCTTCTGCCCCACCGCCTGTTCTCTCCTAAGGCTCCAATCAGGCTTTGGTCTCTAATCAAAGTTACCAATAAACTTCGAGTTGTTAAACTTGGAGTTAAACTTGGTCAATTCTAAGTTACTGCTTATTTGACTTTTTTGGCATTGTTGTTGGTTCCCTCTTGCTTTCGTTTCCAGGACAACTCACTCTTCTGGTTTTCATTGACAACTCAGTGGATCCTCTTCACTCTTCTTTGCTGGCTCCTGTTTATCTTCCTGACCTCTAGATGTTGGAATATCCATGCTCCTCTTTTCTTATCCATCTGTACTCACTTGCTTGGTAATAACATTCAGACCAGCAGCTTTAAATACTATCTGTATGCTAGAGGACTCCCAAATTTCTATCTTCGGCCCAGAATCTTCCTCTGAACTCCAAACAAATATCCAATCCCTACTCACTTGACATCTCCACTTAGATGGCTAATAGCATCTCATGCTCAACAGATCCAAGAGAAAACAGTTCATCTTTTCCCCTCAGCCTGTTCTTCACTCAGTCTTTACCATTTAGTAAACAGTAACTCCATCCTTCTAGTTGTCCAGACCAAAAAATGTTGCAATCTTACCTGTCTTTTTGCTTTCTCTTAAAACCCACATCAAACCCATCAGCAAATCCCACTGTTGAGTCCTGATGGATACGTAAGCAACAAGGAAGGGGCCTCCGGTGGGGGAAGGCTCCAGGTAGGGGAGAAGAATGAACAATTGTTCTGAGAAACACAACCCACTAGCACAGGGAAGGACCTCTTCCACACCTAACCCCCTCTTGCACGACCCTATAAAACTTCCCTCCAGCCCCTGCCTCTCTGCAGACAGCCCCTTCTCTGCTGTGCTGCCCATTCCACCCTTGTAACATGTTTGCACACATTCTCTAACAAATCTGCCTTACTTTATCTACAACTGTTTTGGTACATTCCGTGACACTAGCTAGTCGCACCTGTGACACCTACTGGCTCTGACTTAAAAATACACCCAGAATCCAACTACTTATCTCTTACTTGGATTACTGAAATAGCTGCCTAACAGGTGTCTCATCTCTCACTTTGTTTATTGAAATAGCCACCTAATTGATCTCCCTACAGACTATTCTCAGCAGAGAAGCCAGAGTGAGCCTTTCAAAAACAGAAGTCACATCACACCCCTCTCTGCTCAAAACCTGACCAATGTCTCCCCATCTCATTTAGAGTAAAAGTTAATGGACGTACCATGTCCCACCTTGATAACTCCCTGACTCTTCCCTTCACTGACACTGAGCAGAGCAGGCCCTCAAGCTCACCCGCCGGGTATGTTAAAGCCCCATGGTCCCTGCACACACAGCTCCCTCTGCTTGCCTCACTCTTCCTCCAGGAACTTCAAGCCTTTGCTCGAATGTCACCTTATCCTTGAAACTTTTCCGAAAACCTGCTGTAAAAAAAACTATGGTACATTCACAGATTGTAATACCATGTCGTGATTTTCTTTAATAGAATGCTCTTTAGGTATCAATATGGAAAGATCTTCAGAAAAAATGTTAAATGAAACAATGAACTATATGTTAAAGTACATTGCCTTTGTGTAAGAAGAGGGAAAATAAGACTCTATATTCATAGTTTCTTAGATCAAAATTGAAAAACACTGAAAGGATAGCTAAGAAACTAGTACAGATATTATGTATAGAAAGTGGCGGGGGGGCGGCAGGTGCAGTGGCTCACACCTGTAATCCCAGCACTTTGGGAGGCCAAGGCGGGCAGATCACGAGGTCAGGAGGTCGAGACCATCCTGGCTAACACGGGGAAACCCCATCTCTACTAAAAATACAAAAAATTAGCCAGGCGTGGTGGCAGGCGCCTGTAGCCCCAGCTACTCAGGAGGCTGAGGCAGGAGAATGGCGTGAACCCGGGAGGCGGAGCTTGCAGCGAGCTGAGATGGCGCCACTGCACTCCAGCCTGGGAGATAGAGCAAGACTCTGCCTCAAAAAAAAAAAAAAAAAAAAAGTGGGGGGAATCAAGTGTACAGAGACAGGGTGAGAGTGCAACTGCTAAATGTTGTTTTCATGTTATTTTGACTTTTGAACCATGTGAGTGTACTGTCTAGCCAAAAACAAATAGCTAAAATTCTAAGTAAAACACCTAAACACTCCCTTGTCCCCTTTTTCCCCTTCCCTTCTTTATTTTTCTCCACAGCTCTAATCGCCATATAATATTCTATCTATTTCACTAATGCTGTTCATTGTCTATCTTCCTGCATCAAAATTTAAGTTCCATAAAGGCAGGCATTTTCTGATTTTTCATTGATGAATCCTCAGCAGTAAGGAAACTGAAGATGTATTGAGCAAATAAATTCACCAGAGCTCCTCAGGCCCTGTCTTAGCTTTTGCTCTTCCTAAAATACCTGTGTATAATTAACATGTAAAAACCCATAAATCACTCCATTTTCTTCAGTTTATGAGAGAGATTATCTTCCCCAACACACATCTCCACATGACAAGACAATGTATGTCAAATAGAGAAGAAAAAATTAAGAACATTAGATGCCAAGATTCAAGTAAAGATATAAAAATAACAATGGAACACAAATAACAGCTTTCTTATTTTTACTATCATAAACTATCGAGATGAAGTTCTGAGACCTTTTTGAAGATTAAGTAAAAATTCTTGTAGGAAATACAAAGGGGTTTTTCTCTTGGATTTATGCAATGTCAAACCTGTTGAGAAAAATACTGCTGACGTCATCGTGGCTGATGGGGGGCTTCTTGGAGCTGGCGGCCATACGCAGGGGCCGGAGAAAGCCGTTGACCAGGATGTAGAGCTGGTGAACGTACTCTGACTCTGCCTCCACCATGGTGAACACAATCTGGTTTCTCTTCCTCATACTTTCAGCATGGGGAGAGCAAATGTAATCCTGCACAATGGTCTTCCATTTCCTTCTGCACAACCATCCTCGCATGAAGCTCTGAACCTACAGAACAAAAAACCGAAAGGGAATCTGACTAGTTGCAATGGTGATTAATTTATGGACAAGAACATGAAATATAATTAAAAATCAATTTTGCAGAAAACATGAGAGCCTCTAAAATTGATCAGGATTCCCTAGGGATGATGTGAAAAATAACAGGCAAGCCTGAGAAAGTGCACTGGCCTGTGTGTTTCAGCCAATCAACAAACATTTACTGATCATCTTTAAAACGCCCAGGTAAATGCTGGGCACTGAGCAGTCAAGTATATATTATAACCTTTCACTCAGAGGCTCTGCCATTACTTGCAACCACCTTGACCTCTGATTCTCTGTTTCTTCCTCTATAAAATAACTGACAGAGCTGGACATGCACAGGCCTGTAGTCCCAGTTACTTGGGAGGCTAAGGTGAGAGGATCGCTTGAGCCCAAGAGTTCAAGTCTATCCTGGGCAACACAGCAAGACCCCATCTCATATTTCTCTGTTTTTAATCTCATGTTATCAGACTGCTTTCATTTTTCATGAAATTAAAATAAAACGATTAACAAAAAAATATAAAAGTCCTTTCTAAATATAAAAAATTATAACAACTAGGATTTGTTTTATGATAATTAGGGTTTGTCACTTTAGATGTGGCAGATTCAGCAACAAAGTAGTTTGTAAATTCGCATATAATTGAAAGTATTAAATCACTACCAAAGTATCATTATTATCTATTTAACACACCCTTATACTTTTCGCTTTTTCCATACTATGTTCTAAATTATCACATATTAAACAATGACCTTTCTTTTACAATGTCTAAAATTCTCTTGTTTGCCTACCTGTGTTTTCACCATGTTATCAATTTTTATACAGTCATTAAAGTCACTCTACCTCAATAAAAATTAACCACATTTTAACACAATTATGTGGGGATATTTTATTCAGATTTTTTTTTTTTTTTTTTTTTTTTTTTTTGAGACGGAGTCTCACGCTGTTTCCCAGGCTGGAGTGCAGTGGCGCGATAACGAAAATTTCCATGAATTATAACCAATTTTAAGTTTTAATCTATTAAGGTAAAAAAAATTATGTTGATATTTGCCAAGATCAGAATAGAGAATGATTCATTCATTGTTAACACTTTTTTCCATGCGGACATTATTTTGAAATACGACATAAAGAACAACAAAGTTGATCTCAAAACCTATTTAACAAGTGCAAAAACTGGTTTAAAAAATTATTTCTATTAAGAAACAAGAAGGTAGAAAAATATTTTTAAAATTTTATCAGTGTTCTTTCATTTAACAGAAATATTTTTTTAAATCACCTTAATCGGATTTTGTGTTAAGTAAAACCTTTCTATTTAGTTGGGCAGGGGGTGCTTGCTGACCAATAGCTGCTTCACTTATTTACTAATAGACCAGTTTCTACCACACACCTGAAAATTGAATTTTATTAATTTTTTCTTTACCTGTAACTGCATACTATTAAAGGAAAGGCAATAGAATTAATCTTGTTTCCAGACTGACTAGATGGGATTTAAAAAAAAAAAACAAGAATTAATCTTATAACACAATAGCATAAACCAGTTTAAAAAATAATAATTTCTAAGCAATGAATAGTGTTATTTCACTTTTATATTTCTGGAAAACTGAAAACATTTGGCTTAGTCCTAAGAATCATTTCTATTTCAAATTCTGAGCAATATTTAAAGGTGTAAAAAAGAATATAAAATAAAATTTAAAAACAATTTTGTAGAAAGCACCATAGTCTCTAAAATCGATCAGGATTCCCTAGGGATGATGTGAAAAATAACAGGCTAGCCTGAGAAAGTGCACTGGCCTGTGTATTTCAGCCAATCAACAAACATTTACTGATCATCTTTGAAACGCCCAGGTAAATTTAAAAACTGTAGCACATTAAAGCTGTGTTACAGTGAAGGGGGAATGATTATTAGCATAAAATGAAAGGAATAATAACAAATTTAAAAGAAATAAGATTTGAAGATGCATATCCAGGCAAATTTCCTCAAATATGATGCTTTTCACTTATTATTAACAAAGCTGAGTAAGTGCTTTATATAAGATAATCAGGATCATGGGATCAAAACCTAAATGACAAATCAAAACACAGTGGACTAGAGTGAGAGCCAGCATTTGGTTCATTGCAAAAGTTGTGCAATTATAAATGGCAGTAAGAGGGAAAAATCTGCTGATTGTGTGGATGTTAAATAAGAAACAACAATAAACCAGAAATCTAAGCGGATGTGCTGATTTACTCAACCGTCTCACATGCCCAAAAAAATCTTCCTTAAATAGCACTAAAGATTAAAGCTAAAAGAAATATTTTTGAAATGTAATTTAAAAAATATTCCCCCAAAATATGAAAGCCGCACAAAATCAAGAGGTTGAACAGCACTTAATTAACCCCACTGGAGAACACTATTGTCTTCATGCCTGGTTTTGGCATCCTTCCTAGACAGTGTAAAGACATCTCAAGCCTAAATTCTCTAGAGTAGCCATGTCTGGATCACTCCGCAGGGCAAGTCTGGGAGCCACAGCACAGAAACACCAAGGCTGCTCCCAGCTCATGCACAGGGTAGCAAAGACATCACCATAGAACAGACGACTGGTCACCACGCTCCTGCAAAGCTGGAAACCTCCAGGCCCTACCTTTTTAATCTTCTTGATGTCTGGATCTTCATCTTCTTGGTTGCTTTGGTAAGGTCGCATTCGTTCTTTGGTTTTATTAAGAGCAATAATCTGGAACACAAAATTGGTCCATTTCATGACTTGGGAAATGCTGGAATATAGCCATAACACACTGGAAGCTCTGCCTACAGAGGTGATTCAATGAGATCCTCAGGAAACATCCACGTTTTATGCACCCTCTCTTCCTTTGGTGCTGAGATGGGGGAAACATAAACTTTACCCCAAGCACGGTATCACCAATGGAAGTGTTTATAAGAAGTGACTGTGCAAAGTGTAATCTGGGATCTGGGCTAGCAGAAACGTTAGCCCAAAACTCAGCCCCAGCTGCCAGTGGTGAGAGGCCAAGACCTTGTCAGGAGCCCAGCGATGTGTCCACCCCCTCACCTGAAGGCGGCTGCCTGCAATGCCCTGTGGTCCCCACATGAAGTGACACTCAGCTCAGACCCCCTGGGTCTGGTCATTGGCCTGTAGTCTTCCAAAGCACATGGCACCCCAGACTCACAGACATCCTTAGGAAAATGGCAACTGCAAAGGGAACTTCAGAGCCCTGGGGCTGGTCCAAGCCAACCAAGAGAATTCCTTAGAAAAGGTAAAAAGGATCAAAATAACCTGGGATCTCTTTATATCTCCAGCTCAGTTCCGTGACCTGTGAGGGGCATTTCAAGACTGGGTGGCCTCTCAACTACACATAGCAGTAAAATTCTCTAGACTCAACAGCAGGC
Source organism: Macaca fascicularis (assembly GCF_037993035.2). Classification (NCBI taxonomy): domain Eukaryota; kingdom Metazoa; phylum Chordata; class Mammalia; order Primates; family Cercopithecidae; genus Macaca; species Macaca fascicularis. The sequence continues at coordinate 85,002,973 of NC_088380.1, read as the reverse complement.
TCTTCCAAGCTTAAGAACCTATACAGACCTACTAGCCAGCAATACCCTAAAAGTTAAGAGATCATAATGGCCCCTCTCTAGCTTGTCTTTATATTTTGTCCCCCGTACCAAATCCACCCCTCTGCCATTTTCTGGCAAGGAAGTGGGAAAAGAAAGGGAGTAGGAAATAAATTAATGGCTCCTGTCAAGAGACCACAGAAGACATACCTGCAACTGACAGTTTTTTGCTGCAATCTACATTCAGACTAAAATAGAACATAGTGAAGGCAGATAAACACACATAAATATTGAGGAACATTGCCTGGTGTTGAGCTTCTCTCGTGGAGTAAATACCAACCTCTTTCACTGAGCAGACAAGCATCTGCTCTAGCTTACAGTGGCAAAGAAAGAACACGATAATTTTGTTTTAAATAACAGTGCCTGATATAGTCTTTTAAAATGCAGGTTTGTTAAGTTTTCTGTTGCTGTTTTCACCATATCAGATATCAGGGTCGAACTGGGAAGTTAACAATTGTAATAATATGGTGAACGCCATCTGCAAGTTGTCATCATCAGAGGAGCTGCCACATCCCAGTTGGAAGAAGCTTGTGCCTGTGCTGTCGACACCGGAGGTGATGTGTGCTGGGAGCAGAAGGCGAAAACCCCATCTAGGATTCACAGGGTGTGTCTCAGAGGAAGGTGCAAAGACACAAAAAGGAAAATGTTGTCTGATGACGATAAAAATGACAAGACCATTGCCAAAACGGAGGAGCCTAAACTGTTTCTGTCACTGAGGATACAATTACTAGCAGGTTTCCTTGTGTCCTGTTCCCTTCTTTGAATCTCAGAAGATACCAGTGCATCCCTGGGCAGACAGAGGGAGGAAATCTCATTCCCTGCATTCCTCTCCCATTCTTCAGTGATTGCTTGCTGCCCATGAGGAAGGACAGGACACCGGGAAAGGTACATTCAGGAATCTCTATCTAGACTGAGGCCTGGGAGGGAGGGAGGACCCAGGCACACACCATGGCTGTAGACTCTAAAACCGCCTTCCGCTCACACTGGGCATCAGCCTCACTATCCGGGGATGCAAGGCCTGAGAAGTTCACACTCTGCGGGAGGAGAGGGAGGCAGGAATTCCAACTCCAGGGAAAAATTCACCCTAGCAAATGTCTTATAGTTTAATCCAAATGTTCTTTTCAAAACTGTGGAGGGGAGAAGGTTAGACTCCTTCAAATCTAAAAGAGTAAAGTATTTCTGAATTCATTTCTGGTCCTCCCTTAGTTGTCATTTTAGACTTTAATGGAATATATGGCAGACTCATAATTATCCTTACTGTAAGGCATCTGAAAACAGTTAAACGCTATAGTCAGTTCTTGAATTTCTGAGCTAATAAAGGGTATCAAGAGAACAAATAACCATCCTCCACCAAAAAAAAGCACATTATCCTGATATGTTCCTGTAGCACATTTACCTAATCCTAATATAGACATTAGATCCACGTCTACGTCAGGCCCAGCCATGTATGTTTTGACGTCAGAGGAAGTCAGCCTGGGATTAAAATGTTGCCCTGAATTGGCCTTAAGTAATCATGAGGAAATGACGGTAAAACGTGAAACAATGAGAAGGAATCTATCAACTGGGAAATACCTCTGATTTAAGCCTTTCGATTTCTGTGTCTTGATCTTCAAGTTGATGTCGGAGTTGGTTAGCTGCAATTTTTTCTGTCTCTACGATCTGAACTAGATGAATGTACTTCTGCATTAATACTTCCCTCTCAATCAAAATGTCTGCATAACTTGAGAGAAAATTACACAGTTAGTCATTGAGATATTGTTCTACTATATATAGTTCCATATAGAATATAATATGCTACATTTGAAAAAGAAATGAGCATTATTTATTCAGCTATCTCTACTTAACATAAATGTTAACTTTCAGCTGACATTTGGTATCCTTCAATGATGAATGATTTAAATAATCATTTTACATATCCTTTACTAAGAATTCATTTAATGATACTTGCTACCCAAAAAATCTTACCATAGAAGTGGGTAAAGTACAAAAGAAATTGCAATAGTTTTTAAAAGAAAGTAGTGTGTCTTCTTTAACCAAAAAAACTGAGGTCTTTTGAATTCTGGCACATGGTTTCCAGGGATGCTATTCAAAATATTTCACCAAGTAAGATATCAGCCAATCAAAATAAACCTGCTCCCAAACAGAATGAACGCAGAGACCATTAGAACAGGCACTAACTGGAAAAAAGCTATTATGTCTGTATTAGTGACCACCAACTCTGTTGGGCTCTCTTTAAGACTGCAAAATCATTGACTGTTTTTAAAGCCAACAGAAATAGAAATTATATTCTAGAAATAAGTTTAGATTATTTGGGCCCTAACTCCTGCAGCCTAGCCTGTATCTATGTCTTTGGTCAAGTATGGTAAAACAAAACTTAACTCTTAGATTTTTACTGATGATATAATTCTGTGGTATCTAAAATTTTGCCTCCAGATCTTCTTGCATCATTCAGGATGATGAAATGAATGTTCTTCCATGCATACCATCTTTCCCCAATGGTATGATAGTAATAATTCATGATAGTTACTATTTATTGAGTGCATAGGATATAGCATACATTATTTCATCTCATCTTCCCAGCAACCCCAGGAGATTTGTGATCCCAATTGCCCAGAGAAGGAATTTGATCTTCACAGACGGAAAGTACTGACCTCAGATCACACAGCTAGTAGGTAGCAGGGCTGGGATTCAAATTAAGGTATGTCTGACCCCAAGTCTATGTTCTTAAACACCAGCTAAACTGCCTCTCTGATGAGAAAGCGCACATTGGACATAAAGAATGTTGCAGCGGAAGTGTTTTGAGATACCTGCCCAAACTTCCACTCACTTACCTCCTCTTTGGGAACTTGGGCCATGGCAAGCCATGTTTATACCACAAAAGCTGCCCTCATGACCACATTAAACCAGTCTAAAAAGAGATAACTGGTGCAAGCTAAACCAAATGGATTCTTTCCCCTTGGAATCTGGGATTGTACCTCTGCCTTATTCGCTTGAACTGCAATAAAATTAACTTGGAAATTCTAGTTGCCATTTTTGGGCAGCCATATTTGGCCACACCCATGCCAAAACAGTCAAAGTGAGTCCGACGAGAGAGAAAAGAATAAGCAGATGTTCAGAAAAGCAAAGACAGGAGAGACAGAAAGTCTGAGACAGAAAGTTAACGGCTACCTGGGCTCCTGTAGCTTTCTAGTTCCTGGTGCCAGGCCCTCGTGACACTGGAATACAACTTTAGCCTGGGGTTTAGGGAGATACTGCAGTGTCTTGCTGATAAACTCTTTCTTTTTTTAACCTAAGCCGGTTTGAGGTTTAGGTTACTTGGTTTGTGTTGCTTGGAATTAAAAGTCTTAAGACACTTCTAAAAATCACAATTTAAGGTCAATTATCTCAACATCCTCAGCACCTGTATTGTGCATGTTGTTAGGGTTAGAAAAGAACCGTGTCGGCAATATTTTCAAGTCACTCGTTCTAAGAAATTACCCAAAGAGACTAGAAAGGGAGGCTATGAAATTACAAGTGACAGGAAGGGAAAAGAAGAAGAAAAGATAGAAGAGTCTTAATAGGAATATGCTTTGGGAGAACTTAAGGGAGAAAAATAGTAATAGAGCATAAGAAAAGCAATTGTTATAAAAATTCTGCCTTTCTCATCAGTTTTATTAGAAATATGCCAAATTGGTTACAAATACATTACATCAGTGTTAGGTAGCAAAGCAGTATTTTCTTTTCTCTTAAAAAAGAAAAAGCAAAAGGCAGGTCCAGTTTGGAATGCAAGGCTGACTTCACACAGACTCATCACCAACGTCCGCCTCCCTGTGCTTCCAAGGTCTTTGCTAAAAAAAATTGTTTTCTGTTTAAAGAATGAAACCGTAAGAGCATTATAAAAACAGGAAAATATGCCATCAATAGACCAGACATCCTCAGCACCTATATAATGGAATTTGTAAAATTCCATGAAGAGAAAAACTAAGCAAGCAGAATTAGCTTGGTGGGGAAACGAGAGTAGAGGAAACCACAGATACAGATACCTTGCATAAGCACGCTTCTCACCAAGAGTGGCCCAGAGAGTCTCCAAACTCAGAAGCAACAAATGTAAACAACAGAAGGGAGGCAAGGGCAATTGTTATGATCTTCCATTAAACAAGTACCTTTAGAATATGTGAAGTTAGGCTCCTCCTCTTCACACCCCTCAAAAATAAGAACTAAAAGGCACAGCTGGCAGCAGTGACACATCCCCAGCTGACAGTGCAAGGTCTGCTTTCTCTAGAAAAGGGTGGCACCTTCCTAAAGAAGGACTCCAATGAGGGAGCTGGACTCTGAGAACAGAGCTTGGGTTTACTCCAGACAGTCACTGTGGACACAAGGGAGAACCAAGAAGGGAGAGGCTTTGAGAGCCTGGAAATAAAGTACACTGTATTCATTTCCTATTCTGTAACAACAGAACTTAAGCCACTAAGTTTGGTGATAATTTGTTACAGAATAGAAAATGAATACAGTGTATTTTACTTCCAGGTTCTTAAATCAACACACATTTATTATCTCATAGTTTCTGTGGGTTAGGAGTCTAGGCTCAGTTTAGCTAGACCTTTAGGTCAGGATTTCACAAGGCTATGACCGTGGTGTCAATCAAGATGCATTATCATCGTGAGGCTTGGCTGGGGAAGAATCCTATTCCAAATTCATTCAGGCTGTTAGAAAAGTTCATTTCCCTGCTGCTATAGAACTCGTGGCAGCTTCCTTCTTCAAAGCCAGTGGGAGAACATTTCTCACCTGCTCTATAAGGTCTTTCATCTGATTACATCAGGTCCACCAAGGATAATCTCCTTTTTAACATTAACTGATTTAAGACTGTAATGATATCTTCAGTAACTCTTTTCCTTTGCCATATAATGTAACCTAATCAAGGAAGTCACTATTCCATCATGTTTCCATATTTTAGTGGGTAGTAGCAAGTAACAGGTTCCAGCTGTGTGGGCTAAAGGGTATAGAATTACACAAGGAAGAATTTCCAACCTGCCTTCCTACTGTCTGCCCACATACCTGAAAAGGAAGCTGACACATGTTACACGATCCAGCATTCACAGTCACAGAGTAAGCCCAGACCAGCTACCCATAATGTCCCACAGGGTCCTTCATTTAGAAACAAGGAACAGCAGACACTCATGAAAACCAGTCTCCCCTATCACCACAAAAGGCCCCTATGGTAGGCAGTGTCTAAGATGGCCTCTCAGTGACCCCTGGCTTCTATTCACCCCCTTAGGTAACAGGGCCTTCCTTTTGAGTGTGAGCTGGACCTAAGTGACTCACTTATAAAGAATACAACACAGCAGGAGTGATGGGATGGCAATTCCACGATTAGTTTACAAGACTCTGGCTTCCATCTCACTTGCTTTCTCTTGCTGTCTTGCTGTATGCTTTGAGAGAAGTCAGCTACCAGGTTCTGAGCTACTCTACAGAGAGGCCCATGAAAAGTAGACACTGTAGGAGGCCTTTGGCCAAGAGTCATTTAGGAACTAAGCTCAAGCTAACAACTGGTAAGGAAGCGAATCTAGCCAACAGCAGAGTGAGTGAACTTGGAAGTGGATCCCTCCCCAGTTGTGCATTCAGATGAGAATACAGACCTGGCCAACACCTTGATTGTAGCCTTGTGAGACACTTTTGGGCAGAGGCACCCAGCTAAGCTATGCCTGGATACCTGACCCACAGAAACTGTGTATAACAACAAATTGTTTATTGTTTTAAAAATTGTTCAGCAGCAAGAGATAACAAATATAGCCCCAAATGAACAAACAGAAAAGACACTAAAAGAAACAAGTCTAATTCAGGTAAAAAGGTACCTACTATCTTCAGAAAGATATGGAAGGATATTAGAGACATAAAGCAAAAAGAGGCTGCCATGGAAAAGGAGTAATCAGATTTTTTATAAGAGTTCTTGGAAACAAAAAATAATTACTAAAATTTTATAGGTCAATGGAATTACTAACCAATAACCCAGACATGGCTAAAACCTAAGCTGGGTGGTCAGAGAGGTCAAATAAAGAACACTAAACAAAAATATAAAGAGATTGGAAATACAAAAGGAAAACTGAGCAACCTAGAGTATAGATCCAAGAAGTCTAATACCTGTCTTATGGGAGTTCCAGAAAGGAAAAATGTTAGACTGCAATGGGGAAAAAATACTAATAATAAAGAAATGAGAGCTGGGCATGGTGGCTCACACCTGTAATCCTAGCACTTTGGCAGGCTGAGGCAGGCAGATCACCTGAGGTCAGGAGTTTGAGACCAGCCTGGACAATATGGTGAAACCCCATCTCTACTAAAATACAAAAAATTAGCCAGGTGTGGTAGCAGGCATCTGTAATCACATCTACTCAGGAGGCTGAGGCAGGAGAATCGTTTGAACCTGGGAGGCAGAGGTTGCAGTGAGCCAAGATCATGCCACTGCACTTCAGCCTGGGCAACAGAGTGAGACTCCATCTAAAAAAGAAAAAACAGAAATGGAAGAAACTCCCTGAAGTGAGCACAGCACAGTTCAAATAGAGAGAATAATCCAAATACCAGACAGGAGAAATGAAAACATTTCATACTCTGATACATCCTGATAAAATATCAGAATTCTAAGGATAGAGAAAAATTATAAAGGCTTCCAAAGAGAAACAACAGGTAGCCAAAGGAAGTGAGACTCATGCTGCCATACATTTTTTTTTTCCTGTCATGCTTTTTATCATTAACTTGGGATTCTAGGTGGCAACAGAGAATTGTGGAGAAAATATTTTGAACCTGCTTAACAATTTCTAAAACAATAAACAATACACAGACAACCAAACACTGACCAAGTACCAGGACAAGATAGGAAAAACTTACTATCCCCACACACTTACTGCAGGAAAAAACTATGAGGAGGTTTTCCAACCAAACAAAACAGAAATCAAAGACAATAAAATGACAATTGAATGCAAGAAAACAAGCCAGATGAAGTAAAAGAAGCTAGAAAGAAACTAGAAGTTGACACAAGCAAGGTTCTGCTTCAAGGAGCAAATATTCAATGACATACGGTACATTTCATTCTCTGTGGGATCAAACACCAACCTTGATACTTTGGGACACAATATTTATTATAATCACTATGGAAATGTTCCTTATTGGTTTTTAATTTTTCAGAATCAGCCTATGACAAAACACAGAGGAATAATTTAGAGAACAGAATATAAATGTCTAAAAGTTTATAAAGTGAGAATAAATAATAATGAAAGTAATAAAACCTCAGGATTAGGAAAGAAAAAAACAATGAAAACACATTAAATGTCTAACTTATTATACTTATCTTTCCTAGCAGAGTCAATTCATACTGTCTAAAGTTGATAAATCAACAGAGGTTTAATTATACTATTTTAGGACATGAAGTCAACTAATTTAAGATCCAAAAATATGTAAGTAACAAAAACAGAGGGGGCAAAAGACAGGGGACATAAGAGGTATTGTAAGGGTGTTAAATTTTTCATTTTTATGCCACAGAATCAATCACACTGGCTAAAATTAGTAAGTCAAGAAACAGACAAAAGGGCTTCACAGAACATAATAAACAAATGACCAATAAATGCATGAAAAAGAGTCCTTCTTGCTGCGCACGGTGGCCCATGCTTACAATCCCAACACTTTGGGAAGCTGAAGTGGGAGAAGAGCTTGAGGCCAGGAGTTCAAGACCAGCCTCAGCAACATAGTAAGATCTCATATCTACTTTTATTTTTTTTATTTTTATTTATTTATTTATTTATTTTAGCTGGGATCACGTGTGGCGGCTCACACCTGTAATCCCAGCACTTTGGGAGGCTGAGGCAGGCGGATCACTTTAGCTCAGGAGTTTGAGACTGGCCTGGGTAACATGGTGAAACTCCATCTCTACAAAATAAATACAAAAATAACCTGGGTGTAGTGGCATGCACCTGTAGTCCCAGCTACTTGGGGGGCCGAGATGGGAGGGTTGTGTGAGCTCAGGAGGTCAAGGCTGCAATGACAGTGTTCATGCCACTGCATTTCAGCTTGGGTGACAAAATGGAAGGAAGGAAGGAAGGAAGGAAGGAGAAAGAAAGAAGGAAAGAAAGAAAGAGAGAGAGAAAGAGAGAGAGAAAGGGAGAAAGGGAGAAAGAGAGAAAGGGAGAAGGAGAGAAGGAGAGAAGGAGACAAAGAAAGAGAAAGAGAAAAAGAAAATTAGCTGGGTGTGGTAGCACACACCTGTAGTCCTAGCTACTCAGGAGGCTGAGGCAGAAGGATCACTTGAGCCCAGGAGTTTGAAGCTGCAGTGAGCTATGATCTCACCACCACACTCCAGCATGGGAAACAGGGAGAGATCCTGTCTCAAAAATAATAATAATAAAATTTTCTTAAAAAGTCCTTCTTAAAGGAGTACAAATTATTTACCAAAACTGGTTAAGATTTTTAGAAAAAAGGACTCAGGGCTAACAAAGATATAGTAAATAGATATTGTCATATAGCACCACTGAAGTGAGTCATTGTAGAAGACAATATGTATCAAAACAGGTCAAAATGTTTATATCATTTGCCTTCGTAATTTCATTTCTAATATCACTCAAGAAAAATAATCTTATACTTGCACAATGAGATACAAAGAAACGAAACGTTCATTCACTAAAACAAATATAAGAAAATGGAGACAATCTAAATACACACATGTATAATATGGAACTGGTTAAATAAGCAATAATATATCTACATAATGGAATGATAACAAGCCATTTAAAATATGTTTTTAAAAAAGTCATAACATAATGGCACATACCCAAGATTTATTGATAAACAGAAAAAAACAAGAAACTGAGATAAACATTATATGTACATGTACATGCATATATGTTCATATACAGAGGGAGAAAATTAAGTATATACACAGACATAAGCAGAAGAGGAGAAGGGAGGAGAGAGACGGAGAGAAAGATACTCTAATGAGAGACATACATCAAAACTTAAAGGGAGCTTTCTCGGGCTGGAGCAATTATGGGTGATTTTTAATTACTTCTTGAGTTACTACTTTTGTGCTTTTCCGTACTTTCCAATATTTCTGTAATATTAAGTGGGGAGAAAAGAGAAAATACACAAAATCCTAATGGTAGTTATTTACTTCATGCATTGGGATTATAAGTAACACTGATTTCCTTCTTCATAGGTTCCTGTGAGTCCAAATGGGTTCTTTGAGTCAACAAATATTTACTAAGTGTTGTATATTTGGAAACTGTTCAAAGCACTGGGCACAGGAGTAAACACAGTAGGGAAAAAATCTGTCTTTATGAAGCTTACACAGTAGTAGAGAGAGAAAGACAACATTAATAAGACAAATCTATCCTATGTCACCTGGTGATGAGTACTGTAGAGAAAATATGGTGAGAGTAGAATAGGAAGTAAGGGGGCAGAGGTGACAATTTTAACCAAGCGGTGAGGGCTGTTTTCATGGAGAAATGGTACTGGAGAAACCACTTGAAGCAGGAAGCCGTGTGGCGAGCTGCTGGAACAGCATCCAGGCCCAGGGAACAGTATGTGCAAAAGCCCTGCAGTGGGAGTGGGCCTAGCCTATCTAGGGAATGACAAAGTGGTGAGTTTCCTCAAGGGGAACGATACGGTGTAGATCTGTGTCCCACCCAAATCTCACACTGAGATGTCATCTCCAGTGTTGGAGGTGGGGCCTATTGGGAGGTGTACGGGTCGTGTGTGGGTCATGGGGACAGATCCCTCATGGCTTCATGCTGTCCTCGAGACAGTGAATGAGTTCTCATGAGATCTGATTGTTTAAAAGTGTGTGGCATCTTCTTCTCTCTCTCTTGTTCCTGCTCTTGCTGTGTGACCCACTTGTTCCTCCTTCCCCTTCCGCCATGAGTAAAAGCTTCCTGAGGTCTCTCCAGAAGTGGGGCAGATGCCGGTGCCATGCTTGTACAGCCTGCAGAACTATGAGCCAATTAAACCTACTTTCCTTATAAATTAGCCAGCCTCGGGTTTTTGTTTGTTTGTTTGTTTTGAGGCAGAGTCTCTCTCTGTTGCCCAGGCTGGAGTGGAGTGATACGATCTCAGCTCACTGCAACCTCTGCCTCCTGGATTCAAGCAATTCTCTGTCTCAGTCCCCTGCATAGCTGGGATTACACGTGCCCGCCACCATGCCTGGCTAATTTTTGTATTTTTAGTAGAGACGGGGTTTCACCATCTTGTCCAGGCTGGTCTTGAACTCCTGACCTCGTGATCTACCTGCCTCAGCCTCTCAAAGTGCTGGGATTACAGGCGTGAGCCACAGCACCCAGCCCAGGTATTTCTTTATAGCAATGCAAGAATGGCCTAAGACAAGGAGTAAGAAAGAAGTAGAAGAGGGAACAGGATTCTAAAGCATGTAGATCAATAGAAAGTCTCAGGTTTTCCTCCAGTGCGAGGAATAAGCTTTGATCAAAGACCTTACAAGATTTCACTTTTTTTTTTTTTTTTTTTTGAGACAATGTCTCACTCTGTCACCCAGGCTGGAGTGCAGTGCTGCGCTCTCGGCTCACTGCAAATTCTGCCTCCCGGGTTCACGCCATTCTCCTGCCTCAGCCTCCTGAGTAGCTGGGACTACAGGCACCCGCCACCACGTCTGGCTAATTTTTTGTGTTCTTAGTAGAGACGGGGTTTCACCATGTTAGCCAGGGTGGTCTTGATCTCCTGACCTTGTGATCTGCCCACCTCAGCCTCCCAAAGTGCTGGGATTACAGACGTGAGCCACTGTTCCCAACCAAGATTTCACTTTTTAACAGGATCACACTGGCTGTTGTGATGAGAAAGAAGGGTAGGGGTGGAGCATAAGAGGAGAAGGGGGAAGAGTTGGAACTATTACAATAATAATCCAGGCAAAAAGATTAAAGACAAGTCCAGGCCTGGGGACTTGGCACAGAATAGTCAATCAAATGATTCAATGTCATTGTCAAATGAAATAAATCATATTATTCAAATGAAATAAATCATCTAATATGATCTAATATGATTTATCATTAATATGATTTATTTTATCTAATATGATTTATTTTGCACGGTTTCTTTCTTTTCTTTCTTTCTTTTTTTTTTTTTTTGATACAGGGCCTTGCTGTGTTGCCCAGGCTGGAGTGTAGTGGCCTCTCAGGCTCAAACGACCCTCCCACCTCAGCCCCCCAAGTAGCTGGGACTACAGATGCAAACTATCACACATGGCCAATTGTTTTTGTTTTATAAGATGAGGTCTCACTATGTTGCCCAGGATGCATGGCTCCTTATTCTTCACATAGTAATTTTCAGGTCATGCCATCGGTTTCATTAGGGCTCCCTAGTTTACTACTCCTATTCTGCTCTTACTGGGGTATTCCCCCAACTCTGCATCACAAAACTTTACATATCCCACTAGTAAATGGATGTCTGCTCCAGGATTTCATCAAATCAACTGAAAACACATGCAGGGCTTCTCTTCAATATTTCTCAGACCACTGGCATTTCTATTCTGCTATATTGCCAATACATATTTTATGTGATTAAATTTTCCATTTTCTAGGTAGTACTCAAGTTTTAAAATGTTTGCCTAATCTCCTCATTATTTTCATTTGGTTGGTTATTTTTTTATTTTGTATTTTTGCTTTTTAGTTCAACTCCCACAACAAAAAAAGGTTTCCCCTGCCAAAGGACATATAAATCAACATAGTGAAAGCATAACTCAAAATTCAGCTGTTGAGTACAAACAGATGTCAACATTAGGATATATATGGGAACAAAATATTAGTGTGTAATATTTATAAGAATTAATAATCATGTATTATAATATTTCAAAATAGCTGGAACAGAGGTTTTTTAAATTATTTAATTATTTATTTATTTTTGAGGCAGGTTCTCATTCTGTTGCCCAGGCTGGAGTGCAGTGGTACAATCACAGATCACTGCAGCCTTGACCTCCTGGGATCAAGCCATCCTCCTGCCTCAGCCTGCCAAATAGCTGGGACTACAGGTGCACACCACCAGGCGTGGCTAATTTTTTGATTTTTTTGTGCAGATGAGGTCTGACTATGTTCCCCAGGCTGGTCTTGAACTCCTGGGCTCAAGTGATCCACTGGCCTCAGCTTCCCAAAGTGCTGGGATTATAGGCACGAGCCACTGTGCCCTGATGAAGAGAGGTTTTTTAGTGTCCTCATCACAAAGAAATAATAAATGTTTAAGCTGATTAATATGCTAATTACCCTGATTTTATCATGATACAATTTATGTGTGTATTGAAGCATCACCTTGTACCCCGTAAATATGTACAATAATCATGTATCAATCATAAATGAACAAATAAAAATGTTTTTAAAATCCTAATCAACATCACTCCATATGGAGAAAAGGGAACATTCAAATAAAATGTTGAAAAGTCCAAAGCAGAGGCACAGTGTGAAATTACAGACCTTAGTTATTTTATAGAAGGATAGAAATTATATTAGCTTAGCAAGAGGTTGTTGTTGCTGGGCCAGAATTCTGCCCCACTTATTTTGACTGAAGACGTAGATATGAAGCAAACCCAAGATGAAATGTCATAGCCCAGGTCACTAAAGAAAAACTCCACCTATCTCCAGGGTTATGCTAAATTTTATCCAGAAAACTGGAATCAGCATTGCTCATGTCAAGAGAATCATGATGCCTTTGGGAGTGGGGAAAATCCAAGCACGATGACAATAGTACAGCTCCTATCAAAGCAACACTGGCTTTGGCCTTACCTAAGCAAGGCCAGTTTCTCTATCTTTACTCACACTCCTTCGGCATTACTATCATATACCGTTTCTGGTGTCAGATTCCCTCATGTCAGGATCTCTACTTCATTGGCGAATTAATATTTTTTAGATACCACATTAACATGAGGTCCTAACACTGTCTCCTCCACCAATCTCTCTCTCTACTGACAGGCTCTTCCCTCCTAAGCTGTCCCCTCTACAGTAAACGGAAACACAAGTATCTTAGTTAAGAGAGATCAAAAAGAGGAACAAAAATTAAAGACTAAAAACCCCTCTTCTAAATATTGTTCCTTCTTTCCTGTTCACAGTCACAGTTCATTACTTAAACATTTCACTAAACTTTGGGACACGTGGAAAGTTGTCGATAATCCTTTCTAAAGTACAATTAAATATAAAAGCAGGCAAAATATTGTTACTAGGAAACACAACAGAACATCATTAGTGGTAAAATTATTACCTTGGGACAGAGAAATTTTAAGGAGTGCTTCTAAAAGTGCATGTCTTTCATAGTACTATATTATGAAGCTGAGGAAAATGTTTAATATCACAATAGACATTAATGAGTCTTTCCTAACACTGAGACTTTCATTTCTTTTCAAATGTGCATAAGTAGGTATTGGTAGAATTATCTTTATCATCACAGAAAATTCTTCAGCAAGAGTACATATATAACTGCATTAATCCAACCAGAATAGATTAAAGGGGCTTATATATGAGAATATATAAAGACTCTAAGCAAAAAAGCAACAAAAATAAGTGTTGGTACGGATGTGAAGAAACTGGCACCCGCAATACGTTGCTGGTGGGAATGTAAAATGGTGCAGCCACTGTAGAAAACAGTTTGGCAGTTCCTCAAAAAGTTAAACGTAGAGTTACCAAATGACCTGGCAATTCCACTCCTAGGCATATACCCAAGAGAGTTGGTAACTCATGTTCACGTACAAATGCACACAAATATTCACAGCAGCATTACTCATACTAGCGAAAAGTGGAAACAATCTAAATGGCCATCAACTGAGGAGTAGATAAATAAAATGTGGTATATCCATACAGTGGAATAGAATTCAGCCATTAAAAGGAATGAAGTACTAACATAGGCTACAACATTAATGAAGCTTGGAAACATTATGCTAAGTGAAAGAAATCAGATGCAAAATGTTTGTATGATTCTATCTATATGCAATGTCCAGAATGAGCAAATCTCCACAGAAAGGAGATTAGCAGTTGGCTAGAGCTAGGGGAAGTGGGGAAATGGGAGTGACAGCTATCAGATATGGGGTTTCCTTTTTGGTGTTGAAAATGCTCTGAAATTAGTGGTGATGGTTGTACAACCTAGTGACTATACTAGAAAAACACTGAATTATACACTTTACAATGATAAACTTTATGGTATATGAAGTATACCTTGATTTTTAAAAATATTTTTTAAAAAGCAATAGAACAACTTCCCCCCAAAAGTAATATACTTTCATTGCATTGTAATTCAAAAATTCTAATGTCAAAAAAAATCCCATAGGTATAACTACAAGACAAAAAAATGACGCAGGGTGATTTGAACAAATATAAAAGATGAATACATTTTTGTCTTACAAAGAGCTTATTAAAAAACTTCTAGAAAAACACCAATATGAAAAAAATGGGAAAAGAATATGAGATGATAATTTATACAGGAAATATAGACAGATATTAGCGATAGCAAAACACAATCTTACCAATAATCAAGAAAATGCTTATTATATCAATATATCATTTTTAACCCACTGATACAGTAAAGATTTTAAAAAGTGATTCCAGCTTTCTTCTGCCCTAGTGGAAGGAGATTAAATCAGTACACGCATTTCTGAAAAGCAATTTGGCACCATGCTGGGGCAGGGCACAAAAGATGAGTAGTACACAATTTGCTTTGAAGGAATTGAGGCTGACAGAGAGATACAGACACATAAACAAATCAATGAAATAATCTCTTAGGTGCTTTGAGCGAAATAAGAAGTTACAGTGAGGGCTCAAAGAAAGGAATGGTCAGGCCTTCCTGCTGGCAGAGGAAGAGGACCAGGAAAGAAGATGCAAGCTGCTAAGGGCTCCATCCTGAAAGATGTGTTGGTTTAAGTCAGACTGGAAGAGACATTCCCACACATTAAAATTCCTGTATGTGGTGGCTCCAGCTGGCGCCCAGGACATAAGGGGAGCAGTGGCACGAGGAGTTCACAGAGGTCAGCTCGGAGGGGCCTCGCTTGGACTGGCTCACTCCATCCCAGAACTCAGGGCAAAGCCTAGCATTGGGTAGGGAAGCAATAAATACTAGTGAAATAATGAATATTTTATCTTCTAAAAGCAACATGGAGGACCACTATCTCTCTTTCTCTGCATACATTTAAAATTTTCTACAATAAGAAGTAAACTGAATTATAATAACTAAAAGCAACCAGGAACCCCGGAATTCCTTCAGCAGATCAGATGTTTGCTTAGAAAGGGCACTCTAGTAAAACTGTAGAGAATGGATGGGAAAGAAGCCGACCTGGAAGAGACAGGCGAGGTGGCAGAGCAATAGTCCAGGCAATTGGTGTTGGTGGCCTGCACCAGGGCAATGCTGCAGACATGTGGAGGAGCGGAGAACAGTCATGTTCTGGCGTAGAATCCACAAGCAGTGACTGGAGTGAGCAGTTAGGACGGGGTCAGGGGATGATATCCTGCTGGTTTGAGTGACTGAGTGTATAGGAGACTATGCTTTGCATTCCTATCCAGGGAAAGAATATGAAGTTGCCTAGAGAAATACATGAGTTTGGGTTTGTCTTGCTTAGTATCAAGTAACTCTGAGCACCCAGTGACAGATGATATATAGATAGTTCAATATAGAAAAATACATGTGGGTGAATTTCTACATATAATGGAGGCTATATATCTTTGTGGTTAAGTGCATAGGCTTTGGAGTCAGCCTGCCCAGGACTTGATTCCAGCTCTGTCATTTACTAGATTGGTGGCCCTCAGGAGTCATTTCATTTCTCCAATACTCAGATTCACTGAGCTACTTCATGAGATATCATGCATATAGCATGGTATGTAGCAGAGCAAGTATTGAGAAAGAGCAGCTCTATCTACATGGCCTAAGTCTGGGGAGTGGATCCAAGTGAGGAAACAGGGAGAGCAAAAGCAACGCCCTACACAAGCAGCCACAGTAAAGAAAGCGACAGAACACAAGGAGTAGTGAAATAGGACAAAAAGAAATTGTCAAAGGAGTAGAGGGAGACTCAGGAGAGACATCGTAAACAAAAGGAATGAAAATGTCAAGATAAGACTTAGATCCCTATAAACTAATGTTAAAAGAAGCCCTCAAAATGAACATAAAAAGGTGGCGAATAATGTGAATAGCAAATAAAATGTCTCTAATTATATCATTCTACCTATCTATCCATATGCAAATGTACAGAAAAATCTGGAAGTATGCACAACAAACTGTTACCAGTAAATATTCTGAGGAAGTAAATGGGCTTGGGGAAATAAAGGGGGAGGGGGTGGAACTATATCTTTTTACTTTTGTATTGTCGGAGTTTTCTTTTTTTTTTTTTTTTTAGGGAACTTGCTTTTATGTATTACTGGTGTAATTCAAAAGTAAGTATTAAATACGAACAGAAAGTTGAAGTTATATAAGGAAAGAAAAGCTTTGGAAATTCATTGTTGATCCAGGTGACAACAGTTACAGTAGAATAGGGACAAAACCCACCAGCAAGAGCTGGAAAGAGGAAGAGCTGCGTGCCTAGGAGAGCAACCGAACCATTTCTTCAAGAAGCCAGGCTGCACGTACAAGAGAAGACAGTAGCTAGAGGAGTAATCAGTGCCAAGAAAAGGCTTTCATTTCTCTTTTGAGACAGGAGAGATTTTCAGGAGATCCAAAAAACACAGGAAAAAAAGCTAAGGAGTGAGGAGTAAACAGACTGGAAATATAAGAGAGAAATGGAATAAGTAATGAAGCAAGAAATCAGAGAAAGAGCTCAAGGCAGAAATTTGTCTTGAACCGGAGATGGTTCTCCTGGAGCAGGCAAAGAGAATCATGAGGACGGCTCCCGCCTGCAGGTGAGATGATGTGCACGTGAGGATGGGGCCTGTCTGGTGAGTGTAGGCAAAAGGTCTGACTGCCTGGTCAGCTGGATGCTTAAGGTGCAAGACAAGCACTTGAAACAAAAACACTGAGAAGGAGGAAAGACACCTGACAAAAGTATTAACAAAGTATTAAAATAAGAAAATCCAAGCCCAGCTTTTCCCTATAGAGAACAAATTGTAACCATCAAATCAAGTGAAATACTTCACAGTTTACACAGTATCCCTTCTCTTTCATGTTGCACTTTGTAGGCTGTAAAAGAAAAAGAAATGTTGAATTCTCTTTCATTGTGGCAAATATGAAGGCAAAGCCCTGACAGAATTTCTTAGCAAAATAAATATATATAAAAAATACCTTTAATGGACAAAATTCACATTTTCAGCTTTAAAGTGGTGACAGTCTTACTATTACAAGAAGAATATAAATTATGGTGTTGGATTGCTTTAGGCTATAACATCACTGCCCATCTCTAATTTTTCTAGTCCTGTGATGTTGTTGTGACACATGAAACATTTTCAGCTTTTCTACGTCATCACTCTTCTCTGATTTGTGAGGGATTTCTCTCTGTGTGCATTCTCTAAAGGGCTGATTTTAGGGGGATGATATGATATACACAGCGGCCTTTAGTGCTGTACAGATTTTTATACTGTATACTTTGCTGCAAATTAAGCCTTTTTCCAAGGATGAGGTCACAAGCATTAGGTGTTGGGCGTTTGGTGCAGCTACCACATTGTGTGTGTGTGTGCATGTGTGTGTGTTTTAAGGGAGACAGAGAATGAACAACAGCTGTCTCAGGCATATGTAATTGAAAGGACTAAACACTAAAAACAGACCCAAGAGGCTGCATTACAGCTTTCTTCACTGGAAAAGAGAATCAGGCTTAATTGAAAGGTTTAATGGAAGATAAAGTCTCTCTGTTCGTCAAGTTGGAGACTGATAGGGTGAAAGAAAGGGTCAGGTCAGGCCCTTGCCAAACACCATCTGACGTGAGCTTTATGGAGTGGAAACATATTCCTTTTTGTAATTCTTTTTTGTATGCTCTGCCCTTAGAGGAAAGCCTGCGATCCACCTGCACAAGATACACCCTGAGGCGAGGGAAGAGAATCAAGGTGGGGATTTGAGCAGGTTCAGCTGAAGAAATCGGAAAGCAGGCAAAAGATAGTGCGACAGTCTCAAACACAGAACACACAAGCCATCTGCAGGGTGTGCGAAGCTACACATATTCAACAGTGCTCTGTGCTAGGCTCAACGTTCTCAATATCTGTTTTCCCAATCCCTCCACCTTGGTAGAAACCCAAACTCTCCTCTCTCCTCAGGATACATCTTGCTTCTCTATCAGCCCCCTGGATACTCAACATACCAAGGGATAAATTCAGTATCTCACAGTTCCCTTCCTTTCCCAGCGATAATCATACTGTTCCAATTTCCAGCAGAAATTGCCCAATGCTTTCTGGCCAATGCTCATCATCTTTGCCCCACAAACCTGTCCTCATTCAACATTTCTTCTCCCAGTGAGTGACACCGTCCAAGTTAGGGGCCTGAGAGATGTGTTAGATGCCACCCTAGTCTAACCTTCCTCGTTTCTTCCCAAATGCCATAGTCTAGGTCCTGTGGGTATTAGGCTTAGTCCAAGATGGGAAGACCCTTGGAAGATATACAATTGGATCCACATCCAGGCCATGACTATCTCTTAACTGCTGATACTTTGCTTGGTCCATGTTCTAGCAGATGAAACACCAAAAAGTTGTCTGTTCAGCTAACAAGCCCTAAGGACTCACAATCAACCAGGTCAGTGTCTTTGATTGTCCTAGTGTCTACAACTAAATTAACCATGATGGACACATATGGACAAGAAAACAAAGAAGAAATGTCAGGTTATTTTTTATGTCCAGGGTTCCATACTCAAGTAGCAAACCACGTATGAAATAAGCATAGACGTAACTGCTATGAAAATGCTCTGGTCTCGGCTCGACCAGACAAAAACAAGACTGGGTCTTGGTAGCAGCTTCCCCTGAACTAGTGCCATAACATGTGGTAAAATGATATCCTAAATGTGCCCGTGTTCTTAGAAATGCAGTATTGGCGAATGGTAAGCAAAACATTAAAATGAGCTTCTTGGACTGGTCAAAGCTTCAAAATGAAAAATGTTAATTCCAAAATGATTTTTTTTTCTGGGCCAGATCTAAAGGAGAAAACATGCAACTGGACATCCCAGAAAATAACCCTAAGATTCTCTGAAGGCAAAGTGGGGGCAAGTAGATTCTGCTCTGAGATATGAAAACCAGTAGAACAATGTGATTTTCATAGCACACAAAGACAGTACACCCAGGCTGGTACTGAAAAGCCATCCCAGGAAAGCAAAAGTAAACAGAGAAGGGGTTCTGAGCAGTCTTTGAATCTAAGCAGCATCTACAGGAGGATTTGCAGCTCGGGAAAGAACGTCTCGTGCTAAACTAATCAAAAGTTTTGACTTTTTAAAAGAGGGATCGATAAAACCATAAATATGGAGTAGTTAAAACTTTTATATTAGAAAGGCAGCAGTACTGAATTAATGCCATCAGACTGTCCTTTGAGGGTGAAATGTTTAGTCAACCAACCATAATTAATTAATTGTGTTTTATTACAACGTCAAGCAAAAATGGCTGATCAATTCTCGCTCTGAATCAGCTTCATTAACTTTCTGGCTTTGTTCGTACATGAACAAAATCAAGGTGAATTTTACAGATCCAAGTTTACACCAAAAACTCAACTTAATCAATCTTAGATCAAAAAGTTTTCTTCCCTGATTTAGAAAACAAAAACTTAAGAAATACCTCAATGCAAAAAGTAAAATATAAAAACTCAGTATAAAGCAGTCAGATTAAAAGAAGTTATCAAAGAACCCAGTCCCAGGTCTCAAGTCAAGGGAAAAGCAAACCTAATAGACCAAAAAGTCAAAACATCAAGAAAAAAGTCAATTATTAACCAAATCTTCAAATCTGAAAAGAAGAGAATTTTCACCATTGTATCACCTAAACCACTTAAGTGGTTTCTGAAGTCTGTCTCCTGACAAGATCACGCATGCCCTGGTTTTGACTGTATGTCAAACGCCACCAAATAATTACTGACTCAGTTTCCTGTAGATGACAAAATGCATTCCTGGGACAGAAAAAAGATTTCTTACTTGAAATCTAATCATCTTTAAAGCAACTTGCATTATTTGTATTTGGTTCACCAAGATATTTGCTTGGCAAGTACAAAGGCATTTGGGCTACTGATGGTGCTTGCTCTCCTGGAATGAAAAAGATGGGAAAACGGGCATGTTTTAAATTATGTATTTTAACTCTTAGGTAGAAAGGAATAGAGATTGTAAAAAGGAAAAGATTGTGTCTGGAAATGACCCAAGGGCTCTACCTTGCCAGCTTGATGCTTCTTTCATCTTTGAAGGCTTGACTTTCTTTCTACAGCAAGTCATTCTGCATTAGTCCCAAGTCTGGATCAAAACCCTCAAACAGAGAGCACCAAGAGCAAGGATGGTCGAACCATGTGCCGGGGTCATGATGACTCGTGGCAAGCTCCCCTGGGGCCTTTATGGAGAGCGGCACTAAGTTGCCAGCCCCATGCAACTCAGAGAAAGAAAAGGAACTGAAAAATTTTGCAAATAACATCTACTCTCAACCCTAGTCTCACATTAATTTATTTTCGTCTTTGAATGAGGAAGAGAAAAAAAATAGAACAAGAAAAGACTGTAGAGATAAAGAGGACAATGCAGGTAAGTACAATATTGAACACTAGCTAAGGGTCCTGAAGTCCAATTGACTTGGATTTGAATCCCAGAACGGCAGCTTGACAACTTTGTGTTAGAACTTGGCCAATCTGCCTGTCATAAATTTCTGTTTTCTCATCTGTAAAATGGGGATAATAATGCCCTATTAGCTGTTGTGAAGAATTAAAAAAAGATAAGTATGTAAAGCACTTGGCACACTGCTTGTCAGAGAAGGTGGTAAATATAAGTAGCTGAAGAGACAGCATCAAGGGTTCAAAGAACAGCCTGAACTCACTCAGAAATGCCTCATTCTTTTTCTTGTTGTTTTTTGTTTGTTTGTTTGTTTGTTTTGAGATGGAATCTTGCTCTCTCCCCCAGGCTGGAGCGCAGTGCTGTGATCTTGGCTCACTGTAACCTCCGACTCCCAGATTTGAGCAATTCTCCTGCCTCAGCCTCCTGAGTAGCTGGGAGTACAGGCATGTACCACCATGCCCAAGTAATTTTTGTATTTTTAGTAGAGACAGGGTTTCACCATGTTGGCCAGGCTGGTCTCGAACTCCTGGCCTCGGGTGATCCACCCACCTCAGCCTCCCAAAGTGCTGGGATTACAGGCATAAACCACCATGCCCATCCTAAATGCCTCATTCTTATAAGTAAACTGAAGAAATTTCCTGATCACCTACTACATAATTAGCAATGCGCTTCACTCAGACATGAATGTGCCCCAATCCCTCTCCTCATTCTCAAGGTGTATACAATCCTACCCAGAAAACAGAAATCTAACACATTAACTATATTAAAAAGGCAATGATAACCAGAATTGCTGTCGCCCACGTGCAGTACACAATGCAAGTACTGCAGCCATTTGAAGAGGGCGCCAGTGAGGGCTGACTTGCAGGGAGATGTCTCAGGGCAGGAGTGGTAGAGAGGAACAGACAGACGGAGAAGGGAAGGCTCATCAGGTGAAGAAAAAGAAAGCATGCCACAGCTAGAGTGTTGGCCCAAAATACCCACGAGGTGAGCAAGACAAGAGAGCAGGGAATTGTGGAGTGGCAGCCTGGATTAGGGAGTGGACAGGCAAAAAGCAAGAGCTTGAGAGCCATGGGAAACAAAACTGAACCAGGTTTAGGGATTGAATCAGAAAACAAAAGAGAGGGACCTGCCCTGCATCTCTTTCAGATTTCTAGTTCCCATTTAAGGCCTTGTACACATCTTTCCACCTTCCTGATGTTTCTTAGGCGGAAGTGAACTCACACTGTTCTATTTCTCTAAATAGAGGATGTCATCACCTTCTTTTGATAACCAAGATGCACAAAGCAGGGTTTACAAATGTAGGCTGGGCTAGGGCCATCTCCCAGCTCTGTGGCTTACTAGCTGTGTGACCTCAGGCAGGAAAACTAACCTTCCAGGCCTCAGTTTCCTTATCTGCAGACAGGGGAATTATAATGCCCCTCTTGCCAACTGTTGACAGGATAAGTGAGTCAATATATTCAATACATTCTGTAATTGGAAAGCACATATAACAACAGTGCCTGGCACATAGGAAGAAATCTATAAAAGTGACTACTACTACTACTTGTTATTATCATTTTATCTACTACCATTAATCTTTAGCTGGAATGTAGCCACGGAAAGCTCAAATAATTATCTCACACATGACTAAGGAGCAGGTACCAGGAGAAAACTCTCTTAGAATTGCAAGTTCTTCCAAAACTACCACCAACAATGATAACCCCAATGCAGGACCCAGACAATTAAGTACCACCCTGGAGGACTGAGCCTATACCTGGCTTGGTGAATGGCCTCCATCCACTCTTTACCATCCTGCTCCTCCTCACAGCGCAGCTCCAGTGGCTTCTGACCTTCATGGCCAAAAAGAACAGTAAAGTAATACTGGAAAGGAAAACAAACACAAAAAGTTTAGTTCTATTTTTCAAGCACAACAGCATAATAACACAGTATTTGCCTACAAAGGGTATATATTTACAAAATACATCAGCGCTTATGCAAATTGTATTTCAAAATGCAACATTTCACTCTTGGTCCAGTCGGCAATGACTTTGCACCTAGAAGATACCACAGACTGCAGCTGAACAGCCCTCAGTTAGGGTCAACCCTTAACATTCCCATTATGTACCTTTCTATATAAGTACAAAAAGAATATTGCACACATTGGGCTATGCAGATAAATGAAAGGTAATATGATATTTTCCAAAAAGTTTTCCTTTTTTGTGGTGTGATAAAGCTGCAGGGACGCATAAGTTTATATCACGGCACTAGCTAATTTTATTATCTATTATCTATTATATTCTATATCTATTCTCCATTCTGGGAAGCAATATGCCTATAATTACGCAGTCCAATTGCTGACATTTGCCTCTTCTGCAACCTTTGCAGATGTCATCAATTGCTTATGTCCCTGTTTTCCCAGAGGTAGCCTTGCAATTGTGTTCAACACAGTATTCCAGAATGCATACTTGACATGGGAAAGGAAATGTAATTGCCATCCTAGGGGTCAATGTGTGATCAGAATTCCTTTTTGGTAGAAGTGTAACATAAGTTATTGTTGGATGAAAGGAACTGGGCTTAAGTAGGGAAAAGACTGACATTTATCAGGGATAAAATAATTTCTCTCATATGAGCCTGATTCATAATCACCAAAAGCTGGAAACAACCTAAATATCCTTTAATAAGTGAGTGAATAAATAAACGCAGTACATCCAAACAATGGAATACTACTCAGCAATAAAAAGAAAAGAATTCTTGATAAAAGCAATAACGTGGAGTAAAAGCATCAGGTTGAATAGAAAAGTCAGTCTCAAAAGGTTACATACTATATACAATTCCTGTTGTGTGATATTCTTAAAATAGGGACAGAGAACAGATCGGGGTTTCCAGAGGTCAGGGGTGGGAGTGTGTGACTATAAAGGAATCACATGAGGGAGCTTAGGTGGTGATAAAATGGTTCTGTATCCTGATTATGGAGGTTACACAAATCCAAGCATGTGTTTACATTCATAGAACTATGCACCAAACAAGGGACAATTTTATACTATAAATACACAGATAAAAATTTGTAAATGGCTTCTCAGGATTCTATAACAGAGATAATCATATAACCAAGATTCAAAGACTCCCAAATTCATGCTAGTTTACTCAACCACTCCGTGTTCCAGCAAAGATAGACATGGAATGGGGAGCTTTACAACAGTAAGCAGAGTCCTCAGATGACAGTTCTAAAGCAGAAATATTTTACAATCATCTTGGAATAATCTGTGTTAAGAAGCAGAGAATTCTCATGTAAAATATGCAGAAATATATATGTATGCTGAGTTTAGAGTGTGCTTTGAATTAGACAAAGTGACAGATGTCTTAAGTTGAAGATGCATTGCCCTTCGACAACATTCACGAATAACAATACACCCAGTAGATCACGATCAGTCAGTAAAATCTCAGACTTTTTTTTTTTTTTTTTTTTTTTTTGAGACAGAGTCTCGCTCTGTCACCCAGGCTGGAGTGCAATGGCATGATCCTGGCTCATTGCAACCTCCGTCTCCCAGGTTCAAGTGATTCTCCTGCCTCAGCCTCCTGAGTAGCTGGGATTACAGGCATGTACCACCACGCCGGGCTAATTTTTGTATTTTTAGTAGAGATGAGGTTTCACCATGTTGGTCAGGCTGGTCTCGAACTCCTGATCTCGTTATCTCCCCACCTTAGCCTCTCAAAGTGCTGGGATTACAGGCGTGCGCCATCGCGCCGCGCCAATCTCAGATATTTTTAAGCTGTAATTGAACACATGGGCTATCTGAAGATTTGCTCTAGCCTATCAAGTTTCAAAATGCTTTAAAACAAGCCACTAGATCCAGAAAAACTAGTAGTGCTCCAGAGTTAATGCTCATCTCTACCCCATTTTATTTCCAAGCCCCTTAGGCTATGTCCTCTCCAAGTTCCTGACCACTGTGAACCGATACAGGGCAAAGCAGTAAACCAAGCTGAGGGAAAATCCCAAACTGGGTGAAATATACATAGCCAAGCTAAAGTAGGGGAGAAGAAAAGGAATCCTCAGGTATAGAAACAAAGGTGAAAGGCAAAGCCATAGCCAAAAGCACAGGAACCAAGGTTCTAACATCCAAGGGGGTGTTCCCCATGGTCTTGGCTCTGTGCAGGGCACCAAGTTGGAGCTAAGATCCATGCATAACATCAGGAACTATGAAGGGTTACCACCTCCGTGTAACAGAGACTAGAAAAACTCTCCCCCAAATCCACTGAACACCAGGAAAATTTCCAAATGAATCAGAAATGTTAATGCTCTATTGTATTGATAATTATTACAATAATATCAAATACTACTTATAATATTACTATCAGTAGTAGTAAGAAATTATAAAGTATCTTATTCCTCTTCTGCTTATTTCCCAACAATTCCATTTCCCTAGTTGAGGAATAGTATCAAGTCACTTAAAAAAATAAAATAAGTTGAGCATGGTGGCTCACACCTGTAATCACACCACTTTTGCAGGCTGAGACAGGAGGATCGCTTGAGCCCAGGAGTTTGAGATCATCCTGGGCAATATAGTGACACCCTGTTTCTTTTTCTTTCTTTCTTTTCTTTTCTTTTCTTTTTTTTTTGAGACCTGTTTCTACAAAAATAAAAATGAAAAAATTGGCTACGTATGGTGCCACACAGCTGTAGTCCCAGCTACTCGGAAGACTGAGGTGGAAGGATTGCTTGAGCCCAGGAAGTCAAGGCTGCAGGGTGCAGTGAGCAGTAATTGGGCCACTGGTCTAGCCTGGGCTACAGAGTGAGACTCTGCCTCAAAACAAACAAACAAAAAGTTAAAGTAAAAAAATTAAGCCATAAGAGTATTTTTTTAAACGAGTGAATGCCACTATACCTCTGAATAGAATGAACTGTCCTAACTAGGACTTGAAATCCAGAAACATTAAGACTAATGATTTGATTACACAAAAATAAAACACTTCTGCATAACAAAACTACTGTAAGCAATGCATAAAGACATGTGACAAACTGGAAAAATATAAGCAATTTGTATAAAAAGGATAATATCATTAATAAATATAATCATGTGGTTTTTCTCCTTAGCCTATACATATGGTAAGTTATATTAATGGATGTACTAATATTTACAACCTCTACAGTTACATTACTTGTATGTACAACGTTCTATGTAGTTCATAAGTTGAAAGATGCATATCCTCTATATTCTGTTTTTTCTTTTTTGATTGATGTTTATATTAATGAGAGCCAGTTTAAAATCCAATGAAATGGAGCACATTACATTTTTTTCCATTTGTTCTGTCAGTTTTTGCTTTATGTGTTTTAATGCATAATATATATTATTGGGTGTGGACAAGTTTAGACCTGCTACATTTTCTAATGAATTAAATATTTTATTGATATAGTGGCCCTCTTTAGCCCAAATTATACACATTTGGCATCATAGTCTAACTTTGTCTTTTGGTTAGTGTTTACATATTATGTCTCTTCTATCACTTTATTTTTAATGTTCTCTTTTTATATTTTAGGTATATCCCTTTTAAATCACTTTTACAGTAACTCAATTTGTAAACATATTTTTGAAATAATTTTAAGCTTATCAGAAAGTTGGAAAAATCAAAATACAGCAAAATGCTAGGAAATCTGTTAATATAACTTACCATATGAATAGGCTAAGGAGAAAATTTTATTATCTGATTCTAAGGAAGAGTCAAATCCTGGTAAAAGCAAAACTTTAAAACTGTTAGAAAGTAATATAAGAGAATATCTTTATGATCTTGGGATGGAAAAGTACTTGTTAAACAAGACACAAAGCCCAAATCATAAAAAAAGATTGAAAATGTTGATTGCATTGAAATTTAAAACTTTTATACAACAAATGATACCCATAAAAGTGAAAGACAAGCCACAGATTTGAAAAACATACTTGCAACAAATTTTACTGATAAAAATTAGTGTCAAGAATATAGGCCAGGCACAGGGGCTCCTCTTGTAATCCCGGCAATTTGAGATGCCAAGGCAGGAGGACTGCTTGAGCCCAGGAGCTTGAGACCAGCCTAAGCAACATAGCAAAGCCTCATCTCTACAGAAAATTTAAAAATTAGCCAGATATGGTGGTATGCACCTGCGTTCTCAGCTGCCTGGGAGGCTGAGGCAGGAAGACTGCTTGAGGGCAAGAGTTTGAGACTGCAGTTTGCCATGGTTCCACCACTGCACTTCAGCCTAAGCAAAATACTGAAACCCCGTTTCTACAAAAAAAAAAAAAAAAAAAAAAGAATATACAAATATTTACAAATCACTATTTTTTTAAACTCAATATAAATACAGGCAAAGGTTATGAACACACCACATCCAGATGATGAGATACAAATGATTAACAAATTTTAAAAGACATTTAATTTTACTCATAATCAGGGAAATGAAAATTAAAAAAAAATAAACAACAGTTCACTTCCATTAGATGGACAGAAATTAAAACACCTGACCATACTAAATGTTGACAAGGAGACAGCACTGGAAAGAATTATATACTATGGTTACACAAATTGGAACAAGTCCTTTGGAAAGCAATTTGACAAAACCTGGTAAAGCTGAAGATACACATATCCTCTCACCTTAGCAATATCACTCCTCCACATGTACCATAAACAATCACATACTGGTACAAGTAAACATATTCACATTTTAGAATTACAAAACAACTGGAATCAATCTAAATGTCCACCAACAGGAGAAAGGACAAATACTACAAGGAGTATCTGTACAATAATATACCATAAAACAATTAAAATGAATAATTAGAGCTACAAAGAACAGCACAAATGAACCAACTCCATGTTGAGCAAAAAATGTTTCTGTATATACAGTATGATATCATTTCCATAAGGCTTAAAACTATGCATATCAAGCTATTTATTTTTAGATACGTACATAGGTAGAAAGATATAAAGAAATACAAGGAAATATAAACAATAAACTGAAGATAATAGGTTTCTCTAGGGGAGAAAGGATAGCAAGAGGTTTCAAGGAGGGGTACATGGGATTTCAACTGAATTTTTTTTCTTAAAAAAAACTTTTTATTTTGATTTTCTTTGTAATCTTTAAAAATTTTCCGAGAGCACAATAAAGACTTCACCTAGGTGCACCTTTTAACATTTTTTGCCTCATTTATATTCATTGTGTAATAAATTTAAAACAAATAACTAAAGATCCATACAAAGGAATATTATCATGAAATTTCAGAAGAGGACTGACAAAAAGAGGATCCTACAAGCTTCCAGAGACAGACAGAAAATAAAGAAGCCACATAAAAAGGATGTGAAATTAGGATAGCATTGAGAGTTGCTGGAAGAAAGTAGAGCAATGCCTTTAATGTCGTGAGGAGAAAAATATATTCAACATAGAATTCTGTATTCAACTAAACTACCAATCAAGTATTAGGACAGAATACATATTTTTTAGCAGCTTGAAAAATATTCCTTGTAGAATCCTGATATGGTTTGGCTGCGTCCCCAACCAAATCTCATCTTGAATTGTAGCTTCCATAATTCTCACGTGTTGTGGGAGGGCCCTGGTGGGAGATAACTGAATCATGGGGGTGGTTTCCCCCATACTGTTCTCATGATAGTGAATAATTCTCATGAGATCTGATAGTTTTATAAATGGGATTTGCCTTGCACAAGCTCTCTCTTTTGTGGCTGCTATGTAAGACATCCCCTTGTTCTTCCTTCATCTTCTGCCATGATTGTGAGGCCGCCTCAGCCACATGGAACTGTGAGTCCATTAAACCTCCTTTCTTTGTAAATTACCCAGTCTCAGGTATGTCTTTATTAGCATTATGAGAATGGACTAATACAAATCCCTTCCTAAGGAAGTTATTGTATATATTCTATTGCAAATAACGGGATTAACTAAGAAATAGGAATACAGAGGGCCCAGGAAACTGTGGTTCCAACACAGGAATGTAACACAGGAAAATATCTGAATGACAGCTGTACAAAAGATCCAGAGAACAATCAGCCCAATTTTGACAAGATGGGAGTATCTGGAAGGGAAGCCACTAGGAATTTAAAAAAACGGATAAAATATCTGGAATAGGTATACAATGTCCCTAAGTATTTGGTGAAAAAATTATAGTTAAGAGTGGCACAGATATATTAAAATATTTATCAAAAAATAAGGACATGCAAACAGAAAACTAAGCAAATTCGATGTGGGGGGTGGCAATTATTAATTCCAGGAAGAAAACATAAACTTATCCGGAAAAGTAAAAGTAAAAATAGTATATTATTTGGGTCTGCAGTGAACTATATTTCCAATGATAGTGTTAATAACAATTAATAACAGTATTTCTATCATAGTGTTAATCAAAATTGCTGATTTTACCAAAATTATTGATATAATCATATATACAGAACAGGAGAGAGGGAGGCAGAAGGTAAGAAGATGGCAGGAGGAAAATAGAGCTAAATCTGCAATGACTATAACAATTCAATAGGAAATACTTAAAATTCATAACCCAAGAAATACCTCTATAAGCATATTATTTTAAAATATGAGGGTAACAGGAAAAGAAAAAAGGCCAATTTGAAAAACATTTCCTTCTAAATTATCCTTTTCATCTAAGTTTTCATTTTTCTTTATAGTATTTGTTGGTACATTTTCTCCATGTTTAATATTATTTGTGCCTTTTTTAAAAAATGGTAATTCTACAAATGTTTTCTGAAATCAGTAGGACTTCCTGATTATTGCTGTTGTTTTTCTGTTTTATTAATTTCTTCTCCATATTCCTTTTATCATCTGTTCTTTGGATATTTGTTCTGTGGTTCTTTTAGCTTCTTGAGTTCAGTGCTTGAGTTCTCAGCTCAAATGTTACTAATTTGCCATGCCCCTTATTCTTTCTTTAACTCCCATAGGATGTACGTTTGAATCCTTCAGTCCACCATCTATATGCCTTAACAACACCTTTACATTCATATTTTCCATTTCTTTATCTCTCTGTTTTCTGTGCGGAATTATCTAAGACTTTCTTCTAATTCACCAATTCTCTATTCAGCTGTAACTAGCATAAACTTAGCCAGTCTACTGAGTTACTTTTTAAATTTATTATTTTTTTAATTGTACTTTAAGTTCTAGGGTACATGTGCACAACATGCAGGTTTGTTACATATGTATATATGTGCCATGTTGGTGTGCTGCACCCATTAACTCGTCATTTACATGAGGTATATCTCCTAATACTATCCCTCCCCCTTCCCCCCACCTCATGACAGGCCCCAGTGTGTGATGTTCCCTGCCCTGTGTCCAAGTGTTCTCATTGTTCAATTCCCACCTATGAGTGAGAACATGCTGTGTTTGGTTTTCTGTCCTTGTGACAGTTTGCTCAGAATGATGGTTTCCAGCTTCATCCATGTCCCTACAAAGGACATGAACTCATCCTTTTTTATGGCTGCACAGTATTCCATGGTGTATATGTGCCACATTTTCTTAATCCAGTCTATCAGTGCTGGACATTTGGGTGGGTTCCAAGTCTTTGCTATTGTGAATAGTGCTGCAATAAGCATATGTGTGCATGTGTCTTTATAGCAGCATGATTTATAATCCTTTGGGTATATACCCAGTAATGGGATGGCTGGGTCAAATGGTATTTCTAGTTCTAGATCCTTGAGGAATTGCCACACTGTCTTCCACAATGCTTGAACTAGTTTACAGTGCCACCAACAGTGTAAAAGTATTCCTGTTTCTCCACATCCTCTCCAGCACCTGTTGTTTCTTGACTTTTTAATGATTGCCATTTAACTGGTGTGAGATGGTATCTCGTTGTGGTTTTGATTTGCATTTCTCTAATGGCCAGTGATGATGAGCATTTTTTCATGTGTCTGTTGGCTGCATAAATGTCTTCTTTTGAGAAGTGTCTGTTCATATCCTTTGCCCACTTTTTGATAGGGTTGTTTGTTTTTTTCTTGTGAATTTGTTTAAGTTCTTTGCAGATTCTTGATATTAGCCCTTTGTCAGAAGGGTAGATTGTAAATATTTTCTCCCATTCTGTAGGTTGTCTGTTCACTCTGATGGTAGTTTCTTTTGCTGTGCAGAAGCTCTTTAGTTTAATTAGATCCCATTTGTCTATTTTGGCTTTTGTTGCCTTTGTTTTTGGTGTTTTAGTCATGAAGTCCTTGCCCATGCCTATGGCCTGAATGGTATTGCTTAGGTTTTCTTCTAGGGTTTTTATGGTTTTAGGTCTAACATTTAAGCCTTTAATCCATCTTGAATTAATTTTTGTATAAGGTGTAAGGAAGGGATCCGGTTTCAGCCTTCTACATATGGCTAGCCAGTTCTCCCAGCATCATTTATTAAACAGGGAATCCTTTCCCCATTGCTTGTTTTTGTCAGGTTTGTCAAAGATCAGATGGTTGTAGATGTGTGGTATTATTTCTGAGGGCTCTGTTCTGTTCCGTTAGTCTATGTCTCTGTTTCGGTACCAGTACCATGCTGTTTTGGTTACTGTAGCCTTGTAGTATAGTTTGAAGTCAGGTAGCATGATGCCTCCAGCTTTGTTCTTTTGGTTTAGGATTGTCTTGGCAATGCAGACTCTTTTTCAGTTCCATATGACCTTTAAAGTAGTTTTTTCCAATTCTGTGAAGAAAGTCATTGATAGCTTGATGGGGATGGCATTGAATCTATAAATTACCTTGGGCGGTATGGGCATTTTCACGATATTGATTCTTGCTATCCATGAGCATGGAATGTTCTTTCATTTGTTTGTGTCCTCTTTTGTTTCGTTGAGCAGTGGTTTGTAGTTCTCCTTGAAGAGGTCATTCACATCCCTTGTAAGTTGGATTCCTAGGTATTCTCTTTGAAGCAATTGTGAATGGGAGTTCATTCATGATTTGGCTCTCTGTTTGTCTGTCATTGGTGTATAGGAATGCTTGTGATTTTTGCACATTGATTTTGTATCCTGAGACTTTGCTGAAGTTGTTTGTCAGCTTGAGATTTTGGGCTGAGACGATGGGGTTTTCTAAATATACAATCATGTCATCTGCAGATAGGGACAATTTGGCTTCCTCTTTTCCTAATTGAATACCTTTTATTTCTTTCTCCTGCCTGACTGCCCTGGCCAGAACTTCCAACACTATGTTGAATAGGAGTGGTGAGAGAAGGCATCCCTGTCTTGTGCCAGTTTTCAAAGGGAATGCTTCCAGTTTTTGCCCATTCAGTATGACACTGGCTGTGGGTTTGTCATAAATAGCTCTTATTATTTTGAGATATGTCCCATCAATACCTAGTTTATTGAGACTTTTTAGCATGAAGGGCTGTTGAATTTTGGCCAAGGTCTTTTCTACATCTATTGAGATAATCATACAGTTTTTGTCTTTGGTTCTGTTTATATGATGGATTATGTTTATTGATTTGCATATGTTGAACCAGGCTTGCATCCCAGGGAGGAAGCTGACTTGATTGTGGTGGATAAACTTTTTGATGTGCTGCTGGATGTGGTTTGCCAGTATTTTATTGAGGATTTTTGTATCAATGTTCATCAGGGATATTGGTCTAAAATTCTTTTTTTGTTGTGTCTCTGCCAGTCTTTGGTATCAGGATGATGCTGGCCTCATAAAGTGAGTTATGGAGGATTCCCCCTTTTTCTATTGATTGGAATAGTTTCAGAAGGAATGGTACCAGCTCCTCTTTGTACCTCTGGTAGAATTTGGCTGTGAATCCATCTGGTCCTGGACGTTTTTTTGGTTGGTAGGCTATTAATTATTGCCTCAATTTCAGAGCCTGTTATTGGTCTATTCAGGGATTCAACATCTACCTGGTTTAGTCTTGGGAGGGTGTAGGTGTCCAGGAATGTATTCATTTCTTCTAGATTTTCTAGTTTATTTGCGTAGAGGTGTTTATAGTATTCTCTGATGGTAGTTTGTATTTCTGTAGGGTCAGTGGTGATATCCCCTTTATCATTTTTTATTGGATATATTTGATTCTTCTCTCTTTTCTTCTTTATGAGTCTTGCTGGTGGTCTATCAATTTTGTTGATGTTTTCAAAAAACCAGCTCCTGGATTCAATGATTTTTTTGAAGGACTTTTTGTGTTTCTATCTCCTTCAGTTCTGCTCTGATCTTAGTTATTTCTTGCCTTCTGCTAGCTTTTGAATGTGTTTGCTCTTGCTTTTCTAGTTCTTTTAATTGTGATGTTAGGGTGTCAATTTTAGATCTTTCTGGCTTTCTCTTGTGGGCATTTAGTGCTATAAATTTCCCTCTACACACTGCTTTAAATGTGTCCCAGAGATTCTGGTATGTTGTATCTTTGTTCTCATTGGTTTCAAAGAACATCTTCATTTCTGCCTTCATTTCGGTATGTACCCAGTAGTCATTCAGGAGCAGGTTGTTCAATTTCCATATAGTTGAGTGGTTTTGAGTGAGTTTTCTTAATCATGAGTTCCAGTTTGATTGCACTGTGGTCTGAGAGACAGTTTGTTATAATTTCTGTTCTTTTACATTTGCTGAGGAGTGCTTTACTTCCAACTATGTGGTCAATTTTGGACTAAGTATGATGTGGTGCTGAGAAGAATGTATATTCTGTTGATTTGGGGTGGAGAGTTCTATAGATGTCTATTAGGTCTGCTTGGTGCAGAGCTGAGTTCAATTCCTGGATATCCACTAACTTTCTGTCTCGTTGATCTGTCTAATGTTGACAGTGGGGTGTTAAAGTCTCCCATTATTATTGTGTGGGAGTCTAAGTCTCTTTGTAGGTCTCTAAGGACTTGCTTTATGAATCTGGGTGCTCCTGTATTGGGCACATATATATTTAGGATAGTTAGCTCTTCTTGTTGAATTGATCCCTTTACCGTTATGTAATGGCCTTCTTTGTCTCTTTTGATCTTTGTTGGTTTAAAGTCTGTTTCATCAGAGACTAGGATTACAACCCCTACTTTTTTTGTTGTTGTTGTTTTCCATTTGCTTGGTAGATCTTCCTCCATCCCTTTATTTTGAGCCTATGGGTCTCTGCACGTGAGATGGGTCTCCTGAATACAGCACACTGATGGCTCTTGACTCTTTATCCAATTTGCCAGTCTGTCTTTTAATTAGGGCATTTAGCCCATTTACATTTAAGGTTAATACTGTTATGTGTGAATATGATCCTGTCATTATGATGTTAGTTGATTTTTTTGCTCGTTAGTTGATGTGGTTTCTTCCTAGCATCGATGGTCTTTACAATTTGGCATGTTTTTGCAGTGGCTGGTACCGGTTGTTCCTTTCCATGTTTCGTGCTTCCTTCAGGAGCTCTTGTAAGGCAGGCCTGGTGGTGACAAAATCTCTCAGCATTTGCTTGTCTATAAAGGAGTTTATTTTTCTTTCACGTATGAAGCTTAGTTTGGCTCTATATGAAATTCTGGGTTGAAAATTCCTTCCTTAAGAATGTTGAATATTGGCCCCCACTCTCTTCTGACTTGTAGAGTTTCTGCTGAGAGATCCGCTGTTATTCTGATGGGCTTCCCTTTGTGGGTAACCCAGCCTTTCTCTCTGGCTTCCCTTAACATTTTTTCCTTCATTTCAACTTTGGTGAATCTGACAATTATGTGTCTTGGAGTTGCTCTTCTCAAGGAGTATCTTTGTGGCATTCTGTGTATTTCCCGAATTTGGATGTTGGTCTGCCTTGCTAGGTTAGGGAATTTCTCCTGGATAATATCCTGAAGAGTGTTTTCCAACTTGGTTCCATTCTCCCTGTCACTTTCAGGTACACCAATCAGACATAGATTTGGTCTTTTCATGTAGTCCCATATTTCTTGGAGGCTTTGTTCATTTCTTTTTACTCTTTTTTCTATAAACTTCTCTTCTTGCTTCATTTCATTAATTTGATCTTCAGTCACTGATACCCTTTCTTCCTCTTGATCGAATCGGCTACTGAAGCTTGTGCATGCATCATGTAGTTCTCATACCATGGTTTTCAGCTCCATCAGGTCATTTAAGGTCTTCTCTACACTGCTTATTCTAGTTAGCCATTTGTCTAATCTTTTTTCAAGGTTTTTAGCTTCTTTGCGTTGGGTTTGAACATCCCCCTTTAGCTTGGAGAAGTTTTTTATTACCGATTGTCTGAAGCCTTCTCTCAACTTGTCAAAGTCATTCTCCATCCAGCTTTGTTCCGTTGCTGGCAAGGAGCCACATTCTTTTGGAAGAGAAGAGGCACTCTAATTTTTAGAATTTTCAGCTTTTCTGCTCTGGTTTCTCCCCATCTTTGTGGTTTTATCTACCTTTGGTCTTTGATGATGGTGATGTACAGATGGGGTTTTGGTGTGGATGTCCTTTCTGTTTGTTAGTTTTCCTTCTAACAGGACCCTCAGCTGCAGGTCTGTTGGAGTTTGCTGGAGGTCTACTCCAGACCCTGTTTGCCTGGGTATCACCAGTGGAGGCTGCAGAACAGCAAATACTGCAGAACGGCAAACGTTGCTGCCTGATCCTTCCTCTGGAAACTTCGTCTCAGAGGGACACCTGGCCGTATGAGGTGTCAGTTGGTCCCTACTGGGAGGTGTCTCCCAGTTAGGCTACTCAGGTGTCAGGGACCCACTTGAGGAGGCAGTCTGTGCATTCTCAGATCTCAAACTCCATGCTGGGAGAACCATTACTCTCTTCAAAGCTGTCAGACAGGGATGTTTAAGTCTGCAGAACATTCTGCTGCCTTTTGTTCAGCTATGCCCTGCCCACAGAGGTGGAGCCTACAGAGGCAGGCAGGCCTCCTTGAGCTGCAGTGGGCTCCACCCAGTTTGAGCTTCCTGGCCGCTTTGTTTACCTTCTCAAGCCTCAGCAATGGCAGACACCCCTCCCCCGGCCTTGCTGCTGCCTTGCAGTCCCATCTCAGACTGCTGTGCTAGCAGTGAGCGAGGCTCCATGGGAGTGGGACCCTACAAGCCAGGCACGGGATACAATCTCCTGGTGTGCCGTTTGCTAAGACCACTGGAAAAGCACAGTATTAGGGTGGGAGTGTCCCAAATTTCCAGATACCATATGTCATGGCTTCCCTTGGCTAGGAAAGGGAATTCCCCGACCCCTTGTACTTCCTGGGTGAGGCAATGCCCTGCCCTGCTTCTGTTCATGCTCTGTGGGCTGCATCCACTGTTCGAAAAGCCCCAGTGAGATGAACCCGATACCTCAGTTGGAAATGCAGAAATCATCCGTCTTCTGCGTTGCTAACACTGGGAGCTGTAGACTGGAGCTGTTCCTATTCGGCCATCTTGGAACCTACCTCCCAAGTTATTTTTATTTTAATAGCAATTTTTTTATTTTCATGGCTTCTGGTAGAATCATTTTCATATCTACCTGTCCTTGAGTCATAGCTACCTGTTTTTGTTTTATAATTTCTTGTCCTTTTCATAGATACTATTTCCATATCTTTATGAGTCCCAAATGTACTTTTAAAATTATATCTCATCTTGAGGGGCCAGATAGATATACAGAATTAGAGAGAAATCTTCTCATTCTAGAGGAGCCTGAAAACTGAGATTCTAAAACACCATATTACCAGAAAGACATCAGAAATACAAACCATTAGGAAATAATTTTTTCTCAGTGAAAGGCAAATCATAAATTTTAATTTGCATTTAATTTTAAATTCTGTATATCTGGCCCCTCAAGAATCCCAGACCAGAACCAGCTCTTTGATAGGCAGATCAAATTCCAACTCCCCACCCCCACTCCATGGTGCTGTTGCAGATACTGCTGATATAGTCATCGAGCCTCTCCACACAGATATATCTCTTTATAATTTTCTCTGATTTCTCAGCCACTATAGGTAAGCTGCCATATGCATGTTGCTCCAGAACGACCCCAACATAGTTCCCAGTTCAAGTTCTCTGAGCGTGACTCTGATCCCAAGCCATTCCCAGAATGCTTTTCAGTGATTCTGCCCCATGGTGTCAAAGTCGCAGCTGTCTCTGCCTGCTGCAGAGTTTACAGACCTGGAGCTTCAGGTTTCACATAGCAGAAATGTTTTTATTACACTTCTAGACTGACGAGATTTTTATTTTTCTCCTATTTTTATGAATAGCTATGCCATTTTAATTTTTCAAAGCATATTTCATCCTTCACTAATATTTTCAGCAAGGGCAGATGGGAATTATAAGGATGTGATATTTTAATGTAGAAACACTCAGCAATCTCTTAACTGTAACTACCAAAACAAATGGCTTAAATGCTTCTTCAAAAGAACTTGTGCAAGAGACAAAACACAGGTCAGTGGTTGCCAGGAGCGAAGGGAATGGGCAGCGGGGAGTGACTGCTAATGGGTGAGGAGTTTCTTTATTACTATTTTTTAATTGACAGACATTCTAGAATAGTATTTGGTTTATAGAAAAACTGAACAGAAAGTACAGGAAGCTCCCATATGCTCTCTCCTCCCCCCCCACAAACAGTTTTCACTATTATTAACATTTTGCATATATGTGACATATTTGTTACAGTTGATGAACAAATATTGATACATAATTATTAACTAAAGCCCATAGTTTACATTAGGGTTCTATGGGTTTTGACAAATGTACAAAGTCATGCATCCACTATTAGTGGGTTTTCTTTTTTGAATGATGAAAACATTCTGGAAATAGACAGTGGTGATGGTTTCACAAGCTGGCTAATATTCTAAAAACCACTGGATTGTACACTTTA
Organism: Macaca fascicularis; assembly: GCF_037993035.2. Taxonomy (NCBI): domain Eukaryota; kingdom Metazoa; phylum Chordata; class Mammalia; order Primates; family Cercopithecidae; genus Macaca; species Macaca fascicularis. The sequence goes on along the minus strand of NC_088380.1, from coordinate 84,965,658 downwards.
AAATGGTGAATTTTATGGGATGTGATTTCTATCTCAACTTTTTAAAATGGGGAAAAAATAAGCAGCAGGAAACTGGGGGGAAAACACCTATGTGCAAATTCTTGGATTTACTCAATTCCACTCATTCTTATCTACTCACAAAATCTTTTCCCAAAATGTGTCAGCTTCAACAAGCTGGTTTACTTTGACCTGTCCTTTATTAAACAATTGTTTATCGGGCTCCTGCGACTACTGATAAAACATTGTATTAGGCCTTTGAAGTATAAAAAAGTTAATTCAACCTGCCCTCTGCGTCCAAAAAGTTGCCTGCTTTTTTTTCAGCCCTTAAAAATACATACGCAGCTTTTTCAAACCATTTCATTAGTCATACTTTTTAATTAACGTACCTGGATTTCCTGCTTAGATTAGCTACATTAATGAAGTTGACTGGAAGTGCAGCAGCATCCAACAGTTACTTTACCATTTGTCAAGCATTCTCTCTCCCATTCACTATTCTGCCTTCTATCTACTTCTTTTCTGTTTGTATGTGGTTGGGAGTGTTGAGAGTGGAGTGAATGCACTGGTGTCATGGGTTCCAGGATGTGTGCCAAGAGTTCCAGTGTGGGTACATATATAAATCCCAGCCAGGACTGAGGGGAGCATCTCCTAAGCAAAAGTTTGGATGAAGAGGCAAAAAGGCTCCTTGGGGGACACATTACAGAGTCTTGGCCCTAGGGAGACCACTGGGGGAGCTTAAGTAGAGAAGATAGAAAGAAAGTCTCCTTCACTGGCCAGGAGAAAGAACACAGACCTGAGAGAAAGAGAAAAAAGAAAAGGGGAGACAGAAAGGACGAATACAAAAAAAGGAAGATGGGAGGAAGAAGAAAGGAAGGAAGAAGGAAGGGAGGAAGTGAGGAAGAAAGGGAGGGAGCAAGGGAGGGAAAGAGAGGAAGGAGAGGAAGGAAGGAAGGAACAGAGGAAGGGAGGAAGGAAGGGAGGGAGGAGGAGGGAAGGAAGGAAGGAAGGAAGGAAGGAAGGAAGGAGTAAGGAAGGAAGGAAGAAGGAAGGAAGGAAGGAAGGAAGGAAGGAAGGAAGGAAGGAAGGAAGGAAGGAGGGGAGGGAAGAGGGAAGGAAGGAGGGAGGAAGGGCTGTGTGGGGAGGGAGGGAGTTTGTTTAATCGTGAAAAAAAATAAAAAATACAAACAGGTTACCAAATAGGTAAACTAGGTTGGTGGGGGGGAGAGATCACCATTTCTAGCTAATCGGAGGTAGCAAAAGACTTTGGAGATCCTTTTACTCCAGTGGCCCCCAACTACAGTGACAATAGCAGTCCATATTTTATATCTAAGAATCATACTATACACAACTGGCAATGTAGCGAAATGTAATCAAATATTAAAATGGGACTTTTGTGTTTCAGTTTCAGTGCTGCCTCCAGACAACAAACAGAAACCAATGCCATGTGTCAAGGTGAGGTATTGAACCACCATGTTGGACTTGGAAAAGAGGTGGCTAAAAATGGTTTTGACTTTCACTCACCCAAGGCCATAAAAGGGTTAGATTTGAAATGGCCAAACTCTTGGAGATCATAGACTTCTTCATGGAGAACTGTGTGTGCTTGGTCCCCCACTTCCACCACCTATGCCCCAACACACACCCTGGGGAAGGGGGAAGGGTGTTCTCTTGGCCTCAAGCTAGTGAGAGGGGCTCCAAGGAGCTCGTTAAAGGTTGTTCCCATGTCCTCCCAAGTTGATGCCTCGCCTGTGCAAGAATCTGAAAGGCTAATGTCTGGGAGCTGCCTGCCAGGCAGCTCAAAGTAGAGGGTGCTGCACGTGGGAAGGAATATTCCCACCAACGGCAAGTAGAAACGGAGTGTTTCCTTTGGGCCACAAGCTGGCCACGCCTGAGAAAGCCAGGCTGGGCTTGTCTTAGAGCCAGCTGCAAGAACCGCGAAGAGGGCAGCTTGCAGGGCAAGAAGCTGCAGCACAGATAGGCTGCAGGAATCCCACCCAGTGCCAAGGAGATGGGATGGGGGATCATAGGAGACTGGGCAGAGGAGACACACTTCCTGCTTCTCGAAAGGGGAGCAGCCCCAAAGACTGAGCTTTAAACTCAGACCACACACAGAGGAAACCCATGAGGGATGGGTCCCAACTTGGAAAAGTCAGAGTAGCCCAGGAAGCTGGTGAGGAGACCCAGGGATAGAGGAACAGCTGGCATCGGCCTTCCCTGCAGCAAGTTCCAGCCAGGGATGGGATGGGAGAAGCTTTCACTTTAAATTCGTCTGCCTGAGGCTGGACATATTAATCACCAAACTGAGACTGTCTGGAAGGAAAATGTGACCAGAAAACTTTTTATTGTATCAGAGTGAACAGAAAATACCTGGGGCCTGCCCAAGACTTCATCCTGAAGCATGAAAAGAACCAGCCCCACAGAGCTGCTCTGAAAAAGAAAACCAAAAACCGAAACAGAGTTCTTCCAGTTGTTCCACTTCCCCCTACCCCAGTCCTGCTTATTCCGTATGACAGTTACGTAGTCATTTTCTTCAAATGAAGTAAAAACCCTCAGGTCAATAATCCTATGAGGCCAGGCATTGTGGCTCACACCTGTAATCCCAGCACTTTGGGAAGCCAAGGTGGGTGGATCACCTGAGGTCAGGAGTTCAAGACCAGCCTGGCCAACAGAGTGAAACCCCATATCTACTAAAAATACAAAAATTAGCCTGGCGTGGTGGTGGGTGCCTGTAATCCCAGCTGCTTGGGAGGCTAAGGCAGGAGAATTGCTTGAACCTGGGAGGCAGAGGTTGCAGTGAGCCGAGATCACACCACTGCACTCCAGCCTGGGCAACAAAAGCAAACCTCCGTCTCCAATAAATAAATAAATAAATAAATAAATAAATAAATAAATAAATAAATACGTCTAGTCCTGGAGAGGGAAATTTTCAGCAGAATTTTACCAAAAAGGAAAAATTAGCTAAGAGACCTCTCAGGTTACCTGTGCATGTCATCAGTGACTAAGGACTCTGGGCCTTGCCTATGAGATAATCCACCACACTTCCCAGACAGTCATGAGCCCCATAAATGACAGCTGTCGTTAGTTCTTAAATCTCCAGTTCAGGCAGAGGACTAAATGCTATAAACTAGGGGAAAATAACCCTTATGAAAAGACAACTGGGAATGGGAAGTATTGAGGTTAACATCACATTCAATAAATCTCCACTTAAATTTGAGAGGAAAAGAGTCAAAACTCAATAAAATAACAAATCAGTGGCTTAAAGGGCAATCTTATAACTGATGGCATTTCAGTAACTGCTGGCTACCATCCAAACCCAAATGCCCAGTCCGGGGAGAGGAAACACTTAATGAACCAGCCCGATGTATCCAAAGGCTGCAGCCTGCACCTTAACAGCAGCTGCTGCTTGGGAACCCAATTAAAAGGAGCCTTTAAAAGACAGCAAGGCAATTACATTAGCAGAGTACATCCAAAGGTTAAAGCATGTCTCAGGCATAACAATGATGGAAAGAGTTACGAGAAGTACATGTTACACTTTTAGGAGTTAAACAAATTCAGCTAAATCACAAAAAATCAAACACTGCCCCTGCATGTGCCTGCAAATCATTATTTGTAGCCACTCATCAAAAAGTCTTGTATGTCTAGTCTCACTCTGATAAGAACTGAGTGCATCACAGATCTGTCTCAGACCTGGGGCTTCACAGGTCCTCCAGCGGATGGAAAAGAGCAGCGGGATGGTATTCTGTGACCTTTTACCTGTCCTACTGCAGGAACTGGAGCAGACATTACCAAGCACTGGGTCATCACAAAGTGAAAGAATTAAAACAGAGTGATGACCTTGTTTGTGTCTTCAAATTCAGTATCTACAATGACAATGAGTTCCTCATCTTTTTCCTCCTTGGATATTCTCATCAGTTTCCAAATTTATTTCTCCAGGCAGATTTTCTCCCAGGCACCAGCCCTATATTTCTACACTAAACAGCATTCCTATTACATCCAAAATGGAATGTACTTGTTACCTTCCTTCCCTCCCTCCCACCCTCTACCCTCTGCACTCACAACGATTCCTTCTCTTGTCTTTTCTCTCGAGAAAAGTGCATCTGGACTCAACAGCTGCTCCACCTAGGAACCTCAAAGTTATCTCCAATTTCTACCCCCTTATCAACCCTTGCCCATTTGGTTTCACCGGTGCCCCCTCCTGGGACTCTCTTTGGAATTTATTAGCCCTCACCTAGAACTAGACCCACTGATGCGCCCCTTTATCACTGGGATAGCAGATGTCACAGCTGTGAAACACTTTCCAAGCTATGCTGCTTTGTCTGACAGCGGGTCTCTTTCCCTCCTTGTATCCCAGCTGCCATTACAGCCCAAAGGTCGAAGCTAGTGTCCCCCCTCCCAGGGAGAAGGACAGCATGAACTAGGGAAAGTCTCAGTGAGTTGGGAGCACAAGGAGGAGTGTGGCAAGAAGGAGAGGTCCGAGGTACATGGAGAAAACAGAGGGAGGCAGGGACACACGTGGTACAGCTTCTCCCCACTTGGATAAACTCCTAGAGAAGGGTGAGGAGTTTAAAGCATTGATGACAAAGCTGATGCCAAAGAGCTTCAGTGCCACTTCCCTCAGGGGCTCTGGAGGACATCCTCTCACACAGTGTCCTCTCGCCCCACCCCAAGCCTCAGGACAATACGGGTGGTGACCCTAGAGGTGGGGACCACATCCTGTAAATCAGTAAGATTGGTGTCCCAGTAGTTAGGTAAAGAAAGGGTCTGAGAGCTTCCCTGAGCATCTCCGTAGGATGGACGTTCCCAACTATGCTGTAGAGGACTGCGGAGGGAAGTGCACTATCAGAACTCATGGCCTGGAGCCATGAAGTCCCAGCAAGAGAGACCTGGGAGAGAATTCACTGCTTTGGGCAGAATCATAGTTAGGCACTGGCCTGTGCACTGGTGCACTTCAACCCACTCTCCTACAGCTGCTGAGCGAGTCATGTAGCATGCTGACCACCTGCCACTGCTCCCCCATCGTTCCTATACATAGAATCTCCAATGATCCAATCATAAGCTCTTTTTGCTCAAGAATTGCTTAAGGTGTTTTTCAGATTCTGAATTCCAGTGGAATGGCTGACACCAACCGGTCTGAACACCCCCACCAAGGAACCAACTCAGCACAAGAATGCAGTTTTTTCACCTCCCTGTCCCATGACTTCTCTCACTTCTTGACCAATCAGTGATCCCCACACTTCAGCCCTGTCCAGATCCTTTAAAAACCCTATCCCCAAACCTTTCAGGGACGTGAATTTGGGGTTTCTTCCCATCTCCTCATTGGCCACCCTACAATTATGAAACTCCTTCTCTGCTCTATCCCAGTGCCCTGGTACGCTGACCACTGTGCATTGGGCAAATGGACGGATTGTGGTTATAGAACCACCTGTTACAGCAGCCACACACTTCAGCAACAGATATCAACAAAACAGCCAAGGCTGAGCAGAGCAGTGCCAGCTCCCAATCAGCACCAGCAAGATCCCTGCCTCACCCTCTGATACACACACACACACACACACACATGCTCGCACAACCTCAAGAACACATGAGCCCTCTTTTACTATGACACCATTTTAGTGAGGCACAGAAGGATGAGTGAATTACTAAAAGGGGCCTTTTATATGATTAGAGTTTACTGTTTCAATATCTAGCTGAGTTTATTACTCTCCACCAAATGCAGGTTCATTTTTCTCTACTTATTCAGTGGGGAGGGGATCTTAAGGAGAAAGACTACATTCAGAAAAATATTGTATTTGTATATCTAAGCATAGTGAGGATAAATCTGTGACCCTCCTCCAATTTTCTCAAATCCATTCATCCCAAACAAGGCAGCCAAGTTTTCTTTCTAAAAGATAAATCTGAGCTGTCAGATCTGCTTACAAACTTTTGCTGGTATTCTCAAACTCTAATAGCAAATCTTACATAGGCTGCGAGTGCCCTTCACAAACTGGCCCCATTCTCTGTTTTCATTTCATTTCTGCCAGTTTCTTCCAATGCACACCATACTCCAGCTCCATCAACACATCACTCCCCAAAGAAGCCACGCTCTTTCCTCAGCCCTGTGCTGTGACACTGTAATCTGTGGCGCGTTCACACCTGTATGTGAATCCTGATGCCTCCAGGTGGTAATTCAAGTTATGAGACCTGGAGCAAGTTACTTCACCTTTCAGAGCCTGAGTTTCCTCATGGGCAAAATGAGGACAACGGTATGTACGATAAGTACCTCATAGGACTGAGTGCAGCTGACATCCAGTGCCTGGCACCCAGTAGGCACTTAACAAATGCCAATTCCCTTCTCTATTAGTGTATCTCTTTGTCTTGACATATTTTGATTTTTTCTTCATCCCTGGGCCATTCCACACCTACAGATTCTTGCTGGACTTTCTGACTCATGTCACTGAAATGTAACACCGGGACTCCAAGAGAATCCTCCCCTGGAGCCTTCCGTCAGAAAGCAGTCCCTCCCTCCGCTGCACCTTCTTTTCTCACACAGGCTGAGGGCTGTCCACTAATGTGTCTCTCTTCCCGGTCAGCCTTGTCCTGTGGTACCCTCAATCCTAGCACTGTTAGGCACACAGAAAGTCCTTAATAATATTTGGGTGAATAAATGATCATCCATAAAGAAACGTGAGATGTAATGAACCTAATAAATGTGCTTCACGCAGTCATACACGATGATGACTACATAGTCACATGCAAGTAATCATCCAGAGAAGGGATTTATACACAGATTCCTAAAAGATTACAGGTAAATTGCTCTAAGAAAAAAAAGACCTCTTAAGCCTCCCAATATATCTTTTTATCATAAGCCATGGAAAACCAGAACATTACAATGATCTCACAAACCCCTAGTAGAACAGAAAGAACAGATACTGAGGTTGGCAGGTTCACGAAAGACTCTTCCTCTCATCTACAAAGACCATAACATGCCAGAAAGACAACAAAATGAATACATCTAGGAAATGTAAAGGTTCTGAGTCTTACTGGTATCAGTTGTAGCTTTGTGTGAATTTTCATTTTTAGTCTTCTGGTTTTTATTATAAAGTGTTTTCCGCTGTTTATGCTATGTGTTTTTGCAGAGAACAAATGTAACCCAATATGAGAACACAAGCTCACTTAAAACTCGGGTCCTTAAGCTTCTGCAGCTTTGCAACAAACTTACAGCTAACAGTGGCAATTTCCAGAGAATGGTATCACCAGGCTACTTTCCCTTTCTATATTATTTGAATCATTTATAATAAGCATGTATCACTTTATAATCAGCAATAAAGATATTTATTCAATTTTCAAAACTGTGTGCAGGTTCTTCTAATATTGCTCATATATCTATAGATAGTAAATGATACTGGCCAAATCAGGGATGTTCAAATTAAGATTTAAAAACATTTTTGGTTTTCTTTAAAAGCATACAGCAGAAAAATAATTTCAAAAAAATATGCTGCTCCACACATACTACTATTTGGACAGTTTTTTCAGTTTCAGATAAAGAGAATGAAAGCCTCGCCTCTCACAGATACTCCAGCCCGCTCTGTGCAGCCATCGAGGCTCCTGTTGGGAGGGAAGGGAGGTTCCCACCTCCTCTCAGGCTGCGGTACCCCTGACCTCACAAGTCAGATGCTAGATGGATAAAGAAGTGGTTGCCTTTCAAAGGACACATGCCTGGCTCCGTGACTTATCTCAACACACAGGGGACTACTGTTCCATCATAGTAACAGTAACGCAGCAGCCTGGAGGGCAGTGCCTCTGAGATTCCATCAGGGCCCTAAAATGAGGTGAAGCTCTCCATCTCACCCGCCTTGCAGTCCAGCCTTCCTACTCCCCAGAAATTTGAATAATGCTATTGAATGGCCGGCCCTCTGAAGTCCAGGATATTCTTTTCCCTGACATCCTATGGGTGGCCATGACCATCCATCCCAGTCAGAGGAGAGATTCCAAGTGTTTCAAGATGTGCAGATGGGCCGGGTGCAGTGGCTCAAAGCCTGTAATCCCAGCACTTTGGGAGGCTGAGGTGGGGGGGGTGGGGATCACTTGAGGTCAGGAGTTCGAGACCAGCCTGGCCAACACGGCGAAACCCTATCTCCACAAAAATACAAACATTAGCTGGGTGTGGTGGGTGACTGTAGTCCCAGCTCGTCAGGAGGCTGAGGCATGAGAATCACTTTAACCTGGGAGGCAGAGGTTGCAGTGAGCCAAGATTGCGCCACTGCGCGTTCCAGCCTGGGTGACAGAGTAAGACTCCATCTCCAAAAAAAAAAAAAAAAAAAAAAAAAGGGCAGATGGACAAAACCAGACAGCAATTCTCCAGTCTAGGTACATTTCAAAAGCAGTAAAAAAGTACGTGGTCATGCTATTCACCCTATGATTCATTACCTCCTCCTCTTTCTTGTTTTTTCCCTTTCTTCTTTCTGTAGCTGCTTATGAGGTGGAAATGAAATGCATTTTAAACATTGGATATATTGATGAAACTGAGTTTTATGTTCTTTATTCTAACGTTTACTCTGAATTTAATCTTCACATATCTCAGTACTTAACCCAAACTGACAACTGAGCTGTCTTTAACACTCATGGGAGCTTCAACTAATGTTTTCCTGGTACGTCTGGCCCTTCAGAAGGGTAGAGTCTCCCATCCCTGAGCCCTAGAGGCACAGAGAACTCCCTCGAAACCTGACTTGCTGCCACTGTAAGATAGTAAATGGGAGAGAGAGAACTAAGATGAGGCAGAACAAAAATAACAGTAGGGTCAGCATAAAACGGGGGGAAATACTTTGTTTCTTGATACCATTCCCTCCCTTCTCCTCACACTTCTACTCCTTCATACTTCTCACTATTAAAATGTTACTTGCAAGGGGTTTCTCTACCTGTCCCAGCTAATCATTGTGCCAGCTGGTGGGGCATCAACTGAAGAAGAAAAGCCTAGAGTCTTTTTTTCTTTTTTTTTTTTTTCTTTCTTTCTTTCCTTCTTTCTTTATTTTTTTTTTTTTTGTTTATATTTTTTTTGAGACAGTCTCGCTCTGTCGCCCAGGCTGGAGTGCAGTGGCGCAATCTCGGCTCACTGTAACCTCTGCCTCCCAGGTTCAAGTGATTCTCCTGTCTCACCCTCCCAAGTAGCTGAGATTACAGGTGCCCATCACCATGTCTGGCTACTTTTTTTTTTCTTTCCTTTTTTGTATTTTTAGTAGAGACGGGGTTTTGCCATGTTGGCCAGGCTGGTCTCAAACTCCTGACCTCAAGTGATCCACCTGCCTTGGCCTCCCAAAGTGTTAGGATTACAGGCATGAGCCACTGCACTCTGTCCAGAAAAGTCTAGAGTCTTATCTTTGTCCCAGCTTTTCTCTAGGAGCAGAAATATTTCATTTTCGTGGCTCAGTGACTGGTGTTTACCATAATTCTATCCCATGGGCAGGTTTAGCTCCAAGAATATTCTATATGAATTAAAGAAGACTGATTTCCCAATTCATTTATAGAGTCTATCTTTTCATATCATGGTTATACAGCATGTTAAAGTTCATTCTTTATTATCAAATCATCCAGCTGCCACCTCCACATCTTCTGAGGAACAAAGATCTAAGAGGCTGAATTCTTAGCACTCCCGCCCTATTGGTTCCATTCCCTTTAAACCCCTCAATTCAGAGGCCTTGCCATGGGCACTTTTGCTTCAGTAGAAGCCAGTTTCTCAGATTTACACCAGCACTGAGCAGGCCGTGTGGTTCAGCAGGAGCCGGAGGCTAGAAAGCAGACATCGGGACTCTCTTGGGGAAACAGTGTGAACTCTGGCAAGTCCCACTTTGTGCTCAGTTTGTTCTTGGGTCAAGTGGAAACAAGCCTACCCTTCCTACTAACCCCTAGGTGACGATCAAATGCAGTAACACACATCAACATGCCTTGAAAAGTATGAAGTGCACCCTGTCATTGCTGTAATAGTGGAACCGCCAGAGTGCACCTGGAAACTAGTCACCTCCAGGCTGCCTAGGACCCTGGACTCCTGCCGGAGCTGTGAAACTGGGTAATTTCAGTGTTCTCTCCTTTTTCTGGCCCTTCTTGCCTCAGATAAATGTGCTCATGCATGGGGAAAAGAAGAAAGGGATCTATGACGATTACCAACCAGCACATACAAAAACAGTATGACCCAGTGTTGTCATGCTATCTTTGTTGGGGTGGTTGTTAGTCGTTTTGTTTTTGCGGACTTTTGGGTAGATGTTTGACAGTCATAATGAAAACAGTTCTGATTCTCCCAGAGGCAAGAGTTTTCTAAATCATTTGTCCCAATAGAAGACAACACACAGAGTAGAAATTTGAAATTATGAATAAAGCAAAGCATGAGCCTTTATAAAATCCACACTACGCTACTAGATCAGCTTTTATACACTGCCTTAAAATATATTCTTCCTTTTTTATTTCTACTTTTTACATTCTTAAAGGAGGTAATGAATATATTCTTCTATTAAATGCATTTTGATAGATAAGAATTGCACTCAGAATCCAGCTCCTGGAGTTTGGCTGCGTCCTATTGCGGTTTTCTCCCACAACAGGAAAAACACATTCAGTCTGGCTTCTAAATTTTACAAACCGAAGCAAATTAAACTGTGCTCACTGGAGAGTGACAAGGACAACAAGGAGTCAGAAATCCTGTCATTTTAAGAATGGCTAAGAGAACTTAATATATTAAGTTGCTCTTCAAATCTCTGAAAGGCTATCTTATAAAAATGTGGACAGAGAAACTTTTATCAACCAAGGAATCTGAGAATCTGAGCTCCCATAAGTCACTAAGCCTATTGAGATTTATGCAAAGGGAAGCTTGCTGCATGGGGGCTTAAGTCATAATCCCCAATCTGCAGGCAAAGACAATGGTTCCTCTCTGTGTTTTGTTAAATTCTCATACAAGTTCCTGTCTTTCTCTTGTATTACCATTCCAGCTAGGGATTGATGTTGAAGATAACATTTGATCTATACGATTCTCTTCAGCCCACTCCCAGCTCTCTCATTTACTTGTTTACAGAGAGATAGCCAACGCTCATCAGCCTCAGAGCCACTGACTGAGCGCACTTATGAGTTCAGTCACCATTGTCACCATCTTCTCTTACAGGGTGATGACTAAGTCTTTTATAAGGTTGTGCCTGGTTTATACTGGTAATCATCAGTTACACTTATCAAATTAGCTTGGAAACACCATTGCATTGATGAATTTTAATCAGAAGCATTGGGTGAATTACATTCTAAAAGTGCCAGAAAGAATACTGAAAAACATTGTTTCATTTTTTGCATTTTAAGTGCTAACTACTCAATGAATTTAAGTGCAATAATTATTAACACAAATTCATTGACCAACACTCAGAGATGGAAGCCCTAATAATAATCATATAATAATCAAATTATCATATATATCCAAAATGTCATATGCTCATGAAGCAACAACTAGATAATATAAAAGGACTAACTAATGTGCTTTATAAAGAGGTTTTCTAAATCAGTAGGAAAAAGCTATATATACCAATAGAAATGTGGGCAAAGGAACAGAATATTCACATGCCCACAAACAAAACAAAATGAAAAAATTATAAAACACCTGAAAATGTGAAAAAAATCACTGATAATCAAAGAAATGTATATTTGCATATTAAGACAATTTTGCCAAAATTACAACTTTTTTTTTTTTGTAAATAGCTCTTAGAGCTGATTCCTTTATTTATTTATTATTTATTATTAGTTTTTAAATTTTACTTTAAGTTCTGGAATACTAAATTAGTTCAACAATTGTGGAAGACAGTGTGACAATTCCTCAAGGATATAGAACCAGAAATACCATTTGACCCAGCAACCCCATTACTGGGTATATATCCAAAGGATTATAAATCATTCTACTCTAAACACACATGCACACATGTTTATTGCAGTCAAATTACAACTTTTTTAAAATAATAAAATCTGGAGTTGGAAAGTGTAGTGTGCTGATTGAAATAAAAATGGCTACAATCTTTGTGAAGATGGTTGACAATCTGCATGACAGGCTTTAAAATATTCCCAGGCTAAGCTCTGTAGCTCACACCTGTAATGCAACACTTTGGGAAGCTGATGTTGGAGGACTGCTCGAGTCCAGGAGGTCAAGGATACAGTGAGTCATGACTGTGACACTGCACTCCAACCTGGGCAATAGAATGTGACTCTGTCTCAAAAGTAAATAAACAAATAAATATATGATTCCCATTTTCATAGAGGATTCTATACCAATAAAATAATTGGAAATATATACAATGACTATGTACAAGAATGTTCTTAGCATCATTAATAATAATAAAAATGTCCAACAATAGGGGACAAGTTAAATAAACTGTGGAATATTTATACTGGAATAATCTGAGCAACTAAATTAAAAATCATGCTCCCTAAGAATATTTTCAGGATTATTCCTAGGAACATTACTTATTTTAAACAATAAGTTTTAAAGCAAGTTGTAAAAGAGCATATTAGCACATTTCAGTTACTGCCCACCACAGGAATACAGAGTTTGGTGACTGGGTGTTGATGTGGTTTGGCTGTGTCCCAACCCAAATCTCATCTTGAATTCCCACATGTTGTGGGAGGGACCTAGTGGGAGGGAACTGAATCATGGGGGCAAGTCTTTCCTGTGCTGTCCTTGTGATAATGGATAAGTTTCATGAGATCCGATGGTTTTAAAAAGAGGCATTCACCTGCACAAGCTCTCATCTTTTACCTGCCACCGTCCACATAAGATATGACTTGCACCTCCTTGCCTCTTTCTTTTGTAAATTGCCCAGTCTTGGGTGTGTCTTTAACAGCAGCGTGAAAACAGACTAATACAAGTATGAAACAAATTTTGTAAATAATAATAATAATATGTCTAGAAAAGCACTAGTAAATGGAAGAAGAAGACATAAAAGATAAATATTATATAAAAATTTAAAACTTTTGCAGGATAAAATACACCATGAGCAAAGGTGAAAATAGACTGAAAAGTCATTTACAATGTAAAGGTTAACTGATTATAATCCACATATATAATCAATAAGAAAAAGATGATCCATAGGAAAAATGGGAAAACTATAAGTAGGCAAGTTACAAAATAAAAAAGAGAACTTTCTAATGAATGTAAAAACATTCTCACTCTCACTAGAATTTAGAGAAAAGCCAATCAAAACATTGTCACCCATCAGACAGGGTACTATAACAGCTTTACAAAATTATTGTTGAACATGGGGAAATGGGAACACTGATACAACATTGGTAAGACAAAACTGATAACACCAACTGTGGAGAGTCATTTGATAATATCTATTAAAATTTTAAATAAGTTTCTAGTTCCAGTAATAGTAGCTTTCACTAACCCTCCAGCAGAAAACAATTAGAAATTTGGGATAATATATACAACATACATACATTTGGAATAACATATATGCACACACACACACACCATAATATGTAGCATAACATATATATATATAAAAAAACAAATATATTTGGGACAACATATATAACTATCTGACAACAAAATTCAAGAGAGAATTTGATTATTGGAAGAAGGGAATTTCTGCATTGTGCATGAGCTCCATGTTCATATAGCTTTTCACATGAGGGCACACCACAGCTCAGGTGGTATGGCACAGCCACAAGTCAAGCAGAAAGCCACAGTTTCACGGGTCTGAGGAGTAACTGAGGACAGAACTGAGATATGCCAGAGTAATAAAAATTTAAGGGAGAAAGAATGGTTAAGGGAACCACAGAGAGGATGTCCTAAAATCTGCCTTAGAAACTTTGCTCAAATCTTCGACTGGACCCTGAATTGTGAAGGGAAGTTCCAAGGAACCCAGTAGAAAGCAAGAGCTGGAAGACTGAAAAACTGATCAAATATTTCAGCTGCTACCTGCTAAAGGAAAGACAGAGTTTAGAGATTGAGTCAGCCAAGTAAACTGCCTGATAGAGTTAAAATGAACACTCTTCAGAGGAAAATAACAGAATACAGAGTGTCTTAAAACTCTCTGGGGGTGATGCAGCCATTTTCATATTTGGTCCATTCATATGCTTCTTTCCAAGTCTGTTGTCCCTAAACTTTCAGTCACTTTCCTTCCAATCCCCTGATTCCAGCCAGGCTATTCACCACTGCCATGCTTCTGTACGTACTTGAACATCAGGCAGCTTTCCTTCCCGCCCAAAGTGGATGACCAGGTGCACAACCTTGTCACACACAGTCTTGCAAGGCCGTATTGAGCTGTGCCATCCATAACCCAAGGTTGGGCTTTTTCCTTCTGCCTCCTCTGCTTGTACAGGATCCTCTAGACAGCAATGAGCATTTGCTGAGAAAGGGGTGCTGTTCTAACAGTGGTGGATGCTATGGAGGTGAATAGTAAAAACTGTCAGAATTGTCCCACCTCAGTCTGAAGTGGCTGGACCTTTACATCACCCCCTCACTCAGGCACTGAATGTGGGCTGCCTCAGGAAGGGCATAACCTGGGACGAGGTAGTTCTCTACAGCTGCAGTGACTCTGAAAGAGCCAACAGAAGCTGTCTAGAGCCTGTCTGCTGACCACACGCTACAGCTGGGGAGCAACTCCTTCTCTGGGGCAGAGATCTGCTGGATGTAAATGTCTCCCTGTCTACCAAAATCCCAACTATCTACCATCAGGTAAATAAATGGTGTGTGGTATGTTAATGCAGTGGAAAACTGTTCAGCAAGAAGAATAACTACTGATATGTACAACAACATGAATGAATCTCCCCATAAATTATTATTAATTCCACAGGAAAAAAAAAATCACTTTATCATGGAGAACTCTGGCAGGCAGCATCATACCCAAGTAAATAAGGTCAAGAAAAAAATTAGAAGTTTATATAGACAGAGAGTGTAGAGGCAAACGAGGTTAAATGTTCATAGCTAGGAAATCTGGGTAAAGGACACGAGTTCTTTGTACTACTCTTGCAGTTTTCCTGATGTTTGAAATAATAACAAAATGAAAAGCTTTTCAAAGCTGGGATGCTAGAAGGCAAGTTCATGGTCATAGCTCCAGGCATCATGGATCTGCTATGAAAGTTCAGGCCACCAGCAACATTGTACAGCTTTTGCACTTATGTCAATAGGTGACAAAAAGCAAGATTTTGAGCAATTTTGAACTGACCCTTTACTCTAAAAGAAAAAGAAATATATATAATGTCTATGTATATATAACGTGTATGTTTGTAAATGGATAAAGAAAAATACTGAAAGTATATACTAAATGAGGAAAATGTAAATTATGTAAATGCCAATTCCAAGTAACTTTTTTTTTTCTTTTCTTTCTTTTTTTTTTTTTTTTTGAGACGGAATTTCCCTCTTGTTGCCCAGGCTGGTGTTTAATGGCTCAATCTCAGCTCACTGCAAGCTCTACCTCCCGGTTTCAAGCGATTCTCCTGCCTCAGTCTCTGGAGTAGCTGGGATTTCAGGCATGTGCCACTATGCCTGGCTAACTTTGTATTTTTAGTAGAGAGGGGGTTTCTCCATGTTGGTTAGGCTAATCTCAAACTCCTGACCTCAGGTGATCCACCTGCCTCGGCCTCCCAAAGTGCTGGGTTTACAGGCATGAGTCACCATGCCGGGCCCCAAGTAACTATTTTCTAGTAAAATACTCACTCAGATGCTCAAAGAGCACATACAGGAATATTGGTTTAATGGCAAAAAGAAGCAACAACCTAAATGTCTACCAGTAAAGTGATAGCTAAATAAACTATAACACGGTCATATCATGAATAAATAGTTTCAAAGAATGAGTTAGATCTACATGTACCAAGATAAATAGGACAGGCAATTAAAAAAAGCAAGCTAGAGAAAAAATACAGAATCAGTAACATTATGAAAAAGTATCATAAAAGTAACTGGAAGGAAATATACCAAAATGATAATAGTGGTTACCTGTAACTTTTATCCTCTTATCCATATATTTTATGCATTTTTCAAATTAGCCATAATGAGTATACCATATACATCTTAAAATATGTCAACAGTCCTATGTGCAGTAAAGATGCGAAAAATATTCAGGGCTTACTGAACATTTTCCTGCTTTGAAACATACAAATGTAATGCTGCAACATAGCAATGTGAAAAAGAGAGCTATTTGGTATGCATTTATTTGGAAGTAGAAAAATATACAATGAGTTACTGGAAACATCTATGTAAATAAAAGAACATGAAGCACATCTGGTGGACATGTCTGGCTATTAAAAACCACAGGCGCAGGATTAGGAAGGGAGCTTACAATGTTGCCTGAATGTGACTACTAACGATGGTTTTGCTGGGCCTCTTTCCCTAAGAAGACTTTTAATATTAAAAATACATTTTCACCTCATTTGCTGATAGCTGAAAGCTTACAGCTGTCAGACTTTTAGAAGAAAATGACAGTCTCAAATCACGCAAAATCAGAATGGCTAAGAATACCAAACTTCGGTGCTGGGAAAGAAAATTGGCACTTGCTCATGTGCATTACCTAGAGCTTTACATTTTTGCTGCTTCTCCAAAAATCTTCAAAAAGCAAAACTTCTCTCGAACTCTCCAGAGTAACGTGTTTTTCATTGAGCTCACACCACACCACACCACACTCTTATTTCTCATACATAACAAATAATTCAGTTCTGTGCCTTACACATTTGACCTTTTTTCATTGTAAAAATACAAGCCAAATACCATGGCTTCTGTCCATCTATGCACATTATTTCCCTCTTAAGAAAAAGTTTGAGTTTTTTGTTCATGAAAATCATACACATATATAATAAGGAAAATACAGAGAGCAAAATTAGAGAGGAAAATTCATTCATAACCCTACCATCATCCAAAGACAGCCACTGTTAAATCTTGATGTATAGCTCTCTGATCTATTTTCTTTCTTTCTTTTTTTTTTTTTGAGACGAAATCTCGCTCTGTCACCCAGACTGGAGTGCAGTGGCACGATCTCAACTCACTGCAACCTACCTCCCGGATTCAAGCAATTCTCCTGCCTCAGCCTCCCGAGTAGCTAGGACTACAGGCACCCATCCCCATGCCCGGCTAATTTTTGTATTTTTATAGAAACGGAGTTTCACCATATTGGCCAGGCTGCTCTCGAACTCCTGACCTTCTGATCCGCCTGCCTCTGCCTCCCAAGGTGCTGGGATTACAGGTGTGAGCCAATGTGCCCGACCTCTCTAATCTATTTTCTAAAACCATTTTAATACAGTCATGCTCATGCTGCATATGCAATGCTATTCTAGCATATTTTCCAGGTCACATGATAGCTTAAGCATTTTTGCATATTATTTAAAAATGTAGTAAACATTTATAAAACATACATAATGTTACATAGAGATGATACACTACTTAAATATTTACTTAAATTATATTTGCCTATTTTAACATTTGGAAGGTTTTTAATTATTCCTTATAAATCTTGGTATATACAATTTTTTATTTGACTTTTGGGTTACTCCATTGGTGGAGATTCTCAAGAACAGATGAAAGACATGAATAACTTGGTTTTTGGAAGCTTGTTTTTAGACTTGCTTTAGGGATATTTGCTCCTCCTGTTTGCCAAGTCTGATGTGATGCTCCATCTGACAGACATGATAATCAGCTACTGAACAACACTCACATCACAATTTTAGCGACTGAGTGGCCCCATATGTGATGCTATATCTGGAAATTCTAGGCAGTTGATGGCTCCTACCCTCTAGAAGCTTACATCTGCTCTCAGGGTATAAGGGGAGTTCACTAACCTGGGCAGCATATGATGATGTTCATTATCTGCCTATCTAGGCATGAAAATGGTAACATATCCATTCACTGCTTAATATATGGCAGGCATTGCTCTGAGATTCATCCTGCATTTTCTCATTGAGTTCTCATGATGAGCCCATAATTTATTCCCCTTTTACAGATGAGGAAACAGGCTGAAAGAGGCAGGACACTCACCCACAACCCATCAGGGCATGTGTTCTCAAGCTGCAGGCTAAGGGGTAGTAGTGGACTCCCACTGGTCCACCACACTCTGCTGTGAGTATCTGTTGTGAAAGCTATCTATGAGGCAAAGCCAACCAGGTCATATGAGTCCAAAACCCAGGAATCTGACATGAAGCTTTACTTGCCGAGACAATCAACCACAAAAGGATGGATCACATGGAAAGGAAAAAAGAGATGGGCTGGAGCCTGTATAGATAAGAGGTATGTCCAGAAAATACATTTCCAAAAAATCATCAAGTTTACAAAGCTCTATTCTGCCCTTGAATTTTATAATGGTTCTAGATGCCACCCTAGCCATTTCTGTTCTCATTTCTAATATTACATTAGCAGCCTAAGAGACAGGAGGTGCTGCAAAAGGGAGAGGAAGGAGGGAGGGAAGAAGGGAAGGAAGAGGGGAGCAATCCATTTTATCCATTATTTTATCAACCATCTTATTTTTGAAAGTGTCATGCTGATATGTATTTTACAGAGACACATACACTGATCTTAAGAAGATTACAGTTTAGCTGAAGAGCTAAATTAGGCACTCATAAAGCAATTAAATAACATTATAAGATTAAGTAACAGTGCAAGATGTGTCAAAGTGCTAAAATAAGCTGTATGAAAACTGAAACTGGCCAGACACGGTGGCTCATGCCTGTAATCTCAGCACTTTGGGAGGCCGAGGCAGGTGGATCACTTAAGGTCAGGAGTTTGAGACCAGCCTGGCCAACAGGGTGAAACCTCGTCTCTACTAAAAACACAAAAATTAGCCAGGCGTGGTGGCACATGCCTGTAATCACAGCTACTGGGGAGGCTGAGGCAGGAGAATTGCTTGAACCTGGGAGGCGGAGGTTGCAGTGAGCCAAGATCGTGCCACTGCTCTCCAGCCTGGGTGAAGAAGAGACTCTGTCTCAAAAAAAAAGAAAGAAAGAAAAAGAAAACTGAATCCATCATCATCCACTTTTTCCAATTCCTACACATTTGAGATAGCTGGTTCTGTAAATCAGACTAGACAGTGTAAATTTGGCCTAACAGAAAGTGTTTACCATAGATGAAGACAATAAATATCAAAGTTCATTGCACAAACAGAGCAAAATACATTTGAGTTGCTCCCAAAGGATGAATCCCAGAAGACTAGAGCACCTCAGGCAAGAAGAATGGTCCAGAATATGGAGAGAATAGGTGTGAAAAGACTGGCACATGTGAGACAAGTCTCTTGCTGGATGGCCCTGGGAAGCTGAGGGTATTGGAACCCTTCCATTACTGCCATGGCAAAGGGATGAGGATGCTTCCATTGCTTTTCCTGCTCACATCTCTATCTTCAGTTCACTCCTCCCAAATGAGAAGCTGCATCGGATCTGCTTGCTCAGCATTTTGCATTTACTGGGTGACTCCTCTGTGGATGAGGTCACTCCTTTGAAGATCAATACATGGTTATCCTTCTCTCTCAGTTGCACCTGCGATTAGGTGAGCAAGGCAAGCAGTTATCGTGGAGGGGCAGCTGATCTGAATAGTTCACTTTCCTCATCCTACGCCAGCCTTCAATATTTACCATAAATGCAAGGACCACCCTGAGAAAGTTGAGTTTGTTGGTATGAATTTTTTTAATGGAAAAAGAAAGTGAGGGAGTATATGGCCAACTAACCCTCACCATGAAGGAAAAAATGACATCCCGGGGCAGCTGACAATGGGGCTCTGTGAACACTTGGTGCCAGTGTGGAGATGTTCTGGCCTCAAGGCAGCTCCAGGGAGAGGGTCCCTGGGGAAGAACGAGCGCCTTCCTCAGGGCAGAAGAGCCTGCTTCACTGTACAGAGTGGTCTCTCAGGAGCTTGAAAAGTTAATGAAGCTGCTTGAGCTTAAAAACCAGAAAGTAGGCAAAAAGAAAAACAAGTTCAACCTTCCTCCAACACAGGAAATAATTTGAAACCGCAATCAGAAACTTTTTGAGCATTATGAAAGTGTAGAGGCCAAGGGAAAACTCCTCCCCTTCACCTTCTGCGGGTTTCCTGAAAGTCACACCTCCTCCCAATGAGGAGCCACATCTGACAAAAGGAAGGTTAACAGGAGAAGAGGCACACACATTTATAATCGCGTATGGAGGTGGGCGGATCACACAGTGATTACTCCACCACACTCTGAGGTACAGATGGTTAATGGTTATGTACCCTTCTTCTGAGGAGAAACGGAGATGGGGAAGTGTGGCTTATTTTAGGGGGTGTGTAAACCAGTTTTAGGACAACGCCATGGAACATACAATGGCCTGGGACAACGTCTCGTGGGCCCGCAGAATAGACAATGGTTTGTGACGAGTCTGTACAAGTGTGTTGATGGACTTGGAATCTTTCTTCCTGAAACCTGTGTTCAGTTCATGAAAACTCAGGAAAGTGACCAGAAGTAATTGTTTTCTTCTTTGGCAGGTCTGGACTTTAGGCAGATAAGGGAACTTAAGAGAACAATTTCATCCTGTGCTTCGGGGCAGACGGAGAAGTGGGGAAAGGGGGATCAGAGAGGCCTTGAGGCTCCTTCCTCGGTTCAGCATGACAAAGCACCATAGTTTGGGGCATCAGCTTCTGAACCCCAGCAAAGGGAATAAGTATTTTGATAGCTTCTAAATCAGCCAAAACACAGGAGGAAGAAGTGGGTTAGCTGTTCTGGGGTATGGAACTATTAGATTCTAACACAGACTTATCTCTGTCTACTACATATGAAGCTTTCTACCAACTATTCTAGAAGGTAAACATACTTTCAGAAACATCTTTACACTTTCAAAACTATCATGGCTTTACCAAAACCACTGAACTCAAAAGACTTCTCACTTTCAAAGGTCCTTCAACCAAAGTTAGAAGCATATTAAGTGAAATCAAGACCAGTCTGAAGGGCAATCAAAACAGGATCCCCATAGAAAACTCTGCACTGAGTGTGACTACAGCCCAATAAACAACTAAACAACCTAAAGGGGCAAGTTAGACAGGAAATACACCAAAAATTAAAGCAGATGTCCTTGGGTGATACAAATGTGAGTAAGTTTGGTTCTATATCCATCCAATTTTTAAAGATTTATTTTTATTAAAAACACAAAACTTAACTAAATAAATATTAAATTCCAAGTTGTTTTCAAATAGGAAACAATAAACAACCTCAGCAGCTCGGGACCTTGGTGGGGTGTGGTTTACTACATAGACTTTGCTGGAAATATTTCCCTTCATATCTTGAAAGCCTTTCAATCCCACTCAGGAAGACGTTTTAACTTGGAACATTTTAACTTGGAAGCAACCTTAAAGATTGTCTGATAAAACTACTTCATTCTACAGCTGAGGAAACAGAGTGAATTTCCGAACACATGGCCAGTCAGGGGCTGACCTGGAACTCTAGTCAGCAATTCCTGCCTCCGACTTAACACCCTCTCTATCACAGACAGCCCATCTCACCAAGGAACACTCCCCTACAATCTTCCAGATAGAAAGTGAAAAAAGCATTGCAAAATATGTTTCTCCACTCTTCAGTATGTACCCAAAAGAAATAAAACATATGTCTACCCAAAAACTTGTACATGAATGTTCACAGCAGCACTATTCATAGAAGTCAAATAGCAGAAACTACCCAAAAGTCCATCAGCTGTGGAATGGATAAACAAAATGTGGTATATCCATACAATGGGATTTGTTTTTCACCATGAAAAGGAGTGAAATACAAATACATGCTACAATATGAATAAATCTTAAAAACACTAACTGATATGGTTTGGCTGTGCCCCCTACCCAAATCTTATCTTGAATTGCAGTTCCCATAATTCCCACATGTTGTGGGTAGAACCTGGTGGGAGGTAATGGAATCATGGGGGCTATTACCCTCATGCTGTCCTCATGATAGTGAATGAGTTCTCATGAGATCTGATGGTTTTATAAGGGGCATTTCCCCACCATCACTCGCACTTCTTCTTCCTGCCGGCATGAAGAAGGACATGTCTACTTCCCCTTCCGCCATGATTGTCAGTTTCCTGAGGCCTCCCCAGCCACGCTGAACTATGAGTCACTTAAACCTCTTTCCTTTCTAAATTGGCCAGTCTCACGTATGTCTTTATTAGCAGTGTGAGAACAGAATAATACACTAACGTTAAATGAAACCAGACACAAAGGACCGTATATTGTGTGATTCCACTTATGTGAAATGTCCAGAATAGGCAAATCTAAACAGACAAAGTAGGTTAGGGGTTGCCCAGGACTGGGGGTAGGTTTGGAAAATTAGGAGATGATGGCTAAGGGCTGAGGGGTTTCTTTTTTGAGGTAATGAAAATGTTTGGAAATTCAGTATGGTGACAGGTGCAGTTGAAAACAAATGCTAATATCAACATGCACTGCACTTCTGTTCCAAGCAAAGAACAATACCGATAATGTCACATTGAGGAAAGAACAATCAGCTACATAGATTATCATTTCAATCAGGGTATCTGTACCTTTTCCATATTTGCTGCACCACATTTGGTTATGTTATCCAAGACTGGATTCTTGCCTCTATCTGCCAAAATGATCAATTCTCCAGAGCCATTTCAACTGATGGAATGACCACCTTAAATTGCTATGTATACCATCTCAAGGAACAAGCCAGGCTTGGCCAAGACAGCCACATGCTTTAAGGAAAAGTACATTATTAAGATGCAAGCAATGAATCTGCTTCAAATGGTTTGAGCGAGTAATTACGTGTCTGGTGATTCTCACTCACAAGCCAAATTGGTGGAATGTTGGAATGTTGCTATTGGACATGCAGCCTCATGGCCTGCCATACCCAGCCCAGCCTCTTAGCAAGCCCAGTTCTCTCCCACGAAAATCCGTGAACTCAATGGTAAGTAAACACCACTCTGTGATCAGTAGGTCGGCCACTGCCCAGATACAAAAAGGGCTGCAACACATAACATGCCACATCCTATCACATTTCAGATAAAGGAGGAGACCTATAATCCAAATACATCAAAAACAGTAGCTGAGCATACTTGTCGCCCCCGTTAAATGACAGGAAACTGCTCATTGCGCTTACAGTTTAGCAGCAAGTGGGAACTTTACTCTGACTACAGGCCTCAAATCCTTCCAGAGAACCTTACATGCTCTTAGGCTGTGATCAGAGGTGCCTGCCAATATTAACACAAACACAAGGCACAGAATTCAACTCCCAGTTCACATATCAACAACAGCTCTGGGGCAGGGACTCTGCTTTCAGGAGGAAATTTTTAAACAGGAGGGTGGGATCATGTGCAACTGACTAGCACCCTTGTTAGCACCATTGATGTAAAGTTAAATGATCCCCTCTCTAGTTAAAGTCCCCTAATTGTGATCTCCAGGACTCTCGCCAAAGATCTAACACAACTGTAAACATTTCAGAAGGCTCAGCTCACCATGGTTTGGGGTGAAACATACAGGTTTCTATTTCCTAAAATGCGGAAAAAGTAGACATTTGTTTCTTTAGGTCTGTAGTTCAGCCTCAGCACTGGCCCTGTGTTACACAGATTTCTATTTTGATACTTGCAAGTAAACATTTTATTAATATTTTTATGAATAAATCTTAAAATCCAAGCCAACTTATTTTTCCATTATTTAAAAAATTGTCTTGACCAGGCATGATGGCTCATGCCTGTAATCTCAGCATTTTAGGCCAAGGCAGGAGGATCACTTGAGGCCAGGAGTTCAAGACAAGCCTGGCCAATATGGCAAAACTCCATCTCTACTAAAAATACAAAAATTAGTGGGCCAGGTGTGGTGGCTCACGCCTGTAATCCCAGCACTTTGGGAGGCCAAGGCGGGCAGATCACGAGGTCAGGAGATCGAGACCATCCTGGCTAGCACAGTGAAACTCTGTCTCTACTAAAAATACAAAACAATTAGCTGGGCGTGGTGGCAGGTGCCTGTAGTCCCAGCTACTCAGGAGGCTAAGGCAGGAGGCGGAGCTTGCAGTGAGCCAAGATCGCGCCACTGCACTCCAGCCTGAGCAACAGAGTGAGACTCCATCTCAAAAAAAAAAAAAAAAAAAAAAGCCAGGTGTGGTGGCACGCACCTATAATCCCAGCTACTCAGGAGGCTGAGGCACAGGAATCACTTGAACCTGGTAGATGGAGGTTACAATGAGCTGAGATCACGCCACTGCACTCTAGCCTAGGCAACAGAGCAAGACTCACTCTCTCAAAAAAAAAAATAGTCTCTTTGTGATATTAAAAAATACTGAGACTTCATAGTTACTCTCTTCTGGCAAGTAATCAATTACTTTGACCAAATTCATGTCAACTGAACAAAAGAGTTCAAGGAACCCTCACTGACAGCTTCCATGTGGTTTGAAGATATTCAAAAGGCACTTTTTCCCCATAAGCAGCCCAATGAACAAAGGGAGTTCTGCCATTCTAGCTGCTAAACCTGTCATAATAAATGTAATATGATGCTAATAATTTATTGTCAGTGAAAATAACCCTATTATCAAATATTCTCTCATTCTGCCTAGTAAGATAACACCTTGCAATATCCTGCAAGATTATGGCTTAATTACAAAATTTCCAGATCTGCACAACAAATAATCTTATTTATACAGCCTTGATATTCAATAAATACAAACATTTAAAAATCTAGATCATTACTAAATAAAGGCACAGCAAAAATGACTTTTTCTTTTTCACTTCTTCCAAAGATGCATTTACCCAGTAGTAATTAAAGGCTCTTCCCTTGTTTACAATGATAAGATCGTGTTTTCTGAGTCACAGAAAATATTAAAAATGGACAGGTTACCACAAATTATTGTCCAGATGTTCCTTGGCTATCCCTCAGTTACAGTTTTGTTTTCATCCCTCATCATTATTCGTTTAAAACAGGTAGCAAATGAATGGCATCTTAATCATCATCTACCTACTCTAGTAAATACTTTGATCAAAACAAAGCACTAAATCCAATACCCGGCATACAAATGCAGGAGGGAAAATGCAACTAAATAATTACATGTATTATGGACAAGAAAAAAGCCCTGAAAAGAAAGTTGACAGATTAGATAACTACTCCCTCTATAAATGGGAATGGATGTTAAATGCTAAATATGCTATCTTTACTTCCTCCAGCAAAGCAAAACTAGAAGGAAAAAAAGTTGGTTGATATCCTTTTCAAAAATAGATTTACCACTGAATATATACAGTATTTTACCAACTGGACCACTGCTGCAAAGCCATTTGCTAAAAAACTACAGTGATAACCAAATTATCACACATACATGTCTCTTCATAGACAAACTGACCAGATTATAAACAGTTCCCCTAGAAGCTACCAATTCTGTCACCCCTCAATAGGACATGGAAGACAAAGACCTTGTTCAAACCAGTCAATGAGGAGAAACCCACAATTCCCTTCTATTTAATATAGATTTCCAAGTGTCTACCATATTGCAGAATCTATGCTGGGCACTGTTTGTCTATCAAGATGAGAAATTCCTCCTTGCAGCCCTCAAGGAGGTTATAATCCTACAGCCGAACAGAGGCAAGAAAACAAGTAAATAAATACAAGTCAGGGTACAATTATCTCGAAAAGGTTGCTCTGGGTTTTCACAAGAGGAGAACAGTATGTGTAGATGACTGTGGGAAGGCTCTTTGGGCATCAAACATTCACATTATATCCTTTCAATAGCCCAGGAATAGGATCCATGCTCAAAAATGGGGGGAACACCTGATTCTCAGAGTGTCAAGAAACATCTTCATGTTCCCAAGGGAAAAATCACGAGATCTGAGGCCCAGAATGGCTGTGAAAACAGACATGCTCATGTGCAAAAAGGATAAAGCCCACCAAGAATGCAGAGACGCATTGTGTGAGGATTCCAAATAGTGCACCTGAAGTCTATGGGGTCCTCAGGAACACAGGCCTGTCATGAACCCAAACTCAGACAGCAAAGAAGCCTAAAAAGGCAACTCACCGCTCAAAACCCTCATTAGCTCCTAGTACTTTATCCTTGATTAAAATTATCTTAGAGAAGACCCATCTAATCAAGACTAGCTTCATTCGTAAATCTAATAAAAAAGACTGCTGCTGGAAGGCTACTGTCTGGGAAGTAATTGTATTTCCCAGGAGTGAAGACATGAAGAACAACAGAAAACAAATCTCTGTAGGATCCAAATATCAGTTTCATCTTCTTAGAACAGTACTTCTTAACTTCTTAACTAAGACTGTATGCATCCTAGGGTCTGGTAGACATGCCCAATCTAAACAGTAAATGAGGAAATATATTAAGCAATTGAGATTGCATTCACTGGTGCATAACTTGGCAATGCAACAATTCACCATTCTCCTAACAGATTCTTATTTTTTAAGAACATGTGTCCAGAGTGACGGAGGCTAGATTCAGCAGCTAGCTGCTATGTCCAGTTATGCATGTTGTTCTGTATTTTGTGTATCATGCTGAAGAAATCCAGATTGAATAGAGCCTTTCTTTGCTAAAGTGGCTGACGTGTAGAGATGCATAGGACATAACCAAGGCAATGCACCCTGTGAAACTCGCTGTATTCAAACACCAGTCCCATGCCATCAGAGCAGTCTTATGCCTTGAAAAACACCAGCATTGGGTAAAGTCAGATTTGCTCTTGACACATTAACTTTTACTAAGGAAAACAAAAATCATAAATTATTGTTAATGACTTAGTACAAGAGCCTCATTTACTAACAGTATTGTTTTGAAATAAGTTGTTCAAAGGTAGGAGACAGTGGCTCTTGCCTGTAATCCCATTACTTTGGGAGGCCGAGGTGGGTGGATCACCTGAGGTCAGGAGTTTGAGATCTGCCTGGCCAACATGGTGAAACCCTGTCTCTACTAAAAAATATAAAATTTAGCCAGGCATGGTGCTGGGCACCTGTAATCCTAACTACTCGGGAGACTGAGGCAGAAGAATTGCTTGAACCCAGGAGATGGAGGTTGGAGTGAGCCAAGATCGCACCACTGCACTCCAGCCTTGGTGACAAGAGCGAGACTCTGTTGCAGACTGAGGTCATGGCTCAGTTGGGACTTAAAGGAAAGCATGGATATGTGGTCTTTCCAGCCTGGCATCGGCAGGGCAGGTGGGCTGCTTACACAGTCTCAGGGCTCCATATGCAAGTCCTTCCTTCAGCCACCCCAGCCCAGGTACCAGAATGTGAACCAAGAACGTTGTAGGAAGTCAGGGACCCTGAACAGAGGGACCGGCAGGAGCCACGGCAGAGGAACATAAATTGTGAAGATTTCATTTTAATATGGATATATATTAGTTCCCAAATAATACTTTT
This sequence comes from Macaca fascicularis, assembly GCF_037993035.2. Taxonomy (NCBI): domain Eukaryota; kingdom Metazoa; phylum Chordata; class Mammalia; order Primates; family Cercopithecidae; genus Macaca; species Macaca fascicularis. The sequence continues at coordinate 84,938,408 of NC_088380.1, read as the reverse complement.
ATAATTTCTTATGCCTGCCTTTGCTTCAATCTCTGAACATAAATTGTGAAGATGTCATTTCAATATGGACATATATTAGTTCCCAAATAATACTTTTATAATTTCTTATTCCTGCCTTTACTTCAATCTCTGAACATAAATTGTGAAGATTTCATTTTAATATGGACATTTATCAGTTCCCAAAATTAATACTTTTATAATTTCTTATGCCTGTCTTTAATCTCTTAATCCTCTTACCTTCGTAAGCTGAGGATGTACATCACCTCAGGACCATTATTGTGCTAACTGTACTAACTGATTGTAAAACATGTGTGTTTGAACAATATGAAATCAGTGCACCTTGAAAAAGAACAGAATAACAGCGATTTTAGGGAACAAGGGAAGACAACCATAAGATCTGACTGCCTGCAGGGTTGGGCAGAATAGAGTCATATTTTTCTTCTTGCAGAAAGCCTATAAATGGACATGCAAGTAGGGAAGATATCGCTAAATTCTTTTCCTCGCAAGGAATATTAATAATTAAGACCCTGGGAAAGGAATGCCTTCCATGGGCGGGGTCTAGAAACAACTACTCTGGGAGTGTCTGTCTTATGCGGTTGAGATAAGGACCGAAATATGCCCTGGTCTCCTGCAGTACCAGCCTCAGCTGTTGCAATCCTGGCCATTCCCAGTCCAGCTACTCCAGCCCCAGCCATCCCAGCAGAGGTCCTAGATACCGTGGAACACAGAAGAGACCTCCCCATCATGCCCTTTCTGAATTCCTAACCCACAGAATCTGTAAACATAATAAAGTTATTGATGTTTTAAACTGCTAAAATTTAGTGGGGTAAGTGGGTTAGTGTGTTATGAAATCAACTCCTCTTTGCTTTTCCTGCCCCAAGGCACAAAGCTTAAGCAGTTTATCAGCAGGCTCAAACAAAAAGCAAAACAAAATAAAAAACACAGAAAGCTCTTCGTTAAAGAAATTAAACTAAGGAGAACTGAAGCAGACGTCATGGATATAAAACCCACACCCCCTTCCACCCACACCCAGAATTAAGACTGTTACCATTTTGGCCTGGTATGGTTGGCTCACACCTGTAATCCCAACATTCTGGGAGACCCAGGCAGGAGGACTGCTTGGGCCCAGAAGTTCAAGACCAGCCTGGGCAACACAGCAAGACCCCATCTCTACAAAAAATTTAAAAAATAGCCAGGCATGGTGGCACACACCCATAGTCCTAGCTACTCAGGAGGTTGAGGTGGAAGGATTGCCTGAGCCCAGGAGGTTGAGGCTATAGTGAGCTATGATCGCAGTACTGCACTCCAACCAACCTGGGCAACAGAGCAAGACCCTTTCTCTAACACCAAAAAATAAAAATAAAAAATGGTTAAGGAGAGAGGGGGCTCTAGGGGTGAGATATAGTGTCGGATAGAGGGCTCCCCATCTGATCCCCATAAAGTGAAGATCCTCCCAGCCAAGTACACAGAGAGACCCGCCAGCCCTCTTGGTTCTTCCATCTTAAATAGGAATGGGTGAACAAACTCTGATCTCTGAATATATCTTGCTTCCTCCTCCTACCCCATTGCATCAGTCAAAATCCCAACAGGAAACCAGTGGCACCCTCAGATTAGGATAATTTGGGGTCTCTTTGCCAAAATGTGAGAAAAAGATAAAGAGATAGTGCAATAACAGGGGGCTAGCAAAAGTGGAACTATCACTCCTCCAAGCCCCAGAGACCAATAGAGTATTTTACCCAAGTAAAAAAGGTTAAGGGTCCATTAAAAAAAGAAAAAAAGTTATCTCGAGAGGGAAAGTAATTTTCAGCAGATGTACACAGCCAAACGGAGGCAATCTCACAGCAGAAAGAACCCCGAGCTAACTCTCCCCACTCCTGCTCATCACCTACCTGGCTCCTTGTTGGCTGAACCCAGCCAGAAGCCCCTAAGCCTGGCTGTCTGCTGATGCAACTTATACAGGCAGAGCAGGGTGAAAAAGGGTGGAGCGTGGGCGTAGAAGGCACAGCAGAAGGCATTCTATGTGTATTCCAATGAGAAAAATGAAAGTCAGTAAGAAACTCCAGGAAGGGGAAAATGTAAAAGAAAGTCAAGTGCAAATAGGAAGTCTGCTAAAATGTGACACGATGCAGTGAGCACACTGGAAAGAGAATATATTTAAACTCATTTATTAAAGAAGCTGTGGTGTAGGAACCACAGAGAAGGAAAGCAATCAGAGCATACCCCTATCTGCTGAAACAAAACCTATTTTCAGCTTTTATCTTTCAAGAATCAACCTACATGTAAAGCCCAGATGACCAATTAAATCTCAGAACGTATGGTATCAAACATTATAGTCTCACAGTAAAGGTGGGAGGAAGAAAGGAAGAGGTAGGGCAGAAAGTAGAGAATCAAAATGTACTGTTCAAAGAGGATGAAACAGGAAATAGAAATTTACAAGAATTATTAAAAGTTATAAACTGGGAAGATGGTAACAAGTGGGGGAAGGTTACTCCAGCCACACAACATGTGAACACCCAGACATTTCCGCTTCTGGAAGAAAGTGTGTTCAGCAAACACAATGTCCTCAGGTTCTGGTCACTCAATGCCCTCCTTTGGCACTAGTTCCTACCCTGTGTTCCTAATGTCACTCATCTTCCTATTTTAAAGATGCAGCTGTTGTCAAGGGAGAGCCCAAAGTCTTAACAACTTTAAAGATAAATATTCACTGATTTCCTTCCATGTTTTACATTTCACTTTTATATGAACTACTGAAACTATTTCATTTTGTGACAAAACAGTACTTTTCCTGATGTGAACTGTGAAGCTATTGCTGTTTCAGTGAATTCTCATTTTAGCCAACTTGCCTGGATAAGTACACCAAGAAAGACAAATAGTTGTTTGGGCTTCATTAAGATCACACTTTGTTGTTGTTGTTGTTGTTGTTAGACTGAATTAAACAAATCTCTTGAAACTGTGGTTGCTGTAAGAAGGGTCTGTTTCTGAATTAAGAAGTCTCCTTGTACTTACTTTAAGTGAGGTCCTCAAGCACTGGCAAATCTATTAGTAGTATCTTTGAGCATCAGAGAAGCCCTCTGCTTAGTGAAGACGTTCTAATTTGCAGTGTCCATGGAGAAGGTGGACCTGCAAACTGGACGCCATATGCTAGATGATGAAGTCAAATCCTACAACTTCCAAGAAGCCGTCGAGAAGGTAAATTGCTAAGACATCCTGTTTGCATCTGCAACTCCTTATTCTAGAGGGAAAACCACAGTCATCTCAAAGATGATTGTTTATAAAAGTGCGAAGAAAGTAGCCTCAAGTTCACAAATAGTCCCCTGAAAGTTTTGTTTCTGTAATATTGGCTGAAAATGTTCTGACTCAGTTAATTGCCAAATAAGGAGACTTTAGTTGTAAAATTTTTATTGCCAGCTAATTTTTATCATGTGCCTCATGCTTTTAAATTTCATGTTTTTGCTGGAAAAAGGAAATTTCCTGACTTTGCTTTACTAAGCCTATAAATACATTCACCAAAGAAGTAAAACAACTTTGAGAGGTTGAGGTGGGCAGATCACTTGAGGCCAGGAGTTTGAGACCAGCCTGGCCAACATGGTGAAACCCCATCTCTACTAAAAAGATGAAAATTAGCCAGGTGTGGTGGCTCATGCCTGTGGTCCCAGCTACTTGGGAGGCTGAGGCATGAGAATCGCTTGAAGCCAGGAGGTAGAGGTTGCAGTGAGCCGAGATTGCACCACTGCACTCCAGACTGGGTGACAGGACAAAGTGAGACTCTGTGTCCCAAAAAAAAAAAAATGGAAAATGAAAGGAAAGGAAAGAAACAATGATTTGTATATTAATTAAAACTTCCAGAGGAACTAAAGGTTACATGATGCTGTTGGCTCTGAGAAGTGGGATTAGAAATGAGAAAGAGTGGGGTATGGCAGACTCATCTTTTTATTTTAAATCCTCTTATAGTACCCAGGTCATTTTTACCATGTGTATATACTTGAATAAATATTGTTACCATGTATAAAGGCTGGTTCTAAACTATGAATATCACATATCTCATATATATGTGTGTGTATATATACACATGAAATTCCATTTATATGAAATTCTAACTAAAGTGACAAAAGTCAGATCACAGATTGCTTAGAGTTGGAGTTAGGGAGAGAATGACCACAAAGGGGCCTAAGTAAACTTTTGGAGGTGAAAAAAAAATTCTATACGTTAATTGTGTGGTAATTACACAACTGTATATGTGTGCCCAAATTCATGGAGATAGGCACTTAAAATGGATAAATTTTCTTGTCTATAAATTCTACCCCAATCAAACTTTTTGAAAACTGCACTAATGGTTTGAAAAGCATGGAGAAAATCCACTGTAATTCCCTCAAGAGAGGGCATACCCATGCTTAATTTCAAATCATGCTTTTGTGGCATAGGCAATGTTGCTTCAAGCTCTCACATCAGTGAATACCAGCTCAGAGGGGGTTCTTCACAGTAGAGGCAGCCACCAGCTCAGAGGGGTTCTTCACAGTAGAGGCAGCCACCAGCTCAGAGGGGTTCTTCACAGTAGAGGCAGCCACACAGGAGAGTCCGCAGTACCATATTGTTGCGTATCTGTGAGATGTATGGATCAGAAAATGGGGAGCTTTCTCCAACACTAGAAAGATGAAAGCAGCACATGAAATTTTATGAAGGTTTTATTTTTACCCTCCAGCCTGAAAACTATCTTCTTACAGATTTCATTAGGACTAGGACAACAAAGACTTGAAGAAATCTGACAAAGCCATCAGCTGCTCCTTTCTGTTTGATTTCTTCAGCACTGTAGAGTTTGATCATTGCTTTGACCTACTACTACCCCTTCTTAAAGTGTACTTCCCAGGGGGCCCTGGAGCCATACTGGTAACCACAGAGATAAGGGCCCTCCTGAAGCTGACAGGAAGGCAGAATTTCCTTACCTCGAGGAAAGACTCAAAGCATTTGTTTAGAAATATGAAGTTATGGAAAGTGCTAGGGCTCTTTCACTTGCCCCTCCAACCTCTCCACCCCTCTTCACCCATTTGTGCCCCTGGAGGCCGAGGTACATGGAAACCCTTTGGCTTCCTGCTGGATTTGACCCACAGGGGCCACCGTTAGGAGATGAGAGGGGAAAGGGGTGAAACTGAGGTAGCCATTTCTCCAACTCAACTCCCTACCACGATTGGTTGCACCCCTCTATGGCTTTTGTCAAATAATTCCTTAAAGCTAATCTCTAATTTCCATAACCACTCCTTTCCCTCTTGCCTTCAGGCCTACAGATGAGAATGGCTCCCTGCTCTAGCCAGCCCCAGGCACTGCACTAGGCCTTACTGGTTCCCAAAGCTCTGCCCTCCCTTGATAAATCGTCTCTTTATTGAACGTGCCTCGATTACCCAGTGTGAGAATGTCAGCTCTTTCTTGCCAAGATCCTGGCTACTACAGAGGGCTTTGGAGACAAAAAGGACCTGGATGAAACATTTAAATGCTCTCACTACATAAATTAGGAAATGGAGTGATGAGTATAAGCCACTGGATTTACTCTATTTTGTATATACTTGTCCTGAAATTAAAGTTGTTGACTTTCTGCTATCAAAAGTTTTAGGCACAAATGTTCCACCGATTAATCTAAAATATTTCCATTTAACTTAACATATTCTAAAAACATAGTTTGGTTGAGCAAAATCATATTCACGGAAGACTGTATCATGGATATGGTGTCCATCCGTTTCCAGACACTGTCATTTCATCCCTGGAGGCAGCCAGAGAGGTGCAGGCTTAGACTCTATCATTTGGGGCCCGTATAGAAAAGGCTTCACTGAATTATGCATAGGCATTATGCCATCAACCTCTAGCAAGGGACAGATTGAAAAATGACCCCACAAAACACTGTACTATTTATTTCAGTAATGTTGCTGAGAGCACAGTTCAAAACACACGCAGGAATCCTTTTATGAGGTGTTTCTTCCGCGTCTCAGCCCAGGAAAAAATGGTTTTACGTTACTCTTTTCAATATTATGAATCCTATCACTGACTCAAGGAGCCTGGAGGCTCTTGGCTGAATTTGTACCTCACTTCTAACAAGTAAATAGCATCTTCTAGAAAATATTTCATGTGCTGACCATACTCCCTGCTTCTTTTCTTTCCACCTCATCTCCTTGTGTATTTTGTTTTATTTTTTAATCTTTGTAGGTGTATCTTTGTGGGCTGTATCAAACCCATTTGAAATGAGGCAGGGATAAATTCAGAATGAACTTTCAAAAAAGACTGAAAATAGTGACATGTATCTTTCCTCATGAAGCTTAATCTATATTTACTCCATTAAAACAATAAACAAGCTCAAATTGAAATGAGAACTTTTATAACTTACCCTGAGGCTTATCCTGGAACCAACTGTTTTCTGTTTGTCAGAGAGTTTCTTCCCTCTTTCACAAGCAAGAACCTGGTTGTATCTCCCTCCTATTCTCTTCTGCAAATTAGAACACTCATTTTCCACTTTATTAACCAGAAATAAAGGTGGAGTACATACTACACTACATTGAGTAAACTTGCAGAAACCCTCAAAAAAGTCAATTCCCTGCAGGCATGGGGATGTGAAGGCCACTGATGCCCCTGCGTGGGATAGGGGAGACAATTTGCTCCTGCAGTCTCAACACTAAAGGGAGCATTCAGACCTTAAGAGACAGGGTCCTACCAAGGACAGTCCTGGCTTTCCTGAGAGTCTTGGTCTCTTAGAGCCTCTCTCCTCTCTCTTGTCTCTCTCTCTGTCTCTCTCTCTCTCTCTCTCTGTGTGTGTGTGTGTGTGTGTGTGTGTGTGTATCTCTGTGTGCATGTAACAGAAAGAAGAGTGATATTCTGGGCCAGGTGTGGTGACTCACTCCTGTAATACCAGCACTTTGAGAGGCCAAGGCGAGCGGATCACCTGAGGTCAGGAGTTCGAGACCAGCCTGACCAATATCATGAAACCCCATCTCTGCTAAAAATACAAAAATTAGCCAGGCATGGTGGCGGGCACCTGTAATCCCAGCTACTTGGGAGGCTGAGGCAGGAGAATCGCTTGAACCCGGGAGGTGGAGGTTGCAATGAGCCAAGATGGTATCATTGCACTCCAGTCTGGGCAACAAGAGCAAAACTCCATCTCAAAAAAAAAAAAAAAGACTGATACTGTGTATATTAAAAGGAAATTCAACTGAGGCACTGGGGCCTTCTCTGGTCCAGGATGGGGGTGGAAGTGGGGCATCACAGGGCCAGGAGAGGCTGGAACAGATACAGCAGGCATCGATATGAAGCCCGTGTGCATTACAACCTTCCTAATGGGAATTTCTTCCCAGGACATCTCATCCAAAGAGTCATTATTCCCTTGTCCATGCAGTCTCCTTACATTTTAAATTCACCTGCCACAGCAGCACTTACTTATCTAACGGCCTTTTGCCTCCAAAATTCACATCAATGTTGTTAGGTTAAAAGCCGCTGTCTCTGGCAAAGGGTTTATGTAAACTACAGGTTCTCAAAAAAGCATTTCTGTAAAATTGGAACATGACCACATAACTTAAAGTGAAAAACGTTTTTAAAATAAGAGCAACTACTTTTTGTATATATTATCTTGGAAATGCATTCAATAGTTCAGAAGGTTTTTTAAAAATGTACATCAATATATATTTCATTGACATTAAAGCAAACAGGCACACTAGAGATGGCTCTAGTAATAAAATAAAACAAAATAAAAATGGGTGTGTAAGGTGGGACTTTGGGGTAAAACTGGAAAAAGGTGGAAAAGGTCAAAGTCCTGTTGAGTGAGAGAAGGCTGATAAGGTCTTCCTGGACCTTGTTAGGAATGCAGACTCTCAGGTCCTGCCTGAGATTCTGTTATTTATTTATTTATTTATTGAAAGACAAGGTCTCATCTGTCACTTAGGGTGGAGTGCAGTGGCACCATCTCCGCTCACTGCAATGTCCACCTCCAGGGCTCAAATGATCCTCCCACCTCAGGCCCTCCAACACACATACACACTTTTTTATAGAGATGCGGTTTCACCATGTTGCCCAGGCTGGTCTCAACCTCCTGGGCTTAAGCAATCTGCCTGCCTTGGCCTCCTGAATTGCTGGCATTACAAAGTGCTGGGATCACAGACATGAGTCACCACACCTGGCCCGAGTTTGCATTTTACAATGCCTCCAGGGAATTTGCAGATCTTTCTAAGGTTTGAGAGGCCTTGCTCTAAGGTACCTGAAGTTCAGATATTCTGTCAGTGAACATATAAAATTAAGAAGTGCTGACAAAAAAAAAATGGGTCCCAGACATCTACAGTGATATGAAAAATGAGATTATGCCATTTCTCAAGGTAAATAACTTTCCTGCTCTAGTCTAATTGACAAACTCCTATGACCTACAAATTGACAAACTCCTATGACCCACAAAAGCACGATCACTAACCTGAGCTATGCAGCTCACCTTTTGTGAACCTCTATGTACTAGAACAGTTAGCACTTCTAGTGTACAATGGACATTTGAACTCACTGTCCTTACCTGTGCTCATTCCCAGATTTATAACAAGGAATTCCCACTAGAGTTTAGAAATCACAAGAAAGTGAAAGATACCAGCCAGCCAGTGATTCAACCCATGGGAAGGAAAAACCTAGCCTGGAAATACAAAAGGACGACACTAAACAGGAGCCCAGTGGGGCACTGGGGTGAGGCAGTAAAGGTGTGGACCACAGACCTGCTCAACATAACAGGGCTCCTGCCACGAAGAGCTCCTAATAGAAGCTAGCTAGAGAAGGGAAAATGCGCCTAACAGATAGAAGCCCCAACACAAGAACATTTTTGGCTTAGCAATGGGGGTCTAGATGACTTCTTCCTGGAGCCCCCTCCTGACTCCTTTCACTGGCAAGAGGATGACAAGAGTGTTTGCAAAATCCTCAGGATTCCAAGTATTGGCTCTGGGTTGGATATGAAATTGGGCACGAGGGAAGCTCACCTATTTCCTACAGAACCTGGAAATCAAGCCACCACTAAACAACACATTGGTGCCTTTGTGCAATTTAATCAATGGTGCTCCAGCAGGGCAGAAAAAGAAAATTTAAAAAAACATCTGGCAGTCAAATTAGTAAGAGGTCTTTCCTTTAGGTGACAGAGCACTGGGCTAAGCAAACAGCCTGTGTTGTAAGTTCTCAGAAAATGACCCTACTTTCTCCAGGGGACACAGCTCCCACTTGTCCCCAGCAAAAACATGTATGCAGCCTTTATACACAAAGGCATCTGCCCTCCCCACCTTGGCAGCCTCTAAGGTAGAAGGGGAAAAGGGGAACACAGAGGACATGAGCAGAGAATTCTCGAGTCCAATAAACAATCCAGACAAACAATAGTGGTCTGAAGTGAGGAAACAGCTCTCCAAGGGCTCACCATCCCTCTCATCTCATTATAACTTTTATTATAATTGTATTTTACAACAAAATAATTATATTGAATTTTACAAGTTGACTGATAGCATGATTAACTACAGTATAACGACACTGTGTTACAATGACCAGAATAGTATACGTCTCAAAATCTAAGAATATAATGAAGCCAGGCTTCAAAATGGAACATTTTATTTCGGCATGTGAGAAGAGCAGGCTAGCTCCCTCTCTGTTCATAGTCCATCTCCATCTTCCAGATCTCATTTACTAACACAATGTGGCACTTTATGAAAACATTTTTTCACTCTACAGTAATAGTGCCAAAGTCTGCAACAACATTATTAGTTGTTCTGATGATAAAGGTTGCTCCAATACAGAATTTCACACAAAGGAGTCTTTAAGCATCCCTCATTATAGTAGAATGTCTAAACAAAAAACAGTAGCTACACAGAAATGAGCAAAATCATGAATAACATTTTCATAAGTATGTTTGGATCAATTCTTTTAACATCTGGTATCCTTAGGTAAGGCTTTATACAACTGACTTCATCTGATTTAGAGTAACTTAATCTGATTTCGAATATCAACACACAGTAAAGGAGTGCTTTCTTTTAAAAAATATCAATTATATGGCCAGACACAGTGGCTCATGCCTCTAATCCCAGCACTTTGGGAGACAGACGCAGGTGGATCACTTGATGTCAGGAGTTCGAGACCAGCCTGGCCAACATGGAGAAACACCATCTCCACTAAAAATATAAAAATTAGCCAGGCGTGATGCCTATAATTCCAGCTACTCAGGAGGCTGAGGCATGAGAATCATTTGAATTCCGGAGGTGGAGGTTGCAGTGAGCCAAAGATTGCACCACTACACTCCAGCCTGGGCGACAGAGCAAGACCCTATCTAAAAAAAAAAAAAAAAAAAAAATTCAGTTACAATGCTCAACTTTCTGATGCTCAATGTCACCTTAATTTTTTAATGTCTGCAATTTCAAAAGTAAAATTTACAATCATTAGGGCAAATTATGCATGTCCAAACTATGCCTATTTTGTTATGCTTTATTTTTCTGCTTGTATGTACAAACTATACATAATGGCTAATATTTATCAAGCATTTGTTATGTGCCAGACATTATTAAGCAACATTATAACACTTTTAAGGAAGGTTTGTTAAGCAATATTTACAAATGCCTTCTAACATTATCCCTGAATCAACCGTATGAGGAGACGTTACTTCTGCCTCATTAAGAGATGAAAGCAGAAGCACAGAAAGGTTAGACTGCTAATATGTGCCAAAGTCAGCACCCCAAAGCAGACAGTATGTGGCTCTCTCAATTGCTATTAAGTAGCAATTGACAGGCGGGGTGCGGTGGCTCAAGCCTGTAATCCCAGCACTTTGGGAGGCCAAGACGGGTGGATCACAAGGTCAGGAAATCGAGACCATCCTGGCTAACACGGTAAAACCCTGTCTCTACTAAAAAATACAAAAAAACTAGCCGGGCGAGGTGGCAGGCGCCTGTAGTCCCAGCTACTCGGGAGGCTGAGGCAGGAGAATGGCCTAAACCCGGGAGGCCGAGCTTGCAGTGAGCTGAGATCCGGCCACTGCACTCCAGCCTGGGCGATAGAGCGAGACTCCGTCTCAAAAAAAAAAAGTAGCAATTGACAGAGAAGTGCAGAAAGTATCCACCAGCACCTGGACTATATACATCAATTAAGACTTTAAACACTTAACAATGATTTAATTCAGCAAGACTTTAACATTTATTAACAACCTTCATAGAATGGTACTAAGAACTCTAGGTAACTTAAAAGAAAAATAAGACATAGTCCTTGGCTCAAAGGACTTTACAGACTAATTAAAGAGATGATAGGCTGGGTGTGGTGGCTCATCCCTGTAATCCCAGCACTTTGGGAGGCCGAGGCATGGGGATCACTTCGGCCCATGAGTTTGAGAACAGCCTGGGCAACATAGTGAAACCTTGTCTCTACAAAAAATATAAAAATTAGCCGGGTGTGGTAGCATGAGCCTGTAGTCCCAACTGCTTGGGAGGCTGAGGTTGGAAAACTGATTGAGCCCAGGAGGTGGAGGTTGCAATGAGCCAAGATCATACCACTGCACTCCAGCCTGGGTGTGAGAGCAAGACTGTCCTAGAGAAGAAGACTACACACACACACACACACACACACACACACACACATTTATTTCAAAACTGCATATGAGTTGAGATGATAATGTGGCATAAATGAAACAAAGAGAAGGATGACATATAATAGGAAGTGTTGTGGAGGTGATCTCTAAGTAGCTTTCTAAGAAAATAATGCTTGGATTAGAGAGTGATGGGAGAAGAAAATTTCACACCGTGATCAAAAACAGAGACAAAAAGGAACAGGAGACATGGAGGTGGCAGCTGGAGAATAGAATGTATGTCACGAAGTATTTCAAGTTGTATGAAACTGTGATGAGCTATTTCACAGTGGTTTTCTTTAACGAAGAATCTACATTGTACGCTCATCACTATTCTGACTTTATCCCCTCTTTTCCCAGTGTTCCAGAGCAACCTTCTGAGTATTAAGTGAAGCCAGCTCCCTGCGCTCCCTCCCTCGTGTGCCCTCCCACAAGCACGCATCATGTGTCCAAAAACAAACTAGCAGAGTAAATAAGTGATGTCACTACAAATCACCCAGCACTTATTTCCAAAAACTGTCTTCTCATGAAGCTGAAATAAAATTAGTGTGGAATTCAAATGACTGAACTACTTGTCTATTTTAAAATGATGATGGGGAGGTCTACACTCAACCAATGCATTTTATTTAAAGAGCTCTCACTCGACTGAATGCTTAGCCTAGGGTAAACTGTGGTTCTTACCCACAAGGACTTTTTAATCCAGTGGGAACCAAGTCTATCACAGTGCCTGGCACACAGTCAGTGCTCAACAAATGGAAGCTCCCACCTCTTGAGCATCGTAGCTGAACAATGGGAATTTAAAGAAAAAGTCCAGAAGCAAAGGTCAGACCCATAAGGTCATTGTAAATCAAAGAGTTGGTAAGTACTATGTAGAGACCACTGGCAAGCTGTGGCAAACTTCCCAGAGGGTCAGAGAGCTGGTCTTCTATAGAAAAGGAGTTCATCTGGCAGAAGGAGAAAGCTGGAGAGCATTTCAAGCAAAGAAAACAGCAATGCACACAGCCTGTTCAACAGTGATGAGCAGCTTCGTATGGCGTCACTGGGGCCCAGATATGGAGGCAGTGTGAGGAGAGGGGCCAGACCTCCCAGGGCTCCAATGTTCTGGAAAGAGAGTGGATTATCTAGCAGTTACAAGAAGCCAACAGCAGATATTAAGCAGGAAAATAATATGATCTGACCAATTTAGAGAAACCGGTGCAATGGCAGTGTGGAGAATGAATTGGAAAGGAGGTGTGGAGGTCACCTGGCAGTTCAACTGAGGTAATATAAAGGTTTGAATTCAAGCAGTGATGAGCAAGATGAAAAGATGAACCTTAACAGATACGAATGGTGGATTTCTCCTTGCAACATGTAGCTTAAACTCCAAGTTAGAGACTGTCGCATTTCCTTATGTCCCCAAGGCATCCACTATGGAGCAATTCAGATTATTCAGACTACAGCCTTTTGAATATGGAGACTAATTAAAAATTTTACCATACAGAATGCCCCTGTCCTACTTTCCTTCTTTCAGTGAACATTGACTATGTGAAACTAACTACACACCTGTACTGGTAGTTAGAAATACAAAAACAAATAAGATAGAGTTCTAAGGAGTTCAGAGTTGAATAAAAGACAGACAGATACACAGATAATAACCAACAATATCCCAGTGCTGTAAGAGCTGTGTATGAGGCAGTGAATGTGCAAAGGAGACTTCCAGAGTGCTTGGTGGGGACTGAGAAGGTAGCATTTAACTCCGTGAATGTCTTAATGATCTAAAAGATTTATGACCAATTTTTTAAACGATGTGCATATTGCCAGTGACATTTCCCATTAACTTAGCTGAAGCTATACTTAAATTTCCCAAAACATACAGTTTCAGATATAGACTATGTGATGGCATCTGTAAAGCTTTATTTAATATTGTGAATGTGAAAGGTAAATCCCAGTGGTAGAGGTCTGCTTGCTAGCTAGGGCTCACCTGTTAACTACTATAACAAAAACCATTTTCTTACCTTTTGAAGTTTCAACTGTTAAACTGACTCTTCGCATTGAATTTCACCATGGAAACAAACAAAATGCATACCCACACACACACACATACACACACACACATACACACACACACCTAAAGACCTACTGGAGTCAAGCACACACTCTATATTTATCTTCAAAAATAAAAATCTTTGCTTCATACCTAACACTCTCTCCACACTCCTGTTGGTGGCCTTAGTTCACTTTCAGTTTTTCCACAAACTGGCAGGAGTTCCCATAATACTCCACCCCCTCCACATCCTTCCTGTGCTGGGTCACTTAAAAATAACTAGCCATGAAGCACTTAAATATTCAGGAAATTATTTTAGTGGAAAAGTCACTGGCGATCACAACTGTAGCGAAACAGAGAATCCAGGGTAGACCTCAGAAGGTGTTTAAATAAGAACTTTATCTTTTAGAGAGTACACATTTCTTTACTCCTTACTTTACTACCAAAACAATTTGTTTGCAACATGTCACTAATCTCTGGGGATAATGCTCTTTATCTAACATCCTTCATTATGTGACAATAAAATAGACTTGTATAAATTCTCATGCCACAAAAATATTTGCACTTAGAATTTTGAACTTTTTATGTAGCTGCATCATGTATCAGTTACTAAATGGCTGAATAATTATTTTAATTATGTAAGATATACAAGTCTACTACAGAAAAATAAACCATACAAATAAGCATGAAGAAAATTAACCCCAAACTTCACTATCAAAGAGAACCAGTATGAACAGTCAGAATCTGTTTCATTCAGAACTTCTGTTGTTGTTGTTATTGTTTTTGTTATTGTTTTTGAGACAGGGTCTCACTTTGTTGCCCAGGCTAGAGTGCAGTGGCATGATCTCTGCTCACTGCAATCTCTGCCTCTCAGGCTCAAGTCATCCTCTCACCTCAGCCTCCCAAGTAGCTGGGACTACAGGCACCTGTCACCACATCTGGCTAATAATTTTGTATTTTTTGTAGTGATGGGGTCTCACTATGTTGCCCAAGTTGGTCTCAAACTCCAGAACTCAAGTGATCCACTCACCTTCGCCTCCCAAAGTGCTGGGATAACAGGCATAAGCCGCTACACAGGCCTCTTTCAGAACTCTTAAAAGTATAAATTCATATACTTATCTTTAAAATACTGATCCTTGGCCGGGCGCGGTGGCTCACGCCTGTAATCCCAGCACTTTGGGAGGCCGAGGCGGGCGGATCACAAGGTCAGGAGATCGAGACCACGGTGAAACCCCGTCTCTACTAAAAATACAAAAAATTAGCCGGGCGCGGTTGTGGGCGCCTGTAGTCCCAGCTACTCGGGAGGCTGAGGCAGGAGAATGGCGTGAACCCGGGAGGCGGAGCTTGCAGTGAGCCGAGATCGCGCCACTGCACTCCAGCCTGGGCGACAGAGCGAGACTCCGTCTCAAAAAAAAAAAATAAATAAAATAAAATAAAATAAAATACTGATCCTCTATAGAGACTCTCTAATAACTCATTGCCATCATTTACATTGAAACTACAATTATGTGGATAATCCATAATTTAAGTAATCAATCTTTATAGTTGGGCACTGAGGTTGTATTCAATTTTTCATTATTGACAACACTCCAATGAGCCTACTTATTATACACACACCTTTGCACATTTATCCAAGTGTTTCCTTAGGACATAATCCTAGAAGTAGAGTTGCTGGATCAAAGATTAGACATGATAAGGTCATAATTTTTACATCACAGAAAATGTATACCTCATAGATTTTTAAGAACACATATGATAGAAGAATAACAAAGGAATACCTTATTTAAAATAAAACAGCATAATAAACATATCTGTATTTAGAAAACACAAAGGAAAGTATAATCATTATTTAAAGGTAAGAGTTTACATCAATTAAATTATAGCTTAGGTATCAAAAAAACACAAACCCCAACCTAAAACATGCTTGGGGATCAATCATGTTTGCTAAACTTGTACCACAAGAAAAACGAGGCCAGGTGCAGTGGCTCATGCCTGTAATCCCAGCACTTTGGGAGGCTGAGGCGGGTGGATCACTTGAGGCCAGGAGCTCAGGACCAGCTAACCCAACATGGCAAAACCCCATCTCTACTAAAAATACAAAAATTAGCATGGTGGGGTGCCTGTAATCCCAGCTACTTGGGAGACTGAGGCAGGAGAATCACTTGAACCCGGGAGGCAGAGGTTGCAGTGAGCCAAGATTCACTATACTCCAGCCTGCCCGACAGCATGAGACTCCATCTAAAACAAAAAAAAGAAGAAGAAGGAAAAACGAGCTCAGTTTATTCAAGAGACTCCATGAAAAAAGAACTCTGCAGACAATAAACTTGGATGCTACAATATAGATCAGCACTGGACAACAGAAATATAATACGCACCACAAATGTAAGCCATGTATGTAATTTTAAATTTGCTAGTGGCCACATGAAAAAGAAGTAAAGAGAAATAAGTAAAATTAACTTTAATAATACATTTTATTTCACCCAGTATATCCAAAATATTCATTCAACATGCAATCAAATAAAAAATTTATTGAGCTCCTTTATGGGTTTTTGGTACTAAGCCTTCAAATTCCAGCATGTTTAAGTATACACAAAGCACATCTCATTTTGGACTAGTCACATTTCACGCGCTCAAAAGCCACATGTGGCCAGTGGTTACCATAATGAACAGTGCAGATGTAAAGCAGAGGTTGGCAAATGTTTTCTGTAAAGGGCCGGATAGTAAATATTTTAGGCCTTGCAGACCCAGAGGCAAAATCAAAGATATTCTGTAGGTGCTTAAATAGCACTGTTTGCCTAGGGTGGGCTGCCCAGGGTTGTGGTTTGCATCCAAGTGCTCTCAGATAGAGACATCCTCAGGATGAAGAGCACCTGGTCTTTGGGTCGGCAGGGCTGCGGTCATCAGTTTCACGAGATCCCAGTGAGTCCCCCAACCATGCAGAGAGCCCAAGTCATCACAATTAGAGCAGGTGGCTGGCAGGGACGACACCTAGCAACTGAGACTCCCAGATGGAGAGTCCACTGTTCAGTGCCCTGCAGTTGCCACAGCAGAGATCTCAACATGTTGGTACTGACTTGAGCAGATGCTGGGAGCAGAGGAGAACAGGGACAAAGGGGATGCCCCCAGCTTGGTCTCTGTAATTGCTAATGCTAGTCCATCGAAATTCAGAGGGCAGACACTGCTTAGAAAACAGGTTATCAAGTAAGGGAGGATTAACAAAGACATTTGGAAAGTAAAAGTTCTGGAAATCCTGCCCTAACCCATTTCAAAAACTAGTACCAAAGCATACAAGTAAATATTCCTCATGGCTAACGTTGAGAGACATGGCTCCAAGCTACTGCAAATTTTGTGGAGACCTATGTGATATTAAGAAAAATTCCCCACAGTAAACTTGATTAATAATAGAACCAAATTCCTGGCTGGGCGCAGTGGCTTATGCCTGTAATCCCAGCACTTTGGGAGGCCCAGGCAGGCGGATCATGAGGTCAGGAGATCAAGACCATCCTAGCTAACACGGTGAAACCCCATCTCTACTAAAAATACAAAAAATAGCCAGGTGTGGTGGCGGGAGCCTGTAGTTCCAGCTACTCGGGAGGCTGAGGCGGGAGAATAGCGTAAACTCGGGAGGCGGAGCTTGCAGCAAGCCGAGATCGCACCACTGCACTCCAGCCTGGACAGCAGAGTGAGACTTCATCTCAAAAAAAAAAAGAAAATAATAACAATAATATAGAACCAAATTCCTATCCCACTCCCAGTCCCCAGCCACACAGTCAGCCCTATCTTCCTTTCCAGCCTTGCCCAAACATTATTACCAGCTTGAACCCAAACACTCTCAAGCCAGAATGAGCCTAGCTCTTCCTTCTTCCTACAGGTTAGACATGGCTCCTTCATCAAGGGTGATTTCAGATGTTCCTGCAACCCTCCCTGACCACAAAGCCAGAAAGGTCTTCCCCCTCCAAGAACATGTATAGCCTTTACTAAAGCCTCCAAGTCATCAGAGAATGCCTTCAAATATACCATCTCATCTACTCCATAGATACAGGCTTTCAGGACAGCAGAGATGAGACCTTAAACTTCTTTCATAGGCCCGAGTAGAGCCCTCAATACTCAGCAAGTGCTCAAAATCTGCTTAGTGAGTAAATGAAGGAATGAAGTCCCCAGGCTCTGACAAAGGCTCCTAAGAGCCATCAGAGTTGAGAATATGCCTCCAAACTTCACAGGCAGAAAAGGCCCACTAATGCCTGTCCTGATCTATCATTTTAGGGCATAAGCCATACTACTCTAGTGCTCCACGGCTAGTGAATTAATTCATTGTTAAAACTGTATTTCCATTTATAATATAATTTATCCTTTACATAATTTTTCTTTAAAGGCACATATGACACTGTAATTTTCCCACTGAAACTAGATGCTTTGCTTTTAAAAAGCAATTTTTAGTATGAGAAAGGAAATGTCTGGGACACCTACTAAAGAATAATTTAGAGGACGAGGCAGGTGGATCACTTGAGGCCAGGAGTTTGCAACCAGCCTGGCCAACATGGCGAAATCCCTTTTCTACTAACAGTACAAAAAGTAGCCGTGTGTGATGGTGCGCGCCTGTAATCCCAGCTACTGAGGGGGCTGAGGCATGAGAATCACTTGAACCTGGGAGGCAGAGGTTGCAGTGAGCCGAGATCATGCCACTGCACTCCGGCCTGGGTGACACAGTGAGACTCTGTCTCAAAGAAAGCACTCTCTAGAGCACTGCTACAAACATACACACACACACACATACTCACACAAGTCCACGCCAGTGTGCTCAGAGCTCAGTAACAACAAATGGCAACCCTTGTTGTAAGAAAGCCTCTTTGCATCTCAGTTGTAGCACACAGACTGCTGAGAACACCCTCTAAGGTTCTAATCATGGATTTGTAAACTTTTTTAAAGCTATCAGAAAGTACAGGTACCACAATTTTTAAAGCAAAACCATGACACCATGACCTGAATACCCAAAAGCATTTGTGGAACTGTAGAGGCAGAATATTTTCCATCAAGATTGTCCTAGAAAACTTAGAACCCGTGCTGTGGTATCACAGCAATGAAGGCAATGAAAAGCCAAATCATATGAACAAGAACAACAACAAAAGTCCTAATAAAACCTGAAATGGAAGGTTTTCACTTCTTAACAGTGACTAGAAGCAAGTAGTATTGCTGTATGGGGTGTAAAGTAACATCATCAATACATACACAGCTCTAACACTTTAAGTGGCTTTTAGACAAATGTGGAGAAGACATTACGAAGTATCTAGAAAATGCTTGCTTGCCTGGATTTTACCATGATGTTATTGGCAGGAACCCTAAGGAGTCTGAGAACCGGCATGCAGGGGTGTGGTAAGTGGGCTCTGGAAGAATCCCATTTCTGTAGCCAACAAGGCTACCAGGTGAAAAACCAACAGGCTGTCTTCCCCTCCTCAAAATTACAGAGACGCGCCCTGCCTTCTAAGATCCCCAAATAATTTTCTAATAAAATGTTTCATCTAAACGTCACAGTTAGAACACTCATTTATTGAAATTCACAAAGGGTATAAGTTTTAAAATGATAAGGGACAGGGGGCTAAGAAGTTCAGTGGTATCCTTTTTTTTCTTTTTTCTTTTTTTTTTTGAGACGGAGTCTGGCTCAGTTGCCCAGGCTGGTGTGCAGTGGCGCAATCTCGGTTCACCGCAACTTTTGCTTCCTAGATTCAAGCTATTCTCCTGCTTCAGCCTCCCAAGTAGCTGGGATTATAGGCATGCACCACCTTGCCTGGCTAATTTTTGTATTCTTTTAGTAGCAATGGAGTTTCACCATGTTGGCCAGGCTGGCCTCAAACTCCTGACCTCAAGTGATTCACTCGCCTCAGCCTCCCAAAATGCTGGGATTACAGGCATGAAGCATTGCACCCAGCCAGTATTCTTTCAAGAGTACTGCCTGGGGCCACAATCGCCCTCATTTCCAAAAGCCACATGGAAAGCCATAATGGAGAAGGGCTGGTGGGCCCCGGGGACACAATGTTCTAGGTGGAAAGGATAACAGTCAGTCTGAGAAGGCAAGACAGCCCTTACCAACAGTAAAGTAGGAAAGAATGAGTTTCCTCATCCAGGAGTGCTGAATGGTTTTGTTTTGGTTTTTTCAAATCACAAAGGTAACAAATCAAATTTAACGATGGGCTAAAATTACCAAACTGTCAAATATGCCATTCTCTAAGCCAAATGGAAGAATATGAAAAAATGAAAACCCACTGCCAAATGAGTACGTAATGCTGTAGCTGTATGAAGAATCAGCAGTAGCATCCTGATTTTTAGTGTGCAAAGATCTTGTGGTCCTACGTGGTCGTAAAAAAAGGTAAAAATCAACCAGGGTAAACATTGGCTGGTACTAACATCTGCCATCTTTCCAAGCAGGTTTTCAGAGCATACACCTCAAAAGCCAAGCACCAAATTTTCCTCTTTCTCACATAGCATAATATTTTCTACTCTTAAATTTAATTATTATAAAAGGCCAAAGCTCATAGTACAGCATGCAATATAGACATCCTTATACAGTACTTGTGTGCTGTTCCAAATACACATGCAGCAAAGATCTTTGAAGCACAAATAAATGCCAAGTGTCTCTCATCTGGAAGCTGCCACATTCCTTTGTTTCTAAGATGGTATTGTAAAATGCAATATAAGTTAGTGAAGATTTTAGGGAAAGAATTAGTACATCAATCATATGTACACAATGATTGAAAACACAACTTAATTTCAGAAAATGCAAAATATTAAAATGAAGGTATTCTTAGAATCAATTAAACATGGTAATTTGAGGCATTCCAACTTTGTGCCTTCAAATGGAGCTCATTAATAATCCTAGGCACTTTAATTATAATAAATATCACCCCAATATCACCAAAAAGCATTTATAACTTCGTTTTATTTCAAGAAATTAGACTACTATATTTGGTCTTTCGTTTCTATATTTTAGTTCACAGATTGTACTTTCATTCCAGAAATTTACATCTTATGTTGGATTTTTTCAATTAGTTACAGAGCTACCTTGAAATTCAAGTAGAGTGTTTATTAAATAAAATATTTCTCCAGTAAGGTGGAGAAATTGGGAACTACCCTAATCATAGTAGCTAAAAGGAGACTCTCACTTCCCACTTTTTTGTTTGTTCATTTCTTTGCATGTGCTCCACCGGCCCTGCAAATTTATTCACAAATGCCATCCTGATGTTCACTACAGAATCACAATAGCAAAACAAAGCCTTTCAATATTAAAACAGGCTAAATATCCAACAATAGGGGAATGCTTATTGTACATCTGTGTGATAGAATGCTGTACAGTCCTTAAAAATAATGTTTTCAAAGAATATTTATTGGCAAGCAAAATGCTCACAATGTAACACTCAGTAAAGTATCAGGATCCCAAATTCTATATACAATATGATCCCAATTTTGTTTCTTTTTTTTTTTTTTTTTTTTTGAGAAGGAGTTTCGCTCTTGTCACCCAGGCTGGAGTGCAATGGCACGATCTTGGCTCACTGCATCCTCTGCCTCTTGGGTTCAAGTGATTCTCCCACCTCAGCCTCCTGAGTAGCTGGGATTACAGGTGCCCACCACCATACCCAGCTAATTTTTATATTTTCAGTAGAAACAGGGTTTCACTATGTTGGCCAGGCTGGTCTCGAACTCCTGACCTCAGGTGATCCACCCACCTCAGCCTCCCAAAGTGCAGGGATTACAGGCATGAGCCACTGTGCCTGGCCTCGTCCCCCTTTAAAATGTCTATTTATTATATACAGACACAGAAAAAAGGCCTTGAAGAAAATTCTCCAACAATTGAATACAGAGTTTTCTGTGAAGAATGGGATTTCAGAAGATTTTAGTTTTCTTGTATAGTTCTTTGTGATTTCAAATTTTACATGATAGACATTACTTTTATAAATAAAAAGCTGCTTTTTAAAAATGTTCTATTAACACGGTACTTTACACTAAAAGGAAGAAAAAAGAGTAAGCTGTGGACTTGCATTATTTTCCTTTTAGGATACATTTTAGACATTCTCTGTTTAAAAAAACTGCATTTTTAAAGCATAAATGTCAATTTAGCTATGTATTTCCTCTGAAAAACCCTATTATTCTTACTTTAACATATTTAATATAATTTTCACAGTCAAAAGGATTTACATACCAGAAACAAATCACATGACAAAGAAACTCCTTCACTCACCTATCCGCTAAGGGAATAGTTTCCTGCAGTTAGTAAAAGTAATCTCCCAACTATTGCTTAAGGAATTTACCATCCACTGAATATTCTCTGAAGACCTTAAAAACCCTGGACTCATAAACATGCTTACAAACTAGGCCGATAAGCTATCTCGTTCTCAAAAGGGACCATAAAATGGACAGAATACACATCTGTAGCATCCAAACTTTCAAACGATTTGCTCTTTAAATTGCCCTCACTTAAATGAAAAAATGTAATTGTGAAGAATTTAAAATAACATTTTGGGCCAGGTGCAGTGGCTCATGCCTGTAATCCCAACATTTTGGGAGGCTGAGGCAGGCGGATCACCTGAGGTCAGGAGTTCGAGACCAGCCTGGCCAACACGGCGAAACCCCATCTCTACTAAAAATACAAAAATTAGCCGGGTGTGGCGGTGGGTTCCAGCTACTCCGGAGGCTGGAGAATCGCTTAAACCCCGGAGATGGAGGTTGCAGTGAGCTGAGATTGTGCCATCGCACTCCAGCCTGGGGGACAAGAGCAAAATTCCATCTCAATACATACATACATACATACATATATACGTAAGTAAAATTTTGGTAGCATTTTATAGTTTACAAACACCTGTCACATAGATTATCTCAGTTAATTTAATATTCCCACTTTCTTTATTAGGTAGAAATTATCACGCCTATTTTGCAGATGAAGACATGAGTAAGCTTGAGGATCCAGAGTTTGTCAAAGATGGATCTAGAACTTGAACTTGGGAATTTGGCCTCAAAATACTGGACATTTGGTACCATTCATCCAAGTGGAATGCCATGGCTCCTTCCATGCTGTAACAAAGGACAGGCCAGGTAAACAGGAAGGAGGATGGACTCTGCTCAAACCACCATGCTGAAAATAAATTTATACGCTCATGTTCATGGGAGGAAATGACAGTTGGGGTTCTACAATCACAGGATGCTACTATTCAACCATTTGATGTCACAATTCCAAACAGGTGAACCTTGACAACAAAACAAATACAAGAGGACACTATGGACCAAAACAGAAGGACTGTGTACATCTGAGGACCCCTTCTCATTTAATTACACACACAGTGAATGGCACAGGTTGCAGTTTGCCAACGTGTATTGCAACATGGTATTCACTGCTGTGGGCCGGGGAGACTGAAACTTAGAGCGAGCAGCCAGAAAGTGGCAGCATAAATCAAGGCACAGAGGATGTGGACCCGCATTAAAATGTAAGAAATGTCCTCATGGAGTCAAGAGCTATACCATAGGCAAGGTCTGAAATGGCAAAGAGCTGTGTTTTCTACATCCTCAGTGCCAGGCACCTTGTGGAGCTGGGTAGACACCAAGAAGGAAGCCTGAGCTGCAAGTCAAGAGGCTCAGGAGGAAGACAGTGGTTCTTCAGAGACAGACAGACTGCCTGTTCCCCAACACCCCACTTTCTATCATGTCTAAGTTCTCAGGCCCTCAGCACAGAGCCCAGCACATAGAGATTATAGAGGTTATGTATACCAGTCCCGATGGAGGAGTATGAGACTGAAGACAAAAACATTTCTTTCCTAGTTATATACTTCCAGCTCCTAGCTAAGGGCCATGCTCACCAAATGCTGTTATTAATTTTGGTTCTATTAACCAGGTTTGTCATTTCATAAAGGTTTGCCCTGGGCGAATTACTAAACCATTCTGAGCCTCCTGCAAAACAAGATACTGATATCTCGAGGTGGTTGTGAGGATTAAATGAGATAATATGTGGAAAGTGCACACCTCCATGTTAACCCCAAATTAGCATTAAACAAAGAGTGTATCTTACAATCGTATAACACAAAACATGTTCACAAAAAATTAACAAGTTAGTATACTACAGGCCTACAGAAAGATGATTGCTTTAGCCGGGCACAGTGGCTCACACCTGTAATCCCAGCACTTTGGGAGGCCGAGGCGGGTGGATCACCTGAGGTCGGGAGTTTGAGACCAGTCTGACCAACATGGAGAAACCCCTTCTCTACTAAAAATACAAAATTAGCCAGGTGTGGTGGTACATGCCTGTAATCCCAGCTACTCAGGAGGCTGAGGCAGGAGAATCGCTTGAACCTGGGAGGCGGAGGCTGTGGTGAGCTGAGATCATGCCATTGCAACTCGAGCCTGGGCAACGAGAGCGAAACTCCATCTCAAAAAACAAAACAAAACAAAAAACAAAAAAAGATGATTGCTTTAAATTAAATGTTCATCAACTAAAATATACAATAGATCAACAGACAGACATCAGGTTTGAGAAAATATCTAAAAGCCAATTTTAAACTAAACCCACTGTGTGAGGAATAAATGGGACTCACAGCTTGGTACCCTCAAAATACACACCTCACCACTCATTAGTAAATAAGGATAAATAGCTGTAAAAAGTCTTATGACTACAAAATGATATTTTTCTTTTATTTTGTTCAAATGTACAATATTCAGAATTAAACTGATAAAATAAGGATTAGTTGTAATTTGACTAATTACTAGCTTATCATTATTGAGCTAGAAGTAATTAACAGGTAAATTTCCAGAAAATAAGGGGATTAACTTTTTCACTGTTTTAAAAAGAGTTTCATCCACTTTTAGATTTAAGATTAAAACTCCTGGCTAAGTAGTAAAGGCCAAGTAGCTTGTTGCAGACCCACCCCTCAACCACACACACACTAAGAACAATTTTCAAAGCTGGACACAATGCCAAAAAGAAAAACAAAAATCTATATGAAAGCATCATTAAGCAAACAAGACAGCCAAGACACGAGGAGCAAGGATGCCTGAGAGGAGGCAGGTTCACTGGCAGTGAGTCTGACAGTTGGGGAAGCTTTTCCCCGGAGGCTTTTGCCACTTTATCAGCGTGCAGAGCGAGGAGGCTAAGAAACCAAGCAGAAAGCAGCAGCTAAAAGGTGGGAGGCCGGCATTGAGTTCCTGACAATCTCATGGGACTGAGGAGCCGAAAGAGGAAGCATTGTGTAAATACCCCAGAACTCCAGAGAGGACTCTGGGAAGGCTACACTTTAGAAATTAGGGCAAACTAGAAATAGACAAGCTCTCAGAAAACCCGAAACCTAGCTGACCAGCTGAATCCTAAAATGGATGAATAGAATGTACCCCCACACTAATGCCTGCAAGAAAGCAAAAGTAAATCCTCTCTGAAAAAATTAACAGGGCCTCAAATTACCTCTACAATTTTTCACACCCAATGTCCAGCATTCATCAAAATGACAAGGTATACAGGCAACTATGAGTTTGCTGCCACAGAGTCTTTGTCAAAACCGATTCGTAGAGACCTTGTGACTCTCCTGCCTGAAATTCCCATCTGAAGACAGATCAGGTCAGATCAAGAACTAACAAGGTGGGAAGGGGCACCTCCTTGCTTGTCAAATGAAAATGGCATACTGAAGAATGGAGCTGGTCTGGCGGCCTCGCCCGTATCTGAGTTTTACATTTCTGAAAAAGTAGCTAGTGTCTCTCTGAGGGAAAATTCATCCCCAACTCCAATACCTGAACCAAAGACACTGGCTCAATGAGGCCCTGGCACAGATTTCCTAAATGCCTGGGCCTAGTTCACCGATGGTTTGGCTAAGCTAAAACCCAGTAGTGTTCACTAGGGTGCTGTAGCTACTCAGCTTCAGTGTCAGCTATGTAGAAGCAAAAGCAGATAGATGTTCTTGTAGACAGATATTCTTGCTTCATTCAGGGGGTAGAACTGACTTTCTGGTTGTTGCCAACAGCATAGCTGTTTGTGCTACCACTTGGGAAACTACAGACTGGCAGATTAAAGATACCCTTCTTTGTCGATGTGAACCTGGAAACAAATCATGGCTGCCGATCGAACTGTCTGGAACAATTGCACAGATACTCCCAAATAAGGACTGGTTCTCTGATGGAACCCACTGCCGATCCAGTCTGGCTGTTTCTGATGCAGAGGCTACCAATGAATGACAGACTTGTGACTCCTGCCAAAAGCTGACCCATTAGTCTTGCAATGAGAAAGTCATATTGCAAGGAGCATTAGTCGCTCCTGCTCCTGGCAGATTGGCTACATCAGGCCTTCAAACCCCTCTCAGGGCTATCAGTGCTGCCTTACCACTGTTGATACCTTTTTGAGTTACTACTGGTCAGCTGTTTCCAGCCACACCATTGTAGCTCTTGAATGAATCTATATACTCAACAATGGACTGACTGTCTAGCTCCCTCTCTCCCTCATCTACTCCTGGTCCATACACTTTAGTAAGGTACTTTGATCACTGAATGTACTATCCTGAAAAAGGGATCATCACTTCTTGGCCACTTCCTGGATAATGGTCAGAACAAAATGGGAGGGAGGTGATTATGGAGTATCATAGAGACCTGTTTTGAAAATTAAGGATACTGTCTTGACCACTGCTGTCCAGGATGCATTTTTTTCCCTCATAGCACCCCCAGGCCAGGCTGGTTGGCTCACCCTCCAAGTAGCAGCAACGCTAAAAGGGACCTCCAGGATTCAAACTGAATTCTGGATAAGTTTTACAAAGTGCCCTTGTCCCTTCCAGACGAAACATCTAGGTGTGAGTAAGGAAAGATCGGGAAAACATGAAGTTAGAGCTACTGGAATAAGATACACAGAATATGTGGAGATGCAGGAAGAGCAACAACCCAGCACCCGAGGAGGGAACACCTCAGATCCCAGGAGGATGAGGCAGGGAAGAACGTCATGACTTTTGTCTTTCAGAACCGTCCTTGGAGACGTCCTCTAAAAGGAAGACATCCTGGGGTGGCAACGCCAACCTACTGTAAGCACATTCTATTCCACCTACGGTTGGGTCTTCTGTGATCCGTCTGATTGATTTAACCACAAGTTGATCTATCAGAGCAGCAGGGGAGGGGCCCCAGTTCCTGTAGTTTCTACATAAAGCAACTTCAAATGTTGTCCTCATTTCCATTCATTTCATGGACAGAGAAATGCCATAAAGAAAAAGAGATAACTTATACTACACTAAAGTTTAGAACGTCTGTTCATTAAAAGACACCGTTGAGAGAGTAGAAAGGCAAACCACAGTAGGAGAAAATACTTGCAATACATATAACTGACAAAGGACTCATCATATATATTAGGATAAACAATATGAAATTATGATATTTAACCATTCTTGATGTACAGAAATGGTAAGTCATATAATTTAACTTAATATTTCTAAGTCCTACAAATCAATTAGACAATTCAATAAAAGGTGGGTAAAGGTTGAACAAGCACTTCAAAACAGAGAACAGGTCAGTGCAGTGGCTCACGCCTGTAATCCCAGCACTTTGGGAGGCCGAGGTGGGCAGATCACTTGAGGTCAGTAGTTCAAGACCAGCCTGGCCAACATGGTGAAACCCTGTCTTTACTAAAAATATAAAAATTAGCTGGGTGTGGTGGTGCACACCTATAATCCCAGCTACTCGGAAGTCTGAGGTGGGAGAACTACTTGAACCCAGGAAGCAAAGGTTGCAATGAGCCGAGATCATACCACTGCACTCCAGCCTGGGTGAAAGAGCAAGACTCTGGCTCAGGAAAAAAAAAAAAAAAAAAAAAAAAAAAAGGAGTCCAATCAAATGATCGATAAGTACTTGAAAAGGTGCTCAACCTCATTTTTATCAGAGAAATGAGAATCCAAATCAAAATGACATGTTACTACACACCTACTAGAATGCTTACAACCAAAATCCTGATAAGACCAAGGGTTGGCAAGGATGGAAAGTAACTGGAATTCTTAAACATTGCTGGTGGAAGTATAAATTGATAGAACTATTTTGGAAAACTATTTAGCAGAAATTATTGAAGCTGAATATATGTATGCCCTTTGAAACAACTCCATTCCTGAGTATACACACTCAACAGAAATATGCACACAAATGTATACCAAAAGACTTGTATAAGAATTTTCAAAGCAGGATTATTTGTAGCAGCTCCAAATTGGAACCAATCCAAATGTAGAATAGATAAAGAAATCTTTGTATACTCATTCAGAGGAATACTACAAAGAAATGAAAAGCAGCCAAGCACAGTGGCTCATGCCTGTAATCCCAGCACTTTGGGAGGCCGAGGTGGGAGGATCGCTTAAGCCCAAGAGTTTGCCAGCTTTGGCAACATAAGGAGACATTGTCTCTTAAAAAAAAAATAGCTGGGGCAGAGTGCGGTGGCTCATGCCTGTAATCCCAGCACTTTGGAGGCCGAGGGGGCAGATTGCTTAAGCCCAGGGGATTGAGACCAGCCTGAGCAATATGGCGAAACCCTGTGTCTACAAAAAATACAAAAAATTAGCCAGGCATGGTGGTGCATGCCTGTAGTCCCAGCTACTTGGGAGGCTGAGGTAGGAGAATCACTTAAGCCCAGGACTTCGAAGCTGCAGTGAGCCATGATCATGCCACTGCACTCCAACCTGGACAACAGAGTAAGAAACTATCTCAAAAAAAAAAAAAAAAAAAAAAAAAAAAATGTCAGGTGTGGTGGCATGTGCCTGTAGTCCCAGCTACTCAGGAGGCTGAGGTGGGAGGATCATTTAAGCCTGGGGGGTGTCGAGGTGCAGGGAGCCATGATCACATCACTGCACTCCAGCAAGATCCTGTCTCAAAAAAGAAAGAAAGAAATGAAAAGGAATGAACCATAACACCCAACAACGTGGATGAATGTCACAAATCTGATGCGGAGGAAGAGAAGCCCAACACGAAAGAGTACTCACTTCATGAGTCTATGAATAGGAAGTTCAAAAACTGGCAAAAGCAATCTACGGTGTCACAAGTTAAGGATGGTAGCTACCCACGGTTGGGGTGGTGGAGAGGAATAGGCATGAGATTAGCTCTGGAGGGCTAATCATGTCAATGTTTTGATCTGGGTGCTGATTACAAAAATATTCACTTTGTGAAAACTCATCAAGTTGCACACCTATGACACGTGTGCTTTTCTGATGTATGCTACATTTTGAAAAATATTTTTATTTTTGATTTATTGTTATAAGAATAATTGTAAATACTTTTTAAAATTTAAAAAAGTAAAGAAAAATTTTGAACATGGACCCTGGGCGGTACAGGTGACAGTACAGGACCAGAGGACAGAAATGGTATATTATTATAAGATCTTATTGATAAGGTAAGGATGTAAAACTGCTACTGAAGGAAGAGAATGTGGCCTATCATAGTGAATGAACATTACTTTGGTAAAAGAATCTTAACTAGCTTGATGAATGCACTAGATGTGTTAATAATTACTATCATGCTCATCAAACTTTCTATGAAACACCCTCGTCCATAGCCCCTGCTGTTTGGCAGTTCAGCCATGGGCTGGTGAGAGATTGATGATTTTGTCTGGCCCCCAAATTTGAACTGAGTCAATCAGATTCTATCTCACAAGAACATGACTGTGGATATGAGAGACGCTGCAGTGAAAACTGAAGCAGGAGAAAAGGGGCCAAACATTGAGTTAGTATCATGAGGGTCATGGCAACCTGAATTTAGGGGGAAAAAAACCTATGAGGAAAGACTCAGTGAGAAGGCAAACGGGGATAAACACACTGAAAGGCTGGCCAGCAGCAATATCCAAAGAAGAGCTAAGTCCCCATAAAGAGCAGTACTCACCTGCATATTGTCTTATAATGTTCCCACTGTGCCCCTCTACACTCAGAGGTGATCATTATTCAAGATAACTCCAGTTCATACCTCTCCCTTGCAATAGAAAGGGCCTAAAGCATTCAGTCATAGGACAGAAACCAACTAACCCTAGATAAAAGTTTAACAATACTAGAAAAAGCCAACTACACACTTGATTAATGAAGCCTTAGGAACTGCCCTAAAATAATATTGACCAGTTTTTGGGTCTCAGAATTGATTGTGAAAGTTGGATGAAACATTAGCTTATGGATGATGTCCTCACTGTTGAAAAGCTGTGCAAAGGGCATGGTGGCTCATGCCTGTAATCCCAGCACTTTGGGAGGCCAAGGTGGGTGGATCATATGAGGTCGGGAGTTCAAGACCAGACTGACCAACATGAAGAAACCCCGTCTCCACTAAAAATACAAAATTAGCCGGTGTGGTGGTGCATGCCTGCAATCCCAGCTACTAAGGAGGCTGAGGCAGGAGAACCTCTTGAACCCAGGAGGTGGAGGTTGCAGTGAGCCGAGATTGTGCCATTGCACTCCAGCCTGGGCAACAAGAGCGAAACTCCATCTCAAAAAAAAAAAAAAAAAAAAGGAGCAGCAGCAGCAGCAGCATTATTGACTTCTGTGTAGGAAACTCTTGTCCTTGATTCTAAATAAGAGCACTGGCTGGGCGCAGTGGCTCACATCTGTAATCCCAGCACTTTGGGAGGCCAAGGCGGGCAGACCACGAGGTCAGGAGTTCGAGACCAGCCTGACCAACATGGTGAAATCCCATCTCTACTTCAGAAAAATACAAAAATCAGCCAGGTGTGGTGGTGCTCACCTGTAATCCCAGTTACTCAGGAGGCTGAGACAGGAGAATCACTTGAATCTGGGAAGTGGAGGTTGCCGTGAGCTGAGATGGCGCCACTGCACTCCAGCCTGGGTGACAGAGCGAGACTCCATCTCAAAAAAGAAAAAAAAGAAAGAGTGCTGCACAGCTGGAGGAGCTGGGTAAATGGAAAGAAGATCTCTCAGGAAGAGGATCACCAATGATTTAATTGTCCCTTAGAGTGGGGTCAAATCATGAAAATACTTTACACCATGATCATGGTTATGCAATTTATTTTGGCCACGGAGAGTGGCTCACGCTGGTAATCTCAGCACTTTGGGAGGCCAAGGTAGGAGAATTGCTTGAGGCCAGGAGTTCGAGACAAGCCTGGGCGATATAGGGAGACCCCATCTCCACAAAAAAAATAAATAATTAGCTGGGTGTGGTGGCACACATTTCTAGTCCCAACTACTTAGGAGGCTGAGGAAGGAGGATCGCTAGAGCTCAGGAGTTCAAGGCTGCAGTGAGCTATAACTGCACCACTTCACTCCAGCCCAGGTGACACAGCAAGACTCCATCTCAATTTTTTAAAGTGATTTCAAACTTCCTTCTCTTTAAGATTTAACATACTTGGATTTATTTAAAAGCTAATTCCATCTCCTTTATGTCTTTACAACTATTGTCTTAAGTATTTTCCTTTATTATAACATGAAAGAAACAAAAAAGAGGGCCACCTTTATAATAGCACACATTATTAACAGAAACTCATTACAAACTCTTTCCAACATAGTCCCTTTCAGAGCTACATCCAGTGCAATCTCCAGTGCCAAAAAAGTGCTATGCCAAAAAAGGAAAAAAGTTCCTTATTTACACGTGAAATAATACAATGTCTGGAACTTGCTTTAAAGCAGCCTAACAACAAAAAAAAAGAAAATGTACACATGGAGGGAGACAGATAGAATAATGGCAGAAAGCTGAAGATGTCGAAACTGGAGGATGAGCATGTTGGCATTCCCTGAAATATTCTACTTTGTGTGTGTTAAAGTATTTTTGAAAGGGAAAGGAAGGAAAATATTTTCTAAGTGATCCTAATAATGAAAATAAAAAGAAGAATATCAAAGAGAGTAATAAAAATACTAGCTGGCAAACGTGCTGACTGCTCACCGTGTGCCAGGCCTATGCCAAGAGCTTAGCCTGTGGCCTCACAGCAACCTGATGGAGCAGGTACTGTTGTGACCTCCATCCGCCAGGCAGGGAACCAGGCTTCGAAAGAGAAATTGCTCACGATCATGGGTCTGGTAAGCAGCAGAGCCAAGACTGAATCCCATGCAGTTTAAATCCTGAACTCAACCATACACAACACCGGCACCTCACCTAGAAACTGATATTCTTACATTCTTAAAAGAAAGTACATTCACACTGAATATGAGTGGCCTCCTCTTCCTATGAATCACTGATACTATCTCGTCATGACTTCTTTTGTAATCAGCTGTAATGTTATCTACCGAGCCTTAGACCAAGTTATCACCTCCCTATTTCCACATTGCTAAATGCAGGGAACCTCCTAGCTTTCCAACAGTCCCTCTATTTGAAAGAACTGATCCCACTGTTTACATTAGTCACGCAAATGGCATGGGCTCGTAAATACAGCTCAGGAAATGAATCAGGCATTGTCTAAATTAAATCGGACAATGACAAAATAAAACAATTCAGTAACCTGAAAATAATAAAAAGTACCACTCACATCCCTGCTGTTTCCATCACCATAGGTCTTAGAATGTCATACTGGTAAGTATCATAAGAGCTATTAATTAAGCACTAAAGAATCAATAAATTTTGTTTTTATTTATCGAGATATTATATTTATTAATTTATTTATCTATCTATTTATTTATTTTGCACAGGCTGGAGTGTAATGGCGTGATCTGGACTTACTGCAACCTCCACCTCCTGATTTCAAGTGATTCTCCTGCCTCAGCCTCCTGACTAGCTGGGATTACAGGCATGCTCCACCATGCCTGGCTAATTTTGTATTGTTAGTAGAGACAGGGTTTCGCCATGTTGGTCAGGCTGGTCTCTAACTCCTGACCTCATGAGATCCGCCCACCTAGACCTCCCAAAGTGCTGGGATTATAGGCATGAGCCACTGCACCTGGCCAATAAATTTTATTTTTAAGGATTGCTTTTTTTACATCGCTTTATCTTTATCTTCTCAGATCTTATGAGAATTAAAATTCTGATTAACTTACTTAATCTAAAGCTGTATTTTTTATTCTTATATAGGCTCCCCAACTTCCTGTTTCATTTCTTCCTTTACAGTCTTTTAACAAAGAAAAGAAACACTGTAGTGTATTAGTTAAATAAACACAGACCAACTCAAACTTGTTATTTTTGTCCTGCTTTTTCCCTAAACATATATTTGAAGCATTTTGTAGTCACCGTAATAAGTTTTAGGAAAAATGATTTTAATCCTTATTTTTCATTAAATCATTAGTTTTTCAAGTGCCAGTAAAAGAATAAAACTGTGAGTACATGTGCTTTTTGCATCTCTGTTCCACCTACTGATGCCAATATTTTCTGCAACAACAACAACAACAAACCTGCTACTGTTTTTTTCCAAATATATACACAATTATATTTTTAATTCCTTGGGCAAAAATGCTAACATATTCCCTTTGGCGGAACCAAATTTATGTATTTACAACTTCTCAATCAGCTAAAATTTAAAAGTTGCACCAATAAAAATGTAATGAATAATTCTAGAATAATGGTTAGATTTTAGAATAAAGGCCAAATGTTATAAAATAATCAAACACTTATCACAGTGCTATGTTGATACTTAACAAATATCGTTTCTAATTCATTTAAATATCAATAAAATTTTACTATTTACAGTCTCTGTTTAAGGCAGACTAATTTCAGAGAGGAATTTATATTGTGAGTAATTTAACAGAATCATTATATATCCTTAGTCCTGAAAAATAAAGCTCCCCAAAGTATAGATAGATGGGATTTATAACTCAGGTCTTGAAATGTTAATTATACAAATCAAAATCTGCAAACTCCAATATATAACTGCCTAAGAAATGTTTAATATTCAATGGTAGAAAATGGTAGAATGGTAACAAACTGAATAAACACCACACACACACACACACCCCCCCCTTTCTTGTATAACAAATGCACAGGTATAAAAATAGAAAGCCACTTTAAACCTGTGAAAAGTAGAATTTAAGACTTGAGCAAATCCATATTGTTGGTCAATGTGACTTATTTTATTACAAAATAATCATAAAGACTAAGTATTTTTATTCCAAAAAATTAAAATTATACTGACTGTGGCATGCATATTTAAGTAGTATTGAAAACTGTAGAAAAAAACAATTTAAAAATATAATCTGCATTAGATAGCAATATCAACAACCGTTTTAATGAACCATTGATATTTGCTTGCTAAAACCAGAAACATTTGGTTATCACACATGCTTTTGTCATCATCCAGTGTGAGAAAAATTTCTCCATTTTTTAATTGTCAAAAGAAGGGAAAAATTTATTACAACACTACAAATATTTTCTAGTCCTCAACAGTGTGCTTAGTTGTCACTTAATGAAACTCAGAAAAATAGTTGTTCACAACAAGAATGAATTTTTATGTATTAATACATCTGTCACATCAGGAATGGATTTTGCTGTGTTGAATTCTTATACAACAATCTAAATAGTAAGGCTTAGTGTAGCCAAAATTAAAATAACCCAATTTTGCTAATCCATGAGATTTTTTTTTCATTTAACTTTAAAGAGAAGGAAAATTACAAAGTTTAAGTAACAAATCATTTTGTTGCCTAAATTATATTTTTTAACGTTGTATAAGATTTAGCAAGTATCATTATTCCATTTTCCCTTTGTGTTCAGTGAACAAAAGTTGAGCTGGTTATAATTAGACAACATGAAATAGCATGAAAATCCACCATCCACACTCTCCATCTCCCACAAATATTTCAGAGCTCGCACGCAGCTCTGCCTAATTCATTCGATGATTAAAATCCTCTGCTTGTGGTCAATTTAGGAAGGCTAAAATGACTAGTAATGAAGCCACAGGAAATCACGTAGCCTTTAATCCCTTTAAAATTAAACCAACATGTTTAATTCAGCACAAATGCAAGTGTCTACTTCTTTAAGCCTCCAGAGCTAAAGAGAGATTTTACCCCCAAAACAAGTGAAATCAGGCTGAATGGAACATTTACCCCACGAGAAAAATAAGAATAAAGGTGGCTTTGTTGCTATGTGTCTTCTCCTGCTAGTAGGCAAGACAGATACTGCTACTTAAACAGACCAGACTAACTGGGATGTGTACTTTCACCCTAAATGAAAATATTTGTAAAGGTACCCCATTCCTGAAGTAAATGAATTCCTGAAGTAAAGGAATGTCATGTAAAACTGCTTGTTTAAAAATAAATCCCATTTTTCTTTGAACATGTAATGATCTGCAATTGTATTTCTCAAGAATTTAAATAGTTTTAAAAAGGAAATAAGAATAAACAAAAGAGTGATTCACATCCTATACTCCAAGCCCCCATCCATCCAGATTTGCTCAGTGGATTTAAATACAGTCTTAGTAAAGAACTCTACAACATTACTTAGTCTTCCTATCTTCAGTTGGACTTTGATCATCTCCCTAGAAGTCTTTGAATTGCAGTGTTAGCAATAGGTAATAATAATGATGATGTTAATAATCATCATCTCCAAAAGCTGAAGTTCAAATTAGATGAGGTAAGAGAGGATAACAGCCACCAAGAGCACAGAGCCTACCACACAGAAGGTACTTGCTAAATACAACTTCCCTTTCTCCTTCACCTGGAACAAAAGGGAAGGTTTTCATTTTCCACAAATGGAGCTTAACTAGAAAGAAGTGCCACCAGACACATTTTTAAGAAAAGGAACATTTTTGGAGAAAATAAACCACTTAAAATTGTTTTTAACTGATCTCATTTTGATTATATCACCATTGCTATCCCAAAGAAGTAGTAGTCACTATGGAAGGCTGATAAGAGAGCCTTGCAATCCTCCAAAGACTCATCAAAGTGAAATCTGAGAACACTATGAAAAAAATAGAGCAATGCAAATATTCCTACAACCTAAGCATATTTGGAAAGTGACTTTCTTTTTTCTGCTTAACTGGAAACAATTTAAGTCCAAGTGTAAAAAAAAAACAAACTGATTTTTTTGTTGTTGTTGTCAACCAACTTATTTTGAATTGCTATTTAGATGAAGCAAACCAGTGGGTGTTTTCTTCTTGTAACTTACCTAAAAACACAACTAATAAGCATAAAAATAATTTGAAGGATATGTGGAATTTAAGCTCCCAAGAATACTTAGAGGCAGTTTATAGCAGTAATTACATCAACTATTGTAACTGTCAAGGAGATTACAATAAATATGTCGCCCTCCAATGTGAGTAATAAGAATGTCTCTGCCTCAGGCAATGATGTTACTATAGGTTTGCACATCTGCTGACCTAACTAATTTATCAGAATGTCCACTTCAGTCACCTGCTTGTCCTCGGCTTTTCAGACGCAGTATTTATTACAAATGCTGGTAATCTCTGAATCTTGTGAAATGGTCTTTCACATTCTCCACACTGCAAAAAGCTCACACTGTCTGTCATAACCTTAGAAACAGAAGATGCCATTATTGAAAGGTAACTGGAAACCAACTCAGCCAAACCCTTAATTTTTACATATTAGGAAACAGAGATTTCATTAACAGAAAAAAAAAGAGAAAAGATGAAGAGATGTGCTTAAAGAAATAACACAGAAACTTGGTGAAGAAAAATGACTCTGCCTCACTAAGTCCTGTTTCAAGCCCTAACCTTCAACTGTGTTGATAGCATTGAGGGAGATATTGATATGGAAAGCTCCAGAAGCATATAAGGAGAAAGAAGCAAACCTTGGGATGTGCTCATCTCCTCACATCCTCCACAGATCCTTCGTGTCTCAGTGTCTGGATGATCTGAGCACCTCAGCAACACCAATTAACTGAAAGGGAACCAACTGGATAAACTGTAGATTTAAGGTAGAATGTTTCTCCTTGTTTCTTATTTTCACAGCTTCTTCTTAATCGTTCAAACACACCCAGTTGGCAGTGCCAGAGAAAAGCATCAGTGGGCTAAGCTAACCCAATTCACAGTAGCACATCTAATGCAAGACAAAATGTGGAAGGTTTCCCAACCCAACTCCTAATCCATTCTGGAATGCTTGCTTCTCTACATCCCAGATTTATCTATAAACACCAAAGATTCTAATTTCTAACCTCTTGAAGATGCATAAAATGACGCAGAAATACTTATCATATGTATGGTCATGAAAAGGGAAAACAATTTTTTCATCAGATGGCCTATTTTGGACAACCATTAGAAAGTAGCATGAAAGTCAAACTATTTGGAAGTTATGTTTTCTTACTAAAGTGCGAGAAAGAAAACAGTCCTGAAGATTACAGTCCAGATATTTTCCAAGTGGAAAAATGTTGGTTTCCATATAACATTAGCAAGTCAAGAGAGCCATATGAATTGTAACAGGTAACAACTCCCCACCCCTAACTAAAAAAAAAAATAAAATCAAAAGTGGTTATCTTATATTAATATAAATACGAAGAAAACAAACAATTTGGGATTAAGTAAATGATATATACCCTGAATAATTTAAAATACTCTATTCTACTTTAGACATAATAACACTTAGAAACCTATTCATTTTGGTTCCTGTGGGGCCTTGGAACACACACCTTAAAAAAAAATCCCACCAATAGAATACATACATATATATATTCCTGAAAAAAATGTTTCCTCAAAACTCTTCTCCCAGTTTAAATTCTAAAATGCATGACTTGAAATTTATGTTTATATTTCTAGTATCTATATCTATAAAGTTGGAAATTGGTTTTGCAAATGACTGAACAAGCCCTCAGAAACTAAAGAGCATATTTAAAATGTCAGATTTATAAGTGATATAACAAGTTTAATCACTTAAGTCTGTTAATGATTTATAGTGAAAACAACTCAAACTTCTGGTTGGTCTAGTTTTAACTCCTCTTAATTTTACACATTGTTTTATGAGCCCCAAGGGGTTAGGTAGGCATCTTGCGGATCACTCCATTGCTAGTACCTCCCACAGCCTCTGTGGTTTGCGGTAGATGCTGTCTGATCTGACTTACATGGAAAATTCAGCTGCGAATATTTTTACGCAATAGCAAGAACAATCAGCCTTTTTTATATCAAGGTGGGGATCGAGAAGCTAAATGAGAACATTAGGAGCATAAAATTAGTCTGCTTTAACTTTAATAACCAAACGGTGATTAAAAACATACAAGTTTTGTGTTTGCAGGAATGAGGGGCTGGGATCACCAGACTTAAAGGGTTTTTCTCCCCCATCCCGCGGCCATGAGCACACAGCAAAACTAATAAAATTATGACCCAGAATTAAAAGGTCGCATTCATTTTCAAAGCATTCATTTAAAAGTACAGAAGCGTTCTTTAAAGATGCCCACATTTTTAAACATAGCAAGAATGTGGCTACCAAATATTAATCCTGAGGAATATGAATACACATTTACCTTCATAATTAGACCCAGCAGGTCAAATGTTAGCAAGGCCAACTGACCTAAATCACAAAGACTGATTGAAAATGACCAACAGAAAGTGTCTGTCCGGCTTGGGAGCCTCGCTTGTTCCCAGCTCAACCAGTGGTCAAACATCTGCAGGCAAAGAAATCTACACGCGCCAGCCGGGTATGGCAGAAACAAAACTTTTCCAAATTAGTTCCGTCTTGCCAATCTACACCCAACAGGTGTCAATACATGTCACCAGACAAAATTCTTGCGAGCCAGGTCTAGAGAAGCAATGGGTGGCTGGCAGAGAAGCTGAAACGACTCGACGACCTCTACCAGGGTCCTGAAAGCAAGTTGGGCCACTATTCTGATTGATCACTTCGCAGTGGGGTGGAGGGTTATGGTGATGGGAGAATCCCTGGATGAAGATGGGGAGGCGCGTGGAGATGTCCCGCCACTGGTGCCGCGGGGGGATTTCGGAGCATGGTCCCCGCACTCTTTCACGGCCCCCGACCCCCGATCCCCGGGTTAGGACGGCAAGGGAGTGCAGCGACCAAAGCTGGGAGACCGCGGAGAGAGGGCGCGCGGTACCTGCTTGTCCAGCGCGTCCCGGACGCCTCCTGGCCCGGCGCCGGCCCTGGGTGGCGCGGGCGTTCGTTCGCAGCTGCAGCCCTCCAGGAGGTACATGCCCGCCGGGCGGCAGCTCTGCTCGCCCTCGAAGTAGAAGAGCACATTCTGGTAGAGGGCGAACCACTTCTCGTGCCAGCGGCTCGCCTCGGCCGTCTTCTTACTCAGGAAGCCGCGCTTGGTGCCCTCCTTGCGCGCCAGGAAAGCCAGGTACAGGGCGTGCCCCTCGTTGTAGCGCACGCTCTTCTGCATGGTGTGGGTGCTGGGGGCGCGCGGGCGGCTGCCCGTCTCACCCCTGCCTCGCGGCCATGGTCCGGCCGGCTCCCTCGAGGGCGCGCCCGCTCAGGTCCCGGCCGGCGAAGGGCGCCCCCTTTCCCCACGCCGCGCGCAGGGCACCCCGCCCGCTTTCGGGAGGCGGCGGCGCGCGGTGCCAGGGGCGCGGGCTGGGGCCGAGCACGCTCTCCGCCCTGACCGCCACCCTCCCGGCCGAGTCCCCGGAGGCCCCCGAGTCCCCGACGCCCGCGTGGAGCGCGGCCCAGCTAGGGCTCCCGAGCCGGCAGCCGCTTCGCCCAAAGTTGCGGGAGCCGAGCCCCCGCGGCGGGCTGGGGCGGCAGCCGGGGAAGGACTGTCCTCGGGCAACGCGCTCCGGGAGACAGAAGGTAAAACGTCACGTGGGAGCTCAGCTGTAATCGGCTTGGAGACAGATTTAAAGGGCAAAGTCGGCGCGGCGCCGGCGGTGGCGCAGCCCGCTTGCCCCGGCGAGCGTCCCTCCCTAGCCCGCCCCGGCCGGGTCCGCTGCCTCTGCTCTGGCGCCCACCGGGATGGGGCGGATCGGGGAGTTGGAGGCGCCCGGCCGCACCACACACCCGCTCACACGCGCTCGCACACTCGCCCACAACGCGCGCACACACACACACGCACACCCACACACACACGCAGACCAGTACATTCACCCAGATCCACAACGCACGCACTCAGACGCACAAAAATACACTCACAAATGCATACAAACACAATGCGCGCACATATGCACAAAAACACTCGCACACACTCATGACACACAAATACACATTCTCACAACGCTCACACTCAACACACAGTCACAACACACAAATACATATAGACAAATACAGCCACAATGTGCGTTCCCGCACACAAAAATACATACCCACATTCAGATACACACTTAAGGAGCTACACACATGCACGCACTGATATGCTCACTCACACACACATTCACACACAACCCACACATTCACTCAAACTCACATGCAAGCATATACTCATATACACATTTACACACATTCACACAAACAGCACACATCTACTCACACGTTCACAATCATACATAGACTCACAAGCAATCATACACACACAGATGAACACACATATGTACATTCACAAATACACAAATTCACCGAAAAATACAAACACACACAAACACAAACACCCACACAAGTATTCGCACGAATCTACACACTTTCACAAACCCACTCACACATACACACGCACTCACATGCCACATCCATAAGTACGTTCCCATGACAGTAGGTGGAGTCACAGAGAGGCTTTGCATAGCCCACATCCTTGGCTTTTCTGCTTGTACCTGCATTGTAGTATTTAAAACTACCGGTAAAGGTTAACAAGAGTGGCCCAAGTGTTCCCGGAAAGGCATCAGATGCCGAAGCTTCTTTCGGAATGCCTGTTATTTCACAGTGGTAAGATGCTAAATTTTAAGTGCCAAGTTTTCAACCTGGAAAAAATACCCAAATAAGGGACACTTTGCTGCCCAGGGCAGAATCCATCCCCAAAGGCCAGCTGTCACAGGCTCATCGTTTGTAGGACTGGATTCATTTGATTAACAAATCTGACAGGTACAACCAGAAAACCAAGAGCCACCCCCTGCCCCAACTCCATGCTGTAAAATGTAAGTGGAAAAGAAATAATGTACCCAGCAGCTGTGAGAGAAAGCCAGTGAAACCCCCGGGGAGTGCCTGTATTTGATTCTGCTATACACATTTTTGATTCCCCCCAGTCATTTATCACTAAAACGGAGTGCCATCATAAAATGTTTATTGTTAAAAGTAAATAATAATGCTTTTCTGGGTGATGAGTCTACGACAATACACCTGTCTTCTACTGCCAGTTGTGTGTTCATAAATTGGTAGCCCCAGGGGTTCTGCCTGTTTCATAAGTGCTGTTTCTGCAGAATATTTTAACTCTGCCTCACTGAGCAGCTGAGTGGGTTTTTTTTTTCCTTTTACCTTTTTAAAAAATGTTCACTTTTAACAACTATATAATAGGGAAATTGCCATTTTGAAATTACAGTGTGAGAACAGTGGTCATTTCTCTTTACATTTTTAAAACTATCTAAAGGACAGTGCTGTGTTAAATTGGGTTTAACCCAGCTGGAAGCTTGCATTGTTCTTCAGAGGAGACACAAGTATAGAGATAGTAAGTAAATGTAGGCAACATTTTGGAGCCAGATTCTAGATGCAGAGGAGCTAGTGATTGCCTCAGGAGGCCTTTTATTTCTTTCTCTGTGGTTCGATCCCAGCTCTGAGAACCATAAGTGAGTAGACACCTGTGTGGTTGATAAGCTCCATTTTTTAAGTAGAAACCAGTAAGAGTGTAAAATCAGCACAAAAACTATTTTGCCATGAGTACTCAAACCTTCTAACCCACTTCTTGAGTTTTTTCAGATGTGAAAGATTCTCTTCTTCAATAAGCAATGTCTCACTTACCATCTCTGTCTCCTTAAATGTGCTTTTCATTTGAACCACATGAAATATTTACAACGTCTTATCTGACATCATTTCCTACCACGGAATGTTATGTGGCCCTTATATGCCACCCCACCCTGCTCTGCTCCTGGACAATGAGAGAA
Organism: Macaca fascicularis; assembly: GCF_037993035.2. Classification (NCBI taxonomy): domain Eukaryota; kingdom Metazoa; phylum Chordata; class Mammalia; order Primates; family Cercopithecidae; genus Macaca; species Macaca fascicularis. The sequence continues at coordinate 84,897,014 of NC_088380.1, read as the reverse complement.
AGGAGTACTTGTTTCCTGCAAAATTTGGCTGGTGATTACTGTGGGTTTTAATTATGGAAATTCACTGCAAGAACCATTTATTGATCACTAGTTTATGTCCTCAACACTATATTTAGGTGATGTAGAGCCTATAGAAAAAAAGCATTGCCTGTGTTCCTGGTGTGCTCAGTCTAACAGGAAGAGAATTTCTTTATTTTCTTTCTTCTTTTCTTTCCCTTCCTCTCTCTCTCTCTCTCTCTCTCTCTCTCCTTTTTCTTTAGAGAGAGGTTCTTCCTCTGTTGCCTGGCCTGAAGTCATAGCTCACTGCAGCCTCAGACTCCTGGGCTCCAGCAATCCTCCTGCCTCAGCCTCTAGCGTAGCTAAGACTATAGGTGTGCACCACCACACCTGGTTAGGTTTTGTTTACTTGTTGCAGAGACAGAGGTCTCACCATGTTACCCAGGCTGGTCTCAAACTCCTGGTCTCAAGCAACCCTCCTGCCTTGGCCTCCCAAAACCCTGGGATTATAAGTATGAACCACCACCCAGCTAGGAAGAAGATTAATGTTTAGGTGCTTCTTCTCACCTGTCTGTTTCTCAAATGCAGGTCTATCTCCCTAATCCCTGCAGCACCCAGTAGGAGAGTTTATATGCAGTAGGCATACAAGTTTTTCAGACGATTATTTTCTAAATTAATTTCTTATTTGGTCATTGAATTGTTAAAGGGGGCATAAGCATTTGCAAATATTAGATCATTCTGCAAGACTGTAAGAGATGAAAACAACCAGAAATTCCTGGACAGTCTAGAGAAGCTATCTCTATTAGGTGTATGATGGGCACCTGGGAGACTTTAGTCTCCATTCATATGGAAACCACATCCCTGGAATGGTGCCATCCTGAAACACAAGGGATCAGGAGGTTATGTAAATAAGAGTGCTTTCCCCCAGCTAATCAAATAGATTGCCAAAAAGAGACCGTGTTCCAAGTGGATGGGAACAAGCTTCTCTGAATTCATTGTTTTTCCTTCTTGCATTGCATGGATTCTTTCTTGAGGGGGCCAGTTTAAATTTTTTTTTTTTTTTATGGGCAACAAAGCATGTGATCACAGTGCAAGTGGCCTCTTTCCCCTTTTCTAGATAAGTTAAGGGGGAAAAATAGCAATGAGCTGTCATATCTGGAAACTCTACTAAATAGAGAGGGAGACATTATTCAGATAATTGGATGAGAAAAGGAAGGAAGGGAGGGAAGGAGGGAAAGAGGAAAGAAAGGACGGAAGGCGGGAGAAGGGAAAGGACGGTGGAAAGGTGGGAGGGGACATTTTATCTAAATTGTCTAAAGCTTTGAAGTTTAGGGGAGTGGGAAGTGCACAACCTAACCTACAGCTTTTCAAAATCCCTAACTCATGCCTTATCATTCAGATGCACAAGGTAGGTTTTCATTTTTTTTCTTTCTCCTAAACTCTGTTTTGTTAGTAAAATGTAAATGGGTTGCATGAGTTTCTGCAAGGACTTTTCCCTGTGGTTTCTGTAATTCAGAAATGCATCAGCACTGTGTTCTTGGAGGAAGATTACGTCAAACAAAGCTGTCAGAGGCATTTGAACCAAAGCAACTCCATCTTCAATAGGAGCCGGGTAAAATGAGGCTGAAACCTACTGGGCTGCATTCCCAGACAGTGAAGGCATTCTAAGTCACAGGATGAGATAGGAGGGCAGCACAAAACACAGGTCACAAAGACCTTGCTGGTAAAACAGCTTGCAGTAAAGGAGCCACCAAAACCAAAATGGCAACGAGAGTGACTTTGGTAGTCCTCACTCTACGCTCCCACCAGCCCCATGACAGTTTACAAATACCATGGCAATATCAGGAAGTTACCCAATGTGGTCCAAAAAGGAGAAGCATGAATAATCCACCCCTAGTTTAGCATATCATCAAGAAATAACCATACAAATGGGCATAGAATGGCTGTCTATGGAGTAGCCATTCTTTTATTCCTTTACTTTCTTAATAAACTTGTTTTCACTTTGCACTGTGGACTCACCCTGAATTCTTTCTTGTGAGAAATCCAAGAATCCTTTCTTGGGGTCTGGATTGGGACCCCTTTCCTGTAACAAAGCCACGGTGTTACCAAGATCCTTTTCTTGGCCTGACAGAAGATCACTTGGGGAACTGTCATTTTGAGGGCTTGTAGATGTGGAAAATAATACATTTAACAATGCAGACTCACCAATAATCCCAGACTGTTTCTACAAGATACAGTGTTACCAGTTCTGGCACATATATGATTCTGTATTCTCTCTTGATACTTAATTAGTAAAGCCAGATTCTTCCCCAAGTAGGTAAAACCTAAAAGGATTATTCCTTCCTTGTTTCCAGTATTATTTTGACCAAAAAGAATTACTTATTTATGAGATACTAGAATGAACTAGTTAGAGCTAATAAAACCATTTATCTGGTGTCCATATGATATTTCAACTTACTTAATGTTCTAGATACCCAAAGCTTGTCCTTCAAACACTGAAGATAAATGAGCTCTGCATCTCTCCGGTCTAAAAAGTGAAGAAAGTGTAGCATTTTTTTGATTTAAGGTCACTATTCTGAATACAATGTGTCTAGGAGCTAGACCAGAGCCGTTGCTAGCCTCTACTCTTTTATGCAAATTAGAAAAAGGCACGCCGTCTGGGAGGATGAATTAGGGAGAGCCTTGGGGCACACACAGCCTTGAGAACATGAACCTGATGAGTGGATGACATGACACCTTCATGTGACTAAAAGGTGCCCCTCCACCTGGATGGCCACAGCTCTGTGCAGGGAGCCCTGTGCAGTGACCAACCTGTGCAACTGAGCTCAACAGCTTGTGCTGTGTGCCTCTCCATGGGTGGCCACATACAGCTGTGCCTTTAGAGTTTCTATAGCTATTCCACAAACCCAACTGCATCCTTTACCCTTTCTCCATCCTAACCTTCTAATTGCCATCTTCTGTTTTCTCGAAGACTTAGGCTATGAAGCTTTTAAGAACTTTGTGAAACTAAATATGACTTTATTAAACATAAAAATGAGAAGATCTTGGAGAGTCCTCTAGACGGTGAAGTATGTAATCTAGCTAGGAGTACACCAGAATTGTTTTGACTGCTGGAGATGATTTCCTTTTGGCTTCTCAGGTATGCTCTGAACATATAAGGTCTGACTACATGAATATAATGATTCACATTATATACAGTAGTATAAATTATGCATGCATTACTTTTATACTTTAGTGTCACCACAAACAGTATAGGCTATGATATACAAGGAATTCTTAGAGACCCAAGAAAATACTCGTGATTTGGTGGTAAGTAAAAACCCCTTTCTATTCCCCTGCTTCCCTTTATAGCAAAACTTGCCCTTTATAACATCTCTCTACACACTGGGTCTACTTCCTTCTCTCCATTTTCTCCTGAACTACTTCATTCAGTCTTTTCATCCCCACCACCCCACTGAAACAATCCCCACAGTCACCGTCACCTGCAGTCCTCACAATGCCAAGCTCAGTGGTCAGTTTCCAGTCTGCACGTTGACATCGCAGCAGCATTTGATACAGCTGAACACTCCCTCTTTCTTGAAACACTCTTCTCACTTAGCTTCTGGGACACCACACTCTCCAGCCCCTTCCTGCTTCTCCTGCTGTGTCCTCACTTTCTCCTGGCTGTCCCCCTCCTCTTCCCAGCCTCTGAATAGTATTTCACCCCAGGGCCCTCTCCTGGGATGTCTTCTCTTCTTTATCTACATCGTTTTATCCACTTCATGGCTTTAAATAAGCCTCTCCACCCCGCTCCTTCTCTGAACTGCAGACCTGTGTGTCTGCCTACTCAGCATCTCCTCTTGAATATCTAGTAGGCATCTCCAACTCAACATGTTCGAGACTGAATTTCCCTGCAAAAAAAACAACTGTTCATCCCACAGTCTTCCTCATCTCAGTATATGGCAACTCCATCCTTCCTTTGCTTAAGTCAAAAACTTGAAGTCATCTATGAATCCTTTAATCTTCTCTCACCTCAGTCAGCTCTACCTTCAAAGCATATACTAAATTAAACCACTTCTCACAAGCCCCATTGCTACCCCCATCTAGCCCATCACCATTTCTCACCTAGACCACAGGAATAGTCTACCAGCCGTCTCCCTGCATTCACTCTTACTCTCCTACTGTCTGTTCTCCACTGAGCAGCCAATGAGAACCTTGAAAACATAAATCACTATTGTGCCTCTTCTCTGCTCAACACCTTCCGACATCTTCCCATTGTACTAGAGTAAAACCCTATCCCTTTTTCTGCGTGACCCTATCCTCCTTTTCCTCTGTAGCAACTATTGCTCCCTGACATTCTAGTATGTATGCTTAATTGCTTGGTAGCTTTTGTCTCCCTCACTGTTATATCCTCAGCAACTAGAACATTCCTGAATATTATTCATAGTAAGACTCCATGAACATCTGTTGAAAAAATGCTAGAAAAGAATGACACCCTGTCAATTCAAGAAACTTCTTGTTTTTGAGAGAGAGAGAGTCTTGTCCTTGGCCCAGGCTGGAATGCAGTGGCACGATCTCGGCTCCCCACAACCTCTGCCTCCTGGGTTCAAGTGGTTCTCCTGCCTCAGCCTCCTGAGTAGCTGGGATTACAGGTGTGTACCGCCACACCCGGCTAATTTTTGTATTTTTAGTAGAGACAGGGTTTCATAACATTGGTCAGGCTGGTATCGAACTCCTGACCTGGTGATCCACCTGCCTCTGCCTCCCAAAGTGCTGGGATTACAGGCGTGAGCCACTGTGCCTGGCCAATTCAAGAAACTTCTTTTCCACAAGAACCTTAATCAAATACTTTCCAGGACCAGCCCTTATACTTTCTAACCTGCTCCTTGACTTTCTTGTATCCCTTTTTCTCATGGAATTTTACAATTCGCCCCCTCCCCAAGTTCAGCCTCTGGAGAAATCTAGAGCTTCCTTCAGAGCTCCTTGTGATTCTAGAGTGTGATGGAGACTGTGAAGTGCTGCTACAGTCTCCTCCTTCAGAATGGGTGACTTACTCACCCTCCTCACCTCATTATTCCACACTCTACTATTAGAAGTTCTACTAGCAGTCAGCCCTCTCTCGGATTGTTCTCTGCAGAAGACAATCACCGCACCAAGATCATGTCTCCCCTTTCTGAGGAAGCCCACAGACGATGACTGGCCATATGGACATAAAAGGCACAACGCCCTCAGGGGAGCTCCGACTCAGACATCTCTGAAGGTCTATGGGGTCCAGCACAGCACAGAGTGGGGTGTTACTTTCTGCTGGGAAGACCCACTTCCCAATCAAGGGAGCATCTGGTCTGAGTCCTGAAGGGTGGTTGGTTAAATGACAAATACGCAGAGCTGGGGAATGAAGGATTTTTTTTTTTTTTAATACTTTTAAGTTCTGGAATACACGCGCACAACGTGCAGGTTTGTTACATAGGTATACATGTGTCATGTTGGTGTGCTGCACCCAACTCATCATTTACATTAGGTATTTCTCCTGATGCTATCCCTCCCCCAGCTCCCCACCCACTAACAGGCCCCGGTGTGTGATGTTCCCCGCTCTGTGTCCAAGTGATCTCATTGTTCAATTCCCACCTATGAGTGAGAACATGCAGTGTTTGGTTTTCTGTCCTTGTGATAGTTTACTGAGAATGATGGTTTCCAGCTTGATCCATATCCCTGCAAGGGACATTAACTCATCCTTTTTTATGGCTGCATAGTATTCCATGGTGTATATGTGCCACATTTTCTTAATCCAGTCTATCATTGCTGGACATTTGGGTTGGTTCCAAGTCTTTGCTATTGTGAAGAGTGCTGCAATAAACATATGTGTGCATGTGTCTTTATAGTAGAATGATTTATAATCCTTTGGGTATATACTCAGTAATGGGATGGCTGGGTCAAATGATAATTCTAGTTCTAGATCCTTGAGGAATTGCCACACTGTCTTCCACAATGGTTGAACTAGTTTACAGTCCCACCAACAGTGTAAAAGCATTCCTATTTGGAGAATGAAGGATTTTTAACTAAGGAAGCTATGAGAATGAAAGACCAATAACAGAAAAGTACAGGGTAGAGGAAGTGTCGGAGTTTACCGTGGTTTGAGAGAAGAAAGTATGATGGGGTATGAGAGACAAAGGCGTAAATGGAGGTAGAGGTCAGATCACGGTGGCCTGCAAGGCCCTATATACAAGTAGTCAAAATGTCACGACAGGTTTTTGAGCAGGGAAGCATAGTGGCCTTGTATCGTCTTGAGCCCCTCCCTTTTTCCCCTTCTGGCCACAGTCCTGCCCTTCAGAGTGTCTGGTTCAAAATGGAGCTGCCACCTTTTTACAGGCCCCACCTCCCGCGTCACAGTGATTGGCCTAGGAGTGGGTGCCTGATTTGGCTCCATCAAAATGAGCTGTTTCCTGGGATATTTGAACTAAAGACCTGCAAGATCTAGTCTCAGTTCGTCTCAGAGCTGCATGTTGTCCAGTGTAACCATAGGAACTGCCGAGATTGTATGAGATCATGGGCTGTGGAATCAGACAGTGGGAATTCCAATCCTTGCTCTAGTACATATTCATTATGAAACAGTGAACAAACCACTTAACCTCTTACAGGCTCAGCTTTCTCATCACTAAATTGGAGATACAGGTACCCCTGGAGGTATTTTTAACTACTTCCACAGTACCTGACACATGGTAAGCTTTAACAATGGTGAGGGAGGAAACATTTGGATGTTTCCAGTCAAATTAGAGGAATCAATGAGTCTTGTCTACCGATAAGATATAGAGGTCAGAAGATGGAGGATGGGGGTGAAGCCAGGACGGCTCTAGGTATCTGGTCTGAGCAAGAGAACTGATAACAGTTGATATTTGGGTTTGACTTTAAGGGAACTGTGGCCTTTCTAGATGGAAAGAGGTACAGTGGCATCTTGGAATTTCTAAAATAAAATATATATGTAATATCTTTTAAAAGTCATCTGCCTGGAAATGGAGACGAATCCTTTACTTGATTTATGTACGTTTGATTGTCACATCCACCTCACAAAGTAGGTATTATTATCATGCCCATTTTATAGAATAAAAACAGGTTCAGAGAAGGTAAGTAACTTTCCCCAATGGTAAAGCTTGTGAGTCTCAGAGGCAGGATTTGAACCCAGGCCTGTCTGACTAGAGATCCATCCCCTTTATTATAGAGTGTTTCTCCTGTGTTGCCTGGAAGTGTGAGTAAAAGCTGACAGCATGTGCCATGTGCTTCAGCCCTAACTCTGTCATTTATTATATTGGACAAATTACTTATTTATGCCTCAGTTTTGATGTTAGAAGTGGAGGTAATAATAGGACTTTCTTCCTAGGAGTTTATGAAAATTTAATACTCAGTTAATATGTGCAGAGTGCATAGAACATGGTCTATCACATACTAATGACATCATTAAATGGGACAGGATGAGACTTTATGTATTTATTTATTTAATTTGTGAGACAAGATCTCACTCTGTTGCCCACGCTGGAGTACAGTGGCACCGTCTTGGCTCACTGCAGCTTCGACCTTCCCCAGGCTCAAGTGATCCTCCCATCTCAGCCTCCTGAGTAGCTGGGACTACAGACAAGAACCACCATGCCTGGGTAATTTTTGTACTTTTTGTAAAGACAGTGTTTTGCCATGTTGCCCAGGCTGGTCTCAAGCTCCTGGGCTCAAGCAATCTGCCCACCTCGGTCTCCCAAAGTGTTGGGATTACAGGAGTGAGCCACCGCATCTGGCCCAGGGTGGGACTTTAAACAGAAAAAGGACATGAGCATGGAGCTCTGGCCTGAGCAGGAGTGAACAATGCTACATTGAAGAGAGAACATTAAAGGAGACCCAGCTCTTGGAGTGAGGCCTTAAGCTTTGGGAGTGAAACAGTGACCTCCCATTAAAATCCTTGGAGTCACAAGGAGAAACAGAATTCTAGAATTGGACCTAAATCTGTTCATTCTTATTTTCCTATTTTTGGCTACCTGAAGAAACCAACAATATTTGATCCCTAGGTATTTTGAAGTTCACCATAAATAACATCACTTGGTTTAGAAAAGTGTTTATTCACTTCCTCAGAGAATGGATTATCTAATTACATGTCTGTGTTTACATGGAACAGGTAGTCCAGTCCATGAAAGTGTGAGAACCATGAGCCTAGTCTCGATCTCAGGAGTCACCTGAGGAGACTGACGCTAAAAATCCAAGTCGCTAATCAAAATATTAGAAAAATCAACTCATGTTCTAGACTTGGAAGCCCAACACTTACATCAACTCTCTCTGAGCAGAGCCAGCTGTTGGCCCCTACAGGTGACAGTGACGTTCTGACACAGGAAAGGTCAACAGGTGTCCCAGGACCGTATCCACCTGGTTAGAAGCTCTGCTGGGTTTGGTCTGGGGGAGACCCACTGCCTCAAGAGAATTTACTACAGGGAAAGCCCCCTGGTTAACCATGAAGATGTGATATGTTATATCAGCATGAAGATAGAGGGATATCGTAGAAGACCTTATGGGGTTTGTAATGGGGAAGGTGGGCAGGGGAGGTGGGAATAAATGTTGCAACAAAGTACAAAATATCTTTTCTCTCTTGTGTGTGTGAAAATGTGCTCTGTGGGGCACTAAAATCCTACCGGTGTACCCCCATGCCCTTCCGAGATGAGCTCCGGGAGATGTATTTTTGCGTTGCAGTCAACATGCTGATAATCATCTGCATCATGGATCATGTACTTAAGGCTGAAAAACAGCAGCCTTTTCTATCCCATCACGGAAAGGGCATTTTGAACCACATAGGCTATGTCCTTGGTAATAAACATCGAAATAACCATTTGAATAAAGTATATGTGTGTAGCATGTGATTTTACAGAATGCTTCCACATGTGTTATCTCATTTAATTCCATTTTCGTACAAATGTGTTATACACTTGGGTAATTCTCTGAATTCTCTGCATTTCACGCATTTGGGGTAGGGGCAGAGAGGTAATGGCACTCAGATGACATCAGGGCCTGTTTGCTTTATGGCAGTAATGAGCGTTTGTAGGGCACTTCACAGTTTGTGTAGAGCTTAAATGTACTTATTAGACCTCATTTGATCCTCACAGTAACTTTATGAGGTAAGATGGATATTGTTCCTACCATAGACTTTAATGCATAATATTAACTGTCTTTGCTTCTCTGCATCTAACTCTAGACTGCAAGTTCCACAAGGATTATCGCTTTTTGATACATTTTTCACTGTTTCATCAGAGTGCTCAGTAACTCTTTGTTTAAGTGACTTTGATAGTATTATAATTGCCCCCATATTTGTGATCAATGAAGAAACTGAGGCTTTCAGGATTTATCTTGCCCAAGGTCACACAACTGGGAGTGAAAGCCCTAGAATTCACATCTTGTCACTGTCACTGCCTATCCAAATGGTCACAAATTGAGGCTATCTGGCTGGTAAGAAGTCCCTTTATCCTGCTATAATTTTCTTGGTGGCTCTGTGTCATTATACTGGACTCAGTTTCCCCTCAAGCAGGTGCAGATGTAGATGGCATAGGGCATCTCTAGCTGTAGACCTTTGCTTAGGCTAGACTTTGAAAGATTTGAAACCTTAGGGAGAGAGGTGGAAAAGAGTTGGGGAGGCAGTGACAACGATTTGAAAACTACAACCAATTTTCTCTCTCCTAGGAGTTGGAGACTTGGAATCCCCTTTGGTGCAGAAACTATTCCTTCATGAGAAGTCCTTAAATAGGCTCTTTAGGTAAGAGATATAAGAGATATAAAGCAAATGCCCTGTGGGAAAAAACTGAAGGAATCCAAATATAGGTAGTTTGGCTCAGAAACATGTTTCTGTTTTGTAATACATGTTATTATGTGCATAGCTCCTTGATGGAGAGCAATTGATTTTTCTTCTGGCAGGGGCTGGTGAAATATATAAATGAAAACACCACTCTTATTTCTTGGCATGGAGAGGACTATATTTGCCAACCTCTCTGCCATGTAACTGGGTTTTAGCCTAAGGGATGTAGGCAGACATGGCGGGCACCTCCTTATTAAAGATCTGGTCATAATCATCTCTACCATCTCTTCTTTTTCTTGAAAAGAGAAGAGGCCACATTTTGAAGGCAGCAGGGTCACAAGATGGAAGAACCAGGGTCCTTGCATCATCGGTTGGCTTCAAGTTGCCCGGGGGCAGCCTAACCCACATGGAATTGTGACATAAGAAACAAAGCAACTATTGTTTTATTAAATCAATGAGATATTGGGCTTCTTGTTATAGCAACTAGTATAAATTGCCCTGACTGATACATTATGGATTTAGAATGCACTGTACTACAACTGTTTGTTGTATTTTCAAAAACAGGTTTATTGTGGTATAATTGACTTACAATAAACTTCATATATTTAAAGAGTACTATTTAATAAGTTCAACATATTTGTATATCCATGAAAGCATCACCACAATCAAAATAAGACACATTTCCATCAACTGAAAAAGCCTCCTCATTCTCCTTTGAAATCTCTTCTTCCATAACTACAAACCACTGCTCAAGGAAATAAGAGAGGACACAAATGGAAAAACATTCCATGCTCATGGATAGGAATAATCAATATCATGAAAATGGTCATGCTGCCCCAAGTAATTTATAGATTCAATGCTATTTCCATTAAACTACCATAGATGTTCTTCACAGAATTAGAAAAAAAACTACTTTAAAATTCATATGGAATCAAAAAAGAGCCCTTATAGCCAAGACAATCCTAAGCAAAAAGAGCAAAGTTGGAGGCATCACACTACCCAACTTCAAACTATACTACAAAGCTACAGTAACCAAAACAACATAGTACTGGTGCAAAAACAGACACATAGACCAATGGCACAGAATAGAGAGCTCAGAAATAAGACCACACATCTACAACCATCTGACCTTCAACAAACCTGATAAAAACAAGCAATGGGGAAAGGATTTCCTATTTAATAAATGGTGCTGGTAAAACTGGCTAGCCATAGGCAGAAAACTGAAACTGGACCCCTACACCTTATACAAAAATTAACTCAAGATGGATTAAACACTTAAATGTAAAACTCCAAACTATAAAAACCCTAAAAGAAAATCTAGGCAATACCATTCAGGACATAGGCATGGGCAAAGATTTCATGACTACAACATCAAAAGCAATTGCAACAAAAGCAAAAATTGATAAATGGGATCTAATTAAACTAAAGAGCTTCTGAAAGAAACTATCATCGGAGTGAACAGACAACCCTACAGAATGGGAGGAAATTTTTGTAATCTATCCGTCAAAGGTCTAGCATCCAGAATCTACAAGAAACTTAAAGAAATTTGCAAGAAAAAACACACAATCCCATTAAAAAGTGGGTAAAGGATATGAACAGACACATCTCAAAAGTAGACATGTATGTGGCGAAAAAACATGGAAAAAAGGCTCAATATCACTGATCATTAGAGAAATGCAAATCAAAACCACAATGAGATACCATCTCATACCAGTCAGAATGGCAATTATTAAAAAGTCAAGAAACAGATGCTGGCAAGGCTGTGGAGAAATAGGAACACTTTTATACTGTTTGTGGGAATGTACATTAGTTCAACCATTGTGGAAGACAGTGTGGCGACTCCTCAAAGATCTAGAACCAGAAATACCATTTGACCCAGCAGTCCCTTTACTGGGTATACACCCCCCAAAATATAAATCATTCTGTTATAAAGGTACATGCATGCGAATGTTCATTGCAGCACTATTCACAATAGCAAAGACATGGAATCAACCCAAATGCCCATCAATGATAGACTGGATAAAGAAAATGTGGTACATATACACCATGGAACACTATGCAACATAAAAAGGAATGAGATCATGGCATTAGCAGGGGCACAGATGGAGCTAGAAGCCATTATCCTCAGCAAACTAACACAAGAACAGAAAATCAAACACTGCACATTCTCACTTCTAAGTGGGAACTGAACAATGAGAACACATGGATGCAGGGAGGAGAACAACACACACTGGGGCCTGTTGGGGAGGCGAGGAGAGGGAGAGCGTCAGGATAAATAGCTAATGCATGCAGGGCTTAATACCTAGGTGATGGGTTGATAGGTGCAGCAAACCACCATGGCACATGTTTACCTATGTAACAAACCTGCACATCCTGCACATGTACCCTGGAACTTAAAATAAAGAAATCTCTCCTTCCTACCTTTTCTCCCCCATCACTCCATGCAACCATTGGTCTACTTTGTCACTGGGAGTTAGTTTGCATTTTGTAAAATTTTATATAAATGGACACATACAGTATGCACTCTTTTTGTCTGGCTTCTTTCATTCAGCATAATGATCTTGAGATTCATCCATTTTGATGAGTGTATCATTAGTTTGTTCATTTTCATTGCTGAATCATATTCTATTGTATTGCATTCTATTGGATGGGCATACCACATTTGTGTATCCATTCACCTGCTGATGGACATTTGGGTTGTCCTTTGGGTTATCCCAAGGATGCTAAGATTTTCTTTCTTTATTTTTTTAGAAGTTTTCTGATGTTAGCTCTTACATTTCAGGCCTATGATTCAGTGGTGTTAGGTATTAGCTGAAGTTAATGTTTTTGCATAAGGCTATCTAACCATTCCAGCACCATTTTCTGAAAATATTATTTTTTCCCTAATTGCCTTGGCATCTTTGTCAAAAATCAATTGGCTGTACATGTATGGGTGTATTTTTGGACTCTATTCTATTCCTTTGATATATATATATGTGGATATATATTTATATGTGTATGTGTATGTGTGTGTGTGTGTATATATATGTATCTCTCTCTCTCTCTCTCTCTATATATATATATATTTATTTATGTATTTTTGAGACAGAGTCTTGTTCTGTTGCCCAGGCTGGAGTGCAGCGGCATGATCTCAGCTCACTGCAACCTCTGCCTCCAGGGTCAAGTGATTCTCATGCCTCAGTCACCTGAGTAGCTGGGATTACAGGCACATGCCACCATGCCCAGCTAATTTTTGTATTTTTAGTAGAGACGAGGTTTCACCATGTTGGCTAGGCTGGCCTCAAACTCCTGACTTCTAATGATCCACCCACCTCGGCCTCCCAAAGTTTTGAGATTACAGGTGTGAACCACCACGCCCGGCCAATGTATATCTTTACATATATACCAATCCACATTGATAATTTTTCTTTACACCAATATTGCACTGTTTTGATCATATTAACTTTCTGAAAACCCTTAAAATCAAGTTGCGGCCGGGCGCGGTGGCTCAAGCCTGTAATCCCAGCACTTTGGGAGGCCAAGGCAGGTGGATCACGAGGTCAGGAGATCGAGACTATCCTGGCTAACATGGTGAAACCCCGTCTCTACTAAAAATACAAAAAACTAGCCGGGCGTGGTGGCGGGCGCCTCAGCTACTTGGGAGGCTGAGGCGGGAGAATGGCGTGAACCCGGGAGGCGGAGCTTGCAGTGAGCCGAGATCACGCCACTGCACTCCAGCCTGGGAGACACAGCGAGACTCCGTCTCAAAAAAAAAAAAAAAAAAAAAAAAAAATCAAGTTGCTTAAGACTTTCAGCTTAGCTCATTTTCAAAATTATTTTGGCTATACTAAGTCTTTTGTATTTTCATATGCATTTTAGTTTCAGTTTGTAAATTTCTAACAGCAACAACAAAAAATCTTAGCTAGACACACTGGCAAGCACCTGTAGTCCCAGCTACTCAGGAGGCTGGGGCAGGAGGAATGCTTGAGGCTAGCCGTTCAAGACCGGCCTGGCTAACATAGACCTAGTCTCTAAATAAATAAATAAATTATAAATGAATAAATAAAATAAGAATTAAAAATTTTGCTGGGGTTTAAATTAGGATTGGGTTGAACCATCGGTCAATTTTAGAAGAACTGACACTTTAATGATATTGAATCCTCTGATCCATAAGCATGGCTTATCTCTTCATTTGTTTAGGTTTTCTTTAAGTTCTCTCAGCTGTATTTTGTGTTTTCAGTGTACATATCTTGCACGACTTTCACTAGTCTTATCTCGACGTAGTTCATATTTTTTGATGCAACAGTAAATGGTATGTTTTAAGTCATGTCATGGTTGTTCATTGATAATATCTAGAAATAACATTGATTTTTATATATTGGTCTTGTACTATACAACCTTGCTAAATTCACTTTTATAAATTCTTATAACTTTTTTGTAGATTAGTTAAGATTTTCTACACAGGCAATTATGTTGTTTGCCAATAAAGATAGTTTTATTTCTTCCTTTTATATCAGTATACCTTTTATTTCTATTTCTTGCCTTTTGCTACAGCTAGGACATCCAGAAGAAAACAAAATGTTAATAGAAGTAGTGAGTGTGCATATCCTGCTCGTTTCTAATCTTAGTAGAAAAGAATTCAGTCTTTTCATGATTATGATGTTAGCTGGATGTTTTTCATAGATGCCCTTAATCACATTGAAAAAGCCCCTACTATTCCTGGTTTTCGGGGGGGTTTTGATCATGATTGGATGTTTAATTTTGACAGGAGATTTTTTGATGTTAATATGGTTTTCCTTTTTTTTTTTTAGTGTGGTAAAGTAATAATTGATTTTTCAGTGTTAAACCTTGCATTCTTGGGGATCAATTATTTCATTATGATGTATTACCTGCTGCTAATCCCCATTCAGTGTATTTTTCATCTCAAACATTATTCTTTCATCACCAAAATTTTGATTTGAGTTTTTTTCTTCCATTTCCCTCTTCATCATGCTCATGCTTTCCTCTCCCTTCTACAGCATATAGGGGATACTTAGAAAGGCCATTTTAATGGCTCTGTCTACTAATTTAGTCATTTTTGTCATTCCTGGGTCTGCTCTTATTGGTTGCATTTCCTCCTGGCCATAAGCCACATTTTCCGCGTCTTTGCCATTTTTGGTTAGATGACAGACATTGTGAACTTTACCTTTTGGGTTCTGTTGTTGTTTGTTTGTCATAATACAGTCCTTTAAATATTTTCAACGTTGTTCTGAGACTCAGCTAAGCAAGTTGGAAATGGCTTGGTCCATTTGAGGCTTGTTTTTCAGCTTTCCCAGGTGAGTCCAGAACAGTCTGGGTTGGTTCGGCCCACCCATCTCAAGGCTCTACTTCATAGTCCACGTGCTAGGAGACCTTTCCCTTCTAACTACTAAGAGCTGGCGTAAGCGCTGAATATCGTTCCCTCTGCTTCTTTCTGGAGGTTCTTTTTCTGGCCATAGCAATTTTCTCACTTGCATTAGCTGATGAAGACTCAGCTAGACTGTGGGAGAACCTCTTGCAGATTCAGAGCATTCTCTTTATTCAACCGTCTCCTTTCCAGCAATCTGTCCTGTGTGTTCTAGCCTCTGGCCTCCCCAAACTCTTTGCCTCTTCAACCCAGAGAGGCCATCAGCGCCTCTTTGATTCTCCTGCCCAGTGCTACAGCCTGGCTACTCTGCCCAGCCTTGAACCGGGGCACTTGGAGGGCTCATCTCATCTGCTTCCTTCACTCAAGGATCATGGTCCTTTATTGCCTATGGTCCCATGTCT
The DNA here is from genome assembly GCF_037993035.2 of Macaca fascicularis. Classification (NCBI taxonomy): domain Eukaryota; kingdom Metazoa; phylum Chordata; class Mammalia; order Primates; family Cercopithecidae; genus Macaca; species Macaca fascicularis. The sequence goes on along the minus strand of NC_088380.1, from coordinate 84,881,461 downwards.
GGAAACTCTTGCTTCGCGTATTTTGTCTGGTTTCTATTCGGCTGAGGCGAGAAGTAGAAGTTCTGTCCTTGTTTTTCTGTTTTATTTTGTTTTGCTTTCAGAGACAGGGTTTTACTCTATCACCTAAGCTGGAACGCAGTGGTATAATCATGGCTCATTACAGTCTCAGTCTCCTGGGCTCAAGGAATCCTTTCATCTCAGCCTCCGGAGTAGCTTGGACTACAGGTGTGCCACCACACCTGGCTTTTTTTTTTTTTTTTTGGTGGCGGGTGGGGAGATAGAGTCTCGCTGTGCTGCCCAGGCTGGTCTTAAACTCCTGCCTCAAACGATCCTCCCACCTCAGCCTCCCAAAGTGTTAGGATTACAGGCATGAGCCACCATGCCCAGCCTGTCTTTGTTCTTGAGAAGTTATTTGACAGTTACTCATAGAAGACGAAGAGTTAATGTTGCTAGGATATCTACAGAGTAAACAACATTTACCTTAACCCACATGTAGGGGAGACTGGAAAGGAGCTGCACTAAGCTTGGCAGGCACTCACCATGAACTGTCCTATTGATGTCTTACCTACCAGAAATGTCTTCTAAACACTGAAGAGCACAGAGGGCTCATGTTGGACTATGAAATCCCACTGGAGCCTTAAAGCAAGCCCCAGGACTAGGGCGTGTGTTTTCTCCTAATGAACGTGAATCTTCCTTTCATAAAGTCATCCTGAAGGAAGTTGATTCCAAAGCAAGAAATAAGAACTAGAGGCCAGGTGTGGAGGCTCATGCCTGTAATCCCAGCACTTTGGGAGGCTGAGGTGGCCAGATCACAAGGTCAGGAGTTCGAGACCAGCCTGACCAACATGGTGAAACCCCGTCTTTACCAAAAGATACCAAAAAAATTAGCCGGGCATGGTGGCAGGTGCCTGTAACCCCAGATACTCGGGAGGTTGGGGCAGGAGAATCGCTTGAACCCGGGAAGCGGAGGTTGCAGTGAGCCAAGATCATGCCATTGCACTCCACCCTGGGTAACAGGGTGAGACTCCATCAAAAAAAAAAAAATACAAAAATTAGCTGGGTGTGGTGGCACACACCTGTAATCCCAGCTACTCAGGAGGCTGAGGCAGGAGAATCACTAGAACCTGGGAGGCAGAAGTTGCAGTGAGCTGAGATCACGGCATTGCACTCCAGCCTGGGCACAGAGCAAGATTCTGTCTCAAAAAAAACAAAAACAAAAACAAAAACAAAACACTAGCGAGAGGACGGCATGGTGGCTTACTCCTGTAATTCCAGCAGTTTGGGAGGCCGAGGTGAGTGGATCACCTGAGGTCAGGAGCTTGAGACCAGCCTGGCCAACATGGTGAAACCCCATCTCTACACAAAATACAAAAATTCGCCAGGTATGGTGGCAGGCACCTATAATCCCAGCCACTCGAGAGGCTGAGGCAGGAGAATCGCTTGAACCCAGGAGGCGGAGGTTGCAGTGAGCAGAGATCACGCCACTGCACTCCAGCCTGGGTGACAGAGAAAGACTCCATCTCAAAAAAAAAAAAAAAAAAAAAAAAAAAAAAAAAAAAAAAGATAAAAAGCACTAGAGATAAAAGTATTGGATTGAAGGGAGAGAGAAGCATTTTACAATAGCAGGAAACTCCTGAGTTAGTCTCCATGTTTAACACCTGCATTCTCTGTTCTACCTAAACTCTCAGTTCTCTATGATTCTGAGGAAAATTAAAGAAAGAACTCATTCCCTGGTAAAGTCAGCGGTGCTTTCCTTGCCAGTCTCCATTCCCACTGGCCCTGAAGGAGGATTGCATGCAGGTAATTCCAGCTGCAAGGGGATAACAGAGGAAGGCCCCTGGGGCAGGAAACTCAATGAGGAGGCTGAAGCTGGAGACCCTGTGCAGACATTTTAATGAGCCCTCATAAGGAAGCACCCCAGGGGCCATTTAGCAGTAACATGGAAACCTTTGAGATGGCCAAGTTCCTAGACTCAACTGGATGGGATATGGAAGTGTGGTAATTAGTCTAGCTATTAATAGATGTGTTTCCTTATTTACCATCCCTGGATAATGGTTCCTATACATATTGTTATACACATACACACAATTAAGTATCCTGGTCCAGATACCACTGGGAGTACACATGGATATCCTTTAGGTGAAGATCAGAATACCTACCTGCTGGGGCCAAGTGCAGTGGCTCATTCCTGTAATCCTAGCATAATGGGAGGCCAAGGCAGGAGGATCACTTGAGGCCAGGAGTTCTAGGCCAGCCTGGGCAGCATAGCAAGACCTTATCTCTATTTTAAAAATAATGAAATAAAAAACAAAAGCACCCAAAATGCTTCTCTCAATTCACAACACACACAGAGATGTGCAAAGACAATGGTTTTCAACCTTAGTTGCATATTAGGAACACCTGGAAAGTGTTTGTTTGTTTGTTTGACTGAGTCTTGCTCTGTTGCCCAGGCTAGAGTGCAATGGTGCAATCTTGGATCTCAGCTCACAGCAAGCTCCGCCCCCCAGTTTCAAATAATTCTCCTGCCTCCGCCTCCCAAGTAGCTGGGATTACAGGCACCAGCCACCATACCCAGCTAATTTTTTGTATTTTTGTAGAGACCGGGTTTCACCATGTTGCTCAGGCTGGTCTTGAACTCCTGACCTCAGGTGATCCACCCGCCTTGGCCTCCCAAAGTGTTGAGATTACAGGTGTGAGCCATCGTGCCCAGCTTGGGTTTTTTTTTTTTTTTTTTGACCAATGGCTGGGCCCACCCCCAGAAGCTCTACTTCAAATTGGCCTGGTGGATAGCCCAGACACCTGCATTTTCAGGTTTTCAAGTAATTCTAATGGCCAAGTAGGATTAAGAACCACTGCTCTAGGCCTTTGAGGCATGTGCTGCTGAGCTGTGCAAAGCCATCCATGTCATCTGGCTGTGGATAGTGGAACTGCTGGTCTACTTCCTCTTCATTTCCTCTCTTCCTCTTCCAGCATCCATTGCAGGCTGCCTGGTGACCACTGCTCCTCTCACGCACACCCTCTCTCCTCCCCTTACCTATTTGTCCTCATTTATCTCTTCTATTGGACTATTTCACCTTTTAGCTCTATGGGCTAAAAGACTAACCCTACATAGCCAAGGATGGCCAATCAGAGAGCTGCTTTCCTTCTAGTTGGCAACCGGGCCAACCACAGCACACTGGCTGTGAAATTCAGAGCCTTACCGCTGCCAGCTGGTCTTCAGAAGGTAACCACCTTATTCCAGGTGGCCCAGGACTTTCCTGGTTTCAGTATTAAAAGTCCTGTATCCTGCAAACTCCCTCACACCCCACTCCTCCACCCCCCATTTCCCAGCAAATGGGATGTTTAGTCTCCCTAACCCTGTGTATTAGTCCATTTTCACACTGCTATAAAGATACTACCTGAGACTAGGTAATTTATAAACAAAAGAGGTTTAATTGACTCACAGTTCTGCATGGCTGGGGAGGCCTCAGGAAACTTACAATCATGGCAGAAGACAAATGGGAAGCAGGAACCTTCTTCATAATGCACCAGGAAAGAGAGAGAGAGCAAAAGAGCAAGGAAGCGCCACACTTGAAACCATCAACTAATATGAGATCTCTGTCACTATCATGACAGCATGAGGGAAACCATCACCATGATCCAATCACCTCCCACCAGATCATTCCCCTGACATATGGGGATTACAATTCAAGATGAGATTTGGGTGGGGACACAGAGCCAAACCATATCACCCTGGGTGTCACTGTATAACTTCTTTGGTTCCAAAAGCTGTCTTTGAACTTTATATTTGAGCACATTCAAGGTGTAAGTCCATCTGAGTACTTGAGCATGGAAGTGGCAATTTCCCAGATGACCTAAGATTTGCCATGCTCATTATCAAATCTTTATTCCAGTCCAAATCTAAATTTCCATGGTTTATTTTAAATGGTAAAATGTTCCTGTTCTGAGGCAGTAAATGTGTCAGAATCAAATACACACATAGAGTAGCATATGTTTGCCTGAGGCAAATAAAATGAAATTTTGTAACCGTTAGTCTTAGTATGGGAAGCATACTTTTAAAATGAGGACTATTCCTTTTTGTGCAGGATTTGGTTCAAATTGTAAAGAAATATATAAAGAATAACAATGTGCATACACTTTATATTTGAAAAAAGTTATTCACCCACAACTAGCAAAACACACACTCTGAGCTGATTTTCCAGTCCTGGCAACAGACTTGGTGCCCCATCCACATTCCCCCATCAAGTCCCACGTGGGGCCATGGACAGGAACCTGGAGCAGAGAATGCTGGGGTTGGGGCGCAGAGCGATGCTCATGGATTCACACGAGTCTAGAAGTGTCAGCATGCAGGTGGCGTAGGCCTCTGAAGGACATTAGGAAAGAGAAATTCCCCCGTCTGTGAGTCACCACTTTTTTTTATTACTGTGTCCCTGTACATTTTTTTCCAAATGCATATACCCCCCATAGGGATATATGCATTTGCATCTTTGTCTGAATGGGATTATCAGCTCATGTGCCTCCTAACAAGAGAAATAAGCAGCGTGAAAGCTCTGGATCTAAAAGAGGGAAAATTATAGAGAGGGAAGGGAAAGAGGTGCAGCATGATATTAAATTAAGGGCAAAATGTATAGTTGAAAGACTTGGGAGAGAAGATATTGATTGTGATATATTGTATCATTCAGGGTCCAGTCTGGAAAAACTAAGAATTTTAAACAGAGAGAACTTAATTCAGGAATGGAAGATCAAAGGAACCAAACAGAATTTGAGGTGGAAACTCAGAAATTAGGAACTACAAGAAGCTGTACAGCTTTTAGGCCGGAGAGACAAAGGGTGAACACCTGGGCACCTGGAGCCCCTGACAGAAGCTGGAATTGTGGTGGGCTTGTCTGGCAGGAGCTGAAGCCACAGAGGAGACTGAGTCACAGCTAGGGACATCAGCCAAAGCTGAGATGGGGGAAGAGAGGGAAAGAAATGGCTTCACTCTCCTGTCTTGCAAACTCAACCATGCTTCTCGTTGGCTGGACCCAGGCAGAGCCGGGGAGACAGATGCAGAATGGGGGTTGGCAAAAAGTGGATCTGAGAGCAAGCAAGCCCAAGACTGGCAGACACCACACACAGCTATTTCACTGCTTCACAACTTATTCAAGGGCTGACTGCCTTGCCAGCAGCATGCTCTGAGCACTGGAGTGTTCCAGCCCAAACTTCAAAATACAACCTTACGCTCCCAACTCTGTTTTCCCAAACTATAAATAAGTTTATGGTCTCTGTGATCCAGACCATTAACAGGTCAATTCATTGAATTCCTACCAATTATGGTGGTGATGGTAGAAAAAATGGTAGGTAAGATTCAAGAGCCTCTGAGAGTTCCCCATTTTATTTTATTTATTTTTATTTATTTATTTTTGAGATGGAGTCTCACTCTGTCAGCCAGGCTGGAGTGCAATGGCACAATCTCAGCTCATTGCAGCCTCCCAGGTTCAAGCGATTCTCCTGCCTCAGCCTCCCAAGTAGCTGGGATTACAGGTGCACGCCACCATGCCTGGATAATTTTTGTATTTTTAGTAGAGATGGGGTTTCACCACGTTGGCCAGGCTGGTCTCGAGCTCCTGACTTTAAGTAATCTGCCTGCCTCGGCATCCCAAAGTGCTGGGATTACAGGTATGAGCCACCGCACCCAGTCATTCACCATTTTATAGTAGAAGACACAAACATACACAACCGTTTATAATGGCTGGGTGCAGTGGCTCACACCTACAATTCCAGGACTAGGGAGGCTGAGGTGGGAGGATTGCTTGAGGCCAGGAGTTTGAGACCAACCTGGGCAGCATAGTGAAACCTATCTTAACAAACAAACAAACAAAACATGTTTATAATACAAGGCAAGACAAAATGTCAAAAGTTTTACCTAGGGTTACCAGAACAACACGACAACTGAGTTGGGTGATTAAGGAAAAGAACTATGTGTCAAATCTTAGTTCGCAATTTGTGAGTTTTTCTGAGCTACAGTAAGACTGAGAAATGGAAAGACTGAGCAAAACTGATTTAAATGTAATTCTTCAGCACTCATCCACACCAGATTCTCTGGTTCAAATGCCATCTCTCGCTAAAGAAAGCTGGAGGTTCTTTGCCGGGCCCAGGGGCCCTCTGTGATCTGAGCTAGCTTCCAGATCTATCTTACCTGCTACCACTGGATACTTCAAATACTGAGTTTCAGAAACCCTAGAGTTCTGCTCGATCTCAGCTTTTACTGTGGTCCAAATAGTTTATTGAATAAATGAATGTTTTATGCCCCTAGTTAGTTATTTATATTGTTATTTCTGTAAGAATAGACTTTTTTATTTGTTTGTTTTTTGAGACAGAGTCTCGCTCTGTTGCCCAGGCTGGAGTGCAGTGGCATAATCTTGGCTCACTGCAACTTCCACCTCCTGGGTTCAAGCAATTCTCCTGCCTCAGCCTCCCAATAGGCACGCACCACCATGCTTGGCTAATTTTTGTATTATTAGTAGAGACAGGGTTTCACCATGTTGACCAGGCTGGTCTTGAACTTCTGACCTCAGCTGATCTGCCCACCTCGGCCTCCCAAAGTGCTCAGATTACAGGTGTTAGCCACCCACAGCTATTTTGGCAGAATAGCCTTCTGCCTTCACTTGGCAAATGCATGCTTACCCTGCTAGACTCAGCTTGGTCATCTCCTCCAGAGAGGCTTTCCTGAGCTCCCCGGCTGAATTTAGTGTTCTCTCCAGTGCTACAATTGCATTATCTCTAGGTTAGCATTCATCTCACTATTTCAGAATTACCTGTTTACATGCCTGTCTTTGACAATACTCTGCAACTTCCCAGGACTACCTCCTAGAGGTGCTCTTGCTTCTGGCACTGGTATCCATGGGACACCACTGCGGTTCTCTGCTCCTGGAAGCTCAGTGTGTCTTGGCCACTCTCCACCACTCTTTCCAGCTGCTTCCTCATGGTTTTCCCCACAAATTGAAGTCATGAGCAGGTATGTTTAAAAGCAGAGTCTAGGACAGATGCCAGTGTTGCTGAGGAAGCAGGTTACTGAGTTCTGGTTTTTACTTTAGGAAGGAAGTACTCATAACCTGGGACTCAATGTGGAAGGATTTACAAAACCTACTGGACACAGAAGTGTTCATACCAGCATTATTCATGCTATCTGCAAATTGGAAACTACGCAAATGCCCATCAACATTAGAACAGATATATCAATCAATTCTGGCATATTTTAACACAATGGAATAACATTCAGCAATGAAATGAATGAAGTCCAACGACAGGAAACAGGATGGATGGATCTCACAAACATTAAGCTGAGAAAAAAAACCCAGCACCAAAGTATCTGCAGTATATGCTTTCATTTAAAAAAGATTAAAGAGTAGGCAAAACTAATATATGGTGACAGAATTCAAAATAGCAGTTAGCCTTGTGGAATTACTATCTACAAGGGTGTAGTAGAGAGTCTTCTAGGGTGTTCACAGTTTTCTAGATAGTGATCTGGGTCCTGGTTCACAGTTGTTTTCACTGTATATAAATTCAATGAGCTATGTGCTTATGATGTGTGTACTTTTCTGTAGGCGTGTTATATTTTAATTAAAGAGTGTACTGAAAAATATGTTCTGGGAAGCTACATAAATGATAAATATAACCAACTGCCATGTTGTCATCCTCTCTGTTAAGTGACTGAGCAAATGGATCATTTTGTTCATATCCATCCCCTGGTCAAAACCTTCAGTCATCCTGAAGGATGCTGAAGGACAATAAACTTATTTTATTATTATTATTTTTTTGAGATGGACTCTTGCTCTTATTGCCCAGGAGTGCAGTGGCGCGATCTCGGCTCACCACAACCTCCGCCTCCTGGGTTCAAGCTTCTCCTGCCTCAGCCTCCTGAGTAGCTGCAATTACAGGCGCCTGCCGCCACACCCGGCTAATTTTTGTACTTTTAGTAGAGACGGGGTATCGCCATGTTGGTCAGGCTGGTCTCGAACTCCTGACTTCAGGTGATCCGGCTGCCTTGGCTTCCCAAAGTGCTGGGATTACAGACATAAGCCACTGCGCCTCGCATGAAGGACAGTAAACTTTAAACTGCTATGCAAGAGTTTACAGTCCAGCCTCAACCCCTGTGTTCCAGCCTGGCTAGCACTTGCCTGTCCTGACTCCTGGTGTAGGCTCTGCTCTCACCTGAAAAGCCCCTGAAGCTGAGAAAATTCCCCACCTCCAACTCCTACTGCAGTTAGGAGAGGTCAGCTGTACTTGACAACCCGCTTTGTATTCCAAGTGACAGTTCTTGAAATACTACTTAACTTTATTTGATTAACTTTTGTGTATTTATGTTTTATCTCACCAGCCAGACTGTGGACTTTTGGAAGAGTGATCATAGCCTACCGATCTATTTTCCCTGCAGGGTGTTGCACAGGGCCTGGTCCAGGGAGACAGTCTTGTATCTCTTAGACACATGGATTCAGGCAGGAGGCTCATGTTTGTTCCAAGCTTGGAGTTCAAATCCCACTTCTACCACTTGCAAGTTGTGGTTTAAGGAAGTTACTCAACTGTTCAAGAATATTGCACTTTTCTGAAAGGATGGTTAATAATCACTTACATATGCTTAGCCCAGCATACTAAGCACACCATGCATGTTAGCAATAGTTAATATTTTTGTTCTTCTTTTTAACTCTAGAGTGCTTTTTAAAATTTACCAGGAACTGTAGGTCTCAGACCCTAACGAAGATAAGGAGCCTGACTTTGGACATGGGAGAAAAGGAACTTTGCTAGAGGAAGGTTGATGGGAGAGGAAATATGGCTTGAATGAGTCCATGTTCTTACATTTCCAGGCCCTATATTAAGCAATATTATAAATCTGACCCTGCCTATCACCTCTCTGAATTTATGTGGAAACCCAACTGCTCAAACAATATTATAATTTGCAGGGTTTGGCTTACTTTAGGTGTGTGTGTTTGTTTTCGAGACGGAGTTTCGCTCTTGTTGCCCAGGCTGGAGTGCAGTAGCGCGATCTTGGCTCACTGCAACTGCCGCCTCCTGGGTTCAAGTGATACTCCTGCCCCAGCCTCCTGAGTAGCTGGGATTACAAGCATCCGCCATCACGCCTGGCTAATTTTTGTATTTTTTACTAGAGACAGAATTTTGCCATGTTGGCCAGGCTTGTCTCCAACTTCTGACCTCAGGTGATCCACCTGTCTCGACCTCCCAAAGTGCTGGGATTATAGGTGTGAGCCACCACACCTGGCCTACTTTAGGTTTTTAATTTTCACTAAGCTTAGCCATGGCCCATCTATAGCAGCATAAAAATTAAAAGGTTTTTTTTTTGTGTTTTTTTTTTTTTGTTTTTTTTTAGCAGAGGAGAAATGCCACCATTTAAGCCATTTTTTAAAAAATGATTGATGGACATAATTCTATTGTTAGCAGCGAATAGAATATATGTCATTTGAACTGAAGATTCCAAACTAGAGTGAGTTCTGGAATGTCAGGTTAGCTGGCAGATGGAGGGCCAGAGGACAGGAGACATAAAATCTTTGAGATATGTCTTTTTATTCAAGTAGCAATTTATGACTTTTTGGCCTTTGTAAAAAGTTCTTATATAATGATATTGAATTGCACGTCATTTTCTCGTTTTGGGTTGGGGTACTATTTGTGATAAAGAGGTTGTAAAGATTTTAGGAAACTCACGGTCAGCTGTATGATCCATGAGAGTGCCTAGTCATTGCAGTAACAGTTCACAGAAAGTTAGCTACAGTGTGGCTGTATTTTACTTCTCCCAAAGCCTGAATATGACTGTCTTCTAGATGCGTCAGTTTCCAAGCCTGAGCTTAAGTGTTACAGCCAGTGTGGTGGGAATGAAGTGCATTCTCAGTATCCAAGGGAATGTGCCAATAACTAGGCAAAGGAATGTTCTGAGGATAGAGGATCTGAGCAGAACCTCCCCTGGCCCTGACCACAGCACTCTCTCTCAACTCAACACTCTATGGATATTTGAGCTCATCTCTAGGGTCTCCAGGCTTATTAAAATAGGTCTTAGCCGAACACGGTGCTGTGCACCTGTAGTCCCATCCTTAGGAGCCTGAGGCGGGAGGATCTCTTGAGCCCAGGAGTTCAGGTCTATAGCATGCAAAGATCATGCCTATGAATAGTCACTGCACTCCAGCCTGGGCAACACAGTGAGACCCCATCTGGTGGGGAAAAGAAAAGGTTTTAAAGGAATAAAGATAAATACCAATTTTGCAAAGTTCGTCATATAGTAAATTAGGCCCCAAATTAACTGCCTCACAGCCAGCTAGATAATTAAAACTGCTAACCTCATCTTTGTTCATTTGAATGGGGGCCCCAAAGATAGCATTCCTGATATGTTATTCAGGAAAGTGATGCATAGAACTTTGACGGTGATGTGGGGGCAGAATTAATGTAGAGATGCACCTTTGGAAGACAAGCCTGTATAAGACACTTCAGTAAGGGCTTGGGAAGCAAAAAGCAAAACAGAGAAGCTCCCCAGCAAATGTCTGAGCAAAGTCAAGCCACAGTGGAGCTGCCTAACACTCAAAAGACAGCATATCTGAAGCAGTATTGTTTTACATAAATGCTAGGGGTAGACATGGTATTAACATGCTTATTATCAATCTCAGACACTAAAATCAAACAGACAGGATTCAAATCCTGGCTCTGCCATTCATCAAAAAACCTTAGGCAACTCTATGAGCTGGCCCCTCAAAATCCAATGAAATGTGTCTATTGATTTCCATGTCTGTAAGTAGGGATGATGATGATGACGACGATGACGATGATGATAGTAATAATGACACCAACCTTTTGACGTTGTTGAAAGGATTAACGCATATAGATTTTTCATACATTGCTGGATACGTAGTATTTTTTCATTAGTGAGGTATCATTATTATATTCACAATCCCTGATCTTAGCCAAAATGCCAAGAAATTCAGCAAGAATCTCAATTTCTTTTTTTTTTTTTTGGAAACAGAGTCTCACCCTGTGGCCCAGGCACCACCACGCCCGGCTAATTTTATATCTTTAGTAGAGACAGGGTTTCAACATGTTGGCAAGGCTGGTCTCGAACTCCTGACCTTGTGATCTGCCTGCCTTGGCCTCCCAAAGTGCTGGGATTACAGGCGTGAGCCATCGATCCCGGCCTGTCTCAATCATTTATTAACAAGCTAATTTCTTTGATCAATGTTCAGCTATTTCCACCCTCATTCTTTTATTTCTCAACAAGTTAATGGTAATGTACAATAAAGCATTTCCTGTGGGATAGAGTCATTCAGATTTCCTATACTGGGGACAAGCTCAATTTCCTGAAATGGACCATCTGGCATTGCCTTAGGCTGTCCTTTGGAGCCAGAAACACTGCCTGGCAGTTGGCACCTGGAGTATGTTTCATTTTCTCTTGTAGAATTCAATAATCATATTTCATTCAAATTACAGTTCTGCTCTCCTTTAGTGCCAGAATAAAAATACACATTCATTTTATAGAATGTGGTCTCTATGTAGCACCAATCTCTAGGTCTTGACCTAGTCTAGAAATTCTGTGATGTTTTATTAAGAAGGCAATGAGGACCACAGAAATTAGAAAGGAAGCCTCAGAAATCAGTATGCCTCAGGCTGCTATGAGAAGTAACTTCAGAGGAGTCAAGCCTGAGAGTGTTAATATCATACTGCGTATACATTTTCATTTACTTTTATTTGCTTTTGTTTGCATGAGTTGTGTGAAGTTAACTATCAATGAGTTTATTTATGTGACTCTCATGTTGTAGATGCTGATATCTACCACTGTGATCATTATTTATGATGAAATTAGCTGCCGTGGGTAAACCTAGCAGGTTTTCACTCACACACTACATCTATGTTTATGTTATTTTAATCTCAAATACAAATTGGCAAGCACTTTAATTATGGAAGAGAATGAGGAAGCTGGATTATAGATTGCCTTTATGAAAAACAAAATATCCTGGGGATACTTTAAACCTTATTTTTTAATAGCATCTGAGGAAAAATGGGAAATCACCTGTTTGGTTTGAATGTAAATGTCCCTTTAAAATTCAGATGTTAGAACTTAAACCCCAAGGTGATGGTATTAGAAGGTAGGGCCTTGGGGAGAGGATTAGGTCATGGGGGCTCCGCCCTCATAAATGGAATTCATACTAGGTCCTTTTTTGTCCTTCCATCCCTTCGCCCCAGGTGAGGACACATTATTCCTCCCTTCCAGAGGATGCAACAAGGCACCATCTTGAAAGCAGAGAGTAGCCCTCACCAGACACCAAATTTGCCGGCACCTTGATACTGGACTTACATGCCTCCAGAACTGTGAGAAATAAATTTCTATTGTTTAAAAATTACCCAGTCTCAGGTATTTTGTGATAGCAGAGGAGGAATGGACTAAGACATGCCCCACCTCTCCACCCAAGACATGCCCAGGGCTCCACTCTTGACTCTGATGATATCGTATTTGGGGGTTAAAGAGTTGAATTTTAACTCTCCATCTTCTGCTTTTATTTCCCGTGTCATTACTGTAGTTATTCAAGTTATTACAGGAATAATCTGAAAGATCACAGGAACTTTTAAAACATATTCACTTGTCTTACTGGTGAGGAATATGCTCTTTTTTTAAAGAATAAACATTATTATTGAAATCGCTTTGTAATCAAGATTCAGAAAAAACTATACTTGTGCAGGGTTGCACAGCAGGGGCCTTCCGTGTGTTTAGAAAGGGGAAGTTTTCGTCATTAGGACTGACACAGTTGAGACATTGGGAAGTTTTGGATTTCCAGTCATTGAATAGACTATATTAATAATTTTGCTTATGACATAGTAACACTATCCCTCGAGCATTTTTCATTCTAAATTGTTATGATGGTCAAGAAAAGAATTTTGTTGTTGTTGTTTTTTGTTTAGGGTCTTGCTCTGTCACCTAGGCTAGAGTGTAGTAGTGCCATCATGACTCACTGCAGCCTCAACCTCTAGGGCTCAAGCGCCCTCCACCACACCTGGCTAACTTTTGTACTTTTTTGCAGAGATGGGGTTCCACCATGTGGCCCAGGTTTGTCTCAAACTCCTGGGCTCAAGCAGTCCACCTGCCTCAGGCTCCCAAAGTGCTGGAATTATGGTGTGAGTCATTCATTGTGCCTGGCTCTGAAAAAATAAAAAACAAAAACTATTTTTTAAAAATTATTTATTATTATTATACTTTAAGTTCTAGGGTACATGTGCATAACGTGCAGGTTTGTTACATATGTATACTTGTGCCCTGTTGCTGTGCCGCACCCATCAACTCGTCAGCACCCATCAACTCGTCATTTACATCAGGTATAACTCCCAATGCAATCCCTCCCCCCTCCCCCCTCCCCGTGATAGGCCCCGGTGTGTGATGTTCCCCTTCCTGAGTCCAAGTGATCTCATTGTTCAGTTCCCACCTATGAGTGAGAACATGCAGTGTTTGGTTTTCTGTTCTTGTGATAGTTTGCTAAGAATGATGGTTTCCAGCTGCATCCATGTCCCTACAAAGGACACAAACTCATCCTTTTTTATGGCTGCATAGTATTCCATGGTGTATATGTGCCACATGTTCTTAATCCAGTCTGTCACTGATGGACATTTGGGTTGATTCCAAGTCTTTGCTATTGTGAATAGTGCCGCAATAAACATACATGTGCATGTGTCTTTATAGCAGCATGATTTATCATCCTTTGGCTATATACCCAGTAATGGGATGGCTGGGTCATATGGTACATCTAGTTCTAGATCCTTGAGGAATCGCCATACTGTTTTCCATAATGGTTGAACTAGTTTACAATCCCACCAACAGTGTAAAAGTGTTCCTGTTTCTCCACATCCTCTCCAGCACCTGTTGTTTCCTGACTTTTTAATGATTGCCATTCTAACTGGTGTGAGATGGTATCTCATTGTGGTTTTGATTTGCATTTCTCTGATGGCCAGTGATGATGAGCATTTTTTCATGTGTCTGTTGGCTGTATGAATGTCTTCTTTTGAGAAATGTCTGTTCATATCCTTTGCCCACTTTTTGATGGGGTTGTTTGTTTTTTTCTTGTAAATTTGTTTGAGTTCTTTGTAGGTTCTGGATATTAGCCCTTTGTCAGATGAGTAGATTGCAAAAATTTTCTCCCATTCTGTAGGTTGCCTGTTCACTCTGATGGTAGTTTCTTTTGCTGTGCAGAAGCTCTTTAGTTTAATGAGATCCCATTTGTCAATTTTGGCTTTTGCTGCCATTGCTTTTGGTGTTTTAGACATGAAGTCTTTGCCCATGCCTATGTCCTGAATGGTACTACCTAGGTTTTACTCTAGGGTTTTTATGGTATTAGGTCTAACATTTAAGTCTTTAATCCATCTTGAATTAATTTTCGTATAAGGAGTAAGGAAAGGATCCAGTTTCAGCTTTCTACTTATGGCTAGCCAATTTTCCCAGCACCATTTATTAAATAGGGAATCCTTTCCCCATTTCTTGTTTCTCTCAGGTTTGTCAAAGATCAGATTGTTGTAGATGTGTGGTATTATTTCTGAGGACTCTGTTCTGTTCCATTGGTCTATATCTCTGTTTTGATACCAGTACCATGCTGTTTTGGTTACTGTAGCCTTGTAGTATAGTTTGAAGTCAGGTAGCGTGATGCCTCCAGCTTTGTTCTTTTGACTTAGGATTGTCTTGGCGATGCGGGCTCTTTTTTGGTTCCATATGAACTTTAAAGCAGTTTTTTCCAATTCTGTGAAGAAATTTGTTGGTAGCTTGATGGGGATGGCATTGAATCTATAAATAACCTTGGGCAGTATGGCCATTTTCATGATATTGATTCTTCCTATCCATGAGCATAGTATGTTCTTCCATTTGTTTGTGTCCTCTTTTATTTCACTGAGCAGTGGTTTGTAGTTCTCCTTGAAGAGGTCCTTTACATCCCTTGTCAGTTGGATTCCTAGGTATTTTATTCTCTTTGAAGCAATTGTGAATGGAAGTTCATTCCTGATTTGGCTCTCTGTTTGTCTGTTACTGGTGTATAAGAATGCTTGTGATTTTTGCACATTAATTTTGTATCCTGAGACTTTGCTGAAGTTGCTTATCAGCTTAAGGAGATTTTGGGCTGAGACAATGGGGTTTTCTAAATATACAATCATGTCATCTGCAAACAGGGACAATTTGACTTCTTCTTTTCCTAACTGAATACCCTTGATTTCTTTCTCTTGCCTGATTGCCCTAGCCAGAACTTCCAACACTATGTTGAATAGGAGTGGTGAGAGAGGGCATCCCTGTCTTGTGCCAGTTTTCAAAGGGAATTTTTCCAGTTTTTGCCCATTCAGTATGATATTGGCTGTGGGTTTGTCATAAATAGCTCTTATTATTTTGAGGTACGTTCCATCAGTACCGAATTTATTGAGCGTTTTTAGCATGAAGGGCTGTTGAATTTTGTCAAAAGCCTTTTCTGCATCTATTGAGACAATCATGTGGTTCTTGTCTTTGTTTCTGTTTATATGCTGGATTATGTTTATTGATTTGCGAATGTTGAACCAGCCTTGCATCCCAGGGATGAAGCCCACTTGATCATGGTGGATAAGCTTTTTGATGTGCTGCTGAATCCGGTTTGCCAGTATTTTATTGAGGATTTTTGCATCGATGTTCATCAGGGATATTGGTCTAAAATTCTCTTTTTTTGTTGTGTCTCTGCCAGGCTTTGGTATCAGGATGATGTTGGCCTCATAAAATGAGTTAGGGAGGATTCCCTTTTTTCTATTGATTGGAATAGTTTCAGAAGGAATGGTACCAGCTCCTCCTTGTACCTCTGGTAGAATTCAGCTGTGAATCCATCTGGTCCTGGACTTTTTTTCGTTGGTAGGCTATTAATTATTGTCTCAATTTCAGAGCCTGCTATTGGTCTATTCAGGGATTCAACTTCTTCCTGGTTTAGTCTTGGGAGAGTGTAAGTGTCCAGGAAATTATCCATTTCTTCTAGATTTTCTAGTTTATTTGCGTAGAGGTGTTTATAATATTCTCTGATGGTAGTTTGTATTTCTGTGGGGTCGGTGGTGATATTCCCTTTATCATTTTTTATTGCGTCTATTTGATTCTTCTCTCTTCTTTATTAGTCTTGCTAGCGGTCTGTCAATTTTGTTGATCTTTTCTAAAAACCAACTCCTGGATTCATTGATTTTTTGGACGGTTTTTTGTGTCTCTATCTCCTTCAGTTCTGCTCTGATCTTAGTTATTTCTTGCCTTCTGCTAGGTTTTGAATGTGTTTGCTCTTGCTTCTCTAGTTCTTTTAATTGTGATGTTAGAGTGTCAATTTTAGATCTCTCCTGCTTTCTCTTGTGGGCATTTAGTGCTATAAATTTCCCTCTACACACTGCTTTAAATGTGTCCCAGAGATTCTGGTATGTTGTATCTTTGTTCTCATTGGTTTCAAAGAACATCTTTATTTTTGCCTTCATTTCATTATGTACCCAGTAGTCATTCAGGAGCAGGTTGTTCAGTTTCCATGTAGTTGAGCGGTTTTGATTGAGTTTCTTAGTCCTGAGTTCTAGTTTGATTGCACTGTGGTCTGAGAGAGAGTTTGTTACAATTTCTGTTCTTGTACATTTGCTGAGGAGTGCTTTACTTCCAATTATGTGGTCAATTTTGGAATAAGTGCAATGTGGTGCTGAGAAGAATGTATATTCTGTTGATTTGGGGTGGAGAGTTCTATAGATGTCTATTAGGTCTGCTTGCTGCAGAGATGAGTTCAATTCCTGGATATCCTTGTTAACTTTCTGTCTCGTTGATCTGTCTAATGTTGACAGTGGAGTGTTGAAGTCTCCCATTATTATTGTATGGGACTCTAAGTCTCTTTGTAAGTCTCTAAGGACTTGCTTTATGAATCTGGGTGCTCCTGTATTGGGTGCATATATATTTAGGATAGTTAGCTCTTCCTGTTGAATTGATCCTTTTACCATTATGTAATGGCCTTCTTTGTCTCTTTTGATCTTTGATGGTTTAAAGTCTGTTTTATCAGAGACTAGTATTGCAACCCCCGCTTTTTTTTGATCTCCATTTGCTTGGTAAATCTTCCTCCATCCCTTTATTTTGAGCCTATGTATGTCTCTGCATGTGAGATGGGTCTCCTGAATACAGCAGACTGATGGGTCTTGACTCTTTATCCAGTTTGCCAGTCTGTGTCTTTTAATTGGAGCATTTAGTCCATTTACATTTAAGGTTAATATTGTTATGTGTGAATTTGATCCTGCCATTATGATATTAACTAGTTATTTTGCTCGTTAGTTGATGCAGTTTCTTCCTAGCCTAAATGGCCTTTACATTTTGGCATGTTTTTGCAATGGCTGTTACCGGTTGTTCCTTTCCATGTTTAGTGCTTCCTTCAGGGTCTCTTGTAAGGCAGGCCTAGTGGTGACAAAATCTCTAAGCATTTGCTTATCTGTAAAGGATTTTATTTCTCCTTCACTTATGAAACTTAGTTTGGCTGGATATGAAATTCTGGGTTTAAAATTCTTTTCTTTAAGAATGTTGAATATTGGCCCCCACTCTCTTCTGGCTTGCAGAGTTTCTGCCGAGAGATCTGCTGTTAGTCTGATGGGCTTCCCTTTGTGGGTAACCCGACCTTTCTGTCTGGCTGCCCTTAAGATTTTTTCCTTCATTTCAACTTTGGTGAATCTGGCAATTATGTGTCTTGGAGTTGCTCTTCTCAAGGAGTATCTTTGTGGAGTTCTCTGTATTTCCTGGATTTGAATGTTGGCCTGCCCTACTAGGTTGGGGAAGTTCTCCTGGATGATATCCTGAAGAGTGTTTTCCAACTTGGTTCCATTTTCCCCCTCACTTTCAGGCACCCCAATCAGACGTAGATTTGGTCTTTTTACATAATCCCATACTTCTTGCAGGCTTTGTTCATTTCTTTTTCTTCTTTTTTCTTTTGGTTTCTCTTCTCACTTCATTTCATTCATTTGATCCTCAATCGCTGATACTCTTTCTTCCAGTTGATCGAGTCGGTTACTGAAGCTTGTGCATTTGTCACGTATTTCTCGTGTCATGGTTTTCATCTCTTTCATTTCGTTTATGACCTTCTCTGCAATAATTACTCTAGCCATCAATTCTTCCACTTTTTTTTCAAGATTTTTAGTTTCTTTGCGCTGGGTACGTAATTCCTCCTTTAGCTCTGAGAAGTTTGATGGACTGAAGCCTTCTTCTCTCATCTCGTCAAAGTCATTCTGTGTCAAGCTTTGATCCGTTGCTGGCGATGAGCTGCGCTCCTTTGCTGGGGGAGATGCGCTCTTATTTTTTGAATTTGCAGCTTTGCTGCCCTGCTTTTTCCCCATCTTTGTGGTTTTATCTGCCTCTGGTCTTTGATGATGATGGTGATGTACTGATGGGGTTTTGGTGTAGGTGTCCTTCCTGTTTGATAGTTTTCCTTCTAACAGTCAGGACCCTCAGCTGTAGGTCTGTTGGAGATTGCTTGAGGTCCACTCCAGACCCTGTTTGCCTGGGTGTCAGCAGCAGAGGCTGCAGAAGATAGAATATTGCTGAACAGCGAGTGTACCTGTCTGATTCTTGCTTTGGAAGCTTCCTCTCAGGGGTGTACTCCACCCTGTGAGGTGTGGGGTGTCAGACTGCCCCTAGTGGGGGATGTCTCCCAGTTAGGCTACTCAGGGGTCAGGGACCCACTTGAGCAGGCAGTCTGTCCCTTCTCAGATCTCAACCTCCGTGTTGGGAGATCCACTGCTCTCTTCAAAGCTGTCAGACAGAGTCGTTTGCGTCTGCAGAGGTTTCCACTGCTTTTGGCTTTTGTTGTTTACTGTGCCCTGTCCCCAGAGGTGGAGTCTACAGAGACAGGCAGGTTTCCTTGAGCTGCTGTGAGCTCCACCCAGTTCGAGCTTCCCAGCGGCTTTGTTTACCTACTTAAGCCTCAGCAATGGCGGGCACCCCTCCTCCAGCCTCGCTGCTGCCTTGCCGCGAGATCGCAGACTGCTGTGCTAGCAATGAGGGAGGCTCCATGGGCGTGGGACCCTCCCGGCCAGATGTGGGATATAATCTCCTGGTGTGCCTGTTTGCTTAAAGTGCAGTATTGGGGTGGGAGTTACCCGATTTTCCAGGTGTTGTGTGTCTCAGTTCCCCTGGCTAGGAAAAGGGATTCCCTTTCCCCTTGCGCTTCCCAGGTTAGGCAATGCCTCGCCCTGCTTCAGCTCTCGCTGGTCAGGCTGCAGCAGCTGACCAGCACCGATTGTCGGGCACTCCCTAGTGAGATTAACCCAGTACCTCAGTTGAAAATGCAGAAATCACCAGTCTTCTGTGTCACTCGCGCTGGGAGTTGGAGACTGGAGCTGTTCCTATTCGGCCATCTTGCTCCGCCCCACAAAAACTATTTTTAAAAGTTTTTTTGGCCGGGCACGGTGGCTGACGTCTGTAATCCCAGCACTTTGGGAGGCTGAGGCGGGTGGATCACCTAAGGTCAGGAGTTTCAGACCAGCCTGGTCAACACAGCAAAACCCCATCTTTACTAAAAATACAAAAATTAGCCAGTCTGGTGGCACGCACCTGTTATCCCAGCTACTCAGGGGGGCTGAGGCAGGAGAATTGCTTGAACCAGAGAGGTGCAGGTTGCAGTGAGCCGAGATCCCGCCACTGCACTCCAGCCTGGGCAACAGAGTGAGACTCCATCTCAAAAAAAAAAGTTTTTTATCAAAGGCACTTCTCTGGTCACCTTTGACCTGACCCCAAGGGAAACAGCTAGACTTCTCCTGGATTATACCGAGCTCCATCCGTGGCACCATTCTAAGACCATCCTAAAGAGCCATTGACCACTGAGGCCTGGACCATTGGAATATACCTATTAGAGCAACTGATGGGGCCATGCTTGGATAAGGGAATAATGTATTAATACTTCTCTGTGTTTTTAGTAAGCTTTAATTTCAAAAATATCAAAATGTGGCCATATGTCACCTTGCAGGAATGACATTTAGGAAGTCATTTAGACACTGGTTCTCAAAACATTGGTTTATAAAAAGCTTCACAGGTCCTCTGTGAAATGACAAAAGGAAGGACAATGTCATTTTGTAATAAAATTTCATTATTAAAATTCAGAGGGCCCCGCTTTATGCTGAAATTTTGGCCTTTCCTATTTTAGGAGTTAAAATATTCTTTTTCTATGAGATGATAGTGATTTTAGATAGTAGTGTTTAAAAAAATATTGTTAGCGAAATAAAGAACTGACAATCTATCTAATCCAAGTTCTCTACTCCCCAAACCCCATTAAAAAGCAGCTTCGATCTGACGATCCAAGCTACACTGTATCCAAGTAAGCCTGGGTGTGCTGTCTTCTGCACTGCATTTACGAATCCTGCACATGCAGGAGCCATATGTCACTCATCCTTGACTGTGCTTTGATTTCCTGACAGGATTTGGCACTTTGAATGCAGTAGGTGCTCAATAAACACTTGTTTCATTGACTCTGAAGCACCTGTCATTCATAATGAAAACATCTTCAGGGGACATCAAAGGCACTCTTTATTTCATGGGAACAAATCATTTTGAGATTTGATGATAACAGTGAAATAGAGTGAAAAGGGCTGCGGAGTGGCAGACCTGGGTGGATTCCTGGTTTTGTCATTTTCCCACGAATCTCTTAAGTTTTTAATACCTTGGTTTCTTCACCCTTAAAATGCAGAGTACATACTTTGTTTCTCCATAGACTCAGTTGTGAGGATCAGATGTGTGTACAGAGGAGCACTCTTTGTATACCTAATGCTCCATTTGGTTCCACGCCAGGCTCCTCTTCCTGTGTCCCAGAACAGGATTCTGGGGCTGCCTCCTGGCTGTAAGGCTGAGTCATAAAGATGGCACTTCGGGTCAGCTGCCACTTTCTCCTCTGTAGCAGAAGCCTGAATGTAGTTGGAGCTTGAGAGAGTCAGCAAAGCAGAGATTAGACTAATAGCTAGCATATATTAAGCCCTCCCTATGCACCATTCTTCCAAGCACTTTCACACAAGAACCCTGGAGGTAGGTGCCATTATTGTCCCTCTTTGTATCATCAGAAGATAAAACTGAAGCATAGGTAGAAGGAGGAGGAGCCAAATGTGAACCCTGGCAGCCTGAGAAGAGCCCACAGTCTCAGCCACCCCATCATAACTGCCTTTCCAGGTGGAGGGACAGGAGGCAGACAAGCAGTAACACAGCCTCCCTGGATCTGCTCTTGTCCTTGTCAGTTACACAAGCCAACAGACCTCCACTTTTGAAAGCAAGTTGTTATCCACAGGTCAGCTCTCAGGATTACAGAACGTCAGAACGGTAAGGAGGGTAGGGAATGTGTGCTCCATCTTCTCAGGAGGATGAGGAAACAGGTCCCTGACTTATACAAAGGCACGTGTTCCTGCCATCTCTGCAGCCTCAGCCTCATTTCAGCCTCCCACGACGCTTCTGCACATCCTTACCTAACACACCTGGCCATTCCTGCTTTCATGCCATTGCTCACCTCCGTTTGAATTCTGCCACGCATCCAGTCCCATGTCTTCCATGAAGCCTTTGCTCATTCCATCAGCCCACAGCTTTCTCTCTTTCCTCTGGGTCACCACAGCAGGGTCTATACCAGTCAGCTTTATTCGCAGGCTGCCTACTGGAATCTTTAATGTTCATATTTAACTGTGAACTCTGTTTAACTCATATACCTGATCCTTGATGCCTATCTTGAATAAGTTCCTTAAGGGTGGGACATTCTATTTCACTTCCTTTTATGATTCTCAAAGCAGCTAGCACCAGCACCTTACATACAATTAATGTGTGTGTGTGTAGCGGGGGTGGTGGGTGGGAGGGTGGGAGGTGACCCTTACTCTGTTGTTATTCATCTTTCTCTCACATGTACTGCCTATCAGCTTGGTCCAAGAAAGTCAATAGTCTCCTCCCCTTATTCACCTTCTAGCAGAGTAGCTCAAGCACCTTTCCTAAGCCTGATCCAACCCTGTGTCTGGTGATAGTCAAGCCTCAGTCAGGGGTGGAAAAAAACCCAGGCGCTGGACAACCCGTAACAGATAAGCTGCCATTTGGGAACTTGATATTCCCTCTATGCAAACTGGACCAATGCACAACCTGGATATGTCACTGCAAATCTTTGTTGAATAAACAGCTCCAATATCATGAAAGTCACATCTTTACTTCTTTTCTTTGTAACACAGTTGTCATGAACATCATGAGAAAGATGCAGAGAAAAACTGAAGGCTCTGACCATTTGGAAACATTAAACACAGGAAGAAGTAGTGACCAGAATCCAAAATGTCAAATGAAATTCTGTATCAAGCCATATAAATAACTGAACAAAATATTTGGTCTTTCTCAGTCTGAAAAAAAAAAAAATAGCTCCTTTTTTTCCCATCTACTATGTTAGGTGCTCTATTGAGTGCTTTAAACCTCATAACAAAGTAACGATTGCTCTGTTTTACAGAGTAGGAAACTGACACCCATTGAGGCTGGGTGACTAATCTGGGATAACACAAATGGGGAGAGAAAGAGGTCATAAGGACATTTAGCAAAGACTGAAAACACTATCTCACACCCAATTTTTAAAAGAACAAAAACTAGATCAGATCATCAGGAGTATGTGGATGTTTACTCCATTGTGCCTTACATGAACTTGTCTTAATGCAAATCTCAGCAAAGATTCTTTCATCATAAAAAGTCAATAGACCCCATTCTAAAATGGAAATATCTGATTATAAAAGTAGATGTTCAGTATATTTTACCACAATAAAAAGCACCAAAAAGTAGATGTTCATTGTAAAAAAATACAAAAATAGATAGTACCATAAATATAATAGAATGAAAATCATGAGTAATCTCCTATCTAGGAATAATGGGTTAATTATGAAGGGTTTATAAAAATTTAAATTCCTCTGCACTGTCATAGTTCTGCAGTGATCGTTCAGAAACGGTAACTGTGAATGACAGGTCAGTTTGCCAATATCGTTTTATTTTAGTTTCACTGATTTTTGAGGAAGAGGGATTAAGGTCAAAGTATTGGCAAATTCACATGAATCTACTGCAATCATCAGTCTAAACTGCTATGTGCAACTAAACTGACAGCTTCTCCTTTTGTACCTGGGAAACTCAATGTTCAAAATAATATCATTGTGTTGATCAGATAATCAAAAGAAATGGGACACTTCAGGGCATGGAGGATGACTATAAATGTTAGTGCAAGGTGGAAAATGCTGTCTTTATAAACCCAGTGAAACTGTCCTGGTCTCCAGATAAAGACAGGTTTTATTTCTTATATAGACAGCAGATTCCTGTTGAATGTTGAGGGTCAAAGCAGCAAATAAAAGGTCAAGCATATGTGCTTTCTATTTTTGCTAGTGGCTGACTGCATCTATAATCCAAACCAATGTGTGGTAGTCTTACCTACAGGGGATGCATTTCAAGACCCCTAGTGGCTGCTTGAAACTGCAGAGAGTACGAAATTCTATATATACTGTTTTTTCCTATTCATGTATAACTATGATAAATTTTAATTTATAAATTAGGTACAGTAAGAAACTAATAACAATAATAAAAAAATAGAGCAATTACAACAATATACTGTAATAAAGGTTATATCAATGTAGTCTCTCTCTTTCTCTCTCAAAATAGCTTATTGTACTGTATCACCAGTAACTAAAACCATGGACAGTGAAACAGCAGATAAGGGGGGATGACTGTATTACTTATATATTTTCAAAGGCAGTTTTGACCTCTCATAACATACTATACTAAGGAATTGTGACAAAACATGAATTTAGAGCCAATGTTTACAATTTAAAAGAATATAATCTTCTAAGCACTGAAAAAAAGACATACACCAGAATTATTACAGATATTGAAAGAGGTCTTTACAATTTTTGAAAAAAGACATACATCAGAATTATTAAAGAAATGGAAAGAGGCCTCACAGAGTTATTTTGCCTGGATTAAGAAGGCTAAGAGGTGACAAAAACTGCCTTTGAGATATAAAAGGTTATTATGAGGAATTGTGGTGAACCTACTTATTTACCAATTGCAAACCATTGTTATTTAAATGCAATTTATAATGTCTCTAAACTTGAATGTGTAACTGAAAAAGAAATATAACCCCATTAAGTCAATAATAGATGTATTTGGTCCAATGGTTCATATCAAAAAGATTGAATTTATTTTAGTTTAAGGAGTCTACCATGAATCACCTCCATAGCACGAACTGTCAGGTATGGTCTGAGGTGCCCACTATAAATAACAAAGACATTCTTGTTCCCTGGGAAATTCCAAGGGTTTCAATGCTACCTCCTAGGAGCTAGAGACAAACGCCAGTCAAATTCTTTATCACACAAAATTATATATCAGATAAGGACCTAGTGTCCAGAATGTATAAAGAACACTTAAACTGAACAAAAAAAGACCATCCAATTAAAAAGTGAGCTGGGGATTTGAATAGACATTTTTCAAAATAAATTATACACATGGCCAATAAGCACAAGAAAAGATGCTCAGCATCATTTGTTATTAGGAAATTCAAATCAAAACTACAATGAGATACTACTTCACACCATTATGATGATTATAATAATGAAAAAAAAAACCCAGAAAATAAGTGTATGCAAGGTTGTGGATTGGAATCTTCATGCAATGTTGGTAGAAATATAAAATGATGCAGTCACTTCTTTAGTGAAGTGTCTGTTCTGGTTTTTACCTAAATTTTCTTTTATGGATCATGTTTTGATGTTATATCTAAAAGCTCTTGGCTCAACCCAAGAGAATTTTCTCATGCATTTTCTTCTAATAGTTGTATAATGTTTTATATTTAGGCCTATGATCCACTTTCGGTCAGTTCTTATATGAGGTGTGAATGAAGTATGTGTGGAAGTACTTTTTTTTTTTTTTTTTTTTGGCAAGTGGATATCCAATTTTTACAGAAACTAATTGTTGAAAATACTATATTTTCCCTATTAAATTGCCTTTGCACCTTAGTCTAAAATGAATTGACTACAGTTGTGTTGCTTCTGTTTTTGGGCTTTCTTTTCTGTTCCATTGATCTATACGTCTATTCTTTTGCCAGTAACATGCTGTCTTGGCTACTATAGTTTTATAGAAAGTCTTTAAATCAGAGTTTTTCAGTTTTGATCTTCTGTCTTCAAATTTGTTTTGGCTATTCTAGTTCCTTTGCCTTTTCATGTAAATTTTAGAATCAGCCTTTCATTTCTACAAAAATACCTGGTATGATTTTAGTTAGGGTTGTACTGAATCTATAGACTAATTTGGGGAAGAAATGATATCTTAATAAGATTGAGTCTTTCAGTACATGAGCACAGTATCTTTCCATTTATGCAGGTCTCTTGCCTTCTTTCATCAATGTTTAATAGTTTCAGTATAAAATATTCAACATCTATTTGGTTAGATTTTTACCTAAGTATTTTATTTTTAGTGGTAAATGGGGCTGTCCTCTGATTCGGATTTCTACTTTTTAATACAAAAACTGTGGCTGAGCCTATAATCCCAACACTTTGGGAGGATCACTTGAGGCCAAAAGTTCAAGACTAGCCCTGGCAACATAATAAGACTCCATGTCTACAAAATATTTAAAAATTAGCCAAATGTGGTGGTGCATTCCTGTAGTCCTAGCTGCTCAGGAGGCTGAGATGGGAGGATCACTTGAGCCTGGGAGTTTGAGGCTACAGTGGGCTATGATTTTGCCACTGCATTCCAGCCTGACCAAGAGAGTGAGACCCTGCATCAAAAAAAAAAAAAAAAGTATAAAATTTTATACAACTGATTTTTGTATATTGACCTCGTATCCCACAACTTGCAAAACTGGCGTTAGTTCTAGGGCTTTTTTTTTTTTGGTAGATTCCTTTGGGTTTTTTACAGACAACCATGTCATCTGTGAACAGAAACAATTTAATTTCTTCCTTTCCAATCTGTATGCCTTTTCTTTTTCTTGCCTTCTTGCATTGGTTAAGATTTCCAGTATGACATCATATAGAAGTGGTGAGAAAAGATTTCCTTGCCTTGCTCTTCATCTTAGGGGGAAAGGATTCAGTTTTTTATAATTAAGAATATTGGCCAGGTGTGGTGGCTCACACCTGTAATCCCAGAACTTTGGGAGGCTGAGATAGCAGATTGCTTTAGCCCAGGAGTTGGAGACCATCATGGGCAACATAGCAAAACTCCATCTCTACAAGAAATACAAAAATTAGCCAGGTGTGGTGGCGCATCTGCAGTCCCAGCTACTCAGGAGGCTGAGGTGGGAGGATTGCTTCAGCCCAGGATGCGGAGGTTGCAGTGAGCTGCAATCACACCACTGCACTGCCCAGCCTGGGCAACAGATCAAGATCCTGTCTCAAAAAAAAAAAAAGACTATTAGCTGTAAATTTTTAAGAAGATGCTCTTTATCCATTTTAGGAAGTTCCCTTCTAATCCTAGCTTGCTGAAAGTTTTTATTATGAACGAATGTTAAATTGACAAATGCTTTCTCATTGTCTACTGAGATGGTCATATGGTATTTCTTCTTCAGTCTGTTAATATGGCCAAGTACATTGTTTAGTTTTCAAATGTTAAATCCACCTTCTATTTCCAGAATAAACTCCTGTTAGTTACGATGTATTACCATTTTTACATATTACTGGATTTACTTTTGCTAATATTTTGTTGAGGATTTCCATGTCTAAAGGGTACTGCTTATTGAATATTGACCTTGTATCCAAAAACTGTACTAAAAATCTCAATTCTTCTTTGACTGAGGTACAGGAATGCAAAGGCAAAATGACACATCTCTCAATCTATCACTGTTTTCCAAACCTCCACAGGGGAGTTCTGTGTTTTGGAAGGAATCAGGTACATCTCACACTTTGGTCCTTGTTTAGCTCTTGGAGTCCCTTATTCACCAGTCAGAATCTGAGGCATGGAGGGGGCAGTTAATTGGTACCTCAGGTCTCCAACAGGCCTGGCACTGTCAGATTAAGCATGCTGTGCTTTCTGCTAAACCTTCTCCATGACGCGTGCACCTTTTCTCAAGGCTCAGGCCAGGCACCACCTTTGGTAAATAACTTCCCTGAATTTGTCCCCTGTTCCCAGCCCCAGTTTTGATTTAAGTGCACCTCCCATGTGTTCCCCTGTGCTTTGCATGCATCGCTGCATGGTACAGGTGATAGATGATATCTATTATTTACTATTACTTACTATTGTTATGAACTGCAGACAAGATAGTGTGGTAATTAAAAACATGGACACAGAGTCAGAGTGTGTGGGTTTAAATTCTGGCTTTACTTCTAACAAGCTATGTAACACAGAAAGTTTCTTAAATTCTATGTGCCTCAGCTTCGCCATCTATAAGGATACTAATACCTTCTTCATAAGGTTGTTGAGAGAATTCAATAAAATAATTTACGTATAGCAGTTAGAATTATGTGCTTTGTCTATAGTAATTGCTCAATAAATATTAGCTATTTTTCTTTTCTTTTCTTTTTTTTTACTTTTTAACTTTTATTTAGGCTCAGGGGTACATGTGCAGGTTTGTTAATACAGGCAAACTTATGTCACAGGAGTCTGATGTATAGACCATTTTGTTACCTGGGTACTAAGCATAGTACCCAACAATTATTTTTTTCTGATCTTCTCCCTCTTCCCACCCTCCTCCCTCAAGAGGGCCATATCATGATTTTCATTTTAAAAAATTTCTAGTTTATCCAGGGAGTAGTAAGCTTCTTAAGGGCAGAGAGTGTCATCTCATTTTTTTGTCATTCTCTAGCACAAGTAAGGGTGCCTGGCACACAACAGGTGCTCAATAAATGTTGTTTTTGAATATAGGTCGAACCAAAACAGCCTTAGAGGCTAAGCTAAAAAACAAACAAACAAACAAACAAACAAAAAAACACTAAACTTTAGTCTGTCACCAAATATGTAGGGGTTCCCTTCACTTCTCTCCAGAGTCTACACATCCTTTGGGACTATCCATGGTGCTGACCTCTGGCCAATTGGCTTACCTGTCCAGAGCCTGACCAACAACGTGGGCCACTTGCCAAATCTGACTTAACACCTCTGCCATGCCCCCAGCTGGATGGACCATATTGTTGCCTCAGTGTGGCTCACGACTAAGGCTTTTCAGTAACCCTCCCTACCTGACCTCCTAAATCTGCCAGAGGACCCTTTCCTAAACCCTGCCCTGTTCAACTTGCTTCTCATGACGCTGATCACAAAAGGAGCTAACTCTCTTCTCTACTTCACCTCTCTTGCCTTATCTAATGCCTTTTCTGCTGTGGTTTCCCCCATTACTTTGTTGCTCTTGGGGTTTTTTCCCCACACCTTTTCCTTCTTCCTCAGAATATCTCATTTTATGTCCACTATATTATTGATAACTCCTCCTGCCCACCCCTCACAAAATCCCTTGGAATTAAGCATATTTTATCCAAATGCAGAAAGACAGGATGTAGAGAAGGCCTTCCATGGGGGAAGAATAAGAGACAAGCAGGCTTTTCATAGAATAGGAGCTATACATTGGGCCTCTAAAACCTGTTTAAATATGTTCAATATTTACCTGTTTAAAATATGTTCAATAGATTTTCATTAAGACAGAGGTGAGGGGGAGGGTAGTTATAGAGTACGTACAGTGACAAAGATCAGACTAGAGGTTAAAACCCAGGTGGGAAGTGCCCCAAGGATGAACTTTGGTTACATCACTGGCTTGTGTGGGGCCAGAACTGGCTAGAGAGACAGGTTTTTGTTCCACATAAACTCTGCTGGAACGAAGGCATCCAAAGATGAAAGGGAAAGTTATGAGGTATTTTTTATTCCCTCCATGGACTTACTTAAAAGAAATTTAGCTACATCCACACACAGATAAATATTATCGGCATCTTTGAGTATGGCCATCTCTGAGTAGGAAGATCAGGAGCATTTAATGTATGTGGTTTCTAACACTGCTACAGCAAAATGCAATCAACAAAGCTGGTCAAGGACCTAAAGTGAACTAGGTTTAGATCCGTTAGTCTTAGACCTCTTCTGACAGTTGGTGCTGGAGGTGGGCTAAGCCAGAGGGGCTAAGCCAGCCTCTTACCATTCACATGATGGCACGCACTTACTAGAATGCTTCGGAAAGTAAATGAATATACATACAGCAACATATGTAATTGTTTTTGTTAATAGAGTAACCGGCAAAGGAATTTTCAGTTTTATTTTGTTTTGCTTTGCTTTTTAAAGCTAACACTAGTTGAAGCCATGCATTTTTCTAAGAGTTTCACATCTATTAACACATTCAACATCCAAAGTAACCCTAGGATCTAAATACAACTTTACATATGAAGGTTGGGGCCCAGAGAAGTTAAGTAACTTGCCCAAAGTCACACAACACTGCTAGGAAATGACTGTGTCATTCGAGTCCGGATTCAAACCTAGGTGTTCTGGCTCCACTCTTGGCTCTTAATCTCCCAGCTTCTCTGGCCCTTTAAGGGAATTACGGGTGATGGGCTATCTTTCTAGGGGTGCAGGGACTGGGTACAGGTCTAACTGGGTGAATCTTTTAAATATGTTTAAAACAAATGTTAAGAACTCTTTAAAGTGAAAATGAGGATATATCACCAAAAGCACCTGCAATTCAAGGAGGCTAGGAATGGGGTGAGCAAGGTATTAGTTCATGAGCTCAGCTCCTGCCCTCCCTGCAGGGAGTGACACTTCTTGATTCAGTGTTTCCAGGGGCCCCAGTTACTTAGCTCTTCCCAACTCTGTCCCCTCAAATAAATTAGTCACTTTATAATCACACCTTATTACATTATAATAAATGTGAAACAGTATTTTGTTGTGAAGAAATAGATAAAAATGGCAACTTCTGGACATTTCTCAAAGGATCTCTTATGATTGACTCTTGGAAACCACGGAATTTATCTGAGCAAAATCTCTGCCAAATCAGTCTTTTTCCTGTGCTTTACTTCCTACAGCTTCTAACGTCCATCTCGTAAAACAGCTCCCTCCCTTTAATTGGGCTGAAATTGGTCCCCCATCCCTTCTCACTCTTCTCACCTTAGGTCACAAGAAGTTGTTTTGGGGTGGACAAGGTCACCCCTCAGCTTGGGTGATCACTGTCTGATCTAAGTTGTCTCCCTCCTTACTTTCTTTTCTTCTCCCCAGTGAGTCCAATATTCTAGTTACCTTCTCCATCTTGTCCTTTTGCATTCCCAGCTCAATTCATTCCTTCTCAGGAAATCTTCTCCCATCCATGTCTTCAGGAATTCCCTTCCTCCTTCACCTTTTTCATCCTTACCCCCATTTGCACTGGAAAATCTCTCCACAGATACCATTCACTCTCTCAGTAAACCAATGTGCCACTCTTTCGTCTCTCTTGTTGCTGCCATATCCCACCCTGTACCTGTCACTTAGCAGACAATGAACCTTCATCTGTTCCTCTAATCAAAGGACCAAAGGAGGGTGAAGTCATGGCTGCTAAATGAAATAAAAAGTGTCTTTGATATAACTTTCTCAAGCAAGAAGGAAATCACGATGTTTTTCAATTCTTAAAATTTCCTTGGCCGGGCACAGTGGCTCATGCCTGTAATTCCAGCACTTGGGGAGGCCAAGGTGGGTAAATCGCTTGAACCCAGGAACTTGAGAGCAGCCTGGGCAACATAGGGAGACTTCATCTATACTAAAAAATAAGCATTAAAAAAATTCGGCCGGGCATAGTGGCTCATGCCTGTAATCCCAGCACTTTGGGAGGCCAAGGCAGGCGGATCATGACGTCAGGAGATCGAGACCATCCTGGCTAACATGGTGAAACCCCATCTCTACTAAAAATACAAAAAATTAGCCGGGCATGGTGGTGGGAGCCTATAGTCCCAGCTACTCGGGAGGCTGAGGCAGGAGAATGGAGTGAACCTGTGAGACAAAGCTTGCAGTGAGCTGAGATAGAGCCACAGTACTCCAGCCTGGGCAACAGAGCGAGACTCTGTCTCAAAAAAAAAAAAAAAAAAAAAGCAGGGCATGGGGGTGCACACCTGAAGTCCCAGCTACTAGGGAGGCTGAGGTGGGACGATTGCTTGTACCCAGGAGATCGTGGCTGCAGTGAGCCATGATCACGTCACTACACTCCAGACTGGGTGAGAGAGCACAACTCTGTCTAAAAAAAAAAAAGTTCTTATTAAATTTACATTTAGCATAATTTACCCGATCATTTAAAAATGTATATTGAAGAATATTTTGAAACTATGCCAAGTTGTTTACTTTTATTTTAAAGAGAAACGTATATAATAAACAAAACTGGTGTCATGTCCTTCAGTTATCCCTGTTGGAATGATAAGAATATTTCTCTACATCCCTATCTAGCTAAATTTGTTTTTCCTTGACAATCACCATTCAGCATATGTTTTTAAAAGCTTCTTTCTTATTGAATTGTGTGACTTTTCTGGCTACTTAGGTTACCGATATTACAATATTCTGCTCTTATTAATTGCAATGCACATAATTTTAGTTACATTCTGGTGGAACAGGCTTTTATGAACTAACCTAGAAACGTAAGTGCCCCTCTTATCCTTGTTTCCATGGGGAAATGCACTTCAAATAACCAGCTAGCATACAGACTGTTAGAATACAAGCCATTTGTACAACACTGGCTGCCTGGGACCGTGAAGGCCTATGACTTATTTGCCACATGATATGCAGCAGCAAAGCAGTTAAATGTGCTTTTCACTTCCATGTTACCACACAGATGTTTCAAGGTTTTTGTAAGCTAATGGAAGAATGAAAATGCTCCAGCAAAAAAACCACAATAAATCAACAAGGTGAAGTAACCATTAAACTCTGTAAGCTTCATGCATTCGTGCATCCAAAGAAAATTTTATGGGACAACATGCAGAAAACAGATTTTTTTCTTTTTTTTTTTTTGGTAAAGCTTTTCTAATTCAAAGCATAAATCTAAGAAAGAATGCTAAGAACTCACAGGTGCTGAGTAACAACAAAACTTGACCTAGGGGCAGTCTAACTATAAAATACAGGAAATAGAAAGTAGAGAATGACTGCAAATATCTCACAGCCAATTACTACCTAATTTATACTAAGCAAATTAAATAGTACAAATTAAAAACAGGAAGTTATTTAATGAAGATCAATTTGGACCATTTAGAAAAAACTGTATTAGCTTAACAGGAGCTTAACTGTTCTGAGTGGAATTTTTCAAAGCAGCCACCAGGATTAAGTAACTGTACAAGTTTTGTGTATTTCTCTCTTATTAACAAGAATATGGTAGCGGAGACAATAAAAAGGGACGGGACACCAAGTATCAAAATAACATTTTTGGCAAAAGTGAAATATACAATGTAAAACAAAGATGAAAAGAAAGTAGTGCCAGAAAAATTGAGATATTTGTTATGTGTGTCCAAAAACCTGAAATTAAAGTAATACTCCTACATGGTGTCCAGAAACCACACTCTGTGAGGACACAAAGAAAAAAGATACCAAGAATTAAAAGAAGATCACATTTCTGAGACCTTTTCTAGGGTCCACAAACACAGACATAAGAAAAAAGCAAAACATGGTTTGGGAAGTAGAAAAGTAGAAACAAAACAAAACAAGGAACATCTGGAAATAATAGATGATAACAGAAGGCCAACATGGAGACTATTCCAAGAAACTGAAAAAACCAAACTTCTGTTGAGCATTTAGATGCATTCCTATTTGCCCAAATCCATGATCTACCCTGAGGCATTTGCTGCTCATCTTGGTGCCTGGGAGCGAGGACTGAGGATCGATGCACATAGTACTTTTTGGGGTTGAAGCCATGAGGTCCCTCTGCACTCATCTTACTGCAGCATTAGGATACAATAGGGAGACCCCAAGACAGGGACACTGGCAGCTCTTCTGGCTTTACTTTCTTTTGTTATTGAAATTGTACATTGGGGTTTGGTGGTAGAGATGGGGAGAGGGTAGGACAGGGGGAAGAAACAGGCCTAGGTAGTTCTAGGACCTTATGGAGACAAAGGACCTGCAACAAATGACCACAGAGAGCTGAGGGTTTTGTTCAATGCATACACCAAAGAGGACTTCATCAAGGTCTGAGGTGAATTTAGAGCAATCAAATTAAGCAAGGCCCAAAATTCCTTTGACTCTCATTGTGGTTTTTTTAAGTAACTGGTAAATTCAAGGCCTATCTGAGGCAGTCATAAAGATGAACTCCTTGTGAAATGGGCCATGTGAACAATGCTGTGTCCATGAAGGTTTTGTCAGTTAGGATGATTTTGGCAGCAAGAAACAGAAAAATCAGACATACGACTTAAACCATAAAGACATTAACAGTTCACTATGAAGTCCAGGTAGGCAGTCCTGTGGGTGAGCTGATGGTTCAGTTATATCAAGGATCCAGCTCTTTCTATCCTTGACCCCACTGCTCTCAGCACACACTGGTGTTTATCTTCATGGTCAGAGCTCGAGCACCACATTTTTCTACTATGGCTTTTAAAGCTGAAAGTGATGGGAAGAGGACAAAAAAGCCTTTCTGAACTTTGCATGCTGCTCTTATCAGAAAGGAAAAATCCCCGTGAATTCTTAGCCAGATTCTCCTTAAAGCTCATTGTTCAGAACTGACGCATATGCTAACCCCTAGGCCAATGACTTTCAAGGGAGAACTCAGTTGCTGTGGTTGGCTTAGAGTAATTGAACTGTAGCTGGACACATTGCTGGGGTTGGGCATATTGCAGCTGGAATGAAGTTGGGATTCTGTTATCAAGAAGATAAAATTGAGTACATTTGGATTTTGGGACAGGGTAAATAGGTACATAAGAAGCCTAAGCAAACTGTTATATAAATTATAGAAATGTTTATGATGCTGCTGTTATTTGGATGGAAAATGCAACAGTCAGGATAAGCTAAAGTAATGCTGCGGGAACAAACAAGCCCAAATAAACAGAGGTTTATTTCCTGCTCAAGTCATACAGCTATTACGGGTCAGCTGCAAATCTGCTCCACACATAGACCCAGACTCATAGAGCAGGTCTTATTTTGGCTATAGCTGGTCTTACAGTAGAGGAATAAAAGATACAGCAAACCAGGTGCTGGTTCTTAACATTTCTGCTCCAAAGTGACATATGTCACTTTTCCTCACAATTTATTGCCTAGAGCAAGCAAATTGACAGTGCTAGACCTTAACAGCCAGGGAAGTTATCATCGTTCTGCAGGAAAGTGAACTCAGGGAGGGGCAACAAATATTTCAAATGATAATGCAACCTACCAAAAAGATGGATGTGTATTTAGCCATCATTCATTTAAATATGGTCATGCACATTTGTGACTCGGTATTAAGCCTTTTTTTTTTTTTTTTTGAGATGGAGTCTTGCTCTGTTGCCCAGGCTGGAGTGCAGTGGCATGATCATGGCTCACTGCAGCTTCTGCCTCCTGGGTTCCAGCTATTCTCCTGCCTCAGCCTCCCAGGTAGCTGGGATTACAGGCAAAACCCCGTCTCCACTAAAAATACAAAAATTAGCATTAAGCTTTATGACAGCAGTCTTGCTCCAGTTTTTCTGTTGCCATTGAAAGCACAGCAGGCAGACCTTGCCATTTATCCCATGATGACATGCTGCCTGAAGAACAAAGTCAATGTACAACATTTGTTATTTTCCTCTTTGTTAAATATTTTTTGATAGAATAAACAATATCACAATATTAAAATGATTTAAAAAATGGCCATTAAAAAATACCATTTCCTGGGATCCATCTCTCTTTTCTTCCCTCGGCTTTAAGCCCTTCTGAATGCAGAAAGGACTTTATCCTCTCAACATCTCATATTCTCTTCTTCTTCTAGTGTTAGACTGGCTCAAGGGAGAGCTCTCACACAATCACAATAGCCTAACCTGCACAGTTCAAATATGTTCTAGTTGGAAAAAGCATAGAGTTTTATTGTTGAGAAGCTAGTTTAAACTGTGGGCAAACCCCATACTTTCTAAAGCTCTCTTCTAGTCCTCCCAGGACACAGCCTGATCATGTCCTTGCAAAGTAGCCCTCTTCCAGAGCATTCTTTCTTGTATCCTCAGGATGAGAATCGGGGCAATTATGTAACGATCCGTGATCTCCCTGTAATAATTAAGGGAGGAAATATTGCTTTTCCTGTTGCCTAGGGCTTTGGAGAAGCATCCAAAGGAAGCTTTTTGCTCTTATAGCATATTTTAACTTACTCTGTGATTAACAAAATTCCATGGCAACATATTATACAGAAATCATACATGACTTATTTGAAATAGTTAATGGATTAACTTTTCTGATGTTTAAAGAACTCAAAATGAGCTAGAATGAGGAGTACATAAAGATATTTTTCCTGCATTTCTAAATCAAGACCTGTGAATACGCAATATTATGTAATCTATTAACTTTCTAAAATTGTGATAAATATATATAATATCAAATTTACCATTTAACTATTTTTAAATGTTAGGTCCGTGGCATTCAGTACGTTCACACTGTTGTGCAACTATCAGCACTATCCACTTTCAGAACTTTTCATCATCTGAAACAGAAGCTCTGTGCCCACTAAACACTCACTGCCCATTTTCCCCACTCCCCCAACCATCCTACTTTCTATCTCTATGAATTTGACTACTGTAGGTATCTCAGATAAGGAATCATACAGCATTTGTCTTTAGTGACTGCCTTGTTTCACTCAGCATAATGTCTTTAAGGTTCATCCATGTTGTAGCACGTGAGAGAATGTCTTTACTTTTTAACTCTATTAACTGTTTTTTTTCTTTTTTTGGGGGGACAAGGTCTCACTCGGTTGCCCAGGCTGGAGTGCAGTGGCTCTATCATAGCACACTGTAGCCTTGAACTTCTGGGTTCAAGGAATCCTCCCACCTCAGCCTCCCAAGTAGCTGAGACTACAGGCAGGCACCACCATATCCAGATAATTTTAACATTTTCTGTAGAGAAAGAGTCTCATTATGTTGCCCAGGTTTGTCTCAAACTCCCTCCTAGCCTCAAGAGATCGTCCCACCTCAGCCTCCCAAAGCACTGGGATTACAGGAGTGAGCCATGACACCTGGCCTAAGTCTATTAACTGTTAAACTGACATAGATGATAACGTGTTAAAAAGCATCTTGTTTTTAAAAAAAATTTTTTTTGTTTTCTTTTAAATTTACATACAGGCAGATTCATTTTTTTCAATGTATAATTGTATAGTTCTACGTGTTTCAATGTATGCATAGGTTTGTGTAATCCTAATCATGGTACAGAATCCACAAAAGTTCCCTCATTATATCCTCCCCCCAACTCTAACCCGGGACTAACCACGAATCAGTTCTTCCTCCCTTTTGCCTTTTCCAGAATGTCACATAAATGGAATCAATACATGTAAATATTTACCCATGTCATCGTGTGTATCAATAGTTTGTTCCTTTTTGGCCGGGCGTGGTGGCTCATGTCTGTAATCCCAGCACTTTGGGAGGCTGAGGCAGGTGGATCACCTGAGGTCAGGAGTTCGAGACCAGCCTGGCCAACATGATGAAACCCCAGCTCTACAAAAATACAAAAATTAGCCAGGTGTGGTGGCACGCGCCTGTAACTCCAGCTACTAGAAAGCCAGAGGTGAGAGAATCACTTGAACCCAAGAGGTAGAGATTGCAGTGAGGTGAGATAGTGCCACTGCACTCTAGCCTGGGAGACACAGTGAGACTCCATCTCAAAAAAAAAAAAAAAAAAAAAAAGCTTTGTTCCTTTTCATTGCTGAAAAGTATACCATTGTATGGAGGTACCAGAGTTTGTTTCTGAAAAACTGAAAGGCATTTGGGTTGTTTCCAGTTATGGATCATTATGAATAAAGCTTCTATAAACATTCATGCACAGGTTTTTGTATGAATTTCTCTAGGGTAAATAGCTAGGAGTGGGACTGCTAAATCATATGGGAACTGTATGTTTAATAGCAGCCACCAAATGGTTTTTCCAAAGTGGCTGTACCATTTTGTACTCCCACCAGTGATTATGAGTTCCAGCTGCTCCATATCATCTCCAGGACTCCAGTACTGTCAGTTGTGTGTGTTGAGTCATTCTAACAAGCGTGCAGACGTATCTCATGGTTTTCTTTTGCACTCCTCTAAAAAACGATGGTGTACATCTTTTCATCCTTTCATGTGATTTGTCATTCATGTATCTTCCTTCATGAAGTGTCTGTACACATCTGTTGCCCATTCTTTATTCAGTTTTTCCTTACTGCTAAGTTTTGAGAGTTCTTTATATATTGTGGCTATAAGCCCTTTGTTAGATATGTGATTTGTAAGTATTTTTTTCCAAGTCATCTTTTCATTACCTTAACAGTGTATTTTGCAGATGACAAGTCTGTTAGTTTATTTTGATGAAGACCCACTTATCCATTTAAAAATTTGATTATATTTAGTGTCATATCTAAAAATTCTTTGCCTAACCCAAGGTATTATTTTCTCCTAGTAATTTTATAGTTTTACATTGTACATTTAGGTCTACAGTTCATTTTGAGTGAATTTTTGTACAAGAAGTGAGGTATAGCTGAGGTTTTTACATGTGGTTGCTGGACTGTTCTAACATCTTTTGTTGAAGAAGACTATCCTTTCTCCTAAAAATTACCTTTCTCCTTTGTTAAAAATCAATTGACCATAAGCTGGGTGTGGTGATTCATGCCTATAATCCTAGCACTTTGGGAGGCTGAGGCAGGAGAATTGTTTGAGGCCTAGAGTTCGAGACCAGCTTGGGCAACAAAGCAAGATCCCCATCCCTACAAGAAATAAAACAAATTAGGGCTGGGCACAGTGGCACACACCTGTAATTCAAGCACTCTGGGAGGCTGGGGCAGGCAAATCACTTGAGGCCAGGAGTTCGAGACCACCCTGCACAACATGGTGAAACCCCATCTCTACTAAAAATACAAAAAATCAGCCAGGTATGGTGGTGCACTCCTGTAATCCCAGCTATTTAGGAGGCTGAGGCATGACAGTTGCTTGAGCCCAGGAGGCAGAGGTTGCAGTGAGCCAAGATTGCATCACTGCACTCCAGCCTGGGACACAGAGTGAGACCTTGTCTTAAAATAAAATAAAAATAAATTAACCCAGGGCAGTGGCACATGCCTGTAGTCCCAACTACTCAGGAGGCTGAGGCAAGGAAGATGGCCTGAGCCCAGGAGTTTGAGGCTGCAGTGAACCATGATCACAACAGTGCACTCCAGTCTAGGTGACACAGTGAGAAGATCCTGTCTAAACAAACAACAACAACAACAAAATTGACTGTATTTGTGAGGGTTTAATTCTGGACTCTTCTATTTCACTGATATATGTGGTTACCATCTTGTGAGTGTCACACCATCTTGTGTCACAATGTCTTGATTTTTGTACCGTTAAAGTAAATCTTACAATCAAGTAAAGATGAGTCTTCCAATTTTTTCTGTTTCAAAACTACTTTGCCTTTTCATCTAAATTTTACAACAATCTTGTCTATATCTACAAAAGGTCTTGCTTGGGAGTTGACTTAGAATTCACTAATACTATAGATATACTAGGGAGATTTGAAATCATAACTAGGGATGAGTCTTCTAATCCATGAACAGTATTTCTTCTTTTATTCAGATCTTCTTTGATTTTTTAAATCAGTATTTCTAGTTTTTAGCATATAGATTCCACAGATATCTTATTAGACTTAAACCGAAGTATTTAATTTTGGGGCAACTATTATAAATAGTACTTCTTTTAAAATGTTGATGTTGACATTTAATAACACTTGAATGGGGTATGAGGATTATATGGTAGTTATATATCCCGTTTAGCTTCCTCTTCTGAGAACTCAATTATAGTTAACGTAGAATGTCCCTGTTTGTGAGAAACACACATTCAAGCCTTCAACACTGAAGAGGCTCAGGTCAGTAAATTACTCTCAAACAGCTGGGCAGGGATAGTTCTTTGTACTATACTTGCAAATCTTCACTAACTCTCAGAATGTTAGAAAACTGCGTAAGTAATATTAAATTGAAAATACAAAGCTGAATAAGGGGCGAAGAATGTATACTCTGAAGAAGTTAAACATGAGATCTATATGATCCAGAGAGTGAGGGAGCACCTCACTATGCAATTCCAGGGGCTGGAGAGACCAAGAAGTGGGCAGAACAAGATAGACTAGAAACTGTTAAGCAACCCATGTAACCAACTACCCAGATTAACAGATACATACTCTAATTCCCTGAGTTAAGCAGTCAACTAACTACCCAATTACCCCCAGCTGCCACAATGACTGAAGTCCCCCATATGCTAACTGCTTGCTGCTGTAGACTGCTCTCTAGCAGAGCCAAGAGCTCCATCAGTTGACTTATATATTTTATATATTTGCCAAGGACCAACTGTGTTTGGCCTTAACTCTGCTTGTATTTGTTACTGTAAGTACAGTTTAAATAAAAACTGTGACATTAAAATAATAAAATGATGTTGAATTACTCATTGCTAACATATAGCAACGTGATTTTTATATGTTAATCATGCATTCTGCATTGTACCTGTGCTAAACTAATTAGTTCTAGCAGTTTTTTTGCAGATTCCTTCAAATCTTCTACATAAACACTGACATTGTTTGTGAATAGAGAAAATTCTGCTTTATTTTCTCCAATCTGTATGCCTCTTACTTCTGTTTCTTGCCTCATCACACTGGCCAGGACTTTTAGTACGATGTTAAACAGAAATGCTAAGAACAGGCATTTTTGCCTTTTTCCCAACCTTAGGCAAAGTAATTAGCCCTTCACCATTAAGAATGATGTTAGCGGCCAGGCATGGTGGCTCATGCCTGTAATCCCAGCACTTTGGGAGGCCAAAGCGGGCAGATCACCTGAGGTCAAGAGTTCAAGACTAGCCTGACCAACATGGAGAAACCCTGTCTCTACTAAAAATACAAAATTAACCAGGCGTGGTGGCACATGTCTGTAATCCCAGCTACTCAGGAGGCTGAGGCAGGAGAATCACTTGAACCCAGGAGGTGGAGGTTGTGGTGAGCTGAGATTGCGCCATTGCACTCCAGCCTGGGCAATAAGAGTGAAACTCCATCTCAAAAAAAAAGAAAAAAAAAATGATGTTAGCTGCCAAGTTTTTTTTAATAGTTCCATTTATTAAATTAAGGAAGTTCTCTTATATTCATACTCTCACATTCTGTTGAATTTTGTTTTATCAAGAACAAATGTAGAGGTTGGGCATGATGGCTAATGCCTGTGATCCCAGAACTTTGGGAGGTTGAAGTGGGAGGACTGCTTGAGCCCAGGAGTCCAAGATCAACCTGGGCAACACAGTGAGACCCTGTCTCTATAAACAGCTAAAAAATAGCCAAACTTGGTGGTGGGCACTTGTAGTCCTAGCTACTTAGGAGGCTGAGGCAGGGTTGCTTGAGC
Organism: Macaca fascicularis; assembly: GCF_037993035.2. NCBI lineage: Eukaryota > Metazoa > Chordata > Mammalia > Primates > Cercopithecidae > Macaca > Macaca fascicularis. The sequence continues at coordinate 84,841,103 of NC_088380.1, read as the reverse complement.
CCAGGCAGTTGAGGCTGCAGTGAGCTGTGATTGCCACCACTGCACTCCAGACTGAGCTACAGTGAGACCTTGTCTTTAAAAAATAAATAAAAAGAATGGTTGATTAATTATATCAAATGGGTTTTCTGCATCTATTCATATAATCATGTTTCTCTACTTTAATCTGTTAATATGGTAGACTACATTGATTTTCAAATGTGGGAAAAACCTTGTATTCCTGAAAGAAAATTTTATTTATATATTGCTGCATTCAATTTGTCAATATTTTGTTGGGGATTTTTGTGTCTGTGTTCAAGACATTGATCTTATCTTTGAAATATCTTTCTCTGATAATGTTAGGGTAATGTTGGCTCTTAAAATGAGTTGGAAATTATTTCTTTCTCCTCTATTTGCTGGAAGAGATTGTACAGAATTGGTCTTATTTATTCCTTAAATCTGAGCCTGGAATTTTCTTTTTTGGCTAATGGTTTTCCAGCCTTCTACATTCTTGCTGATTTTCTGTCTACTTGTTTTATTGATTACTGAGAGGAAAATTGAAATTCCCATCTACAATTGCAGATTTATCTATTTCTCCTTTCAATTTTATTAGTTTTTGTTTTATGTACAGTATTTTGACAGTCTGTTGTTAGCTGCAGACATAATTACTATGTTTTCTGAGTGAAGTGACCACTTTATTAGTATGCAATTTACCTCTACAAACTTGTTAATTTTCCTTGTTCTGAAGTCTGTTTTATCTGATTAATATACCTATTCCAGCTTCCTTTTGATTAGTCATTACATGGTGTACCTTTCTTTTCCTTTTTGAGATGGAGTCTCACTCTGTCACCCAGGCTGGAGTGCAGTCGCAGGATCTTGGCTCACTGCAACCTCTGCCTCCTGGGTTCAAAGGATTTTCCTGCCTCAGCCTCCCAAGGAGGCACCCTCCACCATGCCCGTCTATTTTTTTTTTTTTTTTTTCAGTAGAGATAGGGTTTCACCATGTTGGCCAGGCTAGTCTCCAACTCCTAACCTCAGGTGATCTTGCCCACCTTGGCCTCTCAAAGTGCTGGGATTACAGGCATGAGTCACTACACCCAGCCAATCTTCACATGGTGTATCTTCCTCCATCGTTTTACTTTTTACATACTTACATCATTTAAAGTGGACTTCTAATATATAGCATATAGTTGGGTCTTGTATTCTTAACCAAAATGACAAACTCTGTCTTTTAAATGGTGTTTCTAGAACATTTACATTTAATGTAACTGTTAATATAGTTGGATCTATCATTCTATTATTTGTTTTCTGTTTGTCCCCTTTTTTAATTCATTCCTGTTTCTCCTTTTCTGAATTTTTTTTTTTTTTTCTGAGAGAGGAAATTGTTCCGTTGCTCAGGCTGGAGTGTAGTGTTATGATCTCTGTTCACTGCAACCTCTGATTCCAAGGCTCAAGCAATCTTCCTGCCTCAGCCTCCTAGGTGGTTGAGACTATATGCATACATTACCATGTCTGGCTAATTTTTTAATATTTTGTTTTGGAGAGATGGGGTCTTGCCATGTTGCCCAGGCTTCTCTCTAACTCCTGGGCTCAAGGAATCTGCCTGCCTTGGCCTCTCAAACTGTTGGGATTACAGACATGAACCACTGTGCCTGGCTCTTTCCTGGATTCTTTTGAATTATCTGAATATCTTTTGGTTTTCTATTTTATCTCTTGGCTTTAAAAATAACTATATATATTTTTTGTTTTGTTTTTGTTTTTGAGATGATGTCTCACTCTATTGCCAGGCTGGAGTGTAATGGCATGATCTCGGCTCACTGCAACCTCCACCTCAAGGGTTCAAGTGATTCTCTTGCCTCAGCCTCCCCAGTAGCTGGGACTACAGGCATGCACCACCATGCCCAGCTAATTTTTGTGCTTTTAGTAGAGATGGGGTTTCACCATGTTAGCCAGGATGGTCTCGATCTCTTGACCTCATGATTCACCTGCCTCGGCCTCCCAAAGTGCTAGGATTACAGGTGTGAGCCACCATGTCTGGCCAAAAATAACTATATACTTTTAATAATATTTTTAATTATTACTCTAAGGATTCTAATATATGTACTTAACTTTTAAAAGTAACTAAGAATATTTTATCATTTCAGATAAAATGTGGGGAACTTTCAACAATACAGGTCCTTTTACATTCCACCCTTTATGTTGTAGTTGTCATGTGCATTATATCTACATACACCAAAAATCCCACTATCAATGTTACAATGTTTGCTTGCACCCATTATACATATTTTAAAGAACTTATGATGAGTAAAAAGTATATTTATCCATATATTTACTGTTTCCGTTGCCCTTCTTTCATTCCTGAAGTTTTGAGTTTCTTTCTGGTATTATTTCCTTTCCACCTGAAGAATTTCCTTTAGTATTTCTTTTAGTGCAGCTGCATTATTTTCCCTTCTTCTGGGAAGGAATTGTTTTGCCTGCATTCCTGAGGAATATTTTTACCAAATATAGAATTCTGGGTTGACATTTCTTTACTTTCAGCATCAAAAAGATGTTCTGCTGCTTTCTGACCTCCATGATTTCTGATGAGAAATCCAGTCATTTTAGTCATTTTGCCTTTTATATATGTAATATGTCATTTTTCTCTTTCAATTTTTTTTTTTAAGGCAGTGACTTGCTCTGTCACCGAGGCTGGAGTGCAGTGGCACAATCACGGCTCACTGCAACCTCTACCTCCTAGGCTCAAGCAATTCTCCCACCTCAGCCTCCTAGGTAGCTAGGACTACAGGTGTGCATCACCATGCCCAGCGAATTTTTGTATTTTTTTTTTTAGAGATGGTTTTGCCATAGGCTGGTCTTGAACACCCAGGCTCAAGCAATTTGCCTGCCTTGGCCTCCCAAAGGACTGGAATTACAGGCATGAGTCATCACACCTGCCCACATTTAAAAAATTTTCAGCAATTAAAAATATTTAATTTTCAGCAATTAAATTTGAATGCATCAATATGTAGGGTTTTGTTTGTTTGTTTATTTTAGTGCATCTTGTTTGGGGGTTTCCTGAGCTTCCTGAATCTTTACATTCAAGTCTTTTGCCAAATTTTAAAGTTTCTATCCTTTTTTTTTTTTTTTTAATATTCATGTGCACCAGTATCTTGCTCCTGTTCTGGGACACCAAAGACATAAATGTTAATCTTTCTGATATTGTCCCACAGATATGCAAGTGTGTTATTTTTTACAATCATTTTTCCTCTCTGTTGTTCAAATGGGATAATATATCTTGATTTTGCTCTTTTTTTTTTTTTTTTTTTCTGAGATGGAGTCTCACTGTGTCATCCAGGCTGGAGTGCAGTGACGTGATCTTGGCTCACTGCAAGCTTCGCCTCCTGGGTTGATGCCATTCTTCTGCCTCAGCCTCCCGAGTAGCTGGAACTATAGGCACCCGCCACTACGCCCAGCTAATTTTTTTTTTTTGTATTTTCAGTTGAGACAAGGTTTCACTGTGTTAGCCAGGATGGTCTCAATCTCCTGACCTCGTGATCTGCCCGTCTCAGCCTCCCAAAGTGCTGGGATTACAGGCGTGAGCCACTGCACCCGGCTGGTCTTGATATTTTAAGATCAATGACTCTTTTGTCATTTCCATTCTGCAAATGAGCCCATCCAGCAAAGACTTTAATTTTAATTATGTAGTTGTCAGTTTGTAAATAACCACTTTGTCCTTCCTTCCTGCCTTCTTCCCCTTCCTTCACTCTGAAACATAATTTAGTTTTACTAAGAACTACATTATGAACATCTTTCCAGGTAAGTACATACCAATTTACTTTAGTTTTAGTCTGGTAAAATACACGTAACATAAAATTTATCATCTTAACCATTTTTGGTATACGGTTCAGTAGTGTTAAGTACTTTCACATTGTTGCGCAGGCAGTCTCCGGAGCTCTTCTTGCCTTGCAAAACTGATACTCCATATCCATTAAACAACAACTCCCCATTTCCCACTCCCCATGGCACTTTCTTGTAGCTTCTATTCTTATGCAGATAATTTTTCTTTCCATTCATTTCAAGAGTGTTCTCTCTTACTTCTTACTGCTCTCTTACTGCTATTATGTACTTTTCAGACTCCTAGTTGTGTTTTCTTTCAAGGCTTTTTGGTTGTAATCATTGGGAAAGATAAAGTGATATGTGCTGCTTACTCCATCTGAACTGGAAATTAAAGTCTCAACTCCTTTTTTATTTAATCAATTAATTAATTAATTTTGTTGAGACAGGGTCTCACTCTGTTGCCCAGGCTGGAGTGCAGTGCCATGATCAAGAATCACTGCAGCTTTGACTCGCGGGCTCAAGTGATCCGTCCACCTCAGACCCGTGAGTAGCTACACCTGGAACTTGGCTACAATAGCTGCTTTGAAGTCACTGTCTGATAGGTTTAACATCTGAATTATTTTGGGACTGGCTTTTTTCTTGCAAGTTGGTGAGATTTTCCTGGTTCCTTATATGTTGAGCAATTTGATTATTCTTAAATGTTTTATATATGTTACAAGTCTCTGAGTCTTGTTAAAGTCCTTTGGTGAATGTTTACTTTGTTGTTTTAGCTGCCAATCAACCTGGTTGGTTCAGATCATAAGTTTGGATATACCCTTAGTAAGCAGTGGCTTTAGTGTCACTTCAGTTTGCAAAGGTTTTGCAGTGCGACTTGGATCTACCTCACATGTGTACCACCCAGGTGGTCATTCTGGTGGTAGGCTACACTATAGCCAGTTCTCAGAGCCTTTGCTGTATTGCTTTGGGTCAGCTCCATGCATGAGCAGCTGGGGGTGGAGCCCAGGACTTTATACACAGCTTTTTAGGAACTTTTCCTTGAGCTTCCTCTTTTCTGTGATTTCCCTCACACTCTCCTGCTGCCAAGAGCCTCTTTTTCTGCTTGTGTGGCTAGAAAAGTAGAAATTCAAAGTTTTATCCCCCTTGCATTATAGTCCACTTTTCGTGACTGAGTCCACGCCTAGTGTAAAGTGTTGAAAGAACAGAGAGCAACAACAATAACAGAAATAACAGGGCCCCATTTATGAGTCCTTATGGTCAGAGAGAATTTCTCCCTCAGAGTTTTTGGTGCCCGTGTGTCTCCTGCTGCTGCTGTTGCCACCACTATCTCTGCCACTGCAAGAGAGATGTTACAGGACTGGGGTCTGACTTGGGGAAGGGCTGGGAGAGGAAAAATCCTGGAGGATTTCCCCAACTATATCCACCTCACAGGGAGTCTCCCTTCTAGTCCTGTAACAGAAGGTTTCTCTTAGAGTTTTTTCTGTCCACACCCACTGTGCACTAGACCGTTTAGTCTATAGGCCAGGAGATATAGGAGGAAGGAGAAACACACAAAAACCCAGGACCTCACCTCTGTATGGATTATCCCTCAGTCTTTACTTCCCTCCCCAGTCTGCCTGCTATTTACTTTTGACTCCTAATTGTTTTATGTTTTCTTTCAGGGGTTTTTGGTTGTAATCATTGGGAAAGGTAAAGTGGTATGTGCTGCTTACTCCATCTGAACTGGAATTTAAAGTCTCAATTGTCTTTTTAATTAATTAATTAATTATTTTTTTGAGACAGAGTCTCGCTCTGTGATCCAGGCTGGAGTGCAGTGGCATGATCAAGAATCACTGCAGCCTTGACCTCCCAGGCTCAAGTGATCCTTCCACCTCAGAGTAGCTGGGACCTACAAGTACACATCCCCATACCTGGCTAATTTATTTTTTGTAGAGACAGAGTCTCACTATTTTGCCCACGATCGTCTCAGACTCCTGGGCTCAAGTGATCTTATTGCCTCAGCCTTCCAAAGTGGTGTGATTACAGGCATGAGCCACCATGCCCAGCTTATCTTATTTTTTAAGCTACTTGATACTATTCCTCAATCAGAGAAACAAAGTTGTTGGGAAGTAAGCATGAAAGTAATACGATACTTTATCATTTCTTACTACTATTGATAGTAATATTATAAGTGATATTAGATACTGTTAAAATAATTATCAATACAACAGATCACAGACAAATCCATTATGAGCCATACAGGCTGTGAGCTCCTAAGACAGAGCTAAGATTTCTTCATCATTGACTTTTCTTCTTTGTTTCTGGTCATCAGAAACTGCTATACCCCTACTTCATTTTTGATTCACAAAATTATAACCTTCACAAATACACCTCAGAGCTTGAACCAAACAAAAACAATAAAAAAAATGCATAAGACTAAACATGCATTATTTACATGTTTTACACAAAGAAATAACTCTGTGTGCTGCTCCACCAGGCAAGCTGCAGCTACAAAGAGACAGCAGAAGACAAAGAAGAATTCTTAAAGGCTTCTCCTGAACACATCTTATAGCCTTCAGAAATTATGTGAATTGGGTACTTATTTAAATAATTCACTAGCAGGAATACAGACTAACTTTTTGTTTTTTAAAATGAGCCAATCCCAAAAGTATGGCTAAGAGTTAGGTTTAGGGTCAAAATTATGCCCAATTTTATTCATCATTTCTTAAAAAGGAAAGATGAGTCTTCCAGGAAACATGGATGGGACATAAAATGCATTCCTCCACTTCTGCCCCTGAGAAATAACAAACAAGGCCAAACAAACACTGAGAAGGAAACATCTATAATGGAATCAGGGCAGCCACAATTCCATTGAATAGACTCTGAAGAACATTTATCAAATACAATGAAATGGGGACCAAAAAACTGAAGGAGGGTGCTGAGATCTGACACTCATCTCATCTTACGCAAGAGGAGTGTGCTGTAAGCCCTCTCAACAATGCTTAGATATGGTTAGAGTAGGGTGTGCATGAACTCAGCAGGGGTGGTGACCACTCATTGTATACCCAGCTTGCAGGTGAAGAAGGTTTGAAGAATAACCTTTCAGCATGCTTCGAAAACAAATCTTATTGAAGTTTAATATACATACAAAAATGCATTAAGTGGACACACCCATGTAACTAGCATTACCTTGAGGCAGGAGAATAGGGTCTGGAGACAGGGAGCCTAACGGCAACCTGCAGCTGACTTCTTGGAGTTGGACAGAAAGGAAAATCCCACCTCTCCATGCCCAAGTGACAAGGGGCCAGAGGTCCCTCCCTCTACAAATCCCCCTCTCCCTTATGTCACAAATGGGAAATGCCTCTCATTGATCACAGGCCAAGCTTCCACTCCAGCCTCTGACTGATCATGGGTCAATCCTTCATTTGCATAGTGTGTAACCTATCAGAGGCTTTTAAAAGGTACTTGAGGGTGTTACCAAATTCTTTTAGTTCATAAAAACCCTAAAGAACATTGCAACTGGGGCTCTTGAGCCACTTGCTTGAGCTTGCTCCCACTCTGTGGAGTGTACTTTCGCTTCAATAAATCTGTGCTTTCAGCCAGGTGCTGTAGGTCATGCCTGTAACTCCAGCACTTTGGGAGGCTGAGGTGGGCAGATCACGAGGTCAGGAGATTGAGACCATCCTGGCCAACATGGTGAAACTCTGTCTCTACTAAAAATACAAAAATTAGCTGGGTGTGGTGGCACATGCCTGTAGTCCCAGCTACTTGGGAGGCTGAGGCAGGAGAATCGCTTGAACCGGGAGGCGGAGGTTGCAGTGAGCCAAGATCATGCCACTCTACTCCAGCCTGGTGACAGAGCGAGACTCCATCTCACACACACGAAAAAAATCTGTGCTTTCATTGCTTCATTCTTTTGTTGCTTTGTTTGTGCATTTTGTTCAATTCTTTGTTCAACATGCCAAGAACAACTTATAGTCAATACTTTCCATCTGGTAATACATATTGGTGAGCCAGCCAGGAAGTAAGCCCAGTTGGCAGGGGTTTAGATTTCTTTTTCTCCTTCTTTTTATCAAGGCTGCCATTTTCAGGCATGGGTCGGGCAGTTAAAAGTCACTAGGACACCGGCTGCTTAAAGTCTCCCACGACAGGATAACTCAGTCATGGAACAGGCCATCTAGGTTCAGCCAGGCACAAGACAAATCCATGCAATGGTCAGGTTTGTGTATGTGCAGCAATAATGTCTTTGAGATAATTTAATTCTTTATCTTCTAATTTCTACCCTTGCCTTGCTGATGCTTTGTGGGGACCAGGGACTACAAAATTGTTGCTGCATTTGAGCCCCTCGTTACATATCTGCATGCCCCGTTTGTTTATACATGGGAAGTGTGAAAGTGTGAAAAGGAACAAGCTTAGAGAAGACCCCACATCTTGTTGCTTCTTAAACATTATTTTTCCTGTCCAGACCCCAAAGTAAATTACCAGCCGAAGGGATTCATATACCACCCTCCGTCCTATTTGGCTACAAGAAATACTCCACCAACCTTAATGTTATTGATACTAAGATTTTTGGCTACTATCATAACCCTATGAGAAATGCAGGAAGACATGGTCTAACTAAATTGGTGGGATGCTAAAAGCTGGAGAGTATATCCAGGAACAAAAGGGAATCTCATGGTAGGCCATTGCCTACGAAGGGAAAACATAGAAAGTGGTGCCGGTGCCCACCTAAGGTCAGAGATGTCTGACACTTTAAGACTGGACCTAAAGGGATCCCCCTGGGGATCCAATGGCAAACCCAAGACTTCCCCTCGAGGATGCCCCAGGCAGAAATTGTGGATCAACAAACAAGCCCTCCTGAGCATCTCTTTTCTCTTCCAGACCATTATGGGAAGCACTCTATTCCACTTGATTCCCCTCTTGGCTGCATCCTAAACCATTGGAATCAATTTGACCCTGACAATCTGAAAAGGAAATGCTTGATTTTTCGTTGTAATATTGCATGGCCCCAATATCAGCTGGACAGTCTGGAATAATGGCCAGTCATGGGTTTTTATGAACTATGACACTATTCTGCAATTAGACTTATTTTGCAAAAGATAGTGTACATGAACAGAAACACCATACATTCAAGCTTTTATGGCTTTGTATCAGAATACTTCCTTCTGTAAGTTTCCCAAGACTTGCCCTCAAATGGAGAGCCCCAAGACTGAGCCAGACATTGTGGATGATCCTCTCTCACAAGGGACACTTGTCTCTCTGGGGGAACCACAGCCACCTCTATATAGCCCCTTGCCAAATGCTCCAACTGTGCAAGGCCAGCCAGAGAAATAAAAAATTGTATGAAGCCCCCAACATAACCGAAGTGGAACACCCTGCTCAGGAGCTCCCCCGGCACTACTGCCTCTTAGGGAAGTAGCAGGAGCAGAAGGGCCAGTTTGAGTGCAAGTCTCATTTTCCATAACTGATATTCAACAATGTAAAGAAAAACTGGGGAGGTACTCTGACGATCCTGGCAAGTTGGTAGATGGGTTCCAAACCTTGGCTCTGGCCTTCAGTTTATCATGGAAAGATATCCAATTCATTTTAGCATGTTGCTACACTCCTATGGAAAAGGAAAGGAGTTTTGAAGCTGTCCACTGCAAGGCAGAGGATTTGTTTGCCCGAACCCCCCTGGGCAATCACCTGGGCCCAGACACAGTGCCCACCACTGACCCTAAATGGGATTGTAATACCCCTGTGGGAATAAATAGGCAAGCAAAGTTTCTTGAGGCACCCCTTGGAGGGATGAAAAAGGGGATAACCAAGACCATAAATTATAAGGTCTGGGAAGTCACATAAGGGAAGGAGGAAAGCCCAGCTATGTTTTATGGCAGGTTAGAAGAGGCCTTCAGAAAATATACAAATTTTGATCCTTCCTCTCCCAAGGGTATGGTGCTAATGGCACAGCATTTTATCAGCCAGTCTACTCTGGACAACAGGTGCAAACTGCAAAAATTGCATATGGGACCACAAACTAACCAAAATCAGCTTCTTGATATTGCCTTTATGATATATATCAATTGTGACCAGGAGGAGGGTAAAAAAGAACAGCGCAGAGAAAAAATGGCAAGCCAAACTTGTGGTAGCCATCACTGGCAATGTCCTAAGTGCCCAAAGAGCATCCAAGGGAACCCAAAGGGCCATAAGGATGATACCAACAAGGTTCTTGCTTCAAGTGCAAGAAAAATGGACATTGGGCAAAGGACTGCATTAAGCCCCTGCCGACAGTGTGAAGGCACCAGTATGACCCCTGGCAATAGAGAACTGACTGCCCTGGCTCTCACCAAGGGGCTCAGTCAGTCAAGACTCTAGCAGTGCAAAAGAAGGAGCTAGATGGAGACTGAATGGGCCTGAGACTTCCTCACAGCCCCTGTCCAGGAACATCATCATTACTACTGAGGAACCCCGGGAAACTGTGGATGTGATGGACAAACAAATTCGGTTTCTTTTCAATACAGGGGCAAGCTACTCTGCTTATTCAGGAAAACACTCCACTAGGACTATGACTATTATAGGAATGGAAGGGAAAATAAATAAATAAAGGGAAAAATAAAGTCAGGCATTTTACCCCTCCTTTAACCTGCCAATTTGAAAAACACATTTTCCCACAGGAGTTTCTAATAGTACCAAGCTGCCCAGGCCCCTTGAGAAGGGATATTATGGTTAAAATAGGGGCACTGCTACAATTTAGGTACCATCTATCAAGACTGCTAATGGTAAGTGATGCAGGCAATATTCCAGGCCGTGTCAACAAACAGGTCAACCACTAGCATGGTATACTGGGAGGCCTGGAAGAGCTAGAATGGCAGTGCCAGTCAAAATACAGCTTAAAGACTCCAGTCATTTTACCAATCAAAAACAATACCCAATTAAGCTGGAAGTAAGAAAGGGCTTAGCATATGTAGTTAAGGAGTTGCTTGTCTATGGACTCTAAAACCCTGAAATTCTCCCTACACAATACCCCCATTTTACCTGTTTTAAAGCCTTCAGGAGAATATAGTATGGCACAGGATCTCAGGGCAATTAATGAAGCCATGATCCCTGTCCACCTGTTAGTGGCAGATCCATATAGTCTTTTAACTCAAGGGCTGGGGAATGCAGAATGGTTCTCAGTCATAGACATAAAAGATGCTTTCTTTTCCATTCTTCTGGCCCTGGAATCTCAATATCTTTTTATTTTGAATGGGAAGATCCTAATGGCAGAGAAAAATGACAATACACCTGGACAGTACTCCCTCAGGGCTTTTGGGATAGCTCCCATTTTTTTTGCCTGGGCCTTAGAAAGGGATCTGAAGGATATGCGATTGGGAAACAGGAGTGTACTCCAGTATGTAGATGGCCTTCTCATGTGTAGTCCAAACTGGGAGACATCTGACCAAAATACTGTAAGAACCTTGAATTTACTGGCAGACAGGGAACACAAAGTGTCCAAAAAGAAGGTTCAATTTACCCTCCAACAGGTCCAATATTTGGGGTATAGCTGTGGGAGTGCTAACCCAGAAACTGGGATCAGAATCCAAACCAACGACTTTTCAAAGAAATTGAATGGAGTGACTTTGGGGTGGCCAAGCTGTCTATGGGCAATAGCAGCCACTGCTATTTTAGTGGAGGAAGCCATCCAAATCACCCTGGGTCAACCACTGGAAGTGTTAAGCCCACATCAGGTAAAGTCAGTCCTGGAAATAAAAGGACGTATCTGGATGACGGGAGAAAGGTTAATCAAATACCAGGCTATGATCCTAGACAATCCAGAGGTTACCCTTAAAACCTATAACACCCTAAAATCTAGCTTCATTGCTGCCCAGAGGCCCAATAATTAATAATTCCTGCGAGCAGGTCATCACACACACATATGTCATCCAACATGATTTAAAATCCTCCCAGATTCAGAGGATGACTGATTCACAGATGGCAGTAGCTTCAGGTGGGGAATGCCAGGTTGGATATGCAGTAGTAAATTACAATACCATTACTGAGGCCCAGCTGCTGCCCTCTGGGCACATCGCACAAAAAGCTGATATAATTGCTCTTACCTAAGCCCTGATATTGGGAAAAGGGGAAAAGGTTAACATCTATACAGACGTTAAATATGCATTTCTTTTGGTTCATGCTCATGCTGCAATTTGGAAAGAAAGAGGACTACTAACTAGTAAACATTCCCCTATAAAGCATGGGTCTGAAATTCTTCAACTATTGGAAGTAATACACTTGTCAAAAGTCATATCCATAATCCATTGTAAGGGGTATCAAAAGGACTTAACCCTTATAGCACATGGGAACAAAAAGGCTAGTATGAAAGCCAAAGCAGCAGCCCATGGGGTGCAATCCCAACAAATCTTAGCACTGCTTCCATTTTTATGATTCCCCAATAGAACCTGAATACACATCACAGAAGAGTAGTTAATAAAGGAACAAGGGGGACAAAAACAAGGACCCTGGTGGCATACAGGATCAAAAGTATATCTCCCTCAAACAGTCCAACGGAAAGTTATAAAAACCCTGCATGACTCCATTTTTTTTTTTTTTTTTTTTGAGACAGGGTCTCGCTTTGTGGCCTAGGCTGGAGTGCAGTGGCATGATCTTGGCTCACCACAACCTGCCTCCTGGGTTCAAGCGATTCTCCTGCCTCAGCCTCCAGAGTAGATGGGATTACAGGCGCACACCACAGGCCCAGCTAATTTTTTAAAAATTTCTAGTAGAGACGGGGTTTCGTCATTTGGCCAGGCTGATCTTGAACTCCTGGCCTCAAGTGATGCACCCGCCTAGGCCTCCCAAAGTGTCAGGATTACAGGCGTGAGCCATGGTGCCCGGCCTAAACACCCTGCATGAATCTTTCCATATGGGGGGAGATGCCACTCTGGCCATGATAAACAGGCTCTTTTTTGGGCCTAACTTAGCTTTGGTGATTAAGCAGATCTGTCAGGCCTGCTCACTGTATGCATTCAACAACCCAGGAAACATAATCCCTCCTCTAATGGAACCAGGCCAGAGAAGGCAAACTCACCCAGGCAACTGGACTTTACCCATATGCCAGCCTGCAGAGAATGCAAGTTCTTGCTAGTGATACAGGATTTTCTGTTCCTTAGTTCAGCTAAAATCCAGGTTCTAGCCTCGCATCCAGAAAAATTAGGCACATGGACACATTGAAGGGTGGGGAGACCCGATTTATTAGGTGAAAAGAAAGTTCTCAACAAAGAAAGAGGGGGTCCTGCCAATAGGCTCCCCCCTCACCAACTGAATACCAGGCCATCACACAGGAGCTGAAGAGGCCAGGCTCCTCCCCAACGAGAAGGTGCGGATTCCTGGTGGCTCCACCCCATTCTTACAGTGTGCATGTGGGCCCTTAGTCTGAGCCACTCCACACTGATTTATTTCCCTTATTGTGCATGTATTAAGGGACAGGATTTTTCAGTGTGGGCATGTTTAGGCAAGCCCCCTGTGCACAATGACCTGGGTGGCATTTGGCTGTCTCCTGTCTCTATCATTAGTACTAATAGTACCTTTCCTGGCTGGGCTGAAGCTTACTTTACCAGAACAGAGAAGGCTAATGAAGTTATAAAGGTTCTCTTAAAGGAAATAATCCCCTGGTTTGTGTAACCCCGAAGCCTCCAAAGTGATAACGGCCCATCTTTGTCTCCCAAATAACTCAAGGGGTTGCTAAGGCTCTCAGAATCCAATACTATTTACAGTGAGCATGGAGGCCTCAATCCTCTGGGAAAGAAGGGCTCATCAAACTCTGAAATGGGTGTCAGCTAAGCTATGCCAGGAAACATCAGAAACGTGGGTCAGCTTACTGCCCATAGCCCTCTTCAGAATCCACAACTTTTAAAGAGCAAAAATAAATATGAGCTCATATGAGATGCTATACAGGAGGCCATTTTAAACTAATGATCTAATTACTGATCCAGAAATGGCTGGTTTAATACAGTACCTAGTTAACCTGGGACAATTTCAGCAGGCATTACAAAAGTTTGGAATTCAAAGGCTTCCCACATCAGGAACTGACCAGCAACCCAAGGTCAGGCCAGGAGATGAGGTACTTGTTAAAACATGGAGAGAGGGGTACCCCACTCAACAACTACAACCCAAATGGAAGGGACCTTTTTCAGTGGTGTTGGCCATGCCTTCCGCAGTCAAAGTAATAGGATTAGATAGTTGCATACATCTTTCCAGGATCAAGTCTGCCATACCTGAAGTCCTGAACCTGGAACCTGAAGCTCCCATCAATCACTATCCGTGTGAACCTGTGGAAGACCTGAAGTTCCTATTCAAAGGGACAAAATAACACATAAGTACTTTTGGCTCACATAATGATTTGCCATGGCCTGTGTATACCGGACCGTATATACAGGGAATTAGCTTAATTTTTCAGCAGGGCTTTACCCTACCCCTCTGGCAATTAGTGAATTCTGGGTATTTTTTAAGAACTTTAACACAAAGACTGTTAAATACCACCAGTCCACCTTTGGCAAAGGACTGTTGGCTTTGTTTATCTCCATCATCATCCAAACACACTGCCATCCCAATCCCAACCCAATCTTGGGCCCCTGAAAAAACGACCTATCACCCGAACCATAGGGAAGAACTCCCTTCAAATTAATGAACCTAGATGACTTACATGACTTCAAAGTTACAAAACTGACAAAGGTTACAATGACAGGATGAACAGTAAACCTTCTCCAGTCCTATCAAGGCAACCTTTCTGGGGTCACATCCCCTCAAAAACCATTTGGGGCCCAATATCAATGCACATAGAACTAAGATTCCATGCGCCTCTTTGTATTAAAAGAAGCCAAAATTTTGGTCAGGCCCTGGGTACCTTGAAAAGTCATCAGTGCAGCTATACCCTAGATATTAACCCCTCACATGATCATGTAAGCTATGCAGTTACCCACACTGCATCATTTAGGAAACCTGTATAGTTTTCAGGGAAACCACCCCTAGTTAAGCGTACTTTAAAGGATTCACAGTCTAAGTACTACGTACTGCCTAAGTACTATCAGGGTAGGCCCACTAGCTGTGTTCACATATTCTCTGGGGAAGACTGTACTAATCCTGAGACATCTAGCTGCCTTTTAGTTCCCCATTACGAAAATACCTCTAGGTGGTTGTTGGTGGATACTAAGCATACATACCTACACTGAGTGAAGAACAAAACCACTGGGGCAACTCAGGATACCTCCCAAAGCTCCTTCCAGTCTTTAACTGGGGCCACTTAAGCAAGGACCTTAACCACTTGGGAAAGTGGAAACAACAAGCTAACCCATGTGTTCACCATAGAGAACAATTTTTGTCTTGAAAAACAAGAAGCCTTTTTCCCGTGTGGGACTAGTTCCTACTTATGTTTACCAGCCAATTGGACTCGAATCTGTACACTTGTTTATTTAGCCCCAAGATCAATATAGCTCCCAATAACCAGTCTCTCATTATACCTGTCACTACAACTGCCAGGAACAAATGAACCATCCAACTCATGCCCCTTTAGTATGAGTTTAGGAATAACTGCAGGAGTAGAAACGGAAGTTGCTGGGCTTGCAACTTCCCTATCCTATTACCAACGCTGTCAAAGGATTTTTCAGACAGCCTGGAAAACATTGTCCAGAGCATTGTCACCATACAAAATCAGATAAGACTCCTTGGCAGCAGATGCTTTACAAAATAGAAGGGGACTGGATATTCTAACTCTTGAAAAAGGTGGCTTATGTCTTTTCGTAGAGGAAGAATGCTGATTTTATGTCAACCAAATCAGGATTAGTAAGGGATGTTGGCTGACAATTAGCTGACCAGGCCTCTGAAATACGAGAACAGCTATCCAAGTCATGGGGCTCCTGGTCAAGGGCACCAAGTTGGGCTTCATGGCTCCTTCCCCTGGCCGGCCCATTATTAATTATTATACTTGTACTGGTTTTTGGACAATGTTTGTTAAATCTTTTAACCAGATTGATTTCTTCTTGCCTAGAGACCATTAAGCTTCAAATGATCATGTAGCAGGGCTTCCTGCCAGTTCCAGGTGACAACGCCAGCCCCAGTCATCAAGAAGTAATCCTGTCTCCACTAGACAGAACAGGGTGAGAGTTCCATGGTCCCCAATAGATAGGGACTGTGCCCCAATAATCATGAAGCAGTTACAGAAGAAAGGCCGTCGATCCCTCTGCCTTCCGTAAAGATTCATGGGGATCATGTCTCTCAGGAGGAAATGAAGCAGAATAGGGTGGAAACAGGGAGCCTAAGGCCAATCTGTGGTTGACTTCTTGGAATTGGACCAAAAGGAAAACCCCACCTCTCCATGCCCAACGAACAAGGGGCCAGAGGTCCCTCCCTCTACATAACCTCCTCTCCCCTATGTCACAAATGGGAAATGCCTCTGACTGGTCACAGAACAAGCCTCCACTTCAGCCTCTGATTGGTCATGGTCCAATCCTTCATTTGCATAGTGTATAACCTATCAGAGGCCTCTTAAGGGTACTTGGGGATATAACCAAATTCTTTTAGTTAATAAAAACCCTAAGAACATTACAGTTGGGGCCCTTGAGTCACTTGCTCCAGCTCGCTCCCACTCTGTGGAGTGTACTTTCACTTCAGGGAATCTGCACTTTCGTTGCTTTGTTCTTTTGTTGCTTTGTGTTTTGTTCAATTTACCAAGAACCTGGACAACTTATAGTTAAGACTTTCCATCCAGTAACAATCTCAAGATACAGGATATTATCATCGCCACAGAAGGCTGCCTTGTCCTTCACCAAAGGAGGTTTTCTAATGGGGTAAGTCGGTTTTGCTTCTTTTTTCACTGGGTGTACATGGAGTCATACATCCACAGCCATACAGTATGTATGGTTATGTCCATTGGTCATGCCATTTTTATTTCCTCCTGTGTAGTTTCCTAACCAGGGAGAGAGGTCAAGAGATGAGGAGCAGAGGGAACCAGCTTGCTGTAGAGCAAAGATGACTAAACACAAATAAGTAAGACTGGACATTTTAAATAAATGGCCGGGGAGTCACAGAACCTCACACTGTCCTCCAATTTGAAGGTAGGAGAGCCTGAGAAATCTGGGACTGTTCACTCCTCTCCCTTACACCAGACTAGACATACACTAGTGATGAAAGATGAAACAGATACAGTGACTGCATGCTTGGAGATAGCATACCTAAAGTGGGCCGGCTGATTTGCTGCTCAACATCACTGCTCTCTGCTGCTCCCTTCCTATCTCTGCTGAAAGTAACTGAATAACCATACAGATTACAAGGTAAAAACATAAGGAAAAGGCAGGTGCATTAATACTTACTTTTACTACACTGGGCAAATATCAGTCTATGCAGAACTGTCCCCACTCAAAGATAAGGAAAATGATAGTATGCAACCTATGCAAAAATAATTTTTATAATTAGGGGCTATAACATGAAAAAGATAAATGCAGAATATACACTCGAAGCCTGGCGTGATGGCTCACACCTATAATCCCCGCATTTTGGGAGGCTGAGGCAGGAGGACTGTTTGAGCCCAGGAGTTTGAGACCAGCCTGGGCAACATGGTGAAACCCTGACTCTACAAAAAATACAAAAACTAGCTGAGCATGGTGGTGCATGCCCGTAGTCCCAGCTACTTAGGAAACTTAGGTGGGAGGACTGCCTGAGCCCAGGAGGTCAAGCCATGATTGCACCACTGTACTCCAACCAGGGCAACTGAGCGAGACCCTATTTTGGGGAAAAAAAAAGAAAATACATTTGAAGATTCCTCCTGAAAACCTTTAAAGTTTTAAAAACTTTTAAAGTTTTAGAGGAAAAACATGCCCTGTGATATCTTAGGATCTGAAGAAAACAAATGGAACGAGAAAGGGAGAGCAATGGAGGATGATAATAGCTGGGGTTACAGAGATGAAAGTTATTACTAAAAAGGTCCCATACAGAATTCAATAGAGTCAACATGTGGTAACAATTTTTCTTTTCTTTTTTTTTTGAGACAGGGCCTCGCTCTGTAGCCCAGGTTGGAGTGCAGTGGCATGACCACGGCTTACTGCACTCTTGACCTCCTGGGCTCCGGTGATTGTCCTACCTCAGCCTCTGCAGTAGCTGGAAGTACAGGCACACACCACCAAACCCAGCTAACTTTTTTGTGTTTTTTTGTAGAAACGGAGTTTTGCAATGTTGCCCAGGCTGGTCTTGAACTCCTGTGTGCAAGAGATCCACCACTTCGGCTTCCTAAAGTGCTGTTATTATAAGCATGAGCCACCGTACCTGGCCTACAGTTTTCTAAAGAGGAGAACAGAAAAAAAAAACAATGCTCAAATACACATTAGAAGAAAATTTTTCTGTATAAAAGGAAAGCTAGACTAAGTAGCATAAAAGGGTTATGTTTTAGGAAAAATTAATAGAAAGTAGTCAGTAATAAAACAAATTCTGGTTACAGTGTTGAACTTCAAGGATAAAGAATATCTGTGCACCATAAGGAAATGTAATCCCCAAGATGACCTTACATTTCTCCTTAGCAACATTAGATGCCAAAAAGTAATGATGCAAAGTTCACAAGGCTTGAATGAAACAATGAGACCCTAAAAAGCCAAGCTTCCATTCACACATACAAACAAAACAAAGCCAGGCTCACGTATGTGGAATTCAGGAAATACAGCAACCATGAATCCTTTCTAAAAAATATTGAAGATATAATCCAGTTAAGTTGATGCATCACAATAAAGAACTTGCAGGAAAGTTTTGATATGGAAAAGCTAGAAACAAGCATCACTTCTAGTTAAACATAAACACAAAAATATGTGTAAGTATAGACACCAAATAGACTATAACTGTCATAAATTTTTGAAGAAAAGCTAATGTTAAAAAGAGAAAGAATAACTCAATCATCATAATGAACTTAGAAAAAAATCCAGAATACATCAACAAAAAGGGAGCCAAGAGAGATAGGAGGAAATCAGTGTAAGAGAATTGGCAGCACATATTTTCCTGTAGTTTTATACACACACACATACACGAGTGTGTGTGTATATATATACATATGTGTGTGTGTGTGTGTGTATATATATATATCTACACACACATTTTTGTGTGTGGGGGGTTTGGGGGGACGATGGGGTCTCACTCTGTTGCCCAGGCTAGAGTACAGTGGTGTGATCATGGCTCACTGCAGCCTTGACCTCCTGGCCTCAAGTGATCCTCCCACCTCAGCATCCCCAGTAGCTGGGACTCAGGCATGCACCACCACACTGAGCTGTTTTTTTTTTTTTTTTTGGTATTTCTAGTAGAGGCGAGTTTTTAGCATGTTGCCCAGGCTGGTCTTGAACTCCTGGGCTCAAGGGATCTGCCTCTCCGGACCTCTCAAAGCTCTGAATTAGGCCGGGCATGATGACTCACGCCGGTAATCCCAGCACTTGGGGAGGCCGAGGCGGGCAGATCACTTGAAGTCAGGAGTTTGAGACCAGCTGGCCAATATGGTGAAACCCCGCTTCTACTAAAAATACAAAAATTAGCCAGGCGTGGTGGTGCATGCCTGGATTTCCAGCTACTTGGGAGGCTGAGGCAGGAGAATCACTTGAGCCTGAGAGGTGGCGGTTACAGTGAGCCAAGATTGTGTCACTGTACTCCAGCCTGGGCAACAGAGCAAGACTCCATCCCAAACAACAACAATAACAACAACAACAACAACATAAAAGTGCTGGGATTACAGGTATGAGCCACTGCACCTGGCGTGTAGTATTAAAGAATAAAAACTTAAACATACGATTGTTTTCAGTTATAAAGACAATCCCAACAGAACTAATGGGATGATGGGCAAAACAAAAAGGGGCCATATAGAAAAACAGAATAAAAACCTTCACAAAGACATGTAAGAAGAAAACTAACAGGGCCAGGCTTGGTGGCTCACACCTATAATCCCAGCACTTTGGGAGGCCGAGGCAGGTGGATCACTTGAGGTCAGGAGTTTGAGAACAGCCTGGCCAACGTGGTGAAATCCTGTCTCTTCTAAAAATACAAAAAATCAGCTGGATGTGATGGCGCATACCTGCAATCCCAGCTACTTGGGAGGCTGAGGCTGAGAACTGCTTAAACCTCGGAGGTGGAGGTTGCAGTGAGCCGAGACTATGCTACTATATACCAGCCTAGGCAACACAGTAAGACTTTGTCTCAAAAAAAAAGAAAAGAAAAGAAAAAAAAAGAATAACAGGATCCCAGAAGTATATCAGTTGTATCAGTTAATGTATAAAGGATAAGTTCACCTATTCAAAAAAAAAAAAAAAAAAATGGTCAGAGTTTCTAACTATCTATCTATCTGCTGTCTTCAAGAGACATACTGAAGTCACTAGGACTAAAAAACAAACACACACACACAAACAAAACCAAACGGTTTTGGTGCAGATATACTGGGCAAATGCAAACCCAAATAAAGTAGGTCATCATGTTAATATCAGGAAAGCTGAATGCAACACATAAGGCATTAAATGGAACAATGTGGGTTACAGCAGAATGATGAAGAGTGTAAACTATAATGAAGATATATAACTGGCATAAACCTTTATGTGGCAAATAAAAAAGCATCAAAGTACATAAAACAAAAACTTCATAAATAAGGAAGTATCAGGTTTAATATGCTTCTTAGTTCTAGAAAAATTGAACAAATTTGAGGGGAAAATTATATAGATAATCTGCAGAGTATAATTCATATGATTAAAATCATCATAAAATAGGGTCTGGGCGTGGTGGCTCACGCCTATAATCCCAACACTTTGGGAGGCTGAGGTGGGAGGATCATTTCTATCCAGGAGTTTGAGACCAGCCTGGGCAACAGAGCGAGTCACCCATCTCTGCAAAACACCAAAAACTAGCTGCTCATGGTGGCATGTGCCTGTAGTCTCAGCTACTCCTACTCAGGAGGCTGAGGTAAGAGGATGGCTTGAGCCTGGCAGTCAAGGCTACAGTGAGCCTGATTACACCACCGCAGTCATCCTGGGTGACAGTGAGACTCTATCTCAAAATAAAATAAAATAATTATAAAATACGACATAAAAAATGTGATTAATACAATAAATTTACATAGGATCTGATATAAGGGTCAACCAAATAATAAATATTTTAGGCTTTGCAGACCATATGGTCTCTGTTGCACTACTCAACTCAACTGTAGTGTAAAAGCAGCCACAGACACTATAGAAACAAATGGTCATGGCTGTAATCAAACTAAACCTTATTTACTAAAGTGGGCAGTGGGCTAGATTTGGTCCATAGGCTATAGTTTTCCCACTTCTGATCTAACGGTATAAAATTTTACATAAACATGCATACAACTTTATATCCTGAGGACAGGAAATGCGCCTTTTACTCAAGCACTCAGGGAACACTTAAATAAATATAACAGGAGAATTTCTAAGATAGTCAAAATGGTATAGATGATATTTTCTGACCACAATGAAACAAAACTCAGTAACAAAAGAAACAAAATCACTTCTATGACAAATATAACAGAGCGGCTCAATCAATAGGACTCCAACTTTGTCAGATTCTTTCCTGTGGACAAGAGCTGGAAGGCCAAAGTCTGCATTTTTCCCATTCCCTTGAGACTAAGGTTCTGTATGGGCTTGCCTTTCACCAAAGACACATGTCTATGAGAGACATGGAGGCAGAATTGAATTTTGTAATGGAAGACCATGGCTGCTCAGACAGGTATCATCTTGGAGTTTGGTTTTTCTGCAACAGCTGCAGTGGAGCGTTTGGTGTCTAGTCATTATCTTTGTGAGCAGCAAAGGAGAGGTGGTAGCAATGCACTTTTTACTGGCACAGTACAGTGGGTCATTGATCCTGACCGTACTACTTCTCATAAAATGTCTAGGCTTGATCCTTTAGCTCATTCAGAAACTCTGAAAGCTAAATAGACCCCATAATAAACTACCGTCTCCATAAACTGGGGAGTATGTTCTGTGGTCTGTAACTAAGAACTTGTTCAAAACAACCCCAACAGCTTGAAGGTTTTACAACTGTCTAAATCTTTGTGACTCTTTTAAAGATACTAAGTGGCAGGGCCAGCACTAGAAGTGCTGTTTGTACTGAGCCATGGAGCCTCAGTTGAATGTATATCTGTTGTGTCACTCATATTTCAACCAAAGATCAGGTGAGTCACAGTCCGATGAGTATCTTTGGAGCCTAAAGAAAGGCTAGTTAGTGCTCTCTTTGCATATTCTCATTTTGGGTGGAAATCATGAGCTAAGCGGAACAATTTTTCTTTCCTCTGACTACAGTGAAAAATACATGTCATAAAAAATGATGGCCCCTGGTGAAACCCCGGCTCTACTAAAAATACAAAAATTAGCTTGACGTGGTGACGTATGCCTGTAATCCTAGCTATGTGGGAGGCTGAGGCAGGAGAATCACTTGAACCAGGGAGTCAGAGGATGCAGTGAGCCAGGATCACGCCACTGCACTCCAGCATGGCGACAGAGAAAGACTCCGTCTCAAAAAAAAAACACAAAAAAGCAAAAAAACAAAAAACAAAACATGGCCCTTCTGGTTCCCCTTTAGATCCTCTTCTTAGTAAAATGAAACTTAGTGATTAAAATACACACACACACACACACACACACACACACACACACACACACACACACACGCACCCCTAAGACAACCCATTGAATCCAAGTTAATCCTTTCTACCCCAAAGCTATAAGTTGCTCAGCAAGTTCAGAGCCATTGGGAAGCCAGGGAAAGGCATTTCAGAGAAACAAACATCACAGGTTTGGGACTTTAAGAAAAGACAGAGGAGTGGAAGGTAGCATGTGAGAGGAGTGGGAGGTAGCATGTGAGAGGGTGATGGGTACAGGCAGGTGCAAAGGACACCACACAGGAAGTTATAAATTGTACTGAGAGAGAAGGGAGAAACAGCATGAGCAAGTACAGAAAGAAGTGAAGGACACACTGGGCTGCTAGGACCTTTGAATCATCAATTCACAAGGCCATAGGCAGGGAATTCTGTGCCAGTGGTTGCTACTCTCCACGCTAGCTGGCTATCCATGTGGGGGCCCCAGACAAAAACTGTACAACAGAAATTACCATCATTAACATAACCAATCAGGTCTGCCTTCCTAAACAGTTGAAGAATAAAGGAAGTAAGAAATTGGTAAATTGGTAGGGGCGGGCAGGAACAGAGACACTTGGAAAGAAGTCAGTTAAGCCAGAGGAAAGCACAAGGCCAGAAAACAAAGAGAAAACAGAGTAGAAAGTCAGTAATGGCAGATGCAGAAAAAATGAAGATAGAGAGAAACTGATTGTCTATAATGGTGGAACAGCCGCCAAGCCCAGAGAAACTGAGGCAGTGAGAAAGGAGGCTTGTTGTGGATAGAGTGACAAAATAACAGAAATCAAACTATGCTGTATTCTGAAAATGATTCCAATTTCTTTTCTTCCATAAGCCCCGGTTGGGCTACTGTTTCTGTTTTACTTTGCAATGCGTCCCCCAGTGTTTTTCTGTTCTTGCAACTTATGAGAATCTATCACTATTAACTAAGTTTGCAATTATTCATTTAGACCAGATTTATGATAAATTGCCACTCTGAAGGAATCATTTTAGTTTAACAACGTCTTAGCTATGGTTGAGCATTTATATTACATTTTTTTTCTTCTGGTTTAGGGCCAGTCACAAACTGCCTGAATATAATTAGGTGTCTTGCAATTGACGACCTATACTCATCTGCCACTAACAAATGTCTCTTTACATTTAAATCAGATAACTTGAAGTCTCTGGTACTTCTGTAGAAAGTTACCATTCAAAAAGCTACTAGTCAACCCAAAAGCCCATCAATGACAGACTGGATAAAGACACTCCGGTACATACACACCATGCAATACTATACAGCCACAGAAAGAACAAGATCATGTCCTTTGCAGGACCATGGATGGAGCTGGAGGCCATTATCCTTAGCAAAGTAAGGCAGGAACAGAAAACCAAATACTGCATGCCCTTGCTTATAAGTGGAAGCTAAATGATGAGAACTCATGGACACAGAGGGGAACAACTGACACTGGGGCCTCCTTGAGGGTGGAGAGTGGGAGGAGGGAGAGCAACAAAAAACATAACTATTAGGTACAAGGCTTAGTACCTGGGTGACGAAATAATCTGTAAAAAAACCCCTATGACAAAAGTTTACTTACATAACAAACCTGCACATGTACCCCTGAGCCTAAGAAAGGAAAAACCTTAAAAAAGAAAAAGTAACTATTTCAACTTATCCAATTTATTCCTTCCCACAAATAAGAAACTGCATTTTCTCACTACAAGAGAACTGAAGGACTTTTTTTTTGTTTTTTTTTTTTTAAATTCAAACCTTACTGCAAGGTTTCTAATATAGGAGTGATTGTTTTAGGAGCATTTAATATTGCAGTATAAGTTAACCCACTGCTGATCAGCATTCATTTACACAGGGACTTATACGCCTGTTGCTTACAAAGTATCAGTTAATTCCTGGGTTCATTAACAACTCTTTTTTCTGTGTTTAAAACAGCCTGTCTTCTTATGTTGCCCAGGCTGGTTTCAAACTCTTGGCTTAAAGCAATTCTCCAGGCCGGGCGCGGTGGCTCAAGCCTGTAATCCCAGCACTTTGGGAGGCCGAGACAGGTGGATCATGAGGTCAGGAGATCGAGACCATCCTGGCTAATACGGTGAAACCCCGTCTCTACTAAAAAATACAAAAAACTAGCCGGGCGAGGTGGTGGGCGCCTGTAGTCCCAGCTACTCCCAGCTACAGGCGGAGCTTGCAGTGAGCTGAGATCCCGCTACTGCATTCCAGCCTGGGGGACACAGCGAGACTCCGTCTCAAAAAAAAAAAAAAAAAGCAATCCTCCTGCCTGAGCCTCCCAGCAGTTTAGAGGTATGAGCCACTACACCTGGCCAATGACTCTTTTCTATCATGCTTTTGTACCCACAGTGAAATAATAGTTTAGAAACCTGGCTTGTGTGCTAATACCAAAGCTATTGATTGCTGGAAAACTTAATGCTCAAGGTCATGAAGCAGACTTAGTGCTTGGGAATATTTTCGTTACCTCCTTTCCTGATAATGCTGTAAAATGATTCAAATATCATTTAAAATATAAAATACTTGTAGAGTTTTTTATTCTTGTAGAGTTTATCAACAGATTGAAGTATTATGCCTGCTCTTCATAGACATTCCTTTAAATCTCATAACACAAAAATGCAATTTAAATGTTTGCTTTTGTTAAAAAGTAATCTAAAAAGCTTGGAGAAATTAAAGGCCCACTGTTATTTGCAGAAGTGGGCCTCTTCTGATGAATAACATTTTGAAGGCGATATGGCTGTGCTTTTTAAAACTTGATTCTTTATTTGCAAAGGAATCACTTAGGATACTCAGTTTAAAAATCAAGTGTCCTCTTTATATTTCCATTCAATTTTGCTGTGAGCCTAAAATTGCTCTAAAAAATAAAGTCTATTAAAAAAGAACCTAGATATAGACCTTACACCCTTCACAAAAAAGTCACTCTAGACCATTGTAAAATGCAAACTACAAAATTCCTAGCGGATAGAAGAGGAGAAAATCTAGATGACCTTAGCCATCGCAATGACTTTTTAGATACAACTCCAAAGGCATGATCCATGAAAGAAAGAAAGAAATAGCTGATAAGCTGGACCTCATTAAAACAAAAAACTTCTGTTCCATGAAAAGCACTGTCAAGAGAATGAGAAGACAAGCCATAGATGATAAAAAACATAGCTGATAAAGAACTGTTATTCAAATTATGCAAAGAATACTTGAAGTTCAACAATAAGAAAACGAATAACCAGATTTAAAAATGAGCCAAAGATCTTGACACTTCACCGAATAAGATATAGATGACCAATAAGCGTATGAAAAGATGTTCCACATCATGTGTCATCCAGGAAATACAAGTTAAAATAATGGAATACCACAACATACTATTAGAATGGCAAAATTCATAACACTGATACCACCAAATGCTAGCAAGGATGTGGAGCCACAGGAACTCTGATTCATTGCTGATGGGAATGTGAAATGGCAGTGTCACTCTGGAAGACAGTATGGTGGTTTCTTACAAAACAGAACATTTACCAGCAATCGCACTCCTTGGTACTTATCCAAATGAGCTGAAAACATACGTCCACGTAAAAAGCTACACACAGATGTTTACAGAGCTTTATTCATAACTGTCAAACTTGGAGGCAACCAAGATGTCCTTCGGTAGGTGAATGGATAAACTGTGGTACACCCAGACGATGGAATATTATTCATTGCTAAGAAATGAGCTATCAAGCTATGAACAGACATGGAGTAATCTTGAGTGCATGTTATTAAGTGAATAATAAGCCAGTCCGAAAAGACTACCTACTGTATGATTCTACCCATACGATATTCTGGAAAAGGCAAAACCATGGAGACAGTGAAAGGATCAGAGGTTGCCAGTGGTTTGGGGTGAGTGGGATGCACAGGCAGAACAGAGGGTTTTTAGGGCAGTAAAACTATTCTGTATGATACTATAATGGTGGTTACATGTCATTAGAAATCTGTCCAAACACATAGAATATACAACATCAAGAGTGAGCTCCAATGTAAATTACGAACTCTGGGTGATAGTGTGACAATGTAGGTTCACCAGCCGTAACAAACGTGCCACCATGGCGCAGGATGTCAATAGTGAGGGAGGTGGTGTATTTGGGCAGACAGTATGTGGGACCTCTCTGAGCTTTCCACTCAATTTTGTGTTGAATCTAAAATTGCTCTAAGAAATAGTCTATTTTAAAAATAATAATGAAGCTCCCTAGACCCCACATCAGATGCAGTAAATCAGATAGAATCTTAAAGAGCAGTCATGAACCAAGAAACATGATTTTTAACAAATTTCTTTGGAAGCCACATCACTGGCTCTGTGAGGAAGGAAAAGGTGAGAGAACATGATGCAGAGATGACAGAAATTAACACTGGTATTGCTGTGTCCCAACTTCAGAGATTCAGATTCAGTAGCTTTAAGGTGGGGCCTAGAAATCTACATTTAAGAAACTCCTTTGGTCCTTCTGATAGAGGGCAAGACATTCCTACCTCCAAAAGCGAGCTTTCTGGAAGTAGGATTAAGAATAAGGGGCTTGAAGCTGAAAAAGAGGTGAAGATGGCAAAGAGTATTTCTCTTCTGATGTGAAAACAAAATACCCTTTTGTCAAAAAAATTAAAAAAAGATAGTCAAAGGCAATGAAGAGAGGATCTGAGCAAAGGACAAAAGAACTAGAGGCAATTCCTCCTCCTGAGGAATAACTATTTCTGCAGGAAGACAGTCTTGTCGTGTGTCTCCCAAAGTATGTAGGTGCACATTCCTCACCATGATTTCATGGAGACAAGGCAGATGACATGTTATCTTCGGGGATTTAGCCTCAAGAACAGATTAAGTAGTAAAGCTCTAACACACCAATTTAGCAGAGCTGTAGCCTCTAAATGCCACAATACAAAGCACTTATCAAGAACAGGCAAAAACAACTGGCAGGTCTTTGGGGGAAAAACTGGTTCATCCAATGGGTAAGAAAAAAAATGATTTTTTTTTTTTTAGATGACATTCAAAATGTAGCAAGTCAGTAACTGTGCTTATGGAATAGCACCTATAATTGGGGTAACTGTGTAAGTTATTATCCAAAACAGGAAACTTCTGAGTTAAAGAAGCTTTTTAATAATTATGCCAGCAAAACAGGTATAGAATAGGACTTCCCAAGTAAACCAGAATGAATGGCTCTCAAACTGTGGTACTTCCCTGGATATTAATAAACCAAATAATCATGATATATAATAACTACAATGTTCTACAGAGGAATTGGCCTTAATTACAAAGTTAGAAACCACAGATGGTGTTAATACAAGTTCTTTTCTCTCTCCACCCATATCCTTGGTGTGAAACATCAAATAGCCCTTTTATAATTACAAAGCACAGCAGTAACTAATATTGATCTCAGAACTCAATAAAGGTCAACATTAATTTACAGAACATTTTGGATTCAGTCTAGTTTTTACTCTGGAATTCATGCAGTGGGCAGTGTTTCACCAGCCCCATCACCATCACCATGATGACAACAGGCACAAACTTGGACAAATTGTCTGAAAAAGTTTTTATTTTTTTCTAAAGATACAGCACACTTCTGTATGGATCTTGAATCCCTAGTGAAATGGTGCCTTCATTATGAAAAGAAACATCTTTTCATTGGGTTTCTAAGCTGAAGGAGTTTGGTTTTACTTTTCCATTTTAACATATATTAATTAGGGTCAATAGTATGCCATGCTCTGCCCTAAGTGACAGATAAAGCAGAGGACAAACAGACCAAATGATTGTCAACTCAATTAAAAATATTGTTTAGTCATTTGTCATCTTTGAGACTAATGGTTCACAAACCTGACTGCACATCAGAAATACTAGGGGAGCTTTTTAAAAAACATTATGCCTCGTCACATAAAAACCTGTACACAAATATTCATGGTAGCATTACTCATAATAGCTAGCAATAGAAACAATCCAAATGTGTGTCAACTAATGAATGGATAAATTAAAATGTAAGTATACATAAAATGGAATACTTTTTACCAGTTAAAGAGAATGAAGTTCTGATACACACATGAATCTTGCATCTAAGTGAAAAAAACCAGACACAAAAAACCACATATTCTATGGTTCCATTCATAGGAAATGTCCAAAATAGGCAAATCTATAGAGACGTAATGAAGATTAGGGGTTGTCCAGGGCTGAGGATCTTGGGGAGGAAAGGAGACTGACAGTTAATAGGTACAGGGTTTCTTTTTAGGGTAGTAAGAATGTTCTAAAATTGTAGTGACAGTTGTACAAGCTTGTGAATACACAAAAACCCACTGAATTATTCACTCTAAATAAATTGTGCAGTATGTAAACTATGTCAATAAAGCTGATAAAAGAATACTAAGCTTGGATCTCAGTCCAGAAGACTATGATTCAAATGGGAATCATTTGATTTTTATATTCAGCACTGAGAAACATTGAGACAAACTGAGTAACTCAAATGCTTAGGTTTTTACATTTTTTTTCCTTTAAATTTTTTTTTTTGGAGATGGAGTCTTGCTCTGTCACCCAGGGTGGAGCACAGTGGAATGACCTTTGCTCACTGCAAACTCTGTCTTCAGGGTTCAAGCAATTCTCCTGCCTCAGCCTCCCGAGTAGCTGGGACTACAGATGCCCGCCACCACGTCTGGCTAATTTTTTGTATTTTAGTAGAGACGGGGTTTCACCGTGTTGCCCATGCTGGTCTTGAACTCCTGAGCTCAGGCAATCTGCCCGCCTCGACCTCCCAAGGTGCTAGGATTACAGGTGTGAGCAACCACATCCAGCCTTTAAATTTCTTTTTAACTTATAAAATTTAATTTTGAAAACTCATTTTTCCTTTCTCTTTTTAAATTATAAATTATAGTCCCATGAATTTTCAAATATTGTTATACTAGTTATATAATAAGAATATTTTAAAAACTACATAGAATAGACAGCACTGAGGAGAGATGAAGCAATAGAAAGGTCAAAGTTGAAACTTGTTAAAATGTGTTTGGCTTTTTTTCCCCTAAGGTTGGAATTATTAAACTGGTCTGACTTTAGAAGGTTTTCGAGGAATTGGTGTGTGTTATTGCAGAATCACTAGCTCTTAATTTGTAATTTGATGGCTAAAAACAGACAAGTCATTTAAAGGAATACATCATATTCAAAAGTTGCTTTCCTTGACATTTGGCCACCAGTCAGCCCTGTCTCCCCCAGTCTCCATCTGAAGTATGCTCATGCCTATGCAGTACCAGAGGGAATCTGAAGGGCCCTTGCCATGCACCAGCAGCCCTATTCTCACCTGTGTGGTTATATCTAACCTTAGAATTGCAGCCCCAAGATGGTCATCTGAAATACAAACACAATTGTTTGCAACTTTCTGCCTACCTCCCCATGGCATTTATGCAGTCTTTATGACTGGGATTTGGCCTCAACATTTCCTCCAATATCTCAGTAACCCAGCTGGGGATGAGCCTCACTTAGAAATGCTGTTCAGCGGTGCTGATCTCTTCCCCAGCTTAGAGGAGGCCTGCGCTTCCGCAAGCTGGCGGCCTGGCTGGCGTCCTGCTCATGCTGGAGAATCTACCCTGTAAAGTTCTACACTGTCAGCTGCCAGACACTGTGTGCTGCCACTGCCAGGACACAATGCTCCTGGAACCCCTACCTGCTTCAGTGTTGATGCTGGCCTGGACCAAGCAAGAGGGAGAGGTGGCTCCAGATGTCCACCTGGACATTACCAGTGATTGCTGGTCCCTGCAGCTCCCTCTGGCATGGGCATCACATTCCTGGAGTCATCTCCTTTTCTCCCTGTGAGGTGAGGTTACAGCACTATCTTTGAAATCTTGTTAGAAAGAATATAAGACATTTACAGTTATATAGAGTATTGAAACAATTTTGTTCTTTTTAAAAGTTAAAGCATACATTCCAACTAACTCTATTTTGACAGTTTTGAGAATTTGACTATACATTAGTATCTCTGGACGGGTGGTAGAATCAAACTACATCATACTTTAACTCCAATAAGGTTGGGAGTCTGATAGCTAAAGAGTGACTGACTCAAAAGTGAAGCCACAACCTGGGGACACTGTATTGACTCCTGTGTCTGGGGTCATTGCTGGGATCACTGAAGGTAATAATGCAGAAGAAGGAATGAAAAATATGTCCATCAAATGTGGGGAAGACATTTAACTGAGCAGAAATAATAAAAGAGAGGAAAATAGGATGGAGAGCTTTTGTGCAAGATCATATATTTAGAAACAAAAAGAACACATGGATCTGGGAAGCCAGATTGTAAGTGCTGTAAAAAACCCAGGGACACAGTTGAGCACGTGTTACCCTAAATTTGCAGGAAGGGAGCACTGTTATGAATCAACTAAGCTGTAAGGCTCATTACTGGGAAGATCATACACTTGGTATGTTGATGAATAGCAAGGTCCCAAATGAATAAGTTCACTTCTGTGTATTGCGCTGATCAAAGCAGTAACCTTAATTTCATAATTACACCTAAAAAAATGACAATTTCCAAACACTCGAAAACACCAAAATTCAATGGGACATACCATCATCTATAGCAAGTATTCATTAAATATTTATTACTCAAACAAATGACAAATAATTTCATCCAAGTCTTTAAACTGCTTAATCCTGTGACAATATTTAATATTTTAAATTTCATGACCTTATTCTTTCTATGCCCTAGTTTTTAAAAGCTTGATAATTCTATTTCTTTCCTCTTTCTTTTTTTTTTTTTTTTGAGATGGAATCTCACTATATTGCCCAGGCTGGAATGCAGTCACGTGATCTCAGCTTACTGCAATCTCCACCTCCCAGGTTCAAGAGATTCTCCTGCCTCAGCCTCCCGAGTAGCTGGGGCTACAGGCGTGCGCCACCATGCCCAACTAATGTTTTTGTATTTTTAGTAGAGATGTACTTTATATTTTTAGTAGAGATGGGGTTTTGCCATGTTGGCCAGGCTGGTCTTGAACTCATGACCTCAGGTGATCTGCCCGCCTTGGCCTCCCAAAGTGCTGGGATTACAGGCGTGAGCCACCATGCCTGGCCAATTCTTTCTATTTCTTATAAAAAATTCTTATGTTCTTGGTGGATAAACTGGCTGCCTAATAAAATTATTTTAGTTCAAATGGAGAGATTCCTGCCAGATTCACCCAGCTGCCAATTATCTGAACTGAAACAAATAAAAATATGAAGTAAATTTTTATATCACCCTCCAAAAGCTTGGGAATTATATTCTGCCACTTAAGGCTTTACTGGACTTACTGTCCATGAAATTTTCTAATTACAAAGTGGAAGTCTATTCAAGAGTGTTTATACTTAGAAAAGTTAGGAAGACAGGAACCTGAAAAAGACTGTCTTCAGAAAAACCTCTCTGTTTCCAGTAGGAATATACCATGGTCATAATTTTATGCTCACATGTCACACAAACATAGGCTGTTACTGGAGAGTTATTTTGTACAGTTGGTATTTTTAATTCTCCATTTTTTGTTCACAAATGTAAGTCTTTATTTTAATGAGGAAGAGAAGTCTGTGTTTCTTCCATTTCGAACTCCTCTGTCCACTTCTGCAGGTCTTGTGCATTATGCATCGTCCATAACTTTGCAAAATACTTGAGTCTCTTCCTGGGGAAAAATAAAATACTATTTAATAAATGAAATTGCTGGGAGACAATACATCTCATCAGAAGCTACGAAAAGTCTGCAATATTTGAATACTGGGCAGGCTCTATAGTTAGGAAGCTGTGTCAGTGTCACCCTTCTGGTGAAAGGAGCTTTCAGAGCTGCTACTATAATCAAAGGACCCAGGTTACCAATTGCCACTATTGCCTTTGTGCTTTCTCCTAAAATCCTTACCCCTGTCAGCCCCAGAGGGGAGAACCTGACCTCCTCCTCCTTCAAACTCTGCTAGAGGCTGGTGGTGTGTGCTTATTTGCACCTGGAGACATGAAACTCCTGTGAAGTGTTCCCAGGATGAAAAGTAACACCAACCGAAGACAATGAAGCTAATTAAAGAGTAAAATGCCAGCATAACACAGACTTACTTTTTTTTCCCTGCAGAATAGCAACCCAATTGAGTATTTAGGGTATGGAGCTAGAGTATCTGAGTTCCAATTACTGCTCCACCATCAACGAGCTGTGTGACTCTGGGTCAGTGTCCTGTCCTTGCTGGCCTCACTTTCCCCAACTAGACCATGAGGATAAGGCTGCCATAAGGATGAAATGAGATAATGTATGTAAAGCGATGAGAAGAGTAGCTGGCACAGTGTCTAGGCTGCTGCAAATGACTGCTCAGAATGGTTTCTACACACAGTAACCATCCAATAAATAGCAACTATTATAACAAATACACACTAAGGCCCAAGATTCAGTTTGATTTCTTTGATCTGGCCAAAGGAATTGATGTGATAAGCACTTTTAGAAAAAAGGTAAAACAACAAATACAGTATCTTGATAAATGATCAGATTCTATCCCAAAGCAACATCTTCTAATAATTCTCTCATCTTGTCGAGGTAACTTCATAGATTTCAAAATGTCACTTACTAGTTGGAAGAGTTATGAGTAATCTGTGAATGTTTTTGCTCTTGCTTTGTAGGCTATATAGCAGAAACAAGAATATATGAAAATATAGAAATTGCCATATTTTATTGCTAGCTTGCATATATTTCTATAGCAAATTTAGAAATTGACATAGTTTATTGCTATCTTGTATATATATATCCTTTGTAGTAAAGCTTTATTCTAGGTTTTTTTCAGAGAAAAAGAACAATAATAATATGGCAACTAAAGAGAGTTTAATTTGTCTCTGGACTTTGCAGAGGAAGAGGGCTAACTTTATTTTTTAATTCTCATAATTTTCCCTCAGGAAAAATTTTATATTAATCTGGCTTGTAACAGAAATAGGCTGAAACTGATTATGCCACTTTGCTTCTGTTTTGGCATTGTGATTTGGAAATGAGCCAGAAAAGAGTGTCACTAGAGGAGGCTGTGTGCCGTTTGTAGAGCCCAGCACTCTGGACTTGGTCAACTATAGTACACCAAAGTGGAGGAGTGCAAGGCGGAAGCACAGGAGAAGGAGGTAGAGAAAGAGAAGTTAATTGCACTACTGTAAACAAGTTAGCAACTGTTTCTTTAGCTAGTATGATAGGCATTACTATTTCAATATTGAAATTTGGTAATAATTCCCAGAATTATTACCAAATATTAAAGAATATTCTTGGAGTATAACATAGGAACCACCAGTAGCCAGCCAAGATTTTCTGTTCGATCAACAATCTGTTCATCATGGTCATATGGTTATCAACCAGGGTACTAATGTACCCAGCACATCAGGCTCCCCAAGTATGGCAGGGGTAGGGCAGTAGGTGGATGGGGAGCTTATGTTGTTTCAGAATTTTATATTTGGGAAACAAAAGGGTGTAATTTACGAATATGATATTTCCCTAGGAATATCTTTCTTTCAAAGTGTATCTCAGGTTTACATTAAGATTAATTTATGTACTGACTACATACTAGCTGGATAGCAAGGGTAAAGGTGGAAAGTATTCCCATAAGCATTTAAAGTGACAGAAGCCTGTTTAGAATGAAAAATTTGTCACAGTCTACAAAATAAGTGACATGTGGATACTGACTATGATTGCCTGTTATGTAGTACTATTTCATTAATATTCTGATAGAATTTCTGGATGTAATTGTTGCATATCTGAATAAAATCTATGAATAAAATAAATTTTCTGTAGGTTCTCAATATCTTCAGTAACCTTTCGCATAATTGAATCTTTAAAGTAACCAATGTGGCACATATTAAGGAATTAACTTAATTCTTTATAAAAATGACTGAAAAACCAATTCAGCAACTTAATGATCTAATGAAGATGCACTGAAATCACCTGAGCTTTGCAAGAGCTGTTTTCACTTCATCATAATTAAATGGTTCAGAATATTTGAAGAGGCGCTTAAAAGGAGATCTGATGTTCATTTTTAGGACACTCCTCTTTCTTGGACAACTTAGGTTTCATTACAAATGAAAAAAATGTAGCATAATCATTCTGACCTTTTCGTATTTATTAATCCTTCCAGCTCTTTTGACTTGTGAGCTGCTTTCTTCAAAATTTCTCCAGGAATATCTGCTAGTTTAGCCACATTTAATCCATAACTCCTTGCTGCAATTCCTCTAGTTATTTGGTAAAGGAAGGTGACAAAATCAGGGACTTGTTCTTCGCCTGTGAAATAAAGAAAGGAGATCAAATCCGTGCCCGAATGCTGAAATAAATTATAGGATTAAAAAGGACATGTACATTCTCATAACTTTATTAAATCATACAATCTGAAATCACTATTCCTACTTGCCTGTTACATCCATTTATTAATTTGATATGTCAAGAAAAAGGTAAATACTGTTTTGAAACTGCTGTGTGCATATAGGATCTTTTAGCTCACTTAAAATAGTTTTCAAAAATGATTCATTGCAAATTTGAACTGAACATCTATATTAAAAAGAGAATGATTTTATTTATTTACTTTTTTAGAGACAGGGTCTCGCTCTATCACCTAGGCTGGAGTGCAGTGGCGTGATCATACCTTACTGTAACATCAAACTCCTGGGCTCAAGCAATCCTCCTGCCTAGCCTCCTAAGTAGCTAGGACTACAGGTTCATGCCACCACACTCAGCTAATTTTTTAATATTTTTTGTAGAGATCGGGTCTTGCTATGTTGCTCAGGCTGGTCTTGAACTCCTTGGCTTTAAACAATCCTCCCTCCTTGGCCTCTCAAAGTGTTGGGATTACAGGTGTGAGCCACTGCGCTGGGATGAGAATGATCTTAGTATGTGGTTGATACAATATAATTTCTCCTTTTTATGTTTCTGAGACAGGGTCTAACTTGCTTGCCCAAGCTGGAGTTCAGTGGCACAATCTCAGCTCACTGGCAGTCTCAACCTTCCAGGTTCAAGGTGATTATCCCATTTCAGCCTCCAGAATAGCTGAAACTACAGGTGCATACTACCATGCCTAGCTAATTTTTTTTTTTTTCTTTAAGAGATGGGGTTTTGCCATGTTGCCCAGGCTGCTCTCGAACTTCTGGGCACAAGTGGTCCGCCCACCTCGGCCTCCCAAAGTGCTGGGATTATAGGCATGAACCACAGTGCCAGGCCTATAATTTCTCCCTTAAAAACAGGTAAGAAAATATTACATGTTGGTCAGTTTAAATAACAGGATTGAGATGTTCTGGTTTATTAAATATTCAGTTTAACTAAGAGCTATACATACTGGATTCTGTTCAGTACCACCCAGATCCCTCTTAAGACTAAAGAGTTTATTCCCTCAGCTGTCAGACAGATTGTTGGCCTGCAACCCTCGACTGTTTGCCTTCTTTGGAAATTGTTGCAGCTGAAGGGGGGGCTTCACTCAAGACCACACCTCGCTTTGGGGCAGCCTGCAGCCAGTGACTGGTTGTTGTAGGTAGCCTCGAAGATGGCCACCAAAGACCTCTGCCTGCTGGTGTTCACGTGCTTGTGTCATTCCCAACCAGTGACTCACTTTTAATGAACAGAATACGGCAAAAGTGATGAGATATCACTTCAGAGATTAGGTTACAGAAAGATTGTGGCTTCTGACTTGGGTACGCTCACTTTGTTGCCTGCCTGCTCCGAGGGAAGCCAGCCGCCATGTTGTGGGCTGTCTATGGAGCTGCTCACATGGAAAAAACTGATGTCTCCCACCAACAGTCGGCGAGAGCCTGAGGCATGCCAACAGCAGCATGAGTGGGCTTGGAAGCAGATATTGGGAGGCTTGGCAAGAGCCACATGTGAGCTGGGAAGCCTTGACATGGCTGTTGCCCTGATCAGTGACTGACTGTAGCCCTGTGAGGAACCGAACTAGAGGATCTCTCATAGGGCTACGGTGTTCAGCCTTAGAGGTGTGGTTAAGTTGCCCCTGGACTCCTGACTCACAGAAACTATGAGGTAATAAATGTTGTTCTAAGCCACTATGCTTTGGGGGGTAATCTGTTGCACACTGTTTGCAAATTACCCCAAATTAATAAAGATAACTAATAAAGGTATAGAGGTCTATCCTCCTCACCCCAAGTTGAGGTAACTCTGAAGGACGATTCTAGCCTCAGAGTTCTCTGCAGGGCTGGCTGAAGCCTTTTGACTATAACACAGCCCAGCACTCCCAGTGAACCTCCTGAATGCAAATCTCAGAATCTGCTTCCTAGAGGACCCAGCCTGTCATATATACATACACATGAACTTAAAACTTCGAAAGAACTGGGATATAATGAAGTACAATAATTATAATAAACCACTGCATGTAGTTTAAGCTAAAGCAGCTCAGGATATTATGTAACTTTTATTATGAAATTCAATATAATTGTGCTGCAAAATGTGCATTGTGCTGCAAAATTGTCCAAGGTGGGCCAGAGTTACAAAGATTTCTACAATCCCAGTATACTTATGAGTTTATTAAGAGCTTTTTCTCAATCATTATTTCATTTGATAGATGTGTATGCTTTTCTTCTTTTATCAGTGAAAATTTAAAAAGCCAAAGACTGAACACAACAGAGAAAAAGGACAATGGATTTTTCCTGGCCCTCCTCTAAGAATTCGGCAGCAGACAGATAAGAGCTTTCTAAGGGTGGGTGCTGAAGTAGGAGGTGGAGAGAACACCAACTCACTCAGAAACACAGACCCAAATTTCCGTTACAAGGCACTGAGAGTACCTTTTGCCCCCAAATGAAAGTTGAGGAACACAGGTGCGGAAGTAGGTGGGAACAGATTAGGGAAGACGCAGCTAGAAGCCAGTGCCCGCAAACCTGGATAACTTTTTGTTACTTTTCAAAGTTCACAAGACTAAGACTGAAGTGAAAAGCAATAGACAATCAAAAAAGCCATTTCTTATCTTTAAGACAGAAAAATAGTTTATCACTTCAACTGTGTTAGTCCTAACTGATCTCCCCGTCTCCAGTTCTCCAATATAATCTAGACTCCATGCTGACCTTTCTAAACAAGATTCATTCATCTGTCTCTCTGTCCATCTATCCATCCAGCTAACCATCAGTATTTTCTGGGAGCCTAATAAATGCCATAAAATCCCCCTACCTAAAAATTTGTTAATGAATTTTTTTTTTTTTTTTGAGACTAAGTTTCGCTCTTGTTGCTCAGGACGGAGTGCAATGGCATGATCTCGGCTCACCGCAACCTCCGCCTCCCGGGTTCAAGTGATTCTCCTGCCTCAGCCTCCTGAGTAGCTGGGATTACAGACTCCCACTAACAAGCCCAGCTATTTTTTTTTTTTTTTTTGGTATTTTTAGTTTTTAGTAGAGTCAGGGTTTCTCCAGGTTAACCAGGCTGGTCTCGAACTCCCGACCTTGGGTGATCTGACCACACTTTGGCCTCCCAAAGTGCTGAGATTACAGGCGTGAGCCACCATGCCTGGCCTATTGATGACTTTTAATTTTTTTTTGTTTTATACAAATAGTGTGTGTGTGTGCATATATATATATATGTAGACATATATAGAGTGCACGAGAGATAGTTATAACAATGTTCTTATATAACGTATAATATAGCTACAAAATATAGCTAACTTACATAAAATATTTCACTGCTCTGAATACCTTGTTAACATACAAATAGTTGCTGAGTGTGTCATTATATGCTGGTCTCCACTTTACATTATGGTAGTTTTCACACCTTCAAGGTAAAGAATGTGACCACTCTTCCATAATCACCTGGAGGATCTCTTTTTGTAATTATGTACTCCTTTACCCTCTGTGCAGGAGAGGGGTTTGGGGTGCTGGCAGGATGGAAATATGGAGTCAGAAAAAGCCACATGGGAGAGAATAAAACTTGTTTTATGAGTAAAACTCTGTTTCTTTACAGGTTCACAGCAAAAGTTCTTGATGAGGAAGTAACTACTTACAAGCTATGGCCACTTCTTAAATGGACATTATTAAAATGTTTACCTGGCACTGCTTTGAGTCAGTGGAAGTAATAATTCATGTTTCTGTTTATTATAGGGAAACTTAGCAAGATTTATATTTAAGCTAAACTTCTCTAAGCAGTTATTCAGGAGATATGTGCTGACAAATAATTTCTGAAGTTGCTTTTAGAACAGATTCATAAAAATTTAGGGGTGAGTGAAGTTAGGTGACTTGTCCAAGATCATACAGATTGGAATATACTAAAATACAGGTTTCTTTTTTTTTTTTTTTTTTTTTTTTTTTTTTGAGACGGAGTCTCACGCTGTTGCCCAGGCTGGAGTGCAGTGGCGCGATCTCGGCTCACTGCAAGCTCCGCCTCCTGGGTTCACGCCATTCTCCTGCCTCAGCCTCCTGAGTAGCTAGGACTACAAGCGCCCGCCACCGCGCCCGGCTAATTTTTTGTATTTTTAGTAGAGACGGGGTTTCACTGTGGTCTCGATCTCCTGACCTTGTGATCCGCCCGCCTCGGCCTCCCAAAGTGCTGGGATTACAGGCTTGAGCCACCGCGCCCGGCAAAATACAGGTTTCTTAACTATTTGTCCATTGTTTTACCTATCACATCATGGGAAATAGAGTATTTTAAAAGCCATCCAAAAGACCTGTGGGGCATTTTACTGATGACCTATGCAATGGCCTCTACCTCATACAGAAGAGGAGAAGTTGGGGGAGAGGTAATGGATGAAGCACAGATATAGCCAGGAACAATACTGGAAGGCAGCAGGCAGTGGAGCACTGCTTCAAAATTCTGAGTGAGATGGTTTTCAATCTAAAATTCTAATCCTTGCTGAACTATAAATTTGAACATAGAAGCTACATATATTTTTTAAACTTTTAAGTTCAGGGGTACATGTGCAGGTTTGTTATAGAGGTAAACTTGTGTCACAGAGGTTTGCTGTACTGATTATTTAATCCCCCAGTTATTAAGCCTTGTATAGATCAGTTATTTTTCCTGATCCTCTCCCTCCTCCCACCCTCCCCTGTCTAGTAGGCCCCAGTGTGTGTTGTTCCCCTCTATGTTTCCATGTGTTTTCATCATTTAGCTCCCACTTATAAGTGAAAACATGCAATACTTGGTTTTCTGTTCCTGCATTAGTTTGCTAAGGAAAATGACCTCCAGCTTCATCCATATTCCTGCAAAGGATATCATCTTATTCTTTTTTATGGCTGGATAGTATTCCATGGTGTATTTGTACCACATTTTCTTTAACCAGTCTACCGTTGATGGGCATTTAGGTTGATTCCATGTCTTACTACTGTAAATAGTGCTGCGATGAACATACGTGTGCATGTGTCTTTATGACACAACAATTTATATTTCTCTGGGTATATAAATTGTAATAGGATTGCTATTACAGTAATAGGATTGCTGGGTTGAATGGTAATTCTGTTTTTAGGTCTTTGAGGAATCAACACATTGTCTTCCACAATGGTTGAACTAATTTACACTCTTACCCAGTGTATAAGCATTCCTTTTTCTCCACAACCTCACCAGCACCTGTTATTTTTTGACTTTTTAATAATAGCTAATCTGACTGGTGTGAGAAGGTATCTCATTGTGGTTTTGATTTGCATTTCTCTAATAATCAGTGATATTTTGCTTTTACAATTCTGGACACAGGAATGGGCAAAGATTTCATGACTAAGAGGCCAAAAGCAATTGCAACAAAAGCAAAAACTGACACATGGGACCTAATTAAACTATAGAGCTTTTGCATAGCAAAAGAAACTATGAACAGGGTAAACAGGCAACGTACAGAATGGGAGAAAATGTTTGCAAACTATGCATCTGACAAAGATCTAATATCCAGCATCTACAAGGAACTTACATACATTTATAAGAAAATATGAACAGGGTAAACAGGCAACGTATAGAATGGGAGAAAATGTTTGCAAACTATGCATCTGACAAAGATCTAATATTCAGCACCTACAAGGAACTTACATACATTTATAATAAAAAACCAAACCCATTAAAAAGTAGGCAAAAGATATGTACAGATACTTTTCAAAAGACAACATACACATGGCTAACAAGCATGTGAAACATTTTCATTCATGAAAAATCTCAAAACTTTTACCTCCTTTAGTTGATATTAGTAGTAGCCTAATTCAACATTTATCCCACCCCTAAGAAAACCTTGATTTTATAAGGAATTAACTTCCTAATCATTTAACTCAGGGGACTGGGTCTTCAAAGCCAGCTCTAGAAGTGGATCCTGATTCACCTAGGCCCATCAAAGTCGCCCCTGCCATCCTCTGCTAAGGAGTGGTTTAGGAAGGAGCCTGTTACTCAATTCCGAAAATGCGATGAGGCAATTGTGAGATACTGGAAGACATCTGAGAAAAAGTTCCCTTGTTCTAAGAAAGAGTTAACGGGAAATGCTTGTCTCTTTTCTTCCTTTGGACATTCTGGACATGATGCCAGGAAGGGCTGCAGTCATTATCACTAGCCTGGTGATAAAACCGGCCAGGCAGGAAGACAGAGCCTGGGAATTGCAAAAAGGAGGCGCTGAAGCCCACTCTTCCTCTGGAGTTCATGGAACATGGGATTATACATAACTGCATCCTTTTGTCTGAGCCAGTGTGAGACCGAGCGTTTCGTTCCTTGAAATCACATGCTTAGAAGAGGGGTAAGGGAACTCCTAGGATGCCGGCAAGGCAGGCTCGGGATGACAGCTATGCAGCAGGCCCAGATAGCAGCCAGTTCAGATGAGCAGGAGGACAAAGGGCTCCAGGAGGAAGAGCCCCAGTGGGACAAATGGGAACCAGTAGGTTCAGTTGTGTGGAAAAACATCTACAGAGGCATTTTACGAAGCTATTGGAGGGTACAGGAAGATTCAGCTATAGACTCAAAAACAAAACAAAACAAAATGAAAAATTAAGGACAGTCAATTCTTATTTTTGAGAAAACAGAAATCATTGTAAAAGAAATGTACTTGTCTCATACTTGGCTCATCAGTAAGCAATACTTAGCATGGCAATAATAATGAAAATAACAAATATGAATGACATGCAATAAATGCGAAATGACTACATTGGAAGGACAGAGGAAGGGAAAACTGAAGATTCTCAATTAACACAATGACAATAGTCAACTTGACGAATCAAGGGACAGGAAAATATGCATATTACTTAGAAATACAACAGAAATGGGGAAAAGTGTTGAAAGTAGTTGCCTTGGGACTAGGATGGGGAAGGACAAGGACTGGAGGGATGGAAGCTTGTCAGCTGGAGCCTTTTAGCACCACTGAATTATAAAAATTATGTTCACTGATAAAAATTAAAATCAGCCAGGCAAGGTAGCGCATCCCTGTAAGCCTAGCTTTGGGAGGTCAAGGCAGGAGGATCACTTGAGTTCAAGAGTTTGAGACTAGCCTGGGCAACATAGTGAGAGCCTGTCTCTACACAACATACAAAGATCAGCCAGGCATGGTGGTGTGCGCCTGTAGTCCCAGCTACTGGGGAGGCTGACATGGGAGCATCACCTGGGCCTGGGAGGTTGTGGCTGCAGTGAGCTGTGATCGTGCCACCGCACTCCAGCCTGGATGACAGTGATGCCCCATCTCAACAAAACACAAAAATTAAAATCAATAAAATAAAATGCCCAGAACATTTAAGGGAAAGGTATAATGCTCTGGGTTAGTTTTCAGTTCACATCAAATGCTTATTAGTGGCACTGACTCCTCCTTTTCCCTATTGGTGAACTCTATTCTCTTTGTCCCAAGGGTTTTAGCTTAAGTCTCCTCTAGTCACCCTGGATGCAGATTAATAGATACAAAACTACCTCCATGACAGAATTTATGATGTGTTTTTCAAGACTGCATGGTGGTGAAAAGCAGGAACTGCCTAACATTACATTTATCTTAGGGCCAGTGCTTTGTTTCATTTGGGCCAGTTGCCTGATTTCTTTTTCAGGTCCATCCCTATTACTTTTCCAAAATAAAATTTGGACTCTGGGATATCTTGCATGATGGATTTTCCATTGTAGCATACCAATTGCGCAAACCACCACAGTTCTACAGGCTGGTAGCTTAAAACAATTACTACTGAACAGAAAAAAAAAATGCTAAAGTCTACTATGTTACTTATGGCACTTAAATTTATTGCTATTGGCTAACGGTGTTCTTTTTCATAAAATGTCTCATTTCTGTGACACCAGTAACTGGAAAGACTAGGAAAAATATTGTAGATTTCCTTCATAGCAGCTCTAGCAGAGGGGCACAGAAGAGTACCCAGAAGCAGAAGTGAATTCTAGGCTCATTTTAGCCCCCATCTAAGTGGTTGACATGGTCAAACCACTTTACCTGTCTGAGATTCAGTTTCCTTATAATATTAAAAGAAAAACCTATGTCCAGTACAGTATATGGCCCTTAGTAAGTTAAATGATATTTTGGGGAAAATATTGGGCATTTTTAAAAGATGACTAATTACATTCTGCAGTTGACTGTCATCTATACTGAGATGAATCATGTAAGAGTACAAGGCACTAAGAGGAAAACCTAAGTGCCCCCTCCACCCACACCCTATTCCTGTAAAAAAAAGAGAAAAGGGCTGCCACGACAAATGAGACAAGGAAGACCAGAGAAGGACTCAGAGATAGCATGGATAAATGTAAATTCTACTTGACCTAAAGCTTAGGGAATCCTGACAAATGTTATTTATAGCTCACATTCACAGCTTTCATTATTAATAAGCAGTAAGTTAATGTTCCAACAAACTTTGAGGTATCAAACATGAAAACCAATATTTGTACCAACTGTAGGAATATTTTATACCTGGATCCAGTTTGCTTTCATCCTCGCTGACCAAGAATCCCATGTGGTAATTCCCCACCTGGTGTGAGTAATTTTTTTCTAGCTCACAAACTGGCGGATAATGGGTGACAAACAGGGTTAAGGATTTCACCTAAAGCAATAAGACAGAATAAATGTTATTTCATTTTTAAATTTTATTGTAATTAAAATTTGTCTTCAACTTTCTTTGGAAAAATTTTAAATCTTCCTAAAAGTCACAAGAAAAGTACAACGACCAACTATTATATACTCTTTATCTAGATAACCAATTGTTAATATTTTGTCATATTTCCCTTCTTCCTCCTCCTCCACAGACACAGACATTTTTTCCTGAACCATCTGAGAATTAGTTGCAGACATCATGACACTTCATCCCTAAAGATTTAAGATTCTCTTTTTTTTTTTTTTGAGATGGAGTCTCGCTCTGTCACCCAGGTTGGAGTGCAGTTGCACAATCTCGGCTCACTGCAAGCTCCGTCTCCCAGGTTCATGCCATTCTCCTGCCTCAGCCTCCCGAGTAGCTGGGACTACAGGCACCCATCCGCCACCATGCCCAGCTAATTTTTTTTTTTTTTAGTAGAGATGAGGTTTCACCGTGTTAGCCAGGATAGTCTCAATCTCCTGACCTCGTGATCCATCTGCCTCGGCCTCCCAAAATGCTGGGATTACAGGCGTGAGCCACTACACCGGGCCAAAGATTCTATCTTCTAAGAACAAAACATCCTCCTATATAACTAGAATACAATTATTACACTCAAGAAATATATTACTATTATATAACATATACAGTCCCTAAATCTCCCTAATTTTCCCAACAATGTTTCTTTTTGTCTCTTTCCTTTTTTGTCTTTTATGACATGGACATTTTTGAAGTATCAAGTATCCTTTCCTACAGGAATAGAGTGTGGGTGGAGGGGGCACTTATGCTGTTTTGCATAATGTCTTTCAATTTGGACTTTGCTATTTCCTCCAAACATCATTGCCAATGAGGACTAAGCTCTGATTTTTTTTATCTTGCCCAAATTCCTACCTAAGGGGTCTGGGGATTCATGCCCTACAAACCATGGATTCTCATCAGATGGGTTTTATTTGACCCTGTATATTGTGACTTGCTTTTCAATATGACTCCAGCACAACACTATGAGACACGGAAAAAATATTTAACCCCAAAATATACTTCCTTGCCACACCTTGAAATTGCCCTGTGAAGTCTCTTGTGAGAAAAATCCACATTCTATACAGAATCCCCTTCCCCCTTTGTTTTCCTTCCTTTACAGATCCATGAGATAATCAACTAAAAGCCAGGCACCCTTTTAGATCTGATAAGAAACATTTTACAACCTGCTCTCTCTGTGAAGTCTGAGAGCTTCCTCTGCACAATAAAACTTGGTCCCACAATCCTTTATCTTAACCTGAACATTCCTTTCCATTAATCCCAGGTCTTCAGATAAACTCAACCAATTATCAACCAGAAAATGTTTAAATTTACCTGTAGCCTGGAAGACCCTCCTTTGAGTTGTCCCACCTTTCTGAACCAAACCAATAAATGCATTTATTAAATGTATTTGATTGATGTCTCATGCCTCCCTAAAATATATAAAACCAAGCTGTACCCTGACCACCCTGGGCACATGTTCTCAGGACCTTCTGAGGGCTGTGTCACGGGCCATGGTCACTCACATTTGACTCAGAATAAATCTCTTCAAATATTTTACAG
The DNA here is from genome assembly GCF_037993035.2 of Macaca fascicularis. NCBI lineage: Eukaryota > Metazoa > Chordata > Mammalia > Primates > Cercopithecidae > Macaca > Macaca fascicularis. The sequence continues at coordinate 84,796,243 of NC_088380.1, read as the reverse complement.
AGTTTGACTCTTTTCGTTGATACCAGGAATATTCCACGGATATGTAGGTGATGGATCCTTCCCAGTGCATCACATCAGGAGGGATGTGATATCTATTTCACATAACTGGGGATGCCAAATTTGATTATCTGGTTGAAAAGGGTACCCATCAGATTTCTTCACTATACCTTTTCCCTTTGTAATTAATAAATAACCTGCTATTTTATTAATGATATTTTGAGATATATGAATATCCTTTTCTCCAACAATCTTTCATCCAAAGGTTTTATAATCTATTGATCATCGCTGCCTGAATCAGTTATTATTCTAGTGGTTATTGAAGGCTGATTAAGAAATTCTTCCTACATTTATTCATTGGTATTCTGTAAAGCAGAGGTTTCACTTTTCCCCACTCACCTCCACCATTTTAAAGTTTATTTTTGTTAGTGTCAGTATGAATTCTTTATTAACAATTTTTTTTTTTTTTTTTAGAGACAGGGTCTCACTCTATCATCCAGTCTAGACTGCAATGGCACAATCATAGCTTACTGTAACCTCAAACTCCTGGGCTCAAGGGATCCTCCCACCTCAACTTCCCAAGTAGCTAGGACTACAGGTGTGTGCCTACTGGGAGAACCCGCTCCTAATGATTACATGGGTTCTTTTCTATTTCCTAAGTGTCTCAGCTGGTTTGATAAATAAAGGGAAAGAGCACAAGAGAGAGAAATTTAAAGCTGGGTGTCCGGGGGAGACATCACATGTCGGCAGGATCCGTGATGTTCCCCGAGCTGTAAAACCAGCAAGTTTTTATTAGCGATTTTCAAAAGGGGAGGGAGTGCATGAATAGGGTGTGGGTCACAGAGATCACATACTTCACAAGGTAATAAAATATCACAAAGCAAGTGGAGGCAGGGCGAGATCACAGGACCACAGGATGGGGCAAAATGAAAATTGCTAATGAAGTTTCGGGCATGCATTGTCATTGGTAACATCTAATCAGGAAACAGGGTTTGAGAGCAGACAACCTGTCTGACCAAAATTTACTAGGTGGGAATTTTCCTCATCCTAATGAGCCTGGGAGCATTACAGGAGACCGGGGCTTATTTCATCCCTTCGGCTTCGACCATAAAAGACTGCACGCTTCTAAGGGGGCTGTTTATAGGCCTGCCCTCAGGACGCATTCTCTTTCTCAGGGATGTTCCTTGTTGAGACGAAGAATTCAGTGATATTTCCCCTATTTGCTTTTGAAAGAGGAGAAATATGGCTCTGTTCCGTCCAGCTCACCAGCAGCCAGAAGTCTTATCTCTGATGTTCCCTGAACATTGCTGTTATCCTGTTCTTTTTTCAAGATGCTCAGATTTCATATTGTTCAAACACACGTTCTACAAACAATTTGTGCAGCTGACACAATCATCACAGGGTCCTGAGGCGACATTCATCTTCCTCAGCTTATGAAGAAGATGACGAGATTAAGAGATTAAAGTAAAGACAGGCATAGGAAATCACAAGTGTATTGACTGGGGAAGTGATAAGTGTCCACGAAATCTTCACGATTTATGTTCAGAGACTGTAGAAAAGATAGGCATAAGAAATTATAAAAGTATTAATTTGGGGAACTAATAAATGTCCATGAAATCTTCACAATATATGTTCTTCTGCCGCAGCTTCAGCTGGTTCCTCCGTTCGCGGTCCCTGACTTCCTGCAACATGCGCCACTATGCCTGGCTAATTTTTTATTTTTAATTTTTGTAGAGAGAGGTCTCACTATGTTGCCCAGGCTGGTCTTGAACCTGGGCTCAAGCGGTCCTCCTGCTTCAGCCTCCCAAAGTGCTGGGATTACAGGCGTCTGCCACTGCACCCAGTCTCATGGATTCTTTAATAAGCATTATTTTAAGGCATATTTTATATATTCTGGAAACCTCTATATGGAGGAAAGTTAACACCAATCTTAGCTTAAATATTGGCATAAGGAGATAATTAATTCAAAGAATTCCAGTTTTGATTCACCTGCCATTCACCTTATTAAAAGTCTGAACGTGTGCCTTCTTTCTGATAACAATAACAAAGAAACATATTAAGGCAGGATTTCTTTTAAAAGCTGTGCTTAAAATCTGCCCTGAGGGATCTTAGGACCACCTATCTCCATGGTGCTCCTTCTCCAAGCTGATAGGCACTTTTAGCCTAAGGGTCTGGGATTGGACACTGCACTCCTCAAGGCTGTTCTCAGCCTGCAGCAGCAACACGTGACCTCCCTTATTGCTCCTCTCTGATCTCTCTTCCCTATCCAAAGATCAGAAGGAACCATGAAAAGAAAGATTTCCATCCATAAAAAGGTCAGGGAAGTTTCTGGTTTCCAGTCTAGCATATAAGAAGGTTGGAGGTTGCCTCTCCATCACAAGGAAAAAGTAGAACAAACTGAAAAATCAACTCTTCTTAGATCTGTAAGAGAAACGAAGTCACAGGCAAACCACTGTCCCCCAAATTACAGACAGACAAGCAGATACAAAGAATCACAACTTTCCTGGGCTGAAATGCAGGCAGAAACCTCTGAAGGAACCAGTATCAGGGTAGGAAAACTGGAACTGGAACTGATCAATTACTGGAGGCTCAGTGTCAACAAGTCTGAGAGTCAAAAAGTCCAGGGGAACCGCGTCACGGGGGAAGGGAGCACACTTCTGTGAGTTTTACTCCCAGGAGTTACACTTGATTCTTACAATAAATGCTGCAGTAAATTCCCCTTATGCTTCAGGCAAGGGGAAGAAAGAAAGAACTATTTTGAAATGCACCAGGGCACTCTGTTCTTAACAAGGCCTGCCTCAAAAGAAACTAAAGCGGAGCCTTAAGTAGCCTTAAGTAGTTTAAAAACCTGCTGGGGTTTTATCAGAGCCTAACCTACTTGGGGGAAGGGAAAGACTCAACTCTACTCTCCTCTAGCCTTCCACATGAGAGAAAGGAAATATCGAACTCCAGCCCACTCTAGCCTTCCTATCCCACCTGAGGGGTGGGAGGGAGGTAAGACTGAGACTTAATCATAGGACTCCTCCCCTAGCCCCTTACCACCACATTACTAAAAGCTAATTTACAGCAGTTCCTTTTACCCAATACATCATGGCCAGCTGTCAAGAAAAAGTCACAAGGCATACTAAAACTAAAAACCCACAAATGTGAAGAGACAGAGCAAGCATCAGAACCAGACATAGCTATGGCAGGGATGTTGGAATTATCAGACTGGGAATTGGAAACAAATGATTAATATGCTGGGGGCTCTATGGATAACACAGACAGCATGCAAGAACAGATGGGCAATGTGAGCACAGAGATGCACATTCTAAGAAAAAACCAAAAGGAAACACCAGAGATCAAAAACACTGGGATGGAAATGAAAAATGTGTTTGATGAGCTTACTGGTAGACTGGACACAGCTGAGGGAAGAATCTCTGGGCTTGAGGACATCTTAATAGAAACCTCCAAAATGGAAAAGAGAAAAAGATTGGGAAAAAAAACCACAGAATATCCAAAAAGTTTGGGACAACTACAAAAGATGTAACATACAGCTAATGAGAATACCAGAGAGAAAATAAAGAGAGAAAGAAACAGAAGAAATATTTAAAACAAGAATGACTGAGAATTTCCCCAAATTAATGTCAGACACAAAACCACAGATCTAGGAAGCTCAGGGACCACCAAACAGGATAACTGTCCCCAAAACCACACCTAGACAAATCATATTCAAACTACAGAAAACCAAAGATAAAGAAAAAAAAAATACTGAAGTAAGCCAGAGGGAAGAAACACGTTATCTGCACAAGCTCAAAGATAAAAATTACATCTGACTTCTCAGAAACCACACAAGCAAGCAAAGAGAGGAGTAAAATATCTAACGTGTTGAGAGGGAAAAAAACAAAACAAAACAAAAAAAAAAACCTCTCCAACCTAGAATTCTGTACCTTGCAAAATAATCCTTCAAAAGTGAAGGAGAAATACAGACATTCTCAGACAAACAAAAATTGAGGATTTGTAGTCAGCAGATCTATCCTGAAATGTTTCAGAAAAGTTCTTTAGAAGGAAGGAAAATAATGGGTCAGAAACTTGTATCTACATAAAGAAAATTGCACTATTGAAGAAGGAATCAGTGAAGGCAAAAAAACATTTATTTTTCTTATTTTTAATGGATCTAGTGTAACGTTTTGTTCAAAATAATAATAGCAACAGTGTATGAGATTATGTGTGTTTATATATATATGCTTATGTACACTTACGTATAAGTGAAATAAATGACAGTGATGGTACAAAGGATAGAATAAAGTAATCAGGATTATTTTGTTATTAAAAAATACATGCATTATTCATAAAGCAGTATAGTGTTATTTGAAAGTAGACTTGGATTAGTTGCAAATGTATATTGCAAACTCTAGGACAACCTCTAGAAAAAGTAAAACAAGAAATATAACTGATATGCTAAGAAAGGAGAGAAAATAGCTGGGCACAGTGCCATGCACCTGTACTCCCAGCTACTTGGGAGGCTGAGGTGGGAAGGTCACTTGAGTCCAGGAGTTTGAGGCCAGCCTAGGCAACACAGTAAGATCCCACCTCAAAAAACCCCAAGAAACCAAAAAACAGAAAAAAAAAGAGAAAATGAAATAATATAAAATACTCAGTTAAAAACCACAAAAGGCAGAAAAACAGTGGAAGACACATGTAGGAACAATGAACAAGAACAACAAATAGAAAAAAGTAAAAAATGGTAAATATTAATCTAACTCTATCAATAATCACTTTGAATGCTGACGGTCTAAATGTACCAGTTAAAAGACAGATTATCAGAGTGGATCAAAAAATAAGACACGATGTCTACAAGAAACTGACCTTAAATACAAAGATAACCATATATTAAAAATGTATGGAAGGGCTAGGTGTGGCAGCTCACACTTGCAATCCCAGCACTTTGGGAGGCCGAGGCAGATGGATAACTTGAGGCCAGAAGTTCAAGACCAGCCTGGCCAACATGGTGAAACCCCATCTCTAATTGAAAAATAATACAAAAATTAGCCAGGTGTGATGGCACACACTTGTAATCCCAGCTACTCGGGAGGCTGAGGCACAAGAATCACTTGAATCTGGGAGGCAGAGGTTGCAGTGGGCTAAGATTGTGCCACTGCACTCCAGCCTGGGTGACAGAGTGAGACTCTGTCTAAAATATATATATATGTGTATGGAGGAAGATATATCATGTTAACATTAAAGAAAGCTGAAGCAGCTATATTAATTTCTAAAGAAAGCTGGAGTAGCTATATTAATTTGAGACACAGCAGACTTCAGATCATGTAAATTTGTCAGGGATAAAGAAGGATATTACATAATGATAAAGGGATAAATTCTGCAAGAAGACATAATATCCTTAACATGTATGCATCTAACAAGAGAATATCAAACTACATGAGGCAAAAGCTGATAGAACTACAAAGAGAAACAGATGAACATACTACTATAGTTAGAGACATCAAAATTCCTCCATCTGAAACAGACAGATTCAGCAAGCAGAAAATCAGTAAGGACATAGCTGAACTCAACAACACCATCAATCAACTAGACATCATTTATATCTATAGATATTTCGTCCAACAGCTGAAAACACATTCATCTCAAGCTAACATGGAACATTCACCAAGAAAGACCACACTTTGGGCCATAAAACACATGTTGACAAATTTAATATAATAAAAATCATACAATATTTGATCTCAGACCACAATGGAATTAAACTAGAAATCATAACAAAAAGGTAACTGGAAAACCCCCAAATACATGGAGACTAAACAACACATTCTTAAAAAACATATGGGTCAAAAAGGAAATGAAGATAAATTTAAATTATTTGAAACTAAATACAAACAGGAAGCACACCTTATCAAAATTTGTGGAATGCAGCAAAAGCAGTGCATAGAAGAAAATTTATGGACCAGGAGTGGTGGCTCACACCTGTAATCCCAGCACTCTGGGAGGCCAAGGCGAGAGGATCACTCGAGTCCAGGAATACGTGACCAGCCTGGGCAACATAGTGAGACCCCCATCTCTACAAAAAATAAAAAAAGAATTAGCTGGGTGTTGTGCCATGTGCCTGCAGTCCAGCTAAGTGGGAGGCTGAGGCAGGAAGATCACTTGAGCCCAGGGAGTCGAGGCTGCAGTGGGCTGTGTTCATGCCACTGCAGTCCAGCCTGGGTAACAGAGCAAGACCCTGTCTCAAAAAAGAAGAAAAAATGGAAAGAAAAGAAAGAATGAAAAAAGAAAATTTATAGCACTGAACACATTTTAAAAAAGAAAGATTTAAAATAAACAATCTAAGCTTCCATCTTAGGACACCAGAAAAAGAAGAGCAAAAATAAGCAAAAGAAAAGAGATAATAAAAATTAGAGCAGAAATCAATGAAATTAAAACAAGAAAGCAATGGAGAAAATAATCAATAGAACCAAAAGCTGGTTTTTTGAAAAGACAACTGATAAGCTTCTAGCCAAGCTAACTAAGAACAAAAGAGAAAAGATACAAATGGCTAATATCAGAAACGAGAAGGACAACACTACGGATGCCATGGACAAATAAAAGGGTAATAAGGGAATACTATTACCAACTCTATGTCCACAAATTTGGCAACCTTGGTGAAAATTTCTTGAAAAACAATTCCTTAAAATTGGCTGACACAATCAGCCAAAACTCACACAAGAAAAAACAGAAAATCTGAATAGGTCTATATCTATTGAAGAACTAGAGTCAATGGCCTTCCAAAACAAAAATCAAAGGCCCCAGTAGCGTCACTGGTGAACTCCACCAAACATTTAAGGAAGATATTTTACCAATTCTCTACAGTCTTTTTCAGAGGACAGGAGTGGAGTAAATATTTCTAACTCATTCTATGAGGCCAGCATTACCTTAATACCAAAACCAGACAAAGACATTATAAGAAAACTACAAACCAGTATCTCATAAACATAGATGCAAAAATCCTCAATAAAATATCAGCAAAATGAATCCAATGTATAAAAAGAAAAACAGACCATAACCAGGTAGGACTCATCCCAAGTGTGAAAGACTCATTCAACATTTGAACACCAGTTAACATCATCCATCACATCAACAGGCTAAAGAAGAAAAATCACATGATCATATCAATAGATGCACAGAAAGCATTTGACAAAATCTAGCACCCATTCATGATTAAAAAAACTCTCAGTAAACTAGGAATAGAGGAGAACTTCCTCAATTTGATAAGGAATAGCCACAAACAGCCTCTAGCTAACATCATACTTAATGGTGAGAAACTTAAAAAGCTTTCCCACTAAGATCAGAAACAAGGCAAAGATATCCTTTCTTACTACTTTTTCAACACTGTACTGAAAGTCCTAGTTAGTGCAGTAAGACAAGAAAAAAAAAATAGATGGGGAAGAAAGAAGCGAAACTGTCTGTTTGTAGCTGACATGACTGCCTATGTAGGAAATTCAAAAGAATTGACATACACACAGACTGGCATTAGTAAGTGATTATAGCAAGGTTGCAGGATACAAGGTTAATATACAAAAGTCAATTGCTTTCCTATGTAGTTTCTAAAATGATTAAAGTTTCTGAGTTATGTCTTTTTGCAAATAAATTTTTTAAAGCAAAACAAAAAATTCCTTTAAAAAAACAAAATGTCTTAATTACCTATGTAATCTAAATAAATGTTTAAACAAAACCTGAGTCTCTCTTGGGTCTTCACTGCCAAAATAACAAAGAAAAGAAGGGAGGCTGGGCACGGTAACTCATGCCTATAATTCCAGAAGTTTGGGAAGCCAAGGCAGGTGGATCACTGGAGCCCAAGAGTTCAAGACTAGCTTGGGCAACATGGTGAAACTCCGTCTCTAAAAGAATACAAAAATTAGCTGGGTATGGTTGGTGTGTGTCTGTAGTCCCAGCTACTCGGGAGGCCGAAGTGGAAGGATCACCTGGGCCCAGATAGTTTGAGGCTGCAGTAAGCCATGATCATGCCGCTGCACTGCAGCCTGAGTGACAGAGTGAACCCGTTTCAAAAAAAAAAAAAAAAAAAGGAGGAGGAGGAGGAGAAAGAAGAGAAGGAGGAAGAACAACAACAATGGTTGTGCCAAAAAGGGCCATAGCTAGGTGCAACCTATTTGCTGCACAAACTGTGTTGGATGCAAACCTAAGGACAAGGCCATTAAGAGGTTTGTCATTTGAAATATGGTAGAAGGTGCAGCTGTCAGGGACATTTCCAAATTGAGCGTTGTTGATGTCTCTGTGCTTCCCAAGGAGTGTGTGAAACTGTATTACTGCACAAGTTCTGCCACTCACAGCAAGGTAGTCAGGAATCATTCTCAAGAAGCCTAGGGGACCAAACAACTCCACTCCAATTCAGATGTGAGCATGCTGCCCCATGATCTCCATCAAAGCCCATGCATGGAGCTGAGTCTCTAAAGACTGAAAAAAAACTATCTTCTGGGAAAAAATCAAATGGAAATTAAGCTTTAAAAACAAAACTAAACCCCAAAATACCAAGGGCAACAAAAGGTTAAAGAAAAAGAAATTTTATTTTTGTGTTGCTTTTTTTTTTTCTTCTGAGACGGAGTCTTGCTCTGTCACCCAGGTTGGAGTGCAGTGGCACGATCTCGGCTCACTGCAAGCAATGCCTCCCAGGTTCACGTCATTCTCCTGCCTCAGCCTCCCAAGTAGCTGGGACTACAGGCACCTGCCACCAGGCCCGGCTATTTTTTTTGTGTTTTTAGTAGAGACGGGGTTTCACTGTGTTAGCCAGGATGGTCTCGATCTTCTGACCTTGTGATCCGCCCGTCTCGGCCTCCCAAAGTGCTGGGATTACAGGCGTGAGCCACCATGCCCGGCCTTGTGTTGCTTTTTGAAAAGAAATATTAAAAGTATGATTTTATTGGCTTAAATAGCCAATCTCTTCCTTAAATAGAAGAGAGAAAGAAATGAAAACAAGGGAAGACACAATGACAAAGGAGCAAGAAAATGGGGGGAAAAAACAGAAAAGAAAGACCAGAGAAGGGAAAGGCCTAAGGGCAGGTTCCATGAGGGAGAGATTTGAAAAGCAGAGACCAAAATGAACAAGATAGAGAAAGTAAACTAAAGGGGACAGTTAGACGGAAATGATAGGGATGGAAAGTTTGACACAAACAAAATTTCACACTGAAGCTTAGAAATGCACCCTGAAAAAAGGAGACATGCTTTGAAGGAATGATGTTACCAAATCATATAGAAACACAATGAGATGAGATCAAAGATCTCACAATGAGATCTTTCAGGATGTTGGTAAAATAAAAGGATTTCACAAAGTAGAAATGGCAGTATTTCCTTGTTTGTCCCTCGAGGAATTTGGCTGTAGATGGATGATACCTGTTCTTGATTTAGGGTTCACCAAGGATAATAAGATACAATTCTGAGTGAAAATACTGCCAGGGAGGCCTTTTTCATACAACCAGATTTATGTTGAGTCAGCAAGAAAAAGGAACATGTATCAAAAAACTACAAATATTATTTAGGGTCAATCTGTCTGAATTCAGTGTGTAGCATTCTAGTGATCATTTGCAGGGCTGCGGTCAGTTATAAAAAAGAGAATTCTGAGTATTTGCAGACTGAGATCAGGAAAATAATGTGTATAATATGTATCATCCATGTACACAAGGGTATGCAGGGATTGCATAATGGTATTATGACTACAGCAGTAATAATATATATTTCAAAATAACTAAGAGAATAAATTTCAAATGTCTCACCACAAAAAATGATATCTAAATGAGGTGAAGAATATGTTACTTAATCACTCCACATTGTTTATATATTTCAAAACATCACACTGTACCCCATAAATATAGTACAATTATAACTTTCATTTAAAAATAACAATTTAAAAATTAATTTCTTTTTAAATACAGTTTACCGGATACTTACATCTCTGATGAAATACTCAAGTGTAGCATAGGCAATGGCAATTCCATCATGGGTGCTCGTCCCTCTTCCCAATTCATCCAAGATAACCAAGGACTGTGATGTTGCTTTTCTGATTATTTCTGCTGTGTCAGTCAGTTCTTCCATAAATGTACTCCGTCCTTTATATATATTGTCTGCAGCACCCATCCTACAAGCAAGAGGAAAACACCTTGATTTTCCTCTTAACTTTCTTATTAGGAAGCCAAACATTATTTTATGAACAATAAATATAAAAGATCACTAAGAATCTATATATTTTGAGCCAATAATAGCTCAAATTACATTAAACAAAAGAAAACATGTTGGATGTAAACAGTGTCTAACATCACACTGTACTTTGTAGGAATATTCTGGACAGAATTTGAGGTATTGCACAGAACTCCTAAAAAGTAGGGAAATGTTTGATCCTGCTTTTTTCTCACCAATAATTCCAAATCAAAGTTTTGGTATTCACAGGATAAAACAATGCTTCTCTGTGTTTCTGTGTTTAAAAATCCATGATACTGTACAAAGATCTTGTACAATTAAAGGATTTTTTCAGTGTTTCCTTAAGAAGATTCCATACTGATATTACAAATTAAAGTACTACATAAAAAGTAACTTATTTATATACAACTTTTTACTGGAACTAGAATTATAGATGTTTGATACCTTGCACAGCAGCTAATACAGCTTCCTGAAGTGGATTTATGAAACGGTTCCTACAGATGTCAAGAAATAGGCCCAAAAGATTTAAATTTCTTTTCTGTAAGACTTTTTAGAGCCTTTAGTATGGGACTACATATTGTGCATTTCTTTTTTTTTTTTTTTTTTTTTGAGACAGGGTTTCACTCCCATCACCCAGGCTGGAGTGCAGTGGCATGCTCTCGGCTCACTACAACCTCTGCCTCCTGGGCTCAAGTGATCCTACAGCCTCAGCCTCCCAAGTAACTGGGACTACAGGCGTGCGCCACCAAGCCTGGCTAATTTTTTTTTGTATTTTTAGTAGAGGTGGGGTTTCACCATTTTGCCTAGGCTGATCTTGTACTCCCAACCTCAAGTGATCTGCCTGCCTTGGCCTCCCTAAGTGCTGGGATTACAGGCATGAGCCACCGTGCCCAGCCAATGCATTTCTTAGAGAAGGATCTAGTACACAGCTTTTCTTTAACTGATTTAGCTATGGTCCCTGAAACGTCTTCCAGAGCACCTTGCAGCAATAATGTCTTCCAGAACACATTTGGGAAAACACCTATATAATGCAAAAGCAACTGAAAAAAACAAAAGGAATCATTAGGTAATACTCAGTGTCATGCAGTTAACTGCAAAACTTAGAATTCAGGTTTTTCACCCAGTAGCCAGCTCTGTGAATGCTGGTAACCACTTTCTCAGCAAAATCCCTTCATTGATTTAGTTTTGCTACAATAGTTCACAAAATAGGACACATACTTCACATCTGACCTACAGCACCATAATGTACTTTTCATTTCTTGAGAAATCCATGGTCAAACTGTACCTTAACCAGCTGTGTGGCTGAAGCCCTATAAGGACAAGGAAGATGGAATGTGATGTCCAGACATGGGCAGAGCCTTAGAACTGTTCCAGTAACCAGCAGCATTGAGAAACTGTATAATTTCTGAAATGCTGCCACCTTAGGAACATTCTGGCTACTTTTTCAAAGTTCAAATACTGGTATTTACCTCAATTTTCAATGTTTACTTTACCAATATTTCCTTTTCCCCTAACACAAAACAAGATGATGAAATTTTCATATCTGTGAAACCACTTAGAATGCTTCAGAATCACAATGGTTCACCCTGTCTACCACTGTTGCCTTTATTCTGGCAGGTTGTGAGCTGACAAAAAGAAATCTTTGGCTGATAACAGAACATTCTGATGAGGGAAATATTTTGGGGGGTCATTAATTTTTAGAAATCAGGATTTTTAGAAATACACTAGCACTGGATACAATTTTTTGTTTGTTTGTTTGAGACAGGATCTTGGTCTGTCACCCAGGCTGGAGTGCAGTGGTATGACAACAGCTCACTGAAGACTTGACCTCCCAGGCTCAAGCGAGTGCCCACCTCAGACTCCTAAATATCTGGGACCACCGGCGCATGCCACAACACCCAGCTAATTTTTAAATTTTTTGTAGAGTCAAGGTCTCACTATATTGCCTGGGCTGGTCTTAAACTCCTGGGTTAAAATGATCCTCCCACCTTAGCCTCCCAAAGTGCTGAGATTACAGGCATAAGCCATCATGCCTGGGTGTTGTATACAGTTTTAATACAGTAGATTAAGTATTACACTTAAGTGCTTTCTAAAACAGTAAAGTAACAGAGTGGTCTTGTTAGAAACATCAAGAATTGTAAGATGTGCCTGGGCAGGCACATAAGATTTCTAGGCAGATACACACACATATTATATAAAACGTTTAGTATATGACAAAGGTGAGATTTCAAATTAATGGGGAAAGGATAAACTACCAGTCAAGGAAAAAGATGCTAGCTAATTAGTTATTTCTGAAAAAACAAAGATGTGTCCCTATATAAGCCATATTCCAAAATAAATGTACATGGATTGAAAAGTTTAATGCAAAACTAGAAATCATAAACATACCAAGCTACATAGATGAAATTTAATCTCTGGACAGGTGAGTGGGTGGTTTTACATATACAGCATCAAAACACATATTTAGTAAAAGACACATAAAAAAGTTAAAGGCAAACCACAAACTGAGAAAAAACTTACAGTAATTATAACAAACACTTAACATTCCCAAAATAAAGTCTGACAAAGCAGAACAAAATGGTGAACAGAAAAACAGGCAAAGGACATAAACAGTCAATTCACAAAAGAAACAAACTTATGAAAATGCCCAAATACGTAAATTCAACAGGAAAATATTCATATTCTATATATATATAGTAATATGTATATTGCTAAGTTAGCAGAGATTAAAAAGAACGTTATTATCTGCCATTATCAAGAGTGTTGGGGGGAAAGGGTATTTTTATGTGAGACTGAGACTTGTTACAATCTTCAAAAGACAATTTAGCAATGTCTATTAGAAGTCTTTCATGACCTATAAATTTCACTCTAGGAATTAACATTATGAAAACTATCAGAGATACATGAAGAAATACATGTACAAATCTGTTCTTGATGTTATTTAATGAAAAGTTGGAAAAAATCAAATATCCAATAATAAGAGAAAGAGTAAACAGTACTATGATGAAAAACTATGCAACCAATAAAACTAGTATGTTAGAATTTTTGGCATTGGAAAATGGTTATATTAATAACATAGTGAATGTTACAAATCAGGTCACCAGAAATTTTTTAACTTCAGTGGAGGGGTCTACTAGGAAAAGAGACCTATTGAGCTACTGGAAATTCATCCTTGCTATTATAATAACTCAAGTAATGTTCCAGGCAGATATATGAGTAGCATCCACATTAAATAAAAATTTGAGGACACATGAGGAAAAATGACAGTATGAAAGAGAAGACTGAGAAAACCAACAGAACAAGTAACACAGAGGAAGTGGATAAAAATACAATTCACTGGTGATGTGATTTGGTTCTGTGTCCCCAGCCAAATCGTGTCTTGTAGCTCCCATAATTCCTACATGTTGTGGGAGGGATGTGGTGGGAGATGACTGAATTATGGGGGCGGGTCTTTCCTGTGCTGTTCTCATGATAGTGAATGGGTCTCATGAAATCTGATGGTTTTAAAAACGTGAGTTTCCCTGCACAATCTCTCTCTTTGCCTGCTACCATCCACATAAGATGTGACTTGCTCCTCCTTGCCTTCTGCCATGATTGTGAGGCCTCCCTAGCCATGTGGAGCTGTAAGTCCAGTAAACCTCTTTCTTTTGTAAATTGCCCAGTCTTGGGTATGTCATTATCAGCAGTGTGAAAATGGACTAATACAGTAAATTGGTACCAGGAGTGGGGTGTTGCTGGAAAGATACTTGAAAAAGTGGAAGCAACTTTGGAACTGGGAAATAGGCAGAGGTTGGAATAGTTTGGAGGGCTCAGAAGAAAGGAAAATGTGAGAAAGTCTGGAACTTCCTAGAGACATGTTGAATGACTTTGACAAAAATGCTGATAGTGATATGAACAGTAAGGTCCAGGCTGAGGTGGTCTCAGATGGAAATGAGGAACTTGTTGGGAACTTGAGAAAAGGTGACTCTTGCTTTGCTTTAGCAAAGGAACTGGCAGCATTGCGCCCCACCCTAGAGATTTGTGGAACTTTGAACTTGAGAGAGATGATTTAGGCAGACGATGATCTGGCAGAAGAAATTTCTAAGCAGAAAAGAATTCAAGAGGTGACCTGGGTGCTGTTAAAGGCATTCAGTTTTATAGGGGAAACAGAACATAAATGTTTGGAAAATTTTAGCCTGACATTGTGATAGAAAAGAAAATCCCATTTCCTGAGGAGAAATTCAAGCCAGCTACAGAAATTTGCATAAAAAAACAAGGAGCTGAATGTTAATCCCCAAGACAATGGGGAAAATGTCTCCAGGAATGTCAGAGGTCTTCATGGCAGCCCCTCCCATCACACCCTGGGAGGCCAAGGAGGAAAAAGTGGTTTCATGGGCAGGGCCTGTGGCCCCTCGCTATGTGCAGCCTAGGGACTTGGTGCTCTGCATCCCCAGCAGCTCTAGTCATGGCTAAAAGGGGACAAGGTACAGCTCAGGTTGTGGCTTCAGAGGGTGCAAGCCCCAAGCCTTGGCAGCTTCCATGTGGTATTGAGCCTGCAGGTACACAGAAGTCAAGAAAAAGGTTTGGGAACCTCTGCTTAGATTTCAGAGATACATGGAAATGCCTGGATGTCCAGGCAGAAGTTTGCTACGGGGTAGAGCTCTCATGGAGAACCTCTGCAAGGGCAGTACAGAAGGGAAATGTGGGGTCAAAGCCCCCACACAGAGTCCATACTGGGGCACCACCTAGTGGAGCTGTGAGAAGAGGGCCATAGTCCTCCAGACCCCAGAATGGTATATCTACCTAGAGCTTGCACCGTATGCCTGGAAATGCTGCAGACACTCAATGTCAGCCTGTGAAAGCAGCCGGGAGGTAGGCTGTACCATGCAAAGCACAGGGGAGGAGTTGCCCAAGATCATGGGAAGCAACCTCTTGCATCAGTGTAACCTGGATGTGAGATACGGAGTCAAAAGATACCATTCTGGAGCTTTAAGATTTGACTGCTCCGCTGGACTTTGGACTTGCATAGGGCCTGTAGCCCTTTTGCTTTGGCCAATTTCTTCCATTTGGAATGGCTGTATTTACCCAATGCCTGTACCCCTACTGTATTTAGGAAGTAACTAACTTGCTTTTTTTTTTTTTTTTTTTGAGATGGAGTCTTGCTCTGTCGCCCAGGCTGCAGCGCAGTGGCATGATCTCGGCTCATTGCAAGTTCCGCCTCCCAGGTTCACGCCATTCTCCTGCCTCAGCCTCCCGAGTAGCTGGGACTACAGGTGCCCACCACCACGCCCGGATAATTTTTTGCATTTTTAGTAGAGACGGGGTTTCACCATGTTAGCCAGGATGGTCTCAATCTCCTGACCTCGTGATCCGCCCACCTCGGCCTCCCAAAGTGCTGGGGTTACAGGCATGAAAACCACACCCAGCCCTAACTTGCTTTTGATTTTCCAGGCTCATAGGCAGAAGGGACTTGCCTTGTCTTAGATGAGACTTTGGACTGTGGAATTTTGAGTTAATGCTGAAATGAGTTAAGGCCGTGGGGGACTGTGTGAAGGCATGATTGGTTCTGAATGTGAAGATATGAGATTTAGGAGGGGCCAGGGGTGGAATAATATGGTTTGGCTCTGTGTCCCCACACAAATCTCATCTTGTAGATCCCATAATTCCCATGTGCTGTGGGAGGGACCCAGTGGGAAATGACTGAATTATGGGGGCAGGTCTTTCCTGTGCTATTCTCATGACAGTGAATGGGTCTCATGAGATCTGATAATTTTAAAAATGAGAGTTTCCCTGTACAACATCTTTACCTGCTGCCATCCACATAAGATGTGACTTGCTCTCCCTTGCCTTCTGCCATGATTGTGAGGCCTCCCCAGCCATGTGGAACTGTAAGTCCAATAAACTTCTTTCTTTTGTAAATTGCCCAGTCTCGGGTATGTCTTTATCAGCAGTGTGAAAATGGACTAATACAACTGGAAAGAATTAAAACAAGCAAAATTTCGATTTGCTATCCTCAGGGAGATTACGAATATTACAGACTTAAAACAAGAACAGTCTATGAAGAAATAAACAACTGGAGAACAAGAAATCTTGAAAATTAAAAATATCACTGAAAAAATTTACTGTATGGGTAAAATTAAAATTACATGCTGTACAGGACCAAGCTTTTATTTTATTATTGTTTATTTGAGAAAGGTCCTAACTCTGTTGCCCAGGCTGCAGTACAGTGGCATGAACACAGCTCACTGCAGCCTCAACCTTCCTGTGCTCAGATGATCCTCCCACCTCAGCCTCCTGGGAAGCTGGGACTACAGGCATACCTGGCTAATTTTTTATCTTTTGTATCTTTAGTAGAGATGGAATTCCACCATGTTGCCCACGCTGGTCTCAACACCTGTGCTCAAGTGATCCACAGGCCTCAGCCTCTTAAAACACTTGGATTACAGACGTGAGCCACTGTGCCTTGCCCTAGACCAAGTTTTTAAACTGGGAAGATAAATTCAAAGAAATCTGAGAACAGTAAAGAGAAAGAGAAAGACCAAGAAATGTAAAGTACACACAAACAGATTTAAAACATGGAGGCCATGTCCTGACAGTTGAAAGCTGCTCAAATAGAAAGTGCAAAAGATACAAACAACAAAGATAATGAAACGAAATAACTTAAGAAAATGCCCCGATGCTGAAATAAGACATGCATCTTCATATGGGAAGGTTTAGCAAAATGCTGAGTAAGATTGGTAAGAAAAGATTTACAGCTAAACATTCTGCTGAAAATTGTACAGTAAGGATTTTTAAAAATTCTAAATACCTCAGAGAAAGAAAAAACTCATCATTAAGCAAGGAATGAGAATCAGACTCTTACTGACTTTTTATATACATTGAATGAAATACTGGAAGATAATGGGAGCAATTTCTTTAAATTTAAAATCTGGATATTTATATTCATCTAAACTTTCAAAGCAAATATGAAGATAAAGCTTGAGACTTTCTAAAACTAAAAAAATTGAGACTTTGTAAACTAAAAAAATTTGCCACTATGAGCCCTACATGAAAAAAGTACTGAGAGACAGACTCAAAAAAAAAAAAAATTTGGCCGGGTGTGGTGGCTCACACCTATAATCTCAGCACTTTGGGAGGCTGAAGCAGGCAGATCACTTGAGGTCAGGAGTTCGAGACCAGCCTGGCCAACACGGCAAAACCCCTTACCTACTAAAAATACAAAAATTACGCAAGGATAGTTGTGCATGACTGTAATCCCAGCTACTCAGGAGGCTGAGGCAGGAGAATCACTTGAGCCCACGAGGTAGAGGTTGCAATGAGCTGAGATTGCACCATTGCACTCCAACTTGGGCAACAGAGCGAGAACCTGTCTCAGAAAAAAAAAATCCCAAAAATTGAGGGTCACTTCCAAGATGCCTAAATAGGAACAGCTCCAGTCTGCAGCTCCCACTGAGATGGACACAGAAGATGGGTGATTTCTGCATTTCCAACTGAGGTACCTGGTTCATCTCACTGGGACTGGTTGGACAGTGGGTACAGCCCATGGAGGGTGAGATGAAGCAGGGTGGGGTGTTGCCTCACCTGGAACGTGCAAGGGGACAGGGGATTTCCTTTTCCTTGTCAAGGGAAGCCATGACAGACTGTACCCGGAGAAACGGTACACTACTAACCAAATACCACGTTTTTCCTATGGTCTTAGCCACTGGCAGACCAGGAGATACCCTCCTGTGCCTGGCTTGGCAGGTCTCACGCCCACAGAGCCTTGCTCACTGCTAGCGCAACAGTCTGAGATCAACCTGTGATGCTGCAGCTTGATGGGGGGAGGGGCATCCTCCATTGCTGATGCTTGAGTAGCTAACAATGTAAACAAAGTGGCCTGTAAGCATGAATTGGGCAGAACCCACCGCAGTTCAGCAAGGCCTACTGCCTCTCTAGATTCTACCTCTGGGGGCAGGGCACAGCAGAACAAAAAGCAGCAGACAGCATCTGCAGACTTAAACATCCCTTTCTGACAGCTCTGAAGAGAGCAGCGGTTCTCTCAGCACAGTGTTCGAGCTCGGAGAACAGACAGACTGCCTCCTCAAGTGCGTCCCAAACCCCCATATAGCCTCACTGGGAGACAACTTGCAGAAGGGGCCAACAGACACCTCAAACAGGTGGGTGCCCCTCTGGGACGAAACTTCCAGAAAAAAGATCAGACAGCAATTATTTGCTGTTCTGCAGCCTCCGCTGGTGATACCCAGGCAAGCAGGGTCTGGAGTGAACCTCCAGCAAAGCTCAACAGACCTGTAGTTGAGGGGCCTGTTAGAAGGAAAACTAACAAACAGAAAGGAATAGCATCAGTATCAACAAAAAGGACATCCACACCAAAACCCAATCTGTAGGTCACCAACATCAAAGATCAAAGGTAGATAAAACCACAAAGATAGGCAGAAACCACAGCAGAAAAGTGGAAAATTCCAAAAACCAAAGCGCCTCTTCCCCTCCAAAGGATTGCAGCTTCTTGCCAGCAAGGGAACAAAACTGGGCAGAGAATGAGTTTGATGAGTTGACAGAAGTAGGCTTCAGAAGGTCAGTAATAAGAAACTTCTCCGAGCCAAAGGAGCATGTTCCAACCCATTGCAAGGAAGCTTAAAATCGTGAGAAAATGTTAGAGGAATGACTAACTAGAATAAACAGTGTAGAGAATACCTTAAATGACCTGATGGAGCTGAAAACCACGGTATGAGAACTTCATGATGCCTGCACAAGCTTCAGTAGCCAATTTGATCAAGTGGAAAAAGGATATCAGTGATTGAAGATCAAATTAATGAAATAAAGCAAGAAGACAAGATTAGAGAAAAAAGAGTGAAAAGAAATGAACAATGCCTTCAAGAAATATGGGACTATGTGAAAAGACCAAATATAAATTTGACTGGTGTACCAGAAAGCAATGGGGAGAATGGAAATAAGTTAGAAAAAACTCCTCGGGATATTATCCAGGAGAACTTCCCTAGCCTAGCAAAGCAGGCCAACATTCAAATTCAGGAAATACAAAAAATGCCACAAAGATGCTCCTAGAGAAGAGCAACTCCAAGACACATAATTGTCAGGTTCACCAAGGTTGAAATGAAGGAAAAAATATTAAGGGCAGTCAGAGAGAAAGGCTGGGTTACCCACAAAGAGAATCCCATCAGACTAAAAGTGGATCTCTTGGCAGAAACCCTACAAGCCAAAAGAGAGTGGGGGCCAATATTCAACATTATTAAAGAAAAGTATTTTCAACCAAGAATCTCATATCCAGCCAAACTAAGTTTCATATGTGAGGGAGAAATAAAATCCTTTACAGACAAGCAAATGCTGAAAGATTCTGTCACCACCAGGTCTGCCTTATAAGAGCTCCTGAAGGAAGCACTAAACGTGGAAAGGAAAAACTGGTACCAGCCACTGCAAAAACATGCCACACTGTAAAGACAATTGATGCTATGAAGAAACTGCATCAATTAATGGGCAAAATAACCAGCTAACAGCAAAATGAAAGGATCAAATTCACACATAACAATATTAACCTTAAATGTAAATGGGTTAAATGCCCCAATTAAAACACACAGACGGGCAAACTGGATAAAGAGTCAAGACCCACTGGTGTGCTGTACTCAGGAGACCCATCTCATGTGCAGAGACACACACAGGCTCAAAATAAAGGGATGGAGGAAGATCTACCTAGCAAATGGAAAACAAAAAAAAACAGGGGTTGCAATCTTAGTCTCTGATAAAACAGACTTTAAACCAACAAAGATCAGAAGAGACAAAGAAGGCCACTACATAATGGTAAAGGGATCAATTCAAAAAGAAGAGCTAACTATCCTAAATATATATACACCCAATACAGGAGCACCCAGATTCATAAAGCAAGTCCTTAGAAACCTACAAAGAGACTTAGACTCCCACACAATAATAATGGGAGACTTTAACACCCCACTGTCAAGATTAGACAGATCAATGAGACAGAAGGTTAACAAGGCAATCCAGGACTTGAACTCAGCTCTGGACCAAGCAGACCTAATAGGCATCTACAGAACTCTACACCCCACATCGACAGAATATACATTCTTCTCAGCACCACATGGAACTTATTCTAAAATTGACCACATAATTGGAAGTAAAACACTCCTCAGCAAATGTAAAAGAACAGAAATCACAACAAACTATCTCTCAGACCACAGCGCAAACGAATTAGAACTCAGGATTAAGAAACTCACTCAAAACTGCACAACTACCTGGAAACTGAACAACCTGCTCCTGAATGACTACTGGATAAATAATTAAATGAAGGCAGAAATAAAAGTGTTCTTTGAAACAAATGAGAACAAAGACACAACATACCACAATCTCTGGGACACATTTAAAGCAGTGTGGAGAGGGAAATTTATAGCACTAAATGCCCACAAGAGAAAGCAGGAGAGATCTAAAATTGACACTCTAACATCACAATTAAAAGAACTAGAGAAGCAAGAGCAGACACATTCAAAAGCTAGCAGAAGGCAAGAAATAACTAAGATCAGAGCAGAACTGAAGGAGATAGAGACACAAAAAATGCTTCAAAAAATCAATGAATCCGGGACCTGGTTTTTTGAAAAGATCAACAAAATAGGTAGACCACTAGCAAGACTAACAAAGCAGAAAAGAGAG
Organism: Macaca fascicularis; assembly: GCF_037993035.2. NCBI lineage: Eukaryota > Metazoa > Chordata > Mammalia > Primates > Cercopithecidae > Macaca > Macaca fascicularis. Next base: position 84,775,417 of record NC_088380.1, on the reverse strand, counting down.
AAGAATCAAATAGATGCAATAAAATATTACAAAGGGGACATTACCACCAATCCCACAGAAATACAAACTACCATCAGAGAATGCTATGAACACCTCTATGCAAATAAACTGGAAAATCTAGACGAAATGGATAAATTCCTGGACACATACTCCCTGCCAAGACTAAACCAGGAAGAAGTTGAATCTCTCAATAGACCAATAACAGGTTCTGAAATTGAGGCAATAATTAATACCCTAGCAACCAAAAAAAGTCCAGGACCAGATGTATTCACAGCTGAATTCTACCAGAGGTACAAAGAGGAGCTGGTACCATTCCTTCTGACACTATTCCAATCAATAGAAAAAGAGGGAATCCTCCCTAACTCATTTTATGAGGCCAGCATCATCCTGATACCAAAACCTGGCAGAGACACAACGAAAAAAAGAGAATTTTAGGCCAATATCCCTGATGAACATCGATGCAAAAATCCTCAATAAAATACTGGCAAACCGAATCCAGTGGCATATCAAAAAGCTCATCCACCACAATCAAGTCGGCTTCATCTATGGTATGCAAGGCTGGTTCAACATACATAAACCAATAAACGTAATCCATCATATAAACAGAACCAAAGACAAAAACCACATGATTATCTCAATAGATGCAGAAAAGGCCTTTGACAAAATTCAACAGCCCTTCATGCTAAAAACTCTCAATAAACTAGGTATCAATGGAACGTATCTCAAAATAATAAGAGCTATGTATGACAAACCCACAGCCAATATCACACCAAATGGGCAAAAACTGGAAGCATTCCCTCTGAAAACCCACACAAGACAAGGATGTCCTCTCTCACCACTCCTATTCAACATAGCATTGAAGTTTTGGCTAGGGCAATCAGGCAAGAGAAGGAAATAAAGGGTATTTAATTAGGAAAAGAGAAAGTCATATTGTCTCTGTTTGCAGATGACATGATTGTATATTTAGAAAACCCTATCATGTCAGTCCAAAATCTCCTTAAGCTGATAAGCAACTTCAGCAAAGTCTCAGGATACAAAATCAACATGCAAAAATCACAAGCATTTCTATACACCAATAGTAGACAAATAGAGAGCCAAATCATGAGTGTACTCCCATTCACAATTATTACAAGGAGAATAAAATACCTAGGAATACAACTTACAAAGGATGTGAAGGACCTCTTCAAGGAGAACAACAAATCACTGCTCAACGAAATAAAAGAGGACACAAACAACTGGAAGAACATTCCATGCTCATGGATAGGAAGAATCAATATCATGAAAATGGCCATACTGTCCAAGGTAATTTATAGATTCAATGCTATCCCCCACATCAAGCTTACCACTGACTTTCTTCACAGAATTGGAAAAAACTACTTTAAACTTCATATGGAACTAAAAAAGAGCCCGCATAGCCAAGACAATCCTAAGCAAAAAGAACAAAGCTGGAGGCATCATGCTACCTGACTTCAGACTATACTATGAGGCTACAGTAACCAAAACAGCATGGTACTCATACCAAAACAGATATATAGACCAATGGAACAGAACAGAGGCCTCACAAATAACATCACACAACTACAACCATCTGACCTTTGACAAACCTGACAAAAACAAGAAATGGGGAAAGGATTCCTTATTTAATAAATGGTGCTGAGAAAACTGGCTAGCCATATGTAGAAAGCTGAAACTGGATCCCTTCCTTAAACCATATACAAAAATTAACTCAAGATAGATTAAAGACTTAAATGTAAGACCTAACACCATAAAAACACTAGAAGAAAACCTAGGCAATACCATTCAGGACACAGGCATGGGGAAAGACTTCATGACTGAAATACTAAAAGCAATGGCAACAAAAGCCAAAATAGACAAATGGGATCTAATTAAACTAAAAAGCTTCTGCACAGCAAAAGAAACTATCATCACAGTGAACAAGCAACCTACAGAATGGAAGAAAATTTTTGCAATCTATCCATCTGACAAAGGGCTAATATCCAGAATCTACAAATAACTTAAACAAACTTACAAGAAAAAAACAACCCCATCAAAAAGTGGGCAAAGGGGCCATGCGTGGTGGCTCATGCCTGTAATCCCAGCACTTTGGGAGGCCAAGGCGGGTGGATCACGAAGTCAAGAGATTGAGACCATCCTGGTTAACAAGGTGAAATCCCATCTTAAAAAAAAAAAAAAGAAAGAAAAGAAAAAATGGGCAAAGGATATGAACAGACACTTCTCAAAAGAAGGTATTTATGCAGCCAAGAGACATATGAAAAAATGCTCATCATCACTGGTCATCAGAGAAATGCAAATCAAAACCACAATGAGATACCACCTCATGCCAGTTAGAACGGTGATCATTAAAAAGACAGGAAACAACAGATGCTGGAGAAGATGTGAAGAAATAGGAATGCTTTTACACTGTTGGTGGGAGTGTAAATTAGTTCAACCATTGTGGAAGACAGCATGGCGATTCCTCAAGGATTTAGAACTAGAAATACCAGTTGACCCAGCGATCCCATTACTGGGTATATACCCAAAGGATTATAAATCATGCTAGTATAAAGACACATGCACACGTAAGTTTACTGCAGCACTATTCACAATAGAAAAGGCTTGGAACCAACCCAAATGTCCTTCAGTGATAGACTGGCTTAAGAAAATGCGGCACATATACACCATGGCATACTATGCAGCCATAAAAAAGGATGAGTTCATGTCCTTTGCAGGGACACGGATGAAGCTGGGAACCATCATTTTAAGCAAACTATCACAAGGACAGAAAACCAAACACTGCATCTTCTTACTCACAGGTGGGTGTTGAACAATGAAAACACGAGGACACAGGGTGGGGAACATCACACACCAGGGCCTGTCAGGGGGTAAGGGGCGTGGGAGGGATAGTATTAGGTGAAATACTTAATGTAAATGACAAGGTGATAGGTGCAGCAAACCAACATGTCACATGTATACCTATGTAACAAACTTGCACGTTGTACACTTGTACCCTAGAACTTAAAGTATAATAAAAACAACAACAAACCCCAAAAATTAGCCGGGTATGGTGGCAAGTGCTTATAATCCCAGCTACTCGGGAGGCTGAGGCACGAGAATTGCTTGAACCTGGGAGGGGGAGGTTGCAGCCGAGGTTACGCCACTGCACTCCAGCCTGGGCAGCAGAGCAAAGAAAAAGAAAAAGAATATTCAAGGAAGATAATAACATGAGATACAAGGAAGAGCAGTAGTTGAAATGGAAGAAGTGAAAAAAGCTGGAGAGAAATGAAGAGTTTTAGACAGGGATGCCTAGAAGATTCCCCTCTGATCAACAAAGTTTAGTATCTTAGAATGACATACATATTATTTAGCTCTAAAGCGAATATACATGTAACATGTGATCACAATAATGCATTCCATTTTTAAACTAGCCTATGAAAAAGCACAAGAGATACTACACCAGTAATAATAAATGTCAGAGACCTTTTCAAGGAAAAAAAGTTTTAGAAACTGGAAGCTGAGAAGAAGAAAGGCTCAATCTTGAACTGATAAAAAATTTCTTCATATTTTATAGCAAAAGGTCAATAGATACTGTCTAAAGCTAACAAATCTAAAACCAGAGTTAAAATATATGAATATAATGTTAACTACCAGAACAAAATCAGGGACCACTCAGTGGTTGCCTCTAGTGAGTAGGGCTGGGGAGGACAGTCAGGATTGGGAGGAAATGGGAATCCTCTTAGTTTTCAGTTTTGTGCCCTCTGATTTGCTCTAGTTTCCTCCTACCATGATAGGCACTGTTTCTGTAATTATAATTGTTGAAAGTATTTTATTATGTCACTTTTATTAAAACCTACATGTGCAAAAAATATAGAGAGAAGGCTGTCAACATGTTTAGAGTAGTTATCTGTGGGTAGGAGGATTACGGTCATGTGGTGACCCTTTCTCATCCCCCAAGCACCTAGCAAACATCTGATACAAAGATGGAGATTGATAAATGGACATTAAATGAAAGCAACATAACCAAGCCTTCTTTCCCAAATCCAGTGAATTAAAATATACAGGAAATACTGTTCTAGGATGGCTATAAAATTCTATGCTGCTTATTTTCATTACTATCATTGGGATACCCTTAAGAATCAGTTAAAAAAATATAGAGCACGCCCAGATATACAGTGTGAAGACACATACACATGTAAGTAGCAAATTTAGTTTAATTTTGCTGGCTTGTTTGTTTTTTGAGACAGAATCTTGCTCTGTTGCCCAGGTTGGAGTTCAGTGGCATGATTTCAGCTCACTGCAACCTTCACCTCCCGGGTTCAAGCGATTCTCGTGCCTCAGTCTCCCAAGCAGCTGGGAGTACAGGTGTGCACCACCACGCCTGGTTAAAATTTTGTATTTTTAGTAGAGACAGGGTTTCACTATGTTGGCCATGCTGGTCTCAAACTCCTGGCCTCAAATGATCCGTCTGCCTTGGCCTCTCAAAGTGTTGGGATTACAGGCATAAGCCACCGTGCCCAGCCAATTTAGTTTAATTTAAAGTTAAAACATCAAATCACATCTTATACAATAGAGATATTCAGAGAGACTGAGTACTGTCACTAGAAATTTGCAAATTCTTATTTTAGGGCTAGGCCTTGAACTTTTCTATATATCTATTTCTTGGCATTAAAAAATTAGCTGTCACATTGAAAAAGGAGCTTCTAGTCCACAATATTGAGTGAAAAAATTTATAAATGTCATAATTAAAAATTATGTCACACAGCTAAATATGGTAGAAACAGCAGTAACTTGTGTAAAGACGCCATCACTCTAGTCCTGGCTTAGCCACTTGTGAGATCGTAGGCAAGTTGGGTAACTTTTCTATGTGGTTGTAGCTTCCTTGTCTGTAAAAAGAAGAAGTTGACTAAAAAAAAAAAAATCTACTCAAGTCTAATGATTTTTCATGAATGTATTAATCCATGCTCACAATGATATAGCAAAAAGTCCATTAGATTAAGTTTACTCAAGAGCAAAAACTGATTTAATATAGGCAAATCATTTAATGGGAAACTTTCAATTAGTTACTTCTCATGGTAGCTGAGACTCAAATGTGATAACATACGTGAGCAATTTTCTTGTGTCTTGGGTGCTTACAAAGTGTTGTACCTGCATTATCTCATTTTGTCCTGACACCACCATTGTGAGATGTAGATCTTTATCCCCATGTACAAATGAGGAGATTTGCCCAGGTTGGAGTTCAGTGGCATGATTTCAGCTCACTGCAACCTTCACCTCCCGGGTTCAAGCGATTCTCGTGCCTCAGTCTCCCAAGCAGCTGGGAGTACAGGTGTGCACTCCTCAAAAGGATACTGCTCAAAAGGATAGTCAGTCATGGAGTCAGGATTCAAACCTGGCTCAGTCTGATGCCAGAGTCTACACTCTGGTCACTCGGCTTTAGAGGACACTGTACTGTACTTTAAGAGGCTGAAAAGTACCTGTGGTGGACATGCTCTATAGTGACCCCAACTATCTCTACTTTCTGGTGTTTACCCCCTTGGATAATTTCCTCCTCTTACTGGGAGTGGGGCTTGTAACTTGCTTTGAACCATCAGACTATGGCAAAGGTGACAGGATATTAATTTCATGATTATATGATGTTGTATGTTTTGCCAGTCAACTAGCGCTAGAGACTTTCTCCGTAGCAGGCTTTGAAGAAGTTCACTGTCATGTTGTGAGAAGGCCATGTGATCTGCAAGCATCCTCTAGGAGCTGAGAGCAGTCCCCAGCCTACAGCTGGCAAGAAGCTGAGGACCTCAGACTCACAACCTCAAGAAATGAATTCTGCCAACAACCTGGGTAATTCTGAAAGTGGGTCCATCTCTAGTCCTGCCTCCACGTAAGAATCCCACCCTGGCTGATACCTTGATCACAGCCTCACACAGCCCCAGCTAAGCTGTATCTGGGGTCATGAACCACAGAAATATTGATATAATAAATGTGTGTTGCTCAAGCTGCTAAATCTGTGATAATCTGTTACACAGCTCAGAAAAATAACACAGTATCTTTGTTCTATAAATACAAAAATGAAAATTCAGCATTTTCTTTCACTTTCCTTGCTCCTTTAAGATTCAATATCCAGTCCCCAGTATTTTTATTTTATTTTATTTATTCTATTTTTTAGAGAAGTTCTGGCTCTGTTTACACAGGCTGGAGTGCAATGGCACGATCTTGGCTCACTACAGCCTCGACCTCCCAGGTTCAAGCGAGCTCCCACCTCAGCCTCCTGAGTAGCTGGGACCATAAACGTGCACTACCATGCTGGCTAATTTTTGTATTTTTGGTAGAGATGGGGTTTTGCCACATTGCCTAGGCTGGTCTAGAACTTGTGAGCTCAACTGATCCTCCTGCCTCAGCCTCTCAAAGTGCTGAGATTATAGGCATGAGCCACCGTGCCTGGCCGCCTTCCCTGGTATTCTTGCAAACTAGTTTCACTAGTTTACACTCTTTGATCGAAGCTGTTCCAATAGCCTAGTTTCTCTCTCCACCTTCACTTTGACTAACAGCTAATTTATCTTCTACCTCCATATTTTAAAATCAATGGAGTCTTTTTGATTCCTGTGCTTAAAAACTTACAATGTTTTGCTAATGCCTGGAAAATAAAATACAAAATTCCTAGCATAGTTTTCAAGACCGTCTGTGTGCTCTGGTCCTACATCTCTCTCCAATCTCCTCTCCTTCTGCACAACACAGGATCTCATGTCACCATCACAACAATTTATCCTTGCCATCCCTAACACATGGCATGTACTTTTAAAAAATAACAGTTTTATTAAGATATAAGTGACACAGCATAAAATTCATCCTTTTAGAGGGTATACAATCGGCTCTCCGTATCTGCATCCACAAATTCAATCAACTGTGGATCCAAAATATTCAATAAAAATAAAAAAAATACAGAATAATATAAATGTTAAAAATAATACAGCATAGCAACTGTTTACATAGCATTTACATTATACTAGGTATTATAAGTAACCTAGAGATGATTTAAAGTATTTAAAGGATGTGCACAGGTTATATGCAAATATCCCATTTTATATCAGGTGATAATCTCCTGATTTTCATACTGGAGGCTCCTGAAACCAGTCCCCAGCAGATACTGAGGGAAAACTGTAATTCAGAGGCCTTTTTTTTTTTTTTTAAAGCATATTTAAAGAGCTGATGCCACACACCTTTATCCCTCTGTGTGTTCTCATGGTTCCATTATCTGGAATCATCTTCACCCTTCTCTTTCTATGGACTGGAAGCCCTATCATCCTTAAGCTGCTTCTGTGTAGCTGTCCCTGATTCCCTTCCCATAGAACTGACCAGAAGAGCTTTCTCTTGTCATCTTTCTAGAAGTCAATGTTCTTTGAGAACAGGCCTCACTGATTTACCTTTGTAGTCCCCTCAAATGTTAGGCAGAGTGTCTTGTACATAAGACGTTCAATATATATTGAAATGAATGATTTGTTTCCAGAACTGTAATACAACTTACTCAACCCACATCACTCAAGAGTTAATAATTTTGTGAATGTCCAAAATTAAAGTTTAAAATAAAAAGAACCGACTGATCAAGGAACAAAAGGATTTAAATTTATATGTTCCTTTGTGCTTCCATATAGATTAGGATATCCTTGTACACTATTGCTGAGCTTATTCTAAAAAACACAAAATTATAATGTATATAATTCTAAAAAATATGACAGAATCTTAATTTTTAATAAGGTATCAAAAAGTACTTTTTGGTGTTTTCATGGAAAGCTTATTATAGTAATATAACTGGTTGTTGTCATTAAAGACTGGCAAACAACCTTCACAGTATTAATATTTTCTTTTTTCTTTTCTTTTCTTTTTTTTTTTTTTTGAGACACAGTGTCTCTGTCACCCAGGCTGGAGTGCAGTGGTGCAGTCTCAGCTAACTGCAACCTCCACTTCCTGGGTTCAAGTAATTCTCGTGCCTCAGCCTCCAGGCAATGTGCCACCACGCCCAGTTAATTATTGTATTTTTAGTAGAGACAGGGTTTTACCCTGTTGGCCAGGCTGGTCTCAAACTCCTGACCTCAAGTGATCCACCCGTCTCAGGCTCCCAAAGTGCTAGGATTACAGGCGTGAGCCACCACACCCGGTCTCATAGTTAAAAACACTGCATTTAAAAAATAACTCCAATTGTTATTTTTCACAATGACCTAATTAGTGTAAAAATGCCTTTCCTATATTGGTAAAGCCAAACCTGTGCTAATGGAGTATATAAAAAAAAATGCTATTGCTGTTTTTTATTTTTTTACCTTCTGCTTATCCAATCTGCCTTTGCTAATACCTTCCTCTCTGGCAAGACTAACAGATCACTCATTCTCCAGCCTGCCTCACTTGGAGATTTTGTCACTGGTGACTACTCACTTGTTGTAGATGCTTCTGATGATCTTTGCATCAAAGCCCAGTCTCTCAGTCATCTTTTATCAAACGCCTTTGTTCTTACCAAACCTTTCCTATGGGATGGTCTGACCTAGACAAGCTGTAAACAACAAAAGGCAATTGCTCTAGACAGAGCTACTTATCTTTCACCTACATTTTTTTTTTTTCCGTGCTTAAGCTCTCTACATCGAATTTGGTCATTTCTTTCTCCAGTGGTTCTTCTCTTTTGACAGAAGGGAAGAGCTTGTCTGATGGCACATTCTTTGCCATCTTTGAGGCAAGAGAAAGAATTCTGAAAAGGTCTTGGTGCTGGACAAGTTTTTAGTAATCATTTTATACGCCTATTTTACAGATGAGGTAAGACATTTCAGAGGTCAAGTCACTTCCCCAACATGACAGGGCTAATCTGTGGCAGACAAGAGACAAATACTTACGTCTTCTGGTTTCTGGCGTGGAGTTTTTTGAGTCACCCCTACGTGCCTCATGGTATTACAGGGTTTCCTTCTTAAGGAGGGCAGGCCAGTGTTCAGGAGATCTTGGACATACTTTTATTAGGCAATGGTCCTCACTATACTACTAGGTCAGAGGTTTTAAAATATCTTCTTAGCTGTTCAATCCTTTGTTCAAATAATATGCTTACTTCATTATTTTTAAGTATTATTATTTTATATTTATATATAAGTATTTATGTATTAAGTATTTAAAATAAAAATATATTTTATTATATTTAAAATGTAATAACTAGAGCTTAAATATTAAAATTGTTAAGTAGAGGCAACAATTATTTCTATTACAATAGGATTCTTTGACATACTTCAAGTGCTTTTAAAAATTATGATAAATATATATAACATAAAATTTACCATTTTAGCATTTCTTAGGTACATAGTTCAGTGGTATTAACATCCACAAGGTTGTGTAGCCATCACTACTGTTCATTTCTAGAACTTTTTTTAATATTTAAAATATATTTTTAATTAAAAACAATTTAATATTTTATAAGAAAATTCACTTTGCAGATTAGATACAATGAATGATGTTCACTCTGGTTAAGAACCCAGCACTATTAGGCCTCTTATTCAGAAGTGGCTCTGTGGGACTTGCACCCTGGAGGGCAGTTTGAAGGAGCGCTCACATTGCATTAGGAGCCAACACATTTTCTATTACAATTCTATTTTTCCATAGCACCTGATGGTATGGATGTAGCAGCAATGGAAGCAGCAATGCTGCCCTGTACACACTGAATAAATACTGGCTCATGAACCAGTCATCAAGGCTACTGGGGACGTATGCATTTATAATTGTGGGAACTGTTTATTGATAAACGTATTTTCTGTTAATTTCCTTTAAGAAATGTATAGTTTATTTATTCTAGTTTGATTATTAGAAAACAACTGAATAACATCTTATAATAACAAATAGATATCTGGCTTTATCTCATAATTCAATTCTTATTTTCTCCCTGATCCAGAGTCTTTGGATACCATTCTCGTCTCTTATTATTCTGCTATGTTGTAAATATCTCAATAAAGTGCCTAAGATGGCCGGGCGCGGTGGCTCATGCCTAAAATCAGTTTTAGAAGCCAGATAAGACATACATTAACAATAAAGTTTGCCTGGGCGTGGTGGCTCACGCCTAAAATGTTCTACAAGCAAGGTAAGATATATATTAACAACAAAGTTTGGCCAGGCGCGGGGGCTCACGCCTATAATCCCAGCACTCTGGGAGGCTGATGCAGGCGGATCATGAGGTCAAGAGATCGAGACCATCCTGGCCAACATGGTGAAACCCCATCTCTACTAAAAATACAAAAATTAGCTGGGCATGGTGGCACACTCCTGTAGTCCCAGCTACTCAGGAGGCTGAGGCAGGAGACTCACTTGAACCAGGGAGGTGGAGGTTGCAGTGAGCCGAGATGGCACCACCATACTCCAGCCTGGCAACAGAGTGAGACTCCGTCTCAAAAAAAAAGAAAAAGAAAAAACAATAAAGTTTATAGATTTTTATTAAATCAACAATCATTTATAAGACACACTATATTAAACAATGATCCTTAAAATTTTCAGATATTAAAATATGTTAGAGATTTAGGGAATTCCACAGCATATGTTATTATCATGCTGTCTGTATTTACAGTCAAATGTAGTAAAAAATGAAAAATCCATTCTTTAGGTTTCATCTTAGAGTTAGTTTGCTCTGAGTAGACAGAAGGTTACAGTTATGTGATTAAGGGGAAAAAAAATCACTCTGATATTTTTAGGAGTGGCAGCTGACTAATCTTTCTAATCCCTCTTCTCCCCTCCTCGCCTATAACCCTTATTTAGGTCAACAAAGCTTAATAAAGCATTAATGGAGAAAAGAAATTATTACTTTTTTGAGTCAGTTTCTAAAATCAAAAACACTTTCATTGAAATTTTGAAAAAGAGTTTGTTTTTACGAGATCTTAATATTTTGTGATAATATTCTAGATGTCTCTCAGTTAGGCAAACAGAGTGGGCTTCTGTCTCTTCAAATCACAATCTCTGGGCCTTTTGCAAGAAAAATGCTAGTATAAGGGAGAAATACTTCAATTAGGAAAAGAGGACTTTTCATATTGAATGATAACTAGAGCTTAAATATTAAAATTGTATTAAAATTTGTATTAAAAATTAAAAAGAGGCAATGATTATTCCTGTTACAATAGGATTATTGGACATACTTCAAGTGCTTTTAAAACTTATGATATATATATATATGAAATAAAATTTACCATTTTAGTATTTCTTAGATACACAGTTCAGTAGTATTAACATCCACAATGTTGTGTAGCCATCACTACTTTCCATTTGCAGAATTTTTCTTTTTTGAGATGGAGTCTCATTCTGTTGCCCAGGCTGGAGTGCAGTGGGACAATCTCAGCTCACTGCAACCTCTGCCTCCCAGGCTCAAGGCAGTCTCCTGCCTCAGCCTCCTGAGTAGCTGGGATTGCAGGCATGCACCACCACCCTGTATAATTTTTGTATTTTTACTAGAGACGGAGTTTCGCCATGTTGGCCAGGCTGGTCTTTAACTCCTGACCTCAGGTTATCTGCCCACTTCGGCCTCCCAAAGTGCTGAGATTACGGCATGAGCCACCATGTTGGGCCTCCATTTGCAGAACTTTTTCATCAGAAACAGAAACAGAAACTCTGTATCCATTAAAAGTAACTCTTTACTCTCCCCTTTCCCCATCCTGGAAAACCTCTATTCTATTTTCTGTCTCTATGAATGTGCTTATTCTAGGTATCTCATATAAGTGGAATATAGATTTATCCTCTAAGTGCTTTGTATGGGAGGGTTTTCAGTGATAGTTTATTTTGTGTGCTTTCTGAAACTGAAGATGTTCCCATTCACTTCAGGTTGTTTAAAACTTTGCAGAACTCTGTCCAAAATGGATGTCTAAGTTGAAGCTTCTTTTGTGTGTGTGTGTGTGTGTGTGTGTTTGTATATTACATACATTTTACAAAAGATAACTAATTTCCTAACAAAGTACTCTAACTTTTAAGAAGGATAGTATAAGGAAGAAAAACAGCCCAAAAAACTAAAGTCCAAGTAGAGTAAAGACTAAGAGAATACCAATTACTGAAAGATATGTAGGCAACATATGGTATTTAAAAGGCATAAAAAGCATGAATTAGTAAATTTGTCTTGTATTTAATTAAACATAAACATTAACTTAGAAATGGAATGCAATTACAAATGATTTACCACTACACGTGTGCATTTAAAAAAAGCCTGGAAGGCCATCTACCTAAACAACAATGATCTCCAGGTGGTGGAATTACAAGTGATTTAAAAATTTTTCTTTTGAGTTTAAAATTTTGCATAATGAACATGCATTACTTGTGTAATTAGAAAAACAAAAGTTATTTTTAAAAATCACAAATGATATATTTAAGAATTATATTGTATCATTCTGTTAAGACAAGGCAGAAATGACTAGCCTTCTTCTAGCAATATGAAAAACATTTATTGGCATGAGTAAAATTAAAGACAATCCCTGACTTATTATTTTTAAATTTTATAATGAGCTAACTTAAGTATTAAGTGAATTTTTGATTTATGATGTTTCTGACTTATGATGGGTTTATCAGGGCACAGTCCCATTTTAACTTGAGAAGCATCTGTATTATAATAGACAAAAAGTTCCTCTAATATAATCCTTCTTTCTAATGGTTGCGACAAGATCACACTACAGTATTTAAAGTTTATTTATAAAAGTTATAATACTAAACTGCACATATAATCAAGCAAAAACCACTGTAGTAATCTTTCAATTTCCATGGAAACACTGATGAGAATCAGGAGAACAATCCAGAAAAATTCTAAATTTCTACTGGCTCACATGACAGTGTTCACTGGACCTATCTATAAAGCATGTGTAGGACACTTATGAAGGACACATGTATTTTCCTCCAAAGAAAATCCACACTGTGCTGATTGGGCAACTCATCCTGTAACATAGCTAGTAGTACACTCTGTGGGAAAGTACCAAGAAATGCAAAGAAAAATAATTAACAGAGCAAATGCTTTCACTCAACCTTAACCTTAGCTAGGAAAACTACACATAATTAAGGTTGTCAAAGGAAGATAAGATTAATCCGTCATCATGGATAAGATTAATCAGATAAATTAATAAGATGAATACAGGGGAACCCAATATAACCAGAGGATGCATTCTTATAACTGCACACATTATAACCTCATGTAAGACAAAATCTCTCTGATCCTCAGTTTTTCTTCCTATAAAATGTAAGAAATTAAAATGGAAACAATGTCTCCTAAATTTGTGCATCAGAGTCACTCGTAGAGATTCTTAAAAATAAAAGTTCCAGGGCAAACCAGAAACAGGAAAGTAAATTAAATCAGAAGTAAGCAGAAGACAATAAATGAGGAGATTACAGCAGAAATCAATGAAATTGCAAACAGAAAATTCATAGAGAAAAATCAACAATACCAACAGCTAATTCTTTGAAAAGATCAAGAAAATTGATAATTTCTAGCTTGGCTAATAGAAAAAGAGAAAGGATACAAATTACTAATATTAAAAATAAAAGAGGAGACATCACCACAGATCTCATGGGCATTAAAAAGATAATAAAGGAATACTGTAAACAGTATTATGGCCACAAATGTCATATCCTAGATGAAACAGACTGATCCTTGAAAGATACAATCTGTCAGAACTCACACAAAAAGAAAGGGACAATCTGAATAGGCCTGTATCTATTAAAGAAATTGAATCAATAATTACTAACCTTCTAAAACAGAAAACACCAGGCACAAATGGCTTCACTGGTGAATACTATCAAATATTTAAGGAAGAAATTAAACCAATTCTCTACAATCTCTTTCAGAGAATAGAAACAGAGGGAATACTTCCTAACACATTCTATAAGGCCAGCATTACCTTAATACCAAAACCAGACAAAGGCATTATAAGAAACACTACAGGCCAATATCTCTCACGAACATAGATGCAAAAATCCTAAATAAAATATTAGCAAAATGAATCCAACAATGTATAAAAAGAAAAACAGACCACAACCAAGTAGGATTCATCCTAAGTGTGGAAGATTGGGTCAACATTTGATCACCAGTTAACATAATCCATCACATCAACTGGCTAAAGAAGAAAAATCACATGGTCATATCAACAGATGCACAGAAAGCATTTGACAAAATCCAACACCCATTCATGATAAAAACCCTCAGTAAATTAAGAATAGAGGAGAACTTCCTCAAATTGATAAGGAATATTCACATAAAAACCTATAGCTAACATCATACTTAATGGTGAGAAACTTGAAGCCTTCCCAACCAGGATCAGCCAAAATGGGAAGCTGTGACCTCTTACCACTCCTTTTCAACACTGTAGTGGAAGTACTAGTTAATGCAATAAGACAGGAAAAGAAAATAAACAGTGCTTTGGTTCAAATTTTGCCCCTTCTGAAACTCATGTTGAAACTTAATCTCCAATGTAAGAGTATTAAGAAGTGAGGCATTTAAGAGGTGATTGGGTGATAAGGGCTCTGCCCTCATAAATGAATTAATCCATTCGTGGATTAATGCCAGGTGAAAATGTGGGGTCAAAGCCAGAGCCAGGAGAAACAGACCCAAGTGGGGTAATGCCTAGCGCAGTGAGAACAGAACCCTGCTGAGATCTCAGAACTGTAGAACCGCCAGCATTTAGCTTCAGCCTGTGAAAGCTGCAGGCTCTTGACTCTTATTTGTGAGAACTGAAGCCTGGGAGAGCCCAGGAAAGCCTAGGTGGTGGGGCTGTCTGAGGCCCTGGGATCCAATCCCCACAACCAGTGTATCTAGGAAGCAAGACATGGAACCAGGGAAGATAAACTAAGTCTCAAGGCTTAGTTTTTCCTTTGGGTGTTGGACTTACTTGGGACCTGTTACCCCTTTCTTCTTGTCTATCTCTCCCTTATGAAATGAGAATGTCTTACACCTGTCCCACCATTTATTTTGGAAGTAGATAACATGGTCATTTCATAGGCTCACAGCTGTAAGAAATTTACCTCAAGATGAATTGTCCCTTGAGCATTACTCACATCTGATTCAGATGAGACTCTAGACTTTGGGGCTATAAAGATGGAATGAATGTATTTGTATACAAAAAGTACATAGAATTTTGGGGGGCCAGGGGCAGAATGGTTTGAATGTCTGTCCCCTCTAAAACTCACATTGAAATTGAATTCCCAATGTAACAGTATTAAGAAGTGGGACCTTTGAGAGGTAATTGGGTCATCAGGGCTCTGCCCTTAGGAATGGATTAATCCATTTGGGGATTAATGGATTAAGGGGTAACGAATTAATGGGCTATCATGGGAGTAGGTTACTTTCATTAGAGTGGGTCTGTTGTAAAAGACAGTTTGGTTTTTTTCTAGTAAGCCCCCTTGCCATGTGATGCCTTCTGACATTTTATGATGGAGTTAAGAAGGCCCATACCAGCTGTAGCTCCTCGACCTTGACTTCCCAGTCTACAGAACTGTAATAAATTTACTTTGTTTATAAATTACCCAATGAGCCCTCATGTAAACTGTGGACTTTGGGTGGTAATGATGTGTCAATGTAGGTTCATCAATTGTAAGAAAGGGAGCACTCTGGCAGGGGATGTTGAAAATAGGGGAGGCTGTGCAGGGGCAGTGGCAGGGGTAGATGGGCACTCTCTATACCTTCCTCTCAGTTTTGGTGTAAGCCCAAAACTGCTCTAAAAAATTAAAGTCTTTTTTTAAAAAAATAGTGTCTAAAGGTCTCCTTCATCATACCTACTACAACAGTATCTATCTCCAGGGGATCTTCAATCAGGAGATTTGTCTGGGATTTGCATTTAAAACCAAATCAAATCAAACTTTCAGGTGACTTTGAGGGAGCTCATTAAGGAACAAACATTAAATTCATAAAACCATCTCCCATGAAAAAGATAAAATAAGATAACTAGTGTTTGCTAGACACAGCTACAAGAGCTAAAGAAAGCACAGAGACATTCATAAGACAACATTTCTAACGCCAATAAAATCATAACAACTTACTCATTTAGTGCTCACTTATCATGTGGATTTTAGTACGGCTATTTACAACTAATTAGAAGGTGTGGACTGATTCAAGATGTTTTCTTTCTGTTCATAAAGAATATATTTTGTATAGAGTACAAATACTCCACAGTAGGTGCTCAATAAATATTTTCTGAATTACACTAACTTGGGCAAACAAATCAGTTACTAAGTACTTGAATGTCTATTACCTTCCAATTCTCTTTCAAGATAAACACACTCATGCCACTCTGAATACACAGCATTCTCTGAAGCTGGGTGTCAGAAGAGGGAGTTTATGTAAGTAGCATGGCATGAAAATTGTTAACTATGGGCCACTTGGAGTAAATACCCCTTTTCACCAACATTAATCACTAATGTTTAATAGAAATAAATTATGCTGAGAGAAGAGGCCAATTGTTTTGCTTTATTCAAACTGTTTTCTAATGAGACTTAATAATTCATTGCTTTTCTAAAACTTAATTACTGAGTCTAAAAGGCTAGATGAGATTTAAGTTCATATTCATCAAGATAATAAACATCTTATCTCAGTGATGCATTCAAGGATGTTAATGATCCTTGGAAATACGGGTCTAGAAATATTTCATTGATGAGTACACATATCATAATGCACAGATATATCCATTAGAGGCAAATGTATGTGTTTGCCAAAACTCTACTTTTAAAAAAAACCTGTTTCTTATTCAGGAAAAGATTCATGTGAGGTTAGAGTATTCAGATAAAACATTCTGGAGGCTGGGTGCAGTGGCTCACGCCTGTGATCCTAGCACTTTTGGAGGCCGAGGCAGGTGGATTACCTGAGGTTAGGAGTTCGAGACCAGCCTGACCAACACGGTGCAACCCCATCTCTACTAAAAATACAAAAATTAGCTGGGTGTGGTGGCACATGCCTGTAATACCAACTACTTGGGAGGCTGAAGCAGGAGAATCGCTTGAACCCAGGAGGCAGAGGTTGCAGTGAGTCAAGATTATGCCACTGCACTCCAGCCTGGGCAACAAGAGTGACACTCTGTCTCAAAAAAAAAAAAAAAAAAAAAAAAAAAAAAAAAAAAAAAATTCCTAACCTACTGTCTGTTTATAGCTTTTCATCTATTTACTACTTTTTCTTCTAGCACACTGTATAGCACATAGTGGGCACTCAATGAATATTTATGGAATCCACAGATTTAAACCTAGTGTTCTAAATGGCAAATTGATAACAGAATCAATTTACAGACAAAGCTTGGAGCTAAGTCTTATGCAAATATCTCATTCTGCTAGATTTTAATATTTTTTCCATTGAGTACAAAAAGTATTTGAAGTGATTTAGAACAACATATTCTAATGACAGAATTACATGAAACTAAGATTACAAGCCATACCGTAGATTCTTACATTTGAGCTTAGCATGAGCTTTTAAAATGCTAATTCTTGCGTACCACCTTGGAGATTCCAAAAAAAAAAAAAAAAAAAAAATGTGTGAAAGGGCTTAGTAAGTAGCATTTTTAACTAGCATCCCCAAGATTCTGATGCAGCTGTTCTAAGAATGACGCTTGAGAAATACTCCCATATAAGAAGCGAAGGGGAAAACTAAACCAAATTTGTTTTCACACCTGAGCCTTGAGTTTAGCTCTTGCTGTCTTGGCAGCCAAGACAAAAAGGAATTAAAGAGGAAGCAGCCACTGGCTGATAGCAGGAAGTCTGGCAGTTTGTCAGAAAAGGCCAATAAATTGCTTCAAATCTTTTTGTAAACAGGCACAGTATGCACATGGAGAGAAAAAATGTTCCTAGCATTAACAAAAAAATAATTTACCAGATGGCACTTCATGTAAAGGACATTAATAAAAATGAAAATGTTCTTATGAGCAATTTTGGAGAATATATAGAAATATCATCAAATGAGTATTTCTTATTCTAATCTATTTTAAGCATAGAACAAACTTTTAAGCACTGGTAGTGGGATTCTAAGCTGATACAGCCTCCTTGGAGAACATGAAAGACACATGTTCCTTACAATCCAACAATTCCACTCCTAGATTGAGAAAAACTCCCTTGTGTGCACTAGGAGTATGAGACAAGTCACAAATATGACTGTTTATATTTGCAAAAAATTGGCATCATATCAAGAAAAATGAGTGAAGAGTAATATATTCATAAAATAGACCATCATAATTCATAATTAATGGAAAAATTAATGAACTCAAAGTATATGTACCCATATGGATGAATTTTGTAACTATATAACACTGAGGGGGGAAAAGCCACTTACAGAAGAATATAGTGTGATACACTGTGTATAAAGTTTAAAAGCATACCAAATACTTCCATGCATTGTTTCAAAAAACATCAATGAGTAAAAATGTAGAGAGAGGCATGGGATGGATACCAAAGTCAAGGACAACCAGTTACTTACTATGGATAGGGTAGAGGGCAATGGGATTAGTGAGGATTAGAGGTTCGATTGCATTCTAGTGTTTTATTTCTTTAGTAGGATGGAAGGTGCATGGAGGATTACTATATGTCTGAATTATTTCTTAAAAAATAAACGCAAGCTAGAAGGGCATAATATTAAACTACATCCTAGGGATATAATTTAATGGGATATAATTATATCCTAAGGATAAAATTTAATGTAGTCCATATAGATTCCTTTCCAGTGGTAACAACAGGAAGGTAGGGGAGCACAGGGGAATGGATAGGGAACATGTCCCATATACTAAAGGGCAGCCTGTCCCAGGCGGAACTCTCGGAGGTTAAAGAAATCAAGGAGTATCTGTACTCCAGATACACTGCAGTCATTAAAAAGAGCAAGATTAATCTGTATAAACTGATAGAGAAATATGTCTCCCACATATTAGGAAACAAAAGCAAGTTATACAATAGCAATGCTTAGTACGATACCATTTTAGAAAAGAAAGATGTATACTTGTAGACTTGTGAAATGTTACCTAAAGAAACATGGTAGACCTGGGGAGAATGGGGGTGTTTTTGTTTCACTTCATACCCTAGTACACTGTTACATTTCATAATAAGCATATATTATTTTTATAATTCAACACACGATTTCTCCAGCAAGGGCTTGGGGAAGTGCTTCCACATCTTGGCTTCACTTTAAAAATCATCTGAGACACTTTAAAAATGTGACTTTCAGACACTGCCCCAGTCTGACTTAAGATTTCTGGAGGTAGGGTTCAGGCATCAATATTTTTTTTTAAAGCTCCGTGAAAAAAAAAAAAAAAAATTGAATGTGCACTGAGGGTTAAGAGTGCCATATGAGCTGGGCGTGGTGGCTCATGCCTGTAATCCCAGCTCTAAGGGAGGCAGAGGTGGGAAGATAGCTTGAGCCCAGGAGTTTGAGACCTGCCTAGGCAATATAGCGAGACCCTGTTCTCCACAAAAAGGAACAACAACAACAACAACAAAAAGACACACACACACAAAAAAAGTGTAAGAGTGCCATATGAGCAGTGTTTTATTATGAAAATTAAATCCATAAATCTCTGAATCTTGTATTCTCTCCCAGACAGAATGCCATCAACTCCTAAAGGAATAAGAACTAGGGTTACTTATAGTCTGGGAAAAACTTTGTGTAAGGTGTGATATATTGAAGTGCCCAGGATGGTCTAAAGCTTAAAACCCCAAATTCCATGTCCCTGGGTAGGACAGAGATATTTGCTCCAGAAAAAGAGTTGCCAGACAGTGACCATGTAAGCATTTCACCAGCTTCCTATAAAACATCTCATTTTGACCAATACTGGTAATTTGTGAGGGTGAAGAGTTTTACTTTTTTTTTACACATTTATTTCAGAAATTAAAAAATTTACACAAGAAAAGAAAAATCACCATAAAGCCATATCCCCCATGGTATTTTGGAATAAGCCTTCCATCTAGATGGTTTTCTCTGCATATATTTATACATACAATTACTCATACAAAAGTGAAATGAATGCCAGGCTTTGTAACTGGCTCTTTTTCACATATTGTAACAAGCATATCTTTCCAAATAACACTACCCACCAGGACCAAGTCACTGCAAAATATATCCCAAAGTAGCTAAAAAACTGGTATGTTTGATGGAGTTAATTGAGAATGAATCCTACTATGCTGAAACAACAAATGTGGTGCTGACAAGGTTTAAAGCTTATTTGTTCTTTCATACAGTGATTGGCAATTGGGCCAGTTCCTTGAGGCTATTCCTGGGTCATGAGATAAAGGCATGTCTCAGCATGGAGGAGGATGTGCATCTCCCATGCGACCACCTTCCAAGCCAGCCACTTCCTGAGGAACAGGAGGAAAGGCACTGCCATCATCCCATTCTGTGTGGGTGGTGCCTCTATGTTGTGGGAAGTCAGGGACCCCAAACGGAGGGACCGGCTGAAGATGCGGCAGAAGAACATAAATTGTGAAGATTTCATGGACATTTATTAGTGCCTTAAATTAATACTTTTATAATTTCTTATGCCTGTCTTTACTGCAATCTCAGAACATAAATTGTGAAGATTTCATTAACACTTATCACTTCCCCAGTCAATACCCTTGTGATTTCCTAGGCCTGTCTTTACTTTAATATCTTAATCCCATCATCTTCGTAAGCTGAGGACGATGTATGTCGCCTCAGGACCCTGTGATGATTGCGTTAACTGTACAAATTGTTTGTAGAGCATGTGTGCTTGAACAATATGAAATCTGGGCACCTTGAAAAAAGAACAGGATAACAGCAATGTTCAGAAACAAGACAGATAACCTTAAACTCTGACTGCCAGTGAGTCGGGAGGAACAGAAACATATTTCTCTTCTTTCAAAAGTAAATGGGAGAAATATCGCTAAATTCTTTTTCTCAGCAACGAACATCCCTGAGAAAGAGAATGGCCCCTGAGGGTAGGCCTCTGAAATGGCCCCTTTAAGGATGGCTGTCTTTTACGGTCGAAGCCAAAGGGATGAAATAAGCCCCGGTCTCCTGTAGCACTCCCAGGCTTATTAGGATAAGGAAATTCCCACCTAATAAATTTTGGTCAGACAGGTTGTCTGCTCTCAAACCCTGTCTCCTGAGAAGATGTTATCAATGACAATGCGTGCCCGAAACTTCACTAGCAATTTTAATTTCGCCCCGTCCTGTGGTCTCGCCCTGCCTCCATTTGCTTTGTGGTATTTTATTACCTTGTGAAGCATGTGATCTCTGTGACCCACATCCTATTTGTGCACTCCCTCCCCTTTTGAAAATTGCTGATAAAAACTTGCTGGTTTTACGGCTCATGGAGCATCAAAGAACCTGCCGGCATGTGATGTCTCCCCCGGACACCCAGCTTTAAAATTTCTCTCTTTTGTACTCTTTCTCTTTATTTCTCAGACCAGCCAATGCTTAGGGAAATAGAAAAGAACCCACATTGAATATCGGGGGTGGGGTTCCCCCAATACCTCTAGGTTCCTGGATTCTCAATTTGATTACGGCCACAGCACTCCAAGAGGGAAAGTATCAGGGAGATTAGATTTGGTCAATTTCTTTCAAAGAGAATAACTAAGAGGAGCATTTCATAGTGATTTCACATCCTTTTAAAACTTATCTCAAATCAACCTTGTGAAGTCAGTATTATCGAACTTTTTGTTTTATAGATGCAAAAACTGATGCTAAGTTTAGAAAACTGAGTATTATACTCATACATATATGAAGACAGACTTTTAAATCTAAAATACTAATGGCATAGAATCTGGAAGAAAAAAAAAACTAAAATTTACTAGATACCTACTATGTGTCTGGCATTTTCATGTACTTTATTTAATTCCCACAATAATATATGAGGGTAAGTAGTATCATCTCTATTTTACAGGAAAAGAACAGAGACATTGAGAAGTAGTAATTCGAAAAAGGTCACAGAGTTGTTAAAAGGGAAAAGCAAGATTTGTACTCAAGTATATATAACATGTCTGATTCTTTTGACTATGGCACAGTACTTCTCTCAGGGTTCTAGAAGGATGAAGTAACTTGCACATGGCCAGGATGCTGAAGAACTTGTACAGAATCTTGAGTTTTCTAGATCTAAAGCCCCCATTCTTTCCCATACACAGCTGGTTTACTCACATTTTGCAGGTAATTAATATTAGCAAGAGATCTGAGAATCCTATTGACCTATTAAAAACTGTGTAAAGTCTAGGATTTTACTCTACTTAAAAGCTAACAAGTTACCCTAATACCACTGGTTTCATAGATGCCAGCAGAAGATACAAGGCCACTGAGTCAGAGACAAAAGACTTTATTACTCATGTTGGTTTGCATTAGCCCCCAAGTCCTGTGAGGATGACGTACCATGGATGCTGTACATACAACAAGGGAAGCAAGCTTCCTCTTTAAGGGGGGAATTAACTTATCCCTCCAGGTTGTCTGCTGCAAGCACAACCCTGACAAATAAATGGCCCATGTAAAAAGCAATCGGGGCTTTCTTGATATACTCAGTAAGAATACGCAGGGACACAGGGCCTATGGCAGACTGCTTCTATAAACATGACCTGAAGGTTGATAAACTAACAGCTACTCGAATGGCGGAGCACAGGAATATGTCCCATATTTCAGTATTTAAATCTCCATAATCTGCATATTTCTTTTTAAACTGGCACATGTAATTCTTTATTAATTAATTAATGCTTTAAAGTTGTGGTCAATTTTGAAATATGGGATCAGTATCTCTGGGTATGTTTCAGACTAATGAAAACTTCCAGCATGAAGTGAAAACAATATAATATAAATGTGAAAATAATTTCATTTCTGATTGATTTTAATTTATATTAATAGCTATACTTACTGCCATCCTGAGTGGGACAGGGGATACACAATGGAGTAGAGTTCTTTCCCTCAAATAGTGAACAATAGCATGATGGCATGGGATAACCAGTTATGAACTAAGATAGATACTGAAATAACTCAGAGTCCAAATAAATAGGGCATTAGGAGTTTACCATAAATAGACCATTGTGGAATGAAATGGTCAGAGTAAGTGTCATAGAGATGGGACTTAAAATTATAACTAATATTCCTGAGGAACTATTATATGTCAGATACTAGATTGTTTCATATGCATTATTTAAACTACACAACAACGCCCTGGAATATAAGTATCATGATTATCCCATCTTACAGAGAAAGAAGCAGGTTAAGAGAGTTGAATTGCTGGCATGGTCTGATACTCAGATTTTCCTGAGACTTCCCACTTTAGGGACCAGAGTCCAGACTGAGCAACTAAGCTTAACCTGGACCTTCATGAAGTACCAATCTCCTCTTACTCAGCATCACAAAGGTGCACTGGTACACAGAGTGTTGTCAGGACAGACTAATCTCCATGATTAGTCTCCACCTCCATGACACTGGAACTTTTGCTCTTTCCCTGTGTATTAATAACTTACTCTGCCACATACCTAAACTTAAGTGTTTTCTTTGTAAGACTGAACCTTACATAGAAATTTGATGACTTTTTGAGTCCTGTGGCAAAACTTAGTGAAGCTCCAATATACTATTTTAGATGGTGCTTGAATCACAAGGGGATGTTTCAGTCAGATTCCAGAAATCTGGACTAAGAAACAGAGTTATGTCAACACATCTTATTTATATTACAATTTTTTATTGTCAGTTTTTAAACAAACATTTACTGCACATCTACTTAGTACTAGGAATAGGGGATCAAAGGTATGCAGAACAAGCACCATTTCTGTCTCAGTGGAGCCTGTGATCCAAGAATAACATAATCGAACATTTGTTTCCTAAACTCTAACCAACGGGACCCAGTAAAACCTGGTCTATGTGATACTACCCAATATATTCTTCTAGCTGATTTTATTACTAAAAGATTGCTGTCAAACACAATAAAAATTTGTTTTAAGTTCTCTTCTTAACTAATTAATTCATTTGGTTTTCTGGGCCCTGTGAACTATTTAACTGAACAAATTTAGCTTTGTGGAAACCTCTGAACCAGATTTATGGCTTATCCACAGCAGTGTTAGGCATTAATGTTTTAAGCCTCAGTCGTGGCTCCATTTTAAGCCCTCATCCTTATTTATTCACTTATGCTAGTTTGAATTTTCTGCAAGCTGCCTCACCCCTTTCTGGAAGATGGCAGGATAAGCATGAAAGAATGAATGAGCAAGCAAATAAACACATACACACACACACTTCTCTAGTATTGCATGGTCTTACCAAATTGTAAAGATTTGCTTCTCCAACTCCCTTACTGCACTTGAGCTCCTTAAAGACAGGTAAATTATCTTATTCAGGTTTGTATCCCTAATGTCTAGCATAAAATTATAGCGCACTAAGGTTTTAATAAAAACATGTTTTTGGCGGGGTGCGGTGGCTCACACCTGAAATTCCAGTGCTTTGGGAGGCCAAGGCGGGCAGATCACCTGAGGTCAGGAGTTCAAAACCAGCCTGGCCAACATGGCAAAACCCTATCTCTACTAAAAATACAAAAATTAGCTGGGCATGGTGGTGGGTGCCTGTAATCCCAGCTACTCAGGAGGTTGAGGCAGAAGAATAGCTTGAATCCAGGTGGCAGAGGTTGCAGTGAGCTGGGATCATGACATTGCACTCCAGCTTGGGCAACAGGAGCGAAACTCCATCTCAAAATATATATATGTTTTTAGCACAACAGAGTTTAAATCTCATTATTGGGCCAATGTTAACATCTCCTAATACCATTATAATTTTTATATCATTACTGATGACATGAAAATGTAATGGCCTTCTTATTGCATAACTCCACCTCTATGCCACATGCTATAAATTAATGATTTTGATATCTTTTCTTCTACTCCATTTTACTGCATTTTTTTTTTTTTTAAAAAAAGCTTATTTGGGTCAACTGGATATTGGTTGCATCCTGATATGCTATGATGTGGTACACAAAGCACAATCTAGGAAGTATTGCTCCAAAATGCTAATTGCAATTCAATGCACTGATTTCATACCCACAGTTTCAAACAATGCCTATCCTACACGAAGATCTCGTCTCTTTCTCAAATGGCTAAATCCCATGAACTTTAGAACAACAACAACGAAAAACTTATAAAAAATCCAAAGATGTACAACAAAGAAAAATGCATAATGCAACTCCAATGTAGCCATTATCAAACTCAAACAATTATCAATTATGGCCAGTCTCATTTCATCTCTATCCTACCAAATTTCCCTATCCATCCTTGATTACTGTGATGTAAATATTGGGTAGCAGATCATGTAACATGTAAACATTTTAGCATGTATCACTAAAGTAAGGATTTTTCTATTAAATCATAACCATTGCATTGCACTATTTATCTCACTTAAACATTTAAAGTAATTCTTCAGTATCATTAGATATCTAGTCAGTGCTCAAAAATTTTTAAATGTTTCACTAGTGCTTTGAAACAAAGGTTTATGTGTTTGAATTAAGATCTGTATGTTGGAACTGGGTGACTGGTCTTTAACTCTCTTTTAATATGCAGGTTCTCTTCCCTCTCCCCAACTATTTTTTTTTTTGTCATTGCTATTTATTTGTTAAAAAAAACACCAGCCATTTGTCCTACAGTTTCCCACAGTCTAGATTTTGCTGACAGTATCCCCATGGTGGTGTTCAACATGTTCCTCTATTCTCTTTTTCTCTTGTAAATTGATATCTAGATCTAGAGGTCTGAACAGTTTCAGTTTGATTTTTTTTTTTTTTTTTTTTTTTTAAAGATACAGTCTCCCTCTGTTGCCTAGGCTAGAGTGTAGTGGTGTGATCTTGGCTCACTGCAACCTCCATCTCCCTGGTTCAAGCAATTCTCCTGCCTCAGACTCTGGAGTAGCTGGGATTACAGGTGCTAACCACCACACCTGGCTATTTTTTACATTTTTTAGTAGAGACGGGTTTCACTATGTTGGCCATGATTGGCCAGGCTGGTCTTGAACTCCTAACCTCAGATGATCCACTCGCCTTGGCCTCCCAAAGTGCTGGGATTACAAGCCTGAGCCACTGCGCCCGACTATTCGGTTTGATTTTTTTGGGCCAGAAGACATCATAAGTTGTCACAAACTTTTACCTAATGTCTGATTGTCTGTTCTTTGGTGACATTAGCAGCCATTTCTGATTATTACTTAAATCTGTTATCACATCGGGGTTGCAAAAGGATGATACTCTAATTCTTATTCCTGCTTTGTTTATTAGCTGGAACATTTCTATAAAGAGAAACTTCCCCCTGTTACCTATTTGAAAAGATAGGATACCTGCTTGGATCTTTCTCTTTTTCAGTTTTCATCCTCCAAAGTGACTAATGATATTTTTATTTTAAATATCATTAGGATTCATTCTAGGATCCTCCAAAGGTGATCAATTAATTTTTTGTTTTTTTTAGAATCATAAATTCTTGGGTATAACACATCCCACTGGATATCCTATTGAAATACGTTCAAGTCTACCATTTGAAAACAAAACAAGCCCCTCACTGGATCCCTCCTGCCTTCTTCCTGGCCAGCCTTCGCAGTATCACCTGTACTAACACCCTCTACTTCCTGACCTCTAACTCACTCTTTAGCTCTCTTTTAACTGGAGTGTGGCCCCACCACTCCGCGAAAGCAGTTCCTGCTAAGGTCATTAGTGACAGTTATTTTGCTAAGACCAAAGGTGACTTTTCAGGTTTCACCTCACCTAACCTTTCAGCACTGCTGACCACTTCTTTTCTTCTTGAAGCACTCTTTTCCCTTGCTCCCGTGACACTGTAATGTCCTGTTTTTTCTCCTGCTTCTCTGGCTACACTTCTTTTGTTGGTTTTCAATCTTAACTTCTTACTCAACTATGAAATCTCAGCAGTTTTAAGGTTCAGTCTCAGAATATTAATCTTCTCCACTATACTCTCTGTCAAAATGATCTCATCCACACCCAATCATGTACACAAAAATGTCTCACAACAAATTTACATCTTTACCTTTGATCTCTGTCTCTGAAATCTAAACTTTATATCCACTGCCTACTACATAATAGCTCCCTTTGAATGTCTCAGAATAATTCTACTTATTGTATACAAAGATAAAGTCAGAATCTATGAAAAAACATCATCCTCTTCTAGCAAATGCCAGCATTTACCATTCAGAAGCACAAACTCAATGTCATCTCTGACAACTCCATGTATCTCAGCTGCCATACCCCCATCTATCACCAAGTCCTGGTGATTTATTTCCCAAATATATTTCAAATATGACTCCTTTCCACTTAAACTAGCACTACAAACTTAATCCAAGCTACTGATCCTCTCACCAGGACCACCAAAAGAGCCTGCTCTTTGGGTTCCTCTGATCTACTTGGTTTTTTCTCCAGACGTTCTTTACAGTGTAACCAATGCAGACATAATCATGCAAAATCCTGGTTAAAATTCTTCAACAGTTTACCATGGCTCTTAGGATAAACTCCTAACATGGCTATGCTTCACCTAGAATCTTGCTCTCCTGGAGGACCAGCCTTCACTCATTGTCTACGTTTTTTATGCTAAAGGACTTTTGCACATGATCTCTCTGAAATGTTCTTCCTTCCTTCTTACACTCATCCTTCAGATAGGCACTCAAAAGTTACTTGCTAAGGGAAGCCTTCCCCTGACGCCCCCAATCAGGTCATATCCCAGGATCACAGCCTAACCCAGCATCTTGCATATAGCCTTCATAGACTTGTCATAGCTGCAG
Organism: Macaca fascicularis; assembly: GCF_037993035.2. Taxonomy (NCBI): domain Eukaryota; kingdom Metazoa; phylum Chordata; class Mammalia; order Primates; family Cercopithecidae; genus Macaca; species Macaca fascicularis. The sequence goes on along the minus strand of NC_088380.1, from coordinate 84,747,753 downwards.
TTTCACATTTCTGCATGTGATTATTTGGTTAATGCTGATTTTCTCCACTAGGTAGCTTTCATGAAATCAAAAACTGTGGTTCCTTTGTATTCTCAGTGACTGCCATATGTTAGGTATTCATTTAGTATATGCTGGATGAATGAATAAATGCTCCAATTTCTTGAAATTAGCATAGTTTAGCACGCTTAGACATGTACTCGCTGAACGTACTTTACATAAAGTACTCTATATAAGGTGCACATAACAGTGCCTGTACCTTGATAAGAATATTACACTAATATTGTAAAGATATCATAAAGTTTAGCTGTTACTATTATTACTGATTTCACACCCTATGACAGAAACTATTTTCTGATTACCACTGATTGTATTCCCAATTACTGTGCTTAACTCTATTTAAAAGCTGGACAAAAACCACCTTCTTATTTTCTGTTTTCTTTGCAACTACGGCCATGAGACATACTTCTGGTCACTGAAATGTAAGTTTTCTGGGAGGATCCTAAAAACCTACTGATGTCCTAAAACAAAACAAAACAACAACAACAACAAAAACAAACAGAGGGGCAGTGGGGAAAGCTATGGCAGTCCCGTCTCCTTTTTACCTCATGTGAATAGGAATGTGATGCCTGGAGCTGCAGCAGCAATCTTATAACTCTGAGGGAAAGGCCAGTGAAATGGCAGAGCCACTGAAACACCAGAAGCAGCTACCCACCTCCAGCCTTCTCCTTATATGACAAAAATAAACCCTTCTTTTACTTGTATCTACAAACAATCTTGATATTCCGCTCAGTAACAAGATTCCCTTCCAGGTAAATCCCCTTATATTGACCAATACTTTTTTTCTTTTTTTCTCTTTTTTTTTCTTCACTAAATATCTCTGTTACTTTCCTTAATACTGTAACCAAAATAAAATACCTGGTTTGTTTCTCTTATAAAATAGAAAATGAATTACAGCCTTAAGAACTAAAGAAAGACTCTTTAAATTTCTTATTTTGAGTTAAACATATATGGGGATCAGAATAACACCTATTTGGTGACACGGCATCAAACAGAATTCAGGGTACTTTGTTCATTCTCAGATGGAAAATGAAGTTTTAAAGCATTTTAGTGTCTACTCAAGAATATCAATATTAGCATGTGATATATTCTGATTTGATTCCATAGTCAAATATTATATAAATATGTAGCTGGACAACAACTCAGACACTCTATACACAGAGATTGACTATGCACAGAGACTGTATTTACTTTTTAGAAATGTACATGTAAGACATATACACAATGCTTTAAGAACTGATAAATCAGAAGGTGTTAAACAGATTAAACTGTGAATTCTCCTTAGTGAAACCAGGATGTTTCACTCATATTCGTAACATGGCATAAAATTTAGGTTCACACATTGAGGGTAAGACTTAGTTGCATGTAATGTTCGTAGAGTAAAAAGGGATATCAACAAAATGATCTCGGTCCAATGCCTTTTGCAGTTTGTCTCAGGTCTGCACCTAAAATGGGAAGGATGGACTAGTTTTCAGACTGTGCTCTACAAAGCCTAACAGCCAAGTCTCCAAGCCTTCTACCCCTGGAAGACAGAGCAGATCTGTTTTTATCTGTTTAAATATTTATTTTCTATAAAAGGTTTTCTTCAAAATAATAACTCAGCTGGGTGTGGTGGCTCATGCCTGTAATCCCAGCACTTTGGGAGGCCAAGGCGGGCGGCTCACTTGAGGTCAGGAGTTCGAGACTAGCCTGGCCAACTGGCGAAACACTGTCCCTACTAAAAATACAAAAATTAGCCGGGCGTGGTGGCGGGTGCCTGTAATCCCAGCTGCTCGGGAGGCTGAGGCAGGAGAATAGCTTGAACTGGGGAGGTGAAGCTTGCAGTGAACCGAGATAGTGCCACTGCACTCTGGCCTAGGCAACAAGAGCCAAACTCCATCTCAAAAAAAAAAAAAAAAATAATAATAATAATAATAAATAAAATAAAATAAAATAAAAAAGAACTCAATAACTAAAAATAATTTGGAAACTACTGGACAAAATTAACTCCTAAGTTCTTTCTAGTATTATCAGTCATGATAAAAATAGTTTTTTTTTTTGTTTTTTTTTTTGAGACAGGGTCTCACTCTGTTGCCCAGGCTGGAGTGCAATGGTGGGATCTTGGCTCACTGTTGCCTTAACCTCCCCAGCCTCAGGTGATCCTCCCACCTCAGGTTCCTGGCTAATCTTTTGATTTTTTGTCAAGATGGGGTTTTTCCATGTTGCCCAGGCTGCTCTCAAACTCCTAGACTCAAGTGATCCTCTTGCCTTGGTCTCCAAAGTGCTGGGATCACAGGTGTGGGCCACCGTGCCTGACCTTTCCTAAATGCTGAATGCTTTAAGAGCATCTAAATATGTACACAAAAGGAAAATTCATGTGATAATGTGGGCTTGACTTATTTTCAAGAATATATTCAAACTGAATTAACGTACTTACCTTGTGAAAATGCCATCCACAATCCCAATTGTCGCTTCTTCTGCAGGAACATAGGAGCCAATCTGAGCCATGATGGTAATCAATGCAACTTGTTTTATGTAGGAGCTCTTTCCACCCATGTTTGGTCCAGTAATTATCATTACTCTCTCTGAGTCCTCCTAAAAATTAGAAAGGAATTTCACTTACTGTACCAGAAACGTTTTTAGATAATATCCACAATTGTCTCATAAATGGAAAGGCATTAGGCAAAACATTACTTTGCAGCATAAATATCACAAAAGGAAAGTGGTCCTCCAGAATCCAGGATCCTCCCAGAACACTTACATTTCACTGACCAGAACTGTGTCTCATGGCCATAGTTGCAAAGAAAACAGAAAATAGAAGGTGGTTTTTGTCCAGCTTTTAAATAGAGTCCTTCAACCTGAACTGTGTGATACTGCAGAAAAATAAATTCTTAGCAGTACACACAGCTGTTCCTGGGTATTAAAAAGGAAATAAGACCAGAAATGGATAACTGCTATGGCTTTCTCAGTAAGCATTTTTTAATCTGCCTATGTGCATGTTCTACCTATTGCTTACGTTTAAAGTCTATCAATTTTCATTTGTCCATCTTAAAACAATAGGTATTACACATCTAATTGCCCACGGCCCTATTTGGGGTTGGCAGCACATATAATTTTTGGCAGTAATTTTTCAGTTACAGGTAGATGACTATTAAAAGATATTTATAACATCAAATTCTAGACATTGGTTTATCAGCATTTAATTATTTACTAGCATTCACCAGAGCACGTGGAGGAGGCAGAACTATAACTCTTGCAACAACTTAATTTTCTAGAACTTCTCTGTATTGATCAATTATAGTATTTTCCAGGTACACATCCCGCTAAGGGAAATTGTCCAAATACAGCCCTTGGCAGAGGAGTTAGCCCAGGGCATCCATGCTCTGTGCTATGTGAATCCCACCCTTTGGCAATAGCTGCCTGGTCAAGAGTAGCCAAGCCGGTCAAGCATGGTGGCTCACACCTGTAATCTCAGCACTTTGGGAGGCCAAGGAGGTGGATCGCTTGAGGCCAGGAGTTTGAGACCAGGCTGGCCAACATGGCAAAACCCCAACTGTACAAAAATTAGCTGAGTGTGACGATGCCAGTTACTCAGGAGGCTGAGACACAAGAATCGCTTGAATCCAGGAGGTAGAGGTTGCAGTGAGTCAAGATAACGCCACTGCATTCCAGCACGGGTGAAAGTGAGACTCCATCTCAAAAAAAAAAAAAAAAAAAAAAAGCCAGAACCAGCCAATGGGCCTAACATAAAAGCTTCTCAAACTAGGCCAATCAAATAATCTTTTGGGAGTTAACCGAGAATCAGAGAGGTTCAGTTACCTGGTAACTTGAAGAGAGGCTAAAAAGAATCACAGAAATAGGCCACAAGGCACCGGGGATCATGAGTAAGTAGTTATGAGAAAATAAAAGGTATGATGAAAAATTATTTAGACTAGGAGTAAAGAGGATAGTTAGTAATGAAAGGAAGGAAAGATAAAAGCCAAAATGAAGTGAGAAACTTCACATAAACAACTGGGTATCAAAGTAAAGCCTTATAAAGTGTTGCTAATGGGGGATAAAAAGAAAACCTGTTCCATCCCTAAAGCTGTATCGTATTCTAATTCGCTACACATTTCCAGTCTCCCTAATGCCAAACTGTGCTAGAGATCTTTCTCTTCCTGTGTAATTCCTTTTTCTTATGGCACCATATGGCTTTATATTGCACCTAATACATCTCCATTACTTGAAGGAACTTGAGTATATCTGTTTCTTGTGACAGAAAGAGCTTAACACAGTAAGAACCTGGAAAGTAGTTTCATATAAGCAGAATGATAAAACTAATGATAAAAATAAAATGAATTTTACAGAGAGTAAAAAATAAGCATGTCATAAAACAATGATAAAACTAATGATAAAAACAAAATGAATTCTACAGAGATTAAAAAATAAGCCTGTCATAAAATAATCAAATATTGACATGATCAAATATTTTATATCTCTTTAATCTCTTTTTTAATATGTCTTTATCTCCTTTTTTAAAAATCACAAAATGACACAAGAAATAGAAAACCTAACAATCCTATATTTATTAAATTTGTGAAAGCCCACAAGAAAAACTCTAAATGCAGAGAACACCCCTACTGAATTCTTGCAAACATTTAAGAAAGAAATAGCACCAATATTACAAAACTTCTTCTAGTGAACAAGAATTTTTCCCAAATAATTTCAGATTTGGATATCAAGAACATTGATATCCAAACCTGATAAGAACATTACAAGAAAAATTACAGACCAATTTCACCCATAAATATACATGCAAAACTTCTTAACAAACTATTAATAAGTCAATCTAAGGTTATATAAACCACTTAGAGCTTTCGAGAAATACAAAGTTGGTTTAATATTCAAAGGCCAATCAATGTAATTCACCACATTAACAGAATAAAGAAACCATACAATTATCTCCAATAACACAGAGAAAGCATTTGAAAAAATTCAACATTCACTTGTGAAAAAAATGAGGCCGGATGCGGTGGCTCACGCCTTTAAACCCAGCACTTTGGGAGGCTGAGGCGGGTGGATCATGAGGTCAGGAGATTGAGACCATCCTGGCTAACACGGTGAAACCCCGTCTCTACTAAAAATACAAAAATTAGCTGGGCATGGTGGCGGGCGCCTGTAGTCCCAGCTACTCGGGAGGCTGAGGCAGGAGAATGGCGTGAATCCAGGAGGCAGAGCTTGCAGTGAGCTGAGATCGCGCCACTGCACTCCAGCCTGGGTGACAGAGCAAGACTCCATCTCAAAAAAAAAAAAAGAAAAGAAAAGAAAAAAATGCGCAGGAAAGGGAAATAAAAATAAAAGGTATAAGGATTAGAAAGCAAATAATAAAACTCATTATTCCTATACGTCATGATTGTGCTCCCAGAAAATCCAAGGAAATCTTTAAAAACTGAACTTTAGATACAAATTCAGTATTCAAAAACCAACTTTTCCCCTATATTTTAGCAACAAATACAGGTTGAATATCACTTATCCAAAACACTTGGGGACAGAAGTGTTTCCAATTTCAATTTTTTGGATCTTGAAATATTTGCATTCTAAATAAAATCTAAAATGCTCTGAAATCCAAAGCTTTTTGAGCAACAATATGATGCTCAAAGAAAATGCTCATTGGAGCATTTCAGATTTTAGATTTTCAGATTAGGAATGCTCAACCCGTAATTCAAAATAAAACATTTTTAATGATACAATTTACCATAGTATCAAACGAAATCAAATACCTAGGAATAAATCTAACAAAATGAGCAAGACTCTACACAGAAAACTACACAACATTATCGAAAGAAATTAAAGAAGACCTAATTAAGTGAAGGAATATACCATGTTCATGAACTGGATGACTCAATATTATAATGCTATAGTAATTATAGAAGTGTGATTTGGCACAATAATATACATATATAACCAGTGGAACGGAAAGCACAGGAACAGACTGACATGTATACAGTTCCTTGATTTATGACAAAGGTGACATTGCAGCACAGTAGACAAAGTACAGTCTTTTCAACACAGTGTGCTGGGAAGATATGGAGAGCAATTTGGAAATGCCTAGTAAAGTTAAAGATCGTGTACATTGGTCTAGATGACCCAGCAATTCCTCTTTTAAATATCTATCCAAGAAACATACAAGTGCTCAAAAAGGCATGTATAAAACTGTTCACTGTAGTACTGTTTGTATGTATTCATAACTGACAAAAATAGAGATAATCTAATTGTCTATTGTTAGGAAAATAAATAGATCTACTTGTACAATTATTAAAACAATTATTTACAATGCAGAATACTAGGGCTCAGTGAGACATTAATGTATATTTTTTAAAATACACAAAAGATGATTATATGCTGCTAGTATATATATATATGTCAAACAAAAGAATAAAAACCATGCATAAGGATAATAAATAACATCAGGATAATGGTTACCATGTAGATTAAGAGGTGAAGATGGAGAAAAAGGAATAGCAGTTATTTATGTATGACCTTAGCTGTATCTGTAATTTTTTATTTACTTAAAAAAACTCCTAAATATTACAAAACGTCAATCTCTATGACATTTGTGTGATGGGTAAATGGGTGTCTGTTATACTGTTTTCTATACTTTTTCATTGGCTGAAATCATTAAAAATCAAACAAATTTTCTTAGTTATTTCATGGATCACCATCACGAACAATTCAATAACTCCTTACAAACATATTTATGTAATTTACGAATAATTCACATAACTTCCAAATGACATTTTGTTACTTGGACTTCAGAACACTACATACAAATAAAGCAAGAGAGAAAAGTACAAAATGGAAAGTGAAATAATGCAATGCCAGAGAGAATGTAATGTAAGAATGTAATGCCAGAGAGAATACCATACAGAAGGGTTACGTATGTCATGCCAAGGCTCCCTGAACTGTGACAGCATTGTTAAAGGAGCTGTCTCAAACAGGATTACCAAATTCAACAAGCACATGAGAGTGACCAATGGAAATGCAGAAATAGAAATGTTTTTAAATGGTAGTTTAGAAAAGATATGAGAAAAAAAGAAAAACTACACACTTTTTATTTTGTAGAAAACTTAAGCCTTCCAATACCTTGAAAGATAAGAGATTTATACTTACTGTTCAATTTGGCTTTTTCATGCAATGAGAATCAGTAACTTGACAGTGTGTTATTTAAAAGTATTAATTTGGTCAACTAAAATAACTTAATAAATCAGATTTCTAGTGGTAAAGCATATTATAATACTGTTTAGAGTTAGAAGACTGAGGTTCCATTTCTGGCTTAGCCATTGGTTAGATACATTTCATTTCTCATCTGTAAGATTTAATAATAATAGAAATCCTAGCCTTATGTGCATTTTGTAAAGTTTAAAACAATTAAGAAAATATATATGAAATTCCTTTGAAACTATAAATGCTCTAATCATTTTTATAAATCATAAATTCTTAAAAATAAAAGATACCCAAAGTAGCCACATGAAGTCCCAATGCCCTATAAATGAATTAACTGAAAAAGAAGAAATGAACTAAAACAAATGAAAATACATTTGGCTTGGGCCAAAGTCAGATGTGAAACTTATTTGAAGGCCTTGATGAGTAAAACAATGTGTGTGGCATTTACATGAATAGAAATGTTACTCTCTTTTGAATTTAAATTGTATATACATTGGTGAAAAAGATGTATTACCCAAAGTGAACAAGCAAGTCTGACACTTTCCAATATTTTCAAAAGGAGTAACATTTTTATATTGAACTACATAGAAACTGCTGGCTTTTAAAACTATACAATCGTGTATGTGTTCTTTGAGCATTTTATTTCTCCTGAATTTAATACAGAATGAAGTTTTTAGTTTATTTGAACTTTAGGATTTCAGAACTAATTGATATACAAAAATTAATTCGTTGTATATATAGAAAAAATATCACATAAAAATTTAGACTTCACAGTTCTAATATTTAAACAATGTTTATTTAGCTGGGAAACAGGTTTCTTCCTGACACCATCCACCAGTAAGTGGGGAGTGACTGAGAGAACAAAATGACCCTTAGACAACTTCTTCAACCAGGTCAAGGATAGCTACCAAAAACCTGCAGCAAACACAGGCTTAATGGTGAAATGGTAGAAACCTTTCCTTAGGTCAATCAAGACACTTTTCATGGAGTGTCTTTTCAATCCACATATTCATGGAGGTCCCAGATAGAAAAACATGACAATAAAAAGAAATAAAAAGGCATTAGACAAAACAAAACTGTCATTGTCATTGGCTGCCCACAAGGAAAACCAATCTCTATACAAAGTATTATACATATATAATACAAAGTATTATAATTAATGACAGGATCTCTAGCAAAATGGCTAGATTTAAGATCAAGATGGAAACTCAGCTGTATTTTTGTATAAGAGCAGCAAATAATTATAAGACTATTGTAAAAAAGATATGACCTATATACTAACAAAAAGTACTTAGTAATTAATCTAACAAAAGATGTAAAAATCCTTTATAGAGAACACTTTAAAACTTTACTGAAAGGACTTAAAACCAAAATAAAAATACAGCAGGTCCTCAAATAATGTCATTTCATTCAATGTCATTTTATTACAAAATTAATAAGGAAAAATACATTCCCAGCCAGGGCACTGTTTTTGCACATCCTCCCTATGCCTGTGTGGATTTTCTCTGGGTATTCCAGTTTCCTCCCACATGCCAAAGATGTGCAAGTTAGGTTCACTGGTGTAATAGCCTCGGTCTGAGTGTGTGTGTGTGTGAGTGTGCCCTGTGATGGGATGGCATCCTGTCCAGGACTGGTTCCTGCCTGGTGCCCTGCACTGCCAGGATAGGCTCTGGCTACCTATGACTCTGAAATGGAATAAGTGGGTTGGAAAATGAATGAATACAAATGACTGTCAAGTAAAAATTCATAAGGTATGTGATAATCATACAAATGCATGACAATAAACTGATATAACACAAAAGTGATAAGCAAGTCTGCCATATTGTTTTTGAGCTGCATGGTAGTAGGAGGTGCTTCTTAACAATCTTCACTACACAAACATTTACTCCTTGATTTAACCCACCATCACTATGACCTCTGTCACTCCCTGATTTACCAAAAATTATGTATACAACAATCTTATTTGTTTTTATTAATATTTCTTAAACATATAGCTCATACTTATTTCAATGTTTAATATTAGAAGTGTGTTGGGTATTTAGAAGTTTGATGATGTTTTCTGTGGCCAGAAATATGACATAGGAATTTAACTTTGTTTATAACCATTAGCCTATGGTAAAACTGGTTTCATTATATGTCATTTCACTTAAAGTTGCAGTTATTTCCTTTTTTTTTTTTTTGAAATAGGGTCTTGCTCTGTCACCTGGGCAAGAGTGCAGTGGCGCAAACATGGCTCACTGTGCCTCAACCTTCTGTGCCTCAAGAGATCTTCCTGCCGCAGCCTCCAGAGTAGTTGGGACCACAGGTGGGTGTCATCACATCTGGGTAATTTTTTTGTAGAGATGGGGTCTCCCCATCCCAGGCTGGTCCTGGGCTCAAGTGATCCTCTCACTTCAGCCTCCCAGTGTTCTGGGATTACAGGTGTAAGAGTTCATACCCAGCCAGCAGTTTCCAAGAACCCACTGAGAATGTTAAGTGAGGACTCACTGTATCTACTGTTTTCATGGAGGGACATACTCATATGTTCACATATATATCACAAAGATGTCAACTCCTCCCCAAATGGATCTATAGGGTCAATGCAATTCCGAAAAAAACTCAAATTTTTTCCCCCAATTAACCGAGTAAGTTGATTCTAAAATAAAGAGAGGAGCAAATGCTAAAGAGAAGTCAGAAAGTTCTATTAGAAAAATAGAAGGGGAGAACTTTCCCTACAGATGTAAAAAGTTATTATAATGCTATAGTAAATAAGCTTGTGTGATTCTGGCTTACAGACAAACACTGACTAGTGAAAAGTAAGAGTTCAAAACAGTCCCATAAAAATTTGGAAACTTAATATATGATAAATAATTCCATAAACTGATGGGAAAAGGATGATTTGAAAATTGGTACAAAACAATTGATTACCCATATAGAAAGATATTAGATTCCTAACTTATATCATGCATAAAAATAAATTCTGGGTCAGGCACGGTGGCTCACGCCTGTAATCCCAGCACTTTGGGAGGCTGAGGTGGGTGGACCACCTGAGGTCAGGAGTTCGACAGAAGCCTACCAACATGGAGAAACCCTGCCTCTACCAAAAACACAAAATTAGCCGGGTGTGGTGGCGCATGACTCTAATCCCAGCTACTCGGGAGGCTGAGGTAGGAGAATCACTTGAACCCGGGAGGCAGAGGTTGCGGTGAGCCAAGATCGCGCCACTGCATTCCAGCCTGGGCAACAAGAGCAAAACTCTGTCTCAAAAAATTAATTAATTAATTAATTAATTCTGAGTAGAATGATTAATGACTTAAATTTGAAAATTAAACTTTAAAATGTTGATAAAAAATTATAGGAGAATATGTTTAAGATCTCAGGGATTGAAAGAATTCCTTATTTAAGGCACAACACCATTCACCCATAAAAGGAAGGACTGATACATTCAACTTCATTAAAGTTAAGGCTTTTGTTGTCATCAAAAGGTATCATACTGAGGCCGGGCAGTGGCCCATGCCTGTAATCCCAGCAGTTTGGGAGGCCAAGGCGGGCAGATCACTTGAGGTCAGGAGTTGGAGACCAGCCAGGCCAACATGGTGAAACCCCATCTCTATTAAAAATACAATAATTAGCTCGTGGTGGCGTACACCTGTAGTCCCAGCTCCTCAGGAGGCTGAGGCAGGAGAATCGCCTGAACCCCAGAGGCAAAGGCTGCAGTGAGCCAAGATCGAGCCACTGCACTCCAGCCTGGGCGAAAGAGTAAGACTCCATCTCAAAAAAAGGGAGGGGAGCATCATATTGAAAGTGAAGACAAAAAATTAAGTAATCTCCTTAGACTTATATAGTTACAAAAAATATTAGATTCCTCATCATTTAAAAGTTCTATGATACAAGTTCAATGTAAAGTGTAGAATATCTCAAATTTTCTAATAAATAAATTATAATGTCTATTTCAGTATTTAACTGTGTACATTAGAGGAAATTTAGATGCTTGAAAAGTCAAAAATAGTATTAAGAAGACTTAAGTGTATGGAGAAGTTTTTTCCACCATCCCTTCTAAAATGACTTGCCTGATCACTATGTTTCCCAACCCACATAGCAGTTTTAACGCTCTTGGCTATTTTGGTCTGAGGTTAGGTACCAAGACTACAACTTTTGAGAGCCAGACACTGCTGAAGCAGGCAAGGGAAATACCAACACACTCAGTGCTTTGCTTTGGCATCTACTGAAACACAAAATGTGATGAAAGTTGTTAGACTAGAACAAACTTCAAATAAAAACTTCACTTTCTGGAGATGATGGGTGGATTCCTGTGGGTCTTTTGGCCCAAGATATCAGAAAACAAACATTACAAGGTAAGTTATTCTGTCTTCACTCCTGTGACAGTGACCAAAAAGATCCCTATTGTTGAAGGCTAACAAAGAACAGGACTGCCTAATCATATACATATCATCAAGGTCAAATTAATTACTTCCCTCCCAGAGTTTCATTCACTATTGCCAGGCATGGTGGTATAAACAATGATAGCCCTTCAGGCTGGATTTGCCACCTGCTGACTGTAGATCCTAGGACTTTGAGTGAACTTAGGTGGTAGTCAGACAGTGGTCACTATGGGCCTTGGGTAAGACCCAGTGTTGTGCTGGCTTCAGGTCAGACCTAGTGCAGTCCCAGAGGTGGTGGTCACAGAGGTGCTTGTGTCACCCCTTCCTCAGCTCCAGGTGGCTCAGCAGAAACAGAGAGGCTCCATTTGTCTGAGGGAAAGTAAAGGAAGAGACAAGAGTCTTTGCCTAGAAATCCAGGGAATTCTCCAGAATAGTATGCAAGACCACCAAGGTGGTACCTCTAAGAGTCTACAAGAGCTACAGCATTACTGGGCTTAGGGTGCCCCCTAATGCAGACACAGCTGCAGTGACCACAGATTTAGATCAGAACACCCAAGTCCCTTTGAATACTTGGAAAGCCTTCCCAAGGAGAAGTACAAACAAGCTAGACTGTGAAGGCTACAATAAATACCTAATTCTTCAATGCTCACCGGGTCAGACCTGAATCCAGTGCAACACTGGGTCTCACCCAAGGCCCATGGTGACCACTGTCTGACTACCATCTATGTTCATTTAAAGTCCCAGGGCTCTACATAACCAAAAGAAAGGAAATCAGTATATCGAAGAGATATCTGCACTGCCATGTTTATTGCAGCACTATTCACAATAGCCAAGATTTGGAAGCAAACTAAGTGTACATCAACAGATGAATGGATAAAGAAAATGTGGTACATATACACAACGGACTACCACTCAGCCATAAAAAAGAATAAGATCTGTCATTTGCAACAACATGGATGGAACTGGAGGATATTATGTTAAGTGAAATAAGCCAGCCACAAATTAAAACGATCGAACTCATGGAGATAAAGAGTAGAAGGATGGTTACCAGCGCCTGGGAAGGATGGTAGGTGGTGAAGAGGGTGAATGGTCCCTGGGTACAAACATATAGTTACATACAATGAATAAGATCTAGTATTTGATAGGACAACATGGTCACTATAGTCAACAAAATTTATTGTACATTTAAAAATAACTAAAAGAGTATAACTGGATTGTCTGTAACATAAAGGATAAATGCCTGAGGTGATGGATACCCCAGTTGCCCTCATATGAGGGTAACATTATTACACATTCTGTGTCTGTATCAAAACATCTCATGCTACCCATAAACATATACACCTACTATGTGCTCCCCATTTTTTTTTTTTTTAAAGAATCAATTCCATGAGGTACCATGGCAGGATTATTCATGACAGCAAAGAGTAGGTAAAACAGTGAAACTTTTAGGGCAATTATGGTATATCCATATTGTTGAAAACCATGAAGCCATTACAAATTACCTTAAGACTTTTTAAGAATATAGGAAAATATTCATGTTATAATATTAACTAAAAAGGCAGGATATAAAAAATTTTTGTATAAAAAATGGCTATTTTTTTTTAAAAATTGCAAAGAAAGACAAAGGAAACATTTCAAAATGTTAACAGTGGCTGTCTTTGGAATTAAGGAGCAATTTCCTCCCTTTCTTTGTACTTCGAATCTCAATCTAACACTTATTTGTAAATGGATTCTACAGCAATGAGAATACTAACAACCATTTGTTCATTGAATGCATACTATGTCAAGTATTATACAAAAATTTTCACTGTGGTGTCAATTTCTATGAGAGCCTTGATAAGCAAGAAAGTGACAGAGTGTGAAAATAAAAGTATAAATATGAATAAAGAATTGGCCCACAAGTCAAGAAAGGTGGTTTCTCGTATGGAATTTGGGCAAGCCAATGCACCTCTCTAGGCTTCAGTTTCCTCCCCTCTAAAATCAGGGAGCTGAATTAAATGGTCTCTTACCCTAAACTCAGGTACATTGCTTGAATATGTAGCCCTGGGTGGAATGAAAGAGCAGGAATTAAATTGGCACCAGAGCTCTGTCCCAGATTTGTTTGAAAGATGAGAAGTTGTGGAAATCGTTTGCATGAAGTACCTGGGAAAAGTGGTGCGTGGTGAACCTGGTCAGACTTGGGGATACTGTTGTGGAGACAGATTTTTTCCAGCCCCACTTCCTCACCCCAGGATTTGAGGATGTCAAAGAAGAACTAACTTCAAGGCTTTAGGAGCTAAATGTGTTCAACCCACTAAACTCAAATATTTGTAGGTGACAACATGGTGGCTTTCCTAATAAGCCCTAAGAGACCGCCAGTGGGAGATAAAGTTGTACACCAGGCCCTCTAGTAAACACCAGCGGGAAAAAAGACACGAGACTGAAGAATCAGGAGGTCCTCTAGGTGCATAAAACCGCCTGTCTCCATGCCCACTGCCACTGCCCTGACGTGACTGTAGTGGCTCATGCTGGGTCTTCCTGCTTCTCCTCTGCCCACAATCCACTCTCCATAGGGCAGCCAGAGTGACTGTCATAAAAAGTAAAACAGAACTTGTCTTTTGCTAAAAGCCCTCATCCAGATCCTCAGAGCACTTCTGAGTGTCTAAAGGTCATAGTCTAAAGGCCATGTCTGCCTCCACCATGTTCACTTGGTGCTAGCCAGACTTGATTTCTGCTCTCCTTCCACCTGGCAGAATACAACATGCTCGTTCCTGCCTTAAGGCCTTTCTACAGGTCTACACTCAAACATCAACTCCCAGGACACACCTTCCTTGGCCACCCAACCTACAGAAGCCCCTCTGCTCTGTCATTCTCTATCACATCAGCCCATTTTATTTTGTTTTAACCTTCTCTGAAATTACCTGAATTTTCTTGCTTGTTTATTATCAATCTCACTGCTAGAAAGTAAGTTCTCATGAGAACAGGAACCGTGTCTTCTAGTTCATCCCCATTGCCTAGAACAAGGCTTGGCACAAAGAAGGCACCCAATAAATAGACCAAAGAGATGAATGTAATACACGAAAGGCATTACAGCGGATATTTCCACCATGTTTACATTTCAAAAACAATCATTTGCATTCTCTATAAAAATCCATCAGGAATATATGACTCCCGTGTTTCCACAGTTCCCAAGATGACACAGTAAGTAAGGAAATGGTCAAGAAATCTCACTCATCTAATGTGTTAATCTCTCTTTTAGCAAGGATCGTGTGTTTTTGAGGCAGCATACATCAAGGGTTCCCAGATATAAAAGACACATAAAATCTATCTACAAGACCAGTTAGTACAAGTAAGTGTTCTAACCAAATAGCCAGAATCCGAAAGTTGGCAATAACCACCTCTCCACCTACTCTGGAGCCCACTGGGAATGAGAGCAAACAAAAGCTGAAGTATCGTGCTGAAGGGACTATGTTTCTGGATAAGCACTAGAGAGGACTGCCTTGGTGAACCTATGGAGAGACTAGAAGTACATTCTTTTAAGTGTTCACTTTAGTATTGGCAATATCTGTCTGAATATCATCAATCAATAAGATCTTAGTATTGTTTATCCAGTATCTAAACAGTGAGTCTAAACTTGTGATAACTAAGCAACTTCCACATAGAATGTCAACTTCTGTGGGGGAAGAGAAGATCTAAAAATAAAAGGCAAACTTCAAGGTATCATAAGAAAATCACAGATAACAAGTGCCAGGCACTGTGCTAATGATTTTATATGTATCACCTCATTTAGTTCTTAAAACAGCATCACAGGGTGATACTAATATTACTGGATTCCCATTATACAGGTGAGGAAACAGGCCTAGAGAAGCTAAATATCTTGCCGAGCAATGTAAAACAACTAAGTCGCAGAACTGGAATGTTAAGGGAAGCTCATCCTCTGACCTGTCTCAATGGGGACGCTTGCCAAACGACAGGGAATCAGTCACTACTAAATAGGAGAAGACACGCTTTAGCTCTGTGTGTTCATCATTGAGTACACTAGAATGATGGACAGTCATAATATCCCTAAAGTCAGGAGATGTACAGCAGAAAAAAATAAAAATAAAATTGTCACGTTAATTTCTAAGACCTGAAAAGCTAATTTTCCGTAAAAAAAAAAAAAAAAAGGTGCTATCTTCCTTGACAGGTATAAATATTGACAACTACCTTTAAAGAAGAATTACAGGAGAACTATTTTTATAAGAGCTACAGACTGCTGGAAAAAGGTTGGTAGTTTCAAAGTGTTCTATTCCTCGAAAATGTCAATCAACAGCAGGTTATGGTAAGAGACTCTTGAGTTAAAGGCTCCTCCAGACAAGCTCTCAGCCAAATCTTTGCACTTTTAACCCAAGGTGAACTAGAAACAAAAAGAGGGGAAATGAGGCTGGAGAGTAGCACCAGCTGCATGTTGAGATGCCAAAGTCAGGACTTAAATCCCTCCAACACCTGGATCCTGCCCAATTTACATTCCCCTGGGTGTGAGGGCTGGCTGTGACCCAGCTCACTCACCTCCTTTTATACATGAGGAAACCAAGACCCAGCGAGTATCACAGTCTATCCAAAATGACAGTGAAACAAGAGCAGAGCAGGATTTGAATTTAAATCTCCCACCACTGTGAGCCGCTTTCCCACTACACCTGTGTACCAAAATTAGTACGTGAGAACTTTAAAACCAGAGCAAAGAAAGGGCTCACATAGAAAGGGATTTTTTCTGGCCAGAGGATGGTGAAGGCCCTCAGGAAGAGGCAGTGTTTTGTTGGGTCCTGCAGGAAGAGTGTGAGTCCAATCAATGCAGACAGGTAAGAGGAAGAGAGGGGAGGGCCATTGTGAGCACAGACAGCAGTGCAGGTCAGAACACTTTATCAGACAAACGTTCTTCTCTATCCATTATTTCAGAAGCAGGAGAGAGAAGAACCAGAGGAAAGGACTGACAGGAAAACAACATTCAATTGCCATTAATATTTCCCAGAATTTTAATCCATGGGCCCATGATTCAAAGATCATGCTATGTGAAAAACACCTTTACAGCATAATCTATGAGAATGTAATTTAGCCATGGAATTAAATCAAGCTTAAAGCTCAGACATATTTTATGGTATACATTATTACTGTTCTGCTTGGTAATTAGGCACAAATTGCCAACAGCTTATGAATATTACTGTAACTAGTTTTTTAAACTTTTATACAGCCAAAGCAAGTATTTCTGGGCCAGCTAGACATTATTTGTACTGAGATAAGGGAAGGAATTGGGAAGTCTGTCCTCATCTTTACCAGCTTCAAGCACTTGTTCATGTAACAAACGCATGAGCACCCATTCCATACCACATGCGGAGCTAACGACTGAAGCACCCCAGGCCCATCTTGATCTCACAAGAAGGGACTGTGACTAGCATCTCAGTGTCTACCCTGTCCCAGCAATAAAACACCTGGGCGGTGAATTCCACTTGGGCCAGAGAGTTACAGGGTTCGAGCGCTTCCTGGGAATCTTCCTGTTCTGCACATTTGACTCATTTTCTTCCCACCTAACAAACTGAGAAGCTGTCAACCACTCTCTCCCCTCCCTCTCCATCAGTTGAAATTTATATTATTTATACTAAAAACAAAAACCTTACAAATGAACTGAAAACCCCAACTTTAACTGCTGTTGAAAATCCATCCACTAAAAAAACAGTCATTTGGTTTAGCAACAAACAATCCTGGCAGAGCTGAGATTGCAGTGGGTACGCTGGGTTTTCCCTAAGCAGCAGTCCTGGGCTGCCTCACAAGGTGACAGGGGCCAAGACACTGACCCCTTAACCCACAGGTGGCGGGTGGGGCTGGGGCAGCCACAGTCCCTGGGCCAGCCTCCTTGGCGTCTGAGCAACCTCTTCCTTCTCCTTTTAATCCGGTGTTCCATTAAAATATTATCATTTTCTGTATGATGCAAAGTGAAAAAGGTTGGAAAGCACTGGCTTGCCTTAAAATATGTTTATGTTTTGGGAAACAGTTCAAGACGACGCAACCTGAGTAACTTCTGGCAGATCATTTCCCCTTTCTGAACCATAGTTTACTCAGAAGTATGAAGAGGTGGTTACACTAAAAGATCCCAAATTTCCCTTTTAGTTTGACAGTAAAATTATTCTGTAAATTGGGGAAATCCCCATATAATATCCTGAAAAATAACATTTTGTGTAGAAAATAAAAGGCAAAAAAAAAAAAAAAAAAATTTCAAGTGAGACTTGGAGACTGCTAAAGGCTTCTAGCTAATCCTTACTGATTTAATCAATCTGATTAGGTGCCAGCTATGTGCCAGAGAACTGTGACTGATCCAGGGATTACACATAGGTGACAGAGTACAGTCCCTGTTTGCTTCATGCTTACAGTCCACTGGGAAAGGCAGATAAAAAAAAGAATGATTATAATTTGGCGGAATAAGTACTGAGATGTGGAGAAACAGAGTGGCAAGGGTATGTGAGAGGGCTACCCATCCCAGCTGGGCAAAGGAAGGCTGAGTGCAAGAGCTGACATCCAAGGCAAGACTTGAACAAGCCAGAGCTGGGGAGTGGGGTGGGTGATTGGTGGGTGGATGTGGGAGTGTGTGAGGCGGGAGTGGTTGGGGTGGGGAAAGATGACATTCTAGGCAGAGGGAACACCATCTGCCAAGTTCCAGAGGCACAGTGACTTGGGAACGGCATGAACTCCAATCTGGCTGGAGTGTGAAGCATGAATTCAAAAGGGAGAGTGGCATGGCAGGTTCCAGAAGCCTTGTGGCTGCAGAGTAGAGAATCTATGGAGGTGGGCAGAGTGGAGGAGGAAGCTCCAGTGGTGACCACATGTATAAATGCTTGGATTATACAGTGAATCAAGGAAGAGGAAAAAAAGAAAAAGGGTTTTAAAAAGTATTCTTAAAACTGGGAGAGGAAAAGCGGGCAGAAAGTTGGCTTATTCAGAAGCACTATAATAAGTTCACGTAATACAGAATACAGAAAAGTATACTCTTAATTACATTTACAAAACACCAGTTCTTAAAACCCCATGATTATCAAAAACAACAATGTCATTTAACTTTGAAATTATTTTCAGGGTATATTTTATAATTAACATTCATAAAATATTTTAAATTGAATTTTACGTAAGTTCTTTCTCAACACTATCCCTATATATAAATTTTTACCCTGAAAAATAGAATGCACTTCACCATAGCAACAGTTCTATATCAACTCCTACTCAAGTTAGAAAAAGCATATGTAATAGAAACGAATATTCTGGAATATTCTGAGATGCCTGCTTGGAAAAAAAATTACTCCATTTATTTTGTAAAGATTTAAATATAAGAGTTCAATGTTCTTTAAAACATTATTGTAATTAGACAGAAGGCTATTTTAGTTCTTCAAATCTTGTTTTATTAAAGCGTAACTTACTTTTTAAAAGAAAAGAATGAAAAAGGAAAGAAAGAAGTCAATTTCTTGGGGTAATATTCTTGGGGTCAAGTAGATGGGCATGGAAACAGTAACAGGAAATTATTTTAAGAGACTTATAGTCCTAATATTTAGTTGCTTAGTTTATATTTAACTTACATTACTTTCTCAAGAAAAGCCATATCCTACTGGTATTATGAGAACTGAAAAAAAATTCTTATGTTGACATAGTCTCTTTTTTTTTTGAGACAGAGTCTCGCTCTGTTGCTCAGGCTAGAGTGCAGTGGCCTCTCAGGTTCAAGCAATTCTCCTGCCTCGGCCTCCCGAGTAGCTGGAATCACAGGGAGGCGCCACCATTCCCAGCTAATTTTTATATGTTTAGCAGAGACAGGGTTTCGCCATGTTGGCCAGGCTGGTCTCGACCTCCTGAGCTCAACTGATCCTCCCGCCTAGGCCTCCCAAAGACATAGTCTTCTTTTTAAAGACAGTAAAAAGATTGGTACTTATTAACTTATTTGATTAATAAATATAAAAATTTCCTAATACGAATGAACAGGTTTATAGACACCAGGTCTTAGGTTGCTATGGTATGAATATTTGTATCTCTCCCAAATTCGTATGTTGAAATCCTAACCCGCAAGGCAATGGTATTAGAAGATGGAGCCTTCAGGAGATGATAAGTTCATGAGGGCCTGAGAGTGACCCCTTCCCCCTTCCACTGTGTGAGTACATGGGTAAGAGACCCTTTACCCATTCCACCATGTGAGGTGCCATCTAGGAACCAGGAAACAGGCCCTCACCAGAAACTGATCTGCTGGTACCTTGATCTTGGACTTTCCAGTCTCTAGAACTCTGAGAAATAAATTTCTGTTGTTTATGAACTACTCAGTCTATGATATTTTGTTACAGCAGCTGAACAGACTAAGACATGCATTATATACTACCAACAAGTCTTGTTACGATATGAAAATGCAATATTAAACTAGATGTCATTCAAAGTATTTCCTTTCACATCTCCCTCTCATGGCCAGCCAAATGCACAATGCCACACATCTCTGCCACCCTTGCTCACAGCCCGAGGTAGAATACTCTGTTACAGTCCCAGCTCACTACTATTCTGAGCTTTCTCTGACCTACATTCCAAATGCTCCCCTACATCTCAATTTTTCACTGTCCTCAGAAAAATTCCTTAGTACTTCTGTTTCTAACCACCTTGCTTAACATTTCCTTCATACACTAAAATGAAACCTGGCTGGCTGTTTGTTATTCCCCTGCAGCTCCCTCATTTGGGGGCTGATCTTTTTCTGCCACATCCAACCATGGACCATATACCTCAGGGTTCAGGGTTCAGAAGTTCTTCTTTGCTTCCTTAGGGCTTTACCACTGTCTGTCTTCAATCTAAGCCATCTATAAACTTCACAATTCCCAATCACCATTCCTTGCAATCTCGGACACCTGGATCCTTGTTGTCCTCTATGGCTAATCTTGCTGTTATCTTAGATTTCAACATTCACGTGGACAACTTTTTCCCAAACTCTGTTCCTTGATCTCTTCATCTCCAAAGACCTTCTCCCTTCTGCTACCCACCTTCTATAGCCATACATAGGATCTTGCCATCACCCAGAAGACCACCACATCTGATATCCGAAAGTCTGGCATTTTATTCTTTGATACCTTCTCTCTCACATAACTACTCCCTACATATTAATTTTTTGACCCATCACCATCCCATTTTACCCCATGTCCTTGACCAAATTCTCATCAGGTTTCTCTGAGCCCTATTCTGGACTAGTTCTCAACTTTGACCTATAAAAACCTACAGACTTTGAATAAAAATGATTTTGTCCACCCTCCCTACTTAGAAGCAAGCCCACTAGCATAGTTTCTAACAGCTCAAGGCTGCATCCTTAGGATGACCCCAGCCCCACTAAAAGTACCTGCCTGAGAAAGCTTGGTGCTGCCAGGATTCACCATTCCAGTCAAAATTTGGTGACAGGCAGCCAGATGCTGAAGCCCTTCTTAGAACAGTTACCTTAGAAAGCTTGCAATTATAAAGACTTTTTCTGCCCCTCTGGGATGTAAATCTATCACCCAAAATTGTCTTTTTAAGGACCAGAGAGCTGACTCTTTGAAACGTGGTATTAGCAAACAATTAGTAAACCCACATGGCTTTCACATAACCACACCTCACTCGCTCTCCTCCCCCAGCTCATTCCCTTTCCCTGTTCCCTCATACTCCCTTTAAAACACCCAGTCATCTATGCCAAAATGAAGTCAAGTTCAATTCACACCGGACTCTTCCCTACTGCAGGAGTATTACTGAATAAGATCAATCCTTACCACTTCAGTGCCCAGCTCCATTTAGCTTTGACAATGGAACTCACACACCCTGCCACCACTTCACTATTTTTCCCCAGCTTCTATCACTCTCTTGCTAGTATTCTTAATCTTTTAGGGGGAAAAATGTAAATTTCTTCATATAAGTAAACTGGCCTCTTCCTTATCTCTGAACACTTCTTTCTTTACACTCTGCACTCCAACCTCACTCATCGTCTTTCAGTTCCTTGAATTCATCCTGCTATGCTTCACTTCCAACAACTGCCATGCTGGTTCTTCTACCTGGAATACTCCCCTAACAATACCATGGCTTGCACCGACTCATTCTTCAGTTGGTATCTCATCCCTGGGGAACATTCCTCAATGCTTCCCTGCCCTTGGGTTAGGTTAACCTGCTACCTATCCCCAGGCCATCCTGGTCTCCTCCAACATGCCATGCACTAAGCTGTATTGCACTAGCCTGTCTTCTCTGCTATACAACAAGCTCTGTGAGGGCAGGGAAGACTTCTGTCTTGCTTACCACCCTCTGTTCCTAATACTCGCTTCATTACCTGAGACACAGGCACTCAGTAAGTATGTGTTAAATAAATTAAGTATTCAGGATCATTCGTGTTATGTAAGAGAAATACAGCCCCTATAATGAAAATTCTCATCACTGGAATCTGCAAAGGCATCTCTGATTCTTTCACAGAACATCTGAAAATAGTCACAGTACAAAGGATGGAACACTACATGCTAATATGAATTTGCAAAAACTATGGTATTATTCCAACTCTATTTGCATATTGGGTATTTACAAATGTAAAATATTTTTATTGGGTTACCTAGGATAACTAATTAGAACTAAACTTTTAGTTACTAAACCTATTGATAATCTTTCATTGGAAATAGCACCAATTCCACATTTCATGGTAAATATAAAACTATGTCCAGACTTAGCCCATTTAAAGCCAAAGTTGAAATTTGGGTAACTTTTTTTTTTTTTTTTTTTTTTTTTGAGACGGAGTCTCGCTCTGTCGCCCAGGCTGGAGTGCAGTGGCCGGATCTCGGCTCACTGCAAGCTCTGCCTCCCGGGTAACTTTTAATTATAAAAATGTTTCTTTCGTATTTAAAAGTTTGGGATGTTATGTTGACTTATTGTTTTGTATTATATGGTACTTACTGATAAATCTGTACTATTGGGAACATATTGATCCTGTTCTCCCAGCAACACATCAATCACAGGATGCCTTCCATTTTTTATTATGATTTTTCTTTCTTCTTGTACAGTTGGTCTGCAAAAAGAAGTATGTTTCAATTTACTAAGCATGGAAATAGCCTTAAAAAAAAAAAAAAACTAAGACAGCATGAAAAATTTCAGTGCTGTTTGTACGACAGAAAACAAAACTTTAAACATAGATTTTAAGAACATATGTCCAGAATAAAACCTTGAGTATAAAAGTTAAATTTGAACTATAAAATAAAAATTGGGAAAATATTTATTATAATAATTGTGCAATGAAGCACATACTTTAGAAGAGTCTTATAAATGGCTTCACCCTTGTAGTTTACCTTTACGAGATCTTTTTTTTTTTTTTTTAAGAGACAGGGTCTCACTGTGCTGCCCAGGCTGGAGTGCAGTGACTATTCACAGACACAATTATAGCACACTACAGCCTCAAGCTCCTGGGCTCAAGTGATTCTCTTGCCTCAGCCTCTTCAGGAGGCTGGGACTATAGGTGCATGTCACCATGCTGGGCTTTATTTTTCATTTTTCTATTATTGTTTGAGATCAAACCAATATTTTCACTAGTAAAGATAACAGTTCAGATTATTGCTACTTATTTTCATTAATGAATATAATAAAGCAAATCACATAAAATTATTTCTAGATGTAATTATTAAACTATGTGTTGGACTTGGAAACGAAATGACCTAAAATTTTCATACGTTGTTTCATTAAAACATCTTTCTATGGTCTTTTGTATCTTTTACTTGGATACAAGAATCATATTTTGGTCTTGTTGTTCTTTAAGTTTTTTAAAGACCTCTATATCTGTTTTATCTACAGCTTTAGCTGTGTAGTCAAGACCCTCTGAGCCCTGCCTTACTCTCAGCTCTCCTTCCCAGATGTTACTACTGAGACCAGCTTGCTGTCTACCTTTTCCAACCTTCTTCTGTGCATTTATGTTTATGTATGCATCATACTGGTTGTGATTTCTTTAGAAAAGTCATACTGTAATATATCATTCTGTAATTTAAAAAATTCGATAGTTTATTTTAACTCTCAGTACATACATAAAAAATAGATTTCACCATTTACTATCTGGATATAATATATTCCTTTAAAGTCATTTCACAAATAATTTTACAGAAATGAGAATAAGGGGATAGTAAAAAAAAAAAAAACCTCATGACAGATTTTAATAAGAATTTAAACACAGTAAATCTCAAAGTTTTATTCCATATTCTCCTGGTTTTCAAGGCATATATATATCTGAAATGGGTAACACATTCTGAAGGTCATTGCTCATCAGCTGTCAAGCATGCATCTGGAACATATTCATTCATAAATACTAAATTCCAAATTTCAATACATTTCTAATAGGTTCTAGAGCAGATTATTTCTGATTCTTTTCACATTTGTATCAACGAAAATATAAATACTTGAAGTTTTCAAAATATTTTAAAGCTTATAATTTTCTTAAAGAGATGTCAGTTTTGCTCCATAATTGCAAAATATTTTCATTTTTTGACTTATCAACACCAATTAGAATAATCAAATGAGTACCTTTATTTCTACATCATCTATATCCTTTCAATCTCCTGTCTGTCTATAAATTATAACCTATAAATTGTATCACGTAAATTTTAATGAATACATATTATAAAAGATAGAAGAATACTATCACATCTTTCAGCAAAACAGGACAGTCCAGGTTCTTGTCACCAAATATTACATGATGAATGTTTCCTATTGAATGATTAACTGGACGAGAATAACAGAGTTCATTTTGCCCTTACAAATATATTATTCACACACCAATACTTGAGTTTGAGAAAATTCACCTAGGATATTGTCTGAGCATTCAGAATCTCAGATTTTGCTGATACATGAAATTTCACCATCACCATGAATATCCAGGGCACTGGTTTCTTTCTCTTCACATTCATCATCTGATGAACCTAATAATTATGAAAGGCCTTCTGTCAATTTTTTTCTCTTTGCCTTTATGGGTGAACAATGAAAAATTCTGAATTTTCAACTGTGTTCAATGAAAGTTAGAAGCAGACTCCAACTGTGGCATCTGCACTCTTCTTTTATAAACCTTCTTGGAAGATGATGTAACACGGGCAATACAATAAGAAAACGGATGATGTGATAGTGATTTCTCTCCTCACCTCTGCATCATCATTCTCCCATTTTCTTTTCATTTTAGACTTTTTTTTTTTTTTTTGAGACGGAGTCTCGCTCTGTCGCCCAGGCTGCAGGCTGGAGTGCAGTGGTGTGATCTCAGCTCACTGCAAGCTCCACCTCCTGGGTTCACGCCATTCTCCTGCCTCAGCCTCCCAAGTAGCTGGGACTACAGGCGCCCGCACCACACTTGGCTGATTTTTTTTTATTTTTAGTAGAGACGGGGTTTCACTGTGTTAGCCAGGATGGTCTCAATCTCCTCACCTTGTGATCTGCCCGCCTTGGCCTCCCAAACTGCTGGGATTACAGGCATTAGCCACCGCACCCAGCCCATTTTATACTTTTATAGTATAGTTGAAACAAATGATAAACAATGTTAAAACAATTCTCAGGATGATGAAATAACAAAATGTTCCAAGATATAGAAAAAATAAGATCACTAAAGATCCCAAAATGCATCTTACATTTATAAAAGAATCCAATAAACCCACATGGTAAGTGTAAGACAGAGTAAGTTTTACTCTCCTTTTTAAAGGGAAAAAAGTAAACTTTGTTCTTTAAATGGCCTTTAAGAAACTGAAGTTAGGTTCAATAGACCCTTATGGTAGAGTATATTGAAGATCACTTCTTGTCAGATATTCAGCATTCTTTCAAAGCTGCTACACATTTTCCACTGTTAAACATTTAGATTGCATCCAAATTCTTGCTTATAAATGATGATGCAATGAACAATCCTATACACATCTCCACGTGTACACATCCAAGTGTTTCCCAAAGCTAGAGTAAATTTTTAAAGTGTGATTCCTAAGTCATAGGGTATGCATATTTTTTATTTTAATAGATAACAGTATATATACCAATCTACCTACCTACAAGCAGGATATGAAAGTTAACTTGTTTTCTCATACCCTCACCTAAAGTTGGATTATTAAACTTTCTAATGTTTGTCAACAAAACAGGTAAACAGCGTTATCCCATTGTTTTAATTTGCACTCGCTGATTACTAAGATTGAACATCTTTTCATCAGTTTCTTGGTCATTCGTTGGTCTTTTTCAAAAGCATAATATCCTACCATCGACCTCCTGTAGTTCTTTGACTCAGAACTTTCAAGTGTAACCACATTTCTGAACTTACTCATAACACCAATAAATACTACTTTCCTAAATTATTCTTCTTAAATATATCTGGCTAATAAAATCCCAGATGCTCTCACATTTTACAAAGAAAGTGACTACAGATCAGGCGCTGTGGTTCACGCCTATAATTCCAGCACTCTGGGAGGCCAAGGCAGGTGGATTGCTTGAGGCCAGGAGTTTGAGACCAGCCTGGCCAACATGGTAAAACCCCATCTCTACCAAAAATACGAAAATTAGCCAGGCGTGGTGGCACACGCCTGTAATCTCAGCTACTCAGGGGACTGAGGCTGGAGAATTCGTTGAACTTGGGAGGCAGAGTTTGCAGTGAGCCGTGATTGCACCACTGCACTCCAGCCTGGGCCACAGAGTGAGACTCTGTCTCAAGAAAAAAAAAAAAAAAGTGACTACAGTATCTTCTGAGTAAATAATCTGAAATCATCTGTTGGAGAAAGACACTTAAAGTTATGAAAAAAGGATAGTTTTTGGATTTTAGAGTGTAATTCTGAAGACAAGATTTTTTATCTAGGTGGGTTACAAATTCATTGTAAAAGAAAAAAATAAAAGTATTTGTGACATTAACTTCAAAATAAAATCCTAGGTGCTCTACCAAGTTAAATCATTATGTAATAATCATGACACAGATATGATTTACCAAGAAGATTTTCACTTTGGAACAAAATTTTAAGTGATTTATTCGGCACTAAAATTTACATCGACTTATTCTGTTGCTATCAAAATTATACAATGACAAAATGTTTCCTGGTAGAACAGGACACAAAGGATAACTCACAGAGCTAGGAGGATACAGTAGGATAGAACAGGCATAGCAAGAAAGACGGGGGAAAGCATACTGATGACATCTATGGCAGTGAAGGAAAGAATCTAGATGCTTCCTGGAAAGAATAAAACATTTGAACTTGAACAACTTTATTTAATTTTATATTTTTTAAACTGTACCTTTTTTTTTTTTTTTTTTTTTTTTTTTTTGAGACAGGGTCTTGCTCTGTCACTCAGGCTAGAGAGCATGGGCACTATCATGGCTCACTGTAGCCTTAAACTTCTGAACTAAAGCAATCCTCAGCCTCCCAAGCAGCTGGAACTACAGGTGTGCACCATCATGCCCAGCTAATTTTTTAATTTTTGTAGTGATGGGGTCTCAATATGTTGCCCAGGTTGGTCTCAAATGCCCAGTTTCAAGAGACGTTCCTGCCTCAGCCTCCCAAAATGCTGGGATTACAGGCATGAGCCACCATGCCCAGCCTTACTTTTTCTTAAGTATATATAAACTCAAGCTTTTGGAAGACATACAACTTGTATGAAAGTTTTGTCTGAATTTTTTTTTGAGACAGAGTCTCACTCTGTCGCCCAGACTGGAGTGCAGTGGCATGGTCTTGGCTCACTGCAACCTCCACGTCTCGGGTTCAAGCAATTCTCCCACCTCAGCTTCCCGAGTAGCTGGGATTATAGGCGCGTGACACCACGCCCGGCTAATTTTTTATATTTTTAGTAGAGATGGGGTTTCATCGTGTTAGCCAGGATGGTCTTGATCTTCTGATCTCGTCTGCCTTGGCCTCCCAAAGTGCTGGGATTACAGGCGTGAGCCACCATGCCCGGCCATCTGAATTTTAAAGTTAGATTTGTTTGTGCTAACATCCTTTATGAAAAAGAGAATAAATATTCCATGTTGGGATGCTTAGAGGTCAATAAAGAATAGTGGGATGAATATGGGCTCTTAACAAAAGGAACAGATCACTGAAATGCCCCCCAGTCCCTATTCTTCTCAGTCTTTTCTTGCCTAATCAAACTTTTATAATTATAAGTGTTCAAGTAAAAGTTAACAAATGAAAAGAGTGCTGAAACTTTATTAAAAAGTCACCCACATAAACTTTAACATCTGCTTTCATTGTACTCAGTGACAGAGCAAGCAAGAAATGAATTTAATTTTCAAATCAAGCTATATATGTATGACATTCAGCTTTCCCAAGAGTCTAACACATATGAGTAAATGTAATATTTTATAATAAAGACACTATAATTAATTGAATAATGTCATCTTATCTAAGGCACTGATAGAAGGGAAAATGAAAAATATATTACCTGCAGTAATTTCCTTGCTTAGCGACCTTGGCCAGGGAGAAAATGCAGTCAACAGTTGCTAGGTGATGCACTGCTTTACACAAGTAGTGATAATGTTCACTGAATTTCCTACAGAAGCAGCAGCAATAACGAAAAGGTGAGCAAACTGATTTCTTAGACCTATAATAGCTCTACAATAAGCAATCACTTTATCAGCTAGTGTAAGCGTACAGATGATTAGCAGGCATTCCTAACAGTTAAGAGAGATGGAGATTACACCAAACAGCTTTACTTTTTAATACAATAATTAAATTATTGAGGCTTCTTTTTGTTTTGTATATAAATGTAAAACAGCTTCTACGTAAAGATATCAACTGTTAAGAACATATCATAGATTTCATCTGACCCTGACATTTGAACTTAAGGTATAACACAAATATAGCAGTCATTTTCATTTCGCTTCAATAACATCATGAAATATTCATGTACATCAGCTTCCCCTGTGCTTCTTCACAGCATCCTCCAAACCTGGAATAACAGTTTCAATATCTTTCTCTCACACTAAACTGGAAGCTTCTTGAGAGCAGATTGTCATCTGATTAACCCCATTGTAGACAAAACATCTAGTTTATAATGTTGGCATAAAATAAACACTGTAATAAATATTTATTGAAGACAAGGGGAAAAGGTACTTTTCTCACTTATCTTCAGTTATCTTATTAATGCATATAAAAACTAAATTTTAGATTTGTTTTTTAAAAGATTATGGTCATTGCCTCAAGTCTTTGGCTACTTAAAACTATAATACCTATTGATGTAAAAGCCTAAATGGCTTTTATTGAAAAACTTATTTGGAAAACACACATGAATACTTTTTTCTTTTTTCTTAAATTATCCCATTATCTCATATCATAGTATTTTATGTCAATGTGTGTAGTGTCGTATAAATTGTGGACATCTGTATGTAGTGATCAATTGTGGATGTGTGAAGTATACATAATTAAACTACAAAAATGACCCAAAACTTAATTTTTAAGAATGACCAGTATAAAGTATCTTTTTAAGTAACAGGAAACATACAGCTGAGCTTAAATCGTTATAGTAACTACTCTGCCTCCAAGAGAGATTAAGAGATTGTTTGATTAAAAAAAAAAACTTTAAGTAGGTGGTGATAAGTCACAAATTCTTCAAAGATTGGAAAATGAGAAAATGTAATTAACTAACTGTAAATAGGTCCAAAAGGAAAGCTGAAAGGAAAACAAACATTTACTAATCAAAGACTATGAAGAAGCCACTACATTTTTTTCTTTACAACAACCATAAAGATAGGTCATTACCTAAGTTTTACAAATGAAGTTCAGAGAGAAAAAGCAGTTAGCCTAAAGCAATTGAGCCTAGACTCAAACTGAGCTCCTCCTATCACCCTACCTCACAGTGCAGTTTTACAGACTCCTACTAGCATCTTTTCTTATTTTTGTGCATACATAGAAATAAAATAGAAATAAGGTGCCTACTTTCTACATTTAAAAAATAGTGTAGCTCAGATATTCTGTACGACCTTTTAAAGATGATCCAAAAATGAGAAAAAAGACGACAAATGAACAATAAATGCCTCTCTTAAAAAATATTTGTCTATTGTAGTGTGAGTTTCAGAAATGTTGAGACAGTCTATTTAGTACTGAAATCCAAAGGTTTCTAGAGTGCTTCCTAGCTTGAAAAAGATATCCAGATTACACTACTAGAGTGATGGACTATTCCTATATAATCATTATGACTTTTTAAAACTGTAACTTCTGATTTTTCTAGTATTAGAATAAGGTATTGTACATAAATGACTTTTTCCAGATACTAGGAACAACATTTTAACTATCCAGCTTTATTTCTGTGTTTTTTTGTGAACTGAAAAACATATTCACAGTGTACTATATACTTATTTGCTGAGTAGACAGAACATAATGAATACAACTTATCTATTTCTCACTGAATTAAAGTTCATCAAAACAAATAATATGATTCCCACCGTGTTAGAATCTGTGCAAAACCCCAAACACAAAAGGGACAGGACCCTGGCATCAGACAGGCAGCCCTCAGTCACCACTTTAAAATGTGGAAGGAAGTGGGGATGGCCAAGGGATCCAAAAAAAATAGAAAGAATGAATAAGACCTACTATTTGATAGCACAATAGGATGACTATAGTCAATAACTTAATTGTATATTTTGGAATGGCTTAAGGAGTGTAATTGGATTGTTTGTAACTCTAAGGATAACTGCTTGAGGTGATGGATACCCCACTCTCCGTGATATGCTTATTCCACATTGCATGCCTGTATCAAAATATCTCATGTACCCCATAAATATATACACCTACTATATACCCACAAACATTTAAAAATAATTTAAAAAATAATAAAATAAAATAAAATGCTCCCTAGTTTTGAAGATGCCACATGTTGCACTGGCCTAACTGTCCTGGGTGTTTAGAGTTAAGAGTCACCCTAAACCCGGAGTGGCTGCTCACTGACTTTGCCTTGTTATTCCTGCTCTGGCTTTGACTTTATGTTTTCTTTCCTTTTTTCCTTTTTTTTTTTTTTTTTTTTTTTGAGACGTAGCAGTCTCGCTCTTTTATCCAGGCTGGGGTGTAGTGGCACGATCTCAGCTCACTGTAACCTCCACCTCCCAGATTCTAGCGATTCTCCTGCCTCAGCCTCCAGAGTAGCTGGGATTATAGGCGTGCACCACCACGCCCAGCGAATTTTTGTACTTTTAGTAGAGACGGGGTTTCCCCATGTTGGCCAGGCTAGTCTCGAACTCCTGGCCTCAAGCAGTCCACCTGTCTCAGCCTCCCAAAGTGCTGGGATTACAGGCATGAGCCACTGCACCTGGCCATGGCTCTGACTTTAGATCTGACCACTCACTGTCCTCTTGCACTGTGGCGTATGCTGTCCTTGTTCTAATTACTGACCCATCCAGTCCTCCTATCTAGGCACCCTCTCTTTTGCCAGAAAGCAGCCACATTTGCTGTTTCTGCCCTTGCCTCTTGGGACATGAGCATCAAAGCTTTAGCAGTAACAAATGGTCAGTTTTTTTCCTCACTCTTTCCCTCCTTCTCAGATCCTGCCCAGGTCCTCAAGACCCTAATTTGCTACTACTCAGCAGCTTGACTTGAGGGTAGCTGTCTCTGATGATCTAATGTTTAAGATGGAAATGAGTTAACACTGCTCTTAGTGGGTCCCATTTCAGTTACAACAACAAAAAAGCAGGGAGGGATAAAGTAATTATTTTGATATGAACAACAATGTTCCTTCTGATGTCAATGGTATAAATAAGACATGAATACAATGAAAAACTATCAAAAACCTATAACATCATCATAACTCTTAAAGAAGCCTTGACTTCTTGGTCTTTGTCCATTTGATATACTTTGCCAAACTTCAGGGAGATTATCCATACTTAGAAAAATAGTAAGCTGAAAAATGGTCAATGCAGATAACAATCTGATAGACTGGGTTTACAGCATAACAACAAGCAATTTTATCACTATGCTACCAACCAACTTAAGGATGAAATCAAGGCACTATGATTTAACCTCTGGCCAAAAGACATTGCTGAGTTCATAAGAAGCAGATGAAGACACTTGGGTTCTAAAGCTGTTATGGTGTTATGATGACTACAGAAGTTTACCATCAAGTGTTGCTCAATGATATCTGAAGTTAATAAAAATTGAAAATATTTTATTTGCAAATGAATTTCTACAATTTTTTATTATATAATTCAACTTTTAAATAATTTGCAATTGAGAAGATTACTGAATATACACAGTGCATCTTCTAGAACAAAAAATAAAAGAGAGACATGTTTCAAGGGAGGATTTACTCCACAGCAGTGTCTACAGCCTTAATTTCTGGCAACATTTTGATCAAAAGTAATATGACTAATACACAACAGTTAGTACCTCAGTAAGTGACAAATACATTTGTAATGCTGGTATTCAGTCCTCTGATGTCAGGTTCATTGAGGTTAATCACTTTTTTAATGATATCACAGTCACACCATCTGGCACCTCAATAAATAGTGTACATAACAATCAATGCTGCTCTCAAGTGGGGGCTCTAGCTGCAAAACGCTCTAGCTAAATTTCAGCCAATATTCTTTTTTTGGATAAAAACTTTAATGCATTTTTCTTATTCTGAAAGTAATATATGTACATTATAGGTACTTCTGAAATCGTGCTCAGTCATCCCTCGGTATCCATAGGAGATTGGTTCTAGAACGCCCTGCAGATGCTAAAATCCAATATGCTCAAATCCCTTACATAAAATGGCAAAGTAGGTGTATATAACCTATGTACATCCTCCCATAGGCTTTAAATCATCTCTAGATTACTCACAATACATAATACAATGTAAATGCTATAAATAAATAGCAGTTATATTGTACTGTTTCAGAAATAATGACAAGCGGAAAAAAAAGCCTGTATATGTTCAGTATAGATGCTACCATCCTTTTCATTCCTCGAATATTTTCAATCTGCAGTTGGTTAAATCCATGGATGCAGAACTCACAGATATCAAGAGCCAACTGCATTTGCAAAGGAAAGAAATTAAAATCACCAGTAACCTCACCATCCAGAAATAATCAGTAAATGTTTTGAGTCTATATATATATATATACACACACATACACATATATGTTCACATGTACATAGGAATAGATATTTCTCCAAAGATATACACATGGCCAATAAGCATATTAGTAATACAATAAGCATATATAATCTTTAAAATATACAAGTCTGTATGCTGTGCATTATGTGAATATACACATATAAAATTGTATCATACTTTTACTTTTTTACATCATTTTCTTCACTTAGTAATTAAAGTATCATATGCTTCTGTGTACTGTTAGCTCACTCTTTGCAATCTCAATTATAGCCTAGGGATAATATAATAAAAACTCCTGGGTCAACCTAGTAGAAGGCCAAGTCAGAAGGCTGATACAGTAAGAATGGTTTGAGGTAATAATGGGCTATTAGAAGACAACATAAAAAGGGACAAATCAAAGAAACATCTCAAAGGTGGAAAAAGACAATCAGAAATTTGATAACAGGTTGGGCATGGTGGCTGGCACCTATAATCTCAGCACTTTGGGAGGCCGAGGCAGGCGAATCACTTGAGCCCAAGAGTTCAAGATTATGCGGGGGAACATAGAGAAACCCTGTCTCTACAAAAACACTTAAAAATTAGCCAGGTGTGGCGGTGCATGCCTGTGGTCCCAGCTACTAGGGGGCTGAGGTGGGAGGACTGCCTGAGCTGGGGAGGTAGAGGTTGCAATTAGTCATGATTGTACCACTGCACTCCAGCCTGGGTGGCAGAGTGAGACCAAAAAAAAAAAGAACTTGATAACAGATAAAGGGACCAAACGGAAGAAAGAATCAAGAATAACACCAAGATGATTAGCCTGGGAGTACTGAACTTTCTTTAGTCTGGAATAATGACAGAGAATAGAAGCCAGATCTATGAAATTATGTATGGTCTGAATAGAGTGAACAGGAAATTACCTCACCAAATCCCAGGACCCTTCTAGAATGTGAGTCCTTGAAGACTGAAAGGTGTAATTTTAGTTCAGTTTTCACATTCTCAGTGGTAATACTAAGGAAAAAGCCAGGAGAACTGAAAGACTCAAAGGCTCTGAAAACCCTTAAAATAGAAAATTGAAAGTGAAATAGAAAAGAAACTGAATAGACAAAATTTCCATCCCTACATTCAAGATTCTGAGTCAAGATAGTCTCAAAAGATTTAAGTAAATTGGAATCTCTTCCTGGTCTTATAATTCAAGACTCCTCAGGGCAAAAAGATTGGTACCAACTTACTTCCTTGTAAAAATTCTCACATATCTTTTTTGTTTTTTGTTTTTTTCATTTCATTTCAGGTTGATTACTTGAAATACAATAAAGCTCCCTGAAGGACATCACTGAATTTTTAGTGTTTAAGGTTGTATTTATTTATTTGAGACACAGTCATGCTCTGTTGCCCAGGCTGGAGTACAGAGGCGCAATCTCGGCTCACTGCAACCTCTGCCTCTCCGGTTCAGTGATTCTCTTGCCTTAGCTTACTGAGTTAGGTGGGATTACAGGTACATGCCACCACACCCGGCTAATTTTTGTATTTTTAGTAGAGACAGGGTTTCACCATGTTGGCCAGGCTGGTCTTGAATTCTTGGCCTCAAGTGATCCGCTCACCTCGGCCTCCCAAAGTGCTGGGATTACAGGTGTGAGCCACTGTGCCTGGCCTGTTTACAATTTTAAAGTAAGAGACTAACAGAGATGTATTTAGACTGATGTCTGCGGGCTCACCATGGGCAGGCTGGCAAAGGCCACATACCTGGCTGCCAGATGGCTGGGGCTAAATCTGGGCTCCAACCCTTACCCTTAGAAGATTAACTTCGTATTTCTGAATCTCACTTTATTCATTTGTAAGTCGGTTATGATACTTAGCCTTACAAGGGTCACATGAAAAATAATGAGTTTATATTTAAAGTACTCAGACCAGTGGTGGCCTAGAGCTGGCTCCTATGGACTCATGAAAATCAACTGTGCACATCTCTTCCCAACTCCAGTTCAGTGGTAGTTTCACATCAGCCCTGGTGGGAGTGTTTACACTTCAGAAACCAGCAAACTCTACAAACATGACTGCCCTTCCAAAGAGCTGGCTATTAGCCATTCGCCAGCACACTATGACTTAAAACTGACAATATAAATATATGACTATCAATAAATCCAGAATGTGAGGCATTCTTTGAGACAATGGCAAGGAGTCTTCAAAAAATACCATGGTAAAAAAAACAAAAAAAATGGCAGGCAATTCTAGGTTCAAATAGACTAAAGAAGCATAATTACCAAATGCAACATGTAAAAGTTGATTACGTCTTTCATTTTAAAATCTAAAGAGAGGGCAACATTGGAAAAATTCAAGAAATTAAAATATATTCACAAATTAATGGTAATTTTTTTAGATGTAATAATGGTGTTAAGATTACATAGTAGAATGTCCTTATTTTTAAAGATGCAGGTTTAAGTATTTAGGGGAAAGTGTTATGATGTCTAAAACTTACTTCCAAATGTTTCAGGAAAAAAATACATGAGAGAGAAAAAGCAAATGTGGCAAATGCTAACATGTGATGAACCTAGGTGAAGGGTATATAGGTGGTCATCTTAACTTTCAGTAGCTTTTAAGAATTTCTTTCGGGCTGGGTGCAGTGGCTCAAGCCTGTAATCCCAGCACTTTGGGAGGCCGAGGCAGGCGGATTACTTGAGGTCAGGAGAACAACATCAGCCTGGCCAACATGGCGAAACCACGTCTCTACTAAAAATACAAAAATTATCTGGGTGTAGCAGTGGGTGCCTGTAATCCCAGCTACTCGGGAGGCTGAGGCACAGAGAATTGCTTGAACCTGAGAGGTGGAGGATGCAGTGAGCTGAGATCGTGCCATGGCACTCCAGCCCAGGTGACAGAGCAAGACTCAGTCTCAAAAAAAAGAAAAAAAGAAAAAGAAAAAAAAAAGAAATAAAATCAGACAACACATGTACTCAACTATTTTATGGTGGGTCACAAGCTGGAATCTCTATTTTCTTTTTGATGGGAAGATTTTTCCAGTCTGTTTCTCATAGCAAAAAGTCAGATTATATTTTTCACTGTAAACTCACTCTAGAAAATCAAGCCATTCAGCACTGCAGTCAAGGACTAGCTGCTCCCGGAGTTGATTCAGATGTCTGTAATTTTCTACAACAAAAGGAGAGTGAAACCGGCTCACAGCTTTTGTGCTAGAAGACAGGAAAAAACATAAATAGGAAATCAAGGTTAGTAAAAAATCCGAAATGCCATCACTTTAGAAAATAAAAATAGTTATTTATTATTCTCTGATGAACCTTGAAAATAAACAGCTGTAAATAGAGGAACATTCTTTAATTATGGTCCTGAACTCTACTGATTCCAAAGAACATGACTTTGCTCAGGAAGCCTTTTAAAATGCATTTCAAATTATACCCATATGGCAAAGTCAAAGTTTAGAACTTTTATTTCATAGGCAAAAAGCTTTTTTCTTTAAATTATACTAAGTGAAAATGCTCTTTAACAAAGATCAGAAGCAAATATGGTAAAAGAAAGTATGATAAAGCTAGGAAGTAGATACACTGGTGAAGGTTATATTATTCTTTGTTTTATGGGCTTTTCTGTATGACTGAAGTATTTCAGAGAAAAAAGAAAAAAAGCATTACAAAGAATAGCAATGCATTAATTCAGGAGGCAATTAAGAAAGAGATCTTCAGGATACTATGATCTGTGCAGATGCACAGTGGCTCTGGATGGGAAGAAATACCACATGCTCCCCATCTGGGCTTAAGTATCATCTCTGCTCTCCGTTCAGTAGCTAGAGCACAACAGGGGATGCCATGGGTCCCCAGTCAGAGAAGCCAGATCGAGGCTCTGGTCCTGCTACTTACTTACTAACTATGTGATTTGGGGCAAATGAAACAGACCTTCTCTAAATATCACTTTCCTCATCTATGAAACGGGGATAATAATATCTACCTCATAGTTACTCTTGACAGGATCAGACAGACAACACTTAGGAGAGCGCCTATAAGTATTCAATAAAAATTAGTTGTTTGGTGGTGGTGGTGGTTGCCATTGCTGTTAATGCTGTCATTATGATAAGTCTTTAAGAAGAAAAGGTCAAGGCATCTGGTCTTTGTTCCCCAACTCTTGTAATACACTGTTGCACTTTAATTTGCCAAGTTGCTGGATTAGGGGTGGGCCTTTTGCATTCAAAATCTGACTCCTGATGTTCTAACCCATCTCTGTCAAAACCCTATGGCCCAACAGATAAATTGCAATGAACCTTTCCCAAACTATCTTATCTGTTGATTCAATTTACATTACTAACATTTGAAAGATGGTGTCACTGATTTATGCCTTGCTTGTTGCTTTAAAATTGTATCATCTAGACTTCTATGCCAACATATTTATCAAAGCTTTATCTTCTGGAAAAACTCATTTAGTGAGATATTTCGGTTATTGTTGTAGACAGACTAACATGGTTTTTGGTAATTTCTCTTCATAATGCATATTTCATTCATTAGCTGTGATACAGGACAAAAGCAGATAAAGGAAAGAATGTCTGCAAAAAGAGAAAACAACCTCCCCTAGAATCAATAATACTCAAATCTAAAGTACAGCTTCTGGCAGCATTTTAAAAAAAAGATGGTATTAGAACGAAAGAAATCCATGCCTGTGCCTTCAGCATCTGATGATGTGGCAATGGATAATAAACATTTTCTTTTTAAGTTAAAATAATAAATTACTGGGAGGTCAAGGCAGGTGAATCACTTGAGTTCGAGACCAGCCCCTGGCCCACCCCTAGTGAAACCCCGTGTCTACTAAAATACAAAAAAAATTAGCCAGCAGTGGTGGCAGGTGCCTGTAATCCCAGCTACTTGGAAGGCTGAGGCAGGAGAATCACTTGAACCCGTGAGGCGGAGGTTGCAATAGGCTGAGATTGCATCACTATACTTCAGCCTGGTTGACAAAAAGAGTCTCCGTCTTAAAAATATATATATATTATATATGTATCATTATATATATTTTTGTATATATGTATATTATATGTGTAATAAATTAATCAGTCATACATTATGTCAAAATTTCCCTTCATCCTTAAAACAGAATGCCTGTACACTATTACCAGTTACTGGTCCCTCTTCTACCATCTTAGGCAAATGTACCATTTTCATCTCATGTTTGTGCAACTTATTGATAACAGTACTAATAAATATTCCACAAAGGATACTACTCACAGCTGTATATACTTCCCTAATACCTTGTCTTTAAATGAGTCCTCTCTTGGAGATTAATGTCTAACCAAGGAGAAAAGGCAGAGTCCCATTGTGGTTCTCTAAATTTGTTTTTGATTAATTTATTTTCATCAATTCACGATCTGGGTTATAAAAAAAAGATGTAAAGAATTACAATAATTATGTGCCAAGGAAGGCATTAAGAGTAAAGAAATGTGGAGCTCGGTGAGGTAGAAAATTAAATTGCAGCTTCTTGTAAGAAATGTCAGGCATAGCATTCATCATGAAGTAAAAGCAACTAAATTAATCTTACAATTGAAGGTTCCTCAACTTTTCCTCCATGTGTATCCTGTGCTATAAGAATAAAACAGTAATTTACAAAATAAGAAAACAAATGTGTAAAAATAAGATACCTTTTTGAAAAATGTTTTAAAATCAATGATAAAGAGTTAAAAATAGTGATCTCCTTGGTTAAAAGTTCCCTAAGAAAGGGCAGGGCACAGTGGCTCACGCCTGTAATCCCAGCACTTTGGGAGGCTGAGGTGGATGAATCACCTGAGGTCAGGAGTTTGAGACCAGTCTGGCCAACAGGGTGAAACCCTGTCTCTACTAAAAATACAAATTAGCCGGGGGTGGTAGTGCACACCTGTAGTCCCAGCTACTCGGGAGGCTGAGGCAGAAGAATCCCTTGAATCAGGGAGGTGGAGGTTGCAATGAGCTGAGATCATACCACTACACTACAGCCTGGACAACAGAGCAAGACTGTATCTCCCCCCGCAAAAACAAAAACAAAAACAAACAAACAAAAAGTTCCATAAGAAAAAATAAAAATAAAAAGAACTGCTTTTAATTTCAAGAACGTGGCTACTATGAGCCCAGTAGCACATAGATATACAGATGTCATTATAATTCATTATAAGAAAAAAATGTATTTTAAACCTACCTTCCAACCTTTACCCAATCAGTTGGTATACAAGATACAGCAGAGTTCTTTATTTCGATCATAAACTAAAACAAATACAAATAAACAGATATTTAGATGAGTAACCATTATATATTTTAAAGCTTTCCCCAAATTGTGGTATAACAATTTATTATATATTGTTAAACACTCAAAATAAGTTCAGAATTGTTTTTCATACTGTATATATGTCAATACAGACAAATATTATTAATTAAGGGTTCAATACTTGGGACAAAGTACAATTTGTGTTGTGTAAAACATTTGTAATACTTGGGCTTTCATGTTTCTAATATTGTTATACATATACTCTGAATGATGGCTTTTTCATTAACCATCTCTTTCATTTATTAATACTCACTTAAGAATTCTATTACTCATAAAAGATTGAATTTCTAAGCATGTAAGATTTTAAAATATTCAATTAGTAGATGTTACACCGGTCTGAGATATGATCCTCCCCTATTCTGAACAGAGAAGATTTTTAGATAGTTTTTACCCAAGGAACCGAAATCCTCTAGAAGTATCTTCACAGGAAAGCACTGACTTCCCTAACTATAAAGAGAAGAAAGTATTTCTTTCCATATGAGAGTTTTCTTTAAGTTTTCACTTATATGAACCATAATATCTTTTTCTTATTTTGGTGGGTACATGGTGGTTGTATATATTCATTGGTTACATGAGATAGTTTGATACAGGCATGCAATGCATAATAATCACATCAGGGTAAATGGGGTATCCATCACCTCAAGCATTTATCTTTTGTGCTACAAATAATCCAATTATACTCTTTTAGTTATTTTTAAATGTACAATTAAATTATTGATTATAATTACCGTGTTGTTACCAATACTAGGTTTTATTCATTCTTCCTGTTTCTTTTTTATCCATTAACCATCCCCTCATCCTCCCCACCCCCACTACCACTACCAGTTTCTGGTAACCATCATTCTATTCTGTATCTCCATGAGTTCAATTGTTTTAATGTTTAGCTCCCACAAGTTAAGTGAGAACATGCCAAGTTTGTCTTTTTGCACCCGGCATATTTCCCTTAACCTAATGACCTCCATAATCCACCCATGTTGTTGCAAATGACAGGATCTCATTCTTTTTTATGGCTCAATAGTACTCCATTGTGAATACATACTACAGTTTCTTTACTCATTCGTCTGTTGATGGACACTTAGTTTGTTTCCAAATCTTAGCTATTGTGAATAGTGCTGCAATAAACACGGCAGTGCAGATATCTCTTTAATATACTAATTTCCTTTCTGTTGGGTATATATCTAGCAGTGGGATTGCTGGATCATATGGTAGCTCTATTTTTTTTTTTTTTGAGGGACCTCCAAACTGTTCTCCATAGTGATGGTGGTACTATAATTTACATTCCCACCAACAGTGTACGAGAGTTCCCTTTTCTCCACATCCTCATCAACATTTGCTATTGCCTGTCTTTTGGATAAAAGTCATTTTGACTGGGGTGAGATAATATCTCATTATCATTTTAATTTACATCCATAATATCTTTATAGATCCAACTGTGCTCTGCAAATAAGGTTCTCATCAGCCAGGAAGCAAGTGAAGTTCTATCAAACCATTCATTTTTAGCCTTAGTTATATATTACCTCTTCTCAGTGTGCTTGCATTCCTGTATTATTACAATCAAATTCAGGCTGGACGCGATGGCTCACACCTGTAATCCCAGTACTTTGGGAGGCTGAGGTGGAGGGATTACCTGAAGTCAGGAGTTCAAGACCAGTCT
The DNA here is from genome assembly GCF_037993035.2 of Macaca fascicularis. NCBI lineage: Eukaryota > Metazoa > Chordata > Mammalia > Primates > Cercopithecidae > Macaca > Macaca fascicularis. The sequence continues at coordinate 84,707,220 of NC_088380.1, read as the reverse complement.
GGCCAATGTGGTGAAACCCCATCTCTACTAATAGAGATAAAATTAGCCAGGCCTGGTGGCAGGCACCTGTAATCTCAGCTACTCAGGAAGCTGAGGCAGGAGAATCACTTGAGCCCAGGAGGTGGAGGTTGCAGTGAGCCGAGATCGCGCCACTGCGCTCCAGCCTGGGCAACAGAGCAAGACTCTGTCGCAATAAAAAACAAAAACAAAAACAAAAATTCAATGATTCATTTAAATAAATTTCTAAAAACCCATTTTGAGTGGAATGGAACCCTAGAAGCTGTGTGGTTGTAATTTTGAGAGAGCTATGAGAACTTTTTCATATTTATCAGTTTTATTATATGCACACAACTTCAGGTATTTATAATGTTCATATTAATAACAGTATCAACATGGTTCTTGAGTTTATTTTTCCCATTAATAGAAATACTGTAGTTTTTACATTAATTATATTAAGAATTAGTGGCTAATTTCCCTTAGAAAAATGTTTTGAACTAGTGATGCCCTCATGTACAGAGAATTAATACAGTTTCAAATCTGCTACACCCATTTAAATAGTTAAGAGTCAGGAGTCTAAAAAGCCTCGTTTGGCTACAAAAAGTAACTTTTGAAAAACCACAAAAAAAATCATTAATGGGAAAGATAAAACCACGTTTAAACTGTGCTAAATAATTCTGCTATTTTAAAGTGTTCTACCAAAGGAGATGTTGGCCTTTTTATAAAATAATTCTGGAAAGAGCTCTGCTAAAGGCAAACAGCAAAATTCAGGAACAGACTGATTGGATCACTGATATTTGGGAAGGACACATCCAGATGCATAATGACTAACAGAGCTCCACAGGAGTTACTACCTAAGGGATGACGGACATTTTGAACAAGGAGCACCTTGGGAACAGTTTGGACCACAACTATTCAATCTGTAAGTATCAAAAGTGCTACTCTAGGACCACAATCGCTACAGCAGGCCACCATATACAGAGCCAATACAGTGCCAATGCAGTCGGGAAAACAGTGGGAGTCAGGAAGGCACAAGTTAAACCCCTCTGGTCACGTCCTCAGACAGTGGCTGGTCCTTGGACTGATCCTGAGTGTCCCTTTTCCTCACTCAGCAGTCCTCGGAATTTCAGCCTGGGTTCCTCCTCAGAGTGGTCATCTGCTAGCTTTTCTTCTCTTCTACAGCGATGATGAGATACAAAATTTTTTCTCTAGCTATTCTTTTTTTTTAACATTCTAAGAATGAACAGGTAGGCCTTTGGTTTAAGAATTTTATTACTAAAGAAAAGAAAACTAACATAGAAAATAGCATACATTCCAGTAATCTTAGAAAGCTCTCACAGCAACTTTTCCTGCTTTACAGTTCCTGACTTTGTTTCTTAGGTGTTGATGTGAGTAGTCTGCCTTGATTCATTATAGCAATCTCTCATATTCTTCTCCTGGGACCCAATTCTGTCTTATTTAATGTCAGATATTGTTAATCTATATAGCCTGTGGTATCACTGGGCTGGCAACATCACTAGGTTTGCCGAAATTCTTACTCACTCCAGAAACTGCTGTTTTCTCCAGCACCACACTTAACCCATTCCTCCACTCCCCACTTTTCATTCTCTTAATAATTTAAGCATTTTTTACTATATTTTAAATCTAAGTAAAAAGCACTCAGATTTAACAGATTATTTTCCACATTTTAAACATAGTAAACAGATATTTGGATATGCTGCATGCTGTCAATGAATAAAACTCTTTCTAAAGATTTTTTTCCAATATTTTTCTTTTTCCCTTAGTAATAATAATACTTATCAGTACTGCCCCCAATGTAAATATTGCCCCTTTTCCATTCCATATTTGATTCAAGGTTAAGAGATAATTGGTCTATATTCACAAAATATGATAGAGACTGTAACAGAAGCAGTAAACTATGTAAACTTCTGCTTTCATTACATACATACATACTTTCATAAATACATACATACATTACATAATACATAATAATGTATGTATATTATTACATAAAAATATAAAGTTTCTGCTTTCATTAATTTCTTCTAAGCCAATACTTACATAGTCAGAGACAATAAGGCATCATACAATAAGGTTTTAGTATTCTAATGAGTATATAAAAGCTGGGAACAGAGGTGAAAAATGAATGTTGTCAAAATAACACTGGATTGACAGACCGGCACATTTACCTAATTTTGGTAAAAATAACAAGATCCACATATTATCACATGGATCACGTGGGGCTGCTATAATGGGTCTTTTAAGGTTATTACAAAAGCTGTATGTATAGAAATAAAATGTCAGAACAGAAATGTATAAAGAAGCACCAATAAATGTAAAATAAGGGTTTTCCACCGTGCCTCCCTCACTTCTCAGAGATAATCATATTTGATGGAGTCTTTTCCTAGTCTTTTAAGTACCTTTAAATAATTTGAGAATACCGTTAGTCTTTTTTTTTTTTTTTTTGGACAGGGTTTCACTCTGTTGCCCAGGGTGGAGTATAGTGGCATGATCACGGGTCACAGCAACTTCAGCCTGTCAGGCTCAAGCGATTCTCTACCTTAGTCTCCCGAGTAGCAGCGACTATACACACATTCCACTATGCCTGGCTAATTTTATTTTTATATTTAGCGATGGTGTCTCACTATGTTGCCCAAGCAGGTCCTCGAACTCCAGAGCTCAAGCAATCCTTCTGCCTTGGCCTCCCAAAGTGTTGGGATTATAGGTGTGAGCCACTATAGTCTTTTTTAAAACAGAATTTGATGAAAACAAGTTTGAATATTTAGAATTCCTTTGGTGTTCCAATGAATGGAATCATTAATTTTCAAAAGGTTTTAAGAAAGTAATTTTGTGTTAACGTTCTACTAAAATCCTAGAGAAGATTATTAAAAACCAACAATAATCCATCCTACTATTAATAACGAAGAAACTTTGTTCCTCAAATTCATCAACTTAACCTAGTAAAGATAAAAGATAACTGATCTTCCTTTCTAATATTTTTTAATACAATTAGTTGATCTCCATGCTGTACTTTTTCTTAAACCTCAATGCCACACTCACAATGAATAACCAGTCTACTATCTCTTATGAATTCCTGATAATTTTCTTTCATTTTTACTCAAAAACTACCAAATGAATCCAGGACCGTCTTTCCAAGACTTAAATTTTATTTTGAATACTATGAGCTCTAAAATGTCCAGATTTTGTCAGATAAAATCCATGGTGTTGAGAATCCTTTGTGTTAATATTTGGAATTAATAAATGGAATGAAATACTGGTATTAACATAATAGAAAGACAAGAGTCTGGCAGAACTGGGCTGGATTTGTGCTTCTGACCTTGGGTAACTTATCTAACTACTCCAAACCTGTTTTCTTTCCAACAAAACTAGAATGACTGACCCTTTTTGGTGTTGTTACAAGAATTAAATAATATATGTAGGCACCTACCACTCTTCTAGACTTTAACAAGTACTTGATAAATGGTAACTCTATTACTATTATTGTTATTATGTGAGTAGTATAAGCATAGCACTTTATGATTAAAAAGCACTTTCATGTATTTTAACTTAATTGGTCTCCATAATAGTCTTATAACAGAGGTAACTCTTCCATGGTCATATAGCATGTAAATGGTAGAACTGGCACTTACACTTAGCTTTCTCCACTGTAATACCAGGCAGCCACTTTTCTACTACATATCTTTTATTAAAGTAACTAAAGCAATGTTCATCATTTGATTCTAAACCAATAGCCAGAATGGTGGCCTTTAGGCCAATTTTCACTTTGCAAGGTCATGACTGCATAGTAAAAACAAGAACTACAATTAAATATTTGGTATTTGTCTGTTCAGACAATAAACTTAAGTATAAATATTGTCAAATCATTTTTCTATTATATAGAGCTCCATGTGGCATTGTGAATGTCTGCTGAGTATAATATCTTAATAATTGTACTTCAGAAGACAGGTTGACTTAATGGGTAAATCTATGAAATAACACAAGACAAACATTTTAATGAATATTCTCTATTAATGTAGAGCTTCTTATTTCAAATAACTATACAATCAACAATCTTTTGGCAAAACACACAAAGCAATGTAAATGTTAAAAATTTTGATTTGAAATTAAGTTCTTCCCCACCAGAAAAATATCTATTTTTAAAAATCCTGAATAAAATGCTCACTCTATAGAAGTTATCCATAAGTTTCGTAATTTGGTATTTTAATAAAACAGAATTTCTCAAACTCCCTCTGTTTGAATCTTCATATTTTATTAAACATAAGATATAGGAGTAGCATGCCTCAAGACTCAGAATAGGACTGAAAAGTACAACCATATTTAAAAGGCATACTTCTTCCTTTTCTGGTTCTCATTGAGACACTACTATCAAACTTTAAACAAAAGTACACACCCCAAGAAACACATTCTAAACAGTACCATAATTTTATGGAAGACTCACTAAGTGTAGTTTTTCACTCTAGATTTGTTTTTTTAGCAGCTATACTCTTAACTTTAGTAGGAAGCCCTGCCGTTTAATCACTATATGAGCCAATCAACACAGGTGGCCAACTTTGTATTATTTCATCATCTGTAAGGCAGGGATCAAAGACTAACTTCTCTTTCCTGGATTTAGAACAAATGAATTCTATAAGTTGCTATTCATAATAATCGAGATTTTCTATAATATAATTTTAACAGATAACACTAATACACATATAACATCAAGTTGCATTACTTTCACAAGAGACTAATAAAACACCATCATTAAAATAATTCTTATCAAAACAAGTTATTACAACATATTTCCACGGAATAAAACAGAAAATTTGAAGAGATAATACATATCCTATCCTCAGATTTTTATTTACATTTTAAAATAGCTTTTCTACTAGAGGAAAACTAATAGAAAATAGAAGTAGGTTTGACATTACCTCCTGTCCTGATACTGTCACATATTGTGCAGAAGGATTTTTTAGTATTTTTCGTATTTCTTGCAAATGCATTCGGATCTTGTCACTAACACCTTGAATTTCATCCTTCCTCTTTTTTATTAAAGGGAAGTCAGAAAGGTCTTTAAATAATTCAGTTTTATCCCCAACTCTAAAAAATCAAAAAATGCAAATACATATTCGAAGTTTATTGATTAAAGCAGTTATCGTTTATTTTTCATAGTGTGATGAAAGAGGAAAGCACTGGAAGTCAGGGAAATGAGGTTCCAATTGTCACTAAGCACTTATGGGCTTGTTTTTGAACTTCTCTGAGGATGGTCAAAATTACCCTAATATCATTTTCACTTTTTAAGTTCATGATTCCCATGGTAAAACCAAGAGATACACTATTTGTTGTTTGCCTATGCAGAAAACAAAGACAAATGTAAATGTCAAATCCTATTTCATTTATATAGAATGTTTTGTGCAATACGTTATAAAAGAACTACCTTTTAAAGGATAACTTTGCTTTTACAGATTCTAAATATAAGGACATCTCTGGAAATATAGGAAATGAGTACACGATATCTGACATTCATTTTGGGGTTAATAATCTACTACTGCTTGGCTTTGCCTGTGTTTTACCTTTCCATCATCTGATACCTGGGGGAGTACTATATCTGTCCTAGATGGTAAACTGCCTAAATTTTAGATAGCAAGTATTCCAACTGTAATGTAACACTTTAAGGGTCCAATCACATTTCTAATTATATATGTACTCATTCAACTTCTAGTAAAGATTAAGAATCCACAAATCAAATGGCAAATGCACTGGAGTATACTGACTGTTGAAAAAGAAGAATTCAGGGTCTGGTACTTACTTGGCAGCTTGTTCATTGAGTATCTTTAAGTAATGCTCCACTGGACTGAGGAGTTCAGGAATTTCTAAAATAACGGTGCGGAGCAAGTCTGACTGAACGTGGGAATTAACAGCAGGTATTATTGCTTGAAATTCTGACTTTAGGTGATATAAGGTTTTGACAATCAAGAAGAACTCTTGGGTAGAACACTGAAAATAGAAATTTTTTTACAAAATAGCATAAGATACATGAAAATGATTAACTAGTGATCTTTTAAAGTTAGAATCAGAATTGAGGAAAGTTTAAATTTTCTATTAACTAGTTAGTTGAAATAAAATATCACTGATATTTTCTAAATGAGGTTAAATACTATGTAGTATTTTAGGCATAAAGAAAATAATTTTAGCCAAGAAAAACAAAGCCAATACTTGTTTAGTATTTTTTCATTTTAAAATAGCATAAACCAAATAGCAAAAATAGGTTAAACAAGCTAAAAAATGTGAAGGATAATATCTGTAAGGCATAACAAACACAAGGCAAAATTCTCCCAAACATAATAGGCTCTTACAAATTGACATGAAAAAGATGAATAATCCAAAGAACAATGGCTAAACAAACTGAATATGCAGCTCATAGAAACAGTCAGTATGTACATGATTATCTTCATATACAACTAAAGACAAGCAAATTAGAAATACAGGATAGCATTTTTCACTTATCAGAATGTCAAATATTTAAAAGCTCCACAATAACCATGTAACAGGATTTAAAAAAAAAAGACACTTTTATATACTATTAGCAGAGGACTAACCTTTTTGAAAAACAACTTGGCATGTCTTCATAACAAAAAAGTGCATATAACCCTTTGAATAAACATCACTTTAAATAATTTATCTAAAATAGACTAACAAATAGTGAAAAACATGTGTCTGAATATTCATAGTAGCACTGCTTATAATTTAAAAAGATAAATAAGAAATAAATATCCATCAATTGGGATCTTATTAGGAAAAACTCATGCAATGTAATACTATGAAACAGCTAAAAAAATTTAAGATGTTTGTATCAGTATAGAACTCCATAATTTCAACATACATTGAATATATATAGTATGTTTATATCATATACCACATAGCCCATATATGTATATATTTTTATGTATTTACATGGTAATACTTTCTTTGTGATTCTTTAAATGATATACATTTTTCTATATAAATAGAAAAATCTAAATATCAATAAAAATTTTAGGAGGTAACACATGTGACTTACTCTGGTTACCCTCTGGGTAGTAGGTATGGAGGGGTGGCAGAGGGAGACTTTTTACCCTTTATTGTATACCCTTGCATACTACTGTAGTTTTTTTTAACATGAACATGAATAATTTTTACATCGTAGCTTCTGGTAAACAGAGTGGGTTAAACACATGTGCATCTAATTTCCATCTTCAAACAACAGTTAAGAGATTGTTTAAAAAGGCATAAAACCAGCCAGGCACAGTGGCTCATGCCTGTAATCTCAGCACTTTGGGAGGCTGAAGTGGGTGGATTACAACGTCAGGAGCTCGAGACCAAACCGACCAACATGGTGAAACCCCATCTCTACTAAAAATACAAAAATTAGCCGTGTATGGTGGTGCTCGCCTGTGATCCCAGTGACTCAGGTGGCTGAGGTAGAAGAATCGCTTGAACCCAGGAAGCAGAGGTTGCAGTGAGCCGAGATCGCACCACTGCACTCCTGCCTGGGCAACAGAGCAAGACTCCATCTCAAAAAAAAAAAAAGGAAAAAACCACACTAGAAAAGAGGACAACAGCAACAATATGTTAGAAGCTATAAAGTAAATGGATAAATAGTGATTGACTTAAAAGACTCAAGGTACCTGAATTTTAAACTGTCCTTAAGGAAAACTGAGACACAATTTACATCAAGAATCCAAAAAGACTTGTGTACCAATTTGGATTCTGCCCTGCGAGGGAACTTCTAAAAATATTAATAATATCTTCCATGAAATAGAAGATACTACAACCATGAAACAAGATGCTACTTTTAAAAAGAAAAAACGTTTGGAGAACAAGAAAACAAAAATTCTTGGAAATTAAAGTATAATAGTAGAAATGAAAAATTCAACAGAAGCGGTAGTAAAGATAGTAAAGTCATCTAAAACCTAGAATTTTATACCCATTCAAACTACCAATCAAATGTGAAGGTAGTAACAACGATAATTTAAAAACAAAACAAAAAAAAAAAAAAAACACTTTCAGACATGAATGTTTCAAAAGATTTACTTCCAACATTCTCAGGAAGATTCTAGAGGATGTACTCCACCAAAATGAAGAAATAAACCAAGAGGAAGACATGGAATATAGAAAATAACAGATTCAACTCAAGGGAAGTAAAGGGAATTTAAGATAGTACTATACAACAGATATGAGGACAACCAGTCCATACTGGATCAAGTCAGAAGGCTCTAGAAGACAGCTCAGGAAAATAAAACTGACAGAATGTTGACTGAAAAGAACTGTCTTGAGAAAACAATTTAAGGCTAAGGTAATAAGGCACATAATAAGTAGTATATATGAAATAGATTAAGGCTAAGAACACATTCAAAAACGTAATTAACCACAAAGGGTGAAGTAAATTATGCAAAAAAAGTAAGAAGTTAGGTCCAGCTGAGCAAATGTTGAATTCTAAGTGTATCATGAGGCAACTTTTCTCCAGAAAGACCCCCTCCCTACCGCATACAGGAAGCTGGACTGTTTACATAAATATGAAACCTAGAAGCTTTTTGGCCACTAGTCAATTAATGATACCTTTTAACAAAAGTAAAGAACTAAACATAAACATTTTCAATATAATTTTGAATATTCACCTCTTGTAATTATTGTAATCCCAAGAAAAGGATTAATTTTCCAAGCTGAGACACAATGTAAAGTTAAGTCAACAACAGAAGCAAGGTGAAAACCAGTAGTGTTTTACAATCACCTTGAAAGCCAGAGGCAGCAGGTTGTTCTCAAGTTTCTTAAGCAAAAGAACTCAAAAGAAGCTGCAAGAAAGCTGAGGATGGGTAGCTGGCTGCTCCTGGAGTCACTCTCCAGGAATTCAGCCCTACTTCTGGCAGCAGCTGTCTCACTGGGAGAGCTTGAGCACAGACCCACAAGTACGGAGGCAGGGCCTCACTGGACACAGGATGGAAAGGACCCCAGCTTAAGCGCAACACTGAAAACAGGGCTTTGGGCTTATTCCTGCCTGGCTAAAAAACGATTCTCACCTAGAAAATTCTGAAAACACTCTCCTCAACATTTGCTAAGTGCGATTATCCTTTAAATGTATTCACCAACCTCGGCAGTTACTTAACACTTTCTTACAAAACAGTTCTTGAGCAAAGTTAGTATGGGTTCCTGTGACTAGCACTATTTACAAGATTGGAATTTAATGTTTTGTCATCAAAAGAAATGTTTATTTTAGGCTAGGAGCAGTGGCTCACGCCTGTAATCCCAGCACACTGGGAGGCTGAGGTGGGAGGATCCTTGAATCCAGGAGTTGGAGACCAGCCTGGGTAACACGACAAGATCTTGTCTCTACAAAAAATACAAAAAAAAAAAAAAAAAAAAAAATTAGCTGGGCATGGCGGCACATGCCTGTTGTCCTAGCTACTCAGAAGGCTGGAGGCTGAAGCTGTAGTGAGCTGTGGTCATGCCACTGCATTCCAGCCTGGGTTACACAGTGAGATCTTGTTTCAAAAAAAAAAAGAAGAAGAAGAAGAAGAAGAAATGTTTATTTTATGCCAGAATCAGCTCACTTGAGATCCTCTATCATTATCGACATAAAAACACCTATTGGTACGTATTCCAGGACACGTTCCACAAAACCGTACAGCCTGTGTTGACCACTTCCCACAATATCCAGTGTTCCTTCTCGTTTTATGAATTTCACATAATTGGCATAATCTGTACCCAGGACATCACTCACTATGTGGTGTACATAGAAGCTTATGTAGAGTAATCTAATAATAAAGAATAGACATATGTTTGATGGTGTGTTCGTACAGCCAGCCAACTAATCTATAAAACATTAGTTTAAAGCATTCAGCTTTCCTGAAGTTGGTTTGTTACCAGATCATTTCTACTCTTCACCCTTCAAACTAATCTTTAGGCACATTCTTGTGCAAACAAACACTAAAACAGCAACAAGGAATGGCTTCCAAGTGAGTTATAAGTTCCTTTAGTAAAATATATTTTTAAATTCCAAAATAAGTCATTCTTGCACTGCATAGTGGCCACTTTTTAAATGAATTAGATTCTGACTTTACTAGAGTTTTGAAACTTTTATAAATACACAAACCCTGTGCAATACAAACATCAAAGTAAAGTTTACAAAAAGGCAGGAAGGTGGAAAAGAAATCACAGCCCCATGAACTGATGCTGCCATCTTGATGCCACGGACACTTTGACTTAGTGCATTTCAGTAGTCATTGAAAGATTTTCAGCTTTGCTTCTGTTTTCTCTTAAGAAAAACAAGGCCGGGCGCGGTGGCTCAAGCCTGTAATCCCAGCACTTTGGGAGGCCGAGACGGGTGGATCACGAGGTCAGGAGATCGAGACCATCCTGGCTAACACGGTGAAACCCCGTCTCTACTAAAAAATACAAAACACTAGCCGGGCCCAGTGGCGGGCGCCTGTAGTCCCAGCTACTTGGGAGGCTGAGGCAGGAGAATGGCGGGAACCCGGGAGGCGGAGCTTGCAGTGAGCTGAGATCCGGCCACTGCACTCCAGCCCGGGCGACAGAGCGAGACTCCGTCTCAAAAAAAAAAAAAAAAAAAAAAAAAAAGAAAAACAAAAATCTCTGACATCTGTCAGTGAATCCTTTCAAGTAGTTAAGGCAAGGTGCCCCCGGAGAACCGTTGTTTAAAGAAGGTTAATATGCACCAATTTTCAGACTCTGAGCCTAGGATACAAAACAACAAATGGTTTGGCAACCACTATGCAACTTCAAAAAGATCTACCATAAAACTTGCAACTATCAGCACAGCTTCTGCTATTGCCAGCAAAACAACAACATGGTGTACCCAATAATGATACAATAGGCTCCCTTGACCCCATAACCAACTCCTACATTCTTTCACCCCAGGATCAGTATTTCCAATTCTGGCTTGTGCATTGTTTTCAAATTTAGCTGAAGCATGTAAAACAGTTACATAAGTCCTCTTGGGCACCTCAAGTATTCTTAGAAGCAGTACTTATTCTAGTAAAATTCTGTGGGGGTAAAAGGGGCTGAAAAATATAGAAACTCTAATGAAAACTTGGTCACAACTAAAATTTAGGCATATAGGCTGGGTGCGGTGGCTCATGCCTGTAATCCCAGCACTTTGGGAGGCCAAGGCGGGTGGATCACCTGAGGTCAGGAGTTCGAGACCAGCCTGGCCAATGTGGTGAAACCCCGTCTCTGCTAAAAATACAAAAGCCAGCAGGGCATAGTGGCGGGTGCCTGTAATCCCAGCTACTCAGGAGGCTGAGACAGAAGAATCGCTTAAACCTGGGAGGTGGAGGTTGCAGTGAGCCGAGATCACCCCATTGCACTCCAGCCTGGGTGACAAGAATGAAACTCTGTCTCAAAAATAAAGTAAAAATTTAGGCATATAAAAACTGTTTTACAGTAAAATTATTATATTGGCAAGGAGTTACGTTTGGAGGAAAAATAAAATTTGCTTATGAAAAGTGGCAAACAGAAAAAAAAAAAAATGGCAGTCAAGATAACACATCAAACATGATAGTGTCCAAAAGACACAGCCAATGAAAACACAATCAAGAATCCTGGGTCTAAATACAGATTCTGTTACTAGCAAGTTATTAAACCTCTCAGCATCATCATATGAGCCAAAGTAATTCAAGTGGTTGCAGCAATTTTTATATATATATATATACACACACACACACACACACACATATATATATACACACACACACACATACATAGCATTAGATACAATTTCTTATTAGTAAGAACGTAATAAAAATAGTAACTTCTCAATGTCATAAAGTTTTGACAAGGAACAAAGAGTATAAAGTGTGTGAATGACTTCTGCAAAAAGTAAAACCCCATAAAGAGTTTATCGTGTTTTTTATCATTTAAAAGTATTAATAATTTTTTTAAATTTTAGGCATATTTTGAAGATAACCTAAATTATTTCCCTAAAAGTGGAAAATGACTCATTTTTGCTATGACTCAAACTATAAAGCTTAAGTGATAAAAATCAAAATAATCCTTTACTCACCTTCAATATCCAAGCTTGTTTTCATACTAATTACCACCACAGATGTTATACTAGCAGATTTTTCCTTAGTTTAAGAAATAATAAGTTGTTCTAAGATCAAAAGAAAAAAGGTATCTTTTTTCTAAAATAACCAGTCTACATAAATTTCCTATTTTGATAATAGTCTATACTTTCAGGATGAAACAGGAGAATATCCTGTATTATAAGAGAAGGGCCTCTATGTGGCTGTAGTTAATGTACATGAGAAAACTATTTTTTACAATGGTTAAATTGGAATAATTCTAATTTGTGCTATTAAAATTTCTGAGGATTCAGCTAGTCTCGCATGCTATATTTGTAAGATTTTACAAAATAAAATAATAATAGAGCTCTCAGAAGTTTTCTTTTAATAAAACTTTCCTTTAAAAGTTTTCTTTTAATTTGTGAGCTGAAGAACACTGTCAGCTTTATTAGATTTCTGTCACACTTACTTTTTTGTGATAAATGCTACAGAGTCCTCTCTCTATGTCAGGCAATTTACGTAGATGATTTTCTATCTGACCAAACACACTAGATTCTGAATGGAGAACTTCAGATACAGCATCAAGCCGGGCATTTATTTCCCTGTGAGAAAAGAGTAATAGCAATGATCAGATATGTTAGGAGTTCAGAATGTAGACATTTCCCATTCTAATGTCCAGGACTGTGACACAGCCACTTATTAGGCACAAAGGAAATTCCTCCTTCATATTGAGACAGGTGGGAAGGGCACCCTGAAAAAACTCCAATGGGCATATGCACTGGGAGGAGGGTACACTGGAGTGGAGACACAGAAGTTCATGCTTTTGGCCGCAGGGAGGAGCCTGGCCCCTCCTCCTCCTGGATGGAACCTGGGATTACAGTCTGTGAGGCGGGAAGCATACTAGCAAGATTCTTGTTCTGACTTGGTGGAGAGTCCCTGTTTCCCTTTTTATTCCTCTTTGCCCAATGAATTCCATTTTTCTCCTCCTTCGAACTGTCTGTGAGCCTAATTTTACATGGCTGTGTGATGAGGACCACCCTCCCCCAACCCCACTGTCTTTAGCTGAACTAAGGAAAAAGTCCTACAAAAATAGATCTGGTCCTTCCATGCCTCTTATTATATCTGAATCAAACAGCAGGTATTGTACAAGGACATTCACTAGCTGGGTTTGACAAAGACAGGCTTACCAAGAAAACACACAGACTACATTTCCCAGTCTCCCCTGTAGTTAAGTATGGCCATGTACCTGAGTTCTGAAGCATGGGTGGGAATGATGTAAGCCACCTCTAGCCCTGGCCCATAAAAACTTCCTGAATAAGCTTTCACATTCACCTAACTCCCTTTGCCAGCTAGGCAAGCTTGTGAGCCCCATGGTGACTCCATCAGCCTGAGTCCACAGTGGAGCAGAAAATCCACCATTCCTGTATCTGTTACCAATTGAACTTATATTAGCAAGAAATAAACTTCTAATGTATTTAAGCCACTTACATGGAGAACTTGTTTGCTGATAGCTTGCATTACCTTGGCTAATATAATAGTTCAACAATGATCAACAAGATGACTTAGTGGTGGTGGTGATGGCTGAACTGACCAACTGTTTGAATGAAATGGAATTAAACATACTGACCCTGACCAAAGACTGGGGAGTAGCAATAGAAAGTGCAGAGGATATGGGCCACAGGAGATCAGGATTGCAGGATTTTACCAATGGCTACACTTTAAGTGATGAGTCAACTTAAAACGGAAACCTGATGGACTAAATGTATCCTCAATGAGAAGTGGTCCATGAAGTACCTATAAACATCAAAGGCCCACACTAGGAATAATGGCCATATGTAGTATTAAAAACTAAGATAAGTAAACATGTCTGGTGAGTAGTAAGCCCTCAGTAAGGATTTGAAGTATTTGTAAATGAATACAATGAATAAATAAGCAAGTGGATGAAAGATGTTTTGGGGGAAAGGAGGCATCGGCCACTGAATAAACATGTCTGTCTCTCAAAATTCTGTTGACATCATACACACTAATATGAAGAGCAAATCTCAGATCAGGATCCTGGCTAGATTACAATCAAACTGAGGACTTTCCATTTAGTTGAGTGTTTTTGTCTTTATTATCCTTAACTACCTGTGAGATCATGCCTTTTCATAATACAAAGCTTCTATACTAACTTCAGGCCTCATGTTTGTTCATTTTTCTCTGGCTCATACTCTTATATGCAGAAAGACCATTTGTTAGTACAATAGTACAATGCAGGAAAGCAAGACAGAGCTTTGTACACACACGGGTTGGCTCTTCCAATCTCAGCAGGGTGGCCTCTGTAATCTATCCACCACCCTCCGCCTCTACTGCCACTACTATAGCCTAAGTAAAACTCATATTGAAACAGCCTAACTTTCCCCCCCACTTCTGTCCCTTTTTGCAACTCATTCTCCACACGGCAGCCCAAGTGGTTTTCCTAAAGCCCAAATCTGTTCATGCCACACCTCCGCTTTAAACTCATCCGTGACTTGCCATTAATCTTAGGTTCAAATCCAGAATCTTTAATTGTCCTAAAAAACAACTGATACCTGTTTAGCTCTCAGGTCTCCCCTGAGATCACATGTCACTCTCTTCCTCCTACTCTAAGTTCCAGTCAGACTGCATATCTTTCAATGACTTAGTTACTCCAAGCTCTCTGCCATGGAGGCTTTCTCATTTGCTGCTTACTTTGCCTACAATGTTATTTTCCTCTTCCCTATCACCCATCAGCTACACTTCGTCTGGTGAACTCCTGCCCACTCTTCCCCTGAAAGGCCTTTCTAGATTCACTAGACCAGACTTAATCCCTTTACTATCATTTCCCATACTACCATCTTTTCTCTTCGCATAATGGTAATCATAATTGTATTTCTTCTTCAATGAGAATTTACTACTTCACTGTCTTTCCTACAAGACTATAAATTCAGTGAACACAGGGGTCATTTCTTATCCTTACATTTCAAGATAATAATTTGTGCTCAATAAACAGTTATTTGATTCAATTTCATTCCGAAGACTACATATAAAGTAAATCAAGATGAGCTGGAAAAAATAAATTTTCTTTGCAAAGGATTGTTGTGATAAAATAAACCAATGTTTTACTCTAACATTTACCCAAAATGTTATACAAATATAAAATTTTACTTTAATAACTCACTCCTGCATAAATGAAAGATGACACCAATTGGAATAGACTAAGTTGATGCTACAGATGGTTTGAGGACTGATAAAATAATGCCATCTGTGAACGTATAAGACAGCCTACACAAATAGCTACTGTCTCAAAAATTAAAGGTTTTCTGAGATATAGAAAGATACGAGCAAAAGAGTTTAATAAAAACCTAAGTCATATTTATGAAGTCTACCAGAAGACTTTTTTAATAGATATAAAACTATAAATTTCTTAGAGACTTGAAAGGTTAGGCCAAGTTAGTTTGGAATCTGGGAAAATATAAAGGAAAAGGTTTTCATTCTAGCCAGTGCCAACATAGGCAAAAGCAGTATGTTCACTATCAATCAGTTTGGTTTTAACCCAACCTTCTTTAAGGGCTACCTCAGAGGTTAACAATTTGGGCTCAGAAGTCAGGTGGCCTTGATTCAAACTCAGGCTCTGCCATTTACCAATTATTTAGCCTTGCCCTAGTTTCTCCATCTATAAAATGAGAAGAGCAATAGGCCCTAACTCTTGGTGTTAGTAAAAGAATTCAATGAAATAATACATGTCAGGTACTTAATGCAGTACCTGCTACATCATGAGAACCACTCATAAATGTTTACTGTTACCACATCATTACAAGTTTTGTTTAGTAGACACTACAAAGAACAGCACGGAAGAGGGATAAATAGCACCCAAAATATGAGCTCAGAAATTACCATGCGAGGACAAACCTTAGGGCATAGATATGTAAACAGGTATTTTGTGCAGTGAACAAGTGGGAACTATATAAGGAAAGCTAGTCCTGGCATCTTGAGGGCTAAACCTGACAAGCAGTGATGATCTGAAGTACTCGCTGTGCTGAGACTGGACAGTAGGCTGCATTGAGAAAGCACACTATAACGATTAATAATTATGGAGGTCTAAATGGGCAGGGAGAGAGTGAAAGGGTATGTGGCACTGTTCACCATGAATTTCTCATCACTGTGGTTAGCTATAATTCCATCTTTAACTCCTATATGAAGATCAGAATGGAAATAAGCAAGAATGACTACACTTTTTAAAATTAAACAATTCACATACCTTAGAATTGTTGTTTAATGTGCAGTAGTAACAAGACCTTCCAAATAATTGTAACAAAACAATATGTCAGGACACAATAGAGAATTATTATTTTAGTGCAATTAATGACAGAGATTGAGTGACAGCAACAGGAAACAAAACTGGAAGAAGCATCAATTGGATGATGATAAAGATATTATTCCAAGATGCCTGATAGTATTCTACAGTTGATCTTACTATACAACTTAAATAACTGAAAGAAGGCACCTGAGTCATTTCATTCCATGTACCAAACAAACAAAAAGACGAGGTCCTGGGGATGACAAAGATTCTTCTTTACTACCAAAGATGCAAGGAGTAAAAGTGAGTGTCACTGGAGTCCTTCATATTTGAAGATAAACTAGGTGGTGACGTAAGTATCTACTGTGTTTGGCTGTCACTCAGAAACACAGAGTGTGACCTAAAGCTATTGTCAGTGATGGTGTCAGTACCTACTGGTTGCTACTGTGAAAACGCCTCTATAATTCAAACTTAAGATAATTTTGTATAGATATGTTGAATAAGATCTAGTATTTGATAGTGCAACAGGGTGACTACAGCCAACAATTTATTGTACATTTAAAAATAACTAAAAGAGTATAATGGGAATATCAGTAACACAAAGAAATGGTAAATGCTTGAGTGATGGATACCCCATTTACCCTGATGTGATTATTATACATTGTATGCCTGCATCACAATATCTCATATACCCTTAATATATATACCTACTGTGTACCCACAAACATAAAATGTTTTAAAAAAAAGGTTATCTGGTGGGGGTGGGGAGCTGAAATACAGACTGCTGGGGGTGTATTTTTGTTTGGTTTCGTTTTACTGAAAAGTTTGGCTTTAAAGACGACACAGAATGAGTAAATTAAATTCAGACATTAACACACTGGTCATGTGAAATGGTTAAACAAACTACCTAAATAATCTCCTGTCAGAAACATGAACCATAAGCCCTTTCCTAGGATCTAAGCATCATTAGACCTATCTAGCTTCACCTTTCACATATACTGTTCATTTTTACATTCAATGAACAATTACTGAGTGCTTACAAAGTACTCATTGTACAAATGGTAGACATTAGGGCTATAATTGTTAACAAGAGAGCCTTGCTAGTCTACAAAGAACTTACACTCTAGTGATGAATAGTAAAACTTTTAAAAAGCATTAATGATAACAATGTAATAAGATTATAACTGGGTTAGGATCTAGATACAATGGGAACACAGGCCAGGAGCATCTAATGAACAAATGCAGTTTTAGGATCAGGGAGGATTTCCTGGGGGTAGCTATTGAGTAAAAGATTAGCTATTATCTATAAAAGATAAGTGGAAAATGGAGGGTGAAGGTTTGAAAATGTGACCACAGGAGCTGGGATCCAAGGCTAATAGTTTGGATGCACATAAGAACAGTAGCAGGAATACTAGTTAGAAAGCTGTTTCAAAAATCCAGAGAAGCAACACTGAAGGCCTGACATTGCCACCCTATGCTACATTATAGGTAATTTCTTCAGGTACTATCTTGCATTTCAGTCATTTCCTCTATTCTTATTTAACCCATATACTGCTTTTTTGTTGTTGTTTTCTTTCTTTCTTTTTGGAGTATAAGATCCATTCTTACTTAAGTCATTCTTTTTTTAATTTCAATAGTTTTTGTAGAAGAGATGGTTTTTGGTTACATGAATGAGTTCTTTAGTCCATTAAGTTTTAAAGAATTCTATGTGGTTCCTTTTTAAATCAATCTGAGCCCCTTTGATAGTATTTATTTTCTATGCTCATATTTTTTATTCTATTTTGTATTTTTTTTTTAACTTGGTGATTTATGTGAGTACAATCAGACTGTTTTAAATAAGTTTCACAGCTTGGAAATTGCCAGACCACACAGAGTATAAATTGAAACTGAAAATCTATGAGGGAGGACCTGTGGTTAAGAATTCTTAGAAACATTTTCCTCAGGTAAGAATAGGTTGAGACACATTTGTCACCTCTCTACTGAGACCATAGTCCTTTGAGTGTCTCACATTACTATAGTATCCCTAACTTAAATGGACCCAAGGCCCTGTCTCCTGTCTCCCACAAGGCAACTGAACCCCAATCCTTTTGATTACCAAGATCTGCAGGAGCCCACAGGGCAGCTGCAGCAGTCAATTCACTTCCATTTCCAGTCCTTTTCCCATCTGTTCTGAGTTTTCCCCTTATGTTTTAAATACAGATTCAGCAATGTCCTAAAGGGATGTTTGTTACGCTTGATCCAGCATATCCAGTTATTTCACATAGGGAGATATTTTATGATATTAAAACCACAGAAAATGAAATCTTCTTATGGCATTTTTGAAGAAAGATATTTGGAAAATCCTCATTAATAAAGGCATAAAGATGGAGAAAGATAAAGCAGGAAGGGCCAAGAAAGAAAAGATATTTATCTCCTTCTCCTCATTCTTTCCGATATTCCTCTTCCTCAGCCCAAATGAAAGCTGCCATATTTGCTGCAGGTCATTTGTGCAGGTCTAGAGCTCACTGAAGGTCCTAATGTTGAAGAACAAAGCAGAGGCCAGCTAAAAGTTCCTGGATGTTAGTTAATCCCTATGTATTGACAGTCGGGACAAACATTTGGGTAAGAGGCACTTGGGTTCATTTCATTCTTAGCAGCAGCAGTTCCTCCTTTAAACTCCCATTCAACCCAGCAGACAAAAGGGGCACCAGGTCAGTCCCAACCAAACACAGCTCTCAATTACGCACCACATGCTACTCTCCCTTCCCATTTCCGAGCCCCCCCTGGGGGCTGAGTAAACCAGAGTCACTGCAGGTGTACACTCTGTTGGTGGCTCATGGAACACGGGAAACCACAAAGAATTCAGTGTAGTTCATTTTAAGAAGTTCCAGAGTTAAAACTGACATTTAGTTTCATTAATCTAAATTAAATGTTAAGTGGAAGGAAATATGTAACATTCTATTACTTCATCATTTGGGCCAGAGTAACAAATTAGAAATACAACCATTAATACTCCAAACATATGGGTTTACCAAAACAAAAGCCATTTAATGTAGAGAACATTGACCACTAAAATGTACTTAGTGCATCAGAAAATCATGCAAAAATGTAGCCAAAGATCTATTTCCTAACGCAAACCATTTGCTATTCCCTTAATTTTAATTTACATGATTTAAACGCCAAGAATTATCTTAGCATGCCTAATTTCCTGAAGCAGTTTTCTAAAAATCTAATTTGACTTAAAAAGGTATAACTCATTTGCTCTAATTTTGGTATTGAGTTGCAGAGTGAGTAACAGGTATTTGATTTTAGTACAAAAGCTTCCACTACTCATATCTCCTTCTCCTTACTAGTAGATTATACCTTGACCAGACTAGATTAGAAATTCCCTGAGGCTGGGAACACCACCTTCTTATTGAGACTGAGTAATACAAAATTCAAAATAACTATCTTATACTACTAAGGGAAAACAGCCAAGTACAAAGTTCTGGGTATATCATGGCTTCATCTATGTAATAAGGGAGGAAGAGATTTCTCATATATATATATATATATAAAATTCATATTTGCTTTTTTAAACAAAATGTTTCTGGAAGTATACATGACAAAGTAATAACCATGATTACCTAGTGGGATCTGGGCAGACCTGGGGCAGGAATGATAAGCAAACATTTTACTGTGTAACTTTTCACATTTTTAAACTTTTAAAGTATGTGAAGGTATTACCGTTCAAAAGTTCAAATAATTGTTAAATGCTAAGAAGAATGTACAATGGAATTGAAACAACAAAAACCATCTCTGGCAATAGACTGCTAGGTATTCACTAAACATTTCTTCCTACTCCTTGAAAAACAAGCAGACATTTGTTAGCCCCCGTGCAGTAAGGTGTGACCATCGGAATGCATTCTTCTGCTTATAATCAGATTTAGGCAGAAGAGCTATGTGCCAATGCAAGGCCTACCTTACATAAAAGCCATAAACCTATAACCTCCCTGTTCTTTCTCCTTCTACTGGCTGGACGTCAGTTGCCAAGATGACGTTGGAAGCCACATGTTTAAGACTGAAGAGACTCTGGGGTTCCTAACTGCCTATGTGACGAGAGTCTCACCCCACCCCCAATCTGGAAAAGCCATGGATTGTTTACTCAAATAAAAAAAAAGAAGAAATTAACTTTCACACCTTTAGAGTCATTAGACTTTCTGGGGTCTTTGTGTTAACAGCTAGCTTCCCTAACCAATGCACTGGTTTTTGTGTTAACGAACACATTAGCATGTACTTAGTCAATCAGAACGTGAGGTTGAGCTTCCTCAGTTTCCAGAACTTAGTCAAGTTTAGAGCATTAAATAAAAGGGACCATAAAAAACATTCCTCAATTGTTCATGGTTATATTATTTTGAGAGGAGGCCCATATAAAAGACTCTACCTACTCACCAGTAGTCCTTGCAAAGTCTCCCTACATTCTTGACGGTAGCTACAGGCAAAAGAAAACACAGGCAAGTACTAGATTTAGGTAAAGAAATGACCGGGCAGATCCTAGAAACTGACAGTGCAAGCACTCAGCCTTCTCCCTGCCATCCCTGGAAGCCTTGGTCATCTGATGGCCGTCTTCTGTCTTTCTAATGCAAGACATGCTGGAAAACAGATGCTCTCAAGTTCAGCATGGGCTTTCTAGACAGATGTGCATGGGTCTCATTTTCACCTGATTATGATGCTAGTGAAAGTCCAATAGCAGTACAATGTAAAAAATTCATGTGTGTGTATTTTCTGTATAATTTTTTAAAAATTAAATATTGCAAATACATGTAAAACACCAGCCTACTTATATCTCTATCCCTTTTCTCACTTCCCAGAAGTTATTATTGTCCTGACTGCCCATGTGATGAGAAAACACCACTTCTGTTTGAACCCCTAAACGGTGTGACAAAATTTAAATAAGTGGTATAATTTATGTGTTCTTTTATAACATTTTTTTTGAGATTTATCCATGTTTATACATGTAGACTTAACTCATTCATTTTAACTGCTGTATAATATTCCGATATATAACCAGACAATTTATTTTCCCCTTCCCTACTAATAATTACACTGCTTCCAATTTTTTGGTATGCTAAAGACCATGCCTATCTTCTTGACCAAAAAATTGTTATGAGGAACCACACTAATCCTTTTACATATACTGTCTCATTTGGTCCTCACAACACCACAATGAGGTAGGTAGTTAATTCCCATTTTACAGGTGAAGAAACTGAGGTATATACAAATTCATAACTTCTCCAAAGTCACAAAAGGGAATCAGAACTCAAGCTGAAGTATCATTAACTCCAAAGCTATGCTTTCAAAAGGGTCCCCACATGCTTGGCTGGATGACCTTGGAAAAAACTGAGACTTAGTTTTTCTTATCTCTAAAATAGAATCACTATCTCTGAAGATAGTTGAAAAAAATACAGATAAAAAATAAAGCACAGTTAGAGATTAGTTCACTAGCCTGACATTTTCTTTCTACTCCCTTGATCCCTCAGAGCTTTAAGTCCTCTGCTTGTCCTATACAAAGACATGTTCCCAGAGAACACATCTTACCTCTTAGACCTCAGCTCTTCTCCCATTCCACCTTGGCTACTTTTCTCTCTTCAAATCTTAGATTCAGACCTCTGCTCCTTTCTTCCTAGGCATTTTCCTTTATTTTTAAATATATATAAACGTTTCTTTTTCATCTCTAAAATTAATCTAACACTTCCCATACATACGTTCACCTGGACAGATACTGTCCAGGATATTTGTCAAAGATAAGAGAATAACTTTTCAGAGAACTGTACTACAAACACAAAATTGCACAAGATTGGCAATTTTACAAAATTCAATGGTTTTTTACAACCTCACATCAGATGTTGAATAAATGTGCCAAACATTTAAATAATAATCAAAACACTTGTTTCTAGTAAAGAGATGGGTACAATCAGTCTACTTGTACCAAAAGGAAGAAAATTTGGAAATAGTGGGCCTATTTGTTTTGGGTTGAATTGTGTACCCCCAAAAAGATATGCTGAAGTCCTTACCCCATTATCTCAAAATGTTATCTTATTTGGAAATAGGGTCATTGTAGATGGAATTATTAAGATGAGGTCATTCTGCAGTAGGGTAGACCCCTAATCCAATATGACCATGTCCTTATTAAAAAACACTGTGTGAAGAGACATACATACAGCAAACACACCATTTAACCATGAAGGCAGAGATCAAGGAGCTACAGCTACAAGCCAAGGAACACCAAAGAGTGCCAGCACACCACCAGCAGCTAGGAGAGAGGACTGGAACAGATTCTCCCTGATTGGCCTCAGAAGGCACCAACCCTACTGATGCCTTTGATCTTGGACTTTTAGTCTCCGGCTAACTAGTTTTCCCAGCAACATTTATCATATAGAGAATCCTTTCCCCATTGCTTGTTTGTATCAGGTTTGTTGAAAATCAGATGGTTGTAGATGTGTGGTATTAATTTTGAGGTCTCATGAAACTTTTCATAAAGCATTAATGATTTCACCACTCTTCCACCCAAGCTTCACCATAAATATGTTTGTTCTTGCTTTAATTTTTAGCAGAATTCATGTTGTTCTGATAGAAGCTCTTTTCAAACTGGTATCTTATCCCTGTTAATGCCTCAAACTACGTCCTATTCAGATACGCTCTAACAAGTTAGTATGAGTTTATTTTGGTGCCAAATTTTTTTGAAATCTATGCAAAGTTTTTTCATAATATGCATTTTCCATGAACTTTCTGAAGACCCCTTGTACAGATAATGTAAGACCCCTCATACATATTAAGTAAACACAGGTAACAATCATGATAAACCCTATATGCTATCAATGAGTGATACAAGGAACATAATTTAGATTAGGAGGTCAAATAAAACCTCTTCAAAGATAGTAATATAACGTTTTAAGCTGAGACCTCAAGTATAAGTAGTTAACCCTGTAAAGATTAAAGTGAAACAGAAGAATATTCTACAAAGAGAGACCACGAAGTAAAAAGACTATCAAGAGCAAAGACTTGAGAAAAAGCTTTGGGACGCTCAGGAACCAAACCATAGACAACAAAAGCAAAAACAGACAAATGGAATTGCATCAAACTAAAAATCTCCTGCATAGCAAAGGAAACAGTGAACAGAGTAAACAGACAAACCAGAGACTAGGAGAAAATATTTGCAAATCATACACTGGATAAGGGGCTGATATCCCAAATATACAGGGAACTCAAACTACTCAATAACAAGAAAACAAATAACCCTACTTAAAAATGGGCAAAAGATCTGAATAGACATTTTTCAAAAGATATACAGATAATAGACAAATGAAACAATGATAAATGTTTCATATTGGCATATTCATGCCAATAGATAAATGAAACAATGCTCAACATCTCCAATCAGAGAAATGCAAATTAAAACCACGATGAGATGTCACCTCACTCCTTTCAGATTAGTTATTATTAAAAAAGATGAAAGATACCAAGTATGGGTAAAGATGTGGAGAAAAGGGAACCCTTGTCCACTGCTGGTGGTATTATAAATCAGTACAGTCACTTTGTAGAACAGTATGGAAGTTCCTCAAAAAACTAAAAATAGAATTACCATATGATCCAGCAATTCCATTTCTGGGTATATATCCAAAGGAATTGAAATCAGTATGTTGAAGAGATATCTGTACTCCCTATGTTCACTGCCACATTATTCACAATTCTCAAGATATGGAAACAACCAAAGTGTCCACCAATAGATGAACAGATTTTTTAAATGTGATACGCAGGCGCGTACGCGCGTGCGCACGCACGCACACACACACACACTTTGGAATACTATTCAGCCTTTTAAAAAAGCAGGAAATTCTGTCATTTTTGACAATATGGATGAACCTAGAGGACACAACACAAAATGAAATAAGCCAGGCACAGACAGAGAAATACCATATGATCTCACTTATATGTAAAATCTAATAAAGTCAAACTCATAGAAGTACAGATCAGATTGGTGGTTATCAGAGGCTGGGGAGAGGGCAGATGGGGAAAAGGGAGATGCTGGTCAACTGGTGCAAAGTTTTGTTTAGACAAGAAGAACAAGTTCTGGTGATCCACTGCACAGTACGGTAACTACAGTTAATGCATTGTATATGTGTCAAAATAGCTAAAAGAGGATTTTAAATGTTCTCACCAAAAGAAATGATAAATGTTTGAGGTGACAGATATATTAATTAGCCTGATTTGATCATTCTATAGTGTATATATGTAATGAAATATCACATTGTACCCCATAAATGTTGTGATGGTTAATACTGAGTGTCAACTTGACTGGGTTGAAGGATGCAAAGTATTGTTCCTGGGTGTATCTGTGAGGGTGTTGCCAAAGGAGATTAACATTTACTGGACTAGGAGAGGCAGACCCACACTCAATCTGGGTGGGCACCATCTAATCAGCTGCCAGTGTAGCTAGGGTAAAAGCAGGCAGAGAAACGTGGAAGGACTAGACTGGCTGAGTCTTGCAGCCTCCATCTTTCTCCCATGCTGGATTCTTCCTGCCCTTGAACATCAGACTCTCAGTTCTTCAGTTTTTGGACTCTTGGACCTACCAGTGGTTTGCCAGGACTCTGCCCTTTGGCAACAAACTGAAGGCTGCACTGTTGGCTTCCCTACTTTTGAGGTTTTGGGATTCGGACTGGCTTCCTTGCCCCTCAGCTTGCAGACAGCCTATGATGGGACTTCACCTTGTGATCATGTAAGTCAATACTCCTTATATACATCTATCCTAATAGTCCTCTCCCTGTAGAGAGCCCTGACTAATGCAAATATATACAATTATTTGTCAATTAACGATAAAACTTCATAAATTTTTTTAAATTAAAAAATGTAAAGTACAGGCAGAAGAGGTACTCATGAAAGAAACTAAATTTATTTTTATTTTTAAAATATATAGTATGCTACTGAAAGTGGAATACCTCTAAGATAAACAAATATGCCTTGGAAACTAATTATTTTGCTTAACTCAACATTTTAGAGACTCATCCCATATATCCCACCAATGAGTCTGGTACACAGACTCGTCTCACGGTTTTCTTTTTTTCTCCTCTACCAATATTTACAAGCAGAATTTGCATTTTCAGGCTTTTTGATAAAACCAGTGACATACATACAGGTGGGGGTGTGTGTGTGTGTGTGTGTGTGTGTGTGTGTATAAATAAAAGATTGACAAGACTATATCAACTGAAAGAAGTCCAAAGACAGAACCTCAAAAAAATGAATTCAATATAATCTATTTAATTTTAAAAGGCCTTAAGAATAATGGCATGCCAATGTGACATTCATTTATCTAAAAAAAAAAAAAAAAAAAAAACTACATTGAACAATCTTCTTGCCTAAAATTAGCAGAACTGATAAAAAATACAGGTGAGAACACATAAGAAAAAATAACCTATTTATAAAAGTGAATGTGATATCAGTACAGTAAAATCTAGCCTCAATAATCAAGTGAACTCTCTGAATCAGTCAGTAAGTATAAAGTAAAAACCATTTTTACTTTCTAAAAGTCACTAGTAAAATTTTGCACCAAAGAGACCATTTCATAGAATAAAAGGTGATGGCAGTGGAAAATCTGAAACTTGAATTCCTGGTCCTAGACTTATGAACTATGTGTTTGCCCTTAAGAGCCAGAACAAGACAAAAACACAGAGGAGTTTAAGGGATTTAGGAGAATTCATGGATGACTGACAAACAATGGGATGTTGTAAAACCTGGGGAGATCTGCATTATTTTGCTAAATTCCCTCGTCATCTATTATTTGTTCTATGATCTCACTGTAGAAGAAAACCAGACCCTAAACTTACCTTTGGCTGTCAATGTCAGAGACAGAATATTAGTCTGGATGAGCCACTGATGTGATCAGCAAAGCACTTACGTTAGTATAAACACCACCACCATCACTCCTCACTAAATGATGGGGATACATTCTGGAAAATGCATCGTTAGGCAATTTTGTCATTCTATGGACATTACAGAGCATATAGTTACATAAAATTAGATAGTATAGCCCACTGCACACCTAGGCTATATGGTACAGTATAGTGTTCCTAGGCTAAAACCTGGACAGCATGTTACTCTACTAAATACTGTAGGCTACTGTAACACAATGGTAAGTGTTTGTGTGTCTAAACATTTATAAATAGAGAAAACACCTCTGTATATGCAATTCCCCCAAGGACCAAAATGTTGTCATGCGGTACATGACTAACTATACAGCTGAGCCACTGACTAATCAGCAGATTCTCTCCAGGTATCTGTTTGGAATAAGTTGCAAGTGCCAATAAAATTAAACTGGAATTCTTTTGAAATAGATTTTAATAGATTAGGAGGATAAAAGTTTAAAAACCATGACCCAAAATAAAAGGGCAAAGAAAAGTTTCATGTGTTTGTTTTTGGCTAACATCAATGTTAGGTCAGTGAAAAGTTCATACTTGAAAACATTAGTATTGAATGCCTGGCATATTTTCTCTCTGCATTTCTGGGAAGGTAGGATCCCCAGAGATACTTGATTCGGCCCTTAACAACAGACAACACGGTCTAGTGGATTTATCTCAAATTAATCCTGGGTACACAAAAGAAAGGAAATGTAACATTGGAAATAAAAAATTTTAATTTACATGAAAAAGTCTGCTAGTGAGTCTGTCTCTGCTGAAACAAGCAAGCAAAAACACAGTAAGAATTGTAGTAGATGTTTAGGCAGCCTTTCCAGCAGCCACAATGCTGCATCCCTTACACTGTTGTCCACAGAAAGCCATCTTGTCTGCGTTTGCTCTCCGAGGTCTGCTTATTTCATTAGAATGCTGAACTAAAGGAAATATTTCCATTTTCAGGATTTCTTCTTTATCTCACCAGTTTCCCATGTCTTAAGGTCTTTACGGCTAAGAAATCGGAGTGACCCACTAAATCTGAAAAGATTTGGTAATTATCGTCATCCAAACAGTGTCTTGAGTGTCCTTATCCTCTGCCTTCCTCTTCTTTGCTGACGCCGCCCTGCTCTCATAAGCCTCTGGCCAGTGGTCTCCTTAAGCTCAAACACCATGCTGTCAATTAAGGTGCTGAGTTCTGATGGGGAGATATTTGATGTGGAAATTGCCAAACAATCTGTGACTATCAAGACCATGCTGGAAGACTTGAGAATGGATGATGGAGATAATGACGCAGCTCCTCTACCAAATGTCAATGTAGCAATATTTTTAAAAGGTCATTTGGTGGTGCACCCACCACAAAAATGGACCTCCTCCTCCCAAGGATGATGCGAACAAAGAAAACGAACAGAGGAGATCCCTCCTTAGGACCAAGAATTCCTGAAAGTCAATCAAGGAATACTTTCTGTACTTCTTCTGCCTGCAAACTACTTAGACATCAAAGGTTTGCTTGATGTTACAAGCAAGACTGTTGCCAATATGATCAAGGAGAAAAGTCCTGAGAAGATTTGCAAGACTTCCAATATCAAAAATGACTTTACTGAAGAAGAGGAAACCCACGTACACCAAGAGAACCAGTGGTATGAACAGAAGTGAAATGTCCTTGATGCCATCACACTGTAAGGATTATTCCAAATACTAGCTGCCCTGCTCTGTTTATAATTGTTAATATCAGACAAAGAGCAGAGAAACACAGCAGCAAATCAATTGTGTGAGCAGAATATTATCCTCAGTGAATGTGTGGTGTGAGTACAGATTCCAAACCTATGGCTGAGTTTCTCATAGTATGATCAAGTTTCTTTTTTCTTTGCCCTGAATAAAACTGTACTGTGGGTTCTCTATAGAAAAGGGCATTTTGAGCTTTCCCTCTTTTTTTGTAAAGTGATGTCTGCCTCGATTATTATTCAGTTAACTTTAGTGACCTTTTAAAGTTGACATTGTAAGTAAAACACCTTGCAAAAGAAAGAGAAGAAAACAGCAGCAAAACCCGAAACAGTGTCTTCAAGCCTATGACCAACATTAACATCTGCAATCCTTTCTTGAAGATAGTGACTATTTATTAATCACAGAGTAACATGGGGCTAATAACAGCATCTGTGTAGTGAGGCTCTGTGCAGTTTAAAAGAGACAATGCTCATAAAGCTCCTAGCGTACTGTGTGGTGTGAGATAAAGAGCTCAAAACTTTATTCCTTACAGCAATGCTATGATGAGGTGTTCCACCATGTCAAAGGTGAGACCACTGAGGATTAGTGGGAGTGACTCACTCAGTTGACAGAGCCAACACATAGCAGTTCTCTTCACCACCACACCATATTCACTCTGGTCTAGCCAGAGGTGTAACTATTCAGGATAATGGCTTGTTTCTGCTAAGGTCTCTGGAGTCAATGCTGGTTTTAAATCTGATACTTAGCTCTATCAGCTGTGAAACACTGAGCAAGTTAGTGAAGCTCTCTGAATCTGTTTCCTCATTTCAAGGACCTATCTCAGAAGGTGATTTTCAGTATTAAACACCAGTAAATAGAAACTGTGCAATAAATAACAGTTTTCATTCAATAAACATAAACATAAACTACTAAGTGCCAGGCACTGTTCTAGGTCAGAATCTCCACATTTATCTGCATATCAGAATCATCTGGGTAAAATTTAAATCTCAACTCCCTGGTCATGCTGGAGACCAGTTAAATCACAATCTATGGGGGCTGGACACAGGCATCAGTATTTTGTGATGCATCCCAGGTGATTCCAACATGCAGACAACATGCAGACAACCTTGGAAATCACTGTATGTTAGGCACTGGATTCAAGTATCTTCCCTTAGGGAGCTCCAAGTTTACTCACTTTACTCTTCTAAGCATTTCACACCTACTCCCTCTTTTGGACTCCTTGCTGTTACTGCTGTAGCTCGGGTTCTCGGCATCTCTCCCTGAACTTGCTAACTTGACCCCACCACCACTACCACTCAGTCCCCTCCTGCACATAAGCCCAGCTCTGATCATATCAGCCCCATGCTCAGAATCACTGAATGAACTCCCTCTGGCTATGAACTCAGCCTAGCCTTCAAAGTCCTCCACAAAACGCATCTCTCCTCACTATCCTTGGGCAATGCCCTATGTCTGCCAATCTGCAAGCAGGCTCATTCATGAGAATGGGGGAAAAAAATCCCTGTAATACTAGACAGCCAGTCTATTGCTCAGTTATAAAATAAAATGTTACCCAATTTAAAACTGTGTTCTTAGAAATAATGGTAACCTTGGTTTTAACAGATGCCTTTCACTTCACAATTTTATAATTTCAGATTAAACACCCCAAAAAGGATTCCCTTTACCTTAATTTAAGGAGTGGCTGGGTCACCCACTTCTTTAACTTCCGTCTCCCAAATGAAGTTTTAGTGTGGTCTAAAACCCACAGCAAACTTCCTTTGGTTTTCATATCAGTCTAAGAAAGACCAGAAAACAAGTTTTATTAACTAGACAATTATTTGTGCCAAATGGTTATTTCATATACCCCGATTCTATGTCATATATACCTACCACAATGTGGCTTATAACAGGTGTTCATTTAATGTTTGA
Organism: Macaca fascicularis; assembly: GCF_037993035.2. Taxonomy (NCBI): domain Eukaryota; kingdom Metazoa; phylum Chordata; class Mammalia; order Primates; family Cercopithecidae; genus Macaca; species Macaca fascicularis. Next base: position 84,677,335 of record NC_088380.1, on the reverse strand, counting down.
CAGATGAATACATACACACAGAATGAAGGACTGATATTTTACACAGAAAAGGGATCGTTTGTAGTTTTTGGTTACCTAAGAATAAATTATTCAGAAGATTATTTTGAAATGTATGCTTATTCAAGCATCTTTAAAATATAATTGCACACTTTCCTGCCTTGGGAAATACAATATAGTGAAGATGATTTAATTTTCCTTTGGTTTTTCAGTTACCATTTTATAAACCAATGCTCTCACGAAAACACTGAACAAGGTGCTGGAGATAGATATGAACCTGCACTGCACTCTAGTTACTTACCCAGGAAGGATTTTATTTTAGTTTGTTTTACTAAATCCCTAGAAACGTTTGTTTTTGCCACTTAAAATTTGGGTCCTTACAAAAAAAAATCACAATTAACTAGACATAATTAATTTTAACCAAGGTTTCACAGTAGTATTACAAAACCCACTGAGACATTTAAATCTTGAGACCTAAAATGGCTGTTTCCACTTGAGTTGAGTTTTTTTGTCTTGTCTTTTTTCCTTCTCCTCTGTAAGTAGCTACTTCCAGAGTACCTCCTATGTGCTGAACATAGCAAGGACATGGTCCTGCCCTCAGAGTGTTCATAGCCAAGTTGGAAAAAGGCTCATAATTAGGACACAATGCCACCTGCCAGCAATCAACTAGAAAAGGTGTGACATAAGCTCTCAGGTCTCAGGATTTCAATGCAGAGAACACAGAGAAGGTACAAGGTCACAAAGGTTCCTCTGAGGATGGCTGGACAGGCTGAGGAGGGCAGTTCAGATCAGGAGCAGCACAGCTCCTGAGACCAGAGCTTGACTGGCCTGACTGGGGTAAAGGGTCCCGTGAGGAAGGCAATTCCTTGACACCCCTGGAGAAGCAGGCTCAGACAAGAGAGGTGCGAGAGACATGTGTCCTATTATATCCTTGTTCTCGCTGACACCCAACTCCTACCCTGTACCTCTTTCCATTGCTCCTTGGAAAGGTTGGGGGTGGGTGGGGGTGAAGTTGAGGTACAAAGACAAGCAGAAGATGTTAATTCTCAGCTTCTGCTTCTAAAATGGTGCAAGCCCCAATAAAGGAAGGAATTTTGAAGGGTATTTTGACTCTAGATGATTTCTGCCTTAGGAATTTGATTTCAGAACTGACTCTGTTGTAGTAGGATTTGAACAGGTAAGATGCACAGAAGCAAGGAACTCTTACAATGCCACGGCTGGCTGCAGGCTGACTGTGAGCACTCCTTCAGTCAAGAAATGTCTCTTTATTCCTACTACTTATTTCCTATCATGGAGATGGCTACAGAGTTGATGAGAGAGACCTGCAGGACAGATTTTCAGCTTTTGGATGATGACAAGATAAAAATGTTATTGAACAAAAATACATCTGAACTCAGAATACTAGAACAGACTGGAACAGGAAGAAATTGAGAGACACTAGTTAATAATATGCAGATTCAGGAGTCAGGGGAATAAATTCAGTGTTTACTTTAATTTGCAATAGTAATAAATATTTCTGGAGAATTTTAACTCCTTTGACTCAGATGGTTCAGATGATTCTCCACTACTTAATCAAATGATGTGGGGTTGCTTTTTATCTTTATGATTTTGTTAGGATAACATTAATGTTATAATATAATATCTCATCTTCCCAAGTGATAGTTTAATAAATGAAAGCAGTAACTTTAATCTCCCTGTTATCTTCCTAATTCATCAACAAAGGACAAATAAACAATGAAAGTTTATGAACTGAGGCCGGGTGTGTTGGCTCACGCCTGTAATCCTAGGACTTCGGGAGGCCGAGGCAGGTGGATCATCTGAGGTCAAGAGTTCAAGACCAGCCTGGCCAACATAGTGAAACCCTGTCTCTACTAAAAATACAAAAATTAGCCAGGCGTAGTGGTGGGTGCCTGTAATCCCAGCTACTCGGGAGGCTGAGGCAGAAGAATCACTTGAACCTGGGAGGCAGAGGTTGCAGTGAGCCAATATGGTGTCCCTTCACTTAATCCAGCCTGGCCAACAGAGCGAGATTCCGTCTCCAAGAAGAAGAAAAAAAAAGTTTGTGAACTGAAATGTTATAAATCTTACAGTCAAAATGAATATCCCAGAAACCTGTTTTATAACCTGAATAATGAAATAAGACTGCAAACTTTTCAACAAAAAGTTAAAGGTATATAGAAAAAATATAACCAAGTAGACGAAAAAAAAAAAAAATCCACTTCATATTAATTTTCAGTGACAATGCCTTTCCAAAAAACTACCTGATATAGAGATGACGTTACAGAAATTGTCAGGATAAGCATGCCCCTCAGTCATTAAAAAGGACAGCTCCATCATTCCCCAAAAAAAAACCCAGAGAAGTATTATGTACAGTTCATTCTCCAAAGAGTGCTACAGTTATCAACTAATAGTGCAGTCAGCTAAAGACACTACATTTTCACCTGCATCTCTAAAAACAGACCGTTGCCTTACTCAGAAGTTTTTCCAAAACCATTTATAATAAACTAGCCCTTATGGTTGCCTGACCTGATTCTGTAGGATTTCCAGATTCCTTAATGTTGTTCCATTAATTGTCATAAATTCCATTTTACTTGATAGCTGTTTAAAATTCCTGTAAAAGAATCAAATACAATTAGACTAGATGTAAATGCATAAATAAAAAATTAATTCAGGAACTAGAAACATTCTGGCTACATTACGGCAAACATTAGCATTCTGATAGGAAATCAAACAAAAGGAGCAAAATGAAAATTCATCAGGCTGTTGTATTCCATTAACACTGGTGCTGTTAAGTAGACTGATGCAAGACAAGGATAGTTACTCTAACACAAAAAACAAGAACGGGAAAGGGAAGTAATGGTAACAACATTTTGTTTTGGTTTTGCTCTAGGAACAGAACCAAACACGGTCTTGATTAGCCAAGCACCGTGGTCATATCTTCATGAAAAGCTGTGATCAGCTAGAAAAATATGTCAAGATACTTAAAACTGTCCTCCTTATTCTTTAGCATGAGATCATCTTGATAAATACTTTTAATCAAGATTCTAAGCCAGGCGCAGTGGCTCACACCTGTAATTCCAGCACTTTGGGAGGCCGAGGCAGGCCGATTACCTGAGGTGAGGAGTTTGAAACCAGCCTGGCCAACATGGCAAAACCTCGTTTTTACTAAAAAATATAAAAATTAGCCAGGCATGGTGGTATGCACTTGTAGTCCCAGCTGCTCAGGAGGCTGAGGCACAAGAATCGCTTGAACACGGGAGGTGGAGACTGCAGTGAGCTGAGATCACGCCACTGCACTCCAACCTGGGAGACAGAGCGAGTCTACATCTCGGCAAAAAAAAAAAAAAAAAAAAAGATTCTAACATATGCAACAAGTGTTATTTTCTCTGTAATTAACAACACATATGCGGCTCGGAGCAGTGGCTCACGTCTGTAATCCCAGCACTTTGGGAGGCCGAGGCGGGTGGATCACGAGGTCAAGAGATTGAGACCATCCTGGCCAACCAACATGATGAAACCCCGTCTCTATGAAAAATACAAAAATTAGCGGGGCGTAGTGGTACACGCCTGTAGTCCCAGCTACTCGGGAGGCTGAGGCAGGAGAATCGCTTGAACCCGGGAGGCGGAGGTTTCAGTGAGCTGAGATTGTGCCACTGCACTCCAGCCTGGGTGACAGAGTGAGACTCCGTCTCCAAAAGAAAAGAAAAAAAACACACATTACCATGGCCACATTTAGTGGGTATAAAACACTGTTACTTCCTTAAACTCAGTTAAAGCATTCACACTCTCCTTATTGTCCCTGTATCTATCCAAAACAAAATTAGAAGTTCAATAAATTTCAAAAAGATTTGAGAATGAACTACAGCATGACTAATAAATGTATGTACAATTCCAATTCGTGTTAAGAAGTACTAATCAATGCAGTACTAATGCAGTAATTCAATTTCCTTTATCAGCCAGTCCTTAGATGTTTCTGTCAATAGCCCTTACAGGCTTGAGAGCTTATTTTTAAAGGCAAGGAAAATAACAGCAGGTCACTAAATTATTTAACAAAAGAAAGGCATAAGTGTTTGTGCTATAAACCTAACCACCCTTCTCATAGCTGTAATTTTAGGTAACGTCCAGTTTCCCGAGTTAAGAAAACAAGCCATCACCCAGAACTTTAGAGAACCTAAAATCAGAGCCCGAAAAACCAGTACCCAAAAGAGATTCCTTCACTTCTAGATGACTCCTTTGACTAAGGCCCCAAAGCCCTGGAAAAGAGAAATACTTTACCTCAAATTAGGAATGTTGCCTAGTAACTGAATGCTGTCCTTTGGTGGTGTAATGTATCTGTGACAGGTTTGAGCTAGCTTCCAAAGAATGATAATCTGTTAATGATTTTCAGAGGGAAGCAACTCCAAAACTGAAGGATAACAGGTGTTCAGCCCTTTCTCTCCCTCTTGTAGCAGTTAACTTAATTTGTCTTGAATTACAGCAATTTATGTTGTGCCTCTACCTTCCTTAATAGATCTAAGCTCCCTGAAGGCAAGAATTATGTCTTAATTCATTTTGTACCACCTGTAGGGCTCAGCGGACAGTAGATGCTCTACAAATGTCTGCCATCTTCCTATGGGAAAACCAGGTTGGCTTTATTTTTTTCCCTTTGAATCACAAAGCTCCAGAACTGTCTGTGAAATAGCCAGATAGTTATTAAATGTAAAACATTATTTACAGGAAGAAACAGTTAGGCAGTGATTGGCTATGTAGCTGACAAGAGCTCACTTGAATTCATGGTCAAAGATCTAAGTTGGAAGTTCGGCTGATAGCCTGGGCTCTGAGTTGGTATCTAACCAGTTACCCATATGTTTAGATATGAGTCCTTACTTTGGCTGTTCTGACAATTAGGTTTAACTAAGTCCATCCTAGGAGTGACTAGTTAACATGTTAGCGCCCTAATCAGACATCGACTCTAGAAGGGTGCTTAGTTGGCATCTTTGTTCATTTGGGTTATAACAGAATACCTCAGAATGGGCAGTCTGTAAACAGAATTTTATTGCTCAGAGTTCTGGAAGATGTCAAGTCCAAGATCAAGGTGCCAGCAGATTTGGTGTCTAGTGAGGGCGCAGTCTCCATAGATGGCACCTTCTGTGTGTCTTCACATGGAGGAGGGGCAAACAGTTCCTTTAAGTCTTTTCTATTAATTTAAGGGCATTAATCCCATTTGCAAACGTTCTGCCCTCATAACCTAATCACTTAGTAAAAGGGCCCTTCTTAATATCTCCACAGTAGTGATTAGGTTTCAACATGTGAATTTTGAAGGACACAAACATTCAGGCCATAAGAGTTGGCATGAGACTAATCAAGAAACCACAATCTAGCAGCCTTTCCTAAAAGCATCTCAGCTAGCTGCCTTTATCTTCTGTCAACAACAGATGTGTAAGACATAATTTTTCACTGTGGTATGGAAGTTTGTGGGCTGTCCAGAAATACTGCCCAGTTGCCTCCTCCCTCACATGAACAGGGTATAATAATCCTATAAATCCAACAGACCATACCCTAAGGGATGGTGTTTTAAGGCTTAGGATTCTGAAAGCATCCCCTGTTCTACCCATTATCTCAGGGTTTGTTCCCTGACTCCAACTAAAAGTGAACTGTCGCTATTATAATGTTGCATATGCCTCAAGTGAACCACTGAAACAAGGTACTGACAGAATACCAAAAAGACAATTGGAATTTCATAGAGCTAGAGAAGAGTTTACATGACTGTTTTTGTGCCTGCTTGCTAAAAAGTATCTAAATGAGTGACAGAATTCAGTTTGAATTAACCCACTACCTGGTACACAGCAGGTGGGGTAGAAGGCTTACAGCCTTCATCTACATATAATTACCCAATATCTACAATATCAAAAAGAAACCAGTAACTGTGAACAACCAAGTTGGTTTTTAAGTTAGCTCACAACCTTTAGAGAGCACAGGTATAGGTTATTTTAATTAATGGTATTAATGTAAGTATTAATGTGTTGTGTGTGTGATTTTTTATTTGGTTGGTTGTGGGTGTTTTCTGTGTTTTCTTTTTGCTATGTGTGTTTTTGTTTTTTCTTTTTGCCCTTACTAAACAAGTAATCTAAATTTCAAATTAGATGCTGTTTTTTAAAACTGATATCTACATTGACTTTAATAAAAGATCAACCACTGGGCAATCTTAAATCAGACTGATTCCCATCTAGAATAATTATCAAGCAACTACAAGAAGGACTAACCATGCTTCTGGAGTTGCCATATATTTCATAAGTATTTATAAGTATAAATTTATAAGTATTCTGGAGTTGGAGTCTTCCTTCCCAATAGAAATGAAATTTCCTTCTGTTAGCACCTATTTCCATTAGAATTATATATATTTTTGAACTAAGGGTTATATCTACCAGCATCCTTAAGTATCCAATAGTATCTGATCACTGACCTTCAAGCATTCTAGCAATTCTAAATTATTTATCCTTGTGGAAGACAAACTCTATGTGCTTTGAAACTCACCAACAACGTGTGGCTAGAATTCATGCTGTGTGAACCTGCATAGAAATCTTATATACAACATGGGAAAACAGTTTATCAATATTTCAGACACCAAAAATATAATAGATGCTTTTTTTTCCCCTCAATAATGGGAGGGAAACATCTTTGCCAAAAGCTGCACAGAGAAATTGACTCTGTATTACTCTAACCCTGCTTACAAAAAAAAAAAAAGAAAACCAATCTTTTTGACTTAGACAAAGGCAATAAGGGTACAGAATTTATTTAAATACCATTTTAAAATGGAAACAATGACAAAAAAAAAACTACCATATAACACATGAAATCTATTGCCGAAAATATTTCTGTATGTACAGTTTTCAGAGTTCATAAATTCACCATTTGTCTAACTTTTCGGCAGTTAATGTGATTTATAAAATATAAATTGTATTATATTACAAAACTTCAGGGTTGTAGATTCACTTACAATTGATTTGTAATTAAACAACATGACTAACTTTGCATTCCTAAATCCTGCCAATAAGCCCATTAGAAAGGCAAATAATGAGAAAAGTGTATGTTGAGTCCACAAGACCGCTGCCAGGTTCAGTGATTCAAGGAGGATACACAGGACTCAACACAGAATAATACTAAGAGCTATGATTTACTACAGTGAAAGAATGCAAAGCAAAATCAGGCAAAGGAAAAGGTGCCTAAGGCAAAGTCCAGGGGGAACCGGGCATCCAAGAATCCTCTCCAGGCGGAATCACACAGGATGCACTTAATTTCCCCAGCAATGAATTGTAACAACACGTGTGAAATGTTGTCCACCAGGGAAGCTCATTAGAGACTCAGCACCCATGATTTGTATGCCAGACTGGTCCCATAGACACTGTCTCCCTACCATGTACCAAAATTCCAGCTCTGAGAAAGTAGGTGATCAGCATAAACCACGCTGTCTGCAAAAACAGTTAAGGCACAGTGAGGCACTCTCATCAGGAAATGGTGAAAACTCTTCCGAAATTCAAGGTCCCAGACTCCAGTCAAGGGCCAAACTTGCAGGATGGCCTTTCTAAGGAAAGCTTTGTGATCAAGCCTGCTACGTTAGTTTTTTGCACATCCCTCTTTTTAAATTCTACTTCTCTAAAACTATATGTATTACATTTATTTGTTACTATATTCTTTCAAGTTTACGCTTCAGTCCTAAATTGATCTTTTTCTTTATACTTCTTTCTTAAATCCTATCACCTCATTTCTAAGCTTTCATACTGCTCATTGATGTTCTTTCACATCTAGTATCATTTTTTTTAGTGTCTTTTAGCTCATTTTAAAACAGATTTTTTTTTTTGGTGGGGGGGACGGGTGGGACAGGTGGGACGGATGGGACGGAGTCTCGCAATGGCGCAATCTCGGCTCACTGCAACCTCCGCCTCCTGGGTTCAAGCAATTCTCCCGCCTCAGCCTCACGAATAAGCTGGGATTACAGGCACCCGTCACCATGCCCAGTTAATTTTTTGTACTTTTGGAGAGATGGGGTTTCACCATGTTGGCCAGGCTGTTCTTAAACTCCTGACCTCAGGTGATCTGCCAGCCTCGGCCTCCCAAAGTACTGGGATTACAGGTGTGAGCCACTGCGCCCAGCCAGATCATCATTTTTATTTCATCTGTGAGCATGTTTTTCTGGCATGTACACATTATCTGTAATGACATCCTACTCCTTATTCTCTTTCTTCTCATAATAATTTTGTAAGAAATTTGAATTTGGTTCTTTTCCCATTGCTAATTTTTAAGTGAAGATTAACTTTCCTGAAGTTTTAGAACACGGGCAATGTTTAGGACAGCTTTTCTAACTTCATACATCTCCCTCTTCTGTTTTTGTTTTGTTTTGTTTTGTTGGAGATGGAGTCTCGCTCTGTCACCTAGGCTGGAGTGCAGTGGTACGATGTCAGCTCACTGCAACCTCCACCTACCGGGTTCAAACAATTCTCCTGCCTCAGCCTCCAGAGTGAGTGGCTGGGACTACAGGTGCCCACCACCACACCTGGTTAATTTTTTTGTATGTTAGTAGAGATGGGGTTTCACCATGTTGCCCAGGCTGGTCTTGAACTCCTGAGCTCAGGCAATCCGACAGCCTTGACCTCCCAAAGTGCTGGGATTACAGGCGTGAGCCACCATGTTCGACCTTTTTTTTTTTGAGATGAAGTCTCACTCTGTCACCAAAGCTGGAGTGCAGTGGCATGATCTTGCTCACTGGAACCTCTGCCTCCTAGGCTCACACCATTCTCCTGCCTCAGCCTCCCAAATAGCTAGGATTACAGGCACCCGCTACCATGTCTGGCTAATTTTTGTATTTTTAGTAGAGACGGGGTTTCGCCATGTTGGCAAGGCTGGTCTCGAACTCCTGACCTCAGGTGATCAGCCCACCCTGCCCTCCCAAAGTGCTGAGATTACAGGCATGAGCCACCACACCTGGCCGGCAATCATGTTTTAAACTTAATAGAATGTTTTTCTCCAGCCTTCCTCTTCTGTTCTTTCTGTGCAGTGTTCTGCGCAGTGTTCAATTGTGCCACCTGACCTCTGCTTTCAATCATAAAAAATTAACTGCATGAGAAATGTCCTCCAACCATAAACAATGAGAAAACTGGACAAAACATGTGAGGGGGAAAACTTTTCAGGTATATTTGGCACAGAACTGTGACTCCTGAGAGAGGAAAAACAAATGAGGTAAACAACATGACTGCCTCCTTGGTGGGCACAGGGAAACTATAATTTGTGAGACAGAATGCCAGATAACAGAGCTGCACATAGAGGGAGCTCCAGAGATCTGCTGAAGGGTCACCTCAACTCTTGCCAAATACCAGTCCTCAAAGTTGTTTAGGAACCTCTGTGGGACCTGGTAAATAACCACCAGAAATTAGTAGTGAACAGTGACCAAAGTTCACAAAGAGCTTGGAACACTCTCCAACCAGAGTAGAAATACCTCAAAATACATGATGCATTGGGTATAAGCCTCAGAAGGATATTGCCTTAAGAATGGAATTAAAATAGAGACAAAGATTTTTCAATCTCAGCACTACTGACATTTAAAAGTGTGTGTGTGTGTGTGTGTATCAACTTTATTGATATAATTCACACACTATGCAATTCACCCACTTGGAATGTGCAATTAGGCGGTCTTTAGTATATTAAAATTGGCCAACCATCACCACCATGTAATTCTAGATATTATCACTCCAAAAAGAAACTCTATACTCATTAGTAATCACTCTCCATTCCCCCCCACAACCCAAGAGCCCTAGGCAACCACTAATCTTTCTCTCTATGGATTTGCCTATTCTGGATATTTCATATAAATGGAATCAGACAATACGAGACTTTTTGTGACTGATGTCTTTCAACTACCATAATATTTTCGAGGTTCATCATGTTGCAACATGTATCTGTACTTCATTCCTTTTTATGGTTGAAAAACCTTCTATTGTATGCATGTAACACATTTTAGGTATCCATTCTTCAGTTGATGGATGTTAGGGTTGTTTCTACTTTTTGGCTATTATGACTAATGCTCTTATGAACATGTGTATAACTTTTTATGTGGACATCATATTCTCATTGTCTTAAGTAACATCTAGTGGAATTGCTAGATCACATAGTAAATGTCATGAGGTACCACCAGACTGTTTTCCAAAATGGCTGTACCATTTTACAGTCCCACTAGCAATGTATGAGGATTCTATCTTGTCTGCATCCCAGACAATACCTTTTTTTTTTCATAGTTATAGCCATCCTAGTGGGTATAAAGTGGTATCTAACAATGGCATTGATTTGAATTTACCTGATGCTTAATGATGTTGAGCATCTTTTCATGTGCTTCTTGGTTGTTGGCATATATTCTTTGGAGAAAAACCTATATGGATCATTTGTCCATTTTCTGAGTTATCTTTTTACCACTGACTTTTATATATATATATTTTCTAGATACAAGTCCCTTACTGGATATATGATTTGCAAAAATTCTTCTATTCAATGGGTTGTCTTTTCACTTTCTTGATGGTGTTCTTTGAAGAATAAAAGCTTTTATTTTGATATAGTTCAACGTATCTATTTTTGCTCTTCTCACTTGTGCTTTTGATGTCATACTTAAGAAATCCTTGCCTCATTCAAGGTTACAAAGATTTAGACTTATGTTTTCTTCAAAGAGTGTAACAGTTTTAACTCATAACAGGTCTTTGGTCCATTTTGAGTTATCTTCCAAACTCAAATATGACAGGAAGTAAGGCTCCATCTTCATTCTCTTGCACAGACAGCTATCTTGGCACCATCTGCTTGAAAAAAATCTTTCTCCACTGAATTGTCAGTAATCAAATGTCCATAAGTTTATTTCTAGACTCTCAATTCTATCACATCGATCATATGTCTGTGCTTATGCCAATTCCACACTGTCTTTTCTTTTAACCCCACCCTCCACACTGTCTTGATTACTCACTTTGTAGCAAGTTTTGAAACAGAGATATGAATCCTATGAATTTTAGGATCAGCTTGTCAATTTCTCCAAGAAAGCCAGCTGGGATTTGATACAAAAATTGCATTGAACTCAGAGAGTGATCTGAGGATTACTGCATCTTTTTTTTTTTTTTTTTTTTTTGAGATGGAGTCTCGCTCTGTCTCCCAGGCTGGAGTGCAGTGGCGTGATCTCAGCTCACTGTAAGCTCCGCCTCCTGGGTTCATGCTATTCTCCCGCCTCAGTCTCCCTAGTAGCTGGGACTACAGGTGCCCACCATCACACCCAGCTACTTTTTATGTATTTTTAGTAGAGACAGGGTTTCACATGTTAGCCAGGATGGTCTCAATCTCCGGACCTCGTGATCCGCCTGTCTTGGCCTCCCAAAGTGCTGGGATTACAGGCGTGAGCCATCGCGCCCGGCCGGAATACTGTATCTTAACAACAGGTAAGTTTAATGTCTTTGAGGTTTTCTTAAATGTCCATTGTCAGGTCAAGAAAGTTCCACGTTAGTCGTAGTTTTTTCAGTGTTTTTATTATGAAGGGGTGTTGAATCTTATGAAGAGCTTTTCCTGTCTATTGGGACTATCATGTAGCTTTTGATAAGCGAGATTAGATTAATTGGTTTCCAGATTTTTAAACCAAACCTGTATGCCTGAAATAAATCCAATAGTCATGATGTATAATCATTTGTTATATATTTCTGATTCCATGTACTTACATTTCACTGAGGATTTTTATGTCTATAATCAAAAGATACAGGTCTGTGGTTTGTTTTCTTGTAATATATTTGTTTGGTTTTGGAGTGTTGAAATTTGGGGCCAAATAATGTGTTCCGTAGGGATATCCTGTGCATTTTGGGATGTTTAGCAGCATCCCTGGCTGCTAGCCATTAGATGTCATTAGAGCAGCATATATATTAAGCCATTTCTTTCACTAGTAAGTAAAGGTAATCACCACATGTTATCATTCTGTTATCATAAGAAGTTTTCTTTAAAAAAAAGGTTTTACAGTTTATCTTGGGTGGATTTTCTCACTCTTTCCTGAAACTTCCACTATCTTTTTGAAGTTGTGACCACTCCAAATAAAAACTATCCAAAAGGACAAAAGCACTCACTTCTAACAACAAAAAGTTGATTCCTTTGAATTTCATAAATTTAGGCATCAGGTTAATTCTGTCATAATAAATATCTAACACCCTCACATTCTATTTATTTTGTTTTTTTGTGTTTTTTTTTTTTTGAGACAGAGTCTCGCTCTGTCGCCCAGGCTAGGGTGCAGTGGCCGGATCTCAGCTCACTGCAAGCTCCGCCTCCCGGGTTTATGCCATTCTCCTGCCTCAGCCTCCCAAGTAGCTGGGACTACAGGCGCCCACTACCTCGCCCGGCTAGTTTTTTTTTGTATTTTTAGTAGAGACGGGGTTTCACCGTGTTAGCCAGGATGGTGTCGATCTCCTGACCTCGTGATCCGCCCGTCTCGGCCTCCCAAAGTGCTGGGATTACAGGCTTGAGCCACCGCGCCCGGCCTATTTTGTTACACCATTTTTCTTTGAAACAAACTTAAAACTCTCAAAATAACTTTAGAACCTAAAGTCTGCCTTAACAAAACTTCACTTAAATCATCCTTAAGAACAATTCCTGAAATGGCATATTTTCTCAGACTACCTAAAATTCTACTGTAATGGCACAAGGGCCTTTAAATAAATACGTATCACGATTTTAATGAAACATGCAGCAATGTTTGTGAAAGAATTTGCTAAACAAGCCAATTCAAGTGAACTTTATTTTCCCCTTGATAACACAGCTTTTGAAATAAAAGTCCAAAACTTCAGCAGCATAAGGTATGTTTATAAAGTAATGCAACTGAATTTTTCATCTACAAGGAGAAAATTCATTTTTCCAAAGTAATCACCTTAAGAAGCAACTGGGTGCGGTGACTCACGCCTGTAGTCCCAGCACTTTGGGAGGCCGAGGGGGGTGGATCACAAGGTCAAAAGTTCGAGACCAGCCTGGCCAATATGGTGAAACCCCGTCTCTACTAAAAATATAAAAATTAGCCGGGCGTGGTGGTGCGTGCCTGTAGTCCCAGCTACTTGGGAGGCTGAGGCAGAAGAATCACTTGAACCCGGGAGGTGGAGGTTGCAGTGAGCCAAGATCATGCCACTGCACTCCAGCCTGGGCAACAGAGCGAGACTCTGTCTCAAAAAAAAAAAAAAAAGCAGCAACATTATTTTTGCAAAATATAAGAACTATAGAATTACTCTTTTAGAATGATCTTCAGAGTCAAATTACATGCCACTCATAAACACAACATTTCATTTTTAAGCAAAACTAGAGTACCAGTTTGATCACCATCTTCATTAATTAATCTTGGTTTCCAATGACCTTTTGGCAATTTCCAGTGAAATACACCCTCACAGAACAAAGAATTCCTTCCTTCTTTCATTCATCCTGTATTAATACTATATATAATATTAATAATAAATAATAAAAGCCTACTAGGTGCCAGGCTTATGCTGGATGCTGGGAATATATACAAAGGGGAGCACTTTATGTCTTTTGGCTTTGGCTCCATGGAAGTACCCAACAGGTACATTATATCATACACTAAGTCACCAGCAGAGCCAGTTTCCTGACCATCCTCCACCATCAATTGTAAGAGGCAAAAAGTTCAGCTTCTTTCAATTTATCAAGAGGTTAACCTTCAGGTAATTTGAAAAGATGCTATTTTAATTTCAGTATATATAGACATCTTGTTTTATTGTTTGGTATTATTCTTACTTTGAATTAAATATGAGGAAGACAGGCCGGACGCAGAGGCTCACGCCTATAATCCCAGCACTTTGGGAGGCCAAGGCGGGCGGATCACTTGAGGCCAGGAGTTCAAGAACAGCCTGGCCAAACCTGTCTCTACTAAAAATACATAAAATTAGCTGGGCGTGGTGGCATGCACCTGTAATCCCAGCTACTCGGGAGACAGAGGCAGGAGAATTGCTTGAACCCAGGAGGTGGAGGCTGCAGTGTGCTAAGATCGCACCACTATACTCCAGCCTGGGCAAGAGCGCTAGACTCCATCTAAAGAAAAAGAAAAAAAAAAAAAAAAATATATATATATATATATATATATGGGGAGGACACATCTTTCCAGGTCCAAATTCATTTGCTTCTGAACACACCAGGGCCTGATTTTTAAGTTAGTTTCCTTACTCCAACATTAATACTTCTTTGCTTGGTGATATAGAACAGAAACATAAGTCTTAATGGGCAAGCTATTTATCACTAATTCTACCTCACTTACAGGGTCCCTATCATTAACAAGTCAAACTGGTAGGTAGCTTGTCACCCCTTTTTTAAAAAGCCCCAACACAGCCAACCATATAGACTGATCTCTTTAATAAGTTTATTTTTGGAGCTTAAAGTAGAATCCAATGAGGGTATAATGCCGGGCTGACACGTTTTAAAATAAAACATTTTGGCCACACTAAAAAATGTCCAGATTAATACAATACCCAGGTTCAGAAATGAAACATCAGTTGAACTCCACTATGCCACATCCATCCCCAATCTTTACTCCTTTCCCTTCTTCCTCCTGGAAGAAACCCTGCTTCTGAATTTTCTGTCATTCCCCTGCATGTTTTCACTTATTCCCTAAGTACATATATATTCTTAAGCAGTATAGAGTACGATTTCACATGTTTCTAACTTCATATAAAGGTATGTACTGTGTGGCCTTCAGCAACTTTATTTTTGGCTTAATATACTGTTCATGAAATTTAAGTATTGGTCATATATTAATAGCTCTAGTTCATTCATTTTCACTGCTGTATAACATTACATTGCATGAATATAGCACAAAGATCCCTGATGGGCATTTAGATTGCTTTTAAATAGGATAAAATTGTTTCCAGAGAAATGATACTCTGTTCTAGTACCACACGGGAGAACACACATCAAAGACATTACAAAAAGAACCCCAAGGAACCTGCCTTTCTTCGACTCTCTCCAGCAACCTTGAACCAGCACCACTTCCTTGTTTCCTAGTTAATTTATATTCTGTCATTTTGCTGAGATAGCACCCATCTCCCCTCCCACCTGTGCAGAATGGGACAGAGCTGATGTATCCCGGATCAATATAATGGAGGGTGATTCTTGACAGAGCCAAAGAAGTGGCTGGTGAAGGCGGAATGTAAAAAGACAAGAAAAGTATCCTACTACTTTTTTCTGTTCCACTGGTTATTAAACAAGTATTTTCCTAGAATGTCAATTGTGAGCTTTTAAATTTCCAAAATCCACAGTTAATCACTCTTGTAAAAAGCTGTGTTAGCAGCTGGCCCTTTTCTCTCTAACTTTATGGTCTATGAAATAAGAAATGAAACCAAGAATAAGAAAGGTGGTAAAATTTTATGAATGCTTTTTAATACTATTTCTGGATCCGTTAGTATAAAGCAGAGTTTTGTAGTCAAAACTATAATATATCAAATAGCTACCATGAATACAATTTATTTGACAGAATTCTATCAATATATTTTTAATATTCTTCAGCAACAATACCAAACAGCTCATCCTTGCACCCTAGTATTCTATCAATAGCAGGCAAGCTTCTCTAAGTGTAGTACTACCAAATTCAATTTAAGAAATGTTCATAATATAGCCTCCCCCTTTTTGTAATTTTGGAGGAATCACTCACTCAGGTTTGGAGAGCATTTTTTCCAAGTTGAATTCTTTGAGGTATTTTATGATGGCAGCCAAAGAGCAAATCACAGGCTTCTCTAAGTTAACAATGCCAGAAATAATTTGAGAACCTAGAAAACAGAATATATTAACTTGTTATTAAAAAAAATTTTTAATTAATCAAATTCGAAAATGTAATAAATAGAATCATTAACTTATTACCATTATGAAACACAAATTTTAAGTAAAACTTTATGGTTATTGAAATAGTAATTTAGACAGTATCTCCTAAAATTGACCTTTGGAAAAATGTAAATCATTACTAATACCCAGGGCATGGAAAAAAGGGGCATTTTTCTGATGGTGGAATGAACCTTTTTTGGAGAACAGGATATTTTTTCAAAACATAAAATGTCCATCCCCTTTGCCTAGAAATACTCCAAACTGCATGTCGAGGATGTGTGTACAAGGAGGTGACTTGAAAAATCTTTTGGAGTATTAAAAAAACTAGAGGCCACCTAAATCAACATTAACAGCATAGTACTTAAGTAAAGCTTGGTAAATCCTGGTTATTATGTACCAACTAAATGGAATGACTTCCAGTTATCTGCACTGATACGGAAGGCCATCTATAACATGTTGCTAAGTGGGGGAAAAAAGTTGTCTGATCATTTTCATGTCTCACCACAAACACTGCAACAGCTTTCCATCTGGTCTCACTGCTTCATCCTTGCACCCCACAGGGTATTCTTAACAGAGCAGCCAGAGTAATTCTTTTTAAAATGTATATCAGATCATTAGACTATTTTGCCCCAAAGTCCTCCAACATCCCCCAACTCATTGAGAGTAGAAGCCAAAGTCCTTACAGTGACCCTACACAATCTGCCTGCCATCTCTTCTGTATTTCTGAGCTCACCTCCTAATGTTCTCCCCATCAGTTACTCTGTTCCAGCACACAGACTACTTGCTATTCCTTAAACATGCCAAGCACCCTCCTACCTTAAGATATTTTGTGCTTACTGTTGTCTCCGCTTGAAATACTGTTTCTTCACGTCTATGTGGCTTTTTCCCTTAACTCCTTCAGTCTCGATTCAAATCTTCGTTCAAGTGCCGTTTCTCAGTGAGGCCTTTCTTTACCATCCTATTTAAAAGTTCAACCCACTCCCCTGCCTTATTTTTTTCATAGCATGTATCACCTTCTAACACACTAGTTTACTTTATTGTCCATCTCTCACCATTAGAATGTAAACTCCAAAAGAGCAGGAATTTTTGTTTGTTTTATTCCTTATTGTATGCCCAATGCCTCCCATATAAAATAAGCATTCAAAAAAATTAGCTGAACAAATAAATCCCAGCTATGTTAAACAAATACAGAGAACTATGTGTGTACGTTTATGTGTGGATGTGTGGATTTTTACACAAGGATATATGCCAAATTTTAATGATAATCCTTCCGACATATAAGCGGCAAGGGCAGAGGACAAGTTTGAGGGCAGGCACTTTACTTTTTTCTTTATATACGACTATGTTGTTTGACTTTCTTGCAATAAGCATTAATTACTTTTAAAAGTAAAAATATATATATATTACAAGATGTTCTCTACAAATCAGTAATATAAAATATCTTATTAATTTTAACTACAGGTGTTTATAAAACCAGAGTGTAAATGAAGTGCTAACAACACCTTTCCGTTCCACTAAGAATTTTATTTTCTTTTAACTTTCTAGCTTTGTTCCCCAGAAAATGTGATTAAGATGGTGTATCAATGTGTCAGAAGTAGCACTGCCTGTGGTAAAAATGATCAAATATCAGTACATTATATCTGGACTGAGAAGAATTATAAATACCTGACTTCAGAGCTTTGGCCTTCTCTCAGTGCACTGACTTTTGCAACCGGGCATGTCTTCTGCAGAGACTGCAGCAAGAAATACGGTCTCCTCAAGGGCATGGAGCTTCTAAACCAGGGTGGCGCTTATGCTCACTTGATGTGAGTCTCCTTCCTTCATACACTCTCCAGGGCACTGCCACAAAGACTGCTGTGAGGACTATCCCACTAAGGGGAACACAAGCTCCACTTGCAAGGTGTGTTTTCTGGCCCATGTCTTTTAAGTAAATCTGATACCACGAATGGGTCATCGTAGTCTTGGGATTTAATCAGGTCTTTAGCTGAACATAAGATGACCCCTTGGTAATACTGAATACTGGTGTTAGAAGTGGGGTACACTTGGTTGGGCATGGTGGCTCATGCCTGTAATCCCAGCAACTTTGGCAGGCTGAGGTGGGAGGATCGCTTGAGCCCAGGAGTTCAAGATCAGCCTAGGGAACATGACAAAACCCCACCTCTATAAAAAATACAAAAATTAGCTGGGTGTGGTGGTGCATGCCTGTACTCCCAGCTACTTGGGAGGCTGAGGTGGGAGGATTGCTTGAGTCCAAGAAGCAGAGGTTGCAGTGGGCTGAGATCACGCCACTGCACTCCAGCCGGGGTGACAGAGTGAGACCTTATCGAAAAAAATAAAAAGAAGTAGGATACATGCTCAGACACTTGATTCAATTTGATGAAGGCATCATGAAATTAAGAGACATGCTAACAAGACACTGATGCCTAGATGCAAGGAAATGCTAACCAGATACTGATGTTTAAATGGAGCAGTGACGGGGAGCTGATGACGAACGCTCTCTAGCATGTGACAGGGATAAATTTCCTCCATATGGGGTCTGATGAAGATCAGACTAAAGCCAAGTTTATGCCGAGGGGGAAAATGTCTATTCACCTCACCATCCATAAAATGGACCCTAACATAAGCTGGACTGGCAGGAATGTGAGGTACAAATGAAAGTAAGCATTAATGCCTGACTGTGGACATGTGAATTAGACAAATAATGATTACCTAACATATTTCAACCCTGTCACTAACATTCTGGTGTTTTAATTTTGGCAACCAACATTTCAAAATGCTAGTCTTCATCAGAATATTTATCATCCAAACGGTCTACAAAATACAAAGATACTAATGAGCCATCTTTAAAGATAAGCAAAAAGGAAAAATGGTCAAAAACTCCTTCTACTGTAATGAATATGTCAAAACCATCAAGTTACTAGCTGGTCATAATTTTTTAAAAAGCTGCAATGGTTCTTTTTGTTTTTAGGAGACAGGATCTCACTCCAGGCTGGACTACAATGGCGTGATAATAGCTCACTGCAGCCTCAAACTCCTGGGCTCAGGTGATCCTCCCCTGCCTCAGCCTAACCAGTAGCTGGGACTGCAGTGCAATAGTGTTTCTGATGAGCACAACAACAGTGAGACCTTCTTCTCCCACATATTTATAGTAACAACCTAGATGTCATTAAATTGAGAATCATACTCATGCCTTTATCCAAATTTCCAATCAGTTCAACTTCAGGACCTACAGGGAAAATATTTACCTTTGATGTCAACTGTGTCTTTTGCATAAAACTCTGTAACTGCCTGGAAAGCATGGCTGTATTCAAAATAAATGTTATCCATCCTTTCAACTCGAATTCTGTCATCCTGCACACTGAAAGAAAAAAGGAAAATTTCAAAGATAACTTGTCTATTATCATGAAATGCTGGTATTTAGGTCTTGGAAAAAAGATATTTATTCCTTATTCTTTCCCAAGTTGAAGAAAGAGAGAGAAAGAAAGAGCTAAAGTTTCTCTGCCAAAAAGCTCTATTTCATAAAATATTAAAATGAATACTTTTTATTAACTGCTATTTTATATCACCTAGCACATTGTGAGTTCTTTATCATTATTTAAAAAGAAAAACTCATTGAAATTAGGGTCCATTATGTTACTAAATATGAAGGGAGAAAAAATGAAAAGCATCATTTCGATTTGATTACGTTATTTGTTTAAATACTCTAGCCACAGAATACAGCACTGAGTAACTCTTTCTTTGAGGGACTTTCTGCTAAATCTGTTTCTATCACAGTCTCCAGTCAAATATAGTAAATTAGGTTAACTCTCACTCTTTAAAGTGATTCTACAGTCCTTCTAAAAATATGTATAAAAATTTGCCTGAGTACATAAACAAAATCATATCATGCTGGGTTAGTGCATTTTCGTTTCCTATTTTTCTTGACTCCCTATTCCTTCCTCCCTCTCTTCTTTCTTTAGCACCTCACTCCCATGACTGTTATCTCTCATGTTAACAGCCTAGAATGAATCTCTCCATATTTTTTCATGTTCATATTTTGGTCATACACAAGCATATCTAATATATGCTCATTATATATTATGTTACTATATTATAAAACTGAGATGATTTTATAAACATATTTCTGTGTCCTGTTCTCGTCACTTAATAATTCTTGAAAGTCCCTCCATAAAAATGACCTAGCTACAACTCCTTTTTAATGGCTGAAAAATATTTCATAGTATATAGATGCCACAATTTCTTCAACTATTTCTTTGTTGTTTGATATTCATTTGGTGTTAATGTTTCGTCACATGTTGCTTTAAAACATTTTTATTTAAAAATATAAAACTTTAGTTACAGTTGTAGCCTGCACATGTCCCTCCCTAATCACATCCCTCTACGATTTCCAGAAGGAAACACTGGCTAGGCACAGTGGCTCAACACCTGTAATCCCAGCACTTTGGGAGGCCAAGGCAAGAGGACTGCTTGAGCTCAGGAGTTTAAGACCAGCCTGGGCAACATGGGTCTCTCTACAAAAAACACAAAAATCAGCCAGGCATGGTAGCACATGCCTATAGTCCCAGCTACTTGGAAGGCTGACATGGGAGGATCACTTGAGCCTGGGGGGTCAAGGCTGCAGTGAGCTGTGATCACACCACTGCACTCCAGCCTGGGTAAGAGTGAAATTCTGCCTCAAATTTTTAAAAAAAATTAGTAAAAGAAGCAAACATTATCTTGAATGTGATGTATATTACCATGTATGTTTTCATTTTTTATAAAAAACTGTATCATTTCATGCTTTTCATTTTGTATGAGTGGTACTTTATCTTAACCATACAAATTGACTCAATGTTACACTATTTCTAAGATTTATACACGAAGATATATGTACTTTTTAAATTTTAACCGCAGTTAAGTATTTTGTTATTATATTTTCTAATAAATTTAAGATCTGCTTTCTGAATTTATTCACCAGAATTCATCTTTGTGGATAGTGTGAAGTTATAAATACAATTACATTTTCCATATAACTAATGATCAAAGTAGCAATTAGAGAGCATTCCATATGTCTCTGCTGATTTATAATGTTACTTTCACTGCATATTGCCTTTCTATATATGTCTTTGGCTTCTCCATGCTGTTCCACTGATCTTTTTGTCTATCTCTGAATCAGGACCACGGTCTCTTAATTTCCAGGGCTTGGCATCTATAGCTAAAGTGGCATGGCCCCTACCTTGCTCTTCAAGATTGTCTTGGCTACTCCTGGACCTTTGATTTTCTTTGTAAATTTTAGGTTCACTTACCTTCTGTCTTCACAAGAAACTTGCTGTGATTATTTTATTTTATTCTATTTTAGTTTAGTTTAGTTTAGGTTTAGTTTATTTATTTATTTATTTTTAGACAGAGTTTCACTCTGTCGCCTAGGCTGGAGTGCAGTGGTAATGGTACGATCAGGACTTACTGCAGCATCATCGACTTCCCAGGGTGAAGCAATCCTCCCTCATCAGCCCCAAGGAGCTAAGACTACAGGTATGTATTACCATGCCCAGCTAATTTTTTTCTATTTTTAGTAGATACGGGGTTTCGCCATGTTGCTCAGGCTGCTGTCAAACTCCTGGACTCAAGCGGTCTGCTCACCTCGGCCTCCCAAAGTGCTGGGATTATGGGCATCAGCCATTGCACCCAGCCCTTATTGGTATTTTGCTTTGATATGTAATGAATTAATTTAGAGAGAAATAACATCTTAGAGATATCACATTATCAAAGCTGGTATATTCTGCTATTCATGTCTATTATATCCAACAGTAATGTTCTGTAATTTTCCCCATGAAGGTTTTATATAGCTTTGGTTGTGCTCACTCTTAGATATGTACACATACCTCTCTCTTGTCTTTATCTGAAACAGAAGCAGGTGTTAGGAGGGGCCCAGCATCAGGGGACTCTACTGCACATTAAAGTTAAAGAACCACTGACCTATACAAATAAAAGACTGGTGCTATAATGAAAATTAGTAGATGATAGGAAAGAGTATTTACAAAGAGTATTCCCAAAGCAAAGCGTATTTCCTTTGGAAGTTTATCTTATGTATATTGATGTAGGTATATCTAATGATCTAAGTACATAAAAAGTTGTCTGTAAAGCTATACTATAAACAACTGAGTTAAGATAATTTAGAAAGTTTCTCAATATTTTTTTCTTTGGCTCCCTATGCAGAACACTTTCTTGGTCTCTACAGAAAACCGAAAAAAGACTTGAAACCATCCCCAGCACAAAAATAAAGCAAGCTTTTTTCTATTTTTATGATTTTCCTTCCTGAGCAAGGAGATCGTATGAGTTGATTTAAAAGTTCAATTACAATGCCTTATAATAAATAAACAATAGTGAAACTTTATTACCTATTTTGCTTAACAACTAGGTTAAAATTCAAAAAGAAGGATTTATGACAGAAAATCTATAGTGTATATATTTGTTTTTACTTCACAAAAACAGTTAAACAAATTCTCATGGGCATATGCCATGCATCAATCACTCTTTCTTAGTTTACAATCTAAGACAACAGACAATAATGTGGTAGACATATGTAAAAGATACAGAAAATACATAAACACAAACGGCTATACCCCATCACAAAGGCAGAACACTCCCTCCCTCAACATTATGAAAAGTAGAAATAAATGTATCATTTCATCAATGTAACACATATTGGTAATTTTTTGGTATTTTTCTTGATATAATATTTTACTGAAATAATTGTTTTTTGTTAGATTCAAGCAGTTTTTGTCTCCCTAAATCCTGCCATAAAAACAGAGAATTTAATAACCAAACTAAAACCCCCATGTACTACATTATGACTGCATCTCAAGATATTAAGAACCCTGAAATGCAAGCAGGTGGGATGAACAATAAGACACAAATGCTATCAGCAACCATGTGAGAAGCAGCAGACAGAAGCAACAGAACTCTAACAATCGGAAAACAGGAACAACACAAAACAGCAACCAGGTACTCACTGGAAAGTATAGTAGGATATTTTGAGGAGCTGAAATTGGGAGTGCAGGTTGTACATTTGATAATAGTGACTACAGGGAGTCCACAGTAAGGCCTGAAGGGGCTTGAGAACTCTAGGCCCTATGAACTCACAAAACCAATGGTGCAAAGCACTTTTTTAGGACAAATCTTACACTGAGGAAAAACTCCTATGAACAGAATCTAAAATGAGGAGAAAAGGGTAACAGGGTAATTGTTAAAAAGACAAAAGTACTACAGAAGAGAGCCAGGAAAAAATGAGCTGTCACATTTGCAAATACTGAACAGTATGCAGCAAAATGAATGAATCTCAAAAATATCGTATTTTGTGAAAGAAATCAAGCCAAAAAAATATTAATATATACTGTAAGATATTCTGTATTTAAAATTCTGTAAAAGGTAAAATATACTGGTGGAAAATTAATAATTGCCTAGGGCCAGATGTGAAGGGAGGGAACCAACTGCAAAAGCACATGAGAAAGTTTGAGGGTAAAAGTATTCTTCCACATCTTGACTGTGATAGTGGTTACAAAATTGTGTAACACTACCACTTACACTTACAGTTGTGTAATCTGTACACTTAAAAATGAATGAATTGTTTATAAATAATACTTTGAGTTAAAAACCACTACCAGAACTATGAAGTCAGAAAAGCTATTTTGAATCTACGCCTCCTCTAAAAGTTTGGGAAAATGAATTTGCATAAAAATGAGTAATAGAAAAGGACCAAACTCAAATCCTGTCCAAAGTTATGATAAGAAATAAGAGAATAAGCACAATAACATCTCTACAGACAATAGAATGTTAGACATCTCCATAAAACATGCAAACCCTAACAAGTTAAAAAAATTATTAAGCAAACAAATTGGACTTAGAAAAACTCAGAAATGAATGGGCAGAACTCAGGAATTAGAGACAAAAGAAAAACTCAGAATGAAGGATAGACTAGAAGGAACACAACTGAATAGATACTACAGATAATAAAGATAAGAAGCAGGAAATGAAAGGGGGAAATTTTTTCAAAGTCAAAAAGAAATGAAAAAGGAGATCTGAAAGATTGGAAGAAAGTAACAAATGGAAAAGGTTGGCAAAGAAGATCTAAAACGTTTATAAAAGGTGCTCCCAAGGTACAAACTTGGCAAAGAGGGCAAAGCAAAGAAATAGAAAAATAACTTGACACTATATATTTAAAAAACACATCACATACCTGGGGAAATCAACCCATAATGACCACCACAATAAGTAATCTAGTAAAATTATTTCCAGCCAAAATGACAAGTTGTTTATAAAAGAAAGAAAAACAGAGTTGCCAAACTTTAACAGCAATGTTTTATACTACAGACAATAGAGTAACATATTTAAGATACTCAAAGAAATAAACTGTAAGTAAAGAATTTTACGCTTAGCCAATCTTCCATGTATAAAGGCCACAGACAGCTATAACCAAAGTATGGTCACCAGACCAGTAGCATCACCACCACCTGGGGACTTGTTAGAAACACAGATTCTCAGGCCCCATCCCACATGTACTGAGCCAGAGAATCTGCCGGTGAGGCCCAGTACTCGGTGCTTTAACAAGCCTGCCAGGTAATTCCGATGCACACTAAGGTGTAAGAACAACTATGCTACAGAATAAATTTCAGACACCCAAAATGACTAGAAAGACATGGATATAAGAATTGGCGGTGAGCATATACTACATATTTGCTTGGAGAACTAAGACTCAATGGAGGCTATAAGAAAGACGGTATAGTACCTAATGGCTATATGCTCTGACGATGCAGATATATTACAACTGTGAAATAAATGGGAGAGAAATGGAAGACCAAAAGGAACGGCATTTTATAATATACAATTTTAATAATATGGATTCAGTAATATGGGATAAAGCAAATAAAATACCTGATATTTGAAATGAGAAAATCAGAGTACTTACATAAGAACCAGGCTTTTCAACATGGTTGGGAAAAGGAGATACAGATGTTAGACTGTAAAAGTTAAATAAAAACTCTTTAGCCCTGAATTTGAATTAGAAGGATTTTTTTTTTTTTTTTTTTTTGAGACAGAGTCTCGCTTTGTCGCCCAGGCTGGAGTGCAGTGGCCAGATCTCAGCTCACTGCAAGCTCCGCCTCCTGGGTTTACGACATTCTCCTGCCTCAGCCTCCCGAGTAGCAGGGACTACAGGTGCCCACCACCTCGCCTGGCTAGGTTTTTTTTGTATTTTTTAGTAGAGACGGGATTCCACCGGGTTAGCCAGGATGGTCTCGATCCTTGACCTCGTGATCCGCCCGTCTCGGCCTCCCAAAGTGCTGGGACTACAGGCTTGAGCCACCGTGCCTGGCCTAGAAGTATTTTTTAATGAGTTCTTAATATAGTCTGACCTATCCAATAAATAGACTCCCTAGTTGCACAGGCTGTGGTTTAGAAATACCATTTCCTGGCCGGGCTGGGAGCAGTGGTATATCTCTGAAACAAAAGTCTATTTGGGCCAGAGGTGGTGGCTCACGCCTATAATCCCAGCACTTTGGGAGGCTGAGGCGTGCAGATCACAAGGACAAGAGATCAAGACCTTCCTGGCCAACATGGTGAAACCCTGTCTCTACTAAAAATATAAAAATTAGCTGGGTGTGGTGGCACGCACCTGTAGTCCCAGCTATTCAGGCAGCTGAGGCAGGAGAATTGCTTGAACCCGGGAGGCGGAGGTTGCACTGAGCCGAGATGGCGCCACTGCACTCCAGCCTGGTGACAGAGTAAGATTCCATCTCAAAAAAAAAAGAAAGAAAGAAAAGAAAAAGAAATACAATTTTCTACTAAAAGAAACTAGGGAGGGATTACTGGAGAAATGACTAATTCCAGGTCTGGGACTGAAAATGTTTAAGATGAGCCTAGACTATCTTGTTACACCAAAAAGCTACTAAAGATTACTAGCATCATGGCAAAATGGCACAGAAGTCAACTTGAAGAGACTCTCTTTGCCCAGTAACAGGCCATTTTGAGCACTGGGAAGAATAATAACTGCAATGAAGCCAAAACACATAGATATGTTTAAACCCTTGGGTTCATAACGACACTTTAAAAAGCAAGACTTGTTCATCACTACTGAGTATCAATGACTACTCAATTCACAAGAAGAGAGATAATTATATGCCTCCTAATGAAAAAATAGAATCTATGAAGTTCTCTTCCTCTTCCATGAAAAAAAAAATTCTGAATTTTACTAAGCCTCTCAATTCAACTACCAATTTACAGAAAATACAGAGGAATATTTTAAA
This sequence comes from Macaca fascicularis, assembly GCF_037993035.2. Classification (NCBI taxonomy): domain Eukaryota; kingdom Metazoa; phylum Chordata; class Mammalia; order Primates; family Cercopithecidae; genus Macaca; species Macaca fascicularis. The sequence goes on along the minus strand of NC_088380.1, from coordinate 84,651,215 downwards.
CTCTATGGAGATGTAATCAGCAAAATCTAGACTTTGGAAAACTCCACAAGAAAAGCAACTGAGTTTCTTCAAAAAAAACAGACAAACAAAAAAAACCAAAGGAGGGGTTAGGAATAAAAAGAGATGGAGAGGAAACCTGTAGATCAAGAAGCTTTTAAAAGGTATTTTTATAAAAAGTCGGGCACAGTGGTATGCACCTGTAGTCCCAGGTACTCAGGGAGCTGAGGAGGGGGATCACTTGAGCCCAGGAGTTCCCAGCTCACCTGCGCAACAAAGCAAAATCCTTGTCTCTAAAAACACAAATTTTAAAAATTTTGAAGACATTTAAAAAATAAACTGGCAAAATTAAACCATAAGGATACATACTTGGGTGACAAAACTACAAAGGAAATTAAGAAGGTGATAACAATGACAAATTAAGAAGGTGACAACAATGACAAAGTCATGGTTCCTCTGAGGGCTATGACAGCGAGGCGGCAGAGAGAGCTTCCAGAGTGACTGCCAAAACTCTATATCCTAGACTAGATGGTGGTTTCAGCAGCCTTAAAACACAAATGATTCCAATTTTAATGACTTCTCCTAAAATTAAATTACTTCTGAAACTTTTACTTTTTACTTTAACCCAAGAGTCTGTTTTATCTCATAAGCAACTACCAATGTTCCATCATCACGCTGAATTTAGAAGTATTTTGATACAGGAAACTCAAACAACTCAATACCAAAAACACAAATAACCAGATTTTAAAATGGGCAAAGGACCTGAATGAATGGTCAATAGATATAAAACAAAAAAAATGTTCACGTTAATCATCAGGAAAACACAAATCAAAACCACAATTAGATATTTACCTCACTCCTGTTAGAATGGCTATTGTCACAAAGACAAAAAGTGTTGGTCAGGACATGGAGAGGCGCGGACTCTTACATACTGTTGGTGGGAATGTAAACTAAGACAACCCTTATAGAAAATAGCATGGAGGTTCTTTAAAAACTTAAAATAGACCTACTGGCTGGGCAGGATGGCTCATACCTATAGTCCCAACTACTTGGGAAGCTAAAGCTTGAGGCCAGGAGTTTGAGACTAGCCTAACCAACATAGCCTGTCTCTAAAACAATAATATAAATTAGCTGGGCATGGTGGAGTGCACTTGTAGTCCCAGCTACTCAGGAGGCTGAGGTGGGAAGGATCTCTTGAACCAAGGAGCTCCAGGCTGCAGCGAGCTATGATTATGTCATGGCATTCCAGCCTGGGTGACAAGGCAAGACGCCCTTTCTTAAAAGAAATTTTTATAATAAAATTAGAACTACTAGATGATCCAGCAATCTCACTACTGGGTATACATCCAAAGGAAACAAACTCGTTATGTCAAAAAGATATCTGCTTCTCACATTTATTGCAGCACTATTCCCAACAGCCAAGTGATGGATTCAGCCTAAGTGTCCATCAGTGGATGAATGGATAATGCAAATGTGGCAAATGCACACAATGGAATACTATTCAGCACCCCCCAAAAATGAAACCCTGTCTTTGCAGTAACATGGATGGAACTGAGGTCATTATGTTAGGTAAAATAAGCCAGTCACCAAAAGACGAATGTCACATGTTCTCACTCAAATGTGGGAGCTAAAAAAGTTGATCTCATAGAGGTAGAATAATGGTTACCAGAGCTTTGGGGAGGGAGGTAATGAGAGGCTGGTTAATAGGTACAAACATACAGTTAGATAGAAGGAATAAGTTCTAGTGTTTTATAGCACAGTAGGGTACGAGTATAGTTATCAATAATTTATCATACATTTCAAAATAGCTAGAAGACATTAAATGTCTGACATAAAGAAATGTTGTGTCTGAGGTGACAGGTATCCTAAACACCTGATTTTATAATTATACATGGTATACATAAATGAAAATATCACATGTACCCCATAAATATGTATAAATATTATGAATCAAGAATAAATATGTAAAAAAAATAAAAAGTTTCTCAAAAAAGGTGTTAGACAGGCACAGTGGCTCACACCCGTAATCACAGCTACTCAGGAGGCTGAGGCAGGAGGATCGCTTGAGGCCAGGAGTTTGAGACCAGCCTGGCAAAATAGCAAAATCCAATCTCTGCAAAAACAAAAAAGATAGTTGTCAGATACTATCATAAAAGTTAGACGCGGGAGAGAAATTTAAAAAAAAACTTCCACTTAGAGCACTTCAACAAGTTTTCTTGTAAGTTAAGAATCGACCTTTAGAACAAATAAATCATAAAGAGGAATTTCTCTAAATAAAAGTTTACTGAGGAATGTTCTATTTAATAAAGAAATAAATATAAAGCAGTTGAAAGATAGGTGTGGGGTGGGGAAAACTGGCATTTTTCATTAGTCAACACAATTCTGAAATAGAGTCTACATAACGCTTTTAAACATTCACAGGCATTTCTACCAGCCACTCTTATGGCTCATAGTGAATGGCAGAATGATCACTTTTAAAAATGCTTAGCAGACATTTATGGAGTGCCTACCGCACGTTACCCCTCAAGCCCTTGCACCACACTGCTGTCAGAGAGAGCACTAAAGGTGAAGACGCTGCACTTGCCCTCTGACTCCTTCAATAGCTCCCCATTCCTGTGATCAGGAAAAGTGCTTCCATATATGATATGATTGGGATTTGTGTCCCTGCCCAAATCTCGTATCAAATTGTAATCCCCAGCGCTGGAGCAGGGACCTGGTGGGAGGTGACTGGATCATGGGAGTGAACTTCCCCCTTGCTCTTCTTGTGACAGTGAGTTCTCATCAGATCTGCTTGTTTGAAAGTGTGTGGCAACTCCCCCTCTCTCTTGCTCTTGCTCCAGTCATGTAGGACTTGCCTACTTCCCCTTCAACTTCTGCCATGATTGTAAGTTTCCTGAGGCCTCCCCAGCCACGATTCCTGTACAGTCTGTGGAACCCTGAACCAATTAAACTTCTTTTCTTTATAAATTACCCAGTCTCAGGTAGTTCTTTATAGCAGCACAAGAACAAACTAATACAACAGAGCACATTTAAAATTATCTAACAAAATGAATACCACCCCCTGCCCACCACTGTCATAGAGCTTACTTTCTAGTAGGGTTAAGCAGAAAATAGAAAAGAAAAATAATAATAATGTTAAAAAGTAATTTTTTATGGTGATCTGACCCCCTCACCTCCCTCAGGTCTCCATTCAAAAGTCGTCGTATCAGTGAAACCTTCCCCAATCACCTTGTGTGAAATGACTGCTCACTAGAATCCATGAGGATGGGGACTTTTGTCAGTGTTATTTCTGCTGTATTCCATGCCTGGAACAGTGCCTGGCATAAAACAGGTACTCAACCTAGAGAGTATTGCTCAATAAAGGAATGAATGAGTACAAGCTCCAGAACTACAGCTCTCCTTGCTGTGGGCAGCATTATTCCCATTTTAAAAATGAGTAAATTGAGCTTGAGACATAAAGTACAACGTCCAAAGTCATGAAGAGATAACAGATTAATAGATATTCAAATCAAGAGTAGCTAGCTCCAAAGGCTTTATCTATTCTACTACAAGCCTAGGCAGGCATAAGCTGACTCAGGAAGAAACCTAAGAGGGAGGATATTCTCCCATCTGTGGTGCTGAAGAAGGATTTTTCTACCTTAATCCACTAGAGAGAGAGTATCAGACTAACTACTGCAAAGTTCTTATCAATCTTTATCTTCCTGTAGACTTCCTTAATACCTGGATTTTTAGAAGTCTGCAATAAAGTTATTTAACTCAAAAAGGCGTGACCTTACATGAGCTCCACAATGTTTTTAGACAAGTTCCTAGAGTGAACACAAGCGGCAGCTGGTTACTCAATTATAGTTCTAATTAAAATTTTGTTTGATAAGCAGATAAGGATTTAGAAACCCATTAAGTTTGATAAAAATGGACTTGTCACTTATCCTTGAGGCTTTCCTGGAAGTGTTACAAGAATGTTAAATTCATCGTTCTGCAATCTGTATATTAAACCATCTTCACACAAATATTTTTCCAAACTGGATGAAGTTATAAAATCTCCTATCTCTATTTTCCTAGATTTCTTAATTAAAGAACATTATGGTAAATTCAAATCACTATATCTCTGTAACAAAAGTCTATTTGGGCCAGACGTGGTGGCTCACGCCTGTAATCTCAGCCCTTTGGGAGGCTGAGGCGGGCGGATCGCCTGAGGTCAGAAGTTCCAGACCAGCCTGGCCAACATGGTGAAACCCTGTCTCTACTAAAAATACAAAAATTAGCCAAGTGTGGTGGTGGGCACCTGTAATCCCAGCTACCTGGAAGGCTGAGGCAGGAGAATCACTTGAACCTGGAAGGTGGAGGTTATAGTGAGTCAAGATTGTACCACCACACTCTAACCTGGGCAACAGAGTGAGACTCCTCAAAAAAAAGAAAAAAAAAAAAGTCTATTTGAAATTCTGCACACACGCAAAACATCCTACCAGAATTCTGTCAAACAGATTTTACGAAAATTTCTACTTTAACCTTTTCATATGTAACATGCCTCTCTGTTGCTGAAGGTATGTTTTTGAAAAAGGGTAATAAACCTTACAAGATTGTCAGTCTTGATTTCCTCAAACTGTAGTCTGTGGGACACTGGCATCAGAATCACCTGCAAAGCACACTGGAAGTACAGATTCCAACTCCAAAGATGCAAAATCTGAATTCAGCAGGAAGTTAGAGGACAGCGAGCATTTTCAACAGGTTTCCCGGGGTAAGTCACAGGCAAACTGCAGAATGAGAACAGCAGGCAACAAGAACAATACCAGTAGCCACCATAGGACTGGAGTAAAAATGGATGGAAATCTGCTCCAAAGACAAGTATCCAATGGTAGTCCATGATTCAGCTGCTTTAGTAGAGGTGGACAGTAAATACCATTGCATCAAAAAAATTAAGTTATCTATGATTATATAATTGACCCAGGTCTAAAAAATTATAAAACCACATTCCCTTGCCCACTCGCTACAGAGGCTATTTGTGCTGTGGGGTTGAAGCCTTGTGAATGGAGAGGAGCCTGAACAGAAGATGTGCTCCTCCCAGGGTGGCAACTTCCCTTCTGCCCTTGTTGGTGGGACTAACAACAGGACAGTCATCTCGGTCTCTCAGTCATTACATAGGGCATGCCAAGCTAGACTGTTTTAAATTAAAGCTTCTAATTTAAAAAAAAAAAAATCCTTTTCACATGTAACAAGGCTCTCTGTTGCCTACTATATTGCTTTTGAAAAATTAAATGCTCTCTCGGCAAGTGTTGAGCACACACTAAAACAAGGGAACGTCAGAACCAATAATATCTTTTAATGTCTACTTGGAAATAAAACTGGTGACTCTCTGGCATCATATAACAGACCACCAACAGAGATTCTGAACTAATGTTCCACTGTGAACAAACAAATGTCAGCTAACCAATTTCATGATCTATACTGACTTCAGAAACTCATAGACAAAAAGAGCCTTGTTAAAGGCGGACAATATCCTCTGGGAAAACTCACAAGGCCTCCTCTGACAGTGAACTCATTGGTAATAATAACACTGATGAGTTCCAAGCTGAGTAATTCATTCTCTCCTCTGAAGACAGAATGAAACAGGGTTCTTGACTGAGTAGGACAGACAAGGTAACCTGGCTTTAATGTCTCCATATTAGACTTACTATGAAACTCATTAATTTTATCAGTACTCACAGTAGGGAACAATCACTACTTTCTTAGAAGACTAAGGGCATTATTTGAAATTATAATTCTAAAACCAACCACTAGAACAAAACCAAACAAAAAAAAATCCAAAGAAAACAGATCACATCGTGAAAGATTTAAGAGATATAAAAATAGAAAGTATAACACAAAATAATATAGATAAACTAATATCAAATGTATCTGACATATTAAAGGGTTAAATTCACCTATTAAAAGAAAATTAAATTCAGACTGGATCACACAGGAAAAAAAAAAAAACCAAAAATTCTGTGCTACAAACAGGATTGCAACTCAAAACAAAGTAATTCAGAAAGGTTACAAATTTAAAAGATGGCTGAAAAACAACTGCCTAGAGGTATATATTAGGTAAATACAAATAAAAAGAAAGTATGAGATCAAATCTTGTTATCAGGAAAAATAAAATTCAGAACAAAAACCATTAAAACAGGACAAAGACAGGTATTTTTATAATAGTAAAAGGGACAGGATGGAAGAAACTCTTTACCCCATAACCTTTTTAAAATACTTTTCGTTTTTTGAACTAAAATATACAACTTATTAAAAAAATAAAATGGCACATTAGAAAAGAGAAAGAAGAGAAAAAAATTGATTACAGGATTTATGCAGGAGCTCCCAGAAGGAGATGCTGTTCTTCTCCCTGGACTAGAACCTTGGAGGCTGGGAGTTGGGACAGAGCGCCGGAGCATCCTGCCACCTTGTGGAACACCAGGAGGCAGCCAACACAGGAGGAGAGGAAAGAGCAGAGCCCCTATATCCAGCCAAGCCAGATTCTAGCCACGCCCGATTCCAGCCTGCCCTCAAGCTTTTCACTTATAAGCCAACAGCTTCATTTTCAACTAAAAATTTTTTCAAGAAAAACTCATTAGAAAGTGTAGTGCTGGCCGGGCGTGGTGGCTCGCACCCGTAATCCCAACATGTGGGAGGCCAAGACAGGCAGATCACTTGAAGTCAGGAGTTTGAGACCAGCCTGGCCAATAGGGTGAAACTCTGTCTCTACTAAAAATACAAAAATAGCTGGGTATGGTGGTGCAGGCCTGTAGTCCCAGCCACGCAGGAGGCTAAGGCAGGAGAATCACTTGAACCCAGGAGGCGGAGGCTGCAGTGAGCTGAGATCACACCACTGGGCTCCAGCCCGGGCAACAGAATGAGACTCCATGTCAAAAAAAAAAAAAAAAAAAAAGAAAGAAAGAAAATGTAGTATTTTCAAAAAGGGGTGTCCTGCTGTCCAGAGAAGGAAAGAGATATAATCGCATAGCTTCTTAGAAGGATGGCAGCCCCTATTGAAGTCCACATGGCCAACAGTGAACCAAGGTGAGAAAGACCCAGTTTGACAGTCAGCTGGTGAGTCCTCTTCAGAACAAGCCAACAAGGAGACACAGCACCTGTGAGAGGTTCTGGAGGCCTGAAAAACCCCTCCTTATCAACAGAGGCGAAAGGGCCTTAGCCAAGTTACCACAAGGGATTGAAAACTAAAAGCAGATTTAGGGCCCAGGCTTCTTCAGGCTTAAAGAGGCCTGAGGTGAAGAAACACACCAGGACCTATCCACAAAGGAGAGGCCTGTTTGGGAGCAAGGGAGGATTGAGAATTTCCCCACTATGAAACTCCATGGGGCCTCAGACTCAAGGCTAGCACAATGGGAGATGGACTGTTCAAAAGGCTGAGAGAGACAGGAGGTATTACCATAAGGCAGGAAGTCTGAACTAGGTAAACTCGTGTTGTTCTAAAATTTTTTTCTAGTTTTTTCTATACTTTTGATTATATCTTTGCTTCTTTTGTAACGGTTGGTTTTGGTTTTGTTGTTTTTAAAGGTAAAACTCTATCAAAAAAATTGTAGTCTGTCTTGGCAAACCTGACGGGAAAGTACTTCTGTCTGCAATGAGGTTAAAAACACCAAGAGGATCAGCGTCCAACTGGGAAACCAAAGGAAAGGGGAACACTTGAAGGGGAAGGGAATGGCAGAGAGGTCAAGGGCTGAGAGATGACACTCATTTCTGCCTGTTGTCATCATCGTCCAGCTCTTGGTCCTTGATCCTAGAAATCTTTTCTAAGGCCAGAATTCTTTAGTAGCAGTATTTTAAAACCCCCATCCTTTCTTAATCTTTCAGCCCCTCACAATCCCAAGTCTTTTTTACCACCAATCCACACATACTATACCCCAGACCTGTGCACACATTCTCAGTTAACAAGTGGGCCAAGGCTCACCTCCTCTAAGACGCTTTCCCAGAAGAATAACCACATGTGAGGACAACCCATGCTTTCTGCTGGACACCAGGGCTGTGGTTTATAAAGAAATACCTTCATAAATAAAGCTGCTTTGTTTTAAGCACAGATGCTTTGTCAGAAACTTTACCACCAGAGAGAAATTCAGACTGTAATATGCATTATAAGGGAAAGAAATTTCATAAAATATTAACCAAAATAATTTTAATTGTGCTATAAAATATTACGCCTTTTTGCAGTCAAAAGCAGAGGTGAAGGAAGGGAATAGCTGCCCCTTTGTGTGTTTTTCCTGAGAGGCTGTAAGACATAGTGCGCTTCAGAGCCAGGAAGTCTGTGTCAAATTCCAGTTTTGCCACTTAGCAATTGTATAACCTAGACAAGCAACTTAACACCTCTGAGCCTCAGTCTTCTCATCTATAAAATCTGTAGTAAAATAATAGCAGCATCCTCACAAGGGTGTTTATGAGGATTAAGTCAGTCAACAAACATAAAGCCTTTAAAACAGTATCTAATACACAGTGTTATATTACTACTGTTGGTTAAGAATCAGAGATAGCAGTAGTCATGTGCTCAAAGGAAAAGAAGGGGGAGAGCTTTAGAATAGATGTAATTGGGTAAGAGAGGCACAAAGTCAAGAAGCTACCAGCATTAAGGAATATTTTCAGTAGCCACAAATTTTGCCTCTAATAGCACCTTTTTCACTCCAGGAGAACAGAAGATAAAGGATAGGAAAAGCTACTAATGTGTGATTTCAGAAACAACTGCCACTGCCCAAAATACCACCTCATCTACCTCTGATACCTGAAATGCCTTTAAAAGCATTTCATTTCACAAGAAGAAAGAAAAGAACTTCTTGAAGATCATTTAAATTGCAGTCCTCAAATATGAGAAAACCAAAGGTACAGAAAGGCTTATCTATACTAAAGTTATTATTAAACATAATAAAAATTAACAAAAGTTGTTTAAAACTCTTAGAATTGATTACTTAAGATTGTACCAGTTGTGCAATATTTATGAGCTTTACCAAATGCTCCACAAATTCCATTAGCTCAGGGTACACACACACACACCCACACACACCCACCCACCCACCCACCCCTATTTTATATTCATCGCTAATGGGGATCTACTAGGAAGAAGCTGACATGGTAGATTTCTAGAGCTCCCATCCCACCTTTTATTTCTAGTATGTGATAAATATAATAACTTCTGCAAAAAAAGAAAAAGAGGGTCCAGTGTCGCGGCTCACACCTGTAATCCCAGCGCTTTGGGAGGCCAAGGAGGGTGGATCAGTTGAAGCCAGGAGTTTGAGACTAGCCTGGCCAACATGGTGAAACCCTGTCTCTACTAAAAATACAAAAATTAGCCAGACGTGGTGGTGGTCGCCTGTGATCCCAGCTATTCAAGAGGGTCAGGCAGGAAAATCGCTTGAACCCGGGAGGTGGAGGTTGCAGTAAACCAAGATCCTGCCACCGTACTCCAGCCTGTGTGACAGAGAGAGACTCTGTCTCAGAAAAAGAAAAAAGAAAAAGAGAGACCTAAAAACATTTTTTAAATGACATCCTATAAAGTCAAACTCTAAAATATCTAATATATGAACATAAAATTCTAGGTCATTTTTCAAAGTCAAATCCAAAACAAAACCTTTGATCAAGGCCAAGAGTTTGAGACCAGCTTGGGCAACATAAGTGGGACTCCATCTCCACAAGAAAATCTATACCCCAGCTACCTGCAGGGCTGAGAGGATCATTTGGGCCCAGGAGTTCAAGGATGCAGAGAGCTATGATCATGCCAATGAACTCACCTGGGTGAAAGAGCGAGACCCTGTCTCTAAAAAAAATTTAAAAATTTTAATTAAAAACAAAGACAAAATGAAGCCTTTGGCACCAACATAATTCAATGCATATAAAAGTCTTTTCTATAAACAGTGTGGTAAATGTACAAAGAAAAAGGAACCTCAATCCCTGCCTCATATCATGATGCCCCAAAGTTAAATCCAACTATTTAATACACTAAAAGTAAAAGCTAAAACTATAGAACTAAAATAAAGTAGGAGAAAGTGTTCATGATGTTGGAGTAGCAAAGATTTCTTAAGATACAAAAAGCACTAGTAACCATAAAAGAAGACACTGATGCATCTGACTTCACCAAATTAAAATCTTCTGTTTTTCCAAGGTCATAATCAGGAAAATTAAAAGGCAAGCCATACACTGGGAGTAAATGTTCACAATACCTATAACTGGCAAAGGATTTTTATTCAGAATGTGTAAAGAATTCTTATAACTAAAAAATAGAAGTAATCCAAGTCTTAAAATGGGCAAAAGAGATATGTAAATGAATAGCCAATAGGCACATGAAAACATCACTAGTCATCAAGAAAAAGCAAATTAAAAATAAAACATGACACTATACATTAACTATAATAGCTAAAGTTTAAAAGACTGACAAGAGTCGGCAAGGATGTGCAACTACTACAGCTTTCACATACTGCGGAGGGGAGGGTAAACTACTCCAAAACCCACTTTGGCTGTTACTTTTTTGTTGTTTTTTTGAGACAGGGTCTTGTTCTGCCTCCCAAGCTGGAGTGCAGGGGCATTTATGGCTCACTGTGCCTCAACCTCCGGGGCTCAAGCCATCCTTTCACTTCAGCCTTCTGAGTAGCTAGGCCTATAGGCTTGTGCCACCACACCTGTTTAATTTTAATTTTTATTTTTCTTAGAGCCAGGGTTTCACTGTGTTACCCAGGCTGGTCTCAAGCTTCTGGGCTCAAGCAGTCCTCTCACCTTGGCCTCCCAAAGTGCTGGGATTATAGGTGTGAGCCACTGTGCCTGGCCTGGCTGTTTCTTATATAGTTAATACATACTTACCCACATAATCCAGCAATTCCACTCCTAATTGTTTGAAGAAAATAAAAACATAGATCTGTGAGAAGACTAGTACACAAATGTTAATAACTTTAATGAAAATAGTCAAAAGCTGAAAACCCAAATGTTCAGCAAGTAAACAAATAAAATGTTGGTATATGCACATGACATAACACAACTGAGTGATAAAAAGGAATGAACTACTGATACACTCAACAACATGGATGAATTTCATAGGCATTATGCTGAGTAAAAGGAGCTGGACAGGCCGGGCGCAGTGGCTCAAGCCTGTAACCCCAGCACTTTGGGAGGCCGAGACGGGCGGATCACGAGGTCAGGAGATCGAGACCATCCTGGCTAACACAGTGAAACCCCGTCTCTACTAAAAAATACAAAAAACTAGCCGGGCGAGGTGGCTGGCGCCTGTAGTCCCAGCTACTCGGGAGGCTGAGGCAGGAGAATGGCGTAAACCCGGGAGGCGGAGCTTGCAGTGAGCTGAGATCCGGCCACTGCACTCCAGTCTGGGCGACAGAGCGAGACTCCGTCTCAAAAAAAAAAAAAAAAAAAAAAAAAAAAAGGAGCTGGACACAAAAAAAGTATGCACTGTACTGACTCCATTTATGTGAAATTCGAAAACAGTCTAAACTATCCTATAGTGACAGGAATCAGATCAGTAGTTGCTTGGAGTGGGAGGTGGAGGTGGGGAGAAAACGACTGCAAAAAAGGCACAGGGAACGTTTTGGGAAGATGAAATGTTCTAGATCTTAATTTGGGTGGTAGTTATATTGATGTGTGTATCTGTCAAAATTGATTGGCTCATCTACTTAAAATGTATAAATTTTGTTGCGTATAAATTACACTTGATTAAAATTGATTAAAAATAAAACTTTTTATATTTGTCATATGTAATTTATACCTAAAGATTTTCTATTAAAAAAATCTGGAAAAAAGAAAACAAATTCCTGTGCAAATGTATACTCCAAATATATTTTTGGCATAAGATTCTAATTCTGGTACTTAGCAAAAAGCAATGGTGAGAAATATCTCTCGTTTTGAAGAAAACTATTTAACTTCAAAAAATATATTCTATATTTACATGCATCAAGATGATAATAGTCTAAATGTCATCCCTTATATATTTAATATATGACACAATCATTCTAACACATGGTGAATCTTTTAAAAATAATTTATGCTTCCTGTGACTCAGGAGGTATTTTTTCAATAACACAACAGCAAAATCACCTGACATTATATTTGCCTTTAAGAAAAAGCAAGAGAGGCCATACTCTTCTAAGAACTCTACAGTCTTACATAATCCTGAAGAGGACTAGCAACATTAAAACATTTTCAGATCAGTGGAAATTCATCACAAACATTTTTTTCATGCATGATTAAAAGCATCTTTTCAGCCACTGACACAAAATCAAGACCATTTCACTCAGATCATATGCCTTTTGAGTCCACAAGTTCATTAAGAAGCTCAGGTCTGCCTTAGCCTAAAATAACTAATCTTTCTAAACTAGTATTTTTCTCTAGAAATACTAGCTCTAATATTTTTCCAAGAAGGAGCTGCTTCCAAGAAAAAAAACAGTTTTTTTAAACCATACTGACTCTGAAGTTCCTGGTACAATGAATAAAAAATTATATACAAATAACATTAGCCAAAAGGTATTTCCTTTTCAAATCTACAAACCTTTACTGTGCAACTACCACAGGCACAAAAGGACTGAGGAGGGAGGTGGAAAAGAAGGTCCTTGCCCTGTTATGAGTTGAATTATGTCCCCATAACATTCAAATGTGGAAGTCCACACCCCCAGTAGAGAATGTGACTTTACTTGAAGATAGGGTCTTTGCAGGCGTGAACAAGTTAAAGTGAGGCCATCAGGGTGGGCCCTAATCCAATATGACTGGTGTCCATGTAAAAAGGGAAAACATGGACACAGAAACATGCATGGAGGAAAGACGATACGAAGAGACGTAAGAAGGAGGTGGCCATCTACAAGTCAAGGAGAGGCCTGGAACAGATCCTTCCTTCACAGTCCTCAAGAAGGAGCCAATACTGTTCATACTTTGATTTTTTCACTTCTATCCTACAGAACTATGAAACAATGAATTGCTGTTGCTTAAGCCCTCGGTGGCATTTTGTTACAGCAGCCCTGGCAAACTAATACATTCCACCGAAACGGCCAACACCTATTGACAGAAACAGGCTTATAAACAAATCACTAGAACATCAAACAGATTGAAGACAGAGCTGCGGTAGTATTTGCCAATTATGAGTGCAAATATTCCCACCATGGTTGATTTCAAGTTACCAATGCTTTCACTGCCTGGTACAAAGTCCTGGAACTATAACAGTCAATTCTTACAAGCAGCTACAAGCGGCTCTAGCACAGGCCAAAAACTCCAGCATCCGCATTTTTTAATATCCACACGTAATCCCAATGTACAGCTAAGATTAGAAGCTCAACTGGAAATTGTAGGGCAGCTTCATGAAAGCAATGAGACTGTTAGTATATAGAATATTTGAGGCCGGGCACGGTGGCTCAAGCCTGTAATCCCAGCACTTTGGGAGGCCGAGATGGGCGGATCACAAGGTCAGGAGATCGAGACCATCCTGGCTAACATGGTGAAACCCCGTCTCTACTAAAAATACAAAAAACTAGCTGGGCGAGGTGGCGGGCGCCTGTAGTCCCAGCTACTCGGGAGGCTGAGGCAGGAGAAAGGCGTAAACCCGGGAAGCGGAGCTTGCAGTGAGCTGAGATCCAGCCACTGCACTCCAGCCTGGGCGACAGAGCGAGACTCCGTCTCAAAAAAAAAAAAAAAAAGAATATTTGAAAAGACAGATGTGACAAAAATGCATTGCACAATGTGAGAATAGCTTAAGAATGGTAGAAAAATAAATGCTGAATGAATAACAGGAGCTAGCATTTAATGAGCACTATGTTTCAGGCACTGTATGAACTCATTTAATGCTTGCTACTCTAAAACGTTCTATCATATATACTTGTTTTTGAATGGGGAAACTGAGCCATGGAGAGGTTAAGATTCACAGGCAGTAAGGAAAATAGAGTCCAAACACAGGCTGTCTGGCCCCAGACTGTACCCAGACCATTATTCTGTGCTCTCACTGTACAGTTTTGAGAGCATGGCAATTAGTCTGATGTAGCTAGAGCCCAGAGTGACGGACAAGCACAAGACTAGAGGAAGGGTATCATACTCCTGGCCTCAGGTATGTTACCCTTACACAAACAATGGGCATGCAAACCAAACTTCTGTAAAATGGGTCATTTTAATGTTTTTACATAACTTGTTATTTAAATGCATCAAATCAAATTAAAATTTGAAAAGATCTAAAAGTTTGCAAGTGAAAATCTCTCTGTAAAACAAAATCACCACCACCTTACTTGCCTCATGTCTAAATCCTGATTTTTACACATAAGGATGGGCTTACCAGGCAAAAAGCAGCATAATCACTCCAGAGAGATCAGCACAGCCTAGTGCCTCTGAGAACAAAAGGAAGAAAATCATACAGACACCCTAAGCCACAAAGAGAAATCTGGAAGATGAAGCTTCACTCGCTAAGCACACGGAGGGCAAGCAGCACCAACCAGGAAAAGCATTCCACTTTTGAGGTTACAACAAAGAAAGCCATTAACACTTCATATCACCATGGCTCCAGAGGACTAGTGGGGGTGACAACTGAATTCCAGCATTGTTTTCTACACTTAGCCAGTATTTAACGCCAGAATTGTACTTTCAAAAAAGTCATTGTTTGGTGACTGAGCAGGGAAGGATGGTAAGGAGGACCTTGTAGGACCTGGGAAGGCCACGCTGAGCCCATGGGACCCACGCAGGTGACCCACAGCCATGGCAGCGCGAATAGACCCAGTGCTGATAGACCTCAGAACAGAAAATCAGGGAGCCCCACTGAGATCAGGACACTTCAGCAGGAGTGTCAAAGGGCGGGACTTCTAAGGAAGATTCTTCCTCCCAGAAGCCCACCATTGTGGCCTGCAGGCCGGATCTCACAGGACATGCTACAGCTGGCTGGGCACCACTGAACACACCCTGTGCAGAAACCACAGACGTGTGCTTCCTGGTCCATTCTAAAAGATTCCCCCGAGATTATGAATAAAATCAGGCTGCCCACTCTCTGCACTTGGATTTAGTGTTATACTAGTGTTTCTGTCCAGTCAACAAAGCAATAAAAAAAAAAAATTCTTTAAGTTTGTAGTGCACATCGGCACATTGACAAAGGTACTATTTTAGTATACAGGATAACAGTAGGAGTGAATAAAACACGCGTTCCTGAAGTAAAATCTGTGCACTGTTGTTACAGAAGGAAAGATAAAGTATTAGGAAATATGCAAGATGGAAGTTTCTTTCTTTCTTCAAGCACATGCTTCAGCATACACAGGACTTCAGAATTAACCTGAGGAAGCCCTTTGCTCTACAGCCCCAGGAAAATGACAGAGTGTGACAGGAGGCTAAGTTATGTGTCTCTCTGCAGTAATAAGTAAGTGGGAGGGAGGCAGAATCTGACAATCAACCTGCAGGCCAGGCTGCTCCCACTGTTCTCTGGGAGGCAGAAGCAATAGAAATTCTGTATGGGTAGGCAATCTCTTGTCTTACTCAATTTAATCACCCACAAGTAAACTTTGTGATATTTGGGGGTTGATAGTTAGGAGTTACATAAAAGACTGTAAAATATACTTACCTATAAGGTAATTCATACATAAATGATACCCTGACTTAGCAACTAGAAATTGCTCACACTTAAAAAGAGCACTAATCACTTTATCAAGCACTTCCTCAACTGCCCAATATTTCAGTCAGAACCACAATTCAAATACACACTCCTAAACCTATCATTTATTATGTTATGGGCATATTCAATAATAATAGTAATCACCTCAAAGGATTGTTGTGAAGATGACAACAGTTAATTTCGGTAATGGCAGAATGTACCAGGTACATAATAAGAGCTTCATTAGCTGTTTTTATTTTTGTTTTGTTGTTGTTTGTCTCTCTCTGTCGCCCAGGCAGGAGTGCAGTGGCATGATTTCAGCTCACCGCCACCTCCTCCACCCGGGGTTCAAGTGATTCTCTTGCCTCAGCCTCTTGAGTAGCTGGGATTACAGCTGCTTGCCATCATGCCCAGCTAATTTTTGTATTTTTAGTAAAGACAGGATTTTACCACGATGCCCAGGCTGGTCTCAAACTCCTGAGCTCAAACAATCCACCCTCCTCAGTCTCTCAAAGTGCTGGGATTACAGGTATGAGCCACTGCACCCAGCCAGCTATTTTTTTTTTAAATAAGTTATTTCAACTTTGTTTAAACTTTGCTTTCATTGCGGAATGTATTTTCCCCAAGCCTGTCTAGTTAAGTGTTACCTGTCTTTCTAGGCCCATCCCTTGCATACAGCTGTGCTACTGTCTATAAAACTACATTGCCTAACACAGTAGCTACTAACCACATGCAATTAATGAGCACTTGAAATGTCATGGCTGGACACGAACTATCTTAAATACGCCATGCGATACCTAGCACTCCTCTGCTCCCAGTGGCTCCCACCAGGTAAGGACTAACCCTGTGGTGTGGTCATGGTCCCACATGGCCGTAAGGGAGGCATGCGAGCCCACTCATCATGCATTCTTCTCTAAACTTGCCTTTACATTAAGGCTGGGGACAATCCAGTGCACCCACACGGTGTGTTCAGGATTCGTGTTCACTCCCACGGAGTGCAGAGCCCAGTTCAGCCAGGCCAAGAGAACTGGACAGAGCTGAAGGAGCGTTCACAATGGCACTGAGGGAAAGAATCCTAGGACCTTGTCACGGAGCATTCTGGACTGCAGTGGGGAGCTTCCACAAAAGCCTGGAAAAACCTCAGTATTGTGTATATTAAGTCAACTTATACATATATAATTTTATATTAATGCATATATTGATTATTGATACAAAATCAAGTATCAGAGGGCTTTTTTGGTTTGTTTTTTGTTTTTGCTTTTGTTTTTTCAGAAAGAAGGGTAGAAAGAGAAGGGAGGGAGGAAAAACTACAGAAAAACCATACCAGGCCTTCATATGCTTTTACTGCTTTAGGGATCAAGACTTGGGACAGAGGTTAAAGAGGATTCACCAAAAAAAAGCTGGAAGGGGGAAGAAATTCCTGGCCTGAAAACAAGATAAGAGAATAATCTCAAAGCAAGCAAGCAGGGAAAATAATAGAAATTAGTAAGAAGTCTCCCTTCAGCAGGGAGGTTTGACAGGAAGAAGTCATTACAAAGACTAATGGACAAGTCTAAGACCACAAAGGCTGGAAGATAAGCAAGCCCAGAGGGGCTCTAAATGAAGCTAGTCTCAAGATTTTGACTTCAGGTAGAAAGTGAAAGGAAGCTTTGCTGGAAGGGAAGAGATTAAAAAGGATCTCTCTTTGAACCATGAAGAGAAAAGGAGAAGAAAAAAATAATTAAAGAGATCATGAGGACAGACAGTAACTGTATTTGGAGTTCAATGAAGGGGTATTTTTGTCTTTTACACTGCTGTCAGGTTACACCTTAATGATAGCAGGTGAATTTACCAGTATCAAATAGGGTTAGGGCTCTAGTGGGCTTTGCCACTTACTACCTAAGTGATCCTGTAACTTCAAGAGAGGTTCACAGCATCTCTGCCTCCTTGCTGCAAAATTAGGATAACTACATTTTCTTCAGAGGGCTGTGCCAGGGTTATTGAAGCCATGAACAATGCGTCTGGAACATGCTGGGACTCAATCTTTCCATTCATCTCCTGTCTTTCCTTTTCCTTCCTTTCCATTTACCCCCTACCTTGCAACTTGTACTGTTTCCCTTTGACTTCACCTGAAATAATAAAGACTACTTCAATATTTCGCATAGGATTTGTTAAGATGCTAATAATAAATCACTTAAAAGCACTTTTTTTTTTAGATGGAGTCTTGCTCCAGGCTCGAGTGCAGCAGCGCGATCTCAGCTCACTGCAAGCTCTGCCTCCCGGGTTCACGCCATTCTCCTGCCTCAGCCTCCCGAATAGCTGGGACTACAGGTGCCCGCCACCATGTCCGGTTAATTTTTTGTATTTTTAGTAGAGATGGGGTTTCACCATGTTAGCCAGGATGGTCTCGATCTCCTGACCTCATGATCTGCCTGCCTTGGCCTCCCACAGTGCTGGGATTACAGGCATGAGCCACCGCACCCAGCCTAAAAGCACTTTTAATATATTAACATTTACAACACAAACTTCTGGGAAAAGCCATGAGGACAAGATGCTTCAGCTAAATAAAGAGTCTTTATGCAATTAAATCCTCAAACCCAAATGAACAGGTTTATTTACAAAAATCAAGTCGAATTAGTAAAACAAATGCTGCACACCTTGCACAATTGCTTCCAAACTTTCTATTTAAGCAGTCTGGCCCCACTTTAGGAGGTATCTGTAGTAATCAGGAAGATCTTTCCTCCACACTCCTCAAATGTTGTTTCTTCCTACTCAACTATCAATAAACCTACTGCAAACACACCCATTTTTTCTTTTCAAGGAGATATATTCCTGAGGCGGATACCCTCAGTGAAAAGGCACAAAGAAGTTCTCATTCTTTAAATAAACCCATGGCAAATGTTCTTATAAAATAACTATTACCTACTAACTTACCATGTTTTAAAATCTGGATTTTCATGAGTTAAGCACATCCATTAAAAGTGCTAGCTAGATATATGAAAAGTATCAGGACTAAAAAAAACTACTGCAAATACAATGGCATTCCCACCAGGGAAGAAATTAATGTAAATTTTAAAAAGAAATTTCAAAAAGATTTTTTAATACTAATAATACTTCCTCTTTAAATGGTTTCCCAGAGGCAAACATTTTCCTAGAGCATATGAGATTTATTTCTTCTATGTAGTCACTACCACCTCTACTACCAGAATTGATCTGTTCTGTCACCCAGACAGGAGTGCAGGGGGGAGATCTTGACTCACTGCAACCTCCGCCTCCCAGGTTCCAGCAATTCTCCTGCCTCAGCCTCCTGAGGAGCTGGGATTACAGGCACGTGCCACCATGCCCAGCTAATTTTTTGCATTTTTAGTAGAGACGAGGTTTCACCATGTTGGCCAGGCTGACCTTGAACTCCTGACCTCAAGTGATGCACCTACCTCAGCCTCCCAAAGTGCTGGGATTATACATAGGCATGAGCCACCCTGCCAGGCCCACAATTTATTTTCTAATTCTAGATTATCTAAATAGTTAAGTGAAACTACTATCTAATAAACATAATGAAATAGAATGACAAAGTAGTCAACTTTATATTTATCTTCTGCGCTCGAGAGGAATGAGGAAGACAAAATATAAATAATAAAAAAAAAAGATTTCCTATGAACACCACAACAGAAAAGGTTTCAAGCGCCAGAGGGGAGGCTAGTGCCTAGTTTTCATCAGTATCAATCTTTAAATAGTAACTTAGCCATGTAGATCCCATTAATACTTACTGTAAAGGAATATATATGGAAATGTCAGAATGCTTCAATCACTTAAAGTGATATTAAAAATTTTTTTAAAGAAATAAAAACGGGAAAAATGATAAGAAATTAATATGATCTTTCCAAAAGAAGTAAATGAATTGGCTATATCTATATCATGTAAATAGACACTGATTACCATACATGTTAATGTACAGATTTCCAGCTACTCCAACAACCTCCTTTTTTTTTTTTTTTTTTTTTTCTTTTGAGACAGCGTCATGCTGTGTCACCCAGGCTGGAGTGCAGCGGCGCAATCTTGAATCACTGAAACCTCTGCCTCCCAGGTTCAAGCCATTCTCCTGCTTCAGCCTCACAAGTAGCTGGGATTACAGGTGCTGACACCAGGCCCAACTAATTTTTGTATTTTTAGTAGAGGTGGGGTTTCACCATGTTGGCCAGGCTGGTCTCGAACTCCTGAATCCACTGGGCTCAGCCTCCCACAGTGCTAGGATTACCGGCATGAGCCACCACGCCCGGCCTTACAACAACCCTTCCATGTTTACAAAACCCAAATCACTTTTCTTAAGAAAAGCAAATAGGAGATACCCATTATTCTCTTTATTCTCAACATCACTTTTTTAATCATTCATTTACCAAGCATTTATTAAGTACCCATTATGTGTGAGCTACTTCGACAGGTGCTGGGTACACAAAGGGTCACTAGGCTACAGTCCCCATCACCAGCCATCTCAGTTCAGTCTGTCACAGGAAAATCTTTATCCAGGCCCTGTGTAATATCACTTTCTCTCTCCACTGTTTCACTCTTGATTCTCTTTCACTTTACACACCCTTTCTCTCCAAACCACATGTCTGCCCTGTCTCAGGCTGCCATGCTCACCCTGGCAGAGTAACCCAACCAAACTAGTTTCTGTTTCCTAAGAAAAGCATGCTTTCTCACACCTCCACCTGACCGGCATTCATTCTTCCAGTCTCAATTCTAACATACTCCTCTAGCAAACCGGCATGATGCTCAAGTGCTGCCAGTAACTCTAAGATATTTTCAACCAGCGCTTTCATTACAATTGTTTATTTCCATGACTACCTCCCCTCTAGACTATAAGAACTTGGAAAGGAGGGATGTTACTCATTTCTGTATCTTCGCCACCTTGTAACAAAGCTGGCACATACCAGCCACTCAATAAATGTGTTTAAAGATGAATAAATGAATGACTGTATAATAATGTTCAACTCAGAAGATGTATCAACAAGTTGAGAATCTACTGGAAATATCCATCAAAGTGCAGATTTTGGCCAGGCGTAACAGCCCACAACTGTAATTCCAACATTTTGGGGAGGCCAAGGTGGGTGGATTGCTTGAGCCCAGGAGTTTAAAACCAGTATAGGAGACATAGAGAGGCCTCATCTCTACAAAAAAAATTAGCTGGGTGTGGCTGCGCACACCTGTAGTCCCAGCTACTCAGAAGGTTGAGATGGGAGGATTGCTTGAGCCTGGGGGATCAAGGCTACAGTGAGCCACGATGGTGCCACCGTACTCCAGCCTGAGCAAGAGTGAGACCCTGTCTCAAAAATAAATAAATAACATTGATTTTTTTAGATATTAAAAAAAGAATCAATTAGACTTTCCTGCTCTCTAATTTAATAAAATAAACTTGACAGCAGGATAAAATACCTTTAAAAAGGTGAACTACTACAAAAAATGGAGTAACTCATCTTAAGGGAGCTTAAATGTCCTTTCTGGGCTTCAAATTCATCTATATTTCTCTACATCTCAAGTTTGGATTTTCTTTTTCATCCAAACAATGGTCCCATTTATACTAGATTTAGCTTACATAATCTAAATGACAAGAGGCAAATAATGTGACACATATTGCCTTTACAATTGCTCCAACATGTTTCCTTAACTTCAGTCATTCCCCCTTTACCTTCAGTAATACTGACATATTTGTAAGGACATCACTACTATAACCTGATAGTTCTTATTAAGTTAACTCACATTTTTAACTCAAATACCAACTTAAGAATCTTTCTTTGCAATACAAATTTATGAAATCAACAGGTTTGATTCACTGATTATATGTTTTTAATATACCTTAAGTAAATATTTAACTATGAAGGTAAAAAATGTTATTTGTGAAGCACTTAAAATTCTATCAGGTAAGTAAACCTGGTGTTTAACTTGGCTCTAGCTGACAACACCTGGTGTAACTCAGGCACCTTTCTTATGGCAGGGCCATTCCTCTGTCAACATAAGACTCTGCACATGATTTCTGACCTCTGGGCTCTCTAAATCCACTTGGTATTGAGGTTCTTTCAATTTTTTTTTTAACTTTGATGCTTTTTTGTGGGTGATAAACAAGAAAGGGTAAGCTTCTTAAGAAGGAAATAAGAACTAATCATCATGACAGCACTCTGATGGAGAGCTGGCAAATTTTTCCTATACATTTTTGTATGCTTAGATTGTTAATTTGCCAAGACAAAGGACAGAATTTTCCCCACTGGTTGTGTTTTTAAAAATACACTAACATGCTTAAACTGTAAGCAGCACTAAAAATATTAAAAGCACTTTTTTTATTATAAAAAACATGAGAAGAGTTTTCTTTTTCTCTTAATCAGATTCACCTATGCGCAAAATTCAATTCTACTGCAGTTAAAATTTGCACATTGGCATCATCAATATAATCAAAGTACAAATTTTATTATAATTAGATCAAAATAATACCAAGGAAGCAAAGTTCATTTATACATAGAGCAATCTCTAAAATAAGATCTTGATTGAAGAACTTGTGCTTCTGGGAAGAAGGAATGGAGGTATGTTTCCCCACTCCTACTCTAAGTACCACTCCCTGCATATTATATATCAAACAAACATAAGACGACTCTGAAAGGTGAGCAGAAAGCAGAACAGGTAGGGAACTTGGGATGTGAGGAACAGTATTATGGTGAGTTCCCCAGGTTTACTTTTTGTAGCATAAAACCCAGACTTAGAGCTGAAGAAGCTGACAACCCAGAAAGACTAACAGGCACAGACAAAAAAGCCTCAACAGAGAAAAGGAAGCCTGGCAAGACAGAAAACTTTTAGCCAATAACCACTCTACTCTAGCCAAGCACCAGAGAACCTGTGGTACCACCCATGCTAGCAAAGGCTGGGACCCCAGATTTCCATTCTCACCAGTGAAAGAAGACACTCCAAACTCCAGCTAGGGTTGTGTCAGCGCCAGTCATACAGTAGCAAACAAGAGGTTCATCCTTGCTGGCCAGTACTGAGGCTTTAACCCCCATGGTATCAGAGGAAACACCAGACAGAAACTGGACTTCCACACCCACTCAGCAGTACTGAGACTCCCTTCTCACTCCTTACAGGGATGGTGTCAGAGAAGGCCCAGTGGAGGCCACATGGGAAGCTGGAACTCCTACAGGGACCCAGCAGTAACAAGTACCCATCTCCCTTGGGTTTCAACGGAGACCAAGCAACCTGGGTTTCTATCTCCACCTGGCAATAAGAAGGCAGCACACCCCTACCCTGCTGAAGCAGTGTCAGGGAAAGCCACCTAAAACAGAAGGCTTAAATGAGACCCAAAATCTCATACCATAATACAAAAAAGCACTGGTTCCAACCAAAAATAATTTGTCATAGCAAGAAACAGGAAAACCTCCAAACCTCCAACTGAATGAAAAAAGACACTCGATAGATGCCAACACCAAGATAACAGAGATGTCGGAATTATCTGGCAAAGCTTTCAGAGCAGCCATGCTAAATGCTTTAACAGCAATTACACACATGCTTGAAACAAATGGAAAAATAGAAGGTCAAGGCAAGGAAAAATTATCTGCAAAGTAATAGAAAGGCATAAAGAAAAAAATGGGCAGGACGCAGTGGCTCACACCTGTAATCCCAGCACTTTGGGAGGCTGGGATGGGTGGATCTCCTGAGGTCAGTAGCTTGAGACCAGCCTGGCCAACATGGCAAAACCCCGTCTCTACTAAAACACAAAAATTAGCCGGGCGTGGTGGCGGGCGTCTATAATCCCAGCCACTAGGGAGGCTAAGGCAGGAAAACTGCTTGAACCCAGGGGGCGGAGGTTGCAGTGAGCCGAGATTGTGTCACTGCACTCCAGCCTGGGCACAAGAGCGAAACTCCATCTCAAAAAAAAGAAAAAATGAACAAAAATTTTAGAAGTGAAAAATATAACAACAGTGGATGCACTCAACAGCACAACAGAGGAAACAGATGAAAGACTCAGTGAAATGAAACATAAAACAATAGGAATTACCAAATCTGAAAAACAGAGAGGATACAGACTGGAATAAAAATAAAATGAATAGAGCCCCAGGGACTATAACAGAAGATCTAACATTCTTGTGATCAAAGTCCCAAGAGAAGAAAAGAAGGCAAAAAAGAAAAACAACAACAACAACAACAAAAACCTTGAAGTAATAATAGACAAAATATTCATAAATTTGGCAAGAGACATAAACTTTCAGATTCAAGAAGTTGAGTGAACCCCAAAAAGGATAAAGCCAAAGATACATGTTCCATGACACATAATTAAACTTCTAAAAACTAAAGAAAAAAAAAATCTTGACAGCAGCAAGAAAGAAATCATACCTTAGCTATAGAGTAAAACAATTTGAATGATAGTAGATTTCTCATCTGAAACCATGAAGGCTAGAAGGAAGTAGCAAAATATTTTTCCAGTGCTGAAAAAATAACTGTCAACCCAGAATCCCATGCCTGGCAAAAAATGTCTTCCAAAAATGAAAGGCAAACCAAGGCATTCTCATATGATGAAAAACTAAGAGACTCTGTCACAAGCAGAGCTACTCTAAAAGAACACTTCAAGGAAGTTCTCTAAACAAAAAGGAAAAATAAAAAGAAGAAACCTTAGAATATCAGGAAAGAAAGAGCAAGGTAAACCCCTCCTGAGTTTCCTAAATTATATCTGATGGTTGAAACAAAAATTATAATGCTTTCTAAATATTTAAGACAATTATAATATTTAAGGTAATTATATTATAAATGGGGGAGGATAAAGAAGCATAGACAGAGGTAAGGTTTTTATATTTCACTCAAACTGGTAAAACGATGACACAAGTACACCGTGATAAGTTATGTATATATAATACCTAGAGCAATCTGTAAAAAAGCTACATGATTTACTAATTGTTTCCTTTGATTTGTGCTTTTTGTATATGTCATGTGTAGGTTATCTCTTCAGATCCTGAGGTCACGAATACATACATATTTTCCAACTGAAATTTTCTATATGGTCTGAAGTAGGGTTTAATTTTACAGTATGGAAAGCTGTTTGTCCCTGCAGCATTGATTGAATAATCCCTCCCTCCTAGGATGTCTAATGCCATCTCTGCCATATGAACTTCCTATGTGTACATGAATTTGTTTTCTCCATCTTTCTTCTGCTCCATTGCTCCATTTGCCACTCTCTTCATATGCTAATTCCATACTACCTTACCACTGCTTTGTAAGTTTTGAGTTTTGACCACGCATGGTGGCTCATGCCTACAATCCCAGCACTTTGGGAGGCCAAGGCAGGAGGATCATTTAAATTCAGGAGTTAGAGATCAGCCTGGACACTATGGTGAAACCCCATCTCTATTAAAACTATGCAAATTAGCCAGGCGTGGTGGCACATGACTGTAGTCCCAGCTACTGGGGAGGCTAAGGCAGGAGAATTGCTTGAACCCAGGAGAGGAAGGTTGCAGTGGGCCAAGATTGTGCTACTGAACTCCAGCCTGGGCAAAAGAGTGAGACCTCCATCTCCAAAAAACATATATATAAAATAATATATATATAAAATATATATATATACACATACATATATTATACACATAAAAATATATATAATATATATTCTATATATATTATATATGTACATGTATATATTTATATATATAAGTTTTGAGTTTTGATAGGGCAAATATGTCTACCTTTCTCAGTGCTATCTTACATATTATTGGCCCTTTGATTTTTCTTTTTAAAAGCAGCTTGTCAGTTTCTGTGAAAAACCTCATTATCCTTTTGATTAGAGTTGCACTGAAAAACATCTCATGTACCCTACTATGTACTCACAAAATTATTTAAAAAAAAAAAAGAAAGAAAAAAAAGAATTGCATTGAATTTATATTAAGGAGAACTGATATCTTTATGCTGAATCTTTCCATTCATGAACATGTTGCATCTTTCCAGTATTTATTTAGTTATTTAATATCTTTCAGTAAAGTTTCCAAATTTTCTTAAGACCTTATTTTCTTTTTGGTAAATAGAGTCCTAGATAATATTATTGTGGTTGCTATTTTAAATAGTATCTTTTAAAATTTTGTTCATTTTCTATTTGTTGCTGCTATATTGAAAGACTATTCATTTTTATTAACTAATCTTATATTTAATGGCCTTGCTGAATCCTTATAACTTCTGATAATTTGTCACTTCTCCTAGATTTTCTATGTAGGCAATATCTGGTCTATGAATCATGTCAGCTTTAGGATTTTAAATACATAGTCCAAACATTAACTACTTTTCAGTTGTGCTATTCAAATATACATTTCTGGGCAGTATCTGATCAGTTTCAGGTAATAAGAATGTATATATAAAATAACCTATGAATAACATTTATTAATCATATTAATATATTAAATTATGAGTTCAATTATTTTCATGGACAATTACAAACATGATAGGAATTGGAGAGAGGATTAGAAGGCATATACAGAGAGATTATCTATAAACAGATAAAACTGAAAAAAAGCAATTTCATGAAATACTTACCCTTACTACAAGTGATATACTCTGGTAACTTCTACCATGTTTTTTTAAAATGTTAGTCACAACCTACCAAATTGATTTCATGATCTTAGGTTAAGGTCTTAGATCAACTGGATTATCAGCTTTTAAAATGAATATTGTGCCGGGCGCGGTGGCTCACACCTGTAATCCCAGCACTTTGGGAGGCAGAGGTGGGCGGATCACAAGGTCAGGAAATCGAGACCACGGTGAAACCCTGTCTCTACTAAAAAATACAAAAAATTAGCCAGGCGCTGTGGCGGGCGCCTGTAGTCCCAGCTACTTGGGAGGCTGAGGCAGGAGAATGGCGTGAACCCGGGAGGTGGAGCTTGCAGTGAGCCAAGATCGCACCACTGCACTCCAGCCTGGGGGACAGAGCGAGACTCCGTCTCAACAACAACAACAAAAAAAATGAATATTGCTACATGCTTCAGTTTCTTAATTTCTGTTTATGTTTAAGATCACATTAGTAATAAGGAGCACTTAACGGTTAAAGTTTAATGAGAAAAATAAAACCAAAGTAGTTCTAAAATTGAACTGGATGGCCAGGTACGGTGGCTCACACCTGTAATCCCAGCACTTTGGAGGCCAAGGCAGGCGGATCACTCGAGGTCAGGAGTTCGAGACCAGCTTAACCTACATAGTGAAACCCTGTCTCTATGAAAATACAAAAATAGCCAGGTGTAGTGGTGGGTGCCTGTAATCCCAGCTACCTGGGAGTCTGAGGTAGGAGAATCGCTTGAACCCAGGAGGCAGAGATTGCTGTGAGCCAAGATTGTGCCACTGCACTCTAGCCTGGGTGACAGAGCAAGACTCCCTCTCAAAAAAAAAAAAATTGAACAACTACACTGGTACCAAATGGAGGGCAAACCACTTAAGTTATACTATGGTTTGAAGAGAGAAAAGACTGGAAGATGCTACATGCAGTCACTCACACCTGTAATCCCAAGAACTTGCAAGGCTAAGGGGAGAGGATCACTTGAGGCCAGAAGTTCGAGACCAGCCTGGGCAACATAGCCAGAACCTATCTCTACAAAAAAAAAATTTTTTTAATTAGCTGGGAGGGGTGGTACACGCCTGAGTAGCCAGGACTACAGGTATGTGCCTGAGTAGTATGCTGTTCAGGAGGCTGAAGTGAGAGGATCACCTGAGCCCAGGAGTTCAAGACTGCAATGAGCTATGACCACAGCACTGCACTCCAGCTTGGGTGGCAGAGCAAGACCCCTACTCTTTAAAAAAAAGGGTGCGGGAAAGGTTTGAGCCTTTATACAGCACATCACAGCAACATCATAGCACAGGATCTGGTGGAGATTACTGATGATATGACACCTTTACTCTGTACCTTACTCTTAATTTTGCTGTGAACCTCAAACTGCTCAAAAATAAAATAAAGCTCATCAGAAAAAAAAAAAAAAGAACTTGGTCCTCAGTTGGGGATATATCCCACTTGAATTGACAGGAACAGTTTATTTTTAGCAGCAGAACATCACCCTTCATGCCAAGCAATCATTCATTTATATTTTATCAGTTTCATACATTTACTTTAATCTCAAATTTTGCTTGAACTTTATTCCTGTTAAAATAGGTATAAAACCTAGAGCACTAAGTTTTCAGTTTATAAATATCTAAGTCACGTTATAATAAAACTAATTTAAGTCAAATGGATGGGGAGGTTAGCAAAAATTATTTTTTCCTTTAAAATAGACTTTTTTTCACTTTTACAGCAAACATATATTAACTCTGTAATTTTTTAAACTATAATTTAACAAACTTAAAGAAGAAAATTGTAACACAAAGTAGTAAATTAAAAAGTTGGTAGGCCAAATTTGAGAAACATCTAAATAAAGTATCAGTTCCTCCCACTAGTGCCCAGCATCCTCAGTGAAACAGCTCCAGTCTTCCTCTCTGGCCTTAAACATAATCATTAAGCAAATACTCACTGAACAGCTCTTCTGCACTAGATTCTGTTGCAGGCTACTCTTGATCCATATATTCCTAACACTCCAGTCAACTCAATGTTACCAATTCCCTTTTCCCATCCTGTGACCACACTTCCTGGGATGCCCTCTTTCTACTCAGCCCCACTTTCCCACCTAATTTAGGTGCTATGTTATTCATATCCATATGCTACCCAGTATTTGGTATGCCATTCCACATTTACTGGGCTCTTAATATCTAAGAATTATATTGAAATGACTTCATATGAACCCACAGAACTGAGCTTATTAAACTCTGATAGACCAAACTGTAACATCGCAATCACAAAATTGGTACCATCAAGTACTGACCACTTAATAACATTTCGTATGTGTAAAACACTTCCTCTAAACCAAATTAATGAGTAAGACCTGTTGTTGTTTCTTTTACTCTCATTCTTTAAAAAAAAAAAAAAAAAAATTAAACTTTTATACTAATGTTAAATTCAAATGACATTAGAAAGAAGCTGGACTTCAGCCATAACACAGATACCTAATTTGCATAACAATTCCTCTGATAATTACATAGCCTCACAGTTATCACTTCATTTTGGCACCAAAACTCTGCTAAATATTTTCCATTAAAAACTAGAAAGTCAAAGTACAATAACACAAAGTAATAAGTAATTTCTACTATATAAATTAATTTAATAAGAGATGAACACAAAATTAAAATGCTACGATGGTAATTTCAAATATGTGTCACCATAAATGACATTCAGGTGGTATTATGCCTCCATATAAAGAATCATGTTAGATAATACTTTTGGTTAAACCTCAGATGATGTAAGGCTCTCTGTGGCCAAAAAGACATAATAATAATATATTTCTAACACTGAAAGTAAACATAGTAGAGGTTATTCTTATTCCCCAACATTAAGATGTCAATGTTTTCTTTAAATCTGCAGCATACACATCTGTCTTTGAGGAAGCACTTATGTGTTCAAGCATTTATTTCAAAGGTCAGATAGCTGAAGTCACTGTGGTACCCCAGGACATTCTTCCACGCGTCTTTTTCAAATGATATCAATGAGCTAAGGCTAGTTTTTAACCAAGTATCTTTCCAAATGTCATACAGTGTCAATAAATTATAACAGTCAATAATGTAAAAAATTAGCTCACACCACTGGTTATATCATGTGTGACAAATTATAACTACACATCCCTACCTTGTCCTGGTTCTCCACCTAGCTCTTTAATTCCTCCCTTTCTGTTTCTATTCTTGCTCCTATTTCCAACTACTGGCATTCTCTAAGCTCCTTGATCTGATTCTTTTCTCTGTATCCTCTTTTTCCTTCGGGGAAATATTTATTTTTAAAATTCAACTATCCCATCTAGGCAGTACACTCACCTCTTCCCTCCTATCATGCCATTCCTTTCCCCAGAAACCTTACTGTCGTCTATAGGAGTCCATACCAGTTTGCTGGATTTCATAGGCCTTCACCCTTTCTTTCCCAATTCTCAACATGAAAGTTCCCTCTGATCAGAGAAATCTCCCTGCTCCTTCACACTTCTCTAATATTTCCAGCCTGTGTGCCTCAGACCTTATATCATTTCTGTACACACACAACATACCCTTCCTCCCTCCCCATTACCAACTCAAAGCCTTCTATCCTGCAAATGTACCACCCAAGCCCACCTTCTTCATACAGCCTTCCTTGGCTATGCCAGTGCTCAGGAAGCTCTCATTTCTTTGAACACAAAATTGACTGTCATTTGTAATGTCCCCCTGATTCACCTTAAAAGTCAGTTTCCTTGAGAATTAGTAAATATCAACAGTATTTGTTTATCACTTTCTAAAGCTTTCCTCTCAACCATTTCTATAAACATGTAACATTTCTAAGCTAAAGCAACCTTAACTGCAATTGATAAAGAGCTCAAGACTATTGCTTTCCATTGGTTTCTTTCTCTACAGTTTTACAACAAAGGAAAGTGTAACAAGATAGTAAGACTGATTCCCTAAGACCCAGGCTGAAATCTTATAAACATACTTTACATAAATAAAAATAAATAACCTAAGAAAAATTGATTCTATATCATTATTTAAGAGTAATAATTTTAGCTTACTACATCTCTAATATTTATTCTAAGTCACAATATGATACAAAGTAAGTCAGTCTGTACTTAGAGCTATTTTAGTAACCGTTACACACCAATTCACAGAATATAAAATCCTTTGGAGACCTCTTGTGGTTAAACTTAAGAATACCAAAAACCCTAATATTTTAAGATAGACATTCCACAATTCCAAGCCATTCTTTTGCCTTTCCTCACACAGCTTTAACATATTATGTCTTCAATATTAATAAAATGTTATTAACCGGTAACTGACAAAAACTGCTGTTTTTACCTTTAGGTATACAGCATAAGAAAAAAATGGGGTACTTAGTCTGAGATACAAAAAACTACTTACCAGTGTTTAAAACAGACAAGAAGATATCACCAAAAACAAAATAAATTTTGTACTTGCAAATTTAATACTGTATTGTTTACTGGTTGTAAATATGGAAACAAAGAAGGTCATTATGTAATGACAAAGGGGTCAATTCAGCAAGAGGATGTGATAATTGTAAATATATATGCACCCAACACTGAAACACACACATACGAAAAGCAAATATTCAAGTTAAAGAGAGACTGGCCGGAGGCGGTAGCTCATGCTTGTAATCCCAGCATTTTGGGAGGCAGAGGCAGGCAGATCTCTTGAAGTCAGTAGTTCGAGACTAGCCTGGCCAACATGCTGAAACCCTGTCTCTAATTTTGTAAAAATACAAAAATTAGTCGGGCATGATGGCACCTGCCTGTAGTCCCAGCTACTCAGGAGGCTTAGGCAGAAGAATCGCTTGAACCCAGGAGGCGGAGGTTGCAGCAAACTGAGATCGTGCCACTGCACTCCAGCCTGGGCAATAGTGAAACTCTGTCTAAAAAAAAAAAAAAAAAAAAAAAGAGGCTAGGTGCAGTGGCTCACACCTGTAATCCCAATACTTTGGGAGGCCGAGGCAGGCAGATCACTTGAGGTCAGGAGTTCAAGACCAGCCTGGACAACATGGCGAAAACCCATACCCTGTCTCTACTAAAATACAAAAAAATTAGCCAGGCGTGGTGGTGCACTCCTGCAATCCCAGCTACTCGGGAGGCTGAGGCAGGAGAATCACTTAAACCCAGGAGGTGGAGGTTGCAGTGAACTGAGATCACGCCACTGCACTCCCCACTGGGTGACAGAGCAAGACTCCGTCTCAAAAAAAAAGAGAGAGAAAAAAAAAATAGCGGCTGGATACTTCAACACCCCACATGGACAGATCTTCCAGACAGAAAATAAATAAAGAAACATCAGACTTAATCTTCACTACAGACCAAATGACCCTAACAGATATTCAGAGAGCATTTCATTCAATGGTTACAGAATACACTTTCTTTTCCTCAGCACGTAGAGGATCTAATCATTACAGCATGAATGATCTAATCATTCCCAAGATTAGATCATATGTTAGGTCACAAAAGAAGTCTTAAAACATTCAAAAAAACTGAAATAATATCAAGAATCTTCTCTGACCACAATGAAATAAAAGTAGAAATCAAAAACAAGAATTTTGGAAACTATACAAACACATGGAAATTAAACAATATGCTCCTGAATGACCTGTGGGTCAATGAAGAGATCAACAAGGAAACTTAAAAATTTCTTGAAACAAATGATAATGAAAACACATACCAAAACCTATGGCATACAGTGACGGCTGTACTAAGAGGGAAGTTTATAGCTAAAAGCACCTACATCAAAAAAGAGGAAAAATTTCAAATAAATAACTAAATGATAAACATTGAAGAACTAGAAAAGCAAGAGCAAACCAAACCCAAAATTAACATAAAATAAAAATAAAAATCAGAGCAGAAATAAATGAAATTGCAACAAAGAAAACAATACAAAAGAGCAACAAACCAAAAGTTAGTTTTTTGAAAAGATAAAACTGATAAGACTTTATCCAGACTATGAAAAAGAGAAACCCCAAATAAATAAAATTAGAGATGAGAAAGAAGACATTACAACTGACACTACAGGAATTCAAAGGATCATTAGCGGTTACTATGAGCAACCATATGCCAATAAATTAAAAAAATCTGGAAGAAATAGATACATTCCTAAACAAATGCAATCCACCAACACTGAACCACGAAGAAATCCAAAACCTGAACAGATCAACAACAAGTAACGAGACTGAAGCCATAATAAAGTCTCCCAGCAAAGAAAAGTCCAAGACTCAATGGCTTCACGGCTGAATTCTACCAAACATTTAAAGAACTAGACCCATTTTCCTCAAATTATTCCAGAAAAAGAAAAAAGAGAAGAGAATACTTCCAAACTCATTCTATGAGGCCAGTATTACCCTGACACCAGAATAAGACAAATTCATATCAAATAAAGAAAATTAGAGGCCAGTATCTCTGATGAATATTGATGCAAAAATCCTCAGCAAAATACTAGCAAACTGAATTCAACCACACATTAAAAAGATCATTTATCATGACCAAGTAGAATTTATCCGAGAGATGCAAGGATGGTTCAACATAGGCAAATCAGTCACTACGATACATCACATTAACAGAATGAGGAACAAAAACCACATAATCATTTCAATTGATGCTGAAAAAGGATTTGATAAAACTCAACAACCCTTCATGACAAAAACTCTCAAACAACTGGGTATAGAAGGAACATACCTCAAGATAATAAAAGCCATATAAAACAGACTCAAAGCTATTATCACACTGAATTGAGAAATATTGAAAGCCTTTCCTCTAAGATCTGGAATATGATAATGATGCCCACTGCCACCACAGCTATTCAACATAATAGTCCTAACTAGGGCAATAAGACAAGACAAAGAAATAAAGGGCATCCAAATTGGAAAGGAGGAAGTCTAATTATTGTTTGCAGATGAAGTGGTCTTATATTTGGAAAAACCTAAAGACTCTACAAAAAAACTGTCAGAACTGATCAACAAATTCAGTAAAGTTGCAGGACACAAAATCAACATACAAAAAACCAGTAGCATTTCTATATACTAACAGTGAACAGTATGAAAAAGAAATTTAAAAAGTAATCCCATTTATAATAGCTACAAATAAAATAAAATATCTAGGAGTTAACCAAAGAAGTGAAAAGCTCTCTACAATAAAAACTATAAAACACTGATGTAAAACATTGAAGAGAACACACAAAAATGGGAAAGATATTCCATGTTCACGAATTGGAAGAATAAATATTGTTAAAACATCCATACTATCCAAAGCAATCTACAGATTCACTGCAATCCCTATCAAAATATCAGTGACATTTTTCACAGAAATAGAAAAAATAAGCCTAAAATGTACATGAACAATGAAAGGCCCAGAATAGCCAAATGTATC
The DNA here is from genome assembly GCF_037993035.2 of Macaca fascicularis. Taxonomy (NCBI): domain Eukaryota; kingdom Metazoa; phylum Chordata; class Mammalia; order Primates; family Cercopithecidae; genus Macaca; species Macaca fascicularis. The sequence goes on along the minus strand of NC_088380.1, from coordinate 84,617,723 downwards.
CTAAGCAAAAAGGACAAAATTGGAAGAATCACATTACCTTACTTCAAATTACACTACAGAGCTATAGTAACCAAAACGGTATGGTACTGGCATAAAAACAGACACACAGACCTGTGGAACATAATAGAGAACCCAGAGATAAATCCATACATCTACAGTGAACTCGTTTTTGACAACGGTGCCAAGAACATACACTGAGGAAAGGACGGTCTTTTCAATAAATGGTGCTGGGAAAACTGGACATCCATATGCAGAACAATGAAACTAGACCCCATCTCTTGCCATATACAAAAATCAAATCAAAAATTGATTAAAGACTTAAAAATAAAATGTCACATTATGAAATGACTAAAAGAAAACATTGGGGAAACTCTCCAGAACACTGAACTGGGCAAAGATTTCTTGAGTAATAGGGCAACCAGAGCAAAGATGGACAAATGGAATTATATGAAGTTAAAAAGCTACTGCACAGCAACAGAAACAATCAACAGAGTGAAGAGACAACCCATGGAATGGAAGAAAATACATGCAGACCGCCCATCTGACAAGGGATTAATAACCACAATATATAAGGAGCTCAAACAACTCTACAGGAAAAATCTAATTATCCAATTTAAAAATAGACAAATAGACATTTCTCAAAAGAAGACACACAAATGGCAGCCTGGTATACGAAAAGCTCTCAACACCATTGTTCATCACAGAAATGCAAAGCAAAACTACAATGAGATACCATCTCACCTCAGTTAAAATGGCTTTTATCCAAAGACAGGCAATAATAAATGCTGGTGAGGATGTGGAGAAAAGGGAACCCTCATATACTGTTGGTGGGAATGTAAATTAGTACAACCAATATGGAGAGTAATTTGAAAAAAACTACTAAAAAACTAAAAATAGAACTACCGTATGATCCAGCAATCCCACTGCTAGGTATATACTCAAAAGAAGGGAAATCAGTATATAGAAAAGATATGTGCACTCCCATGTTTACTGCAGCACTATTCACAACAGCTAAGATTTGGGAGCACCCAGGTGTCTGTTAGCAGACAAACGGGTAAAGAAAATGTGGTACCTATATACAATGGAGTAGCATTCTGCCATAAAAAGGAATGAGATCCTGTCATTTGCAACAACATGGATGGCACTGGAGGTCATTATGTTACATGAAATAAGCCAGGCACAGAAAGATAAACTTTGCATATTCTCACCTACTTGTGGGAGCTAAAAATTAAAACAATTGAACTCATGGACGTAGAGAGTAGAAAGACAGTTACCAAAAGTTGAGAAGGGAACTGGAGATGGTTAATGGGTACAAAAAAAATAGAAAGAATAAAACCTAGTATTTGGTAGTGCAGCAGCATGACTACAGTCAAAAATCATTTAATTGTACATTTTAAAATAACTAAAAGAGTATAATTGGATTGTTTGTAACACAAAGGATAAATGTTTGAGGAGATGGATACCCCATTTACCCTGATGTGTTTATTATGCATTGCATGTCTGTATGAAAATATCTCATGTAACCCATAAATATATACATCTATTATGTACCTACAAAAAACTTTCATCATGCCCGGCTAATTTTTGTATTTTTAGTAGAGATGGGGTTTCACTATTTTGGTCAGGCTGGTCTCAAACTCCTGATCTTGTGATCCGCCTGACTTGGCCTCCCAAAGTGCTGGGATTACAAGCATGAGCCACTGCGCCCAGCCACAGAAATTTTTTTTTTTAATTAAAATATAAAAACAACACTTCCTCTTACAGAGAGCTTTCTACAGCAGGTACTATTTCTGGTGCTTTACCCATATTAACTTATTTAATCCTTACAACAACCCCATGAGGTAAGCAATCTTAATACCCCAATATAAAGGACATTGAAGGACAACGCAGTAGATAACTTACTCAAAGTCACTAAGGTGAAGAGCTAGTTTTCCAACCCAAACCCTAACTCACAAGAGTCCACACTGTTTGACCCCGCTAACTTTTGAATTTCCTCTACTTCATTCTGTCCATAGATATAAATTAGTTGTAGGAACTCCACAGAAATGCAGACTTCACTTTTGACTTTGCTTAGTCCAATATGCAAATAAAGTGAAAATGATCAAAGGATATAAAAAAAAGTGCAAAGAATGAAAAATCACACATGGTCAGTAAACACAGGGAAAATTATTCACAATGCTAACTAGAGAAATTCAAATTAAAATAAGACAAAAGCAGGCATTAAATTTGGTAAAACCCACAGAAGACACCTAAATTATCTTTGATATGCCAAATTCAAGCTTTTAAATCTCATGTGATGAACAAACATTTAGGAATATCACCAATGAATGCTGCTTGCCAAACAAAAATTCACTTTTGGCAATGTCTGTCATTATGAAATATTTTGATATTTTATCGAATTTTGCCTTTGTTATTTTATAAAATTAAGTGGAAAAGAAAATAATGAATGTGTTGATAAAATTGATTGACTTTAGACTCAATCTAAATAAAATATATACTAAGTTAATAAAATATAAAGAAAAATGAACTATATAATCAAAGACAGGAAATTATAATTTATCCATTTGGCATAATTTATCCATTTCATTATTATTATATTCACTTTTTCAGTATTACAAATACTGTTAGGATGAATATCCATATATAGAAATATTCGTGTGCAATTTCTGAATATTTCCGTAAGATAAATTCCTGGAAATGGAATTAACTGGATCAGAGGGTATGAATGTTTATAAAGCTCCTGATTGCCATTTCTCATATTACCATTTCTAGCAAAGACATGATAGGAAATATTGAAAATACAATATAGAAGCCTACCTTTAAAATTTTTTTTCGAGATTTTATTAACGTTTTCAGTTCTGTAAAAGCAGCCCTCCTTATAAGTTTACTGTTTGACTTTTAATTATTCAAGTTTGAACACATGGTCAGAAAAGGATTAAGATCAAAATAAAGAGATCTGATGCAAAATTTTTCACCTATGTGACTGGCAGAGATTATTTAAGTGATCACCCACAATGTGAACAAAGGTTCAAAGAACCCTCCTAGACTATACCAGTAGAAGTATAAATTAACATTACCATTTCTAGCAAGCAATCAAGAGCTTTATAAACATTCATACCCTTTGATCCAGTTAATTCCATTTTCAAGAATTTATCTTAAGGAAATAATCAGAAATGTACTTGAGTATTTCTATATATGGATATTCATCATAACAGTATTTGTAATACTGAAAAAATGAATACAATAAAAATGGAATAAATTATGATACACTTAAATGACAATGTTGTGTACTTATTTTGTTTTTAAGTGTACCTACTGAAATATTAGAGGATAAAATGATGCTCACTAGGATTTGCTTCAAAGCCAATAATCCAGGGAGAGAGAAAAGGGGAGGGAGGGTAGAAAAATGAGATTGGTCCTGAGAAATGCTGAAGTTGGTTGATAGATTCACAGAAGTTCATGACACTATTCTGTATAATTTTGTGTAAATTTGAAATTTTCTGCAATAAAGTTTTTAAAAATGGGGAATTTAAAAGTATTAAAAAAAAAAAACCCACAGGATACAAAAGTGATTTTGCAGCAGGAATGCAAGTTCACAAATGGAAAAAAGTGATATACACACACAGAAATAATATGCCAAAATGTTTACCAGTCATTTGCTCTGGGTTATAGAATTCAACTTATGACTTTTATCCCTTTTTTTGTCTTCTAAATGAACGTATATTAGTTTTATAATCAGAAAAACAAATTATGAAAGCTACTTTGAAAGTAATTAAATTCAAATGAAAATGAACACAACACTAAGGACAAATAAACATATGGAACTTTACTTAATCAGTTTGATTTTCTTTTCGGTTTTTTTTTTTTTTTTTTTTTTTGAGACAGAGTCGTGTTCTTGCTCTTTCCCCCAGGCAGCAGTGAAGTGGTGTGATTTTGGCTCATTGCAACCTCTGCCTCCCAGGTTCAAGCGATTACTCTGCCTCAGTCTCCGGAGTAGCTGGGATTACAGGTGTCTGCCACCACACCCAACTAATTTTTGTATTTTTTTAGTAGAAACGGAGTTTTGCCATGTTGGCCAAGCTGTCTTGAACTCCTGTCCTTAGGTGATCCACCAGCCCCAGCCTCCCAAAGTGCTGGGATTACAGCTGTAAGCCACAGTGCCTGGCTTTGATTTTCTAAATGATTTGTCCGCCTACTACATGAAAATCCTCATGGGCTTCTCTGCCTAGTCGAAAGTCCAAATTCCTCAATATACAGTCTCCTTCACTGAAGCCCCAGCACACCTTTCTGGTCTCTTTCCCACCACACTCCAGGTGGCAGTACAGATCTTTCCAACAAGGCACCTTCACGTTTAGCACTTAATACATCATGCCTTTAAGTCCAGTTAGGTATGCACACATCTTCCTCTCCTGTGGGGTTGTAAACTCTGCCAGACATACATCATAACCACATCTTCTTCCTCTGTATGCACAGTGCCTAGCACACTGCTTCATAAATAAGTGGTCTGATCTTAGATCTAGTAAATAAAACCACTGGACACAGCCATGAATTGAAACTTGCAGCACAGACAAAGCATTTCCAAAGTTACATAAACTTTTTAAGAAGTGAACTCTAAATTATCTCCAGAAACTAAAGATTACCAATAATATAATTAAATATCATAAACCTCGTAATTATCAAATAATATCATTAAATAATATCAGAAACCTCTTCAGAAAGACTGCCTTCTAAAGTCCTACATTAAGGTGATAGTAGGGGTAGGTGGTGGTTCTTTTCTTTGTTTTTTAGATATGGGGTCTCACCTTAGTTGCCCAGGCTGGTCTCAAATTCCGGGGCTCAAGCAATCCTTCCTCCTCAGCCTCCCAAGTGGCTGGGATTACAGGCATGTGCCACCATGCCCAGCTTGGTTGTTTTACTTTTTGTTTTAATTTCCACTACTATAGTGGAAATACAATTTTTATAAGTAAAAACTATTTTTAGTAACTTTAGTAAGTATCAGTTTTGGAACTAAACCTAAGTTTTAGAATCAGTATTATTTTCCAGTGATGCGCCAACTTACCTAACAGATGTGGCTCTGTGGATGAGCATCTCTGTTTGCTCGGACAAGGCCGAAGGAAGCAGCAGCTCTACTGGCTGCAGGTTTGACATCCGGGTTTCTAGCTCTGAACGAGAAGCAGAGTCCTGGAAACTATCAAACACAACCTCGCCTGTGGCAGGCTGCACTCCCTAAAAACAAATACAAATATAATGTTAGGAAAAGTGTATTTTCCCAGTTATGGCTATAACACAGCTAAACATTGAAAAGGTAAAGATGATACACTCAGGAGTATGTATGTACTCTATTCCTAAAGTGTTAGAAACCTGTTTGCTTTTCAACACTCTTACATGAAGAGTCAGACTCACAGATATCTAAACCATGCTATAAATCAGATTTCCAAGAGCCACCCTGAATATGAGGCCTGGAGTTAATATACCTAGCGGAGTGACTATGGCAAGTTACCAAACACTGCCAGGCCTCAGTTTCTTCCTCTGTAAATGGAACCAAACCAGCCTACTTCTCCCATAAGGTTATTGTAAGGATCAAATTATAAAATAAACATGAATTATTTGTGAACTATAAAGCACTGTACAGATAGTAGTTATCACTCAAAGTAACAAGTGATATGGTCCTAGTAACCAGACCACCAGAACAGCAGTAAATTACTACTTCATACATCAAAGTAACCCATAGAAAGTATACTTCACCAAACTCTGAATGAAGCCCAAGTAGACAGTCGATCCGGTGGAATCATCATGCCAACCTGAACCTACTCCCTAACATCCTAAGCCAATAATAGCAAAGATAAACTGGAAAAGATCATGGTTTGGAGAAGTGATGGGAAGTTTCTAGCCAAGGTCCCAGAGTGACAACGGAGTAGAGTCAAAGATTCAAACCCAGGAAATCTGACTAGTCCCCAGTACACACTGTTAGCCACTACAGATGCTTATGAAAGCCATGGGAGCTAGTTACAGGCTGCATTAGCTTAAAAAAGGAAAAATCACCAATCCCTATGTTCATATACTACCGATGGAAAGCCACTTCTGACAACAGCAAGGCATCATCTAGGAATGTTGAAGTATCCATACCCTATAATTCAGCAATTACTCCCCCAGGGATATACTCTGGAGAAACTCAGGCATTTGTATACGATACAAGACATACAAAAATATTTACAGCAGCATTCTCTATACAACTGTAAACCAGAAAGAATGCACATGTCCATCAACAGAGGAATGAATAAACTGTAGATCATAAAATGAAACAGGACAAAGCAATGAGAGAACTACAGCGACACATGTAAATAAATCTCTCATACAAAATGGTAAACAAAAGGAGCAAAACCCAAAAGAATACACACACTATATTGACATTTGTATATAAAGTTTAAGGTAGTAAGGCTGGAACTAAAAGCTCCAACTAAAAGCAAGGAAATTATTATCTTAAAAGTCTGGATTATAGTCACCTCTGGAGGGAATGGACACCCAGGGATCTTATGGGTTGGAGGCAGTGTTATAGTTTCTCTAACGGTAATTAGGGAACATCCTTAATTCTAGCCCAGAGGCTTTCTCTAGAGCCTAGAGAGATAGACTAGCAGTATATAAGGATACATATGTAAATTTATATACCAATCTACAAACCAAGCATTTACAAAAACCAGGTACAGATGTCAAAGTAACAAATTCTTCAGTCAGCTGAATTCCCTTTTTCTTTAATCAGAGAAATGGTCCATACTGTAATACCCACAACATCTTTCACCCTGTGTGATATGTGACACACTGAGAAACCTAAAATCAGTCTGTATAAAACTGCACTGCCCAGACTGAAGGCACAGAGCCTGACTACAGTGCTACTACAAGAGCAAAGCCCTTAATTTCAGACTAATTACCAGTTCTCAAAAGGTGACTCCCATGTAGTGACCAGGCAATGGGTGACACCCATCGTGACAGGGAAAACAGTGTTGAGGGTAAAGGAAGATAAGATCAATTTCAGTCACGCTGAGTTTGAGGAGCCAGAGTAAATTCTAAGTGTCTTTGTTCAATAAAAATTTGGATGCAGGAGCCTGAAGTTCGGGAGAGGTGCAGCTTGGACCCAGAGCTCAGGATGTCATCAGCCCAAAAGTGGTTGCTGAAATAAAGGACAGCCCCCAAGAAAATGCTTGAAGGGCAAACAGCCGTTTTCATTTTTCTGAGTGCCAGTTCACACACATGGTTAACTTTGGTGGTAGACCAGATGGCATTTCTAAATGCACTAAGTAGGAATTATATACTATCAACTCTGTTCTTTAGACCGAGTTTTAGGTAAATATAAAATAGCACATTACATATGTTAAAGCTTAAAAGTAAATAACTTTACTATTTGTAGATAGGTCCAACTGCCTGTAGCTAGATAAAACGTGCTTCTCAAGGATAAAAATATCATTTAGAGCTGTCTAACACCAACAGGAATGCTAACTCTCTGAAAGAAGGGCTTATTGGTTAAGCAAATGTCAAGTTAACACCGAGTTATGCAGTCAAAATAAGGTATTAAAAGGCACACTGGAGACATTCGGGTTGTAAGAATTTTTGTTGATATTGCCACTGACTGTAGAGATTAGAAAAAGCAAAGAGAATTAGTTTTTACCTGGACAGAGTTCCACATGTGCTTAACTTACAACAGAAAAGGGGTGTCTGATTGTTCTGAAGGGCCTTAAAAAGTCTAAGACTTTTAGCAGAGTCCAGGTAAGTCTGTAAATGGGCAAATTTATTCATAAACTGCCAGAAAAATCAATAAAACTATGATTTGGCCAGGCACGGTGGCTCACGCCTATAAACCTAGCATTTTGGGAAGCAAAGGTGGGCAGATCACCTGAGGTCAGGAGTTTAAGACCAGCCTGTCCAACGTGGTAAAACCCCATTTCTACTAAAAATACAAAAATTAGCCTGGTGTGGTGGTGGGTGCCCGTAGTCCCAGCTACTTGGGAGGCTGAGGCAAGAGAAATGCTTGAACCCAGGAGCAGTGAGCCGAGATCACACCATTGTACTCCACTGCACCCACTGCAGTCCAGCCTGGGTGACAGGAGCGAAACTCCACCTCAAATAAATAAATAAATAAAAGTACAAATAAAATTCACAAATTACACTTATCTAGAAAACTATAAATAATCCTAATATTAATTTACTATGGCATTTTATATCAGCCAATTATCATTTCTCTTTAACTATCCCTTCCTCCAAATCTAGATATATACCATAGTCATTCATGTTTAATTTCAAATCCCTAGAGGAAATTTATAGAACACTCTGCCACCCATGCCTGTGTTGGCTTAGTGTTTTATTCTGCTATCTGTACATTGTCCACATGCACGTCTGCCACTGTGTCTGTCTTCAGCCTTAAAATTCCAGGGCACATGGACCAAAACCATCTGGATCTCTCCGTAGCATAGAGTATTGATATGGTTTAGCTGTGTACCCACCCAAATCTCATGTTGAATTGTAATCCCCAATGCCGAGGGAGAGACCTGGTGGGAGGTGATTAGATTATGAGGCCAGATTTCCCCCTTGCTCTTCTCATGATAGTTCTCACAATATCTGGTTGTTTAAGTGTGTAGCACTTCCCCCTTCACTCTCTCCCCTGCTAGCCTTGTGAAGATGTCATTGCTTCCCCTTTGCCTTCCGCCAGGATTGTAAGTTTCCTGAGGCCTCCCCAGCCATGCTTCCTGTACAGCCAGTGGAACCATAAGCCAACTAAACCTCTTTTCTTTATAAATTACCCAGTCTCAAGTGGTTCCTTATAGCAACCTGAGAACGGACTGCTACAAGAATCAAGTAGCCATGAGAAAATTGTAACTAGCGATTTAACATATAATATTGTGAAAAAATGTTTTTCTTGTGTAATTATCTGAGGGTACACTTCATCAGATATCTTTATTATAAACCACACATAATAGGTCATATTTAGAGATACCATGAACATCTAACATTTGTTCCTCACCTGCAAAGTACTTACCACAATGCCAATAAAAACGATGCCCTTTTTTTTGTCCCTAACATTTTCCTTATTTTCAGAGATGCACAGAAGATAGCTGGTAGAAGTATCAGTCATTATCTCATCAACATTTACAGCATCATCCAGCTTGATTAGGGGATTCACATTTAATAATAATTAAAGAAAAATAATCATTTTTATATTTTAAATTCTAAATGCTAATAATGCTAAATTTCCAATAATATTAACTATTTTCTCCTTTAAAATAATGGTTCACAGCCAGGCGCAATGGCTCACACCTGTAATCCCAGCACTTTAGGAGGCGAAGGTGGTAGGATCACTTAAGGCCAGGAGTTTGAGAGACCACCCTGGGCAACATAGCAAGATCCTGTCTCTACAAAATAAAAAAATAAAAATGAAGAAATAAATAATAAAATGATGGCTCGTTTCACCCAGTACTTTTGCTCTTTGCAAAATCTGCCCAGTATTCATTCTTCCGATTTATTTAGATCATAGTTCCATGCCTTATCTTTCCTAAGATATAAAGATCATAAAGACAGATAACCAGTATCTTACTTCCAAAAGGCTTAGTGGAGTACATCAAACCCCACAGAGGCCCAAATAACCCACTTCTTCACTTGGATGGTGCTGAGACTTGAACCCTTAACAATCCCATAATGTTTAATTCCACAATTCAAAGTATAAATACACTAAAATAGTGTAAATTATTTTCCTCTTTTAATGTGCCTAAAAGCTCCCAGATATAGTAAGAGAATTTTTTAAAGACATGAGAAAAGAAAACAGAAACACATATACATTATATGTGTATGTATGTCTGTGTATGGGTGTATAAAATGAGTCCATTAACTAAATCTCAGGGATGAAAGCTGATTTGGGGCAAAGTCTGGGCATATCTTTGGACATCAGGACATACGAGCCATAAAAGCAGCAAAGGAAAAGCAGGAATGTACTAGAAATGGGCTTCAAATAAGAGACTCAAGCTTTGGCAAAAGAAAAAATAAAAATACCAGGTTCTTACAGGCTCATCAGCTTAGAACAACACAAGGTTGTTAATAGTTTGGAGCCCATTTTGAGTGATAACTGTTCCCTATTTATAGTATTCATGGAACAAAACAGACCTTAGAATTAAATGAGCTGAGAAATAAGCAGATCTGTAATAAACCATAACAGAAATAATACTTCCACACAGTATCATTTAAGGCCTTCTTATCCCTCCATTCTTTCATTATCAGAGAACTGATTCCACTCCATAGTAATTTTTTTTAAATGCACCCTGATCTAATTTTACATATAATTATTTGGCTTTTGAAACTGACAATTTTGCTTTTGAAATTATTTGGCTTCAAATAACACACCGCATTTATGAATTACCATAAATTTAGGGGCAAACATTATGCACACTGAAAATTCTTACAAAGTGAGACAACTTCACCCACAATCCATTTTCAAAAGTAATAAAATTTTTATAAAGTTAACAATGAAGATGGACTACCATTATATTTTATAGGCATTTAATTCTGTCTTAATTCTGACTTCAGCAGTTTTCTTTTCACATTTTGAATTTCTGTTTGTTTTTTTGAGACAGGGTCTCACTCCTGTCACCCAGGCTGGAATGCAGTGGCATGATCACGGCTCACTGCAGCCTTTACTTCCTAGGCTGACATGATTGTCCTACCTCAGCCACCCAAGTAGCCGGGACTATGGGCAAGTGCTAACATGCCCAGCTAATTTTTTTGTATTTTTTGTAGAGATGGGGTTTTGCCATGTTGCCCAGACTGGTTCAGCCTCCCAAAGTGCTGGTATTATAGGCATGAGCCACCATGCCTGGCTTCAATAAGTTATTTGTTAGGTCTCACTTTGGGAAGACCCTGAGGAGCTTGTAGGTCCTAAGTACCTAACTACTACCCACAAATGGGCTAAGGAAGATATAATTTCAAATCAGATACTAACCTGACATCATCTTTTATTAGGGTTGCTTTTTTTCTTGCTCTTCAAGTGTGATGAACTTGCCTTCTATGACATCTGAAAAGATGCTTGTTTCCAGCCACTACTTCCCTCTTGAGTAGCACACCTAATCAAGAGTTCACCATAATGCCTCTCAGCTCATGTAAAAAGTTCCCAAAGAGCAACTAAAACAATAATAATAAAACAAAAACCTGCCATCTTCAAACAAAGCCCTTGTACCATTAAAGAGAAAAACTCCTGTCCAAAAAGGATATCTTCTCCAATGAGTGTAGATTTTGTATAAAGGGCAGTCAATTTCCGGGAAAAGAGTGAACTTCTGTTGTCTCCAATGGCCTTTAATGCTGCAGTTTCAGTTTGCTTCACAACTCCCACCTTCAACAAAAATAAGAAATATTGATATCAAATGATAAAAAATGATTTGATTTGTAAAAACTCATTTCAAAATGTTTAAAGGTAAATTCTAAAATGGTTAAAATAATCAGTCCACAATGCTCAGATGTAGGGTTTAAAGGAGTTGACGAGGGTAGATAAATCACTAAGAAACACTATCATCGAGTTAAAAAATTTACCCTAAATATCTAACAATTGTTAAAAACTCATAAATATATAATACTAATAATTATGAAACACTTTTTCTCTCAAATGCAAAATTCTAAACCAATTGAAGCCTACCTACCACCTTATGAAATACATTTGCATTCTCTGGAAGAGAATCCCAATTTCCTTTTCCCACAAGTTAAAGCCAAAGCTGACCTTATATCCTTTTGCCACCAGGCGGCGTACATGAACAAACAGTCTGTGAGTAGGTATACTTGCTGTCATAAAGTTGTGATCTAAATGGCAATAAATATTGAGCTCTCGGGCTGCAATCTAAAAAATGAAAAAAGAAAATATCAATAAATTTCTATTTTAAGACTCCCTATGTGAGGTTGGTTCACTCTGTTAAAAATTCATCAAGGTATACATTCAGGATTTGTACACTTAATCTAAATGTGTACTATGTCAATAAAAAGTTTTAAAAAATGTTCCCTGTATAGCCTGTATAGAAGCCTATGGTTTAATGTCTTTTGGGCAGTTCCAGTGACCTAACTTCAGTATCAACATCTGTATCTATAAAAGACTCAGAAAAATATGACAGGTCTTCTATGTCCTTAGAGCTTTCCCTACACAAAGACTATCCAATACAGAGAGCATGAGACTGTAAAAGAATAAGCATTTGCTCCATGGCATTTGCAAATGACTGACATTTAGAAGATACTACAGAGTATGCAGAAATGATGAACCCATCTGGAAAGAAGAATCAATGAAAAAGTAAAAAGAGAAGCCCCAGGCTGGCTAACTAATTAATGACACATGACTGATAGAAATATAGAACCATGCAGCACCATCTGATTCCCTGATTTATTCTAGAAAGCACCATGGCTTAGATATTGCCCACTGGAGCCATGGAACTCTAATTCCAACACTCTCACTACCCAACCTCAGCCCATCTCTGAACTCTATTAGTCCCTCACAGAAGGGCAGGAAAACATCAGCCTTTACCGTGGTCAGGCCTCAATTTACCATTTAACCTAGACAGTTTCTCTCCTTCACCTAGGGGATGCCAACTACATATTTGTTCCTGCCCTCAGAAAACATGGTGATACTATTTCAGAGTCTAATTTAATATCACAGAACACAGCATAATGCGCCTGACTTAGAGAACGCTGCTTGCCTGCCACAGAGGATTTAGGAAACTTGAAGAAAAAAAGTTGGCCAAGTCTTTACTTCCCATCCATGAGTCACAGACATGCGACCTCATCACTCTCCAGTGTACAATCCAACCAGGTCTCAAGCTATAAAATCATCACAAGCATTTATGACTTCCAACAAACGTGTAATCAGCAATACTTTCCCTAAGTTTGCCCATGAAATGCTCAAATTTCACTTTCAACCTTCTTGACTAGGGCCTATAATAAATATTTCAACATTAAATACAATTCCAATTTTTTTTGAGACAAGAGTCTTGCTGTGCCGCCCAGGCTAGGGTGCAATGGCAGGATCTTGGCTCACTGCAACCTCCATCTCCCGAGTTCAAGCAACTCTCCTGCCTCAGCCTCCTGAGGAGCTGGGACTAAAGGCATGCACCACCAAGCCCGGCTAATTTTTTTTATATTTTTAGTAGAGAGACAGGGTTTCACCATGTTGGCCAGGCTGGTCTCAAACTCCTGATCTCAAGTGATCCACCCACCTCAGCTTCCCAAAGTGCTGGGATTACAGTCTTGAGCCACCACACCTGGCACAATCCCAATTTAGAATAAGACACCAAGTTGACTGACACACAAAGAGATCTGTAAAACTTCAAACAACTTCTGGTGGTAGCTGGCAAAGTTCACGTGTTCCTCTATTGAGACTTAACTTTGTTCCCGGCTATGAAAATTCATAAATTAAGGGTAAACAGAGGAATTTCTACACATCTCAAAAAAATTTTCTCACTTGAGTCTTCATTAGAAAACGTATTTACATGATTATGGTTCATTCACTAATTGACTCATCCAATAAACTTCGGATGGATAAAAAGTATTGGCCTAGTACCATGGAGAATAAGCACTAATACTCCAATAGAGACCCCTCACTTTTCCCCACCAAGTCTGGTTCCCACTAAGTTTCTTGTGTTCATTTTTAGTTTTTACTTTAAATAACAGTATTTTTTAAGAGGTGATTGATCAAGTCAGCATTTATATAAGGTCAGAAGATGAAACAAAAATACTGAAAAATATCTAAGGCTAGACAAGAAAAACATAAAATAGTGCCTGAAAAAGGGACTTACCTCTGCATCTTCCCCAAAGAATCTATACTTATATCCACATTCCACACACAAAACTGCATCTTTGTGCTGCTGCTTCATTTCTATGTATTGTAATTCTAGCGGCGTATAAATGCTTTTGGAACGTTTGTTAGCTGGTTTAGAAGCAGTTTTCTGTAAATTTTCATGACTTGTATTTGATGATCCAAACTGACTGACATCAAAAAGTGTTGTATCCTGGCAACCAAAAGATTTATAAAGTTTTAAAAATATTAACCATAGTAATAAGTTCCCAGAGATGGAAAATGCAAATCTGGCGAAGAGCTAACACTTGGTGAATCTAGGTGTAAAGTTTATAGAAGCACGTTGTAGCATTCAGGCAAATTATCTATAGGTTGCAAATATTTTCAAAGTAAAAGGTTAAAAAAATTATGAACCAAGTGAGCTATCATAGAATTTTTATGCAAATTTTGAAAGTCTAAATATCTTAATGTTTTACATATTTGTTTTTAAATTTGATTTCATTAAATCTATTATTATTAACATTTCTTTTCATTATTTATTCTCAGGTGTGTAATGCACAAAAGGCCAATGGGGACAAATCCGCCTTTCTCTCAGGAGTAGGACAAAACCACTTCGAGCAAAGCATGCCAACAGATAAAGGTGCACTTAATGTTTTTTACTTCCAAGCACACTGTAAAAGACAGCACATTCTATAAAGTCTTATTCCAAGAAAGAACCATGATTCTCTTGGTAAAGAAACACGAGAAAGAGCTGTTAAAAAATATACAGCACAAGGTCACATTTTCAACATTACTACTCCTACTATTCTTACCTTCCTACCATAATTAATTCCAATTCACAGCTTAGAGAAAATTCCTCGCTTATTGGACTTAATTTAGAAAAATGTGAATGAGACAAATTTATAGGCTAAATCTAACTTCTAATTAATTGCCACTCTGTCACTACCAACTTCTAAAAATTTACCCAGCTCCCCCTACAATCAAAAATATGGCCTAAAAGTCTGGTGACCAAAAAGAGGGGAGAGTGAGAGAGAAGCAAAATGGCCCAGGAATGGGAATCCCAATCCAAAAGAAAACCCAGAAACATGTACGCTTTGTAGTTCCCAAATGTTTAAAACAACTCAGCTTTACCGGGACATCAGGTAAAGATACTAACTTTTCAAAAAAACTCAATTTATTTGAACAGTGCAGTCCAGCAAACCTCCAAAGATCAGCAATAAGAAGATGGTGAGGGGTGGAGAGGTTGGCAAGAGAAATCCAGGTCATTATGATGGCAGTGGCAGCCCATCGGGAGCAGCCACTGCCATAACGCCAGCTGCAGTAAGAGAGGCACAACCAGGGCTGCATGCTCCACAGAACCAGCAGGAGCCAGAAATGGGTGGAAGAAGCCTCACTCCCTTCTAAGTTGCCAGGGTGAGAGCCTCACACTCCCCGGGCACAGCTGTGGCTGCCCAGCCGTGGCTGCAAACCTGGGCATCTCTGTGCTCTTGGGGGCTGGGAGCAGGCAGGAGCCCTGCCCTCCTGGGTGCAGCTGCAGCGGCCACCCAAGCTGCAGCTGTGGACCCGGGCATCTCTGCACTCTCAGGGGCCCAGAAAGGGAATTCCCCGTCCCTCTGCAGGCTCAGAAGTACCTGCTCCCACTGCCTCGCCTCTCCCAGCTCCCAGCACCCACTCTGATCTCAAAGTTGAGGCCAAGCCTGGGAACTGCTGCAACCTTGCCGGGTGTGCACATGTTAAGGGCAGTGCTAACATGCCAGCCCCCTGCTGCCTTGGCCCCCTCTGGACTTTGGACACTGATGAGCATGGCAAGGAGGCCGAGGAGGGGGCTGAGGGCAGCTCAGAGCTGTCCTGCAGGTGGCCCTTGGCACAAACAGCCTGTGTGCCATGGATGACGGCAGGAGGCAGACAGGCTCCTGGGCAGAAAGGGTCCGGTCCAGGTGAAGCCCCACCTTCAAGCCAGGAACAGCCTAAAGCCTGGGGGACAGGCTGATGAACAGAATTATAACTTACAGTGCTTTTTCTGAGCCCGCCCATGGCAGCCCATGAACCAATCAGCACACACTTCCTCCGCTCAAGCCCATACAAACCCCCAGACTCAGCCAAACTTGAAGAGACAAGCAGACAACCTGCCTGCAGAGAGGAGCTACCCACTCCAGGGTCTCCTCCCTGTTGAAGGCTGAACACTTCTCACTTGTTGGGATGCCCTGCCTGCAGAAAGGCCCTACCCACTGCGGGTCTCCCATGAATGTTCTGTCACTCAAGAAAGCCCCTCTTTGCCTTGCTCACCCTCCACTTGTCCACATACTTCATTCTTTCTGGAAGCAGGATAAGAACTTGGGACCCATGGAATGGCAGGGCTAAAAGAGCTGTAAACAGGCCTGAAACACGTCCCTTGCTTGCCACATTGCAGCAACAAGAAGGAGAGAAGAGAGGACAGAAGAGCTGTGGACCTTTTGGGAGCTCAGACCTAGGGGCTCCCAAGCCAGGTCTATGACACCCTCTCTGGGCTCTGCAGTTCCTGGAATCTCCAAGCTTCTGGACACCACTGTGTTCCTGGGTGCCAGCCGTGGAAGCTGCTTGCAGTACGCCTGGTCCAGCCCTCACTCATGCTGGCACCTGGAGCTGCCCACCCCGCCGAAGCTGGCATGCCTTGCTGTGCACAGTAGCCAGACCCCATGGTCACTGGCTCACACACCCCTCAACACTCTGTTCCTGGCTCACCCTTGGCAGCTGCGAGATTCGGGCCAAAAGCAAAAGCCAAGCACAGCCTGCCAGGCCCAGTGGGAGGAATGAGCCCAGCCAGGTCCAAGTAAAAACTCGGGCAAAGGCACCACCAGCCACAGAGGTTTACAGCTGGCGAAGCGACACCCCAAGGATTGCATAACAATTTTCCTACACCTGAGAATGCATTTGCTTTTAATTTTGATGGGTTTCCTATTTTGTTTCCATGATTTTTATGTGAAATGCAGGTATATGCTATGCAATATAAAAGTTAATACAGAAAATATATTTTAAAATAAAAACTTATTCTTACTTTATACTTTATTCATTTAGGAAATGGGATAAGCTTCCAGAAAAAAAAAGTTTTATCCTTATGGGAAGTTAACAATTAAATCAATCTAAATACTTGAATATTAAGCAACTTTTTTTTAACTTTCATTTTAAGTTCAGGGGTACATGTGCAGGTTTGTTATATAGGTAAACTTGTGTCATGAGGGTTTGTTGTACATATTAATACCTGGGCA
This sequence comes from Macaca fascicularis, assembly GCF_037993035.2. Taxonomy (NCBI): domain Eukaryota; kingdom Metazoa; phylum Chordata; class Mammalia; order Primates; family Cercopithecidae; genus Macaca; species Macaca fascicularis. Next base: position 84,600,680 of record NC_088380.1, on the reverse strand, counting down.
ACAAAATAAGCAACTTAAAAAAAATGATTTGGATGGGAATACTTATCAGATACATCACATTCTATTTCATATTCCCAGAGACAGTATGCTGAACTCAATTTAACCTTGTCTGGACAATTCAGAGTGATCAGAATATATTTCAAAATCTACTGACAGTTATGGCGTTGCCGACCCCACCCTAATGGTCCTGGACCATGGGGCGTTTATGTTCATTCAGTAGCTTTTTGCCATTCATCCATGTCTTTCCATGCCATCAAACAGCTTATCACTTGTGATAATGGCACTGCTTCTAGGTGCCCCCTTCTATCTACTTGCTTCTAATTTCCTGTGATGTGGAAATGTCAAGTTGGTCATTCTATGTATAAAGCAATAATGTATACGCTCTTCTGAGACTTTGGAGTAAATGTTCCTATCAATAAAGTGAGCTTTAATGGATAAACTTTATGACTTCTATGCTTAATAACCACTATACTTAGGTGAACTGCTTCTAAGTATGAAAAGAGACCAAAAACAAAAACACCTTTTTTTTTTCTGATGATCTAAGATAAGTCAACCAATATTAGCCTGGCTGAGGGAGGAGTTCATGGATCTGGACTTTGTGGGAAAGGTGTGAAATCTTGAAAATCATAGGCAAAATTTTGTTGGCTTGAGAATTTTTCTGAGGAAAAAGGCCAACAGCTTTCATTAGAATTTCAATGACTCAAATATATACATACATACACATATACATATACATATATAGGATCATTTCTCTAATTCAATGGTTGTCAATCACAGCTACAGATTAAAACGACTGCTTTTTCTTCAGTCTCACCTTGTCTGGAGGCTAAGGTGGGAGGATTGCTTGAGCCCAGGAGTTTGAGACTACAGTCAACTATAATCGCACAACTGTACTCTAGCCTGGGCAACAGAGCAAGACCTCATCAATAAAAATAAAATGTAAAATAAAATGCAAGCTTTCTAAAAATAGCCACGCCCATTTCTCAGTGAAAACCAATTAAATAAGATTCTGAAGGAAGGTTCTTAATGGCAATTTTTGGTTTAAGGTCTCCAGGTGATTCCAATGTAAAGCTAAGGTAATCATGGAAACTCTAAGAAGGACTGTAAGAAACTGTGCTTGTATTAACTGTCAATAAAGAATCCCTCCAAGTCAAGGGCTCCTGATCCAGGCAGTACCTCAGAATTACCTGGAAGGCTTTTGTTTTGTTCTCATACAAACCAATTAATCCCTCCCAAAACATAGTAAATCGAATCTCCAGGGATGTAAAAAACTAAACTAAAACACAAAATCTCCCCCAGATGATTCAGAAGATCATCCACGTTTAGGAACCATTGCCATGAATGACCCCAGAGAACCTGATAGTACTTCAGAACCCACTATTCTAGGTAACTGGATACTCATCTATAGCAGTTACATACCTTTTGTTTAATTTGACATTTCGAATCTTCAGAAGAAACTGCATTCTTTGCACGTAGAAGACTGATATCATCAAAATCAGTACATTTTGGCAGAACTGCAAATCTCTCCTGCAGAGATTCTGTCTGGACTCTACTTTGAGGAAGGGCAGAATCGCAGCAGAATTCTTTCAATTTTTCCAGAGACTTTAAAACATTCCTGGTCCTCAGACATTTCTTTGGCTCTTAGGTAGCAAAGAAGAAGAAAATACAACAATAGTATTTTGGTGTCATTCTATCAATTCACAACCAGCATAGAATTTTTTAAAGAGGTAGATTCCCAATAAAGCAATGAACCTAACTATAATGTGATTAAAAAAAAAAAAAAAAGAAACACTGGGTTCAGGGTAAAGATGTCATATTAAACACAGACCAAATTTCACTCATTCCTGAAACGTCATTACTAGAGTTTTTTTTTCTTTTTTTTTTTTTTTTTTTGAAGACACAAGCCCATAAGGACAGAGAGGAGAGGTAATAACTGGAAATGAGATATCTAAAGCTAGAAAGGAAAACAAATGAACAACAACCAATTCAGCACACCTGAGAGCTAAATCCTAAGTCAGTAATTAGGAAAACCAAGAGCCAACTCTACTTAAAACACAAAATGCTCAAAAGACTCAGGAATTAGGGTACCAGTAGCTCTGGAAAGGAATAAAAGAAGGTTCTAAAATAAAGAGGATTGGTTCCAAGTAATTGGTTCCCTAAACCCCTACCATACTCCAAGTTGAAAGATAACTGCCCTTCCTCCACATCAGCAGCCAACTGGAGATTTCTTCCCTGGAAAGGCAAAACAAGCACAGTTGACGGAGTACTGTGTTAACCCAGAAAGATGACAGGAACACAGACACAATGTATGCTGAGATCCACGGCCTCTCCAGAACCCAGGCAGCCAGAACACTCCCCTCCAGGCAGAAGCTGGGAGGACTCTTGACTGGGAAATCTAACTAGCTCAAGGAGAAAGACTTGACATTGACATCAGGGGTTCACCAAGAAAACCAAATCGACAGACTCAGACACACCATCACTTTGCTCATGACATGCCTTCTGCATGTCAAAATTGTATTCATTCTTCAAGACCCATTTCAAATCTACCTTTCCCATAAAACCTTCTGCTAGCTTTCCCAGCTTAAAATCATCTTTTCTTTCTCTATATTCCTATAACAAGATCACATCTCCCTGTGGCACTCATCACAGTCTGCCAATTGGCAGTTTTTCATAAACAAGCAATCCATGAAAGAAGGGAAACTATCATTTTCTGGATCCCTGGATCCCTACCATGTACTAGAACACAGTATTTCACTGTTTAGAGCAATACTATTAGGTTGGTGCTACTAAATGTAAAGGAACTGGGACTGCATGCATTTATCACCTCTTACCTTCCCTATTAAAGCAAAAACACTCTGAGGGCAAGAGTTGTGTTTTGTTCATTCTAAAAGTTTAAAATTGCTCCTGAGCTGCTTGCTAGGGCCTGCTCCCACCCTGTGGAGTGTACTTTTTGTTTTCAATAAATCTCTGCTTTTGTTGCTTCAAAAAAAAAAAAAAAAAAGGCTTAAAATTTTCCCGATTTATATTTAGACGTCTTCACAGGCTTTCATTAGGTCTCCTGTGAATTTTCTAGCTACAAAAATGTAAATTTGACTCTTTTCTCAAATGTATATTCCCCTTGTTTACTATTACTCTCTTTTTCGAAATGTACATGTGTATCACCCTCCAAAGTATACTATAAGTGTGTATGTTATACAAAGATTTTCCCTCCTATAGACATAAAAAAAACTTTGCCTGGAATGGAGGTGGGATGAAGAACTTGGAGTTTTTGTTGGGGGAAAAAAAAAAAAAAGTATTGTGAAAGTTGATCATATGAATTGGGTCATTCTTGTCACACTCACTTAAAATGGAGTAGAGAGACCAGGGGAAAAAGCACTGAGAGCATATATCATTGCTCCAAAAATGTAATTCTCTGCAAGCCTAGCTGCTAAAACTGCCTACTGTAACCTGAAACCAATTTTACCTGATAGCTGCTAAAACAACCTGCTGTGACTCTAAGGCTAGTTTTACCCACTGCGGTCATTCACTAATCAGAGCTTGCCAGTTCCCCCAAATTTTCCTAGTACCAATGAACCTTCTTTCAAAACAATACATTTCTTTTTCTTTTTGCAACCTTGACCTCCAGGGCTTATGAGATCCTCCCACCTCAGCCTCCTGAGTAGCTGGGACTACAGGCAAGTGCCACCATGCCCAACTAATTTTTTTTAATTTTTTTATATAGTTGGGGTCTCCCTATGCTGCCTAGGCTGGTCTCCAACTCCTGGGCTCAAACAATCCTCCTGCTTTGGCCTCCCAAAGTGTTGGGAATACAGGTGTGAGCAGCTGCTCCTGGCTCATTTCTCCTTTTTAATAAAACTTCCAATTTTATCTTTGTCCTTCATCATACCAAAGACCACCTGGTCTGTGTGTATGCCCCAAATTGCAATTCTTGCTTCCCAAATAAAATGGTTTTTTTGGGTTTTTTTTCCCTTTTTTTGAGACAAAGTCTCACTCTGTCACCTGGGCTGGAGTGCAATGGTGTGATCTCGGCTCACCACAACCTCTGCCTCCTGGATTCAAGTAATTCTCCTATCTCGGCCTCCTGAATAGCTGGGATTACAGGTGTGTGCCACCATACCTGCCTAATTTTTGTATTTGTAGTAGAGATGGGGTTTCATCATGTTGGGCAGGCTGGTCTTGAACTCCTGAACTCAGGTGATCCGCCCACCTCCGCCTCCCAAAGTGCTGTGATTAAAGGTGTGAGCCACCACACCCAGCCCCAAATAAAACGTTTTAAATTTAGAGATTTGTCTCTATATCTTATTTGACTTTGACAGTATTTAAAACCAAAGTGTGAAAAACAGAGATGAAATAATCAGGGACTCTTACGGCTGGTAGATGCTAGTGGTTGAATAATAAATAATCACTGCCTAAAACTTACTACAGGTGTTGACAGTCTTGCATCATTTAATGATGGGGATATGTTATGAAGAACGTGTCATTAGGTGATTTCATTGTGTGCACATCAGAGAGTGTACTTACACAAACCTAGATGATGGTATAGACTCCTACACACCTAGGCTATATGGTATAATTTACTGCTCCCAGGTTATAAACCTGTATAGCGTGTTACCATACTGAATACTAGAGACAACTGTAACACAATGGTATCTGTGTATCTAAACATATTTAAACATAGAAATGGTACAGTAAAAATACCTACTATAATCTTGTGAGACTAATGTTGTATAGGCAGTCCCTCATTGACTGTTGTTAGGTAGCATATGACTGTATTTATGTTCTTAATGTTACCAATGTCTACTATCTCTGTATTGTGGAAATACGATGTAATGGTGTGCTACTGCTACTATGCGTCCCTTTCTAACTCTAAAAAGGTCAAGCCGTAGGAATGTGACTAAAGTTGCTCTAGAGTAAGGGCTATTATTCTCTACTGAAGTTTAAAAACAATCCTTAAAAAGATCAAAGTGATCCAAAGGAATTTAACTGCTTGCCAGAACAGAGTCCAACACTCTAAAGAAACACAAACTCCAGCAGGAGACAACACAGATTCAACATATCCATGATCCAACTAGTTAGTTACTAGACATGCAAAAAGCAGGAAAAATCTGTCAAGGGATGCAGGCCCAGAAATGACAGATGATGCAATTAGCATATAAGAACAAGAAAATACAATTTATAAATATGCTCCATATAATTGAGAATATAAAGGAAAACATGAGCAAAAAGAGAAGCAAAAGGATTTTTTTCAATAGCTTTACTGAGATATAATTCATATAGAGAACTGGAAGATATTTTAAAAGAACACAATGGAACTTCTAGAGATGAAATATACAATATAGGAAATGAACATTTTATTGAATGAGATTTACAGCAGATTAGACATAGCAGAAAAAAAGACCACTGAAAACAGAGCAGTAGAATCTATCCAAAATGAAGTACAAAGAGAAATAAGCCTGGAAAACAAATCAAAAGAGCCTCGATGACTTAAGAGATAATATCAAATAGTTAATATCCCTGTAATAAACTCTCAGAAGGAGACACAGAGATAGGAAGACAGAAAAAACGTGAAACAGTAACAACCAAAAAAGTTTCCCACAATTAATAAGACCTATAAACCCACAGACTGGAGAAGCTTTAAATGAGCTCCAAACAGGATAAAAATAAATGAAGAAATAAAAATTAAAAACCAGACAAAGGCAGCTGGGCACGATGGCTCACGCCTATAATCCCAGCACTTTGGGAGGCCAAGGCAGGTAGATCACAAGGTCAGGAGTTTGAGACCAACCTGGCCAACATGGTGAAACCCGATCTCCACTAAAAATACACAAATTAGCCAGGCGTGGTGACGAGTGCCTGTAACCCCAGCTGCTCCAGAGGCTAAGGCAGGAGCACTGCTTAAACCTGGTGGGGTGGGTTGCAGTGAGCTGAGATTGGGGGGGTGGCAAACAGACAAGGTCCATCAAAATCAAATATGTGTTTCTGCAGATTCTATGGGGCAGAAAAAAAATCGAATATGAAAATCAGTGATTAAGAGAAAATCTTAAAAGCAACCAGAGAAAAAGACAACCCTCTATAATTAAAAATAAAAAACCTTTGATGTCTTTTATGCTAAAGGCTAAGAATCTCCGAAGAAATACAGTGACTCTTTCCTTCTAAATATGACTTTTCCAATATACAGTTACCTTGTTTCCTATGACTTCCTTTATGCTAGAAATATATTTTTGAATCTTTTCCAATGTGATATAGTTTGACTGTGCCCTGACCCAAATATCAACTTGAATTTTATCTCCCAGAATTCTCATGTGTTGTGGGAGGGACCCAGTGGGAGGGACCCAGTGGGAGGAATCATGGGAGCCAGTCTTTCCTGTGCTATTCTCATGATAGTGAATAAGTCTCATGAAATCTGATGGGTTTATCAGGGGTTTTCACCTTTGCGTCTTCCTCATTTTCTCTTGCCACCACCATGTAAGAAATGCCTTTCAACAAACTTGCATGTTCTACACATGTATCCCAAAACTTAAAATATAAAAAAATAAAAAAAAAAGAAGTGCCTTTCACCTCCCACTATGATTCTGAGGCCTCCCCAGCCATGTGGAACCGTAAGTCCAATTAAACCTCTTTTTCTTCCCAGTCTCTGGTATGTCTTTATCAGTAGTGTGAAAACAAACGCATCTCTTACTTTGTTTATTATTCTTCCCTTGGTTTTCAAAATACATACTTAACTGGCTTTTCAAATGTATCTAAGTTTGCTTGTATGTATAAAAGTTTCCTTCTCCTGTGGATCCCAGGTATAAAAAATAACTTGTTAATTGAAGAGTTAAGAACTGAGGTGGATATATACAATGGAATACTGCCTAGAAATAAAAAGGAATGAATGTATTATAGAATAGCCAAAATGATAGAGACAGAAAGCTGAATGGCAGGCACCATGGGTTGGGGGAAGGGAAATACATGGAGTTAGTGTTTAATGGGTACAGACTTATAGGATTGCAAGATTAAAAGTTCTGGAGATGGATGGTGGTGATGGGTGCATATGTACTAAATACCCCTGAGCTGTATACTTAAAAATGTCAAGGATGATAAATTTTATGTTATGTATAGTTTACCACAATAAAGAAAATGAATATTTTTAGAAAAGGGAATGAAGTAGATACATGCTACAACACGGATGAACCTTGAAAACATTACAGTAAGTGAAAGAAACCAGACACCAAAGGCCACACATTATATGATTCCATTTATATGAAATGTTCAGAATAGGCAAATCTATAGACAGAAAGTAGATTAGTGGTTACCTAGGGCTGGGAAGTGCTGGGGGAGAACAGGGGGTGGCTGTTCATGGGCACAGGGTCTCTTTTGGGGTGACGAAAATGTTCTAAAATTGACTTTGATGATGGTTGCACAACTCTAGGAACATCCTAAAAGCCACTGAATTGTGCATGCTAAATGGGTGAATCATATTGTATGATAACTGTATCTTTTTTTTGAGACTGAGCCTCAATCTGTCGCCCAGCTTGGAGAGCAGTGGCATGATCTCGGTTCACTACACCCACACCTCCCAGACTCAAGCGATTCTCCCGTCTCAGCCTCCTGGGTAGCTGGGACCACCAGTGCCCGCCACCACGTCTGGCTAATTTTTGTATTTTTAGTAGAGACGGGGTTTCACCATGTTGACCAGGCTAGTCTCGAACTCCTGACCTCAGGTGATACACCTGCCTCAGCCTCCCAAAGTGCTGGGATTACAGGCGTGAGCCACCATGCCCGGCCCCAAGAACTATATCTTAATAATTCTGTTATTAAAAAAAAACAAAACTTGCCAGGTATGATGGCTCAGGAGTGCAGTCCCAGCTACTGAGGTGCTGAGGCAGGAGGATGGCTTGGGACTAGGAATTCAAGACCAGCCTGGTCAACACAGCAAAACCCTGTCTCTAAAAAACATATATATTTTTTTAATTAGCCAGGCATAGTGGCATGCACCTGTGATCCTTGCTACTTAGGAAGCTAAGGCAGGAGGATGGCTTGAGCCCAGGAGTTTGAGGCTACATGAGCAATGATCCTGCCACTACACTCCAGCCTGGATGACAAAGTAAGACCTGTCTCTAAAAAATAAAATAAACTGAAGTGGAGCAGTCACCCAGCTTCTGACTAGTGAATGATCCTCTCCCTTCTTCCTTAGTGCCATTTTTAACAAGTGGCAAAGGTCCTATTTTAAAGTATGCCAAGTGCATTGTCTTATTTCAACAACATTCTATTTCAACTGTCCCATGTGGTCTTAGTTACTTAACTGTGATAATCTTCAGTTCTCTTCATCTATCACCCACTTCTTCCTCTATAAAAAGACAACAGGCCGGGCACAGTGGCTCACACCTGTAATGCAGCACTTTGGGAGGCCAAGACGGGCAGATCACTTGAGGCCACCAGGAGTTTGAGACCAGCCTAACCAACATGGCAAAATGCTGACTCTACTAAAAATACAAAAAGTAGCCAGGTGTGGTGGCACGCACCTGTAATCCCAGTTACTTGGGAGGCTGAGGCAGGAGAATTGCTTGAACTCAGGAGATGGAGGTTACAGTGAGCTGAGATTACACCAGTGCACTCCAGCCTGGGTGACAGAGTAAGAGACCCTGTCTCCAAAAAAAAAAAAAAAATAGAGGGCAAAAAGCCTTCTTAGGAAAAATAAATGAGCTACAAAAAGTCTCTAGAATAAAAATCAGTTGCATATTCAGTGCTTGTACACCTAAAAAATGGGTCTATACAGAGTAATCAAGCAATGAAAGGTAGGCAGCCCCAGAATTGTAACATTAACACGTGACAAATTCTCTCAAGTCATGCCTTCTTGCATGCCCCCTCCAGAAAGGAGAAGTTTTAGATTTACTTTTCTCCTTAGCCACACATCTCCATTCCTGTAGTTATTTCATACTAAAGCTTTCATGTTGACCTTAAATCCAAATTTTACCTTTAATGGAAGGATTAATATTTTACATATATCTCCACTGGACAGATACCTCTACTGAATTAGGACTTTTTTCTTTTTTCTCATTCTCTTTACCTAATTTCCTGGGGATAATGAATAAAGATGGATTTCCTGTCTTCCCTTATCACAAATTCTCTGATACCATAAAACCAGAGAAAAATCTGCTCAACTGTCTATATGCAACAGCACCTCTAGAAATCCAGGAACGCAGGCACTCAGGCAGGCTGGGTTTTTTTTTTTTTTTTTTTTTTTTTTTTTTTGCTGTTTTTCGTTTGTTTTTTTTTTTGTTTTGAGACAGAGTGTCGCTCTGTCGCCCAGGCTGGAGTGCAGTGGCACAATCTTGGCTCACAGCAACTTCCGCCTCCTGGGCTCAAGTGATTCTCCCGCCTCAACCTCCCACGTAGCTGGGATTACAGGCAACCACCACCAAGCCCAGCTAATTATCGTATTTTTAGTGGAGACAGGATTTCACCATGTTGGCCAGGCTGGTTTTAAACTCCTGACCTCAGATGATCCGCCTGCCTTGGCCTCCCAAAGTGCTGAGATTACAGGTGTCAGCCACCGCGTCCAGCCTAACATGCTGTTTTTATTCAATGCCTTTTACATACACAAACAGCAGCTCTAAGCACAAAAAAAAAAAAAGGGGGCGGAGAGTAGATCTACGGGTCCTGATACTGAAAATTGTTCAAAATTTTCTATTAAGTAGAAAAAGACAGTAGCAAATTAGTATACAATATAATATAATCCATAAAATATAATTAAATAAACTAATTTGTGAGCTTATGAGTATGCACATATATACACATGTATAAATTTTTTTTTTTTTTTTTTTTTTGAGACGGAGTCTCGCTCTGTCGCCCGGGCTGGAGTGCAGTGGCCGGATCTCAGCTCACTGCAAGCTCCGCCTCCCGGGTTCACGCCATTCTCCTGCCTCAGCCTCCCAAGTAACTGGGACTACAGGCGCCCGCCACCTCGCCCGGCTAGTTTTTTGTATTTTTTAGTAGAGACGGGGTTTCACCGGGTTAGCCACGATGGTCTCGATCTCCTGACCTCGTGATCCGCCCGTCTCGGCCTCCCAAAGTGCTGGGATTACAGGCTTGAGCCACCGCGCCCGGCCCACATGTATAAATTTTTAAAATCTGGAAGTATATACAGAACACCAGTTAGCAGTGGGCCTCACTCAAAGGGAGGGATTATGGGGTCTATCACTGTCTACGTTCCAAATTTCTGTACTGTTTGAAATTTCTGTAGCAAGAATGTTTTAATTTTATAATCAGGACAAAAATAGCTAGAAGGAATAAAGGAGAAAGTTGGGAGAACTACAGTTAAATTGCAGAATTCTAGCTCTACCATCCCTTTAACGTCCTATACACATCACCATCACCTATAGGGCGCCACTCTGCTCAGGAACAAAGGGGACCTTTCTCCAAAAAGAAAAAAGACATAATTCTAATATACTTTTCCACCCTCTGGAGAATTCCAGAATAACAGGGCCATGACTGAGAGAGAAAAGAATCCCCCACAACTCACCAGAGTTGCCAGACATTCCCAGATCACTTCCTCCTTCCTTTTGTTGGGCTTTCTTTACTTTCTTTTTAACAGGCCCATCATTTTCCAATGGTCTCTTCTTACTTCTGTCAATTTCTGTAGCCTATATCGGGAAGGTTAGAAAATGATGTGTTATCTCTATTCTGAGAAGGCCTGAGGTATGTGAAGTAATTTAAACCTTACATCTGAATGACAAGTTCCTTGCCATCCATTCTTCAAAGAATCCCCTACGTTTAGTACTGGAAAAGTCTATGGGTGAACTGTTTTTAACACCATAAAAGACAAGGTAGAGTCTGATGACTGAGGCCAGGAGTCTCAGCAACTCAAGCCCTGTTTAGAATTAATTGAAACCAAGGCTGCTACCTGTCTTGACTCAATCAGCCTTCAGCTTTCTCTAATTATAAAACTTGAATCACCCTACTTACATATGCTAAATAAAATACCTCTAAGAAATAAACAGCTATGTAGCAAAGGCACAGAGAGGAAAAGATACATAATAAAAGAACAGTATCATTTTTGACATGGTCATTCCAATTTAAGTGTTTCCTGTTTAAATGGTTTATGTTCATCACTAAAGATGTGACAAGATTATGAACTTTTTCTTGGCAGAAAACTTGCCAAAAGCATACGTAAGTCCTTCACCAACTACCCTTTAAATGGTGGGTGCAAACTTTTGGTGAATTCACGAAAATGTCGGCCTCAAAAAAAAAAAAACAAAAACAGAAGAGAAGTAATCACTATAAGGGAGAAACATGTAAGAAGGGAACAAGATTTTGAAGCACCCAAGCTGTCACCTACATTATAACACGGTAGGTGGCTAAATACCAGTCTTCAATGCCTTTCCACCCTCAGTTTGAAACATACTGTGCAGGTGACCCCAGTGAGGGGTCACCCTTGGGCTTTTCCCCTGGCAGTATCTCCCGTCTAAAAACAAACAAATGTACTTATTGCGTTGAAGGATGGCAACAGGAAGGACTCCATAATTAATCACATCTATACCATCCTAAGAAACTTTATCCACCCAAATTGTATTTCAGACTTTATAATCTAAACTACAAAAAGTGTTCACTGGGGAACTGCACAATATGACTGCTTTTAACCGTAGTGATTTGAAATATTGAGCAACGCTGTTGCAGCCTTGAAAACTGGAGACCTAACGGCAGCTTTCTTCTAGTCACCCAATCCTGCACTTTTTAAATCAGTAAAACTCTTCGACCACCAAGGAAAAAAAAAAAGGATGGAGGTTAAAAGACGCACCCCTTACCCACAAGCCCCCTTATCAGAATGCGAGTCAGGAGACCTGAGTTCCTGTCTCAGGCCTGCCATTAAACACCTGCGTAACCTTAGCCTATCTCCTCAAATGGAAGTACTAAAAACCTCAGCGCTTCACCTAGTTTGTAGCCCCGCCTGGGCTCTTCCCACCTTCCCCTTCTTCAGCCCACCCCTTCCTCCTCCAGCCCTGCCATCTGGCGGAGAGTACCCGCCTCCGCCCGCCTCACCCACAAGCCCCGCCCACCGGCCCCGACAGCCCTTCCCCGTCCCGGACAGAACCTACCACGAGCGGCGGCAGCTGGGGCGGGAAAGTGGACGCTGGGGGCGCTGCGGCGTCACGGTCCACCTGATCGGTTGCACCCGTGGGGGAGGAGGTGGATTTCAGGCTTCCCGTAGACTGGAAGAATCGGCTCAAAACAGCTTGCCTCGCAGGGACTGGGCTGGAGGCAGCGAGGCCGCCCAACGCAGGCTTCCGGCGAGACATGGCAGGGCAAGGATGGCAGCCCGGGAACAGGGCCCTGCCGGGAGCGCGAGCCCGCGGCCGCAGTTCCCAGGCGTCTGCGGGCGCGAGCCCGCCGTGACCCTGCCGTGCGCCGGGGCGGGGGGCGGGGCCTCGCCTGCACAAATAGGAACGAGAGGGCGGGGCGGCCACAATTTCGCGCCAATCTTGACCGCGCGTTCTGTTTTAACTAGCGGGCTCGGAGGTCCTCCAGCTGCTGTCATGGTTCGTTCGCTAAACTGCATCGTCGCTGTGTCCCAGAACATGGGCATCGGCAAGAACGGGGACCTGCCCTGGCCGCTGCTCAGGTATCTGCCGGGCCGGGGCGATGGGATCCAGACTGGCGCAGGCTGCCCGCGGTCGGGGTATCTGGGTGGGACGCGCTGGGCCGACTCCCGGCGAGAGGATGGGGCCAAACTTGCGGTCTGCGCTCGCAGGAAGGGTGGGCCCGACTGGATTCGGATTCCCCTTTTCTGCTGCGCAGGAGGCAAAGTTGCTGATTTCTGCCCGGATCCTGCTGCCAGGTGAGGTCTTTGCCCTGCGGCGCCCTTTCCCAGGGCAAAGTCCCAGCCCTGGAGAAAACACCTCACCCCTGCCCGCAGCGCTCCGTTTGTCAGGTGCCTTAGAGCTGGAGCTCAAGGGATAATTGTCATGCGTGTCCATGTGAAGAGACCACCAAACAGGCTTTGTGTGAGCAACATGGCTGTTTATTTCACCTGGGCGCAGGCGGGCTGAGTCGGAAAAGAGAGTCAGCGAAGGGAGATAAGGGGTGGGGCTGTTTTATAGGATTTGGGTAGGTAAAGGAAAATTACAAAGGGGGGTTGTTCTCTGGCGGGGTAGGAATGGGGGTCACAAGGTGCTCAGTAGGGGAGCTTTTTGAGCCAGGATGAGCCAGGAAAAGGAGTTTCACGAGATAATATCGCTTAAGGCCAGGACCGGCCATTTTCGCTTCTTTTGTCTTGGAATGTCATCAGTTAAGGTGAGGCAGGACATTTGCACTTCTTTTGTGATTCTTCAGTTACATCAGGCCATCTGCGCGTATACGTGCGAGTCACAGGGGATGCGATGGCTTGGCTTGGGCTCAGAGGCCTGACAATAATGTTTCGAGTAACGCTCTTTCTCTAACTTGTAGGAATGAATTCAGATATTTCCAAAGAATGACCACAACCTCTTCAGTAGAAGGTAATGTGGGATTAAGTAGGGTCTTGGTTGATGAAATTTACCAATGCAAATGTTATTTAAATGGAAAGTTTTCCGTGTTAATCTGGGACCTTTTCTCTTATGGATCTGTATGCAGTTCCCAAGGTTCATTTACCACTATTAAAATTTTTTTGTCTTAGAAATTTTATGTTAACGCACGAGCAAATTATCAGGCATGGGGCAGAATTGGCAGCTGGGTGGAGGCTTCAGTGGAGGTTAGCGCTCGGAAAGGAAAGCAGAGGAGGCCTTTGGAAGAGCTGCTGGAAGAGATAAGGCCTGAACAAAGGCAATGGAGAAGAGAGGGTAAAAAATTTTTAAGGTTACATGACCCTGGATTTTGGAGATCAGGAATTTAAAGATGATGCATCAAGGAAGAACGCTCAGATTTTCAGTTTGAAAGCTGACGTGACATGTAAAGGAGTGGAGAATAATGTACCATTGTAATGATGAGGCGCCTCTAGGACATCTAGGATAATTTCAGGCACAGAGATCTAGGTGAATTGAACTATTGGAGGGAAGGGAATAACCAAGGAAAAGAATGTGGGGGTTGAGAGATGCCCCATTTAAAACCTAAGAGACCTGGATATTTATGGTTGTAAGAGGAGGCATGGCAGAGGAAACAAACAGTAAGAAAGGAGCAGATGCTGCAGCTCTTGAATGGGACAGATACAAGGTATTTGGATTTGATACTTAGGTCACTGGTAGAGATGATGACGAGAGCCCATAGCTAAAGAATTGATAAAAGCCGCCGGGCGCGGTGGCTCAAGCCTGTAATCCCAGCACTTTGGGAGGCCGAGACGGGCGGATCACGAGGTCAGGAGATCGAGACCATCCTGGCTAACACGGTGAAACCCCGTCTCTATTAAGAAATACAAAAAACTAGCCGGGCGAGGTGGCGGGCGCCTGTAGTCCCAGCTACTCGGGAGGCTGAGGCCGGAGAATGGCGTAAACCCGGGAGGCGGAGCTTGCAGTGAGCTGAGATCCGGCCACTGCACTCCAGCCTGGGTGACAGAGCGAGACTCCGTCTCAAAAAAAAAAAAAAAAAAAAAAAAAAGAATTGATAAAAGCCACTCTCAGAAATCCCAATATGGTCTGGTAATGTTGATGTTTCTTTGGTTCAGATAGCTGAGTCTCAAAGTTATTCTCCTAAGAAATTGACCCAAAGTGGACGCTATATGTAAAAAGGTTTTATAGAAGCGTTAAAAGAGTAGGATACAGACATAATTAAACATGTTTTAAGGCAATTGAGTGGAACATTAAGCAGCTATTTTTAAAAGTATGATTTAATACCAATCTACAAAGTACACAAATATGAATAATACAATTATATAACAGTTTTGACAGTACTGATTAGAGGCTGGACATTATTCTAAGTCTTTAATTCCCACAACAACCCTAGAAGCAGGAACTATTGTTATCTCTATTTTATGGATAAAGAAAGTAAACTACAAGGGGTTAACACGATTTGTCTTGTGGATGACAAAATGCATTCAACTTCAGCACTTTGACTCAGTTTTTTTTTTTTTTTTTTTTTTGGGTCTCACCTCTATCTCCCAGGCTGGAGTGTAGTGGCACGATCTCAGCTCACTGCAAGCTCCACCTCCCGGGTTCACGCCATTCTCCTACTCAGCCTCTCAAGTAGCTGGGACTACAGGCGCCTGCCACCATGCCCAGCTAATTTTTTGTATTTTTAGTAGAGACGGGGTTTCACTGTGTTAGCCAGGATGGTCTTGATCTCCTGACCTCGTGATCCGCCTGCCTCTGCCTCCCCAGAATCTTTACTCATTACTATGTTATACACAATTGCAATTGATTAAAAGTAAATATTCGATATAAATTGGATAATGCCAAAGGGAAAAATAGTTATATTTAGGCAATAAGTGATAAGTATGAATTTTGGTAAGACTTTTAAGTTTATTTTTTTTAAAGGAGAGCCACTAAATGTCAGGATGTCAGTCATATCTATGCACATACCTACACTAAGTCCTCACTTAACGTATCTGTGAGTTCTTGGAAACTGTGACTCTAAGTGAAACAATGTATAGCAAAACCAATTTTACCATAGGCTACTTGATGTACACAAGAGTTGAGTTCCTAGGGCATATTGCTGGTCACAAAAACATCACCAAACTTCTAAATGAAGGCCGAAAACACTTCTAATATTAAACACTGAAATAAATATAAGCTATACATACATTTAAGAATAGTAATGTGCATGTCTTTGGGATGTGGAAGGAAACTGGAGTACCTGGAGAAACTCCATGCAGACATGGGAAAAGCATGCAGACTCCACACAGACAGTGGCCCTGGCCAGGAATTGATTATTTTTCTCATCAATGTTAGAAGAAAACAATGTTATTCAAGGACTTGTTGTATATAAATGTATGAAAATACATGTATATTCCCAAAATATACTTAGGCTTTGTGATTTTATAGGTAAACAGAATCTGGTGATTATGGGTAAGAAGACTTGGTTCTCCATTCCTGAGAAGAATCGACCTTTAAAGGGTAGAATTAATTTAGTTCTCAGCAGAGAACTCAAGTAAGTACCTTAACATAAATTCACCACAAGAAAATCGTGTCTTATAGTGGAGATCAGTATATGATAAAATGAAATTGTATAAAAGGAGCTATTGATGAGGCTGCTTAATATCACAAAGGTGATTATAGAAAATAAGCAGTTATCTATATTACATGACAATAATTTCTTCTACTACCTGAGTAATTGATTTCATCATCTTGAAAAGTTACATTAAACATTAAATATCTCACTGTGGTATCAGATTTGCAAGTTTTGAACCATCATTCAGTAGGCTCAAATATAAGTTATACAGTATAATCAGTAACTTGTAGTTTCACATAAAGTCAAAACAACTATGTTTTAGGACTTGCTAAAATTAAGTGATGATCTCCTTTCTGGACCCAACCCTAAATGCAATAAAATGTGAATTTTAGGATAGGCTGAAATGGGTCATAATCTTCTGCTCTATTATGCCTAGTTAACCACAATACCCAGTAATATTTTGTACTTAACATTCATTACTCAGTGTCTGAAGGTAAAAAATTTCAAAGTATTGAAATGGTTCTAGAGATCCTGGAGAGAAGCAAGTTATCTCCAGTTAGCCTCTGATAAGAATTTTCCTGTACCCCAATCCAGGGTTGGAGTCAGCAGTTCATGAAGCCTAGATATGCCTTGGCAACTGGAGAGTGGGAGGGGTAATCATATTAAGACTGCCCAGGAAGTCAACTCCAATGGCTTGGGAGGTTGAGGGGTGGCCAGGATTGGACCTGTGTTAATCCATTCTCATGTTGCTATTTTTAAAGAACTGCCAAGACCAGGCAATTTTACAGGAAAGAGGTTTAATTGACTCAGTTCCTCATGGCTGGGGAGGCCACAGGAAATTTAAAATCATGGTGGAAGGGGAAGCAAACACGTCCTTCTTCATGTGGTGGCAGGAAGAAGTGCTGAGCTAAGGGAGAAAGGCCCTTTATAAAACCATCAGATCTCATGAGAAGTTATTATCACAAGAACGTCATAGGTGTAACCACCCCTCCATGATTCATTTATCTCCACCTCATACTACCTTTGACATGTGGGGATTATTACAATTCAAGGTGAGATTTTGGTAGGGACACAGCCAAACCATATCAGGACCTAAGGGGAAAGTCTGGGATCTGGCATGTTAATCATTCTTAGTCTAATAATATAATCAACAAAAAGAATGCAGTATCCTAGGGCATTACTTGCTTGGGAACAGTGGTCATAGTATTATTTTCCCATGGATATTAGTAAAGATTCAACCAAAGAAGCAGAACCAGTAGGAGATAGAAATAGGTATATTAAAGAGTTTTATTGCGAGGAATTGGCTTACACAATTATGGGGACTGGGCATGTGAGTCCAAAAATCTGTAAAGCAGGCCATCAGAAAGGGCAAGCTGGAATTCTCCAGCAGGGGCTGAAGCAGTACAGGTGAAATTTCTTCAGGAAAGCCTTAACTCTACTCTCAAGGCCTTTAA
This sequence comes from Macaca fascicularis, assembly GCF_037993035.2. NCBI lineage: Eukaryota > Metazoa > Chordata > Mammalia > Primates > Cercopithecidae > Macaca > Macaca fascicularis. The sequence goes on along the minus strand of NC_088380.1, from coordinate 84,583,170 downwards.
ACTGATTGAATCAGCCCACTCAGATTAAAGTCCGACCTGGCACAGTGGCCAACCCCTGCAATCCCAGCACTTTGGAAGGCCAAGTCAGGTGGATCACTTGAACCCAGGAGTCTGAGACCAATCTGTGCAACAAAATGAAACCCCATCTCTGCAAAAAAATTAGCCAGGCATGGTGGCGTGTACCTCTAGTTCCCGGGAGGCGGAGGTTGCAGTGAGTCAGGATAGTGCCACTGCACTCTAGCCTAGCCAACAGAGTGAGACCCTGTCTCAAAAAAAATAAAAACTGAATTGTAATCACATCTACAAAATGCCTTCAAAGCAACACCTAGATACAGTATCTGAATAACCAAGAACTATATCCTAGCCAAGTTAACACTATGGGAAGGAAAGAACTACACAGCTATATAGGCTAAGGGGATTCAGGCTTACATAGATTTTCTCCCAAGTTCTTCCTAGAATGGCATAGGTAAAACCCCAGAAGAAAGTGTATAGAATATTTGCATTGATTGCCTCTGGGCGACCGGGCAGATTTGTTGATATGCATCTTGCCGCCTGCTTCCATCTTCATGCTATTCTTTCTTCTGGTTGCTAGGATGCTCTGATTATCTCTTTCCTTGGTATATTTCAAATTCACAGACTATATCGCCATTCCAAGAAGCTCTTTAATGACATTTTTGAATACTACTCAAGTTTGTTTATGGCTAGCTTGAGCTCAAACAGAAAGAAATCTCAGTGGGGGAGATGTTCACTTGAGCCGTCATTTCTCCTCAAAGATAATGAGTGTAATTTTTTTTTACGACCTCCCTGTGATGCATGTAATTGGGTTTGGTTGCTTCTTGTGTATTTAGGTATAACATATGTTGGTGTCTTGTGCTTTTTTTTTTAAGGCTAAGAAAATTTAAAGTCTTTATTATCAAGCATGCCAGGGAAATAGTGATGCCAGTTGTAAAAAATGTTAGAGTTCTTTTTTGTTGTTGTTGTTCTTCCTCCCGCTTCCTTCCTTGTTGGTCAGTCCCACACAGAGAGACAGCACCTGCTGAGTGCCAGGCACTGCAGGCTCTTGAATAAAAGGGCAGAGATTTATACATGGAAATCACTTGCTTATGTCAGCTCTAAGGAGACTTCATTTTTCACCCCTCTCCCCCAGTGTAAGAAGAAACTGAATCCTCAAGGTAATCACAAATTTTCTACCGAACACTAGTTATTTAGGGTAAATATTTCCTTAGTAAGGTATTGGGGGAAAATGTTTTTCCGAAGTTGTCTAGACAATCAAGTTGTGGCTTTAAAAGAACTTGAGGTGAGGCCGGGCACTGTGGCTCACGCCTGTAATCCCAGCACTTTGGGAGGCCGAGGAGGGTGGATCACGAGGTCAGGAGATCGACACCATCCTGGCTAACACAGTGAAACCCCGTCTCTACTAAAAATACAAAAAATTAGCCGGGCCTGATGGCGGGCGCCTATAGTCCCAGCTACTCGGGAGGCGGAGGCAGGAGAATGGCGTGAACTCGAGGGGCGGAGCTTGCAGTGAGCCGAGATAGGGCGACTGCACTCCAGCCTGGGCGAAAGAGCCAGACTCCGTCTAAAAAAAAAAAAAAGAACTTAAGGTGAGAAGGGTGGGAATGACCGCTGATGAGTACAGAATTTTTTTTTTTTTTTTGGTGATGGAAATGTTCTAAAAGTAGATAGAAGTTATGCTTGCACAACTCTGTGAATGTACTAAACGTCACTGAACTGTATACTTTAAAAGGGTGAATTAAATTTTTATCAATAAAGTGACTTTTAAAAGTCTTTGGAACCAGCCAGGCACAGTGACTCACACCTGTAATCCCAGCACTTCGGGAGGCCAAGGTGGGCAGATCACAAGGTCAGGTGTTCGAGACCAGCCTGGCCAAAATGGTGAAACCCCATCTCTACTAAAAATACAAAAATTAGCCAGGTGTGGTGGCGAGCGCCTGTAATCCCAGCTACTCAGGAAGCTGAGGCAGGAGAAGCTGTTGAACCAGGAGGCGGAAGTTGCAGTGAGCCAAGATTATGCCACTGCTCTCCAGCCTGCGCAACAGAGAGAGACTCCATCTAAAAAAAAAAAAAAAAGAACTTGTTGGAACCCAAAATTAAATAAACAAGTTTTGCTGCAATGCTATAGTAGCCTTGACACTATCTTTAGAAAATCCAAAATTGCCTCCATGTTACAAGATTTAAATAGTCTCCCATCCATGAAAGTTAACTAAATTTCATGTCATAATTTTTTCCGATCTCACTATCAGAGTCTCCACAGTGATTAAAACTTGAAGGTGCAGATCTCTCTCCCCGTACCACACACACTTGGAGTAGCAAATGCTGACTGACCTGGTTTCTGATATCTGCTATGGCCCCTAGTAACTTTGTGACTTTAGGCAGGTTACAAGTAAGCCTTGTTGAAGGTTCTTCCCTTACCTATTAAATGAGATGAATAATGACAACTTTTTAGGGTGATTTTGAAGACTCACTGAAGTTTTGTATGTAAAGTTTCTGGCACACAGAAGGGTATAGGCATCAGTTCTTACCGCCACCGCGCCCTCCCCCCCCACACACACACACAAACTTGCTACTTTATATCTTATAGAATGTACACATTAATATATTAATGAAATCACAGTGAACAGACTCATGATCTCATTTTCACCTTAAAATATTATTTTGTTCTCGTTTCCCTCGATCTTGAGACAAAAATCCACTGCCACCTAAATCAACTCTCTCATCTCTCCTGACTTCATTCTGGATTCCTTTTTTTTTCTATCTTCACCATGCTCTGCTGTCCCAACCTTTTAGTATTATCAAAAGCAAAATAAATGTTGAGATTAATCTCTAAATTTAACATTTTGTTTGGGAAGAAAAAAAATTGCAGTTTAGGGCATACATGCCGACAGGTAGCCTTCCATATATGTCTGAAGAACAAAGGGAAGGTTAGAGGTTTTATTTAAAAGGAGAACTGTTACCGCTCTTTGAGAAAGTTCATTGGCACTACTAAGGTTTGGGGGAGCTGACAAGCTCCGATTGGTGAACAATGAGTGATGGGCAAAATTAGTTCTAGAGTTGCAGCAAGTTATCTCAGAAGCTGGAGATAAAACCGGTTTCAAGTCACAACAAGCAGTTCCAGCAGTCAGGCTCACAGAAAATTACATTCTTGGAGCAATGTTTTATACCCTGAATGCTTTTTTCCCCTGTCCCCTCAACTCTGATTTAGTTGGGTATGACAAGAATGACCCACTGTCACCCAAGCTGGAGGGCAGTGGTATGATCTCGGCTCACTGCAACCTCCACCTCCCTGGCTCAAGCAGTTCTGCTGCCTCAGCCTTCCAAGTAGCTGGGATAACAGGCAGGCACTACCATACCCAGCTACTTTTTGTATTTTTTGGTAGAAATGGGGTTTCTCCCTGTTGGCCAGGCTGGTCTCGAACTCCTGACCTCAGGTGATCTGCCCATCTCAGCCTCCCAAAGTGCTGGGATTACAGGCATGAGCCACCAAATTCGGCCTACCCCGTTTTAAACCTCACCACAGTTTACTTTTCTGCTACCCTCAACTTTCTCAGAGCTTTCTTGTGTTAAATAACTTTAGTATGATTAAAATAAAATTCTATACTACACTTCGATTGTAGTCTGTCATGCCTGTGCCTTTGCACGTGTTTTTATCTCCTTTGACACTTGGTTAAGAAATCATGCCGCGAGGAGTATTTTCCCTCCTCACCCCGGCCCTGCGTTCCCATGAAGCGTCCTCTGCACGTCTTCATTGTATGTCCTTTCGTACATTATAGTCACTGCTGAGATATTTCTGACTGCCATCACAATCTCTTTGAGTGCAGGGACTGCATATTTTATCTCTGTCCCCAGAATCTAGCATAACCCCTAGCAAATTAGGGATTCAGAAATCACACAATGAATAGTACATAGGTGATTTATAAAAATAGAACCATCCCACATAGTACCACTTTGTTACCCTCCTCTTTTTCCCTTATATATTAGAAAATAAAGTCCTGTAAATATTTTTAGTGGCTGCATAGTATTCCATTATGAGACTGGAGCATACCCGATTTTTAATATGGGCATACCTCAGAGATATTGCAGGTTCAGCTCCAAACCACTGCAATAAATAAAGCAAATACCACAATAAAGGTGGTCACATGAATTTTTTGGTTTCTCGGTGCATATAAAAGTTATATTTACACTATAGTAATAGTCTAATAGATGTACAATAGTATTATATCTTTAAAAAATGTATGTACCTTAATTAAAATATGACTAAAAAATGCTAACAATCATCCAAGCCTTCAATGAGTCATAATCTTCTCACTATGGAGTGTCTTTCCTTGATATTGATGGTTGCTGACTGATAAAGGTGATGGTTGCTGAAGGCTGGGGTGGCTGTGGCAATTTCTTAAAATAAAACAATGAAGTTTGCTACATTGATAGACTCTTCCTTTCATGAAAGATTTTTCTGGAGCAAGTGATGCTATTTTATAGGATTTTACCCACAACAGAATTTCTTTCAAAATGGGAATCAATCCTCTCAAACCTTGCTCTTGCTTTATTAACTTAGTTTGTGTAGTATTCTGAATCTTTCGTGGCCAAACAATGTTCACAGCATCTTCGCCAGGAGTAGATTTCATCTCAAGAACCCAGTTTCTTTGCTCATCCATAAGAAGGAACTCCTTATCCACTGACGTTTTATGAGATTCCAGCAATTCCATCCCATCATCAGACTCCACTTCTAATTCTAATTCTAATTCTCTTGCCATTTCCACTACATCTGCAGTTATTTCCACCCCTGAAGTCTTAAACCCCTCAAAGCCATCATGAGGGTTGGAATCAACTAACTCCAAACTCCTGTTAATGTTGATATTTTGATCTCCTCCTATGAATCATGAATGTTGTTAATGGCATCTAGAATAGTGAATCCTTTTTAAAAGGTTTTCCATTTACTTTGCCCAGATCCATCAAAGGAATGACTGACTATTGCAGCTACAGCCTTAGAAAATGTATTTCTTAAATAGTAAGACTTGAAAGTCAAAATTACTCCTTGATCCATGGGCTGCAGAATGAGCAGGAATATTTTGAAAGGAAATCTTCCTTCCTGAGCAGTAGGTCTCAACATTAGGCTTAAAATATTTAGTGAACCATGCTGTAAACAAATGTGCTGTCATCGAAGTTTCGTTGTTCCATTTCTAATGCACAGGCAGAGAAGACTTAGCATAATTCTTAAATGCCCTGGGATTTTCAGAACGGTAAATGAGCATTCGCTTCCACTGAAAGTCATCAGCTTGCCTTAACCCCTAACAAGAGAATCATCCTGTTCTTGGAAACTTTAAAACTAGGCATTGACTTCTCTTTTATAGCTATGAAGTCCTAGATGGCATCTTCCTTGAATAGCAGGCTATTTTGTCTCCATTGAAAACCTGTTCTTAGTGTAACCACCTTCATCAATGATCTTAGCCAGATCTTCCGGATAAACTTGCTGCTTCACCTTGTACTTTTTTCTTATGAAGACAGCTTTTTCCTTAAACATCATGAACCAAACCCTGCTAGTTTCAAACTTTTCTTCTATAGCTTTCTCACCTCTCTCAGCCTTTACAGAATTAAAGAGGGTTAAAGCCTTGTTCTAGATTGGGCTTTGGTGTGAGGTAATGTGGCTGGTTTGATCTATCCAGACCACTCAGCTTTCTCCACATCAGCAATAAGGCTATTTGTTTTCTTTGTGGTTTTTTTTGTGTTTTTTTTTAGAGACACAGTCTCGCTGTCGCCCGGGCTGGAGTGCAGTGGTGCGATCTCGGCTCACTGCAAGCTCTACCTCCCAGGTTCACACCATTTTCCTGCCTCAGCCCCCCGAGTAGCTGGGACTACAGGCGCCGGCCACCACGCCTGGCTAATTTTTTTGTATTTTTAGTAAAGACAGGGTTGTACTGTGTTAACCAGGATGGTCTCGATCTCCTGACCTCATGATCCTCCCGCCTCGGCCTCCCAAAGTGCTGGGATTACAGGTATAAGCCACCGCGCCGGCCAGGCTGTTTGCTTTCTTACCGTTCACATTTTCACTGGAATAGCACTTCTGATTTCCTTCAAGAGCTTTTCTTTTGTATTTACAACTTGGCTGTTAGATGCCAGAGGCATGGCTTTTGGCCTGTCTTGGCTTTGCTATGTGCCTCCTTCATTAAGCATAATCATTTCTAGCTTTTGATTTTACATGAGAAATATGCAACTCTTCCTTTCACTCCTACGCTTAGAGGCCATTGTAGGGTTACTAATTGGCCTCATTTCAATATTGTTGTGTCTCAGGGAATTGGGAGGCCAGAAGAGAGGGAGAGAAACAGGAATAGCCAGTTAGTGGAGCTGTCAGAACACCCAACATGTATCAGTTCACCATCTTAAAAGGGCATGATTTATGGCACCCCATAACAGTTCCTTGCAACAGTAGCAGCAAGATCCCCAAAACATTATAATGAAAAAGCCTGAAATATTGTGAGAATTACCAAAATGTAACATAGAAATACAAAGTGAACACATGCTGTTGGAAAAACTTCACCAATAGACCTGCTCAGTGCAGGGTTGGCACAAACCTTCAATTTGTAAAAAAGAAAAACACCTCAGTATCTTTGAAGCACAATGAAATGAGGTATGGCTTAGTAGAGAACACCATTTTTAAAGGCTCAGTGTGAAAGGTCTTAAATTGAGGGTGTATTTTTGTGTTCTGGTTAAGACACCATTCCATTTCAGGGTTTTTTGTTTTTTTAAGTGGTTTCCCAACACTCCCTGGGGAAATGGAGCCAGAATTCCATTGGCCGTCCTCACATCAGGAACAGTGAAAAAGGATAATGTTTACATGTCACCCGGGGTAATCAGATAAGGCCATAGGACAAGAGTCAGGGTTCCACTAATCTAAGCCCTACCATCCTGATGTCTAAGGGCCCCTGTAGCCCACAGGCACCAACTGCAGTCTTTTGTCCACGTAACAAGTTGCAGCTCAAGTTTCAAAGTCAGGCTGCTGGAGTTCAACTCCAAGGTCCGTCATTTCCTGGCTGTGTGACCAGTAGTGTCTTAACCATTCAGCCTCAGTTTCCTCATCTATAAAAAGGAATGATAGTACCACGTACGATTGCCAGTTAAATGCAATGTGTACATTATCTCATTTAGTCTTCATGCAAACCCTCAACACTCAGTCACAAAAACATCAAGCATGTCCACACATTTGTTAACAAAGAATATGTATGCTACCACATACCAACTCCCCTTTGTCAGGGAATCCAATCTGGATTGGTTTAAAATAATTATAGGAAAGAAATTCAGCAGTGAAATACGTCACTATATTGGATGCTTCCTATTTGTCATTTACTGTATTAATTTCTAGCACTTGTGCCGTGTAAGGGCTGATGAACTCAAACACTAGCTCAGCTTTTTGCATGTTCTTTTTTACCCACCTGGAGGTCCAGTGTTTCCTGTGATACTGAACTCTAAAGTGCTAAATAGCCACATTTTACGGAAGCATATTCTTCATACCTTTTTTTTAACTTAAATCTCTAACTTTGCTCTATCTTTAATTTATTTTTTTTGTTTTTTTTGTGGCGGCGGGAGTTGGGTTTTTTTGAGACAGAGTCTCGCTGTCTCACCCAGGCTGGAATGCAGTGGCGCAATCTCGGCTCACTGCAACCTCCACCTCCTGGGTTCAAGCGATTCTCCTATATCAGCCTCCCAAGTACCTGGGATTACAGGCACGCGCCACCATGCCCAGCTAATTTTTCTACTTTTAGTAGAGACGGGGTTTCACTGTGTTGGCCAGGCTGGTCTGGAACTCCTAACCTCAGGTGATCTGCCCGTCTTGGCCTCCCAAAGTGCTGAGATTACAGGCATGAGCCACCATGAGCCTGGCTAATCTGTTCTTCACTTTCTTTTCCACATTCACTACAAAAGGGCAAGGAAGTCGTCACATCTGCAGTTACTAACACCGTCACAGCTCTGTTTTGGCCATCATTGGTTTATTAACGAAACTCTCTTCTCTCCCAACTCCAAATCTTTGTTTCTTCTAGATTCAGTTCTCTCTCCGAAGAGCCTAGTCCAACCTGGTCCCTGCAACTGCCCTGATACCTTAGGAGATAACCTGGGCTTATTTAACTTCTCCCTGGCCTCCATGTCTTTTTCCAGCCTGAGTCAAAGTACATTCTTTGCTCTAACCTAATTCTTTTAAGAATGACAGAATAAAATAAGTAAATTAGGAGGGAGAGGGAGGAGGCAATCAAGTTCTTGATTAATCCTTATTATAACTATGAGTTCAAGGGCAATTATATAATCTTGTTAAAGCAGCAGGCTAAAAACTTGACATTGAATTGTAATTTCTGTTGTGTATCTAATTACTATGAAAGCCTATTTCCACATGTTTCGTCATTTATAAAGGGAATTGCAACCCCCACCATGACCAACAAAATAGTTTCAGAGATTGGGAGAGACTAAGCTAGTCAGTGTACACCAAGCTTGTCCAGCCCATGACTCGCAGGCCTTAGAGTGGCCTAGGATGGCTTTGAATGCCACCCAACACAAATTAGTGAACTTTCTTAAAACGTTATGCACAGATCTTTTTTTTTTTTTTTTTTTTTTTTTAAAGCTCATCAGCTATCGTTAATGTTAGTGTATTTTATGTGTGACCCAAGACAATTCTTCCAATGTGGCCAAGAGAAGCCAAAATATTGGACCACCCCTGAGTAAACACTGAAATTAATTAACTTCTTCCCTTTTGGATTTTAATTACATAATTATAAGCTCATTTTTTAATACTTCACCCATTCCTGTATTGTTTGAAACATGAAAATCCTTTCCCCGTTCCCAAAGGTAATGACATATTAACAGTCTGAATGTCATTCCAAGCTTTTCTGCAGTCATTCAAACATATCACTCTTTTTCTAATATTTTATCAGGAAAATCTTCACACATACAGAAAGAAGTTTACAGTAAACCATCCACCTAGATCTACCATTAACATTTTACTCTACTAGTTTCATCACATCTTCATTCATCCATCAATCGATCTTGTTCATTTTTGCATTCATAATAAACTACAGACATTAGTGTATTTCCACCTAAATACTTCATCATTGATACCATTAATGATTCAGTCTTGGCCGGGTGCTGTGGCTCACACCTGTAATCCCGGCACTTTGGGAGGCCGAGGCGAGCAGATCAGCAGGTCAGGAGATCGAGACCATCCTGGCTAACAGGGTGAAACCCCATCTCTACTAAAAATACAAAAAATTAGCCAGACATGGTGGTGGGCGCCTGTAGTCCCAGCTACAGAGAGGCTGAGGCAGGAAAATGGCGTGAACCTAGGAGGCGGAGCTTGCAGTGAGCCGAGATCGTGCCACTGAACTCCAGCCTGGACAACAGAGCAAGACTCTATCTCATAAATAAATAAATACAATGATTCTGTCTTTTACAGTTTTTGTCCTTCTGAAGTAACTATTACATTTTTTACATGAGAGACAAGTCTTAAATGTACATTTGCTAAGTTTTGGTAAATGTATACACCTGTGTAACCCCAGCCCTATCAAAGATACAGAATAGTACCTATCATCCCCAGAAAGTTCTCTCCTGCCCTGTCCAAGTGAATCTTTATCCCACCCCTCCGGAAATAACTCCTATTCTGATGTTTTTCCACCAGAGATATCACAAGATACCACCTGGTTCTGTTTCATGATTCATTGTGAGCCATAGATGTACAAATGTAGGCTGAATTATTGGTCATAGGCCATACTGATGTTAAGTGCTTCTTGTTGAAAGGATTCATATTTATGATTATTTTAATTCTATAGTCATTGCTGCTTAGTCAGATTATTTGACTAGTATGGATGGATTTTACGAAAATTATGTGTAATTCTTTTTTTAACCTCAGGGAACCTCCACAAGGAGCTCATTTTCTTGCCAGAAGTCTGGATGATGCCTTAAAACTTACTGAACAACCAGAATTAGCAAATAAAGTAGACATGATTTGGATAGTTGGTGGCAGTTCTGTTTATAAGGTAAGTGTAGTTATTGGTAAATAAAAAGAAATGTTCTATTCTACTTTCTTTCAGCTTCCCTGCCATTTAAAGGAAGTGGAAGAAAACAGACATAACTCGTCATCTGAACCTTTAAAAAATTAAGCCATGAGTATAGGAAGCAGCACATTATCTGTACTGTAAATTATCTGTTGTCAGTTCAAATTATTTGTTGTTTGATACTATACAAACTAAATAGAAATGCAAAAATAAATATTTTAGTCTGTATCAGCCTATCTTTTATAGGCTATTTATTATTATTTATAGCCTATTTATTATTTATTTATTCATTTATTTTTGGGACAGGTTCTTGCTTTGTCACCTGGGCTAGAGTGCAGTGGCACTGTCTCACTGTAGCCACGAGCTCCCAGGCAGGCCCAAGCAATCCTCCCACCTTTCCTCCCAAGTAGCTGGGACTTTAGGCACACACCATCATGCCTGGCTAATATCTGTATTTTTTGTAGAGTCAGGGTTTTGCCATGTTGACCAGGTTGGTCTTGAACTCCTGGGTTCAAGCAGTTGATCTCCCAAAGTGCTGGGATTACAGGCGTGAGCACCTAGCCTATTTATCTTTTTAATTGGCAAATAATTGCATATATATATTATGTACAACATGTTGTTTTGAAATGTGTATATATTGTAGAATGGCTAAATGGAGCTAATTAACATATGTATTACCCACTTATTTTATGTGGTAAGAACACTTAAAGTCTACTAGCTTAGCAGTTTTCAAGAATACATTTATTAACTATAAAATAATAGATGTTGTACAATAGATCTCTTTAACTTACTCCTCCTATGTAACTGAAATCTTGTATCTTGTGACCAACATCTCTCCAGTACCAGTCTACTTTCAAATCAAAGAATAATTGATATTTCCAATTTAAAATCCATTCTAAATCTTTTCCTGAGAAATGTAGTTGCATTGCACTGGTTTCTACTACCTAAATGTACCCTAGATACACTTTGTCTTTCAGGATGAATCTATCTCTTACTGAGAAAGGGTTGGGGCTCTCAGTTGATATACACTAACTAGATGTATATGAATTTATTACAAGCAGAAAACTTCCTCAACCAATTTTTTTTGGTTTTTGTTGTTGTTGTTGTTGTTGTTGTTTTTGAGACGGAGTCTCACTCTGTCGCCCAGGCTGGAGTGCAGTGGCATAATCTTGGCTTACTGCAAGCTCCGCCTCCTGGGTTCACGCCATTCTCTTGCCTCAGCTTCCCGAGTAGCTGGGACTATAGGCGCATGGCACCATGCCCAGCTAATTTTTTTTGTATTTTTAGTAGAGATGGGGTTTCACCATGTTAGCCAGGATGGTATTGACCTCCTGACCTGCTGATCCGCCTGCCTCAGCCTCCCAAAGGGCTGGGATTACAGGTGTGAGCCACTGCGCCTGGCCAATATACCTCTTTTTTTTTTTTTTTTTTTTTTTTTGAGACGGAGTCTAGTTCAGTCGCCCAGGCTGGAGTGCAGTGGCGCGATCTCGGCTCACGGCAAGCTCCACCTCCCGGGTTCACGCCATTCTCCTGGCTCAGCCTCCCGAGTAGCTGGGACTACAGGCGCCCACCACCGCGCCCGGCTAATTTTTTGTATTTTTAGTAGAGACGGGGTTTCACTGTGATCTCAATCTCCTGACCTCGTGATCCGCCCGCCTCGGCCTCCCAAAGTGCTGGGATTACAGGCGTGAGCCACCGCGCCCGGCTTATACCTCTTTTTTAATACCAAATGACTTCCAGCTTTAAAACTTTTGAGGATAATAGAATTCTTTGCCTTTTAAAACACTAATGAAAAATTAACATTTATGAGGAGGAAGAAAAATCCGTTTCTGCCATTTGGGTGGTCTTGTGGTAAGATATATACACTGAAATTATTTTAGAAAGAAGAGGTAGGTGGAGGCCTGTAATCCCAGCACTTTGGGAGGCCAAGGTGGGTGGACTGCTTGAGGTCAGGAGTTCAAAACCAGCTTGGCCAACATGGTGAAACTCCATCTCTCCTAAAAATACAAAAATTAGTTGGGTGTGGTGGCAGGCCCCTGTAGTCCCAGCTACTTGGGAGGCTGAGGTGGGAAAATCACCTGAACACAGGAGGCAGAGGTTGCAGTGAGCTGAGAGCGTGCCACTGCACTCCAGCCTGGGTAACAGAGAGACTCTGTCTCAAAAAAAAAAAAAAAACTCTCAGTTTCTTGGGCTCCTGTTTCTAGAACCTCTTATTTTCTCAATTTGTGATAGAAGAAAATGGACATTTTTTCCTTGATATTGTCATCCAAGTATGAATTTCTTCTAAGAAAACAAGTTATTTATTTTATTCAGTGCCTACCACACTTTGAATGATTCATTACCATAGTCACTAGAAAATGTATTCTTTAAGCAATATAAGTACGTAAATGCATTTATATAATATGATAAATCTATATATAGATAAATAGGAAGTAGAATCTTCAAATGATATTTTTACATTATCCACCTACCACACATCACAACAGCTTGTAGATATCATTCAGGCTTATCTTCTGTGGGCCAAATCGGACCTCCCAGCCTATTTTTGTAAAGAAAGTTTCATTGGAACACAGCTCCACCCATTCATTCAGTACTGTCTGTGGCCTACAAAGGTAGGAAACCCTATGGCCCTCAGAGCCAAAAATATTTACCATCTCTCCCTTTACAGAAGGTTTGCTTATATAATCACTTTTTTTTTTTTTTTTTTTTTTTGAGACTGAGTTTTGCCCTTTTTGACCAGGCTGGAGTGCAATGGTGCGATCTCGGCTCACCACAACTTCTGCCTCCCAGGTTCAAGCGATTCTTCTGCCTCAGCCTCCCAAGTAGCTGGGATTAGAGGCATGCACCACCATGCCCGGGTAATTTTGTATTTTTAGTAGAGACGGGGTTTCTCCATGTTGGTCAGGCTGGTCTCGAACTCCTGACTTCGGGTGATCCACCCGCCTCAGCCTCACAAAGTGCTGGGATTACAGGCATGAGCCACCGCGCCTGGCTTATAATCAACTTTAATACAGAACTTCACCACCACAGTCAATCTAATAATCCAGACGGCTCCTAAGTGACTAAGGGGCAGGTAACATAGACAGCATGTGCAGGACAAACTGATAATTCACGTCCTAGGCAGGACAGAGCAGAACAGCACAAGATTTCTTCACACTACTTAGAACAGCATGTCATTTAAATCTTATGCATTATTTCTGGAATTTTCCAGTTAATATTTTCAGATCACAGTTGGCCACAGATAACAAACTGGAAAGTGAAACTGCAAATAAGGGGGAGACTCTGCATTCCACTTTTTAAATTTTTGGTACAGTAAGAATTGGTAGAGCATCTATTTGGTTGTAGCAAAAATAATAAATGATTTAATATAAAACGATGTTTTGAAAATAAAAAGTAAAATTTGTTCTGTACCCTTATTTGGAATTTTAAAAATAAACACTTGGATTTGTTGTGTGTGTGTGTGTGTGTGTGTTTTCTATAAGCTATTTAAGATCAAGAACTACTGCTTTCTTAGAATTGCAATTAAGACATACTTTTTATGAATGAGAATTTTAAGACACTCATTCTAGGGCAACTTTTTCTACAGAAATTATCAACCATATTTTAGGGAGTAGTTAGAAAAGTCATGTACAATATTAAGCCAAATGTTAATACAATTGTTAGCAACAAGAAGCAGAATAAATTACCTACCTACTAGCATTGTAATTATCTTCTGAGAATTGGAAGCATTACTAAATTTTATGTATATGTACTAAGTATGCTCTTGGGGTTTTCCATAGTCAAGGTCTCATTAAATTGTACTATCTTATTCATACATGTTAATGTAAATTTTTCTATGGAGAACAACTAGATAATTTTGGGCTCTTAACTCTAAACAGCCAAAGGGAAAACAATAAAAGAGAATGCTTAAATTAAAAAGTTCTTGTAAGCAAACTGGAGGCCAGACTATATTTAAACTCAGTCTGTCATAATTATTGTTAATGGTTAGTGTCATTCTCAATATAACTAAGGCATACTTTGCAGCACCCCAGATGAAATAATAGGATATTTTAATAATATGCTTTGGCAGTACCAAGCATATTTTTAATACTTAGTATAAACTAACTAAACATAAATCTTAGAGTTTCTATGTCTTTTGATACACATTAAGAAAATTGATGTTGTTTTATTTCAAAGGAAGCCATGAATCACCCAGGCCATCTTAAACTATTTGTGACAAGGATCATGCAAGACTTTGAAAGTGACACCTTTCTTCCAGAAATTGATTTGGAGAAATATAAACTTCTACCAGAGTAAGTATATTATTAAAAAAAAAAAAAAAAAAAAAGGCCAGGCACAGTGACTCATGCCTGTAATTCCAGCACTTTGGGAGGTCGAGGGGGGCAGATCACCTGAGGTCAGGAGTTGAAGACCAGCCTGACCAACGTGGCGAAACCCCATCTCTACTAAAAATTCAAAAAATTAGCTGGGTGTGGTGGCACATGCCTGTAATCCCAGCTACTTGGGAGGCTCAGGCAGTAGAACTGCTTGTTCCTGGGAGGCAGAGGTTGTAGTGAGCCAAGATCACGCCATTGCACTCCAGCCTGGGTGACAGAGCAAGACTCTGTCTCAAAAAAAAAAAAAAAATTTAAACCCTGAGCATGTGATGTCTTTCCCCTTGTTTAGGTCCTATTTCGTTCAGCAATGTTTTATACCTTTCAGTGTTAAATTCATTCTTATGTATTATATTCCTTTTGATGCTGTTGTAAATGGTGTTTTCTTTAGTTTCAGACTGTTCATTGCTATTTACAGAAATGCAAGTAATTTTTGTTTATTGATCTTGTATCTTGCAACCTTGCTGAACTCATTTAGTAATTCTGATTCTTGGTAGATTCCTTAGGATTTTCTCTACAGTATAATGTCATCTGCAAATATAGGTTTACTTCTTCCTTTTTAATCTGGATGTTTTTTTACTTTTTTCTTTGCCTAATTGCCATGGCTAGACCTGCCAATACAGTGTTGACTAGAAGATAGCAAGAGCAGACTTACTTGTCTTGTTCCTAATCTTAGAGGGGAAGCTTTTCTCTCTCATCAAGTGTGATTTAAGCTGTTAGTGCCTTTATCACATTGAGGAAGATCCCTTCTGTTTCTAGTTTATTTAGTATTTTTTATCATGAGAGTATTATAGATTTTGTGACATACTTTTTCTGAGTCTATTGAGATGATCATGTGGTTTTTGTCTTTTATACTAATACTTTAATGTACTATTAATATGGTATAACACATTGATTTTCACATTAAACTAATGTTTCTGGGATAAATTCTACTTGGTATCTAATCCTTTTTATATGTTACTGGGCTTAGGTTGCTAGTATTTTGTTGAAGATTTTTGCATTTATATTCAGAAGGGGTGATTTATAGTTTGTTTGTTTTTCTTTTTGAGACGGAGTCTCGCTCTGTCACCCAGGCTGGAGTGCAGCAGCACAATCTCAGCTCACTGCAAGCTCTGCCTCCCAGGTTCACGCCTCCTGAGTAGCTGGGACTACAGGTGCCCACCACCACGCCCGGCTAATTTTTTGTATTTTTAGTAGAGACGGGGTTTCACCATGTTAGCCAGGATGGTCTCGATCTCCTGACCTCATGATCCGCCCGCCTCGGCCTCCCAAAGTCCTGGGATTACAGTTTTTGTTTTTGTTTTTTTTAAATGCCTTCCCCTGGTTTTGTTATCAGGATAAAAGTGACCTCATAGAGTGAATTAGGAGATGCTCTCTTCCCTTCTGTGATTTTGAAAGAGTTTGTGACGGATTGGTAGTACTTCTTAAATGTCTTAGAAAATATTAATAGTGAATAGATTGAGATAGGAATAAGGAAATTGCTCCAAAGTGGAGATTCTAAACAAGGCTATGGGAGAAAGCAAAAAACTCTTCCATTGCAACATTTGATGGTCATTTGTACTTTCAGGCATCTACTAACATAACATCATAACAGCCTCTTTAATAGAATGGAAGGAATTCTCTAACGGGAGACCTAGAATAAGTCAATCCTTCATTCTCTGGAGAAAAAGGAAACCTGTGAAGATAATGTGAATATACCTTGTCCCTGGAAAACTAACATTGCTCAATTCTGGAGCGGCTTTCTCTCCAGATCTCTGTGCGCTGGGGAACTTGGATTTGCTTTCTACTGTCCAAATATAAACTTTGGTCATTCTCCACCTCCCCTATCCCTTTCCCCACAGCTACTCACTTAGTTTAAGCCCCGTTGTCTCTATCAGTTGACCTCTTGTGGTTATATAGGTTTCTGTTCAAATATAATGTATTTTATTAACACTATTCTTCCCGATTTAAAAAATAAGACACACTAGTATAGTGAAATACCGATGAAAGAGAGAACTTGTGAGGCAAGAAGAGAATAAAATTAGAATGTAGAAGGAGCCACAAGTGATGGAAGCCAGAGCAGAAGGTCATATTAATAAAGTAAGGTGGTTTTACTTTGTGTCTGCCTTCATCCCTGTAGGTCATTGTTTGGGCAGTCGATTTTTCAACAGCACCGTGCCAGCCTGTCCTCTAGGGCTCTGCTCTTATTCATCTTACCTGGAAGAAATCCATCTCAGACTATTTCACACTAGACCCCAACCAAACCAGCAGGCCCAGATATTTTATATCGGCAGTTTTCTACTTAATGAGCCCCCAACAGGCTTTTACTTCTAGTTAACAATCTTGTGTGTGACCACATAGTCAAAGAGAATAGAGATTAAAAGAGGCCTGTGGAGGCAGTAGTTGGCTCCAGAGCTGGGACAGATGCCCCTTGTCAATGGACACCTTGAAGTAGGTTTTGGATAGGCTGATGTTTCTTCTTCTGACCCTACAACTTCCTGTCTGGATGCTGGCATACTCGTCCACATTACTCAGCTGCCCCTTTGCTCCTGAGCCTGTGCTTCCTGTAGAGTCTTGATTTTAATTGTGTTTTGGTTTTTCGGTTTATTTTTTGTTTTTGAGATACAGTCTTGCTTTGTTGCCGAGGCTGGAGTGCAGTGGCACGATCTTGGCTCACTGCAACCTCCTCCCAGGTTCAAGCGATTCTCCTGCCTCAGCCTCCCAAGTAGCTGGGATTACAGGTGCCCGCCACCATGCCCAGCTAATTTTTGTATTTTTAGTAGAGAAGGGGTTTCACCATGTTGGCCAGGCTTGTCTCGAACTCCTGACCTCAGATGATCCACGTGCCTCGTCCTCAGCTTCCCAGAGTGCTGGGATTACAGGCGTGAGCCACCGCCCCCGGCCCAGAAACTTCTTGGTATGTCGCTTTTGTCTTATGAACTGACAGTCTTGACACTTGAGAATTTTGCACCAAAAATGTATGTAGATGTTACTTTTCATGACTCATTTCAGAGAGACTAAAATTATAATAGAAAATGGTTAATAGAAACATTGCTTCTTCCTCTGAAATATAAATTATTCCAGAAAGCATCTTTTTCCCTATAATTTTGTTACTTTGTACCCCTAATTTTTTTTTTACCAAAATTGCATAATCTCTCATTAGTCAACAAAGGTTAATGTCTGTTATTACTCAGCAATGTATTGAATATCAGGAGACTTAAACGTTTACTGTGTTTTCCCTGCCTACAGTGAGTTTTAAAAATAGAGAAATGAAACAAACCAATAATACTAGTAGGCACCATTTATAGAACACTTAATGTGTTAGGCACAATTCTTTTTTGATTTTTTGGGGTGGGGGCGGAGTCTTGCTCTGTCATGGAAGCTGGAGTGCAGTGGCGCCATCTTGATTCACTGCAACCTCCACCACCCAGGTTCAAGCAATTCTCCTGCCTCAGCCTCCTGAGTAGCTGGGATTACAGGCACCCGCCACCATGCCAAGGTAATTTTTGTATTTTTATTAGAGACAGGGTTTCACCATGTTGGCCAGGCTGGTCTTGAACTCCTGACCTCAAGTGATCCACTCACTTTGGCCTTCCAAAATGCTGGGATTACAGGCATGAGCCACTGCGCCTGGCCAACAATGCTAAATTTTTTACAAGGATGAAGACTTTGACAGCCAGGCTCAGAAGCATGTCACACAGAAGAACCAGAAAGAAGCACAGTCTGATTCAAGCAGGTGTTCCTGACTACCTGGAGCATACTGGGGTGCAGCCTGCATAGTACTGAAGAAGTAACCAAAGATTGGGGTTTATTGGAGGCTGGAATGGTCAGAAGATTCCTCAGTGGAGAAGCTGGGTTTTGGATGGGAAGCTGGAGAGAACACAGGTTTAAGTGAGAGTTAGGGAACAGGAATAGCAGATCCTAATAAAGGAATTACAATCTGCCACACATTGTGGAATTAGAGCAGTGTGGTGTCCATCAATCAAACTGAAGCAGAGAACCTGTCACTGTCCAGGGCACATAATTTCAGTTATGCCCTAAACAGCTTCAGGTTGTATTTTGTCTTTTGCTTACACAAGAAATGTGATACCAAATGTAAGTCTTTCCAAAAGTTCTTAAGAAATTTCCTATGAGCTGGGTGATAGAGAGGAAAGATACGAGGGAAACTGCTAACTGGTTTTTGAGAGAATTAGGAATCCAAAGGAAACAAAAGAGGAGAAATTACACTTTTTGTTTTCTAACTTTCTAGTTTACAGTTTTTTTCTTATCATTTGCATATGTAGTATATTTGCATGATATTTATCCAACTTGACAGTGGTTTACCATTGTGAAGAAAAAAGGGAAACTTTTTATTTGCTTTATGCATTATTGATGCGTTTAAACTGAGAATGACGGAAGCTGTGTTTTTAATGGACACATAATTTAATTATATATTTTTTTCTTTTACAGATACCCAGGTGTTCTCTCTGATGTCCAAGAGGAGAAAGGCATTAAGTACAAATTTGAAGTATATGAGAAGAATGATTAATATGAAGGTGTTTTCTGGTTTAAGTTGTTCCCCCTCCCTCTAAAAAAAGTATGGATTTTTACATTAGAAAAAAAGTATTTTGTTGACTTTAGATCTATAATTATTTCTAAGCCACTTGTTTTTATTCCCCACTACTCTTGACTCTATCAGATACCATTTATGAAACATTCTTGCTATAAATAAGTGCTTCTCCAAGACCCCAACTGAGTCCCCAGCACCTGCTACAGTGAGCTGCCTTTCCACACCCATCACATGTGACACTCTTGCCAGTCCTTGACATTGTCGGGCTTTTCAAATGTTGGTAATATTTATTAAAGATGAAGATCCACATACCCTTCAACTGAGCAGTTTCGCTAGTGGAAATACCAAAAGCTTCCTACGTGTATATCCAGAGGTTTGTAGATAAATGTTGCAGCCTTGTTTGTAACAGTGAAAAATTGAAAACAACCTGGAAGTCCAGTGATGGGAAAATGAGTATGTTTCTGTCTTAAATTGGGAAACCCAAAGTAGATTCCAAGACTGAAATTTCAGTGAAAGCAGTTTATTTGCTAGGTCATACCAGAAACCGTCAGTTGAGGTAAGGAAAAACTGAACTGAGAAGGTAAGAAAACCAGTTTAAAGTCAGCGAGCAGGTTCTCACTGGTAACAAGCTCCATACTGCTGAGATACAGGGAAATGGAAGGGAGAAAACTGGAGTATTGATTCCCCTCTCTCCTTGGTTGTCAGCTCTTTGTCCTGTGTGTGGGCGGAATGTACTCCAGCTGCTCTATAGTAAGTCCCAGGTGTTTACGGTAAGAAGCTGCTGGCATGCACGGGAACAGCGAATGCCAAACACTTAAAGCAATTCATGTTTAAGTATGTAAGCGTTCATTCATATATATATATATATGTGTGTGTGTGTGTGTGTGTATATATATGTGTGTGTGTGTGTATATATATATATATATATTTTTTTTTTTTTTTAAAGACAGTTTAGCTCTTGTTGCCCAGGCTGGAGTGCAGTGGTGCAATCTCAGCTCACTACAACCTCCGCCTTCCCAAATTCAAGCAATTCTCCTGCCTCAGGCTCCCAAGTAGCTAGGACTAAGTGCACACCACCATGCCTGGATAAATTTTTTATTTTTTATTTTTAGTACAGACAAGATTTCACCATGTTGGTAAGGCTGGTCTCAAACTCCTGACCTCAAGTGATTCGCCCACCTCAGCTTCCCAAAGTGCTAGGATTACAGGCATGAGCCACCACACCTGGCACATCTTCATTCTTTTTATGTAGTAAAAAGAATAAAACCACGCATGGTTTATTTGAAATATTCTATAATTTAAAAAAATACAGAAGCAGGAAAACCAATTCTAAGTTCAAGTGAGGGATGATGGTTGCTTGAACCAAAGGGTTGCATGTAGTAAGAACTTGTGATTTAAGATATATTTTAAAGTTGTAAGTAGCAGGATATTCTGATGGAGTTTGACTTTGGTTTTGGGCCCACTGAGTTTGAGATGCCTTTGAGAAATGAAGGAAGTAGAGAATAAAAGAAAAACTAGCTGGGCCCAGTGGCTCACCACTGTAATCCTAGCACTTTGGGAGGCCAAGGCAGGTGGATCACTTGAGACCGGCTTGGGCAACATGGCAAAGCCCCATCTCTACAAAAAACACAAAAATTAGCTGGGCATTGTGGTGCACACCTGTATTCCCGTCTACTCAGGGAGCTGAGATGGAAGGATCAATTGAGCCCATGAGTCCAAGGCTGCAGTGAGTGGTAATTGTGCCACTGCACTCCAGCCTGGGGGACAGAAGAGACCTTGTCTTGAAAAGGAATCTGAAAACAATGGAACCGTGCCTTCAGAATTCTAGAAAGTTATTTTCAACTGATAAATCTATATTCACCCAAATAATCAAGGGTGAAGGTAAAATACATTTTTAGGCAAGCAAAAACTCAGGGGTTACCTCCATGTACCCTTTTTTGAGAAGCTATTGGAGAAAATACTCCAGCAAAGTGAAGGAGTACACAAACCAGAGAATGACATAGATCCAGACAATATTCCAGCTATGGAGCTGGCTTAAAAAGAAACAGTAAAAATATTAATAGGTTAGCTGGGTGGAATGGCCCATGCCTGTAGTCCCAGCTACTCAGGAGGCTCAGCAAGAGGATGGCTTGAGCCCAAGAGTTCCAGACAAGCCTGGCTACCTTAGTGAGATCCCTTCTCTTAAAAATAAGTTATTGCCAAATTTGGGGCATTTGGAAAGAAGTTCATTGAAGATAAAGCAAAAGTAAAAAAATAAGGGGGAAGGGTTGGTTAGGCAATCATTAATTCTAGGGCAGAAAGAAGTACAGGATAGGAAGAGCATAATACACTGTTTTTCTCAACAAGGAGCAATACATACACAGTCATAATGATGTGGTGACTGCTTCACCCCTAAATATGGTAAGCACTTTGGGACAATATGGGAGGAAGTGAAGATAACGATGGTGTAAGAGCTAAATCCTCACCTGTCATATCCAGAAATCACTATATAATGTACAAAATAATCAAGAAATGACTAAGTAGTTATGTGAGGGAAAAAACAGAAGACATTGCTGGAAGAGTTAAAAGTCATTGCTCTGGAGAATTAGGAGGGATGGGGCAGGGGACTGTTAGGATGCATTATAAACTGAAGAAGCTTTTTAAAATTTTATGTATTAATATATGCATTCACTTGAAAAACTAAAAAGATAACAATTTGGAAAAACCCATGAAGGTAACTAACAGAAGGAAAAATTAAGAATGAAAATTGTTTGCCTCTGGAAAGAACAACTGGCAGGACTGTTGTTTTCATTGTAAGACTTTTGGAGCCATTTAATTGTACTTAACCATTTTCATCTATTTCTTGAATAAGAACAATTCTATCTTAATAAAGAGTTATACTTGTTCATAAGTGCTGGCCTCCTGTTATTCTTTGTACACTCCACACAAAATTTCAAAGAAACTCTGATGGCAATATATCTCCATGGTCAGCTTAAAAATAGAGAAAGGAAAACATAGAATTAGCCAAGAATCACACAAAACAAAGATTATTTGTGTTAGGAAACAATCAAAATCAAGTCTTACTTTTTCCAGATTTCCTTATGGAACAGCACTGTAAAGTGATAACTTGAGGCAAACATGTAAATAATAAAACGAATGTTTTAAATGTTCAGATTAGCACATTTTTTGTTTCTGTGAGATTAAAATTGTGTGTGACATACCCACTTCCTTAAAGGCAATGTTTCTCAAAATGTTGTACCTGCTATTCCTGAATCAGGAATGGGTCCCAGAATCTGCCTTTTAAACAAACATCTCAGATAATCTGAAGCCTGCTTAAGTTTGTAAGGCACTGCTTTTGCACTCTAAGGAAGAAAAGAAAACAAGTTTTAATTCCCATCTCTGAAACATCTCAGGAAAGCAAAACAGGAAAGCAAATTATAAATTAGTATATGAGATTTCAGAAGGCAAAGTTGTAAAGATTAGATTTTCTCAGCCTGGGCAACATGGCAAAACCACGTCTCTACAAAAAATACCAAAAAACTAGCTGGGTATGGTGGTGCCTGCCTGGAGTCCCAGCTACTTGGGAGGCTGAGGTAGGAGGGTCACTTGAGCCCAGGAGGTGGAGGCCGCAGTGAACCGAAATCGTGTCATCACTCCAGCAGCCTGGGTGACAGACCAAAACCCTGTATCAAAAAGATTTCCTTGTTGCTGATCTATGTTAAGAGCGAGACCTTCTTAAATGTGTAATGCAAATACATTAAAAAGTATTTAATATCAGTAACTCCAAGAGAAACAGTAAACAAACTCAATAGATTGCCCTTAGCAGATGCTTTTCTTACACAGGTAGTAAACTAAAAACTGTAAATGGCCTAATTAGGCAACAAGACTGTGAGGAAAACGTTGCCTGGCCAGCTGTTGAAGTGATTCAGACAAATAGTTATCTATGAAAGATTGAACCTTGTAATTAAAGATGTGCCAGCAGAAAGAAAAGAAATGCATGATTAAATGACTAATGGAAATAGGATTAGAGACTCTATAAGGAGAAGATAATACTTTTTGGTTTTGAGACAGTCATTCTGTCGCCCAGCCTGGAATGCAGTGATGGCAAAATCTCGACTCACTGCAACCTCTGCCTCCTAGGTTCAAGTAATTCTGCCTCAGCCTCCCTGTAGCTGGGATTACAGATGTGTGCCACCAAGCCCAGCTAATTTTTTTCCTTTTTTTTTTTTTTTTTTTTGAGACAGTCTCCCTCTGTCGCCCAGGCTGGCGTGCAGTGGTGCAATCTCAGCTCACAGCAACCTCCAACTCCACGGTTCAAGCGATTCTCCTGCCTCAGCCTCACAAGTAACTGGGATTACAGGCCCCGCTACCATGCCCGGCTAATTTTTGTATTTTTATTAGAGATAAGCTTTCACCATGTCACCCAGGCTGCAGTGCAGTGGCACCATCTTGGCTTACTGCAACCTCTGACTCCCAGGTTCAAGCAATTCTGCCTCAGCCTCCCCAGTAGTTGGGATTACAGGCATGTACCACCACCCCCAGCTAATTTTTGTATTTTTAGTAGAGACGAGTTTTTGCCATGTTGGCCAAGCTGGTCTCAAACTCCTGACAAGTGATCCACCCACCTTGACCTCCCAGAGTGTTGGGATTACAGGCCTGAGCCACCACACTCCGCCCATTTTTGTATTTTTAGTAGAGACGGGTTTTTGCCATGTTGGCCAAGCTGGTCTCAAACTCCTGACAAGTGATCCACCCACCTCGACCTCCCAGAGTGCTGGGATTACAGGCCTGAGCCACCACGCTCCACCCATTTTTGTATTTTTAGTAGAGAAGAGGTTTCACCATGTTGGCCGGGCTGGTCTCAAATGATCAACTCCTGGCCTCAAGTTATCCACCTGCCTCGGCCTCCCACAGTGCTGGAATTACAGGCATGAGCCACTGCGCCCGGCCCAAGATGTTACTACAGGCCCCTGCCACCACGAGGTTAAAGGGGGATAAAGCTTCTAGCCAAACAGAAGAAAGAAGGCCTATAAGCTACATGAAGTGCTGTTCTTGTTACCAAGGAGAATTACTTTAATGACCATTTCTAATGATCTGCTCCTGCCCTTTCTGTTCCCCAGCTGACCTGATGTGTGCCAGGAAGTTACTCTGTAAATATAGTGACATTTCTGTTAAACTTTTTCTTAAAAAAAAAAAAAAAGGATAAAACACATTGGTGTGTGATATTTCAAATAGCTTTGTAGTAAGTAATCAAATGTGAAATCTAATTAGAAGAAAAAATGAGATGGTCTCTACTTTGCCTAGGAGCCCTAACACAAAGACAAACACAAGACAAAACCTAAAGGGACAGAGTTTCGTCTGCAAGGAAGAAAAGACTTCATGATGCTGGAAGTCAGGAAAAGCTGGAGGGAAAAGATATTTTTTTCAGCACCTACCAGCTAAAGTAATTTGGGAAAGGGATCCTGAATTAGACTGCCTCCTTTTCAGTGCCTAGTCATGGTCCCCTTCAAAAGGCCAGACAAGGAGTTAGGAGGCTTCCAGTTAACTATCACTGTCCACAGGTTGACTTCTCACTGCCAGTTGTCTTTACTTTTATAGGTGAATTGACAAAACAGACTAGGGATTCCTCCCCCTCCCCCACCACGCCATACCACTCAGCATTTTATAATGAGTAATTCAAGCACACGGAAAGGTTGACAGAATTGTACAGTAAGCACCCATTTAACTATCACCTAGATTCTATCATTAACACTTTGCTATCTCTGCTTTATCATATATGGAGCCATCCATCTATCCATCCTATATTTTGATGCATTTTAAAGTTACAGATATCAGTATTCTTCATGCCTACATTCTTCAGCTTGCCTATTAACTGTAGTTCGCTTTTTTGGTAAAATTTACATCATGAAATGCAGATCTTAAGGATAAACATCCTGGCCGGGCGCGGTGACTCAAGCCTGTAATCCCAGCACTTTGGGAGGCCGAGACGGGCGGATCACGAGGTCAGGAGATCAAGACCATCCTGGCTAACACGGTGAAACCCCATCTCTACTTAAAATACCAAAAAAAAAAAAAAAAAAAAAAAAAATTAGCCGGGCGAGGTGGCAGCGCCTGTAGTCCCAGCTGCTCGGGAGGCTGAGGCAGGAGAATGGCGCGAACCCGGGAGGCGGAGCTTGCAGTGAGCGGAGATCGCCCCCACTGCACTCCAGCCTGGGCGACAGAGCAAGACTCCGTCTCAAAAAAAAAAAAAAAAAAAAAAAGGATAAACATCCTACAGGTTTTCATAATGACATACACCTTTCTATAACCCAATCTCTATCACCCTAGAAAACTCCCTCTTAGTCAGTCCTCAACCTCAACCCCCAGAGGTAACCACTATTTTTTTTTTCTCATTATAGGTTAGTTTTTCCTGTTTCTAAACTTCATATAATAGAATCATATAGGATACACTCTTGTGCATCCTGTATGGCTTATTTCAGCATGATTTATTTGAGTTTTACCCAAGTTGTTCCAGGTATCAGTGGTTTGTTCCTTTTTATTACTATATAGTGTTAAAAGATAAGTCCTGTTAAATGTTTATAGAGTTTATTTCAGCAAACAGCAATTCACAAATTGGGCAGCTCCAAACCAAAAGTGGTTCAGGGCTCTACCAAGGGAATGCAAGGAAAAGGCTTTTGTAACTTGGAAGCAAGGCAAAGAAAATAATGGCTTGGTTATGATTGTGTAGTTGCCTTATTTGGTCTCCCCCCACCACTGGAAAGTCCCTTATTATGTAAGTTAGTTGGTGACTTCTGATTGAACTTAAACTTCATTTTGCGTTAATGCAGGTATTTACAAAAAGTAGCCCAAGTTAAGTTTAGCTTATCTAGGTCAAGTTTGTGTCCATGACTTAACTGGCTTTGTCTGCTCAAGAGATTTACAGTCCTGGTCCCCATTTTCTCCAACAGTAATATTTCACTGTACAGATGCATCAGTTTATCCATTCTTCTCTTGATGGATGTATGCACTCTTTTAAGGCAGGACTCAAGACTGGCCTTGACGAGGCTAGAAAAGCAATGACTAAGGGTCAGGACAAGAACAGATACACATTCCAGGCAGAGGGAAAGCCATGAAGAAACTTCATCTCCAGATTCCAAAACCCAGGACAAGCCCTTAGCAAGGGCGGGTGAGTTGCTATTAGGCCTATATTAGTCTGTTTTCACACTGCTATAAACAACTGCCTGAGACTTGGTAACTTACAAAGAAAAGAGGTGGTGGTTTTTTTGTTTGTTTGTTTATTTTTTGAGATGGAGTCTTGCTCTGTCACCCAGGCTGAAGTGCAGTGGTATGATCACGGCTCACTGCAAGCTCTGCCTCCCAGGTTCACGCCATTCTCCTGCCTCAGTCTCCCGAGTAGCTGGGACTACAGGCGCCCACCACCACGCCCGGCTAATTTTTTTGTATTTTTAGTAGAGACAGTGTGTCACCATGTTAGCCAGGATAGTCTTGCTCTCCTGACCTCATGATCTGCCCACCTTGGCCTCCCAAAGTGCTGGGATTACAGACGTGAGCCACTGTGACGAGCCAGAAAAGAGGTTTAACTGATTTACAGTTCTGCATGGTTGGGGAGGTTTCAGGAAACTTACAATCATGGCAGAAGGGGAAGTAGGCATGTCTTACATGGCGCAGGCAAGAGAGAAGAGAGCAAAAGGGGAAGAGCCCCTTATAGAACTACCAGATCTTGTGAGAACTTGCTCACTATCACAAGAACAGCATGGAGGAAACCACCTCCACGATCCAATCACCTCCCTCCAGGTCCCTCCCTCCATAGGTGGAGATTACAATTCGAATTACAATTTGAGATGAGATTTGGGTGGGGACATAGACAAACCTTATCAAGGCCCCACCTCCACCAAGTACTCCACCTTGGCTATGCCTTTCAATCTGTTCTCTTTCATAACCACATCTAGTTCATGCCTTTTTTTCTCTTAGACTGCTGGAGAAAACTAAACTGGTGGTTTCTCAATCTCTGATCTCCCTCTCCAATGGTCTCTCATAAACATGGCCACAAAAACAATCTTTTTTTTATTTTTATTTTTTGAGATGGAGTCTCACTCTGTTGCTTAAGCTGGAGTGCAGTGGTGCGATCTCGGCTCACTGCAATCTCGACCTCCCAGGTTCAAGCAATTCTCCTGCCTCAGCTTCCCAAGTAGCTGGGATTACAGGTGCCTGTCACCACGCCTGGCTAATTTTTTGTGTTTTTAGTAGAGACAGGGTTTCATCATGTTGGCCAGGCTGGTCTTGAACACCTGACCTCAAGTGATCCACCTGCCTCGGCCTCCCAAAGTGCTGGGATTACAGGCGTGAGCCACCGTGCCCGGCCCAAGACAATCTTTCTGAACAGCACCTCTGATTATATCTTTCTTTCTCGCCTCCTTAATGCTCCCCCGGCTAAGGCCAAACTCCACCTTGATCTTTAAGGCCCTCTACAGTGGCACTGACCAAACTCTCCAGATTTACCATCTACCATTTTCACTCCCTACGTGTTGTACACAGGCTACCTCGGGTCTTCACAAATCCCCAGACAGACCCCAGCTTTGCCACTCCCATGCTCTTCTTTATGCTGTTCTCTCTGCCTGTAATTCCTCCTTCCTCACATCCTCCAATGCAAATCCTACCTGTTCCTCAAAGCCCTACCCAAATCCCAAATTGAAGCTGTCATGAAGCCTGCCTTCTCACCCTCCTCTGAACCATGCAGCACTACCTAGTTTAGCACTTAAATACTGTTTTTCCTTACAGCTGTTTATTATTCTCATCTCCTCTCCTTTATCAATTAAGAATGTTTTCAGCTGCGAGTGCTAGAAAACCTAACTTACAGTAACTAAAACAAACTGGGATTTTGCTGACTCTGATTTTTTTTTCTTCCCCCTCCCCTCAAAAAATCAAACCAAACTTGGAGTTGCAAGATGGCTGCTGCTGCTCCAGAGAACAGGCCCATGTTCTCAGTAGGAAGAAGAAATACAGTGTCAGGCACATATTTCCTTTTTGTCTCGAAAGCAAAATTTGCCTCAAATCCTCCTTCCCCTTGCCGACTCTCCCCTTATATTTCAGTGGCTAGAACTGGGGCACGTGGCCACTCCTAGCTGCAAGACAGGCTAAGAATATGGAACCAGGATTGTAGTGACTGACTTATTCAGATCAGTGGTTCTTAACTCTGGCTGCACATAGAACCACTGAGGGATTCTTCAATGTCTGGCTCCACCCCCAGACAGTCTAATTCTAATTTACGCACATCAGAGTTTAGGAGCACTGGCTTAAAACCAAACTTGATTCATCATCGGTGTCTGGCATGTTGCTCCCCAACAAACAAAATGTGGGTCTCCTGGCAAGAAAAAAATGGAGAAAGGAGAGAATACAATTAACCATGTTTACTTTTATCTACCCTGTCATATGGCCAGCTGTTTCAGGGCAGAAACCACATCTTATTTACTTTTGTCTTCCTGCAAGATGTCTAGAATTCAAAAATGTTGGAGATTAGGTAGACAGACATTGATATATATATATTGCAATATGGGTTAAATGTAGTTTTGCATATTGTCTTTGGAATCTCATAACCTGTATAACATTGATTCATTAGGAGAATTGGCTTCAAGTCTTAACCAATTTACAAATGAACTATTTGTTTAAAAAAAAAATCCTGAGGAGGAAACAATCAATAGTTTTTTGTTTGTTGAGACGAAGTTTCATTCTTGTCACCCAGTCTAGAGTGCAGTGGCACGATCTCAGCTCACTGCAACTTCTGCCTCCCGGGTTCAAGCGATTCTCCTGCCTCAGCCTCCCGAGTAGCTGAGACTACAGGCCCGCGCCACCACGCCCAGCTAATTTTTGTATTTTTGGTAGAGATGGGGTTTCACTATGTTGGCCAGGCTGGTCTCGAACTCCTGACCTCAGGTGATCCGCCCACCTCAGCCTCCCAAAGTGTTGGGATAATAGGCTGGAGCCACCATGCCCAGCCAATACTTAGTTCTTTTAATGATGTGTTTGTGTGTTGGTTTTATTCTATGATAACTGAATAGAAAACCATGCTAACTTATCTCTTACTTACTGTGTACCTGGTGGCCATGTGCCCAAAGTACGGGCAAAATACCTAGAAAAGAAATCTTCAGCTTCCTCCCCAGCCATCCTGCTATCTGCTTTCCTCCCAGGTTACCACAGATTCTAGTCTCTTCCTGTAATAAAAAATTTCAGACCGTGTGACACACGGACACATGGTCTCGTGACATGCTAGCACAGTGCCTGAGGGAGAAAATCCTGTGACCAATCTAGGATTGAAATGTCATATTTAATTGCTACCATATATTCAAACTCATAATAAATTCTATGTGACATCCACATTTGGAATTTATCTGGCATTTCGTTATATTAGCCACATTGCTATAAATTACATTCCCAATCAATTGATTAAACGAACTTGTTCACTTTCCCTGTATTACCTTAAAAGTGAAAAGCAATGCTGTTCACCCACTGTGTCAGTGAAGGACTTGCTAGCTGCCTTGGCAGATAAAACCCCAAATTGCAATGACTTAGCACAATGGAAGTTTATTTCTTACGCATCTGAAGTCCAACATAGCTGTTTTTTGTTTGTTTGTTTTTGTTTTAGAGACGGGGGTCTTACTTTGTTGCCCAGGCTGGTCTCAAACTCCTGGCCTCAAGCAATCCTCTTACCTCAGACTCCCAGGCAGCCACCATGCCCAACTTACCACAGGTGTTTCTGATCAACAGTTAGCCCTCCAGGTAATGACTTAGGGATCCAGGCTCCTTCCATCTTGTGTTGTATCTTCAGGAAGGGATTTCCAAGGTTGTTGCCAAAGAGGGAAGTGCACAGAGGACCACATGTGGGAGGTTCGATGAGGAGGGCAGGCTGGGAAGTTGCACATACTGCTTTTACCCACATTCTTCTGGCCAAAACTTCATCACATAACCATAACAACTGCAAGGAGACTGGGAAATGTAATCTACCTCTGAACCAGGAGGAAGACGACACAGGCTTGGTGAACAACTAGCCAGGCTCTGCCATACCCATAAAAGGAAAAAGACGTACCAGGCTTACAACTTGACTCCCGCTTCCCCAAATTTTTCAATTTTTTGGATCTTTGTTTTGGAATTAAGAGATTTGGGTGGATGGTTTGGAAATGCATCTTGCTTGTAGTGAGGGTCCTTGAGGTGTTTAAAACCGTAAGACTCAAAGGCGTTAATGCTAATTATTCTTTAATGGTTGTGAGAAATAAAAGCAGAGTTCAGCTCTTCTTAGAAAATAATTCCATATTTTAGAAAAGTGACTCAATTATGAGCAGAGACAGATGTTGCATTATCTCCCTTGTAAAAAATGCAATGAAAGCCAGGTGCAGTGGCTTACACCTGTAAACCTAGCACTTTAGGAGACCAAGGCAAGAGGATCACTTGAGCCCAGGAGTTCAAGAACAGCCTGGGCAACATAGCAAGACCCCATCTCTAGAAAAAAATAAAAAATTTAGCCAGGCATGATGACACCTGTACCTGTGGTCCCAGCTACCCTGGAGGCTGAGGTGGGAGGATCACTTGAGCCCAGGAGGTCAAGGCTGCAGTGAGCTGAGATTGTGCCACTGCATTCCAGCCTGGGTGACAGAGTGAGACCTTGTCTCGAAAAAAAAGGAATGAGTACCATGCTTGGCTGGCATGTGGAGATAATTTTATCATATAGAGCCTTTTCCTACATTACACATTGGGCTTGGGTTTTAGTTCTATATTACCTATAGTTTCATTGTCTATGTCATTATATTTGGTAAAAAGTGTTCTGTTGTGGGATATGCTATTCTCATTTATCATTTGCATCTAGACTTGGAAGCCTGTCCTTGCCTAATGGGCCATTAGTAACACAGACTTCTCCACATTCTATCCTCAAAGGTCTTTGTTCTCAGATGTGAGGGAGAGGAAAATATGAACCATGTGGCCTTTGTTGGTGAATGTTCCCTGCTGGGCTTCACCACCCAGTGTTCTCCCGGGCTCATCCTCGGGCAGCCTGACAACTCATTTTTCTCACTTCCCACCTCTACAGAACTTTGTGGCATTCTGATTGAAATTAAGAATGTTATCAATTTGCTTAATATGAACTCACAGAGGAGAAGACACGCTTATTCAGATTGAAGAGTTCTGTATTTCCAGCTTAAAAACTTTAGCTTTGGCTGGGCAAGGTGGCTCATGCCTGTAATCCCAACTACTCTGGAGGCTAAGGCAGGAGAATGGCTTGAACCCGGGAGGTGAAGGTTGCAGTGAGCCAAGATCAAGCCATTGCACTCTAGCCTGGGCAACAAGAGTGAAACTCTGTCTCAAAAAAAAAAAAAAATAGCTTTTACTCTAGTACTTAAATATAATCATATTGCTCAGGGTTTTCCACAGAAACAGAACCAATAGAATCTATCTGTCTGTCTATCTATCTATCTATCTATCTATCTATCTATCTATCTATCTAAATATATTTATATAAATATATTATATATATATATAGATTTAGAACCAACAGAATACATAAAGATATATTTTAACCAGAAACTATTTTCCCCAAAGCCAGCCATAAAAACTAAACATATTACTCGAACCTTCCCCCATTTTTGTATAAAAATGGGCCGTAAAGAAATTCTCTGACCTACCTTGTTTGATTGTAGGCCATAAGCCCCCATTCTGGGAAAGGTCCTGCTCTACACACTGGAGGAAGGAGTGCTGCAGAGGGGCCAAGAAGAATCTGCACAGACGAGTCTTGCTGGGTTCCCTCCTCTCTGGTTCCATTAAGTCACACCCTTTTATTCAATCACAGTTCTACATGGCCATCCATTCTTCATCGAATCTAAGCATAAAAATAGACAGTTCTTCTGGGATCTTTGGGTCTTCATTCTGAAGGCTCCTGTGTTGCATAAAACTAGGATTCAATACGTTTGGTATGCTTTTCTCTTGTTAACTTGGCTTTTATTACAGAAGTATCAACCATGACTTTTATGATGGTTATGATCATCCCTTTCCATCCCTGTGTTAACTATATCTACAAAATACTTTCATAGCAACACCTAGATTCATGATTGTTTACATCACTGAGTACTAAAGCCTGGCCAAGTCAGCAGAGAAAACTAACCATCACAGCAATCAAAGTAACAAAATGCAATTATGCTATATGCCTCCTTGGAGTTATTCCATTTTCACATCAGAAAGTGTCTTGGGGAAAAAGGCAACATTCTCTTAAGTACTGAAGTCACATTTGTTGATCTACCAGTATGCTTAAGAGTTTGTGGTTCGGTCTGAGCAAAATGACAACCACATTCCAGAGGTTGTTGATTTGTGGTTGGGTCTTAATTGTCACCTCCTTCCCCATAGGTCATAGTGATTTTTCAAGCTTAGATCAAAAATGAAAAGTGAACTCAAACTTTGAAGATTATCTTCCCTATGCTCCTGAAATTCCAGCTTGAATAGGACATCCCACTTTTGCTTTTTTATCAGTGCTTGCAGGTATTTGCAGCTTTAAAAAGCATCCTTCTGGAAAATCAAATCTGAAAATATTAAAACAGCTGGCCTTCAGCTCTGCAAACTTTGAACAATGATGTCTATTGAATGCAGTTTCTCAAAATGTTTCTTTTCATAGCCTGTGGCTTGTGAGTGATTTCCGGGAAATGTTGATTATAAGATAAACTCTTTTCAGTCGGTTTCAAAAGGTGACCCCCAGGTAGGTAACCGTCAGGCAGAGGCATCTTTTCAGAGGAGCAGGAGGGTGAGCAAACTCCTCTGCCCCCGCTATTGTCGCAGCAGCGTCATGAAGCTGCCCATTCAATGCATGAAAGGCCGCGCAGGCAGGGGTGTGGGATGGGATTGGGGAGCCTTGGCGTTTTGTATTTTAACTTTTCAGCACAACGTTAGAGCCGGGAGAGGGCAGGACAACAGCCCACATTCACACAAGCCAGCCCTCAGATCCGTCCTTGAGTCACTCTGTTAAGTGGAACCGGGTAATTGTCTCGTTGGACACCTGCAGAAACAGCTCGTGGGAGAGAACGATTTGTACCTGGAATATCGTCATTAGCTTATGTGTCAAAAGGCCACACGTGGATAGAAGCCATTATCCTGGCATTCTTTGCACTCTGGCAGCCTTGAGGTTGGAAGTGCAGAAGCCCACGTTCCAGTGTGGCCACTGTCTCCCTCTGTAGCCCCACGGGCAAGCGCTGGCAG
This sequence comes from Macaca fascicularis, assembly GCF_037993035.2. Lineage (NCBI taxonomy): Eukaryota > Metazoa > Chordata > Mammalia > Primates > Cercopithecidae > Macaca > Macaca fascicularis. The sequence goes on along the minus strand of NC_088380.1, from coordinate 84,550,018 downwards.
GTGGAGGTGGTGGGAGGGGGCAGCCGAGACTAACCTGGATTTGGGTAGAGAGACAGCAGAGAAGGCAGACAACTTGTACACACAGGCAATGTAATCAACCCTCCTACTGGTCTCCACTGAATTGAGAGGGGATTTGGTTTCCCTTGCTGGCTGTCTCTGCCCACTCACATTTACAATTACATACTTTTCATTGTCATAAAATACATGTAATATGTGCCCTTTTTTCTACGTGGACCTCCGTCAAAATCTGCACAAAGACAATGTCCCTTGCCCTGAAATGGTGGAAAGAGCACTGGCCTCAGAGAGAGAAGTCTTGGGTTTCAATCCTGGGTCTGCCTTGGAATGTTCATTAAAATCTCTAGTTGCAAGGAACAAACACTGGAATCACCTCATGTGATTGGGCGGGACAAGGTGTTGAGTGTCAAGATACACACACAAACCCAAACCTGAACGTGAAGGTCCCATGGCCCAGGGACCCTGCTGGGAGTCAGGTGGGGTCTCTTTCGTGTATGTATATTCATATATATATATATCAATGGATTAATCTACTCATGAATTAATGAATTAATAGATTAGTGGGTTAATAAATTAATGGATGGCTTCATAGGAAGAGGAAAACAGACCTGAGCTAGCATGCCCAGCCCCCTTGCCATGTGATGTTCTGTGCCTCCTCAGGGACTCTGCAGAGAGTCCCCACCAGCAAGAAGGCTCTCACCAGACGAGGCTTCTCAACCTTGGACTCTCAGCCTCCATAACTGTAAGAAATAAATTCCTTTACTTTGTAAACTACACAGTTTCAGGTGTTCTATTATAAGCAACAGAAAAGGGACTGTTTCCTGTAGACACCCATGAATATGGAGAGATGGAGCAAGGCTCTCTGAGGAGGAGCTTGAAGAATGTGAGCTCCAGAACTGGCAGCCAATGTGAGATGGAGCTGGCCAAAGACCATAGATATGTAAAGGTCAGGGCAACACATGCTTAGACCATAAAGCGTATATATTATACCTGTCAAGGTAATCTATATTTGGGGATGGAAGTGAAGGACAACATCTGACATATTCCTGCTTTTCAGTAAAAAAGGACCTGGGAAAGTCATCATTTTTTCTTATAAACCCAGAATAATTCATAGAGAATGCTAAGAGAAGACACAATGATTGAGGTTTACACAAGCAAGTATATTTTTTTTAGAAGTTTGAGTCTCCATAATATATTAGAAGTTGAAAAGTAGAGAAGAAAAAGAGCAAAAGCTGATAGAACAAATGAGCAAATGATATGACGGTCACAAAATAGCCCTTAAACAGAAACGACTCTTAAACATATGAAAGGCTGCTTAACATCACTAAAATTAAATAAATGCCAATTAGAACTGCACCATAAAACTCAAAGTTTAACATCATTCTCAGGTATAACCCCTATGAAGGGAAATTTAGCAAAATGAAGTACACAGCACCACTTACGTAGTCCTTTTGCCAAAAAGTTTAATCTGAATTAAGCCTCTGGACTCAAATTTCGATTTACAGGAAAGACGGGCATAAAGGAGGAAGTCAAATAGTACCATCACAAATCCAGAATGTCAGACTTTTTTAAAAAAAGAAAGCTAGCCTGCGTGGCAGCTCACGCCTGTAATCCCAGCACTTTGGGAGGCCGAGGCAGGTGGATTACCTGAGGTCGGGAGTTCAAGACCAGTCTGACAAACATGGAGAAACCCCATCTCCACTAAAAATACAAAATTAGCCAGGTTTGGTAGCATGTGCCTGTAATCCCAGCTACTTAGGAGGCTGAGGCAGGAGAATCACTTGAACCCAGGAGGCAGAGGTTGCAGTGAGCCAAGATTGCGCCATTGCAACTCCAGTCTGGGCAACAAAAGACTGTCTCAAAAAAAAAAAAAAAAAACCTAGCCTGTACCCTTACAAATGTTAATGTCATAAACTAGAAATGATCCAAATGCCTATCAACAGTGGAATAATTTGTTATATAGTCATACAATGGAATGCTTAAATTACACATAACAGAATAATTTTACAAATATGAGGTTGAGTAAAAGAAACAGAAACAAGAAACAAAACCCGTGAGTTACATAAAGTTCATAAACAGAAGAAACTAAACTATGGTATTAGAAGCCAGGATAGTGGTTTCACTTAGAGGGCTAGTGACAAGAAGGAAATGGGCTGTTCAATTTGTGAAAATTCATAGAGTTGTAAACAGGATTTGTGAAACTTTTCTTCCTTTTTAAACTTTTTTTATTGTGGTGTGGTGCAACACATACAGTGACATGCATAAAGAATAATAATCTTAAAAAGTACAGTTAGATGATATTGAACATTTATATGCACCCTGCAACCACCACCCAGATCAAGATATAAAACATCTTCAGCACCCCAGAAGGTTCCATGATACTCCATCCCAGTCTATATCAACCCCCACTCCATATATATAATATATTATATATATCACTTTTCTGACTTCTATCATATTTGGTTAGTTTTTTCTGTGCTGAACTTCATCAGACTTCCATGTCTGACTTGTTCATGTCTGACCTTTTTGGCTCAGCATAATGCCTATGAGATTCATTCTTATGTTGCATGTAGCGATAGTTATGTGGTTTTTTTTTTTTTTAATTGTCAGCTGGGCACAGTGGCTCACACCTGTAATCCCAGCACTCTGGGAGGCTGAGGTGGGCAGATCACCTGATATCAGGAGTTCGAGACCAACCTGGCCAACATAGTGAAACCCTGTCTCTACTAAAAATACAAAAATTGGCCGGGCATGGTGGCGAGTGCCTGTAGTCCTAGCTACTCAGGAGCCTGAGAGGCGGAGGTTGCAGTGAGCCGAGGTATCATGCCACTGTACTCCAGCCTGGACAATAGAACAAGACTCTGTTTCAAAAAAATAAAAAAAAAATTGTCATGTATTAGTCCATTGTATGAAATATAGCACATTATGCTTATTCTTTTGTTGGTGGATATTTGGGTTGTTTCCAGTTTTGAATTATGAATAATTCTTGTACACGTGTTTTGATAGATATAGCCACTCATTTCTCTTTGGTTATTAACCTGAAAATGGACTTGCTGAGCATTTGGGTAGGTATATATTTAGCTTCAGTAGATAGCACCAGTTTTCCAAAGTGATTAAACCAACTGTACTCCTACCAGTAATGTATGAGAGTTTCAATATTTTTGTAACCTCATCAACTCTTTAATTTCTCATCTTTTTAATTTTAGCCATTTTGATAGGTGTATATTTCATTGTGGTTTTAATTTGTATTTCTCTTACGACTAATGATATTGAATGCCTTTTTATATGCTTATTAGCCATTTGGCTATCATTTCAACATAGTTTGTATATTTGTCCCTACCCAAATCTCATGTTGAATTGTAATCCCCAGTGCTGTAGGTAGGGCCTGGTGGGAGATGTTTGGGTCATGGGGATAGATCCCCCATGGCTTGATACTGTCTTTGTGATAGTCAGTTCTTGTGAGATCTGGTTATTTAAAAGTATGTGACACCCCCAACACACAAACATACTCTCTCTCGTTCCTACTCTTGCTATGTGACATGCCTGTGCCCCCTCTGCCTTCTGCCATGACCGTAAGCTTCCTGAGGCTTCCCCAGAAGCTTAGCAGATGTTGACATTGACACCATGCTTCCTGGAAAGCCTACAGAATTGTGAGGAAATTAAACCTCTTTTCTTTATAAATTGCCTGGTCACAGGTATTTCTTTATAGCAATGCAAGAATGGCCTAATACGCTTTTCTTGTGAAGTACCTGTTAAGTCTTTTACCATTTTTTTAAACACTTGGGTTGTCTTTTTCTTATGGATTTGTAGGAGTTTTATATATATATTCTGGCTATCTGAGAACTTTTGCAAATATAAATGCTGAAGCTATCTTCTCAACCTGTGGCTTTGTCTTAAATGTGTCTTATGCTAAACAGACATTATTGTGTCTTTTGATGAACAGACATTATTTTAAAGAACTTCAATTTATTAGTTTTTTTTCTTTTAGGTTAACGCTTTCTTATTTCCCATTTTAGAAATATTTGCCTCCATAGTTCAGGAAGATATTCTTCTACATTTTCTTTTAGAAATGTTATTTTACTCCACACACCTAAGTCTATGATCCACCTTAATTTTTGTATATGATCTGAGATAGGAGTCACATTTTATTTTCCCCCCAATGTCTTAGTCTATTTGTGTTGCTATAAAGGAACACCTGAGGCTGGGTATTCCTTTATAGCAACACACCATGTGTGTCTGTGTGTGGGGGTGGGGGGGACGGGGGGGCGGTGGATGTAGAAAGAGATATAGAAAGCGGATGTGCAAAATATTAACAATTCTTGAATCTGAACTGTATTTTTCTGTATACAATATATTCTAGTTTATAAAGAAAAGAGGTTTCTTTGGCTCACTGTTCTGCTATACAAGCAGCATGGCACAAGCATCTGCTTCTGATGAGAGTCTCAGGATGCTTCTATTCATGGCAGAAAGTGAAACAGAGCCAGCATGTGTGGAGATCTCATGGCAAGAGAGAGAAAACAAAGAGTGGAAGGTGGTGGTGGAGGTACCAGGCTCTTTTTAAGGACCAACTCTCTTGGGTACTAATAAAGCAAGAGCTCACTCATTACCTCAATGACAGCACCAAGCCATTCATAAGGGATCCTCTCCCATGACCCAAACACTTCCCATTAGGCCCTACCTCCAACACGGGGGATCAGATTTCAACAGGAGACTTGGGGGACAAACATCCAAACTATAATACTCATATAAATATCCCATTGATCCAGGGCCTTCTATTGAAAAGGGCACATTTTCCTCCGTTAGATTGCAGTGGTGCTTTTGTCATATGTTAAGTTACTATATATGTTTGGATGTATTTCTGGACTCTGTTTTGTTCCTTGATCTTTTGTCTTCCCTGGAGCTAGTACAACACTATCTCAATTATTCTAACTTTATGGCAAATCTTGAAATCTTATTGGATAAGTCCTCCATATTTGTTCTTATTCCACATTGCCTTGCCTATTCTAGGTGCTTTGCAGTGCCATATAAAGTTTAGAATCAACTTGTCAATTTCCAGACAAGGATTTGCTGGGGTTTTGATTGGGATTACATTGAATCCAGAGATTAATTTTTTTCTTTTGCTTTTATAGACAGGGTCTTGCTGTGTCACCCAAGCTGGAAAACAGTTGCATGATCACAGCTCACTGTAGCTTTGAACTCCTGGGATCAGCCTCCCAAGTAGCTGGGACTTCAGGCATGCACCACCCTGCCTAGCTAAGCTTTTCTATTTTTTGTAGAGGCACGGTCTTATTATGTTAACCAGGCTACTCTGAAACTCCTGCCTGAAGCAATCCTCCCACTTCAGCCTCCCAAAGTGCTAGGATTACACGTGTAAGCCACTACCCTGGGCTGAATCTAGAGATTAATTTTCAAGAGTTAATATCTCTCCATTAATTTAGCTCTTCTTTAATTTCTGCCATCAATATTATATAATTTTTGGTATAGAGGGAAGACCTTATACATCTTAGGTTTATTTGTGAGAATTTGGTGCCTTTTGATGTTATAATTGAATTAATGTTATAATTGAATTTTTTAAGTTTTACTTTTATTTTTTGTTTCTAGTATATAGAAATGATATTTACATAATGATTGTATCAAAAGGCCTTGCTAAATTCATTTATTCTAACAGCTTACGGATTCTTTGGATTTTCTTTGTACACGATGACGTTTACTTATAATGCTGGCTACAATCTCCAGTGATATTTATACCTTTCTGTATGTATAATACACTTCAGTTGTTTTAGTGACAAAACTGAGTTAAACTAAAGAGACTATAATGACATAACCAAATGTAATGCATGAAACCTGATTGGATCTTGATTTTTTAAAATGTATAAGAGGTTTGCTTCTACAATGAAAGAAATTTGAACATGATCTGAACATTAAATGATTGAATGAAAATATTGTTAATTTTCTTTAAAATACTTTATTGTGTTGTAGTTATATAGAAGTGTACTGTTCTTAGGAGATGAATGTATTTAGAGAAATAATCATGACAAATATTCATCAAAAGTGTGTATGTAGAAAGAGAGAGAGACAAAGAAACAAAGCAGATATGCAAAATGTTTACAATTCTTGAATCTAAATGGAGACTTGTGGTACACAGGCTTACAGTGGTTCCCATGATTCCAACTCCTGGTGTTCATACTCTTGTGTGACACCTCTCCCTCTCCCTTCTTGTGAGCAAGAATTGTGACTTGCTTCTGGACAATAACATATGGCAAAGGTGACAGGATATACATGATTATCTAATTAAGTCCTCTCTTTTTCCTTTATTAGCTTTGAAGAAGCAAGTGAACATATTGGGCAATCCCATACAACAAGGAAGTAACATGGCCTCTATGGGATGAAGGTGGCTTCCAACTGACAGCCAGCAAGAAACTGAAGACCTCAATCTTACAGATTTAAAGACCTAAATTATGCCTATAATGTGAGTGATCTTAGAAGTTATTCCCCAGTCAAGCCTCTGATGAGACCACAGCCCTGGCTGGCCTCTTGTACAGTCTTGTGAAACCTTAAGAACAGGATCCAGCTAAACCATAGCCAGCATCGAGCCACAGAAACTGTGAGATAATAAATATATGTTGTTTTAAGCTGCTAAATGTGTGGCAATATTATTGTACAGCAATAGAAAGCTAATACAAGATGTGATGGTTAATTTTATGAGTCAACTTGACTGGGTGCCCAGATACTTAGTTAAATGTTATTCTGGGTGTTTCTGTGAAGGTGTTTTTTGTTTGTTTCATTTGGGTTTGGTTGTTTTTGTTTTTTTGTTTCAGGGACAGGGTCTTGCTCTGTTGCCCAGGTTGGAGTGCCGTGGTGTGATCATAGCTCACTTATAGCCTCAAACTTCTAGGCTCAAGCCATCTTCCCACCTCAGCCTTCCACAGTACAAGGTTTACAGGTGTGAGCCACTGCTCCCGGCCTTGTAATGTTTTTTTGGTGAAATTAACATTTAAATCAATAGCCTGAGTAAAGAAAATTGTCCTTCCTAATGTGAGTGGGCCTCATCAAATCAGTTGAAAGCCTGAATAGAATTAAAAGGCTGACCCTCACCCAAGTAACAGAATTCTTCCTGCCTGCCTTTGAACTGGGACATTGGCTTATTTTTCTCCCTTTTGACTCAAACTGAAATATCTGTATTTCCTGGCTCTTGAGACTACTGGCCTTTGGACAGAAACTACACTGTTAACTCTACTGGTTCTCAGGTCTTTGGACTCAGATTGGAACTGAACCATTGCCTCTTCTGGGTGTCCAGCTTGCTGATTTCACCCTGAAGATCTCAGGACTTGTCAGACTCCATAACTGCATGAGCCAATTCAAATCGATCAATCATATTGGTTCTGTTTCTCTAGAGAACGCTGACTAATATGCAAGAATATACAGATGTCATCATATTATTCTTTAAGCTTTTCTGTATATTTGAAAATATTCACAATAAAAATTGGGAAAAATGATTCAAAGTCAGCAAGTGCCAGAAGACAGTTCAAAAGTGGCTCTTATGGAAGTTCACTAGACTTTCTCCTTTCCTGATTCTCAACCTGTCTCCCTTCCCTTCCTACTTCAGTGAATCTGCTTCATTGAAACACACAATAGACACTGTAGTTAAACACAAATAATAAATCTGCCCCTTTTTGTGCAGATTTATTCTCTATAAACATTATGCTGATAAAGTTTGGCCTTAACCTTTGTTCTGTATATGTTTCAGAATTTTTTACTGCCACATTACAACATAAATGTTAGTCTAAATGCAGGCTTTTCTATAAAACTCAGCAGCTTCACAGATGGCCTCTAATTCATAGTCATAAAAGACAAGACTACATTTTTTTAGTTGAAAATAATTTCAAGAAGCTCTTAAGTTCCCACCAGAACATAATGCTACTCTTGATTCTGCATGAGGTCAGTTTAATAAACTCAGATACCATCCTCCAGGAATTATCAACCAAACTGAGAAAAGTATATAAAAGCAAGTTTTTAACTGAATATTAATACAAGTATTTTTTCTCAGAAACCTTGATAATTATCCATGGCTAAATAGCTGGGTTGCCCCAGGTTGCTTTCTCTGATATGACTTGATGAATAATCCCATACAGAAATTGCCCAAGGTCAGCCAGAGGCAAACAATGGAGACATGCCTCAAATTCATTTTCTGAAAAACCTACCTTAAGGAAACCTATACCCATTGACACTGTATTTTGAAGGAGGCCTACTGCATAGTAAAGCAGCGGTTTTCCATTTCGGCTGTACATTAGCCTCACCTGGGGAGCTTAAAATACTGGTGCCTGAGTTCCTATCCCCTCCTTATCCTAGAGAGTCCAATTTTGGTTTGGGGATATAGGCCAGGCATCAGGATTTTTAAATTTCTGTGATTATTCTAATATGCAACAAAGGTTTAAGAATTATTGTAGTGGAGGCTCAATACATACTATTTGAGTAAACAAATGAATTCTATACATATTCTTAGATTATATACAGAAACTTAAACAGCTTAGTATGAATCAATTTTGGAAGTATAAAGCATTTTGGTACTCTATGATCTTGACTGCTCATGCTAAACCAAAATGCTTAAACTTAGAAAAAATAGGGTCAAAAATAGAGAAAGGACTTAAAATGTTTTCAGATTAGGAAAAGACATAGTAACAGGTGTTGAGTCTGAAAAGAAAGGACCTGAGAACTTGAGAATGGCCTTCACATGTCTCAGGGGTATACCCAAGGGCAAAACGAGGGTCACAGATGACTACCAAAGAAAGCAAGACACTGGCATAATACAAGACTTTCCTATAAGATGGTGTTATCTGGGGATAGACTGAATTACCTTAAAATTGTGAGTAACTGGTCACTATAGGAATTCATACATTGCCTTTTCAACTGCTAGGCCAGTTTCCTTCAGAGAAACCCCTAGACAAGGTGCTATATTAAGCATGTATGTTCTTTTCTGACCGTTCAATATCCCTTTAGCTCTTTTCCTAGTAACAGCTGCCTATTTTTCTCTGAAGGCCACTCTTCCCCCACTCACAAGTTCTGATGGAGCTGTCTTTCTATCTAGCTCTAGGGGGGGAATGTTGATCCACTCTCAACCAGCTGGAACACTGTGGACTCCCTACACAGTGCCTGGTTCAAGAATGAGCAAATGACCCAAGTTGAGTCAATCAGAGCTAATTAGATTAAACTCTAGGGATTTTTCCTTAAAATTTTGAAGATTCTTACTAGATTTAAAGTTGGGAGAATGTTCAGACTTAAAAGGAGAAATTTTAAAAATAAAGTTGTGAAAATGTGATGCAGAAAATATGAACTCAGGAATAATGAAAAGAAAATAAGTTTCAAAATAATCTTATTAATAGCCTTAGAGAGATGAAAGATATTATATCTATGAAACAAGAGGATTATGCTATAGAAAAAATTCAAATACCAAGGAAGAGTTGTTAGAAATTTAAAAACAGGATGTTAGCAATAAAAAATTACGAAGTTGAAAGACAAATTTGAGGAAATCTTACCAAAAGTAGAACAGAAAAACAGATCAATAAAAGGAGACATCATATATACACATATAATACACATATACATGTATCTATTATATTCACATATGTGTATTTATAATATAAATATATTATTAATCCAGGAGGATTAACATGCTAAAAATAGGAGGTCCAGAAAGAAAGAATAGAGAAAATGAAAGCAAATAAATTGTCAAAGAAGTAATACAAGAAAAATTCCTAGAATTGAAAAACAGGAGTATTTATACTATAAGGTTTTACCATTGAAAGCACAGCAAAATAAAAGACACATCATCATTCTCTCAAGATAAATTATTATTATCATAGGACTTGGAAGAAAGTAAAAACCAAAATATAAGAAGTGTCTTGCCCCAACTCTGAAATGCAAATAACAAACAATGCTCTGCTTTCATAATACATATTACTTTTCAATAATTAGAAGTGAAAAATCCATAAGATACATTAAGAGAGCTTGATATTTTAAGGAATTCTCTAGTGTCTTCTTTCATAAATATGGCAACCAGAATTCCTGGTTTAAATGGGCCTAGTAGAGAAAGGGAATTGGGAAAACAGCCTCCTTTATATTTCTGCTAGTGGATGGTGAAGGCCAGCTGTCTTAGTTCATTTTGTGCTGCTCTAACAGAGTACTTGAGACTAGGTAATTTATAAAGAACAGAAGTTTATTTCTCACTATTCTGGAAGCTGGAAAGTCCAAGACCGAGGGACCAGCATTTGGTTTGGTGAGAGCCTTCCTGCTGCATTATCACATGGCAGAAGGCTGAAGGACAAGCTGCGTGCCGTGTGAAGCCTCGTTTTTCTTCTTTGAGATGGAGTTTTGCTCTTGTTGCCCAGGCTGGAGTACAATGGTGTGATCTGGGCTCACTGCAACCTCTGCCTCCTGGGTCCAAGTGATTCTGCTGCCTCAGCCTCTCAAATTACTGGGATTACAGGTGCCCGCCACCACGCCCAGCTAATTTTTTGTATTTTTAGTAGAGATGGGGTTTCGCCATGTTGGCTAGGCTGGTCTCGAACTCCGGACCTCAGGCGATCCACCCGCCTCGGCCTCCCAAAGTGCTAGGAGCTAGGATTACAGGTGTGAGCCACCACACCCGGCTGTGAAGCCTCTTTTATAGGGGCCTTAATCCCATTAATGAAGAAGAAGCCTATATCTCCTAATCATCTCTTAAAAGCCCTAACTCTTAGTATGGATGACACTAGAATTTTGGAGGGTTACATATTCAGACCATAGCACCAATTTGCTGGTATATAATCCTGGAATACTTCATGGGACTAGCAAATCTTTCAGGACGACTTCTCATACTCCAAAATTTTCTTGAAAGAGGACTGAATACAAAATTTTACCAATGCTACAATACGTAACAAATATATCTATAAAATGGCCAATGATAACAATCACAAAGTTAAAATAAGTCTTAATAGTATGTTTCTATTTACTCAAAAATGTTCTTAATATTGCTATATTAGTTTTGCAATTGAAAAATTAAGTTCCAATAGCTTCCTGCTCCGTACCTTCTCAGTGGGCTCCCAGGAATCCTTGCAACAACTGCCAGTTGTTTGAGAAAGCTGCCAAGGATATTAAGCGCCTTGAGACCAAGCCAGTAGATGATGAGAGGATGTTCATCTACAGCCGCTGCAAGCAAGCGACTGTGCAGGACTTAAATACACAATGACCCAGGATGTCGGACCTCAAAGGCAAGGCAAAGCGGGATGCTGGAATGAGCTGAAAGGCACTGCCAAGGGAAAGCTGATGTCGACAAAGTAGAAGAGCTAAATAAAAAACACAGAACATAAGAGATTGGATTTGGTTGCCAGCCATGCATTTAACCTAAATTGATACAATGCCTTTTTTTTCCTTATACTGTGGATGATGTGAAATAGTGAATATAAACAGTTAACCCAGTTTCTCAAGGCTGTTCGGGATACAGTTCTAACAGATTAAGGGCTAAAATGATTACTAATCTTCTCCAAATAGTTTTTATTTTAGATCAATTAAAAGTGTATTTGTTACTTTAAAACAAAAATTAAATTCCTTCATTTTTCCTTTAAAATAATTGGCCCCAAGTACAAAATGATAACTTTATTTTGTTTACTCTCACAACATGTTCCAGGATGATTTTGTGAAAACCTAAGTGCTCTGTTTAAAGAAAAAGTAAAATGTTAAGGGATATTTAAAAGTTCTTTAAAGTTGAATAGAATAACATTTGAATGACAGGATATAATTATAGATCACTACGGATATGGTACAAAGTGTACCCAATCCCACCTCTTCATACTTAGCTGAGAACAGAGTGCTTCCATGAGATACAAGATTAATAAAATAGCAAATGAAATAATAATTCTAGAAGAACTAGATCTTCCTGGTTAGAGTTTATCAGAGCTGGAATAATTATTACTAAAATTTAATAAAATCTATAGCAACTATAATGGACTGGAATCTGTACCACTCATGTGTCATTTAATTGAAACCTGCTTTTTCATTTTATTGCTTTCCAATAATATTTGTTCAAATACTCCAACTAAACTTATAAGTCCCCATGGGCAATACCATATATATATGTATGATATGCCCATATATATATGATATGCCCATATCTCATATATATACATATATGTATCATGTATGTATATATATCATGTATATGTATATATGATACATATATGTATATAACATATATGTGTATGTGTATATGTATATGTGTCATAATACATATACATGATATGCCCATATCATATATATGAGAGAGAGATATATATATTGATTTGAGTTTTTCTTAAAGCAGAATTTAGAATTTAGACAAGGTCTGGGAACATGTAGTTTATCTGGAATGCAATCCTAGGAAGCAGAAATTAGGGAATAGAGAGAGTAAAACAGGAGAGGAGAAAAGGGCCTTTAAAGTATGCATTCTCAAGGTTGCAATTAAAGGTGACCGGGGCCTGGGTGAAAACAGAGGTGGGGACGTGATGTAAAGCACTGAAAGCATCAGCAAGGCTCACAGACCTAGAATCCTGCCCTACAACTCAAAAGGCTCTCAATGAGTTTTCTGAATTGTTTAATCCATCCCAGTGGCTTCCCAAGTCTTTCTGCTCCAATCAGTGACAGTATCAAAGATCATCTGAGGAAGAGTTGTGCTTTTCCTTTTACAATTACATTCCAGGACCTCATTTCATTTTGTCAGGTCCATGTGTAACAGAAGCCTTCTCATGCTAGCTTAATCATATAGGGTATTATGAGCCTGTGGATTCTCAGGAATCCCAAAATGAGTCTGGACTCCAAAATCTGAAGATGACTCTCTTCTCTGCATGCTGCTTTTTCTCTGCAAGGTTTAAAATGAGCCATCAAGTCCAGGGTTTCGGGGATGAGAAATGGAGAGAGGAGGCTGAGTTGCTGCTTATAGATACCCCAGAAGGCCAGTTGCATCCTGTCCTTCCAAAATTTTATGACACAATAACCCTTTTTTTTTTTTTTTTTTTTTTTTCCTGAGATGGAGTCTCACTCTGTCACCAAGGCTGGAATACAGTGGCGTGGTCTTGGCTCACTGTAACCTCCACCTCCCAGGTTCAAACCATTCTCCTGCCCCAGCCTCCTGAGTAGCTGGGATTACAGGCATGTACAACCACGGCAGCTGATTTTAGTAGAGATGGGGTTTCACCATATCGGCCAGGCTGGTCTCAAACTCCTGACCTCAGGTGATCTGCCCACCTTGGCCTCCCAAAGTGCTGGGATTACAGGCATAAGCCACCATGCCTGGCCTAATCCCTCTTTTATGCCTGAGCTAGTTTGAGTTGAGTTTCTGTCACTAGCAACCAAAATCATCTTGTCCAACACTGTATGCAGAAACTATGGGTCTCAGATGGGTCTCAAAGGACAATAGCTTTTTCTAACCAAGGGGAGAAGGAGGTGGGAAATGGGAAAGCCAGAAGAGGAGCCTGTGCAGAGAATGCCAGTGAAGAACCACTTGGTGAAAGGGTAGGTAGAAGGGAATTGGGCTCTATCCCCAGAAAAATACATAGAATGCACAAATCAATGATTGCCCAGTTTAAGGGAGTTCAGAGATTTTAAAGCTTGCCAAAAATAACTTTGCCTTTGCTCACCGGCAGCGATTGGGATATTTTACGTATATATATTTATATCTATAAATATATTGAATATACAATATATACTATAAATGTATATCGAATATATATTATGTAAAATATATAATATATAAATATATATTATATTAAATGTATGATACATTAAATATATGATACATATTAAATATATTATATATTATATTACATATATAATATAGTAAATATATAATATAATATTCAATATATAATATATAAATATATATGTATTATTAATATAGATTAATACATATACTTTTTTTTAGATGGAGTCGCACTGTGTCACCCAGTCTGGAGTGCAGTGGTGTGATCTCAGCTCACTGCAACCTCCGCCTCCCAGGTTCAAGCAATTCTGCCTCAGCCTCCCGAGTAGCTGGGATTACAGGTACCTCCCACCACGCCCAGCTAATTTTTTGTATTTTTAGTAGAGACAAGGTTTCACCATATTGGCCAGGCTGATCTCAAACTCCTGACCTCAGGTGATCCACCCGCCTCGGCTTCCCAAAGTGCTGGCATTACAGGCGTGAGCCACTGTGCCTGGCCATATTCTTGTTATTATAAATGCTGCACTGTGGCCGGGCATGGTGGCTCATGCCTGTAATCCCAGCACTTTGGGAGGCCAAGGTGGGCAGATCACTGAGATCAGGAGTTTGCGATCAGCCTGGCCAACACAGTGAAACCCTGTCTCTACTAAAAATACCAAAAATAGCTGGGTGTGGTGGCACGTGCCTGTAAGCCCAGCTACTCGGGAGGCTGAGGCAAGAGAATTGCTTGAACCCAGGAGGCGGCAGTTGCAGTGAGCCAGGATCGCACCACTGCACTCCAGCCTGGTGACAGAGTGAGACTCCATCTCAAAAAAAAAAAAAAAGGTTCACTGCAAATTGGCTGGCAGCTCCTTTGATTCTTTTAGGGTATAGCCATGTTCCTCATCCCCAAAACACATCTACCACCTTCTCCTGCACCTCCAGCTTTAGTGGAGGCTGATAACCAGTCATTCAATGCTCTCTGCCTGTACTGAGATGGGTACTCTCAACAATTCAAGGATAGAAGACCTGATCCTGGACCTCAAAGAGCTGAGAATTTTGCTAAGAAGGCAAAGGATACAAAGAGAAGTCTAAATTCAAACTAAAAACCCAGTAACTGCTACCATGTATCATAGAAGCTCACAAAAGCTCACAGAAGGGATATGCCATGATGGTTGGGATGCTTAGCAAAGGCTCCACAGAGTTGAGGTGGGCTTCTAAGGAGGTGTAAGAGTTAGAAAAGCAGAGAGAGGAGAGGACAGGAAATGCTTCATCAGAGCAAACCAAAAATCAGAGGAAGGAATGTGTCCAGTCCATTTCCAGTACTGGAAATGACTAGACCTGTGAGGACAGTGGCTCTGCCCACACTGATTAACTCCCTGCTGAATGTTGGTCAGCATGGCAAGCCAGAATCTATCGGGATGTTGAAAATATTTTCCTGGCCTGGCGCAGTGGCTCACGCCTGTGATCCCAGCACTTTGGGAGGCCAAGGTGGGTGAATAGCTTGAGGTCAGTAGTTCGAGACCAGCCTGGTCAATATGGTGAAATCCCATCTCTACTGAAAACACAAAAATTAGCTGGGTATGGTGGCACGCACCTGTAATCGCAACTCCTCGGGAGGCTGAGGCAGGAGAATCACTGAACCCTGGGAGGCAGAGTTTGCAATGAGCAGAGATCGCACCACTGCACTCCAGCCTGGGTGACAGAGTGAGACTCTGTCTGAAAAAAAAAAAAAGAAAGAAAAGAAAATGTCTTCCTGTTCTTTTTAAACTACAATTCAGTCATTGCTGTACTTTGCATAAGATTTTGAAAACCGCACAGAATATGGCCTTGCTAATATCCTGGGTGAAAGCTCCTGCATGGTCACAGGTATAATCAATCTTCATTAGGATCGAAGAATGTAAAATTCAGCCACGAGAAAGAGGCTCTAACAACAAAGAAAGGTGTTTTCCCCCAAGGAGCCTTAACACATAGATTTTTTTCCTCAGAACTTAAATATATGGATTATATTACATTGATATGAAGGTCTCATAATACATTTTAACATTTCACTCTTAAAATGATTTTTGATTGGAAACAAACCTGAAAGTTATATTATTAATTATCTAGTTCTTAACCTCCACGATCTCCAAGAAATAGGACACTCCCAACTTAAACCCGTAAAGCATCAAATTATCCTATTATACAATGAATCGTTATCATCGCCTAAATAATACTTCAATACAGATTATAACAATTTGTTGTTTTCATCACACTATGATGTAAAAACACTCACAAAACATTTTCAAAGTTTTAAAAATATATAGTTTTGCTATTGCACCTTAGCCAGGTGTATTAGTCTGCAGTCACGCTGCTATGAAGAAATACCCAAGACTGGATAATTTATAAAGGAAAGCAGTTTAATTGACTCACAGTTCCACATGGCTGGGGAGGCCTCAGGAAACTTAAAATCATGGTGGAAGGCAAAGGAGAAGCAGGCACCTTCTTCACAGGGCAGCAGGACAGAGTGAGTGCCAGCAGGGGAAATGCCAGACGTTTATAAAACCATCAGATCTCATGAGACTCACTATCAGGAGAACAGCATGGGGGAAACCGCTCCCATGATCCAATTACCTCCACCTGGGCCCGCCCTTGTCACGTGGTGATTATAGGGCTTACAATTCAAGATGAGATTTTGGGTGGGGACACAGCCAAACCATATCACCAGGTAATCACTTCTTAGTTTTCTTTCTTCCTTCTACATGTTTGCTAGGTAGGAGCTACAAGCTCAGCCTTATAGAACAGTTGCTGTTTGAATTTCTCTTTTTCCTGTAGTAAGATGCTGGACTTTCCCCGCTAAGGCTGGTCTCCATTTGGCCTGAATTTCCTCTTTTCTTCTCCATCCTGTGACACCCCCGTTCCCTTCATAGGACCCAGCTTTGTTTGGAGACAGTTTCCTTCTCCCCACAGTTCCTTTGCTCACCCAGGAAACCTTAAAAAATAGTAAGAAGATCTCTATTGGGCATAAATCAAATGATAAATAAAAATCAACTCTAAATGGCAACAGCCTACAGGAGAGATGAGTATCCTGAGGCATATCAGTGCTTTCAACAGATCCATCTGGCACTAACATCACATGAAAGTCATGGTGATGCCTGAGAAAGCAGTTTAAACTAGTCAAATTCCCTCCTTCCAAATGATGTATTAGTTCTCTTGAGGGGCCCATATAACTAATATCTGCCCAACATATAAAGTAAACACCTCCAAATGAGGGAATAATTCTACAAAACAGATAGAGGCACAACTGGTGATGTGCCCAGTTGCAACCTGATTCTGAGGCATGTCAATATTCAGACCAAAGGAAGAGGAAACATAAGTTCCAGAAATTACAGCTGGATTCATGAGTTTTAGAAAGGTGAGACGTTCCCATGAGGTAAAAAGAAAAAAAAAAATTTTTGAAAAAAAGGAAGGAAGCTGGGTGCAGTGGCTCATACCTCTAATCCCAGCACTTTGGGAGGCTGAGGCAAGCGGATTGCTTGAGCCTAGGAGTTGGAGACTGACCTTGGCAACAAAATGAGATCCCAATCTCTCTAGGAAAATTTAAAAATTATCTGGGCATGGTTGTTTTTGCCCGTAATCCCAGCTACTCAGGAGGCTGAAGCAGGATGATCCAGGAGTTCGAAGCTGCAGTGAGCTATGATGGCACCACTGTACTCCAGCCTGGGTGACAGAGGGAGACCCTGTCTCAACAACAACCAAAAGGGTGGGAGTGGGCTGAGGAGTGTTTAAATTCTTAAGCTTCTTATCCACACAACTCTGGGGAGAAGAGGAAAACTTTAGGTTTGGCCCTGGCTCTGAGACTGTCCTTTTCTTATCCAACCCTATTGTCCAGCAGCACAGCAACACCTGCCAGCCTTGCTGTGTGGCCATGCTCTGACCTCAAGACCCTATTCTGTCACTGCCCAGGCCTCTTAACCAAATGGACACTTGGTGATCTCAGTTCTGCAAGCAAGATACCAGTCATTGCCACTCGCTTCCCTACCCTGTTCATCTTTCCTGTCAAATAACACAGTTCCCCAGGAGTGATGTCTGATTAGAATTCCTGCTCTCTCACTAATTGGCTGTGCAATTTAGGGTAAATAATTCAGCCAGTCAGAACCTCAGTTTTCTTGCATGTAAAATGAAGTGTTTGGATGAAATCGTTTCAAAGGTCTCTTTGAATTCTAGCATACCACTGCCTCTCTGTCAGGTTCTTGGAGACTGTGGCTGTCCCTGATTAGTCTTTTGTCCATAGAAAGGGTGAGTAGCAATTAAGTGCACCAAACAACACGTTACAACATATTCTTTGTAAAATATATGCTTTCCTGTCAATTCATCCTTAAAATAACTGTAATTTTTAGATTAATCCTTCCCAGTCTAGAATTGGACCATATATAGAATAAAATTTTCTTCTTACATAATACTGTATATCTTATTCTTACATAGAATATGAAACAACCAGTATTCTTGAAAAAGAGGAAACCAGTACTGGCGAACATATACAGAAAATAAATTTATTGAAAGGCTACTGGTTGTCTCAAAAATGTCATGAAGGGCCAGGCGCGGTGGCTCACACCTGTAATCCTAGCACTTTGGGAGGCTGAGGCAGGCAATCACAAGGTCAGGAGATCAAGACCATCCTGGCTAACACGGCGAAACCCCATTTCTACTAAAAATACAAAAAATTAGCTGGGTATGGTGGCGGGCACCTGTAGTCCCAGCTACTTGGGATGCTGAGGCAGGAGAAAGGCGTGAACCCGGGAGGCAGAGCTTGCAGTGAGCTAAGATCGCGCCACTGCATTCCAGCCTGGGCGACAGAGCGAGATTCTGTCTCAAAAAAAAAAAAAAAAAAAAAAAATCAGGAATGGGCTGGGTGCAGTGGTTCATACCTGTAATCCCAGCACTTTGGGAGGCTGATGCAGGAGGACCACTTAAGCCTAGGAGGTCAGGGCTGCAGTAAGCCATGGTCACACCACTTTACTCCAGCGTGGGTAACACAGCGAGACACCGTCTCAAAAAAAAAAAAAAAAAAGTCAGGAAGAATGGAGAATTAGCCTTGGAAACAGGAACTCAGGTACACAGGGCACAATCAGGATCCCACCAGAGATTTAGTCTACAAAGGGTGCCAGCCCTAACATCATCAGCTCCAGACACTTGTCAACATCCACTGACATCTCAATTCCATCCAGCAGCCACTCTGAATAGTCTCTCCTCTCTCTGGCCTTGGTATCACTCCCTGAAGATCCAAAGCCTCAGGGAAGAACATGTGATCAGCAGAGCCTTGGTCAAATGTCCACACACAGAGCCTCCCTCTGTCACCCAGGCTGGAGTGAAGTGGAGGGATGTTGCAATTATTCTAGAATCTGGAGGGAGATTCTTTGCTCCTCTCCAGCTTCCAGATTGGGAAGCAAGATCCTGGCCTTCACTGACCTTGTACTTGCCAAAATAGAAAGGGTGTTTGGATGCTGGACAACCAAAAATGACAAATGTTCACTACAGTTTTCTCACTTATGATTATAAATGTAACACATCCTGACGGCCTCTGTAAGAGGTTTCATTATACTATGGACAGGCTTATATCTGATCAATTATTCCAACATTACTTTATCTCTTCATTGATTTACATGAATCAGTATCCAGCTAATGAAAACATATTCATCAGTATACTGACTAATTTCTTGGACTGGCTTTTCTTATGTGCATGACTCCTCTACATGACAAAATGAGTGTTTAAGAGTGAATAATGAATCACCAGAAAAAAAAAAAAAAACACATCTTCATTCTGAGCACAGGCTGTCATTGACTTCTTTTTTTTTTTTTTTTTTGAGATAGAGTTTTGCTCTTATTTTTATTTATTTATTTATTTTTGAGATGGAGTTTTGCTCTTATTGCTTGGTAGTGCAGTGGAGAGACCTTGACTCACTGCAACCTCTGCCTCCTGGGAGGCTGGCGATTCTCCTGCCTCAGCCTCCAGAGTAGCTGGGGTTACAGGTGCACACCACCACACCTGGCTAATTTTTTTATTTTTAGTAGAGACAGGGTTTCACCATGCTTGCCAGGCTGGTCTCAAACTCCTGACCTCAGGTGATCCACAGGCCTCAACCTCCCAAAGTCCTGGGATTACAGGCATGAGCCGTTGCGCCCAGCCTGTCATTGACTTTTTTTTTTTTCTTTTTTAGACAGAGATTTGCTCATGTTGCCCAGGCTGGAGTGCAGTGGTGCGATCTCGGCTTATTGTAACCTCTGCCTTCCGGGTTCAAGCTATTCTCGTGCCTCAGCTTCCTGAGTAGCTGGGATTACAGGCATATGCCACTACTCCCAGCTAATTTTGTATTTTTAGTAGAGACAGGGTTTCACCATGTTGGCCAGGCTGGTCTCGAACTCCTGATCTCAGGTGATCCACCCACCTCGCCCTCCCAAAGTGCTGGGATTACAGGCGTGAGCCACCGTGCCCGGCCCATTGACTTTTAAAGTGAAAATAGTACCTAGTATTTAGTCCTGGAAGAAAGTTCTTTGCAAAGCTGATGTTATTTTCCTAAGACGTTGTATTGTGCTAGTTTTATATATAGGTCAGCAGGGATGTCAAAATTACCTGGAAGTTAGATGACAGATGTCAGAAGAGATATCAGAGTGAAATCCTCCCAGTCTCTTCTCAGAGTACATTCACTAAACCTCAGAAACATTTCTTCTACCCTAAAAACAAAACTGGCGAGAAGGTTCCCACCGAATTGTGTGTTGTTATGTCAAGGAGCTCTAGTTAAAAGAGTCTTTCAGAGTAAAAGTTAAGCTCACAGAGAGGAGCTTGGCTGAAGAAGGGTAGGGGCATCATTGCATAAAAGGCCTTTTGTTTTCATTTTTAAGACATTTAGGGGCCAACCGACAAAAACTCCCCCAAAGAGTAAAAAGCAGCCAGCAACCCAGAGTCCTTGTCCCTTGGAACTTCAAGCTCCTCCCCAAACCAGTCCACACAAAGGCTCTGACTCCCAGCTCCACAGGAGGAAGCAGGTAGTGCAGTTTTGGTACAAAGAACGCATTAGAGCCAAGTGCAGTGGCCATGCCTGTAATTCCAGCCCTTTGAGAGGCCAAGACAGAAGGGTCACTAAAGGCTGGAGTTTGAGACCAGCCAGAGCAACATAGTGAGATCCTGTCTCTACAAAAAACTAAAATTTTAAAAATTAGGCAGACGTAGTGCTGCATGCCTGTAGTCCTATCTACTCAGATGACTGCAGTGGAGAATTGAGGAGGTTGAGGCTGCAGTGAGCTGGGATCATACCACCACACTGGGCTACAGAGTGACAAAAAAAAAAAAAAAAAAAAAAAGGTTGGATGCATATAACAAAGACCCCCAAATAACAACTTAAATAACATATAAGTTTGTTTCTCTCCATGTAAATGTTACCTTGCTCTTCACTGATATGATACCCACTTGTCCTTCAGGTCTCCCTAGAAATACCACCTCCTCGGAGAAGCCCCCCCTCGATATCACCTACATAAGCTAAGGTATTCCCACTCTCTAGTCTCTGGACACCTTCTATCTTCTCTATGAAAAAAATTACCATACTTTTGTTTACAGATTGCTTAATTTTTCCCATTAGAATTAGCAACACAAGGGAAGGCTGTGTTTATCTTGCTCCTTACCATAGCTCCAGAGAGCTTTCCTCTCACCTTCCTATCGCAGGTACTTAGTTTGTGGAATGTTCTTGAGGATCACAGGAATTGAATATTTCTGGTTTATCAAACAAAGGGCTGTTGCCCAGAAGATTTCAAAAGAGTAAATAGTGTAAAAAATAAATAAGTGAGATAGTAACTGTTAATGTCCCTAGTATGACTGAAGATTTGGAAGAGAGCAAGAACAAATATTTCCATCGGAAGGACCTTAGCGTATTAAAGGAACAGGAGTCAGCAAATTTTTCTTGTAAAGTGACAGATAATTAATATTTTAGGCCATACGATCACTGTTGCAAATTATTAAACTCTGCCCTGGCAGTGCAAAAGCCACAACAGACAATGTGTAAAGGAATGGGTATGGCTATGTTTCAATAAAACTTTACTTATGGACAGTGATATCTGAATTTTATATGATTTTCACATGTCATGAAGTATTATTCTTCTTTTAACCATTTTTTTTAACCATTTAAAAATGTAAACACATTCTTAGCTCATGGACTTTGCAAAAACAGGCAGTGGGTGAACTTGGCCCACAGGCTATAGTTTGCCAATCCCTGTTAGAAAGCAAATTTTTGGCAGAGAAGACTCTCCACCTTTGGTTCTTTTCCTTATTCCCTTTTGGTGGCATCTGAGGGCTGTGAAGTGAGTTAAGTGCCTGTGCACGCAGGGGAGTCCCACAGGGAGCTCTGAGAAGGCTGGAAAGGCGTTGTCCAGACATGGAAGGGCCCTTGGGGGCCAGTATGAATCACTATCTGGTGGGCAACTGAGAACCAACGGGAATAATTGAACTGGGTGCTCCCAACAGTGTATCAGTGGTTTAATGTTGTAACTTTCAAAACAATAAAAAGTGGTTTCTGAAGCCATTTTGAATCTTTTTCTGTTATTAACATACCAAACCATCCGCCTGGCAAAGTCTCCTAGAAAAAATGGATTGAGTCCAACAAAGGGGAAGAGGGGAGCCATCAGTGACTCCTGAAAAGGGAGTTAATGGTTTATCAGGGGTGATCATTTTTCCATTGTACAAAAGCAAGAATAAAATAATTTCAAATATTCATTAGATTTTGGGCAAACTCTGAATTTCTATCAATCACACAATGCCCTCCCTTAATCCATATTGAATCAGAAACCCCCATTTTGTGCTTCAGGAGAAAATGACTAAATATTATATTGTCCCTTATCTTTTGGCTTTGGAATGGGAATCTTGTTGAAAACCTTGAATAGGAAAATAATAAATCACTCATCCCAACAAAAAATATAGGAGGCAGGAAAAATCAATGAGTTGCAAGAATGAACAGTGAATTTCCCTTCGGTTAGTTACAGAATGTCACATTACTCACTCAACCAAAAACTCAGGACGAATCTCTGAGTGCCTCACATAAAACGATATTGTCCTGGGACAGGATGCTCAGGAAATGGAGTACCTGCATTGATGCTCCATTGCAGTGATCACCTCCCTCATGCTGACACATGCTGTCCTATGGGGGTGAGCAGTCGGGTCACAGGCATCCAGATGAGCTGTTTTGGGTGGACGTTTAGGTGGAGCCCTGCAGCTCTCCCTCCACCCGGTCATTCACCTGGCGGACTCCTCTGTGCTGGCTTCTTCCATCACCTTTCTCCTTGCCCTGATCATAGATTAGTAGACAAGATGCTCACATGCACGCTGAGTGCCGATCAGTAATGACTTTCAACAAACTACAGTGGTGCAAGATCAACACTTAATTTGTTTTTGTTTTTGAGACAGGGTCTCACTCTGTCACTCAGGCTGGAGTGCAGTGTCAGCCTCCTGAGTAGCTGGGACTGCAGGTGTGTGCCACCATGCCTGGCTAATTTTTTTTTTTTTTTTGAGACAGAGTCTTGCTCTGTCACCCAGCCTAGAATGCAGTGGTATGATCTCAGTTCACTGCAACCTCCGCCTCCCGGGTTCAAGCGATTCTTCTGCCTCAGCCTCCCGAGTAGCTGGGACTACAGGTGCACACCACCACACCTGGCTGATTTTTGTATTTTTAGTAGAGATGGGGTTTCACCATATTGGCCAGGCTGGTCTTGAACTCCTGACCTTATGATCTGCCCGCCTTGGCCTCCCAAAGTGCTGGGATTACAGGCGTAAGCCATGGTGCCTGGCCAATTTTTAAAATTTTTTGGTAGAAACAGGGTCTTGTTATGTTGCCTAGGTTGGTCTCGAACTCCTCTGCTTAAGTGATCCTCCTGCCTCGGCCTCCTAAGGTGCTGGGATTACAGGCATGAGCCACTACACCTGGCCTTATTTACATTTCTTTTCTTTCTTTCTTTCTTTTTGAGACAGAAACTGGCTCTGTTGCCCAGGCTGGAATGCAGCGGTATGATCCCAGCTCACTGCAACCTCCACCTCCCCAAGAAACCAAGCGATTCTCTTGCTTCAGCCTTCTGAGTAGCTGGGGTTACAGGTGTCCACCACCACACCCCTATTTTTTTTTTTTTTTTTTTAATAGAGACAGGGTTTTCACCATGTTGGCCAGGCTGGTCTCGAATGCTTGACCTCAAGTGATCTTTTGGCCTCAGCCTCCCAAAGTGCTGGGATTACAGGTGTGAGCCACTGCACCCAATCCCTGTATTTTTTGAATAAACATTACATTTATATGGTTCAGATTTCAACAATTATACATAGTTACAGAGTGAAAACAAAACAAATGAGACTCCTTCCCACCACTATCCCCCAGGCTCTCAGTTCCCCCTTCCACAGGTAGCCTATGTTATTATCACTTCCTAAATATCCTTTCAGAAATATTTTATGCATAATATCAGCAGATGTTTTAACACATCCTATTTTAAATTATGAAAGTAATTGTATTAGTTGAGGTAAAAGGCTAGAATGAAGAGTTACAAAATGCAAAAGCTTAAACAGAATAGAAATTTCTTTCTTTTCATGTAACAGTCCAGAGTAGGTGTTCCATGTCAGTGGGTGGCTCTTTACCATGCAGTCATTGAGGGATCCAGGCTTCCTGGCAGCTCTGCCATTGTCACAAAATAGCTTCCGTCATTGTTGCTCTTGCCATTGGATGGGTGAAGGAGAAGAAGGCAAAAGGTCAGAGATTTTTCTCCTATGCACAATCCACTTCTACTCACTCTCTATTGACAAAAGCTTAGTCACATGGCCAACCAGTCGAGGGCAATCTGGGAAATATAGCCATATCCCAGCTACAAATCTGCCACCACTCTTGTGGTTGTGCCTTGTTACTTTAAGGAGGTCAATTCCTTAGGCCTGGCCGCTCTCTATAGGTCACCTTACAACACTTTCCCAGGCTGCTGCCACGTGCCTCTGCCAAATGAAGGCAGCCCTTCTCTTAATCCCCTGATGTACAGCTGATATCAGATTGTAATGGTTAATTGACTGTTACTGTAAAAGAGAATTACCATGCAGAATAGCCATGCTTAATGGAAGGCCCTACCTAGGCCCGCCTAGTGAATACTCTTCCCTTTATTAATTTTTTTTTTTTTTTTTTTTTTTTTTTTTTTTTGAGACGGAGTCTCGCGCTGTCACCCAGGCTGGAGTGCAGTGGCCGGATCTCAGCTCACTGCAAGCTCCGCCTCCCGGGTTCCCGCCATTCTCCTGCCTCCACCTCCCGAGTAGCTGGGACTACAGGCGTCCGCCACCTCGGCCGGCTAGTTTTTTGTATTTTTTAGTAGAGACGGGGTTTCACCGTGTTAACCAGGATGGTCTCGATCTCCTGACCTCGTGATCCGCCCGTCTCGGCCTCCCAAAGTGCTGGGATTACAGGCTTGAGCCACCGAGCCCGGCCTCCCTTTATTAATTTAACAAACACTTTTATACTGCTGTATTCTGTGTGCTTTATAAAAATGAAGTCAGGCCAGGCACAGCGCCTCATGCCCTGTAATCCCAGCACTTTGGGAGGTTGAGGTGGGAGGATCGCTTGAGTCCAGGAGTTTGAGACCAGCCTGGGAAACATAGAGAGAACCTGTCTCTATAAAAAATAAAATAAAAAATTACTCGGGTGTGATAGTGTGTACCTGTGGTCCTAGCTACATGGGAGGCTGAGGTGGGAGAATTGCTTGAGACCAGGAGGTCAAGGCTGCAGGGAGCTGTGAATACACCACTGCACTTCAGCCTGGGCAACAGCGAGAACCCTGTCTCAAAAAAAATATCCACAACAATCCTCTGATGCACACACCATTACTGTCCAGTGTCCATTTTATAGATGAGAAAGTCAGAACAAAGAGAGGTTAAGTAGTTGCCCAGTGTCACAACTAGAAACCTATGCTATTCTACCTTTTTTACTGATTTCATTGTGATTTCAGTGGACTTAGTAAAAAATTCTTGTTTACGGGTAGAGATAGCCATGTGACTCAGTTCAGGCCAAAGACTAGAAGTGGGAATCACTGGGCCAGGCACCAAAGAAAGCTATTGTTCTTCTGATAAATTAGGAGCAATACAAATGGGATGCATCTTTTGCCTTTTGACCTTTGCCCTTCTGGTCTGTAATATGGATAAGAGCATTTTGTGCTCATGAGACCAAAGCTACAATTCTCAAGAGGACTGAATGGGAAAGAAGGAGTCAGCTACATTAGCCCTGGACTCTATGTTATGTCAAAATATTATATATATAGTCTCATTAAGTTAAACACTAAAATTTGCCTAAAGCTGTTGTAACTGATATTTAGATATAGATCCTGGTCCTGATCACCCCAAAGTCCACAGGCCAACTGGCCCCATTTAGGGGTATCTCTACTGTCCTCTCTGTCACTGGGTCTGTCTCGTGTCAAAGACTCACTCTCTGCATCAGGCCCCAATGCCATCTTTTCCAGTCATGATGCACAGCAATCTAGCTCCTCATGGTCTTGAACCTCCGCATTCCAGAGTAGGATTTTGGATCTCACCACTTAAACACTGAGGGAAGCAGTCGTGAAAATGGGTAAGCCAATTTCACTGTTGCCCATGTGGTTATATTTACCAAGCCACTTACACAGGCCAAGAAAAGAATTATACATATCTAAATTTTGGAAAATTGCAGCCTCTTCTTTTTGAAACAGGGTCTCTGTCACCCATATGGAGTGCAGTGGTGCTCACTGCAGTCTTGAACGGCTGGGCTCAAGCAATCGATCCTTCCTCCACAGCACCCTGAATAGCTGGGACAGCAGGTGTGCACCATTACACCAAGCGGGTTATTTTTAACATCTGTAGAGACGAGGTCTCAATAAGTGTAGAGACGAGGTCTCAATATGTTGCCCAGGCTGGTCTCAAACTCCTTGCCTCAAGTAATCCTCACACCTCAGCCTCCTAAAGTATTGAGATTACAGGCATGAGCCAGCCACTGCACCAAGCCCACAGCCTTTTTATGAAGTCCAACAGGCCATGTGTTGGGGGACCAAGAAATAGGCCTTTCAACTCTGAAGGACTTAGTTTTCAATCCAAAAGAGTCATATTAATACTCACCTGCTGTGTAATATTGAGATATAGAGGCTCAGCTCCTACCCCAGGGAACATGGCCTAGCTTAATGATTATGGCCTAAGGACCAAGGATTGGACATACAATTTATACTGTATTGCCCTCTGAGAAGCTTCCAGAGGCTATTATGAAGCGACTCTTTTATGGCAGCTTCTCTTTCCTCCTATCAGTAAGTGTGTGGTGGACACATGTGGGACCAGGGTGCATAGGCAGTTGGGGTTTTTGAAAGACTGAGCACATCAAGTCTAAGGCTCATGGATTTTAAGCGTGGGCTTTCAAATGGAGGCATTAACCCTTACTTTTGATCTTTCTAGCACATCAGAGCATTTTTTTTCCTTTCCTAGGAAAGGGATGCAATTATCTCCCAAAGATGAATCAGAAAGCTGCTGGCAGCCTGGAAGCCGCAGCCCATCCCCATGTTAAGCTGTTTGAGAAAATGTAGGGGAAAGGTTCATCCAGAACATCAGGACAGTGAGCAGAAAGGGGGAGACATGAGGAAACAAGTGCAAAGAAACTGGGAAGAAAAACATCATGAATAGATGAAGCAAAACAGGCTCTGTTTTGTTCAGTGTGACTGGAAGCTAGGTTTAACCTGTTCCCACAGCCTTTCCTGTCCTAAAGAGAACCTCTTCCAGAAAAGATAATATTCATTGTATTTAAATCTTTTCTGAAATGAAAAAGACCTTGAAAAATGCATTTACATATCAAGAGCTGAAACGAAATATTGTCCTGTATTTGAAAGATGAGGCCGGGCACAGTGGCTCATGCCTGTAATCTCAGCACTTTGAGAGGCCAAGGAAGGAGGATCACTTGAGCCCAGGAGTTTGGGACCAGCCTGGGCAACATAGTAAGACCACATCTCTACAAAAAATACAAAAATTAGCCGGGTGTGGTGGTTTGCGTGCCTGTAGTCCCAGCTACTCAGAAGGCTGAGGTGGTAGGATTGCTTGAGCCTGGGATATCCGGGCTGCAATGAGCCATGGTCATGCAACTGCATTCCAGCCTGGGTGACAAATCGAGTCACTATCTCAGTGAAAGAGAGAGAGAGAGAGAGAGATCAAACTCATAGCCCCTTTTATGATTAACATTAATCATAAACATTTAGCAATTGGTAACGGGTAATAGGCATGATACTATCACTATTACTCTCTATCTCTGGGATGGAATATTATGCAGTCATCAATGCATTTAAAAATTATTTTAGGCCAGGCGCGGTGGCTCAAGCCTGTAATCCCAGCACTTTGGGAGGCCGAGACGGGCGGATCACGAGGTCAGGAGATCGAAACCATCCTGGCTAACACGGTGAAACCCCGTCTCTATTAAGAAATACAAAAAACTAGCCGGGCGAGGTGGCGGGCGCCTGTAGTCCCAGCTACTCGGGAGGCTGAGGCAGGAGAATGGCGGGAACCCGGGAGGCGGAGCTTGCAGTGAGCTGAGATCCGGCCACTGCACTCCAGCCTGGGCGACAGAGCGAGACTCCGTCTCAAAAAAAAAAAAAAAAAAAAAAAAAAATTATTTTAAAGAATACAATATGTTTATATAAAAAGTGAAAAAAAGCAAGATTCAAATTTGTTCACTGCCATCTACATTTTGTTAAAAATATATCTGGACAGAGAAAGATTGGAAGGAAATATACCACTTTTTCTTTTTTATATTTCCAGTTTTACAAATAGTCTATAATGATCATATATTACTTTCATAATAAGAAAACATATTTAACATTAAAAACATATATTTGACAAAATTAGCTGGGCATGGTGGCGCATGCCTGTAACCCCAGCTACTTGGGAGGCTGAGGCAGGAGAATCGCTTGAACCCAGGAGGCAGAGGCTACGGTGAGCCGAGATCAAGCCATTGCACTCCAACCTGGGCAACAAGAGCAAAACTCCATCTCAAAAAAAAAAAAATACACCATGTATTTTAATAACTACTTCTTTTATATATTTATGCACTATCACATGAGATCAGAAAAAAAATCAAGGCTGCTAAGGAGCTAAGGTAAAAATCAACTCTGGGATATTCAGGACAATAAGTAACTGCTCTCTCAGTCTTTCGAATACAATTACTCAAAATATAAACGTTCCCTCTATCGCTTCCAAGATGAAGACGTTTTATGGTCCTCCTCAAATCAGGTGGGAGGGATGACAGCTGAACTCCTTCCACAAGGCCTCCTCCCCGTTACCACCCTCACCTCCAAACCTTCACTGTACACACAGGCTTCCGGGGATAGCCAGAGGGGTGACGAGGCCTCAGTCAAGCAGAGAGCAGACATTCTGGGGTGTATGGGTCTGTTTCCACACTGCTATACAGAACTACTTGAGAATGGGTAATTTGTGAAGACAAGAGGTTTAATTGACTCACAGTTACACTGGCTGTACAGAAATCATGACTGAGAGACCTCAGGAAACTTACAGTCATGGCAGACGCAAAGGGGAAGCAAGCAAGTCTCATCATGGTGGAGCATGAGAGAGAGCAAGGAGGAAAGTGCCACACTTTTAAACCATCAGATCTCGTGAGGACTCACTATCATGAGAACAACATGGAGGATTGGAAATCCGCCCCCATGATCCAATCACCTCCCACCAGATCACCCCTTGACATGTGGGGAACACAATTTGACATGAGATTTGGATGAGGAACAGAGCCAAACCATATCACCAATGCATCAGAGGCTTGAAGAAGGAGGCAGGACAGACTGAAGGACATTAGTGCAGGCAAAGGGTATGCTAGGTGGCACTCGGACAGTCAATTGTGTCCCCCCACTACGAAGTGAGAAGAGGAGAGGCTGTGATCCTTTCCAACTAGCCTCCCTCTCTTCCTACTTTACTTTTGGGAGCAAAGTGGAAAACAGCATTGGATCCAGCGACTGAGAGACAACAGAACAGATGACTCGATGTCAAATCCAATCACATTTTTACCAGTTGTGTGAACCTGGGCACATCACCTGAATTTTCTGAGCCTCAGTTTCTTCCCCAGTAAGGTAGGAATAACAAGAGTTGTGAGGACTATATGAGGTGATGCATGTAACGTGCTTACTTGTGCCAAACACATGGTTTTAAGCACTGAACAGCATTAGTTTTACTTAAACTTTTTATTTTGGGGTCAGGTGCGGTGGCTCATGCCTGTAATCCTAGCATTTTGGGAGGCTGAGGCAGGCGGATCACATGAGGACAGGAGTTTGAGACCAGCCTGGCCAACATGGAGAAATCCGTCTCTACTAAAAATACAAAAATTAGCCGGGCATGTTAGTACATGCTTGTAATCCCAGCTATTCGGGAGGCTGAGGCACGAGAATTGCTTGAACCTGGGAGGCGGAGGTTGCAGTGAACTGAGATGGCACCACTTCACTCCAGCCTGGGCAAAAAAGTGAGCTCCGTCTCAAAAAAAAAAGAATAGTAGAAAGAATTCTCAAGTACTTCTACCCAGATCCCCCAAATGTTAACATTTTACCACTCTTACTTTATCCCTTTCCTTCTCCCCGCCCATATATATGTTAACTCTTAAACAACAAGGGTTCAAGCTACTTGAGTCCATTTACATGCAGATTTCTTCAACCAAAGGCTGATAAAATATAGAGCATTGGAGGGATTCTAAACTTACCGATACAGAGTCAACTTTTTTCCTATATAGCCTGGTTCTGCAGGACCAACCCGGAACTTGAGTATTTTGAGTGGATTTTGGTATATGCAGGGTTCTGGAACCCATCCCTTGCATATATCAAGGGATGACAGGTGTGTTTGTGTGTGTGTGTGTGTGTGTGCACGTGTGTGTATGTAGTTGAGCATTAGCTACCATTGACCTTAAAATTAGCATTTAAATTTATTAAAGTAATAAGTGTATACATTTTTTAAAAAGTAAATAATTGCCGTCCGGAAGGGCTTGTACCAAAGCCCTAGCACTACCCCTCTGCACCCCAGCACCATTCCCCAAATGGAATCATTTAAACTCTTTTAATTATGTCTGTTTTCAGTTCTTCTTGTCATGACTCCATATTCCTAACAAGGTGCTTATACTGTTATTTTATGAGTTACTGGTTTTAGACATTTATTCCACGACTTCCTGCAATGACAGATGAGGATGTAGCTCATTCATACCATCCAGAAAGCCTCCCAAGGTAAGGATGGAGAGAAGACAGCACATTCTTCCAAAATAACCGCTTTTCAACAGCTATACAGAAAGATATTGTTATCTCAGTATCTCAAATATTAAAACCATGCTTAAAAGTTATTAGACGCTTGGCTGGGCACGGTGGCTCACGCCTGTAATCCCAGTGCTTTGGGAGGCCAAGGTGGGCGGATTACAAGGTCAGGAGTTCGAGACCAGCCTGGCCAACATGGTGAAACCATGTCTCTACTAAAAATACAAAAAATTAGCCAGGCATGGTGGCAGGCGCCTGTAATCCCAGCTACTCGGGAGACTGAGGCAGGATAATTGCTTGAACCTGGGAGGAGGAGGCTGCAGTGAGCGAGACTACATCACTGCACTCCAGCCTGGACAACAGAGGGAGACTCTGTCTCAAAAACAAAAAGCAAACAAACAAACAAAAATTACTAGAGGCCAGGCATGGTGGCTCATGCCTGTGATCCTAGCACTTTGGGAGGCCAAGGTGGGTGGATCACTTGCAGTCAGGAGTTCAAGACCAGCCTGGCCAATATGGTGAAACCCTGTCTCTGATAAAAATACAAAAATGAGCCAGGCATGGTGGCAGATGCCTGTAATCCCAGCTACAAGGGAGGCTGAGGCAGGAGAATCACTTGAACCTGGGAGGTGGAGGTTGCAGTGAGCTCAGATTGCCCCATGGCACTCCAGCCTGGGTGACAAGGTGAGACTATGTCTCAAAAAAAAAAAAAAAAAAAAAAAAAAAAAAAGTTCGGTTCACACCCACCTAGGATGGCTATTTAAAAAAAAAAAAAAGAAAGAAAATCAGTGTAAGTGTTGGTGACAACGTGGATAGTATCTCTTTACCACCAACCCCTTCTTTGTAAGATGAGTACACTAGAGACCCCCTGCTGTCATGTGCACTTTTATTTTTATGTCATTAAAGTTGATAAAAGATATTCTCTTCTGTAATCATGATTAAGTTTTCTACACTTCGTCTTTATAGTTAAAATCAAGTGTTTATACCACTGTGACTGTGTATATATTGTTTGCTACACTGTATAATAACTGTTTTCCCAGATAGCCAAATCATGAGTGAACTCCTATTCACAACTGCTTCAAAGAGAATAAAATAGCTAAGAATACAACTTACAGGGGATGTGAAGTACCTCTTCTAGGAGAACTACAAACTATTGCTCAACGAAATAAAACAGGAGGACACAAACAAATGGAAGAACATTCCATGCTCATGGACAGAAAGAATCAATATTGTGAAAATGGTCATACTGCCCAAGGTAATTTATAGATTCAATGCCATCCCCATTAAGCTACCAATGACTTTCTTCACAGAATTGGAAAAAACTGCTTTAAAGTTCATATAGAACCAAAAAAGAGCCCACATTGCCAAGACAATCCTACGCCAAAAGAACAAAGCTGGAGGCATCATGCTACCTGACTTCAAGCTATACTACAAGGCTACAGTAACCAAAACAGCACAGTACTGGTACCAAAACAGAGATATAGACCAATGGAACAGAAAAGAGCCCTCGGAAATAATACCACACATCTACAACCATCTGATCTTTGACAAACCTGACAAAAACAAGAAATGGGGAAAGGATTCCCTATTTAATAAATGATGCTGGGAAAACTGGCTAGCCACATGTAGAAAGCTGAAACTAGATCCCTTCCTTACACCTTATCAAAAATTAATTCAAGATGGATTAAAGACTTAAATATTAGACCTAAAACAATAAAAACCCTAGAAGAAAACCTAGGCAATACCATTCAGGCCATAGGCATGGGCAAAGACTTCATGACTGAAACACCAAAAGCAAGGGCAACAAAAGCCAAAATTGACAAATGGAATCTAATTAAACTAAAGAGCTTCTGCACAAAAGAAACTACCAGCAGAGTGAACAGGCAACCTACAAAATGGGAGAAAATTTTTACAATCTACCCATCTGACAAAGGGTTAATATCCAGAATCTACAAAGAACTTAAATTTACAAGAAAAAATCAAACAACCCCATCAAAAAGTG
This sequence comes from Macaca fascicularis, assembly GCF_037993035.2. Lineage (NCBI taxonomy): Eukaryota > Metazoa > Chordata > Mammalia > Primates > Cercopithecidae > Macaca > Macaca fascicularis. The sequence goes on along the minus strand of NC_088380.1, from coordinate 84,517,049 downwards.
GGCAAAGGATATGAACAGACACTTCTCAAAAGAAGACATTTATGCAGCCAACAGACACATGAAAAATCATCACTGGCCATCAGAGAAATGCAAATCAAAACCACAATGAGATACCATCTCACACCAGTTAGAATGGCGATCATTAAAAAGTCAGGAAACAACAGGTGCTGGAGAGGATGTGGAGAAATAGGAATGCTTTTACACTGTTGGTGAGACTGTAAACTAGTTCAACCACTGTGGAAGACAGTGTGGCAATTCCTCAAGGATCTAGAACTAGAAATACCATTTGACCCAGCCATTCCATTACTGGGCATACACCCAAAGGATTATAAATCATGCTGCTATAAAGACACATACACACATATGTTTATTGTGGCACTATTCACAATAGCAAAGACTTGGAACCAACCCAGATGTCCATCAATGATAGACTGTATTAAGAAAAGGTGGCACATATACACCATGGAATACTATGCAGCCATAAAAGAGGATGAGTTCATGTCCTTTGTAGGGACATGGATGAAGCTGGAAACCATCATTCTGAGCAAACTATAACAAGGACAGAAAACCAAACGCCACATGTTCTCACTCATAGGTGGGAATTGAACAATGAGAACACCTGGACACAGGGTGGGGAACATCACACACCGGGGTCTGTCATGGGGTGGGGGGACCGGGGAGGGATAGCATTAGGAGATATACCTAATGTAAATGACAAGTTAATGGGTGCAGCACACCAACATGACCTGTGTATACATATGTAACAAACCTGCATATTGTGCACAAGTACCCTAGAACTTAAGGTAAAATAAAAAATAAATAAATAAATAACTGTTTTCCTTTTTGAACAGCCTTTTCCCTAACTGGGGCATTTTTGTCTCCCTTTTCACCCCCGTGCAATTTTTCTGCCTTTGTTGCTTACTTAAGTTGTTCTAAATTCCTAAGGATAGTATCAAATCTTCGTAATCCCCTTTTACCTCCTCTGTTCTAATTCTGATTGGCTATTTGCTGGGAATGCTGCTCTCCTGTAGTCCGAGACCTTATTCTGTGATTCTCCCAAGGGACTCAATTGTATGTGTCACATCCCAAATCTTAGTCTTCACTTCCTCTATCTGTTGGTGTGCATCCCTTAAGAAAGGAGAAAGCATATACAGAAGGCAAATTTTTTAGTTCTTACATATCTGACGATGTCTTTATTCTAAACTAACACTTGTTTGATAGGTTTTTCAGTATAGAATTCTAAATTGAGACTAACTATCCTTCAAAAATCTGAAGGCATTTCTCCTGTTTTCTAGTTCCCAGAGTTATCGAGAGAAAATCTGAAGCCATCCTGATTCCTGGGTTTTATTGGTGACATTTCCCACCCCCTGTCTTTAGAAACACATGGGATTTATTCTTTTTCTATGGTAGTCTAACATTTCACTATTATTTGCCTTGCTTTGAGTCTATTTTTATGTAATGTTTTAGGTACTTAGTTAGCTCTCTACATATGGAAACTCATGTTGTTCAGTTTGGGGAAATTTTCTTGGATTGTTTTCTTGATGATTTCCTCCTGTAGCCCCACTGTCTTCTCTTTCTGAAACTTTTCTTGGTCAGATGTTAGACCTCGTCCTCTTTCTCTTTCTTTTCTTTCTTTCCTTTCTCTTTCTCTTTTTATTTCTTCTTTCTTTCTTCCTTCTTTCTTTCTTTTTCTTCCTTCCTTCCTTTCGTCTTTCTTCTTTCTCTCTCTCCCTCCCTTCCTTCCTTTCTCTCTTTCTTTCTTTCCTCTTCTTTCTCTTTCTTTCTCCTTCTTTCCCTCCCTCCCTTCCTTCCTTCTTTCTTCTTCCTTCCTTCTTTCCTTCCCTTCCTCCCTTCTTTCTCTCTCTTGTTTTTTGCTTCTCGTTCCCTCCCTTCCTTCCTCCCTCCCTCCCTTCCTCTCTCTTTCTCTCCTTCCTTCCTTTCTTCCTTCCTTCTATCCTTCCTCCCTTCCTTCTTTCTTCACCAGTGTGACTCATCATACCTGTTAGATATTTTAAATCCATCCTTCATGTTTCTTATTTTTTCTCTTTGTTTTCTCCCTCTTTTGTGGAGAGGGCTGTACTTACTCAAAGACAACTTTATTTTTATTATCAAACTCTTCTTTTGAGGTTATCTACGTCAAGTTTCTCATATCTGCTCTAAATTTTAAAATTTCAAAGGCCTTTTCTTGTTCTCTGATTGTTTCTTTTGTTTTTAGAGACTGAGTCTCACTCACTCTATCACCCAGGCTGGAGTGCAGTGGCATGATTTCAGCTCACTGCAACCTCTGCCTCCTGGGTTCAAGTGATTCTCCTGCTTCAGCTTCCTGAGTGGCTGGGATTACAGGCATGCACCACCATGGCCGGCTCATTTTTGTATTAGGGCTGGTCTCAAACTCCTGACCTCAAGTGATCCACCCATATCTGCCTCCCAAAGTGTTGGGATTACAGGCATGAGCCACTGCACCCAGCCTGATGGTATCTCTTTTATAATATCTTGTTCTTAGGCTGGGTGTGGTGGCTCATGCCTGTAATCCCAGCACTTTGGGAGGACGAGGCAGGCCAATCACAAGGTTAGGAGTTTGAGACCAGCCTGGCCAACATGGTGAAACCCCTTCTCTACTAAAAATACAAAAAATTGGCTGGGCATAGTGGCAGGCACCTGTAATCCCAGCTACTCGGGAGGCTGAGGCAGGAGAATTGCTTGAACCCAGGCAGTGGAGGTTGCAGTGAGCCGAGATTGCACCATTGCGCTCCAGCCCGGGTGACAGAGTGAGACTCAAACCGCCCCCACCCCCCGAAAAAAAAGAAAAAATCCTGTTCTTATTATGTGGTTGAAATATTGCACCTATTATATTGAATGATTGGGGTTTTTTTTCTCCTTACATTGTCTGTTTCCTTCAAATTTTGATACTTCTGTTTATTTGTTTAGTTTAGTTTTAATCTTTCACATTAAAAGCTTCCCTCAAATGTCACATATTTGATGGTCAGCTCATATTTGAGAGTGAGGGACTTAAAAGATGTTTGGAAGCTCTAAGCATGTGGCTGGGGCATTTGGACAGGAAACTTCACTGGAAGCTAATCTGAGGGCCATTTGGAGAGAGTCCCTGACAGGTCTGGCTTCAAGCTATCTGGGAATGGAGCAAGAGGGCGGGAAAATCCCATCCCCAGCATCCATGACATCCCCATGTAGTCAGGATGGCACCTTCACCTCGACTCTACCTGGTGTCCTCTCCAGAGGAAAAAAGTGCCATTGTCTGCTGGAATGGCACAGGGCAGTCACATTTCTGAGAGGAGTAGGGGAGAGGAAGTGGGAACATCACTGCTTCTCAAACAGACTTTAAAAAATGTGTGACAACTTTATTCAAATGCATCTCACATACCATGTTATCATCCATTTAAAGTGTGCAATTCAGGGGTTTTAGCTTATTCACAAGGTCGAACAACTATCACCACAATAAATTTCAAACATTTCTTCATGACCAAAAGAAACCCTATACCAATTAACAGTTACTCTTAACTTTCCCCTCCTCCCAAATGTCCCCTCCTCCCTCAGCCCTAGGCAACCACCAATCTACTCTTAGTTTGTGGATTTGCCTATCCTGGACATTTCATATAAATTGGATAATGTGATTGTGTGTGCTCTTTTGTGATTGGTTTCTTTCACTTAACATGATGTTTTTATTTTTTCTTTCTTTTTTTTGAGACGGAGTTTTGCTCTTGTCACCCAGTTTGGAGTACAATGGCACGATCTCGGCTCACTGCAACCTCTGCCTCCCGGGTTCAAGTGATTCTCCTGCCTCAGACTCCCGAGTAGCTGGGATTACAGGTGTCCACCACCACACCCGCCTAATTTTTGTATTTTTTGTAGAGACAGGGTTTTGCCATGTTGGCCAGGCTGGTCTTGAACTCCTGACCTCAGGTGGTCCACCTGCCTCAGCCTCCCAAAGTGCTGGGATTACAGGCATGAGCCACCATGTCAGGCCTTAACATAATGTTTTTCAAAGTTTATCCTTGTTGTAGTATGTATAAGGACTTCATTTCCTTTTGTTGCCAAACAATATCTCATTGTCTCAATATATCACATTTCATTTGTTCGTTCATCACCTGATGGACATTTAGGTTTCCTTTTTTGGACTATGAGCATTGATGTGCAACTTTGTGTGTGTACACATAGTTTCATTTATTTGGGGTATAGCTAGGAACAGAACCTCTGAGTCATATGGCAACTCTCTGTTTAAGCTTTTGAGGCTTAAACCAAAATATTTTTCAAAGCACCTGCACCATTTCACTTTCCCACCAGCAGTTTATGAGTGTTTTAATTTCTCCACATGCTCATCAACATATGTTATTGTCTGTCTTTTTTATCATGCCCATCCTAGTTGGTGTGAAATGATATCTCTTTGTAGTTTTGACTTGCCTTTCCCTAAATGACTAATCATGAGCTTTTTTTTTTTTCTTTTTTGAGACAAGGTCTGGCTCTATCGCCCAGGCTAGAGTGTAGTAGCACGATCTCAGGTCACTGCAACTTCCACCTCCCAGGCTCAAGCAATCCTCCCACCTCAGCCTCCTGAGTAGCTGGGACTACAGGTGCACACCACGACACCTGACTAATTTTTTGTAGAGACACGTTTTTGCCGTGTGCCCAGGTTTGTCTCAAACTTCTGAGCTCAAGTGATCTGCCCATCTTGGCCTCTCAAAGTGCTGGGATTACAGGTGTGAGCCACTGCACCCAGCTGAGCATCTTTTCTTGTACTTATTGACCATTTATATATCTTCCCTGGAGAAATGTCTACTCAGATCCTTTGCCCATTTTAACACAAGCCCCTTATCAGATATATGATTTGTAAAAATCTTCTCCCATTTTGTTGTCTTTCCATTTTCTTCTTGGTGTCCTTTGAAGCACAAAAGTTTTTAATTTTTATTTAGCACAAGTATCTATTTTTTATGTTATTGCTTTTACTTTGGGTGTTATATCTAGGAAACCATTGGCTAATCCATGGGCAAGAAGATTTATGCCTATGTTATCTTCTAAGAGTTTTATCATTTTATCTCTTACATTAAGGTCTTTAATCCTTTTGAGTTCATTTTTGTATATGGAATGAAGTAGAGGTTTAAATTCTTTTGCACATGGATATCCAGTTGTCCCAACCCCATTTTTTGAAAAGAGTGTTCTTTCCCTCATTGAATTGTCTTAGCACCTATGTTGAAAATCTGTTGACCATAAATATGAGGGTTTGTGTCTGGACCCTGCATTCTATTCCATTGATCTATCTTTTTGTCCTCATGTCAGTATCACACTGTCTTGATTAACATGGCTTTGTAAGTAAGTTTTGATATCAGGAAATGTGAGTCCCCCAAAAAGCCAGCTGGGATTTTGATAAGAATTGTGCTGTATCTGTATATCAATGTGGGGAGTATTGCCATCTTAATAACATTAAATCTTCTGATCCATGAAAATGGGATGTCTTTCCATTTATTTAATGTCTTTGACTTCTTTGACATAACTTCTTTTTTTTTTTTTGAGACGGAGTCTTGCTCAGTCGCCCAGGCTGGAGTGCGGTGGCGCTATCTCGGCTCACTGCAAGCTCCGCCTCCCGGGTTCACGCCATTCTCCTCCTCAGCCTCCAGAGTAGCTGGGATTACAGGCGCCGCCACCACGCCCGGCTAATTTTTTTGTATTTTTAGTAGAGACGGGGTTTCACCGGGTTAGCCAGGATGGTCTCGATTTCCTGACCTCGTGATCCGCCGGTCTCGGCCTCCCAAAGTGCTGGGATTACAGGCGTGAGCCACTGTGCCCGGCCTGACATAACTTCTTTAACGTCTTCAAGCAATGATTTTGTTTCCAAAATATGTTTTCCCCTTCTTTTGTTAAATTTCTTCCAAAGTGTTGAATTATTTTGGATGCTATTATAAATAAAATTGTTTTTAGAATTACATTTCATATAATTTATTGTTATCACATAGGGGTATAATTTTTTTTGTATATTGATCTTGAGTCTCGCAACCTCGCTGAACTCATTTATTAGTTCTAATTGTATATAGAATCTTAGGATTTTCTGGACACAAGATCATGTCTTCTGCAAGTAGATATAGTTTTATTTATTTCTTTCCAATCTGAATCCCTTTTATTTTATCTTCTTACCTAATTGCCCTGGTGGTTACGAAGTTGAATAGAAGTAGTGAGAGTGGAAATCCCCGTCTTGTTCCTAATCTTAGGGAGAAAGCTTTCAGTCTTTCAACATTAAGTATGATGTCCACCTTGGGAAAAACAGAATTTTAATCAGTTCTTATTTTAATTGCCTTTTTACCCCTAGTTCTAAGATAACAATGCTACCAATTTCTGAGCATTTTAGGCCTTCTGGATTGTTGGCTGGATGGTTTTAACTGTCTCCACTGCAAGCTTAGAATTCTGTTTTCTTTAATAAAATATTAATGAAATGATAACTAAGATACTGATAACCATGGAACTTTAAAAAAATTGTATAAATTTAAGGGGTGCAAGTGCAGTTCTGTTACATGGAAATACTGGGGAGTGGTGAAGTCTAAGCCTTTAGTGTAACTATTACCCCAAAAATGTACATTGCACCCACTGAGTAATTCCTCATTCCTCACTCCTCTCCCACACCCCCACACTCAGTTCTAAGTCTATTATTCTATACTCTATGTCCATGTCTACACAGTACTTAGCTCAACCATGGGATTTTCACTTCAAGATGTCAGACTAACCACACATTTTTCTGTCCAGGTGAGGGATGAGAAATTACTCAATAGGTACAATGTATATTTTTTGGGTAATCGTTACACTAAAGGCTGGATCTAAACTAAATTGGCAGTAAGTGAACTGTAAAATAGTATAAACCACAACTGTGAAGAGAACTGGGGTGATTTCATCAGTAGACCAGAATTTTCAGCTGATTTCAAGAAGACAGAAAGTAGATGGAGGGGTGTCTGATGAAAATATGTATCAAACACATGCATCTACGTTTTTTTTTTTTTTTTCTTTCAGATGGAGTCTCACTCTGTTGCCCAGGCTGGAGTGCAGTGGTGCAGTCTCAGCTCACTGCAACCTCCACCTCCTGCGTTCAAGCAGTTCTCCTGCCTCAGCCTTCCAAATAGGGGGATTACAGGTGCACGCCACCATGCCCAACTAATTTTTTTGTATTTTTCTTTTTTAATAGAGATAGGGTTTCACAGTGTTGGCCTGGCTGGTCTCAAACTCCTGACCTCAGATGATCCACCCACTTTAGCCTCCCAAAGTGCTGGAATTACAGGCATGAACCACCACGCTTGGCCCAAGCATCTGCTTTTACTTGTTTCTAAAATACATTTTTTAATGGCATAAAACCATGAGGACAGGGAGTCCCACATTCCAGAGAATCCCAGTCTACCGCTCACAAAGTAGGGTGTATCCAATTTTGTTTGAACAGCTTGGGTCAGTTCTGTGTCCTCAGCTTCCAGGACCTCAGGTCCTAGTGAATCTATACTCCAGGGAGGTGGAGACACACCAAGGACAGCAGGAAGAGCTGGGAGTCTCTTTCTGTTCCTGCTTTCTCTCCCAAGGCTTTTTAGGTGAATCATGGAGCCTCCTGGAGCCTGGCAGTCCCTTTGCTAAAATCAGGATAAAAACATCTGTCCTCTCTCCTTCAGGGGTGTAGTTGTTGGATTAAACTGAGATCAGAAGTAGGTATAATCTAGAAATTCTCATTCTCAGACTTTGAATGTTAAAATCATCTCCCTTTAACATTCAGATTACAACGATGGCATGGAATGTCCTGCCCAGATTAGCAGATGAGGTTTGTAGTCTAATCCAGCCCTCCCCTTAACTCTCCTGCTGTGGAAGTCAGTCCTCATAATTCCACCACTGTGGCACGTGATGGGACACTGTCCACTGACCACAGGGCCTTTCCCACCGTGTAAAATGTGATATGTTCACCACTGTTTAACTGCTGTTACCAACTCCCACGAAGGAGGATCTGCCTTCTCTAACATGTCACTCAGCATGGGTGCCCCAGGCACAAATCATGTAGTGCCAGCAGGTTGGTGGTGGCTAGAAGTGGTGTTCCAGCATCAGTCCCCCTCTCCTGTCCACCAGTCCTGGCACAGCACCCAGGTCAGCAGTAAAAATCCTACAGGTAAATTGTATCTGGGATACAATGTAAATTGTGAATTCTTTGTCCTCTGTTTTTCAGCCCATCCTCCATCCATGCAACATGCTCCAATATCCTGCTGATAGGTGTGGTGGGTTGAGCAACGAATCGCCATAGAGTTTAATGTCCTAATCCCTAGAATCTGTGAATATGTTACCCTACAGGCCAAATTGATTTTGCAGCTGTGATTAAATGAAGGATTTTGAAATGGAAGATCATCTAGGTGGGTCCGCTGTCATCACAAAGGTCCTCAAGAGTGAGGCAGGAGAGTCAGAGGGAGAGAAGGAAGCAGAGCGAGAGAGAGACATGTGACAACAGAAGCGTGGCAGTGGGGAGAAGGGGGCAGGGAGGGAGAGAGAGGGAGAGACAGATATTTGAAGATGGATGAAGGGGCCACCAGTCAAGGAATGCAGATGGCCTCTAAAAGCTAGAAAGGGTAAGGACACAGATTGTCCCCTGGAACCCCCAAAAGTAATGCAGTCTTGCTGAGACTCTGGTTTTTTTGTTTGTTTTGTTTTGTTTTGTTTTTTGTTTTTTTTTTGAGACGGAGTCTCGCTCTGTCACCCAGGCTGGAGTGCAGTGGAGGGATCTCAGCTCACTGCAAGCTCCGCCTCCTGGGTTTACGCCATTCTCCTGCCTCAGCCTGCCGAGTAGCTGGGACTACAGGCGCCCGCCACCTCGCCCGGCTAGTTTTTTGTTTGTTTGTTTGTTTGTTTTGTATCTTTTTAGTAGAGACGGGGTTTCACTGCGTTAGCCAGGATGGTCTCGATCTCCTGACCTTGTGATCCGCCCGTCTCGGCCTCCCAAAGTGCTGGGATTACAGGCTTGAGCCACCGCGCCCGGCCTGAGACTCTGGTTTTAGCCACATAGAACTCAATTTGGACTTCTGACCTCCTGAACTGTAAGAGAATAAATCAGTGTTTTTTAAGCCACTAAGTTTGTGGTGGTTTTGTTTGTGGTAACAAGCAGCAATAGAAAACTAATAAAGTAGGAGTGAAAACTGGATCATCTGCTCTGAAAAGCTGTTTGGTGGCATCTCCAGAAGCTGAACATATGCCTACATTATGACTCACAATTCCTCTCCTAGGTATGTACCCGACAGAAATATGTATATATGGTCACCAAACGACATCTATTTTAATATTCATAGTAGCATTATTTGTAATGTCCCAAACCTGAGAATTACCCAAATGTCTATCAGTAGTAGAATGAATAAGTAATTGAGGCACAATCACACAACGGAATACTATACAGCAAAAGGAATAAACAGACAACAGCCACACACAGTATGCATCTCTTAAACATACTGTTGAGTGAAAGATGCCTGTCAACAGAGTGATTCCATCACTATAAAGTGCAAAAACAAAGAAAACTACTCTATGCTGTTTGAAGCCACCACTCCCTCCAATGAGAGATCTGAAGAGGGAGTGTTCTGGGGGAACTGGTAATGTTCTGCTTCTTGATCTGGATGATGCTCAGTTTGTGCAAAATCATCCGACTTGTGAAATGTGCATCTTTTTTTTTAGATGAAGTCTGCGTCCCTGTGGCCCAGGCTGGAGTGCAGTGGCGCTATCTCGTCTCACTGCAATTGCTGCCTCCTGGGTTCAAGTGATTCTCCTGCCTAAACCTCCCCAGTAGCTGGGATTACAGGTGTACAACACAACACCTGGCTAATTTTTGTATTTTTGTAGAGATGAGGTTTCATCATGTTGGCCAGGCTGGTCTCGAACTCCTGACCTGGAAGTGATTCACACTCCTTGGCCTCCCAAAGTGCTGGGATTAGAGGCGTGAGCCACAGCATTCAGCCAAAATATTTGTCTTTTAATAGGTACACTGCACATTGATGAAATTTTTTTAAGAGAAGGGTCGGAGGTGGTAAGGAGGAGGAGCCCCGTGCCTTCGTGCAAATTTGCTCAGTGTTCCCTGGCAACCTCCAAACAAATGGTTGAAGGCAAAGGGCAGCCCAGATCTAGGATTCAAACTCTTAGAGCCTAACTTTGGGGTAAAGCGCCCTGTGTACTTGCTTTGTATATGTTTACTAAATGAGGATCCTTTGGTCCTCATTTCAGAGGGGTCTTTTCTTTAATGAAGAAAGCCTGACCAGAGATAAGTCTATTTTTCCCCGTTGAGGACTCAAAACTATAAACAAGTTTTGATTGACATTATTTGAATAACAAAAATAGTGCTGGTCTTTTCTCCAACAGACCCTCCAAAATAAATGAAGAGTTAAAAACGTTGCTTCCGGTCGGGTGTTGTGGCTCACACCTGTAATCCCAGCACTTTGGGAGGCCGAGGTGAGCGGATCACTTGAGGTCAGGAGTTCGAGACCAGCCTGGTCAACATGGTGAAAATCCCTCTCTATTAAAAATACAAAAATTAGCCAGGTGTGGTGGTGCACACCTGTAATCCCTGCTACTCCGGAGCCTGGGTCATGAGAATCGGTTGAACCCAGGAGGCGGAGGTTGCAGTGAGCCGAGATCACACCACTGCACTCCAGCCTGGGCGACAGAACGAGACTCTGTCTCAAAAAACAAAACAAAACAAAAAAACAAAAAAAAACCCACTAAACTAAAACTAAAAAATAACGACAAAAAAAGTTGCTTCTACTTCATTTCCTTTTCATCTCTCAGTGGAGTTTAACATATGAAATGTATTTTGCGAAATTTTGTTAATGTGTTCTATTCATGTTTTAATAATAGTATAATAACCTTATAAATTCCTAAAGACATAAGAATGGTTGTTCCCACTAACACCCCAACCTGAAGTGAGGCTCTGGCATTACCTGAAGTGGGTACAGGGAGGTGGAGGGGTGGAGGGACCGGTGGGGACAGACAGACTCATGGACCAGCGGGTGGATGTGAGCTGAGGGGAGGGATACGGCCTGGAAGAGCCAAAGCCCGTGACGTAGGGGTGCGTACTTCCCTCAGTGGGGAGACCCTGCTGCCGCTGTTGTTGACCAAGTCGCCGTGGCCGAAGCGCGGTGGCCGAAGCGGGGGACGGGGGTGGGACTTACAGGGACAGAAGGCGTAGCTTCCAGTAGCTTCTGGCCCCTCTGGGTCCAGAGTGGCCTTGCCGCCCTCACCTGCGCAGAGCCGGGAGCCGACGCGTCACCCCCAACGGAAGCGCCGCGCTGCCAGGGCGTCTGGCGAGGTGCGCCCTCCGCGTCCCAGCTCCAGCGCTTCGCAGCAGTCGCCCACCTCTTTCTGCCGAGCAGGGCGGGGACGGGGCGGCATCTCCGAGATCTGCGATTCGAACCGCCGAGGAGCAGAAGACCACAGCTCACCTCGGACGGTGCCCTAGGGCCACCACACAGAGGGTCGGGCAGTGCCAGAGGGAGGTTGCAAGCGCCGCCGCCAACTCGACAGCGCGTCCCAGGTCAGTGTGAGGCGCCGTGCCTGCCGGCTGCACTTGGGAAACTTCGGCTTGCAGTGGCGGCTGCCGGGAGGAGGACATCGAGGGCGCAGCGCGGGACCCAGCGGCCCGCACGACCTCAATGCTCCCTGCCCGGTGCGCGCAGGCCCCTGAAGCCCGCACCTCCCGCGCACCCTGACAATGCAGTGCCCAGAGCAGGGTGCGAGACCCAGGGCCAGCCGAGGGCCGTCGGGCTGCAGGGGCCTCCCGAGAGACTCTGCCCCGCCACCCCGGGGCGCGCTCCACGCGAGCTCACCCTCGCGCTTCCTGCCGTTCCCGCTGGTTTTCGGTTCCAGTTTTGCGGCCGCTGGGGCTTGGACTCCGCGGGGATGCGGGTTCCGCCTCCTCAGCCTCGCCGAGCGGCGGGAACCGGCGAGGGCTGCCCGGCCGGGGGCGGTCGAGGAGGACGCGGGGCGGGAGCCTGACGGGCGAAGGTCGGCAGAGGGAGCGGCGCGCGCTGGGCCGCAGGAGCGCGCGGGTCGGAGGGTCTGACTTGGGCGCGTCTCCGCAGGTGCCTCGGCAGCTGGGCAGCAGGAGGTGCCGGCTGGGCGCTGGGGACTGGCTGGGGACTGCGGAGCCGTTTGCAGCCTCTGGCTCTGGAAGCACAGGGGCGGGCAGCTGGTCCCCGCGCTTCTCAGGCGCGCACAGCCTTGGCACCAGGATACCGGACCCCCTTAGCTGAGAGGCGGGTGCAGAGGTGCGCCTGCTCCGGGATGGGGGCCGTGGCTGCGCCCCTCAGACGCGCCATTTCCCAAGGGAGGGCCGCGTCCGGCGGGCGGGCGAGCGGCGCAGGGACCGCTCCGCAGCGGCTGTGGGCAGAACCCGTTTTCGTGGATGGTGATCGCCTTAGCCCGCCAGCTGCCTGCCCTGGCTCAGAGATGAGGCGACAAAACGCGCACCCCGCCCCCATCGGTGCCCTGGCGCTGTCTCCCCAGTCACCTTCCTTTGCCCTTCTCCGACAGCGCCTTGAGCTCGCTTCCTCCTGCTCTCAGGAAAAACTGAGGAAACGCGCCTGGTTCCAGGGGTCGGCGGAGACCGCGGAGACTGCTAGCATCCTCAACAGCTTGGAAATCCCATCGCCTTGGTTCCCTGAGACTTGGAGGAGTAGGTTGCGCTCTCTCTCTCTCTCTCTCTCTCTCTCTCTCTGTCTGTCTCTCTCTCTCTCTCTCTCTCTCTCTCTCTCTCTCTCTCTCTCTCTCGTGTGTGTGTGTGTGTGTGTGTGTGTGTGTGTGTGTGTGTGTGTGTGTGTTGGCGGGGGAGGTGAATCAGTAACAGAGGTTGAGGCATAGATGCCCCAAAGGCCTGGGGCACAGCCGAAGTAACTAGGAGAACACAACAGCCCTTTGGGGGTATGTGTGGGAAACACAGCAAACCTTACCAGCTACCCGTCTCCTTGGGCGGTTTCGAAATATTTCTTGCAAGTCAATACCAGGGAAGAATCTTTTTCTGGCCAGTCATTCCATTTTCCAGGACGACCTCAGATGCATCTTTTATTCTGTCTCTGTCCCTTTCCTTGGGTGGGGAGGAGATACACATTTGCTTGTGGCAGGCAGGCTTGCCTTATTCCAGTGCCGCTGGCCTCCCTCCTGGCCTTTGGCTGTCCACTAGGACTCTGGGTTTTTTTCAAACCCGTCTAGGAAAGGCAGGGCAGCAAACCTCTGGCTCCTGGCCCATTCTACTAATTCAAGGCTGTCGTCTTCTCTGGGACCTGTGAGCTCCCTGGACCCGTCTCTAGGCTGTGGCAGCCAACTGTCTCTGCCTTTCACTCCTGCAGGGGAGCTGAGAATCATACCACTTGGAAGTAATGAGGGAGACAGTTCTGTGTGAATCTGAGGCAGGGGTCTATAGCAAACAGGAAGTGGCCTGGAATGAGGAATGAAGAATTTGCCTCAGATTTTCTCCAAGTGTGCATTAGAAGCATCTCCCATGGAATATGTGGGAGTGGAGCCTAGAATTTTCTTTTTAACAGGCCCTCCATGTGTTTCTTATGCTCACAAAAGGAGAACCCGCTGGTATAGGGAACCTAGCATCCCATTGTCAGACCCCACCAGCCCTGAGGATTCCTGTATGCAGTGCCTATATTTGGTGATGCATGTTTATAAATGGACATTCATTGAATTCTTAAGTAGCAAGTGTGTTCGGATCTTAAAATCCTCACAATCATCTACTGTAAAGTAGATATTGTGCCCATTTTAGAGGTGAGGAAACTAAGGCTAAGAATGACTTCTCAGAGGTTGGTAACTTGGAGAGAGCTGGAGCCCAGGACCCTGATATGCCCCCTGCTGCCTCATCTGAGCAGTCTCTAATCGCCTTTGGGGCAGCGCATAGGCAGGGACCGAGGCAAGGGCGATGGGCTGAATTTTGAGTTCAAACCCATTTGTTAAGTTCTACCCCACCATGGCCAGATGATGAACTTTATGAGAGGAAGCGTGGATCCTATTTGGAGGCAGAGTGAAAGGCTCAAAGGAAAATAACTTTTCTTTCTTTTTTCTTTTTTTTTTTTTTTTTTTGAGACAGAGTCTTGCTCTTGTCACCCAGGCTGGAGTGCAGTGGTGCAATCTCGGCTCGCTGCAACCTTCACCTCCTGAGTTCAAGTGATTCTCCTGCCTCAGCCTCCTGAGTAGCTGGGATTACAGGCACCCGCCACAATGCCCGGCTAACTTTTGTATTTTTAGTAGAGATGCGGTTTCACCATGTTGGCCAGGCTGGTCTCAAACTCCTGACCTCAGGTGATCCGCTCCCCCTCAGCCTTCCAAAGTGCTGGGTTTACAGGCATAAGCCACCATGCCCAGCCACTTTTCTGTCTTAAGAAAGGAAAACTGGGGGTGGCATGGGGACAAAAAGGCCATGGTCTATCATCTCCAAGATGGCTTTGCAAGCATCTCAGCTCATGCAGCACTGCCATGTGAGATAACACACAAATCAGGCCGTCAAAACGGAGTCCTACTCCGTGGGAAGCTGGCCATCCAAGAAGCAAGGCGATATGGAGATAAAGGACACAAACATGAATTGACTTCTGGCAAGCAGGTGAGTAAGATGATTGACTTTGGGAGAGTGCCCTCACCTTTCCTTTCTCAGCCTCCTCATCTGCACCAAGTGAGTGCCGAGGCCCTTCCAACCCCAGCAGTTCTCGCGCAGCAGACTCAGCCCTGCAGGCAGACACACACAGGGTTGCTGTGCATAGAATCTCCAGACATTTTACAAACTCATAATCAGTGAGATATGACTAACTGAGCAAACATTGTAGGGATTTCTTAATAAGGAATTTAAAAACTAGACTCCAAATGGGAAAGATGCATGTAACAAGTTATTGGTGTTTATGTAACTCTGAATAGCTTTGATTTCCTTCAGTAGGAACTGACAGCTGGCTGACAGAAAACTCATCCAGGGAGAGAAGAGACAAAAGTGAAGTATGAAATTTTGAATAATGTTTTCAGGTAACTTTCTATTTCCATCTAGAGTGGGTGTCTGGAAGGGTGAATGCAGTTATGGTTTGAATTGCTTTCATGTATCAACAGATATTTTTAATAGGGCTCATCTTTCCAAGATGCAATGTGCCTTACTTTCTTTTCCTGGCTTCCAGTCCCCTTGTAGCAGGGCAGGGAGCTGAGGAATTCATCCTTTGGCCTGCACATGCTCACTGAACCCCTGTTTTCAGCAAGCTGCCTCTAAGTTTGAAGACTCTCTGATCAATTTAGAAAATAAATCTTTGTTTTCTTGCCTAGGAAAGTGATTGTCTGCTACTTGGGCTGGGATAAAATACATGGGGATCCAGGAGTTCTGTCCACAGACTTTCAACCGTCTTCTTGTTCTAAGCCCTGTTACTCATTGCCATTTTCTACGGCACTTGGAACCTCTAAGTCCTAAATGTCACAGGTCCTGTGGGTAAGCAGCCTCCCTGGGTCTGTGTCCTGCAGCCTCCTCTGCCATGCTAAGGCCATTTGCCACTCCACCATTCCCCCATTTCCAGAGCCTGTTTGAAATTGCTTATCTAATGGTATCTCTCCTCCAATTTTCTTTGTTTTTGTTTTTTTTTTTTTTTTGAGACGGAGTCTCGCTCTGTCGCCCAGGCTGGAGTGCAGTGGCCGGATTTCAGCTCACTGCAAGCTCTGCCTCCTGGGTTCACGCCATTCTCCTGCCTCAGCCTCCCGAGTAGCTGGGACTACAGGCGCCCGCTACCTTGCCCGGCTAGTTTTTTGTATTTTTTAGTAGAGACGGGGTTTCACCGTGTTAGCCAGGATGGTCTCGATCTCCTGACCTTGTGATCCACCTGTCTCGGCCTCCCAAAGTACTGGGATTACAGGCTTGAGCCACCGCGCCCGGCCCCTTCTTTGTTCTTAAAAATATACATATTTAAAATATTTTTAAAAAATAACTCAATGCTTATAATTTTGGTGGCATCTTGGGCATAGAGGGAGGAACTAAAGGAGCATTGTAAATATGCCATCATGAGGTGCAAGTGATATTAAAGACACTGTAATTTTTGAATGAAAAGCAGTTTATCCATCGGTTTAATAATTAATATCTTGTAATAATGTCAAAATGATAGTATTTGGAAATTGTAAGGAAAGTACACTTAAAGGATATGCTCTTTCCATGTTTTGCTTATTAGATTCTACTGATGTTTACAGAATGAGAAGAAGCATTGTATCTTAGAAATATGAGATCCTTAAAAAAACAACATTTCCAATATTTTATCTGTTATTTTAAATAGGTTGTGGATTGGAGACATGATAAACTTTTCAAAAAGCTAATTCTGAGATAAACATTTTAAAAAGAAGAATGCAGTGAGTATGAAGACAAAACAAGAAAGTCTTTCTCTAGACATTGTCTGATTTCATTACCACATCCCCATGGAATGCATGTTCCATGATTGTCATTCCACGCGTGAGGAACTCAAGACTCCTAGAGGCTGAGAGACTTGATCAGGGCACATAGCCAGTAAGTGTGGGAGTCACGATTGACCCCTGTCAGATGCCTGAACTTTCTGCAGTTGAACTATTATCTATATAGAAGGTGCCACTGAATTTGGGGATTGCTTATAGTCTAGACATAACAAAGGGATTGACTGGATGTTAGTATGCTCTCAGCACTCAGTGTCCAATCAGGATGCTTCCAGGAGGAAAGAACGTTCTAGGCAACAGAAGTGGTCCTCATCAAAAGTTGAGTTGGACTCTGTGAAAAGGAAATAAGTCAGACATAAATATCAGTGTTTTTGATGCACAAATGGAGAAAACAAGATAAAAGAACCCCCAGAAAAGGATGAAGGGCTAAAGAGAAGGGGGTTCTTCCATTCAGGTACTGATTACAGAAAGAACCTGAACATTTGGAGAATAAAGTATCTGGCACCTTTTTTCCCTGACAAGTTTAATGTTTAGACAATTTCAAAAGTTATCTACTAAATGTTAAGAAGTGAGCAAACAGGCTGGGCGCGGTGGCGCACGCCTGTAATCCCAGCACTTTGGGAGGCTGAGGTGAGCAGATCACCTGAGGTCGGGAGTTCGAGATCAACCTGACCAATATGAAGAAACCCCATCTCTACTAAAAATACAAAATTAGCAGGGTATGGTGGCGCACGCCTGTAATCTCAGCTACTCAGGATGCTGAGGCAGGAGAATCACTTGAAGCCAGGAGGCGGAGATTGCAGTGAGCCGAGATGGCGCCATTGCACTCCAGCCTGGGCAACAAGAGCGAAATTCCATCTCAAAAAAAAAGAAGTGAGCAAACAAAGTGGCTTTAAAAATCTTTAGAATGAGGAAAGAGTCAACCTCATGAGGTTGGTGTTGCTGGACACTCCCCGAGTCCTCAGAGGAGAGGGTCTGCCTATGTCCACACTGCAGGTGGATTAGGCAGCAAGTTGGTGCCACTGCTCAACTTCTCTGAGACCCTGAAGCCCACAGCACCCTCTTTTTCCACAAGACTGTGATGGGGCCACTGTCCTCCTTAGGCATGGTAGTTGCCAGCATAGTAGCAGCTCCTCTTCTTCTCCCAGAACCTCCTGACACCAACCTTGGTGAAAGAAAAGCTGTGACAGCAAGCGGTCAGGTTTAGTGTTGTGGAGAAAGGCCTTTACTTGAGGATGGCTGAAAAGTAGAAAGCCTTGGCTGGCCATGGTGGCTCATGCCTGTAACCCCAACACTTTGGGAGGCTGAGGCAGGAGGATTGTTTGAGGCTGGGAGTTCAAGACCAGTCTGGGCAATATAGCAAGACCCTGTGCCAAAAAAATAAAATAAAATAAGTATTAAAAAAAAAGTAAGTAAAATATCTTCCCCCAAAGATTCTGCTAAGACTTTAAAAAATAAAAACAAGATTGACCTAAATACTAGAAACTATACGAGAATATAATATTGACATCTGGTATCTGACAACTTGTTCTCATTTGAATATCTGTTTCTCAAATGCTACTTTTTGTCAAATAATTTTTTAAATGACTGATACTGTATAGCAATTGAATTGCAATTACTAAGTAGTTTCTATATTTGATATTACATTCCAGCTAATTTCTCTACATTTCTATGCTCTATTAAGCCCATTTATATATGAAAAATGCTTTAAAAATGATCCTTTTGTGATCATTTTTCATGTGAGCTCTTTTCAGATGCTTTGCATTCAGAATAGACCTCTGAGTTGAGACCGAAGCAGTCAACTGATCCCAAATTCCTAAGTTCCTGACTTGCAGGTATGTGTGGCTCCAAGATAGCCTTTATAGAGTATGTCACGGGGAACATAAAATGAAAGCATTCACTCTCATTGTATTTATGTATGTACAGATTGAGTAGTTCTTTGCTTTGCACCATGAATGATACTGAAGTGGAGATGAATTCTATGTCCTTTTGAATACTGCCTTTCAGGAGCTTAGTCAGTTGAAACTCCAGTTGAAAGTCAAGGCACAAATGTCATCGATAATGTCATGAGAACTGAATTACTCTTTTAAAAGGAAGACCTAATAGGACTCTTTGTAAATTTTAATAATGAAGTATATCTTACATATATGCTATGCTCTTTTCTGCACACACATTCTATTTCACAATAAGTAAATAAGAGTGATATACAGAAGAGTATGTGAAATGTGTACTTTTAAAGAAGAAGAATAGAATGGACACCCACCTATGCATCACCCAGACTGGGAAATAGAACATCACCTGAACCTTTGGGCCTCTCTGTGTCCCTCCCAAAAGGCATTATTCTCCTAATCTCTACCAAGGAGTAGCTTTCTGTTGACTTTTGTATTAATCATTCCCTTTGCTTTAAAAAAAAATTTTCAGGTGCCCCTTATATTTGATCCCTAAGTAAAATAATTGTTTATTTTTAAAAAACTTAGTAGCAGGTACAAAGTTAGGTAAATAAAGACAGTATTGCTAGTGTATGACAAAAGCTTTTCATTTTTCATCTTTTTCAATTTCTCATCTTTTCATTTTTCTGATTACTACGTTTCCTGCAAGTTGCTTTTTTCAATTTGTTCTAGTCTCTATCTTTAATGTAAGAGGCATTTTTGTTTGTTTTTAAATTTTTGTTGTGGCTGCTCATGATTAAAGGGTTGGGATTAAAAGCTGATGAGAAGCCTTAAGCACACAAATGAGGCTTGTCACCTGTAAGCCTCACTGTAGTACAACCTGGGTGGCATGTCAGATTCTTGAGAGAACGCCATAGCAATCAATGTATCCCTCAGGGGTGAGGGTATGGCTGCCGGCCTCCTCGAAGCCAAGGTGGGGAAGCAGGCTGTGGCCCCCTTCAGCAGTGGTCAGTAAGCAATCACTTATTCCCCTGCTTTCTTGTTCTCAAACATGCTGGTGTCTCCCGGTCCAGAGATGCTCTGTTTTATCATTTCCTGAGAATAAACCTCTAGACAGCCCGTAGGACGGGAGGACCGGAGGGGCAGTCTTGCATCTCCTAGTGACTGGGAGCTGGAGGAGTGACCTAAGGCAGCACTTCTCAAACTTTAATGTGCATGCAAATCACCTGGGGATCTTGTTAAAATGTAGGCTCTGATTCAGTAGCTCTGGGGTGGGGTCTGACATTCTGCATATCAAATGAGTTTTCTGGTGGTGGTTATGCCAGGGTAGGATCACACTTCAAGTAGCAAGGACCTAGGAATTCTAACTGCTTATCTAACAGCTTTTCACCTACTCCTCTTTATTTTAGCTGTATTCCTCACACACACACACACACACACACACACACACACACACACACACACACACAAGCTGAGTCAGTTACTACTGGCTCATCTGCTTTCTGGCTTCCAAAATAGTGTTGCTGCCATCTTTTCCTCTTCCCTCTATCTTTACGAGTTTATGTGTTTGACAAAATTCTTTGGTGTTAAGGATTTTCAGGAAGAAGCAAAATTAGATGTGTGTGTTCTACCATATTAACCCTAACCATCTGCTAAAATATTTTCCTGAAGTTTGGTTGTAACCAAGTAAATAAAGCCTGTTTCCTTGTAAATAACCACTATTTAGGCCTCTAGGTCTTTGTAAAAGGAGTATTACCTACTTCTCCCTCCTCCTTTGTCTGCCTGCCAGATTCTTACAAAATCTTCAAGACTCAACTCACACAGCTGGCT
This sequence comes from Macaca fascicularis, assembly GCF_037993035.2. Lineage (NCBI taxonomy): Eukaryota > Metazoa > Chordata > Mammalia > Primates > Cercopithecidae > Macaca > Macaca fascicularis. The sequence goes on along the minus strand of NC_088380.1, from coordinate 84,496,929 downwards.
TCTGTGAAGCCCATTTTGGTCCCCAAGATGTTAAAGCTTCTCGGCTCTCCTGACTCTGAAACCAGATGCTTATTCAGTATCTCTCCCAAAAGGCTGTGAGCTCCTCAGACATGGGGCTTGTGTCTTTGTAGCTCAGTGCCCAGCACATATCGGGAGCTTGTAGATGTTTAAGAATGAAATTTCTGCCTGCATGCTTACTTTTCTCTTTTTTCTTCACTTTCTTTCTGCTCTCTTCGTCTCTTCTTTCTTTTGGTTGTTATTAGATTTGTTATCTATTCTGTTATCAAATAGAAATCCATTTCCCATAATCTTAATTTTAAAAGTAAATAGGTAGAATAAACAATAGTTTTCAACTTCCAAAAACTACTGAATCAATGAAACAGATTTAAATATTATATATACATTCATCTGATTCTCCCCACCAACTCTAAGGACTGTTAAAAGACAAAAATTTTCTTAGTCCTAGATGAAGACATAATTCTTACCACCTAATGGAATTATCTGTTGAAGGGGTCTGAATCTAAATTATTTAAATAAATTAAACATAAATATTTTTTAGTTTCACTAATAAAAATTAAAATGTTTACAAAGTCTGCATGGCTCCTTTCAGGTTTCTTGCCTATGAAACTCCTTTTTCAGAGCAGATACACTGTTGTCAAATTTTAACCCTACAGTTCTTGCTAACCTTGTTATCTGGTCATTATATGATTTAAATAATAGAATCAAGAAAAATGCGTAATCACATGCTCACCATTCCAATCTCAGTGTGGATTTCAGATATTATGTCCGTTATTTTAACATGTTGCAGCCCAAACAATATTTCATCTTTCAAAAGAAACATAAAAATGTCCCTCAAATTGAAAATCTAGATATCACTTGCATTGTTTAATTGAAGAGCATGTTTAAGTAATGTAATACTAAAGTTTTTACATTCAGCTACCACAAACATGTTATATTTAATTGATTCTGTTGCAATGACAACAGAATTTTGGCTTTTTGGCTTAAGTTTACTTTTTAAAATTTACATTTTAATTAATTTTTTTTTTAGAGATAGGGTCTCACTCTGTTACCCAGGCTGAGTGCCTGTGGGATGATCATAGCTCACTGTAACCTCGAACTCCGGGGCTCAAGTGATCCTCCTGCCTCAGTCTCCTGAGTAGCTGGAACTACAGGTCACACCACCACGCCCAGCTAATTTTAAAACTTATTTTTGGTGGAGATGGAATCTCACCACACATTGCCCAGGCTGGTCTCAAATTCCTGTCCTCAAGTAATCCTCCTGCTTCAACCTCCCACCGTGCTGGGATTACAGATGTGAGCCACTGTACTTATCCTAAATTTGCTTTTTAATATTATTAATTTAAAAATTATTTTTCACAGGTGGATTCTTTGTTAATTAATGTGGGACTTAGGAAAGTACTATGTTGGTGTTACAAATATTCAATGAAGATTTTGAAAATAAATTTTAATTTTTAATCTCCTAAAGGTCATTACTATTCAAAAATTTATTTTATGTTGCAATTCACTATTTTGTTCTGCATTTATTAATAGCATAATCCCATTTATGTCCCCTATTTTCAAAATTAATTCTAACAAAATGAATATAAGTTGGGATGTTGATTCTGGCTAATCTTTTGGTCTTTACCATCTTTGATAATCAGGTATTGATTTCTAACCTCTGAAGATGGATGAAGGTATGGAAATTTCAAGTGAAGGAAATTCCTTGATCAAAGCAGTCCATCAGAGCCGGCTTCGCCTCACAAGACTTTTGCTAGAAGGCGGTGCCTACATTAATGAGAGCAACGACCGTGGGGAAACCCCTTTAATGATCGCTTGTAAGACCAAACATGTGGATCACCAGAGTGTCAGTAAAGCCAAAATGGTGAAATACCTGTTAGAGAACAATGCTGATCCCAACATACAGGACAAATCTGGGAAAACGGCTTTGATGCATGCTTGCTTAGAAAAAGCTGGCCCTGAAGTTGTTTCCTTGCTCCTCAAGAGTGGGGCTGACCTCAGCTTGCAAGACCATTCTAGTTACTCAGCTCTTGTTTATGCTATAAATTCAGAAGATACAGAGACCCTGAAAGTTCTTCTTAGTGCTTGCAAGGCAAAAGGGAAAGAGGTCATCATCATCACAACAGCAAAGTCGCCCTGTGGGAAGCATACTACTAAACAGTACTTAAATATGCCTCCTGTGGATATAGATGGGTGTCATTCCCCAGCCACCTGCACCACTCCTTCAGAAATAGACATCAAAACTGCCTCATCACCACTTTCACATTCTTCTGAAACAGAACTGACACTTTTTGGTTTTAAAGATCTTGAGCTCACTGGAAGCAATGATGATACCTGGGACCCAGGTTCCCCTGTGAGGAAACCTGCTCTGGCCCCTAAGGGGCCCAAGCTCCCCCAGGCTCCACCCTGGATCAAGAGTCCCCCATCATTAATGCACCAGAACAGAGTGGCTTCATTGCAAGAGGAGCTCCAGGATATTACACCAGAGGAAGAATTATCCTATAAAACCAATGGGCTGGCACTTTCTAAGCGGTTCATCACTAGGCACCAAAGCATTGATGTAAAAGACACTGCACATTTGCTAAGAGCCTTTGATCAGGCCAGCTCAAGGAAGATGTCATATGATGAAATAAATTATCAGTCTTGTCTTTCAGAAGGAAATCAGCAATGCATTGAAGTCCCTGCTGACCAGGACCCAGATTCTAACCAGACAATATTTACTTCCACCTTAAGAAGTATAGTTCAAAAAAGAAACTTGGGGGCAAATCACTACAGCTCTGATTCCCAGCTCTCAGCTGGCCTTACCCCTCCAAATTTAGAAGATGGCAAAGCACTTGTAGGAAAGAAAAAGATCCTCTCACCATCTCCTTCCCAATTGTCAGAGTCCAAAGAATTGTTAGAGAATATGCCCCCAGGTCCCCTGAGCAGGAGAAATCATGCAATTTTAGAAAGGCGAGGTTCAGGAGCTTTCCCTTTAGATCACAGTGTTACCCAAACCAGACAAGGATTTCTCCCACCCTTAAATGTAAATTCTCACCCTCCCATCTCAGATATCAATGTCAACAACAAGATTTGCAGCCTTCTTTCTTGTGGCCAAAAAGTGCTTATGCCAACAGTTCCGATTTTCCCTAAAGAATTCAAAAGTAAGAAAATGTTGTTAAGGAGACAATCATTGCAAACTGAACAAATTAAGCAATTAGTAAACTTTTAGGAGATGGGTATAAAACACACTTTCTTCAAATGTTTCTATCAGAGAAACAGAAATAGAGAAGAAATCTTAAATGTTCATTCTTTTAAATCTCATAATTGGTTAGTCCATAATGGCTAGATGGATTAAAGTGTAATGTGATTTGTACTAGGCATCATGAATATAAAAAAAAATATGTAGTTTCTGTTAAGGGAATTATCTCAAACAAAAGCAAAGCTATTTTTCCCAATGCTTCTAATATTTAACAATCTCAATGTAGTCCAAATTTGTCATTAAAAAAAAAATCAGCAAAGAAAGAAGGCCACATATGTTGGGGTAATTTTTTTAAATTTTCAGATTGGCTAAATATTTTATTAGGAAACAGTTTTCAAGTCAATAATTTTTTTAACGTTTCATGTTAATCAATGAGATTGTAATTTTTTATGATCCCCAAACCATAAAAGAAAACACTCACAGCTATAAAATGTTCTAAGATCAATAAATTCGAGCTACAAAGAATGAGCTAATTCTTTACAAATGGTGACTGAAGGTAGATAAAACTCTACTTAAAAATTTAAAAGGTTAAACACTGTATTAGAATAGGCAACTAAAATATTCGTGGTGTCAGTTTAATCAGTGTCAAACTGGCAAGTCAGAATTTTACAACCTACTAGGAATCTATGCTGAGTCTTGTTTGTGTACTGTGTTTTGCTTTGCTTTGTTTTGATTTTTAAACAGACTTACCTGTAATGTTATCTTACAGAATTATTCTTTCTCCATATCTTTTAATTCCTATTATTAGTTTTGGAAGCCTATCCATAAGTTTCCAATGACAAGATGATATAAAAGTTAAAAAGCATTCCTCTTTACTTATATCAAATTATTCTTGTCTTTCAAAAATAACAACAAAAAAAGTTCATCATGGATAAAAACTAAGCGCTTGCTTTCTTTTAAGAAGAAAAACTGATGATTAGAGTAGGTTAGCTAAAATTAAGAGAGGCAGTAGAAAAATCACAAAATGTACTAAATATTTGGCAATATTAAACAATACCTTTTTATTTCTGATATGTAGTTATTAGACATTTATATATTAAGGATAACTTCCTTAGTGTGACATTCCAATCATCTAGTATTTTAGGACCTGTGAAGAACTTCCAACAAAATTAATAAATACCATATTAGTATTATAAAATAAAGTAATAATTATATCATCTATATAACTTCAAAGTACGACGTTTATACAAAGAATCCTTATTTCAATCTAGCAGCTTAACAACAAAGAATAAATCAGACTATACAAAACCTAAGTGTATTAATTTGATGATTGTCATGTACAACTTTCTTTGCCTTCTGAATAGAGGTGATCCTAACAATTGGCATGACGCTTTTCTTGGTAATTTGATATAAGCAAGTTGTAATGTACATAGTAATTATTTAATTAATTGTGACTTTAATTTAAAAAGTAATTAGAGGCATTTCCATTTCATGTCTTCAACATTAATATTAATTACACTAAAAATATTTTTTGATTCAGAACTTAGAATTGTACCTGATATTTATAGGTAGCTAAATGCTTTCTGCAAGTTTAACATCGAGAAAAGTACTTGACTTCAAGTTTTAAGGATACAATTTGGAAGGATATGTAAATAGATTAGTTCATAAACAAAATGGTATCAATAAAGATTTAAAATATCATTTTGGTTACTGATTTTTCTTTATCTTTCAAATACTAATGATATTTCAACATAATTTCAGGAGTAATTGTGCCACATGCTACTTTGAATCAATAGAAAACTAAGAAAGGATAACTTTTGTTGCTATTCTCAAACCAACATGAAAAAGATTTAACAGCATTTTAAAAATGTTTTTTGGCTGGGCTCGGTGGCTCATGCCTATAATCCTGGCACTTTGGGAGGCCGAGGCAGATCACTTGAAGTCAGGAGTTCCAGACCAGCCTGGGCAACATGGCAAATCCCCATCTCTACTAAAAATACACAAAATTAGGCTGGGCATGGTGGCTCACACCTGTAATCCCAGCACTTTGGGAGGCTGAGGCTGGTGGATCATGAGGTCAGGAGTTCGAGACCAGCCTGGCCAACGTGGTAAAACCCCATCTCTAGTAAAAATACAAAAATTAGCTGGATGTGGTGGCGTGTGCCTGTAATCCCCGCTGCTTGGGAGGCTGAGGCAGGAGAACTGCTTGAACCCAAGAGGTAGAGGTTGCAGTGAGCCAAGATTGCGCCACTGCACTCCAGCTCTGGCGACAGAGCAAGACTCCATCTTGGGAAAAAAAAAAAATCAGGCATGGTGGTGTGCGCCTATAATCTGTAATGCCAGCTACTCGGGAGGCTGAGGCACAATAATCACTTGAACCCAGGAGGTGGAGGTTGCAGTGAGCCAAGATCGGGCCACTCCACTCCAGCCTGGGCAACAGAGCAAGGTCCCGTCTTAAAAATAAATAAATAAATAAAATAAAAATAAAAATTTCTGGCCGTATTTGGAAGAATTTTAAACTTGCTAGCAATCCTAAGAACACTTACGGTGTTTGAGTCTGGTTGTAAAGCTATCCGGTGGGACTTTTCACCCCATTAAGTAAAATATATCATTGTGATCCCAATGGTGGGTCCTATAGATGTTTGCAACAGCAATTTGGCATGTATGTATGCACATAATAAATGCATTTTGTTATATTTTAGCTTCATCTAAGAGTATGATTTAACTTACAGGTATAATGACATTTCATTTATTCGTCTTACAGGTACCGTTCTTAGTTACCTGGGACCAGGATTTCCAATGAATACAACTAATACTGAATCATGACAGTCCTTTCTCGGAGGACAAAGGGCAACCCCAGTTACTGAGAACGGTGTTGACAGTGCCCATCCAAGCGGTGCCCAGGGAAGGGTAAACAACTGCCTGGCATATTCTTGGCTGGAAACACATCTATCAGACATCTCGTACTTGAACTTTATAAATTTTCAAATAAAACTACCCTTATTCTGATTAATCACCCACTGTGTAGCCTTTTAATAATTCGATTCCCATATGGCTTGCTTAAAGGAGAGAATAAGCCTGTTAGGCTGATAAGAGTATTCATCATATCTAATTTTTGTATTTCTTGAGGCTTTGACATCCTGAGACCTTGCTGACACTGGAGGGACAGTCCCTCCCAGGATAAACTAATTCCTAGAGATAGAAAACAGCTCACCCACTGAACATGCCTTCCATATGCAAACCAACCAATCCAGAGCCCATTCCCCAAACATCTCCTTTATCAGGCTCTCACAGGGCTCTCACACTCTGGGTCACCATTCCTTGTCCTAATCACCCCAGGGCCAGGAACCAGACAGCTAGAGACAGCTCCTACACCCCAGAGCCCCCTGAAGCTATTGAAACTAGCCAACCAGAAACCTGCTTACCTTGCCTTGCCCATTCCTTCCCGCCAAAACCACAATAAAGCCCCTTTCCCACCTTTCCCCCTTGCTCCCCCTGCCTCCCAACCAACCTGTGTTCTCCACATGTGGTGCTGCACAGTGTGACCCCCCCACACCACCCTCGTCACCAACCCTGTTTCCTCTTGGGAACTGAGAGTAACAAACTCTTTTTCAATATCAGTTTGTTGTCTCTTTATTTTTTGAGACAGTCTTGCTCTGTCGCCAGGCTGGAATGCAATGGTGCAATCTTGGCTCACCACAACCTTGGCCTCCCAGGTTCAAGAGATTCTCCTGCCTCAGCCTCTTGAGTAGCTGGGACTACAGACGCGCACCACCACACCTGGCTAATTTTTGTATTATTAGTAGAGATGGGGTTCACCATGTTGGCCAGGCTGGTCTTGAACTTCTGGCCTCAAGTGATCCACCCACCTCAACCTCCCAAAGTGCTGGGATTAGGGGTGGGAGCCACTGCGCCCAGCCAGTATCAGTTGTCTCTTGATCTGTTGGCCTCACCATACCTGAATAATAATTAAACCTACTGTGTTGGTCCGCTTTCACACTGCTGATAAAGACATACCCGAGACTGGGCAATTTACAAAAGAAAGAGGTTTAATAGGACTCACAGTTCCACGTGGCTGGGGAGGCCTCACAATCATGGCAGAAGGCAAGACATGGATGGCGGCAGGCAAAGAGAGAGCTTGTGCAGAGAAACTCCCATTTTTTTTTTAAACCATCAGATCTCCTGGGACCCATTCACTATCAGGAGAACAGCATGGGAAAGACTCACCCCCATAATTCAGTAATCTCTCACTGGTCCCTTCTACAACACGTGGGAATTATGAAAGCTACAAGATGAGATCTGGCTGGGGACACAGAGCCAAACCGTATCACCTACATTTTAAAACAAGAAGACATAATGCAATTGGGGATGATATTCTTATACATTAATATTTGAGCTTATAGGCCGGGCGCGGTGGCTCAAGCCTGTAATCCCAGCACTTTGGGAGGCCGAGATGGGCGGATCACGAGGTCAGGAGATCGAGACCATCCTGGCTAACACGGTGAAACCCTGTCTCTACTAAAAAGTACAAAAAAACTAGCCGGGCAAGGTGGCGGGCACCTGTAGTTCCAGCTACTCGGGAGGCTGAGCCAGGAGAATGGCGTAAACCTGGGAGGCAGAGCTTGCAGTGAGCTGAGATCCGGCCACTGCACTCCCGCCTGGGCGACAGAGCGAGACTCCGTCTCAAAAAAAAAAAAAAAAAAAAAAAAAAATTTTGAGCTTATATAGCCTTATGCCAGTATTCCTCAGATCTCATTTCTAAGTCTCCAAGAGGGCCAGATGGTGGACCATCACAAACCCACCAGATTTACTGGCGCTGCCCACTGGCCTCCCCAAGGTGACATCTGTCTTTTGTGTACCTTCTTTGAATGTCTACCATTCATTTTTTTTTTTCTTTTTTCTTTTTTCTTTTTCTTTTTTTTTTTTTTTTTTTTGAGATGGAGTCTTGCTCTGTCTACCAGGCTGAAGTGCAATGGCCCCATCTTGGCTCACTGCAACCTCCACCTCCCAGGTTCCACCGATTCTCTTGCCTCAGTCTCCTGAGTAGCGGGGACTACAGATGTGCACCACCACGCCTGGCTAAAATTTCTTTTTTTTTTTTTTTTTTTTTTAAGTAGAGATGGGGTTTTACCATGTTGGCCAAGCTGGTCTCAAACTCCTGGCCTCAAGTGATCTGCCTGCCTTGGCCTCCCAAAGTGCTGGGATTACAGGTGTGAGCCACTGCACCAGGCCTGAATGTCTACCCTTCTTTTTTTTTTTTTTTTTCTTGAGATGGAGTCTCACTTTGTCACCCAGGCTGGAGTGCAGTGGCGCAATCTTGGCTCACTGCAATCTCCGCCTCCGAGGTTCAAGAGATTCTCCTGCCTCAGCCTCCTGAGTAGTTGGGGTTACCGTCACCCAACATCACGCCCAGCATTTTTTTGATTTTTAGTAGAAACGCGGTTTCACCATGTTGGTCAGGCTGGTCTCGAATTCCTGACCTCAGGTGATCATTCTTATAAGAGAAGGCCAGGAAAGGAAAAACTGGGAAGAATAGCTAACACAACAAATTACAAAAACAATTCAAAAGAATGTCGATTAGCTGGAACAATGGATCAAAACCAAAAGCCTAAAGTGTAAGCATCATAAATACCCACATTTAGGTTTTAAAATCAGTTGTATAAGATTAGGATGATCGGCTGGGCGCGGTGGCTCAAGCCTGTAATCCCAGCACTTTGGGAGGCCGAGACGGGCGGATCACGAGGTCAGGAGATCGAGACCATCCTGGCTAACACAGTGAAACCCCGTCTCTACTAAAAATACAAAAACTTAGCTGGGCGAGGCGCCTGTAGTCCCAGCTACTCGGGAGGCTGAGGCAGGAGAATGGCGTGAACCCGGGAGGCGGAGCTTGCAGTGAGCTGAGATCCAGCCACTGCACTCCAGCCTGGGTGACAGAGCTAGACTCCGTCTCAAAAAAAAAAAAAAAAAAAGATTAGGATGATCAGCAATTTATATGTTTAGTGAATTCTTAAAATCTTATGTTACCTCAGCATCCATTTTGAATATGAGTTGGACTTTCTCATACCAGAAGCAAGGTTCAGTCACCCTTGACACACTGCTAGTTCTACACCGCCTCCCACTTCCGCAGCATGGTCGATCCAGATACCTGCCTTATGTAACTGCTCCTGGGGACTTCCCTAAGGAACAACTAGATACACCCTGCTTGACTGGCCCTGCTGACCCTCACACCCCACATGGATTGTGCAGGTATGCCACAGCGGTCACCTCTTAGTCACTGTGTGACCTCCTAGAACCCATGCCTGATTACCTTAAACCCACCAATTCAGATTCCCCTTGGGAAACCTGTTTGGATAATACCCTGGACCCAATAAAGGCGTTGACCCCTGGGTCCCTTCCTCTCTCTCTCCATGTACTCCCTGACATCCCTGCATGTGGCCTCCAGGTATACTGTATACCCCAGGACCTGTAAGTAATAAAACGTTTATTTCTCTCTTATGTTTCTCATAATCATTGAAGGGATGCTTTGCATCTTAATGATCCTAAATTGAAACAACATGGGGCAGTTAATTAACTAATGCAGGTTTGTTGCGAGTGCTAACAGCCTGAATACATTATTTAATCAGTGTCTACTCCTGAATCTTAGCACTCAGAGATCAAATATGAAACGGTGTTTTTAATTCTAGGTACCATATCTTAAACTAAAGAATATGCAGTAAAAGATGAAAGTGATAGAATCTAAAAAAATTTTTTTAAATAAGTAAAAGAATTGTTGCTTAGCTTGGAGATAAAAAGACTCAGCTGAGATTAGATGGCTGGCCTTAGATACTAAAAGAACCAATGTAATGACTTATTCAGAGTCCTCCAAATAAAGATAAATTAGAACCAGAAAATTAAGTTACAGAAATATTTCAGTTCTCTCTTAGCTACTGGAGCTGTCTATCTATGGAAAAGCCTGTCCTAGGAAGACATGAGTCACCATTTTTGGAAAGAGGAAGAGGAGATGGACATGGAAGAGGAGATGTTAAATCAGAGATTTAACAAAAAAGATTCCATTTACTGAATAATCTTTAAAGTCTTTTTAAATAGATAGTACTTTGAGACAATCTTTACTTATTAACAGTTTCAGATTTAGCAGAAAAATTTGAAAACGATTGAAGTTGAAAACATTTCAAAAAGGATCTTCTTGTCAATTAAAAAAATTGCTATCCTACCCCTGCAACTCTGAGCCCTACTGATACTGATACCACTGATATCAATAATCTGGCATCCAAGGGAAGAATACTTCCACCAAAGGATACTATGGTAGTTCCCCTGAAATGGAAGCTGAAATAACTACCTGGTCATTCCAGTTTCCTTCATAGGAGATAAAGGGGTCATGGTGTTGGCTGGAGTGATTCTTAGAACCACAAAATAGGAGCTACAAGGAGCATGGGTGGAATCTGAGGAACCCATGGAACACCCCCTTATACTATCATGGCCAGACACAAATGTAGATTATCTCAACTATACACAGGCAGGACTATCAAGGCCTCAGAACCCCCAAGAATAAAGGATTGGGGTGACCAACAGGTACTTAGCTGGTCTGGAATTCCTGGGCTCAAGCGATCCACCTGCCTCAACCTCCTGAGTAGCTGGGATTACAGGGAGGCACCACTGTACTCAGCTGGAGTTTCCTGTCCACAGCCATTGGAAGGGACAGCATCGGGAAGAGGCCCACACATCTGCCTGGAGAAGTCTGGAAAACACTCCTTGACCCAGATTGGGGGTGGAGCTGCATAGGCTGCTTGAAGAACTCATTCTATTCTAAGCCAGAGTTTTCCCATTAGCCCCTGAATTGACAAAGGGCAACAGACTCTCACACTGAATATTTCAATTAAATTTTTTGAACTTGGTTATATTATTTCACTCCAAGGAAGGGATAAAGAAGAAAGTGGCAATGACCAGTTTCACTGAAGATTCAACAGTAGCAATCAAACCCAGACCAGTTTAGTTGCCAGATTTAGTCAGATTGGTTCCTTCGGCAAGCAGAAGTATAGAAACCAAAGGCAGCTTTCTTGAGAGGAGAGGTGGCTGGGTGAGCCCCTTTCAAACTCTGCCGGCTTTCTCTCCATTCTGAAGGTGGAATTGTGTGGATAGTTTTATTGTTTAATATTATGAAATAACTGAAATTTTTTTTCTCTTCCATAGAGATGGGGTCTTGCTATGTTGTCCAGGTTGGTCTTGAACTCCTGGACTCAAGGGATCCTCCCACCTCAGCCTCCCACAGTGCTGGGGTTACAGGTGTGAGCCACTGTGCCCAGCCTTGAAACTATTCAATTATGTAGTAGAGATTACTAAGAGGAGGCAGTGGGGGAGAAGGATGGTCTTTAAGAAACTGGCAGGATTACAAAAGCAATCCACAAATTCAATGCAATTTCCATCAAAATACCACCATCACTCTTCACAGAACTAGAAAAAACAATCCTAAAATTCATGTGGAACCAAAAAAGAGCCCACATAGCCAAAGCAAGACTAAGCAAAAAGAACAAATCTGGAGGCATCACATTACCTGATTTCAACCTATACTATCAAGTCATAGTCACCAAAACAGCACGGTACTGGTATAAAAATAGGCACATAGACCAATGGAACAAATAGAAAACCCAAAGATAAACCCAAATACTTACAGCCAACTGATCTTCAGCAAAGCAGACAAAAACATTAAGTGGGGAAAGGATATCCTATTCAACAAATGTTGGTGGGATAATTGGCAAGCCACATGTAGAAGAATGAAATTGGATCCTCATCTCTCACTTTATACAAAAATCAACTCAAGGTAGATCAAGGACTCAAATCTAAGACTTGAAACTACAAAAATTCTAGAAGAGCATCGGAAAAATCCTTCTAGACATTGGCTTAGGCAAAGATTTCATGACCAAGAACCCAAAAGCAAATACAATAAAAACAAATATAAATAGCTGAGACTTAATTAAACAAAAGAGCTTTTGCACAACAAAAGGAACAGACAGCAGAGTAAACAGACAACCCACAGAGTGGGAGAAAATCTTCACAGTCTATACATATGACAAAGGACTAATGTCCAGCATCTACCATGAACTCAAACAAATTAGCAAGAAAAAAAGCAAACAATCCTATCAAAAAGTGGGCTAAGGGCCCATTAGTGATGCTCAACATCACTACTGATCAGGAAAATGCATATCAAAACCACAATGCAATACCACCTCATTCCTGCAAACATGGCCATAACCAAAAAATCAAAAAATAACAGATGTTGGCGTGGTTGCAGTGAAAAGAGAACACTTCTACACTGCTGGTGGGAATGTAAACTAGTACAACCACTATGGAAAACAATGTGGAGAGTTCTTAAAGAACTAAAAGTAGAACTACCATTTGATCCAGCAATCCCACTACTGGGTATCTACCCAGAAGAAAAGTCATTATACAAAAAAGATACTTGCACATGCATATTTATAGCAGCACAATTCGCAATTGCAAAAATGTGGAACCAACTCAGATGCCCATCAATCAATTAGTGCATAGTAAACTGTTTTATATATATATGAGTGTGTGTGTGTATATATATGTATGAGAAATACTACTCAGCCATGAAAAGGAATGTGAATTAATGGCATTCACGGCAACCTGGAAGGGATTGGAAACTATTATTCTAAGTGAAATAACTCAGGAATGGAAAACCAAACATTGTATGTTCTCACTCATAAGTAGGAGCTAAGCTATGAGGATGCAAAGGCATAAGAATAATACAATGGACTTTGGGGACTCATGGAAAAGGTGGGAAAGGGGTGAGGGATAAAAGACTACAAATTGGGTTCAGTGTACACTGCTCGGGAGATAGGTGCACCAAAATCTCACAAATCACCACTAAAGAACTTACTCATGTAACCAAATACCACATATTTCCCAAAAACCTATGAAAATAAAAAATTAAAAAAGAAAAAAAGAAACTGGCAGGATTACATTTTTTTTTTTTTTTAAAGAGTATCTTAGAGTGAGTTCAGGGTCAGGCGGATAGGATTTTCATTTTTCTTTCCAAGTTGGTATGAAGTAACATCAAAGAGCCATTGAGAAATATAGCCACACCTGGCTCTTTTCCATCCTGATGGGGTCAGTGGTATTATCTTAACACTCTGTCACCCAACCTAAAAATACTAGACTCCTCCCTCTCCCCCATACTACTCATTCAACTACAAATTATTCCTTTTTAACCTTTACTTTTTCTTTTCTTTTCCTTTCTTTTTTTTTTTTTTTTTTTTTTTTTGAGATGGAGTCCCACTCTGTCACCCAGGCTGGAGTGCAGTGGTGCAATCTCGGCTCACTGCAACCTCTGCCTCCGGATTCAAGCAGTTCTTCTGCCTCAGCCTCCTGAGTAGCTGGGACTACAGGCGTGCGCCACCATGCCCAACTAATTTTTGTATTTTTAGTAGAGACGTGGTTTCACCATATTGGCCAGGCTGGTCTTGAACTCCTGACCTCGTGATCCACCTGCCTCAGCCTCCCAAAGCTCTGGGATTACAGGCGTGAGCCACCACGCCCGTCCATAACCTTTATTTCTTGAGCCTCTCCATCCCCTTTTGGTGTCTCCTTAATTCAGGCCTTCATCTTCTTTCACTTTGAGGATTCCAAATCTCCCAATCGATTTCCTCCTTCTCACCATCATAATCACTTTTCTAACATTTAAAACTGATAATAATGCTTCCCTAATTAAAGTAGTATAATAACTCCCACTCCCTAAGAAAAGCAGCCAACTCCTTACTACAGAAAATAAATCTAGTTCGTGTCTCACAGTGTCATGGCCCCAGAAACATTTCTGAGCAAGTTGATCAGGCTCTTTCCCGCGTGGCTCAGGTGCCTGGGTCTGAAAGGTCCTTCCCCTGTCAGTCTACCCGGTGAATCTTACTCATCTTTCAAGACACAGCTCGTGTTCCCTCCCAATTAAAACAGACGGCTGTCTCTTTGGGGACTACTCCACAAGCCATGTGTTATTCCATCATAGGAGTTTTAGCAAATATTCAACTTATCATTTACAGGTCTCTCTCCCAAGACTAGATTACTGTAAGCTCCATTTCTGAATTACATAGGGACAACTATGGAATTATTTGCACAGCCTCAGCATATCAGACATTGTTTAGATGCCTGCCCCTTCGCTCCCCCATCTACCCCCCAAGTCCCTACTGAGCTGTGACGTCTTGACATGAGATTCCGTCATGAAAGATACAGGTGGCTGGACAAGCTGGTTCCCCAGACCAAAGGCTGATGGATATAAAGAGGTAATTACTATGAAGAGTAAGAGTAACATTGATGTGGAACACTAGGACACTGGAGCCCAAGCTCCTGCTGCTTAGGTCTGGGAGCTCCCTTGGATCTTGCCCTAAATAACAAGGTCAGAGATACAGCATGTGTCTATATATTGACTAGGTACTTAATTTTCTTTGTAATTATAGAAAAAACAAACAAAAACAAAACAAAACAAAACAAAACAAAACCCATGACCCCAACTCCAACAAAGAAGCAAATTAAAAACTGTTCCAAATTACTTTTAATCATTTCCCACTGGATAAGTACATACCTGGCTAATTAACAAATTATACCACTCACAGGACAATAAGCCACTCTATTAAAAGCCTTTGAATTTTTGAACAATTGATTTTCTTATTAAAGTCTCTTCTGGAATTAGGATTGCTCTGCCAGTCTTGGGAAATAGCCTTTGGATGCTATGTGATCTCAACATCACTATATTAGACATCAACTTAGAGGGGACAAATAGGTGGCACTTAACCATTATGTTGTGCATTTGAACTTCTTTGCAAAAACTTTCTATACATACAAAGATATACACTTTTATTACATTATATATATGCTTTTTTTTTTTTTTTTTTTTTTTTTTTTTGAGATGGAGTCTCACACTGTCACCCAGGCTGGAGTGTAATGGTGTGATCTCTGCTCACTGCAACCTCAACCTCCTGGGTTCAAGCGATTCTCCTGCCTCAGCCTCCTCAGCAGCTGGGATTACAGGTGCCCGCCACCACGCCCAGCTAATTTTTTGTATTTTTAGTAGAGACAGGGTTTCACTATGATGACCAGGCTGGCCTTGAACTCTTGACCTTGTGATCTGCCCACCTTGGCCTCCTAAAGTGCTGGGATTACAGGCATGCGTTACCGTATCCAGCCATATATATGCTCTTTTACAACCTGCAGTATGCTGTAACATCTTCCCACGTTAATAAAGGTTGGGCCGGATGCAGTGGCTCATGCCTGTAATTTCAGCACTTTAGGAGGCCGAGGCGGGCAGATCAGCTGAGGTCAGGAGTTCGAGACCAGTCTGGTCAACACAGTGAAACCCCATCTCTACTAAAAGTACAAAAAAATTAGCTGGTTGTAGTGGCACATGCCTGTAATCTCAGCTATTCAGGAGGCTGAGGCAGAAGAATTGCTTGAACCTGGGAGGTGGAGGTTGCAGTGAGCTGAGATCGCTCCACTGCACTCCCGTCTGGGCAACAGAGTGAGACACTGTCTCAAAAAAAATGAAAAACTAAAAAAAGTCAAACTTTCAGTTTCTGCATAGTATTCTGTTGGATTTCTGTACATCAAGGCCTTTAAAAATATTATTGAAAATGGATATATAATTTACATACAGTAAAATGCACAAATATTAAATGTTACAACTCAATGTTTTTTGCCTTGCCTATGTACACATCAAAATAACCACCCCCCAGAACAAGATACAGAACATTTTCAACACCCAAAAAAGTTCCAACATGCTCCATCCCAGACAAAACCCCACAGAACCACATAGGTTACTACTATTCTGACTTCTAGCACCATATATTAGTTTTTACTATTCTTGAAATTCATATAAATGGATCCAGATAATATGTATTCGTTTGTGCCTGCTTTTTTTTTTTTTGCATGATGTTGTTAATAATCATCTTTATTGTTATATCAGTTCAAACCGTTTCAGTGCTGTGTAGTAATTTCATTGTATGAATCTACCATTATTTATAAATTCTCTTACTGATGAAAATTGGGGTTGTTTCCAGTTTTTTGCTATTAAGGATAAAGTTTTTATGAACATTCTTTTACAAGTCTTTTAAAGCAAACATATAAGCACTTTTCTCTTGAGTATATGGCTATAGATAGAGTGGCTGGGTCTTAAGGTAGAGATATACTTATCTTTATTAGAAACTCCCAAACTGTTTTCCTTTTTTTCCTAAAAGGTGTTTTTAGTCCTTATAATATTAACCTTTCTGGTAGGTATGTACTGGCATTTACTGTGGCTTAAACTTGCCTTTCCTGAATAAGTAATGCTGTTGAATTCCTTTTCATATTCTTTTGGCCATTTGAATTATTTTGTGTGTGAAGTATCTGTTCAAGTCTTTTGCCCATTTTTAGTCAGTTTTTTGGGATTTTTTCTTATAGTTTACAGGAGTAATACACACTTTGTCATATATGTGTCAATGGTGTCTTTTCTGAGAAGTTTTAAGTTTTGATAAAGTCCATTTATCAACGTTTCCTTTTATGGCTAGTGTTTTCTGGGTTACAAGAAACCTACGCCTACCCCAAAGTCCTGAAAACATTCTCTCTTATTCTCTTCTAAATGCATTAAGGTTTTAGCTTTGACATTTTGGCCTAAGATCCATCTCAAATTATTTCTATATGGCATAAGGTAGGGACCAAGGTTATTTTTTCCCATATGGATAGCTATTAAAATTTTACTTTTCAACAGAATACATTTTATAATTCTCTTATGTGTTTTTGTTCCTGACAACAGTTTAAAATATACCTTTAAATATTAATCTAAGTGAGGCTGGATCCCCGCCCTTTGGTAGGCCAAGGCGGACAGATCCCATGAGGCCAGGAGTTCCAGACCAGCCTGGCCGACATGGCAAAACCCTGTCTACTAAAAATTCAAAAATTAGCCAGGCATGATGGCACAGTCCTGTAATCCCAGCTACTTGGGAGGCTGAGGGATGAAAATCACTTGAACCCGGGAGGTGGAGGTTGCAGTGAGCCGAGATTGTGCCACTGCACTCCAGTCTGGGTGACAGAGTGAGACTCTGTCTCAAAAAAAAAAATTAATCTAAGTGATATCAGGCTTATAGATTTCTCAATATATAATTTTATACCATAATACTAATATTTTAAAAAATATTATCAAAGGTAGGACAATTACGTAGTAAAAATAATATTCCAGACAAGTGAGTTTTACTTCGAACTTCAACAAAAGGCAGTTTATTTATAAATTCACTTGTCTTTAGTAATGCATGGTCTTTGTAGAAAATTCATAAATTACTTTTTTACTATAATTTTAAAAATTATTTTCTATAGCAGTTGTTGAAATTTTATAATGAAATTGCACCTTTTGTCTTTGGCAAACAGCCATGGATAGTAAAGTTTTAGGTTATGTATGATTTGACAAGAAGGATTCCATTTGACTAGAGCTGAATTTTCAAGTGGAAATACTACAATTGCCTTTAAGTATTTGCAGGTCTACAGTGTTTCATGTTGTATCTCTTAGTGCTATCTATCTATAATGGACATGATCACAGGATAAGTCTAAAAGAAGAGTAACTTTGCTGAGCATTCGCTATGTCATTGAGCTAGATGTCTCTATTACATGAATCTCACATAATCCTCACAACAACCCTTCCCCCACCTCTGTTTTATAGACAAGTGAGCCTGGAGTCAATGGCATTAAAGATTTCCCAAAGTCTATGGCTAGTACGGGATAGAGGTGGGGCTGTCAAGAAAACCTGTCTGATTTCAAAACCCAAGCTCTTTTCTCTATATAGAACTACCTTATTCTCTAGGAGAAAAACGGTTGATTAACAAAAGGCAAATTACATATTTTACGACATTCACTAGTAAATTACTTGTTAATAAATCAACGCAGCAACATATTTTTCTGGATGTTTTTCTCAGGACTATGCCAGACACTGTAAAAGATACTTAAGCATGAACCTTTGCCATAAAGGAATCTACAGTCTAGCTGAGGAGACATAGTTAACATGCACGCGTCAATTAGTGAACATAACTAAATAGTTAAGATTAATGGTTAAAGTAGGATTTAGAAACCATTGATGTTGAATAAATTTTTTAAATGAGTAACTGTGTTGGAGCACAGCAAATTGACTTTTAGGTGGGACTGCATTATGAAGGGTCTTGAAAGACGAAAACTGAGTAAAATTGAGTTTAAGCCCTTGAAGGTTTTTGATTTGGCATAAAGAAAGATGTATTTAAGAAAGTTTTGGCTGGGCGTGGTGGCTCACACCGGCAATCCAGCACTTTGGGAAGCCAAGGTGGGTGGATCACCTGAAGTCAGGAGTTTGAGACCAGACTGGCCAACATGGTGAAACCCCATCTCTACTAAAAATACAAAAATTAGCTGGGTGTGGTGGCGCACAACTGTCTGTAGTCCCAGCTACTCAGGGGGCTGAACCCAGGAGACAGAGGTTGCAGTGAGCCAAGATCGCACCACTGCACTCCGGCCTGGGCAACAGAGCAAGACTCTGTCTCAAAAAAAAACAAACAAACAAACAAACAAACAAAAAAAAACACCCAATAATAATAATAAAATAAAACAAAAAAAGAAAAAGAAAAGAAAGTTTTGTTTAGCAGAAAAAATCAGGTTATCTCTGAGTAGAGTGTGAGCAATGAGCCATGAAAAAAGTATTTCATAAAATTCTACTAGTAGAACAAGGACCTGAATGAAGGTGGTGGCAGTAAGAAACTTGGAAAACAAATGATATATTACAAAGACTAAAACTGCTCTCCAATAGTATATTGTTCACTATAGATCAGATACTATAGAAATAAGAAATACAAAAAAATATTTAGCCACTAGCATGCTTCCCAATGACATGGAAATTCTAGATCTAATAGTTTCAGGAAATGGATTAATCTTGATATAAGACAGCTGCTCACCCCTGTGAAAATTAAACACACTTTAAAAGCTCTCTTCCTTTTTTATTATCTCTGAAAAAAAACAGTTTTCTAGGAAAAAGGGAAAAGAGAGTACCATATTTTTCATAATCTCTGTAATGCAAGTGCCAAGCACATGTGGTTTATACCTGTTTTATAACATGTAGATTCTGCCAATCATCTTTAGTTTATCAAAACTATTTTTTATAAAGGGGTGTAGAGTATCATTTTCCTGAATTATTATTAGACTAGGCCACGTGTGGAAATAACTCTCTTCTTTCCAAATCTTTTATGTAAGTGCATTATTATAAGGACATATGCCCACAGAGTAAGCACACAGTAAACGTTTCTTGATTAGATGACTTGGAACGTAAACCAATAACCATAATTTATATGGTAATTAATTCAGACCAATGGAGAGGATTATGAAACCAAAACACAGGAAATAATTGAGGAGAATCTTCTTCTTAGAGATTAACTTTGATTCCAATAGCTTGTTTAAATTCATGGTCTTGTGGTTCCAAGATGTCATAGAAAACTTGTTTTTTGTCAAAATGGTCTCTAATGTAAAGTAAATCTTCAATGGAATAGTTATCATTTTTTCCAGTCCAAATAGTCAGGCTGTACCTGCATTGAAATAAAACAGAATTATATAGTTAAAAGTGGAAGAAAGTAATGACTCATTCCAATAAGCCTAAAAATACTTTCATTTATCTCTAACTCAAATTCACTCAGACGAAATAATTAATCAGCAACGGTGTAACTGTACTTTCATATTCCATTCTTTCATGAAGAGGGACTAGAGACAAAAAACATTCATACTGCTGTTGTCTAAATGACATAACTGCTCTATCTGAATTGCAAGAATGTTAAATGGACTAAGAAACCAGACGGGTGGCATGGGAAATGGGTCTAATTTTGGAAAAAGGAATAGAAGAGATTGTGTTGCTGATGGAGGAATCTGTAACCTGGGTTTGTTCAGGAGCCTCGTCAGAGTGAAAAGCACAATGAGAAGGGATTGTGAAGAGACACAAATGTCACTGATATCTACAACACTCAGAGTCATGTATGGAGGGCCCTGCTGTTTCTTTTGGAGGTTTTTGTATGAGATACAAGAATGCCAAGAGATACCACTAAGAATGACAAATAGAATACATTTAGATCTTTATCTGATGAGCTGAAAACCAACAACCTATGTAAATTCATTATGGATGTAAGAATATGCTCAGAATGTTAATGTTACTTAAACTGTATACTTTCATTTCTTCTGGTGACACTACTACTGTTGCATTCAAGTCTAGGGAAATGCAAAGCTGTTAAGCAGTTTCATATTTATATTCCCTGTAAGCTTGTCAGAATCCAGGGAAAAATTTCCAAAGCATTTTTTCTGCTAATGATAAGGAAGAACTGCCTAACCAAGGCATATTTTCCTGTCATATTGACATATTCCTGCCCTTATAGGATGGTGACACCATTCTGGAAATGCAACAGAGGAAAGCAATTTGGATATTGCCCCACAGCAGTATCATATTACAAACCAAAAAGAATTTTAAACTATAGCTCAGGGACACAGAAAATGAAAAATGAAAATTAGTTCTGAAACCTACATTTTTTGCTAAAATGGAATCTTTATTACTTTATCTGGGCACCACGGTGACAAATCTTATGAAAAGACATGGTTATGATCATTTAGGTAAAAAGAAGAGCTTCCCAGTATTATTTTGCCTCTTTTAATATTCACTTAATTCTATTTAGACTGAAATGGAAAAACCATTGCCTGAGGGTATCTTAAATTGTATTCATTGATATTAATTCTCAAACTTCATTTTTTCACCTTCTTTATTGTGAAATAACACACATAGAAAAAAGTACATAAAACATAAATATAAATTTTATCAGATTATTATAAAGTGAACTCCAGTGCAAATAGAACATGACCAGCAGTTGAGGAAGCACCTTGGTGTTACTGCTCTATCACAATCTCCTCTCCTTTCAAGTCTCCATGATCTTTAAGATTGTTAAGTATATGACAGAGAAGGAAACAGGAACTATTACAGAGTGAAGTAGGCTGAGGAGATGTGATAACTAAATTCAATGCATGTTCTTGGAGGGTTTTCCGGATCAGAAGAGGAAAAGAGGTATTGTTGCAATGGTTGGCAGAATCTGAATGGGGTCTGTGGACTGGATGGTACTGTTGTACCAATGCTGACTTCCTGACTGGGAGGCTGCATGATGGTAATACAGAAGCTGTCCTTCGGGGTGGTATCCTCTGGAGTACTTACGGATAACGAGGCTCATGCAGAAAAACATAAACAGAAAATCATATATGTATAGAGAAATAATGGACAAATGCAGGAAAATGTTCACAATTGGGGAATCTGGGTGAAGGAAATGTGGTAGTTTTTGCAACTTTTCTGTAAATTTAAAACTTTTGAAAAATAATCATAAATCACTCCTAGAAAAGACAGTAAAAAAAAAAAGAAAAAAATAAAAGGCAGGGCGCGGTGTCTCATGCCTGTAATCCCAGCACTTTGGGAGGCCGAGGCAGGCCAATTGCCTGAGCTCAGGGGCTTGAGACCACCCTGGGTAACACGGTGAAATCAAGTCTCTACTAAAACACAAAAAATTAGCTGGGCGTGGTGGCGCGTGCCTGTAGTCCCATTAACTCGGGAGGCTGAGGCACGGGAATCGCTTGAGACTTGGAGGTGGAGGTTCCAGTGAGCCGAGATAGTGCCACTGCACTCCAGCTTGGGTTACAGAGTTAGACTCTGTCTCAAAAAAAGAAAACAAACAAACAGTAAAAAACCAAAACTCCATTAAGTTACTTTTCAAATAAAGGATAAAGCAAAGTTATTCAAAGCAAACAAAAAGAAAATGTGAATTGAGGTTAAAAAAAATCATTAAATAAGACCAAGAACACCATGGTAAAGGTATAATTCTTAATGAAGAGAAAATAGATATGAATGTGTACACAACATATAGCATATCATAAACATTTAAAAAGCAAAAACTATGAAGGTAGATGAGGAAATAGACAAAAATACTTTAAGAGTTGGAGATGACATATATTTGTACATATGAAAACATTTATAATAAGGTTATTCATGAAAACAATGTAATATAAAACATTAGAAATAGGCCAAATGCCCATCAAAATGAGGCTTGTTAAGTCAATTATAGTACATACATACATATCATGCACCTAGGAAAGAAAATCAAGAAAGTTTACTTCAGAAAGAGCTCCACGATGTATTGTTAAGTTAAAAAAAAAAAAAAAAAAAAGAGGAAGGAAAAGAAAAAAAAAGCAAAGAAAAGAACAGAATCAAGAAGCAAGGTGTATGACATACTATCTTTTGTTTTAAAAATGAGGGGGGCCAGGCGAGGTGGCCCACGCCTGTAATCCCAGCAGTTTGGGAGGCTGAGGTAGCGGACCACTTGAGGTCAGGCAATCAAGACCAGCCTGGCCAATGTGGCGAAACCTTGTCTCCACTAAAGATAAAAAAAAAATTAGCTGGGTATGGTGGCAGGTGCCTGCAAACCCAGCTCCTAGGGAGGCTGAGACATGAGAATCACTTGAACCCAGGAAGCAGAGGTTGCAGTGAGCCAAGACCCTGCCACTGCACTCCAGTCTGGGCAACAGAGCAAGACTCCATCTCAAATAAATAAATAAATAAGTAAATAAATAAAATAGGCTGAGTGTGGTGGCTCACGCCTGTAATCTCAGGACTTTGGGAGGCAGAGGTGGGTGGATCATGAAGTCAAGAGATCAAGACCATCCTGGCCAACATGGTGAAACCCTGTCTCCACTAAAAATACAAAAAATTAGCTGGATATGGTGGCGCCCACCTGTAGTCCCAGCTACTCGGGAGGCTGAGGCAGGAGAATCACTTGAATCTGGGAGATAGAGGTTGCAATGACCCAAGATTGCACCACTGAACTCCAGTCTGGTGACAGAGTGAGATTCCGTCTCAAAAACAAAACAAACAAAACAAAACAAAAAAATGGCCAGGCACGGTGGCTCAAGCCTGTAATCCCAGCACTTTGGGAGGCTGAGACGGGCGGATCACGAGGTCAGGAGATCGAGACCATCCTGGCTAACGTGGTGAAACCCCGTCTCTACTAAAAAAATACAAAAAACTAGCCGGGCGAGGTGGCGGGCGCCTGTAGTCCCAGCTAGAGATCTGGCCACTGCACTCCAGCCTGGGCAACAGAGCGAGACTCCATCTCAAAAAAAAAAAAAAAATTAATAATAAAGATAAAAGTAAAAAGGAGGGGAAATTAAGAAGTTATATTTACACTTACTCTTATATGTATAAAGAAACTAACTATTGTAGTTAGTGACATTGGGCAGGAAGACTGGGTAGATGAGAGAAAGGCTTTTCACAGTGTAAGTCTTTATTCCATTAAGCTTTTGAATTAATTTTTTTGTTTGAAAAATTAAATTTAAAATACTTTTAAAAGAAAAAAAGTAACACACAAAACACTTAAATAAAATAACATTAATAATGTTTTATTAATGTATGACAGAAGCTGGTACTTTTACTCCAATAACCATTCTCCTTTTTCTTTCTAACAAACTCCTGAATTCTAACCAGACACAAGGTTGTACAAAATAAAATCTACATTTCCCAGCTTTACCTGTAACTAAGT
Source organism: Macaca fascicularis (assembly GCF_037993035.2). Classification (NCBI taxonomy): domain Eukaryota; kingdom Metazoa; phylum Chordata; class Mammalia; order Primates; family Cercopithecidae; genus Macaca; species Macaca fascicularis. The sequence goes on along the minus strand of NC_088380.1, from coordinate 84,473,141 downwards.
ACAGGTACATAACTGAGTTATAGCCAATGTGTTATTACAGGAAGACATGTAACATGAGTAAAACTGCAGAATAGGAGCTTTTATCCCTTGTCTACCCTACTGAAACACTGATTTTTTTTTTCTTTTTTTTTTTTTGAGACAGAGTCTCGCTTTGTCACCCAGGCTGGAGTGCAGTGGCACAATCTCGGCTCACTGCAAGCTCCATCTCCCGGGTTCACGCCATTCTCCTGCCTCAGCCTCCCAAGTAGCTGGGACTACAGGCGCCCACCGCCACCGCCCGGCTAATTTTTTTTGTATTCTTTTTAGTAGAGACGGGGTTTCACCATGTTAGCCAGGATGGTCTTGATCTCCTGACCTTGTGATCCACCCACCTCAGCCTCCCAAAGTGCTGGGATTACACGCATGAGCCACTGTGCCTGGCCGAAACACTGATTTTGACAACAACTCATGGTTAAAAGTACCTTTGTGGGAACCCAGGAGTCCAGTGGAAAGACTCCGCTACTACATTGGAGTGTACACACACACAAAATCTGGAATAGACACATTGAGGAAGGTAAAACTTTTCACTTTACCCACATTACCCCTCCTCTAAGGCAGGACAGTTCAGTGCCAACAAAGATCTCCTTGGCCTGTGTGTTCTCCTACGAGGAAACGTTAAGAGTGAAGTAAGCACCTAGCTTCACTACCCATGGGATACTGCTCTTCCTCTCACCCCACCCAGAACGCTGAAGGGATCAGCAAGGTTGATTAGTCCAGGAGCAACAGGAATTGGAAAATGGGCAGAGGCTCACTTTTAATTTTAGTGGGTAGATAGTAGGTATATATATTTATGGGGTACATGAGATTTTTGATACAGGCATGTACTACGTAATGATCACTTGAAAAACGGGGTTCCCATCCCCTCAGATATTTATCCTTTGTGTTACGAACAGTTCAATTATACTCTTTTAGTTATGTTTACATGTACAATTAAATGAACTATAGTCACCCTGTTGTGCTATCACATATTAGGCCTTATTCATTCAAACTATTTTTTCATGCTCATTAGCCATTCACACCCCCCCCCCCCAACACCCACCACCACTACCTATCCCAGCCTCTGGTAAACCACCCTCCTACTCCCCATCTCCATGGGTTCAACTGCTCCAATTTTTAGAACCCACAAATAAATAAGAACATGAGATGTTTATCTTTCTGTGTCTGGTTTATTTCACTTAGCATAATGATCTCCAGTTCCATCCATGTTGTTGTAAATGACAGGATCTCATTCTTTTTTATGGCTGAGATCTTATATATTCCATTGTGTATAAGTACCATATATATATTTTAATCTATTCATCTGTTGATGAACACTTTGGTTGCTTTCAAATCTGGGGTATTGTGAACAGTGCTGCAACAAACATGGAAGTAAAGCTATCTCTCCAATATACTGATTTCCTTTCTTTTGTTTACATACCAGGCAGTGAGATTGCTGGATCGTACGGTAGCTCTATGTATAGTTTTTTCCTCAAAAAACTAAAACCTGGCTGGGCATGGTGGCTTATGCCTGTAATCCCAGCACTTTGGGAGGCCAAGGTGGGCGGATAGCCTGAGGTCAGGAGTTTGAGACCAGCCTGGCCAGGGTGGTGAAACGCTGTCTCTACTAAAAATATGAAAAAAAAAAAATTAACTGGGCATGGTGGCAGGCACCTGTAATTCCAGCCACTTGGGAAGCTGAGGCAGGAGAATCGCTTCAACCTGGGAGGCAGAGCTTGCAGTGAGCCGAGATCGTGCCATTGCACTCTAGCCTGAGCAACCCAGTGAGACTCCATCTCAAACAAAACAAAACAAAACAAAACAAAAAACAAAAAAAAAACCCTGAAATCCTCGTACCAACAGCACACCAGGGTTCCCTTTTCTCCACATCCCTGCCAGCATTTACTGCCTGTCTTTTGGATAAAAGCCATTTTAACTGCGGTGTGATGATATCTTATCGTAATTTTGATTTGCATTTCCCTGATAATCAATGATGTTGAGCACCTTTTCATATGCCTGTTTGCCATTTGTGTCTTTTTTTGAGAAATGTCTATTCAAATCTTTCACCCATTTAAAAATCAGATTAGATTTTTTTCCAGTAGTTTGTGCTACTTACATATTCTAGTTATTAATCCCTTGTTAGATGGGTAGTTTGCAAAAGTTTTCTCCCATTCTGTACATTATTTCTTCACTTTGTTGACCATTTCCTTTGCTGTACAGAAGCTTTATGAGTTGATGTGATCCCATTTGTCCATTTTTGCTTTGGCTACCTTGCTTGCGGGGTATTACTAAAGAAATCTTTGCCAAGACCAATGTCTTGAAGGGTTTCCCCAATGTTTTATTGTAGTAGTTTCATAGTTTGAGGTCTTAGATTTAAGTCTTTAATCCATTTTGATTTCATTTTGGTATATAGTAGGAGAGAGGGGTCTAGTTTCATTCTTCTGCGTATGGCTATCTAGTTTTCCCTGCACCATTTACTGAAAAGACTCATTTCCCCAGTGTATGTTCCTGGCAGCTTTGTGAGAACACTGTAGGTGTGTGCATTTGTTTCTGGGTTCTCAATTCTGTCCCATTGGTCTCTGTGTCTGTTTTTATGCCAGTACCATGCTGTTTTGGTTACGATAGCTCTGTAGTATAATTTGAAGTCAGATAAATGTGATTCTTCCAGTTTTGTTCATTTTGCTTAGGATAACTTTGGTATTCTGGGTCTTTGTGGTTCCCTATACATTTTAGGATTTTTTTTATATTTCTGTGAAGAATGTCATTGGAATTTTGATAAGACTGCATTGAATCTGTAGATTGCTTTAGGTAGTATGGATATTTTAACAATATTAATTCTTCCAATCCATGAAGATGGAATATCTCTCCATTTTGGGGTGTCTTCTTCAATTTCTTGTATCAGTGTTTTATAGTTTTAATTATAGAGATCTTTTACTTCTTTGGTTAGCTTCTAGGTATTTAATTTTATTTGTGGCTATTCTAAGTGGGATCACTTTTCTCATTTCTTTTTTAATTGTTCACTGTTGGTGTATAGAAATGTTAGTAATTTTTGTATGCTGATTTTGTCTCCTGCAACTTTACTGAATTTATCAGTTCTAATAGTTTTTTTCTGTGGAGTCTTTAGGTTTTTCCAAATATAAGATCATATCATCTGAAAACAAGGATAATTTGATGTTTTCCTTTACAATTTGGATGTCCTTTATATATCTTTCTTGGCTGACTGTTCTACCTATGACTTCTATTACTATGTTAAATAACAATGGTGAAACTGGGCATCCTTGTTTTCTTCCTGGTCTTAGAGAAAAGGCTTTCAGATTTATCCCACTTAGCATAATACTAGCTGTGGGTCTGTTGTACATAGCTTTTATTATGTTAAGGCATGCTCCTTCCATACCCAGTTTTTTGTGGGTTTTTATCACGAAGGGATGTTGAATTTTACCCAATGTTTTTTCAGCATCAATTGAAATGATCATATGGTTTTTGTCCTTTATTCTGTTGATACGATGTATCACAGTGATTGATTTACATGTGTTGAACCATTCTTGCATCCCTCGGATAAATCCCACTTCGTCATGATGAATGATCTTTTTAATGTATTGGTGAATTCAGGTTGCTAGTATTTTGCTGAGGATTTTTGCATCAATGTTCATCAGTAATATTGACCTGTAGTTTTTGTTTGTTTGTTTGTTTTTTAAATATGTCTTTGTTTTTCGTATCAGGGTAATGCTGGCCTTGTAGAATAAGTTTAGAAGTATTCCCTCCTCCTCTATTTTTTGGATAGTTTGAATAGGACTGATGTTATCTCTCTTTAAACGTTTGGTAGAATTCAACAGTAAAGCCATCGGGTCCCAGGGTTTTCTTTACTGAAAGACTTTTTATGGCTTCAATCTCATTACTTGTTATTGGTCTGTTCAGGTTTTAGATCTCTTCATGGTTCAGTATTGGTTGGTTGTATGACTCTAGGGATTTGTTCATTTCTTCTAGATTTTCCAGTTTATTGGCATATAGTTGCTCATAGTAGTCACTAATAATTCTCCGGATTTCCGCAGTATCAACTGTAATGTCTCCTTTTTCGTATCTGATTTTATTTATTTGGATTCTCTATTTTTTCTTAGTCTGGCTAGAGCTAAAGATTTGTCAGTTTTCTTTAACTTTTCAAAAAGCCAACTTTTTGTTTCACTGATCTTTTGTACTGTTTTCTTCATTTCAATTTCATTTATTTTTGCTTTTTTTTTTTTTTTTAATGGAGTCTTGCTCTGTTGCCCAGACTGGAGTGCAGCGGTATGATTTCGGCTCACTGCAATCTCTGCTGCCCAGGTTCAACTGATTCTCCTGCATCAGCCTCCCGAGTAGCTGGGATTACAGGTGTGTGCCACCACGCCCGGCTAATTTTTGTATTTTTAGTACAGACAGGGTTTCGCCTTGTTGGTCAGCCTGGTCTCAAACTCCTGACCTCAGGTAATTCACTGCCTTGGCCTCCCAAAGTGCTGGGATTACAGGCGTAAGCCACTGTGTCTGGCCTGATCTTTATTATTTATTTTCTTCTACTAATTTTGGGTTTGGTTTGCTCTTGCTTTTCTAGTTTTTAGCATGCACTGTTAGGTTATTTGAAGTTAAAAAAATTTTTGATATAGGCACTTATAGCTATAAATTTCCATCTTAGTATGGCTTTTGCTGCATCTGCTAGGTTTTGATATGTTGTGTTTCCATTATCATTTGTTTCAATAAATTTTTCAATTTCTTTATTAATTTCTTTATTGACCCACTGGTCATTCAGGAACATATTATTTAATTTCCATGTATTTGTGTAGTAATTTCCATGTATTTGAGACAGAGTCTTGCTCTGCCTCCCAGGCTGAAGTGCAGTGGCATGATCTCGGCTCACTGCAACCTCTGCCTCCCAGGTTCAAGCGATTCTCCTGCCTCAGCCTCCTGAGTAGCTGAGATTACAGATGTGCGCCACTACACCCAGCTAATTTTTGTATTTTTAGTAGAGATGGAGTTTCACTATGTTGACTAGGCTGGTCTCAAACTCCTGACCTCAAGGGATCCACCCACCTCGGCCTCCCAAAGTGCTAAGATTACAGGCCTGAGCCACTGTGCCCAGATGACCTAATGAAAAATTTCTCAGAAGGTATCACCATCTTAAAGCGATACATGACTGTACTTCTGTAGTATCTTTGCAGAATACTAAGCTGTTTTTAAAGGTAAGAATAAGATATGTTTGGGCACTATTAGCAATATTATGTAACACTTGTTCTAGAGTTCTCAGTGTTGACTACTGACATTTCAGTTAGATAATTCTTTACTGTGGGAGCTGTCCTGTGCCATGTAGGATGTCTAAAGCAGAATCCCTGGCCTTTACCACTAGTTGTTCAATAGAATCCCTGCCCCCCACCCCTCATCTTTTGGTGTGGCAATCAAAAACGTCCTCAGGCATTGTCTGCTGGAGAGCCAAATCACCACTACCGATAATACCTTGAGAATCACTACTCTAGAGGTATTAACCATCATAAAAAAGAAATTAGAGATACAAAAGTTGAAAAAAGTTAACATTATTTGAAGAGAATAAATTTTTTTGCTTAGAAAACTCAAGAAAATCAATTGAAAGACTATATATATATATTTTTAGACAGAGACCTGTTCAGCTGCACAGGCTGGAGTGCAGTAGTGAGATCTCGGCTCACTGCAACCACCGTCTCCCGAGTTCAAGCGATTCCCCCGTCTCAGCCTCCCAAGTAGCTGGAATTACAGGCACCTGCCATCATGCATGGCTAATTTTTTTTTTTTTTTGGATTTTAGTAAAGATGGAGTTTCACCATTTGGCCAAGCTGGTCTTGAACTCATGACCTCAGGTGATCCGCCCACCTTGGCTTCCCAAAGTACTAGGATTACAGGTATGAGACACTGTACCTGGCCCTGAAAGACTATTTTTTAAAATGCTAAGATAATTTAGGATATAGATTTGGACACAATATCTGTATCAGTATAGTTGACTCTTGAACAACACAGTTTAGAACTGAGTGAGTCCATTGATATACTGATTTTTTCAACCAAATGAGAATGGACATAGAGTATTTACAGGATTTGAAATGTGGGTATAAGGAGGTTGACTTTCTGTGTACTCAAGTCCCACAGGAACAGCTTGGGAACTTCAGAATGAGCCGATTTTGGTATATGCTGAGCATCCTTGAACCAATCCTCCACATATACTGACAGATGACTGTATACAGAATCTATAGCCTTCATATATATGTATATGCATTTTATATATATATATACACACACACCCCAGTATAAAAATATAAATACTCCTAGTATATACAGGTCATCTAAATACACGTAGTATATGCCTTCATACACACACACACACACACACACACACACACACACACACACATATATATTTATGCATACAGGCACTGTTTCATCATAGAGGGCATTAGAAGTCTGTACTTTCTGGAGAAGCAGTTTTGGTGTTTAAAGACAAAAATAGTTATAATAGGCAGCATTAAGCAAAAAGCCTTAGAGGTTATTTTAGTTACTCTGGTGTATGTTTTTTTTCTTTCAACATTTGTGGGCTGGAACGGGAATGTGATGGTGTATGTCAGCTTCTACTTATGTGCATGTTGACACTCCCAGGGTTAGCAGAGGAACAAGACAGAATGAACCTACGCTCTAGATTACCGTTGGAGAAGAGCCTCTACTCTCCTGAGACCTTCCTGAGTCTGGACTGTTTGGAGAGAGGAATATAAACTTCTCTCCTGTTTGAGTTACTGTATTTTGAAATTTCTATAATAAAAACACTTAGCCTGTTCTTTGAACAGGTATGCTGTCAAAAACTGAAACTTCGCCATGGTTCATGGGTGTGATGGCAGAGTGGATTCACCAACTACTTAAATGAGACGCAAAAAGGGATTGGCAGTTCATCATTCATTGAGTTCCCTGACACAGAAATATTGTGATAGTGTTTTATTTCAAATAGCTCTCTTGACATTGCAAGATTCATTCATGTACAATTGCTTGACTCAAAATGAGGTTCTTGTTTAAAGGTGGGATATTGCTGTCTTTTTAGAAGCATTCTTTCTCTAGAAGCTACTCCTCTTTGTAATATATTATTCGTATTACTAATTGCATTAGCACACATCACAAGGTGATTGAGGCGGTACTTGACACCACAGTAACAAAAATAACCTCTAAGCCTCTTTGCTTAATGCTGCCTTTTATAGCTATTTTTGTATTTAAACACCAAAACTACTTCTCCAGAAAGTACAGGCTTCTAATGCCCTCTATGATGAATCAGTGCCTGTATGCATTTGGTTTTTCCATTTAATAACTATTTATTAAATTCCTATGATGTGCTGGGCATTGTTTTAAATTCTGAAGATTTGTGGATAATCAAGATAAGCAAGGTTGCTGTCTTCATGTAATCTCACAAACATTAGATAAGAAAATTATTAGGAACAAAATTAAAACACCTGGGTCCACCATAGAGGCAATTCTAACCTTCAGTCTTTTAAAGTAGAACTGTATTATCCAGATTTTGTTATCTGAAACACTGTTATCGGCCTACATTGCTTTTACTATAAAAAGTAGTCTACATAAATACTTCAGTGCTAAGTTTTTAAAAAATAAATGTACTTTTCCTTCCTATCTCAAACAATATAAGAACCTCTAAGTCTGTAGAACTAATGATAATGTTCTGTAGTTTTTTTCTATGGAATAATTAGAAAAACAAGCAGACTCTAGAACTTTGGAGGATAAATATGATTCTCAAAACCAGTAAAATGAGAGTAAATAGGTATCTTTAAAAGATAACGAGTAGATGAACTTGCAGTTACACAGGATACTAAGTCTAGAGATCTAATGGACAGTATGAGGACTATAGTTAACACTGTTGTATTTGAAAAATTTGCTAAGAGAATAGATTTTAGGTGCTCTTATCACACACATGACTATGTGAAAATCAATGTGACATCATTAAAAATGAAACAAAATATACCCAAATGGAATATAGGCTGGTCGGAATTCTCTCATAAATGTGGCCATAGTCTTATGGTACTTGTGCACATGATTATCTGAGTATTATGTCTCCAAGAAAACAGAGTCCATCTATATTGTAAATGTTTCTCAAATGGGGGTAAGAAGATATATTCTAAAAAATTCTAGCGTTTTCCATGAGAATTGAAAATTTTAATTAAATGTAATGCTTTAATTTCAATAATAATCTTTAAAAAATTAATACAGTATGTTATTTGATTTCAGTGCACTTCTCTGACACTAATGAAAACAAACAAAACTAGAGGCAGAGTTAATAAATAGATGATGTGTTTGCAAAAAGAGAATGTCAAATAGCATCATGGGATACTTTAACAATGAGAGTTGCCCCATAATAGTTTGTAACTAAGAATCTGATTGGTATAGTGTCTGGTATCACCTAATATTCCTCTTTAAGCATAATGCTAGCAGCCACTGATTCAAACTACTCTAAGCTCAATTTATCTATAAATATTTTTACACATCAATTTTCCCACATGCAAATGGAATCATACTATACCTATCATTCTGCATCTTAATTTATTCAGTTAATGATATACCTTACAGATCATTCCATATTAAAACATAGGGTCTACTGCATTATCTGTAACATATAATATTCCATCATACGGGTGTACCATAATTTATTCAACAGTGTCTGACTGATAGATACTTAGAATGTTTCAAGTCTTTTATTACTACAAATGATGCTACCAGAATATCCCTGTACCTATGTCTCTGTGCTTATGTGAACTTCTATTAGTAAGACATGGTCTCAATAGTGAGATTCATGAGTATATGCCAAATTTCTCTCCAAGGAAATTACTGATCAGGTTACACTCCAGCCAAAAATGTATGATTGTCTGCTTTCACTACTCTCTGCAATATAGTGAATTATTAAACTGGGCCTATTTCTGGGTAATTTGTAAAAATCTTTTATTTGTCAGAATTCTTTACATTTCTCTGACATACACATTGGGGGCCTTTTTAGTAGTTGCTTTCCATTTTTATGGATTCAAATGTATCAAAATTCCTTTTACAGTTTCCGGGTTTTGTGCCTAAAGGTCTTCTCCATTCTGAAACTATATTTAAGGAATCATCCCTGTTTATTCTTTATGCATTTACTGCTTGATGTTCAAATCTTTAATTCATTGGGAATGTATTTTGGAGCAAGGAATAAGCAAAGGTGTCAGCATTGTTTTTCCTACATAGCCTGTTGTCCCAAAACCAGTTGTTGAACTTCTTGCTCCAAAGATCTGAAAAGTCAGCTTGTTTCTACACTAAGTTCCATGACAGATTCTGGACTTTTTCTTTTGTTCTACTGATTGACCTCTTAAAAGAAAACAAAATAATAAAAATTTTAATATCTGTACTTTTATAATCTATTTAAATATTCAATAGGTGGTCCAACTAATTTTTATTACATATTAAAACTTTTATATAAAAAAGATTTCTGAAAGTATTATTATTTTTGAGCCAGGGTCTCACTCTGTCACCTAGGCTGGAGTACACTTGTATGATCTTGGCTCACTGAAGCCTCTACCTCCCGGGTTCAAGTGATGCTCCCACCTTAGCTTCCCGAATAGCTGAGACTACAGGCGCATGCCACCTTGCTCGGCTAATTTTTAATTTTTTTGTAAAGACGAGTTCTCACTAAATTGCCCAGGTTCATCTCAAACTCCTGGGCTCAAGAGATCCTCCTGCCTCAGCCTCCCAAAGTGCTGGGATTACAGGTGTGAGCCACCACATCTGGCTGATTTCTGAAATTATGATGAAATTAAAAAAGAAGCTAATTTATCCATTCATCACTTTTTGTGAATGTATAACATAATGAAAAAGACAGCTAACACTTACTGAGCACCTACTATGTACAAAAACTTTTGTGAGGAATAGGGGTAAAATATATGATGTTAAGTGAGTTAGGGTTCATCAAGGAGCTCCAATCTGGTGAGAGAGTCTGTGTGCTTATATCATCAGTTTTCATTTTTTCCATCTACCTTTCTCTCATACACACTGCCCTTAAATAATCAATTTTCATGCCCTTTCTATCTCTGTCTCTCATACACACTCACATACACATTTGTTAAACTATTACATACCTGCTTGATTGCTTTAACAGCCAAAGTAACTGAGAACAAGACTGCCTGACTAATGCTGCTCTGACAGGGAACGTTACGGGCTGACTTAGTTCATTACATATATATTCCATCTCTTTCACCATTGTCCAACTGTACCCTTAAAAGAAAAGAAAAAAATTTAACCTTACTGATTGAAATCTTGAAAGACAATTAAATAAAAGACTAAATTACCTACAATTAGGTAAAACCATAGATAATTCATAGGTAATTCATAATACTTTCCATTTGGATGCTAAGTGAATTAAAGTGCTACTTAATGCGAAAAAAAACTAAGTGGAAAATGGAGATAAAAAATCATTCCACAAGTGACCTAGAGCAAATTTAACAAAAAAATTAAGGAATTAAAAAGGTTTTACTCATCACTCAAGCATAAGAAAAGAAAATTTACACCACTAGATTTTATTTACTTTCAAGATTTTAAGGCTCTTCTTTTACGTACACCTGCATCATTATTATTCTCTGTAAACTTGGATTTTCTATTTTTGTTAAATTTTCTTTTCCGAGAAAAGGTAGCTTTGGGGTATATACTAGCTATTTAAGTGACAGTTAACATCAAATCAATTTTCTTTTTGGCTTGCCCAAATTACCTGTACATTTTACTTAAAGTAGAAATAGTGGTAAAAAAAAAATTGACACACTCTCTCTCTCTCTCTCTCTCTCTCTCTCTCTATATATATATATACAAAAAATATATATTTAAATCGTGTTAAAACATTGTGGGGCCAGGCACGGTGGTTTATGCCTGTAATCCCAGCACTTTGGGAGGCCAAGGTGGGAGGATCGCTTGAGCCCAGGAGTTTGAAACCAGCCTGGGCAACTTAGTGAGACCTCATCTCTACAAAAAATTTAAAAATTAGCTGTGTGTGATGGTGTGTGCCTGTGGTCCCAGCTACTCTGGAGGCTGAGATGGGAGGATCGCTTGAGCCCAGGAGGTCAAAGCTGCAGTGAGCCATGATGGTACCACTGCACTCAGCCTGGGTGACAGAACCAGACCCTGTTTCTTAAAAAAGAAAAAGAAAAAAAAAAAGGCCAGGTGCAGTGGCTCATGCCTGTAATTCCAGCACTTTGGGATGCTGAGGTGGGCAGATCACTGGAGGTCAGGAGTTCAAGACCAGCCTGGCCAACATGGTGAAACCCCATCTCTACTAAAAAAAACACAAAAATAAGCTGGGCGTGGTAGCACACACCTGTAATCCCAGCTACTCAAGAGGCTGATGCACAAGAATCACTTGAACCCAGGAACCTGGGAGGTGGAGGTTGCAGTGAGCTGAGATCACATCACTGCACTCCAGCCTGGGCAACAGAGCAAGACTCTGTTTAAAAAAAAAAAAAACCACGTGGAAAACACACTTGTTTCTAAATAACTTCAAAAAAAAAAGTATATATATGGACAGAGAATATACATCTTTATATATAAACTATATACACACATAATAAATAAATAAATACATATATATACACACACACACATTTTTTTTTTTTGGGGACAGAGTCTCACTCTATTGTCCAGGTGGAGTGCAGTGGCACAATCTTGGCTCACTGCAACCTCCGCCTCCTGGGTTCAAGCGATTCTCCTGCCTCAGCCTCCTGAGTAGCTATAGTTGGGACTACAGGAACGCACTACCATGCGTGGCTAACTTTTGTATTTTTAGTAGAGACGGGGTTTCGCCATGTTGGCCAGGTTGGTCTCGAACTCCTGACCTCAGGTGATCCGCCCACCTCAGCCTCCCAAAGTGTGGCGATTATAGGCAGGAGCCAACACGCCCAGCCAGAATATATCTATTTTAAGTAAATCTATACTCTATCAAAAGCAAGTTGTAAAAAATATTGGTCAGTCAGTAAAGGAACATTTTACAGAAATCTTAAGTGAATATGTTAGTTTAGCTGCTAATTTCCTGATAAAAAGAAGGGAAATATTCCACTTTCCTTTAAAATCTGGAAAATTATGTTTTTAAAAATTAGAAAAAGAGATTGCTAACAAAAGCTTTACTTATATGACTATAAATCTATGAACTCTCTTAAAATTTGCAGCATCACCAGTGAACATGGCATCTATCTGAAAGAGCAGACGGAAGGGTCTACACATACCTGAAGGGTCAGGCCTTTTTTTCCATTAGGCTCAGATGTTGTCGAATGGGTTCTGGGCTTTGTATTAAAGATAATATTTTTATACCTGGAGGATATTTTAATTTGACCAACAAGAAATACATTATTAGAATTATTACCTTCATTGATTTTCTCAGGATGCCATCCTGTTGTCCAACCCAGGGAAAACGTCACGTCTGGAAAGAAGAATGTCACGGTGTCTAAAAATGGTTTTGCATCTATTACTTTGCTATTTCCATTTGGACCAGGAAGAATATCGGCATTAATCCATACAGGGCGCTTCAGATGCCTCTTCACATTTTCCAAGAGCATCATGGATGGTTCTACAGCTGCCAGACTAAAAACATAATTTGTTGTCAATGAGAGATTCCTTAGGTAAAGTAAAAAGAAATTCTTTTAGACTAGTGGTCTTAATGTTCTCAAATTCGTAAGAAAAATACAATAATGTCTGGGTTAAATAAAATCAGAGATCACATAGCACCAGAGGGAAAAGCTAACATATGCCATATCTCTAAACATTGAATTGTGCTTATTATTCACGAATATACCTTAAACAGTCTATAAGTATACGAATAGTGGCACTACTTGTGGACAAAATAGAGGTTTCAAAACTCCATATTAGAATCACTTAGTGTGAAAACAGTTTTTAAAAAGACACAAATATTAACTTGTTAGAGAATGTATAAATAAGATAAATGAAATACTCTTAATAACCTGTAAATTCACATTTATGAAATACCCAAGTGGATCCAAGCTCTGTATCTCTAATTCAGGCTCATGACCCTGGAGAAAAAAAGTAATTTCTGTCCTTTTATGTATTCTTGGGTGAGTTTGGATACATAAACACTATTCTAAAAATGACTGCAAAATATAAAATTATAGTATTTCCTTCAAGTTTCTGTTTCATTTTTCTTCTTTTATTGTAAGAACCTTTTCTGAAAACTAGAAACATGCATATTTTAGTTTAAATTTAAAAAGCAACTTCACTCTTTTTACTTCCCTACATATATTCTAGCTGATACCTACAGACTTTGAAACAGTAGGGTTTTAATCAGCTTCCATAATTTTTACTTGCCTATGTTCATTTATAAGAAAATTACCTTGTAGTGAATATTGTAATGGGAGGCTAAGAATTTTGGAGATGGATATTGGAGGGGAGAACACTCACCAACCCCTCCTCACAGTTCCCTCTCTCTTCCTAAGAGACGGCAGTACTTCTATCTACACTTCTCTCTCTCCTCTTTCCACTCCATTTGGGCCGTCTACTCTAAGAGGAGAAATTTAAATAATCTTATTATTTATTGGGTTACGTTTGCCAGTGAGCAAGGATACTATGTACTAAAACCAGAGGAACCCAGGCTCTATCCCTTAGCCTCTGGCCCCTTTCCCTCTGCTCCCATGTGGTACATTTCCTTCTCACTCTTCTGCCCCTGAATGGAGGGCCTAGATTTTAGTGGATTAATAAACCCTAATGCTGGACTCTGCAGACTTTAATTCAGACGCTGCCATTTGTCTCTTTTAAATTCTCCCTGCCTTGCCCTGTGTCAACACTATGTTAAAACCACAATTCTGAGATCCAACGCTGTACCTCCTACAAAATTCCATTTTTGGTAGCAAGCAACTTGTACCTGTGACTCCAAAGTTTGCTTGCCTGTCAGTCCCACAGCAGCAGCCAAGCCGCCATGAGGTGCTGCTTTTCATAGGTGGAGTAAGGACAAACCTTGAACTAATCCATGCATGTCTCCTGCCAAGCTCCTCTTTTTCCAGAAAGGACTCTGATTTCTTAAGAAATCTGGTGTCCATGGAATCTGGGTTAAATACTAATTTCCAGTTTACATTTCAGGAGGGAGCCTCTTAGGCTTTCTCAATTTAGTAAGCTGCCATAGAGTGGTTTAAGATCGATTCTCCATCTGATAATATCCAGTTTCTTTTTTTTTTTTTTTGTTTTGAGATGGAGTTTTGCTCTGTCACCCAGGCTGGAGTGCAACAGCATGATCTCGGCTCACTGCAACCTCCACGTCCCAGGTTCAAGCCATTCTCCTGCCTCAGCCTCCCAAGTAGCTGAGATTACAGGCATGTGCCACCATACCCAGCTAATTTTTGTATTTTTAGTAGAGATGGGGTTTCACCATGTTGGCCAGGCTGGTCTTGAACTCCTGACCTCAAGTAATCCATCCACCTTGGTCTCCCAAAGTGCTGGATTACAGGCATGAGCCACCGCGCCTGTAATCCAGTTTGAAACAGCGATTCTCCCACAAATCGAAATTCCACCAGTGTTTACTAAGTGCCTACTACATGCGAAGCACTGTGCAGTTAAACATAAGGAACTATGACAAAGAACATAGTGAGGCAAGAATTTAATACATTTATTTCATTCTGTATGTAAATGTTTTAATTATCACTAATGTAGACTAAGGATAATGATATTTTCCCTTACCAGAAACTTAAATAAGAAAAACAAAGCCTGCAGTTAAACAAATTTAAAACCTCACTAAGGAACCAAAAACTTTTTATTGTAGTTCTTATTTTCTAAAACTTGACAAAGTAATTTTAAAGTTCTTCTGGAAGAAAAGGTATAACATTTTGTGGGAGAAAAAAGGACTGAGGACAAACTTTCCTAAACAACAAAATAAAATATACAGTAGTCCCCCTTATCTGCAGGGAGTATGTTCCAAGACCTCCAGGGGATGCCTGAAACCACATAGCACCCAACCCTATATGTACTCTGCATTTTTTTCCCTACACATACCTATCTCTGATAAAGTGTAATTTATAAATTAGGCACAGTAAGAGATTAGCAACAAAAACTAGTAATAACAATTATAGTTTGTTAGAACAATTATAACAATATACTATAATAAAAGTTATATGAATGTGGTCTCTCTCTCTCTCTCAAAATAGCTTACTGTACCCTACTCACCCTTCTTCTTGTGATCTGTCAATCTGATAACCGTGACGGCTATTAAGTGACTAATAGGTGGGCAGCATATACGATGTGGATACGCTGGACAAAGGGAAGGGATGAGTCACATCCCAGGTGGGATGGAATGGGAAAGTACAAGATCTCATCACATTGCTCAGAATGGTGTGCAATTTAAAACTTATTAATTGCTTATTTCTGGAATTTTCCATTTAACACTTTTAGACCATGGTGTACTGCAGGTTACTGAAACTGCAGATAACAGAGGACTGCTGTATACTACAAGAAATAACAGACCCAGCCTGGAAAGCTCAATACTGCATGGATTATAAAATAGACACATCCTTCTAAATCTATAAATTCCATGTAATTCTAATTTAAAATACAGTGGCCAACATTCTCAATTCTTACATATACTAGTACTAAGTTTCCCATAAGGAAGTGCCAAAGCTTCACCAAGATGATCATCGAAGAGGAAAGTCCTGGTCGGAATACTACCGAAAATTGCTCTTTGGTGGGATTTATTTAAGCCTCCTGAAAAGAATATAAACTTAGTTATTATAGAATATATTTTTTCCTAAAAAGTTATTTGTAAATCAGACTTCTAAATATCATACTCTGCTTTCCTATTAATTTCATTTAAAAATTGAGAGTGATAAAATAAATATCATACTTAAAATTATAACAAACTATATAAAATTGCATTGTTTAAGGGAAAATAATTCTTGGCTAAAACACTGAAGAGTTGGCTAAGACTCCAGATAAAATTTTAAAATATAATACTTGTTTTTAACTTTTGAGACGGCATTTCACTCTTGTTGCCCAGGCTGGAGTGCAATGGCGCGATCTCAGTTCACTGCAACCTCCCTCTCCCGGGTTCAAGCGATTCTTCTGCCTCAGCCTCCTGAGTAGCTGGAATTACAGGCATGTGCCACCACGCCCGGCTAATTTTGTATTTTCAGTAAAGACGGGGTTTCTTCATGTTGGTCAGGCTGGTCTAGAACTCCCGACCTCAGGTGATTCGCCCACCTCGGCCTCCCAAAGTGCTGGGATTACAGGCATGAGCCACCACGCCCAGCCAAAATATAATAGTTTTTATTTGTGTTACCAAATAAAGTAACTTAGAAGCACAAAACAGTAACTACTAAAATTTAACTAACAGGTCATTCAGCTGCTCTTACAAAGGGAGTGAATGTAGCATTCTGATTAAAAGTGTGAACTCTCCAGCCAGGCTGATAGCTCTCTAGTTCCATTAACAACTATGTGACAAGTGGGCTCCTTAGCCCCCTCCACCTCCATTGCCTCATCTGGAAAATGAGGAGCATAACAGCAATAACCTACCTCTTAGGACTGTTATGAGAATTTAATGAAAAATACCTGCAATGCTTTTTTTTTTTTTTTTTTTTGAGACGGAGTCTCGCTCTGTCGCCCAGGCTGGAGTCCAGGGGCGCGATCTCAGCTCACTGCAAGCTCTGCCTCCCGGGTTCCCGCCATTCTCCTGCCTCAGCCTCCTGAGTAGCTGGGATTACAGGCGCCGCCACCTCGCCCGGCTAGTTTTTTTTTTTGTATTTTTTAGAAGAGACGGGGTTTCACTGGGTTAGCCAGGATGGTCTCGATCTCCTGACCTCGTGATCCGCCCGTCTCGGCCTCCCAAAGTGCTGGGATTACAGGCGTGAGCCACCGCGCAAGGCCATGCAATGCTTTTAGAACAGTGTCTGACATGTAATAGGTGTTCATATACCTATTAGTTTATATTGAATCCCCTTCAAATGTTATGATTGAAAAAAAAAAGAAAACTTGCAAAATCTTTGTTTCAGCGGCTCAGCCCTTTTGTGGTAGCTGCTAGCATTTAAGAATGAATGAGCTGATCTGACTGGTGAGAAGCCAAAGAATATGTCACAGGAAGCAATTCAAGGGGCAAGAGTAAACATGAAAAACTGAGCACACGACAAGTCAAGGAGATCTAAAAGTTTAAGCCATCAAGCACTAAAGATCAAATGCTGTATTTCATGGTGTAGAGAACACTGGACTGGTTTCAGGAAACCTAGGATCCGGTTGTAGCTTACCCGTCAAAGCTTACCTGTTGCCCTTAGGTACATCACTTAACCTTTCTGGAACTAAGTTTCTTTGTCAAAATGAAATTGAACCATTCATAACTCAAAAAGCTTATGATTTTTTATTTTTATTTTTTATTCTTTTTGAGACAGAGTTTTACTCTTGTTGCCCAGGCTGGAGTGCTGTGGCACAATCTCAACTCACTGCAACCTCCACCTCCCGGGTTCAAGAGGCTCTCCTGCCTCAGCTTCCTGAGTAGCTGAATTACACATGCACGCCACCATGCCTGGCTAATTTTCTGTATTTTTAGTAGAGTTGGAGCTTCACCATGTTGACCAGGCTGGTCTCGAACTCCTAACCTCAGGTGATCCACCCGCCTTGGCCTCCCAAAGTGCTGGGATTACAGGCATGAGCCACCGCACCCAGTCGAAAAAAAGGTTTATGACCTTAAGATAGTTCTTTAATTCACCAGACCTTGTCAATCCAAATTCCTGTATATCAAGATTTTATATATCTATTAATTCACCAACAGTATAATAAAGTTTATTGGTATATTTTGCCCCATAACAAATGGTTAGAGTCATCTTAAGAATCCTACAAGATTCCAAGTCCTTATTAATTTCTTGAGATAATTCTATTTAAAAATATTACTCAGAGATGAAGTAGGCTTACTGCCAATCCTAGATTTCAATAGCAGCTGCCTTCATAAGCTTTACAGTGTGCTTCTGAAGTGTTGCTCTATATTTTTGGCTTTCTTTATCATTTTTACACGGCCAAAATACTACAAAAGTAAAATTTCCTGTGATGGCCACAGTGAAGAAAATGACAACTTACTCTTGCTCTTCAGTATTAATGCCTCCAAATATTATTATTATTATTATTACTACTATTATTATCATTTGAGAGGGAGTTTTGCTCTTGTCGCCCAGGCTGGAATTCAATGGTGCAATCTCGGCTCACTGCAATCTCTGCCTCCCAGGTTCAAGCAATTCTCCTGCCTCAGTCTCCCCAGTAGCTGTGATTACAGGCACCCACCACCATGCCTGGCTAATTTTTGTATTTTTAGTAGAGGTGGGATTTCATCATTTTGGTCAGGCTGGTCTCGAACTCCTGACCTCAGGTGATCCGCCCACCTCAGTCTCTCAAAGTGCTGGAATTACAGGCTTAAGCCACCGCGCCTGGCTGCCTCCAAGTATTATTTTTAAGGAACACTTTGGTTATTGGAGAATTCTAAATAATTCCCTTTACAAATGTAATAATACAAATCAAATAGGGTATGCATTAACTAGCTCAATGAATTTCTCCCAGCTCTCTCTCTCCTGGGTTACTTTCTAACAAACGTAACATTTTTAACTTAGCTT
Source organism: Macaca fascicularis (assembly GCF_037993035.2). Lineage (NCBI taxonomy): Eukaryota > Metazoa > Chordata > Mammalia > Primates > Cercopithecidae > Macaca > Macaca fascicularis. The sequence goes on along the minus strand of NC_088380.1, from coordinate 84,454,509 downwards.
TCTGTTGTCACAATGGTCACTTATGATAACTTCCTTTATAAAAATTAATCTAACTTTAGCCTTTAAGGGTCTCCAAAAAGCAATTTTAGTAAATTACTCAGTGGGTCTTAGGTTCATTTAGGTTCAGTCCTGAAATAGAGTCTACAATCCCATTTTCAGTTTGGATAACATAAAAAAAAAATAGGTAGTCAGGCACAGCTATTCATTTTTTCCCAGAAAATTGAATATGTTTATACAAATACCTTTTGAAATCCAGCTTGATGCCTTTATTGCTTTTCGTAACTTCAGTCAGCCACTCCTGTAGAGTATTATCACTGTTTGTTTCGGGGGGATGGGCCATAATTGGCTGGCTGTGTTCTGATCCATCACTTGGAAGAAGGACATCAGCCTCTATCATGTGAGCAGTACCTGTCCAAATAAAAGAACTTCAGTTAATGCTAAGAAAACAGGGCACAGAACTACAGGAGCCGCCATGTTCAGTATCCTTTTGAGGAAGATAAAAAAAAGGAAAGAAAAGTAACACTCAGTGAGCAATGATCCCATGCCAGGCAGTATACAAGGCCCGAACCCGTGGTCCTTATTTTTTAGATTAGCAAACAGATGCCAAGAAGTTAAATGACTTTCCCTAAGTCACACAGATCGTAAGCTGTTGACATACTCTTGAATTTCTTTCTAATACCTAGCAAAGTGCATACAAACTGGAAGGCTTAATAAGTGTTTGCTGAAGTTTTCTGGGAATAAAAATCGTACTTTTATCTCCTCAGTCCTCAAATTAGAAATTATGGATATTCATTGCTCATGTTTTAAAGTCCACATTAAAAATTCACTTCTTTGACTTACAGTTTAGTTACTGCTTAAAGGCAGACATCCTTTGAACAGGTAATGAGCTTCAGCAGACACGGTGTAAGTATGTTCAGCCGGCTGTGACAGACTGCCTCCAAGATGGCTGCCAACAACTCCTCCCGTACGTGCACACTGCTGTCCCCATCAACTTCTTCCCTGCCTCCTCAGCTGGGCTGGTCTCTGGTGGGTTGCGGCCATAATTCCCAAAATAACATAATCTCGAATTTTGAAATCCCAGAAGATCAAAATCCCTAAAGTCTAAAATCCCCAAAATCACAATCCCGAAAGATCAAAATCCTGAAAATATTGGAAAAAATAATTTTAAAAACTCTCTAAAATACATTTACTTACATTTTTTTAAGTTTCTTTTTCTTTTTTTTTTTTTTTTAGAGACAGGGTCTTACCCTGTCATCCAGGCTGATACAGTAGCAGCATAGTACTTCACCAAAGCTTTGACCTCCTGAGCTTAGGGAATCCTCCTGCCTCAGCCTCCTGAGTATCTAGGACTACAGGTGTGTGCCACCATGCCCAGCTGATTTTTTTTTAAAAATCTGTTGTAGAGAAAGGGTCTCACTATGTTGCCCAAGCTGGTCTTGAACTCGTGGGCTCAAGTAATCTTGCTTTGGCCTCCTCAAGTGCTGGGATTACAGGCATGAACCACTGTGCCCATTCTGTTCATTTTTAAAAGGGCATTTATTTGAGAAACCTATGAAAACATGGCAGAATACTTCAGAGGTCACTTTACACAATAAAATAGGCAAAAAAACCACACATTTTTGTAAGCATAAACATCCAGGTATATTAATCAGTTGCAGAGATATAACAGTTATGAGCAAATGAACTGTAGTCATAATGAAATAGCTTAAATAACTGCAGTCATCTGAAATAACTTGATGAATAACCTAAGTCTCTTGACAACATCAGTCAAAAACTGTGATGGGTTGCCATCACACATGTAGTCACCCAAAGAACTGTGATCTTGAGAAATTTTATCTTTCACAAATGCAGATGTACAAATGGATATCTCTTCATTTATTGTGAAAGTTTCAACATTTTTATCAATAAGCACAATGGTTACCCACAAAGTCAATGTTGTGAAAACGCACCTCTGTGGAGTCGAATTTGAAAAAAAAATGCATAAAACAAATTAGAACACTCTAAAAGTCTTTATACAATCTATACCTCCAATACCAAAAACAACACAAAGATGAAATATGTAGCATAGTGAATTATAAAAAATAATGTTGACAATTTAAAGTAGTGGAAATAGCCAAGCATGGTGGCTCACGCCTGTAATCCTAGCAGTTTGGGAGGCCAAGGCAGGCAGATCACCTGAGGTCAAGAGTTCGAGACCAACCTGGCCAACATGGAGAAATCCCGTATCTACTAAAAACTCAAAATTTAGCCAGGCGTGATGGTGTGCACCTGTAATCCCAGCTACTCGGGAGGCTGAGGCAGAAGAATCACTTGAACCCAGGAGGTGGAGGTTGCAGTGAGCTGAGATCATGCCACTGCACTCCAGCCTGGCCAACAGAGCAAGACTCCTATTTCAAAAAAATTTTTAAAAAAAGATAACTACTAGTGGACAAAAACGAAAAAGAAACTTCGACACATAAAAAAAGTGGGATAGATGATAGGTAATCGCACAAGTGTACTCCATAAGAGGTGGCCAACTTGCACAGCAATGAATAGTTGCTTTCTTCTTTCTTTTCTTTCTTTTTTCTTCTTCTTCTTTTTTTTTTTTTTTGAGACACAGTCTCGCTCTGTTGCAACCTCAAACTCCTGGACTCCAGGGATCCTCCTGCCTCAGCCTCCTGAGTAGCCAGGACTACAGGCATGCACCACCACACCCTGCTAATTTTTAAAAATTTTTAGTAGAGACGAGGTCTCACTGTGTTGCTCAGGCTGGTCTTAAACTCCTGGACTCAAATGATTCTCTCACCTTGGCCTCTCAAAGTGCTAGGATTACAGGTGAGAGCCACCACAACCAGCCACATTTTTTCTTCTAGGGCATGAGTCTCCTTGGAGAATACATTCAGATTCATTTTCTATGTGGCACTGTTTTTTCTGAACTTCTTCTATGATTTGATATGCACCTGCATGAGTATTCCCTATTAAAATTTCCCATCTTCTGTGCCATGTTTCTATGCTATTTTGGGTACGTGGAAATCCATTTCACATGCACTTACATGCATAACACAAATTTGGTAGAAACAATACTGATGGTCAAACAGCAACATCATGGCGTGTCTTCTTATCTGACCATGCATGTCATTATTTTCAAACCAGTCAGTAATTTCTCTGGCTTCTTCTTCATGCTAATGCAGCTTTAATTTACTAAAAATTCCTGGAATTTCATCAGCTGGAATGAATGCCAATGCAGATCCATAAGGCATTTTAAGCTGAAGTTTTTGTCATTGCCATCTCACATGGCCAATCCACTCATCTGAGTTCTCTGTCAAAGGCATCAGGCTGAATGAAAAAGACAAACTCTACTGGTAACAACTTGAAATTCACTCTTAGAAGCCTTGATTGCACCTAATTTTAAATATATTGTTATGGTTTGGGCATTCAATTAGACATTAGGGATTTTAGACTATGGATTTTGATCTTTCAGTATTTCAACACTTGGGATATGGCATTTGGGATTGTGTCTTTTGGGATTGTGATCGGCACCACTTGTGACCTGCTTTGATCAACAGAAAGTAGTGGAAATAAAACTGTCAGTTCTAGGCTTAGCCTTTAAAACAGCTGGCACCTTCAGCTTTCTTACTCTTGAAATCCAGCCACCATGTGAAGACATTTAGGCAAGATTACTGAAGACTGATAGACCACGTAGAGAGACAGAAGCCACATGGAGGAGAACTAAGACTTCCTATCTGACAGAGCATTAAGGCCACTGACGTATGAGTGAGGTCATTTTAGAATTTCCAGGCCCAGCTGAGCTCCCAGATGAGTGCAGCTATATGAACGTCCTCAGCCCGTACTACATGCAACAGAAGAACCACACAGCTGACCCACAAAATCATGAGGAAAAAACACACTACTGCTATTTTAAGTCACTCATTTTTGGTTATTCTATTACACAGCAATAGATAAAAAGCAATAGGTACCTGGAAGTGGAGTGTTGCCATATCAAAAACCTGAAACATGTGGCACTGGCTTTGTGACCTGGTGGAGGCTAAGAAAGGCAAGGAGGGAACTGTTCATGGAAGTTGGAAGAGCAGTGCAGAAATTCTTATTGGAAGCTTGAGAACAATAAGCTCGTTTTATTGTTTTCCATAGTGGTAAAACTTCTGGCAACACTGTCACTGCAGCAACTGGTGGAAGACGGAGAGGATACCCAGTAAATCTGTGTATTTGGCTGACGAGGTTTCCAGGGGAAATGGTGAAAAGTGGCAACTGGCTTCTTTTAACCACTCATGATAAACAATGAGAAGAAAGAGCTAAGCTACATAATTAATGTTTCAGATTTTCAGCAGCATATAGACAAAATATTTCCAACTCAGGACTTCCTGAATTCAAAAATAAAACTGTTTCTTATTCCTGTCCTTTCCAGCTGGCAAGAGATTCTCAAAGTAAGAGACAGTCTTGGGCCAAAAGTTAAATCTAGGGTGTTGCCTGTCTTAGTCTGTGTTATACTGTGATGACAGAATAACAGACTGAGTAATTTATAATAAACAGACATTTATTGGCTCACCATTCTGGAGACTGGGAAATCCAATATCAAAGTGCTGATACTTAAAGAGGCCTTCTCACTGCATTTTCACCTGGTGGAAGGCAGAGGGAGAGAAGACCCACTTTCCAAAGTCCTTTTATTATGGCATTAAACCCACCCATGAAGGTGAACCCCTCATGGCCTAATCACCTCCCAGGAGTGTTACACTGGCAATTGAATTTCAACATGAAGCCAGAGTGGTGGCTCACTCCTGTAATCCCAGCACTTTGGGAGGCAGAGGCAGGAGGATCACTTGAGCATAGGAGTTCAAGACCAGCCTGGGCAACATAGTGAGACCTCACCTCTACTGAAAAAAAAAAAAAAAATTAGCCAGTTCAAGATCAGCCTAGGTAACATAGTGAGACCTCATCTCTACTTAAAAAAAAAAAAAAAAAAAAAAATTAGCCAGGCATGCTGGTGGCACAGGCCTGTAGTCCCAGCTACGTGGAAGGCTGAGGAGGGAGAATCGCTTAAGCCTAAGAGGTCAAGGCTGTAGTGAGCTGTGATTGTGTCACTGCACTACGGCCTGGGTGACAGAGTGAGACCTTATCTCTAAAAAAACCAAAAAATTTCAACATGAGTTTTGGATGGAGCAAACATTCAAACCATAGCACCACCAGTAAAATATGGCCTCAGTGTCAATATCAAGCCAAGGGTACAACCATACGACCCTTTATTAAGCCCTCAGAAAGAAGGTGCCTCATGTAGCCACATAGCTAGATATGGAATCTTCTGGAATCTTAAGGGTGTTGCCCTCAGTACCTTAACTTGCATACCAAAGTAGAGAGAGGTCTACCTCAAAGAGACTTGGGGGTGTGGCTTCTGATTAAATTTAATATATTAAATGTCCACTATATTTTTAAGGAAGATATATCTACTTGGACACAAAAGGACAGAGACAGTTTAAAATGAAAAGAGGTCTGTGGGCTCCCAAATTTCTACAGGCAGGGAACAGGCTAAGAAAGCTACTCAGCTGCAAATATGAGCCAATTTCCAAAAAGCACACAACGAGATGCTCACCAGCATTAGTCTTTAGGGGATGTAAATCTACACCACAATGAGACACCAACTCACATACACAGAGCTGGCTATAATGTTTTTAAAATGTACAATAACAAGTGTTCGCAAAGATGTGGAGAAACTAGAACCCTTATCTACACTGCTGGGAGGAATGTAAAAAGAAGCAGGCACTTTGGAAGAGTCTGGCAGTTCTTTAAAAAGCTAAACATGTAGTTACCATATGATCCAGCAATTCTACTCCTCGACATATAAGCAAGACAACTGAAAACACATGTCCACAAAAACACCTGTATGTGAAATGTTTATAGCAGCAGTAATCATAGTAGCAAAAAAGTGAAACAACCAATGTCTATCAGTTGATGAATGGATACACAAAATGTGGTATATCCACACACAAAAAAATGATTCAGCCATAAAAATGAATAAAGAACTGATACACACTAGAAAACAGCCGAACTTTGAAAACATACTAATTGAAAGAAGCCAGTCACAAAAGGCCACATAGGAAGGTGCTTCCTGAATTTTGATTCTGGAGTCAGGAAAAGTCTTTTTGAGGAAGTGACAATTCAGTCGATACCAAAGAATCAGCTTAAGGGGTTAGCAAGGCAGAGTGTGGGGAAAAGAGCTTTCCAGGAAAGAATGTGTATGACAGCCCAAGGAGGAGGGAGCGTAGCCACGTGAGGCACTGCTGTGAGGCCAGTGTGGGAATTTCTAGGAATGTGAAAACACCGTGAAGGTGGACTTGGAGACACAGGCCAGTCTATGCAGGGCCTTCAGGTTATTGAGGTGGTTTGAAGGTGCCAATAAATAGCACCCCTTTCTCCAAATGGACTTATTAATTTTTTTATTTTTTTCCAGACAGTCTCGCTCTGTTGCCAGGCTGGAGTGCAGTGGCACAGTCTCAGCTCACTGCAGCCTCTGTCTCCCAGGTTCAAACGATTCTCCTGCCTCAGTCTCCCGAGTAGCTGGGATTACAGGCATGCACCACCATGTCCAGCTAATTTTTGTATTTTTAGTAGAGACAGGGTTTCTCCATGTTGCCCAGGCTGGTCTCAAACTCCTGGTTTGAGCCAAAGTGCTGGGATTACAGGCAGGAGCCACAACACCTGGTCTCCAAATGGATCTTGAGAAATAAAATAGCCAAGTTAAGTAGACGGGGATCAAAGTATACTTGTATTACCTCTAAAGCTAGGTCAGGGGACACAGCTTAGTTGAGAGCTAAATGAGCCTGCACCTGCTACCTGCTAACTGCCACAGTCACCCTCTAGTCCAAATCTTGGAATAGCCCCTTCGAAGCAAAGTTGTAACAAATACAAATATTCAGATGGCTATTTCCCTGTGGAAGAGAAGAGCTCACTCCCTTGTCCAGCCCTTTTTTTTTTTTTTTTTTTTTTTTTTTTTTTTTTTGAGACGGAGTCTCACCCTGTCACCCAGGCTGGAGTGCAGTGGTGTGATCTTGGCTCACTGCAACCTCCGCTTCCTGGGTTCAAGCGATTCTCCGCCTCAGCCTCCCAAGTAGCTGGGACTATAGGCGTGCACCACCATGCCCAGCTAATATTTGTATTTTTAGTAGAGTTGGAGTTTCACCATGTTGGCCAGGCTGGTCTGGGCCTCCTAAAGTGCTGGGATTACAGGCATAAGCCACCTCGCTTGGCCTAGGGCATTTGATAGATTAGCTCCACCCCGCCAAGAACTACAAACCAAAACAATCTCTCCACCTCTGTGTCAGAAATAAACAGTGAGGCAAGAGGTCAAAGCCTTTAGGGAAAAAAACCTCTCCTCTTGGAAATCAGAGCAATAGAACCAAACACGTTTCCATCTAGCAATTATATTAAAGATTTTAAACAGAACACCATTTGGACCAATAAAGAGGCTTGATTTATGTTTAAATATACCACTTTGGATGCTGGGTGGAAAATAAACTGGACAGGGACAAGTGTGGAAGCAGGGAACATAATCTATCCCATTAGGATGGACTCATAAATCTATTGGATGCTTCTGGCTGCAAATAAAGAGAAATTCAGATTCAAGCTAGCAGATTTATCATCTCAAATAACTGAAAGTCCAGGGGTCAGGTGACCTTTAAGTGTGGTACAATCAGCAGCTCAGTGACATTATCGTGATCTTCATGTCTCTTTTCTTCACTGTCATTGGTGTTGTCTTCGTCGTAAGGCAATTTCATCTCATGATTTTAAGACAGCTACCAATAACCACTGGGGCTACATATTTTCATGTTCACATATTTCAATTTTAAGATATAAAACTTCTTTCATAATTATAGATATAATTACTTTACTTGAGTCTAATTGTGCCCAGTTTGATCACTTGCCCACCATGGGGACAATATGAATCATCAGGAAAACTTCAAGTGCTGATTAACTTATGGTAATCCACCCCTGGAGCTACAAATGAAATCAGTTTCCATATGCTTGTATGGAGCAGAAATGGATACCTTAATAAAAGTAAAGTTCTTGGCTGGATGTGGTGACTCACGCCTGTAATCCCAGCACCTTGGGAGGCTGAGACAGGAGGATCACGAGGTCAGGAGTTCGAGACCAGCCTGGCCAACACAGTGAAACCTCGTCTCTACTAAAAATACAAAAAATTAGGCCGGGCGCGGTGGCTCAAGCCTGTAATCCCAGCACTTTGGGAGGCCGAGGCAGGTGGATCACGAGGTCAGGAGATCGAGACTATCCTGGCTAACATGGTGAAACCCCGTCTCTACTAAAAATACAAAAAACTAGCCGGGCGTGGTGGCGGGCGCCTGTAGTCTCAGCTACTTGGGAGGCTGAGGCCGGAGAATGGCGTGAACCCGGGAGGCAGAGCTTGCAGTGAGCCGAGATCACGCCACTGCACTCCAGCCTGGGAGACACAGTGAGACTCCGTCTCAAAAAAAAAAAAAAAAAATTAGCTGGGTGTAGTGGTGTGAGCCTGTAATCCCAGCTACTTAGGAGGCTGAAGCAGAAGAATTGTGTGAATCTGGGAGGCAGAGGTTGCAGTAAGCTGAGATTGCACCATTGCCCTCCAGCCAGCCCAGGGGACAGTGCGAGATGTCTCAAAAAAAAAAAGTTCTTATAGGAAGAAAGAAAAGGGGACTGGTGATGCAGTAAGAACTCAATAGATGTTTGCTATGTCTCTCTTCTCTAAGCTACACCATATTTAGGCTCTTTTAATTACAGTGAGGCAAAGCATAAAATAACAAAATGGCTGGGTGTGGTGCTCACACCTGTAATCCCAGCACTTTGGGAGGCTAAGGCAGGAGGATTGCTTGAAGCCAGGAGTTTGAGACCAGACTCTACAAAAATTAAACAAACAAACAAAAAAAATAAACACCAAAACACCAAGACCAATCAAAGAGTTTTATACTCCTTTTATTCTCTATCAAATGCAATTCTAAGCAATGTCCAGGTACTATCCAAACAGCTTCCAGCCCTCTGCCAAAGGTGGAATTCTTCAGTCATGTGACAAGTACTGAGTCCTGATGTTTGTGTGGCTTATCTCGCCAGGGGGAGGGTAGATACAGAGAAGTTGTTCTTTTACCCTATGGCCAAACCTCTGCAAGGACAATAGGGCAAGTGAATTTGCAGAAAAATAGATGATCTAGTCTTTTATTATTTTCCCAGGATGAAGCTGGGGAAAGGGGTTGTAGGTTTCCTTTATCAATGTGGTTATGAAGGGGCATGAAAGCTTAGAATTTTTCATTTAAGAGTAATAGTCTAATCCCAGCACTTTGGGAGGCCAAGGCGGGCAGATCACGAGATCCGGAGATGGAGACCATCCTGGCCAACATGGTGAAACCCCATCTCTACTAAAAATACAAAAATTAGCTGGGCATGGTGGCACATGCCTGTAGTCCCAGCTACTCGGAGGCTGAGGCAGGACGATGGCTGGAACCCAGGAGGCGGAGGTTGCAGTGAGCCTAGAGCGCGCCACTGCACTCCAGCCTGGCGACAGATTGAGGCTCAAAAAAAAAAAAAAAAAAAAAAGTAATAGTTTGCTAATTCCATTATTTCCAATAGATAGAAAAAAAAAATTGGTCAATGGGCAAGTTGAGGAGTCTCTGGGCCCATGTAAAGTATGTTCCTAAGGTCTCCTACATGAAAGATGGGAAACTACAGCAGTACGAGCAAGAAATCCTGGTGGCTTCTAGGATAATGATAAGAAAGATGGAGAGATGTGGACTAATTCAAAATGTATTTTGGAATAGAATCATAATGACTGGATGCTATATCAGATACAACAATAAAGAAAGGAGCGAAGGCCAGGCGCGGTGGCTCAAGCCTGTAATGCCAGCACTTTGGGAGGCCGAGACCGGCGGATTACGAGGTCAGGAGATCGAGACCATCTTGGCTAACACGGTGAAACCCCGTCTCTACTAAAAAATACAATAAAAAAATTAGCAGGGCGTGGTGGCGGGCGCCTGTAGTCCCAGCTACTCAGGAGGCTGAGGCAGGAGAATGGCGTAAACCCGGGAGGCGGAGCTCGCAGTCAGCTGAGATGAGGCCACTGCACTCCAGCCTGGGCGACAGAGCAAGACTCCGTCTCAAAAAAAAAAAGAGAGAGGAGAGAATAAATGACTCCTAGATTTCTGGTTGAAACATTTAAGTAGATTGTGGTGCCATTTCCGGAGACAGGAAAGATCATAGGAAGTGCAGGTTAGTAAATATAGTCAAGAATCTCAATTCAAATAACGTAAATTTGAGACGCATGAGAGATCTCTAAGTGGAAACACCAATAAGCAGTTGGATAGACTAATATTAAGAGTCCTAACGAGAGGGAGACCTGGCATGGAGACACAGAAGATATAGAAACCGCCCAGCCCCTCTCCCTACTCTCCCATCCATAGCTCACTTTTAAAAGTGAGGGCACACTTCTGCATGGGAGACTGCATGGCTCTAATAGTCTCATATAACAGGGACAGCCAGAGGAGGAAGTCTGTATATCAAGGCATATGTTGCCTCACCCACAGGAGCTCCAGCTTGTGACCATGGCCAGACTTTGCCTTGCTTCATCAACTCCTGTTCAGCAGACCGAAGTAACTTTTCACCATCCCCAGGCTATGATGGCAAAAGGGCTTTGTATATACTATTATTATATAAATTGTATATACTATTATTATACAAATTGTATAATTTTTTTAAGTTGTATTTCTGGATTTTCAGTTGTTAAACAGAATTTATTTTCTATTTTGACCTTGAATCCTGAGATTTTTTTTTTTTTTTGAGACAAGGTCTCACTCTGTCACCTAGGCCGAGTGCAATGGCGCGATCACAGCTTACTGCAGCCTCTACCTCATGGGCTCAATCGATCCTCCTGCCTCAGCTTCTTGAGTAGCTGTGACTACAGGTATATGCCACCATGCCTGGCTAATTTTTCTATTTTTTGTAAAGACAGGGTCTCACTATGTTGCCTAGGTTGATCTTGAACTCCTGGGGTCAAATGATCCACCCACCTTGGCTTCCCAAAGTGCTGGGATTACAGGCATGAGCCAGCAGCCCCTGATCACATCCTGAGATTTTCTAAGTTCACCTATTTATTATGATCATTTACCTATAGAATCTTGTTTCCTATATATACAATCATATTGTCTGTGAATAATGGTTTTATTTCTTCCTATCATTTTTTCATTTTTAAAAACTGAGACATAATTTACATACTATAAAATTCACCCTTTTAAAGTGAACCCTTTAGTGGTTTTTATTTAGTGTATTCAGAAGGTTATGCAACTATCACTACTCTCTAATTCTAGAAAAATTTCATCATCCAAAAAAGAAACTCTGTACTCATTAGCATTGACTCCTTACAGTTCCTGGCAATCATTAATCAACCATTTCCTGAGGCATCAATTTTGCCAAAATTCATTTACTAAATAATCATTGTGTAGTTATTATATGCTATGCACTGTTTTAGGCATTAACGATTCAATATGAAACAAGACGAAGTTCTTCCTTTTGAGGAGAAAAATACAACTTAAAACAGTGTTTTGACAATAAAAGAAGCTCAGATATATAATGGATTAGGATGCAAAAATGCATACATTTTTACAATAAAATATGGAACTTCAAGGTAATTTCCTGTTGGACCACATATTGCAAGCTCTGCCCCAGCCCTGTGGTGATATGCTTTCATTCTCCTTCCCGGCTGCAGCCAACATGAGCACTTTATAGGAAAAGGCTGAGAAACACTGCTATAATGTTCATCTGTACAATGAAGGGATATACATACAATGATTACAGGTTGAATCAGTAAACCAAAGGCTTGATTTCTAGCTTAGGCATAAATATTGCCCAATTATTTATTAATCATAAATTGGTATACAATGGCTTCATCCATCCACTGAACAAATATTGAGTGGGTTTCTCATTAATACATGACGAAAGACATAAAAATATGTAAGATACATGGTCCTGATCTTAAAAGCTTTACTCAAATCACTAGATATATAAGAAAATATAATAATATATGAGAGTTTTGAATCACACATAACAGGCAAATTGCTTCTGGAAAATAGGAAAATTCTTCCATTATGCAATTTGTCCATTTTGTAAACAAAATGAAACACTTTATAAAAATGTTCAGCCTGGTGTGGTGGCTCACAGATTGCCTGAGCCCAGGAGTGTGAGCCTGCAATGAGCTGTGATTACACCTTTGTATTCCGGCCTGGGCAACAGAGAGAGACTATATCTCTAAAAATGAATAAATAATAATTAAATAATAAATAAAAATAAATAAAATACTCATGTCAGCCTGGAACTTACACTTGGATCACCTGTCTCTAGTATCTGAAAATATACCTAGATATCAAAAAAGGAGTTGAATTAATCTATTATCCAAAGTAAATTACAAGTAACTGTACTAACTTACTTTTCAGTGCCTCATTCATTTGTGCCTTGTGGTTAGCTGCATGATACCAGGTGATTTCAGCGCCATCTTCTGCTGTAATCTGGCTATTTCTCAGAAAATACTCCAGTATATTTTCACTCCAAGATCCTAAAATAACAGTATTTACATGTAAATTAATATTGTTTTTTATAGGATAAAATTTTTTAAATTAATTTTGTTGTATATATTTAAGATACACATATGCTGTTATGTGATATAGATAGATAGTAAAAAGGTTACTATAATGAAGCAAATTAACATATCCATCATCTCACATATCTATTTTATCTGTGTGTGGCAAGAACAGCTAAAATCTCATTTAACATGAATCCCTTATATACAGTACAATCTGGAGTCCTCATGTTACACATTAGATCTTGACTTGTTCATCTTTTTTTTTTTTTTTTTTTTTTTTAACTTGAGAGCAGGTACTGTTTATTAACCAACCAACTTAGAAAAATAATCATGGTAGACATCTTAGTTCATTCTTCTAATAAGCCTGTTGATCTGGTCCTCCCTGCTGCCAGCATCTCTCCCTTCTACAAAATGGGTGGTCTCTCAGCTAGGTGCAGTGGCTCACACCTGTAATCCCAGAATTTTGGGAGGCTGAGGCAGGCAGATTACTTGAGGTGAGGAGTTCGAGACCAGCATGGCCAACATGGTGAAACCCCGTCTCTAACAAAAATACAAAAAAAAAATTAGCCAGGTGTGGTGGCACACGCCTGTAATCCCAGTTACTCCAGAGGCTGAGGCAGGAGAATCAATTGAACATGGGAGGCGGAGGTTGCAGTGAGCTGAGATCACGCCACTGCACTCCAGCCTAGATGACAGAGCAAGACTCTTGTCTCAAAAATAAAATAAAATAAAATAGAATAAAATAAAATAAAAAATGGATGGTCTTTTTCTCCATTCCACCTCATGGATAAGATAATTTGAAGGCCCACAGGAAGTTCTTTGCTTCTCTGAAGTGTTTTCCAACAGTATAGATCTCATGAATCAGATCTTCCATGTAGATGATGCCGTATTTACCAAGAGATCGAGCAATCAAAGTGTTATCTGTTAAAACAATTCGCTTCTTATTGATTTTGCCATAACCACACTTGTAGATTACTGACTTCAGATTTGGGTATCCCCAAGCAATATATGGTTCTACAATCCTCAGCATGTTAACTGAAGCCTGTTGAGCTTCACAAAGGTTCCAATGAAGATTTGATGAAGGCGAAGAAGCTGCAACACCTTTTGGACCTTTGGGCTCACACCACTGACACCTCTGATCCTGAAGACAAATGCCAATTTGGGTTTTGCAGGTACACAGAAGTTGCCAGCTTTTCTTGCCATCCCTGCCATTCGAATTTCAGTTCTGTGTATCTGCCTATATTCCTTGAGACAGTGCTTTGCTTTTTCATAGATAAGCTTCCTCCTTGCCTTTTGAAGCATCTTTTGGTCAAACGTCTTTCTCAGGCGCTTGATCTTCAGCTCTGCAAAATTCCTTTGCTTTTTCTTAAGGGTTTCTGGCACAGCAGGAACCTTCTTGTCTTCCACACCTTCCACGGTTCCAGCCAGAAAAAGAGGCAACTTGCTCATCTTACATATCTGTTCTGTATCCTCTAACCTACATCTCCCCATTTCCTCTGTGTCCCTCCTCCCCGTAGCCATTGTTTTGTCATCTATTTCTGTTATATTTGATTTTTTAATTCCAGATATAAGTGAGATCATGCACTATTTTTCTTTCCGTGTCTGGCTTATTTTACTTAGCATAATGTCCTCCAGGCTCATCTATGTTGTGGAAAATGGCAAGTTCTCATTCTTCTTTAGGACTGAATAATATTCCATTTTATCTGTGTACCACAGTTTATTTATTCACTCATCTATCAACAAACACTTGTTGTTTCCATACCCTGGCTACTGTAAATAATGCTGCAATGGACATGGGGGTGCAGATATCTTTACAAAGTGGTGATTTCATTTCCTTTGGGTATATGACCGGGAAAGGGATTGCTGAGTTATGGGGTGGAAAAAAAATTTAATAAAGCACAGACAAGATATTGAGGGATAATAACAAAGTAGTTAGACTGGGAAAAATATAAGATTTTAAAAATAGAGAGCAAGTATTATGATGTGGCAAGTATGTAATATAAACATGTTATATATTATAATTAGTAGACATATAGGATAGTCTGAACATTAGAAGCATAAGAATGTAGGAAGAAACTAAAACTCAAGTGGATATTTAAAAGCTGGAAATTACATATGATGTTCTCTACAATGCTGGTCCCAGAAATATAAGGAAAACTGAGGTAAAGTCAAAGCTATATTTAAAATTCTAAGTTTTACTCACTTGTTTTCTCTACCTGAAGCCCCATTCTACATTTATATTAGCAATTTAATATTTAAATTGCATATTTTACTGCATATCTACCTTCAGATTATTCTGAGCAACATCTATATGAGTGAGCAAGTAATCTCTTGAATTAGGATTCATAAGTTTATCTAGCATGTGCAATATACGTAATTCTCATATCCTTCAACTACTTTTTGGTATAACACATTTTCTCTTGATTAAGCATTAAAATTTGTGAGTTAACAAAGACTAAGATAAGTGGTAGCAAAAATATCTGAACCCAGATCCACTCCATACTATATCATAACATACAGGAAGAAAATGCTGAACAAAGGGTGTCCATAATTTTACCTCCCTAATCCTTGTTCATGCTCCGAACGTTTATTAAGAGCCTAGCAAGTGGCTGCAAAGTCCCCAAGCATGAGAATCTTTCCTCTGTTAATTATTTGTTCGTTAACTCTGCCTAACAACAGTTAAAAATCTGAAACTGCTTCTTCCTTTTTTGTTTGTTTTTTTCCCATCTGCCATCTGTGGTGGAGCTGCCACCAAAACGCAGATTTCGTAAAATCCCTTCCGGGGAAGACCACCACCCTCAAGGTTGAACCCTCAGACACAATAGAAAAGGTAAAGGCCAAAATCTAGGAATTCCTCCTAATCAGCAAAGACAGATCCTTGCTGGCCAGCAACTGGAAGATGGACGTACTCTGTCTGACTACAACATTCAAAAGGAGTCTACCCTTTATCTTGGGTTGAGACTTTGTGGTGGTGCTAAGAAAAGGAAGAAGTCTTACACCACTCCCAAGAATAATAAACACAAGAGAAAGCAGGTGAAGCTGGCGGTCCTGAAATACTACAAGGTGGATGAGAATGGCAAAATTAGTCACCTTTGTCGAGAGTGCCATTCAGATGGTGCTGGAGTGTTTATGGCAAGCTACTTTGACAGACATTATTGTGGCAAATGTTGTCTGATTACTGCTTCAACAAACCAGAAGACAAGTAATTGCGTATGAGCTAATAAAAGACATGAGCTAACATCTTTTTTAAAACCCCCCCAAAAAACCAAAAACCCAAAACCTAAAAATGGCTATCGGAAACTGCTGATAAGATATTGAGAAAAAGTAAAATTTGATCAGAGAATGGAGGGGCATATAAAGACAAATTCTAACTAACATACGAGGGACTTAGCAACCACTTCTAATACTGGGCTGCAGAATTAAAAAAAAAAAAAAGACAGTTAGGTGGAGGATTCACTATCCCCAAAGCAGTCTCCCACTCAAAACACATGGCCCTATTTGGCACATATAATAGAGTCATAGACCTTTCATACTAAGATGGCAACACATGGCCAACATTCTTTAAAATATTAAGGTAGCCATTTTAGAAGGCACATTATCGATCGGCTATAACAAATGTCTGACAATAGGAAAATAATTAAATCAGTACATATGCATGATAGAATATATGACTAATGTGGCTGTTAAAAATGAAGGTTTTCCCAGCACTTTGGGAGGCCGAGATGGGCGGATCACGAGGTCAGGAGATTGAGACCATCCTGGCTAACACAGTGAAACCCCGTCTCTACTAAAAAAATACAAAAAACTAGCCAGGCGAGGTGGCGGACGCCTGTAGTCCCAGCTACTCGGGAGGCTGAGGCAGGAGAATGGCGTGAACTCGGGAGGCGGAGCTTGCAGTGAGCTGAGATCCAGCCACTGCACTCCAACCTGGGCGACAGACCAAGACTCTGTCTCAAAAAAAAAAAAAAAAAAAAGAAGGTTTTGAGATACACCAAATGATTCAGAGATCTGATAAGCATGACGTTACCAGAAAAACCTAAATGTTGGCTAATGGTTCATATTGGATATTTCCAAAGCACTTTTCAACTACACATACTGCATTCAGAATTTTTATAAAGGCAACCTACAAAGTAATAATAAAATATCAGGACTCTAGAATTTAAAAACATTTAAAGTAAAAAGTTTTCCTTACCCTTTTACTAAGTGAAATTGTTAGTTTGTATTTAAGCCACAACTGTATATATCTTAAAACTTAAAAGAGGATCCAATTACCTATGATCTAGGGTCTTAGTATTATTATTTAAACAGGCTGGAACTCTGAAAACAGGACCAAGAGAAAGGCAAAAATAGTTGCAACTTTTTTAAGATTGAGTTTTTGAGCAGTTTATTTATTTATCTATTTATTTTGAGACAGTCTTGCTCTGTCACTCAGGCTGGAGTGCAGGGGGATGATCTCAGCTCACTGCAATCTCCGCCTCCTGCGTTCAAGTGATTCTTGTGCTTCAGCCTTCCGAGCAGCTGAGATTACCGGCATGCATGCGCCATCACATTGGCTACTTTTTGTATTTTTAGTAGAAATGGTGTTTCACCATGTTGGCTAGGCTGGTCTCAAACTCCTGGCCTCAAGCAGTCAGCCACCCTCAGTCTCCCAAAGTGCTGAGATTACAGGTGTGAGCCACCATGCCTGGCCTTTTAAGCAGTTTTCATTTACAGAAAAAAATTAGGCTGGGCATGGTAGCTCATGCCTGTAATCCCAGCACTTTGGTCGGTCGAGGTGGGCAGATCATCTGAGGTCAGGAGTTCAAGACCAGCCTGGCCAATATGGTGAAACCCCTTCTCTACTAGAAATACACAAATTAGCAGGGTGTGGTGGCTCACGTCTGTAGTCCCAGCTACTCAGGAGGCTGAGGCAGGGTAATAGCTCAAATCCAGGAGGCAGAGGTTGCAGTGAGCCGAGATCATGCCACTGCACTCCAGCCTGGGTGACAAAGCAAGACTCCGTCTCAAAAAAAAAAAAAAAAAAAAAAAAAAAAAATTAGCAAAAAGAGCAAAGTTCCCATATCATCCCCACTCTTCCCTCAATTTCCCCAGTTCTTGTTTTTTTGGAAATTACAAAATTGCTTTTATTTAAATATCCCCAATTTTTAACATTTTGCATTAGTGTGGTATGTCTGTTAGACTAGATGAGCCAATACTGACATTTTGTTATTAACTAAAGTCCATAGTTTACATTAGAATTCACTCTTGGTGTCATACATTTTATAGGTTTTGACAGATGTCTAGGTGTATATCTGAGATAGCAGGTTCAGTTATGGGCCACTGGAATAAAGTGAGTATCACAATAAAGCAAGTCACACAATTTTTAGTTTCCCAGTATGTATAACAGTTATGTTTACACTGTTACACTGTAGCCTATTAGGTGTACAATAGCATTATGTCTAAAAACAATGTGCATACCTTGATTTTAAAACACTTTATTGCTAAAAAGTGGCAACAATCATCTGAGCCTTCTGCTAGCTGTAATCTTTTGACTGGTGGAGGGTCTTGCCTCAATGTTGATGGCTACTGACCAATCAGGGTGGTGGTTGCTGAAGGCTGTGGTGGCTGTGACAATTTCTTAAAATAAGACAACGAAGCTATTGATATCAGTGGATTCTTCCTTTCATGAAAGATCTCTCTGTAGCACACAGTCCTGTTTGATAGCATTTTACCCACAGGAGAACTTACAAAATGACAGTCAATTCTCTCAAACTCTGCTGCTGCTTTAACAACTAAGTGTATGTAATATTCTTTATCCTCTGTGGTCATTTCAACAATGTTCACAGCATCTTCACCAGAAGTAGATTACATCTCAAGAAACTACTGTCTTTGTTCATACATAAGAAGGAACTCCTAGTTCATTAAAGTCTTATCATAAAATTGCAATAATATAGTCACATCTTCAGGCTCCTTTCTAATTCTAGTTCTCTTGCTATTTCTTTTTTTTTTTTTTGAGACAGAGTCTCGCTCTTTCGCCCAGGCTGGAGTGTAGTGGTGCTATCTCGGTTCGCTGCAAGCTCCACCTCCTGGGTTCACGCCATTCTCCTGCCTCAGCCTCCCGAGTAGCTGGGACTACAGGCACCTGCCACCATGCCCGGCTAATTTTTTGTATTTTTAGTAGAGACTGGGTTTCACTGTGTTAGCCAGGATGGTCTCCATCTCCTGACCTCATGATCCACCTGCCTCGGCCTCCCAAAGTACTGGGATTACAGGTGTGAGCCACTGTGCCCCACCTTCTCTTGCTATTTCTATCACATTTGCAGTTACATCCTCTACTGAAGTCTTGAATCCCTCAAAGTCACTCATGAGAGTTGGAATCAACTTCTTCCAAACTCCTGTTAAAGTTGATATCTTTACTTTCTCCCATTAATCACAAATCTTCTTGATGGAATCTAGGATGATGATTCTTTGCCCACATTCATCAGAGAAATCACTATCTATGGCAGCTACTGATTTACAAAACATTTCTCAAATAATAAGATGTGAAAGTCAAGATTACCCTTTGATCCACGGGCTGCAGAATAGACGCAAGCATGCAGGAAAACAACATCAATCTCTTTGCATATCTCCATCAGAGCTCTTGGGTGACCAGGTGCCTTGTCAATGAACAGTAACACCTTGAAAGAAATCTTTTTTTTCCTGAGCAGTGGGTCTCCACAGTGGGCTTAAAATATTCTGTAAATCATGCTATAAACAGATGTGCTGTCATCCAGGCTTTGTTGTTACATTTCTAGAGCACAGGCAGAGAAGTAGATGTAGCATAATTCTTAAGTACCCTGTGATTTTCAGTATAGTAAATGAGCACTGGCTTCCACTTAAAGTCATCAGCTGCATTAGCCCTAACAAGAAAGTCAGCCTGTCTTTTGAAGCTTTTAAGCCAAATATTGGCTTTTTCCCTCCAGCAATCAAAGTTCTAATGGCATCTTCTTACAACAGAAGGCTATTTTATTTACACTGAAAATCTATTGTTGGCCCTGCACAGTGGCTCATGCTTGTAGTCCCAGCACTTTGGGAGGCTGAGGTGGGAGGATCACTTGAGCCCAGGAGTTCAAGACCAGCTGGGGCAACATGACGAAATCCCATCTCTACAAAAAATACAAAAATTAGTAGGCTGTAGTGGTATGTGCCTATAGTTCCAGCTACTTGGGGGGCTGAAGTGGGAGGATCGATTGAGCTCAGGAGATCAAGGCTGCAATGAGCCATGATCGTGCCACTGTACTCCAGTCTGTGTTACAGAAGGAGACCCTGTCTTGAAAGAAAGAAAGAAAGAAAGAAAGAAAGAAAGAAAGAAAGAAAGAAAGAAAGAAAGAAAGAAAGAAAGAAAGAAAGAAAGAAAGAAAGAAAGAAAAGAAAGAAAGAAAGAAAGTGATCTACTGTTAGTATAGCTACTTTCATCAATGATCTTAGCTAGATTTTCTGGATCACTTGCTGTAGCTTCCCTATCAGCACCTGCTGCTTCACCTCGAAATTTTTTGTTGTAGAAACAGCTTTTTCCCTTAAACCTCATGAACCAACCTCTGCGAATCTCCAGCTCCCCTTCTGTAGCTTCTGTACTTCTCACAGTCTTCACAGAATTGAAGAGAGTTAGGGCCTTACTCTGGATTAGGCTTTGGCTTACGGGAATGTTGTGGCTGGTTTGACCTATCCAGACCGCTCAGACTTTCTCCATATCAGCAATAGGGCTGTTTTGCTTTCTTATAATTTGTGTTTTCCATGGAGTGGCACTTCTAATTTTCTTCAAGAGCTTTTCCTTTGCATTGACAACTTAGCTGTTTGTCACAAGAGGCCTCTCTCAGCTTTCAAAATGTTTTTCACGCTAAGCTTAATCATTTCTAGCTTTTGATTTTGTTTCTGTTTTTTTTCAGAGACAAGTCTCACTCTGTTGCCCAGGCTGGAGTGTAGTGGTGCAATCATAGCTCACTGTAATCTGAAATTCATGGGCTCAAGTGATCCTCCTGCCTCGGCATCCCAAGTAGCTAGGACTACAGGTGCGTACCACCATGGCCAGCTAATTTTTAAAATTTTTTGTAGAGACAAGGTCTTGGTACATTGCCCAGGCTGGTCTTGAACTGCTGGCTTCATGTGATGACCTCAGCCTCCCAGAGTGCTGGGATTACAGCCACTGTGCCCAGCCCTCTAGCTTTCAATTTTAAGTGAGGAACAGGTGACTCTTCCTTTCATGTGAACACTTAGAGCCCATTCTATGGTTATTAACCAGCCTAATTTCAATACTGTTGTGTCTCAGGGAATAGTAAGACCCTAGGAGAGGGAGAGAGACAGGAATATGGCTGGCTGGCGAAGCAGTCTGAACACACACCATATTTATGTATTTAGTTTTTATCCTCGCCAAGCCGGTCAGCATGCACTGCCCAAGCCGGCAAGGCTCACACGCCACATTTACAGATTCAGTTTGACTTTGTGGTGCCCCAAAACAATTATTACTGTGGCATTTAAAGATCACTGATCACAGATCACCATAATAAATATAATAATTTTTAAAATATAATAATTTTTAAATTTGAAATATTGCAAGAATTCCCCAAATGTGACAGACACAAAGTGAACACATGCTATTGAAAAATACGGCACCAATAGACTTGCTCAATACAAGGTTGCCACAAACCTTCAATTTGTAAAAAAAAAAAAAAAAAAAGTATTATCTTCAAAGTGTAATAAAGTGAAGTACAATAAAACAAGGGATGCTTGTACAATGGCATGTATTTACCACTACAATATCACATGGAATCACAGTGTTGCTGCTCCAAACCTCTGTGCTCCATTTATCCCAACCTCCTTTCCCGTGCAACCTGTGGCTGTTTTCCAGCTACCATAGCAGAGTTGATTAGTTGGAACAGAAATGTATGCCCTGCAAAGCCCAAAATTTAATATCTGGCTCTTTACAGAAAAAGTTTGCTGACCACCAAGATATGGAAACAAGCTAAGAGCCATCAGTGGGTAAATGGATAAAGAAAATGTGGCAGAGATACACAATGGAGTACTATTCAGCCTTTAAAAAGAAGAAAATTCTGTCATCTGTGACAAATGAAGAAACCTGGAGAACAGTATGCTAAATGAAATGAGCCAGGTATGGAAAGAAAAACACTGCATAGTCTTACATGCAGTCTTACATGTGGAATTTCAAAAAGTAGAGCTTACAGGAGTAGAAAGTAGAGTGGTGGTTACCAGAGGCTAGGGATGCAGCCGGGGCAATTGGATGGGAGGGGAATATGTCAAAGGGTACAAAGTTCTGGTTAGACAGGAGGAATAAGTTCCCAAGATCTATTGCACAGCATGGTGACTATAGTTAATAACTCTGGGCATGCTGGCTCACAACTGTAACTCCAGCACTTTGGGAGGTCGAGGCGGAAGGACTGCTTAAGCTCAGGAGTTCGAGACCAGCCTGGGCATGAAGCAAGACCTTGTCTCTACTACTAAATAAAATAATAATAACCCGGGCATGGTGGTGTGTGCCTGTAGTCCCTGCTACTCAGGAGGCTGAGGCAGGAGGATCACTTGAGCCCAGGGAGTCAAGGCTGTAGTGAGCCATGACTACACCACTGCACTCCAGCCTGGGTGACAGAGCAAGACCCTGTCTCAACTAATAATAGTGTATTATATATTTTGAAATTCCTAAATGAGTAGACTTTAAATGCTCTCATTACAAAGAAATGATAAGTATATGAGGTGATGGATATATTAATTAGCCTGACTTAATCATTCTAACATGTATACATGTATCGTAACATCACATTATACCTCACAAATATACAGTTATTATTTGTCAATTAAAAATAAAATTAAAAAAGAAAGTTTGCTATTTGCTGACCCCTGCATGAGACAATCGTTAAGGTTCCTTCCAGTTTCCAAAAGCAACTACGAGAATTGACTTACCATTAAAGACAGTGTACCATATGTCCACACAAACACTTGTACACGCATGTTCACAGTAGCATTATTCACTATACCCAAAAGATGGAAACAACTCAAATGTCCATCAACTGAGTGGATAAACAAAATGTGGTGTTTCATGCAATTCCTTTTCTGGCCATAAAAAGGAAAGAAGTACTGAAACATGCTACAAGATGGATGAATCTTGAAAACACTATGACAAGCGGAAGCAGCCAGACATAAGAGGGTCTATGTTGGGTGATTCCACTTATATGAAACATCCAGAATAGGCAAATTCAAAGAGATAGAAAGTAGAAGAATAGTGGCTCTGGGTTTAAAGGATGGGGCATGGGGAAGTGTTTCTTTTTGTAAGGTGAAGATGTTTTAAAATTGTGGCAATTGTTGCACAAGTCTGTGAATAAGCTAAAATCAAACAAATAAGCTAAAATCACTGAATTATACTCTTTAAATGAATAAATTGTATATTAATAGTATGCAAATTATACATCAGTAAGGATTTTTTTTAATTTATTAATTTTTTTTTTTTTTTTTTTTTTGTTTGTTGAGACGGGGTCTCGCTCTGTCACCCAGGCTTGGAGTGCAGTGGCCGGATCTCAGCTCACTGCAAGCTCCGCCTCCCGGGTTCACGCCATTCTCCTGCCTCAGCCTCCCGAGTAGCTGGGACTACAGGCGCCCGCCACCTCGCCCGGCTAGTTTTTTTTTTGTATTTTTTAGTAGAGACGGGGTTTCACCGGGTTAGCCAGGATGGTCTCGATCTCCTGACCTTGTGATCCACCAGTCTCAGCCTCCCAAAGTGCTGGGATTACAGGCTTGAGCCACCGCGCCCGGCTATTAATTTTTTTTTTAAGGCTCTGGCTCTGTTGCCCAGGCTGGCATGTTCTTGGCTCACTGCAGCCTCTCTCAGGCTCAAGCGATTCTCCCACCTCAGTCTCTTCCTGAGTGGCTGGGTCCACAGGCATGTGCCACCACCATACCTGGCTAATTTATTTGTATTTTTTGTAGAGACAAGTCCTCCCTGTGTTGCCCAGGCTGATCCAAACTCCAGGGCTCAAGCCTTTCAAAGTGTTCAGATTACAGGCGTAAAACACCACGCCCGACCAGGAGGGAACTTTTCACTATACATCCTATTGTGCCTTTTTAACTCTTTTATGTTAAGAATGTATTTTTTTTTTTTAAGTAAGGGGGAAAAATGACATATAACAGAAGAATCTGGTTAAGAATTAGTTTTATCAACAACTCGGTAATGAGAAGAAAATTTGTTTTTTTGTTTTTGTTTTTGTTTTGAGACAGAGTCTCTCTCTGTCGCCCAGGCTGGAGTGCAGTGGCAGGATCTCGAATCACTGCAAGCTCCGCCTCCCGGGTTCACGCCATTCTCCTGCCTCAGCCTCCCGAGTAGCTGGGACTACAGGCGCCCGCCATCACGCCCGGCTAATTATTTTGTATTTTTAGTAGAGACGGGGTTTCACCGTGTTAGCCAGGATGGTCTTGATCTCCTGACCTCGTGATCCGCCCGCCTCGGCCTCCCAAAGTGCTGGGATTACAGGCGTGAGTCACCGTGCCCAGCCCGAAAATTTGTTTTTTAAAAAATGGTATTTGTCAGGAATTGGGCGTTTTTCACTTATGCACACATTTTTTTCCCCAAGATTCCGTAAACCTTGCATCGATTCAGAAGAGAACCTGGATTTATACAGCCTGTGAGTGAGAATGGTGTAAGTCTTGAGTGTGGGCTTTGTCCCAGATTTGTTTGGATTCTTAGGAAAACCAGGCTTTAAAAGGATTTATACTGAGAAGTAAAGAACCCAAGAGTTAAAAATGGAAAACTCTGGTCTGAAGAAAATGTTCTATGGAGGTTTAGCACAGGTCTTAAAAAAGAGAAAAAAAAGTTCACATCCTTTGACCCAGTAATTTCAGTTACAAGAATCATGTCCAGGATAAAAACAAACCAAAAACATAACTGAGGAAGAACAATGCAAAAATGTTTATTACAGAATGAATTATAACAAAACTAAACAGGAAACAACTGACTAATGTTCAACATTAGGAGACTGGTTAATTACAATATAACTGTATTGTATACAATATAATTGTGTAAAACAATTCAGTCATTCAAAATTATGTTTATAAAAACCTTGGTGACATGGAATACTATAAGAGGCAGGATTTTAAAAATTATGTTTACCATGACCTTAACTCTATTTTTAAGAGTCAGGGTTGTTAGAAAATAACAAAAAGTTAGTAGTGGTGCCTGTGGGTATCAGCATTTGGGGAATTTTTTTTTCCTACTTCTCTATACTAATATACTTTATAAATGTTCTATAATGGCATTTATCAGAACCTGGACATTTTTCGCTTACACACACGTGTTATTCCAAGATTCTGTAAACCGTGCATCGATTTAGAAGAGAATCCGTATTTATACAGCCCGCTAGTCAGAATGGTGAAAGCGTGTATTATTTTTACAATTAGGGAAAAAATCTAAACTGAAGAAAGAACGCGTCACTGAGGTTGTCTCATGCCACTACTTCAGTTTACAGAAAAGATACTGTAACGTTCAAGAGTGGAACTACTGTTCCGCAAGTTGAAGCACTTGACTCCAAGGGGAAACAAGCGAGCCGCACTCTGCCAGGTTTCCAGGCCGCGCGCTCAGCAGCCGGACTACGCCGGGCCTGGCCCGCCGTCCGCATTCCCAAGCCTCCCCCAGTTTCCAAAAGAGGAACCGACTGACCCAGACCGCCCCCATGCGGTCTGCGGAAATTAAGGAATTAGGGAAACGTCACATTCCTTTCCTTCCAACCAAGACCTCAAAAGACACTGACTGCCATTCTCCGACCTCCCCCTAACGCCTGTCCCTTAACGCCCACCCGGCAAACCAAGGTCGTCGGCAGGCGATCGGGGGCGCGCCCCGAGTGCGGAGCGGGCTTCAAGCCCAGCCGCCCGGTACTGCGCGGCGCGCTCCTAGGTCCCTAGCAAGGAGGACCGCGGGAGCCCACAAAAGGAGGGTGCCGCCGGCGGAGCCTCTCAAAGCGCCCCACCTCCAGGCAGAGGCCGCGTGCTTGGCGCTTACCTGGGCCTCCAGCGGATGCTGCCATGGTGATGACGCCCGCCGTCCGCGCAGGCGCCCACCGGCTGGCGCCCCTGCTAACCGGGCACTGGCGGCACGGAAATTCGACTCCACAAACCACAGGCCTCGGGCAGGGGAAGAGCAAGGCGGGGGCCAGCGAAGCGGAACCAAATGGAGCCGCGGCACGCAGGCGCAGAGGCTGGCGTTCGAGGTTCGCCTTCGGGCCGCTCCGCCGGGCAGGTGTTGGCCAAGCGCTCCTCCGAAAGGTTTCGGAAGCAGGTGGTAGCTCTGAAGATAACGCTGCGTTAGGGAATACTGCGGCGGAGGATGGAACTCCGATTGAAAGCAGTTGCTGGAGTGGAGCACGAATTTCAAAAGTTGGATATATTTTCTTTTAAATGTTAGTAATATCCTAAAAGGGTGTGGAATCATTACTGATAAAAATCAGTGTTTCTGGCCGGGCACGGTGGCTTACGCCTGTACTCCCAGCACTTTGGGAGGCCGACGTGGGCGGATCACTTGAGGTCAGGAATTCGAGACCATCCTGGCCAACATGGTGAAAACCCGTCCTTACTGAAAATTTTAAAAATTATCCGGGCATGGTGGTGCGCGCCTGTAATCCCAGCTACTAGCGAGGCTGAGGCACAAGAATGGCTTGAACCAGAGAGGTGGAGGTGATCCGAGATCGCACCACTGCACTCCAGCCTGGGCGATAGAGGTTGACTGTCAGGAAAAAAAAAAAAAAAAGTTTTTGTACAGTTATCGAGCAGATAACCTGAAGTTTTCTTCTCCCCTTCTGTCTCTCTACCAGTGTTCACTCAGAAAACGCTCCCAGCAACTGGGTTCTCCCATCCACTGTCTTTCTAGCCCTCCTTAACTCATTACTTTCTGATGCCAAACTAGTGATCAGAATTAGCAACAAAGCTCTGCCATTTTCGGCTTCTGTGACCAAAAAACTCAATCTGCCAGTGGTAGAGTTAGGATAACTATCATCACCTGACACATAATACAAAGGGGAGCGATTCTTGCCCAGCCTTTCAGATAAAATATTTTTCATCACTCCAAAGCAATCACTCTCCATTTGCCCCCTTCCTACCCCCAGGCAACAATTCATCTACTTTCTGTCTCATGAATTTGCCTATTCTGGAATTTGATGTAAATAGAATCACAGACTGTATGTATGATCTTTGTATCTGGCTTCTTTCACTTGGCATGTTTTCAAAATTCATCCATGTTTTAGCATGTGTCAGTACTTTCTTCCTTCTTATGTTGGAATAAATTCCAGTTTGTATATACCACATTTTATGTGTGTCCATTCAACAGCTGATGGACATTCGGGTTGTTTCCACATTTTGTCTTTTATGAATAATGCTGCTATGAACATTTATTGACAAGTTTTGCGTGGACGTATATGAACACATTTCTGCGTACATATCTGTGTACATACCTAGGAGTGGAACTAACTTGTTCATATAGTAACTCTGTTTAACTGTGTGAGGAACTGCCAGTTTTGCAAAGCAGCTGTACCATCTTTCATTCCTACCAGCAGTGTATGAAGATTCCAGTTTCCCCCCGTCCTCACCAGTACTCCTTGTTATTATGTGTTGTTTTTAATTATAATCCTAGTAGATATGAAGTACTACCTCATTATCTTGATTTGCATTTCCCTACTAATAATGTTGAGCCTATTTTCAGGTGCTTATCGGTCATTTATATATTTCCTTTGGAGAAATGTCTTCTCAAATCCTGTGCTCATTTCAACTGTGAGAATTCTTTGTATAGTCTCAATACAAATTAACAGATAATTTGCAAATATTTGCAATATATTCTCCCATTGTGCAGATTGTCTTTTCAGTTTCTTGATGGTATTGATTGCAGTACAAGTCTTCTTTAAAAAACTTTTTTTTCTTTTTCTTTAGATGAAGTCTCACTTTGTTGTCCCAGGCTGGAGTGCAGTGGCACGATCTCGGCTCACTGCAACCTCCACCTCCCGGGTTCAAGTGATTCTCCTGCCTCAGCCTCCTGAGTAACTGGGATTACAGGTATGCACCACCACGCCTGGCTAATTTTTGCATTTTTATTAGAGACAGGGTTTCACCACGTTGGCCAGGCTGGTCTCGACCTTCTGACCTCAAGTGATCCACCCCACCTTGGCCTCCCAAAGTGCTGGTATTACAGGCATGAGCCACTGTGCCCAGCTATCTTTTTTTTTTTTTTTTTAACTTTTAACTTCAGGGGTCCAAGTGCAGGTTTGTGTCTTTTTTTTTTTTTTTTTGACTTTTAACTTCAGGGGTCCAAGTGCAGGTTTGTTATATAGGTAAACTGTGTTATAGGGGTTTGTTGTACAGATTATTTCATCACCCAGGTATTAATCCTAGTACCCATTCATTATTTCTCCTGATCCTCTACCTCCTTCCACCCTCCACCCTCCAAAAGTCCCAGTGTGGTGTTCCCCAGTCTGTGTCCATGTGTCTCATCATTTAGCTCCCATATTTATAAGAGCATGTGGTATTTGGTTTTCTGTTCCTGCATCAGTTTGCTAAGTTTTTATGACATATTGGTCACAATATTACCACAATATTTTCATATATTTTACAATATTCCTCTTCACTGTCCTTATTTTTAGAGCTGCATATCGAAGTGTGAGACATGAAAGGATATGTCTGATATTTGCTTTAAAATGCTCCAGCAAAGAAATTAAAGGATGGAGGAAGCAAAAGAGGCAAATCTTGATAGTGTTGACTTGGAGGACTTTGTAAGCTGGGTATATAGATTTTCATCCTACTATTTCCTTTACTTCTGAGTGTTTGGAAATTTTATGGTAAAAATAAGTCTAATTACTTTTTTGGCACAAAACAAGGGTTTTGTAAGTTAAGGGTACATGCTGCACTGGGGAAAGAATATAACAATTAGAATGTGGGACACAGGCCCCAGTTTGAGTCTGGGACTGCTTTTGTTGACATCTAAATAGGAATAAAGGCAAGGCATGGTGGTTCACACATGTGATCCCAGCACTTTGGGAGGCTGAGGCAGGAGGAGACTCATCTCTACAAAAAATAAAAAACAAGCCAGGTGTGTTGGCATGTGCCTGTAGTCTCAGCTAATCAGGAGGCTAAGGTGGGAGGATTGCTTGAGCCCAGGAAGTTGAGGCTGCAGTGAGCCATGATCACACCACTGCACTCCACCTGGGCCACAGAGCAAGACTGTCTCAAAATCAAAACAAAGCACTGCATGAATACATTTTCAGAGAGTCCTAATAGCTAGAAAGTGTTCCCTTAAATTCCAATTTAGTTTCTAGCTGTGTGACTTTGGTCAGATTACTCTCTCTCTGAGCTTGGTATCCAGTCTATGAAATGCAATAATAAATCACAGGGGAACTGGGTGCAGTGGCAAGCACCTGTAGGCTCAGCTACCTAGGAGGCTGAGGCAGGAGGATGGGTTAAGAGCCTAAGTTCAAGGGCTGTAGTGTGCCATGACTGTGCCTGTGAATAGCCACTGCACTCTAGGCCTGGGCAATACAATGAGACCCTGTCTCATAAATTAATTAATTAAAAAATAAATTACAGGTAATATTCATTGTTCTGAAGTTTGCTTTGTCTGATAGCAAAATAACCAATCCAGCTTTGTCCCGTTTTCTTCTTTTTAGTGTTTGCATGGAATATCTTTTTCCAACCTTTTACTTTTTACCCTGCATGTGCCATTGTATCATAAATGGCTTGTACAGATAGCATATAATTTAGGTTAAAAAAAAATCTATCTGGCCGGGCACGGTGGCTCATGCCTGTAATTCCAGTCCTTTAGGAGGCCAAGACAAGCAGATCAGTTGAGGACAGGAGTTCAAGACCAGACTGGGCAAAATGGTGAAACCCTATCTCTAATAAAAAGAAATAAAAAATTAGCCAGGCATGGTGGTACATGCCTGTAATCCCAGCTACTCAGGAGGCTGAGGCAGGAGAATCACTTGAACCTGGGAGGTGGAGGTTGCAGTGAGCCAGGATCATGCCACTGCACTCCAGCCTGCATGAGAGTGAGAGTCGATCCAAAAAAAAAAAAAAAAAAAAATTCCAATCTATGTGTTTTAGTTGCCATATTTAGACCATTTACATTTAATGTAATTGTTTTTTATTTTTATTTTTAGGGACAGGGTCTTTCTCAGTGGTCCAGGCTGGAGTACAGTGGTATGATCACAGCTCACTGCAGTCTCAAACTACTGGACTCTAATGATCCTCCCACGTCAGCCTCCTGCGTAGCCAGGACTACAGGCATGCACTACCATGGTTGGCTAATTCTTTTATTTTAAATTTTATGCAGATACAGGGCCTCACTACATTGCCCAGTCTGATCTTGAACTCCTGGCCTCAAGTAATCTTCCTGCTTCAGCCTCCTAAAGTGTTGGGATTATGGACATTAGCCACCACAACTGGCCTACTGTGATTTTTGATACAGCTGGATTTAAGTGTACCATTTTATCATTAATTTTTCTTGTTGGTCTCTTACTTTCTTTACACTTGTTTTCCTTGCTGACTTTATTTTGAATTAATTATTTTTCCAAATTCCACTTTATATGCTGGCTTTTTAAACATATCTCCTTGCATAGTTTTTTAAAATGGTTGCTCTAGAGATGATCATTACATACCAAACTTTTTGTAACCTACTTAGAATTTTTACCACTTCAAGTGAAATTTAGAAACCTTACAACGTAGGTTCTTTTACTGTCCCCTTGGTGAGGATGCAGTTTTCATCTGTATTACATCTACATGCATTGAAAATCCCATCAGATGATGTTATAAAGTTTTTGTTTCAGCAGTTACATATATTTTAACAAACATATAAATTTATTTGGTTTATCCAGAGATTTGTCATTTTGGTTGCTCTTCCTTCTTTGCAATCATTTTCCATCCCCATGAACTTCCTTTAGCTTTCTGTTACAGGAGGACTACTAGCAATGGAATTATTATAGCTTTCCTTCTTCTGAAAATGTCTTTATTTCAGCCAGGTATGGTGGCTCATGCCTCTAATCCCAGCACTTTGGGAAGCCGAAGCAGGTGGATCACCTGAGGTCAGGAGTTTGAGACCATCCTGACCAACATGGTGAAACTCCTCTCTACTACAAATACAAAAAAAGTAGCCAGGCATGGTACCACGCACCTGTAATCCCAGCTACTCCTCGGGAGGCTCAGACAGGAGAACTGCTTGAACCAGGAGGTGGAGGTTGCAGTGAGCTGAGATCACACCACTGCACTCTAGCCTGGGCAACAGAGCAAGACTCCACCTCATTTAAAAAAAAAAAAAAAAAGTAAAGAAAAAAGAAAATCTCTATTTCATCTTCTTTCCTAAAGAATATATTTGCTCGGCCGGGCGCGGTGGCTCAAGCCTGTAATCCCAGCACTTTGGGAGGCCGAGACGGGCGGATCACGAGGTCAGGAGATCAAGACCATCCTGGCTAACACCATGAAACCCCGTCTCTACTAAAAATACAAAAAACTAGCCGGGCGAGGTGGCGGGCGCCTGTAGTCCCAGCTACTCAGGAGGCTGAGGCAGGAGAATGGCGTAAACCCGGGAGGCGGAGCTTGCAGTGAGCTGAGATCCGGCCACTGCACTCCAGCCCGGGCTACAGAGCAAGACTCCGTCTCAAAAAAAAAAAAAAAAAAAAAAAAGAATATATTTGCTGGATAAAGGATTCTGTGTTGACAGTTTTGCTGCTTTTTTAAAGCACTTTATAAATGTTGCTCCATGGTTTCTGATGAAATCTGCCATCACTGAAATCTTTGGTTCTCCTATATACAAAGTATTGTTTTCTGCCAGTTGCTTTCAAAATATTTTCTTTACACTTGGTTTCATCACTTTGATTATGATGTGCCTGGGTGCGGTTTTCCTTTTTGGGATTTGCTGTGCCAGTAGACCTGTTTTAAATAGAATACTATGTAAATGTATGTAAATACTTGTCTTTTGCCAAATATTTGGAAGTTTTCAACTATTATTTCTTCAGATATTTTTTCTTCCAATTGTTCTTTTTGGACTCCTAAGACATGAATATTAGACCGTTTGATATTGTCCTACAGATCCCCAAAGTCTTCTCATTTTTTTCACTTTTTTCTCTTTGTCATTCAGACTGGATAATTTCTGCTCATGTATCTTCAAATTTACTGACTCTTCCCTCAGTCATCTTCATCTTGTTGTTGAGACCTTCCAGTAAATTTTGTTATTGTATTTTCAGTTCTATAATTTCCACTTGATTCTTTTTATAGCTTCTATGCTGAGACTTTTAGCTTTCCATTTATTTCAACAGTGTTTACCTTTACTTTATATATTTCCTTTGGAGAAATGTCTTGTTTACTTTGTGTAGCATGATTAAAATAACTAGTTTAACGGCCAGGTGTGCTGGCTCATGCCTGTAATCCCAGCACTTTGGGAGGCCCAGGCAGGCAGATCACTTGAGGTCAGGAGTTTGAGACCAGCCTGGCCAACAGGGTGAAACTCAGTCTCTACTAAAAATACAAAAAATTATCTGGGCATGGTGGTACACACCTGTAGTTCCAGCTTCTCAGGAGGCTGAGGCAGGAGAATCACCTGCACCCTGGGGGTGGAGGATGCAGTGAGCCAAGAGTATGCCACTGCACTCCAGCCTGAGTGATAGAGACTGTCTC
Source organism: Macaca fascicularis (assembly GCF_037993035.2). Taxonomy (NCBI): domain Eukaryota; kingdom Metazoa; phylum Chordata; class Mammalia; order Primates; family Cercopithecidae; genus Macaca; species Macaca fascicularis. The sequence continues at coordinate 84,422,255 of NC_088380.1, read as the reverse complement.
AAAAATAAATAAAATAAAAAATAAAATAACTAGTTTAAGTCTTTTTCTGATAATTCTGACATTTGGGTAACCTTAGAGTTGGCTCTTGTTCATTGTCTTTTCCCTGGAGAGTTGCTTAGGTTTCACTAGTTCTTTGCCAAGTAATTTTGGATTGTTTCTGGGATATATTTGGAATATTATGATATTCTCTATCCTGTTTAAATCCTCATAAGAATGTTTTTGTTTTGTTTTTTGTTTTAACAGACCATCAATCCAGTTAAGTTTCAAAGCACACATCCTGGCCGTTTTTTGGTGGCTGTGGTTCCAATGTTAGTTTTCACTGCCTTTGTTAAGCTGTTCTTTGCCCCAATTGTGCACCATCTGGTGGCTAATCTGAAACCTGGACAGTGGCCTACACTGTAATTCAGGATTCAGAACCTTTGCTCACCTTGCTTCTGGTGAGTTTCACACATACACAGCTTGGGAGATGATCCCAGGATTTTATTCACAGTTTTAAGGGTTCTTTTCCTTTAGTTCCCTCCTATTTGTGATCTTACCTATACTCTGGTTTCTAGAACCCCATTCTTGGTTTCTGGCCAGAAAGTCAGGGCTTTAAGCCTCCCCACACCATTGCCAGTGTTCTGCCCTGCAATGTCTGCCACTAGTGCACCAGGGGTAAGAGAAGAGTGATACCTCTTTACTGCTGCGGGATTGATGTAGAGCAAGGAAAGTCCAGAATGTTCCAAGTCATTACCCATGGTGTCTACTGTTGGGGAGGTGGGTCTTACTGCATCTTTCTTGAGGCTTAGAATAGTACAATTAAATTAAAAACGGTTTTGCCCCATAGCCTCCAACCTCCTTTCTGGTCCTCTGACTAGAAAGAACAAATTGCTCCTTGGACTCTTTTTCTCTGTCAGCTAGCATTTCCAGTTGTCCTGTTAAATGTCTTTTTTCTTTTTCCTTTTTATTTTTTTGAGAAAAGGTTTTTCTCTGTTGCACGATCACAGCTCACTGAAGCCTTAACCTTCTGGGCTCAAGTGATCCCCCCACCTCAGCCCCCATGAAGCTGGTACCACAGGCATAGCCACCACACCTGGCTATTTTTTAAAATTATTTTATTTTTTAGAGAGAGTGTCTGTCTGTGTTGCTCACTCTGGTCTCAACCCAAGCTCACGTGATCATCCTGCCTTGGTCTCCCAAAGTGCTGGGATTACAGGTGTGAGCCACTGCACCTGGCCCTGTTATGTGTCTATGTGTGGATTTTCTAGTTTATTCTGTTTGGGATTTGTCTGGCTTCTACAATGTGTGGGGTCATGTCTTTCATCAGTTTTTAGAATTCTGCATTCTATCTAAGTATTTGCTCGGTCCTATTCTCACCTCTCCTCACAGCTAATGAAACACATTAGAATTTTTCACTGTATTCTCTATGGGTCTTCTGTTTTTTTCCAGCTGTCTCCCATGTTGCTCTGTGAATAGTTTCTCCTGAGTTATCTTCCAGTTTATAAATTACCCCTGATTGGCTGTGTTCTATTACATCTATTTACTGAGTTTTAAAGTGCAGTTTTTAATGCATATTCTTGAAATGTTTATATTCAGTTCTTTCCCAGATTAGCTCCACAACTTTTTATAGTATAGTTTCCCATTTCCTGCAAGTACATTCACACACCTGACTTTATTTCTTTAAGCAAAGAAAACAAATCTAATACCTGTGTATAAAACAAATCTAATACTACATCTGTGAGTTTGTTTTCATTGCTTCAAGTAATTCTTGCCTCTGTAATCTAGTTTCCTTATATGACTACTTATTTTTTACTATGTGTTACTAGACATATTTGAAAAGTAATTTGAGGACTACAGTGAAATTACTTTTCCATGGAAAGTATTTACATTTTACTTTCTCTGTCACCCGGAGGCATTACTAGTGTGGGAACACCTTAAAGGAAGTTCAGTGCTTAAGATTATTTAGATCACTGGGGCAATTCTAAACTTGCCTGTTCTTTTACATTGATTCTTCCACCTCTGATTCATTATCATCCTAAAGGTGAAACTATTTGGGGATCTCAGCCTATTGTGTGGAGGGTCTCCTGTTATATGCATCACCTTATATGGGCCCTGAACTTTAATTTCTGTCCCCCTCACTCATAAGGTTGTCAGAGTAAGGATCCATGCTCGCTTCTCTTATTCTCTTTACTTTTGGACTAGGCATTCCTTATTGTCTGGAAAATCTCTTTGATGTTTTAAGATTATTCTTGTATTTTAATCAGGAATTGTTTTCAACAGGAACATGATGTAAATATCCAAGCATGCAATTTTCAGAAACAGGAAATTTCCCACAATTGAATCTTTGTTCCTACATGGCCAAATCCTACTCTTTTTGTTGTCATACTCTGCACTTAAGCGCATACTACTTGTGGCATGGAATCCATAAATGTTGATAAAGAACTATGTCTAATTCTGCCAGAACAATTAATCATTTTTAGAAATTTTTGCTTAGAAACCTGGTAAAGTGCTCTGCATGTAGCAAGTATAAAAACACACAAAGTTTGTTGAACAGCTGCATAAAACAGATGGGCTAACTTTTACTTCATATTTCAAAATTCAGAGAAAGAGAGTAGTATTAAAAGACATAAGCCAAAAATAGATCATTGCAGACTGAGTACAAAGAACTATTCTATTTCTTCACTCTTAAAAAATTAAAATTTCAAATTATGTACCAATGACCAAATAAGTAACATTCAGAAACATACTATATATCTACAAAGAATACTTCAAAATGTGCCTCCAAACTTCAGGCACGTAATTCCAATTTTTATTGAATGTAGAGATTTTAAGAAAACAAATCCAAAGCTATTCCATCATGGAACAGCCCTCTACCATTTGGTTACTTTAAGACTGTGCAGTTACTTACACGGCAGAATACACACACTATATTAAGAAAACATAAATTGGGTTTGATATGCAATTGTTTGCATCTTACACCATTTCAATACATTTCACAAATTATAACAGGTTGTCATTTTAGTGAATATCTGCAACACTTTACATTGTTCATGAAGTAGCTACTTCCAGAAGGCTGATATTCTCCTCCAAATTGTCTTTGGCTAGTACTACAGATGTGATTCAGTCCAAACTATATGCCCAAACTGATTAAAATTCTCAGTCTCTCCTAGCTTGAGACCTCAGATCCTGAGTTATAACTTTGACTTGATCTTCAAGTTGAGATGCTTCATAAATATTTTTCTTAAAACAGGGCTATTTAACATAATTTATTTTTCTTGAAATATATCAGTGTTTTTGATACAAAAACATATTACACATAAGAATATTTAAAGCATCAAAATAATGATTAAATTTTTTACATAAATGACAGGACTACAGTATGCCCCCCACTTTTTTGATGTTTGAAGAGGAAAGCTCTGTAACAATTTCAAATACATAGGATTTAACTTATGTTAATATCCTGTTATAAAAAATAACTACCATATAAAGAATTTAAAATATGCAAAAGTAATTAGTTCATTTAAATTTATACTTATACATTGGTGTCAGTGAAAATATGCTGAGTTGCCAAGAAATTTCTAAGGATTAAAGTGGAAGTAAAAAAACCTGTTTCAGGCTTCATTTATTGCTACATAATGACTACTTCAAGGGTCATCTGGCCTGTCGTCAGTCACTCTTAGAAGTGGTAAATACAGTGGTATACTTTGGAAGGAAAGGAGGAAAAAAATAATGCACTGTGATACAAAAATATTACCTATATATAAATTATTAAAGATTTATAAAACACATTCAGAATATGTTCTTGCTATAAAAACAATATACTTAAATATAGAAGCAAAAAGTCCTGAAGCACCCACAATTATTTTAATATCCATTTAATCAGGAAAAACTATATATATATGGATATATAATACATACATATGTAATAATTTGAGAAGAAAAAAGGCAAAATTCTGATTTTAATCCAAAAAGAGTTTATCTAATTATGGAGGTAGGTCTCCACTCCAATTATACAAATAAGTTATCAGCTTTATTCAAAGAATTATAAGTCTAAGATCTCGAAACTGGTTTTTGTGCCACTGAAATACAATTTTGACAGACTTTAGAAACCCGTATTCTAACTGGCATATACACAAAACAGATATTTCCTTCATAAGGTTACATCTGAAAAGAGCCTCATTAAAATCATTATTGGCATAAAGAGGTATACCTAAGTGCAGATACTTTGGCTTAGCATTTAAATAACACAGTAAATGCTACAAATTTCTTAGAAGAAATCTTTGTCTTTTTAGTACTTAAATTAATTGTAAAGCTTCAAAAAGTATGGATCTCTTAAATTTTTAGATATTTAAATATTGTGCTAATGATTTGAAAAGATCATTCCTGCCTAAAGAGTAAAGCTTATGTGTTTCAAAAATCAGACATATTTATACTTTTAGTGTTTGTGGCATTTCAGCTTTAGTGCTGGAGTTAGTTTTAACAAATCAGGTTGCAATATGTAATACGGCACATTCTTTCACTAAAAAAGATGTTCTATAATGAAAAACACTAATTCTATTTCTAATGGTAAACTAGAGTTGGAGGTCCCACCATGGATCACAGGTATCAGAGCACTATCAAGATCATTTAGATAATGCTGAGGCAGAAGTTGGCCTTCAGATCCTGCCTGAAATTCAACCTGGAAAAAAAAAAACATCTTGATAAGAAAATGAACAATCTTGTCTAGCTCAGAATGTGAATATAAAATAAGTGAAATATTTTAAAATATCAGTTCAAGCATGTTAAATAAAATATTGATATATTTATTTTAAAAATTCTACATTCTCCTGTATCTTTTATCTACTACATAAACTATAATTGTCCCTCCCCATATATCATAAATATAAAATTCCACTATGTCATACTTTATGTTTCCTCTAAATGAACACATAAACAAATTAGAGGGATTAAGCTTTGAATAACTGCCGACACTACTTAAATTAAAAACCCCATGGTATTAAAAATACTTAAATTTCAAATTTGTTATTGCAATAATATTTAATATTAGACTCTAACATTGGTGCAAATTACATTTTAATACATTTAGCTAAAAAAAAATTTACAGTGCTTACTCAAATAACAAATAGTGGGTGCTTCCTTGAAAAGAGGGCTTTTAATAGTGAGATAAAAACAAAACCCCTTTTCCAGTGAGAACTATGAGTAAAACATATCCTGGCTGAAGAAAAGCAAACCTTCAGCATATGAACTCACCCATGTTTAGATTAACTATTCTAATGAAGTCTGATTTGAAAATCTATATTGGATGTTGGAAAGAGTTACTTGGATGTCAGAAAGAGAACTTTCAGTTCAAATCTGTTAGGAAAATAAATATTCCTATTCCTAAAAAATTAGAAATATTTTCCTAACAGATTTGAACTGAAAGTTGAAAGAAAAACCAATTGTTTTTACATGCAAAATGATTATCACTCCTTGTTAAGAGAAATATGCATTAAAATAACACCGGGGGCCAGGCGTGGTGGCTCACACCTATAATCCCAACACTTTGGGAGGCCGAGGCAGGAGAATTGCTTGAGCCCAGGAGTTCAAGACCAGCCTGGGAAACACAGTGAGACCCCATCTCTTTAAAAAGTAATAATATTAATAGTAACGCGGTATTATTTTTTACCTATCAAATTGTCCAAGTTCAAAAGTTTGATTATATACTTCTTTGATAAGGATGTGGGGGAGGCCAGGTGCCGTGGCTCACATCTATAATCCCAGCACTTTGGGAGGCCAAGGTGGGCGGATCACGTGAGGTCAAGAGTTCAAGACTGGTCCAGCCAACATGGTGAAACCCCATGTCTGCTAAAAATACAAATATTAGCAAGGTGTGGTGGCACATGCCTGTAGTCCCAGCTACTTGGGAGGCTGAGGCAGGAGAACTGCTGGAACCCAGAGGGTAGAGGCTGCAGTGAGCCAAAATCATGCCACTGCACTCTAGCCTGGGTGGCAGAATGAGACTCTGTCTCAAAAAAAGGATGTGGGGGAAAGAGCTCTCACAAATTGCTGGAGAAAATAAATATAAATTGATATAACCTCTATATGCGATAATATGGTAACATCTATTGAGTATATACTCAGGCCTGGAAATTCTACTCAGAATTCTTAGATATACTTATACTATGTAAAAGCAAAATATTGTGGACAACCTGAATGTCTATCAACATATATCAAATATGCACGAATAACGAGTTAGATAAATTATGGTACATTTATATAATCAACTACTATGTCACTTTAAAAAAAAATGTATACTAGTACTAATACCTTTAAGATATATTAAAGAAGGTAAAAAATCTGTAAAAGGGGGAGATGAAAAAGGAGGACACACACTTATTTGCTTGTACATGCATAAAATCACAAAGAATACATAAGAAATGAGTAACACTGATTGCTTGGCCGGAGAGGGAGGATAAAGAAAAGTATGGAGGTGAACTGATGGGTTGGATGTCAACAGTAGGAAAGACATTTCCAAGGCTGTTGCCTTATACAACTCTACTGGGAACCATTTACATTGTAGTCTGGAGTTATTATCTTGAGTCCACCAGTTACATAGAATACAGTGTGAATGCTGCTCTCTGCAAATATTCAGTGAGGTGGTCCTGTTATATATACACTTTTAGACTTTTAAGATTTTAAGTCATGTACATATAGAATCTAAGCAGAATAAGTAAATTTAAAAACCTACCTATAAAAGGCAGAGTAGTCATGGAGAAGGGTTCAGTAAACTATGGCCTACAGGCCAAACTTGGCCCCACTGGGTAAACAAAATTTCACTGGAACATAGCCACACTTATTTGTTTACATACTGTGAATGGCTGCTTTCCCAATATAACGGTAGTGTTGAGTAGTTGTGAAAGAAACCATACTGCCTACAATGTCCAAAATAGTTACTGTCTGTCCTTTTATGAAAAAAGTTTGCTGACCCCTGTTGTGGAGATTAATACAGATAATATATGTGAAGTGTGTAGCACACATTTGATGCTCAACAATTTTCATTCTCTTTCATCTCAAAAGGTTGAAGAAAAACTTCACTATTTTAATATGCAATACATTCATTTCAAAAATACATCACAAAAACAGGCCTCACCATATCAGTGTCAGTGGAAACTCTGAGTCCAATTTTATTCATCCCATTACTCTTCAGAGTTTTCAGGTGAGGGCACAGGGCAGCACTACAAGCCATGGCTATTTCTTTTGCAAACTGATAACAAGTTGATAAAATAGATAAATCCTGTTCCTTTAGAAAGTAGAACACCTGAAATATATTTAATTAGGCAACAAGTCATGATTAAAATTAAAAGTAACTTTAAAATGCAACAATTGCTGCTTTCAATTCAAGTTTAATTAAATTCCAATGTAAAGTACCACGAAAATCATTAGTTGTGAGAATTCAATATCAATAGCTTGATCTGTACTATAAGTAAAAACATAAAACCAAAAGTTATGGTAAATATGGAAACATCTCAGCAATTTTTGCCTGAAGTTAATTTGTAGCAAGGAAAGCCTTATTAAATCAGTATGAGTCTATCCTGTAAAGAACACCTATATGAAGTTAAGATAAAACAAATCATGTTCCATTGTGCCTATATTCTCTATAGGTTCTATTTTGCACATGTAATAAAATCACAAAGAATGCATAAGAAATAAATATGAGGGGGAATAAGGAGGTAGACTAAGGAGTTGGGGGTCTATAGTTTCATATCCTCTAATTTAAAGAAAATACTAAAGCATGAAAAAATAACTTTCATATGTGAATGCTGATTATAAATAAATGACAATAAAATATCTTATTTTTCATAATATCTGAGGAAAATGAAAATATGGTCAAGTAACATTAATTACAGTACTAAGATGGCAATGCTGCCAACACAGATGGTAGGCAGTACCACCATTTGATAGCCTGAACTAACCCTATGGAAACCAATTCTGGTGTATAAAAGTCTGGGGTGGAAATGTGTGTGTCTCAAAGTGTAGCATAAAAAGTATAATAAGCTATGCATAAATATTTAGAGATTGAGTATGCACAATCTCCAAAGAACAAAAATCATACTGAAACACAGCATGTAAAGGGACCTTCTTCCTTAGCTACCTCGGTACACTTTACAATCTTCTCATCAGTTTCAAAATCTGCTTCCAGTTTTATTTTTTCACTTGGAAATCCTTGTAATGACATTCCATCCACTGAACTGGTAACACTATGAAATAAAACATAATACAATAGAATTATTGGCACTAATGTGTTTTTTGAAATGAATTATTAGATGTGAACAGACGGAATAAGAGAAAAAATATAAAAGAAGATATCTCCATTATATACAAAATAATTAAATCTGTAGTTCATATTCATTTACCAAGATTTCTTGATTGTGTAGTAATCTTTTTTTGTTCATCAATAAATTATATCTCCTTTTTCATATGCCCAATTCAGACCTGAAGTTTAAAATACCTTAGATAGTCTAATAAAAAAGCTGCCTCATGAATTCAAAAACTCTGTTTTGGAATCCTTCAGCCCTCTTCTTCCTTCTTTGCTCCAGACCCCTTAGCTAATCTCAAAAAAAGAAAGAAAATGGGTAACTGAAGAGAGGAAGGAGTGGCAGTAATAATCTGTAAGGCCTCTAATGTAAATATTATTAAATTCAGTTGTTTGCATTTATAGTGAATCAAAATAATACAGTATATATCTTCCAAAGGGAATCTTTTACTTATGTGACAAAAATAGGTACCATCTGAAAGAAAAAGTGTCTTGCCTTTCTCAGCTGTGGCATCAAGCCCACACTGGTACACAATGGATGTTTCATCATCAAGCCCCTCCCAAATAGACCATCCTGGCCCAAAAACCACACCACCATTTATGAAGCTAGTTAGGTACATGTTTGAAAAACAGATTGCATTCATTAATTTGAGTAAAGGCATTTAAATTGATGGTATAAAAATTGATTCGTTCATAAAATACTTAATTTTATTAATAGGATGTTTTAATCCTGCACTTCCCTTCAAATCAATTATATTTTAGAATTTAAAAATTCCTACCCTTTGTTTCCTTTTTCTTCAGCATCTACCCAGCAGATATCCACGTATTCTCTCAGGTCTACTGCATCAACTTTCCCACATGTAATTTTAAAGTCTTTCTGCTCTCGTAAAGCTAGCCGCAAGCCATTCATGGTCTCTGGAGTTATTTGTACCATTAAGCCATCTAGAAATGAGAGTAAGTTTCACATTTATTTTGCCAAATACCAATGTGTATATCTAAGCCATAAAATTTGCTACCAAAATATGTTCTGTGTAAGATTCAAGTTTTAAATCATTTGCTAATCATCTTAATGGTTGTTTTCCACTAGGAAATAAGTATTTTGCAAAGTTAAGAATTTTTTTTTAAGGTTGAAACAAAGATGAGAATTTCTGCTTCTGGCTATGATGAAATAACTCGTACCAGATAGCCCTTTCGTGACAACCAACCCTAAGACTAGATAAAATATATGAGATAACTGTTTTTAGGTTCTGGACAATAGGCAGTGCAATACTGAGATCCCTAGAGGGAATCTGAAGAGGTTAAGCCCACAGTTATCTCCAGGCACAGAGAGGAAATTATTCCCAGACAGAGAGCCCTTACTCTCTGCCCTGGGCTCTCTGCCTGGGGATAATTTCTTCAAGGTGACCCACTAAGTCTACAATGGCCCTATTGGCTGAGAACTCAGAGATGAAGAGTTCGGTGAAGCCTAGAATCTGCAGTCAGGACACTTAAGAGTGGGGCACTAGAAAACTGCATGGAAGACTTTGAAGTCTTTGGACTAGAACTGGGGACACAATAACAAGAGTGAGACTAGATGAGGCTTAAACATAGCGTAGTGTTATAGCATGGGGAACAGAATGGAGATAATAGAAGTTAAATAATGTTGGGGAATTTGGTCATGTGGACCAACCAAAGTGAATAGACTTTATTAACACCTGATTAACAAACATTGTAGACAAGCCAAAATGAAGCCCTTACAAAATCTATAGGCAAAATAGATTTGAAGACTGAGTACTGTCAAATTAGTGGGGACTGGGAAACACCTTAGGATTTTTACAAATCCATCTTAATAAAGTGAAAAATCAAATCTATACAATGTCAAGGTTATCAACCATGAAACTGCCTACTAAAACATAAACAAACCTTCTTCAGCAAAATGTAATTAGAATCTAGTTTCTAAAGCATGTAACAATGACAAATACACAACCAAAAATTACTAGACAGGCCAGGTGTGGTGGCTCACAAATGTAATCCCAGTGCTTGGGGAGGCCAAGGAGGGAGTATCTCTTAAGGCCAGGAGTTCAAGACCAGCCTGGACAACACAGTGAAACCCCATCTCTACAAAACATTCAAAAATTAGCCAGGTGTGGTGGTGTGCACCTGCAGTCCCACCTACTCAGGAGGCTGATGCAGGAGGATCACTTAGCCCAGGAGTTCAAGGCTGCAGTGAGCTATGACTGTACCACTGTACTCCAGCCTGGGCAACAGAGTGAGAGCCCGTCTCAAAAAAAAAAAAAAAAAAAATTACTAGACAGAAATGAGAAAATGTGACCCCTTCGGCAACTGAAGCCAACTTCAAGATGGCCAATTAAGCATGTAAAAATTTTAAAAGAGCTATAATAAATATATTCAAAGACAGGCTGGGAGCAGTGGCTCATGCCTGTAATCCCAGCACTTTGGGAGGCCAAGGCGGGTGGATCATGAGATCAGGAGATCGACACCATCCTGGCTAACACGGTGAAACCCTGTCTCTACTAAAAATACAAAAAATTAGCCGGGCGTGGTGGCAGACGCCTGTAGTCCCAGCTACTCGGGAGGCTGAGGCAGAAGAATGGCGTGAACCCGGGAGGTGGAGCTTCCAGTGAGCCAAGATCACGCCACTGCACTCCAGTCTGGGCAAAAGAGTGAGACTCCATTTCAAAACACACACACACACACACACACACACACACACACACACACACACACACATACACATATATGTATGTATATTCAAAGACCTACAGGAAACACATTCAAAGAATAAAAAGCAAATATGGGCTAAATAAATGTATAATAAATCTTGAGAGAAATACCAACTGGAAAAAGAAACAAAAAGAAATTCTGGAACAGGAAAGTACAATCTAACTAAAACTGAAACCTCAAAGGAGAGACTTAACAGTAGACTAAAGAAGGCAAAAAAAGAACTGGAGAAAATAAAGAAAAATCAGAATAAATAAAGAAAAGTATCCAATCTGAAGAACACAAAGAAAAAACATGGAAGAAAAAATGAGCAGAGCATCAAGAATCTATGGGATGACACAAAACAATCTAACACACACGTACATATATTTGCGTACACACACACACACACACACACACACACACACACACACACACACACACACACACACACACACAGTGACAGAGTCCTAGAAGAAGAGAGACTGGGATCTAGGCACACATAGTTAAGCTGATAAAAAACAAATATAAAGATGGTATCTCAAAAACAGACTGATGCCAATGGCTCACACCTGTAATCCCAGTATTTTGGGGAGGCTGAGGTGGGAGGATCACTTGAGTCCAGGAGATTGAGACCAGCCTGGACAACATAGGAAGTCCTCATCTTTACAATCTTTTTTTTTTAATTAGCCAAGCATGGTGGCATGTGCTTGTAATCCCAACTACTCAGAGGCTGAGATGGGAGGATCGCTGGAGCCCAGGAGTTCAAGCCCCAGCCTGCACGACATAGTGAGACCTTGTCTCTACAAAAAAACAAAACAAAACAAAATAGCCAGGTGTGGTAGTGTGTGCCTGTAGTCCTAGCTACTCAGGAGGCTGAGGTGGGAGGACTGCCTGAGCCTGGGAGGTTGAGGCTGCAGTGAGCCATGATCATGCCACTGCACTCCCACCTGGGTAAGAATGAGATCCTGGGTGAGAATGAGTCTCAAAAAAAAAAAAAAAAAAAAAAAAAAAAGAAAGAGACAGAAAAGAAAGAAGAGGAAAAATATTTGGATATCTCAAATTCCATTATCAGAGTGACAGATATGGCACATAAAAATGAATCATAAAAGTTCACTTCTTGGGCCGGGCGCGGTGGCTCAAGCCTGTAATCCCAGCACTTTGGGAGGCCGAGGCGGGCGGATCACAAGGTCAGGAGATCGAGACCACTGTGAAACCCCGTCTCTACTAAAAATACAAAAAATTAGCCGGGCGCTGTGGCGGGCGCCTGTAGTCCCAGCTACTCAGGAGGCTGAGGCAGGAGAATGGCGGGAACCCGGGAGGCGGAGCTTGCAGTGAGCCGAGATCGCGCCACTGCACTCCAGCCTGGGCAACAGCGTGAGACTCCGTCTCAAAAAAAAAAAAAAAAAAAAAGTTCACTTCTTAAAAGGTATTAATGATAAACATGGATCCAGACAGGTGTGCTTATGATTATTGCTTCTATTATATTAAGAGTCCCAGTCAGTAACCAAAATAAATAAATAAAGAGCATAAGAATTGCAAAGAAAAAAGCAAAATTACACAATTTGATTATATAATTTTAGCTACACAGAAAAGTCTAAAAGAATCTACAGATAAATTATTATAAATAAGAGTATATAATGTAGCTGAATATAAGTTTAAAAATGCAGAGATAAATTTATTTCTACATACCAGAAACAGATTACAATTTTAATTTAATAAGATACTATTTACATCGGCAATAAAATCTATAAGGTAAAGGAATAAATCAAGAAAATATATACAAGGCCTAAACCAAAAGTCATAAAGTCACGTACCACAAAACAACATTTCAGTCAATGAGGGATCACATATACAACAGTAATCCCATAAGATTATAATACAGTATTTTTTACTGTGCCTTTTCTGTGTTTAGATATGTTTAGATACACAAATGCCATCATATTATAATTGTCTACCATATTCAGAACAGTAACATGCCGTACAGGTTTCCAAACTAGGAGCAATTGGCTATACCATATAGCCTAGGTATGCACTAGACTATACCATCTAGGTTTGTGTAAGTGCACTCTGTGAAGTTTGCACAATGACAAGATTGCCTAATGAAACGTTTCTCAGAATGTATCCCCATCACTAAGCAACACATAACTGTAGATTTGAAATAAGGTGAGAGTCTACTATATGGATAGGAACACTGAAAATGGAAAATGTGCCAATTTTCTCAAAATTAAGCTAATGATTTAATGCAACCCCAAATAAAAATTCCCATGGACCTTTTGTAAACCTGACAAGTTGATCCTAAAATTAATATGAAAAATCGAAGGATTTACACTGGCCAGGACACTACTGACAAGAAGAATAAAGCATATGGGTGCCATCAGCCTCCTGAGTAGCTTGGGGTACAGGTGCATGCCACCATGAAGTTTTCATTTTAATTGCTGTAATTTTGAACTCCAGAATTTATATATTTTTCTTATAATTTTATCATTTCTATTACTTCATTGATACTCTGTTTGGTTAGACATCATTCTCATGCTTTCCTTTGGTTGTTTAGACAGAGTTTCCTTTAGTTGTCTGAACGTATTTTAAATAATTGATTTACACCCTTTGTCTTGTAAGTGTAATGTCTTTGTTTCCTTAGGGACAGTTCCTGTTACTTGCTTTTCCCTTCACGTATAGACCATATTTTCCTGTTTCTTTGCATATCTGGCAATTTTATGTTGAAAATGAGACATTTTAAGTAATTAATGAGGCAACCCTGGAAATCAGATTTTGTCTTCTCCAGTTTGTTTTTGTTGCTGTTTGTTGTTATGTGGCTTTTTTGAACTAATTCTGTAAAATCTGCATTCTTTGTCATACATATAAGTCTCTGCTGAGTTAGCTTATTAGTTGTCTAATTATTGAACTGAGATATCCTTAAATGCCTGAAACCAATAACTATCCTAGTCTTTGCTGGAAGGTCTATGTGCTTGTTAGGGCATGCCTTCAACATTCAAGTCAGGCAGTGGACAACTCTACCTTGGCTATCACTTCCTGCTTGTGCAGAGGCTCAAGGTCCATCTGAGGTGGACACATAGGACCTTTCCAGGTCTTTCCTGGGCATGTGCACAGCCTTGTACTTGCAACTTGCATGTGACCCCTTACCAACATAGCATTCTCCAGCTTTTACTTTTAACCTTTAGATTTACCTGTTGTTTGCCTCAATTGTTATCCACAGCTCTATTTAACCACAGAGGCTGGTTAAATACTTGCTGTATGCATAATCATTCCATTTTGACAAATGCTCCCTGAGAAAAGATTTTTCCCACTGGGTAAGCTTAGAGTCAGGACAAGTAAAACAGCCTTGTAAGTAGGGTCTTCCAGGAAACCACCTGAGAAGTCAAATAATGACAACCATCTGATAGTAAGTTTTTGAAGGAGCTCCAACCCCTTACTGCCCCCACCATTGGCTATAAGCCTGCTGGTTTTCAAGGATTCTGCTGTGCTGCAGAAGAGAGGATAGGTATAGGGCAAGTTAAAATAACAGAAAGCTTGCTATTCTTACCAAGATTCTGTCATTTTTTCTTTAATAAACCATCCCCAATTGCTATAAACTTTTGGTTAGTTTCCAGAGTTCTGAAAGAGTTGCTTCTGATTCTTTGCCAGTTTCCTCATTCCTTTTATGGGGCAGAGTATTTTTTGAGGTTTTCAGTGTGGCAACTTTCACTAATGTCATCCTCCATAGTATCTCAGTTACAGAGCTTTATAGGAAACCCTTTTATCCAAAGAAATAGGAAAATATGGCCTATATACGAAGGGAAAAGCAAGTAACAGAGACTGTCTGTAAGGAAACAAAGACATTACACTTACTAGACAAAGGGTATAAATCAATTATTGTAAATATGCTCAGACAACTAAAGGAAACTATGTCTAAAGAATCAAAGAAAGTATGAGAATGATGTCTAACCAAACAGAGTATCAATGAAATGATATAAATTACAAAATTATAAGAAAAAAATACAAATTCTGGAGTTCAAAATTACTGTTAAAATGAAAACTTCACTAGTGGGGTTCAACAACAGATTTGATTAGGCAGAAGAATTTGTGAATTTGAAAGGAGAACAACTAAGACTACCTGGTCTGATGAACAGGAAGAAAAAAGAAGAAAAATGAACAGACCCTCAGAGACGTTGTGGGTATATCATCAAGAATACCAACATATGCGGCTGGGCAGAGTGGCTCATGCCTGTAATCCCAGCACTTTGGGAGGTTGAGGCAGGTGGATCACCTGAGGTCAGGAGTTCGAGACCAGCCTGGCCAACATGGTGAAACCCTGTCTCTACTAAAAGTACAAAAAATTAGCTGGGCGTGGTGGTGGGCGCCTGTAATCCCAGCTAATGGGAAGCTGAGGCAGGAGAAACACTTGAACCCAGGAGGCGGAGGTTGCAGTGAGTCAAGATCGCGCCATTGCACTCAAGCTTGGGCAACAACTGGGAAACTCCATCTCAAAAAAAAAAAAAGAATACCAATATATGCATAATGAAAAACACTAATCTGAACATCTAAGAATCACGGAGAATTCCAAGTACACTATAAACGCAAAGGGATCCAGCCCTAAACACATCATAGTCAAATTGTGAATGACAAAGAGTGACATGAAAGCAGCAACAAAGCAAATCATGACATACAAAGGATTTCAAATAAAATTAACTGCTGACTTCCTAATCAGAAACTATGTAGAGGCCAGGCACAGTGGCTCATGCCTACAATTCCAATGCTTTGGGAGGGTGAGGCAGGAGGAATGTTTGAGCCCAGGAGTTTGAGACCAGCCTGGGCAACATAGTGAGACCCTGTCTCTACAAAAAATAGAAAAAAATTAGCTAGACATGGTGGTACATGTCTGTAGTTCCAGCTACTCAGGAGGCTGAGATGGGAGGGTTGTTTGAGCCCAAGAGTCAAGGCTGTAGTGAGCTGTGATTATGCCACTGTACTCCAGCCAGGGTGACAAAGCTAAATCCTGTCTCAAAAAAAAAGAAAGAAAGAAAAGGAAAAAAAAAAAAAAAAAAAGAAACCACGGAGGCCAGAAGACAGTGGAAAGACATATTCAAAGTGCTAAATGAAAAATATTATTAACCAGAAAGTCTACATCCAGCAAAACTCTCCTTCAAAAATGAAGAAGAAATTAGCACATTCCCATATAAACAAAAACAGAAAACGTGTTGCTGGCGCATCTCAAGTACAAGAAATACTAAAGGGAGTCCCTCACACTTAAATAAAAGGATGCTAGACAGTAACTGGAATGCACATGAATAAAAGAATAGGTAAGGTAACTACATAGGTTAATATATAAGAACACAAATGTATTTTGGGTTGTAACTCTTTCCTCTTCTCATTTAAAAAACATCTGCATAAATCAATAATTATAAATCAGTGTTGATGGGCACATAATGTATAAACACGTAGTTTGTATGGCAATAACAACACAAAGGAGGAGAGAGGAAATTATAAACAGAAGTAAACTTTTTATATACTATGGAAATTAGATTGGTATTTATCTGAATTATATTGTTAAACATTTAGGTATTAACTGTAATGCCTATTAAATAACTAAAAAAAATATATTAAAAGGAATGACAAGTGAATTAAAATGGCACACTAGAAAATATCTAACACAAAAAAAAAATCTAACACAAAAAAACAGTAGGGAAGGAACAGAGAAACAAAATATAATTGACAAACCTTTACTAGAATAACCAAGAAAAAAAGAAGATTCAAATTACTAAAATCAGCAATTAATGAGGGGACATTACTACCAACATCACAGAAATAAAGGATTATAAGGGAGTACTACGAAGAATGCTATGCCAACAAATTAGATAACGTAAATGAAATGGATAAATTCTTAGTGATGTGGTTAGGCTTTGTGTCCCCACCCAAATCTCATCTTGAATTCTAATCCCCATAATCCTCACATGTCAAGGGAGAGAACAGGTGGAAGTAACTGAATCATGGGGGCAGTTTCCCCCATGCTGTTCTTGTGATAACGAGACAGTTCTAGAAAGATCTGATGGTTTTATAAGGGGCTCTTCCCCTTAGCTCAGCACTTCTACCTGCCGCCTTGTGAAGAAGGTGCTTTGCTTCCCCTTCACCTTCTGCCATGATCATAAGTTTCCTGAGGCTGTGCTGAACTGTGAGACAATTAAACCTCTTTCCTTTATAAATTACCCAGTCTCGGGTATGTCCTTATATAGCAGCATGAGAATGGACTAATACAGTAAATTGATACCACACAGAGTGGGGTGTTGCTATAAAGATACTTGAAAATGTGGAAGTGACTTTGGAACTGCATATCAGGCAGAGGTTGGAACAGTTTGGTGGGCTCAGAAGAAGAGAGGAAGATGTGGGAAAGTCTGAAACTTCCTAGCGACTTGTTGAATAGCTTTGACCAAAATGCTGATAGTGATATGGACAATGAAGTCCAGGCTGAGGTGATCTCAGATAGAGAGGAGGAACTTGTTGGGAATGAGAATAAAGGTGACTGTTGCTATGCTTTGGCAAAGAAACTGGCAGCATTTTGCCCCTGCCCTAGAGATCTGTGGAACTTCGAACTCGAGAGAGATAATTTAGGGTATCTGGCAGAAGAAATTTCTAAGCAGCAAAGCATTCAAGAGGTGATTTAGGGGCTCTAAAAAGCATTAAGTTTTATGTATTCACAAAGAGATACTTTGGAACTGAAACTTATGTTTAAATGGGAAGCAGAGCATAAAAGTTTGGAAAATTTGCAGCCTGACAATGCAATAAAGAAAAACCCATTTTCTGAGAAGAAATTCAACCTGGTCACAGAAACTTGCATAAGTAATGAGGAGCCAAACATTAATCCCCAAGACAATGGGGAAAATGTCTCTAGAGCATCTCAGAGACCTTCACAACAGCCCCTCCCATTACAGGCCTGGAGGTCTAGGAGGGAAAAATGGTTTTGTGGGCTGGGTACAGGGCCTTACTGCTTTGTGTAGTCTCAGGACTTGGTGCCCAGTGTCTCAGTCATGGCTAAAGGGGCCAACATACAGTTCAGGCCATTGCTTCAAAGGGTGCATGCCCCAAGCTTTGGTGGCTTACAGGTGGTGTTGGGCCTGTAGGTGCACAGAAGTCAAGAACTGAGGTTTGGGAACCTCCACCTAGATTTCAGAGGATGCATGGAAATGCCTGGAGGTCCAGGCAGAAGTTTGCTGCAGGCGTGGAGCCCTCACGGAGAACCTCTGCTAGGGCCGTGTAGAAGGGAAATGTGGGGTTGGAGCACTCATAAAGAGTCCCCACTGGGGCACTGCCTAGTGGAGCTGTGAGAAGAGGGTAACCATACTCCAGACCCCAGAATGGTAGATCCACCAACAGCTCGTACTGTGTGCTTGGAAAAGTGCCAGACACTCAACGCCAGCACATGAAAACAGCTGTGAGAGGCTGTACCCTGCAAAGCCACAGGGCCAGAGCTGCCCAAGGCTGTAGAAGCCCACCTTTTACATCAGCATGACCTGGATGTGAGACATGGTGTCAAAGGAGATCATTTTAGAGGTATAAGATTTGATTGCCCTGCTGGATTTCAGACTTGCACGGGGCCTGTAGTGCCTTCATTTTGGCCAATTTCTCACATTTGGAACGGGTGTATTTACCCAATGCCTGTACCCTAAATGTAGCTGGGAAGTAACTAACTTGCTTTTGATTTTACAAGCTCATAGGCAGAAGGGACTTGCCTTGTCTCAGATGAGACTTTGGACTTGGACTTTTGGGTTAATGCTGGAATGTATTAAGATTTTGGGAGACTGTTGCAAAGACATGTTTGTGTCTTGAAATGTGAGGACATGAGATTTGGGAGGGGCCAGGGGAAGAATGATATAGTTAGGCCTTGTGTCCCTACCCAAATCTCATTTTGAATTGTAATCCCCATTAATCCCCACATGTCAAGGGAGAGACCAGGTGGAGGTAACTGGATCATGGGGGCAGTTTCCCCCATGCTGTTCTAATGATAGCAAGTGAGTTCTCACAAGATCTGATGGTTTTATAAGGGGCTCTTCCCCCTTAACTCAGCACTTCTCCTTCCTGCTGCCTTGTGAAGAAAGTGCCTTGCTTCCCCTTCACCTTCCACTACGACTGTAAGTTTCCTGAAGCCTCCCCAGCCATACTGAACTGTGAGCCAATTAAACCTCCTTCCTTTGTAAATTACCCAGTCTCAGGCAGTTCTTCATAGCAGTGTGAAAACGGACTAACACACTTAGAAAGCCACATATTAACATAATTGATTTAAAAAGAATTAGAAAATCTAAATGTATGGACAGAATTGTGTTCCCCCAGAATTCATATGTTGAAGCCCTAACCCCCAAATATAACTGTATTTGGAGTTGGGCCTTTAAGGAGGTAATTAAAGCTAAATAAAGTCATAAAGGTGAGGCCTTAATCTGAAAGGACTGGTGTTTTTTTGTTTTTTGTTTGTTTGTTTTGAGACAGTCTCTCACTCTGTCACCCAGGCTAGAGTGCAATGGCACGATCTCGGCTACTGCAACCTCTGCCTCCCAGGTTCATATGATTCTCCTGCCTCACCCTCCCAAGTAGCTGGGATCACAGGCACCCACCACTATGCCCAACTAATTTTTGTATTTTTAGTCGAGATGGGGTTTCACCATGGTGGCCAGGCTCAAACTCCTGACCTCAAAAGATCCACCTGCCTCAGCCTCCCAAAGTGCTGGGATTACAGGCGTGACCCACCATACCCAGCCTAGGACTAGTGTTCTTATAAGAAGAAGAGATACTGGAGCTCTGAGAGTGCACACAGAGAAAAGGCCATGTAAGGACACAGCCACCCACAAGCCAAGGAGACAAGCCTTACCAGAAACCAACCTTGTTGGCACCTTGATCTGGGACTTCTAGCCTCCAGAATTGTGAGAAAATAAATATATGTTTTTTACATTACTCAATCTGTTGTATTTTGTTACGGCAGCCCAAATTGATTAAGATGAAGTAATCACCAAAAAAAACCCTGAAAATACTCATAATTAAAAGAGTAGACATAATTATTTGCAGTGACAGGATCTTATTTGGATACCGATTTGAACGAACATTTTAAGAAGTGAGAAAATCGGGGTAATGTGACTACTGATTGGATATACAGGAATTATTGATATAACATTTATGTGTGATAATACAGGTGTCCCTTATCAGAAGTGCACAGGGCCAAAAGTGTTTCAGATTTCAGATTTTTTTTTTTTTGGATTTTGGAATATTTGCATTATATACTTGGCAGTTGAGCATCTGAAATTGAAATGTGAAATCTGAAATCCAATGAGCACTTTCTATAGAATGTCATGTCAGCGCTCAAAGAGTTTAGGATTTTGAAGCATTTCAGATTTCAGATTTTTGGATTTGGAATGCCTAATCTGTAGTTTTGTGCTTACGTTTCTTAAAAAATACTTTTTCTTTTAGAAATATATATTATTTGTGAATGAAATGATATAATAAAAATAATACAATGAGAGGAGAGTAGGTAAGGAGTATGGATAAAGTAGGATTGGCTATAAATTGATAATTGTCAAAGGTGGGTGATGGTTCCATTAATGTTTATCATATTATCCTTTTTTGCTTTTATACATGCTTGATTTTTTCATAGTAAAAGTGAAAATGTTTACAATAATAATAAAATAGTATGGAATTGGTACAGAGTTAAGCAAATGGACTAAAACAAAACAAAAGCTAAGAATATATAGCCCAGAAACGGATTATTGTGCAAGTAAAACATGCTATGTGACAGAGATAGCATTAACAATTACTAGGGCAAAGGGAAAATTCAATATCTGATACTGGATCAACCCCTATTCAAATGACAAAAAAAGTCACTGGATTTCTCTACCTCACACAGCACACAAAATTAAATTCCAGATAAATTAGGGACTTAAGTGTGAAAGGCAAAACTTTAAATCTTCAAAGACAACATAGGAGAATATCTTTCAAAACCATATCATAGACTTCTTAAATAAAAAACATTAGCCATAAAAGAGTCATAAATTATACTGTATTAAAATGACAACTTCTATTTAAAAAGACACTAAAAATGGGAGAGGAGGAATATAAAATACATAAAGTTGTGTAACTACAAGTCAGTCAGAAAAAGATGCACAATCCAATAGAAAAAAGGGCAAAAGATATGAACAGACATTTCACAGAAGAGGCAACATGCATGTCCAATAAATACGTAATAGGATGCTCTGCTTATTAGTAATTAGGGATATGCTAATTATGACTATATTCAGAGACACCTACAGGATTGACACAAATTAAGCAGTCTGATAATATCATGTTTGGAGAAAATGTAGACCAATCATAAATTTTATATATTCTGATGGTAATGTAAATTGGTACAACCAATTTGGAAAGCAACTTAGCAAAACTTTGTAAAGTGAACATTTACTAATCTGTTAGCCCATAAATTCCACTCTTGCATATATATTTTAGAGAAACTCTTGAATATATTCTTAGAAGAGAACCCAGAAGTTCATGATCAGGAGATGAATATATTGTCATACATTCACAAAATATTTAATAGCATTTAAAATGAATAAGCTATAGTTGTAAGAAACAACATGCATAAATTTTAGAAACTCATGTATGAAAATAGGGAATTCCACATAACTATGTGAAGAATGATTTCACTTTTATTTATCTCTGAAATAAGCATAAACAATATGTTGTTTAGGCAGATGTATATACAAAGTAAAAAACAATTAAGCAAGAGAATGATAAACACCGTATTCAGTCTAGTCACTAATTCCTGGGGAGAGGCAGAAGAGAGAGGTAAGTCTACTTCTTGTGCTGATTGATTTCATAAGTTTGTGGTACTGTGCTTTATAACTTACATATGTTCTTGTGTAAATATCAAATATATTTTTAAAAGGTTACAGAAAAATTACTCTACATTAAAACATCATTAAAAATGAAATTCATACCTTCAACTATGCTGGACTTAGCAAGAAATCCTGAAGATGTTTTTAGAGCTCCATTGAATACCACAAAACTTGCACCTGTCACTGATCAAGAAATACAACAATTATTTGTTTTAAACTGCTCATTTTTATGTTACACATTTGTTAAATGCAGAATGTGGATATGTACATAAGTACTCAATAAATGTTATACCCACACAACTTACACTAGAAAACTAATTATAAAAACAAAAAAAAGAGAGATAAAATATTACATTAAAATAAGTTAATGCGGCTGGATGCAGTGGCTCATGCCACCAGATTGGTGGCTCAATCTCAGCACTTTGGGAGGCCAAAAAGGGCGGATCACCTGAGGTCAAGGGTGGATCACCTGAGGTCAAGGGCAGATCACCTGACCAGCCTGGCCAACATGATGAAACCTCGTCTCTACTAAAAATACAAAAATTAGCCAGGAGTGGTGGCAGGCACCTATAATCCTGGCCACTCAGGAGGCTGAGGCAGAACTGCTGGAACCCAGGAGGTGGAGGTTCCAGTGAGCCGAGATCGCACCACTGCACTCCAGCCTGGATGACAGAGCGAGACTCTGTCTCAAATAAATAAATAAATAAATAAATTTATATTTAATAAATTAATAAATTTATTAAATAATTTAATGGTTTTATTAACAATTGATGGAGTATTATACTGTTTTAAATGTTTGTGCCTATATTACTGAGGGTGTAGGAAATCAAACATTCACTACTGGTGACAGCACAAATCAGAACAGTCTTTCTGGAGCCCTAACTTGGCATTTTTCTATTAAAATTACAAGTAAATGTATCCTTTGACACACCAATTCCACTTCTAGGAATTTATCTTACAGATAGGTTCAAATGTGTACAAAACAGCATGTGTACAAAACTATGCACTATAGCGTTTTTATAAATAGCCCCTAAGGATTGGTAACAACTTATGTCCATCAATAAGCGACAGTTAAATGACGTACAACACATAAAATGGAAAGTTCTGTAGAATATAAAAGCTCTTTATACACAAACATAGAATAATCTCCAAAGTGTGTTAACGACAACAAAAAAACAAGGTATAGAATGGAGCAAATATTAGGACTTGTCTAAAAAAGTGGAAGAAAGAGATAGGTGTGTGTGTGTATTTCTTAAATATATATTAAAACAAAAATGTCTCTGAAAGGATATATAAGAACTGATAACACTGGTTTGGTTGCCTGTAGGGAAAGTAAGAGGATGGCTGGGTGGTCAAGGGAGGAAAGGAGATTTTTCACTATAAATATTAATAACTTAAATTTTACCACGTAAAAATATACCTATTCAACAAATACATATTAAAAAGTTGTTAAATTTTAGTGGCAAAAATGCCAATATCATGTTAAGTGATAAAGTACAATATAAAAGTATAACTATCCAGTATAAAATCATCTATTTAACATATGTTAATATAAGAAGGATATACAGTAAAATGTCAATAGTGACCATAGCTTGGCACTTTTCTCTTTTACTACTTTTCTTTGTTTTTTCTTGAGATGGAGTCTCAATCTGTCGCTCTGTCACCCAGGTTGGAGTACAGTGGCACGATCTCGACTCACTGCAAGCTCCACCTCCCGGGTTCACACCATTCTCCCGCCTCAGCCTCCCGAGTAGCTGGGACTACAGGTGCGTGCCGCCACACCCAGCTAATTTTTTGTATTTTTAATAGAGACGGGGTTTCCCCGTATTAGCCAGGATGGTCTCGATCTCCTGACCTCGTGATCCGCCTGCCTCAGCCTCCCAAAGTGCTGGGATTACAGGCGTGAGCCACCACGCCCGGCCTCTTTTACTACTTTTCAAAATGTATTTTCCAAGCTTACTACAAATAAGTATATATTACTTTTATAAGCAGAGGAAAAAATTTTACTAGCAGCCAGGATGTCAAGACTATTTTAAGTATGTTATCCTATAATAATTTATTAATTTTATGAAATGCTTCCATTTGACTTTCAATTTGTTAGGCCTTCTACTGCAAGGGTTTGGTAATCATAGCAATCACTGAAGCCATTCAGCCAGAACCGAGAGTAATGTCATTCACAGATGCTGCTTGTTATGTTTTATAAATCATTCCTACCCTTATCACCCTGTGCTCCCCAAACTAAGAGGAGTCAGAGCAGAGAGTGAACAAATGTGAAAAGAAATACCTTATTTCAGAAAGAAACTACTCAAAGAAAGACTCCCACCCTATGGGATATACTAAACCTAAAGATATCAAAAGGAATACAGTCTTCCAAGTCTGTAAGCCTAATGCAGTCCAAGAGATAAACAAAAATTAGAAGCAATTTTAAAATCTGTTGTGTAGCTAAAATTTCAAAGCATACTGTTTTATCACCAACAATTCAGCAATTAAGTAAATATACATATATTTCCCCCTTGAAAGGAATTCTATTAATTGAGGTGGTTTTATAAATTAGCACTAGGAACCATGATGCTCACCTTTTCTAGGATGGCCAGTGGCACTGTTGGCCTGGGTTTGATAAATTCCATCATTCTGTATACACACTAGATGAGAATCTGCTTCTGTACTGAAACTAGCTCCAATGCTAATGACATGCTCATTAGAAGAATTTAGTACTTTCATTACCTGGAAAGAAACAAAAACAACAACATTTGTTTAGAAACACTTTTAACATTGTATGCCTATTCTAAGAGCCACGTTCCTGACCAGCTTCATAATCGTCAAGCTTTGGTCTGGACAACTCCCTGGGAATGTGATAGAAACAAATGTTTTAAAATAAAATCACTTCAGTTGAACAGTAATCACCTCAATAAAACAGTAAGGAGAAAAAAAATATGATCAAACAGATTATTTACTAGCAAACAAATTCTATAATTTCAAAAACAATGTTTGTTGCCATAATACATTAGATAGTCTAATTCAAAACAAAAAATTTAATGTGACACAATTCTAAGGAACTCTAATGTTCAATAATTGTCATTTGAATAAAACAATTATACTTACATCGCTGTACTTTTTCCGTGGTATTTTTATGCAGCTTTTTCCCATTTCCATATGAATCAATAGTTGATCTATATTATGCAAGGTATACTGGTAATTTCGAAGGTCCTACATAGAATAATCGCATTACCATAAACTACTAACCATGAGCATTTTTCCATCCATTAAATCCTTCTTTAAGAAATCCTTCTCCACAACAGTAATAAAGAATATGATTCTCAGGAAAAATTTTGTAGTATTTAGGGTATCTCCTCTTTCTAGTTACAGAACTTCCAAAATAGAAAAGGTCTTCAAACTATGCATGGATAAATACAAGTGAGTCCACTGAAATATTTTTCTATGGTAACAGGGAAACACAAAATTACAAAAAGTATAAGTGGAAGGGAACTTTAGGTATCATCTAATCCAACACTTCCTATTATAAACGAGAAAACTAAGGTCATAATTTGCTCAAAATCACAAGACTGACTGACTTTACTAATACATTTACAAAAGTTTCAACAACTTTAAGAGGTCTGTATAGAGTTATTACATTACCTAAACATCCAAGAACTGCAGGAGAATGAATCAAAAGGCAATTAGAATCAGGTACACATACATGAGGAGATAGTATGTTCTACAAAAGCAATTCATCAAAAACTGAGCACTAATATGTTAAAATAATTAGGATTTATTGTAAATGAATGGTCATTATACCAAACATGGCAAATTAAAGTAGGAAAATATAAATGTGTAAACTTTGCTAAATAAAGTTTTAAAGTAACAGTATAAAAACACCTAATAAAATAGTTCAATTACTCACAACAAGTAAGTTCATAATAGTGTGTCCTATTTCTCCAAAAAGAGATTTTCGGCCTCTGATACTTGTTAGAGGAGCAGGATATGCTATACATAAGAAAGGAAAACTGGTTACTATAACAAAAAAAAAAAGCCCAAATTATTGAATTTATTACCTTCAATTCTCATTCTACAAACAAACATTATGTAAAAATATCACCCAATCAGTTCTTAAGGGAGAGAGACAATTTTTTTTTTTTTTTTTTTGAGACAAGGTCTCACTCTGTTGCCCAAGCTGGAATGCAGCGGTGCGATCTCGATTCATTGCAACCTCCGCTTCCAGGATTCAAGCAAGTCTCCTGCCTCAGCCTCCCAAGTAGCTGGGATTATAGGCGCATGTCACCACGCCCGGCTAATTTTTGTATTTTTAGTAGAGACAGGGTTTCACCATATTGGCCAGGCTGGTCTCAACCTCCTGACCTCAGGTGATCTGCCCACCTTGGCCTCCCAAAGTGCTGGAATTACAGGAATGAGCAACCACACTCAGCCAAGAGATAATATTAACACTGTTTATCTATGTATCTACTAGATGCTACATTGAACTGGGAACTATACATACGTTATCTTATTTAAATCCAGCAACAACCTAATGAGTGTGTCTATACTATTTCATAAATGAGAAAGCTGAGACACAGAAATGAATCAACTTGTTCCTAGTGGCTAAGTTAATAATTGGTGAAACAGATTTGGAACTAGGCTTGTCTGATTCCAAAGTATTTAATCTTTTCATTATACATCTTGTTTCTGCAAAATTATAGGGGGTGGAAAATTATGATAACTGGTTAGAACTCTATAAATTTCTGATAATTTAAAGATAAATACAAAGAACTAAAGACTTTTAAGGCATTCATAATTAATATTCAATTGTGCTAATTTATGAATGGTCGTAAACTTTTAAAGTTATTGGTTCAGCATGATAAAAGAAATATACAGATAGAGTCAGGGAAACTAATGCACAAAAAGGGAAGGGACATGAGGTTGGTTACCTAACTATGTTCTTTCTTTAGAGCACCATAAATACTGGACACCAAAAAGGAAAAGAGACCTTACTGGCAACGCAGCAGGGATTCTGAAGGAAAGAAGGCAAGACTATTTCTATAGTGATAACACACAGACACATTTGTAACCTTCAGTTCTCAAGTTAGGTCTTAAGCAAACTAATCTCTTTAATGTCTATTACACAAATACACTTTCTTAAAATTCTAAAGAAGCACCACATACCCAACATTAGCTGCTTTAAAGACTTAAGTCAAAGTAGTCATATTCTTGCTAGTACAAACATATTTTGTAATTCTAAAAAGGCAACTAAGTTATTTGAAGGACAGTGGGTCTAGATTCAAAAAAAATACAAGACATTAGTGTTAAAAGACATACAAATGATAAAGGACATGATTAACTGGTAACTTTTTGCCTTATATGAATAAGGGGGCATCCTTTGCAATATGAAGAGGTAATTTTGTTTAAAACACTGTTCTCAACAGGTTATAGCTTAGAATGACATACTATCTGAGTTACAATGGGACCTCATAAATCATCTATTTGAACATTTAATGGTATTCAAAACCAGTGATCTCAGAATAAAACCACAGATATTTTCAAAAGCATTTAAAAATTACTAATTTGAGACAGTTACTTTCAGTCTTTATTCTTGGGACTTTAACTTTCACATTAGTTTTTTCAAATGTACGTTACCTCTGTAACAAAATACACACACACACACACACACACACACACACACACACACACACAGAGTTCACATCTAAAAAGACATGGGCACCAATAATGTCAAAGTGCCAGTCTATGTAAAATCTAGTAGGACAGAAAGAATTCAGAAAACAGCTGAGGCGAATTAACTATTATATATAACTGACAATTTCCCCTTATTACTACTAAATAGCTTATCATAGCTTTGCAGTTCCAATCCCTATGATTTACGAGAAGCCCTTCATATTGCTCCATGATTCTCCAACCTTCAGTGTGAGAAAACCAGACTATCTAGAAGTGCTACTGGCAAAAATACTGTCCATACTTACAGACATGTTCCATAATAATTTGATTAGCTAGTTTATTCCCCTAATCTTCTATTAAAAAATATTAAATCAGAGGCAAAATACTGGGTTGAATTGATGAAACATTTGGCTTAAAGTGAAATGTCTTAAGCTCTTTGGTTCACACAGTACGAAACCTGAGATGCAAATTAAATTTTGTTACTCTTCCCACAAGTTAATAGCATCACACATATAAATCTTAAATGGTAAGGAACACTCATCCCCAAAATCACAATTTAATAAAATTTGCCAAATAGATTATCCCTTTTTTTTTAATTTGTCTATTCTGAAATAGTAATCACCACTTTTATAGCTTCTCAACATTTAATTTTCCTCCAAGAAAATCCCTACCAACTTATATTAGAATCAAATGTCTAAAAAGTTCATTAGACGTGATGTACTTCAAATGCAATAAATATATTTCTTGAAAAAAGTCAGAGATAAAAGATACAGTGGGAATTCAAAAAAGTTTAACACTAGAAATGATTCTAACTCAGAAATCACCATATATATAAACATCACAGCAGCTTTAGAATCACCAGTTGTGTCAAGGGTAGATAAGTAAATACACACACATGCCCATACACATGAATGATACAGGCTATATCACCTTTGAGAGATAAACATCAGAATATAAAAATAAGAATAATCAAGCTTAGAAAAATAACCACAATTTCTAAGTACTTCCTTCCCTAAAAATAGTTAGCTTTTAATTATAGTCAGTAACTGAAAACAATAGCACTGATAACCCAAAAATCCTTTATGTTTGGCTTTATAATATAGAAAAATGGAGAGAGGCAATGATTTACCTTCTTAATATGCAGGCAACATAACAAACTCCCAACAGTAGATACTTTTAAGAAAATTTTAGCAAAAATAATTAACACATGTTGAACATCCCAAATCTAAAAACCTAAAATCCAAAATGCTCTAAACTCTGTAACTTTTTCTTCTTTTTTTTTTTTTGAGACATAGTCTTGCTCTGTCACCCTGGCTGGAATGCAAAGGCACGATCTCAGCTCACTGCAAAGCTGCCTCCTAGGTTCAGGTGATTCTCCTGCCTCAGTCTCCTGAGTAGCTGGGATTACAGGCACCTGCCACCTCACCTAGCTAATTTTTGTATTTTTAGTAGAGACAGGGTTTCACCATGTTGGCCAGGCTGGTCTCGAACTCCTGACCTCATGTGATCCACCCACCTTGGCCTCCCAAAGTGCTGGGATTATAGGCGTGAGCCACTTGCCCGGCCTATAGCTTTTTCAAATGCCAACGTGATGCTCGAAAGAAATGCTCACTGGAGCATTTCAGATTTTGAATTTGGGATGCTCAACTGGTATGTATTCTGTGAATATTCCAGAATCTAAAAAAGTCCAAAATCCAAAAAACTGATCCAATATA
The DNA here is from genome assembly GCF_037993035.2 of Macaca fascicularis. Classification (NCBI taxonomy): domain Eukaryota; kingdom Metazoa; phylum Chordata; class Mammalia; order Primates; family Cercopithecidae; genus Macaca; species Macaca fascicularis. The sequence goes on along the minus strand of NC_088380.1, from coordinate 84,393,042 downwards.
TTTCAGATATAGCATACTCAACCTGTACTGTGAAAGAAAGTTTTCTGTTTTGTTCTGAAATTTAAGAAGAAAAGTTTTAGGTAATAAAATAACTTATGAACATCTAGAAACTTGAAGATATACCACAGTTATCTAGACCAACCTGGTAGCAGAAGAGGGTTGTCTTAGAACTTTAGAAGCACAGCAAAATAAAAGTAGTTCCATTAATCCATTAAAATTGATGTTAATGATTCCCTGAAAGTCTTTACATTCTTTGAAAATATGCAATTTAACTTATTACTCTAAAACTTACCTTTATATTCTGCACCCAATCTCAACATTAAACGCATAGGAAAAACCTTTGCCCAGGGAATCTCAAGCTTCTGGATAAGAATTCCACAAAGAAAAGGATTACTTGGTAATGGGAGACCATCAAGTTTCTGAAAAGTAGGTGTAATAAACAGGAATCCTCCATGATCTTTGCTACTGAGAAAACTCTCAGTAAAGGTAATACTGTCCAAGTTTTCTATGTATTTTCCTGCAAAATAAAATCATTAGTAAAAAGATTTTAAGTTGTTTTGTTATTGTTTTGAAGAAATGTTCTGAGTTTGAATATCCCAATACAAACTGTCTTAAGTTAAGACACTATAGTTTTTTTTTCTTGTTTCTGTTCTTGCAAAAGCATCTATTAAATACCTTCTGTACACAAAGCTCCCAATTATTCCTGGATATTGGGGATTATGAACAAAAACTTGAAAATGTTTCCAACCGTTCAGTTTTTCTCCTTACTGCATGATCATGTGAAAAATTATCAAATCTCCTAGTCTTGTACAGACAGTAAGGAAATTACATAGATACATTTAAAAAACAAGCAGGCAGGCCAGGCACAGTGGCTCACGCCTGTAATCCCAGCACTTTGGGAGACTGAGGCGGGCGGGTCACTTGAGATCAGGAGTTCTAGACCAGCCTGGCCAGCATGCTGAAACCCTGCCTCTACTAAAAATACAAAAAGTAGCTGGGCATGATGGCAAGTGCCTGTAATCCCAACTACTTGAGAGGCAGAGGCAGAAGAATCGCTTGAATCGGGATGTAGAGGTTGCAGTGAGCCAAGATTGTGCCACTGCACTCCAGCCTGGGTGGAGACACTGTCTCAAAAAAAAAAAAAAAAAATCAAGGATATATTTCCATTTTTTAAATACAAAAATCTGCATATAGACCACTAATCACATAAAATGTTAGTTTTAAAGAGACAAAGTAATTATTAAGCTATTTTCAGAAATCAGCAATCTCTTCAAGAAATAATTCTTTAGTATAGCTAGCACAGCCAAAAGCATAAATGCCTTTAACAAATTTATCCATTCCCTAGTCTGAACAGTTCAAAATAAAATGCCATACCTTTTAGAGCATCCTTATATATGGTGATAAATAGTCTGAAGATGTCCTTAGGAATAGTATCTTCATTTGGCAAACGTAACAATAGAATAATAATTTCTGCCTGTCCCAAGCCATGCAATCCATTGGTTGAAAAGTACCAATATTTGTCTGAGGAATCTTAGATGATAAAAGAATATAACTATTAAGGTCAACTTTTATTAACCAAAAAACGAAGAACAATTGTTTCTGCATTTAACTTTTCTTTTTTTTTTTTTTTTAAAGCAGAGACAGGGTTTCGCCATGTTGGCCAAATTGGTCTCGAACTCCTGACCTCAAGCGATCCACCCACCTTGGCCTCCCAAAGTGCTAGGATTACAAGCGTGAGCCACCACACCCAGCCATAACTTTTCAAATTCCTTGTGTTCCCAAAGTTCTTCTTATGAAAACCTTAAATTGAATTGTGTAAGATTCATATAAAGTAAGAAAAAGGATTATCATAGGGAGCCAATTAATAAATAACATTAAAATAAAAGACACACTAAATGCTGAAATGTAGTGGATAAGAATCTAGTTTCAAATAGAATGAAAAGCTGACAGATGCATTATGGAGTAGTGAGGATTATTAATCATTAAGGATTACTTCCTTACTCTTTAATTAGGTCACATGTCACTTACTTTAAAACTGTCTTTACTGCTACTAAATCAGAATTGCTGCTTATTTCGGTTACTAAATTTCAATTTATCTAAAAGCCACAGGAGATATAGTCAATTGTATCATGAGAATCAAAATACAGCTCAGCTATATAAGCTCATGACCTAAACCTAAGATTGACTGAGGGATGCTAACACAAATCTGTAAGCTCATGTTTCAAGTCCTACTGAACATAAATTTGCAAAATTTATTTACAGTCACATATGGCTGAAAAACCAATATCCAATCCTGGTTATTTTTCACCAATGCCAGTCAAAATCTAACCTGAAGATGTAATTAATTGAGAAATCCTGCTTACCAATTAAGGAAATAAGGATAAATTATTACTTACAAAATACGAATTTGACATTCACGAGCAGATTTGCATTTAGGACAAATGTAACAGGATGAAAGCCTTCACCTTCAAGAAGCAAAATGATCTGCTCATGAGATGGATGTTCTTCTACTACAGGCACTAAATGATGAAAGTAATATATTAATCAGGATAAATATCCTGTTAAATATGCTTACAAATGAGAAAAAAACAAATTTATAAATCCACCAGTGGCCTGATCAAATTTAAAAACAAAAGCAAACATGCTTCATAAAATCAGTCAAAAACCTAGACAACTGTTAAATAGTAATTTTTACTTTTCTTTCCATGTAAAGTTATTAATACTGTAATGCATATAGTATATTTACAATATGTTGATTAAACAGCAAATGTATACAATTTTAGCACCTTCAAAGTTTTAAGACAAACGTTTTTATAAAGTGGATTCCAGTTTGGCAGGCACTCCATTTAAAATTTTTGAAATGTACAAGTCTGTGAAAGTAGTCTAGACCCACGTTATATATGCTGCTTGCTACCACATGCCTATGTCAGCACTTGCTACTATATGCCTATATCAGTGACCAGGTAGCAAAAAAATAAATAAAAATAAAATAAAAAATCTTGACAATCAATAGAAAGATACGCATGGCACACACAAAGAACAGGGCTTACTATATTTTTGCCACTACACCTAGATTCATGTAGCGGCTCCTGCTGACAGAACAGAGATCCGAAGCTTCATTCCCCTACACTATCACACAGAGAACCGCCATGTGACATAACGCCTGGAGTGACAAGTGTCTATCCTAGAAACCACTCTGGGGTGGGGGTTAGCCATAGAATCTCCTGCTTGAAAAGGACCTTAGAAATCATCTAGGTTCTCTCTATTTACGAAGGAAACTGAGGCCCAAGGAGATTAAATAACACATTACAAGTCATAGATGTAACAAGTAGCAGACAAGGAACTAAACTTCCTAGCTTTGCCATCCAATTTAATGCTCTTTTCTTTAGGTATCATGCTCATTAAAAAAAAAAAAAAAAAGTAATAATACGGTGTCAAAATTCTAATACAATGGAAACATTTCTTCAGACTAAAGGTCTACGAGCTTCCCTATTGCACTGGAGTTTGCGTCATTTGAAATTAGGGAGCCAGATGTGATAACTGGATCATAAAAGTTCAAATACTTCTAGAATTTGTTTTTAATATAGTAAGACTTTCTGTAAACAAGTTACCAGCCCTAGTACATACTGCAACCAAAGTAAGTTTTAAGAAAATCCATTTCATATGTCACAGACAAAATTGATCAATATATAGTTTTTAATTTTTTTAAATTTAAATAACTGCTCTCCTACCTGATCCCTTTTCTCCAGATGCAACCAGAAGTGGGGGCAAACTGTCCTCATCATCAGGTAGAAGACTAATCTTATTGCAAACGTACTTGTTAATATCACACAGTAACCTATAATCTGAAATACCAGCAATAGGTAAATTGCTGTTAACTAAGGCAACAGTAGCACTAGATGGTTCTTCAATTTCTGCAAAAACATCATTATCTAGTGTAAATGAACCAGAAGTAGGTAACCCCTCGTTTCCTGTGTTTATAGGCAATTTTTCCACTGATGGAACCTGAGAAATAGGACTCTGAATTATCTCATTTCTTGTAATATCTCCTGTCTCACTGTTTGGTTTTTCCACTGTAGTAGAATGGGAATGATCCACTGTGTTTACTGTCTGTAAAACATGGAATAAAAAAATTAACAAATCAGTTCATATTCTCTGTTCAACTATGAAATGAGATCACTATAGCCAAACATCTTTTTGGTAAGAATAAAACCAAAATGGGCTCAGAAATTCCCTTAAAGTCAAATTTCCCAAGAAACAGTACCATTTTGATTCTTCAAATTCAGGAGCATAACGTATTTAGAAGTATAAAGTTTTAGTTTTACTGCATGCTCAGGTAGGTATTAATGACTTAATATTAAGACTGGGAAAAATGAGGCAAGAAGAACTTCAAGATCCCATATCATATCACACAGTGAGCAAGCTTAGTTCAATCCAAGGCTCTCCCCTTCTTATGATAGCCAAAAACCCTTGGGTGGGTAGGGAGGAGGGACAAGGTAGGAAGAAGGGGAGGGGAGTGGTTAGGAAGCAGCGCATTAGCTATATTCCACAAGAGTAACCACCTGGAATAAACTACCCATAAAGACTATTTCAAAAAAGCCTTTTTCTTTTTAGACTGTACAAAGTCAATATGAAATAAGAACCATTTATGAACTCAATATTTACTAGCCTGTTCAGAGTTTTCATTAATATAGATTGACAGTAGGTGCTAGCTAGGAAACATACCCATGGTAATTACAGCTATTTGTAAAGTGTAGCTCATGAACTCTTGACAAACAGCGTATGTTTCTACCAAATATAAACTTCAACAGAGCCGGTAAGTATCCATCTTTTTTTTTCTTTTTTTGAGATGGAGTCTCACCCTGTTGTCAGGCTGCAGTGCAGTGGCGTAATCTTGGCCCACTGCAACCTCTGCCTCCTGGGTTCAAGTGATTTTCTCCTGCCTCAGCCTGCCCTAGTAGTTGAGATTACAGGCATGCGTCACAACACCCGGGTAATTTTTGTATTTTTTTTAGTATAGACGGGGTTTTGCCATGTTGGTCAGGTGGTCTTGAACTCCTGACCTCAGGTGATCACCCACCTCGGCCTCCCAAAGTGCTGAGATTACAGGGGTGAGCCACCGCAGCCGACCTAGTATCCATCTTTTCTAATATATGTATGTAGCTAGAATCAACCAGGTGACTGGCACAGAGTAGATGCTCAATAAATCTATTTAATGCATAAAACATTACTAATTCATACATTTATACTTGCTTCTATGAGTATGTGCCACTTTACAATGAGAATTCTTAGTGATCTGGGATTCTGTATTATATATCTTATGTTTAACATCTAGTACATTTATGCAAATGCAAGCATAAGTTATCATCATCACATACTTTCTTGAATGTTTGAAAATAACTAAATAGATCTTAGTATAAATTAAATTACTAAATCTGTTACATTTCCCCAAACCAGTGGTTCTCAAAATGTGGTCTAGAGATCCCTGGGGTCTCCAAGACCCTTTCAGGGAATTGGTGCGGTTCTACAATTTTTTTCATATAATTTAACCAAAAAAAAAAGTATCACAACACACAGAATGTAGAACCAGATGTGAGAATATGTTTGTCTTCTATTAAGTCAGGCATTTAAAGAAATTGGCAAAAAGGCAAACAATGCCTCTATTCTCACTAAATTTTTGTTCTGAAAAACTTTTTTCATAAAATATTATTTCTGCTAATGTAATAGCCTTATTTTGTAATTAGTTAATAAATATTTAAATTTCTGAATTTTAATTTTAATATAGTAATTATCAATAGGTATAACCCACAAAACCTATAGTGCTTTAGGGTGCTCAATAACTTTTAAGAGTATAAAGGGGTCCTGAGGCCGAAAGTGTGAGAAACAGTCCCTTAAACTGACATTTAAAAAAGTAAAATCTGGGCCAGGTGCAGTGGCTCACTCCTGTTATAACCAGCATTTTAGGAGGCCGAGATGGGCAGATAACTTGGGGTCAGGAGTTTGAGACCAGCTGGCCAACATGGTGAAACCTCATCTCTACTAAAAATACAAAAATTAGCCAGGTGTGGTGGTGGGTGCCTGTAATCCCAGCTACCTGGGAGGCTGTGGCAGGAGAATCGCTTGAACCCGGGAGGCGGAGGTTGCAGTGAGCTGAAATTGGCGCCATTACACTCCAGCCTGGGCAACAGAGACTCCATTTCAAAAAAAAAAAAAGGTAAAATCTGCCAGGTGTGGTGATTTATACCTGTAATCTCAATGACTCAGGAGGATGAGATGGGAGGATTACTAAAGATCAGGAGTTTGAGACCAGCCTAGGCAAAATAGTGAGACCATGTCTCTTAAAAAAAAAAAAAAAAGTAATTAAAAAAAATCTTTTTTTTTTTTTTAAACAGTAAAGTCTAAACCAGACATGGTGGCTCACATCTGTAATCCCAGCTACTTGGGAGGCTGAGGTGGAAGCATCACCTGAGCCCAGGAGTTAGAGGCTGCAGTGAGTGGTAATTATGCCACTGCACTCCAGCCTGGACAACACAGCAAGACTATCTCTCTCTTTTTTTTTTAAGGGGATAAAATCTAAAATGTATTCAGTATATCAATACATCTCTTATTTTAGGAAGCTCTAAGTGTTTTAAAAAAAAAAGTACTCTAATAAAATCACACCAGGAATTATCTATGAAATAAAATTTTATTTAGTCAATAAGTTATTGTTTGAATTCCTTACCACAGGCATATCAGGTGAAAGAGGACTAAAGTCTTCAGAACATCTTTTACTTCCAGATGATAATTTTGTTGTATCTGCAACTTCACCATTGGGCAATATACCATCTGCAAACCATACTCTCTTCTGTTCTTTGGAGCACAGTCCTAGAATCCCAATTGAAAAAGTAAAACATTTTAATCTGGTAATATGACAATGATTTAATGCCAAATAGATCAGGAAATGTTTTCAAAAGCTTTTTGCTATCCACTGGCAATCCCTGAATTCTCAGGGCTACAAAGGTCTAGAGAAATAGCCTTTTGTGATCCCTCTACCCTGAGTGGAGTCTGTTTCTATCTAATTCATACAAAGGGAGCATATTAGACCAGGAATGGCCTTGGCAATCATATACTATGAAAAGGAAGGGACAGGAGATCTGTATAACTTCAGAGCATATTAGACCAGAGGTGGCTCTGGGAATCACTCTGAAGAGGAGTAGACAGGAAAGGTTACACCTTAAAGACAATGGGGAAGGAAGATTTAAAGCCTATATTATTGAGACTAAGTTTTTGTGAGTACGGAGTGGAGACTGAATAAAATTTAGGGACTAAGGTACAGTGATGAAAAGTGGAGTAGACTGAAGCATATATATATATATATTGCTTATCTATATATTCCTCATATATATATATATAAAGAAAAAAAGAAATTTAAAACCTCAAAAAAGGTAACAGGATCACTTGAAATGTCTTAATATCACACGACATTTCTTACTTTTATTTAACAAGTATAACATTTTTTGTTCTTATAATGCAGATACTGAATTTTATTAATACTTATTATTTCCTTCCAAATTTGAAGGAAATAACTAGACATCAGCATAAACATTTTTCTCTTTTCTTACAAAGCATCCATAGAGGAAGGTTATGAAAATCTCTGCCAGATGATTTTAGAACAATATTTTTTTTAAAAAAAGGTTCAATGTCTACTTTCCAGAACATAATAAAGATAACTCTGAAAAAATTGGAATTATATATATATATTTTTTGCAATGTAGGTAGACATATTAAATAACATATCTTTTTTGTATTTGCAATATTTTTATAATTTAATCATTTGGGTTATCAATATAAGAATATGCACATATTTTCAAACACAAATTATTCATCTTTAGGCTATAATATACAACCATATAATGCTGAGTCTCCTTATTTCATTATAATAAATGGAAAACAGTTACTGAGTAATAAACTGAAGTCCACAAAAATACAAGGATTCAAATTTGCCTTTATCTGACATTTATGGTTTTTTTCCAGCATGTAAGAGACTAATAATTCATATTTAAAGACATACATGTGCCTTACTCAAGATGCTAATTGACGACGGGTTGTAAAAAGGAGCAGATAACTCAATGATTTAAAAACAGATTTAAAAAACATTATTACTGTGGTAAAATACACAACTACAAATAGGTTTTTAATGAAAAGGAGATAGAACAATTATTTACGTATTGCCTCTCAAACCCAAGCTCACCCTCTAAACTGGGCTCTTGGATGCCAGGTTGGAAGTCTGGAAAGTGCAATTCCCAGACTCTTGTTACTGGCTTTGGTCAGCTTTTTCCAATAGCAGGCACTGGTGGGAGACCATAAGGTGGGAAGAAATGAGAAGGAATTCTTTGTTTCTGGATCCTGCCAGGATCTTTGCAGCAGCAACACCGCTAGATACAGCTGCTAGACTCATGATTTTCAGTACTCCTAACATCAAATCTGGAGCTCTACTTTAGTCATCTGAGCACCAACTCTATGAGGCCTCTTGATGGTGCTGTGACCATGGCTTCTGACTCCAACATCTGCGATCCAAACACCTCCTGGTGCTCCTACACTGAGCTCTAGCCTCTCCCCTTTTGTAGCCCCAAACTCCAGTTGTGGTGGTTGCTTCCTGCAGTTACTAATTGCTGAGGCACTTGAGCACAGCCTTTTTGCTCTTCCAGTCTTCCAGCCTGCATGTGTAACCAATTCCCTGTATTAAATCCCTCTTGATATTTAATCTGGTTTCTCTTTCCTGACTACATTAGAGAATTTCTGGCTACATTAGAGAATTTCTATTTTGATAATTTATCTTTAGTCTTAGACACAGCATTTTCTTCTATTACCTTCAACATTTGGTTGTTTAAGTGCTGAGACTGGCAAAGTTGTTGGTGAAGGTATACTGGACGTCTGGTTCTCCTGAGGAGGCTGGACAATAGTACATTCGTCGGAATGATTAGATTTAAGATTAGAACCAGTTGGACTCATCATCCTTTCAAATGCCTGAGCTATAAAGGGGAAAACAATAGTGTTAAAATCTCAGATGTTTTTGTAATTTACTTCAAAGTAAATTTCAATAAATATTCTATTTTTCAAGTTGTAACGAGAAAGAAAGAAATGGCTAATCAAGAAAAAGAAGTAGCACTTGGCAAAGATACTGTCTGAGTTGGCAGCATGCCACTTTGATAAGCTACCAATAAGTTATTTCAATATTATATCTAAGGTGTATATTTGATATCCACAGAGAATAACCCTTATTTAACATGACTATCTCTGTTTTCGTCCTTGTACCCCTAGAGTCTATTTCCAACACAGTTTAGAGAGATTCTTTTAGACATAAATCATATCTCATTATTCCTCTGTTTAAAATCTTTTAATGGCTAACTAAAGTGAAAATTTAAGTTGTTACAATGGCTCACAAGACCCAACATAATTCATCCCTACCTCCTCCACTTTCCCAGTTACATGTTTGACCTCATCTCTCACTACAATGCCACTCACTCGCTATGGTCCAGCCACCCAGACCTCCTTGTTCTTCAAGTAAGTACTCCTACAGCTTAGAATCTTTGCTCCTATTATTCCCTTGGCCTAGAATGTTCTTCTCATACTCACACAGCTTTATTATCTCACCTCCTTCAAGACTCTGCTCACATGTCATATTACCATAAAGCCTTACTCTGACCACATTATAAAAAATACTACCTAAGGCCAGGCACAGTGGCTCACGCTTATAATTCCAATACTTTGGGAGGCTAAAGCGGGTAGATCACTTAAGCTCAGGATTGCTTTGAGACCAGCCTGGGCAACATGGTGAAACCCCATTTCTATCACAAATACAAAAAATCAGCTGGGCGTGGTAGTGTGTGCCTGTGGTCCCAACTACTAGGGAGGCTGAGGTGAGAGGACTGCTTGAACCTGGGAGATGGAGGCTGCAAAGAGCTAAGTTCGCACAATTATACTCCAACCTGAGTGACAGAGTGAGACTCCATCTCAAAAAAAAAAATTCCTTTTGCCACTAATCTGTTAACTATCTATCACTCTTACACTTTTAAAATTTTTTAATTGAAGGTAGTATCACCATCTGATATCTTTTTGTTTACTATCCATCTCTACATACATTCATAAATTTCATGAGAATATGGCTTCTATTTTGCTCTCAGCTTGAGCTTCAGAATGCAGAATAGTGCCTGAATACTGCTGAGTGATTCTTCATCCAAAAAACAAGGTACATTGATAGCTCTCCCTTCAGCATTTCTCCAAACTGATCTGCTATAAATGTTGCCACTGCTAAAACAATCTTCCTCAAGTGCCACTGAATGATGGCACTCATAAAATGGCTTCCATTAACCAAGTGAAGTCCAAACATCTTACTCTCAATTTCAAAGTAATTTCTAACTTGCCTCAAATCTACTTATTGACATTCACATGTGCGCTTCCTTGAAACTCACATAATCTCAGGACAGCTTTCTCATTATCTACTATCTCTATTCAAATTATCTTTTTCTTCCAATCTTTCACGTAGTGTGTCTCACAACCCATGAACCATCTTTCTCTTCTCATTTGATATCATTATTTTAAATGATCACTTCTATTATTTTCAACCCTAAAGCTGATATTAACTTTTATTTATGCTTTCCTGTGGCATATAAATTAATAATAAATAGCACCGTAAATGAAACTATATGCTATATCAAAATAGAATAAATTTAAACAGATAACTAAATAAACTAATTCCACAGTATTTTCTTTGATAAACCAAAGCTTGATTTCAGTATTCTACTGAATTTCTTTAATGATCATATCTTCTCCCCTCCTGGACCCTTAGAGTCAAAATATGTCTGAATGCTCACCCAAAAATCTGACCTGTCAACATAAATAACGTTTCAAATCCTCATGGATGTTTAATTTCTTTTTAATGGGGGAGATAATTATGTGGGAGCTTGCTCTAAAATTTCTGAATTCTAGCAGATTGCCTTGGCTAACAGCACCAGCAGTCATCTTCTAGGCTACTGAAACAGCATAAGAAAAAACAAAACAACTATAAGCACTTAAACTGACCTCTTCATAAACAATGGCGGTAAGATGGAAACATAAAAAGATTTACACTTTGTTATCTTCCAGAGCAGAGGTCAACAGCAGGGAGAAAAGCAGCTTACCTCAGGCTAACAGACTCACATCAGAGCTTTTTGAAGAATTGCTGAAAAAAGTTATCTTCATTCAAAAGAGAAAAACAAATTATTATCAGGTATTCATTCCCCCTGGCTAACAGGAAGCAGTGCCTGAGGTAGTGCACAGGTCTGGTCAAAAAAGGCCCAAGTAATATTTGCCAGGAATTAAACTGTCAACGAATCTTTGAAAATGCCAAGTGGTACTCAAAAGAATAAACATGGACTTGGGGAAAAAAACACAACACACACACACACCCCCCCACACACACAACCTGTGAGAACTCAAAGACCACCAGGACTACTGCTAATAATTGTAGCTAATTAGAGAGCCAAAGAAATAATGGGAAGTGTACATATGCAAAATTCTAAAGTTGAGAAAGCAAAAAAAGATATGAGACAAAAATGTGCAAATAGTGTGGCAGTCCTATGAATTTATAAAATCATAAATATTACCACCTTATCTTGTACTATCATTTTAGGTTGTTATTCTCTAAAGGGTTTGAACTATTATCTTGCCCTATGCTATTAATAAATAATATTGAGTACTACTTATTGGTAGGTATCTACAAGTGTTTATTTAGATTAAGATGATGAACATGATGATGATGACAAAAACAAATAGGCAGATGAAATGCAGCATTTAGGGACTTGGTACCTGTTAAAAGTTAATGAACTGCCACTCCAGAAACTGAATGCTTCCTTTCCAGACTGGTAGTATTAATTGTGAGAGTGGAACAAAAAGAAGAGAAACCAAGCCTTGGGATGTCCCACCTAAGCCAGATAATTCAACACTAGGTCCTTGCCTTAAGAAAATAAAGAAGTTTATCTTTGTCACAATCCAATTAATTTTAACATATATTCAATTACTGGAAGAAAATACATCAAGTTAATACTCACCTTTACTAATAGTTTCATAGCAGACTACACATACTCTTGCTTCCTTTTCTAGATATTGCAGTTTACTCTTCCTACTACAACAGACACCACAAAATACCTATAAAGAATAAAATACCAAATTTATTTTTGTTTCAAGAATACTTACACCATCTAGAACTAGAAATACCATTTGACCCAGCCATCCCATTACTGGGTATACACCCAAAGGATTATAAATCATGCTGCTATAAAGACACACGCACACGTACGTTTACTGTGGCACTATTCACAATAGCAAAGACTTGGAACCAACCCAAATGCCCATCAATGATAGACTGGATTAAGAAAATGTGGCACATATACACCATGGAATACTATGCAGCCGTAAAAAAGGATGAGTTCATGTCCCTTGTAGGGACACGGATGAAGCTGGAAACTATCATTCTCAGGAAACTATTGCAAGGATTGAAAACCAAACACCACATGTTCTTACTCATAGGTGGGAACTGAACAATGAAAACACGTGGACACAAGAAGGGGAACATCACACACTGGGGCCTGTCGTGGGGTGGGGGGAGAGATAGCATTAGGAGATATACCTAATGTAAATGACGAGTTAACGGGTGCAACAGCACACCAACATGGCACATGTATACATACATAACAAACCAGCACATTGTGCACATGTACCCTAGAACTTAAAGTATAATAATAAAAAATAAATAAATAAATAAAATAATACTTACACCTACTAGAGGCAGTGTGGAGAGGTCCTAAACCTAATTAACCAGAACTCTTTTTCCTTATTATATAAATCATTTCCTACTCACCATAATCATAGGTGGAATTCTTTTTTTTTGTAACTTAAATGAAGTTTCTGCAATTTGATACCATATTTCTGATAAGGAGAATTCCTCTAAATCAATTATGTTCATTGGAAAGGGAACAAAAACTATCTTTAATGAATAAGTTTACAATATTAAAAGTTCTTTGTAATTCTTCATTTAAAACTTTTTAAAGTAAAATATTATTTTGTTAAAAAAAATAGGACGGATCTGAAACCAACATATTACTGAAAAATCTGAATAAAAATGTAATAGGATTTCTATAGGCAAGCCTTAGAATTTATAGACAGTCTTTTTATCTTGGCTATTACCAGTCACAACTCAAGGTCAGCTTCAGTATTCTGAACCCTGTGGAAGCCAATTTGCTCTGGAGTGTTTCCCTGGGCACTGATCACAACACTAGCTATAGATTGGTCTTGAAATTAAATGTTTGAGGACAAAGGGGAATCTGACCAAATCTGGAATATTTAACGTGTCAATATTACAGAGATAAGAACAAATATTCTTAAATGTCACAAAAATTAGTAATTAAATAATTGTTTCTCATTTCCCAGCATGTAATTAATGCCCCTGACAATGTAACATTTATTCAACCATCAACCAATCTGCAAAATAACACTGCTTTATTTATTTCCCTGACTGGTAGATGAAAAACACTGATTTTAAACTAATTCAATCTTGTAATTATCTGTTAATCAGCCTTTTCTATCACATTATATTTGTTTAAAATGTCTCAAAAGAACAAAAGATTTAAAGATTTTTATAACTTACTTTCCCACATGCTCGGCAATGGTGTCGTCGTTTTGTAAAAGTAAATTTGACTTGGCAGTTCATACAGTTTGGAGCTTCTGAATCAGGAACCCAAGTAGGCTGCTTCTGGCCCAAAACCAAGCCTTCTTTGCAAGTGTTTTCAGGTAGAGAATCTTCATTTGCAGTTACAGAACTAGATCCACCTTCAGAATTACTTTCTATATCAATGTAGTTAGAGTTGAAGCTAACCTGAGGATCAGCTGTAGAATCCACAGCGCAAGTGACTGGAACAACGGTGTCTGCTATGCTGGGTTCACTTTCTATTGTATTTGGAACATCTGGCTTATTCAGGTCTTTTGAACTCCTTGTTCTTGATGGAAGGCCAAACAATTGCTTAGGTCTGGCCCCTCCAACAGATTGACTATTAGTATCAGAGACTGATAATTCATTTGTAATCTCAGACTTACTGGTAAGTAACCCTTGTTCAATTGGAATTGTGCTTTTTTCTCCTAAAGAAAGGCCATTTTCTATTGCATTTTGTTTATCAACTGTTTCACAAATTATATTAATACCATGACTTTCCCCAATAGCTCCTGCTTCTGCATTGAAATATATATTATTGATGTTTCCATCATCTAAGTCTTTCATATCTATATGATTCATTTGCAATTTAGAGTCATTTACATTTTCTTCAAAAGACTTTATGTTAGTGGTCTGAAGATACTGTTCTGTCAGAAACGCATCAAGTTCAGCATCACTAATTAATGTGCCACTTTTTGTGCCTTCATCAATATTAAAGTAATCTAAGTCTTGTCCATCCATATCATTGCTTGAAAAAGTATTAATAAAACCCTCACAACAATCGGAAGACTCTAGGACATTAGTGCCAGAAAGCCCCTCTTGAGATTCTACAACTGTAGAATTGGTGTCACCACCATCCAAAGATGCAACTCTGATTACCGTCTGGTCAGGATCTATCTTTCTGTCTTCCATCCCTTCAATTAATGGCTGAAGGACTATGTTTTTACATTTTTCCTGTTTCAAAAGATCAGTCTCCTTGAATGGTTCCCCACCTAGAACAACACTGTTCTGTATTTCTTCATGTATAGTCACAGCATCTTGTATATTATCTTTACGTTCATGCTGAGGTAAAAAATCACCCCGTGCTTTACTTTCAATTAATGATCCACACATAGACCCAGATACGGGAAGAGAGGACAATGAGGACTGTACATCTTCACCTGAAACATGTAAAGCTGAAGAGGAATCTTGGATTACATCATTATCCTTAAGGTCTAAATTTCTTGAGTCTTCTTGTGCAGATTGTTTCATAAATATAACAGTCTTATCTTCCTGAAAGGAAAAGTCAGGTAATTTGAAATTTTCATCTCTTGAATTTAAATCATTTAAGCATAAATCTTCATTTTTTGGAAGGCTGAAGGTCAAAGCACTTGTCTTGCCCTCTTCTTTTAAACATTCTGCAGCGGTTATGACTGCCACACCTACTTCCTCTTTTACTAAGCCATCATCTTTTAGTAATTCACATGGCTGGCTCTTGTGTTGTAGCTTGTCTTTGGCATCAAACATTTTGGAACTTTGCTGAGTCAAAGCAGATGACATGTTAAAATCAACAATTGGTTCTAAGTGATTAAAGATCTTTTTATCTTTTAAATTCTGTGTTCCACTGTAATTACAGGAATCTGAAAGTGTATCTACTTTTATACCCAATTCTTTTATTCCTCCGATTTCTCTATTTTGTAATTCAGAACTGGTATCATTCTGTGGTTCTCTGACAGTATCACTATCATGGTCTGTTGAAGAAACACAGGGAGTATCTGACACTGAAGATAAATCCAATCCAATCAAGGAATCTGCATTAGACTTAAAATCATCTGACAATAATTTTTTAATATCTTCTTCACTATTAGTTGCATTAACTAAGTTACCCATGTCACTTATCAGATCACAGATAGGTTTACTACATCGTCCCATATATAAAGGCTGGATTTCATCTGAAGTACCCCCATCCACAGAAGAAAGAAGATCAAGTCCTGTCACATTTTTTTCATTTTGTATAGAAGTAAGTCCCTTGAGTGATTTTTCATTGAGGGAACTCTCATTTATTTCATAGCTTGTTTCTGATGAGGCACAACTATTAATACATTGTTGGTCTCTTGGGAGCAATGAAGTTGGCTGTGAGGAAGCCAACTCTGAAGAAACTGAGCAGTGGTTAGAATCATATGCATTTTGTACATCTTGAAGATAATCTTGTTCATCTGAAATAGAGAAACAGTGTTATTCGGGAGACTCAAATCAAATAAAAATTATTAAACATACTATGTTTCCCAAGACTTCTAAACTAAATAAGCTTTTTTTAAAGAACACAGATTATCCTTTTGCAAAGCAGAAATAACCTCCAAAACTATTTTTTTATTTCCTTTACAGCATTTATTTTTATCTGAAATTATCTTGTTTATGATTGTTGGCTGTTTCAACTACAAAATAAGTGTCACAAGTGCAGGGACCTTGTCTTTTTTTCTGACTTATACCCCCATTGCTTAGAATAGTTCCTGAAACTTAAGTGTTCAAGAAATGACTGACTGAATAAATGAACGTTCTTAGATCTTGATCTCATGCACAGTTGCTCTAATAATTTGATCTTAATCTTTCCTTTGTTTGTGAGGACTCCTCAAGTTGGCTTTCTACTTGTTCATTTTTCTATCACCTCGATCCTACCCTCGCTCCCCTGTGGTGCTCTAATTGAGGTTGCCAATGGTAGTAGCATCACACACTATGGCCATAGTGATGGGCATGTGATTGTTTCAAGCTGGGCCACTTAGAAGCATTCTCCTGATACTCCGAATTTGAAGAAAGGAAGAAGGACACTTCTCAGGGGGCAGTGTGAATCTGGAGCTGTTGGTGGCCATAGCCACATCCAGATAAAATAAGCCAATAGTTCTGCATGGCCAGGGAGGCCTCAGGAAACTTACAATCGTGGCAGAAGGCAAAGGAGAAGCACCTTCTTCACAAGGCAGCAGGAGAGAGAACCCGAAGTTATGTTTATTTGATTTTAAAGTACTTTCTAGTTTTCACTTTTGAATGCAGATACCGTAAGTGATAAAAATTCCACTCAAAATAACTTAGTTGTCACCAGGCATGGTGGCTTACAACTGTAATCCCAGCACTTTGGGAAGCCATGGTGGGAGGATAACTTGAGACCAGGAGTTCAAGACCAGCCTACAACACAGTGAGACCCCATCTGTAAAAAAATATACATATTTTTAAATTAGCCAGGCATGGTGGCACACACTTGTGGTCCCAGCTACTCAGAAGGCTGAGGTGAGAGGATTGCCTGAGCGCAGGAATTCAAGGCTGCAGTGAGCTTATGACTGTACCATTGCACTCTGGCCAGGGTGAAAGAGCAAGACCCTGTCTCTCAGAAAAAAAAAGAAACTTAGTTGCACTATTAAAAACTAGACTAAGGAAGAGCTGAAAAACAATCTAACCTCTGTGTTCTGTCTTCCAGTTTCCTAGTCTTCATTTTATAGAAAATACCAGCCAGGCGTGGTGGCTCATGCCTATAAGCCCAGCACTTTGGGAGGCTGAGGCAGGCGGATCACCTGAGGCCAAGAGTTTAAGACTAGCCTGGCCAACATGGTGAAACCCCATCTCTACCAAAAATACAAAAATTAGGCTGGGCGCGGTAGCTCACGTCTGTAATCCAGCACTTTGGGAGGCCGAGGCAGGTGGATAACAAGGAGTTCGAGACCAGCCTGGCCAATATGGTGAAACCCTGTTTCTACTTAAAATATGAAAATTAGCTGGGCACGGTGGCGGGCACCTGTAATCCCAGCTACTTGGGAAGCTGAGGCAGGAGAATCGCTTGAACCTGGGAGGCAGAAGTTGCAGTGAGCCAAGATCGCGCCACTGCACTCCAGCTTGGGCAACAGAGCGAGACTCTGTCTCAAAAACAAACAAAAACTAGCCAGGCATGGTGGCAGGCGCCTATAATCCCAGCTCCTTGGGAGGCTGAGGCAGAAGAATTGCTTGAACCCGGGAGGCAGAGGTTGCAGTGAGATGAGATGGCGCCACTGCACTCCAGCCTGGGCAACAACAGTGAAACTCCATCTCAAAAAAGAAATAATAATAAAATAAAATACCATCTCTTGTTGTAATGAAATACCAATTTATGCAGAACTCTTAGGTTGCTTTTAGCTTGTTCATATGTTGGTTTTAAAGGTCTTTCTGGGGCCAAGCACATGGCTCATGCCTATAATCCCAACATTTTGGGAGGCGGTGGCAGGAGGATTGCCCAGAATTCAAGACGAGCCTGGGCAACATAGGAAGGTTCTGTCTTTACAAATAATTGAAAAATTAGCCAGCATGGTGGCATGCACCTGTGTTACCACTTGGAGGCTGAGGTGGGAGGAATGCTTGAGCCCAGGAGGTTGAGGCTGCAGTGAGGCTGATTGTGCCACTGCACTTTAGCCTGGGTGATGGAGTGAGACTTTGTCTCAAAAAGAGAAGAGAAGAGAAGAGGAGAGGAGAGAGAGGACTTTCTTATAGCTAATTTGCATCTAGAAAAAAACCTTCTAGGTTCCTTACTTCTGTTTCTGGCTATGGGTCCCATTCAGTCTAAGAATCAACTAACATCTTATTATGAAATAAATGAACTTTTTGCAGAAGATAACAATGTGACCAAAATTGAAAGAAAATTTTGCTAATATTACTATATACCTGAGATAATTACAGATATTTTAAAATCCCATTAGTGGCAAAAATGGAAAATCAACAAACCTGGGTTCTGTTCAAAATCATCAAGGAGTTTGTCCAAGTCACTGACAGCTGCTTTAAAATAACTGTCCATCCTACCTGTAGACTTATTCAGAATTTAATTCTTGTATGCCTAAAAAATAAAAAGTATAATAATATTTCATTTAATTCTGTAACATAAATATTATGCCATGTATTCCATGCCAGGAAAAACAGTCAAGAAATTAACACAGAAATAAAATTTAAGAGTGCTGCTTTAAGGAATATACAATTCAGTTGGGGAAACTGCCCCTGTATACGTAAAAATGACATGAAAACCAACTCTAACAACATAATATTTGCATACATAAACTATTGTAAATTTTTAAACACTTACCTAAATAACTCATGGGTCAAAGAAGAATTCAAAATGGAAAGCTAAAACTACTTATAAATACAACATATGAAACTACAAACACATAAAAACATGCACATAAAAACTCTGGGATTCGGTAAAAGTGGTACTTCAAGAGATACTTAGAGACTTGAACTTTTTTTTTTTTTTTTTTTTTTTTGAGATGGAGTCTCGCTCTGTCACCCAGGCTGGAATGCAGTAGTGCTATCTCGGCTTACTGCAACCTGCATCCCCCAGGTTCAAGCGATTCTCCTGCCTCAGCCTCCAGAGTAGCTGGGACTATAGGTGTGCGCAACCAGGCTCAGTTAACTTTGGGTTTTTTTTTTTTAGAAGAGTAGGGTTTCACCATTTTGGCCAGGCTGTCTCGATGACCTCAAGTCATCCGCCCGTCTCAGCCTCCCAAAGTGCTGGGAATTACAGGCATGAGACACTGCTCCTGACAAAAGAAGACTGAAAACTAGTAAACTAAGAGCAAAAATTAAACAAAAGAAAACAAGCATACAAGAGAGTTGCACAAGAAAACTAAAAGTTAGTTTGATGAAAAGATGAAAAAAGTAGGCAAACCTCTGGTCTGGAACAGAAACTACACCAAATAAGCCTGAGAAACCTCACAGGAATCTGTCAATAAGTAATAGGATAATATCAAAAGGACAAAAGTCAAGTTGAAGGGCACCGGCTTAAATGGGACAAGTGAGCATCAAATGAATGAAGACTGCAAAGGACTAAACATAAATCAAATAGATTTGAAAAAAAAAAAAGATAAAATAATACTAAAGACAAAAACAAAACATACCACTCACTGGAGGGGTAGCAGGGCACTAACCAATTACTCTAAAAATTGATCAATTAAGGGAAAAAAATCAAGAATTTATCCTACCCAAGGACATGAACAGGCACTTTTCAAAAGAAGACATTTATGTGGCCAACGAACATAAAAAGGCTCAACATCACTGATCATTAGAGAAATGCAAATTAAAACCACAATGAGATACCATCTCAGGCCAGTCAGAAGGGCAATCATTAAAAAGTCAAGAAACAACAGATGCTGGAGAGGCTGTGGAGAAACAGGAACACTTCAACACAAAGACAGTGTAGCGATTCCTCAAAGACCTAGAATCAGGCAGATCATTTGTCACAGCAAATTCCAATTACTGGTATATACCCAAAGGAATATAAATCATTCTGCTATAAAGATTCATGCATGTGTATGTTCTCAATAGCAAAGACACGGAATCAACCCAAATGCCCATCAATGATAGACTGGATAAAGAAAATGTGGTGCATATAATATCATGGAATACTATGCGGCCATAAAAATGAACAATATCATGTCCTTTGCAGGTACACAGATGAGGCCAGAAGCCATTATTCTCAGCAAACTAATGCAAGAACAGAAAACCAAACACCTCATGTTGTCACTTAAAATAAGTGGGAGCTGAACAATGAGAACACGTGACACAGGGAGGGGAACCAGACACACTGGGGCCTTTTGGGGTGGGGGGTGGTGAAGGGAAAGTGTCAGGATAAATAGCTAATGCATGTGGGGCTTAATATCTAGGTGATGGGTTGACAGGTGCAAAAAACCACCATAGCACATGTTTACCTATGTAACAAATCTGCACGTCCTGCACATGTATCCCGGAACTTTAAATTTAATTTAAAAATATATATATGTATATCAATCTGGGGAACACTGTCCTTAATAATATTGAAATTTCCAATTCACGAGCATGGTATATGATGTGATTAAGCCTTCTCTGTTATATTTCAATAAAGCTTTGTCACTAAAAAAAGAATTTATCCTGCCCTTTATTTACAAAATCTACTTTATAACAAAATAATTACTGATGAAAAGTTCTTTAGATAAGAATTCCAGTGAATAAATGCAAAAGGATATTAAAAATTTTTAATTCATCTCTTCATAATCCCTAATGCAATAAATAGACTAGGCAATGGCTATAAATGGATATTTAAAGGCTAGAGGAAAAAGTTTATGGGGAATTTTACAACGGTGGGATCAAGTCAACACATCCAAACCCAACAATCAATTTCACCATCAATAAATGTGGAAGAACAGTATCACCTAAAAAATATTACTGCCTAAAAAAATTGAATTAGAATGTAATCAAACTAACTGCTTGTTTACAGGAAATTCAAGCATAAGGAACAAGTTAAATGACATAAAAAGAAAGCAATCAGCTGAGCTAATCTGGAAGGTGAAACACCGTACAGGAACATTCCTCAAACTGCCTATGGTAAGTATTTTTCTTACACTTCCAATCCGTTGCAAACTGTTACTTTTTAAAAATATAATAAAACTAGGCCGGGCGCGGTGGCTCAAGCCTGTAATCCCAGCACTTTGGGAGGCCGAGACGGGCGGATCATGAGGTCAGGAGATCGAGACCATCCTGGCTAACACAATGAAACCCCGTCTCCACTAAAAATACAAAAAAATTAGCCGGGCGTGGTGGCGGCGCCTGTAGTCCCAGCTACTCGGGAGGCTGAGGCAGGAGAATGGCGGGAACCCGGGAGGCGGAGCTTGCAGTGAGCCGAGATCGCGCCACTGCACTCCAGCCTGGGCGACAGAGCGAGACTCCGCCTCAAAAAAAAAAAATATATATATATATATAAAATAAAACTAAATAAATTTGTAATAATAAATACCACAAAAGAATATACATTATTAAACACATCTGTTTGGCTACCTGGCATGGGGACTAGGAATAGGAAATGGGGGTAAAAGACAACAAACGAATGACAGGGCTTTACAAGAACTAATTATGATTGTGTGCCATCAACTAAGGACATCTGAGGTCCAGAAAAAATAAATAAATAAACAAAAAAGAGATACTTTAAAAATGGGCTTGAAAATTAGGCAGAGCTTAAGAGAGAACTGAATGACATCAAAGACCTATCTGAAGAAATTACCTAAAATAATGCCTAGAGGGACGAGGAAGAGAAAAATATAAAAACTAGGTTAAAAGGTATTGATGACAAAATGAGAATGGAGTACTATGAGGAGAAAAGACAGCATGGAACAACTATATTTGAAAAGATAATGCTGGGAGTTTTTCCAGAATTGATGAAAAAGTCAACTCAACAGATACAGGTAACAAATTACACCAAACAATACAAAGAGAAATCCACATTTAGACACACTACTGTAAAACTACTAAACCCCAAAGATAGAATAACCAGAGAGAAAAGGTCACTTTCAAATGAACAATAATTATGCTGGCAACAAACTTAAAACTAACAGGTACACTTCAGAAGAATTTTCAATAACACTGGTATGGCATCTTAATTCAATAAAGCATGTTACCTTTTTTTGTTTCAATTTTTAAAGTGTGGTTATACCATACACACAGAAGAGTGCACAAAATAAACAGACACCAAACAAACAAAAGGAATTCGGAGACCAGACGTGGTGGCTCATGCCTGTAATCCCAACACTTTGGGAGGCCAAGGCAGGTGAACTGCTTGAGGTTAGGAGTTCAAGACCAGCCTGGCCAACATGGTGAAACCCTGTTTCTACTAAAAGTACAAAAATTAGCTGGGCATAGTGACGCATGCCTGTAATCCCAGCTACTTTGGTAACTGAGGCAGGAGAATCACTTGAACCCGGGAGACAGAGGTTGCAGTGAACCAAGATGACACCACTGCACTCCAGATTGGGCAACAGAGCGAGATCTTGTCTCAAAAAAAAAAAGGAATTTGGAGGAAGACACAATGCAGGAGGCATAATAAAACTTCAAAGAAGCTGGCTGGGCACGGTGGCTCAAGCCTGTAATCCCAGCACTTTAGGAGGCCGAGATGGGTGGATCATGAGGTCAGGAGATCAAGACCATCCTGGCTAACACGGTGAAACCTTGTCTACTAAAAAATACAAAAAACTAGCCGGGCAAGGTGGCGGGCGCCTGTAGTCCCAGCTACTCGGGAGGCTGAGGCAGGAGAATGGCGTAAACCCGGGAGGTGGAGCTTGCAGTGAGCTGAGATCCGGCCACCGCACTCCAGCCTGGGTGATAGAGCGAGACTCTGTCTCAAAAAAAAAAAAAAAACTTCAAAGAAGCTAATATTCTCAGAGACAAAAAAGCAATGAACCATGAAACAGGAACACGAAGCCATAAATAAGAACTATACAGAGAACCAAAAGAGATCATGGAACTTGATTGCAGAAATCTTAAAATTCAAGCAAGGCTTGTAAGCTGCAGTGAAAGCACTGCTTAAGGGACAGTGACAGCACTAAAAATGCATATATTAAAAAAGAATTTGGGAGGCCAAGGTGGGTGGATCACCTGAGGTCAGGAGTTTGAGACCGGCGTGGCTAACGTGGTGAAACCCCGTCTCTACTAAAAAATACAAAAATTAGCTGGGCATGCTGACAGGCACCTGTAATCTCAGCTACTCGGCAGGCTGAGGCAGGAGAATCACTTGAACCTGGGAGGTGGAGGTTGCAGTGAGCCGAGATCCGGCCATTGCACTACAGCCTGGGCAACAAGAGTGACACTTCATTTCAAAAAAAAAAAAAAAAGTAAAAGTAAAAGAAAAAAAATCTAAAATAAATAAGCTTCCACCTTGGGAAACTAGAAAAACAAAAAAAATTTTGGCCTAAAACAAGTAGGAAAATAAAAATTAGAGCAGAAATAAATTTAAAACAGGAAAACAATAAATAGAGAAAACCAGTAAAACAAAAAACTCATTCCTTTAAAAGATGAATAAAATTGATAAACCCAGTTAATTAAGAGAGAAACAAATGATCAGTTTCAGAAATAAAGGAGGAGTCATCACTACTGATGCCATGGATACAAAAAGGATAATAAAGGAATATTATTAACAACTCTGCCCACAAATTTGGTAATTTAGATGAAATGAACCAATTTCTCAAATGATACAAACCACCAAAAGTCATCCAAGGAGAAACAGATAACCTAAAACCCCTACATCTATTTTAAAAGTTAAATCAATAATTAATAATTTTCCATAAAAATAAATCACCAGATTCAGATGGACCAACTGGTGAATTCTGCCAAACATTTAAGGAAAAAATAATAGCAATTCTCTATAATCTCTTCCAGAAAAAAGAAGTAGAGGGAACACTTCTAACTTATACTATAAGACCAGCATTACCCTAATATCAAAACCAGATAAAGACACTGCAAAAAAGGAAAACTACAGACCAATATTGCCCATGAACACAGATATAAAAATGCTCAAGAAAATGGTGCCAAACTGAATCCAACACTGTATAAAAAAATTATATATCATGACCAATATAATTTATCCAGGTATGCAAGGCTGGTGCAACATTTGAAAATTAATCTATGTAATCTACCATATTAACAAACTAAAGAAGACATATATAATCACATAAATTGATGCAAATAAAAACAATATTCACGCTGGATGCGGCGGCTCACACCTGTAATCCCAGCACCGTGGGAGGCTGAGACGGGCAGATCACAAGGTCAGGAGTTCTAGACCAGCCTGGCCAACATGGTGAAACCCTATCTCTACTAAAAATACAAAAATTAGCCTGGCGTGGTGGTGTGCACCTGTAATCCCAGCTACTTGGAAGGCTGAGGCAGGAGAATCGCTAGAACCCAGAAGGCAGAGGTTGCAGTGACCCGAGATCATGCCACTACACTCCAGCCAGGGAGACAGAGCGAGACTGTCTCAAAAAAACACAAAACAAAGCAAACAAACAAACAAAAATATCCATTCATGAGAAAAACTCTTAGCAAACTATGAGTAGAGGGAAACTTCTTCAATTTGATAAAGAATATCTATAAAATACCTACAATTAATAGCATACTTAATAAGAAACTGCCTTCCCTCAAAGATTGGGTTCAAGGAAAGGATATCTTCTCTCATCACTCCTATTCAATATAATACGGAAAGCCCTAGCTAGTGCAATAAGATGAGAAAAGAAAACAAGAGTATACTGTTTGGAAAAGAATACATAAAATGGTCTCTATTTGCAATTTGCAGTTACATAATTCTCTATGTAGAAAATACCCAAAAATTGACCCCAAAAATGTCCTGAGTATAGTAAGGTTGCAGGATATAAGGTCAGTACACAAAAGTCACTTGCATTTGAATGAACAACTGGAAGTTGGACTTTAAAATACCATTATAAGAGCACCTTTAAAAAGTGAAATACTGGCCAGGCACAGTGGTGCACACTTGTAATCCTAGCACTTTGGGAAGCCGAGGCAGGCAGATCCCTTGAGCCCAGGAGTTTAAGACCAGCCTGGGCAACATAGTGAAACCTCATCTCTGCAAATACAAAAAAATTAGCCAGGCATGGTGGTGCATACCTGTAGTCCCAGCTACTTGGGAGGCAGAAGTGGGATGATTACTTGAGCCCAGGAGGTCGAGGCTGCAGTGAGCAGAGATCTCACAAGTGCACTCCAGCCTGGGCAACAGAGTGGAAAAAAAAAAAAAAAAGAAAAAAGAAAAAAAAAGCAACAACGAAATGCTTAGGTTATAAATCTAACAAAATATATACAGGATCTATATGTGCAAAAGTATAAAACACTGATTAAAAAAAAAAAGAAAGAAAGAAAAGAAAAACTAAATAAGGCTAGGCGCAGTGGCTCACGCCTATAATCCCAGCCACTCTGGGAGGCCGAGGTGGGCAGATCACCTGAAATCAGGAGTTCAAGACCAGCCTGGCCAACACGGTGAAACACTGTCTCTACTAAAAATACAAAAATTAGCCGGGCATGGTCACGGGCACCTGTAATCCCAGCTACTTGGGAGACTGAGGCAGGAGAATCGCTTGAACCAGGGAGGCGGAGGTTGCAGTGAGCCGAGATCACACCATTACATTCCAGCTTGGGGGACAAGAGCGAGACTTTGTCTCAAAAAAAAAAACAACAACAACAACAACAAAAACCACTAAATAAAATGGGACATATTCCATGTTCATGGATAGGAAAACTCAGTATTAAGATACAGGCCAGGTGCAGTGGCTCACGTCTCTAATCCCAGCACTTTGGGAGGCCAAGGTGGGTGGATCACTTGAGGTCAGGAGTTAGAGACCAGCGTGGCCAACATGGTGAAATTCCATTTCTACCAAAAATACAAAAATTAGCTGGGCATGGTGGTGCCCACCTGTGCCCACTTACTCAGGAGGCTGAGACAAAAGAATCACTGGAACCTGGGAGGCAGAAGTTGCAGTGAACTGAGATTGTGCCACTGCACTCCAGCCTGGGCGACAGAGCTAGACTCCATCTCAAAAATAAAATAAAATTTAAAAAAAAAAAAAAAGGCTGGGAACAGTGGCTCACACCTGTAATCCCAGCACTCAGCACTTTGCGGGGCTAAGGTGGGCAGACCACGAGGTCAGGAGTTCAAGACCAGCCTGACCAACATGGTGAAACCCTGTCTCTATTAAAAATACAAAAATTAGCCAGACATGGTGGAGTGTGCCTATTAACCCCAGCTACTCAGCAGCTGAGGCAGGAGAATCACTTGAACCCAGGAGGTAGAGGTTGCAGTGAGCCAAGATCATACCACTGCACTCCAGCCTAGGTGACAGAGAGAGACTCTGTCTCAAAAAAATAAACAAACAAACAAAAACAAAGATATGGATTCTTCCCAACTCTATCTCTAGATTCTTGTGCAATCCCAACTAAAATCCTAGCAAGCTATTTTGTAGGCCTCAAGAAACTAATCCTGAAGTTTATATGAAAAGACAAAGAATTGGCCGGGCGTGGTGGCTCAAGCCTGTAATCCCAGCACTTTGGGAGGCCGAGGCAGGTGGATCATGAGGTCAAGAGTTCGAGACCAGCCTGGCCAACATGGTGAAACCCTGTCTCTACTAAAAATAAAAATAAAAAAAGAAAAGACAAAAAATCTAGACTAGCTAACATGATATTGAAGAACAACAAAGTTGGAGGACTCACACTATCTAATTTTAAGATGTACAAGAAGGTTCTAATAATCAGGGCAATTTGGTATTGGCAAAAGAACAGACACATAGATCAATAAAAAAGAAGAGACCCCAAAAATGGCCAGGCATGGTGGCTCACGCTGTAACCCAGCACTTGGGAGGCAGAGGCAGGCAGATTATCTGAGCCCAGGAGTTCAAGACTAGCCAGGGCAACATGGAGAAACTCTGTCTCCACAAAACATAAAAAATAAGCTGGGCATGGTGCCATGCACCTGTAGTCCCAGCTACTCGGGAGGCTGAGGGGAGAATCAGCTGAAACCAGGGAGGTTGAGGCTGCAGTGAGCCATGATTGCATCACTGCACTGTAGCCTGGGCAACATAGTGAGACCCTGTATCAAAAAAAAAAAAAAAAAGGCCCCAAAAATAAACCCACACAAATGTAGTCAACTTATCTTTGACAAAGGAGCAAAGGCAATTCAATGGAGAATAGACAGTCTTTTCAATAACAGGTGCTGAAAAAACTGGACATCCCTATGAAAAATATGAACCCAGACACAGACATTACACCTTATATAAAAACATATTCAAAGTGGGTAACTTAAACTTAACATGCAAAATTGTAAAATTTCTTCAAGAAAGCATAGGAGAAAATCTACATAACCTTGGGTTTGGTGAGCAGTTTTTAAATACAACACCAGTACCATGATCCATCAAAGAAAAAAATTGGTAAATTGGATCTTACTAAAATGTAAAACTTCCACTCTGCAAGAGATACTGTTAAGAGAATAAGAAGACAAGTCACAGACTGGAATATTTGCAAAACACGTATCTGATAAAGGACTTGTATCTAAAAATCTAAAAAGAACTCTTAAAATTTGGCAAGAAGATAATCCAAGGCCAGGCACGGTGGCTCACACCTGTAATTCCAGAACTTTAAGAAGCTGAGGTGGGAAGTTCTATTGAGGCCAGATGTTCAAGACCAGCCTGGGCAACATAGAGAAACCTCATCTCTAAGAAAAAAAATTAAAAATTAGTTGGGTGTGGGGGTGCACGCCTATAGTTCTAGCTACTTGAGAGGCTGAGATGGGAAGATAGCTTGAGCCCAGGAGTTCAAGGTTACAGTGAGGTATGACTGTGCCACTGCACTCCAGCCTGGGAAACAGAGTCAGACCCTGTCGAAAAGAAGGGAGGGAAAAGGAGGGGAGGAGAAAAGAAAGGGCAAAGGAGAGGGGAAGGGAGAGGGGAAGGGAGAGAGGAGAGGAGAAAGAGGAGAGAAGAGGAGAAAGGAAAGAAGAAAAGAAAGCAAAGGAGAAAGGAAAGGAAAGGAGAGAAAAGGCAAAAAGTGAAAGGAAAGGAAAAGAAGGAAGAAAACAATCCAATTTTAAAATTGGCAAAAGTTCTGAATGGACATCTCAGCAAAGAAGATATAAGAATGGAAAATAAGAATATGAAAAATGCTGAACATCATTTGTCTTCAGGGAACTGTAGATTAAAATAATGAGATATTCACTTCACATCTACTAGAATGTCACTGAGGACGCCAAACAAGAGAAAATCTTATTATTGCCAGTGGGAATGTAAAATGGTATAGTCGCTTTGGAAGACTATTAGGTGGTCTCTTACAAAACTTAATACTACCATATAATCCAGCAATCATGCTCCTAGGTATTTACCCATCTGATTTGAAAATTTACATTCACACAATAACTTGGATGTGAATGCATATAAACGTAACTGCCAAAAACTGGAAGCAATTAGGTATTTGGATAAACAAACCATCACACATCTATCCAATGGAATATTATTCAGTGATATAAAGAAATGAGCTATCAAGCCACAAAAACACGAGTGAATCTTAATGTATACTGCTAAGTAAAAGAATTTACATACTACATTATTCTAATTATATAACATTCTAGAAAAGGTAAAACTACAGACAGCAAAACACCAACGATTGCCAGTGGTTTACAGTGGGGGAGAGCTGGATATGTGAAGCACAGATTTTTTAGAGTAGTAATGGTGAACGTAAGATAATCACATGTTAATATCCATAGAACTTCACAGAAAAAAGAATAAACCTCAACACGCAAATTTTCAAAAAATTATTTAGGGAATGGGGGAATCCTAGATTGGCACTCAGACTGTGACAAAGCGTTTAATTGTATTCTGAATGTATGAAACCACCTCATCACAGGGGATGGAAGAATAAGGTGCTGACCTTTGGAAATGAGTGGAATACGTAAGACTAAAGAAAGACAGGCACTCTACCCTAGTTGATAAAGTTGTTTTCCACAGTGGCACAGGTTAACAATTCTGAAATCACTATACCTGTATACTGAAACTGAACAAGTAAGTAAATGGATGACTGATCGTGGAAGCCAAGTTTCTCACTGTTGAAGGAGGAGGTTACGGCTATACAGGGGAGGAAGATAAAATAATCTATCTGGTAATGGATTTGAATTGAAGACATCAATATAAATTCATGTTTAGCTTAATATTGATACCGATGGTCACACATAGAAATATTTACAGATATGTGTAATACAGGTTAGTATGAACACACATACTAACATATATACTAACATATATCCTTGTATTTGTCAGAGGGCCTAGAAGCAATATCATCCCAGGGGAAACAAACATACTTAGCACCCAGATCTTGGTTTCTAATAAAATTCTCCAATGAAAGGAACCAACACTCCTTGGAAAAATGGCTGCTTCTAAAACTAGGACAGGAAATAAACAAAATGAGCACAAAGCATCTTGTAATGCCAGGAAGTAAAAGTTCATGTACACACATACAACAATGGGAGTATGTCAAAGAGATACAACACCCAAGTGAAAGAGCTCCCAATGGCCAAAGCTGGGACAAAATAAAAGAGCAGTATAACCAACATATTAAAAAAAAAAAAAATCAGCTGGGCGCAGTGGCTCTCGCCTGTAATCCAGGCACTTTGGGAAGCCAAGGCGGGCAATCACCTGAGATCAAGAGATCGAGACCATCCTGGCCAACATGGTGAAATCCCGTCTCTACTAAAAACACAAAAATTAGCCAGGTGTGGTGGTGCATGACTGTAGTTCCAGCTACTTGTAAGGCTGAGGCAGGAGAATCGCTTGAACCTGGGAGGTGGAGGTTGCAATGAGCCGAGATTGTGCCACTGCACTCCAGCCTGGGCAACAGAGTGAGACTCCGCCTCAAAAAAGAAAAAAAAAAATCTATGTGTTCATACTGATGTAAGTAAATGATTAAATAAATAATTGGGGAGAAGACAAATCTCCCACGCAATTAAAAAAAAATCCAAATAATTTATGTAGATTTTTGCTCTCAAGGAAGTAGAACTCCCCACTCCTTAAGTGTTCAGTGCACAGTGACTTTCTATTGAAGAATACAGGAGAAAAAAAGAAAATACTAACTTCAAAGTGAAGAAACCTAACAAACACTACCTCAAGTCAAGTGATCAAGGTTAACATTAAAAGTGGCAAGTTGGCCGGGCGCAGTGGCTCTCGCCTGTAATCCCAGCACTTTGGAAGGCTGAGGCAGGTGGATCACAAGGTCAAGAATTGGAGGCCAGCCTAATTAACATGGTGAAACCCCGCCTCTACTAAAAATACAAAAATTAGCCGGGTGTGGTGGTGCGTGCCTGTAATCCCAGCTACTCAAGAGGCTGAGGCAGGAGAATTGCTTGAATTCGGGACGCAGAGGTTGCAGTGAGCTGAGATTGCACCACTTCACTCCAGCACGGGTGACAGAGCGAGACTCCAAAAAAAAAAAAAAAAGTGGCAGTCACATTGACAGTATGTATTGATGAAAACTGTACTTCATCTTTGTTGTCTTTCTCCCCAAAACGCACCACCCCAATATAATGAGAGAGGGCTGGGCATGGTGGCTCACGCCTGTAATCCCAGCACTTCGGGAGGCCAAGGCGGGAGGATCACAAGGTCAGGAGACAGAGACCATCCTGGCTGACATGGTGAAACCCCGTCTCTACCAAAAACACAAAAAATTAGCGTGGTGGCAGGCACCTGTAGTCCCAGCTACTCTGGAAGCTGAGGCAGGAGAATGGTGTGAACCCGGGAGGCAGAGCTTGCAGTGAGCCAAAATCGCACCACTGTACTCCAGCCTGGGCGACAGAGCAAGACTCCGTCCCAAAAATAAAAATAAAAATTAAAAAAAACAATGAGACAAATTCCAACTGACATTCTACAAAACATCTGACCAGTAATCCTCAAAACTTTCAAGAGCATCAAAAACAAAGAATGTCTGAGAACTATCACAATCAAGAGGTGCCTAAGGAGACAGGACTACTCAACATAATGTGGTATCCTGGATGGGATCCTGGAACAGAAAAAGCATATTAGGGGAAAAATGAGGAAATGTGAATAAAGTATAGCCTTTAGTTAACAATGTATCAATACTGGTTCACTAATTATAACAAATGTACCATATTAATCGAAGATGTTAATAATAAACTGGGTATGGAGTATACAGGAACTCTATACGGTCTGCAGTGATTCTGTAAATCTAAAACTGTTCCAAAATAAAATGTTTATTTTTTAAAATGCAATCAAGGTGTTAGAAAATAAAGTTGAGAAACTATCCGAGAAATCAGAACAAAAAGAATGGGATGGAAAACAGGAGAGAAAATATTAGAAATCAGAGAATCAATCTAATGAGGTTTAATATTCTAATTAAAAGAAATCCAGAAAGAAGGAAGGGAGTGAAAGAAGAAATTGTCAAATAAAACACCACAGATATGGTCTCCAAATGGAAAGGGCCCATTTGGGGCCCAACACATGAATGAAAAACTCTTACCAACCAACATCATTGTGAAATTTCAGAATACCTGAATGGTTGAAGGGAAGATCACCTCATTTAATACTAAAGTCTGCATCCCCTACCTCTCCTTTCCCCAGTATTCCTGAACTTCCCACCCCATCCTGCTCTCCTTTTTTCTCTTTTCTAAAGCAGTTATGTATTTTACAAACTCCCAATGTTTTGTATAATTTATTATATTTGCGGTTGAACAACTCCTTCCTCCCTAACTTTAAGCTCCACAAGGACATGAATCTTGTATTTTTGTTCACCTGTATGTTCAAAATGTCTTGGCCAGTGCCTAGCACATAAAATATGCTCAATACATACTTCTTGAATAAGTGTAAAAGCTTCCATAGAGATATAACAGGTCATAATCAAAGGATTGGTTATCATAAATGTGAGGGTTAAATAAAAAATGTATGGACATGCAAGAACCCAAAATATGTGCATCCCATTCAGTCTTTCTCAGGAAGCTACTGAAAGATGTACTCTGCCAATATAAGGGAGACACCAAGAAAAAGGAAAACCTGAAATCCAGTAAAGAGGCTACCCACACAGAAGAGACAAATGCAATTCACAGATGACTGTAAAAGGGCAGTCCAGGAAGACAGTTGTGCAACAGGCCTAGAGAGCAACCCATCAAGATGGAGGCAGGATGACCAGCACATTACAGGAAAGATGTTACAAAACCAACAGATTATCAGATGTGTTTGAATCTACTAAGAGGAGATTGACGTATCTGGTTCAAGAGGTTAATAGATCAAATAAAGAATACAAAAGACACATTAAAAAGATATAAAACATATATTTATAAAGAAACATAAAAGGTACATGTACAAAAGAATTAAGATGATTATTAACTAGGAAAAACAAAAATCATACAAGAAAGGAAACAACCTCACACTTACCTGGTTCAGCTACATACAATATTTACATAGTTAAAATGAGGTAAACACCAAATAACTAAAAGTTAACGTATAACTAATCTGGTAATAGAGAAGGGAGAGGAGAAGTGAAATGCAGTGTTTAAAGGTAGGAGTTGGTGCAAAAAACCTGAACTCCCATCTTCTGTAATGGGAAATTAGTAAACGATACCTAAAATTGCATTAGGATGGGAATGGGAAGGGGACATCACCATATATCTAAATATGTTATTTGTAAAAACTGGAAGTGATAAGGAATTGAAGTCACTGACTCTGGAGCAGCCTTTCTCAATTAAGGTTCGGCGAGAGAATCAATCTTTAATGCCCTAAGGCTTCCATTTTATGTAAAAAACTAACTTCTCTCCTATGCATCTATCATATTAGCTACATACCCTCCTTGAGAAAATTAAGAAAATAGTTGCTCAAATCATTTTTCTTGTTCAGTGATTCACACAGAAAGCACTGATTGAGAAAGACTGCTTCTGGAGAGTGGGATTCAAGGGTACTGGGGCAGAAGATTGTTGTTTTCCACCTTTCTTTTTTTTTTTTTTTTTTTTGACAGAGTTTCGCTCTTGTTGCCCAGGCTGGAGTGTAATGGCGTGATCTCAGCTCACTGCAACCTCCGCCTCCCGGATTCAAGCAATTCTCCTGCCTCAGCCTCCCGAGTAGCTGGGATTACAGACACGCGCCACCACGCCTGGCTAATTCTGTATTTTTAGTAGAGATGGGGTTTCTCCATGTTGGTCAGGCTGGTCTCGAACTCCCAACCTCAGGTGATTCGCCTGCCTCAGCCTCCCAAAGTGCTAGGATTACAGGCGTGAGCCACCGCGCCTGGCCCTCTTTTCTTTTTTGAGACAGGGTCTCAGTCTGTTGCGCAAGTTGCACTGTAGTGGTAGGGTATCAGCTCACTATAGCCTCTATGGGCTCAAGCAATCCTCCCACCTCAGCCTTCTAAGTAAATGGAACAACAGGTGCGTGCCACCACAACCCAGTTAATTTTGTTTATTTTTTGTGGAGACAAGGTCTCACTATGTTGCCCAGACTGGTCTCAAACTCCTGGGCTGATGTGATCCTCCTGCCTCAGCCTCCCAAAGTGCTGGGATTATAGGCATGAGCCACCACACCCAGACAGATTTTCATTATAATCCTTGAAGTATTATTTGACTCTTTATGTACAGGTATCCCTTTGATAAATATAAACATTAAATTTAAAATAAACATAATAGTAAAAAGTAGCAGTAAAGGAACTCTGAATATAGGATGTATTTAATGAATAAAGTACAAAAACTGAAAGGTCTAGAAGTAGTTTCTTATTAGCAAAAGTCAGAGAATTTTTTAGAAATAAATTATGGAACTCATTAAATAACATCTACTTACAAAACATTCCTATCTATATAGCAATGCTTTACTAAGCATTAAGTTATTTGAGGTGCCAAGAAAGATATGAAAAAGATAATATAATTGTAAAAGGTATGACAATGTAAATATGGTATACTGAAATGTTTTAACATGAAACCTCATTAAGCTGTATACATTTCCCATTTCAATCAATCAGGACGTACTTTTTGTGCAAGCTACCATATTCAGTAGAAGACATAAAAGAAATATAATATATACTTCCTTTTAAAATAGGTTTATTTATGTGTACATATAACTTATTTTAGGTTTTTACTCACTTGGCTATTTATATATTTTTAGATTTAAGAAAACATCTTCATAATATTTACAATAAAATGGCTTTCAAAAATCTCTTCATGATTACAAAAATTGGCAGTAACATGGAAGATTAACCAGAAAACCAACAAAACCAATAGTAAGGGGACACCTAAAATGGTTAAGGTAAGAGATGAAGGCCTGAGCTGAGATAGTGTGGTGGAGAAAAAAAGGAAACAGATATAAAGATGGCTAAAATAAGCCAGGCATGGTGATGCCCGCCTTGGTCCCAGCTACTCCAGAGCCTGAGGTGGGAGGATTAACTTGAGCCCAGGAATTTGAGACCAGCCTGGACAACACAGTGAGATCCTGTCTCAAATAAAAATAATAAAATGAAATAAAAGTGGCAAAAGAATGAGAACTTTTGGAGACTGAAAGCAAGGGAGAAAGCTGGATTAGTGCCAGGTTTCCACCATGAGTGGCTGGGGTAGATGGTGGTGCCACTGACCATGACAGGCAATACAAAGAGGAGCAGGATTAAGGGAAAACATGAGTTCACGTTTGGACTGTTTGAAGTACCTTGAGAACATCCTGGGAGAGATATCCAAAAGGCAGTTGAATATAATAATCTGGAATGCAGGAGAGAAGTCTGAGATAGATAAAGATTTTGGAATTGGCAACACACAGCCGTTAATGGATGAGATCACCTAGGAAGAGAATACATTTAGAAGAGGACAAGAGTCTGCCATCAGATAACTGAAGATCACAATTCATGTTCCTAAAACCACCCAGGATAAAACTTTGCCCATTTATATGGACTTCGGTAGAAAAATATCCAACATATAATGTTAAATTAAAGAAAATCAAATCACAAAACTTTATGCATTGTGCAAACCTATTTTTACAAATAAGTTGTAAAAAAATTAACAAAGGCACAGTAAAAAAATATATGAAGGAACAAACATTAATGATGTTAGTAATACTATAAATGTAGGAACGGGATTACATAAACCTTTCAGAGCTACATGATATGTCTTCATACTATTTTACTTTTTTTAAATAAGCATGTACTCAGCCAGTGTACTCAGGTGACTCGCGCCTGTAATCCCAGCACTTTGGAGGCTGAGGCAGGCAGATCATGAGCTGAAGAGAGATCGAGACCATCTGGCCAACATGGTGAAACCCCGTCTCTACTAAAAATAAAACAACAACAACAACAAAAATTAGCTGGGCGTGGTGGTGCGCGCCTGTAGTCCCAGCTGCCTGGGAGGCTAAGGCAGGAGAATCGGTTGAATCCCGGGAGGCAGAGGTTGCAGTGAGCTGAGATTGTGCCACCGCACTCCAGCCTGGCGAGAGAGGGTGACTCCATCTCAAAAAAAAAAAAAAAAAAAAAAAGGCTCTTGCAAACAGAGAAAACATAATTTTGTTCTTTTCCTTAAAAAAACGTACAGCACGTTTCCTAAGGCCGGGCACAGTGGCTCATACCTGTAATCCCAGCACTTTGGGATGCTGAGGCGGGCGGATCACGAGGTCAGAAGATTGAGACCATCCTGGCCAACACGGTGAAACTCCGTCTCTACTAAAAATACAAAAATTAGCTGGGCGTGGTGGCGCGTGGCCGTAGTCCCAGCTACTCAGGAGGCTGAGGCAGGAGAATGGCCTGAACCCAGGAGGCAGAGGTTGCAGAGAGCCTAGATCGCGCCACTGCACTCCAGCCTGGGCAACATAAGGAGACTCCACCTCAAAAAAAAAAAAAAAAAAAAAATAGTACAGCACGTTTCCTTACAATATATTTGAGAAGATAAAAATGTGTTAGAAAAACACTTGGACACTGGACTATAAATGGACAAATAACATCAACAGACAACCAGTAAGATTATGAAAAATATTCAGTGCACTAGCAAAGTAATGAGAATTAGAACATATACCATTTATTGTCTGCTAAATTAAAACAATTTTTAAAATAATAAAAGTACTCAATGTTGGTAAGCATGTGCATGTGTGTGTGTGTGTGTTTTGTTTTTGTTTTTTAAGCATGACAGACACTGCTGACAGGAAATAAACCGGTACTATCTCCCAGGAAAACAATGTGACAATATGTACCAATAGCCTGAAAAAGATTCCTAATATTTGATCTAACAATTATCTTTTTCGAAATTTTAGAAAAGAATCCATGTGTTACAGCTCTTTTAGAATATATCTAGCAGTTGTCTGGTTTTTACTGGACTTCCTCCAGCCCCCCCCCAAAAGAAAATAATTCAAAACAACTAAAAATATGCAAAGATATTTCACCAAATCATTAGTTGAAACAATCAAATCACCAACATTAGTGCACAATAGAAAATTATACAGGCATCAAAAGTAATGTGTTCAACAAACTTGAAAAAAAAAAAAGCAAAACTCTATGACCTAGCAATTCTACTTACAGAAAAACACTAGCACGCATACACCAGAAAACATCACAAAGAACGTTCACTGTTGTAGTGGTTGCAATAGTGTACAATTTTAAACAATCTAACAGCCCATCAATCCAAAAACGGTTAAATCAGCTTTCTCAAACTGTGGTCTCAGGACCCCTGGATGTCCCCAGGAGCCTTTCAGCAGGCTTGTAAAATCTTCCCTTCTCCTACTACATATCTGTGCAAGACTGGTGTTTTCTTCATATGCTTCAACCTAAACCAGATAGCACAACAGACGCAAATATGAAAATCCAGCTGTCTTCCATAAATCAGATATTAAAGTAATTTGAAAAATTTAAAACAATGCCACGCTCCTCTTCTAAGTTTTGTGTTAGAAAATAGTTACTTTTCACTCAAAAATTATTTGAGTCTGTTATTTTTAAATGAATAAATAAAACATCTTCAGTTTTCTGAGTTTTAATTTCCAAAATGGCAAATATACTGCAGCACTAGGAACCAAAAACTCTATTGGTCCTCAATAATTTTTAAGCGTAATTATCCCCAATCATAATGTTAAATGAACTGTAGCACTATTCTATCATGTAACATTATGATTGGGGATAATTAATGGGAATTTGCTTTATCTGTAATATAACTGTTTCAAAAGATACTTTGCTCATGTATAATCAAGAAGTCATTTTTATGAAGCTTTTTAAAAACATGGGGAAATGCTTACAACGTAATTTAAATCAAGGAAAGTAGACAATCCAACGACATAAAATCTCAAGAAAATGCACAGGGAAAAAAAGACTCAAAGGAAAAAAGTCAAAACATTAAAAGTGATTACTGTAACATGGTGGAATTATGGTTGATCATTTTTGCTTATTCTTTATTCTATTTTTTCAATTTTTGCCACTAAGCATGCAGTTTAATATCCAGGGGAGGAAAAAAGGGAAGAAATTAGGCGGAAAATTACATATAGTTCTACTGGATTAAACCATTAAACTCCTGCCAACTCAAGAGACGACAAGCTCAAGTGAATAAACGGAGGAATCTGACTGAATCAACAAAGTGCCTATTTTTTGAATTGAAAAGATTCACTTAATATCAAATGTATGGACTAGCCAAACTAACAAGAAAGAACATTCTTAGTCTGGAACATAACATTTGCAATCACGGTAGTACAAATAAGAGTTAAAAATAAGGTCCTCTTTTGGACTTTCTCAAAATACCAAAGGAAAGGCAGCGGGAAAGACGGCCACTGCACCCTTCTGTTCTCTAACGAAGAGAAAATGCATGGGTGCGGGAATGGGCAGTGCGAGAGCACCGGCAGCGATGAGACTCCTCTGCGGGGACCGAGCCTCTGCCACTCCTAAAGAACCACAGTCCCCTCTGCACTCGCAGCCCCTCCCCAGGCGGGACGGCGGCGCCAGGGCGCTTCTCCCTCCACCCGCTGGGGTCTCTCCCCCAGGAGCGCCGGCCACTCCGGCGGCCCGGGAGGGTGGAACCGGGCAAACAGCCGCCGTGATTGCCCTCTCGGTCCAGTCCGGTCTGGCCCTTCAGGCTCCAGGAAGGGACATCAGATTGGAGGGCCAGAGTTCCCCGGCCAGCTCCGGGGGCTCGGAAAAGGAATCGGTCGGGGCCCAGGCTCTGTCCGCAGAGGAAGAGGGCCAGACCCAGCGCCCAGGTCGGCGGGTCCAGCGGTCACCCCGCCCCCTCTGTGGGAACAGCAGGGCTGAGGGGAGGCCGAGACGACCGGTCACGGGGGGCTCTTACCTCCCCTACAGCCCCGGCGGAGCTTTTTGGGAACTCGACACGACGTCACGCTGAGGAGTGAAGAGCGACCCCGGCCGGGAGTCCTGGGAGTGCCAGCCGCTGGCTCAGGGTTTCTTTCCCCGCCCCCCCCGGGCAGCGCAGAGAGCGCAGGCGCAGAGGAGGCTTTCCTCTTCGGCTCACACGCCTCCTACCTCGGCGTCCCCGGCTGTCTCCAGGTCCGGGGCGCCTGCGCACTACGATGCAGGTTCCGAGCAGGGGGCGCTAGACTTCTTACCGGAAGTGCCCGAGTGGGTTCTAGGGTGACCGGGAAGCCTGATGATTCGGCCTTAGATCGGGACTCGGTTTTCCACTCGATTGCGGATCGGGAGGCCTCTCGCGTCAGTGTCTGACTTCCTTTACCCTTCGCTAACCTAGAGGCAGCTTCTCCGGCCCCAGCCGTAGCCCTCCGCTGAGCCTGCGCGGCGTTCCGGTTTCTACTGGACAGACCTGCCTTCCTGGCAGCTGGCTGGGCCTGCTCTCCGCGCTGCTGGACCCTCGGAAAACCTAACTTTTTGTTTACTTCAAACTGATTTTACAACAGACTGCCCCCCCCCCCCCCACTTCCCCCGCTTCCCCTTCTTCCTCCCGGCAGCAATAAAAATGCTCCCAGCCAACCCCGAGCTCCAGGCCACTCCAGCTGACTGGACATCCCTTTCCTTCCCTTCGCTGCGTTAGTTCTGAATGTTTTGTTTCGTTTTTTTTAAAGCGGCCACTAGAACAGCTGTCTCCCTGTCTAAAAGCAAAAGCTGACTGCTCTGATGGAGAAATAAAATGTAACTCACTTGATGTATATTTGCTTGTTGAGCTTTGCTATTTTTACCACAAGTTTCCAATAAATTTAAATGAGAGACCGGGCGCGGTGGCTCACGCCTGTAATCCCAGCACTTTGGGAGGTGGAGGCGGGAGGATCGCTAGAAGTCAGAAGTTCCAGACGGGCTTGGGCAACATAGCAAGACCCTGTCAATACTAAAAATGAAAATTAAAAAATTAGCCGGGCGTGTTGGCACGTTCCTGTAGTCCCAGCTACGGCTCAGAGTTTGAAGTGGGAGGATCACTGATGCCCAGGAGGTCAAGGCTGCAGTGAGCTCTGGTGGCAACACTGCATCCCAGCCTGAGCGACAGAATCAGACCGTGTCTCTAAAAAAAAATAAAAATAAAAACAAGGGAAGAGACATACATATGGGATCCGATACAGACAGATACAGGGAAAAAGCAGTTCCTCAAAGGTTTAACAGCCCACAGTTCATACTGATCTTTCAAAAATTGCAAGAATTGGCCGGGCGCTCACGCCTGTCTGTAACCCCAGCACTTTGGCAGGCCGAGGCAAGCGAATTACCTGAGGTCAGGAGTTCGAGACCAAACTGGCCAACATGGTGAAACCCCGTCTCTACTAAAAATACAAAAATTAGCTGGGTGTGGTGGCCGGCACCTGTAATCCCAGCTACTCGGGAGGCTGAGGCAGGAGAATCGCTTGAACCCAGGAGGCGGAGGTCGCAGTGAGCCAAAATCGGGCCACTGCACTCCAGCCTGGGCGACAGAGCAAGACTCACTCTCAAAAAAGAAAAAAAGAATTGCAAGAATTATAATTTTTCGAGTATTCCAGCCACATGTGATTTGTGATGAAAGATTTGAGAATCAGGGTTCACATCTTAAATCTGCAGTTTACAGCTATAGTTCCCCATCTTTGAAAGATATTGAATCTCTAACCTTTGTTTTCCTAAACAACAAAATGAAATAGCAAAACTTTTGATTGCCTAAACTAATGTATGTATTGAGCATCTGCTTTGTGACAGTGTGTTAGATGCTTTGCTTACATTATGTCATTTAATCCTAAGAATAATTCTACAAAGTACAGTATGCCCTTTTCCTACTATGTGTTAGGCATTCTTCACAGATAAAATAAAATGGGGCCACTGTCTATGGGGAACCAGAGTCTAATAGCAGAGACTCATATACACAAATGCATATTGGGGACAGAAGTATTTATATAGTAAAGTAAGAGGACAAAGAGAATAGAAAAAAGACACGAACACCTTAAATAGATCAATGGGGAAAGTATATACAATGATCAGTTCACAAAATGTGAAATTTAAATGCCTACTACACATTTTACCAATCAATGTTCAAAGTCATTAATAATAAACAGAGACAAAAGAGAGGTTATTTCCCAGGCATCTAATTACCCGATCTGTTTAAAATGTGAATAAACTCCATGGGTGACAGAAGAGTAAAGCGGACACTTACACCCTGGGAGGGATATAAATTAGGACAAAGATTTTGGAAAGTTATTTGTCAAATCATGTCAAGAACTTTATGGGTGTTCATGTGACCTAATTTCATCATTTCTCTTTTGGAAATTATAAGGAGATAGTCCAGAACATGAAGATCTCTATGGAAAGATACTTAACCATGGTAAATAAATTGATAAAAGTAAAAAATCCAACATTAAGAGAATGGTTAAAATAATTACCACATATATGTGATTAAAACTATTAAAATTATGTTTACAACGAATTTTTAATGACCTGAGGAAGTTACCTCATGAAAAAACATTTTAAATATTTAAAAATATTTAACATTGCCTATGTAGTATGAGGTCAGCTACAGTATACAATATATGTAAAAGAGTGAAGAAAGCATATCAAAATGTTGACAGTAGTCATGTCTATCTGATTATAATATAGATGTTATTGTCCTGGACAGTCTACATTTTCTACAATGTCTATATATTACCTTTATATTCTGGGGGAAAAAGAAAAAAAACCTCTAATGTAACAGGTGTGATAATTTGCCTAGGAAACATAAGAATCCATTTCCCCTGTCATTACAAGTATGGTCTTTAGAGTCTGATTACCTGAATTTGAATTCTAATTCTATAACCTACTAGCTGTGTAACCTAAATTTCCTAAGCTTAGATGCTCCTATAGTCAAATGCTAATAGAACTAATACGTTGATTGAGATAATCCATATAAAGTACTTAAGCACTGACTGTAAATGAATAACTGATAACTGTTATTCTTTTTTTTTTTTT
Source organism: Macaca fascicularis (assembly GCF_037993035.2). NCBI lineage: Eukaryota > Metazoa > Chordata > Mammalia > Primates > Cercopithecidae > Macaca > Macaca fascicularis. The sequence continues at coordinate 84,351,698 of NC_088380.1, read as the reverse complement.
TTTTTTTAGACAGGATCTTACTGTATCACTCAGGCTGAAATACAGTGGTTGGATCATGGCTCACTGCAGCCCCAACTCCTAGGGCCCAAGTGATCCTCCTATCTCAGCCTCTGAAGTAGCTGGGACCACAGGTGTGCATCACCACGCCCAGATAATTTTTATTTTTATTTTTTTAGAGACGAGGTTTCACCATATTGCCCAGACTGGTCTCAAACTTCAGGGTCCAGGCAATCCTCCCAATTAGAATTCAAATTCAGGTAATCAGTCAGCCAACCTCCCAAAGTGCTGGGATTACAGACATTAGCCACTGTGCCAGCCTAACGATTGTTATTCTTGATGGTTATATTTCTTTTTATAAATTGATCAGTTACATTCATGTTGTTATATCAGTATCCTATGAATTTGGCTAATGCATGTATAAGTTCCCCGGAGCACAATTACTTGCAAATACATTTTAAAACTGAATTTCTTAGTCTACTAAACTGAGAATAAGATACAGGGACTTGATGACCACTCCACATGTTTGTCACTATATAAAGGTTTGTTTGCTTTGTTTTTGTTTCTGTTTTTGTTTTTTAAAGAAAAGTAATAAGTTTGTTCATATAAAATTTATAGCCTTTGATTACCTTTTAATGCCAAATGTCTAATAGAAATTTAATCTGCTAACAAAGCAATTGCAATACTTTTAGTAGATGTTTAGAAGTATAATAACCTTTCCTAATTATGCCTTGGAAGAGTATTTAATTCGGGTTCCACAAAACTTCTGATCTATAAAGTAGCAAAAATAGATGAAATCAGCCAACTAACCAAAGTTTAAATCAATGACTACTACTTTAGCCCAATAGTTCTCTGTGGAGGTAAGGGTGATTTTTGCCTCCCAGAGGACATTTGACAATGTCTGGAGGCATTTTTGGTTGTCACAAGTGAAAGAATGCTACTGATATCTAATAGATATAGGTCAGTGATGCTGCTAAATATCTTGCAATTCATAGAACAGCCCCCAACAACAAAGAAGTTTTCAGCCTAAAATATCAACAGTGCCAAGGTTGAGAAACCCTGATTTAGCCAGTGAGTTTAAAGCTAGTATATTTCTTCCAATTCCTAGTAAACAGTTCCTTTTCTTTTTTTTCTGATGACCACAGCAGCACAAATGTGAGTTCAGAAGAACTGGGTTTTGAACTTCTACATAAGGCCCTACACTAGTGAAAATTAAACTTTGTACCAAGCAGTACACAAAGTTAACTAGACTAGAGAGAAAAAATCTACAATGACCACCTTTATTGAGCAGACATCTGGTCAGTTGTACTTTGGCACAGAAAAATGATCCATTCCTATTGTTCAGTTCCACCAGACACACGTATCATCACTTATTACTAAGAACCACTTTATAAATAGCTGTCATTTATTGATCACCTACTATTTTCAGCCTTTATCTAATAAGTAAACCAGATGTTCCTGCAGTATGAACATTGTTGCTCATCCATAAACAAAACCTGAAGTTCAGAAATTCTCCCCACTGTTATAACTACTTTGTTAAGTACAGCAACACTTGCTGGTCAAGGCCTTTATCAAAACAGCAAACTGAAGAATACACTATCAACAGCCCATTCTACTTTTGTACAAAGTGCTATAATAGAGTATTGGTTCTTGTGAGAGATACTTTTCAATTCTCTAAGGAAAGTTTTAGTTGTAGTGCTCAGACAATCACTGTACATCCTTGTATATAATACAGCAACTGTATTTACTTAAAGTTATAAAGTCGAAAAGCTCCAATAATCAATATTTTTTCTGAGTTCTTTAGAAATATATGACAAACAATAAATTAATGACATAGCAATGATTTGTTGATAAACATTATAAATCTTATGAACTTTCTATGTCAACAGTAAAAAAGAGGAATAACTGGTGTTTAATTCAACAAATACTTATTCATTTTTTGTTTTGTTGTTTTGTTTGGTACAGGCTTTCACTCCCATTGCCCAGACTTGAGTGCAATGGCTCGATCTCGGCTCACTCGCCTCAACCTCTGTGGCTCAAGTGTTTCTCCTGCCTTAGTCTCCCAAATACCTGGGACTATAGGCGCACGCTACTGTAGCACCTGGCTAACTTCTGTATTTTTTGTAGAGGCAGGGTTTCGCCATGTTGCCCGTGGCTGATCTGGAACTCCTGGGCTCAAGCCATCCACCAACCTTGGCCTCCTAAAGTGCTGGGATTACAAGAGTGAGCCACCAAGCCCAGACAGTTTATTAAACATAATTGCATTGTTTTTCCTATTGATCACGCAGTCATTGCAAGATCTTGCTGTGCTTTTGAATTGACAAAGAAAATAGAGATAAAGTTACATGAATTTTTAGAATTAAATTGCGTTTTATTATATTAAGGTGATTTCCTTAACCATTATAATAAATGAAAGCTTATTCAATTAAACTGGTCTAACCCTTCTCTACACATATATTCAATAAGCAAAAAGAAATGGTCAGTATGGCGTCAACCTTAAATTACTTTTAAAACCAATTGTTATTTTATAAAATATTGATTATATTATTTTGTTAACAGATTCAACAATTGTAGCTATGTTAGCTAGTGACTTCATGTTATTTTGTAACATGTAGCTATGTTACTTTGGAGATGCATGTTACTTTATAACACTAAATACAAGAAATGTGGCTTAGTTTTTGGCGTTGGGACTGAGTAATAAGGAAAATCAACAAGCTACTAAAAACTCGAATGCCTTTCACACACAAATGAAACTGCACTCTGTATTACCTTTACTTGTTTATGGGTGTTTCTTCTTCTGTGCAGTGCATTATGCTAGGAGTTGGAAGAATTACAAAAGTGAGTAATTCATGTTTTTTTGCCATGAAGAAGTTCACAATCCACTATATCATTCATTTATTTACTAACAAATATTTGAGAGACTGATGGAAGATGATGAAGTTACAAGATCTTTGTGTAGATTCTTGGTCAATTAAATTTTCCATGAATTCCTTTGTTGATTGAAATGAAAAAGAAATCTGCATATCAAATTCAGTGTCAAATCAAATATTAACGAAAAAGAATCCTTGGCAAAGTTTGGATCATAATTGCTAAAAAATTCCATGTATCAGCTTTGACCTCTAAAGAGCTCAGTTTATAACAGTGGTTTCTGCATTTGAGGAAATCATCCCAAATATAACATGTCTGGGCAATTTATTCCCTAGACCAACCAGCCATGATTGACTAATCTACAGTTATTATTATTATTAGACAAGCTCTCACTCCGTCACCCAGGCTAGAGAGCAGTAGCCCAGTCATAGCTCACTGCAGCCTCAAAATCCTGGACTCAAGTGATCCTCCCACCTCTGCTTCCCAAGTAGCTGGGACTACAGGCACTTACCACCACACCCAGCTGATTTTTAAATGTTTTTGTAGAGATGGTGGGAGGGGGTGGGGGGTGGTTGGAGTGTCTCATTGTGTTGCCAAGACTGGTGTCAAACTCCTGGTTTCAAGTGATCTTTCCACCCTTGCCTCCCAAAGTGCTGGGATTACAAGGCGTGAGCCACTGCGCCCGGCCAGTTTTTATTATTTTCAAGAGAAACAGGTATCTTGATGATTTTAAGAGGCTTAAATTCCACAATAATATGAACTCCCAAAACTATTCCTTTTTCATAAATAACCTGGGTAAAGAAAATACCAAAAGCAAATTGAACTCAACTGCAGTATTGCAATTTTTCATTTCTTTCCTGTTTCTTGGCTGGTCTTATGCTAACAAGCAATTTTAGAACCAGGGATTCTTTGCCACAATGCACAGAATGTGACCTGGAACTGTTAGTTAGCCGCTGGTATTTAAGTGCTATGCAACCATACTAAAACACTCATTTCAAGAAAAAGGGATTTTAAATTTTTTTAAAGAAGATAAGACCTTTGTTAAAATTATCTGCTGGTCCATGGCCATTAAGATCAGCTGTTTGGAGCAATGCCACTGCTATTGATTGACTATGTCCTCCAAAATTCATGTGTTGAAATTTAATGGCCAATATGATAGTATTAAGATGTGAGGCCTTCAGGAAATAATTAAGTCATGATGAGGGCATAGCCTTCATGGACAGGACTAGGACCCTTATAAAATGGCTTGGAGTCTGGGTAACATAAGGAGACCCCATCTCTATAAAACACTTTTTTGTTAAATTAGCCAGGCATGGTGGCGTGTGCCTGTGGTCCCAGCTAGGGAGGCTAGGGAAGAAAGATTGCTTGAGCCTGGGAGGTCAAGACCTGCATGCAGTGAGCTGTGATCACACCACTGCACTCTAGTCTGGGTGACAAAGCAAGACCCTGTCTCAAAAAAAAAAAAATTAAAAATAAAAAATAAACAAAAGGGCTTGGCGATATGGTTTGGGTGTACTTGAACTGCATCCCAGAATTTCCATGCACTGTGGGAGGGACTCAGGGGGAGGTAACCGAATCGTGGGGCCAGTCTTGTCCATGCTATTCTCATGATAGTGAATAAGTCTCATGAGGTCCGATATAGGTTTATTAGGGGTTTCGGGCTTTTGCTTCTTCCTCGTTTTCTCCTGCCACTGCCATGTAAGAAGTGCCTTTCACCTCCCACCATAATTCTGAAGCCTCCTCAGTCATATGGAACTGTAAGTTCAATTAAACCTCGTTTTCTTCCCAGTCTTGGGTATGTCTTTATTAGCAGTGTGAAAATGGACTATGAAGTGTACTTAGGTTCACTGTCTTCCATTCTTCCATGTGAGGACACCAAAACACCACTACATAGAAGGAACAAACCTTCCCCAGACAGCAAACCTCCTGACACCTTGATCTTTGACTTCCCAGCCTCCAGAACTGCAAGAAAATTAATTTCTTTTCTTTGTAAATTACCCAGTCTCAGGTATTTTGTTATAGCAGCACAAATAGACTATGACAGTCACTAATGAAAAAAATGGTTACAGTTTTGATGATCATGAGAACTAATTTTTTAAATGCAAAGAAAAGTTTGGAAAGAAATCCACTAAAATATTAACTGTGACTATAAATCATGAGTGATTCTCCTCTTCTTTCTGAGAAAAAAACACTTGAAGAATTGAACATTTTCTTTTTAAAAGTATTGCTAAATTCATAATTAAGACAACCTATTACCTCACATTTATTATGCAATCTCTGCATACAATATATTGCATGACTGTGCATCACAAGCCACAAATAAACCAAAAGGACGAATGAGCACTTGTGTCTGGTTGCTGCCTTAGAGGTGGCAACAAGAAACAGTCATTCCCAAGGCTCAAGTATAATACAGCTTCAACATCATGACACAGATTCTTTCATCAAATTATTTGCCAAATATTTTCAGTTCTCCTTTCTTCTGGTCATATGATGGCAGTGTACTTCCTGACCCCCTTGAGGTTAAATAGGGCTATGTGACTGATTCAGACCAATAAATTGTGAGCAGAAATGACATGTCATTTCCAGACTGAATTCTTTACTCACCAATGTGAGATCCTCCTGAGCCTACTTTCCCTCTGGCATAACAATAGACAAGATTTGATACTGTGACTGCTCCATCAGCCTGAGTCCCTGTGGGATTTCAGTGAAGAAAAAAAAACCTTGTTGTTTTGTGCCCTGGGATTTTGAGAGTGCTTTAGTACCGCAGCATAATTCAGTCTGTCCTTGAAGATAAACTGGAACTTTGTGTTATGCCCCTGAGATTTGTGGCTGGCTATTCTGATTGATACACTGAGATAATGCTTCAAAAAGACTATCTGCAACAGCATTGTTTCCTAGCATGTTTTTCCTTTGCAAGTGAATTACTCTACATTCATGGCCACAGATCTTATTTTTATCTAAACACCCACCTATTTTATCCCCTCTCCCCCACAATTAGATTATCTTGAGGCAAAGCTCATTTATTACATATTTTATCTCTAAATTTTTCTACACGTATATTTAAAAGATAAGTAGAAAACCTACAAAGTGGAAATAATGCAGTCAACCCCCTTGTACCCAATCCCATAATCCAGCTTCAATATGGACAACCTAGTTTCATCTGTTCCATTACCTGCCCATATGATTTGAAAGCAAATGCCACATGTTATATTATTTCATCCATAAATATTTCAATATATATTTGCAAAAGAAAATAACTCTGCCTGGGGGCAGCGGCTCATGCCTATAATCCCAGGACTTTGGGAGGCCAAGGCAGGCAGATCACCTGAGGTCAGGAGTTCAAGATCAGCCTGGCCAATGTGGCAAAACCCCATCTCTACTAAAAATACAAAAAAAAAAAAAAAAAAAAAAAAAAAAAAATTCTGAGCATGGTGGTGCATGCGTGTAATCCCAGCTACTCGGGAGGCTGAGGCAGGAGAATCACTGGAACACAGGAGGTGGAGACTGCAGTGAGCCGAGATCACACCACTGCACTCCAGCCTGGTAACAGAGCAAGACTCTGTTTCAAAAAAAGAGAAAAAGAAAGAAAAGAAAATAACTCTTCACAAAAATCTAATAATACCATAATCATTCCTGAAAAAAATTTAATAATAATTCTCAATATTACCAGATATTTAGGTACTGATATTCATATTTCTTTTTTTTTGTTGAGATGAAGTCTCCCTGTCTCCCAGGCTGGAGTGCAGTGGCCGGATCTCTGCTCACTGCAAGCTCCGCCTCCCAGGTTCATGCCATTCTCCTGCCTCAGCCTCCCCAAGTAGCTGGGACTACAGGCACCGGCCACCTCGCCCAGCTAATTTTTTGTATTTTTAGTAGAGACGGGGTTTCACTTTGTTAGCCAGGATGGTCTTGATCTCCTGACCTCATGATCGACCCGCCTCGGCCTCCCAAAGTGCTGGGATTGCAGACGTGAGCCACCGCGCCCTGCCTGGTATTCATATTTCTAATTGTTTGATAAATGTCATAATTTTTTAATGGTTTAAATGAATCAAAATCCAAATAAGATCCACATACTGAGATTAGTTCATGTGTGATAAAGTTTCCTGTTCCTTTTTTGTTCCTAGCAATTTATTTTTGAAAAAAAGTTGTCTTTTGGCCTGTAAAATTGACAATATCTACATTTTTCTTTTTTGCGTACATCCTCCCCATTGTATCTTTTAACATGTTTCTCTCTCCGCTGTGTTTCCTATGAACTTGCAGTTAGCTCTAGAGGCATGGTTTGATACAGGCTTAGTGTTTTGGTAAGGCTGCTTTATAAGCGGTGTTGTGCACTTCCATCAGGAAACACATAATACCTTGTTAGCTCTCATTCGGTGATGTTAACAACCATTAATAATTGCTTCTTGGGGCCGGGCGCAGTGGCTCAAGCCTGTAATCCCAGCACTTTGGGAGGCCGAGACGGGCGGATCACGAGGTCAGGAGATCGAGACCATCCTAGCTAACACGGTGAAATACCGTCTCTACTGAAAAATACAAAAAACTAGCCGGGCGCGGTGGCAGGCGCCTGTAGTCCCAGCTACTCGGGAGGCTGAGGCAGGAGAATGGCGTAAACCCGGGAGGCGGAGCTTGCAGTGAGCTGAGATCCGGCCACTGCACTCCAGCCCGGGCGACAGAGCGAGACTCCGTCTCAAAAATAATAATAATAATAATTGCTGCTTGGATCCATTCTTTGATTTGGGGTTTGCAAATGACGATTTTTTTTTTTTTTTTCTTGAGACAGAGTCTCGCTCTGTTGCCAGGCTGGAGTGCAGTGATGTGATCTCGACTCACTGCAACCTCTGCCTCCCAGGTTCAAGCAATTCTCCTGCCTCAGCCTCCCGAGTAGCTGGGAATACAGGCATCTGCCACCACGCCTGGCTAATTTTTTGTATTTCTTAGTAGAGACAAGGTTTCACCGTGTTGGTCGGGCTGCTCTCAAACTCCCGACCTCAGGTGATCCACCTGCCTTGGCCTCCCAAAGTGCTGGGATTACAGGCACAAGCCACCAGGCCTGGCCCAAATGATGACGTTTTAATCTATCATTTCTTCTTGGAATTGACTAGACCTTTTTTATATAGTTTAAAATATCGTTACATATATATTTTTTAAGTTCCCTTAACAACTATTTAGTTCTCCTGAAATAAAGTTTATGTAGGAGGCCAGGTGTGGTGGCTCACACCTGTAATCCCAGCACTTTGGGAGGCCGAGGCAGGCGGATCACAAGGTCAAGAGGTCGAGACCATCCTGGCCAACATGATGAAACCCTGTCTTTACTAAAAATACAAAAATTAGCTGAGCATGGTGGTGCATGCCTGTAGTCCCAGCTACTCTGGGGGCTGAGGCAGGAGAATCGCTTGAACCAGGAGGCAGAGGTTGCAGTGAGCTGGGATCGCGCCACTGCACTCCACCCTGGCGACCCAGCGAGACTTCATCTCAAAAAAAAAAAAGTTTATGCAAGAAAAGGAAGTAAAATATTTATCCCTTGATTGATAGTTTTCAGAAGAATGAGTCAGCTCCCTTGTATTTTCTAAAGAAGATCAATGTAAATGGAAATATACAAAAAAATCTACATATGATATTAAATCAGATATCTAGATTTTTTAGTATTTTTGTAAACAAATTTAAGCATTTTAACCATTCTTCAACCAAATGTTAAATACTGTAATAAACATGGCATGTCCATTGACATAGTCATAATACTACAAAATATTTAAGTGGTCAAAGGAATCATAATTTAATTTGTTTAAGACATGGTCTTGCTCTGTCACCTAGGCTGGAGTGTGGTGGCACAGTCACAACTCATAGCATCCTCAACCACCAGGCCCAAGCAATCCTCCCTCCTCAGCCTCCTGTAGCTAGGACCATAGGTGGGTGCCATCACACCCAGCTAATTTTAGTTTTTGTAGAGATGGGGTCTCACTATGTTGCCCAGGTGGGTCTTGAACTCCTGGGCTCAAGTGATCCTCCCGCCTTGGCTTCCCCAAGTGCTGAGATTAAAGGTGTGAGCCAGTGCATCCCATCCATACTTAAGTTTAAATCAGATTAGGATTTAGTTATAATTATAATGTTAGATTTCTACTTTCTTACTTTCCCATTGAGTCATAAAACAGGTTCAGTAAGAATCTGTTCTTAGTTCAATTAGTTACTTTTATATATATCTAAGGGTAGTCACAGCCGAATTCCTCTACAAAAACTTTGAAGATATAGACATATTGCTTTCAGAGGGTGATAACTGGGTCTGTGGATGCTGCCCCAGGAGCGGGAGCTGTTGCATCCCCTCCTGCTTTCCACTTCCCAATGCAACTAATAAAGGCCATTTCTACCATTAAACTTTCTAAAAAGATATAGGCATAAAAAGGAAACTCATAGGAGCTTAAGCATGTTAAGATGGAATTGACAACGTCAGGCAATTGACTGAAAGAAGAGCCAGTTGTTGGCCATCTAATTCCACTGCTAGTTAGCATGTAAACTGGAGCCAGAAAGAGAACTGAAATTCAAGTGAGAGAAGTGAAATTAATCATTCTACTTGTTAGTCACTTGAATCATGATATTTTGTGAGAACAACTGAAAACATGGTTCCTTCTGAGTTACATAAGTTTAACATTGTACATAGCTAGGAGAAAAATATTTACTGGTGTTACCTTCTCCTTCCATACTTATACTCAAGAAAAGACATCATGTTTCCAAACATTGGAAGAAAGACTTTTAGCTTTCTTTAGGTGAGAAGAGAAGGAACTCACCACAGAGTGGCAGAGACCAAGTCCTGGGGCATGCAGTGACTCTCTCGCTAACTTGGCTGTGGCTGTCACGGTTTGAATATAGTGAGAAGGTCTCCGATAGGTGTGTCTCTGAGACTGTCTGGAGCCTCAGTGCCCAAGAGGCAGGCTTCAGGCTCTATAACAGCATCCTGGAGTCAGCAGAGCAATGACAGCAAACATGAAGAACAAAGGAACAACTCAACCTCTTGATTTTGACATTACAGAAACCCAACATTCTTGTAGGACCCCACCAAGGATGCAAAGGGAGTCCCAAAAATGATTGTTTGGATTTTCCCTTCAACCTCAGAACAGATTACATTTGATTTAGGAAATACGAGAGTGTGATATTTCTTGTACCCTGGCATTTTAGAATAAAACTCATGCTCATTATATGCAGTTTTATAATAGTGATCTCTCAGCAAAAAGCATATATACTAAAAAGAATTCTGTCCTCTATCATGAGAGGTCATAATAAGTCTCTCATCAGTTTTTTGTCTCAGATTTTTATTATTAATTTATTTATCTATTTGAGACAGGGTCTGGCTCTGTCGCCCAGACTGGAGTGCAGTTGTGTGATCTCAGCTCACTGCAACCTCTGCCTCCCAGGCTCAAGCCATCTTCCCACCTCTGCCTCCCAAGGAGCTGGGACTACAGATGTGCGCCACCACACCTGGCTAATTTTTGTAATTTTGGTTGAGACAGGGTTTCACCATGTTGCCCAGGCTGGTCTGGAACTCCTGGGCTCAAGCAATCCTCCCACCTTGGCTTCCCAAAGTGCTTGGATTATAGGCATGAGCCACGGCACCCGGCTTGTCTCTGATTTTTAAAGACCAGCTGACACTTCTTACTTCTTGAAACCTTCTCTTCTATTGGATTCCACGATACCACATTTTTCGTGAAGCTCTTTGTAAATTTCCTGTGTGAGCTTTTCCTCCATCAGAACACAAAACAACAGATCTCCTCAGGGCTCAGTTTTAAGGCCTGCCCCCATCCACTACCACACCTAGATGACTTCATCTACTGCAGGCTGCAGTTATCACCATGTACTGAAGATTCCCATGTCCCTTTTCTGAGCGACAAACCTTTATATTCAACTAATTGCTGATGATTTTTACTTACATTTCTCATGATAACGTATTATAATACTTAGCACAATGTCTGTTACATAATAGAATCTCAATAAGTATTAGCTAATTGACAAATATACGTCCCATTAAAAAGATAGACATATAGAATTCCCTTTCATTTTTGAACTTAGAATTTTTGTGTATGTTATATAAGCTAATAATGTTGTGTCCTGTGAGAGAAACAAAAGAACTAAAATTTCCCATATTAAAATTTTAAATTTTTTTTTTTTTTTTTTTTGAGACGGAGTCTCACGCTGTTGCCCAGGCTGGAGTGCAGTGGCGCGATCTCGGCTCACTGCAAGCTCCGCCTCCTGGGTTCACGCCATTCTCCTGCCTCAGCCTCCTGAGTAGCTAGGACTACAGGCGCCCGCCACCGCGCTCGACTAATTTTTTGTATTTTTAGTAGAGACGGGGTTTCACTGTGGTCTCGATCTCCTGACCTTGTGATCCGCCCGCCTCGGCCTCCCAAAGTGCTGGGATTACAGGCTTGAGCCACCGTGCCCGGCCTAAAATTTTAAATTATTATCTTTCTCACCCAACCAGGTTTTCTCCAGTGTTCACTGTATTTGTGAACTGTACTTACTTATTTGCTCAAGACAGAAATTTAGGAGTCATTTACTTTGCCTTCTTTTCCCAAACCATTACCCTCCTACCACAGACACACACAGACACACACAGCACACACACACACACTCTCTCTCTCTCTCTCTCATTCACAGGCCTATGAAGTTTCTTCTAAACATGTCTCCAATCAATTCTCAAAGCCTCAGCCCCCAACCCTCTTGATTTATTGGGGGCTACATGATCTGATTTCTTAGCCATCATCCTCTCTCTGACCCCAAATTCTCACTCTAGCCAGGGTGGCTTCCATGTTCTGCAAACAGGTCAATCTCTTCATAGCCTCACAGCCTTTGCTCTTCCCTCGACTTGGAATGTTCTTCCCCATCTTCCCCCACTTTCTCTAGGCTTTTAATCAAAAAGTCCTTTCTTAGTGAGACTTCCCTGATTATGTTATGAAAAGTGTAGCACCTGGCACTTAACATCTCCCTTTCCAACTAATTTTTTGTTACCTTAGACCATCCTATATATTTTACCTGCTTATCTTGTTTGATATGATCTTAATAGAAAATAAGCTCCATAAGAGTAGGATTTTTTAGAGTCGGTCTCACTCTGCTGTCCAGGCTGGGGTGCAGTGGAGCAATCATGGTTCACTGTAACCTCAAACTCCTGGGCTCAAGTGATCCTTCTGCCTCAGCCTCCCGAGTAGCTAGGACTACAAGTGTGTGCTACCATGCCCAGGTACAGCAGGATATATATACACACACACACATATTTGTTTATTTATTTATTTATTTTGAGCTAGTCTCACTCTGTTGGTGGCCCAATCTCAGCTTGCTGCAAACTATGAACTACTTTCATAGTTGATAGATCAAGGAGAGCAGGTTTAAGTGTGTTTGAATTTGGCAGTGCCATTAGTGGACAATTTGAGAATAAGTAACCATATTGTCAGGGCTAGGGGAAGGCGTAAAGGTGGAAGTTTGTGCTGGGGGCATGTAAGTAAGAAAAAGTCTTATCTAACGCGTCATCAAGTTAAAAGACAATGTCTAAATTTGATGTTTCAAGATATAATGTATAAGTGCATTATTTATAAATATGAAGGTTACTAACAAGAAGAACTGACACTGTGAAAGAGTTGGGTAGAATAGCTTCCAGTTGGAAAAAATGGCACAGAGGACTGTTCATTTCTATTATAAATGTTATTGTACTCCATTGCCCTATTTAAAAAATGGATATAATAATAGTACTTACTTTATATGGTTGTGAGGATTAAATAAGACAATTTCCATGAAAGGCTAAAAACAATGCTTGGAACAAAGTAAAAACTCAATAGCTATTAACTATTATTACTAATACTTTTAAAATTACTTAACATACACATACATTATTTTGGTTAAACTTTTTTTAATTTTAAAAAAGTGAGGTGTTGACATTACTGAGGAAAGATTACTGTTTACAGAATCTAGCTAAATTGGATTTTTTTAGGTTAGTTTCCTAAATTCAGTTAGTTTTAGTTTAGTTTTTTTAAGATTAGAAAAACAAGTTTATAATGTAAGGGGCTGATGGGTAAGACCTGGTGAAGTGCAAGAGGCTTAAGCTTTAGAAAATAAAATATATAATTGATAAAATAAGATCATGCAGGAGGCAAAAGAAGTTGAATTTTAAAGTCGATGGAGTATTTTCATTGCTTTTTAAAAAGTATCCCCCTAGATTGTGACATCTTTGAGATCAGTGTCTTGCTAATCTTGTCAGTCACCTAGGATATATCATAGTACCTAAGACAAAGTTGGCATACCATAAATATTTATGAGTGAATGAGAGTGAAAAATAAGAATGAATCTAGATGTCCTCTTTTGTCTTGAGTGGAGTTAGCTGAATTGTTGTATTCATAACAAAAAAATAATAAGAGTAATAGATTTGATTTGGGAAGAAGATGATGAGTCCATATTTGGAGATGTTGAGTTTTGAGTTGCCTGTAGAGATATCCAACAGAGATTTAGAAGTTTGAGCAGAGGTCAGGAGGTAGATTTGGGATCCATGAGCACATAGGTAGGAGTCAAAACTCAGAATTTAATTGTGTAGGATTCTTAGTTACAAACAACAGAAACCACACTGGATATTTTAAAAGGAGAAAAGAAAGTTACAAAAAAGATATTGAATATCACAAATCATTTTCAAGAGGGCTGGAGAACTAGTGTCAGGTCACAGATAGAAACAGGATCCAAAATCCTGCCATAGAACTGGTATGGTATTACTGCCACTAGATATTGGAGATTGCAGCCCTGTTGCCAGTGGTGTCCCAGGAATTTACCTTTCTACAACCACTGTCTCTTGGGAGTTCTTATGATTGCTATTCCACATTGAGTGTATATGACTGGTAGTCCCGGTTATACACTTTTATCCTGCCCTAGCTATAAGGAAAACTGAGAAAGATAATTCCTACCTTATTTTTTTCATTGAGGGAGAAGTCAAACATTACCTTCTACCAAGGTTTACAAGATGGAGAAATTATCTGAATATGGGAAAAGGATCCAGATACTAGCCATGATAACAAAGGTTTACTATAGAGGATATAGAATGAAAGGAGAAGAGGGTCAAAGATGTAACCCTAGGGGAAGACCAACATTTACATGGTGGACAGAAAGAGAACCCAACAAAAATCACAGAAGGACAAAAGGAGTAGGTTGAGAATTAGGAGAGCTAGTTATCATGAAAGTCAAGGAAAAAGAGATTTACAAAGGTCAATATTGTCAAAAGGAACAAAGAGGTCAAATAAGATAGAGCTGTTGGTAATTTTCTTAAGATCAGTTGCATTGAATAGATTGGGGGTAAAGGAGGAAAATTCAAAGATTGAGGAGAGAATGGAGGTAAACAAGTAAAGTCAGATAGGAACCAGTCTTCAGAAACTGGTTATGCAGGAAGAGGAAAGCCAGGATCTAAAAGAAAATGAGTAAAATAAATACGTTTTGTAAAATAGGAAGGCCTTTTGGCAGTGAAGTCCAATTTAGTTAAATGTATTGAGTTTGAGATGTTGGCAAAGTTGTGGACAGTCAGACAAAAACTTGCTTGAAGCATAGGTAAGAGAGGTCAAAAAAAGGATCTTTAGCTCAGAACTGAAGATTATTTTCATGGTAGTAATAATTGAAACTTAGACAGTGGAAGTGCTATCTGAGAGAGTAGAAAAGGAAGAGGAAAGGCCTGAAACAGAAAAGTGCCTAGTTAGGGTGTGGGTGCAGAATAAAGGAGTAGAGAGGAAAATGGTAGGTGAACTTGGCACATGTAGTGCTATGGTTTGAATGTTTGTGTCCCCCCAAACATTCATATTGGAACTGAAGACCCAACACAATATATTAAGAGGTGAGGCCTTCAGGAGGTGGTTAGGCCCTTATAAAAGGGCTTGAAGGAGTGAGTTTGTCCATTTTTAGCCCTTCTGTCCCTTCTGCCATGTAAGGACACAGTTTTCATTCCCTCCAGGGGACACAGCGACAAGATGTCATCTTGGAAGCAGACAGCAAACTCTGATACACTGAACATGCCGGTACCTTGATTTTGGATTTTGCACTGTGTAAAATACATTTCTATTATTTATAAATTACCCAGTCTAAGGTATTTTGTTATAGCAGGAGCAATGGACTAAGACACAGGGTGACTCTGAAAAGGTGAATTGAAAGGGCTTTGGGAGAAAGGAGTAAGTCTGGGGCCAGAGTAAGTCTAAGAGATGGTCACCAAAAGGTTTGGTGAAGAAGAGAGTCATGATCGCCTCCCAGGGAGCGATTTTAGTGAAAGAGGAAAGAAACCGAAACCAGGATGCAAGAAATTAACAAAAGGCTGCTGCAGTGTTCTGAACTGCTACCTCAGTGGGAGCTATTTAGCTGAGGCTAGTGGTTTAATATACCCAAATGAAACATTTAACAAAGTAGATGATACTCCTCAACAAAATGTCTAAAATAATAATAAAATGAAACGTAGGCACCAAACAAAAAAGTTTAGTTTCCCTGACAACCATATCTTAATTTGAAACTGAGGATGGTGAAACCCAAGCTAGAGAGGAAAAACGTAATTGCCAGTATTTATCATGTTAGTGGCATGGCGAAAGCATATGCTCTGGAGTCAAACCAATTTGTTTTCATCCTGGCTATGGTGTATGACCTTGACTCTGAACTTCTCAGGGACCTAGTCCTGATCTGCTCTCGTATGTTCTCACATGTAAGGCATGTAGGAATAACACTTAGCAGAGAGTAAACAATAAATCTTCGATATTGCTATATTATTACTAGACAGGTCATTGGAATCCAACAAATGGTATCTCCTAAAACGTAAACCAAGAAGTAAATGTTTTAATCTCAATTTAAGAAGGTACAGTTCCTAAGTAGACTACAGGCTTTTGCTAAGAAGCTACAGTAGCCTATAAGGGTATGTAGAGCCCAAAATCGTATTTTTAAATACCTGAAGTTCTGTGAGTGAAAGTGAAAATTCAAGATTACAACAATTATGGCAAAGTTTGTCATACTTGCATATCTTGAAGGCATCTTAAATTCAATATGTATAAGACTAAATTCTTGATTTCCTCTTGTTTCCCTTGGTAGACCCCCCTCCCCGCCCTCCACCCAGGTATTCTCATATTTTAAACCAGACACCTGGGAATCACCCTTGGGTATTCTTCTTGTCTCATCCCCATGGCCAACCTGTTGCTAAGTGCTGTCCACTCCTTTCTATCTCTACTGCTGTTGCCAGAATCCAGGCCATCTTCCGGTTCCGCAACAGCCTCTCAAATGAGCTCTCTGCTTGCCTCTGGCCTCTCTCCATTCACTCCCCGCACAGAAACCAGAGTAACGTTTTAGTTCATCTTACTTCCCTGCTTGAAACCTGACCAGGGTATGGCATAAATATCTAAATGGTTTTTGATTTCCCAAAGAATTAACCAATTGCCTTACCACCAATTATTAAATAGGCCTTCCTCCTGCCCTTGACTGTGAAGAGGCACACACATTTATTAGACATTTTGGCATATGGTTGTAGGAAATCTGTTTCAATCCATTGATTTACCAGTACCATGCTGCTGAAATTAACAAAGATTTATAGTAGATTTGTACATTTTTAGTGTCTAGTTTGGCTTATTTTCCATAATTCAATGGATAATTTTTATACAGCAGATTTTGTCAAGCATTCAGTTTATATAAGTGCCAATTACATATCTATCTATCTAGCACAACCACAAAATAAATGGTTTACATCAATTATTGTATTAATAATACCCAAATGCAATCTCATCTAAGTAACTTCTAGTATAACTGCTAATAATATATAATTAACATAATTATAATGCTAGGTATTTAGCAATATTCCCATAATATATCAAAAGATGGCTAGCTTCTTTTCTGTAAATCTGGCACGGAATTAAAATTATGTAGCCTAATATTCAGCACCAGTATCATGAAAATGACTAAGAAGTGCCTGACTGTACTTAGTATTCTACATAAGTTCTAGGCTCCATAATGTTAATCACTTTGACAAGAAAAGGAGCTGTAAAGTAATATATTTCTTGTATACTTCTGCCAAGATACAAACTTCTGGCAAAGTCCGACTATCATAATTTTTTGGGTTGAAGTTAAAAAAGAAAAAAAACCCTATTATTCCTAAACTTTGCATAACAAATTAGAATACACACACAAAAGAAAGGAAATTAAAAGAAATACGTCTCAAATGTCAATTGCTTCTGCTTAACATTTAAAACTTGTTATTGTCATTTCTTAAAGAATCACACTTATAGATTCTATTTTTCCTTAGTCAATCTGTTTCCTATTTAAAATATTTAAATTCTTGAGTAGATTTTCAAGATTCTTTCTAAATCGTGTAATGTACAGAGTTTTAGAATGTTGGTCAATAAATACTTCATATAATTTTTTTTTTTTTTTTTTTTGAGACAGGATCTCACTCTGTTGCCCAAACTGGAGGGCAGTGGCTCCATCTCGGCTCACTGTAACCTCTACCTCCCAGGTTCAAGTGATTCTCCTGTCTCAGTTACCTAAGTAGCTGGGACTACAGGCACATGCCACCACACCCGGCTAATATTTATTTATTTATTTATTGTATTTTTAGTAGAGACGGGGTTTCACCGTGTTGGCCGGTCTGGTCTCAAACTCCTGACTTCAAGTGATCTGACTGGCTCAGCCTCCCAAAGTGCTAGGATTACAGGTGTGAGCCACCACACCCAGCCAACAAGTCATACAACTTTTAAATACAATTTGCAAATGAAATGTTTCTCTTTATTTATTTATTTATTGTTTTGGAAATGGAGTCTCACTGTTGCCCAGGCTGGAGTACAGTGGCATGATCTCAGCTTACTGCAGTCTCGGCCTCCTGGGTTCAAGCAATTCTCCTGCCTCAGTCACCTAAGTAGCTGGGACTACAGGTGCATGCCACTACACCCAGATAATTTTTTGTATTTTTAGTAGAGACGGGGTTTCACCATGTTGGCCAGGCTGGTCTTGAACTCCTGACCTCAAACGATCCTCCTGCCTCAGCCTCCCAAAGTGCTGGGATTACAGGGATAAGCCACTACTCCTGGCCTGCAAACAAAATATTTCTAATACACAATACCAACATATCTTTTGTAGAGTGTTTTTCCATGAGGTTTGATTACATAAGCTAATCCCGAGAATTAGAAATACCCAGAAAACGGCAACTTCCCAAGTTATGTTGACATTCAGTCTTTCTTAAAGGACTCGATATAAACATCTTTAATTCTGATACGAATTGGATTTTTGTCTAAGTAGCCAACTCCTGATAGCAAAAGATGGCATTTTAACAAGTATTTTTGTGCAGTTTGACATAAGGGATTTTGGATTAAACCAATGCAGCCCTTGGGAGTAAAAAATTGGGAATTTGAATAAACAAGATCACGTAAAACATAGCATTTTGAAGTTTTATGGCAGTGATTTTTGGATGAAAAACTTTTCCTTGAACAATTTCTTTATTCTTTGTTGCAGTAGCTTTTTTTTTCTTCCATGCCTGAGCAAGTGACTAACTTGTCTTTGATTAGCTAAAGGCACTTCTTTATTATTCATCAAAATGCACAGAAATTTAAAAATGTGTGAACTTATCAGTAAACCATAAACCACACAACCATATTGAGAAAAGAAGTTATTATAGCTGTTATTATAGCTTGTAATTGTAATTTTAATCTTTTGTCCCTTAAACTGTCAATCAATATAAATAATTAGGTGTCTACTGTTTCCCAGACATATTCTCTACATATCATTGAGGATTTATTTATTCATTTATTTAGAGAGGGAGTCTCGCTCTGTCAACCAGACTGGAGTGCAGTGGCACAATCTCAGCTCATTTCAACTTCCGCCTCCCAGGTTCAAGCGATTCTCCTGCCTCAGCCTCCTGAGTAGCTGGGATTACAGGTGCGCACCACGACACCCAGCTAATTTCACTGAGGATTTAGAAAAGAAACTAATAGTACTATTTCTTAGTGTTTTAAATTAGAACATGTCTTGACTCATGAAGCTTTAAATTATTATTTTCAGTTTCTCCCCATGAAGTGCTCTCATCTGACATTTGTTTGGAATCGTGCCACTGCCACTCTGCACCAGATGTATGTACCGTCCTTTCCAATACGATTTTCTGTCGTACCTTGTAGTGGATTCTGCAAATCATCTTCTCCACCTAAAAATGTCTGAATGCTAACACAAATAAATTTTATAACATGCAAAAATAAATAAATAAATAAATAAATAAGAAACTAAAGACAACATTTTTTTTTTTTTTTTTGAGATAGAGTCTTGCTCTGTCACCCACACTGGAATGCAGTGGTGCAATCAGAACTCACTGCAGCCTCAAACTCCCTGGCTCAAGCCATCCTCCTACCTCAGCCTCCTGAGTAGCTGGAACTATAGGCATGTGGCCTCCATGCCAGGCTAATTTTTTTTTTTTTTAACTTTTCTGTAGAGACAGAGTCTTGCTATGTTGCCAGAGCTGCTCTTGAACTCCTGGCGATCCTCCCGCCTCAGTCTCCCAAAGTGCTGGGATTACAGGCATGAGCCACCACTCCCAGTCTTCTTTTATTATTTTAAATAAATATTAATATGTGTAATTACATATTTTTGAAAGAAAACCTTCCAAATTATTTCAGCTTCAGGCCCCATAAAATCTGATCACCCCTGAAAAATAGATAGGAAAGAACTAATATTAATTCACTGCTAAAGTGATGAGGAAACTTTTAGTAAAGGTAAGACAAGTAGCACAAGATAAAGAAAAGGGCAAGAATTTTAGGGCAGAGCTTGTAAATGCAAATGCCTATTGGCAGGACCTAGTGCAAAATAAAAATTCGTGACTCCTTGATCAAGGATTTTAATGAATTTCAAGATAGTGATAGCAGAACTTTAAACCAAGCACAAGTCTCTTCTAAGCATGCAGGCCAGGAGGACTGTCCATGACCCACATGCATGAAGCCAGCCTGTGGGCACCATTAGGTAATATAAGCAAGAAAACCTCCAACTAAAAAGGCTTGGGTCCTGCTTAAAGAACCCTCAGTGACTTCGCTTGAGTGACAGTTGTCGGGCCAAGCCCAGTGTTGCCACCTTTGTCAATCTATTAAGAGAAGTCAGAAATCTGGATTTCTTTATGCAGTCAGCTGGTTTTTAAATATTGGCTATTCATATTATCAAAACCAAAAACCAAAAAACAAAAACATTGTACAGACCATAACAAATTTGTCTGAGTGGGTTAATCATGGTGTTAAATATAGGTTGCAAACCTTTTTCTGGAATCTTTGCTTCAGAAGCAGAAAGACCTGGATTTGCATCTTGACTTTTTTCTCCACATGGTGACTATTTGGTCTTTTCTGAGATTTATTCTCCTTATCTAGTTCAGAGCCTGGCATATGGAAAGTGCTCCGTAAAAGCTAGTTCAATATTTCACACTCTCAAACACATATGCTGGTTGCTCTTTGAATTATTTCATTGTCATAGAAAGCGCATCTTGTTAGAGTAGTAGATATTTTTATTTAAAAGTAAAAACAATTCAGCAATCTTTTTTCCTTTGGATGCTATGTAAGTGGTAGACTAAGGAAATGCCCTCCCTCCACCTCATCTAATCCTTAAACAGAATACAGTTATGGGGCTCACATGCTTATTTTATTTATTGCATAAGAAACTATGGTTAGAAAAATAATCAGACAACCTGGTACTCAAATCAACAGTGAATGTTCAACTAGGTACCAATTTCCTCTGCCTATAAAAGGAAATCTATGTACCTATTTCTACCATCTAAAATGGAAACATTTAAAATAACCTAATTCATAGCATTTCTCAAAATTTCATAACCAAAGTCTTGTTCCTAAGAAGTCTGTAAAGATATGATGAAAACTGTTTGAAATGGAAAAATGTTTATATAGATGAATTGTTTTATAGACTTCGATACCGTATTAGTCAGCTATTACAATAATAATGTTCCGTACAAACCACTGCAAAACTCAGTGACTTACAACAATTAGCATTTGTTTCTTGCTCACCGATCTTCGGATCTGTTGTGGTTCAAGCTGACCTAGGTTGGACCCAGCTGGGCTAGGCTCCAAGCTGTAGGTTGGGTCCAAGTCTAATAGATGAATTTCTTTTTCTTTCTCTTGTTTCTCTTCTTTCCTTCCTTCCTTCCTTTCTCTCTTCCTTCCCCTCTCTCTGCTTCCTTCCCCCTTTCCTTTCCTCTCCTTCCCTTCTCTTCCCTCCCTTTCTCCTTTCTTTCTTTCCCTTTCTTTCTCTTTCTTTCTTTTCTTCTTTCTTTCTTCTTTCTTTCCTTCCTTCTTTCCTTCCTTCCTTCCTTCCTTCCTTCCTTCCTTCCTTCCTTCCTTCCTTCCTTCCTTCCTTCCTTCCCCTCTTTCTTTCTCTCTCTCTCCTCTCTCTCTTTCTTTCTCTCCTTCCCTCCTCTTTCCAGACAGAGTCTTGCGTGTTGCCCATGCTAAAGCACAGTACCTATTCACAGGCACCATCATCGTGCACTACAGCCTTGAACTGCTAGACTCAAGCAATCCTCCTGCCTCAGCCTCTCCAGTAGCTGACACTATAGGCATGTGCCACCACACCAGGCTGCCCCACAGATTTCTTCTCTTCCTTGGACCAGCAGCATATTATTTTCATGGCAGAAGGCAGAAGAGGAAGAGGGCAGACCCCAATGCTCATTTCAAACCTGTGCTTACAAGGCCCTTGGCATTCACTGACCGAAGTAAGTCATATGGTTAAGCCCAAGTTAAGGGATGAAAAGGTCTACTCCACCAGTCATGGGGACATTGTAATGGTGAGGATGGAATAATAAGAGAGCGAATAATTGAGTTTAATAATTCAAATATGCCTCAAATGCCTTAATAAAACTGAAATATTTCTAAGCTATACCTTTCAGAGTTTTATCCTCCATGGAACATTATTGAAGTTTGCCTATATTTGTTTTGAAATTTTTTTTTTTTTTTTGGACCAAAATGATTGCTGTGGATATTCTGGTGTGGAACACTGAGATAGCAAGTCAGGAGTAATGCAAATGTTAGGGGAAATCCAAGTCTACCTCTTAAGGAAAATCCCTGACTTTGCATATTGATACCTATTCCTATGACCTACTTATATGCAGACATGGGGGTCTTCTATCCTACCTCACTACTGTTAATCAGACCCCATCTATTTGCCAAAGCTCCTGGCTCTGCCTTCATCAGCTACACAGAATGCCAACATTCCTGAGTCTTCCTCAGACTTTATTTATTTATTTATTGAGATGAGTCTCACTCTGTCACCCAGACTGGAGTGCAGTGGCACAATCTTGGCTCACTGCAACCTCCGTCTCCTGAGTTCAAGCAATTCTCCTGTCTCAGCCTCCCGAGTAGCTAGGACTAGAGGCATGTGCCACCACGCCCAGCTAATTTTCGTATTTTTAGTAGAGATGGGGTTTCATCATGTTGGCCAGGCTGGTCTAGAACTCCTGACCTCGAGTGATCCACCCACCCTGGCCTCCCAAAGTGCTGGGATTATAGGCGGGAGCCACCGCACCTGGCCCAGACTTTATTTTTATATCAAAAGCTCAGATGAAAGAAGTAGTTCTTGAGGAGTCATCTAGGGTAATATTTTCCATAGTCTTCCTTGGTATTCTAAGTATTTTCTTTGGGTTAAATTATATTTCAGCCAGACACAGTGGCACACACCTGTAATCCCAGCACTTTGGGAGGCCAAGGCGGGTGGATCACTTGAGGTCAGGAGTTCCAGACCAACTGGGACAACATGGTAAAACCTCATCTCTACTAAAAAATATAAAAAATTAGCTGGGCGTGGTGGCGGGCACCTGTAATCGCAGCTACTCGGGAGGCTGAGGCACAAGAATTGCTTGAACCTGGGAGGTGGAGGTTGCAGTGAGCCGAGATCACGCTACAGCACTCCAGCCTGGTGACAGAGCAAGACTCTGTCCCAAACAAACAAACAAACAAAAAGGCCGGATGCGGTGGCTCACGCCTGTAATCCCAGCACTTTGGGAGGCCAAGGTGGGCAGATTGCCTGAGCTCAGGAGTTCGAGATCAGCCTGGGCAACACGGTGAAACCCCATCTCTACTAAAATACAAAAAATTAGCCAGGCCTAGCGGCATGCGCCTATACATCCAGCTACTTGGGAGGCTGAGGCAGGACAATTGCTTGAACCCGGGAGGTGGAGGTTGCAGTGAGCAGAGATTGCGCCACTGCACTCCAAACTGGGTGATAGAATAAGGCTCCGTCTCAAAAAAAAAAAAAAAAAAGAGTCACCACTACTGAATTAAGATTTGATGTTATATGCTCAACTTTTACCAAAGTCATTATAAGAGAAAGTCATATAAAACTTGATCTTGTTTTTGTTATCAAACAATCACTGAAGGTCATCTTCTTGCTCAATGGCCTCTTGTAATCCTTTGTCAGAAATTGCTATTATAATTTAATGCCAGAAAGAATGATGCATGTTTTGAGAAATAAGTATGCTTCTTCCTTTCTGAAATCTACTCTGATTTGGTTTGGTCCTGGCTGCCAGGACGTTAAGAGGCAAATCAAATGGTCAATCACACTAAGTTCACAGCCTTCATGATCACTTTTTACCTTCTTTCATGGCTAATTTTCTGTTTCTGTTTTACTGTATGTAAACATATAGAAGCTAGCTGGCTCGCTAGATCTCCTTTAGGATAAGTTACAAAAAGTATTTTAAGGAAAGAGATACCTTCTACTGTGCCATGTATCTTTTTTTTTTTTTGAGACAGAGTCTCACTCTGTCCCCCAGGCTGGAGTGCAGTGGCGCAATCTCGGCTCACTGTAACCTCTGCCACCCAGGTTCAAGCGATTCTCCTGCCTCAGCCTTCTGAGTAACTGGGACTACAGGCGCCTGCCACCATGCCCAGCTAATTTTTGTGTTTTTAGTAGAGATGGGGTTTCACCATGTTGGCTAGGATGGTCTTGATCTCCTGACCTCGTGATCTGCCCCCCTTGGCATCCCAAAGTGTTTGGATTACGGGTGTGAGCCACAACATAGAGCCTCTTCTTCTTTTTTTTTTAATGTTAAAGGAAATGTATCATTCCCGTTATTGTAAACACATAAGAAATACTGGAATTAGGGTTAAAGGTTTAACAAATTTTAATAAGATGTTTAGAATTATCTTCTCAGAATTTGAGTACTGTAACAACAAACATTCAAACATATTCTAAACTTCAATTTAATCTTTCTTGAAAATGACAAATACATAGTTTTTAAAAATTAATTAATTAATTAATTTTTTGAGACGGAATCTTGCTGTCTTGCCCAGGCTGGAGTGCAATGGCACGATCTCAGCTCACTGCAACCTCTACCTCCTGGTTTCAAACGATTATCCTGCCTCAGCCTCACGAGTAGCTGGGATTACAGATGCATGCCACCATGTCCAGCTAATCTTTTGTATTTTAGTAAAGATGGAGTTTCACTGCGTTGCCCAGGCTGGTCTCGAATTCCTGAGCTCAGGTAAGCCACCCGCCTCGGCCTCCCAAAGTGCTGGTATTACAGGAGTGAGCCACTGCTTGTAAATTTAAATTGTTATTAAATTTAAATTATTATTTTATTTAAATTGTTATTTGATTGGCATTACTAATTTACACATCATGAATTCTGTAAAATAAAATAAAAAGGCCAGGTGCAGTTGCTCACACCTATAATCCCAGCACTTTGGGAAGCTGAGGCAGTAGAATTGCTTGAGCCCAGGAGTTAGAGACCAGCCTAGGCAACAAAGTGAGACCCTGTCTCTACCAAAAAAAAAATATATATTAAAATTAAATTAAATTAAAAGTTTGGCATGGTGGTTCAGGAGGCTGAGGCTAGAGGATCCCTTGAGCCCAGGAGGTTGAGCCATGTTTGTACCACCTTATTCCAAGCTGGGCAACAGAGAGAGACTCCGTCTCAAAAATAAATAACTAATTTTAAAAAGTTAGAATTGTTTTTATGTATTGAATACTTAGCAAAAACACAGTCTCTATAGAATATGACCTGCTTTGGGAACAGAAAACCAAATACCACATGTTCTCACTTATAAGTGGGAACTAAATGACCAGAATTCATGAAGACAAAAAAGGGAACAACAGACACTGGGGCCTACTTGAGAGTGGAAGGTGGGAGGAGGGAGAGGAGCAGAAAAAATAACTATTGAATACTAGGCTTAGTACTAGGTGACAAAATAATCTATACAACAAACCCCCACGACACGAGTTTACCTATATAACAAACCTGCACACGTACCCCTTAACTAAAATAAAAATTAAAAAAAAAAAAAAAAGAATATGGCTTGCTTTGTTTAGATTGCAAAACCTCTTCAATTGTAATGTCATTCTCCATGCTGTTTTTATATTTTGCTTAGAAAATGCAGTGCAAAGCCCGGGCATGGTGGCTCACGCCTCCTGTAATTCCAGCACTTTGGGAGGCCAAGGCAGGTGGATTGCCTGACCTCAGGAATTCGAGACCACCTTGGGCAACATGGTAAAACCCCGTCTCTACTAAAATACAAAAAAGTAGCTGGGTGTGGTGGCTGGTGCCTGTAATCCCAGCTACTTGGGAGGGTGAGGCAGGTGAATTACTTGAGCCTGGGAGGTGGAGGTTGCAGTGAGCTGAGATCATGTGACTGCACTCCAGCTTGGGCTACAGAGTGAGACTCCATCAGAAAGAAAAGAAGAGAAAGAAGATAAAGAAAAGAAAGAAAAGAAGGAAAAGAGCAATGCAAAAAAGCTGAAATTGCTATAACATTTTGGTAGGCTTCTAAGGCTAAAGGTATCCAAAAAGGCCTATTTTATTATATACAATTCTAAAAATTAATGGACTATGCTTTAAAGCAGTTTTAGGTTTGCAGGAAAAATTGAGCATAGAGTACAGAGTTTCCACATACTCCCTCTGTCTACCACCCACTGTCTCATGTATTATTTCATTTTTCACGGGAATAGTTTGTAAAATTTTTCAAGCCAAAATGATTTTATCTCATCCTTAAATGTTCCCTCCAGAATTTCACGCATGCAGCATTGGCTAAGTAAATCAAATAAATAAATTCAACTGTGTGTTTCATCAACACTGTCAATATTACTTCTGGGGAGTTCTCCTTTAATTACATGCAGCTTTCATTACTCCCGTCCACCCCAACTAAATCTGGTACTGTTCACATGAGACAGTAGAGTATAAAGAAGTGATTCTACTCTTTATGTGAAAAGATGATTTCATTGTTACAATAGACCATTGGCAGCTCTGACCTCCAATGACCTCCTTTGTTACTTTATTCAGAGATGCTAAATGGTTTAATGGATCACAATTGTAAATGAAACATTATAGATTACAATGTTTAAACTGAGCATAGCTGAAATAAATACACTTATGTTTAATGAGTAAACATTACATTTAATTATCATTATTAGAAAAATATTTTTACATCCCCTTTAAGGCACCTCAAATTTATCTGTTCTCATTTTCTTTTTACACATTTCATCCATTTGTGCCAGTTTTAGTGCCCGGTTCTTTTTCTTTGTCAATTGCTTCTCAAAGGCAATTTGGAGAACATCTTCAATTA
Source organism: Macaca fascicularis (assembly GCF_037993035.2). Classification (NCBI taxonomy): domain Eukaryota; kingdom Metazoa; phylum Chordata; class Mammalia; order Primates; family Cercopithecidae; genus Macaca; species Macaca fascicularis. Next base: position 84,325,287 of record NC_088380.1, on the reverse strand, counting down.
TATCAGCTCCTTCTTTACTCTTCTTCAAAAGTTCCGACTGTTGTTGAGATAGTGTTTACCAGGTGTCAGAGATAAACTCAGGATAATTCTTGACTGAATTCTGAGGATGATGAGTGGGTGTGGGATCCTGGGCTCTATATCTTCCTGGGTGGAACACAGCCCAGACTAAGTCTGATTTTTGCCTGTCCATTCATATATACAATGTAGAATTAAAGTATGCTTGGAAGTGTACATGAGTGTGTAGCAGGACAAGCTGCAGACAAAACTCTTCAGACATCAGGTTAAAGATAGAAGGAGGCTTTATTCTGCCGGGAGCTTCGGCAGATTTATGTCTCAAGAGCCGAGCTCCCCGAAAAAGAAATTCCTGGCCCTTTTAAGGGCTTACAACTCTAAGGGGTCCATGTGAAAGGGTCGAGATAGATCGAGCAAGTGTGGGGAACGTGACTGGGGGCTACATGTATCAGCTAACAAAACATAGTTTTGCAGAGCTTCCTCAAACAATGTCTGGAATTTACAGATAATACAAGTAGTTTAGGTCAGGGGTTAATATTATTATTATTATTATTATTTTAACTACCAGGGCTGGGTGGTGGCGCCAAGGTCATCTAGCTATTTATCTTCTGTTTCTTTTCAACTTTTGCTTTCTCCCTTTTTGCCCTGTCTTATAAACTAGGGAATGGCAGGGGGCGGCGGGGGTGGGGAGGGAAGGACAGCAGGAGAAGTGGTGTCTCCTTTCTTATTTCCCCGCTTTGAGAATTTCAATTTTTAGTGGGAGTTCTCAGGTGGAGTTTGTGAATTTGTGGGGAATTACTATGGAGTGATTATGGACTCAGATACTCCTGTAGGAAATCCCTAATCATTGGTATCTGTAGGAATTTTTTTTCTTTTCTTTTTTTGAGATGGAGTCTTGCTCTGTTGCCCAGGCTGGGCCCAGCTAATTTCTGTGTTTTTAGTAGAGATGGGTTTCACCGTGTTGGCCAGGCTGCTCTCGAACTCCTGACCTCATGATCCACCTGCCTCTGCCTCCCAAAGTGCTGGGATTACAGGCATGAGCCACTGCTCCCAACAAGGAATTTTTTTCTTGAGTGAATCAGTTTTCCCAAAGAGTAGTAAGTACCCAAATCTCTTGTGGTTGGGGGAAGGGTTGGGGAACAGTGAATGGGTAAATCTTGTCTGCCAGCTTTCTCAGAATCAAAGGAAGGAAGAAAGATGGGGTTCCACGTTTGGATGTATAGACTTTCACTTAATAATTTCCCTGGTTTCAGTAGTGTGCCTCCTGCTTTACATTAAAAAAATAATAAAAATGGCAGTTTTGAAAAGGATCCTTTGAGAACAAAAAGTTTTAAAATTTGGCATATCAAAAAAACAAATTCTTGCTATCCTCCCCAAACCTTACTATCCTCCCCAAATCCTCTCTTGCAGCTTGCTCATCTGAATAAATGATGGCTTCCAGTTGCTCAGCATAAACTTGGGGCATCATTCACCACTCTTTTTTTCCTCTCGCACTTGTGCCTGATCAGTCAGTAAATTCTCTTGACTTCACCCTCAAAATATATCAGCATCTCACCATCTGGTTCCCGTCACCATCATCTCTGGTCTATTGCAGATTGTTCCACTGACATTGATTATCGATTTGTTGCCAATGACGAATCTATTTTATCTACTTAGAAGAATAAGCCATTTCTTGTCTTTGTGTTTTTCTGCCATGGTTTCCTTCTCTGGACTTGAAGAGATACTCTAATCTAACTTGTGGTAACTATTAGCCTTCTTGTCTGATCACAGTTTTAGATCTCAGTAGCTGGACTTGCCCTGTGCAAAATCCTGGGAGGGAAGGCACTGATGGTGAAGAAAGGAAAAAAGCAAAAGCAGTAAACCACCTGCTTTGTAATCCTGTCCCAGGCCATGCAAACAATTCCTCAGAAAATAACTGTGAATGCCACTGTGCTGGTCATTTGTCCACTTGGTCTCAGACCCATTCTCTGCCCTTCCTTTACTCAGCTCCGGATTGCAGGGCACTGACCTCTGCAAACTGCATTTCCAAACCAGTTCCCCTTTGACAATCGGTTTATAGTTAGAATTGACCAGTGGGGAGGCAATGACTGGAGATCGGTGGGTAGGAAGGGGGAAAGCCAGGCTATTTCTTCTCCTTTCTCTCTCTCTCTGCTTTGTGTGGAATCTCAGGCAGGGCTTGAGCCTTTGCCATGGTTCCAACTCTCTCCAGGCTTCCTAAGCTCTGCTTCTACCACTTCCTTTGTTCCTCCCACTCTGGGAGCAATAGCAGTTTCCTGACATTTGTAAACCCTTTGTTGCCTCACTGACCTCTGATTCCTCTCAGCTCTCCCATCGCTTTTGTGACCAGGTCCCCACCTTGAATTTCTTCTATGAAGACACCTTGATTCTGTCTTCCTGCCTGGGCCTTCAATGATACTGCCACCTTTCAAATTCCTGCCACATGCTGCTAATACCTGCTCTTAGGTCTATGCTTTTAACCAGACTTCCCCTCCACCCGCCAATGCATTTTTTTTTTTTTTTTTTTTTTTTTCCTGAGACGGAGTCTCACTCTGTCGCCCAGGCTGGAGTGCAGTGGCGCAATCTCCGCTCACTGCAAGCTCCGCCTCCTGGGTTCAGGCTATTCTCCTGCCTCAGCCTCCCGAGTTACTGGGACTACAGGCGCCCGCCAACACGCCCAGCCAATTTTTTTGTATTTTTAGAAGAGACGGGGTTTCACCGTGTTAGCCAGGATGGTCTCCATCTCCTGACCTCGTGATCTGCCCGCCTTGGCCTCCCAAAGTGCTGGGATTACAGGCGTGAGCCACCGCGCCCAGCCCCGCCAATGCATTCTTAATATTTATTTGCTTTCATATCCACTCTGAAAGCGTAAAATAAAATTCTCCACCTTTTATAAAAGTGAAATATTTGTAGAATCCTACCCTAAGTATTTACTTCTAAAAACCAGAAATTGCAGCTTCCATTTTAGTGAATCTCTATCAAGTGTTTGTATGGAGCTAGACACTACAAAAATATTTTCTGGAATCCTCACTATAACCTGCAAGGTAGTTACTACTTCCTGCTTATAGAAGGAGAAAGCTAAGGCTCCGATATGTTAAGTAACAGGATTGCACAGTTAGTAGACGGCGAAGTGCAGCTGCACCCTTTCATCTGTGTGCTACAATAGCTTTCCACTGCCCTAATCCACTTTCCTAACTCGCTCCATGCCTGTCATTATGTTAATCCGTATTTGCTTATCCTTTCGATTTTAATCAGCACAGTAGGTTTTATTATTCCCTCACATAGCAATTTCAGGGTCACATGAAAGACACATGAATTTAGGAAATACTAAGCACAGAGAACCAATTGTGTCTTGGTTAGATCAATAATTGTACATGGTTGTAAATGTCATTCCAACTACTATTTGTACACTTGAACCATGGAAACAAAATCTATTTATCGAGTTAATTCTATCATCTAGAATTAATCATACATTTTAATACCGTTTGAGTACCACAATAAAGTTAATACAGAACAGGTACTTTCATTTTTTCTACAAAAAATGGAGAACTGAAACAGTTGTTGCTTTACCTAATTATTGAACCTCTGTTTTGAATGGAGGAAGCTGCTTCCTGAGAGAAGCGGCCCCTTTTAGCAGAGGAACAGGAGTTATAATGGAAGCAGGTCCTAGCCACTGCAAGCTTTAAATCCAAAAAGCATCGTAATGCTTTATTTGCCCACAAACACAAAGGCATGCACACAGTTTATATATTATTTTCAGCTCCATGTCCAAAGAAACTAGAAAAATAAGCATAAACCAAAGAAATGCTGAGGCCAGCATATCAAATGAGAATTAACCACAATTGAGAAAGAATAAATTTCATTTGAAATAGAAAATAAAATATGATCCTATCTTCCTCCTTTTTACTGTCAAACTCTCGAACAATGGCATTCGTTTTCAATAGTTACAAATCCTCAGAAGAAATTTGGCCTAATTTCACAGGTATATATGTTCATATATATACACATGTAGATTTTGGATTTTGTGGATTGTGGATTTTTCTGTGACAAATTAATATTCCATACTGGTTTCTCCCTGCTGCCTGGTATTCGTTGTTGCCAATTCCTTCCAGTCTTGGCCGCCACGTGTTAAGAAATAACAAATAATAGTATATTGTCGGCCGGGCGCGGTGGCTCACGCCTGTAATCCTAGCACTTTGGGAGGCCGAGGCCGGCGGATCACCAGGTCAGTGTATCAAGACCATCCTGGCTAACATGGTGAGACCCCGTCTCTACTAAAAATACAAAATAGCTTGGCGTGGTGGCGGCGCCTGTAGTCCCAGCTACTCAGGAGGCTGAGGCAGGAGAATGGCATGAACCCGGGAGGGGAGCTTGCAGTGAGCTGAGATCGTGCCACTGCACTCCAGCCTGGGCGACAGAGCAAGACTCTGTCTCAAAAACAAACAAACAAACAAACAACAACAACAACAAAATAGTATATTGTCAAGTAAAACACAAACACTCTGTAAACCTCTCTGATAAAAAAAAAAAACATAATCTTATTAAACATTTCAAAGCAAAGAGAAAAAATTTCTTAGGTGATCTACTGTTCTAAAAATATCTGTGCCCCTAATCCCTTATAATAACAAAGATGATCAGAAGTTAATAAAAATTACCCTGACAATGTCTGCATGTATTGAAACATCACACTACTCCATAATATGTAAAATTATTATATGTCAATTATAATTTAAAATTAATTAAATTTTAAATGTTTTACATTAATTATCTTTGCTTACCCCCAAGGCAAAGTGAAGATATGTAGAATTTAGTTCTGACAAACTCACAAAAAATGGGATAAAAATAATCCTTTTTAAAAAATACACATTTTTACAATAAACAATAAATATTTACTTTCCTAACAAATTCCGATTTCTACCATTTAATAGAAACATTCTGTTCACTGTATTAGGCAATGCCTTTTAAAGTTTCAAATGTTTTCATGTGGAACTTATTATAAAATTATTTTCTAGACTTTTATTGGCTATAAAATATATTCATTACTAAACAGATGGGTTTGTTTTTATACTATCCTATTTTTAGATACTTCTGGAAAGACTCTGCATAATTTCTCGTGATTGAGGGCTGCCTCTAGAGTAGCTAATCCTGTCTTACTTACCCCAGCACCCTTTTTGCTGGCTATTGGGAATAATGCTGCATGAATTTGGGAGTGCAGATATTTCTTTGAGATACTGATTTCCATTCCTTCAGATATATACCTAGAAATGGAATTGCTGGGTCACATGGTAGTTTTGTTTTTTGATGAACCTTCATACTGTTTATCTCCTTCACTCTTTGTAGTTGTACAGTACTCCATTCTATGGAAGTATACCCATAATTTATTTAATCAATCTCCTGCCGTTGAATAGTCGTATTGTTTCCAGTATTTCTCTCCTAAAAAAATTCTGCAATGAAAAATTTTACATTGTTTCATTCCTTATGTGTATGGATATATCTGTAGTATAAATTCTCAGAAGTGGAATTACTGGGTCAAAAGGAAAAGTGAATTGATTAATATTTTAGACAGCCTGTTTCCCCACAGACTTGCCGATAGAGTATATTTGCTGTATATTCTATAAACAGAAAGTGATTGTAAAAGAATATTTTTTACTTCCATTATTAGAATACAAAGTATACTTTTTTAATATTACAAATCTTTCTTAAAAAGAATGTGATACTAAATAGTTTTGTTTTGTTAAACAGAGTCAGGGTCTATGTTGCCCCGGCTGGTCTCAAACTCCTGGACTCAACTGGTAAGCTGCCTTGGCCTCCCAAAGTGTTGAGATTACAGTCAGGAGTCACCATGCTAGGCCACCAAATTGTTTTTTGTTTTTGGGTTTTTTTTTTTTTTGAGATGGAATCTCACTCAGTCACCCGAACTGGAGTGCATTGGTGCAATCTTGGCTCACTGCAACCTCCGCCTCCCAGGTTCAAGCGATTCTCCTGCCTCAGCCTCCTGAGTAGCTGGGATTACTAATTCTTCTGCCTCAGCCTCCCAGCTAATTTTTTGTATTTTTGGTAGAGACAGGGTTTTGCCATTTTAGCCAGGCTGGTCTGAAACTCCTGACCTCAAGTGATCCTTCCACCTTGGACTCCCAGTATGCTGGGATTACAGGCGTGAGCCACCACACCTAGCTGACCAAATTGTTTTTAATTAGAGTGTTTAAATACACTCCTATACCATCATACTTATTAATTTCTTTAAGAAAAAAAATTGTACCAGAAATGATGTAATACTTTATGTGCCTATTCTCTTTATTTGTGTTTTAATTCTACTTAATAAGTATTGTTGCTTACTAGTCCAAGCTCAAAAAGCATGCATAAAATATGGATTTTAGCCACTGATGCTAAACAACTTGAGAAATTTAGGGACTTATACAAATTGTTTTTCAAAAGAAAATTTATTAGAGTATAACCAAATTTTTAAAATATGGTTTTTATGCATGCTTTTTGAGCTTGAACTAGGAAGCAACAATACTTATTAAAAAGAATTAAAACATAAGTAAAGAGAATAGGCACATAAAGTATTACATCATTTCTGGTACTAATTTTTTTCCCAAAGAAATTAAATAAGTATGATGCTATAGGAGTGTATTTAGACACTCTAATTAAAAACAATTTGATCAGCTGGGCACAGTGGCTCATGCCTGTAATCCCAGCACTTCGGGAGGCTGAGGTGGGCAGATTACGAGGTCAGTAGTTTGAGACCATCGTGGCCAACATGGTGAAACCCCATCGCTATTAAAAATACAAAAAATACCTGGGCATGGTGGCAGGCGCCTGTAATCGCAGTTACTCAGGAGGCTGAGGCAGGAGAATTGTTTGAACCTGGGAGGTGGAGGTTGCAGTGAGCTGAGATCGGGCCACTGCACTCCAGCCTGGGCGACAGGGTGAGACTCCGTCTCAAAAACAAAACAAAACAAAACAAAACAAAAACACATTTTAAAAATTTCGTTATACTATAAGAAATATTATTTTGAAAAACAATTAGTATAAGTCCCTAAATGTCTCAAGTTGTCTAGCATCAGTGACTAAAATAATATGTAAAAATAAAAACAGAAAAAAGAGCAGTAGTCAGTAACTCACCACTTAAACGTACAGCTTAAAATAGAAATTCCTAGGCAATTCAATGGCACATACTTGTGGAAAATGTTACATTCAGCAGTCAGAATTGGCCTCAGATCATCAACACAGTGGTTGTTACCATCATTTATTAACTTGAAGCTTCTCAATTCAAGATGCTATATAAATTGAAGGCATTCGTTTTCTACCCAAAAAATTTGGGTTTAATTCTAGCTCTGCCACTTGCTGCTTGTGTGACCTTAAGCATATTAACCACTCCAAGCCTCAGTATTTCCACCGATAAAATAAGGCTTCTGTGCTCACTTGGCAGCATATATACTAAAATTGGAACGATACAGAGAAGATTAGCTGGTCCCTGCGCAAAGATGATATGCAAATTCGTGAAGCATTCCATATTTTTAACAGACAACCTATAGAATAAGATAAAATTTTTGCAATCTATCCATCTGACAAAGGTCTAATATCCAGAGTCTACAAGGAACTTAAACAAATTTATAAGAAAAAAACAAACAACTCTATTAAAAAGTGGGCAAAGGACATGCATAGACACTTCTCAAAAGAAGACATCCATGCAGCCAACAAACATATGAAAAAAAAGCTCAACATCACTGATCATTAGAGAAACGCAAATCAAAACCACAATGCAATGCCATCTCATGCCAGTCAGAATGGTGATTATTAAAAAGACAAGAAACAACAGATACTGGTGAAGTTGTGGAGAAAAAGAAACACTTCTACACTGTTGGTGGGAATGAGATTAGTTCAACTATTGTGGAAGACAGTGTGGTGATTCCCCAAAGATCTACAAACGGAAATACTATTTGCTCTAGCAATCTCATTACTAGGTGTATACCTGAAGGAATAGAAGTCATTCTATTATAAAGATACATGCACGCATATGTTCATTGCCGTACTATTCACAATAGCAAAGATATGGAATCAACCCAAATGCCTATCAATAGTAGACTGAATAAAGAAAATGTGGTGCATATACACCATGGACTACTATGCAGCCATAAAAAGGAATGAGATCATGTCCTTTGCAGGGACGTGGATGGAGCTGGAAGCCGTTATCCTCAGCAGACTAACGCAGGTACAGAAAACCAAACACCGCATGTTCCACAAGTGGAACAAGCTACCCCAAGTGGAAGCTGAACTATGAGAACACATGAACAATGAGAACACATGAACACATAGGGGGAACAACACACACTGAGGATTGTTGGAGTTGGTTGCAGGGGAGGGAAAGCATCAGGAAGAACAGCAAATGGGTACTGGGCTTAATACCTGGGTGATGAGTTGATCTGTGCAGCAAACCACCATGGCAGACGTTTACCTATGTAACAAATGTGCACATCCTGTACATGTATGTCAGAACTTAAAATAAAAGTCGATTTAAAAAAATAGGGCTGCCAGGCATCGTGGCATATGCCTGTAGTCCCAGCTACTTGGAAGGCAGAGGCCTGAGGATTACTTGAGCTCAGGGGTTCCAGGCTGTAGTGTGCAATGATTGTAACTGTGAATAGCCACTGTACTCCAACCTGGACAACATAGTGAGACTCCATCTCAGAAAAAAAAAAAAAGGCTAATAATAGTAGCTACTCCATAGAATAGCTCTTCTTGGAGAAAATTTAATTGGATAGTACTTATAAAGTACTTATCAGAGTGTGTAGTATATAGCATGCCTTCTACTAATAGTAAGAATAATGAACATTCTTCTGATTTCAAGTTTTTTCCAACATATTATGTTGCATTGGTAATCTTTCATTAAAAAATGTACTTTGCCATTTGACGTGCCTTACACTTGTAATTCCAGCAATTTGGGAGGCCATTGGGGGAGAATCACTTGAAGCTAGGAGTTCAAGACCAGCCTGGGCAAGAAAGTGAGACCCTGTCTCTAAAATAAATAAATAAATAAATAAATAAATAAATAAATAACCAAGTGCAGTGGTGTGTGCCTATAGTCCCAGCTACTTAGGAGGCTGAGGCAGAAGAATCATTTGATTGCCCAGAAGTTTGAGGCTGCAGTGAGCTATGATCATGTGACTGCACTCTAATCTGGGTGATAGAGCAAGACCTTGCTGCTTAAAAAAAGGACTTAAATTTTTTTTTTTAAACTTTACACAATCTGATGTGAGAAAGACTGCCTCTGAAGCCAAGGAAATTTGAGTAACAAATATGGATTCTTGGCCCAGTGGTCTAGTACTCTAGATCTCTGGTTTTCAACCTGAGTTCTGTAGAATCCTAAGTTTTTTGTTGTTGTTGGCTTTTTTTGAGACAGAGTCTTGCTCTGTCACCCAGGCTGGAGTGAACTCATGTAATCTCGGCTCACTGCAACCTCTGCCTCCCAGGTTCAAGCAATTCTCCTGTCTCAGCCTCCCGAGTAGCTGGCATTACAGGCGCCCGCCACCACACCTGGCTAATTTTTGTATTTTTAGTAGAGCTGGAGTTTCACCATATTGGCTAGGCTGGTCTTGAACTCCTGACCTCAAGTGATCCGCCTGCCTGGGCCTCCCAAAGTGCTGGAATTACAGGCGTGAGCCACCGTGCCCGGCCCAAATCCTAAGATTCTAAGGAGGTTCTTTAGAGGTTCACAAATATTTGATTAGAATTTTACATTAAAACTATGATTTAGGGCCAGGTCCAGTAGCTCATGCCTGTATTCCCAGCATTTTGGGAGGCTGAGGTGGGCGGATTGCTTGAGGACAGGAGTTCAGGACCAGCTTGGCCAACAGAGCAAAACCACATCTCTACTAAAAATACAAAAAATATTAGCTGGGCAGAATAGTACACACCTGTAATCCCAGCTACTCGGGAGGCTGAGGGACAAGAACTGCTCGAACCTGGGAGGCGGAGGTTGCAATGAGCCGAGATTGCTCCACTGCACTCCAGCCTGGGTGACAGAGCGAGACTCTGTTTCAAAATAAATAAATAAAATATAATAATAATTAAGTAATTAAAAAATAAAAGTATGATTTAGAAAACAAATTGAACTCTCAATATGTTATACAGAAATATCCCGGAGGTTACCAACAAATTGATTCTTATACTACCAGATAATTCATTTTGTAGAGATCTCAGAATAAAGCTTCCTCTGCCGTCTGTTTAATTGAAGAATATCAAGAAAATCGAGCTATTAAATATCTGCTAGACTGTAAGTGACTTAGAATGTTCCCCACACTTTATAGCCAAAACAAATGCAGATATAAATTATATGCGAAGGCCATCTATAACACTTGATTTCATATTTGGTCTGATTAAAACAGTTTTGTTGTTCTTGCTGATTTACTTGCTAAAAATAAATGCTGTACTTTGGCATTAACTAAATTCATGCTACAAAACAGCTCATCATTAGATATTGTCTGCGAAAAAACAATCTCCTGGTTAAGAGTGTATGGAGCTGGGTGTGGTGGATCACGCTTGTAATCCCAGCACTTTGGGAGGTGGAGGTAGGCAGATCGCCTGAGGTCAGGAGTTCAAGATCAGCCTGGCCAATATGGCAAAACCACACCTCTACTAAAAATATAAAAATTAGTGCGGCGTGGTGGTGGGCACCTATAATCCCAGCTACTGGGGAGGCTGAGGCACGAGAATTGCTTGAACCCAGGGGGCAGAGGTTGCAGTGAGCCAAAATTTTACCATTGTACTCCAGCCTGGCGACAGAGCAAGATTCCATCTCAAAAAAAAAAAAAAAAAAAAGTATGGAAAGTGCTTCTCAAACAAACTGTAGAAATGTGTTTAGAATAGAAAAAAAAAAAGTTGATTTTATAGGTACAGATTTTTGATGGAGAAGAAAAAGCAGGCAGATAAATAATAACAGAAAATATGAGCTGATAAGATGGAAAAAATAAGAATTTAATAAAGCTTGCAGTCAGGTGTGGTGCCTCTCATTTGTAATCCCAGCATTTTGGGAAGTGAGGTGGGAGGATCACTTGAGCCTAGGCGTTAGAGGACAACCTGGGCAACATAGTGAGACCCAGTTTCTACAAAAAATATAAAAAATAGCCAGGTGTGGTCGCGTGTGCCTGTAGTCCCAGCTTCTTGGGAGGCTGAGGCAGGAAGATGATTTGAGCCCAGGAATTTGAGGCTGAAATGTGTCATGACTACTTCACTGTACTCCAGCCCAGGTAACAGAGCAAGACATTGTCTCAAAAAATAAAAAAAAATAAAAAATAGGTTGGGCATGGTGGCTCATGCCTGTAATCCCAGCACTTTGGGAGGCTGAGGCGGTGGGTCATTTGAGGTCAGGAGTTCGAGACCAGCCTGGCCAACATGGTGAAACCCTGCTTTTACTAAAAATACAAAAATTAGCCAGGCATGCTGGTGGGCGTCTATAATCCCAGCTACTCGGGAGGCTGAGGCAGAAGAATCACTTGAACCCAGGAGGTGGAGGTTGCAGTGAGCCAAGATCTGCCACTGCACTCCAGTCTGGGCAACAGAGCAAGATGCTGTCTTGAAAATAAATTAAAATAAATAAATAAAACAAGATAAAGCTTGCAGTTAGATCATGTAGAACAAATCTACAATGGAAGATAAATGTGTGCATATATATACACATATGTATGTATATATGTGTGTGTATATATGTACAAGTAAAAAATGTGGAATGGGCCAGGCATGGTGGCTCACACATATAATCGCAACACTTTGGTGGACTGAGGTGGGTGGATCACTTGAGTCCACAAGTTCACAGTCAGCCTGGTCAATGTAGTGAGACCCCATCTCTATCTAAAAGAAAGAAAAGAAAAGAGAGATATAAAGGGAGGAAAGAAAGAAAGAAAGAAGGAAAAAAGAAAGAAAAAAAGAAAGAGAGAAAGAGAAAGAAAGAAAGAAAGAAAGAAAGAAAGAAAGAAAGAAAGAAAGAAAGAAAGAAAGAAAGAAAGAGAGAGAAAGAAAGAGAGAGAGAAAAAGAGCGAGCAAAGGAAGGAAGGAAAGAAGAAAGGAGGGAGGAAGAGAAGAAAGGAAGGGAAGGATAGAAGAAAGGAGGGAGGGAGGAGAGGAAGAAAGGTTGCAGAATTTGATAAAGAAAATACAACATTATACATTCGTTCCTCACGCCTATTTGTAGTTTAGAGAATAAGCAAACAATTTCCCTAGTGGCATGGAAAAGGGAAAGTTTAAATTATCCCTGACTACGGATTTGTGGTTATGATGAGGTACCAAGGGATTTAGAAGTAGGTATTGTTCTTAAAAGGTTAGGCAGGGCCGGGCGCGGTGGCTCAAGCCTGTAATCTCAGCACTTTGGGAGGCTGAGACGGGCAGATCACGAGGTCAGGAGATCGAGACCATCCTGGCTAATCCGGTGAAACCCCGTCTCCACTAAAAAAATACAAAAAACTGGCCGGGCGAGGTGGCGGGCGCCTGTAGTCCCAGCTACTCGGGAGGCTGAGGCAGGAGAATGGCGTAAACCCGGGAGGCGGAGCTTGCAGTGAGCGGAGATCCGGCCACTGCACTTCAGCCTGGGCGACAGAGCGAGACTCCGTCTCAAAAAAAAAAAAAAAAAAAAAGGTTAGGCAGGCAGAGGTGGGCAGGAAAATGAAAGGCAATTCCTGGGCCATGAAGCAAAGCAGCTTTATGATGAGTTTAAGCACACTAAGACTCGCCTGTTTTACTTATCCTAAGAATAGAAATGGACTGCACAGTCAGAGTAGTGAAAGAGGAAGCACATAGCTTCAAATGTGAGTTGTAGCTTCTTTCTACAGAGAGGAATCTTGAGATTGATTTGGGCACCAAGCCTTATGACTTGAAGCAAAACGTCAAATAACCATAAGAAGAAGAGCCAGCACACTATAACTTTCCCCCATAAATATAAATGTCATATTCTTTTTTTTTTTTTTTTTTTTTTTTTTTTTTTTTTTTGAGACGGAGTCTCGCTCTGTCGCCCAGGCTGGAGTGCAGTGGCGCAATCTCGGCTCACTGCAAGCTCCGCCTCCCGGGTTCACGCCATTCTCCTGCCTCAGCCTCCCGAGTAGCTGGGACTACAGGCGCCCGCCCCTGCGCCCGGCTAATTTTTTCTATTTTTAGTAGAGACGGGGTTTCACCATGGTCTCGATCTCCTGACCTTGTGATCCGCCCACCTCGGCCTCCCAAAGTGCTGGGATTACAGGCGTGAGCCACCACGCCTGGCCAAATGTCATATTCTTTGAGGAAAATTCTACATTAGATTGCAAGTAAATCATATACCACCAACCTTTGCATATCCTGTAAGTCACAAGTTACTAGATATATATGATAAGCCCAGAAGCCAGGAATCATATTAAATTAAAAAGGGCTGCCAGGCACGGTGGCTCACACCTGTAATCCCAGCACTTTGGGAGGCCAAGGTGGGTGGATCACTTGAGGTCAGGAGTTTGGGACCAGCCTGGCCAATATGGTGAAACCCCATCTCTACCAAAAATACAAAAATTAGCCAGCGTCGTGGTGCACACCTATAGTCCCAGCTACTTGGGAGGCTGAGGCAGGAGAATCACTTGAACCCAGGAGGCAGGGGTTGCAGTGAGCTGAAATTGTGCCACTGCACTCCAGTCTGGGCGACGGAATAAGACTCTGTCTCATAAAAAAAAAAAAAAATTAAAAGGGCCTAGAAAAAAGTCATGCACAACAGCATATTAATTAACACTAGAAAGGAGATTTTAGAACAAATACTATTTAAAGCTTATTTGCATTAAACAAGATTACATACAAAAATCTGTCTTAAAATCTTCACTTACAGAGTTATATATACTGTTACAGAAAGCTGTCCAAGATATAGTGCCCTTGATAAGGGCAGGATACAAAATAGATTGTTCATTTCCATGAAATATATAAGTAAAATAATATGTAGGCCTCAATTAATGACTAAATTGTTCCTGAAGATCTTGTCATTAAATGAAAAAGTATTTTCATTCATTTTAATGGAGAAAAATTATGATCACAGTGTATTCCATCCTAAGACACCCAAACAATTCTTAAAAATAGAAAAATCAGAATAATGAAAACAAAATGATGTAAGTAATAAAAAGTGTTTGAAGGTAAATAAATACACTTTGAACATAAAGTGTAGTAAATGAAACTGTATCATATTCACCAAAGGAAGAAGGTTCCTATTTTGATGGAAGAAGGAAATGGAGTTTTTCTTTGGAAGAGGGTGGAGAAGCAGATGATTAATTTTCAAACAGGCAACTCTTTGTGGGTTCATGGTTATCTTGCACTCAGACAGCTCACAACCAACTGGAGAGTGGTAGCCACTATTGTAAAAAACAGTTTAAAATTTGGAGATAGATAGATAGAGATATAGATATAAAACACAAAACAGTGGGGTTGTCAGACATGGGATTATTAGCCACTTTTACTTTCTATACTATATACCTTATAAAATTTAACATTTACAATGAGCATGCATTTTTGTTCACAGGAAATAAAAGCTGAAGAAAAAATTGTTTATTGTAACATGTAACCAAAGCTGATACTCTTGTTATATATAAAGCTAATATATATAAACTGACAGGACTGGCTATATCATTTGTGGAGACCCATAATTTCTGGAGCCCAGTGCAAAATGAAAGGTGGAAACTTCTGTCCTAAAATTGTTAACAATTTCAAGATGGCAACAGCAGAGCATTAAACTGAGTTCGAGGCCCCTGTAAGTGTGGGGCCCAGTGTGAATACAAGGGTATGGGCCCATGAAACTAGCCCTGAAAATTGATAAGGAAAACACAAAGGCTCTAGTATACAATGGAAAAAGGATATGAAAAGACAATTCACAATACAGGAAGTTAAAATGATTAGTAAACATATAAAATGTTCAAACTCACCAGTTATCATAGAAATGCAAATTAAAATAACATGCCATTTCTTCCCTATCAAACTGAAAACAATGTATCTTAAATGATAACACCTAATGTTGGACTGGAGGGTAAAATGAGTATCCCATTCATTCCTAGGAGATTCTATACTGAAATAATCCTTTGAAAAATGATTTGATGCTATCTATCAGGAGGTCTAAAATGTTTTATAAACTTAGAAATTTAAGGAAATAACATGAAAGAAACACAAAAATATATAACAAAGATATTTTCACCAAAGCATTTGAAGCCCAACATTAAAAACATGCAATAGATTTTTTTAAGCATTAAAAATGTCAACTATAACTACATAATTTTCATACTTATAACCCAGAAATTTCATTTCTACTTGTCTACCCCGAAGAAGCATATATTAAAGAAAATTCATTGCAGCAATGTTGTAGTAGGTAAATAGTGGAAATAACTCAGGACAATGACTAAATAAACTGTGATATTTTCATACTGAGGAAACTTCTACGTGGGAGTGGTGTTCAAAATTCTATTGATACCTATCCTTACACCTAAATACTTTAATATTTGAAAAAGGAGACATTTTATTCATGTATTACATGCATGATTAAATTAAATTATATGTTTACCTTTTTAAAGATGGAGGAAATGCTTATCATGTGATGTTATGTGAGAAAAAAGCAGAGAACTCAATTGTGCATACATCATGATGTGGAATGTATAGAGAAACCTCTAGAAGGATACAACCCAGAATGTTATCAGTAACTGGTTGACTCTAGATGGGAGGATTATGGTTTGTTGGGTTTTGTTTATTCTTTGTGCTCTGTTTCTTTTGTACTTTCCTTTTTTTTTTTTTAAACCATAAACATGTATTGTAACAAAATAACAAGGACAAAACTTCTCTCTCTCACCCACCCCCCAAAACCCAGACTCTAATATATATGAATCTTCTGGATCAAGTCATTGAACCTGATCTTGAAGCATTAGAGATGCATGACTGAGCAAATATAGAGCAAAATATATTAAGCTGAGGCATGTGATTTTTTTAATAAAAAAGAGATTACTGTAAGATTATTACATTTGTGAGCCTAGTTTCAAGTCAGACTAACATAAAACACCAATACATTTAATAGCTAATCTGTAATAACCATAGAATTCATAATTACATAAATAAACCTAAGTAAGTAATATAACATTTTAGACATCTTTAAGGGTTTTTTTTTTTTCCCCAAAGAAAGGGAAGTGCAAGAGAACCTCTCAGTTTTTAACACCCCCCGCCTCCGCCCCGGGTATGTTGGTCTAAATGATGACAAAATATACCAGTGGAGAAATAGGCATTGCAAAAGTATGAAACTTAGCAGATGCGACAACTCTTGGGAATGAGACTTGGGAATAAGAGAGAGAGAAAGGGAGACATTGAGAGAACTTACGATAATTAAGGGGCAACTGAAGAAGAGGAGGATGGGACAGAGGTGGTTAGTCTAGTGTTTTCCAAATGACCGAGTGACTACCACAGAAGGCCATTGTGAAGGTTTCATGGACTAATTCATGTCACATGCTTACCATAGTAGGCACTCAGTAAGAGTTAACTATTATAACTTTTGATGGTTATATTTCTTATTGTGAATTAACACATTAGCATTCTTACAGCTAAATTAGTCTTCTGTATTTTTGGTTAGGGTGCATATATGCCCTGGAACCCAGTCTCATGTAGATGATCCAATACACTGAATTTCCAAGACTATAAAACTAAGACAAGATGCTGAGACATACTGATGTTTTACTTGATTGCCACCCTATACAGATCAAAATTTTGTCAAATGAGGAATGAAAAATGCACAGTCTTTGATTCTTAAATTTAGTGCCAACGAACTTCATGATAAGGATTTAATTCTGAAGTTGACCAAGAAAATTGCAATAATTTAGCAGATCCGTAGAAATGTAACGATGTCTGTTTCGTATTTCGAATAAAACATGGAGAATATTGGAAGCAATCTTTGAAATGAATCTTATTTTGCCAGTTAATGACCTAGTAGTTGAGAAAGAGAAACGCAGCCCTTGACATCAGAAGCTGGCCTGGCACTGGCAGTTAGGCCACAGTGTTTTCCTGTGAAATAGAAACAATTTCACCGAACATCAACATCATATAAAGTTGCTCTGTGACCTTGATGGATAAAGACAAAAATAAGGCCTCCCCATAATCACGTCTGACTACAGACAAAGCATGAACATTGCCCAAGCCTCAAAATACCAAACATCTCCCTATCCTGGCAAATATTAATATAAGTGCCTGATGCTTTTTTTTTTTTTTTTTTTTACCAATTACACCTTTAGCGTGGGTTTGGTCTTCCCTTCCCTTAGATAAAATATGGTAAGATACCTAATCATAGAATCGCCCTTACATCCTAAAAGTCTCCAATCAAGAGCAAACCCAGCTTCCTTAAACCCTTCAAAATCACCTAACATAAGCCCAAATCCTAGGAAGTTTTTCTAACCTGTGCTGCAATATCCCACAGTCCCTGTGGTGTCTGTTCTCCCTCACTGCAATGAGTGACGAATCCAATTTGTTTAACTGTAAGCATATTCCTAGTGGCTCTTGGCTAAGGGCATTGATATAGTCATATTTGAAATATATCTCCCAGTTTTTCTTTCCTTTTCTTTTTTTTTTCTTTTTTTTCTTTTTTTTTGAGACGGAGTCTCGCTCTGTCGCCCAGGCTGGAGTACAATGGCGCGATCTCGACTCACTGCAAGCTCCGCCTCCTGAGTTACGCCATTCTCCTGCCTCAGCCTCCGGAGTAGCTGGGACTACCGGCGCCCGCCACCTCGCCCAGCTATTTTTTTTTTTTTTTTTTTTTTTTATATTTTCAGTAGAGATAGGGTTTCACCTTGTTAGCCAGGATGGTCTCGATCCCGTGATATCGTGATACACCCGCCTTGGCCTCCCAAAGTGCTGGGATTACAGGTGTGAGCCATCGCGCCTGGCCTATATCTCCCAATTTTTAATAAGTAGTTCACTTTGGCTTTGACAAAACAGGCACAAAAAGGTGCATTCAGATTTCAGCTTTTGCTCCTGGCATGGAAATAAAATGATATTCCTATGCCAAACTCAAATAGGCCCTTCTTCTAAGCTAGCTCACATAAACTTTAACCACAAACTATAAATTTCTGATGGCAAGTTTATGAACAGAAATGTTCCAAAAAATAGTGCTATGGTCTGAATGTTTGTGTTCCTGCCCCCACCCCCCAATTCATATGCTGAAACCTAATCCCCAGTGTGATACGAATATGAGGTGGGGCCTTTGGGAGACGATTAGGTCATCAGGGCAGAGGTCTCATGGGGTTAGTGCTCTTATAAAATTGTCCCACGGGGAGCTTGCTCCTGCTTTCCACCACATGAAGGCACAGCAAGAAGGCGCCGTCTATAAATTAAAAAGCTCTCGCCACCAGAATCTGCCAGTGCCTTGATCTTGGACTTCCCAGCCTCCAGATCTGTGAGAAATAAATTTCTGTTGTTTGTAAGCTGCCCAGTTGATGGTATTTTTTTATGCCAGTCGAAACGTACTAAGACAGAGTGAAAGCAACTCCTACCCATTGATTATAGCCATGAGTTTCATATGCAGAATTACTCATACCAAGAGCCTACACATTGTCTTTTTAACAAACTCCTAATTGTTAACAATTTTGGTCTTTAGCTGTGATCCAAACCTACACATCACTAGTTCTTCTTGGTGTTAAGAGAGTTGTTTGTTAAGTAGGAAAACAGTCCCTCAAGAACAAACCATCAGCTGATAGTCCTTTTGTACTCAATACTATTTTTTATTTATTCTTCTTGTTAGAGCTGCTTTTTCAGTGCTCTAAGGACACTCATATTTGCAATGTCTATAGCCATACTCACTTGGGATCCTTGGGAAGAGTGACAGAATAATTCCTTGTACATCCAACATTCCAAAGATGAAAACATCCAAATAACCAGGCTTTTGAGAGTGAGAGGGGTTGGGGTCAGTAAACAAGATAACATAAAATTAACTAATTATTTTATTGAATTTCTGGTAGTAATATAGTTAGCATGAATTTATGTAAAATTTTTATACTTTCTATATCTTTAGTAAAATGTGGGACTATCTGTTGTTCAAGTCAACAACATCTGTTGCTTATTGATTGAATTACATTGTCACTCTTATTGATGATCCTAATGCAGTCATTGCAAAGTCCTGAAATGCCTTGTAAATTATATATACATATATATAAAAGATAGTGTGTATAACAATAGAGGCAAGTTTTAAAAAATGTTTTACTCTTTTGAAAATTAATAATGCATATATATTATGTATTGTGACTCATTCATATTCTAGATAGTCTAGATAAATGAAAACTTCCTCTAAATCCACTCTGACATTCAGTTGTAATCTCCTTTTTTTTTTAAAGACAGGGTCTTGCCCTGTCGCCCAGCCTGGAGTGCAGTGGCACAATCACAGCTCGCTGCAGCCTTCACTTCCCTGGCCCAAGTGATCCTCTTGCTTCAGCCTCCCAAGTAGCTGGGACTACAGGTGCATCACCACATCCAGCTAATTTTTGTATTTTTTTTTGTAAAGATGAGGTCTCACTATGTTGCCCAAGCTGGTCTTGAACTCCTGGACTCAATCAATCCACCCACTTTGGCCACCCAAAGTGCTAGGATTACAGGGATGAGCCACCATGCCCTTCTGAAAATGACATTTTTTTAACCTCTGTAATCTCCTTTCATATCTCACAACCCAATTTAACCTAATGAGAAAGCCAGCAGTTGAAGTCCCATAGTGGGACATCCCACAACATAACTGGCCAGTACTTCTCAAAACTTTCAAGTTTATCAAAAACATGGAAAGTCTAAAAACGGTCGTAGTCAGGATGATATAGTTTGGCTGTGTCCCCACCCAAAATCTCGTCTTAAATTATAATTCCCATAATTCCCATTTGTCAAGGGCAGGATCAGGTGGAAGTAATCGGATCACGAGGGCAGTTTCCCCATGCTGTTCTCATGATAGAGGGTGCGTCTCACGAGATCTGACGGTTTTGTAAGCATCTGGCATTTCTCCTGCTTGCACTTCTTCCTGCTACCTTGTGAAGAAGGTGCCTTGCTTCCCCTTCATCTTCCACCATGATTGTAAGTTTCCTGAGGCCTCCCCAGCAATGCTGAACTGTGAGTCAATTAAACCTCCTGCATTTGTAAATTACCCAGTCTCTGGCAGGTCTTTACAGCAGTATGAAAATGGACTAATACACAGGAGAAGCCTAAGGAGACGTGAGGACTAAAGGTAATGGGGGACTCTGAAACAGAAAAGAGACATTAGGTTAAAACCAAAAGAAATCTGAAGAAAGTATGAATGTTAGTTAATAATAAACAAACAAAAATTGTGGATTTTCATTCATCTTGTATTACTTCGAAACATACTTATTTCAGAAGATGTAGTTAGAGTTACAAGTTATGGTCTGTTGCCACAGAACTGAGTAACTCATTCTGCAGGTCATCAGAACCATGGCTATTTTTCTGCCTTATTCCTGTTCTGGCAGACCAAAAAATAATTTTTAACAAGTGTACTTTCTTTTCAGAAAATAATCGAGTTGTTTTCTTGAAATACAGTTGTTTTAAAAGAAACACATGCTACTTATTTTTAAAAAATACTGTCAAATCCAATGGTTAACTACAAATCTAGGCAGTCTAGATCTGTGCTGTTCTTCAGGGCATTTATTTCCTTGTTTAAAAATGTTTATTATAAAGCCGGGCAGGGTGGCTCACGCCTGTAATCCCAGAACCTTGGGATTACAAATCCCAGCTGCATAGCTGGGTTTACAGGCACCCATCACCACGCCCGGCTAATTTTTGTATTTTCAGTAGATACGGGGTTTTGCCATGTTGGCCAGGCTGGTCTCAAACTCCTGACCTCAGGCGATCCGCCCGCCTCAGCCTCAGCTATGATCCCAGCACTTTGGGAGGCTGAGGCGGGTGGATCGCCTGAGGTCAGGAGTTTGAGACCAGCCTGGCCAACATGATGAAACCCCAACTCTACTAAAAATACACAAATTAGCAAGGCTTGGTGGCAGGTGCCTGTAGTCCCAGCTACTCAGGAGGCTGAGGCAGGAGAATGGCTTGAACCCAGGAGACAGAGGTTGTGGTGAGCCGAGATCACACCATTGCACTCCATCCTGGGCTACAAGAGCGAGACTTCGTCTAAAAAAAAAACACAAAAAAACAGCAGCAACAACAAAGAAGTTTATTGTAGTAAGACCAATTAAAAAGCAATGAACATTGAGAGGTAAACTACAAATAGCTCAATGTTATATGCTTCTGGTATTTTCTCCATCCAGGTTATGTATGAGTGGGAAATGGCTTACTTATAAATAATATGATTTTAGAACATGCTACTAGGTAATTTAAATTCTTAAAACCATCAACAGGCCGGGCGCGGTGGCTCAAGCCTGTAATCCCAGCACTTTGGGAGGCCTAGATGGGCGGAAAACACGGTGAAACCCCCTCTCTACTAAAAAATACAAAAAAAACCTAGCCGGGCGAAGTGGCGGGTGCCTGTAGTCCCAGCTACTCGGGAGGCTGAGGCAGGAGAATGGCGTGAACCCGAGAGGAGGAGCTTGCAGTGAGCTGAGATCCGGCCACTGCACTCCAGCCTGGGTGACAGAGCAAGACTCCATCTCGAAAAAAAAAAAACCATCAACAAAATTTGATTAACATTCAAAATCGTGAAGTGTTGATGATTCCTTAAGTCCAATCAGTTAGAAACAAATGAGATCCTCTCCAGAATTCTTTTAGCAGTTATTTCTCAAGTTACATTAAGAGATTCTTTTTCATTAATATTTGATTCAGTACTACATCTGCTGTACAAATTTCTTCTTCATTTCAATTAACATATGAAATAATAGAAAATTTAATTGACCAAATGTCTTCCAAAGTCTCTGAAGTCTTTTCTCAGTATATGCAAAGACAGAAATAATCAATAATTCAAAATAATTGTCACAATGTTGTAATTCACCAAATCCTTCACTCCTCCAGAGCAAAAACATCTATTGCTTATCTTTCTGATTCTCACTGACTCGAACTTAGTGTCTTGCATACAATAAGTACTCAAATAGTAGTGAAGAAATAAATAATAATTTAAAGGGCAGTTTCACTTTGTGAAAGACATTGGAATTTTTGATAGCCCGCTTACTTTCCTTATGTTAACATTTTTTCTATTTCTTGACAAATACCAGCTAATGGCAGGGGGTAGTACCTTAGCTCGTTATAAAAGAAAAGCTAAACTGTGATAAAAAAATTTTTTTCTGTAGTTAATCCATAAATACCCAAATCATACACAGGTAACCAAAAGTTGACTATGGTGTGATTACACTATGTAAAATAAAATAAATAGACAAAAAAACTAGCATGAGTTATATTATTAAATATTGCTATCTTTGAATGATGGAGATATATATATATATATATATATATATATTTTTTTTTTTTTTTTTTTTTTTTTTTTGAGACGGAGTTTTGCTCTGTTGCCCAGGCTGGAGTGCAGTGGCGGGATCTCAGCTCACTGCAAGCTCCGCCTCCTGGGTTTACGCCATTCTCCTGCCTCAGCCTCCCGAGTAGCTGGGACTACAGGCGCCCACCACCTCGCCCGGCTAGTTTTTTGTATTTTTTAGTAGAGACGGTGTTTCACCAGGTTAGCCAGGATGGTCTCGATCTCCTGACCTCGTGATCCGCCTGTCTCGGCCTCCCAAAGTGCTGGGATTACAGGCTTGAGCCACCGCACCCGGCCAGAATGATGGATATATTTTTGGGTTGACATTAATAGAATCTGGAATAAGGGGTAGCTATACTTTTAGATTTTAGGATCTATTACTTCAATATTATTACACAATGTCTCTGAGTCTCCCAAAATATATTTCAAGTGACATGGTGCAAGAGCATTATTTCCTCATTATGCTTCTCTAAAACATGTTTTTCCTTCATAAGTAAATGACCTCATACTTATTCCTGTTATAACTCTTCAGGTAAATATATATTGCATAAATTTCCATGCACATATGTAATTTTCCGGGTCATGTTGAATTCTAATTCAGTTCCCCAGGATATCAAAGATCCCTCCTAATTCTTTTTTTTTTTTTTTTTTTTTTTTGAGACAGGGTTTTGCTCTTGTTGCCCAGGCTGGAGTGCAATGGCATGATCTTGGCTCACTGCAATCTCCACCTCCCAGTTCAAGTGATTCTCTTTCCTCAGCCTGCTGCATAGCTGGGATAATTTTTGTATTTTTAGCCCAGCTAATTTTTGTATTTTTAGCAGAGACAGGGTTTTGCTGAGTTGGCCAGGCTAGCCTCAAACTCCTGACCTCAGGTGATCCGCCCGCCTTAGCGTCCCAAAGTGCTGGGATTACAGGCGTAAGCCACCACACCTGGCCCGAGATCCCTCCTAATTCTATATCTTTAACATGCCTAAGCATTTTCACAATTCTTCATCAAAATACCTAATACATGCAATAATCACAAGTAGCATCCATTGACATAATCCCAATTCAAAAACAGTTATGATAATTATACCATAAATAGACAGCACAGTTAAATTCAAATCCAAGTAGGGTGTAGTTATGATTCTGTTAGGTTTCTATTTTTTTTTTTTCCTTTCGCTAACACAAAGTGCTCAATAGAAAAACCTTTTCAGGCCAGGCACAGTGACTCACACCTGTAATCCCAGCACTTTGGGAGGCCAAGGCGAGCGGATCACCTGAGGTCAGGAGTTTGAGACCAGCCTGGCCAATATGGTTAAACCCCATCTCAACTAAAAACACAAAAAAATTAGCTGGGCGTGGTGGCCGGCGCCTGTAGTCCCAGCTACTGGGGAGGCTTAGCCAGGAGATTCGCTTGAACACAGGAGGCAGAGGTTGCAGTGAACCGAGATCGCACCACTGCACTCCAGTCTGGGCGACAGAGCGAGACTCCATCTCAAAAAAAAAAAAAAAGTAAGTTTGTTTTTGTGTGTGAACTGAATGCTTGACAGCTCTATGCCAGGAAACTCACACTAGGACTCAAAATGGTCCCCATTAAGGTCTTACAGGGTGCTTGCAGTGGCTCCAGTTTACAAAGGGACTAAGCTTATATAGGACTTCAGTCTCTCTGTGGCATTTTCTCTCTCTTTATGACCATTTCTATCCAGTGTCCTTTTAAGGTCAAGGGCTCCTAAACAAGATCTCTGGCTTAGAACAGATCTATAGAGAGAACAGCTAACTGTTGGTGACCTAATTCTCTTACCACTTACCACTTACACTGAAACCAGAAACAGATGTGAACAATAAGTTATTCTTTTCTTGAACAAAGATATTTTTGAAAGAGAAGGATGAAAAATATGACTAAGATATTTTTTGAGTTAGATGAACAAACTGGGTGAGTTATTTTTAAAATACCTCAACTGCAGGCCGTATATCATGTGTTCATCCCAAGATTAAGAAGCATGGCCCAAGACTAAGAGTAGAGTTTGTAGCTGCTTTTGGGCCTGGAAAGGCAACGGGAAACTATAGGGACCATCTGGTGGCGGAGGACCAGAGAACGTGGGCATGTTCTAAAGTCAGTGGGGAAGATTAGGTGAGAATTGTCCTTGAAGCTGCTTGCAGCCTCAGTGCCCATCAGACAGCAGCTCTGCAGAGCCACTGAAGCAACCGCCTAGGACAAAGGGCCAGCCCCTACCCCCCTATTTTCTGAGACCTAGGAGCCCAGAATTCTTGTGTAATTCCATTGAGGTAAAGAAGGAGCCCCTAACTAACTGAGGCTGACCTTGTCCCTCAGTTTCACCTCAAAGCAGATTAAGTTTGATTTAGGGAAATAAGGCTCTGTGGCTTTTTGCATCTTACTGTTTAGCACCCACTAAATATGGTTTTGGTTTTTTGGGTTTCTTTTTTTTTTTTTTTTGAAGACAGCATTGCCCAGGCTAGAGTGCAATGGCACAACCAGGGCTCACTGCAGCCTCAACTTTCTGGGCTCAAGTGATCCTCCTGCCTCAGCTTTCCTAGTACCTAGGACTACAGGTGTGTGCCACCACGCTTGGCAAAATTGTTTTAAAAAAATTTTAGTAGAGATGGGGTCTCACCATGTTTCCCAGGCTGATCTTGAACTCCTGGACTCAAGTGATGCTTCTGCCTTGGCCTTCCAAGATGCTGGGATTACAGACCACCGCACCAAGCCACTAAATATGGTTTTAAATTTCTCAGTAAAGAAAGCCAGAATAGAGTAGGAATACTGCTGTCTGTATGAGTATTCCCAACTACCCTGATTAGCATTTTCTCTTCCTGGAGTGTGGTGATCAGTAAATCTTAAACACTGTAATGGGCACAAGATGTGTTTTTTCCTTCTCTACTGTTTAGTTTTTTTTTTTTTTTTTTTTTTTTTTTTTTTTTTTTTTTTACGAAGTCTTGCTCTGTGGCTGGAATGCAATGGTGCAATCTGGGCTCACTGCAACTTCCACCTCCTGAGTTCAAGCCATTGTCCTGCCTCAGCCTCCTGAGTAGCTGGGATTACAGGTGCCCGCCACCACACTCGGCTGATTTTTATATTTTTAGTATAGACAGGGTTTCACCAAGTTGGCCAGGCTGGTCTCAAACTCCTGACCTCAGGTGATCTGCCTGCCTCAGCCTCCCAAAATGCTGGCATTACAGGTGTGAGCCACTGCACCCTGCCAATTTCTGTGTTTTTAGTAGAGATAGGGTTTCACCATATTGGCCAGGCTGGTCTGGAATACCTGACCTTAAGTGATCTGCCCACTTCAGCCTCCCAAGGTGCTGAGATTACAGGTGTACACCCACAGAGACACACACATGACAGCTAAACAGTTAAAGAAAAGTATGCAGTAAATGGAAAAAGGGACACTTTATGTGCCTGCTTCCCCATTAAGGTCTTACAGGGTGCTTGTAGTGGTTCCAGTTTACAAAGGGACTAAGCTTATGTAGGACTTCATTCTCTCTGTGGCATTTTCTCTCTCTTTATGACCATTTCTATCCAGTGTCCTTTTAAGGTCAAGGGCTCCTAAACAAGATCTCTGTCCTTTGTTAGTTTGATGTCAGTAAGTTTCCTCATATGCTTTTTTCCAAAATGGAATTTTCATCCTTTTAATCTGTTTTTGCAGTTTTGTTGATGGCCTCTATCCCCATTGAGTTCCTTTCTGAGCTTTTCTTGTTGCTTCTATATTTGAAACTGGAGACATTGAAACATCTCTTGGAATAAGAATAACACTATTATGCCAGGTACAGTGGTGCACACCTGTAGTCCCAGCTACTATGGAGGCTGAGGGAAGAGTGCCTGAGACCAGGAGTTTAAGGCTGCAGCAAGCTATGATCGCACCTGTGAAAAGACACTGCACTTCAGCCTAGGCAACATAGTGAGACCCCATCTCTAAAAATACAAAACAAAAAAAGAAAAACTCTATTAATTTTGTATATATAGACTCAGTGGGCTCTGCAGCTATTCAGATCCAGACAAAGGACTGTCTTTAGATCAGCAAGTTTTGAAAGGAGAGAAAGGATATTCAGTCGCCCCTAAAAAACACTGGTGGTGATCACATCGTCATTTGTGTAACCTTTGCCCATAAAACTGAAAGCAAAGACTCTTCCTTTGACCATGTAAAGAGAGAAAAAGAAGATGGCCATCTACAAGCCTAGGAGGGAAGCCTCTGAAGAAACCAACCCTGATAACACCCTGATCTCAGGTGTCTGGTCTCCAGAATTGTGCGAAAATAAATTTCTGTTTTGTTTTTTTGACGGAGTCTCGCTCTGTTGCCCAGGCTGGAGTGCAGTGCTGTGATCTCGGCTCACTGCAACCTCCGCCTCCCAGGTTCAAATAATTCTCCCACCTCAGCCTTCTGAGTAGCTGGGATTACAGGCACCCACCACTAGGCCCAGCTAATTTTTGTATTTTTAGTAGAGACGGGGTTTCACCATGTTGGCCAGGCTGGTGTTGAACTCCTGACCTCAGGTGATCCACCTGCCTCGGCCTCCCAAAATGCTGGGATTACAGGTGTGAGCCACCATGCCTGGCCAAATTTCTGGTTTTTTAAAAAAAGACAATTCCTTAACTCTCGTTCTTTCTCTTTCTCTTCTTGGGAAAGACCTCATTTACTGTTTGTATTTCCCCACCTTGACCATAGCTGCCATCCAGTTAGGATTTCAGCCAGTTACTCCATTAAACTGATTTTAACTGCTCTTGGTAATGTCACAATGACCTCCAACTTCTAAATTCAGTGGATATTTTCCATTCTCATCTTATGTGGTCTCTCAGCATTTGACAAACCTGACCACTCATTCCTCCCTGAAGCAGTCTCTGTTTGATTCACCTGGAAGCTTCTTCATGTCTCCCTTGAATTCTTCCATTTTTATCAGATTATTGCATTTTGGAGGTCCTCAAAGCTCTCTGAATTCTCCTTTCATGATGTCACACTAGTCTAAATGATTGCGTCCACTACCATGGTTTAATGACCACTTATGTGCTAATGACTCCCAAAGTCATATCCTTAGGCCAGGTTCTGCTTCTGAACTTAGGATCACATATGCCACTAGTTGCTGGACACGGTCAAGAACTATGAATGGCCTGAGATCTTACCTTAGTTTCAAGTAAACTAATTAATCTGACACAATTTTATAAGCTCTGCCACAAGACATGAGACTCTTGAGTCAAAAACAAAGGGTAGGCCAGGTGCAGTGGCTCACGACTGTAATCCTAGCACTTTGGGAGGCTGAGGTGGGTGGACCACCTGAGATCAGGAGTTTGAGACCACCGTGGCCAACATGGCGAAACCCCGTCTATACTAAAAATATAAAAATTAGCCAGGCATGGTGGCGCACACCTGTAATCCCAGCTCCTCTGGAGACTGAGGAAGGAGAATCACTTGAACCCTGGAGGTGGAGGTTGCAGAGGTGGAGGTTGCAGTGAGCTGAGATTGCACCACTGCACTCCAGCCTGCATGACAGGAGCGAGATTCCATCTCAAAAAAAAACAAAACAAAACAAAAACAAAGGGCTTTATTATTCACAGAAGAGGAAGCATGACCTTCATGTTTGCATCTGTGCATTTACCCCCAAGACTCCACAGTGGCGATGGAAAGGTGGGCTCAGGTAGATGCTGCACAGTCTGTGGGTTCGTCTTACAGCCAAGGGACCCTGAACTTACCTGAACTTAGGAAGTCCCAATCTTTTTTTTTCTTTTTCTTTTTTTTTTTTTTTTTGACAGGATCTCAACCCTGTCACCCAGGCTGGAGTGCAATGGCACGATCTTGGCTCACTGCAACCTCCACTTCCTAGGTTCAAGCCGTTCTCCTGCCTCAGCCTCCTGAGTAGCTGGGATTACAGATGCCTGTTGCCATCCCAGCTAATTTTTGTATTTTTGGTAGAGACAGGGTTTCACCATGTTGGCCAGGCTGGTCTGGAACTCCTGACCTCAGGCAATCTGCCCACCTTGGCCTCCTAAAGTGCTAGGATTACAGGCGTGAGCCACCATGCTTGGCCCCCTCTTTTTTTTTTTGTACAATGTCTTGCTCTGTCACATAGGCTGGAGTGCGGTGGCATGATCACGTCTCACTGCATGCAGCCTTGACCTCCTCGGGCTCAAGTGATCCTGTTACCTCAACCTCCTGAGTAGCTTGGACTACAGGCATGAGCCAATACATCCAGCTAATTTTTGTATTTTTTGTAGAGATAGGGTTTCACCATGGTGCCCAGGCTGACCTTGAACTCCTGGGCTCAAGTGATCCACCTGCCTCGTCTTCCCAGAGTGCTGGTATTACAGGCATGAGCCACTGCACCCGAACCTGAACTCTTAATCTTTTAAAGGAGCTGATATCTAACCTACCCAACCTTTACCCTGGAGAGAAACATTATTGGAGAAATATCTTGGATGGTAAAAAAAAATCCTGCTGTCTTCCCTAGAGGGAAATGTTATTTCAATCTTTCAAGGCTGTTCACCACACAAACACCTTTCAAGGAGGTTGTCCGGAAAATAAAAAGCTGCCACAGTAACTCCAAAACCCATGAAGAATTTTCTCCCAACAGATATTTCTCCATGTTTCTTTAACATATACCTCACCTAATACCTGGCATAAAACAGATGCTTAGTAAAAAATTGTTGATTAACATGCCTGAGGAAAACTAATGTTTAAGGAAGAGGGTCAAATGTATCAAGCACCACATAGAGATAAAATAAAAGAATATTGGAAAATGCCACTGAATTCAACACTGAGAAAGTCACATCAGTAAAAATTTAAAGCAGCAGATGAGGAGCCTATGTAAGACGAGGTGTGGAGGAAAAAATATGAGAGCTGACATTCTCATCAAAAACATAAGCGGTCAAAAGTTATTGTTCATAACTATGAAATAAGAAATGGATGTCAAAGTATGTTGTTTATAGCTGCAGAGGTTGACCAGAGGAGGAACTGAGAACAATTACGTAGCTTTCTTGGAGGGGAATATAATGGAATTAAATCTTCATCTTTCCCATTGGGAAGTCAAAAGCCAATGTCTAAATTTCTTTACTCAAGAGATAGCAGTGTGAACAACTTACAAAAATGGAAGTGACCAAAGGAAGAATAAAGAACAGAAACAGTTACAACCAGTGGCTACTGGACAATAGAACTGATGGGGGATAATGGGTGTGGGAGACTATTGCTTCCTGTCATAAACTCATCTGTAGCTCAGTTTCCTCATCTGTAAAATGGAGATAATCGTGCCTGCCTTAGAGATTATTGTGAGGGTTAACTGAGCTAACACATGTAGAGGGCAAAAAATGACACAACACAAAACAAGCATTCAATTTATTTAATTTTTATTGTTTTAGCCCTTTGCACATATCACTTGGATAAAAATTTTAATTTAAGGTGAGAAATTAGAGCTATTAAATGTGAACTACTTTTTCCAGACTCTAGCTAGAACAGGGTGTGGGTTATAAGAGCTATCGTTTTGTTTTGTGTTAAGATTAGAGACTATTGAATTTGCTTGTAGACTGAAGGATAGGAACCAATAGCAAAAAACATGTTGAAGGTACAAGAGAGAAGTAACTGACAAGGTCTCTGAGGAGGTAGGAGGGGGTGGAATTCAGAGCACAGGTTGAGATTTTTGTGTGGAGAAAACAAGTGTCAGTTCTGAGGACAAAAATAATGGAGTTGCAAGATTATGAAATTAGGGGCTATGATTCATTCATCTTTAGAACTTCAGGGTTTAGCCTAATGGTAGGGCTAAGAAGATCTCACTATACACTCCTTTTGAACTCTTTTTAATTTTGTATACATGTATAAGTACCACCTATAAAATAAAGAATGAGACTTGAATTATCCAGCAAACCATCATATACAAATCTGCTTTGTTTAAAATCTTCTAATTCGTAATTCTTATTCCCTTCTTCTTTATCACTTGGATTTTGACCCTATGTCTATTTTTCCATATACATGTATATACATAGATACATGTATATATATACATACATACACACACACATATACATATATATGCATACGTACATATACACATATACATATGTATGCATATTAACATATATAATACATGTACACACACATACGCACATTTTTTTTTTTTGAGACACAGGGTCTCACTTTGTTGCCCAGGCTAGAATGTGGTAGCACCCTCATGGCTCACTGGAACCTCAACATCCGGGGCTCATGTGATCCTCCTGCCTCAGCCTCCTTAGTAGCTGGGACAACAGGCATGTGTCACCATGCCCCATTAAATTTTGTATTTTTTTGTAGAGATGGGGGTCTCTCTATGTTGCCCAGACTGATCTTGAACCCCTGGCCTCAAATGATCCTCCAGCTTGGGTCTCACTAAATATATATATTTGGAGATAGGGTCTTACTCTTTTGTCCATGCTCCGTTGCCCAGGCTGGAGTTCATGGCACTTGTGCCCAGGCATGATTGCAGCTCACTGTAAGCTCAACCTCCTGGGCTCAAGCAATCTCCCACCTCAATTTCCTCCATAACTGAATACAGGTGTGTGCCACCATGCCAGGATAATTTTTTCTCTTTTGTTTTGAGACAGAGTCTCACCTCTATCACCCAGGCTGGAGTGCAGTGGTGTGATCTCAGCTCACTGCAGCCTTGACTCCCTGGGCTCAAGTGATTCTCCCACCTCAGCCTCTTGAGTAGCTGAGACTACACGTATGCGCTACCATGCCTGGCTAATTTTTGTATTTCTTACAGAGAAAGGGTTTTTCCCTGTTGCCCAGGCTGGTCTCAAATTCCTGACCTCAAGCGATCTGCCCACTTTGGCTTCCCAAAGTGGTGGGATTACAGGCACAAGCCACCATAACTGGCTAATTTAAAAAAAAAAAAAATTTTTTTTAGTAGAGACAAGGTCTCACTGTGTTGCCCAGGCTGGTCTCAAACTCTTGGCCTCAAGCAATCCTCCCACTTTGGCCTCCTAAAGTGTTGGAATAGGCTAGAGGTGGTGGCCTACATCTGTAATCCCAGCACTTTGAGAGGTAGAGATGGGTAGATCACTTGAGGTGAGGAATTAGAGACCAGCATGGCCAACATGGAGTAACCTTGTCTCTACTAATAATACAAAAATTAGCCGGGCATGGTACTGTGCACCTGTAATCCCAGCTATTTGGGAAGCTAAGACAGGAGAATCGCTTGAACCTCGGAGGCGGAGGTTGCAGTGAGCCGAGATCACGCCACTGCACCCCAGTCTGGGCGGGCGACAGAACGAGACTCCATCTCAAAAACAAACAAACAAACAAACAAAAACTAAAAACTTGTTGTATTATTTACTTATTTATTTTTAGACAAAGTCTCACTCTGTCACTTAGGCTGGAGTGCAGTGGCGTGATCTCTACTCGCTGCAACCTCGGCCTTCCAGGTTCAAGTGATTCTCCTGCCTCAGCGTCCAGAGTAGCTGGGATTATAGGGGCGTGTCACCACACCCAACTCATTTTTGTGTTTTTAGTAGAGATGGGGTTTCACCATGTTGGCCAGGCTGGTTTCTAATTCCTGACCTCAAGTGATCCGTCCGTCTCTGCCTCCCAAAGTGCTGGGATTACAGGCATGAGCCACATGCCTGGCCACAAAACAAGTTTTCCTAGGATTCTATCTTCAGTTCACTATAAGAAGACTTGTTAGCTTTCATAATGGTTAAATATTCTTGTGAAATTCTTATACTCACAAGATCCTGCCATGTCGATACTTTTGTTGAATCATGTTGATAAATTTAGATAACAGGATAATAATGGAGCACTAATTATAATAAAATAATTTAATAACATTTCCTAACATTCTTTAAATACTAGAAAGACGTTTTGAAAAATAATATCTTTTAATACTAAGAGAAAAATTTACCAGTTGCAATAATTATATATTTATGAATTTGATATTATAGGAAATTTTTGAAAATCTCAAATCAATAATGTAAATTCCCACCTCTGACCAGGCACGGTGGCTCACGCCTGTAATCCCAGCACTTTGGGAGGCCAAGGTGGGTGAATCACCCGAGGTCAGGAATTCAAGACCAGCCGGGCCAACATAGGGAAGTCCCATCTCTACTAAAAATACAAAAAAAAAAAATTAGCCGGGCATGGTGGCACGTGCCTGTAGTGCCTGTAGGCTGAGGCAGGAGAATTGCTTGAACCCGCGAGGCAGAGGTTGCAGTGAGCCGAGGTTGCACCACTGCACTCCAACCTTGGTGACAGAGCGAGACTCTGTCTAAAAATAAAATAAATTTCCATCTCAAAAAAACTAGAAAAGGAGAGTAAAATAAGCCCAAAGCAAGCAGAGGGAAAGAAATAATGAAGAATAGAAATTAATAAAACTGAAAACAGAAAAAAAAATCAACAACAAAAAAACTAGTTCTTTAAAAAGATGAATAAAATTGACAAACCCCTAGCAAGACCAACAGGGGAAAAAAGTAGAGGAGATGCAAATTGCTACTAATATTAGGAATTAAACAGGGGATACAACTGCAGACCTTGCAGACGTTGAAAAGTTAATAACAGCATAACACAAACAACTCTAACACAGAAATTTGACAACTTAGATAAATTAGCCAATTCCTTGAAAAACACAAACTAGTTTGGGAGCAGTGCCTCACACCAGTAATTACAGCACTTTGGGAGGCCAAGGCAGGAAGATCGTTTGAGGCCAGGAGTTTGAGATCAGCCTGGGCAACGTGGGGAAACCCATCTACAAAAACTTTAAAAAAAAAATTAGCAGGCCATGGTGGCACGTGCCTGTAGTCCCAGTTACTCAGAAGGGTGAGGATCACTTGAGCCTAAGAGGTTGAGGCTACCGTGAGCCGTGATCACACCACTGCACTCCAGCCTGGGTGACAGGGCAAGACCCTGTCTATAAAAAAACCCACACAAACTATCATAACTCATCGAATATTAGATAGATTATTTAAATAGTCCTATAGCTAATAAGGAAGTTAAATTCATAACTTAAAATTGTCAGGCCCAAATAGTTTTCACCAGAGGATTCTACTGAATGTTTAAAGAAGAATTAACACCAATTCTTCTCAATCTCTTCTAGAAATTAGAAACGAAAGAAACACTTTCCAATTCATTTTTTGTCAATTCGTTTCTAAAAATCGATGTTACCTTAATACTAAAACCAGACAAAGACAGAAAAGAAAACTACAGACCAATATCCCTTATGAATGTAAAATCACACATTCCTATCAAAACATTAAGCAAACAGAATTCAGCAATATACAAAATTATTCTACTACAACAAGCTGGTTTATTTTGGGGATTCAAAGCTGGTTCAATATTTAAAAATCTATCTATATGATCTACCATATTAACAGGCTAAATTTTAAAAATTACATGATCATATCAATTCATGTAGAAAAAGTACTTGAAAAAATTCAAGGTGGGGTATAGTGGCTCACACCTGTAATCCCAACACTTTGGGAGACTGAGGCAGGAGGATCACCTGAGGCCAGGAGTTTGAGACCAGCCTGGCCAACGTAGTGAGACCCTGTCTCTACAAAAAATAAAAAATTAGGCAGGTGTGATTGTGCACGCCTGTAATCCCAGATACTCAGGAGGCTGAGCAGGGAGGATTGCTTGAGCCCAGGAATTCCAGGCTGTAATGAGCTATGATTGTACCACTGCACTCCAACCTGAGCAACAAGAGGAAGACCCTGTCTTTAAAACACGAACACAAAAAAGTCAACACTTATTCCTTTTAAAAAAGTCTCAGAAATCTGGCAATAGAGAAAAACTTTCTGACTTGATAAAGAATATCTATTAAGAACTACGATTAACTCATATTTAATGCTAAAAGATGGAATGCTTTTCCACGAAGATTGGGGGCAAGGTAAGGATGTCCACTTTTACCACTCTTGTTCCATGTACTACTGGAAATAGATGATTTCCAAAAATTCATACATAGAATATCTTTTTAAAAATCTACAACTTCAACAATAAAACCACACAAATAATCCTTAGAAGATGAGCAAAAGAGACATAAAGAGACATTAATCTACTGAAGAGAATAAGTGGGTAGCAAATCAACCCACAGAAAAATGTTCATCGTTAGTCATTAGAGAAATGCAAGTTAAAACCACGATGAGATGTCACTACTCATCGCTATTAGAAAGGATAAAATTAAAAGTAGTGGCTGGGCATGGTGGCTCATACCTATAATCCCAGCACTTTGGGAGGCCAAGGCAGGAGGGTCACTTGAGCCCAGGAGTTTGAGACCAGCCTTGGTAACATAGTGAGAGCCCGTCTATACAAAAATTAGCCATGCGTGGTGGCATGCACCTGTGGTCCCAGCTTCTCAGGAGGCTGAGGTGGGAGGATTGCTTGAGCCTGGGAGATTGAGGCTGCAGTGGGCCATAATTGTACTACTGCACTACAGCCTTAGCTTCAGAGCAAGGTGCTGTCAAAGAAAGAAAGAAAAAAAGAAAAGAAAAGAAAAGACAACCAATAAAAACTGAACATGTAGCTAACATATAACCTAGAAATTGCATTCCTGGCTTTTATCCCAGAGAAATAAAGACATGTTAACACAAAAACTTATAAATACATGTTTACAGCAACTTTATTTGTAATAGCTGAACAATAGAAATCATCCAGATGTCTTTCAATGGGTGAGTGGTTAAATAGTGGTACATTTATGCTATGGAATATTATTCAGCAATCAAAAGGGACATTTTCTTTTTTAAATTGATAGGGAAGAGGCTAGCGCAGTGCTGGCATTCTCCTTCCATTTTTTCTTTTGGCAACATGGTCTTGCTCTGTCACCCAGGCTGTAGTGCAGTGGTACAATCACAACTTACTGCAGCCTTAAACTCCTAGGCAATGAAATGATCCTTCTGCTGAATTGCTTGAGCCTGGGAGTCAGAGATTGCAGTGAGCCAAGATTGTGCCATTGCACTCCAGCCTGACCAACAGAGTGAGACTCTGTCTCAAAAAAAAAAAGAAAAAAAAAAAATGATCCTCCTGCCTCGGCCTCCCAAACAGTTGGGACTATAGGCACGTGCCAACATGCCTGTTTAGTTTTTTTAAAAAAGGTTTGTAGTGACTGGGTCTCACTGTGTTGCTTAGGCTGGTGAACTCCTGGCCTCAAGAGATCCTCCTGCCTCAGCCTCCCAAAGCACTGGGATTTTAGGTGTGAGCCCCCGTGCTTGGCACGAGTATAGGTTTTTAATAGGAATTTTAGTTCTCAGTTATAAGAAAATATGTTATATAACACTAGCCTGCTAGTGAATATTCATTCCCATTCCAGATCTTCACTAGCAAGTGGTATGGTCTTGGACAAATGACTTGACCTCTCTTTGCTTCAGTTACTCTGTCAAATAGGTAGATTGGAACAGTGACAGGTGACCAAGAACCCACAATTCTACCCTGAGTGGAATTTCCATCAGTTTACCGTAATATATTGAATTATTTTCTTTTTTACTGCTTTTCACTTAAAATTTTTCTTTTTAAAAATTCACATTTACATTATTTATATTTTGATTAAAATATTAATTTACTTGTTGCAGAAACACAATTTTATGACACAAATAAACATTTAAAACAATTGCCCAATTTGAGGCTCTAAATTTTTAGACATTTCCACATGTTGGCTGATGTATGGAAGAGATTTTCTATTTTATTAGAAATTTAATTGAATCATAATAATTTCTTTTTTTCTTTTTTTGAGATGAGGTCTCACTTTGTCATCCAAACTGGAGTGCAGTGGCGCCATCTCAGCTCACTGCAGCCTCAACCTCCAGGTTCAAGCAGTCCTCCTGACTCAGCCCCCTAAGTAGCTGGAACTACAGGCACATGCTACCATGCCCAGCTAATTTTTTGTAGTGATGGGATTGCCCAGGCTGGTCTCAAACTCTTGAGCTCAAGCAATCCACCCACCTTAGCCTCCCAAAGTGTTAGGATTACAGGCGTGAGCCACCATGCTGGCCAATAATAATAATTTATTTATCATAATTTATCTTTGTATATTGAAGCATCCATTTTATAAACTGAAATAAAAATCTTTTATAGTTCTGAACAGTTTTTAAATGGAATAATATGGTTATGTCTGGTTTTAACATGAGATGAATTGAAAAAGACATGTTTTTTTAAAAAAAATAGCACACCCTTCATGTTTAGTGGTGAAAGAGTAGGAAGAAATTATTTGCCTTTACTAAAGAAATATCAATTAAACTTAAAATATTAGGTCATTTGCTCTGATGATTTTACAATCTCAAATGGAAACAGATTTTAGCCTGGGGGTCAGATGGGGCAAGGATAGACATCTCAGGTAATATTTTCAATGCTATGGCGATTTTAGAGATGTTTTTCTATGCACTTGCCTAGAGCAGAATAAATATGTAAGTCTAGCAGTTTAAATATGTACCTTAAAACTCTACCAACTTAAAATGCAAACAGCTGTTGTAATGCAATAGGAAAATAATCCAATTTTTTAAAAGGGCGAGAGGCTTGAAATGTCACTTCACAAATGTATATAAAAGGCTAAAAAGCATATGCAAAAATATTCAGCGTGCTAGGCACACTGGTGCGTGCCTATAGTTCCAGCTACTTGGGAGGCTGAGGTGGGAGGCAGGAGGCTCGCTTGAGTCCAGGAGTTCAAACTAGCCTGGGTAACATAGTGACACCCTGTCTTAAAACAAAACCAAAAAAACCAAAAAGTTTCATTTTTAAAAAAAAGTTCAGGCCGGGCGCGGTGGCTCACGCCTGTAATCCCAGCACTTTGGGAGGCCAAGGCGGGCGGATCACAAGGTCAGGAGATCGAGACCACGGTGAAACCCCGTCTCTACTAAAAAAAATACAAAAAATTAGCCGGGCGCGGTGGCGGGTGCCTGTAGTCCCAGCTACTCAGGAGGCTGAGGCAGGAGAATGGCGGGAACCCGGGAGGCGGAGCTTGCAGTGAGCCGAGATCGCGCCATTGCACTCCAGCCTGGGCGACAGAGGGAGACTCCGCCTCAAAAAAATAAAAATAAAAATAAAAATAAAAATAATTTTAAAAAATTTAAAAAAAGTTCAGCATCATTAGTCCTTAGAGAAATGAAAATGGAATCCAAAACGAGATATCTCTACACATCCACTAGATTAACTAAAAGTAGCAGATTGACAACACCAAGAATTGACAAGGATTTAGGTAACAAACTCTCATACGTTGCTAGTGAGAGTGTAAAATGGTACACCATTTTGGAAAACGGCCTCACAATTTCTTACCATGTGACCCAGCAATTACATTCATAAGTATATACCCAAGAGAAACAAACAAACAAACAAACAAAAAATGTCCACATAAAGACTTGTACCTAAATGTTCATAGTGGCTTAATTCATAATATAGCCCAAAACTAAAAAGAACCCAAATGTCCATCAGCAGGGAAATGAATAAATTGTTATCTATTTACACAATGAGAATTACTGATACACAAAACAACAGGGATGAAGTTAAAAACATTCAACTGAGTGAAAAAAAAACCTAGACTAAAAAGAGTCATATAATGTGATTCCATTTCTAATAAGCTCTGTAACTGTTAAACTTAACCTATAATTGATAGAAATCAAATTATTAATTGCCTGGGACAGGGAGTGGAAAAGAGGCATAAGAGACGTTTCCATGGTAAAGGAAATATTTACTTTTTTTTTTTTTTTTTTTTGAGGTGGAGTTTCGTTCTTGTTGCCCAGGCTGGAGTGCAATGGCGCAATCTCGGCTCACTGCAACCTCCACCTCCCAGGTTCAAGTGATTCTCCTGTCTCAGCCTCCTGAGTAGCTGGGATTACAGGCGCCTGCCACCACGCCAAGCTAATTCTTTGTGTTTTTAGTAGAGACGGGGTTTCACCATGTTGGCCAGGCTGGTCTCGAACTTCTGACCTCAGGTGATCCGCCAGCCTCTGCCTCCCAAAGTGCTGGGATTACAGGCGTGAGCCACCGTGCCCGGCTTGGAAATGTTTACTATCTTAACTATAGTAGTGAAGGTTACATAAGACCACACGTTTAAATAGATGTGTTTTACTTTATGTAAATTATAACTCAATAAGGTTGGTAAAACACACACACACACACACACACACACACACATACACACACACACACGTGCGCGCGTGCGCCACGAAGTATCACACGGGGGCTGCCTCGCCCGGGCACTGATACCTGAACGTTGAGCGCGAGTCCGCGGAGATGAACGCTTTAACTAAGGTGAAGCTGATCAACGAGCTGAATGAGGAAGAGGTCAAGCTTGGGGTGGCCGATAAGGTGTCCTGGCACTCCGAGTACAAGGACAGCGCCTGGATCTTCCTGGGAGGGCTTCCTTATGAACTGACTGAAGGGGACATCATCTGTGTATTCTCACAATATGGGGAGATTGTTAACATTAATCTTGTGCGGGACAAGAAGACTGGGAAATCCAAAGGATTCTGTTTCCTCTGCTATGAAGACCAGAGGAGCACGATTCTGGCCGTTGACAATTTTAATGGGATCAAGGTCAAAGGAAGAACTATCCGAGTGGATCATGTGTCTAACTATCGGGCTCCTAAGAGCTCGGAAGAAATGGATGATGTGACCAAAGAGCTCCACAAGGGCTCCCGTGGGGCTCATACCTACTCGTCGAGTTTGTCTGAGAGCTCTGAAGACGAAAAACCAACAAAAAAGCACAAGAAGGAGAAAAAGGAAAAAAAGAAAAGAAAGAAAGAAAAAGAGAAAACTGATCGGTTGGTACAGGGAGAGCAACCATCCTCTTCGTCACCCAGAAGCAAGACAGTAAAGGAAAAGGATGACCCTGGCCCTAAGAAGCACAGCAGCAAGAACTCGGGGAGAGCTCAGAAGTCACAGCCCAGGGAGAGGCGGAAGCTCCCTGAGGCCAGGACTGCCTACTATGGTGGAGTAGAGGACATAGAGAGGGAGCAGAAGAAGGAGAAACCCAAGCACGAGCACAAGTCCTCAAGTGGGAGGGAGGCAAGAGAAGAAACAACCAGGGATAGGGACAGAGGGCGGAGCTCAGACACACTTTCTAGCCCCTACAACGCGCATTCCGAAAGGCGTAGTCATAGAACTCGAAGTAGGAGCCGAGATAAATCCCATAGGCATAAAAAGACCCGTCGCTCCTGGAAGTGAGAGTCTTGGAATCCCAGTGACCGTAGGCGTCACTGAAGACTGTGCAGTTGCTCAGTAGATTTGGAAATAATTATGTTTTTTAAATGCAGTAAAATTCAATTGGGTTGTTACTATTTTTGTATCTAAAACTTTTGGGGCTGGATTCACCATTAGAGTCATTGAGAGGGCTGCAGTTTCAACAGCTAGATATCCTGGATATTTTTTGCACCATCCATTGTCCTTGTACCAGAGTATGTGTCCTAAATTTTGGTTCATAAATATGGCTTTTGAACCCATAGACCCCAATTGAAGATGGAATTTTCAGGGAAGGGAAAATACCAGATAATTCTATTATTCTAGTCTTTGTGTTCAATGTTAGGAGCCCAGCATTACAGGACCTTTCCAGTTACTAGTTTTGGACAGTTTGATGGGAATAAATGGGTTAGGAATTATTCTTATTCTCATTCTTCTTCTTCTTCTTCTTCTTCTTCTTCTTCTTATTATTATTATTATTATTATTATTTTTGAGATGGAGTTTCGCTCTTGTAGCCCAGGCTGAAGTACAATGGCGCGATCTTGGCTCACTGCAACCTCTGCTTCCCGGGATCAAGTGATTCTCTGGCCTCAGCCTCCCAAGTAGCTGGGATTACAGGCACCTGCCACCACTCCCAGCTAATTTTTTGTATTTTTAGTAGAGATGGGGATTTCGCCATGTTGGCCAGGCTGGTCTCGAACTCCTGACCCCACCCGCCTCAGCCTCTCAAAGTGCTGGGATTACAGGCCTGGGCTACCGTGCCTGGCTGGGTTAGGATTTTAAAGATCAACCAGCTCCGTGCCCAAACCTTCCTACCTAAAAAAAATTTTAATATCTTTTTCATTAAAACTTTGATTAAAAAACAAAAACAACAAGTATCAGCTTGTGAATCAGAGGCGGGCGGATCACGACGTCAAGAGATTGAGACCTGCCCGGTGGGCACCTGTAATCCCAGCACTTTGGGAGGCTAAGGCAGGCAGATCACCTGAGGTCAGGAGTTTGAGACCAGCCTGGCCAACATGGAGAAACCCCATCTTTAATAAAAATGCAAAATTAGCCATGCGTGGTGGCGCATGCCTGTAATCCCAGCTACTCGGGAGGCTGAGGCAGGAGAATTGCTTGAACCCGGGAGGTGGAGGTTGCAATGAGCCGAGATAGTGCCATTGCACTCCAGCCTGGGCAATAAGAGTGAAACTCTGTTTCAAAAAAAAAAAAAAAAAAAAAAGAGATCAAGACCATCCTGGCCAACTTGATGAAACCACGCCTCTACTAAAAATACAAAAATTAGCCAGGTGTGGTGGTGCACACCTGTAGTCCCAGCTACTCGGGTGGCTGAGGCAGGAGAATCGCTTGAACCTGGGAGGCAGAGGTTGCAGTGAGCCGAGATCGTGCCACAGCACTCCAGCCTGGGCAATAGAGCAAGACTCTGTCTCAAAAAAAAAAAAAAAAAAAGGTATCATAGGGGACTATGCATCCTTATAGTATCTGAAATACACAAATAAATGACTTGAAATATTTTGAAATTAAGTGGAAAAAAGTATTACAAATTACTGGCAAGTATTTCATTTGTTAACCAGAGCCAACAACTAGATTTAGCTTCCAGGACACACTTTCCAGTGGAAACTTTTAAGAAGCCAAACATCACTTGGCAATAAAATAAGAGTATTAAAAAAACCCTTATAACAAGTTAAAGCTCATGTGCTGATAACAAATGCATGAACTCAGAAGATTTCAAGGCAGATACTAGAACTAATGACTGGAAGCAGGCTAAGAAAATTAGATTGTTGAGTAGTTGCTTTTCAGAAACAAGAATTATGCTAGGTAAACAAGATGCCGCTGTACCTACAATGTTTCCCTTGAAAACACCCACATCCTATCATAAAGGAGCTTACAGGTACATTTGATGCACATGTTAGAAGTGCTAATATAACTTTTTAAAAAATAGCTACTCAGGAGGCTGAGGCAGGAGAATGGCATGAACCTGGGAGGCGGAGCTTGCAGTGAACCGAGATCACGCCACTGCACTCCAGCCTGGGCGACAAAGCGAGACTCTATCTCAAAATTAATTAATAAATTAAAAACTTAGTGTTTTTTATTTATTTTTTTATTTCTGAACACTTAGTGTTCAGAAAACACTATTGGAAAAGCTAAATCTGACTATAAATGATACCAATATTTTTAGAATACAGTGACTGGTTAAAATTGCTTTTTTTTTTTTTGGAGGAGTCTTCCTTAACAAAAAAAACCCAAAAAACACCTGACTTTAAAAATATGTTAAGGCAGGCATGGTGGCTCAGGCCTGTAATCCTAGCACTTTGGGAGGCTGAGGTGTGTGGATCACCTGAGGTCAGGAGTTTAAGACCAACCTGGACAACATGGTGAAAGCCTGTCTCTACTGAAAATACAAAGATTAGTCAGGTGTGGTGGTGGGCACCTGTAGTCCCAGCTACTCAGGCGGCTGAGGTGGGAGAATCACTTGAACCTGGGAGGCAGAGGTTGTAGTGAGCCGAGATCATGCCGCTGCACTCCAGTCTGGGTGACAGAGCAAGACTCCGTCTCAGAAAAACATAAATAAATAAAATTTAAAAAAATAAAAATTTGTTAAAATATTGAGTATTCTACTCTTAATGAAAATATACAATAAGAAAGACAACAAGAAATGCTAAATGCTACTGTTGTAAAAATAATTTTGTAACTATAATATTCATTTAAGGTATGTAAAATTTTAGGTGGTTAGTTTTATGAAAGTTCTTCATCTGAAGTTTTCAAATTTCTTTTTTTTAATTTATTTTTATTATACTTTATGTTCTAGGGTACATGTGCACCACGTGCAGGTTGTTACATATGTATACATGTGCCATGTTGGTGTGCTGCACCCATTAACCCGTCATTTGCATTAGGTATATCTCCTAATGCTATCCTTCTCCTCTCCCAAGTTTTCAAATTTCTAAGAATTTTCCTTTGATTAATTAGGTATCATAATTGACATCAGTCCAAAGTTCTGACAAAAGATGTCAAAACATCTCTCCATGCTGGTACATGTAAATTTGGTTTATTCATTTTATTCATTAAAATTACATTACTTATTTAAATTAGATTACTTTTCATAACTATATCCCCCCAAAAGATAAACAACTAAATAAAAATCCCAATTTAGCCATTCCTCACAAAGGTGCCAGGGCTACACAGTGGGGAAAGTGCATTGTCTTCAATAAATGGTGTTGGGAAAACTGAAGGTCTATATGCAAAGGAATGAAGCTGGACTCTTACATTATATACAAAAATTAAGTAAAAATGGATTAGAGATCTAAATGTAAGACCTAAAACACAAAACTCCTAGAAGACAATATAGCAGGAAAGCTTCCAGACATTGGATTTGACAATGATTTCTTGAATGTGACACCAAAGCACAGGGAAGAAAAGTGAACATAGACAAATGGGACTACACCAAACTGAAAAACTTCTGTGTATCAAAAGAAGCAACTAACAGAGTAACAAGGAAACCTATGGAATGAGGAAAAATATTTGCAAGTCATGTATTGGATCAGGGGTTAATACCCAGAGTATATAAGGAAGTCGTATAACTCAATACTACCAACAAGAAATAACCTGATTAAAAATGAGCAAAGGACTTAAATACACAGTTCTACAAAGAAGATGTTTTAAAAATCACCATATTAAAATGTGCTCAACATCAATAATCGTAATAGAAATGCAGTTTGCCTTTGTGATTTGTCATCTTACACCCATTAGGATGGCTACTATCAAAAGAACGGAAGGCTAGGAACACTGGCTCATGCCTATAATCCCAGCACTTTGGGAGGCTGAGGGGAGAGGACTGCTTGAGCCTAGGAGTTCAAGACTACAGTGAACTACAATTGAGCCACTGCACCCTGGGCAACAGTGCAAGACCCTGTCTCTTAAAAAAAAAAAAAAAAAAAAACAGAAAATAATAAATGTTGGCAGGAATCTGGAGAAATTGCACTGCTGGTGGGAATATAAAATGGTGCAACTATTATGGAAAACAATATGTAGATTGTTCAAAAAATTAAAAATAGAATTACCATAGGATCCAGCAATCTCATTTCTGGGTAGATACCCACAATAATTCAAAGCTGGACCTTGAAGAGATATTTGCATACCTATGTTCATTATAGTATCATTCACAATAGCCAAGAGGTAGAAGCAAACCAGGTGTCCATCAGTGTTTGAACGAATAAAGAAAATGTGGTATATACATGCAATGGAATATTAAGGAGTTTCAAATAGAAGGAAATCCTGCAATATGCAATAATGTGGATGAACCTGGAGGACATTATGCTAAGTGAAATAATCTAGTCACAAAAAGACAAATACTGTGTGAGTCCATATTAATTATCTAAAATAGTCAAAATTATAGAAACAA
Organism: Macaca fascicularis; assembly: GCF_037993035.2. NCBI lineage: Eukaryota > Metazoa > Chordata > Mammalia > Primates > Cercopithecidae > Macaca > Macaca fascicularis. The sequence goes on along the minus strand of NC_088380.1, from coordinate 84,281,353 downwards.
AGTAGAAAGGGAAAAGGAAGAATTAGTGTTTAATGGGCATAAAGTGTGAGTTTTACAAGATAAAAAAGTTATAGAGATCCGTTGCACAATAATGGGAAAATGAATATACTTAACACTACTGAGCTGTATACTTAAAAATGGTTCAGATGAGCTAGGCACAGTGGCACATACCTTTAATCCTCGCCACTTAGGAGGCTGAGGTGGGAGAATACTTTGAATCCAGGAGTTTAAGACGAGCCTGGGCAACATAGCAAGACCTCATCTCAAAATAAAAATAAAACAAAAATTAAAAAAAAAAAAAATTCTTTAAATAGTTAAGATGGTAAATTTAATGTTGTATATTGTTTTACCACAATAAAAGAAAAAGAAATTGAAAAAAATGCAACAAAACAACTTTTAAAAAGGGAAATCAAGAAGGGGCCAGAAATCATTGAAATGGAATACTAAAAATAATGAAGATTAATGAAGCCAAAATCTGGGTTTTGTTAAAGATTAATAGGATACATCAAGAAAAAGGGAGAAGAAACAAATAAACAAAATAGGGTCTTTCCCTAGAAAAATCTGAGGACCATTGAACAGTACTTTCTCTTAAATTGGAAAAACCAATTAATCTTTAAAATCAAAACAAAATACACATATCAGTATCTAATTCCTCATAAACTGAGGCTTCCTAACAGACCAGTACAAACCAAAGCAATATATGCTTCCCTGTGAGAGAAAATTTAATTAAATATGGATTAGTGGTCAGTGGTTTCCGCTGGAAGAGTGTGTGATTGTTAGGAAAGAAAAACAGTCAACTGGCTGTGACACTCCAGTGATGATCTGCCTGAGGCCTTTCTTTATTAAGGTAAGAAAAATTAAAATGATTTTCTGTATCAATCAGGTTTGTAGAATAACTTTATAAAAATAATAATATTGATGTGATAATGATGATAAATCCACTCCTCTACCTCACATTAATCTAGAATAGCTGTCTTTTTAATGTAATACTTATCTTTCTTTTTACTTGCAACACACCAATGACCCCAACTTCCGGATATCCTGTGTGCTTGGGTTTTTGGCTATTGTTCCCTTTCTTTTTAGCCAGGTTTGCTTCTGATTAGTTTCTAATTCTCTCATTTAATCTGTTCCTACTTCCCAGAGAGCAATAAGACCCCAGCTGAGGGAGCCAGAGAATCTTTGAACAATTTATCCATGGTCCAAAAGAAAGTTATTATCGCCACCTTTTAAATGAAGCTACTCAGACTGAAACAAGTTGAGACTTAGATTACCTCCCTATTTGTGAAATGCTTCTTCCATTATTCCATCCTTACTTTTTACAGTGCCTCATACTTTCTTACTGGAAAGGTTAAAAAGGGCTCAAAGCATAGACAACCAAAAAGGGACTTGAAAACACCCATCGTACAACTTACAGACAATCAACCTAAATACCGTGACGAATCTTTTTCTGGATCAATTCAAGATAAATTAAAGAAATAAATGAGAAAGACAAGAAATTAAAAGGGCTTTGGAAGACTTTTATTCATGATATAAGGAAAGATTTCTTTCTTTCTTTTTTTTTTCTTGAAATGGAGTCTCACTCTGTCTTCCAGGCTGGAGTGCACTGGCGTGATCTTGGCTCACTGCAACCTCTGCCTCCCAGGTTCAAGCGATTCTCCTGCCTCAGTTACCAAAGTAGCTGGGGTTACAGGCATGCGTCATTATGCCCAGCTAATTTTTGTATTTTTAGTAGAGACGGGGTTTGTCATGTTGGCCAGGCTGGTCTCAAACTCCTGCCCTCAGGTGGTCTGCCTGCCTCGGCCTCCCAAAGTGCTGAGATTACAGGTGTGAGCCACCGCACCTAGCCAAGCAAACTACACAATTCTTTATTAATCAAAATGCTTGGAGAATAGTGTGGAGGGTATCTCCATTTGAAGGAAAGACAGATGAAAAGAAGTGTGTAATTTTTTTAAGGACCCCCAATATTATTTAAGTGTGGCAATCTCTTTTTATTTCACTAAGGGCTGTAACAAGAAAGTGTTGGCTTTTAGCTTTTGAATAAAGTGATACATATTCCAAACATAGAAAGTAATGCTGGTTTAGGAGTAGGGAGCAGCATTTCAGTTGTCATTTTGGTACTTTCAACATATGAAAATCTATTATGCCCCTGCTACAGGTATAATAGAACCTGTGGTGGAGATTGTGATTGTCTTCATTGGGTTTTTAATACTCATCTTTATGTTGCCCTGAATGCATACATGAAGTTTTTGCACCAGAGACAGATTATGATAATTACTGTGCTGGATTCCCTTGTCCTAGTTCTTATCCTTGGAGGCATGCAATGAGAACCAGATGTCATCCTCTATGAGGTCTGTACTGTAAGTGAGGAATTCTGAGAAAATGAAACTGAGCATTCATATAGAAGAGAAAGACAGCTGTCCTCCCCTTCTAAAAGAAGAGAGAAAAAAGGTGGGCATGGTGGCTCACACCTGTAATCCTAGCACTTTGGGAGGCCAAGGCGGGTAGATCACCCGAGGACAGGAGTTCAAGACCAGCCTGACCAACATGGAGGAACCCTGTCTCTACTAAAAATACAAAATTAGGTGGGCATGATGGTGGGCACCTGTAATCCCAGCTACTTGGGAGGCTGAGGCAGGAGAATCACTTGAACCTGGGAGGCAGAGGTTGCGATGAGCCAAGATTGCACCATTGCACTCTGGCCTGGGCAACAAGAGCAAAACTCGGTCTCAAAAAAAAACAAAAGAGAGAAGAAAAAAAAAAAAAAAAAAACCTTTACCCCTGGAAGGCAAGATGGAGAGGATCCTGGGTTCTCACTCTAACTTTTTGATTGATTGATTGATTGGTTGAGACAGGGCTCACTCTGTCCGCTAGGCTGGAGTGCAGTGGCATGATCATGGCTCATTGCAGCCTCAACCTCCCAGGCTCAAGCAATCTATCTCAGCCTCCCAAGTAGCTGACACTACAAGCGTGTGCTGTCATGCCTGGCTAATTTTGTAGAGATGGGGTCTCCCTGTGTTGCCCAGGCTGGTGTCAAACTCCTGGGTTCAAGCAATCCTCCCATCTTAGCCTCCTGAGTAGCTGAGACTACAGGTGTGCCCCACTACGCCTGGCTAATTTTTGTATTTTTTGTAGAGATAGGGGTCTCACTATATTGCCCATGCTGGTCTCAAACTCCTGACCTCAAGTGATCCACCTGCCTCAGCCTCTCAAAGTGCTGGGATTACAGCCATGAGCCACTGTGCCCAGCCTCTCTGTCAATTTTCTCTGGGTCATCTATATAGTTCTATCTTCAAGTTCATAGAATCTTTTCTCTGATATCTATATTTTGCTATTGACCACATTCAGTGAGGCTATATTACTTACATTTTTCAGTTCCATAATTTCCACTTATGTCTCCTTTATATTTATTTGCTGATACTTTCTACCTTTTCATTTGTTTCATGTTTGTAACTGTTCATAGAAGCTTTTTTTTTTTGAGATGGAGTTTCACTCTTGTTGCCCAGGCTGGAGTGAAATGGTGCGATCTTGGCTCACTGCAACCTCTGCCTCCTGGGTTTGAGCGATTCTCCTGCCTCAGCCTCCTGAGTAACTGGGATTACAGGCATGTGCCATGATGCCCAGCTAATTTTGTATTTTTAGTAGAGACGGGGTTTCTCCATTTTGGTCAGGCTGGTCTCAAACTCCCAACCTCAGGTGATCCGCCCACCTCGGCCTCCCAAAGTGCTGAGATTGCAGGCGTGAGCCACGGCGCCCGGCCTGAAGCATTTTTATAATGACTGCTTTAAATTCCTTGTCAGATAACTCTAGTGTCTGTGTTATCCCATTGTTGATATCTGTTAATTGTCTTTTCTCATTCAAATTGAGATTTTTCTGGCTCTCAGTATAATGAGTGATTTTTCCATTGTGTCCTGGACATTTTGGGCATTGTTAGGGGACCCTGGATCTTATTAAGTCTTCTTTTTTAGTAGGGCCCTGCTGATGCTGCCAGCAGGGAAAAGGGGTAGAAATCTAGGCTACTCATGTGGCCTCCACTGACATTCCACCCTACTGGAGGGGTTGGGGGAGGCCAGGGAAGAGCACTGTTACCATCAGGTGGAGGGCAGAACTTTAGGATCCCTACTCTTACCTCCTCTGCACCATCCCAGAAGAGTAGTGGAGGGGAGCCTCATGACTGCCAGGCAAGGATGAATGTCTAGGCTCTCTACTCAGTATTTGCTGAGGGCGATGGGGGTAGAAATATGTTTCTATACAATTTGGCTGGATTAGGGCAGTTTTGTCAAAAGGTTTCTGTCTTGCCAGACTGTTCCTTTCCTCATCTGTTGGCAAAAGAAAGCAGGCTTTATGGGGGAATTTTTTTGTCTACGTGCATTGACATTTTTGGGTTGTGGACTTCTCCAGCACCTAGCTCAGAATATATAAGAGGCAAAAAGAAAACCCAGAGAACTAAGCACCATGTTATTCCTTAAGTTTCAGGGTCCCTGGCCATTCCACTTCCTTTTCTCCACCTTTCAGAATCTTCTTATATTTGCTTTATATATAATGTCCAGGGGTTTTAGCTTACCTAAAGGGAAGAATAAGGGAAAATTCATCTGCTCCATCTTTTCTGGAACCAGAAGTCCAGCTCGCTTAACAGAAGATACTGCTTTTTTCCCCCTGGGTAACACTACTGTCTATACCTGGAGGAATGGGAGAAACTTTTCCAGCAAAAATAAAATCTAGGCTGGGCATGGTGGTTCATGCCTATAATCCCAGCACTTTGGGAGACTGAGGCAGGTGGATCACCTGAGGTCAGAAGTTCGAGATCAGCCTGGCCAACATGATGAAACCCCATCTCTACTAAAAAATAAGAAAAATTAGCCGGGTGTGGTGATAGGTGCCTGTAATCCTGCAACTCAGGAGGCTGAGGCAAGAGAATAGCCTGAACCTGGGAAGTGAAGGTTGCAGTGAGCCGAGATCATGCCATTGCGCTCCAACCTGGGCAACAAGAGCAAAACTCCATCTCAAAAATAATTAAAAAAATAAAATAAAACAAATAAAATAAAATAAAAAATGAAATTTAGAAATGTCTCTGTTCTTCCAAACAAGTTGAGGGGGTCCTTCCCAAGGGCCTCTGCTGCCCAGTATGCCCACAGTTCACTAGTGGAGGAGCAAGGGAGGCCCCTTAGAAAAAGTAGAGCCAGTGCAGATTTATAAGAGAAAAATGATTTGTTAGGGTTGGATTATCAGCATTTTTAAAATTCCCCCACATCCCACATTTCAGTATATAATAGGGAAAGGAAACATACATTTAGAAAGGGGACTTTAAAAGGTCACAACTAAAGCATTATGTACTTTTTTACACTTAATTTTTTTTTAGAGATGGGATCTTGCTGTGTTGCTCAGGTTTGTCTCAAACTCCTGGCCTTGAGCAATCCTCCCACCTTGGCCTCCCAAAATACCACTGCACCTGGCCAAAAACACTATACACTTTTTTCCCCCAGAACTCCCCCTGCCCCCAGGCAATGATTAAATAAAGAAAAAAAAATGTTCCCTTGTATTCTGGTTTTAATTTAGATCTTTACTTAATTGGACCTGTAACTTCTCACTCTAGGCTGTCTATCTAATAATTACAAAAAAAAAAAACAAGCAGATTGTAAAGGTGAAAAGTTATGAACCTGATGTAGACACAATGGTCATCAAAGACCGGACTTACATAACTGCTGAGGTAATGAGTAATGTAAGTGTTAATCTTCTTATTCTATAACTTTTTCTTGGTTGAATCAGCAGATCTGCCCAAGGTCTGATGATTGATCATGCCTGACAAGCTGGATGTATCAGATGTAGTTTTTTAAGGATTCACCTTTTCGTCTGCTTTTGGTATTTTCTATCTTAGGCTGCTAGCTGACCTCATTTTTCCCCTAAGAGCTTTTCTTGCAACATGAATATTGAACTGGTTATTGCAAGCTTTCTTATTAAGACAAACATCCAGGCTTCTACAGGATCTGTCTTTTTTACGAAACGTACCCTTCATTTCTTGCTTGTTCTGCTTATACATTTCTACTTTCTTTGCTTCTGATGGCTTCTGATTTTTCTTGTCCTGTTTACAGTTTATCTGAATTGGCTTCTCTTGCAGAGTTCCCTGTTTCTGATGATGGAGTTCCTTGAGAATCTCTACTCTCTGCTGTAAGATTTGGCATTCATTCTCTAGCAAAGCTGCCATCAACTGCAATGAATAGGTGTCATGGCTCAGTTTCTTCACCTGTTCCTCCAGCTCATGCTTAGCTGACACTTCATTATTTGGCTGGGTTTGGAAGTCGACTCCATTATTTCTGAGAGTTTCACTTACGTCTTTCTGAGATTTCTGATAGGATTTTATCAGTTCACTGAGCTCAGTATGTTGTTTACTCCAGTGTTCTGCTTCCTGTAGTAATTGCTCCATGTTGTTCCTAATTTTCATAGTTTCTTCTTGAACATTAAGGAGCCTGTTTTTCGCTTTTTCCTGACTTTGTTGAGTTTCGTTGACTTTTTTTTCTTCTAAACGATTTACCAAATCTCTTGCAAAAACTTGTACTATGTTCTCAGAGTCCTGGTTTTCCAATATCATCTCCTGTTTATGTTCATTCTCTTCTTTCTCTGGGGCTAAATTAACAGGCAGGTTTGTTGATAACATTTCATTGATTTTGTCAAGTCCTCTGATATTTTCTTTGTGGGCTGACACATCCTCAGAAATATTGGTTTCCTCAAAAAGTTCTTTTGCTTCTGTGATCTTCTCTTCAAAACCTGCCATATTTTTAAGAATATCTTTAATTTCTTTCAAGAGACTGTTAAACTTCTCTGCAGTCTGTTGTTCTGTAACTTGATGGCTGCTATTCTTTAGGGAAGGGAGAGAGCCCCAGGAGGAAGGGGAAAGTGATCCAATTTCGAATAAGGCAATGGTAATCCTAGGGTCCAGAGATTCTTGATGAGGATCAGGAGTAGGGTTAAGGGTTTTGGAGATGGTGGGCATCTCAGCTGACTTCGCAGAGTTGGCCATTGGGACAGAAGGAAAGCAGAAAACCTTAGAGATTCCAGGATGGACAGGTGATGTTCCTTCGTGCAAATGTGGCTGGAGATCAAGCAGAAGTCAGGGACCAAAGTTAAGGATTAAAATTGGGGAGCTGATGTTTAGGTGGAAGGTGGCATCTCAGACAGCCTTGTGGGGAGGAAGGGTGGGAAAGGGGACCAGGGCTGGGGCTCCATCTCTTCTCCTCTAGGCACCCGGTGTTTATTCTCTGGCCCTAGCAACCAGGTCTTTATTTTGTCACTGCACCATTGTGGCCTATCCGTAGCGTCACAATGGAAGTCTCTTAAATTCCTGCCCAGTGACTCCTGCATCAAAATCCACCTTGAGCTACCCCTACTCCTCATGCCAGAAAGAGCTCATCAACAGCTCTTCCCCTCAATTTCTAGGTTGCTATTCATCTCAGTCTAAATGCACTCAGTTACTTCCCTACCTCACCTCTATCCCCTCACAATCCTGACCTCAACCGCAGCATGTTTTGACCACTTAAGGGCATTGCTGAGACCAGTCCTCTCTGGTGAGGTACCCATCCTTTCATGGCACCCACAGGCTTTATTGCTCCCATCCTAGGAGAGATGTGACTGTAAGAGAAAGTTATCCACACAAAACAAAACCCTGAGAGTGAGAGCCTTTTGTGATTTTAGGAAAGTAATGTCAGGAGTCCCTCCATTCAAAAATATTCTACTGCTGCAAGAAGGGACTATCTGAATGGTTATTTATAATAGCAACACAATTACAAACTGGGACTTTTCTTGGCTTTGAATATAGGCATCCTTTAAGACAGGCTTGGCAAGCTTACTCGCAAATCATTTACATCAGGTGATAGAAAACTTTGACCATTACTTTTCACAGTAACTTATTTGGGGATTTTTTTTTTTTTTTGGCTCTTTTATTGATCCTCTAAGATTTCTACACTCTACACAGTAACTTGTTAAAATGACACAATTATGTTTCTAAAGTGTTTGATTAGCAGGGCATGGTAGTGTCTGCCTGTGGTCCCAGCTACTTGGGAGGCTGAGGCGAGAGGATCACTTGAGCCTGGGAGGCTGAGGCTGCAGTGAGCCATGACTATGCTACTTATTGCACTCCAGCTTGGGCAACACAGCAAGATCCTATCTCAAAAAATTAAAAAATTGGCCAGGTGCAGTTGACTCATGCCTGTAATCCCAGCACTTTGGGAGGCTAAGGCAGGCAGACCACTTGAGGCTGGGAGTTCAGGATCAGCCTGGGCAACATGACGAAACCCCATCTCTACTAAAAATGAAAAAATTAGCTGGGCATGGCAGCACACACCTGTAATCCCAGCTGCTCGGAAGGCTGAGGCATGAGGCTTGCTTGAACCCGGAAGGAGGAGGTTGCAGTGAGCTGAGATCGGTGACAGAACAAGACACTGCCTCAAAAAAAAATTGAAAAATAAAAAGCATTTGAAACAGGTAAATCTATAGTGGGTTATAGGAAAGTAACAAGTTTATTAAAATTCTTATATTTTAATAAACTGCTTTCTTGTCTTTTTGTTCTTAGGAGTCAGGTCTTGAGAATATAGAACTCAATCAAAGAAAACACTTCTTGCATATTACTTTTTCCTGGCCTTCAAAACCTTGCTAGCAAGCACTTTAATAGAAATTTACTTCCAATCTTAAGGGAAAACTCATACTCAGGTTTTTTTCCCCTAGAGAAGAGAAATTTATATGTTTTCTTTCTTCTCCAGTTACCAACTCACTTTGGCTCTAATTCCCTAAAGCCTCATGCTCATCTTTCAGCCAGCTGGGCTCCAGGCCATCGTCACTCAGATAGAGCAGGGTTGGTCTCTGTTTTTACTTGAAAAAGGAACACCTTTTCTAATTCACACAATGACAGCACAGATGCTAGCAACTGTCCTTATGCTTTAATTCCATTTTAGAAGTTCAGCATTGGTTCTGATTTCCCCCTTTGACTCAAGCATCATTTAAGACAATTTTTTAATCTCCAGGACAAGGGGAATTTTTTCTGATTCGATCATTAATTTCTAGGTTTACCATACTGTATTCAGAAAATGTCTGTAATATTTCTGCCTTTTGAAATTGATATTTTCTTTCTGGCCTAATAGATGATCAGTGTTCATGTATGTTCCCTAGATACTTAAAAAGAAAATGTATTCTCTATCCTCTTGTGCTTGCAGCTTTTTAATGCTCTCAGACATAAATCTAATATTGCTCTTGTCTTGATTTTTTTTTTAATGAAAACTGGTTTGAAGGTAGCATGGTCAAGATACGAAGATAATTTTTTTCTTTAATCTGAAAAGAGCCAGGCACAGTGGCTCACATCTGTAATCCTAACACTTTGGGAGGCTGAAGTGGGCGGATCACCTGAGATCAAGAGTTCGAGACCAGCCTGGCCAACAGGGGGAAACCCCATCTCTACTTTAAAAAAAAAAAAAAAAAAAAAAAATTGGCCAGGCATGGTGGCGTGCACCTGTAATCCCAGTTACTTGGGAGGCTGAAGCAGGAGATTCGCTTGGACCCGGGAGGTGGAGGTTGCAGTGAGCCAAGATTGTGCCACTGCACTCCAGTCTGGACAACAAGAGTGAAACTCCGTCTCAAAAAAAAAGAAAAAAGAAAAAAAAAGAAAAAAAAAATCTGAAAAGGATTTAAATATTTCCTTTCCCCTACAACTAGAATGAATTCCAATTAACAGTTGTTAATTTTATTGGAAATGTGTTTATGTTAGACACTGAAAGGTATATAGATGTTGAGAAACAAGAGCAGTCCTCTTGTCTCTATTGACCCATATTCCCCAGTGGATAACCACGAAGATTAAACACATTTGGACTGTTTTACAATTTCTATCCACTAAATTTCACATAGCTTAATGACTCATGAAAGAAAAAATTGGCTGGGCATGGTGGCTCATGCCTATAATCTGAGCACTTTGGGAGGCTGAAGTGGGAGGATCACTTGAGTCCAGGAGTTCAAGACCAGCCTGGGAAACATGGTGAAACCCCCATCTCTATTAAAAATACAAAAATTAACCAGGCATGGTGGCGCATGTTTATAGTGCCAGCTACCTGGGAGGCTGAGGTGGGAGGATGGTGTGAGCCTGGGAGGTTGAGGCTGCAGTAAGCCGTAAGCATGCCACTGCACTCCAGCTTGGGTGACAGAATGCGACATTGTCTAAAAAAAAAAGAAAAGAAAAAAAAGAAGAAAGAAAAGAAAAAGAACTGTTTCTAAAATTGTTAAGGTGACAACTTGTGTCAAATTTTTCTTTCATTTTCTGTTTCTGGGTTGGGGGACAGTGTCTTGCTCTGTAGCCCAGGTTGGAGTACAGTGGGGCAATCATGGGTCACCTACAGCCTCAAACTCCAAGGCTCAAGCAATCTTCCTGCCTCAGCTTCCTGAGTAGCTAGGACTACAGGCACGCACCACCACATCTAGCTAGTTTCGGTTTGTTTTGTAGAGGCAGGGATCTCACTATGTTGCCCTGGCTGGTCTCAAACTCCTGGGCTCAACTAATCCTCCTGCCTCAGCCTCTCAAAGTGTTGGGATTACAGGCATGAGCCACTGTGCCCAAATTTTTCTCTCTTTAAAACAAGACTGCCTTTACAAAAATATAAAATCAATGTTCTCCTTTAATACATTTGAATTTCAAAGTGAGTATCAAAATATAGAATGTAGGCTGAGCACAGTGGCTCATGATTGTAATCCCAGCACTTTGGGAGGCCGAGGCAGGCTCATCACTTGAGCTCAGAAGTTCGAGACCAGGTTACACAGCTTGGTGTAACTCCTTCTCTACTAAAAATACAACATTAGCTGGGTGTGGTGGTGTCTGCTTGTAGTCCCAGCTACTCGGGAGGCTGATGTGGGAGGGTCACTTGAACCCAGGAAGTAGAGACTGCAGTGAGTCGAGCTCCCATTATTACAATGCAGCCTCAGCCACAGGAGTGAGACCCTGTCTCAAAAATAAATTAATTTAAAAAAATAAAATATAGAATGTTTCTTTTTTTTCAATAGTACATTCTTTTTTTAATTTTTTAAATTATTTTATTTTATTATTATTATTATTATACTTTAAGCTCTAGGGTACATATGCATAACGTGCAGGTTTGTTACATATGTATACTTGTGCAATGTTGGTGTGCTGCACTCCTCAACTCATCAGCACCCATCAACTCATCATTTACATCAGGTATAACTCCCAATGCAATCCCTCCCCCCTCCCCCCTCCCCATGATAGGCCCCAGTGTGTGATGTTCCCCTTCCCGAGTCCAAGTGATCTCCTTGTTCAGTTCCCACCTATGAGTGAGAACATGCGGTGTTTGGTTTTCTGTTCTTGGGATAGTTTGCTGAGAACGATGGTTTCCAGCTGCATCCATGTCCCTACAAAGGACACAAACTCATCCTTTTTTACGGCTGCATAGTATTCCATGGTGTATATGTACCACATTTTCTTAATCCAGTCTGTCACTGATGGACATTTGGGTTGATTCCAAGTCTTTGCTATTGTGAATAGTGCCGCAATAAACATACGTGTGCATGTGTCTTTATAGCAGCATGATTTATAATCCTTTGGGTATATACCCAGTAATGGGATGGCTGGGTCATATGGTACTTCTAGTTCTAGATCCTTGAGGAATCGCCATACTGTTTTCCATAATGGTTGAACTAGTTTACAATCCCACCAACAGTGTAAAAGTGTTCCTGTTTCTCCACATCCTCTCCAGCACCTGTTGTTTCCTGACTTTTTAATGATTGCCATTCTAACTGGTGTGAGATGGTATCTCATTGTGGTTTTGATTTGCATTTCTCTGATGGCCAGTGATGATGAGCATTTTTTCATGTGTGTGTTGGCTGTATGAATGTCTTCTTTTGATAAGTATCTGTTCATATACTTTGCCCACTTTTCGATGGGGTTGTTTGTTTTTTTCTTGTAAATTTGTTTGAGTTCTTTGTAGGTTCTGGATATTAGCCCTTTGTCAGATGAGTAGATTGCAAAAATTTTCTCCCATTCTGTAGGTTGCCTGTTCACTCTGATGGTAGTTTCTTTTGCTGTGCAGAAGCTCTTCAGTTTAATTAGATCCCATCTGTCAATTTTGGCTTTTGTTGCCATTGCTTTTGGTGTTTTAGACATGAAGTCTTTGCCCATGCCTATGTCCTGAATGGTATTACCTAGGTTTTCTTCTAGGGTTTTTATGGTATTAGGTCTAATATTTAAGTCTCTAATCCATCTTGAATTAATTTTCGTATAAGGCGTAAGGAAAGGATCCAGTTTCAGCTTTCTACTTATGGCTAGCCAATTTTCCCAGCACCATTTATTAAATAGGGAATCCTTTCCCCATTTCTTGTTTTTCTGAGGTTTGTCAAAGATCAGATGGCTGTAGATGTGTGGTATTATTTCTGAGGACTCTGTTCTGTTCCATTGGTCTATATCTCTGTTTTGGTACCAGTACCATGCTGTTTTGGTTACTGTAGCCTTGTAGTATAATTTGAAGTCAGGTAGCGTGATGCCTCCAACTTTGTTCTTTTGACTTAGGATTGTCTTGGCAATGCGGGCTCTTTTTTGGTTCCATATGAACTTTAAAGCAGTTTTTTCCAATTCTGTGAAGAAACTCATTGGTAGCTTGATGGGGATGGCATTGAATCTATAAATTACCTTGGGCAGTATGGCCATTTTCACGATATTGATTCTTCCTATCCATGAGCATGGTATGTTCTTTCATTTGTTTCTGTCCTCTTTTATTTCACTGAGCAGTGGCTTGTAGTTCTCCTTGAAGAGGTCCTTTACATCCCTAGTAAGTTGGATTCCTAGGTATTTCATTCTCTTTGAAGCAATTGTGAATGGAAGTTCATTCATGATTTGGCTCTCTGTTTGTCTCTTACTGGTGTATAAGAATGCTTGTGATTTTTGCACATTAATTTTGTATCCTGAGACTTTGCTGAAGTTTCTTATCAGCTTAAGGAGATTTTGGGCTGAGATAATGGGGTTTTCTAAATATACAATCATGTCATCCGCAAACAGGGACAATTTGACTTCTTCTTTTCCTTACTGAATACCCTTGATTTCTTTCTCTTGCCTGATTGCCCTAGCCAGAACTTCCAACACTATGTTGAATAGGAGTGGTGAGAGAGGGCATCCCTGTCTTGTGCCAGTTTTCAAAGGGAATTTTTCCAGTTTTTGCCTATTCAGTATGATATTGGCTGTGGGTTTGTCATAAATAGCTTTTATTATTTTGAGATATGTTCCATCAATACTGAATTTATTGAGCATTTTTAGCATGAAGGGCTGTTGAATTTTGTCAAAGGCCTTTTCTGCATCTATTGAGATAATCATGTGGTTTTTGACTTTGGTTCTGTTTACATGCTGGATTACGTTTATTGACTTGCGTATGTTGAACCAGCCTTGCATCCCAGGGATGAAGCCCACTTGATCATGGTGGATAAGCTTTTTGATGTGCTGCTGGATCCGGTTTGCCAGTATTTTATTGAGGATTTTTGCATCAATGTTCATCAGGGATATTGGTCTAAAATTCTCTTTTTTTGCTGTGTCTCTGCCAGGCTTTGGTATCAGGAGGATGTTGGCCTCATAAAATGAGTTAGGGAAGATTCCCTCTTTTTCTATTGATTGGAATAGTTTCAGAAGGAATGGTACCAGCTCCTCCTTGTACCTCTGGTAGAATTCAGCTGTGAATCCATCTGGTCCTGGACTTTTTTTGGTTGGTAGGCTATTAATTATTGCCTCAATTTCAGAGTCTGCTATTGGTCTATTCAGGAATTCAGCTTCTTCCTGGTTTAGTCTTAGGAGCGTGTAAGTGTCCAGGAAATTATCCATTTCTTCTAGATTTTCTAGTTTATTTGCATAGAGGTGTTTATAGTATTTTCTGATAGTAGTTTGTATTTCTGTGGGGTCGGTGGTGATATCCCCTTTAACATTTTTTATTGCATCCATTTGATTCTTCTCTCTTTTCTTCTTTATTAGTCTTGCTAGCGGTCTATCAATTTTGTTGATCTTTTCAAAAAACCAACTCCTGGATTCATTGATTTTTTGGAGGGTTTTTTGTATCTCTATCTCCTTCAGTTCTGCTCTGATCTTAGTTATTTCTTGCCTTCTGCTAGCTTTTGAATGTGTTTGCTCTTGCTTCTCTAGTTCTTCTAATTGTGATGTTAGAGTGTCAATTTTAGATCTTTCCAGCTTTCTCTTGTGGGCATAGTGCTATAAATTTCCCTCTACACACTGCCTTAAATGTGTCCCAGAGATTCTGGTATGTTGTATCGTTGTTCTCATTGGTTTCAAAGAACATCTTTATTTCTGCCTTCATTTCGTTATGTACCCAGTAGTCATTCAGGAGCAGGTTATTCAGTTTCCATGTAGTTGAGCGGTTTTGATTGAGTTTCTTAGTCCTGAGTTCTAGTTTGATTGCACTGTGGTCTGAGAGACAGTTCGTTTTAATTTCTGTTCTTGTACATTTGCTGAAGAGTGCTTTACTTCCAATTATGTGGTCAATTTTGCAATTAAGTATGATGTGGTGCTGAGTAGAATGTATATTCTGTTGATTTGGGGTGGAGAGTTTCATAGATGTCTATTAGGTCTGCTTGGTGCAGAGCTGAGTTCAATTCCTGGATATCCTTGTTAACTTTCTGTCTCATTGATCTGTCTAATGTTGACAGTGGGGTGTTGAAGTCTCCCATTATTATTGTATGGGAGTCTAAGTCTCTTTGTAAGTCTCTAAGGACTTGCTTTATGAATCTGGGTGCTCCTGTATTGGGTGCATATATATTTAGGATAGTTAGCTCTTCCTGTTGAATTGATCCCTTTACCATTATGTAATGGCCTTCTTTGTCTCTTTTGATCTTTGATGGTTTAAAGTTTGTTTTATCAGAGACTAGTATTACAACCCCTGCTTTGTTTTGTTTTCCATTTGTTTGGTAGATCTTCCTCCATCCCTTTATTTTGAGCCTATGTATGTCTCTGCATGTGAGATGGGTCTCCTGAATACAGCAGACTGATGGGTCTTGACTCTTTATCCAGTTTGCCAGTCTATGTCTTTTAATTGGAGGATTTAGTCCATTTACATTTAAGGTTAATATTGTTATGTGTGAACTTGATCCTGCCATTGTGATATTAACTGGTTATTTTGCTCATTAGTTGATGCAGTTTCTTCCTAGCCTCGATGGTCTTTACATTTTGGCATGTTTTTGCAATGGCTGGTACCGGTTGTTCCTTTCCATGTTTAGTGCTTCCTTCAGGGTCTCTTGTAAGGCAGGCCTGGTGGTGACAAAATCTCTAAGCATTTGCTTATCTGTAAAGGATTTTATTTCTCCTTCACTTATGAAACTTAGTTTGGCTGATACGAAATTCTGGGTTTAAACTTCTTTTCTTTAAGAATGTTGAATATTGGCCTGCACTCTCCTCTGGCTTGGAGAGTTTCTGCTGAGAGATCTGCTGTTAGTCTGATGGGCTTCCCTTTGTGGGTAACCCAACCTTTCTCTCTGGCTGCCCTTAAAATTTTTTCCTTCATTTCAACTTTGGTGAATCTGGCAATTATGTGTCTTGGAGTTGCTCTTCTTGAGGAGTATCTTTGTGGCATTCTCTGTATTTCCTGAATTTGAATGTTGGCCTGCCCTACTAGGTTGGGGAAGTTCTCCTGGATGATATCCTGAAGAGTGTTTTCCAACTTGGTTCCATTTTCCCCCTCACTTTCAGGCACCCCAATGAGACGTAGATTTGGTCTTTTTACATAATCCCATACTTCTTGCAAGCTTTGTTCATTTCTTTTTCTTCTTTTTTCTTTAGATTTCTCTTCTTGCTTCATTTCATTCATTTGATCCTCAATCGCTGATACTCTTTCTTCCAGTTGATCGAGTTGGTTACTGAAGCTTGTGCATTTGTCACGTATTTCTCGTGTCATGGTTTTCATCTCTGTCAGTTCACTTATGGCCTTCTCTGCATTAATTATTCTAGTTATCAATTCTTCCACTCTTTTTTCAAGATTTTTAGTTTCTTTGCACTGGGTACATAATTCCTCCTTTAGCTCTGAGAAGTTTGATGGACTGAAGCCTTCTTCTCTCATCTCGTCAAAGTCATTCTCCATCCAGCTTTGATCCGTTGTTGGCGATGAGCTGCGTTCCTTTGCAGGGGGAGATGCACTCTTATTTTTTGAATTTCCAGCTTTCCTGCCCTGCTTTTTCCCCATCTTTGTGGTTTTATCTGCCTCTGGTCTTTGATGATGGTGACATACTGATGGGGTTTTGGTGTGGGTGTCCTTCCTGTTTGTTAGTTTTCCTTCTAACAGTCAGGACCCTCAGCTGTAGGTCTGTTGGAGATTGCTTGAGGTCCACTCCAGACCCTGTTTCCCTGGGTATCAGCAGCAGAGGCTGCAGAAGATAGAATATTGCTGAACAGCGAGTGTACCTGTCTGATTCTTGCTTTGGAAGCTTCCTCTCAGGGGTGTACTCCACCGTGTGAGGCGTGGGGTGTCGGTCTGCCCCTAGTGGAGGATGTCTCCCAGTTAGGCTACTCGGGGGTCAGGGACCCACTTGAGCAGGCAGTCTGTCCGTTCTCAGATCTCAACCTCCGTGTTGGGAGATCCACTGCTCTCTTCAAAGCTGTCAGACAGAGTCGTTTGCATCTGCAGAGGTTTCAGCTGCTTTTTGTTGTTGTTGTTGTTGTTGTTTAGCTGTGCCCTGTCCCCAGAGGTAGAGTCTATAGAGACAGGCAGGACTCCTTGAGCTGCTGTGAGCTCCACCCAGCTCAAGCTTCCCAGCTGCTTTGTTTACCTACTTAAGCCTCAGCAATGGTGGGCGCCCCTCCCCCAGCCTTGCTGCTGCCTTGCCGTTAGATCGCAGACTGCTGTGCTAGCAATGAGGGAGGCTCCGTGGGTGTGGGACCCTCCCGGCCACATGTGGGATATAATCTCCTGGCGTGCCTGTTTGCTAAGATCCTTGGTAAAACGCAGTATTGGGGTGGGAGTTACCCGATTTTCCAGGTGTTGTGTGTCTCAGTTCCCCTGGCTAGGAAAAGGGATTCCCTTCCCCCTTGTGCTTCCCAGGTGAGGCGATGCCTCACCCTGCTTCAGCTCTCGCTGGTCGGGCTGCAGCAGCTGACCAGCACCAATTGTCCTGCACTCCCTAGTGAGATGAACCCAGTACCTCAGTTGAAAATGCAGAATTCACCTGTCTTCTGTGTCGCTCGCGCTGGGAGTTGGAGACTGGAGCTGTTCCTATTTGGCCATCTTGCTCCGCCCCCCAGAATGTTTCATTCATTATTCTTTTTTAAAAAACGAAAGGTCTCACGTATTTATTACTCAACCCAGCCAAACAACACGCTCATAACTGATTCAGAGAGAAAAAAATATATTCCCAATAAAACGTCCAACTCTCCAGATAGTGGTGACATTTTCAGCTTGATATGGTAACGTGATCGTGACCTTCAGACAGCATAAATATGTGTGCCATCTCATGTGCAATTCCTTACAGACCTAGCTTGGTTCTTCTCCAATGTCTCCTTTTGGAGTTGTACCTGATTTTATTACCAGTTTTCATCCGAATCCACTGGGGAATGGGACGATTTTGCTTTTGTTTTTTAGCCAGGAATCACTTAATCCTGAAAGTCTTGTGAGAAGACATGGTGAGAAGCGGAGTCAGGCACACACCACGATGACGGAGAAAGGAAGAGCTCATTCATGACTCTTTTGGTATCAAGTGACAGAGACTAAACTCAAACCGGCTTAAGCCAAATAAACTGAGACAGAAAGGGTGGAAGGTTGAGAGTATCAGTGACTCATGCTTAACATGGTTAAGTTAACCAAGAAACCTATGGTTTCTGACATACCTAGGTTCAGGGGCTGAAGTTACATAATTAGAGCTGGACCTCACCATCTCTGAGGATTCTTTCTCTACATGGTGGTATCGGGTAGCTCCAGGTTTATATCCTACAAATTGAACAATCCCAGAGGAAAACAAATTTATCTTTCCTTATAGTTCTAGCAAAAGTGCCAAGGAAGGCACTGATTGGCCCAGGTAAGTCATATGTTCATGGAGTTTTGGGGTGGGTCAGCTCATGAACTGGACCAGGGAGGGATTAAGTGGCATAACGGGGGGGCAGTTATCAGAAGAGAGGGGAATGTGGTCGGGCACGTTGGTTCACACCTGTAATCCCAGCACTTGGGGAGGCTGAGGCCACAGACCCACTGAGGTCAGGAGTTCTGGACCAGCCTGGCCAACATGGGGAAATGCTGTGTCTATTAAAAATACAAAAATTAGCCGAGCATGATGGTGGGCACCTGTAATCCCAACTACTCGGGAGGCTGAGGACAGGAGCAATCGCTTGAACTGGAGAGGTGGAGGTTTCAGTGAGCCAAGATCATGCCGTTGCACTCCAGCCTGGGCAACAGAACAAGACGCCATCTCACAAAGAAAAAAAAAAAAAGAAAGGAAAATAGGGGAATGAGTGTCTGTCTGGCAAAACCAATAGATGCCTACCACACTGTGCCTACAACAGAATAATAGCACAAACCTCTGCTTTCTATCCAAATTAAAGATACGCTGTACCCCTTGGAGATTCTGGTATCTCCTATAAGAGTTGTGCAACCAGGCCAGGCACAGTGGCTCGCACCTATAATCCCAGCACTTTGGGAGGCCAAGGCAGGCAGATCACCTCAGGTCAGGAGTTTGAGACCAGCCTGACCAACATGGAGAAACCCTGTCACTACTAAAAATACAAAAATTAGCCAGGCATGGTGGCGCATGCCTGTACTCCCAGCTACTCGGGAGACTGAGGCAGGAGAATTGCTTGAATCCGGGAGGCAGAGGTTGCAGTGAGCTGAGATCACCCCATTGCACTCCAGCCTGGGCAACAAAAGCAAAACTCTGTCTCAAAATAAATAAATAAAATAAAAAGACTTGTGCAACTGATAATTACCCTTGATAATAATCGCTTATATTATTAACTCAGAGATAATCCTTTTTTATGTGGGAATCATTTTTTAACCTTTTATTTAGAAAAATTTTAGATTTAGAGAAAAGCTGCAAAAATAGTAGAGTTCCCATGTATCCTTCACCCAATATCCCCTAAGTTTAACTTCTTATGTAATTATAGTGCAATTATCAAAACTAACCAGCACGATGCTACTAAATAAACTACAGATTTTACTGGGGTTTCACCAGTTTCCTCTCTAATGTTCTTTTTCTGTTCTAGGATCCCACACTGCATTTTGTCATGTCTAATTTCCTCAGTGACAGGTCTCAATCTTTTCCTATTTTTCATGACACTTCTGAAGAGTACTCCTCAGTTATTTTGTAGAATTTCAATTTTCAGACAATTTTCCCTTTAGAATGGCTACCTACAAAAGCACTACTACTTCTAAAAGCATCATACAAATAATGATTAAAATCACACCTTGCATTGAATCCTTGTAAACATCAAGACTAACCCTTGAACAGTCACCAGCAATCAGTTATTATTCTTTGGTTTTTTTAAAAAACCTATTAAACAGGCCAGGAGCGGTGGCTCAGGCCTGTAATCCCAGGACTTTGGGAGGCTGAGATGGGCAGATCACGAGGTCAGGACATCGAGACCATCCTGGCTAACATGGTGAAACACCATCTCTACTAAAAATACAAAAATTAGCCAGGTGTGGTGGTGGGCGCCTATAGTCCCAGCTACTCAGGAGGCTGAGGCAGGAGAATGGCGTGAACCCAGGAGGCGGAGCTTGCAGTGAGCCACTCCAGCCTGGGTGACAGAGTGAGACTCTGTCTCTAAAAACAAAAACAAAAACAAAAACCTATTAAACAATTACATAAAATTTATATATATGTATATTTTGGAGTCAGGATCTGGAGTGCAGTGGTATGATCATAGCTCACTGCAGACTCAAACTCAGGCGCAAGCCATCCTTCTGCCTCAGCCTCCTGAGTCACTGGGATTACAGGCATACACCACCATGCCCAGCTCAAATATTTTTCATTATACCAAAAACTTTTCATGATATTAAAATTATTCAAACATATTTGAGCAATAAAATAAATGACTGTATTGGACTATAACCTAAATAATAAAATAAATATCTAGCCAAGTGCGGTGGCTCATGCCTGTAACCCCAGCATTTTGGGAGGCCGAGGCAGCGGATCACCTGAGGTCGGGAGGTGAAAACCAGCCTGACCAACATGGAGAAACCCGTCTCTACTAAAAATACAAAATTAGCCAGGCATGGTGACGCCTGCCTGTAATCCCAGCTACTCAGGAGGCTGAGGCAGGAGAATCACTTGAACCCGGGAGGCAGAGGTTGCGGTGGGTGAAGGAAGCCGAGATCGCGCCTTTGCACTCCAGCCTGGGCAACAAGAGTGAAACTGTCTCAAAAAAAAAAAAAAAAAAAAAAAAATTCTATGAAACCATAGGTTGTTGAATGAGTAAATAAATACAGGAAAAGAGACACTTCTTCTTCACCAAATAATTCCAATTAATATATAGCAAAGGAATGAGGGAAACAGAAACCATCCTTAGAACACCACTGTAATAACTGTTGCAGACAAGATCCTCCTATGGGTACTAAAATTAGGAGAAACAGGAATTTGCATAGTCTCAAAGTAATTAACAAGATGTTTGTTAAATACAAACGAAAAGATAGTAACTTCATAGTCGATAAACCCAGTAGATAGCTGTCTTACTGAGGTGATCAAAGCTAACATAACCAGAAATTAGACATATTCACATCATGTACCCTTTTGTATTGATATAGGAGTTAAAAAGAAATTACTTAAGCAGATAGGATACAGAAATCCTGGGTAAGGTTTCCCTTTTAATGAGAAGCAGCCCCAGGGCCAGGCACGGTAGATCACGCCTGTAATCCCAGCACTTTGGGGAGCCAAGGTGGGTGGATCAACTGAGGTCAGGAGCTCGAGACGAGCCTGACCAACATGGTGAAACCCCATCTCCACTAAGAATACAAAAAATTAGCCACGCGTGATGGCAGTCACCTGTAATCCCAGCTACTCGGGAGGCTGAGGCAGGAGAATCGCTTGAAGCCAGAAGGCAGAGGTTGCAGTGAGCTGAGATCATGCCACTGCACTCCAGCCTGGGTGTGACAGAGCAAGACTCTGTCTCAAAAAAAAAAAAAGAAAAAGAAAAGCAGCCCGCCAATCATTTCCTTTTCTACTAAAGAGCAGCCTGTAAAATCGAGCTGCAGACGTAAACAAGCAAGCTGGAAGCTTGCACCGGTGAATGCCAGCCGTTGTGCAAATAGGAATATACCACCTGGGACTAGGCATGTTCAAAATGGCGGCTCCATCTTCTGTTTTGGCAGCCACGTGTACCCTAAGGAACAGACAAGATGGCGCCAGCCCATTGGCAAGCTCATTTGCATAATAAGATTAGGGTAGGGCGACCAGCTTTCCCTGGCCTCTATGTAAGTGTCACACTTGGTCAAACCAATATGTGAGCCCAGGTAAACCAGACACCACCTTCTTCTCAAGCCTGCCTATAAAATCTGCGGCAGTCGGCTGCTATTCTGTGTTTTGGAGCCTCTGTCTCCCAAGTAGCTGCTCTCCTCTCTCCTTTCTGCTACATATTAAACTTTCCGCTCCTTAACCCAAGGGCATGTCTCTGTCCTTAATTTTCTTGGCGCAAGATGACCAACCCCAGGTGTTTACCCCAGACAATGATGCTGCTTCAAAATGATACGCTAAGAACTTACCACATCTGTGGCATTTTTACCAAAATTGCATCACCTCAATCTAATAATGATTAGAAATTAGACAAACACAAATGGAGACAAACTGCCATTATTGTGTTTTATGCGCAATGTGGTAGGCATCTGTTGGTGCCTCTGACAGTCATTTCTCATATGAAAAACTTTAATATGGAAATGTTTTGGTATAATAAAAAAATTTTATTTTATATAATTGTTTAACAGATTTCTTTAAAACCAAAGAATAATAGCTGGCCATGCATGGTGGCTCACACCCGTAATCCTATCACTTTGGGAGTCCGAAGTGGGAGGATCTCTTGGAGTTCGAGACGAGCCTGGACAACATAGTGAGATGTTATCTCTCCAAAAAAAGAAAAAAAGGGTAAGAATAATAGCTGCTGATTGGTGATAACTATTCAAGGGGTAAAGTCTTTACATTCACAAGGAATTCTATGCAGGGTGTGATTGTAAGCATAATTTTATGATGCTTTTAGATGTAGTAGTACACCTATAGGTAGCCAGTTTAGAGAGGAAATTGTCTGAAAATTGAAATTTTTATTCAAAAATCAAAAATTACAGAATCTCCTTTCTTCAGCATGTCCTTTTCTGTAACCACCAGGTGGTGCCATGAGCTTTAAAAATTACTATACGAATGTTACTTTTTTTGGTGGCGTAATACCTGAACTCTAGAATACGTGGAACCTTGGAGATCTTCTCATCAAAAGTCTTTTTTTTTTTTCCTAAGAGGCTTGCCCAACATTACAGCTAGTTGTGATGAGAGCTGGGATCAGAGTCCAAGTCTCCTGCCTTATTAAAGTTGCTGGAGAGGCAGGTTCTGCAGACAGGAGGCTACAGAAGAATTTTTAAAAATACCTGCTAAGTGTTATACAGAAAATGGATTATGAGGCCAGGTGCAGTGGCTCATGCCTGTAATCCCAGCACTTTGGGAGGTTGAGGCGGGTGGATCACCTGAGGTCAGGAGTTCGAGACCAGCCTGGCCAATATAGTGAAACCCTGTCTCTACTAAAAATACAAAAATTAGCTGGGTGTGGTGGCACGCACTTGTAATCCCAGCTACTTGGGAGGCTGAGGCACGAAAATCACTTGAACCTGGGAGGCAGAGGTTGCAGTGAGCTGAGATCGCACCACTGCACTCAGCCTGGGCAACAGAGTCAGACTCTGTCTCAAAAAAAAAGAGAAAGAAAGAAAGAAAAAGGATTATGAGGAAGAGCAGGCTTTCAACATTGGTGAGACTGACTTGCTTTACAAGGGCACTGGCAAACAAACCTATGTAACACAAATGGGATTTCAACTGACAAAAATGTTGAGACCGGAGGCTCACAAGAACCTCACCCTGTATTGCTCCGAAAGCTATAGTAACCACCAGTTCAATGTTTGGAGTGACTTGGTAGATTGTAATTACTGCAAATGATGAGAATCAACTCTACGTAGAAATAAATGTAATAAAAAGAAGTGCAATACTTCTGAAAACTCTAAAACAGTGCTGAAAGATATTAAAGCTTCAAATAAGTGGAAAAAGATCTCATGTTCATGGATTTGGAGACTTAATATTCTTAAGATAGCAATATTTCCTAAATTGATCCACCAATTCAACACAATCCCTTTCAAAATCCCAGCTGCCTCTTGCCAAAATTGACAAGCTATACATCCATTTGACAGACCTGGTGCAATTACTGTGTGCTGCTAAGTTTCTCACTACAGATGCAAGTGTCTTTGTACTTTCTGTCTGTCTTATTGTGGCAGCCAAGACTGAATAGAGGAAAACAGAGGAAAAATATGGACAGAGAAGTTTCGCAGATCAGAAATAACCTTGTAAACAGTGAAGAGCCTGTTTCACTTCAAAGAAGAACCCAAAATTTGAGTATACATGAGAAGTGTTGGGAAATATCTCCTACCACCCTCACCTGGTTGATCGCACTTAAGTAAAAGCTTAAAGGTTAGGCTAATGAAAAGCAAGTTGGGGAATGTGGGGGGGATAAATTGGCAAGCTGATCCCAAAAATCATATAGAAATTCAAGGCATCTAGAAAAACCAAAACAATCTTAGTAAAGGAGAATGAAGTAGGAAGGCTCATATTCACTGACAGTGATCAAGGCCGTGTGAAAGGATAGCCACATAAGGCCAGGCACGGTGGCTCACGCCTGTAATCCCAGGTGTGATTACCCACCTTGGAAACCCAAGGTGGGTGGATCACTTGAGGTCAGGAGTTCGAGACCAGCCTGGCCAACATGGTGAAATCCCATCTCTACTAAAAATGCAACATCAGCCAGGTCTAGTGGCACATGCCTGTGATCCCAGATACTTGGGAGGCTGAGGCAGGAGAATTGCTTGAACCTGGGAGGCGGAGGTTGCAAGAGAGCCGAGGTCGTTCCATTGCACTCCACCCTGGGCAACAAGAGCGGAAACTCCATCTTGAAAAAAGAAAAAAAAAAAAAAGAAAGGACAGACACATAAACCAGTGGAACAAAATAGAGAGCTCAGAAATAGAACCATACTAACATAGTCAACTGATTTTTATCAAAGATACAAAGGCAATTCGATGGAGAAATAGTCTTTTTCAACAAATGGTGATGAACAAATTGGACATCTATATGCAAAAACAATAAACTTTGACACATCTCACACCTTAGAAAAAATTAACTTTAAATGAATCATAGATTTAAATATAAAATACAGGCTGGGCGCAGTGGCTCACGCCTGTAATTCCAACACTTTAGGAGCCCAAGGTGGGTGGATTACTTGAGCTCAGGAGTTTGAGACCAGCCTAGGCAACATGGCAAGACCCAGCTACTTGGGAGGCTATGGTGGGAAGATCGCTTGAGCCCAGCGGGGCGGGGGTTGCAATGAGCAGAGATCGTGCTGTAAAACTGCTAAAGAAAACACAGGAGAAAGTCTTTGTGACTCCTGATTTGGCAATGACTTTTTAGATACCATATAATCTATGAAAGAAAGGTTTAATAAGTTGGACTTTCTAGAAATTAAAAACTTTCACTTGTGAAAGACACTGTGAACAAAATAACAAGTCACAGACTGGAAGAAAAAATTGCAAATTACATATGAAATCTGCTTATAAAATCTTCTGCAGTAGATTTTGGTATATATGATCATACACCAAACATAACATTCTCAGACTCTGAACCAAGTGAATGGACCCCCTTTAGCCAAGGGCATTCCAAAGGAGGCCTGAAAAACTAGTTCAGGCCATGAGGGGAAGAAGGGATTGGTTGAAGGGATTGCCTCGTTATACTCTCTGTCCTTGGAATTTAGGCACAGCTGACCAGCATTAACATTAAAACAGAGCTCTTAAGCTGTCCGCTGACAAAGCTGACTCTTTGTAGCAATAATATACCAAATTCCAACCTGGCTCTAGTGTAACATCACATGCCAGATAGCAGGCCCTGAAAGTGAAGTATTTTACCCCGAAATATATTTGCTTTTTGGTTTTTGGTTTTGTTTTTTTGAGATGGAGTCTCACTCTGTCACCAGGCTGGCGTGTGGTGGCATGATCTCGGCTCACTGCAACCTCTAACTCTCTGGTTCAGGTGATTCTCCTGCCTCAGCCTCCCAAGTACCTGGGATTACAGGCACGCACCACCCTGCCCAGCTAATTTTCGTATTTTTATTAAAGACCAGGTTTCACCATGTTGGCCAGGATGGTCTCAATCTCCTGACCTCGTGATTCAGCCGCCTCAGCCTCCCAAACTGCTGGGATTACAGGTGTGAGCCACCATGCCCAGCCTCCTTGACGTATTTTTTAAATGGCCCTGCAAAGCTGACTTTTATGGGGGAAATCTACATTCTGTAGAGAACCCCCTTCCCTTTCCAGATCTTTTCCTGACTCAGGAGAGATTAACTAAGAGTCTAGCACCTTTTATTTGAGACGGTCTCACTGTATCACCCAGGTTGGAGTGCAGTGGTGCAGTCTCGGCTCACTGCAGCCTCGATTTCCTGGGCCTCAGGTGATCCACCCACCTCGGCCTCCCAAAGTGCTGGGATTACAGGCATGAGCCACTGCACTTGGCCAACCGCTTATCTTAATCCAGAGTTCCTTTCTATTGATTCCAGATCTTTAGATAATAACATAATGTTTTTCAACCAACTGCCAACCATAAAATCTTTGACTCCATCTATGACCAGGAACCCTCCCCGTCCCCACTTCAAGTTGTCCCACCTTTCTTTCTTTTTTTTTTTTTGAGATGGAGCCTTGCTCTGTCGCCAGGCCAGAATGCAATGGCGCGATCTTGGCTCACTGCAACCTCCGCCTCCCAGGTTCAAGCTATTCTCCCGCCTCAGCCTCCCGAGTAACTGGGACTACAGGCACCTGCCACAACGCCTGTCTAATTTTTTATATTTTTAGTAGAGACAGGGTTTCACCGTGTTAACCAGGATGGTCTCGATCTCCTGACCTCGTGATCTGCCTGCCTCGGCCTCCCAAAGTGCTGAGATTACAGATGTGAGCCACCGCACCCGGCCAGGACAGTCTATAAAATTACTGGACTATTCAAAAAAGTCAAGATCGTGGCTGGGTGCAGTGGCTCACGCCTGTAATCCCAGCACTTTGGGAGGCTGAGGTGGGTGGATCACCTGAGGTCAGGAGTGTGAGACCAGCCCGGCCAACATGGCATAACCTCGTCTCTACTAAAGATACAAAAATTAGCTAGGCATGTTGGCGGGCGCCTATAATCCCAGCTGCTCAGGAGGCTGAGGCACCAGAATCGCTTGAACCAGGGAGGCAGAGGCGGTGGTGAGCCGAGATCGTGCCACTGCACTCCAGCCTGGGCAACAAGAGCAAAACTCCGTCTCAAAAAAAAAAAAAAAAAATCAAGATCATGAAAGCAAAGAAAGACTGGGGAATTGTTTAAAGGAGACTAACGAGCCTGAAAACGAAATGAAATATGCAATCCTGGACTGGGTCATGACTGGAAAAAAATGATCTATAAAAAGCATCAGTTAAATTTGAATACAGTCTTCAGATTGAAACTCACGCATCAGTACTTTTTAAAGTTCCTGGTAGATTTCCAGGTGTAGCCAAATTTGAAAATCAGTGGAGTTTCTCCCCTGGTCTTTATTTAGACCTCACTACAGGCCCAATTAAACCAGGCAGTTTCTAACTTCTGCATAGTGTCTTAGAATGTTTAGGAAGCTCTGAAGACAGAGAGATTATAAAGATGACATGCTATAAACCTAATATTGGCATGCTTTTATGGTAATTAATAAGACAAATGATTATGAAACTGCATTAAAAGAATTGCAGAGGGCTTGAATGATGTAAATAATTAATCTTTTTTCCTAATTACAATGATGTTCCTTAGTCATCAATTCTGCCTTCTTAATTTCTAAAGACAAGCTTCGATTGCTAAAGAGGCTGCAGTGAGCTGAGGTCACGCCATTGCACTCCAGCCTGGGCGACAGAGGTGAGACTTCGTCTCGTCTCAAAAAACAAAAAAGTAAGAAGGGCACACAATGAAATCAGCACGAGAGTTAAGTTTAAGAACCAAAGTAGCTTGTCTCTAGGTGTCAGATTTCAGTTCTCTTGACTGTCAGTACTAGAAGCCATCCCATGTTTTCCTCTGTTGTTGTTGTTGTTTTGTTTTGCTTTGAGATGGGATCTCACTCTGTTATCAGGCTGGAGTGCAGTGGCATGAACTTGACTCACTGCAACCTCTGCATCCTGGGCTCAAGTGATCCTCCCACCTCAGCCTCCCAAGTAACTGGGACCACAGATGCATGCCATCATGCCTGGCTAATTTTTGTATCTTTTGTAGAGACAGGGGTCTTGCCATGTTACCCAGCCTGGTCTCGAACTCCCGAGCTCAAGCGATCCACCCAGCTCAGCCTCCCAAAGTGCTGGGATTACAGGTATGTGTTGCTGCCCCCAGTCTCCAACTTTTCTTTCTTATTTCCTCTGGGCCCAGAACACCATACTGGGCCTTTTCAACTCCTCAAAGGTGTTTTTCACTATTTACATGTGCTGAAATTGCCAAGAAATAAAAAGCAATAGCACTGCCACGACATTCATCCTCCAGCTAGGGCTCCGTCTCTCCGCACTTTCCGGGCAAACTGCTGAGCACTTTCCATTTCCTCACTCCTACTCGCTCTTCAAACCATTAGAATCGGCCCTCTTGCCCAGAACTTTACCAGGTTCCCCAAAGATTTCCTTGCTAATAAACCCAAAGGACAACTTTCCATCTCTGTTAACTGGTCCTCAGCTATGTTTTACACTATTGGCCATTCCAGACACGCAGACCCAGAACAGCTTTGAAGTCAGACAGCCTAAATTCAAATCCTGGCTTGGCCACTCACTAGCCCAGCAACCATAGCCAGTTACCTAATATTAGAGCCTCCGTTTCCTCAAGCGTTGCATGGAGATTGTAACAATATGTACCCCTGGAACAGGTTGCCGTAAGTGCTGAGCACCATGTCTGGCGTTTGGTAAGCACTCAGTGAATTATGACTTTCTAATAAAAATTTCTCTTGTCAGTAGGCATGGTGGTTCATGACTGTAATTCCAGCACTTTAGGAGTCCAAGGCAGGGAATTGCTTGAGCCCAGAAGTTTGAGACCATCCTAGGCAACAGCAAGACCTTTTCTCTACAAAAAGAATTTTTAAAATTAGCTGGTGTGGTAGCACGTGCCTGTAGTTCCAGTTGGGAGGCTGAGGTGGGAGGATTGCTTGACCCTAGGAGGTCGAGGCTGCAGTGATCTGCGATTGTGCTACTGCACTCCAGTCTGGGCAAACAGAGTGAGATCCTGTCTCAAAACTGATCAATTCATCAATTGATGGACATTTGTGTTGTTTTCCCTTTTTGGCTATTATGAATTATGTTTTACTATGAACACTCATGTACAGGTTTTTGTGTGGACATATGTTTTCACCACCCTTGGTTAGCCCAGCAACTGTAGCCAGTTACCTAATCTCAGTTCTACTTGGAAGTAAAATTACTAGGCCATGCAGTAACTGTGTTTAACATTCAGAAGAACTGCTAAATAGTTTCCCAAAGTCATAATACCAATTTACAATCCCACCAGTAATGTAAGAGAGTTCCAATTTCTCCATATTCTTGCTAACACTTATTATCTTTTTAAATTTTAGCCATTCCAGTGTGTGTAAAGTGATATGTCATTCTGGTTGGGTTTTTTTTTTTTTTTTTTTGAGACAAAGTCTTTCTCTATTGCCCAAGCTGGAGTGCAGTGGCATGACCTAGGCTCACTGCAACCTCCACCTCCCAAGTTCAAGCGATTCTTGTGCCTCAGCCACCCAAGTAGCTGGGATTACAGGCACATGCTACCACGCCCAGTTAATTTTTGCATCTTTAGTAGAGACAGGGTTTCACCATGTTGGCCAGGCTGGTCTGGAACTCCTGACCTCAGGTGATCCACCCGTCTCAGCCTCCCAAAGTGCTGGCATTACAGGTGTGAGCCACTGCACTCAGCCCTCATTCTGGTTTTGATTAGCATCTCCCTAATGAATAGTGATATTTATTGTCTTTGCATATACTTATCAGACATTTTTATACCTTCTTTGGAGAAATATCTATTCAAATACCTTGCCAATTTTGAAAATGAGTTATTTGTCTTTTTATTGTTGAGTTGTAAGTGTTCTTTATATATTCTGAGTACTAGCCTCTTATCAAGTCAATAGTTGGCAAATATTTCCTCCCATTCTGTGGTCTGCCTTTTTCACTTTAAGAGCGTCTTTTTTTCCCCCCTCTCCAACTTTTATTTTAGATTCAGAAACAAAGCTATTTTCCCAACATATCCAACATGCTTCTGGCTCAAGGCCTTTGCACTGGCTATTCTCTTTGCCTGGGGGACCTTTCCCAGATCTTCACATGGTTCCCTCCATCTGTCCATTCATGTCTATCTCCTTAGGGCAGCCTTCTCTGACCACCACATATAAAGTAACATTCCCATGACTACCCCTTTCCTCTGCTTAGTTTTCCTTTGTAACCCTCATCCCTGCCTGAAATTGTATTATCAGTTTCTCTATTACTTGTCTGTTTCCTCTGTTAGAATGTAGTTCTACAAAGACTAGAACGTTGTCTTGTTCCGTGTTCTATCTCCAATGCTTAACAAAATCCATGAGTCATGAAAGGCACTTAATAACATTTTGTAGAATGAATGAATAAATGTAAGAAGATGGTGAGTTTCCCCAGTAAGGTTTACCGATGAAGCTATCCCAACATGCAGATGAGAGATAGACACTGTTTTAGATACCTGAAATGATCACCGGGGACTAGGTATAGGACCATCCACAGACACAGTTTCATTTTAACACATCTGTTTCACTAACACAAGAGTGAGGCCGGGTGTGGTGGCTCATGCCTGTAATCCCAGCACTTTGGGAGGCTGAGTTGGGTGGATCACTTGAGGTCAGGAGTTTGAGACCAGCCTGGCCAACATGGCAAAACTCCATCTCTACAAAAAATACAAAAATTAGCCAAGTGTAGTGGTGCATGCCTGTAGTCTCAGCCACTTGGGAGGCTGAGGCACAAGAATTGCTTGAACCTGGGAGGTGGAGGTTGCAGTGAGCCAAGATCATGGCACTGCACTCCAGCCTGGGTGATAGCGCAAGACTCTGTCTCAAAAGAAAAAAAAAAAGACAAGAGTAAGATATTCCATACGGGTACAATATCAGTAACAGAGGAGGCTTTCACCAGGTTCAAAGGGTGGGCCAACGATCAATCTTGGATTACTAAACATCTCTCTGAAAGATTTTGTCATTTTGGTCTTCCTGAAGTTTGTCGGAAATTCCTGGTTTTTTTTTTTTTTGAAAAATTATTTAATTTTGATATACACAGATCTGTCTCAGTCTAGCAGCTTGCATCTTCTTGCCAGTTAGAGCTCATTCTGGGTTATATGTTGTCAACTAGCTGTCACAACTTTTCTTAGCACCAAGAGAAACCTGGGTAAGATCTTTGCTTTCTGCCCTTCATCCTCCATTCCTCGAATTCTCTACTTGCAGAATTTTACCTACTCTGTAGCTGGTATGTCTTATCTTTCCCTTCCCTTCCCATTCTTTTTTTTTTTTTTTTAGATGGAGTCTCACTCTGTCGCCCAGGCTGGAGTGCAGTGGCACAATCTCGGCTCACTGCAGCCTCTGCCACCGCACCTGGCCTTGATGTAAGGTTTTATATTCATTTACTAGCAGATCTATGGCTTGATGCAACAAGCAAGAATTGTGATCCAACTTCTCTGTTTCCCAGCCCTTGCCAAGCCATCAACTCAGCACTCAGTTTGGATTAGAAATGGTCTACATGGTTTTCGACTTTGTTTGTTAACAAAGATTCCTTTTGTGAGACATGCATCGTCTGTTTTTTAATTTCTCAGTCTGGTCACCTGCAGCTATTTCAGCTGCACAATGCCATTACTCAAAACTTGAATTTCATTTTCTTTGTGAACAAGAGCACTTGCTATGTCTTTTGGAAATTTCTAACAGTGTTTGATTAGATCACCAAACTCACTTCAGTCTTCTGCTTCTTGTTGTAAGTATTCAAGTCTCTCTCTTTTTAAAATAGTTGAGGCCAGGTGTGGCGAGTCATGCCTGTAATCTCAGCACTTTGGGAGGCTGAGGCAGGCAGATTGCCTGAGCTCAGGAATTTGAGATCAGCCTGGGCAACAAGGCAAAACCCGTCTCTACAAAAAAATACAAAAATTAGCTAGGCATGGTGGCGTGTGCCTGTAGTCCCAGCTATGCAGGAGGCTGAGGTGGGAGGATCACCTGAGCCGGGGAAGTCAAGGTTGCAGTGAACCATGATTGTGCAACTGCACTCCAGCCTGGGCAATGGGATTGAGACCCTATCTCAAAAAAATGTATATATCCAAGTGTGGTGGGTACATACCCATAGACCCAGCTACTCGGGAGGCTGAGGCAGGAGGATTGCTTGAGCCCAAGGGGTTTGAAGTCAAAGTGAACTGTGATGGCATCACTGCACTACAGCTTGGGTGACAGAGCAAGACAATCTCAAAAAAAAAAAAAAAATGTAGGCTGGGGCAGTGGCTTATGCCTGTAATCTTAGCACTTTGGGAGGCTGAGGTGGGTGGATCACTTGAGGTCAGGAGTTTGAAACCAGCCTGGCCAACACGGTGAAACCCCCGTCTCTATTAAAAATACAAAAATTAGGGCAAGCACAGTGGCTCACGCCTGTAATCCCAGCATTTTGGGAGGCTGAGGTGGGCGGATCACCTGAGGTCAGAAGTGTGAGACCAGCCTGGCCAACATGGTGAAACCTCATCTCTAGGAAAAATACAAAAAAATTAGCTGGGCATGGTGGCACGTTCCTGTAATCCCAGCTACTCGGGAGGTTGAGGCAGGAGAATTGCTTGAACCAGGGAGTTGGAGGTTGCAGTGAGCTGACATCATGTCACTGCACTCCAGCCTGGCGACAGAGTGACACTCCATCTCAAAAACAAAACAAAACAAAACAAAACAAAAAAAACGACAAAAAAATACAAAAATTAGCCAGGCACGGTGGCGGGCGCCTGTAATCTCAGCTACTTGGGAGGCTGAGGCATGAGAATCGCCTGAAGCTGGGAGGCAAAGGTCCTGCCACTGCACTCTAGCCTGGGTGACAGAGCAAGATTATGTCTAAAAAAAAAAAAAAAAAGTTTAATTGACAAAGATCATATATAGTCAAGGCATACAACATGATGATTTGACATATGTGTATAGATTTTGTAATGATTATCATAATCAAATTAACGCATTCAACACTACCCTTGCTGTTCAGTAGATCCCTAGAACTTGTTCATCTTTTTTTTTTTATTTAGAAGTGGGGGTCTGAGCCAAGCTCAGAAATTGTTCATCTTAGAGCTGAAAGTTTATATCCTGTGATCAACATCTCTTCATTTCTCCTACTCCTCAGCCTTTGGCAACTGTCGTTCTACTCTGCTTCTACGAATTTGACTTTCTTAGATTCTACAAGTGAAATCATACGTTATGTGTCTTTCTGGGTCTGGCTTATTTCACTTAGCATGATGTTTTCTGCTTTCATCAATGTTGTTGCATATTGCAAGATTTTCTTCTTTTACGTGGCTTGAATAATATCCTATTGTATATATACACACCAAAATGTTCTTCATTCATTCATCCATCCATGGACACTTAGGTTGTTTCCATATCTTGGCTATTGTGAATAGTGCTGCAATTAACATGGGAATGCAGATACCTCTTTGAGATACTGATTCCATTTCCTCTGGATATATATTCAGAAGTAGGATTGCTGGATTGTATGGTAGTTCTATTTTTAATTTTTTTTCCCAATGACCTCTGAACTTTGTATTGGCCTCCTGCGCCCCGAAGGATACCCGGCTTCTGCTGGCTTAACGTCTTAGCACTTTGGTGTCGTTGGTCTCAGACACCCCTGTGCCGTCCACTATCCTGCGGGTGGTGGTCTTCTGGATGCTTTGGATGGAGTTGCTGCTGTCCAGGGCATCACCAGGATTGAAGCCCTCCCCATCTTCCAGCAGGCAGTGGTAGGTGGCGATCTCAGCCTCCAGCTTGATCTTGATGTTCAGCAGAGCCTCATACTCCTGGGTCTGGTGCTGCCCCTCTGCCCAGGTCTGTGCCATCTCCAACTCCAGGTGCAGCAGAACCCTGTTGAGCTGCTCCATCTGCATGGCATAGTGGGTCTCCACCTCCCTCAGGCTGTTCTCCAACCTGGCTTTCAGATTTCTCATTGAGTTCAGGTTGATCTCCAAGGACTGGATTTTACATCTCAGCTCCGTGAGCATCATCTCAGCAGCTCTGATCTCAGTGGACTGCTTGGTGCTCTCCTCAGTCTGCTAGGACCAGTACTTGTCCAGCTCCTCTCAGTTCTTCTGAGCCAACTTGTCGTATTAGGCCTGGATGTCTGCCATGATCTTGGTGAGGTCCTGAGATTTGAGGGCATCTACCTCCACAGTCAACCCAGAGCTGGCAATCTGGGCTTGGAGGCCTTTTACCTCCTCTTTGTGGATTTTCTTCATGAAGAGCAGCTCCTCCTGGAGAGCCTCAACCTCTGTCTCCAGCTGCAGCTGAGTGACATTGGTGTCATCAATGGTCTTGCGGAGCCCATGGACGTCACTCTCCTCAGACTGGCACATGGCCAGTTCTGTCTCACACTTGACTCTAAAGTCATCAGCAGCAATATGGGCATTGTCAATCTGCAGAATGATGCAGGCACTGTCCACGGTACTTGCGAAGATCTGAACCCTCAGGTCCTCAATGGTCTTGAAGTAATGCCCCTAGTCTCTCACCTGGGGTCCCTTCTTCTCCAGATGCTACCGGATTTTGCTCTCCAGCCTCCATTTATCAGTCTGCAGTCTCCTCACTCTGTCCAGGTAGGAGGCCAGATGGTCGTTCAGGCCTTGCATGGTCTCCTTCTGGATTTCCCCTATTCCCACCAGGTCCCAGACCGCAAGCCGCCCCAGAAGCTTGTGGAGTGGGACACCGAGATCTGGGAGCCTGAGCCCCTGGCACCTGCATAGATGCTGGCCATGCTGCTGACCAGCTGGGCCATGTAGCTGGGCAGCTGGACAGAGCCCAGGGACCAGTAGTTGGTGGAGGAGGTGGTGGAGCGAGTGGTAAAGCTCATGCTGTCTGGGAGAAAAGCAAGAGGACAGGACTCAGGTTGTGCCTAGGACCTAATTTTTTTTTCTTTTTTCTTTTTTTCTTTTCTTTTCTTTTCTTTTTTTTTTTTTTTTTTTTTGAGCCAGAGCTTCACTCTGTTGCCCAGGCTAGAATGCAGTGGCAAGATCTCAATTCACTGCAACCTCCACTTCCCGGGCTCGAGCAATCCTCCCACCTCAGCCTCCCGAGTATCTGGGACTATAGGTGTGTGCCACCACACCTGGCTAATTTTTGTATTTTTTTTATAGAGATGGGGTCTCACTATGTTGCCGAGGCTGGTCTCAAACTCCTGGGCTCAAGCAATCCCCCTGCTTCAGCTTCCCAAAGTGCTGGGACTGCAGATGTGAGCCACCACACCTGGCCCTATTTTTAACTTTTGAGAAACTTCCATACTCTTTTTCATAATGGCTGTACCGACTTACGTTCCCACCAACAATATACAAAAGTTCTTTTTTCTCCACACCCTTACCGAAATTTCACGTTCCTTGTCTTTTTGATAACCATTCTAACAGGTGTGAGGCAATACTTCATTGGAGTTTTGACTTGCATTTCTCTGACAATGAGTGCTGTTGAGCACTTTTTCACGTGCCTTTTGGCCATTTGTATGGCTTCTTTGGAAAAATCTATATTCAAGATCTTTTGCCTTTTTAAAAAATTGGGTTATTTGTGGCCAGGCACAGTGGCTGATGCCTGTAATCCCAGCACTTTGGGAGGCTGAGACAGGTGGATAACCTGAGGTCAGGAGTTTGAGACCAACCTGGCCAACATGGTGAAACCCCATCTCTACTAAAAATTCAAAAAATTAACCAGGCGTGGTGGCGGGCACCTGTAATCCCAGCTACTCGAGAGACTGAGGCAGGAGAATCACTTGAACCCGGGAGGTGGAGGTTGCAGTGAGCAGAGATCACGCCATCATACTCCAGCCTGAGAAACAGAACGAGACTCTGTCTCAAAAAAAAAAATAATAATAAATTTTAAAATTTGGTTATTTGGCTTTATGCTGGTGAGTTGTATGAGCTTCTTATTTTCTTTATATAACTCTTTTTTTTTTTTTTTGAGACAGAGTCTCACTCCATCACCCAGGCCTAAGTGAAGTGATGTGACCTCGGCTCACTGCAACCTCCGCCTCCCAGGTTCAAGCAATTCTCCTGCTTCAGCCTCCTGAGTAGCTGGAATTACAGGCATGCACCACCATGCCCGGCTAATTTTTGTATTTTTAGTAGAGACGGGGTTTCACCATGTTGGCCAGGCTGGTCTTGAACTCCTGACCTCAAGTGATCTACCCGCCTCGGCCTCCCAAAGTGTTGGGATTACAGGCGCAAGCCACCGCGCCCGGGCTATATTTTCAGATGTAAGGTTTACAGATATTTGCCCTGATTCCATAGGTTGCCTTTTCATTTTGTTGGTTGTTTCCTTTGCTACACAGAAGCATTTTAGTTTGATGTAGTTCCATTTGTTTATTTTTACTTTTATTGCCTGTGCTTTGGTGTCACAGCCAAAACAAAATTATAAAGACCAATGTCAAGACACTTTTCCCCTAATATCAAGAAGCTTTTTCCTGTGTTTTCTTCTTGGAGTTTTGTATTTCAAGTCTTACATTTAAGTCATTAATCCATTTTGAATTAATTTTTGTATATAATGTAAGGGTACAATTTCTTTCTTTTTTTTTTTTTTTTTGCATGTGACATACAGTTTTCCCAGCATCACTTATTTGTTTGTTTATTTATTTTTAATTTTTTGTTGTTGTTGGTTTTTTTTTTTTTTTTTTTTTTTGAGATGGAGTCTCACTCTGCCGCCCAGGATGGAATGCAGTGGCACGATCTTGGCTTACTGCAACACCCTCTCCCAGGTTCAAGCAATTCTCCTGCCTCAGCCTTCCAAGTAGCTAGCATGTGCCATTGTGCCCAGCCAATTTTTGTATTTTTAGTAGAGACAGGGTTTCACCATGTTGGCCAGGCTGGACTCAAACTCCTGACCTCAGGTGATCCACCCACTTCGGCCTCCAAATGTGCTGGGATTACAGGCCTGAGCCACTGTGCTCGCCCTATTTGTTTGTTTGTTTATTTATTTATTTATTTGAGACAGAGTCATACTCTGTCACCCAGGCTGGAGTGCAGTGGCATGACCTCAGCTCACTGCAGCCTCTGCCTCCTGGCTTCAAGCAATTCTCCTGCCTCAGCATCCCGAGTAGCTGGGATCACAGGCGTGCACCAGCACGCCCAGCTAATTTTTGCATGTTTTAAGAGAAATGGGGGTTTTGCCATGTTGGCCAGGCTGGTCTCAAACTCCTGACCTCAGGTGATCCACTCGCCTCAGCCTCCCAAAGTCCTGGGATTCGAGGCATAAGCCACCGCACCCAGCTTCAACATCACTTATTGAAGAGACTTTCCTTTTTCCATTGTGTATTCTTGATACCCTTCTCAAAGATTAGTTAACCATGTATACATAGTTTTATTCCTGGGCTCTGTCTATTGTTCCATTGGTCAATGTGTCTCTCTTAATGCCAGTATCATATTATTCTGACTACTATAGCTTTATAATATAGTTTGAAATTAGGGAGTGTGATGTTTCCAGAATTGTTTTTCTTTCTCAAGATTGCTTTGGGTATTTGGATTTTGTGTGTGTGTGTGTGTGTGGTTTTGTATGAATTTTATGATTGTTTTTCTATTTATTTCTCTAAAGAATAGCATTAGAATTGTGATAGGGATTAGAATTTTGATAGGGATTGAATCTGTAGATAGCTTTGTATACTATAAACATTTTAACAATATTGATTCTTCCAATCCATTAAAATGAAATAGCTTTCTATTTAGTTGTTTCCTCTTCTTCCCCCTCCTCCTTCTCCGTTTTCTTTGTAGAGGTGAGGTCTCACTATATTGCCCAGGCTGTTCTTGAACTACTGAGCTCAAGCAATCCTCCTGCTTCAGACTCCCAAAGTGCTGGGATTACAGGTGTGAGACACCATGCCCAACTCTATTTATTCTCTTTCTTTCATCAATATTTTATAGTTTTAAGTGTACAGATTCTTCACCTTCCTGGTTAAACTTATTCCTAAATATTTTCTTCTTTTTGGTGCTATTGTAAATGGGATCATTTTCTTAATTTCTTTTCTGGACAGTTCACTGTTAATGTATAGAATGTGTGTGGTAGGAGTAAAGGTATATAGATTTTGTATGCAATTGAAGTTAAATTGTTATCAGCCAAATTAGAATGTTATAATCATAAGGTGTTTTCTATAAGCCCCATGATAACTATAAAGAAAGAACCTCTGGTAGGTACATGCTATAGTTTGGATGTTTCTCTCCTCCAAATCTCATGTTGACATTTGATCCCCAGTGTTGGGAGTGTGGCTTAATGAGAGGCGTTTGGGTCATGGGGGCAGATTCTTCTTTAACAGATTAATCTCCTCTCTGGGTGGGGTGGGGAGGATAAACGTGTTGTCTCTCTGTTAGTTCCAGAGAGAGCTGGTTGTTAAAAAGAGCCTGTCACCTCCCACCTCTTTGTCACTTCCTCTCTCACCATGCGGTCTCTGCACACGCTAGCTCCCCTTCACCCTCCACCATGAGTGGAAGCAACCTTAGGCCCCTACCAGATGCCTATATTGAACCTTTCAGCCCCAGAACCATGCTAAATAAACCTCTCCTTTATAAATTACCCAGCCTTTTTTTTTTTTTTTTTTTTTTTGAGACAGAGTTTCACTCTTGTTGCCCAGGCTGGAGTGCAATGACTTGATCTCGGCTCACCTCAACCTCTGCCTCCCGGGTTCAAGCCAATTTTTTTTTGTATTTTTAGTAGACACGGGGTTTCTCCATGTTGGTCATGCTGGTCTCAAACTCCCGACCTCAGGTGATCTGCCCACCGCGGCCTCCCAAAGTGCTGGGATTACAGGCGTGAGCCACTGCATCTGGCCTCAGCCTTTCCTTTATAAATTGCCCAACCTTTATAGCAACATAAAACAGCTTAGGCTGCCGGGCGCGGTGGCTCAAGCCTGTAATCCCAGCACTTTGGGAGGCCGAGGCGGGCGGATCACAAGGTCAGGAGATCGAGACCACAGTGAAACCCCGTCTCTACTAAAAATACAAAAAATTAGCCGGGCGCGGTGGCGGGCGCCTGTAGTCCTAGCTACTCAGGAGGCTGAGGCAGGAGAATGGCGTGAACCCAGGAGGCAGAGCTTGCAGTGAGCCGAGATCGCGCCACTGCACTCCAGCCTGGGCAACAGCGTGAGACTCCGTCTCAAAAAAAAAAAAAAAAAAAAAAACAAAAAAAAAACAGCTTAGGCTGGGCATGTTGGCTTATGCCTGTAATCCCAGCACATTGGGAGGCCGAGGCGGGCAGATCACGAGGTCAGGAGTTTGAGACCAGCCCGATCAACAAGGTGAAACCCCATCTCTACTAAAAATACAAAAATTAGCCAGGCGTGGTGGCGTGCACCTGTAGTCCCAGATACTCAGGAGGCTGAGGCAGGAGAATGGCTTGAACCCAGGAAGCAGAGGTTGCAGTGAGCCAAGATTGCACCACTGCAGTCCAGCCTGGGTAACCGAGCAAGACTCGGTCTCTAAATAAATAAATAAATAAATAAATAAATAAATAAATAAAACAGCCTAAGGCTGGGTGCAGTGGTTCACACCTGTAATCCCAGCACTTTGGAAGGCCAAGGCTGGTGGATCACTTGAGACTGGGAGTTCGAGACCAGCCTGGCCAACATGGTAAAACCCTATCTCTACTAAAAATATAAAAATTAGCTGAGCGTGGTGGCACATGCCTGTATTCCCAGCCACTTGGGAGGCTGAGACAGGAGGATCATTTGAACCTGGGAGGCAGAGGTTGCAGTGAGCTGAGATAGTGCTATTGCACTCCAGCCTGGGTCATTAAAAAAAAAAAAAGAAAAAAGAAAGAAAAAGAAAAAAAAAAGAAAAAGAAAAAGAAAGGAATCAAAGCATACCACTACAAAAAAATTCAACAAATCACAAAGGAAGAAAGCAAGATTGAAAGAAACAACAAACTAGTCAGTAAATAACTAACAAAATGACAACAGTAAGTCCTTACCTATCAATAAATACTTTACCTGTCAATAATTACTTTAAATGTAAATGAATTAAATTATCCAATCAAAAGACTGAGTAGCTGAATAAATTTAAAAAAAAACAGATCCAACAATATGCTACTTACAAGAGACTCATTTTAGCATTAAGGGGACACACAGACTGAAAGTGAAGGGATGGAAAAAGATATTTCATGCAAACAGTAACCAGGGGAGAGCAAGGGTGACTATACTTACATTAGACAAAACAGTCTTTCAGCTCCCTCTCTCTCCTTCTGCTCCTCCCCCCTTGTCCCTCCATGAAAGAAAGAAAAAGAAAGAAAAAAGAAAAAAATAGACTTTCACTCAGTCTGTCATGAGAAACAAATAAGGTTAATATGTGATGATAAAAGGGTCAATTAATAGAGGATATAACAATTGTAAATATACATGCACCCAACACTGAAGCACCTAAATATAGAAAGCAAATACCAACAGAACTGAAGAGGGAAACAGCAATACAATAATAAAGAACTTCAGTACCCCACTTTTGACAATGGAATCATCCAGACAGAAAAATCAGTAAGGAAACAGAAGACTTGTATAATGCTTAGACCAAATGAACCTAACATCTGTTCATATATACAACATGCCATCCAATAGCAGTGGAATACACGTTCTTTTCAAGCACACGTGGAACATTCTTCCAGATAGATCATGTTTTGGGCCACAGAACAAGTCTTAACAAATTTAAGAATATTAAAATCATCTAAAGTATTTTTTCTGACCATAATGGTATAAAACTAGAAATCAGTAACTGAAGGAATTTTTAAAAATTAATATGTAGAAATTAAATGATATACTCCTGAACAAATCAAGAGTGAAATCAAAAAGTATCTTGAGACAAACAAAAATAGAAACACAACATGCAAAACTCATGAGATGCAGCAAACACACAGGTAAGGGGAAGTGGATAGCAATAAATGCCTACATTAAGAAAAATGAAAGATCTCAAATAAACAACCTAACTTCACGTCTCAAGGAACTAGAAAAAGAAGAACAAACTAAGCCCAAAGTTAGCAGAAAGGAGAAAATAAAATTTAGAGCAGAAATATTTAAGTATTTTAAATCCAAGGTCTTAATCTTGGACCTGTTTTGACCCTTTTGAATTCAGGCTTTGTCTCTTTACTTAAATTAACTTCATTAAAGTATGTTTCATTTCTGAAAGTTTTGCAAAAGCCCTTGTAAAAACTAGTGATATTTCCACTGAGTTCTTGTTTTCCAATAATTTTTTCTGTTTCTTTTCATTCCTGTTTTTCATTGTGGCCCAAAATAACAGGGGGATTTGCCACTGGCATTTGATTTGTTCCTTCAAGCCATTTGATTACATCTTTAATCCCTCAAAGAGATTCTTATGATTCTTATTTGTATCTTGGATTTCACAAAAGATTTCTTTGTATCTTTGATGCTCTCTGATAATCTGACAACTTTCTAAGACTTTTTTTTTTTTTTTTTTTTTTGAGACAGGGTCTCGCTCTGTCACCCAAGTTGGAGTACAGTGACTCGATCACAGCTCACTGCAGCCTCAGCCTTCACAGGCACAGGTGATCCTCCCACCTCAGCCACCCAAGTAGCTGGGACTACAGGCACACACCAACACACCCACCTAATTTTTTGTAGAGAAGATGAAGTTTCACCATGTTGCCTAGGCTGGTCTCATATTCCTGGGATCAAGCAATTCCCTCGGCCTCCCAATGTGCTAGGATTACAGGCATGAGCTACTGTGCCTGGCCACAGCATTTCTTTTTGTCCTGAAGAGGTTTTTTATTTCTGCAAGCATACTACCAGTCACTTCATATCTTTTTTTTTTTTTTTCTTTTTATCGACAGAAGCGTTCTCCACGAGGAAAATGCCAAAGTAATTACTTCCTAGTATGGCAGTTATAATTTCCCAAGGCACTTATTACAACTCAGGCCATGGAGATTAGACTGGAGGACAGTGATGTGGCAGAGAAGAGAGAGAAGTGCCAGAGATAAGAGCCTGGGCCCAGGAACAGGCAGTAGGTGACTAGTTGAAGCTGATTCCTGGCAGAGCCAGGGTGAAAAGAAGAGCCCAAGGGAAGAAAGAGCTGGAGCTTGGAATCCATTGCTCCCCACAGGAATGCCTGCTGTGTAGTATCTGGCTGTGGTACCCAGGACTGAATTATAGAATCAAGTAAGGCAGGCACATCCCCAGATCTTATTCCCACCCTGATGCAATTGGACCCTCTCCTCAGCAGTATGGCTAGTACTAGTGGTACCTTTCCAGAATGTTCCTTCAGGATTCTTTGCTGTCATCTGCCCCCAAGATTGTTGTAATACACACACAAATCTGCAATAAGTATGATGTGACTGGTACCTCTGAAAGTCACACCATCCACAACTTGCACAATCATATACAGTGGACTGTCCCTCCTACCTCCTGTAATGTGACCCCCTGCTTCCTCAAAGCCCCCTTGGGCTTCTTTAACTCCCTACCCTAACTTGATCCTAAAAATAAGCATTCCTGGCTGGGCACAGTGGCTCACCCCTGTAATCCCAGCACTTTGGGAGGCCAAGGCAGGTGGATCACTTGAGGTCTAGAGTTCAAGACCAGCCTGGCAACATAGGGAAACCCGGTCTCTACTGAAAATACAAAAATTAGCAGGGTGTGGTGGCACGTGCTGTAATCCAGCTTCTCGGGAGACTGAGGCAGGAGAATCTCTTAAACCTGGGAGGCAGAGGTTGCAGTGAGCCGGGATCACGCCTTTGCACTCCAGCCTGGACGACAGAGTGAGACTCTGTCTCAAAAAATAAATAAAAATAGGCATTCCCTTACTTCTGGGAAAGTTTGCGTCTCTAGCACATTTCATTTGACCTGCCCTCCCTCTTCCTTCACCCCCTCCCAGTATTGCCACTCAAGACAGAAGGTAGACCAGGCTTGGTGGCTCACACCAGTAATCACAACACTTTGGGAGGATTACTTGAGCCCAAGAGCTTGAGACGAGCCTGGGCAATGTAGAGAGACCTCGTCTCTAGTAAAAATGAAAAATTAGCTGGGCATAGTGGCCAGTGCCTGTAATCCTAGCTACTGAGGAGGCTGAGGTGGGAGGATTGCTTGAGCACAGGACGTTGAGGCTTCAGTGAACCATAATCATGCCACTGCACTCCAGCCTGGTGACAGAGAAACACCCTGTCTCTAAAAGAAAATCAAAGGAAACAGCTGGGCACAGTGGCTCACACTTGTAATCCCAGCACTTTGGAACACCCTGTCTCTAAAAGAAAATCAAAGGAAACAGCTGGGCACAGTGGCTCACACTTGTAATCCCAGCACTTTGGAACACCCTGTCTCCAAAAGAAAATAAAAGGAAACAGCTGGGCACAGTGGCTCACACTTGTAATCCCAGCACTTCGGAAGGCCGAGACAGGTGGATTACTTGAGGTCAGGAGTTCAAGACCAGCTCCGCCAATATGGTGAAACCCTGTCTCTACTAAAAATACAAAAAATTAGCTGGGCATTGGCCGGGCGTGGTGGCTCACACCTGTAATCCCAGCACTTTGGGAGGCTGAGGTGGGCGGATCACAAGGTCAGGAGATTGAGACCATCCTGGCTAATATAGTGAAATCCCATCTCTACTAAAAATACAAAAAATTAGCCAGGCGTGGTGGCGGATGCCTATAGTCCCAGCTACTCAGGAGGCTGAGGCAGGAGAATGGCGTGAACCCGGGAGGCGGAGCTTGCAGTGAGCCGAGATGGCGCCACTGCACTCCAGCCTGGGCGACAGAGCGAGACTCTGTCTCAAAAAAAAAAAAAAAAAAAAAAGCTGGCCATGGTGACTCATGCCTGTAATCCCAGTTACTTGGGAGACTAAGGCAGGAGAATCACTTGAACCTGGAAGACAGAGGTTGCAGTGAGCTGAGATCAAGCCACTGCACTCCAGCCTGGGCAACAGAGCAAGACTCTGTCTCAAAAAAAAGGAAATGAAAGGAAATAAGGTAAGCCCCTGAGGTCATAAGCATCCAGAGAAGCCCAGAATCTTAAAGGAAATAGTTAAGCTGCATAAGAAATTGAGTAGCATTTGATTTTGCTCATGAGAGAGAAGTGTAAGGAGGAGGGACTGGATATAGGAAGGCCCGGATCCGGGCGCGGTGGCTCAAGCCTGTAATCCCAGCACTTTGGGAGGCCGAGGCGGGCGGATCACGAGGTCAGGAGATCGAGACCATCCTGGCTAACACGGTGAAACCCCGTCTCTACTAAAAAATACAAAAAACTAGCTGGGCGAGGTGGCGGGCGCCTGTAGTCCCAGCTACTCGGGAGGCTGAGGCAGGAGAATGGCGTAAACCCGGGAGGCGGAGCTTGCAGTGAGCCGAGATCGCGCCACTGCACTCCAGCCTGGGTGACAGAGCCAGACTCCGTCTCAAAAAAAAAAAAAAAAAAAAAGGAAGGCCCGGATCCCAATCTCAGGTGTGCCATTAGCTGAACTCGTGTTTTACCTTGGGCCTTTTACTCTGGACTTCATAGATATCACCTGTAAAATAAGTGGCTTGAACTAGATGATCATGAGGGTACTCCTACATGTGTCCAGTGGTCAGGGGTTAGTGACCAGACTTTGAAGGAATAGTGATAAACCTAGAAAAGCGAACTACTCTTCTGGGAGGAGCTGACTTGGGGGAAGTTGCTCATTTGGGAGAAATAACTAACGGCGTATTACCTAGACCTGGACAAGCAGCCTGACTCTTTCCTTGTGTTATTTTCACACAAAGTCAGAGCCACATCTAGCTTCTAATTATGCAGAATTCCAACAAGTGTTGAATGTCTTAGGTAGGGTCCATTAACCAGGTTAATTAAGGAAGTTTCCTTCTATTTCTAGTTTGTCGTGAATGAATATTGACTTCTATCAAATGTTCTTTGATTTCCACATCTATTGAAAGGACCATGTGGCTTTCTCCTTAAATCTGTTAATCTGGTAAGTTAAATTATGTTGATATATTTCCTTCCCTTTCTTTTTTTTTTTTTTTTTTTTTTTGAGATAGAGTCTT
Organism: Macaca fascicularis; assembly: GCF_037993035.2. Taxonomy (NCBI): domain Eukaryota; kingdom Metazoa; phylum Chordata; class Mammalia; order Primates; family Cercopithecidae; genus Macaca; species Macaca fascicularis. The sequence continues at coordinate 84,236,954 of NC_088380.1, read as the reverse complement.
GCTCTGTCACCCAGGCTGGAGTGCAGGGGTGCAATCTCAGCTCACTACAATCTCTTCCTTCCAGGTTCAAGCGATTCTCCTGCCTCAGCCTCCCAAGTAGCTGGGATTACAGGTGCACACCACCACTCCCAGCTAATTTTTTTGTATTTTCAGTAGAGACGGGGTTTTACCATGTTGGCCAGGCTGGTCTTGAACTCCTGACCTCTGGTGATCTGCCTACCTGGGCCTCCCAAAGTGCTGGGATTACAGGTGTGAGCCTCTGCACCCGGCCTCTTTTTTTTTGAGACTGAGTTTCACTCTTGTCACCCAGGTTGGAGTGCAGTGGCACAATCTCGCCTCACTGCAACCTCTGCTTCCCAGGTTCAAGCGATTCTCCTGCCTCAGCCTCCCAAATAGCTGGGATTACAGGTGCCCGGCTAATTATTGTATTTTTAGTAGAGGCGGGGATTTAGCATGTTGGCCAGGCTGGTCTTGAACTCCTGACCTCAGGTGATCCACTAGCCTCAGCCTCCCAAAGTGCTGGGACTACAGGCGTGAGCCACTGCGCTCAGCCTCTTTCTTTCTTTTTGAGACAGGTTCACCCAGGCTGGAGTGCAGTAGGGTGATCTGGGCTCACACAACCTCTGCCTCCCAGATTCAAGAGATTCTCCCAATTCATCCTCCTGAGTAGCTGAGATTACAGGCACTTGCCACCACGCCTGGCTAATTTTTGTATTTTAGTAGAGACAGGGTTTCACCACCTTGGTCAGGCTGGTCTCCAACTCCTGGCCTCAAGTGATCTGCCCACTTTGGCCTCCCAAAGTGCTAGGATTACAGGCGTGAGCCACCGAGCCTGGCCACATTGACATATTTTCTGTTGTTAAACCATCATTGTGGGGTGGGGAAGAGATGGAAGATTTAGGTCAAAAGATGCAAATTAGTAGATATGTGGAGTGGACAAGTCTAGAGATCCAATGTACAACATAAAGTCTATAGGTAATAAAGTTGTATTATATTAGACATTTTTGTTAAATAAATAGATTTTAGCTGCTCTTGTCACACACAGAAATGTAACGATGTGAGGTAAAAGTTATGCTAATTTGCTTCACTACAGTAACCATTTTACTATCTATATATATCCTGTTACATCATGTTGTAAACTTGAAATATACACAATAAAATTTATTTTAAAGAAACAAAAACACTGGGCACAGTGGTTCTCACTTGTAATCCCATCATTTTGGGAGGTTGAGGCAGGAGGATTGCTTGAATCCAGGAGTTCAACATTAGCCTGACGAACGTGGTGAGACCCCCATCACTATAAAGAATAAAGAAATGCAGCTAGGCGTGGTGGCATGCACCTGTAATCCCACCTACTGGGGAGGCTGAAGCACGAGAATTGCTTGAACCCAGGAGGCGGAGGTTGCAGTGAGCTGAGATCATGCCACTGTACTCCAGCCTGGGCAACACAAGGAGACCCTGTCTCAAAACAACAAAAACAAAAAACCCAAAACACCCATCATGGAATTATTATTATTATTATTACTATTATTTTGAGATGAATTCTCTCTCTGTCACCCAGGCTGGAGTGCAGTAGTGTGATCTTGACTCACTGCAACCTCTACCTCCCAGGTTCAAGTGATTCTCCTGCCTCAGCCTCCCGAGTAGCTGGAATTACAGGCATGTACCACCATAGCCAGCAGATTTTTGTATTTTTAGTAGAGATGGGGTTTCACCATGTTGGCCAGGTTGGTCTTGAACTCCTGACCTCAGGTGATCTGCCCACATTGGCCTCCCAAAGTGCTGGGATTACCGGGCTGAGCCACCATGCCCAGCTATGGAATTATTTTTGAATCATGTTATTTTTTTCTAGAATTGGATTGCTTGTATTTTATTTGGGGATTTTAACACTATGTTTATGAGCAATGTTTTTCATTTTTGCTTTTTAAGAACAAAAGAGAATTTATTGGCTCATTTAACTGGAAAGTTCAGTCATAATTCCCTCTATATTTATATATGAGAATGATTTTTAATTTTGTGTGTGTGTGTGTGTGTGTGTGTGTGTGTGCTGACCTTGTCTGGTTTGAGTATCAAAGTTAAACAAGTCTTGGAAAATGATTTGTGTAACTTTCCTTCTTTTCTATTCTCTGAAATACTTTGTGTAAGATGAAGATTAGCTGTCGTTTGAAGTTGTATTAAACACATCTCTGAAAATATCAGGGTGAACCACTCCTTAGGCAAGATGGTGTCTACATATCATGGACAAGCTTCCTAGTAAAACAACTACACAGGCAGGAGTGAATATTTTTAAAGTTATGTAACTGTATTGCTGAGCTAGCCAGAAAAAAAAAAAAAAAGGCAAGGGAAAGCAGGAATTCAGAGGAAGCAAGAAACCAGAACCTTCCCTCAGGACATCTCCAAATCTTGGTGAATTTGAATTTTAGTTTTGTTGGCTGGGTCAAATGCAGGAGGGTAGGTGACAAGGCCATCTCAAAGTCTTTTTCTTTTTTTTTTTTTTTGAGATGGAGTCTCACTCTGTCGCCCGAACTCCTGACCTCATGATCCGCCCACCTCGGGCTCCTGAAGTGCTGGGATTACAGGCGTGAGCCACCGTGCCCAGCCTCAAAGTCTAACAGAAGGTTTCCTCATAAAGTTGGGTCTACAAAGGCTAATTAAGCCCTCTGTGTGCAGGTAAACTAGAAATAAATGTTCTTAAGGGAACAGTAAGGAAACTTACTTATCTTGACCTTGTTGCTGAGTGGAGGGAGGGGGAAATGATTGCCTTGAAAATGTAAAACCAGTTTTTATTTGGTCACAAGGCTGTCTAGAGTAAATTTTCCAGTTGTCTTTGCAACTAGATATTGTCATGGGACTACATGTTCTAGCCAATGGGATGAAAGTGGAAGTGATTCTTGTATTTCACATAGGAATTTTCCACATATGTCCATGAATGAGATTTTAGTGTTCTTTTCTTGTGTTGACCTTGCCTGGTTTGAGAGTTCTTAGAAAGGACAAGGGTATTGGGGTGAATAGCTAGCAGTTTCTGCCACAGGAGTGCAAGATGTGAATGAGACATAGAAAGGGGTATCACAGAAATAGTATTTTCACATGAGCAGGAGGCATTTTTATTATTATTATTATTATTTTTTTTTTTTTGAGATGGAGTCTTGCTCTGTTGTCCAGACTGGAGTGCTGTGGAATGATCTTGGCTCACTGCAGCCTCCACCTCCTTTGGGAGGCCGAGGTAGGTGGATCATCTGAGGTCAGGAGTTTGAAACCAGCCTGACCAACATGGAGAAACCCTGTCTCTACTAAAAATACAAAATTAGCCGAGTGTGATGGCACATGCCTGTAATCCCAGCTACTCAGGAGGCTGAGGCAGGAGAATCACTTGAACCCGGGAGGCAGAGGTTGCAGCTAGCAGAGATGGCACCACTGCACTCCAGCCTGGGCAACAAGAGTGAAACTCCATTGCAAAAAAAAAAAAAAAAAAAAGGTTGTCTCAGGGGCATCAAGAGCATTGGTGAAGCAGCATTTCCTAAAAACTGCTCACTCTCGTCTCAGAAATTTTATTCTAAGCCACTGACATCTGTTCTTCAAGTTTTGATGCTGGCACTTTCTTGCTGTTACCAGAAGGTGTCAGGCAAAGATAACCATGGCAAGCCCACCACTTGGCCAACACAGAGGGTAACATGCATCTGCATTTCAGAAATATCGGCATGGCCGGGTGCGGTGGCTCATGCCTGTAATCCCAGCACTTTGGGAGGCTGAGGCAGGCAGATCACAAGGTCAAGAGATCGAGACCATCATGGCCAACATAGTGAAACCTCCATCTCTACTAAAAATACAAAAATTAGCTGGGCATGATGGTGCATGCGTATAGTCCCAGATACTCAGGAGGCTAAGGCAGGAGATTCGCTTGAACCTGGGAGGGGGAGGTTGCAGTGAGCTGAGATTGTGCCACTGCATTCCAACCTGGCTGACAGAGTGAGATTCTATCTTTAAAAAAATAAATTAATTAAATTAAATTAAATTGTATAGTATATATAGGTGCAGGGATCAATAAATAGACAAATAAAATGTAATAAAGAGCCCAGGAAACAGGCCCATGCATATATAGAAACTTGATTCATGACTTAGAGAGCATTGCAGACGAACAGGGAAAGTATATTTAATAATAGGTAGAGGAAAAATTGGCTGGCCACACTGGGAGAAAATTAGATCCCTACCTAAACCTACACACAAAAATAAATCATAGAAGATAAACACTGAGAGCAACACTATATAATTTTAAAAATATATACACGAGGACTATCTTTATTCTCATGCAGGAGAATCTCTCTACAACTTTACATAGGGAAGGATTTCTTAAGACAAAAGGAATCTTCTACATTAAAGTGAAGAATTTCTCAGCCGGGTGCTGTGGCTCATGCTTGTAATCACAGCACTGTGGGACACCGAGGTGGGTGGATCACTTGAGGTCAGGAGTTCAAGACCAGTCTGGCCAACATAGTGAAACCCCGTCTCTACTGAAAATACAAAAATTAGCCAGGCATAGTGGTGGGCGCCTGTAATCCCAGCTACTCAGGAAACTGAGGCAGGAGAATCACTTGAACTTGGGGGGCGGAGGTTGCAGTGAGCTGAGATCGTGCTATTGCACTCCAGCCTGGGCGACAGAGTGAGACTCCGTCTCAAAAAAAAAAGAAAAAAAAGTGAAGAATTTCTCATAATCAAAAAACACTATAGGTGGCATGTGCCTGAAGTCCCAGCTGCAGGAGACTGAGGTGGAAGACCACCGAGGGAGAATGGCTTGAGCGCAGAAGTTCAAATCCAGTCCAGGCAACATAGCGAGATTCCCTATCTCTCTAATAAATTGTTTTAAAAACCAACTAAATACTATAAAGATAGTAGCCACATACTAGGAAAAGACATATATAACTAACCAAAGATTAGCAGTGTTTATAGTAGTAGTAATACTACAATGATGATAATAATAATAGCAAAAAGGTATATAAAACTAACTATACATCAGGACTGGTTTTTTTGTTTTGTTTTGTTTTGTTTTGAGACGGAGTCTCACTCTGTTGCCTACGCAGTGGCGCGATCTTGGCTCACTGTAACCTCTGCCTCACAAGTTCAAACCAATTCTCCTGCCTCAGCCTCCCAAATAGCTGGGATTACAGGTGTGTGCTACCACACCAGCATTTTCTAACATTTTCAACACTTGTTATTGTGTTTTTAATTTTTGCAATCTAGTAGATGTAAAACGGTATATCATTGTGATTTCACTTTGGCTAGCTCAGCAATACAGTTACATCATTTAAGAACTATTTATTCCGTATCATTTACTTGATATCTCTCACCACTCCCATTTATTATACTGTGGGGAACTTGTTTCTTTTATTCCTTCACCACCACTTAAAAGAGGAAGTATAGATACCGAGAAAGAGGGGAGATAAAAGTTGTCATTCAGTTTGCCTTTTTTTTTTTTTTTTTTGAGACAGTGTCTCACTCTGTCACCCAGGCTGGAGTACAGTGGCACAATCATAGCTCTCTGCTGGGTTCAAACCATCCTCCCACCTTGGCCTCCCGAGTAACTAGGACTACAAGCACATGCCACCGTGGTTGGTTAATTTTTTATTTGTATTTTTTGAAGCGATAGAGTCATTACGTTGCCTAGGCTGGTCTTGAACTGCTGGCCTCAAGGCATCTTCACACCTTGGCCTCTGAAATTGCTGGGATTACAAAGCGTGCCATTTCAAAACCCCAATCCTCTTGTCATGTGTTTTTTTTGTTTTTTGTTTTTTTTTGAGACAGTCTCACTCTGTGGCCCGGGCTGGAACGCAGTGGCACAATCTTGGCTCACTGCAACCTCTACCTCTGGGTTCAAGCAATTCTGCCTCAGCCTCCAGAGTAGCAGGGATTACAGCACACGCCACCACGCCTAGCTAATTGTTGTATTTTTAGTAGAGACGAGGTTTTACCATGTTGGCCAGGCTGGTCTCAAACTCCTGACCTCAAGTGATCAGCCTGCCCCAGCCTCCCAAAGTGCTGGGATTACAGGCGTGAGCCACTGCATCCGGTCTGTTTTTGTTTTGTTTTGTTTTTTGTTTTTGAGACAGAGTTTTGCTCTGTCGCCCAGGCTGGAGTGCAGTGGCATGATTTTGACTCTCTACAACCTCCGCCTCCTGGGCTCAAGGGATTCTCCTACCTCAGCCTCTTGAGTAGCTGGGACTACAGGCATGCACCACCATGCCTGGCTAATTTTTTTTTGTATTTTTAGTAGAGATGGGGTTTCACCATGTTGGTCAGGCTGGTCTCACACTCCTGACCTCAGGTGATCCGCCCACCTCAGCTTCCCAAAGTGCTGGGATTACAGGCGTCAGCTACTATGCCTGGCTCCTTTGCTTTAAAATTATTTCACCAGAACAAAAATATAAGGCGAGACTAACTGTGTGAGCTGTCCTCTTCCTGAAATGCCCTTGTGAATCTTACCCTGCATTGGACTTAAGAGCAGAGATAAGGCTCCAAATGTTTCCAAACAGACAAGTTTGGAAATAAGTGGGTCATGATGGGATTCCCTTGCCCTGACATCCTATTACACAAGAGATAGTGGTTCTTGGTTCAGGTTCTTCCCTGCAATCGGAGGACCCCAATGTCAACTATGGTACACAGGGGTCACAGGGATTTACATCCTAAAATATTGATACCATCTGAACAAATGTTCAAATACCTGTTTGCCTGCAAGTACTTCCTGGGTGAATGATTGCCAGAGTTGGAGAACTTCTCAGATTAGGGTAAGGCAGTCTCCTCTTGAGGGTTCCCATGGAGCAGAGCTTAAAGGGAAGATGGAGGCAAACATCACTTATTGTACAGCTGCTCCAGCCAGGCTGACCACCAGCTTCTGGCTGCAGTGAGTGCATAGGCAGAGGCTGCAAGCATTTGACATTCTTAAAGACATCAACACAAAGAGGCTTTACAATGTCTACTGGTATTTTTTCTTCCCAAGCAAATAACCTTATGCTTATTCTTAGGGTAGCAGGTAAGATATTCTACTCTGTCTCCTATTTTTTCTTTTTCTTTTCTTTTTTTTTTTTTTTTTTTGAGATGGAGTCTTGCTCTGTTGCCCAGGTTGGAGTGCAGTGGCACAATCTTGGCTCATTGCAACCTCTGCCTCCTGGGTTCAAGTGATTCTCCTGCCTCAGCCTCCCAGGTAGCTGGGACTACAGGCACCCGTCATAATGCTCAGCTAATTTTTGAATTTTTAGTGGACACAGGGTTTCACTATGTGGGCCAGGCTGGTCTCAAACTCCTCACCTTGGGTGATCTGCCCACCTTGGCCTCCCAAAGTGTTGGGATTACAGGCATGAGCCACCACACCCGACCTGTCTCCTATTTTTTCAAAAGCCCTTATATTTCAAAGGCATTTGAAAATAATAGTACCAGGAAACCTTGTACCCTTTTTTTTTGAGACAGAGTCTCGCTCTGTCACCCAGGCTGGAGTGTAGTGGTACATCTCAGCTCACTACAACCCCCTGCCTCCTGGGTTCAAGCAATTCCTGTGCCTCAGCCTCCTGAGTAGCTGAGATTACAGGTATGTGCCACCATGCCCAAATAATTTTTGTATTTTTAGTAGAGATGGGGTTTCACCATGTTGGACAGTCTGGTCTTGAACTCCTGGCCTCAAGTGATCCTCCCTCCTCAGCCTCCCAATGTGCTGGGATTATAGGTGTGAGTCACCATGCCTGACTGAAATCTTTTTTTTTTTTTGAGACGGAGTCTCGCTGTGTCGCCCAGGCTGGAGTGCAGTGGCTGGATCTCAGCTCACTGCAAGCTCCGCCTCCCAGGTTTACGCCATTCTCCTGCCTCAGCCTCCCGAGTAGCTGGGACTACAGGTGCCCGCCACCTCGCCTGGCTAGTTTTTTGCATTTTTTTTTTAGTAGAGACGGGGTTTCACCATGTTAGCCAGGATGGTCTCGATCTCCTGACCTTGTGATCTGCCCGTCTCGGCCTCCCAAAGTGCTGGGATTACAGTGAAATCTTACTCTTCTAAATGAGAAACCTCTCAAAGTTATCTCCTTGATGAGGGTGTGAAGTCGTCACCAGTAACTTTTCAGGAGCCAGATGGTAAATCTGGAGGTTGACAACAGCAATTTTCACAAATTGCTACCTAAAGTTTTTGAGAGAGAATCCAGTTGAGCCTTTTCTCTGCTCAGTGGACAGCCTTTTACTTTCTTCCTTCTCTTAGTTTTACCCTTCCACTTTCAAGTCTACAATGTGGCTTTAACTCTGTGCTTTCCACTAATTGGTCCCATGTCCCAGTAAGCAAAATTTGATGCCTGTTGCCTGCCTCAGATTACTGTGGCTCAAGTCACATACACCTATGTTGAATTTCATATTTTGATTGGTAGATCAGAAATGAACATGCTTAGGACACCATTTGCTTCTTCAGAAACATAGTCTGAAGATGGAGTAAAGTCCACTGTGGTTTTTTTTGTTGTTCTTGTTTTTGAGACAAGAGTTTTGCTCTGTTCACCAGGCTGGAGTTCAGTGGCATGATCTCAGCTCACTGCAACCTCCACCTCCCAGGTTCAAGCGAGTCTCCTGCCTCAGCCCCTGAGTAGCTGGGGTTATAGGCGCGTGCACCACCAAGCCCAGCCATTTTTTCTATTTTTAGTAGAGATGAGGTTTTACTATGTTGGCTAAGCTGGTCTTGAACTCGTGACCTCAGGTGATCTGCCCACCTCAGCCTTCCAACGTGCTGGGAGTACAGGTGTGGGCCATCGTACCCAGCCAGTCTGCTTCTTTTAAATAAAGCAAAGTCATAAGAACATTTACTCTTGGCCTGGCACAGTGGCTCATGCCTGTAATCCCAGCACTTTCGGAGGCTGAGGTGGGCGGATCACGAGGTCAAGAGTTTGAGACCGGCCGGGCGCGGTGGCTCAAGCCTGTAATCCCAGCACTTTGGGAGGCCGAGGCGGGCGGATCACAAGGTCAGGAGATCGAGACCACAGTGAAACCCCGTCTCTACTAAAAATACAAAAAATTAGCCGGGGGCGGTGGCGGGCGCCTGTAGTCCTAGCTACTCAGGAGGCTGAGGCAGGAGAATGGCGTGAACCCAGGAGGCGGAGCTTGCAGTGAGCCGAGATCGCGCCACTGCACTCCAGCCTGGGCAACAGCGTGAGACTCCGTCTCAAAAAAAAAAAAAAAAAAAAAAAGAGTTTGAGACCAGCCTGGCCAACATGGTGAAACCCCGTCTCTACTAAAAATACAAAAATTAGCTGGGCACGGGGGCAAGTGCCTGTAATCCCAGCTACTCGGGAGGCTGAGGCAGGAGAATCACTTGAACCCAGGAAGCGAAGGTTGCAGTGAGCAGAGATCACACCACTGCACCACTCCAGCCTGGGTGATAGAGCAAGACTCTGTCTTGAGAGAGAGACAAAAAAAAAGAACATTTATTCTTGCTTCAGTTTGTAGAATTAGCATGGGAAAAAACACAAAAAGAAAATATCCAAAATTATTGATTGAGTAATGTCATTCAATAAATGCATACTTTTTCTTTTTTTTTTCAAGAAGTTGTTTCTAAACTTCTCATTTGGACTTCAGAGTCATTAACTTTCTTCATTGAGTGTTTTCTCCCTTTTCATTAAAGAGGGAAACAAAATGAAATAGTCTATGAACATTTTCTTATCATCTTTTCTCAGCCATTTAAAATTCTCCTTCTGTTGAATTTAAATGTTCTTCTGTAACCGAAATCCCATTATGAATAAACAGGCTGGACAGTCTTCCTGTAAAACCTCAGGGAGCTCCTTCCGCCTTTCTAACCTTCATAGAACAATGTAAACATCTTCCAAGTGAAACCCACAATGAAGGCCTTTTGTTGATTTTCATGGAACTATATGGTTGCACAGGCAGTGAGCTGGCGGTGGTTCTTTTAAAACCAAGCACCTCCAAAGACAGCTTACTTCAAAGTGTGCATCTTACAAAGTGAATTTAAAATAAACTGACAGGAGTCCGCTCTTTAAATACACATTAAAAAGATAAGTCAACACACAGTGCTGTTGTTTGAAGAAATGGGCTTACCTCTTGTACTTCCTCTCAGGAAATTAATTAGAATGGATTAACCAAGAAAACTGAAAAGATAGACTTGTCTCGCCTTTGTATGTTTTTTTCTTCCTCTCAGCCTCAAACGTAGCTGAATGTGTTTACTTGAAATCAGGATGTGGAAAGTTTTTTGAATTGATTTTAAAACCAAAGAAGTCAGAATAATTTTCCATGCTATTCAGAATCACAGGCATGAGCTCTGTTAAGAAATGTTTTTTAAATTTTATAATAAAGTTGAATAGTGACTATAATAATTTACCCAAATATTTATTTCTAAGTGAAGAAAATGGAGATTTAAAAAAAATTCAAAGATTATCACGTATTTTACTTAAGGAGGCAAAGCCTGTCTAAATAGTTTCCATATATATGAAAAATATAAAATATATATTATATATTTTGAGACAGGGTATCTCTCTGTCACCCAGATTGAAGTACAGTGGCATGATCCCAGCTCACTGCTGCCTCCTGTGAGCTCAAGCAATATTCCTGCCTCAGCCTCCTGCACAGTTGGGACCACAGGCATGCACCACCACACTGTAATTTTTAAATTTTTTTTGTAGAGACAGATGGAGTCTCACTATGTAGCCCAGGCTGATCTGGAACTCCTGAGCTCAAGCCATCATCCTGCCTCGGCCTCCCAAAGTGCTGGGATACACGTGTGAGCCACTGTGCCCAGTCCAGTTTCCTTGACACAAAGGATTATAACTCAAAATCTGAGTGTACCTGATTCAACTTAGAAAAAAATATATCAAGAGTAGTCTCCTAATCTAAGAGGACTTAAAAAATTAATTTGTTCCCAGGAGGGTTGAACAGGGCTGCAAAACCTGTTGAGCAACTCTCTACTCTCTTCATTAATTTGGAATTTGGGTTCCCTGGGGTGTGTAAAGGAGTTTTTCCTTTGTACTATCTACACTCAAAGGACTTGCCATGCAAATTAGTAATGTGAAAGGCATTAAAGGGAGAATCTTTAAAATACTAAGGCAAAATTTTTTTTTTTTTTTTTTTAGTTAGTCTCACTCTGTCGCCCAGGCTGGAGTGCAGTGTTGCAGTCTCGGCTCACTGCAACCTCCACCTCCTAGGTTCAAGCAATTCTCCTGCCTCAGCCTCCCAAGTAGATGGGACTACAGGTGCCCGCCACCACGCCTGGCTAATTTTTTTTTGTATTTTTAGTAGAGACGGGGTTTCACTATGTTGGCCAGGCTGGTCTGGAACTCCTGACCTCATGATCCACTAAGCACCATTACAGTGGTTTTAAAGCACCATTTAAAACTTTTAAAGCACCATTACAGTGCTGAAGAATCATTAGCTTTCCACACTTACAAACTAATTGATGAGTAGTACAAAAGGATTTCTCTTGTTCCCTTAAGCAGCTCCCCTAAAAATCGTGACCAGGCAATACCCTGCTAGCCTACTGCAGTCATTAAGAATAATTAAGAATTAGTAGTTACATTAAATTTTCTTTTTGCCTTTGGATCCATAGTTAAATAGTAAACCATTTTAAGGAGCTACTCCTGTCAAAAGCAGGTGGGAGGCTGCAGGAGGCGCCAGTGATCTTGGGTGAGCTGCAGGGGTAGAGCCAAGCCAGAGAGGGATCTGGAGCATGGAGCACCAACCTTTGTTTTGTAGAAGTTTAGGACAAAGAAAAGGAGAAAGGTTGGTAGCTGGGCCAAAGAGAGGTTTGTTGTTTAATTTAGGAAAAATCTGACCCAGTTTGCAGCTTGAGAATGATTCAATAGAAAGGAAGAACTGAAAATGCTTGGAAGAGAGGAAATAGGCGAGGTGATGGAATTAAAGGTAGATTGAAGGCAAAATTAAGAGATTAATGTTAACAAGAAAAATGAACAATTTTTAATCCTAGCACTTTGGGAGGCTGAGGCGGGTGGATCACCTGAGGTCGGGAGTTCAAGGCCAGCCTGACCAACATGGAGAAACCCCGTCTCTACTAAAAATACAAAATTAGCTGGGCATGATGGCGCATGCCTGTAATCCCAGCTACTCGGGCGGCTGAGGCGGGAGAATCTCTTGAACCTGGTCTCTTGAACCTGGGAGGCGGAGGTTGTGGTGAGCCGAGATTGCGCCATTGCACTCCAGCCTGGGCAATAAGACCGAAACTCTGTCTCAAAAAAAAAAAAAAAAAGAACGATTTTTATTTTAAGTTGGGCAGCTCAAGGAAAGTCCACACGGGATTAAAAGCAGGAGTTCTGGAGTCCACAAACTTCTGACATGATGCTCCACCAAAATGAGGGAGTAAACCAAGAAGGAGGACGCCAGCTCCAGAAAACCACAGCAGCAGCAGAAGGTGGCAAAGGGGAGTCCCAGGATGAAAGTGCAGCAGCAACCTGGAGGAATCCAGATTGCAGTAGTGCAGAGGTCTCTGGAACCAAGACAGGGCCCTCGGGGAAAGTGGAATGACAGACTGTCTGACATGGATGATCGTCTGGGAAAAAGGGATTTTGACAGGCCTGGCACAGTGGCTCACACCTGTAATCCCAGGACTTTGGGAGGGCGAGGTAAGAGGATCACTTGAGGCCAGGAGTTCAAGACCAGCCTGGTGAAAAATTACGACATTTAGCCATCTGTAGTCCTAGAGGCCTCGGAGGCTGAGGCAGGAAGATCGCTCAAGCCCAGGAGGTTCAGGCTGCTGTGAGCCAAAATTGTGCCATAGCACTCCATCCTAGGTAGGTGACAGAGAGAAACCCCATCTCAAAAGAAGAAGGAAAAAAAAAGGATTATGACATGAAAAAAGAGTCATGGTGGCTCACGCCTGTAATCCCTGCACTTTGGGAGGCTGAGGCGGGGGGAAGCCAGCACTCGTTGAGGCCAGAAGTTCGAGACCAGTATGGTAAAACCCCATCTCTACTAAAAAGACAAAAATTAGCTGGGCGTGGTGGCAGGCACCTGTAGTCCCAGCTACTCAGGAGGCTGCGGCAGAGCTTGCAGTGAGCTGAGATCGCACTACTGCACTCCAGCCTGGGCGACAGAGTGAGAGTCCATCTCCAGAAAAAAAAAAAAAAAAAAAGATTATGACAGATCAGATAGACAAGTGAAGAAGCAAGAAGAAGTACCTAGAAAACCATTCAAGTAATATATAACCCAAGAACTTAACGCATGCTATATGTTATTGTACTTCACTGTGTATAAATGTATGAACTCTCCTTATTTTATAGAGGACAAAACTGAGGTACAGAGAAATAAAGTCACTTCCTCAAGATTACAGACCTAACAAATGGTAAAGAACAAATTGATTCCAGGGTCCAGCTCCAGGGGTTCTAACCCTAACCACTAGAATATACTGCCTCTAACAGGAGGGATGAAAATAGAAAATAAAAGTAGACAAAAAATACTAATATTGTATACTATGTGGCTATGCAAGGCATAATTTTTACTAGACATAATTACATGTTAGCTGATAGCTTTTATGAAAACTGTGATGTAATTAGATTGGCAAGGGGGCAGGTGGAAGTGGGTTGAGAATTCAGCCTAAATGGAACATAAAAGAAACTGCAAAATAAATAGTGCCCACACATCAGGAAATAACAGCAGAAGAACACTATTTGAAAATATGAGGCCAGGCACAGTGGCTCATGCCTGTAATCCCAGCACTTTGGAAGGCTGAGGCAGGCGGATCACCTGAGGTCAGGAGTTCGAGACCAGCCTGGTCAACATGGTGAAACCCTGTTTCTACTGAAAAAAAGAAAAAAGGGAAGGGGAATGGGATATTGGCTAGGCGCCATAGCTCATGCCTGTAATCCCAGCAGTTTGGAAGGCTGAGGCAGGTGAATCACTTGAAGTCAGGAGTTTTGAGACCAGCCTGGCCAACATGATGAAACCCCGTCTCTACTAAAAATACAAAAATATTAGCTGGGGCTGGGTGCGGTGACTCATGCCTATAACCCCAGCACTTTGGGAGGCTGAGGCGAGTGGATCACAAGGTCAGGAGTTCAAGACCAGCCTGATCAAGATGGTGAAACCCAGTCTCTACTAAAAATACAAAAAAATTAGCCAGGCATGGTGGCAGGTGCCTATAATCCCAGCTACTCAGGAGGCTGAGGCAGAGAATTGCTTGAACTTGGGAGACGGAGGTTGCAGTGAGCTGAGATCACATCACTACACTCCAGCCTGGGTGACAGAACAAGCCTATGTCTCAAAAACAAAACAAAACTAAACTAAAAGGCCAGGCACAGTGGCTCATGCCTGTAATCCCAGCACTTTGGGAGGCCAAGGTGGGCAGATCACGAGGTCAGGAGATTGAGACCATCCCGGCCAACATGGTGAAACCCCATCTCTACTAAAAATACAAAACATTAGCTGGGCGTGGTGGCGTGTGCCTGTAATCCCAGCTACTCGGGAGGCAGAGGTGGGAGAATCACTTGAACCAGGGAGTTGGAGGTTGCAGTGAGCCGAGATGGTGCCACTGCACTCCAGCCTGGCAAGTGAGCAAGACTCTTGTCTAAAAAAAAAAAAAAAATCAGCCAGGCATGGTATGCCTATAATCCCAGCTACTCGGGAGGCTGAGGCAGGAGAATCACCTGAACCTGGGAGGCGGAGGTTGCAGTAAGCCGAGATTGCGCCATTGCACTCCAGCCTGAGTGAGACAGCGAAACTCCATCTCAAAAAAAAAAAAAAAAAAAAAAAATTATATATATATATATATATATATATATATATGGAGGTGAATAGGGGAAAACTGTTAAAATAATTGAAAGTGGTTGCTTCCGGAGTAGGGGCTAGAAGGTAAGGTATGGAGACTGGAGAGGATATTTTTTCATTTTATTTTTTGTAATATTTGGACACGTTTTATGTCAATGTCAATTTGTAAAATTTTGATGTTAAAATTTTTTATTTTAAAAATTAAAAAAATTGCCAGGTGTGGTGGCTCATGCCTGTAATCCCAGCACTTTGGGAGGCCGAGGCGGGTGGATCACCTGAGGTCAGGAGTTCGAGACCAACCTGACCAACATGGTGAAACCCCATCTCTACTAAAAATACAAAAATTAGCTGGGCGTGGTGGGCGCCTGTAATCCCAGCTACTCGGGAGGCTAAGACATGAGAAAAGCTTGAACCCAGGAAGTGAAGGTTGCAGTAAGCCGAGATCGCACCAATGTACTCCAGCCTGGGCAACAGAGTAAGACTACGTCTCAAAAAAAAAAAAAAAAAAAAAAGGGCCAGGTATGGTGATCCACACCTGTAATTCTAGCACTTTGGGAGGCCAAGGCAGGCAGATCACGAGGTCAGTAGTTCGAGACCAGCCTGACCAAGATGGTGAAACCCCATCTCTACTTAAAAAAAAAAAAAATTAAAAAAATTTTGCATATGCTGGGTGCAGTAGCTCATGCCTGTAATCTTGGGAGGCCAAGGCAGGTGGATTGCTTGGCCTCAGAAGTTCAAGACCAGCATGGGCAACATGGTGAAACCCAGTCTTTACAAAAAATACAAAAATTAGCCAGGCTGTGGTGGTGCATACTTGTAGTCCCAGCTACTTGGGAGGCTGAGGTGGGAGGATTACTTGAGCCTGGGAGGTAAAGGTTGTAGTGAGCCATAACAGCGTCACTGTGCTCCAGCCTTCCAGCCTGGGCAACAGAGAGAGACCCTGTCTCCCAAAAAACAAAACAAAACAAAAACAAACAAAAACCTGTGCATATATTAGTTTAATAGAAATAAATGACAGTGTAGCTATCAGAGAAATGGGGTGAGGGCACTATAGGGCTCTGATTACTTTTTGCCTAGGGCTTGCAAATTTATAGTTATTTGTTTCTAAATAAATACTTTGTTGTTTACTTTTAATTGAAATTAATTAAACTTCATCCACTAGACTGAGGTTCTAGAGACCTCATAAGTGAAAATTAAAGAAATTTCTCCTTTTATATTTAAAAACCAACAGAATACTTCACTAGGTTTTTTCAAAGTTGCTCATGTTTTAGAGAATTAGAATAATTGGAAATTAAATTTGTAATAAAGTTGCGATCTTGGCTCACTGCAACTTCTGCCTCCCAGGTTCAAGCGATTCTCCTGCCTCAACCTCCTGAGTAGCTGGGATTATAGGTGCCCGCCACCACATCCAGCTAATTTTTGTATTTTTAGTAGAGACAGGGTTTTACCATATTGGCCAGGCTGGTCTCGAACTCCTGACCTCAGGTGATCCGCCCACCTAAGCCTTCCAAAGTGTCGGGATTACAGGCGTGAGCCACCACGCCCAGCCAGTGTGTGGTGTTTTTAAACTCATCATTGAACTCTACCAAAAATATCTTCAAATTTAGGAGGGAGAAAAGCAAATTATAAGCTAGATATTATGTTATATATACATATATATAATTATGTTGTATAAAAGGAGCTAATTCAGTTAATTTAAGAAAATTTTTGTGGGGGAAATATTTTGCATGGTCTGCCAAGAGCTACAGTCTTATTAAAACAGGTCTGTTACTGCTGGTTACTGAAAAAGCCACATCAAAAGAGCTTGACTGTAAAATTACCTACATGTTATGAACATCAAGTCTTCCCTGAAAAAGTCTGCAGAGTACTTAAAATAAAAATTAAGGTGGCACTGTTTTGTGTTATGTCTGCTAGCATTACCTCTACTCTTGTTAACCAACCACGGATGAAAAGGAAGCTACTAACCAGACCTTAAATAGTAACTGCAAAGTCCTTGGAGCCAGAAGGCAGGTAAACCTCCAGATCTGGCCACATTCCTTTGAAAAAACTTTGAGTGGGGATGGGGAATGAGCCTGCATAGATTGTTGCTTTTTAATTTTCTTTTTCTTTTTTTTTTTGAGCTGTAGTCTCATTCTGTTGCCCAGGCTGGAGTGCGGTAGTGTGATCTCGGCTTACTGCAACCTCCACCTCCCGAGTTCAAGCGATTCTCGTGCCTCAGCCTCCCAAGGAACTGGGATTACAGATATGTGCCACCACTCTCAGCTAATTTTTGTATTTTTAGGAGAGACGAGGCTTCAGCATGTTGGCCAGGCTGGTCTTGAATTCCCAACCTCAGGTGATCCACCCACCTAGGCCTCCTAAAGTACTGGGATTATAAGCATGAGCCACTGTGCCTGGCCTCCTTTTTTTTTTTTTTTTTTTTGAGACGGAGTCTCGCTCTGTCGCCCAGACTGGAGTGCAGTGTGGCGATCTCGGCTCACTGCAAGCTCCGCCTCCCGGGTTCACGCCATTCTCCTGCCTCAGCCTCCAGAGTAGCTGGGACTACAGGCGCCCGCCACCATGCCCGGCTAATTTCTTTTTGTATTTTTAGTAGAGACGGGGTTTCACCGTGTTAGCCAGGATGGTCTCGATCTCCTGACCTCGTGATCCGCCCGCCTCGGCCTCCCAAAGTGCTGGGATTACAGGCTTGAGCCACCGCGCCCGGCCTTTTTTTTTTTTTTTTTTAAATGGACAGATCCTGCCTCATGTTTGTTTGTATAAATAGAAAAGAAGGGTACCAGCTCTATGCAGAAGCAGATGGCAGCCCAGGGCTCACACGAGTCCTTCCGTCCTCCCATTGGTAGACAGAGGTCTCTCCTCCAGAGCCTCTGTGGGTGTGCATGGGCACCCTTGGAAATTTGAGCTGGAGCTGGAACTGGAGCTGGAGCCGCAACTGAAGCCTGGGCTTTGGTTGGAGCCTTGGCCTTGGACTTTGGCCAGCAAAGCCAGCCTTGGCCAGATGGGTTCAAGCATGCTTCCTAAGCTTGGGGTGGGTGATTCAGCAAGTTGATTGAATTTTCAGCTGATGTCTTTTGGTATCTTGAGCTTGACCTTGTAGGGGTGAAGGGCAAACTTCCCCTTTTCCCTCTGAATGTTCACTGAAAATCAACTGACAAGGCAGATTAAAAGGAGAAAAGGCATACAAATTTATTTGAGCATAGTTTTACATGCCAGGGGAGCCTTCAGAATGAAGACCCAAAGATACAGGAAAAATGTCCTTTCCTTTTTTTTTTTTCTGAGACAGAGTCTCGCTGTGTTGTCCAGGCTGGAATGCAGTGAGCCTGATCTCAGCTCACTGCAAGCTCTGCCTCCCGGGTTCACGCCATTCTCCTGCCTCAGCCTCCTGAGTAGCTGTGACTACAGGCGCCCGCCACCGTGCCAGGCTAATTTTTTGTATTTTTAGTAGAGACAGGGTTTCACCATACTAGCCAGAATGGTCTCAATCTCCTGACCTCATGATCCGCCCACCTTGGCCTCCCAAAGTGCTGGGATTACAGGCGTGAGCCAGCGCACCCAGCCAAAATGTCCATTCTTACGTTTACATTCAACAAAGTATGGACAGCCATGTAGAAATGTGATTGAATAGAAAGTAAGTATATTGTTACCAGAAAGGGGTCCTGATCCAGTCCCCAAGAGAGGGTTCTTGAACCTCACGCAAGAAAGAATTCAGGGCAAGTACATAAAGTGAAAGAAAGTTTATTAGAGAAGTAAAGGAATAAAGAATGGCTACTCCATAGGCCGAGTAGCAGCATGGGCTGCTCAACTAAGTATACTTATAGTTATTTCTTGATTATATGCTAAACAAGGGGTGGATTATTCATGAGTTTTCCGGGAAAGGGGTGGGCAATTCCCAGGACTGAGGGTTCTTCCTCCTTCAGATCATATAGGGTAACTCCCTAATGTTTGTAAACTGTCCTGGTGCTGGTGGGTGTGTCCTTTAGCATGCTAATGAATTATAATTAGTGTATAATGAGCAGTGGGCACTACCAGAGGTCACTTTGGTTGCCATCTTGGTTTTGGTGGGTTTTGGCTGGCTCCTTTACTACATCCTGTTTTATCAGCAAGGTCTTTGTGACCTGTATCTTGTATCTCATCCTCTAAGAATGCCTTAACTTTCTGGGAATACAGCCCAGCAGGTCTCAGCTTTATTTTACAGTCCCTATTCAAGATGGAGTCTCTCTGGTTCAAATGCCTCTGACGCTATTAACTTGGTTCTGAAGATGAGGAAACTGAAGCTTGGAGGTCACCTAGCCACTTCTTGGTAGAGTTAGAATTTGCAACTTCCTGGCTCGAAAACTCAGGCTTTATCCTTTTCTGGTACCTTTCAATAGAGGCTACAAGTCCCCAGGTCATTTATTTATTTATTGAGATGGAATTTCGCTCTTGTTGCCCAGGCTGGGGTGCAATGGCACCATCTCGGCTCACTGCAATTTCCGCCTCCTGGGTTCAAGTGATTCTCCTGCCTCAGCCTCCTGAGTACCTGAAATTACAGGTGCCCACCACCACGCCTGGCTAATTTTTGTATATTTAGTCAAGATAGGGTTATGCCATGTTGGCCAGGCTCGTCTTGAACTCCTAACCACAGGTGATCCACCCACCTCAGCCTCTGAAAGTGCTGAGATGACAGGTGTGAGCCACCCTGTCTGGCCAAGTCCCCAGGTTATTAAGACTCTTTCTTCAGGTGGCAGACATCCACATTTCAGAGTCCTCTCACATAGGCATGGAAATAGCAATGCAGGGGAGGGAAAAATGGCTTCCCTCTACCCTTGTAGGTTCTTTGCTTGGATTGCAAATTAAATTGACATAGGACAGATTAACAGAAGAAAAACCATTTTAATTACCTGCATAGGCGGCAGCACAGGAATCTCACAAAACATGAAGGGCCAGGTGATTGAAGCTTATAGCATTCTGAGCTAGAAATAAATAGAGGCTTGGGGCTTCAGTGGGGACAGTGGGGAGGCGCCACAGGTTATAGGAGGGTTAGTAGAGGAAATGTATGGTAAATAATGTTGCCTTGTGGCCCTGTGCGGTGGCTCACACCTGTAATTCCAGCACTTTGGGAGGCTGAGGCGGGCAGATCACAAGGTCAGGAGTTCAAGACCAGCTTGACCAAAATGGTGAAACCCCGTCTCTACTAAAAACACAAAAATTAGCTGGGCGTGGTGGCATGCGCCTGTAATCCCAGCTACTGCAGAGGCTGAGGCAGGATAATCGCTTGAACCCAGGAGGCAGAAGTTGCAGTGAACTGGGATCATGCCAATGCACTCCAGCCTGGGCAACAGGGCAAGACTCTGTCTTTAAAAAAAAAAATTTGCCTTGTTATGCAGATAAAGTCTCTCAGGTAACAAAAGTTGTCTCTGAGCAGCTGCCTTCCTGACACAGATACTTTTACTATGTGGACTTCCTTTATAGATGTAAATTTGCTTTACAAAAGGACAGCTTTTCAGAACTATTCCCGTGTCTGCAGTTTCTCAGAATAACCAGCTTGAAATGTGGCAAAGAAGTGTATTTTGGGATAGCATATTTTGGTATTCTACAGTCACAATTTGGGGTGTTGTGGCCTGAGCCTCAGCAGCAAAAAGAGCACAGGATTCAGAGTTGGGAGCCCTGGATTCTATTACCAGCTCTGTCCCCTAACCCAATGGTCTCTTGTGAAAGGTCCTCGAGTTCCGATTGGAGTCAATTTCCCTAAAAGGCAAAGAGGAATCGGAGTTCCAGCTGGCTTGAACATTTGTAGATTTCGCGCCTTCCCTTTTCGCCCCTCCTTCCTCTCCACCCTTCTTCCCACCCGGAGCTACTAGGGGCCCAGCCCATTTCCCCAGGCCAGGAGTAAGGCTGAAGTGAAGTGACCGCGGCCGGCCGTAGCAAACAGGGAAGCTCATTAGAAAGTCCTGGTGAGAACCTCAGCTTCTGATGAGTCAGAACGCCACGGAGCAGGTTGCTGCGCTTGACTGATTGGGTTTACCCTATTTTTGTTTCGAGTTAGAGCCAACTGTCTTCATTCCTTTTCGTGGCTCTGAGTAGGACCTGCTCCATTATATCTCTTCCTCTAAACGCCTGCATCTGAGATGCTGGAAAACCCTGCGCAGCTCATAACCCAAGGCCTGGTTCCCATTCACCTTTCCTCTTCTTCTAAGCTGCCCAAGACACTCCTTCGCCAAAGCTCTGTCTGGAAACGAGTCCATCTAGGGTCAAGCCTTGCGTCATGTGCCAGGGGATTAGACGAGTGGATTCCAGGCCCAGTTTTGCTTCTTCAACTTTGCTGCGAGGCTTTGGGCAAGTTATTTAACCTGTCTGGGCTTCAGTTGCCTCACTGCTAAAATGGGTACGGTAATGTTTATTTGAAAGAGCAAAGGGATTGGCACAAAAATCGCATTAACAGAAATATCTTCATTCCAGCAGGGCGGGGTGGCTCACGCCAGTAATCTCAGCACTTTGGGAGGCCGAAGCAGGCGGATCACCTGAGGTCAGGAGTTCGAGAAAACCTAGAGACGGTCTCCCTCCCTTCTGTACGGAACAAGCAATTATTGGGCACCCTCTTTTTAGTGACTAGGCAGGGACGGAAAATGAGTCCTTGGGACAGCGCGGGAGGAGAGGGTGGAAAACGTACCACTATTTAGGGAAGCACGGAAAGGGCTCTCAATGGATCTCTCACAAAATGCCGTCAGGGCAGAACAGTCAAGGGCCCAGGGATTCGAGGAAGCTTGGGCGGAGCGGAGAGCTCAAAAGTTGAAAGTTTTCTTGGCAGATGAGGGAGGGAAAGGGATTTCACGAACAAGGATCTCGTGGGTGGGCTGTCCCAGTTGGCACGCGGCAGAGCGCAGACCAGCACCCGGCGGTCTGGTCTGTGCAGGACAGACAGGAATCGCTTACTAAGGCTCCAACCTTTTAAGAGTCAGCAACAAGCTCTTTCTCCGGATCTGAAGGCGGAGGGGCGCTGCGCCTTCCTTGGAGAGGGCCCGAGCGCGGCCAGACCGCGCACCAGACCCGGAACGTGGGGCCTGAAGGCTGGCGGCCGACTCCAGGGCTCGGCGCCCCAACCGGGAAGTGATCGCGGCAGCCCACCCGCCTGACGCCAGCGGAAGTGCGAGCCCCGGGCGAGCCTGCTTCGCCGCCGGGCGCCCGGGAAGGGGCGGGCGCGGGGCGGGGCTGGAGGCGGGTGAGGCGGGGCCGGCGGCGGGGCGGGGCTTGGCCGCCGTTGTTTTTACCCAGGCCTCGGCGCCTAGGCGCTTGGCCGAGGCTGATCTGCGTGCAAGTGTGAGCTGAGGCTGAGGCAAGCGCTGGAGGCGCGAGGCAGCCAGGACAGCCGGTGCGGCGCGGGGAGCCAGCGAGCGCGCCCTCGGCGTTAGCCGCCGCGATGTCAGCTCAGTGCTGTGCAGGCCAGGTGAGCGAGACCCGGCGCAGCGCGGGGGTTGTCAGATCGGAGAACCGGGCCAGGAGACCAGGCGTCGAGGACCTGCCTGGGTGCGCTCCCAGTTCCGCTGCCGAACGTAGGGCTCGGGTGGGTCACCTGGGCTGGCCCTGCGGCACTCAGCCGTCCGGGAAATCCTGTGCCCTGGGCGGGCGGGAAGGGGTAGGGGGAAGCCCAAGAGGCTACCCCGGGGTCTTCCCCTCCGGCCTCCGGGACTCCGCGTGGGGCGGGGCGTGCAGGGCTCGGGCGGAGGATCCCGACTGCTCCAGGGACGTGTAGCCTCCTGCACCCGGCACTGGTGAATAGCGCCGAGCTCCGTAGCCCTCTCCACTCTGCCTGTCGGATGAATCAGGAAGAAAAGTGGGTTTAGGCAACGTCTCCTTTGCTATGCCCTGAATAAAACTCGGGTCAAACAACCCAAGCAGGTTGCGCTTGGCATCTCGAAGTCGAGCGTGGGTTCTGTACCTTTGAAAATGTCTGAAAGCCTGACTTCCAAACTACCGGGCGCAGGTCTGGGAGAAGGGAAAACTCAGCCCTGCTTCCTGAATTTCCCGACCCAACCCTGGCTCGGTACTAGCACGACTGCCTGGGTAGGGCTCGAGCCTTCCTGTCTCTCTTTGCAAATAAACTTGCTCGAACCTGTTTTTTAACTCTCGCCTGTTTAAACCTATGATATCTTAAAACATTATGTCTCCTACAAGTTACTGCATCAGTGTAGAATTAGTACGTCTTAGCCCTGTCATGCTGGTTTCACTCCTTCCGCAGAGTTAGAAAAAACGAAGTAGGCGAGTCTCCTGGATGTGGAGCTCCTTTCTCTCTGTACATGTAGATTATCAGCGTTTCGGTACAGTTTTAATGGAGTGTTTTCACGAACGAATCAGACTCTGG
The DNA here is from genome assembly GCF_037993035.2 of Macaca fascicularis. Classification (NCBI taxonomy): domain Eukaryota; kingdom Metazoa; phylum Chordata; class Mammalia; order Primates; family Cercopithecidae; genus Macaca; species Macaca fascicularis. Next base: position 84,213,883 of record NC_088380.1, on the reverse strand, counting down.
GGAGCATCCAGGTTCGGGGTGTTCTTGCTGACACTCAGCCTTTCCACAGTCGAGGCCAGCTGTAAGTGATGCAGGGGATAAACTGTGGGTTTCTGTAACCGGCGATTATATTGGCAGATTATCTGTCCTGTTTGGAGTGGCCACGTGGAGCTGTCTTGGTTTTTGAGGTCTAATACTGTGCTTGGCATGCATTAAAGCTGGTCTTTTCAGAGTTGAGGAAATTGAGGCTTTTGACTACTGGGATGAAATGATTTTTTTCCCTGAGTCAGGCAGAGAGAGAGAGAAAGAGAATGAGAATGGTCCCCACCTTACCAGGTATTTGAGAACAAGGTGGACCAGCAAAGACTGTTTTCAGAAAGCTCTGCAAATCTTTTATTCTCGTTTTGAAATATTTCTCTCCAATATGATGCAACACTTTTTATTATGTAGTAATTATATTATAACTCTTTAGGGGCATCTGTCCTGGTCCCCTGAAGTCCCCTTGAGGCTCTTTCTGTCATTCCCAAGTGCCTAATTTAGGGCTCTGTAATTACCAGTATTCAAATGGGTTTTGTAAAAGAATTATTTTGCTATTGATGTTTTGGCAGGTTTCTAAAGTCTCCCCTCTTAGGACTTTGGAAAGAACCAAATCAAAGTTAACCCCTGTTTTCCCAGGCCTGCTGGAAGCATCGCAGTGGTGGGCCTCGGTGCAGTGTGATTTCCTGTGGATGGAGCGGTAGGAAGTTAAAAGAAAAGCAAACAGGCCAGGCGCAGTGGCTCATGCTTGTAATCCCAGCACTGTGGGAGGCCAAGGTGGTCGGATCACCTGAGGTCAGGAGTTTGAGACTAGCCTGACCAACATGGAGAAACCCCATCTCTCTAAAAACACAAAATTAGCCGGTTGTGATGACGCATGCCTGTAATCCCAGCTACTCGCTGAGGCAGGAGAATTGCTGGAACCCGGGAGGCAGAGGTTTTGGTGAGCCGAGATCATGCCATTGCACTCCAACCTGGGCAACAAGAGCAAAAAGAGCAAAACTCCGTCTTAAAAAAAAAAAAAAAAAAAGAAAGCAAACAAAACCTCACTTCACAGCACCATCAGAAGTTACCAATTCTTTTGTTTGTTTGGGCACCTACCTTGTGCCAGGAGCTGGCTATATAGTAATAAGTCAGACAAGCATCTCTGCTCTCAATGGCGTGTCTGGGCAGGGGAGATCATTCATAAACATGTAAACAATGAAACGATGAATATGGTACTGGTCCTGTCAGAAGGCCTGTGGTAAGCAACCTTGAGGAGGGTTGCTGAGGGAGTCTGAGAAGATGCCTGTGGAGTTGAGACTGCTCAGTGAGGAGAGGCAAGGGAGTCTAGGGTAGCTGGGGTGTCTTAGATGAGGTCAGAGAGAAGAGCAGGACCAGAAATGGCCAGAGCCTGTCAGCTGCCTTTGGACTTTGGATTTAATTCTGGTTGCAGTGAGAGGCTGTGGGAGCATTCTGAGCAGGGGAGAGCTGTGGTTTGATTTGCACTTAGAAGATACTTGGGGTGTTGTGCAGACTGGACTGTAATGGGGGCTAGAGTGGAGGTGAGGAAAACAGTTTGAGCTGGTCATGCAGCATTTGGTGAGGAAAACCCAAGTGGGTATTTGCCTCTTAGGGGCAAGCAGTGTTCTAGGCTTCAGTAGTGAACAAAAATCCTTTCCTGATGGAGCTCGAATCCTGGCAATCTGCTGTTGCTGTAGTCCCAGGAGGAGAGAGCGTGGTACCTTAATTTAGGCTATGACTGTAGGAGTGAGTACAGTGGGACATTGTTGGCTTTGGGTATATTTCAGAGGTAGAACTGGATTTGAGCAAGGATTAGAAGTGGGATATGGGAATGAGACAGACTCGGTGTCTGGCCTGAGCCACTGGGTAGATGGTGATAGCATTACTGAGGTGAAGTAGGAGGCTGCTAGGAAGAGGACATTTGGTGAGGAAAACCCAAGTTTCTTGGCTTTGTCACATTAGGGATGCCTATTATAAATTGAATGGAAATGGCAAGTCACCAATTAGGTATTTAAGTCGGGAGAAGTTTGAGGTCGGAGAGAGACATTTTGATGACTTTCTTTAACTGAGGACCATCATGAACAATATGTAACCCATAAAAGAGCCTGGGCTTTGGACTCAGGCCTGGGTTTCAATTTGGAAATCTGGACAATGAGGACTGGTGTGCTGGATGAGTTACTTACCCTCTATTACCTAATTTTACCTCAACTGTTAAATGGGTACTTCTTAGGGTTATTGTGAAAATTACATGTGATAAGTGTAAAGTCTGTAATATAGGATTTGGCAGAGTGTGAGGAACCCCCCAAATCTTAACTTACTAGTGGCCATTACCCATCTGCATCAGGATAATATCCAGATCATCTTATTTTATTTTTGTATCTACTCTGATATTCACTTAGATTTTGCTTAGGGTGTTGGCTAATGGATGCTAAGAAGGTAGAGATTACAGGGGAGTGGTCACTCAACACTTTATGGGTTCAAAGTTCTGTGCTAGGCCCCTAGGGACAAGGTAATGAACACAGGGCTTCCTTGTTCTCCTTTAACTTAAGGGCTATGTGGAGGTGGGAATGTGGGGGAAGTTAGCTATACAAAATGACAGTGCTGGCTGGGCGTGGTGGCTCTTGCCTATCATCCCAGCACTTCTGGAGGCTGGGCGGGTGGATCGCTTGAGGCCAGGAGTTCGAGACCAACCTGGGCAACATGGTGAAACCCCGTCTCTACTAAAACAAAAATTAGCCAGGCATGATGGTACACGACCTGTAGTCCCAGCTACTTGGGAGGCTGGGGCACCAGAATCACTTGAACGCGGAAGGTGCAGGTTGCAGTGAGCTGATATTGAGCCACTGCACCCTAGCCTGAGCAACGGAGTAAGACGCTGTCTCAAAAAAAAAAAAAAAAAGAAAAAAGAAAATGAGTGCGCACTGTCAGAGCGGAAGTGAGGTGTGTGCTTGGAAAATCTAGACAACCTTTTCAGGGCAGTTTGACAATAGGGATTGGGAGGGCTTACTGCAGGCAAGTATAGGCATGTATGACAATAATAATGCTGAAATTTATTTCAGCCCACAGTATGTGCTTTGTTTTTACATACATTATAATTCATTAATTCCTCACAAAACCCCTGCTTGGACTCCTTTTACAAGTGAGTCACCTAAAGTATAGAGAAATAAGTGAACTGATGTTACCAACTGACTGATGGTAGAGCCAGGCCTTGCATACTGGCCCATCTGACTTGAGTTGGGTGACTTTTGTACCAGACTACTATTCCTTATTATTCCTATATGAATAAATAATAATTGCTCCAGATGGACCCAATACAGTTTTGAATACCCTGCTGTCAGGCTGTTTTGGTAGATATTGTTGGCTGCCAGTGGTTAATGGTTGGATGAGGTTTAACTTCTCCCTCATGCCTAATTCAGGTCATAAAGATCAAGGTCACAGACCAAATTCTGTCACACATACAGACAGTGGCATACGTACAGAACAGTGATGCAGCCTGTTCTAAGACTTCCTGATGTTCCAGCTCTTTGACCTTGTTGGTGCTCTCATAGGCTTCTTGCCTGAAAAGTTCACCTGAGGCAGATGCACCAACATTCTAGTAGGCAAGACTCAGCTAACTTCTGGTTGGTGGGCAGCCAAGATTATTGCACCAGGAGGATCAAGCCCATGGTTGCCATTCTGAGTAAAAATTCACTCTGTCTTTTTTTTTTTTTTTTGAGACAGTGTCTCACTCTGTCACCCAGGCTGGAGTGCAGTGGCACAATCTTGGCTCACTGCAACCTCCGCCTCCCGGGTTCAAGTGATTCTCCTGCCTCAGCCTTCCGAGTAGCTGGGATTACAGACACCTGCCACCACACCTGGCTAATTTTTGCATTTTCGGTAGAGATGGGGTTTTGTCATGTTGGCCAGGCTGGTCTGGAACTCCTGACTTCAGGTGATCCACCCGCTTCTGCCTCCCAAAGTGCTGGGATTACAGGCATGAGCCACTGTGCCCGGCCCTATTCACTCTATCTTTATAGCCAGTTTATGCAAAGCAGGAATGCCCAGGCCCAGTATTTCCTGCCAGATCCTATTTCTAGATCACCAAGATTTTCCTCAATGAAAACCCATTTATGTGTGTATGTATTCATGTATGTACGTATGTATGTATGCATGTATGTACATATGATGTATGTATGTATGTAAAGATGGGATCTGGCTGTTGCCCAAGCTGGAGTGCAGTGGTTCAGTCATAGCTCACTGCAGCCTCCAACTCCTGGGGTCAAGCCATCTTTCCACTTCAGCCTCCTAAGTAGCTGGGACTACAGGTGCGTTCTACCATGCCTGGCCAGTTTTTAAAAAATTTTGTAGAGACGGGTCTGGCTTTGCTGCCCAGGCTAGTAAAACTCATTTCTAATGTCTGTTATGTTAATTAACAAAGCCTTGAATGCCACCAGGGACTATCCATTGTCAAAGATAAACAAAGCCAGACATTAGTTAAAGCAGTAAAAACATGTTTTATTCAATAACTATTGACTGTAGGGGAAAGAGCTGAGCTCCATTCAGTTTTGTGCCGAGGTGACTGGGCCTTTTAAAGTGAGCATAAGGGAGTAAGGAGGGGAGTGAGCGGTGGCTCAACAGTCAGGAAAGCGAAAAGTTACAAAAGGTTGGTCGGTGTAAATGCGATTAGGCCAGCCGTGTCTGCTAGCAGTGTGGCCTTTGATTAAATGTTTGCTGGAATACATCTTATCAGGCCAACTGATGCCCCTAGAATGCAGCTTAAAACACACACCCACATACACAGAGTCCATGAAGACTTATTTAAAAAATAAATGACATACCACATACAATAATGATGATCCCAGGCCGGGCACGGTGGCTCAAGCCTATAATCCCAGCACTTTGGGAGGCCGAGGCGGGCGGAGTTCGAGACCAGCCTGGCCAACATGGCAAAACCCTGTCTCTACTAAAAATACAAAAATTAACCTGGCGTGGTGGCATATGCCTGTAATTCCAGCTACTCAGGAGGCTGAGGCAGGAGAATCACTTGAACCCGGGAGGCGGAAGTTGCCGTAAGCCAAGATCAGGGCACTTTACTCCAGCTTGGGCAAGACAGTGAGACAACGTCTCAAAAAAAAAAAAATAATAATAATGATGATGTTTCCCCCAAAATGTCCTTCCTTCTTCACTGTAAAACCCAGATCTCTACTTTGAGGTCCCCGCTCAATTAATGTTTCCTCAGTAATGATCCTTCTCTTGTTTTGAGAGTCCTCACAGAATTTGTGCTTTGTAGACTTGATTGCACCACTTAGTACTGGGTCATCTGATTCATTGAAATTAAATCCTGGCTACTGCAAGGATGTTTCCTGTCTTCTCATAGGCAGAGCTCTTACTGTGACCTAGCTGAACCCCCTGTTGAGCTCTTTTGGTTACAAAACTCTTGTTCCCTATTGCTCTTTGTTTATAGTGATTGGAGATGTTAGGTCTTCATTTATATTACATGGTGCTTCCACTGGAAGGGATCCAGTTACAAAAATTCATTCTTTCCATGATGATACTGTTTTGAACAATGTGGGGAGTATTTGTGAAACAGAGGGAAATCACACATATCATTACCCAGAGAGAACAACATTTCGATGCTTTATATTCAGTTACTTATATTTAATATTTATTTATTTTTGAGATGGAGTTTTCGCTCTTGTTGCCGAGGCTGGAGTGCAATGGCGCGATCTTGGCTCACTGCAACCTCTGCCTCCCAGGTTCAAGCAGTTCTCCTGCCTCAGCCTCCTCAGCAACTGGGATTACAGGTGCCCGCCACCACACCCAGCTAATTTTGTGTTTTTAGTAGAGATGGGGTTTCACCATGTTGGCTAGGCTGGTCTTGAACTCCTGACCCCAGGTGATCTGCCCGCCTCAGCCTCACAAGGTGATGGTATTACAGGTGTGAGCCACCGTGCCTGGCCATTATTTATAATTTTACTTTGCAAAGTTGGGATTATGTTGGAAGTGTTGTATTTGATCCCACTCTTTCTGCAGAATTATGGGGTGACCGAGAAAGTTTTTTTAACATGCACCCACCACTTATTTGTAGCTGTTAATGTTTTCTGGGCTTACATTCATAAGTAGATAGTCTTCTACCTTCAAACTTGATGGTTTCTTTAGAGGTGTTAACATTGAATGTGTGAAAGTCACTTAACGAGCTTTTGCGTTAAGAGGTTTGGGTGTGTTTCTATTCCCAAAAGGTCAAAAGTAATGAAAAAAAAAAATCCCTAATTTCATCTCTGTTAGGTGGCATCATTGACAATATATTTCTGTCATTTTCAACATTTGCTTTAACTTTGACCTTTTCTTTTTACAATTGCTTTCACAGATAACGTCTGTCCAAATGGTGGTTGAGTCACTGTTTCCCTGCTGTATGATGGTGGCCATCCTTGCTTCCACTGCATTAACATTGAGACCTGTGTTTCTTATCACTAGCACTGGCACTTTTATTTTCCTATTCATCTTTATAAAGATGTGGGCAAAATGCAGTAAAATGCCCTATAATTGTTCTGTCAAGGTGATGTTTTGGTTGATGTTGGCTAAATGCGGTAGTCCCCCTTTACCTGCCGTTTTGCTTTCTGTGGTTTCAGTTACCTGAGGTCTATTGGGGTATGAAAATATTAAGTGGAAAATTCCAGAAATAAACAATTCACAGGTTTAAATTATGCCCTGTTCTGAATAATGTGATGAAACCTCACTCCATCTCACCGGGATGTGAATCACTTCTGGCCAGCATATCCATGCTGTCTAGCTGTCTACCTATGCTCCTCACCCCTTAGTCACTTAGGAGCCATCTCGGTTGTCACATCCACTGTCGCAGAATTGCAGTCCTTGTGTTCAAGTCATTCAAGTCACCCTTATTTGACTTAGGGGCCCCAAAGCGCAAGAGTAGTGATGCTGGCATAGTATCATAAGTGTTTGATTTTATTATTTGTTATTGTTGTTAACCTCTTACTGTGCCTAATTTAGAAATTAAACTTTATCATAAGGTCAGGCAAGGTGGCTCATGCCTATAATCCCAGCACTTTTAGAGGCTGAGGTGGGTGGATCACTTGAGCCCAGGAGTTAAGAGACCAGCCTGGGCAACATGGATAAACCCTGTCTCTACAAAACACACAAAAATTAGCCAGGGCATGGTGGTGTGTGTGCCTATAGTCCCAGCTACTTGGGAGGCTGAGGTGGGAGGATCACCTGAGTCCAGGGAGGTTGAGGCTGCAGTGAGCCATGGTTGTGCCACTGCACTCCAGCCTGGGTGACAGAGCGAGACCCTGTCTCAACAACAACAGAACTATCATAGGTATGTATATACAGGAAAAAACACAGTGTATATGGGGTTGGGTACTATCCAGAGTTTCAGGCATCCCCTGGGGATCTTGGAACACATCCTCCTCTAGTAAGGAGGGACTACTCTAAATAGCTCACTGGTGAGCTGATACAGGAAGGGTGGCTTCGAGGTGTCTTTGTGTAGTGTAGCTAAGTTCAAGTTGTCAGATAATCCTCCGTCACTTACCTTGAACAGTGTGGAGAGTGAAGTTTGCACTCTTAGTTGGAGAGTTCGCTTGACGGTTGCTCATTCAAATGTGTTTTCTTGGGCAGCTCTGTAGCTGACCTGGCAAGCTGACAAATAGCTTTGGGCTGCAGCAAGTCTGATTTTGTAGGCACCGTTGAGGAGAGGCCAGTCTGTAGGCGTGGAAGGCAGCCTCTGACTCATCTCTCTGTGCTAATTAAATAAGAGGTAACACCCCCTTCCCCATTGCTTGCTTCCTGCCCTCATTTTCTGTATAAATAGAGGGTGTAGGTTTCCCACAGATACTGAGTATCTGGGAGTGACTATGAGACATGGAAGCTTTACTTTTCCAGTTTTCCAGGTATTTTAATGTAATCATCAGTTACAGCCTCAGAAAGGGCACTGCAGTAATTATGGCATTGTCTACTTTTATTTCAGAGCAGTATGTGGCCAGATAATCTATGATAACTTGATGTTAAAAAGGAAGTCTTTCGTATAAGCTGATATGTCTACAGAATTAGCCATTGGATGTAATTCTTTGACCAAGCTATTTTTAGTATTTTAAGTGGTCATACCTGCCTAATTATAAAGACCCAGTGTTCTCTTAGTGTTCTGAGTCAAGCCGCATTGTTAGTGAATTTTACATATTGCTGTTTTCAGTTGAATTTAGGGTTATGATTGGATCCTGAGAGTAGTAGCAATCAAGTTACCAATCTAAACCACTGTGATTGTTCCCAAATATTAGGCATCTCAGGTAGTCCACAGTAAACCTTTGCATCCCTGCTTAAAATGTATTTCAAAACATTTCCAGTGAGAATATCTCCATATTCTTGTAGCTTATATATTAATGGTATTTCAAAACATTTTAGAACTTAATATGAGAGAGTCAGTATAGGGCAGTAGGAAATTCAAATAGTGAGTTGTGTGATTACACAGAACATCTGTTTGAATTTTAAAAGGAAGCAGGATTTTACTTTTGGCTTTTCTTCCATAGTTTGCCTTGTGAGATTAAAATTGCTGATGTTTAAGGAAAGCAGCTGTTGTGGAAAAACGTAATGGGTTTTTATCAGAGAGTAAATTTTGAAACAATTTGTGGGTTTTTGAAGTAAGGTTACAGTATATAGTGATTAGACAGCATTTTTACTCCCTAATGAAAACTGTCTAGTCAAAACAAAAGTGGGAAAAACACATGTATAACCTCTTAAATCTTATTTATGAAAAGATAACTAGAGGAGATGGGAAAATCAGACTTCTGTTTAAGTATCATTTTTATAAACTGGCTAAGTGCACTTTGAAACAAAATTCATGAGGTCTTTGTGGAATGCCTTTTCCGTTTTGTTTTGTTTTGTTTTTTTTGTGCTCACATTATGTCTCAGCAATTTAATGGAGGGCTGATTTCCTAATGCTTTGATCCTTGGTAAGTGTGGTTCACCCGAACTAGGGAGGAATTCAATCTTTTGTTCTTGATTCCATGCTCATTGATCTCCTCCATTGCCATTCTCGAAACAATGGCAGTATTTTGTTTCCATAGTAATGACACTGTTTGCTCCAACAGGATTCTATAGTGGTAATTTTTCTGTAGCTTTGCTAGCCTTATCCCTGAGGACTCTAGGACTGTCGGACTTACTTAGTTAGCTGTTACTCTTTTTTTTTTTTTTTTTTTTTTTAAGAGCTTACAATCCCTAAAGTAAAATGTCAATTGATAAATATTCACTGGGGCCAGGTGTGGTAGCTCACACCTGTAATCCCAGCACTTTTTGGGGCTGAGGTGGGTGGATCACCTGAGGTCAGGAGTTGGAGACCAGCCTGGCCAACATGGTGAAGCCCCGTCTCTACTAAAAATACAAAAATTAGCCAGGCATGGTAGCATATGCCTGTAATCCCAGCTACTCAGGAGGCTGAGGCACGAGAATCGCTTGAACGTGGGAGGCTGAGGTTGCAGTGAGCTGAGATCATGCCATTGCATTGCAGCCTGGGCAACAGAGTGAGACTGTGTCTCAATAATAATAATAATAAATAAATAAATAAATAAATAAATAAATAAATAAACATTCACTGGGTACCTAGAATAATAAAGTTCAGAGGCTGTAGCTAGCCCTGCTTGTGCTTGGGAGTGACCTGTGAATAGATGCTGAATTTGCTAGCTGTGTGAGACTGTGCCTGGGACAGACTGGATTGAGGGTTTGTTTGCTCAGCTTTGCACCTTTTATCTTTTGGAAAAGGGGAAGAAGCTGGGGGTCCCTTGGCAGGGACATTTGCCCCCAGAGGTGGATGAGCCCACACAGGGGAGCATGAAGAGAGTGGGTCCTCCTTCCTGAATGGGCTCTAGGGATCCATGCAATCCTGCAGTTGCCCACACAGTTGTGTTGTTTATGTCCTGAAACTTTTCCAAGAAGAAAGTCCCCATCATTTCTCAGCTTCTCAAGGAAATCTGACCTCAGGAAAAAACAGCTGTAGTATGAGAAGGAAAGCCCAACCTTGGAACCTTGAGAAACATCTCCAATTTAAAAGGCAGACATTCCCTGTAGCCAACGGGGAAAGAAAGGAAATTAAGTGAAGGTAGAGCCTGCCTGGAGGGTGGGGACAGGTGTGGAGCTGCTGGCCTGGTCAGAAGACAACCTGAAGTCAAGTGAGAGAGGAAGATCAAAGATCAGTGCCTGTGGATTTTTAAGAGTGCTGGCTTATCCGGAGGCTGAGGTAGGAGGATCGCTTGAGTCCAGGAGGTTGAGACTGGGTGAGTTTTGATCTACTACACTCCAGCCTGGGCAGCAGAACGAGACTATGTTTCTTTTTTTGTTTGTTTTTGTTTTTTTGAGACAGAGTCTCGCTCTGTCACCCAGGCTGGAGTGCAGTGGCGCGGTCTCGGCTCACTGCAACCTCTGCCTTCCGGGTTTAAGCGATTCTCCTGCCTTAGCCTCCCAAAAAGCTGGGATTACAGGTGCATGCCACCAGGCCCAGCTAATTTATTGGGCCAGGTGGCAGACATCTGTAATCCCAGCTACTCAGGAGGCTGAGGCAGGAGAATCGCTTGAACTTGAGAGGCAGATGTTGCAGTGAGCCAAGATCACGCCATTGCACTCCAGCCTGGGTGACAGAATGAGACTCCCATCTCAAAAAAAAAAAAAAAAAAAGTGCTTGGGGGTTTTGGCAGCCTCAGTTTCCAGGCAGCAGAAGGTAGAGAAATGCTGGGGAGCTGAGGGACTGAAGCCCGGGAGGGGAGGTTATTATCTTTTAAGATAAAAGGAGGAGCAGATTAAGAGCCTAAAGAGGTCTGGGCTAACCCTTAAAGGATGGTAGTAGGAAAACAGCTTCCTGCCCCCAAATTGCAGGATGTTGAAGTTTATTCTTTAAGTTCTGCCAAAATCGAGTCCAAGGGTAGCCCTCTATCCCCTTTTTTCTTCAAAGAAATCCCCCACTTTCTGTGCTCTCCCCCACCTTCTTTTTCTATCAAAGTTTGTGGAATCTTGTCAACTGGGATTCAATTCTTTGAACAATTCTGGAGAAGCAAGTCTAGTTCTGGTGAGATCCAGGTTTTGCTGCTTGCTTGATTAATTCATTAATTAATTTATTTATTTTAGTAGAGACAAGCTCTCACTGTGTTGCCCAGGCTGGTCCCAAACTCCTGGGTTCAAGCAATCCTCCTGCCTTGGCCTCTCAAAGTGTTAGAATTACAGGCGTGAGCCACCATGCCCAGCCTTGCTTGATTTTTGAGGCAGGTCATGGAACCACAGAAACTCTTGGAAGATACCTTAAAAGGCATCTGTTTTTAATGACCCATCTGAAGCTCAGATGTCCATTTTAATACCCCTCTTCAGTGTGCTTCTATGTTTGAATCACTCCAGTTTTGGGGAGCTCACTACTGTTCCTAGTTCTTAATTTTTCTTGTTAAGTAGGGGAAATTCCTGTCTTGTCTCCCTAATGTTGTTAGAGAGATAAAATCCCCTTTAACAATATTAGTGATTGTTGAAGGGATACAAATCAGATGTTATATGTAAGAGTCTTTTTTTAATCTGTAAAGTGGTGATGCAGTGTGTCAGCGTTCAATGTAGGAAGCCAAGATCGCCCTAGGTATTTTAAAAAGAAGAGGATTTACTACAGGGAATTAGGTATGTTTAAAAACTAATAGTAGAACTAAAGGAGCAAGAATGAAGGGGCCACCCACTCTTGAACTTAAGAATGTTGCCTAAAGACCGGAGTTCTGTCTAGGTCCTGCTGCTCAGCACACAAAAAGCCAATGACTGAGATGGACAAGGATTGCCAAGGAAGAAGGCTTTAATCGGGTGCTGCAGCCAGGGAGATAGGAGCTTGGTGTCAAATTCATCTCCCTGACCTGCTAAAACTGGAGGTTTGTGTAGCAGGGAAGAAATGTAACAATGTGTAACATTTTGAGATACAGTCTTGCTCTGTCGCTCAGGCTGGAGTGCAGTGGCCCAAGTCTTGTCTTACTGCAACCGCTGTCTCCCGAGTTGAAGCAATTCTTTTTTTTTTTTTTTTTTTTGAGACGGAGTCTCGCTCTGTCACCTGGGCTGGAGTGCAGTGGCCGGATCTCAGCTCACTGCAAGCTCTGCCTGCCGGGTTCACGCTATTCTCCTGCCTCAGCCTCCCGAGTAGCTGGGACTACAGGCGCCAGCCACCTCGCCCGGCTAGTTTTTTGTATTTTTTTTTCAGTAGAGACGGGGTTTCACCGTGTTAGCCAGGATGGTCTCGATCTCCTGACCTCGTGATCCGCCCGTCTCGGCCTCCCAAAGTGCTGGCATTACAGACTTGAGCCACCGTGCCCGGCCGAGTTGAAGCAATTCTCATGTCTCAGCCTCTGAAGTAGCTGGGATTACAGGCATGTGCCACCACGCCCGGTTACTTTTTTAATTTTATATATTTTTTTGAGATGGAATCTCACTCTGTTGCCCAGGTTGGAGTGCAGTGGTGAGATCTCGGCTCACTACAACCTCTGTCTCCTGGGTTCAGACTCCTGGATTCAGTCCTGCCTCAGACTCCCGAGTAGCTGGAACTACAGGTGCATGCCACCACACCTGGCCAATTTTTGTATTTTTAGTAGAGACAAGCTTTCACCATATTGGCCAGGCTGGTCTGAAACTCTAGACCTCATGATCTGCCCACCTTGGCCTCCCAAAGTGCTGGGATTATAGGCATGAGCCACTGTGCCCGGCCTAATTTTTGTATTTTTAGTAAAGATGGGGTTTCGCCATGCTGACTAGGCTGGTCTCGAACTCCTGACCTCAAGTGATCCGCCCACCTTGGCCTCCCAAAGTGCTGGGATTACAGGTGTGAGCCACCACGCCTGGCCTATTTTTCTTTTTTTTTTCTTTTTTTTTTTTTTTTTTGAGACGGAGTCTTGCTCTGTCACCCAGGCTGGAGTGCAGTGGCCGGATCTCAGCTCACTGCAAGCTCCGCCTCCTGGGTTTACGCCATTCTCCTGCCTCAGCCTCCCGAGTAGCTGGGACTACAGGCGCCCGCCACCGCGCCCGGCTAGTTTTTTGTATTTTTTTTTTAGTAGAGACGGGGTTTCACCGTGTTAGCCAGGATGGTCTCGATCTCCTGACCTTGTGATCCGCCTGCCTCGGCCTCCCAAAGTGCTGGGATTACAGGCTTGAGCCACCGCGCCCGGCCATGGCCTATTTTTCTAAAAGGGTCTTTTTTTAAGTATTTGGTAGATACTAATATAGCCGTACCACCCTTTTGGCTTTTGACTAATCTGTCTTTATACTTAAAAGTATGCTTTTTATAAATGTGATGGAAATGGATCTTTCTTGCTTTTTAATCCAATCTGACAATCTTTGCCTTTTTGTGTTGTTTCATTTTTCTGTTTTTTTTTGTTTTGTTTTGGGATGGGATCTTGTTCCATTGCCCAGGCTGGAGTGCAGTGATACTATCACAGTTCACTGTACCTTCAATGCCCTGGGCTCAGGTAATCCTCTCGCCTCAGCTTCCCACGTAGCTAGGACTACAGATATGCACCACCTGGCATGGATTTTTTTTTTTTTTTTAATTCTTTTTTTGCAGAGACACGGTCTTACTATGTTGTCCAGGCTGGTCTCAAACTCCTGGGCTCCAAGTGATCCTCCTGCCTTGGCCTCCCAAAGTGCTGAGATTACATGTGTGAGCCATTGTACCCAGCCAATCTTTGTCTTTTAATTGGATGCTTGGATCATTTACATTTAATGTAATTACTCATATGTTTGAGTTTAAGGCTATAAATTGTTGATCAGTTTCCATTTCATTCCCTTTTTTTTCTATTATTATTAATTAATTAATTAATTTATTTATTTTTTGAGATGGAGTCTCGCTCTGTCACCCAGACTGGAGTGCAGTGGCGTGATCTTGGCTTACTGCAGCCTCAAACTCCTGGGCTCAGGTGATCCTCCTGCCTCAGCCTCCTCAGTAACTGAAACCTGACTCATTTCCTCTTCTGTTCTTTGTTGTTACCTTTTTTTGAGGAGAGGGCTAATTGAAGATTTTTCATTGTCTTTATGTGTCTTTTTATTTCTTTTTAGTATTATTATTATTTTTCGAGACGGAGTCTTGCTCTGTCACCAGGTTGGAGTGCAGTGGAGTGATTTTGACTCACTGCAACCTCCGACTCATGGGTTCAAGCAATTCTCCTGCCTCAGCCTCCCGAGTAGCTGGGATTACAGGTGCGTGCCACCACGCCTGGCTAATTTTTGTATTTTTAGTAGAGATGGGGTTTCATTGTGTTGGCCAGGATGATCTCAATCTCCTGACGTCATGATCCACCCACCTTGGCCTCCCAAAGTGCTGGGATTACAGGTGTGAGCCACTGCACCCAGCCTTGCCATTTTATTTCTTAAGTTGTTCTAAGGATTACAGTATGTAGCACCTTGAAAAAGGGAGAAGCATCAAAACTTTTTTCATTAGTGATGGAAACCAATCACTAGGTAGGCAGCTCAATTTACTAGATACTGATTTAATCTTGAAATGATGAATTAAGTAACATGACATGAAAACTAATTTAAAAGCAATATTTTATGCTTTACAGAAATACACGGCTGAGGCCGGGTGCGGTGGCTCAAGCCTGTAATCCCAGCACTTTGGGAGGCCGAGGCGGGTGGATCACGAGGTCAGGAGATCGAGACCATCCTGACTAACATGGTGAAACCCCGTCTCTACTAAAAATACAAAAAACTAGCCGAGCGTCGTGGCGGCCGCCTGTAGTCCCAGCCACTCGGAGGCTGAGGCGGGAGAATGGCGTGAACCCGGGAGGTGGAGCTTGCAGTGAGCCGAGATCGCGCCACTGCACTGGGCGACACAACGACACAACGAGACTCCGTCTCAAAAAAAAAAAAAGAAATACATGGCTGAGCACAGTGGCTCATGCCTATAATCCCAGCACTTTTTGGTTTTATGATTTAATTATCTTATTTATCTTACTATCTTAATTTTATGATTTAATTAATCATATAAACATTTATTTTCCTTTTGGACGTTTAGTGTAATTTTTTTAAAATGATTATAAATACTCTACACTAGAGCCCTGGAAATAGTTCTGCTACAATATACAACATGACATATGCATTCTAAAAATTACCACATTAAGCAGAACTGCACAATGAAACCACATATCTCATAGGGAAAATTTGGTTAAGGGCACAATATTCTAAAACTTTGTCAGTGACACATTTGAAAAAAGGAACTGAATGAAAATGATATTATAGTTTTATAAATGTTAAATGGTTAAGAAATACATAACTACTATGGTAAATTTGGCATTTTATTTGAAAAAGTCTTGAAATTACCTTTCAAGACTTTTGGGTTGGAGAGTTAGGCTTGGGTTTGGAGAGTTAGGCTTTTGAGCAGTTGGGAAGCAGCAGGAGGAGGGTTATCTGGAATTGGATGGAAAGTTTTCACATCACATGTGTTTGGTGTGACTCAGTGCACTTGTTGAGCTGAGTTGTGTGCATTTTGTGTATTACCAGGGAGCTCAATTCAGCTTGGTGCAGTTTTCTACCTGGTGTTTCTCAACAGACAGAAATGCACATCCTATTATGCCCAATTGTTCCTAACATATCCATCCTGTTGGAGCAATTTTGTGTTTTCAAAGTCAGTATAGAATAAATAGCTCAGAAACCTTGGACTTGGAGAGCTTCAGGAAGGCTGACCAAGCCTTGCTCCTGTTAGCTGTCTGAGGGAGGGAGCTGGCCCCAGTGACTTCCTTTGGACCACCTCCCAGAAAACTGGCACTGGAAGGGTCTTCTGCTCTTCTGACCCAATTGTGCTCGATTTCTTCTACTGTAATAAACAACTCCAGAGGCAGGAACTTCCTATCTTTGGAGGCAGCTCTACTTCGCCCTTAGGGAGCTCTGTTTTAATTCTTCTTCCTGCTGGCCTCTCAAGGCTGCAGTGACTTGCCTATATCCTGGGGAGGGATACAGCTATTTTTGTATAATGAAGTTAAAAGAGGCAGAGTGGAAGGTGGGCATGGTCTGTGGCTCCTGGCTCATAGGGTACCACAATGGGATCGATGTTTCTGTTTCTGATTGTAAGAATGCAATTTCTTTTGTAGTTCATAAGCATGATGACTGGGTTTTCATGCTTGTCTGTGAGATGTGCTTCCCTTCAATCTTGTCATGTTGTTGGTACATTACCCATCTGACATGGAAAAAAAAGGATCCCCAGTATTCTCCCAAACCATAGACTGAAAATTGGGACATGCTGACAAAGGGGAAAAAATACCAGACCTTTTAGCACATTCCAATAGTTTTTAAGGATAATGGTCGGACAGTTTGAAATTAGAACCATTGTGGGAAGTCTTTGGTTGGCAGCCAGCCAGAGAAAGTCTCACAGCTGCTGCTGAGGTTTCTGATGGGCATAATGCCCATTGCTCCAGGTCCTGCATTGCCATTCTCAGATGGCTTATGGGCTGTCCATGGGGTTGTGAGAATCTGGGAGGTCACAGTCTAATTCTGGAGCTAGAAGGATCCTCAAGGCAGTGGCATTTCCACCTAACAAGTTATTTCCAGGAAACAGGTCCCGGAGCACAGGGTATCTTCCAAGGCCACACAACTAATCAGCTCACAGCAGGTACTGCCCCGTGCTCTCCTAGCGTTTCTATTTCCCAGTGCCCAGTACACACTTGGCCTTTGGTAAATGATGAGAGCATGAATGAGTGGATATTGGGCTTTTCCCCAAAGATAATCTGCTGTGTTTGCTGAACAGTTCAACAAAGAGCTCATAGCTATGGATTTTAAACACAGTCTTATGATTTGATTATTTGAATCTCGGATTGGGTTTTTTTTGTTCTTTGAGAAGGAGTTTTGCTCTGTCGCCCAGGCTGGAGTGTAGTGGCAGGATCTCAGTTCACTGCAACCTCTACCCCTCTGCCTCTAGGGTTCAAGCTATTCTCCTGCCTCAGCCTCCCAAGTAGTGGGATTACAGGCGCCTGCCACCACGCCCAGCATATTTTTGTATTTTTAGTAGAGATGGGGTTTTGCCATGTTGGTCAGGCTGGTCTTGAACTCCTGATCTCAGGCAATCCACCTGCCTCAGCCTCCCAAATGCTGGGATTACAGGCGTGAGCCACTATGCCTGGTTTCGGGTTGGGTTTTTATGCTGTATTTTGTTGTAATAAAATCAGTTTAAACTTTTTGTTCCCTTCCTTCTCTTAAACTCCCAAGCTGTTATTTTCCAGAAAGTTCTGCTGTATGCATGGATGATAGAATTTAACAGAAAGCAGGTTTTAAGACTGTACTATCTCACCATTAGTGTAGTTGGTGGAAGTTGCAGGTTGCTGAGTAAGGGGCATGAGGCCATTTAAATGAGGCACTTTATGCAAATCATTTTGCCTAGCAGCGGCTTCTGGCTGGAGGCTTTGAAAAGCATGAAGCTGTAAATTATTTCCTTATGATAGAGGGCGGGTAGGAATGAGGGTTGCCGCGGATTGCAATTTTTCTTTTTTCCTTTTTTTTTTTTTTGAGACAGAGTCTCGCTCTGTCGCCAGGCGACTGCAGTGGTGCCACCTCTGCTTACTGCAATCTCCGCCTCTTGGGTTCAAGCGATTCTCCTGCCTCAGCCACCCTCAAGCGATTCTCCTGCCTCAGCCACCCAAGAAGCTAGGACTACAGGCGCCCGCCACCATGCCTAGCTAATTTTTTGTATTTTTAGTAGATACGGGGTTTCACCATGTTGGCCAGGATGATCTCGACCTCTTGACCTCATGATTCGCCTGCCTTGGCCTCCCCAAAGTGCTAGAATGACAGGTAGCCACTGCGCCTGGCCGATTGCATATTTTTTGGAAGCAAGAGGTCCAGCAGGGCTGACTCCCTGACTTCTTTTTTTTTTTTTCTTTTCTTTCTGGAAGAGGGGTGTGGCAGATAGCTGGACCCAGTGCTTGAAAGGAACACAAATGCTTATTTCATTTGCCCTTCATTATGGATTGCTTGAGGGTATTCTCTGATTATTAGAGAGAACTGGCAATGGCGGAGAGGTGGCTCTTGCTTGTAATCCCAATACTTTGGGAGGCCGAGGTGGATGAATTGCTTGAGCCCAAGAATTCGAGACCATCCTGGGCAACATAGTGAAACCCCATCTCTACAAAAAAATACAAACATTAGCCGGGCGTGGTGGCGTGCACTTGTAGTCCCAGCTGCTCTGGAGGTTGAGGTGGGAGGATCACCTGAGGCTGGAAAGTTGAAGCTGCAGTGAGCCATGATCGTACCACTGCAACCCAGCCTGGGTGACATGACAAAAAGACATGAACAAAAAAAAAAAAAAGAGAGAGAGAAAGCCCTCCACTTCTCTTCTTAGCATTTCATTCTCCTTTTTCATGTTTGTAAAACAATTAGGGAGTCCTGTGCATAGCTGATATTTAAGTTACCCCCAGATGCCGATAGCACTCACCAGTCTTTGTGAAAACACTACCCCTGCCTTTACTACCAAGGATGCACCTGGCCCCTGGGGCATGCAGTGATACTGCCCAGAAAAGAAACACTAGGACCGGGGACAGTGGCACACACCTTTAATCCCAGCACTTTGGGAGGCTGAGGCGGGCGAATCACCTGAGATCAGGAATTCCAGACCGGCCTGGCCAACAGGGTGAAACCCCATCCCTACAAAAATACAAAAAAGCCCGTCATGATGGCGAGAGGCCGAAGCAGGAGAATCTCTTGAACCCGGGAGGCAGAGGTTGCAGCGAACTGACAACGCACCATTGCACACCAGCCTAGGCAACAGAGCAAGACCTCGTCTCAAAAAAAAAAAAAAAAAAAAAAAAAAAAAAAAAAAAAGAAAAGAAAAAGAAAGAAAGAAAGAAAAGAAAAGAAAAAGAAGGCCGGGCGCGGTGGCTCAAGCCTGTAATCCCAGCACTTTGGGAGGCCGAGACGGGCGGATCACGAGGTCAGGAGATCGAGACCATCCTGGCTAACACGGTGAAACCCCGTCTCTACTTAAAAAATACAAAAAAAAAAACTAGCCGGGCGAGGTGGCGGGCGCCTGTAGTCCCAGCTACTCGGGAGGCTGAGGCAGGAGAATGGCATAAACCCGGGAGGCGGAGCTTGCAGTGAGCTGAGATCTGGCCACTGCACTCAAACCTGGGCGACAGAGCGAGACTCCACCTCAAAAAAAAAAAAAAAAGAAAAAGAAAAAGAAACACTGGACCAGGTGCGGTGGCTCATGCCTGTAATCCCAGCACTTTGAGAGGCTGAGGCGGGTGGATCACCTGAGGTCAGGAGTTCGAGACCGACCTGGGCAACATGGTGAAACCCCTGCCTCTACTGAAAATACAAAAGTTAGCCGGGCGTGGTGGCATGCACCTGTAATCCCAGCTACTCGGGAGACTGAGGCAGGAGAATCACTTGAACCTGGGAGGTGGAGGTTGCAGTGAGCCAAGATGCCACCGCACTCCAGCCTAGACGACAGAGCGAGAATCAGTTTCAAGGAAAAAAAAGATTTAGTACTTAAGCTACGCGAAGTATTTGATGGGAGGAAAAGGACAAACCTGCTTTCTACTGAGAATTAATTTAAACATATTTTTGATGTGGATTTTTTTAGGCTTTTTTGTTCATATAGTTCAGAGGCGGTGTAGCAGAGAAGTTAAGAGCCAGTTCTAAGTGATGGGAAGCCTGAGTTCCAATATGTTCTCAGCCATTTACTGGTGGTGTGCCTTGATCAGTTACATCATCTGTTGGTTGTTTAATTCGTACATCTGTAAAATGGGGTAATCCCTAGGATCTCCTTTATAGGATTTTGCACTTGGAACAGTGACTGGCCCACAGTTTGAGTTCATAAATGTTAGATGTTGTAGTTATGGGGAGAACTGTCACTCTTCCTTGGGATACTGATATCCAAATTGTAAGCTGTCAGTAAGCTTTCTTTGAAGTTTGCTCCACACCCTTTCCATTAAAATAAGTAATGTGTAGATCCAATATTTAACCATGATAAAATGGGTTAAAAAGGAGTCCATTAAAAGTATTGAGAAAAGATGGGTGACCTTTTAAAATAATCTAAAATGGCCAAGGTTTTTCTAGACACAAGATCCATAAACCAAATTAAAGAAAGAACTCAGATGACACACAGTGATTCGTAGAACAGAGATCCACTTGCCTTAATTTGCACAGTGTTCTCATAAATCAACAGAAAGGACACATAACAGAAAAATTTAAAAGGTTAGGGATCATTTAGGAAAAAATGCACATGCCAACAAACGTGAGAAAATGCTCAGTCTTACTTATAATTTAAGAACTACAATTCAGCCAGGCACGGTGGCTCATGCCTGTAATCCCAGCTAATCAGGAGGCTGAGGCACGATAATTGCTTGAACCCAAGAGGCAGAGGTTGTAGTGAGCCAAGATCATGCCACTGCACTCCAGCCTGGGCGACAGAGCAAGACTCTGTGTCAAAAACAAAACAAAACAAAAATTACAATTAAAAATGAGAGAGTTTTCATTGGCAAAGTTGAAAAGAAAGGTGAAAGAAAAACCTACTCTTCTGGATTTGTGTTTGTTCACTTATGGAGAATTTATTTTGTCATAATCTCTTTGAATAATAAATATGTTCTTGGGTCTAGCAATTCTTCTATTGTATTAGAAGTAAACTTGGAACATCTTAAACACTGATAATGAAGACTAATTTAAAATAAAAAGTTACTAGCCTTTCGTACAATGAAATATGTTGCCGTTAAAAAGGATGAAATTAACAATGGAATATTATACAGCCTTAATAAAGAAGGAAAACTTGTCACATACTACAATGTGGGTGCACCTCAAGGACATTATGCTAAGTGAAATAAAAGTATATAATAAAAGTCACAAAAGGAGAAATACTGTATGATTCCACTCATATGAAGTGTCTAAAGTAGTCAAAATCATAGAAAACAGAAAGGCGGTTCCCTAGGGCCCAGGGGAGGTGGGAAGGAGAACTAGTGTTTAGTGGGTATAGCGTTTCAGTGCTGCACAATGAAAAAGTTATAGAAATCTGTTGCACAACAATATGAATATACTTAACATTACTGAACTGTACACTTAAAAATGGTTAGGATGATACGTTTAATGTTATGTGTGTTTCACCATAGTAAAAAAAGAGTAAGTTAAATCTGTATGTACAGAGAGGAACAGGTAGCCAAGCTAACAGTGTTAGTTAAGTAGGGCTTATAAAAAGAGGAGGTTAAAGAACACTATGTCTATGATGAACCCAATTATGGTTTCTAATTTGAAAGGCACATATGTTTCCATGTATGTAGATACATATATACACAAGAATTCTGAGAGTTTTAAAGATACCCTAGAAGCTGCCACCAGTGGTTATGGCAATAGAGTAATAATAGGAGGTTGGAGGGTAGGGGATAATGTTGGGGGCATTTGTTTTTCATTCAACAATTTTAAAGCTTATTTTAGCAAACCTAAATGTGCGAAATTCATCATGCTTTATAATTGTATTTGCTAGCATTGTTTTCATTGTGATATCATCTCTGCCCTTTGTGGTGGTAGTGGTGGTAGTGTGTGATGTGTTTAGAAGTAGGTTTGGAGATAACAGAGTTTAACCCATTTTTGCATTAGAAAGGAAACATCAATTTGGTTGCACAACTGGTATGAATATGTGGTGTAATTTTTATCAACATTGTTCACAATTTACATATGTAAATGTAGATTTTTCTTAAGTGTAGTGAGGTAAATGGAACTGGAAAAAAAAGGGTATGCCAATCCTAAAAAAAATGGTGCTAAGATTAAACTGTCAGATCAGTCTTTGTCAAGTGCTCCAGCTGGCTGTGGATTATTAGGAAGTATTCAAAGGGCTGCTTTGGTACAAGACAGGAAAATTGCTGGAGAAATGACTGCTCTGGTGCTAAGATTCAGCCATTTCAAATGGGCAATCTCTTAAACGTAAAAGTTGGGGCCGGGCACGGTGACTCATGCCTGTAATCCCAGCACTTTGGGAGGCTGAGGCGGATGGATCCCAAGGTCAGGAGTTTGAGACTAGCCTGGCCAATATGGTGAAACCCTGTCTCTACTATAAATACAAAAATTAGCCGGGCATGGTGGCGGGCACCTGTAGTCCCAGCTACTCGGGAGGCTGAGGCAGAAGCATCGCTTGAACCTGGGAGGCAGAGGTTGCAGTGAGCCGAGATCATGCCACTGCACGCCAGCCTGGGTGACAGAGCGAGACTCTGTCTCAAAAAAAAAAAAAAAAAAAGTAAAAATTGAAAGATCTATAAAATACTTTCTGTAAACTTTACAAAGCATTTTATAGCAGACTAATAAGAAACACATGAAGCAATTTCAGCTCCTAAAGTCCTGGGAATTTGCCTTTGGGAATACTTTATTCCTATTTAAATTAACAAGCGTTCCAAAAAAAAAGTCCTAGTTTTATTTTTATTCTTAAAGTGACATTGGAGAGATGTCCACACTTCTCCAATGAGCAGAGATGTCCAACCAAGTGATTTTAAAATTATTATTTGAGGTTTTTTTAAAACTTATCCTAAAATGGCTATTAGGTTATTTTTAACTAAAGAAATTATTATTATTATTATTATTATTATTATTATTTATTTTTTTTTTTTTTTTGAGACGGAGTCTGGCTCTGTCGCCCGGGCTGGAGTGCAGTGGCCGGATCTCAGCTCACTGCAAGCTCCGCCCCCCGGGTTTACGCCATTCTCCTGCCTCAGCCTCCCGAGTAGCTGGGACTACAGGCGCCCGCCGCCTCGCCCGGCTAGTTTTTTATATTTTTTAGTAGAGACGGGGTTTCACCGTGTTCGCCAGGATGGTCTCGATCTCCTGACCTAGTGATCCGCCCGTCTCGGCCTCCCAAAGTGCTGGAATTACAGGCTTGAGCCACCGCGCCCGGCCAGAAATTATTATTATTATTATTATTATTATTTGAGATGGAGTTTTGCTTTTGTTGCCCAGGCTGGAGTACGATGGTGTGATCTTGGCTCACCGCAACCTTCACCTCCTGGGTTCAAGCGATTCTCCTGCCTCAGCCTCCCGAGTAGCTGGGATTACAGGCATGCGCCACCACGCCCCCTGCTAATTTTTTGTATTTTTAGTAGAGGTAGGGTTTCTCCATGTTGGTCAGGCTGGTCTCGAACTCCCGACCTCAGATGATCCGCCCGCCTTGGTCTCCCAAAGTGCTGGGATTACGGGCTTGAGCCACTGTGCCCGGCCTTAAAGAAATTATTGATAAAGTAAAAAGTAGTTTCACATAGCATACAGCCCAGTCATTTGAAGTGTGCAATTCAGTGGTTTTATAGTATATGTGCAGAGTTGTGGAACCATCATGACAACTTAGTTTTTGTCACCTCTATGCTTATTAGCAGTCACTCCCAGTTCCCTCCCAGACTCCCTCAGAGTCTTGGCAATTGTTAATCTACTCACTGTCTCTATGGACTTTCATAGACATTTCCTATTAATGAAACCATATAATGTATAGTCTTTAGGACTACTTCTTTAACTTAGTATGTTCTCAAGGTTCATCCATGTTGTAGCATGTGTCAGTACTTCTTTTTTTGTTGTTGTTTTTTTTTTGAGACGGAGTCTCACTCTGTCGCCAGGCTGGAGTGCGGTGGCACAATCTTGGCTCACCACAACCTCTGTCTCTCGGGTTCAAGCGATTCCCCTGCCTTAGCCTCCTGAGTAGCTGGGACTACAGGCGTGTGCCATCGTGCCCAGCCAATTTTCATAGTTTTAGTAGAGATGGGGTTTCACTATATTGGCCAGGCTGGTCTCAAACTCCTGACCTCGTGATCCGCCCACCTTGACCTCCCAAAGTGCTGGGATTACAGGTGTGAGCCACTGTGCCCCGCCAGGTACTTCATTCCTTTTACCACACTTTACTTAAACCCGTTTCTCAGCTGATGATCGTTTGTTTCCACTTTTTTTTTTTTAGATAGTCTCGCTCTGTTGCTCAGGCTGGAGTGCAGTGGTGCGATCTTGGCTCAATGCAAGCTCCGCCTCCCGGGTTGACGCCATTCTCCTGCCTCAGCCTCCCGAGTAGCTGGGACTACAGGTGCCCGCCAGCGCACCTGGCTAATTTTTTTTTTTTTGGTATTTTTAGTAGAGACGGGGTTTTATGGTATTAGCCAGGATGGTCTCGATCTCCTGACCTCGTGATCTGCCCGCCTTGGCCTCCCAAAGTGCTGGGATTACAGGCATGAGCCACCTTGCCTGGCCGTTTTTGTTTTTTGTTTTTTTTTTAAAGATGGAGTCTTAGTCTGTTTCTCAAGCTGGAGTGTGGTGGCACAGTCATGGCTCACTATAGCCCTGAACTCTCAGGTTGAAGTGATCCCCCTGTCTCAGCCTCTCATGTAGCTGGGACCACAGGTGCGTGCCATCGCACTTGGCTCACTTTTTGATATTTTATAGAGATGGGATCTCACTATGTTGCCCAGGCTGGTCTCCAACTCTTGGGCTCAGGTAATCCTCCCATCTTGGCCTCTCAAAGTGCTGGGATTACTGGCATGAGCCACAGCACCTGGCCATTCTTAATGAGTTAATTTTTATCTGTGGTATAGGGAAAGGGTCCAACTTCATTGTTTTGCATTTGAATATCCAGTTCCACCAACATTTGTTGAAAAGACTGTTCTTTCCCAGTTGAATTATCTTGGCAGAATTAGTTGACTGTCAGTGTTAAGGTTTATTTCTGGGCTTTCAATTCTATTGATTTTTTTTTTTTTTTTAATTTGACTGTATGTTGGAAGAATTATTCATCTGGAATTTAGGCCTACTGAGGCTGGTGGTCATGACGCTGGAGGTTGTGTTTTGGGAACTGGTGACCAGTCATTCTTAGATGGTTGACTCATCTTTTTTGTGACCATGAGTTTTAAATATTTACAGAGATTTAAGTGTAAGTAACAAAGGCCTGCAGTAGATGCTGTTACAGGCATGAGAAATGATTTTGTTTATACAGATCACAAATTATAAATACAGTGGCAGTGGTCACTGGAGCCATCCATATATCACAGTTAAACTGTTCTCCTGAGTAATGGAGTTGTCAGCACTGAAGTACACTTCCTTGCCATATGGCGCAGTAGCCGGTTCTTTATTTAATATTTTCATTTACTAAGCAATAACTTAATTGGAAAATGAATTTTGATTGAGTTTTCTATAGTTACTGTTTTTTAAAAGTACTATTCCCTTTTTCTCTTTTCCACTTTCAATTTGGTGAGGTAGTTAAGAATACTGGCTTTGAAATTACCTGGGACTGTTGCAGTGGCTCACACCTGTAATCCCACCACATGGGAGACTGAGGTGGGAGGATTGCTTGAAGACAGGAGTTCGAGACCAGCCTGGGCAAAACCCAATCTCTACAAAAAATACAAATAGTAGCCAGCTTGGAAGTGTGCGCCTGTAGTTCCAGCTACTTGGGAGGCTGAGGAGGGAGGATTGCTTGAGCCCAAGACGTCGAGGCTGCAGTGAGCTGTGATCATGCCACTGCACTCCATCCACCAAGAAGCTGTGACCTTAGGCAATTTATTTCCTAGAGTTCAAGTTTCCCAACTGCTACAGAGGAGAAAAATAATAATAACAGTAATACCTGACAGATTGGGAGAGATTGTGCTGGTGTCACAGAGTCTGTGACAGCACTTGGAAGGGAGTGTGCTGCATAAATGAGAATGGCTGCCGTTGTTGCACTATTATTTGTTTTATATGGTTATAAAACTTCCCTCAAGCTCCCTTTGAAAAGGCAAATCAGTAGTTGGCAAACAAATTCAAAGAGCCATAATTTCTCTTTCTTTGTTTGTTTCTTTCTTTCTTTGTTTTTTCTTTCTTTCTTTCTTTCTTTCTTTCTTTCTTTCTTTCTTTCTTTCTTTCTTTCTTTCTTTCTTTCGTTCGTTCTTTCTCTTTCTCTTTCTCTCTCTTTCTCTCTCTCTCTCTTTCTCTCTCTTTCTTTCTCTCTTTCTCTCTTTCTTTCTCTCTCTCTCTCTTTCTTTCTTTCTTTTTCTTTCTTTCTTTCTTTCTTTCTGTCTTGCTCTGGAATGCAGTGGCGGGATTGTGGCTCACTGCAACCTCTCCCTCCTGGGTTCAGATGATTCTCCTATCTAAGCCTCCTGAGTAGCTGGTGCGTGCCACCATACCTAATTTTGTTGTATTTTTACTAGAGACAGGGTTTCACCATGTTGACCAGGCTGGTCTTGAAAGCCTGACTTCGAGTGATCTGCCTGCCTCAGCCTCCCAAAGTGTTGGGATTGCAGGTATGAGCCACTGTGCCCGGCCAGTAGCTTTTTGGTCAGGTGTGAGGTTTGAGTGATGGAGTTGGGGATGCTAGAGCTGCAAGTTCCTGGAGCAGGCTGAGCCTCCAAGAGGGAGCGAGTCCCTTGGGTTCCTTCTGCCCTGGGAATTTCCTGAGCAGTGGGAGGAGAACTGGCAACTAGGTAAATCTCTCAGAGTTTGAGGAAATGAGATGCTACTTCTTTGGAGTGACTAGGTTTAGATCCCAGCCCTGTAAACCTCTGGCCTTCCTTTTCGAGGACACTAAGAATAATATTGACAATTAACGTTCTAAGTTCCTTGAAAACATTCTCAGTCTTAATAATCCTATGATGTAAGAACTACTGTTGTGTCTGTTTTGTATGAGGCAGCAGAGGCACAGAGCATTTAAGTAGCCTTGTATTGAATGAAATGAGCATGTATACAAGCTAACATTAAACACGTATGGGCCAGGCACATGTGCTGAGCACTTTACATGGGTGATTTCATGTAATCTTTACAGATGTTCATCATTATAACTTTATATGGCTGAACAGGTCTGTGTTTTGTTTTTTCCTTTTCTTTTTAATTAGTTCCTGTAAGCGGAATGTCTGTGTTTTTGTATTGCTTCACTGGCCAAGAGATTTCTCCCTACGTTAGAGAGCAAGTTTCTGTTGTTTACTTTTACCCTTTCCTAGTGTTGACTTAAACAATGAATGTTCAATGTAGGCGAGTTCAAATTCTAGTTTGTTTATATTGATCACTTTTAGTTACTCAATAACTTTAAAAGTTGGTTGCAAAACTATTTCATTTTTTGCAGTCTCTGAAAAGAGGATTCTGAGATGTTAAAGTAGCAAAAAAAAAAAAAAAAAAAAAAGTGTGTAAGTATGTAAAATGCCAGGCATGGTGGCTCACCCCTGCAATCCCAGCACTTTGGGAGGCTGAGGCAGGTGGATCACTTGAGGTCAGCAGTTAGAGATCGGCCTGGCCAACATGGTGAAACTGCATCTCTACTAAAAATACAAAAATTAGCCGGGCATGGTGGCGTGCACCTGTAATCCCAGCTACTAAGGGGAGGCTGAGGCACAAGAATCGCTTGAGCTCAGGAGGCAGAGGTTGCAGTGAGCCGAGATCGCACCACTGCACTCCAGCCTAGGCAACTCCATCTCAAAAAAAAAAAAAGTATGTAAAATATTGGTGGTATTTTGAGAAAAAGGAAATTTTCTGAATTTATCACTAAATTTGTTTTAAACCTAAATATAGTTTTTGTTTTCCGCCTTTTTCTTTTGTTCTTGTTTCTTGTTATAGTTAACTTTGAAGAGTTTGGAATAATCTTTTCATTTATATTAGAGTGTGAGGTATTCTAATGCTATCAACAAGAAAAAAACATGAATTACGTGGGAAATTTTAGACATGGACATTTTGTGCAGGCAACTTAAAATTTTTATCTTGGCTGGGGATGGTGGTTCATGT
This sequence comes from Macaca fascicularis, assembly GCF_037993035.2. Lineage (NCBI taxonomy): Eukaryota > Metazoa > Chordata > Mammalia > Primates > Cercopithecidae > Macaca > Macaca fascicularis. Next base: position 84,186,217 of record NC_088380.1, on the reverse strand, counting down.
CTGTAATCCCAGTGCTTTGGGATTGAGGCTAGGAGTTTAAGACCAGCCTGGGGAGTATAGCAAACAAAAAATAAAATAAAACAACTAGCAGGGCATGGTGGCATGTACCTGTAGTCCTAAGTACTTGGAAGGCTGAGGCAGGAGAATCATTTGAGGCAAGGAGTTCAAGGCTCCAAAGAGCTACGGTTGCACCATTGCGCTTCAGTGTGGGCAACAGAATGAGACCCTTTCTTAAACAAAAAAAAAAAAATTCTTAATAGTGTAAAGAGAAAGGCAATGATGAAAGATTTGGATTGTGATTCAAATTTTATACACACTACAAGTGCCAAACTCAGTTTTCACTCTGTTTTATGCCAAGTGTCTATACATTTTTTCCTTCCTTCCTTACCCCCCTCCCCTCCTTCCTCCCTCTCTCCCTCTTTTCCCTCCTTCCCTCCCTCCCTCACTGTGCTGCCCAGGCTGGAGTGTGGTGTCGAGATCATAGCTCACTGTAGCCTTCTTGACCTCACAGGGTCAGGTGATCCTCCCATCTCAGTCTCCTGGGTAGCTGAGACTACAGGTGCATGCTACCATGCCTGGCTATTTTTTTTTTTTCCGTGTTATTTGTAGAGATGGGGTTTTGCCATGTTGCCCAGGCTGGTCTCGAACTCTTGGGCTCAAGTGATCACCCACCTTGGCCTCTCAAAGTGTTGGGATTACAGATGTGAGCCACCATGCCAGCCAACTGTCTGTACTTTTAACCAAAGTCCAGAATAATTGCTAGAAACTTTTAAACCTTCTTACTCTGTGTAAACACAGTCTTTTTCTTTTTTGTAAGTCAGAGTCTCACTCTGTTGTCCATGTCTCACTCTGTTGTCCATGTTGCAGTGCAGTGGCACTATCTTGGCTCACTGCAACCTCTGCTTTCCGGGTTCAAGTGATTCTCATGCCTCAGCCTCCTGAGTAGCTGGGACCACAGGTGTTCGCCCCCACCCTGGCTAGTTTTTGAATTTGTAACTTTCAAATGATTGACTACAAAAATCAGATAGTCAATCTAAAAATAAACATCTACACATGCGATTTTTTTTTTTTTTTTTTTTTTTTTTTGTATTTTTAGTAGAGACGGGGTTTCACCATATTGTCCAGGCTGGTCTCAAACTCCTGGCCTCAAGTGATCTACCTGCCTGGGCCTCCCAAAGTGCTGGGATTATAGGCGTGAGCCACTGCTCCTGGCTGTAAACACAGTTTTATTATGAGGTGTGCTGTGACTCTCTAGAGACAGCTCTGCTCTAGAGACGGCACCATAGCAGCACAGGAAAGAGTTTAGGGCCTGGCTGACTGAGTTCCTATGTCGACCTTAGGAGAGACCTCAGTTTTCTCGTTTCTGAAAAAAAAGGAATTCTATTTTCCTTTTTCTCTCTTTTCTTCCTTTATGTTTTCTCTACTTATTTTGTCTTTTCCTCATTTTTCTGTCAGTATAGCTTATAAAATTTTTTCTGATTATAAAAGTAGGCCATAGGCCAGGCGTGGTGGCTCATGCCTGTAATTCCAGCACTTTGGGAGGCCGAGGCGGGTGGATCACCTTAGGTCAGAAGTTCGAGACCAGCCTGGCCAACATAGTGAAACCCTGTCCCTACTAAAAATACGAAAATTAGCCGGGCGTGGTGGGGGGGGGGCTCCTATAATCCCAGCTACTCGGGAGGCTGAGACAGGAGAATTGTTTGAACCTGGGAGGTGGAATTGCAGTGAGCTGAGATCACGCCACTGCACTCCAGCCCTGGGCAACGGAGCCAGACTCCATCTCAAAAAAAGAAAAAGTAGGGCATATTATGCCAAAAATTCAAGTAATGATCCTGTCTTATTTGTGAAAATATGGCAGTATGAGTATTTACTTTGTGGGATTGTTGTGAGGATGAAATGAATCCATGCTAAGAACTGAGGACCTTACCTGGCACCTAGAAAATGCACAATGCAATTTCCTATTATTTAAAAAAATTATTATTAGTATCACTGCCACAAATTGCAAGAAGAATGAAGAATGGCTTTTGGAACAGTGGTGGGATGCCCAAGGCTGTGCTGTGTTCTCACAGCAAGCGTTGGGAATGGCACATCTCAAGGTCAGGACTAGCCCTCAGGAGGGGCAGGTGAGGGAGATGCAGCATCCAGTGGACTCTTCTGACTGCTGTGGGTGCATGCACCTGCTTTAGGGTCTCTCTTGATTTTATGTTTCTCTACGGGAGTAGGTGGAGGAGGGGTCAAAACAGTATATTCCAGGTATCCTGAGATCTGGCAAAGGAAAACTGGTTTTAGAACCCTGTTGGACTTTGGAATCAGAGATTAGGATTCTGGTTTATCCCAAAGTGGCTTCTGGAAAGTTGGTTAACCTCTGAGACTCAGGTTTCCTCATCTGTCAAATGGAGATTGTGATACTTCTATCAAAGGGTTATTTTTGGCCGGGTGCAGTGGCTCATGCCTGTAACATGGCAAAACTCCATCTCTACTAAAAAATACACAAAATTAGCCTGGCGTCATGGTGTGTACCTGTACTCCAGCTACTTGGGAGTCTGAGGCACGAGAATTGCTTGAACTGGGAGTTGGAGGTTGTAGTGAGCTGAGATCGGGCCACTGCACTCCAGCCTGGGGGAACAGAGCGAGACTCTCTCTCAAACAAAAGGTAGGGGGGGTGGTTTTTTTTTTTTTTCCTTTGGGGTGATTAAATGAAGGGTCTTGAAAGCACCTTAGAGTAGTGCCTTGATACATAGGAAGTACTTAAAAAATGGTAGGTAACTATTACTTATAATGAGTGCTGGGTAGAAGGATCTCCTTGGTTACCGAAGACACTCCCATCTTGAATTTTGGTGTCTTGATGGAAGCACAGGATATATTTCTCTGCCTCCTTAAATTGTTGAACGTGCTGCAAAGTTTGACACTTTGAAATAGAACTGGGGCTCTGGGACTTGGTTCTGTCTTTAGGGCTTTGCTTTCTGCCCTTGCGTACACACACATGTGCATGGTGAGTGCATATTACACAGGTGCATGGGATAACCCTACTCTTTCAAGGCAGTATGGAAGCAGCAAAGCTTGCTGTCTTTGTCTTTTCGGGTGTTGCTGGTCTCTGTCAGCACCATCAAGGCTTTGCTGCTCATTGCGCTCACCCAGCAGGGTGCTATTAGAAAGGAGAATGAGTTTCAAAAATAAGGTAACTTATCCAGGCTTCACATTTGTCTCTATGTTGGGAATAATGCTACTCTCCCTGCCTGCCTTGTGGAGTGGTTATAAGGATAGAATGAAAGGAAGGTTGTGAAGGCGTGATCAAGGTGTTACACCAATCATTAAACATTATAAAGTATTGCAGAGAAATGGACTTCGGAGTCACCGGCAGAAATTCCAGTTCTATTTACTAGGTATGTCTGTGTTATTTGATTCACTTTCTCATTATAATAGAGGTAGATGATAACAACGTAGGGCTGTGATAAACATTAAATTCTGTAACATATATAAAGAAACTAGTGAAGTATATGTTGCACAAAACAGGTACTCAAAAAGTTGTGTTTGGGTCTGTCAGGAGTTTGAGACCAGCCTGGGCAACATGGTGACACCTAGTCTCTACTAAAAATACAGATGTTAGCTGGGTGTGGCGTTGCGCCCCTGTAATCTCAGCTAATTGGGAGGCCGAGTCAAGAGAATTGCTTGAACCCGGGAGGCAGAGGTTGCAGTGAGCCGAGATCATGCCATTGCACTCCAGCCTGGGCAACAAGAGCAAAACTTCATCTCAAACACACACACACACACACACACACAAACACACACACACACACACACACAAAAATCACCGCCAGAACTTCTGGGTTGGATCTGGTGAGGTCACAATTTTGGATTTGGTCCCCATGTGGTCCAGTTTTGTTCTTATGGAGTAAATCTCTGTTTCAGAGGCCACCATATCACATTTCCCAAGTCTCCTTGTAGACACCTAACTTGTCAGTGATGAAGTGAGGTAATAACAGGAGATAATGATTCAGCAAAGCTTTGTCCGGTCACTGAGAAATTACCTTGAAACAGTGGCCCATCCACACTTGCAAAGTGGGGGTGATTCTTCTTCAGGGAGCACAGCGCAGCAGATTTTCCTCTAGGTCCTCTGTGTGTGTTCCTCAGGGTCTGGAAAGTGCTTACCCCAGAGAGTGAGCTTGGGACCATTTGTATTAAAGCTATTATTATTATTATTTGAGACAAAGTCTCACTTTGTCACCCAGGCTAGAGTGTGGTGGTGTGATCACACCTCACTGCAGCCTCCACCTCCTGTGTTTAAGTGATTCTCCTTGCCTCAGCCTCTCAAGTAGCTGGGACTGCAGATGGGCACCACCACGCCTAGCTCATTAAAAAGTTTTTGTGGTAGAGCTGATGTCTCCCTGTGTCACCCAGAGTGGTCTCGGACTCCTGGGCTCAAGAGACCCACCTTAGCCTCCCTAAGTGCTGGGAGTGTAGGCTTGAACCACCGTGTCTGGCCATTAAAGGTAGCCTCAAAACTCATTTTATAGTATTTATTTTCTTTTGATGTTCATTGATTTTTTTTTTTTTGCCAAAGTTGTCTTGCTTTTTAATGTAGACCAATGGAATGCATTTTACAGACAACGAAACATATCCTGTATGGTGGGTAGCAAATTAAATAGGCTTTTTACTTTTTTTCTACTCTTTAATTCTTTACCTATTAAAATACTGCAGTTTTCTGTTTATTTAAAAAACTTAGGAAATTCATGCTTAATGTTAAACCTTGAAAACATAGACAAAGTAAACGAAGGCCATCTAACATCCCATAATCCTGGTTAATAGTTTTGTGTATTCATCTTTCCCAAGGATGTGTCCGTTAGCATTTTTTCCAGGTTGAATTACAGACACCTTTTTCAGAGACTGCATACTACTCTCTCGTGATTCCCTTACCTGTTATAGTGAAGTCATGTGTGATCTCACTGGAAACTTGCTTTCGTTATTTGCCATCACCAAAGGGCCCTTCTGAGTGAAGAGCTAGGGCAGCTGGCTGGTGGGCGTGCGGCGTGTTATCATCACTTGAACACAGGATTGTTAGTTAAAGGTGTCTGCTGTCGGCTGATGTCAGATGATCCCCTGGGGAGGTTTTGTTTTTGTTTTTGTTTTTAAACCCTGTAGGCTCCAGTTCTGCTTCAGCAGGTCTGGGATGGAGCCTGAGACTCCCCATGATGCCCAGGCAGCTGTTCCTGAGTCCCCTTTGGAGTGCCATTGAGCCAAGGTCCCTAGCATGGCTGAGTGCTCTCTGCTCCTGGAGTGAGGTAGTCTCTGCTTTTGTTCTGCTCAGGGCTGACCTGTTTTGGGGGGCTTCCTCCACTTCCTGGCTCTTTTCCCTCATCTACACTGCTCAAGACCCCATTTCTTCCCTGCTGTCTCATGCTCACATCCACACTCCTCCCACACCTCTGCTGCTGTCACTCCAGCAGGCTCCTCCATCTCCCCAGGCCACCCCTCCTCCCGCCACCACTCCCACCACCATTCCCACCACCACATCAGAGTCCTTTTTTTTTTTTCAGTTACTACTTGATTGCCCTCCTCCCCGCTTCACCCCTCAGGCTCCTGTCTGGGAGCCCTCAGATTCCTTTCTCTGCATGGAGAGCAGAGACTCCCACCTCAGAGGCACCATCAGCCAGGTGTGTCCTGGCCCCGAACTGGCTCTCCACTTGGGGCTCCCTGAGTGTTGAGGCCTTGGATTTCCTTGCAGGGGAAGGAAGGAGGGGTGAGAAAGATCCAGAATCTTCAAAGGAGCCTTCTTTGCCCAGTCCAACATCCACTCCACCCAGCTGACTGGAGAAATAAATGCTAGGTTTGACTGAACAAATAACAGTAATTAAGATCTGTTTCCTGAACAGCCTCCCGCTTCGGCCTGTTTACTTTGCAGCCCAATAACAATTCGTTCAGTCAGCCTGACATTGAGGTCCATTGTGTTTGATTTTGATGCCGGGGTGCTGGTCTTCACAATCTAGGGCTGATAGAAGACTTCTGCCTTGTAATTTTAAAAAGTAGAGGGAACGCCACTGCCAACATGAACAAGTTACTTGTTTCTATCTCTCTCTCTTTTTTTTTTTTTTTTGAGACAGTTGCGCCCTGTCGCCCAGGCTGAAGTGTAGTGACGGTATCTGGGCTTACTGCAACTTCCGCCTCTCGAGTTCAAGCAATTCTCCTGCCTTGCCCTCCCGAGTAGCTGGGATTACAGGCACATGCCACCATACCGAGCTAGTTTTTTTGTGATTTTAGTATAGACAGGGTTTGGCCATGTTGGCCGGGCTGGTCTTAAATTCTGACCTCAGGTGATCCACCGGCCTTGGCCTCCAAAGTGCTGGGATTACAGGCGTGAGCCACCGCGCCTGGTCTGTGACTTGCTTCTATCTCTGTACTCCCATATTTGGTTGTGCAGCCAATACTCTGAATGAAAAAACAAAAAGGTAAAGGTTGGTGGGTGGTGATGTAAGGTTATTTTCATTTCTGTTGATGATAGAAGAAATAAGTATGATAAGCACCTTCATTTGGCCCTGGTTCCTCTTGTAAATGTATTTTAAGAACATAAATAGGAGTTTCTCAAGCTGGGGGTGAGGGGGTAATTGCACGACAGTTCTCTGCCAGGTGGTGCCATCGAGGCAGCTGGTACTTGAATGCAGGCATCCTCACAAAGGCTGTCTAGGGCTTTGTGCCAGCTTGCCTTGGAATGAGGAACTGTTTCAGAAGTGGGTGGAGGGGTGCTGATAAAACCCACTGGGCGTCTGGCAGTGCTTACTTGAAAAGGCAATGAGCAGTGGCTATTTGTTTGGGGGAAAGGCACACACCTATTCATTCCTTCCACTTCAAGCTATAAGTGGAAGAAGAAGATGAATTTCAAGGATGAAAAGAGAGCAGAGCTGGGAAGAAGGTTTCCTGAAGTCGGAGGGATGATGAAGGCTAAAGCTAACTGTGAGAAAAAGTGTTTTCTCAGCTGTCGAAAACAGTGCAGCTGCTACTCCAAGAAAAAAGCTGGTAAACCAGAACTTTCATGTCACCACCAGGCATCCAGAACACAGGGTGGGTTAGAGGAGTGAGGGTGACCCTGTAGGAGGGATGCGTGTCCTGAGAGGTTAGTGTGGGCCTCTGGCTCCCTTTCCCCTTCCCCTTCCCCGATTCTGCCTCTGAGCACTGGTACTATCCCGGTACAGCTGTGGTTTTCCAAACCAGAGGCCTGTTGTCTGACATGTCATTTTCTGATTTATGTATTTATGTGAAAAATGTTAGAAAGGCTTGAAATAATCATCTTGTATTGAACACTGTGAATCCTAAAGAACAGGATTTTATGGGATCTAGGGTAGGTGAAGTGTGCAAGTTTTTCCTTGTACAGAGCCCTTGTTGCTAGACTAACCACCTTGAAAGAGAAATATCTTGTTACTGGGCAGTGCAGTGAGTCAGAGGTGTTCTTTTGAGTAGTGAGCCCTTTCTGTGATGTGGTTTGTGGGGAGAGCAGCCAGTGGTTGAATCTGCGTGTGGGGTGATTTAGTCGGCTGCTTCCAGAAGTGGAGGAAGGGAGGTAGATCGGGGTGGGCATTACCATAGCACAGCCTGTAGCTGTTCAAGAGCACCAGACTTTTTTTTTTTTTTTTTTTTTTTGACGGAGTCTTGCTCTGTAACCGGACTGGAGTGCAGTGGCGTGATCTCGGCTCATTGCAACCTCTGACTCCCTGGTTCAAATGATTCTCCTGCCTCAGCCTCCCAAGTAGCTGGGATTACAGGCACGTGCTACCATGCCCAGCTAATATATTATATATACATATATATGTGTGTGTGTGTATATATATATATTTTCTTTTTTTGAGATGGAGTTTCACTCTTGTTACCCAGGCTAGAGTGCAATGGGGTGATCTCGGCTCACTGCAACCTCTGCCTCCCGGGTTCAAGCGATTCTCCTGCCTCAGCCTCTCGAGTAGATGGGATTACGGGCATTTGCCATCATGCCTGGCTAATTTTATATTTGTAGTAGAGATGGGGTTTCTCCATATTGGTCAGGATCTGCCCACCTTCACCTCCCAAAGTGCTGGGATTACAGGCGTGAGCCACTGCGTCCAGCGAAGAGCACCAGTTTTATGGCCACCCCAGGGTTAATGCAACATGTGCCGGCTTTTCATTTTAACTGTCATGATGGATACTTTTCAAAATGTATTAGACTTTGAGAGACCTAACTGCCTTCTTACTAGGATCAGCAGAGCATTTTTTTGTTTGTTTGTTTGTTTGTTTTTGAGATGGAGTAGAGTGTTTTTTAAAGCTACTAACGATGACTTCATTTACTTGTCTCAAGTGTCTGTTAGTATATTGCACAGTAGATACAGAAGTGTGGAATCCAGAGGATGAGTTACTAGCTCCTTCCTCTTCCAGACTGCTGAGTTGTTTGCACTGATTTGTTTTTTGATGCACCACTGATGCTTGTCACTAGATTTGTCCTTGAGCCAAATCACCTAACCTTTCTGGGCCTCAGTTTTTACATCAGGAAAATACAAGGACTGGACTAGATCAGTGCAGGTTTTGGAACGTAGCCGGTTTAGGTTGAATTTTCTGGATGCCGAGTTTGATTTAAAAAAATCCACTAGCCGGGCGCGGTGGCTCATGCCTGTAATCCCAGCACTTTGGGAGGCCGAGGAGGGCGGATCACAAGGTCAGGAGATCGAGACCACGGTGAAACCCCGTCTCTACTAAAAATACAAAAAACTAGCCGGGCGAGGTGGTGGGCGCCTGTAGTCCCAGCTACTCAGGAGGCTGAGGCAGGAGAATGGCGTGAACCCGGGAGGCGGAGCTTGCAGTGAGCCGAGGTCGCGCCACTGCACTCCAGCCTGGGGGACACAGCGAGACTCCGTCTCCAAAAAAAAGAAAAAAAAAAAAAAATCCACTAAAATATGAGCTTCCTGAGAGCAGAGACTATACTGCCAACTCCTAGAACCGGTACCCAGTCACTAGTAAGCATTTAATAAATACTGTATGAATATATAACTACCTGTGTGGTATTATAATGCATCTGCATGTGTTACATATTGTGCAAAGAATTTCGTTTGGTGGGGAAAGAAGTGCACTCGCCGCTAAACCCTTGAAGCTTCTGGGGCACTTGAGTTCTAAGGTCCTCTGCACTCCAGCTCTCTGAGAGCAGTGAAATGAGCTCCTTTCTGTTTCCATCCCAGAGCATACGGGCATCTAGCTGGCACCGGGGCCCGTCACCAGCCTAGAAAGCACTCCGTGGCTTGGCAGCGTTTGGGGATTGGGCTGGCACATAGCACCTCTTGGAAAGGGCTTGGCAGGTTTCTCCCTTGCAGCATAATCTCCATGACACAATGAGGCAAATTTTGGGTTTAGTGTTTCACTGACTGCCGGTTGATAAGCTACTATTTATAAAGTAGAACAAGCAAGGTTTCTGCCCACCTTCTTTTTTGCTGAGACTATTTAAAACTGACTTTATTTTATAAATTAAAAATAAAACTTTTAAATAAACTTATTTTAAAAGTAAAACTTTGTAAAATAAAAATATCAAAATAAATATTAAAATTAAAAATTAAGAATTAAAAAGTAAAAATCAAACTTACTTTATAAATTAAATAAAACTAGTTTTTACTGTATTTTATTTTATTTGTGTTTTTAGAGACAGAGTCTCACTCTGTTGCCCTGGCTGAAGTGCAGTGATGCAATCTCAGCTCTGTGTAACCTCGACCTTCTGGGCTCAATTCATCCTCCTACCTCAGCCTTCCAAGTAGCCAGGACTACAGGCTTGTGTCACCATGCCTGGCTAACTTTTGTATTTTTTTGTAGAGACAGTGTCTCTCTGTGTTACCCAGGCTCGTCTCAAACTTCTGGACTCAAGTGATCGACACACCTCGGCCTCCCAAAGTGCTGGGATTACAGGCGGGAGCCACTGTGCCCAGCCCTAAAACTAATTTTAAAAAAATATTTAAAACCCAGTAAGTACTTTTGTTTTCTCCCATTCTCCTACACGTCTCCGTTTTGAGTTTCAAGGTTACATTTTCTTATACCTTTTTCTTCTAGAACTTACTTACACCTTTTTCAGCCCTGTTCTGCCACAGGTATTTGTTGCTTCAGTGGATGCCAATGAATGTTCCAACAGCTCTTGATTTTTCCTCAGTGGAAATGAAGGTGTAAAGACGGCTTTAGCTTTCCAGCAAGTGTTCTCACACACATAAGTTGCCAGCATGCTCTCCTGTGTTCAGACTGAAGGTGGTGAACCCCGACAGTCTGACTGTGGAGATGTCCCTTGCTCTTCACCCCTAACTCAGTGCTCTTAACTGGGGAGCCATTGTCTGGAGACGTTTCTGATCATCACGCCTTGCAGGGGAGAGGGAGAGTTGAGCAACTGGCATCTAGTGGGTAGAGGCAGGGAGGGATGCTGCTGAACATTAGCATCCAGTGTACAGGACAGCCCCCCAAGAGAAAGAATTTTCTGGCCCCTAGTTAATAGTGTTGAGTCATAGAAACTTTGCTCTGAAGGATCTGCCCCTCAGGAACGTTTGTTTTCTGTTGAGCTGTCAGAAGGGATATTGATTACCCTTCAACCTCAAACCTTATAGATCTCACCAACCTGCTAAAATGTATTAAGTGTGATATGATATTTTTTATTTTAAGGTAGAGGTAACGATTTTAAGGTAAGGTAACGATTCAAATAATCCCACTGCTGTCTGAGAACAGAGGACTTGATAAACATTCTTCTGGTGCTGAAAGTAACCCTAACCTCCTGAGAAGGAGACTCCAAAAAAGGGGAACATCTTTATCTCAGACTCCATTGTAACCCCAAAGCTGGTTGCTGGCTTTGTATGTGTTCAGAGCCTGTTCTTGCCCATTTCAGGCTTGGTTCTGATGGCTGGAGATACTAAGTTGACCCTTGACTGTTCGTTTCACGGAAATGTTCAACGTGGAAAATAACACAACTCTAGTATGTTGAAACTCGTTTGAGAAACCACTTGCCAGAAACTCTTCTCTCACAGTCCCTACAATCCTGCTGCCACAGTTATGGGCATGATGATGAAAGCCTTGGCGCTTTAGAGGATTCAATGAACTCAAAATAAAATTTAAGAAACCCAGATAAAGGAACTATAAGAGCATATTTCTAGGCTAGGCAGATATACAGCTTTCTGTTTCTCTAACTTCTTGAACTTTTAGGTAGCCGTATTAATCTGTTCTTGAATTGCTATAAAGAAATACCTGAGACTGGGTCATTTATAAAGAAAAGAGATTTAAATGGCTCACCATTTTGCAAGCCGTACAGGAAGCATAGCAGGTTCTGCTTTGGGGGAGGCCTCAGGAAGCTTCCAATCATGGCAGAAGGCCAAGGAGGAGCCAGGTGTCTTACATGGCAGGAGCAGAAGCAAGAGAGAGAGAGAAAGTAGGGAGATGTCACACACTTTTAGACGACTAGATCTCATGAGAACACACTCCCTGTTGTGAGAACAATACCAAGTGGATGGTGGTAAACCATTCATCAGAAGTCTTCCCCCATGATCCAGTCACCTCCCACCAGGCCCCACCTCCAACATTAGGGATTACAGTTCAACATGAGCTTTGGGTGTGGACACAAATCCAAGCCATATCGATAGCTGTTTTTTTCATTTTATTTTTAATTGTTTCAAATTCTACCAAGTGTTGATTTATTTACATCAGTGAAACTCTAAAAAGTTTTACAAGGCGTAAGGACGTTTTTTTTTTTTCTTGCAGGGTAAAAAACACATACATAAAATTTACCATCTTAACTATTTTTTTGAGATGGAGTTTTTGCTTTTGTTGCCCAGGCTGGAGTGGAGTGGCATGATCTTGGCTCACTGCAACCTCTCCCTCATGGGTTTAAGCAATTCTTTCCCTCATGGGTTTAAGCAATTCTCTCCCTCATGGGTTTAAGCAGTTGCCCAGGCTGGAGTGGAGTGGCATGATCTTGGCTCACTGCAACCTCTCCCTCATGATTTAAGCAGTTCTCCTGCCTCAGCCCCCCAGGTAGCTGGGATTACAGATGTGTGCCACTTTGCCCGGCCAATTTTGTATTTTTAGTAGAGATAGGGTTTCACCATGTTGGTCTGTCTGGTCTCCAACTCATGGCCTCAAGTGATCCGCCCACCTCGGCCTCCCAAAGTGCTGGGATTACAGGCATGAGCCACTGGTTTTTGAGCCATATTTTTAAGGGTATAGTACAGTAGGTTTTTCTTTTTTTTTTTTTTTGTCTCAATTATGGTGATAGTTCACTCTGGCTGTTTTCTTCCAATGACATAGCTGAAGTAGGGTTTGATTTACTCATTGGCTGATGCATTTAACAAATATTTGAGGGCTTACCACCTATGAGGTAGAACAGGAATGTTTTGCTTTCTTCCAAAATAGAAACCTGTAATGTTTTTCTAATTATAAGGTGTATGCTTGTTGCAGAAAGTTCAGAAAATACAGAAGAGCATAATCACTCATAATTCTACAACTCTGTTTACCTCTGTTGATGTATTGGTATATCCTTCTAGTTTGTGTTTTCTTGTTGTTAGTGCTGATCTACGTCTTGTTATATTTTTACCCAAAATCCTTTCATACGCTACACTATTATATTAACTATTTTTAGTTTATACAGTGTGGATGTCTTTCCGTGGCCATAAATTTTTCTGTATAACCTATATAATCATTTCAGTGGGTGTATTATATTCTATAATATGAACCTTCCATAATTTAACTGATCTTAAATCTTAATCTTTTTATTGGACATCTAGGTTTCTTCTCATAAACCACATGTAATAGATGTGTAATAGATGTCATGTAGATGGTCATCTTATGTATATCTTTGTTTTCTTGCTTAGAGAGTGTAGAATCAAGGTCTCTTGTTTACTGCGGCATTCCCAGGAATTGACAAAGCACATAGCACGTGTAGAGTATAGTAAATATTAGCTGGCTGACTGGATGGCTTGGCTATTTCCATAGAATTAGGAATAGGGCTTTTAATATGGGGTAGGGTTTGGTGAGGCAGGGAGCTTGGTGATTGGGGTGGTTGAGCTGCTTGGGGCAAGACACTAGAAGAAGCCATCCATGTTCACTGAGGCCAGAGTCTGCATGGGAGACAGGAAGGGCACAGAAAAGGAAGTGACCTCTTCATATACTTGCTGAATGGTTACTGTACACACAGGGGCAGGGAAGAAAAATTGTTTCCTTTTTCCAATGTAGCCTGTCTCCCTCCTGTAGGAAACCGAGGTTTGAAGCCAGTTTCAGGCCAGTGTTACCTGTCTTGTTCACGCGCTTATGCCAGCAGTAAGTGGAGAAGAATGGCAAAGAGCCTACCAGATTTAAATTAAGTCTAGTACTTGCCGATTCTGTGATCTTAAGCTGCCGTTTACCCTTTCTGAGCCCTGGTCTCATCTCTGTAAAATAGGGATGATTGTAACACATAATAATTGTTGTGCCTTGCAGACAGTAAGAGATTAATAAGTGTTAACTGTTGCTAGCTAATATTATTATGGATTCAGTAAACTTTCTTTCTTTCTTTTTTTTTTTGAGATGGAGTCTTGCCCTGTCGCCCAGGCTGGAGTACAGTGGCGCGATCTCAGCTCACTGCAACCTCCGCCTCCCAGGTTCAAGCGATTCTCCTGCCTCAGCTTCCTGAGTAGCTGGGATTACAAGCATCCACCACCACATCTGGCTAATTTTTTGTATTTTTAGTAGAGACAGGGTTTCACCATGTTGTCCAGGCTGGTCTCAAACTCCTGACCTTGAGTGATCTACTTGCCTCGGCCTCCCAAATGCTGGGATTACAGGCGTGAGCTACCGCACCTGGCTGATTCAGTAAGCTTTCATAGGTTGCCATGTATTCTTTTGTATGGGGGAAAGCCACTGTAAGCCCCAGATAAACCACGTGTATGTGTTGAGTTTTCTAGAATACAACCATTTGTGAATTAGGAACTACCTGCAGTTACACTGTTTGTTCAGTAAAACACTCCTTCATTGAGCAGAGGAATTTTTGTGCTTGTTCTCCTAGCTTTTAAGTTGCACCATGCCATTGCATAGCTATCAATAAAGGACAGTACCTGGCACTGTGGTGCCAAGAGGGAGGGTTTACCAACACCTCCCCACCCCCACCCCCCACCCTACCACTGCCCTCTTGCAGTGGGAAGAAAGGTCTAAGTTCAGTGGAAGCTATTTCTGAGCTTGAGATGGGAAGATGAAGCTGCACAATGTTGGTTGTTGGGTCCAGAATTTCAATGAATGTTGCTCTTCAAAGTAGAGAATTGTTCATTTCTTCTGCACATCACAGTTGACTCAAAGGTAACCCTAAAGCTTCAAAAGAGAAGGAAGGGAAGGAGACCCTACATGGCATGGGTAGTGTTATGCATTACTGAAAGATGTGGAACTCTAGTTAAAAGATGCAGTGTTGTTTACTTGAATGAAAACCTCTGAACCCAGTTTTATGTTTTTAATGCATTTCTTCTATTTCCTTGGTACTACAACCTCCCAGCATGCCCAGGAACACCTGAGCTCTAACAGCTTGGTCAGCTTCAATATTTGAGGAACTTCCCCACTGTGCCCCATCCCACTGCTGTTTATTAAGGAGCAGTATTATAATTTTTGTAGCTCACAGAAAACTCTTAATGTCTTTCCTTAGCTTTGCTAGGTCTCCTGTATTTCCAGAAATAGGAAAGGGGACTGAATGAAGGGTGGTGTCACACTTTCTTTTACGGTTTGGACTTAGTTTAGACACACGAAAGCCAACTTGGCTGTCCAGCCCCATTGAGGAGGAAGTCCTTCAGAACAGTTGGTTTCCACGTGGCCAAGTAGCTCATGCTCCCCAAAACTCAAGCACTGAAGCTAAAAAATGTGACCCACCTTTGGGATCATTCTTGTGACAGAAGTGTCCTAAGCACTTATTTGCTTAGTATACTTCTTTCATTCCTAAGTGGAATGAAGGTAACAGAACATATGTCCTGCCTGGGCCATTGTCATGAATATGTGGTCACACTGCCGTGTGTGAGCTGGTACCATGCAGAACATAGACCATGCAGCAATAGAGTGATGCTTACATTACTGGTGTGTCAGCTAAAGAAAAATCAGGCTTTCAAACCAACCTCGTTTATTCAGAAATCTTGCTGAAGATTGCAACCAATAGTCTTTCAGAGAGTTTCTGTTAGACTGCTCCAAGCCAGAGTTTCAGCCCGCAGTTTATAGACAAGTGATGGCAGCTCTTCCAGTCCTCAGATGTTACGACAGATGTGCTCGAGTTAGATTAGACCAAGATCTCATGAAGGTTTGGGTGCAAGAGTACATGTGGTTATAGATGATAGAGGCATAGTCATTAATCCTGTCAGATATGTACAGAAAGAGGCAAGGCCTAGGGGCATTGAACGTATCTGATCCAGGCAAGAGACTTGGGAACCCGTGCTGTGTGCTGCTGGTCATCTTCAGGGCGTTCTTCTGGAGGGCTGCATTCAGTCAGAGTCAGGGGCTTTGTGGGATTCTGCTGATAAGGGATTTTGTAAAATTCTGCAGGCAAGCAGAACAAGCAAACGTGGCTTCTTATATTTGCCATTTTGTCTCACTTGTGGGGTGCTTAAAGAGCTTACCGCTGCTCCACTTTTTAGTTCTGGCTTCTCCTTTTGGTTGGTTTTCTCTCCTTGCTGTGGGGTTGACTCATCGTGCTTGCCCGTTGCAGTTTGTTTTTCAACATCTAAGAAGTTACGGATGCTAAGGATATCCAGTTACCTCTTGCAGGGTTGACAGGAGTGTGGTGTGATGCCACCATGCTATCTTTCCATGCCTGTGGCAGATGGTACGAAGTGATCACTGCACTTTCCCTGATGAAACTTTCGGCCTTAGGAATCCTCCTCAGCACAGAGTTTCAGGCAGCCGCTGCCCATCCGTTGGATGTGGGGTGACACCTGTTGATCTACCACCCATCGTCTACCTGGGTTCCTTCCACTTACAGGTGATGACAACTAAGACCCAGAAGGGCAGGTCACTTCGCTAGAGTTGAGTCCAGCTTCTCTGGTTCTCCCCAGCAGTTTGTCCTCTTGGTTGCTGTGGTTTACGAACCTGATAGTCAGGCCTTTGGAACTGTGACAATAAGACTTGAGAGAGGGAGACAGAGACCCTTTTATGATTAAGGTGCATGTGTTGTGTGTGTGTGCATGCCAATTTTGGAATATGTTTGGCCTTCTTGTTGCCAACTGGAAATTCTAGGTAATGAAGGTATTGTGCTTTTTAATTTAACAGAAGAAGTACTTGGAAGTTACTACCAGCCCTAGCTCATGTTTCTGTGAGCATTTCCTCACACACCTAGATCAATCCTTGGAAGGACCATCTGTGCCCAAGGCCGGTGCGGAGGACAGAGAGGAAGCCGTATTTATTTTTTGTAGTATGTGTGTGTGTTGCGGGGCTGGTCCGTGGGCTGGAGAAGAAAAATAACAGTAAGTGGGAGGCCCAGCTTCAGGTAAGATAAGCAAGAGCCAGCTTATCCTTTCATTTTGATTCTTTGCCCCGGCAAGGACAAAGCACCTCCTATTTAGAAAAGCCTTTGCCATTCCTGCGGTTGGAGGGAGGGTGTGCCAGGCTCTTCGAAAGATTTTCCTTTGCAGTATGTTTGGGGGAGGGGAAGCTTCTTCAGAAAGGAAAAGCCCGACCTACAGCAATACCACATTTGCAAATGCTTTTATATCACTATCGTTCAGCTTAGTTGCTTTTATTTTATTTTGTTTCTTTTTTGAGACAGGATCTCTGTGGCCTAGACCAGAGGGCAATGGTGCAATCTCTGCTCACTGCAGCCTCGACCTGTGGTCCCAGCTACTCGGGAGGCAATCCTCCTGCCTCAGCCTCCCAAGTAGCTGGGACCACTGGCATGCACCACCACGCCTGGCTGATTTTCGTATTTTTTGTAGAGATGGGGTTTCACCATGTTGCCCCAGCTGGGTTCGAAATCCTGAGCTCAAGTGATCCACCCACCCAGTGCTGGGTGCCTCCCAGAGTTTTGGGATTACAGGCATGAGCCACCACACACAGTTTACTTTTCTCAAGTAGTAGTTTTCTTCATTTTTTAACTATAAGAGTAATGCATGCACATGGTAAAAACCCAACCAGGAGAGCAGAACAATAAGTATAATGGATGTCCCCTGTCCCTCCCCTAGGCCTGTTCCTGAGGTAGTCGGTGTTAGTGGTCTTATATCTACACATATGTGTATGTACATAGATATGAAATAGTAGGGCATACTGCCTGTGTTAGTTGGCTGGGGCCACCATAACAAAGTAACACTGACTGGGTGACTTACCCAACAGAAATTCAGCTTCTCACTTGTGGAGGCCAGACGTCCAAGAGCAACGTGTGTGCAGGGTTGCTTTCTTCTGAGGCCTCTCTCCTTGGCTTGTAGATGGCCACCGTGTTGCTGTGCCGTCCCTGTGTGTGTGTCCTTCTCTTCTTAGAAGCCGTCCTGTTGGATTAAGGACCACCCCTGTGGTCGTATTTGCCTTTTAAGTACCTTTTTTGTTGAGACAGAGTCTGGCTCTGTCACCCAGGCTGGAGTGCAGTGGCACGATCTCTGCTCACTGCAACCTCCGCCTCCCGGGTTCAAGCGATTCTCGTGCCTCAGCCTCCTCAGAAGCTGGGACTGCAGGTATGCGCCACCATGCCTGGCTAATTTTTATATTTTTAGTAGAGATGGGGTGTCACCATGTTGGCCAGGCTGGCCTCGAACTCCTGGCCTCAAGCAATCCACTCGCCTTGGGAGTTGGGATTACAGGCGTGAGCCACTGCACCTGGCCGAACTTAATTACCTTTTTAAAGGCCCTATGGAAATACAATCACTTTCTGAGGTACTAGGGGTTGGTACTTCAACATAGGAATTTTGGGGGACACAATTTAGCCTAACACACCTGACGTGTTGTTTTAAAAAATATTTCATTGTATAGGTCGTAATTCATTTAACTAGTCCCTGGGTAGCTGGAAAATAAGGCTGTTTCCAGTGTTTGCTATGAACAGTCTCATACCTAAATCTGTGTCTTTTTGGAAATATATCTGTGAGAGGAGTTTCTGGAAGGATTGCAAGCATTGCCCTCCAAAGATATTGTTGGACTCCTTTTGCGTGTGTGAATGTTACTTCCTGTGGAGGAGGAGAGTTTGCAGTATCTACAAATTAACGCCCTTAGTATTCTCTATGATTCAGTGCTTGCATGGGAAATTGAGTATAGCATGCAATCACGAACTTGGTCCCATGGAGGGGATTGCCACCCACTGTGTGTGAGGAGTGTGACTTTACCATACGTTATTCAGCCAACATCCATTTACTGAGCCATTGGGGGGCAGGCACTGTTTTGTTCATTTGTTTATTTATATTTTTAAAAACGAGGCTTAGATTTTTTTTTAGAGCAGTTTTAGGTTCACAGCACAATTAAGAGGAAGATACAGAGAATTCCCATATATATCCCCTCCCCGCTCGCATGGCCTCCCCCATTATCTGCGCTTCCCACCAGAGTGGTACATTTGTTAGAATTGATGAACCTACCTTGACACGTCACTACCACCTAAAGTCCATGGTTTACATTAGCGTTCCCTCTTGGCGTTGTATATTCTATATTTATTTGTTTTATATGCTGTGACTTTTTCAGTAAAAGCTGTATGCCCTCTTGGAACCAGGGGTAACGAAACCCTGGCATTTCTCTCCAAGCTTGTGAAAGCACCAGTAGTTCCAGCCAGGAACTGATTTTTTCCGTTTTGAAAGTGAGTGACGTGCTCAGTGTCTTAACCCTGTAGGTGGCAGGGGCTGGATGTGAACCCATTTTATTCAAAGGTATGCTCTTCCAGAAACAAGTGGTCAGTCAGCAGGACTGTGAGATTTCCCTAGATGCTAACATAAATATTTCTTTTACGGATGCTGTTTTGAATTTCCACCTGGTGTATATATCAATGTGTAGCTTAAGGATAATGTGCTTGAACCCTTAATTATTAGCATAGTTTACTTTGATAAATCACTTTTGGGCTAGTAGAAAAAGGCTAGTCCATTCTAATATTCGGAATGTGTGTGTATAGGTACACATATATATAGACACATAAAAATATATGTACATATGTAAATTGGTAATACTATAGCACTGTATAGAGTAAGAGTGAAAATGAAATTTGGAAAATCAGATCCATACAATGATACATGACTTTAATGATAGAATGGGGTTAAACCAATATGACTTTCTTTTTACATTTTCCACAGTCGCATCCCTTTTGCTATTTGTCTGCCTTTAGATGATCAGTTCCAATTAGGCTCACAGTGATGTTTGTATCTGTTTGTTTTTTCCCTCTGTGGAAATAATAGTTTAAATGTTGATTCAGCTGTGGGAATGTTTTATTGTGGGAGGCATTAACTGTTTCCAAAATACTTATTTTCCCAAATAGAATAAGTATTTTGTTGATCACATTTGAACTTGAAATACAGTGAGATGTTATCTAAGACCACATGGTAACAGAGAGTTAGCAACCAGCCAGGCATGGTATCGTGGTGTCCTGTGCTTATAGTCCCAGCTAAGGCTGAGGCAGGAGCATCACTTGAGCCCAGGAGTTTGAGGCCAGCGTGTGTAATACAGTGAAACAGTATTTTACAGTTAAAAAAAAAAAAAAAAGAGCAATCAGTGAAGGAGGCAGTTAGGAAAGGGTTCAGGAGGCAGGGCCCAGAGAAAAGCCAGCTAAAGCAGTGGGAGGGGACAGTTGTATCTGTGTGTGTTTAAAATTGGGGCATGTGATTGGAAAGAGGTCAGTAAAATCAGAGATTGAGAACATCAATGAAGGAATTGTAAAGGAAAGTGGCCCATAAAACACCCACACATGCAGTAATGTTAGGATACCACTTATGTATTCTCTTATCTCAGCCTGAGTAGAATGTCTTCTTTTACAAAGCAGTGGCTTCGTTTTGTGAGTCAAGAAGAATCTGGAGGAAGCTGGCTTAGAAAATTGGATGTAAGATGGAGAGAGTTGGTTAGGAAAAATTTGTAGCGATGAAATAGTACAGAATGACAATGAACTCAAACAATGACAGTCTCATGAAGTAGATGAGATAACTAGGGAAATGCCTGTAATTTCAAGATCTGTCACGCCATTGCTATGTTGTCTTACCCATATGCCTGTGATCTTAGCTCATTGTAAATGATGTTTATGGTGTAGCATTCTAATTGGTGCTTGTTTTGAAGCTTTGCAGAGTCTCAAACTTCCTTCCAAATCATTATCAAGAGATTGAATTGTTGGGCTTTAGGTTTATATAGAATATAGTGTTAATACATACAAATTTTATTGTAATTTGCAGTTTATGGTAATTTCTTGTAGCATTCCCTGTTTGCTTAACAGGGACTCCTTTCTGGCGCCAGGTGTGTCTGATTAGGTTATCCAAGAGACTATGTAGTACTTCTGCCACCCCCACTTTATAAACGAGAAGTCTGGAGGGGTTTTTTTGGTTGTTTTTTTTTTTTTTTTTTTGAGATGGAGTCTCGCTCTGTCGCCAGGCTGGGCGGCAGTGGAGCGATCTCAGCTCACTGCAATCTCCACCTCCCTGGTTCAAGCAATTCCCCTGCGTCAGCCTCCCGAGTAGCTGGGACTACAGGTGCTGGCCACCACGCCCAGCTGATTTTTTGTTGTTGTTGTTTTTTGTTTTCTGTTTTTAGTAAAGATGGGATTTCACCATGTTGGCCAGGATGGTCTTGTTCTCCTGACCTCAGATCCGCCAGCCTCAGCCTCCCAAAGTGCTGGAATTACAGGCATGAGCCACTGTGCCCGGCTGAGTCTTGAGTTTTTAAAGGGTAAATAACTTGTTTGTAGTCCACAGCTAGTAGGTGGCAAAGCCAGACCACAAACCCAGCCACGCTTTGAGCCTGAGCTTTTAATCACCATCCTCTGTTGCCCTATAGTTTAATCAATATTCACGTTCTCCAGATAAAAGATGTGTATGCTGTTAGTGGTGTAGCAGGAGCTCTGTATTCCTCTGGGCCCACATCCTACTAATGAACCTAAAAAGCTTACAATTTGGGGCATGAAGCTCTGGTAGAAATGCAGTGTAAAAGGCACCCATTTCTTTTGAGCTTCAAGTTACATACTCATTATTTCCTGCAAGGGTGGATGACGGCAGGCATAGCCTTTCCCATCCCAGTACCCTAGGTGCTTGTACATTCATCCTTAGGCTCATGGATTTTGACAAGTCCCTTTTTGAAACTGTCTAGGGTTGATGCTCATGTTGTCTGAGGTGTTATCCAAGCCCGTTGTCTCACGGCCAAGAAAAGTAAGGATTAATGTGAACACAAGGGTGAAGTTGGAGTGAATGAAGAAAGCTCTGTGCAGCGGAAAGGAGGACCTGAGTGGGTCGCTGTTTTTACAGTTGAATCCGAAAGCTTTTGTGAGAAACTCCCCTCATCTGTGTAGCTGTTTGTGTAACTTCGCTTATCTGAGAAGCTGTCTGTGTAACTCTCCTTATCTGTGCAGACGCCGCCTGTCTTGGGTAAACACAAAGTGCAACACCTCATTTGTATAACTGTGTTTTAGGTAAGCCTCCCCCCACCACCTCCCCGCTCCCTGTGCAAGTTCCCACGGAGCCCACTGTGTATATGCTGGAGAAGGGGAAGAAACTTCTCCCTGGGAGCCTGCTAATCACGGAAAGAACAAAAGGCTTCTATGCTGGGCCCTGCTTTCTTATCAGTGCAGCTGCAGTTTAGTTTTTCCCCAGGCAGCTCTATTTGTACGTATAGCTGATTTTTAGGCTGTATCTCTGAGGACTAACCTTAGCTGTCTGCCTAACTGATTTTTCCTTTTCTTCTCCCTCACTTTCTTGGGCCCAACTTTTTGTTTTTCATGTTCTTCCCACTTTGTTTACTAGTTCTTGGCTTCTTCTCTTGCTCTTAGCTGATTCTAGAAATCTTTTTGTCTAAGGGTCGTGATTATAATACTTCAGATGAACTGTGCCTTTTCTGTGTAATAATTGGGCATCTCCCAAACCGTTGATGGTTGTCATTAAAGAGAGCACCAGAACAATTCCGATGAAAGCTTTGTTCACACACCGAACTGTTCCTGCATGCTGTATGGTCAAGGTACCTGGGAAGAATGGTCATCTTGTAGCTTGGAAGGTCAACCTGCAGAAGGCCTGTGTGAATACATTGGTAAAGTGGTGTGACGCAGTACAGGACACCAACTGGGCGTGCCACAAGTTAATTCGGTTCTGATGCTAGCTACCTAGAGTTCGCACAGACCCCACAGGTTAAGGGCTCGGTTCCACAAGACTTTTCTTCCCATTTCAGATGCCAATTGCGAATCTAAGTCTCCCGTACTTCTGACTGACCAGCTGTAAATCAGGGGTTCACGCCCTCTTTAGGTTCAATAATTGGCTAGAATGGCTCACATAACTCAGGAAAACTCTTTACTGGTGATTACCAGTTTATTATAAAGGATACAAATGAACAGCCAGATGAAAAGGTACACAGGGCGCTGTCTGGAAGGGTCCCAAGCACCAGAGCATCGTTCCCGTGGAGTTGGGGTACACCACCCTCCCGGCACATGGATGTGTTCATCAAACTGGAAGCTCTGAATCCCATTGATGAGGGTTTTTATGGAGGCACTATTATGTACATGTGACTGATTTAAATCGTGGGCTATTGGTAATTAGCTCAGTCTCCAGTCCCCGCCCAGGTGTGTGCTCATGAAAGTTCCAACCCTCTAAACCACTTGGTTGTTTCCACTAATATAGCCAGCCTTCCATCCTGAAGCTATCGAAGGGCCCAGGAAGAGTTGCCTCATTAGTACAAGCTCTGGTATGATTGAAAAGAGCATCAGTAACGAAATTCTCTCCTGTTAACCTCTATCACTCAGGAAATTCCAGAAGTTTTAGACGCTCTTGCATCAGACCAAATTTCATATATATATAGAGATACACACACACACACACACACACACACACACACACACACGCATATATATATATAGTAATGGCAAAAACCACTATTGCTTTTGCACCAACCTAATATGATTTTTTTCTTTTTTCCTGGTCATGTTTTTCTTGGAGACAGCCTCCCAAGTAGCTGGGACTGCAGGTTTGTGCCACCATGCCTGGCTAATTAAAGAAAAAAATTTTTGTAAGAGATGGGGTCTTGCTGTGTTGCCCAGGCTGATCTCAAACTCCTGGGTTCAAGCGATCTTTTCACCTTGATCTCCCAAAGCTCTGGGATTAAAGGTGTGAACCACTGCACTGGGCCTTGTTTAAAAATATATATATATGTATGTGTGTGTGTGTGTGTATGTATGTGTATATAAAATATACATTAGATATAGCTTGTCTCTATATATACACATGTTTATATATAAATATATACACATATATAAAATATATATACACATATTTATATATATAAAAATATATATACACATATTTATATATATATAAAAATATATATATATATTTAGAGACAGGTTCTTGCTATATTGCCCAGGCTAAACTTGAACTCTGGTCTCAAGCGATCCTAGTCTTAAGTGATCCTCCAGCCCCCCGAGTAGCAGGGGCTCCAGATGTGAACCACAGTGCCTGGCCATATTTCTTATTCTATCGCAGTATCATGCTCTAAGCAGATGCTTTCTGTTCCTTTTCTAGCTGGCCTGCTGCTGTGGGTCTGCAGGCTGCTCTCTCTGCTGTGATTGCTGCCCCAGGATTCGGCAGTCCCTGAGCACCCGCTTCATGTACGCCCTCTACTTCATTCTGGTCGTCGTCCTCTGCTGCATCATGATGTCAACAACTGTGGCTCACAAGATGAAAGAGCACGTAAGTTTGTCTGTGTTCAGCTCGTCCTATTTCCGATGTTTGATGAGGGTGTGTGGGAAACACATGATTTAGAGGATGGGGCCCATGTACCCCCCTGTGTTTTGGGGTATACCTGGTTTCCTTGAACCTTCCTGAAGCCTGCTCTATGTTTTCCAGGATCCAGTGCCTTCTGGCTAAACAGGAAAACCAATCAACAGCTTGATCTTTAGTACTAGTGTAGATGCTATCTGATGCTTTTGGTGGAGAATTCTTCTTTTAATTTTTAAATTTTAAAACATTTGTGTAGATTCATGGGGTACAAGTGCAATTTTGCTACATTGATACATTACCTTGTGGTGAAGTCAGGGCCTTTGGTGCCTGCATCCCGGGAGCAACACACGTTGTACCCACCAGGCAGCCTCTCATCATCCAGCCCTACAACCCCTGTGTCCCCATTGTCCATCATTGTCCATCAGTCATTGGACGCATCATGGACACGTCATTGTCCATCACAATCGTCTGTTTGTCAGACAATTATGTATTTTATCTTAGCCTTGTTTAAAGCTGTTCCTGATGAAATATACAATCTTTTCTTGTACACTTCTGTCCTTTTCCTTTGTTATAGGATGGCTGCCAGGATTTTTTTCTTCTTTTTTTTTAAGACAGAGTTTTGTTCTTGTCACCCAGGCTGGAGTGCAATGGCCTGATCTTGGCTCACTGCAACCTCCACCTCCCAGGTTCAAGCTATTCTTCTGCCTCAGCCTCCCTATTAGCTGGGAATACAGGTGCCTGCCACCACAGCCAGCTAGTTTTTGTAGCTTTATTAGAGACAAGGTTTCACCACGTTGGCCAGGCTGGTCTTGAACTCCTGACCTCAGGTGATCTACCCACCTTGGCCTCTCAAAGTGCTGGGATTACAGGCGTGAGCCACTGTGCCTGGCCAGCTGCCAGGATTTCACATAGCAGCTGAAACACTTAATTTGGCCTATATGAGAAGTATGATAAAGCTTAGATATTCTCACAAATAATGGGGAATGGGAAATGGGGCATTTTCCACCTTTCTAGACAGGTTGCTTGTAGGGTGAGTGGTGTCTTCATGGGTGAGGGGTGGATTTTCAGCCATTCTTTGGTCAGAAGTAGGCCTGGTGTGTGATGCTGATAGAGATACATGCGGGACCTCTTTTTCTTGAATTTCCTTTTTTCCCCCATAGTAGTCCTCTTAGATCACAGGGGAATGTGGTGGGAATTTTGAGAGAGCCCAAGAAATAACACCATTCTTTGCCTGCTGGGTTCTAAGCAAATTGACAACGAAGACTAAGATGTCAGCAGGTTGCCAGACGTCACCTTTATTCCTCATAAAACTGATGTGAGACTCTGTGGCTCATATCTGCAGGGAAGCAGGCTTTTACTGAACCCCCAAATGACTCAGACTTACCCAGCAGGGCACCATCAGTGCCCGGGAAGGGCAGACTTCTTTGCAAGGGCGCAGTTTGCCAGGAAGAGAGAGCAGCAGGCATGTTCCCTTGGGGCAGCTCTTATTCTAGAGATAGAGGGAGAGGAAAGCCTTGCTTTCCAAATGCCATTTCCCCTTGCACACTGACCACTCCGCACTGCATCTTCCCAGCTGAACAGGTGAGGAGGCGGAGGGAAGTCCGGAGCAGGCTCTGATGGAGCTGCCCATAGTAGGGATGACATTGCCTAGGGCAACACCTGAGCAAATGTTCGCCCCAACCTGTGCTGAAACTAGGGCTATTTTATTTTTTTATTGATTGATTGATTTTTCTGTTGGGGGGTGGATGGAGTCTTGCTCTGTTGCCCAGGCTGGAGTGCAATGGCGCGATCTCAGCTCAGCTCACTGCAGCCTCCACCTCCCGAGTTCAAGCAATTCTCCCACCTCAGCCTCCTGAGTAGTTGGGATTACAGGCACGTGCCACCACACCTGGCTAAATTTTTGTATCCTTCTTTAGTAGAGATGGAGTTTCACCATGTTGGCTGGGCTGGTCCTGATCTCAAGTGATCTGCCCGCCTCAGCCTCCCAAAGTGCTGGGATTACATGTGTGAGCCACCATGCCTGGCCTTGAAACTAGGGCTATTTTAAATACACTCAAATATTTCAAAACAACCATTTTCTTAACAGGACTTTGTATATTCTTATTCATTAAAATAGGCCCTCTGAAGCTTTCTGTTGCATAGTGCCTTTATAATTATGGTTGTATGGTCTTGGATATAGTGGATACTACAGTGGAATTTGGGTTCCTCTCTGCTTGAAACATTGGTTCAGTCCTCAGTAAGACACTGTAGTGCGAGCCGTGGGGTGTTCAAACTTGTGAGAAATGGAGCTTATAATTCAGAAGAGAAGTTATGAAGTCTTCAAAGGTCTAAAACAAGGCAGAAATTAGTAAGAGTCTCGCTCTGTTGCCCAAGCTAGAGTGCAGCGACACAATCGTGGCTCTCTGCAGCCTTGACCTCCCAGGCTCAATCGATCCTGCTGCCTCAGCCTTCTGAGTAGTTGGGACTACAGGTGTGAGCCTCCATGCTGGCTAATTTTTCTATCTGAAAGGGCAGGTTTTAACTCTTATTCTGAGCGTCCACTTAATCTTCCATGTACTACTTTTTTTTTTTTTTAAGTAATACAGTATTCTCTTTGTAAATTCAACAAGGGTGATTTTCTGAATCCATTAAAGTGGCTTAATGATCCACTGTAGTACTATGGTGGGAACTCTGGTGTGCACTGGATGTAGTGTGATCCCTGCCCTTAATAAATTTCTATTCTTTAATAGAATTAAGCCCTGCATCCAAAAAAACAAAATCTGTTACTATACAAATAGGTGGTATCCCTCAGTAGTGAATTTATTGAGACATTAGAGGGAGAGATAATTTGGGAGCCATTGGTATGTGTTTTAGGACATGAATTTCATAATGATAATATTAACACCTGATTACCATCCAAGTAACCTGCCCCATGAAACAGTTCCTAGCAATTCCAGTCAGTATTTATGCTTTCTGATGGTTACGGAACATTTGAGAAACAGAGGATGTTCACTGGTGTTGCTAGGAAAGGCTTCGTGAAATAAGTGACTTGTAGGGGTAAAATAATAAGTATTTTAATAGCTAATTATTGAGTGATACCATGTGTCAGGTTTTATTCTGAACACTTTACCTGTATTTTCTTTCTTCGTCAGCACTGTACTCACCTGAACAGTAGGTACTAGCATTACCCCTGCCCTACGGATGAGGAAACTGAAATATCCAGCCATTTAAGTACCACACCCAAGGTCTCCAGCTATTAAATGGTGGGGTTGGGATTTGAACCTGGTCTGAATGTGTTGTTAGCTACGAGGCTGTGTGACTAGAGAGGAGGGAGAGGCACGTAGAGAAGGGCCAAGAGGAGAGGGGAGGTGAAATGGCCATATCTTGCAGGAATTGTAGTGCCAAGGTGAAGTGTTTAAACATGGTCTGTGGTAAGTGGGAAGCCATTAGAGATTTTGGAGCAGGAGGCTATCATCATGGAAGCAGAGGGAGATATTTTGGGAGGTGAGCCTAGAGGTGGTGGTGGTAGTGGGCACAGGGTGACTTATGGTCAGCGAACAGAGAGAGGGAGGAGGAGAGGAAAGGGCAACCCTGATGTCCCTCACAGAGGCTCTTGTAAATGTTTCTATGCCTGTCCCCTGAATGTACATATTTACAAATGGTTTGGCTGGGTGTCCTGCATAGGGAATGAGATCCCTGTGGGTGAAACCAATCCTTTTCCAGCTTCAGCGCCTCACAAGGGGGCTGGCCATCTGGCCACAAAGTCAGCTTGTTTCGTGGCCTACAGAAGAGAGGCTGACTTCATCCTCAGGCAGCGCTTGCGGGCGGGGGTTGAAAGGTCCCCTTGTGGGGATGCACACTGGGCTCCTGCCGGAGTCCTCACCCCCTCTTTGTTTGTTGGCCGTGGAAGTGCCTGAGACTGTGACTGGAAGAGGAGAAAGAACTGCATGCTTGTAACAGCCCAGATGGGAGTGTGTAAGTGCCTCCTACCCAGCGTTCTGCCAGAGTCGCGTGGGCCTTTGGTATGTGGGTTAGGAGCTCAAGGGCAGCTCCCTTGTCAGTTATTTCCAGTTTTTGCCTTGGTTTCAGAATGTGGCCTGTGTTTAAGTTTGGAGACTGCAAGGGATGCTGGGCCAGACTTTGTCCTGCTTCTTTTCTTTAGGGAAACTTCTTTCCCAGGAGAACTTTGGCTCAGAGAAAGCTCGACTGTGCTGGTTGAATAAGGCATCATTCTGTCTTCTCTTGGAGCATTTCCCCATCTTAAAACATAAGGGCTATTTATTTTGCAGGTCATTCTTGTTATTAACCATGTCGTTTAAGCAGGTACACACTCATGAGATTTGATACCTGGGGGATTAAAAATCCATTTTAGAGGGCTGGATGTGGTGGCTCACGCCTATAATCCCAGCCGTTTGGGAGGCTGAGGTGGGCGGATCAGAAGGCCAAGAGATCCAGACTATCCTGACTAATGTGGTGAAAACCCATCTCTACTAAACATACAAAAATTAGCTTGGTGTGGTGGCGCGTGCCTGTAGTCCCAGCTACTCGGGAGGCTGAGGCAGGAGAGTTGCTTGAATCCAGGAGGCGGAGGTTGCAGTGAGCCGAGATTGCACCACTGCACTGCAGCCCTGGCGACAGAGTGACACTCCGTCTCAAAAAAAAAAAAAAAAAAAAAAAAAAAAAGGTCCATTTTAGAATGTAGAATGCAAAGGGAAAAAAAGTGGGCAAAAAAGTAAAGCCTGCCGACCCAAACTGCTAAGTCAAGGTGTAACTTCTGTGTTTGAGGAAGATTCAGATTTAGGCACCCTGGGAAGCCACATGGGTGATTAGGGAGGGAGGAGAAAGGAAAGTTTTTGTTTCCTAGGGAGTAGGGTCCACTAAAACCTGTACTGGAGAAGGAAGGATGGGTGACCTGTGCAGCCCCCACTTTCTCCCCTGAGAGCTCAATGTGCCAGGCCAATGTAGGAAGAGCCATAGATATTCCCAGCCTGAAACATGTTAGATCTGTTTCCTTCATTCCATGTTACACTGTCCACTCCTTCCCCATCTTCCCCTCAAGCTCCCCAGCCCTAGGCAGCCACTAATCTATTTCATCTCGGTGGATTTGCCTACTCTAGATATTTCATACAAATTGAATCATACAATATATAGCCCTCTGTGCCTGATTCGTTTCCTTCCTTCCTTCCTTCCCTCCTTCCTTCCTTCCTTCCTTCCTTCTTTCCTTCCTTCCTTCCTTCCCTCCTTCCTTCCTTCCTTCCCTCCCTCCTTCCCTCCCTCCCTCCCTCCCTCCCTCCTTCCCTCCCTCCCTTCTTTCTCTCTCTCTCTTTCTTTCTTTCTCTTTCTGTCTCTCTGTCTGTGTGTGTGTCTCTCTCTCTGTCTCTCCCCCTCTCTCTCTTTCTCTTTCTCTCTCTCTCTGTCTGTGTGTGTGTCTCTCTCTCTGTCTCTCCTTCTCTCTCCCAGATGGAGTCTTACTCTGTCATCTCCCAGGCCAGAATGCAGTGGCACGATCTTCTGCCCCAGCCCTCCAAGTAGCTGGGATTACAGGTGCCTGCCACCATGCCCGGCTAATTTTTATAATTTTAGTAGAGACGGGGTTTCACCATGTTGGCCAGGCTGGTCTCGAACTCCTGACCTCATGTGATTCGCCTGCCTAGGCCTCCCAAAGTGCTGGGATTATAGGCGTGAGCCACCGCATCCGGCCCACTTAGCATGTTTTTAAGGCTCACACTGAGGTTGTAGCATATGTACTTCATTCCTTTAAGTGGCTAGATAATATTCTGTTGTATGAATATAACATATTTCATTTTTATTTTTATTTTTTTTTTTTAAGATGGAGTTTCACTCTGTTGCCCAGGCTAGAGTGCAGAGGTGTGATCTCGGCTCACAGCAACCTCTGCCTCCCAGGTTCAGGCCATTCTCCTTCCTCAGCCTCCTGAGTAGCTGGGATTACAGGCACGTACCACCAGGCCTGGTTAATTTTTTATATTTTTGGTAGAGACAGGGTTTCACCATGTTGGCTAGACTGGCCTCGAACTCCTGACCTCAAGTGATCTGCCCGCCTTGGCCTCCAAAAGTGCTGGGATTATAAATATACCTATAATATATTTTATTTATCCATTTGTCAGTTGATGGACATTTGGGTTGTTTGTACCTTTTGGCTATTATAAATTATGCTGCTATGAACATTCATGTACTGATTGTTGTATGGACATATGTTTTCATTTCTCTTGGGTTTATATCTAGGAGCAGAATTGCTGGATTGTGTAGTAACTTTAAGCTTTTGAGGAACCGCCATATTGTTTTCCAAAGTAGCTACATCATTTTCCATTCCCACCAGTAATGTGAGATATTCAGGATGAAGTCATGTATTAAGGTTCACATTTCTCCACACCCTCACCAACACTTAATGGTACATATTATTTTATTTTAGTCACTGTAGTGTGTGTGAGGCGGTCATCTGCTCTTTGCCTGTGCCTCTAACACTGCCCTCTGCCTTTCCCGTTTGCTTGCTTTCCCCCGGGGCAGCTTGTTCATTTCTGGCTTTGATTATCCTATCCCCATATGTGCATCTGCTTGTAAAGACACCCTTCACTCAGGACAGTGCTGAGGACACTGGTAGATTCTTTCTTCCTGCATCTCTGCTTTTCTAGATCCTGTGTATACTTTTCCCCAGACTGGACATAAAAGTCTCAGGCTTCCACTCTGCATTCCAGTCAGTCACGAAGATTCAGCCACGCCCCGCTCCCTGGTGCTGTATATTACATTTGCCTTGTTTGAACTTGGGTAGTTCCCAAATGTGCCCAGCTGCCCTGAAACTTCTTTCTCCAGATCACTTAGCCCGTTAGTTAGGCTGAGCTGAAGGTGCTGTTTGCTACATTTCTCCCAGATGATACCCTGTTTCTAAATTCTGGGGTCACCACAGTGTAGTGACTGTAGGTTAATACCAGTGGCTACTTTCCTTAAAAACAACTTGGATTTCCAAAGGCTATTCATAAGCTCATATTTTAGTCCCTTCACAGTGACATGTTAAAATACTTGAGTGGTTCTTGGAGTTGACAGAGTTCTTTGATTTGTTATGTTTGAAACTCTGAAACTGGGGAGATGAGCTACTTTATTTCCTATTTTTAACCTGAAGAATTAAAATAAATATGAAGCCATGATGGTAAATATTCCTTGTGGGAAGCCCTCCTTGTACTGGTTCCAGGGATCCAAAAATGCCTGAAACAAGGCCCCTTAAAGGAGCAAGTTAAAGAGTTGAGTGGAAAACGGCTGCAGCTCATATGTATAGCAAGTGTTCTGCCTTGAGAAGAGACAGCAAATATGGTGGTGCTAAGTGTTCTACAGAGAAAACAATGATCTTTTTAGGATATAATTTGTTTTTTAAATTTGTATAAATTTATGGGGGTACAAATGTAATTTTGTTACATTGATATATTGCTTAGGATATAATTTGAATACATTGTTAGAATTTTTGTTTTTTTTGAGACAGAGTTTCACTGTTGTTGCCCAGGCTCGAGTGCAATGGCAGGATCTCAGCTCACTGCAACCTCCGCCTCCCAGGTTCACAGGATTCTCCTGCCTCAGCCTCCCGAGGAGCTGGGATTACAGGCATGCGCCACCACACCTGGCTAATTTTTGTATTTTTAGTAGAGACAGGGTTTCTCCATGTTGGTCAGGCTGGTCTCAAACTCCCGACCTCAGGTGATTCACCTGCCTCAGCCTCCCAAAGTGCTGGGATTACAGGTGTGAGCCACCACACCTAGCCAATGGTTAAGAATTTTTAAAAGCAGAAAAGTTCTAAGTGGTCATCTTAACCAACCTGTCTTTTGACAGGTGAGAAGCTGTGGCCCCGGAAATGAAGTGACTTGTCAGAACTGAGACACCAGGTGTATCTGGGATTAGAACCCAGGGCTGCTGGTCGCCTGGCCAGTGTGTCTCCTATTTGTGCAACTAGGTTTGCTTGTTGGTCATATATTCACAGAAGTCACAGTAAATGCCTTTTATCAAGCATATCCTTCCTCCACTTCCTAGACTTTCTTCTGGGCCAGGAGGTAAGAAGTATTACCTGTGGAAATAGCACTGCCTGGGGCCCTCAGCAGCGATCTTAGCTGAGTTACATTTCCCATCTGCCTCCTTCCTGTTGTGATGACCAAAAGCTGAGCTCAAGGGATGACTGTTATTCTGAAGTAGAAAACAGAGGTAGCCACAGAACTAGTATTTATTTATTCACTGGCTTTGCATGTAAAATAGAACTTGTTTTCAGGTAGTGTTTGGTATAACCATCTTTTTAAAGCAAACATCATCAATGAAAAATATTCCACTTTGTTCCAAAATACTGTGCAGTTTGTCCCAGTGTAAAATGACGGGTCTTCATACCGAAGCTGGAGAGTTTGGCTCTTGATTTTCCTTTGCTATCTAGTGGTTGAATGTTCAGGGCACACTGTACCTGAGACCCGCATCAGGGGCTGGCATAGGCACGTTGAAACCCCAAGTAGAACTCTCCGTTCTCAGCTTGTATGCTTTTGTGTCAGAACAAGTGTCAAATTAACAATAACAAGAAAATATTGCTGACCCAGTTCTTTGATTCTGGAGTGCTTTTTTAAAATCCAGCTGAGATGGAGTGCTTTTCAAAGTTCTCTTTCTGAATAGCAACTGAGTTCATGGTACTGTTTTACCTTATGTGTCAAATTATCAAGGAGGAAGTTTTTGAGATTAAAAGTGGGTTGGGACCATCGAACCTCAAGCCCATTGTAGAACTGAGGGAAAATTCTCACCATGGCCTTTTAGAATCTTCCTGTGGGGAACTGGCTTTGAGGTTTTGCCTCTTAAATCCTCTGAGTTCCTTCCCCTCCAAGTTAGGATGACTCTGGAGACATGTTTCCAAACAGTTTTGTCTTTTGGTCTAAATTTCATCCAGACATAACATGTGAGAGAAAGCAAGGAGTCCCTGTACCCTCGTATGCGTCATCCGTCATTGCTGGAGCCTCATCCTCCCCCATACAAGTGGATGCCGGGAAATAGTGGTGGGAAATCGTTTTGTACTGGAGGCAGCAATTTGAACTAATGGATATCCTGCTGAGAGTCTTTTTTTGAGCCTGAACCAAGGACAAAGAGGTTTGATCCTTGTCCAGTAATAATGAGCTTGCCAGGAGGCAGCAAATTGGAAACAATACTTACTGTCTTTGGTCTGTGAGGATCCATTACCTGCACCTTTCGGGGAGCACCAGGTGTCAGCTGGATCTCTTTTAGGATTGGTCTGGCTGTGGACGGGAGAGAATGATAAGATGTGAGAATGAAATTTTTCCTGACACGTTTTTTTCTGTAATCATCTAAAGCGTCTGTTAAGCAACTGTCCACAGACAGGGCCTCGGAGTACCCTGCAGATAAATAGAACAGACAAGAGCTTTGGAAACGAGCATTGTCAGCCATCATAAACATGGGGCTGGAGGGAACAGAGAAATGGCACAGCGAAGAATGGAAGAAGATAAAGTAGCCTCAGAGCGATGGGAACAGGAAACAATGCATAGATACTGTGAATAGCTGAATCTTGATACTCTGCATAGAAATTTAATAGGATGGTTCTGTGACTTGATTAAACTGTAATCCGAGCTCATTCTTCAAAAGTTTAAAAAATTGCCTAGCTGTCATTCTTTCAAATGCAGGTGGAGAGCACCCTGAAAGGTACTGGGGCACCATTATTGTCCCCATAGAGCTGACCCTCAGGTAGGGTAAAAGAGAGCAGTTTGGCAAGTGTGTCTGGACGGAGCCTGTGATGCTGAACTGTGTGTGTCTGAAAGTTAAAAATATGTGAACTCCATTAGTGGATATTGGACAGTGGTGTCAGCTTAGCTATGACTCGGCTGACCTTCGGGGTCACATGGTAACTCAGGAATGCTCTCTCCATTCTGGAGACAGCTGAGGTGCCTGGGAGGTTTATAAAAGGGAATGAAGTGTTTTTGCCTCCTCAGCAGGGCTGAGCATAATCACAAGGGGTTGGGTATTCTGGGGGTGTGGTTTTAAAATTTCAGCGAGACTGTCTCTGCAGTCTTCAAATAAATCTAAAATTATCTTTCGACATGCTGGCTTTCATCAGTGTGGGGTTTATTTTTGGTTCCATGGGGTGTGTTTGTGTGACAGATGTGAGGACGTTTTCTGTTCCAGCTATTGACGGCTTCTGAGCCACAGAGATGAGCACTGGAAGCTCATAGACACGTTCTCCCCACATTCCTTCCCACCCCATCTGAAAAACTTTCTGTGGGTGGATAAATTAAGGTACTTTATTTTCTGCTAAAAAAAAATGACATATGGGAGATGTACAATTTGATTCACTTAAGGCCCAAGTTTCATTTGAGGACAGCCCTGAAGAGGGGAAGAGTCTTCATGGGAGAAGGCAGGAGTGGAGGGTTGGGACAGCTGGAACGCAGCCCAAAGGAGCTGCTCCTTTGGCTCCTGATTTGCAGAGTAAGTTATCACCAGTTGTCACTTGCTTTTGAAATGTGCATTTGTACTTAAGCAGTTAAGAGTTAGGCACAACTCCTCAGCTGTTCTTCCTAGCAGCGCAGGGGTGGGGCAGACTTTTCCTACAAAGAGCCAGCTAGTACACACTGGAGGCCCTGTGGTCTCTGTAGCAGCTCTCGCCTTTGTAGTGCAAAAGCAGCCAAAACAGTATGCCAGCCAATGGCATGGCCAGCCAACGGCATGGCCAGCCAACAAGTGTGGCTGCATTCCAATAAAACTTTATTTACATAAATAGGAGGGTAGCTGGATTTGACCCACTGGCTGTCGTTGGCTGACTCCTGTGTTAGACCCTCCATGGTCTTATATGTGTTATGTGCAGTTATTCTGCCGTCTCTCTGAAAAGGGAAACGTCAGTGGCCTAAACATTGTGCTCAGAGTACCCAAGTTCTTGCTTAAGTTGCAGATAACTGACTAGGCTGTGTGAACCACATACTGGGTAGACTAGGTAAGAATAATGTGGCAGTAAATTAGTATGACATGTTCAATGGTAATTACGTGTGTGTGGCATTTTGGAATAAATGGCAAATTGTTTACAGGTTAAAAAAAAAGTCATTTTTTTTTCTTTCTTTTTGTTTTAGAGACAGGGCCTTGCCCTGTTGCCCAGGCTGGAATATGGTGGCACGATCATGGCTCACTGCAGGCTTAACCTCCTGGGCTCAAGCGATTCCCTGCTTCAGCCTGCTGAGTAACTGGCACCATAGATGTGCACCACAATGCCTGGCTAATTTATTTATTTATTTATTTATTTATTTATTTATTTATTTATTTATACAGATGGAGCCTCCCTGTGTTGCCCAGGCTGGTCTCAAACTCCTAGGCTCAAAGCGACGATCCTCCTTCCTCAGCCTTCCGAAGTGCTGGGATTATAGGTGTGAGCCATTGTGCCTAGCCAGTTGTCTTTTTATGTACTCTGTCGAAAGACAAAATTACAAATTTAGTTGGAAAGTTGAACTGGATTTTATTTGTGATTCTAGAATGTGAAGTAGAGCAAGTGTTGCAGTTAGCTGAGCAGAGGAGGGTGTCTTTATAGGCAGAAAAGGCTTGAAAAAAGCAGAAACAGAACAAAGGTTTAAACCAGAGAGGATTTCCTTATTAGGCAGACTCACATTGACTGGAATCTTTCAGGTTTTTTTTTTTTTGGTTTTGGTTTTTAAAGAAAACTGGCCCCCAAATTCAGTGGCGCTTAGTACAACTGGCTTCGTTTTGGTTTGATCTGGTCTGCTGGGGCCTGGTGCAGGAGTCAAAAACAATGGCCTCTCCTACTAAACTTTAACAATCCAAACCAAGCATTTTGCTGATCCAGGAAGAAGCGGGGATGGAGAAAATGACCGTCTGGGCGCCCTAGTTCCCCAGCTGCAGGGCACTGTCATTCAGTTCCAGGTCTGATGTAAGAAAGATGCTGGGGCCAGAAACTTAAATGTCTGCCATGTCCTGGTTCCCACCACTAGAATGGGGGAACAGGTAATGGGGCTTGCCAATCTTGAGGTTATAGGTATGCTGTAGAGTCCTGTCTTTTGGGGAATATTAGGTCCTAATGTCCTGCCTAAGGCAAACATCATGACTAGTCCGAATTAACTGTGAAAATACTTGAAATATCCATGAAGTAGAGCATAGTTTTGTGCATACAGCATTTCACTAGTAGAACGTTAGCTCCTTTTAGCATGAACTTTTAACCTGTTTTATTCACAGGTCGTATCCTCCTAATTTAGAGTGATACCTGCACATGGTAGTTGGGAATGAGTGCATGGATGATCAGACTGTATGCTGTAATACATGTGTATAATTATGTCATGTAACATATAGTATGGAATGAAGATTAGACATGCAAACTCTGAATTCGCTGGATTTTTACAAATTATATGTTCATGTGTGTAATCCCAGCACTTTGGCAGACCAAGATGGGAGGATCACTTGAGCCAAGAGTTCGAGACCAGCCTGGGCAACATGACGAAACCCTGTCTCTACAAAAAATACAAAAATTAGCCAGGCAAGGTGGCGCATGCCTATAGTCTCATCTACTTGGGAGGCTGAGGTGGGAGGATTGCTTGAGCCAGGGAGGTGGAGGTTGCAGTGAGCCAAGATTGTGCCATTGCACTCTAGCCTGGGTGACAGAGCGAGACCCTGTCTCAAAAAAAAAAAACAAAACTGAAGACAGTTATGTAAATAGTTGAACTTGCAAATAATGTATCACCACTGCGTTCCACGTCCACACATTTAAGAAGCAAGCAAGCTAATTTTGACTGAGTGAGGTGGCTCCCGCCTATAATCCCAGCAGTGTGGGGATGCTGCGGTGGGAGGATCTTGTGAGACCAGGAATTTGAGACCAGCCTGTGCAACATAGTAAGACCCTGTTTCTACAAAAAGTAAAAAAGTAGCGGATGTGTTGGCATGCACCTCTAGTCCCAGCTGCTGGGAAGACTGAAGTGGGAGGGTGGCTTGAGCCCAGGATTTTGAGGCTGCAGGGAGCTGTGATTGTGCCACTGCACTCCAGCCTGAGGGACAGAGCAAGACCCCTTCTCTATTAAAAAAAAAAAAAAAAAAAGAGGCTAGCAGATTTGAGGCTTACTTAGACTATAAGCATGTGTTTTCTCTAAATGGTTAGAATAGAAAGACCTGCATGTTTCAGCAGTTAGTCCTCTCTTTGTAGAAATTTCACATTTCTATGTTCAAGAGATATCTTTCCATCAGCCGTGTTCACCTCAGGGCAGCCCAGTGTCTTCTGTTAGAGCCTGTGTTCTGTGTGGCGCCATAACCATATTTTCTAGCCGAAACAGAAGTTCAGACCTCCGTAGCTGTGGTTTTAAGTTGTCTTGAGTTAGGAATAGATTTATGTGTTGGGCTTAGAGGGCCCTATTCACTCTCTTCCTGGCTTTTGTTTTAGGGGTAGTGCTTACAAAGACCCTCAGAAATCTCGAAGATTGACTTGTAGACCGTGCGGGGGCAGCACAGGAGTACCTGTTGAGAGATGGTGTGTCCCTGGCTCTGCCTCTCTTGCCGGCACCTCCACTCCTCTCTTCCGCTGTCTCTATTACCCCCAATTTCAGAGTTTCCAAAACCCTCCTTATGGAGAGTTTGGCAGTATCCGTTCAAATTTTAAATGTACTAACTTTATGAGTTCTGTCATAAAGCTGACTTTAGCTTCTGTCCTTCTCAACACTTTACATGTGAACAGAGAGATACACATAAGGATGATATCCATGGTACATTATTTATAATAGTGAAAAAAAAATCAGAAAAAAACCAAATGCCTACCAGCAGGGTAACAAACTAGATTAGAGTCAATCAAGTTGTAGAATTCTAAATTTTTATTTATTTTTCTGACACAGGGTTTTGCTCTGTTGCCCAGACTAGAGTGCAGTGGCACGATCATGGCTCACTGCAGCCTCAACCTTCTGGGCTGAAGTGATCCTCCAACCTCAGTCTCCTGAACTCTTGGGCTCAAGAGATGCTCCTACCCCAGCCTCCTGAGTAACTGGGACTACAGGCGTGCACCACCATGCCTAGCTGATTTTTAAATTTTTTGTAGAGATGGGGTCTCTCACTGTGCTGCCCAGGCTGTTCTTGAACTCCAGGGCTCAAGTGATCCTCCTGCCTTGGCCTCTCAAAGTGCTGGGATTACAGGTGTGGGCCACTGGGCCCAGCCTAGAATTCTATGTAGTATGTAAGAAGATGCAAATAGATTTATGTGTTAAACATACAGCAACCCCCAAGACGTAATGAATGTAGAATAATAGCACAGCAAAGGGTCTAGAAAGATCCACTCATACCTGGGGACAGTGGCACCTCTAGGGAAGCAATCAAGTTAAAATAGAGGCATTGATGGTCAAGGACACTGGGTTATTTGTATTTTCATTGTAATTTACACATTTGGCAGTAAAAATATAATTGTTTTGCTTATATAAGTGCAAATAAAATTGAGAGTAATCCTTTGTAGTTAGATTTTTTTCTTTCTTTTTTTTTTTTTTGAGATGGAGTCTTGCTCTATCTCCTAGGCTAGGGTGCAGTGGTGCAATCTTGGGGCACTGCAAACTCTGCCTCCCAGGTTCAAGCGATTCTCCTGCCTCAGCCTCCCAAGTAGCTGGGATTACAGGTGCCCACCACCGCGCCCAGCTAATTTTTGTATTTTTTAGCAGAGACGGGGTTTCACCATCTTGGCCAGGCTGGTCTTGAACTCCTGACCTCGTGATCCACCCGCCTCTGCCTCCCAAAGTGCTGGGATTACAGGCGTGAGCCACCGTGCCCAGCCTTGCAGTTAGCTTTCTTGAAAGTGTGGGTAATACGCTCACCAGGTGCACTTCCTGATGGTCTCCTCAGTCTGGAGCTCAGCTGCTGCTTCCACGGTGCTCTAGAGAATGTTCCCATCGAGGTTCCAGATGACTGACTCCTGCTGCCAAATCCACTGTTACATCAGAGTCCTCATCACATTTGCCCTCTTGGCCATATTTGACACTGCCAACGGCTCTTTCAACTTCTCTCTTGCCTGGCACTTTTTCAGTTTCCTCCCGGATTTTTTTCTTCTTCCCAGCTCCTAAAGGTTTGCATTCCCCAGGATTCTGTGCTTGGCTCACCTCCGTCTCCCTGCTCACTTGCACATTCTGTCTGGTTGCCTCCTTTGCTGTGTTCACTTCCAAATCTCTCTCTCTAGTTGAGCTCTTTCTAGAGCACTCTTGTTTAGTCATCCTCCCACACTACTTCATACAGATACCTCCAGTGCAACCTGTTATTAGGTGAATTACTGCTCCACCACCCTGAAACTGCTCGCCTGCAGTTCCTATCCATGATTGGCCTGCCAACCTAAAAACAAGTTCCTAGGCCTGGGTTCTTCGACCTTTATTATAGGCCACATCAAATCAGGAAGCAGACCTGTATCCATTCTACAGCCCCAACCCCCACTACTGCTGCCTCTTTGAAGAGCTACAAAACTTTTCTCTGGGAAAACTGTTTTTCTTTCATAATCAGTAACTGGTGTGGTTCTTGTTTGCACCATCTGCCTTTAGTTTTTGTTTTGTTTGTTTGTTTTGAGACGGAGTTTTCGCTCTTGTTGCTCAGGCTGGAGTGCAATGGTGTGATCTTGGCTCACCATGACCTCTGCCTCCTGGGTTCAAGCAATTCTCCTGCCTCAGCCTCCCGAGTAGCTGGGATTGCAGGCATGCACCACCACGCCCGGCTAATTTTGTGTTTTTTTTAGTAGAGATGGGGTTTCTCCATGTTGGTCAGGCTGGTCTTGAATTCCCGACTTCAGGTGATCCGCCTGCCTCAGCCTCCCAAAGTGCTGGGATTGTGGGCGTGAGCCACCGCGCCCAGCCTTCTGCCTTCAATTTTCCCTAATTCTCTCCATAGAGATTGAAATGAGTTGAATCCTGTTCTGCATCTGTGGAGGAGCCTTGTTCCCATAGTCATTAGTCTTCTGTGAGTTGTCTCCTTTGGAGCTTGTTGTTTAACAGTTTGCTTAGAGTTGCTTTCTGGCTGTTTAATCCTCTCTATGAATCTCTGATCCTGACAAAATATTCATAGTGGAGGAAGAGCTGTGAACTCGCAGTCTCAGTCTTTGCATGCTTTTTGAGATTAATTTTCATTCCTCTTTTGGCTTTTAATAATGATACAATGTAGATTTTTCTATTAAAAATGCTCACATAACCCTAAGAAAAGAGAAGCCAGTACTGGTTGTTGTTATTGTGTATTAAATAGCCCCAGATCCCCCAAAGGCCTCAAAAGCAATCACTTACTGAGAAATGAGTCTTGGTTGCCAAGAGGCTGCGTAAGGAAAGAGGGAAGCTGATTTTAGTGTTCCCCATTTCATGGCTGTTGTCCACTGGCCAATCACAGGAAGTCCTCAGTGTGGTGGGCCCTGGAAGTACTTCATGGAGAAAAACAAACTGTCTTGGAAAGTTTGAAGATGAATGGAATATCAGAAAAGGGAGAGGCAGACTGGGAGACGTTCTAGGTTCTGAAATGCATTTTCAAGTGAGGGATATTAAACAGAACTTGCAAATCTAGTTCTTCTAGTTTTTATGAACTTCATTTATCCCTCATGCTGAGCTGCCCAAAGCTTTCTTTGAAATTTGATATTAATATGATGAAATGTAAGAACAATTAGCTTTGCTAATACTGCATTTTCTTTTTCTTTCTTTCTTTCTTTCTTTCTTTCTTTTTTTTTTTTTTTTTTTTGAGACGGAGTCTTGCTCTGTCGCCCAAGCTGGAGTGCAGTGGCGCAATCTCAGCTCACTGCAACCTCTTCCTCCTGGGCTCAAGCTATTCTCCTGTCTCAGCCTCGCGAGTAGTTGGGACTACAGGCGTGTGCCACCACGCCCGGCTACTTTTTGTATTTTTAGTAGAGATGGGGTTTCACCATGTTAGCCAGGCTGGTCTTGAACTCCTGACCTCAGGCAGTCTGCCTACCTTGGCCTCCTCAAATGCTGGGATTATAGGTGTGAGCCACCATGCCTGGCCTAATATTAACTGAGTCTCGCTCTGTCGCCCAGGCTGGAGTGCAGTGGTGTGATCTCGGCTCACTGCAAGCTCCGCCTCCAAGGTTCACGCCATTCTCCTGCCTCAGCCTCCCAAGTAGCTGGGACTACAGGTGCCCGCTGCCACGCCCGGCTAATTTTTTTGTACTTTTAGTAGAGACGGTGTTTCACCGTGTTAGTCAGGATGGTCTCGATCTCCTGACCTCGTGATCCGCCCACCTCGGCCTCCCAAAGTGTTGGGATTACAGGCGTGAGCCACCGCACCCGGCAATATTGCATTTTCTAATTTCAAGTAACACTGTTACACA
Organism: Macaca fascicularis; assembly: GCF_037993035.2. Lineage (NCBI taxonomy): Eukaryota > Metazoa > Chordata > Mammalia > Primates > Cercopithecidae > Macaca > Macaca fascicularis. Next base: position 84,145,138 of record NC_088380.1, on the reverse strand, counting down.
ACTACAACTTTCATCTACTTCCTCTCCATTTCTTAAGAAGCCACTCCCAAAACTCCCAAAACTTATACATGTTTTCTATGTTTATAGCATCTGGGCCCCTGGCCAATTAGACCTGTAGGTCTTCCTGTAGCTTTTTTGTTGCTTATTTGCCTGGGATTGAAGTTGTTTTAGGGACATAGCTAGCATCTCTCCTGTGTAAACAGAATTACGTGAATTTTCTTCTCCCTTGCATCTTGTTGAGTTTATTACTTGTTTTCATGTTTTGGAAATGTTTTTCCTAATTTGTGAGATCAGAATGCTTTCTTCTGGATGGTGGCTAGGTCTCTGAAGGACAAGTAGCGAGTGCTATTTTTTGGACCTCAGTTCTAATATAAATGTACCAAGAAAGATTCACCTTATTGACAGGCCGAGCGTGGTGGGTCACGCCTATAATCCCAACACTTTGGAGGTCCGAGGTGGGTGGATCACCTGAGGTCAGGAGTTGGAGATCAGCCTGGCCAACATAGTGAAACCCCATACCTACTGAAAATACAAGAAGTTAGCCGGACGTGGGGGCAGGCGCCTGTAATTCCAGCTACTCGGGAGGCTGAGGCAGGAGAATCACTTGAACCCAGGAGGCAGAGGTTGCAGTGAGCTGAGATTGCACCGCTGCACTCTAACCTGGGCGACAAGAGTGAAACTCTATCTTTTTTTTTTTTTTAAAGAAAGTTAATCTATCAATCCAAAGGTAGTAGATCCTTTGGTAAAGTGAATAGAGCATCTACTGGGTTCTAAGATGTTCAGTTTCCCACCTTCTTTAAATTGGAATGCATTAGTTTGTGGATCGTGTAATGTACCTGAGTCTCTTCCCTGAAATTCTTTTTATATAATATAATAGAGTTTTAGAATTAAAGAAGCTAACTTAATGACTACTATGGGTTAGCAACTGTGATAAGCACTTCACAGGCATTATCTGATGTCATTCTCAGGCAAGTCCGTGAAATGGGTGTCAGTATTGTTTCATTTTACAGATAGCACTTGAGGCTCAGGGTGTACACGTGTGTAGCTAACTCAAGTTAGCAATGGAGTTAGGATTGGAAGTCTTATGAGCCATTTATTCTTACTTGATAGTTTGTGGTTTTGAGTTTGGTTGCTTTGAGGATTGAAAGGAAACGCCTTGCTCTCAGGGGTCTGTATAGAAGGAACATACAGGCTGGGCGCGGTGGCTCACGCCTGTAATCCCTGTACTTTGGGAGGCTGAGGCAGGCAGATCACCTGAGGTTAGGAGTTCGAGACCAGCCTGGCCAACATGATGAAACCCCCATCTCCTAAAAATACAAAAATTAGCTGGGCATAGTAGTGTGTGCCTGTAATCCCAGCTACTTGGGAGGCTGAGGCAGAAGAATCGCTTGAACCTGGGAGGCGGAGGTTGCAGTGAACTGAGATTGCGCCACTGTACTCCAGCCTGGGCAATAGAGCAAGACTCTGCCTCAAAAAAAAAAAAAAAAAAAAGAAAGAAAGAAAGAAACAACATACAATGTGTGAGCCTCGCTTAAGTGCCCTATCCTTGGGTGCCCAGAGCCAGACTTAAGAGGTAACACCCTTAGCAGGCACGTCCCCTTCACCCGGTGGTGTGGAATTTATATGTGATGTATTTTTTCTTTTTCCAAAACTGGGGTGGACTTTGGAACAGAAAATATTTAATCGGAGCAAATTCCCCTTGCCAGAATCCTGCTAGCTTGTTCACCTTGGAGATTCTTTGCCCAAAAATACTCACCACATACTGAAAACTAAATGTGCTAAGTCACCCACAGAGCATAAAGGAGGTCTTGGTTAGGATTTGGAGCAGGGGGTTGTTTACCTGCTTTTGATGAATATACAGTGCCAATGTACTCACCCTTTGATGAGCCTTAAAGGGCCAGATTCTGGAGTAAACAAACAAGGGAGGGGATTTGTTGGGGATGGTGGCTCAGCCTGCTGCTGTTAGCATTCTCCTTGAAATGGATTTTGGAGGAAGAAACAAGAGAGGTAGGGAAGTAGAGAATGTCTAAAGGTGAAAGATGGGCTGGTGTAGATGGAAGAGGAGCTAACGTGCATGTGTTATGGGGGAGATGTGGTTCAGGAATTGGAGTTGCTGATGGAGTGGAAGAGAGAAGATGGGGAAGAAAATAATTTAATGAATCGTTTTAGAGCAATAAATCCTGTGTAAATGAAACAGCCTAATGAATGAGGTGGTATGGCTTCTCCATGAATGTAGTTTTTACAGATTCAAAGCAATACTACCTCCTCGTTACTGGCACTACTCATACAGGTGTAACTTTTGTTTTGGGTTAGACTCTGAAACATTCATTTGTGTATGTCCCCTACCATATTTCAGCACCTTAAAAATTTAACAATGCTGTTTGATCACTTATGTTTAAACACAGCTAAAAATTCAGGTTCCTCCAGAAAGCACCTGTGTGACTGACTTCTTGCGGGTGCTTCCTGTATCCAGCCCCAATTGCTATTCTAAAGCAATTTCCAGACCAGACTGTTCTCATTGGGATGCCCCTTGGTGATACCCTAAGAGCAAACTTCTGCTCTGTTCTTCACTTCTGCTCTCTGTCCCCTGCCCGTTGTATTCCTCCCTCCACCCCAAACAGTAATGCCATAAAAAAAAAGAAGAAAACAAAAGAGCTTTATCTGATTCTTCTACTTCATTCTTGATTCTTGTCATCCATGCTCTCCTGCCAATTGTGACCTCTACCTGCAGAATCTCTGGTTTCTCTGCCTGGGGTTACCTTCTTCACCTGTTCCCAATGGCCTTCAGACTTGTCCCCTTGCCTCAAGTCTGTACCCTTTCGCCGCGTTCTTCCACTTTGTAGCCAAAGATGTTCTAGCTTCAGTAGTGCTTTTCCCCTTGCTTATAGGATGGGGGCCCGACTGCTAAGCCTGGCATGCACCTGGCCCTTCCCAGCAAGACCTTGCCTTTGTAGGGAAGGGAAAAATGGCTCCCTTCCACTCTTCTAGGTTCTTTCTCTGGGAAGCAAATTAAATTGACATAAGACCAATTACAGGAGAAAAAGCAATTTTAAAAAGGGTCAGAGAGGCTGAGCATGGTGACTCACACCTGTAATCCCAGGACTTTGGGAGGCCGAGGTGGGCAGATCATTTGAGGCCAGGATTTCAAGACCAGCCTGGCCAACATGGCAAAACCCTGTCTCTACTAAAAATACAAAAATTAGCCAGGTGTGGTGGCGGGTGCCTGTAATCCCAGCTACTCAGGAGGCTGAGGCAGGAGAATCACTTGAACCTGGGAGGCAGAGGTTGCAGTGAGGTGAGATTGCACCACTGCACTCCAGCCTAGGCAACCGAGTGAGACTCTGTCTCAATTTAAAAAAAAAAAAAAAAAAAGGTCAGATGATAGAAGCTTATAGCATCTTGAGCTACAGAAAGGAATAGGGGCTTGGGGCCTCTGGGAGTTGCTGGCAACATGTAATGGGAAGGTGAGGGGAAGAAATGTATGGTGAATAAACATCTGATACACTTTACTAATGTAGATTTCCTCTATAGATGTAAATTTTTTGTATAAAACAGCAGCTTTGCAGAGCTACTCCTTTGTCTGCAGCTTCTCAGAGTAATGAGCTTGAAATATGCAAAGAAGAATATTTTAGGGTGGCATGTCTTGGTTTTTGTGAGTGACGCCAAGGTCAGAGGTAACCAGGTCCACGAACATTTGTGTCTTTCCACAGTGTTGGACTTTTATTGATGCTATTTCAATTACAAAAGCCACCAGCTATGTGGAGTTCCCAGGGAGGCAATTCTTCTTAGTACTTCTCATCCACTCGTTAGATCTGTAGGCACACAGGTTCCAGCCTCTGCACCAGCCAGTCAGTATTGGAAACCGTACACAATTGTATACTCTGTCAATATATAAATGTTACTGATTAAACATTGCACAACAAACAATATAACATTTAACATTAAGAGAAAGGGAATAGGAGAAGGGTTAATGAACTAGTCCAGGGAAAGCAACAAAGAAAAGAAGAATTTCCTGGTCTGGGCTGGTCAATCTGGTTGGTTGTGCAAGAAAGTCTTTGATGTGGGCAGAGCCTTCAGGGGCAGATGCCAGGTGCTTGTCACTAGTTACAACGGTACCTACCCTTTTTATACCCTTTTTAGAGTCCTCCAGTGAGGACTGATAGTTGAATACTGTGCTTGTTTATCTACTACTTATCTGGTTGGACGCAGTCTTTATTTATCAAGAAAAACATCTTGTCTCTGTTGTGACAAAATGGCATAAAAAACGTCATAAAAAATGTACAGTTTTAGGAATTTGCTGAAAACAAAGTGTTGGCTATTTCCTCATGAAGTCTTTCACATGTCTTCATGAAAATGGAGCTGGCCAGGTATAATGGCTCACACCTGTAATCCCAGCACTTTGGGTGGCTGAGGCAGGTGAATTGCTTGAGTTTAGGAGTTAGAGACCAGTCTGGTCAGCATGGTGAAACACCATCTCTACAAAAAATAAAAAATAAAAAATTAGCTGAGCTTGGTGGTGCATGCCTGTAGTCCTAGCTACTCAGGAGGCTGAGGTAGGAGGATGACTTGGGCCCTGGAGGCGAAGGTTGCAGTGAGCCAAGATCGCGCCACTGCACTCCAGCCTGGGCAACAGAGTGAGACCCTGTCTCAAAAAAAAAAAAAAAAAAAAGGAATGGGGAGAAAATGGAACTCTTTGTTTGTTTGTGAAAAGGAAAATAAACCCTCTCAGCACTGCCCAAACTCTTTTTGCCAAAGGGAAACTTAAGACTGGAGAGACAGGTGACACTGCTGCTGTCCCCTCGCACCTTGCCTCCCTGCTTGACAGATAGCTGTGACTTCCCCACCTTATGTCAAAGTGCTATGCATTAGCCAGACCCCTGGAGAAGGCAAAAGGCCTCGTGCATCCCAGATGACTGCCCTCAAATTGCTCATAAGTAAATTCTCTGCTGGCCCCTAAACCTTTCAAGATGTGTATCTTCCTGTAGAAAAGGACATGTCAGCTGTAACTTTAGTTCTGTGACCTAAGTCTAGCTCCCTGTCCATGGAATTGCAGTCTGTTACATTTCACACTGACATTGCCCATTACAAGCTTTTCTTCCCAGGTGCAGAACAAAGACAGGAGAGCAGTCATGTCTCTGCCTACCCTGAGACTACATAATTAACTCTTTCTTTACTCCCTTTTTGAATGTTTATTGTATCTCTTGTATAGCGGAGTTTACTGGGCGCTAGTTAAAATCTAAGGAGAATGTCGCGTTTGCCTCACCACCTGCCCCTCTTTTCCTGTATGCCTTCTCCCCTTTAAAGAAATGGGTAAATACTGAGCCTTCTGCAACCAGTTTGGGAGCACCGACCACAGAGGATTCTGTGACTTGTGTGTTTCTCAGCAGCCTCTCAAGCTCTGGCTTAATTATTCCCCATTGAGACTCTTGCCTCAGTCTCTCATTTGGGTTGACGTTTGTTTATGGAAATACTGATAGCCACAGATATTACTGTTTCTTCAGTATCTTTTCTGGAGAAGGAACTGTAAATTCTCTTCTTTATCACACTTTACTTTTACCTTCAGTTGTGTTGCTATGTTTTTCTTTGTGATACTTTTTCTTATGAATAATAGTTATAATGTGATTTAACTTATTTTCTGTTCAGAAGAGTGTTCAACTTTGATGTTGATAAGAAGCAAGTTTTTTATGACTGACCAAATCCTTATTTTATGACATTACTAGGAATGTGCTGCTTGTTCATTGTGTAAGATTTTGATTATTCTGATAATGAAAGTGATGATTTCACATTGAAGCCTTCTAATTTGGCTAGAATAAACTATTGTCAACATTTGTCAGAAGATTAAGACCCATTAATAAAGAACTCCAGTGGATCAAGAAAATACCCAATTAATAGCCAATTCAGAGAAAAAAACAGATGGCCATAAACTTGAAAAAAGATGCTGAATCTCACTAGTAATAAGGAAGATGTACATTAAAACAGGATAGTGGGTTTTTGCCTTTAAATTAGATGTCCCGGTTGGGCAATGTGCAATCTCAGATATTACTGGTAGGATGTAAATTGGTACAGCCTTTGAAAGTACGATTTGGCCGAGCGCGGTGGCTCAAGCCTGTAATCCCAGCACTTTGGGAGGCCGAGACGGGCGGATCACGAGGTCAGGAGATTGAGACCATCCTGGCTAACACGGTGAAACCCCGTCTCTACTAAAAAGCACAAAAAACTAGCCGGGCGAGGTGGCGGGCGCCTGTAGTCCCAGCTACTCGGGAGGCTGAGGCAGGAGAATGGCGTAAACCCGGGAGGCGGAGCTTGCAGTGAGCTGAGATCCGGCCACTGCACTCCAGCCTAGGCGACAGAATGAGACTCCGTCTCAAAAAAAAAAAAAAAAAAAAAAAAGAAAGTACGATTTAACTCTTATCTTGAAGTTTAAAAATGTAGACACGGGTTGAATATTCCTAATCCAAACATCTGAAATGTGAAATACTCTAAAATTTGAAGCTTTTTTAAGTGCCAACATGATGCTCAAAGGCAAGGCTCACTGGAGCATTTTGAATTTTTTGGGTTAGGGAACCTTAGCCAGTAATATAGTGTAAATATTCCAAATTCCAAAACACTTCTGGTCCCAAGCATTTTGGATAAGGGATGTTCAACCTGACTCCTTGACCCACTAATTCCATTTCTAGCTCATGTGTCTGTCCTACATAAATAATGGCACAGGTGCAATGAGGCATGAACAGCAGTATTTATTGAATTAGTGTTTGTGATAATAAAAACCAACTAAGAAAATAAAATTTAAAAACACTCCCCAACAAAAACATAAGATCAGTGTGAGAATGGTTATTGATTTTGAACTAGCCTTTCTACTATAAAAGATAGTGATGAAAAAGAATGTGGTGGGATTTTGTGTATTAATAGAGAAAGACTCTTCATGCCTTATTGTTTATTTTTGTTCTCTTTTCTTTTTTGAGATGGAGTCTTGCTCTGTTGCCCAGGCTAGAGTGTAGTGGTGCGATCTTGGCTCGCTACAACTTCTGCCTCCGGGGTTCAGGCAGTTCTTCTGCTTCAGCCTCTCTAGTAGCTGGGACTACAGGCACACGCCACCACGCCAGGCTAATTGTTGTATTTTTAGTAGAGATGGGGTTTCACCATGTTGGCCAGGCTGGTCTCGAACTCCTGGCCTCAGGGGATCCACCCACCTCGGCCTCCCAAAGTGCTGGGATTACAGGCACAAGCCACCGCACCTGGCCCGGCTTATTGTTAATTGAGAAAAAATATTGCAGAACATTACGCACAGTCTTTTATTTTAAAAAGCTGTTTTAATATATTTATTATATGTGTAGTATGATATGAGTGTATGTATGTGTGTTGTGTATGTATATGTGGGTGTGTTTTATATGTGTATACACACACATTTATCTATGTGAATTAATACAAATACTCTACCCACCAAATTGTTTACTCTTCTGAGGGAGGGGAGTGACATTCTGGGTGGATAGTAAAAGAAGTCTCTGATTTTTTATTTCTGTATATGTATACATATCAACAAAAATATATCCATGTATTGAAATGGGATTTTTGGCCAGGTGCAGTGGTTCATACCTATTATAATCCCAGCAATTTGGGATGCCAAGACAGATGGATTGCTGGAGCTCAGGAGTTCAAGACCAGTCTGGGCAACGTGACGAAACCCCATCTCTACAAAAAAAACAAAAAACAAAAATTAGCTGGGCATGGTGGCACAGGCCTGTAGTCCCAGCTACTTGGGAGGCTGAGGCAGGAGGATTACCTGAGCCCGGAAGATCGAGGCTTCAGTGAGTTGTGACCGTGCCACTACACTCTAGGCCGGGCAACAGAGCGAGAGACCTTGTCTAGGAGGGGGTTTAAAAAAAGGTAATTTTTGTGAAATCTGATGTTGGCTTTCGGAAGTCATTTGGGGCAAGTAAAGGCTGAATGTTACTTTATGATCACTGTATCTTTAAAAAAGATTCAGAGAAAATTAGAAAAATCTCTGTTTAGAAGATAGATCCTCAGTCTGTTTCTTTATGCACACGATCCATTTCCACAGTGGATGTTGTGGTCGGCTGCGTGAACACTCCGTGACAGTCCCCCTGTCACTCAGTTGTAACAGAAGACTTTTCTAAACTTTCTTCTCAGATTCCTTTTTTTGAAGATATGTGTAAAGGCATTAAAGCTGGTGACACCTGTGAGAAGCTGGTGGGATATTCTGCCGTGTATAGAGTCTGTTTCGGAATGGCTTGTTTCTTCTTTATCTTCTGTCTACTGACCTTGAAAATCAACAACAGCAAAAGTTGTAGAGCTCATATTCACAATGGGTAAGTATTTCAGTCTTCTTGGGGATTTCTTTCTCCTTTCTTATGTTCAGGACAGTATTCCAGGATCCTGTCTGTCCACCAGACACTGTGACTGCTAGTTGAAATTGTCGATTTAGGGGAAGGTGGAACTGATACTTAACCACATGGTTGCCTGAAAGCTAGAATCTTATTTGTAACACCTGGTACCATGATGTGAAATTTATTCAAGACAAAGAGTTTATTTCTTGTTCCAAGACCTTCCCCCGGGTCATTTCCACCCATGCAATAAAATGGTGTTTTACACAATTGGAGGCTGCACTGAGTCTGATTATGGGAAAAAGCATTCTTCGAGTCACCTAATTACTTTCCCTTGATTAGGAGAGAACATTGCCCAATGGCAGAATCATGGATTGACATGCTTTACCTTCTAAGAGGTCCTTTGTCCTTGAATGTCACTTAAATACATTTCCTCTTTTTTTTCTCCCCTCCCCCCCTTCTAGCTTTTGGTTCTTTAAACTTCTGCTGTTGGGGGCCATGTGCTCAGGAGCTTTCTTCATTCCAGATCAGGACACCTTTCTAAACGGTACTAATGGGGTATTTTGGGTACCTGTTTGTTTTGTTTTTACCCATTTTGTCAGATTGCTCAGAAGTGCAGTCCAAAGTACCTTTGATAGTTTGAATTAATGTTTTTCTTTTGGCTTCAAAAGAAATTCCTGGCTTACCTGCGCATACTTTTTCCACCATTGCCTGTCTACCTCCCCTCTTCTCACTACCGCATGCCACTTCCAGGCAGGGTGTAAGAGGACTTCGGTACTCTGCTGGCCTGGGAGACCTTGTTCTTTCCAAGCACTGCACAGAAAACCCAGAAACAGGGAGCACAGGGCTGTCAACAGTTAAATGTCTGCTGCAGTGATAGTGGGACAGGAAAAGCATCTTTCAGTCTGTTTTTAAACTTACCTTATGTCAAGCTCCGTAGCATTGAATTATATTCTTTATTGTTAGAACCTGCCTTAATTCATTAATATGAAGCCTTTAATCATAGCTGAAACAGGGGGCTCTTTTTTATATGAGCTGAGGGAAAAACCTGAATTTCAGTGGTTCAGAGCATTTTGTTCAACCCAAATGGATTCACTTTCCTAAGTAAGGTATTAATATTTAGGCCGGGTGTGGCAGCTCACACCCAGCACTGTGGGAGGCTGAGGCGGGTGGATCACTTGAGGCCAGGATTTCGAGACCAGCCTGGCCACCATGGTGAAACCTCATCTGTACTAAGAAATATAAAAATAAGCCAGGCATGGTGGTGTGTGCCTGTAATCCCGGCTACTCTGGAGGCTGAGACATGAGAATTGCTTGAACCTGGGAGGCAGAGGTTGCAGTGAGCCGAGATTACACTGCTGTACTCCAGCCTGGGCGACAGAGTGAGACTTTGTCTCAAACACAAAACTAAACTAAACATTTAGATTGTGTCAGTTTATAAGGAATAGCCATAATCCTTCATAAGTTATGTATCAGGGCCTGGCTAGTTGTTTTTCATATACTCCCTAAGTCTTGCTTTTACCTAAAATACTGTTAAAAGTTTTAAAATTCTCTACAGAGATCCTTTTATGTATTAGAATGTGTATTTGGAGAGAGAAGAGACCTAGAAACCCTCTGGTCTAGCTCAGTCTTTTTTTTTTTTTTTTTTTTTTTGAGATGGAGTCTTGCTCTGTTGCCCAGGTTAGAGTGCAGTGGCGCAATCTCGCCTCACTGCAGCCTCTGCCTCCCGGGTGCAAGCAGTTCTTCTGCCTCAGCCTCCCGAGTAGCTGGGACTACAGGCACGTACCACCACTCCTGGCTGATTTTTGTATTTTTAGTAGAGACAGGGTATCACCATATTGGCCAGTCTGGTCTCGAACTCCTGACCTTGTGATCTGCTGCTGCGCCCAGCAAAGCAAAGTCTTTTTTTTTTTTTTTTTTTAAGACCAAGTCTCGCTCTGTCACCCAGGCTGAGTGCAGTGGTGCAATCTCAGCTCACTGCCACTTCCACCTCGCAGGTTCAAGCGATTCTCCTGCCTCAGCCTCCTGAGTAGATGGGATTATAGGCACCAGCCACTATGCCTGGCTAATTTTTTTTTTTTTTAGTTGAGTCGGGGTTTCACCATGTAGGCCAGGCTGGTTTCCAACTCCTGACCTCAAGTGATCCGCCTGCCTCAGCCTCCCGAAGTGCTAGGATTGCAGGCATGAGCCACCGTGCCCAGCCCCAGCTCAGTGATTTTTATAGACAAACTGGAACCCACGTGATGTGACTTATTCAAGGTTAAAAGATGGCCCTGCCATATTTGTGGCAGAGCCAGAAGTCGAGCTGAGTCCTTGTCCGTCCCCTGTCTGAACCTTGTTTCCTTACTGGTCGTTGTTGACTTTTTACCCAGTAAAATTTGAACCTTTGATTTTTCTGGCAGTCTGTGTTAGCTTTTAAGTTGTGGGTCATTGTGGATTTTATGAATGAGGGCATGTGTTAGGGTACCTGGCAGATGTCGTGTGGAGGATGAGCTTGGATATTTCAGGGTCAGACTGCCTGTGTTCAGATCCCAGCTATACCATTTATTGACAGAGATGTTGTCAACCTACATAGATTCTCAATTTTTCTCTTCCGTAAAGTGAGTGAAACTTGTAATACATACCTTATATGGTCATGTGGGAATTGAATGTGTTAGGTACACTTACCTAGTAAAAATTAGCTGCGGTTATTCTCTTTTGAGCGAAATACAACGAAAGGTTGCCTCATTGTGTTCTTCATGGTCTTTTGCAGCCTGGCGCTATGTGGGAGCCGTCGGAGGCTTCCTCTTCATAGGCATCCAGCTCCTCCTGCTCGTGGAGTTTGCACATAAGTGGAACAAGAACTGGTGTGTGCCTTTATGGAAAGCTTCCCATTGACTCACAGAAACTGCCCAGTTTTGATAAAGGCTGTACTCAATTGCATTGCTAGGGATTTGCAGTTTTGTTTCTCTTTATACCTGCTTTTTTGTACCTCTTCATTTACTCCTCTCCTTCGTTTACTTCTCACGTTTTGACCCCCTGCCCCTACTCCCTTGTTTGGCCTCTAAGTCAGCCAGTGGTGTGAAGTAGCCACACTCAATCCCCTGCTCGTACCTGTCAGTCTCTGGTTTTGAGGGTGGCTAAAAAATTGGGTAGGCTTCATCTTAGCCTCCCATCCTCATGAAATTAAAAGTAAAATTAAAAAGTGAACACAAAAGTCAAACTTTGGAGGTGGAGATTCATCTTCTGCAGACTATGAGATAGAATAGTTCCCTCCTTTAAAAAAATGTTTGGGTCAGGCATGGTGGCTCATGCCTGTAATTCCAGCACTTTGGGAGGCCAAGGTGGGAGGATTACTTGAGCCCAGGAGTTTGAGACCAGCCTGGGCAACATACTAAGACCATGTCTGTATAAAAAATTAGCCGGACATGGTACAACATGCCTGTAGTCCCTGCTACATGGGAGGAGGAGGTGGGAGGTTCACTTGAGCCTGGTAGGTCAAGGCTTTGGTGAGCTGAGTTCACACCACTGCAGTCCACCCTGAGTAACAGAGCAAGACCCTGTCTCAACAAAAAAGATTTTTAAAATTTCTTTTCAACTTCCCAAGAGGGGAAAAAGGACTCCTTCATTAGGAAGATATGTTGTGCTACCTTAGAAAACCATCCTGTCTTTGAAAAAGGTAGACTCCTTCTAAGTGCCTTGGAAGTTGAGTTCATATCCTGGGCCAAGTGGGAGATGCCCAGCTATTAATAGCTACTTTTATTTCTTGCTAAGCCACACTGAGAAAATGACAACCGTTGAGTTCTAAGACCTAATTGACCCTTTTTGTGATTCTGGACAAAGCACTTAGCTGCTTTCTGCCTACCTTTTTTTTTTTTTTGTGGGACGGAGTTTCACTCTTGTTGCCCAGGCTGGAGTGCAATGGTGCGATCTCGGCTCACCGCAACCTCCGTCTCCTGGGTTCAAGCGATTCTCCTGCCTCAGCCTCCGAAGTAGCTGGGATTACAGGCACATGCCACCACACCTGACTAATTTTTGTATTTTTAGTAGAGATGGGGTTTCATCATATTGGTCAGGCTGGTCTCGAACTTCTGACCTCAGGTGATCCACCCGTCTCGGCCTCCCAAAGTGCTGGGATTACAGGCGTGAGCCACTGTGTCCAGCCCTAACTTTCTTTACTTATAAAATATGAATAAAAACAACTGCCTATTGTACCCAGTAAGGCTTTTGTTTTTTGCATATTTTACAGGAATCATTTTATTTTATACTCAAATTTTTGAAATCATAAGTGCCATATGAATGTGAAGTTTACTTTTACCATGGACAAAACAAAATACACTGTCCAAATACTCTCAATACTTTTTATTCTGAATATGTTGTTCAACTTGGTAGTTGTTGTTTTCTTTTGGTTTTAAGGATCAAATCATGAGGTACAGCTGTTGTTGGGATGCATAAGTGAAAAGATAGAGTTAGTCATTTGACTCTTTGTTAAATATTGGATTAAGCATGGCCAAATATGAACAATTTTCAAATGGTTTACACAACACTGAATAGTCATACAAGTAGTCCTACAGATATGTTTTGCTATGTTTTAAAGTTCTAAACTCTATAATTATACAGATGTCTGCATTTGAAGTGGGCTGTTGTATCAGTTATTGTACAGAGTCTGCATTTTGAGTTATCCATGAGATCCAGTAATTTATGTTGTGGTCTCCACTAGATCTTGTTTTGAGGCAGCACCATTTTCTTTCTTTTTTTTTTTTTTTTTTTTTTTGAGACGGAGTCTCACTCTCTCGCCTAGGCTGGAGTGCAGTGGCACGATCTTGGCTCACTGCAACCTCTGCCTCCCGGGTTCAAGTGATTCTTCTGCCTCAGCCTCCTGAGTAGCTGGGATTACAGGCACATGCCACCACACCCGGCTAATTTTTGTATTTTTAGTAGAGACGGGGTTTCATCATGTTGGCCAGGATGGTCTCGATCTCCTGACCTCGTGATGCACCCGCCTTGACTTCCCGAAGTGCTGGGATTACAGACGTGAGCCACCGCGCTCAGCCTGAAGTTTTCTTAAAGATAAGCCAAATGGGTGACTATAATTGTATGGGACCCTATTTTCTCAGTAGTCCAGAAGAAATAATAAGTTGGAAGTGAATTTTAATTGATTAAAAATCACTCTTTCCTTGATTATTCTGAATGTGCTTTCTTTCTTTTTTTGAGATAGAGTTTTGCTCTTTTTGCTTAGGCTGGAGTACAGTGGTGTGATCTCGGCTTACCACAACCTCCGCCTCCCAGGTTCAATGGATTCTCCTGCCTCAGCCTCCCAAGTAGCTGGGATTGCAGGTGTGTACCACCACACCCAGCTAATTTTGTATTTTTAGTATAGACGGGGTTTCACCATGTGGGCCAGGCTTGTCTTGAACTCCTGACCTCCAGTAATCCATCCACCTTGACCTCCCAAAGTGCTGTGATTATAGGCGTGAGCCACCACACCTGACCTGAATGTGCTTTCAATTTGATTTTTGTATTAGAAAATAAATTCATCATCCTAAAATTTTCACAAGTATACTTCAAATAAGGAACTTCATGGTAAAATATTAACAGTTTTGATCCTTGGTGTCTGATCTGCCCATTAAATAGTATGTTCTCTTGAGAACACTTGTGCTTCTTCAGTCTGACTTTAATGTTTTGATTGATTCTGAATCCATTTGCTGGGACTAATTATTGATGCCATGTTTTTAGCAGGCATTTTGGAAAAGTTTTTTTGCTTTAAAAACTTTCAGAAACTCAGTTAGAATGACTTAAAAGCTCTGCAACAAATAGTGTTACTATTATCCAAGCTTTGAGGCATATATGCCAACAAAAATCCCTATTGTCAACATGTTTATAGTTTAACAGACTCTTGCGTATAAGAATCTAGAAAATATGCTCATTGCTCTTAATAGAATAACTAAAGTACCTTTTCTTCCCTTTTTCATTTATCTCTTTGTAAACGTCTTGAGAAGTAGATGATCCTGAAAACAGTAGAGTAGAAAGGTCTTGGGCCTGGCAACCAGGAGATGCAGATTTCAGTACCCCTTTCTTTTCTTCTTTTTCTTTTTCTTATCATTATTATTATTATTATTTTTTTTTTGAGATGGGATCTCACTTTGTCATCCAGGCAGGAGTGCAGTTGTGTGACCATGGCTCACTGGAGCTTCAATTTCCCAGGCTTAAGTGATTCTCCCACCTCAGCCCCCTGAGAAGCTGGGACTAGAGGCATGTGGCACCACACTTGGCTAATTTCTTTTTTTTTTTTTGGTAGAGATGGGGTTTCGCCACGTTGCCCAGGCTGATCTTGAATTCCTGGGTTAAAGAGATCCTTTTGCCTTGGCCTCCCAAAGTACTGGGATGACATTGTGTTCGGCTTCAGTGCCCCTTTTAATGCTTGCTCTTTCACTCTTTCACAGTTGGCCTCTCTGACCTCAGTTTTCACACTTAAATAATGTGTTTGGACTAACTGGTGTGTTCTTTTTTTTCCTTTCTAGCTCAAATTTTGTGGTTTACAGTGTCAATTCTCTATTAGAATTGAAACAAAAGGCTTTAGGTGTCAAGTGTAAAGACTTTTTTTTGTATTTTTAGTGGAATGGGAGAGCACCAGAGGGCCTTAAGAAGGGAGGAATATAATCTGTTTTAAGTCAAGAAAGGTGAAAAGATGTCAGAGGTGCAAGTAAGGAGGTCAGGGGGAGACAATCCAGGTGAGGGAGGAGTAGTCTGGAACTCTGTGGTACCAAGAAGCTGGATCCTCATATGTTCCAAAGCCAGCTCTGAGTGGAGGTGGGTGGGGGAGGGGAGAGCAGCAAGAAGCTTCCAAAGTGACCGCAGTTCTTCTGTGCTGTTCTCCCTTCCCTTCCCCTTCCCCTTCCCCTTCCCCTTCCCTTCCCTTCCCTTCCCTCTTTCCTTTTCCTTTTCCTTTTCCTTTTCCTCTTTCTTTCCTCTTTCCTTTCTTTCCTTTCTTTCCTTTCCTCTTTCTTTCTCTCTTCCCCCAATAATGGGAAGATGGAATTGCTGTTTTCTGAGGTTGGGATGATTGCACAATGGCAGGTTTGGGGGAGGGAGGAATGGGGGTGTCAATATCAGGAAGTTACCTTAGCCTGAATGTGCTAACTTTGAGATGCCAATTAGACCTTCGAGTGGGTCTCCAATTGTTAAATGAACAGTTGGTTAATATAAGTGACGTTCAGGGGAAAGGTTGGGGTTGAAGATTTAACTTTGGGATGGACTGTAAATATTAATTAACTGTAAGAAAGTCCTTCATATTCTAATAACATAACCAAAAAGAATAGTGAATAGAAGTGTTGGTCATCTCCCACCCACAAACCAGTCAGCAGTGTTTACCTTTTTCTGTATAATTCATGCTGTCTCCCCATCATCCATTATTATTTGCTCTTAGATTGTTTTTTCCTTTTTAAAATCCCATTTTCTCTCATTTCCTTTGTACGCCTTTTATGTTAGAATAATTCCAAGGCCATTGGAGTGTCTGGCACAGTTTCAGGAATATGACGGTCGTTCTCATTTTGGCCTTTCCTCCCTATTTTCTTTGTTTCTGGCTGCAGGAATTTTTTCATCATTAAAACATTTTAACTGGGTTGCTTGAACACTTTCCAGTTTTGTGAGGGCATAAAGTAAGTTGCTTTTTCTGTGAGGTTTGGGAGAATGTGGTTACAAAGAGCAATTTAATCATAAGGCAGATGACAATGATTCATTCAATTCATTCTCCCTGTTGTTCTGTCTAGTTCATTTAGCATTTATAGATACTTTTCTTTGTTCTGAACAATTTCCTTTTTTGTGTGAGACAGGGTCTTCCTCTCTTGCCCAGGCTGGAGTGCAGTGGCATGATCTGGGCTCACTGCAACCTCTGCCTCTGGTGTCCAAGCGATTCAGCCACCCAAGTAGCTGGGATTACAGGCATGCACCACCATGCCCGGGTAATTTTTGTATTTTTGGTAGAGATGGGGTTTTGCCATGTTGGTCAGGCTGGTCTCGAATTCCTGACCTTGTAATCTGTCCGCCTTGGCCTCCCAAAGTGCTGGGATTACAGGTGTGAGCCACTGTGCCCTAATTTATTTTTTAATTGATGTATTGTAATTGTACATATTTATCAGGTACATTTTGACATGTTGATACATATATGTCATACAGTAATCAAATCAAGGTAGTTGGCTATTCATTACCTCATGGATTTATCATCTTTTTCTTTCTTTCCTTTCTTTTTTTTTTTCTTTTTTTTAAAGAGACAGAGTCTCACTCTGTCACCCAGGCTGGAGTGCAGTGGCACAGTCGTAACTCACTGCAGCCTTGAACTCCTAGGCTCAAGAGATCCTCCTGCCTCTGCCTCCCAAGAAGCTAGCTAATTAGCATGTCCAGCTAATATCTTTGTTTTTTGTTTTGGTTTGGTTTTTGGTTTTTGTAGATGGGGTCTTGCTCTGTTGGCCAGGCTGTATCATTTCTTTGTGTTGAGAATCTTCAAAAGCCTCTCCTCTAGCTGTTTTGTAATATACAATACCTTACTGCTAGCCATCATCACCCTACCATACAGTTGATCACCAGAATTTATTCCTATCTATTTAACTTTTTTTAATGTCAAATTTTCTTTTAGTATTCCCTGATACTATTTTAGATAAAGAAGCAGCACAGTTACAGGCCCTTCTCTTCAGTTCAAGGAATAAAGAGCTAAGGTCAGCCAATATGGTTCTTAGTAAAGGTAATTCTCTTTTCTCCCTAAGAAGATGGCATCCACAAGAGCTGTGGCAAAACTTTGTTTCTGTTTTTAAAAGTTTATTTATTATTATTATTAAATATTTAGGGCCAGGCACAGTGGCTCATGCCTGTAATCCTAGCACTTTGGGAGGCAGAGGCAGGTGGATCACAAGGTCAGGAGTTCAAGACCAGCCTGGCCAAGATGGTGAAACCCCGTCTTTAATAAAAAGACAAAAACTAGCCAGGCATGGTGGTGGGTGCCTGCAATTCCAGCTACAAGGGAGGCTGAGGCAGAGAATTGCTTGAACCTGGGAGGTGGAGGTTGCAATGAGCCAAGATCACACCACTGCACTCCAGCCTGGGCAACAGAGCGAGACTCCATCTCAAAAAAAAAAAAAAAAATTTAGACAGGGTCTCACTCTTGCCCAAACTGGAGTGCAGTCATGGCTCATAGCCGCCGTCATCCACCCGAGTTCAGGTGATCCTTCTACCTCAGCCTCCCAAGCAGCTGGGACTACAAGTTTGCACCACCACACGCTGCTAATATTTCTAATTTTTGTAGAGACAAAGTTTTGCCATGTTGCCCAGGCTGGTCTTGAACTCCTAGCTTCAAGTGATCCGCCTGCCTTGGCCTCTCAAAGTGCTGGGATTACAGGTGTGAGCCACCTCTCCTGGCAGCACTTTGGAGTAGAGACTATGGCACTTTGGGGCTCTATGTTTATGGAGAAAACTTGGAGAAGCCCAGTGAAGAGCAACTTTTTCTTCCTGCCAAAAACTGACCCAGGGTGGTTCACAGTTAGAATGGAGAAGCTAGAATAAAGTCTGTAGGTGGCTAAAGGAAATGAAGAGTCTCAGGACTGCTCAAACTCATTACACCAAACAGAGTTAAACCTGGAGACAGAGTCACGTGACACTGCTGTCTCTCTCCCACCTGCCCATAGATAGCTGTGACTTCCCAACCTTGTGTCAAAGGACTACACATTAGGTAGACCTCTACAGAAGGCAAAAGGCCCCGTGCATCCCGGATTACTGCCCTCAAATTGCTCATAAGTAAATTATCTGCTGATCCCTAAACCTTTCAAGATGTGTATCTTCCCATAAAAAAGGGCATATCAGCTGTAACTTTTGGTCTGCGACCTAAGTCTAGCTCCTTGTCTATGGAATTGCAGTCTGTTACATTTCACACTGACAATGCCCATACAAGCTTATCTTCCCAGGTGCAGAACAAAGCCAGGAGAGCAGTCATTTCTCTGCCTACCCTGAGACTATATAATGAACTCTTCCTTTACTCCCTTTTGAAATGTTTATCATATCTCTTGTATAGCGGAGTTTACTGGGCACTAGTTAAAATCTCGGGAGAATGTCGCGTTTGCCTCACCACCTGTCCCCTTTAAAACTGCATGCCTTCTCCCCTTTAAAGAAATGGGTAAATCTGAGCCTTCTGCAACCTCTTTGGGAGCACCGACCACAGAAGATTCTGTGACTTGTGTGTTTTTGGGTGCACCCTCAAACCTCTGGCTCAGTAAACCTCGGTTGGTTGAGACTGTTGCCTCAGTCTCTCATTTGGGTTGACATTATTCATTTTAATGAATGAATACATTTGCTGCAGAAAGTGGAATTCTCTCAGTGTTGAGAGAAAATTCTAAGCTTTAGTCAAGAAGTTTCCATATTTACCAGAACCTTCTAGCTTTGATAGAGCATAATCACTGCTAAAATCATGTGTTTTCTGGGCAGCTGGGTACCAGTGCCTGTGGCCTGTAGTATTAGTTACTGCCTGAGGGATGGTGAATGTTATCAGAGAATGGTGGGCTTCATTGACTTGTCTTCTCTCCTCTCCCTCTTACCCACTTCCCGGAGAAACAGGACAGCAGGCACAGCCAGTAACAAGCTGTGGTACGCCTCCCTGGCCCTGGTGACACTCATCATGTATTCCATTGCCACTGGAGGCTTGGTTTTGATGGCAGTGTTTTACACACAGAAAGACGGCTGCATGGAAAACAAAATTCTGCTGGGAGTAAATGGAGGCCTATGCGTGCTTATTTCATTGGTAGCCATCTCGCCCTGTGTCCAAAATCGTAAGCATGGTTTTTCCATTCTTCCTTATTTATATTTTCCTAAGTGTCTTTGAGCAAACTCAATGGTTTTTTTTTTTTTTTTGAACTAGTGTATTCCTTAACTTACTGTGGATGTGTCAGTAGTGGGCAAGGTGGGGCTCCAGTCTCTTCATATCTCACGCTCGAGCTGTGATAGCCAAGCATTTCTCATGTCAAGAAAGACCTGAACTTAACGAAGTCAATGAATAGGAAGATACTGCCTTTGCTAAATAATGTACCACAAGGAGCCTTTAAATGGGAAATGCCTTCCAAGTATATCAAGTCAGTTGTTTATGAGCTTGCCTACAATCTCTGTGTAAAAGTTGAATGAAAGGGCCGCAGAAAGGGTTGGTTCTCGGGTCATCTTTCACTCAAGGCTGTGGGCAGTGTGGTCTGGGAGTCAGGAAGCAGGACATCCCATCCCAGCTCAGCCAGCAGCTGGCCCATGTGCTAACCTTCCTTAGACCCAGGTTCTTCCTCAGTGAAGTCAGTGGAAACATGTGAGCCTGACCTTGCTCATGGTCATTTCAAAGCCGGAAGGAAGAGACAGTGGGATTTGAAAGTGCTTTAGGAAGTATACATGTGAATTGTCATTTAGAAACTACTCTTGGTTTCTTAAGCCAGGATATAGTGTCTTTGGGCTTACAGTGAGATGTCCCTGGTCTGATGTTTTTTTGTGGGTGTCGGACCCTATAGGTGATGAAAATGCGCATGACATTCAGGTTCTAGGTAGGAAAATATAGGCGATAAATTTACAGCCCCCTTGAATCCTTTCTAAAATAGTGGTTTAGAAAGGCAACTAGTGGTCGGGTGCGGTGTTTCATGCCTGTAATCCCCACTTTGGGAGGCCAAGGCAGGCGGCAGATCATCTGAGGTCAGGAGTTCAAGACCAGCCTGGCCAACATGGGGAAACCCCGTCTCTACTAAAAATACCCAAAATAATTAACCAGCTGTGGTGGCGCACGCCTGTAGTCCCTGCTACCTGGTTAGGCCGAGGCAGGAGAATTGCTTGAACCCGGGAGGCAGAGGTTGCAGTCAGCCAAGATCCCCCGCTGCACTCCAGCCTGGGTGACAGAGTGAGACTCTGTGTCAAAAAAGAAGAAGAAGAAGAAAAAAACTAGTCACAAATACTATGTTTTCCTCTACTAAAAATTTTAAGACCATTATTGAAATTGAGAGTATTTGCCTAATCCCTTTAATTGATCAGTTAAGAGTTCCTAGAACAACTTGATATTCTGATTAAAATCTTTGGGTTAAATCTTTATCTTTTGAAATAGGGATAATGTTCTGAAATATTTGGTTTAGTACCATTAGGTGCTAAGGGAAATCTTATTCCCTTGCCAAAGAGCAACATTATAACAGGGTCTGTTTTATGTCTTTATCGGTAATTATAATTTAATAATGATAATTTTGGAAACAAATTTGACCACAAGACTGAATAAAACTGCATCCTTTTATGTCAGTAAGTGGTCGAAAATTTCACGGGAAAAAAAGAGAGATCCCTTATCACATCCTGGTTACTCTGAAAGATCTGAACCTTTAGTTTACTTGAAATATTATAACTTTCAAAAATTAACAGATGGCTTGTGAAGTTTCAGAGAAAAATGAACACTTATACACTGTTGGTGGGAATGTAAATTAGTTCAACCATAGTGGAAAGCAGTGTGGCAGTTCCTCAGACCTAAAAACAGAACTACCATTAGGCCCAGCAATCTCATTACTGGGTATATACCCAAAGGAATATAAATGGTTCTCACATAAAGACACAGGCACACGTATGTTCACTGCAACACTATTCACAATAGCAAAGATATGGAATCAACCTAAATGCCCATCAATGGTATACTGAATAAAGAAAATGTGGTACATATACACTATGGAATCTGTGGAATACTGTGTAGCCATAAAAAGGTAAGAGATCATGTCCTTTTCAGGAACATGGATGGTGCTGGAAGACATTATCCTTAAAATGAACACAGGAACAGAAAACCAAATACCACATGTTCTTGCTTAAAAGTGGGAGCTAAATGATGGGAACATATGGACACATAGAGGGGAACAACACACACTGGGGCCTATCTATCAGAGGGTGGAGGGTGGGAAGAAGGAGAGGATCAGGAAAGATAACTAATGGGTACTAGACTTAATACCTGGGTGACGAAATAATCTGTACAACAAACCCCCATGATAATTTTCCCCTTACAACAAACCTGCATATACACCCCAAAACCTAAAATAAAAGTTAAAAATAAATGAATCAATAAATAACCTTAAAGCCCTTCTCCCAGTGAATGCTGAGCCCCATAGCCTTCCTCTTTAGCCAAGAGCAATTCTTGTATTCTGTTCCCAAAAGCTTTTTGTCCATTGGCAGGTAAGAGCTTTTTGTCCTATCATAGATTGTGGTATGTGATGACCTTGTAGAATCCGGAATACATCCCCTGTGAAATCTGGTTTACCGCTTACTCCCCTCCCCAACTAAGCTATGCGGTTTTATCAACAACGATGGTAATTTTTTTTCTGATCTTGGGATTTAAGAACTAATGTTACAAACCTCAGGGAGACTAGTCAATGTGTTTAAGTATTGCCATAGGCTTGATAAAGTATTGGTAGAGAACTTGGCAGAACCTGACATCTTTAAAATAGCAATGTTCAGCTCAGTGTGTAACTTTCTCCCCCTTAATATCTTTTTAGTTTTATCTGAGAAACACACTACATTTTTTTTTTCTCTTTTCTTTCCTTTAAAGGTGGATGCTCAAGTTTGAGGACTGTCATGGGGACTGTCAGGTTTTTTAGGCATATGCTTTCTTTTTCTTCAAATTAAAACCTGTTGTCTGTCTGTCTCTTGTCATTTTTCAGGACAGCCGCACTCGGGGCTCCTACAATCAGGGGTCATAAGCTGCTATGTCACCTACCTCACCTTCTCAGCTCTGTCCAGCAAACCTGCAGAAGTAGGTAAGCCAGCCTGTTAGGGGGCTTGTGTTTGCGGTGTGAATATTTTCTTTCATGGAGGAGTGAACTATTGTTTAAATATTGGAGAGGCCATGGAGATAGAGAGCAGAAGGATGGCTACCAGAGGCTGGGAAGGGTTGGGGGAGGTTTGGGAGGAGGTTGGGATGATTAATGGGTACACAATAAATAGGAAGAATGAATAAGACCTAGTATTTGATAGCACAACAGGGTGACTATAGTCAAATTTAATTGTACATTTAAAAATAACTAAAAGAGTATAATTGGACTGCTTGTAACACAAAGGATCAATGCATGAGCGGATGGATACCCCATTTTAGATGATGTGATGGTTACATATTTCATGCCTGTATTAAAACATCTCATGTACCACATAAATATGTACACCTACTATGTATCCACAAAAATTAAGTTGAAAAATAAAATTATTAGAAGTGTACTAAATCACAATAGAGAGATGATCTAGACTTTTTCATCTCTCTTTTAAAGTTAAAAAAGTCTTTAACTTGGGCTATGTAAAGGAAAATTCCCTTTTTCAATTCTTCCTGGTGTGTAGGACAGACAGGAGGAAAGGTTTGGCTGTAGAGTTTGCTTTTAGGCCTAAATAACCTCTTAATTTAGTTGTATTTCTTTTGTTTTCTGACTATAGCCGTGGAACAGAGAGAGTGGAAAGAATGTGGGGGAGTGGGGAGTGGGGAGCAGGATCTGAGCACAGATCCCGTGATTTACTGGCTATGTGACCTCAAACCACTCGTCCTAAATGACATTTATTTACAGAGACAGCCGACCATAGTGATTAGAGCATGAGCTTTGAAGTCGGACTGCCCGGTTTATAGACTGATCCTGCTACTTAAGTAACTTGCAGAAACTTAACTTACCCTCCCTATTACTTTTGTGATGTATAAATGTAAATATATACACACATACATACATATATACATACACATAAGCATATATAAATGTATGTTTGGGTATATTTGAGCTTATATAAATCAAATTAAATAAATGTAGTGTCTAAGAAAATTGAAGTTGTTTCCTCTTAAATTTGGAAAGCTGGTGCAATGATAATTTTGAAAGTTTTAGCATATATACATACTATTTATGGGCTTGTCCTTGTTGCTATTTACAGTGGAAAGTAATGTAAGTAGAGGTCTTAAGTAAGTATTGCCTATCCTGGATTTAATTTTTTTTTTTTTTTAATATTCTATCTTGACTCAGTAAGTGTACATAAATTTCGTCTCTTTAAGACTTTCTTTTATGTCTGTTTATGTATTAATTTCTGGCTTTAACTTACTGGGATTTTAATTTACAATATTTTTTAAATGACAGGTATCCCTTTAAAACAGAAAAAAAGGCTGAGCATGGTGGCTCATGCCTGTAATCTAAGCACCTTGGGAGGCTGAGGCAGGAAGATTGCTTGCAGCCAGGAGCTGAGACCAGCCTTGGCAACATATGCATCTCTACCAGAAAAAAAAAAAACAAAAAAAAACAGAAAAAAAGTTATTTTAAATTTCAAGTGCTCTACATTTTTTAAATTAGCTTAAGAATAAAGATTCTTGAAACCACAGCATACACAGGGAAGTTTATAGCATTAAATGCCTACATCAAAAAAGCAGAAAGATCACAAATTAACAACCTAATGTTGTACCTGGAACTAGAAAATCAAGAAGAAACCAAACCCAAAGTTAGCAGAACAAAAGAAATAACAAAGATCAGGGCTGTGTTGAGTTGGCTCATGGTTGTAATCCTAGCACTTCGGGAGGCTGAGGCAGGCAGATTGCAGGAGCCCAGGAGTTTGAGACCAGCCTGGGCAACATGGCGAAACCCTGTCCCTACAAAAAAATACAAAAAAGTATCCAGGCATGGTGGCGCACATCTGTAGTCCCAGCTACTCGGGAGGCTGAGGTGGAAGAATCCCTGGAGCCCCAGAGGTTGAGGCTGCAGTAAACTGTGAGCTCTTATTGCACCACTGCACTCTACCCAGGGCAATAGACAGGGGCTTTGTCTCAAAAAAATGAAATAAGGAACTAAATAAAATACAGACCTCCCCCCACCAAAAAAAAGCCCATGAGAAAAATACAGAGGATCAACAAAACAAAAAAAAGTTGGTTTGTTGAAAAGATAAACAAAATTGATAAGCCCCTACCAAGAAGAGAGAAGACCAAATCAACAAAATTAGAAATGAAAAAGGAAAAATCACAATAATACCACAAAAGTACAAAGATCATTACAGACTATTATGAACATCCATATACTTACAAACTAGAAAACCTAGAGGAAATGGATACATTTCTGGAAAGCAAGAAAGAATAGAAATCCTAAACAGGCCAATGATGAATAGTGACACTGAATCAGTGATTTAAAAAATCTTCCAATAAGAAAAAGCCAGGACCGGATGGAGTCATAGCCAAATCCTACCAAACATATAAGGGAGAACTAATACCAGTCCTCCTGAAATTGTGCCAAAAAATGGAGGAGGAAAGAACTCTCCCTGACTCATTATACAAGGCCTGATATATCACCCTGATAACCAAAACCAGACAGGGATACAACAAAAAAGAAGATTATAGACCAATACCCCTGATGAACATAGATGGAAAAATCTTCAACAAAATACTAGCAAACACAATGTAATAGTACATCAGAAGATAATATACCATGATCAAGTGGGCATTATACCATGGATGCAAGAATGGTTCAACATATGCAAATTTATAAATATGATACATCATACATTACATATTACATAAACAGAATTAAAGATAAAAACCATGTGATCATTTCAATAGATGCAGAAAAAGCATTTGTTAAAATTCAGCATCTTTTCGTGGTAAAAAAAAACCCTCAATAAAGTAGGAACATAACTTTTGAGAACTGGACCAAGATAAGGGTGCCTACCTTCACCATGCCTATTCACCATAGTACTGGAAGTCCTAGCCAGGACACTCGGGCAAGAGAAAGAAATAAAAGGCATCCAAATTGGAAGAGAGGAAGTCAAATTATCATGTTTGTTGATGATATGATTCTGTATCTAGAAAACCCAAAAGGTTCCACCAAAACACTCTTAGATTTGTATAATGAATTCAATAATATTGAAGTATACAAAATCAACATACAAAAGTTACTAGTGTTTTGGCAGGGTACGTTGACTCACATCTGTAATCCCAGCACTTTGGGAGGGCAAAGTGGGTGGATCATTTGAGGTCAGGAGCTCAAGACCAGCTTGCCCAACATGGTGAAACCCTGTCTCTACTAAAAATATAAAAATCAGCGAGTCCTGGTGGTGCACACATCTGTAATCCCAACTACTTGGGAGGCTGAGACAATAGAATCACTTGAACCGGGAGGGGGAGGTTGCAGTGAGCCAGGATCACACTACTGCACCCCCGCACCCCAGCCTGGACAACGGAGCAAGACTCCGCCTCAAAAAAAAAAAAAATTAGTAGTGTTTCTATACACCAGTAATCATCTAGCAGAGAACCAAATGAAGAAGCTGATCCCATTTACAATAGCTACAAAAAATAAAATAACTAAGAATACATTTAATGAAGGAAGTGAAAGATCTTTACAATGAAAACTACTAAACACTGATGAAAAACTTAGAGGGAGGGGCCATAAGTAGGGGCACATTCCTGTGATCCCAGCACTTTGGGAGGCCAAGGTGGGAGGATAGCTTGAGGCCAGGAATTTGAGGCCGGCCTGAGCAACATAGCAAAGCCCCATCTCCACAAAAAATTTACAAATTAGCTGGGTGTGGTGGCATGCACCTATAGTTCTAGCTACTCATGGGTTTGAGGTGGGAAGATCACCTGAGCCCAGGAGCTTGAGGTTACAGTGATCTATGATCAGGCCACTGTACACCAGACTGGGTGAAAGAACAAGACCACGTCTCAAAAAAAAAAAAAAAAAAAAAAATGCAAGCAAATGGAAAGACATCCCATGCTCATGGATCAGAAGAATAAATATTGTTAAAATAACCATATTGCCTAAAGCAGTCTTACACATTCAGTGCTATCCCTATCAAAATACCAATGATATTTTTCACAGAAAAACAATCCTAAAATTTGTATGGAAACAACAGAGCCAGAATAGGTAAAGCAATCCTAAGCAAAAAGAACAAAGCTTGGAGGAATCACACTTCAAAGCTGAAGGAGTCCCTTCTTCAAATTATGCTACAAAGCTACAGCAAGCAAAATAGCATGGTATTTGCATAAGAATAGATCCATGGAACTGCATAGAGAACCCAGAAGTAAAGCCACATATTTATAGCCATCTGGTCTTTGACAAAGTTGACAAGAACACACACTGGGGAAAGGATACGCTTTTCAATAAGTGGTTCTGGAAAATTTGGATTTCCTTATGCTGAACCCCTACCCTGTCTCTCACCACATACAAAAATCAACAAAAGGTGGATTAAAGACTTACATGTAAGACCTGAAACTATAAAAATACTAGAAGAAAACCTAGGAAAACTCTTCTGGATATTGCTCAAGGCAAAGAATTCATGACTAAGACCTCAAAAGCACAGACAACAAAAACAAAACCAGACAAATGGAACTATATTAATCTAATTAGCTTCTGTACAGCAAAAGAAATAATCAACAGCGTGAACAGAAAACCTGCAGAATCAGAGAAAATATTTGCAAACTGTGTCTTACAGGGGAGCAATATGCAGAATTTACAAGGAGCTCAATTCAACAAAAACCACTAAATCCATTAAAAAGTGGTCAAAGGACATGAATAGACATTTCATTTTTTTTCTAAATAAGACATATAAATGGCCAACAGGCATATGAAAAAAATGCTCAACATTGCTAATCATCTGAGAATGCAAATTAAAACCATAACTAGATGCCATTTCACACCAGTCAGAATGGCTAGTATTAAAAAGACAAAAAGTAACAGATGTTGGCAAGGATGTGGAGAAATGGGAACACTTACATTGTTGATGGGAATGTAAATTAGCATAGCTACTATGGGAAACAGTGTGGAGATTTCTCAGAGAACTAAAAATAGAGCTACCATTTGATCCAGCAATCCCACTACTGGGTATCTATGAAAAGGAAAAGAAATCATTATTTCAAAAAGATACCTGCACCTCTGTGTTTATCACAGCACATTTCACAATAGCAAAGATATGGAATCACCTTAAGTGTCCCATCAACAGATGATTGGCTAAAGAACACGTGATTTGGCCAGGCGCGGTGGCTCACACTTGTAATCCCAGCACTTTGGGAGGCCGAGGTGGGCAGATCACGAGGTCAGGAGATGGAGACCACGGTGAAACCCCGTCTCTACTAAAAATACAAAAAATTAGCCAGACGCGGTGGCGGGCGCCTGTAGTCCCAGCTGCTCAGGAGGCTGAGGCAGGAGAATGGCGTGAACCTGGGAGGCGGAGCTTGCAGTGAGCCGAGGTTGAGATCGCGCCACTGCACTCCAGCCTGGGGTACAGAGCGAGACTCTGTCTCCAAAAAAAAAAAAAAAAAAAGAAAAGAAAACGTGATTTATATGTATACAAATATATATATATGTGTATATATCCACACAATGGAATACTATTCAGCCATAAAAAAGAATGAAATCCTGTCTTTTGTAGCAACATGGATGAAACGAAGCCATTATCTTGAGTGAAACAAGCAGACACAGAAAGAAAAATACTGCATATTCTCACTTTTAAGTGGGAGTTAAATAGTGTGTACACATGGGCATGAGTGTGGAATGATAGTGAAGTCTCAAACATAGGAAGGAGGGAGGGGATAGATGGTGAGAAATTACTTAATGGGTACAATACATATTATCTGGGTGATAGATACACTAAAAGCCAAGACTTCTCCGCTATATGTAAAAAAGCTAACACTTGTACCCCATAAATTTATACAAATAATAAAAGATTCCTTAAACCACAGCATACACAGTTATGTTTACTGTTTCAAGTGCAAATACCAGTCATAATTTTAGTCTCCCCGGCCGGGCGCGGTGGCTCAAGCTTGTAATCCCAGCACTTTGGGAGGCCGAGACGGGCGGATCACGGGGTCAGGAGATCAAGACCATCCTGGCTAACACGGTGAAACCCTGTCTCTACTAAAAAAAAAAAAAAAAAAAAACAACAAAAAAAATAATTTTAGTCTCACTTCAGACTCTTAAAACGTACACGTTTGTAAAGTGGTTTCTAGAGTGTTATTTTATGTTTATGTTACTTGCTTTGGTGGCAAAGTTGGCAGTCAGACCTAGGTTGGGTGTTCCAAATGGAAGACCCCATGTCAGGTAAAAGGTAAATTACCACTGATGGTTATATTATAGGAATCTTTGTTACGTAGTGTTTAGAATAACTCAGTTTTGCTTCTGTTTCACACTACAACAGTCAACACAGAAGGTTTCTGTGACACTAAAATATGTGGAGATTTGTCCCCACCAGCAAGCAGGCAGTAAGTTCCGCAGTGGGCTTCAATTGGGTGTCCTCCAATCCAATTCGGATGCTCCAACTGGAGATAAGGTCAGATCCCACAGGTTGAAGGCTCAATTCCACAAAACAGCCCTACCCTTCCCGCTGGTCAGAAGTCCGGCCCCCCAGAACTTCTGACCAACTGTTAGGGCTCCCACAGTTACCCCTTCTTTGGAATGGATTAATTTGATAGAGTGGCTCACAGAACTCAGGAAATACTTATCTTTATTGATTTATTACAAAGGATATTTTAAAGAATATGAGTAAACAGGCAGGTGAAAATACATATAAGGCAAGGTCTGGAAGGGTCCCGAGCTTCTGTCTCCATGGAGTTGGTGTGGCTGGGTTCCTAACATGTGGATGAGGTCGTGTTCACCTTCCTGTAAGCCTCCAGCTCTCAGAAAGCTCTCTGAACCATGTCCTTTTGGGCCTTTTATGGAGACTTCATTACACAGGCATGATTGATTAAATGATTAAACCATTGGCCCTTGGTGATCAACTGTCATTTCTCCCATTCCTCCCATTCCTGGAGTTTGGAGAGTGGGTCTGAAAGCCCCAACCCTCTAATCCTACCTTGGTCTTTCTGGTGACCAGCCCCCATCCTGAAGCTGCCTAGGGGCTGCCAGCCATTAGTTCATGTTTAACATACAAAAAGACACCATTTTGGAGATTTCAAGGATTTTAGGAGTTGCTTGCAAGTAAATGCGGATGAAGACCAAATACATATTTCACAATATCACATGTGGTCACCCATATTTTAAAAAAAACCTCAGGAGGTTTCCAAGTTGTAGACAGATATCGCAATTATCATATCACATCTAAATAGCTTCTCAACTGGTTTAGGAGCTATTGTTGGCTGTTGATTCACCTCAGCACTGCTTGGTATTTGCACCCTACCGAAGATAGTAGGGGCTGCCCTGTCAACTGAAAAATGCGCCTGACTTGTCTTTTTACTGTTGTTTGAATAGTACTGAAAATGAGCAAGACTTTCTCCTTAGGTCTTGCATCTGTTTGAGCCCCATGGCACTGAGCTGGAATCTGAGGGTCTTGTTCCAAGGGTGTGATGATGTGGGAGAATGGTTCTTTGAAATAGAAATCCAGTCTGCATGGAAACAGCCTGTAGAGTAGAAGTTTCCAGTGATAAGTGTTCACTATTCTAAGGAGGTACACCACAGCTACCTGAGTTTTGCCAAAACGAGTGCTTCTGTGAGTTACAACTGGACTTTCTATTTCACTATGATGACTTTGTTTTTTCTTTACAAGTTCTAGATGAACATGGGAAAAATGTTACAATCTGTGTGCCTGACTTCGGTCAAGACCTGTACAGAGATGAAAACTTGGTGACTATACTGGGGACCAGCCTCTTAATCGGATGTATCTTATATTCATGGTAAGTCTTGGGAGTTACTCAAGGCCATTTTTGCAGAGTTTAAAATTGCAGGAAAAGAATTGAAATAACTTTCAGTTGCTGTGAGGCTGCAGAAACAAATACCATTTGAGGAGGGGGGAAAACAACCACAAGTAAAAAGGTGAAGAGCATGAACTCTAAATATTTGAACTTCATTTACCTTACTTGTTTTTATTTGGGGTCAGTAAAGCAAATATATGGTATGTTGCAGCACCATTGCCTAACACCCTTTAAAAGATGGTTGAATAGTAGTTTGCTGTACCCTTACTGGAGGGCAGGGGAGCACAAAGTAAAGAAGAGATAGAATGTGCCAGCACGTCCTGGCAGCTTTCTAATCCAAAGGAAATAGCTTTGTTCTGCTGTTGATGGAAAGAGTACAAAGTGCTGCATGCGTGGTCATTCTGTTCAGACAGGAAATGTTCCTTCTCTTTTCTGCTAAAACCCACAATGCTGTTGTTCACTAGGCAAACCAGCTCCTCCAAAAGTAGATGTGATACATAAGTGGGCTGTGTTTCAGATGCTTGTGGTGGGTGTTATTCCACCTTTAAAAGGCTTAAAAGATTGCTAGAGGGAGAAAAGTCAAGGATAGAAATGGCTAGTTAATCTGGATATATATTTTGCTGATAAGTAAGCTTCCCTTTGACAGTAACTGTTGGAACCGAACTGTCGATTCCCTCCTGGGCAGGGGTCGCCGCGAAGGATCACCGACACGAGATTCACAGCAGAGAGTTATTTATTACTAGCGCGCTAGGGTCCCAAGCTCTAAGTTGGCCCTGGGACCCCGAGTGCTTGTTACAGGTTGTTTATATAGGCAAACAC
This sequence comes from Macaca fascicularis, assembly GCF_037993035.2. Lineage (NCBI taxonomy): Eukaryota > Metazoa > Chordata > Mammalia > Primates > Cercopithecidae > Macaca > Macaca fascicularis. The sequence goes on along the minus strand of NC_088380.1, from coordinate 84,114,355 downwards.
AAGTTCAAACACAGCTTAAGGCGCGAAATTCAAACAAAGCTTTAGGCGCGTGGTAATTGGGTCTGTCTATGGCCTGAGCAAGGTGTCTTATGCTAATTGGTTAGAGCAGGACCTTATGAGGTTTTTTTCTCCTGGAGTTGTTGATTCCGGGAACTTCGAGGCAGGGTGGGACCCCCGGAATTGGCAGGGTGGGACCCCATGAGGTTGTTTCCCGGAATTGGCAGGGTGGGACCCTATCAGGGTGGGACCCTATCGAGGCAGGGTGAGACCCTATCCAGAGCCACCTGGTGTTAATTTTTTCTATATGAGGCCTAGTTTCTAAGTTTTATGAGGCCTAGTTTCATAACCTTTTCACATTTAGCCTTTACTTCTGTGTTTACATTTTGTTAATGTTCAGTGTAAAAATTCAATTCCATTGAATTGAGTCATAGGCACATTATAATCTTCCTTTTTGCTGAAAGTAAGCACTCCTGGTGGCGATAGCTTGTATAAATACAATGTCTTTCTGAGCATGTTGGCATTTTCTCTTACCTCCTTTAACAGCTTCTGCTATTAGAAAGGGACCAACAGGGACACAGGCGTTTTGGAGTCTATTTGCTCAGGGTCATGCATCAAGCCATAAAATGCTTGTTTTGCAGGTGGGTGTTAAGATGATGGTTACATACATTCATTGTTGGCCTGTGTGTGACAAAGTGACAGAGTCTCCTTGTTGCATAATGGACTCTGGTGACTTCTTTCTGGCCTTTCAATTTTACTAATTCCTAAGTTTTTCACTGAGTACCTACAATACAGGAAGCAGGCTGCGTGGTGCAGTGGCTCACACCTGTAATCCCAGCGCTTTGGGAGGCTGAGGCAGGAGGATCAGTTGAACCCAGGAGTTTGAGACCAGCCTGGACAACATAGCGAGATCCTGTTTCTTAAAAAAAAAAAATCAGGCATGATGGCACGTGCCTGTGGTCCCAGCTACTCAGGAGGCTGAGATGGGAGGATCACTTGAACCCAGGTGTCTAAGGCTGCGGTGAGCTAGGGGTAACTCCACTCCAGCCTAAGCAGCAGAGTGAGACCCTGCCTCTTAAAAAACCAACTATGAAGATATTTGACAGAATAAAATCATATGTTTTTGTGGGTTACTGGGTACCTACGAGCATATGAAAAAAAATATATTTGCCATTGGCCGGTGCGGTGGCTCACGCCTGTGTAATCTCAGCACTTTGGGAGGCTGAGGTGGGTGGATCACCTGAGGTCAGGAGTTTGAGACCAGCCTGGCCAACATGATGAAACCCCCATATCTACTAAAAATACAAAAATTAGCTGGGCGTGGTGGTATACACCTGTAATCCCAGCTACTCGGGAGGCTGAGGCTGGAGAATTGCTTGAACCCAGGAGGTGGAGGTTGCAGTAAGCTGAGATCACGCCATTGCACTCCAGCCTGGGCAACAAGAGAGAAACTCTATCTCAAAAAAAAAAAAGAAATTCCCTTTAGATAAAGTAAAGTTTGGATTTGCTGTAAACCCTTCAATGGAAAAGACGGCAAAAATTCTTCTTAGCCTCCTGCATAGGGTTACCACACACAGGGCATTTCACAACATGGAATTTTCACCCTATCATATTTTCTCACTATTTCTAGCAGGTGTAAAGAATTCTTCTGAGTTGGCCCTTGAGTGAAAGATGATGAATAAAATGTTGTCTCTTACAGGACTGAGTCACCATAGTGGAGATTGGCAAGGGCTGGTCTGTTATTCCCAAAAGGTGTCAATTTTCAAAGTTGATAGCTACTTAAAAAATATATATATATATGTCTAGATGCCAGCAACAAACATTGTTATTGAATGGGTAAACCACAGAACTGCAGTGCCTGATGGGATGAGAACATATAAAACTACAGACCCTACAAAGTGGAGACGAGGACGACCAGTCTGCTCTGTGGGTACTTCTGTAATGTGTAGGCGAGAGCACACTCTGTGGGCTGGGCAGTTAGTGCCCCCAGGAGTTAGTTCCCCCGGGGCCCATGTGATTGATGTTTGCTGTAATTATCCACTGCAGCTCTTCAAGGGGTCAGCTTTAAGAACACTGAATTCAGGCTTACTAGGGCCTGGGAATAAAAGGGATGCTGTACGAGTGGGAGTCAGCCCAACTAGGGTTTTTTCAGATCTGGACTTCTGAAGAGTTTGTTTTCCTTCCTGACTCAGAGGAATGAAAGGTTGGAGGATGTTACAAAAAGGCCACATCGTCTGGGTGGGAACTGTCATTTGAACATAATTGCAGGAATATCTAGGATTCTTGACAGAAATTGTAGGAAGCCAGAGACTATAGATAGTATGTAGGTTAAAGGGAGAAGAAGGCCAAGATTGCCTGGGGTCCACTCTTTTGTAAAGTTGTAGAAGACTGGGAAACTCCCCAGCTCCTCTCTTTCCCTTCACCCTCCAGAGCCCCCAAGCCCCACCCCCAAATACTTGTTTCCTTTGGGGTGTCTCCGTCCTGACTCTTGCAGCTGGGGCACCCTCTAGACGTATGTTTTAATGTTTGTAGCCTCAGCTCAGAAGAAGGGCTCAACCCAAACCTACTCCCTGCCTTTCTGCCTGGGGCCGCCTTTTCTCCAGAGCCTCCTTCCATTGCACCCAGGAATCATTGCTGTGAAAGAACATCATAGCTTGGACCCCATGTAAGCCCTCACCTTGGTCCACTTGTGGGGTTCTCTGATGGCTCTTTTTATTTTTTTAGACAAAAAACAAATTTTTAAGGCAAGTTCTCACTATGTTACCCAGGCTGAGTAAACTCCTGTGCTCAAGGGATCCTCCTGCCTCAGCCTCCCAAGTAGCTGGGACTACAGGCATAACCGTGGCACCTGGCATTCTGTTGACTCTTTCTCTCTCTTTCTTTCTTTCTTTCTTTCTTTCTCTTTCTTTCTTTCTTTCTTTCTTTTTTTTTCTCTCTCTCTCTTTCTTTCTTTCTTGTCTTTCTTTCTGTCTTTCTTTCCGTCTTTCTTTCCATCTTTCTTTCTTTCTTTCTTTCCGTCTTTCTTTCTTCCTTCCTTTCTTCCTTTCTTCCTTTCTTGACAGAGTTTTGCTCTGTCACCCAGGCTGGGGTGCAACGGTAAGATCTCAGCTCACTGCAACCTCCACCTCCCGGGTTCAAGCGATTCTCCTGCCTCAGCCTCCTGAGTAGCTGGGATTATAGGTGTGTGCCACCACGCCACCATGCCTGGCTAATTTTTGTATTTTTAGTAGAGATGGGGTTTCACCATGTTGGTCAGGCTGGTCTTGAACTCCCAAACTCAGGTGATCCGCCCACCTTGGCCTCCCAAAGTGCTGGGATTACAGGCGTGAGCCACCATGCCCAGCCTTGATGGCTCTTTCTATAGGCCCATCCCTCCACACCCCTTTAGTCTGGAACTTGTGCTGTGACAAATCCTGGTCTCCACAAACTATTTCTTAATTCCTCCCTTGGTCTCTGGATTTTGACTGAAATTGTTATTCTGTTGCCTTTAATTTCAAACTATCAGCCTGGAGAGGATCCTGGAGTTGATCAGGTCAGTCTCCTCATTGTACATGTAAGGAGGCATGGAGTCTATACCTGTAGCTCTCTACTCCCAATTTTGGGCAACCTTTCCTTGAGGCTTCTTTGCGGGAGTATTTAGGGACACTGATGGATAGTCTCTCCCTGCTCTTTTTCCTCAGATGGCTTGGTGTAATGTCCCCTGAGGGAGAAAGATAAACTGGATGACTTGCATAATTATATTATTACAAAGCATTTGCGCCGTAAAGTTTCCTGGCCATTCCACTTTTATCTGTGTTTAAGAGAAAAAATAATTCTTAATATTGAACCATCTTTGAAAATATCCTTTTAAATATAAAACTGGAAAAAGTAAGAATCTTTATTCAATGTCAAACAACTTCCTAGTTTGAAGTGGGTTGGTTTGCAGGTTGGTGTGATAGCATTGGCGAGGGGGTTGGCTTACAGTAAAAAAAGTTGGGAAATCAAGGAAGGATATTTATTTTTTTGGTACATTCTGGGTCTTTAAGGGGTGGGTGGGGAAAGGAGGGGGGAGATTTGTATCTTCATTTTGGGAATTCTGCTCTGGGCTGCCTGCCAGCTATAAATCTTCAAGTTAGAAATCTTCCACCCCGTGGCCGGGTGCAGTGGCTCATGCCTGTAATCCCAGCACTTTGGGAGGGCAAGGTAGGTGGATCACCTGAAGTCAGGAGTTCAAGACCAGCCTGACCAAAATGGAGAAATCCCGTCTCTACTAAAAATACAAAATTAGCCGGGCATGGTGGTGCATGCCTGTAACCCCAGCTACTTGGGAGGCTGAGACAGGAGAATCGTTTGAACCCGGAAGACAGAGGTTGCAGTGAGCCGAGATCGAGCCCATTCCAGCCTGGGCAACAAGAGCGAAACTCTGTCTCCAAAAAAAGAAAAAGAAATCCTCCACCCCATGCCCCAGGTTCACAGAGAGCCCGGGTCTCCTTTGGGTTCTATAGCACAGGGGATCATGACTGATCTTTATCATTGCACAAAGGCTGGGAATAGTCATGGGATCTGTCAAGGGACTGCCCTGTACGTTTGTCAGGGAGGCAGAATGTGTGATCTCCAGGAAAGTATGGACATGTTATTTAGAGATTTTCTGTGGTCTAGTGGACTTTGGCCAGCTTCAGAAGCATCTGCAGTGCCAGTGTTGAGGGGCACCTGCATTGTCTATTCTTCTGCCAGTGTGAAGGGGTTCTGAGCACTGTAGTGGTTCTGCAGGGAAACAGGGCATGGCTATTTTTTTTTTTTTTTTTTTTTGGCTGTCACCATGACTGCAGAGCACTGCTGGCATTTTGGCTGGGTTGGGGTGAGGTGGCAGCAGGCAGAGACAGTAAACACGCTGTGGTGTGTTAGACATTCTCCGTACAATAAAGCATTGTCTTAACCCAATGCTGTAAGTCTCCCTCTATCCCCACGGGAAATACTGAATTAAAGTCACACCTATCTTAGCCCAGGAAGAGGAGAGGTAACCCAGGAATTGTTTTATAGCAATTTGAGCTGTGTTCGCCAAACAGTGGTCTTTGTAATAGCCTGAATGCAGATAATAAGAATTTACTAGGCTTTAAGAGCTTATAAAAAAAAAAAAAAAAACCTTTTCTTGATAATTCCAAGAAGAGTGTTGTATGGAGAAAGGCTACAACTGAATAAAGATCTTTTTTTTTTTCCTGCAACATCCACCTCCCGGTTCAAGCGATTATCCTGCCTCAGCTTCTCGAGTAGCTGGGATTACAGGTGCCCCCCACCATGCCTGGCTAATTTTTACATTTTTAGTAGAGACAAGTTTCACCATGTTGGCCAGGCTGGTCTCGAATTCCTGACCTCAGGTGATCCGCCCGCCTCAGCCTCCCAAAGTGTTGGGATTACGGATGTGAGCCACCATGCCTGGCAACTGAATATAGATCTTAATGTAGGGTAACATCTACCTGTAGAAGTCACATGGCATTAGTGATGCTCTGAGTGTAGTTCTTTTTAGAAGTAAAAAAACCGTCCCCATGTTAGGCCTCTTTGATGGTGAAGTGGCAAAGGAGCCCAAATAAAGAGCTTTGTTTTCTGGAAATTATGTTAATCCAAAGAATTTATAGAGTAGAATATTTACTCTTGAGGCTTTTTCTTTTTGAGATAGACTCTCACTTTCTCACCCAGGCTAGAGTACGGTAGCGTGATCTCAGCTCACTGCAACCTCTGCCTCCTCAGTGTCAAGCGATTTTCCTGCCTCACCCTCCTGAGTAGCTGGGATTACAGCTGCCGGCCACCACACTTGGCTAATTTTGTATTTTTAGGAAAGACGGGGTTTCATGTTGGCCAGGTCTGGAACTCCTGACCTCAAAGGATCCACCCACCTCAGCCTCCCAAAGTGCTGGGATTACAGGTGTGAACCACACTGCACCTGGCCTATTCTGAGCCTCGTAAACAATGAATGTTACCTTTCAAATGAAAATTTATGATACTGATCTCTTCTTAAAATTAAAAACTTGTATTTTCCCCTCTGGAAACTATACACTGTACTAAATCAAAACTTGTATGCGCAGAATATGTGCCACTCTTTTTTTTTTTTTTTTGAGGCAGAGTACCTCTGTCACTCAGGCTGAAGTGCACCGGTGTGATCATGCTCGCTGCAACCTCCCAGGCTCAATCTAGTCTCCTGCTTCAGCCTCACCAGTAGCTAGGACCGCAGGCATGTGCCACCACACCTGGCTAATTTTTGTATATTTTGTAGAGACAAGGTTTTGCCATGTTGTCCAAGCTGGTCTCGCACTGCTGGGCTCAAGCGATCTGCCTGCCATAGCCTCCCAAAGTACTGAGATTACAGGTGTGAGCCACCACACCCAGCCGGGCCACTCTTTTTTTTTTTTTTTTTTTTTTTAAATTTAAGTTCTAGGGTACATGAGCACAACGTGCAGGTTTGTTACATATATATACATGTGCCATGTTGGTGTGCTGTACCCATTAACTCGTCGTTTACATTAGGTATATCTCCTAATGCTATCCCTCCCCCCTCCCCCCACCCCCCGACAGGCCCCAGTGTGTGATGTTCCCCACTCCCACCCTGTGTCCAAGTGTTTTCATTGTTCAGTTTCCACCTACGAGTGAGAACATGCGGTGTTTGGTTTTCTGTCCTTGCAATAGTTTGCTCAGAATGATGGTTTCTAGCTTCATCCGTGTCCCTACAAAAGACATGAACTCATCCCTTTTTATGGCTGCATAGTATTCCATGGTGTATATGTGCCACATTTTCTTAATCCAGTCTATCATTGATGGACATTTGGGTTGGTTCCAAGTCTTTGCTATTGTGAATAGTGCTGCAGTAAACATACACGTGCGTGTGTCTTTATAGCAGCATGATTTATAATCCTTTGGGTATATATCCAGTAATGGGATGGCTGGGTCAAATGGTATTTCTAGTTCTAGATCCTTGAGGAATCTCCACTGTCTTCCACAATGGTTGAACGAGTTTACAGTCCCACCAACAGTGTAAAAGTGTTCCTATTTCTCCACATCCTCTCCAGCACCTGTTGTTTCCTGAGTTTTTGATGATCGCCATTCTAACTGGTGTGAGATGGTATCTTATTGTGGTTTTGATTTGCATTTCTCTGATGGCCAGTGATGATGAGCATTTTTTCATGTGTCTGTTGGCTGTATGAATGTCTTCTTTTGAGAAGTGTCTGTTCGTATTCTTTGCCCACTTTTTGATGGGGTTGTTTGATTTTTTTTTCTTATGAATTTGTTTAAATTCTTTGTAGATTCTGGATATTGGCCCTTTGTCAGATGGATAGATTGCAAAAATTTTCTCCCATTCTGTAGGTTGCCTGTTCACTCTGATGGTAGTTTCTTTTGCTGTGCAGAAGCTCTTTAGTTTAATTAGATCCCATTTGTCAATTTTGCCAGCCAGGCCACTCTTAAATGTCGGATCAGGTGTTGTGTTCCTTGGGTGCGCAGTCACCGGGAGATGTTTCTGTCTTTGTCTGACCAGGCACACAGGAGGTGGAGTGGCGTGGGTCTGGATTAGCATCCGTCGTTTCAAAGCAGAAATGAAAATGATGCTGTTGTGCTTGAGCGGATCACAAAAGAAGCAGCAAACTTGGATCTCAGTGGCTTCTGTATGAGGAAAGCGTTTTATTGTTTATCTCTGTCTCATTGATCTCTTCTCTCTTTGGGAAAGAGGATGAGATTGCACAGTGTTGCTCCATGGGGTTCGCTGGATTGAGATGAGTGTGTGTCCCACCTTCCCATGAGCAGACCAGCTTCTTGAGTACCAACACGCCCTGCCCATGTCAGGCCAGCTCAGAAGCTACCTGATGGCAAGATTGTTGCCTGTGTCAGTGAGTCCCCAGTGCTTAGAATCGGGCCTAACACGTAGTGGGCCTTCAGTAAATATTTGCTAAATCAATCTCTAAAGTTAGCTGGAACGCTAAGTATGGTATATATTTCTATTTGCTTAAAATGTTCTGTGTTTTTGTTTTGTGGAGACGAGGTCTTGCTGTGTTGCCCAGGCTCTTCTCAAACTCCTGGCCTCAAGGGATCCTCTTACCCACCCCTTCCTCTCAACGTGTTACAGGCATGAGCCACTACCTCTGGCCTGTTTTTGTTTTCAGAAAAAATAAATTATTTTGCCCCCTGCAAGGCAAATTTTCTAACATTTTACCTTTCTAGGTCTCAGGGAAGTGGCAGAATTTTTTATTACATCGACTGCTACTCTGTTAAATTTCCAAACAGCAAGCCTTGTTCTGCTATAGACTATCACAGTAAATAACTGCGACTTTTGCTTTCACTCCCTTGCTTTCTGTTGCCATCTCTGGGTTCGTTGCTTTTGATTCCCTCTGAGCAAGACTAGTCAAAGGGAGGGAAAGAGAAAGTGAAATTAGAAAACTATTCTAACATTTGAGGGAGGAGAGGCAAAAAGCAATACTGAAAACCAAGATATCTTACTTCTCTACCTACAAACTTCTTTGCATAAAATGATCTAATGCAATCCGTGTAAAATGATATCAACTATAGAATCAGCCAGCCAATTTTGGAATAAGGAGAGATTAAAATAGATTGCTTTGATTTAAGTCACCTGAACGGTAGGTTACACCACGGCTCTCGTCAGAGTACTGGCCAGCCGGCTTTCCCCTTCGTTCCATGTTAATACGCCCAGCTGACTTTTGTTTGTTTCTTAGTTTGACATCAACAACAAGATCGAGTTCCGACGCTCTGCAGGGGCGATATGCAGCTCCTGAACTGGAAGTAAGTTCATTTCCTTTTCCTGTTCTGCTTCATCTCAGAAGATCCATTTCTCAGGAGGACCTTTTGTGTTTGTGTCTTTATCAATCTGCATTCCATGATCCTGTTTTTCTGCTTGGGAAAAAAGAGATTTTTGTATAGAAAAATGAATGCTGGCCGGATGTGGTGGCTCACACTTGTAATCCCAGCACTTTGGGAGGCTGAGGCGGGTGGATCACCTGAGGTCAGGAGTTCAAGACTAGCCTGGCCAACATGGTGAAACCCCATCTCTACTAAAAATACAAAAATTAGCCAGGTGTGGTGGCACACACCTATAGTCCCAGCTACTTGGGAGGCTGAGACACGAGATTCACTTGAACCCTGGTGGCAGAGGTTGCAGTGAGCCAAGATCATACCACTGCACTCCAGCGTGGGCAACAGAGTGAAACTTTGACTCAAAAAAATAAAAGAAAAAGGAAAAATAAATGCTTTCCTGCTTTCCTTTGTATGCTATGGGATTAAAATGAATCAGTCCATTCTTGATTTTCTGTAAGAAAGCTGGCCTTTTGGGTGGCATCCTGCCACTCGCCCCCAAACAGAGGCTTGGGTAACCTTGTCAGGCTGCACCCTGCGCTCTTCCCTTGCCATAATGGGGTCTGGGTGGGTTTTATTTTAACTTCTGATCCATCCACCTGTTTCATACTTGTCTGTGCCCTCCATACACAGCATGGCTGTGAGATTATGTAATAACTGTTTGGAAGGAAGGAGAGAGGAAAGGGAAGGAACTGTATCTGCTTTGCCTGACGCTGTTGAACGCTGTTGACACTGTTGAACCTTATGTCAGTTCCATCAGGTGAGCGTTTTGTCAGGTAGAGTGTTAGGAACAATACATTGGTTGCCTGCACATTCAGAGCCTCCAGGTGTTCAGCAGGTGCCTATCAGTCAACAAAATGTCCGTTGCTTTCTTAATTGTGCAAAGGTCTTTCTGGGGCTCTCCTCTACCAACATCAGAAGGGTCTAATCAGATGGAGGCAGCCAGGGAAAGACTCAGCTGTGACCCAAGAATGAAAAGAACCAGGGGTTCCAAGCATGACTAAGACTTACAGCACTTGCTATGTCCCAGGCACTGTTCTAAGTTCTTCCTATGTGATTTCACTTAATCCTCATAAAAACCCAGTGACGTGCTGTTACCTCCATTTTACAGAGGGGAAAACCAGCAGAGTGAAGTCATTTAAGCCTCACAGATTTTGATTTGCCAGAATGCAAACCGTGTACTCTGGCCCCAGAGTCTGTATTCTTGACCACTGCTGCCCAGGAGCTGAGCTGCTGAACCCTAGTTCTTCCTGCTGACTGGGGGCAGCTGGCATCCGGCCACCGCGTGCGTTCTAATAGCTTTCCATGGATGGAAAAGCCCTGGTGTCTGTCCAGATATGGGCACTTTACTCTGCAGCTGGATGTCTGGGGATGGGATGGTCTCTCTTGCACCTGACCTGGAGATAGTGAGCCATTATGAAGGGTTGTCAGTCTGCCAGCATCATTCTCCAACTCTTTCTGTTGCCCAAAGGAGAAAACTGTGCTGAGTTTGAATAGGTTACTGCCTATTATACAGAAGAGAATGGTCTGTAGAAGAGGTGTTTGTTCTCACCATTGACTAGGTGACCACCTGCTGAGGTTGTATGATTATGGTTTCAATGTCCCTATTGTGTACAGAGTTCAAGCTCAAAGAACAGCAAGTCTCCAAGTTAGATTGAAGAGAGGATGTTTTTCTTCTCAGTCCAAGGGAAAATGTCCTAGTGTTTCCTTCTGAACTGGAGAGCATGCAGGATGGAAGTTGGTTTGCTCTCCTGCATCACATTTCACAGGATACAACTTTGAAAGTGAGAGTTCATAGTTTCTTACAGTAACTTGAGCTTCAAAAGAACTAAGACCTCAGCATACCATGTCTTGGGCCCACTGAATGAATTAGTGGTTTTTAGACCATGCCACTTAATCCAAGCTCCTGTTAAGGCTAATACCTCTGTTAAAAGTTTCCTTGTCAAGCAGGGAAACAAGGGCTTGGCCTTGATATGCAAATGAGATGAAGGCTCAAGCTCTCATATTCTCATCCTTGGCTCATCTGTTCTTTGTAGTTGAAATATCTTCAGCCACAAAGTGCTAAGGGCACTGCACTTCCCAGGTAGCCTTCATACTGTGTTTACCAGAGTCTTTCTGAAATCACGTACTTTTTTTCTTTTCTTTTTATTTTATTTTATTTTTTTGAGACAGGGCCTCTGTCACCCAGGCTGGAGTGCAGTGGTGGGATCACAGCTTACTGCAGCCTCAAACTCATAGGCTTAAGCAGTCTTCCTCCCTCAGCCTCCCAAATAGCTGGGAATACACATAACCTGATTTTTAAAAATTAAGTTTATTGTTTTGAGTAGGTAAGAAATAATGGCTGGGCGCGGTGGCTCACGCCTGTAATCCCAGCACTTTCAGAGGCCGAGGCGGGCAGATCACCTGAGGCCTGGAGTTCGAGACCAGGCTGACCAACATGGAGAAACCCTGTCTCTACTAAAAATACAAAATTAACCAGGTGTGGTGGCACATGTCTGTAATCCCAGCAACTCAGGAGGCTGAGGCAGGAGAATTGCTTGAACCTGGGAGGCAGAGGTTGCAGTGAGCCAAGATCGTGCCATTGCACTCCAGCCTGGGCAATAAGAGTGAAACTCCATCTCAAAAAAAAAAAAAAAAAGAAAGAAAAAGAAAAGAAATAATGATTTAAAAAATTCACAAGGTACCAGAGATGCCTCAAAGGCAAGCATTCCCTCCATCCCTGTCCACGGCCCATGCAACAGCTTGATTTTGATAGGAAACATGGGTAGGCTGCTTCCAGATTCCTTCGCTTTATTATTTCAGATTCTACTGGCTTCACCAAGCTCCTAGACACCACGTTACCTATTGTGAATCATGGATCTTGGCATCCCCATCCTGCATTCGTCTGTCCCAGCTCTGACACTAAGCTAGTTTGGTGACTTTGGCCAGTTAACCTGCCTGACCCCAGTTTCCTCAGCTGTACGCAGGATAATAATAAGCCCAATGCAAAGGTCAAAGAGGATTTAATGAAATAGCATTGAAGGCAAAGCACGAGAAGGGAACGCCGGGGGAGTGGGGCTCTTGTCACATTCACTGGGTTTCACATTAAGTTCTCCAGAAGCAGAGGCTGAGGCAGTTTGTTGTGTGGGATATTTATTAAAAATCAGCACATGTGGAGGGAGAAGGGGAAGGAGGCAAAATTGGGCAGAGGGTGAAGTTGAAGGACAGTGCAGCTGGACAAAGCCTCCCTAACCCCAGGGGCCATGATGGCACAGCCTTTACCCTTGCCGTGATCAGCCATTCCGTGGCGGTTACCCAAGAAGGGTAAAGGAGCTGCTGTCTCAAGGCTCTGCTGCCAGCATTCATGGTAGCAGGAAAAAGCATCAAGTCCATGGATGAGGATCTCTGGCACATCTCCCTCCATGGTGTTTCCTGTCACCAATGCCCAGCACACCTGGGAAAGAACAGTCCACATCTTTTGAAGGGATACATGCAATTCAGGGCCTGGGAGGTTGTTCAAATAAGGGTTACTGCTGCCTTACTGAGGTGGACTAGAAATAGAACACAAGCCGCCTGACTGTTGCTTTTGCTTTCACAGATAGCCCGCTGTTGTTTTTGCTTCAGTCCTGGTGGAGAGGGTAAGCAGAGTACTTTTATTCTTTTCATCTGTGTGACACTGTAGTCCTATAGCTCTAATCTGTTGTCATTTGGGTTTCAGACACAAATAACTTGAATAGTAAGGGGAAATTTATTCTAAAGCTGATTGACTGCTTATATACTTTTCACATTCTTCCTGAAGGATAGCTGAGTTTAGTTTGTGTTGTTATTCTGGTAGGGAGAATCAGTCCAAATTTTGGTTTATATGTAAGTTAAATTATACAGTGAGATTTAGAGAATCAGAAAGCACATTTTAAAAAAAGGAATGATTTGGAAAATACCAAGAGGTCCTGATACCTTATTTTGGGGCCATTTCATTCCTTCACCTTACTTTCCTTCTTGGATTGGAGGATTCCAAGGGCTTAAGAACTAACTCTTGTTTTACTCTCTCTCAGTTTCTGCAAAGCTTATAGTAAGTTTTACGTCTTTAGGGGTTTTTAAGGGTTCTCTTTCTGTTAAAATAAATGTGGCAGACCAGGCGCAATGGCTTATGCCTATAATCCCAGCACTTTGGGAGGCTGAGGCAGGTGGATCACCTGAGGTCAGGAGTTTGAGACCAGCCTGGCCAACATGGCGAAACCCTGTCTCTACTAAAAAATAATACAAAATTAGCCTGGCCTGGTGGCGTGCGCCTGTAATCCCAGCTACTCAGGAGGCTGAGACAGGAGAATGTCTTGAACCTGGGAGGCGGAGGTTGCAGTGACCCATGATCGCACCACTGTACTCCAGCCTGGGCAAAAAGAGCAAAACTCCATCTCAAAAAATAAATAAATAAAAACAAATGTGGCATTAGGTAACTCTTCCTATTATGGGAGTTGCTAGGGTGGGGTGGGGGTTTTGTGCTTAGGGCACAGATTGAAGTTGCCAGAGGGTACAGATGGCTTTCTGGCATCTTTTCTACTGACAGCCCTGTAGAATTAGCAAGTGTGGCTTTGCTGGATGGTAAACACACACATTCACTCACTGAGCCTGGGCTCCCTTTGTGCTTCACAGACACTGAAGAGCAGCAGCAGGGGAAGGAGGGACCCCGGGTCATTTATGACGAGAAGAAAGGCACCGTCTACATCTACTCCTACTTCCACTTCGTGTTCTTCCTGGCTTCCCTGTATGTGATGATGACCGTCACCAACTGGTTCAAGTGAGTGGCCCATTTGCTTGGGTATTTTTGAAGTGAAGTCTTAAAGTTAAGAGTTAAGTGCTGTTCATGTTTGTTTGTTTGTGAAGGAGTCTCACTCCGTTGCCCAGGTGGAGTGCAGTGGCACAATCCTGGCTCACTGCAACCTCTGCCTCCCGGGTTCAAGCGATTCTCGTGCTTCAGCGTCCCGAGTAGCTGGGATTACATGCACACGCCACCATGCCTAGCCAATTTTTGTATTTTTAGTAGAGACGGGGTTTCGCCGTGTTGGCCAGGCTGGTCTTGAACTCCTGACCTCAAGTGATCCACCTGCCTTGGCCTCCCAAAGTGCTGGGATTATAAGCGAGTTCCGAGTTTTAACAGTGGACGGGTATGTTTTAACCCTGGAAACTGGTGATGCTATGGCAACTTTAAGAAAATGGAAGGTTAGCTCTATATGGACAGTCTGGAAAACATGGTAATGGAGGAAAAATGGGAATTCCTAAGCATTCATCTGCCTTTCAGAAAGAGAAAATATCCCTTTTTTTCTACTTCAAATTTTGTATATGTTCTTCCCCATTTTTCTTCATTTTCATCACAAAAGTTGGAAACATCTTTTTTTAAAATACAAACTAAATGTGTAATTATGAAAAGTAACAATGTGGTACCCCCACCCACCTCTACTCCCCCCACACAGATAACCACTGCTAGGATGTGTATTCCTTTTCTGTGCATTTATAAACCTACGTAATTTTTTTTTTTTTTTTTTAGATGGAGTCTTGCTCTGTCGCCCAGACGGGAGTGCAGTGGCGCAATCTCAGCTCACTGCAACCTCCGCCCCTGGGTTCAAGTGATTCTCCTGCCTCAGCCTTTCTAGTAGCTGGGACTACAGGCACTGCTACCACGCTGGCTAATTTTTTTTTTTTTTTTTTTTTTTTTAGTAGAGATGGGATTTCACCATATTGGCCAGGCTGGTCTTGACTTTGTGATCCACCCGCCTCGGCCTCCCAAAGTGCTGAGATTACAGGCATGAGCCACCGCACCTGGCTAATTTTTTTTTTTTTAATGTAAATGTTATTGTACATGTTTCCCCCTGGAGGCTTTTTTTTTTTTTTAACTTGGCAGTACATGATTGACCTGACCTTCCCTGTCACTATACAGAGGTTCATACTTTTTCTGCAGGTCCACAGCTTCGGTTGTATCATAATTTGTTTGACTGCTAAGTTAAGCTTAGACATGTAGGCTTGTTGTACTTCTTTTTATCATTCATTCAACAGATGTGCAAGTGGCTCCTATGTGCCACGCGGTTCTAGGAGGCAGGGTTTATAGTCTAGCGGGAGAGACAGACTATGATCCAAGTCAAATATGGTGTGTTAGATGGTGATGACTATTGGGGAGAAAAATAAAATGAGCAAAGGGAATTGGGGTAGGGGTGGTGGGAGTGGTGGTTTCAAGCACAGTGAGTGGAGAGATTCTTCCTGAAGGAGGAGAGGAGAAGGGAGCTTTAATGCTTCCCAATGATGCTGTGGGAACTGCTGGAAATTTTTGGCTTGGGAAGCTTAAGAAAAGATGGAGAAAGCTATAATTAAAAAGGCAGATAATAACAAATGTTGAGGAAGTGGAGAAATTGGAAACCTCTTACATTGCTGGTTTGAATGTGAAATCTACTTTGGAAAAGAGTTTGGCAGCTCCTTAAACAATTAAACATTGAGTTACAATGTAATCCAGCTCTTCCACTCCTGAGCGTGTACCGAAGACAAAAAGAAAACTAGGTCCACAAAACTTACAC
The DNA here is from genome assembly GCF_037993035.2 of Macaca fascicularis. NCBI lineage: Eukaryota > Metazoa > Chordata > Mammalia > Primates > Cercopithecidae > Macaca > Macaca fascicularis. The sequence continues at coordinate 84,098,993 of NC_088380.1, read as the reverse complement.
AGGGATGTTCATACCAGCATCAATTATAATAGTCAAAAAGGGGAAACATCCCAAATGACCATCACCTGGTGACTGCGTAGAACAAGATGTGCTGTATCCATACAATAAGACACTAGTTAGCAATAAAAAGGAATGAAGGACTGACACATGCTACCACATGGCTGAGACTTGGAAATGGTACGTGAGGCAAAAAAACCACACACAAGAGGCCATGTGATTCCTTTTATATCAACTGTCTGGAATAGGCAAATCCATAGAGACAGAAAGTAGATTGGTGAATGCCGGGGATGGGCCGGGGGGCCATGGGGAAGGGGAGAGCACCTAAGAGGTGCGTGGTTTCTTTTGGGGGTGATGAGAATGTTTGGAAACGGGTTGTGTTGATGGTAGCACAAGTCTGTGTATGAATGCATTAAAAGCCGTTGAGTTGTACATTACAAATGGAATGTGAATTAGCGAATTGTATCTCAGTATGTTCCTGCTTTGACCGCGGCTGGGTCTCTTGTTTCCACAGTTACGAAAGTGCCAACATCGAGAGCTTCTTCAGCGGGAGCTGGTCCATCTTCTGGGTCAAGATGGCCTCCTGCTGGATATGCGTGCTGTTGTACCTGTGTACGCTTGTCGCTCCCCTCTGCTGCCCTACCCGGGAGTTCTCTGTGTGACGATATCAGCGGTCCCCTGGGCTTTGTGGGCCTACAGCCTGGAAAGTGCCATCTTTTGAACAGTGTCCCCGGGGGTTAAGCAGGGACTGGTGCCCTGTGCCTGAGTGGGTCTGAAAAGGCTGTGAGGAAAAAAAAAAAAAAAAAAAAAATCTCCTGATTAACTTTTTACTTTTGAAATTCAAAAAGAAACTACCAGTTTGTCCCAAAGGAATTGAAATTTTCAACCAAACTGATCACGGTTGAAATATCTTACCCCTAGAAACTGGATACTGGTTATGTTGACTTCCTTCTGCATGTTTTTGCCAAAACAGAATTTGGGAGACAGCATCTTTTCACAGGGATACCTGTGAAATACCTTGTGTGGCCAGTCGTTCTCATCCTTGGAATAGAAAATATGCCAAAATCTTGAGTCCCCAGCCCCTAACAGAATCCAGACCCCTCTCACTCACTTCCGCCTCTTAGAGCCTTGTCCCCAGGCGGCTTTGAGGACAGGACTCAGCCTGCAGGGCCCCTGGTATTTATAGGGTGCAAGAGGTGGCACCTGCTTTTCAACTGTACCCTCAGTGCTCCCTCCTCATGGCCCCTAAACATCTCCTTTTGAGGTTGTGATGCTGGGAATCACAGACTTCACTCTCTGCCTGCACCCTTCCCCGAGGTCTCATCTTTTCTGGGTCCCACGTCTTTGTAATAATGTGAAAAAGCACAATTTGCCTGGTCACCCCCCGCGTGGTTCTCCACCATATTATCACTACCTGATCCAAGTTACCGCAATAAGTACGGCGCTTATTTATGGTGTTATTCACACGATTATAGAACAAGATTCATGTTGTTTTCTTTGCCTAAGCAACAGAGGGCTATCATTCTTACTTGTTTGTGCTGTTAATAATGATAATACTTTTAGGTCCTTAACTGAAAAGCTGCTTCGTGTTGAAGCCCGCTGCATGCACTGCTCTTTCAGGTGTTGAGGCCAGCCCCTCAGTTTCTTCTCCACCTTGAGGCCTTTGAAACTGTAAAAGCAGAAGACGTTTTGTGTTCTGGATCTGTAATGTGACCATACCGTTCAGGTTCATTCTGGCATCCTTGGAGTAGATTCGCTAACGTGAGAATTTCTGAGGTGAGGATCTCAGACACACTGACCAGAGGAAGCCTGTTAGGCAACATGTGGGAGTGGCCGAATATACTTAAAGAGAGGTGGGCAGAGGCAGGTGGATCGCTTGAGGTCGGGAGTTCAAGACCAGCCTGGCTAACACAGTGAAACCTCATCTCTACTAAAAAGAGAAAAATTAGCCGGGCATGGTAGCGTGTGCCTGTAATCCCAGCTACTTGGAGGCTGAGGCATGGGAATCACTTGAACCTGGGAGGCGGAGGTTGCAGTGAGCCAAGATCACACTCCACAGGAATTTCCAAAATCCATACTTGCAAAGTAATACAGAAACGTGACTTTTGGCAGCTACCTAAGATGATGCCTATTTTTAGCATTGATGTTCTCAGGCAGGGAAAAGGTTTACTTGCTGGAAACTCCTGTTAGAATTTCATTCGGGATGAAAAGAATCTTCTCGCGCTCTCTGGAAGTGAGGATCTAAGAATAAAAGGCTCAGCCTAGTCATTTTTTTCTGTGCTCTACTGTATGAGTTGGGCAGAATTGAGTGCCACCTAAGCTGAGCTTCCGTGTGCCAAAATGCTGGTGGGTGAAATTAGTAAAATTCTTTCTATTCATTCCTTTGCCTTCTCCCAAGAAAACCCATGGGGAAACAAATTACAGGGGATGAATTCCTTTAGAACTTTCCCTACTTAAGAGTGTTTGAGATTCAGTTTCAAAAGGCACTCCATCTGTGTGTGTGGTTAAGAGAGCCTTGTTTTGTAAAGTCCATTAAATTTCGTTTTGTAGGGCAGGAGCTCTGTACTTAGCAGTTCAAAGATTGATCCGGAGTCGCAAAATGAAAGGCTAACTGGTTCCCCAAGGAACCAGTTAGGGTACAGGAGCTCCCTGGGCCAAGAATGGGCTCAGGGAGTGGGGCTGCGTGTCATCCACAGTAGCTGTGTTGCAGTGGCCTAAGGCCTTGGAGGTTGTCTTTAGGAAACACCCTGAGGAGAAGCAGATCAGGGGCCCGGGCAGTATTGTGACTAGTTTCATTGTTTTCCTCCTGCTGAGGTCTAGCAGAGCCTTTACTTTGTCTTCTTGACTGGGTCTGGCTGCCAGCTGGTGTGATTTGAGAAACTGACCTTACGCTCAGTCAAGGTCAAGCTGACAAGGCCTTGGATTCCTTGGCTGGCCGTGGCTGGCCCTTTCCTCTGCAGAAAGCAGCTCAGGGAAGCCCAAGCAAGGGAGTGTGGCCGGTGGAAGGCCCTCGTCACTTCCTTCTGGAGCCAGCCCAGCCACCCCATGTTTTCCAGATGCGTGAGTCTGGTTTGTGACATCCTGTTCCCTTCTGCTGGTTGGTCTAATGCAAGAGGGAGAGTTACAGTTGCTCTGAATTTTATTCTCAGCTGAAAATGTTAGCACATGTATCTGGATGAACAAAAGAGATGTGGATGTATCTGAGGATGAGGGACTATCAATGCAAAGTTAATGTTAATGGTTATTAATTGTGATATACAATTCTCAGGCAAGGAGTCAACATTACTGGATTTAAAGAACCTATAGTTTTGTGCAATTGTGATTTAAGAAACTGGAAACATTGTGCCAATGGCTTTGACTTGCTCTAACAATGGTGTTCATTTGATTAACTCACTGATATCTTTTAAAAATAATAGACATTTGCTTCCTATACCTTTTTGTACATGACTTAAAGAGTATATTCCCAGAAGCTGCTGGTCAGACACATTTAGGGATGACAGATGAAGAGGATTTTTTAAAGCTGCATGTGAATATCTCCTCTGTGTCATTTGTCTGATGTAGAAAAGTTTTCCCCTCATTTTTATGAGTAAAAACACTAAGTGGGTGGCGAGGGGTGGGGGTTTTTATGGGAGTGTCATAGCGAGACATGTTACCTGACTGGAGGCTAGAGGCTGTTTCCATTATAAGCCTTCGGAAACCCAACCACGTCTTTCCTGGGTCTAGCTTTTTTTTAAATACTCATTGGTTACTTTTATTTTTGCCCCCAATTTCTTGGGCAAAAAGCTTCTTCATTTTGTCTGAAGAAATTGTTTGCCAGAGGTATTTGGAGCCTCTCTGAAGGGGAGATAGAGTGGGGGTGGGCTGTGGGGAAGGTGGAGTTATTGGGGTTTTGGGGTTCTGTTTCCATACAACATTGTTTATTTCTGATTCCTCAGAAGATCCTTCATTATGAATAACTTCAGTGTAATGTTAATTTCCCACCCTGTGCCAAAATTGTCATCTTTGGCCTTTTTTATTTTTTTATTTCTTTTTTTTTTTTTTTTTTGGAGATGGGCTCACTCTGTCACCCAGGCTGGAGTGCAGTGACATGATCTTGACTCATGGCAGGCTCGACCTCCTGGGCTCAAGGACCACCTCCCAAGTAGCTGAGACCACAGGTTTGCACCATCACACCTGGCCAGTTTTTATTTTTTTGTAGAGATGGGGTTGTCCAGGCTGGTCTCAAAACTCCTGAGCTCAAGCAATGTGCCCGCCTTGGCTTCCCAAAGTGCTGGGATTACAGGCATAAACCACTGCACGCAGCCTACCCTCTGCCTTTTTAAGATGACGTATTTATTTAATTTTTGCCATCATTGGTGCTTCACCTTCCTGCGAAGGAAATTCCAGAGCCTGTATTTAAGCTGCCTAGGCTTTTACCCTCCCTTTATTGCCTTTCTAAATAGTATCTCATTTGGTGTACTCTAGTATCCTATACCTCTTGGAAGTGAAAGAGGACCCAACCTACAACTAAGAAGGGACAAACCTTGAACTTAGTAAGACCTTACACACCCAGAAAGAACATGGGCCCTCCTTCTTCAGGGACAATGCAGGAGCCACTTGGCCTGCGGAATTTTCTGAAGGCTATTTTCTGTAACTTGCTAGTTAACTTAGTTTTGCATTTCAGACAGAGGTGTGCTCTGTAATGTTGGGCCTTTGACTTCACAGGACTGGAGAGCTGTCCACACAGATGTTTAGACCTTTCTCTCTCTCTCTCTTTTTTTTTTCTTCCTCAACAAATCTTTCACAGAGGCAGTCATTTTGAAAGGTTGAAATATTTGGCCTTTACCAAAGAGCTTTTTTTTTTCCTTAAGCAAAATCCTTTCAGAAAGAAACAAATGGGGAAGGGCAGATTAAGAATGCATATGTCCCAACCCACTTCTATAGGAGTTTAATCATATTCACATGAGCAAAATTATGGAAGAACTCTTTAAGGTAATCCTTTGGGATAAAGGATCCTGGGACATTCTCTCAGGTAAAGAAAGATTACAGCAGATGCGTAATATATGTCTCGAGAGCTATTTATAAGAAATTTAAGAGGATTGTTTTGTTTTCCTTTATTAAAGATTTAAGCCTTTTTTACTTTGCAAAAAGAAAACTACAAAAGTTTTATAGATATAACTTTGCTAATTTTTTAAACTTTTCTGAAACAATTAGCTGTAGCCAAATTATGTGGTTACGTTTTGCTACGTTAGAATTTGAAAATGCAGTATGTCTGGTAAATCTACTGTTTGAAATTTATAATTGTCTCTGATATGATTAGAATTTTGGTAACTTTTAAACGTTGTTTTCCCCCTTTAGTCATGGACTTCTATTTGTTTTTTAGTGTTAATTTTTCTATACAGCATCTGAATTGACTAGGCTTTTCCTATGTAAAAAACTCAAAACTTGTTAACTCTGTACTTTAATAAAATTTGAAATTAAAACTATGTTGTTTTTTTCTCTTCTGCTAGATACATATATAATTAAAGTACTCAAGTTAGTTGTTTCGCAGACATGTTGCCTTCAGATGTTAATGAGCTCTCTCTTCAGTTTCATGGAGTATATGCTGATCCCTTAATTGACAAATAAAAGATACATATCTGTGGTGTGCAACATGATGTTTTGAAATATGTATATATTCAGGAATAACCAAATCATGCTAATTAGCATATGTATTACCTCATGTTTTTGTGCTGAGAACATTTAAAAGCTCACAGTAATTTTTTTTTTTTTTTTTTTTTGGAGACAGAGTCTTGCTCTGTCACCCAGGCTGGGGTGCAGTGGCGTGATCTCGGCTCACTGCAACCACCACCTCCCAGGCTCAAGCGATTCTCCTGCCTCAGCCTCCCAAGTAGTTGGGATTACAGGCATGTGCCACCATGCCCAGGTAATTTTTGTATTTTTAGTAGAGATGGGGTTTCGCTATGTTGGCCAGGCTGGTCTTGAACTCCTGACCACAGGTGATCAGCCCACCTCAGCCTCCCAAACTGCTGGGATTACAGGCGTGAGCCACCGCACCCAGCCTACTCTCAGAATTTTTAAGGTAGTGCAAGTTTCCCAACTAATCACCATGTTACACAGTAGATCTCCTGAACTTACTCGTAACTTCTGGCTGATATTTTGTGTTCTTTGACCAACATCACCCTGAACTCCCCTTCACCCAATCCCCCACCTCCAGCCCCTGGTAACCACCTTTACACTCTGCATCTCTTAAGTCATGGATCAGTAAGATAATGGATCTTAAGATCCATGGATCAGTAAGATCACAAAGTATTTGTCTTTTTGTGCCTGGCTTATTTCACTTAACCGTGTCCTCTAAGTTCCTCCAAGTTGTTGCATGTTGCAGGAGTTCCTTCTTTTTGAGGCTGAATTTTTTATTCTGTTGTGTATATATGCCACTTTTCTTTTCCTTTTTTTTTTTTTTTTTTTGAGGCAGAGTCCCACTCTGTCACCCAGGCTGGAGTACAGTGGTGTGATCATGGCTTATTTTGGCTTTGACTTCTTGGACTCAAGCGATCCTCCTGCCTCAGCCTGCCGAGCAGCTGGGACCACAGAGTGCAACACCAAGCCTGACTAATTTTTGTATTTTTTGTAGAGAGAGGGTCTCACTATGTTGCCCTGACCTCAAGCAATCATCCTGCCTCAACCTCCCAAAGTGCGTGGATTACAGACGTGAGCCACTGCGCCCAGCTCACATTTTTTTTCTTTTTTCTTTTTTTGAGTTAGAGTCTTGCTCTGTCAACCAGGCTGGAGTGCAGTGGCACAGTCTCGGCTCACTGCAACCTCTGCCTCCCAGGTTCAAGGCAATTTTCCTGCCTCAGCTTCCCGAGACTTCCTGGGACTACAGGTGGCCACCACCACACCTGGCTAGTTTTTGTATTTTTAGTAGAGACAGGGTTTCACCATGCATGTTGGCCAGGCTGGTCTCTAACACCTGACCTCATGATCCGCCAACCTCGGCCTCCCAAAGTGCTGGGATTACAGGCGTGAGCCACTGCGCCTTGCCACATTTTCTTTATATATTCATTTGTGGACACTTGTGTTGATTCTATATCTTGGCCATTGTGAATAATGCTACAGTGAACATAGGGGTGTGGATATCTCTTTGACATACTGATGTCATTCCCTTTGGATATATACCCATTAGTGGGATTGCTGGATCATATGGTAGTTCTACTTGCAGGTTTTTGGATTTTTTTGTTGTTTTTGAGACAGGTTCTCACTCTGTCACCCCAGCTGGAGTACAGTGGCACAATGTCAGCTCACTGCAACCTCCGTCAGCCTCCAGGTTCAAGTGATTCTCCCACCTCCACCTCATGAGTAGCTGGGGTTACAGGCGCGTGTCACACTGCCCGGCTAATTGTTGTATTTTTTGGGTGGAGATGGTTTCGCCCTGTTGGCCAGGCTGGTCTGGAACTCCTGACCTCATGATCCGCCAACCTCGGCCTCCCAAAGTGCTGGGATTACAGGCGTGAGCCACAGCACCCAGCCTGACTTGAGCACTTTTTCATATATCTGTTGGCCATTTGTATGTCTTTTGAGAAATGCCTATTCAGTTCCTTTGTCTACTTTTTAAGTGGGTTGTTTGTTTTCTTGCTATTGAGCAGTTTTGAGTTTCTTGTATATCTGGAATATTAACCCCTTATTAGATGTTAAGTTTGCGAGCATTTTCTCCAATGCTGTAGGTTGTCTCCTAACTTTGTTGTTTCCTTTGCTGTGCAGAAGCTTTTTAGTTTGATGTAATCTTATTTGTTTACATTTTCGTTGCCTAGTTTTAGTTTCAGGTTTTAACAGCTAAGTCTTTAATTCATTGTAGGTTGATTTTTGAATATGGTATGAAATAAAGGTCTAATTTCATTCTTCAACATGTGGATATTCAGTTTTCCCAGCACCAAAAAGACATTCCTTTTCCCATTGTTGTGCTAATTGTTGAGAATATAAACATGAAACCCCAAGCTTTTCTTCTTCCTCTGAAAGCTCCTGTGGACCACACTGCCTTTTTCCTGCCCTTATGCTAGTGACACCCTGTCCTGAATATGAGAATTGGAGTAAAGCATTTTTTTGTTTTTTTGAGACGAGGTCTCTTGCCTAGGCTGGAGTGTAGTGGCGTGATCATAGCTCACTGCAGCCTCCAGCTCCTGAGCTCAAGCGATTGTTCCACCTCAGCCTCCCGAGGGCTTGGGGCTACAGGTGTGCACCGCTATGCCTGGCTCATTTTAAAAATTTTTGTAGACACGGGGTGTCTCTGTTGCCCAGGATGGTCTTGAACTCCTACTGTCAAGTGAGCCTTCTCTCTTGGCCTCCCAAAGTGCTGGGATTACAGGTGTGAGCCACCACATGGCGCTTAACCATTTTTAGGTGTACAGTTGAGTAGTATGAAGTGCATAGTAAGTTCACATTGTTTTGCAGTCAATCTCCAGAACTCTTTTCAGTTTGCAAAACAACTCATTAAAGAACTCCCTGTTCCCTTCTTCCCCTCTCCTGTGGCAACCATAATCCTACTTTCTGACTCTGAATACGTCATTTGCTTTTTTTTTTCCCCCCCTCTGCTTGTTCCCACATAGATACTGATAGTCTTCAGCTCTTCCAGCTTTTGATTTTCGATTGTGCTATCTAGTTGCTATTTTTATGTAGCAATTCAGGAAGATCCAAAAACTATGCTTCTACCATTGCCCCCATCTCTTCCATTCACACCTGAACTTGCCACAATAAAGCTTTCACACAAATTGAAAACTGCTTTTGAAAGTCATGGGTGACTTCCATGTTGCCACGTCCATCGTCCTTACTTGACCTATCAGAAGCACGGGACACTGTGAACAGTTTACACTGCACTGCAAACCTTATTCAGATTTCATACACTCATCCTTACTTTTTGAAAGGGATTCCTCTTCACGTTGTAGAAGGAATGCGGGAGGCAGATAACTTGTCTTTTTAGTTCTTAGGTCTGTGCACCCACAGAGTCATCCCTGTGGCGCCTTATCCACACACAACTGGACCTGATTTACTTCCTAACTCCATCTTCTGGGTCGGCCTTCCTTTACCATTTGAAAAAGCGTGATTGGGCCTGGCGTGGTGGCTCATGCCTGTAATCCCAACACTTTGGGAGGCCAGGAGTTCAAGACCAGCCTGGGCAGCATGGTGAAACTCTGTCTACAAAAAATACAAAAATCAGCCGGGCTTGGTGGCACGTGCCTGTAGTCCTAGCTACTCCAGGGAGGCAGAGGTTGGAGTGAGTTGTAATTTGTTCCTAACCTCCAAGCTGTCCTTGTTCATTCCTAGGTGCAGGCTGAACTAACTTTGGGAGGAACTTAGCTTATAGTTTGTTTTGTTTTGTTTTGAGACAGAGTCTCACTCACCCAGGCTGGAGTGCAGTGGCCTCATCTTGGCTCACTACAACCTCCACCTCCTGGGTTCAAGCGATTCTCCTACATCAACCTCCCGAGTAGCTAGGACTACAGGTGCATGCCACCACACCAGGCTAATTTTTGTATTTTTAATAGAGACAGGGTTTCACCATGTTGGTCAGGCTGGTCTTGAACTCTTGACCTCAAACGATCTGCCCACCTCAGCCTCCCAAAGTGCTGGGATTACAGGTGTGAGCCACCACACCCGGCCTATAGTTTAACTTTGAAACAAAGATGGTACTAGCCCTTTCCCTGAACAAACTCCCTTTTGGCCTGGGAACTATAAACTGCCTTTGCAGGACTAACAAATTAGCTACAAGATTAGATATTATGGTTTAGGAGTCATGCAGCTGGAGGCGGCAAGATTCTAAACCCCCTCCAAATTGCTCCCCCAGATAACAGATATTTTGCAGACCCTACACTTGATGGATCAGCTGTCCCTATCCAGACTGATAAACTGGTTCATCTGGTCTTGTGGCCCCCACCCAGGAGCTGACTCAGCACAAGAGGACAGCTTCAACTCCCTCTGATTTCATCTCTGACCTAACCAATCAGTAGTCCCCACTTTCTGACCCCCTGCCCACCAAATTATCCTTAAAAACCCCATCCCAAGTCTTTAGGGAGACTGATTTGAGTAATAATACAACTCCAGTCTCCCGTACAGATGACTCTGTGTGGATTAAACTCTTTATTGTAATTCCCCTGTCTTAAATTGAGTCTGTCTAGGCAGTGGGCAAGGAGAACTTGTCGGGCAGTTACAGCATCTTAGATTTGTTCTTTGCCTCCAAGTTTTATTTTGCTTTTAGAACACGCTGCTAACTGACTCAGTCTTGGGCCTTCAATATTCTAAAATTTGATTGAAAGGTGAACATTTCCCTCTTTAGTTTATCTCTTTCTGTACTTTATCAACTATCACAAGCCAGTTGACATTTTCAGCATTCTGCATGAAAATGTCCTTAGCCAGTTCATTAATACATGTGTCATCTTCCACATTGCTACAACTGACAGTGTAATTGAGCAGCCAGTATGTAACTCAGGCCCCCTTTTCTCTAGCCCACAAGAGCAAGAGTAAGCTTTTCCTTCCTGTTTTAGGCTAGTGTTAGGCCTTTCTTGCATTGCTCTAACAGAATACCTGAGACTGGGTGATTTATAGAGAAAAGGGGTTTATTTGGCTCATAGTTCTGCCGGCTCTATAAGCATTGGTACTGGCATCCGCTCGGTTTCTGGAGAGGCCTCAGTGAGCTTTTACTCATGGTGGAAGGTGAAGTGGGAGCAGGCACGTCACATGGCAGAACAGGAGCAGGTGGGGAGAGATACCACACACAACCAGATCTCATGAGAACTCACTATTGTGAAGACAGCACCAAGCCGTGCAGGATCTGCAACCATGACACCTCCCACCAGGCCCCACCTTCAACGCTGAGGATTACATTTCGATGTGAGATTTGGGAGGGACAAATATCAAACCATATGAAGACCTCCACCAACAGCCTTCTCACTGCTCTTCAGTCTTCTATGTGTTACTTGGTCCCAAACATGTAGCATTTAGCGTTAGCTTTTCATTCCAGTAGTATGTCACGTTCTGGTGTCAATTTTTATTCCAGTCCCCTATTACTGTGTAATGTCGACCTGAAAGAAAGAACTAAGGGCCAGGCATGGTGGCTCACACCTGTAATCCCAGGACTTTGGGAGGCCGAGGTATGAGGATCACTTGATCCCCAGAGTTTGAGACCAGCCTGAGCAACATAGTGAGATCTTGACTCTACAAAAAATTTAAAAATTAGCCAGGCATGGTGGAAAAAAAAAAAGAACTAAGGCAAATGCATATAGGTGAAGAGTTTATTTGGGCCAAATTTGAGGCTTGCAACCTGGGAAGCACTTATATACCAAGTCCAGGAGGTGCTCCAAGTTGGGGTGGTTACAAGTAGATTTTAAGGAACAAAATGAGATACAACAAGGTGGTCTCAGCATGTTCATATAGAAACACCATTAGTTAACAGAAATAAACTAACAGATGATGAGCTAAGGAGTACAGCACTTCTTGGAATAGTCATCAGTTTGTGATTAACCCAGACCTGGAGTTCTTTATAGAAGCAGGAGGGGATCTAGGAATTTCAGGAGAGTAACTGTGGGGTCTCGTGCTTACTCCCCTGTGGCCTGTGCTATTTAGTTCATCTCTATTTGTCTCTTTTGTCATCAGTAATAAATCACCCTAAAACTTAATGGTTTAAATCCACAATTGCTATTATTTGCTCATGGTTTGGGGGTGAAAAATTTGTGCAAAGCATGTTGAACATGGCTTATCTCTGTTATCTGGTGTCTGCAGCTTCAGCTGGCTGGCTTGAAAGCTGGGGGCTGGCAGAAATGCTCAACTAGGCCAAAATGGCTGGGCCTTGGTTCTCTTCTACATGTCTTTCTCCACATGCCTTCTGGGTTCCAAGAAGGAGCATTTCAAGAGGTGAAAGGAAGGTTTCTAAAACAGTTCCAAAGGCCCAGCCTGAAATTTACAGTATTACAGAATCTAGTTACAGAACTAGATTCTGTTGGTCAGAATTGGTTTAGGGTCAGCCCAAATTCAAGGAAAAGGGAAAGAGACTCCATCTCTTCTTAGGACAATGGCAAGATCACATTGCAAAAGACTGTGTGAGGTGTGAGATATTTCTGCTGCCATCTTTGGAAACACAATTTACCACACCCTCAAAATGGCTTCCCGTCTCCTCTGAAGTAAAAGCCAAAGTCTTTACAGTGGTCTACAAAACCCTGCATGACCCATTCCCTATCCCTGCCTCAACTACCCTTTGCCCGCTCTGTTCCTGCATTACTGGCTCCCTTGCTGGTTCAAATCCAGGAGGTATGCTCCTCCTTCCCCCTCTCCACCGCAGGCTCTCTGCACATACTCTTTCCCATACTGGATGCTTCTCCCTTGGATAGCACTTGGCCCATTCTGTCATTGAATCAGTCTGTTCTCACGCTGCTAATAAAGACTTACCTGAGACTGGGTAATTTACAGATGAAAGAGGTTTAATTGACTCACAGCTCCACATTGCTGGGGAGGCCTCAGAATCATGGCTGAAGGAGAATGAGGAACAAAGTCACGTCTTACATGGTGGCAGGCAAGAGAGCATGTGCAGGGGATCTACCATTTATAAAACCATCAGATCTCATGAGACTTACTGACCATCATGAGAATAGCATGGGAAAGACCCAGCCCCATGATTCAGTTACCTCTTACTAGGTCCCTGCCATGACACATGGAAATTATGGGAGCTACAATTCAAGATGAGATTTGAGTAGGGACACAGCCAAACCATATCAGTCACCATCCTCACACTCTTCCTCAAATATGTATTACCTTTTCAGTGAAGTTCTCTCTGACGATTCTATGTAAGATTTCACCCTCTCCCTGAATTTCTTACCCTACTTTACTGCTTTATTGTTTTCTATAGTACTTATTACCATCCAGCCAACTATATACATTTTCTTACCTTTTCAGTTTGTCTTCTGTGACACTAAAATTCAAGCTCCCTGAGGGGTAGGGATGTGTTCACTCCTGTATCCCCAGTGTCTAGAATGATGCCTGGTACATAATAGGTGCTTAGTAAATAGGTGACGAATAAATGAAAAAATGGATGGATAAAAGAAAGAAGGATTTGTGAATGGCACTAGTGAAAAACAAGACATTATAGTGCCTTGTGAAGGACTTTTAAATGCCAAATGAAATGTCTAAATTAAATTTAGGGAACGGGACATAGGAAAGGGTGATATATAGGTAGATGGTAGATGATATCCTTCTAGGCGTATGTAAAGATAAAGATAGGTGCTGGAAAGAAGAGATTTGAGTATCTGAACTTAAAACAAATTATATCAAGGTTATGACAAACTGGGAAGATGTAATTACAGATAGAGTCCTGTTGTATTGCCCAGGCTAAAACTCCTGGACTCAATCAAGTAGCTGGGACTACAGACGCAAGTCACCACACCCAGCAATATATTTAGTAATTAAAATGCCTTATTATTTTTTTCTTTTTCTTTTTTTTTTTTTTTTTTTTTTGAGATGGAGTCTCATTTTGTTGCCCAGGTTGGAGTGCAGTGGTGCAATCTCGGCTCACTGCAACCTCTGCCTCCCAGTTTCAAGTGATTCTCCTGCCTCAGCCTCCCGAGTAGCTGGGATTACAGGTGCCTGCCACCAGGACTGGCTAATTTTTGTATTTTTAGTAAAGACGGAGTTTCACCATGTTGGCCAGGCTGGTCTCGAACTCCTGACCTCAGGTGATCCACCCGCCTGGGCCTCCCAAAGTGCTGGGATTATAGGTGTGAGCCACCACGTCTGGCTAAAATGCTCTTATAAACCAATAAGAATATAATAGGAAAACAGTTGTTAAAAAAAACCATGAAACTATCCTTTAATCTTACTAGTAATTAAGGAAATTTTGTTTCACGTATCAAATGGAGATTAATTTTCAACTAAGCACTGGAGACAATGTTGAGGAAAACTGCATTTTGTATGTTGTGGTGCAAATTGCCTGGCACATTTAGCAACATGTATCAAAACTGTTAAAAAATGACACACCTTCTGACCTGGCAATTCCAATTTAAGGAATTTCCCTAAGGAATTAATACTAAATAGTTTCAACTATTTAGTTACAATAATATTCAAATAGAGTTCATAAAAGCAAAATAATAGAAATAATTTAAATTCACTTAGAACATCTATACATGGAAATGTTAACATAGCTAATAAATATAGTGCTGTAGAAAAATATCTTATTGAATGTGTTCTGAATGCCTTGTAAAAAATAATTTAGATAACTGTTGCCAGGCGCAGTGGCTCATGCCTATAATCCCAGCTACTTGGGAGGCTGGGATAGGAAGATCTTGAGGCCAGGAGTTCAAGACCAGCCTGAGCAACATAATGAGACCCTGTCTCTAGAAAAAAAATTGTTTTAAAAATTATCCAGGCATGGTGATGCACACCTGTAATCCCAGCTGCTCTTGAGGCTGGAGGCGGGAAGATCCCTTGAGTGCAGGAGGTGAGTTCCAGGCTGCAGTGAACTATGATTGCCCCACTGCACTCCAGCCTCAGTGACAGAGGGAGACCCTATCTCTAAAACAAACAAACAAAACCTTTGTACAGTGCTATCCAAGTTATGCACACATGCATAAATGTACTCATGTGCGCACATGGACCCAAAGGAAATGTACCCAAATGTTCACCTACCATTCTCTCTTCACAGCGGCATCTCCTCCCTGCTTTTCCCCCCTCCATATTTTGGGAAGTTTTCTAGTAGGAGCAGCCATGTCCTTTCGGTACAACTCTCCTGTCATAGCTTCAGTTAATTGATCCAAGAGTGGACTTTCCATCTAAGCTGGACAATCAGTGTCTTTCTGGAAATTTGGACTTGAGACTGAAAGAATGCACTTTGCACTTCGAAATGGCTGCTGCCTTGAACCAAGGAGTTTGGAAACTTAAAAGATGTTGTTAGTAACTGTTTTAGCCTCATTGACATAGAAAGAAAGTCAATTTGCAGAAAGATAATAGGATTAAAACAGCTGTGCAGAGGATCAATTGTGGAAGAGAGGAGAGGGAGGGAAAGAGTAAGAATGAACGGACTTCCTGGATTTCCTTATTATGTTCCAGTCTGCAACTCTAATCCATTCTAGAGGCCCAGCTTAATAAAATAATAATGATAGCCAATGTTTATTGAGCACTTAGCGTGTGCCTGGCATAATTCTCACAATGATCCTATGGACGTTACTGTTCTAATCCCCGTTATGGACATGGAGAAAAGGCAAACTTTTCTTAACATCCTTACTAATTTGCTTTCACAGAAACTGCCAGATCTTTCCTCTCTCCCCAGTTCCCTTTCCCACCTCCTCTTTTCTTCACTGCCTCTCCTCCCCACAAGATGTTCCCCTTTAGGTCAATCTTTCCTTTCCATATGCAGTGTTTTCTCTGGGCTTCTTTATTTATGTAACCATTATATCAGTAAGGAATCGCATTTGATGAATGGACCACAGGAACTTAAACACCTGGGATGTTGATTCAGCAGCTCAAGGACGTCAGGTCAAAGATTACGGTGGATTTCTGGTTTGCCCTTGTGGCCCCCTGGAGCTGCTTTGCCAATCCATCTGATCTGCATTCCAGTCAGAAGACTCTGAGGGCACTGGGCTCTCTGGAGCATGTTTTAGGGCAGGAAATATCAAGATGAGTCTGGAAATATCTTCTTATTGCCAGAAAACAAACATAAAGATCCTTGGAAGATGACTAAGTTATGTCTAGTCATAAGTTTTATCTAGAAATAAGTTTTGTAACCATTATAGTATTTTGTGGATATTTTTCTGCTCTTTATGGTAAATAAAGAGACTGATTCATTAGACTCAAAATATTAGTAAAAATTTATAAGACACTGATAACTAAGTTTGAAATAGTGTTCAAATATTTTAATTGCTATAATTTATTAAATTTGTAGGGTTAAACTTTTTAAGCTCAGCATGTTTTCAGTGTTTAAGATTTTGCTTTATTGTTTTTTTCCTCGAGAAATCAATTAAAATTAGATTGTGATTTGAAATGTCTAAAACTTAATTTTGAAAGTTTGATAAATATTTGGGAGTACTTTATCAAACTTACAAGTCAGTTAGGTATTCATCAAAACCAAATAAAAGTAGATAATAAAATATTAACAAAATTGATTTATAAATTAACACAAGTTTAGTCTTCAAAATTAAGTTTAAAAATATATAATTTAAATATATAAAATATAAGTTGAAATTAAAGGGAATATTTATTTCAATGCATAAAGGCTCCCTTCAGACATAAGAAAAACTCAGTTGACATTTTGGAGGTAGGTGGTATCAGTTAGTGTCAGCTAAGTTATGCTGTGGTAACAAGCAACTCCAAAACCCTCAGTGGTTTACAATTACTAAAGTTCAGTTCTTGCTCACATTACATGTCAATTATGGGCTACCTGTAACTTTGCTTTAGGTTTTCCATCCTGGGACCAGCAGTCTCTATTTGGGATATTGCTGGTTTCATGGAAGAGAGAATGAACATAGTAGAACCACAAGATGAATCAGAGCTTCTGCTTAGAAGTGGCACACATCACTTCTGTTATCATTGCATTGGTCAAAGCAAGTCTCATGGCCACTCTTGAGGCCAACGAGGTGAGGATATGTAATCCTCCCACAAGAAGGGACACCTCAAATCACATCTTTAAGGCTGATGCAATGAAGCAGAGAAGTATTATTTTCCCCAGGGTGGGGCAACAAATATTTTGAGTAACAAAATCTACTGTAATGGGGAATAGGAGGTTTTTAAAAAATTCTTACAACTTTGTTTTTTTCCGTGTCACAGAGGCTGTCAGTATATCCTAACATAGAAGTGATTGTCATTGCGTCGGGGTGTTGGAATTATGGTGATTTTAATCTTCTTCTTTGAAAGTTTTTGACAATGAGCATATATTAATTTTGTAGTCAAATTAAAATTTTTTAATTAAAAATTTAAATTATGCCAGGCATGGTACCTCATGCCTGTAATCCTATCACTTTGGGAGGTCAAGGTGGGAAGATCACTTGAGCTTAGGAGTTTGAGACCAGCCTGGGCAACATAGTGAGACCCTGTCTCTATTTTTATATAAACAAATAGGCAAAAATGTTGATGAAAAATTTTTTGTAACCAAATTAAAATTTATAAATTTTGTTTGTACAAAAAAGGCAGTGGATAACTAACTAGTTTTTAATATAGGAATGGTAGTATATATAGAACAGTGTTTTAGAAAAATACATCTCACAACATTGAAGAAGAAAGTGTATATTGGAGATTTTGTGTTTTAGATATATCTCAATCTGTCAGTTTTGAAAGAATGTGGCTATGAAATGGAGTGTGTTTGTTAAAGAAATAAGTAAATCAGTAAATGAATGTTGGTTTGTTGGGTGGAGAAAGGCTTAGAAGCATCTTGCACTAAAAGATACATTCGTTTGTGGTTATCTGGCTGATGTCATGAAATTCTGACTTATACCACCGGGGAAGATTACATTTCTCTTTGGCAGGAAACTTCAAATTTAGTACAGCTTGGACCTCACTGCATAGTCATAGTAAAAACTTTTGTACTTAATTGACTCTTTGTTCGCTTCTGGCTTTATAGTGGCTTTCCTGATGAACTAGCTTTTTATAATCCAAATTGGATCTGTGCCTACTTGATTGTTTATGTCCCAATTCTACTTGGTGGTCAAGACTGAATCAGATTATCAGTTCCTCCTTCTCTCTTTTTGACTTTCTGTGTATTCAACTGAATTTTCGTTATAATGACTCCAAAGTACTCTTCTCTTCCTTTGTCTTGTGGTCACAAGAAAAATCACGAGATCACATTGATGGATGACTCATGAGCTCTTCATCTTTCTGATAGAGTCTCTGAACTGAACCAGCTTGAGTCTAGGTTTGCAGGAAGGCTCTTGATTCAGCCTTGTGATTCTGATGAATAGATGGCAGTAGAATTTATCTCTCTCTCTCTCGATCTTGCTTTTCTTTTGCAACTAATATAACTTTATTTACATCGATTTTCCTCCCTACCCAACCCACTGCATGTCCTTTTCTTGACCCAGGTGATGACATTTCTTAAACCAGTTTACTCTTCTCCATATCCGAGGCTGCTCTTGTAGGTCACCACTGTAACTCCACAGTTAATGCAGCAACTGCCCAGCTGAGTCTTTCCATCAGACATCCCGAATCCATTCCAGTCACGGTGAGCTTTCAATAATGCAAATCAAGTCATCAAGGTCATTCCTGTGTAGAAAGCCCATTGCCTTCATCATATACTTATGGCTTTCAAGTTCCTTCATATCTAGTCTCTGTCCACCTTTCTAGCCTACCTCCCTGTACTCTCACTCCAATATACCTCATGTCAACCAGATACTACTTTTGGTCTCCTCAAATGCCTTTCCTTGACAGTGAACCTTGTTTCTGCATGAAACACTCTTTATTACCCTATTTCTATCAAACTCCCTGATTTTCAAGGTTCATTTCAGGCAGCATGCTCTCTAGGAAGCATTTCTTGGCAGGCTGATCCTCAGCCCAGCCTCTGATCTGATTTAGGCCATAGATTGAGCATAACATGTTTCACAGTATTGTAATTGTTCATTTATATGGTGGTATCTCCTCACATTGAGGGTAGAGATTGTGGTTTTGGTTTTTGTGTTTGTTTTACCATTGTATACCTAGCATCTAGCATAAGGTTGGGATGTATAATTGCTAAAGAATGAATGGATAGATGCCTACACAAGGAAAATCTCTCGCTAGACCATGTTGGTCAGTAACAGGTACCGGGAGGCACAGAGTCTAAGAGTCTGGCATGTGACACATGACCGCTGTCTCACTGTGCCATCAGGAATGGAGTGGACCCCTATAGGGATATCTGTCCCCCTACATGTTTGGTGGAACCATCCCCCTTCTCTCCCCTCCCCTCCACACGGTGACAGGGATGGGCTCCTGATTGCCATGTTCATAAACAAGACTACCTGCAACTACTCCCCACCCTGGGTGGGAGCTGAGCACTGTTAGTAAATTGATCTTGGATGGTGCCTGACCCAAGGTGGTTTGATCTGTGTCCTTCTCCAGGAACTTGGAATCAGGACATACAGAGAGTTGTCTCTCTGCAGGTGACAAGATAAGCACAGGTCCTGTCCATGGTCATATTTTTGGCCATTTGGACCAGAGAACCCTGTTTGCAAGAAGACAAGATTTCTAAGATCTGAGAGAGAGCAGGCCCTGATTGCTTTTCCAGACTCTGGCTCTAGGGTTTTCCCATGGCCGCGCTGCTTTCCTGAGCTTGAGGTTCCATGAAGCACTCCTGTATCCTTACATGAAATTTCCTTGTATTTAAGCCCTAAATCTCCCTGAAATATAAGGACTGTGGAAATAAATGAAGACCACCCAAATGAGAAAAAACAAAGCCTACTATAGAGAGCTTGCAAGGTGGTTAGCCACCATCACTTGTGTTTGGCAGACACTTAAAGGCAGGCAGAGATGTGGAAAAGCCTTGTAGTAGAAAAAAGGGAAGACTCTGGGCGTGCCCTGAGACTGTTGGCATGGGGAAGCTGCAAGTGGGCCAACTAGAAGGACAGTGTGCTATGTGATTGGTTAGGGTTGCCCATTTGACTTTCTCTGGTTAGTCTAAAGTTGGAGGTAAGGGCAAAAACTAGGGGGGCTGTCAGTTTATTAATCGAGTCCTGGCCATTCGGGACCCATTGCTAAGGGGGTTATTGCTTTGCTTCCTGGACTGGTTACTGCAGATGATGTGTTGGCTTCCCAGGCTAGTTGCCACAGATTGTGGGTCAGGGTTCGATTTTGATATCTAGTCTGGCCATCTGCATATTCAGTATCTCATGACAATACCTCTCTCTCCTTCCTTCACTGGGAAGCTTTGTAAAACCTTCTGAAATTTACCTGGCTAAGTGCATAGTATGCGCAGGAACAGTTTCAGCTTTTGGAAAGGGAGGATGTTTTAGAACAAGAGGCACAGAAACAAGGATATATGTGCCACGCCAAGAAGCATTATTCCAGGACACGATATCAGAATAAGCTACCTTCCCTTTCCATAACTTCCAGGGCTGGTGGAAAGGGGAGGTCAATACTGACGGACCCTGAACATTCTCAGGTGCCAGGACCCACTGGGAGAGTGAAGGTGAGCACATTGGGCTTTGAAGTCATTCTGCTCAACTTTGTTTTCCTTGACAGCAGCTCCACTTCTAAGCTTTGGATTTGGGGGCTGGTCAGATGGGGAGCTGGATCATCTCTGCTCAAAGAGCTGCAACTGATGCCCAGACTATGTCATGTCCTCACCATAAGGGCAGGAAGCTCCCTAACAGACAACTGAGCACAAGGAACCGAGCAAATGTAAAGCCAAGAGCATATTCAGATATCGTCAGTTTTTATTAATAAAATATAAGTGAGGAAGCTGGGCATGGTGGCTCACACCTGTAATCCCAGAGCTTTGGGATCCTGGGATCCTCCCAGCTGAGATGGAAGGATCTCTTGAAGCCAGAAGTTTGAGACCAGCCTGGGCAACATAGTGAGACCCCATCTCTATATAAAAAATAATAGTTAAAAAAAAATCAGCTGAGAATGGTGGCATGTGACTGTAGTCCTAGCTACTCAAGAGATTGAGGTGGGAGAACTGCTTGAACCCACGAGTTTGAGGTTACAATGGGCTATGATCGCCACTGCACTCCAGGCTGGGAGAGTGAGACTCTGTCTCAAAGAAAAAAAAAAATGATGACAAAACAGATTTAGAGAATGTATTAGTTTTTTTATTTCTGCTGTGACACATCACCACAAATTTAGCAACATGAATTTATTAGTAGACAGTTCTGTAGTCAGAAGTCCAGGCAGGCTTGCATGAGTTCTATGCTCAGGATAGCACAGGGCTGAAAATCAAGGTATTGACTGGGCGGAGCTTTTACCTGGAGGCACCGAGAAGAATCTGCTTCCAAGCTCATTCCAATTATTGGCTGAATCCAGTTCCTTACCGCTGTAGGTCTGAGGTTTCTGTTTCCTTGCTGACTGTTAGGCAAGGGCCACTTTCAGTTCTTTGAGGTATTCCTTCTCATGTGGTCCCGCCATCTTCAAGCAGCAATGGCACTTGAGTCTTCCTCATACTTCAAATCTCTCCAAATTCCTCTTCTGTTGTGTAAAGGGCTCTTGTGATTAGATCAGGATCACCCAGATCATCTCCATATTTTAAGGTTGACTGACTTGAAACTTTAATTACATTTGCAGAATCCCTTCACAGGAGTACCTAGATTTGTGTTTAATTAAATAACCAGGGAACAGGAATCTGAGGGAGGCTGTGATGGTTAATACTGCGTGTCAACTTGATTGGATTGAAAGGATTGATCTTGGGTGTGTCTGTGAGGGTGTTGCCAAAAGAGATGAACATTTGAGTCAGTGGGCTGGGAAAGGCAGACCCACCCTTAATCTGGGTGGGAGCAATCTAATCAGCTACCAGCCCTGCTAGAATATAAGCAGGCAGGAAAATGTGAAAAGAGAGATGGGCCTAGCCTCCCAGCCTACATCTTTCTCCTGTGCTGGATGCTTCCTGCCCTCAAATACCGGACTTCAAGTTTGGACTGGCTCTCCTTGCTCCTCAGCCTGCAGACGGCCTATTGTGGGACCTTGTGATCGTGTGAGTTAATAAACTCCCCTTTGTATTTATATATTGATATATATATTCCATTAGTTCTGTCCCTCTAGAGAAGCCAGAATAATACAGAGGTCATCCCTAGAATTTGTCCTACTACAGAGAGATTGCAATTTACACCATACGGGAATTGTGAATAGAACAAAATGTTTGCACATATGTTGGGTACTGTGTAATTGTTATTTGGAGGTGGAGAAAGCGGGTGAACATTTCCTGACTGATATGGTTTGGATGTGTGTCTCCTCCAAATCTCAGGCTGAAATGTGATCCCCAGTGTTGAAGGTGGAACCTGGTGGGAGGCATTTGGGTCAGGGGGCAGATCCCTCATGAATGTTTGGTGCCCTCCCTGAGGTAATGAGTGGGTTCTCACTCTATTAGGTTCACATGAGAGCTAGTTGTTTAAAAGAACTTGGCATCTCCTCCCCTCTCTCTCTTTCTCTCTGTCGCCATGTGACACACCTGCTTCTGCCGTGATTGGTAGTTTCTTGAGACCTCACCAGAAGCAGATGTGGGTGCCATGCTTATACAGCCTGCAGAACCATGAGGCAAAATAAACCTCTTTTTAAAATGAATTACCCAGTCTCAGGTATTCCTTAATAGCAATGCAAAATGGATTAACACACTGACTATAGGTTAGTTGTAAAATAGATCCAAAAAGTGTATGATATAGTTTAGTTGGCCCCTCCAAATCTCATGTTGAGATGTAATCCTCAGTGTTGGAGGTGGGGCCTGGTGTTTGGGTCATGGGGGTGTTTGCCTCATGCCTTGGTGCTGACCTTGTGATAGTGAGTGAGTTTTTGTGAATAATCAGGGAACAACAATCTCAGTGAGGTCATCCTGAGATTCTTCACCACCACGCCCACTCTCACTCTTGCTTCTGCTCTGCCATGTGAGATGCTTGCTCTGGCTTTAAGTAAAAGTTCCCTTAGGCCTCCCCAGAAGCTGAGCAGATGCCAGCACCTTGCTTGTGCAGCCTGCAGAATCATCAGCCAACTAAAACTGCTTTCTTGGCTGGGCACGGTGAGTCATGCCTGTAATCCCAGCACTTTGGGAGGCCGAGGTAGGCAGATCACCTGAGGTCGGGAGTTCAGGACCAGTCTAACTAACATGGAGAAACCCTGTCTCTACTAAAAATATAAAATTAGGCAGGTGTGGTGGTGCATGCCTATAGTCCCAGCTTCTCAGGAGGCTGAGGCAGGAGAATCACTTGAACCTGGGAGGCGGAGGTTGCAGTAAGTCGAGATCGCACCATTGCACTCCAGCCTGGGCAACGAGAGCGAAATTCTGTGTCAAAACAAAACCAAAAAAAGCCCCCAAAACTCCTTTATTTACAAATTACCCAGTCTCAGGTATTTCTTTATAGCAATGCAGTGTATTTCTTTTTTTTTTTTTTTTTTTTTTTTGAGTCAGAGTCTCACTCTGTCCCCCAGGCTGGAGTGCAGCCTGAATCTAGGCTCACTGCAACCTCTGCCTCCTGGGTTCAAGCAATTCTTATGCCTCAGCCACCTGAATAGCTGGGATTACTGGCATGTGCCATCACACCTGGCTAATTTTTTGTATTTTCAGTAGAGATGGGGTTTCACCATGTTGGCCAGGCTGGTCTCAAACTTCTGGCCTCAAGTGATCCACCTGCCTCAGCCTCCCAAAGTGCTGGGATTACAGGTGTGAGCCACCACGCCCAGCCATGGGTATTTCTTTAAGCAACTACATTATAACCTAATATGGTATGTGGGCTTATTTCTCATTTGCAGAAAAGTCCAAGGCAGGCATTCAGGTTGATAGATAGCTTTCCACTACCTAGTAACTCAGGCATCCAGGCTCCTTCCATGTTGTAGATCCCCAATTCCCTAGAGCCTATCACCTGCATCCAAGTGATGCAAGACAAAAGAAAACATAGAGGAGGCATATCTGTTCTTTAAGCCTTCGCCAAGAATAGGTACTATAACTTAGAACCATATCCCCTTGGTGAGAACTAGTGTGGCTGTGCCTGGCTGCAAAGGGTGCTGGGAAATACAGTCTAGCTGTGTATGAACAACAAGAATAAATGGATTGGTGAATAGTAGCAGTCTCTGCCTCAATCTACCATGAGCTGGCACTTTACATAATTATCACTGAATTAACACCACAACCCTGGCAGGTACATCCCCTCTTTATAGAAGAGGAAGTTGAGATCCAAAAAAATGAAGTGACTTGCCCAAGGTCCCACAGCTATTATGTGGAAGACCCAGGATTGGACCCTAATCCTGTTTAATTTCTAAACTCTTACTCTTTCCAGTATTACATATTGACTCCTAGGTAGCAAGCGCCTGCCTAGGTTTGACTATAATTTGATTGCTATGGTTGAGTCAGAATTACCAAAGGGGGATATTTAAAATGGTTGGTTCCTATCCCCACTCTACTGAAGCTTTGTTTAACCAGACTGGTAGAGGCCCCAAAATGTGCATTTAAACAAGCTCTCTGGGTTATTCAGATGTGCTGTAATGTTTGTAATATGCCAGAGCAGCTTTCCCTTCTGGGATGAGGAAATCATTAAGGTAAATTCCCAGTTGTAGTCTGGAAAAGTCCCCCTCTCTGGGATTTGGGATCATAATTCATTTATGAATTTCTGGAACTTCTCTGGCGTAGCTGACCTCCCATCTGTAGGAATGACATCATATGGAGGGATTCAAAAAATGGTAACAACAGTGCAGTGAGTGCAATTAGTTCTACGTGCCTGCCCAGGTGGCCTATTCTCTGCTGACAAACCCACCCAGCTGATCCCTGCACTGCTCAGGTTGGGGTCACTATTGGCTGCTTTTAATTCCCTTCTTTAGATCCCTGTGGAATCTTACATAATTGGTGATATTGGCTGTCTAGGGCACTTGTTCAGCCAGTTTGTCACCTCACCTTCACTAAGGATGGACTGTTTGCAGACTTGTGCTAGACTTGTGAAGGAAGCAGAGATAACTGCTGCTCCTAGGAGCTTGTAGCCTAGCGGGGTAAACCTACCGTTAGTAATGAGAGCTACCAATTATCAAGTATTTTAACATATTAGCTTATTTAATTCTATCAAACAATCCCGGGACATAGGCATTATTGGTCGTTTTCCAGAAGCTGAGGTTCAAAGATGTTAAGTAACTGAATCAAGGTCATCCAACTAGTGAGTGGTGGTGAGGCTGGTATTGGAATCCAGGTCAGTCTACTTCTAAAGTCCATGTTCTTAGGCACCCCGAGTAGTGGACCAAATGTTGGTGTAATGGACTGAATATTTGTCTCCCCAAAATTTATATGCTGAAATCCCAGCCCCCAAGGTGATGGTATTTAGGAGATGATTAGTTCATGAAGATAGAACCTTCATGAATGAGGCTGGGTGTAGTGGCTCATACCTGTAACCCCAACACTTTGGGAGGCCGAGGCGGGTGGATCGCTTGAGGCCAGGAATTCGAGACCAGCCTGGCTGCCTGGCCAACATGGCAAAACCCCGTCTCTACAAAAATAAAATAAAATTAGCTGGACATAGTGGTGTGTGCCTGTAGTCTCAGTTACTCAGGAGGCTGAGGTGGGAGGATCACTTAAGCCTGGAAGGCAGAGGTTTCAGTGAGCCAAGATTGTGCCACTGTGCTCCAGCCTGTTGGCAGAGGGAGACTCTGTCTTAAAAAAAAAAAAAAAAAAAAGAGAGAGAGAGACTAGAAGCTTTATAAAAGAAAGAGTGATCCCTGGCTCCTTCCACAATGAGGACATAGTTAAAAGACCTCACCAGACACTACAGCTTCCAGTGCCATGATCTTGGACTTTCAAGCCTCCAGAACTGTGAGAAATAAATGCTTGTTGTTTATAAGCTACCCAGTATCTGGTATTTTGTTATAGTTGCCTGAACAGTCTAAGATAGATGGTTCCCAAAATGATGTCCATATCCTAATTTCCAGAACTGTAAATGTTAACTTTGCAGATGTAATGAAATTAGGGATCTTGATTTGAAGAGATCACCCTGGATTAGCCAAGTGATTTTTTTTTTTTTTTTCTTTTTTTTGAGATGGAGTCTTGCTCTGTCACCCAGGCTAGAGTATAATGGTACAGTCTCAGCTCACTGCAACCTCCACCTCCCAGTTTCAAGTGATTCTCCTGCCTCCGCCTCCTGAGTAGCTGCAATTACAGGAGCCTGCCACCACGCCCAGCTAATTTTTGTATTTTTAGTAGAGATGGGGCTATCTCTACTAAAGATGTTGGCCAGGCTGGTCTCAAACCCCTGACCTCAAGTGATCTGCCCACCTCAGCCTCCCAAAGTGCTGGGATTACAGGCATGAGCCACCATGCCTGGCATGACAAGTGTTTTTATAAGAGACACACTGAGGAGAAAACAGACACAGATGAGATGATAAGAAGACTAGGTAGGAATTGGAGTGGTGCAGCTACAAGCCAAGGAATGCTGACAGTCACCTTGGCTTGTAGCTGCACCAGCTGACAGTTGGGAGAAATAAGTAATAGATCGCCCCCTAGATCCTTCGGAGGGAACACAGCCCTGACAACATAGTACTTTCAGACTTCTGGTCTCCAGAACTGTGAGAGAATAACTTTCTGTGTTGTAAATCACTGGCTTGTGGTCATTTTTTTTTTTAATAGCAGCCTCAGGAAGACTAATACATTCTCTTTGTTTTATAAAAGCAAAAGCACAAGGCAGCATATAATTCAAGGCTGAAGGAGTGTGGCATGCTGACAGATGGTAAGAAAAACTGAGTATCAGAGAAAGACACCAAATCGAGTCAGTGGCTCCGTGTGGTTATCAGTTAGTATGTGTCCCTTTCTCTTGTGTCCAACTTACATCATCACCATCACCTATTATTGAGCACTTAATATGTACTAGGTCCCAAGCTAAATGCTTTGCCTAGATTGCCTCAGTTAAGCCTCGCACTCATTCTATGAGGTAGGTGCCAGTATTTGCCTATTTTACAAATGAGGAAACTGAGGCTCAGAGAGGTGAGGTCCCATCTGCGGTTGGACAGTGAGTAAACAGCAGAGTGACGACCAGAACTCAAGTGTGTCTTAGTGCAGAGTCTTGGCTTACGTGGTTCCTAGCCATCTTCCATGTTAGTTTGTTCTTCTGCATATGCTTAGTCATTGTAGTTAAGAGCTCTGGGCCAGGCACGGTGGCTCACACCTGTAATCCCAGCACTTTGGGAGGTCGAGGCAGGCAGATTGCCTGAGATTGGGAGTTTGAGACCAGCCTGGTCAACATGGCGAAACCCCATCTCTACTAAAAAATACAAAAAATTAGCCAGGTATGGTGGCACTCGCCTGTAATCCCAGCTACTTGGGAGACTGAGGCAGGAGAATCAGTTGAACCAGGGAGTCAGAGGTTGCAGTGAGCCGAGATTGTGTCACTGCACTCCAGCCTGGGTGACACAGCAAGACCCCATCTGAAAAATAAAAAGAGCTCTACAGTTTCTGGTGACTTGAGCCAGCGGGAGTGGAATGAGGCGTGGCTCTATGAGCCCGAGTCCTGTAGTGTACGACATCCCCCTCCAGGCCAGAGCAGCCTGCCTCTGTGGATGTTTGTTAATGAACGAGTGAACATATGGGTTGGGCTGCCAGCAGAGCTCTGCCTATCTCAGGGCCACAGGAGAAATTTATGTCATCCTCTTGGCAGGTGTGCCACTAGTGTCTGAGCTCAGTTACTGAGCTTCTTCCCACTGTGGGGGAAAAGGCGGGTGAGCCTGGCTCTCACGCTCTACCTCATCCACGAAGCCTGGAGAGTGGGGAAGGAGGAGTATGGAGATATAGCATGCAAGTCTCAGGGAAAGGAACGGAGAAAATGGACTGAAGTTTCTGATGAGGTTCATAGTGATCTGGATGGCCTGGGCCTGTCCCATTCTCTGTCCAGGAAGAGGAGGGGAACACAAGGTAAGATTTTAATTTCTATTTTGTCCCCAGAAACTATCAATGTTGTAGACTTAAGGCCTCTTACGAATATCCTTTTTGCAAGAGGGGATGGAAAAATCTCTGGCCCCAACTCTGACAGGAAAGCCTGGTTTTAGTGTTGAAAATGTGATTGAATACAGCTTGCTTTTCTCCAGGGAGGAGAGACAAGATGGAGTGCCAGAGAGGCCTAAGGCAAGGTGCCTATTTTTGCATTGCTGCAGCAACGTGGAGGCTTTCTGCCCTGCCTCACACCCTTCATCCATCAGCCCCAGCCTTCCCCATCATGGTTTTCCCAGATGAGGCCTGATTGTTGATTTCTTTCACGCGTGTGTGTAAGTAACATCTTCTATCCCTTTCAGTGTTGAATTAACTTAGTGACCAACTCATTAAGGACTGCTTATCAAGGCTTTCCCTCCTTTCTATAATTTTACCCGTTGTCAGCTTTGACAGAACTCCCACTGAAGGTTTGTCAAAGAGCCATTAAAGAGTTCTAAATGGTCTTGCTTGCAGAGGGCACCTGCACTTGACCTCTATTTATACTTTTTGTAGTACTCTTGCCTGGCCTCAGAGATGCAACTGGGATTGAAATTATATTTACCAAACATCAATATATTGATATTAGACCTTAAAATAAGAAAGTGTAAAACAGCAAACATCTATAGTCTTTTTGCAGTAAGCAGTAAACTCAGGAAATTTTTATTCATTAATTCCTTCCTTCAACGGAATTGTGATTAAGAATACCTGCTATTTGTCAAATTCTAAGAATATGAAAAAGAACAAATTCTACCCTCAACTTACTCAAAGTCTAGACAGCAAAGCAGGAAATAGCAAATAATTACTATATGGTGTGATATGTACCACAGACTGAAGAGAAATATACTGAAAACTGAGAATTCAAAAAATATTGAATTAATGGTTGGTGGGTTCATAATAAGCAACTACAGTAAATGAGGAATATTAGAGGGTTATTCTGAACCTGCTAAGATCATTGGAGACGACAACCTTGGACAATAGGTCTGGTTCCTGGGTTGGGTAATGAGAAAGGCTTGGGCTAGACCTGGGGTGCATTTTAGCTATACCATGTGCCCCCAGTTTCACCCTAGCAGCAATGATCCTTGGCAGCAGTTTATCTGCTTTATTTCTCCCCACCCCATTTTTATAGTAAAACATCTGCTAAAAATGATGTCAGTAAAAGCAGTCCCTATAGTGAAGTTGAATGTCATTTCTGGGACACTGGATGTGTAACAGTCGCACGTAGGGAGTGGGTGGCTCCACTTTCCCTAATCAAAAATAGGGAAGTCCTGGCATTGAGCCAGGAGGGTTGGGCAACTGGATTGGGAGGCAGAAAATCAGTCATTGTCTCTGCCTTTTCCCTGGTTTATGGAGTGTCACAGCTCCAGAGACACACCTTTCTTGTCTATAAAATGGGAATAATGTTTGCTTCCACCTTACTCATTTAAAAACATTTCTTACAATTCCTAGTCAGAGTTATTTGTCAGAAAGCTTTTGTGGATGGTGATATGGTTTGGCTCTGTGTCCCCACCCAAATCTCATCTCAAATTGTAATTCCCCCATGTTGAGGGAGGGACCTGGTGGGAGTGATTGGATCATGGAGGTGTTTTCCCCATGCTGTTCTTGTGATAGTGATGGAGTTCTCACAAGATCTAATTTTTTTTTGATGGAGTCCCACTCTGTTGCCCAGGCTGGAGTATAGTGCCATAATCTTGGCTCACTGCAACCTCCACCTCCCAAATGTCAAGCTATTCTCTTGCCTCAGCCTCCCGAGTAGCTGGGGTTACAGGTATGTGCCACCATGCTGAGCTAATTTTTGTATTTTTAGTGGTGATGGGGTTTCACCATGTTGGCCAAACTGGTCTCGAACTTCTGACCTCAAGTGATCTGCCTGCCTCAACCTCCCAAAATGCTGGGATTACAGGTATGAGCCACTGCACCCGGCCGTGATCTGATGGTTTAAGAGTGGCAGTTTCTTCTGCATGCTCTCTCTCTTCTGCTGCCATGTAAGATGTGCCTTGCTTCCCCTTTGCCTTCCGCCATGATTGTAAGTTTCCTGAGGCCTCCCCAGCCATGCAGAACTGTGAGTCGATTAAACCTCTTTTCTTTATAAATTACCCAGTCTCAAGTAGTCTTTGTAGCAGTATGAAAACAGACTAATACAGATGGCCAACATTTTGGTTAGGTGAAGATGTTTAGCTTTCAGTTGTTTGTTTGGGCTCACTTCTTGTAATTTAACATGGAGACGGTGCTGAAGAAATGGGGCCTAGGGCAGGTCATTGTTAATAGAGGGAAGGATCTTGGGAACATTGGGTTATCTTGAAGGCACCCAGAGATGGGAGTGTGAGTGGAAGTAATCAGAGTCTGGCAGCAAAGGCACCAGGCCTGGGAAGCCTCGCCCACAGGCATGGGGGTGGGGGCACAGCATGGCAGAGGTTATGGGTGAGTGCCATCAGGTGGTGATGCATGATGTGGTTTGGCTGTGTCCCCACTCAAATCTCAACTTGAATTGTATCTCCCAGAATTCCCACATGTTGTGGGAGGGACCCAGGGTGAGGTAACTGAAACACGGTGGCCAGTCTGTCTTGTGCTATTCTCGTGACAGTGAATAAGTCTCATGAGATCTGATGGATTTATCAGGGGTTTCTGCTTTTGCTTCTCCCTTTTTCTCTTGCCGCTGCCATGTAAGAAGTGCCTTTTGCCTCCTGCCATGATTCTGAGGCTTCCCCAGCCATGTGGAACTGTAAGTCCAATTAAACCTCTTTTTCTTCCCAGTCTCTGGTATGTTTTTATCAGCAGCGTGAAAACAAACTAATACAATGCATATCCCCTCGTGCCCCATCCTTGCTTTCCTTAAAATGAGAGTACTGAGGATGCGTCCAGACCCGTCACAGAAGAAATATGAATGGCTATGCCACTCAGAAAAAAGTGTTCAGCCACATGAGAGTTAAGCAGAATGCGGACTAGAAACAATACTAGATTTACCTACTAAATTGGGAAAAAATAAAAGAAGATAATGGACAATGCCGATCATGTCTTGAAACAGGCACTACTGCTAGAGGGGATGAATTTGTTGAAGCTTTCTGGAAATAATTCAACAACATCTATCAGGAACTTTAAGGATATTTAAACTTTTGTTCCAATATCCCAATCCTGGAAACCTACTCTAAGGAAAAAAAGAGATTACAGGGTTAGAGATTTCAATAAAAACATGGCCAGAATAAAATTATTTATAGTGGAAAAAAATTAAACAACTTCAATGCCCCCAAATAGGGCAAGCATTAAGTAAACAATAAAAACATCCATAGGATAGACTATTATGTAGCTATTAAAAACATACATTATTTTTTTTTGAGACATGGTCTCACTTTATTGCCCAGGCTGGAGTGCAGTGGTGTGATCACAGCTCACTGCAGCCTTGAACTCTTGGGCTGAACTGATTCTCCCACCTCAACCTCTTGAACACCTGGACTACAGGTGTGCACCACCATGCCCAGCTAATTAAAATGATTTTTTTTTTTTTTAAAGAAATGAGGTCTCATTATGTTGCCCAGGCTGGTCTTGAACTCCTGGGTTCAAGTGAACCTCCTACCTCAGCCTCCCAAAGTGCTGGGATTACAGGTGCTAGCTATTGCACCCAACATAAACATCATATGAAGGGGCGGCCTGCTCCTCCACACCTGTGGGTATTTCTTGTCAGGTGGGACAAGAGACTGAGGAAGAAATAAGACACAGAGACAATGTATAGAGAAAGAACAGTGGGCCCCGCAGACTGGCGCTCAGTATACGGAGGACCTGCACCGGCACCGGTCTCTGAGTTCCCTCAGTATTTATTGATTACTATTTTCACTATCTTAGCAAGGGGAATGCGGCAGAAGAACAGGGTGATAGTGAGGAGAAGGTCAGCAAGAAAACATGTGAGCAAAGGAATCTGTGTCACAAATAAGTTCATGGGAAGGTACTATGCCTGGATGTGCGCGTAGGCCAGATTTATGCTTTTCTCCACCCAAACATTTTAGTATAGTAAAGAATAACAGAGCAGCATGCCGTCAGCTTATCTCACCTCCAGCCACAGGCCTTCTCCTATCTCCGAATAGAATGAATGTACAATTGGGTTTTATACCAAGACATTCCGTTCCCAGGGGCATGCAGGAGACAGAGGCCTTCCTCTTATCTCAACCACAAGAGGCCTTCCTCTTTTACTAATCCTCCTCAGCACAGACTCTTCATGGGTGTTGGGCTGGGGGACGGTCAGGGCTTTCCCATCCCACAAGGCCACATCTCAGGCTGTCTCAGTGGGTAGAAACCTTGGACAATACCCGGCTTTCCTGGGCAGAGATCCCTGCAGCTTTCTGCAGTGCATCATGATGCCCTTGGTTAATCGAGAATGGAGAATGGCGGTGACTTTTACCAAGCTTACTGCCTGTAAACGTATTGTTAACAAGGCACATCCTGCACAGCCCTAGATCCCTTAAACCTTGATTCCATACAACACATGTTTCTGTGCACACAAGGTTGGGGCTCAAGTTACAGATTAACGGCACCTCAAGGGAAAACAATTGTTCAGGGTACAGATCAAAATGGAGTTTCTTATGTCTTCCTTTTCTACATAGACACAATAACAGTCTGATCTCTCTTTTTCTCCCCACATCATACTTTCAAAGAATAACTGACATGGATAAATGCTTTTCCTACAGTGTTAACTTCTTGGTGCTGGGGATCTCAGTGCAGATTGGTATATAAACCACACCTGTGCATGTGAAAGATTGGAAGGATATTTTCCAAAGTGCTGAAACATCATTTCTGAGTTGTAGGATTGCAGGATTATTTCCTTCGTTACATTTTCCAATATTTTCTAACTATTCTAAAGTGAGTTGCACAATTTTGATAAGGAGGGGAAGATGTCATTAAAAAGTGATTGCACCTGCCTGACTGCAGCCAGCGTGCTCTGCTGCCAGCGGATCCTCTGCCTTAGGCAAGAGGCAGATTTCATGAGCCTGAAGACCCTGCCAGGAAAAGTGCAAGGAATTCGAACAATTCACCCTGGGGTCTGGCCAGGCCTGGTGGAGAGAGGGATGGGGCAGAAAAGCCCATCTGGGAAGAGGGGCCGTCTTTGTTCTCAGGTGCATCTCCAAATTGAGCTGTGCATCTCCACCTATGGACTCCCAGGACCCCAAGTTAAAGAGGAATTGCTGGTGCCAGTCTGAAGGCCCAGCTAAATGCCACCTTGACTCTGGGGCTGTGTGCCCAGTGCCACCTTGAAGAGTGAGGGGATGTGGCTGGACAGACGCTCAGGTAGACCCAGCTTCCGCCTCCCGCTCTGAGCGTCTCAGAGCAGCGAGTGAAGAGCATCACAGTTTGCTCTAAAAACCCATAGAGCAGCTTGACTGGGAGTCCTGGTTTCTGCTCATGCATTTGAGACTGAAATTTCCCCCTGCTGTATTGTCTAGCACTTTTCCACTCTGCTCAGTAACATCAGCATCGCCAGGGAGCAGGTTAGACGTGCAGAAGCTCGGCTCCGGTTTAACAGAACAAGAATGTGTAGTTCAGCACATCCCCGGGGGACTCAGGAGCACTGAGTTTGCAGCGCTGCTCAGCTCCCCTCACAGGGGGATGGACCTCAGACTGGACTGGGCTCGGGAGAGCAGGGAGGAGGAGGAGAGCACTGAGGAGCTGCGGAGTGGGGGCCTGTGGGAAGCCCACTCCAATCAGGTGGGATGGAAGCAGAAGTGGCTCCTGAGGGGAAGCAAGAGCAGCTGGACAGAGCACGGAGTGACCCTCATTTCTGCCACTTGGGATTAAAGAGGCGGGGCAATAGCTTATTCCAGGGCAACCTCCTCTGGGAATGTGTAGAGTGTGGGGATCGTCTCCCTATTCCTCACAGGGTCCCTGGAGCTTGGTAGGAAGCAGAAGGTATTATTTTCATTTTCCAGATGGTTTTATAGGGGCTGGGGGAGGGAGCCTGGGAGGTTGCCAGCCTACTGGGAAAGCTCAGAGCCCTCTCCTTGCTCTAATGGTGCCAGCTGGCTCTCGGGCCAGATAGGAAGGCTGTGCCCAGGCACGCCATCATTCCAGATCCCGGGAGAGTTGCCAGGAATTGGGCTGCTGGGTTTTCTCATCACAGCTGAGGCCCTTCAATGGAGCATCTGGGAGGTACAGGGAACTTGGGCTACTTTCTTTTCTTTCCTTCTTCTTCTTCTTCTTCTTCTTTTTTTTTTTTTTTTTTTTTTGTAGTCCATTTTATTAATTTTCCTCCAGTTTTATTAAGGTATAATTGACAAAGATGAGCCACTGTCATTTCGAAGGGTGGTGGTTGTTCCCAATGTATTACAAATGCAGAAATGCTAGCCAGGCACAGTGGCTCACGCCTGTAATCCCAGCACTTTGGGAGGCCAAGGCAGGTGGATCACTTGAGGGCAGAAGTTCAAGACCAGCCTGGCCAACATGGTGAAAACCTGTCTCTGCTAAAAAATATATATATATAAATTAACCGGGCCTGGTGGTGCACACCTGTAGTCCTAGCTTCTCAGGAGGCTTAGGCAGGAGAATCGCTTGAACCCCGGAGGCAGACAGCCAAGATCGTGCCACTGCACTCTAACCTGGGCGAGTGAGCAAGACTCTGTCTCATGAAAAAAAAAAAAAAAAAAAAAAAAAAAAAAAAGCAGAAATGCCAAAACAAGTTAAAATGTTACAGTATATTTTAAAAAATATTTTAAAGAAATGTTACATTTTAAAAATGAATGCTTAGAAACACATCCCAGGTGCATATGGATAGAACTTTATACTATTTTGCTAGGGCTGCCATAATAAACTACTGCAGCCCTAGCAAGGGCTAGGGCTGTTTAAGCCCTTAACAGACATTTATTGTCTCGCAGTCCTGGAGGCTGGAAGCCAGGCATCAAGGTGTTGGCAGGGTTGGTTTCTGAGGCCTGTCTCCTTGGCTTGCAGATGCCATCTTCTCATGTGTTCATCTGGTCTTCTTTCTGTGTGTGTCTGTGCCAATTTTCCTCTTCTTATAGATACACCCTTATTGGATTTGGGCCCACCCTCACAACCTCATTTTAACTGACTGACCTCTTAACTCTATCCTCCAAATCCAGTCAGATTCTGAGTTGCTGGGGGTTAAAACTTCAACATATGAATTTTGGAGGGATATAACTTGGCCCATAGCAAACATCATTTGGAAATAACATCAAAAGTCTAAAAGTCCTTACTTGAATGTAAAGCCCAGGCCCAGGGGCCTTCTTGCCCTTACCTCTGTCTGTGTCCTGGACTCTTAAGCCATCTTGGTGGGGAGAAGGAGGTATCTGATTTTTCCTGTTGGTGTGTTGTCTTACTCTGTTTGGGCTGCTAAAACAAAAATACCATAAACTGGTGTCTTAGAAACAACAGAAATTTATTTCTCACAGTTCTGGAGTCTGGGAAGTCCAAGATCAAGGTGTGGGAAGATTCAGTGTCTGGCCAGACCCAGTTTCTGGTTCGTAGATGGAACCTTCTTGCTGTGTCCTATCATGGTGGAGTGGGTGAGCTAGCTCTCTGTGGTTGCTAAATCCTAATCATGACGGCTCTGCCCTCATGACTGAATTACACTTCAAAAGTCCTACCTCCTTATGCCATCACTTTGGGGTTTAGGATTTCAACTCATGAATTTTAAGGGGACACAAACATTTAGTCCATTGTATGTGTGGGGTGGGTCAAGAAGAAAGGTCCTCTCTCCCTCTTGCCCTACTGGCTGCTTCTTGCCCTCTGAGTTCATCTCCTCTTTGCCCTCATGTGGATTCCAGCAGCTAGCTTCCCTTTTGGTAGGAATGTTTGAGGTTGTGGCTTCAGCTGATGCCCATGGCTGGGCACAGTCTCCCCAGGGGCCAGGATTCTGTTGCTCCTGTGGTTGGGGCATGCACGAAGTCCTGCCCAACGTGGCATGTTCTGTCACTGAAGATGTTCCTCAAATCTGGAAAAACAACCTTGAGGAATTATTCAGTAATCACAAAGTATAAAACCTTCCAGTGTTTACCTCTGCCCGGGAACCTGCCCTTTTAGATGAGGAAATTCTGGCCGGGTGCAGTGGCTCATACCTGTAATCCCAGCACTTTGGGAGGCAGAGGTGGGCAGATCACCTGAGGTCAGGAGTTCAAGGCCAGCCTGGCCAACATGGTGAAACCCCGTCTCTACTAAAAATATAAAAATTAGCTGGCCTGGTGGTGGGTGCCTGTAATCCCAGCTACTTGGGAGACTGAGGTAGGATAATCGCTTGAACCCAGGAGGCGGAGGTTGCAGTGAGCTGAGATGGCACCAATGCATTCCAGTCTGGTGACAAGAGTAAGACTCCATCTCAAAAATAAATAAGTAAACAAATGGATGGATGCATGGATGGATGAGGAAATTCTCTTTCAAGTCTTCCTTTCCTGCAAAGCCACCTGTTATGGGTTGAATTGTGTCCCTCTAGAAAAGATATGTTGGAGCATATCTAATACAGGGCTGTATTAGTTCGTTTCACACTGCTGATAAAGACATACCTGAGACTGGGTTACTTATAAAGAAAAAGAGGTTTAATGGACTCACAGTTCCACGTGGCTGGGGAGGCTTCACAATCTTGGTGGAAGATGAAAGGCACGTCTTACATGGCAGCAGGCAAGAGAGAAAATGTGTGCAGGGGAACTCCCACGTATAAAACCATCAGATCTCATGAGATTTATTCACTATCATGAGAACAGCACAGGAAGGACTCACCCACCATGATTCAACAGCCTCCCAATGGGTTCCTCCCATGACATGTGGGAATTATGGGAGCTACAATTCAAGATGAAATTTGGGTGAGGACACAGCCAAATCATGTCAAGCCCTAACCCCTAGTATATCCGAATGTGGGTTATTATAGAGGTAAAAAAATTAAAATGAGGTCACTAGGATGGGCCCTCATCTGATATGACTGGTGTCCTTAAAAGGGAGATATGTGGGTACAAAGACAGACATGCATAGAGGGAAGATGATGTAAAGAGACACAGGGAGAAGATGGACATCCACAAGCCAAGGAGGGAGGCCTGGAGCAGACCCTTCACAGCCCTCAGAAGAAACCAGCCCTGCAGACATCTTGATTTCCTAGACCAGTTCTCCAGAACTGTAAGGACAGTAACTTTCTGTTGTTTCAGGCAGCCTTAGCAAACTGATACACCATTTGTGTACCTCTTCCCCCTTGCACTACTTCTTGTTCACCCAGCTGCTCAGTCTTGGGCTATACACAGATCACAAGCTTCCTGAGAGCAAGGACTAGGATTATATTCTCCTTCTCAATCCCACAGGCCCCGGCATGGTGCAGAAACTCAATGAAACCATGTTGATTTAAAGGACTTTCCCTCCCTTCCTCTGTTCCCCTTCTTCTCTTAGACTTTCTGGCACGGTTTGTGTAGGAGGCTGAGCCTAATAAATGTGGTCCTTGCTGGTGGGCCTAGGGTACGGCTGTGCATTCACTCAGCTCTTGGGTTCTTGTGACTTGGTCTTTCTTTCAACTTCCAATCTGATGCTGGGAACAATCTTGCTCAGCCGTAGCATGTATCACCGTGACCTTGAAAGGACATCACAGTGCAAACATGGAAATCCCCAAGAAGCTCTAGGGTTCAGGGGAGGGCATCCCAGGGAGGCCTCTCTGGGTGGTGAGGGGGTAGGGAAAGGGTCTTCTGGCTGCTCCCTCCGGGAAGCTGCCTTAAGGTCCCAGGGCTTGAGATATCACAGAAGCCTGGCTCTCCCTAGGGGTGGCAACCTTGGTCTCCCTGCAGACCCTTCTCAGAGCATGTTCCATTTGAACTTTGATGACGACAGCCTCTAAGCCTGGGGTGCCCGCCCCTGCTCTGTCCTCAGGCGCAGCCCTCACAGCTGCAGGTGTGCTAGGGATTGCTGACGGGGAGGGGAAGATACTGAGGGGCCCCAGAGGGACGGGCACTGTATGACTAGAAAGAAGAGGCACCCCCGGAGGAAGCGGGTGGGCTTCTGATGCAGGGAGGGGCCGTGAATTTGTACACAGTGGGGGGGCCTGTGCTAGGCTCTCAGAGGGTGCAGGAACTGGACAAAGTGTTCTGGGGCTCAGGGGAGGGAGTGATCACATCTAGCTGAAGGGGTGGAGAAGCCGCACAGGGGAGGGACATCTGAATTAGGCCCTGGAGAGTGACCAAAAACCCATAAGGAAGAGTGGAGGCTTCAGAGCTGCCCGCAGTCCTCCTTGCCTGGCACCTGAAGGTGTAGCCCATGGTGGGGAGACACTGCTGGCCGAAGAGACCCATTTCTTCCAACTCAGTTGCCAAGGATGGGCCTGTGATGGACCAAGTGCCAAGGGCATTTTAAAGAACAGAGCACATCAGGAGAGTGACAGGAAAACAGATTTGCAGTATTAACCCCACTTTGCCGTTCTCCAACTCCCTGTCCCCCTCCAACTTCCAAGCAGGTGACTTCCTGGCTCATTGCCTCAGCTGTGGAATGTGACAGACAGGAAGGCAGGACTGGACCTGGGACTCGAAAAGCCCAAAGCCACTCCAGAATGTACAGGACTCCAGATCTAGCCAAAATATTTGGCATATGGGAGGTTTGATGAGGTGGTGATTTCCTTGGTGGTGAGGGGAAGAAGGAAAGCAACGACAGTACAGAAATGGGGGTCCCTGGGAAACAGGGGGCAGATTGTCCTGTTTCCTGCAACCTAGAAAGAGCCCTGGGAGACCGCAGAGAGGTAATGGCTTGTGTGCGTGTTGAGGTAGATGGCATCTTGCCTTCTAGAGGTTCTCATCCCAGCATGGTTCAGAACAGAACCAGTTCCTTCCCAAGACAGCCACAGTAGGGGCAGCAAACCTTCAGCCTTAAAAGGACCATGACCTTGACAGGGCATCTGTCTAGTGACTGGGCTGAGAGGTGAGTGATGGTGGCTGCCCTGCACACCTCCAGGGATGTGCTCACACGGCGGCCTCTGCTGCAGGCAAAACTCTAAAGATACTCCCCCTTCTCCAGTTCCCCGTTTGGTCAATCAAACGCAAATTTAGGTTCTGCTGGGAAGGGGCTTTGCAGATGGAATTAAGGTTACTAATCAGCTGACCTTAAAATAGGGAGAAAACGCAGCACATCCAGGTGGGCCCAATGTAATCAAGCAGAAAAGGAAGGCGGAAGAGTCAGATACCGCAGAAGGCCGAGTGCATGATCTTCCAAGTGTGAGAAGGGTCTGCTGCCTCCTGGATGATGTGCAAGGAGCAAAGAAGGAACTCTAAGGAGCTAAGGGTGACCCTAGCTGCCACCTAGCAAGTTTACCCACAAAGAACTGAACTGGGCCAGCAACCTGAACGAGCTTAGAAGAGGATTCTTTCCTAGAGTCTCCATCTGTAAGCCCAGCACAGCCAACACCTGGTAAGACCCATGTTGCACTTCTACAGAAACTGTGAGAAATAGTTTGTGTTGTGTTAAGCCATTATATTTGTGGTAATTTGTTACAGCAGTGAGAGCAAACTATATAGTCTTTGAATAGTGGTCTGCAGTTGTGTAGGGCACAAAGTAAGTGACAATAGGCATCCTCCAGACACCCATGTGACAAAAGACAATAAAGACCCCATTTCCCAGAGCTCAGTGGGACTTTGACAACATCCTAGGTTCAGGGCATGGGTACATTCTAAATCAACAGAGATTATGTTTCTGCCACATTGGCAGGATAGGAATCAAAGTAGAATTAAACTCTGTGACAGAAAAACAGTTTGTTGGCCGGGCGTGGTGGCTCACGCCTGTAATCCCAACGCTTTGGGAGGCCGAGGCAGGTGGATCACTTGAGGTCGGGAGTTGGAGACAAGCCTGGCAACATGGTGAAACCCTGTCTCCACTACAAATACAAAAATTATCCTGGCGTGGTGGTGCACACCTGTAATCCCAGCTACACGGAAGGCTGAGGCACAAGAATTGCTTGAACCTGGGAGGGAGAGATTGCAGTGGAGATTGCGCCACTGCACTCCGGCCTGGGTGACAGAGCAAGACTGTCTCAAAAAAAAAAAAAAAGACAAAGAAAAATGGTTTGTTTTCTGCACACCTGAACTTGTGGCCTAAGATTGGGACCCACTTCAAGAGATCTTGCATTAAATGGAGCTGGAATTAAGGCCTCCTAAATGCTGAGAGCTTCTGTGTCCAGGTTAACTTTCAAAGGATAGGAGCAAGAGGGAGGAAGGCAGAACAGATAAATAGTTGCAGAGGCTCCCAGACAGGTCTTCACCCCAATACAGCCGGACCCACGGAACCTTCCACCAGCCCAGAGAGGCTTTGCCCTGCTGCTTACATGCAAGAGGAGCTCTGGGGCCTGACTGCTGCTGCGTGGGGGAAGAGCCAGCTGTCTGGGGGCTCTCAAAAGTACAGTCCTGCTTTCTCTGGCTTCCCACTGTTGGGACTCAGAAAACAGTACTCAAAAATGAAAGCCTCAGAAGTTAAACATTTTTCTCTGCATATCTGCCCTCCTGTCTCTCAGGCCCATTCTCCCCTAATCTAGCCATAGAAACTAGAATCCCTCTTCCCCATAGAAACCAGAACCTCTTTTCCCCAAAGCTGGACATAAATCCTAAAAATATTACTCTTATTTTCCCTCTGCCTTTCTGTGTAAAAACTGGCCATAAATAAATGATCCAACTTACCTCGTTTGACGAGGTCATAAGACTCCCATTCCGGAGAGGGTCCTGTCCCACACACAGAAGGAAGGGACGCTGTACAGAGAGGCCAAGAATCTACACAGGCCTCACTGAATCTCCCAGCTCAGTCTATTAACATTAGATCATACCCTTTTTTGTCCAATCGCATTTCTACATAGCTGTTCATACTTCGTTAATCCTAAGCATTAACACGGCCAATTTCCCCATTATCTTTGGGTTTTCGTTCTGACGTCTCCTGTGTATAAACGTTCAATAAATGTGTATGATTTTTCTCCAGTCAACCTGCTTTTGCACAACACATCTCACCAACAGGACTAACCTTCCTTAAAGGCATCCCCTTGGCTCCTTGCACCAGATAGGAAGGAGCAGGGGTTCCTGTGCTACAGCCAGAGCAAGCCTGTGGGCAGCCCCTAAGTGAGGTGTGTGACCTGAAGGAGGGCTGAGATCTAGTGGCTGCTCCCAGCACCCTGGTGACTTGGGAGGGCTGATGGACCTCCTAGGGGGACCAAGCATGCCAGGGACTCTGAGCCAGGCACTGGGCTGCATGCAGAAAGCTCGGGGTGTGTGACTTGATGGAAGTTCTCGTGGCCATTTGATGACCTACCTTAGATCCTCTTTGGGGTCCTGAATGCTGTGAGGCATCGGGGTCACTGGGGACACCAAAAAGCCTCCTGGGAGAGGTACATAAAGTCCTGTGGCATAAGGGGTGCGAGCTCCACGGTCAGGGTACTAGGTCCAAATCCTGGCTTTTCTCTTTATTAGCTGGGTGAAACTGGG
Organism: Macaca fascicularis; assembly: GCF_037993035.2. NCBI lineage: Eukaryota > Metazoa > Chordata > Mammalia > Primates > Cercopithecidae > Macaca > Macaca fascicularis. The sequence goes on along the minus strand of NC_088380.1, from coordinate 84,058,046 downwards.
CATGCTTCGTAACCTCTCTGGGCAGTAGTGTCCTGATTTATAATTGGGGTTGTTAAGATGATTTTCTTGTTTGCTTTGTTTTAAGACTTTAATGAGATAACTCATGAGAAACAATTGGCGTGTAGGATGTGCACATTCTCAGCTATGATAATGCACAACAGGCCTAGAAAGGGAGGTTTTGCATTTGATAGGATGCAAAAATCCTATTGAAACTGCTCTATGAGTAGTTAGAGAAGAAGGTGTGGTTACTAGGAGTCAACAGAGGTTCCTGTGCAGTGGACAGTGGTAGCTTTTGGCTGTATATCATCTAACCCTCATTTTCTAATAGCATCTATTACTTTTTATTTTGGGGGACCATACTCTTGGGTTGTAGGGGGAAAGTGCCCTTTCATTCTAGACCCAAATGGGTCAGATCCTCCCTTTCCTACCTAGCCATGGGTTGGGCACATGCCTTTGGCTTGGCCAGTTACACTCTTTGTCCTGGAGATTGTCTCTGTGTCTCTTAGTGGACTCCTATTAGGTAGATATTGGGTCTTCTGAATTGATCATCTTTTCTCCCATTTTCTATCTCTCTATTTATTTTTGTTCAATTTTCTGGATAGTTATCCTACTTTATCTTCCAGAGTTTCTGTTGAATTTACTACTTCTGTTGTTATAACTCCATCTCCAATAATTCTATCATGTTTTCCTTTTTCTTTTCTTTTCTTTTTTTTTTTTTTTTTGAGTCAGAGTCTCGCTCTGTCGCCCAGGCTGGAGTGCAGTGGCCTGATCTCAGCTCACTGCAAGCTCCGCCTCCCGGGTTTACGCCATTCTCCTGCCTCAGCCTCCGGAGTAGCTCGGACTACAGGCACCCGCCACCTCACCCGGCTAGTTTTTTGTATTTCTTAGTAGAGATGGGGTTTCACAGTGTTAGCCAGGATGGTCTCGATCTCCTGACCTCGTGATCCGCCCATCTCGGCCTCCCAAAGTGCTGGGATTACAGGCTTGAGCCACCGCGCCCAGCCTTTTTTTTTTTTTTTTTTTGAGACAGAGTCTTGCTCTGTTTCCCAGGCTAGAGTGCAGTGGTGTGATCTCAGCTCACTGCAACCTCCGCCTCCTGGGTTCAAGCAATTCTCCTGCCTCAGCCTCCCAGTAGCTGGGATTACAGGTGCGTGCCACCAGATCCAGCTAATTTTTGTATTTTTCATAGAGATGGGGTTTCACCATGTTTGCCAGGCTGGTCTTGAACTCCTGACATCAGGCGATCCGCCCCACTCAGCCTCCCAAGTGCTGGGATTACAAGTGTGAGCCACCATGCCAGGCCTTGTTTCATGTTTTCTGATTATCTCCCATCCTCTTCTGTTTCTCTTTCATGGATGCATATGTTTTCATATTTCATAGAGGATATTATTTATAGTGTTTTCTTTCATTTTGTTTTGAGGGATCCTCTGATCCCTTATAGTTTCCCTCTTTGTCCTCTGAGCTGCTTTTGTTCTGATTATTTGGTCTCTCACTTTTTAAAGTGAGGCACTAAAAAGTGAATGGAAATTTCCCTGGGCATTCCCACCCTATCACCCCACAATTGACAATCATCATCACGTTGATTTCTGCCCTCCACATTTTTTCCAGAATGTTATTTTAACGCTTTTCATTATTTTATATATTCCATTAAGCTAATGACCATATTTACTTGTAATTTCCCAATTGTTTTTTTGGACATTTTTTTTTTTTTCCTGGCTCTGAGAGAAAAGTTTGCTATAAATATCTTTCTACATGTGGCTTTTATTTCTACCTAAATTATTTTCTTGGAATAAATTCGAGGAGTAGAATTACCAGGTCAAAAGCTTATGGGTGTTTTCATCAGTCTTTCCTGTGTGTTGCCAAATTTCTAATGGTAGTGGATACAGGTGCCATAGCAGCAGCAACAGGAGTACAAACCTCCCAGCAGTCTTTTTTTTTTGAGACAGGGTCTTGCTCTGTTGCCCGGGCTGGAATGCAGTGGTGTGATCATGGCTCACTGCAGCCTCGACTTTCCAGGCTTAAGTCATCCTCCCACCTCAGTCTCCTGAGTAGCTGTGACTACAGGTGTGCACTACTGTGCCTGGCTAATTTTTTTTGCATTTTTTTTTTTAGAAATGGGGTTTCATCATGTTGCCCAGGCTGGTCTTGAACTCCTGAGTTCAGAGATCCACCTGCCTTGGCCTTGCAAAGTGCTGGGATGACAGGTGTCTGCCACTGCACCTGGCCAGCACTTGATTTTTGAGTCTTTTCTTTATAGTTTTTTGTTGTTATAAAGGTACAACATAACACCTTAACCTTATTCTTATTTGAATTTGTCTATCTTTGAGTATTGGTGTGGTTGAACATTCTTTCATCTAGAACTGGGAAAATTAGCTGGGCGCAGTGACTCATGCCTGTAATCCCAGCACTTTGGGAGGCTGAGATGGGTGGATTTCTTGAGGTCAGGAGTTCAAGACCAGCCTGGCCAACACAGCGAAACCCCATCTCTACTAAAAATCCAAAAATTAGCTAGAAGTAGTGGTGCATATCTGTAATCCCAGCTACTTGGGAGGCTAAGGCAGGAGAATTACTTGAACCCAGGAGGCAGAGATTGCAGTGAGCCAAGATTGCACCATTGCACTCTAGCCTGGGCGACAGAGGGAGACTCTATCTCAAAAAAATAAAAAAATAAAAAAAATAGGGAAAATCAAGCCTGGAGAAAGTCTGTTAGATATAAAAAAGTTCATAAGAGAATTTCCAAATAGAAATAAAAGCAACATTATTTTGTGTTAGCTGTGATTCTTAACCTGGGGTCCAAGGGCTAGGTGGGTTGACTCCCTGAAATAATATGCAGAGTTTTGTGACCATATGCACATTAGCATGGAGAGGGTCCTTGGCATTCATCACAATTTCACAAGGATCTGGACCTAAGAAGGCTCACTTATAAGATGGAAGATTTCTGCCCCAAGTAGAAAAAAGGCAACAGAGGAAAGCTCTCGAAGGCCACTTTCTGTTTGAAATCGCATCCCGCCACTTGCTAGCTCTGTGATCTTGAGCTAATTATTTACTTCTTTGTGCTGCAAGTTTCCTTGCCTGTCAGGTTAGGTGGAGGTAAAAACAATAGCATCTATTTCATAGGATTGTTGTGATTAAATGAGTTGACCCAGGTCGAGCACTTTTAATTTAATTTGTATTTTTAAAGGAGTTGCGTTCTTGTTCTGTGGCCCAGGCTGGAGCGCAGTGGCATGATCATAGCTCACTGCAGTCTTGAACTCCTGGGCTCAAGGAATCCTCTTGCCTCAGCCTTCCAAGTAGTTGGGACCACAGGTGCACACCACCACACCTGGCTAGTTAAATTACTTTTAATAGAGCCTGGCACATAGTCAATGTTTAATAAATGATGTTTACTGTTAAGAATTATTAATAACTGGAGCCTTCCAACAATAGCAGAGGTGACATCATACAGCAGTGAGTTCCCTGTCACTTGAGGTGTTCATGAAGAAGATAACAGCTGTCAGGCAGGCTCTTGAGGGGATCCCTGAGTTGGGAGGGAGGAGGAATCTGGCATTCTGAGTTTCTGTGAATTAAATTTTCCTGTTGGGCATGTGGCAAATGGTGAGACTAGCAGTTCTCAAGAAGCCAACAGGCCTCCAGCAGGAGTGACAGCTGCGCCTGCTAATATGGAAATGTACTTCTGAGCAGGCAGCCTGTTTCAAGAGCATGTTCCTGGCCCGTTCTCCTGAGGGTGCAGGAGAATAGTTTTTGTTTTTGTTTTTGTTTTTTTCTTTTGAGTCAGAGTCTTGCTCTGTTGCCCAGGCTGGAGTGCAATGGTGCGATCTCGGCTTACTGCAACCTCCGCCTCCCAGGTGCGATCTCGGCTTACCGTAACCTCTGCCTCCCAGGTTCAAGCGATTCTCCTGCCTCAGCCTCCTGAGTAGCTGGGATTACAGACGTGCACCACCATGCCTGGCTAATTTTTTAAATTGTTAGTAGAGACGGGATTTCACCGTGTTGGCGAAGCTGGTCTGGAACTCCTGACCTTGTGATCCGCCCACCTCAGCCTCCCAAAGTCCTGGGATTACAGGCATGAGCCACTGTGCTCGGCCTGAAGAATAGTTTGAAAAAACCAAGTGCAGTTTCTTCACCATTCTGTGCAGAGAGACTAGGAGTGGGGAAATCATTCTTGGTGCAAACAAGATAACAGAGCAGGGGTTGGGGGCAGGGTGTATGGCGCAGGGGCAGAGTATGAGCTCCCAGTAGCTTTGTTGACTAACATATTTACTGAGCACTTACCAAAGGCTGTGGGCTGGGTGTGATTGCGGGTGGTGAGTGGGGTTAAAAATACAAATTAGATCCAGTATCAGTGTCTCCTCATTTTTCTAGTTTTCATTGTCCTTACTGGATTTCTAGGCTATTCTTGGAAGGGCAGTAAAGCTCAGCTGAGTGGCTGAGTGATATGATTGTCTTTGGGTAGTGGGCTCAGAGAAGAGTTGGAAATTTCTTTTTTTAATTAAGATAGGGTGACTCAGCCTGTCACCCAGGCTGGAGTACAGTGGTGCCATCATGGCTAACTGTAGTCTTGAACTTCTAGGTTCAAGTGATCATCCCACCTCAGTCTCCCGAGTAGCTGGAACTACAGGTGTGCACCACCACACTCAGCTAAGTCGTTATTTTTGTAGAGATGCGGTCTCCCTATGTTAACCAGGCTGATCTCAAACTCCTGGCCTCAAGTGATCCACCTCGGCCTCCCAAAGTGCTGGGATTACAGGTGTGAGCCACTGCACCCCGCCAGAAATTTCTATATATACGTCTGTGTGCATGCTTTTGAGCACAGGGTATGCCTTCAAACTTAATATTCCCTAATTTTGGAGTAAGTAAAATCTGAGTGCTGAGGAAGGTTTGCCTCTAGTCAGCTCCCCCAGAAGCAGACCCTGAGATAAGGATGAGTGAACCCTCTTTATTTGGGAGGTGAAGCACCTCTAGACTGGGGAGGGAGGAGGGGGCCATTACCACTGAGGGCAGCTGGAGCCTAATCATGCGGGAACAATGCAGGGCACATTCCTCAGAGGGGCTGAGACTTTTCACACCCACTCCCTTCATCTCATTGGAGCCCCATTCCTTAGGTCTCCTAAATCCCCCGCACCTCTAACATAGGCAGAAAAAGCAGCTTCTGCACCAGAGGAAGCCCAGAAACAAAGAACTACAGGTGCTGGTGCTTTGACATCCGTGAATGACAAAGTGGAAAGAGAAATGGGCAGGCCACCAAAGCATCTGCCACAGTGTTTCCAGCAGGGATGAAACTCCCTCGGTGTGAGTGGGGCCGGGTGTGCATGGGGAAGAAAGATGGATTCCATCGAGCTCTTTCTCAAGCCTGGTCCTCTGTAAAAGGTTGTCGGTCTGTGTACTTCATAGAGGCAACTGGCCAAGAAGGCACGGGTGGGATGAAATCAGCCTGGGTTCCACCAGTAAGCACCATATGGGTTCGAGGCACTCGGAATAGACTTAGGTTTTAACACCAAGAAAAGAGGGAGGTGTGAAGTCTGATGGGTGAGAGGAAGGCGAAGAGGGGGGAAGCTGGGGCCTGAGAAAGCCGAGGTCATACCTGCCTTCCACTGTTGAGTCTCTGCTCATCAAAACCAGAAGTGGGATGGCCTCCCAGGAGACCTCTGAAATTTCATCATGTACATTCTATCAGCGCATTTTCTTTTTCTTCTTTCTTCTTTTTTTATTTTTTGAGACAGAGTCTTACTCTGTCACCCAGGCTAGAGTGCAGTAGCACCATCGTAGCTCACTGCAGCCTCAACCTCCAGGGCTTAAGCTATCCTCCCACCTCAGGCTCCCAAGTAGCTTGGACGACAAGCGCATACCACCACATCCAGCTAATTTTAGTATTTTTTGAAGAAATGGAGTTTTACCACGTTGCCCAGGCTGGTCTCAAACTCCTGAGCTCAAGCGATCCACCTGCCTCGACCTCCCAAAATGCTGGGGTTACAGGCGTGAGCTACGGCAATCTGGCACTGCTGTTTCTTTGCATCCTCTAGAGAGAAACCCCCTTTTGGACTTTACCCCTGACCTGGCCTACCCGAGGCAATTCTCATAGCAGGAAAATGAGAACCATGAGTCTGTAGCCCCAAAACCTGGGATCTGGCCTCAGTTTTGCTCCTAACTAGCCATGTAACCCTGACAAATCACAGAGGCGACTGGGCCTCAGTTTTTCCAACTGGAAAACGAAAAGGCCAAAATAAAAAGCTTCCTGATGACTCTTTAGATGTAAGATTTGGTGAGTCTGTGGTTCTGGATACATGACTTTATAAACACTTCCCCATCCTGAATTTCTTTTGCATTAAGGAGGATTAAATTTAGCTGGAAGTAACAGTAAAGCCCCAAGAACAGATGTAGATTTTTCATGTCCACAAAGTCCAGTGATAGAAATTTTATGGTAAGTTACTGGAATGTTACTCCACGGTGTCAGTTCTATCTTGTTCTCTGCGATGACACTTCTATTCCCAAGGCTTTCTCATCAACTCAGGACAGCCTCTGGAGTTTCAGCCATTATATACATATTCCAACCTAGGAGGAGGGAGAAGAGGATGAATAAGAAATACTAACCATCTGGCCGGGCACGGTGGCTCACGCCTATAATCCCAGCACTTTGGGAGGCCGAGGCAGGCGGATCATGAGGTCAAGAGACCGAGACCATCCTGGCCAACATGGTGAAATATAGCCAACATAGCCAGGTGTGGTGGTGCATGCCTATAATCCCAGCTACTCGGGAGGCTGAGGCAGGAGAATCACTTGAACCCGGGAGGCGGAGGTTGCAGTAAGCCAAGACTGCACCACTGCACCCCAGCCTGGCGACAGAGGGAGAATCCATCTTTAAAAAAAAAAAAAAAAAAAAAAAGTAGCCATCTTTAGAAGAAGATTCCCAGAAGCTACCATGAACTTTTTTGCTTATATCCCACTGATCAGAACTTAGATGGCCACAACTAACCTGGGAAGTGTAATCTTTTATTCTGGGCATCTGGGTTCCTGCAAAAATTTGGGGCACTATGACTATGAAAGAAGGGTAGAGGCCGGGCGCGGTGGCTCAAGCCTGTAATCCCAGCACTTTGGGAGGCTGAGACGGGCGGATCACGAGGTCAGGAGATCGAGACCATCCTGGCTAACACAGTGAAACCCCGTCTCTACTAAAAAAAATACAAAAAACTAGCCAGGCGAGGTGGCGGGCGCCTGTAGTCCCAGCTACTTGGGAGGCTGAGGCAGGAGAATGGTGTGAACCCGGGAGGTGGAGCTTGCAGTGAGCTGAGATCCGGCCACTGCACTCCAGCCTGGGTGACAGAGCGAGACTCCGTCTCAAAAAAAAAAAAAAAAAGAAAAAAAAGAAAGGGTAGAGCAGGTATTGGGGGTGACTGCCTCATCTTCAGTTTCTCCAGGTTTGAGACTCACCAAATAATCCACTTCAGGTAGACTCTGTCCCTTGTCATGTGTCCAGTCCCAGGGGTCTTCACTTTGAGTTCGGCTCCTCCAGCTCTGCAGGCATTTTGTGGTTATTGGCCTCAACTTTTAGGCCCCTGTTTCCCACTATTTTCTCATTTGTGATGCGTATGATGACCTAGCACCTCAATTATTCTTTGCACTTTGTAAGCCCAAGGCGTCCTTCAGTTGTTGGAGATAGGGGACTGATGTTTTGGGGTCCCCAACACCGCTACATTTAAGTGGTTGGCTAGAAAGTCTCATCGGAAGCTTTCTAGACAGGGGTGTTTAGAATGAGGCTCTCTTTGGACCCAGGTAAAAACTCTGAATTAAGTAAGTTTGAGTTCTTCCAATAAACAAATGCCCTCTAAATAGAGAGAGAGAATCTAGTGATTGGCTGAAGCATAACTCAGCATCTACTTATGCTCACAGTTATACTTTATTACAGTGAAAGGATACAAGGCAAAATCAGCAAAAAAAAAAAAAAAAAAAAAAAAAAAAAAGGTATATGGGGCCCAGTCCAGAAAAAACCAGGGGGCAAGCTACCAAGAGTCCTCTCCAGGTGGAAGTCACATAATATGTGCTTAATTTCCCCAGCAATGAGTTGTGACAAAGCATATGAAATGTTGGCCACAAGGGAAGCTCATTGGAAACGCAGCTCCCAGGGTTTTTATTAGGGTCTGGTCCCATAGGCACCTTCTCCCTACCACGTACCAAAATTCCACCTCCCAGAAAGAAAGCAGATGCTCGGCATAAACCACACTGTACAGTCAAGACACAGTGAACCACTCTTATCAGGTTCAGAAATCATAGGAACACTCTGGAAAGCCAAGTGTGCAGATACCAGCCAAGGCCCAACTTTGCAATTAGGCCTTTCTAACTAAGGATCACCAGCCATCTCGGGCCTGCTGTTAGCTCTTCTCTGCACACCCGATGAATGTGTGCTGTAGCTATAAAAGAATTTCAGATTTTGGAGCCAGAGTCAGTGATGCTTGGTTTGAATCTCTCTCCATCTATTGATAAGGTAGGTGTCCTCTACCTGAGACCTCAGCTCCTGTCGGCTGGCCCTCACTGCACCCCTATCCTCTCCAGGCAATGGTGACAACCCCTAACAGGTTGTCAGCCAGAATGCCCCCAGACTGAACCAAGGGTTGGGCTGCTTGTTCTCACAGCCCAGTAACGAGACGCAGATAAACCGGGAAAGAAGAGAGTTTATTTCTGTAACCGGGTACAGGGAGAAGGCCAGGAAAATATCACAGACCAACTCAAATTTACAAAGTTTTCCAGTGCTTATATACCTTTGAAGCTATGTGTCTATGTGTAAGTGTGCATTCATCAAAAGACACAGTGATTGATTCCCTCTAATCCATAACTAAGGTCTGAGTCCTGGAGACCTTCCTCCGGAGCCTCAGTAAGTTTACTTAATCTAGATGGGTCCAGATGCTGGAGGTGATTACCCTTATCTTGTCTCCTGCTGAATTACGGAGGTCTGGGGAGTTCTTTGCTGACCCCCAATAAAACGTGTTTAATCCTAAACGTGGGTACAAGGAATGTAAGAATTTCTTTGTTATTTTGTCATGCTTCCAGGCCCAGGAAAGGCCTAGGAAGACTCTTGGTGGGCTTTTGTTACATTCCAGCCTTTGTGTAAGGGCACTGGATCTTGCAGCCTTTAATATTGAATCTAAGCACTCAGGCAGTGCTGAAACAGTTGTCATGGAGGCCTGCCTGTTTAGCTGTTAGTGAGACCCGACCTTCCACAAGAGGGGTTGAGTCCCAACCTTCTCCATATCCCCTGCAGGCCGCACAGAGCGCCTGGGAAATCCCAAGTATGGAGTCTCATACTCGATCACTTACAGTGCCAGGTAGAAACTAACATATGTGGACACTGTGGTGCATGGAGAACACAGGCCCTTTTCAAGGTTTCTGTGCATGAATGCAGATAGAGGCCGGAGTTTTGACTTTTTAAAGAGAAGTTGGAAATCCAGGTTTTTGTGTAAAAACACTCAAATTTTAAATATTTGCTCAAGTTAGCAAATAGAAAACCCAACAACAACCACCGAAACACTATGTGGGTCAAAGAATTTTTGACTCAAGTAATTTAGGTCACGCAAACTGTCCTGGGCCAGGAAGCTGCCTGCCCCTGCCCCCTGGAAGGGTTCTCCCTGGCAGGGATGTTTAGGATGAGGCTCCCTTGAGACCTGCTAAAACCTCTCAGGATTAAGTCTGGGTTCTTACAGCAAACAAATATCCTCTAAATAGAGCGAGAGAATCTAGTGGTTGGCTTTGAGGTGCAGTTAATTTTTTTTTTTTTTTTTTTTTTTTTTGAGACAGAATCCCCCTCTGCTGCCCAGGCTGGAGCGCAGTGGCACAATCTTACTGCAACCTCTGCATCTGAGGTTCAAGTGATTCTCCTGTCTCAGCTTCCCACGTAGCAGAAACTACAGGTGTGTGCCACCACATGTGGCTAATTTTTGTACTTTTAGTAGAGATGGGTTTTGCCATGTCAGCCAGGCTGGTCTCAAACTCCTAACCTCAAGTGATCTGCCTGCCCCCACCTCCTAAAGTGCTGGGATTACAGGCGTGAGCCACTGCGCCCAGCCAGGTTCATTTACTTCTAAACTACACTATACTTTTGCAGTTACGATCAGTATTATTAATCGGATGACAAAGGCTTTCAGTCATACAGTGGCCTGGACTAAAATGGACTGGCTTTGTGTACTTTTAAAATCCCTCCCAGTACCTAGCACAGGGCCTGGTATATAGTAATTGCTCAGTGTGTGTCTGAAGAATGAGTGAATGATGAGTGGATCGATGAAGAATGGCTCTTTGCTTTGCTCATGGAGAAGACTCGATCCTGTGAATTTAGGCTGAGGGAATACCTAAAAGAAGCTGAGGCTTCAGTGTTCATTCAGAGACTAATTCGCAATAACTCAAATTTAGGTGGTGGTTTCCTTCCTATGTGGTGGTTGTTGCTTTTTGTTGAGATGTTTGTTTTGATAAATAAGAGTTCTTTTTTTAAAGACAGGATCTTGCTCTGTCACCCAGGCTGAAGTGCAGTGGTGCAATCATAGCTCACTGCAGCCCATCCACTCAGGCTCAAGTGATCCTCCCACCTCAGCCTCCCAAGTAGCTGGGACTACCGCGCACCCTACCATGCCTGACTAATTATTAAAACATTCTCAGTAGGATGGTCTCACTATGTTGCCCAGGCTGGTCTCAAATTCCTGAGCTGAAGGATCATCCTGCCTCAGCTTCCCAAAGTGCTGAGTTTTCAGGGGTGAGACACCACTCCTGGCCAATAAAAGTGTTCTTAAGCCCTGAACTATTAGCATATAGCATAGTGCTAGGAGCAGAGTTTAAAAAATTGTAGTTGTTGTTATTCTTTTTTTTTTTTTTTTTTTGAGACAGATACTTGCTCTATCACCCAGGCTGGAGTGCAGTGGCGTGGTCTCAGCTCACTGCAACCTTCGCCCCCACAAGTTCACGCCATTCTCCTGCCTCAGCCTCCCGAGTAGCTGGGACTACAGGCGCCCGCCACCACGCCCGGCTAGTTTTTGTATTTTTAGTAGGGATGGGGTTTCACCATGTTGGCCAGGATGATCTCGGTCTCCGGACCTCATGATCCACCCGCCTCGGCCTCCCAAACTGCTGGGATAACAGGTGTTTGTTATCCTACTTTTAATGAAATTTAGTCATCTTTTAGCGAAAAAAGTGGCTGGTTTAGGGGTTATTTTTAGAGGATTGCTGCCCCCTAGTGGATGATATGAAAGAGACAAGGGTTTGAGGCCTCTTGGCCTCTCCAATTCCACAAATTTGTACTTTACTGAGGGGTGGAGGGTGAGATAAACATGGCACGGTCCTCATCCTCCAGGAACCTATAGAAAGCCTATAGAAAGGGCTACTGGGACTTTGGAGATGTTAGTTCTCAAGCCCTGATCCTCAGAATTCTGGTAGGAGGGGTAGGAGTGGGATGGAATTGTTGTGAGGAAAACTCCTTAAAAATATGCTAATGGAGAAAATTTTCCATTCAAATCTTCCTTCCATAAATTTTCTTAGACATTAGATATCTGCTACTGTTTACTCTAGTAGGTGCTACAAAATAAATAACTAATGAACACCTATTTAGTAAATACCCCTAATGCGGCAGCACATACTCACACTTAGTTGGATGCTTGTGAACATATATGTTCACAGCAGTGAAATTCTATTGTGCTTTGCAGTGTGTAAATTTAATGTTACTCAACAAGTTAAACTTAACGAAAGGGAGATTTGTGCTGAATCACAGCTTGGATAATGGATAAAGGCAAACCTTCCCGCCAGCCCCAGTGTATCCTAAGCTGTGACTTCCTAGGTGGTCTCCTCCGGGCCAGCATGGGAACTGCGCTCAGCCACCCGTCTGCCTGGGGCCCTCAGCTCATGGGCTATTTGTGGAATTTCTAGGGTGAGTGATCTGGCCTGGTTTAAACACAGGCATCTTTTACTTTTAGGAACAAATCTAAACAGTAGGAGGCCAGGTGTGGTGGTTCATGCCTGTAATCCCAGCACTTTGGGAGGCTGAGGTGGGAGGATTGCTTGAGCCCAGGAGTGTGAGACCAGCCTGGGCAACATAGTGAGACCTCATTTCTAAAAAATAATTTTTCTGAATTAGCTATTGAAGTTGTTCACAATATGTTGTGGTAGCACTTTGAGATATTGACCCATTTCCTTTTCATATTTCCCTTTGCACATGTCCTCCCATTCAGGCAGAGTGGACTCTGGGCCCACTATATCAGTGAGGCTGTGGTGGTGTGAGTCAGAGCCAGCTTGCAAACTGTTCTAGTTTTTGTGTACCCTAGAGCTAAGCCCATAGTTGAATTCTAGGGTTTTTGGGAGTGTCTTAGTCCATTTTGTGTTGGTATAACAGAATATGACAGACTGGGTGACTTACAAAGAAAGAAAATTTATTTTACACGGGAGGTTGGGAAGTCTGAGATGGATCAAGGTGCCGGTATCTGGCAAAGACCTTTGTACTGTGTCCTCCCCTGGTGGGAGATGGAGGGGCAGAGAGCATAAGAGAGCAAAAAATGCAACTCACAGCCTCAAGCACTTTTATAACTGACATTAATCCATTCACAAGGGCTCTGCCCTCATGAATTAAACACCTCCCATTAGGCCTTATTTTTCAAAAGTGTTGTATTAGGGATTAAGTTTCCAACACATGAGCTTCAGGGGTCACATTCAAGTCATAGCAGGGCGCAAGTGAAGGAACCCTGGGAATGGAGAAGATTTCTTGGCCAAAAGCAAGAGGGAGAATGAAGCTTCCCTCCTCATATTTGAGAAGGATTCTCCCATACTGAGAGGGAAAGAAGGGAGGCCTGTGGGGGCTTTCTGCAGTCCATAGGTGAGGGCCAGTAAAGGAATGGCTGCAAAGGTTCACACAGATTTGAGGTCCCCAGTGTGGTCTGTTAACTCTAACAGAGTTTGGGGGGTGGGTGCTGACGATGGTCACGTTGGAAGGAATCTGTGTGGATAGATGTCCTCCTCCCCAAACACCTTGGTACTGAGAGACATCCTAGAGTCTTGATTCTGGAAAAAGAATGGGAACCCCAAGAAAGACTAAGGTTATGTTTCTCTTGAGTTCGGCACAATAAGTTCTCAGAAGAAAAACAAGGTGAAATTTGGGAAAGAAAGTTGTTTTTTCTCTAGGACCTGAGTTGAAGGCGTGATGCATGTCCACTCCATAGCTGAGAAAGTAGACAATGTGAGGAAAATACTTTTCACTCTTTCATGATGAGCCAAGGAAATAAGCTAAAGTTACTTTTCAATCAGGTGGCGCAGCCAGAATAGGAGAGCTTTCATTGTGGAGGCCTCATTCACCCCAGCCCTCCAGATAAGCAGACATGTTTAGGCACCCTTAAAATTTTTAATGTAGCAGGGAGAAGAGAGAGGTGCTCCTTGCCGCATTGCCACACCAGGGCTCCAAGTTGGGGCTAGTGCATTCTTCAGGCCATGTGTCCTGGCAAATGAGGGGTTTGAGAGCTGACAGCAGGAGAGCTCAGGCCCCCAGCGATGCTGCAGCCAGCTGCTTGGTGATGCCCTGGAGCCGGGGAGAGCTCAATCAAGGTCCTTTATCCCTCTGTGCGGTGACAGTCCCCGGTGTAGAAAAGGGCAGTGCTCTGGAATGATTGTTAGCCCCTTATTTGGAATTGAGGACGCATTTCCCCAGATCTTCACCCCTTAATAAAAAAAAAATCAGTGCTGACTGTCACTGTGTTGGCTTTTATTGATTTTGTTATTTGCTTATAAGAGTAGCTTTTGTACACAGAAAACACAATTTATGGTGACTGGTTTTTAAAATTAATGTTTGATTAAAGTTACAAATTGCAAAACCTTAAGTATAGAAGTTCAACTTAAAAATCTTATTACTCTACTATATTCTATAAATATACAAATCTATTACTTTATAGCAAAATTTATAATTACTTGTAAGCTTTTGATTAATGTCTAGTGCCATTTGTAAACTTAATTAAATTTCTTTAAATGCCCTAAATTCCATTTATAAATTTAATATATTTATAACACAATATACTATGCTAATTTGTAACACATTATAAACAATAAATTTAAATTGCATTTATAAAGTTTATTATTTTTATGTCACTTGTGTGACAAAACCTGCCTATGCACTTAAATAACTCTTGTAAATTAAAAAAAATTTATATAGTGGATTATAAATTATTTGAACCACCTCAATATCATTTATGTATTCAACCAAATTCTCCCTACCTTCTGATTTAAAATCACAAGTCTGAAATCAAATACTCAACTACAGACAATCTCCAACTTATAATGGTTTGACTTAAGATATTTTTGACTTTATGATGGACTTATCAAGATATTAAATGCATTTTCACTTATGATATTTCTGACTTGCCGTGGGTTTATCCAAGGATGTAACTACGTGGTAAGTCAAGGAGCATCTGTATGCATTTTAAACTAGAATCCCATGTTGAATTTATTGCATTCTCTATGCCAAATTCTCTTAGATATTTCCTGTACTTCGCCACATATTCAAACATAATTCCCAAGCACCACACAAAAATATTAGGATGATGGGTCCAATTGACTTCAGCATCTCTGTACTTAGTTCTACAATTGTAGAATTATTTCTCAGGAATAAAAGACCCTTCTCCACTAAGGAAACTCTACTGCCTCCGGAAATTTGGGGTGCATGTCAGTTGGCTGAGGTTGTTTGTTAACCAGTGATTTGGGTGAGGTGGTAAAATGTGGAGCTTGCAGGAGGCTTTCCTTAGGCCCGAAGGAAAGGTTGTCTTTTACAGAAAACACAATTTATGGTGACTTTGGTTTTAAAATTAATATTCTATTAAAGTTACAAATTACAAAACCTTAAGTTAAAAAACTCAACTTAAAAATCGTATTACTTTACTATATTCTATAAATATGCAAATCTACTTATTACTGTACAGCAAAATATATAATCACTTTTAGGCCTTTGATTAATGTTTAGTCCCATTTGCAAACTTAGTTAATTAAATTTCCTTAAACACTCTAAATCCCATTTATAAACATAATATATTAATTTATGACATAATATACTATGCTAATTTGTAACATTAAAAATATATTTAAATTTCATTTATGAATTTTTTTTGTCATTTGATGAAAACTACCTATGTGCTTATATAATTTGTAAATTTAAAAAATTTATATAATGGATGAGAAATTATCTTAATCACCTCAATATTTGCATATTTAACCACATTCTCCTACCTTCTGACTTAAAAATCACAAGTCTAAAATCAAATACTCTCTTTGGGAGGCCAAGGCAGGAGGATCATTTGTGCCCAGGAGTTTGAGACCAGCCTGGGCAACACAGTAAGACCCCATCTTTACAGAAAAAATACAAAAAATTAGGTGGGTATGGTGGCACGTGCCTGTAGTCTTAGCTTCTCGGAAGGCTGAGGTGGGAGGACTAGTTGAGCCCAGGAGGTTGAGGCTGCAGTGAGCCAAGACTGCACCACTGCACTGCAGCCTGAGCAACAGTGAGATCCTGTCTCAATAATAATAATAATAATGATGACGATAAACCAGATATTCAGCTATAAACAACTCCCAACTAATGATGGTTTGACTTACAATTTTTATCAAAACATAACCCTATTTAAATTGAGGAGTATCTGGACTTAATGATGGATGACTTAAACTTTTGACTTGGCTTTATTGGAGTACTAAATGCACTTTGGACTTAAGATATGTTCAACTTATGGATTTATTAGGACACAACCCTAAAAAACCCTAAAAAACCATTTAAAATGCATCTGTCTGCATTTTAAACTGGAATCACAAGTTCAATTTATTGCATTCTCTAATTATGCCAAATTAGATATTTCAAGTGTGTTGCCACATACTCAAACATAATTCCCCAACACCACACAAAAATATTGGGATGATGGGTCCAATTGACTTCAGCATCTCTGTACTTAATTCTAAAGTGCTAGAATTATTTCTCTGGAATAAAACACCCTCACCCACTGTGGAAACTATACTGCCCCAGGGAATTTGGGGTGAGTGTCTGTCACCTGAGGTTGCCTATGACCAAATTGGGTGGGGCTGTAAGATGCGGAGCTGTGGACACTGCAGGGGGTTTCTTCATGCCACTGAAAGGTTGAGCCACCCTTTACAGTCCCGATGTTACTGGGGACCCCAGGCGTGTATCCCAAGCAGGGGTACCCCACCTCTCACCCCTAGATTCATGCTGTACATTATCTATTTTTCCCACAGCCTCGCTTCTGGACCAGATTCTTTTTTGCTGCTTGAGTCTGTTACCAGTTGTCTTCTAGCCTAGGCCATAAAAAATGCCTATAAATATTTCAGTAGAAGGTGGCTGGATTCGATATCCTCCGCATTCCCTTTAACTCTATAGCCTGTCTCCAAAATTAACCTAAGGATAATCACCATAATACTTCTGGAGCCTAGGACTAACAACCTGGATGGGGAGAAGGAAGAGCTTTTTTTTTTTTTTTTTTCCTTTTTCTTGGGTGTAGGCAAAAAGGGCTGCACCTCCCTTTGTGCACCTGCTCCCATGCCCCCAGGCCTCCTCTGGCTGCCCCTAGTGTCCTCATCCTGCCCCCAGAGATCTCCCACACTTCCCATGGGATTCTACTCATCCATGGTCTTTTCCCCACAGTGACAATGCCTCTTTTCTTTCCCAGTCACGCCTCCCATTCCCCTAGTACTTAAAAAAAAAGAGAGAGAGAGAGAGAGAGAGAGAGAGACAGAGACAGGATCTTGCTATGTTGCCCATGCTGGACTTGAACTCCTGGGCTCAAGTGATCCTCCTCATTCAGCCTCCCAGGTAGCTAGGACCACAGGCGTGCACCACCATGCCCAACTCCTCAGTCTTCTCGATCTCCATGAGAAGTCAGGAGGTGAATGGGCATTGGAATGAATTCATACTAGTTGGTGAGAGACTGATGGCCACTCAGTCCTAGAGGTGTAAGATTCAAATGAGGCTCTTACTAACCTAATGGAACTGTAATAGGAATTTGAGTCATTGTGCTAAGGTTGAGTATAACAAGTATTCAAGAAGCCCAGGGAGTTACTGGGGGGAGAGGGGGAGAGCATACCACACCTGCTAACTCACCCTCTGAGTCTCCAATTGGCTAGTTTCTCTCGAGTGCTTCCTGATTTTTACTTTTTTTTTTTTTTTTCCTTCAGACAGGTCTTGTTCTGTCACCCAGGCTGGAGTGCAGTGGCATGATCTCAGCTCACTGCAACCTCTGCCTCCTGGGTTCAAGAGACTCTTGTGCCTCAGCCCCCTGAGGAGCTGGGATTACAGGCATAAGGCACTGCACCTGGCCTAATTTTTGTATTTTTAGTAGAGACGGGGTTTTACTATGTTGGCCAGGCTGGTCCCAAACTCCTGACCTCAAGTGATCCTCCCGCCTAGGCCTCCCAAAGTGGTGGGATTACAGGTGTGAGCCACAGCACCCCGTCCATTTTTACTTTTCTTACTTCATTTCTTATGCAAGGTATTTTCTGAAAGCCTCACGTTTTCTATATCAGCTTCAAAAAAAATAAGGAGGGCCAACTAGGAATAGGACAAGGTAGAATAATCACTTGTGTGCTGATAAATGTTTAACCACCAGTTCTCTGGAGCCCTGATTTGTAGTGTTTGCCAGTTTCTGTGTAAATACTCCCACCATGGCCAATTTGAAACTACCAACAGTTTAACTGGCTCACAATATTCCTAAAACTTGAATAATTGGCTCTTATGAGCTGGTAGGAGCTGGCTTCAGCACACTGCTGGATCTACATGCATCTTTGTTTCTTGTTTTGCATAAAAAGTTTTGTCTTCCCAAAAATGAAATAAGCTCCCTAAGGGATGGAATTATGTTCTAGATCTCCTGTGGGCCCATGGTTTCTAAAACAATTGTAGAGACAAAAGATTTAACCAAGAGTCTGTTTCCTGTGGACATACTGTGTTCTTGGGGCTTGCACAGCTGACAGCAGGGAGGCTGCCCCAGGGGTGGGCATGGCGTGGGTTGCCTCCTCCTTCCACCAGCCTCAGGGAGAATATAGGAGCCATAGGACACTCACTCTTGTTGCCCAGGCTGGAGTACAGTGGTACCATCTCAGCTCACTGCCTCCCGGGCTCAAGCGATTCTCCCACCTCAGCCTCCCAAATAGCTGGGACTACAGGCAAGTGGCACCACAACCGGCTAATTTTTGTATTTTTAGTAGAGACAGGTTTCGCCATGTTGGCCAGGCTGGTCTTGAACTCATGGCCTCAGGTGATCTGCCTGCCTTGACCTCCCAAAGTGCTAGAGACCACAGGCAAGCACCACCACACGCGGCCCCATTGGAGTTTTTGATGTAGGAGATCAGATGTCCTGGATTACAAGGCAACACACATCTCCAGTCTGTACACGAGAGGAGGATGTCCAGAAATCCTCCAGATCTCATGCATGCACCGTTGTATTTTCTCACTCTTAGCCATGGTAAAGCTGTGGTGTTTTTTCTTCATAAATGATTTAATATATCTCTACGAATTCTGGGATAAGAAAATTTATAACCACACAGCAAATTCTTTGAAACTAAATTTCTAGAGAATGTATACAAATTTGCTTGTATCTTTGACTTACAACTGAGATACAAGAAAGGCTAGTGTACAAATTAGGCAAGTTTCTGCCCTGTACCTCCAGCTACTGGTACCATAAATAGAGGATATGTTGTGACTTTTTGAGTTGAGGAGGGCTTTTATGATCATATACACTCTACTGTCCTTTCACTTAAGAGGCATTCATTCATTCATTCTTCGTTTATTCAGCAAACATTTATTGACTATATACTACATTCCAGGTACCGTGGGGATATTGATTGTAATGACATGCTCCTTTATTGTCAATATGCTTACAATCCACTAGGGGGAGCCAAATATATAAATAAGCTTAAGAATGACGTTGAAGGGGCCAGAATGGAAGTCTAGAAGGTGTGGGATGGGTGGAGAGCATCAGAAAGAATTGGGCAAATCTGTCCCAGGACTAGGTCAGAAAAACACCTTCCTAGGGAAGGTGCCCCCCGAACATGTGTTTCTCGAGACCCCTAAGCCAAAATAAGGAAGCTGCCGAGGTGAGCATGGAACGGTTAGGCGTTTTGTATGGAACAAACTGGGGGGACCCCAGATGAGACCTCTGGCCTGGACCTTGTGATTCACGCACAGGCTCATCTTACCGGCTACCGGGTCTGAGAAGAAACCACCACCCTGCAAGTTAACGGGGATCCCTCACACGAGAGCAATGTCTGAGCAACACGGTTTTTAAAAATGATCTCCTTTATTGCCACATTCATATAAAACATTTTGATTTATTTGGGTTGGTAAAAGAAAGCCACAGTGTATATAAAGAAAATTAAAGGAAGTTAAAAAATATATGGTTTTAGTGTTCGGAAAAGCAGTTACGGATTGCTCTCTTGGTTCAATTATCCAAGCGGTCGAAATTCTGGGTTTGAAACTCTTGGAAGTCCTCAGGGATGGTGTCTGCAATAGGAATGCGCACAGGGAGGTTAGCGAGGTTCCTTCCACCCGGACCCCCGCCCGCGGCGCAGGCGTCCCGTAGGGGGCGCTGTTAGCCCGCCCAGGAGGCCCCGCAGGCCCTCGCCGCCATCTTCTCCTGCAGGCTGCTTTGCAAACCGTTGGCTTAAAGCCCGGGAGTGCTCCTTCCCGGCCCTACAGAAAATCAGCAGGCAGAGTGGGTTTTGCATCTATGGTTATGTTTTAACTACATGAAAAAATAAAGGCTTCCTGTAAATTAAATCTGACTGGATTTCTCACTGAATCCCAAACCCTAAACCATGCAGTCAAATTCTGTGGGTCTTAATTTCCACATGCATAAAATAGGATAAATGCGATCTGCTTTTTACTTCTGGTACACAGGGACTATCAGGTTTTAATGACTACGTGGTATGAGCGTTGGGCTTTTGGGGGGAAGTGCGGTATAAAAATAAGGTGGCAGTATTTGACTAATTCTAGTAACAATATTGAATAGTAATGAGAATGCACGTTACCATTGCAGCGATACTTGAGGTTGGACCAGATGATGTTTTCTTGAGAGAAGCAGAAAACGCCAAGTCGGCCTCCACGCATTGTGGTGTCTATGGTGACTCCAGAGTCAGCCACCAACTCGGAGCCTTCATAAAATCGTACCCTGTGGACAACACAGCCGGAGGGGTCTCCATGAAATCCAACCCGGGTAAAGTGCTCACTGTGAGGCCCAGGGGCCCCGCTTCTTATACACACCTGTGTCTTTACTCTGTTTTAGGCTCCATTTCTCGCTGACCTGGATTATGCTGTAGCTGTTCCCCCTTACTTACTAGACTGGAAGTCCCTGAGGGCAGGGACCGTTTGTGTGTCCCTGTGTGTGTGTGTATGTCTGGGGGGGTGTTTCTTCCCAACTTCTGTCTCTCACAAGGCTTAACATGATGTTGGGCACACTATCAAACTTGAGTTAAAAATCAAACCAAACCTGATGTCATGAGTGAGAAAGTTTTGTGTCTTCATTGTCATGTGAGTCGCCTTGTCTATATACCATGCTTAAAGACTTCTGCTTTTCCTTTGGTCTGATTTCTCTCTTTTGGTGGAATCTCAGAGCTTTGATTCTCCACAGGATTCAGCTCTCCCTAAGTAGAGTTGGAGGAATCTGTGTGGACACTTTGGGTTGTCACAGGGGCACTGAGTGATGGCAGCCAGGGATGCTGGATGGCGTGCAATGCCCTAGAGAGAACAATCAAAACCTGTCCTACATTCCCTACACTTCTGGAGTGTTCCTCAGACACCAGGGTAGGTAAAGAGCAACTATCAGGGCCTAGAACCTGACTTCCTTTCACTTGTGAACATCAAATATATTTTGCACACATTTTAATGTAAACTGTATTTTCCAGGGTAAATTGAGAAAACTACTGAGTACTTTGTTTGAAAATTAACATTCTAAAATGTTCACCATTTGAGAAATTGACATTGCTGTCATCAACACCAGTGTAACATTTAAGTCACTGACACAACAGTCTGTGTTAGAGTGTCACCTGCATAGTGATTCTAGGTATGGGTGCAAGTGTCTATTTCATTTTGTCTTCTGGTGTGGCTGTGCTCAAGTATTTAAATTATCTTGTTATAAGTTTTTCTTATTTCGCTATTATATTGTTA
Source organism: Macaca fascicularis (assembly GCF_037993035.2). NCBI lineage: Eukaryota > Metazoa > Chordata > Mammalia > Primates > Cercopithecidae > Macaca > Macaca fascicularis. The sequence goes on along the minus strand of NC_088380.1, from coordinate 84,036,895 downwards.
GGGCTCAGACTGATTTTCTAGATTATATGTGTAGGTAGGTTGTAATTTCTATGATTCCATTTTGGGATGGAAAAGGGGGCATTTCAAAATATTATAAAAAAGGGGCATTGAGCTTAATAGGGCTGAGAACATGATCATCTTACTGTGAGACAAAAAGAGTACATTTGACATAATGTCACAAAGAGAAACAAAACATGGATTTGCCCTCATGACTTTCTTTTTTCCACGAGGCTGTTTTCCTGCCCTGAGGAGGAGAATGCACTCAGTACTGCTTCCTCAATATACTACATAGGCTAGGATGGGTGTTGAGCTGCAAGTTCAAATGAAGAACACTATCTACATTTCAAAGATACAGCCCTAAGCCTCCTAACTCCCGAGAGAGAATACTAAAAAAAAAAAAAAAAAAAAAAAAAAAAAAGTCCTATAAAGAAACAAGACAGACTACTTTGGCTTACATGACGATTACTTCGTGCCATGTGTAGTAGATGCCAGACTTTGTGCTAGGCACTGGGGAGACCAAGATAAAATAAGATACAGCCAGGCACGGTGGCCCACGCCTGTAATCCCAGCACTTTGGGAGGCCGAGGTGTGCGGATCACAATGGCCAACATGATGAAACCCCATCTCTATTAAAAATACAAAAATTAGCTGGGTATGGTGGCACATGCCTATAATCCCAGCTACTTGGGAGGCTGAGGCAGGAGAATCACTTGAACCAGGAAGGCAGAGGTTGCAGTGAGCCTAGATCACACCACAGCACTCCCATCTGGCAACAGAGTGAGATTCTGTCTCAAAAAAAAAAAAAAGATACCAGTGCTGCTCTCATGCAGTTTGTGATCCAGTAGGGAAGACAGACTGTAAGGGGCATAGTGCAGTCAGGGTGAAACGTGCACTAGTAAGTGATTACACAGGGCCCAGAGGTGCCACAGGGGAGGGTGTGGAGAAGAGACCCTGCCACACCTCTTACCTCATACCGATTGGCATGTCTACCCTCAGGTTTCTCTTCAGAGCATGGCAGGAGGGCACAGCCATCCAAATGCACCAACCCCACAACGCTGGGTCCTCCCCTCAACTCTGTTCCTTCTCTCCCCATCTTGGCCCTTCTGTCCTGTCCGGGTGGTCTGTCTGAGTCTGAGTGCCTTCTCCCCCACTTCTTTTCTAGGTTCCCCACCCTGCAGTCACAAAAGTCCTGGCATGTCCTTGGGGACTATCCTAGGTCAGAACTGCTCAGGGAAGTGAAGGCTCTGGGATGCAGAACAGAGGGTGCTTTGCTTCTAGGGCAAGGTAAGGAGATGGGGCCTCTACCTACCTGATGTAGCCCACCTGGGGCCTGTGCTGTAGGAACCAGCGGTAGGACACCTTGTCCTTCCAGCCCACATTCCTGGAATCCTTCCACAGCAGCCTGACCTGGTCACTGGTGTCCCCCGTGTGCCACAGGGAGTTCCGGAGATGCTCCCCTGGACCTGTCTTAGACTTCACAGCCTGGACGATGACACAAGCAAGGTTTTAGGACAGGACCCAGGCACCACCCTTCCCACTTCCTGGATCTGAAGTGATGATCCAGGTTACAGTCATGGTTATCATCCGGCTGCCTTGGATTCGAAACAAAGCATAAACACTTAAATGTCATATCTATGGAGGTGACCCCAACCTTTTACTACTAAGCCTTGCCCAGTATTCCACCACACATTCCATGTTGTTCCTGCTGCAAATCCACTGCTCCCTACATTTGCCCAATGAGGGCTCCCATCAAACGTCTGGCTACTTAAGTCAGCCTTGTGTCCTAGCAGGGGTGACAGAAGTAGCCCATGAGCCCTCCTGTACAAAGTTGGACCTATCGATGAAACTGATTAGCCAGTTTCCAACACGGTGTGCCTGAAGGTGCACTCTAAACCTCCCCTCCCTCTGACCTCACGTAGGCTGGGATTCCCACCATTAGAGGTTAGAATGTAGCTGGTACACAGGAACGAAGGCAAGGCCCTGGGTCAGCTGTCGTCTTCCCTGACTCTAACGTTAGCATAAATGCATCAATTTTTTAGATTAAGTACCATATGGGAAAACACAACATCTGGAAAAAGATGAAGGGTCCAGAAGAAAGGGCGATGAATGACTTCAAACCACCAATACCTTGAGCTGAATGCCAGGTTCTGCAACCGCTCGGAACGGGGTGGCTTGCCAATATGTCTGCTCCGTCTGCTTCCACATGACCACGTAGAAGCTGGAGCTATCTTGGTAGCCAAAGATAAAGCCCGCATAGTCATCATCTGTCTGGGTATTTACATGGAAGGTCCCTTCGAAGTCAACTCCATTAAAAGCCGTGTACCCTGTAGGGACCAGATACGATTAGAACAACAGACAAACCACACCAGTAGCTGGAAGAATTCTATGCGAGTGGCAACTGAGGCCCTGGACGTACCCACTGCCAGGCCAGGATCACTGTTCATGGTCTGCACAATCTCCATGCCCTGCAGAGAGAGGTGAGGGAGTTCAGAACAGTCTTGAAGGGGTCAAGTAACCCTGAGGAAGCTGAAAACCTCAGGCACCGCGAGTGAGTGGCCAGTGATGTCTGACCTCCATATAAAGATTTCATCATCAGAATAGTTGCTCTATCGTGTTATGTGCTCGAAGAAAGCATGTACTTGTAAAGAAGGTTAAAATAAGCTCAAAGCTGAATAGAAATAAGTTTGCTGAGACTGTCACTTAAGCTGATCGAACAGGCCTTTAACTGGGGAACATACAACATATACTTCTAATCAATGTGACTTGCTCTGTGACTCTGGAAAATCTACTAAGCCTCTCTGTTCTTGCCTTTCTTGGTTACACAATGGGGGGGATACGCAGAAGGCAGTCTGCTGCAGAGATCAGAACTGTCAGTTCTAGGGTCAGACTGCCTGAGTCCCAAGCGCAGTCATCTCAGCTACTTACCACAGTGCTACCATCATTAAGATGCTACAATCATGAAAGCTGTAGCAGACAATTTCCTCCTCTGTAAAATGGGCATAATTGAAGTAGTCTGTCATAGGGCTGTTGAGGAATAAGAGCGATGTGAAGAATGCCTGGCTCATTGTCTGCACCCTCTAAACATGACCTACCACTATCAGAAGGGCCTCTGTTGAGAGGCAAGGCTGAGCCGTTGCCGCCCATGTGACACTCACCTGGTTCAGGACCACCCAGTTGGGATCGATCTGGGCATCCCCTTCAGGATCCAGGACCACGGTCTGGTAAGCCCTGAAGTCGGTCAGGGTGACCTCTGCGTTCTCTGGGCAGACATCGATCCGATCGATGACCTGGTCCTGGTCAAAGTCAGACTCACAGATGTCTCCCACTCCGTCGCCTGAGTGGGGTGGAAAAGGACAGGGGCTCAATAGCGCTCACACCCACTGCCACTCCTTGGCAGGGAAAGGGGCTGCATGAGGAATAGAAGGGCTCAAGCTCCCACAACCAGGGCCATGATTTCCCATTAGTGTGGGGAGAGGAGCCCTGGGGTCATGTCTGAGCTGGTCCCAGGCCCCATCCTGGAGTCCTTGTACTGGGTGACCAGGCCAGTCCTCCCAGAGCTTTTAGAAAGATCAATTTGAACAGTTGCCCTCCACTCTGTCCCCATAAAAGTTCTTATTACCTACAGTTGGGTTCACCAACTGGTGGATCTTAAGCTTGACCTCACATAAGCAAACGTCTACAGCACTTTCTGGACTGTAATGTGTAGAAAACAGGGAAATTATTGTTACCAGAATATCTCTAAGACTAAGTTCTGGTGGCCCCTAGACTGAATGTGGCCCCCACGTGTGTGTTGTTCAGCTCACATGCTGGCATTTTTGCATGTGCACTGCTGTGGACGGGCACGCCCTCTCCAGGTCACCGCAGTCCTCAACACTCCCTGCTGTCTCATGTCTGGCTTGGTGCAGACATTTTCTTATCTGCCTGGCCCCCGCAGGCATCTGTGTTTGTGAACCTGGCATATACCACTTCTGTGCCATTCTCTCTATCCTGCTCCTTTTGTGGGACTCCCAGTGGAAGGTGGCAGGTGGCAGGTAAGATGGGGGAGCAGCTCTCCAAGCCCTTTGGGAACTGAGCCACAGTGTGTGGCTGCTTCCCTGACCTGTGTGATGGCATCCTAGGGTTGTTCAGGAAGATGCAAAGCAGCTCAGTCCTGACTTAGTTGGAGAGTGGTGTCTACCAGATATCTGCTGTCCACACAAGCTGCAGCTATGCAGAGAGGCTGGGTATGGAGAAGCAGCTGATGGGAGCTGGGGATGTTCTGAGTTGGTGCCTGGAGAGAGGCGTGCCCCCACGTGCCTGGCTGAAGGGAGCGCAGGGGTGCTGCGCGGCTTTGGGCTGAGCCTGCTTACTGTTGCTATCCTCCTGGGCTGGGTTGGGGACCAGCCGGCAGTTGTCTGGTCCAGGGGGCACCAGGTCTGGGATACCATCATTGTCATCATCATCATCACACTCGTCACCAATTCCATCCTTATCGGTGTCCAGCTGGGCACTGTTAATGACGGTGGGGCAGTTGTCTGTGCTGTCCTGGTGCCCATCTCCATCACTGCGCGAGAAAGGACAGGTGATGTGGCTCACAGTTCAGCCGGGAACAGGAAGGATCCATTCTTAGGAAGGAGAGTCTGTGCTTGAGGTTTTTTTTTTAAACCAGGGATGGCTTTTAAAATCAAGCCCACTGGGGTCATTCCCTAAGACAAGGCTGCCCTATGGGCCTCGGAGACAGCTTTTCCCATCCTCGCCCTCTTGAAACAAGTGAGTCATTTCCTACTCAAGAAGATAAGGGTCTATTTCTATGACTTGTGACCAGATGCTCCTATCAGTCCCTGGGAACTGCTAGATAATATTCAACTCAGAGGACGTGTGAGGGGAACAGAGTGATAGGCAGTGGAACCAGACAGCCCAGTGTAAATCCTGGCTCAGGCACTGGCCAGCATGTGACCTCAGGCAGGACATCTGACCTCTCTATGGCTCAGGGTCCTCATCTGTAAAATGAAAATAGTACCCACCTCAGAGGGTTGTTAGGAAGATTAAATGATGAAAATCAGGATTTTGCATATTAAATTTCAATATATGAAAAAGTACTGACTCTTAGGAAGCCCTGCAGTGTTTTCTGGATATTACTCTTCACAATCCATGGCTAGTGGATCCCATGAGGATTCAGACCTGAACGCCGTGGGGAGAAGGACTAAGTGAACAGGGTCATGCCTTCCCGAGGGGAACATGTAGGCCAGGCTCAGTGCTGGTCTAAAGGACATCTCAGAACTCTCCTTCTCTGTCCACCTGACTTTCTGGGCTGAAAGGACACCTGAAAATGCGTCTGCCCTGCCTCCAAGAGGTGTCCTGGAGCCTGAGACCGCTCATGGTTACTCTGGAAAAGAATTAGTAGTCCTTTGGCCCTGGTCCACCTGCGGCCTGTCCTGGGCCAGGAGCTGCCCCTGCACCCTCTTGGAGAGGGGAGCCAAGGACCAGACCACGCTCTATGGCCACACTTTCCAGATGGTACACGGGGACAGAAAGAGTCCAGCAAAAGTGAAGCCAGCCTGGACAAGCAGAAGATGATGTGGCTCAAACAGCAGAATCCCTATGCATGCAGCAGGCTGCTTTATAAAACACAAGACTGAGCTATTTCCATTAGCAGCCGTTCTATAGAGCCCTGAACATTTTTATGCAAAAACAAGCAGTTCCTGTCCTCTTCTCCAAGGTTCAACTTTGTGGGAATTAAAGCAGAGCAGAATGAGTCATTTGTTTTGGGCAAATATCTAGAGGCTGGTGGGATAGGATATTTTAGAAATTAATGTAGATAGTAGTCAGAGTGCAAGATGACCTGCACCAGGGAACATTCTTGATGCACATTATTTAGGGCAGTTGTCAGGATACAGTCCCACCTTCCCTGCAGAAGAGGAGAGCGACATCTGACGTCAGGCTCTGTTGCTGACATGCCTTTCCTTGTACTGTGATACCAAGAATAACATGGCTCCTGCTTTCTGCATGTCACCCTTGGGCCAGTGCTGTGCCAGGAGCTTTATCTACATTATCTTGAATTTTCGCCATAACCTGTGCGATGCATTTATTTATCTCCTCTTTGCAGGTGAAGAAGCTGAGATGCCAAGAGACTGTGAAAAATGTTTAAGTTCACTTAGCTAGTACAGTCGGGCCTCTGTATCCGCGGTTCCATATCCGCAGATTCAACCAACTAAGGATTGAAAAGATTTGAAAAAGAACAATAAAAAATAACATAAAATAAGACAAATAAGAAACCATTGCAGTATAATAACTATTTACCTAGCATTTACATTGTATTAGGTATTATGTAATCTAGAGAGGATTTTTAAGGCATATGGGAGGACAGGTATAGGTTATATGCAGATACTACATCATTTTATATAAAGGACTTGAGTATTTGAAGATTTTGGTATCCTGGGGGCAGAGGGATGTCCTGGGACCAATACCCTGGGATACTGAGGGATGACTATATGTACTTTGCAGCAAGGACACACAGAATAATGAAAAAGATGCACACTTTGGGAGGCTGAGGCAGGTGGATCACTCAAGGCCAGGAGTTCAAGACCAGCTTGGCCCACATGATGAAACCGTGTCTCTACTAAAAATACAAAAATTAGCCAGGCATGGTGGCACACACCTGCAATCCCGGTTACTTGGGAGGCTGGGGCACGAGAATTGCTTGAACCCAGGAGGTGGAGGTTGCAGTGAGCTGAGATCACGCCAGCCTGGGTGACAGAGCAAGACTCCATCTCCAAAAAAAAAAAAAAAAGAGAGACGTGGCTTCATAGGAGCTATCCTTGAGTAAGGTTTGGGTCAAGAACTGGTTTCTACAGGGCAACCTCTGATCCAGGTCATCAGGAGAGAAATTACCTCTTTTTTTGCTTTGTCTTTCAGAATCCTTTCCCTCTCACCCTTGCCCTAGCTGCCTTTGTAAGACTTCCCTAAGGAGATGAAAGGGTTTAGAACCTTGGGTTGCAGGTGCCTCTAGGGCTGAGTGGCACACGTCTGTTTTTGGTGATGTTCTTCCAGTATCTGATCAGTTGATCCAGCCTTGAGTCTTAATGTAGGACTCCATCGTGTTGAGCTAGGAGGGTTGACAAAACTTACTTCCACAGAACAATTCCACTTAAGTAAGGGAAACGGAATTTTAAAAATTTCAAGGAAATTTCCAGAAAATAATAGCAATCCCTCAGCAAACTGACAGCCTTCTATTTTGGGACGATGGTGAAGTTTTCCTGAGCTGAAAGATGATAAAAATAAAAGAGCTAATATCTACTGAGTGCTATGTATGTAACAGAAACCATAATAAGCACTTTCCATGGATCAACTCCATCTTCGCGATGGTCCTATGAGCTAGATCTACTGTCATCCTCATTTTACAGATGAGAAAATTGAGGCACAGAAGTACTAGGTAATAAGTATTAGTATAAGGTTAGCTGGCATGTAAGAGAAGGAGCTGAGATTTATATCTAGCTGTCTTATTCCAGAGCCCATCTGTGAAGCATGATGCTATATTACCTCTCCTGAAATAGATCTCACTTGCTGGAGTGCCTAGTACCCTATTCTGACACTGTTATCCCCTATACAGAACTTTCAGGGAGAATTTTCATGGTAATCCTGACCAAAGGCAGGGCTATTATCCCACCAGCAGCTCAGTCAACCCAGAGAGATCCCAAGGAATGGAGCGGCAGGAAGTTCTGAAATTTAAAACCCTCTCTGGATGTTGCATCTGGCTCTCTGCAGTTGGGAGACATGCCATACCTGTCCTGATTGGTGTCACAGGAGTCCCCAACCAGATCATTATCCACATCAGACTGCAAAGAGAACAGCGCATGTTATTTATTCCTGGGCTTGCATGTACAGAATGTTCCAGAGAAGGCAGAACTCACCCATCATCATTGGATTTGGGGAATTATTTCTCTGGAACTGGGGTGGTGCAAAACTGCAAAAGGACAACACCATATTGGTGTAGGCACAATGCTGAATTTTCAAAAAAGCCTTCTAAAATATCAAGCTACATGGATGGGCTGCCCACACACCAGATGAGCTGATTGGAAAGGGGCGCTGGGGCAGCATGGTGGCAGGTGGAGGCATAGAACTCTGGCATGGGTCAGAGGGAGCCAGCCATAGGTACGGGGAGAAGACAAGTTGATTTTGCTTTGCTGTTGCAATTTGAAATTTGGCCAAAATTGTGAGTGAGTCACAGAGGGCAACCATGACTCCCCTGTCTCAGGGCTTTAAAAATAAATGACACATCATACCCAATTATCCAGACAGGAAGGAGGAGTGAGAAGGGAGATGCAACACATCACTGGCTGAACTGAATCTGAAATGTCCATACATAGGCTGTGTAGGGGTTTAGGGACTAAAGGGACACAAGGCTCCCAATGGTTAATTTCCATGTTCCATTTTCCTTTCTGCAGGAGAAATACTTGTATTGAGCATCATGAAGCTCGTGTTGCTAACCTCACAGGCAATCGACAGCCTGGGAGATAGTCCCTAGGGCTTCAGATCTCGTGTGGTGCTCATCCCACCATCTTCAGGCCCACAGTGTGTCCTTTCTCCGCCTCTGCTTTGTTAGGTAAGTGGCAACAGCTAAGAGGCTCTGCTGTTTTTCTAGACACCCGTCTTAAATGAGTCTTTGCATAGAGGAATTCAGCCTGGAGTTTGAATTCCCCAGTATCCTACTAACCTGGTTAGGGTTGCTGATATCAGGACAACTGTCACAGGCATCCCCCACACCATCACCATCCTTGTCCCGTTGGTCACGATTGGGAAATCTTGGGCAGTTGTCCAGAATGTTTTTTATTCCTGTGAGAAAGAAATGCTACCTTGAGTCAGGGGGATGTCACTGACTTCTAGGTGCCGGAGAGATCAGGCACACGGTGAGTCGCTTCTGCCTGGGCCAGTGTCACACAGGGACTAGCCTTTTCAGCAGTTATCCAGAGGTAGCTTCAAAGGATGGATCCTGGGAGACTTAAAAATGAACAGCTCTCAGAGGTATTTGTCGACTGAATTCTAATTTGTCCAAGATGTCAAAGGCTATGATAGCAACCAGAGGAGGGGATCATGATGGCTGTATGGGCTGACCCTGGAGAGGGAGGATCTCATGGGTATCTGAGCTATGACTGAGACCCTAGGGCTCTAGGCAGTGTTGTGTTGGAGCTGGTCCATCGTGTCCCTCTCTCTCTTCAGTTTTGTGTTTGATGATGTCACATTGGTAGCTTGAAATCAGCAATGAGGACAGTATGGAGTTACCTCATGGAAACTGGCAAATGCTACCAACCAGGGCTTTCTGTGGTTTGTTTACCAGCACACCACTGGAAATGGGTCATCAGTTAGGCTTGCAGAAGGTGAGGTCATGTTTTAGGGGGGGTGCTCAATGCCTTCTCATTCAGTTCTTCACTTCTGGGTCTCTCACGTGTAGAAAGTCTAGTAGCGAGTGAGGAGAGGTAGAAATGGGAAGGGAGATGCCCACGAAGACACACCCTGATAAGACACTGCTTGAAGGGGTCCTACAAAGTTTCTGGCAATGATACAAAGTCCTGGAAACATCCAGAGCCATTAAGTAGTGGAGTGGGCTGTGGAGTCTCCTTCCACAGACACAAGTCCACCTTGGGCCCTCCAGATGCAGGCCACAGTGAGCCACCCACAGCTGGAAGGCCCTGAATCAGTCATTCTATTCCTACTCTGGAGAGAGAACAATGGAACAAGGTCAATTGAATCCCAGATAAAAGACAAAAGCAAGATAAATCTACCATCTCCATCCATGTCATCATCACAGGCATCTCCTCTTCCATCCCCATCTGTGTCTTTCTGGTCATTATTTAAGACACTCAGGCAGTTATCACAGGCATCTCCAAAGATATCTTTATCGCTGTTCCTTTGGTCCACATTGTGAATCAGGACACAGTTATCCTAAAAGATGAAAGGATAGAACATCACTCAGACTTTTACTAAATCCACTTCCCCCATTGTTAAGAAGCGTCAGAACTCTGGTGGCCCAAGTTTGTCAGTTTTATATTTCAAACATTTGTGAATCTTAAGGAGTAAAAAGCTGCAGTGCTGTGGAATGCAGGCATGGAAACTAACATTTGGGATGATTCATATACACAGTTGACTTCACAGGCTTTCTCCCATCATCCCTGGTACATGGCAATTCACAGGCCCTCCCAGCAAAGCAGATACCTGCTCATTCAGGATCCCGTCTCCATCAGCATCCTCGTCACAAGCGTCGCCAATGCCATCTCTGTCTGCATCTTCTTGGCCAGAATTTGGCACATACTTGCAGTTGTCCTTAGGGGGAAAACGCAGTTCTGAATGACATCCTACATGTGTGTTAAGCTAGTAACTGTTTCTGACCTCAACACACTGTGGCTTTATTGTTGGTGACTGTTTCACTTCATCTGAGATGCAGCTACTTTACAAGTGCAATTTTAAATTAGATCCATAGAACCTCTCCCCATAGAAGATGTGACTTTGGAAAGCCACAGTGCATGTGTGCCTACTGTCACCCCAACACCCCTTACCTTCTTACAGTTCCTGGCAGAGCATGGCAGTTCTTCATCAGGGTAACTGTCGATGTCCACATCCTTTCCACAGACATAGCCATCGCCAGCCCAACCGACTCCACACTGTAAAGGGAAAGCCCATCAGAGGCCTGGGAAGCTGAGCCTGGCAGGGAGCTGGGGGCTGACAAGGGCCTCTCTGCTCCTTTGCTCATTCCCAGGGGGAGGGCCCAGAGTCACTCAGCCTTGTTGGGTGGGGCTTAGAAACTATTTAATTGCACTTGAGTAGTGTGATGGTTCCCTATTCAAAAGATGTAAAGGGAGACGTAGAGAGAAAACTCTCCCTCCCACTCCCACTTCCGCTTCCAGAACAAGCAGAGCAGCAGAAGGGAGACGGGAGGAGGGGACCCAGAAGGTCACAGGGAACTGGAAATGCAGAGGGACGGAAAGCTGACCTGGGGTGGGAGATAAAGGAGGGAGGAGGGAGAGAGTCTGAGGAGCAGAGTCTGGGCCAATGGAAATCAGACTTATGTGAGCACAGGTTAAATTTCCTGGCCTCACCACCCAAAATAAGGAGCTTCCAGACCAGTGACTTCCTCAGCCGCAGCCTGCCTATTCTCAATCATCTGTGCTCTCCCTCTACAACCAGGATTCAGGAGGCAGGACTCCAGAGAGACCCTACCGGGCTCCTGGTTCCTGCTCACTCGCCCCAGCAGGGCCTTTGGAAGGCCTGGAAGGTTGATCCATGAGGTTGGTCCTTGACTCACTTTAATGAGGAAAAAATGTCCTCTAGGAACAAATACATTTTTAATGAGCCATTTTCTGGCAGATTCAATTATTTTAGTAGTCACACCAAGTTTATTAATCCTTTACCATCTGTCGTTGTGCCTTATTACAAATTCAAAAACATATTAAAAGCCCCATCACCCACCATCCCAGGGGAGTTGTCAATTTGTTCACAGAAAATGGGGGATTTCAACAGAGATATACACTTGCTTCTCAATGACTGCTTTTTGGTAATAAACAAGCCCAACCATGAGGAATTCAGGAACTTGCTGGGGTTATTCCCTCTCTGATACAGCACATTCCTCCATCTGACCTTGTTACAGAATATCTGTATTGCCAAGGAGGGCTGACTTTATTATATTTATTTATTTAACTCATTTTTGACTCTTATTTTTCCTATTTGAAAAGTGATAGGCTCATTGTGGAAAACTGTGCATGCATAAAGATAAAGAAGCATAACTTTGAGACAAAGAAGATGGAAAAGGGCTCTAAGAATCCATCATGCTGCTCAGGGGTGATCACTGTGAACCGGTGAATCCAGAGTCTGACAAGCCACCTGCCAAAGGCCTGGTACCCCGGGAAGTGCAGAGGAGGGGGGCAGCTGAAGTCTGCTGATTTTTCAGTGCCTAGGGTCCCCAGGACTTTGGATCCTTGGATTTGGGAATGGATGGCAGGCTGAGGACTCTGGATCCTTGGATTTGGGAATGGATGGCCGCAGCGCACCCTCTCCTTCACGTAGGGCCCACTACAAGCTCAGCATGAGACCCATGTCAGGCCCTGCTGTGACTGCTCTACTCTCTTCCCAGTCTCCCCTCCCCAGACCAGCTCCAGGGCTGGATAATGCACAGGAGGCGTGACCATTCACGGAGCTGTCCCTGATTAGAGTGGAGGTAGACATAGAGCATGGCACCGTCTGGCCCCTGCCAGTCACCTGCGGGAGACGGGAGGTTTCTCCCCGAGGGCCTATGACAGCCCCCACATCTCCACGGCGGCCCATCCCCAACAGGAGCGTCCAGGCAGACACTGTGGAAGTCGTAAGGATGAGGACAATTAGAGATGACAGCAGGTATGTTGTCATTATACAGGCAAGTAGACGGGGCAGAAGAAGGAAAGCGGAGAAGAATGTTCCTTCACCTCCCTGCTGCTGGCTTCTGGGCCTTTCCACAGAAGGTGCTTGGGAGCTGGGGCTTCACTGGAGGCTCTGGCATTCAGGTGCCCAAGTAGACAGTGTTGCCCCACAGCCAAGAGGGAGAGAAAAGGCAGCTGATGGTTAGATGGATGTCAGGCTGCTCCCCACAAACTCAGTGGACCCTGTTCCTATTACACTGCATGCTCATTTTGATTGCAATGCTTTCATTTTGAAGTACTTTTACCCCGAAGCACGTAGAAACTGGAGAGAGGTGATGTTAAAAATGAAGGAGGAAAAATGATAGAGGAAGTCAAAAATGAAGAGGAAAAATGATAGAGGAAGTCAAAAAACAACTTACCACACATGTCACATCCCCCTGCCTCTCTTCAATGCACCGGGCATTCACACTGCAAGGGTTCAGCTCTGGGTTTCTGCAGTTTCTTTCCATTTTGCATCCTCTTATCTGATCACCAGTATACCCTGGCTTGCAAGGCCCACAGCGGTAAGATCCCTGCAGGGAACAAAGATCAGGTGATGAGCTGAAAGCTGTGAGCAAAGGTACAGTTTGAGCAAAGGTACGGTTATTGTGTCTATTTTCACAGGTACTCATTGCTGGCAGGATTCAGGCATCAGACCCCTGCCTGCCTCTCTGCTTACATGTAAGATCGTGTGAATGTTGGTGAAAACACCATCAGACTGGAGGCTGTGTCCGGCCACTCAGACAAACAAGGAATAGAAGTGAGGGAAGTAGGCTGCACAGTGAACCAGACACTGAGTTGCCTGTGCCACCGTGGAGGGCATAAGGGGAGAGGCCAAAAGTTCCAATGAAGTCCTGGGAGGTGGTGTGAGAAGCTTACTCTGGGGACAGGGAGATGATCTGCTTAAGAAGCAAGTTAATTTTTCTTCTTGCTGTTCCTTTGGCTCTTTTACAATGGAATGACAAAGGAATGGGTGCACAGAGAAATGCTGGTGGCCTGCATTGAGAATTTCTGATGAGGCAGACTGAGAAACTGACAAATGAGCTGTCAGCTCCACTGCAGTGACACTTCAGGGGCCAGGTTTTTTAGCTTTTATAGATATAATATATATATAATATATATAATCATACTGCACACAATATATGTAATACATATTATATAATATATAAAAATCAAAATTAAAATTTTCATTGTTATTGAGGTAAAATTGACAAAACTGAATATATTGAAAGTGTGCAGTGTGATGATGTGATATACATATACATTGTGAAATGATTACTAGTCAGTTAAGTAACACATCCATCAACTCACATAGTTGCCTTCCCCTTTTTTCTTTTTCAGTGAAAACACTTAAGATCTGCTCTCTTAGCAGATTTCATATCTATAACATGGTATTATTAACTAAGTCACCATGCTGTATTTTTCATCTTATGCAGTTTTATTGGCATAAAATTTATAGATCGTAAAAGACATCCATTTGAAGTATGCAGTTTAATGATTTAAGTCACTCACAACCTCTTAATTGCCACATCCAAAGCACGCTTTCCAACGACCTGTCTCAATCTCAGCCTCCCTGGTGATGCTGCCCACTCGCTCCTTTTTCTGGCTTCTGCTCTTTTTCCTTGGCCTAGTCCTTCATTTTTGGGGTTTCCTGGAGTTCTATTTACTGTCTACTTTCCTTCTCTCTAGGTGGCTCAGTCATTACCTTTACACCAAGATCTCGCAAATCTATTTGCAGACTACTTTGTCCTGGTAAAAGCTGAGAAGCAATAAATCCCCATCTATTCCTAAGCAATATAGCATTGTGGAGAAGAACTCAGGCTCTGTAGCCAACCTGGAAGTCTTCTAAGATGTGTGACCTTAGTATAAATACGTAACATTTCTTCTTTTTCTTTTTGGAGACAGGGTCTCCCTCTCTCACCCAGACTGGAGTGCAGTGCCGATCACAGCTCACTGTAACCTCAAACTACTCTTGGACCAAAATGATCCTTCAGCTTCAGCCTCCTGAGGAGTTGGGACTATAGGAATGCTCCACCATGCCTGGACTTAATGATGTAATATTTCTGTGCCTCAGTTTCTTCAATTGTAAAATGTGGATAATAATAATACCCGTTTATGAGGTTGTTGTGAGGATTAAAATAAGTGACTCGATAAATGTAAAGTACTTTTACTTACAAGGAAACAAGGAACCTAGAGGTTGGAAAACTTTCAAATAGTCATACACGTAATCAGTAGTTCTTTTCTTGATAGTCTATTCTGGTACATCTTTTATCTTGGACATAGTTTGACAGGAACTTTCAGAAATAAAACCCATATCTGAATACTTAAGTTATAGCCATCCCTAAGTGCTAAGCACTTCAATTTAATACAATGAAAAGTTTTGAAAAGTTTATTTTTATTTTTATTTTTTGAGACTGAGTCTGTTTTTTTTTGTTTTTGAGACTCTGTCGCCCAGGCTGGAGTGCAGTGGCACGATCTCGGCTCACTGCAAGCTCCACCTCCCAGGTTCACGCCATTCTCCCGCCTCAGCCTCCCGAGTAGCTGGGACTACAGGCGCCTGCCACCAGGCCTGGCTAATTTTTTTTTTTGTATTTTTAGTAGAGAGAGGGTTTCACTGTGTTAGCCAGGTTAGTCTCGAACTCCTGACCTCGGATTGAAAAGTTTTATGAAAATAAAGAATGACATTTGGGGATTGTGTAGTCACCAGTAAAACACTGAACTATTAACATAAACTACCAAGCTCTTCACAATTTTAAAATACAGGAGTAATAATTTATTCAATAAATAGTTATCTAATGGCCTAATATTGCAACTTTGGTAGAAAATAAAGGACAAACTTGGCACTTATAAAAGTATTCTTACATAAAAATTACTTATATACAGTTACTCATATTAAATACTTCATTAGCACAAACTTTTGCCCTTATTCTGCCAATCAAATATATTATGCCCGCATGTTCTAGGTGTGTTTGGAAGCTATGGTCTATACACATACACTTGTTTTAATAGCCAGTTCTGCTTTGATAACAACAGCTGTGAGAAATACTCACCAAAGTATTAATGCAGATCGAGTTGGAAACGCATGCTCCATTTCGACACTCATCAATGTCAGTGCAGACCTAGTGCAGAAAAGTTCAAAGAAACTTTAGCGAGACATGCTGCTTAAATAGAAATGCAAATAAATCTCCTTTGTTTTGCTATCTGTGTGTGAAGTGAAGATGCAGAATTTCAGGTAGAATGGTCATCTGAGGGTTATTTGTGCCATCTCCCTGCATTTGTACCAGTTTGTACTTAATCTAATTGCAAATGAGAATTGCTTTCATGGCATTGAAAGTTATTCAGAAAAGACAACTTGTGTAATTCATCTGTTCCACCACCTTGTTAGGTTAGGAAAGTTTTTTTTATCTTGCTTGGGACTCAGTGTAGTTCTCCTATCTGAGGATTCTTAGCTTTTTTCAATTCTGGAACATTCTCAGTTTCCCCCAACTGCTTTCTAGTCTTTCTTTGGAACTACAGTTGGATGAATATTGGACTTTCTCGTTAATATCTTCTTTTGACTCCTAACCTCTTGTTATATGCTTCATATCTTTATTTCTCTGTGCTGTGTTCTAGATGATTTCTTTAAATTCACCTCCTAGCCTATGAAATCCCTGCGAAGCTGTGTCTAATCTGTTTTGCCCATCTATTGAGTTAAGGTCAATGATTTTCACTGATAAAAGTTTTATTTGGCTGTTTTTCAAACTTGTATGTTTTTCTCACATCGCCCTACACTTTTGTTGTTGTTGAGACAGGGTCTTGCTCCGTTGCGCAGGCTGGAGTGCAGTGGCACAATCACAGCTCACTGCAGCCTCGACTTCCCAGACTCAGGTGATCCTCCCACCTCAACTTCCCAAGGTAGCTGGGACCACAGGCACGCACCACCACACCCAGCTAATTTTTTTGCGTGTATTTTTTGTAGAGATGGGATTTTGCCATGTTGTTCAGATGGGACATTGCCCTGTTCTTTAAGTATGGTATTTATTTCTTTACCTTTTTATATTTACTTTATATTTATCATGTTTCCTCATGGTAGTTTCTTTATATAAACTGCCATTTTTGTTTATGAGCATATCTTCAGTAGCCCAGATTTTGCCTGTGGGCATTCCACTGGCCCTGAATTTTGGCGTGTCTTTACAGAGTGGTGTGTCTTTGACTTGAGACAGGGCCCTGGGGATTTTACCTTTTCATGGCTGGTTATGATTTTAATTTTTTGGCTTGTGTTTCTGCATTTTATGTATAACACAGATTTGGAACTCATAACTGTATGTGTTCCACACTGTATGTGTGCCACATTTGTTGTGGGTAATTTTCATTTTTGTCAAGCATGTCTTAAAGCTGAAGTCAAGCTTCTTTATTGTTTCTTAGGGCTAGTCAAGTTTTCCTGTCTCCTTGTAATGGATAGAGTGGTTCTTTGAGGGTCCTGGACTTACGCGGGGGTGTTAGGCCTTTCCAAAGTTCCCAGACTCCATTGCTGCATCCACTCCACACAGGGGGTAAAAGCCAGGTCCCCGTTCCTAGGACCCAGACCTGGCTCCCACCTCCCAGGATCTGCTGTGGCATCAGTTCTTAGTCACAGTTCCGGCTTTGAGTTTTCTCTTTGTTTCTGGACACTGCGTCATTTCCTTTTGTTTCTTTTCACTTTGGAATGCAGTAACATTTGCTGTTAAATTTTAGCAAGGTGGCTCCCTTCCACTTCAGTTCTGTCTGCCATGTTACTGGAAGTCTATTGAGAAGCGTTCCTTACTACCTTACACCAAATACCTTATATTTTGTTTTGTCTATTTCCTTGGTTTGTTCTTAGAGATTCTGTCTTTAGAGGACTCTAACAGCCTCTTGTCATTCCTATATGTCTAGCTTGCCTACCTTTTCTAGTCTAAAAAATCATGCCCTCTAGAACCCTTTGATAGGCAG
This sequence comes from Macaca fascicularis, assembly GCF_037993035.2. NCBI lineage: Eukaryota > Metazoa > Chordata > Mammalia > Primates > Cercopithecidae > Macaca > Macaca fascicularis. The sequence continues at coordinate 84,019,544 of NC_088380.1, read as the reverse complement.
CTAGGAAATAATAAGCCCCTGCCCTTCTTCAAAGCTAATAATTTCTCTAAAGTAGTAAAATATATTTATAGACCAACCATTTTTAAGGGCTAAAAACATCAAAAAGAATTTCACAGTCAGTCAGTTAAATAATGACCAGGATATAGTAGAACATTTGGAAATAAATGGAGACTGTCAAGAAGTACTCAAGTGCTTTATGGCAATTTATAGCTTACATAAGAAAAAGGGGAGGTTGCCTTGGGGGATTATTTCTACTCTTAAAATCCCCTCATCTCTGAAACAGCTTCGGATTGGCAACAATGACTCTATAAAAATGACCTAATTTTTCAAAGCTTTTGTTTCCCTGGTTCTCAACTTATTCTGCAGGACAAAATGTTCAACGGCCATCAACAAAATAAGCCTGAAATTATGACAATAGCCATATTACCCCTTTTACTGTTTTTCCAGTAATACTCTATTATCCCATCTTAAAAGCTTCCTCCCTTCTAGGTTTTATAAATGTAAATACTTAGAAATGGTTGAAAAACTTCCTGATTTGCTCATTTTGCACCATGACATTCCACATGGCCTTGGCTGCTCAAGGAGGTCAAGGGTTACACCGAAGAGGTGGGAACCAACCACAGTTGTTCTGTTAAGATGAGAAATGAATAGAAACCATGACTTCAGCCTACCTGCTTGTTTGACTTGGCAAAACTGATCCCAACACCCTGCACCATGGGCCCTGTGAAGCCCACTGGGCAGGCGTCACATCTGAAGCCAGGAGACAAATTCACGCAGCGCACGCCTGGGTAGCAGGGATGGTATTTGCACTGAAGACAAAAAAGTCCAAAGTCTTTAGCCACACCGAGAAAACACTCCAACTTTTCTTCATCTATTTGCACATACTTGTTTAGTCATTTAACTATCTTTTGGTGGAAAAAATAATAAAAGGAAATAAAGGCTTCCAAATCCAGTTACCCACTGAATCCCTGACTACACAATCTAACATTGCTTTTTAGTGGGCTCTGCTGTATTGTAGAATAATGGCACATCTATGTTGAAAGGGTCCTTGATATTAACCAGCCTACCTCTCAATGTAATAAGCTCCCTGATATTCTGACACGGAATTTGCAAATCTCTGTGAAAGGACTATGTCCCTGGACCACTTAGCTGGCTGTTAAGATGACTCCAAAAGCATCAGCAAACCAACTACTCAGTCAGAAAGACCTTAAGAAGGCAAAGCCAGGGCCGGTGCCTCTTCAGTACCACATAATCCCTCAGGGCCTGTGCCTGCCTCCATGTCCTGTCAAGTCCATGCTATTCCAAGGCTCTAGGAAGCTTGGAGATTGGTTTTTTTTTTTTTTTTAATCCACTTCAACTAATGTAAAAAACATGACCACTTCCTGCCCTTTCAGAAAGAGGAAAATTCCAGCTCACAGATAAAAACCAGATGCAGTTCAGTGAAATGTGTGCAGATGTTTCTCCAATTGAGGGATCACTAGAGACCATCTTAATTGCTTACTACTAGGGAAGGTAATCAGCTGAGTGTTACTAAGGTTACCAAGGGCCTGCAGGAGCCCCAGGGAGCCAGTGTGCCTAAGTTCCCTACCTGTGTCTCTCTCCTGCGCTTGTCCTTTCAGCCTTCCTCTGGCTGGGTGGGAAGAGAAGGGCACATTGAAGGCACATTTTGGTGGCAGCCTTGCTACCTGCTATGAACATTACTTTGCGACTAGACTGATGATTGCCTAACCATGTTTTTTGTTTGTTTGTTTTGAGACAGGGTCGTGCCCAGGCTGAAGTGCAGTGGTGCCATCATGGCTCACTGCAGCGCCAACCTCCTGCCTCAGGCAATCCTCCTACTTCATCTTCCAGAGTAGCTGGGACCACAGGCACATGCCACCATGCCCCGGTAATGATCATATTTTTTGTAGAGGTAGGGTTTTGTCTTGTTGCCCAGGCTGGTCTTAAACTCCTGAGTTCAGGTGATCCTCCCACCTCAGCCTCCCAAAGTGTTGAGATTGCAGGCTTGAGCCACTGGGCCTGGCCTGCCTAACCATGGTGTTGAAACAGTCTCTTCTGGGGCTCTGCCAGCCGGTCAAACAGCTGGATGTGCCTCCTCCGGGGCCCTCCCTGGGCACGTTTAGTTACTAATAGGTTACAGGGCCTCCCCCTTGTTGGTGTGACATTCCCCTCTGCTCCTTTGTTTTAGGAAGCCTGAAGAAATCCATGGTGACTCCTGAAATATACCCTTACAAAAATCCTCCCCTTCTACATTTGCAAAAGTGGGGGAAAAACAAAATTGTAGCACAGACTGCTTAAGAGAAATAACCAATGCAAATGTCAGCGTGTAAAGCAGAAACGTCGGCACTGTAGCCAATGGACCAGTAGAAGAGTTGGAAACGCAGACGAAAAATGACAAATGCAGCCATAACCTTGGGTCATGTCTCCTTCCACCATCCCTGTGTCTCAGGGTCTCCAAGCAAGTGGTTTTGATGGAGCCTGGAGGACAGCCCAAGTCAGCCCTTAATCATCAGCCTGGCTTCTTTTTCCAAAAGCTGCAGGGTAAGGAGGATACTTAGGGATTCCCTCCCGGTCTAAGTGAACTTTTACCTCATCCACGTCAATACAGGTGATCCCGTTTCCTGTGTAGCCCTCGGGGCAGGGCCCACACTGGAAGCCATCTCTGCTGTCGGTACATTGGACACCTCGGAAACATGGGTTGGAGTCACACCGGCGAGGTGGGCGTGTTGGCGGTGCAGGGGGTGCTGGGGGTACCACGGTGCTTGGGGTTGGAGACTGAAACTTGAGAGGACCTAGAGGAAAACAATCATCCACAGGCTTATTCACCGCCAGGAACATATACGGAAGACAAAACAAAATTTAGTTTCCCATTGAACTTTTCCTCCCTCCCCTCCAACTATGTGGTAGACCTTCAGAAACTGCGGTTAACACAGACTCACCGCAAGCCCTTCATCAGCCTGCATCATCCGACTCAGGCGAGCCCATTACTAGGAAAGCACTTACCGCAAGCCTGGCATTCAGCTATGGTGTTTCGCAAAAATGATGTTTCCTTAACCTTTAAAAATGAGAAGAGGAAAAGGATTGAAAAGGAATGCCTGAAATCATCCAGGAATGAAAGAATCCATGTGGAGCTATCTATGTAACACTTTTTTTTTTTTTTTTTTTTGAGACAGTCTCAGTCTGTTGTCCAGGCTGGAGTGCAGTGGCACAATCTCAGCTCACTTCAACCTCTGCCTCCCAGGTTCCAGCGATTCTCCTGGCTCAGCCTCCTGAGTAGCTGGGATTACAGGCATGCACCACCACGCCTGGCTAATTTTTGTGTTTTTAGTAGAGACGGGGTTTCACCATGTTGTTCAGGCTGGTCTCGAACTCCTGACCTTGTGATCCGCCCACCTCAGCCTCCCAAAGTGCTGGGATTACAGGCGTGAGGCACCACACCTGGCCCTCTGTAACACTTCTTACAGTAGCATTAGCAGCCCTTGGTGGCTCCCGCTCTGCTTAGAGCCATGGTGTGTTCATCATGAACTTGGCCCCCATTTCCAGAGAACTTCCAGTGGATCCCTGCTGTGGGGGGCTGTGTGGGCCCCTGGAGGTCTGACTCAGAGGCCACCTCCATGCCTGCGCAGGCCTGCAGCTCCACTAGCTTGTGGGGAGCTGCTCTGAGAAGAGCAGGGCTTTTCTGATGATATGCCCCACTTGTTACCTGCTGTCGCAGAAGGTCCTTCACCTCTCCCAGGAGTTGGTTTAATTGTGTCATTTGACCCAAGAACTGCCGGTTAAAGTCCCCTGTAGGAACAGCAAAAGGCAAAGAGTTTTCAACCAGTGATGGTCATTTCTAAGTGACTCAAAACCAAAAGATACCCCAGGAAATCATCATGACAAGATGATTCAAAAACCCAGAATATTTGAATTTAATTTGGGGTAATTTCTTTAATTCAGCTAAAAACAATGATAATGATGCCACTGACTATTTGAGTCTAAATTCATGTGAATCATAAAAATAAAAGTTTAATGAAAATACTCCTTGCCCTGGATTTTGTTCAAGAGCCTGATTTTCATAGATACGTTTTGTTGGGCTGCTCTGTTGACAGTCCCACTTTTTGGTGATGGGACCCTGCCTATTCAGGGTCTTTGGAGTTTGTGTTGATGAAGGTATGCAAACTGCCCAAGAGCCCACACCTGTGCCTGTGGCAGCCAGCGGCTCGCTCTGCTGCAGGAAGCAGTCTTGCAGGCTGGCCACCTGGAACAGTGAGCCTCTCACCACCAGCTTCAGCTCTTCCAAGAAGTCCTGGAAGAAATCACATTCATACCACAGATTGCTGACACTGTTGAAAAGCCAATGTGCTTGCCTACTCACGCAATTTTCATAATCAAGTAGTCCTGTATCGCTGGACCCTCTGACATCTTACATAATTTTGTAGGATCACATTTTTTCCTAAAGCCTGCCAGCCCTATCTTTTTGATTGAAGTGAATACGTAAGTAGCCAGCAGCCTAGGAAAATGCTGGCATTGCCACCAAGAGGGCTGAGAAAAGGAAAGGCTCTTTTCCTACATGGTAAAGGAGTTATTTTGTGACGGGAAGCTCTTAAGAATTGTCTGTAATTTGTTTATGGAATTTAGATCGCAATAAATAAGGTGTTAATCCCAATTTTAAACAGTATTAGTTTTTGGATGTCTTGACTCAAGGTTCTAGCAAAGCCTGTGATTTCTTCGGGCTATGAGAATGAATAATATCTTCTATGATCATTAGGCAGTTGGCATCGTATTTTTACATTTTGGGTTGATATTATTCATTGTTAGTCAAAAAGTAAATTTTCTTGCCCTTTTATCTTGTGAATTCTGCTTGCAATCACTTTTATTATATCTATATACAACCAAACGTTTATGTTAACTGCCAAGGTCAAGTCATCATCCTTATATAGAAATGAGCACAGCTGAGGATTTTCAGAGGAATTCTGCTTTTTGATTTAGCTAAGATTTAGGCAACATATGCTATTTAACACATACTGTATTGGACATCAGACTACAATCTCTGCAGTCAGGACAATGACTGGCTTTGCCCGCCACAGTAGCACTAATGCCTAGAATGTGCCTATTTGTTGACTGACTGAATGAATGAGTAGGTGACTATGAGACTGAGCCACTGTGATCACTACCGATGGTCTAACGAGGTAGAGCTTCTGAGAAAATTCCAGTAAGTACAGTTTCTGATGACTTTGTCAAGGCTGAGTCCTGACTTTTAGAAATTGACTTATTTGGTGGTGAACACTAATTTCTGAAATGAGCAGTGACACAATTTCTGACTGTCATTCTGATTATGTGTGCTACTTTGGGGATTCAGAAATAAAGTTGAGCACATCTTTCTATTAATTTTTTTCCATATGTAAATCTACATTAAAAAATCTCTCTATGTATATGACTGAAAAACAAAAAAAACCCCAAACCTTGGATTTTAGCTTTCTTGGAATTTCCGATTAAAAATGCTTCCTGTTGTTCAAGCGCAAAACTTCTAGGATCAGATTCATAGTTTTTATATTGCTATCTAAAACTGTACAGCATTCCTACATGCAATGGAAATTATTGCTTACACCCTGCTTCTCTGTACAAAGGGCTCAGAGTAGCTTGTAACCAAAGCATATATTAATATAATGAATTAACAAAGGGAATGGAAAGTGAGGATTGAGAGGTAGCAGACAAAAATAATATGGGCCATAGCAGATGAACATAGTTACTGATTTGACATAGGCTTATATAACAGATGAAATTCAGGAACTTTAAACCAGTTATGCATTATTGGAAAGGACAAAGAATACTAGTTCTTTATAGAAAACAAAGCACTGACTAGCACCCAATTCTAAAAGAAATGTATGTGGCAATTTCTACAGCAGGTGCAATGATAGAATAAGAAAAATACCATCAACATGGATTAAAACAGAAGACAGAGGTGATGTCTTAAGACCAAATGGAGCTAAGCTATAAGCTCCCTTTTGTTAGTGGATGTTCTGACAAGACCTGCGAAAATGCTGTTCCGACAGCTTGGCAGTTTCCAATCATTCTTTTTTATTTTTATTAAAGAAAACTGAAAATAGATAACGTCATCACTCTGAGGTAGTTATTTTTATTTTTGCCCTTCCTTTCCAACTTTACAATTGTATCCATAGTCTCTACTTACCATTGAAAGCACAAGCTCTCAATTTTGGCATCACATTAGAATTGGTGTTTTAAAAATGTGCTGATGCCTAGGCCCCACCCGACAGATTCAGATTCGGTTTGTCTTAGGGACAGCCCCCTAGCACTTGCTTTTCAAGCTCCCCAAGCGATTCTGATGTGCAACCGACATTAGACCCACTGACCTGCAGCAGGAATTTCTCAGCACACTCCTCTGCACTCCCTAGGCACCGGCAGCTCATTTTTCCACTTCAGAGAATGGTTTGTGCGTTCCTACCTGTGGCTTCCTCTGGAAAGTCCTCAATTCAATGGTCTCAGGATTCTGGGAGAGGCCGGCAAAGGCCCTGGGGAGATTGTGAATGGAATCCACCTGGATGCAGTCCAGGTAGAGCTCTAGGGAGCCAGCCCCTCGCTGCAAATTGCTCAGCCTCAGGAGGAGCCTGTGCCGCCTTCCGTCTGCCAGCTGCAGGTTGTTGAAAACCACCAAATGGACCTTCCCGTCGTTCTTCAGGTAACGGAGGATGGCTGGAAGCAAGCACAGGTCAACGAATGGTGTGATAAGTGGAAGAGGGGGAAGTGGAGGGTCAACGAATGGTGTGGTAAGTGTCCCGTGCTGAACAGCCTCCTGGTAACACGACTGGGTTGCTGGACAGAATGTGAGTGAGAAATAACCTCAAATATTAATTCACCATCTTCTGTGTGCTAGGCACTGGTTCAGGCACTGGGAACCAACTCTCCTCCTGAGAATGTTTTGCGCTGATGGAGAAACAGATAATATGTGGCAAATTTGAAAATAAACAATACAATTCTCATATAGTGGTAAGTACAGTGAGCAAGCAGAACCCCATCTGAAAGCAAACTAAACTCTAAGTAAGCCTAGAGCATGAATCCATTCATTCACCAAACACTTGCTAAGCACTACCATGGGGCTGGGGGCTGTCCTTAAGTGCTTTAAATACTTGATTTCTCCCTCCTCCCCCATTTTTTTTTTTTAAAGACAAGATCTCGCTCTGACCCCCCGGCTGCAGTGCAATGGTACTATCTCAGCTCACTGCAACCTCTGCCTCCCGTGCTCAAGTAATCCTTCTATCTTAGCCTCCTAAGTAGTTGGGACCACAGGTGTGAGCCACCACAACCAGCTAATTTATATATTTTTTGTAGAGTCAGGGTTTTGCCGTGTTGCCCAGGCTGGTCTCGAAATCCTGAGCTCAAGCGATCCACCTGCCTTGGCCTCCCAAAGTGCTGGGATTACAGGTGTGAGCCACTGCACCCAGCCTAAATACTTAACTTCTACTCACTGCAACCAAATGCAATTGGAATAATTATGGATGAGGAAAGTGAGTCTCAGATAAGTGAAGGCACTTGGTCAAGGACATAGGAAGCGGCAGGACTAGAATCTGAACTTGAGTATGGTTCATTCCGTGACTAAAAAATGCAGGCATGCACAGGCCTTAGTCAGCACACATCAAATCGCGTGTAATCTGTCATATTGTCCCTCAGCAACCCATCCCTGAATTTAACAATGCTCAGAAAATAAAAGGTATTGGCTGGGCACAGAGGCTCATGCCTGTAATCCGAGCACTTTGGGAGGCCCAGGTGGGAGAATCACTTGAGGTCAGGAGTTTGAAATCAACCTAGGCAACATAGTGAGACCTCATCTCTACAAAAAATAAATTTAAGAAAATTGGCCAGGCTGGGCCTGGTAGCTCACGCCTGTAATCCCAGCACTTTAGGAGGCTGAGGTGGGCAGATCATGAGGTCAGGAGTTCAAGACCAGCCTGACCAATATGGTGAACCCCCGTCTCTACTAAAAATACAAAAATTAGCCAGGCCTAGTGGTGTTTGCCTGTAGTCCCAGCTACTCGGAAGGCTGAGGCAGGAGAATCGCTTGAACCTGGGAGGTGGAGGTTGCAATCAGCCAAGATCACACCACTGCACTCCAGCCTGGGTGACAGATGAAGACTCCATTTCAAAAAAAAAAAAAAAAAAATGGCCAGGTGTGGTGGCACGTACTTGTAGTCCCAGCTACTTGGGACACTGAGGTGGAGGACTGCTTGAGCCTGGGGGATTGAGGATGCAGTGAGTCCTGATCGAACCACTGCACTCTAGCCTGGGCAACAGAGTGACCCCGTCTCAAAAAAAAAAAAAAAAAAAAAAAAAAAAAGAAAAAGAAAAGAAAACGTATCCATGGTTGTAAAAGGACTCCCACCTTATTTTCTGTTTTTGTTTTTGTTTCATTTCGGTTTTTTTCCCTATGTGGGTAGCTATTCACATATCTGCTTAAGCCCACATATCTTCTAGTTTTGACGGAGTCTCGCTCTGTCGCCCAGGCTGGAGTGCAGTGGCCGGATCTCAGCTCACTGCAAGCTCCGCCTCCCAGGCAGCCTTGCAGCCTTGTTTTTTTAACTCCATTATTGTCCTGAACATAGGAGGCCCTTAGCTAAAATCTTGGAAGTTGACCCTTTGTGAGTGGAGCCCATTAGTTAAGGTTTGCTAGAAAGACCAAAGTGATTTCAGCTGGTGTCTAAACATGCCTCCAGGTGCACCCACAGGTACCATTCCCAAACCAGCACTCTGGGAGGCCAAGGTGGGCAGATCACAAAGTCAGGAGTTCAAGATCAGCTTGACTAATATGGTGAAACCCTGTCTCTACTAAAAATACAGAAATTAGCCGGGCATGGCTAATTTTCACTGGAAACAATCCCGGGAACAAGGTTGGAGGCTAATTGCAAATATTGCTGATAAGGGAGGTGGTAAACACATCATTGCAGTTGCAAATCTCTGGCCAGTCTTTAGCTGTCCCAGGGTGGGAAAGCCTTAAGTAGAACTTAAAGTAGAACTTTTCTGGAGGGTAATTTAGTCATGTGCATCAGAACCTCAAACATGTATAAACCCAACAGCCCAGCATTGCCACTTCTAGGAACTAAAACTGAGGAAATTAAAGAACAAAAAAGAAGCACTTCAGCACTGTCCTGGGTTATAGGAAAAAAAAAAAAAAAAAAGCAGCACCAAGATGTATGGATGAGAATGTTCATTTCAGAAATACTTATTGTAATCAACACTTGGCACAACATGTATGTCCAAAAGGAGAGGGCTGGCTACTTAAATTACACTATAATCATAAAATGGAATACTACGGAATAGCTGAATTAAAAACACAAAAAGACATTCCCAGTATTTTGTTAAGTTAAAAAAAAAAAGGAGGTTATAGGTCAATATGGGTTAATTTAGAAAAAAGTGTGCATGTGTATATATATACATATATGTATACATACATACCTAGAAGATTAGAAGAAGATATGTCTACATTAATATGGTTATTTTCTGGGTGCCTGGATGGTATTTTTTTTCTTCCTGCTCATCTTCATTGTTTTAACTTTTCTACAAGAAACAACCATTACTTGTATATAAAAATAATAAAGAAATATATTAGACATATACACCCAGACTGTGTTGCTGTTAATCTGTGTGATTTGTGGCAAGTAACTTGGACCATCTTTCTCCTCAGGTACCTTTTCTGTAGAGTGTAAATGCCAAGATGGTGCTGCCGGCAGATGAACTAGCCAAGAATACCTATTTACATTGCAGTGTCGCCAAAGAAAAGAATCACTACTGTGGAACATGAAGGATATATTTTAAGGCTTTCTCCACATTAGGCTTTCTAGGTTCATTTTCCCACCCTTCTGAACTCTGACTGGATTTTCCAGTTGACCACAGTCTGAAGAGAGCCAGTTGACGTGAGGTTCTGTGACCTACAGAGATGGTGGGAGGAGTCAGACGGGAAATCTCTTATGTCGACGTGGTCACCACCACTTGCTTCCTGAGGTAGAAGAATCAGAAAGACCTGGCAAGACAGACTAGCTAGAAGGGCTTTCTGATTCCAGAACAATACTAACTTTCCTGAAGCAAAGTATTAAATAAATATAAATAAATGGTAAGATGTATATAAATGTGGTATGAAGAGGAAGAAAATAATGGAATGGAGGAAAATAGACCCAAATAGAAATTCTAAGGTATTTCTAATCTGGGATAGAACAGAATCTTCTCCTTTTATTTAATATTAATTGTTGAGAATTCACATGTACCCCTTAAATATGTAAAAATTACATATCAATACAAATAATTTAAATCTGAAAATTTTTTTAAATGTTGAGAATTTACAATAGTAACTGCACAGCTGGAAATTAGAACCATATATAGTAACCAAAAGAGGGAGAAACAGAGTCCAAACATATGCACTAACTCAATTTTATAAAAACTTCTATTACATTACTATTTAGAACAGTTTTGCAAATACCTGGAATTTTTACAGGCCAGGAAAAATACCACTTGGACCACCAAACTTGAATTAGGTCACACACACACTCACTCACTATCTCCTTATTTCAGTTATGGCCACTACCTCTGTTCTCTACATTAACTGTTTCAGAGGATGCACATACTGGCTTATAACAAAAACTCTTGATTTTTCTTCCCCAAACTAAGATTTCTGTGAAATCCAAAGGAAATATATTTTCTTGGGCATGTTGCTTGCTTTTAACAGGGCTTCACAGGGCATGTGGGCCATGGTTTATTTTCATAACTAAATAGCTGGGTTTAATTTGATGAATAGTACCTAGTGGGATACTTTATATATAGCAGGTGCACACTAAATGTTGCTAATATAAACTTTCAACGAAAAATTAAATGATTGCATTTAAAGCTTTGTATATAGAAAATAAAGTTCAGAGAGTAGCAATTCAACATCTAATTCAAGGTAGCAAAACCTCCTATTGTGTTCATACTCTCATTGAAGTGGTTTCTGTACTTCTGCCTTGCTTTTTGTTGCAATGTAACACTCAAATGACAAATCCCTCATGCCCCTAGATCTCATGACAATAGCAAAAGAAAACACAGGCAAAGAAAACCATGGAAACTTCCATCTTCACAATGTCTGTTAGCAGAAAAATTATCAAGTGCCTTGACATTTCCCATTCTTCACAATTGATCCAATACTCATTTCTCTTATGGCTTCCATTTTTCATTTTCTTTTTTATTGCAAATTCTTTACTTCAGTGCCTCTACACTTATTTTATCATCAGAGCAGTTAGACTACCCAGAGGGCAAGCAGCCTCAGGAAGCTCAATGTTTTCACATCAGTCATACAGAGTCCGGGAAAAGCAGAAAGTTCTCGCCCCAGGAGCCTGCAGCCTGTTGGATGCAAGTTTTCTTCACCTTCTCCAGAGGCAGCATCATCGGGAAGGGGAAGAGAACGGACAGGGTTCCCTTCCTCTTGCCAGCCCCCTTTCCCGGTGCTCATCTCACCCTATCTTATCCCAACACATCCACACATAGTAGAAGGAGCAAAACGCAGGGGAAAACACTACAGAGGGAGGAGGATGACCGTTTCGTCCCTCTGGGAAGGAAGAAGCAGCCAGGCCCCTGAGGCTGGAACCATTCCACCTCCCAGCTTGACCACACCTCTGCCTGGCCACCACCCTGGAGAGCATTCAGGAAAACAGTCACTGGGTATGAAACGGCCTTTGCCAAATTATAACTCAGGAAATTATGGCAGTGAAAGAAATCAGACCTAACTGACTCTATCTAGCTTCTAACACTTAAGCTTTCCTTGTTCATTCCTGGGCAGAGGCCGAACTAACTTTGGGAAAGAATTCAGTAGATGGTTTGACTCTGAAGCAAAATTGGTAACAGCCCTTTCCCGAAGACTCCCTTCTTGCCTGGAGACCAGTCTGCCTTTGAAGGACTAATAAATTAGCTACAGGATTAGAAATGACAGTTTAGGGGTCATGCAGCCTCTGGCTCCAAGAGTCTGAACCTCCCCAAATTGCTCCTAGGGTAACATCACTATTGTAAAGCCTAACATCAGTGCTTGAGATATTTTGCAGACCATGCACTCGACGGATCAGCTGACACCACCCAACCCAGTAATCTGGCCCAATCATTTCTGCCATCACACCCAGGAACAGAAGACATTAAGAAAACCTAACTTCGACCCCCTATGATTCCATTTCCAACCTGACCAATCAGCACTCCCCACTTCCCAAGCCCCTACCTGCAAAATTATCTTTAAAAACTGATCCCCGAATGCTTGGGGAGACTGATTTGAGTAATAAACTCCAGTCTCCCACACAACCAGCTCTCCGTGAATTACCCTTTCTCCATTGCAATTCCCCTGTCTTGATAAATGGGTTCTGTGTAGGCAGCAGGCAAGGTGAACCCATTGAGTGTTTCCAGGTACAACTGTTTCTTCAGCTGTAGCACATTCAGTTCGCATCCTCAGTTTTCACTTACCACCAGCTGCACAGGCTTTCTTGGCGATTGCAGCTGGTTATCTTGCAGGGTTAGTACCGAGAATGCAGTGCAGATTGGATTGGAATTGAAGGCTGTCAGTCAGTGGGTGCTCAAATCTCAAACGACGTCTCTGCCTCTGCTCCACCTCTGGGCTTCTCTGTTAGATTCCTGACTCCCCTTCCTACTTTAGGGCTCTTTCTGCATGGACTTTTTGGACTGAGAGATTGAACTTCTTAGAGGACTGTTCTGATCAAGTTATTGCCTCCTCAAAGCAAGCAAGGAAGCAAATGAAATCCTTCAATAACTCCCTAGCGGATTCTAAATAACGTTTCAACTCCTTATCCCAGGACTGGCCCTCATCTTCCCACCACCGTAAGTCCCTCCCTGCTGCCAAGTCTATATCTTGCTGATTTTCCCACATCCCATAGTATCTGAGGGCACCACTACAACTACCTATGAAGTGAAAAAAATAGATAAAATAGAGTGTGTCCACTCTGACTTTTATTACTCACAATTATGTCTTTTTTTAAATGTGGAACACTTTGTTGGTTATATAAATCCTTTCCCTCTAAACTTGGCATCTTTGTGTAATTGACAATTTGGGGCCCGATTTTATGGCACTGTCCAAAAGCTACACTTCCATGCTTGGGACCAGCCGGACACAGGAACCACATAGCCCAGTCTGATTAAATACGATTTCAGTGACTGGCAGCAGATTAAAAAGCAAGCCCAGGCCGGGCGCGGTGGCTCAAGCCTGTAATCCCAGCACTTTGGGAGGCCGAGACGGGCGGATCACGAGGTCAGGAGATCGAGACCATCCTGGCGAACACGGTGAAACCCCGTCTCTACTAAAAAGTACAAAAAAACTAGCCGGGTGAGGTGGCGGGCGCCTGTAGTCCCAGCTACTCGGGAGGCTGAGGCAGGAGAATGGCGTAAACTCGGGAGGCGGAGCTTGCAGTGAGCCGAGATCCGGTCACTGCACTCCAGCCTGGGCGACAGAGCGAGACTCCGTCTCAAAAAAAAAAGCAAGCCCAGGCAATGAAGATTTGAAATATTGCCATCTTCAGAAAGAATTTTCAAAAGGTGCTTTCTGAAAAGTGGACCTGGTAGTCAAAAATATTATAATATGTTGAATGTCAAAGTTATGAAGCAGGGTGCCAGCTTTAAAGAACTGGAAATGATAATATTTTTTCTGCTTGGGCAAAGGAGTCCAGAGTGGCCTGGCCTGCAGGCAGCAAACTCACAAAGGTAGTCCGGCACTCTTTGCTTTATTTGGCAAATGGCTTTGCTCTTTGGCACTTTTAAACATATGATGGAAGCAATCATTGTCAACCTTTCCTCTTCTTTTAAAATAATTGTACATTTAAAAATTGCCTCCTTGACATTAATGTCTCTTGTGATGGATATGCTTGTTTGCCTTTGCTTATTTATCTTCATGCCCTATACACGAGGTCTTTGTAACTTTAGTGCTTTGGAAATACATAGAAAAGGTAAATCAGCAAACTGCTTTTTCTGAAAGTACTCTGGGTGACTCCTAGCTGTGATAAATGCAGTCTGTTTCAAAGTTTTCTTATGGCAGTTTGGACAATGTAATGTATACAGAGTATACATACACACACACACACACACACACACACACACACACACATCTATCTAGTGAAAGAAAACACAGCAATTATGCTAAACATCTGCTGAGGACTTTCTGTTTTGAAAAAGTATGAGATTCATCATAGTATGCAACTATCTGGTAGGCAACAAAGCTGTGAGTGTGCACAGAAGCCCAAGGTCATGTTACAGGAGACAGATGCAAAGCAATTTCTTAAGCGCCTATGAAACTTCTCTAGCCTTGGTAGAATGACAAAATACTACCATTATAAGTCATCCAGCTTAATATCTCACTTCACAAATTCCTTCAATAAAAGTGCAGCCTCTACCAGCACATTTCCAGTAACAAGGAACTCATTACTTTGCAGAGAAGCCCATTTCACTTTTGGATCACTCTCCAAGATTTTCCTAATACAGAGCCAATATGTTTCCTCTGTCTTCTACCAATGGATCCTAATTTTACTCTTCAGAGCTAGAGAGAGGTTTACTCTGATCTTCATTCCAAATGACATTTTTCAAATATTATTTTAAAATTATTTTTAATTATTTTTATTTTTTTGAAACAAGATCTTGCCCTGTTACCCAGGCTGGAGTGCAGTGGCATGATCATGGCTCACTGCAGCCTCAAACTCCTGGGCTCAAGTGATCCTCCTGCCACAGCCTCCTGAATAGCTGGAGCTACAGGCATGTACCACCAAGTCTGGCTAATTTTTTAAAAAATGTATTTTTGGCCGGACGCAGTGGCTTATGCCTGTAATCCCAGCACTTTGGGAGGCTGAGGCAGGCGGATCACGTGGTCAGGAGTTTGAGACCAGCCTGGCCAACATGGCGAAACCCTGTCTCTACTAAAGACACACGCAAAAAAAAAAAAATTAGCCAGGTGTGGTGGCGCGTGCCTATAATTCCAGCTACTCAGGAGGCTGAAGCAGGACAATTGCTTGAACCTGGGAGGTGGTGGTTGCAGTGAGCTGAGATCATGCCATTGCACTCCAGCCTGGGCAACCGGGTGAGACTCTGTCTCAAAAAATATATATATATATATATTTTAATTTTTTACCCAGACTGGTGTTGAATGTGTGGGCTCTAGTGATATTCCTGCCTCAGACTCTCAAAGTGCTGGGATTACAGGCATGAGCCACTGCACCTAGCCCTTTTTTCAAATATTATAAGGCAAATTTCATATTTTTCATGTCTTCTGTCTGGCTCCTTCATTTCTCTAGTTCCTTTAACTTTTCTACTTAAATGTGGTAAACAAAACAAAACAAAACCCCAAAACGGGGCCCAGATAGGTGCTCTTTTTGTGACTCTTTTCAAGATAATCTTTGACTTGACAGTGTCCCTGTGAAATGTGTCCAGGACTAGACACAGTATTAGATGTGGCCTGGACAGTTAAGAGTACAGTGGGACTATTAGCTTCCTTAACCTGGCCATATGTATGCACTAATGAAACCTAAAGTGTAGGGAGCTTTTTATAAACAGTTGCATCACAGTATCTGTTCATTCATTCATTTGGCAAACATTTTTGAGTATCCATTATGTGTCAGGCACTATCCTCAACACTGATTAGGATTTGTTGTTGATTAGAACTCTTAGGATAGATGTCTCACATCCTGAACTTCTGCAACTTGCTTTTCACTCCTAGTTGACAGCTTTACATTTATTCTTGTTGAATTTAATCTGATTGATTTTGGCCCATTGTATTATCTGGTAGGAATTTGTAAATATGAATGATAGCATCCAACATGTTCAACTCTTTTCTAGCTTTGAATTGCAAACACGATAAAATGCTGTCTTTGCTCAAGTCACTGACGTGTTGGACAGTTCAATACCCAAGACAGAGCCGTGTCAAAAACCACCAGATAATTTGCTATACAGTGACTTATCAACCCCTAGCAGTACTATAATCTAGCTTATTCTTTTTTATATTATTTAGAAAGGTATAATAAGCAACTTTATCCAATTCTTTTCTGAAGTCAGATACATTATGCTGACAGCATGTTTTTTATCTATCAGCTTTGAAACTTTATTGAAAAAAAAGTTTGGCATGATTTATTCTTAGTAAATCCATTTTGTCTTTAAAAAAAATCACAGATTTCTTTTCTAGGCAATCCCAAAATACATGAATAATCATATAACCCTCTGGAGCTCTGTCCTAAATTTCAGTAGCCTGTGGTTTTCAGAATCCACCTTCCCTTCTTTATAAAAATGGAAACATTTGCCTGTCCTGTCTTTTAGGACCTTTCTGTTCGCTACGATTTCTAAATGATACTAACAGTGGCTCCACTATCACTTTCTTCACTAACTATCCCAATATGTAATTCATCTGGACCTGAATAGTTAGTCTCACTAAAGAGAGTGGGTGTTTTTCTGTTATCTCCTCACCTAGCTTGGATTTTTGTTTTCTTTTAACCATTCTTGACAATTTGAGGAACATTCCCCTTGATGGGTAAGACAGAAACAGAAGAGCCATCTATGACTTACCTCAATCACCTGTTAATCTCCTATTACCTATTCCAGGAGGTGGGCTTATTTCTTCCATATCTTCCATATCTCATTCTGAACATGGCTAAAAACACCCATTTTATTATCTTACGTGTGAATCACCAGCTTTGACTCAATTAGGTTTTAGCTTTTCTGTCCTAATTTTTATAGTTTTGTGTCAAATTTTAAAATTCTTTCCATCTTCTGCATATGACCACTTTAAAATTAAGCTAATTCAAGGGCATCTCATAGGAATACTGTGAAAGTTAAAAGGGAAAATAGACTTTGAGCTTTTAACACAGTCCTGGTACATTAAAAAGACTCCATAGGGCTGGGCGTGGTTGCTCACGGCTATAATCCAAGCACTTTGGTAGGTTGAAGCAGGCGGATCACCTGAGGTCAGGAGTTTGAGACCAGCCTGACCAACATGGAGAAACCCTATGTCTACTAAAAATACAAAAATTAGCTGGGCCTGGTGGCGCACGCCTGTAATCCCAGCTACTCGGGAGGCTGAGGCAGGAGAATTGCTGGAACCCAGGAGGCGGAGGTTGCAGTGAGCCAAGATTGTGCCATTGCACTCCAGCCTGGGCAACAAGAGCGAAACTCCATCTCAAAAAAAAAAAAAAAAAAAAAAGACTCCATAAATATTATTATTAATGTTTGAGGCCCCTCAATTTTTCCACTTATTATTGGGTCTAAAATTTTATTTTTTAAGCTCTACCATCTCTCTTAATCTATATTTCTCTTTAGCTTGCAAGCTTCAGAACCACTACTCTGAACTATTTGCATGTCCTCTCCTTAGGCTAAGGAGTTTGACTGACACTCTCTGGTCATTACAGCAAACACTTTGGGTTTCCTTCACTTCACAGCACCAAGTTGTTCTGAGACAATCATACTAAGACTAAAGAAGCAGTTCTCCTTTTCTTCTTCTGAAAGGTGAAACTGTCATCAAGGCAAGCCAGGAGTTCACCAAACCATCATCATTAGAAAACAGTTGCCTAAATAGTGGACATCTCTCTCTTTCTAATACTGTTTAAGAATATGAAAATTTTATTGAACCTCATAGTCTAAAGAAAGTTATTATACCTTATATAATTCAGTTCTTGCAATCAACCTGAGAGGTAGCTATTATTATCCCCATTTATAGGCAATCAACCAGGGCTAAGAGAGATTCAGAGATGTATTCATAGTGATGCAGTTTGTGACTCAAACTCAGGATACAAACTGGAAAGTTGTCTTTATGCCAGATACTAGAAGAACATCAGCCATATCTTCTATCCAGCCAGGTGGTTTCTGTAGGATGCTTATTTCTATCAAGATTTAAAGCCTGTATTACTAATAACCTGGCAGATCACTTCTACCAGAAATACTACCTGTATCCTCTTATATCCTATTCCAAAAGGCCTTCAACATTTATTCATTTAAAAAAAAATATATATATATATCTCTTTTGGCATGGTGTGGTGGCTCAGACCTGTAAGCCCCACACTTTAGGAGGCTGAGACAGGAGGATCACTTGAGGCCAGGAGTTCGAGACCAGCCTGGCTAACATGGCAAAACCCCATCTCTACTAAAAGAATAGAAAAATTAGCCGGGTGTAGTGGTGCGCACACGTAGTTCCAGCTACTCGGGAGGCTGAGGCAGGAGAATCAGTTGAACCTAGGAGGCAGAGGCTGCAGTGAGCTGAGATCTGGCCACTGTACTGCAGCCTGAGTGATGGAGCAAGACTTTGTCTCAATAAATAAATACATAATTTTTTTTTTATTACCTACTGTGTGTCAGATATTGTAGAATCCCAGAATTTCACAATGGTGTATGTCATTTTTCACGAACAAGTCTATTCTTCTCAGCCTCCATTTATTCTTTTCAATCTGCCCATGAACCACTTCCATGTACAAGGCACCTTGCTAAGTGCTGCAGCAGATGCAAAGATAAGGGCTGCATAGTCCCTGTCTCAAGGGAGCTCCCAACCAAATGGAGAGAAGACCTAGAAGTAATTCAAGTACAAGATGAGCTAAGATGAATGTCTTCCTTAAGAGGTACAAAGTCATATTAGAAAGAATATCAGAAGGAGCTGGAGATGAGTCTTGAATGTGTAGGATTTGGGTGTCGAGAGGTGATGTAGGACATGTGCCGAGGGAGCAGAGAGCAGGAACAAAAGGATGGAGGAGAGACAGCATGTACGGCCCCAAAGAATGGCAATAGCCTATCTTGCTGAAGCTCAGGCTGCATGGAGGTTGGAATGAGGGATAAACTGGACAGGCTGCTTGGGGCCATGCAGTGGAAGCCCTGAATGCCTCACTGAGACATGGGTACATTATTCAGTTTGGAAAGGGGGCCACTAGAGGTCTCAGAGGTCAGGTGTATCTTGATCCAAATTATGTCTGTGAACAGTAATGAGGTGGTCTGGGGTAGGCTGACTTGGAGAGGGTGAGAATAGCAGCAGAGAGCTCAGTGGCAAACTCTTTCTTTGCAGTCTTCATTAGCTACATTTTAATTTGTTCCAGAAGGTCATATGGGGCCCAGATGACCAAATTCTGCTCTTTGATGCTGTGTAGTCACCCTCCTTCATCGCCTAGTCCTGGACTTTAATGGAGGAAAGGGTGTGTTTTATTTCCTACTCAGGTGTTTTAAGTCAGTAGAGATCCATTTGGATTTCTTCTGTTTCCCTGTTTACCACGCAAATCAGCAGAAGAGGAGATCAGCTGAACCTTGGCCAGATGAACGCTGTCTGGAGCCTACCACGTCCAGGAAGATAATTTATGGAGGGTTGTGCGGAGCATTATGTCAAGCCAGCATGGCTACCACTGAACACTTCAGTGGGGAGTCTCAACCACAGGCTCTGTCTTCTCCTTAGATCTGATGAACCCAGTGACTTCTTTTTATTGTTCCAGTCAGAATGGACTTCTCCTTCCTGGAACTTTATATTCACCAGCGCTGGCAAATCTTCGTACTTTTTCCGACTGCTCCAGTGAAACAACTTCTCTGTGTCACTTCAACTCTCCAAGCTCTAATAATACCATAAATCCCTCTTTGCCTTATAAGAATTCTCATTTCTAGATTCTTCCAGGACTCCTTCTGTCCCCATAGTTTCTAAGAACAATTTATCTTTCCTAATAGGTTGGAGGGTAGGGAGATGTTCATCTTTCAGTTCTTCATCTCAAACCTTTCAAGTTTTCCTCTAAAAATTTTTTTTTCTTTTGAGACAGAGTCTCGCTCTGTTGCCCAGGCTGAAGTATGGAGTGCAGCGGCACGATCTCAGCTCACTGCAACCTCTGCCTCGTGGGTTCAAGCAATTCTCCTGCCTCAGCCTCCCGAGTAGCTGTGACTATAGGCATGTACCACCATGCCCGGCTAATTTTTGTATTTTTAGTAGAGATGGGGTTTCTCCATGTTGGCCATGCTGCTCTCGAACTCCTAATCTCAGGTGATCTGCCTGCCTCAACCTCCCAAAGTGCTGGGATTACAGCCCCTAAAATTTTTGATCTGCTGGTATTTACAGCTGACTCACATTACTGGTGATTCTTCAGAGGAAACATAGTAACGATTCCCTTACCCTCTACCTACTGCCCATTAAATCTAGTGCTACTCTTGTCTATGCAAAATGAAAGGATCAGTTCAGGGGAAGTTGCTTCCTTGTGCTTCCCAGCAACACAGACTTTCCACAATGGGCTCACAAATACTGACCAATTTAGAAATAGAGGGTGAGAGGCAGTGAGGGCAAAAGCTCGGAGCAGTTTTTTACACTGTAGAGGAACTTCTGGCCATTAAGCTGGATGAACCAAAAAAAAAAAAAAAAAAAAAATCTTTGCAATGCCTCTGAAATAGACAGGTTAGGAGAAGTTGCTGATCCACAGATGAAGAACGGTGATTTTTACAGATCACAAACTGAGTAGCTGGGTTGTCAGAAGGTGAGCAGTTCCTTCAACAGATGCTAGGCAAAATGGGGCTGTTTGATTCAAGGCAGAGACATGGGCAGAATCTCCTCTCATTAGGGCTGAAGATGGGAAAAGGGGGACAGGAATGGTTGACCCATCTGCTGGCTATGTCCCCAGACTCACTTTATTATCTGACACCTCCTTACGGCCCCTGACACGCTGTGAGCCACATACAGAGAAAGCAGACCTGGGAGTAGAGTGGAAGCAGGGAAGAAGCATGTTGGAATTTGACAGAAAAGAAGGGGTTAAAATCCCATTCCTTTACACTTTTAACTTTAGAGTCCTATGAAAATTAAGAATTAGAAACTTCTTTTATTTCCTAATGCCTACAGATTTAAGTGTACAATCACAAGCACAATCTAAGAGAGAGTTTGAAGCACTAGGAAGTGTCTACTTTGTAAAGCAAACTGAAATAAACATAAAATCCAGCCAGAAGAACCAGTTCTCCTATTTTATTAAAAGCATGAAGCAGTAGGAACACACATCTGTCACATTCCTTAATAAACAGGAACAGGTGTTGTCCCCCGGGCAGGAGTGGAGGAGAAGGCAATGAAAAATAGTGACCATTTTCTTTGGGACTCACTTCTCAGTGCTTATAGTAATTTACTATGGCAATAAAACAAATGACAGCAGAGGAATCAAACCAGTGACAGGCCTGTGTCTGGCATGCACAGGGAGAAAAGAGCCCTATTCGTCCTGTTCTACTGGTTAAGGTCTATTCTCTCCATCACAGCCAGGTAGGTGCTTATGGAGCTAGGAGCTAGGTCTACTGAGCACTGGCTTCAAAGGGAACATAAGAATGGTATGCGGTGGCTGTCATGGGCTGAATGTTTGTATCTGCCCCTTCCTCCTGCCCCACCAAATTCATATATTGAACTCCTACTCTCCAGCGTGATGGTATTTGGAAGTGAGGGTTTTGGGAGATGATTAGGTTTAGATGAGGTCCTGAGGGTGTGGCCCTCATGATGGGAATAGTGACCTTATAAGAAGAGACACAAGAGAGCTTGCTGTCTGTCTGCATCATGTGAGGACACAATAAAAAGATGGCCATCTACAATCCCGGAACTGGGCACTTACGAGGATCCAAATCTGCTGGTGGTACGGTTTGGATATGGTCTGTCTGTCCCCATCAAAACTTGTGCTGAAAGTTGGTCCCCAGTGTGGCAGTGTTGGGAGGTGGCGCCTTGTGGGAGGTGTATGGATTATGGGGGTGGATCTCTTATGAATGGCTTGGTGCCGTTCTCGAGATAGTGAGTTTCGGCTCTTGTGAAAATGGATTAGTTCTCAAGAGAATGGATTAGTTCCTGAGAGAGTAGGTTGTTATAAAGCTAGGATGCCCCTCAGGTTTTCTCCTCTTCCCATGTGTCTGCTCCCTCTTTGACCTTCTCCACCCCGTTGTGACACAAGAAAGTCCTTGTCAGAAGCCAGGGCCATGCTCTTGAACTTGCCAGCCTACAGAACTGTGAACTAAATAAATCTCTTTTCTTCATAAATTACCCAGTCTCAGGTAGTCTTTTATAGCAACACAAAATGGACTAAGATGGCACCATGATCTTAGACTTATCACGCTCTAGAACTGTGAGGCGTAAATGTCTATTGTTTAAGCCACATAGTCTATGGTATTTTGTTATAGCAGCCTGAGCTGCCTAAGATAGTGGCTGAATTGTCCCTTGTCCTGTCTGCTCCAGAACTGGATTCAGAATAACATAAGGATGAGACAATGTCAAAAGCCATCTTGGTCACAGCAATTCTTCTTTTTTTCTCCCAATGTCACTTTCTCCCTGAACCCACCACCCCCATATAGGTAAATGTACAGTAAGAAGAATTCAATATTGAAAATTGAGATGACTAGTGAGTGAGAATATAATTGTACAAGAAAACCATCTCAAAGAAAGTATACCCCTAATCCTGGAATAGAAAAAGGAGATTTTTAAGAAAATAATTTCAGCAAATTTGCTTACCTTTGTTTAAGCGTCCCATCACAGTAAATTCAAAATATTTACTGTTGTCAGTTGAAGAGTAAAGACCGAAGATGGTGGCTGAACTTTTAGTCTGCAGCTTGAAGGTGGAAATCACATAGAGATCATTCAGGGCTTGATCTGTCAGGACTGGCAGCAGAGCGCCTGGGTTCACCCTCTGACTGGAAGATGGGAGAAGGTCAAAGACTGGGGAGAAGGGAGAAAAGGGGTATAAGTGAAAGATTCAATTTGGGGGAAAACAGGGTTTTTTTTGGTTGGGGGGGCAATTTGACAGTAAGCTACAAAGTAATGTAAACTAATCTTGTAATCCCTTTTCCATATTGCCAAACTCACCAGTTCTTCCCTGTTACTTTTACAGTGGCTGGACATCTGAGCCAGAAGAAATATAGCACAATATTCATCACTGGGTATAGCCTTCAAGAGAGGACTGAATTTGCAAACACAAAATTGGGTTTGGCTGAACAAGTAGCTCTGAAAAT
Organism: Macaca fascicularis; assembly: GCF_037993035.2. Classification (NCBI taxonomy): domain Eukaryota; kingdom Metazoa; phylum Chordata; class Mammalia; order Primates; family Cercopithecidae; genus Macaca; species Macaca fascicularis. The sequence goes on along the minus strand of NC_088380.1, from coordinate 83,996,603 downwards.
GCCCACCAGGAAAAGCACTAAAGGCTTAAAGTACAAGGGGGACTGGTGAATGCATCCAAGCCATTGCTTTACTGATGTCCCCAAGCAGTGAATTTCTGTCACAGAGTCCCTTAGGCACCTCCAGGACCAGAGCCAATTGTGTTTTCCTGGTCAGTGACAAATGACAGGAAATGCAGCAGAAAACATGGATATGGTGGTAGATGTGCTGGCGGAAAATGATTTGCTACCTTTGTGAGACCTAAGTGTTCCCTTTGTGCCTTTACAATTTTCCGGCATTTCTCTGTTTAAAAAAATCCCAGTGTGGAAACAAAACGAAACAAAATGATGTGGTGTCTGTTTCTTGACTATATCTTGACTTATAGAGTTGGTCTACAAAAATCAGAATCTGCATCTGTATTTGTATAAGTTGCTTTTGATCAAGCAAGCAGTACTTTCTCTCACAAACTTTGTAATATTTATGAAAGCTGTGAGAGAGTATGCCTAGAGTCATTTAAAAGGCAAAGGCCAAATTTGGGTAATACTCTGTAGAAGTTACTTAGTGTATCTATTAGCATATGCAAATATCACTTGAACAATTACATAGCCTGCAGAAACTTCAGCACCTACAGCTGTCTCTTTGATATAATAATCTAGTTATTAAATGGGTAATATTGACAATTGATAAAGAGTTCTTACAAATCAATAAAATGATAAGCATCCTAACAGAAAAATGGGCAAGGAATATGAAAAGGCAATTTACATAAAAAGAATTACAATGACCATTAAGTATATAAATAAATGTTCATGTATTTATCTAATGATGCAGGAGTTGCTAACTTAAACAATAAGATATTGTTTTCACCATCGAATTGGAAAATTAGTAAATACAATAGTACTCAACTGTGAGAGTTCAGGGAAATGGGCAGTCTCTGTACCACTGTGTAACATTTAAACTAGTATAAACATTTTGAAGACAGTTTAAACAACAGTAATAAAGGCTCTAAAACATATGTGCTCTTTAATCTAGCAATTTTACTTATGGGAATTTATCCTATGGAAATAATGAATAACATGGTAAATTATTTAGGTATAAGAATATTAGACACTAGTGGTAATTCTAGAATTTCTATTTAGGAAAGAATTAGGTGAAAATCTAATTGGAAGAGAGGTAAACCTGAGCTCTGTTGGCATAGCAATTTGCTATGAAAATATTAACTGTTCTTAGCAAAAAAAAAAAAAAAAAAAAAAAAAAAAAAAAAAGAAGGGCTTGCCTGAGATTGAGGGGATGGTTAAAATCATCCCAAACCATCCTGTGACACTCGCACTTGTTCAATAAATTATTATTTACAATATCATCACCAAAAACAACTTAAGGGTTCTATATTACAACCCTGGCTAAATGTATTTTGATTCTTCCAAAAAGCAGAATACTACCTAATTTTAAAGTGTAGCTGAATACTTACAGATGTGGAAAGATGTTCATGATACATTAAAAAAGGATTCTAAAACTGTATGTATAACATAATTCCATTTGAAATATATTTTCACGTAGAAAAAGATTTGAAATGAAAGACAACAACATGTTAATGTTAATAGAAGCTATCCCTGGGTTGCATAAATATAAGTTTTAAATTTCTTCTTTATTTTTTGCTTTTCTAACTTTTATCTTTGCTACAATGGGCAAGTATTGCTTTTGTAATAAGAATGAATAAAAGTTCTAAAGCAAACAGGCAAAAACCTAATTACTCAAGAATGTCTACCCTTTTTAAAAGACAATTTGTCTTCAAACTGGATCTATATTGTATTTTTCGCATGTACCGGGGTCCTTACACAGTAATGAATTTAATATGAGACGTGTTGGAAAGTAGAACATTTACTGTGTTCCTCTTAGTGCCTATATCCCTAAACCACAAACACTGTTGCCTACTGCATTTCAAAAGGGAAATTGGATTTTTTAATCTTCAAGAGTATTGGAAATTTTACATTTCCACTAATGAGGGCAAAGGGAAATAAGGTATTATGTTTTAAAGTTCCATTCAGGACAAAACATCTTCAGAAAAGAGATATGTTTTTAAAGTATGGGAACTACCTTCAAAGCAAAATTCTTAGTACTCTTGATTTTTGCTTTGACTATGATCAGGTCCATGATGTAACTCAAGCTAAACTTGCTGTATTTCCATCTATGGTTTGTCTGATTCGTTTGCATCTCTCTCAAGAGGCAGAGATGGGATTACTTAGTAATGAACATAGAGAGTGTTTTGAAAAGGAAATGAGACACTACCATTTTCTATTAATGTTATTATGTTTTAGTAAAAGTGCCAGGATCAAAGCACAATCCTCTAGTGTTAGAGGTGAAATTACTGCTATCAATGAGCCCAGCAACCATGGTATGTAAATTGAATATATACTAATTTAAGACTAGCAATGCAGCTCAGAGGAAGAAGGAGATAAGCAAATTATCCTGTTAAGCCTGATGATTGCAGACTAGATAATGCAATAAAAGAATCTAACAGAAAGTTGACTTAATCAGATCATTTACAGCAACTAAATTAACCAGATAATTTAGGTTATATAGGCTGAGTTCAAGTCTCCATAAAATGGTCAGGTATGTCTGAGAAACAGCACACCTAAGGCACACCATGATGCTGTATGTTCAAAAGTCAAGAATGCATATAATGAAAAAAAATTATACCTATACATTCAAACTTGCCAAATATCACCACAATAAGACTTTTGAAGCATCTTTAAAAGCTTCCTTTCCTACCTTCCTAGAACTATGAGGCACAGACTACAGCATTTCAAATATTTCAGCACAAACTAAAAGTTAGCAGTACTCTAGCCCCTGAAATCACAATTCTGGTTGTCTGGTCTGGAATGAAAATGAGTTATTTGGCGAAATGCAGTTTAAATGGGCGATTCCAGCAGCAGGAGGCAGGGGAGTTGAGAACACCCTCATAGGCATTCTTTGCTCTGGCTTCAAGAGGAAAAACAACTTTTACTTCAAGTTGTGTGTCTCTTCCAGTTTTATTTCCATAGTAATAAATCAACCCAGGCACCAAGTTCAAACACATGAAACTCACCCCTACCAGTTAGGGCCAGTTAGAGCCCTAAGATTTTTTTTTTTTCTTTTTTGCTTAAATTATGTCTTTCTTTTGGTCTTTACAAAAAAACTGTTTAACTGCTTTCTACCCAATGGCTATCTCACACCCATTTAACCAAGGGGTTTGAGGACTGTCCAAGTATCTTTTCACATTATTTGTATTTTTACCTTTTCATAGAAAAAGACTTTTTAAAAAATTATAGATTCAGGGGGTACACGTGCAAGTTTGTCACGTGGGTGTATTGCATAAGGTGGGATTTGAGCTTCTAGTGAACACATCACCCAGTGAACGTAGTACCCAATTGGTAGTTTTCCCAACCCTCACCCCCACTTTTGGAGTCCCCAGTGTCTACTGTTTCCACCTTTATGTCCATATGTACCCACTGTTTAGCTCTCACTTGCGAGAACATGCTATTTGGTTTTCTGTTCCTGCCTTAATTAACTTAGGAAAATGGCCTCCAGCTGCACTCATCTTGCTGCAAAGAACATGATTTCACTGAAAAAGACCAGGTTTTCAGCCCTTCCTATTTATCTCAGAAATTAAGACATCAAGCCAACTCCTGAAAGAAACGTTCTCTTTGGCGTTCAAGCAAAGTCAGAGCAGAAAATGCAGGTGGCAGGGCAAGTAGAGTAATTCTGCATCTTTCTCAGGGATGTCAAGAGCAGACTCTGGGCGAACATCGCTATGCCTATGGAAGAATTTAGGGAGCAAGGCTGCCTGGAGGGAACAGGCACAGGATGCAGGACCCGGAGTTCACCCTACACCAGAGCCTAACATGTTAGAGGTCTAGCGCCGTGTAGCAAGTTTTGAAGGCAACCCCGCGTCTTTGCATAGTTTGAATCAATTTTACATCCCCCACCTATTTAGGGAATTGTTCCCATCATTGGATAATCGAATTTCAGAAAATTCTAGACTAATCACTACCTCCAATCACAATATGCTTTTTTGGGCCCGGGAGGAACAGAGAGGGGCTGAGCAAGGCCCCAGGAGCACAGGGCCGAGCAGGTCCCTCCTCCACTCGCTCCGCGGATGGGGCACCCGGTGCCTGTAGCCCCCGGGACCGACCCGAGCCCACTTACCCTGGGGGGTGGCCTGGGCGCCGGCCGCCAGCCACGGCTGCAGGACCAGGTGCAGCAGGAGGACGGCGGCTCCGCGCGGGGCCAGCATGTTGGCTCTTCCTGCTCCCCGCGAGGCCTGGGGCGAAGGCGGCGTTGGCCCTGTCTGGGGGTCCCCGGGTCGTGCGTTGAACCTCGGTCGGGGCCCGGGCCGGCGGCGCAGGTGACCCGTGCTCGGCGTCCGGGCTGCCGTCGGAGGAGGCGCTCGCGTCCCGGCCGCGCGGTGCTTGGTTGCTGGCGGCTGCGCTCCGCGGCCGCGGCCCGGCGCTTTATGGTGCGGCCGGGCGGGGGAGGGCCTGGGCGGGGGCGGCCCCCTTGGCGGGATCCCCTGTCCCGGGAAGAGCTGGGCAGCTGGAGCCGCAAGCCGGGGCCGCAGGGAGAAGGGCGCGGGTGTGAGGATGGGAAGGAGCCTGGACGGACCAGGTCCTGGGGTGGGTGTAGACACGGCCCCGACGCGCGAGGGTAGGAGCGAAGATGGGCAGTCGGGGCTGGAGAGAAAGGGGTGCTGAGCAGAGGCACTCGGGGCCACAGGGGAGAAAGGAGCGGGAGGAAAGGGGCGAAAGGGAGAAGAAAGTGACACTGACCCACCAGCTTTGGGCACCTTCAGTCCCCCACCCTTGTGCTCCTTTTGTTTTCTAAAAAGAGGACTATCCTTTGGATCGGCTTTGAACGCCCACCTTGAGAAAGAATCCTGAAGTTCTCCAGGAACGCTCTGCCACCTAACGTGGCCCAGAGAGCAACGAGTTTCTTTCATTTCTTCAAGCTTTTCTTGAATACTTGAAAGGCTGAATGTTTTTCTCTATCGTTTTGAGACACAGTGAAAGGAAAGTTTTTGTGTTTTTAATGGAAATAAAACACATCTCAAGGAATCCATCCAGACAGAGCCATTTCTAGGCTGGTGAATCTGTGCTTTTTGGAGAATTTGTTTTCAGTTTGGTTTCCAAACGCCCTGCTTGCCCACCTCTATTCCTCTGTCACCAAAGATTCCGTGTGACAGTTTAAAGGTGCGGGGGTAGGACTTGAAAGAGATCGAGGGAAGGCAAGTAATTCGTCCTCCTCCTGGGTAAAGCTCCCGGAATTATATGGATTAACTAGAGGAAAAAATATTTGATAAACAGTGGCAAAAATTTCTCCTCTGTAACAATCTCGACTAATGGAGAAGATCCAGCAAAGTATTGCTATCTCTTTTATGTCTCAAATAATTCCATTTCAAAGTTTAATAAGCCACAAACTGGGAGATTAATGCACCATTTTATCCCCAAACTGTGCTAAAATAACCTGACACCAATTATTACTCAATTTACAGCTATCTGCAGAGCTCTCTAATATGTAAGGTCCAGTACAAGTCTATCCAGGGTTCCTTTAATGCCGCATTACACTAAAGTCACTCTCTGGAATGGGGCACCATATGTCTACACATGAGAGAGCACTGAGAGACACAGAGGATGTCCATACATATCAACTAATGAGATGGACTAGATTTGGGAATCTTCAAATCTCCAGACCATGTTCTCAGGAGTGGCCTGGGTTTGAGAGGAATCCAGGTTCCCAACCTACGCTTCAAGCAGAACAGCCTTGCTTTTCTATGTTTTGTACAGTAGACTTCAGACATTAAGATTTTCTGTGAAGACAATGTTTAGATGTTCAAAATTTTGAAAGCCACTATTCAGTGGTTCTCAGCTGATTGGGTATATCAGAATCTCCTGGGGAATTTAAAAAACAGTGATTAGGTGCCTACAGGGAACAAATGAAACCAGTCATCAAAAGAAACAATATACTATATCACACCATAGTCTACTCCTCCTTAAATGAGTCACCGAGCAAGCCTAGTAGATGCCTGCGAGAGTTCTTGTGTAGTGCGCCAGACACTGCCTGTTTCCTCTCAGATCTGGTGCTCACCTTCCACTGCATGCTTGTCAGCAGTCTAGATAAAATGGAAGACTAGAGAGCAATAAGAAGGTAGAAGGTAGAAACTAGAGTATTTCCCTCTCTGTGAACTGAATGGATGTATCTTCTTTGTGACTCTTGCAGGTGAGGTCCACCATGATTCTAGCTTCTGCCTTCTCACCATTTGAGTCCTCCAGCCATGATGTTGGAGATCACTTACTGTAGTTGCTAAAATGTGGATTGCCTCACTCTTCCGGTTGACATCTCAGTTCTTCCATTATATATGTAATCATTTCCCTGTATTAAATTTCTTCTATTTAAAATACCTAGAGTATTTGCTAGGAATCTCCATGGTGAGGACGATGCACCACATGCTGCTGGAGATGAATGTGTTGGAGGGCACCCTGCAGTGCCCAGAGTCTGGACATGTGTTCCCCATCAGCCGTGGGATCCCCAACATGCTGCTGAATGATGAGGAAACAGAGTTGATCGTGCTAAGTGCCGTTTTCTTTTCCTTTTTGTGTGTATTTTTGTTGATGTTACCCTGTTGCTGAATTCTGCCATGTGTGTCCCCAACCCTTGATCCAATGACACACCAGACACACAGTGTTCTTGAGCACGATAGTATTTTTTTCTCATTAAAGACTCAAAACAAAAAACAAACAAACAAACACACAAAAAAACTAAGAATTTTCGATTCATAGCAAATTCTCAGCAAAATAGCTCACACATCATGATGGTTAATGTTAAGTGTCAACTTGACTGGATTGAAGGATGCAAAGTATTGCTCCTGGGTGTGTCTGTGAGGGTGCTGCCAAAGGAGATTAACACCTGAGTCTGTGGACTGGGAGAGGCAGAGCCACCCTCAGTCTGGGTAGGCACCATCTAATCAGCTGCCAGTGAGGCTAGAATAAAGCAGGCAGGAGAAGACGGATGAGCAGACTTGCTGAGTCTTCTGGCCTTGATCTTTTTCTGTGCTGGATGCTTCCTGCCCTCAAACATTAGACTCCAAGTTCTTCAGCTTTTGGACTCTTGGACTTACACCAGTGATTTGCTAGGGGTTCTTGGGCCTTCAGCCACAGACTAAAGGCTGCACTGTCAGCTTCCCTGTTTTGAGGTGTTGGGACTTGGACTGGCTTCCTTGCTCCTCAGCTTGTAGACAGCCTATTGTGGGATCTCATCTTGTGATCTTGAGTCAATACTCCTTAATAAACTCCCCTTCCTATCTATCCTATTAGTTCTGTCCCTCTAGAGAACCCTAAGTGTAATGGAAAAACAAAAGATTGACTACTAAGTGTAATGGAAAAACAAAAGAATCAAATGACTTTCTGTTAGCCTAGCAGAATTTACAATCTGGTTTTGCTTTTAGAGGGCTTGCGTTTTTATGCAGCCGTTCACTGGGGAGTCTCAGTAAACTTTTTCTTTATGTCCTCAGAATCTAAAGTAAATTTGATTACAATAAAATTAATTTAATTAGCTATGAAATATATGATAAAGGAGACAAAAGAGTTTATTTTCATTTCCATTCCACTTCTTGTTAAAATATCTGTTCATGTACTTACATTGGATTTTATTTCATTTATTTTAATAATGTATTGATTTTTTTCCCAGTATCTGACTGTGAGCTCCTTAGTATTATCTCATTTATTTTTGTAACTCTAATTCCAAGTACAGTACCTAACATTTAGTAGTAAATATATCATTGAATTGACTTTCCTTCTCTTAATACTGTAATCTAGGATAAGAGTTGTGATATATTAGTAATCCATTAGTAGGTGCAGTAGGTAACAAAACAGGCCCCAATTCTTTACTCTTCTATGTACACATCTTTTATTCTTCTGTGTACACATCTCATGGCTTGGCCATGTAACATGCTTGGCCAATAGGATTTTGGCAAAAGTGCCACAAGCAGAGGCTTAAAAAGTGCTTGTGTGATTGGGCTGGCTTACTCCTGCACCTTTGCCTTTGCCATGATAGCATGCCTGTGCTGGCCTATTGGAGGATGAGAGACATGGAGCAGAGTACAGCCCATCCCAGGCAAAGCCAGCCAAGATCAAGCTGACAGTGAATGAGTTCAGGCAAGATGAGTAGAGCTGTTTGGCTGACTCCAGATGTGTGAGCAGGACACATTTATTTTTGTATACCATTGAGGTTTGTGGGTTGTTTGTTATGTAACAATATTATAGCAATGGAGAACTGATATACTACATTTTATTTCTTTTCTAATTGTTGTAATACAGAGTATGACTTAATTTTTGATGTTTGACTGCTGACAGCTCTCAAGCCCCACTACTTTCCTTCCTCTCTGCCCCACATCTGGGCAAACTGATAAGAATGCCTGGGTGGTCCTTCCTTGGCACTAGCAGGAAGTTCCAACAGTGTAAGCCCTAGCCCATGTACAGGAACCCTCATCACAGCCCCACTCCTAACCACAATAAGAATCCCAAAGCCATTCTCCTTTCTTGTTCTCTCTAGCTTACAGACCAGCTTGGGAACCCATCTTACTCTCCCCCAAAAAGCGTATTCTGTGAGCAATAAACCTTTCAAACCCCTTTGCTGCATGTGTGATGGCATTATTGATTTTGGCATCCAAACCCAATTCTAAAAGCGGGGATCTATCCTGCTCCTGTGGGGTGACTATAGCACTATTCTTCACAAGTTGGGGAAATCACCCATACTGTGCACTTATATTTGGCACAACTAAGTAGAAGTTTTATACACATGTGTTAATTGATATAGGTATAATAATAAAATTACCATTAGTTATGTCAGGTTTTCCACTTGAATTTTTGAAGGAAACAGAAATGGATATAATTATTAACATTAAAAGATGGATAAAGGGCCAGGTTTGGTGGCTCATGCTTATAATCTCAGCACTTAGGATGCCAAGGTGGGAGAATCACTTGAGACCAGGAGCTGCAGACCAACCTGGGCAACATAGTAAGACCTCATCTCTATAATAATAAAAAATAAAAAATCAGGCCAGGCGCAAGGTAGCTCACGCCTGTAATCTCAGCACTTTGGGAGGCCGAGGCAGGTGGATCACAAGGTCAGGAGTTTGAGACCAGCCTGGCCAACATGGTGAAACCCCATCTCTACTAAAAATACAAACAATTAGCCAGGCATGGTGGTGGGCACCTGTAATCCCAGCTACTCAGGAGGCTGAGGCAGGAGAATCACTTGAACCTGGGAGGTAGAGGTTGCAGTGAGCCGAGATTGCACGACTGCACTCCAGCCTAGGCAACAGAGCAAGACTCTGTCTCAAAAACAAAAACAAAAACAAGTTAAAAAATTAGTTAGGCATGGTGGTGCCCACCTGTGGCCCTGAGAACTTGGGAGGCTGGGGTGAGAGAATTGCTTGGGCCCAGGAGGTTGAGACTGCAGTGAGAGCCATGATCATGCCACTGCATTCCAGCCTGGGCAACAGAGCAAGACCCTGTCTCAAAAGAAAAAAAAAAAAAAAAGATGTTTACATTCTACTGTGTGATGACATTTATACTCTAGCACTGGGAAAGGCAGACTTTGGACTCCTATTTAGTTCACTGTTAATAACAAAGGAAGGTGCTTAAGTGACAGGAAAATAGCTATTCCAAGAACTACTTACCACAGATAAGGGCTCAGTAAATGAAGCTGGAGTCTTTTGATTAGTGTGCAATTCAAAGTAGAATTTCCCCCCCAGAATTTAGAAGATATTTTGCTTTTGCAGTTAGGCACTGATGATTAGCAAAGCAAGAAAAGAAGTGTGAAAAATCACTCATTTTCAATCTTACTAAGGGTCTCTATAAAAAAATTATCATTAACCTCTTTAATATATTTTACTAAATAAAGTGTAAAATCCTTAGAAAAATAGCAAGAAATCAATTGTGAGGACATTTGTTACAATTAACAATTATGTATACATTTAATAATTATGTATATACCAAACTTAAAGTCCAGAGAGAGTTTTTAACAACTAGGATCTCTTAAAGTAATTGCTTGCCTTCATTAAACAACACATTTATCCATCCATATGGTGGTTCCTGCAATGTCAAATGACAACAATGATTACTGGGCTAGGAATATCCTTTACTGAGTGCCAGGTGTCTAGTCTAGATGTATTTGCTAAGAAAATACTATGCAGAGTGTAATGAAATAATATGACATAAAACAAACTTGCAAAATACATGAAAATTACATTAATTTGGATCCTGCCTCAGCCTTGCAAGTAGCTGGGAATTTTGGATAGCCTGATTTTACTTGGGGTGAAGTTCATCTATGGGGAAAAAGGAATTTGCAAGCAAATGAATAGTATTACTTGAATTCCTGGGGGCATGTTTATCCTAACTAAAATAACTGTCACATCGAAGGATTTTAGTAGTTAACTTCCAACAGAAAATCAGTGCTGCTAATTACAAATTACCTCTAATTAGTTCACTAAAGCTGTAGGTATAGATGAGGCTACATAAGAAGAGTGTGTAAAATAAGAAAAAACGGAGAGGTGGTACAGGAACACTGGGGAACACTAGTATTAAGAGCCTAGTAGAAGGAGAAGCCAGAAATAAATATTTAAGGATGCAAAAGAAAATTTGGAAAGTATGGTTTCATGGGCCGGGCATGGTGGCTCATGCCTGTAATCCCAGCACTTTGGGAGGCCGAGAAGGGTGGATCACTTGAGGTCAGGAGTTCGAGATCAGCCTGGCCAAAGTGGTGAAATCCCATCTCTATTAAAAACACAAAAATTAGCCAGGCATGGTGGTGGGCGTCTGTAATCCCAGCTACTTGGGAGGCTGAGGCAGGAGAATCGCTAGAACTCGGGAGGTGGAGGTTGCAGTGAGCCGAGATTGCACCACTGCATTCTATCCTGGGCCACATTATCAAGACTCTGTCTCAAAACAAACAAACCAAAAAAAAAGTATGGTGTGGGAGAGGCATAGTGAATAGTATTGACTATTTTGAACTCTGGGGAGAGGTCAGGCCAGATAAGAGCTAAAAACTGTGCTTGGGTTTATCAACTCAGAAGTCACTGGTGACTCTGTTGAAAGCAGTTTGATGGAGTAGTGTGGGTGAAACAAGGGCAGAGTATTGCTATTTGAGGAGTGAGGATGACAGAATACGAAGTGGAGAGGGTAAGAGTAGATAACTTCGTGGGTTTTTTAGAGACAGTGGCGGAGGTGGGGTGGGGTGGGGATGTCTTGCTGTGTTGCCCAGGCTTGTCTGAAACTCCTGAGTTCAAAAGATACTCCTGCCTCAGTCTCCTGTGTAGCTGGGATTGCAGGTGTGCACTATTGTGCCCTGCTAGGATAGATGAACTTTTAAGAAGCTTGTCTGTAAAGCAGAAGGTGGATATAGAGCAGTAACTCTGTGGGAGAGAAATGAACGTATTTTGATTTAGGTTGAATAGAGCTGCCAAGGAGGGAGGAGTTGTTATAGTATTTTAGGTTTTCTTTTTTTTTTTTTTTTTTTTTTTGAGGCGGAGTCTCGCTCTGTCGCCCAGGCTGGAGTGCAGTGGCGCGATCTCAGCTCACTGCAAGCTCCGCCTCCCGGGTTCCCGCCATTCTCCTGCCTCAGCCTCCCGAGTAGCTGGGACTACAGGCGCCGCCACCACGCCCGGCTAATTTTTTTGTATTTTTAGTGGAGACGGGGTTTCATTGTGTTAGCCAGGATGGTCTCGATCTCCTGACCTCGTGATCCGCCCGTCTCGGCCTCCCAAAGTGCTGGGATTACAGGCTTGAGCCACCGCGCCCGGCCTAGGTTTTCTTTTTCTTCCTTTTTTTTTTTTTTTTTTTTTTGAGACACGGTCTTACTCTGTCACCCAGGCTGGAGTACAGTGGCACGACCTTGGCTCACTGCAGCCTCAACCTCCTGGGCTCAGGTGATCCTCCCACCTCAGCCTCCCAAGTAACTGGGAATACGTGTGTCCACTACATGCCTGGCCAATTTTTGTACTTTTTTGTAGAAACGGGATTTTGCCATGTTGCCTAGGCTGGTCTTGAACTCCTGGGCTCAAGCAGTCCACCTGCCTTGGCCTCCCAAATTGCTGGGATTACAGGTGTGAGTCGCTGTGTCCTGCCTGATATTTTATGATTTTTTTATAATGGTTTTTCATTTTATGTGTCACATCACTCCTTTAGCAATGTAAGCTGTGCAAGAGTGAAGTCTGTCAGCGTAATAGATGGTAACAAAATTCCCATCTTGGGGATTTATTATTTCCTACAACATGAAGTCCAGAGGGAGAGAGGTACGGAGGTGCTTTGGTGGATTAATCATGTTATGCCTGTGGACCAATTCCTGGACTTTCCTCATGGTTGCAAAATGGCTGCTGCAGCTCTAAACATTGTCTCTTTACATGATATCATCCCAAAGTAGGAAACAAGGAGAGGGTGGGGATTCTGCTCTTGTAGCTTTCTTTTTTTCCAGTGAGAAAAACCTTTTCCAGAATCACCCCAACAGACTTCTCTTCAGGTCTTACTGTCCAGGAGTTGGTCATAGACATACCCCTTTGTTTGCCAGGAAGGTGGAAAAGTGACAATCTGGTTTTTTCAGACTCTATTATGAGAGGTGGACTCTACCAGGAAGAAAGAGGGAGAAGGGAATGGATTATTGCCCATGTCAACAAGATTGGCTGCAAGTTCTGTGTCTTCTGCTTTGTTAGTGCCTGCTGCAGTGCTGGGTGTTTACAGGTGGGTCTCTGGCAAATAGTCTTATTCTTCAGTAAGGTTTATAGTGCGATAAAACAAATACGTGAGGTAGAGAGGAGAAGTAATGTCCTGGTAAATCAGAATGGGAATGAGAGTGTGGGGAAAAACATAAAGTCTTAGGGAAAAGTAAATGGGCGGAAAGAGTGAAAATGACTTCAATTTCAGAAAATGACTTGAATTTCTTTTCAATGTATTAAAAGTTTTAGACCAGGCACTGGCAACTATAGCCTATAGGCTGAATCTGGCCCACTGCTTGTTTTTATAGGATCAGTGAGCTAAGAATAATTTTTATAGTTTTAAATGATTGGAATTTAATATTTCTGACGTGAAAATCATGTGAAATTCAAATTTCAAGGCTCATAATTAAAGTTTTATTGGAACACAGCAATGCTGTGTCCATTTTTGTGGCACAATGGCACAGTTGAGTAGTTGTAACAGAGCCCATGTGGCCTGCGAAGGTCTCAGATACTTACTCTCTAGTCCTTTACAGAAAAGGTTACTGACCCCTGTTCTAGATCATGACTTTTCTGGCAATCCTTGTCCATTAATATTAGACTCAATTATTAAGTAGAAAAAAACACAGGAGGAAGGAGAAGGACATATTAGTGGGCTTCTTTTCTTGCTGGTAGTCCTTTCCCTACTTTCTTATCGACTACTCAGATCTAGGAGTCGAGGTACACGGGATATTAGAGTTACCATCTTGCCTCCTCATACCGCAAACTAAAAACTATTAAACCTGTTGTTCATCTCCTTGTAAGTATAGTGTTTCTTTTCAGTGGTATTAAAATGATTCAGGTTCATATAAATTTCAGGAGAAGTGGGAGGGAATTGGTCACTGACTTGAAAACTGTTTAATGGAAATGTGATTTCATGTATGGATCTAGGGAAATGTATACTGCAAACACAATTTATTCCATTTGAGCATTAAATTCCATTGGTATGTAGCATGTGCTTTATCACACACGTCACTTAAAAATGACTTTCCGACCTATATAATCTTCGCAACGGGATTTCCTTGTGGAGTTCTGCCATGCCCCTTCACCTGAAGAGTTTCTGAGTATGGGTATAATTACTAGTGATGTTGATTATTTTGGCTACCACATTTAAAAACTGACTAATGGGAAAGGAAAATAGAAGTAACAAATCTAATAAAGTTTACCCAGAAAACTAGAGTGTTAATGTAGTAGAGGAATTTGGAATAAGAACAGAGAAGGGGGACGTGTGGAGGACCTCAGGACAGGTGAGAGGTGACAGAGGGTCCCTCAAGGATGAATGAGCTCATTGCATCCACGGGTTTTGAGCACTGATTCCTTTAAAGCGCCTATCAGGAAGAGCTCCTCCTGAGTGAGCCCCAAGCGCCATTCATGATTCCTTCTTCTTTCCTTGATGTTCCCCCAACAACTCCCTGCAAGGTAAGAGCTCATTTTCTAGTGCCTTTCCAGTGGGGCCAGGTCTCCATCCACAGCAGCTCCCTAAAGTTGCTTGTGGGGTCATGGGCTTTGGGGCTAGTTCTCTGAGGGCTGCAGTGCCTTGAACACAATCTTTGAACACTGTCTGTGTATCTAATAGTTAAGCAACTAAAATCAGAGGACTGCAGACTGGCCCTAGCATGCTTTATGAGGGCTTCTTCTGTGAGCGTATGACTAGTTTTTCTCATCTTTTTTGCATAACACAACGTTCTTATACATATGTCCTTGTAATCATATTCATGCATGCATATATATCCATGTTTATGTATAAGTACACATATACCCACGCACCATCTTTTTCTTTTTCCGTGGAAGAATACGGTAAGTTTTTACTGCCTAGAAACCCATATCATAATAATAACCAACTTTAAATATCTCATTCAGATAGGACGCTTTGTCTTATATTTGATCTCATCTGATCTTTACAACAATGAGGTGGGACAGACGGGTGCCATAGTTATAATTATAACCCACCAATTTTTTCAGCAGGTACTGTAGTTATAATTTCCACTGCACAGATTAGAAAACTGAACGTCAGGGAGATTGAACAACCTTCCCAAGGAAATGCCAGAAACTGGACTCGAACTCAGGTCTTCTGATCCTAGGCACAGTGTCCTTCTACTTGCTTGCACTGCCTTAGGGAGAGTGAATGTCTGATCAATGCATAAAACTTTGCTTCTGGGGCAGACTACGTGAATTGAGGCCATGAGAATGCATTTCTTATACTTAATTTAATGTACTTCCAATTATTCATATATTATATGAAGCCAAAAACTCAGTTTTTTAGTATTTGCTTTTTTTCTCTATATTTTTAGAAAGCCATTGCCAAAATGGTTGTGGTCACCAGCATAATACATCATGATATAGCCCTGTCCTGCAAAGGAATCATAATGCTATGTATGATCTGGAGAGGTAGCACGGCGGAGCCACACCTGGGTTTGAAACCTGGCCCAGTCACTTACTAGCTGTGTGGCCTGGCGGAAGTCCCTTACGCTCTTGGTGGGATAAAGGAGTGGTGTCTTACTTTCCTCACTGGGAAATGGGAATGATAGCTACCTTATGGGTTAAGAACCAGCTCTAGGGTGGTGCGTGACATATCATGGCTCTCAATGAACAGCATTGGGCTTCTGACTTTAGGGACCTGCAACTGATTTCCAGGATGCATGATCTTGAAACATTTCTGAGAGCATCCAGTAAAAACAAGAAGGGGTAGCGTCCTGGTTAGGAGTGCAACAGCCTTTGATACTGGCTCCATGACAGTATGACCTTGGGAAGCCATTTAATGGCTCTGTTCCTTAGAGTGGTCATTCATAAGATGAAAATGCTAGTGCGACCTGTTTTCAGGTCAGTGGAAAAGCCAGCAGTACTGTTCTTAGGTGGAGGATGAATATAAACACTTAATCCAGTGCCTGGCACATAGTGGTTTCCTTACTATTATCTTTATTTTTGTGGGTGCTATGGTTTGGATATGGTTTGTCCCACCCAAACTCATGTTGAAATTTGATCCCCTTTGTGGTGGTGTGGGGAGGTGGGCCCTAGTGAGAGGTGTGTGAATCCTGGGGATGGATTCCTCAGAAATAGATTAATGCCCTACCGTAAAGGTGAGTGAGTTCTTACTCTTGTGGGATGGATTAGAATGGGGTGGGTCGTGAGAAAGAGCCTGGCTCCTTGGTTTCTCTCTTGCTTCCCCTCACACCATGTCATGATTTCTTTTCACACACCAGCTTTCCCCTTTTGCTTTCCACCATGAGTTGAAGCAGCCTCAGGCCATCACCAGATGTGGACCCAAACTTGAACTTTTCAGCCACCAGAATCATGAGCCAAATAGACCTCTCTCTCTTTCTTTTAAAATAAACTACCCAGTCTTAGATATTCTGTTACAGCAACACTAAATGAATTAAGACAGTGGAGTTCAGATGTTTCCATTTGTAACTGAGTTTGTTAATCTATTATCACCCAAAGCTTAAATAAGAGGAAATGGGGAAACTGTAGGTTATTTTGACAATCTTTGAAAAAGTAGAGCATACTCTGTTAGGGAAGGGGCACCTAACCCTCTTGTAAAAGGAAGGAAAAAACAGCAGGACTTAGAGTAAATTTTAATTCCCCTGACTACAAGTAGAAAGTGATTTCAGCTGCTTTCGTAACCCAGCGCAAATACTGCGCTCCAAACTCAGGTGGAGTCTGTGTTACTTTATATAGAGATATGATATATCTCACATGTGTATGTGCAGGTACAGCTAGGTATATTGTCCAACATAGAGATGAGAAATAGAGTTCAAGGGCTGGTTCAGGCCAAACGAGGTCTCAGGATAAAAATATCCAGCATCTACAACCTGTAATTGACACTCGGGAATAATTATTCTATGATAATCAGAGACTGGGTTATCACGTGATGTTATAATTCTGAGATTTGTTTTTTGCAAAATCATGTCTGTTTACTTTTTACTTTATTTTTCTTTAATAAATAATTGAGGCTGGTGTTCTTGCAACTCAGGAAATTGATGATAACCTACTCAGCTATCCAGGGGAAAGGTCTATCCTAGATCTTAAGGGGAGGCTTGAGTAAAGAGAGTGGACCATCCTCAGGCAGTAGCCTAGTTCCGAGCATCCCAAGCCCACTACAATAAAAAGGAAACCATGAATGACTTTGGCTTTAGAAACCTGCTTCTTATATAAAAATGTCCTCGCAAATTAAAAAGCATGAAAAAAGAGATGTAGTGCACTTGTCAACAGGGCTATCTCCACATTGTTATGAAAGTATTCATGACTTTTGAGAAAGTGTTTTTTCATGATCTGGCCTATCTTCATACTTTTTTTGTACATAATATAGAATTCTGAATTCACAATAATTTGAATAAATGAGCTGCAAAAATTAGGGGGAAAGATTGGTTTGTAGAGCACTTTCTTGTGTTGAGACAACTATATTTTCAACTGAGTAATTGAAAGGTGGACATGCTGGATTTATGCCTTAAGGCCACCAGTTTTTTTACAGTTTTATGGTAAGGATTTTGTTTTTCAAAACTTGCTTGTGGTTGTAACCACTATTTGAATCTCTTGCTTGTGGCTGTAACCACCATTTGAATCTCTGCAAGAAATGGAAGAAAAGTGATTGCGATTCAACTTCCATTGAAAATGCTGTTGCATTGAGATTTTCATTTCTAGTAGTGTAATGTGATGACATACCCTGAATGATCCTCCCAGTGAAAATAACTAAAAATTTGGGGTAGAAATTTTAAAATTAAATGAATTATTGAGCTGGCAAGAAAGCAAGAAATGTATAGAGACCAAATATAAAGTGAAAGCCTGCGCTCTGAGAGGGAAGCGAGTGCCAAAGCTATATTATACCCTGAAAGTGTCTGATAAAACCTGGGACCTTAAACTTCTGTTGTATCAGCATCATGGGTTGAAGAGATTAAGAAAAGCCGTCCTAGGGTGAAAAGCCCAGCAGGAAACCTTTCAAAGAAAACTGAGACCTCAGGAGTCGCACCCTCAGTGTAGGGTAGCTTAGACATAAACCCTCCTCCCAAAAGGAGAGAACAAGAAACTTGCCTCTCCTGATTTTGGCCGTGGTGTAGAGGAGAACACCTCTAGGGGAACTCATGTGATTTTCTGGTTTGTTTTTACACTTTCTCACAAAATTTAAAAATTTGTGGAAATTTTGAGCCTGCAAAAAAGTTGAAAGAAAGGTACAATGAGGCTAAGTGCAGTTGCTCATGCCTGTAATCCTCGGACTTTGGGAGACTGAGGGAAGAGGATTGTTTGAGGCCAGGTGTTCAAGACCAGTCAGGGCAACACAGACCCCGTCTCTACAAAATGTACAAAACACAGACCCCCGTCTACAAAAAATACAAAAATCTAAGCTGGATGTAGTGGCGCATGTAGAGGCTGAGATGCAAGGATCCCTTTAGCCTGGGAGTTTGAGGCTATAGTGAGCTATGATTGTGCATCCAATCATAGCCTGGATGACAAAGACCCTGTCTCTAAGAAACAAAGTACTATGAACAGTGCTCTTAGAGTCACTACTTTATTTCATATGCCTATACATATGTGTGTATGTGTCTGTGTATAGATAATATGTTTTTTCACTTATTAACATACTTTTATTAAAATCAACTATTTTTCAAAACAAAAAAAATTTAGTGATAACACTAGCATTGTTTTACCTTTTTGCAGATCTCTTTTATGTCTGACAATGGAAGACAGTTGGATTCTCAAGTCTGCTTCTTCATTTGATGCACTGCTTTGGTTAAAGTATATGAAGAAAAAACTAGTTTCGCATAGACTTGCAGTTGGAGGGAGCACTTCATGAACCCCCTGACAGGGTCTCAAGTACCCCCAGGAATCCTCAGACCATATTTCGAGAACCACTGCAACAAACAAAACCATTTCTCAGTTGAAGATTCTCTATAGCTACCAAATTAGTACTAGAATTGGCAATTCCTTCTGTGGCCCAAAACATTTTAACAAGTTGTGATGAGGTAGTGGTGGTAAAGGAAACTTGAACTCTTGTGGTAATTCAATTTTAGGTGACATCAGTTTTTAAATTGAGTTCATACATTTGCCAGCCAAGATTACATATTACAATTTTTTAAAACTTATTTTTATAAGCTAAGAAGAGAAAGCAACATGTCATATGCACGCAATGTTTACATTTGAATAGTGGTTTTGCATCTTATAAAGCCTCTTTCTGTGCCCCATGTAATGCCATATAGTCCTTAGAAGCCCACATTATAGAGGAGGAAAGATCAGGGTAGAGAGGCAACTTGTCTGAGATTGCCATCAGTAGCCAGGCTATGCAACCAGGACTCAGAGCTGGGTCTGATGACTGAATCCCACGTTCTTTCCTCATTCAGCTGCCCACTGCTGTCACACCAGAGCAAGACAGGGCTGACTGCTGTTTTCAGGGTCAGTGATCCACATTCCCCCCTTGTACAGTTGGAGTCCTCTAAGCAATGTACTCACAGGACAACCCTGCTCCGGCTCTAATGAACACACATTTCACTTTCAAAATGTGGCTTTTCAGCCTTGGAAGAGGGGCCCCTTCATTTATGTTCACTTTTTTCCCACATACACAAGAGACAGCATTTGCTCTAGAATCCAACTGGACTTTATTTGACACAGAATACAATGTGGCTGCGAGAACAGCAAATGGAAAAGACAGAGCAGAAAAGACACAGTTCTATCTAATTTATAATTAAGTGACAGAAGGGCAAGTCATTAAATGAATCACAAAACAGTTAAACTTGATAGAAGAAATCTTTTTCTGGTACCCATACTTTTGGAATTCCCACTGTCTGTTGTCCAACAGACACAGCTGTTGTGTTTTGAGCCAGTGAGAGAAGCAGTGGAAGTGAAAAGGATGGTTACAGGCACCCCGTGCAACGGTACACGCTTCTGAAGTGGCAGACTCTTGGTTAACTTGACATTCGTTGCAGATCCCTGCTGTGATTCCTGCAGATGGCACAGTTATTAACCACAACATCCCAGGCCCAGAGGGCTAGCTACTGTATTTCACTTTTTTACTTCAAAGCACTGCTGTTGGTACTGCTTGGGGTATCCACATCCATTGCCGCTGCCATTTTGGACTGTTGCTTCTTGTGGTTTTGAAGTTCCAAATTCATGCTACTATAGTTGAGCCAGTGAGAAATGCAGTGGAAGTAGAACGCATGACCAGAAAGAAAAAAAAAAAAAGTCAAAGAGAGCACTGGTAGTGCTCCCAGGCAATTGAAGTAAAAGAAAATCCTTTCTGAAGGACCCCAACTTTAACCAGTTCTCAAAAAATCCTACAGATAACATTCTAAAGAATACGAACTCCCCTCCCAACAAACAAAGTATACTAGGCAAAACACGCACCAAGTAAGAACCAGAGGAAACAGCAGACAACAACATCACACTTTCAGAGACTTGCAGATATTAGAAATATGAGAAGTAAACCATACAGTAAATATATTTAATATGCTTTAAGAAATAAAACAGACATCTGAAAATAATGACAAGAAATAAAAAAAAGTTTAAAAAATAAGTATATTTGGGCTGGGCACAGCGGCTCACACCTGTAATCCCAGCACTTTGGAAGGCCGAGGTGGGCAGATCACCTAAAGTCAGGAGTTCGAGACCAGCCTGGCCAACGTGGTGAAACCCCATCTCTACTAAAAATACAAAAATTAGCCGGGCATGGCGGCAGGTGCCTCTAATCCCAGTACTAGGAAGGCTGAGGCAGGAGAATCAATTGAACCCAGGAGGCAGAGGTTGCAGTGAGCCGAGATCATTCCATTGCACTCCAGCCTGGGTGACCCAAAGAGCAAAATTCTGCCTCAAGAAAAAAAAAGTATATTTGAACTGGAGCTTCTGTAAGTGGAAAATATAATTTAAATTAAAATCAATGTATGAATTAAACAGCAGACTGGACACAAAGAGATAACCAGTGAAGTATAAGATAAATCTAAAGAAATCATATAAAATATAGTATAGAGAAATGAGATTTCAAAATATAATAAGAGAAAAGGAAGATAGAGTTTTTGAAAAAGTCCATATACCTAATTGGAGCTCTGGAAATAAATAGTAGAAAGAATGGAAAAGAGACAATATTCCGAGGAAAAATGGCTGAAATTTTTCCAGAATTGTGGAAAGATGCTAAGCCAAACCACAAGCAGATAAATATAAATAAAATAATTCCTTGGCACATTATAGTGGAAGTTCAGAACAACAAGGTCAAAGAGAGGATCTATCTTAAAAGTAGCCAAAGATAGAAAACAAATCACCTCAAAGGAATAAAAATTAGAGGTATAGCAGTGTTTCTAACAGCATTAATGGAAGACAGAATATTATTTTCAATGTGTCAAAGAAAAAAAAGAGATCAATCCCAAATCCCACAGTTAGTAAAAAGATCAGTTAAGAATAACAGTAAAATAAAAGACATTGAAGACAAACAAAACTGAGTATAGATCCTCACAAAAGAAAATTTTGAAGGCTATAGTTGAGGCTCACAGAAAATGAATCCAAATTGAAAGCCTGAAATGCAAGAAGAAATGGTGAGCAAAGACATTTATAAATAAATACACTGAAACATTGGCCATATAAAATAATGGTGATGATAATAATAATAGGATTTAATTTGTAGAATTAAAAAGCAAAATAGAACTAAAACACTCAACTAAAACATAATACAATGGCATGAGAAGCAATTCGATACAGTCTTATAATCCCCTTGTAGTTTTCAGAAGCAGGTAAAAAGATTTAAACTTAGATTTTATTAAATATTAAAATATTTAGGTTAACCTCAAATGAATAGACAGAGGATGTATTATTTAAAAATCAGTAGATGGAAGAAATTGAACAAAGAACAAAATTCCTTTAAAAAACACATGTTTTGTTGGGTTGCATGTTATTAGATTATATTGTGGTATTGTGTCATCCATATTACTGAGATTTTCTTATATAGATTAGAGTGCCAAGAAAAAGCTTTCTTTATTTGGGGAGGTTTTCTTTATGGTATTATTTTGTACCTGTTATAATTTCATTTATGCTTTTGCCAACAGGAAGCCCAGCTTGAATATTCCATTTTAATAATTATGTAGGAACTAGCATTCTATACATCTTTCTAATTCTAACTCCTCCTTCCATCTTTATCATCTAACATTTATTTTTATTTTTCTTAATCCTGGTTTTTATCTTGTGTTTTATCATCTGTCTTAAAGGCTTTGGAACAAATTAGGAATAAACCAACATAATTGAATGGATCAATAAATAAATATAAAATGATTAAAGCAAATAGAAGATTGACATCTGGGAAGCGGAAACTCTTTTGCTCTGTTGTTTCTTCATTAGTGTCAGCACAGGGAGTGTGTATGGGTTAATCTATCTGTTTTGAATCAGTTCATCCAAGGTTGGAATTTTAAGCAGTTTGTCTATGCTTGAGGTTTTGGGTAGCTGCGGGCAGTGCAAATCACTAAAAGGACAGGCAAAATCTATTATGAAAAGAAAAAATAAAAACTTATCACCTCACATTACCAATACTTCACTGATCAATTTTTAGGGCTAGCAGTACTATAATTCTAAACACAATAATATGTGTATATTATTCGTTCATAATTTATCAAGAACTCAGTTTGGTCTCTCGAACAGAAATTGTCATCAGTAAAGAACCTGCCCTGCTTTCATACAATGAAACAGTTGAATTTGTTATAAGATTTTGTCTCACTGGATTCATTTTGTGCTAAAAATAATGCCATTTCGCAGACCAATCCCACTCAAAAAAATCAGTGGAACACAGAAAAAGAACACAGAAAATAAAAATGATATGAAATAAAACATGATGACATTTCAACACTGCAGCGTAGGTGTTATATGGGAGGAAGGCAACAATGGGGTGACCCAAGAATTAGGCTATGAAAGGACACAGCCCTTCACCAGCTGGGCACATATAATGGGTCAAAACAGTAGGCAGTCCCATCTTCCAGAGAAAAGAAACTTCACTTTAATCTGTCTTGATTAAAGACATCAACACGTTTAAGGCAAGACCATGACAATCAGAAAGGGAATCGGTGAGTCATTGAGGTTTGGAAATGTGTGACAGAGGAAGAGTCAGTGAGGCAAAGTCTGGCAGTGGACGCATGAATACTGTCCAGGGAAGGGTCTTCCTGGCCCCAAAGACAGCCCTTTTGGTCCAAGAGGCAAACAGAAGCACATGGTGGAAATGGACGCATCATGTAATTATAGGCTGACCCCATTAAACATCACTCTTGTTGCTTGTCAAGCAACTTTCTGTTAAATTGGCTTCCTTGCAGTTTGTCTAAGAATGTACTTGCCAGACTGATGCTAATGCTCACCTCGTAAAAGACACCTTGCCTTTTAATGACAACACTGGCAGTCTGCTTATTATTCTTCAGCTTCTTTCAGGCACTGACAAGAGTTTCTGCATCTCTGAGACCGAAGGCTTGACCCTGGTCCCTGGTGCCTTCATCATGGAAAGGAACATTTGCCTTGGGAGCCAGCATGCCAGTCTTCCCTCCAACAGCTGACCTTCCCCAGGGACCTTCTCCGTGAATGCTGACAACCAGCAATCATTTTACTAATGATGAGGATGATGGTGTTCCAGTGAAACACAGTATTATCAGGAGGTTTCTTATCAGAGGGGGAAATGTTCCAAAGGCATAGGGGTGGGCACCAGAACATGGACTTATCCCTCCTATTATACAGCTCACAGGGATACTGGTGATCTCACTCCCCTCAAAGGTGAGACAGGCTTCAGCCCTTGAGGGGGTGTCCTCTTACCTCCCTAAGTACTTGTAGGCCTTTACAGAGGGTCTCCCACTGTGACCAGGCCATGCAAGCCCCACAAGGGCATACTCACCTTGGCTGAACCTGATAGCTGGATCATCTAGGGGAAGGCCACACCTGAGATGCTCAGCCCCTACTTAGCTCTTGCTGCCACCAACTCAGTACTAAAGAAACCAAAACTTTCCCCATCCCTTAATTGGATATTCATTTCAATGCCAAAAGGAAAAGCATGATAGGGTTACACCTTTTTATATTGCTTCATCTCTTCTCATCTAAATTTGGAAAATGTTCTAAGGTTGAGTACTGAATGTTAATTATTTTAGAAGATGTAAAGTTTCCATTAAAAGATTTCTTGCCAGAATGGTGACATTTCCAAGTTTTTGAGAGTCACCACATTTCAACTGGCAAGGAGTGTTAGCGAGACCTTGGCTTTATCTGAATCTGGTAGTGATGAAATAAAATTATCAAAGAAAATACATCAGTTATTGAGTGCTACTCTTTTTCCTCCTTTCTATACATAATAAGATTTGAAGAGATCAACTGACAAACTTGGATTAACACCTGGTTCTCCAGACCGCTGGTTCGGTGCTCTTTCCACTTTCTCATTGAAATACACGGCTGTAAATGAAGCTCTTAGTTTTATGCTTATGGTGACCCCAGATAAGAGAAGTATACTACATAGTTCCTTGGCTATTTTCCTCACTCTTGTCCAATTCAAAGTCTCTTCTTCACATTCTTCACACCCCAAATGTCTGTACCTTGGGCTATAACCCTTGCATGGTCATAAATAAATACCAGCAGCTATTCCATGGTATCAGACACTTTCTCCCTCTCTTCCCCCAAGTACTGGCTAACACCACATCCTTGGGCTCGAGTACCACTCTTGCTGGGCCTAAGAGGTATCTGAACTCCCTAACATCTCAATCAGTCTCAGAATGTTGATGCTTCCAAGGGTCCTGCTGTATCCACGGAACACCATTCTGCTTGTTCCAGAGATCCCACCACATATTCGAGGGACCATTGTCATGACTGCTAGAACCATCAATACCTCTTTTGGGAACCAGAGCTATGTCTACTAGATACCATTGGCACATCACCTGAAGACCATGGTCATATCTGCGGAAGGCCACTGTTACATCCATTGAGTACCACCTCTGATGCTTTGGACACTGTGAGATTCCAAAGCTGGGCAGCATTTGAAGCCAAGTTTGAGACGTTGTCTCTTTCCTGGTTAGGTGGGACATATGTGTTATAGGAAGTGGTGGTGGTATCAAGACAACACTGTGCTGTACCCCGAAGCCTTAAGGAGTTTTTACTGAAACAATTCTTTTCACAATTTACTTACAATCCCTCCTCTACATGGGACTCAGTGATGAATTACAGGGAAGCTGGGCAAGGAGACATAGCCAAGAGCTAGGCTCCAAGCTACGTTTGGAATCTCTCCTTCTGGGGTTTTGTTACTGGATCAAGTTGACCTTCTTCTTACCTTAGGGTAAACTTCCTTCAAGGAGGCTTACTTATGGGGTATCTACTATTAGAACTGTCATTTATCAGTGCTTACTACGTTCTAGGCCCTATGCCAAGAACGAATTATACATCATTTAATTCTCACAACAGCCTTGTGAAACTATTATTATGTCTCTATTTTACAAATGAGGAGATGAAGGTTTAGAGGGGATACAGACTCTTCCAGGGCCACAAAGCTAATAAATGATAGAGCTGGAGTTTAAACCCAGACCTGTGGAATACTGGAGCCTGCTTTCTCAACCCCATGCTACACGGACAGGGTGCAAATATACCCTGGGCAGGCTGTCACCTGCCCACTATCACACACGCCCAGCTATAGCTAAATCCCAGAGGCAAACATAAATAGCGCTCAAAGTGGGGCCCTTCATGGAGATACCACTGTATTCTTAAAATAGGAGAATGCAGAATCCTGGCTAGACACCTTTGGGTTTAAGAAATTACACACTTTTGGCCAGGCATATGGGCTCATGCTTGTAATCCCAGCACTTTGGGAGGCCGAGGCAGGTGGATCACCTGAGGTTGGCAGTTTGAGACCAGCCTGACCAACATGGTGAAACCCCGTTTCTACTAAAAATACAAAAGTTAGCCCGGTGTAGTGGCGGGCACCTGTACTCCCAGCTACTTGGGAAGTTGAGGCAGGAGAATTGCTTGAACCAAGGAGGCAGAGGTTGCAGTGAGCCAAGATTGTACCATTATACTCCAGCCTGGGTGACAGAGTGAGACTCTATCTCAAAAAAAAAAAAAAAAAAAAAAGAAAAAGAAAAAGAAATTACACACTTTTGATGGGGGAGCGGGGCAGAAACTTGCCTTGTTTTGAGGATCCCTTGGCCCTGCCAATATGCAGCTGAGAAGTCTCATGTGTTCCAGCACTGGGTTTCTGGGAGATGATGGGGATGAGGGCACAGGGGAGAGGAGAGAGGATGTCTAGCAGGGTCAAGTGCTGCACAGGAGAGTCCCAAGACGGCCCAGTGGGACCTTGTGTGACAGCCCCAGTCAGTCAGGGTAGAGATTTTCAAACACACTTTAATCTGAAGATAGAATGCCACTACTTAAGTAGAGTGAAATTTCCTGGGTTGTGAATCTGGATCTTAGTTCCAGCATACTTTGCAGATGGGATGAGGCTTTCTCATTAGGTGTATTTCTGGTGTTTGTTGTGGGGACACTCAGATTGTCTCAAGTGATGGACACTGATGGCCAGGAAACCAAGGCAAAGAGAGCCCAGGAAATCACAGCCTTGGAGGGGGCCTGTGAGGGGAAAGTGAGAAGCCCTGAGTCTTGATAAGCTTCTTAGTTTCAACCTCTAGTTGAAATGTGCCTCTGGGGAAGAGACCAAGCACACCTCTAGGAGCTCATAACCATTTGAGAAGTCAGACATTTTATGGTCCCTCCTACTCCCTCTGTTTAGGTTTCTAGAGTTTTAATGTGTTTTTCCTGTTGTACACACCACATACCCCTCTCCCTGTCCACAAGAGGAGGATCACATTAGTTGGTTAGATGCCCACACTACCTCATACGGTGTCACTACCAGTTAGAGTTTTATTACTAGGTTTCCTCATAGGCTACTGATAATCTTATGCTTATCCTACAGGTGGTGGTTGCTTTATGTTCGTTTCCAATCCCTGGTTCAATCAGTGGCAGAGGCTGGTCTGGCTATTTTGTTCAGAAAGATGGGGCGTGGGCCCTTAAGTATTTCTTGGTCTCCTTCATTTTTATTTTTAAATTTTATTTATTTATTAACTTTTATTTTAGGTTCAGGGGTATACATGCAGGTTTGTTATATATAGGTAAATTGCATGCCATGGGGGTTTGGTCCTCAGAATATTCTGTCATTCAGGTAATAAGCATACTTTGGTCTCCTTCTTTTAAACAGAACATTATTATGTTAAAATCCAATCAACGCTAACAGAAAGTGATACATTTTATTGTATTCTTTTATTATTATTATTATTATTATTATACTTTAAGTTCTAGGGTACATGTGCATAACGTGCAAGTTTGTTACATATGTATACTTGTGCCATGTTGGTGTGCTGCACCCATCAACTCATCAGCACCCATCAACTCGTCATTTACATCAGGTATAACTCCCAATGCAATCCCTCCCCCCTCCCCACATTTTAATAGTGCTATCTTGGGTCAATACAATTACTGTTTGGGTTTCTTTTAATTTTTTTTGAAGAAACAGAATCGTTTCTCAGCATATTTTATCTTTTACCTTAAGTGACTTTTTCTGATATGTAGCAGGTCTTAGGAAAAAAAAAGCATCTAAATATCAATTGTCCTTGTGACTTGGGGTTACAGGTGCAGGTTGTAAGTGTGTCCCTACAGTGAAGCGTGCAGTGAAGCCCCTTCCTGCAGAGCTCTGGAGAGTCGTCCCTGGCTCATTCTGAAGCCTACCTAAGTTTGGTGTAGTCCTCACTATTTAAAATATATTACTGGATGAGCAGTTTCTCAGTTGTTCTTATCCCATTTTTAGCTCTCTTTCTGCTTCTGTGTTTGGTGGGTTGCTTTCCTCAATGAAGTGGTTTTTTATCTAAAACAGTCAATAAGCTGAACAAATTCAAACAATGATTTTCCTTCCTTCTTGTGATTGCTCCCCAGTATCCCTTCTCCCTTCTTCCTTTTAGTGCTGGCTAGGTATAGGGCCTCCTAACTAGAAACTGTATTTCCCAGACTCCGTGGCAACTATGTGGCTGTTCTAGACATTCTAGATAATGAGGGGTGAATGGAAGTGGTTTACCCTTGTATTAGTCTGTTCTCATGCTGCTGATAAAGACATACCTGAAACTGGGTAATTTACAAAAGACAGACACTTAATGGACTTGCACTTCCACGTGGCTGGGGAGGCCTCACAATCTTGGCAGAAGGCAAGGAGAAGCAAGTCATGTCTTACATGGATGGCAGAAGGCAAAGAGATAAATTGTGCACGGAAACTCCCCCTTTTAAAACCATCAGGTCTCATGAGACTTATTCACTATCACAAGAACAGCATGGGAAAGACCTTCCCCCATGATTCAATTACCTCCCACTGGATCTCTCCCACAACACATGGGAATTCAAGATGAGATCTGGGTGGGGACACAGCCAAACCATATCAATGCTATTTCCAGGTCACATCCTGAGCCAGATGCTCTGCTGTGCTGCCATCTGTCCAACTGGAAGGCTACTGGCTGACAGCCCCCTTTGAGAATTGCCTCAGCTAAGAAGAGCCATCTCATTCAAGGTCATATCCCTTTCCTGGAGCGACTAGCAACCAATATCTGGTCTCATCCCAGCTCTGAAGGACCAGCTCAGCTTCAACGCTCCGTATCAGTTGGATCGAGACCTTGCCAGGACTGTACTGCAGCCTAACTTTTCTATCTCCCAGTTCTGCTTCCTTCGTTTCCTCCAGTGGGTGATAATTCACGGAGCACACCGTAATGAACTTCCTGTACACTAACCTCCATCTCAGAGTCTGTTTCCTGGGGGACCTACCCAGCAACACAAATTTAAAAGAAAGCTATTTGCTGGCCTTCTGCCTTCCTTTCTACAGGTTGGGACAGAGTGAGCGTAATGGTGAGTGAGCTTTGACCGTGTGGATGAGGAGAATGTCTTAAAGGGTGGGGAGCAACAAGATAGAAAGTACTTGGGTCAAGGTACCTTACTTAGATGGCCTCATGTATCAAACTTCCCACAAACTCTGGACCACTGACCACTGCATACTTCTACCCTGATAGGTGAGAGAATTATCAACTTTGATCTCATTTGAATCACTCTATTTTTTTGATCTCTAACTTAGAGCAGCTTAGCATATACCCTAGGAGTTGGGGAAAATGTAGTCTGTTCCAATCAGATAATTTAGGACCTTGTAGACCGCAGTAAGGATTCTGGACTTTGTCTTAAGGGTAGCAGGTTTTTGCTGTATCTCTAGGTATTGTGTATTATGTTTATCCAAAGAATGAACTGTAGACCAGAACTGAGTTGCTTTGTCAGTGCAATCATGGTTCACTGCAGTCTTCAACTTCTGGGCTCAAGTAATCCTCCTGCTTCAGCCTCTTGAGTAGCTGGGACTACAGGAACATTCAGCTAATTTTTTGGGAGGAGTAGGATGCGGGTAGAGACAGGGTCTCACTATGATGCCTAGACTGGTCTTGAACTCCTGGTTTCAAGCAATCCTCTTGCTTCCTCCTCCCAAAGTGTTGGGATTACAGGCTTGAGCCACCAAGCCTGGCTGCTTTAACATAACTTTTAAAAAAAAGCAATATAGCTAGGACACTTGGCCCCTATATTTAGTTAGACTGACTCAAAAGAATTTTTTTTGCATTGTCCTGACAAAAATACAAAATTGTAGATGTCAATTAATAAAGGCAGAATAAGAAGTTCATGTATTCTCTTTGGAAACTTGTTTGAATCACTGGTTTTTTTTTTTTTAGTTTTTCTTCATTGGAAGTAGATTTGATTTTTCACTCCAATCTGGCAATCACAAAGAATTTGAGTGGAAAATAGGATTATGCTGAAAATTCCTTGGAGGAAGGAATGCTTAGTGACTCTCACTATACAACCGAAGAGCAGTAATTAGAGCCACAAAGACTCTAAAGGTTAATTCCTTAAAAACTTCCCCTTAATAGTTTCTTGGTTTAGACAGCAAACTATGTTTTCCTGGGTAAAATAGAAGGAACAACACTTTAGCAAAATTCCCTGTCGAATTATTTTCTGAAAAATCAAACAGCAAACAGTTTTCCTATTCTGATTCTCAATTCATCTCTTGGCAATTTGTGTTTTGGACACACACATATAATTATTCAGCTAGGTGGTCTAGGTTGGAATTTCAGTTATTGCTATCCAAATAAAACACTCCTTTTCCAGAAATCAGCAGACTCTGTACTAACTGTTCTTTCAAAGCCTTGGATGAAGTCTATATTGGGAACCTGAGCCGCGTCATGAGTACTTTCTACTGCCTTTTTCTCTCAAAGCTGCTGGAGCAAACAGAAGCTTCTGTCATAGAGCCTTAGATTGCAAAACAATCCCATGTCTACCAGTTCTCCAGTTCCTCAACCATTTCCATTGGTGCTTCTCCCAAGATACTTTAAAATAAAGACTACATAAAATATGGCTTTCCTCTTCTTTCTTCAAGATCAGGACAAGCTAGTTTTCTACTAAAATATTAATACATATACTGCACTTATAAATAAGCTTCTTCCCTCAGAACAGGGGTCCTCACCCAGGGATGATTTTGTGACCCCCTCCCCACCAGACATCTGGTAATATCCAGACATTTTTGGTTGTCACAACTAGGGTATACTACTACTGGCATCTGGTGGTAGAGGCCAGGGGTGCTGTTAAGCATTAAACAATGTACGAGAGCCCCTCACAACAAAGAATTAACTGGCCCAAAATAAATAGTGCCAATATTGAGAAACCTTGCCTCTGTGAGATTTGAAATTGTATTGATGTATTTTCCAAATTAATTGGCTATCATATGTACTTTGGATATTATTCAGAGGCAGTGTTTGGAAGCAAATTTTATCCTTTATAGTTGCCATACTTAAATAAAAATGTGGGAAGCCAGCGAGCCGAGATTGCACCACTGCACTCCAGCTTGGGCGACAGAGTGAGACTCCATCTCCAAAAAAATAAAAATAAATAAAAAATAAAAATAAAAAAATGTGGGATATCCAGTTAAGTTTGAAATTTTTACTTATAAGAAAAAATTACCTATTATTCATATGAAATTCAAATTTAAGTGGGCATCTTATATTTTATCTGGCAACTCTGTCTTAGATGGAGACATTTGCCTTAGTTTCTCACTGGTAGACTCACATTTATATCTTAATTTAAACCACTGATTGTAGCTGGAAACTGCTTACTATTTTTCTATGTTAATATAGTACATAAAGTATCTTTCAGAAAGACAATATTACTATGAACACAGCCTTAAAATATCATTAGTTTCTTCTTTGAAAATTATACCAATTTGATTTTCATTGACACCGATCTGATGTGTTAATAAACTTCTTAATGCTTTTATGCTCTGCTAGAAGTTGTCCACATTTATTCCAGACCTGGGCTCAGTTTGTTGTAAGATCTTACCCCAAATACACAAATTGGTGTCTTTCATTCTCTTTTCTTGTGGGAGCATCTATTGCTTTATTTACTCTAAAAACCAACTAATTACTATTTGAGAAGAATCTGAATAATTGATAGTGACATGCCATCCACATCACTAGAAGAAAAGTGACAATAACGCCTCAAACAATGATATTTCAGAGCACTGTGTGGTATGTGCACGAGCCCAGGGCTAGGAGTCACAAGCCCAGCATTTTGGTTGAAGTTCTGCCAATGGCTTATAACTAGTCTCTCAATGATTCTCTGTGCTTCAGTTTTATTCACAGTTTCCATCCCTGAGGCAGATGGACCCCAAGAAGTGCATCACTTGACAGAGCTCGAGCCTTGAGGTAGAACTTGAGTGAGAACCAGGATCTGAGTAGTAGCTACGTCCTGCAGACAGGACACACATGGCGGACGGTAGTGCCCCCTTTATTCTAAACCAGCTCTTGCAATGGCAGTGAGACTCCTTTTTGGGCCATTCCCTCTTCAGATATTTTAACTCCTGTGGGACTGCCAGCAGGGTGATGCTGAGGTCCAGTGTGGGGAAATGTCCAATCTGACAGTGAGTGGCAAGACAATAAAAGGGAAGAGGCCTAGTTCCAAAAAAAAACTAGAGCAGAGGTGTATTAGTCCATTTTCACACTGCTGATGGGCAATTTACAAAAGAAAGAGGTTTAATTGGACTTACAGTCCCACGTGGCTGGGGAAGCCTCACAATCACAGCAGAAGGCAAAAAGGAGCAAGTCTCCTCTTACATGGATGGCAGCAGGCAAAGAGAGAATGAAGAAGACACAAAAGCGGAAACCCCTGATAAAACTATCAGATCTTGTGAGACTTATTCACCACCACGAGAACAGTATGGGGGAAACCGCCCCCATGATTCAATTATCTCCCACCAGGTCCCTCCCACATTGTGAGAGTACAATCCAATGAGATTTGGGTGGGGACACAAAGCCAAACCATATCAAGAGGGAAGCTGACCAACCTGGAGGAAGGAAACCTCCATATTTTATAACTATGAGGGTAAAAGAGTTTCCCAATTCCTTTTCTGGAAATCTTTACTTTTCAAGAAAACTATAATACATGCTTTATTCTAAAAACAATGCCAGAGGCTGGGCGTGGTGGCTCATGCCTGTAATCCCAGCACTTTGGGAGGCTGAGGCAAGTGGATCACGAGGTCAAGAAATTGAGACCATCCTGGCCAACATGGTGAAACCCCGTCTCTACTAGAAATATAAAAATTAGCTGGGTGTGATGGTGCATGCCTGTAGTCCCAGCTACTTGGGAGGCTAAGGCAGGAGAATTGCTTGAACCTGGGAGGTAGAGGTTGCAGTGAGCCGAGATCACGCCACTGCACTCCAGCCTGGGTGACAGAGCGAGACTCCGTCTCAAACAAAAACAAAAACAAAAACAAACAAACAATGTCACAGACAAAACAAACCGTGCACTGTCTTCCAGGTCATAAATATCTCTAACATATGTCATTTCTCCAGAGTCTCATGGTGCTCTGCCAGCCAGGCAGAAGAGGGATCAGGTCCCCCTGTATACAAAACAGGATACCAAGACTCAGGGAAGTTAAGAGAACTGCTCAGGCCAATATACTGCAGAGCCTGGACCCCAGTTCTCGAGAATTCACATCTAGTGCTCATTCCTCCGTGCACACTCTTTTTACAAAGTTTAAGATGCCTTGTGGTTTGGGTATATTAAAATACATTAGAAATGAATTAACTTATTCACAAACTTGTCAGGTCTTGTAAATTAAATTTGAAGTACACTTAATTCAGATAACTGCAAATTTGCTAATTAACCTTTAATTATGCTTATTTGTATTACACATGGAAATAACAAGCTGCTAAACCTTGAGAAATTAATAATCTATTTCTTTTTGCAAATGCATGAAAAGCTGGAGAATATTAGAGTAAAAAGGAAGATATCTACAATGTTTTCTGAATTTTCTGTTTAGTAGCATTAAGGCACTAAAATAAATATTAACAAAAGGAGCTAAGAAAAACAGTAAGGAAAACCCACCCTGTCCCAAGATACATCAAGGGCAACTTTTCCATGTGAACATTGTTTAATTACTGTCATTTTCTGAGCTCTTATTATTATTCTAAATTTAAAATTTTTTTTCTTTTTCTTTTCCTTTTTTTTTTTGCTGGGTGCTGTGGCTCATGCCTATAATCCCAGGACTTTGGGAGGCCGAGGTGGGTGGATTACCTGAGGTCAGGAGTTTGAGACCAGCCTGGGCAACATGGTGAAACCCCCTCTCTACTAAAAATACAAAAATTAGCCGGGTGTGGTGGCGGGCGCCTGTAATCCCAGCTACTCAGGAGGCTGAGGCAGGAGAATCACCTGAACTCAGGAGGCAGAGGTTGTAGCGAGCCACGGTCACGCCACTGCACTCCACCCTGGGTGAGAGAGCATGACTCTGTCTCAAAATATAAAATAAAATAAATAAATAAATAAATTGTTTTTTATTCTTTCACTTACCATGTGTAAGTGACAAGTGAAAGTTACACATGGTAAGTGAAAGAATAAAAAACAATTTAAAATTTAGAATAATAATAAGAGCTAAATAACATGAAAAGTTGTGGCTTTGCCCTAGTGGAGAAACACTTCTCTAACCTTTTATCTATTTGTTCACCTCTAGTCTTCTGAATTTCTAAATCAAACCCGTAGGCCACAGTGGCAGGAAGACTGTAGCAGATGAGAAGCAACAAGGGGCCACCCTAGTGTCCTGCAAAAGTCTGAGTCTATGGGACCCAGATCTGCATCTCCAGAATGAACACAGACAGATGTTCCAGGTCACCAACATGTGGGAGCGCCTACCTGGAAGGCAGAATCCTGACTTCCCTAGGCCAGTCCAATGTGGTGCTGGTCCCACTCACAGAATCTGAACAGTATCATCTACACATATTCATCATCCCTCTAACATGGATAATCTAGAATTTTCCCATTTTCTTCATTTTGTGGGAGAAAACCAAAACCCTAAATCAACCATGAATGACACTTTAAAAACCTGGCTTCCAGTTTCAGCTCAGTCATGGTGGCTGGGGTTCCCTGCGAAAGCTACTATCACATGTGGAAACTGAGGAATCTGACTAGGAGATTTTCAGACCCCTTTTAGCTGTAACGCTTAGTTCCCTTTATCTTCACCTCTCTGGCCCTGAATCATGCAGGCCACATTAGCAGCATCCCAAGTATAAATGACCCTCCCTACTACTTACTACCACATCCTCCCTGTACTCAGCAAGACCTTTAACTTTTAAAGAAACAGACTTGTAGAAGAAGGTTTAAAACTCAGGATACATGAAGAGCTTCTTCAGAACCTCTCAACAAGCTGCTTTTTGATGATAAATACCAGATGCTACAGAGGGCGATTAACTATGCAGACAACTTGCATGTAAATTACACAGTAACACAAGAAAGGGGTCTTCAGAGATATAGGATTTCATTTTGAATTTGGCAAAGGCATCTGCTTCTGTCCCCAAAGGGGAGTAGTTTAGAGCTGGTATAGGTTCATTCATACATCTAACTAATTGTGTCACATCAATTAGTTAGATGTGATCTCTAACCTAACCCTTCCAAAAGCTCACTAGGTTCAAAACCATTCCTTCTCTTTTTCTCTCTCTCCCTACTTCTCCTCTTCCTCTTATCCTCTGCCCCTCTGATCTCTTTTTTGCTCCTTCTCGTTTCCCTAAATATTGCCTGAACCTCCAATTCACTTTTAAAAGTTTATGAAATGTTTGTAGTATTTAGGCATTTATAAAAGTATAAGGAATAACTCAAGAAACATTAGTTCCTGCTACTTAACTAAAGTTTGCAGTATTCAAACTGCAAATTACTGAAGCCTCTTCTATATCCCTCTCCTAATAATATCGATTCCCCTACCCCTTCTCCTTCCCAGGAGTTAACCACAATACTCTACTTGCCACCCACTCACCTGTAACAGATCATAACATGGAATTTTAAGAAAACACACTTGTCCTTAGTGAAAAATTTATATTCCCTGTTCTGTTAAGAATTAGGGAATTCAGTTAAAATTTTAAAGAGAAAGACAAATTTTTTTTTTTCCAAATGATCTTTCATTAAAATAACAGTTCCTCTACCTACCTCCTGCTCTAAGGGGTATACACTAATTAAGTTTCCCAGCACCATCAATGCTATTTTGTTCAGAAGTCTTTTTCTGATTCCGTGTAAATTTTAGGCTCTTTTATGTTGTTCTTAGGTTTTCTTTTTCTTTTTTTTTTTTTTTTCCTTCTGGAGTTTCCTCAGCTGTCCAGTGCTTCTCTACTATCTCCAATTACAGGACTCGCCACAGTGACATTTACTGCTTGGACAATTTCTTCTTGAATATGAAATGCCCTCTCTCCCTGCACTCTGCTCTGCACCAAGTGATTATAGTTGACTTTCTCTGCACCCTTTCTATTTAAAAGATTTGATGAAAAAGCATGAACATCGTTCACATTAGGAAAGAGCATGGGGTCATTAAGAGGGGACTTGCCAGCTTTTCCGAGGCAGCGTGACTGTTATACAAGGCAAAGTGGTCTCCTGTTTCTTTTTGGGACATGCTAATGGGCTAGGGGCAGGAGAGTCATCCTTAGCGACTGGGTCTCCCCTGACATCCATTGAAGGTATGTCAATCTCCAATGCTAGGGCTGAGAGAAACCTCTGTTTTCATTAGGCCCAGCAGATGTGTCTTGGTAGAGGTGCCCTTGAGGTAGTGTGGCTTCAGATTCACATCTTTGTCAGTCAGCTACTGAAGGTAGTGGCTGGATACCCAAAGAACAAAACGCCTGTTGTAGGGTACCCACCAGTATAACCCCAGTATTAGATGCTGGTAGGTTTGTCATTTCACTATTAATGATAGTTAACAAAAGCGAGTGCATGGTATGGTATAAAATATGGGACTAGAAAATGTCTAATCATTGGACTCAAAGTTCAAATTGAAAATAGAGATACTACACTGGCTTTTTCCAAATAATGCTTTTAAGTATTTTCCAAATTTGTATTGTTTTTCTTCTTATAACTTACTTACATCTTTGGTAAATGGTTAATTTGAAGAATCTCTATGAAGTAAACATGGTTTAATGTAAAAATCATGGCTTTGGAGACAAACAGAACTGGATAAAAATCCTCATGTAATCACTTTTTGAAACAAGATATTTACCCCTGGTGCCTCCAACTCCAAATTCCTTAGTGTGGGTAAACAGGCCTCTGACTGTGCCTGCAGTCCTATTTCTCATCATTATCTACCGCTCACTTTACCCTCCTGAAATGCTGAATTATACGTACTGCTCAGACCACAATATACTATTGCTCTATTCCATGTTTTTACTTCAGCTGTTTTCTGTCTGGAACACCTCCCCTGGTACACCTCCTCCAGGAGTGCTTTACTGACACTGTTTCGTCCCCAAGCCCTCTGCAGATGGGTGAATAATTCCTCTTCTATAACCTCATACCACTTAATTGATCTCCAACAGCGCTCACCACACAGAGTGGACGTTACTGTGTTTATCTCCTCCATGTACGCCATTCAGTAACAAGAGCTACATCTGATTGATCTTGGTATCACTGGTGCCAGCATTTAGTAAACTCATTAGTTGGATTGAAAGGGTTATATCTGCAAAAGGAGTATATCCCTTCAGTTATTGTGAGGAAGAATTTAATAAATGCCACTGCTAGTTCTGTTACCCAAACTTCTCCTAAAATATTTCTAAAACACGGCAACAAATACGTAGTATGTGCAAAGAAAAGATATATTGACAGTCACCTCTAGATGTCGTTTTTGTACTCAAAACATTTTCTGGAGAAAAATATGTTCAACAGAGATGTAACTATATTTGCCAATTTTAAGATAACATTTGGCTTATGGAATCCAAATAAAGAGACGATGCTCATGGACCAGGTGAGAAGTTTTACTGAGAGTCAACTGGTCTCTCTAATTTTTATAAGTTGTTGGCGATGTCCATAGGTACAAGTTATCTTGAAGAATAAATCTAAAACTAAGCTGTTTTAAAAACAGGTCCAAATACATAATGAAGATATCTACATTTTAAAAAATCAGAGAAAAGAAAATTTTTCTTTAGAATAGAGACCCTCTGGGAATGTTTTCTTTGGCCTGAGGAAGCTTCTACTACAATTCCCACCCCTAACTCTTCCTCCCCTCACCGGTGCACACACATATGCTCTCTTGGAAGCCTCACTCCTGGATATTCATACTAAGTCACTGTTCCACACTGGAAATACACCTCTCTGGACTTGATTTGCTCACTCTCCTCTCATCCTTTTGGTTTTCAGTGCTATGGTTAACCTCGAATGAAAGTTGAAGGTCACTTAATTATCCATACCAACAAATGGAGAAAAAGGCATATAAATTATGCTTATTCATCCTAGGGATGGGACAATAAGGCTGTCCTAGGATGGAAATGAGAGCTGGGGAATGGAAGGCTGTGGTGGCAATAACAGAAGGCATGACATATTAGGAAGCCAAAAGATGGAAATGCCTTGTAGTCAAGGGTCAGCAAAAGGAGGAAGGCTCCAGTTACTGAGTAGACGTGGGAGGAGAAAATGCAATGGAGAGAGGACACAGACACCTGAGGAAAACACCATAAGGAGGGGTAGACTTTGTGGTCAAAAGCAAAGGGTAACTTTGAGACACTGGAAACTGAAGAAGCAATAAAAGTTCTATTCTTTTAATAGTTGAATATGCTTTGTGTCCATCAACTATAAGCATCTATTATGTGCCTACTAAATGCTGTGGGGGATATAAGAGTTAGTCCCTGCATTTGAAGTAAAAATGAGTGTGCAGCTTTATGCAGGGGCAATCAAATGGTGTAAGTACAGTAATATAAACTAACAAAAATTCACAAGTATTTACATACTGAGACATTTTATCAAGAAGTTAACAATATGCCATTCTCCCATATACCTACTCAGTATACTTCTTGGGTTGATTTTAATGTTTCTGCTCAGCACCTTGATGAACAGGGGAAGCAAGACAGTTCCAAAAGTTATGAACAATAACCAGCTGTAAACACCATTTCAAACTCATTGGACACTGTTCTTTCCTCTTCCTAAGTCACTTTCACTACTCAAAATATACACTAATTTCTTTTAGTTTACTAAAATGGCATTTAAAGCACTGATGTGAGTAATGACTGACATTTCAAGAGAAAGTTCCATAAATTGAGGTATCAGACCATATATATGTCATTTTACACAACTGATATGATTGCGGATTGAGAGAATTTTTATATATGGACTATTTTTAAATGCTAGGGGAGTTTGCCGTTTAAAGCAATTTATGTATAAAGCAAGGAATCCTTCAATAATGAATCTTTCCTTAGGCAAATTTTAAAATGACAGCATTTCACAAGGCAGGATTTACTTGTTCTTCATTATCGATGGTAGCTTATTAATCTGGAAAAGTAATATAACTCCCTATAAACTAAACAATACATATAATGACTTAAGTTCTGAAAATAACTAAGATCATTTTATACAGTCATTTTTAAACATTTCAGAAAATGGGATCATATCCATAACTTTTCAATTACTACCATAAAAAAGGAGGCATGTGAATTTAGTATTTTTGCTCCCTAGTAGACTTGGCTAATCCAATGGAGAAAATATGAATAAATATATCTATTTTTTCCCTGTTTGGTGTAAACAAATAAAGCTTGATATAATTATTCCTCACAGGGATAGTATAAGAAATGGATAAGCTATAAACTGTTAGTGGGTTTAGAATTATAGTAATTCGTATTATGCCACAGCCCCTTAATTTCAGTAATATGGCTGCAAGAACTAGTGATCCAGCAAATATACATATATTCAAACAAAGCATTTTAATACATTGCTTTTGTTTTTCTTAAAGCAAACTTTGAAATGTATCTTCAGACAAAACAGAGAATGCTGGATTGTTTGTAGATTATATTAAGGATTCCAGTGATTTCCAAGGTTGACTGAATCCTAGGAGTGTAGGGCGGTTACCCAGTCCTAAGATGATTTCCTGAAGAGCATCTTTACTCCTGGTTGTCCATCCTTATTCATTGTTCCTGATTCTAGAGAGCCATGTGGCCACTGAACATAGCTCAGCACCACTTCTGGGAAAACATTTAAATGGCATGGTCTTGCTGATGAAAAGATGTCCGAACTACAAAGTTCCATGAAAGCAGATGGTCCACATTTTTAGCTGCCATCTGGTTGAATGCTCTGGATATTTCATGTGCCCATTTTTTGCATCACATGCCATTACATTACCTTTAATTCTTTTTAAAAACATCTAGTTTCAATTAAGTATAGGCTCACAGGCAGTTGTAAAATAAATGTACAGGGATGTTTCTTCCAATTGTAACATCTACTGTAACTACTGTATGATATTAAAACCAGGAAAATGACATTGGTACAAACCACAGAGTTCATTCAGATTTCACCAAATTTGGGTCTGGGTCTATGTCTGTTTCTCTATGTCTCTTTTTCCTTATAAGGTCACCTTTATTAGGCTGTTATCACGCTGCTACAAAGGAATACCTGAAACTAATTTATGAAGAAAAGAGGTTTAATTGACTCACAATTCCATAGGCTGTACAGGAAACATGGCTGAGGGGGGTCTCAGGAAACTTAAAATCATGGTGGAAGGTGAAGGGAAAGCAGGTACGTACCATACAGCTGGAGCAGGAGGAAGAGAGAGAAGGAGGAGATGCTACACATGTTCAAACAACCAGGACTCATGAGAACTCATTATCATGAGAATAGCAAAGGGGGGAATCCCTCCTTGATCCAATCACCTCCCACCAGGCCCCTCCTCCAACATTGGGGATTACAATTTGACATGTGATTTGGGCAAGGACACAAATCCAAACCATATCAGTCACCAATCATTGGATTTGGAGTCCATCCTAATCCAGTATGATTGGGTTGTTTTCTTGTTGTAAGTTTTAAGAGTTATTTGTATATTTTGGACCCAAGTCCTTTAACAGATACATGTTTTGCAAATTTTTTTCTCCCAGTTTGTGGCTTCTTGTCATTCTCTTAATAGGAAATGTTGTATTTTTATTATCAATTGTATATATTTCTTTTCTGTTGACACTTGCTCTCTGACCCACTGATTACGTAGAAGTTTGTTAATTTCCAAGTTTTTGGAGATTTTGCTGTTGTCTTTCTATTATTGATTTCTAGTTTAATTCCAGCATAGTCAAGTAATACATTCTGCATTATTTCATTAAAAACTTTTGTTGAGGTTTGCTTTATGACTCATAATAGCCTATTTTGGTGAGTGCTATATAGGCTCTTAAAAATAATGTATGTTCTGCCGTCGTTGGGTGGAACATTCTATAAATGTCTATTAGATCCTGTTGTTTAATTCATCTATATCTTTGCTTATTTTTTGTCTAATAGTTCTATCAATTGCTGAGTGTTGGGTATAACTATAGCTTATATGTTACAGTTAAAATTATGGATTTGTCTATTTCTTCTTTCACCTCTATCAGTTTTTGCTTCATGTATTTTGAAGCACTGTTGTCTGGTGCACACATTTGGGATTAATATGTTTTCTTGTGGACTGATCCATTTATCATTATGTAATGTCCTTCTTGTCTCTAGTAATTTTCTTTTCTCTGAAGTCTACTTGATCTGATATATACACACACATATATATATACACACACATATATATACACACACATACTACTTTTTTTTTTCCTGATTAGTGTTTGCAAGGTATAACTTTTCTATCCTTTTAGGTTCCATCTACCAATGTCATGTTTGAAGGAAGTTTCGATGGAGAGCATACATTTGGCTTAGGTTTTTTACCCACTCTGCCAATTTCTGTCTTTTAATTGGTGTATTGAGATCAATTTTACATTTAGAATAAGTCTTGGTATTTTAGGATTTAAGCCTGCCATTTTGTTACCTGTTTTCTGTTTATTCTCAACTTCTCATTTCTCTGACTACCTCCAACCTATCACTCCCCTGCTGGCCCCTTGCCTTCTTGTGGGTTACTTGGACTTAAAAAAAATTTTTATTTATTTATTTATTTGATTTATTTGATTTATTTAGTATTTCTGAGTATATCACTTGTACAGTTCTCTTAGTGGCTACTCTCAGTATTACAATATACATATTTAACATCATAGTCTATTGGTATATTGGGTTTCACCACTTTGAGTGAAGTGCAGAAATAAGGCTTCATTATTTCCATTATTTACTTCCATTACAAGGTCCTTTTTTCCACCTAAGACCCTTTACAAACTTCACTTTTTAAGTATAATTGTCCTATTTCCTCAACATAAATTGAGCACAATGTCGGATGATAATATTATCATTTTGGTTTCATTCAATTCTTTTTCACACAAAAGACAGCAGGTTTACTATGCCAGAGGAGCAAAATGAATCCCTAACAGTATATATCATGGCCTGATCACCTTCACATAGCTACCAAATACATGAACTTGGCTTTTTATGCTTCTGGGTAACAAAGACGAAGCCATACAACTGTACAAGTTTAGCTAGACGTCAGGATGGTTGAGCCCCCATCATGCTGAAGCTACAGAGTTCATCTTTCAATTCCTGGGGCAATTCCTAGGGTCTCATTCCTCTTCTATCATCCTGAGGACCAACTTTTAAGTGGTACGAAAATCTGGATTTCCAAATACAACTTTTAACATAATTGGTAAAATATAAATTGACCTTGTTACATTCTGGGGCCAACTTCATTTCCATTTAAAAAAACTGAATGAATATTTAAAGAATATCTGTTTAAAGAGGCACCTAATCATTAGCCTGTCCATGGCTCTCCCTTGATTTAGGCTTTAATACTAATTTACATTTGACTTTTACCACTGTCAGCAATGCTCCCATTTACTTTTTACTAACCCCTGATATAGTCTCTAAATTATTCCCTTTTTTTTGTGACAAAGTCACTCTGTCACCCAGGCTGGAGTGCAGTGGTATGATCTCAGCTCACTGCAACTTCTGCCACCTAGGTTCAAGCGATTGTCTTGCCTCAGCCTCCTGAGTAGCTGGGATTACAGGCGTGCACCACCACATCCAGCTAATTTTTTTTTTTTTTTTTTTTTAAAGTAGAGATCATGTTTTACCAAATTGGCCAGGCTGGTCTGGAACTCCTGACCTCAAGTAATCCTCAAGTGGTCTGCCTGCCTTGGCCTCCCAAAGTGCTAGGATTACAGGTGTGAGCCACTGTGCCCACCTGTCTTTTTAAATCCCCAATCTCTTTCTCTCAGGCACTTTTTATTTGTTTTCTAATGTAATAGGGAAATCTGAAGGTAACTGATTTGATCTACTCAGCACCCCATAGTTCCCCTTGAAACTTCCTCCAGTGTCAGAAAGAGATCATGTCTCTCATTTTCAATGCCAGCCCCACTGCTCAAGCTCTGGATCTCAGCCTCAACTCTTAGGCAATTCCTAGGATCTCATCCTTCTTCTCTCCAGCATCTTCAGACTTTTACTCACTAATAGCCAATTTTGTCCTCATATGTGTGTAGATTCACCATATCATCTCTTTCAAAACCTTTGAGTCTTTCACTCCTGTCCCATTTCTCTTTTTCCTTTATCAGTCATATTTCTGATGCTTTTAGACCTGTCCTTATTGTTTATACCCTTTTCTCCAGTAATCCCTTGCCACTGGATTTATAACAACCTCCTCTATCAAATATGCTCCGCAGAAGGGTGCCAAGTGACCTTCCTCCAATAATATTCAGCAGCATTTTCCATAACACTTTTACTTTATGTAATACAGTTTATGGGTTTATAAAATGCTTCTTCTTATAATGTCCATGTAACAATAGCTGTCTACCTCCCATCCTTGACTACGTAAATCCACTAATATTGTATTTGGACTTTTACTTGTCTTTACTTTCTCAAAACTACAAATTCCCATGCCTTCCAATTCTGGTTCTCAAGTTAGTCAATCAATACTCTCCCTGAGCAGTCTCCAGCTTATAACCAAACCCAGCATTCGTTTACTCATCTTCAGATTCCTTGCCATAGTCAGTCCCATTTCTATACCTTCACTCATATAGCACAGCCCACATGCAATGCCTTACTCTGTGCCAATCTAAATGCAATGTACCCACCCTTCGAGATCAGCTAGCATTTTACTTCTCTCATTAGACCTTTGCCAAGCATTGCAGTACATTCAGGTCTTTGTCTAAAACCATATTAGACTTGTCTTCTTGACAAAAATGGTACTTCCTAATAGTCTCTAGTTAGTTCAAATACGTGGGCCTTGTTTCATCAACTGTGCCTCTTAAAGCTTGAATGTAAGTTTTCGCACAATCATGGCTCACAGCAATCTTCTCCTGGGTTCAAGCGATCCTTCCACCTCAACCTCCCAAGTAGCTGAGACTATAGGCACACACCATCATGCCCAGCTATAATTTTTGTGTTTCTGTTGAGACAAGGTTTCATCATGTTGTCCAAGCTTGTCTTGAACTCCTGGGTTCAAGCGATCCTCCTCCCAAAGTTCTAGGATTACAGGTGAACATGAGTTTTTATTCCCTGATAGCCTTGCAGTGTGCTAGGCATACAGAAGCTGCTTAATAAATTTGTTTAACAGTGTAATACTAAAAAAAATTATTTACATAAATAATAACAGTAATATCATGGCATTGATAGCTCCACTTTGAGTGAAACTGGGCTTTTTAATGGACTACACAGGAGGCTGCATGAGGCAGTATGACACAGTGGTTAGGAGTAAAAACTCTGAAGCCAAAACTGCCTGGGTTCAAATCTTGGTTCTACCACCTACTGGCTATATGGGTACTGATATTTTCTTCTGTTCTCAAGGAGGGACACAAAGATGTTAGTTAACCTTAGGAAG
Organism: Macaca fascicularis; assembly: GCF_037993035.2. Lineage (NCBI taxonomy): Eukaryota > Metazoa > Chordata > Mammalia > Primates > Cercopithecidae > Macaca > Macaca fascicularis. The sequence goes on along the minus strand of NC_088380.1, from coordinate 83,952,638 downwards.
GTACCTGTGTCATGAAATCATTATGGAGATCAAGTGAGTTATGTTAGATACTTGAAGCAACTTCTGGCATGTAGAAATTGCTCCATAAATGCTCCATAAATTGCTCCATAAATTATTAAATGTTCATTACACATAAAATGATAGCATCTCAGAGATAAAATAGCTTTTGCTTTATAAATGAATGAGCAGAGGTATCAATGCAAAATGATTGGCTCAAGCGCATATGGCTAATCAGAGGCCAAGTCAAGAACTCAGCTCTCCCGATTTCTATTCAGTGTTTGTTCTTTCCCCTCCTTAAGGATTTTATATCTGAACACAAACTACAGAATATTCAAGTTCAAAGGGATATTTAAGACTTTACAATTTAACTTTCCCATAAGGGACCATATACTGCACCATCACTTGTCACAAACCTTTCATCTTTCCCAACAGCACCATTTCCCAGATTATTAATCATCCAGACAAAAAGAGCCTAACAAACCTTGCACGGTGGCCCCCAAGTTAAGAAACACACGAAGGATGGGTATGGATGCCAAGGTCAGGTTGCCTGAGTTCAGATGACTATCACCAGATGAAACCATTTTTAATGATCATCTTTTGAAAAATAAGATTTCTTTTTTTGGGGAAAACATTGTCTGGGATACTCATTATAAAGCTGTGATTCAGGCCATCCCACACAAACATGGATGTTTTGCAGATAGTATTCTTCCCGGTAGGAATCTGAAATTATGATTTTGATGAACTCTGAACAATACTCTAAAGCAGCCAGGAAAAGGCACAGGAGCCAACTAACCATACCAGGCATAATTTCTGAAGGTTTCAATTTTCTGTGTGGTTCTCTGCAACAGTATTCAGCCTGTTTGTGCAATTAGCTATGTTAGAGTTTTTAAATTCAATCTAACAGATACAGACTCTCAAGAGGAACTGCAGCAATAAAAGATTGCTATTATCTATGCACTAATAAACATGTGTGTAAGGATTCTTTCATCAGATGCAATGACATGCTATTCTGGTCTCAATTTGACACTAAGGAAAGAGATTTAATTTCTCTTCAATGCAAATGAAATCACTGTATGTAGCAGCAGCAGTACAGAGAAAGGCCAAACTGAGTAACTGTGTTACGTGTCCACTAAGAATGTTCATACACTCCTCTCAGTCCTGCTACAAACAAGGCTCAGGAAATCCACATTCTTTCTGTATTATTGTTTTAAATGCCTCATTGTAGAATATGGACCTTGAGCTTTACGGCTTAGGATTTTTTTTTTCTTTTTCTCTGCCTTGCCTTTGTCAGTCTATGGCTTGGCATTTTTAACCCTCAAAACAGGGAGGTTCCATTACAATCTAAAAGTTGAATTACTTTACTTTCTTTATACTGAAGACTCAACAGATAGTCTCCACTGATCACACAGAGAATGCATTGTCCCTCCTTTGTGTTTCTGTAGTATTTTGCTTATATTTCTAACACCACTCGTGATTATCTGACTTGTTACACCTTGGTGTGTGTATGTCTCCTTTGTGCACTGTAAACTCCTGAGGACAGAATTCATGTTTTATATATTTCTGTATTGTTCCAGAGCCTGATGATGTCTAAGACATAGGGCCTGCTCAATAAATGTTTCAATAGCTTTAATGGTACATATGTTACACATTTTCCAGTTATACAATTATTATTAATTCTCATTTCTGATATATCTCTTTTTCATTTCTGAGAACTCTTGTTTTTGAAACACGTAAAAAAGACTTTAGCAGGCTGGCACTGTAATTTAGATGACTATGTAAACAGTAAGGGAGTGCCTAGCAATTATTTGTTGAATAGTAATTTTATGAAAAGTTGCAGAGGTTTCTTTTGAGTTTTAGTTTTTAAGAAGACTCGACCATCTCAGTGGGATAGAGGAAAGAACTCAGAGGCATGACTGGGAGGGTATCGAAGAAAGACTACTGTGCTTTCTAGAAAAAAGACCCAGCACCCAAGTTCTAACTCTGAGACCCAGTCATACATTTGGATCACAGCATTTCCAAGACCAAAATTTCCTCTTTAATAGTTTTTCTGAGAAATTGTCAGGTTTAACGTCAAGAAATACTTAGTCCATGCTCATTAGGCCCACAAACATGACTAGCTACAGGATTCGCGGGGCCCAGCCCAGAATAAAAATGCAGAGCCCCTTGTTCAAAACTTAAGAATTTCAAGACAGTGACTGAAGAGCATCAGCCAAATGAGGAGTCCTTTTAAGCATAGAGCCTTGTGTGGCTGCACAGGTCCCACACCTATGAAGCTAGCCCTCTTCTGTGAAAGACAAAAGGTTTGTAGCTAGGGAGAGAAGCTACAATTCAAGTATGCACAAGGGGCTGCAGGAACCCAGAGCTCCTAACTTTGTAAAAGCATCACTGGGAATGTGAGTTAAACTCATTTTTGAGGGAGAAGTTGCATAGGGAAGAAAGATATTGCAGATAGAAGGACCTGCACTGAAGGTGGGCAGAATTTACCTGACATTCAGAAATACTGTAACTTTTAAGCAGGATGGTGCCAGTGAACATGAGGGTGAGAACAGACTGAGGCTGGAAAGGTAGGCAGAGACCATATATATGGGAAAAGGGGTTGAACAATTACTGAGTGCCTCCTGTGTGCCAAGTTCTTTCCCTCCATGACATTTTAAACACCACAATCTTGTAAATACTGAGTCATCCCTATTTTACAAACAGTTAATTTAGGCATCACACAGATTTAATGTTCAAAGGGCTTGGAACACTCTAAGGATCTAACAAATATTAATATTTGAAGAATTACTGGTGGGTCTGTCTGACTTAAGGTGCAGAACTCTTACCCTTTAGGCCAACCTTCTCCTAAGAGTTCTTTCTAATCCCTCCAGTCATTCTCTCCCCCATCTCTCAAGAGCCCCCAAACTGCCCTTCTCTCCCTTCGCCACGCCCCCGCGTTTCCACGTGCCGGAAATTAGGTGGCAAATTACTTCCGGGATAGTAAAGGTCGGCCCCCGCAAGATGGCGGCCCCCTTGGAACTCAGTTGCTGGGGAGGTGGCTGGGGGCTCCCATCGGTTCACAGCGAGTCCCTGGTGGTGATGGTGAGGCCGCCTCACGGGCCAGGGCGCGGGAAGAAGGGGCGGGGCTAGAGGCGAGAGGCTGACTTGCCCTGGTTTCCCGCTGCGCTGCGGGGTCCAGGAGGGCCGGGCCGCTGCACGCTGCATCGCCCCGGGCTCCCTCCCACCAACGAGTCCCCACCTAGCCTGTACCCCCGCCGAAGGCCGGCGGAAACGTCAAGGCTTCTCCGCTTGACTCCCGAGTTTTGTCTGCCTCACAAAGCTGTCTGGGCGGTGAAGTGAAACCCCAAAGAAGGGGGCGCGCCCTCCCTACTCTGCGTCCCCAGGACCTTTTGGGGAGCAAAGTCCCCGAAAGCCGGGTGGCTGGCGGCCCCGTGCCTACTTGAGATCACGGGGAGGGATGCGGCCTCAAAATCAGTCGCCTTCTGCCTTTGGGGGTGGGGCTGTGAAGTAAAGCTGCTCTGCAGCTTTGCGTTACGCACTTGGTCTAAAATGTTTGATTGCAAACTCTGTTTCAGGCTTATGCCAAATTTTGTGGTGCACCCTTGAAAGTCAATGTGATAGATAACACCTGGAGAGGTTCAAGAGGTATAGTGTAAACCTTTACACTCCCCTTTCTGTACTGTTTTTTTTTTCTTCTTGTATTTAAAGCTGTGAGGTATATAGCTATAATATTAAGGATTTAGTTTCTTACCGTGACCTTGGCTCTGTGTTGTTTATGATTTGATCATTCTGAGTAATACCTCAAAGTGCAAGCCAAATCACTGGAAATTATGAGAAATGAAAATGTTCTCTAGAACCGCTCTTTGTGAAACAGCAAAAAAACCAAGACAAGCTTACTCATTTTTTCCCCTCTAAATGTGCATCTGCTATAGTTTTTAGGGTATTGCAATCTCTTCAGAGGAAATCACACTGTGTCCTTGTATGTAAACTGTCTTTTGATTATAGGCGATGTACCAATTTTGACAACTGAAGACAACATGGTTTCTCAGCCAGCAAAAATACTAAACTTTTTAAGAAAACAGGTGGGTGGTTCACTTTGAAGAAGTAGATGAGTAGATTGTTGATCCCTGCATGTCGGGCTTTTTTTTTTTTTTTTGCCAACTCATTAGACAATTGGAGATACCTGGGATAAGTTTTAAAAACAGATTTGAGAATCACTGCTCCAAAGCATGAGTTCTGTGATTTGAAAGTCATATGAAGAGGTAGTCAATTTATATTTTAATAACCTTTGAATTTTATTGAAATTTGTATGTAAGTAGATTTAATGTAGCCATTTTCACTATTACACTTATTGATAGGATTGTCTATTTTGTCACATAGTTGGTACATATTTTGTGCTGAGCATGACATCTGAGTTCTCACCAACTAGCAACTATATTATTTTTAAAAAGCTCTTATAGCAGTTTTATGGAATAATGTATCTAAATGTTTTAACAGTAGAGAGTTGTGTATCCAAAATGTTTAAACATGTAAAGATTTATATAAATGCAAAAGTTATTTGTTTTGCCAATACTGTGCTTAAAAAAAGTTGTGTCAATAACATTTTGAACTTTTATAAATTGGAAGGTTTTTTCTTTTTCCATGGGGAGAAACACAGCCAACTGGAACTGTTTCCTTCTTGTTAAAAATAATAGTTGCTTTTATTAAGTTTGTACTACATGCCATGCACTGAACTAGGTCATTAACAAGCATGAAAATAATAGTAGTTAATATTATAACATTTATTGACCATATTGCGTATGTGATGCCGTGCTAAGAACTTTTATGTGCATTAAGCAATAGGTTTCACTGGATTTGTATTTCTCTTTCTCCCATTTTAATACCACATTTGCTATTTGTGAGGAAAAATACGAATCCTGATTTGATTAGTTTTACTGTTTTGGGGCTGCTCTTTGACTTCTGAGTTTTGTTTTTTTTTTAAATAGAAATATAATGCTGATTATGAACTCTCAGCAAAACAAGGAGCAGATACATTGGCTTACATTGCTCTCCTTGAAGAGAAGCTTCTCCCTGCAGTGGTGAGTGTTCTTAAATATTACAGTATTTTAGTGGCCTAGTTGCAAATGTACATAGTCTGTTTAGAAGAAAACCAATGAGAAAAGTCTTAAGAGAAAATTTTACTTATATGTTAATCTTAATTCTTTCATATTACTGTGAAACTGGATTCTGTTAGGCATTCAACTAGTATGTGAAACAACAAAGTAAAAGAAAATGTCATGTTGGAAATCCTTTGTGGGAGATGGATCTTTTTGCTGCATGTATAGAATTGGGTATAATTCATTCATTCAACAAATGTTTATTGAACACCTGCTATGTGTCAGACCTTGTTCTGGGTGCTTGGAATATAGCAGTCAACAAAACTCACACATTTTAAAATAATCTTGTTTTATCCCGAGTCATTCTAATTGGAAAACTTGTATGAAGTCACTTCATATAAAGGTATTTATGAAAAACTTTCATGTTGATTGAGTGATCTTTCTTTTAATAAAAGAACATCCTGGTAGTGTTTTTTTCTCTCCCTTTGCAGCTTCACACATTCTGGGTTGAGAGTGACAATTACTTTACTGTGACAAAGCCATGGTTTGCTTCACAAATTCCTTTTCCTTTGAGTTTGATCCTGCCTGGAAGAATGTCTAAGGGAGCACTGAACAGGATTCTCCTGACCAGAGGACAGCCTCCACTCTACCACCTCCGAGAAGTGGAAGCACAGGTATAGTGTGGATTATTCTTCAAGCAAGGGCCCTAGAGAGAAAGGATAAGAAAAATCGCAGACATGAGTTTATCTAGAGATGCCTTCCTCAAAAGTAGTTTTAGAGTATCTTTTCTACTTTTGAGATATAATTTCATCCTTATTAGATATACAGAGATGCCAAGGAGTGCCTAAATCTTCTATCAAACAGATTGGGAACATCTCAGTTTTTCTTCGGAGATACGTGAGTATTCCCTTAAAAATCATTTTGATATTTTGTGCACCTATATTCAGTGAGCAGCTATTTAAAGCAAGTCCTCTTATCTCTCCAAAAGATGAGTTTTTCACTTAAAAAAAGAAAAGATTTAGGCCAGGTGCGGTGGCTCATGCCTGTAATCCCAGCAAGGCAAAGGTGGGCAGATCACCTGAGGCCAGGAGTTCAAGACCAGCCTGCCCAATATGGCGAAACCCCGTCTCTACTAAAAATACAAAAAATTAGCTGGGTGTGGTGGTGGGTACCTGTAATCCCAGCTACTTGGGAGGCTGAGGCAGGAGAATCGCTTGAACCTGGGAGGCAGAGGTTGCAGTGAGCTGAGATCACGCCACTGCATTCCAGCCTGGGTGACGAGAGCGAAACTCTGTGTCAAAAAACAAAACAAAACAAACAAAAAAATTTAATGGGCTTTTATTATAGGAAACTTTTTCTACCAGTGATAATCTAACATTGACTTAGTAGGCTGCATATGTGACTTTAAAACATCTAAGACTGTTCCCACTCTGCTTCCCGTCTATTTAACATTTGTGAGTGAAAATGAATCTATGACAATTTCATTTTCTTCTAAATAGTTAGAGTCTAAGCTACTCAATGAGTAAAACCTTAGTTGCATCATTTTTATAAACTAAAATGGATAGTAAACCTTTTAAGAGACTGTATTGTATAATTCAGAATTGAGAATTTTGAAAAAAAATTAAACACCATCCCAAGTTAATATTTTCTTAGATGCTTTAAAAAATCCTTAATTTAATATTTTCTTTTATTTATTTATTTTATTATTATTATTATTATTTTTGAGATAGAGTCTCACTCTTGTTGCCCAGGCTAGAGTGCAGTGGCATGATCTTGGCTCATTGCAACCTCTGCCTCCTGGGTTCAAGCAAGTCTCCTGCCTCAACCTCTCAAGTAGCTGGGTTTACAAGTCCTTGCCACTACGCACCGCTTTTTTGTATTTTTAGTAAAGACAGGGTTTCACCATGTTGGTCAGGCCTATCTCAAACTCCTGACCTCAAGTGATCTGCCCGCCTTCATCTCCCAAAGTGCTGGGATTACAGGCATTGAGCCACTGCACCCGGCCTTTAGGTAATTTTGTCTTATGTGCTTAAAAAATTCTTAATTTATTTCTAGGCCTTCTACCTTGGATGCCTATGTTTTTGGTTTTCTTGCACCTCTTTACAAAGTACGGTTTCCTAAAGTTCAGCTACAAGAACATCTGAAACAGCTCTCCAACCTCTGTCGCTTTTGTGATGACATCCTGAGCAGTTATTTTAGGCTTAGTCTTGGAGGTAAGCTGGCTCTTCTTCAGCTAATACTTGTTTGCTTATTCTCTTATGTATGTATAAGCAAAATCCACTACTTATTTTAATTTTAAAAGTTTGTGTATTGTCTTTAAATAGTGGTTGATAACACTTCAAGGATTTATATTTTTCTGACTTCATTTTTATTCTCACATTAGTTTTTATTTAAATAGAGAAATAGATATTTGCCTTTTATCTGTTCCTCTGGATTTTTACATTTCTTGCTTCTTGTTCTTTAAATATTACCCCTTTGAAGTGGGTCATGTTCTTCTAAAAGGTTAAAACCACAGGTATTAAGTCTTTGCTGAAAAAGAGTATTTATCCGAATGCAAAGGGACAATTACTTTAAATGATTCTTACCTGCTGCTTCTAGCATTTTCCTGCATGAACAGAAATCAGCAGCAGATTGATTTTGGTGAGGTACACTCCCATGATTCCACTACTTGAAAACTGATTGCATCAGAATGGAGGTATAGTAAATAGAGGGCACCTGTTACTTAGGATGTGCTTCGTTGAGAGAGTGGGGCCTTGTGCTTAAGTGATTCAGATACTAAATTTCTATTGGGAGGGTTGGCTGAAATTGTCCTTTTAAGAAACAGGTTATAAAGATAGCTGGCTTAGGTGGACAGCTTATTATTTTATGGTGGGTTATGTGTTCTGTATACAGGAAGGGGTTAGTAGTTTGGGAGTCATGAAATTAAGTAATGTTCAACCTTGTTAACTTGGGAGCAGTGGTTAGCAAACCTGATTATTTGACAGATAAAAAATCTTGGGTCCTATTCCAGACTTACTAAATTAGAATCTTTTAGGCATCAATCCTATGAATTTGTATTTTTAAGTTCTTCTAAATACTTTGGATGTCTGGTGGGCAACTTTTTGGGAGTTACTGCCTTGGAAAACTATCCAGATAGTTGTGACCAAAGACCTATTTGAAATGGGTGCAAGAAAGGAATAGCTTAAACCTGAGAAGGAAATGAGGACTACTGTGCTTTTTTTTTTTTTAAATACTAATTATTGTGGCCAATTGCAGAACACTTGGTTAGCATTGTCTACTTAGCGGACAAATTTTCGTCCATTTTGCTCAGGGTTTAATTTTGGAGCATTCAAATCCCTCTCTTCGCCTTTAAACCCAGAATGGTTTTCCTCTTTGCCTTTTTTGGGGAGGGTGGGGCACTGGACAGGGTGGGTAGACTCAAAATTCTTTCAATCTAAATAGCTTTAAAGGCTTTAAAAATTTCCTGTCTTTCTCTGATTTCTGTCCTGGCTTCTTAGGCATCTCTCCAGCTGGACAAGAAACGGTAGATGCAAATCTTCAGAAACTCACACAACTTGTAAATAAGGAATCCAACTTGATTGAAAAGGTCAAGTCTACTTCAATCATTTTGTCATAGCTTAGTATTTTCCTTTCTGTAGCTAATATTGTCATTTGGGTCACACATTAACTGTACCCTTTTAGTTTTTTTATAGAGTTTATTTTTCAGAAAACTGTTCAACTATACTTTCACTAAAGTTGTATGTAACATAGTGTTTTGAAGCCAGTAGTGGCCTGATTGGGGAAAGATCAGATAAGAGTATTGGGTTTACTTTTGCCACACAATTAGTACCCTTTAAGCTAGGAAATTCAAAAGATTTGCTTTAAAAAAACAAAGCAAAAAGACTTCTTGCTTGCATGTCTGCCTCTCTGTCTCTTAAGTTAATGTTTCTTAAGATTGTAAGCACCGGGCTTATCCTTTCTTATTAACAGCACCGTAATGTTCTTTTCTTCTTTCCACATGAAAGTTTTATTTTTTCTCCTTCTTGTTCTTCTCTGCTGTAGATACAGTATGTGGTTTTTCACCAGTGTATATATTTTGCCACTTGGGGTGTTCTTTTCATGAGAGAAACACTTAGGAACTGGGTAGGGGAGAGAGCCAACAAAGGGAATTTCAAGGGCGATTCTAGTAGGAAAAATACAAAGAGGTTACATATTTTTTCCCCAGTAACTGATAAGCTTGCTTTTTTTTTTTTTTTTCCTGATACAAATAGTAATACTTACTGTTTTACAAACTCATAGGGCAGTGAAGCCTGAGGCCTGATGATACTGGCTAACAGTTTTTGAGGTCCAGCACTGTGTTATTTGAGCTTGATGTGGGTTACCTCATTTAGAACTGATCCACTGTTTAGAAAACCACTGGATTAGATGTAAAGAATTTATCTTTCTTTTTGCCTAATGTCCTAGCTTCCTTTGGTCTACATACTCTCAGCTTTAAAAAGCTGGTCTTTTTTGATTGGAATACAGGTCATTTTCATTGAGGCAAAGAAGTATAGTTGAAAGAATAATAGTTTTGGAATCAGAAGACCTGGGTTCAAGTTTCAGCTCTCATACTAGCTTGTGACATGGGGCAAATCACTTAACCTTACGGAGTCTCGGTTTGCTTATCTATACAACAGGGAAGGTCTGTGTCTGCATTTTCTTCATAGCGTATTGGGAAGATCAAATAAGATATTGTACGTGAACATAGTTTGCAAACTGGAGCTTAGTGTAACAGTATCGCTTTTACACTTACTATCAGAAGATCTCTTTAAGTTATGCTATGGTTGAGTTCAGTAGAATATTTATTTTTTGGAATTACTGTAATTCTGTGAAGGTATCAGGAATGAGCCACATTGCTGTTTACAGAAACTGAGTCAGCTGGTATTTGAGGTATGACATTTAGAATTCTTGAGATTATTTGTAAGAAAAAGATTTCTCTAGCAGCCCAGGAAACATATGGTTCTGTACTCTTCTAGGCTATAGTTTGGATGGGGAGGCCACAGTCCACATAAGTGGTGCCACAGCATTAGTCAGATGTATCTTTTGTACTTTCTACAGATGGATGACAATCTTCGCCAAAGCCCTCAGCTTCCTCCTCGGAAACTGCCAACACTTAAACTGACTCCAGCAGAAGAAGAAAATAATTCCTTCCAACGGCTTTCACCCTGACAGTAGTCATGGTTTGTGGCCAAAGTCAAATGATTGTTGCAGTAATCTCTTACACCAAGTGTGTGAAGGCAAAAAGAAGATACCATAATAGGTATTAAGGAAGACTCTAAACCAAAAGGAACTTTCTATGACATCTATTTTTATTACTATTATTATTATTAGGAAGCTTGTATTCTAGCTTGGCACTGCATTTTTAATAACATCAAAGAGAATGCTAATTGAACTTGGTGGGTGGGGGGAAGAAAAACACATCGTACTGTATACAAAAAACTGCCTTAATCATGGCAGATTTTTGCCTTTGGTTCATAGGTTGCTGACCAAAAGCTACAATTCTGTTCTGAATGTGCACTCCTAATTTATTTGAGTTAATTTATTCAATTTATTAACTTAGTTTTCTTAGACCAGGCTGAATACCTAATGTGTGGCTCTTTGGCTGAGGCTTTTTACTTCTGTTTAGAAATTTGATGCCTATTTTAGGAACCAGAAAAAGATAAATTGCTTCAGTAGAAGAGACCATATTTAGCTTTAAAAAGTGATGAGGAACGTGCTTTTTAATTATGCTCTCATAAGTCTAATCTTTTGGGGGTTTAGTAGCACATAGATAAATATTAAAGGTGGTTACATATAATAACATCTGATAATACTCATTTCAGTATAACATTGGTCTTTGCTGATGTGTTCGATGTACGTTAGGAAGGGTTCTTTTAGTTTAGTTGGGCGAATGTGGCAGTTTTAGACCTATGTCTTTGTAGTACATCTTTAGTTGTATTTCTTGTATTAATTCCAGAAGAAGTGAATGTACTGGTCATCGTTACTATGCTAGGCTGTAAAATCTTACTGAAATTGCCCTCTTGTTAGATACTACTCAGGAGGAGCCCATGGCCAGGGTAGTAGAAATACTTACTGTGCATCTGGTCCAAGTTTTTTATGCTTGGCTCAGGCTAATATTCTTTCATAAGATGCATATCATGTAGTCAGAAGCTTTCTGACAACCAATTATTTTCCATATGTTTCACTTACAGTCAAAGAATACAAAGGAACAATCAGAAATAGCAGCTTTTAACAAATATTTTCTATTTATTGGTTGCTGAACTGTTAAGGGATTTGCTGTGTGGTAATTTTACTTATAATAGAAACTTGTTTATTTTAGTGGTTGAGGTGCTTCTGTTGTCCTAAAACCACTTCTGAGGTTTTCAAAATGTAGAACCATGTTTTTGATTAGTGTCTTAAAAGATTATTGTGGTGCTCATGAAATCTTATCAAGTCCTGTAGGAACCCATATGTTAAGAAAACAAGCTTTGTAGTCAAAAGACTCATCTAATTTGAGCTGAGTGGAGCTCAGCTGTGTTTGACCCACATCCTCCCAATTTGTTCTGTATTTAGGTAGTTATTTATACAGGAGTCTTTAAGTCATTGTAAATATTTTTTCTTGAAAGTTTTAACTAAATGAGAAATAAGGTAGTCTTCAAAATCTTGGTCATCTGTTTGGATGTATTTAGGGAAAGTACCTCATGAGTTGCACATTACTTCTACAACAGGGTGTGTGTGTGTGTGTGTGTGTGTGTGTGTGTGTGTGTATTAGGCATCTTCAAAGGCAGGTTATTAGAGTGTGTGTGTGTGTGTGTGTGTGTGTGTATTAGGCATCTTCAAAGGCAGGTTATTAGAGTGTGTGTGTGTGTGTGTGTGTGTGTGTGTATTAGGCATCTTCAAAGGCAGGTTATTAGATTCCAGCAGTCTAAAATCTGATTCCAGCAGTCTGAAATCTAAATATTTTATATTGGAAATCATGACTGTGAGACTTTATTGTCCTCTGGGATGGATGTGTATTGGAGAAGGGTGATTAGCACATTCATCAGACATGTGTTTATGCTTTGGTCAAGGCCAGTCATTTTTAATTATGATTTATATCAGACCCTTCAAAAAGTATTTGAAATACATTACAGTTATAACATACATAACATATATATTACAAGCATATTACATGTAAAACAGGACAATTTAAAAATTTTTAATTTTAAAGAATTAAAAACATTAAAAAATTTAAATTAAAAAAATTAAAAATTTGCAGAACAATATCAACACTGACAGATTCTAAAATTAAGTGGTAAATTTAACTCCAAGTTTCTCTATGGGCAAAGTCAAAAGATAATGCTAGGTTATGTCAATTTTTCTTTCAATAAAACTGCTGATGTCCATTAGGAAGAAAAATGTGTTTAAAGTTTTACAGGAACGTGGAGCTCATGTTCTTCTGATATGTAGACTTTGATAAAGAAGCATACTGTAATATTTCATAACCCGAAATTTTAATCAAAAGAGGTCATTTTAGAATAACAAGTATTTGTCTTTTTTAGTAGAGGGAATGACTGTCAATATGATTTATTTGCTTTTGTGTCATCCCTACTTCAAACTGCCATAAGCCTTACATTCTCACTATAGTCCATAATGCTTCCAGATCACCTTTCCTAAGATGCAACATGCGATTTTAGTGAGAGTTTGTATGTTGGGTTACTTAGTTGAGCTATTTGTATATAAGCAGATGAGATGACAGGAAGCTGTAACTGAGCACAAAGTACTTTAGGGACCAATCACACATACAGGAAGCTCTTAGAAAAGAACTTTTTTTTTTTTTTTTTGAGACAGAGTTTCGCTCTTGTTGCCCAGGCTGGAGTGCAGTGGTGCAATCTCGGCTCACTGCAACCTCCGCCTCCTGGGTTCAAGCAAGTCTCCTGTCTCAGCCTAAGTAGCTGGGATTACAGGCATGTGCCACCACACCCAGCTAATTTTGTTTTTTTTTTTAATAGAGACGGGTTTCACCATGTTGGTCAGGCAGGTCTCGAACTCCTGACCTCAAGTGATCCACCCACCTCAGCCTCCCAAAGTGCTGGGATTACAGGCATGAGCCACTGCGCCCGGCCAAAAAAGAACATTTTGTCAATCTGAACAGAGCACAGACCATTTTTTCAGACTGAACAGACTGCTAGACCAGCCTGTTTTAGATAAAGTTTGAGTTCATTGGGATAAATGGCCCCAATCTTAAACAGAATACTGTGAGCCAATGCCTTTTGGAAGTGATGGTGGAGGATAATATGATTAAAGGGAACATGCTTGTGTTTATTTTTGTTGGTAGTATATGATTAGAAAAACTGGTCAGATAATTCCCATCAGATGAAGATCTTCCATGAACAAACTGCCATCAATCATCCATAAGACTGATTTTTTTTTTTTAAGGAACACTAAAGAAGCTGTAAAGAACATTGAAGGTGGTCATTCCTTCAAAACTGTGTTTTGACCACACAAAAGGTGGGCATTAACAAACCAAATTTCAACTTAAGTCTGTATTATTTTGGGGGTGCTGCAAGACTGGAGATTTTATAAAAGCAAGCATTTTTATTTCCGTTTATAATTCGTATTCATTCAATATTGCTAGATATATTAATGTGAAGGAATGGGGAAGCTTATTTCAATCAAAGCTAAAATTTTCAGAAGTCTGTAAAAATGGAAAAACACCATTGAAAGAGGCAGAAATAGGTAACGGAGATAGTATCTTAGAAAACCTGTTGGTTAAGGCAGTGATAAAAGTAGTATTTGAACTTGGTAGTGCTTCCTTACAATCTCCTCCAAAAATATGCATTTACCAGGCTTGTTACATTTTTTTGACAGTTTTTCATCAACTGTCAAAAACTTTAAACCTTTTAAAACCTAGATATAAATGCTTACATGTAAAGACAGGAAGCTAAGCAATGGGTACCTGGAATCTCTCTGAACTATTTTTATAACTTCTTGTGAGTCTAAGTATTTCAAAATAAAAGTGGTTTTAAAGTAAATTCATAGATTAAATGTATCATTATCTATATAAACTATGATTTAAAACTTTAATTTTCCAAACATAGTATTCAACTTAGTTGAATAAATATATGATAGAAGTTAAATACAATTTTTATTTCGTTCTTAAGAAAAACTCATGTTTGTAACAAATGACTTTATCTAAAGATCTATTTTGCCTTACCAGAAAAGAAAAAACCAACCTAAAACCAAAAACTCCTTTTCCCTAGGATGTCAAAAATGCTGTGACTTAAAATATCTAATTATATTTTTTTCTTTCTATGGTAGCGGGGTTTACTTCTGAGGATAAAATATTTTGAAAAAGTTCTGTCCCTTGACGTGGTAGTTCTCCTGTGCCTTGTACTTGTTCTCTCTACTTGTTCTCTCTCCAGATGCACAGTTTCACAAGATGCTCACCTTTAATGAAGAAGGTGTAGCTTTTCGTTTTAAGCTGTAATTGTCTTTGTCTTGATTTGGCTATTTTTATAACTGAAATCCTGAGCAACAGAGATAATTTGGGTGGTAATGATAGTCTTTTGTGTATGTTCTTGATGTTAAATGTTTTTTGCTGCCATTCAACTTTGTGGAATTTATGTTTACTTTTCAGTGTTTTCATATTGCTTAACCAGATTTTAAAGAAATTTTGTTGTTAGTTACGTGAAGTCAAAGGTCAGTAGGTCAGTAATCCCATTATCCTCAAACTTGAAGTTTCATTAGATGTTCAAAATGCTAATTTTCACAGAGATATAAGGATAAATTTGTTTTAGTTTTGTTTTGGTTCCCAAACTCTTGTTGGGGTATAGTGTTTGCTAGGAGCCCAGGTTACCTGCCCTGGACTTAGATTGTGATTGAAGTGGAGAGGTACTCTAGGAGTTTAAAAAGACACAAAATTATTTTTTTCCAGACTAGTTAATTCTGATAAGAATTAACATTCTTGAACAAAGGTATCAGAAAGGGTATCTCGAGTTGAAGGTTTGTGAATAGAAAGGGACATGTGATAGAAGATTATTCAGAACAAAATAGACAAAATAACAAGAGACAGGAAAATAAGTCTCTTTGTATCCTTATTAATCATATGAAATTATGCTATAATATTTTTTAAAAATCACCTTTTTGGTTCTGGGTGAAGCAGTTCCTAGCAGAGTGTTTTGTCAGAACATACTGTTAGGTGAATAGAGGGTTCTGTGGCCACGTAAGTGTGGGAAATAGTGGGTTAGACAAAATTGAGTTACTGTTGGCCTTTCAGACCTTTGATATGCTAATGTGCATTTTAAATCTCCGAGAAGCACCTCTATTTTATACATCATTTCCCTAATTTATTTTAATACGGATTTGTTTTTGTTTTTGTTTTTTTGAGATGGAGTCTTGCTCTTGTCGCTCAGGCTGGAGTGCAGTGGTGCAATTTCGGCTCAGTACAACTTCCGCTTCCCAGGTTCAGGCAATTCTCCTGCCTCAGCCTCCCAAGTAACTGGGATTACAGGTGCCCGCCACCACACCCAGCTAATTTTTGTATTTTTAGTAGAGATGGGGTTTCACCATGTTGACCAGGCTGATTTTGAACTCCTGACCTCAGGTGATTCTGCCTGCCTCACCCCCCAAAATGCTGGAATTACAGGCATGAGCCACTGCCCCCTGCTGGATTTTTTTTTAAAGTAGGTATCTTGTGGGATTTATGTTCTGAGAGATACACCTGAGGAAATGCTCCCCTACGGTGTTTTTGCTAGTTTATACTCATTGCAAAGGTTTCTTATCGTTGGGTGCCCCTCTAGCCAGTAGTAGTAAAATGGGAAGAGACAGGTCAAGACTTCCTTGGACCATGGTATTGAGAGGGGTATGGCTGTCGGCATAGATACCTTGGTTATTTAGGCATTTGTGAGGGAGGCCCCTGGCTATTCCAGCCCCTTTCCTCAGAATCCTAGTTGGCCAGGAGCAGCTATACAGGTGTCTGAACTGGTGGTTTGAGGACTACCCAGTTCCTAAGCATCCATGAGGCAGAAGGAACCAACTTGTATTTCCAGAACAACTTTACAAACCTTTTCTGGCTGTGCTTTAAAAGTGCCAAAAAGGCAAAGGATGTTTATGACATTGAAGTCACATACAAGCTAGTATGATACATATATCATAGAAAGCTTATAGTTGCTTCAGTGACAAAGCAAAGGAAGGTTAATATTTTCAAGTTTTGTTCATTACTGAAGACAGTCTAAGGTTCATAGTTTTCACTAAATTCTAAGCAGATTCTGTATCCTAAAACATTTAAACGTCACTAGGCCTGCAAGTTTGAGAGGGTTAGCTAAATATGTTTGATATCACTTCAGAGTCTAAAACCAGATTACTAATCATGTGTAAGGAAGCATTTTGTGTGTCTTTGCAATGTATACAATTGCATCATTTGGAACACCGTTTTGAGTGTGTATTTGAGAGAAAGCTCGCCTGTGGGTTTTGAGTTGTGGTGTAATGGTGAACATGTAGCCACATGAAAGGCCGTTGGATCTTTGTTCTGATTCTTCAGTCTTCTCGCAAATTCAGAGAAATGTCTTTTAATCATTTCGTTTACATATCCCAGATCCTTGGAAATCATGAAAAATAACTTGCCAGAGTTTGCATCAGCCCTCAATAAGTTATGAACCATAGAGAAGGTCATGGGGCCCTTCGTTCTTTGGACTGTTGGCTACTTCTGCAGTTCTGGCCTCCTTCTCTCTAGGAGGAGTAGTGTACTCAAGCTTTTAAGTTAAATGCATAAAAATGAGTTTTATTTCTCTTCTGACTTGGTTTTTAATTTTATGAAATGGGAGATGTTTTTCCATTTTTCTATTCATTTTGAAGTGGGAGTTTGAGGTGTTTGTAATGTCACGTTATTGTTCGGAAAGATTGACAGTAAAAAAGACAAGTAATATATGTATGTAGTATGCATATTAGTTTTGTCCCATCAAGCCTATCTTTGAATGGCAAACATTTTTAAAACATCTGTTCTAGTTGCACAACTACTCTAGCTTCATTATAAAGTAAACAATCTTAAAGTAAGCAATGTTGGCCATAATTGCAGTATTCTAGCCTTGCCGAGTGTGAATATATTTTACTCAGAGACTGTATAAATACACTAAAGTGGTGATGGTGATCAATATTGTAAAGAATTTATTCTGATAAATGAGAAACTGGATATAATGTCAAAATAGCTATTTTCTCAATAAAAATCTCAAATCTGACTGCTTATTAATTCTTGATTTAATGTTATTTATTCTTTGAGGTAAATCTTTTCATCGGGAAGAATTTTTTGGTGGTTGAATGTAGTTGTTCATGGCTGGGACTGAGCTATAGACATAGTGGGTTTTTAAAAAATGTCCATTTTTTTTGAGACAGTTTTGCTGTTATCACCCAGGCTGGAGTGCAATTGTGCGATCTCAGCTCACTGCAGCCTCCGCCACCCAGGTTCAAGCACTTCTCCTGCCTTAGTCTCCCAAGTAGCTGGGATTACAAGCACCTGCCACCATAATTTTTTTTTTTTTTAGGTGTTTCACCATGTTGGCCAGGCTGGTCTTGAACTCCTGACCTCAGGTGATCCACTTGTCTCGGTCTCCCAAAGTGCTGGGATTACAGGCGTGAGCCACCGTGCCTGGCCAAAAAATGTCCATTCTTTCTGTTATGCATTGAGACCACTTGTGCTCTTGCCACTCCGGGCTAAGGGAGGTTAGAGGTCTGTTCTCTAGGCCACCGGTTTGTGTAGGACCTCAGATGCTCACGCAACTTTGCAGGGTTATAGTTCTGTCATCCCTTCAGCTCTGTCAGTTTCTTGTAAATTATACCTTTTGCTCACCCAGACAGTACAGGGATAGTCCATTGTAATTGAATGGAAGATTTAACTGAGAAAAATAATCTAATTTTAGTTGGAGGGAAGACATTCAGGTTTTTTTACTGCTTTGTGTTTATGGGACAAAGTATATGCTTATAGAGAACCCTGTTATTTATAGCTGTAAGTTAAATAGGGCAAGTTCCCTGAGAGAATGGGTGTCTTCACTAGTAGAATTTTTAAAAATTGAGGTGTAATTTACCTATAGTAAAATGCATAGACCTTCCAAGTACAGCTGTGCAGGTATGTAAGTACTTTTCTCACATGAGAAGCCACCTACATCTTTGTCAATACTCCTTTCCCCAAAGAACACAAATCTTAATTACTTATGCACTTTGGGTTCCAGGTGAAAGCCCTTGGGTGGATTGAGGTGCTGAGTAGTGATCACTTGCTTGCTACAAAAGAACAAAAGAGGAGTTGCTGTTGTGGAATAATGGAATTCTTTTGCGGAGAGACACTACTTAGAGTCACAAAGCTGGGAACCATATGACAAAGAGCTTCAGAAATTTTGTTCTTAATTGCTCATCTCAGAGGCTTGACTTTCGTCTGAGACTATCTGGGGAGCTCAGAAACTCCTGGATGTCCATACTGATCTCCTTCAGTGGATGGTAGGCTACAACACAAGGTGCTCTCTTTCCTTTGCTGCATATAGCAGCGATTGGTGGGAAAACTCTTGCGTTTTACCATGTTGGGGTCTTGTCTTCAGTGAGCCTCCATAGCAGAAAGATCACTAAGTGCTGCAAATTATGTTTGAGACAAATGTAAGGGAACAAAAAGGAAATGGTGGTGAAGAAACGTCAGGTTTTGTCTTACTCAAGATCATCCTGTAGTTAAGTTCCTAGCTGTAGAACAAAGGAGTAACTGGTCTCTTCTTGATCAGACAAGGACTTTAGGAGAAAGAAGGAGAAACCGTGGTCCCTCTCTCCAGGTATATGAGTCAGCCTCCTGGAATGCTTTAGACATCTGTGACTAAGAAATGAAGACAGCTGTGCATCATCAAAGATCTTTCTAATTTCCAGTGCAGCCAACTCAAGGCTCCAAAACTTGTGCTTTTCCAAGTAGAAGTTATTTTATTTATCCTGCGTCTTGAGTGAGTGGAAAGAACAGGGGAACTTTAACATGTATAAATACAATTAGGATTGGTTCCCCAGATCCTAGTTTGGAGAAGGTAGTCCGCTCTCGAAGTCACATTTTGAAGAAGCTAAGAAATCTTTTGGTGTAGAAGATTTGCATGACACTTTGCAAATATCACAATTAAGACCAAACAGATTTCAGTTTTAAATGCAGGAAGCACACTGACTTGTTTGAAGACTGTCATATTGTGCCCCTTCTGATACGTGTTGTCCCAGTTTTCTCCGTGAGGGGGAAATTGCGTTTTTCATCTAATGAACATGATTTACATTTTGTATTGCACATGACATCCAATTCACAGGGTTGACTACTGCTCAAATAGTTTAGAAAATGTTGGGGAGTGGGGAGTGTATATAGCAGATGTAGAAATTAAGAGGAAAAAGACCAAAAAGGAAGTAAAAATAAGGAACACGCACACACAGCCTAATGGAAATTTAAGCAAATTTAATCCAATCTCTGGTTTTGGAGCCTTGCAAATCACGTTTATGCTAAGATTGACATCCATCACTCAGTAATGACTGCTGTGTGGAAGCCTGGAGATGCCCACGTGTCTAAATAATTACATTCCAACCACCTAACCTCTCAGGGAGGAGGCTGCTGTGGAGATCTTGAGTACCTGTGATTTCCAGGCACTCATTTATTTGGGAAGAATATAAAGAGAAGGTTACAATGACTGCCCTCAAGGAGCTAAAAATATAAGAGAGATGCACATAATTTAAATGCAGTACGACTGATTTGCATCCATGTAGTTTTTCTCTTCTGTCCCAAAGAGATAGTTTAGAGATACCTTCCCAAAACATAGAAGGCAAAAGGAAATGCAGACACAGTTTTCAGTTCAGACCTTGGAAGACCCTGAGATCCTGCGGTAGAGGTGCACAGCTTGGGAACATGTGGAATCAGTGATTAGTTTCATTGGTTAGTTCATTTACAGTTGGGGAAGCTGAATCAAATTTAAAAGGGATCAAAAAACAATCAAGCGCTTAAAAGAGAGGGAATTGAATACAGGAACTGGTTGTGCAGATGAAAGGAACACCCCTCCACCGCACTCCCCACCACCAAATCCCTGCCTTTGTGGGCTTATGAGAAGGGCAGCAAGGAGCCCAGGGTGGCTGGAATGGAGCCTGAGAGCCAGGGAGTAGAGAAAGATGAGATCAGAGGGTTAGCTGTGGCCGATCATAGGGTGGTTCTCAATTGCCCACCCTTGGGATGTGTTTGGAAATGTATGGTGGCAGTTCTGTTGTCACAGTGAAGCCCTGAAGGCATTTAAGCTGGCCAGGGGCTAACAAAGCCCTGCTCAACAAAGAATTATTCAAACCCAAATACCAATGTTTGCTGTTGAGAGATGCTGAAGACCTCGTAAGCCCTCATCAGGTTTCACAGAACAAAAGCAGATGATGAAAATCGGAATGACCTGCCAGTAAGCAGGCTTTGAAAAAAGAAAGGGTTGCTTAATGCAGAAAAAGTGCCAGTGTAAAGATTTTAGAACAGCAAACTATTTTGGTAGGAGAAATTAATCTCATGACAAAAAAGCCTAGAAACTAGAAAGGCCATCAAGGGATTACTCTAGTTAGGCTATAATTGGGGTTATGGAGCTGAATGAGTAGGTTGTAGAAAGACAATGGATTTCAGACTTAGAAAGCAAGACTTAATGTAATATACCAGATGGGTGGTCCTGAGCAAGTTGCTTGACTCTTAGTCTGCATTACTGTTTATTGCAATACAGGTGCATAACTAGATCTGAATGTATGAACATTTTTATGTTTGGATTTTTTAAATTATTGAAATGTAGAAGACAACCAATAGAAAGAACTCCGTCCCATCTTTTATGAATAACCCCTGTTAACATATTATCCATTCTTGCAGTCTTTTATTTTCTCCACGCTCACACACACACAATCCTGTATATATTGTCATCCAATAATATCTACTATTCTATAATATGCCTTTTTATTTAATATTTGGTAAATCTTTCTAGGTCATTACATATTCTATATGATTTTTAGTGACTGTCTACAATTTCACTGGATGGATGTAACATCGTTTATTTCTTTCCCTTGCGATGGACATTAAGGTGAGTTCTTCTTATAATGGTCCTTGTTACATATTATTATAGGGTTTCGCAGGAGGATTATGCTCCTTTATGTTCCCTGCAGCCCTATGCAGGAGAGCCTGTATTACTGCAACCCCACCAGCATAGAGTATTATTTTTCTCTTTACCACCTTGATAGGTAAAAAAGTAGCATTTTATTTACGTAATAAAGCAGTTACTTAATAGCTAGTATGGTTGAGTATTTTTTCCATATATCTATCGTCCATTTGTATTTCTTCTGTAAATTTTCTATTTGTATTCGCATCACAGGCAAATTAATTATCTGAATTCCTGTTTTCTCAGCTATCAGGTGGGGTTTCTGTGGGGTCTAAAAGGGATTATACACATTGCAGGTTCAGAATATGGCAGGTACTCAAAAGTACTATTTCCCTTCATGTTTTTTCTTAGATTAACAGCTCCAGAGGATGGAGACTCTTTTCTTTATTGTACCCCAGCAGTGAGCACAGTGCTTGGCACATAGAAGGGACACAAAAAATTTTAAGGAAGGAAGAATAGTGAGATTTGGAAATATTTTGAGTATATCAGGAAAAGGGGTGAGAAAAGTTGAAGCCAAGATCCAATGAATCTTGTGTGAGAAAACTGGTGTGCTCCTCAGATGCTTACTAATATTGATATGGAAGAATTTGAAACTTATTCAAAAACTCTGCTAGGAAAAATTTCTTACAGACAGATGTAGCTAAAGGGTATTAAATACCTATATTCAAGGCTGTAACCAGCCTTGAAAAGTTGAGTAATTATTACTTTGTAAGCAAAATATTTTAAGTATACTAGGACAGGTCACTAGTAAAGAGATTAATAAGTTTTTGTAAGGTGAATAACTTTTTTTTTTTTTTTTTTTTTTTGAGACAGGGTCTTGCTCTGTCACCCAGGCTAGAGTACAGTGGCAAGATCTCAGCTCACTGTAACCTCCACCGCCTGGGTTCAAACGATTCTCATGCCTCAGCCTCCCAAATAGCTGGGACCACAGGCATGTGCCACCACACCTGGCTACATTTGTATTTTTAGTAAAGATGGGGTTTCACCATGTTGGCCAGGCTGGCCTGGAACTCCTGGCCTCAAATGATCCACTCTTCTCGACCTCCCAAAGTTCTGGGATTACAGGCATGAGCCACCATGCCCAGCCTGTGAATAACTGAATTTCAAAAAATGATGAATACTGATTTTCACATATTAGATTTGCCTAGACTGGGAGTACATGTGTAATAATAATACAATATAAAAAATGATAATAAGTTAAAGTAACCCAGAGAAGTGATGCCTCAAATGGAGAGGAGAGGATTGCTGTCAGGTCTTGTTTCATTCAACATGTCCTACGATCGTGAGGGAGAAGGAGTCAGTGGTTTGTTAATGAGATTTGCAGATGGCTTTAAATTGAGAGGTATTGTAAACAGCGGGAGTGACTGAGAAATGATACAAGAGGATCTGGAAAGGTTAGGAACATGGACAGGAAATCAAATGATTCAGCCTGGAGTAATGCAAGCCAATCTGACATCTGGGGCCAGATATGAAGAAATACAGATATGCCATGAAAGAGACAAATATGGAAAACAGTCATCTCAAAGGAGGTTGGGAGGGCGGGTACTAGAGGAAAATGAGAGACATAGGAAGAAGGATGTCAAATGCCCACTGTGTGCCTAGTATTTATCATGTTGATTTCTTTTGGACCAAGGTTAATTCAGTGCTGTGAAAGGAATTAGAGTTTTTTGAGGATTAATTATGCACAAGAGCTTGGGTACTTAGTGAAATAAAAACTCAACCTGCCTCTAGTTGATCCTAATGTTGTAGAGTGTTCTCAGTGTAGAAAGCATTGTGGAAGTGGCCCAGGGTCTCCAGAAGAGCTCCAGTGGGAGATATCACTCGCCACGTATCTGCGTGGGCATTTCTGATTCCATGGGTATTAGAATTCTTGGAGAAGCCTCCACCCGGCTATTCTAGGTGCCTGCAGCACGATGGGGGGCTCGCAAAACCTTTGGTGAGTCAGCCCAGTTGTCCATAGGCAAAAATAAGATGTATGCCCCATGATCTGTCCCTTCCAGTCATGCCTCTCTTCCTCGCTCCTCTGGGACATTCACGTTAGCCTCTAGGAATGTACAGCTCCCAACCCAGCCCTTTGCTTGGGTTTCCCACTATACCGTATCCTTCTGTCTTGCTATAAAGTTCTGGCGATCGTTTGTATTTCCTCTAGAGGTCAATGAGCTAAATCTGGTTCAACAGCAGCATTGGCTTAATTTACAATCTGCAATACTTTTTTAAATGGAGCCACTAGTTCTCATTTTTTTAGTCTTAAGGCCTTGAGAAATTGGATCACAGTGAGGATTCCATGGGGATAAGGAGAAAGAGGACCAAATTACTCTAGGGAGGATAAACCCTGAGCAGATACTATTGACTGTGTCTATTCCCCATCCTGAGGAGAGGACCAGAGCACTGGGATGAAAAATGTGTTGAAGAAGTGAGCTAGAAAGGAAATGGATCAAAGACATCTCACTTGTAGTTCGCTCAAGCTTGTAAGAGATGTTAATGGCTCAGATTGGAAGCCTGAAGCTGAATGTATCACCTGCCCAGTAATATTTGCCTTATAGTAGGAGCCCCCTGTGATTGAAACCTAAAACAATGTATCCATTAATTCAATAAGCATTTACTGGGTGCCTCCTATGTTCCAGGCATTGTTCTAGGATACATCAGTGAACAAAACAAAGACCTCTGCCTTTGTGGCACTTACAGTCCAGCAGGGATGACAGTTGATAGTGAACCTAATAAATAAGCAGATTGCATCACATAGTAGGAAGTGATATGTACCATGGAAAAAGAAAAAAGTAAAGCAGGGCAAGGAGGCTGGGACCATTGGGGCTGGGACAAGTGATAGTATGAAATATGGCAGGATAGATGGCATTGGGAAGATGGCATTTGAACAAAGGCACGAAAGAAGTGTGGGGCTGGCCTGTAGTATCCAACAGCATTCAAGGCAGAGGGCACAGGGAGAGCTTGTCTGGCATGTCTGAGAAACAGCAAGGAGGCCAGTGGTCAGGAGCAGAGTGAGCAGGGGAGAGCATGAGATGAGGTTGAAATTCAGGGGAGGGAGCAGACCAGGTAGGAGCTTGAAGGCATTTGTAAGGCTTTGGCTTTTACTCTGTGTCACTGCAGTTTTTGAGTAAAGAAGTGATGCCATTGATTACTTTTTAAGAAGGATTGCTTGAGCTATGGTGCTGGCACTAGACAAGGGCATATAAGCAGGAAGAGAAGCTGGGAGTATATTGCAGTGACTTTGAGCCAAGAGATGGTGGATCAGGATGGTTGCAGTGGAAAGGTAGGAAGAGAATGGATTCTGGGTGTACCTTGCAGACACTATCAACAAGATTAGATGTGGATTGTGAGAGAAAGACAGAAAGATGACTTCAAGATTTTTGGCATGAGCACTGGCTTAATCAACTTGCCATCAACTGAGATAAGGAAGGCTACGAGCAGAACCGTTTTTGAAGGGAGATGAGGAGTTCCACTTTTGACACATTGAGTTTGAGATGTCTATTGGACATCCAAGTAGAGATGCTGAGTAAGGCTAGAGACCAGAAGGTACCAACTGAAGAGTGGTCAGGGTAAAGGTGTTATTTAATACCACGAGACTGGATGAGACCATCAAGGGTTTAAGTTACAGAGAAGAGGACTAGGAACTGAGCCCTGGGGTATTCTGAACACTAAGAGACCATGGAGAACACCAGCAAGGAAGGCTAAGCCCAATGAGGTAGGAAAAAATGGAAATAATGTGTTATTCTTGATGCCAAATGAAGAATGTGTGTCAAGGAAGAGGTAGCAATTTGCTGCACTGAATGCAGTTGATGGATCATGTTAAATGAGACTGACGCCTGACCATTGGATTCAGCAAAATGGAGGTCATTGGTGACCTTGACAAGCAGTTTTAATGGAATGGTGGGGGCATAAGTCTGATAGGAATAAGTTCAAGAGAGACGAGGTAGAAAGAAATTGGGAAGAGGGAGACGAAAAAAATGATGAATATGATAATTATAAACAGCGTAAAAAGTCTGGGGAAGATATCTAGAGGAAAAAATGCCTTCCCCTGGGTCCTCGAGCTCACATCAAGGAGGCAGCCACTTATTTATTTATGTATAGCTGGAAAGCAAATTAATGTGCAGCAGCAGTGTTAAGCTAGGTCATTGGGAAAACTTCCCCATTAACAGAAATCCACATGGGGTTTAACAGGGTTTGTCGAGGGACTTCTTATTTATTACAAAAAGATTGCTGTTTGAAACATGGGCTTTCTCTCACAATGATGAACTAAATTATTTTGATAAATAAGGTCTAGCATATTTATATTTCCATACTTAGTGAAGCCACATGATGTGGAGACCAAGTCAATCACTGGGGTATTTTCTTCTTTCTGGAGGATTTTAGCTTCTGTGGTTTAGGTCATAGATTTTTTTTTTTCTACCCAGGCCTGGGACCTAGAGTGCATATGAAGTAAGTCTGCATCTTTATTTTCCACTTGAGCTAATTAATGACTGCGTGCATTCACCAGGAGACAGGATGAGAACATATTTGAAAATTAAAGGGTTATCCCTACAGAAGACATTGAGGGTGCTGCATGGAGCATAAGATTTTAAAGGCACAGAATAGTCTGAACAAAAGCAGAGGCTATGGCATCATCCTCTCTCTTACTTTCTCTAACTAGTCAGTCGCCTCGTCCTATCTGCTTCTTGCTGTGGTCATTACTTGAATTGGAACCACTGGCCTCCCCCACAGTCCTGGTTTGTCTTTTCTTTGCCTTTGTCTTGCCTTTTCTTTCCTGGGTTACTGTTACAGATGCACCACTGGCCTCTCAGCTTCTGGATTTGCTCCTTTTCAGTGCATTTTCTACCTTGTTCAACAGAGATCTTTCTCAAATACAAAATAATCATGCTTCACTGTTGCTTAACACTTTGAATGGATCTTTATTGCTATCAAGTTCAAAC
The DNA here is from genome assembly GCF_037993035.2 of Macaca fascicularis. Classification (NCBI taxonomy): domain Eukaryota; kingdom Metazoa; phylum Chordata; class Mammalia; order Primates; family Cercopithecidae; genus Macaca; species Macaca fascicularis. Next base: position 83,926,490 of record NC_088380.1, on the reverse strand, counting down.
TCTATGACAGTTTATAAGACATTTCATCACCTGGTTCTAGTTTATGCCCCACCTTCTGTCTTCGCCATTGAAGATCCAGCCATGACACTACTCAAATCTCCAAATTCTCCAGACTTTCTTTTAAATCTTTGGATTAGAGATTTCAATGAGGAGTAGGAGAAGTCACAAAATCAATGTAACAGGGCTAAACAGAGAATTAGAGTTTTAAGCTCCATTAAAATAGAAATACAAGGATGTCCTTTGTTTTAATATTCCTTATATTCAAATTATACCAGATGTTTCTATTTCCACTTATCTAATGCATGTGTATAACAGCACTGCACATAAACCAGTAGTTGGCCCCTCCTTCTCTACTTGGCTTTCAGAACTCTCATGGTCAGTCCTTGGCCCTGTATTCACACTTTGCTCACTCTACACACTCTTCCTTGCTTGTCTTTTCCATTCCTGGGCTTCAAATGTTGCCTGTATTTGGAAGTCTTACAGATTGACATCACCAGCCCAGGGATCTCTTCTGAGATCAGACACCTGCCCAAAGAGAGATGTCCAAGAGGTCTGAGCAATCTCAAGCCTGTATCTAAAGCCAAACTCTGATCTTCAGTCCGTCAAAGTCTCTTTTACTGCTAGTCTTTCCCGTCTCAATAAATGTCACCTGTATTGCTCCACTGCTCAGGCCAGAAGCATGGAAACTTACCTCTCTTTTTCAGTTTGTAAGTAAACTGACATGCAGGCAATGTTTGAAATGTTTTATGCATGTTAACTTGTTTAATCCTCACAAGAAATCTTCAAGGTAGCTACTATTATTATCACCCACTTTTTAGATGAGGAAACCAGGGCACAATGAGGTTAAGTAATTTGCCCAAGTCACATAGCTTACTAATGGAACTGGAATTTAAACTCAGACAATCTAGCTTCAGAGTTCATGTGCCTAACCTCTACCCCAACTGTTATTCTTAGCACCACCCTTTAATTCACCCTACATGGAAACAATCAAAGTACAATCAGTTCTGGCTCCCAAAATCTTCTGAAATCATCAGCAGTCATAGGCATCATAGTCTTTTGCTGAGACTATCATAATAACTCCACAGGGATCTCCAGTTCCATCCTTGTCCTCCCTCAACTCTCTGCATCCAGTCATTCTTCCCAGAGAAGCCAGATTTTAGCTTTGACATAATTTTTTCCCAGACTGGGAATCCTTCCTTGGCTCTCAGAACTAAATCACATCCCCCCAGTTATTTTCCGCACAGCATCCTATTGTCTTCTTTCATATTAAGTTTTCTAATCTAAAATGCTACATCTGTGTTTTACATTTCTTAAAGTAAGCACCATGACAGCAGGGATTTGATTTTATTTTCTGCTATCTACCGAGTCCCTAGTGCAGAGCTTCGCACATAGTAGGTACTTAGTAATATTTGTGAACAGTTGGATGAATGAGTCCCTAATAATAAATAAGAAGTGACTGTATAATTTTTATTTTATGTATTAAAGGTACAGTGATACCTTTTTATAATGAACTAATGAAAGGAGGCTCATGAATTAATGAAAAATATATAACGTATGACTTTTAAAAACTAAAATGCAGTTTTATTGTTTCAATGAAGGTATAATTCGGGTATGCATGCCACCCATTGCTTCTAACCCCACACCCCTTTCTAACAGATTCCATCCATACTCTCACACCCCTAGCTCAGCTCATTGGACCAGGAATGGAAACTGACCCGAGCTGGGCAAATTAGATTCTCCCTGTTCAGAATTTAGAATCAGGAAACTGAGAAACAGGTCTGTAAAGTAACTGCATTCATCTATCTGTCAAATGTTTTTTCAGAATCTAGAATGAGCTGATTATTGGAGATATGATGAGCAAGACACATCTTTCCTTGAAGGTTTTTACAATCATCTGAGAAAACTGATGAGTAAAGCTGCCGCTGCAATTCAGAGTATTGAGTGCTGTGATATAGATAATATAGGATGTAAGTACTATAGAAGCACATAGGAGAGGTCCCTTATTCAATCTTGGGAAGGCAGAGAAGCTTCCCAGGAGAGGTGATATCTTAGATGGAAGAAAGCTTTATAGATCCAGGAGAGAGTGGAGGTGAGGGGGATGGCATTCTAAACAGATGGAACAGAAAATGCCAACAGTGCATTCAGTCTGGTGTGCAAGGGTTATGCTGAGGGTGGAATGTGGTCTCCATCATGAAGGCCCTTATCAGCCTAAGCAAAGTGTGGGCTTTACCTTGAGGGCAATGAGAATCCTGAACAATTTTTTTTTTTTTGAGACAGAGTCTCACTCTGTGGCCAGGCTGGAATGCAATGGCGTGATCTCAGCTCACTGCAACCTCTACCTCCTGGGTTCAAGCAATTCTCCTGCCTCCGCCTCCCAAGTAGCTGGGATTACAGGCACCCACCACCATGCCCGCCTAATTATTATTATTTTTTTTTGTATTTTTAGTAGAGACGGGGTTTCACCATGTTGGCCAGGTTGGTCTTGAACTCCTGACCTCAGGTGATCCACCCATCTCAGCTTCCCAAAGTGCTGAGATTACAGGCGTGAGCCATCACGCCTGAGCACGAACAAAGTTTTTAGCAGAGGAGTGACACGTTCAGATTTGCATTCTAGAAAAATCCCTGTGGTCTTAGCAGGAGAAAGGTTTTAGAAGCAGATGGGTCAATTAAGAGATTGCTATAGAAATTTGGACAAGAAAGGATGATGGCAGGAATAAGTTGACGACAGTGGGAAGAGACAGAGTGGATGGTTAAAGTGATATTTAGGACAATGATAGGAAGGGAGAGAGGAATTAAGCATAATTTCCAAGTTTAAGGCTTAGGCTAGCAAAAAATAGAGGAGTCACCCACTAAGACAGGATACACATGAGGGAGCTCAAGGAAGAGCCTGAGGCTGGAGACATAACCATGAGCATTATCTGCATATAATTAATTCAAACCTTTGGGTGAGTTTGTGTAGTGAGAAAAGAAAATGTTTATAGATGGAACCCTAAGTAACTCCACCTTTGAAGTAGCTGGGTGAGGAAGAAGAGCCCAAAAAAGAGCTTGAGAAGATGCGTCCAGGGAGCCCGTTGGAAATACAAGGAAGAGTGAAGTCACAGAAACCAATGGATGAAAGCTTTTCTAGAAAGTTCTAACCAATGTCAGTGCTCTCACACAATGACCCAAACAAGCACAACTCCAAATGTAATTAACTGCTTGTGAATATGTAACAAACATGAATATTTCTCTTAAGTAAGCATTATTCTCAATAATCTTATTCATAGCCTCCATTTGCTTGTCTCAAGAATGCTTTGAAAATTCTCTAAGAGTGAAGTCTGAATTCATGAAGGTTTTCCAAATTTGGTTTTCAAATGTTATTACATGTTGGTTCGTGAAGTGCATTTGAATGTCAGAGTTGAGAATGTGGAAAAAAGTAGACATAAGGAAATTTATTTTAAAAATGTTTTTCAACTTTAAGGAAAGCATCTAACAACCCACTAAGTTTAGCATTTCATGTGTGTTTATGACCTGTCAAAAACTGCCAGAAATTTACTTGTGAGCAAGAAGTAAAAGATGTTGCCTGTTTGTCATCTTTCAGAGCGTCCAACTTCTGAAAGCCACTTTGCAACACAAAAAGAACTTTCCTTCATCAGTGGACATATGTCAAAGAAGAGAAACATTAGTAATAGGATCCAGGCCATGTAATGTTCATTAAACAATTAGATGCTGAAGCCAGTGTGTAATCACTTTTTTCCATTTTATTTTCAACAGTTTGAATGTTCCTAAGAGGCTTGAATGGGATTGAATCTGGTACTTTCATCAGAATTTTAGTGTATTTTCAGTATTGGTAACATCTCCTCTCTCCTACTTACACTTTGCAACAGACTCTCCTGGGTCTGATTTGTGCTCCTTCTTCTGAATGTTTAGCAATTTAATGTACACAGTGGACATGTTCTGAAAAAAAATGCTAGGTTTATCAGCAGAGTCATTTTAAAGATGAGGTGTTGTTTAAAAACAAAGCCATACCATCCATCACGATTACAAGGCAGGAAATACAATGGTCTACAATGTTTAATTAGAGCTTTTCTTAAGGACTCTTGTTTTCTCAGCCTTACAAGCAGCATAAACTTCTCTGAAGATGATTTTGTGGCATCCCTCTGAAGTTTAAGGTCCTGGAAAAACTGAACAATGTTTACCGAATGCTTTTCATTTAAAACTGTTTTGTTGAATCATTACTGAAATGGAGAAGAAAGTGGAATATGAAGCATTCGTGGTCAAGGCTGCCTATTCCTGGGTCCAGGACAGAAGGCCTGAGTCTAGCCAAATGCCCAGGATAGAGTATGAGCACAGGCTCTCCTCTCCCCTTCTGGGTGAACACAAGGGGTACAAGGGCAAGTGACAGAGGGCATGAATCTCAGTCCACAAACACAAGGTTTACGAGTTTTCTTTTGTTTTCTGTAACAACTTAATTTCTAATGCCAAGCTCTTATTTCTTCCGGCTGGCAGAAAAAATAAAAAATAAACAAAAAGTGCACAACCTCAGCCTTCCCAGGAGTCCCTTGTCCATGGTTATTAATGCCAGTGTTTCTGGAGCTTACGCAGCACCAAGGCCTCTGGGATGAGGCCCACTTGGTCCTCGCTTCTCTGTCTACAGATCCCTGAGACAGCCTTGCCCTTGCCTGGCCGGCCTGACCCCTCAGGCCGAGTCACTCTGTGCTGTGGCTCCCGGGTCCCCAAGCATCTCTGCTGAGGCCGCCTTTGAATCATGCTGACGTCACTCTCCCAGGGAGCAGTGCTCGGTTCTGTGCTCCTGGAGCCCCATCTGTCTCTCTGTCGCCTCTGCCTTCACCTCCTGCTAACCAAATGGGATCTCTTTCTAGTTTGGGGAAACTGCTTCTTTCCTTCCATGTTTCTTGAGGATAATCTGTCTTTTGCTTTTTTTTTTTTTCCATTGCATCCTTTTCTGCTAAGGGCTTAGGCTTTTGTTCAAAGCTTAGAAGCAAAGTCTTTGCTTTGTGCCTTGCTACAAACCTCCTGTGAGGCCTGAGCACAGAGTCAGCTATTATCTGCTTGAATGGGAGGTGGGGGTGGGGGCCAGTGCCAGAGGGCAAGAGAAAAAACAGGGATGAAATGGATAAAATCACAATAGCTAGCTAGCTCAAAATATGATCCAGCCAGCACTCCACGCACATACACCTCCCCTGACTTCCCCCGGGATTTGGACACCCAGTGTCTGTGAGGAAATGCCACCTCACTCCCTCGAGCCACATTTCCTGGTTCTGTGGTTCCCGGAGTCTGTGGATTTTCATATACAGACATGTGCACCACAGAGCCCTGGGAGAGAAACTTACCTTTAACTGAGAAAGGAGAAGGAGCCCTGGAGAGTCACTCAGCAGCATGACCAAAAGAAGAGCCACACGTCTGAGCACAGCCCTCCACTATGTGAACCATTCTGATCCAGCACCCCCGGGGCTTACATGCACTGGACGGGAGGAGTACAGGGAGAAACAGAACAAACTGGAACCCCAGAGTGGGCCCAGGGAAGGCCGCTGCTGGCCTGCACCTTCCCATCCACACACAAAGTGCAACACACTTAAGGGCAGGGTATAGAAGGTTGAGTTCTTTCCCCTCCAGCCAGAGAGAGACCTGGGATGAGCGGGGACATCAAGGGCTTGTAAGCAGCTGGAGAAGGGAGGAGAGATGGCCCAAGGTCAACTAGAGGTCACAGGTGGTCCCAGAGCTGTAGCAGGTTGGTGGGAGCTCTGGAGTGGGAGCTCCAGACAGCATCATCTAGGTGATCAGGGGGCCAGCAGAGGGAAGGGCAAGCAGTGGCATGAGTTATGTGTGCTGCAACCTCCTGCCACTGCCACTGAGGTATTCCCAGAGATACAGAAGAAAGGCTGAGGGAAGAAATTCTGTCATTGTGTAGGTTGGGAACGGGATAGAGAGGTGGCTCTTATTTTAGCAGAATTAGGGGCAAGCTATTAAAGAACCTTAACAAAGATCTATAAGCTAAATGGAGCCAGAGCAGTTACAGAGCTCCCCATCCACATCCATATCTCCACATCCATATTTTAATCCACGTGCCATAGTGGAATACGATGAGCCTTTTACCAAGGTGAACCCAGGTTTAAATTCCACATCTGATATTTCCTAGTTAAGAAGTTTCTCTGGCAAATTACACGATCTTGCTATGCCTCTTTTCTCTCATCTGTAAATGAGCATGATAATTTTTATAAAGTATCTAGTATATTACCTGCCACATAGAAGCACCAAATAAATCAGAATTGCTGTTGTTGTTATTAGTATTATCACTATTATCATCTGATTCTTTGATTTCACAAAGATCAGGGAAGGAACCTAGTGCAAAAAACCTCTTTGAGTTTTTGCTTTTAAGAGCCTACATTGCACCAGATAAGAGAAGACAGAATATAATCAAATGTACAATGGATGACTTCTGTAAGACCTTGGACAAGTGGTCATTCTTTGTTCACTCATCAAAGTCACACACTTAGGTTGCCATAATTTCTCTGGGGGTATTAGGACAGTCTGCAAAAATGGTGGCATTTGCTGAACTTAAGCAGTGAACAGCTGTGCTGGGCTAGAAATAGCTTTTCAAACAATGAATTCCTTTGCCAAGTCAAAGGCACAGCTCACAGTGAGCTTGGAACCACAGAAACATATAATAGAGAGGTCTCCTTTTGGGGGTGACACCCAGCAATCTTTCACCTTCAAAACAGGGAGATGGCCAATTTCTAGAGCACATTCTTTGGCCCGTTTTGGAACAAAGAACCAAGGAAAAGAGTCAAGGAAAAGAGAAGCCTTCATAATTTATTAAGGTGACACAGGTTCATCAAATCAAAATCCCAGCAGGAACTGTAACTTATGAAACTTACAAAGCTTCTGGCTCCTACCTCCTCCGTTGCCTGTTGTCAAGAGCATTTGTGGACATAATTGCCAAATCTCTGTCCCCAAAACCCAGGCCAGCTAAGGAAAGCAATGCATTTGGTGGAAAAGCCATAAAAATAAAGACATCCTAATAAAGTGGTTGGACTATTCGTGCTGCATTTTGACCAGAAAAGGGAGCTATGGAAAGATCCTGTCACTGTCTCTGATCTACTCACCATAAAATCATAAATCATAGAACGCTGGCAATGCAAGGACCTCAAAGGTATTGCTCTTCTCCTCTCTTCTTCCTAAAGGCTTTAAGCTAATGTATGGCAGCTTCAGAACTAGAACCAGCGCTCTTAACTCCTAGCCAGAACCCTTACCACAACTTAGGCAGATGTCCCAGAGATGGCAAGAGCACACATTTTCAGAAAGTGCTCTAAGCTCATTAATGAAAAGTTGCCATTTAAACATCAATCAATATTTGTATCTGGGGATTAGGAATGAGGATAACAATGCACGTTGAGGCCAAAGGGACCAGGAGGCCAAAGGAATCTAGGCTGCCTCCAACTTCTGTTCAGACTTTGCTCGCAATTCATCTCCAAGTCATTTGCTTAGAAATCACATTACACTTCCATGCAGAAATGATGGTATATAAATGGTGGTTCAAATTCCAAGGTCAGTTTAGAGAAGCTTATTTAACATACAACTTTGCCTGAAGTACCTGACTATTCCTGATATTCCAATTGCAACAAACCACAATTTGTAACTCTTTCATTCAAAGAAAGACAAATTCCAGGCCCTGAAGGCACTCAGATGGCAGCAACAAAGCTTCTTCCTCAAGTGATCACAGTTTCCCTTGCAGTTTCCTGGATTCCAGGGTCTTGGAATCAGGGGAATGAGTGGGAACTCTGGGACCTTGCTAAAGATCTACTCTGCTGCCTCTAAAACCAGCCCTTGGATTGCACTGGTCACTGGCAATGGTCTCACTGGTCCAAAGTAAAATACAACATGTAAGTCTAGTTCAGAAAGTTTTTCACAAAGCAAAGTGTATTCCATTTAAAGAACCACCCTTGATTCTGGAGATAGTTTTCTCACTTTTTGGTGTTGATAAAATATAAACTTCAGCCAAATTAAATGTAAAGGAGTTTAACTGAGCAATGAATGATTCACGAATCGGGCAGCAGATTCAGAGACTCCAGCACAGCCACGTGTTGGAAGAAGATTTATAGACAAAAGAGGGGAAATGACATATGGAAATCGGAAGTGAGGTACAGAATGACTGGATTGGTTACAGCTCAGCGTTTGCCTTATTTGAATACAGTTTGAACACTCAGCAGTGTATGAATGGTTGAAGTATGGCTGCCAGGACTGGCCAACCCTTAGCTATGGTTACAGGCCCATACTCCTGAGTTAGGTTTTCAACCTTGTCTACCTATAAGTTAGGTTGCGGTTCGTCCATGAGGACTCAAATATAGAAGTGTGGAATCCTTCTCAGGCCATATTTAGTTCACTTTAACAGTGCTCAATTGTCTTTTTGGAAATGGATTGTAGTAAATGCTATTTGTTTTCTTAGTATTCTTTCTTGGAAAAAATAACATAGTGGCAATCCTATATGGCTGGTCCACAGAACTGCATTCCAAAACTTTGAGGATCCAGTTCTGAGAACCACTGCTCGACACCTGCCCATTTCTCTGATGAGTGGCAGAAGGCAATTTGCTGTAATGTTCACTCCTTGGGGCTTTGGAAGGGGTGAAAGGGGAACTGAGGAAGCAGATGGGAATTGGAGGTCCCTAGTTGTTTTAGTTCAGGCTGCTGTAACAGAATACCACAGACTGGGTGGCTTAAACAACAGAAATTTATTTCTCACGGTGTTGGAGGCTGGGAAGTCCAAGATCAATATGCTGGCAGATCTGGTGTCTGATGAGGACCTACTTCTAGGTTGACAGAGGCTGTCTTTGTATCCTCACATGGTGAAGAGCAGAGGGATCTCTCAGGGATACCTTTTGTGAGAGCACTAATCCCATTCATGAGGACTCCACCCTCGTGACCTAATTAACTCCCAAAGGTTCAACCTGCTAATACCATCGCATTGGGGGTTAGGATTTCAACATAGGAATTTGGGGGGGGGGGGCACAAACATTCATTCTATGACACTTGTCTTTTTAGCAATAAAAAGACACTCATCTTTTTAACAATTGGAATTGTTAACTTTCTCTAATGATTTAGAAGACAAATTCTGGGTGAGCCAAGTATACCCCTCTTAGAGTTTATTAACTGGGTGTAAGAAGATATATAGGCTATTTCAGGTAGAGACTAATAATTCTGTTGGGAACGACTATCTCCTGAGGCATGAGTAGAGGTTGTGGGGGTCAACTAAGCAAATCAAAACTAACAACCAATTTACAAGGAAATGTTCGATCTACTTGACAATATGATCTTTAAAATAATGCTCAACTATAAATTTGCATTAAAAATGCAAATGTTTTTGAGACAGATTTGGGTAGATCTTACTTTGCACTCTTATTTGTGTTATTCTGGTCTTAAGAGTAAAAAATAAAGGAAATAAAATGAGCCCATGTTCGCCTTCTGTTAGTCACCACCTCCTTTGTGTGCTCCTGGAAATCTCTCGTAAACACCTTCAGTCTCAGTTCTCTCGTGGGTGCTGCCTTCAACCAGGCCCTCCTCTCCCCTTGGTCAAAGCATGGTTTTCAGACTTCTTTTTAAAAAATTACAGAATACTTTCTTCAAAGAAAATCTATAAGAAACTCCAGATTATACATAAAAGAGAGCTGCTTTAGTTGGAGCAGGACTGGGGGCTGGATCCCTGCTGGCTCACCCCCTGCCTCCCTCATTCATTCATTCATTCGTTTATTCACTCGATACATATTAACTGAAGCCCTAGCCTATCAACTTAGCTTCCTGATTGGGTTTCCTGGCTCCAGTCCTATGTCTTTATAATCTACTATCCATTATGATAATATAAATAATTTTTTAAGACTCAGCTCTGATCTGATCACTACCCTTTTCAGGAATATCCATCGTCTCCTCATTGTCTTCTGATTGACATTCTCCCTCCTTAAGCCCTTCAAAGTTTGGATCCAGCCTACATTTCCCACCTTCCCTTCTGGTGCCACAATCTGTTCCCCTGAGACTTTCCCCAACCCACCATAGACATTCATGTCTGCTTGCTTTTGATCATGCTGCTGTCTGCCTGGACTGCCCTACTTCCTCCTTTCCACTGTGCTAGTTTATGTTTCTGTGTGTGTGGCTATTCCCTCCACAGTGAAGCCCCCCAGGCTACCGAAGCCCCTCTCCCTCAAACTCTGTATCCATTGTTAGATGCCATGTGTCTGGCTACCCAGCTGTTGCTCAAAGTTGGCACTGTATTTTTACTCATCTTAATATCTCCAGGATCTAATGTCATCAACGTGCGGTTGATTAGAAGTGGCAAATGGGTTGTATTTCACAGGCCAATTCCTATGGGTTGGTAGTAGTTGCCTGGAATGCTATCTTGAGAAAGACTCTGACTGATCTAGACTCAGTGGGAAAATAACTGATTGACTAGCAGTGTTGGCCACAGGAGTGTGGGAGTGAAGACGTGCCTTGCTACGTGTCTGTCCTCCTGGCAGCAAATGCACAATAATGTTCTGCTGGTGAATACATGAGTGAATACATTTCTTTAAAATTATGAGATTTAGGCCTTAGTAGTTCAGACAACCTTTTCCTTCAGTCTAGTGAGCTTTTGCTGGTTCAATTTCCATAAGTGACATGAGTATTTCACCTTGAGCTCAAATTGATGTTCTGGCAAATGTAGGTACATCTCAAGCTGGGACGCAGCCCTGGAGGGCATCACTTTGTATGAGGTAGTTTGCAGGAGGGCTTCTGATGGTGGCCCCTGGGCAGGCTGGAGAGCTGATGTGGGATGCAGGAGAGAGAGAATGGAAAAGGGACTGTACAATGGTGACCCTATGGTATCAGCCATATCTTACGTGCTGAAGGAGATGTTTTTATGAAAGGGTCAGTGAGACGTGAGGGTACAAGTGGCGTTACTTTAGTACAAGAACTAGAGTGAGACACAGAGTCAGGGAATGGGCTCACCACTGCTCAGTACTGTGAAGGGCCCAGGCTGGACGTGTCTGGGCATGTGCCTGCCCTAAGAGTCAGCAGGGGACCACTATGCCCATGGGGCCTGGCGGGATGTGTGTGACTGTGCACCCCTGGCAGAGTGGGGCCATGGCTGAGATGCTGCCCAGTGAGAGACGGTGGGTTCCTGGCAGGCATGGTAGTCATGCCAGGAGTAGAAAAGGACTTGTTTGGGAGCATGAGTGAGTCACCTCTGGGGAATGTCAGTACCGGTTGTGGGACACTCATTTGGGGCAAGTCAGGAATGGATAAAAGCCTGTGTCATCCAAGTTAGTACTAGCGCTTTGACACCCTTTATTCCTACATTCTGATGAGATCGTAGGCATGACTTGGGTCAAAAGCTTTAAGGAAAACAGTTCCTGAGGAAGACGCTTATTTAGAAGCAGTTGTCAGGGCTACAGCATATCCTTCTATTGCCTTCCTCGGTGAATTGAATTGATGTCATACAGTAAATGTTCTGTATCAGGGAATTTTGACTAGAGTAGCTAATTAGGGAATCAGATTTAAGTAACACAGAGAACTGAAGCCCTGGCTGGTTCGTCTCCCCAAGGCCTTTGCTGTGGAGTCAGCAGATGGATGTTTTTCGGGCAGTTTGCTCCCGTGCTCAGTTTGCAGTATGGGGAGGGGTGAGGATGAGAGGATCGTCTCACAGTGGTGTTTCTGGAATGGCATATGGTTTGGGGTTTCTTGGGGGAAGAGAGCGGCCTATGTGCAAATCTTAAGTCAGATGTGGCCCCTGGCATCTGCCGTGTCACCCAGCTAGGAACTGTTTGACATTTGCAGTAATGAAACCTTCATCCTGGATAGCTTAGAGTGGGACTAGTTTTGTCCAACTGGCTAGATAATCTTGTATTTAAAATTTTAAAGCCGCAATTCTTGGAGTCTTTCCTGACTTCAGGACCCACATAATCAGGGCCCTCCTAGGCACCCAGTCGGGCAGTGCACAGGCTTCCTCCATTAGTTTGTTGTAGGCAGAAATTCAGCTCCTCTCAGGTTGTTAAACGCAGATCACGAACCATCTGTTCCTCGTGTTTTCCCAGGTTGCAAACTTAATCCAGGGAAAATGGAATGTTTTGCAAACTCTGCAGCTATTAGTTTCCCTACTGATCACACTTCAGGGTTGTGGGATGTTTTTCAAATGGTAAACTCTCCTTAAGCTGGAGTCATTGAAAATGTATGCTATCAGCATGTTCAGAGGAAACGTATTTCAGCTGACCAAGCAAAAAGGCCTCTGGAAATCTCTTTGCCTCTGCTCTGTGATCCCATTGTCCTATTCTCCCTTCACAAAGAAAGAATTTAACCTTCAAGAAGGATAGTTTGGAAATGATCTCTGTCCCTTATCAATGACTTCACCAGATGCTGTCCTTGCCCCCTCCACTTGTTCAACAGCATGGGGTGCATTTTTTACATGTGTCTCAGGGTGCAAGGAAGTTCCTGGACACTTGTGGTGTAAACAGAGAAGAGGCAGGGCCTGTCCCCCTCATTCCAGGCCCGGAGAGCTGCCTCAGCATGCTCTGATGGTTGGTCTCCTTTACACGGATGCCTCCTGACACTCTAGGAGAGGTACCTGAAGACTCTCTGGGGCTGTGTTAGGGAGGAAATTTGATCACAAACTCCCTGATGACTAGGGAGGCTGAACTGTTTGTATATTTACCAGCCATTTGGGCATTATCTTCTTCATGTTACTTGTTAAGATCTTGCCTATTTTTCTATTGTTTGTTTTTCAGATAGCTCATCTTGAACAGGGCTGGACAACCGTAGCCTGCTGGTTGGCTGCCTATTTGGGTAAATAATACTTTATTGGAACATGCCCATTAGCTTACGTATTGTCTGTGGTTTCTTTCTCTGCTACTAGGGCAGGGTCAAGTATTGCGACAGAGGCTGTATGGTCTAAAATATTTACCATCTGGCTCTTTACAGAAAAAGTTTGTTGTCCCCTGCCTCAATGGTCCAACTCTTTCTACTGATAAAACAACATAACTTACATCCACAAGAAGAGAGCACTTCATACACCCAGCAGATTGTCATAGAGCATAAAGTGAGAAGAGAGAAACACCCAGACATACCAACAGAGAGACACACACAAGCACATTCCCTGCAGGATTGTTTGTCAGAATTTAAAAAGCGGGCAAGTTTCACTAGGAAAAAATGCTACGAATTTTTCTATATACAAACACTGGAATACTTTTTAAAGATTTAACATGGTTATAAGCTTTCAAAACAAAGTTGAGCAAATAAGAAAAAAAGCAAGCTACAGAGTGATACATACAATAATAGCACACTGTTTATATAAAATTCGAAAATATGCAAACGTAATCCACTGTATTGAGATTAAGGATACACCATGAGCTAGACCACACTACAAAGACTGGTCCAGGCTGACTCTGGAGGGCTGGCTGGGAGGACTCCCACATTGGTTTACTACTAGACCCGTGTGGAGATGAGAACGGGGAGTCATCTTGCTCGGACCTCCCTTGCTCCTCAGGGACGCATGCCCGAAGCTCTGTGGTCTCAACAGCCCTCATGGAGAGAAGAAACCCCTGACAATAGGATCTCTTACCTGTGGGCCCACTGGCTTTCAGACATTGGCTGGGGGCCAGTGTCATTGGCTGGGCCAGTGTATTGTCATACAGGAATTTCTTGCTACATCACAGTTGTAAACACCCACATTTTATTTATTTGCTGAAGCATTGTAACTGCCCAATGGGTTCACCTTGCCTGCTGCCTTCGTAGAGCTGATTTATCAAGACAGGTGCATTGCAATGGAGAAAGAGTAATTCACACAGCACCGACTGTGTGGGAGACTGGAATTTTATTATTACTCAAATCAGTCTTCCCAAGCATTCAGGGATCAGAGTTTTTAAATATAAGCTGGTGAATAGGGGCTTAGGAAGTGCTGATTGGTCAGGTTGGAAGTTGAAGTTAGATTTTCTTAATATGTTCTGTTCCTGGGTGTGATGGCAGCACTGACTGGGCCAGATTGCCGATCTGGTTGGTGTCAGCTGATCCATCAAGCTCAGGATCTGCAAACTATCTCAAGCACTGATCTTAGGCTTTACAATAGTGATGTTATCCCCAGGAGCAATTTGGGGAGGTTCAAACTCTTGGAGCCGGAGGCTGCATGACCCCTAAATTGTAAATTCTAATCTTGTAGCTAATTTGTTAATCCTGCAAAGGCAGCCTGGTCCCCAGGCAAGAAGGGGGTCATTTCGGGATAGGGCTATTATCAATTTTGTTTCAGAGTCACACCATGAACTGAATTTCTCCCCAAAGTTAGTTCTGCCTACACCCAGGAATGAAGAAGGACAGCTTGAAGGTTAGAAGCAAGACGGAGTCAGTTAGTTCTGATTTCTTTCACTGTCAATATTTCCTCAGTTATAATTTTGCAGAGGTGGTTTCAGCATCAGTCCTCTTCAAGATTCCAGTTTAATAGGCCTGACCATGTGTAGGATAATACATGTACGATATGTCAATAAATATTAAATTCAGAAGAGTAGTTATCTCTGGGAGGAAGAGAAAAGAAGGGGATCAAGAAGGCATCCCAGTGGGCAATAATTGTACCTATAATGTTTTATTTCTTTAAAACATATGACACAAATGTGACAAAATGTTGCGACTTAAGTTGGGAGCAGGCAATGAGTAAGTCTATAGGGCAGAAGGAAGCTCGTGGGTAGAGGAGAACCAGGGTTTCTTGGAGGAAAATGAGAAAAAATCTATTTGGGGGAGAAGAGAATGGTGGGAGCTAGCACTCAATCTAGGTTGATATGTCTACTGTTCACTATTCGACAAATATTTGTTGAATGGAAAAATTCAATACGGTTTTTCGGAGCATTATATGCCAGACACTATGGGTGGGACACAGGGATGACAAAGATCTTTCATTTGTGTCTTCAAGGTACTTATGACCCCCTGAAAGATAGTTTATGCCAACAACAGATGACCATGCAAAGTAGAATGGGAACATTAGCACAAATGCAAGCATTAGCAAAGTACTGTGGGGAGCACCAGGGGAGAGACCACACACATGGGAGGAGGAGGATGGGATCAGAAGATCCTTTAAGCAAGAAGTGTGGACTCAGCTCATGAGACAGGAAAGACTCTCTAAAGGAAGAGATAAGGAAAGGGTTCAACCCAGGGAATCCTGAGGGGGTTGAGCTAAGCACAGCCTGGGTGAAAAGGACATGGTGTGCTGAGGAAGGACAGAAAGCAGAGCTGGAGGGGTGGAGAGAGACAAAGAGAGAGAGAGAGAGAGAGAGAGAGAGAGAGAGCGAGCAGCATCACAGAATGGAAATTAAGGCCGGATGGAAGGGGTTGAGAAGGCTCTGTCTACCTTTCCAGCTTTGACTTCCTTTCACAGACATGGGAAGCCCCTAACTGCTGGAGAGGTTGGGGAGTGCAGTGTGATCGGCCCTACCAATCACCTGCCAGCATGGGAGTGTGGAGGGAATAAGAAAGAATGGGAGGCAGGGAGGCCTGGGAGAAGGCTGTTGAAACATGTCCGGATGACAAATGGTGCATGCCTCTGCTCAGAGGGTGGCTCCAGAAATGGAGAGGGGGGGACACAAATGAGGACCCGTAGAGGTGAGAGGAGTGGGGTGTCACCATCACCCTGAAGGCCTCACTCCTGGGAGGGACCAGCCATCATGGCAGCTGAACTTCCACACAGCAATCAATGGCAGAGGTGAAAGCCCAGGTTTGTCTCTGTGTCTCTAGGCAATAAGGCTGCATTTTCCCTTGTGCCATGACCCCTCACATCTTCCCTCAGAGTCTGGTGCAGAGCTATTTTCTCAATAAGTGCTTAGTAACCCGGGTTCAAAGAGGAGCAGGAAGAAAATGGATTACATCAGAGATACTGAAGATTGTCCTTAGCTTTCAGCACCTGAGATGAAGAGACAAACTTCCAGAGCTATGGGGCCACCATTGCCCAGCGACAGAGGGGCAGAATTCCTCTGTCTGAACCTTGCCTTGAATGCCAAAGACACAGAAGCAGCCTGGTGAAGCAAGAAGACCCCCAGAGAGACAGAGAGACTGGGCGGGTTGAGTTCTTTCTAGCTCTGTTCTCTTCTGCTGTATGACTCCAGGCAAGA
This sequence comes from Macaca fascicularis, assembly GCF_037993035.2. Classification (NCBI taxonomy): domain Eukaryota; kingdom Metazoa; phylum Chordata; class Mammalia; order Primates; family Cercopithecidae; genus Macaca; species Macaca fascicularis. The sequence goes on along the minus strand of NC_088380.1, from coordinate 83,910,387 downwards.
CCTAATCTGGTCCCCTAGTTTTCTCATGGAGTGAAAGGGTGGAATCCGAGAAATCCTTTGTTAAAATGGTTTGGTTGACTGGGCGCGGTGGCTCACGCCTGTAATCCCAGCACTTTGGGTGAGCGGATCATGAGGTCAGGAGTTTGAGACCAGCCTGACCAACATGGTGAAACCCCTGCTCTACTAAAAATACAAAAATTAGCTAGGCATGGTGGCACATGCCTGTAGTCTCAGCTACTCAGGAAGCTGAGGTTGGAGAATTGCTTGAACGTGGGAGGTGGAGATTGCAGTGAGCCCAGATAGTGCCATTGCACTCCAGCCTGGGTGACAGAATGACACTCCATCTCAAAAGAAAAAAAAAAAAACAAAAACAAGAGATCAGTGATAGATTCCTATAATACCTAGTACTTCACAGAATTGAAGGGAAGACTGGAGAACTGGGTTTGAAAAAGGACCAGAACCAGGACAGCATCAAGGTCCAGTTGACAGGATTTATAATCAGTGGTCTGTTAGGGGACAGTGGTGGGCGCCTCTGTAAGGAATGAGCTCCCACTGCCTCCCCACTCCTTGTTTTCCTCCTATTACCATTCCCAATCTAACTGGTCTAACCTGCATCACATGCCACCCCTTGAGGAAGGTAGATAAGGGCTCACTGGTTGACATTTTTTTCCCAGCCACGCATGATGGGAAGAAAGGTGGTTCCCTAAGAAAATTGGGTGGTGCAACCCCAAGAAGATAAAATGTATGCTGACTGGCCAAAGTGCTTTTTAAGTTGGAGGTTTCTATGGAGCACTAAAGTCCGGTAACCTCTAGCATGCAGTGGGCCGTGGGCCATGGATAGAACCTCATAATTGTGGACCATAGACTCTTCCCTCTCTCCAGTTGGGTGGAAGGGTGGTGGGTAGTGAGGGGTGAACAGGAGAGGGGCTAGAGGAGGAATGGCCACAGCTTGAGGGGTTCTAGAGGGATCTTTCTTGCCTCTACTGAGGGCACCTTCCTTGAATCAAGGGCTGCAGTCTCCGTGGAGGCATTGTGAAATTGCTCACTGGATCTTTTTTCTTCCAAGGTCAGAGAATTAGAGGTCATTCCAAAAACTTTCCGTGGAGTCCCTGCATCTGACAGCCTGTATGAAGCTTGATGGGGAAAGGGGCCAACGAGCTAATATTTTCAGAGGACTGTGGGGGAGGATCCCCCAGAAAAAGTCTTCAAATTCTTGGGAAAAAAGTTTTTAAAAAATAACTAAAATTGGAGCCTATGACACATTGACAATAGGAAGCTGAGTTCTTTTGAGGACAAGCATGAAATCAAGAATTATTCACGGTTCTGAAGGGAAGAGTCTTTGTGGGCTTCCAAAGAAGCTTCAAGCCCAGGACTGAAATGTGGGCTCTGGTGCCAGGCACAGCTGGGGACATGCAGAGGGTCATTTTAATCACCACATGCCATTGATCCAGGCCTACAATTCCAAGGTTAGACAGGGCCACATCATAACCTGAGTCCCACCCAACACTGTTTCTGAGGGATTCAAAAGACAGAGACTATCCAGGGCTGCTCAAACCTGGGAACAGACTCAAGCTAAGGCCTAAATTGGGAAATATGGTGGAGGAAACAGGTAGCAGGGTAGTGACTCCCAGTGTAGCTAGGAAGAAGGGGAGCAAGGATGGGGCTGAAGAACTTCAATGCACCCACCCTGACCCCTCTACTCACCAGCAGAGGCCAAATGTGAAGCTGCCATGGGATGTCACCATAGTGAAAAGGGATCCTGCAGGTTCTCTTCATCAGGTAAGGGGTAGGTCTTCTCTACCCTCAATCAATAATTCTTTTTTTTCTTTTGAGATGGAGTCTCACTCTGTCACCAGGCTGGAGTGCAGTGGCATGATCTCGAATCACTGCAACCTCCGCCTCCTGGGTTCAAGTAATTCTCCTGCCTCTCAGCCTTCTAAGTAGCTGGGACTATAGTCACACGTCACCATGCCCAGCTAATTTTTGTATTTTTTGTAGAGATGAGGTTTCACCACGTTAGCCAGGATGGTCTCGATCTCTTGACCTTGTGATCCACCCACCTCGGCCTCCCAAAGTGCTGGGATTACAGGCGTGAGCCACCGCACCCGGCCAATAATTCTTATGCACATCTTTGCCCAACACATCGATCAACTTGGTGAAGAGACACTATATCTTGACCCGACACCCAAGGATGTCTTTGGATATGCCTAGGATCAGTCAGGATGAGAAGAGAGAACCAAATAGGTGGGACTTGAAACTTGGTCCAGAGGAAAGAAGCCAGGAGGTGGGGTTAATGCTGTGGAAACCGTGAATACACCCCATAATACACCAAGTGACAGCTTGGCTGGCTAAGCACAAGAGCTCCATACTGCTAATCATACACCTACATTAACTCTGCTAAGTCCATATATATATGTGAACGTCTTTTGTAGACTGGTAGACTTCCTATAAGCCTTTTCCATCTTGCTGTTTTTCTGGTCTTTAGTTACAATGGCCTTATGTCATTTCATCTGTATTAATGTCCATGCCATTCATTTCTATCTGGGCCACTGGATTAGAAGCTCCTTGAGGTGGAGGATGCTGTCTCATTCATCCTGGCATCCCCAGAATCTGGCACCATCCTCTCCATACTGTCAGACCTCAGTCATTGTGGCTGTGTTTGATGGAAAGCAGCATGGACATGGGGCTGCTACAAAAGGTACCATCGTCTCCACCTGTGCTGAGTTAGAACCTAGGAAAGTTAGAACCTGGAGTGCAGTGAGGCTATCTCAGCTCACTGCAGCTTGAACCTCCACCTCCCAGGTTCAATCAATTCTCGTTGTTTCAGCCACCTGAGTAGCTGGGCTTACAGGCATGCACTACCATGCCCAGCTAGTTTTTGTATTTTTAGTAGAGATGGGGTTTCACCATATTGGTCAGGCTGGTCTTGAAATCCTGGCCTCAAGTGATCCACCTACCTTGGCCTCCCAAAGTGCTGGGATTACAGGCATGAGCCACTGTGCCCAGCCCAGCTAATTTTTTAAATATTTTGTAGAGATGAGGTCTTGCTGTGTTGACCAGGCTGGTGTCAAACTCCTGGCCTCAGCGATTCTTCTGTCTTGGCCTCCCAAGGGGCTGGGATTACAGGGGTGAGTCACTGCATCCAGCACATCCTTGCTAATCTTGAGTGCACATGCAGTGAAGTCCTGAGGAGACTGGGTAGGCTACTGTCCTAGACATGTCTCTTAAGTGTCCTTAAGCCAACTCCAGTGACCAGCACCAATTCTTCCCTTGCTAGGGCATTATGCAAAACCAATTATTGTTGGAAATAAGTAGGCCTTTGGCTGGGTTTGGAATTATTTATGGTTGTAGACATTTATTGTTGTAAGGTCTCAGTTCTCTTTTGACCACATGATGCAAACTATAGCCAACTCCTTACACTGTCCTCAATTGCGCAGGCTTCAGAAATGGAGCTCCATCTGAGCACCATGACTCAGGTCCATGACCATCAAACAGTCCTGTCTTTCTAAGGAGGAGAGAGAGGTGTCTGCCCTAAATGTAGGCTTGTCAAGCAGCTCCAGGGCCTGCCCCAATTCTGGACATCTCAGCAACTGTCCCCCTCCCTCCTAAACTACTGCACACATTTATCTCTTGTTGACAAGCATCTGGCCAGAAAAGGCTCAGGGGTTAACAATGGGAATGAGGAAAAGCACTTTTTCGTCCAAGCATTTCAAATTCAGCTGCTTTTGGACTATTGGCCAAGAACCTTGGGATGACTTTGAGACAAGCCCAGGAGGTTCAGCCCATGCCCTGAGTCACCATAAAGCTGTCCTCTTCCCCTCCAGGAGAAGGTGCTGAAGACTGGCCTTTTGCTGACTGGCAATACAAACTGGACATTTTAATGGGGTAAAATGTAGTTTTGAGGAATAAATATTTCTTTCTCTTTATGAAAAAAGAAATGACATTTATTCTCGTCTAGAAGATAGATTTTCACCTTCATCCCTAACCCTGTGAATTTTCAGGCAGCTTCTTCCTGGCTGGAGCCTAATTAGGGATACAATTGAAGACTGCCTTTGCTTGCACCCTGACTTGGTTGAGCCCTGCGGCTGGTCATTCTGTTGGTAGGGCTGTGCAGAGAGAGGCATTAGCGGATGGGCAGTGCTTGTGCAGTCATGGAAAGTGTATACACCCAAATGTCTATGGTGATTCTCTCTAGGGGGTGGCATGCTGAAGGAAATTTAATTCTTCTTTACATTTTCCTGTGTCAATTGAATTTTTGGACAATAAACACGGATTATTTAACAATCAGAAAAATTACACAGTCATTTTTAGGAAAGCCCAGCGAGGCAGGGCCCTTTTATGTTTTCCAAATACATCCTGTTTAAGGCAGCTCTCTCCCCATCCTGTTCCTTCTTGCCCTCAGTGACCCCCCTGGGCCTCAGGTCCCACCCCTCTGCAGAGCGCTCCTGACTACCCATGCTGGTATTTTTCCCTCTCATCAAACTCAGCAACGCCCTCGGACCAAAACTGGCCCATATTCTTGTATCGATCTCTTTATAATTTTTATAACTGATTTTTGGATTCTTGAATAATGTATGTTCAAACACTCCAGTGATAACGTGAATAAATTCTCCTTGTAAAAGTAAAATCACCCCTAGTCTTCTCCCTTCCTTCCCAGAGTTAAATCACTATTACCAGTTGGTGTGTTTCTTTAAAGATATTTTTGTTACGCACTTACTCATATGCACTCATAGATACTATATAGTGTATACTTTTGCTTTCTTTTCTATTTTTATTAATAGTATCATATTTTCAGGTTCTGCAATCTTCCTTTTTTGTTCAATAATATATCTTGAAGACCTATCCATTCAGTATCTTTTTCTTTTTAACGTGGCACAGAATTCTAAAGCATATTCTGTAATTCCCTGTTGCTGAATGTTTCCATTGTTTCCTGCCTTTTATTGTTACAAGCAGTGAACATCTTGGGCATGCTTCCTTGTGGATAAGAATGAGTATATTTTGAGACTAGTTACTGACAAGTGAAACTGCTGGGTCAAGTGGTATGCAAATTTTTAAATTTTGTTTTAGACACTACCAGACTGGTCTCCAAAGGGGCTATGCTAATATACATTTCCGCTGGGATTGTGTGAGCCATACCTGTTTCCTCACACCCTGGCCATATCAAAATAGTATCAAATGTTTAAATTATTGCCAATCTGACGGGTATACATACTATTGTCTTAATTTTTTCCATAACTATCAGTGAGACTCAGCAAGGTTTCTTAAGTTTATTTGTATTTTCTCTTATGTAAATTGCCTATTCATATTATTTTATTTTTCTTTTTTTGGAGGGGAGGTTTAGGAGCCATTACCTTATGTTCCAGGTAATAAACCTTAGTCATTTATATGCATTGCTAAAATTTTCCCACAGGCTTTGCCTTGTTTTTTAACTTTGTGAATAATGTATTTTGTGGTACAGAAGTGTGTGTGTGTGTGTGTGTGTGTGTGTGTGTGTGTGTGTTTTAATGGAGCCAAATTTAATCATCATTTCCTATATGCATTCATTTCTTTTGCAGATTTGCATAATTTTGTCTTTTTTTCTCAGCTTTTCATGCCTGCTATACCTCACTAATCTTGTTTTTGTCTTTTAAGAGACAGGGTCTTGCTCTGTGGCCCAGGCTGGAGTACAGTGGTAACTTGCAGCTCACTGTAACCTTGAACTCCTGGGCTCAAGCGATCTTCATACTTCAGTTCCCAGGGAGCTAGGACTACAGGTGTGTACCACCAATGCCTGGCTAATTCTTTATTTTTATTTTATTTTATTTATTTAGAGACAGAGTCTCACTCTGTCACCCAGGCTGGAGTGCAATGGCGCAATCTTGGCTCACTGCAATCTCCTCCTCCCAGGTTCAAGTGATTCTCCTGCCTCAGCCTCCCAAGTAACTGGGATTACAGGCACCCACCACCACGCCCAGCTAATTTTTGTATTTTTAGTAGAGATGGGGTTTCACCATATTGGCCAGGCTAGTCTTGAACCCCTGGCCTCAAGTGATCCACCTACCTCAGCCTCCCAAAGTGCTGGGATTACAGGTATGAGCCACTGTGCCTGACCCAGCTAATTTTTAAAATATTTTGTAGAGATAAGGTCTTGCTATGTTGACCAGTCTGGTGTCAAACTCCCGGCCTCAGCGATCCTCCCGTCTTGACCTCCTAAAGGGCTGGGATTACGGGGGTGAGTCACTGCACCTAGAACGTCCTTGCTAATCTTGGAGTGCACATGCAGTGAGGTCCTGGGGAGACTGGGTAGGCCACTGCCCTAGACATGTCCCTTAAATGTCCTTAAGCCAACTGCAGTGACCAGCACCAATTCTTCCCTTGCTAGGGCATTATGCAAAACCAATTATTGTTGGAAATAAGTAGGCCTTTGACTGGGTTTGGAATTACTTATGGTTGTAGACATTTATTATTGTAAGGTCTTAGTTCTCTTTTTTTTTTTTTCTAAGACAGAGTCTCACTCTGTCACGCAAGCTGAGGTGCAGTGGCTCAGTCTCCGCTCACTGCAGCCTCTGCCGCCTGAGTTTAATTGATTGCCTTGCCTCAACCTCCTGAGTCACTGGGACTACAGGCACACACCACCATGCTCGGCTAATTTTTTTTGTATTTCTAGTAGAGATGGGGTTTCACCATGTTGCCCAGGCAGGTCTCAAACTCCTGGTCTCAAGTGATTCAGCCACCTCAGCCTCCCAGAGTACTGGGATTCCAGGCTTGAGCCACTGCATCCGGCCAGGTCTTAGTTACCTTTAACTGTCCATTCTAGAAAAAAAAACTTTACTATTATTAATCAAGCACATATGGATTCCAGGGATAGGAGAGAAAAAAGAGTTCTTTACTTCCCGTTTATTCAGTCAGTCAACAAATATTTGTTAAGTGCCTACCATGCGTCAGGTACTTGGCTCTGAGTTAGAATAAAAACAAAGATTCCTGTCCTTGTGGAACAGACATTCTAGCTACAGACGTCTCTCATTTGTCTCAGTGAATTGGCATTGAATCTCCCCTGGACAGACACCTGGGAACCCCTGGTCACCCTGTCTTACTTCTATCTGTGGTCTGTGGGCCAAGTTCTCTAGTGTCCAACATCCTGGTTCTCAGGGATCACATCTTTGGAGATGTTACTGAGATTGTTTATATTTTCCCTCAATGGATCAGAATATTGAGAGCAGCTTTAGCTTCTTCAGGTGCCTCCAAGCGAAATAACTAAAGGCAAATCAACCTTTCCATTAATTACTGGTCTCCCTGTTTCCGCTCTCTCCCCCTTCAATTACTCTTAACACAGCAGCAAGAAGTTTGTTGTTGTTGTTGTTGTTATTTGAAACATTCTGAGACATGGAGTCTCGCTCTGTCGCCCAGGCTGGAGTACAGTGGTACAATCTTGGCTCACTGCAACCTCTGCCTCCTGGGTTCAAGTGATTCTCCTTCCTCAGCTTCCCAAGTAGCTGGGACTACAGGCATGTGCCACCATATCCAGCTAATTTTTGTATTTTTTAGTAGAGATGGGGTTTCACTATGTGTTGGCCAGGCTGGTCTTGAACTCCTGACCTCAAGTGATCTGCCCGCTTCGGCCTCCCAAAGTGCTGGGATTACAGGCGTGAGCCACCACGCCTGGCCAAGAGAGCCTTTTAAAATGTACATCAGATCCTGTCACTCAGCCCAAAACCTTACCCAGCATAAGCCAGTGCCACCCAGTTTCCTCCCTGAACTCGCCACCTTTTCCTCTTGTCCATGTCCATGCTGTTCTAGCCATCATGGCCAATGAGCTCCTCCGCGAACATTCCGGTCACCATCCTGACTCCAAGTCTGTGCACTTGCTATTCTCTCTGCCTGGAGTTCTTTCCTTCATGATAGCTGCATGATTTATTCCCTCACTTCATTTGACTTTGTTCAGCTGTCACCCTCTCAGTGACACAGTCCTAACAACAGCTGTGGGTTGAACGTGTCCCCGCCTCCGCCAAAAGATGTGTCCAAGTCCTAATACCCAGTACCTGTAGATATGAACTTATTTGAAATAGGGTTTTTAGCCAGGAGCAGTGGCTCAGGCCTGTAATCCCAGCACTTTGGGAGGCCAAGGTGGGCAGATCACCTGAGGTCAAGAGTTCAAGACCAGCCTGGCCCACATGGTAAAACACGGTCTCTACTAAAAATACCAAAATTAGTCAGAGATGGTGGTGCACACCTGTAATCCCAGCTACTCGGGAGGCTGAGGCACAAACCCAGGAGGTGTAGGTTGCAGTGAGCCCAGATCATGCCACTGTTCCAGCCTGGGTGAGAGAGAGAGACTCTGTCTCAAAAAAATAAAAATAAAATAAAAAAATAGGGTCTTTGGAGATGTAATTAAGTTGAAGTCATTGGATTAGGGTGAGCCCTAAATCTAATGACTGGGATCCTTCTAAAAAGGGGGAAATTTGGCCACAGACACAAAGGGATGAAGGCCATGTGACAGTGGAGGCAGAGACTAGAGTTACTCTGTCAACAAGCCAGGAACATCGAGGGCTACTGCAACCTCCAGAAGCTAGAGGAGGCAGAGAAGGATTCTCCCCTAGAGCTTTGGAGGGAGCGTGGCCTTTGAACACTGTCATTTCTGACTCCTAGCTTCCAGAACTGTGAGGGAATACATTTCTGTGGTTTTAAGCCAACCTGTTGGTGGTACTTTAAGGCACCCCTTGGAAATGAATATACCATCTATGGAAAATAGGGAACCCCCAACCTCAGTGCTCTCTACCCCTTTCCTGATTTATTCATAACATTTATCATTTAAAACATACCATATAACATACCTTTTAATTTCTCTTTTGTCTATATTCCCCAATAGAATGGAAACTCTGTAAGTTGGGAAGCTGAATCCCAAGCGCCTAGAGCAGGGCTAAGAATATGGCAGGCACTCAACACATATTGGCTGTGGATGAGGTTGCTTCTCTTTTAGCGTCACTCTGGTGGGTAGAATGTTAACAGCATCACTCACTTTTCTCTGCCTCACCAGAAACCTCTTCTGTTATCAGGGTTTGATAAAGAAAAGGTGCCAGAGGGAAATTGAGTAAATGTTCTGCTTCCTGGGAAGGGTCCTGGCAGGTGGAGAGAAGGCCCATCTTGTCACAGTGCAAAGTTGTCTTTCTTTATAGCCCATCTGATTCACAGTGTGAGTTTTGGATGGATTTGTCAATATAAAAAAGATATCCCAATGTGTGGAAACCTCCAGTCCAGTCATTTGCACTGTCTTTAAACATGTCTTGATACTAAACTCTGACATGTGAAGATACATTGAAGCCACTATATTTTCAACATGAATTCATTGAGCCCTGAAGTTCTAACGCGGTCAACCAGTACTGCAATGGGCCAGGCATCCTGTCATGGCTCAGCCACTTACCAAGTGAGGGATTGCATTTGATTTTGCCTTTGCCTCTCAGGGGGGTTTCCTACCACTTCCCTGTTTTCCACAAGCTTTTGGAATGTTCTGAAAAAAAAGTTTTTTTTAAAAAAACAAAACAAGTTTTGGTTTTGACTTTAATGTCCTCTAGCAGTATCTATCTAACAGCAGATACTTTGAGGTACAGTCATTCAAAGTAGTACTAAGCAGTGGTTATAGATTACTAGACCCTATATATACTGACATGGGAAGAGATAATAAAAAGCAAGTTCAGCAAAGTATGTATTGTATGACTCCATTTGTACAGGAAAACAGCAACCCTGTGTGTGTGTGTGTGTGTGTGAGTGTGTGTGTGTGTGAGTGTGTGTGAACGTGTGTGAGTGTGTGTGAGCATGTGTGTGAGCGTGTGAGTGTGTGTCAGTGTGTGTCAGTGTGTGTGAGTGTGTGTGTGTCAGTGTGTGTGAGTGTGAGTGTGTGTGAGTGTGTGTGTATGTGAGAGTGTGTGTGAGTGTGTGTGTGAGTGTGTGTGTGTGTGTGTGAGAGTGTGTGTGTGCACTTGCATAAAAACCACATATAAGGATAAATGCCAAACCACAGCAGTGTTGTTGCTGGAGTTTCTCATGGTTGGGGCAGGAGTGAATAATGAGAGAGATTTTACTTCGTATTGAGTACATTTCAATATTTTCTATATAATTTGATGCTTACAGTAAAAACATACTATTCTATAGTTTGAAAAAACTAAAGATAATTTAAACATATTTTCTATAACTTTGGATAAGTCACTTTTGTTTTTGGGAATGGCTGGAATGAATGTAGCAAGGATCTAGAAGCAGCAACAGGTCCCTCTGGGTATTCCTGCCTGACCTTAGACCTATCCATTCTTATATTTTCAGTGGTTTCACAGAATCTCAAAAAAGGACTTATTGTTTTATTATTTGATTTCCTTTTGTTAATGTTTTGAAATTATTTAATTTTCACAACAGTCTAGAGAGATAGCTTCTAACATCTCCTCCATTTTACAGATGTAAGGGAGAAAAAGTAGTACCTTTTCTTCCCCCATTGCAAAGGTCATAGCTAACACTCCCATAATAAAAGTCAGATTAACAAGAGAAAAGCATCACAAACTCATTTAAACAAAGTTTTACCGACACAGAAACTTCAGAAATGAAGACCCAAAGGTCCAGGGAAATCTGTACACTTAGGTTTGGTGGAAAACGGACAATCGTATAGAAATATGGTTAGACTAGAAGAGTATGATCTAATGGTAATCAGCTGGGGGGAACCTAACAAATCCTGTTCGTTCAGAATCTTCTTAGCCTCCCTGTGTAGCAGACAGGCTATCCTTTGAGTATAAGGCAAGACACTTATCATACGAGGGGCTTATCACCCTACTTTCAGGGAAGGTAGGTCAAAGAATTCCTTTATGGCCCGCTCTCACACAGAATGGTGGGGGATATCAGAGTGGTCTTTCTGCCCCTGCTGTTTTCTAAATTTCCAGGGTGCCGTATTTTGGGGTAGCCTTTTGTGAGCCCCGACATACATAGGAAACAGGCTCTGAGGGGCTAAATCACTTGCTCAGGATTATGGCATACCTGGGGTCATCTGTGCTGCTAACAGTGAATCCACCCTCTTTGGAAACTGGTTGGGTCCATAGCAGCACTGTTTGTCCCATGTCGGGGCCTCTTGGTGCAGGAGTGGAAACTTGGCCCAAGCAAAGCCAGTCAGATTCTCTTCCCCAGGAAACTGGATTTGGGACTGATCGTCACGATTCACATGCAGCTGGACCTATAATGTGCATGTCCAGGAGTTGTGAGGCCACCATCCCCTGCCTGCCTGCCTGCCTGCTTGCCATGAGGACAGGAGCTAGTGAAGAAGGCCCAAAGGGAGGTGGTGAACAAAAGCCAAGAGCATGCCCTGCTCTTTCCTGTCATTTCTTGGTAAGCTTCCTTCCTGAGACTCAGCTGTGGTCCTGTTCTTTTTTTTTTAAGACAGAGTCTCACTCTGTTGCCCAGGCTGGAGTACAGTGGCACCGTGTCGGCTCCCGGGCTTAAGCAATTCTCCTGCCTCAGCCTCCCAAGTAGCTGGGACTACAGGCGCTCACCAACATGCCTGGCTAATTTTTGTATTTTTTAGTAGAGATAGGGTTTCACCGTGTTGGCCAGGCTGGTCTTGAACTCCTGACCTCAGGTGATCCGCCCACCTTGGCCTCCCAAAGTGCTGGGATTACAGGCGTGAGGCACCAGGCCCGGCCTGTGGTCCCACTCTTGAATCCCATGAGACACTCCCTTACCTTAACCTTGTTTGAGGTTGGCTACAGTTACTAGAAATCAAAGAGACCCAAGACCCTGAGCCAGGAAGTGACAGAACCTGAGACCAAATCCAAATAGCGCATTGCTCCATGAGGCCCCGTCCCCTCCACGCTGTTCCCTCCACCCCTGGAGTAGCAGCTCCACTCAACAATGCCGTCGCCCAGCCTGCAGGCACTCAAGGATTCTGCTGAGGGTGGTGGAAGCCGGAGAGGCAGCAGTGCTGCTACAATAACACAGCTGCGGAAGACTGGCAACAGATGTGCTGCTTGAGTCAGATTTGTGTGTAAACACTTTGCAAATGTCGGTGTGTAGGGATGGGAAGCACACCTTTATTTCACAGAAACAGCAACCGTAGGTTACATCTCCTCTCCATATCTTGGGGGATCCCAGGGAGGTGTTTGTGGTTGTTATTGATGAATAATTATCCACAAACACATCCATCAACTTATGCAGCCTTCATGGTTCTGCCTGTTAGGGGAGCACAGGGGGTGGCAGAGATGTGAAAAGAAAAAAAAAAGTGTTGTTTTTAAGACTTCTGTGCCTTCCCAAATTCAGATTCACACTTAATAGGAACCTAACTAGTGTAGCAAGATTGATTGCTTTAATAGTCCCAATTCTGGCTGGGTCCAGTGGCTCACACCTGTAATCCTAGCACCGTGGGAGGCTGAGGTGGGTGGATCACCTGAGGTCAGGAGTTCGAGACCAGCCTGACCAACATGAAGAAACCCCATCTCTACTAAAAATATAAAATTAGCGGGGCGTGGTGGCACATGCCTGTAATCCCAGCCACTCGGGAGGCTGAGGCAGGAGAATCACTTGAACCCGGGAGGCAGAGGTTGCGGTGAGCCGAGATTGAACCATTGCACTCCAGCCTGGGCAAGAAGAGTGAAACTCTGTCTCAAAAGAAAAAAAAATAATCCCAATTCCTCACCCCTCCCTGTGTCCACCTCTTTTGCCCGGTAACTCTATAGCACCCCCTCCCTCTGTTCTGGACCAAGTTTTATAGCTTGCTTTAGCTGGTGGAATGTTAGCAAATGGGAGACTAGCGGAGGCTGGCAAAAGTGTCTGTGCCTTTGCACTCACTCCCTTGCTCCTCAGCAGTCATTACCAGAATATGCCCAAGCTAACCTCAAGGAGCAAGACCTAGGGGCAGCAGAGCTGAGTCTTCTCAGTCAGAGCTAGGTGAGCAACCTCAGCGGAGACCAGAAGAACTGCCCATCTGAGCCCGACCTAAATCACCTATCTGCAAACTTGTGAGCAAACCTGTGCTTATCGTTGTGTCCCCACTGAGGTTCTGTGGTTGGTTGTTATGCAGTTGCTATTGTGACGGTAGATACTGGATTCATATGGCTAAGGGTATATCTGCATGGGCCACTGTGAGACACACAAACAATAAAAGAGAAACACCTTTTTGTGATACATTTCTTGGACAATTATCTAGTTAAGCATTCAAACGGTTTAGGCAGCCCACCAAGGAAATCAAATATAAAAGCAATTCCCCTATCGACCTGGCCTCATCATCATTCTGTAAGAAAGGGAACTTGCTAAATCCTCACTTTTCTCTAATACTGTAATGGATGGCAGAAACATTCAGCTGCGCTTTGTGGTTGAGGTCCCTTCGCTTCCCTGGAGCTTAATTAGTCTTTTTGTAAACTTCATTTTCAAAGAATGCCAAATGGCTGCCTTCACCAAAGAAAGAGATCAAAGGCAGGGTGAGGCATCCTCCAAGCAAGCTCAGAGGACATCTGGGTGTTTGTGCCTCTGGAGGGCCCAGGCCCACTGAGCCCACTGATAAATGGAACTCTAGGCCAGTGGTTTCTCAGACCTAAATTAGTAAAATTTAAAAAACAAGTCGAGGCTGTGCGCAGTGGCTCACGCCGGTAATCCCAGCACTTTGGTAGGCTGAGGTGGGCGAATCGCTTGAGGTCAAGAGTTCGAGACCAGCCTGGCCAACATGGCAAAACCCCATCTCTATAAAAAATACAAAAATTAGCCAGGAGTGGTGGTGCATGCTTGTAATCTCAGCTATTCAGGAGGATGAGACATGAGAATCACTTGAACCCGGGAGACAGAGGTTGCGGTCAGCTGGGATCATGCCACTGCACTCTAGCCTGGGAGATAGAGTGAAACTGTGTCAAAAACAACAACAAAAAAACAAGTCGAGAGGGGACCTATATAGGGAGTCAACTTTCAATTTTGCCAAATGACAGATTAACTAAAAACAAAAACCAAAAGCCCCTCTTTGTCACATCTTTATCATAGCAGAACTTGTTGACTCCAAATAAGTGATAAAAACATAATCTCACTTTGGGAGGCTGAGGCAGGTGGATCACAAGGTCACGAGTTCAAGACCAGCCTGGCCAATATGGTGAAATCCCATCTCTTCTACAAATACAAAAATTAGCCGGGCATGGTGTGCCCCTGTAATCCCAGCTACTCGGGAGGCTGAGACAGGAGAATCACTTGAACCCAGGAGGCAGAGGGTGCAGTGAGCCAAGATCGCGCTACTGCACTCCAGCCTGGGTGATGGAATGAGATTCTGTCTCAAAAAAAAAAAAAAAAAAAAAAAAAAAAAAGAGAGAGAGAGAAAAGAAAAAGAAAAAAGCATAACCTCAATTGTTTTTTTTCCCCAAAATGAGTTAGTAATTTTATTCTCTCTCTCTCTCTCCCCCATCCATCCATCCATCCATCTACCTATCCTTTCATCCATCTATCCATCTATCTATCCACATATAAATAATTATTCTTGTTTTTCTCACTTCACTTTAGACTTGTGAAAATTTCATCATGAATGAGTCACTGCTCCCGCCTTGCCTCTTTGCTGGGTGCATATCCCTGCAGCACTAGTGTTGAAAGGTATATAATTTCATGGGCTCCTGGAAGAGCCAGAAGACATAGCACACCCGCGCCTCGATGGAAGTCTGACATCTCTGTGTGGTGGTGGGTGGGGTGGGGAAGGGGGTGGACAAGGGGGAAATGCTAGCACCCTACTCACCATGATGAAGAATCAGCATGGGTTTGAGATGCACCTTATCCCAGGTACTTGCCTGAAACATTCTCAAACAGCCCACACATTCCTCTTTTTCTCCCACCTACTCCCCAATTTTCTCTTATCCATCTCCCCACTTCTTCCTGCTCCTACCAGTATAGTGATTCATAGAGCAGTATTTATACTAAATATCTTAAGTCATTAACAAATCCTCTACCATCTTGGTCTTTGCCTTTAAAATTCGGATATTAAGAATTATATATAGCCTGTTTGGAGAGAGGGATAAGCCAAATTATTTTCTGCAGTTGCAAAAGCATGCAACAAAAGCATGCAACTTCTATTCATCATCTTTATGTTTCTGTTATGTCAGTGGAGTGTGGTCATAATCCCAGAATGGTTACTGAATACACAAAATAATTTAACTTCTGAAGGGATTACCTCAACCCAGACCTGTGGTTCTTATTAGCAAATGGGAAAAGCTGGAAATGCTAATAAGCGAGATAATTGAAATAGATTGGGACCCTCTTGTGTATTTGCAGGTGTGGAAACGTGAACAATGTAATTATTTCATTGTAAAGAAACTACTAAATAACTTCCACCCCGAATTACTGTGACTACTGAGACTACATAGATAGAGCTGGGGAGAGCTTGAAGGGAGAGCCGAGGAAGTCCGTGGATTTGGTGTGCTGTGGAAACTCATGCAGGGTTTCACAATCCTCAAGCAGCTGGGGGCTGATGTGAATCAGAAAATGCCTCCACCCTACACCCTAGCACTACTGAGGGCTTGATTTCACACAACTCTTGAAATTGAAATCATGAGGAGAAAGGCATCTCTTTTTCCTTTTTTTTTTAAGGTCAGAATTAACATCAAAAGTTCACTTTGTTTAAAAATGGAAACAGTTCCAGTGTTTTTTTTTTTTTTTTTTTTAACGAGCAACCTTGAGTTGAGAGATTGTAATTGGCAGTCTTCCCACTCCTACTCAAGTCCTGTTTGTCTAATATTAAAACCCTAATTTGCTTCTTTGGAGGCCGGGAGGCATAATATACAGGTGACTTTTTGCTGCTCAGTTTTCCCACCAGTCTGCCACGGTAGTACATGATGGAAGGAAGACAATTGCAAGTCTAGGCTCCCAGGCTGGGCTGGGACTAGGAGAGACAGAGAGGCATTAGCTCTGGCTGGCGCCGGTGGGGCAGGGTTGTGCAGCCAGGCTGAGGGAACAGTAGCAGAGCTAAGCTGTCTGAGGTGAGATCTGGGTTAGGGGCCTGGCAGCAATCTATAAAATATGTTAAAAGATTCCTGGAAATGGAATGGGATGGAGAAAATAGTATTTACCATAGCTCTTTTTCAGGAAGAGAAATGGAACAATCACTTGATCAGCTGCTGGAGGGTAATTAAAGGGGAGATGTAGAGACAATTAAGGGACTTTTTCAAGTAAAAGTTACATGAAGGGCTTATTGCCTGAGCAGAGGATGCAAGCTGAGGCCAGAGCTGAATTGCTCACACCAAGAGATGAGAGGCAGAATGCCACCACCAGGAAGCCTCCATATTCACCAGTCTGCCACACAGAGCTGCTAATTAGTGTTCTTCTCTAAATAGATGTTGAATAAATCTTTCATTGATTTGAAGAGATCCCAAACCGCTCAGGACCCACACAGGCCTGAGATGCCCTGGCTTGAGGTTCTGTGGTGGTGGGATGAGCAGAGACCACTGAATCCCCAGAATGGCTGTGAATTCAGAGACAGGATCTAAAGAGAGGGGATTAGTCTGTGCCAAGTCAAAATAAGCTACAGAACAAGCTATTCCAAGGAACAGGCTTAACACATCAAAGTCACATGCCAGTGGCCAGACCTCACAGGCCTGAGAGCTGCCCCCTTTCTACAGGGGAAAAGCTTTAATTCATGTATGGGCACCCCAGGAGCTTCTTAGAGATTGTGATATTCTAGTTGGTTCACATAGATTGTGATGTGATGACTTTAAACCTCTCCATCATTCCTCCAAAGTGCTCTGTCTGGACTCTCAGGGGCTGCCCTCAGGTGAAATAATAGGGTTAGGTAAGAGCAGTCCACATTGTATGGAGAGACTTTTCTCCAATGACAGCACCTGGAAAATCCAGGCTGTTGTTCCCGGCTGACTTCACAGTTAGGCAAAAGAGCAGACAATGAAGAGTTAATGACAACACCGTGCAGTCAGTGCCATGGTGGGGAAATCCTCCGCCGCCCTCTCCCTATTGCTCACCAGCGTGGAGGGGCAGGACTTTAAAACTCTTTAAATAATTGGATGGAATACAGTTGTAAAAGAGTTAATTTGAATTTGGAAGTGGCTCTTATCCACAGTACAAGGAGCAAGATGGCTTGGGTTGGAGGCAGGCAGGGCAGGATGGCTGTATTTGGCAGGAGCATATGGGAGGGAAGGGGGATCTTTGGAGAAAGGGTAAGTGTGGTAATCAGTGTGGCAGGCCTCAAATGCCTGGCTAGAAGAGCTAGTCTTCACACTACACATGAATCATCATTGACCGGTAACCTCCAAGGGCAAAAAGGATGTATAATTTGCATCTTGTAGTACCCAGCATCATGTGGGTGTGGCAAAGCCCATCAACTGCCCTCCGATATCTACTTTCTCTCCTTCTGCTTTAGTAATAAGACCAAGTTTCAGCAAGGCGCCTGTAGAGATTCCATTTCCCAGCCTCCATGGCAGCGGGTTGAAGTCATTTGGCTAAGTCTGGCCAGTTGTAAGAGAAAGCAACGTGTACAACTCCCAGATCATCTTTCAAAGGGAAGCTGCTCATCCTCTTTTCCTCCTTCCTGTAACCAGGACACAGACATGGTGGGGTGGAGTCAGCTCCCACCGTACAGGTGAGCACAACATCCCAGGGAGCAGTAGAGCAACCAGGAAAAGGAAGTCTGGGTCCCTGACTGGCCTCAGGAACAGTATTCCCCTCCTCACCCTCGACCACCCCTTATCTGCAGACAGGCATGCGGGAGAGAATTGAACCTCTGTTATATTTGGGCCATGGTGTGGGGTCTTTTTGATATAGCAGTTTAATTTGTACCCATTACACTGGGGCTCAATATGGTTGCCCAAATGCACTATTAAATCATTTTTGGAAATTCATAAAGGAAAAGTCAATAAATGGCTGTGTAAGTAAATGCAGACCAACTGAATGAGAAAAGCAAAGACAATTTACTCAGAGCTTGCTATAGCAAGGGAATCAGCAACCATTACTTATGTTTGGGCAAAGACTCAAAGGCGGGAAGAGGAGTAGGAAAGCTTGAGAGTGGAAAAAAGGGAAAGCTGCAGGAATTATTGGAGGCTGTTGGCATGGCAAAACTGCAGGTAGGCCAACTATAAGTGAGGTATCCTATGCGGTTGGTTAGGGGCGCCTATTTGGCTTTCCCTGTTTGGTCCCGAGTTGGAAGCAGGGATAAAAATTAGAAAACCTGTTGGTTATTCATCAAATCCTAGCCATTTGGGGCTTATTGTTACAGAGGTTATTGTTTGGCTTCGTGGATTACCCCTTGAGACAGCAATCTGGCTTCCTGTAAGGCTTGACCTACAGCAGGGTGGCTTCCTGGGCTGTTTATTGTAGATAAGGGGTAGATTTCTTGGCGAGGTTGCTGCAGGTTGTGGGTCAGAGTTCAATTTCTATATATGGTTTTGCCATTATCCATTTGCCTATGAAGTCTCTCATGGCTAATGAGAACAGTCCTAACACAGGGGCAAAACAGTGATGGTTGGGTAGTATTTGAAAACAATCTCACCAGCACAGTAGAGTGGAAGTAAATAGAAGATTTCATTTATCCCTGCACTCTTGAGCTGCACTGAGAACCGGCCAAAACACAGTGGTAAGAAGAGAGGCTCCCAGGGCTCTATGACCCAGGCTGACCAGTGACAGGGTTTCTTTGGTGCTCACAGCCAAAGGGCATTTAGGATGTGAGTGGCTCCTGACACTTGCCTGAAAACAAGTCGCTGGTGGTCTCAGTGCTCTAGTATCTGCCAGACTTGAGCTAGGGGACAGCACTCCAGCCACTCTCCTCATCCATCCTAAACCCCCACAAGCTCAGCAAGCCCCATCACATACTTCGTGGAGGTGACACACCAGTGGCCACTGAAGAAATGTGCTTTTCTTAGCATGAAGCCAGTCGTGAGCGGGAGGCTCCTGATTGTAGGCAGATGTCTGAATGGTACCCAGCTGGCAGGCCTGTGCTTGCTTTTAAATCTGCTTTCCATTCCAGTGGCATGTGGGATGAAGGACCCTTCTTCATGGAACTGAGGGCAACGTGCCAAGAGCTGGATGGGTGCTGCTTTCCTGGTTGGGTAACACCTCTCCTCCTGGTCATTGGCCATCAGCACTTAAGTTCCTGTGCTTTGGTTCCCAAGAACACTGAGTATTGGTCTTTGCTGGAGACTATGCTGCTGTACGCTCTCTTCTCTAGGTACTTACTCACCACCAGCACTGCAGGCCTTTTCTTCTCAGGATTCCTTGGGGCCCCAAGAACTTCAGGAAATCCCAAGAGAGTCTGGTCTCTGTTCTTGTCTGGGACAGAACCAAGAAGGGAGACGACTGTAGCCGGCTGTCCCATTGCAGGCTTTGGAGTTTCCAAAATGTAGCATTTCCAAAAAGGAACTCTTAGTTCCCTCCTAACGTCCTGCCCTCTTCCCTCAGCCTGCCCCAGTTCTGCAACTGGCATCACCATTCACTTGGTTGGCCAAGCGCCAAACCTAAGGCCAATCTTGAGTCATTCTTTTCCCTGATCTCCCACGTTAATAAGCCCCATCATGTCCTCCTTCAAAATACACATGGAAGAGATGTCCTTTTCTCTATCTGCACTGTCATCATTTCTTTCAACAACCTCTAGCTAGTTCCTCCTACCCACACCCTTGCTCCCCTATCATTCGTTCTCTTAGGTGGGACCAAAAATGACTCACTTAGGCTGTGTCTGCTCTGCATGGAATGTCCAAGGCTCAGCGTGAACTACTCCTGCCCTACCAGCTTAGCTGCCACCTCCCTCACTCTGTTCCGTGCACACTGGCTTTCTCTCCTTTTCTTAATGCATCAACCTCTTTACCCCTCTCAAGATCTTTCTTGGTGTGAAACAGTTTTGCCTTTCCCATGGCTGGCTTCTACCCATTTTCCAGGTCTCATCTTAAGTTTCTTCTCTTCCTAGAAGTCTCTGATGACTCTGCCTAAATGAGGTTTCCTACCCATTCTCTCCCTGTTTTTTTGTTTGTTTTTTTCTCCACAGAAGGTTTGATGGTTGTTTAATTATTTGAGTTTATTGTTCATTGCTTATCTTATTGCTTAACTATACAATTTAGTTCTCTATTGCCTTTCTAGTGCCTGACAGAGCAGTGCTCTATAATAATATATGCTTTATCATATAATAATTTGGGGGATGATGGATAGATGGATGGATTGTTAGATGCATAGTCTTCTTAGGACTTCAGAAAACCAGACCAAATTTCTCATTAGGTCATTTGCGTGTATAATTCCCAGAGCAGAGTCAAACTGTGCCAGGCCTCAGTCTATACATAATTCCCAGGGCAGAGTCAAGCTGTGCCAGGCCTCAGTCTATACATAATTCCCAGAGCAGAGTCAAACTGTGCCAGGCCTCAGTCTATACATAATTCCCAGAACAGAGTCAAACTGTGCCAGGCCTCAGTCTATACATAATTCCCAGAGCAGAGTCAAACCAGGCCTTAGTCCATACACTCAGGCAGATGTCAGTTCAATAAATATTTGTGAAATACCTACAATGTCCTTGTCCCTGGAGCTACAACCACGGAGAAGGCAGGCAAGGAGCTTACAGGAAAGAGGAGCGGAAGAAAATGAAATACGCAACTGCAGTCTAGAATAGCATACCATATAATTATGATATGAGAAGTGGAGGGTACTGTCAGAGCACATACAAGGAGCATCTGCATGTAGTCAAGGGAGTCAGGGAGAAGACAGGCTGCCCTCCTGAGCACTATGATGGCACCTTTTCTCATCTTCCAAGTTTGAGAAGGCGGAATAATGAAAATCTGGTTCTCAGAGAGTAGCTCCTGTTTGAGGCTTGTGATTAACCAGGCCCTGCTCTAGCTACTCCACATATCAGTCTCTTATCCCTACAACAATCCTACCAGGTGGGTAGAATTATCATATGACAAATGAGCAAACCATAAAATAAGTGCTATGCTCAAAGCCACTGTTTAGGACAGATTGCCTGGGAAATTGTCTGCAATGGAAATCTGTGCGTGGGAATGCTCTTAAAAACACATCCCTGTGAGGGGCAGGCCAAGGGAGAGGTGAACAGCAAGGCAGGTGAAACAGTGGCCTCAGCTGATACCATGGGGCACTCTGGATCTAGGGAAGCCCCTCAGAGTTGTTGTAAATCGAGATAAGGGGGTTAGGCTTTGCACCCTAGATGGACCAGTCACTGCCTATATACTGTCCCTGAAACAAGGTAGCCCCTTCTACTGAGAGCTGTCCCTGGAGGAGGGTTCGACTGTGACCTCAGCCTCGGTTCTGACCTGGGCACCCACTGTAGCCACCCAGCTCCCACATGGCAGCTTGCACCTTCAAGGTGAAGTGTCCCAGGGTTGGGTCTTGGAACCTCTTCTCTTCCCTGCCTACCATAAGTCTTGGTGATGCCATTGAGTTCGACAGTTTTAAATACCATTTAAATTTATATCCTCCATCTAGGCCTCTCTCACGTGCTTCAGACTCATACATGATTGTTTATTCATCATCTTCATTTAATGTTTCCAAAAATGAACTCCTGGTCCTCTCTCTACCCCTCCCCACAACCAGTTCCTCTCACAGCCTTCCCAGCTCAGTTAATGGCGCCTCCATTCTTCCAGTTGCTTAAGCCAAAAATTTTTGGGTCATTCTTGGTGATTCTTTTTCTCTGATCCCTCATTCAATCCATCGGAAAATTCTTCCAGATATTTTCCACAGCAGCTGCCCATTTCACTCAAGGTAAGTGCTTGCCTGATCACCTTTCATTGCCTCTATCAACTATCTTCTGCCACTTGCAGGCCACCTGGCTCCCTCCAGACACATTGGCTTCCTTGTTTCCTGAACACTCCATGGATGCTCCCACGTCAGGGTCTTTGCATGGAGCCCTTCCCCTGCACGTCTCCATAGCTCACTCCTTCACCTCCTTCAAGTCCTTGCTCAGTGAGCCTTCCCTGAGCACACCATTTACACTGCACTCTCCATTCTCCATCCCTTCTTAGTTTCATCTACTGCACCCATCACCCTCTGACGCACTAGATCACTGAACCATTTATTTATTATCCATCTCCCCCCACCAATGAAATGTAAATTTCCAGAAGGCAGGGACTTTCTGTTTGGCTCATCATTGTCTCTTCAGGGTGTAGAACAGTGCCTGGCGCACAGTGGGCACACAGGAAAGGTTGGTTGACTGACTGAAAGAAGCAGTAGAGAGGGCATTCAGAAGTGCATCTATCTTGTTCCAAAAGTATGTTCCACTACACCACCTGACCCTTTCCTGGCAACTCAAACTCTTTCAGGACAGACGTAATGCCTCTGAGAGGCTAAAAGCCAATTTTGGCCCTGCACCAGGTCACACGGTGTGGCCAGCTAGGGTCTATATGTCAGAAGTGATTCTGGCCAGGCTTCACCGATCAGACCAAAATCATTACTCAGGGTGCTCTGTAGGAGAAAGTCTGGCCCCTAGCCACGCCGTGACTGCAAAGTGATGATGTCAGGGCTTCTGGAGCCCTCTCCGAGTGAGACAGGTATGAGTTTCTGACTTGCTCAGTGATTTCCAAGGCTTTCTGTGGTTGTTCAGGTTCATTGCTAAGTTGGGGAAATCTGAGCTGCACACTTACGTAACAGCCATCAACCTTTTCATTCAAACAGGCCTGGCCTTCCCTTCTGCTCAGGCTTTTGACCAACTTATCCATATTTTGATGCTATTCAGAATTTGTTGTTAAGGAAATCTGGGGGAAAGGAGTTTGACGACATTTAATTTAATGAGAGAAACATGCAAGTGGGTTTTTTTTTTAATTTTTAAAGGGGCGTTTTAGGAGCTAGAGACAGCGTGGGGTAGGGGAAAGGACTGCATCTGGGAATTAGAAACCTGAGGCCAGGCTAGTCCTGGTTTTTTAATAAGTCGTAGTATGACCTTGAGCAATTTATTCATTCTGTCTAAATTTCATTTCCTCCTACATAATGAAGAACATCAGACTAATTAGTGCTGGTAAGCTGGTGTGCTTTGTGTTGAATTCAGCCTGCACATGAGTTTTTTGGACCTCAGTAATTTTAAAAATGGGATCTGAATACCTCTTAGAAGGGGCTTGAAGTTTCTATTTTACTACAGTCGGCACCACCCCTTGTTGTCTTACACCCGGCCAGACCCACTCATCTGTGTTACTTGTCTTGCCTTGAAGGCTGCTAAGTTTCCCTTCCAGTGATGAAAGTCTTTCTAATGGTTCTAAGAAATAGAATTCTTCCTGGAAGTCATGGTACCTAGCAGAAGATGGTGTGAGAATCTAGCTTTTGGAATCTAGAATGCAGAAACAGAGTTAATATGATCAATATCAACTTAGTCTGTTATACTTTAAGTGTATTGATTTTGTTGCAATTCATTCCTTAAAGACCAGACTTTGCACCTACAAGGTCTCTGAATTCAGTGGAATCTTTTTCATGATGTAAAGGAGTTGGAAACAACTTCCTTCAGTAAAGAGAGCCTGAGCTGATGTAGATATGCCCCTTCCCACAGCACATGTAAAGAAGTACTAGACAAAGTATAAACATTAAAAATGAGTTTGGGGGAAAAAAGTAATTTCTTCCTTGGTTGCCTGAAAGACAGAAATGAAAACCAGTGCCATTCCCATGAGTTGCTATGAGAATTTTGGACACAGACATGGATCGTGGAGTGGCAGAGATACCCTTGCCTCTGTGCAAAGTAGAGGTGCTGAATGGAGTCTTCTGCATGAGACTCAAAGAGCCTCAGAGAGGAGCCCTTCTGTTCAAATAACTAAGGCAATGCAAGGAGAAATCAAAGTCATAAAAAAAAAAAAAAAAAGAACAGCACAATAAAAGGACTGCATGTTTAAAAAAGAACAGAGCTTTGCTTGATTTAAACCTCCTCTACTACATGAATATTCAAGTCCTCAAATGTCTCTGAGCCAGTTCATGAAGGGATGAGGTTTTTTTTTTCTAATTGACAAATAAAAATTATACATATATATGGATGGTAAACACCATGATGTTCTGAAATACGTATACCTTGTGGAGTGGCTAAAACATGCTAATTAACATGTATATTCCTTCATATACTTATATTTTTTTTTGTGGTGGGAACACTTAAAATCTACTCTCTTAGCAATTTTCAACATGTTCTTGACTATAGTCACCATGCTGTACAATAAAGCTCTTGAACTTTTTCCTCCTAACTGAAATTTTGTATCCTTTGACCTATCTCTCCCCAACCCCCCTCCATGAGTTTATTTTTATAGGCCAATAAAGTGAATATTGATCATTCAGATTTTGAGATTTCAGATCCTAAGGGCTTATCTCAACATTGAACATTTATTAACTGCCTATGTCATGGCAGGTACCAATAGCCCTGCCTCTAGGTCTTTCACAACCACCTGGCCTCAGGAAGTGACATGGCCAGGCTGGCCCCTCTGCATGTCCCTAATACCACCTCGAGGCCCCGGACTGGCCATGAGAATCTGCCCCATCATGAGAAAGACTGACCACATTTTCCACTTCCAGTCCAGTGTGCCTGTGGCAAAGTCCAAATGGAAATATTACTGTCTTTTTTTAATGGGATAATTTTTTAAAAAAGATTCCTAATATCATGAGCTATGTTATGGGTGGCAGGGGAAGGGATTTGAGGGAGGTATTCTTAGTATAACTCTTCTCCCTCAGTATATATTGAATTAAATTATAACTCAGTGTTTGTGCTGCCCTATCTGTGCTGTGTTATACCAAGTTATTCTAAGACATTCAGGAAAGAAGAGGTTTGGCAGGAACTAAAGGCATTTATAATGGGAAAAACAGAACATTTTCTTTTCTTGAGGATAAAATTTCATCATGTATTCTCCAAATCAGATTTTATGACATGCACCCTTTAATTGTATTCCAGATCTTTTTTAAGGGGGAGGGGTAAGGATGAAGCGTAGATATAGCTCTTTGTCTTATTCTTAGTTAGAATCAACAACATTTGTACTTCAAACCCAGACAACACCAATGTCTCCCACAAGGTATAATACATTTAACAATAAGGTCACCGAAGGTCATCTCTTGAAGGGTTTCTGCTTTGTAAAAGGAGACAATATTCTCAGCAGCCCACTGTTCACCTATCTGGATTCTTCCTTTTTTCCTGCAGGGAAGTAGGGGGAAAGAGGTGGGTCGTACAGCCTGGAAAGGCCAGAGTCTTCTGGGAATGCCTGGCATAGGTATCCAAGATAAAGCTGTTTTATTCATTTCAACTACCTTGGTCACCAATGCCAATTGTCCCAGGCTGTGTGGTCAGCGGAGAAGGAAGGGAGGGATTGGAAAGTTGAAACCTGTTCCTCTGGCCAGCCTAGGTATTCTGTTCCAAGCAGGGGAAGAGCTATCTTATTTTCTAAAATCCTTAGTGGCGTGATAATTTTCATATTCTGATGTGTATGAGTTGCCTACTACTGTTCAGTTTCTGAAGTTGATGCTATTTTTCTGACCCTGTTAAGACAACTGGGCTTCACTTCACTCATTTTAGCCTTTAACACATGGAAAACACATTGTCACTATGTTTTATGAAGCACATGAGTCCTAACCTCTGCCCCTCACACCCACCACCTTGCCCTTACTACCTTCTCTCACCCCAGTCCACTTTGGTCACTGTTTGGAATGGAAGTTAAACTTCATGAAATGCATTCTTCTCACCGACTCACAAAGCATTAAAATAGAAGTTTTCTTTCCTGGTTGGGCCATTTTCAAAGGGGAAACTTTTTAAGTAGTCCTTCTACAGAAGTCACCAAAAAGATAGAAAACAGGAAATTACATGAATTACTGAGAAAGTCTACATATGATTCTAATTTTATTCTTCCAACTAATGAAGATAATATGCCCTGAATATAATATAACACTATTAAAACAATAAAATAGCAGTGCAATAGTCACATTCTTGCCTGTAATTGGGTTTAGTATCAGAATTTATATTGTAAATATTCTTTTTTTTCTCTCAACACTTGCGGGGAAAATGACATTTGTTTCTCTTATAAAAAGAAACCAGGCATTTGTATTTTGTTTCTATCACTGGAACAAGCTTTTAAACAGTTTCTTGTGACCTTGTTGAATAGATTATCTCTCTTTGATCCTAGGGATAAAATGTACAAAATAGCAAGAACAAATAGAAATCTGTTTTGACCAGATCATATTGATCAAAATGCTGCTGTTTGACACAAACACACTGTGGTTTTTCAAAGCTACAGGCACAGAAACAAGCAAATGAACAATGACGACAACAACACAATAATAACAATACCCCAATATATAATAGATCTCAATTGGAGGAGCTTTGATTTGTGGTAAATACAAGCACCCCATGCCCCCACCCCCCCACCTCCCCGCAAAAAAATAGGAAATGATGAAAACCAGCATCCTGGGGTAATTGACAGGTAACTGATCAACTCTGAGACCTCTGCTCCCCTGTGTAATTGCAGGGGTTGCTGAGGGCATTGCAAGTACCACCATGGAATGGAAACTCTTTAGACACTGGTATCTCTGTCTACATCACAAGAAAAGTACTTTCTTCAAATATGGAAGCCCACATCAGTCTCCCCCATGTCTTTTAAAGCAAGCGCATTTACTAGTTTGTGTTACAGGCTAAATGGAGCCCAGCACCAGCCTGCAGCCAGCAGGCACATCTCTGCCTCCCAGTGGCTGGCTGCATGAACACAGAACTTGGGGTGGGTAGACAGTTGCGTTTTGCTATTACACTTAAGACACACATTATGGAACATCCCCTAACAGGTGTTCTCCACTCCTAGAGCTCTCCTTGTAAGGAGCTGAATCAGTGTTGCTCTGGAATGGCCAGCCAAGATTAAATATGACCAGCTTCATTAAGAGGCTTTCTGAAAAAGAAGTTAACTTGGTTTTGCCAACTCTGGTCACCAGATCCTTGACTAACAGCGGGGTCCACCCAGTTTAGGGTTCTTTCCACCAAGTCTATGTTCTTTTAACTAAGTACTTAATAACCAAAATAATTGAGACTGATTGTGCCTACCAGTAGGAAGGAGAAATGTGTATAGTTTTTCTAAATTATTAAACTAGCTTGCATGGTAGAATGCTATGTAGCAATGAAAAATTGTGTTGTCGGCCTGGCTCAGTGGCTTACCACCTGTAATCCCAGGACTTTGGGAGGCCAAGGTGGGAGGATTGCTTGAGACCAGGAGTTTGAGACCAGCCTGGGCAATATGGTGAGACCCCAACCTCTCTACAAAAAATAGAGAGATGACCTGTAGTTCAAGCTGCTTGGGAGGCTGAGGTAGGAGGACTGCTTGAGCCCAGGAGATCAAGCCCTCAGTGAGCCATGTTTGCACCACTGCACTCCTGTTTGGACAAGAGAGCAAGAACTCTGTTTCAAAAGAGAAAAAGAAAAAGACAAGAAAAATGATGTAATAGATGATTTATTGACCTATTAAGATAGTCATGCTGTACTATTGAGTGAAATATGCAATAGTAAGTACAGTATAATCCACTTTTGAAAAAAGGTAAATTATTAATATATTATAATTCAATTTCTATTTAAAGCTCCCATTCTTCTGACTGAAGCAAACTTCATCACAGTGAATCTATGGTTTCTTCTCATTTCCTGGATTCACATCTAAGTTCCCAGACACTTACAGATCATATTGGTGTGAGGCCAGGTTGGGGGATATCTGGTTTCCCATCATTAATCTACACAGACAGGTGTTGACTTGTCTTTATTCCAGCTTTGTCTTAGTTGTTGGGTCCACACAGGTTGTCTTCCTTATCATGACCACAAGGCTGCATCAGGTCAGCTTTCCTTTAGCTACTTCTATACATGGGAAACATTTGACTGATCCCTTAAGCATACTGGGCTCCACAGAAACTCTGGGATGCTGGGTTAGACCCATTTCCCCAGGCACTCCATGTAGACATCTCTCTTCTACTTCCCCTCCAATACTCTTGTTGAAATTTCATTGCTATTATAACAGTGTTGACAGGTGGTGTCTTTAAGAAGTAATTAGCCCATGAGAGCTCCACCCTCTTGAATGGATTAATGCTATTATCTTGGGAGTGGGCTAGTTACTGTGAACGTTTGGCCTCCTTCCCTCTCTGTCTTGGGCACATGCTTGCCATTCCATTTTTTGCCATGGTACGCTACAGCACAAAGGTCATTGCCAGATGCCAGTGTCATGCTGTTGGACTTCCCAGCCTCCAGAACCATGAGCCAAACAAACTTCTATTGCTTGTTTACAAATTATGTAGTCTCAGGTACTCTATTATAGCAACACAAAATGGATTAAGACATGGTGTTAAAGCATAATTCTCAAACTGTTAAGAAACATAATTCTCATACATATAGATGACAAGCTCATGAAGGAACCAGTAACAAAATAAGAGCTAGTTTGAAAAAAATTTGAGGAACAGGGATTATACTGCTAGTGGGGAAAGGAGTATAGAAATAAGATTGGTAAACAGATACAAGAGAAGTTAATGCTCTATAGATTTAAAACACACACACACACACGAATGCAGGCATTGGAGTTATCTTCTCTACCAAGTTCCCTTCTCCCCCCTCAAAAATCACCACACTGTATCATTTTTCTACAAGTTCATCTCTGACTTTTCAGGATTAAGACATGGTCAAAAGCACATTCCCTGAGTGAATCAGATGACCCTTCATGGACTATTTAGAAAGGGCATGCAGCCATTACATTTACCTTATTTCTAAGTTTTAGATAGTTTTTCCTGCATAGTGTCATAAACTTTATGTCCTAAGTCCTTTAGGGTTTATATTTTTGAAATGTCAAAGCTAAGATTTGATTCTTGCTCTCAGCTTTTCTGTCATAATAACTCTTCCTTCTTAAACCTAGGAAAGAATAATCTTAAACCAGAGCTGGTATAAGCTTAGAATTAAACCGAAAGTCACAGGAAC
This sequence comes from Macaca fascicularis, assembly GCF_037993035.2. Lineage (NCBI taxonomy): Eukaryota > Metazoa > Chordata > Mammalia > Primates > Cercopithecidae > Macaca > Macaca fascicularis. Next base: position 83,881,565 of record NC_088380.1, on the reverse strand, counting down.
AAGCAGTACCAGACTCTTCTGGAACTGGGGGCGTTAATGGATTGACAGGCACAGTGAGTACCTGAAATAGGGAATTAAGTGACTGTATATTTTCTCAGTGCTGAACGTAGAAACTCCCAGCCCTTCCCTCACTCAGTGCCAGAATGATGGCACTCAGACCTTTACCTTCTTGGAAGGAGATAGAGAACTCTCTGGCTCATTTGGCCAGTCCAAAGGGAAGACCTAAGGTAGGTCTTCCCCAACAGATGGGTTACACACATCACCCTACAGTAAAGTGTAGTTTTCTCAAGTTCAAACTACATACTCAGAGCTCCCAAGCAGACTTTTAGTTTTTGTGTTAGTCTGTTTTTGTGTTGCTATAAAGAAATACCTGAGACTGAGTACTTTATAAAGAAAAGAAGTTTATTGGCTCACAGTTCTGCAGGATGTACATGAAGCATAGAGCTGGCATCTGATTCTAGTGAGGGCTTCGGGAAACTTGTAATCATGGTGGGAGATGAAAGGGAGCCAGCATGTCACCTTGTGAGAGCAGCAGGAAGAGAGAGAAGGGAGAGGTCCCAGACGCGTTTAAACAACCAGATCTTGTGTGAACTCAGAGCAAGAACTCACTCATCACCAATGAGATGGCACCAAGCCATTCATGAGGAATCCACCCCTGTGATCCAATCACTTCCCACCAGTGATTCCAACATTGAGGATTACATTTCAACATGAGATTTGGAGGGGACACACATTCAAACCAGGTCAGTCCTCAACTCTAAATCATAAGCAGTCAATTGAAGAATACTAGACTTCTAAGGAAAGTCCTTAATTTGGAAGATATAGATACAAACAAAAAGAGAAAAAGCAACTTTAAAAATGGGGAGAAGAATACTTTTTATTTTATTTTAGATTCAGGGGGTGCATGTGCATGTTTGTAACACGAGTATATTGCATAGTGGTGGGGACTGGGCTTCTAGTGTACCCATTTCCCAAATAGTGGACATTGTATCTGATAAGTAATTTGAACACTAAAAAACAAGCAATTTTGAGTAATATCATCAGAGAGCTAAGAGAAGATACTGCATTCATAAAATTAGAATAGGACATTATATGTGTCCAACCCCACCCTCACTCCTGGCAAAGGAATATTCAGAGAACAAAACAGCTCCCAGAAATTAAAAAGGTGATAGCAAAATGAAGAAGAAAAGTCATTAGAAGGGTTGGAAGATAAAGTTGAACCCCAGCAGAAATACACACACAAAAAAGGAGAAAGTTTAAAGGATTAGTCTAGGAGATGCAAAAGCAAAAGAATAGAAATTCCAAAAAGAAAAAAAAGAAACAAAACAAAACAAAACAAAACAGAAAAACTGAGAAAACAGAGGGGAGGGGAGAAATTGCCAATGAAATGATTCAGGGAAAGTTCCCAGACTGAAGCACATGATTTTCCAGATTGGATGGCGCATCATATGCCAGCACTAGAAGCCAGACAGTAATAAGCAGCACTTTTACCACCCTGAACCAGCATTTGCAATCTATCCTTACTAGCATTTAACATGAGCATAGATTAGACGCATTTTGAAACATGCAAGGCCTCAAAGAAGTTACCTTCCAAGCATCTTTTTTTTCCAGGATTCTAGTGGAGGATTGTTACACCAAAATAAAGGATTAAACTCAGACAGAGGAAGACTTGGTATAAAATAAATTGGAAATCCACCCCAAGAGAGAAACAAGGGGCTCTCCAGGATGATGGTAAAGCAAGATCCCAGGACATCCACTGAGCACTGGAGGCTGAGGGCCACCAACCCAAACTACAGCAGTGTGACCTGAGACAGGCATGTTGCTCAGACTGTCGCCCATTCCCTCCTATCCTCCAAAAAAGTGATTAAAGCAAGGGAGAAGATGTGAAACCAAGAACACAGAGAACACAGCCATGAAAATGGCAAAGAGAATGGCAAGGATAACAACAGAGGGAAGTTCGAGACGACAATTGAACAATGGCTTAAAGAGAAGTATTTGATATTTAATTCTCTGTGTACTTATTTTTTGTAAAAAGAAATTTTAAAAATACAGAAGGATGTAAGACAAAATATTAACAGCCCATTATCTCGGAGTGGTAGCATAATTGATCATTAACTTCTTTGCATACTATATTTTCTGGGTTTTTAAAAAGATATAAAGTATTTGTGCAATTAAAAAAACAAATGGTTTCTTAAAAATTTCCCAACATTTTTGTTTTTTAAGTGTACAATTCAGTGGCTTTTTTTAGTATATTCACAAAGTCATGCAACTATCACCACTACCTAATTCCAGAACATTTACTTCTCTGCAGAATGAAACTTGTACCCTTTAGCAGTCACTCCCCATTCCTCAGTCTAATCCCTGGAAACCATTAATCTACTTTCTGTCTCTATAGATTTGCCTCTTCTGGGTTTTTCATGTCAATAGAATCATATAACATATGACTTTTGTGTCTGACTTCCTTCATGTGGCATGAAGTTTTCAAGGTTCCATCCATGTTATAGCCAGTATCAGTATTTTATTTTTCTAAAAATGAATACTATTGCACTGAATGGATATACCATATTTTGTTTATACACCATTAAGCAGTTGATGAATATTTAAATTATATTCAGTTTTTGGCTATTATGAATAATGCTGCTAGGAACAAGTTTTTTGTATGGACATATGCTTTTCCATTTCTCTTGGGTAAATACTGAGCAGTAGAATTGCTGGACCATGTGATACCTCTACATTTAACTTTTTAAGGAATTGCCTATCTGTCTTCCAAAGCAGCTGCATAATTTTACATTCCCACCAGCAATGTTTTCAGGGTTCCAATTTCTCCACATTCTTGCCAACACTGATTATCTGTCTTTTTTATTATAGCCATCCTAGTAGATGAGAAGCGGTATCCCATTGGGTTTTGTTTTCCCATTAATAACTAATGATGTTGAGCTTCTTTTCATGTACGTATTGGCCATTAGTGTGTATTCTTGGAGAAATTTCTATTCAAGTCCCATTTTTTTTTTTAACTTTTAAGTTCAGGAGTACAAGTGCAGGTTTGTCACATAGGGGAACTCGTGTCATGGGGATTTGTTGTACAGATTATTTCATCACCCAGGTATTAAACCTAGTACCCATTAGTTGATCTTCTTGATCCTCTCCCTCCTCCCACTCTCCGTCCTCCAAAAGGCCCCAGTGTGTGTTGTTTCCCTCCATGTGTTCATGTGTTCTCATCATTAGCTCCCACTTATAAGTGAGAACATGAGGCATTTGGTTTTATGTTCCTGTGGTAGTTTGCTAAGGATAATGGCCTCCAGCTCCATCCTCCATCCCTGCAAAGGCCATGATCTTGTTCTTTTTAATGGCTGCATAGTATTCCATGGCATATATGTACCAAATTTTCTTTATCCAGTATATCACTGATGGACATTTAGGTTGATTCCATATATTTGCTGAATAGTGCTTCAGTGAACATACACATGCATGTCTCTTGATAATAGAATGATTTCTATTCCTCTGGGTAGGTACCCAGTAATGGGATGGCTGGGTTGAATAGTATTTCTGTCTTTAGGTCTTTGAGGAATTGCAACATTGTCTTCCACAAGGCTGAACTAATTTACACTCCTACCAACAGTGTGTACGCATTCCTTTTTCTCTATCATCTCTGCAGCATCTGTTATTTTTTGACTTTTCAATAGTAGCCATTCTGACTGGTGTTAGATGGTATCTCATTGTGGTTTTGATTTGCATTTCTCTAACAATCAGTGTTGTTGAGCCTTTTTTCATATGATTGTTGGCCACATGTATGTCGTCTTTTAAATAGTGTCTGTTCATGTCATTTGTCCACTTTTTTAGGGGGATTTTTTTTTCTTGTAAATTCGTTTAAGTTCCTTATAGATGCCGGATATTAGGCCTTTGTCAGATACATAGTCTGCAAAAATTTTCTCCCATTCTGTAGGTTGTCTGTTTACTCTGTTAGTAGTTTCTTTTGCTGTGCAGATACTCTGTAGTTTAATTAGATTCCATTTGTCAATTTTTTGCTTTTGTTGCAATTGCTTTTGGTGTCTTCATCATGAAATCTTTGCCCATGCCTATGTCCTGAATGGAATTGCCTAGGTTGTCTTCCAGGGTTTTTATAGTTTTGGGTTTTACATTTAAGTCTTTAATCCATCTTGAGTTAATTTTTGTATATGGTGTAAGGAAGGGGTTCAGTTTCAATCTTCTGCATGTGACTAGCCAGTTATCCCAGTGCCATTTATTGAATAGAGAATCCTTTCCTCTCTTCACTGCTTTTTTTTTTTTGGTCAGGTTTCTCAAAGATCAGATAGTTGTAGGTGTGTGCTCTTATTTCTGGTTTCCCTATTCTAGGGAAATTATGTCTGTTTTATGTGTCTGTTCTTGTATCATTTGTCTATGTGTCTGTTCTTGTACCAATACCATGCTGTTTTGGTTACTGTAGCCTTGTAGTATAGTTTGAAGTTGAGTTGTGTGATGCCTCCAGCTTTGTTCTTTTTGCTTAGGATTGCCTTGGCTCTTCGGGCCATTTTTTTGTTTCCATATGAATTTTAAAATGGTATTTTCTAGCTGTGTGAAGAATGTCAATGGTTGTTTAATGGGCATAGCAATGAATCTATAAATTGATTTAGCAATATGGCCATTTTAATGATACTGATTCTTGCTATCCATGAATATGCAATGTTTTCCATTTGTTTGTGTCATCTCTGATTTCTTTCAGCAGTGGTTTGTAGTTCTCCTTGTAGATATCTTTCCCTCCCCTAGTTAGCTGTATTCCTAGGTATTTTATTCTTTCTGTGGAAATTGTGAATGGGAGTTTATTTGTGATTTGGCTCTCAGCTTGACTGTTGTTGGTGTATAGGAATGCTAGCAATTTTTGCACATTGGTTTTGTATCCTGAGACATTGCTGAAGTTGCTTATCAGCTTAAGAAGTTTTTGGGCTGAGATGATGGGTTTTTGTATTCATAGGATCATGTCATCCGCAAGCAGGGGATGGTTTAACTTCCTCTCTTCCTGTCTAAATGCCTTTATTTCTTTCTCTTACCTGATTGCCCTTGCCAGAACTTCCAATACTATATTGAACAGGAGTGGTGAGAGAGGGCATCCTTGTCTTGTGCTGGTTTTCAAGGGGAATGTTTCCAGCTTTTGCCCATTCAGTATGGTGTTGGCTGTGGGTTTGTCATATGTAACTCTTATTATTTTGAGGTATGTTCTTTCAATATCTAGTTTATTGAGAGTTTTTAACATGAAGGGATGTTGAATTCTATCAAAAACCTTTTTTGCATCTATTGAGATAAGCATGTGGTTTCTGTCTTTAGTTCTATTTATGTGAGGAATCACATTTATTGATTTGCATATGTTGAACCAACCTTGCATCCCAGGGATGAAGCCCATTTGATTGTGCTGGATAAGCTTTTTGACATGCTGCTGGACTTGGTTTGCCAGTGTTTTGTTGAGGATTTTTGAATCAATGTTCATCAAGGATATTGGCCTGAAGTTTTCTTTTTTGTTGTATCTCTGCCAGGTTTTGGTATCAGGATAACGCTGGCCTTATAGAATGAATTAGGGAGGAATCCCTCCTTCCCAATTTTCGGGAATAGTTTCAGTAGGAATGATACCAGGTCTTCTTTGTACATGTGGTAGAATTCAGTTGTGAATCCATCTGGTCCTGGGCTTTTTTTGGTTGGCAGGCTATTTATTATTGCCTCAATTTCAGAACTGATTATTGGTCCATTTGCCCATTTTAAAAATTGAGTTGTGTTTTTACTATTGAGTTGTAAGAATTCTTTATCATTATTATTATACTTAAAGTTCTGGGTTACATGTGCAGAACGTGCAGTTTTGTTACATAGGTATACACGTGACATGGTGGTTTACTGAACCCATCAACCAGTCACCTACATTAGGTATTTCTCCTAATGTTAACCCTCCCTTAGCCCTCCACCCCCAACAGGCCCTGGTGTGTGATGCTCCCCTCCCTGTGTCCATGTGTTGTTATTGTTCAACTCCCACTTATAAGTGAGTACATGTGGTGTTTGGTTTTCTGATCTTGTGATAGTTTGCTGAGAATAATGGTTTCCAGTTTCATCCATGTCCCTGCAAAGGACGTGAACTCATCCTTTTTTATGTCTGCATAGTATTCCATGGTGTATATGTGCCACATTTGCTTAATCCAGTCTATCATTGTTGGACATTTGGGTTGGTTCCAAGTCTTTGCTATTGTGAATAGTGCCACAATAAACATATGTGTGCATATGTCTCTATCATAGTATGATTTATAATCCTTTGGGTATATGTCCAGTAATGGAATTGCTGGGTCAAATGGTATTTCTAGTTCTAGATCCTTGAGGAATCGCCACACTGTCTTCCACAATGGTTGAACTAATTTACACTCCCACAACAGTGTAAAGGTGTTCCTATTTTTCCACAACCTCTCCAGCATCTGTTGCTTCCTGACTTTTTAATCATCACCATTCTAACTGGTATGAGATGGTATCTCATTGTGGTTTTGATTTGCATTTCTCTGATGACCAGTGATGATGAGCATTTTTCATATGTCTGTTGGCTGCATAAATGTCTTCTTTTGAGAAGTGTCTGTTCATATCCTTTGCCTATTTTTTGATGTGGTTGTTTGCTTTTTTTTTTTTTTTGTAAATTTGTTTAAGTTCTTTGTAGAGTATGGATATTAGCCCTTTGTCAGATGGATAGATTGCAAAAATGTTCTACTGCCTGTTAACTCTGAGGATAGTTTCTTTTGCTGTGCAGAAGCTCTTTAGTATAATTAGATCCCATTTGTGAATTTTGGCTTTTGTTGCCATTGCTTTTGGTGTTTTAGACATGAAGTCTTTGCCCATGCCTATATCCTGAATAGTATTGCCCAGGTTTTCTTCTAGGACTTTTATGGTTATAGGTCTTACATTTAAGTCTTTCATCCATCTTGAGTTGCTTTTCATATAAAGTGTAAGGAAGGGGTCCAGTTTCAGTTTTCTGCATATGGCTAGCCAACACCATTTATTAAATAGGGAATATTTTCCCCATTGCTTGTGTGTGTCAGGTTTGTCAAAGATCGGATGGTGGTAAATGTGTGGTGTTATTTCTGAGGCCTCCGTTCTGCTCCATTGGTCTATGTATCTGTTTTGGTACCAGTACCATGCTGTTTGATTACTGTAGCCTTGTAGTAAAGTGTGAAGTCAGGTAGTGTGATGCCTCCAGCTTTGTTCTTCTTGCCCAGGATTGTCTTGGCTATGTGGGCTCTTTTTTGGTTCCATATGAAGTTTAAAGTAGCTTTTCTCCCAATTCTGTGAAGAAAGTCAGTTGTAGCTTCATGGGGATAGCATTGAATCTATAAATTATTTTGGGCAGTAAGGCCATTTTCACGATATTGATTCTTTCTATCCATGAGCATGGAATGTTTTTTCATTTGTTTGTGTCCTCTCTTATTTCCCTGAGCAGTGGTTTGTAGTTCTCCTTGAAGAGATCCTTCACATCCCTTGTAAGCTGTATTCCTAGGTATTTTATTCTCTTAGTAGCAACTGTGAATGGGAATTAACTCATGATTTGGCTCTCTGTCTGTTATTGGTGTATAGGAATGCTTGTGAGTTTTGCACATTGATTTCGTATCCTGAGACTTTGCTGAAGTTGCTTATCAGCTTAAGGAGATTTTGGGCTGAGATGATGGGGTTTTCTAAATATACAATCATGTTATCTACAAACAGAGACAATTTGACTTCCTTTCCTATCTGAATACCCTTTTTTTTTGCTTTCTCTTACCTGATTGCCCTGACCGGAACTTCCAATACTATGTTGAATAGGAGTGATGAGAGAGGGCATCCTTGTCTTGTGCCGGTTTTCAAAGGGAATGCTTCCAGTTTTTGCCCATTCAGTATGATAGTGGCTGTGGGTTTGTCATAAATAGCTCTTATTATTTTGAGATAGGTTCCATTGATACCTAGTTTATTGAGAGTTTCTAGCATGAAAGGCTGTTGAATTTTGTCAAAGGCCTTTTCTGCATCTATTGAGATAATCATGTGTTTCTTGTCATTGGTTCTGTTTATGTGATGGATTATGTTTATTGATTTGTGCATGTTGAACCAGCCTTCATCCCAGGGATGAAGCTAACTTGATCGTGGTGGATAAGCTTTTTGATGTGCTACTGCATTCAGTTTGCTATTATTTTATTGAGGATTTTCGCATTGATGTTCATCAGGGATATTGGTCTAAAATTCTTTTTTTGTTGTGTCTCTGCCGGGCTTTGGTATCAGGATGAAGCTGGCCTCATAAAATAAGTTAGAGAGGATTCCCTCTTTTTCTATTGACTGGAATAGTTTCAGAAGGAATGGTACCAGCTCCTCTTTGTACCTCTGGTAGAATTCGGCTGTGAATCCATCTGGTCCTGGACTTTTTTTGGTTGGTAGGCTATTAATTATTGCCTCAATTTCAGAATCTGTTATTGGTCTATTCAGAGAGTCAGCTTCTTCCTGGTTTAGTCTTGGGAGTGTGTATGTGTCCAGGAATTTATCCATTTCTTCTAGATTTTCTAGTTTATTTGCAGAGAGGCATTTATAGGATTCTCTGACGATGGTTTGTATTTCTGTGGGATTGGGGGTGATACCCTCTTTATCATTTTTTGTTGCATCTATTTTATTCTTCTCTCTTTTCTTCTTTATTAGTCTGACTAGCAGTCTATCAATTTTGTTGATCTTTTCAAAAAACCAGATCCTGGATTCATTGATTTTTTGAAGGGCTTTTGGTGTCTCTATCTCCTTCAGCTCTGCTCTGATGTTTGTTATTTCTTGTCTTCTGCTAGCTTTTGAATTTGTTTGCTCTTGTTTCTCCAGTTCTTTTAATTGTGATGTTAGGGTGTCAATTTTAGATCTCTCCTGCTTTCTCTTGTGGGCATTTAGTGCTATCAATTTCCCTCTATGCACTGCTATAAATGTCCCAGAGGTTCTGGTACATTGTGTCTTTGTTCTCATTGGTTTCAAAGAACATCTTTATTTCTGCCTTCATTTCATTATTTACCCAGTAGTCCATTCAGGAGCAGGTTGTTCAGTTTCCATGTAGTACTGTGGTTTTGAGTGAGATTCTTAATCCTGAGTTCTAATTTGATTGCACTGTGGTCTGAAAGACAGTTTGTTGTGATTTCTGTTCTTTCACATTTGCTGAGGAGTGTTTAACTTTCAATTATGTGGTCAATTTTAGAATAAGTGAGATGTGGTGCTGAGAAGAATGTATATTCTGTTGATTTGGGGTGTTCTATAGATGTCTATTAGGCCCACGTGGTCCAGAGCTGAGTTCAAGTCCTGGATATCCTTGTTAATTTTCTGTCCCATTGATCTAATATTGACAGTGGGTTGTTAAAGTCTCCCATTATTATTGTGTGGGAGTCTAAGTCTCTTTGTAGGTCTCTAAGGACTTGCTTTATGAATCTGGGTGCTCCTGTATTGGGTTCATATATATTTAGGATAGTTAGCTCTTCTTGTTGCATTGATCCCTTTACCATTATGTAATGGCCTTCTTTGTCTCTTTTGATCTTTGCTGGTTTAAAGTCTGTTTTGTCAGAGACCAGGATTGCAACCCCTGCTTTTTTCGCCTTCCATTTGCTTGGTAGATCTTCCTCCATCCCTTTATCTTGAGCCTATGTGTGTCTTTACACGTGAGATGGGTCTCCTGAATACAACACACTGATGGGTCTTGACTCTTTATCCAACTTGCCAGTCTGTGTCTTTTAATTGGGTCATTTAGCCTGTTTACATTTAAGGTTAATATTGTTATGTGTGAATTTGATCCTGTCATTATGATGCTAGCTGGTTATTTCGCCCATTAATTGATGTAGTTTCTTCATAGCGTCAATGGTCTTTACAATTTGGCATGTTTTTGCAGTGGCTGGTACTGGTTGTTCCTTTCTATGTTTAGTGCTTCCTTCAGGAGCTCTTGTAAGGCAAGCCCGGTGGTGACAAAATCTCTCAGCATTTGCTTGTCTGTAAATTCTTTTCTTTAAGAATGTTGAATATTGGCCCCCACTCTCTTCTGGCTTGTAGGGTTTCTGCAGAGAGATCCATTGTTAGTCTGATGGACTTCCCTCTGTCGATAACCCGACCTTTCTTTCTGATTGCCCTTAATATTTTTTCCTTCATTTCAACCTTGGTGAATCTGACAATTATTTGTCTTGGGGTTGCTTTTCTTGAGGAGTATCTTGGTGATGTTCTCTGTATTTCCTGAATTTGAATGATGGCCTGCCTTGCTAGGTTGGGGAAGTTCTCCTGGATAATATCCTGAAGCGTGTTTTCTAACTTAGTTCCATTCTCCCCATCACTTTCAGGTACGCCAATCAAATGTAGATTTGGACTTTCCACATAGTTCCATATTTCTTGAAGGCTTTGTTCATTTCTTTTCACTCTTTGTTATCTAATCTTGTCATCTTACTTTATTTCATTAATTTGATCTTCAATCACTGATATCCTTTCTTCTGCTGATTGAATCGGCCATTGAAACTTGTGTATGCTTCACGCAGTTCTCATACTGTGGTTTTCAGCTCCATCAGGTCATTTAAGGTCTTCTCTACACTGTTTATTCTAGTTAGCCATTCATCTAATCTTTTTTCAAGGTTTTTAGCTTCCTTGCTATGGGTCAGAACATGCTCCTTTAGCTTGGAGAAGTTTGTTATTACCGACCTTCTGAAGCCTACTTCTGTCAATTCATCAAACTCATTTTCCATCCAGTTTTGTTCCCTTACTGGTGAGGAGTTGTGTTCATTTGGAGGAGAAGAGATGTTCTGGTTTTTGGAATTTTCAGCCTTTCTGCTCTGGGTTCTCCCCATCTTTGTGGTTTTATCTTTGGTCTTTGATGTTAGTGACCTACGGATGGGGTTTTGGTGTGGATGTCCTTTTTCTTGATGTTGATGCTATTCCTTTCTGTTTGTTAGTCTTTCTTCTAACACGCCCTTCAGCTGCATGTCTGTTGGAGTTTGCTGGAGGTCCACTCCAGACCCAGTTTGCCTGGGAACAGCAAGTATTGCTGCCTGATCCTTCCTCTGGAAGCTTTGTCCCAGAGGGGCACCTGCCTGTATGAGGTGTCTGTCAGCCCCTACTGGGAGGTGTCTCCCAGTCAGGCTACATGGGTGTCAGGGACCCACTTGAGGGGGCAGTCTGTTCATTACCGGAGCTCAAATGCCCTGCTGGGAGAACCACTGCTCTGTTTAGAGCTGTCAGGCAGGGACGTTTAAGTCTGGAGAAGCTGTCTGCTGCCTTTTGTTCAGATATGCCCTGTCTGCAGAGGTGGATTCTAGAGAGGCCTTGCTGAGCTGGGGCGGGCTCCACCCAGTTCGAACTTCCCTGCTGCTTTGTTTACACTGTGAGCATAGAACCACCTACTCAAGCCTCAGCAATGGTGGACGCCCCTCCCTCCGCCAAGCTCCCACATCCCAGGTTGATTTCAGACTGCTGTGCTAGCAGCAAGCAAGGCTCCATGGGCATGGGACCTGCTGAGCCAGGCACAAGAGGAGATCTCCTGGTCTACCGGTTGTGAAGACCGTGGGAAAAGCACAGTATTTGGGCGAGAGTGTACAACTTCTCCAGGTACAGTCACTCTCAGCTTCTCTTGGTTGGGAAAGGGAAATCCCCCAACTCCTTGCGCTTCTCTGGTGAGGTGACACCCTGCCCTGCTTTGGCTAGCCCTCTGTGGGCTGCACTCTCTGTCCAGCCAGTCCCAATGAGATGAACCAGGTATCTCAGTTGGAAATGCAGCCTATCGTCTGTGTCTGTCTTGCTGGAAGCTATAGACTGGAGCTGTTCCTACTTGGCCATCTTGGAAGTGACTTGACAAGAGTTCTTTATATGATCCAGATAATTTCCTTATCTAATGCCTGATTTGAAAATATTTTTTCCCAAATTATGTGTTGTCTTTTAACTTTCTTAATAGTATTATTTGCAGTACAAAAGTTTTTAACTTTGATGATGTTTTTGGTATCACACCTAAGAAACCATTGCCTAATCCAAGATCATTATGATTTAGGCTTATGTTTTCTTCTAACAGTTTTGTAGTTTTAGCTCACACATTTAGGTCTTTGATTCAAATTAATTTTTGTATGCGATATGAGATAAGTATCTTAGTCAACTTGGGTTACTATAACAAAATATCATAAATGGGGTGACTTAAAAACAGACATTTATTTCTCACAGTTCTGGAGGCTGGAAAGTTCAAGACCAAGGTGCTGGAAGATTCAATTCTTGGTGAGGGCCCTCTTGGCTTTCAGGAGGCACCATCTTGTTGTGTGCTAACATGAACTGTTATTTGTGCACAGTTAGAGAAAGAGAGACAGAGAGAGTGAAAGAGATTTATTTTGTAATTGTGTTAAGTAATTGGCTTAAATTCCTTAATGTAACGGTGGAGGGACAAAGCACAAAATCTGCAGGGTAGGCTGACAGGTTGGAGACCCAGGGAAGAATTACAGTCTGAATTCCAAAGGCAACCTGCTGGCAGAATTTCTTCTTGCTTGGGGGAGATCAGTTTTTGCTCTATAAAGGCCTTCAACTTTTCAGAGTCCCACTCACATTATGGAGGGTGGTCTGCTTTATTCAAAGTCCACAGCTTTAAATATCATCTAACAAATGCCTTTACAGAAACAGCTAGAATAGTGTTTGGCCAAATATCTGGGCACCATGACCCATTCAGGTTGTCACATAAAATTAACCATCAGAAGCCTTGCGAATGAGAATTTTCAGGAAACTGACAGATAGGTCAAATAGTGACAACTCTCTGGGGATAGAGCTTTTGGGAAGCTCCAAACCCATTCTGCTCCCTGCAGTGGCTGGCAGTCTGCTGGGTTTCCTGGCTACCACCATTACTAGGCTGTTGGTTTTCAAGGTTGCCACAGAGTTGGGGAAAAGGCATGAGAAGGGGCAAGTAAAACATCACAAAGCTCACTGTTATTACTGAGATTCAGCCATTCTCTTCAATAAATGCTTTGCAGAGTATTTTAAATAATAGATTAATTTTCAGAGTTCTGAAAATGTTTATTTTGACTTTTCTTTTTTTTCCAGAGTTTTCCTTGCTTTTATGAAGGAGCAGATATTGGAAGTCCTTATTCCATCCATCTGTAAGTGGCTGGCTCTACACTCCAAATATTTTTAAAATTAATTTAGGCACACATATCCTTGTAACCTACCATGAAAAGGGTCAGTGTGATTTTGAGGTTAACCTCAATTACCTCTTTTTATGAGGCTAGGGTGAAATCCTTAGCCATGTGGTTAACAAAATATGAACTATTCTCACTTAGGTGTTCACCATTCTATAGCCTTCACTGATACTTTTCATTATCTTCCTGGTTTTTTTGTGCCATGTTAAAAAAATTTGAAATGATAGATTTTTATATCAGGACCTTTATAATAATTACAGAGAACTGTCTCTCCTCTGTTTGAAATTTCTAAAGGTTTACATTTTTAAAATTCAAAAATAACATTTGCTTGTATGACTCTTAGTGGTGGATGAAAAATCAAAAAAAGAACAAATAAGTCAGTAGTAGTGGCTCATGCCTGCAGTCCTAGCTACTCGGGAGGCTGAGGCAGGAGGATCATTTACGCTTAGATGACCTAAGATTATGCCACTGCATTCCAGCCTGGGTGACACAGTGAGACCCTGTCTCAAATAATAATAATAAGCCAGGTACAGTGGCTCATTCCTGTAATCCCAATACTTTAGGAGGCTAGGGCAGGAGGATCATTTGAGCCCAGGGATTCAAGACCAGCCTGGGCAACATAGTAAGACCCCTACCCACCCCAATCTCTACAAAAATAAATAATAAAAAACTGGGTGTAGTGGTGCATACCTGTGTCCTAGCTACTCAAGAGGCTGAGGTGGGAGGATTGCTTGAGCCCAGGAGGATGGAGGCTGCAGTGAGCTGTAATCATGCCACTGCACTCTAGCCTGGGTGACAGAATAAGAACCTGTCTCAAAAAAAAAAAAAAAAAAAAAAGAAAAGAAAAAAGAAAAAGAAAAAGAAAAAGAAAAAAAGAAAAAGAACAAATGAAAGAAACTAACTCTTTTAGATTATGAAATAAGTATATTCATTGTAAAAAAAGAAATCAACCACCACAAATGTGAATATCACTGGTAATTTCACCTCACAGAATAGCTGCTAACATTGGCCAGATATCTGCCCAAACTTTCTTTTCTGTGTGTGTCTGTGTATATACACACAGACACAGACACAAACACATAGCCACACACATAACATTAAAATGAGAATGTGCTATGCATGTTTTTTGCTACTTGCTTGTTTATTCATCAATGTGTTGTAGCCACAAATAATACAGATATGCATATTAACTTTTAATGGTTGCATTTTATTCCATATGCAGGGAATGTACCATAATCTCTTTTAACAAACTACTAATAGACATATTGCATCTATGTATGTATATGTGTGAGTGTGTGTGTGTGTGTGTGTGTGTGTGTGTGTGTTTTAGAGACAGGGTCTTGCACTTTCACCCAGGCTGGAGTGCAGTGGTGTGATCACAGCTCACTGAAGTCTTGAACTCCTGGGCTCAGGTGATTCCCCTACCTTAGTCTCCCAAGTACCTGGGACTATAGGCGTGTGCCACCATGCCTGGCTATGTTTTTATTTTTTAAATTTTTTGTAGAGATGGGGTCTCACTTTGACATTACAAATGTCAAGACTTACCCTGCCCAGCTGTTTGGAGATTTGCCATTTAACTGCATCATACTTGCCTTCACATGTGTCAAACACATACACTCATTCTCTTTAGTCTTTTGGCCATACTTTGCAAAAGTCAGATTCTTTATAAGTCCACAGGAGTCCAGTTCCAGAAACAATTTCTCACACATGTGGCCTGGCTTTCCTACCAGCACTCCAAGTCTAGTCATTTCCTTCATGGGATTCTTTCAATTCTATTTCCTAATGGATTATTTTTCCATTTTTTTCCCTTCTTCCTTTATTCCATCAATGAAAATAGCAATTTTTTTCATTATACAAGTAATACATACCTTTTATTATAAAAAAACTTTAAATAATCAGAAAAAATGTAAAAATCAATGTGATATAAAGAAGTGCAAAGATGAAAGAAAAATAATTATCTATTTTATTGCTGCCAATAAATTTTGTTATTGGGATTTCCAGACTCTTTTGGAGTCTTTATTTGTAGACGTTTAAAAAAACTACATAGACATAAGGGTTTATGTTTGTTTGTTTTAATTAAAAATGGATCATAATATAATATTTTATGATCTTTTTTTGTGTGTGTGAGACAGTCATGCTCTGTTGCCCAGACTGGAGTGCAATGGCACGATCTTGGCTCACTGCAATCTCTGCCTCCCAGGTTCATGCAATTCTCCTGCCTCAGCCTCCCTAATAGCTGGGATTACAGGTGCATGCCACCACACCCGGCTAATTTTTGAATTTTTAGTAGAAATGGGGTTTTGCCATGTTGTCTAGGCTGATCTCGAACTCCTGACCCCAAGTGATCTGCCAGCCTCAGTCTCCCAAAGTGCTGGGATTACAGGCATGAGTCACCACGCCTGGCCTATAATCTTTTAAAATTAAAAATATGTCTGAGACACTTTTGGATGCAGAAATACGTATCTGAACCATTATTTTAAAATAACTTTTTTGTTTCCTAATTATGCTGATTATAAAGACTCAAGCAATATAGAAAAGTACAACAAAAAAGCAATAAATCACCCATATCCCTTCACCCTGAAATTACCAGTTTCTATCACTTGACATTTATTCCAGATATCTCTCTTTGAATATATAAATATGCATAGATTGAAAATATGCATAGAGAGAAGAATAGATAAATTCAAAAAAAAATTTTTTAATTAACCTTTACGGGGCAAAGGACAAGAACAGGCACTTCTCAAAAGAAGACATTCATGCAACCAACAAACATATGAAAAAAAGCTTGACATCACTGATCATTAGAGAAATGCAAATCAAAACCACAGTGAGATACAATCTCACACCAGTCAGAATGGTAATTATTAAAAAGTCAAGAAACAACAGATGCTGGCAAGGATGCGGAGAAAAAGGAATGCTTTTACACTGTTGGTGGGAATGTAAATTAGTTCAGCCAGTGTGGAAGACAGTTTGGCAATTCCTCAAAGAACTAAAATACCATTTGACCCAGCAATACCGTTACTGGGCGAATACCCAAAGGAATATAAATCATTCTATTATAAAGACACATGCACACGTATGTTCCTTGCAACCACAATAGCAAAGACATGGAATCAACCAACATACCCAACAGTAATAGACTGGATAAAGAAAATGTGGTACATGTACACCATGGAGTACTGTACAGCCATAAAAAGGAATGAGATTATGTCCTTTGCAGGGACATGGATGGAGCTGGCAGCCATTGTTCTCAGCAAACTAATGCAGGAACAGAAAACCCAACACTGCACGCTCTTACTTATAAGGGGGAACTGAATGATGAGAACACATGAACACATTGGAAGGAATAACACACACTGGCCCTGTAAGAGTGGGGCATGGGGAGGGAAAGCATCAGGAAGAACAGCTAATGGATGTTGGGCTTAACACCTAGGTGATGGATTGATCTGTGTAGCAAACCACCGTGGCACATGTTTACCTATGTAACAAACCTCCATATCCTGCATATGTACCCCAGAACTTAAAGTAGAAGTTGAAGAAAAAAATTAAACTTTACTATCTATGCTATTTTTAAATAAAAAGCATTATATTTAATTGAGATGTCGAAAAACCTATATATGCACAGCAACATGCACAAATGTTAAGTGTACACCTCAGTGGATTTGTATGTATATATACACACCCATGGACATGCAACCCACATATAAGACATTCACAGTGCAACAGAAGGCTCCCTAATGCCTAGACCCAGTCATTAGTCTCTTGCCCTCACCATGCAGGGGTACATTTGTTTCATCTTTTGGATCTTTATACAAATGGAAACATATAGTATGTATTCCTTTGTATCTGTTTCTTTTGCACAAGGTGAGTCTGTGACATTCATCCGTGTAGTTTTGGAAATCTAATTTGAATTTAACAGAAGAAAAATATGCTGATGGAAAATGAAAGAAATAGCTATACTAGATCAATAATCTTTCACTACAAGAAATTTTATTAATTCCTATAAAATTTAAGGTTAAGATATTTTAAAAATTAAATGATTAGTCTCAAACTTGTCATTTTTTTGCAATTTTATTTTTATTATTATTATTTTTTAGTAGAGATGGGGTTTTACCATATTGGCCAGGCTGGTCTCAAACTCCTGACCTCAACTGATCCACTCACTTCAGCCTCCCAAAGTGCTGGGATTACAGGTGTGAGTCATCACACCCAGCCTTTTCTCCCAACAGCATTAGTTGACTCCTGATTGTGAAAAGTGGATAGGTCAGTATGCATCTGTTTCTTCTTTCCTTTTACCCCCACCCCCGCATCTGTATTTTTTTGTTGTTGTTAATTATGTTATTCTTACTTTGCTCAAGTTGATAACATTAAATTCTGTATTGCAACCAGAATTTTCCCAGATGTTTAGTTTCATTTTCTACATAACTGAATTAATTGTTTACAACAATCCTTTTTCTATGACTTCGCCATTCCTGGATTATTAATTTTTATTTAGTTCTTGATTGGCTAGATTTCATTGTCAAAATGGTTTTCAACGACTCACACACTGTTCATATTTGAAAATGAATGCCTGTTTCCTTGACACATGATTAACAATTTTTGTTGTGCCAAGTATCCTTGAGTCATTCTTTAACCCTGGAAAATGTCTATAGGTTGCTCCATTGTCCTCTGTAATAAATGTTTCTGCAGAGAATTTGGAAACCATCTCACATTTTCCTTCTTTTGGTGACTTGCTTTGTTCTGGCTGACTATTTGAAGAATTCTTTCATGTTTAGCAACTTAATCAGTGTGTCAATGTCTATTGCTTTATGTCAGTTTTCTGAGATAGAGACTATGCCTTTAAGTGTACATCTTTTTATCCTTCACTTCAAGGATATTTTCTGTACTTTCTTTTTGAAAATTTGGAATGCTCCCTTTGCTCCTTCTTTATTGGATTGCTTTATTCAGTAGAGCCAATTATCCTGAAGCTGTATTATCTGCCAACCTTATCAACTGTAAGTCCACTTCTCTTTGAATTGGTTGATTTTGCTCAAAATTCTCAGGATTTCTCTTACTTAAAACATTACCCCAGTACTGATTCAGGTGGAGGTGGAGTAGCCTTAGAAGTGATGCAGGCCTGCACTTGAACTTTCTGCATTTTCTTTGCCCAGTACTTTTTGAAGGTTATAGCATAAGTTTGAGCCCCTTTTCTTGTTTGGGGCTCTTTATCCATGTTTTTGCAACAAAAAATCACCTTGTTAGATAATAGACAAATTCTGTGATATGGCTTTACTTTACCATCTTCATATGCGAGTTCTGAATCATTTTAAAAGCTGGATAAAATTTCATTGTTTGTATGTATGTGTAATAATTTTACTTAACAGCTACCCTATTGAAGAACATGTGAGTTATTTGTTTTGCAAAAATGCGATTAAAAATAATTGTGCACATACTGATAAGAGAAATTTAAGAAAAACTGAATAAATGGAGAAATATACTGTCTCCATGGATTGGAAGATTCATTTTGTTAAGACGTTAATTATCTCTGGCCCAGCGCGGTGGTTCACACCTGTAATCCTAGCACTTTGGGAAGCAGGATGAGCTGAACTGAGGTAGGCAGATCAGCTGAACTCAGTAGTTCAAGACCAGCCTGGGCAATATGGCGAAACTCCATCGCTACGAAAGATACAAAAATTAGCTGGGCATAGTGGCTTGGCCCTGTAGTCTGAGCTAACTTGGGAGGCTAAGGTAGGAGAATTGCTTGAGTCCAGGAGGCAGAAGTTGCCGGGAGTCAAGATTGCACCACTGCACTCCAGCCTGGGCAACAGAGAGAAAGACCCTGTCTCAAAATAATAAATTAAATAAATAAATAAATAAGAAAATTAAAAAGATGTTAACCATCCCAAATTGGTCTATAAATTCTATGCATTTAAATCAGCATACTTTTGTAGAAATTATCACAATTTATATATAATTTAAATGACCTTTATATTTAGCTTTCTTGAGGTTCATGATACTTCTTAAATCTGTGGCTGGATGATTTCATCATTCTTAGAAAATTCCCAGGCTATTTTCTTCAAAATTCTCTTAAACTATTTTTTCTGTACCATTCTCTCTTTTTTCTAGCACTCTCTCTCTATAAATCTGTTTTATATTTCTGATTTATCCTTACTCCTAGAATTCAGACTTTGATGGTTCCAATTCAAAGCATGGAAATAGGTTATCTTAGAGGGTCCTAGACTCCACTTTTCATCTTTTAGCCTCTGAAGCCACTCAAAATTCTGCTCTGCCTTTCAGCAATCTATTCAGAAGTCATTAAACACTTCCAAGGAAAAAAGCCCTATTTGCCAGGCTCAACTCTATATATTTCTGTCTTTTCCTAGATCATAGAAAAATAATTCTTAGCTACCTTATTAGCTCTCTGATATTTTAAAGTGTGTGTGTGTGTGTGTCTGTGTGTGTGTATATATATATTTTCATCCAGCTTTTCTGTTTGCCCTCAGTCAAAGGCTTGGCTCAAATTACCTAGTCCTCTAAATAAAATGTGGTACCTATACACAATGGAGTACTATTCAGCCATAAAAAAGAATGAGATGCTGTCACTTGCAACAACATGGATGGAACCAGAGGTCAGTATGTTAAATGAAATAAGCCAGGCACAGAAAGGCAAACTTCATATGCCCTCACTTATTTGTGAGAGGTAAAAATTAAAACAATTGAATTCATGGAGCTAGAGAGTAGAAGGATGGTTACTAGAGGCTGGGAAGGGTAGTGGGGAAGGGGAAGTGGGGAAGGTTAGCAGGTACAAAAAAATGGTTAGAAAGAATGAATAAGACCTAGTATTCATTAGCACAACAAAGTGATTATAGTCCAAAATAATTTAATTATATATTTTATAATAACTAAAAGGGTATAGTTAGATTGTTTGTGACACAAAGAATGCTTGAGGTGATGAGTACCCCATTTACCCCGATGTGATTATTATACATTGCACGCCTGGATTAAAATATCTCATGTACCCCACAAAGATACCTACTATATACCCACAAAAATAAAAATAAATAAAATAAAAACATTTAAAAAATAAAGAAGAGCAAATTACCTAGTCTTTCTTATAGAAACAAAAGTTCCCTTGTTGTTTACTTTAGAAGAAAATACTTAATTTCCCATTTACCATGTGAAATGAGGGTGCATATTTTCAAAATATCTTGATCTTATGACATACCTCCTTACATTTGTTCTCTGCAGGCTAGCCTCTCAGAACAGTACGTGGAAATCAAATTCCAGGAACATTCTGCGGGACGTTTTCTGTAGGCAACTCCTCTGTGTATACACAGGAAGTACCTGTGAATGTGGAAGCACTGGCTTATTATCTTTGGCTTGATGGGAAGGAGGAAAATGATTTTAAAAGCTGACTGCAAAATTTTGTTTAAGGAGGGAACTATGTGTTTGTTCAGGAATACACCTTGATGGGAAAGTGGGGTAGCCTACCTAGATAACGGTCACGTGGTAAAACAAAGACCGCTCAATTGCTCCACTTAACAGAAATTTTGGTGGAAGGTCAAACTATAACTGGTTGAGGAAGGAAGGAAGTGAGATAGGGAGAAGGAAACCTAAGTAAAAGGGAATGTCGACAAGATGCAAATGAAATTAAATGTAAATGAAAATTCTTCCAGGTGGGGAGAAGACTGACAGATGTGTTGGGATAAGGATGTCTAAGTCGTGATACACCAGGTTTCCGTTTCTGCATTGCCAAGCTCCCTCCATGGCCCGGAGCCTGCCCAGATATATCTGCCCAGACACAGCGTTAGGCAGTGGGTACTTTGGGGCTGCAAGGGACTGTGGCAGTGTCTGATGTGTTGACCTGATATAATAAAGGGATTTGGATTATATTGTAAACCAAAAATAAAATCCTATATCCCCACGCAGTGACTGAACTAGCCTCACCCTTGGCCAGGGGGACCCCAGAACAACCTGAAAAATGGAATACATTCCCAGCCATGACAGGGCAGAAGGTCAGACAGGCCTCCTCGTACTCCTCCTTTTGGAGTTTAGGCACAACTGACCAAGATAGAGATCATAAGACTGACAAAACAGACTCTTCGGCAACAAGTTACCAAATTCCAACCTGACTCTGGTATAGCATCCCATGACAGAGAGCAGACCCTGAAGGAAATCAAAATATTTTATCCCAAAATGTGTTCCTTTGACATATTTTAAAATGGCTCTGCAAAGTGGTCTTTTGTGGGGGAAATTCTGTATCTATAGAGAATCTCCATTCATGCAGCTAGGCCTTTCCCAGATCTAGGAGAGATGAACTAAGCCTAAGCCCTCTTAAGGTCCGCAAAGAGACATTTACTAACTATTCTCTCTGAAGCCTGCTACCTGGAGGCTTCATCGATATAACAAGAACCTTGGCTTCCACGACCCCCACCTCTTAACTCAAGCATTTCTTCCTACTGACTTCGTGTCTTTAGCTTAACTCTTTCAACCTATGGCCAATCACAGAATTTTTGAATCCACCTATGACCTGTGAGCTGCCCCCATGCCCCTGCCCCTTCGAGGTGCTCCACCTTTTGGGACTGAACTGTATTAATTTGTGCCTTTGCTTGTAACTTCTGTCTCCCTAAAATGTATAAAACCAAACTGTAACCTGACCACCTCAAGCACACTTTTTCAGGACCTCCTGAGACTGGTCTCCAGGCCACGGTCACTTACATTAGCTCAGAATAAACCTCTTTGAATATTTTACAGAGTTTGCTTTATGTTGGTTGATAATGTATACATGAGGCAAAACTCCAAGCAGAAACCAAAAATACAGTAGAAAGAACTCAGGACCAGACCCTCAGGCACCCCAAGAGAACCCAGACAGATAGGTAGTAATGATGAGTTTTCACAGTATATAGAATGGGAGGTAAAGCAACTTAACCAAATCCTAACAGACAAATTGACACCTGCAGTTTACAGGACTTGGGGGACAATCAGACTGTTGATATCCAGGCTATATTTGAATTCCTCAAAGTTCATAGTCTGGTACCTTGTGGCACATAGGTAGGAACAAATGGTTTATTAAACAGAATTAAATAGGTATCTAAATCCCTGCAAAGTTTATGCAACTTTCTTCTTTTTTAGCCTGCAAGCACCAGGCAAGACTCCTCTCCCATTCTCCCACTTCTTCCCAATGTGTATTTCTATTCCCTACTGGCCCCTCCTTCCCAGAAAAATACTTTGTCCTTTTGTTATTATCTGTCTACCAAGGGTGGGAATGGCTTAGAAAAACTAAACCGTCTGGATGTATTACCTGGGAGGTAGTAAAACAGTGATTAAAGACATGCTCATTTATCTAAATCCTGCTTTTTTTCTGTTTTATTCCTATAGTACTTATTATTCTAAATTATCATATAATTTATTTATTGTGCCAGACAATGCCTTTAGCACACAGCTCTATCCAGGCTTCTTCTCTAATTTCCCTTGTACTGTTGGGGCCGAAAGGCTGTCAACTATATTTCCTGTACTCCTTGGTCAGTTTTGTGCTTGTTAGTATCTGCCCTTGGGAGGCATTAAGGTGAGATTTGAAGATAAGAAGATGGAGGCAGAGGCTGTCTTCTGTTCATTAACACAAGTATGCCTCCAACACTGTGGACTCATGAACTTCAACCATGGGGTGGGAATCACTTCCTGAATTCTAGTGGCAGTGTCTCCAGCAATGTCAGCAATAGTGTGTCTATCAGTGTTAGTAGCAGCGACAGTCTCTGCAGCAGTACAGTGATAAATACTGAGCTTACGGGCATCAGCTAGGGGTGGCAGCAGCTTCCTGATCTCTGAGTAACACCCCTTCCCACTTTTACCCTCTAAGTCAAGAGTGATGATAATTTCCTGATTTCCAGGGATGTAAGTTACCTATTGCCAAAATAGTTCCATGAAACATACAATCATAACATTTTGGTAGCATTCAAAAATATAAGAATGTAGCGTTTGTCTACCCAGGGTTGGCTGGGGGTTGGCTGAGTGATTTTGTACTCTGCAGGTTGTTGGCTTGGATGGGTTGGCCTTGACTGTGGCCACTAGACTCTGAGACATGGTTTTCTTGTCCTCCAGCAGGAGAGCCTGAGCATATTCTATGGTGATGGCAGGCATCCGAGAAAGAGCAAGTGGAAACGTGCAGAGCCTCAAGAGCCTGGATTTAGAAGTGGCTCATCATCACTTCTGCGCCACAAGTCACACAGGGTGGAGAAATGCACTCCACTGTATGGGAGGGACTCCAAACTCACATGCTAAAAGGTCTGGGTACGGGAAGAGTAAAGGATTAGGAACATATATGCAATCAGTCTGCCATACGGGTAATATTTTCTTCCTTCTTTTGTTCTTCCAGCCCTGCCCGAAATTTTCCCACCAGTTACATGCGTTAAATCTCTTTTTGCTTTGATTATCGAGAGTGGTTTTTCTTTTCCTCATTAGATACTGACTGATATGCTTATTTATTATATGTATTGCTTGTATTCATTTCATATTACTGTCATAGCAAATTACCACACACTTGGTAGTTCAAAACAACAGAGATATATTATCTTATTGTTCTATTGGTCAAAAGTCTGGTGGGTTCAGCTGCTTTCTCTGGTTAGAGTCTCTCAAAGCCAAAGTCAAAGTGTTGGCAGGGCTGCCTTCATTTCTGGAGACTCTAGGGGAGAATCTGTCTTCTTGCTTATGCAGATTGCGGGCAGAATTCAGTTCCTTGTGATTGATGGACTCAGGTTCCTGTTTCCTTGTTGGCATTCCCAGTTTCCAGAGACCACTCATATTCCTTGGCTCATGGCTCCTTCCTTCATCTTTTAAGGCAGCAACAGTAGGTCAAGTACGCCTCATGCTTCAAATCTTTCCTGCCTCTTCTTCCATTCCATGTCTCTTTACTGATTCTTCTGCTTTCTTCTTCCACTTTCAAGGGCCCATGTGATTACATTGAGCCCAACTGGATAACCCAGGATACTTTCCCCATCTCAAGGTTCATAACCTTAATCATAGTTGCAAAGTCCTTTTTGCCATCCAGTGTAACATATTCACAGGTTCTGGGGATCAGGACATGAACATCTTTGGGGAGACATTATTCTGCCAACCATATTGTTTATAATCTGTCCCCACTTGCTAGAAAATTGCTTTCAGAGAGCTTTTTTCATTCACCAATACAGCCCAAGTGTCTAGAACAGTGCCTAGCATAAAGTGGATAATAAATACTCATTGAATTGAATGAATGAGGCTTTAAGGGTCCAAAGGCCTAAGTCGAAATTTTAGCTTTGCCACTGATACCTTTTAGTCTCATTTCTTCATATATAAAAATAGAGTTAATTATACCTACTTCTTGGGTATATATGTTGTTGATGATGGTATGAGATAACAGTTGACCCCTGAACAACTCAAGTTTGAACTGTGCAGGTCTACTTACAGAAGCTTTTCTCCAACTAAACATGGATGGAAAGTATAGCATTCCTGGGATGTGAAACCCATGTATGGGGAGGGCTGAATTTTCCTATATGCTGGTTCTGCAGGGCTGACTGCAGGACTTGAATATGCTTGGATTTGGTTACACACGGGGTTCTGGCATCAATCTCTTGTGTATACCGAAGGATGACTGCATTCATATAACAGATATACACATTTAAAATTTATGAATATGTTTTTCTCATTTTGCATTCACCCAATTCATCCAGAGATGCCTCATGGAGAGTTAGGAGTATTACAAAAGGAAACCAAAGAGGAAGTGGGAGGTTGTATGTAGTTTTTGACATCCGAAGTAGGACTTTGGAGAGGGAAGGGGGATCACAGAAGGAGAAGAAACTTTAAACATTTTTAAAAAGGAAAAAATCAAATTTTGTTTATTGCTTATCCAGAACAAGCCTAACTGACAGGATTATAAAGTTTCTTTCAAAGGGTAGAGCAGACTCCCTTTCCATCATTATGGCTAAGCTGTGAGGCTTGGCTTAGAGGCTTTGGAAGGAAAGAGGCTAGAACACAGGAGAAGTTCACGGGAGACAGGAAAATGAAGGAGGAAGTCTGCCCTTCTTCTCTGATGGAATGATAAAGGAGACGAGAGACAAGAAGAGGGCAAAGAGGTCATGTACGAGGAACTGCAAGACTGGGGAGGCAAATGCCATTTGCCTCAGACAGTTTGGCTGGGCCACCAAGTCTCTAGGACAGAGCTGTTCAATAGAAACCTAATGTGAACCATATATGTAATTTCAATTTTTCTGCTGGCCACGTTTTTAAAGCAAAAAGAAACAGGTGACGCTTAGCTGCAAGAATTGTTGGGAAAGAAGCATTTCCCTGTTCCGGTTTCTAAAGTGGAGGCTGGCAATGTGGAAGAGGATTAGGAATGAGCTGCCCTACTGGTGACATCTAGAAAGAACCACTTTGGGGGCTGATATGAGCCGCCAGTCCTTCATTAGAAAAGAAGCTGTGGCCTGATCCTTTTGGTTGTTTCTTTTTGTAGCATGTGAATGTATATTAGATTCACTGGTTTCAAGGTTTCAAGATACAGACATGTCCTTAGGTTATTTCCACAAATGAGGGTTAATTATTGTATCAGCCTACTTAGGAAAATTAAGGAGACAGAAAGTTGTCTCAGGCCATGCGGTCAGGCCTCCCTAGAAAAAAAAAACATGGTCCAGGAAGTGGTTGTAGTCCCATTACTCCACTAGTAGCTCTGGTGACACTGTCACAATAATATCTGGTTGGCAACTCTTCAGAATTGGGCATCTGCAGATCCCTGCTCTGGGGCTCCACCATGATGATGATGCATAGATTTTGCCTCTGCACCTGCTGCTCCTGACTTTACCAGCAGACTTTCTCTCTATGTCTATATTGAATGCCCTGATAGAGCATCTGGTTGGACAGCCTTCAACATCCAGGTGGAGGAGTTCTTGCTGAAGACCACCCTCAGGCTCTGGCTAATCCAACAATAGCTTCCTTGTTCTATTAATGTGATGGGATCATGGGTCATGTACCATCACTCTTCATCACCCTCAGAAGGGGACTGTGGGTGAGGCAGGCTCCCTAAGGCTTTCCAGAAGAGGTAATGAACCAATGCCTAGCTAGTCCTGGCTCCCTGGTTCTAGGCCATCTGCTGAACCAGGTCAATCTGTCCTTATTATTTTTTTTTTTTTTGTACTGCAGCTACTTTGCCATTTACAAAGAGTTATCCATTTAACTTCATTGGCTCAAGGTTAAAGCCCTAAAAGCTTTCTGCTTTAACTTAGATTGCCAGAAAACTAGGACAAATAAATAAATTAACAAAAATCCTACCAAAAAGAGGAAGAAAAGAATGAAAGAAATAGGCCAGCCATGGTAGCTTACATCTGTAATCCCAGCACTTTGAGAGGCCGAGGAGAGAGGATTGCTTGAGCCCAGTAGTTAGAGGCTGCAGTGAGCTATGATGGTGACACTGCACTCTGGCTGGGACAACAGAGCAAGATCATGTCTGTAAAAAAGAAAAAGAAATCAATAATATTGATTTCAATAATATATTTTACCTAACTCAATATATCCAAAAT
This sequence comes from Macaca fascicularis, assembly GCF_037993035.2. Taxonomy (NCBI): domain Eukaryota; kingdom Metazoa; phylum Chordata; class Mammalia; order Primates; family Cercopithecidae; genus Macaca; species Macaca fascicularis. The sequence continues at coordinate 83,854,909 of NC_088380.1, read as the reverse complement.
ATTATCATTTCAACATGCAATCAATAGAAAAAATTAATATTTTACTTTTGGGGGGTCAGTCTTTGAAATCTGATGTGTATCTGGTGCAGCACATCTCAATTCAGACTAACCTCTTTTCAAGTGCATAAGGAAACTTCTAGAACTCCTGCATGCCATATGTAAACTATATATTGAATGATGAAACTTTAAGGGAAGCCTCACATATGGCCACATCCAGTACAGTATAAATGGTAGCCAGAGGAGGAGCAGAGAGGTGGCAATGTTCCTGATTTCCCATAGTTACATATGATATGCAGGAGTTCTAGAAGTTTCTCTGTGCTTCCATGAGGGGATAGGAGAAGATGAGAGGGCTGGTTTGCTGGCCGAGTCCTGCAGTCAAGACGAAGTAAACCCTGTATATGTGGACTTCATGACTGAAGGTAAACATCAAGGACCATGGACTCCAGTGATGGATGCCAGTGCATCATTGCAAAGGCCTGACACCTCAGAGGTCACCGGCACAGGAGCTGGATCAGACCAGTCACAGTGCATCAGAGGCTGATGAGGATCCAGAGCAGGGCCTGAGGTGAGTACAAATGCAGCCCCAGCCTGCTCCTGTCTCTTCCCAACCCCAACTTTGTCTGGAAGGTTTACACAGGCACATAGACCCCCTAGGCTGTAGGTCCAGGCTCCTTCACCCCAATCCCACTCTGCTACAGCTTCTCCTTGGCCACCTCTTTGGCCTAAGGGTATGCATACTTGTTGTGGGGTTCACCGTCAGGAGATGAACCTAACGAGGAAGCCTGCACAGGCCCTGAAAGTGCATTGGAGAAGTTGGGAAGGAAGGGATTCCTATGTCCTGGGTATCCTGAATATGACGCAGTAGTGGAGGTGCAGACTCTGGTGAGCACATCCCCTTGGCTGCTTGGACACCCTGCCCCTTGGTGTGGGCTGTGAAAAGAGAAAAGTCAGAGCAAGAACCACCCCCAACCCGCCACGGGCAGCTCTTGCTCAAGCCTAAGGGCAGCATGGCTCCAAGGATTTGAGTCCCTTTTGCTGATGCAGCATTGACAGCCGTTAGGCCATGATTCTGCCCAAAACTCTAAATTTCACTCTAAAGAGGATTGGGGGTGGGAAAGGGGAATCTGGAAGCCTAAGTACGTGCTCTAAAAAGATGGAGTTAAAAGAGTTTAAACTGAAAGAGACTCTGATGCTATAAATTATCAAGTTTAAATTCTGTTTTTCTTCTACTATTCAATGACTGGGGAAGAAAGTGAAGATCGTTAGATAAAATCCATTGTGAGAGCAACATCTTCTTTGCATATTTGAGTATAGTGTGTAAATTTGGGGATCCCATGACATACACAAGGTACCATTTGGTAATAACTCAATAAAGTGAAGCAATGATGATGATGATGACTGCAATGCAATTCTGACACTAACTATTGGCAATTAACATAGACTCCACAGGTTCAAGGGCATGCACCTAACAAGGCTCCATTCAGTTTGGACATCTGTTGTAAGTTCCAGGACTCCCAGGCTCTGTGTACTTTTGACCAACTGGCTATAAATTCAGAAGTTTCCACTACCTCTTCAGGGTTGATAATTCACTAGAGTGACACACAGACCTTAAAAAAGTGCTATATTTATGATTATAGTTTTATTATAGAGGATACAAATTAGGACCAGCTGAAACAAAAGACCCATAGGGCAAAGTCTGGAAGGGCTCACATGCAAAGCTTCCATGTCCTCAGGATGTGTCACCCTCTTGGCACATCAGTGTATCACTAACCAGGAAACTCAACCAAACCTTTGTGTCCAGAGTTTTTATTGGAGTTTCATTACATAGGCATGGTTGATTATATCATTTCTGTATGGTTGGAGTCAATCTCTAGCTCCATTCTCCTCCCCAGAGTTTGGGTTGATATCACGTGGCTCAAAACTTCAACCCTCTCATCAACGGTTAGTCTTTCCAGCATAGTCAGATCCCATCCTGAGCCATAGTATTAGCATAAACTAAGATATGGTCTGAGGGACCCACCATGAATAACAAAGACATTCCTATCACTCAGGAAAATCCAAGAACTTAGGCTAGCTCACAGAGACTATGGACAAAGGCCAGTCATGTTCTTTTATATACAAAAACAATGATCATTATGGTAATGATATAATTTCTAGTCTGTTCGACTACTCCCACTTGAGAAACAAAATGCTCTAGCCGGGTTAAATACCCATATTTTAACAGCATGCTTAAGTAACTCTCATAGTGAAATACGAGGTACGTGTGTATCTGCACTTCAAATCCTGCTTTGGTACGGAATGTATTCATGGCCTCAGCATCAGGGAAGAGGTTTCCTGTTGGGTGATCCTGTCCAGTACACACCCTGAAATCTCATCAAGCCATTAATTTTCTTTCCTGTGAACACTTCTCTTGTTAACCCCTGCACATTTTCCAGTGGAAAATGGAGTTTCTGGCTTTCCCTGGCTCTTGTTTGCAGTCCAGTGAATTAAAAGATGAATGAAGTAATTATCATATAACATACTGACGGAATACAGGTGGAGGACTGAAAGCAGGGGAGTGTCAAATAGTCCATTTGAGTCCACTGGGACCAGTTGGAGAGAAAGAAAACCAAAAAGGAGAAAGATGCGGAGACAGCAACAGCAGAAGACACAGCATTTAAATAGGAGCCGTCTTAATGAGAATATGTCACCTCAGAGCCAACAGGAAGTCAGCAGATGGGATGCACCTGTCCCTTGAGAGCCTCACAAAGCAAAATTAAGCATCAGAACCCAGAATGGAAAGAGGAAAACCAAATCAAACCCTTCAGATATGCTTCAGCAAATAAACTCTCGGCTCCCAAAACAACAGATGTTGCCCAGATGGGGTGCACCTAACATTTCCCCACACCTCTACATATTCTGAGACCAAAGCACTATTCAGGGAATCTTAGAGCCTGTTTCTTTGGTCATTCTTAGAGTGATTTTCACCACCAACACTCACTCATCCGTTTAAATTAAGTTCAGATTGCTTTGGCTATAACAAACAGCTGGAGTTAGGATGGTTCATGTCTAGACTCATGTCTAGAGTCTGCTTTGCAAGAGGATGGTAATTTTAACTCAGGTGATGAATTCACCAGGAGTTTGGAGGATGAGGAGAACAAATCTGGTAGAGCCTTTCAGCCAGCTGTTGTTGAAGACAGGGCCCTAGAACTCTCTGAACAAAGCAGAATTAGTAAGATGGATTGACTGGCATTTCACGTCAATCATGCCAACCTAACTCAACCCCTAGTACATAGTGCAAATATTTACCAAGCACCTGCCATCTAAGGATGGCAGCTGGTGAGGAAGAGGTCTGTGATGGCGGCTGTTAACCCATTTACTCAGAACTTCCCTTCTTCCCAAATAGGTTTGTGTTAATCATCTATTTGTATCATGGAAAAGCAATTGGCAAGCCTCAATGATAGGGTGGTGGCCTCACTCTGTACTCCCCAGCTGTGGAGTTGCTGTGCCTGGGGCTGTGTGCAGACCTGAGAGGAAAGTATATTCTGGAAACATCCCATTTTAGTCTCTAAAGGGTGACATTCCACGCAGCCCAGGTTTATGCTTTCTGAGCTGCTGCTTATCAAGACAGAAGCCAACAGTGACATAAGGAGAAAAACTGAAACATAATAATGAGCAATGGTCAAAGCCAGAGCGGAGGGTGAGGGCATTCTATCCCCAAGGTTTGCAACTCCTTTACTCTACCTGAACTGCAGGCCTTTGATGAGATCTCTGCAGCCTCAGCAAAGGCTTTCCTCTCCCCGCCACCCTCCCATCTCCATAGCCATTGCAAGTGGCACCCCTGGCAAACCCTGGATCTTGTTCCTCTCCTGAGAGTTTGCAGAATTACTGTTGAGGAAGGCATGCTGTTCCTGGGCTTTTTGAGTTGCCACTTAGTCACAAAGATCAATGCTGTGATGTAACAAAAAATAAGTGGAGGTGGGAGGTAGGCCTCAGACTCTGTTGCTATCCCCAGAGGGTTTCCAGAAACATATTTGAAAGCAACTAATGGAAAGCACAGGAAGGATACTTTTTGTTCCTTTAAGAGTTCAGGGTGAAGGGCCTCCAGCCCAGGCCAGATCCACCCCCAAGAAAAGATGTGAAGGAAGCAGCCTGACCTCTGTGGCCTCTTCTCTCTTCCCATTCCTCCCACTTTCCCCCATGTCTGTTCCTCTTCCCATTTCCAGAAATTGTTTCCCCGGAGAACTGTGTGACTGGTGGTGGTTGAAGTATTACTCATCCCAGAAGTACCTGGGGGTCATCTTTTACTTAAGAAAATACCTCCATCCAGTGCATTTTCTGTTTCATTAGGTAATAGGGACATATTTGGGAGCAGGCTGTGGGGAATGGGGATATTTCACCATTTGTTCATTCAACAAATAGTTTTTGAGTACCTATTATAATCTGGATCCTGGTGAGGGCAAGATGGAGGGTTCTTTGTGCCCTTTTGGTCATTCAACATCAATGCTATGGCTGGTTTCCTCTTAAATTACCCAGCGGCAAGATTTCACCAAAGTGAATACTGATTTTCTTTCAAAGTCAACATGTTCTATTCTCAATGAGGAAAGCATCGTGGTGTCAAAAAACATTTGTACTTTCGTGGTTCAGGTTGTATTACAAGGGTCCCACATTTAACTGAGAGTGGCTCTACCTGAGTCATGTGCAGTTGGCTTAAATGTAAATTTCCAGATCTTTCTCCTGAGTTCCACATGCATATCTCCATCTGCCTATTAATCAGCTCTACTCAGATGTCCTACAGGTAATTCAAATTCTTTATGTTCAAAGTCAAACTCACTGTCTTGGAAACCTGCTGTTCCTCTTCCTGTGTGCCCTGACTCACTGAATATCTTCACCACCTACCTAGTTACCCAAGCCAGCAACCCGGGCATCAGTCTTGAAAATTCATCCTGGCTCACACTTTCAAACCAATCTCCATGTCCTGACTGTTCTACCACATACAGAAGAATAAAGATTTGCCATGTGTTTGGATCAGAATTGGTCAAAGGCATTTCAGCACTTTATAAAAAAAAAAATTAAACTAGGAAGTTGGGTACTTTCTAACATAATACACTGAATGGTAGGTTAGTTAAAACAATTACTTCATCTACAATTACACAAATAATTCACTTTCCCATAACAAATATATTTACGAGACAGATAAGCAATTTCTCAAAAGAAAGTATTTTCCTATCCTCTAGGGTTATCACAAGGCTTTAAGGGTTATCCGAGAGATTACATAAAAGTGCTACAAACACTTGGCAAACCCCTTGCTCTTTCTCAGCATAGAGAGGAACTGAAATAATAATTCATGATTCAGAACATGTACTTTTTAATCTTGAGATCTTTGCCTTGCCTGGATTATTTTTTCATTATATTCCCATTATTGCTAAGATGTAAATATTCTATAAACTTGTCTGCTTATCTTGCTGAGACGGGCAATAAGTAACATAGCACTTAATTTCTTAAAGTACTTAGGTCAACAGGATGACTTTTCTTTCCAGGGATTTTCAGCAAATATCAAGACGACTTAAGACTTCAGTTTGAACCAAGGTTAATAGAAGTTTGAGATGTCTCATTCTTCGGTCCATGTTTGTGAAGTTCTCTTGGATCTATTCTATCTCACTGTTTCCGTGGTCATTGTGCTAGTTTAGGCTTCATTATAATCGACCCAGAAGACTGACCAACAATCCCTAAAATGCCCACCCCTTCCAGTCTTGCTACCTTTCCAACCATTCCCCAGCCTGAATGATGTTTCAAATATGTGCAAGCATGCTTTTGTCATTCTTATGTTTAAACTATTTATGGGCTTTTGCTAGCTCATGGATGAACTAGAAACTATTTAGAGTGGTACAATAGGCCTTGAAGATTCTGGCCTCTAAGTGAATGGAGTCACACAGTCTCCACTATTTCTGACATGCTTAAATCAGGCATGTGCAAATTTGGATAGTTCTTGCCATCCATCTGGCCATGAAGCTAGTACCCAAACAGGAAATCACTTCCCCTACATCCCCTATCTACTAGTTGTTATGACTTTTTATAAAAAATTTGAAATACAAAAAAATTGTAGGACAATGAATACCCGCATACCTACCACATAGATTCAAAAAGTGTTTACTTTTTTGCCATCTTTTCTTTATATACCTATACTTTTATTGTTTGCTTGCTGAACCATTTGAAAGAAAGCTATAGGCATCAGGGTTCTTTATCCTTAAATATGTCAGGATTCATTTCTAAAGAATCATAGTGTTCTCCTATTAAACTATATCTGAGTAACTGTTTTGAAACTCTGGAGTCTTTTTGAAGGGTTGCAACTTCTATAGGAAGACTTGGGTAGTAAACTGTGATTAATTTTGGTCAATTTCAGCTTTTGGTGTGAACATCCCTCTGTCACCCTGCCACCCCCAGCTTTGTGGCAGGCAGCTGTGCACATGTTCCAGGAGCATGCATACAGCTTGTGGGAGCTAGATTGGTCAATAAAGAACCTCTCCTCCAAATATCAAGGATCTGTGCCCTGATTGCTGATTGCTATTTATGATTGTGGAGGTGCAGATGTAAGAGAGCAGCCTTATTGCAACCCTCACTGCCATTATTGCAAGCCCCACCTTCTCTGACTAAAGCAACTTCTAGGAAAATTTAACAGACTAGTGTATTTCTCTGCCCCCTTCATTTTCCTTTTTTTCCTCCTTTTGGAAGCCAGACATATAAATATTAGAACATTTAAAGGCAAACACATTTCTAGGAAAATTTAGAAAGCCACTATCATGCCCAGGGAAATGCACAGGTTAGGGGAAGTAGTTCCAAAGCACAGGAGAATTTTATTATTTAAGCAGCCAGTACCACTAACCATGCAGATAAACACAAGTTGAATGTTAACCTCAGAGCCATACTAATGGCTCTGGATGTCATAGGAAGGGCATGGAGAGCCACAATGGTCTTAAGAGATCTGATGTGGTTTTGACAGTGTTTTCTGAACACAATATGAAGAACAAATGGAAGGAAATCAAGACTGGAGGCAAGGAAACTAGTTGTGATACCTTTCAGGGGTTCAGGTTGGGATACGAGAGATATTTAATGTGTGTAATTCTCAAGACTTGGTGATTAATTAGACGTGGGAGGTAAGGAAAAAGAGGAGTCAAGGATGACTCCTAGGTTTCTTGCTTGGGAATTTAGAAAGATTAGGTCACCATTTGTCATGCCCCCACAGAAAATCAGGAGACAGGCATGTTTGGAGAGGGGCTGTGTTCAGTCTGGTGTTGGATATGTTCAGTTTGAAGTACCTATGACATATCTAAGCAGAGATCCAGTAGGCAGTTGGAGATATGGGTACCACACAGAAAGAGGCCTGGCTGGAGATGATGATTTTGGAATCCTTACATATTGACTGCATGAAATTGCTGAGAGAGAGGGAGAGACAGAATACAAGTGAGAAAGGCAAGGGTCTGAGTCCTGAGTAACAACAACATATAAAGAACAGGTAGAAGATAAGTCACCACAGGGTTGGGAGAAAACCAAAATATCACGCTCTAACAGAAGGCAGGAGAAAGGCGTGTTGGGCATGGTGAATGGGCACTTAGCATCCGTTCCTGCCTTCTCTGCTGTCTATGTTTTCTTCTTGGACAGCTCAAGACTACTTTCCCCAGATTCCTTTGCAATTACAGGACTGGATGCAAATTAGGTTCAAATTCAAATTTGGGAGAAGATTGCTTTGGGAATGTCAGGGGAGCAGAACCTTCCCATGAGCCTTTTGATTATTGCAAGATAAACCATAAAGCCTTTTCTAGAACAACAACACAGAGATAATGAAGAAAGAAATTGCTCTGACAAAGTGAGTTGTCTTCTTTGAGGGCAAGTATGTTGATACAGAATGTATTATATTTTAAGGGAGGATTTCTTCCTTTTTCCTGAGGAAAATGAAGAGCTGGGTCTGGACCCGGAGGTTTAGGACAGGGTCAAAGGAATTCCTGCCCAGGTCAGTTTGTTGGTGTGCAATGACAGAAGTGCACTGGAAATCACTGCAAGATGCATAGTTGATGTTTTCCAGAAGTATAGTTTGATATCTTATTTTAAGTTTACCATTTCTATCTTGTAATTCTCTTTTGCTATCCTCAAATCTTTTGAGTATTCTCAAACGCCACCACCTAGTGTTGCTATACTTTGGAGAGTTAAGGGAAACATGCAAAGAGTCAGCTTGGAGAAGGGAAATAGGAGGCAGCAAGAATGGTGCATGTTCTGGCACGGACACCTGGCTGAGGAGATGAGAGGCTAAGTGACTCCACTGCATTCACACACCTTGATAGCAACAAGATTAAGACTAGAACGTGGGTCTCCTGACTCTAGAGCTTCTTCCACAAAACATCACTATGTCAACCTATAAGAGTTTTGAGGTTCTTTCTGAAGTAGGGAGATGAATTCGATGTTGTGCATATTTCTTTCACCTTCAGTAAGACTGCTTTAGTTACTACCAAAATGACCAACAGCTAAATTGCCAAATCCAGTGGACTTTTCCAGTTCTTACATTGCTTGCTCTCTTAGCAGTATTTAATACAGTCAACCGTTCCCTCCCTGAAATATTCTGTATTATTCAGGCTTCAATAAGAAAAAAAAGAAGTCAGTCTTGACATTTTAAGCCCTCCCGCCTGTAATCCCAGCACTTTGGGAGGCCGAGGTAGGCAGATCACGAGGTCAGGAGTTCGAGACCATCCTGGCCAACATGGTAAAACCCCATATCTACTAAAAATACAAAAATTAGCTGGGTGTGATGGCAGGCGCCTGTAATCCCAGCTACTCAGGAGGCTGAGGTAGGAGAATCGCTTAAACCTGGGAGGCAGAGGTCGCCGTGAGCTGAGATCGCGTCACTGCACTCCAGTCTAGATGACAGAGCAAGACTCCATCTCAAAAACAAAACAAACCAAACAAACAAACAAAAACAAAAAAGTTGGAAGGTTTTGAGATGTAGCTGGATCTCTGGGAATGCCCATCATAACTGACCTGCCAACAGGAGGTGGGACCTTTGCCAAATTCAGGAAGGTACAGGAAGGAATCAGAACATACCACTATGGCTACAATCTAGGATTAGGAAGCTGCTACCACCACTGTGACAACTGAGTAACCACGAGGCTAATGACTAGATACCATAACATTGCTTGGGAAAAGCTCTGCATCTTCAACGTTGTACTTGCCAATGGAAAACAGCCAAAAGCAATGGGACTATAGCCTCTGCCTCAGTTTCACTTTCAAAATCTTGAATGTACATGTAATTGGTGGAATCTAATTTGCATCCAGTCCTCTAGTTGCAAAGGAATCTGGGGAAAGTAGTCTTGAGCTGTCCAAGAAGACAACATAGACAGCAGAGAAGGCAGGAACGGATGCTAAGTGCCCATTCACCATGCCCAACACGCCTTTCTCCTGCCTTCTGTTAGAGCGTGATATTTTGGTTTTCTCCCAACCCTGTGGTGCTTTATCTTCTACCTGTTCTTTACATGTTGTTGTTACTCAGGACTCAGACCCTTGCCTTTCTCACTTGTATTCTCTCTCTCTCTCAGCAATTTCATGCAGTCAATATGTAAGGATTCCAAAATCATCATCTCCAGCCAGGCCTCTTTCTGTGTGGTACCCATATCTCCAACTGCCTACTGGATCTCTGCTTAGATATGTCATAGGTACTTCAAACTGAACATATCCAACACCAGACTGAACACAGCCCCTCTCCAAACATGCCTGTCTCCTGATTTTCTGTGGGGGCATGACAAACGGTGACCTAATCTTTCTAAATTCCCAAGCAAGAAACCTAGGAGTCATCCTTGACTCCTCTTTTTCCTTACCTCCCACGTCTAATTAATCACCAAGTCTTGAGAATTATACACATTAAATATCTCTCATATCCCAACCTGAACCCCTGAAAGGTATCACAACGAGTTTCCTTGCCTCCAGTCTTGACTTCCTTCAACTTTTTCTTCATATTGTATTCAGAAAACATTGTCAAAAACATACATCAGATCTCTTAAGACCATTGTGGCTGTCCATGTTCTTCCTATGCATCCAGGGCCATTAATATGACTCTGAGGTTAACATTCAACTTATGTTTATCTGCGTGGTTAGTGGTACAGGCTGCTTACATAGTAAAATTCTATGCTTTAGAACTACTTCACCTATCTCCTCTCAATCCATTAACCAAAGAGTGAATGCTGAATCTACTCTGGTTGGTTGCTGCTTGTGCCAATCAGTTTCCCCCAAAATATGGACTTCTAGGCACTGACATTGGTTTCCACTATGAGAGGACTGCTTCATTCCTGTGTCTTGGTTTCTCCCAGTCCAGGTGGGTTTTGCTTGAGGATCACTGTGGTGGTGTTCAGCATGCAAGCCCTATGCTCACCAAGCTCTAGGTCTTGTCCTGGTGAACTCACTTAACCAGAGCATTCCCAAATTCCATGGTAAGGGGATGACATTACCCCTGATAGGGACTCTGGTACCCTCCCAGGCTGTAGTCAGCTACCACAGGCCAGTGCTGTCTCAGAGTCGCCCTCACCTGGCCATATGTGGGAACATCAGCTTTTGTTGAACTTGGGCTCCTGGAGTACTCAGTGAAAATTGAAAGAGCAAATAAGTACATATTAATATGCTTCCTACAGGTCCTGGTCAGGTGCCGGGCAGAGTTTCTTCAGGAATGATGGGCACTCTTGAGAAAGACGGACACCCATAAGGATGGGCTGGAGACCAGTGAGAAATTCTTCTCTGTTGAATTCCTCCTCCATTTATCAGAAGAGCTTGGATACCTGATGGTCATCTGTCCTGGGCATTTACGATATTAACTTTATTACTAAAGGGGAGAGCTAATGGGAATAGAATGCCAGCTGTGTTCATTCTAGATGTATATTAATTCAGTGGAACACCACAGATATCATAATTTCCATTTTATGCATGAGAAAACCGCAGTGCACAGAGGTTATCTACAGCCTGAGGGGCTGAGTCAAAATATTGAACTTGCAGCTCAGTACTTAATTGCCCACTAGAGCCTCTCATCTAGCCTAAGGATTAGGTGAAACTCAAGCATGTGATTCCAATGTACAATTTTCATGACTCAGTCAATATCAAGATATTAAATAGATAAAAATCTAAGGCAGTATTACAAGTGCTAGGAAACTTTGTTAATGCAATTGCTGTTATTTCAGCAGATGCTGAGAGAAAATTAAGCATCTTGAAAAATACCATTGAAGTTAAGTGGATTCTCCGCTTCCTGAGTCTGCGTGTTACTTAATGTCCAGCAATTTAATGGGAAAATCATTGGAAAAGTTTTCTCATGGCTCAGGGGCATAATTTATCTAGTGGCAGTTACATCACACAAAAACAAAATGATATCTATAAACAATTTGTACTATTAAATCTCTTGGAAAGGAAGACATTGAATAATATCTATAATTTAGCAAATTTAGAGAATAAAATGAAACACATTTTATACTTACTTAAGATAAATGTAACAGTTTATGAATTTATATCCATGTGTCAGTTGTTAAATATTTTTTCTTGCCCCTGCTTCTCTCTCAAGCCTTCTCTGGTGATTCTTCCTCTCGTTCTGGGCTTCAGCAATTCTGGAAGCTTCAGTTCTTCAGAGTCCTCCCTTTTCTTGGAACATTCTTCTCCCTACAACCTCAATACTGAGCATCAGCCCAAGCTCACTTCCTCGGGGTGAGTATCTTTGCCCTTTGGAATAAATCAAGTCCCCTTACTGGACATTACAGAACCCTCTGGATGTCTCCCAGCAAAACCTTATTGCCACTGGCTGTTACTGTAATCACTTATCCTGGGCCTGTTCTTCTTACCAGACTCTAGGTCCCATGAGGGCAGACGCGACCTCAGTCCCGCTCCCTGCTGCATCTCTAGGGCCCAGTCGGGGGCCCTGGACATACTAGCTGTCCCAGAGCTAATTTCTGAATAAAAATCTGCATTGTGGCCCATAAAAACACTTTACATTTGCCGATAAGTTAATAGCATGTATAGGTTGGGCACAGTGGCTCACACCTGTAATCCCAGCACTTTGGGAGGCCGAGGCGGGTGGATCACTCAAGGCCAGGAGTTCAAGACTAGCCTGGCCAACATGGTGAAATCCCATCTCTACTAAAAATACACCCACACACATACACCTAAAAGCATGTATAGATGTTTATTTTTAAATTGACTAACAAATTTTTGCAGTCAATCATTTGAAAGTTAAGTTCAAATGATTTTCTAGAAAAGTTGAAATTGGGGTTGAAACCCAAGGTTCTCCACTTCTAGGAACTTTTCTCTAGGGATAGTTAATTAATTCACTGAGCAGCACCCCTCATTATTCTTGGATTTTCCCATACTTGCCAGGGTCTTATTCTCCTTTCTCTTCCTACAATTCATCATCTTCAGAGTCTCTACATATGAGCCTGGGCAGACCCCTCATATTGATTTGATTTGGACAGCATTTTGATCATTAGACCTTTGTTTGCTGGTTTGGTGTTTGTTTTGTTTTACTTTTTTGTTTTTTTGTTTTTCAGAAACATGCAAATGTTCTGTTTGGTTGATCTGTGGTTAAACACTTCTTGAACACTTCAGACCTCAGCTCTTGGTGATCTCATAAATTTTCCACAGACTGTGTGTCATTCACAACCTAAGGATCTGGAAGGAAACCCAGCTTTAAAATGCACTTCCCAGTGATTTCAGCCTGAAAGGTGATATGTCTGTTTTTCTAACATCTCAAAGTCACTGGAATGTGCATTGGCAATATTTCTAGACCAGATTTCTGGGGAACTGGCTCATTTGTCTGAGAGACACAGTTAAGTTAAAGACACTAAAATCTCAATTCTCTTGGCTACTTCACTTCAACTACACAGATGGCTGCTTTGGAGACGAGCATATATATTAGCTGAGATAAACAGGAATATGTCCTGGCAGAAGAATACTGTCCAAGTGATATTAGAAGCAAAGCTTCTGAGAATGTCATTAAGAATATGTCCTGTAAGTGGTGAGACCATTGGTTGATGTAACTCAACATTCATTCCTTTATTCAACATGTATTTCCTGTACAGGGGCTGTGGGCCAGCCTCTCTGCTAAGCCCACATGAATCAGGCACAGTCTCTACCCTGGAGAAGTTTATAGTCCAGTTGAGCAGACAATTATAGTGCAATGATGGCATTGTGCGTGTGCTTGGTACAGCAGGCTTTGAGGGCACAGAGGAAGGAGTGACCACCCCTGCCCTAGAGGATTCAAGAAAGACTTTCTAGAGGAGGCTTTGAACTGGATCTTGAAGAGTAAGTGGTAGTTTACCAGTCTTGGGAAAAAGTGGCAGGGGAACCTAGAGGTAACAGCGTAGCAAAGACACAGACTCAAGAAAGGAGATTCAGTGTTCCAGAAATATTTAGGAGCTTGATGTGGCTGGAGCACAGGTCCTCTGGGGGCAGCAGGAACATTTTCATGGGAACATGGTAACTTGGTCTTCATAGGCTGAGCCTAGTGACCATGACATCTAATATCTGTGAATTTATCTGGCCTATTCTGGGACCCATTTTTTACTTTCATGCAGAACACCTGATGGGGGTAATGGGTTCCATTTATAGGCTACAGGCTGTGTAAAGATCTATTTCCTTTCAGTTGTCCTAAAATACTTCCTTAAATGATCACCAGCAGGGTCATTTTTCCCTCTTTTTATAATTGCAGTGTTTTGGCACTCCTACCTAATCCCCAGGCATCCTATAGATGAAGAATGGATGTGAAAGGCACCACTGAAGCCCGGGCTGGGGCAGCCATGACCACCTAAAGGCCAAAACCCACCCCCGCTCCACCTTCTACCTCACATGCCCAGGCTGCATGCCACCTTTTTGTAACTCTTTTTCTCTTTGATGACCTCCCTTGATGTTAATGTTATTCTTTTATTTAAAAAAAAATAAAACAACAAAAAAATCCCCAAGGTATTAATGTGCAATGAGAACTAGATCTGCCAAGTGACTCATGGCAGCTGGAGCAGGACATTCTCCCCACGCAGCTGGGAAGAATCTGAGCCTGGGCTGCTGATTAGAAGGATGGAGCTGGTGAGCGGCAACAGGTGCCGGCAGCCTGCAGCTTCCATTGCCGCAGTAACAACAAACCTGGCACCTGGGCTTCTCCCCAGTCAGGACTGGGACTGGCCCTGCCAAGGTGACACTCTGGAGAGCCACCTTCTTCTGATACCTGTAAGGATATAAATGTTGGGGAAGGACAAAGCTCTTATAGGTGAGCTACAAGATGGTTTTACAAAGAAGTTCCTTTGGGACTTTGTCCTGAAACAGGAAGCTTTTAGCCAGACCTGTTCTGGAATTTTAAAAAGAAGGGACAGAATTCTAATCTCAGACAACCCCTGGAATAAACTTTTGACTCCTCCTGCCTGACTTTTCCTCCTCCTGCTGGGACAATAGAACTTGCCCAGCTCTACCCAGGGACCTTTCCCTTTTTCTTTCCTGGCCTCCTGGCTCGGCTCACCTCCCCCTTCACATCTTCCCTGAGCAGTGTCACACATGCCCATGGTGGGCAGGAGAGGAGAGGCTGGATAAGGAACATGGCGCAAACCTGACTCCACATGAAGGAGAAGGGGGAGGAAGGATGGAGAGAGACGTTGTAGACCACCTAGCAATGTAAAGAAGCTCAGCAGGGTTCTGGAGGTGTTCTTGAGCAAAGGTGGCCATCGGAGTAGTCCTGGCTTCCAAGGAACAGGCTGCCCTGGCACTGCCACCAACCTCAGCCATTGGCTGGGTGCAGCCTGTGGGAAGTATGGCCTCTGCACAGGCATGGTGATGGATTTCAGGGTGCAGCAGCCAGGCTCCTGATCACTGAAGTTCCTCCATGTTGGGGGTCTGTGAGGCTCCTACTCATGGCTGCCACACTGGAGGACTCCATGTCATCCTCGCCTGGCCAGCTTCTACTGTCTTCCAGGTCTTAGTTTAAATGTCACTTCCTCAGAGAACCCTGGGGTTGCCCAGGCCCACCTGCTCTCTACTCCCAGAGTGCACTTCACTAAAAGTTCCTGTTCAGCTGACTCCTCCGACACACTCTGCACTCCAGGAGGGCTAGGCTGAGTCCACAGTACTCAGCAGTACTTGGCCCCTGGCAGCCACTCAGTACGTATTTCTTGAATAAATAAATGACTAGTTGCTGGTGCTCGTGAGACAGCTCAAACTGTGCAACAACCTTGGCTTTAGGGAATACGCTTCTTCTGCAATGGATTGTTCCAGGTAAAAGCTTTGCCTTTATGGGGTATTTACAATTTTCAGGCTGAGTTTTCAGAACAACTGAAAGGACCCCTTGAGGGAAACATTTCAAATTAGGGCAACGTGCCTGAGCCTCTGTGGCTATTTCCCTAACTTTATGCCTTAGAATAGGGTCTGGAGCAAGATAATTGGGGACAATGGGATCCGGTGAAAATCTACTTTCTAGTCTTGCTTCGGGCACTAATAGGGTCTTAAGAGTTATTCTCTAAAACCCGTGTTCATACTGTTCTTTCTCCTTGGGTTAACAAGAGCCCTAAAAGACATACAAGATGTAAACATGTTTTGGGCATTTCTCTAATGCCAGCCCAATCTCGAGTTGTCTTGCTGTTGCTGTTGCTTGTGGACTACAGATTTCAGGGTGCGGGCAAGTGAGCGAAGCGAAGTGAAGATGTGGATTGGGACATGAAGACTCCCTAAGATGTTTTGTGGGTGGCTGTGCCTTGGAAAATAACACAGGAATAAAGAGAAGATGGGGTTGCCTAAAGCAGATGAGAACTGTCTGACGAGTAAGGAGAGATGTGTAAACCATGGAAGCTCATTCACATGATTTTGCATTGGGTGTAAAAATAGCTGGAACCCTAGTTCCAGCTAATACTCTTCACTGGGAAAAATGTGGGCAGCTCCGTGGTAAGAAGCAGTACTTCCTGATAAAATCTGTCGATCCGCTTAAGATGCTCGAAACCCAGTCCCTCAAGATGTCTAAAATGCCTCAGCCAAGTTGGCCAAGGCCCTAGAAAACATTACATGCTGCGGAGAACAATGTGTATTGGCAGAAGCTGCTCTCATGCTCTGTGCGCAGCTCAGTTCAACCTCAGATCACCACGGACAACCAGTGGGGGCCCCTCACTGGTCCCAGAGCACCCACTGGAAGCACCTAGGGCAAGAGCACCTTCCTGGATCCCCGAAGTTGCATGGCACACTTGGAATAAATACAGGCATCAGAGAATCCAGAAAGACCCAGGTTCAAGGCCAGATTTCACCAAGTCAGTTCCGGGGCTTTGCACTATTTCCTTAACTATGACTTTTTCATCTGTCAAATGGACTATAGCGACATCCCTCATAGGGTTGTGATACGGATTTCAGATAACGTATGTCAAATATCTAGCCCACAGAAGAGGAGGAGTTCAATAAGTCAGAACTATTATTATTAGCTCTCTGAACTTGGGAAGTTTACTTAGCCTCATTGATCCTCATTTTCCTTATTTTTAAAAGGAGAAAATACTACTTAACCTGCAGTGGTGTTGTAAGAATTACAGTTAACGTAAGAAAGGTATCTGAGTATGTGCCTGGCACAGAGTAGTACTCAATAAAAGTTATGTACTATCATTTTTTGGTAAATCAAAGCAGGAATGAAAATTATTCATGTTGGGCCATATAGAGCAAGTGTGTGCGAGGCTAACAAAGCCATTCGAATTGTTCCGTGGGAAATAAACTGTCTTCTAAAACTGGCTTTCTTATTTCCTCAGGTTAGATGCGTCCTGAACCTAAGACTGACCCAGCACTTGGAAGGGTTGGGCCCTACCCTCACTCCCTCTATGGGGTTCTCCTTCCTTTGGCCACTTTCCAAGGAGACATTTTCTCCTCCAGCCACAGGTCCCCTGAGGAGAGCTAAAGCAATAGGTCACTATCATTTAAACTGCTGCAGAATTTTCAGACCGTGAGACTCCTGTCTCTCCCCACTCTGACTGGCTCGTCCCCAAGAAGGAAGGAAGCCAGAAGGTGGAGGAGGTTATAAAACCACTTTATATCCATCCTGTTTTTAATTGATTTCACAGCAGGGCAAGAAAAACCAGAGTGTTTCCCACATAACCTTTCTATGCGGGAGTTCTCTTGTGGTCAGGAAACTCATCTGGGAAGAGCCAGAGTCGGTCTGTGTGTTCTCAGTTGTCTTCCTGTAGCCTGTGAACCCTGATTCTGTTAGTGCCCATCATGAGGGCTGCTCCTGTGTCCCTGGGCACCCCCTTTACCATCCGCTTGGGGGCAGAGGCAGCCCTTCCTTGGTTGTAAGCTGCCCTGGTCTCCAAATGAGTCAATCCTTTTCCATTTAAGGTGCATCCCACATGCTCCTGGGGCCTCCTGGTCCCTGAGATCCCTTAGATCTCGATACTCTTGGCTCAGAGCCACAACTCTTGCCCTGCAGGAGCCCAGAGTCCTCAGGAGATTTTTGTGGATTCCTGGGTGGAGGCAGGGGTGGCTAACATTATATAGGCCTCTCAATTTTTCTGCATCTTGGGGCAGGAACTTGGTCTCCAAAATGGTGCATGAAGTATTTTTTGTGAGGACTTGGTTGTGGAGAGTGGCCACAGAATGCACTGAGGATAAAACAATGAAAACATGCATATTTGATACTTCCACTCTTAGAAAATGGTTCAGCCATCCAGCCATGAGTGGGGATGCGGAGGGATACTCTGTCTTTGTTAAATATTTTTAAACATAAACTCTGCCTCTAGGGAGGGGAACTGAGTGAGGAGGAACAAGGAGACAGACTACATATCTTTTTAACCTTCTGGATTTTGCACTATTTACACATATAACTATTATGCATGCATGCACACACGCACATATACCATATCCCATGTATATTTATGATCTCCCTTATGCTGTCTCCTTGCTTCATCTGCAATGTCCTAGCCCCTGCTCTCTGCTGAACCAATCTCTCAAGGGCTGACTTCAAAGAGTCTTCTTTTCTCATCTACTCTGTCCTCTCTGAACCTTGAGAGAATTTCCAGTGGGTCTTGCTAAGCCTGGGATCCACTCACAAACTGCCTGACAGTGTAACTCCATTTCCTGAGAGCAGTGCTTGCCTCTAGTCAGTTTCTCCTGGGTGGAGACTCAGCACATAGCTGAGTGAATGAATGAGAGGGAGAGGGAGAACGCGACAATTCCTAAGGAAAAAGGCACTGTTAAAACAAAATGCCCTTTGGAGCCTGCATCAAGCAGCTGGTATGAGCTCTCTCTACTCCCAGAACCAGTTGGAACGACGGAAGTGAGAAGCTGCCCATCATGGAGCCCGTTACTGTCTCTCTCCTGTTGTTATGAGAAGGCCAGTGGGTCTTTTCCAGGGGGTGCATGTTGGACCAAGCCCCTCTTACAGGAACATGTAATTCCAGGGACAAGCATGGGCTAGGTGTCTGAAACTAAGACTCTAACATTTTTTTAAAAAAAGATTAAGCAGAAAATATCCTATGAAATGAATAGTCTTACCCAAACCTTTTCTCTAAATAAGGACAGATAGCAAGTGGGAGGAAAAGGCCAAGGAGGCAAGAAGATGGAACAGAGGGCAGGTGAGAAGACGCAAGGACAGAAGTCCTTCATTAAAAAGGCACTTTCCCTGAGGTCATGTAGGAAGACTACTCCTCCCTTTTGACAATAAAGCCCCAAAAGAAGAACGTACCCTCCCTACAGCTGAGCACCCTCTCAGGCAGAAAAGGTAGGGAGATTTCATTTCCCCTGAAGACCTAGAGCCGGACCCCTCCTCTGCCATCATCTCCCACAGCCCCTTCATCTTTAAGTCCCGGGGCATCTCCCCACACTGACACCCGGATGTCTGCTCTGGTAGCCTAACATAAAGTTTCATCTCCTTTAATGTTCAACCCCCCATTGCCTGGGACTAGCAGAATAGCTGTCAGCCGCCCAGGTCTCCCTCCACCATGTTTGGGCATCTCCGAGGGATTTCACCATGGGCTCCCTTGTAACTCGTTTCTCCAGGATGTGTTTTTCCTATATAGATTCACTGCAAGTGAGGACATGACCCCCAGCCCCACCCTATCATTGATTCTGGAAACTTACTTCCCCAGCCCAGAGCAGATGGCAATGCTTCCTGAATATTTGGGGCATCACAGAAGTGGCTCATTATGTTCTTCCTGGAGCTTGCAGACCCTAAAACCCCAGCCTCAGGGCCACGTCTAGCTCCTCTCAAGCTGTCCCACCTCAACAAGACTCCTTAGGATAGACCACACCAATCCTGGATCCATACCCCCAACCCCTTTACACCAGAGAGCAGGTAGCATTGCCCCGTCTTCTGGCCTAAGGCCTGCTCATGCTGCCCCGGCAAAACTGGCCCTGAAAACCCCCAGGTCTTTCAAGAGCAACCCTCTGTCTGATTCACCAGGGCCCAGATAAGACAACGACACTATGTGACCTTGCACTTCTCACATTATACTAATATCAACATCATGTGGGCTCTGGAGGCAGAATAATGGTCTCCAAAGATATACACGTCCTAATCCCCAGAGCCTGTGGATACATTAGGCTACGTGGCAAACAGGAATTAAGTTTTCAGGTGAAATTAAGCTTGCTAGTCAGCTGACCTTGAGATGGGAAGAGTACCCTGGACTATCCAGGTGGGCCCAATCTGACCACAGGGTCCTTAAAAGTAGAAGAGGAGTCAAGCACCATGATTCACACCTGTAATCCCAGCACTTTGGGAGGACAAGGCAGGTGGATCACCTGAGATCAGGAGTTCGAGACCAGCCTGACCAACATGGTGAAATCTCGCCTCTGCTAAAAATACAAAAATTAGCTGGGTGTAGTGGTGCACGCCTGTAATTCCAGCTACTTGGGAGGCTGAGGCAGGAGAATTGCTTGAACCTGGGAGGTGGGTGCGGTGAGCCAAGATCACGCCACTGCACTCCAGCCTGGGCGACAGAGCAAGACTCTGTCTTTAAAAAAAAAAAAAAAAAAAAAAAAAAAAAAAAAAAAAAAAAAAAAAAGTAGAAGGCAGAAGAGAGAGTTAGGAAAAGACAGTGGAAGCAGAGCCAGAGACATAATGTGCTGCTGGCATTGAAGATGGAGAGGAGCCATGAGCCAAGGAATGTGGGTGGCCTTAGAAGCAGAGGAAAGTCTTACAGCTCCAGAAAGCACTGCAACCCTGCTGATATCTTGACTGTGGTCTTGTAAGAACCAAGTCAGACTTCTGACCTACAGTGCTGGGAAATAATACATCTGTATTGATTTAAGCCACTAAGTTTGTGGTAGCTTGTTGCAGCAGCAAACAGGCACCTAATACATGGGGGATATGAATAATTCAGTCTAAGTACTCACTTCAGGAAAACTTTTCACCAGTTCTTCAACATTTAACATCACACTCTGCAGTTGCCACCCTCAGGTATGATGTCTTCCCCAAATCAACTTGCTTTACTTTGCCATGACTAGAGGGTTTATCCTGGTAACTTCCTTGAAAACAAGGGAATCTGTGCCAACATTAAAGTGTCCATATCCAGAAACCCAAATGACAAGTTCCCTTTGCCAACAGTCCCCAAATGGCAGTTCCTTTACTAAATAACACATACTTAAGTTGTTTTTCTCTAGGCACCCTGATACATCATAGCTATTTCTCCAAGTCATCTTCCCCGTATTCCCATTGCCACCATTGAGGTTCAGGCCAGCTCTGTCACTTGCTTGAGTAATTGCCTTGCTCCATCTTTATTCCATTCTCAACACTAAAGTTGGAAGGCTCTTTCTAGAGTCTGATCAGCCTTCTGTTTGTGAACATCAACGACAGCCCACTGCTCTTAGGATAAAGTACACATGCTCATGGCCTTCAGGGTTCTGTACGATTTAGCCCCTGCCCCTGTCTCCAGCCTAGTTTCCAGCATGTGGAGAACCAGCATCAGCATGCTCAGTCAAACATGCAGCCTCTGAGCACTTGATTTTCAAGCTGTGGAGTGGGCTGTGCAAAGCATATTGCAATAGTTTTGTGGAATCCAGTCTGTGGGGCATAGCTGTAGCTGCTATGGGTTGAATTGCATTCTCCCAAAATTCATATGTTGAAGTCCCAACTCTCAGTATCTCAACATATGACCTTATTTGGAAAGAGGGTTGCAGATGTAGTTAGCTAAGACAGAGTCACACAAGAGTAGAGTGGGTCCCTAATCCAATATGACTGGTGTCCTTACAGAAAGGAGAAATTTGGCCACAGACATGCATATGAGGGGCACACCATGTGGAGATTGGAGTTATGCTGCCACAGGCCAAGGAACTACCTGAATCCCAGAAAGAGCCCTGGAACAGATCCTTCCCTAGTACCTTCAGAGGCAGCACAGTCCTCCTGACACCTTAGTCCTGGACTTCCAGCCTCCAGAACTGTGGGACCTCACATTTCTGTTGTTCTAAGTCACCCAGTCAGTCACACTTTGTGGCAACAGCCCCAGGAAACTAATCCGGTGGAAATGTGGATACCAAAGTAGGGCTAAGGGAGAGTAGAGAAGCTCGCATTTTCAGAGGTCCACAAAAATTATTAAAGTGAAGAATGAGCGTCCCTGCCCTTTATACAACATCATACTGCTTCTCAACTTTATGAAAATAAGTTGCTAAGAAGAATTTGTGAAAGGAGTTGGATCAGTTTGCCCTCTATGGGCCAATTTTGTTCTCCTTCTCCTGATACTGAGGAGGACTCAATAACAACTCAATATTCTCAAAACATCGAACTTTCCAAGAACAAAGCATGGCTTTAATCTCTTTACTTTGCTCCTGATTCTTCTGCACAGTTTACCCTGATCCTCATGTTCTTTTAATTAAGACCAAAATGGACTTGACTCCTCCGTCCCAGTTAATAAGAGGTGAGGTCGGCTTGGCATGTCTGTGTTCCAAAAACTACCCTGAGCAAAATGTGTGTATGAGAAAAGGATTTGCCAGGGAAAGAGCAAGCCCGAGCAGCCACCCACCCCTTCCCAGTCAGCAAGACTCTCTTCTGTTTGGGACCCAGGAGGCTCATTTGCAGGCAGGTCCCCACCATCTCTTGGGAAGAAGGAGAAGAATGGGCCACAAGGGCCCCACTTGGGATGGGAGAAGCTAAAATGAAGGGCCAGGAACTGGGCCGACGACTCAAGTTAGACTTGCTTATGGGACCACAATCCCTGAGGACCCTACTGGTGAGGCTGATGTGGCAAAGGCCTGTCTTAGTGTGAAGAAAGAGGAGGCGGGGAGAGAGGACAAAAAAGAAGTGAGAGAGAGACCAAAAAGAAAGATGGAGAGAAAGAGCCATCAGGTGCCTCATCCAACAACATTTCGTCTGCAGGATCCTCTGTCCTCAATGGTCTGGCCACTCAGGAGTGGGCTTGTGTCCCAGGCAACGCTGGCTTTCCATGTAGAAGGATTAGCCTGTGCCAAGTAAGGATTTCGGTCAAGGCCAACCCACCTCCCAAATATCATCACAACCAACCTGACATTTGCCTCGGTTTTTTTAATTATTTGTTCCTATGGATTAGATCTTTGTCTTGGTACAAAAGTTGCATCTGAGACTTCTTGATTATTTGCATGTTCCAGGCACTGTTGTAAGTGCTCTGCATGAATTAACTGATTTCATCCACTATAGCTTTGCGAGGTAGGTATCATTATCATCATCTCCACATATCAGATGAGGAAACTGAGGTGCAAAGTGGCAGAGTAACTTGCTCAGGGTCATAAAGCTGGTAAGTGGTAAGGCCAGAATTTGAACCCAGTCTGGCTGACTCCAGAGTTCACATTTTTTCCACTGCACTACACTAATTCCCAAAACGAAATCCAGTACATCAGGAAATTTACCACCAGGGCTTTCTAAACCATGTGTTGCTCCCTAATTGGGGCTCTTAAGCTGAGAGTTGGTTTGGAAGATAATTAATGAGAAACATTTGGAACCCTGGCCTCTGAGCACCTCTCTGTAGTCCTCCAAATGGGTTCACTAACAATTAGTGTTCACACTTTTGTGCCTACCCACACACAGCCCTGAGCTGTGACTATAAATCAATACGATGGATTCCACAAGTCATAAAACTCAGCCCATTATTTTATAGTACAGTGTGTAAAAGCAGGTGATCGAACGGGCAAAGCTGTTACATCAATTACCATTACCTAATAGTTTCTGGAAACCAAATTACAACATTGGATGACAGAAAAACTAGTCTGCTTGCCATTTGAGTTTACTGATACTTTTCTCTCTGTAAAAAGACTAAGCTTCTAAAAATCAGTGAGATTATGTAATAATATTAATAACAAAAGCAATAATAACAAATGTCTCAAAAATAGCCCTCTCCTGGCAACTATTATGTGTTAGAGTGGATTTCTAGATCTGGAAATTACCTGCTTCATTTGAGGACACTAAGGCACAGAAGGAATAAGGATTAAAATGATTTGCCCAAAGTCATCTAATTAGGTGAGTGGTTTTCAGTTTTAACTGTACATTAAAATCACCCACAGAAACATCCAAATCTAAATATGTAGATGTTTGCAGTCCACTTCAGAACGGCTGAGTCAGGCCCTCAGGTGGGTGGGGTCTGAAGGGCAGCTGGGGTTGAAAGCCCCTGGACTGGTTAGCAACAAGAACTAGTAGCCAAGGGCCCTAATTCTCAGTGCAATGTTCTCTCTCCTACTCCCTGTGGGCTACTTTCCCACTCTTACTCATTATTCCCAGGATATGCAAAAGAAGACAAACACATGGTCCTATCTGTTTCACATTCATACACAAAATCTTTAAGCAGCAGGCCAGGTGCAGAGGCTCACACTCGTAATCTCAGCACTTTGGGAGGCCGAGGTGGGTGGATCACTTGAGGCCAGGAGGTCAAGACTAGCCTGGGCAACATGGTGAAACCCCGTCTCTACTAAAACTACAGAAATTAGCCAGGGGTGGTGGTGCATGCCTGTAGTCCCAGGTTGAGGTGGGAGATCATATGAAGCCTTGGAGGCAGAGGTTGCTGTGAGCCGAGATCACACCACCGTACTGCAGTCTGGGTAACAGAGTGAGATCCTGTCTCAAAAACAAAACAAAAAACCAAAACACAAAAACAAACAACCTTGAAGCAACATTTCCCTGTAAATGCATTGCGCCTAACTCTATTTCAGGTACTTACTACAGTGCACAAAAGTTAGCCCCTGGCTCTGTGCTGTAGAAAGTGATATCTTACAAGGAAGGGATCTCACTTCATTAAGTTTTCTATGCCAGATAACAAGCTCAGTTCCTAGCAAAAAATAGATGCTCAACAAATGTTTGTATTTAAAAGAGTAGAAAGGAGGGCATGGAAAAAGTTGCTAAGTGACCGAATGTATAGAAACAATTGGAATATTTCACTTGCTGGGGTCCAAGATAGTCTGAAGTTAAGTATTCCTGTCTATGTCGGGAAAGAGCATATGTCAGAATCACTTAAGGGGCCATCAGGAAATCCTGGTCAATGGCACATGTTGAACTGATGTGGGAAGTTCCCATTATGCTGCAAACACATATAAAAGCTGGGTAAACTATAACAACAGAAAAATGTTACTTTTATCGTTGTTATCATTGCCATTTCACAGCCAAATTCTAAACTAAGTAAGAAAAACTCCTAGGTCCAAAAAAGAAGTAGAAACTTGAACTCATAAAACTGAGCAGGTGTTAAAAGCAAATGGTCCATAGGGATATCAGAAACTGGTGCTAGCACAGAAGGTTTTAAAACCCACAGGAACAGAGGATTAGGTCTCAGGCCTGCAGGTGATAAGAAGCTGAACTGACCTCTTTGAATAAAGCTAAAAGCCAGAAAGTAATCTTCCTTCCAGAAATAAGGACTAGAAGAACTCTGCCCACTGGTCTAAGGATGCATCAGGAAGTTGACCATCTGTCCAACATTGTGGGTGGTGAAAGAGTAGACCTCCAAAAACCAAACTTCCAAAATTGCACCCTGTGTGGGTGTTAGTCAGAATTCCTCCAAACCATAACTGAAGGAAGTTACAGTCAAAAAGTAAACATAAAAATTATCTAAGAATGAACGCAGCAAAGGCAAATAATGAACCAAATGACATATATGCCTGCACCGTACAGCCTCATGGGACACGCAGGAAACTATTTCCACTGAAGATGAGCTCATGGTAAAATATCTCTAATTCCATGAAGAAAGGAATTATCTTAAAATACAGTCAACAGATGAAATAGTTGGGAAAATTTACGCCTAAAAATTACAGCAATGGAACAATATAAAAAGGTTTTTAAATGGGTATGTTTAAGATATTCAAAAAGAGAGGAAAAATAAAATATACAAAAGCAATATTGGGACATTATGAAAAAGAATATGCAAATTCAAGAAAGCACCATTTTGGTATATTACATACACCTGAAAAATATAGTAAGAAATGAGTGGGAAACAATGACGAAACACATTAAGTGGTTGAGACTAGATTAACATAGAGAAATCAATAGTCTTCCTATGTGAAAGCAATAACCACCGAGAACATATAATAACAAGGAGACCTCATTTATAATAGCTGCAACAACAAAAATATAAAATATTTAGTAATAAACAAAGAAATATTTAATATCTATATGAAGAAAACTTTAAAATGCCACTTAGGGATGCAAAAAATTTGAAAAAATTATGAAGACTAACCCTGTTTTTGCATAGTTAGCTCTGACATAAGAAAAATGTTAATTACCCCTAAGCTAGCCTATATGTATAATTTTTAAAACATCAACAGAATTTTCATTTAATTACACACTGACTTTAAACTTCATTTGAAAACATAAGAGACTGAAAAGCAGAAGTATTAAGGGAGAACCAACCCTCCCAGACATTAACATATATTAAGCTATAATAATAAAAATTAATGTGGTTCTAGAGCATAAATACACAAATAGATCAATGAAACAGAAAAAAAGCAAATTAAATAAAAACACCTATGAAAATTTAGTGTCTGATAAAAATAAAATTTAAAATCATTAAGGGAAAATTATATTGGGCCAAGCAGTAGGTTGTCTGAAATGAAGAATTTACTGGTTGGCTTATGGAGGACTAGACGTTACAGAAAACAAGAACAGTGAACTTTAGGCATAACAATTGAAACTATCCAGACTAAAGCACAGAGAGAAAAAAAAAGCCTTAAAAAATAAACACGGCCTCAGTGACTGGTGGGATAGTAAATGCAAATGAAGTCTCAGGAAAGGTAGGGGTGGGTTCGGGGAATTAAGAAATAACATTTGAAGAAATAATGACCAAAATTTTCCAAATTTGATGAAAAGATACACCCACAGGTCCAAGAAGTTCAGCAAAACTGAAGTGAGATAAAGACAAACACACTAAAATGCATTATAATCAAATGGCTGGAAATCAGTAACAAAGATGAAACCTCAAAGGCAGCCAGAAAATACACACATGCACACTATATATATATATGAACAAAGATGAAAATTTGACTGACTTCTCATTAGAAACAACAAAAGCCAAAAGAAAATTGAATGACATCTTTAAAGTGCTGAAAGAAAAAAAAACTATTAGTTGAGAATTTATATCCCAAAAAAATCCCTCAAAAATAAAGACAGAAATTAAAATCATTTTCAGGCAAACAAAAGCTGAGTGTATTCATTGCCAGCAGACTTGCACTAAAAGAAATAAAAGAGGATATTTTTCAAGCTGAAAGAAATAATATCAGAAATTTGGATCTGCATAAAGGAATAAAGAAAACCAGAAATGATAAATATGTGATTAAATATAAAATACTTATTTCTAATTTTTAAACTTACTTTAAAAGATATTTGATTGTTAATAACAGTGTATATGGGGCTTACAACATATGCAGAAATAAACTGCAGGACAACGATAATACAAAAGACTGGAAGGGAGAAGTAGAAATATACTGCTGTCAAGTGATATGATATTATTTGAATATAAGTTGTGATAAGTTCAAGATTCATATTGTAAACTGTAGAATGACCCTATGAAAATAGTTTTTAAAATGAGCTATAGCCAATAAGCCAACAGGAGATAGAATGTTAAAAATACTCAATAAATCCAAAAGAGGGTAGGAAAAGATGAAAAGAAGGAACAAAGATCAATTGAGACAGATAGAAAACAAATAGCATATTTGACCCCAACTATATCAATAGTTGCATTAAATATAAATGGTCAAACATGCAAATTAAAAGGCAGAGACTGTCAAACTAGATAAAACACTGGGACCCAACAAGTGTTATCTGCAAAAAAAATCTACTTTCCCACTTTAAATACAAAAACTCAGAAAAGGTAAAGGCTGGAATAGAAAAAGATACACTAGATAAATAATAGGAAAATTGAAATGGCTATATTTATGTCAAATGAAATGGATTTCAAGACAAAGATTATTGTCAAAGATAAAAGAAACATTTCATAGTAATACATAATAATACATCAAGAAGGCATAAGACTACAAGAGTATATATCCAAAAACAGAACTTCAAAAACTTTATGTGAAGCAAAAACAAAACTGAAAGAATACAAAATGTTAATACTTCTATCTTAGTAATTGGTGCAAATAGAAATCAGTAGTGATATAGAAGATATGACACAGTTGGTCTAAATAACATTTGTAGAACATGACACTTCAAACCAGCAGAATAATGCCTTCTTTTCAAATGGACATAAATATTCACAAGGATAGACAATTGCATTGGCCATAAAACAAGTCTCAATACATTTAATAGGGTTGAAATTATACTTAATACACTCTGTGACCTAATTAAATTAGAAATTAATAATCTCCATGGGGTCTGTTATCATGGAGGAAAACCAAAGGAATTGAGAGCTAGCAGACATGCTCTAAAAAAAAAATGCTAAAGGATGTTCTTCAGGCTGAAGGTAGACGATACCAGAGGAAAACCTGGAACTTAGGAAATGAAGAAAAAGCAACAGAAGTATAGTAAATATCTGTGTCAATAAATACTATTTCCCTCTTTTTCAGTTACTTAAATTGTGTACGACTATTGAAAGAAAAAATAATTAAATTATATAGTGGAGATTTCAATGTATGTAAATGTAAAGGAACCAATATAATTGGAAGAGTCTATACTTTAGTTGAAGTGGTAAAATATTACCTGTAAGTAGAAGGTGGAACTTTAGGTATGTATACTGTAACCCCTAAAGCACAAAGATACAGCCAGAAAGCCAGCAGATAAATTGAGATGGAATGCTAATTATTCAAACAAACATTAAATAATATTAAATGTTCAAATAACCCAAAATAAAGTATGAAATAGAAAACAGAAGAACAAAAATTAGAGTTGAAAACAGGATACAAGATAGATCTTTAAATATATTCTATATTTATTCAGATAGGTTAAAAGTAAAACGATGGAGAAAAATGTACCATACTGGAGTGGCTAAGTTATTATCAAAGCAGAGATAAAGGGGGACATTTCATAATAAAGGGTTCAATTTGCCAAGAAAACATAATCTTAAATGCACATTCACCTAACAACAAAATTTCAAAATGTATGAAGCAAAAACTAGAAGAACTGAAAGGAGAAACAGAAAATTGCATAATTATAGTTGGAGATGTTAACACTCTTCCCTTGGTAATCAATAGAAAAAGTAGACATAAAATCAGCAAGGTTATAGAAGACATGAACAACACTATCAACCAACTTTACCCAATTTTTTTTTTTTTGAGATGGAGTTTTGCTCTTGTTATCCAAGCTGGAGTGCAATGGTGTGATCTCAGCTCACCACAACCTCTGCCTCCCAGGTTCAAGGGATTCTCCTGCCTCAGCTTCCTGAGCAGCTGGGATTACAGGCACCTGCGTGAGCCTGGCTAATTTTTTTGTATTTTTAGTAGAGACGGGGTTTCACCATGTTAGCCAGGCTGGTCTTGAATCCCACCCCGCTCAGCCTCCCAAAGTGCCGGGATTACAGGCTTGAGCCACCGCACCTGGCCCCAAATGATTTTTATACAGAATACTTCACCCAACAAATGCACATTCTTTTCAAGTACACAAGATAGATCACATTCTGTGCTATAAGTAAACCTTAGCAAACATAAAATAATTGAAAGCAAAGAAAGTATATTCTCTAAACATACTTGAATTAATTTAGAAATCAACATAAAAATATTAGGAAAATGCTAACACTTTAAATTTATTTTTTGTGTATTTTATACTTTGCACAATAAAAATATAAAATAAAACTTGAAATGTTTGAACTAGCCCAGAATGAAAGCTTGGTGAGAATAAAAATAATGATAGTCTTTCATTACTAGACTGTTATCAGAGACTCTGGTAAGACTGAAAGTGGTGAGGGGGAATATGGGAGGGAAGTGAAGACCCCTCACAAATTTCCAGAAGGAAAAATCTACAACATTCAAGAACATGATAGGATTGTCCAAGGTAAATGAAATCTGCAATGTAAATCATTAAATTGTGAAATGTAAGTCATGGTTCTATACCTTCTGTGATATTTGATCAAGGTAGAAGAAAAATTCTGAGAACCTTGCTGTTTCTCCAGCAGCCTGTATTTGTCACTCCTCCCTTCTCGCTCAACTTTTTCCGACTTTATAATTTCTGGCAGAGACCGGACCAAAAGTCACAAGGTTTAACGAGCAGTGTCGTTTCAGGCCACGAATTTGTGAGCGCCTCTTTCCGCTCACGGCTCTGCCCAATTCTCTCTCTCTCTACCATAAAGCTTTTTGGTCAAACTCCACCTAAGCTTAGCAGCTGCCACTATTTCCAGGATCTGGCAACGAGAATAAACTGGTTGAATCCCAGCTGTAGGAATTTGGGCAAGCCACCTGACTGCTTAGCCTCGTTTTCCTTAGCTGTGAAATAAAGGCAATTAACCCACCTCACAGGAGCTGTGAGGATGAAATGGAAAAATTAAATTATTAAATAGGGTAATTTAAATGTAAAGGTGTAAAAGTGCTTTGTCAAGAGGAAAGACACCTTCCAAGGATTTATTGCTAAAAGAGCCCAGTCTCAGGACCTCGCTGTGGTGTTCACCTGGGGTAGTGACCAAAGGTGTGACTTGAATCAGTGAACCAACCCATCATACTTACCAGAGAGAGGGCAGAGGTGGCCCTTGATCACCAAAATCCCCACCTCCCCTGTCATGATGTGGCACTGGTGCTGGAAAGAGGCTGACCAGTCAGGGACAGCATTTCCCAGCTTCCTTTGCATCTAAATGTGGCCAAAATAGTTCTTTCCATTGGCCTGTGAGCCGCAGCTGTTTTTCAAGAAACAGGAGTATCTTCTTCTTGCTCTTTTCTCTTCTGGGTGGCTAGATGTGTATGAAAATGACCAGACCCAGATCATGGCAGAGGAGCCAGAAGCCTGAAGGAATCTGAGTCCCAGAATTGCTGCACCTGGAGGAGGAGAGGCACCCAGTCACAAGAAACACCTACTTGGGACCATTATCAAAGCACAAAGTAAAACATCTATGATGTTAGAGCAATTACATATTTTGGTGTCTATGTAATAAAGTAGTTGGTATGACCTTAACAAGGAGGTTGTACAGTAAGTTCTGGGTGTAATCTCTTTCTCTGCCAAGATTTTGTGGCCTTGGACTCTTTCATACCTGTTATCTCATCCATAAGTACAGATGATAATGGTTCTTGTCTTACTGGGTTGTTATGAAAGTTAACTGATGTAATGCACAGAAGATGCCAATAACCATATGTGTTCAATAAATGTTGGCCATTATTACTAACAGCATATAATTATCAGACTTTTAAAAAATTCATTCATTGACTCCAGGAAAGATTTCTACCTCTGCAGCTTATCTCCAGGTGACTGTAGCCATTACATGCACACCCAAATATTTTACAAGGAAATTTATTCAGGGACTTCGTGTTTTTCCTAGGCAGTTGCGTCTTTATTTGAATATAGTTAACTGGAAACCTCCAAGCCTAAAGTTTCAGGCTCAGTTTGTACCTGAAGAGTCACACATGTGGACTTAATGATAGTGTGTGACCTTGACCTACAATGACTCGGAAGCCCAACTAACCTGTCCTCTTTACCGTAAAATCCAGAAGTCAGATGCTGCTGCCTTACAGCTGCAGGTCTGATTGTGACCAGCAGAGGGCAGTGCTGCACACAAACTGCTGCAACTTTTGAAGCTACCTAGTGCCTTTTCATTGTCAAGTTTCCGTGTGTGGGGGTGGGTTTTCTCCCCAGTTTTATTCCTTGCCTTAAGAAGAATGGCCATGATATTTCAGAAAAGCATGATTATCCTCAGCTCAGCTTTGATAGTTCTGAGTCTGTTGTGTGCTTACTGGCAAATCACATTTTGTGACCCTGCATGTTGATGCTGGTGGCCCACAGGCTAAAGTGAACATCGGGAAATACTGAAGGGGAAACAAAGTTATAAAAAGGGCAGCCTGGGAGGGATGGGGATTGGCCTAGTGATGCTTGGGAGAGGCGTATCTGCTGAATGTGAGAATAGGAGCCCCCGCTCCTTCCCGTATCTGCTGGCACAGCCACCTCCTCCTTGTCCTCCTTTCCTGAGTCACTTACACCCACCCAGCTTCTGCAAATGATTCCACCCCATCTTCTCCCACAGCATGGCAAATTCTGGGACTCAGTCCTATGAACCTCAGTAATTCTAAGTTGTGTGATACATTTCAGAATCTCTCCTATATGAAATTTTCTGGAAACACACATGCCCATGGCTCACTCTAGACCTCCTGAATCAGATGCTAGTGTGGGTGAGAGTTATAAGGAGCTCCTAGGATGATCAAGGTTGGTTCAAGCACCCCGCACCCACCCTGAGAACCACTGGTGTAGTTAACGAAGACCAGGGAGAGGCAAATGGCAGAAGAATGGAGAGGAGGGCACAGCTGGGGTGGAGTTGTGATTCAGTTATCGATTGCTTCTGTGACCATCCCCATTTTCCCCAAAGGGAAATTTGCAGCCCACGTATAGTTGACGAGTGATCTCACTGCTTTCTCTTTTTTTTTTTTTTTTTTTTTGAGACGGAGTCTCACTCTTCACCCAGGCTGGAAAGCAGTGGCACAATCGGCTCACTGCAGCCTCCATCTCCTGGGTTCAAGTGATTCTCCTGCCCCAGCCTCCTGAGTAGTAAGGATTACAGGCACCCGCCACCATGCCCAGCTAAATTTTGTACTTTTAGTAGAGACAGGGTTCGCCAAGTTGGCCAAGCTTGTCTCGAACTCCTGACCTCAGGTGATCTGCCCACCTCAGCCTCCCAAAGTGCTGGGATTACAGGCACGAGCCACCACACCTAGCCCTCCCTGCTTTCTTAATGGAGAGAAGGAAAGCTCTTCAACTGTTCTTCTGCCTCTGTCACTCTTGCCCTGGGTTCTTATCCATATTCTCCATCTTTCCTCCCCTCTGACTGCTTGGCCTTTCTCCGCCTCCACCCATGCCTGAGCCCACCTTCTCTGCCTCCTCCCATTACCTGTTCCCCACCTGCACCTTTGGTGTCGCCCTCTCCAGAGATGCATTTCCTCCTGCCCTCAACTCCATCACCTGTCTTCAAAGCTTCCCTCCCTCTCACTGTCTTATGGGCTCTCCCCTCTCCTGGTGCTCCTCTTACTCTTTCCCCTCTTCCCTGCCCCTGCCTTTGTGATGGACTTGGTCACTCCTTTACATGACTATCAACACATCCTCTGAACTGGCCCCTCTGTCTCCACCTGGGTCCCCTCCGGACTGAGTCCAGAGAGGTTCTTCTAGCATGCCAATCTGACATTGCCTTGCACTGACCTAAAAACCCTTCACTGCCCCCGCCCCACGCCCCTCAGCATATCACACAGGCCTCCCCGCCTACTCTTCCCATCCTCTGGACTTTTCGCTCCAGCAGTACGCATCTGTGAACCTCTTAAGGAATGTTTGCTTTTGCCTGGCACTCCTTTCCCCATTTTGCTTCCTAAAATGAGCTCTCATTCATTCTACAAAACCCAGCTCAGATACCACCTCCCCTGAAAAGCCTTTCCTTGTTCCCTCCGACTGATTTCATCATTCTGTCTTCTGTGATAGGTCTGGCTTAATATCAGCTTCTCATTGTTTTAACTTCCCGCTCTGAAAGCTGGAAATCATGATGTATTCCTTCTCCCCATAATTTATTCATTTACAATTATCTCCTCCTTTCTAAGCTTCTTGAGAATGTAGACTGGGAATTATTAATCTTGGGACTCCAGTTCCTAGCACAGCGTCTCGCTTGGTAATTGTGGGACAGAATTGGGGGAAAGCTAGTCTGTCTGCTTCCTTTCATGGATGGACTTCTTTAAAATAGCAGATGCCTGCCTGCCTTTGTAGTGTTTCTACTCCCACCCATCCCTTCACCCACTAAAATCTGTTTTCCTCCCATATTTACAATGTTTGAAAGAAACAAATGACTCAGCCACCATGTCTGAAGTCTGTGCCCATTCATTTCTCTTCTTCATCCTCTCCGCATCATTTGTCACTGTTGACTACCACCCTCCCTGAAGTTCTTCCCTTGGTCTCTATAGTGGATAGTCGCTGTCTTGGTTGTGTCGATTCTACCTTCTTCTGGGAGCAGCACCCCAGTGTTCCTCTAGGGAACCAACCCTCTCCCACCCTCAGCATCCCATTTTCAGTGTCCAGGTTGAGGTGCTGCTCTCTCCACCAGCAAGACAGAGCTGAGTGTGGCTTCACATCCGAGCAGAGCCACCTCTTGGCCCCAGAGATTGGCTCAGAGGTGGGCAGGTAATGGCAGCCATTGGAACTGTTGGTTCCTCCTGCTGCAGAAGATAGAATGGAGTTCCTGACTGCTATTTTGTCACCATAAAGAGAAGAGTCCTGAGCCAACAGAGGAAAGCAGAATACAGCGTAGGAGTAAAAATAAGTCTCAATGTCTCTGAGCCATGGAATGCATCTGAATGTGGACTACCCTGGACTTACCAGTTATATGAGGCAATATGTTTCTTTTTTTATTAAACCAATTTGAATTGTTTCTTATCACTTGCAAAAAAAATCTTGACAAATTATGGCTATGATGATCTGCAGTATCTCAGATCTCCACCTACATTATCTTTCTCCTTCACTGGTTTTTTTATTCTCCTCCTATCTCATGCATGGGGTCCTGATGCTAATAATAGAAATTTCCATTGCAGAATACTTTATCACTCGCAACTTACCTGTCCACAGCCCTCGCCAGCATTCACATTCTTCCATATTGAACACACCAACTCTGAAGCTTCAGTTCTTATTTCTATATAACAAACCAAATTCTCACCTCCAATTCCAACTTCTCCACAAATCCCTGCCCTCATTTTTCTAACCACCTGCCACTTATCATTAGAATCCCACCAATACTACCAACTTACCTAAGGTCTAATTCTTCCTTCACAATTTCTCTTTTTCCAAATCCATTGCTCTTTCTGATTATTCTAATTTTGATCAAGGTATTAACACTTTCCAGTTTCCTCTGGTTTAAAACCCTAGGGTTATCTTTAATCATTCTTTCTCTGTACCTCCCAGTTCAGCCCCAAAACACACAGTTGCAAAGTGTTTTTGAGTTGATTTCTGGAATGCCTTCTCTCTGTTTCCCCATCCTATCCTCACCGCCATTATGTCCTGATTAGGGGCTTTGACTTCCTTTATCTAGATTCTAGTCTGTTACCGTGGCCTCACTCCTCCTTGCCAGTAGCCTGGGGTATTCCTATAGGGCAGTTCTGAGTCCATCAGGCCTCTGCTCCAAACATCTTGAATGATGGGCTCCTCAGTGACATGCAGGCCCTCATGGTTCTCGCCGTGTGCATGTTCCCTACTTGTTCCCTCTCTTCAGGGGCTTCTCTCTCGAGGGTGGCTGCCTTTCCCTCTCTCATGTTTTCTTTTTTTTTTTTTTTTTTTTTTTGAGACGGAGTCTCGCTCTGTCGCCCAGGCTGGAGTGCAGTGGCGCAATCTCGGCTCACTGCAAGCTCTGCCTCCCGGGTTCACGCCATTCTCCTGCCTCAGCCTCCCGAGTAGCTGGGACTACAGGCGCCCGCCCCTGCGCCCGGCTAATTTTTTCTATTTTTAGTAGAGACGGGGTTTCACCATGGTCTCGATCTCCTGACCTTGTGATCCGCCCACCTCGGCCTCCCAAAGTGCTGGGATTACAGGCGTGAGCCACCACGCCCGGCCCTCTCTCATGTTTTCTATGTGGAGCTCTGACACCTAGAAATCGCCCCCAACCCCACTCCCCATCTCTATTAAAATTCCAGCCACTTTCACCCCAGGCTAAAGGTCATCTCCTTTCCTCTAGTGACCAGATAGGGAAGAACAGCATAGATGGCAGCACAGTTTGCAAGCACCAGAGCTGGTCATCCACAGACGCTCACACTAGTGCCAACCCAGGGTGAACACTCTAAGTGTGTGCTGAACAAGGTGAGCACTCGACATGTGTGCCTTGGCTCGGTCCCGTCACCCTCCCACCTGGGACTCACACCTGGGTCAACGTGCTTCTGACTCCTGCTGAGTCAAAGAACTGATACATGCGTCGCAGTCGGGGGTTCTACACCATCTCTCGGGCTGGAACCAAAGCAAACCAACATGGAACAACCAGAAAGCTTAGTCAACACACATATGACATCCTGCATTGAGGTTCAAATTGTGAATTCAGTGGTGTGGAATGGGGGAGGCAAGGTGTTCTGGGGAGGACTTAGGGTTTGGGGAGTTTGGGTGGACTCTGGGCTCTATATGAACCAGCAGAGGGCCAGAGCTGCCAAGAGAGTGAATGTCATCATAGACTTTGTGAATAAAAGGTGGTATGTGGAGCAAGGGAAATGGCAGCCCCCCTGTGGCCCATCCACGCTGTCAGGGATTGAGGTCTGATCCAGGCAGCTCATGTCAAGAAGGAATGGACCAACTGTAGCCAGCCTCAGGCAGGATCACGGCCATGACCCAGTGGGTCAGGAAACCAGAACAACTGAGGCGCAGGTAGAATACTGGGCTGAAAAGAAGACTTGCCAGGGACATAAGACCTGTCTTCAAACATTTGGAGGGTGTCTTCTGCTCTCTAAAAGGAGTTAACCTTTGCTATGTAGCTAAGGAAGGTGGAGTTAGGGTCACTGGATAAAAACTGTAGAGGGGCATTTTAGCTTAGGAACAGGAAAAAATTTTTGAATGCAAATATGTTCATTATATACGTGTGGTGGGATTTTGGGGGTGAATTTTTACCTTTTTCCTTTATTTTTTCTATGAACTTTTCTTCTGATTTATAGATGTGTGTGTTTTGTACTGAAGGGGACTTGGATTGTTCTTGACTGGCCAGAGCCCATTGCCCCTTCCGGTCTCAGTCCCCAGGTTTTGCTTTGGGACAGCCCTATCCCTACTCTCAATGATTTGGGTGGAGCTGCGCCAGCTCTCTGGCTCCAGGGGTGTTTCTGTAGCAGGCCTGGTTCATTCGTGTCCTCCATCCCTGGCCACAGTGATTAGTCTAGGCATCAGCCCTGACTCCAGCTGGCCTACTAAGAGGTGCCCAAGGCTAGCAGGAAAGAGCTGCCCTCTTCTGCCTGGGTTGCTGAGCAGACAGGAGCTTTGGGCAGGCGGTGGCTGTCTTGCCTTCACAAGGGGAGAGCCTGCCTAACAAGGAAGCAACAGCTGAGGGAGCAAAGCTAAGAGATTGAGAGTAGATGTTGTCATTTGAGCCCCTACATTCAGCCTTGACTGAAGCCAGGACTATTTTCTGGACATTTCAGTGCTATGAGCCACTAATTCCCTTTTTTGCTTCAACCAGGTTGTCAATTTCCTGTCTCTTATAACCAAAGAAGTCCTGATGGATATTGACAGATGCAGACTTTGTCTATCGTTTGTCTTTGGGATGCCAAGC
This sequence comes from Macaca fascicularis, assembly GCF_037993035.2. Classification (NCBI taxonomy): domain Eukaryota; kingdom Metazoa; phylum Chordata; class Mammalia; order Primates; family Cercopithecidae; genus Macaca; species Macaca fascicularis. The sequence goes on along the minus strand of NC_088380.1, from coordinate 83,818,160 downwards.
TGTCTGGCAACTGAATGACTACAGGCACTTAAGAAAGGTCATAAAACCACTGACAGTTTAGGATCCCATAAGGGATCCTGGATGAGTTGGCCTTAGATGGCCTTTCAGACTCTGAGAATCTGTTCTGGACTCATCTGTGAATGCTGCTTCTCCTCTTTCTAAAACATCTTGTCCCCTTTACAAAGCTCCCTTCCCTTTGGGAGCAGCTCACATTCTACCCTGGGCCAGAGCTCCTGATGCCACCTCCTGTCTCCCCCATTAGATCATGACCATTTTGAGTAAATGTGATGGTAAGTTTTGCTTCTCAGCTCAATTAGGGTTATGAAAAGGAAGGGAGGGAGGAAAGGAGAGAGAGAAAGGAAAAAAGCAGAAGGAAGGCAAGAAATTTACTTTTTATGGTATTTTAAGTGCTTAATTGTGATGCTTCATCCAGTCTCAATCAAATTCTTGATTCATAATTCCTCCCTATTGTGTTTGCTTCTTTTAAAATTCAAAATGCTCATCATTTAAAAAAAATAAAGTCTATGAATGATAGTGCTATTTAGCAAAGATGGCTTGTATTGGAAGGTCTCATTCTAAACTCCAGTTCCACCCTCTCTTGACTTGTTCTTCTTACTTACCTCTCTATTTTCTGGTGATTTTGTTAATTTCCTTAGTAAACCTTCTTTATCAATGAAGTGCTCAGACCTACAGGTACTTGAATCATAATGGTATATCGAGATAATTGCAGGGGATCCTTTCAGAAGTTTTTAGACAAGGGACACTATTGTCTTGTCTAACTTCCCTAAGGAAAACCAGATAATGAGATCATCCTCCCCAGCAAGTCACAGAAGGAAATAATCTGCCTATGATGAGGCTTCTCTGTTTTCTTTACCTGAGACTCGCCAAAAACAAAAATTTAAAAAAAAATATGTATCTATCCACACACCCTGAACACCTTCTACCTTTCATTTCCTGGAAGGTTTTTCTGTCTAGACATTTCTTCAGCAGTTACAATGGTGCTGAGTGTAATTGTGGCAGGGCCAGCTGGCCCAGACATCCTGAAAGGGGCCTCTGCATTGCAATGTATTTAAAATAGTCGTCACCGCCTCAAGTGGATGAGATTTCTGAGAGAATAATACTGTTTGCTCATGCATCCGAGCATTTGTATTTAAGTGCTTATTGAGAACCCAAGGTGTACAGCACTCTGTTAACCCCTGCGGGAGAAGATGCCAAACACAGGGCCCCTTTCTTACTCTCCAGGAGTTAATCATCTAATTAGAGAGACAGGACACAGTGCACACACAAACTCTCTTTTCGGTTGAGGACCTGAAATCCGAGCGTCTCAACCCCGGCCAATTAACGTCAGCTAAAGAGATTTAGAAACAATATTGGATGTCTGAGCCTCACCCCAGACAATTACATGAAAAATATCTGGATAGATCCCACTCGTTAGTTTTTTAACTGCTCTGCCCCATGCAATTCTAAGCTACAATCAGATGTGAGAAACGTTGGCCTAAATCCCACCTTTCCTTAAAGATAGGGATCAGTTTGCTGTCCCTGATTTCCCCAATCAGAAGGAATCCTACCGATTGATTTTCAGAGGTCCCAGTGCTTCCATCAGAGAAACACACAGGAAACAGACCAAGCCCTCTTCCCCAGGCATCTCAAGGAGGAGGAGAACACAGTGGGAAAGTCAATACCCCGCAGCCCCAGCCCACACCTGGAAGGTTTCTTTACGTGGTGTTGATTAAAGGCAAGGTCCCATCAGCCAGGCTCTGGTGATGCTAGAGAATTTAAAAGGCCACAGTCAACCCAAATACAGTTCAACTCTGAGACCAGCCATATTTCTTGGCAGCCACTTGGCTTACTGCAAAGTACCTATGTTTGTAAACTTGGGGTCCAGTGGTTATCTGACCCCAAATGAGAGAGATGTTTCACTTCATAAGACTGGAATCCTCTGGAAGCAACAGAGGTTGGCCTAGATTTTCTCCTCTTAGGCCTCCAAATTTGGACCATATTCCTGTCCAATGCAGGTGCAGTGTCCCGGCTAATGAGGCAAATTCGACCCTGGCGTCCCAGAACAGACATTCTTAGGCACTGACGACGGCTGCCTGGCCGGTAGATGCAGCTTAGTCTTGATTAAAGTTGTCGTTTATTTCCCTTTGTCTGAGTGAGCCCATCCAGTCAACACTAATCCATTTGTCCAAACGATTCTAACCTAATCGCCAGCAATTTCGGCCAAAGCCTCTGATGCTCTGACCCATCTCCGTAATTGTCCTGACCAATATATCTGCCTCCCCTCACTGATGGCTCAGGCCAGGCTCCAAGCTGTACCTCAGAATGTAATTAATCAAGAACATCAGAGGAGGGGAGACGCAGACTGGAAACTTTTTATATGCTAGGGGGAACGAAGCCAGACTTTGAGCAAAGGAGACGTCAGCTTCCAAATACAGTTCCTAAGGATGCATGCTGATGCATTGCTCAGCAGGCGCCGGGTTTTCCAAGGCTCCAGAAGCTTACTCAGGACTTATTGCTGCAGAGGTAACAGAAGCTTTCTCACCAATAGAAAAGTCTGGTCCTCAGGCCCACGTGGACACCCAGTTTCAGAGCAGTACAGGCCTTCCAGAAAGGACTTTGGCACCAGAAGATCTTCTCCCTGGGTCTCAAGCTGTGTTTTCTGGGAAGCAGTGGTACCCGGTGCTCTAAACCCTCAACTGCCTCCCAGGCCCTGGGTCTGGGTGAGATCAGAGCACATGACCCCCTTCTGCTCTCAGCCCCTCTGCCCCGTATCTCCAAGGGTTATCATTTTAAATGCCGCCTCAAGAGCTCTTCTAATCTCCGCTGCTGATGAAGCCCACCCTTCTCTCTACGTGCAGCCTCTGCACACAGCAGCCCTCAGAGGTGTAGCAGCCGCTGCTAGGACTTACCCCCAGGGACCTTGGAGATGGCTCTTTCCAATGGATGTTCCTATCTCTGACCCCATGCTGTCCCCACCTTGGGCTCCAGACAGGCATGTGGAGTGGGGGGGGTCTTTGGAGAGCCTCAGGGCACAGTGGCCAGGGTTCACCTCGGCCACATTGCCGTGTCCATCAGCACCACTCTGCAGAACAAGGAGCACGTGATTGAGGCCCACATGGGGCTTTACCACATGGGCCAACTTCAAGTTCCCTGACTGCTATAGGAAATCCACATCTCCAAGAAGTGGGGCTTTACTGGGTTCAATGCAGATGAATGTGAAGACATGGCTGAGAAACACCTCATCCCGATGACTGTGGGGTTAAATCCGTCACCAGTTGCAGCCCCTGGACAAGTGATGGGCCCTGCTATTGTAAGTGTTCCCATTGCACCAGCCCCTCCTTACTCATGCCCACTGAGAAATCCCACTCCTTGTAAAAAAAAAAAAAAAAAAAAAAGAGGCAGAGAGAGAGAGCTCTTCTAATCGATTTTGCCTTCTGGTGCCATTTTGGGTTTTTGTTTTGTTTCTGAGACAGGGCCTCGCTCTGTCACCCAGGCTGGAGTGCAGTGGCGCCATCTCAGTTCACTGCAACCTCCATCTCCCGGGTTCAAGCGATTCTTCTGCCTCAGCCTCCCAAGTAGCTGGATTACAGGTCTGTGCCACCATGCTCAGCTAATTTTTGTAGAGATGGGGTTTCACCATGTTGCCTAAGCTGGTCTCAAACTCCTGGCCTCAAGTGATCCACCAGCCTCCGCCTCCCAAAGTGCTGGATTACAGGTGTGAGAGCCACGGCACCCGACCCTGGTGCCATTTTGAATGAGCTTGGGAGGGGTTTGAAAACGCCTTTCTTGAACCTGTCCTTGAAGAGGGTGTTGCCACTGACATCGCAGCAACAGGAGGTGGGAGCTGCTTTTCTGAGAGAGGCAGGGAATTTTGCTCATAAAGTCACCAGCAACACTAGCTGCATTCTAATCACTCATTACACTATGTTCACTTAGTTTCTATAATACTACAGGTTAGCTTTCACTTCAGTAGGTGCCGAACTGTTGGCCCTAAGGGATGCAAAGCTGAGTAAGAAGTATCCCACTGCAGGGAGCTTCTCCTCTAGGAGTGCAGGGAGGGCAATGATGCTGAGGATTCCTGGGCTTGGGTATCAACGGCAAGTGAGGTGATATTGACATCAAGACCTCATCTCAAATGAAATCTCATTGCTTCTTTTAGATCAGTCATGAACAGAGCAATTCCTCATCCCAGTGCAGTGTCAGAATAAGGAAAGTGATTTTTTTTTAATCATTCTTATCCCAGGTTGTCTCAGAGGGCAACCCCTCGTTCATCCTCTTCCTGCCAACTTCCTCTGGTCTTATGTCCCTCACCTTTGTGGTGATTGATGTGGGTTTCTTTGTGTGTCCTATTCACAGCCACAGCATTTTCTTTCTTCAAGAGGAAGAGTCATGCCTTTGGGAGGCCGAGGCAGGAGGATCACGAGGTCAGGAGATTGAGACCATCCTGGCTAACATGGTGAAACCCCGTCTCTACTAAAAATAGAAAAAAAAAAAAAATAGCTGGGCGTGGTGGCGGGCGACTGTAGTCCCAGCTACTCTGGAGGCTGAAGCAGGAGAATGGCGTGAACCCGGGAGGCAGAGCTTGCAGTGAGCTGAGATCCGGCCACTGCGCTCCAGCCTGGGTGACAGAGCGAGACTCCGTCTCAAAAAAAAAAAGGAAGAGAAGCTTAGGAGTTCTACCTAAGAATGTGCTCCATCAGGTGAGTATTCCTCCCATAGCGCTGCTGTGTAAGGCAGAGTAAGGCAAAATTCAAATAAATTGGCAGATTGAGCACCTCTTCCCAGCCCTCAAAATGTTTTATTTAGAAGAAAGATAATTAAATACAAAAAGGCAGAAGATGTTCTTACACTGAACTTTCCGGGGAAGTCCCTCAATTCTCTCCTTTATCTTCTCCCACAGAAAGTCAGTCAAAGAGAGACCATCTTCAACCACTGTGTGCCCAGAGTTCTGTTCTCTTGAGTCCCTGCATCTTTTGTCCTCAATCTGTTTTCCAGGGGAAGGTTTTGCTTGGCTACCCTCAATCTCACATCCGAATTTTCCCATTTCAGTGCTTCTTCCTTTCCTCAGCCAGCCTTTTTGGACAAATCTCTCAAAGGTACTTAACCTTGACCGTATACTAGATGCACCCCAGGAGCGTTAAGTACTGATGCCTGGGTCCCACTCTTAGGATTCTGACTCCATTGTTTGGGGTGGGCTTGGGAATTGCATGTTTAAAGCTTCCCCGGTGATTCTAATGGGCAGGGAGGCTGAGCACACTTTAGAGGGCTGTGACTGGTTTCCTCCTGCAGGCTTTCCCTTACTCTTCATGTTCTATGCTCTCCATAGTCATTATTGCACTTTATTATAAAGAAACAACTGAAGCCAGGGCAATAGGCTCATTCTAGAAGTTAAAACATTATAGCATTAAAAGAATTGATCTCCCTGGTTTTAGGCCAGTGCTACAGGACCTCTGGCTCCTGGCTCAAATTTTATCCTCAGTGTCACCAGGTCACAGAAGCACTGCCCGTATTTCTGCATAGAGCTGCAAAAACATGACCACACTTTTGTATCCTCAAAAAGTCACCTATGGGGCTGTTGCTCCCTGTGAGCCCTGGGCCTGTATGGCACCAGAGCGTGTCTTTTTCTGTCCCTTTGTCTCTACTTACCTCTGCCCCTCAGTTTTTCTACCTTAAAAAAGAAAATCAAAAAACACCTTGACTATATTATAAAATAGAATGAAGATACTTGAATTTTTTACATTTATTTATACAACTTTTTTTTTTTTTTTTGAGACAGAATCTCGCTCTGTTGCCCAGGCCAGAGTGCAGTGGCACCATCTCAGCTCATTGCAACCTCCACTTCCTGGGTTCAAGTAATTATCCCTACCTCAGCCTACCGAGTAGCTGGGATTACAGGTTCCACCATTACACCCAGTTAATTTTTTTTATTTTTAGTAGAGATAGGGTCTGGCCATATTGTCCAGGCTGGTCTCGAACTCCTGATCTGAGGTGATCCACCTGCCTCAGCCTCCCAAAATGCTGGGATTACAAGTATGAGCCACTGCGCCAGCCTCATCTATTTACACAACTTTTGATCCTCATTCTTTTAAAGATGTATTTCTTTCTGAAAGAAAAATAAATGAATTGCTACTTAACCTGCTTCCAGTTTGTAAAGGCAGGATGAGGTGGAGAGAGCACTGTACTAGGAGTAACCAAAAGACCCAAGTCTGTCTCAATCACTCACTGTCATGTACCCTGAGATGCGAGTCACTGATGTCCTCCCTCCCTTCTCTCAATTATAAATTGGAGAATAATGTCTTCATGGCTCATATTCACAGCCCATATCCACAGGTTAATATGAGAATCAAATAAGACAGTATTTGTGAAATTTTGAGAAAAAAAAATGTACGCTAGGATTCCTTTTAATTGGTCACATTGTGAATTTGAATCTTTCTACAAAGAAATTTTCCATGCTCATTCTTTAAGCTATCATTTTGATTTCTTTGGAAACCTTGCTTGCAGTCATGTGATCAGAGCTGTTGCTGGTCTATAGACGACTTATCTTTTTCTAGGAAGGATGTTCTGTGGTCTGTCTGCTGCTTTCTGGAAGTTTCCTTTCAGAAGGAAGCCCTGGTGAGGTTCCATCTCGACATCTGCAAGTCATATCTACAGGGAAAATGTGACTCACTTGAGTGACTGTCTTAAGTTTTCATGGATATTATTCAGGGAGTAGGTGTTGTCTTTGGGCCAAATCATCATGAAATGGCCCAAAGACAACACCTACTCTCTGATTTCACCACTTGAAATCATCATGACATCAGCCCTGTCACAGAAACTGACTGTGCACCCACAGGAAGCAGAAAGAAGGGTGGGCGATGGGGCACAAGTTTACTGCAAGAAAGGCCACTGTCCTAGCCCTCCTGAAGTTTAGAGATAATGTAGTCAAAGAATGCAGCAGAGTGCCTGGTGTATGACAGGAAGGCAATAGAGGGTAGCCAACCCGCTACAGTGCTTTTATGAATAACCCTATACAAAATACAACAGCTGAGATGACTCAACCCCTTGCAGAATGAGAAGAGACACAAATGAACTACAGTTTAAGCTACATGGATGGTAAGTGCATGACATACTTGCTCTCCATCTCCTTTCTTGGCTGTATCTGACACCACTAAAATGGATCATTGAATAGTTTGCTGATGACCCTGCATGTGACTCCAGAATCCTTCTTGACCCAGTCTGCACAAATTGATACCAATCAAGCCAAAATGCCAATTGTTCTAAAACTGTTGAACATTCCAGTATTAGGATTTCAGTAACCTAATCGATGCATGCATGGCACTTGGTCAGGCACTCAAACCACATCATTATAGTTGACATTTTCCTCTTCTTAGTCTTCATCATCAGTATCATCATTATACATGTCATCATAGTGCAAATTTAAGCTATTTTTATTGAAAGGCCTTCTGTTTTTATGTAGGACTCCACTAGGGTTGTAGGGGGCTTTCATTCTGTACTTTTATATTTTAGCCTCAGTGACTAAACCTGTTTCCTAATGATTTCAGCATTATCTTTTCTTTTCTTTTTCTTTCTTTTTTGAGACAGAGTCTCACTCTGTCTCCCAGGCTGGAGTGTAGTGGTGCAATCTCAGCTCACTGCAGGCTCTGCCTCCTGGGTTCACGCCATTCTCCTGCTTCAGCCTCCAGAGTAGCTGGGACTACAGGTGCCTGCCACCACGCCCGGCTAATTTTTTGTATTTTTTTGGTAGAGACGAGGTTTCACCGTGTTAGCCAGGATGGTCTTGATCTCCTGACCTCGTGATCCACCCACCTTGGCCTCCCAAAGTGCTGGGATTACAGGTGTGAGCCACCGCGCCCGACCAATCTTTTCTTTTACTGTCCTTCAAATCTTAAAAGAACGTGTTTCAAAAAAAGAAAAAATGCTATGTGCATTGCCCCTTTTGGTATAGGGTTTTCTCTCCTTTATAATAGTAGAGTGATCCTACAAATCCAGTTCAGAATCGTAATGAATTATTGAATCCATAAGAATAGACTACCCACATTGAGGTGGACTCTAGGGGAAAACATCTGGCAGGCAGAAGTTCTACAATAAATTGCAAAGGAACTTAGCCGAAAAGAAAAGTTAAAGGGAAGTATCTGCAAGGAGAGCAACAGTCCATACTGAAGGTGGAACATACGCAATAGCAAAAAGAGTCCATGATCTTTTGATTTCTCCTGGGCCTCTTTTTGCAGTAGCTTGGAAAGGAGGCTTTACCCAGGTCCAAGGTGCCTCCTCTTCTTGGTTTGGTGATCTCAGTTCTGGGAAGCTGGGTTGCTCCAGAGAGTCTGCTGAAAGTGTGCAGATGAGAAGAATAGGCTCTGAAAGGGCTTTCTGGCCCTCAAGAAACAGGATACCTGGCCCTGCCTCCTGCAGTGCCAAGCTCTTCTAAGGCAGCTTAATGGGACCTAGAGAGTGCAACCATCAGAGCTGGTGGTGGTCAGAAACCTGACCACCTGCCCTCCTGAAGAAAATTCATGGGAATCTCTCCGTGACAGGCTGAGGAAAACATCCCACCCTTGACTCATACCAAGGCTTGTCTAGTGAACCAGTCAGAAACAACTATGTTGTTAAGGCCTGTCTATGGTGGTACTCCCAGAATGTGAATACTGTTGTAAACTCTCACTCAAATATTAAGGACATATTTCCAAATATTAAGGAAATGTTTGTCTCCCTGACCTGATTCCACGCTAATCCGAACAGACTTCCTAATCCTGATGCTCTCTGGTGTCGCTTGCCGCCCACTGTGCAGCGTCCATTAGTGAGGTTGCTGAGGGCAGAAGCTGCACCTTGCTGCTTCTGGAACAAGGTCCCAGGGTCTTGTTCAGGGCCAGGTCTATGCCATAGTTCATTAAATATTTCTAGGAAGGAAAAGGGGTATGGAATGACCGACTTGTGCACATTTGCCTGAGGCTTCCCTTGTTTTAGCATTGAATGTCCCGTGTCCTGGGAAACCCCCCAGACTTGGCAACCCCAGACAGTTGGTCACCTTGGCTGGAAGGAAGGAGGGAAGAGTGAAGTACATTAGTCCAAGCCCACCTGGGGCAGAACCCTGCATGCTCTGACTTGCTGGCATAAGGAAGGGCGGCTGAGTAGCAGGTGAGCTCATGGGGTCCCTAAGGAGATGCAGTGAGCCCATCCCTTCAAAGAAGCAGAGGGACCATGAGCCAGACTTTCATCCCATCATCACTGAGTCCTGAAAATAGAAATATATTCATTTGGGAAACATCCGTTGTGAACCTACCCTTTGTCGGGTTCTGTGCCAGATCCTGAGAGTACGGAAGAAACAAGAACAGGTCTTCCTTCCAGGAGTGCCGAGGCAGCGGGGCGTGCTGGGGGAGCGTCCCGTGGGCTTCCTGTGTCATGCACGCGAGTAAAGCTCTGCACGCACAGTTGACGGACAAACACATATGGGGCAGTTTGCCTGCTGGGCTGGCACACACGTGGTCTACTTGGGGAATCCTAAAGGACAAAGAGTTACAACCTCCACAACAGGCCCTTACCATGTATCCCCAGGTCTGTAGAACCCATGGTGGCAGAGAGCTGTTGGTTTGTTTTTAAGCAACACGTAGGCCTTCCCAGTGGGCTGTGGAAAGGATCACCAGGTCCCTGGCTTAAATTAGACCTGACATCACGGCCAGGCGGACATGAGGCTGCCAGGGACTGCTGGGGACAGGCACCAGGAGGAGGCCCAGGGAAGAGGAAGGACGCAAGGTTTCCACTACACTCAGGGCAGATGGAGCTAATCCCCCAGATATGAGCCCTGCCTGCTACTTCCGTGGTCCTGTGTTTTAAATGGCCCAAGGGCCAGTGACCAGGCGGCTGCCTCCCAGCCCAGAGACATGGCACAACCAGGGCTGTGCAACTGGACATGAGTCCAGTCCTGCCCTCTTTTTGCTTTACTCCTGACTTGCCACTCTCAGCAATAGGTCCTGGCCCCAGAAGAACCGTTTTGGCGACTTTCTATTAGGGCCCACAGAACAGAGACTCGGCAAATGTGGAGTGGAGTTGACCATTTAACTCTTGGTTGGTCTCAACTCTATCCTTAGGTTCAACTTCCACAGATCTGACGCTGTGTCCATGTGGCTCTTCATAGCTGCTGACTGATTTTCTGTTTTAAACTCCCACCCTACCCTTACCCACTACAGCACATTTAGGAAATGTATTGTCTTATGGCAAAGAGAAATATCATCTTCCTGGGTTATGAAACAACTCAGAAATATTGTAGAAGGCATTTTGTTTGACAGATCAGAGGGAAACAGACATGGATTAAGTCTTCTCAGAATTAAGATGAAATCACCAAGCCTATAAATAATGTCTCTCCCTCTCGTCTAACCTGTTTACAGGATTTGTCCTCCCATTTTTTTCTCCCTCCTTCCCTTCCTTGTTTCTGGCCATGGCCTGTGCCTATAACAGCGAAGCAGCACTTGTTTTCTGCCTTCTGAGAGTTCTCAAGTAATTGGGCTTGATTATTATCACAAGGCAAGGACTAGGAGCTCAGCTTCTTAACAAGCAGACTCACAGAGAAAGCCCTCCCTCAACCACCTGGCCCCTGTAGCACATGTTAACAAATTATTTAAACATAATATGCTGCTTAGAGAGGGAAATAACTGGAAGGGCCTGAGGGAAGAAAGGAAAAAGTAATCAGGAAGTCTTCATGGAGGAGGTGATATTGAATTGAGATTCTGAAGAGTGAATAGGAGTACACAATGCAGTTAAACTTTACCAAAAATTCTCAGCAATCCATGATTAAAATAAAGCTAAATCCCTAAAATAAAGCTAAATCCCAAAAACATGAAAAAGCAAGTTTATATCAGGGATTTAGCTTTTAGGATAAACAGAGGAATTCAGCATATATTTCATCCAGTTTAGGATACTTCCCTCTACCATGCAACTGGTCTTCCTGTCCAGACTTCTGCCCTTTGAGATGCCATAAGATCTCATAGTCCCCGTCTGAAACAGAGAAAAGAAAGTCAAGTCACATTTTGTGGAAAGCTTTTCTAAATTAAGAGGTTAAGACAAAAAAAGATTTTGGCTCCATTCACCATTAACTAGAAACTTCCGTTAACCATAATGCCCCATTCCCCAAGCCGGCTGGCTAATGGAGGTTCTGCTGCATCCGTCTTTTTGTTTTGCTTCCTTCCTTTCTTTTGCTTCCAGGCTCTCTGTCAACTCTGGGTTCCTGTGCTCCTGTCTCTGCAGCAGTCTTTTCTTCTCTCCTCTCCCGCCCTCTCAGTTGTCAGTGCTTGACTCAGTCGGGGCTGTGTGGGAATTGGCGGGGAGAGCATCAGGGAGTCAGGGCTCAGAAGGAGACTCATTGTGGATTTACCCTCACTTGATGGAGAACCCTCAGCTCCTGCTAGGCTGGCCACTCCATGGAAGCTATTTTTGTGGGTGAGCCCCTAATCCTAGACTCTAGAGTATAAAAAGTAATGCACCTGGGGCGGATGGTCAGCAAGATTTCTGTTTCTCAGGGAGGAGGCTGGAGCTTTGACAAGACACAGCTGGTTGAGGGAGGGAGCTGGAAGATTCAGCCCTGGGGTGAGGAAGAAGAGGAGGAGGGCGCCTTTATGAAGCAGGTGGCTTCACTGTTTCTATAAATGAAAATGGTGCGTTTTCACTGAACACTGATTACGAAAATGGTCTTTTATTAGGCAGCTGTACCAGCCCATAGGACAGCCCTTGAGGCTCAAGCTGGGGAACTTTCTCCGCAGTTCATAAACATGGTTGGCTGCACCTCGCTGCAGAGCCAAGCGTGTTTGTTATTTCTTTCTGCTCAAGGACTGCACAGGCCAGGAATGAGCGCCTGTGGGGGTAGAAGGACAGAAAGAGACCAGGGCTTTACCTAAAACACTGCCAGATTCAATTATCCCTGCCATTTGTGTATTTATCTGAGAGTCCTTCATCCTCCTTTTGAAGAGACTGAAAAAGAGACCCAGGTCTTCTGTCTAAGGAGGTTGGGAGGAAGGTGCCGGAATGAGGCTGGGCTTGCCAAGACCGATGGGTCTTCTCTCCTTGCAGCAGAGGTGAATTTAATTGGTCTTCCTTCTCTTTAATTAACAGAAAAATCCCTTCTGAAAAGGCAAATGAATAGGGCAGGAGACTGAGGAGCACTTCACCCCTGAGCAAATCACCTGCCTTCCAGCCCCCTTGCTTCCAGCTGAACCCCATGTCTCATGGCATGTTAGGCAGTCCACTCCACTTGCCAAGGTCCCTGGAAACATGGTGGCCCAAGTGGTGGGGAAATCACAGGGAGAATCCAAACCTCACGGGTCAGGTCCTCACACAAAGCCAGGGGTTCCACTGCGGTTTCCCAAGGAGAGGTAAATAATAACAGCTAGTATTTACTGAACACGTGCTATGTGCCAGGCTCGGTGTTATTCATTTAATACTGTGTTTTCTATTAACTTATTTAATTCTAACAATTCCATTATGTAGTTTTTGTTTTCAGATGAAATCACCAAGACTTGCTCACAGAGACACAGCTGGAAAGTAGAAGCACCAGGATTCAAACCCAGGCCAGTGGGAAGCCTGAGGCTCTTACCCACCCTCCCTTCAATGCTGCCTCCCTTCATACTGCACTGCTCCCTTCCCAATGTCCCTACTTCTCCTGTCCTCATTTCAACTGCTCATCCATCTTCCCAGACTTTTCTACAGACATGCGGCATTGCAGTACTGCTCTTGCTACAAATGTCAGATTTCCTTGGTCAGATTTGCTTAGTGTGGGACTTTCTGCTGAGATATATCAGAGATGTTACGACTGCGAGAAATGCAGGCAGAAGTTATCTGTGATCCATCTGCCATGCAATGACAAGGGATGCTTAAAGGCTGTCTGGAAGAACTGCCTTCTTTAGAAACCTGAGGGCCGGGCGTGGTGGCTCACGCCTGTAATCCCAGCACTTTGGGAGGCCAAGGCAGGCAGATCACAAGGTCAGGAGATCGAGACCATCCTGGCTAACACGGTGAAACCCTGTCTCTACTAAAAATACAAAAAAAAAAAAAAAAAAAAAATTAGCCGGGTGTAGTGGCGGGTGCCTGTAGTCCCAGCTACTCGGGAGGCTGAGGCAGGAGAATGGCGTGAACTCGGGAGGCGGAGCTTGCAGTGAGCAGAGATCGCGCCACTGCACTCCAGACTGGGCAATAGAGCGAGACTCTGTTTCAAAAACAAACCAAACAAACAAACAAACAAACAAAAAGCACTCGAGAGCACCAGGAGCCCATAAAAGGAGCCAAGACTACCCCATCAAATCTAAGCCCCTCTGAGAGCACAGTGTCAAGAAGTGCATCATTCAAGAAGTCTCCTGCAGAGTGAAGGCCTTTCCAAAATGAGCATTATGTGAATTCATTTCAGCAAAGTGAGGAAAATTGATTTCTCAACGTGGAAGGATAGTTTTAACAGTAGCCCTGGGGTGGGGAGTGGGGGAAACTAACTAAAACACTAGGTCTTGGATGCTTAATCAAATAAATCAACTTGGAGGCTCAACTGGATTCCCCAAGCAAAGAGTGCATGTGAAGCTTTATAAAACTTTCCTTGTCTCCCTCAGAGGGACAGTAGCCTGGCAAAAACCTAGATGTTCCAGGAGCAGGACTCACAGGCATCTTGCGGTGCGTCCATTCTCCAGGGGGAGCAAAAGGCAAGCATGCTCACTTCCCAGATGGCTGGTTTGGGAAGACAGGGGTTGGCTGCTCCCCAAACCCTTCCCTGATCGCCTAGCCTTGGCCTGGGGAGCTGGGGTGGAGGCTGCTCCTCTGAGAAATAGATTTGCCCTTTGGTTACAAAACATCTCCAAATGATTGATGAACCAGTCTCAGGGAAGAAAGAAATGTCACCGGCACATGAAATACAGCCACCTTGAGAAAAAATATTTCACCCTTTCTGGAGGCCCTAAGCCACAGGGACATTCATTAGAACAGGAGTGAAAGAGGATCAGATTCAGTTGCAGTTGCACGGATGTGAGGCAGGCTGACAAAGAAGGCATGGTCCCATGTAACAAGATGATAAATTTGCTCACAATAATCTGTGACATTTGTTTTCTCCTTTGGCTAAGTGCCTCTAGTACTGGATCCAGCCCTCAGCTGGGGCCATAACTCTTTCTCAGCAGATGGCGTCCATTGGCCTTAGGAATCTGGGTGGAGGCCCTCCAGACTGCAGGTGGAAATGTCTCAGGCCATGCTGACCTTGGGCACACACTGGCTCGGGACAGAAGCCGGTTCAGAGTTAGCCTCTCTTGGGGAAGCTACAAGCTTTGTGACCACATATTATTTCACCTCTCCAGGCCTTTGATTCTTCTTGTATAAAAGGTAGGGATCAGACTAGGTATGTTTTCTAAACTAAAAAGAAAATCCTAAGTGTTCTCACCGACTGAATGAACCCCCTTGTGACCAAGGGGGCTCTAGAAAAGCCTTAAAACTGAGTTCCTGGTCATGACAAGGCAGGAGGTCAAACATGCCTCATTATTCCCCCTCTCTTTTATGGTTTAAACACAACTGACCAGCACTCAGGTTAAAATAGAGACCATAAGATTGACAGAACAGACTCTTTGTGACAATAAGATACCAAATTATACACAAGACCTAAGGCTATGCCAGGCAAGGGCTAAGTCACACATGCCTTGAAGAATAAACTGTGGGCCCAGTGGGTGGCTCATGCCTGTATTCCCAGCAATTTGGGAGGTCAAAGTGGAGAGATCACTTGAGGTCAGGAATTCGAGACCAGCCTGGGCAACATGGCCAAATCCCATCTCTACAAAGAATAAAAAAATTAGCCATGCATGGTGGCATTTGCCTGTAGTCCCAGCTACTCAGGAGGCTGAGACAGGAGAATCAATTGAGCCAGGGAGGCCGAGGCTGCAGGGAACCATGATTGTGCCATTGCCCTCCAGTCTGGGTGACAGAGCAAGACTCTGTTGCAGAAGAAAAAAAAAAAGAGTATGTTCTAACTGCCATGAGGTTCCCCCCCAGCCAGCTGCTGAACAAGAACTGGCCTCAAGATAAACAAGATTAAAACAATTACAGCTCATCCAGCTCACAGACAGACACTGACTAACTGATCCTCTGTTCTGCCAGCCGTTACCGTATCTGTGACTGAACAAGACACTGATTTCTGTAACTTTCTCCTCATAGGAAGACCACCAAACATGGACTGGTCCTGGCTGGCTTACAGAGGCTGTGCACTTGAGTGTCATCATGTCCTAAAAAGACCTTTTGACATATAAGGCCTAGCTGTAATACATTTCAATGTTCAGTCTCCATCCCAAGGTGAACATGGGTCATAAGTTATACACATATTTTCTCAATACGCATGTGTTAGGACTACCTTCATGAGTATACATAGCACTTCCTGTAACCTATTGAATATGTATGTTTAGCCAACTGGGTTGGCATAAAGCTCCTACCCCAACTTCTCTTCCTTCCAAGTGCCCGTCTCTCTGGTCTTGGCTGGAGGCTGTGCTTCCCAGCCTGTGGGATGGCCACCTTGTGGACTATAACACCTTATAAAAAATAAAGTCTCCTTTCCTTTTCTTTTTTAATTTTTTTTAAGAGGGGGGGATGTCACTCTATTTCTCAAGCTGCTTTTGAACTCCTGTGCTCAAGCAATCTGTCCACCCCGGCCTCCCAAAGTGCTGGGTTTACAGGTGTAAGCCACCATGCCCGGCCTCCTCTCCTTTTCTAACTTTAAAAATTGTGTGTGTGTGGGTTTTTAAGTTAATAGTTCTCAAATTTGTATTAGCAATAGAACACATTCTGTAGACAAGACTGCCAATAACAGATAAAACTACTGTAAGTGGAGCTTCTTCAAGGTCAGCATGACATAATGGGAAGGAGTTTCAGAATTCGAATTCCAGCTCTGCCACTTTTGAGGTGTGTGACCTTGGACAAGCTACTTATCTTCTGAGCCTTAGCTTTCTCATTCATAAAATAGAGATTGTAATAAAACTTACTTCATAGGGTTACAGTAAGGATTAATGAGATAATGCATGTATGGTGCCTAGTACAGAAGGGTTTGGTGAGCATTTGCTACCATGATTCACCATTATCAGGTTGCTGCAGGGGTGGGGGCCTTGAGTTTCGCACACTCATCCTTCCTTCCCACTCTTACGCCACACCTTCTGTAGTGCTGAAGAATGCTTGAGAGACCTCAGGGCTCAGGTAGGGTGCAGTTTGAGAACCGCTGGGTAGAGGAGTATTTCCTAGACTTTCCTCGGGTCAGAGTCACTGAGGAGCTTGTTAAATACCTCTGCAACCAAGCGTCAGCCGGGGTGGCTCAGGCCCCTGGACTCTGTACTTACCAAGCACACCAAATGTTTCCTGTCTTCAGGCACTTTGTGGGGACCTAGGAAGATGATCCCGAAAGTCCGTCAGGTCTGAGAGACCCAGATTTCATGCCTCAATCAGGGGCAGGACCTGTTCCCAGACGACCCCTGCAGCCTCCAGGCCACCTGGACCAGGCTGGTGGGAAAATGGCCTGTACCCGCCTCCGAGGCGCCTGCCCAGCGGCTGGAACAGCTTGGGCTTGCCCTCTCGCTGACCCCCTGGACTCTGGATCCTGGCCTCTCAGGCCATCCTCTCAGCCTCAGCTGACTTTCCTGGCCCTCAGCAGGTGCCTGCCCAGAACTAAGGGCCCTGCTTCACCTCCTCTGGCCTGCCCGGGTCTATGATTGCCAGCATCCTGGTGGGGCAATTTCACGGGAAGATGGGATCAGTACGTTAGAGTAAGAAATCTAAAGAGATGCTATTTTCTGCCTAATCTGTTTCTCCCCATGGGTCAATTTGGCTGCACTTTTATTTTGAAATAAAAGAACCTAGGAACAAATGAGCAAACACCTTATTATTAAGAACCATTTGCAGAAGATCCCGTGGAGCAGCTCCAAGGTCAAAGCTATCTGTTCTGTCTCATACACAAAACAGCCGACAGGCAGGCAGAATAGGAAATCACAGAATCATAAAAAGTTTGGGCAAACCATAGTACCTTCTTTTCAACTGAATATAAAAGTAAGAGTTCTGTCTGCAATGCAGAGAGAATCTTCAAACTCAGAACATTTGTGTGTTTAACAGAAACAACAATGATCACGTTAAATTGGCTGGGGCGGTCAGGAAAAATCAACAGCAGCCCTGAGACTCATTCTTGGCTCTTTCCTTCTCTTTGATCCTAGATTTTCATTTTTCAAAAAGTGCCATCTGTTCTTCCTGTAACTTTCATGTTGGAAAAAAATAATTTCAATTCTTGAAATTGTATGTTTTCTCCTTCTTTCCCCCTGCCTGATCCCTCTGTCTGTGCAGATGAGGGAGGGATTCAAGAGGTGAGCTTCTATTAATAAGCCTGTGTGACTAACTCCCACCATGAGAGGATGGGCCTGTGACGCTGGGCTATTAAGCAAAATTATAACACATACCATGGGATTTGCTTTAGGTTGCCAAGAGACCTCTCTGTGGTAATGGAAATGCTCTCTATCTCTGTAGCCCAATACTGTAACCATGAGTGGTTACTGAGCAATTGAAATGCAGCTAGTGCAGCTGAAGAAGTATGTTTTTAGATTTATTTCATTTTAATTAAATTAAATTTAAATGTAAGCAGCCAAATATCTAAATAGGTGTCACAGTTTAGGGGATAAATTGTGCATGCGTGTGTGTGTATGTGCATGCTCTCTTGTGCACATGCACACACACACTAGGGGAGGCTTCAGGGGAGGTGAGCAGAGCTGGGATCCTACAGCAGCAGGCTCTGACCCCCTCCGTTCTCTCCTGGTCTTCACTTGGTCCATGGTCCTTCCACAAACCACTACCAATTGCCCAAACACCCCATGAAGCAGTTTCTTCCAGCATATGGCCGCAAAGCTTTTTTGTTGTTGTTGTTAGTGAATGTAGCTTCCATCTACTGTTGTTATGTGGGCTTTTCTGATCTACCTACAGTCTTCAAGCCTCCTAGCTTTAAAAACTTAGCTTCATCTAAGAGGCTAACTCCAATCCAAACCATGAAGCATTTTGTTGAGAAGGGATGGGAAGTCAAGTGTCAGCCCAGAGAGAAAGAGTGCTATACTCCATTAGTAATGTCTGCTGTGGCTGCAGACAAGGGTGAATAACTGGTACTCGTATTTGCCAACTCCACAGCCAATCCTTGCTGTAGCTTTGCTTCACAAGCTAGTGAACTAATTAACTTCATCTATCCAGTCTATTCTGCACAGGGACTGCTGGGCCTACATGTTTTGATTTATTTTACAGCACATGGCCTCTGATTTTCTTTCTGTTTTTCCCTGAGTGCCTTCCTACCTAGGTAATCCTTCGCCATACCCCACAGTATCTGTGACATTTTTAAGTCTCTTGGCAAGATACCACTAAGATATGTAAGTAATTCATGTAAGGTTTAATCTTTTATTAAAGAAAGTGTAAACAAGGCCAGGGAGATGTAATTTGAGAAATGGAAATCAACTCTCCCATGAGTTTACCACTCTGGGCTGAAAGAACTCAAAGCAATCAACTCCTGGTTTTCCCCAACTCAGCATCGTCTATGACTTTACACTTTTCAAAAGTGCTTGGTCATCATCTCATTGGATACTCATTGCTGACATTAAAAAGGGCAAGTCATGTTTTCTAGATGAAGAAACGAAGGCTCAGGTGGACAAATACTTTGCTCTTGGTCACGGGGTCAATTTTATGTTTGGAGGAAGACTCCCAGATAGGATCCAGCACTAGGGATCATGTCTGGTTGACTGACAGAGGCCCTGCTAGGAGATGACCTGAATGAGGGTCATTTTTGTTGAAAAGAATGGGGAGAGGGTACATTCCTCTTGGAGAAGAGCATGGTGTCTGTGTCATGTGTTAGCCCTGGATCCAATTCCATGGCTCTGTGTCCAAAACTTGGGGAGGAAAGGGCTCCAGGAAGAAACTCAGGAAAGGGCTCAGCATGCAGTTTCTGAGTGAGGTAATGAAGTGTGTCCACAGTGCAGGAAGTGGGTGTTCTTCCCAGCTTTGTGTGGAACTGAGGGAGCTTGTTTGCCCCTCCACCATGTGAAAATGCAGCAGGAAGGCACCATCTATGAAGCAGAGAGTGAACCCTCACCAGACACTGAATCTGTTAGCACTTGGATCTTGAACTTCCCAGCCTCCAGAACTGTGAGCAGTAAATTTCTGTTGTTTGTAAATTATCCAGTCTCAGGTATTTTGTTATAGCAGCCTGAATGAACTAAGACACACAATAATAAACAGAAACATGAAAGTCAGAGATTAATTTTAAAATGTCATCCAAGTTACAAGAGGATCCTACCTGCTGCCACTGAGGCTGTGTAATCAGACCTGTGGCATGGTCTGAGGCAGAAGGATGCAAGTTAAGGAGCAGATATAAAGCACAGTACTTCTATAGAATTCTCACTTGCTTGCAGTAATGATATCTTCTCAAAGAAAAACAAAAACAAACAAACAAACCTGGATGCCTTAGTAGTGGACCAAAGAGAGATCCTAGAGGAACAAGCATCCCCAAACTATATTGTTTGGCTATCAGACTGATGAAAAGTAAGTCACAGTAATGAACCCCAGCCTGCACTCAGCTCGTGGCCCTCTGTGCCCAGCTGAGGCCAGGAAGTCTGTCTTCATTGCTTCCAGGGAAGCTTTCCAGGCTCCCAACGCAGGATACTCAACAAATACTTGTTAGCTGATTACCTAATTTTAAATTTTCACGCATTTACATTTTTCAAGGCAATTTGGCAAAGGAAATCAAGTAACTATTTTTGGTTTCTCTTTAGGTTACACTTTATTCTGCACAATTTTGAGCCAATACAGTAAGAATATATAATTACATATGGAATAGTTTTAGCAACTTTGCAGAAGATGAACTTCCTGCCACTGGTATTCAGGTTCTGATGCAGAAGACATGAAAAGAAGGCGTTTGAAGTGAACGGTTCACAGTTCTAGACAGTGTACCCTCAATCCATGTTTGATTTTCTCTCCACCCATTTCCATGTCTTCTTCTTTTTCCTGTGGGGCCCAACAGGATCTAGGGCAGTTTGCCCTGACTCATGGCTGCAGCGGCTCTGGAAAATTCTTTTCCTTCTGCACCTCCATGAATGGAGGAGCAGGGAGAATTGCCATCAGGGTCAGACCAAACCGTGAGCTTCTGGGGATGATGTCTAGGACAAGGAGGGGAAGAGGAGCTCTTGATTTCCTGCCTCTTGACTCTTCACCCCACAAAATAAATGATCCCCCCATTGACCGAGAGGCAACTCCCCAGGAGAAGCAGGAGTGCCTGGGACCTGCACGCCCTGGAAGGCATTGCCTGCTGCTTCATCCTCGGCCTGTTGGTCTTTTACCCTCTCTCCAAATTTAAAAACTCTTCACTTTCAGTTTATCTTGTTTTTTTTCCCCTTTTATTTTATAGTGTTTACAATTCTTACGTTATTGTTAGCTTCACTTACTAACATGTTTTTAACTTTCGCCTCAATGGCTCTTGGGTTTTATTTTAATCATGTATAGCTTCATTTTTAGGTTTTTAATCTCTATTGGAGTCCAGCCATTTATCTTATTTTAAATCTCATCTAGTTGGATCTTGTCTTAAAAAAAAAAAAAAAAAAAAAAAAAAACCTCAACGTTCTTTCATTGGGATTTTAACTCTCTTCCAACTGCATAGTTTAAAAATTTCTTAAATTTTACTTTTTGAACTTGAGGCCTTTTATTTCTCTCATTTTAAAAAACAACTTATTTTAGGTTTTTTCTTCCTTTTTTGTATTGAAATATGAAACAAACTTGCTTATTTTAAAACTTATTCTTAAATGTCTTTTCTGTTTAAAGTGTTTGACTTTCAGCCCATCTTAACCCCTTAGTTTTCTTTGATTATAGGATTTAAATCTTCCTTATTACCTTCAAGTTCTTCTTATTTTTTTTTTTTTTTTACATTCCACGATGTCTCTTTCAAATGGTGGGCAAAGGTACAGCCCCTGCGGTGTTGATAATGGGGAGGCCCCAACACAGAAGGCTACTTTCCCTCCAGCTGCCTCTGCGGGCTCCCCCCATTCTCCTAACATAGAGACCAACCCAGTTCAGGGGGCTTGACCAAGTTCCTCTCCCCAGCTGGCTGGAGAGACCCTCAGGTTATTCCCCCACCCTGCCCCCAGGCAGTAAGTCTCATTTACAGATGGAACCTCAGGAAAAATAAGCCCAGGGGCACCCTTTCTGCCTCTTCTGTGAGGATCTATGGGGCATGGGATTGTGTCTGACTCAACTTCCCCAATCTTCTCTGCTCTACCAGGGTTGAATAAAATGCTTGGGTCAACTCTGAGAGCCCTACTGGACTGATAAGATGCTGACCCTTGGAAAGTTCCCTCCAAATCTCCTTTGAGACCCTTTGAAAGGAAAGCCCCAGGGAAGGCTGCTGTCTCTCTGAGGGGATCTACCCCACGACTGCAAATCCAACACTCTGCTCTCCTGCCCTATTTCAAGAAAGAGTCTCTTCCTTAGACCCTGAGACTTACAGACTTGCCATTCAAACTGCCCTTCTCTCTTGCCTAAATCCACTGTCCTGGCAGTGACCCTTGGGAATTCTCCATGGACTCTTTTACCAGTGAACCCTACCCTAGTGCATTACCTGGTTGGGAAATCCTATAAGCCCTCTTAATTCTAGACACTGTTTAAACAGAAACTGCCAGAGCTTGAAGGAGCTTAGCCCATCTGTGAGCCATCTAACCCAGAATAGTCCAACCAAATTCTATTCTAAAACACTCGAGCTGAAGCCCCCAAGAGGATCTCTACCCCAGTGGAGAAGCAGGTAAAGAATAAGTTGTGATATGGGCATATTAAGCTCTTGGAATTTTCTGCCTAACCTGAGTAGAAGTCATCCTGCTGAGAGATGTCCTCAGGATCCATTTTGTTTTGGTACATTATTCTCTGGAGAGCCAGGAGTTGAAAAGATATTTTTCTCTATTAAACACCCAGGTTTGCTTTTGCCACAGTCCAGGCTGCTTTTGCCCATGGTTCTGAGGAGCGAGCTCATGGTGCTCCTCCCCAGCAGAGTCCTCTGCCTATACCCAAGGACTGAGCAGATGGGTCGGAATGGGAACGGGATCCATGGAACCGGTGCCATAAGCAGCTCTCAACAGAAATGAGATCTTGTCTTTCCTCCAGCACTTAGTGCCGTCCTTTCCAGGGTAGCTGCTGCTTAAGATGTGCTATGTGGCACCATCCAACCCAGGCCTGCACCTCCCCTTGCTGCCTCTGGAGGGCTTGTTGGAGGCAAAGACACAGCCCAGCACCCACATCAGTGATGCTCCTTGGCCTCCAGAGGAAGCAGATCCTTCCAATCCTGAACAGTGTGGTAGAGAGAGAGAGAAGGGGGTGCGGGGAGGAACGAAACCAGCATGCTCCAGGCATCCAGACAAATGCTGTGCCTGCTGCTGCCTGGGCAGTGCTCGCTCCATGGTGCCTCCTTGCAATGGGGAAGCCATGGGTGTAGACAGAGGGGAGGCTGTCTGTGGGCGCTTCTTTGCCTGCTTTGGCTGTGGGATTGTCTCTCACCTAGGCAAAACCACTCTCCACATCAGCCAGCCTAACCTAGCAGCGCACTGTACAGTACTGTGTTGGATCTGGTGGCAAAGCTTGGTGGCAACAGTGAGCATGCGTGTGCTTGACCCTGTCCTCTGTGCTTGTTCATTTTCTTCCAGGACGCTCTGGACCGGACTTGAAAGAGGGAGGGTTGACAAGGAGTGACAGGATAAACAATAAGATGGACAATCTTTGAATCTGTAAAAAGACTAGCCACCTTATAACAGAGCCCTCTCACATTCAGAGATGGCAACTGTGCTGAGAGACAATTCTCAGCACAATTGCCTAAGAGGATTCTCAGGCAATACCGATTAGAAGTTAAGCTGGATAACTGCTTCGAGGGACAATATGGACATAGGAAGCCAAGAGATTTTAAAAGGTTAATATCCTGAAGTGGAGGACCTGTTATTGAGGGGAAGAAATCATATTTGGAGCAATGATTTAGACACAAGGAAATTTATCTACAATACTAAAACAAAGCAAAACAACAACTTAAATGCCAAGGAGTAGAGATGAGTTGAGTGTATTCTAGAACATTCAGATGATGAGACATTTTGTGGTTATCATACATCAAGTCTTCACTACTTATTGGCACAGGAAGATGCGCTAGTATAATAGCTATCTTTTAAGAAAAAATTAAATTTACCATATTTCTTTATTTCTAAGATACTAACAACTCAAAGAGGCACTGGATGCTTAAGAAAAGTCTTTTAAGAAGAAATAATAGAACATTAAACATTCATCAATTGTAAAACCCATCCTGACTTAAGAAACATGATAAAGTAAGAGACATGTGCCTTAGAATAGAAAAAATATAGTATATCTTACAATTTTTTTTTCTTTTACTTTTTTTATTTCCCAAATCTTTTACCAGTAAACGTGATTGGGTTGGGGAAAATGCCTGGATTCAAGTCTGATGTTTCCTTCCTTGGGAAGGTAACCCTGAGGTTTTTCTAGGCCCCCGACTCACTCTGCCCTGGGAGGCTGAAGGAGTTACTAGCTTGGTGGTATAGGAGAGACACGGATTGCCCAAATCCCGCCACTCCCCTTCCTCTAGGGAGTCAACCTACCATCCAAGAGCAAGTCTTCTGGATTGTCCTAGCTCATGGTAGGATTAGAGGGTAGAGCCCTGCCTGTGGGAGAAGGGGAGGATTGGAGGGGCTGTTGTTTGGGGGAGTTAAATTCCATTCTGGAGTTCAATATTAAAAAGCCCCCTTGCCTGCAGATACAAACCTCATTCTGCAATATCAGCTTTATTAGGGAACTGGTCATATTTACTTTGCCAAATGCCTCCATTTTGGTCTATTTCTCAGTACAAAACCCAGGCATAGAAGAAGATGCTATTTATTGAACTCCCTCAAAACTTCCAACAAATAGGTTGAATTTTATACTTAGAAGTTGCACAAAGAAGCAATCTGGTAAAGCATAGTCAAACCCCTTGGGGAATGATGCTCCCAGCACAGTGAACTCTGCACGGGCCCTGGGGATGGGAGAGGGGCTGGGACATTCAGGACCAGTCTCTTTGGAGACCAGAGAACAAGCAGTAGCCCCTAGGCAGGGCTGTCCCCTCTCTCCTCTCTGTACTCCAGCATCTCAGTTACAAGATGCCGCTGCTTTTTTCTTCTCCCTGCAGTATCTGTTGGTTGCTAAGCAGATCCCTTGGGTAACTATGTGGGCATAAAACCTTTGCAGAACTGCCAGGAATCTGCTTCACCCAATTGTCAAAGTGAAAAATGAAATCATTCCTCTCACCTGTCACTACTTTGCACAAAGCTTCCATTATTGAATGGTGATGGCCCAGAATGTTCTTCTCACCTACTTGTGGGAATATAAATGAGTTTTGCATATTTTACCCCCGAGAGAGTAGGAGGGGAAGAAGTGGGTGTTGGGGCCTCTCAAGCTCATACTCCTGTGAGTCAATGATTGGGGAGAAGTGGGCGGAACAAACCAGCAGTGCCCTCTGTCCTTGGCAAAATGGTGCCTCACACAGGTAAAGACAGACCTGCTTTAGCATAAGCTTTCCTTAGGCTCAGAAGTGTCTGTGAACCCCTCTGATGCCAGCCTACTGAAGCAGAATCTTTGAGAGTGAAGCCAAGGAATTCTGCATTTTAAAGAAATTTCTTGGATGAGTCTTATACACTGGATAAGTCTTAATGCAAACTATATGCATTAAAGTTTGAAAACCACTGATTTCTCTAACATAAATTTGTATATAAATAAGTGCAATAAAATATTATAGGTGTTATGATAAGTGTGCAAGAAGGAGTGAGACATCATCATAGGGATGATCAGTTTTAACTGGTAGTATGAGGAAAGTCTTTTTTTTTTTTTTAAATTAAATATAGAGATGGGGTTTCCCTTGGTTGACCAGATTGGTCTTGAACTCCTGATCTCAAGTGATCTTCCCATTTTGGCCACCCAAATTGCTGGGAGCCACTAGGCTCGGACTGCTTTGAACCTTGAGCTTTGAGGTGATGTTCTCTAAGTAGAGAAGGAAGGGGAGAAGGACATTCAAGGCAGAAGAGAACTGCTAGCAAAGACACAGAGATGAAGCTGGCCTGATGAGCTAAGGTAAGAAGGAATCATTAGAGGTTGAATGTCTGTGTTAGTAGGGGAACTACTAGAGAGAAGGGCAGAGAAGAGGACAGGGATGCTAAGGAGTTTCGAATCTATGGTGTGGTCAGTAAGTTGCTACCAAGAGTTTCAGCAAGAGAGTGATATGATTAGATTGTATTTTAGAGAGGTCACTCTGAGGCCTAGTGCAGAAGATGGATTGGAAGAGGGCAAGACAAGAGGCAGGAAGACAAGTTGAAGGCTCTCATAGCAGTCCAAGCTAGGCCCAGGCTAGAGATGAGGGTGGCAGGGGTGAAGGCCCTTGTCTTCCTTGGCCCTGATCCATTCTGCCTCTGGTACGTAGCGTTCAACTTGCATGTCACAACACTGTTCAACTAGCATATCTATTTTTTTAAAAATTAAAATGTATGGAACTTTTGATTAAGCACCAGACATGATGATCTTTCTTTCTTTTCTTTCTTTCTTCTCTTCCTTCCTTCCCTTTCTTTCTTCTTTCCTTTCCTTCCTTCCTTCCTTCTCTTTCTCTCTTTCCTTCCTTCCCTTTCTCTCTTTCCTTCCTTCCTCTCTCTCGCTTCCTTCCTTCTTCCTCTCTCTCCCTTCTTTCTTTCTTCTTTCTTCCTTCCTTCTTTCTCTCTCTCTCTTCTTTCTTTCTTCCTTTATTCTTTCCTTCCCTTCTCCTTCTTTCCTTCCTTCTTTCCTTCTTCCTTTCCTTTCCTTTCCTGTCCTGTCCTGTCCTGTCCTGTCACTCCATTGCCCAGGCTGGAGTGCAATAGTGTGATTGCAGCTCACTGCAGCCTTGAACTCCTGGTCTCAAGCAATCTTCCCACCTTGGCCTCCCAAAGTGCTACAATTACAGGTGTGAACCACCATTCAGGGCCATTATTTCTTTCAAAAGACTTTAAAACAACATTTAAAACTAGTCTACCAAAGTATAATGTTTGTATTTGAACTAACAAAAAGATAATGCCCCCAATCTTCAAAGAAATTGTATAGTCCTAGAAGATATGCTTTTTAAAAATCTTGTGGTTTTATGTAACACTTAGCACCATCGGATCTCTGTTTCCTAAGGAAAGGTTATGCTAACTCTCTGGCCGGGCCCGGTGGCTCACACTTGTAATCCCAGCACTTTGGCAGGCTGAGACAGGTGGATCACTTGAGGTCAGGAGTTTGAGACCAGCCTGGCCAACATGGGGAAACCCCGTCTCCACCAAATACAAAAAAATTAGCTGGGCGTGGTGATGCACGCCTGTAATCCCAGTTACTCGGGAGGCTGAGGCAGGAGAATTGCTTGAACCCAGGAGGCAGAGGTTGCAGTGAGCTGAGATCACGCCACTGCACTCCAACCTGGGCAACAGAGCGAGGCTCCATCTCAAACAAAACAAAACAAACAAACAAAAAAACAATTTCATGAAACAAGCTGTGGCCTAGGGCAAGATAATGAAACTGGTGCTTCTCAAACAGAGATCTGATGGTGCTAAGTGTTACATAAAACCACGAGATTTAAAAAAGCGTATGTTTTAGTACTGTACAATTTCTTTGAAGATTGGGGGCATTATCTTTTTGTTAGTTCAAATACAAACATATTATACTTTGGTAGCCTATTTTGGACCCATGGCTCATTTTTCTCAGCTCTTGGCCATCTATAAAACACAGGGGTGGGCTCTGCAATCTCTAAGGTCTTTTCATTCCCCAATCCGCAATGACTTTTTTTCCTAACTAGCTAATATCCTCATTGTTTCTCTGTAGATTTGAGAGAGAGGTCATGTTTTCTATTTCTGTAAGGTCACCCTCCTTAATGCATATTCCTGTTGTTGGCAGCTTTTTGCCCAGTTCTCAGACCCTTTTAGCCCAAGGTGGGGCCTCTCGGCCTCTGCCCCTGCCGCTCTTGCTCAGCCAGCAGATTGCCCTGCCCTCCCTCCATCTGTCTTCTCTAGGCTTTATCACCTTCCTCGTCCCCAGTTTTAAAAGGGGGGAGACTGGGGGAGGTAATAAAGACAGAGTAGCCCTTTAGTTCTGAGAAGGGAGACTTCCACCCTCCATTTGACTTTTCCTTCAATTACTGCTGGTTTGACATTTTTTCCCTTCATTCTGAGAAGTCCCTCATGAACTCTCTCACTTGGAGTTTGAATTATTTTGCATTCAATGACTTTTCAGCTTTTGATTTAACATTTAACAACTTTGCCTGTCAGCCTCCCTTCTTTTTCCTCCAAAATGCTATAAGATAGTTTTCTCCACTTAAAGTCATATCATCACTTAAAGTGGAATTTTGCTGAAACTTGAACAGAAATTTGACTGGTTTCATCAAGCAACGGAGGCAGGAGTATAAGCCTAATGTTGCATGTTGCTAAGTGAGTTCATGACTTGAACTTTTCCAACCCATTGAGCTAGTCACACACACACACACACACACACACACACACACACCACTCTTAAAGACTGTAATTTTAGGAGTTGTGGTTAGGAATTGGAAAGTTTTGTCATGAATAGAACACAAGTTTAAGACAGCAAACAAAGGATAGAGACAAGTAAATGTATCGCTCAATGGAGAAGATGTCCCAGCAGGGTCTTGGGATCACTGCAAGACAACTCTTATTTAAAAATCTGAAAGGGAGTAACCAGGGAAATCTCTGGTTCTGAAAATAAGGAAATCTCCTGTTTTCAGGTGTCTTTTCAGGTAATTAAATGCTAATTTGATCCGGGCAAACCACAGAATGCTCTCTCAAAGACAGGTGAATGGGCAAGCTCCTTGAAAAAAATCAGCGTGAAAAGGGTATGTGAAAATTCTTAGGGAGAAAGAATTTAAATAATAATAATAATATCTGAGTTTTCTATTATGTCCTAAGAAGTGTACAATATCATTATAATCCACATCATTAATCATCAGGGAACTGCAAATTAAAACCACAATGAGATACTTCAATGCATCCACTAGAATAGCTAATATGGAACCTAGGAATCATTATAAGTTTATTGAAGAAGTTAACCTGGGGTAATTGCTGGGACCAAGACTAGAGTGAATGGCTTTATATATTTTGGAAAGATGTTGAAAAGCAAACTGCACTTGCATCAATGACAATGACAATAGTTAGAGGAAGAGAAGCTACTCTTTCTGTGCTCGCTCATGTGCCAAGCACTGTGCCTTACATCCATACATGCGCGCGCACACACACACACACACACACACATTACACACCCAAAGAAAACACATCTGGAATAGAAGCAATGGAATAAAGAACCACTAAAATAATTATCAAGATTCTGGATAGGGAAAATGTAGAAAAAAATCAAGACTTCTCGGTCTATAGAGACAAAGGCTAGATAGGGTTTTTATTAAAGTTTGCAAAATTCTAAAAAATTTGAGGCCGGGACAGTGTTTCATGCCTGTAATCTCAGCACTTTTGGAGGCTGAGGCAGGAGGACCGCTTGAAGCCAGGAGCTTGAGACTAGCCTGGCCAACATAGTGAGACCCCATCTCTACAAATAAAATAAATTAACTAGCTATGGTGGCTCGTGCCTGTAGACCCAGCTACTCAGGGGGCTGAGGTGGGAGGATTGCTTGAGCCCAGAAGGTCAAGGCTGGAGTCAACTATGTCATGCCACTGTATTCCATCCTGGGGGACAGAGTGAGATCCCATCTCTCAAAAAAAAAAAAAAAAAAGAAAAGAAAGAAAGAAAGAAAGTTTGGTAGGCTTCATATAAAAAATAATTAGAGGAACTGATTTCAAACATTATAAAGTAATTAAGTTAAATAAACTATATATATATAAAGTTTAAAAGTAATTTAAGTCATGTGGTCCTGGCACAAAGATAGACATAGAGATTAATAGAACAGAATGGGGAATCCATAAATATATGGCCAATTGACTTTCAACAAAGATGCCAAGACATTTTCAATGGAAAAGGATAATCCTTTCAATGAATGATGCTGGAACAACTGGGTAGTTATATGTTAAAAAAGGAACCTCAACGTTTATCTCACACTATATACAAAAATTAACTCAGAATGGATCATAGACTCAAACATAAGAACTAAAATTATACAATTTCTAGAAGAAAACACAAGAGAATGTCTTAGTAACTTTGGATTATTAAATGGGATATAAGTAGGAACTATTAAAGAAAAAAATCAATAAACTGGATTTCAACAGAATGAAAAACTTTTGCTCTTTAAAAGATACTGTTATGGCTGGGCACAGTGGCTCATGCCTGTAATCCCAGCACTTTCGGGGGCCGAGGCAGGTGGATTGCTCAAGCCCAAGAGTTCAAGACCAGCCTGAGCAACATGATAAAACCCTGTCTCTACAAAAATTAGCTGAGTGTGGTGGTGCGCACCTGTAGTCCCAGCTACTTGGGAGGCTGACACAGGAGGATCACTTGAACCCGGGAGGTGGAGGCTGCAGTGGGCCGAGATCACGCCACTGCACTCCAGCCTAGACAACAGAGTGAGACCCTGTCTCAAAAAAAAAAAGTGTTGGGGGATACTGTTATGAAAATGAAAAAGACAAGCAACAGGTTGGGAAAATAATATGTGAAAAACATATCTTGGACAGAGGACTTTTATCTAGAATATATAAAAGAAACTCTTATAGCTTAATAACAGTCAAATAATCCAGTTTAAAAATGAACACTTCACCAAAAAAAAAAAAGCAAACGGCGCATGAAAAGATTATCAACATCATTAATCATCAGGGAAAAGCAAATTTAAACTGTACGTCTATACATCCACTAGAATTTCTAAAATACAAAGACTACTGACCAAGTCAAATGTTGGCGGGAATATGGAAAAACTGGAGCTCTCATGCACCGCTACTGGGAATCTTAAATAGTTTAACCACTTTGGAAAATTTGGCAGTTCCTTTAAAACTTTAATCACACATCTGTCACATGATCCAGACATTCTACTCTTAGGTATTTAGCCAGGAGAAAGGAAATCATGTGTCTATGCGTAGATTTGTACATGAATGTTCATAGCAGCTTATCTGTAATAGCCCAAAACTAAAAGCAACCTACATGCTTATCAACAAGTGAATAAACAAATTGTGGCATAGCCACACAATGGAACACTACTCAGCAATGAACAGGTGTGAACTACTAGTACACACAATGCCAGGGATGGCATCTTCATGGAATGAAAGAAACTAGATCAAAAAAAAAAAAAAACTAATCTGTACTGATAGAGGGCAGATCAGTGTGGACAGGGTTGTGTAGGCAGTGAGGATTCATTATAAAGAGGCACAAGGAAACTTTTAGGGTGATGAATATGTTTACTATCTTAAAATGTAAAACTATTGTGGTGATAGTTTTACAGATATGTCAAAACTCATCAAACTGTATACTCATCAAATTGTAATATGTGCAGCTTACTATATGTTAATTATACCTCAATAACAAAATGCAAATAAACATGGGAACCTTCTGAAGCTCTAATAGGTGGTCCTCTGGACAAATGAATTACTATATACTACATAGTTGATAATAAACCAAGAGAATTATTTATATCCAGGTTAAAACTGTAAGCCCTTCAGGGATCTGAATTAGTGCATTTTTTGTTATTAAGCAGAACTTGAGACTGCTGCATCTTCTGTCTCCACCCACCATCCTCACTCATGCCAGGAAGGACAACGATGCCCCCATGACAGTGACTGCTGCTAAAGGCAGAATATTGAGCGAGATGGACAAAGGTCCTCACACAAGAGGCATTTATTGTGGTTTTGTGGATTTTTAGCTCATTGTGGCAGATAACTTTTGCGTAAGGTTCACACGCCAAAGACTTATTCTATGAGTTATAACCCAGAGATACTACAAATCAAAAAATAAGCCGCACTTGTCATGTTGAATTGCAGCCAACCTCCCAGCAATCTGCTGTGTACTCTCAAAAGGCCATCTCCCTAAATCTTGTTTTAGACATGAGAATCAGTGATGTTAATGAAATCACTCCTGTTTGTGGGGTCAGCATTTTCCAGTTCTACTCTAAGACTTAGTTAAGGCAGAAGCAGCACAAGAACAGAGCACTTGGAGGAAATGGGGAAACTCAAGATCCGGCTCTGGTTTTGAGACTGGCCAGTGGCTGGACCAACTTCAATCCCATGTTCTTTCAGGGATGCTTTCCCATCACCCATAAAATGGATGAGGTCTGTGAGTTCTTTAACCATCTGAACTCTTGAGGATGAAGATGTTGTATACATGTAGGCAGGACTTGATATAATTTACCTTCCAAACCAGAACACTTTTGAAAGCACTACTCATAATTAGACTGGGTAACAGGTGCATTAGTCTGTTTTCACACTGCTAGTAAAGACATACCTGAGACTGGGTAATTTACACAGGAAAGAGGTTTAATGGACTCACAGTTCCATGTAGCTGAGGAGGCCTCACAATCATGGCAGAGGGCGAAAGCCCTTCTTACATGGCGGCAGAGAGAATGAGAGCCAAGTGAAAGGAGAAACCCCTTATAAAACCATCACATCTTGTGAGACATATTCACTGCTATGAGAACAGTATGGGAGAAACTGCCCCCATGATTCAGTTATCTCCTGCTGGGTCCCTCCCACAACACGTGGGAGTTATGGGAGCTACAATTCAAGATGAGATCTGGGTGGGGACACAGCCAAACCATATTAACAAGTACATGCAAAGACTGTCATGGGCAAACTAGGAGAAATGGTCAGTCTGAGAATGACTAAAATGAGTGCCAGGGTTGGTGGGCTGGGGATGTGATTCTGCACCAGCAATGTGAGCTAGGGCATGGTTTTCAAATCCTAGCCCAAGACGAGAAGAAAATTCCATCAGCCCATGGCAAAAACAGAAAACTGAGCATGTGAAATGTCACATATTTTTTAAAAACATTATAAAATAGTTAATGCAAACAAAAGGAGATTTACAATTTATGTATAAGGTAGAAAGAATAAGACAACAGCTGAAGACCTCATAAACTCTTTCCTGAACCCATTCTCCTCTCTTCCCTTATAAAGAATGAAATAAGGCCAGGCATGGTGACTCACATTTGTAATCCTAACACTTTGAGAAGCTAAAGCGGGAGGATGGCTTGAAGCCAGAAGCTCAAGACCAGCCTCGGCAACATGGCAAGACCTTGTCTCTACAAAAACATTTAAAAATTAGGCCGGGCGTGGTGACTCACGCCTGTTAATCTCAGCACTTTGGGAGGCTGAGGTGGGTGGATCACGAGGTCAGGAGATTGAGAGCATCCTGGTTAATATGGTGAAACCCTGTCTCTACTGAAAAAACCAAACCAAACAAAACAAAACAAAAAACAAAAAATTAGCTGGGCCTCTAGTCCCCGCTACTCAGGAGGCTGAGGCAAGAGAACTGCTTGAACCTGGGAGCAGAGGTTGCAGTGAGCCGAGATTTCACCACTGCACTCCAGCCTGGGTGACAGAGAGAGACTCCATCTAAAAAAATAAATAAATAAGTAAATAAATAATTAGCCAGGTGTGGTGATGTGCACTTGTAGTCCCAGCTATTCAGGAGGTTGAGGCAGGAAGATCACTTGAGCCCAGGAGTTCAAGGCTGTAGTGAGCTGTAATCATGCCACTGCATTCCAGCCTGGATGACAAAGTGGAGACCCTGTCTCAAAAAAATAAAAACAAAAACCAGAATAATAGTTGAAGCCCCCAAATATTCTGATATGGTTTGGCTGTGTCCTCACTCAAATCTCACCTCATCTTGAATTAGCTCCTATAATCCCCACATGTGAAGGGAGAGACCCAGTGGGAGGTAACTGAATCATGGGGATGGGTTGTTCTGTGCTGTTCTCATGATAGTAAGTCTCACGAGATCTGATGGTTTTGTAACTGGCAATTCCCCTGCACATGCTCTCTTGCCTGCCACCGTGTAAGAAGTGCCTTTGCTCCTCCTTTGCCTCCTGCCACAATTGTGAGGCCTCCCTAGCCATGTGGAAGTGTGAGTCCATTAAACCTCTTTTTCTTTATAAATTACCCAGTCTAAGGTATTTCTTCACAGCAGTATGAAAATGGACTAATACAAACTCCTTCTGGAAGTATGTATTCCTCTCTTTCTTTCCCAGAGCTTACCATTATCCTGAATTTGTATTTATTGTTGCCTTGCTTTTCTTGATAGCTTTACAAAACATTGTTTAGTATTACATGCTTTTTTAACATTAGGTAAATGGAATCATTCAGTATGTATTCTTCTATAGCCTTTTTTTGCCTAAGATATTTATTTTTCAAAGGACAGCCACATTGATTGATTTTCAGCCTGTTGTTGCTCTGTTTCTTCCTTTTTGGTACTCTATAATATTCCACTGTACCACTATCCCATAATTTATGCATTGTTGTCCTATTGATGGACACTTAGGTTGTTTTCTGTGAATATTCTTATAGATGTCTCCTGGTAAATGTGCATTTGTTTTTCTAACAATGTATCCAGGAGTGGAATTGCTGGTTATAGAGTATGCACATTTTCAAATTACTAGGGATCATCAAATTACTCTCTAAATTTATATCATTTTATATTCCTCTCAGCAGTGTAAAACAGCTTCTCTTGCTCCATATTCTTGCAAATATTTGACATTGTCAGACTTTTCCATGTTTGTCAGATAGGTGAGTTTAAAATCGTATCTCATCTTAATTGAGTGATCAAAGTTAAAATCAATAATGGAACAAAATCAAAATTGTGTGCCACTTTATAGAATACATCAGGAAGAATACAGCTTTGCTTTTGCAATATTCCTATCAAAAAGGAAATACCTTGAATGGAATCATATGAAGACATAAGGGAAGTCCAAATACAAAATGAATCTATAAAATAACTTGTTTAAAAGGGTCAAGGTTATCAAAGTCAATTCTATTGGACCAAGGTAGGATTAAAAAAAAAAAAGATTATTGGCCAGTGCAGGGGCTCACGCCTGTAATCCCAGCACTTTGGGAGGCTGAGGCGGGCAGATCACCTGAGGTCAGGCATTCAAGACCAGCCTGTCCAACATGGCAAAACCCTGTCTCTACTAAAAATAGAAAAATTAGCCGGGTGTGGTGGCGGGCACCTGTAATCCCAGCTACTCTGGAGGCTGAGGCAGGAGAATCGCTTGAACCTGGGAGGCAGAGGTTGCAGTGAGTCGAGATTATGCCACTGCACTCCAGCCTGGGCAACAGAGCGAGACTCCATCTCAAAAAAATAAAATAAAATAATAAATAAATAAATAAAAGATTATCAAAGACAAGAAGAAACTTGGGAATTGTTCCAGATTGAGAAGACTAAAGAGACATAACTATATGCAATGTATGATTCAGAACTGTATTCTTTTGCTATAAATGACATTATTGGGATAATTAATGAAACTTGAATGGGAATCTGAGCATTATTAAATGATAGTAATATATTAATATTCATTTCATAATTTTGGTGGATGTATTGTGGTTACAAAGGAAAATAAATGTTCTTGCTTGGATTAAGTATAAATGAGAACTTTGCAGGATCTAATTTTTTTTCCATATAGATAAATGTCCTAGTACTATTTATTGAATAGGCGATCCTTTCCTACTGCCATCAATGCTACTTTCTATCATATTTCAAGTTTTCATATCAGGTCAATTTCTGGGCAGTTGATTCCACTCCATTGGTCTGCCTGTCTGTTCCTGAGCCAAAACATCATTTTCATTTTTCTTGAAGAACATTTTGGTGTAAGAAAAATTAAAAGACACTTACAATTCATTTGTATCATAATGGAGCCACCAGGTCTCAGAATTGCTTCCCCCACCCCAAGCCTTGGCTCCCGCCAGAAACTTTCTTGATTGTGATGTCCCCATTGCTTGGCTCCGGACTTCCTTCAGGACATTTGACACTTGGAAATAAAATACTAGAGAGTTCTTTTCTCAGCATCTTTGGAAATAAATATCTGGTTGCCCTCTGTTGAAATAGTGGTCAGCAATAAGAGAAGTATGTGGACAAGGCCTCTCCACACAGGAGCTGATATGCCCTGGGGCATGGATGAGGTGCTTGCTTTAGGGGCTCCCTAACAGCCTAAGGCAGTGCTTCTGAAACCACTCAAAGTGTGGTCTCCTGACCAGCTACATCTGCATCTCGGCATCAATTGGAACTTGTTAGAAATGCAACTTCTCAGCACACATCCCAGACCTACTGAATTCTGATAATTCTGATGCACGAAACGTCTAAGAACCTCCAGCCTAAGGGTCTTCAGCATAGAGATTATCTCTAAACCTCTGGTGACTACATGTGGTCTACTGTATTATTTTTCACAAACATTCCATGCTGCTTTCTCGGGGAGGATTATCTTTCCTCACTCTACTGACAACAGATTTGGCTACATGACTTACTTTGACCAATGGAATCTGAGCAGAAGAACCTTGTATCACTTCAAAGAGAAGTTTTAAGAACCAATAAGTGGTTCACTGAGCTCTCCACTGCCCACGTCCCATGCCCTGCCTCCTGCCATCACCTTGCAAGAGACAGTGATGTTCTGGATGGAGACTGCTCTATCAGCCTGGGTCCTAGAGTGAGGATGACATGGGACAGAGCCACAGCCAACCCACAATGGACATACAGCAAAAGTAAGAAAGCAGCCTTTGGTCTGTGAGCTATTGAGCTGTCCAGGGCTTTGTTGCTGAAGTATAACCTACCCTATCCTAACTAAAGAAATAGGAACTTTTTTCCCCAACATACTTTAAATAGAACCAATTAGCTCTTGTTGGCATCACTGAAATCAAAAGCAGTGGAACTGGAACTGAAGGATGGGGATGTCTCGTGTCATAAGAAGATGCTGGACCTGACTATGTCTTGGTCCCTCCCTGGGCAAGTGACTAAATATAACTCCATCTAGTCAGGCCACAGTCTAGACAAGTAATCATTATCCCACCCACCAATGCCATGTCCAGGATCTGAGCATCGTCTGTGAGATGTCTTACCAGAGGAGATGATAGAAGAGTGCAGGTCTGTGTCTGTGCTGCTTACTTCCAACAGGCCCTGGCTTATGAGCCTCAGTGTCAAGAACTCCAGGCAATTGACCGAGGGGGCTCAGACAGTGAGAAAGAACTTGGTATAGGGAGAGAGGAGAGGAGAGGAGAGTGGAGGGGAGGGAATAGGAGAGGAGAGGAGAGGGGAGGGGAGGGGAGGGGAGGGGAAGGGAGGGGAGGGGAAGGGAGGGGAGGGGAGGGGAGGGGAGGCTAGGGAAAGAAAGAAAAAGAAAGGAAGAAACAACAAAAGAAAGCTCAGACTCAGAATGCTGAGCAAGATTGAGAGCCAGGGGACCTCTCCCTGTCCCCATCCATACCTATCTTGGTTTATGAGGTTCTGCACACAAACTGAGATGGAGCTCAGAATAGGCTGAAGATGACTCCTGGATTTGGGGCAGTGTATCTGCTGGCTTCCTCAGGAATGCCCACTTGTGCTTTTTGCCTAAGTCCTCTGATCCAGTGATCTCCTCTGCACTTTCTATAATAACCAACCCAGGATTGCCTACAACAGCATAGGACGTCTTCCTGAAGGTCAATGCTATTAGCACTTCCTCCACAAAACCTTTCTTCATCCAACTGTCAGTTCTTTCCTCGGTCTGGAAAGCAATCGGCACTGTGCCAAACTGATTGAATTCTATATCCCATTGTCCACAGCAGAATCCTTGAGAGTCACAGCATTTATCATAATGGAGCAAGAACGTTCTACATGGTCTGTATTTTTTAACCTAGCATGGATTGACCAAAACCAACTTAACATACAATTGCAAATGAACACATGGCATTAGCTTCAAGCGTAGTTGCTAGGAGATGATCTCATTATAATTCCAAAATCCAAAAGCTCGTATTAACCTCTTTGATTCAATGTAAACGTTGTACCCTTAAGAGAGAGAATCATTCACTAAGACTCAGGCTTGTACTCAGTGTTTAGGGAATGAAGAAAAAGAACAATTGTATGACAGTTACTTTAAGAAAATGACAATAGCAAAAGAAAGGGAAAAAACCTAATCTATGAACTAAAAGAGAAAGCAGAAATAATGTGTGGAATGTGAAAGCAGCCTGCCTCTAGTGCTCACATTCTCAGCTTCAACTATAAGAAACAAATAGGCAGGCATTTATATTGAAATTGTTTTTGGTATCCCTGGACAGCCAATCTCACTTTTAGGTCAAGTAATTTCCAATCTGATGACTTTGGTTGTCATTAGAAAGTAAATAGTAGAAAACTTCAGTAAAGTTGTTTGAAAAAAGTCAAATAAATATATTTGTATTTTAAAGTGGTATTATTGGCTTCTCAGCTGCAGAATTAGGCACTTCAAATGCACATTCTCCCCATTTTTTCAGGTAGTGTTTAACTCTATGCTGATTTGGCAGTATCTACCAAAAACCTTTAAAATTTTGTACATTGTAATCCATAATTCCATTTCTGAGAACTTATTTAAGGAAAAGGAGATGCCTGTGCAAATATTTATGGACAACATCATTCATTTTCAACTCATAATAACCAAAAGTTGGAAACAACTTAAATATTCAGCATCAGAGTATTTGTTAAATAAATGATGGTACATCAATACAAGGAAACATTAAGCACATATTAAAAACTATATTCTTAAAGAATGTTGAAGGAATGAAGGAGAACATATGTGTATACACACTCATACACATATATGTACACATACAGCAAATATGATTCTCTGGCTGCCAGTAATAACAAAAAAACTATTTGAATGGCTGAAGCATTTGTGACAAAGGTGACATTAAGATGCATTGGAGAAGAGGTTTCTTTTTGTAAATAGGATCAGATCACTTTTTTTCCATGAGGGGAAAAAAATGCATTTTGATCTCTACCTCATGCCACACACACAAATGAATTATATAACTTTTATGTATATCAATTATTTATGTATATATACATACAATATATAAGACCTCAATGTGAGAACTAAAATAAAGTATTTAAAAGGAAACACATGAAACTATCTTCATGACCTTAGGGTAGGCAAACTTTCTTATATTGAACACAAAAGTTTCTAACCATAAAGGGGAAAAAAGATAAATTGAATTTTACTTAAACAAAAACTTCTGTTTATCACAAAATTAAGAGAGTGAAAAATTAAGCTACAGAAAGAGGAAAGATAATAGCAAAACATATATCCAACAAAAGACTCATATTCAAAATATGTACAGAAACCCTACTAAAAAAAAAAAAACACACACACACACACACCCAGATAACATAGTAGAAAAACGGCCAAAATATTTGAACAGGAAATTTTAAAAAAGATATTCACATGGCTGATATACATATGCAAAGATGTTCAACTTGCATAACCATCAAGAAAACACAAATTACACTACAATGTGATACTACTACATACCATTAGAATAGTTAAAATGAAACAGACAATTCGTATGAAGTAGTAGCAATGCTATGAAGCAACGGAAACTCACACACACTGCTGGTTGGAGTGTAAATACAACTTTGGAAATTCCTTGGATACCTGTAGTATCTACTAAAATTGGACATACCCGTGTCATGACCTAGGAATCCTATTCCTGGTTATTTACCCCACAGAAAGTGTACATATATTCACTAAAAATTATGTACAAGAGTGCTCCTAGCAGTACTACTTGTGAATAGCCCCAAGATGGAAACGGCTCAAATGTCTATGAACAGCAGAATAAATAAATATATTATGGTATATTTATACATTATACTATCACACAACAAGCAGAAGGAACAAATAATGTTATACACAGTAGCATGAATAAATCTCACAAATAGAATGTTAATCAGAAGAAACCAGACAGAAAGGGAAAACTATGTGATTTGGTTCATATAAAGTTCAAAAACTGGCAAAACTAATCCATGGTCACTTGCAGATACTGGTTACTTTCAGAAGTGGGAGTGACAAGGAGTCACTTCTCAGGGATGATAATGTTCTTTTTCTTAATTTGGGAACTGTCTACATGTGCATTAGCTATGAAAAACTCCATCGTGCTGTAAACTTGTGATGCACTTTTCCAAAAGTATGTTGTACTTCAATAGAAAGCTATTTTAATGGCTTCAAATGATAGTGGTTTATTTAACTCAAGCAACAGAAAGTTTAGAGGCAGCAGTAGAGAACCAGAATGGTGCCTCAACAATGTCTTTGAGAACCCAGGCTCCACCTTCATGCTCCTTCATGCTCAGACTGTGAATTATGTCTTCAAGGTTGTAAGATGCCTGTGACATTTCTAGGCATTGCATCTGCATTATAGGAAGGGAGGAGGCAAAAGGCCAAAAGCCAAAGAACACGTCAACTGAGCCTAACTGCAGAATTGAGGATACTTTTTTTTATTTTAGGCATCATAATTTTCTGGTTTCCAAATGTTCCACAATGATATGTATTAATGTTATTTTAAAAAGAAAGTTCTGCTAAATGGATTGCAATAAAGCAAAATTATTCTCTGATTTTGAACTTCAAGCCCTGTAGAGGTAATTCACAGAGTTTCCTATTGGGCTGAATAATTGGAGAATCCTTTCCATGCCTATAGGAACAGAAAAATAGCCCTGGACTTATTCTTGAGAGGGTGCAGAACAATGAGTTGCTCCCTGATTCTCATATTAGAAGGTGCATAGAGACCTTGTATGTGTGGGTCCCTAAGCAGTATTCTTTGGGAGCAGAGGTGTTTCTGACCTGAAATGACTTGGGGAAAATGGCAGCATCCCACACAGCCAGGGTTTGGTGTGTAGGTGTCTGCTGCTGCTGTTCGACACTCAAATGCATATTTTATCCATTTTCTGGAGCTCTGCAGGGTAGAGCTTAGCTCAGAATAATTAAGGAGAAATGCAAATCAAGAAATAAGCTTGGTTATAATTTAATTCACTGAAAGAAGAAAAAGTAAAAATCAGTATAAATTATATTTCAACACAGTTGATTGCCTGAAAGATATCATTGATCAACACTTTTTCTAAAGATAACGACCTTTGAGATAGCTTGTGCTTTGAACAGTGTCAAGTTTATTCACCCTATCTAAAGGATAATTCTTGGCCCTGAGGCTTCAATCCCTTATTTGCCTTCAATTGCTACTGTCTTGGAAAATGTGGTTAGCAGCAAACAAACTCCATGGGAGCTTCTACATGAAGAACCCAAGGAGAGAGCTGTCTCTCTCTGATTTCCAAGTCAAGAACCACTTGAAGATGGATCTAAAATTTTGCAGTGAAGAAAAGCAGAAAGTTGATACATATGGTTTTAAATTGTGAGAAGAGAAATTGTGTTAAAGAAGAATGAAAAACCTATATAGTTTGTAGACTTCACTTTCAACAATATTTATTTCCTGCCCACTTTTACGGTGCCTTGTGTTGAGACCTGCCATATTCAGAGAAAAAAACTCTCACACCACAGGAACCTCCACAAGTACAGACACACAGAGTCCCCCCCACAGACATTCCTCTCCACCACCACCCCCACAGTCACACCCTCCAGAGTCACCCCCACAGATACCCCCACAATCACCCCACAGCCCTCCCACAGCCCCCAGAGTCAGCTCCCACAACACCTCCACAGACATAAAGATCCATCTTTAGTTCTTCCAAGACATCGGGCTCTGACCCCGTCACCTTTACTGTACAGGAACACTCTCCTCTCCTTCCTCCTGCCCTTACAACGCACTTCTCTCAATCTGGCCAACTTCTACTCAGCCATCTGGCCTCTGTTCAGACATTTCTTCTGAGAAAGGAATGCCACCTGAGTCCTCCTGAGTTTCTCTGCCTACATTTTTATTTAGAACTTCTCCCCAGAATAACCTTTAAAGGACAAAGGAGACAAAAATAAAATGTCTTTTAAGACTATATCTAAAGAGTCTTGCTTAGTCAACATGCTGATGACAAAGAGCAAACATTTCTGTATATATTACATGCCAGGCATTGCTCTATGTGCCTGGGGGGTATTAAATAATTTATTCTTTACAACAGCCCTAAGAGTTGGATGAGTAGGCCTTCTATTGTTCCAATTTTACAGATGAAGAAACTGAGGTATGAAAAGGTTAAATAACTTTTCCCCAAGTTCACAACGCTGGTAAGGGAGTCTTGGAAGGCAGAAAATGTCCAAATATGGACCCCTGACCCTGAGCTTATCCATGAGCTTGAGAGCTGATGGACAGCTCCATTTGGATGACCCCAAAGTCAACTAGTCCCAGCTGAAGTGATGTCTCTCCCCACAAGCCTGCTGTGTGTTCTTTGTTGCCTCTTTTGCTGGTAGCACAGTCATGCTCCCAGGAACCCAGGTTCAAAAGTCTGTGTGCTCTGGAACTCTTTGCTTTTCATCTCCCCTTCTAGCCTCTAGATTCTATACCCTAGTCCTCTGGCGTCTATTCCCTGCTTTCCCTTCCCTTGGTCAATATTCCACTCCAGAATTTCATAACCACATAGCTATCCTGGTGGTTGGCAATTCACATCTATAATCACTCCTACTTCATCCACTTTATTCACAGGTCAAAGATCTTTAATAACTCCCCATCGTGTACTGTGCTAAGTGAAAACACTCCTGTCTGTTATCTTAACAGCTATTATCAACTGGACTCAAGGTACCTTCCAGGTTTGCTGCCCACTGCTTCCTTACTTGTTTCCTGTGTCTGATTTGATGGTTCCCCAAACCCATCCTGTTTCCCATTTGTCTCATACTCTTGCCTCTGTCCAGACTTCCCTAATCCTCACCACCACTTTCTACAATAAAAGCATGTCCCAAATGCCCTGAACTCTGCACAACCTTTCATGAGTACACCAAACCAATATGTTCTCTCCCTACTTTGAAACATAATGATTATTCTGACCTATATACTGTGTCATAGATGTGTGTGTGTCTGTCATGGCCTCCTTGGAGATAGGAATTATGTCTTACTCATCTTGGCTTCCAGCAGGAGCCAGTGTAGTGTCCTAACATGGTGAATGTTAAAAACATATTTAACTTGAATATGATGACCTTGAATTGACTGTAAATGAAAGTGGGCACCAAGCTTGCCCTATGAAAGAGTTCTACTCATCTTTCCTGCTGGGTTTATAAAAACTGATTAAAATTCATAGCAAATATGGAAACAACATACACTTTCCCATGATAAAAATCAAGATAAACTTGGAGTCAAATGGTGGAGTCGGTGCCTTTAAAGCCAAAACATTTTCATAGAAATGAAAACTTGGAATGTCAATTGGATATATGTCAATCAGTAAGGGAGCAGTTGAAAGGTTTAAGGTTGATCTTTTCAGTGGACTACATCTGGGCATGAGAATAGCGATGTGAATCTGTGCTTGTTGACATGAGATATTCATAACAGCATTAAGTGACCAAAGCAGATTAGATAGCAGGGAGTTTATTTGCATTTTTAAAAACGTGTAGTGTGTGTCTAAATTAAAAAGAAGAGCTTGGGAAAATATACATCAAATGTTAACACCAGTTATCTCTGAGTGGTGAAATTAAGGATAATTTATGTGTTGTTCTAAATACTTTTCCTGAATTTTTGCCCTGAGCAAAAATAGAAAAATATTCAACTTTCATTGGGAATATAGTGGTCATGGGTAGCCTAACTACATGCTGAGATGTGTGAGAGGACATTGTGCCATTCTGAGGGGTACACCAAGCTCTATAACTGTAGTTGAATTAGTAAGAACAGCTAAAATGTTTGCTGTTGTTTTATGCCAGGCACTCTGCCAAGATTTTACATACATTAATTTTTTCATTTACTTGTCATAACAGCACTTTTCTGCTTTATTTTTCTTTACAGCATATGTCACTTTCTGATATTAAACAGTTTATGTATTTATCTCCTTCATTGTATGCTCTTCTCACTAGAACATAAGCTACCTGAGGGCAGGAACGTTTGTTTAATTTGGTCACTTCTGTATGCCTAGTACCTACTGCAGTGCCTGGCATCTTAGTAATTGATAAATATTTGTTGTCTGAATGAACCACCTATCTTAGTCCATTTTGTGCTGCTATAAGAGGATACCTGAAACTGGGTAATTTATAATTAAATTATAATAAGGAAATTATATAATTTTTATATATAAAAATAATATATTTATTATATATTATAAAGAATTATAAATACGTAAGTCTTTATAATTAAAAAAATTTATTATTAATTATTATTTAAAATTATTGGCATTCTGAATGCCAATTGGCATTCAGCTCTTGGTTCTGGAGGCTGGGAAGTCCAAAATTGAGGGCTCACATCTGGTGAGGGCCTTCTTGCTACATCATCTCATGTCAGAAGGCACAAAGGCAAAAGAACTCACAAGAGAGAACAAAAGGGGGCCAAACTCACTTTCACACTAAACTTGTTCTCACAATGACAAACTCACTCCCAAGATAATGACATTACTTCATTCACGAGGCCAGAGCCCTCATGACGTAATCACTTCTTAAAGGTTTTACCTTTGAACACTGTTGTATTGGGGATTCAGTTTTTAATACAACCTTTAGAGAACACATTCAAACCATAGCAAGTATTATTTCTATTTTACAATGATGACTCTAAGACAGGCTAAGTTAGATGACTCTAAGACAGACAGTTTGTCTGAAGACACATAGATATGAAGGAGCACAGCCATGTCTCAGCCCAGATCTTCAAGTGGTTCTGGTTCTGAACTGCTCTCTCTCATCAATTACACCAAATCCTTGAATGAAAACGTCCTCCTCCTCCCACCTGTAGTCAACCCATGGGAGATGGTGAAATGTGACATATGCATTTGCAAGAATGATTTTCTTTTGAGTGTTAAGTTAGTAGGATCTTCACATAATAAATGAAGTTCTATCATCCACAAGGGTTACCGTAACAGGCACAATAGTTTTCAGATCAAAAGCAGGAGGGGGAGGGCCCAGAAATCTAATCAAAAATTGACTAAATAAAAAAGAAAACTATAGTCTGGGAAATAGTCCTCAGACATCGTTTTTTTAAGGAATTGTGAATGTAAGAAGTCAGACTGAATAGATAGACCCCAGAAAAGTACCAAGATTTCTCAGGGAAGCCCAGTGCTGATGCAGGAAGAAAGTACTCCGACCAGCAAAACCAACTATCTGAGCCACATGGCCGGCCATGCAGTTCAATCATGTTGGCCATTCACACCATCCACATGCCTTGCCTTGATCACCAAACAATCTTTTAACTGTCACAGGCTTCCTTTGTGAAGACACCTCTGTTCTCTTGAGCATGTGGAGTTTGACAGGTAGGCAGCCTCAAGCAGTGTGTGCAGCCCAGCCCCAAATGTGGGTGCCTGCAGGTCTTGGAGCTCAGGGTCCTAGCCAGAGAATCCCCTGACTAGCAGATATGCATTCCCCAGTCCCCT
The DNA here is from genome assembly GCF_037993035.2 of Macaca fascicularis. NCBI lineage: Eukaryota > Metazoa > Chordata > Mammalia > Primates > Cercopithecidae > Macaca > Macaca fascicularis. The sequence goes on along the minus strand of NC_088380.1, from coordinate 83,773,766 downwards.
TGGCAATTTGATCTCTCACTATAAATTAAGCAATTGGCTTTCTGAATTATTAATTAGTCTTTTGTGAGCTTGATTAATGTGACTGAATACCATGGATCTGACAACCTTTAAAAGCTCTCCCAAGTCCAGTTTTGGACTCTTCAATGGGAAAACCATCCCTGAATTGTTGTGATAATTTACCTCTTTCCACCCCTCTACCTTCTCACATGAGTGCACACACATATACATATAGATACACGCAAACATGCTCACACATATGAAATAAACATACTCACATGCACACATAGATGCACATATATGAGGCCTATTTGGCCAGACAGCCTCCCTAGATTATGTCATTATCTCATCTTCTCTGTAACTGTAAAATCACACAGTTAAAAAGACATGAAACATTCAAATGTGCTTGTATTTTTCTCCATTCTTGGTGGTTGCCAGCGTTTCATAGTGGACAGACTCAATTCAGCCCAAAGTCAGCCCGGGTAAAATAGCAGGGGTTTTTTTTTCCCTCAGTTTGGCTTTAGGCTGGTCCTAAAAGCAACCAGTCAGCAGCAGCTGCTCCCCTTGAAAGCAGGAAGTGAGCAGGGCCACAGGGATCTTGGACAGAGCTGAGAATGAGACAAAGAACGCCTGTTCTCTCCCACCCACACTGGGCCCTTTCAGCGCTTCTCTGCAGAAGCTGAAAATGTCAAAAGGCCAGCCCAGGGGGCCCTTATAAAAACCCCTATTTGATATTGAAAAACATGATTCTCAAACACTGGAAAAGCCAATTCTTTGACTGCCATGGCATCTGCTCCTCATGACTACAACTTTTTTTTTTTTTTTTTTTTTTTTTTTTTTTTTTTTTTGAGATGGCGTCTCGCTCTGTCACCCAGGCTTGAGTGCAGTGGCTCAATCTCGGCTCACTGCAAGCTCTGCCTCCCAGGTTCACCCCATTCTCCTGCCTCAGCCTCCCAAGTAGCTGGGACTACAGGCGCCCGCCACCACGCCCAGCTAATTTTTTGTGTTTTTAGTGGAGACGGGGTTTCACCATGTTAGCCAGGATGGTCTCAATCTCCTGACCTCGTGATCTGCCCTCCTTGGCCTCCCAAAGTGCAACTATAACTTCTTGCCAACTCACTCAGAATATAACAAAAAGGTCTTATTTGGCCTTCAAGGCCATTGTGAACCGGTCCCCAGCTACTCTTGGACTGCAGCCACTACCATGCTCTCCCCCTTGTTCCACTGCAGCCCCACTAGGCTCCTCGCTCTTCCTTTAATGCACCCGCATCTTTCTTCCTCAAGACCTCTATGCTTTCTATTCCTCCTGCATGGGATGCTCCTCCCTCACACACCTCCACAGGGCTTGCTCTCTTACTTCGTTTAGCTCTTTATCCAAATATTATCTTATCAGAGATACTTTCTTATCATACTTAAAATATACAGCACCCCCTACCTGCTATTACTTTTTAAAAATTTTTTATTTTACTTTATTTTATTATAGAGACAGGGTCTCACTATGTTGCCCATGCTGGTCTCAAACTCCTGGCCTCAAGTGACCTTCCCACCTCAGCCTCCCAAAGTGCTGGAATTACACGTGTCAGCCACTGTGCCCAGCTGGTACTTCCTATTACTCTTTATTCTCTTCTCTGATGTATTTTTCTTCCTAGTTCTTATTCCCCACTGACATACTATACCTGCATTTATTGTCTGTCTTCCTCCACCAGAACGCAGGCTCCTTGAGAGCAGGGATTTTGTTTGATTTAATGACTGCCATTTCCTTAAGGCCTAAATGGTGCCCGACCCGTAGTAAACACAAATACAGATGTGCTGAATGAATGATTGGTGCTTCTCCTTCACCACTTTTTCTTTTTCTTCATTATTTTACCCACTTCCCCCTAAGTTACAAAATCTTAAAGTAGCATGTTGACCCCAGACGGGTGTCATTTCTCCTTGAAATCCTTCAAAGAATAAAGTCCTTCATGGAACTGGGGCAACCCAAAATGAAGTCCAGTTAGGTTGAAAAAGAATTTTCAATCATTGGCTAGTTCTACAGAAAACCACAAAAAGGGAGATGCTAAGGGGATTCTAAAACCATCCTCAGAGGTAATGACCAAATTCATCTTGGGGAGAGGAATGCGCTTTGGTTGGGTGAATTGCTTTAATGTGCCTTTTAGTTCTGCAGAGAGAAGCCTAACACTTGGGAAGGATAGCAGAGACACAGATAAGGGGTGCAAAATTTTGCTCTCATAAAATTATAAAAGATGACTATACTGGTAGGAGAGGTGTTTTTATGTTTGGTGTTTTCTAATTTCATTGCCTGCTCTGAAAAACCAAAGCTTGAACAGAGGCTAAAACTTACAGAATAATATAAAGAGAAGTTAGTCTGTTCAACATGGCCGGAAAATGGGGTGAAGATCAGAAGGGGTTCCTCACAATGCTGGATGTTTTCCACCCAGCCTCATGTTTATGTATGAAGTTTTATATATGAAAACTTGCCCTCAGTCACCCCAAGTCTTCAACAAAATCCATGTTAACCACTAATGATGGCAGCCTTGTGTTAGCACTGCCTTAAGGAATCAAAGGAGCACCATATCCATGTTTTGGGATGATGCAGACCAAATGCGACTAGGGGAGCATTAAGAAGTAATGATGAGATGGCTAGGGGTGAGGAGGAGCATTTGGAAGCAGGAGGTCAGAGGTGTTAACCAGGAAAATGTAATTGCTTACAGGAATTCTTGGAAACTTGGGATAGGAAACAGAATGTCTTGCAGTCAACATCACATCAGTATTTAAATAGTAAAAGAAAGGGGACCCTGAAAGAATGGAGGACTTGTAGACTTTGGGGTCACCCTGGGTCACAATATTCAGGCTTGAATCTCAGTGGTTATCTAGTTTTCAAATATTATTTAACCATAGAAGGCTTTTTATCAAATAAATTATAATATGGAACCGAATGTGTAATACAGACAAAAATTGAGCTACCATGATGAAATGAGATAGGGGTTTGAATTTATGCCCACTTGGCCTTCCTGTTGGATCTCACATTGAACGTCAGGCACCTCCATGGAATCCCAGTACTCCAGAAACACAATTTAAATACCATCAATCTAGAACCCAAAGCAGGAATCCACTCTTTGATATTCCAGACAGTTGATCATTCTGCCTGAGTGCTCATAACCCACTAAGCAACACGCCCCTTAGCCAGCTGTCACTGATGGGTGGTGTTCTTCCTTCTCTTCAACTGAATTCCTCCACTGCTACCCATTGGTGGGACTTCTACCCATCGGTGGGACTTCTACCCACTGCTCTTAGTAGAAAAATCAAAATAAGGGTAATTCCTTCCATGTAACAGCTCTTCAAATCTTCAAAGACCTCCTATATCCTTCCCTAAGATGTTTTTTTCCAAGCCAAATAGTCCTCATTCTCTTAACTATTCTCAAACTATTATAAAGTTCATATATTACTTGGGAATCTGAAATTACTGATATTAATAGTAAAAACAAGTTCAGCATAGAAAGAGAGTTCTCTTACACCAAAACAGGGGTACATGAAAGAGAGGCACACTTTGAGGGTAGTAAAGGAAAGTGAGACGCACTGATCTCCTGCTCTAAAAACAGCTCAGGATATACGTTCCCTCATGAGCACTGTGAGGGGGTGGAAATCAGCTCCAACTTCACTCAGCTCAGGGATGTGCCTGGACTCACACCCTAGCCCTAGAAGTCATCAAATCAGGGACCTAAAGAGGATGGCTATTGGCAGCAGAGGCACTCAGCTCTTCCTAATAGTATTCTTGAAACACCCCTTAGCAGCTGGGCTCAGGAATTCAAAGCCAAGAAGTGCTTAGCATGAGTTAATTTCACCTGATGTTAATTGGCAATTTGCATATCCAGAGAGTTACTGACGCTTGGACAATGACATGGAATCCTTTTTTTTTGAAAGAGGGTCTTATTCTGACACCCAGGCTGGAGTGCAGTGGCACAAACATGGCACTGCAGGTGAGTGCTACCATACCTGGCTAATTTTTTGTATTTTTAGTAGAGACAGGGTTCACCCCATTGCCCAGGCTGGTCTCAACCTCCTGGGCTCAAGCAATCAGCCTGCCTCAGCCTCCCAAAGTGCAAGGATTATAGGTGTGAGGCACTGTGCCCAGCCCATGGCATCTATTAATTGGCAATAAGTGACATTCTATATCATGGATCCATCAGTTGTTTCAGAGCAGGATGTATCTGCCTGTTAGCACTGTTTAGTAATAATCATTGGCTTGATGTTGCACCTGGTTTTGGTGGAGCCTGCGGGAGTGAGGAAAGTGAGTTTCAAAGGTTATGCCTATCACATAGCTAGAAAGTATCTGTGACCAGCTCACCTTCTATGAGAGACCATCATCACCACAGACAAAAGTTGGGCTCCCTGGCATCAAGCTGCAACACACATACACTGCTGGCAGTTAGAGGCCTGGAGACAATGTGCACACTGTGCAACCCAGTAGTGGGAGGTCAGTGAGGCTTGTGCCTGAGATCTCAGGATCCCTTTCCAAGCCTATCCTTCTGGGGGGAAGAGAAAGTGTGTGGCCGTACTGTTTCCTCTGCCTGTCATAAAGCTGTTCCACCAATGTAAACTGGCTGAGTCCTGTGTAAACTGTGGGTTCTTTCAGCAACTCAACACTTGGGATTATTAATGGGTAATGAGCACAGTGAGGATGAGAAGGGTCTTCAGATACAGCCCTCAGAGGCCTTAAGGATGCTTCTGATGGGAGAGTGTTGTGTTTGGACTTTAAGCACACATCTTAGTAAGTGTGTGTGATGAGGTACAATACTTTAATTCTGTTGGACTTTGAGGAAGTACCTCCAGCAAAACAACAAGAACATGTTCTGGTTTGCTCCAATAGAAAAATATTTCTGACTTTAACAAAGTTAAATCTAAAGTTGCCAGGTGTGTATGCAAACAGAGAATGACCCCAGTGTTAATCCTCATTTTTCTCCCCACAAGCTATTTTGACCCCATATCTTCTAGAAGCAGAATTGTGTTTCATGTATGATAAAGTATTTTCTCCACAAACAGAATGTTACAGACTCTTCTGAACTCTCAAACAACCATGTGAAAATAATGCTGGGCATACATGAATTAAGGTCACATTGCTATTGAAATAAAAATCAAAGTAACCCCATGTCTTCCAAGAGTTATGACAGCACCAACAACAAAACAGAAGCTTAGGAAGGAAGTCAGTTCCGGGGGGAAGAGAAAGTCTATATATGCATGCGTGTGTGTTCACACACACAATTCTCACACACCACATATATGTGGGGAAATGATCTATGTAAAGAATGAAGCAAAATATAATCATTCTAGTCTTACGTCAGAATTTGAGTTGTATCTAAATCCGCACTCTGCCACCTGCCAGCTGTGACTGAACAAGGTTAAGTTATTTAACTGCTCTGAGACTAGCTTCCTCAGCTATAAAATGGCAACAATTTTTATTCTGCAAGGTTTTGATGAGGACTAAAAGAGAGAATTCATGTGCTGTACCTGTTATTAAATTAATAAACATCATTGACAGATTTCCAGGGGAGCAATTTTGACCAAAATTTGCTGACTTCCTTCCCTCCCTCTGAGGCTCTGTGTTATATGAAGAGGAAGGACAAAAGGAAGGGAAATGAAAATCAGAGAAGGGCCAAGGAAGAAAAACATTGCTTGACAATTCTCTAACACAATGCGGAAATTGTATTGATTTAGTTCTACTTGTCTGTACTAGAATAATGCCCAAGGACCAACCAAGAAATCTCCCATCACTCGGCAGACAGAAGCTGCTAACACATGGATCTCCTGACCCCAGAGCCCTACCTTCCACCGTCCCCTTGCCACAGAGTCGGAGACAGGAGGGTCACTCACTGGGGAGTGGAGGGCTGTACTTAGAGGATTTCTGGAGTCCTTTGTCATGTCATATAAACTACAAATGCTGTGCCATTCCACATGCTCATTTAACCAGGTGTTTATAATTATCCTGAGAAAAGGCATAACTATAGGATCTGAACTGCCCGAAGCAATTATCTATTAGGGGCTCAATCAAAATTCACACCTAGTTCTTCCCATCATGGTGGTTTTCTCCTTTATACCAGAACTGCTTCCAACCTGATGGCAGATGCTGCTGGCACTTGGTCCCCTTCACCCCCGGCTAGTGAGGGTGCACGCGCAGTTGTGTTAAACAGTTTTCGACATACCTTCTCGGGTGTCTGGATTTCTCATTAACTCTTGATGAGGGCTTTCTCAGGACCAGGAAATGCAGCTTGGAAAGGTGGGGGATGGGAATGACTGCAGTCCACCTTCAACAAGAGGGGTTGGACAGGAATTCAGTGCCAGCTTCTGGCACATTCTGTGTGGTTTCCAGAGGGTCCTCCAGCATGGGAGAGCCCAGCTGCCCACAGTGGTAATAACTCACTCATAACACATGTCCTTTAGTGACTTTACCCACTTCCTCAAATGTTCTTCCTGGAAGCACCTCCTAGGTAAACAACAGGCACTGAGTCTTGAACTTGTTCTACTTTTGGAGGAACCCAAACTGAGACAATTCATGTGGTTACACATTCACACCAAAAACAAACAAACAAACAAAAAACCAAACCAAAACAAAAAAACAGCCAGTAATAATGACCATGGGTGGCTGAGCAGTCAGAACCTGAGGATAACATTTTCAAGGATTGAAAAAGTGAAGCAAACATTCTCCGCAAAGCAGCAAGTTACTTCTCCAGTTTTACCAAGACTCCATCTTGCCAGCAACTGCTGGAATTGCAATCAGGGCAGTGATGGCCTCCAAGGGCTCTAGTAAGGCAGTTACAGATCCAGTTTGGATTTTCTAGCTATTAAACAAGAGATTTTAGAATATACTCAGAAAGGAGGATATTTTTTCTCAATTCAAGAAAACATATGGGCTGGGTACGGTGGCTCACGCCTGTAATCCCAGCACTTTGGGAGGCCGAGGTGGGCAGACCAACTGAGATCAGGAGTTCAAGACCATCCTGGCCAACATGGCAAAACCCCATCTCTACTAAAAAAGAAAATATAAAAGCCAGTTGTAGCGGCACATGCCTGTAGTCCCAGCTACTCAGGAGGCTGAGGCACGAGAATCGGTTGAACCTGGGAGGCGGAGGTTGCAGTGAGGCAAAATCATGCCGCTATACTCCAGCCTGGGTGACAGAGCGAGGCTCCATCTCAAAAGAAAAGAAAAAAGAAAGAAAACATCTGAATTCAAGTTGTAAAGTGTTTTTTAAAAACTACAAGTATGCGCCACTGCACTCCAGCCTGGGGCACAGAGCAAGACTCCGCGTCAAAAAAAAAAACAAAAACAAAAACAAAAAAAACGACAAGTATGATCAACACATTTACATTATAGAAGACAAGCACAATCATCTCGACATACATTCTAGATTTATCCACTTTGCACACATATTTTAGAAAGATTTTCAGGGATTCAGTATAATATCTTAAAATGACCACTTAGTTTTAGTAAAAATAGATTCCCAGCTTCTGTTAATTGACTGTAACTATGGTCTGAGAGTGATTAGATTTCAAAGTGTGTGTGTAAAATTCTCACGGGAAAACCAATAGTAGTGCACTGTACTGAAGTGTGATGAGTTTTACTCTGCAGTTTGTCCTGCTCCAGAGATGCCAGGCCAGTAAATTATATGGAGTAAGTTCACATAACACGATTGGTTTTATAGACTCTAACCATTTATTTAACAAATGGAAATTTCTAATACATAGCACTTTTCTACATTTAAAATTTTAGGGAGGAGAGACTCATGTTCTACAGTATACATTATTACAAAAGAGTTCATTATACATTTAAATCAGCTAAAACACTTTCTCTAATGATTAGGATTATCATCCTTTAGCGCAGCGAGGCGACATTTTGTGGAAGGCGTCCATGTGTCTTCGTCAGAGGAGATGTCTTACCAGCACAACCTTCCTTCACTCTGACCCGTCCATCAGAGAACTTCCTTTACCAGTAAAACAGATGCAAGTCCACTTCTCTTTTTTGGTTCCCAACTCAAGTGCAGACCTTTTAATTTAGGAAAGAACTGAAACTTATATAAACTAAGGAGTGGAGGTTGTTGTTTTCATTCTGTTTACTCACACACTGCTCTGTAAAGTCAAGGTTTTCTTGTGGATTTTGCTCACGTGCTGATTGCTACGCGTGCAGCCATCATTAGTGCAAATGTGTGGGAGGCTTTTTGAATAATGTATAGCACCCAAAGGAATGAACAGCAGACCCCCCACCCCCAAATTTAAATCACTGCTCTTGTAAATCCTGAAAGCCAAGGATCACTTGTGCCTTACAGAATCTGGGGGCTCTATCCCCAGGTGCAAAGTACATTTTCCAGGTTTCTCCAGGGCAAAGGCAGGGTGGACACCCTCATTAAACCTGTGCCTGATGAGGAAGAGCAACTGGCCGCTCTCCGCGTTGATGAAGATAAGTCTCTGGTTGCTGTAGTCCAGCAGGATGCCCACTCTGGCTGGACGCTCGGTCACGTGAACATCACTCACGATACCACTGTAGAAAAATGTGTATCTGAAATGAAAGAGAATGGGAAACGTAAAACTCTGGAACTCTCACAGACCTTGATAAGGAAAGTCACTTGGGAATAACCAATTCTTCAGTTATTAACTCCACTTCACAATAAGGACTTGCAATCATGCTGTCCCAAATACTTTCTCTAGATTTCTTCTAGATGCTAAAATGCAGAGCTCATCCCAGCAGATGAGCATGTTTAATAATTTTGCTCCTTCTACATTAGGAGGCAGTCCCAGAATAGCCAACATGCCTCCCTTGTGATTTTTCTCCACATTCTAATTCTCTCCCAGCTGCCCACATGTTTTAACTACCGCATTCATGGCGTGTCATTCTTTTGAATAAAACTCCTTTGAGGCTGCCATGTATTTTTAAAAGTACCACAGGTTTGCCTTCCATACAATGTATTAATTTTACAGTTTTAAAAATTTATAGGTAACTTACATAACGGCCTTTATGAAGTTTAAGAAATACTTCATTATTTTTGCCAACTTCATCCTTTGTTTCCACTCCCCCTTCCCCAAACCAACTTTCCTTTTCATTTTCTCAAGGCTTTCTGCAGCCTTGCCACCAGAGGAGTGGCCTTTGATTCCTCTCTCTAATTCAGACAAATTCAACTCAACGATTCCTTGCACATATCCGTGTATCCAGCACTTTACTAGGCGCTCTGGGGGATGTGAAGGGCATGAAGTACTGTCCTTGCCCTCTGGGATCCCATACTGTATGGGGCAGGAAGGAAAAACTGCCCACACTTGAAACTCGGACCATCGCTGGGAATACCTCTCAGGGCACAGATCGTCAAGTGTTTAGTAGACACATTGAATGAACCTGTTTTGGTTGTGAAGGGAAAGGGTCAAGGCCAGGCTGGAAAGGAAAAAGTGCTGACCAGAAAATCTAAATTGCTCTATGTAAAAAGGTAACACAAGTTTGGGGTTTTCTCCTAGTAGTCTTCGAAACTGAGACTGGGGCCCTAAAAGTAGGGGAAAGAATGGAATGAGAGATGGAAGAAGAAAGAAGAGAGATGAGGGAAAGGTCTATGGATGTGTAGGCTGTAGGGGTGGGAGCACAACAATACCAGGGCAGTTTGCACCTAAGAATCTGGGTAAGTGACGAGTCTGGCAGGGAGGGCTGAGGATCTTCAAGACTTGCAACATCTGTCTTAAGGCCCAGAAGCTCAAGTGTAAGTATTTAGGGGATGGCAAGTTGGCAACTTCATTGCAGAAAGAAGCTCAAGTGGAAGGGCAGAGGTTCATGGTGGTGGGGAGATAAGTGAGACTTTTGAGTTGATAAAGGACGTTTTCAATGCCTTGCTAATGAGAGAGATGCCAGAACACTATGATGTTCTGGAACCTGCAGGACAGACTAAATGTTTCAGGTAGCAATGATGGGGACTGGCAGTGTGAGCTGGGCTCTTACAGAAGGCTTTGGGAGCACATGGGCTCACACTCACTCAGATAGGACAGGCAGGACTTGAATAGGTGAAAAAGAAGGAGAAAAATCCACACAGTAAGGGCAGCAGCAGTGATGGTGAGGTGGCCAAAGAAGCCCGTATGTGGCAGAGAACATCACCATTGGCCTGTTGGGTTTGGACAGGAACGGGGGTGACTTTTCAGATGTTACGTGGATAAGTCAGTCAGGGGCCAGGCTCTAGATTTGCCCTGTCTAACACAGTAGCCACTAGACATGTATGGCCACTTCCATTAAAATTAAAGCTAAGCAAAATTTAAAATTCAGCTTTTCAGTCCTACCAGCCACACTTCAAGTGTTTAATAGCCACACGTGGCACCATTTTTTCTATTACTACAGAAGGTTCTATTGCATAACACTGGTCTGGAGGGTTCTAAATGCTTAAATGAGTCATTTCTCCTCCCCTGCTTGGAAGGTCCCCGGTCCCTGCAGGCCCAGCGCTGGTCATTCCTTGAGCCAATGCCTACCCGGGAGGCCAAGTGGGGAAAGGTATTCCCTGAATCCTTGTCTCCACCAGTTCTGCAGGATGCAGAACCTGACCAGCCCTGCTTCTGTCTCTATTTCTGGCCGAGCACACCATTCTTCCACTAACCTCAACTCTGGCCTGAAGCCAAGCCTGCCTGCGTGGGGCCTCTCTGCCTGGCTGGCTTTGAACAGAGACCTGGTTGGTCTCTGTTCAAACAGGAATCATCCAGAAGCCTGGCTCTGAACACCTGCATGACCCGGGAACTGCCTCCCCTCCCCCTGGTGGACTGAGGCCCCTTACTCCCTTGAGTCCCACCTCTGGCCCACACTCAGTGCAGACCCCTTTGGACACTGGTGGTAACTCCCCTCAGGGCTCCTTGCCCCAGCCTGGCCACATTCTTTCTGGCTGCCCCTCTTCACTGTATCCTGCATGTGGTCCCACCCGAGTTCTGACACCACTGTAGATGTTTGTAGATTTTTGAGCAGAAAAAGCAGGGACAGGATGAAAATGATGTTTTAGAAATATCTCCCAGTTGCAAGTGGGTAGAGACTAGAAGTGAGGGTGCAGGCTGAGTGGCTGCTGCTGAAACTGCAGAGGAGGTGCAGAAGCCTTGAGCTAGCATGGCAAGTTTAGGAATGGACAGGAAGGAAACCAGCGGATTCTTCTGAGACGATCTTCACGCCTCCTTCCCAATTGTGACATCTGAAAGCCTAGATTCTGTGAGTAGAATCAAGAGTAATACAGGTTGATTTAAAATCATTAACCCAGAAGAAGTAGAAGACAGGAGGGGCTGCCACAGGAGCGCTCTCACAGTCCCAGAGGCCAGGGTGCCCCACATGAGGCCCTCGAAGGATGACATGAGGGCCCCAAGCCCCGCCTCTCTGTGCTGAGACCACACAAAGGGACATAGTCTTTCTCCCAGAATCTATGGCACCCACTCCAAGCCTGAAAGAGCCAAAGGCCAAAGCTGTAGGTTGAACTTGTCAACAAAATATACAATTCTGTTTTCCAGAGTCTAGGAATTTGTTATTGGGGGTTAGTCCTTGGTGTGGGTTTTTTAAAGATTTGAGGAAGGACATTTTCATGAAATTAATATGCAGTTTCAGCTCTGAATCTACTAACTGTAAACTGAATTTGAGTGATTTCAACTCTGGGTAGGGGCTGGGTCCTTAAGCATTGCACAGCACTGAATATCAATTAATCATAATTGCTCTGACTTGATGAAATGTGACTTTAAGTAGTGCTTGGAGATGGTGTCCTTATGAACCATCTCAGAGAATCAAACTGTCAAGCAGGATGCAGGGAGAAATGTGCAGCCAGAGATATGCAAAATCCCAATCTGTGGGCCTTTTCTGGGAACTTGCAAGCATTGAAGGCTTCTTTTTAAAGCATTACATTTAAATAATGCCTCACATTTGTATGATACTTTACTGTTCCTAAGCTCTTCCCTGTACCTGATTTCATGTGATCCTCACAACCCCAAAAGGTAGCAAGCCAGGCATTACCGTCCCCTGCTGAGCTGGATGATATAAGGTATGCTCAAAGGGTTAACCCACTTACGGCAAAGAGTCAATAGGAGGCTAATTGAGGATGGAGCCAGAACTAAAATTGGAATCCTGGCTCCTAGTCCAGTGTTCTTTCTATTAAACCATACTGTGAGCATATTCCGATCAACATATGCCTGCCTGATCGCTCTGAGACTAACACAGGCTAATGGCTTTTTCACATCAACCAACCAAACAATACAGGTAATATAGAAGAGAGATTGGCAAACTTTTTCTATAAAGGGACAGATGTAAATATCCTAGGATTTGGCAGATATCTGTCAGCTCCACCATTGTAGTGTAATACAATACATAAACAAATGAGCATGACTGTGTTTCTGCAAATTTATTTACACAGACAGGCAGCAGATTATATGTGGCTTAGGGGCTATAGTTTGCCAACTGCTGATATGGACCAATGTAGGGGGAGATGTTGGAGATCCACTTCTTCCTCACTCCTGTTGATTCCTTCTCTGTGGAGGGACTCCTTTTAGCATTACCCTTGTGGTCTCTCTCCACCCTGTGGTGAGTTTAGAAGGAAAAACTGTGATGCAAAGCCCATCAGCCCCTCCCTCTTCCCTGTCTCTTACTCACTAGCTACCATGGAGACGCACATCCTTCTCTGCTTCTCCAGCCACCAACTCTGCCCCGTAGAGCAAGGAAGCTGACCTGGCCCGGGCTCTGGTTGGGTAAGTCTGCCTCATAATAGGATTTAATATAAGAAACCCTCTTCAGGTATGATTCACACACTCTAAAAATCAGCTTCCTCAGTAATCAGAGTCAGAGTTTCATCTCCATATACTTGACTCTTGTTTTCTTTCTTAGTTGGCTCAGAAGTTGGGCATGGAAGTGGGTGCTATTTATCAGGTCCCTCAGAGAGCCCTGCCTGGAAACCCAAGCATAACATTTTGATCAAGAGGGGAGGGGCAGGGCTCCAGCTTACCTCTGTGGCTCAGAGCAGTGCATGTACCATGAGGTCTCCCCTTGTCCCAGGGCACCTGCCCGCATGGCCGAGCTGGAGCAGATGCCGAGTCGATATGCTGGGCAGTCTGTGACTGTGGTTTCCCAGTAATGCTGGCCACAGGAAGGCAGCTCCTCACCCAGCACTGACGGGATTCTACGGGTGAAGTCAATTGGAGTATGCTTAGCGCAGGAATCACCAACCTATATCTCATGAGTGTAAACATTCACAAATTCACACAGTTTAGGCAGGATACTGCCCTTGGAAACTGCTGGAATTTAACTAAAGATACTCTTTGTTCATTGTATCCCTAATCTTAACCAGATCACCACAGAACTCTCCAAACTCTCAACAGGCATTTGACATATTTCTAGTCACATACATACAACATGCATGATGTACACTGCATCTCTTAAAAGAGCTGGGAATCAGGAAATAACTAGAATAATGGTAGGACAAAAAGAAATGCTGCAGTCTCTGCCTTTAAGGTGACTTCTCTTCATAAATACAAGGGAAGCAGGTAGGAAACATAATTTGCATAGTTTTCTTCCAAAACTTGCAAAAAAGAAATCTCCAAAACCTTAACCATGACTTCTATGCCTCCTGACCTTACTGGACACAGCCACCAAATGAGGTGCAGCTCTTAAATGACAAGGCAGCTAGTGCTGGTCAGAGCCAAGTGTGGAATTAACCGAGTATGATTAGTGGTCAACAGTCTGTAATATTCTGGCCTCTTTGAACTGTAGTAGGTGCCCCTAAGAGGTTGGTTGAAGGTTTCTTTTTGTCTCACCTTAGCTATTTTTATAAGCACCTCAGTGAAATGAACCAAAAGCACTTTCAACTGCTGATGGGTGACCTTGTTTGCAAGAATTGCTCAATTTTGCTTGGAAATGGCTGAGACAGCAAGGAAGCATTTTTAATTTAAGCAGCGTTAATATTCAGTCAGCACCTCTCCCTCTCCCCTTTAACAGATGAGAAAATGATTAATGCAAGGGAATGTATTTCACTTTTCATGTCTTGACTCAACAACCTCATTTCAGAGAGGTGGCTACTGACAAGCCCTCACTCTGGAGCAAAGCCCAGCTGCCTGATATTTATGAGCTAATTTTCAGGTTAATAATAAATAAAATTCTATAAAACACATTACAGTTATCATCAGTTATTATCTGTGAACTCTTACCCTCCTCCAGTCTATTTATTTTCTTTTTGATTTTTTGAGGAATCCAAAAGACAGAAAAGCTCAATCTATTTCTTAAATCTCTTTTTTCTCTGAATTCACTCATTTGTATATTTTTAGCACCTGCAATGTTCCAGGCCCCATGCTAGATTTGAGGGATGCAAAGATGCACAGGATGGGGCTGCTGCTCGAAGATGATGATGATGAAGTGGCTGACAAATGACCCCATAAGTTATCTGTTCGTTTCCACAGACAAGATCAAAGGGTGCCAGGGTCCAGAGACGCCTTGGCCAGAACCAGGAGCAGGTAACACCTGAGCTTGACAGGCAAGTAACAATGTGACAGGGAAACAGTGCAAGTCACTGCTGGCTGGCTCAGTGCCTTCTTGGGAGCACCTGGCAGCCACCGACACCAGGGCGCATCAGCACCATCAGCAGCCTGTGTTTCATGTGTGTTACGGTTTTCAAGAGTTTCACATACCTTCTCCCATTCTGCCATTTTGATCTGCAAAATAACCCCCAGAGCTTGCAGGCAAATCGCAGGGCAGTTTCCCCCACCCTGTCCTCCACCTTTGCCTCTTCTTTTCTTTGATGCTTCCTTTTGCAGGAGCTACTATGGGAGCAAGATTCTGTGGCCCAGAAACTAGGAACTCAATAAAATGTCCTTCTCTTCCATGCCTTTTTTTTTTTTTTTTTTTTTTTAAAGACAGAGTCTCGTTCCCAGACTGGAGTGCAATGGCACAATCTCGGCTCACTGCAACCTCTGCCTCTGAGGTTCAAGTGATTCTCCTGCCTCAGCCTCCCAAGTAGCTGAGATTACAGGCATGCACCACCACATCTGGCTGATTTTTGTATTTTTAGTAAAGATGGAGTTTCACCATGTTGGACAGGCTGGTCTCGAACTCCTGACCTCAAATGATCTGCCCACCTTGGCCTCTCAAAGTGCTGGGATTACAGGCATGAGCCACTGTGCCCAGCCTCTTCTATGCCTTTTCAAGAGGGTTGATAAAATATCTGGTTTGCTATAGAAAAATAATAAAAGAATTACTGGACCCTTTTTTCCCCCCACTGAACCAGAGATCATACCTTAAATAGCCAATGTTTTAATCAAACCATCTGTGCTTATATTTCCAATAAAAATATTGACACTTGCTCCAAGTGATGAACTACCGCTCAGTAGGGAACCACAGCTGAACAGTGTGGATGTGCACACACTGATATTTGAGACCACATCCCGATATGTTCACTGCACCATGAATATGCTCAGGGGAGGCCACCCTGAGGCGACACACCCTAAGATCCTACTGCTAGGCCATCAGCTCACTTATGCTTTCTTCTTCTACTTACTCTGTCAGCCGTCTCCTCTCAGCAAAGCTGATCACTGTCCCACTTGAGGAAATGTGTAGAGCAGGATGAGCTGTTTCTCTCAACAAGAGAAATCTGGTTCCTATTGTAGGTGAGAAAATAGGATTAAAACATTGCCATGAGGACCAGTGCTGTCTCTAAGCTAAGCCCCACATTTCAGACCCTAGACTCTCTTTCCCCTGACATCAAAATCCCCCACGCAGTGTCTTCAGATCCACAGCTGAAAATTTCACTCATGATAAGGCCTTCATGGATGCTGGTGGCTGGTTACCTCTACCTGGTGCCGCAGGCACGTCCTCACCTCTACACCACTAATACAGGGGTACCCTCTATCAGCGCTCACCCGCGGTGCAGTGTGCTCCTTGCACCAGCAGCATCTACATCACCTGGAAACTAGTTAAAATTTCAGACTCTCAGACCCCACCGCAGCCCTCCTGACTTCGAATCTGTATTTTAACAAGATAGTCAGGAAATCTGTGTGCATATTAAAATTTGGGGATGCAGGCTGGCGAGATGGTTCACGCCTGCAATCCTAGCACTTTGGGAGACCAAGGCAGGCAGATCACAAGGTCAGGAGTTCAAGACCAGCCTGGTCAACATGGTGAAACCTTGTCTCTACTAAAAATACAAAAAATTAGCTGGGCATGGTGGTGCGCACCTGTAATCCCAGCTACTCAGGAGTCTGAAGCAGGAGAATAGCTTGAACCCAAGAGGCAGAGACTGCAGTGAGCCAAAATCGTGCCGTTGCACTCCAGCCTGGGTGACAACACCCCATCTCGAGAAAAAAAAACTGGGGGATGCACCGGTATAACCTAAAGGAGAGACTAACAATGGAAGAACAGGCACCATATTGGGACTGCGGGGAGAACACTGCTGGGAAGGCAGCCTCGCATCTTCTCTTCGTAAACATCAGGCTGGCCCTGACTATGTCACAAACAAGGCACAAGCACAAGATGTTGCTGGGTAAGCAGATCGCTTGTTGTGCCCACTCAACCTTGTGCCAGCTCTGGGTCTAGGATAAGGCAAGAAAATGATCCTCTTTCCATTCCTCACTTCCTTTCACAAAAATTGAAGAGACAAACATTTTTTGTTGGCATCATCTAGGTATTTTCCCAAAAATGTCACTGAATAGTTTTATTACTTCCTTGAATTACTCTTTTGGTCATTTGTTCAACAAACATTAACTATCACAGACTATGTGTCAGGCATCAAGAATAAACAGAACAAGGCTGGTAACTTGTTCACAGAGTTCAAAGAATATCCCCAACCTATCACATATATACACACACCATACCCACAAATTATAACACATTGTGAGTCCGATAAAAATCATCTGGAGAGGCCAGGCGTGGTGGCTCACACCTGTAATCCCAGCACTTCAGGAGGCTGAGGCGGGCGGATCACCTGAGGTCACAAGTTTCAGACCAGCCTGGCCAACATGGCAAAAACCCATCTCTACTAAAACAATACAAAAATTAGCCAGGCATGGTGGACGTGCCAAATCCCAGCTACTCGGGAGGCTGAGGCATGAGAATCACTTAACTCAGGAGACAGAGGTTGCAGTGAGCCAAGATCGTGCCACTTCACTCCAGCCTGGGTGACAGATTGAGACTGTCTCAAACAAACAAACAAAAAAATCATCTAGAAAGATTTCTAAAAGCATAAATGTTTAAGCCCATCTCCAGATCAATTAAATCAGGATCTTCAGGAGTGGAGGCAGGGAAACAGTATTTTTTAAGCACCCTGGCTGATTGCTAATAGGTAGACAAGGTTGAGACCCTGTAACGCAGAAAAACAAAAGAAATATCTTGACCTTTGACCAACCTTGGGTCCTCATGACAAAAACCTACCACTGACAGTAGGTTGGGAGTTTATAAAGTTGCCCTCTAGGACATCTTCTCTGAGGGGTAGAAGGGAAGGAATTGCTTGGAAATAGCTCACTGTGTGCAAAGGAGAAAGTACCTCTGGTGGAGATGAGAGCAGCTTCACTCTGTTCACTTGTCCCAAACGCATTGATGGCTCGCACATAGAAAAAGTAGTTATCATTGGGTTGGAGGTTAACTTTCAGCTGGAGTCCTTTGATTCCAGAGAAAGATCTAAATACAAGAGGAAAATAATAATTTTAAATATAATGCCATGTGCTAAATGATTCCTATTTCAATTTGGTAGTGAATGAACATCTTTTATTAACAACAAATAACTTATTTTCTTCCCCTTTTATGACCACTGGATTAGCAAGCCAGATCCTACAACATGGCCATTGTCCACTAAGATTACTTTATCAAATAATTTCTATTATGTGCCTTCCAGAATGCTCTTTGGAACAGAACCAGACACTTAAAAATATTCCGAAAACAGACTACTATTGTGGTTAGTGAATCGCCAAGAATATAGCATTTTCTTTATCAATTTTTGGCCAGAGGGCACTTTTGGATTAAGATGATGTTAAACCAATCTACGATGATTTTGTACATGATCATCATGCTAAAGCCATCAAAGTTAATAGAAACTGAAGATCTTTAAAGAAAACGAAATTTTTTTTTTTTTTTTTGAGACGGAGTCTCTCTGTCGACCAGGCTGGAGTGCAGCAGCATGATCTCAGCTCACTGCAAGCTCCGCCTCCCGGGTTCACACCATTCTTCTGCCTCAGCCTCCCGAGTAGCTGGGACTACAGGCGCCTGCCACTATGCCTGGCTAATTTTTTGTATTTTTAGTAGAGACAGGGTTTCACCATGTTAGCCAGGATGGTCTCGATCTCATGACCTCATGATCCACCCGCCTCAGCCTCCCAAAGTGCTGGGATTACAGGCGTGAGCCACCGTGCCCAGCTAGAAGACCAAATCTTTTAAAGCAAACTCGGTCTTGGCAAGAAAAGAGAATTCTAATTTAAAAAAAAAAAATCCTCAAAGTTGCTGTTCCTAAACTGCCTATTTAAATTAAAAGAAAAATGCTGATAGTGGTGTCTAATTGGCAGTGGGCTTGGCAAGTACACTGTAACAGCCTCACCACTTAATACAAATGGACTTGCTGAATTTGAAGATGGAGCTCTCTGAATCTGCCAACAAGCTAGAATAGTTTTGTGCTTCTTTCCCATTCTCTTTCATCTGTTTGATATCATAGCCTGGAGCATGAATTAAGAAAAAAAAAAAAAAAAAAGCAAGCAGGGCTCTTTCTTTAAACTTCCATTTGGAGAGTCCTTAGAGTTACAAGCTAGATTCCTCGCTAACTTAAGTTCCTAACCTGGGTGCTGGAGAGCCAGAGTCCTGCTCCCAGGAGATATAAGTGTCAATGAATATAATACTACAATAGCCTTCATGTTCATTCTCAGAAGGGCAGGGTTTTTTGTCTTTGTTTGTGTTTTTTTTTGTTGTTGTTATTAATGAATATACCACAAAAGCAACAGAATCAAAGAGTGGTCACTGTTCCACAGATGAATTTTTTTCCAGGTTATTTCTACTTTTGCTGGCTTCTTTCACTTCCTAATACCTGTCTTAGAGAATAACATGGAGAACCAGAAAAAGGAAAAAGTGTTCTTGACCCAGAAAACAAACTAATTTCAAACTTCTTAAAAGCCAAACATTTGTACAGAATAACCACCCCACCCCGACTCCACGTCTAAAAGGACAAAACTCACGTTGTGCTCCTCAGAAGGCAGGGGCAAGGGAAGCACTCTGGACCTGCTTGTGTAACTGCTGTTTAGTGCCCGTGTCCGCAAAAGGTCAGTGCAAACTCCTCAAATCATATTGGTTGTTATTTTAGAACTGATCACCCGACCAGGCCCTCAGGAGAGGACTGTCCTTAGATACACTCAGACTGGATCAATGACATTGAGCCCCATGTCCACTGACAACTAATTAGGCTTCAGTAATTAATGAAAAACCATGTCCTATGATTGAGAATGTAATTTCTGACTAATATCTAGAATATTATTCTGGGGTAGATGTATTGCTTATCTTATTGGAATCGATGACTGAAGAAATGTTTTAAATGAACATTAATTATAATTAGTAACAAAATTATTGTCTCACTAAGCATACTTAGCCTGAACTGAATTTCAGACTTCATTCGCTCCCTAAATAAATATGTATCGATCACTTATCATGTGCCCAGGCCCTGTCTCTGCCTGTTATTCTGAGGGCTTGTTGAGGAGGCGGGAGTGGGAAGGGGGAAAGTGACAAGGATTGGTGGGGAAATTTTAGCTTTAGAGACAAAGAGAACACACTGGCTTCATTTTATAACAACACAGTTGTTAAATAGCAAGGATACTCTTTTTTAGTTAAGTGTTTGCCCTTAAGATGATGAAGTCTGTCAAGGAGAAAATTCCACATATACAGTCAACTGCATGCTCTGTCTCATTGCTCATTTAAAGAATAAAGTTTCACATGGTACTGAAGTCAAAATATGGGATCCGTCCTGCTTTCAGTGCATGAAACAGGTCAGGCAGATTTGACAAATGTGCACAATGTCCTCACTGAATCTGTGAAGTAAAAGCAGCAGGCATGCAAACAAAAGTAATACGAAATGTGGTGGTGTTTTGTTGTTTACAAGTTGCCATCTTATGCTCAAGCACCAAGAACAAAGCAAAAAAGGTTAGAACAAACGGTTCGTTTCCTTGTCTGCTTATTCTGACTCCACTCAGATGTCACCAAAGTCTTAATGTCAGCTGTCCCTGCGTTTTAGCCTAACGAAAACTTCAAAAATTCTGAAATTTGAGAGCTAAAGAGTAGCACTCTTCCAGAGATTATGATTTTTTTAATTTTAGAAACAAAAATCTGTCATAATTGCCACTAAGTCCATATGACTTATAACAAGCATTGCATAGTTTGCAGTAGAATTCAAGTTCACAGAATACCCAAACTAAGGTGAGTAATCAGACAGCAAATGAAGCCACGATAGTTTGTTGGTGCTTAGTTGGTGCTTAGGGATTTTATACCAGTAAATAACATGACTGATGTGACTATGATTGGAAGTCTACAGCCAATAATAAAATTTGAAAGACAATTAGAAATTTGACTCAAATGGTCTCATTTTGGGCCCTAATCGTGGGCTCCTCCCTACAAGCGCCATAGTGCAATGGAAAGAGATGGCTTTATGTGTGGAGGTCCCAGAGACACGAGGGCAGTGAGCAGTGCAGCACCTAGTGCCTCTGAGCAGCAGCCATGAAGTTGATTGCTGGTGGATGATAAGCTCGAGTGGAGCTGAAACTTATCACAGAGCATTGTGCCCAGCAGGCTTCAGAGGCCTCTCAACCTGCTCATCTCGCCCTTAGTAGCTCCACTGCTGCAAAGCAGAGAGAAATGACTTAGAGGAGACTCGCTGTCTCCTCAGAAGGCCTTGGGCTACCCTGTGAATGAGAGACGGTCTCTTTCTCTGTTGTTTCAGAGGCAAATGAGTGGACGCCCTCAGCAGCTAATGCCTGTGACGATAGCCTCTCTAGCTTGGGCCCTTTTATTCTTGAGTTTTGGCCAGGAGCAACTGGAAAGTTTGCCACGACTAAGATGGACAATGGGGTGAGAATCATTTATGGTAGGAATTGAAAAGGATTTTTACGAAGTAAAAAATAACTGGGGACATAATGGTTAAGGGGGATATTAAAAGCATTCCCATTAAGTCAGAGAGAAACATGAGGTTAAACACATTGGGAGGTAGGAGGTAAAATTACTACAATTTGCAGATGATGGGACTGCTTATCTAGAGAACCCAAGAAAATCAGCTGAAAAACTCACATAATAAGAGAATTCAGTAGGATGGCTAGATATAAAACTGATACAAGAAATCAAAAGCCTTTATATACAAATAACAACTAGATAGGAGATAAAATGAAAAATCTTATTTAGAATAGTGACAGACATAAAAATATATAAAGATATAAGATCCATATAAAGAACATGTTTTAAGATGCTACCGAGGGAAACACAAAAAAAGACTTGAGTGAAGGGAAAGGCACATCAGTTCTTGGATAGGAAAATGCAACATCATAAAAATTTCAATTCTCCCTAAGTTAATCTATAAATTTAACATGATCTCTAAAAATAACACATCATCAGGAGCAGGCTGATGGAGGAGGCTACGCATCCTGATTCTAAAGATCATATAAAATATAAACTAGCAAGTAGAAAAAAAAGTCAGGAAGGGACAACCTAATCTACCAGGAATTCTAAATTATAAAGCTATAATAATAAAACCAGTATGGTCCTGGGGCATAAATAGATGGATCAATAGACAGATTATAAAGGTCAGGAATAGACTCAAACATATAGTCTCTTGAGTGTGTAATAATGGAAGTATTTCAGATCAGAAGGGAAAATGATGGGTTTTCTTGTTGGGACAGCTAGATAGCCATACTAAAAAAAAAAAAAAAAAAAAAAAAAAGTACAATTTCCTACTTTATACAATCAATTCCAGATGATAAAACACCTAGTTTTAAAAATGAAATTGCTGTATTGGCTATTACAAAAAACATGAGTGAATAGACATATACTCACACACACACACAGAAAGAGAGAGACAGAGAGAGAGAGAGGGGGGCAGGGGGGCATTTTAAAATATGCTACCCAAGTTAAAAGCTATTTTCAAAAGACATTGATAAATTCAACTCAATTATTATAAAAAAATATGCACAGCAAAAATTTTTTAAAGATTAGAAACTTATATCTTAATAGGAAAGCTAACTTCCTTAAAAAAAAAAAAAAAAACCAAAAAAACAGAGCTTCTACAAATCAAAAAGAAAAAATACCACAATCCAAGAGAAAAAAAATTGCTAGGAAATGAACAGTTTATAGAAAAGGAAGTACTGTACATGGCTCTGAACCATACGAAAAGATGTTCAACCTAATAAAAGAAATGCAGTTAAACTAAAATAAGATTTCATTTTCTACAAATTGTCAGAAGATCAAAAGCTTTATCATCCCATGTTTAGGCAAGGGTAGGAAGAACTAAGCACTCTTATAAAACACTGCTAGTTGGAGTCAAATAAACAACTACAACCTCTGTAGAGACAGTTCAGTAATATCTATCAAAATTCACAATGTACACACTTTTTAACCAGTTATTCTACTTCTAAAAATTTAATTTACAAATATATTTGCACATATATGAAATGATATATGCACAGGGTTGTTTACTGCAGCATTGTTTGTGATCGCAAGAGAATAGAAATAACTTCAATGACTCTCAGTTGGTAAATAAGTTAAATTATATATTTTTTTCTTTTTTCTTTTTTTTCTTTTTTTTTTTTTTTTTTTTTGAGATGGAGTGTTACTCTGTCACCCAGGCTGGAGTCCAGTGGCATGATCTCGGCTCATTGCATTCCCCACCCGGGTTCAAGCGATTCTCCTGCCTCAGCCTCCTGAGTAGCTGGGATTACAGGGGCCTGCCACTGTGCCTGGCTAATTTTTGTATTTTTAATAGAGATGGGGTTTCACCATCTTGGCCAGGCTGGTCTTGAACTTCTGACCTCGTGATCCACCTGCCTTGGCCTCCCAAAGTGCTGGAATTACAGGCGTGAGCCACTGTGCCTGGCCTCAATTATATTCTTAATACAATAAAACTTTTTAAAATTTTTATTTTTATTTATTTATTTTTTAAGATGCAATGTCACTCTTGTTGCCCAGGCTGGAGTGCAATGGCATGAGCTTGGCTCACTGAAACCTCCGCCTCCTGAATTCAAGCAATTCTCCTGCCTCAGCCTCCCAAGTAGCTGGGATTACAGCTGCCCACCACCACACCCAGCTAATTTTTATATTTTTTTTAGTAGAGATGGGGTTTCACCACATTGGCCAGGCTGGTCTCAAACTCCTGACCTCAGGCGATCCACTCACCTCGGCCTCCCAAAGTGCTGGGATTACAGACATGAGCCATCACAGCTGGCCTAAAATTGTTTTTTCTAATTAAAGTAGTTTCATATGTATTGATACGGGATGCTCACCAAGGAATATTTTTAATCAAGAAAAGCAAAGTGGTGAAACATATATAGTATGCTACCATTTGTTGAAAAACTGTAGATGTTTGTATGTGCACAGACTATCTGGAAGGATCAATATGAATCAGGTAATAGTAATTGCTTCTGGGGAGGAGAATTGGGTAGGTAAAGGATAGGTAGAAAGGAGACTTAATTTCCACTGTATTCTCTTCTGTATCTTTTTAATTTGTACCATAAGCACATATTTTCTATCCAAATTTAATTAAATATTTTACTTTTAAGAGCTATATTACCCGTTCAGAAGTTCAGGAGTTGGTTGAATTTGTTTGCACAATCTCAAAGGGGACATTAGTTTGAACACTGTAAAGTAGCCTCTCCAGGAATTTGATAATTCAGCAATTTGTGTGGGATGGAAAAAAAAGGAAAGGCGTATGTATGTGCTTAAGATAACTTCAGGGGTTGGCAATTACAGGGTGTGGTTGTTCTCTGCACCACCATGTCCAACCCCTGGATCTAAGCATGCTTTCTCCTCGGGGGAGCGGGGCAGCCTGTGTACAAACAATATGGAGGAATCCAGTGCCATGATTCCTAGGAGCAGCCTACAGTTAGTGTCACTGCAGTGTACCACAGATGGCTAAGTAGGTATTGTTTTTTAAACACACAGTTGGCTCTTACTGACATTCACATTGGCAGCACCAACATTCAGGCAGTCAGTCAACACCACGTTGTATGAACTGTGGAGAGTACATGGCTGGGCCCTGAAGGACCAGCTAGTAAGGCAGTGTTCCCCAAGCCTGCCTGGGCATGTTAGACCTTCTGAATCGGAATCTTAAGAGGGGCCTTCGAATCTAAGTGTTTAGTAAGCATCCCAGTTGATTTTTATGACCATTAAGGTTGGGAAAGATAATCATAAGATAATGTGGGGTAAGAAGGGGTGAGAAGGAAAAAAAAAAAACTACTTGAGAACATGAGCAACATTAAATATAAAAAACTAACTGAATAGCCATGGCTGTTTGAAGTTACTTATAAAATCTTAACTAACTGTAAATATGGAACTTTTTGTTTAAGGTGAAACACTTGGTTAAATCAGGATTGAGAAGATTTTCCTTTTTAAAAAAGTTGGGTAAATAATTTTTGAACAGAATGATTTTTCTTTTGATAAATGATGATATTATGAGACTCGATGGTAAGTGTCTTACTCTTAGTTCATAACAGTGCGGAAAATAACATGGGGGCTGAATGGTCAGGCTGGTCTTGAACTCCTTGGCCTCAAGCGATCCTCCCACCTCAGACTCTCCAAGTGCTGAGATTACAGATGTGAACTAACATCACTCTTAGTTCACAACGGTGTAGAAAAGTAACATGGGGGCTGAATGCTAACAACCATGGGGCTTAGGCTTTTCTATAATTAGACATTCTTGCAAAATCAGCATAAGCCAAAGGTCCCAACAGAAAGATGCTAGATTTTTGTTTTCTCTCTAGTGACTCTCCAAAGGCTGAATGGTATCATTTACATTCCAGGCAGCGAATCCCAGGAGCTTAGTAACATTCATTCCTCTGGATTCTCTAGGCCCTCCTTTACCCCTCCGCAGCCACACAGGCAAACAATTCCTTGAGATCCTCATAAAACTGCCTGCCTAGAATGGTGACTTCACATTATGCTTTCAGATCCTGTTTAAAATAATGGTTATATAGAGAATGTTTTTGTAGCTTTTGTAAAACTGCTCTTAAAGACAATCACTATTATCTTGTTCAATAGCCCTTATCTAAAGATCTACATGAAAAATTCATCTTAGAGCTGAATGTCAAGAAATATAATTGTCTCTCTTAGTGAAATGTGCTTCCTTTTAAAAAAAGAGTTGAGTTATGTAATCTCTTTTTTCCTCTTGCTGTCTCCCCCTCTCTCCTGTTTTCTCTTTAGCTGCCAGTAAGTTCAGATTTACATTTTGTGTTCTGTTGAGGTTTAGTTCTTCACTTTCATTCTCCTCAGTCCTGCATTATTTGGCTCTTGTTCTCACAGGATTGTTTTACCGGTTCTACTATGTCTGGGTCCTTCATTGTGGACAACCTGAATACTTTTGGAAATTGACAGGCCTAAGTTAGAAGTGAAGGAACTGACTGGGTTTCCATTGACTGAGGTTTTACTGTACAACTAGGAGGTGTATGATAATTTAAATGATCAAAGTCAAATAAGGGTCATTTGGGAAGAGAGATTTCATTTAGGAAAAGGCAAATGCCAAGATACTGGGTGCGATGGAGAATCATCTTCACAAAACTCCCTCTCCCAAAGGCTCCCTACAGAGGGATATGACAACTGGGTCGGGAAAACAATTTCACATACAGATTGGCGACTAGCTTTTAATTACTCAATGAGAATTTTGGCCCAATCATGTCAATCACCCTCCTATCAACCTGGGAAGAAGCAAGGAGCAGGAATGACTGCCTCCTTTAGCCACAGGGTGCAAGGAAGCTCCAATCTCTTGCTGTTGACCACTGGTCAGTCATCACCTATCCATCTGAAGGCTTAGGAAGAAAGATTGAAAGAAAAGAAAAATGTTGGGATTCCTCACTCTGCACTAAGTTCATTAGGAAACTTACCCTTATTTGTCCTTATTCTACAGACAGAGCAGTGGGTGTCCCCAGCTGAAGACACCCACATATGACAGGCAATTCCGTTCCTGCTCCACCAGGTGGGGCCCCAAAACCTGGAAGAAGGAGGAATATGAGCTCACAGGCTCAGCACCCTGAGCCCAGCTCCCTGGAAATGCTTGCCCTGGAGGATGGCCCCCGGAGGGTCTCCCCAGCCCATAGCCTCAGCCAGGGCCAGGGAGCAGGAGACTCACTCCCAGCTACTTTCTGGCGTATTGACTCTCACAGATTTGTCATTCAATACACGGCTTCTCTCGCTGCAGCCCACACAGCTAATCCCTGTACTATATTTCTCTCAGTTTTCCCTCCTCCACCCACACTTCTTCTGACTTCTCTCCACACAGGAGAGACAGAACAGCTGAGGAAACAGCAGAACGGTGGAAAATTTTTGAAAGTGTTTCGAGCCCACCCAACCTGAGGAGAGCATTCAAAGAAAAACAGGAAGAGGGTGAGTAGGAGCTCCCTCAGCCCCCGCGCACAAGCCGGGGATTGTCACTCCCGCCTACCCCAAACCCAACAGGGGCCGACTGCTGGGACCGAGCCTCGGTGCCCACACACAAAAATATGCAAATGTTTTCTGTGAGGATTATGGAATGGAGGCAATTGCTCAGCTATTTCAGACACTGCGTCATGGAACTTGGGGGCACAGTAGGCTCATTCCATTCAAACACCCACCATAAAAGTTCAACTAGCACCTTTGGTCTTAAATTGGAATCGCCAGAGGCCATCATACCTGGGGAAGGACTGCAGGTCTGAAGATGGACGTGTTTCTGTTCTGGCAACCAAAATTAGATTCGCCAATCTAGAGGACAACCAATGCCCTCTCTCCATGTGTGCGTGTGATTTAATATTACTCATCATTTTTTGCCTTTTTGTTTTTCATTTCCTTTCAACTTGTCTTCCTACACCATACCAGAGCTTTGAAGCCTGCTTGCTTTATCACGGCTTGGGGGTGGGAAAGACATGTGAACTCATTTAGCTCTTGTTCCCTGTCTTGTTTGCTGGTGATCCAGCCAGTTAGATGACTTGAAGTGGGCAAGGACAGAAAGAGATTGGCTAATCCCATTCATTCATTCATTCATTCACTCATTCGTGAAACAGACCCTTATTGAGTATCTACACAGGTAAGTCCCCCATTCGTACCCCGTTTATGGTCCAGCCTCAGTTAAACTAAGCCACAACAAATGGAAGTAATCTTTGATCCCCCTAATTTCCCTCAGGGACCTCTGGATCAATTTTTGGATCTAGTTTAGTACTACAGAGTTTTTGCATGAAATCCAGAACCTATGTAAGGGTTATATAATCAATGGATAAATAAGCTTGTAAAGTCCTTCCCTATGAGTGACCCATGGGAAGGTTTCCAGTCCACAGATTAGACTAGTCCTATCTCCTGGTTAAGTATTCAAGCACTAAAAATCATTCATTCATCCATATCCATTCTTCTTTACTTTGCTGGCACAATTTATTTTTTTCCCTGTTTTAAATAAGAGATTATCCTCAAAGCTAGACAAACTTTTTTTACTAATCAGTGTTATGTGTTTGATGCTAATTGATATTTACTCATTCCAGTAACACATATTTATTGAGTAGCTACAATATACCAGGCACTGTCATAGGCACTGAGATGACAACTTCACACAATGATCCCTTCATGGAATCAACAAAGGAGTGAGATCAAACGAATCTTGGCTTGCTGTTCTTTCTCAGAGACAAAGTAACTTTATCCATTGCTGTGCAGAGAATCAGAGTGAAAAACGGGGTTCTAATACAATGGACAAAAAGGAGGAATTGTTTGCATTTTTTGACTAGAGATGATCAAGTTTTGAGCTTCTTTATATATCAGTTCCACTGTAAGACTTGTTCTCCACAGCTGACATCTTAGAGATTGAACTACATAGATCGTAGTTAAATAGTTAATGTTTTACAGAATTTTGAAGCATCGGACTGTGTAAAGAATGTTTTAAAGTTGGTTGTGAAAACCAGATGGTCAAAAGAACCACAACACATGGCCACTCCCAAAGAGCAGAACTTTCCTTCCGTCTTGAACTTTTACATTAAAGAACCAAAGAGATAAAAATTAGTTTTGCAGTCCTGGGACTCTGAGATTAAAGATTAATTATTTCAGTCTGTTGATGCCAACCTAGGGAATAAGACATTGAGGCCTGTATTGATGGGGGATGGCTCTGATGTGGTGTGTCAGCAGTAGACTTAGCAAATGAACAGGGTAGTAATTTGTGGCCAATAAATTTTTTCCTGCTTCAAAAAATTATCTATTGCCAGACTCAGCAGGGATCCAGAGGTTGGAGAGTCAAACCTGCGCTGTGGACTGAACATACCATTGCACTTCCTGGCACTGAGGGGCCTCTTAGTACCTAAATGGAAAACAATTCCATCTCCAACACAGCATTAAACTATCAGCAGGGTTTCCCATGTGGAATTTCCCTTTATTTCTAAATTTACTGGACTATAACCACTCAATAGCAAAGAACCCCTTGTATTGTTCTATAACTACTATAAATTTTTGCTTAGACGGCCCCTAATATGTTCGCCTGCAACAAGAAAAATAAAAATGAATCGATTGGCAAGATCTCAAACAGAATAAGCTAATGACAAGCCTTATGTTTTAATAAGCTCGATGTTGGTCTTAATGAAATTGGTGGATGGTCTTTTTTTTCCTACATATGGAACTGTCATTGGTTTCTTTGGCTTTTGCAAGGGATTTTTTGAAATGCATTGTTGTTATCAGAAGGAGTCTTTTCTTTTTTCTTTTTTTTTTTTTTCATTGCAAGGGCCCTAGGATAATCAGGGAAGGGAAAAACATTAATGAGAGGGGATTTGAATGGTAGTGCCTTCTCTCTTCATATCTATGTTTTTCATGGGACAGAGACAACTAAGGATGCACAGTACCACCCAGTTGTCAGGCCATTGAGGGATGCCTCAGTCTATTCAGGACAGCAGTTTTAAAACTAGTGGAAAGAAGAAGACAGGCCTGGGTTTGAATCCTGACTCCATACCCTCACTCCATCATTTCATACTTTGGCCAGATTATTTAACCTTTCTGAGTCTGATTTAGTGGAGATCACTACCTGCCTCATAGGATTGCTGAGAAGGTTCACTGAGAGTAGGCAAGTTCCTAGCCAGCTGAAGGCCCTCAGGGGAACGCCATCCCCCCATCCCTTCTCCCTGTAGCCATATTTATGAGATGACATCACTGTTCCTTAGTGAGACGGCTACTAGGTCTCAGGGTTTCCAGATTTCTGCTGATTTAAGTATTCAACTGTGCTGATGTGATTTATGCAAATGCCAGCTGGGGACGGATGCCATAAAGGGAATGAGTCATTTCAGAGCCTTCATTAGCAGGCTCATCTTGCCTCTGAAAGAGCTGGGTTTTCCTTACTGATGGTAGAAAATGGTGGGAGAGATTACTCTGGGACTCCGGCACTCCTGATACAGGGTTGTTCTCATATAGCATCAATGAATTTTCACAGTTAAGGTCCAGGTCTCCCCTAAGTGACGTAAAGCAAGGGTTAACAGCTTAGACTTCGAAATCTGACAAAATGAGGTTTAAATCCTGACTGCTAATATAAGCTGAGTAGCCTCTAAAGTGTCTGTTTTATCTTAGAGTTTTTGTGAGGATTAAATGAGGCAACATACCTAAAGTACTTGGGATAGTGATTGGCACATAGTAAATGCTGAATAAAAGTCTGTGTTTTTGTTTTTGTTTTTTTCTCTCTCCCTCTGTTTTGGCCAGACTTCACCTCTCAGCTATTTTCTAATACCGAAGCCCGCCTTCTAGCAGTTGGCACATTAAAAGAGATGTTGTTTCTTGAACATTTATTATGTTTACACTTCTGTTTAAATGCCTACATCCCACCAAAACCTCCCCACCCGATATTAATTCATTCTTTGATCATTATTTTGTGAAGCCTGTCTTCCACTTGAAAGAAACTATCATCATTGCTCAATCATATAAAATTTCACATCATAACTAAATAAATAGTTGTTGATCATGAAGATAAACAAGAGCTTAAATAATACACTTTATTTAAAGCTGTCCAGAGGTGGCTGGCAAGATGGCTGAATAGGAACAGCTCCAGTCTGCGGCTCCCAGCGAGATCAATGTAGAAGGCAGGTGATTTCTGCATTTCCAACTGAGGTACCCAGTTCATCTCACTGGGACTGGTTAGAGAGTGGGTGCAGCCCATGGAGAGCAAGCAGAAGTAGGATCACCTGGGAAGTGCAAGGAGTTGAGGAACTCCCTCCCTTAGCCAAGGGAAGCCATAAGGAATAGTGCATTCCAGCCCAGATACTATGCTTTTCCCATGGTCTTCACAACCCACAGACCAGGAGATTCTCTTGGGTGCCTACACCACCAGAGCCCTGGGTTTCAAGCACAAAACTGGGTGGCCATTTGGGCAGGCACTGAGCTAGCTGCAGGAGTTTTTTTCATACTCCAGTGGCTCCTGGAACACCAGCGAGACAGAACCATTCACTCCCCTGGAAAGGGGGCTAAAGCCAGGGAGCCAAGTGGTCTAGCTCAGTGGATCCCACCCCAAAGGAGCCCAGCAAGCTAAGATCCACTGGCTTGAAATTCTTGCTGGCAGAACAGCAGTCTGAAGTCGATCTGGAATGCTTGAGCTTGATGTGGGGAGGGGCGTCCACCATTACTGAGGCTTGGGTAGGTGGTTTTCCCCTCACAGTGTAAACAAAGCTGCCAGGAAGTTCAAACTGGGTGGAGCCCACTGCAGCTCAGCAAAGCCACTCTAGCCAGACTCCCTCTCTAGATTCCTCCTCTCTTGGTAGGGCATCTCTGAAAGAAAGGCAGCAGCCCCAGTCAGGGGCTTATAGATAAAACTCTCATTTCCCTGGAATAGAGCACTTGGGGGAAGGGGCGGTTGTGGGCACAGCTTCAGCAGACTTAAACATTCCTGCCTGCCGGCTCTGAAGAGAGCAACAGATCTCCCAGCACAGCACTCGAGCTCTGCTAAGGGACAGACTGCCTTCTCAAGTGGGTCCCTGACCCCCATGCTTCCTGACTTGGGATACACTTCCCAGCAGGGGTCTATAGACACCTCATGCAGGAGAGCTCCAGCTGGCATCTGGTGGGTGTCCCTATGGGATGAAGCTTCCAGAGGAAGGAACAGGCAGCAATCTTTGCTGTTCTGTAGCCTCTGCTGGTGATACCCAGGCAAACAGGGTCTGGAGTGGACCTCCAGCAAATTCCAGTAGACCTGCATCAGAGAGGCCTGACTGTTAGAAGGAAAACTAACAAATAGAAAAGAATAGCATCAACATCAACAAAAAGGACGTCCACACAGAAACCCCATCTGAAGGTCACCAACATCAAAAACCAAAGGTAGATAAATTCATGAAGATGAGGGAAAAACCAGTGCAAAGCAAAGAGGCTGAAAATTCCAAAACCCAGAACAGCTCTTCTCCTTTAAAGGATCATAAGTCCTCACCAGCAAGGGAACAAAACTGGATAGAAAATGAGTTTGACTAATTGACAGATGTCGGCTTCAGAAAGTGTGTTATAACAAACTCCTCTGAGCTCAAAGAGCATGTTCTAACCCAATGCAAGGAAGCTAAGAACCTTGAAAAAAGGTTAGAGGAATTGCTAACTAGAATTACCAGTTTTGAGAAGAACATAAATGACCTGATGGACCTGAAAAACACAGCACAAGAACTTCATGAAGCATACACAAGTATCAATAGCCAAATTAATCAAGCGGAAGAAAGGATATCAGAGATTGAAGATCAACTTAATGAAATAAAGCACGAGGACAAGATTAGAGGGAAAAAAAATGAAAAGGAACAAACAAAGCCTCCAAGAAATATGGGACTATGTGAAAAGACCAAACCTATGTTTGATTGGTGAACCTGAAAGTGATGGAAAGAATGGAACCAAGTTGGAAAACACTCTTCAGGATATTATCCAGGAGAACTTCTGCAACCTAGCAAGACAGGAAAACACTCAAATTCAGGAAATACAGAGAATACCACAAAGATACTCCTTGAGAAGAGCAACCCCAAGACACATAACTGTCAGATTCACCAAGGCTGAAATGAAGGAAACAATGTTAAGGACAGCCAGAGAGAAAGGTCGGGTTGCCCACAGAGGGAAGCCCATCAGACTAACAGCAGATCTCTTAGCAGAAACCCTACAAGCCAGGAGAGAGTGGGGGCCAATATTCAACATTCTTAAAGAAAAGAATTTTCAACCCAGAATTTCATATCCAACCAAACTAAGCTTCATAAGTGAAGGAGAAATAAAATCCTTTCCAGACAAGCAAATGCTGTTTGTCACCACCAGGCCTGCCTTACAAGAGCTCCTGAAGGAAGCACTAAATATGGAAAGGAAAAACCGGTACCAGCCACTGCAAAGACATACCAAACTGTAAAGACCATCAACACTATAAAGAAACTACCTCAACCAACGGGCAAAAGAACCAGCTGGCATCATAATGACAGGATCAAATTCACACATAACAATATTAACCTTAAATGTAAACAGGCTAAATGCCCCAGTTAAAAGACACAGACTGGCACATTGGATAAAGAGTCAAGACCCATTGATGTGCTGTATTCAGGAAACCATCTCACACACAAAGACACACATAGGCTCAAAATAAAGGGATGGAGGAATATTTACCAAGCAAATGGAAAGCAAAAACAAAACAAAACAAAAAAACAAAAAGCAGGGATTGCCATCCTAGTCTCTGATAACACAGACTTGAAACCAACAAAGATCAAAAAAGACAAAGAAGGGCATTACATAATGGCAAAGGGATCAATGCAACAAGAAGAGCTAACTACCCTAAGTATATACGCACCCAGTATATGAGCACCCAGATTCATAAAGCAAGTTCTTAGAGACCTACAAAGAGACTTAGACTCTCACACAATAATAGTGGGAGACTTTAATACCCCACTGTCAATATTAAACAGATCAATGAAACAGAAAATTAACAAGGATATTCAGGACTTAAACTCAGTTCTGGACCAAGTGGACCTAATAGACATCTACAGAACTCTCTACCCCAAATCAACAGAACATACATTCTTCTTAGCACTACACTGCACTTATGCTAAAATTGACCACATAATTGGAAGTAAAACACTCCTCAGCAAATGTAAAAGAATGGAAATCATAACAAACAGTCTCTCAGACCACAGTGCAATCAAATTAGAATTCAGGATTAAGAAACTCACTCAAAACCACACAACTGCATGGAAACTAAACAACCTGCTCCTGAATAGCTACTGGGTAAATAATGAAATTAAGTTAGAAATAAATAACTTCTTCGAAACCAATGAGAACAAAGACACAATGTACCAGAATCTCTGGGACACAGCTAAAGCAGTGTTTAGAGGGAAATTTACAGCACTAAATGCCCACAAGAGAAAGTGGGAAAGATCTAAAACTGACACCCTAACATCACAATTAAAAGAACAAGAGAAGCAAGAGCAAACAAATTCAAAAGCTAGCAGAAGGCAAGAAATAACTAAGATCAGAGCAGAACTGAATGAGATAGAGACATTAAAAAAACCCTTCAAAAAAATCAATGAATCCAGGATCTGGTCTTTTTCGAAAGGTTAACAAAATAGACCACTAGCCAGACTAATAAAGAAGTAAAGAGACAAGAATCAAATAGACACAATAAAAAATGATAAAGGGGATATCACCACTTATCCCACAGAAATACAAATTACCATCAGAGAATACTATACACACCTCTACGCAAATAAACTAGAAAATCTAGAAGAAATGGATAAATTCCTGGACACATACACCCTCCCATGACTAAACCAGGAAGAAGTCAAATCCCTGAATAGACCAATAACAAGTTCTGAAATTGAGACAGCAATGAATATACTACCAACCAAAAAAAGCCCAGGACCAGACAGATTCACAGCAGAATTCTACCAGAGGTAGAAAGAGGAGATGGTACCATTCCTTCTGAAACTATTCCAAACAACAGAAAAAGAGGGACTCCTCCCTAACTCATTTTATGAGGCCAGCATCATCCTGATACCAAAACCTGGCAGAGATACATCAAAAAAAGAAAATTTCAGGTCAATATCCCTGATGAACATCTATGCGAAAATCCTCAATAAAATACTGGCAAACCGAATCTGGCAGCACATCAAAAAGCTTATCCACTATGATCAAGTCAGCTTCATTCCTGGGATGCAGGGCTGATTCAAAATATGCAAATCAATAAACATAATCCATCACATAAACAGAACCAATGACATTAACCACATGATTATCTCAATAGATGCAGAAAAGGCCTTCAATAAAATTCAACACCCCTTCATGCTAAAAACTCTCAATAAACTAGGCATTCATGGAATGTATCTCAAAATAATAAGAGCTATTTACGACAAACCCACAGCCAATATCATACTGAATGAGCAAAAGCTAGAAGCACCAGGCACAGTGGCTCATGCCTGTAATCCCAGCATTTTGGGAGGCCAAGGAGGTCGGATCACAAGGTTAGGAGATTGAGACCATCCTGGCTAACATGGTGAAACCCCGTCTCTACTAAAAATACACAAAAAAATTAGCCGGGCTTGGTGGCATGCACCTGTAATCCCAGCTACTCAAGAGGCTGAGGCAGAAGAATCGCTTGAACCTGGGAGGCAGAGGTTGCAATGAGCCGAGATTGCACCACTGCACTCCAGCTTGGGTGACAGAGCGAGACTCCGTCTCAAAAATAAAAAAAATAAACTGGAAACATTCCCTTTGAAAACCCACACAAGACAAGGATGCCCTCTCTCACCACTCCTATTCAACATAGTATTGGAAGTTCTGGCCAGGGCAATCAGGCAAGAGAAAGAAAAAAAGGTACTCAAATAGGAAGAGAGGAAGTTAAATTGTCTGTGTTTGCAGATGACACGATTGTATATTTAGAAAACCCCATCATCTCAGCCTAAAATCTCCTTAAGCTGATAAGCAACTTCAGCAAAGTCTCAGGATACAAAATCACTGTGCAAAAATCACAAGCATTCCTATACAACAATAATAGACCAACAGAGAGCCAAATAATGAGTGAATGCCCATTCACAATTGCTACAAAGAGAATTAAATACCTAGGAATACAACTTACAAGGGATATGAGGGACCTCTTCAAGGAGAACTACAAACCACTGCTCAAGGAAATAAGAAAGAACACAAACAAATGGAAAAACATTCCATGCTCATGGATAGGTAGAATCAATATCATGAAAATGGCTATACTGCCCAAAGTAATTTATAGATTCAATGCTATCCCCACCAAGCTACCATTGACTTTCTTCACAAAATTAGGAAAAACTACTTCAAATTTCATATGGAACCAAAAAAGAGCCTGCATAGCCAAGACAATCCTAAGTATAAAGAACAAAGCTGGAGGCATCACGGTACCTGACTGCAAACTATACTACAAGGCTACAGTAACCAAAACAGCATGCTACTGGTACCTAAACAGATATGTAGACCAATGGAACAAAACAGAGGCCTCAGAAATAACACCACACATCTACAACCATCTGATCTTTAACAAACCTGACAAGAACAAGCAATGGGGAAAGGATTCCCTATTGAATAAATGGTGTTGGAAAAACTGGCTAGCCATATGCAGAAAACTGAAACTGGACCCCTTCCTTACAGCTTATACGAAAATTAACTCAAGATGGATTAAAGACTTAAACATAAGAACTAAAACCATAAAAACCCTAGAAGAAAACCTAGGCAATACCATTCAGGACATAGGCATGGGCAAAGACTTCATGACTAAAACACTAAAAGCAATGGCAACAAAAGCCAAAATCCACAAATGGAATCTAATTAAACTAAAGAGCTTCTGCACAGCAAAAGAAACTATCATTAAAGTGAACAGGCAGCCTACAGAATGGGAGAAAATTTTTGCAATTTATCCATCTGACAAAGGGCTAATATCCAGAATCTACAAGGAACTTCAACAAATTTACAAGAAAAAAACAACCCCATCAAAAAGTGGGCAAAGGATATGAACAGACACTTCTCAAAAGAAGACATTTATGTGACCAAGAAACATATGAAAGAAAGCTCATCATCACTGGTCATTAGAGAAATGCAAATCAAAATCACGATGAGATACCATCTCACACCAGTTAGAATGGCAGTCATTAAAAAGTCAGGAAACAACAGATGCTGGAGAGGATGTGGAGAAACAGGAACACTTTTACACTGTCAGTGAGAGTGCAAATTAGTTCAACCATTGTGGAAGACAGTGTGGCGATTCCTCAAGGATCTAGAACCAGAAATACCATTTGACTCAGCAATCCCATTACTGGGTATATACCCAAAGGATTATAAATCATTCTACTATAAAGACACATGCACACGTATGTTTATTGCAGCACTCTTCACAATAGCAAAGACTTGGAACCAACCCAAATGATAGGCTGGATAAAGAAAATGTGGCACTTATACACCATGGAATACAATGCAGCCATAAAAAAGGATTGATTTCATGTCATTTGCAGGGACACAGATGAAGCTGGAAGCCATCATTCTCAGCAAACTAACACAGGAAGAGAAAACCAAACACCTCATGTTCTCACGCATAAGTGGGAGTTGAACAATGAGAACACATGCACACAGGAAGGGGAACATCACACACCGGGGCCTTTTGGGGGGGGTGGAGGGGTAGGGGAGGGATAGAATGAGGAGAAATACCTAATATAGATGATGAGTTAGTGGGTGCAGCAAACCACCATGGCACGTGTATACCTATGTAACAAACCTGCATGTTCTGCACATGTATCCCAGAACTTAAAGTATAATAAAAAAAAAAGCTCTCTAGTTTCATACCATTATTCCTAAGTTCCATATCCTACCAAAGTAGTTTATCTCAATAAGCTTGGTTTCAAAGAAAAACTAAAACCTCTCCATCAAAATATGAATATTAAGAATGATCTGAATATTCATCATGATACCTGAAGCTGCTCCACAGCAAGGAGGTGGGAGGCTAAGAAAACACCACCTCGGCAGATAAGTTAACATTTACCAAATGCCTAATGGATGCACAGCCGCTTATTGATGAATGTCAGCTTCAGCATCTTAGTGAGAGAGCGTCACATTTCTTTTTTCCTAGAAGAATCTCTTTACATATTTCATGCTTTTGGAGAGGCAGGTATGTCTCCATGATAATATATATGTAATTGGCTACTTTATGTTACCAATATATCATGGAGACATTCGGATTTACATTATACACAGGCTCACTATTAGTTTCCTGAGTTAGATGGTACGGATTCTGATATAGCTAGTAAAAAACCCATAAAATATGCATAAATCCTGCCTGATGACTGAAGTTAAATACACCTCAAAGAATGTTCTATCATTAAAATTCACATACATTTTTCTTACAAGGGAGTTATTCTGCATTGTAGCATGTGTTTTATTACAAACTTGGAGTTCATTGATGAACCATGATAGAGCTGCAAATCAAGTCAGCGGCTTCATTAGCTCAGCAGGATTTTAGGCTACATTTCTCCCTTGGTGAGCAGAAGCCAGAGGGTAGTTTAGGGCCAGGAGCTTGGTTCCTGGGCTCTGGGCAGTCTCTCCCATGGAGAGGGCCCCTTACCTGAGGCCCTCGCCCTCAGAAGAGTGCTGTCTGCAGTACTCCAGAGTGTAGGTCTCCGTGGCCTCTGGGGTGGTGGGCCGCCATCGGATAGTCGCT
This sequence comes from Macaca fascicularis, assembly GCF_037993035.2. Lineage (NCBI taxonomy): Eukaryota > Metazoa > Chordata > Mammalia > Primates > Cercopithecidae > Macaca > Macaca fascicularis. The sequence continues at coordinate 83,735,964 of NC_088380.1, read as the reverse complement.
GTGTTCCAACACACGGTACAGTCCTCAGCGCGGATCACAGGGGTGGAGGGTGCTGCAGAAAGAGAGTCAGGACAGTCGTGGAGCAATGCCAGCTTGCTTTCCTGGGATCTGAGAAGCACGTGGTCTTCCATGGCTTCAGCATGATTCTGTTTTTAATTTTTTTTTATCAGAAAATGAATTCTGTTTTAAAAACCCAAAAGGGATCAAATATAGATGGTGAAGTCTCTCTCCCTTCTCTGCCTTCCACATTGCCCAGTTCTCACCCATCCCCAAACAGCCCCTAATAGTAGCTTCCTATAAATCCCACCAGACTTTCTTTATACATATACAAGCAAATCAAAAGAAAGATTCTTTCCCCTGTCCCAGTACAAACAAGTTAGCGACGATCTTGTCCTCAGTGAGCGCTCAGTAGAGGCTTGTTTTAAAAGGCAAGAGGAAAGGATAAAGGGTAGGAGTAAACCATCTCTTCCCCTGAGGCAGGTTGCCATTATCTTAAAGGCAGTGCAGCCTTGGTTTAGGCTTCATACCCTGTGAAAAGATTTCATCCTGAGAATGCATTTACAGTTAAATACCACTGCTTAAAACCTTTTGGGGGTTCCCAGCACCCACACACAGCCCAAGCTTCTTACTTTGCAAACATGGCCTCTCTATGTTAGCCTTTCTCATCTTGTCTTTCCTTTGCTTAAGTCTAAGAAATAATCCTAAACTTCTTAGAGTGTCCTGCACACTCCATACTGTTTCTCGCCTTGATGCCTCTGCTCATGTCTTTTTCAAGTGGAATATCCTTCTTTAACGCATTACTTCCTATTGATCCTTTAAAGCACTTTCTGCAGGCATCAGTTCTAGGAAGCAGTTCTGATCCTGCCCCTGCCCCAGGCCAACTTGAGTGCCCCTCTGGAGTGCTCTCATAATAACCTGTGTATATCTGGATATGGCCCTTACCACACATTTTCTATGATCTTCTGTTTTTCCATCTCCCCCCCTGAGCATGAGCTTCTTGAGAACAGGACCCCAGTCTTATTCATCATTGTATAACCAGCACTTGGCACAACACTCAACACACAATAGGTGCTTAATAAACACTTACTGGCTGATCTCAAGAGTCCGTGAAGAATTGAGCTTTGTCTTCTGACACCCTTAGCATCCATAAGTGTTAACACTTACGCTAGCACCCTTAGCATCCATCTCCTTACCTGTCCTAAAGATTGCCCTTTCACTGGGCAGGCTACATCCAGTGAAGTTCACAGCCATCACCCACACTTGATAGCATCGGTCAGGTTCCAGATCTTCAAAAATGCAGTAGCTTTCTTTCACTGTCAGTCTGTATTCTTCTACCAACTCTAGCATAAGACACAATTAAAATCTAAGATGTCTTCCAAAGTTAATTAAAAGTTATAGTTATTGGAAAAAGTCATCTATGATTTTCTTTCAGTGGAAAACTCAAACTGATAACCTTACAGATACCATTATGTGAAAACCAGCTCCTTAGAATACATATGAAAACAACAGCATTCTGAAAAGAGATACTTAGGATGACATAGTACTACTTGTTAACACTTATCAGAAAATAAGAGCATATTAGTAAGATTCTGAGCTTCATATACCACAATTAAAGTAACTTATTTCAGTAGCGAATATTAAAATTACATAAAGTATATGTTAGCTTAAATCTCAGTAACACATTCTCAAGAAAAACTTAAGAATCACTGCCAATATTTCAGAAGAGTGTGTCCTAAAAAAAGGACAACTTCATGGTTTTTAAACATCTTTACAGATTAGTAAACTATTTTGGTATTCAGTATGACCTTCCAGGTTTCAAATCCTGGTTCCTTCTCATGAATTCCAGAATTCTTTCCACTAGAGATTTCCACAATTTATAGAAATACTTAAATAACTTTGGTAGGTCATAAGCTACTCTAAGAAGTAACTTTGTCCAATTAAGACATTTTTCTTCTAAAATTTTAAAAATTATTTTACTTTGAATATTTTAACAATAAACATTATTCAATATCATTCTGAACAAACCTACCAATTTGGGCCAATTTGATTATTCTTACTGAAATTTTATCTCCTTTAAAACATATGGTTTTCTGTGTAAATTTTGCCTATGGTAATTTCAGTTATCCCCCTCTTATTACTCTTGAATGTCACATCTTCAAAACTTTTCCACTTAAGAACCCAGACTGTTTCTTTAGAAGAAAATCGGGAGCTCTTCAACTTAGCAGGTCTCTCAACTGCCTCTCTCCTTTCCAATGAGCTGTACTTTCTGGACAGAAAGTTCAGTTTAAAGAACGTCATAAGGACTTGTACACTGAAGAATATTTCCCCCATAACCCAGAATCTGTGTCTGCGTTTTCACTGGAATCATTCTTTTAGGCAAGGTCCTATGATATGGTTTGGTTCTGTATCCCCACCCAGATCTCATGTTGAATTGTAATTCCCAGTATTGGAGGAAGAGCCTGGTGGGAGGTGATTGAATCATGGGGGTGGACTTCTCCCTTGCTCTTCTCATAAATGAGTTCTCAAGAGATCTGGTTGTCTGAAAGTGTGTAGCACCTCCTGCTTTATTCTCTCTCTCTTCCCTGCCAGCCATGGGAAGATGTGCTTGTTTCCCCTTCACCTTCTGCCATGATTCTAAGTTTCCTAAGGCCTCCCCTGCCATGCTTCCTGTACACCTTGTGGAACTGTGAGCCAATTAAACCTCTTCTTCATAAATTGCCCAGTCCTAGGTATGTCTTTATAGCAGTGTGAGCATGAACTAATACATCCTATTACCCTAGCACTCCCTTTAACAATGCACATAACATATGTGACTAGAGACGCTACTAAACATGGCACGGTATCACAGACTAGATTATCAGATTAGCTAACTGTTATTAACACAGTTCAGGGCACAGAAACAATGAGACACAGGATAGGGAAGTGTTTGGAGTAAAAAAAAAGTACTCCAAGCAATAGCTATTTGATAAGAAGGGTCTCGGAGAGCCATGGTGTTTCAGAAAGCAGCTAGAAATAGATGGAGATGAAGTATGGTGTAAGAAAACACACACAGAGACAAACAAACAAAAGAATAAACTTCAGAGCTTGAAAGATGTGTGTTTGACCCCTGCCCCTGTCATGTACAAGTTACAAGGCCTTGAGCAAACTACTTAACCTCACATCAGTTTTCTCACTTGCAAACAGGGATAGTAACATTTACTTGGTTGTGCTGTAACAGGCGTGTGGAAATAGGTCAATAAAACACGAGTCATTACATTACAGATTTAGATTTAGCCAACTAACTTTACAGCGTGCCTATAATTGCTTTTTTAAACTTTTTTCTAAATTAATTATCACATGACATTTCAAAAGACTTAAATATTAGTAATAGTATAATATATTACCATTCATTCCTGATTACAAATTGGGCACCTGAGTTAGGACGCCAAGCCTGCCACATGCTCATCTGGTTTCCATAGTATGTGGGTCTGTCTTCAACAAGCAACACAGAACGGCAGCACTCCCAGCTCTGATTCATCAGGAAGCACAACCTCAAACTGCCTGGCTTCCAGGGCTTATGAGAAGTCCTTCTGAGCCGAGAGATACTTACAGAGGCTCAGCTATAAGACATACCATCCATTCACCCTACTAAGCACTTTCATTTCTATCCACACATTAACTGGGGACACAGGAAGACTCCACCATACCTAGGCCCATGCCTTAGGAACTGTGAACACTGAATGAACCTTGTGGCTTGTTGGTGGCTTTTAGCAAAGACAGACCTGAGAAACTGCCACCCATGACATCTCATGCTTCATCTGCATTCAGACCATTGTGGATCACACTGTCCTCTCTATGGCTTCTTCCCTAAAAGTGGAACACGTGACACTTGTCTTTCAGGCTTTTGTACCGATTAAAACTTTATTTTCCTTGAAACTCTGGTATGTTACCTCCTTTCTGAAAATGAGAACCACTTCATTGCGCCTGTTATTCTGAGAGCTCAAAGCCAAATGTGAATCTCAATTACAATATTCGTGTTGGCTATAATAATATGTATGCCATTTTGTTTTCCTTGATCTCGATTCCCAAATTTTGCTTCTGTAGTTATTATTTCATTATACAGTTGTTGGGGTTTTGTTGTTGTTTTGTAAGCGGCTATAAATGCTTTGTGGGAAGAGTCACAATACAGGTATATGTTTAAATACTTCACATGAAGATGCCTGAATATGCGTATGCATTTGTATTTGTGTTAGCAATCCTACCATTTACTTCTTGGTCATCTTGTGGCTCCTCCATGCAGTAAACCTGAAATGAATCAATGACATCATCCTTGTTCATGCTCCAATAAACTGCAATCGTTGTGCTGGTGGCAGAATTTGGTTCCTGAGGTTCTAATCTAGGAGGCTGAGGAACTGGAATATAAACAAGATTTATTGTAACTAATGCTGTTTTTATTAATTTGTTGGGCAAACGTTACTTATGCTTGTTGAAAAAAATTCAAACAATATAGAAATATATGGTATAAAAGTAGAAGAGCTTCCTTGTTCCCCCGAACTCCCAACCCCAATTATATTTTTTCATTTTTTCATTTTTTTAATTTATTTATTTTTAAGACGGAGTCTCACTCTGTCATCCAGGCTGGAGTGCAGTGGCGCGATCTCAGCTCACCGCAACCTTTGCCTCCCAGCTTCAAGCGATTCTCCTGCCTCAGCCTCCCAAGTTGCTGGGATTACAGGTGCCCATCACCATGCCTGGCTAATTTTTGTATTTTTAGTAGAGACGGGGTTTTACCATCTTGGTTAGGATGGTCTTGAACTTTTGACCTCAGGTGAACTGCCCACCTCAGCCTCCCAAAGTGTTGGAATTACAGTCATGAGTCACTGCACCTGGCCAGTTTTCTTTTATTTTATTTTTTGAGATGGAGTCTTGCTCTATCACCCACGCCGGAGTGCGGTGGTGCAATCTCAGCTCACTGCGACCTCCGCCTCCCGGATTCAAGCAATTCTCCTGCCTCAGTCTCCTGAGTAGCTGGGATTACAGGCATGCACCATCATACCTGGCTAATTTTTGTATTTTTAGTAGAGGTGGGGTTTCACTATGTTGGTCAGGCTGTTCTTGAACTCCTGGCCTCAAGGATTCCACCCACCTCAGCCTCCCAAAGTGCTGGGATTACAGGCGTAAGCCACCGTGGCAGCCATATTCTTTAGATGTAATTACTGTTGCAGTTGAATGTGTGTCCCTCAGCAATGTTTCCTATGCTTTTGTACATGTGCATATATATGATACACACAGAAATAAACAAAAATGTATTACAAAATGGGATCACTTGAGAATACTCTTCTATAGTCCTATAGTTGGAGCAATAAACTCATGTAGGTTAGAGGAGGCAACAACTGACTTGCTTATCCTTCAAAACAAAACACATGCTTTGCTAGATGACCAAGGTTGTATCATTCTGTATCAATATAGATTCTATATTCACAACAGAGGCAAATGAAACCCTTTTAAGATATCGTTGGTATGTCTTCTAGCCTGAAAAATACTTGCAAAAATAAAATATCAAAATACACTTTCTGAAATGACCATCCCATTTTGTCTTTCCAATATGGCTACGCCTATCAATTTTTAAATTATTAACTTTTTAAAAATTAAACAAAATATAAAAACTATAGAAAAAGTAGCCTACTGATTCAGCGTACATTTTAGACATCTAGTATAACTCTGTTGTTCTGAATTTTACTGACAACAAAATCCTTGAATGTTTTCCTAGAAACTTGTAAAGTTCATGATTATGCATACAAACATTAATGGTATATGCAACGCCATAAATCAAGCTTCTATGCAATTCTCCCCCAAAATTTATGACACAAAATCTTTGAACATGTTTTACAAATTAGAGAAAAAGATTATTCCCATAGTTGAAAAGATAGCATGCTTTTTTCTTTTTTTTTGAGGTGGAGTCTTGCTCTGTCGCCCAGGCTGGAGTACAGTGGTGCGATCTTGGCTCACTGCAACCTCCACCTCCCAGGTTCAAGCAATCCTCCTGCCCCAGCCTCCCTGGTAGCTGGGATTACAGGAGCCCACCACCACGCCCAGCTCATTTTTTTTGTATTTTTAGTAGAGACAGGGTTTCACCGTGTTGGCCAGGCTGGTCTCGAACTCCTTGACCTCAGGTGATCCGCTCGCCTCGGCCTCCCAAAGTGCTGGGATTACAGGCATGAGCCGCCGCGCCCAGCCCAATAGCATGTTTTTACATTTATTTTTTGTGGTTATTTTTTTCCAGTCAACAATTTCCTGAGAGATAAGTTTACTGAAATATTAATAATACGGGCCAAATTTTATGAGATTACTAAAAGTGGACACCAAAGGAAAAGAAAACTAAAGGTCAGTTCAGCGAGAAGGTAAAAATGAGAAAAACATAAATGGTTCTAAAGAATGTAACAAAAAGAGACAAACTGGGAAGATGCAATAGCAATAAAGAGCTGAAGAAACACACAGTTGTGAAAAACGAGAAGCAGAAGGGGAGAAGGGTCAAGTTCATGGACTTCAGTGCAGAGTGGCTGGCCCAAGGTCAAACACCAGATCCGCCCCTGTGTTACCTTAGCCTCAGTTTCCCCATCTTTAAAATGAGAAAACATTTTAAAGCATTACCTCCCAGGAGCGTTATAAGAAGCAAATAATATCTATCAAGTGCTTAGCAAAGTGGCTGACAGGTAACCAGCGCTAACATTCAGAAAGCAAAGGGGCCTTGGCAGGAGCACAGGAAACAGAGGGGCGAGGCAGGAAGCTCCTGAAGATGAGGGCTGAACGAGGGACCCACCATCTGGAAAGCCACAGAGGCCACAGAGGTAAGACCTGTGGAGCAAACTGCATGCTGAGGCAGAGGTCGCTGGTGAGAGCGCCTCCCCAGGGACTGATCACAGGTCAGAGACCCTCATACTGTCTTGGAATTTATTGCTTGTCTTCCCAGCAGGAAATGGATGTCACATTCTAAATGAGTCTGTCCAGATCAATGTAGTTCAGTAAATTTTCATGCTCCCCAGGTCTATAAAAGGACCAAGTGGAATGTTTCAACGATTGTCGATCATCTTTGAAGCAATATTTCAGAATTACTTGAGGCGTGAACAATGAAAATGCTCCCCCTTTTACCCTATGAATTATACATGGAGCTGTATCTGCTTTTTAAAAATGAAAACATCTTTCACATTTCTCTCTCTCTGTTTCTCGGGTAAATTAACAAACTTAAAAACTGATTAATTGATCCAAGAAAATCACTTAATTTTAAAGAAAAAGCAAAGTACGTAAGTTAGAAATTTTGTTTTAATGTGCTCCTTCCCCCAAAAGCATTAAAGTTAAAACACCTTTTTTCAGAAACAGGAAATACTTTTACTTTTCAAAGAATTCTAAAATGAAAAGGGAATAAGAATATTCCATAGATATAATCTAATAATAATGGCTGAATTTACAATTCTTATGTGGTAGAACAACATCAGAGACCCGGAGTTTAGCAACTATGTTTACACTTTCACAGTAATAAACTTGAGTAAGTGCGATGCCGGCCAGGCGCGGTGGCTCACGCCTGTAATCCCAGCACTTTGGGAGGCCGAGCAGGGCAGATCACTGGAGGTCAGAGGTAGAAGACCAACCTGGCCAATGGAGCAAAACCCCATGTCTACTAAAAATACAACAATTAGCTGGGCATGGTGATGCGTGCCTGTAATCCCAGGTACTGGGGAGGCTGAGGCATAATAATGGCTTGAACCTGGGAGGCGGAGGTTGCAGTGAGCCGAGATGGTGCCACTGCACTTCAGCCTGGGCGACAGAGTGAGACTCTGTCTGAAAAAAAAAAAAAAGGTATGATACCAAAAAATACCAAAATGAAAGTTTAGGGCTTCATTATAAGAGGCTAAGGAATTGGGTAGAAGAATCACTCCTCTGCCTGATGAAATGTGCCCAAAAAGAGCCGCCACATTTGGGGAGTTAAGCATTAACCAAACTGGACTTCGGAATCTGTGGTCAGATACAGATTTCCACTCAACCTGGCCTTTGGAACGTCCTCAGGAGAACAGCATTATTCACAATAGCCAAAAAGTGGAAGCCACCCAAGTATCCACCAATGGATGAATAGATAATGTAAACGCTGTGTGTACATACAATGGAATATAAGTCAGCCTTAAAGAGGAGGAGAAGTTTCACACGTTACAACATGGTAAGCCTTGAGGATATTACTCTAAGCTAAAGCCGTCACAAAAAGAGAAATACCATATGATTCCACTTAGATGAGGTACTTAGAATAATCAAATTCACAGAAACAGAAAGTAAAATGGTGGCTGCCAGGAGCTAGGGGAAGGGGAGAATATGGAGAGTTAGTGTTTAATGGATATAGAGCTTCTGTTTTGCAAGATGAAGAGTTCTGGAGAGGATGGCAGTGATGGTTGTAACACAATGTGAATGTCCTTAATGCCACTAAACTGTACAATTAAAAATGGGCAAGATGGTAAATTTTAAGTTATGTGTATTTTACCACAATTAAAAAAAAATCCCCAGGTGCCAGCATCCAGGAAGCCTAGATTCATGTTTGTTTATCCACTATCTGTTTCTCTCACCTTTCTCAGCAGCACTCTGCCTTTTCACTGTGGGGCAGACTCTGAAGCCAAACTCCCCTGCCACACACACCCCAACCGGTTGTGTTGTCTTGAAAATAGAACATTTTTCTATTCCTCTCTTTCCTCACCTTTCTTCACCTGTCAAATGGGAATAACAAAACCTACCTCCTTGGGTTGTGGTGAGATTAGATGATTTGATGTGCTTAACGGTTCCCACAATGCCAGCCATTGTGTAAGCATGGAATAAATCGGATGGGCTGCTACTTCTCATTGGAAAACTCACATCCTTTTCTCATTACATCTGCTTAGTTTAGGTAGGGGGTCATCAGATCAACTTTTCAGGTAACAGGTGAGGACTTCCGAGAGGTGTCACAAAATGAACAAAAACTATTTAGCAGCAAGTCAACACCCTGGGCTCCAATTTTGTGAAACAGATGCACAAAGTAACATTTATGGCTCTGAGATCAGTCTCTCCATAAAAGGCTTCGAACCACAGGGACTGCCACTTGTACTTGCTGAGTTAATTGTTAACACTTTGTGACATTTTAACTCTGTGACCTCTAAAGTATATTAAATGTCCTCTCAATGCCCATTAAGTATTGAAAAGCATATCCTCCTAAATGAACAATGGCATATAATGAATCCCTTAAAAGCGAAAGACCAGCTCTGTTAATCAAACTTTCTTAGTTTGCAATCACTGCCCTAGTCTGATCCCTCTTAAAGACATTACAAGAAAACACTTTGTTTTGAGACATTTCTAGAGAAAATCCATTAAGATCAATGATCGAGTTTTTAATTTTATAAAGGGCTGGTGGAGTTTTGGGTTTTTGTGTGTTGTGTGGTGTTGTGTTGTTTCTGTCTTTTAGACATACAGTAGCCTTTTTAGTAGTTACTGAACTAAAACTCTTGATACAGGAATGAAAGTTAATCATCAATTTAAACACAACAGCCATCATTTTTGTTTTTGTTTTTTGGGCTTTTTTTTTCTTTCTTTTTTTTTTTTTTTTTTTTAGAAATGGGGATCTTACTATGTTGCCCAGGCTGGATTTGAACCCCTAGGCTCAAGTGATCCTCCCGCCTCAGCCTCCCGAATGGCTGTAATCTTTGAGGTGATTTTGGAAGACGATAGCATCTTTTAAGGAGGACATCTGAGCACGTTGTACAGTAAGAAAAACTTGGTAATTTCACTGAAACATGGCAGCTTTGAAAAATCTAAATAAGTTTCATTGTCCTGTTTGTTAAAATAGCACATTAAAAAATATTGTGAAGAGCTGGCAGGATGCTTCTGACAGCTGAGTGGGAGGCTCCTGGCTACAGACCATGGTGCTGAGCTGATAGTTCTCTAAGCTCATCTGTTTAGTTTGAAAAAAGGGGAAAAGAACTGAATTGAAAAGGGGAAAACCACTCATAAAGAGAAATCTGTTTGACACATAGAAAAACATTTGACTTCTTTTTCTTCTATACCTGGCTGCTGGTATGAGGCAAACAACTCTCAAGAAGAGAGGGAGAGAAATCCTATTTTTAAATTAAAAAAAAAAAAAAAAAAAGAGGAGACCCTTTGGTTCCATGGCTCCTTCCACCTCCTCAATCTCCAAGCAAGTCATAAAGCTTCAGATGGAAATGCACAGAAATGAGATGCTCGTCTCATGCTCAATTTCAGAGTCTAGCTGTAACATTTTACAACTAATACTTTTGTTTTTCCAGTTACATGTCTTTGCATGCAAAATCTTTTGTATATATCATTACATACAAAACAAACAAGCAAAAACTGTCATATTTCATCTAGGTAATTAATATATTAAAATGCTTACCAGCCACTTGTTTTAACATCTGGTCACTTCTTGCCGAGCTGTCATCATAATGTTCAAAAAGGGAAAACGCAGCAGGCATTTTCTCTAAAGAAGCAGTGCTCTCCATTGCAGAAAGCAACCTATCAGGGCAATAGAGCTCTACATAAGTCAAAAAATTATTAACATACAGAATGAAAGTGAAAAACAGTTGTTCAAAATGAAGCTGGTGTTGGTAGTGGTGGTTTGCATAAGGCAGGGCCTCTCACTCTATCCAAAAAAGGATTTAAAGCTTTAAAGTCTTGAAATATATGTCTAAAATCTATTCTTAGGCAACTGGTAATATTGGAAATTTCATTCCTATATCCTCTAGTTAGAAAAGATTCTATCAAGCAATACAGTCTTAAGTGTTTTACCTATAAAGTTGGTCCTAAAAATTACTTCATTTTAGTGATTATTTTCTTTATTTCCTAAAGAGAAAGGATTTATATCCAAAGCTTTTCATACCCACTGAGGTTTCAAAGGATAAAAATGCTAAGAGCATATCCAGAAACTTATACACTGTAGATGTCTTTGTTCTCAAACCTCAATATTAAGCTTCAAATCATTTTTTCATTCAAAACATGTTTACCTACTATGTCCCAGGCATTGTGCTAGGTACTGGGGAAAGAGCAATGAGAGAGGATAAAGCCTACCATTCATAAAAGACTAAACAAACCACAGTTTATAAATCAACAGCTTTATGGAACTCAACACCCTCATTAGTTGGAATGCCAACTGATGCTAAGTCTGAGTATTTGTATCCAGATGAAATGTGGATTTAAACAAACAGCGACAAAAAGGTTAACTCTGAAGGGGAAAGAGGAAACAGAGAGTTTGCAAAAGAATTTATTTTTAGCATGAGAGGCCTCCAAGTAGATTAGCAGCTCTCCTCTGTTCACCTCTCTCACACAGGACTGGAATTCTCTTCCAGCAACTCAGTCGGTTGCAAGGAACTGCGTCGGCTTCATTTCCATGGACGTCTTGGTTTTCCCAGCAGACCCACTGCACTTGCTGTTGGAACTTTGTTCTCCCAGACACTTGCTCAGCTCCTTCCTTGACTTAATTGAGATCTCTGTTCAAATGTCAGCTCCTCAGAGAGTACGCTACTAATACAGCCTTGCCTGCCCCCTTCATTCTTCGCTAGGCTTTGTTTTACTTCCCCAGACTTATCACAGCCTCTTCGGTTTTTGTCTGTCTGCTTCACCAGAATAGCATTTATAGGCGGGAAAGGACTTTGTTTTGTTCCCTACTGTATTCTAATGCATTACTTGGCACATAGTGGGCATTTAATAAGCATATTTTGAATAAATAAGAGGCCAATAGTTTTGTGTGGGCGAGGATATCAGGATCTCAGGGATGGTGGATTTATGGTCAGCATGAAGGAAAAATATTATAAAACAAAACTGAATATTTAGAGTGACTTCTACACTTACTACTGTCGGAAACAATAAAATTCACTATCATTTGATTTAGGGGAGGTGGTTCCAGAGGGGCTTCAAAGAGGAGGTAACATTTGGGCTGGGTCTTAATGAGTGGGAGTTTCCTAGGCAGAAGAGAGAATAAGTAAGAGCGTTGCAGACAGAAGAAGGGCATGAACCCAGGCATGGAGATGTGGCCAAGTACAGCACGTTCGAGGGCCAGAGGGCACCGTGGGAATTGAGAAACACAGACGGTTAGGGATGAAATAGCAAAGTGCTTTGTGGCTTGACTATGAAGAGCCTTTCATACCCACTGAGAGTTCAATTTTGTCTTTTAAGGCAGGGAGAGCCACAAAATTGTTATAAAAGGGAAATTTAGACGACTGTCTTGGCAAGTGTCTAAGGAAGGATCAGGGCAAGCAGAGGAGACACAGGTCTGAGGTCAGGCGGGAGAACCCCACAGGGTCTAGATGAGGGAAGACAGCACCAGCCTAAATTAAGGCTGTGGAGATGGAGAGGGTGGAAATGATAGGCTCAGAATGAACAAAAATGGTGCCCCATACATGCACCAAGCCCTCTAAAAATACACATCACTGATGTGTATTAATGTAGGACATTTCGTAGCACAAAAGCTGATTGTAGGTACCACGAGCAAAATGTTCGAGTTTTCCCTTATGCACTGACCTATTCCAGTTTAACATCAGCATATGAAAAGGTAAGCAGACACCCTTTTAGAAGCAGGTCTTACAACGGTTGCAACTCCTTTTCATTATCATAACACAAAAGAGCAAAACGGAGAAAAAAATGAATCCCCTCAACAGAACAGCATTTTCTAAGTAAATGTGTTTTTCAAGATATGCAAATGTTGAGTCTAAATATGCTTGACAGCATTCCTTAATTTAAGCATTTTTAGTGTTGAGAAAAATCATTTAATATACAAGCACTGCCTTTAGAGATATAATGTGAAAGGCGGGAGAAAAAGTGGCAAGGTAAAATAAACTACAGCTGACTCTTGAGCAAGACAGGGTTTGGGGCACTGACTCTCTGCACAATTGAAAATCCATGTGTGCCGTCTGCCTCCCCAAAAACTTAACTACTAACAGCCTACTGTTGACTGGAAGCCTTATCAATAAGCCTTACCAATAACCTCAAGAGTTGATTAACACATATTTTGTATATGTATTATATACTATATTCTTAAAATCACATAAACTAGAGAAAAGAGTTCTTCAGAAAATCATAAGAGAAAATACACCTACAGTACTATACTGTATTTATTAATACCTTAAGTTTACATCATCTCTTTACAAGATGAAGCACCTGAAATGGAAGGCAAAGGTGGCCATAGACCTCAATCTACTGAAAAGATCAAACAATTCAACTTCTTCTTGTAATGTCATGACTTTTCTCTGTTTCCTGGGAAGACATCCATGATCACTAGTGCCACTTCCTATGGGTATCATGGTGTTATTCAAGGTTTATGGTATTGCACTGAATATGGTTAAAAAAAATAGACAAGAACCTTAGGAGATCACTTTTTACTGCAATATGCAGTTTACTGGAGAGACTAACTGCTCATGGGGAGATGATTAGCGTGACACAGTGTTTTAAGCAGAGATTCACAACACTTGAGCTCATTACAAGAGCAACAGGAGGTGGTTACAAAGTTATGAAAGTAGTATGGTAGTAGTATAGCTGTAGAAATTATTTGAGTAGTACAGTATTACTACAGTTAATTTTATGCAGTTATGATTTAATACTGTATCTTTATGTTTGTTTACATTTTTTCCCAACTGCATATGGTGCTATGGACGGTGGTGTTCGTGTAAGTAAGTGTTGATGTTTTTAATTTTTATAATAGATTTGTGTATATTTTATGATAGTAAATGATAAATTAGACTAATATTTACATATATTTTATGTACTTGTGACACACCTAACATTTTCTTAATTTTTCAACATTTCTGGGCTATGCAGTTCATCTTTTAGTTTTTTTCAAATTGCCACACATCTCAAAAAAATTTTCCAATATATTTATTGAAAAAGATTCATACATAAGTGGACCTGCACAGTCCAAACTCGTGTTGTTCAAGGGCCAACTGTAGATAAGTAGCACTTCTTATAGAAAGGAACATCAATAACATCAAGACTTTGAGACAGAAGTTTTCTTGAGGACATGGAAACCTTTTTAGTGACGGGGTCCAGCTTCATCAAGTGTGTGCATGTGTACATGCACGTCTGACAGTGCTTTCTTTCATTGTTCACCTTTCTTCACCAAATCCCAGAATTTTGTTGTCTTTTTTCTTTACAGAAAATAATGGTTCGCCCAAGTGTACTCTCCTTTAAGTGACAGGCAGCTTTAGCAAAAAATTAATTCACTGTCAACTGGACAATGAAATAGAAATTAATTAAAATGACACACAGATGAACACATTTAAGCACGAAGCCGAAGAAACAGTATTTACTATTAAGTGGATGTCAATTTATATTTGCAATATTCTGATGGTTAGAAAGGTAAACACATTCTATTGCATTTTTGCAACTTTTCACTCACCAAATTTTCTTACTGAGCAGTAACTTCTGTGAATAGATAAAATATAAGTAAGCAAATATGCATTTACACTGTCCGGTATAGATGGAATGGCACTGTAAATCCATGTACTTTTTGGATAAAAAGAAATGTCAATAATATTTAGAAAAAATATATAATTTTTTAAAAAATAAATGAAACTGGAGGTGGGTGGATCACTTGGCCTGAGGAGTTCAAGATCAGCCTGGGCAACATGAAAAAACCCCATCTGTACTAAAAATACAAAAAATTAGCAGGGCACGGTGGAGTACACCTGTGGTCCCAGCTACTCAGGAGGATGAGGCGGGAGAATTGCTTGAACCTGGGAGGTGGAGGTTGCAGTGAGCCAAGATCATGCCACTGCACTCCAGCCTGGGTGACAGAGCGAGACCCTGGCTCAAAAAAATATGGATGGATGGATAGATAGATAGATAGATAGATAGATAGATAGATAGATAGATAGAAAAGATAGATTGGAAACTCAGAATAAGGCCTGGGTATCAGTTTCCAGACCTGACTGGTGTGTCTTAGACTCGTCTGTGGGAATTGGTAACAAGCAGATGCCTGGTCTCACTCTGGAAATTTTGACGTAGTGGATGTGGGGTGGGACCCAGGGATCTTTGGTTAAACAAATTGCACAGGTGATTTAGGCACAGCCAGTTTGGGGAACCATTGGGACAAAGGATAGATTGTATAAAACAGAACTTTCAACCCTGGCTGTGCATTAGAATCATCTCGGAAGCCTTAAAAATGCTCAGCTATACCCCAGAGCAGTTAAATCAGAATCTCAGAAGATTCAGGCATCAGCAATTTTAAAAGCTCCCTGTGGAATTCTATTCATAACAGAGCCACTGTTATAGAACACTTATTGATTAATGTCAATCCTAGTATACAAATTAGTTTTAAAAACTAACTGGTAATATTCTGTTGAACATAATTTGTTTTAGGTAAATAGGATTCATCTGTGTGATTTCAATTACCTAAAAAAATCATATTTCTAATCTAAATCCTTTTTTTATATTATAATACATTATAGATACAAATTTCTGATTTTATTCTATGCTGTATCACAATTTGAATTGGGATGGAAGTAAACTGAAGACGATATTTACAATTTAGAAATTTACATTTAAAATTACACTGAAAGGAGAAAACATTAGGCTCAAACCAGAAGGAAAGACCTCAGGTCTTGCTATGGGGCAGGAGGAAGAATGTGTCAGATCTGTCGGAGAATTTCAGTATGAGATGCTCCGAAAGATAAACATAAATCTGATGTTACATGTTTTTACAGACAACATGTTTTCTTGTTGAGTGTTTTGCTTTTGGAAAGAATGAAGAATTCTCTTAGATGAAGTGTTAAATACAACAACAAAACAAAACACAATCAAAAGAGGGAGATTCATTTACGTTAGCTGAGCGGAAAGAGAAGAGAAATGCATGACTGTCTTTTGAAGAGAAAATGATAGAACAGTCCATTAAAATTACATAAATCATAAAATTACTCAAGGCAGATATGAATGATTCTTTCAAATACTCATATTTAACCAATGCATCTAAGTATCTGCAAAATGTTCTCTATGCAGTGACAGGAAAGATGGCCTAGATTAGGCTGAAAATGCAGAATATATCTTGAGGAAGCAGTTAAAAATCTACATTATGATAATTGTTATTTAACTAAAGCACATGCAGTTTTCTTTCAAAGCTGTCATTTAGCTTTTAAAAGCACTGTGTCTAAAAGTGAAAACACTGTAGCCCACTAAATATTTTTTAATTGGCAGCTCATTTTCCATAAAGCACCAAAATATTAAAAAGCAAGCATCCAGTCATGCTATTTGCCACTGCATTGTACCATGTTTTATATACCTTTCATTGATTTCCTCAAACGACTTAGGGAGAAAGAGAGAGGAAGGAGGAGGAGGAGGAGAAGAGAGAAAGAGAGAGAGAGAGAGAGAGAGAGAGAGAAGCTAATTAACAACAGAAAGAAAAAACAACCAGGAGCATTAAGATTACCCACTTTTGAAAATCATAACCCCTCAGCTTCCCTGAGGTTGTTTTTCTCCCAGCCTGGGCAGCAAGGACATAAGTGCTCAGAAGGCAGGGTGCGGGGGAGGGGGAGCGGGTGGGATGGGCAGTGTCAGGACAGGAATGGAGGGTGGTTCATTTGTAGTTGGCTCTGTCTCTGCGATCAGCGGGACTGGCAATGAGTTGCTTATGCTCTGCTTCTCTCTATTCATCAACCAGTGGCTTAGCTTCCAGAACAGAATTCTCTAAAGCAGGAAAAATGACTTAAATGTATTCAATGAGGGATAGATATCAAAAATGTAATCAGTATTTATCTGAGTGATATTTTCTGTGTGCTTTTCTATATTTTCGAATTTTAAAAAATGAGTAATATTACTTATATACGTAGGAAAAATGCCATCTGTTTTTTTTTTTATTTACAGTTTGCTCTTCTGGAGAGAAGTAAATTATTCTTATTCTTATTGAACAAAGATAAGGTTCTCAGGGAAAAAAAGCACTTAATTAACGTTATGCTTCACAAGCAGTGCCCAATTTATGAATAAGAAGCTTTGCCTTAATTACACACAAAACAATGTAATGAGTTAAGTTCTCTTTGAGAATGGCCATGTCCACTTCACCCAAATTTGCCTTGTCAAGAGCTGTCCCCAGAGGCAAATCAAAAGGCTAACATTGTCCTATTTTGCTTTGCTGTATCTCCAAACTTTTCAAAAGGGTGGGAGGATGGGGAACTTTGAAAGGGAGATTTCCAGTCATCCTAAGAGCCATGCTTCCCGCTGTGTGACAATTAGGCTTGGAACTGCCTTCAGGGGAAACATCTCCACTATTTCTGCTTAATCCTGGCTTCATGGAGAACCAGCGTCTCACTGAATATTCTAGGGAACTGCAGGGAGCACAGAGGTGTCTCTGCTGGTGCAATTTGAGGAGCACCCAAGGGAATTTCCATGTCTACAAGTTACCTGCTTGAATTAAGAAATCCTGTCCCCAAGAAACCCCTTGTAAAAACACCAACATATTTATTACCTGAGAGGGGTATCCCATTATGTCATCCTTTTGCACACCCAAATGTTACTCCCAGCCCCTTGGCCAGGTCAGAGGGGGAACAGTCCATATGAGTGGTCACTTCAGCCTGGGGAGTGAAGGGGACAGCCGCAGGAGCCAGCTGGCCCTCAGAGGGAAAGCATGGCAGGGACAAGGCTGCTTTCCCTCCCTCTTAGACAGTGACCAATCAATCCAGTGGGACGCAATGGAATGATGATGCTGCAGGCTGTCTCCATGTATCTTTCAGCTGGATCTGGGCATTGAGGCTTTCAGGGTTTGCTGGGCCTTTTCTATAGGCATCAGGCATGCCCAAATAATGCTTAAATGCCAGAATTATATAAATCCCACACAGAGATATAAATAATCTTAAGGAATAATGAAAAATGAAGCTTTAAAAGTAGATGTGCCAGAGTGGGCGCAAGGTGTTTGAGCCCATTTTACTTGGCACTTACAGTCAGGAAGACAGCCTCGTCAAGCTCCTCTGCTTCTCTCACGATGGTCTCCAGGGTGTCCTTGGCAGTGTCCATGCTCTGCAGAAAGTGGACCATCTGCTCATGCAGGAACTCCATCTTCTTCTTCTTCACTTCCTCAAAGCTCTGGGCTTTCTCATCATACTGTGCTAAAACCTTCTTCATCATTTCCTCATTCTGTTCTTCTAGCCTTTTCTCATTTTTACTACAGTTTTCCTGAAAACAAACATGCAAAAAAAGCCCATTTCTGAATGAAACAAGAAATGCATGCTTTTTTTTTTTTTTTTTTTTTTTTTTTGGAAACACCAGCCTTTTAAAGAATTGACCTCTGGCATCCTGATCGGAGAATCAGACATTACATGCACAGTTCAAATTTTTAACCTACCAATCCCTTTCACACAATTAGCTTTGCAATAAAGCAATAGAATTTACTATAACAGTATCATCAAGAAAGTTTTAGTTACCATAATACAAACTATATATATATTTGTATGGAAGTCTTGCCCACCTGTACTCACACATGATGAAACTTGAAAATGGCATCACGGTAAGTGAGGATCCCTGGCCTTCAGGTGGTAGAGAAGCATCACTCCACTAAAATCACAGTGCAAGGCAGAAAGCAGCCCAGATATGGAACGGGGACCACCTCCCCAAATGTTCTCCAGTGAGATGGCAGATTATCCCATAGTGGGAGAAACTTTGTTGCCTGTCCAAACACACCCAGATGCCTGGCTATCCTCACTAGTGTGGCTAGTAAGATGAACCCAAAATTTACTCTCTAAAAAGGACACCTGGGGACGGGGACACAAGAAACAACTAGCACGTACTAGTTGATCTATAACATGAATTAAGCAGACCTCTCACAAGCAAACCAGGACATGGAGTGGCCCCAGGAGTAATGGAACTGTGCAGGAGCCTCTGCAGTGGCCTCAGGCCCTCTGCCAGTCCTGATTGACTGGTGAGGGTGCCTGGGCCATCTCTGTATAAGGATGGAGCATTGCTAGTCCCTCTCTTCCCTGCAGAAGGGACAGGAGCCAGCAGCTAAGGGAGCATGAACTCATCAGAGATAGTCGTGCTATGAGAGGCACTCATTGGCCCTGCGCATGGGACACTGGACAGTGACTCAGAGCATTTCTGCAGAGTTAACCCAATGAGAGGCATGAAAACGAGGAATGTACTCTAAGACTTGGTTTCTTATCTATAAAATTGAAACAATAATAATAACACCTATCTCATATAATTGTGAGGATTTGGTCAGGTAAAGCATGTAAAGCATTTGCCCTATTTAAGTGTCTAATAAACGCATGTCTGTTGTTAAGGGCAAATCTTTTATCCATAGGCAGAAAGGAGTCTCACTGATTATGCACAGAGAGATTTTAAGTATCCTCGCTTTGAATGGAACTGAACCAACAATGGCAAACAACACATATGCACAAAATCCCCAAGTCAGATCCCTTCACCTCAGAATCATTTACTTCTGATACTGTGAACAAGCCGGGTTAAGGTAAAATGGGTGTGTTAACTTACCTCAATGGTATTAAAAAAGGATTCTATCTCACTAACAAAGGCTTCAATTCTCAAGGATTTTTCTTGTAAATTTTCTAGAAATTCTGCTAATTGAACCTGAAGAAAAGAATTAAGATATCCTTAGTATATGACATTTAGGAAAAGAACTTCAACCAGTGAGCTCCAAATTCCTTATAAATTTACTATGTTTGGTAGAGACTTACTATACTATATCCACTAACAAATCAATCCTTAAATTTTCTTTACTGCCTCATCTGACTATAGATAATTCTGTATGATAAACAATGAAGAGGTTTTGAGTGAAAACCTCAAAACAACTACACAAAGACAGTATATCTTCTTAAGTGAACAAAGGACTTTCTTGGTAAATTGATGAGCTCAAAACATACTTGTTTTAATGAACTATGGATTTGAATGCGTTCTCTCTAGTAAGGCCTTGGTTTTTGTATGTTCTGAGAGAGGAGTCGTTTTGCTAAACTGGTCCAATATACCCGAGTAGTTTCTTCACATTTACACCAATGGCCTGAGAAGGTGATCAGAGTGCCACAAGGCCTGAAATCTAGCATACCAACTGATAGAAACTGTCTACTACAGGGACCTAAAAGCGCTAATGACCCTCAAAGGGTTAAAATACTCAAGGGGTAATAGCCAACTAGAAAATGTATGGGGTGATAGGAGAGCATGGTACTCACTTTAGCGATAGTTATAAACCTAGCAACAGTCAATCTTGCTAAATTTAAAAAATAACAAAGCAGAAAAAATAGCAGAGCTTCAGCTGTCTGATTCACTAACACAGACTGATGGAGATACAACATTGATGGAGGGCTCTTCAGGATCTGGTCTCTACTTCCCTCTATGGCCCTTACCTCTTCTCCACAGCCCCCAGGCTCCAGTCACACAAGCTGAATTTTGTCCTTGCACTCTTTCTCATCTGTGCACCTTCATATGGTATTCCCTGGCTCTAGAATGTTGTCCCTGCTCTTGACTGCTAGCAGAACTCTATCTCATTTAAAGCTCACCCAAGCTTCACCTTTTAGACACCTTTGCTCACATTCCCCTTCCTACCCCACCATTTCCTTCCCAAAAGGTTAGTTTCTCAGAACATTATGCTTTCACAACGTTATATTGATTTTGGGAATCTACAAGTCCATCTTCCTTTTTTCTTTTTTCTTTTTTTTTTTTTTCATTCTCAATGATTAGCACAGTTCCTGACACAGAAGAGGAGATAAATTAACAGTGAGAATGCAGGAAGAGAGTGAGTGAATGAAGAAAATAAATAACAGACAAAAGATAAGCACATGATGGGGATGGACTCCGGAGGGGACACAAGGACTTGGGTGATCTGTAACTGCAGCCATCAGCTCCTGGAACAGGCACAAATGCCTGCCCTTAAGATGCTAGAAAATTTTCAAGTTACAATTTTTTTAATTGATTTTTATTTTTAAAAAGTTGCCAACTGGCCAGCTGCAGTGGCTACTGCCTGGAATCTCAGCACTTTGGGAGGCCTAGGTGGGAAGATTGCTGGTAGCCAGGACTTCGAGACCGACTGGGCAACATAGTGAGACCTTGTCTCCACTAAAAATTTTAAAAGTAGCTGGATGTGGTGGCATGTGTTTGTAGTACCAGCTACTCAGGAGGCTGAGGCGAGAGGATTGCTTGAGCCCAGGAGGCTTCAGTGAGCTATGATGATCACGCTGTTGCACTCCAGCCTGGGCAATAGAGTAAGACCCTGGCAAAGAAGAAAAGAAAAAAGGAAGAAGAGGAGGAGCAGGAGGAGGAGGAGGAAAAGGAAGAGGAGGAGGAAGAAGGGGAGGAGGAGGAAGAGGAAGAAGAAGAGGAGGAGGGGAGGGGGAAGAGGAGGGAGGAGGAGGAGGAGGGAGGAGGAGGAATTGCCAACCAACCAACTCTTACTAATCTTCATGGCTGACTTAATGAAATGAAGGCAGCTCCTTGGCTTTAGTCAACTGGGTTCCCACCTTCTCCTTCTCATACTGTTTACAGAAGATCAAGAATTTAAAAAAAAAAAAACTTTAAAAATGATTTTAAGGCAGGAGATGTTGTATCTCTCTACTTACAAAATTTGTTTTAAATTGATCATACTTAGATGATTACTTTTTAATACCTAAAACTCATAGAGCTAAATAAAACATATTAAGAAGGCCAAAAAAAATCAGTCTTCTTTCTGCTGGCAATGCTCAGTAGTTGTGGGTTAAAACAAAGTGTCACCACAGAACGGGGCCCACTTCCACTGGGGCTTATGCATCTGATGTCTGAGATTTCACAAAAGAAGTTGCCCTACTCCCTAATCCCAAACTTTAACAAGTAAAATTTCAACAAAATTCTACCCTGGAGAACTAGAACCAATATCAGGCAAGTTGAGGATTAATTTGGATGTAAAAAAATGCCAAGATTCTAATATGTTATCCTATTGAATCAAAATGAGTGTGATAATTCTTTAACAAGGACCTAATTGAATGATCATACTGAAAATCACTACCATTAGCAAGGTACTGAGCCAAGCAGTATGCGTATACAGTCAAGAACATGAGCTCTGGCATCAGAAAGATCTGGGTACCAGCCCCAGTTCCACCTTCCATGACCTTGGGCAAATCATTAAACCTCTCTGAGACGATTTTATTATCTGCAAGTTGATGACAGTGATAGGGCTGTCAGAAAGATTAAAAGATATCCTGTATATAAAGAACTTAAGACTGGGCATGGTGACTCACACCTGTAATCCCAGCACTTTGGGAGGCCAATGCAGAAGGATTGCTTGAGCCCAGGAGTTCTAGATCAGCCTGGGCAGCATAGGGAGACCCTGTCTTTACAAAAAAATTTTCTTAATTAGCCCAGGGTGGCAGTGCATAACTATACTCCCAACTATTTGGAGGCTGAGGTGGAGGGATTACTTGAGCCTGGGAGGTTGAGGCTGCAGTGAACTGTGATTACGCCGCTGCACTCCAGCCTGGGTGACAGAGCGAGACCCTGTCTCTCAAAACCAAAAACAAAAACAAAAAATAGTGCATGGCACAGAGTAAGTGCTCAATTGTTATTGTTATTTAGTAATTTTAGATAATTCCAGCTGCCCTATGGAGAATGGATTAAAGAGGTAAGAATGGTGAGACCAGTAAGAGGGCTATCGAAAGGTAGAGGAGAGTCTCAAAGACTACATTCCAACAGCATCTTGGGGAAGTGGAGTATTTATACTCACTTAAAGGAGGACATGTGTTGGGACTAACTTATCTAGAACATTGGGGTCCTACAGACATAGCCAGAAAGAATGCAAAAAAATTTCTGCTTCTAACATGAATTTTATAAATTAAAAGGAAATACAAAGAAAGTAAAAATTTAAACTGTCTTAATGTATTATTTATATATAACTTGCAATGAAATGTCTCAATGTAATGTAAACGTGTCTTTTTAAAGGATGATATTGTAGATAATAGGAAGGAAACTGTGTTTTTTGCAGTTTTTGCTCAAAGGTAATTTCTAAAATTTCAAATTATTTGGCATTTTTGGTAATGTTAAGGGCTATTGCCACAAAGTACCAAGCTCCTCAAGGGCAGTGACCCTGTGTTGTCTATCGTGCTAGCCCCTAGGCCTGGAAAAATGTGTGGCACACAGTGTACACAGCTGTCTTCAGTATCTGCAGAGGACTGGTTTCAGGATGTCAGCAGATACCAAAATACACAGATGCTCAAGTCTCTGATAGAAAATGGCATAGTATTTTCATATAACTGGCGTACATCGTCTCCTATACTTTAAATCATCTGTAGATTACTTATAATGCGTGATACAGTATAAATGCTACATAAATAGTTATACTGTACTGCTTTTTATTCGTGTTATTTTTATTGCTCTATTATTTTTATTTATTTTTATTTTATTTTTGAGACAGAGTCTCACTCTGTCACCCAGAGTGGAGTGCAGTGGTGCGATCTCAGCTCACTGTAGCCTTGACCTCCCAGGCTCAACTGATCCTCCCACCTCAGCCCCTCAGGTAACTTAAACTACAGGTGTGCGCCACCACGCCCAGCTAATTTTTGTATTTTTAGTAGAGACAAGGTCTCCCTATGTTGCCCAGGCTGGTCTCAAACTTCTGGGCTCAAGCAATCCTCCTACCTTGGTCTCTCAAAGTGCTGAGATGATAGGTGTGAGCCACCACACCCGGCCCCCTCTTACTGTTTTGTGCTTTTTTTTTTTTTCCTGGATATGTTTGATCTGCGGTTGGTTGATTCTAAGCACGCAGAACTCAAGGATAAGGAGGGTGGGCTGTACTCAATGAATGTCTGTCAAGCCTACCTTAATTAAATTCTTGGAGAAATATTCTTAGTTTGCTTTCAGACCATTCTGCTTAAAGATCAATGATCAAATATTAATCAACTTTAAAACTGAGAAAATGTAAAAGCAAATTAAATGTGTATACATATATTATTAATTATATGTGTTTTAACATCTATTCACCTTTACAGCACTTATAGCTGTGTCAAGCGTTGAAACCTCATGGTCTTTGTGGGTGCCAAACACCTTGTCAGTGGCAGAAATTGGACATTTGCAGGTGTAACAGTATGTGTCAATCTGGGACTTTTTCAGCTCTTTTTGTGCCTTTTCAGTTACTAACTCAGATGATAATTGGTTTTCTTCTTTCCACTCGCTGCCCAACTCTTTCTGTTCAGCAGATGTACTTTGCTCTGTCTCACTCACAAATTCATTTTCACTGATGTGCTCAAAGGATTCCTTTCCTTGAGATAAGACATCTTCAGGTCTGGATTCTGAAGACAGTTCTTCTGATAAAATGTCTTGAGGAAGCACTTCATAATGCAAGGATTCTGCAAATTCATACTCATCCTGAACAGGGCTATTACGGAGCCTCTCTTCACTTGGCTCAGGTGGGACCAGGATTTTAGGTTCTTCTAGTGGTGTTTCTTGAACATGAGTTGCACCAGATGCAAATTCTTCCTCCGGGAAGGACACTTGTACTGGGACATTCAGATTGACATCTGGACTTGCATTTTCGACTTCATTACCCTGACTGCCTGCTTCATCTGCATGCTCCAGAACATGATGGGTGTCTTCAAATGGAACTGCATAACTTATTTTTTGGGTAGCCACTCTGATGTCCTCTCTGATGGGAGCTTTCTTCTGCATTGCTATATCACCAAGAGTCTCCACATGGCCTACTGATTCTCCTTCCCCATAAACACCTTTCTGTTCTTCCAGACTCTTCTCCCTGCAAATAGTTCCAAACTTTCCCCAAATTTCCCCTTCTGCAGCTATCGGTTGGTATGAATCATCCCTACCAACTCGTTTTTCTTCCAGACCTTGGCCCTGGTCCTTTTGAGTTAGAGATGTGTCATGGAGAATGTCATCTTTGAGTATGTACTTCTCAAAATATATTCCTGTTCCATCATCAGTGTCAGAATTTCTGCTGGGAAATGATGCCTCAGAATTCACACTGTCACCTTCAGAAGCTGTCTCCTCTTCCTTATTTTTCTCTCCAACTGCTTCTTCATACAGATCCTTATATAAAAATGCAAGTGCAGGTGGCTCCTCCAGAAGTTCTGGATTAATGGCTTTAATAGTGGTAGGAAATATCTGGGTTCGTGACAAAACTCCTTCCTCTGCTTCAAATAAAGGCATCCCAAGTGACTTTGAGTCCACATCTCTCTTTACGTCCTTTGAAACATTTCTGTCAGCTGATTTTTGGATACCCAAAGACTTTTGGGTCTCCGGATGAGATAATATATCGTGGTCCTTTTCCGGTCCATAAAAACTTTCATCTAATTTCACCAAGTCATATTCATGTTCTAGTGCACTTTCCACTGAACTTCCTGGGAAAGAGGTCGCTTCTTCCGTAACTTCCTCTGAGAGTTTGTCTTCAACATTTAATTTCTGTGGAGCTTTCTGTTTCTCTGGGTCTGGGGAGATGTTATAATCAATCAAAGTATATTTTTCAAAATAATCCTCTTCACTGGGAATTGTGGACTGAATAAAAGATAAATCAGTTTCTGAATCTGTGGATGTCTTTTCTTCTGTATGACGAGTTTCCTTTTGTTTACTTTCTTTCAATGATGTAACTTTTTCATCAGAATCTTCTAACCTGCTCTTTAATGTTTTGTGACAAGCAACTGTTTCACTATCATCACGGAGTGGTACGGTTTTAAATGAGGCTTTCTCTTCCAAATATTCTAACTTATCTTGCATTTGTTCACTTTCTTCCTGATCGATTGAAGAAATAAAGGCAGGAGCATGAATATTCAATATCTCACAGCCTTCAGAAATGATACTAAAGGCAGTCTTCTGATCTTCTGAAAGTCCAGCTGGCTTACTAGTCACTGTAAAGTCTTCATCTTTTGCATATGTGTCTTCAGGCTCTTTGGACATTTCTTTATTAGAAACCATTTTATCAGCATTGCTTGCTGATGCACTATATATAAATTGAGCATAGTTGCTTTTTGCTGAAGACAGTGGTTCCTTTACATGGGTATCTTCCACAGCCTCCAAGTGGTGCTTTGAAACAAGAACAGATTGTTTAGGCACATCGAATGTGTCATCTTTAGATGTCTGAATAGTATGAACTGTATGCCTTTCTGGAGTCAATTCTGATTGTGGCATTTCTTGTTTCTTCATTGCATTAATTTCTGGAGAAGCTCCTGAAACTAGAGTTTGTGGTTTTACAGATGACAGCAAATATGGTGGTGTTTCTGAGCTCTTAGTTTCATCAAAAGGATAAGCTAAAGTTCTTTCGGATTCTTTAGTTGGAAATCCTTGTTTCATACTTTCTTTTGTGATATCTACTGAACCACCTTTCAATAGCTCTGACTCTCTGAACTGTTCTTTTTCTTCACTGTGATCTGGCATATCTCTGCTTGACTTTTCTAATACTAGATTTCCTTCCTGAGATAAAGAGTGGTTCTCTATTTCATCACGACAAGGAAGAGCCACCGGCAGGAAAGTCTTGGTTTTCTCCACCAAAACTTTACTTTCTTCTAAAGGATGTGGTTGGGTTGCTACTGCCTTTGCTTCTCTGATTTCTGGGTGAGCGTCTGAGAGCACGGCATCTGATTTTTCAGTAACTGATGTAGCTTTAACTAATGAAAATGATTGAGTTTCACCCAAAGAATGACCTAAAGAGATATTTGATTCTTTAATCATAGACTCGGCTACATTCACAGAATAAGGCTGATGTTCCTGCTTCTTCTTTTCTTCCGAAAGCACATATACCTGATTTTCTTTTTCTTCACCTTTCTCCTTTTCAGAACCAACAATGATTTTGGGTCTTTCACTGTAGTCTTCATTTTGATAGAAGTGCTGTGGCATAGCATTGGCTTTTGATTCTTCCAGTTCAGTAGATCTAGATCCATGTGTAATTTGTGTCTTCCCTATTTCATTACTATCTCTAAGCTCTAATGGGGCCACGGAGTCTTGTTTTTCTGCCAGCACCTTCTTTTCTGCCAAGGTATATGATCTGTTTTCCAAATTATCTTTCGTCTCAGTTGGACTAACAGACCTGAGTTTTGTTTCTTCTTCAGAAATTTTCAAGGAAGTAGGATTTTGCATTTCTTTCTTTAGTCTGTCTTCACTGAGATCAACTAAACTGCCTTTTGATTCTTCTACTGGCAAAATAATTGACTCTGATTTCTCTGATTCCTTTGTGATATTTTTACTTGCAAAGTTGGAGGAAGCCGATTTTGGCTGTTGTGGCACCTTATCTACTACATCAAATGAAAGGAGTGATTTTTCTTTTTGATCACTTCTTGGCTCTTCCTTAAAAATAGAAATATTCCATTTAGATGGAGGAGCAATTGCTGGCTTCTGGACTCTTTTACTATCAGTAACATGAAGAGGAACAATAGTTTTGGCTTCTTCCATAATCAGTTTCTCACCGATTAGTGAATAAGGTTGAATTTCAAGATGTTTCTCACCATCAGCAGAAGTAACTACTGAGTTTATGTTCACTTCCTCTGAATTGTCTGAGATTTCTTTTTTTCCATAATCTTCCCTAGACACCTCAGAAATGGATTTTGGCTGTTGTAAATCTTCTACATTTGACAAAATTATGGATTTTTCTTTAACGTTTTGACCTTCACCAGATTTTACTAAAGTACCTCGGGATTCGTCAGCAGTTTTGAGTTTTACCTCTGATAATGAATGATCAGCTTGTTTCTCAGCTACATTAAAATTGGTGGGAATTGTACCTTCAGGTTCTATCACAGTCACTGCTTTTTCTACAGATGGGCTTGGCAGTGTTTCTAAGTCTTCTTGTTCAGCAACTTTCCTATCTGGAGTGCTTGATCCAAAAAACAAGCTGGACATCCATGATTTGAAAGATGAAATTCCTTTCTTTCCCTTTTCCTGAGGAAGGTCTGGCTTAGCCACTTTTGGCTGTGTAGGTGGCTTTTCTGTCACCTCAGGTGACTCTGGGGATTGAGGTTCTTTTGAGTGGAGTGAGGAGATGGGTTTTCTTTGTGTGGGTATTTTCACTTCAGGTGCTGGTTTCTTTTCCTCATCAGCATCATCAATAACCTTCAACTGAACCATTTTTGATTCTTCCAGTGGCTTCTCTCCAGAAAAAGGAGGTGTGCTCCTGTGTGCTTCTTTTTCATTGCCCAGTGCCGGTTCCACACCTTCTGCCAGGAAATGGGTTGTTTTGACAGAAGAGGGGATTGTTTCTGACTTCACCTGTTCCACTGATAGGCCAGACACTGGTTTCTGGAGGAATCTTTCAGGAGGTAGTTTAATTTTTTCCTGGCTATCTTCTTTGGAAGGCCAGGAAAACTCTGTGTTTGCTTTCTCCAATAGCAAACTTTCACTCTCCATCAAAGAATGACTCTCCTTCTCCTCTGCTATATTTCTCTCTACATTTCCAGCGAGGACAAAAGACTTTGGTTCTTCAGCCAGCTTTAGTTCTTCAGAAGAGTAACTTTTACATGATAAGGTCTCTACATTACCACTGGAAGTATCAAGAGCAGATACTGCTTCTTGTGATGACAAATGAGATTCTTCAGCAGAATGAGGCAAGACCTGCTTTCTCACTTCATATATATGGTCCATACTGGACACAGCAGCCTTGAGCTGCTCTGGCCTCAGCTCATTGCTGCCAGAGGAATCCAGCTGCACAGATCCTGCTATTCTCTCTTCGTGTTGACTAGCCACATTTTCTGGCTTTCCCAACATCCAGTTTTCATCCTTTGGAGAAATAAAGAATTCTTCCATTTTTGTTTCTTTGACATCTGCAGGCTTGGTTGTCATAAATGATTTTGATTGTTCCAAAGGCAAATTCTCTTTCATAAATGAAAACTGCTTAATATCCAGATCTTGTTTATCTGCAAAAGAGGTGCTTACATCAGGCAATTTAATAGTTTGATCTGAATGAAGTGCTTTTTCTGTCTTTTGTTCCACAAGGTCAGAAAGAGCAATCTTTGATGGTTCTGTTACACTCTGGAGTAGCTGAGATGAATCTGGGTGGCCTGTTTCTTCACTTAGCTTAGCTACAATATCTCCCATGACTTGTGCCTTCAAATTTCCAGTTGGTGGTAATGGGCCTATTTCTTGATTTCCTCCCTTTTTAAAGTCGGCTGAATGGCTAACCTCCTCTGATAATCCTTTTAAAGAAAAAGTAAATGGCTGAAATTCTTCTGGGTTGTCTCCTTCAGCTACAGAAGCAGGTGGTTCTTTCAACTCTAGGCTGACGATCTTGGGAGAGAAAGGTTTAATTTCTTCATTCTGAGATTCCTCCCTAAGCAATGATGAAAGCTCTGAAGTTGTAGGCATTGTAGCAGATGCATAAAGTTCTCTATTTTCTTCTTTTCCTTCTCTGCTCCTAAGCTCAGCTGGGCCTTTTTCTAAAACAGAATCCCCTGTTTCAGTTACGGGAGACTTTGCTTGTTTTGTACCGATGGATCCACTTTGTCTACCTAAACCACTAGCAAATTCTGACCCAGCATTTGGTAATTCCAACAGTTGGTGTGGCTTGTTTTTCTTCTCAGGTTCCAAAGACAGCTCTGCCAAAGCAATGTCTTGTTTTTCTGATGGGAAGTCTCCCTGGTCTGTAGAAGATACTTCCACTGCCTGTTTGTTCTTATCATCACTGAGGAGCAGTAATGTTGGAGCTAAACCTGATGCTGAATTTTCCAACTCAGGAGATGAACTTGCTATTTCCTCATCTTTGCCTTTTGGAATTATATGTTTGGATGCAGGTGACACATTTTGTGATGAAGGAAGTTCAGTTTCTTCCTTCTTTATCTCACCCCATAGGCTGAGTGAAAGCTCATGTTCAGGCCCTAACACCTCTGAGGTAGACACCAAGCTCTTTTTCTCTGATGAAACCAAATGCTCAGAGTCGCGAACTGTAGAACATGAAAGACCTTGTTTATCTTCTACCCTTGCTTCCTCAGATTCGTCTGAATATTGAGAAGATGATGTTTTGATTACTGGCAACCCAGCTTTAACTTCTTTGGCTTCAACTTCTGACAAAACAGAATGCTCTGCTATAGAGGAGACACTTGGAGGTGAATCAAATTTAATTTCCTTCTCTGCTTCTGACCAAGCTAAATGTTTGGATGAAGTTTCATTGGGAGAAGCACCTTTAATTGCCACCTTGTCTTCTTCTGCAAGAACTGAATGCTCATCTGTAGATGTTACCAGTGGTGGCAAACCACTTCCTAATTCACCCTTTCCTACTTTTGTTAAGACTGGATGACGTACAGGAGTGACAAGAGATGAATCTGTTGAGATTTCTTCTTTTACTACTTTGGTTAAGTTTGAATCAAGCTTAGTTACAGATGCTGTGGTTGTTGAGGAACTGGGTTCCATTTCTTTTTTAATTTCTTCTGACAAAGCTGAAAATGCTAGTGCATGTGGACCATGTTCAACTTGCTTTTCCACTCCTGAGGAAGCTGAATGAAGCACTGTAGGTGTAGTTGTTATTTTAGAATCATGTTTCATCTCCATTTTTGCTGCTGATAAAACCTCAGGTCCAGATAAAGATGTTTCCTTTAGAGGTGAACACGGTTTTATTACTTCAGGCTCTTTCTCAGACAACTTTCTCTGTTCTAGTTCAGAAGTCACATTTAGAACTAATTTGGGCTTGACACCCTTCTTTGGCTCATCTACCACATCAGGCAAAACTGAATATTTCATCTCAAACCCTGGAATATTTGGAGGCTGAGTCTCCATTTTTTGATCCTGTGATACATGTGCTGTAGCTTCTTGAGAATCAGGCACAATTTCTTCCTTTCCGACTTTTGACAAAGCCATCTGTTCATCTGCAGCTTTTAGAGTGAGTGCTGCTGTGGGTTCCTGTTCTTTCTTGATTGCAGGGACTGAATCAGGTAAAACCGAATGTGGAGATGCAGGTTTGGTTTCTTCCTTTACTATAGATGATTGTGCAAGTAAAGAAGCAGGTATTGCAGTTACTGATGAACTTGCCTCCCTTTCTCCCTTCTTCACTTCACTGGTTAAATGTGGAGGAATCAAGTCTTCAGACTCAGGCTCTAAATATGCTTGAGTTTTCTGCTTCTGTGCCAAAATTAGATATTCAGATACAGATGTTGAGGTTGTTGGAATATCTGGCTTAATTTCTGCTTTCTCTGATTTATCTGTTGAAGGCGGCAGACTCAAGTCTTCAAGTGGAGATATCAAAGGGAAAGTTTCAGATTTTTGCTTCTGTGATGAACTGAACTGCTCAGATACAGGTGTAGCAGCTGTAGATCCAATGTCTTCCTCATCTACTTCTGAAAAGCAGGAATACCCTGAAGCAGACACTGCAGTTAATAGTGAATCAGGCTCAAGTTCATTTTTCTCTGTTTCTGAGATTCTGAATGGAGGGATTGAAACTTGTGACGCTGAGTCTGGAGAGAACAGTTCCGCTTCTTCAGTGTCTTCATCTGACAAAATAGTGTGCTCAGATGGCGATGTTAAACATATTGGAGAATCGCACTCAAATTCTCTTTTCTCTGCTTCCTGGGTTGCATACGGTGGAAATGAGAATTCTGACGCAAATGCAGAATCTGGAGAAAAAGGTCCAATGTCTTCTTGATCTTCCTCTGATAAATTCGTGGGTGAGGATGCACCTTTTAGATTTAGAGATCTGTGGACAATTTCTTCCTCCTGTGCCTCCGGTGTTGCATATGGTGGTACTGAAAATTCAGAAGCAGACGTGGAAGAGGGTGTGTACCGCTCCAACTCGACTGTCTCTTCATCTGATAGAACCACATATTCAGATGGGGTGGCTGAAAGTGGTGGGGCCTGGCATTCAGAAGTCATCTCGGTTGTGTGTGGTGGGAAAGAGTGTTCAGATGCAATGACCGAATCTGGGGAAGATGGTCCAATGTCCTCCTTCCCTTCTACTGACAGAACTGTGTATTCAGATGCAATGACCGAATCTGGGGAAGCTGGTCCAATGTCCTCCTTCCCTTCTACTGACAGAACCGTGTGCTCAGAAATACCTTTCAGTTTGAATTGGGATGCCTCATCAATTATTTTCTTTTGAGGTTCCTGTGTTGCATTGAGTGGGGCTGCATATTTGGAGATCAACTTTGAATCTGGTGTGAAACATTCACTTCCTAGGTCCTCTCCTTCTGATGGGACCACGTGTTCTGATGTGGCAGTAGAAGGTAGTGGTGACTGGCATTCAGAAGTCTTCTCAGTTGTGGATGGTGAGAGAGAGGGCTCAGCCGCAGAGGTCACAGCTGGAGTAAACGATCCAGTGTCTTCCTTCTCTTCTGATGGAATCATGTGCTCAGAAACACCTTTCGATATTAACGGGGACTTATGGTCAATTACTTTCTTCAGTGACTCTTTTGTTGCCTGTGATGGAACTGAATATTCAGAAGCAGATGTGGAGTCTGGTGTATAACGCCCACTTTCTGAGGCCTCATCTCCTGATAGGACCATGTGTTCTGGTGTAACTGTTGAAAACAGCGGAGACTGACTCTCCAAAGTCATCTCAGTTGTGGATGGTGAGAGCGAGCGCTCAGACGCAGAGGCTGCAGCTGGGGAATAAGCCTCAAATTCCTCATTCTCTTCTTCTGACAAAACTGCATGTTCGGCTATAGCTTCTACATTGGATGGAGAAACTGGCTCACTTTCTCGCTTCTCTAGTTCATGGTTCAAATCCTGTGGTACTGAATACTCTGATACGAAAGCAGAATCAGTAGAAACAGATGCAATTTCCTCTCTTTCTTCCTCAGACAAAGCAGCATTTTCAGGAGTTGATGTTGCCAATAATGGTAGAATAAGCGCCTCTTCTTTGTGCTCCACTTCAGGGGACATATGTGGTGGGAAGGGCTTCTCGGAAACTAATGGGCTTTCTGGGTAATCAAGTTCTATGATCTCTTCTTCTACTAAATTAGAATCTTCAGGTTTAGGGGTAGCAGCTACAGGTAGGGAAGTGTCTATTTCTTCTTTCTCTGGTTCTTCTAACATTAGAGGTTCAGAAAGAGAAATGGATGGCTCAAGCACGTTTTCTTCCTTCTCTCCTTTGACACTGGGATGGGTAGGGGTCAGTTTTGCAGAGACTGGTTCTGCCCTTTCTAGTGAAGTCAGGTCTGGCTGTTCTTGATCTGGGTCCAAACCATCCTGGGTAGATGCTGCCAGATCTGGTAACGCTGCCTCCAGAGAAATGGAATGGTGAGCAGAACACACGTCTTCCTTCTTTACCTCATTAGTAAATGATGGTGAGACTGAAGAGTCATTCTCTGAAGCTGCAGTTCCTGGTGAAGCAAGCTCACATTCTTCCTTTGCTGTTCTCAGGAACACAGTTGCAGGTGTGCCGGGTGTCACAGACGGAGGCTCCACTTCATGTGGTTTTGCTTCATCTTCTGGCTGTTGTGGCACTGACTGTGAATGCCTGAGCTGTATTCCTTGTTCTGCTCTGTCACTACTTGAATAAGAGGGAACTGTGTGCTCCAATGCAAATGTGGCATTTAGGGGAGAATCAGCACAAATTTTCTTTTGATCTTCGTGACTGAACATTGAGGTTAGGGATTCTGATCCTTTGGAGATTGAGCCTCTCCAGGGTGGAGCAACCTCTTTCACTTTATCCTCTATGCTTTGGGCTACTAATTTGCTTGTTTTGGACACTGTATTAGAATCACTATTGTCCAAATCTGGCTCTAGACTAATGGATGCATCTTTCCCTTTCCTATAATGTATTTCTTTAATTACATAACCCTTTGGTAATGTTCCATAAAATTGTAGAGGAATTAATTCTTCTTTAACTGAATTAAACATCTTAATTTTATATTGTACTGTTCCTATGTAGACTGGTCTTAACACTAATGGCTTGTGTTCTTTGTATATTGCCCCAGTGATCGGAGGTGTATTTGAAGGGGTCTTCTTTTTTCTTGCTTTATCATAAACACCAGTATATGACTTCTCTTTCTCCGTGGTTAGTATCTGGCTTGCTGAAGTTAAAGGACTGCCTTTTTTGTTTGTTGGAACATCTTGGGATTCAAATGAATTTCTTTTTTTGTTGCCTTTCCGGCGTAATGATGGTGAACCATGCTTTGACTTATGAGTCCTTTTCCGAACCTTTTTCACTTCATCCACAATAAAGGAAACATTTCCAGGAGGAGAATTCACAGTTGACCCTTCCCGACTACACACACCAGAAGTCTGACTTTCTTCTGAAGCCCAAGGAGTAGATCTACTTGAATTGGTTTCCCAGGTTATCCCACTATCTTCCCTTTGGACTGTCACCATGGAAAATGAGGGGTCAGATATGATACACTCCTGCTTGATCTTTCCCTCTTCATCCTGGTCTGATAACCTGCAGCAAATAATAATATTAATTATATATTATTATAATAAAATAATATCAATTAATTAATAGAATAAGTAAATATATTTTTACCAGGTAAAGGATTAATGTGAAATTAAAATATAGACATCAATATTGCCATCCATGTCAAAAAGAGGGATGTATATCAAATAAAGTTTAAAAACCAAAGTCAGGATACCCAATACAATGACACATCCCAGACTGGAATGACTCACTATTCCACAAACTCAAAAAAGCTAAAGTTAAACATACCACCTTCTCTCATCAGGATTGCCTTCCTGATCTCCTCGGGACGCAGCAGTCACTCAAGCCCACTCTAGTCACTGGGATCTTCATAATAACTCTTGTATCTGTGCTCTCTCCATTACCACGATCACCAACTTACCCAGATTTTCACCACTTCCCTCCTAGTCACTGCCATTAACTTCCTAACTGGTCAGCTGGTATCACAGGTACCTCATTCCCCCTCACTCTCAACCCATTGTGCCCCATCCTCCCAGACTGGCTTTACTAAACAGCTCAGTATGCCACCCCCTGCTTTAAATTCTCAGCAAATTCTTCATACCCACAGAAAAAAAAAAAAAATAAAAGATGTTCAAAATCCTTAGCTCTCTGATCCCTATCTGATATTCTTTCCAAGTATCTACCTGCACCCTATCCCTACAGGTAAATTCCTGTTTTGACAATAATTCACTGTTCGGCAAACAGATCTTGGGAACTCTGAGTCATGATAAAGAGAAAACAGGTCATTGAATAGAGAGAGGTCACAAAAAATATCAGCCTACTGTGCTTCACTTTCCTCATCTATAAAACAGGGATAATAATAGAACCTATCTCGTGAGCTTGTTGTGAAGATTAAATTAGTTAATTCACGCAAAATGCTTAGGGAACATTCCTGGCATGTAGTTAGTGCTCACTCAATAAATGTTATCTGTAGTCAGGCCTTCCTGATGACAGATGATGAAAGGGGCCTGGGCATGGTCATTTTCAGCTGCTACAGGATACAGGAGTGTGGAAAGGCTGTGTCTGTGAACTGGTCTCACATCCCTTCAGAGACGGCTGGCTTTGGCCGCCCCTTCATTTGCTATTGGGCCCCCATCTTAGACTCTGCAGTGCTCTTCTCTGAAATTCTCTTCTACCTCTTCCTCACCTGTACTTACACCGTTCCTCCATTTAGAATGCAGAGCCCCGACCATACTCCACTTCTGCAACTGTAAATTCTACCTACTCCTCAAGGCTGGGTTTAAATTCCTCTGCTGTTATCATTCCTGACCAATGCAGAAGCCACGTTTTACTTTATAAACATATTTCCTCCTACGAGTATGCGAGATGAATCCCAACTACTGACTGGCTTACATCCGTCTACAACAATAAAAACAAAAAACCCTCTGTTAAAACCACTAAACGTTAAGTGTTAAACTAAGGCAATTGAAAAAAAAATCTACAGTAAGATTTATGTCCCTTAGTAAACTGTTTTTATCATCAGTCTCTGCATATATCAGAGGTTCTTAACTCTGAAACATAAAATAACCTGTGGAAAGTCTTTTAAAAATACTAATACTGCCCCATACCCTTCTCCACAGAGATTCTGATTTAATTGTACAAGGGTCTGGTCTGCACATTGCTATGTTTTTAGATTTTAAAAGCTGCCAGGTGACTACAATATGTATTCAGAATCACTGGCCTGGTCAGGCACAGTGGCTCACACCTGTAATCCCAGCACGTTGGGAGGCCGAGACAGGCAGATCACCTGAGGTCAGGAGTTTGAGACCAGCCTGGCTAACATTGTAAAACCCCATCTCTACTAAAAATACAAAAATTAGCTGGGTGTGATGGTGGGCACCTGTAATTCCAGCTACTTGGGAGGCTGAGGCAGGAGAATCGCTTGAACCCAGGAGGCGGAGGTTGCAGTGAGCCGAGATCATGCCACTGCACTCCAGCCTGGGTGACAAGAGTGAAACTCTGTCTCAAAAAAGAAAAAAAAAAAAAATCACTGGCCTAAACAATCCTAGCTCTGACACTTAAATAGCACATATCTTTCTTTCTTACTGTAAACCCTTCCTGGTTTGTTAGGTTGGGTGGGGACCAGGACCATAAGTCCTTGCAGGTGCACTCAACTTCCCTTATTAAGCTTCAGAGTTTCCCCAGCAGTCTACTGTAAAGGGGTTATGGCTGTCCTGAGATCCTGGTCTCCTTAGTTCTCAGCACTGCCTGGGGCAGCCAGACCCCTTGAGCCACTAGCCTGGAACAGCAAGCAGCCAGATCCATTCATCCTAGTGTGCTATAAATTATATCATTTTCTATACATGCCATGAGTGAAGGGTCAGGAAGAAGTATTCTCTCCATTTCGCCACAACTCTGCTCTCACTCATTTGCTTGGGTATTAAACTGCTGAACTTAATTAGGAATTAATACTCTATCTTGGTCCTGAACGGAATCTTATTTTAAATTGTTTTTTTCAGGCTCCTTTACATACCTAATTAAAGCTATTCCACAAAATTTTCAACTCATCCTACATCTTCTCTCTTCCATGTCACTTAGAAATAGGATGAAATTAAAAATTAAGGTTATGACATGCATCTGGGAAGTCAGCATTTTGAATGCCCATGAATGTAGAAGCATTATAAAATTCAATTATAAGTTCAATTTAGAGTTAACTATTGATTGTAAATTCTATGTGCCCAACCAGAAAAGTTTTCATTACCAGCTAGAATGAATTCACAAGTGCTCAGGAGAGAACACACATGGTGGTCACAAGACAGGAGAGCCCTACTGAGGAGGATTCACTCACTCAATTGTTGCTTATTCATTTTCATTCATTCATGTATTTCTTTACTTAATAAAATTTCATTGAGTTCAAATACTAGCAGTACAAATACAAAGCCACAGAACCTTCTTCTAAGAAATTCAAAATCTAATATGGAGAGACAACTAAACATTCTTTTTTAAATTCTAGTTTTTCAAATTTATTTATTATTTTATTTTATGAGACAGAGTCTTGCTCTGTCACCTAGGCTGGAGTGCAGGGGCGCAGTCTTGGCTCATTGCAACCTCTGCCTCCTGGGTTCAAGTGATTTCCCTATCTCAGCCTTGGAAGTAGCTGGGATTACAGGTGCGTGTCATAACGCCCGGCTAATTTTTTGTATTTTTAGTAGAGATGGGATTTCACCATGTTGGCAAGGCTGATCTCGAACTTCCGGCCTCAAGTGATCTGCCCACCTCAGCCTTCCAAAGTGCTGAGATTACAGGCATGAGCCACTGCACCCTGCGTCCATTTTTATTTTAGATTCAGGGGGACTATGTGCAGGTTTGTTACATGGGAATATTGTGTGATGCTGAGTTTGGGGCTTCTATTAATCCCATCACCCAAATAGTGAACATAGTACCCAATGTGTTTTTTAGATCTTATCCCTCACTCCTCCCCACTTTTATAGTCCCCAGTGTCTACTGTGTCCATCTTTATGTCCATGTGTACCCAAGATTTAGCTCCCAATTATAAGTGAGAACATGTGATATTTAGTTTTCTGTTTCTGCGTTCATTTGCTTAGGATGATGGTCTCCAGCTGCCTTCATGTTGCTGCAAAGGAC
This sequence comes from Macaca fascicularis, assembly GCF_037993035.2. Lineage (NCBI taxonomy): Eukaryota > Metazoa > Chordata > Mammalia > Primates > Cercopithecidae > Macaca > Macaca fascicularis. The sequence goes on along the minus strand of NC_088380.1, from coordinate 83,698,133 downwards.
ATGATTTCATTCTTATTTATGGCTGCATAGTATTCCATGGAGTATATGTATCATATTTTCTTTATCCAACCCACTGTTGATGGGCACCTAGGTTGATTCCATGTCTTTGCTATTGTGAATAGTGCTGCGATGAACATGAGTGCACATGTCTTTTTGGTAGAATGATTTATTTTCCTTTGGGTCTATACCCAGCAATGGAATTACTGAGTAGAATGTTAAGAACATTTTAATACAGTGTGGTAAGTACTATTACAGAAGATAGGCAAGATACAATTAGAACATAAAGAAGGGAAAACTTCAGAGGAAAAATACTTGAGTTGGTTTGTAGAAGAAGAAATAGGAGTTTGCTAACTGAACAAAGATAAGAGACGGTGTAAGGATGGGGAGGTCATTCCAAGAAAAGGTTATAGGATATACAAAATGTAGCATGAATAAATAGTCTGGTTCACTGAGAGACCCAAAGTTGAATGACAGAGCCAACGGAACTAGAGAATGACTGTACAGTATTAGCATGTGTAAAGCCATGGCAGTATTACACTCAGTCTAAAGAAACAATGTATTAACAGAAGAGAAATGGTCACCATACCATTCAGTGTTCCCATCTATGTACATATCAGCTTTTCATAGTTAAAAGATATTGGCTATGAAAATAATCTCATCAGCTGGGTGCAGTGGCTCATGCCTGTAATCCCAGCACTTTGGGAGGCCAAGGCAGGCGGATCACCTGAGGTAGGGAATTCAAGACCAGCCTGACCAACATGGAGAAACCCCATCTCTACTAAAAATACAAAATTAGCCAGGCGTGGTGGTGCATGCCTGTAATCCCAGCTACTAAGGAGGCTGAGGCAGGAGAATCACTTGAACCTGGGAGGCAGAGGTTGTGGTGAGCCGAGATTGCACCAATGCACTCCAGCTGGGGCAACAAGAGCGAAACTCCACCTAAAAAAAAAAAAAGAAAATCATCTCATCCGTTCCCCTCCGACTGCATTCTCACCAAGCAACCTTCTGATTATCAGTTAGCATCCCACATAGATTTATCTATACAAGTGTAGTGAGACAAATAATGACTTGGAAAGCTCACTTCCTCCACACTTTCAGCATTGGGCAAGGAGAAGGTTCAGCTGATCTGAGTTAGATCAAGCAAACAGACTGATACCAGAGATGTCAAAGGCTCCCGTTTCATTTGGAGAATAACCCTCATCTGACGAAGGAAGTTTCCTTCTGTTCCTATTCGCTCAGGCAGTTTTTTAAAATGATGAACGTTAAGTTTTATTAAACAATTTTTTTGGGTGGGGGATGGAGTTTCGCTCTTCTTGCCCAGGCTGGAGTGCAATGGTGTGATCTTGGCTCACGGCAACCTCTGCCTCCCGGGTTCAAGCAGTTCTCCTGCGTCAGCCTCCCAAGTAGCTGGGATTACAGGCGTGCACCACCACACCCGGCTAATTTTGTATTTCTTTAGTAGAGATGGGGTTTCACCACGTTGGTCAGGCTGGTCTCAAACTCCTGATCTCAGGTGATCCAACCACCTCGGCCTCCCAAAGTGCTGGGATTATAGGCCTGGGGCACCACACCCAGCCAATTAAACAATTTTTTATGAAACTATGGAAATGATCATATTTTCTTTTCTATCCTGTTAATGTTATAAATTACAGTGATTGATGTCCAAATAACAAACCAATCTTGAACTCCTGAACTGAACTCAACATGGCTGTGATATATTATACTTTTTATATAATGGAAGATTTTCTTGTTTGCTAATACTATGTTTAGAAATTTTGCTCCCATGTTAATGAGTGATATTACCCTGTAATCTCCTTTTCTTTCTTTCTTTTTTTTTTTTCTAATTGTTTTGTTTTTGAGACAGGGTCTTGCTCTGTCACCCAGACTGGAGTGCAGTGGCACCATCATAGCTCACTGATACCTCAAACTCCTGGGCTCAAGCAATCCTCTCTCTTCAGTATCCCAAGTTACTGGGGGAACCCGCCCCCGGTATTTCAACGTAGGTTCTTTCTATTTTCCATAGGTGTCGGCCAGTTGAGAAATAGAGACAGTACAAAGAGAGGAATTTTACAGCTGGGCTGCCAGGGGTGACATCACATATCGGTAGGACCACGATGCCTGCCTGAGTCTCAGACCAGCAAATTTTTATTAAGGGTTTCAAAAGGGGAAGGGGTGTAAGAACAGGGAGTAGGTACAAAGATCACATGCTTCAGAAGGCAAAAAGCAGAACCACTAATAAGGGTCTAACAAAGATCACAAAGCAAAGGGTAAAGTCAGAACTACTGATAAGGGTCTATGTTCAGCTGTGCACATATTGTGTGATAAACATCTTAAATAACAGAAAACAGGGTTCAAGAGCAGAGAACCAGTCTGACCACAAATTTACCAGGATGGAGTTTTTCCTCACCCTAGTAAGCCTGAGGGTACTGCAGGAGACCAGGGCGTATCTCAGTCCTTATCTCAATCACATAAGACAGACATTCCCAGAGCAGCCATTTATAGACCTCCCCCCAGGAATGCATTCCTTTCCCAGGTATTAATATTAATATTCCTTGCTAGGAAAAGAATTTAGCGATATCTCTCCTTTTTTTTTTTTTTGTTTTTGTTTTTGTTTTTTGAGACGGAGTCTCGCTCTGTCGCCCAGGCTGGAGTGCAGTGGCGCAATCTCGGCTCACTGCAAGCTCCGCCTCCTGGGTTTACGCCATTCTCCTGCCTCAGCCTCCTGAGTAGCTGGGACTACAGGCGCCCGCCACCGCGCCCGGCTAATTTTTTGTATTTTTAGTAGAGACGGGGTTTCACCGTGGTCTCGATCTCCTGACCTTGTGATCCGCCCGCCTCGGCCTCCCAAAGTGCTGGGATTACAGGCGTGAGCCACCGCGCCCAGCCTATATCTCTCCTATTGCACGACCATTTATAGGCTCTCTGCAAGAAGAAAAACATGGCTCTTTTTGCCCGACCCCACAGGCAGTCAGACCTTATGGTTGTCTTCCCTTGTTCCCTAAAAATCACCGTTATTCTGTTCTTTTTCAAGGTGCACTGATTTCATATTGCTCAAACACACGTTTTACAGTCAACTTGTATGGTTAACACAATTATCACAGTGGTCCTGAGGTGATGTACATCCTCAGCTTATGAAGACAACAGGATTAAGAGATTAAAGTAAAGACAGGCATAAGAAACTATAAAAGCATTATTTGGGAACTGATAAAAAATGTCCATGAAATCTTCACAATTTATGTTCCTCTGCCATAGCTCCAGCCAGTCCCTCCATTCAGGGTCCCTGACTTCCCGCAACACCAAGTAGCTGCAACTATAGGTGTTCCCCATCACACTTGGCTAATATTTTAATTTTTTGTAGAGACAGGAGTCTCAACATGTCACCCAGGTTGTTTTCAAACTCTTGGCCTTAAACCTTCCTCCTGCCTTGGCCTCCCAAAGTGTTAGGATTACAGGTGTGAGCCACCATGCCCAGCCTGTAATCTCCTTTTCTTTTTTTTCTTTTTTTTCTTTCTTTCTTTTTTTTTTTTTGAGATGGAGTCTCACTCTGTTGCCTAGGGTGTAGTGCAGTGGTGCAATCTTGGCTCACTGCAACTTCCGCCTCCAGGGTTCAAGTGACTCTCCTGCCTCAGCCTCCCAAATAGCTGGGATTACAGGTGGCCACCACCATGTTCAGCTAATTTTTTTACTTTTAGTAGAGACGGGGTTTCATCATGTTGGCCAGGCTGGTCTTGAACTCCTGACCTCCTGATGTGCCCACCTTGGCCTCCCAAAGTGCTGGGATTACAGGTAAGGGCCACTGCATCCAGCCTATGTAATTTCCTTTTCTATAATGTGCTTGTCAGGTTTTTGTAGCAAGATTATGATGCCTCATAGAACAAACTGAGAATTGTTCCCCCTTTATTCTCCTCTGGAAGAGTGTGTAAAATATTACGTTATTTCTCCCTTAAGTGTTTGGTAGAATTTGTTAGTGAAGTAGTCTGGACCTGGAGTCCTCTTTGTGGTAAGGTTTTTAGTTAGCAATTTAATATTTAATAGTTATATGGCTTCGGAATTTCTTTTTGTTTTGTGTTAGTTGTTATTTTGTACTTTTCTAAGAATTTATCTATTTCATCTAACTGTTTAGAAATCATTAGATTAAAGTTGTTCATAATATCCATTTAGGATCTTTTTAAATGTATGTAAGACCTAAAATTTTACTCATTGTTTTGGTCATTCTTGATATTGGTTGTGTCATCTCAATTTTTTATTTAATATTTGTACTACCTTTTTCAGATAGATTTTCTTTTTTTTGAGACAGAGTCTCACTCTGTCACCCAGGCTGGAGTGCAGTGGCACAATCTCGGCTCACTGCAACCTTCGCCTCCTGGGTCAAGCAATTCTCTCACCTCAGCCTCCCAAAGTAGCTGGGATTATAGGCACGCGCCACCATGCCAGCCAATTTTTTGTATTTTTAGTAGAGATGGGGTTTCACCATGTTGGCCAGGATGGTCTCAAACTCCTGACCCCAAGTGATCTGCCCACCGCAGTCTCCCAAAGTGCCGAGATTACAGGCATGAGCCACTGTACATGGCCAAGATAGATTCTTATGTCATTAATTTTCAAACTTTCCCTTTTTCTAACATGTGAAATCAAGACTATGTGCTTCTCTTTAAGCACAAATTTAGATGTATAACTTAAAGGTTAATATACAACACTTTAAAAATTATTAATCTCAAAATGTTTTAAAATTTCCTTTGTGATTTCTTATCTGGCCCATATATTATTTGAAAATGTATTTTGCAATTTCAAAATACATGAGGATTTCCTAGTTATCTTTTTGTTTACTTTCTAGTTTAATTCCATTGTGATCAGAGAATTTATTTTGTATGAAGTTATACTTCAAAATTTGTTGAAACTTTCTTTATGGCTATATGGCCATTTTAAGAAAAATGTTTTTGGGTTCATGAAAAGAACATATGTTCTGCAGTTTTTCAACAGTGTTTTATATATGGTAACCAAGTGAGGCTTATTTATTGTGCTATTCAGATCTTTTTTAGCCTTAGTAATATTTTTTGTCTGCCTGTTCTAACACTGAGAAATGTGTTAACATTTTCTAACACAATTGTGGATTTGTCTCTCCTTATGGTTCTATAAATATTTGACTTGTACATTTTGAATCTATGTTAATAGGTAAGAATAGATTTAGAACAGTTATATCTTTCTGAAAATTTTAACTTTTAATAATAATGAAATGTCCCTTTTATCTGTAAATAAAGACTTTTTTCTAGAGTCTAGTCTGATCCTATTAAAGCTTTGCTTCGATATTAATAACATTATACCAGCTATCTTTTCATTAGTGTTTGCATGATATATCTTTTTGCATTTTTACTTGGAACCTTCCTATATCTTTATATTTTAGATATGTTGCTTATAAGCAGCACATAGTTTTTTAAAAATCCATTCTGACCATTTAAATAGAGCTCTCTGATTTTAAATGGAGCATTTAGTCCATTTAAATGTAATATAATTGCCAATATGTTTGGAGTTAAATTTGCCATCTTATTATTTATTTTCTATTTGTCCTACCCATTCTATATTTCTTTTTCTCTCCCATCTTGCCTTATTTTGTTTTTTCATTTTTTAAAAATAGAGATGGGGGTCTGAATATGTTGCCTAGGCTGGTCTCAAACTCCCAGACTCTAGCAATTGTCTCACCTTAGCTTCACAAATTGAGCCACCACACTCAGCCTTGCCTTATTTTGGATTGAACTTTTTTTATTATTCCATTTCCTTTTCTATTAGCTTGTTAGATATATTCTATTTGACTATTATTTTAGTGATTACCCTGGAAATTACAACATACATCTTTGACTCATTAATGTCTAATATAAATTGATATTTTTTACCTATTCCCAGACAACACAAAGACCATGAATCCTTTAATTTCAACTTACATGTGCTTATGTATTTTCAATCTCAATGTTAAGCCACGTGAGATATAATTATTTTTATTGTCAATATTTATTTAGATTTACTTAGATACAGAACCTTTTTATTGTGCTTCATTCCTTCCTGTATCTCTAAGATTCCATCTGGAACCATTTTCCTCCTCCCTTTAGTATTTCCTCTGGTGTGAATCTTCTGGGGACAAGTTCTTCCTACTTTTTTCATTAAAAGTCTTTTTACACTTTCATTGTTGGAGAATATTTTTTTCGGGATATAAAATTCTAGATTGGGCCAGGCATGGTGGCTCACACCTGTAATCTCAGCACTTTGGGAGGCCGAGGTGGGCAGATCACTTGAGGTTGGTAGTTCAAGACCAGCCTGATCAACATGGAGAAACCCTGCCTCTAGTAAAAATACAAAATTAGCTGGGCATGGTGATGCATGCCTGCAATCCCAGCTACTTGGGAGGCTGAGGCAGGAGAATCATTTGAACAAGGGAGGGGGAGGTTGCAGTGCATTAAGATTGTGCCATTGCACTCCAGCCTGGGCAACAAAAGCAAAACTCCATCTCAAAAAAAAAAAAAAAAAAATCTAGATTGGCAGTTATTTTTCTCTTAGCACTTAAAAAATATCATTCCATTGTCTTCTGTCTTCCATTGTTTGTATTGATAAGTTGGCTGTCAGTGTAACTGTCGCCTTTTTGAAGATGATTTGGACTTTTTCCCCCCACCACCTCCCACAGCTGTTTTTGGGATTTGGTTGCTGTCTTCAGTTTTCAGAAGTTACTATCATATTCTTAGACATCTTATCCTGCTTGGAGTTTGCATGGCTTCTGGAATCTGTAGATTAATGTCTTTCATCATTTTCAAGAACTCCTCAGCCATACTCTGTTCAAATATTGCTTCTGCCTCATTGCCTCTCTTTTCATCTGAGATCCCAGTTTTTCACAAATTGAAACATTTCACTGTATCCTTTGTGTGCTTCATTTGGATGTTTCTTCCAATTTATCAATCAGCATACCAATTCTGTATTCAACTGTGTCTAAACTGCTTACTAAACATAATCAAATGTGTTATTTTTTATTATTGTATTTTTCAGTTTTCAAATTTCCAGTCTTTTCATTGTTTTCAGTTCTCTGACAAAGTTCAATTTTGTCTTTTATTTCCGTATTCCCCATCCCTATAAATAAGTTAAGCATTACATAAGCATCATTCTTCTACAGAAGCCCTTCCCTTCCCATAGTAGTCCAGTTATGCCCTGAGCAAGCATTACTCTGTGAGATGAGAGTTTATAGGATTGTGTGTGCTCTACTACTTCTCCATTTCTGAATTTTCCCTGATAAACTCTAATTTATATTTTCATTGTGTGTTCATGTCCCTTTGCATGGCAAGAAGGAAATAAGATAATTTATGAATGGTGCTTTAATACATTTGCTGGTGATCTTCTTATCTCCAATTGTTAAATGGACATATTTTTCTAAATTTGTTTTTTGTGAGTTGTATTAGTATAAACCAGTTCTCATAAAATGGATTTCATTAACTGTGCTAAAAAATATAACATCAGATATTTCAAAATGAAGGATCAGGGTCTGGAATATGATGACCATGCCAAAAATTCCTGTTTCCTATTTAGGCGGTGATCAACCTTCCTAGGTACACCTATTTCATCTTAGCTCAGAAACAAGTAATTTATTGAAAATTAAGTTATTAGAATCATGAGTGGAAAGAGCCTTGTGGTTTTATAATATTTCTCATTTTATAAATGAAAAAACATGAGGGAGGTAACACATATGTACGAATTGAATTTTTAAAGAGGGAAATGGGTAGCCATCATATAGGAGCTACAAAAGAATAGTTTCCCACATTTCTTCATCAATATCTTTGTTTTGAATTGATTCTCTCATTCTTTCCTTAAAAAATACCCTACACTTCTGAAGAAGTGAAATGGGTTCTCTATTTTTATCTGAAGGTTATGTTTGTATGACATGTGTCACTTAACAACAGGGATACATTCTGACAAATGCATCATTAGGCAGTTTCATCACTGTGTGAACATCATAGAGTGTACTTACACAAACCTAGATGGTAGAGTCTATTACAGAGAGATGATATGGTATAGCCTATTGCTCCTGGGCTACAAACCTATACAGCATGTTACTGTACTGAATACTGTAAGAAGTTGTAATGCAATGGTGAGTATTTGTACAGCTAAACATAGAAAAACTAAGTAAAATATGGCATTATAATCTTATGGGACCACTGTTGTATACAGTCTGTCATTAACCAAAATGTCATTATGCAGCATGATTATATTATTATACTTTGTTTCTACTGAGCTCAAGATTTGTATTCTAGGAACTTGTAGTTCCTTCCTCTGATCAGCAGTTAAAGTAACATTAAAGTTCTTTATAGGAATATAATTATGAAAAATACCTTTAGATTTGCATGATGCTTTCTTCTACTCTCAAGCAATCACAGTGCACTAACAGGAAGTGTATAAAACAAAAGAATGTAATGGCTAGGATATCTTTCTCATGAAGTCTTTTAAAATGTATTAAATATCAATTGTTATTACAATGGGGAAGTCACATATGATCCTGCTTGTATTACAAGCTTTGAAAGATATATTTAAAGCCATAAAACACCAAGCAAGCTTGTGATCTTTTAATACAAACTTTTAGTGTTTTATGTGAGTCTTTAAAAAAATGGAATTCTTAAAAGTAATCATTAACTCTATAATTAATATTTCACCAAGAATTAATTTAATATTAATGTCTTTAGCTGAAAAAATATATGCATTGCTGAATAAAAGTTCAGCAAACTATAACCTAAAATAGCTTAGGTGAAAAGGAACTTTTATGCCATTAGGGAGTTGAAAAAAAATTTCATGAAGACATGAATGAATAAATTGTTATACAGCATAATTATGCCATAATAGAAAGTGTTCATTTTGTAGATATACTAAAGACCATTCAACATCATTGTGAATGGAAAGAATAAGGATCTTCTTATCACAACGACCAGGTATTTTAGAAGCCTGGAACTTACGGCCCTCTACTATTTGAAACCTGGTTATCTTCCCATTCACTAATAACCCAGCCAAACATAGGCTTCACCCGTCATGCCTTTGCTGATATCTTTCTCTTCACTTAGAATGAATCATCTTTGCATATTTTATCTCTTATTTTTTTAGAGACTAGATCATATATCAACTTATCCATGTATCCATTACTGATGCTGCAAGCCAAAAGTAATTTTCTACCTCTGAACTTCTGGAATCTTAATGTAATATTCTCCTATTCATCCTACATTCAAGTTATTTTTATGTATATCTTAGCTCCTCTATAAGACTATAAACTTCCCGTAAGCAGGAATCAATGTCCTTTAGTGTTTCTTTTAGTGGCTGTCCTTATAAAGTCTTTTTAAAACATTCACCTTTGTGTTCAGAGGAACAACAGCTCTTTTACTTTTGTACTCATATTTCATCAGCTTAAGCAATATTTAATTAAATCATGTTATAGCAATAACAAGTACAACTAGTATAAAAAGGTCCTGGAACAATCACAACTGATCCTTAGTAAAAATACAACTCAAAAGAGTGAGTATGATTATTAGAGAGTAGCCTGCTAACAGGAGTGGTTTGCTTGCCTGGGGCATCATCTGTTTTAAGTCAAGATTTATTCACTCAACAAGTATGTATTGAGCTCAAATTATGTACTAGGTAGGCACTATGTTAGATGTGGTCTTTTACAGCAAGATTACCATTTGGTATAAATTTTTAAAAGGTCTTAAAAGTTCACTTCAAATTAATCAATTTGGTCTGCACTATAGATTTGTGATATAAATATAAATTAACTTTGCCTTAATCTTCTGAAATCTAGGATGTATATGGATGTTGCTACTGAAAGTAGCTCCACAGTAAAACAAACTGAGTGCTTGCCTAAGACCTCACCTGTACAACAGCATCACTAGATACAATCAATGTTCTCCCAGCTTAGTTTGAGTTGTTGTTTGTGAACATTTTCCTGTGTCATCTATACAAGAGTGTAGGAGTAAACTATTTGATGTAAAGATTCATATTTTTCAGCTCTTTAAAATTTCTCAAAATGCATGATAGTAATTTATTTGTTAGTTGAGACACTAACTTCTCATTCCAGATGTTTCTTCTCAAGTAGAAGGACATCTATTAGTACAATACTGCTGGCCTAGCTTCTCTTTATCACTCTTCCCCATTCTACTGTGGCAAAAGCTGCAATTACTTTTGGACCAACCTAAAATATTCCTTGTGCTATGAAGTATATGAAGAGAGGCTGTGGTTCTTCAGAGCCTGTGACTGGGTATATAAATCTGTCTATTTCTGAGATTCAGTAGTAGAAATCATATTGTTGTCCTATATCTAAGCCACATTCTCTGATATCAGTTGTATCAATGATGAAGTTGATATTTTCATCTCTAGCTACCATTCCTTTATCTATCTATTGCTTCAGAACTCCGACAAAGAAAAGAGAGTAATTCTACTAGTCAAATCCTAATACAAATAAATGGCCACACACACCATCTATTAGCTGGTAGGAACTAAAGGACACGACAGTAAGAACAGATATAATAGATAATCCATGTGCTTGTGAGTATCCAACATAAACTGACCTATGGACCAATTAGACCAAGAGAAATCCACCAGTTAGAACTCAGCAATGCCAAGATCCCATACAGACCTCCCTCAGAAGCACACAGCATGCGCACATCTTTATTTGCATAAGCTTTAAGAACTCCAGAACTATAGTGGTTTACACAATACTCTGTAAGCAACACAGAACAATTTTAGAAGTATGTTACCCAGTGAGTGATAAGTCATATTATATCTACTGCAAAAATGTCTATGAGTTGGAAAGAACAGGGTTGACAATTTGAACCAGATTATGCAAAAAACATAAAAGTTGGTATTCTTTTTTTTTTTTTTTTTTTTTTTGAGGCGGAGTCTCGCTCTGTCGCCCAGGCTGGAGTGCAGTGGCGCGATCTCGGCTCACTGCAAGCTCCGCCTCCCGGGTTCCCGCCATTCTCCTGCCTCAGCCTCCCGAGTAGCTGGGACTACAGGCGCCGCCACCACGCCCGGCTAATTTTTTTGTATTTTTAGTGGAGACGGGGTTTCATTGTGTTAGCCAGGATGGTCTCGATCTCCTGACCTCGTGATCCGCCTGTCTGGGCCTCCCAAAGTGCTGGGATTACAGGCTTGAGCCACTGCGCCCGGCCAAAAGTTGGTATTCTTAAAGGAAATGTCTCAGGTTACTTTAGCTTCAGGCCCTGCCAGCTCTACAGCTCTTCTATTATCATCTGCTAATAGGAGTAAGGAAACCTAGATTCTAATCCCTGCTCTGACACTCACCAGGTGTGTAGTTTCCGGAAACAGTAATAATAAGCTATAGCTCCATATCACTTAATGACTCTCCAAATACCTGCACATATATTATTGCCTTTGGCTCTTAGATTCGTTATTTGATTTAGTCAACAAATATTTAACACCTACCATGGACCATATTGTTTTAGGCAATGATCATACAGCAGCAAACAAAACCTCCATATACACATACATAATTCATTTTAATTACAAAAGTAAATAAAAACATTCTTGTTATAAAAAAATAATCTACTTAGATAGTCTCCCTTAATTACCACCATCTTTATCTCTGTCCCATTACCAGAGATAACCCAGTTAATAACACTTAAATGAGCCTTGCAAAATAAATAATAGGAATTATGTTTTTAAGTTCTAAGAAGTACCCATAATATGCAAAGCAATGGGAATATAAAGAAGAATAACACAGTTCCTACCTTCCAGGAAATTAGAGACTAGCATAGAGATATACCTGAAAATAGAGTGTTATCATATAGTGTGACACATGCTTCAACAGAATGTGCAAAAAGCATCCCATGTGAGGCTGGGCATGGCCACTCATGCCTGTAATCCCAGCACTTTGGGAGGCCAAGGCAGGAGGACTGCTTGAGCCTAGGAGTTTAAGACCAGCCCAAGCAACATAGTGAGATCCCATCTCTACAAAAAATTCTAAAAACCAGCAAGGCATGGTGGCACATGCCTATAGTCCCAGCTACTCAGGAGGCTTAGGCAGAAGGATGGCTTGAGTCCAGGAGCTCAAGGCTGCAGTGAGCCATGGTCACAGCACTGCACTCCAGCCTGGGAGACAGAGCGAGACCCCATCAAAAAAAAAAAAAAAAAAAAAAGAAAGAAAAGAAAAGAAAAAAGAAATCAGATATGGTACACAGAAAGACATTTTTAAACTTTGGGATACAGTGGGGCATGCTGTTTGAATACATGTGTGAGAGGAGGGGTCTGGAATATAATCGCAGAGTATGACAGAGTGATGTAAGGTTTTCCAAGATAAAAATGAGTTTTCCAGGAAAACCAGGATGCAGGTGGTTAGGAAGCAATTCAGGTAAAAGGAAAAACATGTGCAAAAGAAGAGGGGTGTGAAACCATACGGTGTGTCTGGTTATTCTTTGGGGCACCTCTGCAAGTCTGTAATCTTCTTGAAAGTTGTAAAACCCAGTGATATATATGTTAGTATTATGCAGATACTTCCAAATGCTACTCCAACCTCCAAGCAGACTGGAAAACGACCATCATTCTGTCTTTCCTAGGACTTCGGACAGTCCTGATAATTAGCTAACAGTGGGATACACATAGACTTGTTATTAACAGCCAAGGTAACTTGAGTGATTGAGTGACTAAGACATAAGCCTATCCTTACAACCAGGACAAGATGAAGATGTGATCCATGTGAAGGTAGGAGATTTCAAAGTAGTGAGTATCTTCTTTCCTACCCCTACTCCTCCCGAACCAAAATACTACATGTTGGCCACATGTATAAACTCCATTTATTCCAAGTAGGAAGTATCTATGTAGTAGTAGGTAAAGGTGTTAACATGACCCATGGAGAACTCTGGAATTGCAGAAATCATTTATCTCTCCACAGTTAAAAAAGAGTCATTTGGGCTTTAGCATGGACCATCAATTTATAAATATTTAGGGAGTATCTATCTATTCAGGTCTTGGCCATGAGCTGGGGCTGTTATTCAGTTACATAAACTGCAAGCACACATCTGAATCTGCCAGAGAAAAGTATAAAACTCAACCACTAAATTCTCCACTATTATAAAAAACTAAGGACAAAGAGATGCCGGGTCCAGAGAAGCAAAATAAATAAGCTATGGCGTGACAGCATTGTTACAGAGCTTAGTGACTGCTTCAGACCAAAACACAGGAAACTCAATTATCTGTGGTCTTGGGAGGTGGGCATTCCTCCACAGTGACACTTTTGACATTTGGGGCTAAGATAATTCTTTGTGATGGCAGGTGGTGGGGGTGGGGGTGGTGCAGCGGGGTTGGGGCTGTCCTGTGTGTTGAGAATGTTTAGTGGCCTCCCTGGCCCCTATCCACTAGATGCCGTTAGCACCCTATCCCAGGCTGTGACAATAAAAAATGTCTTCAGACATGTAATAGTTGAGAACCAATGGTGTAGGCAGACTCAGGAGTGAGAAAAGACACTTAACCATAGGCAACACCAACCTTGGCTGAGGATCCAAGTGAAAAACCATGAAGGATGAGAATGCTCAGGTTCCTGGGATTCCCAGCGAAGGAGTTAAACAGGCTTAACTGTTTAGCGCTGGAATTCTTCAACAGCTACTGAATATCAGTGCAGAGCAGAAACTGCATCCCACCAGCCACTGCTGTCAAATTCCTATGAATGTTGAGTGGTGGTTACTAAGAGACAGAGCACTTCATCTGAATAGAATATGTCAGGTTGGGATCTTTTTAAAATAAACCAGTGAGCCACGATAGACTTCTCCCCACCTGTTACACTGACTTTTTTTTCCTAATACAATTATAACTCCATAAAAACATGAAGTATGAGGGCAAATTGGTCCAAAAAGTAGGAGAAATCTGATCAGATTTCCTTCATGGCCTTCCAGCAATTTTTCATATTAAATTTGCAACAGAGAAAGAGCCCTTACATTGTAGCCTTGAAAATAATAATAGTAATACATTTAAAAATAAAGCCCAGCTCATCTATTAGATGGAATCGGGGTTTGTCCGTATACCTAGTACAGTGTTTGGCAACACTTTTTCTTTTTTCTCTGTCATTTTTTAAGAAGAAAAAAATAGGCCGGGTATGTTGGCTCATTCCTGTAATCCCAGAACTTTGGGAGGCTGAGGAGGGTGGATCATTTGAGGGCAGGAGTTTGAGAACAGCCTGGCCAACATGGTGAAACCCCATCTCTACAAAAATACAAAAATTAGCTGGGCGTGATGGTGCACACCTGTAATCCCAGGTACTTGGGAGGCTGAGGCAGGAGAATCGCTTGAACCCGGGAGACAGGTTGCGGTGAGCTGAGATTACGCACCACACTCTAGCCTGGGCAAGAGGGCAAGACTCCAACTCAAAAATAAACAAACAAACAACAAATAAATAAAACACTAATGCCTCACTCCAGCAGATGCTGCTGGAATGAACGGGGATAGGTGAAGTACATCCCAGCCCTGGAGTTTCAGGAGAGAGGACCCCTTTGCTGGTGCCAGCAGAGAGGCTTGGGTGGCAGTGTGCTGGTTCTCCTGGGCCTGTTTGGATAAACCTAAGAGAGAGTCCTCTGGAGGCCCAGTGATGGCACTCTCCAGCTACAGAGAGAAGCATCCTTGAGATACTGCTGTACCGTATGTGAAGAGGGAGTGAAGATGGAACGGGATTAGACTGAAAATTGTGATTGAACAACAACCATACACATTCTCTTTAAGTTCCGGGTGCTCCTCCACTGAATTTCGATTGAGGCCCACAATTAATGCTGCCAATAATTCATCAAGAAAAATTAATCATTATATTATGGTTACTGACAAATCCTCAGATATTTTCTGCTGGATCAGCTCTGGATGATAACTCATTAGCACCATTAACTGTGTGTTGTCTTCAAGTACAGTATTAGAAAGTATGTTCTTTCGTGCATACATAAAATGTTTAGAAAATTTCCCAGTTCCCATGTTTTTCTTTATTTCCAGACAAATGATCTATAAAGCATGTATGGGAATCATTATCTTTTTTTGAAAGCGGTTAATGTCTTTCTCCAATGTAGCCTTTGCAATCTGAAAGATTCATTTCTCAAGAACATAACTTACAAAGTCTGCTAACAAAACCTATATTGACAATTAAACTTCGCCTCTCTCCTCTTCAACTTTCCAAGCAATTGTCTACGTCGTTTACATTCTTTTTCCCTCTGTACCACCTTCAGTGGCTATTCCACTTTAGACAAATTCTGCCAGGTACGGTTGGTGGCAGGGGTGCCTGGTTCCTCTGAAGTTGAAAGCCGATCAGCAGCAGCCTGGCTACGGCGGAGCTGCCAGGGAAAAGCACCCAGAAGACCTACCTGATGGACCCATCGTCAGCCTCAAACAGCACCACCAGAAAAACACAAGAAACCTCTTACCTACCACATAACCGACAGTAAAACAGAACTTACAAAAACAAGTCTCTAAAATTCCACAGGGGGAAAAACAAAGAGATTAAGTAAAATCCTTACTGATACATTAGGAAATAACTTGCTAGTAGCTTGTTGATTTCTGACTTGAAAAACTTCAGAATTGGAGATTCAATAACTTTGTTTTTATAGAGGACTGTATTGGAATAAGTGAGATTACTGGAAAACTTTGCATCCCCAAAATCATTGTTATAAGACTTTACAGTGCTTACATCTCTTCAGGAGTTCTAAAAATTAAGATGAATTTCCCATAATATTCTCTTATGAATCACCCACAAAAGAGAAAGACAGAAAAACCCTTTAAAAATGATGTGCATTTGATCCAGTAAAATGTTTTAAAAACCATAATACAGACCACCTTTGTTAATACATTTTCCCCCATTCCTCAGTTGAACTCAGGGGAAAGTTCAAGATGTTTAGGTCCTATCTGTAAAAATAAAAAATGTTTCTAATGACCAAATATAAATTTCACAGTAGGATATATAGGAAAACAGAAGCACACAAAAAAAGAAAATTAAAACAACCAGTAATCCCAGCACTCAAAGATGACCACTTTTAATATATCAGCATTCTTCATTCTCAGTCTATCCTGAGATGTACCTCTTTTACACAAATGATATGTTTTGTAATGTGCTTTTTTTTAAATTAAAAAATACATTCTGAACATTTTTTCATGCTATTAAATATACTTTTGCCACAACTATTCTCAAAACTTTTGGTCTCAAAACTACTTTACACTCTTAAAAATTATAGAGGACCTCAAAAAACTTTTGTTCATGTGGGTTATATTTACCAATATTTATGGTACTAGCAATTAAAACGGAACTTTTAAAATTTTTACTAATTCATCTAAACATTATAATAGCCTACTACATGTCAACATCAATAACATATTTTATAAAAAGTTATTTTCCAAAACACACAAACAAAAACATTTAGTGAGAACAATGGCATTATTTTATATTTTTGCAAATCTTTTAAATGTTTGGCCTAGCAGAAGACAGCTGAATTCTCACATCTGCTTCTGCATTCAAAATGTGAATAGGTTCTGTTAGTAAGAATATATAAAGAAAATCTAGAGACCTGTAGTTGGAAAAGGGAGGAGTAATTTTCAGATAATTCTGGATATTTTCTTTTTCTTTTTTTTTTTTTTTTTTTGTTTTGAGATAGAGTCTCACTCTGTCACCCAGGCTGGAGTGCAGAGGCATGATGTTGGCTCACTGCAGCCTCTACCTCCCGGGTTCAAGCAATTCTCTTGCCTCAGCCTCCCAAATAGCTGGGATTACAGGCATATGCCACCAAGCCCAGCTAATTTTTTTTTTTTTGTATTTTTGTATTTTTGTAGAGATGGGGTTTCACCATGTTGACCAGGCTGGTCTCAAACTCCTGACCTCAAGTAATCGGCCCGCCTTGGCCTCCCAAAGTGCTGGAGTTACAGGCGTGAGTCACTGCGCCCAGCTGATATTTTCTTTATACCACACGAAAACTTAAAAAGTAGTCGTTTTTTTTAAAGATTAGTTGCAATATGGAATCTAAAAAAAAAAAAAAAAATCAATGAACATTTCCACAGTCATGAGAGAATGAAAGTGGAAAATGCAAATAATGTTTTAGAACTACTATAAAAATAGTTTGGATCTTATGGATGCCTTGAAAGGAAACCACACTTTGATCACTGCAGTTCCACAACTTCCTATTTAATAGTTAACATAGCATTCCATCATATAACACTCCCTTTACCCAGTACCCCGTTGTTGAACATTTAGATTGTTTCCAAGTTTTTTCTATACTAACTCTGACAAACATACTTACAGATACATCTTTCAGCACATTTTTTTTCTTAGAATAATATGGCAGTAGAATTTGAGACTCAAAAGCAAAATCATTTTTTCAGGTTTTTTACACATATTGACAATTTTTCTCTCCAGAGAGGTTGATTAATTTGCATTCCTATCAGTAGTGTGTAGGAGAGCCACACATTCTTACCCATACTCTTATCAACACTGGGTACCATGTGAGCCCTGTCTTGATACCTGTTTGTAGAAAACCGAAGTGTCACTTACCTGGCTTTTATCTCACTTTCGTCTATGAAATATAATACCTGAGATATACTGGAATTCAGTAGAGTACTTCTCTGGTAACTCTACCATTTTGTAAAAAATTAAATTAAATTAAATTAAATTAAAAAAAAATTTGAGACAGGGTCTTGCTCTGTCACCCAGAGTGACAGAGTGGAGTACAGTGGCATGATCTCAGCTTACTGCAACCTCTGCCTCCCGGGTTCAACCGATTCTTGTGCCTCAGCCTCCTAAGGAGCTGGGATTACAGGTGTGAGCCACCACACCTGGCTAACTTTTTTGTATTTTTAGTAGAGACAGGGTTTCACCATGTTGGCCAGGCCAATGTCGAACTCCTGGCCTCAAGTGATCTACCCACCTCAACCTCCCAGAGGACTGGGATTAAAGGAGTGAGCCACCACACCCAGCTCCATATTTTTTAAATGTTTCTTTTTTTTTTTTTTTTTTTTTTTTTGAGACAGAGTCTCACTCTGTCACCCAGGCTGGAGTGCAGTGGTGCAATCTCACTGCAAGCTCCACCTCCTGGGTTCACGCCACTGTCCTGCCTCAGCCTCCTGAGTAGCTAGGACTACAGGCAACCACCACCATGCCCAGCTAATTTTATTTTTGTATTTTTTGTAAAGACAGGGTTTCACAGTGTTAGCCAGGATGGTCTCAATCTCCTGACCTCGTGATCTGCCTGCCTTGGCCTCCCAAAGTGCTGGGATTATAGGCATGAGCCACCATGCCCGGCCAAATGTTACTTTCTATTATTATAATTAGTATTTGCCATGTGTCTTCGACTTAACAATAAGTTTTTTTTTTTTGAGACGGTGTCTTGCTCTGTTGCCCAGGCTGCAAGCTCCAGGTCCCGGGTTCACACCATTCTTCTGCCTCAGCCTCCCAAGTAGCTGGGTCTACAGATGCCCGCCACCACGCCCGGCTAATTTTTTTATATTTTTTAGTAGAGACGGGGTTTCACCATGTTAGCCAGGATGGTCTTGATCTCCTGACCTCATGATCTGCCCACCTCGGCCTCCCAAAGTGCTCGGATTACAGGCGTGAGCCACCACGCCCGGCCTAACAATAAGTTTCTTGAGACAGAAACTATGTGTCATTATCTTAATGTACGCCACAGTGCTAAGTCCATGGGATAGAAACAGCAAGCGGTAATGGCAGAAATAGTATTTTTGACCTCAGAGCAGCCTAGGTTTAAATCCCGGCTTCATTACTTACTAGCTATGTGCTATGGTCTGAATGTGTCTCACAAAATTCATATATTGAAACATAATCACTAATGTGATAGTATTAATAGCTGGGATCATTAGGAGATGATTAAGTCATGAGGATGGAGCCCTCACAAATGGGATTGGCAATCTTATGAAAGAGGTTGAAGGGAGCACCCTAGGGCCTTTTGCCCATCCACTGTGTGAGGACTCAGTAGGGAGGCTCAAGCCCTCACCAGACACTGAATCTGCAGCACCTTGATCTTGGACTTCCCAGCCTCCAGAACTCTGAGAAATAAAGTTCTGTTATTTCTAAATTACTCAGTCTTAGGTATTTTGGTATAGCAGTATGAACAGACTAAGGCACTGTGTGAGCTCAGGCAAATTACTTCCCCTTCCTTTCCGGGGCTTGAAGGTCATGATCTGTTCAACGGGGTGGCTAATATCTACTTTATAAGGTAGTTGAAAATGGTACTTTATATAAGGTACCTTATAAGGCATGTTGAAATGATATGTAAAACGTCTCGTATCATACTTGGCAAATGACAAATGAAAATACTTTTCTTCTCTTCCTTTTCCTTTTCAGTGTTGAATTAACCTTGTGAAGTCCAAACTTTGAAGATACAAGATACATAAACTCACTTTAATGTATTAATAAGCCTATAATAAAGCAAAAGGACCTCTTTAATAATGATTACTTCCAGAAAGTGTAACTAAGCAAAATTAATATGTTCTCTAATTATTCTTCCCTATATCATTCATTACTCATTGAATTCATTGATTCATCGTCATTTATTATTCATTCACTTAGTCAACATCTTTGAGTGTGTATTATGTGTTCCAAAGGCAAGCTACACACAGTCCCTAAACAAATAGAAATGTAAAACGAAATCCTTTCTAGTGCCAGAACCATTCATAAAGTTATGCTGAGTGGGCCGTTCTGCTTGTATGTCTCAGTGGCTGCAGGTGCATCATTCCTGGCCCTATTCTGTTCAAAGATGACAATTCTTGCAGTGGGGCTTTAACCCTCGTCATTTAGGACCCTGAAATGTATTCAAATACTAACAAGAAAGCTTTAACATTTTCTGACAAGCCATACCAAGAAAATTAGAGAAAAGACACCAGTGAGGATAGGTGCAGTCCACACTGGAGTTCACACCTAGTTTTGATTTAAAATTAAAACAAAGCAAAAAAACCAAGAAGAGTTATTTGTACATCTAGGAGTGCAGCTCAACTAAGGATGCAGGGTAAGGAGTGCTGGCTGACGAATAGCATTGCTAGAAATGGCAACATGAACCTAGGAAACAACTCATGTTCAGGGTACTAGTAGATGATGGGGAAGGGACAGAAGAGGAAACTGACACTCGCCCATGTCCCACTCTGTGCCAGGAACATATGATGTCCCTGTGCATCTCCATTCTCATTTACCCCAACATGTACCTGTGAAGCAGGTAGCAGTAACTACTTCTTTCAGAGTCTGAGGTTCAAAGAGATCAAGTGGCTATCAACGGTGTATTCCAGAGAACTGCTAGCATTCAGTTCTCCAAGAGAACTCCAGTAGAGATTGAAAGAAAGTCCTAGACTCTGATTTGTGAGATCAAACTGAGATTGATCAAGACCTTTTCTCTACCAGCTCCTGGATGGTATATGCTTAAGTTGGTCTTAGGTCACTATAGACCTTTCGTCAGGTCTGTAACTCTGTTCAATCAAGTTTAAAATACTTGCAATGGGAAGATGTGTGGTTGGGAAATAAAAGTTCTTTCAAATCTGAAGCAGGTTTTTAAAAATTTTCTGCAGGCATGTTGTGGTGATTAAGGGCTAATGGTAGCTTTGGGTTTCACCGTTGGGGTTATTGATGTCCAAAACATTCCTGATTGTAAAAAAAATATATATATATATATAGTATTTCTGGACATGTAGGGCATAACTCCAGTTTTAGGGGGTTCTTTTGGCTAGCTCTGGGTTAGAACACATGTGTTGCCAAGGCCTGCAAGAGAAAAATTCTTCATCTTATCTTATCTTATCTTATCTTACCTTATCTTATCTTATCAGGACTGAGTCTTGCTCTATCACCCAGGCTGGAGTGCACTGGCACCATTCGCCTCACTGCAGCCTCTGCCTCCCAGGTTCAAGCAATTCTCCTGCCTTAGCCTCCTGAGTAGCTGGGACTACAGGCGTGTGCCACCACGCCCCACTAATTCTTGTATTTTTAGTAGAGACGGGGTTTCACCATATTGGCCAGGCTGGTCTTGAATTCCTGACTTCATGATCCGCCTACCTCAGCCTCCCAAAATGCTGAGATTACAGGCTTGAGCCACTGCACCCGGCCAGGAGAAAATTTTTTTAAAGCTGTTAGAAATGTTAAGAAGGGGTTAAGGCACTTGTGGTGATAAGAAAGAAACTCTTTTAGGCTAGCTTAAATAGAGGGTCTTTATTTTAAAGAAATAGAGACTTCTCATAGGATCCAGAGGCCAGAGGTATATCCAGGCCTCCCAGTGAAGGGGAAGCAGGAAAACCATCAGGAGTCAAGGGAGCTACTCTACCTCTGATGTGTCAATTTGGCTCTGGTCTCTCCTTGTCTCTGCAAGTATTTTCTCTCTCTCTCTCTCTCTCTCTCTCAACATGGCTGTCCCCAAATGGCACCCTCAGTAACAGAAAATTATTTCCCAAAGAGATTAAGAGATCAACCAAGAACAAAGGCAGGGACTCCCGGCTTTCAGAAAAGTTATTTTATTGCTTTTCCCTCTTCTAATCTCTATATCCAAGAGAATTAAAATAAAGGGGTAGGAAAACTTCTCCTTGTTGGCATGATTTGCTTTGATAAAGGATGGAGCTTCTCCTGGGTGATAGGACCAGTTGAAATGGCTTTCAGACCCTTGAACACAGGGTATGATCATAGAATTCTGGTTGCTCTCACTTTGGGTGAACTGTTTTAGGGTTTTAGAAACACACTTGAGTGTGATACAGCATTCAGACCCACAGTGGGGGTCACACCCTTTCCCTACGGATTGTCACCTCCCCACCCTTCTACACTCTGGGATTCCTGCCTTGACAGATTGTTTTTATTTAGCATTAAATATCTTTTTTTTTTTTTTTCCTGGACACCATCTTAGACACCAAATTATGCTCAGCAATTTTAGCTAATATTCTTCTTTACCGCATCTTGGGCAGTTTGGACAGTTTCACAGATGTACCTTTAGAATTTTTTTTTTTTTAAACACAGTCTCATTTTGCTGCCCAAGCTGGTGCAATCACAGCTCACTGCAGCCTTGACCTGTGGGTTCAAGCGATCCTCCCACCTCAGCTTCCCAAGTAGCCGGGACTACAGGCGTGCACCACCATCCCAGGCTAATTTTTTGTAGAGACAGGCTCTCCCTATGTTGACAAGGCTGGCCTCAAACTCCTGGGCTTCATCGATCCTTCTGCCTCAGCCTTTCAGTGTTGGGATTACAGGCATGTGCCACCATTTTCGGCCCTAGAATATTTTTTGACTGATAGAAAAATTAATAATTTTCAAGAAAAGATCAAAATAAAGTTGACCAGATCTCCAAAAAGTTGAGAAACGTCCTCCAAGCCCCTTTTCTAAAGCTAACTAAAGAGAATCTCTGCCTCCATTTCCAACTTACCAGAGAAGAAAATCTGACACTACTAGAATCTGATTTCCCCCCCAACCAGGGTCATACATACACTCTATTATAGCCCACCTGTGAGATGGTGACAATTCTCCAAAGGAGGATTACCCTAGGCATACAGACCAAAAGGCTTTAGAAGGAATTAACTTCCTGATAATAGCAAACAGTGACAGGATTTCAAAGGAGTTTTGAAACCCCGAAGCAGAAATAGCAAGGTGTGTAAGACAGGTCATATCGAGGCCAGAGTGAAAGGCTTCTTTGTTCTTACTGTAAAATGGAATGTCCATGCTGGAATAAACAGTGAATACTCAGATTCAGCTGGTATTTAATGGGGGAAAACTTCAACCTCATATGGTTTTATCTGTTCACTGATCTATGTTGTGTTTTCAATTCAATTTCCTTGGGAAATATTAACCAATTTATTCTATTGCTTAAACAAAGTGTTGTACATCCACAGAAATAGCAAAATATACTGCATCCTGTGTTAAATGATCTGAGGGTCAGGTAACAAAATCTGAAGAACAGCCTAGCCCGGGGCCCCTTGCTGATCCAGCAGACATCTGACATCCAAAAAGACAGTTGAGCAAATTCTCTCTCTTCCCACTTGGTGGATTCCCCACCTTGGGGGTCCTGAGGAGACAGAACTGACAGCACTAGATACTCTCCTAGTGATGACCTTCACGTCCGTTTTTAGACTGACTCGAGAGCTACTGAGGAAACAAACAGATGTGTAGCTCCTTGTTCTCCTGGCAATAGCAGGAGTCCCAGTTGCTGCAATATGGAACTGCTGGTGTGGATGTGGCAATAGCATAAATTGTGACATCTAGTGCCCCAGCCATGGCAACAGTTTACTCACCGGATGATTTTTTAAAAACTGCTTTATTGTGGTATAATTCACATACTATAAAATTCACCCTTTTAAAGTGTACCAGTCAATGGCTTTTAGTATATTTACAGAGTTGTGTGATCATCACCACAGATAATTTTAGCACATTTTCATCACCCCCAAAAGACACCCCATTCCCCTAAAGCATCACCCCTAATCCCTTCCACATCTCCCTTCCAGCTCTAGGCAAACACAAATCTACTCTGGGTCTCTGAAGATTTGCCTATTCTGGACATTCCATATAAATGAAACCATACAATATGTGTTTCTTTGTGTCCGACTTATTCACTAAGCATAAAGTTTTCAGGGTCCATTCATGTTATAGTATATATCAGTACTTCATTCCTTTTTATGGCCAAATAATATTCCATTGTATGAATATAACACTTTTTTTTGAGACAGGGTCTTGCTCTGTTGCCCAGGCTAGAGTACAGTGGCAGATCATAGCTCGCCGTAGCCTCAAACTTCTGGGCCTAAGCAACCTTCCCATTTCAGACTCCAGAATAGCTAGAACTATACCATGCTCAGATAATTTTTAAATTTTTTTGTAGAAACAGGGTCTCACCATGTTACTCAGATGGAAATGATCCTCCTGCCTTGGCCTCCCAAAGTATTGGTTGGGATTACAGGTGTGAGCCACTGCACCCCACCCACATTTTATCTCTTTTTTTTTTTGAAATGGAGCCTCACTCTGTCACCCAGACTGGAGTGCAGTGGCAAGATCTCAGCTCACTGCAAGCTCCACCTCCCGGGTTCATGCCATTCTCCTGCCTCAGCCTCCCAAGTAGGTGGGACTACAGGTGCCTGGGACTGCAGCCACCACTACAGGTAGGAGTACAGCCACCATGCCCGCCTAATGTTTTTTATTTTTAGTAGAGACAGGGTTTCACCATGTTAGCCAGGATGGTCTTGATCTCCTCACCTCATGATCCGCCCACCTTGGCCTCCCAACGTGCTGGGATTACAGGTGTGAGTCACCGCACCCAGCCTCTTTATCTCTTCATTACTTAATGGACATTTGGGTTGTTTCCATTTATTGGCTATTATGAATAATGCTGCTATGAATATTAATGTACAGATTTTTATGTGGACAGATGTGTTCATTTCTCTCAAGTACATACCTAGGAGTGGAATTGCTGACTCATATGGTAAGCCTATGTTTAACTGTTTGAGAAAATGCCAGACTGTTTTCTAAAGTGGTTGTAACATTTTACATTCCTACCAGTGTTATATGAGGATTCTGATGCTTCCACATCCTCTCCCAACATCTGTCTTTGCCATCTTAGAAAGTATGAAGTGGTATCTTATTGTGGTTTTATTTGTGTGTGAGATTTTAATTAATTTATTTTTATTGATATGTAATAGTTGTACATATTTTCTCAGTATATGTGATCATTTGAGACATTTATATAATCCAGTCAGGGTAATTAGGATATCCATTACCTTAAACATTTATTTTTTCTTTACCCTAGGAACATTTGATTTATTTTCTTCTACACATTTTGAAATGTACAGTCAATTAATGTTAACTACAGTCACGCTACTGACCTATCAAACACCAGGTATTATTTCTTCTAAGTGTATGTTTGTTTGTTTGAGACAGAGTCTTGCTCTGAAGTGCAGTGGCGCAGTCCCGACTCACTGCAACCTCTACCTGCTAGGTTCAAGTGATTCTCCTGTCTGAGCAGCTGGGACTACAGACATGCACTACCACACCCAGCAAATTTTTTTTTTTTTTTTTTTTTTTGTATTTTTACTAGAAATGGGGTTTCACTATGTTGGCCAGGTTGGTCTTGAACTCCTGGCCTCAAGTGATCTGCTTGCCTCAGCCTCCCAAAGTGTTGGGATTACAGGTGTGAGCCACTGCGCCCAGCCCTAAGTATGTATTTGTACCCATTAATCAATCTCTCTTCATTCCTCCCTCCCCGCTACCCTTCCTGACCTGACGTAACCACCAATCTACTCTCTATCTTCACGAGATCTTTTTTAGCTCCCAATGAGTGAGAACATGTGATATTTGTCTATCTGTGCTTGGCTTATATCCCTTAACATAATGATCTCCAGATCCATCCACATCACTGCAAATGACAGAATTTCATTGTTTCTATAGTAGAATAATATTCCATTTTGTCTATATATCCCATTTTCCTTATCCACTCATCCATTACTAGACACTTAGGTTTTGCTGTAGTTTTAACTGGCATTTATCTGATGGATAATGATGTTGACCACCTTTTCATGTGCTCACCGGACATCTGCATATTTTCTTTAGAGAACTTCTACTCAGATCCTTTGCCTATTTTTAAATTGGGTTGTCTTTTTATAATTGAGTTGAAATAATTCATCAGAGCAGTTTCGGGGCATAGTTTGAGGGGCTGTTCCTGTTTAATGCCTAGTTTTCCAACCTTCCCATGATTTATGAGCTACCACCCAATTTTCTGCTTAAATTGATCACAGTTTACTTCTATTGCAAATCCAAACCCTAACTGGTGAAGATTCTGGAACCCAAGGTAGCATCCCTCACCTAGAGAAAATAACTTACATAAGGCTTTCCTAGCAAAATGAAACCTGTTCGGTGGCAGTGTTGTCACTGAAGCCTGGGTTTCTGAATTCATGATTCTAAAGTGTTAAACTATGCAAACTCAGTCAAAGGAAACTTATGAGATTGACAAGTGAAACTGTAGCAGGTTGAGCAGCAAGTATCAACTGGAACAGAAAGAGAAAGAAAAATCTAAGAGTGGTTGCCGTTTCTTGCCATTTTCCTCTAAGGTAAAGTAGACCACTGATTCCAGTCAGTTATTCAGATAATAAGGTCTGATATTCAGATGCCAGCATTCCTCTCTCGGGCTTGGCCCTCCAGCCACAAAGGCTGTATTACCCTGCATCTCCCTGCCCACCTAGGATGGTGTCCAGGGACTCCACTAGAATTTTCTTCCAAGGAGTCAAGTATGTAAATGCACTTGGGGTCCTAACTCTGTCGATGCTTTAACTCCATGTTTGGTTTTCAGGCAGTTCTAGTTTATATGTCAATACGGTTAACTCTGTCCATGCTTCTCTTCCCCTTCTGTATCGGATTCTCTGAGGAGTCAGGGAAATAAGAATGTCACCCCCTCCTGCAGTTATCAGTGACTGAGGCCAAGAGTTTGTAGCCAGTTTTCTGTGGTTTCCTGGGTGATACCCTCGGTTCACTCCTGTGAGCAGGACAGACTGAGGCACAACTGTAGCACCCAGTGCGCTCTGGGTGCCCTCTCCTCTTCTAGGCACCCACTTCCCTCTTTCCACTTTCTAGTATCCTCTTCTCCCAGGAGAGTAACCTAGATCCTGTATTTGAAAGGACTTATTAAAAATGAATTCAATCTAAAGCAGATGCTGATAGGCTTAAACTATTAACCCTTTCAAAGCTGTCTGCATTTCCATTAGTTATTCATCTCTCTCTATGGACTTGCATTTTGCCAGATCAATGACCACTGCTCGGTTTTCATTCTCCATGCCTTTTATTATCCTGGCATGAGTATAATAAACAACAAGACAATTTGTTAGGAGGGTGGTAATATGAGTGGTGTGCATCAGACAGAAGGAACTGAGATCCTAGGGATAAAATGTTATGGTGAACCCCAACTACTCATGCATTCAACATCTCTTTCTCTTTCTCTCTCTCTCTCTCTCTCTCTCTCTCTCTCTCTCTCCCCCCCCCTTCCTTCCCTCCCTCCCTCTCTCTCTCTCTCTCTTTCTTCTGTTGTTGTTGTTTGAGACGGAGTTTCACTCTGTCACCCAGGCTGGAGTGCAGTGGCGCCATCTCAGCTCACTGCAACCTCTTCCTCCTGGGTTCAAGCGATTCTCCTGCCCCAGCCTCCCGAGTAGCTGGGATTACAGGTGCCCGCCACCACACCCAGCTAATTTTTGTATGTTTAGTAAACATGGGGTTTCACCATGTTCTCCAGGCCGGTCTCGAACTCCTGATTTCAAGTGCTCTACCTGCCTCGGCCTCCCAAAGTGCTGGGATTACAGGCTTGAGCCACCGTGTCTGGCCACAACCACCATTTATTAGGCACCTACTGTGTAGCAGGCACTGTGTTCTAGCTGTTGACAATGCAACAGAGAAGCAAGGCCCCTCCCCTCATGGAGTTTCTATTCTGGTGGTGGCAATAACAAATAAATTTCAGATAACGATAGGTGCTATGAAGAGCAATGTGAAATAATGAATAATGTGACCGTGAAAGACATGAAGGGAGTGAACTAAGCCCATGCGGCAGGGCAGTTGAGGAAAGCCTCTTTAAGAAAGTGTCATTTGCACCAAAACCTGAATAGTGGATTTAAAGAAGCATTCCAGAGAGAGCAGACAGCAAGAGCAAAGACCTGGATGGAGGAACAGGCTCATTAGCCGGCTGGCTGGAGTGTAGTGAAAATGCAGTGGCATGAGATGAGCTGAGAGAGGTAGACAGGGGCCAGTCAGGGAGAAAGTGGACAAGTTGTGGTAAAGACACAGAGAGGCAAAGTATCCTGCCCCATGTCACATAGTAAGTGGCACAGCCAGGATGATAATCTTGGTCTTCTCAGTTCTATCAGGTGTTTGTTTTTTTGTGTTTTTTTTTTTTAATGCAGTGTAACCTGATTTATGCCCAAAATAGTGATGGATGACTAGGGGATTTATTGAAGCTCTTCTTGGAGCTCCCAAAATTCTAAGAAGAGCTGAAGTCAGTTGTCTCAATCTCTTCTCATGCCCTCTTGGGAAAAAATAAATAAATAGAAAAACTTCAAAGTTCATGACCCCAAAACTAATATGAATTGTCTTTTAAACAGAGAATCTGAATTTTATACATATTATGGTAAATAACTGTTGCAAGTTTGTTACATGATCCCATACAGCATATAAGGAAGTTATTTTGGTGCTACTATCTTTGGCCTTATGAAAATGCAATCACACTGGATTGCCTAATATCTATTTTTAAACATAAGATCTACTCTCATTATTACACATCAGGAAACTTAATATTGCTAAGATGCTGGTCAAGATTAGCTACTATGCAGATTTTTTGAGTCTTTGATGCTTTTGCCTTTAAAAAAGTTTGAATTGAAATGATTATTTAAAAACAGCAAAGTTGTACTCAAATATAAAAGAAATAAATTGGCTAATAAAAACAGGTGTGTGTAATATACATATTATGTAATCTTGAGGTGAGCACTGAACTGATGATGGCTCCAGCACGGGCCCTGCCAGTAGACTGGGGTTAGAATCCTAGCTGTGCTACTTACCAGCTGTCTGAAATTAGGTAAATTACTCAGTATGGGAATGAAAACAATGCCTATATCACACAGCTATTGTAAAAATCACTCAAAATAACAAGTGATAGTGCTTGGAAGAGATTAGATGTTCCTTGACTAAGTGGTTTCCCTCCTCTTATCTGGGCCTCTGTTCACTCATCAGAAGCATGAGGGTAAGGGAGATGACGTCTGAAGTCCCTTCTAGGATAAGAGTCATCAGCAGCCAGGCTGTCTTGCCAGACTCTCATTACAGGACAGTGAAACCTTTCGTTGTAGGCAGATGGAGAAGGACTAACAAGAGGGACCAGAGGCTCACTGAAAACTCCCAGGGAATGAGCAAGGAGGCTTCAGAGACTGGGACTTAAGGGTCCTAGCAGGCGCCTACCTCAGCTCCCAAGGTCCAATTCATTGTACCAATGCATTTGCTTTAGCTAATTACTTAAGAGATTATTTATTTAATACCTGTCCTTCCCAGAGGCTAAACTTTGATGATTAATAACTTTACCTGTTTTGTTCACTCCATGTTTATATTGCCTGGCACACAATAGGCCCACAGTAAATATCTTTTGAATGAATAAGTCTCTTTTCTTACAGTAAATACATTGTTTTTTGTTTTGTTTTGTTTTGTTTTTGAGACGGAGTTTTGCTCTCTTTGCCCAGGCTGGAGTGCAAAGGCGTGGCGTCAGCTCACTGCAACCTCCACCTCCCGGGTTCAAGTGATTCTCCTGCCTCAGCCTCCTAAGTAGCTGGGATTACAGGCATGCACCACCACGCCCGGCTAATTTTTGTATTTTTAGTAGAGATGGGGTTTCACCATGTTGGCCAGGCTGGTCTCGAACTCCTGACCTCAGGTGATCCGCCCATCTCGGCCTCCCAAACTGCTGGGATTATAGGCATGAGCCACCGCGCCTGGCCAATAAAAACATTTCTTTAAATGGAAGAAATTAATTTTATTTATAAATCAACAATTTAAGTGCCCTTGTGAAATCAGCCATTAGGAGGAAATTTGTAATGAATGTAAATTTCTCTACGTTTTTTTAAATCAAAATTGTATATATTTATGGTATACAACAGTGAATGTAAATTTCAATCTTGCAAGTGAATTTTTCTTAAAAGGAGGCATACTTACATGAAGAAAACACATTAACAGCTCCCTGAGAGGGCTCTGAGCATTTAGTTTGGTGGACTGAACAGTAGCATCAATTAATCTTCCCACATATCTTGGACTTTATCAGATTAGGCTGAAGAATTTTGGAACTGAATCCACTTTGGTTGTCTTAACAGAAAAATTTTCTCTGAGCAAAAAGCAAAGTCTATTCTTATTTTTCCATCTATGATCTGGCTGAAGGATCGGTCTGGGGGTGACTTTCTGACAAGTGACAGAAGGGGGCACTGATGACTGCAGACACTTTAATTGAACAATCCTTCAGTACTTGTCACTGTTCCCTCCAAGCTACTGTCTTTCCAGAGTCACTGGGCATTATCAATCCCTGGTAAATGAACTGCCAATAACCAACAAAAGTCTTACCTGATCTTACAAGTTCAATATTCCAACTCAACTTGCTTCTTGTAGAAGTCGGGAAGACTTGCCCTTGACTCACACACTCATTTATTCATTTATTCATTCACACCATTCACTTATCCAATCAACAAATATTCTCAACCCTAAAAAATCCTGAGATGATTCTGGATAATAACAAGAAAGTTTAGACAGAGCAGTCATGAGCAGCACAAGAGCTGGAACCAGGAACTAAAGGAATACCTAACCACATATTGTGCCTGGAATATCTTTCTGCCCAACTGCAGTGTCACTCTACAGAAATCTTTCTAAATCTCATTTTAGGAAGAATGTCTTTGGATATTCCTCTGTTAATATCCTTAGTGTAGTGCTTATGATATTACATTGAAATTAACCGCTTCCACTCACCAGACTGAGCTGCTTGAGGGAAAACAACCATGTCATCCAATCCTCTTTGTGTCCCTGGTATCCAGCACAGGGCCTGGCATATAGAACTTACTACCAACGCAGCAGTTCTCCCGATTCCAATGAAGCTAGCAGATTGCTAGGTATTATCAGACCTGCATTGTCCAGTATGATAGCCACTAGCCACATGTGGCTATGAAGCATTCGAAATGTGATTAGGTAGGATGAATTGAGACGTGCTATAAGTATTTAAAAAACATCAAATTTCAGAGACTTAGTACAAAATAGTGTAAGATATCTCTAAAAAGTTTTTCACTGATTACATGTTGAAATGGTAATACTTTGGATATTGGGTTAAATGATTACTAAAATTCATGTCACTTGTTTCTTTCTACTTTTTAAAATGTGGCTATTAGAAAATTTAAAATTAAATATGTGGCTCACCTTATATTTCTATAGGCTAATGCTGGACTAAATCAAAGGTTATGTTCATGTACAGCCACAACCTGTCTCTTGTACTTGATTCTCTGAAGTCATGTTGGTAGGAAGGGGAATTTGGCTTAATGACTAAAGAAGATTAGGTTTTCATTAAGCCTGTTTTCAGAATATCCAGGGAATACAGACTTTTTTTGTGTAAAATTTTATCAGTATGTCCTACATTTTTTAGTAAGTTTGCCTTTTTAAAGAAAAAATAATGATAATTCCAACTCTTGCTGTGTTTGACTCTTCGTTGAGTCAAAGTCCTACCAAGGACATGTAATATCCATGCAGCCAACACTTAAATAGCTCTTCAGTTTCTGGCTACAAGTGACTATGTTATCTTCTATCCTCCCTCAGCCTCTGGCATCCTGAGCAGTCACCCCTCCCATTCTGAGCTCTTTCCACTGACCTCAGAAGAAGGCTGGCTCAAATAACACACTTGTCAAAACACCTAGGTAAGCACATCTGTGGGAGACACTATATAAATAGATACATGGAAACAGAGTGCTCTGTACTGATAACGAAAACCATTTACAAATTCCCTGCACCTTCCAAAAGGTTGATTTCCTACAAGGACTCGTTAAATGTGAATGTCACTAATAATTTTAATTCTGTCAGCTTAGACAGACCTGTTTTATAGAAGCACTGGCAAAGCTGCAATTGAAGGTGATTTTTAAGTTTTGGGTATTGCTGTAGCAAAAATCCTCTGTGCTTAAATAGAGAAACGAAAATTGATCAACAGAGAATGACCCAAAATAAAAATGCTGAAAAGTTTCTAAGTGATCTGTGGGAAAGGCTGAAAGAGTTGGCTTTCACTGGTCTACAGCAAGATAAATACAAAAATAACAGTTGTATTTACTTCTGTCTCCTCTCTATACAGGAAACCATGAGTTTAAAACATTTAACATAGTGTTTGGCACATGGTGTTTAATAAATATTAGTAAAATGAAAATACAAATGTATAGGTGCTTATTATTTAAAGGAATATTGCAATCACTGTGCTTTCCTTGTTTTGTGTGTGTGTGTGTGTTTGTTTTTATCCAGACTGGTATAGTAGACAGAACATAGCTTCCAATTTTATTCAGAATAAAATTTAAAGTCCTTACCATGGGCTACAAAGCCGTACATGATCTGCAACCCAACTATCTCTCAGCCTCGACTCTGACCTCTTGCCCCCTTACCTTACTCTGTTCCAGCATCCCGACCTCCTTGTGCTCCTCAAATAAGACACATATCCCTGCCTCAGTGCCTTTGCACCTGGTCTTCCCTTTGCCTAGAAACTCATTCCTTCAGTATCTGCTCAAATGTCACCTCATCAGAGAGGCTTTCTTTACCACCTCATTCAAATACATCCCACCCGTTTATCCTGCTGTTTTGTCCTCATAATGTATTACCACTTGACATACTATATGTTTTATTTTTTGTCTCCCCAAACTGGAGTGAGTTTTAACAGGGCAGAGACCTTATTCATTTTGTTCACAGCTGTATTCCTTGTGCCTAG
Organism: Macaca fascicularis; assembly: GCF_037993035.2. Taxonomy (NCBI): domain Eukaryota; kingdom Metazoa; phylum Chordata; class Mammalia; order Primates; family Cercopithecidae; genus Macaca; species Macaca fascicularis. The sequence continues at coordinate 83,665,704 of NC_088380.1, read as the reverse complement.
GAAGTTTTTGGCACATTGTAGGAGTTCAATAAATATCTGCCAAATGAATAAATTAATGAACATTAAACTGGAGTCCAGACACCTGGGGTCTACCCCTAATTCTACTCCAAAAAATTCTGTGACAGACCGGGCACGGTGGCTCATGCCTATAATCTCAGCACTTTGGGAGGCTGAGGCAGATGGATTGCTTGGGCCAAGGAGTTCAAGACCAGCCTGGGCAACATGGCAAAACCCTGTCTCTTATAAAAACACAAAAAATTAGCCAGGCCTGGTGATGCACAGCTGTAGTCCCAGCTACTCAGGAGGCTGAGGTGGGAGGATCACCTGAGCCTGGGTAGTCAAGGCTGCAGTGAGCCATGATCATGCCACTGCACTCCAGTCTGGACAACGAGAGTGAGACCCTGCCTCAAAAAAAAAAAAAAAAAAGGTGTGACTTTGAACAAATGACTCCTGACACTCAGTTTCTGAACCTAAAGTCAGATCGGTTGGGAACAGATACTTCTAAAGCCTCTGCTAGCTCTAAAATCCTGTGGGTTTTATAATCTGCCTTTCACAAAAGTTCTCTGGTGAAGTTTTAGAAACATAAAAATCTTTTTTGATATCCACAAACTACAAGCACTGTGAGGCATTTTATTATGATTCAAAACACCGCTGCAATGATGAAGCCTTCTCCAACCCTTCCAAGTAGTATGGATCCCAAGACTTTGAGGTGCCTCATACACACCTTTTCTTCCTTAAATCTCTTCTAACAGCTAACGACATAATTATGTTTTTCTGTTTCCCCAACTAGAATGTAAACATTCTAGTTTACATTGATGGTAATGGATTACAGGATGGTAATGGATTCTTAGTTATTTTTGTATCCCCAGCACCTTGCATTGTCTATGGCAAATACTAATAGTAGGCACTCCATGAATGTTTAGTGAATGAATAAATACAAAGTGAAATAGGATCATTATTTATACTGAAAGCTGAGACCATCTCTCCCTTCATGGATGAACAGTGGGCAGAAGGTAGAGCCTTCCTGCTAATAATGACTCATCTGATGGAATAAAAGAAACTAAAGCTTAATGGGAAGCTACTAAGAACCAAGCACTCCTCCACACATTCACATAATTTATGCAATCCTTAAGACAACCTGATGAATTAGGAATTCTTATTATTTTACAGATGAGAAAATCGGGCTCAAAGAGGACAGAATTTGCCCATTATGGAACAACTAACAGGATTCACAATCAGGTCTCTTGATGCTATATGTCACATTCATATCACTGGATGATATATCAGGATAGTTCTCTGATCCAATATACACGTTGGTGTATGTAAATGATGAGCTTTCCTGCACGACAAAAGCATTTTATAATTAAAGGGAATTTTTCCTCAATTCAGAAAGATTACTGTAGATAATTATATATCATACCTGAAAGGGTAAAGGAAAGTTTACAGATTACTTTGTGCCTTTTGAATTTTTAAAAATAAAGATTTGTAAACCAAAAATAAAATTCTAAGCCCCCTGACCATCTGAACGGACCCCTCCTTTCAGCAAGGGCATTCCAAAGCTAACCTGAAAAACTCACTCAGGCCATGATGGGTGGGGAGATGGAACATGCCTCACTACATCCCCCTCCCTTTTGGACTTACTGATAGAACAACTCTTTCAGTCTGATAAGAAACATTTACAATCTATTCTCTCTCAAGCAGGCTACCTGGAGGCTTCATCTGCATGACAAAACTTTGGTCCCAACATCCCCTTATCATAACCCAGACTTTCCTTTCCACTGATTCCAAGTCTTAAGAGAATAACTTAACTCTTTCAACCAATTGCCAATCAGAAAAAACTTAAACCTACCTATAATCTAGAAGCCCCCACTCCCTTCAGTTTTCCCACCTTTCTGGACCAAACCAATGTACATCTTACATGTATTTGATTGAGGTCCCATGTCTCCCTAAAATGTGTAAAATTAAGCTGTCCCTCAACCACCTGGCCACATGTTCTCAGGATATCCTGCAGGCTGTGTCACAGGCCACTGGTCACTCATAGTTGACTTCAGAATCAATCTCTTCAAATATTTTACAGTTTGACGCTTTTTTGTCAACATGTGCTTTTCCTAAATCCAGAAGTTTTGCTGACTTCCTGTTACCCTTGTCATCTAATAAAAAATAAATTGGATGCTTTTTCCAGGCCTCCATTTTCCATATTCCCTCATGTTTCCCTCCACTCTATTTATTCTGACCTCTTTACCTGGTGTCCACCTTACTGTCTGTAGTCAGAGCAGGCTGAAGTTTACTGCAGACAAATCACATCCTTTTCTGAAGGCCTTGACCTTTGTCAAATGGCAATACAACCCCAAAGTGGTGAATTGTCAGCTGCTCACATTTTAGTGTAAATGAGTTTTCAGATTCTCTTGGTTGTAAATGTGGTTGGGCAAGGATATGAGGATCCCAGACAACAGTAAGGGAAAGGTTATAAAAGCTGGGGTTGACAGACTTCCCCTTCTCAACACTGCCAAGGGATCACAGGTCCCCTGCTCCCTGATCCACTCCCTACAGGTGCCTTCTCCTCTGCTCTTCCTGTTTGTAGTCCCTGCCCACTACTTCAAGGCAGCTCCAGCCCAACACTCCCTCTTCTGCCCTTGCACAGTACCCACCGTCCTTCCCTCCACCTCTATATAGCCTCACACTCCCCATGTTAGGGAAACGTTTCCCCATAGGGGAAAAAGTTAGGGGAACTTTTTCCACAAAGTCCTTGAGGCCAGGGACTGTGCTTGCTTCCCACTTGGTAGTTGCTTGGTAAACATGTGACATGCATTCAGGACTTCTTGCCTGACCGTCCATCCTCCCCAATGCCACTCTATGGGCTACTTCTTCAACATCGGCTTTGCTGGCTTTGATTAGGTAAGCTGGGCGTTCTGAGATGGTACACACCCACCTGCCACCTTCAAAACTTTCCACTGTTAACAACAGACTGAAGAAGAGACATTACTGACTGACGCACAGTCAGGGAAAAAACCCAAAACACATACTCAAGGAGAACCAGTGAAGGTAGAAGCAAATCAAATAGAGATTAGATGATCTCTATTATTCTCATTTTAGGGCCTTCTTAAAGAAAGGGACGGAGGGTGGGAGATCGAAGGGTGGGAGGCGCATCTTTTTTACATAGTATTTTACTTCATCACATTCACGGAAACTGATACATGGGACCAGGAAAAAAGAAGCAGGACTTGAAGAACAGGGATTACTGAAACTCATGCTTCTTTTCCCCCAAAGAATGTATGGGCCTTTGTATCAAAATAAGGTCACCTCATTGCAGCCTAGTCCAGTGCTAGGCCGCCGGGGAGACCGCCATTCATCTGAAGGTACCAGTGCGCCTTCACCGCCTCCACCCCACCCCCTTCTCTAGCTCAGGATTTAGCGATTGTTCCTGTGCCTTGGGCCAGATGTACGCGTTCCAGCACATTTCGGCAGTTAGGCAGGACCTAAGTAAATCCTCAGGAATAAACAAGAGCAGCGAGTCACAAGGAGCTGGGGGCGGGGGTAATGAACTCTGCTGCAGGCGGGCCTGTCACTCCAGCTGACAGCGAGCACCTTCACCTTCAAGTTCTTTTAAACGGCAGTGCACCCAGAGAGTAAGTGCCTAGCTCGACGGAAACGAACCCCAGAGCTTAAAAACTTAAAGCAAACAAGCAAGGGAGCTGCTAGCTGCCCTGCAGGCCCTGGGCCGAGGAGAGAGGCTCGCGCTACCTGGCGTCCGGCTCCTCCTCCGACTCCGCCGCCGTCTCGTCCTCCTCGCCCTCCGACTCCTCCTCTGTCTCCAGCTCCCGGGTCGCCTCCTCGTCCCCGTCGGAGCCGAGAAAGCTCTCGCCAGCGTGGTTGCTATCGCGGCTCGCCATCGCCTCTCCCGGGCCGGGGCCGGAGTCGGAGCCGGAGCCGCCCGCGCCGCGCCTGGTGTTCTCCCTCCGACTGCTCTGGCCCCTGCCCTCCCAGCCCTGCCCCTGCGGGGGCGGCTCGGGTTCCAGGCGCCGGGGGCGGGCGAGCCCCGCGACTTTAAATAGAAGGCGTCAAAGTTTCGCCACCAAGCTTCTGGGGCCCGGGCTCAGCTTCTCTTCTTCCCCGAGCCCTCCCCCGCCCCCGTTTCGCCAGATCCCTGGAGGGCCTTTCGGACAACTGGAGATCATTTTAAGGGGCGCGGGCTCCGGCTGCACCAGGGGGTTCAAAGGAGGAAAGACAACCTAGCCCCGTCTCTATTTCCTCCAGAGTGAGTCTTTTCGGTTTTGAACTACTTTTTGGACCCTTTATCCCAAACAATAACTACATCCTGAACGGGGCACTTAACTACCAGGCACTCTGTTGAGAGTCTCGCTTTCATTACCTCGATTTTGCGGTGGTAACTGTAGAAGGTTTTATTGTAGTGCTGGTTTCCCAGATGAGGAAACTGAGGCTCCGAAGAGCTCCAGCAGCTCAGGCTCTCATTGCTAGTAAAGTGACCCAATGAGAAACAAAGCGGCCCTGCTCAAAAGCCCAGTTTTGAACCATTGTTCCGTCCCGGCTCCCTTTATATCGCAAGTCAATATACTGTATATTTTCTTGCTCAGTGGTCCCCGTTATTGAGCCAGGAAACTTCATCTGCACTCATCTTAAACCTTGAGGAGGAGCAATTTCCCCCACGTTAGCAAAAAGCTAAGTTTTGTCTGAAACTGGCCCAAAGGCCCCAAACCTTTCCCCGGATCAAGTTGTGGTTAAAACCCCTCAATGGCTTCCCACTGCTCAAAGCCTGAACCCCAACATCCTCACAAAGGTAACGGTTGCCTAACTGGCCATGTTTTACCTGTCCACTGTTTTTTATTTTTATTTTTTTATTTTTTGAGACGCAATCTTGCTCTTGTCTCCCAGGCTGGAGTGCGATGGCGCGATCTTGGCTCGGTGCAACTTCCACCTCCTGGGTTCAAGCGATTCTCCTGCCTCAGCCTCCCAGTAGGTGGGATAACAGGAACCCACCACCATGCCTAGCTAATTTTTGTATTTTTAGTAGAGACGGGGTTTTACCATGTTGGCTAGCCTAGTCTCGAACTCCTGACCTCAGGTGATCCGCCAACCTCAGCCTCCCAAAGTGCTGGAATTAACAAGTGTGAGCCCCCCGCGCCCACCTGGTCAGCTCTCTTTAGAAGTCAGGAGTTCCCAACATTGTCAAGTCACTCCACTGTGTCTTTATTTACACAATTCCTTCTGCCTCAAAGGTTCATCCCATTTTTACCAGGATACCAATCATTCAAGATACCACCTTTCTCTGAAATCCCAAAGTTAAACTCTGTACCTCTCTTCCAGGTTCCCACATAATCCTATACAGATTATGTTTGTATCTCCTTCCCCAGCAGACTTTGTAAGTTTACTACTCACCTTTGTCCCACCATTCCCATCCCTTACAAGCCTACACACTAGCAAAGTAGCTAGCACACAGCAGGTACACATAATGGATGCTCCCTGAAGAGAACAGAACCAGACCTGCTGACTGTACAAATTGAGGTATCTTTACAATAAAGATACCCATTTTATGAGAATGATTTGATGGCTAGAAGTTAACATTTATTTTTAATTATAGCAAGTCACAGAGTTGTTAAATGTGACTGTAAGCTGGGGATTATTCACCAGTTACACTAGTTGCTATGCATATGTCTGTAGCTAATGAACTGTAAATCTTTGAATTACAGTACAGATACATCAGCTAGTGGGACATAAGGAGGGAAAACAGCAGAGTCAAGACCCACAGTTCACTAAACCAGATTTAGCATCAGCAATATTTATTCTCTTAACACCAACTAGACTTTACTATCAGTAATCCCAAATGACCATGCTCATCCAGGACAAAAGGAATTCAATCGCAGCTGTGGGAATCTGTTACACACTAATCAAAACCACAGGTAGCCATTCTATGTTCCTTCCATCATTTAATTAAAAATTTCTTACAAACATTAATGTCTATGAGATTTGCAAAGATCCTAGTTCAAATCAATCCAAAATTTAGAATTGTAGTACAGATTGCACATTTTAAACACCACTTTAACAACATATGCAAATACAGTCAGCCCTCCGTATCCATAAAGGATTTGTGAATTCAACCAAGGATGAAAAATATTTGGGGTGGGGGGTAGGAGAGGGAGGAAGAATGGTTGCATCTGTACTAAACAGGCATAGACTTTTTTTTCTTGTCATTATTATTCCCTAAACAATACAGTATAACAACTATTTACATAGCATTTACATTGTATTAGATATCAGGTAATTTAGAGATGATTTAAAGTATACAGGACAATGTGTGTAGGATATATGCAAATTATATCATTTTTTATAAGGGACTTGAGCATCTGTGGATTTTGGTATCTGAAGAGGATGGGGGTGGCCTGGAACCAATCCCTCAATATACTGAGGGACAACTACGTACAGGAATGGACAGATCAACACAAACAGAAAATAATTTAGTACTCATCAAACAAATGAGATTAGTAACTTAAAAGTCTAGAAAATTCTCTCATATATTAACAGTTCACTTATCTGACATATTTGGCCAGTCACATGTGCATAATTTTAGGCCTCAGTCTACTGATTTAGAATTGAGTCTAGGTTTAGTGACTTCTTGATCTGTTTTTCATAGTAAAACAAGTGAAAAGCAGCAGCAGTAAGGGTGGGGCCATTGAAAACTGAGAAAACAGTGACAGTGAGGGAGTCCACAACATGGTAAATTCTGGGGTTTTATTAGGAAATGTCATAATACTGTAGAGGCAGAGGGTACATACTTACCCATCCCTGAAAGTTGCACAGTATTAATGAATAGTACTAAGACTAATGCTTATAATGATTACCCAGTCATCACTAGAATATTAACTCTACTCAGTACGTTCTCATTAAGAGATGCACAATGTAAATTTTAGGAAAAACTCCCCCCCGCCAAAATATGAAAAGCTCAAATGCATAAAAAGTGTTACACATCAGGAATCTAAAACACTATGTGTAAACTTTCATTCCTCATAATGCCAGAGACATAAGATATTGATGTGGTTAGCTGGCTAATAAGTAGATTTAGTTCAGTTCTAGATGATAACTACAGCCTCAGTCTCATCTCAAAAGCAAAGACTTTCACAGAAAAAAAAAACCACCTCGACAATGTCCATATATAAATTTTATTGCATTTGACGTACAAAAATTTGAACTTAAAGAAGAAAATGAAAATGTGCACCTTTTACAAGTCAAAGAAAAGCAAAAGTTTTGGCATTTGGTCTGCGAAAAAAAAAATACGTTAGAGGTACAAACTGTACTACAGCAGGTCTAAAAAATGTTGGACATAGTCCTTTTGAAAAAGTTAAAACTGTTTTCAAGATTACTTTTTATATTTAAATTTACAGGCACTGACCAATTTACAAATATTTACATAAATCAAAAACAACCTTAATAAACACTGTAGCTTTTTTTGTTTAGCAGCCACCACTACTTCTTTCATGTAAAAAAAGAAATACTAAAAAAGAGATTTTTTACAAATATTAAGCTTTTATTTATAATAATTTTATTGTGTCATATCTAAAACATTTTGTAGTGGCTTACTGTCTAAAAATTCCAGTTTAGATTACAATCCTATAATTGTACACAGAAAAATATCTGATACTACAAACAGGATATAATCTTAACTTTGATCTCTCAGTTTCTGTTGCTTCATGTCACAGAGAAAATAGAGCAGGAAAACGGCAAGTAAAGCAGAAGTGCACATTGTACTAAGCTATCATAAAGCACAGGAAACAATCTTTGCAAAATGTCTACACTGAACTGATTCTTTAAAACAATTCACTAACTGTTTTAAGAGTTAGTGCTCCTATTACTACAGTGCAAAATGTATTGTTGTTTCAATACAAAATTTAAAGCAATCTCAAGAGTACATCAAAAGCATGTGAAGTACTAATGAAATGCTAATACAGACACACCCAAAGCCTCAGTCTATCCCAGTGAGTCAAGCAAAGCAAAGACTTAAGGCAACTGTTCAGTATTTCATGACTCTGCAGTGATTTGACTGAAATGATTTCGTTTTGCTTCAAGTAACTGAACAACTGACTTGAATCTTCACTTTACTAGAACAGACTTTGACAACAAACTATCTAATGTAGGTTAGACTTTAAGCATGTATGAATTAGACCCCTTCCAAAATTCCACACATCTCTTCAGGATTAGCATGTGTTACAATTAATTGAAGTTGTATCAAAAACTTTTTATTTGTTCAGGTAATTTCGCAAAATATATTTTATCTGATCACCTGAAAACGCATGCCATAATATTACTAATCATCAATGTAAACATTTTCAAAAATACATTTTTATTTTTAAATCAAAGGGTTTTATTAGGAAATGTCATAATAAAATATGCAATCTTTATATGTCTTTTTAAAAATAAAAAATGAAAACAAGAACTATGAAAAAAGCAATTATGATGGAGGTAAACATAATGTATTACGATGAAACTATTGTTCTTTATTTCTTGGAAGAATTTATTAAGAAATAGAGGCCAGTTATCTTTTCAGGACAGCAGCTCTTACAGGTAGTATACTGTTCAAATCTCTCTTGTTTTTCAATCTGTGCCATGACTGGGAGAGAAAGAAAAATCATTCTTAAAACCTGAAATTTATGCAGAACAAAAGACTGAAAGTTTAAAAGAATGTTAACAGTTGTTCTCTCTAGGTGGTAAAATTTTGAATAGTTTTTTCCTTGAGTTTTTTCTTTTTTTGAGATAAGGTCTTGCTCTGCCACCCAAGCTGGAGTGCAGTGGTGCAGTCTCGGCTCACTACAACTTCCATCTTCCAGGCTCAAGAGATTCCCCCACCTCGGCCTCCTGAGTAGCTGGGATTACAGGCGTGTGCCACCACGCTCAGCTAATTTTTAAATTTTTTTGTAGAGACGAGAGGTCTCATTGTATTGCCCAGGCTGGTTCTTTGAGTTTTTATTTTCCAAGTTTTTAACACAGTATAAGTATTATTTCTGTCATCAGAAAATAAAATGTTATTTAAAAACTCTGTATTTTTATGGTTCCAATTCATTAATAAAGAAATGGGCACAAAGGTGGTACTGAAAGAGACAACTGACAATATTTATTCACAGATTAATTCGATCTAAAAATAGCAAACAAAAACTTTGGATTTGAGAAGGGAGGATTATTTCAATTATTTGATTGACTGTCTTACATCTTCACTAGCTTTTTCCATTAAAAATAATATTTATGGGACTGGGTACAGTGTCTCATGCCTGTAATGCCAGAATTCTGGGAGGCTGAGGTGGGCAGATCACTTGAGCCCAGGAGCTCAAGGCCAACCTGGGCAACATGGTGAAACCCTGTCTATACAAACAATACAAAAATTGGCTGGGTATGGTGGCACACGCCTATAGTCCCAGCACTCACGAGTCTGAGGTGGGAGGATCATTGAGCCCAGGAGATTGAGGCTGCATGAGTCTGGGTAACAGAGCAAGACCCTGTCTCAAAAAATATATATATAGTATTTACGAAGGAGAAAGTAAATTTACAATAAGGTACTTTATGTATGCCTCTGGAAAATAACAGTGATTTGAATGGATAAGAAGAAAAGAAACTTGTTAACAAGCTAAAAATCTGTCTCACTACTTGGTGACTGCAGATCTTTGTATTCTAGTCTCATGTCAATTATTCAATTGTCTAAAAGTACTGGTTTTACAACTAAACAATCCTAAATGAAAGCTCACTCATCAATAAGAACACCAATGTAGCACTGCTATTTTTGAGTTCTCAATTTAATCTGACAGACCAAAATATTCTCTCTTGAATATTTGTTTTAAAATTAAAGAATTTCTATAGGACAAATTTTCTATTCTGGTTGCCAAATTAAGAAAGTCTCATTTGAAGGATAGCTTGTAATAGAATACTTATATTTTATCTATTTATTTATTTGAAACAGGGTCTCACTCTATTACTCATGCTCAGGCTGGAGTGCAGTGGCACAATCACAGCTTACTGCACCTTCAACCTCCTGGGCTCAAGACCTTTCTCCCTACTCAGCATCCCCAGTAGCTAAGACACAGGTGCATAACACTACACCCAGGGGTGGGGTGGAGTGGGGTGCGTGTGTGTGTTAACTATGTCGTGTGTGTGAACTATGTCTTGCTATGCGTTGCCCAGGCTGGTCTTAAACTCCTGGCCTCAAGCAATCCTCCTGCCTTGGCCTCACAAAGTGTTTGGATTACAGGTGTGAACCACTGCACCTGGCCATTATTTTTATTCATTTTTTTTTTTTTAAGAGGTGGAGTCTCTCACTCTGTTGTCTAGGCTTGAAGTGCAGCAACTTGATAATAGCCCACTGCAGCCCCGAACTCTTGCGCTCCAGTGATATTCATGCCTCAATACTTGTATTTTACATTATCATTAAAACAAAGTCCACTTGTACGTCTAGATAATGAAAAAGTATGCCTCTAAAATGATCTTTGCAGTTTTCTCATCTTTTTCTTCTACGAAGCTTTCCCTCCCCTCCATGTCTCAATACTACAATGTGTTGTGGAAGTCCTTGAAGATTAAGACCACATCTAGCAACATCACTGATGAATAAATTCATACTATAGACACAGACACATACATAAATTTTAACTTTCCAAAATATAAACAAAAATAAAACGGCACTCTAATTCCTGTGACAGTGGGGTATACATTAGAAAAAGCATGGACATCAGTTTCCTTCTAAGGCCACAATAAATTCCCCAATATACTAAGGAAGGAAAAGAGTCCGTTAGGTTTTACTCATTTTGGAAATTTAATAAGCTCACTATGAAAATGCTTACTTCGGCAGGGCATGCACAGTGGCTCATGCCTGTAATATCAGCACTTTGGGAGGAAGAAGCAGGTGAAACACCTAAGGTCAGGAGTTTGAGACCAGTCTGACCAACATGGTGAAACCCTGTCTCTACAAAAAAATAAAATAAATAAGCCAGGTGTGGTGGCACACGCCTGTAATCTGAGCTACTTGGGAGGCTGAGCAGGAGAATCCCTTGAACCTGGGAGGTGCAGGATGCAGTGAGCTGAGATTGTGCCACTGCACTCCAGCCTGGGCAACAAGCGTGAAACTCCATCTCAAAAAGAAAAGAGAAAATGCTTATTTCTATGAAAGTGAAAGCAATGTGAATAAAAACAGAGCCAGATCTCTGTGAAGGAAAAGTTTAACTAAATTCAAATAATAAGTTCCCTATCATGCTATATTAATGGATTCACAAAAGAGAAACCATTCTGTCCTATTACATATATATTTTCTCCTGTTTAAAGCATACGGGTCTACTAATGCTTCTAGGGTTGATCTAATGCATTGTTTACCTTTAAAAATTGATCCTTTATCATGTCAAATTTCTGCTTTTCGTGCACTGCTCTGGCTGTATTTGTTCCATCAAAAGGTTCTGCAACGTTAAATGCACATGTACAGAAAACATTATTAAAATGAGAGCTACAGTTTCTTTTTTAGGTTTGACGCTGTCAATATGTAACAGTTTTTGACCTACAAAAATTGCAATTTCAGATGGGTCAGCCTAATATCTTTATTAGATTTATGTATACAGAAAAGCTTAATATACTATGAACTGCCTAACAAGGTAGATAGAATTCAAGGGAGAAGGTGATTAAAAATGAAAGTCATCAGCTTAGATGTGTTAAGTCTAAATCATAAATGTGTGTAAGGTTTCTGAAAAATTACAGTGTCAAAGACCTAGCCTTAGGAAAATAATAAAAGTCATCAAAAAGAAGAAAGCATTATATCTAAGAGAGGCGGTTAATGTTAAATATCACAGAAAGGTAACTAAATTTAATTTTAACTTAAAAGCTGATGTGTCCTTTGAAGGTAGAGGTTCAATACTGGAGAAAATGGAAGAAAATGCAGGGAGTTATGGCCCGAGTGGATGGTTTAGAAAAAGATACAGTGAAGTCTGGCCAGACACGGTGGCTCACAGCTGTAATCCTAGCACTTCAGGAGGCCAAAGCGAGTGGATCACAAGGTCAAGAGATCGACACCATCCTGGCCGACATGGTGAAAGCCCATCTCTACTAAAAATACAAAAATTAGCTGGGCATGGTGGCGCGTGCCTGTAGTTCCAGCTACTCGGGAGGCTGCGGCAGGGGAATCACTTGAACCCGGGAGGTGGAGGCTGCAGTGAGCCGAGGTTGCGCCACTGCACTCCAGCCTGGCAAAAGAGAGAGACTCCATCTCCAAAAAAAAAAAAAAAGAAAGAAAAAAGATACAGTGAAGTAACTTGCATGAGAAATTTGGCAGAAAAAGAAAAGAGAAAAAGAGAAAAGCAAACAGAAGACAGGAAAAAAGCAAAGGAACAGTTTTTATGTATGTGTGTCTCCAATATATATACCTTCCATGTTCACACCACCATCCCACTCACCCTTCACCCACAGGGGAGAAGAATATAGAGAGATAGGAAGAAACCAGAAGAGTACAAGGAAACTGAAGATCATAATGAGAAGACAAGGATAACTAAAGGCATCAGGAATGAGATGAAATGTCTAAAATAATGCCAGCAGTAGGTAAAAATTACTAGAAATTAAGAATTTTAGCACTGAAAAAGGAGGAAAAATGCCTAGAAGAACCAGTAGGACCAAATAAAGAGTATTTTTCAACAATGAGAAGACCTATGTATGTATTAAAGCTGAAAGGGAAGGACTGGAGAAAGAATGAAGTTGTTGGTAAGAGGAAAGGTAACTGAGGGGAAAGACCTAGAGAAAGTATGGAAGAATAGGGAATCTGATGGAAAGGTCAAAACTTTAGATTTATCATATAATCTACACAGGTCCATAATTTTAAGTACTCTTTTTGCTTATTTTTTATTGCTTAGAAAGGCTATGTTAAAAAGAGTCTACTATCACAGTATTGTGGGGTTCTTTTCCTTAACAGAATAAGGTCATAAGCCAAATTATACTGGATTGCATCATCACAGCACTTTAGAACAGTGTTTAGTATTCAACTGAACACAAGTAACTAAAATAATGTCCACCCAGTGCAGTTTATTAGCACACCAAAGCAGGAGATTTAATTTCATATTCAAAAACTCTTAAAATACTGCATATAATTCAAGATTAAAATATCCAAAATCTGATGTTTTCTACAAATGCTGATTCTCAACTACTTATACTTTTTAACCTCCAGATTTACAAAGGTCTTCAATTTAGCATCTATGAGAATAATTTTATCCCCTGAAGTCAGTTTTCTACTCACTCAAAATGTCTCAAGGATATATTCAACTACATGTAAATTAATTTTAGAGAAGAAAACTTCTTCAGATCATTTAATTTTTAAAGCAAAATCAATTTCTATTTATAAAAGTCCAACTTGTACTAAGTAATATTTTAAGTGCAAAAGAATATAAAATAACTCATTGTATGTCAATATAAGAATCATATATAAAGATTCTATTTTCTTCCATCTGTAAGTCATGAAATTGTCCATCAACCACAAGAGGGATAAAGACAGCTTAAATTTTATCAACTAGAAAGGGTGAATGCCTAAAGTTTATGTTTATTATTTCTCACACCTACAAAATTTTAAATGATTTTTTTAAATTAAAATTTTTAAACACTAAAAGACTTACAAATCACTTCAGACATAAATGTATTACTTTTAACTGAAACACAGCTGAAATTACTCAAGTAATTCTCTTAGTACCATGATGATACATGGATGGTAAACAGAAAACTACCTTCTACACAGATGTATTTATTTCTCCATTCAATACCATCAGGCCTCGGAATGGCTTTGGCTTCACGAACTGAAATCATTTGACTATTCCAGCTATAAGAAGAAAAACAGTAAACATGTTAACTATTTTCATAATTTCTCTTATATTATTTTTATTGTATCAATAGTAAGGCCTACCCCAATCTTCCTGTGGAACACTGAAACCTGTGCCCCAACCCTCAGCACCACAAGCCCTATTTCCCACCTCTATTTTATTTTCCACAACACTTATCATCTTCTAATAATTTGTTTCTTACATTTACTATTTATTACGTTATTCTTCATTGTGTCTCCCTCAAGTAGGAGGAAAGCTCCAAGATACTGGATATTTATCTACTTTTTTCACTCTTCACCTAGGAGAACAGTACATACCAGGTTTTCAACACATATTTCAATACATATGAAAAAATGAAGTAACTGGAAAAAATAAGAAAGTACAGGCTGGGTGCGGTGGCTCACACCTGTAATCTCAGCACTTTGGGAGGCTGAGGCAGGTGGATCACGAGGTCAGGAGTTCAAGACCAGCCTGGCCAAGATGGTGAAACCCCATCTCTACTGAAAATACAAAAATTAGCTGGGCATGGTAGTGTGCACCTGTAGTCCCAGCTACTCGGGAGGCTGAGGCAGGGTAATCGCTTGAACCCGGGAGACGGATGTTGCAGTGAACGGAGATCATGCCACTGCACTCCAGTCTGGAGAGAGGGTGAGACTCCATCTCAAAAAAAAAAAAAAAAAAGAAAGTACAAGTAAACAAACAAAAAAATAACAACTATGGTCATAGTTAACAACGCAGTAACAATCTGTTATTTGTTAAGAGGGAAGTAATCCTCTAGTGTTATCTTCTGGTATTATTAAATAATTTTTGTTCAGGTACATCTTTATGTGTATGATTTGGGAGAAAATTTTGAAATTTTCCAATAGAAGTAGATGCTGTTTTAGGAAAGCAAAATTAATACTCTATGAAAATATACTTTATTGCTGTATATAAGATAAAGTTGTTAAGAGTAAAATTTTATTCAAGTAAAATAATTTCATCAGTGGGCCTGAAGGTAAACTGTCCAGTCTTTAGTATATACTAACTTTACATTTTTAAAAAAAGGTTTTTCTAACAGTTATTACAAGTATTTTCTTTTTTTCAAGGAACATTTTAAAGTATATGACTACCCAGCTTGTACATGAGAGAAAAATAAATTTGAGGAACAGCTAATACCATTTTTTAAGCAGTATTTAGCTTTCTCTACCACTTAAGACTATTGCTTGGGACCTTCCAACACCCTACACTTCTCCTCTATTTATCAGAAAGATAATTTGTAGGAATATAATCATGGATCCTGTATGGCATTTATTTATAGAAATTTGACTAATTTCTATATTAAATAAGCATGAAAAATCTTGCATCTTGTGAATTTTGATCCTTGTAAAGCACACTGAAAGTATAAATTTATTTTTGTTCTGATCAAGAGTAGTTTGTAAATATTTTATGAAGAAAGCTTTAAGTTCTTTTAAAATATATACATCAGGATTTGTGCTTTTTAAAAATTAAGTAGATTATCAAATGGAAATACTTAGTATTGGTTACAGGAAAATGTTTCAGATCCCTCATATATTGTAGTTCCATTAGTACAGACTCCAAAAAGAAAGACTACTCTGCTCTATTGTTTCAAATGTCTTTACTAAAAATCCAAAAATTAGCAGGCGTGGTGGCAAGCGCCTATAGTCCCAGCTACTCAGGAGACTGAGGTGGAAGGATCACCAGAGCAATGGGAGGTTGAGGCTGCAGTAAGTTGTGATCATGCCAATGCACTCCAGCCCGGCTGACAAAGTGAGACCCCATCTTAAAAAAACAGAAAACAAAAAAATCCATACAAACGTTTCCAACAATTTTCTTACATTGTTTCTTTACAACAACAATGTAAAGAGGGGAGTTATACAACCACAAACCTGAAGCAAACAAGGTTACATACTACAGTTTGCATCACTTCACTTTATACTAGTTATGTCAAATTTATTAATAAAATGAATTTTCCCTTGAGACTATTTGTTTTCTAATAACAGCTTATAGGACAATTAAATCTGCAGAATTAAAATTGTAAACGTTATTTTTACAAGGCATAGATTTATTTTTATCTTTCAGAAGAGTTTTAGAATATTGAAATACTATAGCCTGCTGTTAAATTACAACTTTTATTTCCTTAAATCAAAAATTCTATCTTTACCACTATATTTCTATTAAAACAAATCCTGATTTTTTTTTTTTGAGACGGAGTCTCGCTCTGTCACCCAGGATGGAGTGCAGTGGTGTGATCTCGGCTCACTGCAACCTCTGCCTCCCAGGTTCACGCCATTCTCCTGCCTCAGCCTCCCGAGTAGCTGGGACCACAGACGCCCGCCACCATGCCCAGCTAATTTTTGTATTTTTAGTAGAGACAGGGTTTCACCATGTTAGCCAGGATGGTCTCAATCTCCTGACCTCGTGATCCACCCGCCTCAGCCTCCCAAAGTGCTGGGATTACAGGCGTGAGCCACCGCGCCCGGCAACAAATCCTGATTTTACGCTACATGCCACTACTTGGTTCTAAACTGGGTCACAGAAACAGTATGAGATATATATTAATAGATATATTCATTTTATTGATCATCCCTTACCAGATATTATTTAAGTTTCAATGTACAATAAACCCAATTTGAAGTGCTTCAAAAAGAAAAAATATTTTGAATCACTACTATTTGGACTGATTCAATCTACTGTGCTTTCAAAGAACTTTTAAATATTTCCAGATTGTTAAAAACATTTCAAATCATTAAAACATGACATAATTTTATACTCTTTGTACTCTAAAGGTGGATTTATTTATTTATATATTTTTTGAGACAGGGCTTTGTTGACAAGCCCAGGCTGGGGTACGGTGGCACAATCATGGCTCACTGCAGCCTCAATCTCCTGGACTCAAACGGTCTTCCCAAGAGTTGAATTTAAATGGTAATTTAGAAATATCTTCCCTAAATATTTCATTCTTTAAAACACAGCCCATAACCTAAGCCTTCTATCATACTAATCTATTCTCGACCATAATTTGCTTGGCATGTAAAAATCTGTTATTGTCACTCAATAATTAAAGTGCAAAATAAGATACAGAATCTATAAAGAGAGATGTTTCAGAAAGAAGAACAGATACGGGGCTTAATTTAATCTAAAATACACTGATAATAAATGATAATCTTTTAAATATAAAACTGAGACAACTCATTATATTAGAAGCAAGTTAGGTCCTTGCTTATTCTCTCCAGTAATGTTAACAGACTGGCATTCATCAATAAACTCTCTTTAGCCATTCTTTTTATTTATTTATTAGTCAGAGTCTTGCTCTGTCACCCAGACTGGAGTTCAGTGGCACAATCCCAGCTCACTGCAACCTCCGTGCCTCCCAGGTTCAAGCAATTCTCCTGCCTCAGCCTCCCGAGTAGCTGGGACTACAGGCACCCACCACCACGCCTAGCTAATTTTTTTATTTCAGTAGATACGGGTTTTCACTATGTTGGCCAGGCTGGTCTCAAACGCTTGACCTCAAGCGATCTGCCCGCCTCAGCCTCCCAAGGTGCTGAGACTAGGCATGAGCCACTGCACCCAGCCCCATTCTTTTTGTGACCACAGAAAGTATTTTGAGGCAACTGTTTAAATTGGAAATGCTGTCTTAAGCGACATAAAGAAAAATTCAAGTCTAATAAAGTCAAAATTATGAGTCTGATACCATATGGCTCTGTGTGTGTGTGTGTGTGTGTGTGTGTATAGACTAGTAACATTAAGTGAACAAATACATATAATTTTGTTTTATTGTTATGGGCTAGGAAGCAAACAGAAAGAAAACTTTGTTAGGAATTTCAAATGTCTTAGGTAGAGAAAATATTTTACTCTAATCCTAGAGTTCTGTTTTGACTGGCTTCTCATCTTCTACCTGAACTTTTAAATGTTAGTATTCACCAGGGCTCAGCCTCTTTGAATCTTCTAATGGTAGAGTACACACCTTAGGCTCCAATAATCTGATGTTTCTTTCCCAAATCCTTTCTCCAGCTCTGACCTTTCTATTAAGGTCCAGACTAACATTTACAACCAGCTATTGGAAACTGTCACCTGGATGTCCTATAGGCATCTCTGTGCCCACATTTTCAAGACTGAATGTAATACATCCCATGCATGGTCAGTTATGAAGATCACTCCCTTTCACATACTCTCAATTCTTACCCACTCTTGCTGCACTGAACTTAGTTGGCTGAAACACAACCCTGATTAAATCTACTCCAATTCTTTCCCACACAGCTGAACATGGGTGGAGAGATGCAACCACACAGACTGATCACACTTTAAATTCATGATCACTTAGCTAAAGAGGGCTCTTAATGTTACTACCCCCAACCATACTGTCTTTCCATAGTTAATCCACCCTTTTACACTAGTGTATGACAATTCATACTTTCATCTTACTTCTCAAATTTCCACCTTCACAATCATTACCAGCCCATGTCCATGACTCATTTCTCTAAAAACTTAAAACAATCCAAAAGTAATTCCTACTAGCTCCAATCACATTGATTCAGCTACATTTACCTGTGTCCATATATTCTACTTTTGATCATTATTAATGAATTATCTGTGCTCCTATTCTATTTGTGCTCTAGATTCCAACCATTCTTAACTCAAACAAGTTTATTTCCAAAAATTTACTATGCCTTTCTCTGGTATCATCAATTTTTCATCAAGATGGGTTATTTCTCCTCTCTAACAATAAAAACAAAAACTGGACTCCACTTAACACTCTAATTTCTACACTGTTTTTTTCTGCTGTAGAGAATGAGTTACATTATCCATATTGAATTCTTCTCCCTCTGTCTTCTCTTGAGCCCACCAATAATGCTATGCTCTTTATCCCCATTATTCCACAGAAACTGTTCCTGTCAAGGGTCCAGAGGACTCCATATAGCTAAATGCAATGGTCAACATTTAGTTCTCATCTTAATCTATCAAAAAATAAAGACACAGATAATCACTCCTTCCTCCTCAAAACATTTTTTTCTCCTTTGGATTCCAAGATACCACATTCCATTGGATTTCCTCCTATCTCAATGATTCTTTCTTTCTAGACTCATATATTAGTTCCTTCTCATCCCCAATCTCATTTTTACATCATCTATGTATTATGAAAAATTTCAAATACAAAAAAAAGTATAAAATTTAAAAACAATTCAACAAGTGTTAACATTCTACCACATTTGCAGGTGTGTGTGTGTGTGTGTGTGTGTGTGTATTTTGAACTGGACCACTCAGTAACCTGTACACCTCATGAAAGTTCATTTCTGTATCCTTCAGCATGTATCTCCTAAGAATAAAGCCATTCTCCTTTACAACACCAAAAGCAATTAGAAAATTAACAGTGACTCAAATACCTTTTATAGTTCCCCCACCCCAATCGGATTATAATCAAGGTTCATGCCTTGTATATGACTGTTCTATCTCTTTAAATCTAATAAAGAACCCCTCACATTTTGC
This sequence comes from Macaca fascicularis, assembly GCF_037993035.2. Lineage (NCBI taxonomy): Eukaryota > Metazoa > Chordata > Mammalia > Primates > Cercopithecidae > Macaca > Macaca fascicularis. The sequence goes on along the minus strand of NC_088380.1, from coordinate 83,646,391 downwards.
TTGTTTGTTTGTTTTTTGAGATGAAGTCTCGCTCTGTCCCCCAGGCTGGAGTGCAGTGGTGCTATCTCGGCTCACTGCAACCTCCACCTCCTGAGTTCTAGCGATTCTCCTGCCTCAGCCTCCTGCGTAATTGGGATTACAGGTGCCTGCCACCATGCCTGGCTAATTTTTTAATTTTTAGTAGAGATGGGGTTTCACCATGTTGGTCAGGCTGATCTCCAACTCCTGACCTCATGATCCACCCACCTCAACCTCCCAAAATGCTGGTATTACAGGCATGAGCCACCACACCCGGCCTTTGTTTGTTTCTTTTTAATAATACTGACTTTTGAGGAGATTAGGCCAGGTATTTCCCAGAATGCCTACATTCTGTATTTGTCTGTCTGTTTATTGTGTCATTTAACAATACATATTCCTTTATCCCCTGCATTTCCTGTAAACTTCTTAACATTGGAGTACCCAATGCTTGGCTGTTTTCTCTTTTCCATCTATATATTCACTCCCTTGATTTTTTTCAAAGAGTTTCATAGCTTTAAATACCATCTACCTGGTGACAACTCCCAAATATTTAGCTCTGTGGCCTGTCTCCTGATTCTAGGCTTATATATCCAACTGTCTACTCAATATCTCCACTTGAATATCTTGAAGTTATCTCAATCTTAAAATGATAAACAAATTCAGTAAAGCTGCAACCAAGCCAGCATGGGATTGGCATAAAAACAGACACATAGACCAATGGAACAGAATAAAGAACACCAAAATAAATCCATACACCTACAGTGAACTCATTTTCAACAAAGGTGCCAAGAACATACGCTAGGGAAAGCAGAGTCTCTTCAATAAAGAGTGCTGGGAAAACTTGATATCCATATGCAGAAGAATGAAACTAGAACCCTATCTCTCGACATAGACAAAAATCAAACCAAAATGGATTGAAGACTTCAATCTACGACCTCAAATTATGAAACCACCACAAGAAAACACTGGGGAAACTCTCCAGGACATTGGTATGGGCAAAGGTTTCTTAAGTAATACTCCACAAGCACAGGCAACCAAAGCAAATGGACAAATAGGATCACATCAATTTAAAAAGCTTCTGCACAGCAAACAATCAACAAAGTGAGGAGACAAACCCACAGAATGAGAGAAAATATTTGCAAACTATTCATCTCACAAGGGATTAATAGCCAGAATATATAAGGAGTTTAAACAACTCTATAGGAAAAAATCTAATAATTCAATTACAACACGGACAGAAGATCTCAACAGACATTTCTCAAAAGAAGGCACACAAAGAACAAACAGGTATATGAAAAGGTGCTCAACATCACTGATCATCAGACTTAGGCAAATCAAAAGTACAATGAGGTGTCATCTCAGCCCACTTAAAATGGCTTTTATCCAAAAGACAGGCAACAATGAATGCTAGCAAGGAAACCCTCATACCCTGTTGGTGGGAATGTAAATTAGTACAACCACTATGAAGAACAGTTTGGAGGCTTCTCCAAAACTAAAAGTAGAACTACCATGTGATCCAGCAATCTCACTCCTAGGCGTATACCCAAATGAAAGAAAATCAGGATACTGAAGACATATCTGCACTCCCATGTTTTTGTAACACTATTCCCAATAGCCAAAATTTAGAAGGAACTTAAGTGTCCATCAACAGAGAAATGGATAAATAAAATGTGGTACTTATACACAACAGAGTACTATTGAGCCATACAAAAGAATGAGATCCTGTCATCTGCAACATCATGGATGGAAATGGAGGACATTAAGTGAAATAAGCCAGACACAGAAAGACAAACTTCACATGTTCTCAGTTATCTGCAGGATCTAAAAATTAAAACAACTGAACTCATGGAGATAAGAGACTAGAATGATGGTTACCAGAGGCTGGGAAGACCGGTAGCAGGGAGAGGGGCAAGTGGGGATGGTTAATGACTACAAGAAAATAGAACGAATAAGATATATATTTGATAACACAACTGGGTGACTATAGTCAATAATAATTTAATTGTACATTTAAAAATAACTAAAACAGGAGAACTGAATTGTTTGTAATGAAAACGATAAATGCTTGAGGTGATGGATACCCAATTTACCCTGATGTGATTATTATGCACTGTAGGCCTATATCAAAATATCTCACATACCCTATAAATATACAAACCTACTATGTACCCACAAAAAGTAAAAAATAAAACAGAAGTATTTCAGCAGCAAGGTGTGAGTGAAGTAGGTAAGAAAAGTAGTAATTTTTTTTTTTTTTTTTGGAGACAGGGTCTCGTTCTATTGTCCAGGCTGGAGTGCAGTGGAGCAATCTCAGCTCACTGTAACCCCCGCCTCCCTGGTTCAAGCGATTCCTGTGCCTCAGCCTCCCAAGTAGCTGGGATTACAGGCATGTGCCACCACGCCTGGCTAATTTTTGTATTTTAGTAGAGAGGAGGTTTTGCCATGTTCATGTTGCCCAGGCTGGTCTCAAACTTCTGGGCTCAAGTGATCTCCCCTCCATGGCCTCTCAAAGTGCTGGGATTACAGACATGAGCCACCATACCCAGCCAAAAAATAGTAATTTTTAAATGACCATATAAAACTTCTGCAACATTTATACCATATACTCAACCATCCCTTAACAGTCACTTAATGTTTTGTCTTTCAGAAAAAAGAACTTTAGGTTAGGCGCAGTGGCTCACACCTGTAATCCTAGCAGTTTTGGAGGCTGAGGTGGGTGGATAACTTGACCTCAGGAGTTTAAGACCAGCCTGGCCAATATGGTGAAACCCCATCTCTATTAAAAAAATAAAAATAAAAAAAATTAGCCGGGCACGGTGGCATGCGCCTGGAATCCCAGCTACTCGGGAGGCTGAGGCAGGAGAACTCCTTGAACCCAGGAGGCGGAGGTTGCAGTGAGCTGAGATCGCACCACTGCCTGCACTCCAGCCTGGGCAACAGAGCAAGACTCTGTCTCAAAAAAAAAAAAAAAAAAGAAAAGAAAAGAAAAAGAAAAAAGAACTTTTTAAATGATTACCTTGAAGTTCAGAAGAAATCCTTATTGACATTTTTAACAATTGCCATAATTCTTTTATACAGCATCCAGTTTATTACCATGACTACATTCTTGGCTGTGATCCCCACAGTCACATTTCTGAAAATATCTCATATGAAATGACAAATGTACTATATGGTGAAGTTCTGAAACCTCTTTCCAAGCATCAGCATCATGTGACCCAGCAGACTAGTTTCCTTTAATATTAAATTAACATACAAACCTACACATCTACTATCTTGTTTCTGTTCAACAAAGCAGGTGATTTTCAAGGTATTTGTATACAGATGCTCTAATCCTACACTATACATAGGAGAAATAAATCTTTCTTCTGTGAATCCTTTCCCCCTCCACAAACATCCCCCAGTCCCTAATTTATATAACATAATAAACAATGTCAATACAGTCTAACAATTAAGAATGTAGTCTTGGAGTCCAGCTTGAAAGTGAATCCCAACTCACCCACAATCTAGCTGTAGATTGCCATGGACAAGTTTCATGTACACAAATTCCCTAAGCTTGACAGAGGTTATTGTGAGGATTAACTGAAATCCATGGGAATCACTCAGCTTACTACAGGACACTAGATAAATTCTCACTAAACATTAGCTATTGTTATTGCAATATCTTAAAGAGAACTCTAGAATAACCATTAAACCTTTACAGTCCATTTATGTACTACGTCTCATCCAGTCTTTAATCTTTCCTCATCTTTATATAAATGAAAGCTCCGTGGCTGAGCACGGTGGCTCACACCTGTAATCCCAGCACTATGGGAGGCTGAGGCGGGCAGATCACTAGGTCAGGAGTTCGAGACAAGCCTGGCCTATATGGTGAAACTCCATCTCTACTAAAAATACAAAAATTAGCCAGGTGTGGTGACGGGTGCCTGTAATCCCAGCTACTTGGAAGGCTGAGGCAGGAGAATCACTTGAACCCGGGAGACGGAGGTTGCAGTGAGCCAACATCGTGCCACTGCACTACAGCCTAGACAACAGAGTGAGACTCCATCTCAAAAAATAAATAAATAAATAAAAGCTCTTACCTTTTTATACTTGTAAGTATCATAGTTAAGTGTGAATTCTGTGTCAAAACTATCTGAAATACTATTTTTCTTTTTTTTTTTTGAGACAGTTTCACTCTTGTTGCCCAGGCTGGAGTGCAATGGTGCAATCTCAGCTCAGTGCCACCTCCACCTCCCAGGTTCAAGTGATTCTCCTGCCTCAGCCTCCCGAGTAGCTGGGATTATAGGCATGTGCCACGATACCTGGCTAATTTTGTATTTTTTAGTAGAAACGGGGTTTCTCCATGTTGGTCAGGCTGGTCTCGAACTCCTGAGCTCAGGCAATCCACCCGCCTCGGCCTCCCAAAGTGCTGGGAATACAGGCGTGAGCCACCGCGCCCAGCCTGAAATACTACTCTTATTAGCTACGTGATCTTGGAGCACGTTACTTCCCCTCTCTCTATGCTTCACTGGTAAAATGGGCATAATATATCACACAGATAACAATTATGTAAATGGAATGAAATGATAAATATAAACAATAATATAATATGTTCAGAACCATTTTCCCACCTAGTAACAGCAATTTATTATTATTATTACTATTATTATTCCCCTATGCAAACTTCTTCAAAGTGGTATACAGTGGTAACTGTACTTGCCTCTAATACTGTACAATTTCTAAATCTTCTCTCTTCCTCCCTCAAGCTTTTCCAGATTGATCAGAAGAGCTGCAAATAACTCCTAACTCCACTCTATCTGAACTTAGAACTCACATAAGAACTTTTAGTGCTGTCCAGCCTGATTATACATTCTTTGTTTCATGTTTACATATCATCTTCAAAAAAGAAAAAACAAAACGACACATTCCTTGATTTTTATATCATACTAACACAACTATTTATGAAGATGCCAAATATTAAACAGATCTCTATTAGTCTGTCTTAGCAGTGTTTTTTACTATACATTTTAAGTTTACAGAAAATGGATGTTCCAAACTACACAGCACCTGCACAGGACCAACACATAGGGCCTATCACTACTGAAATCAACTAAAACTGGGCTTACTGGACTATGAATGTATTTATTAGCTAAGAATATAAAATCTATTAAGCTTCTAATAATTCACTGTCATGTAAGAAATTTTATAAACTATACATTTCTGGACAACTTGACAGCACTAGAAATGACAAATATAGCTTCTGACCAAATCTGTAGCATTCACTTATATATATTCATATTCACATATATATATATACACACACATATATATAAATGAACAAACACAATTTAAAGTTTTACTTACTCAAATTCTGTAGCATAATATTTAAGAAAGCCCAGTAAGAGGTCCCCAAGGTTTGATTCATTCTTTGAGAGGTAAGGAGGAACATTACATGGAGCTTGATGTACAAGGTGCAGCTGTATAGCAGGACTAAAAGATTCCTGTCAAAAAGAAGGGGAAAAAATGTAAAGCCATTTAAAACAGACACTAAGAAACTTTATAAATCCTGAACTAGACTCCTCTTTGAAAAAGAGAGAAGAAATTTTCTCTACGTTGGCAATTTGGAAACCTGAAATTTTTCTTCCACTAAAGACTTCACCAGTATTTGCAGTAGGCCAGAATGTACCTGAAAAATTAACAATCTAATCCTTGGCTTGAGTACAGCACTCAGTTAACCGAACAGATTGCTATTTAGCAAAAGATTTTCTAACTCATAAATAAAGCCTTACTATGCATACCAAGATTCTACCCAATACCATATAGATTTCTTCATAAAGGTTATCTCATTCTTAATAATTCCTACAAGAAGCAGTATATGTATAAAGGCTATATCAAGCACAAAGTAAGAGTTTTTTCTGTCACTTCAAACTTCTCTCAAAGGCCGTAAGAGTACCCTTAATATAGAAATACTACTTATACTAATTTTAAGATTTTATAAATTTTGCTTTGTTTCTGTATCTTAGGTGGAAGAGGAGATGTTCAACCTGAATTAAGCTTGAAAAGACAAAGAAGGCAGGGAAAATAAGATAGGAAGCATACCAACAAGCAATATTCAGCAAGCTTTTACCATAATATTTATAAAAGAGGATATCATTTGCCTGAAATCCAGGAACAAAGACACCTATTAGAAAGAATACTAATGGGTACTTATCCTGTTTTCCTATGTTACGCCATTCATTTTCATATTCATCTTTCCTCTATTAACAGCAAGTTCTGGCTCTCAAATATACTAAATGTATTATATAAATTATCAAGTCCATTTATATACATCAATTAGAAAATAATACAAGATAATTTGCACAGTGCCATCAGGGATGGTTTTCTGTATTTCTCCACTGCTGTCAGAACAGAAATGTTAAATTAGTTAAGGCAGCAGAATGACAACTACAGTTAAGATTCCAAACTACCTATTTAACCCTGGGCTTATAGATACTAATGTAATTAAAGACATCTAGATAATGCCAAGTTAAAAAATGGAGAATCTCCGGACGGGTGCAGTGGCTCACGCCTGTAATCCCAGCACTTTGGGAGGCCGAGGCGGGCAGATCACGAGGTCAGGAGATCGAGACCATCCTGGCTAACACAGCGAAACCCCATCTCTACTAAAAATACAAAAAATTTGCCAGGCATGGTGGCAGGTGCCTGTAGTCCCAGCTACTTAGGAGGCTGAGACAGGAGAATGGCGTGAACCTGGGACGCAGAGCTTGCAGTGAGCTGAGATCACGCCACTGCACCCCAGCCTGGGAAACAGAGTGAGACAAAAAAAAAAAAAAAAGGAGAATCTCTGAACAATGGTAGTAGAGAAATAGCATAGTGCATCATTTAATGCTAGTGCCCCCAAAATATGAATAAAAACAAAGGAGCAAGAAAACAAAAATACCTCCTCCCTTGTTCCATTACCTATAATTCTATCAATAATTGTTAACTACCAAGAAGTGATTACCTTTCTCTTGGAATAAAAATTCTATTCCAACCAAATTCATAAAGTTGATACTCCTCAACATGGGACTTTCCCCTTACATTCTAACAGCTGTAGTATTAATTACATTTTAAAATGCAAGTAGAAATTTTAAAAAGAGGAGGGTGTAGGAAAGAAACCTCAATTAGTAAAGACTAAAGGCAGAAGGAAGCACAGATGCAGTGCCTCTATTCCCCTTTAACTCTTACTCGTTAGGTATAAAATTGAACTTAGGGCAACAATATTTAAAATTATAAAATTTAAATGTTATTTTCTGGCAAATCAAACAAAAGGTATAATGTAGATCAAGTAAGTACGTCACTGTTTAATAGCTTCTTACTAATTTTGATTCCTAGCACCAAGCACAATTAGCATTCAATTTGTGAACTGAATATGCTAAAACAGAAGTCACTTTCTTATCTGAAGTTTAAAAAATGATTGTACCTCCTGTAAAATTTTTATTTTGTTCAATAATTTAAAGAAAAAGGTCAGCAATTATGACATTAAGAACTGAAGAGTCATGAGATCCACTCCATTAAAATGCTGAATGACCTCAGACCAACAATTTGGCCAGTCTCCTCTTAGCTCCACTGTTCTTTTTCATGGTCATACACAAAAAGAGTCAGGTCATGCTTATTGAGGGAGAACTGAAGCAGAAATCCAAACCAAAACTAAAAAAGATAAGGACACCTAAAAGCAGCTACCAGTAAATAGTAATTCTATCTATCCTTAAGAAATCCCCTAAGCCAGGCATGGTGGCTCAAGCCTGTAATCCCAGCGCTTTGGGAGGCTAAGGCAGAAGGATCAATCTTCGGACAATGAAGCACTTTCTGAAATAAGTTAGACTGGCTAATCTTCTATATGGAAACTGTTCTTTCTTTAAAATCTTAAGTGAAAGATGATCACTTTCCATCTCCAGGCAAACAGAAAGAAATTTAGGTGATTATCAAATAAAACAAATTAAGTATAATTTCACAGCAATATGAATTACGAAATCCCTGAGACCAGGAGTTTGAGACCAGCTTAGGCAACTTAGTGACACCCCATCTCTAAAAAAAATTGAAAGATCAGCTGGGTATGGTGATGCATTGCTGTCATCCCAGGTACTCAGGAGGCTGAGGCATGAGAAGTGACTGAGCCTCGAGGGCTCATCATTGCACCACTGCACTCCAGCTTGGGCAAGACTTTATCTCAAAAAAAAAAAAGAAAAAGAAAAAGAAAACCCCAGTTTTTAGTGACCATTCACATTACAGAAAGATTCTTTGCTTTAAAATGTCAACAAAGAATTTTTTTAAGGCCGGACGCAGTGGCTCATGCATGTAATCCCAGCACTTTGGGAGGCCGAGGTGAGCGGATCCCTTGAGGTCAGAAGTTAGAGACCAGCCTGGCCAACATGGTGAAACCCAGTCTCTACTAAAAATACAAAAACTAGCTGGACATGGTGGTGGATGCCTGTAATCCCAACTACTCAGGAGGCTGAGGCAAGACAATCGCTTGAACCCGGGAGGTGGAGGTTGCAGTAAGCCAAATCCACGCCACTGTACTCCAGCCCAGCCTGGGTAACAGAGCAAGACTCCATCTCAAAAAAAAAAAAAAAAAAAAAAAAAAAGATTTTATTTAAAAGGGAGCTTCCCCACTGTAGTTATGTATTTAAGAAAAATACACGCTATTTCAGATAGGACAAAGGGGTTCAGAACTTAAACTAATATTTTAGAAAGTACATAAAAAGCAACCAAAAAGTCAAAGAGAAAGAAAGCAGCCTTAAAATTACAAAGTCAGTCCACGGAATAGCAATTAAACTGATAAACATCCATCTCTTTAATAAATACATTTTTGGGTTACAAATTTTTACTGTTGCTTGTGTGCCTATATAGAGGGAAGATTTATTATATTTTTTGGGTTATTTTGGGCTTCTGATAATCAAATGTATAACGTATTAACTCCTGAAAACATTTCCAAATGATTTTTAAATGTTGATCCTTTAGAAGACACGTAATCTTTTATTTTTCTTCAAGTTAAAAAAAATTAAATAGAAAACCCCTTGAAAAACATCTGAGAACTCTCACCGCTTCTGCTCATCGAACTGTCTTTAATAATGGTAAAAATACCTTTTGCCAGATTCCATCATTTTCTCTGAGACTGTCCCACGATATCTTATGTTACCTTCAAAGTCTGAAATTTGGACAATTAAGTGCTTTCCAAAATAAGTTAGACTGGCTAACCTTCTATTTGAAAACTGTTCTTTAAATGATGAAAGGCTTAAGTCAAAGATGATCCCTTTCCATCTCCAGGTAAATAGAAATTTAAGTTATTAAAAGAGATTAAGCATAATTTCCTAACAATATGAATTATGAGACCCTAGAAATATATGTGAAGGAAGGTTACAAGGAAAAGAAAAACTGATAGGGAATAGTTCTGCCTGAAAAGAACAACAACTAAGTGATATCTTCAAGTTTCTGCAAAGCTATCTGAATTGCACGCAGGTAAGTCATCATTAATCTGGTGATATATGTTAAAGATTGATCATAAAATTTCCTTTAATTATATCTGACTTCAGATTTAAAAGTTGTGAAATCAACGTAAGTAACATAAAGTAGAGGTACTATAATGAAGAGATTAAAAGCATTAACTTTGAAGTCAGACTGAAGTGTGAAGCATCACCCTTCTACTAGCTGCAAGCATTTAAACAAGTTACCTAGCTTTCCTCAGCTTCGTCATTTATAATACAAGAAAAGGAAAAATACTCAGATGGTTGTTGTAAGGATTTATTAACTGTTTAGTATATGCCACATGTCATTATTATTGCACATTTATACAATGCAGTGTGGTTACCTTCTGAAACTTTTCATGTATTATTTCCAAATTAACTTTCCTATGTTTTCAAAATTCAAGTAGTGCCAACTTTAAAACAATGTTTTGTAACCATTTTTTAAAAAAAATCTACACCAAAATTTTTCAATCTTTTTTTTTTTTTGAGACAGAGTCTCGCTCTGTTGCCCAGGCTGGAGTACAGTGACATGATCTCAGCTTACTGCAGTCTCTGCCTCCCGGGTTCAAGCGATTCTTCTGCCTCAGCCTCTTGAGTAGCTGGGACTACAGGGGTGTGCCACCATACCCAGCTAATTTTTGTATTTTTAGTAGAGATGGGGTTTGGCCATGTTGGCCAGGATGGTCTTGATCTCATGACCTCGTGATCCACCCGCCTCAGCCTCCCAAAGTGTTGGGATTACAGGCGTGAGCCACCGTGGCTGGCTAAATCTTTTCAAAGGTATTCATTTATAGCCTGTTTCAGGTAATTGATCAATCTCTTCATCATATTAGGGCAATTTTTAAAAAGAAAAAAGTCGTTATACATATGTGTATACAACTGTCCCTTGGTATTCCCAGGCAACTGGTTCCAGGGCTCCAGGGGATGCTCAAGTCCCTTATATGAAATGGTTAAGTATTTGCATATAACCTATGTACATCCTCTCATATACTTTAAATCATCTCTAGATTACTTACAATACCTAATACAACTTAAACTCCATCTAAATAGTTGTTACACTATGGTTTTTTATTTGTATTATTTTTATTGTTGTATTTTTATTTTTCCTGAATGTTTTTGATGTGTGGTCGGTTGAATCCATGGACACATAACCCACATATAGAGGGTCAACCGTATATATACAGGCACACCTCGTTTTGTTGCGCTTCGCTTTACTGTCCTTTGAAGATACTGCAATTTTTACAAATTGAAGGTTTATGGCAACACTGCATCTAGCAAGTCTATCAGCAGAGCCATTTTTCCAGCAGCATGTGCTCACTTCAGGTCTCTGTGTTACACTCTGGTAATTCTCATATTTCAAACTTTTTCATTATTATTATATGTTATGGTGATCTGTGATCAGTAATATTTGATGTTACTACTGTAATTGTTTTGGAGTGCCACAAATGGTATCCGCTAAGACTGCAAACTTAATCAATAAATGTTATGTGTATTCTGATTGCTCCACTGACTGGCAGGCAATTCCCCTGTCCCTCTCCCCCTGCTTGGGCCTCCCTATTCTCTGAGACACAACAATACTGAAATTAGGCCAAATAACAACCCTACAATGGCTGTCCAAATGAAAGGAAAAGTCACACATCTCTCACTTTAAATGAAAAGCAAGAAATGACTAAGCTTAGTGAGGAAGTCATGTTGAAAGCCAATACAAGCCAAAAGGTAGGGCTCTTGCACTAATGACAGCCACGCTGTGAATGCAAAGGAAAAGTTCTTGAAGGAAATTTGAAGTACTACTCCAGTGAATGCATCAATGATAAAAAAGCAAAACAGCCTTATTGCTGATATGGAAAGTTTCATTGGTCTGGATAGATCAAACTATCAAAATATTTCTTTAAGCCAAAACCTAACCAGAGCAAGACTCTAACTCTCTTCAATTCTGTGAAGGATGAGAGAGGTGAGGAAGCTGCAGAAGAAAAGTTGGAAGGTAGCAGAGGCTGGTTATGAGGTTTAAGGAAAGATGCTATTTACATAACATAAAATTACAAAGTGAAGCAGCAAATGCTTAGCTAGAGCAAGTTATCCAGAAGTTATCTCCCCTAATTAACACGGCTACACTGAACAACAGATGAATGCAGCTACATTAAATAGCAGATTTTTCAGTGTAAATGGCAGCCTTCTATTCGAAGATGCTATCTAGAACCTTCACAGCTACAGAGGAGACATCAATGCCTGGCTTCAAGGTTTCAAAGGACAAGCTGACTCTTGTTAGGGGCTAATGCAGCTGGTGACTTTAAGTTGAAGCCAATGCTTATATACCATTCCAAAATCCCAGGGCCCTTAAGAATTATGCTACATTTACTCTGCCAGTGCTCTATAAATGGAACAACAAAGCCTTCATGACAACACATCTCTTTACAACATGGTACACTGAATATTTTAAGCCCACTGTTGAGACCTACTACTACTGCTCATTGACAGTGCACCTAATCATCAAAGAGTTCTGATGGAGATGTACAAAGAGATTAATGTTTTCATGCCTGCTAACGCAACATCCATTCTACAGCCCAAGGATCAAGTAGTAATTTTCATTTTCAAGTATTATTATTTAAGACATACATTTCACAAGGCTATAACTACCACAGAGAGTGATTCCACTGATGGATCTGGACAAACTACATTGAACCCTTCTGGAAAAAAAGTCATCATTCTAGATACTGTTCAAAACAGTCATGATTCACAGGAGGTCAAAATGTCAACATTAACAGAAGTTTAAAAGAAGTTAATGCCAATCCTTTTGGATGATTTTGAGAGGTTCAAGACTTCAGTGGAGGAAGTAATTGCAGATGTGGTGGAAACAGCAAGAGAATTAGAATTAGCAATGGAACCTGAAGATATGACTGAACTGCTGTAATTTCACGATAAAACTTTAACAGATGAAGTTCTGCTTCTTATGGATGAGCAAAGAAAAGCAGTTTCTTGAGATAGAGTCTACTCCTGGTGAAGATGCTGTGAATCTTGTTGAAATGACAACAAAATCCCAGTACTGCTTGGATCAACCATGTAACTTTTCTAAGACTTAGTTTTTTCATTCGTGAAAGAGGGATAATATTTGTAAGTGTATAAACAAAGGATTTAGAACATTACATAAACTTAGCTGGTAAAGTAGTGGCAGGGTTTGAGAGGACTGACTTCAATTTTAAAGGACGTTCTACTGTACGTAAAATGCTAGCAAAGGTCATCATACACTATAGAGAAATCTTTTGTGAAGAAGAGTCAATCAATGTGGCAAACTTTACTGTTGTCTTATTTTCAGAAACTGCCACAGCCACACCAACCTTCAGCAACCACCACCCTGGTCAGGAGTCGTCAATATCAAAGCAAGATTCTCCACAACTGGTGCTGAAGGCTCAGCTGATCGTTAGCACTTTGTAGCAATAAAGTATTTTTAAACAAAGGCATGTACATTTTTTAGATATAATGCTATTGCATACTTAAAAGACTACATGATAGTGTAAACATAACTTCTGTATACACTGGGAAACCAAAAAATTCATGTGACTCACTTTATTGTGGTGGCCTGGAACCAAACTTGCAACACCTCAAAGGTATGTCTGCACAGGTTGCAAATCTGCACAGCATGTTATTACTGAATACTGTAGGCAACTGTAATAAGTATGTGTGTATCTAAACATATCTAAAAATAGAAAAGGTACACTAAAAACATGGTATAAAAGATAAAAAACAGTATACCCTTACCATGAGTGGGGCTTACAGAAGTAGAAGTTGCTGGGTGAGTCAGTGAGAGAGTAGTGAGTGAATGCGAAGGCCTAGAACATTACTATACACTACTGTAGACTTTATAAATATTGTACACTTAGGCTACCCTGAGTTTATTTAAAATTTTTTCTTTTTTCAATAATAAATTAACCTTAGTTTACTGTAACTTTATTTTAAAAACTTTTTAACTTTTAGGCTGTTTTGTAACAACACAGCTTAAAACACACTGCGCAACGATACAAAAATATTTTCTTTCTTCATATCCTTATTCTATAAGATTTTTTCTAATTTTTTTTCCTTACTTTTAAACCTTTTTGTTAAAAAACAAAGGCACAAACATACACATCGGCCTAGGCCTACACAGTATTGGGATCATCACTATCACTGTCTTCCACCTCCACATCTTGTCCCACTGGAAGATCTTTGGGGACAATATCATGCATGGAGCTGTCATTTCATATAACAATGTCTCCTTCTGGAATACCTCCTGAAGGACCTACCTGAGGCCATTTTATAGTTAGCTTGCTTTTTAAGCATAAAGAGTACACTCACAAATAATGACAAAAAGTATAGTACAGCAAAAACCAAGTGACAGGAATTTTTCAGCTCTATCATCATCTTATGAGACCACCATCATGTATGTGGTCTGTCATTAACCAAAACATCATTATGCAGCACATTACTGTATATGTATAATTTTAGGTGTTTTTAACATTTAACTACACAGAAAAGCTCTAGAATTCTTTATTTCATAACTATTAAAAAGAAGAGGGTTATTTTCTTGCGACTCCTAGAGTACAAAGATACTTTTAGGGAAGGAAACAAATAGCTAAAAAATACAAGTTGTACTGATAAATCTACCTAGCATAAATTTAAGTTAACCCTCATAGTAATATGCTTGCATTAAAATAAAGATTCTTTCATAAGCTTTATCTGTTTATATATTTAACTTTCTCAGCTTCATTTCTTCAACTGAATAGTAAATACTCTGCCCTCTATCAGTTATGTTGTTTAAGTCAATAAGAATTTAGTAATAATCAGTAATTCTATACTATAATATAGTCTTCACAATGTTTACAGCCTTTTATCCCTTTCATATCACAACTGAACTGAAATATACCAATTTTTAAAATATTTAAAATGTTACAAATTTTGAAAAGAAAATATGAAAATGACTAAAAAGCACAGTATACTGAACAAACTTATTCCATTCCAAAATTGTTTTATTTTAAAAATAAACCCTATTTTGTATTAGAGAAGCTCCAAATTTAAAAGAACCCTGTGGTTTCCTTTGTAAAGTAACAAAGTTTTTTTTTGTTGTTGTTACTTAAAATGGTAAGTCATTCTTAAACTTATTTATACAAGCTGAAATTTTGCCGTAACTGTTGTCCTTAAAGGTATATCTGTATAAGAACAATCAGATGTATACAAATAAAATGTAATAAGCAACAGAAATTAGGTAAAATGTTAGTGAATACTACCATAAATTTGCCTTCCCCCAAGAAACAGTATAATGGAAAAACTGTTAGTACCACTTGGATCAATCATGTAACATTTCTGAAACAGTTCCTTCATTAGTGAAAAAGGGATAATACCTTGCAAGTGTATTTGTTCAGGATTTTTAAAATTGTGTATAAAATGTACAGTATGCTGACATATAATGGATACTAAACAAACAATGGTTATGGTTATTATATATATATATATTTTTTTTTTTTTTTGAGACGGCATCTCACTCTGTCGCTGAGGATGGAGTACAGTGGCGCAATCTCCGCTCACTGCAATCTCCGCCTCCCAGGTTCAAGCAATTCTCTTCCTCACCCTCCCAAGTAGCTGGGATTATAGGCACCTGCCACCATGCCTGGCTAATTTTTGTATTTTTAGCAGCGATGCAGTTTCACCATCTTGGCCAGGCTGGTCTTGAACTCCTGACCTCGTGATCCACCCACCTCGGCCTCCCAAAGTGCTGGGATTACAGACATGAGCCACCGTGCCCGGCTGGTTATTATTAATAGCAAATAAGCTGATTTGTTTGTTACATCAGACGGACTATTAAAAATGTGTTCTGCTGACCAGCTTACAGGTTTCATATAAAACAAAAAATCCTGTGTGAGAAGAGGTAGTTAAGTCCCTACCCATGTAAACAAAAATCTTATAGTAAAGGCAAATTCAATATTTATGATGGCAATGTAACTATATGTGAATGCAAATCAGGAGATTCCTAATCTGGTAGGTCTTGCTATTAGTATTTTTTAAGGTCTTGGGGCTAAATCTATTTCCCCATTGCAGGTATAGAAATAAGCTTATAAGCAAAACAGATGGAGAGTATAGGGCCAGAGGTAGTGGATATGAACAGAAGTCAGGACTCTGTCATGGAAGAAAGCTAGATAATAAGAAAAACAGAACACAGAAGTGAAAATGGGGCCGTTAGTAAGAACCTGAGTATTATAAAAGCGTTACCTCTGACCCCAACCACAGTACACTGATATTTTGCCAGTGTCCTATATTAGTAAAAAGAGCTTCATGTAGCATAGGGTTTTAAGTGAGACTGCTGCAGAAGCGTTTTTCAATACACAATATTATTTTAGGGATAAGTTTATTAGATCCTTTGCTAAAGAACATATGCAGCTCTTTCTACACTGACACCTGGGTCTTAAAGCAAGATGAGATTGGGTCAATAAAATGAAATATGACCTTTCAGTACGAACAGAAGAGTCAATACTTCATGGAGAGATAAAAACATTCAAAATGAAGGCCAACAGGCTGGGTGTAGTGGCTCATGCCTATAATCCCAGAACTTTGGGAGGCTAAGGTAGAAGGCTCACTTGAGGCCAGGAATTTGAGACCAAACTGGACATCACAGCAAGACCGTCTCTACAAAAAAAAAAAAAAAAAAAAAAAAAAGAATATATAAAAAGATTTCAAAGAATAAGGTCAAAAAGTTCAAGTTACGGCGCCTGTAGTCCCAGCTACTTGGGAGGCTGAGGCAGGAGAATGGCCTGAATCTGGGAGGCAGAGCTTGCAGTGAGCTGAGATCCGGCCACTGCACTCCAGCCTGGGCGACAGAGCAAGACTCCGTCTCAAAAAAAAAAAAAAAAGGCTCTTGTTATACAGTCTCTTCTAGTAGATGACCTTCCACAGAATGTGAGATCTCCACTACAGCAAGGCTGTATTAAAATGAACCTTTATTATCCAGCACCTTGCATGTGTGCATTACAATAATAACTTATGTTCAAAACCAAGAACATTGGTCCTTCTCAATTATCAGATATTAAACTGTATTAGTTGATGTTCCATGTCAAGTAAATTTGTTATATTTTGTGTAACACAATAAGTACGTTTTTTGAGAATTAATCGTCTAAGCTGATTATATTTCTCTTTGTAATATGACTATTTAGTAAGTTCAGAAGACAGCTCTTCTTATAAGTATATGAAACCAATATGTAAAAATTATGTGGTTTCAGAAGAGCAGTCAAACATTCTAAACAAGTAGCTTAAATATTATTTCCAAATAAATGCAGGAAAAAGGATGACTATGGAGGAAAACACTAATGATATAAAACAAAGAAACAGAGAATTCTGGAGAAAGAACACGAAAACTGAAAAAGAAACACAAGGATTCTTATAGATGATGAATACATACATAACGTATGTGTCTCTAAACTCAAACTAAGTACATATTAAATCTTTTCTAGTAGCCACACTTCATTTCTTGAACGTTTCCAATTAATGTCAGCAGGATTCATAGTATTATGCAGACAAGAACAGTGTACTAATATTACCTGTTTTGGTGTATTACTTGGCAAGATCAAATTAAAGATAAAAAGATTATCCAATTGTTCAACTTCTCTTCCCCCTGCTTTTCAAAGTATAAATATACTGGGCTAAAAAATGTCTGAGTTACTAACTAAAGAAATCCTGTGAAGCTATATTTTAAAATAGTAGGAAGAAAACTGGAATAAGGCCAAATGGGCAACTGAGTATATTTAATCTCCATTAGTGATAATCTTGAGCATCATGCAAAACAAATTCCACCATTAACACAACTGACCAGACTGTCTGCCAATAACAAAATAACAAGTATGAGAGTTTTCTGAAACAGAATATGAAACATTTTAAATGTTCTCTTGGTATATATAGAAAATGTTATGTACTTAACCTTACTACTTTTATAGTCACATTAATACTACTTATAATAGTTCTACATACATTTGACATAAAATGTATTATAATAATTTATAAGAAACACTTACTGGGTAAATTTTTTGGAGGGATGGAAGGATGGGTTCAGGTAGGGCTATAAAAAGAAAAAGTTTAAAGCTTCCGTGATTCACGTGATTCATTTTACAATGCAATAATTTGTCAGCTACATCCCAGGTATGAGACTATAAGGGTTTATGCTAAAATTCAACAGTTTTCAAGTATTTCATGAAATTCTTATCCCTAAGTTTGTATTTAAAATATATTTAAGTTGACAAACTAAGGTTTTATTAATAAACTAGATATATCCCTATGTAAACCAATGTTCCTCACATGGTTTTAGAATAGGCTATCAATAAAGGGACACATGTAATTTGTCCAACATCAGACATACACACACAATAAGCAAGACAAGGATTGCTCTACAGATACTGAATAGACATTATTAAGATGGATGTAGTAATCAAAAACCATAATTTTAAAAATACAGTTCAGTGACACTAGGAGAGAAAAATAGTTCTTTCATAATTGTCCCTTTATTATTTAATTTCCACTGACAATACCAAAATTGAAATCGTTCAGGAAACTGATATACTGCAAATAACAACAACAAAAAATCAAATAAAACTGAAAGAAAATCTTTAACCTCATTAGTACATTTTTAAAGAATGTTCAGCAAAAGTTAGAAAACTAAGGGCAACAATCTGCTATAAATAAAATTTCACACAAAGAAATCATTATCCTGTTATCACCATATTTTTGTCATCCTTCACCATTCAATAGTTCTAAACAAATCCAATCTCATTAAATGCACGAACAGTAACTTTACATTGTTTTAATATGAAAAGAACAATATAAAAAGGCAAAGTGCCTAACATTCACAATATAAGAAATAACTGTAAAATAAAATGTCACGAGTATGGTAAAATACAAATACTACATTTTCAAATTTAAGAATTAGGAAGTATTTAAGAATTAGGAATACACTACATATAACAACTACATAAACTCAACAACAAAGCATATTAATTCACTTTTAATGTGTGATTTAGCAAAAACTTTAAAAAATGACTTCTGAAATATATAAACGTACATGTAATGAACCATTATGACCAACGTACATGGTCTC
The DNA here is from genome assembly GCF_037993035.2 of Macaca fascicularis. Lineage (NCBI taxonomy): Eukaryota > Metazoa > Chordata > Mammalia > Primates > Cercopithecidae > Macaca > Macaca fascicularis. Next base: position 83,627,785 of record NC_088380.1, on the reverse strand, counting down.
CAACTATAATTAAAAGGGTATAAGTTTTTACCACATATTACAAAGTAGGATGCTTTATTTAAATTTCCCTTATGTATCACATTTCACCCCATGTTGAAAATTGGCATAAAATTAAATTCCATGATACGTCTTCATGTTCTCAGTACATGACTGAGAATATTAGTAGAAAAAACTCAATCATTACTTACCAGAATCACTCTTAGGAAGTAAGAATATATATATTCCTTTCCCCTAAGAGGCATTCAAATACTCAACATGCTAAAAGACCTGTCAAGTAAACTCAAACCCCACTCACCTTAATTCTAAATGTCTCTATATTTGTATAACACTTTTTAATGGCTTTCTAGTAATTTTGGTTATAATACAGAAGTCAAATTGGAAAATCTTGCAAGAAATTAGTTTACTTAAAAACTTGAATACCTTTCCCATTGAATACTCTAGTATACTAAAAGTATAATAAAACAAAGGATGAAGAAAAGATTATAGAGAATTAGAATAAAAAACCTTTATCTCATTCTGGTAACATAACTAGAATACTAGGAGAGAAAAACAAACACTAGCCACTGGTTGAGGATCTTTCAATGGACAAAAGAGCTTTTAGAACTCAGCAATTTGGAAGTTTCTGGAGGCAGGGTTATCATTAAGTAAATTCTTTATGTTACAACCTTAAAAGATTTATAAACACTAGTCATCAGAGAAGCAATTAGTGTACTGCAGAAGTTATTTATTAACAATATCCTGATATTAGTCTCAATGAGTTTAGTAGTTTTTAAAATGATTATCTTACTCCAAAGCAATGTAAATTCTGGAAAAATCTGACTATAACACCTATTTTAACTTCAGAATTTTGGATTACAGGTTCAGTCTTTTAAATTTCTCTCTCAAAGGCAAACTAAAAACAAAACAAAAGCTCAATATTAGAGTACATGATTAACAGGCAATGCCTTGAATACAGCTAATGTACAAAATTTTACTTTACCCAAAGTTTGCATAACAGCTTGCTGGTAGGGACCCCACAAATTCATACCCATAAACTCTCCATATAGATGTACCAAAAATTTAAATTTTAAATAGCAGATCTTCGATCACACTAAGAATCATTAATTTTGAAAATACAAGGACAACTTTACTTATTCATTAATTTTTTTTGAGACAGAGTCTCGCTCTGTCACCCAGGCTGGAGTGCAGTGGCACGATTTCGACTCACAGCAGCCTCTACCTCCTGAATTCAAGCGATTCTCATGCCCAGCCACCCCACTAGCTGGGATTACAAGTGTGCACCACCACATCCAGCTAATTTTTTAGTAGAGATACAGTTTCGCCACATTGGCCAGGCTCTGCAAGGACAATTTTTAAATGTCTACCAGAAAGCTCTCTGCCTAGGAATATGGCAAACATTCCATGAATATTCTTTAATGTTATTATTTCTAGCCAACTGATGATCTTACCTTTTTCATTACTTTTTTTTTTTTTGAGACAGAGTTTCGCTCCTGTTGCCCAGGATGGAGTATATTGGTGCGATCTAGGCTCACTGCAACCTCCACCTCCCAGATTCAAGTGATTCTACTGCCTCGGCCTCCCAAGTAGCTGGGATTACAGCCGTGCGCCACCACGCCCAGCTAATTTCGTATTTTCAGTAGAGACAGGGTTTCACCATGTTGGTCAGGCTGGTCTCAAATTCCTGACCTCAACTGATCCACCCGCCTCAGCCTCCCAAAGTGTTGGGATTACAGGCATGAGTCACCATGCCTGGCCTCCTTTTTCATTAACTCAAGTTATAATTAAAATCTCTTCTCAATTTCCCCTCATGCTTTGATCAGTCATCTTTCAAGTATCTGTAGTCAATTACTGACGATTGGAATTTATTCTAGGAAATGTGTTAATCTTTTCAACCTTTCTACATACACAGGATCTATTTCCTTTCTCTGTTTATGGCAGAAAAGATATTGCAGGATTTAAGAAGTTCAACAAAACGTGAAGGTCATTTAATCCAACTGTTTGTGTTACAGGTGAGTTAAGGCCAGTGAGGTACAATAACTTGACCAAAGTCATAAAAACTAGTTTTTTGTGGCAGAGCCGGAACTCCTCAATACACCTTGCAGACTCTTGTTTGCCCTTTTCCCTCACAGTAATGTGATACTGCCAAGAAAAGCAACTATCTATTTTAATCACTCTCATTTCTTCTAGGGAGGAGTAGCTTAAATTTGCCAGTGTAGAATTACACATTAGCTCTGGGTAGCTGATGTCCTTCAAGAAAGACCTAGGAATGGCTGAATGCAGTGCTATTAATTACAAACCACTTCAGTAAATGGGACCACTCTGTCAAAAATAAAATGTTGGGCAAAGTCTAAACTAAATTTTAGTATGATTTTAATAGGCTGGCAAAATAGCAATGTTTAATTTTTTTGTTTTGTTAAGAAAGAGTCACTCTGCTGACCAGACTGAAATGCAGTGGCATAATCACAGCTCACTGCAACCTCAAACTCCTGGGCTCAAACAATCCCCCCACCTTAGCCTCCTGAGTAGCTAGGACTAACGATATGTGCCACCATGCCCAACTAATTTTTTTTTATTTTTTATTTCTGTAGATGGGGGAGTCTCACTATGTTGCTCAGGCTGGTCTCAAACTCCTGGTCTCAAGCAATCCTCCCGCCTCAGCCTCCCAAAGCACTTGGGATTACAGGCATGAGCCACTGAGCCTGGTCCCAGTTTAAAATTTTTAATTTGCTTTCAATACCACATTGGGGCATGTGTGATTAACGTACATTTATCTAAAGAAGTCAATCACATTTAAAATTTCTAAGGTAACCAGTAAGAATTAAGGAGTAGGGCACATATTATGGATGATCATGTATGCTAAATGCTTTAGTCAAATCTCATTTTTAAATCACAACTAAAATATAAAGTGAATGGTGGTGAGTGCTACATATCTTTTATATTTTATATATATAAGAAATCCTATTCCATTTTTAATGAAAGTAAACTGTAATCCACAAGAGAACAGAGTTCACTGAAAAAAAATGTTTAGAGTTCACCTGAACATATATTATAAAGTAATATATATATATAGACATGTATTTTGTAAAACTGGACAAAAATGATTAATGACACATAAAGTAGTATCTAAAATAGCCAATGTCGTATGTTTCTAATTCTTTTAGAGGGGCAAATGAATCATCAAACCAGCACATATTCAAGACTGGTCAGCAATAAAAATACATGTATTAAGATTAGCCTGAAATATTTTAACATTAAAAAAGATTATCAAACCTCTCTGATGACTGATTCATAAAAATGTTGGCCCATTTAAACTATTTTGTCTCTCTTGGTAAGTCAAAAAAAAATCTGAGACCAGCATCCAAAGGAAAATATACTCTCATATATTATAAAACATCTGCAAGTACGGTGAAGTACAGAGAACTTCGCTAAACTGTCCATAAATAACCTCTGATATAATTTTGGCACCTACCTTTTCGGTATTTGCACATATACAAATATATACACAGTTATTATTTTTAAATAAAATTGGTATTATGATATATGAGACAATATATCATGAATATTTTCTTGTATCATTAAATATATTAAAAACATGATCGTTAGTTGCTATGCAGATCTCATATTAGGGTATATCGTAATTAATTTAACCATTCCCCTATTCCAGAAAATTTAAGAGCACTTCTAATCTTTTATTATTTACATAACACCATAAAAAAATAGCCTTACAGGTACATCCATATATGCACCACTCATTATTACATTAGGATAAATTTCTAGAAATGAAATAACTGAGTCAAAGAACATTATATAAATATACAACACTGCCTTCTAAAGGGGTTGTACCAAATCAACACTCTAAGCATGACTGTGTATTCCATTTTGTCATTTTTAAAAACTGCCAATTTAAGAATATTAACCCCTACATCTGTAATACATGTTCAAGTGAAATTTTGTAAGTAATAGGACAGAGTATAATATTATATTCTGTCAAGAAAGTAGAATGCCAAATTCACCCTAGGAGCATACCATAAAACTCTGATTACCAAGAAGGGACAAGGTTGACACACTATGAAATTAAGAACAATAACATAAACACTTCGGTCAAATAATGGCACCCTATCTCCAGACAAAGATGGGATGAAGATATGTCTAAAGGTAGAATCAAGATTTTGAGAACTAGCTAGCTCTAAGACTACTCCAATTAAAAAATAAATATGAAAAAATGTTCCCCAAATTCTTCACCATAGAGGAAAGGTTTCTAAGCTGTGATAAACTAAAAAAATTAAAACGTGTGTGTATGTGCCAAAAGTGGGAGGCGTGTAACAATTACACTGTTTTGTGATGGTCTGTCCATTATTCTGAGATTATACCATTGCTTTTTTGGTATTTTATGCACCATCTTTTATGAAGTAATGGTAGTAATTGGTAGCAGTTTTTTGGTTCTGATACTTAACACAGCAAAATAAAAACTCCAGTTTGGTTCTTTTCTTTTTTTGGACATTACTCTTCCTTGAAATCTAAAAGTCTGAGAATCATGTAATGAACAGGTAAAAGAAAATGTAAGAACATTATTTAAGAAGACCATGATTTTGTAGAGGAAAAAAGAACACACACCATTTACAGTTACTTATTTGTCGCCAACTTTTGGAATTAAAAGACCTGAACTTGACATTTACGCATTTAGGTTTGGCTAAACATTTTGAAACCTTTGCAAAGAAAACAAAAACCAGAAAAAAATAAAACAAATGTTAACAATAACAATCTTTGGGTGTGAAAATACATGGGCAATGTATTTTTTTTTTGGTCCACTTTAGTATATTCTCAGGATTTTCTATGATATATGCACAACTTATTCAAAATGAATTTTAAAATGTAAAATAACTATTTTAATATCACTATGTTTTAAGTATTATTTTAAACATAATAATTCTGAAACAAAATAGAGAATTCCTGACAACCAATCTTCCCTCTGAACTGCTCTTTTTTAAGGCATTGGTAGGACAATCTTCATTTTTGTCCCAACCAGTTCTATCTATCCTCCTATTAGTAAAAGTGGCTCATCACACAGAAATTCTCAACTTAGGTATCATCCTCCAATCCCTATCCAAAGAAGCCCAGTCTACCAGGAACTGGGCTAACAAAATTATAATCCCCAACTCTAACCATTTCTGATCTATATAACAAGGAAAGGGTGTCTTCTCCTTTTCCCAGTTCCCAGTATCCTCAATACAGAAACACAGCTGTAAAGGCATCAAATCATCTCAACTTTCCAAGACTAAGCTGCTGTTGACAAAATTGCTAATATTATCTGTTATCTCTCTCAGAATCTAAATACAAAAAGCATCAAACAATACAACAAAAGGATATTTTTCAACAGGCTTTTTTAAATGACTACACTGTAATAATTCATTTGTTACTGAGCATATCACATGTTGACAGTGCTCTATCAGCAGCTCAACTCACAACGGTGGTAAAAATGTCACATTTTATTAGTAATCTGTGAGTTGCTTAATAATTCATATTTTGGTAGGTAACAGCTACAAAAATGTTACATTTTACAAGTCGAAAATGTAAGCTTCATGAAGAAGATAATTGTTTTTGTATTGTGTTCACTGCTGTATTCTCAGATCCTAGAATACCTAACATTTTCTTGGTAGGTATTCTATACATATTCATGGAATGAAGAAATAAGTATTATATATGCTAAAATGTTTTCTCCTATTATTGTAATCTTTGGAAACCGAGACTCTAAACTGTGGAAATATCATCAATCCAGAACAGATCAAGCCCCAGACATCCTGGCAAATGATCTTCTACTACATTCACACCAAGTCTTTCACTTGGTCCTCATGTCACCACTTATTCGTATGTTCAGTTGGTTAGTCATTAAACATCTCAGTCTCCTGGTCTAATAACTACAAAACAGTAGATGTATCCATCTTTTAACAACTCTTGATGTCCAACTAAGTAGAAAATATAAAGTGGCTTAATGTTTATTTCTTAGATTGTTGTATACATAAGATATTTTTGAGAAATATGAAAGTAAGGATTTCAATTAGATCTAGTCAGTCTGTCCCATACTTCTAGGAAATTTTCAATACCATAAAAATTCTCACACTTATCTAATGAATGGTCCAAATTACAGGTGTTCGCTTATTACTGTTTGTCACTATGCATGCGACAAAAGTATGGCTTTTACCAGAATGGCCTTATAAACAATGACTAACCAGACAAAATTAAAATTTGGGAGCCAACTGATACAACAGTCCTATAAAGATAAAATCTAGTTGAGGAAAGCAACTCAGATTAAAAGCTTCTTTAACCAACAGGAAAATCATTTAATCCCTGTCTCAAATTAAAAATTAAAAATATGATGAACAGTGCTTGAACTAACTTTTATAGACCTTTTGAACATTCGTCTGCCTCAAGATAATGGGTCCACAATACAGTGGTGAAAGTTCTTTGAAAACAAAAGTGACTATAAAAAAAACTTTCAAAAAGTAAAAAAACAGTGAAACTTCTTAATATTTTCCAAGGAATAACACTTTTAAAACATTTGTCCAAAACAACAAAACAGGAAATGTGTTTTGTGGACTCTAGAAAGAACTTTTAAAACAATACTATTTGCAAATAGGGTCAACAGAGAAAACACCATAATAAAGCTAACTGTCTTTTACTTTTAAAAATTGGGTAAAACCCCATTATACTTACTTTGTAAATAGTGCAAAACCATCAATACAAGACTATAGCTGCTTAAAGTACCACGACTGGCATCATTTATCTGATGGTGACTTGCCCACTTCTTAATCACCAGCACTAACGGACGAACTCGATTTTCAACTGAAAGTAAAATTAAAACTTAACATGGTAAGAGACATTATAGTTTCTTTGAAAGTTTACATTATTTCCCAGATCCATGCCAAAATAAAGAGCACTGTCTCTGTGTACATTAAACACTGTGTCTGTTCACCACAAATGTGTCTTATGTCTAAAACTCACCTTAGTTACCTTTTAAAAATTACCAATTATTAAAATGCCACTTGATTCACCTATAACTGATAGTATATGATTTTAGTGTAGCAACATATACAAATAAAATAAGATATACTTAAACACAACTAAAGGGATGTCACTATTTATGACAAACATCTTTAAAAATGAATAAAGAAAAAAGAGGCTAATTTTTTATAAACAAACCACAAACTTACGGTATGCATAAGTTCTGAGAAGGAATGTGTTTCTTATTCCAACAACATTGTTTACATTCAGGTCAAACTCCACACAACTATTTAAGAAAAAAAAAACAATAAACTTTAGCTGAAGAACAAAAACACTTCCTTCCTAATAACTAAATTAATGCTCATCCATCCCATGATGCAAAATAGCATGGGCCCAAAGGCCATAGACCTGTGTTTTTAACATGACACACTAAAGAAATAAGAATGAACAAATACTCAGTATGTTATTTTGATGTGATTTGGTGAGTACTGAAAATATAAAATAAGACTAGTGGAAAAATCAGTAACATACTGCTAAGGCTCCAATTACCCCAAAGAAAAAAATTTTTTTTTTTTCTTTAAAAAGATGGACTCTCGCTCTGTGGCCCAGGCTGGAGTGCAGTAGCATAATCATAGCTTACTCCAGCCTCAAGCTCCTGGGCTCAAGCAGTCCCCCCACCTCAGCCTCCCAAATCACCAGTATTATAGGTAGGAGCCACCATATCCAGCTGAAAATGTTTAAATCTCACAATCGTTTCCAGATAAACAAAACTATGTGACCAAAAACATTTCTGAGCAAGCTATCCCATTAAGTTATACATTCTCAAATGATCTGGAATTATAGCATCATATACTTTAAAACAACAGAAATAAAAAGCCAAATAAAATGCAGGGGAAAAAAATTTAAAAGCTCTGTCTACACATTATATTTCCTCTAAAATGGCTAGTAAATTACAGTATCATGTCAAATTTGGCTACTGATACCTGGAAAAAGCTATCTATAATACTCAAACACATAATGATTATTTATTTGGAAGCAAATATATGCAGTTCATAATTTAAAAAACAGGGCAATGGCCAGGTGCGGTGGCTCAAGCCTGTAATCCCAGCACTTTGGGAGGCCGAGGCGGGCGGACCACAAGGTCAGTAGATCGAGACCATCCTGGCTAACACGGTGAAACCCTGTCTCTACTAAAAATACAAAAAATTAGCCAGGTGTGGTAGTGCGCGCCTGTAGTCCCAGCTACTTGGAGGCTGAGGCAGCAGAATGGTGTGAATCCGGGAGGTGGAGCTTGCAGTGAGCCAAGATTGCACCACTGCACTCCAGCCTGGGCAACAAAGCGAGACGCCGTCTCAAAAAAAAACAAAAAAAAAGAAAATAGGGCAATAATGACGCAATCTACAAAAAACGGCTAAACTCATACAAAAACGAAGGATTACTTTCTGTAAGTCAGTTCTACTTATACCCATGTGAGATCCCAACTTATAAATACTAAATTTTTCTGTGAAAAGACTGTCTAAAATAAAAATGAAATCTTTCTATATTAATTACAGATTTTAAGTATAAAATTTGAAATCTACCATTTCAGTCTTTCTTATTTGGGGGAACAAAAGAAATCTTACAATCTTTCCATTACCCAGGCATATTAATAAAAATGAATAGTAGTATTAACACTTCAGATATTATACATTATTTGGCTTTGGGAAACTTACAGTAACAATAGAGTTATTCTTTGTGTTTGTGTAAGTCTAACACTGAAGCCAATTTGTACTGCATCCATATAGTAACTCAATAGAAAAGAAAAACACATAGATGGCAACTAGTCTGCAGTTAAAAATTTTTCCAAAATTGAATTCAGGGCTTTAAAAATATCCATAGTCCCTGCTTCAATACTACTTCTAGAAATACTAAAAAAGTGATCCTCAATATGGAAAGAATTTATGCACAAAATGCTTATTTATGTTATCTAAAAACTAGAAACACACCAAATGTTCAAACACAGGGGAATGGTTAAGTTAATGACAACTTACTTATCACTCAATGAAAAAATATAAAGCCATTAAAAATGAGCTGTAGAACAATACTTAATGATATAACCAAATATTCATGAGATATGGTTCTGTTGGGAAGTAGGATTTGGCTAGGTATAGCAGCACACTCCTGTAATTCCAGAACTTTGGGAGGCTAAGGTAGGAGGATTGCTTGAGGCCAGGGGTTCAAAACTAGCCTGGGCAACATGGCAAGACCCTGTCTCTACCAAAAATACAAAAATTAACCTAGTGTGTTGGTGTGTGCCTGTAGTCCTACCTACTCAGGAGGCTGAAATGGGAGGATCACTTGAGTCCAGGCATTTGAGGTTACAGTGAGCTATGATCATGCCACTGTACTCCAGCCTGGGCAACACAGTAAAACTCTGTCTCTTAAAAAAAAAAAATGCTTAAGAACAAAAAAAGTTTGTATGATAATCTTAAAACAGAAAAAGAATAAAACTATTTTTGTAACTATAACTACAACCATATATTATTAAAAACTTATAATTAGATAATAACTTTATGTTTTATCTCCCTATATATTTCATATCTGCTTTAGGAAAATCTGACACAATTTACTTGGCAGAAATTTAATAAGTATTTATAGATCTGACTGATGTTTAGATATATAAAGGAATGGCTTGAGCCAGCCATTAAAGTTTGTTTAAAATATATATATTCAGTCAATTTTCATCATTCATAGTAGCCACATTCTATAAAGTTGCTGCAAACACTGAATTAATAAATACTATATATCATTGCTCCTAGGGTAAGCACAGGGTTAGGTTTCTGCCAGCCTAGTCACATTTTCATAAACTCATCAATATGTAACCAAGTTTTATGTTGTGCTTCTGTTTGAAGACATTGTATTTAATACATACGGTTGATTCATTAACAGTGGACTCATGGCCAAGAGTACTGTAACTCATGCCTGAGCAAAGCCTACCTAACACATATTTTCTCCATAGGGCACCATCACAGCCTTCCTGCACTTGGGGACACTAGAAAGTAACTCCACACTATGCTTGGGGGCCATTTTAAAAAGCAAAAAAAGCACAAAAATGTGAAAAATATGGCATTAATTAGACTATGAGGAGGTTATCTGTTTACAGTACGAAGCTGAACAAGAAGACAGTGTGTCACCTAATTCTATCTCAGCTGGAAACATGGTATTGGGTGATTTGAAATTTTCACCACTCTGTGTATGCCCATGAAATGACTGCTAAAGCGTATGAATATTCATGTGGAGAGTTACAAATAACTTTTAGCAAGTAGGCAAATTGGTGCAAACACAATCTATGAAAGATAAGGATCAATAATGTGTGTGGGGGGGCATAATTTCAGTATTAATTTTGTAAAACTGGACAAATTTTATGAAATCTGTCACAATTCTATTTTTAAAAAACAGTAACAAATCAGTTGAATGAAATAATCAACATCTATTTACATTTTGCATTCAGATATTATATAAAAGATCCCAATTCTAATGCCCATAAGAAATTCAGAACCCAAGCTGGTAGAACATATAAATATAAATTTTGAAATGGAACAAGTATATTTTGCTGTTGTTCGTTCATTATCTATTCTCTAGGTATTATATGTATCTTTCATTAAAATGAAACATAACTTGTTTAATCATAATTGTATTTACAACAAATCCCTTGATATTAGTATGTCAAATTTCACTAATTATGTTCTTCAGAACGCATTACTTCCAAAAGGCAAGAGATCATTTAAAAATCTAAAATACAAATATGTACATACTCTTTAAATTGGATAGTCTCACATATTCAAAATGTCAAGCAGAATAGCTAAGTATAGTTAAGCATAAAATATCGCTCAATTTTAAAAAACCATTTCAAACACCAAGTCAAATGATTTCTAAAAACTGATGAAAATAAACTGTAGTGCTACAACATACAATTCTTAATTATCTTTATCAGATGAGTATCTAAAAATGATCTAAAGGAACTGGAAAAAGAAAGCTCATTGATTACTTACCTGACTTTATCCCTGAACTTCACAATTGGCACTTTTGCTCGAATCAGCTGAGGTCTCTCAATGTAGCCCGCTGAAAGACAAAAGATAATGTGAATATCGGCAAATGTTTCTAGAATTCAGAGTGTTCCAATGCACATTTTTAAAAAAATAGTATTTACTAAGCTAAAATAATTTAAGAAAACGTCTGTGAAAAAGAATACAAGCAAGGACATTATCAAGTTCTTCTAAGGTTGGAGGCTCCAGTAATATCATTTAGGGGGCTTTATATTAAGGTTATTTTCAGGAATGTGGTCTAATATAGTATCTATAGAGAAGTTCATCAGATCACTGTAAGAGTGAAAATATATCTAAGCTAGCAGCAGAGGGAATAGCTAATTTTGGTACAGCACAGAGTAAGGTATCATGGTAACTATAGAAATCATATTTACAGAGTCTTATGTGTGGAAATGCTTTGCAACATGATACATGGGGCTTGGATGCATTCAGTAAGTGTGATCTCTATGAGTGAAAAATACATATATTTATTATACACATGATCTCTACAAGTGAAAAATTCAGAACAGCTTAGTGAACACCAATTATTGTGCTATTATACACAGGAGTATCAGTTGACAGGAAATTCAAATATATACACATATGTATTACATATATACACATATCATATACAACATATAATAAAAGTATATACATATTTTTATTCCATCAAACTAAAAAATTATTGAGTTGAAAGTAATACATGCTTATCATAGAAAATTAGGAAAATACAGAAGTGTATAAAAATGCAATTCTGAAAATCTTTCCCAAATGAGTAATTTTCTAATTTTTTAACTACAGAAAAAGTAGTACCAGGATTTTTTTAAACCCGAAAATTTTCTGTTATAATGTTTTACCATCAAAATTACAGAATCTATATCAGCTGGGCTTGGTGGTTCACGCCTGTAATCCTAGCACTTTGGGAGGTCAAAGTGTATGTATCACTTGAGGCCAGGAGTTTGAGACAGGCCTGGCCAACATGGCAAAACCCCGTCTCTACTAAAAATACAAAAATTAGCCAGTTGAGGTGGCACACACCTGTAATGCCAGTTAATAGGGAGGCTGAGGCATGAGAATCGCTTAAACCAGGGAGGGGGAGGTTGCAGTGACCTGCGATCGTGCTACTGCACTCCAGCCTGGTGAGAGAGCGAGACTCTGTCTCAAAAAAAAAAAAAAAAAAAAAAAAAGACTATATCAAGCTTCAAAATAGAATTTATGTGCAGGAATTCAGAAAAATAAAATTAGGAGTTAAAAGTTTTGAGTAATAAGTACAGGTTCTGAGACCAACAAACTATAGTCCAAGCAAGTTACTAAATCCATTGATCACCAGTTTCCTTAACTATTAAAAATAACCAAAAGAAAAAGAAAAAAAAAAAAATTCATGTGAATTACATGATCTTTAAGGTACCTTCCGTTTTTAATATTTTGATTCAAACAGCTATTAAAAATCCACTTAGGTATGAATTATTCTTTATTTTACAGAATAATTCAGAATGCAGAAGCCTAGGTCCAAAGAAATAAATCACTTCATTTATTTCTCTTCTACAGTAGATGTAAGTTATTCAAAGACAGTGACTTGTTACTTGACTTGTACATTCCAGCTCAAAGTCTGGCATATAATGAATGTCTGTTCAACAAATGAACAAGTGTCTTTCCAATATCACACAGGATAACTTCAACTTTCTATAAAATTCTATATAAAAAGAAATTATTTGAGATGGCTTAACATGTGGATTAAAATCTGTTTAGAGTCAGTGTATTCAAAAAGTAAATTCGTAAAATAAAATGGCTTAAGTCAACAATTTGCTTTCTGTTGAAGTCATACATTTAGGTCTCATGTTCAGTGATCTTATTTTTAAAACAAGTAAAGATGCATATCATTGCAAGCCAGATGAAATTCTCATCTGGACTTTATGTGTATCAACACTTTTAGCTTTTCACAGATACTCTGTTATTACAACTATTTATATTCATGCTTTAATTTCCCTAACAATCTATAAACTTTTGAGAAAAAGAACTAAAACTTACATATCTTTGAATCCCCCCCACTGCAGCAGGTGGTATATTTTGCAGTAAGAGCCATAAAGATATGCTGAATAAATGATCACTCTTCTTTTTAATCAAAAGTTAAAAGAAATTCATTTGGAAAAAAGGATCCATATTATACCTATCCTGACCAGAATAAAAAATTCTTACCAGAAGATAACGTAAGAGGCATTTTAAATAAAGTTATGTCAGGTGACATACAAACTTGAGGCATGTCAGACTTACAAAGTCTAGTACAGAAGTGTTTATGGACTAAGGTGAGTATATGCCGTGCTTCAGTCTTCTGATTTACCTGAAAAAAACACTGAAAAGTTAAAAATAAAGTGTTTTTTCATTATCTTTCTCAGCTTAATGTTTCATTTTCCTAACGTATCTCAACAAAAACAAAACATACAAGATATACTTTCCTTTGGAGTTATTTTTCAATATACCCAAGGAAACTTATTTTTCTAAATTATAGAAAAAATCAACCTTTAATGCTATCTTTCACATCTACATTTCTAAATCAATTCCTGATTTTAAGCTTAAAAGCAGTTTTCAAAGAAATTCTGAAACAGCCATTTATGTCATTTTTCCCTTCAGTATAACACTGTACAAAAAGCAACCTCCAACAAAAATAAACAGAATTTTAGCCTTATCTAGATCTTAAGCTGCTCAAGGATAGTTTCATATCCATGGTGCCTCAGTTTGTGTAAAAGCTATGACAACATGATTTAGACGTGTGAATAAGACTAGAGGATGAGTGGGATGTGCGTGAGTATAATCTAGCAGCACAAAAAAGTTTTAATTACAACCCTTGTATTCTCCACTGTTAATAATGTGAGGTTTTTTTAAACTTTCTCTTTATATGATTTCAAAGCCTAGAAAAATATTCTTCCTGGAATAAATCTCTTTCTGATTTGCAGTAACTAGAAGTCATTTTTGCTAGTGGAATAATATGAATAGTAAAATTATACATTAACATTCAATAATTTTTTGTATTTTTAAAGATGTAAAACATAATAAGGCATATTAAAATTACACTGAGCTTAATTTAATCACTGGTAGTTCAGAAGAAACCTCAGCATCTTAAAGAGGCTGCCTCAAGTCAGCTTAACGAAAACCAATTACTGCAGTATTAAACACAGGAGTATCAGTTAACTGGAAATTCAGGTAAACACACTACAGGTTGAACATCCCTAATCCAAAAACTTGAAATCCGAAATCTGAAACTTTTTGAGCGCTGACATGATACTCAACGGAAATGTTCATTGGAGCATTTCAGATCTGGATCAGGGATGTTCAAATGTTAAGTATAGTGCAAGTATTCCAAAAAAAAAAATAAATCTCAAATCCAAAAAACTCTGGTCCCAAGCATTTTAGATAAGGAATACTCAACCTGTACTAAATAACACAGTATCGTTGCTAAAGAAAAAGAAAAAAAAAAAAACAAAGGCAAAATGTCAGAGAAAAATATTTTAAATTTAATAAACATGATAGTCTTATTTTAAATTTCAGTGAAACCTATTTTCCCTTAACAAGCATTTTCAAGGAGAAAAAAAGTAAAGATTAAAAATAGAATCACTGAGAATTCAAATGGAAAGGAAATATATCAAGAAAATAATATTGCCACATGCTCTTCTTTGCTGCATCCTGATAACATATCCAAACTAATGACATTTCAAAACAGAGGCAGAGTTCTTGAAAAAAAAAAACAACACATAGTGAAGCCATCTCACTTTAAAAACTTAGAATTAAATTAATGCTATACTTCCTATTACTTAGCTTATTGTGCACATGCCTTAAAAATAAAAAATTTCCTAGGTTTCCTGCAATTATGGTAAACAAAATACAAAGAAGTAATCACAACAAAGCAAATTTTTTTCCTCAATGACTTTTATGTAAAATTTCTTAACCCATTAACACGAGAAACACACTTGGAATAAATGTTTCCTTACTTACTGGTTCTTCCTTAACAACTAGGCATAAATCACCATCACTGCTCCGGGTACCAAATCCATTTAAAGAGGACCCAACCAAAAAAAGTCTGCTTTCTAAAGAAACAGAAGAAAGTAGTAAGAGTACTTAAAATCTAAACAAGGTGCACTGGTTCTGTGCCTATTAAAAAAAAAAAAGATAAAATTTAAAATAGGAAACCATATACCTAAAGGGCATGCAAAATAGGGAAACATACGTGGAAATAACAGCTGAATTTCTCTCTGCAGCTGGGTTCGACAGAGTTCTTTCTTCTTTAAATCATTTATATGCTGCTGACATGTTTCAAATAACTCCAGTATCTGCTGACTCAACTTGAATCCACCGCAAAAAAAAAAGTAAAAGTTTTGTTCAGCAATGTAAAAGTAATTGCCATTTGGAGAAGTATAAATTAATTATATTGACACTATTTTAAAAGGGAATATATATTATCTTCTTAATAGTTTCCAAAACAAAGCTACTATTACTCAAGTACAGGAGGAGAATGGTCTGAAAAACTATATATAAATTTTACAAAGTAAAATTTACAACTCACAGAAAAGTACAGACACAGATACTTCATAATAAAAATAATCCATGGGTCAGCAAACTGTTTAACACTTGCTCACTGTATTTGTATGGCCCCTGAGCAAAGAATTTTTTTACATTTCTAAAGGATTATGAAAACAAACAAATAAGAATATGCAACAGAAACAATATGTGAGTGGCAAAGCCTAAAGTATTTACAGTCCCTGGTCTTCTGGGCTCATGCAAACCACCCCGTCCCATTCTTGTAATAATGCCCTGAACCCTAACTTCATGTTGCCATGTACTTACCACCTTTTTTTTTTTTTTTTTTTTTGAGACGGAATCTTATTCGTCGCCCAGCCTGGAATGCAGTGGTGCGATCTCGGCTAACCGCAACCTCAGCTTCCTGGGTTCAACCGATTCTCCTACTTCAGCCTCCCAAGTAGCTGCGAATACAGGCATCTGCCACCACACTCGGCTAATTTTTCGATTTTTGTAGAGACAGGGTTTTGCCATGTTGGCCAGGCTGCTCTCGAACTCCTGACCTTAAGTGATCCGCCTGCCTCAGCCTCCCAAAGTGCTGGTATTACAGGTGTGAGCCATCACAACTGACCCTACCACCCTTTTATCTACTGATCTGGTTCACACTTTTCCCTCTAGCCCAATTCTTGCCATCAACATAGGTGATTTCCCTATTTGAAATGGGCTATATATCACGACATACTCCGTTTCTGGACTTTTATTTCCTCCAGTATTCTTCATCAGTATACACTCCTATAATGTGGTCTTTACAATAAACTGGAACTGCTCTAGCTCTGAAATTTTAAATTCCAATATACTATCTTGGCTTCAATCTCCTATCCAATTCACACTTTCTCACTCTCCTCATACCTGCTCTACAACCACAAGAGATCTAGATTCCTTTGAATCCTCCCTTTTCCGCCAAGCCATCAGTACCTAAATGGTGTTATTTCTTTACCTATGCAGTCTACACCACACAGTGCATCCCTTGAACCACTCTCTTATCATGCCTTAACAACATTATCTACCTTGTCATGTTCTAATACTTGTCCTACAAAACCCTAATCTTAGGTCAATTAAAAAAAAAAAAAAAAAACACCTTCTCTGCTCTTACATCTAAGTTGCTAAGAGACAAAACTGAAAAAAAAAATTAAAATTATAAAATTGGAGTATTTCAAGTTTAGTCTTAGGTTGGCCCTTAGCATCACTTAGCAATTTCTTCCAAGTCTTTGGTTAGATATCGCTTCTGTTTTTCATTATACCATTCCAAAACGTTTACTATCTTCTTCAAGCCCTCTAAACTTATCTCCCTTTCTCTAGCAGATACAGTTAAAGTTTACTACGAAAATTGAGAATACCAAATGCGATATTCCTCAGCCGCTTAACCACAGACCTAAAATCAAACATATTTGGGGGGGTGGGGAAAGGCGCCCTTTTCCCCATTCAAAGCTAATCTCTCTACCAATAATTTTGTATTCAAGCCTTCTGGTCACCTTAAGGGCACAAACACCTCTACCAGTTTTTCAGTCCTGCTCTTGTATTTTCAATCTCTCCCTCTCTAGGACTGCCTTATAGTCCATAATGAGGCAAAAATATCACCCATCATGAAAAATGTTGTCTTTCACATATTTAGGATCCTCATTTTAAGAAGGCAGAGGCATTCTAGGCAATTTGGCAATGAAAGAAGCATAACTTTCTTTAAAATCTCTGAATACCCACCCCACAAAAGACAGAGCAACTAGGAGAATAAATCAAAGAGATCAAACCAAACCAAAATGTGGCCAAAAAATAAAACACAATTGACTGACCAAGTATTCATCATGAACACTCAGGAGTGCGACAAATACCAACAGCAGCAAGATTCACACGGTATCAGACACGGTAAAAGAAAAGGGAATGGGATTTGAAACAGTCTTAAAAACAGAACATGCAGAAATCAAATTGCTTATAGGTAATACCTTCTCCCCCTCACTCACCAAACTAAGCAGCCCACATCAATGTACCACAACCAAAATAGGCAAGCAGCTTCATAGGCTACAATTCATAGGTAAATGCAAGGGGACCACAGAAAGATCAGAGACCTCCAAACAAAATGAGGTTCCCTTCCAAGAAAAAGCAACAGCAGAAACTACCAGGAAGAGAAACTTAAACTGGACAGTACAGAGCCATCAGGAGAAAAGGAAAGGTGTAAAATGATTCTGACTCTCAGTGGACATATGAATATGAAAACATTTTTCGTCATCATAACAGGACCAGGCAGGGCAGAGGGAAAGTCCCTGGCATTTAGTAGGTAGAGGCCAGGATGTCACTGAACATCCTACAATACAGAGGACAACTCTACCACAGCAAAGATTATCTGGCCAATAGTACAGAGGGTATGCCAATAGTACAGAGGGTAAAAATGCCAATAGTACAGAGGGTAAAAAATTCCGCTCTAGATAAAAGTAGGAAAGGAAAAAAGCAAAGGCACTCAGGAAGTATATTTCTGAATACTACACAAGAACAGAAGAGGGCTGGGCGTGGTGGCTCACGCCTGTAATCCCAGCACTTTGGGAGGCCGAGGCAGGTGGATCACAAGGACAAGAGATCGAGACCATCCTGGCCAACACGGTGAAACAGCATCTCTACTAAAAATACAAAAAAATTAGCCAGGAGTGGTGGCACATGCCTGTAGTCCCAGCTACCCGGGAGGCTGAGGCAAGAGAATCACTTGAACCCAGAAGGCAGAGCTTGCAGTGAGCTGAGATCACACCACTGCACTCTAGCCTGGGTGACAAGAGTAAGACTCCGTCACAAAAAAAAAAAAAAAACAGAAGAGGAGAAGTCCTAGAGCCACAAAGCTAGCCTGCTCAACCCTCTCCACATAAAAGTAGCACACTGCTGGGCATAGTGGCTGAGCACGCCAATAATCCTACCACTTTGGGAGGCCAAGGCAGGCGCATCGCTTAAGCTCAGGAATCCGAGACAAGTCTTGGCAACATGGCAAAACCTCATTTCTACAACAAATTTAAAAATTAGCTGGGCATGGTGGTGCGTGCCTGTAGTCTCAGCTACTAGGGAGGCTGAAGCAGGAGGATTGCTTGAGCCTGGGAGGTCGAGGTTGCAGTGAGCCATGATCACACCACTGTAATCCAGCCTGGACAACAGAGGAAGACCTTGTCTCAAAAACACTGAAATAAAATAAAATG
Source organism: Macaca fascicularis (assembly GCF_037993035.2). Lineage (NCBI taxonomy): Eukaryota > Metazoa > Chordata > Mammalia > Primates > Cercopithecidae > Macaca > Macaca fascicularis. The sequence continues at coordinate 83,608,986 of NC_088380.1, read as the reverse complement.
AAAGTAGTACAGAAAAAGCCATCTCAAAGACAAGTAACAGAAAGAACTGGAATCTCGAAAGAGGTAAGAATGGGAGAGGAGAGAAGAAAAAATTGAAGAAATAACGCCTGAAAGTATTCTAATCAACTTCCATACAAAGTATTTGTAAGAAAAATGAGAATACATTGAGCAACTTTTTGTTTTTTGATACATGGTCTCACCGTGTTGCCCAGACTAGAGAGCAATGGCGCAATCAGAGCTCACTGCTGTCTTGACCTCCTGTCAAGCAATCCTCCCATCTCAGCCCCGCAAGTAGCTGGGACTAAAGGTGTGCAGTACCACATCTGGTTAATTTTTTTTTCTTGAGAGACAGGTTCTCAGTATTTTGCCCAGGCTGTAGAGTAACATTTCTACAGACAATAAAGCACACCAGAAGAATGTGTAAACAAAACTAATATGTTTAACATAATATAAAAAACCAAGGCCTTTTCTCGTTTTAATTTTCTAAACAGATAATTCACTACTTAAAGCATATATACTATCAACAATTAAAAATTTACTTTTTAAAAACTTCACAATAGCAGCAAAAAGCATGAAATATTTAGAAATCTATGTACCAAGAGATGTGCAGAATTTGTATACTGAAAACTAGAAAATATTGAGAACCTAAAGACCTAAATAAAGGGAGAGATAAACCACATTCACGGATCAAAAGACTATTGTTAAGGATGTCAATTCTCCCAGAATTGATCTTTAGATTCAATGTAATCAAACTCAAAAGCCCATTTGATATAATTTGTTTCACAACAAATGAAAAAGAAATCGAAAGCCCAGAAGGCTTCTTTCTAGAAACTGACAAAAGAATTTTAAATTTGACTTAGAAAGGCAAAAGTCCAAGAATAGCTGAGAAAAAAATTGGAGAATTTAACCCAACTGACTTCTATACTTAATATAATGCTACAGTAATCAAGACAGTATGGCCCTGATGGAAGGATAAACAAAAAAGATCAACTGAATATCAGAATACTGAAATATTTACCAATAAAATAACTCAAATCCGATTCAAACTAATGAGGGAGGGAGGTAAAGGTAAAATAAGATTAGTCATATGTTGTTAATTGTTATGGTCATATGTTGGCAGTTGTTAAAGTGGACAACATGAGGACTTGATACGTTTTTCTCTCTACTTTAGTATATGGTTTGATATTTTCCATAATAAAAAGCTAAAAAGAAAAGTGTCCAAGTTTGTAACAAATGTGAAAAAGATCTCCAGTAAAAGTGGCTAACATAAAATTTTAAATGATACTTGAAGGATTTTTTAAATATGCAACAGAGGACTTACGTAGCCCACATGCCTAAATATTTACTATCTGGCCCTTCTGCCAACCCATAATCTAGAGAATCAGGCAGATTGGATCAACATAATCCTAGAATTCACAGTAGGTACTCAGTCTTCGTTGAATAGCAAAATCAACAAACAAACTTCTTGGCTGGGCAAGGTAGCTCATGCCTGTAATCCTAGCACTTTGGGAGGCCGAGGTGGACGGATTGCCTGAGCTCAGGAGTTCAAGACCATCCTGGGCAACGACGGTGAAACCCTGTCTCTACCAAAATACAAAAAATTAGCCAGGCAGAGTGGCATGCACCTGTAGTCCCAGCTACTCAGCAGGCTGAGGCAGGAGAATCGCTCGAACCCAGGAAATGGGAGGTTGCAGTGAGCTGAAATTGCACCACTGCACTCCAGCCTGGGCAACAGAGCAAGGCTCTGTCTCCAAAAAAAAATTCAAAAATTTTTTTAAAAAAATTTTCTTTACAATGCCCAAGTGGAATGTTGTTATATTCATAAAGTGCTTTCATCTGAATGACCCTGTTAATGTAGAAAGAGTCACATGTGAAAAAATTTACAATGACTTAGAAAATACGAAATTCCATATTCTTGTTCCTCTCTATTTTTTACATGCATGGAAACACTTTTTCTTTCCCAAGGTCTACTATAATGGAGATTTAATGAGTTTTTATGTGAAAGAATTTTCCTCATTATCTACCCATTAGCTTGGGGATTCACATTATCAAATCATACTACTTTACTCTAGAACAAATACTGAGAGTTCAGATGAGACAAAAAAAGAAATGCACATATATGTTTGAACAAGATTTCTGGTGCTTTAATTTAGAGAAATATTCCAGGAGATGGCTCACTGTTCTTATAATTCTTAAAAAAAAAAACAGAGAGGAGGAATGTATAATATGAAATATCCTTGGCTAAAAATCATATACAATTTAGATCACATATGTAATAACAAGCTGACCACGCATAATTGCACTCCAAAAATATTCTTTAATTCTGGGGTAAATTTTTCCTAATTTTTAGTTTAAAAAAACTATTCCAAGCCAGGTACAGTGCAAATGCTGGTAGTATCAGCTACTCAGGAAGCTGAGGCAGGAAGATGGCTTGAGCCCAAGAGTTCAACAGTAGCCTGGGCAACTTAGTAAGACTCCATCTCAAAAAATAAAAAAAAAAAAAAATCCCTCCAGCAACATATATATAAAATGGATTATTCTTAAACTTGTCTAAATCACTACAATACTACCTGCTTAGGCTACCTACCAAGATCTATCACTATAAAATTAATTAGTCTATTTCTCACTACACAAAAAATTTACTTATACATAGTCTAAAATATTAAAATAAATATTTCTGGCCAGGTGCGGGGGCTCATGCCTGTAATCCCAGCACTCTGGGAGGCCAAGATGGGCATATCATTTGAGGTCAGGAGTTCGAGACCAGCCTGACCAAGATGGTGAAACCACATCTCTACTAAAAATACAAAAAAAAATAGCCAGTCATGGTGGCAGGTGCCTGTAGTCCAAGCTACTTGGGAGGCTGAGGCAGGAGAATTGCTTGAACCTGGGAGGCAGAGGTTGCAGTGAGCCAAGATCACGCCACTGCACTTTAGCCTGGGCAACACAGCAAGACTCCATCTCAAAAAATAAAATAAAATAAAGAAATATTTCTTCCAAATACAAATGTTCATTTTTCCTAAAAAAAAATTGTAACTTGTCCTCAAAGTCAAGGTCAAATTAAGTATCAATAAAATTACCATTGTCTGAAGTCAACACAAGCCATAAGGATAAGGGAAGTACTGGCTGGGATTCAGAAAAGTTTTTATATGTACCAATATATAAAGCTCTCACATGGTATTTAACACTGTATAACTTTCACATGGTATTCTCAGCAGTTCACTACCTGTCCCTGATAGCTGGGCCCTGGAGTAAAAGAAAGTGGGGAAAAAAAAAAAAAACTTTTTAGCCTGGCGAGGTGGCTCATGCCTGTAATCCCAGCACTTTGGGAGGCAGAGGTGGGTGGATCACCTGAGGTTGGGAGTTCGAGACCAGCCTGACCAACATGGAGAAACCCCGTCTCTACTAAAAATACAAAATTAGCTAGGCATGGTGGTGCATGCCCATAATCCCAGAATTGCTTGAACCCAGGAGACGGAGGCTGCGGTGAGCCGAGATCACGCCATTCCACTCCAGCCTGGGCAACAAGAGCGAAACTACGTCTCAAAAAAAAAAAAAAAAACAAAACAAAACAAAACAAAAAAAACTTTTTAGCTGGAAATACCAAGACCTAATCATATACTACAATGTAAATTTTTTTTTTGCCTAAGTGCTATCTACAAGCAACAAACACAAATCAGCAATGAGCTTTCGAAATGGGAGAAACAAAATTAAATTATAGTCCAGAAAGCAGGTCATTACAGCATATAAACATTGCAATAAAAACTGGCAATTCCTCAGGCTCTCTCACTGCCTTAGTCTTTGTTACATGTCGCTATAGAAAGAGCTGGTATTAATTTTCTGAGTAAAATAAAGCCAGATGTGTAATAAAAGTTTAAATTCATTCTTCACAGTCAATTCCCTTTCCCATCAAATTAACCAATTCTGAAATAAAATAGAACCAGAAAAATGTCATGCCTAAAACAACCCACTTTTTGTTTGTGTGTTAAATTACTATGGTTTTGGGTACGGACAAAGTTGGGAGTATTCTTAATTTATAAACTGGCGGGTTGAGAAGGCAATCTGGATTACTGATTGTTTTCCCCCTGAAGTTTGATTACTTTAGGCGCTTACTATTACCTGAACTTGGCCAAAGAATTGCCCAAAAAAGGATAGAAAAAAACAAGTTTTTATTTGATCTCTTCTGTCTGAGTTCTCTCTTAGGTGTTCTGGGTAAATTGACATCTCAGTGGTTTTTTAATTTTTCTGATAAAAACATAAATTAAAAAGACAGACCCTTTAGAGATCTGTAAGATAACTATCCCCAAAGTGTTCTTCCAAGGATGCCAAGAAGCTCCATAAAATTTGCCCCTTACCAAATTTAACATTACACAGGAAATGTAACAATTCTTTAATAACCATCTTTTTATTTCACAATCAATACCAAGAAAAACCTCAGCCTAACCTCATTTCAACTCAAAATTCAAAATCAAATAAGTCAATTCACATAATACCTTCTACTAACCAGAAATTTCAAAGAACAGTTCTAATACTGTAGATGGAATTCAGGGGCTTAGATAGCTAATTACAGTCTCTTTTTTGTGCAGAAAACCATATATTCTTCTAAAACCCAGAGTAAAAACAAAAGTTAAAATTCAGGAATAACTCTGATCTCTACTTTGAAGAGTTGTTAACATAGTAACTTGAAAAAGACAAAAAAAAAAACACTGATGAAAAAATTTAAACTCAGAGGGTATTCATTTTCAAAATTCAATTCTTTAGGTTTATCCTCAAAGTAGTTAAGAAAACTTCTAACAAAATCTTTCCCTGGAGCTGGCAGATTCAGCTGACTGACTTACTATTATTATTAATGAATTCATTATTACCACTCTTAAGTGAGCCCTCTATACTACCCAGAAAATAATGTTTCAAACCTTCTGCACTCTGTTTCTCTGGTGAGTTTGATTCCCCACATTCAGTAAATGGTATTTCAAACATTCTCCACTATTCTCAAACCTCTGATATCCTACTTTATCTTCTCCAGTCTCAACAGATGATCTTGCATAGTAATTCAGAGAGAAAACGGGAAGATGCCATTCAACCCTGGAAACTCCACTAACTTCTCCCTACCGTATCTACAAATTTCCCTCTATCTATACCTATCCTCTCCTCCTATCAGCCAGTTCAAAAAAGTTTTTCTCTTACCTAAGGCCAATCACTCCACCTATATACAGGATCCATTACCCTTCCATCTTGTAGGAAACCTTATTCATGATTGTTCTTTTCTTTCCAGAGTAGTCAACCTCTTTCCTGTCTATGAATCTTCCCCACAAACATTTATATGTGGGCAGAGTTTCTCCCACCTTACAAAAAAAAAGCCTTGTCCCAACTTCCCACCTTTTGCTCCCCCCTTTCACTGCCAAATTTCCCAAAACAGTTGTGTATAATCTTGGTTTGCATTTGTTTTCCCATTCTTTCCTCAATCTATTTCAGCCAGTCTTGGACATAGACTCACTTCCTGAGGCTTCAATTACTATCTGTATACTGATGATGGCCAAATACACATTTCTAGCTAATGAATATCCTTTGAATTCCAAATCTATATGCAGTATAGTCAATTATCAATGCTAAATATCCACTCTGACGCTTCAAAAGCATCTTAAAGGCAACATGTCCACGGACTCATAAGTCAATCCTTATTAAGCACATATATAAATGTTTCTCCTCTTCCATTCTATTCTGTCTCAGTGAATGATGCCACCATGCATCCAACTGTAGAAGCCAGAAACTTGAGTGTAATCCTCAATACTTCTCCTCAATCGAACCCAGTGGTTTTCAACTAGGACAATTTTGCCCCACAGAAGACGACTGGCAATGTCCACAGACATTTTGGGTTGTCACAACTAGGGATTGGTGGCAGGAATGCTACTAGACATAGGAGGGTACACAGGACAGCCCCTCCACACCAAAAAAAGCTGGCCTAAAATGTTGATATTGCAGAGGCTTAGACACTGTAATCTAATATATCATCAAATGTTACAGATTCCACCTCTAAAATACAGCTTAAATCCATCAATTTCTCTTCATAACTACTAGCACTTCCTAATTCAAGGTACCACTGCCTCTCACTTGAAATACTATAGTACAACAACTTCTCTACATCCATGCTTGCTCAACTTCAATCTGCTCTCCACAGTGCAGTGAAAATAACCTTTTTAACTTATCTGTCCACCGCATTTAAAAAAAAAAAAAAAAAAAACCTCTGAATAGGTTCCTGCTGTTCTTAAGCTAAAGACCAAAATGGCCTAGGAGTCCTTGCAAAATATGCCCCTCTTCCCACCTCCCCTACCACACCTTCAACCACTTTCCCTCTAATTCATGAAACACTAGCCATCTTGACCTCCTTTCAGTCATTTGTACACTCCATTCTCTTTTCTGCATTAGGAACCTCAAACATGCTATTTCCTCTCTCTAAAGCAGTCTCCCCATCCCCACTACTTTCTGAGATGGAGTCTCACTCTGTCTCCCAGGCTAGAGTGCAGTGGTGTGGTCTTGGCTCACTGCAACCTCCACCTCCCGGGTTCAAGCAATTCTCTGCCTCAGCCTCCCGAGTAGCTGGGATCACAGGCACCTGCCACGAGGCTAATTTTGTATGTTTAGAAGAGATGGAGTTTCGCCATGTTGGTCTTGAACTCCTGACCTCAGGCGATCCACCCACCTCAGCCTCCCAAAGTGTTGCAATTACAGGCATGAGCAACCGTACCCAGCTCTCCACCATTCTTTAACTAGTTAACTCATTCATCTTTCAGATCTCAACTCAAATAATGTCTCCTCTAACAGGTTTTCCCTGAGACCCCAAATGCATTCTCTCAGCACTCAGTAATTTCCTGCACAGCGTTTATATAAATAAAATTGTGATCTGCATTTTTTTTAAATTTTTTTAAGACAGAGTCCTGCTCTGTCACTCAGGCTGGAGTACAGTGACACAATCTTGGCTCACTGCAACCTCTGCCTCCCTAGTTCAAGCAATTCTCCCGCCTCAGCCTCCCGAGTTGCTGGGACTACTGGCGCACGTCACCACGCCCAGCTAATTTTTTTGTATTTTTAGTAGAGACAGGGTTTCACCATATTGGTCAGGCTAGTCTCGAACTCCTAACCTCAGGTAATCCACCCATCTTGGCCTCCCAAAGTGCTGGGATTACAGACGTGAGCCACTGTGCCCAGCCTATGTATGATTATTTTTTAATGGCTCCCCCTCCTCTCACTATGCTGTACCTAAATGTAGAGACCATGTATGTTTAGAAAAACAGTGTATCTCCCATGCCTAGAGCTCACAAATATTTGAATGCTAAATAAATTAAAAATCTTATCTACTCTAGGAGTTTCAACTGTCACTTTTGTTTCAGATCTCTTCAGGATCCCTATCTCCAGCCCAACCTTACTTCTGAACTCCAAACATATACTGTCAATACAGTTACATTTTTCTACAATACCAATTAGCTTATATGTGATTGGTAAACAGGGGAATGGTATCAATACAACATGTAAGTTGGGTTTGTACATGATTTGTACATGGAGCTGTAACTGTAGAATTATAACTGTCATGAGAAAGGAAAAAACCCCTCAGTATGTAGTCCTTACAGATCTAACGGAACTAAAAAGCATTTGCATCCAAGACTCCTGCTCAAGAAAACATACTCCTAGCCTCGGACAGCTCTGTGCTGGTGTATTTCCTTTTGTCTCTACCTTAACAGCAGCCTCACTGACTCAGAGCTCCATTTTTAACTGCCTGTCTCAATGCCCAGCACAAGCCAGCATCTCAACTCTATTTTGTATATTTCTAATATCCCCTGCAGCAGCATCTAGCCGTGCCAAACTGCCTGCCTGGTCTGTCCAAGTTATTTCCCAAGATATCAATTATTATTCTTGATAGTGTTCTGGTTACAAAACTGTTTAGGTTTTGAGTAGCCTGTTCCAACCCTATTTCCCATAAGCCCTATATCATTAGTGTGCAATCTGCAGGACATGAAGTTTCTCAGGAGCACAAATGTTTTATAGTAGATTCTCTCATAGTACAAATAACTCGAGTATTTCCTCAATCAGCCTATATACCCAAAATCTAGGTTCCTTATCTCTACTAGTAACCCAGAATCAAATCATTGGAGTCATTCATGTCTCTTTCACCCTCTCTCTTCTACACTCAATTATTCCACACATTCTATCAATTTTCCTTATATATTATCTCCCACATCTTTTTCACTACCATCTACCATAACTGAAAGCTTCAGCGCCTCTCATTAGGATGAATTTAACAGTCTTCAAGGGGGTCAACCATCTTCAGGGTGAATGTAACAGTCTTCAAGGTGATCACCATCTTCCAAGCCCACTTCATTCTAAACCAAATTCACTATACAGCAACGACTTTCTAAAAATACAAATCTGACTGTGCTATTTTTCTACTTTAAAACCTTCGATAGCATTTTACTTGCATTCAAGGCTTCAAACCACTGCCCCACTTTATCTCACACTGAATCCTCCATTCACTTTACACTCTACAGAAGTAAACAGCAGTAAACCATACAAACTGTCAAACACAATGCCAGTAATGACAGATACTCAATAAATATTAATTATCACTGTCACAGATCACCTGGTATTAGAGTTAGAATGTCATCTGCCTAACCTTGATTTTAAGTATCTTAAACTCCTTTTCTTCATATTTTTAGAGACAGAGATCAAATCTTGGTTTTACCACTTACTAGCTATGACCTTGAGCAAGTTATTTAGCTTTCTGAGCCTCAATAACATTAGGATAACACCCATGTCATGGGGTTGCTGAAAAGACTAACTGAGATAGCATATGTAGAATGCCTAAAAGAGACATCAATGTTAGCTTTCTTAAAAAGTGTTCACTTAAAAAATAAGCACAAAACTAACTGCTTGCCTTCTTTCTCCCACAACTTGACAGGTAGAGAGTAGCACTCAAAGAAATTGGTTCCAGCCAGGCGTGGTGGATCACACCTGTAATCCCAGCACTTTCGGAGGCTCAGGCAGGTGGTTCACCTGAGGTCAGGAGTTTGAGACCAGCCTGACCAACACGGTGAAACCCCATCTCTACTAAAAATACAAAACTGGCCGGGCATGGTGGCACGTGCCTGTAATCCCAGCTACTTGGGAGGCTGAGGCAGGAGAATCGCTTAAACCCCGGAGGTGGAAGTTGCAGTGAGCCAAGATAGCGCCATTACACTCCAGCCTGGGCAACAAGAGCAAGACTCTGTCTCAAAAAAGGAAAATAAAGAAATTGGTTCAATTACACAATTTATCTTTAGCCTTCTGAGATAAATCCCTAATTCTAAATATTTAGGAGTATCTCTTTCTATATGACTAATTTTAAAACATTATTGATACAGAACGGTACTTTGCCAGATGGTTTACGCTGACACTAATGTGAATTGTTATTAAATTTACTGAAATTGAAAATTTGCCTAGTTCATATGCAAAACTCGTAGTTAGTTAGTTCTAATAGTTAACTATCACAACATACAAATCCAAGTAAAAATAGAGAGCTTTCAATAGTTTATCACAATGAATTCCATAGAAAACAGGGCTATCAGCATACATACCTTAAAAAACCAGTAAAAGATTCTTATTTTTTTTTTGAGACGGAGTCTCACTCTGTTGCCCAGGCTGGAGGGCCGTGGCGTGATTTCGGCTCACTGCAACCTCCGCCTCCTGGGTTCAAGTGATTCTCCTGTCTCAGCCTCCCAAGTAGCTGGGACTACAGGTGCCTGCCACCACGCCCAGCTAATATTTGTATTTTTAGTATAGACGGGGTTTCACCACATTGGCCAGGCTGGTCTTGAACTCCTGACTTTGTGATCTGCCCACCTCGGCCTCCCAAAGTGCTGGGATTACAGGTGTGAGCCACCACACCCAGCAAAAAGATTCTTAAATGTTCATTCAAAGGATTGATCTGATTTGATTTATACCATAGGCTTTCATATTATGGCATTACAAGATAGTCTTTAAAATGAGTAAAAACAGCTAGGCGCAGTAGCTCATACTTGTAATCCCAGCCCTTTGGGAGGCCACTGCGGGAGGATCACTTGAGGCTAGGAGTTCAAGACCAGCCTGGGTATCATAGCAAGACCCTGGGTATCACAGCAAGACCCTGGCTCTACCAAAAAAAAAAAAGTTAAAAACATTAGCCAGGTGGCTGGGCGCAGTGGCTCACACCTGTAATCCCAGCATTTTGGGAGGCCGAGGAGGGTGGATCACAAGGTCAGGAGATCGAGACCATCCTGGCTAACATGGTAAAACCCTGTCTCTACTAAAAATACAAAAAATTAGCTGGGTGGGTGTGGTAGCAGGCGCCTGTAGTCCCAGCTACTCGAGAGGCTGAGGCAGAATAGCTTGAACCCTGGAGGCAGAGTTTGCAGTGAGCCGAGATCGCGCCACTGCACTCCAGCCTGGGCAACAGAGCAAGACTTCATCTCAAAAAATAAAAATAAAAATAAATAAAAACTAGGCCGAGCGCCGTGGCTCACGCCTGTAATCCCAGCACTTTGAAAGGCCAAAGTGGGTAGATCACGAGGTCAGGAGTTGAAGACCAGCCTGATCAACATGGTGAAACCTCGTCTCTACTAAAAATACAAAAATTAGCCGGACATGGTGGCACACACCTGTAATCCCAGCTACTCAGGAGGCTGAAACAGGAGAATCGCTTGAACCCAGGAAGTGGAGGTTGCAGTGAGCCAAGATCACGCCACTGCACTCTAGCCTGGGGGACAGAGCTAGATTCCATCTCAAAAAAAAAACAAAAAAACTAACTAAAAAAACCCAAGTTAATCTTTCCTCAGTTTCCTTTGCCTTTTTCCTTTCTCCCACTGATTTTGACTGATTGTTTTTCCTATTTCAATATGGTTAAAAAAAAAGTTGCAGAGGAGAAAAGAACAGTTTCTTCAATAAGCTGCTGGGACAACTGGACCAACAGCAAAAGAATAAAGTTGGACCCCCTACTTTACATCATATACAAAAATTAACTCAAAATGGATCAAAGTCCTAAATGTAAGAACTAAAACTATAAAATGTAACACATAGGCAGGGCAAGGAAAAAATAAAAATAAATAAATAAATAAAATTTAAAAATTAACACATAGGCATTAATCTCTGTGACCCTGTACAATAGTTTCTTAGATATGACACCAAAAGCACAACCAACCAAAGGAAAATAGATAAATTGGACTGTATCAAAATGAAATGTATTTGTGCTTCAAAGGATACCAAAAAGAAAGTAAAAAGACAAGCCACATAATGGGAGCATAAATTCACAAATCATTATCCAGTAAGGGTCTAATATGTAGAATGCATAAAGAACTCTTACAACCCAACAGTAAAAAGACAAACAGTCCAATTTAAAAATGGGCAAGGTATCTCGATGAATAGACATTTCCCCAAGAAGATATACAAATGTCCAATAAGCAAATGAAAAGATGCTCAATATCATTAGGCATTAGGGAAATGCAAATCCAAATCACAATGAGATACCATTTCATACCCACTAGAATGGCTATAATCAAAAAGACAGACAGTAACAAGTGCTGCAAGTTCAGCAAGCATGTAAAGAATGTACAGCACCTATACACTGTTGATAGGAATGTAAAATGGTGCAACCACTTTAGAAAATACTTCAGCAGTTCCTCAAAAAGTTAAACACAGAGTTACCATAAGACCAAGCAATTTCACTCCAAGAGAGGTAAAAACATATGTCCATGCAAAAATCTGTACAGATATTCACAGCTGCACTATTCATAACAGATGAAAAGTGGAAACAACCCAGAAATTCACCAACTGAGGACTGTATTAACAAAGTGAGGTCTACTCATACAATGGAATATTATTCAGCTATAAAAAGGAATGAAGTACTGATGTGTATGCTACAACATGGATGAACCTTGAAAACATGCTAAATGAAAAAAGCAAGACACAAAAGGCCACATATTGAATGACTGCATTTATATAAAATGTCCAGGATGGGATAAAGACAGAAAATAGATTAGTTGTTGCCAGGGAGCAGGAGAAATGACTGCTATTGGGTACGTGGTTTCTTTTGGTGGTGATGAAAATGTTTGGGAATCAGATAGTACAGCTGCACAACTTTCGGAATATATTTCAAAACCACTGAACTGTACACTTTAAAAGGGTGAATTTTATGGTATAATTGTAACTTACTTAAATAACAAAAGAATAACAGAGGAATAAAAAAGCAGCACAACTAAGGAATGAAGCAGATGTTGCTTTTCTGACCCAACATTTCTGTACACTTACTATGTTTCAGACCTATGCTGGTTGATAGGAACTCAAAGACGAGTAAAACAAAGTTGCTGTATTTTCTTCATGGTCCTTCTCCTTAGCCTACAAATATCTCATTTCTCAAGAGTGTGGCAGCTTTGAAAATGCAAAAACAGCAAGTATAAACCACAGACAACCCAAGAGAATGCAGATATTTACATTATAAACCCTCTCAATTACTCGGAAAAACCGTATTAGGTTTCACTAAATATGGGGGAGGGGAGAGATATGTTTCTAGTATTAGATGTTAAATAACTCATTGTTCCCCAATGCTGACAATGTCATTTTCCAAGAATTATTATTTAAATAGCTTCATTTCACTTAACTGAAAATGTTTTTTATAAATGTTTTTGATAAATCTTTGTTGATTGTATCACTTTGAATGTATTGTTTTTCTCAGTGACTCCCCAAAATAAAATGTGTTCTAACACTCTATTACGATAGCTATATGAAAAAAACTTTTTTTTTTCAGTAAGAACAAGTAACAGGGCAGTTCTCTAAACTAAGAAAGTGTTTGGGTTCTAATAAAATTTTCATACATCAGGGAAAATCTGATTTCCTGACAGCTGCACTTTTATAAAAGAATAGCTACCAAAAATCAGAGTAATGTTTAGACAGAAAATTAGGCTGAATAGTACACTTTAAACATTGCAAGAAAAAAAGGCATGTTCTACTTAATCCAGGATATTAAATATTTTTGATTAATACATTATTTATACTAAATTCCCAAAAGGCAAAACTAAAATCTACATTATTATTACCTTATCTTTGGCCTCAGGCAGTGTGATTTCTCTAGGTTCTAAAAATGGTATTTCTCGAAAAGGTGGAACACATCTGACTATATCTGGTACATAATGTGTATGAAACAATGGCGGCATTGAGTATCTTCGTTCACCTGATAAAGGCACTATCTGGTTAACTACAGTTGGCTCTTGGTGGGGTGAATGGAAACGTTGCCGTTTACCGTCAAGAGGAAGGTTTTTTTCATCGCTTAATCTCCTGAAAACAAGCAATATACCTTAGTAATTAAAGATACAACTTTTTAATAACAAAAAGCAATTAAAAATATATAAATATCATAAGAGATAATGACAATATTATGATTCTTTCAATAAGGTCACATTATTAGCTTTATATGGCTCTTAAAAATATTCACGTTCAGCACAAGAAATGCCTCTCAACACCTTAGAAAAAAATAGTAATAATGCAGACACAAAAAACTACATGTATATACTGAAGTTAGTCTCCCATATTTGAACTACCCCAATGTTTCATCTCAGTAGTGAAAACTTTGTAGGAAAAGTTCTATTTATAGAATTACTAAGAAGAAAAGATCCAAACTATAACATATGGAAGATAAGATTGAGTTCAGTGCTAGTTATAAAAAAGGGCTCTTTGAATATACCTATGTTCTGACTCATCAGCAGGAAAGACCAAATTAAGAGACACTTTTCAATAAAGCTATAAAGACATTGGACAAATGAAGAAATTCGAAAATGAGCTGCAACTCAGATAATATTATTTTATTAATATTAAATTTCTTGGGAATAATCAAGGTATTTTGGTTACATAGAAGAAAAGCCTTGTTTTTCAGGAGGAATAAGTTGACATGTTTTAAGGTAAAATAAAATGGTGTCAACAACTTTATTTTATATAGTTCAGGAAAAAAAGCAGGTGGGCAGAAAAAAAAAGAGAAAGAAATCAAATGCTAAACTTTTAACTCATGAATCTAGGCAAAAGGCATACAGATATTCACTATATTATTATTTAAATTTTTCTGGAGGTTTAAATATTTGCAAAATAAAAAGGGAAAAATCATTAAAGAGTAAATATTTGTTACAAAAAAAGACATTGACTTCATTGCTATATTAAGTTGTTCATGTAGGTAACACTTTATGACACAGAAAATGGTCCAATTCCTTTTAAGCCTGAAAATTCTATGGGTCATAGAAGGTTTTTTTCTTTTTCTTTTTTTTTTTAGACGGAGTCTTCCTCTGTCACCAGGCTGGAGTGCAGTGGCACAATCTCGGCTCACTGCAACCTCTGCCTCCACGGTTCCAGCTATTCTCCTGCCTCAGCCTCCTGAGTAGCTGGGACTACAGGCGCCCGCCACCATGCCCAGCTAATTTTTGTGTTTTTTAGTGGAGATGGGGTTTCACCATGTTGGCCAGGCTGGTCTTGAAATCCTGACCTCAAATGATCCGCCCACCTCGGCCTCCCAAAGCACTGGGATTACAGGCATGAGCCATTGCACCCAGCCCACAGAAGATTTTTTAACACTCCTCTGGGATTATGTCAATTTCTCTCTCCTTGACAGATCTGCAAAATAAGTGGAACCCCTACTCACAGGTAAAGTATACAGTGCTAAATGCTAAAAGTTTATTTAATAATTTTAAACATAAAGTATCTTAGAGCTGTATATGCTGAATATCTTCTAATAAGAATGCCAATTTTAATTTTAAAAATATGTTTAACTACAAATTAATTGGAGATTTTTGTTGTTGTTGTTTGAGACAGAGTCTCACTCTGTCGCCCAGGCTGGAGTGCAGTGGCGCAATCTCGGCTCACCACAAGCTCCACCTCCCAGGTTCATGCCATTCTCCTGCCTCAGTTTCCTGAGTAGCTGGGATTACAGGCACGTGCCACCACACCCGGCTACTTTTTTGTATTTTTAGTAGAGACGGGGTTTCACCGTGTTAGCCAGGACAGTCTCAATCTCCTGACCTCGTGATCCGCCTGCCTTGGCCTCCCAAAGTGCTGGGATTACAGGCGTGAGCCACTGCACCTGGTCTAATAGAGTTTATTTTCATTCTTAATTCACAAATTGGCTCTGAAGGCAATTTCTAAAAAACAAAATCTGAATAAAGTCAATACTATAATTATAGTCAATATATAATAACGAATTATAGTCAATATATAATAATGAATTATTATAAAACTTTTCTCAATGACAATTTCGAAGAACAAACTGTAGTGCTTATAAGCATATGACTCAGAGACATACAACATTTCAAATCCCAGCTATGTCACTTCTGAGTAACTAGTTACTTAACCTTTGTGTGAGTCAGCTTTCTCCTCAACAGGCAAGGGATAATAGTACCTACCTCAGTGTTATGTGATTTAATCAAACCATTAATTGTAAAGGCTTAGAATAATGATTACTACATAATGAGCAATTAATAATTCCTAGTGTTATTATTTTTTTTTACAGCACCTTGTTCACCGATAGTGTTATTTTTTTATGAGACGTAAAGGTTATAGAATGTTTATATAGGTTTTTAAGTAACAGAAGTATCTTTCAAATATTGCCGAATGTTATTTTAACAATCACCTCTCAAGTTCTATTTTGTAATAAATGAATTTCTTTTAATCAAATAGATTAAAATTAATTGACTCCTGACTTGACTATAGGAAGTTTTATGTTACACAGAAATTTTCACTACAATGTTTGTTATCATGGAACCTTACCTGTGTAGGATGCAGATAAATCAAAACATAAAGTTTACTAGAAAGAAAATGTTATAATTATGTCCCCCTAGAAATTCAAAAGCTGAAGTCCTAAGCCCCAGGAGCTCAGAATGTGACTGTATTTGGAGAGAGGACCTCTTAAAAGTTACCTTTACCTAAGTTAAAGTGGGGCCTTTAAGATGAATCTTAATCCAATATGACTGGTGTCCTTAGAAGAGATGAGGACACAGAAAACACAGGGAAACAACCATATTAAGACCCAGTGACAACGCAGTCTTCTACAAGGCAAGAAAAGAAGCCTCAGAAGAAACCAATCCTGCCAACACCTTGATCTAGCCTCCAGAATTGTAAGAAAATAAATTTCTGTTGTGTAAGCCACCCAATGTGTGGTACGTACGTTGTTACGGCAACCCTACCCTAGCAAATGAATACAGAAGGCCATCTCATTTAGTTAAAAAATCTCAATTAAAAAGTGGTTTTCTGAGGAAACTTAGCTTTATTCTAGAAAAAGAAAACCTGGAATATAGAAAAGGGAAGATCTCATGTAGGGCAGAAACAAACATACAATAAAGCAGAAACAAATCAACAAAAGAACCCCTAAAATTTTTAAATGCAAAAAATGTTAAAATTCCATGACTGATCTGATCGTACAGGTCCCGGAAAACAAAACACAGGGCATAGGGTCCATACAACATTAATTCAAGATACACTGTTACAGAGTTCTCAGAAACGCAAAAATATTCTTTTAAAATAATTAAGAAGTACTTACTTCCTTCCTCGAAATAATGGGGAAGCTGAGGTCTGTATTGGACTGACATTTCCATATGTCAGCTGCTGTAATGACACAGCTCTAGACAAGCTATCAAAATCAAAGAAAAGAACAGTAATAATATACACATTTTTTCTTTAAAAACAAAACCAATCTCTTTAAAAAAATTAAATACTTCCCTATCAAAAAAAAAAAAGTGACGACATATTCTCCGCGTTCGAAAGTTTCATACAAAAAGGGCTTATGTCAAATAGAAAATGAAATTTACCAACAACATGGGCCAAAATATCACCATACTTACTCTGCATTCTGAAAGTTGAATTGTGCATCTATAAGCTGCTGGTGTGAATAAACAGTAGGTGACAGGGTAAAGAAGTTATTATGTTGTTGATGATTTGGAGTGAAGGGTGGGCGACCCAAAATTGAGTTTGGGAACATGCTCTTGTTCACTGGAAGTGAACATGTATTCTTCTACCTAGGATAATTTTAAAAGACAATATTAAATTATTATAGTTTAAAGATACTAAACACTTCTATTATCCAGTAACTTAAAACAATTAGTTATCAAGTTACAAATTTTATTTGCAAAGTTAAATAGGTCTCCTAAGTGCCACTGTAGGTAACAAAAGGAAACAAACAATAAATTCTAAATCTAAGATTAGCATTATTCAGATGCAAGGTACATGCACATTTCTAATTTTCTGATGAATTTACCCTACTACATTTACCCTCATATCAAAAAATCTTTTAGAAAATCAAGTTATCACCTGACATTAATAAAATCCCACAGATTCTTACATTTATTCTCAATCTAATTTATACAAAGGTATAAACCATCACATGACATCCTGATTCCTAGAATTTGGTTCTTACAGGTCCGATCAAATACGGAATGGATTTTATATTGTCTTAACAATTTATAAAATTCTGAGATTCCCCTCAAAGTCTACATAATTTATATAAAAGATTTCCAATAAAAGAGGGCTCTGTTCCATAGGAATAGGGAAAAACTATACAAAGCAATCAGAATCCTTCACTGATCCAGGGAGGAAAGTAGATATTTATTCTTTGCAATGACTCATACAATAAGGTTGTAGTCTTACAAAGGATTGGATAAGGTAATAAACTGAAAACGAGTATCAGGTAAAGTCTACAAAGAAAAATAGGACCCCTCAACCCACTTTCTCAAAGCAAGCAATTAGAAAACTCTTTTATGAAAAAACAAGATGACAGAGAAACTATGTAACATAGTAACAAGAGAACCTGTAACATAATAATACTTGGGAATGCATCAAGAAAATGTCAAGCTAGCTACCTAATCAACTTAACATGAAGCCTACTAGTTGACAGGCCCTACCCACACATTTTTAGAGTTTCTAATTAGACTCCTGATATTTTCACTTAAAATAGGCATCCATGGATCACCAGAAGAAAAATAAAACCTGGGAATAAACAGAAACAATGTCAGGAACAAATGAACACTCAAAAAAAAAAAAATCTCAGATTAATGAAAAGACATTGTATATATAAAACAAGAATATGCTATTTAAAAAGAAAGGGGCCAGGTGCGGTGGCTCACACCTACAATCCCAGCACTCTGGGAGGCAGAGGTGGGAGGATTACTTGAGCTCAGGAATTCAAGATTAGCCTGGGCAACAAAGTAAGACCCTGTCTCTATAAAAAATCAAAGAAATTAGCCAGGCACAGTAGTGTGTGCCTATGGTCCCAGTTACACAGGAGGCTGAGGTGGGAGGACTGCTTGAGTCCAGGAGGTCAAGGCTGTAGTGAACCATGTTCATGCCACTGCATTCCAGGCTGGGTGACAGGGCAAGACCCTATCTCAAAAAAATAAAATAAAAAGGCTGTGGGAAATTATAAAATTGAAAGCAGAACTATCCAGAAGAAAGTTAAAAGGTAACTTTGAGGAAATGTATTAGAAAGAACAAAAAGGAAAAGTTGGTAGGGGCAGGAAGGAGGCAAGACAATAGAAGAGAAAACAGAAGACTATTAAACTATGTAATCTAACATAACAGAAGGTCCAGGAAGAACAGAAAAAAACACAGGACATCACCTAACAAATAAAACAAAAAAATGCCAAAGACTGAAAGACACCAATCCTCAGATTGAAAGGACCTAAAGAGTACAAAGCACAGTAAAAAAGTTACATGTCAAGGTATATTATACTGAAGTTTCCGAATATTACACACAAAAAAAGTAGTTTATAAAATATTCCAGAAGGAGAAAACGGTATAAACAAAGGGCAAGCAATCAAAATGGCTTTGGACTTCTCAATAGCACAGGACATGGACTCATGACTTCAAATCTCTGATGGAACTGCTCTCAGGCTGAAATTCTATACCTAGCTGTACTATCAAATGCAAGGGCAACTAGAAACATTCTTAGGTAAGTTATCAAAAAAGAAAACGAAAACCTGGAATCCAGAAAAAGGGAGATCTGATGTAGGGCAGAAACAAAGTAAATGCCCCAAGATGACAGTGTTGGGAAACTAACAGTTCAAATTAGAATAGCAGGATGCAGGGCTTCAAGAAGATATCTAAGTTAAAAAAAAAAAAAAAAAAAATCAACTGGTAGATTACCTGCTGTATTTGACCATAGAGAAAAGTTCTGTTAACAGAGTAGAAATAATTTTAGAAATACAGAAAAGTAGCTAGTTAAAAATAAATTACCAAAGAAAAAAACACTCAATAGGTAATATAAAAAAGGCAATATAATCATAGTTACCTACCTGATTCTTACAATAAAGATTGAATATACTGATTTTTTTAAACTGAGCTACCATATAAAATTTATTATATATTTATTTATATATGACATTATATTATACATTTGTGTTTATATATCACAAGTTTTATATGGAGGATGACAGAGGGTACAAAAAGTGCTAAATCCTCATTTGCAGTAAATATAAATCAAAAGAATGAAGTATAGAAGCTTTACTTTACTTTTCTTTTTTTTTTAAACAACAGAGAAAAATAAAACTAGGTAGCCAGAAGAATCGAAATAGTCGCCTCTGGGGATTGTGACTAGGAGGGCTGGAAAAAACTATAAGAGACAACAGGGAAGAGAAAGAAAGATCTGGGAATAAATAAATAAATCCCTCACAAACATTGTTCCTTGTTTTTTCAATTCCATAAGATTAAAATTCCCTAGGTTGGCCACAGATAACAAGGCTCACCAGTCCAGGGTTCATAACAGCTTGTGGACAAAATTCTATGAACCACCATCGGACCTCATCCCAAATGCCTGACTCTAATTTGGACCAGAGACAAGGTTAACCTCCAGAAAACAAGTCTGTCAACTTTTTTAGCAGACCCTTATGTCTTTTTATAAGAGATTTTAAAAAAAGAAAATAATCCTATCATATTTCCTCACCTGTACACCCTAGCTTCTTCAGAGGAAATGGACAAGTATCTCGAACTAAGCAGCATTCCAGGGAATCCCCTAGTAAAAATACATACAATAATCCTGGGCTGGGCAGTTGCTCACCCCTATAATCCCAGAACTTTGGGAGGCTGAGGCAGGCAGATTGTTTGAGCCCAGGAGTTAGAGACCAGCCTGGACAACATGATAAAATCTCATCTCTACAACAAATACAAAAATTAGGCCGCACGCAGTGGCACACACCTATAATCCCAGCATTTTGGGAGGCCGAAGCAGATGGATCACCCAAGATCAGAAGTTCACGACCAGCCTGACTAACATGGTGAAATCCCTACTAAATACAAAAAAAATCAGCCAGGCGTGGTGGCACATGCCTGTAATCCCAGCTACTTGGGAGGTTGAGACAGGAGAATCGCTTGTACCTGGGAGGCGGAGGTTGCAGCGAACCAAGATCGCACAATTGCCCTCCAGCCTGGGCAACAAGAGCAAAACTCCGTCTCAAAAAAAAAAAAAAAAAATTAGGCCAGGTGCAGTGGCTCATGCCTATAATTCCAACACTTTGGGAGGACAAGGTGGGCAGATCACCTGAGGTCAGGAGTTTGAGAACAGCCTGGGCAACATGGCAAAACCCGTCTCTACTAAAAATACAAAATTAGCTAGCATGGTGGCAGGCACCTGTAATCCCAGGTACTTGGGAGGCTGAGGCAGGGGAATCGCTTAAACCCGGCAGGAAGAGGTCACAGTGAGCGGAGATCACACCACTGCACTCCAGCCTAGGTGAAAGAATGAGACTTCGTCTCAAAAAAAAAAAAAAAAAAAAAACAAGACACAACAAAAATTAGCCAGGTGTGGTAGTGTGCATCTGAAGTCCCAGCTATTCCGGAGGCTGGGGTGTGAGGATCGCTTAAGCCAGGGAGACGCAGGTTGGAGTGAGCCAAGGAGACTGTGCCACTGCACTCCAGCCTGGTCAACGGCTGGAGTTTTGAAACCCTGTCTCAAAAACAAAAAAAAAAGAAAAAAGAAAAATATTGGATTGCCAGATTCAAGATGGGCAACGAACACTTTTCATCCTTTGCTCAGGCTCACACTCTTTCTTGGCCTTTTTTAACCCTGGTTCCCTAACCTAATTTCCCATAAAACATAGGATCCTACTTCATAGGATTTATAAGAAAATGCTATTAAACACAATTCACTGTAACAAATTTTGCTTTATAGACACCTGTTTATACCTATAAAAACATGCTGTTTTTCCTCTATAACTGAATAAGGTCCATGTATATTAAGATTTGAAGATCCAAAATGACATTAAGAGCCCCAGACCGCACCTTGTTTCCATCCTATACACAGCCAAAACCAAACTAAGAATAAATCTAAAGATGTCTTGTGGCCCAGAACTACTCTACAAAGTTAATGATCAAATTATCCCCAGCTTAAAAACTTAGAATGAGTCCACAGCCAGATGTTTACTCTGGGGCAGAAATCTAGTTCAGCCTATCCCAAATTCCCAGAAATATATCAAGCTCTGGAGCCCCTGCAAAACAAAGCATCTGTCAGCCTCTCCTCAGTATGAATTTTGGCCCTCAAGTCAGGCTCTTAACGAAGGTAGACTTCAAGTCGGGGAAAATCATTCTGAGGCACTCATTCTATGTTCATCAATATAGGTATTCTGAAAGACATCTAGAGTTAAAGAAGTAAATGAAACGCCCATGAATTTCTATTCCTTTTTTCTAATATATTTCACATTGATTTTGATGAAAATAAAAATGACATCAAAACAATTATCTATCATAAACAACATAATCATTTTTTAAACAGAATGTAGTTTCACAAAATAAAATACAGTAAAACTATTACTATAACAGAAATAAGGGGACCTCCACAAAATTTCAAATCTTCATTTTCTTCATACTCTGAATGAAAGGTTTCCTCAGTAAGTAGGGATTCGTTATATAAAACATTACTCCACATTAACTGTGGTCTTCTACCATCTTCCATGTGACAAATTTTATGAGAGATACATAAAATCCAGATATTGGCAATATCCAATTTTCCTTACCTTAAAAGTTATCAGTTCCACAATCTGTACTTGACCATAAAATAGTATACTGTATTTGCCTTATGGAGAAAACCTTAAAGACTGTTTCCTAAGGTGGACCCAATGGGAGATTACACAGGTTTACGTGAAACAAGGCAGTAAAAGAGTAGATTAATTCCACCGGGCACCGTGGCTCACACCTGTAATCCCAGCATTTGGGGAGGTCGAGGCGGATGGATCAACCTGAGGTCAGGTGTTTGAGACCAGCCTGGCCAACATGGTGAAACCCCGTCTCTACCACAAAATACAAAAATCAGCTGGGCATGGTGGTGGTCACCTATAATCCCAGCTACTTGGCAGGCTGAGGCAGGAAAATCACTTGAACCCAGGAGGCGGAGGCTGCAGTGAGCCGAGATCGTGCCACTGCACTCCAGCCTGGGTGACAAGATCAAGACTCCATCTTAAAAAAAAAAAAAAAAAAAAGTAGATTAATTCGTAGTAATTTCTAGTGATAAAGTATTTGGTCCTGTAATTTGCAACCTGGAATTTCTGTCCTCAACTTGACCTCTCCTCCAACAAATTAGAGAACACTCAAGGTTATATATAATTCCTTCATTAGATTCTTTGAAAAGCAGAATATACCTAGTATAAAAACCAGAACTGTACTGGCTAAACCAAGATACTGTCCATTTTGTACAAATATCTTTGATCCCTCAAACCCACTTCTTTTCTCCACAATACGAAAAATCCAATTCCTAAATCCTACCAACCCACTGTGAAAACCACTTCCAGGTTTTGAACAGGATATTCCCTTTGGCTAAGAATTGAATTACACCCAAGTCTTCAAAAAATAATCTAGTCACATGGCTCCAAACGGGCATTTCTTAAACAACTCATAAATGGCCTGTTTCACAAGGAGGCTGTTACAAGACATTTTCAGGCATAATTAACAGGCATAATTAGGGCTATTCACACCAACAAAGTAACGTCACTATTACTGGCTATTAATCAGTATAAATTAATAGCCTTATGGCTGTTAATCAGTACGTGTTGGAAGCCTTGTGGTACTGAACCATACAATATGAAGATATTTACAAAAGTTAAGTATGTTACCTGTAATATAAAAACACAGATTTAGTGATCAGTTACAATCTCTCTCCTCACAAAATCATACACTGCACATCTGTTATTAAGATTGTTTTACAGTTTCCCTTTGTTTCTTCTCTGTTCACCCTAATGAAAAACATCTGCTATTTTAAACAAAGAGTTGAAAGAGATAAGACAAGTAATTTAGAGAATCCATAAGTTGTGAGACACATAAGCCTTTCGTGTTCTCACCTTGAGACACGAAAAGCCTTTCTACAAAGGCTGAACAAGAACGTACACAACTAACAGTCTTAACCTGTGCATTTTCCTATAAGTGAAAAGCTGAGGCAATTTCATGCCATTTAATTAAGCCTTAAAAGATAAACGCCTTTTAAATTTTTTAATTAATCCAGCTATTTACCTTAGTTCTTTACCACCCTTTGAAACACCATGCAGGGGTCCCAAGACTATCTTCCTCTTTTGGTCCTGGAGTGGTGGACGAGGGAGTACGCGAGAACGAGAAAAACCAGTAAGCAAAGTAAGCGGTCCTAAGATTCTTCAAAATGTACAAGCAGCCCAGGGGCCGCCCATAAACTTGGAATAACCAAGAGATACTGCCGGAACCTCCCACTCAAAACAAAACGCTACCGTTTCGGAAAAAGTTTCCCGCGCCCCGCCCCCGACCTGGGCCTACACCGCTGCGTTCCTCTCCGAAACCCCCTAAACTCACAGGTGTCCTCCGGGAAGGACTAAGCAGGGCCTACCCGCACTGCCCGCTCAGAAGTTCCAAGGCCCGAGCTGGGACGGCTGGGCGTACTCGGTCGTAGCTTTCTCTCGAACCAAAGGAGGTAGTGGTGGCCCGTGGGGCAGCTAGGCCCAGCTCCGACCCTGCCTGCGATCTAACCCCCGGCACGGCTGCCAGGGGAGGAGTAACACAATAAAAGATAGGAGCCGCAAGGATTTAGAAGGTTGGGGGCGGTGGCAAAAAGCGGAAGACCAAAAAGTCGCAGAAAAAGCGGCGTAGAGTACCCTGTCAAAGACACCCGGAAGATCGACGTGACCCCGGATGAGAATAGGCTGCGGGGAGCGAGAGGTCACACTTCCGGTAACGCCCTCCCTCCCGCCTTCTATGAGCGCTTTGCGTGAATGCGCAGGCGCAAGACAGCTGGACTTGGAAGGAGGTGGTTTCTTAACTGCTGCCAGCACCAGTTGGGAGAGGGTTAGGGCTGTACTAGGAGGACAGGGGAGCAGGCAGTCGCCGGAGGGCCACTTCTGGGCCCCTTGTGTGAACTCACGTGCAGCTGTTCTAACTCTAACGTTTTCCGTGGGTCCTTCATGTGTTGGCGGAGTGACTTGTCCCCAAAGAAGCCTTTCTTTAAGCAATGCTCCTCTACTCTTCTGCCCCGGAGCAACATTAAGCTTTATCTGTTTTTTTGCCCCTGCAGTAACCTGAGAGCTTCTTTGGAAGGAAAATGCTTCCTTTGGCCCAACGCGGTGGCCCACGCCTGTAATCCTAGCACTTTGACCGGCCGAGGCGGGCGGATCACCAGGTCAGGAGTTCGAGACCAGCCTGGCCAACATCGTGAAACCCCATCTTTACTAAAAGTACAAAAATTAGCTGGCATGGTGGCGCGCGCCTGTAATCCCAGCTACTCAGGAGGCCGAGGCTGGAGAGTCGCTTGAACCCGGGAGGCGGAGGTTGCAGTGAGCCGAGATCGAGCCACTGCACTCCATCCTGGGCGACAGAGCGAGACTCGGTCTCAAAAAAAAAAAAATGCTTTCGTTTCTCTCTAAAACCCTGCCCATAGTAATAGCTGGCATTCACTAATTCAACCAATATTTATTGATACCGCCTCTTGAGTGAGCTTTAATAGTTTGTAGAAATGTCTAAATTGTTTAATAATGCAAATCTGTTAGCTGTATTCCTTTATTGTCCACTTAATGTCTATAAAATCTGACCCCTCCGGTTCTGAAATTGGTAATTTGTGTGTCATCTTTTTTTCTGATCGACATGGCGAGGGGTTTCTCGATTTTACGGATCTCAAATCTCAAAGCCCGTTTTTGCTTTCTTGGATTTTCTCTACTGGTTTTCTGTTTTCTATTTTATTGATTTCTGCTCTTATGTTTATTGTTTCCTTTATTCTGCTATTTTTTAATTTTTTAATTTATTGTTTTGTTTCTCTAGTTTCTTAACTCAGAAACTGATGACCACTAATTTTAGATGTCTCTTGTTTCTACAGGCATTTGGTGTGATAAGTGTCCCTCTATACTGTTTTAGCTACATCCCACATATTTTGATATATTGTATTTTCATTTTCCTTCATTTCAAAATACTTTGTAATTTCCCTATTGCTTTCTTTTTTTGACCATGGGTTTCTTGTGTTTTTCGTAAGTGGAGGAGTTTTCCAGATAGCTGCCTGTTACTGATTTCTGATTTAATCCCATTGTGATCAGAGAAGATGCTTCGTACAATACTAATAATTTTAAACTTATTGACACTTGTTCTGTGGCCCAGAGTATAGTCTGTCTTGCATTTGAAATGAATGTGTTTTTTGCACATGGATGGAGTGTTCTATAAATGTCAGTCATGTCAAGTTGGTTGATATTAGTGTTCAACTCTATATCCTTTCTGATTTACTGTCTACTTACTCTACTAATTATTGAGAGTATTAAAATTTCTGACTATTACTGGTTTTTTTCAATTGTAATTCTATCAATTTCTGCTTCATGTACTTTGAAACTCTGCTATTAGTTGCATAAACATAGTTACTCTCTTATTTGTATGAATTTATCCTTTACGAAAGTTTCATCATTGTGAAATTATCCACTTTACAAATGACCCTCCTCTTTCCTGACAATGTTCTTTGCTCTGAAGTATATTTTGTCTGATAGTATTACAGCCACTTAGGCTTTCTTTTGTATGGTTTTAACACGGTATATATAAGAAAAACATAATTCCAATTCTAGATAAAGTCCTCCAGAAAATCGAAGAGGAGGGAATACTTCCCAGCTTATTCTATGGGGCCAGCATTAAACTAATACCCAAACTCTAGATATTAAACAAGTATACTGTGGACCAGTATCTCTCATAAGCATAATATGCACAATTCTAGTCACTTTTATTTCACAGTATATAAAAAAAGAATACATTATAGCCAAACAGAGGTTTATCCTAGGAATGCGAGGTTGAATTAGCATTGTATTGACCATAAAAGAGTATACTGGTACTTGTCTTATGGAGAAAACCTTAAAGACTGTTTCCTAAGGTGGACCAATGGGAAATTACACAAGTTTACATGAGACGAGGCAGTAAAAGAGTAGATTATATTAGAAAAAAAGATATATAAATATGTAAAAAATATATTTAAAAAGATAATACATTATAGGCCCAAACAGGGGCTTATCCTAGGAATGCAAGGTTGAATTAGCATTGGTAAATCAAGCAATATTTACAGACTGAAAAAGAAAAACCATTTGATAATCTCAATACATGCAGCAAATGCATTGGACAAAATCCAATATCCATTCCTAAGATTACAAGGAAACTTCCTCAACTTAATAGAGAGTGTCTATAAAAAGCATCACACTTAATGGTGAAGAACAACGCTTTCACCTTAAGATCAGGAACAAGGCAAGGATTTCTGCTCTGACAACTTTTGTTCAATATTGTACTGGGGATTCTAGCCTGTGCAATAAGGCAAGGAAAAAAAAAAGGCATTCAAATTAGAAAAGAAGAAGTAAAACTGGTTTTATTTGTAGGTGACATGTTGAAAACTCTGGCACAAGATCTACAAAAAACTATCAGATCAAATAAATGACCAAAACTACAGGTCATAAAATCAATATGCAAATGTCAATTGCATTTGTAGTACACTAGCAATGAACAATCTGAAATTAAAATTTAAAATACCATTTACAACAGCATCAGAAATACTTGAGGCAGGCATGGTGGCATGCACCTGTAGTCCCAGCTACTCGAGAGGCTGAGGCAGAGGATCACTTGAGCCCAGGAGTATGATGGCATCATCATAGCACACTACAGCCCCAGAAAGAGAATGGAAAGACAAGCCAAAAACTGAAGCAGCTATTTGCAAATCATGTATCTGATAAGAATGTGTCTGTATGTGGTTTTGTTTTGTTTTGTTTTTGAGACAGGGCCTCGCTGTGTCTCAGTAGAGCTGGAGTATAGTGGCATGCTCATGACTCACTGCTACCTCAACCTCCCAGGCTCAAGTGATCCTCCCACCTCAGCTTCCTTAGTAGCTAGGACTACAGGTGTGCAGCACCATGCCTGATTAATTATCGTATTTGTTACAGAGAATGGCGTTTCCCCATGTTGCGCAGGCTGGTCTCGAATTCCTTGGCTCAAGCAATCCACCTGCCTCAGCCTTTCTAAGTGCTGGGATTACAGGTGTGAGCCACCATTCCGGACACTGGTAAAGAATTTGTATCCAGGCCGGGCGAGGTGGCTTACGCCTGTAATCCCAGCACTTTGGGAGGCCGAGGCGGGTGGATCACAAGGTCAGGAGTTCGAGACTAGCCTCACCAATATGGTGAAACCCCGTCTCTACTAAAAGTACAAAAATTAGCCTGGCATGGTGGCAGGCACCTGTAGTCCCAGCTACTCAGGAGGCTGAAGCAGGAGAATCGCTTGAACCCGGGAGGCAGAGGTTGCAGTGAGCCAAGATCACACCATTGCACTCCAGCCTGGGTGACAGGGCAAGACTCCATCTCAAAAAAAAAAAAAAAAAAAAAAGAATTTATATCCAGAGTGTCTACTTTCTGAACTCTCATACCTCAATAATAACTCAAAAAACAAATGGGCAAAAGGTTTGAAGAGACACTTCATCAAAGAAGCCATATATGGATGACAATAAAGGCATGAAAAGATATGCAGCATCATTAGTCATTAGAGAAATACAGATTAAGAGAAAAATACAAATTAAGACCTCAACAACATACCCTACCTATTTAATGGTAAATTCCAAAAGACTAGTCATACCAAGAATTTGTCAGAACATAGAGCAACTGAAATTCATACACTACTATTGGGAATGTGAAATGGTACAACCACTTTGGAAAAAACTTAGGAAGTTTCTTAAAAGGGTAAGCATATGTTTGTTTGCATGTGATTCAGCCATTCCATCCCTAGGTATTTGCTCAAAAGAAATGAAAGCACATGTCCACAGAAGGACTTGCACACAAATGTTCATAGCAACTGTATTTGTAATTGCCTATAATCCCAACCCTTTGGGAGACCAAGGCAGGAGGATTGCTTGACGCCAGGAGTTGGAGACCAGCCTGAGCAACATGGTGAAACACTGTTTCTACTAAAAATAAATAGCAATCTCAGCTACTAGGGAGGTTGAAGAAGGACAATCGTGTGAGCTTGGGAGGTGGAGGCTGCAGTCAGCTATGATCACACCACTGCACTCCAACCTGGATGACACAACAAGACCCTGTCTCAAAAAAAAAAAAAAAAAAAAAAAAAATCCAACAATTTGGAACACAAATACCCATTAACAGGCAAATGGGCTGAGAGTGGTCACACCTGTAACCTGAGCACATTGAGAAGCCAAGGTGGGAGGATTGCTTGAGGCCAGGAGTTGGAGACCGGCCTGGCAACATAGTAAGACCCCCATTCTACAAAAAAAATTAAAAATTTTGCCAGGCATGGTGGTATGTGCCTATACCAGGAGTATCCAATCTTTTGGCTTCCGTAGGTCACACTGGAAGAATTGTCTTGGGCTACACATAAAATACAATAGCTGATGAGTTCAAAAAAACAAAATTGGAAAGAAAATATCATAATGTTTTAAGAAAGTTTACAAATTTGTGTTGGGCTGCATTCAAAGCTGTCCTGGACCTTATGCGGCCTGTGGGTTGAGGTTTAGACAAACTTGCTCCTACCTACTAGGGAGCTTGAACAGGGAGGATTCCTGGAGCCCAGGAGTTTGAAGCTGCAGTGAGCTCTGATTCTACCACTACAAGCAGAGTGAGATGCTATCTCTAAAAACAAAATTAAAAATAAATTTAAGATAAAAATTAAAACCAGGCTGGGCACCGTGGCTCACGCCTGTAATCTCAGCACTTTGGGAGGCCAAGGCGGGTGGATCACTTGAGGTTGGGAGTTCAAGACCAGCCTGACCAACATAGAGAAACCCCGTCTCTGCTAAAAATACAAAAGTTAGCCGAGTAGGGTGGCATATGCCTGTAATCCCAGCTACTCAAGAGGCTGAGGCAGGAGAATCACTTGAACCGGGAGGCAGAGGTTGTGGTGAGCCGAGATCGTGCCATTGTACTCCAGCCTGGGAAACAAGAACAAAACTCCATCTCAAAAAAAAAAAAAAAAATTAAAACCAAGTAAGTGGATAAACAATTCATGTCATATCCATGCAGTACAATACTGCTCAGAATAAAAATAAATTACTGACACAAGCAATGATACATGGATTAATCTCGAAATAATTACGATCAGTGAAAGAAATCAAAAAGATTTTTTTTAAAGTATATACAATCCCATTTATATAAAATTTCAAAAAATGCAAACAAATCCTTAGTGAGAAAAGGCAGGTCAATGGCAGCCTGGAAGATGAGGGTGTAGGGGACGGGTAAGGACAAAGAAGGGCAGGAGAGAGAGAGAAAAGGAATACAAGGAAACTTTTGGGAATGATACCCATGTTCATTATTTTGATTCTGGTAGTTTCATTTGTGTATTTATATGTAAAAACATGTACAATCTATTATGTCTCAATTATACCTCAAAGAAGCTGATAAAATTGAAAAGAAAAAAAGCTTTTGGTCCATGTTGCACTTTGGTTTTTGTTTTGTTTTGGTTTGGTTTGGTTTGGTTTGGTTTGGTTTGGTTTTTTGAGACAGAGTCTCACTCTGTCACCCAGGCTGGAGTGCAGTGGCACGATCTTGGCTCACTGCAACCTCTGCCTCCCGGGTTCAAGCAATTCTCCTGCCTCAGCCTCCATTACAGGCGCCCACCACCAAGCCTGGCTAATTTTTGTATTTTTAGTAGAGACAGTGTTTCACCATGTTGGTCAGGCTGGTCTCAAACTCCTGGCCTCAGGTGATCGCCCACCTCAGTCTCCCAAAGTGCTGGGATTATAGACACGAGCCACCGCACCCAACCCCATGTTGCACTTTGAATAAATCTCTCAAACCATGCATGATTTGTGATGTTACACTCGTCATTTAGAAATATTGGTTCACTGACTTATGCAGATCTTCCAAATCTTGACACATTTTATCTTACATTATCAAACACGTCACATTTGTTAATATCACTTCCAATCTCATCAGAAGAGTCTTTAATTTTTTTTTTTTTTTTTTTGAGACAGAGTCTCACTCTGTTGCCCAGTGAGGAGTACAGTGACACGATCCCGGCTCACTGCAACCTTCGCCTCCCGGTTCAAGCAATTCTCCTTCCTCAGGCTCCTGAGTAGCTGGGACTACAGGCACGCGCCAACATGTCCGGCTAATTTTTTTTTTGTATTTTTAGTAGAGATGGGGTTTCACCATGCTGGCCAGGCTGGTCTCGAACCCCTGACCTCAGGTAATCTGCCCACCTCAGCCTCCCAGAGTGGAGGATTACAGGTGTGAGCCACCACACCCGGCCAGAATCTTTAAGTATTTGGAAGCAATCAAGATCACAGTAGTGATGATGCAACCTTTACCAAATTGTTATTTTTGCTTGAAAGTTCAGTTATGTCACTGTCAACAAATAGATGTTATTTATTGTCATGAAAATGTTTTCCAAGTACCTAAGTCTGAATAACCAGCTTGTCTGTCAATAGATCTTTTAATTAAAATGGTGTTTCACGATAAATCAGTGAGTTCAGCCTGCAACTCATTCCCACAAGTGCTTAGAGAAAAGCACTTGTTTGAAAGTTCTTTGGTATGCAGCAGAAGTGCTTTATAAATGCTTTTTTTTTTTTCATACAGAATATTTTAAGAGATGTACATTCATGGGTCAAAACAATCCAATTTGCAATTTTCATTGCTTCATTAAGAACATTCTTAAATAAAATTGGAAGTTTTTTAAAACTGCAAGTGAATGGCAGTGAAGAATATAAGGACTATTAATTTGTATCAATGGTATTCAACTGGAGGCAATTTTGTCTTCAGGACATTTGGCAATGTCTGGAGACATTTTTGGCTATCACAACTTGGAGGAGAGAGTTACTACTGACATCTAATGAGTAGAAACCATGGATTCTGCTAAACATCCTAACAATGCATAGGACAGTGCTCCCACGTCCACCGAAAAATATTATCAGCCCAATATTCTATTATATGGGTATACCACACTTCGTTTATCTGTTCATCTGATGATGGACATTAGCATTGTTTCTACTTTTTGGCTATTATAAATAATGCTGCTACGAACATTGATATGGTTAGGCTTCCCTCCTTCCCCCACAAATCTCATCTTGAATTATAATCCCCAGTTGTTGAGGGAGGAACCTGCTGGAAGGTGATTGGATCATGGGAGCAGTTTTTCCCAGGCTATTCTTGTGACAGTGAGTGAGTTTTCATGAGATCTCATGGTTTTATAAGTGTTTGGCAAGTTCCTCCTTCACTCTTCTCCCTCCTGCCAGCATGTGAAGAAGGCTCTCTTGCTTTGCCTTCACCTTCCACCATAAGTGTAAGTTTCCTCAGGCTCCTGCACCCATGTGGAACTGTGAGGCAATTAAACTTACTCTTTCCTTTATAAATTACCCAGTCTCGGATATTTCTTTATAGCAGTGTGAGAACAGACTAATACAAACATTCATGTATAAGTTTCTGTTTAAACATGTTTTCAGCTATCTTGGGTATATACCTAGGAGTTAAATTGCTAGATCATAGGGTAACACTATATTTAATTTTTTGAGGAACTACCAAACTGTTTCCTAAAGTGGCCGCACTATTTTACATTAACATCAGCAGCCTATGAGTGTTTCAGTTTCTCCACATCCTCATCAATGCTTATAATTGTCTTTTTTCTTATAACAGTCTTGGTAGTTGTAGAGTGGTATCACATTGTGATCTGCAATAGTTTGCTTTTGAACTATAAAAGCCAATCTTAACGCAAAAGACAGTAACTAAATTCTTAGCATTGTTTTTTTTCTTTTTTGAGACAGAGTCTCACTCTGTCACCAGGCTGGAGTGCAGTGGCATGATCTCGGCTCACTGCAACCTCTGCCTCCCAGGTTCAAGTGATTCTCCTGCCTCAGCCTCCTGAATACCTGGCATTACAGGCACGTGCCACCATGCCCAGCTAATTTTTGTATTTTTAGTAGAGACAGGGTTTCACCATGTTGGCCAGGATGGTCTCCATCTCCTGATATCAGGTGATCCACCCACCTCAGCCTCCCGAAGTGCTGGGATTACAGGCATGAGCATGAGCTACCGCGCCCAGCCAATTCTAAATATTTTTATCTAGGTTTGACATCATGACCCCTGAAAATGTCTGTGGATCACATTTTGAAAATGGCTTAAGTAGGTAGGGTATTGCAGATGCCCTGAAAGAATTGATAGTAGAGAGATTTATTGGGAGCTTACTATATGCCAAGCACCTTGCTAAGCACTTTACATCAATTACCCTTTATAATCTGATTAACAGCCCTCTAATAGAGCTACTATAATTATCTCCAATTTATGGGTGAGAACACTGAATCTCCAGCCAAGCAACTTGCTCAATGTCCCACAAATAATGCCAAAGACAAGCTCTGAATCTAGAGATAGCCTGACTCCGGCGCTCTATGCCTTCTCCCCCAGCAGAGCGTAGCCTCCTCCCACACTCAACCCCAAACCTTGGGGCAGAATCAGCAAATAAGGGTAGTAGTGAGGGACTTGAGGACTTTTGATGTGGTTTTTATGATTTTTAATTTTGTATTTGGCATGCAAGCTCTTCTGTGATTTGCAATCATTCTACAGCAAACTCTAGGTTCCTTCATCCTGGATTTATTAATTTACATCCCCATTCCCATATACCCAACATGTTTCTGTTATGTCTGCTGAAAATGTTGCTTTTTCAAAAGGAGATGGGAGTGGGGAGGCAGACTGTTTAGAGAGATGCTGACAATCACCAGCCTACGGGGCTCCCTTGGCCCAGAAGAGAGAAGGTAGGAGAATATACCCACTGAGAAAACTGGAAGGAATTTACAACAAGACCTGGGAGCTCTACTTCCTTCGTGCATGAGTGCGCGTTGGTACATTCATACGTCCTTGTCTCTTCTTGGCATTCACTTCATAGAGAACCTGAACTAACTGAACTAACTCAGAGGGTTCAGGGGAACCTTTCCTTGAGGAGTAGAAGTTAGGTGAAAATTTGAGATAAGAAAGAAAACAGTCCTGAGATAAGCAGGAGCTTGGCACAATGCCTGCCACACGGTTGGTACTCCATAAACATTGCTCGACCAAATGGGATGCAAAGCACTTTATGTACACATGTAATTATTCCTCACAACCAATTTTACAAAAGGAGTTCCATTATTTCCCCTGTTTTACAAATGGCAAAGCTGAGGATAAGAGCTATAAAGTAAACTGCTCAAGGCCTGACAATAGTTTAAAGGTACAGCTAGGATACAAACATGTTTGTTTCCAAGTCTGTTATTTTTAACTGCTTAACTACCAAGTTATACTGGCTCCCTTCAGAGCAATTGAAAACAGGCTTTGAAAAGAAAATGGCCAGCCTCAGTGGTTCATGCCTGTAATCCCAGCACTTTGGGAGGCCGAGGGGGATTGGATCACCTGAGATCAGGAGTTCGAGACCTGTCTGGCCAGCATGGCGAAATCTCATCTCTAAAATACAAAAATTAGCCGGGCGTAGTTGTGGGTGCCTGTCATCCCAGGTACTCGGGAGGCTGAGGCAGGAGAATCACTTGAATTGTTGTCTAGGCTGGAGTGCAATGGCACGATCTCGCACTGCAACCTCCCGAGGCAGAGGGAGGAGGTTGCCTGGGCAACAAGAGGGAAACTAAAGAAACTCCGTCTCAAAAAAAAAAAAAAAAAAAAAAAGGCTGGGTGCAGTGGCTCACACCTGTAATCCCAGCACTTTGGGAGGCCGAGGTGGGCAGATCACAAGACCATCCTGGCTAACACAGTGAAACCCCGTCTCTCACAGTGAAAAATACAAAAAATTAGCTGGGCCATGGTGGCATGTGCCTGCAGTCCCAGCTACTCAGGAGGCTGAGGCAGGAGAATCACTTGAACCTGGGAGGCAGAGGTTGCAGTGAGCCGAGATCACGCCACTGCACTCCAGCCTAGGCAACAGAGCAAGACTCTGTCTCAAAAAAAAAAAAAAAAAATATATATATATATATAAAATATGTGTATATATATATAAAATATGTATATATATATATAATATGTATACATATAAAATTAGCTGGACGTGGTGGCACATGCCTGTAATCCCAGCTACCTGAGGCAGGAGAATCACTTGAACCCAGGAGGTAGAGGTTGCAGTGAGCCAAGATCATGCCATTGCACTCCAGCCTGGATGACAGAGCAAGATTCCATATCAAAAAAAAAAAGAAAGAAAAAAAGAAAACGTATTCATAGGAATTCAAAACATACTACTGCACAAGCTATCTCTAATGAATTTTTTATATAACAATCTCAGCTAATGACAATAGAATATAAAAGCTAAGATACAGTTTGGCAATTATCTGTACTCCTCATTTTACATGTAAAAAAAGATATATTAAAGATAGAAAGGAAATAAATTAATATGCACTACATCATTTTAAGTATGTCAGCATGTAATTTCAACTTAGATATTGCCTGAGAATAGACAACACAATCAAAGAAGGCAGTTGCAAATTCTACATGACTATACTGTGATCATAGTTCTCTGTTCATTCACCTGGAAAGAATCTCTGGAAATTTCAAGTTGAAATTACTGCTGTCAGGAATTACTGTAATAAAGTATAAATTTGAGTACCCATTTGTGCTGAGTGATTAATGGCTGATTAGGTGGGGTGGGTGTTAAATAGAATATATTGTTTTCTAAGACTGTAAAAAGAATGAAGACTTCTTGGATAAAAATTAGAAAATACAGAAATGTATTAAGAAAAAAAGTAAATAAATAAAGTTCAGTGCAGGTGCAATAGCTCACACCTGTAATCCCAGCACTTTGGGAGCCTGAGGCAGGATGATCACTTGAGGCCAGGAGTTTGAGATCAGCCTGGCCAACATGATGAAACCTCATCACTACTAAAAAATACAAAAATTAGCTGGGCACAGTGGTACATGCCTGTAATCCCAGCCACTTGGGAGGCTGAGGCGCAAGAATTCCTTGAACCCAGGAGGTGGAAGTTCCAGTGAGCTGAGATCGCACCACTGCACTCCAGCCAGGGCAACAGAGCCAGATTGTGTCTCAAAAAAAAAAAAGAAAAAGAAAAAGAAAAAGAAAATAAATTCAAAAGATCATTAGAAACTACTATAAGCAACTATATGCTGATAAGTTGGAAAACCTGGAAGAAATGGATAAATTCCTAGGCACACACAACCTACCAAGGTTGAACCATGAAGAAATCCAAAACCTAAATAAACCAATAACAAATAATGAAACTGAACCCATAACAAAAGTCTCCAGCAAAGAAAACCCCAGGAGCTGATGGCTTCATTGCTGAATATTACCAAACGTTTAAAGAAGAACTAATACCAATTCTATTAAAACTATTCCAAAAAACAGAAGCAGCGGGAATACTTCCAAATTCATTCTACAAGGCCAGTATTACCCTGATACCAAAACCAGACAAAGACACATTAAAAAAAAAACAAACAAACTACAGGCCAATATCTCTGATGAATATTGATGCAAAAATCCTCAACAAAAAGCTAGCAAACCAAATTCCAAAACACATTAAAAAGCTCATTCATCATGACCAAGTGGGATTTATCCCAGGGATGCAAGGATGTTTCAACATATGCAAATCAGCCACTCTGATACATCATATGAACAGAATGAAGGACAAAAACCATATTATCATTTCGACTGGTGCTGAAAAATCATTTTATAATATTCAACATTCCTTCATGGTGAAATTCTTAAAAAAAAAAAAAAAAGGATATGGAAGGGACATATCCCAACACAATAAAAGCCATATAAGACAAACCTATAGCTAGTATCATTCTGAAAGGAAAAAAAAAAAAAAAAAAAACCTGAATGCCCTTCCTCTAAGACCTGGAGTACAACAAGGATGGCCACTTTCACCACTGTTATCCAACATAGTACAGGAAGTCCTAGTTAGAGCGATCAGACAACAAAGAAATAAAGGGCATCCACATTGGAATGGAAAAAGTCAAATCATCCTTGTTTGCAGATAATATGGTCTTATATTTGGAAAAAAAACTAAAGACTTCACCAAAAAAATTATTAGAATCGATAAGCAAATTCAGTAAAGTTGCAGGATACAAAGTCAATATAGTATACAAAAATCAGTAGCATTTCTACATGCCATAAATCAGTACCATTTCTATATGCCAACAGCAAACAATCTGAAAAAGAAATCAAGAAAGTAATCCCATTTATGATAGCTACAAATAAAATACCTATGAATAAATTTAACCAAAGAAGTAAAAGATCTCGAAAATGAAAGCTGGAAAACATTGATGCAAGAAATGGAAAAGGACGCACACCAAAAAATGCAAAAAACATTTCATGTTCATGGATTGGAAGAATCAATATTGTTCAAATGTCCATACTACCCAAAGCAATCTACAGATTCAATGCAATCCCTATCAAAATATCTGTGACATTCTTTATGGAAACAGAAAAAATAATACTCATATTTATATGGAACCACAAGAGACCCAGAATAGCCAAAGCCATCCTGAGCAAAAAGAACAAAACTGGAGGAATCACATTGTCTGACTTCAAATTACACTACAGAGCTGTAGTAACCAAAGAGCATGGTACTGACATAAAAACAGACACATAGACCAATGGAACAGAATAGAGAACCCCAAAATAAATCCATACATCTACAGCAAACTCATTTTCTACAAAGGCATCAAGAACATACACTGGGGAATGGACAGTCTCTTCAATAAACAGTGGTGGGAAAACTGGACATTCATATGCAGAAGTATAAAACTAGACCCCTATCTCTCACCATATACAAAATATCAAATGAAAATGGATTAAAGACTTGAATCTAAGACCTCAAATTATGTAACCACTACAAGAAAACATTGGGGAGACTCTCCAGGACATTGGTCTGGGCAAAGATTTCTTGAGTAATACTCCACAAGCACAGGCAACCAAAGCAAATGGACAAATGGGGTCATATCAAGTTAAAAAGCTTCTGCACAGCAAAGGAAACAATCAACAAAGTGAAGAGACAACCCACAGAATGGGAGAAAATATTTGCAAACTATTCATCTCACAAGGGATTAATAGCCGGAATATATAAGGAGCTCAAACAACTCTACAGAAAAAAAAATCTAATAATCCGATTACAACATGGACAGAAGATCTCAACAGACATTTCTCAAAAAAAAGGCATACAAAGAGCAAACAGGTATACGCAAAGCTGCTCAACATCACTGATCATCAGACAAAGACAAAACTACAATGAAGTGTCATCTCACCCCAGTTAAAATGGCTTTTATCCAAGACAGGCAGCAAAAAATGCTGGCAAGGAAACTCTCATACGCTGCTGGTGGGAATGTAAATTAGTACAGCCACTATGAAGAACAGTTTGGAGGTTTCCCCAAAAAAACTAAAAAAGGACTACCATATGATCCAGCAGTTCTATTCCTAGGTATGCACCCCAAAGAAGGGAAATCAGAATACTGCAGAGATAGCTGCACTCCTATGTTTATTGTAGCACTATTCACAATAGCCAAGATTTGGAAGCAACCTAAGTGTTCATCAACAGACGAATGGATAAAGGAAATGTGCATATACCCAATGGAGTGCTATTCAGCCAAAAAAAAAAGAGAGATCATGTCATTTGCAACAACATGGATTGAACTGGAGGACATCATGTTAAGTGAAATAAGCCAGGCACAGAAAGAAAAACCTCATATGTTCTCACTCATTTGTGGAAGCTAAAAATTAAATCAATTCATGGAGATAGAGGTAGAATGATAATGATGGGTAGGAAACAGTCTGGAAAGGGGAGTGGGGGCAGGAAAGTGGGGATGGTTAATGGATACAACACTATAATTAGATAGAATGAATAAAAGCTAGTGTTTGATAGAACAACAGAGTGATTGCAGTCAATAATTTTTTTTTTTAGATGGAGTTTTGCTCTTGTTGCCCAGGCTGGAGTGCAATGACACAGTCTTGGCTCACCGCAACCTCCACCTCCCAAGTTCAAGTGATTCTCCTGCCTCAGCCTCCCAAGTAGCTGGGATACAAGCATGGGCCACCATGCCCAGCTAATTTTGTATTTTTAATAGAGATGGGGTTTCTCCATGTTGGTCAGGCTGGTCTCGAACTCCCGACCTCAGGTGACCCACCACCTCAGCCTCCAAAAATGCTGGGATTACAGGCGTGAGCCACCGTGCCCGGCTTGCAGTCAACAATAATTTATTGTACATTTTTAAATAACTAAAAATGTATGTCGGGGCCAGGCATAGTGGCTCATGCCTGTAATCCCAGCACACTGGGAGTCCAAGGCAGGCAGATCAGGAGATCAAGAGATTGAGACCGTCCTGGCCAACATGGTGAAACCCCATCTCTACTAAACATACAAAGATGAGCCAGGTGTGGTGGCATGTGCCTGTAGTCCCAGTTACTTGGGAGGCTGAGGCAAGAGAATTGCTTGAACCTGGGAGGCCAAGGTTGCAGTGAGCCAAGACAGCGCCACTGCACTCCAGCCTGGCGACAGAGCAAGACTCCGTCTCAAAAAGAAAAAAAAGAGTATGTTGGAATGTTTGTAACACAAGAAATGATAAATGCTTGAGGTCGTGGATGCTCCATTTACTCTGATGTGATTATTACACATTGTATGTCTGTATCAAAATATCTCATCTACACTATGAATATAAACACCTACTAAGTAGCCATAAAAATAAAAAAATAAGAATCAAAATAAGTGCAAATTGATATCTCAATTTTTCTCTTTTTTGTCATCAAGGGATATTTATTGAACATATGATTCAATGTGGCCCAGAAAATATCACAGTTCTTAACTTTTATTACTTTGAAAACTGAAAGGAATCATACAATTTAAGATAGTATTCTAAAGAATTCAGAGTACAAGACAAATTCTGCAATTAAAAGAGTAATTTACTAGGCAGTGAGAATCTAAAAAAAATCTTTCTCAGTGGTAAGTTCCAAATAACTAGATAGAATAACTGCAATTAATAAAGGTAACAAAAAAGAATAACTACAATTAAATGAGTTAGTTTGACCAAAATAAGGCTTCTCACTGAACTAATAGTCCCTTTTAGGTTAGCATTTGATTTTCCTAAGCTGAGTCCTGAAATTATACCAATCTGTGGACTTTTTATGGTTTATTAACTTTAAAGGTTAATAAATTCTAGGGCTATGTAAAAGAATAAAATCAGTATCATAAACACAAAATGTATCAGTAAGGATATGTTTCACATTAGTCACTTTTATCTTGTTTCTTCTTCCTAAGAAAGTCTTCATTCATTCAGTCATTCATTTGTTCATTCAGTCAATCAACAGATATTTAGTACTGAACACCACCAATTCGCCAGATTCTGGTCTATGCCAATAGCTACATCAAGAATATCACCATGTGGGAGGTGGAGGTGGCAGTAATGAAAACCTGAATATAAAAGGCAACTAAATAGAAAAAAGCCCAAAATTCAAGACGAAACAAGTTGTATGTGAACAAGGTTAAACCCCAAGAGCTAGAAAAATGTCATCAAGGAGCAAAGTTTCATTCAAAAAAACCTTTCCTCAAAAGATAAAGTGAA
This sequence comes from Macaca fascicularis, assembly GCF_037993035.2. Taxonomy (NCBI): domain Eukaryota; kingdom Metazoa; phylum Chordata; class Mammalia; order Primates; family Cercopithecidae; genus Macaca; species Macaca fascicularis. The sequence goes on along the minus strand of NC_088380.1, from coordinate 83,568,994 downwards.
GAAAATGGCTGGGCGGGGCGCGGTGGCTCACGCTTGTAATCCCAGCACTTTGGGAGGCAGGCAGATCACGAGGTCAAGAGATTGAGACCATCCTGGCCAACATGGTGAAACCCCGTCTCTATTAAAAATACAAAAAGTAGCTGGGCTTGGTGGCACAGGCCTGTAGTCTCAGCTACTTGGGAGGCTGAGGCAGGAGAATCACTTGAACCTGGGAGGCGGAGGTTGCAGTGAGCCGAGATCATGCCACCGCACTCCAGCCTGGGTAACATAGCGAGTCTCTGTCTAAAAAGAAAAGAAAAGAAAAGCGCTGGAAGAAAAGTGAATTAATTGTACAGAAATGTAATTCTCATGGGTATCAGATTTCTTTATTTTTTTTTTTTTGAGAGGGGAGTCTCACTCTTGTCACCCAGGCTGGAGTGCGATGGCATGATCTCGGCTCATTGCGACCTCTGCCTCCCAGGTTGAAGTGATTCTACTATGTCAGCCTCCTGAGCAGCTGGGATTACAGGCACCCACCACCACACCCAGTTGACTTTTGTATTTTTAGTAGAGACAGGGTTTCACCATGTTGGCCAGGCTGGTCTCAAACTCCTGACCTCAAGTGATCCACCCACCTCGACCTCCCAAAGTGCTGGGATTACAGGCGTGAGCCACCTTCCATGGCCCAGGTATCAGAATTTAATGCTTCTGTTTCTAATGTTTCTATTCGTCTTCTGCCTAGCTTTATACCACACTCTCTTCTCTTACAATTTCTTCTTAAGGAAGTTCCACTCAGAGAAGAATTTTTTAGGTTTATACTAACCAGATGGCTTTTTCTAATCTTCCCCAGAAAAATGCAAAGTAGAGTTTGAAACTAACACTGCCACCTACAAGTAAGTACTTTGAAAAGAAAAAAGACTGAAATACCAATCATCTGGGTAGATGTCCAAGCTGCCAGAAGTCTAAGAATAGGGCTTTAGAATGGGGTTTACAGAAAATAGAAATGTGATTAAAATAAAATAAGGAAAGAAAAAGAACTTCAAAGTCTTGACATCATTCAAAAACAAAAAGTCTATTTGCCTTTGTATTTTATCTCTATATTCGCTATATCGTTGCAGCCATTGCCCCAGATCCTTGGGCAAGTTACTTTTAACATCTCTGCATCTCCCTTTCCTCATCTGCATGAAGATAATAAGAGTACTTACCTCTTTGTTGAGGATTACATTCTTAATCTTATTAAGAATTTAGTGTTAATTATGAATACCTAGTATTATTAATACTGTGTTAATAAGAATTTAATAGTACCTATTAAGAATGATTGAATTTCAATTCAGAGACCTAGTTCATCTTTTCTTGAGTAGTATTATGTTTAGCCTTAACTATTACTAATACCCATGACTCCTTAACTCCCACCACCAGCACCGCCCCCCCCCCCCCCACCGCAAAAAAACTTACCAGACCCTTTGTTTTCTGGTGAAACTGTGACTATGTATACGATCACCAAGTAGGAATTATTCTCTTATTCACTGTGAAATGTGTACCTGAACAACATGGTTGCTACCATAAGGAGAGAACCTGAAGTTGGACTTCAGCATTAATACTGATAAAGTAGGTCTCTAAGAAATAATTGCTGAGTTGGGCCAGGCCCGGTGGCTCACGCCTGCTGTAATCCCAGCACTTTGGGAGGCCGAGGCAGGCGGATCACGAGGTCAGAAGATTGAGACTATCCTGGCTAACACGGTGAAACCCCGTCTCTACCAAAAATACAAAAAATTAGCCGAGCGTGGTGGTGAGCATCTGTAGTCGCAGCTACTCCGGAGGCTGAGGAAAGAGAATGGCGTGAACCCAGGAGGCAGAGCTTGCAGTGAGCCGAGATCGCACTACTTCACTTCAGCCTGGGCGACAGAGCGAGACTCTGTCTCAAAAAAATTTTTAAAAAGGAAAAAAAGAAAAAGAAATAATTGCTGAGTTGGCCGGGTGCGGTGGCTCACGCCTTTAATCCCAGCACTTTGGAAGACGGAGGCAGGTAGATCACGAGGTCAAGAGATCGAGACCATCCTGGCCAACACGATGAAACCCCGTCTCTACTAAAAACACAAAAATTAGCTGGACATGGTGTCGCGCGCCAGCCCCAGCTACTCGGGAGGCTGAGGCAGGAGAATCGCTTGAACCCGGGAGGCGGAAATTGCAGTGAGCCAAGGTCGTGCCACTGCACTCCAACCTGGGCAACAGAGTGAGACTCTGCCTCAAAAAAAAAAAAAAGAAATGATTACTGAGTTGAATTTTTAGATTTTAGTTTCAGCGATTGCAGAATTCAATGAATGGCTCCAAATTCTAAACACATACCAAAAATACATGTCTTGATATTAAAATTATACTTAATGAACTTGGAGGCCAGTTTCTTTTAGCTATTGCAGCATGGAAGTCACTTGAGCTTGATCCTCCAGGAAATAACTTGATGTTTTGGGGAGGAGGATAAATAGGACTGAGGGGAAGGGGATACAAGGAATGCTGAATACAATGAATTGTGCCAGTGCACTACCCAGATGATGCCATGCTGGCAAATAATTAATATTATTAATCAATCAACCTAAACATTGTACAGCACTTTACTCGGCATCTACAAAGTAGATTTATTTAAAATGATAGATAAGAAGTGTAGGTATATAAGGACATGATGAAAAGATACCTTCAAACTGAGGTTATAGTTGAACCAAAAAATGACAACAGGGAAAATAAAAATATAAATATAGGTTCAGCTATCTGTAGAATGATATCCCTGGCAGAAATTTAAAAATAGGCCAATATATTGATAAGGATGTGGATCAATGAGAGCTCTTAAATACTTCTGGTGAAATTATAAATTGTTGGACAGGCACGGTGGCTCACGCCTATAATCCCAGCACTTTGGGAGGCCAAGGTGGGCGGATCACTTGAGGGCAGGAGTTTGAGACCAGCCTGGCCAACATGGAGAAACCTTGACTCTACTGAAACTACAAAAATGAGCCACGTGAGGTGGTGGGCACCTGTAATCTCAGCTACTCAGGAGGCCGAGGCAGGAGAATCACTTGAACCCAGGAGGGGGAGGCTACAGTGAGCTGAGATCACACCACTGCGCTCCAGTCTGGGTGACAGAGTGAGACTCCATCTCAAAAAAACAAAAGAAAGAAATTCCTACCCAGGAGATGTACAATTATGTCAACGCCAGCATTACTTCAAATACCAAAAACTGGTAACTCCCATATTCCTTGACAAGAAATTCAATGAATAAATTTTGCTTTATTTGTAAAAGAGAATACAATAGGGCAGTGACAATAAATTATAGCTACACATATCAACATGGATGAACTTCATAAACCTGTATGTTGAATGTAGGAAGAATAAGATGTAGGAGAAAAGATCTATATGATTCCGGTTATATAAGGCTTAAAATACATGCAAAACTAAAAAATTTGTGGTTTAGGGATACATCCATTTATGGTAAACTATTTACAAAGCATGGGAATGATAAATACAAAACTCAGAGTAGCAGATACCCATGGGGAAAGGGAGAAAGGGAGAGGAATGAGAGAGTGAAGAAACAGAGAATGGGACATACTGGTGATATTCTAGTTCTTAAGTTGGGGGGTGGGTACCTTGGTGTTCATTTATTATAATAATGAATGAGTATGTCATGCATAATAACAAAATTATTTAAAATTGGAAATTACAAATCCTAAGAGATTTTTCAGTTAAGGTGTGATTTAAGTTTTACAAGGTGACCAGCCACAGTGGCTCACGCCTATAATTCCAGCACTTTTGGAGGCTGAGGCAGGTAGATCACGAGGTCAGGAGATAGAGACCATCCTGGCTAACATGGTGAAACCCCATCTCTACTAAAAATACAAAAAATTAGTGGGGCATGGTGGCATGTGCCTGTAGGCCCAGCTACTGGGGAGGCTGAGGCGGGAGAATCGTTTGAACCTGGGAGGCGGAGGTTGCAGTGAGCGGAGATCGCGCCACTACACTCCAGCCTGGGCAACAGAGCAAGACTCTGTCTCAAAAAAAAAAAAAAAGAAAAGAAAAAAGAAAAAGAAAAAAGTTTTACAAGGCTGGGCGCAGTGGCTCATGCCTGTAATCCCAGCACTTTGGGAGGCCAAACTGAGTAGATGGCTTGAATCCAGGAGTTCAAGGCCAGCCTGGGCAACATGGGAAAACGCTGTCTCTACCAAAAATACAAAAATTAGCTGACCGTAGTGGTGCGCGCCTGCAGTCCCAGCTACTTGGGAGGCTGAGACACAAGATCGCTTAAGCCCCAGAGGTCCAGGCTACAGTGAGCCATGATAGTGCCACTGCACTCCAGCCTGGACAAGAGAGTGAGACCCCATCTCAAAAAAATAATAATAAAAAAAAAATTTTGCAAGCATCCAAAATCCAGTCAAAGTAATGTGAACATAACTTCAGGGAGGCCTCATTTTACACACACACACAAACACACACACACAAAAGATACCAAGTGCTTTGCTTCTGGGGTGGCTTTGATGCAGGGCAGGTTCTTGGCTTCACTCAGGAAGGAACTCAAGAGCAAGCTGGCAATAGAAGAAAACTGCTTTACTGAGACTAAGCTCAGTGACTGCTGTTGCAGAGGAGGGTTTCCCCATAGGCAGTGTGCCTAGAGTAGCAGCCCAGGGGCACTTTTGCAGTCATACTTATACCCATTTTTTTTTTTTTTTGAGATAGAGTCTTGATCTGTTGCCCAGGCTGGAGTGCAATGGTGCCATCTCAGCTCACTGCAACCTCTGCATCCCAGGTTCAAGCAATTCTCGTGCCTCAGACTCCCGAGTAGCTGGGACTATAGGGTGCGACACCACACCCAGCTAATTTTTGTATTTTTAATAGAGATAGGGTTTCACCATGTTGGCCAGGCTAGTCTGGAACTCCCAACCTCAGGTGATCCACCGCACCCGGCCATACTCACTTTTAATGACATACTAATTAAGGGGCAGGCTGTTCAGAAATGGGCGGTAACTTCCAAGTGTTGCCATGGCAAGGGTAAACTGTTGTGGCACTGGTAGGTGCTTCTTCCTGACTGTGGCCAGTCTTCAATCTGGTCCAGAGGTAAGTCCCACCTGCCTCATACCTCAGCTTCACCCAGTTGCTCTCCAGTAGCCCCATTCTTATTGTTGTCAAGTGACATCAGACAAGCCAAATTCAATCCTTGAGAACCATAAATGATTTACAATAAAGGATAGATTACTCCAGCTTAATTGGCCCAACTGATACTGAGCAATTTATGATTTTTTTAGTGATACTCAAAGTTGGACTAGGTCCCAGTGTAAGGAAATTTGGAACCTGAGACAATTTCCATTGTAAAAACCTTCCACAGAGAATGTAATCTACGTGAGCCTGTTTTCATTTTTTATTACAACAGAAAATGTAATAACTTTTTCAAGGCATCTGACTGGTACACTTTTTGGTCATTTTTTCCAGCTGTTGTCTTATATCATTCTCTAAGTTCTGCTTTTCTCTCTAACCAGATACCAAGTTCCTCAAGAGAACTTCCTTATGAGCTCTCTAACCCCTGGCAGAGTGCTGAGGACACACATAACAAGGTTTCAATAAACTTTTTAAAAATTTTTTTTAGAGACAGTCTCACTCTCTCACCCAGGCTGGAATGCAGTGGTGTGATCATAGCTCATTGCAACCTCAACCTCTCAGGATCAAGCAATCCTCCCTCATCAACCTCCCAGGTAGCTGGGACTATAGGCAGGTGCCACCATGCCTGGCTACCGACTTTTTAATTTATTATTTTTATTTATTATTATTTTTTTTTAGATAGGGACTCACTCATTGCCCAGGCTGGTCTCAAATTCTTGGGCTCAACCGATCCTCTCACTTCAGCCTCCCAAAATGTTGAGATTACAGGTATGAGCCATCGTGCCTGGCCTAACTTCTAAAAAATTTTAGTAATTCACCAGGCACAGTGGCTCACGCCTGTGATTCCAGCACTTTGGGAGGCTGAGGCGGGCGGATCACAAGGTCAGGAGTTTGAGACCAGCCTGGCCAATGTGGTGAAATCCCGTCCCTACTAAAAATACAAAAATTAGCCATGTGTGGTGGCGCATGCCTATAATCCCAGCTACTCAGGAGGCTGAGGCAGGAGAATCGCTTGAACCTGGGAGGCAGAGGTTGCAGTGAGCCAAGATCACCCTACTGCACTCCAGCCTGGGCAACAGAGTGAGACCCCATCTCAAAAAAAAAAAATTGGTAATTCAACCTAAAACATTTGATTCACGTACAAAGTAATGTATAACGTTATAAAAATGTAAACAATGTAGGTTGGAGTTACACACCTTTTTCTCTCCCACTCTCAACTACCCTACCCAAGGATTGTCACTGTTAAGTTTGCTGTGAGTTTTTCCAGAACTTTTTAATGCACAGACATACTAATTTGCAAGTTTTTTTCCTTGTATATGTCAAAAGAAAAATTACAATTTTTACGCATTTAATTATAGATCTAATTGGCTTTTTTTTTTTTTTTTCTTTTTGAGATGGAGTTTTGTTCTTGTTGCCTAGGCTGGAGTGCAATGGTGCGATCTCGACTCACCACAACCTCCGCCTCCCGGGTTCAAGCGATTCTCCTGCCTCAGCCTCCCAAGTAGCTGGGATTACAGGCATGTACCACCACGTCAGGCTAATTTTTATTTTTAGTAGAGATGGGGTTTCTCCATGTTGGTCAGGCTGGTCTTGAATGCCTGACCTCAGGTGATCCTCCTGCCTCAGTCTCCCAAAGTGCTGGGATTACAGACATCAGCCACCGAGCCGGGGCTAATTGGCTTTTATTTGTAATTCATAAATCAGGTCAGCTTCTATTTTATATAACAGAATGAAAGCTCCCCCTGGGCAATGGCAGAACTGTGGGCTTCGGAAGGTAGGAACAAGGTAAAAAACAATAGAAAAAAGCTGATTGGTTAACATCAGGTTACTTTTTTCGATAAGGTTTACAGCAGAGCGGATTTCCTTATATTAACTTAGGTAGATTGAAATCTCGCATTTTCAATGAAACGTGTCTGTTTTGGGATCTATTTTTTTTTTTTTTAAGTTTCAATTTGATTATATGGCATTTAACATGAGTGACTCTGTTATCCACACTGGATTGGTTCCATGACTTGGCAGGTGATAGTCCAATGGCAACAACCAAGGAGGACTTTCCAAGGGGATTTTATTACTTGTAACAACTAAGAACACTGTGGACAATTCTCCAAAGCAGTGCCTCCCCACACAAAGTGGAAAACAGGGCTTATATTAGGCTGGTTAGCTGAGTCATTGTACGTAGCAGTGTAAAGGCAGCACCGTACAGTTGCCAATCATGCTTCTACAGACCTCATACATCGCACGTTTAAGCAATGGTGAATAAGCTCCTTTCTGGGTGGAGTTTTTAGTATGGTAATGAGGAGAGTTTGCCAGAGTTCACTGCCAACTCAGTTATCTCTGGATCTAAGTGTTTTTTGTTTTTTGTTTTTTGTTTCTTTTTGCCAGGGCTGAGCTTCTTCCTTGTTCTTTGAAACAAGAACTTAATGTGCAATAGTTGCAAGGGGTTACTTTTTCACAATGTGTACTCAAAAACCCAGGGACGGTCGGGCGTAGTGGTTCACGCCTTTAATCCCAGCACTTTGGAAGGCTGAAGCAGATGGATCACCTGAGGTCAGGAGTTCGAGACCAGCCTGGTCAACATGGTGAAACTCCCGTCTCTACTAAAAATACAAAAAAAAAATTAGCCGGGAGTTGTGGTAGGCATCTGTAATCCCAGCTACTCGGGAGGCTGAGGCAGGAGAATTCTTTGAACCTGGGAGGCAGAGGTTGCCGTGAGCCGAGATCGCACCACTGCACTCCAGCCTGGGTGACAGAGTGAGACTGCGTCTTAAAAAAAAAAAACAAAAAAAAACCCCAGGGACTGTGGGTTACAACTCCATTCTGATTTGGTCTGGTCTGTTGGGGCCTAGTACAGGAGCTTAGTCCAAAACAATAGCCTCCCAGTTTGTGTTAACACATAAACATGGAATTGTACGATCTATATTCTTCTAAAACTTGCTTTTTAAATTGAACAATATAGTCTTCCTTGTCACTGTGTGTGTATACCTATATATGTTGTTTTAGATAGCTGCTTAGTGTTTCATATTATGGATATGTCATAGTTTCTTTAAATTTATTCAAATAATCTCCTATGGTTGAATATTTAGGTAGTCCTTAAGTTTTCACTCTATGAAAAATGCTACGGTGAATATTCTTGTACATATATTTTTGCACGATTGGCCTTTTTTTGTAAGCTACAGCTCCAGATGAATTACTGGGGGAAATACAGTGATGTTTTGAAAAGGACACTCAGGAAAATGCAAGTTCTAGTCTTAACTCTGTGACTTCTAATTTCTGTGACTTTAAGCAAGTCACTTCAACTCCCTGAAATTCTGTTATTTCCACTGTAAGAGGAGAAAACATCTCAGTGTGCTTCATAGAATTGTTGTGAAAATCAAGCAATGAAGCAAACGCATCATGGTTGATTCAGATTCGTTTCAGTTTCATTTTAATAGAATAAGAGTATTTCCTCAGCCTCTTCATATTCTGCCAAATCTCATTAGATGGCATGTAAAATTTTAGTGATTGATTGGAATGTTCCTCTCTTGAATATATAATAGGGAACCAAGCAGAAGAATATTACTGAAATAAAATAAACCAGTGCATTGTGGGGAAATAGGTCTCTTTCTTAGGAAGAATGAACTGAGGATCCCAGATATGATCATCCTTAGAAAAAGCATGAGAACAGCCCATAATAATCTCCAATAAATAATACAAAGAAAATGCCTGTCCTAGAGTTCTATAAGGTCATAGGCAGGAAAGTCTATAGGACCGTTATCATCAAAGCAGTCTATAAAACACCAAACGGTTAAGAAAGTACTTGTGGACCTGATGCAGTGGCTCACACCTGTAATCCCAACAACACTTTGGGAGGCTGAGGCAGGAGGATTACTTGTGTCCCAGGGTTCAAGACCAGCCTAGGCAATACAGTGAGAGCTGATCTCTACAAAAAAAAATTTTTTTCTTTAATTAGCCATGTGTGGTGGTGTGTGCCTGCAGTCCCAGCTACCCAGGAGGCTGAGCCAGGAAGATTGCTTGAGCCTGGGAGTTTGAGGCTGCAGAGAGCCATGACTGTGCCACTGCATTCCAGCCTGGGCAATAGCGTGAGACCCTGTTTCCAGAAAAAAAAAAAAAAAAAGAAGAAGAAGAAAGAAAGAAAGAGAGAAAGAGAGAGAGAGAGAGAAAGGAAGGAAGGAAGGAAGGAAGGAAAGAAAGAAGGAAGGAAGGAAGGAAGGAAGGAAGAAAGGAAGGAAGAAGAAAAGAGAAGAGAAGAGAAAAGAAAAGAAAAGAATTTAATATTTGTGCCACTAATCTTGTTTTCAAAAGACCCGAGCTTGAACTCCGGCTTTATCATTGACCGGTTCTGTGAGCAAGTGATAAGCTCTCAGAGTTGTGTTTTTTTTTTTTTTTAATAAAATTGAGATAATAAAAATATCTATAATTCTTAAGTATTATATGAGGCAATATACATGAAGAAAACCAATAGAGATCTTTGCAAATTGTGATGCTTAGTAGATGTAATTGAGGTAAAAGGAGAAACAAAGAAAATTCTCATGGAAATAACATTTCAAGAAGGAAATAACTTTGAGACCTTGAACTAAGAGTTATCACCTCTCTAAACCTCTACTTTCCTCACCTGCAAAATGAGGAAACTGAATTAGATTTTTTTTTTTTCTTTTTTTTTTTTTTTTGAGACCGAGTCTCACTCTGTCGCCCAGGCTGGAGTGCAGTGGCACCATCTCAGTTCACTGCGCGCTCCGCTTCCTGGGTTCAGGCCATTCTCCTGCCTCAGCCTCCCGAGTAGCTGGGACTACAGGCGAGTAGCTGGGACTACAGGCGAGTAGCTGGGACTACAGGCGCCCTCCACTGCTGATTAGCCACCCCCCGCCCCCCCCCAATCTTTTTTATTTTTAGTAGAGACGGGGTTTCACCGTGTTAGTGAGGATGGTCTCGATCTCCTGACCTCGTGATCCACCCGTCTCGATCTCCCAAAGTGCTGGGATTACAGGCGTGAGCCACCGTGCCTGGCCGAATTCAATCATTTCTAAGGTCCCTTTCATTCAAACAACAATAATAATGGCAGCTACATGTAAGAAAGTGCTTACTATGTTGAAACACTGTTCTAATTGATTTATATGTGTTGATTCACTTAATCTTTTAGCTGAACCATGAAGCAGACATTGATACCTGTTGATATTGGGTTTTTTGTTGTTTGTTTGTTTTTGAGAGGGAGTCTCACTCTGTAGTCCAGGCTGGAGTGCAATGGTGCGATCTCGGCTCACTGCAATCTCGGCTCCCATGGTTCAAGGGATTCTCCTGCCTCTCAGCCTTCCCAGTAGCTGGGATTACAGGTGCCTGCCACCACGCCCGGCTAATTTTTGTATTTTTAGTACAGACGAGGTTTCACATTGGCCAGGCTGCTCTTGAACTCCTAACCTCAGGTGATCCGCCCGCCTTAGCCTCCCAAATTTTAAGATTACAGGCGTGAGCCATTGCACCCGGCTGATACTGTTGATATTTGAAGGAGACTTCTTTTCTAAATTATTTTACTTCATTTTATTTTTAAGATTTATTGACTAATAAGTTTATGTAGAGATGCTTTTTCTCTTTTTGGGGAAAAAATTTAAATACAGAGAAGAACTAATATTAGTTATCTAATGCTACATAATGAATTATCCTACAACTTAGCAGCTTTAAACAAGCGTTAGTCTCACGTAATTTCTGTGAGTCAGGAATCTGAGAGTGGCTTAGCTGGATGCTTCCATCTCTGACTCTCTCATGAGATTATAGTCAGATTGTTGGCCAGGGCTGCAGTCATCTGAAGGAGCTGGAGAATCTCCCTCTGAGCTTATTCAGTAAATTTCAGTTCCTTACCACGTGAGCCTCTTCATAAGACTGCTCAGACAACTTGGAAGCTGGTCCCCAGAATGAGAAATCAGAGAATATGAAAAAGAAAGAGAGAACCCAACACAGAAGCTGTAGTCTTCTAATCTTGTAGGTGTATCCACTCCTTTAATCTTGGATGTGACATTCCATCATTTCTTTCATTTTCTATCTGCTAGGAGAAAGTCACCAAGTACCAAGTCCACCCCATACTCAAGGGGAGGGAAATTAAGCTCCATGTCTAAGGAGAGAAATATCAAATAATTTATAAATATATCTTTTATTTCGTTTATTACTATTATTATTATTATTATTATTATTAAGACAGAGTCTCACTCGTTTGCCCAGGCTGGAGTGCAATGGCATGATCTCAGCTCACTGCAACCTCCACCTCCCAGGCTCAAGTGATTCTCCTGCCTCAGCCTCCTGAGTAGTTGGGATTACAGGCTCCTGCCACCACACCTGGTTAATTTTTGTATTTTTGGTAGAAATGGGGTTTCCCCATATTGACCAGGTTAGTCTCAAACTCCTGACTTCAAGCGATCCACCTGCCTCAGCCTCCCAAAGTGCTGAGATTGCAGGCGTGAGCCAGAGCACCTGGCCAGAATTTATAAATATATCCTTTAAACCACAAAGAGTACAAAGAAAAATATAACACATAGTAGTGTACTTACTGCTCCAAATTGACAGTGAAATTATTACCTTATATTTTTCTCAGGAACATTTTCAATTAAAAAAATTAGAAATAAAATCTTCTTTGTTTTTATGCCCAGTCCCAATTCTATTCCTACTCTCCAGAGGTAACAACTATCAAATTGTATGACATATCTTTCCCTTCTTTTTAAAATTATTATTTTACATACACATAAGTATAGTGAAATAATGTATAGTATTATTTTGTGAATTTTTTAAAAATTCCATAAATGATATCATACATATTCTGCAAGTCACATTTTCACTCAATATTGTTTTTGAGATCTGTGTATGCTGATATATTTAGACTTAGTTAAATATTTCATTGTATAAATACACCACTTTAAATTCATCTATTGATGGAGATTATTTCCTAAATTATAAATCTCTATTATAATCAAAGCTACAACAAATAGCTTTATTCATGTTTCCTTGCACACATGTGCAAGAGTTTCTCTAGAGTTGTTTCTCAGATATTTTGACCCAGTCCATAAGAAATGTCTCATTGTGACCAACCTATATGTCACTGTGACCAGTTATGTATACTTAATTGAAACAAAGTTTCATGAGAAAAGTACTTATTCTTTTTTTTTTTTTTGACGGAGTTTTGCTTTTGTTGCCCAGGCTGGAATGCAGTGGTGTGATCTCGGCTCACCCCAACCTCCTCCTTCTGGGTTCAAGCAATTCCCTGCCTCAGCCATCCAAGTAGCTGGGATTACAGGCATGCGCCACCACGCTAGGCTAATTTTGTATTTTTAATAGAGACGAGGTTTCTCCATGTTGGTCAGGCTGGTCGCAAACTCCCGACCTTAGGTGATCCGCCTGCCTCGACCTCCCAAAGTGCTGGGATTACAGGCATGAGCCACTGAGCCCAGCGAAAAGTACTTATTCTTTCTACAAAGAAATGGCCTTTGATGTTACATATTTTTAATCTGTTAATTATTTATTTACTATGTTGCTCAGGCTGGAGTGTAGTAGCTATTCACAGGTGATCATAGTGCATGGCAGACTCAAACTGCTAGGCTCAAGCCATCCTCCTGCCTCAGCCTCCTTAGTAGCTGGGATTACAGGTGTGCATCATAATCTATGTTGTTTATTTGTTTATTTTTATTTTTTATTTTGAGATGGAGTCTTACTTTGTCACCCAGGCTGGAGTGCAGCGGCTCGATCTGGGCTCAGTGCAACCTCTGCCTCCCAGATTCAAGGGATTCTCTTGCTTCAGCCTCCCGAGTTGCTGGGATTACAGGCACCCACCACCACACCCAGCTAATTTTTTTTTTTTTTTTTGAGACAGAGTCTGGCTCTGTCGCCCAGGCTGGAGTGCAGTGGCCAGATCTCGGCTCACTGCAAGCTCCGCCTCCCAGGTTCACGCCATTCTCCTGCCTCAGCCTCCCAAGTAGCTGGGACTACAGGCGCCTGCCACCTCGCCTGGCTAATTTTTTGTATTTTTAGTAGAGATGGGGTTTCACTGTGTTAGCCAGGATGGTCTCGATCTCCTGACCTCGTGATCCACCCGCCTCAGCCTCCCAAAGTGCTGGGATTACAGGGGCGAGCCACCGCGCCCGACCTCCAGCTAATTTTTGTATTTTTAGTAGATATGGGGTTTCACCATGTTCGCTAGGCTGGTCTTGCACTCCTGACTTCATGTAATCCTCCCACCTCGGCCTTCCAATTTGCTGGGATTACAGGCATGAGCCACCACACCTGGCTAAATCTATGTTATTTAAATTGCTAGTTAACATCCACTAAATTGATTTCTAGACCCACTATTGGGGTCTCCATCTGTAGTTTACAAAACAATTTTCTAAGGTCTATGTGTACCCATATACAGGTTATGGCAATTTAAACTTAACAAAATATTGCAAAATTGTTCTTTGTAGTATTTGTATCAATTTACACTTCCCCAGCAACTTACAAGAGTTCCTTTTTGCCCACATTGACACCCACACTCAATATTGTCAGATTTTTCATTTTTACCAATCTCATTATCAGGTTTCACTTAAGGGATGGATGCAAGCAGGCCTGCATAAATGTATTATTTCTTTTGTGGAGGAGGCACAGGTGTAATGGGAAAATTCTTTCTCCTATGCTTGTCCTCACAGCTGCTGTCTGTCATTACTGCATCCCTTGGAAAATGCAATAATTAAAGGCAGAAAGGAAACACTATGGGGGCATCCCTCAGAGGGATGAGAGATGAGTCTAAAATATAAAATCAGAGTAATCATGAGAGCCTTCGGAACAGAGCCAGACCAATCAGCTGTGGCTCCCTCTGGTCTCCCACGGGAGCCCCTTCAACCCATATACCTCTTTCTTCAAGCCCTCTACTCTTTCAGCTCCCCGATATTCAGCAGCTACTTATCCTCCTACTACACAGAGGACATGAGACCATTACATGAAAACTCTTCTATACCTTATCCTTCATCTATAAACTTCTGCTTTCTCTCTCCTTTCATCCTACCCCAGAGCAAGTGGTAACCTTCTTCCTGCCCAAGGCTAATTATTTTCTATTGCCTCTACCCTCTGAGGGTTCTTGCTTCATGAATGATCCCCTCTTTTGTATCTGTCTTTCGCTCCTCTCCTCCCTCTTCTCTACCTCATCCTTCCCTTCAGCATGTAAGTATGCTCAAGTGTCTCCTTCCTGAATGAGGTCTTTCCTTGATCCTTATTTCCTCTTGTCTGACTTATTCTTAATTACTCTCGGGGTCAACCATCATGTCCTCAGAGCGTCATAAGACCTATTCTTTTCCTTCATAGCATATACCAAAGCACCTGTGAGACTACAGACTCCTATGCAGTCAGCCCCAAAAGGTCAGAGACCTGGTAACTCTAGTGCCTAACTCCGAGTAGACACTCAGTACATATCTATTGAGTAAGTAAGTGATTTATAGCCTAGAGCCTCAGTCTTTTATTCTCCACTTCTACACCACATGGGTCATTCTGAAATTAAAAGACTTTCCCACCTTCCCCTCTTGAAAAACGCTGTCGGCTCCTCAGCCTGCAGAGTAAAGTTCACTCTCCTTAGCACGGCATAAAATGGTTCTGTGAAAACACCTCACTCTTCCCCACCAAAGCAAAATGAATACCAACTCTTCTACGGGAAGCAGAAGAGGAAAAATTCAAATCAGTTATTATTGTTATTAGCTGACAGAGCTGGAAAAAGAAGTAGTTGTAAACACCCAATGGGTTCACCTTGCCCATTGCCTAGACAGATCTGATTTATCCAGACAGCGGAATTGCAATAAAGAAAGACTTGAACTCATGCAGAACAGGCTATATGGCAGATGAGAGTTTCATTATTACTCATATCAGTCTCTCTGAGAGTTTGGAGGGTTTTTTGTTGTGTTGTTTTGTTTTGTTTTGTTTGGGACAGAGTCTTGCTATGTCGTCCAGGCTGGAGTGCAATGGCGCCATCTCGGCTCACTGCAACCTCCGCCTCCCGGGTTCAAGTGATTCTCCTGCCTCAGCTTCCCAAGTAGCTGGGATTACAGGCACGTGCCACCACACTTGGCTAATTTTTTGTATTTTTAGCATGGATGGGGTTTTACTGCATTAGCCAGGATGGTCTTGATCTCCTGACCTCCTGATCCACCTGCCTCGGCCTCCCAAAGTGCTGGGATTACAGGCGTGAGCCACTGCGTCTGGCAAGAATTTGGAGTTTTTAAGGATAATTTGGGGGGGTAGGGGACAGTGAGTCAGGAGTGCTGATTGGTTGGGTTGGAGATAAAATCATAGGAAGTTGAAGCTGTCCTCTTTTGCTGAATCAGTTCCTGGTGAAGGCCACAAGATCAGATGAGCCAGTTTATCCACCTGGGTGGTGCCAGCTGATCTATCAAGTGCAGGGTCTGCAAAATATCTCGAGCACTGATCTTCGGTTTTACAAAGTGATGTTATCTCTAGGAGCAATTTGGGGAGGGTCAAAATTTTGCAGCCTCCAGCTGCATGACTCCTAAACCATAATTTCTAACCTTGTGGCTAATTTGTTAGTCCTACAAAGGCAGTCTAGTTCCCGGGCAGAAAGGGGGTTTATTTTGGAAAAGTGCTGTTATAGTCTTTGTTTCAAAGTTAAACTATAGACTAAGTTTCTCCCAAAGTTAGTTTGGTCTATGCCCAGGAATGCACAAGGACAGCTTGGAGTTTAGAAGCAAGATGGAATTGGTTAGGTCGATCTCCTTCATGGTAATCATATTCTTAGTTATAGTTTTGCAATGGTGATTTCAATCCCTCTGTCTGGGTTTTATAAGACCTTATTCTAAAGGTGTGTCTAGGAAGATGGGAAAAGGTCAAAAGCTGCACTGGTTTCTTCCTGCTGACAAGGGAGCATAGTGGGAATAGGAATTATCCCCAAGGTGAGAGGAGTGGAACCACTTTGCAGCTTTCTGAGCATAGGGACTGGGCTGGGGTTCCAAGGTTTACATGACAAAGGCTTCAGTATTCTCATCTACAGTTTTAGTACACCTTTTAAGTGACTAGCATACTATAAGGTAAATGAGTCCTAGGATAAGAAACGCAAATCCTAGTTTTAGAAGTAAAGATTTGAAAGCATTAGTTTGGGGACTTATAGCCTACGAAGAATTTAGGATTTAGTCCAAATTGCAGAAAATAATAAAAACTCGAGAACAACTAACAATAGGTGTACTATATTTTTCTAAAACATAATTTTTCTCTCTACAGTTGCCATTTTTATTAAAGCAAAATAAGTTTTAGTCGTATTATGCATGGTCTGATTATTTGTATAAAGTGCAGCAAGAATAATTATTTGCCATATAGGCTCCTTTTAAAATTGGCTTTGCTGAGGCTAGACGCGGTGGTTCATGACTATAATCCCAGCACTCTGGAGGCCGAGGCGGGTGGATCACCTGAGGTCAGGAGTTCGAAGCCATCCTGGCCAACATGATGAAACCCCGTCTCTACTAAAAATACAAAAATTGGCCAGGCAAGGTGGCGGGCACCATCCCAGCTACTCAGGAGGCTGAGGCAGGAGGATCATTTGAACCAGGGAGTTGGAGGTTGCAGTCAGCTGAGACTGAGCCACTGTACTCCAGCCTGGTGACAGAGTGAGAATCTGTCTCAAAATAAAGTAAAATAAAATAAAATAAAAATTGGCTTTGCTGAAACTTTGTTCCATAAGGAATCTCAGATTATACTTTTTAAAGCCTTGAAGCCCATCCATGGATTTATCTATGCCTGCAAATATACCTGTATGAGTTAGATGAATTTTCCTCCTCTCCAGGTCCCAAGATAACTTGGGATCCCTGGTCTTTCAGAAAGTGACATTCTTTACTTACCACAGGTCAGGAGCCCTGTACAGACACTGTGTAGACAAAGTATGAGGCCAGCTTTCCTACAGGGCTTTTATTGGCTCTATAAGTCAACTTTGATTCCTTAAAGCAGTCTGTTTACATTTGAAAGCATAACATTTCAAAACCTTGGTAAAATAACCATCATATCCAATTATGTCCCTTTTTGTCAGCATACAAGGTTTCCAGGTTTCTTTTCTCTGCAGTTTCCAGAAGAACAGACAGTCACCCTGAGTCAGGCCTGTTGAGCTTCCACTAACAATTCCTCCAGGTTTCAGCAAATGTGACCAACCAGACAAACTACAAGAGCCTGTTGGACTTTCATCAGCAATTTCTTCAGAGATCTCCTTACACATGCAAATACATAAAACAAAAAAGTCAAGCAGAAGTCCTTCCAGACAGAAATTCCAGATTAAATTACAAACCAAGAGTATTCCTCTAAATATGTCCCCTAATCCCCATCCAATTAGAGCAGGATCCCCATGATGGGGCTACAGACAGGCACCCCATGATGGGATTATAGATAGCAGCCGTTTCATTGAGGCCAACAAATCAGGAGAAGGAAAGGGTTGTTGGCAACACCTAGAATACTCATCAAATCAGACACTCTGTGATGAGGCTACAGACATCCCATGGTGGAGCTACAGACACCCTGTGATGAGGCTACAGTTATGGGATGTCTCCCCACGATTATTTTTCTATCACAATTAAATCCATGCACCATGGGCTAGTAATGCGATGCCAATACAGACCATGCCAGAGTCAAAGAGAACTAGATGTCTGCTTGGGCTGGCCTCTGGATCCATCACCAGTAGGGGGCTACCAAACTGTGGGCAGGTAGAAACAAGGACAATCCTGGATGAGCCCCCAAATTTGTAACTACCCAACAGGTTCTTCTTGCCCACTGCCTAGATACAGCTGATTTATCAAGACAGAGGAACTGCAATAGAGAAAGAGTAATTCATGCAGAGCAAGCTGTACAGGAGACCAGAGTTTTATTATTACTCAAATCAGTCTCCCCAGTACTATTTCTCTATTGCAATTAAATCCATGCATATTGGGTCAGCAGCATTCCACTGGTAGAGACAGTACCAGAATCAGCCCTGAATCCAGGAGAACTAAGTGGCCATTTGGGCTGGCCTCTGGATCCATTGCTGGAGTTGGGTACTGAGCCACAGGCAGGTAGCCACAAGGGTGATCCTGGACAAGCCCCCAGATTTGTAACTGCCCAGTGGGTTTTTCTTGCCCGCTGCCTAGATAGAGCTGATTTACCAAGATAGGGAATTGCAATAGAGAAAGAGGTTAATTCACACAGAGCCAGCTGTATTGAAGACTGGGGTTTTATTATGACTCAAATCAGTCTCCCTGAGAATTCAGAGATTGGAGTATTTAAGGATAATTTGGTGGGGAGGGGTCAGTGAGTTGGTAGTGCTGATTGGTTGGGTCAAAGATGAAATCATAGGGAGTCAATGCTGTCCTCTTGTGCTGAGTCACTTCCTGGGTGGTGGCCATAAGATCAGATGAGCCAATTTATCCATCTGGGTGGTGCCAGCTGATCTGTCAAGTACAGGGTCTACAAAATATTTTGAGCACTGATCTTCAGTTTTACAATAGTGATATTATCTCCAGGAAAAATTTGGTAAGGGTCAAAATGTTGTAGCCTCCAGCTGCATGACTCCTAAACCATAATATCTAATCTTGTGGCTACTTTGTTAATCTCACAAAGGCAGTCTAGTCCCCAGGCAGGAAGGGATTTGTTTTGGGAAAGGGCTGTTATTGTCTTTGTTTCAAAGTTAAACTAGACACTTGAGGCCAGGAATTCGAGACCAGTGTGGCCAACATGGCAAAACTCTGTCTCTACTAAAAATACAAAAATTAGCCAGGTGTGCTGATGTGTGCCCATAGTCCCAGCTGCTTGGGAGGCTGAGTCACGAGAATAGCTTGAACCCAGGAGGTGAAGGTTGCAGTGAGCTGAGATCATGCCACTGCACTCCAGCACAAGACTCTGTCTCAGAAAAAAATAATAATAATAAGTTAACACTATAAACTAAGTTTCTCCCAAAGTTAGTTTGGCCTATGTCCAGGAATGAACAAGAACAACTTGGAGGTTAGAAGGAAGATTAAGTCAGTTAGGTCAGATTTTTTTCACTGTGATTATATTCTCAGTTATAATTTTGCAATGGCAGTTTCATGGTAGAGAAAGAGTTTCAAATCTACAGATAAAAGTTACATAATCATTTATAAATTTTATCCATTTGTTATGCTGGTGGTGGTTGTTTTTCTCCTGCTCATTTTTCCTCCACAGGAAAAGCTGTATCTATCATTTCAAAGGGAAGGGATTCTAACATTTTACTGAGCACTTACTGTACACCAGGCATTAGACTAAATTTCTTATTTACTATTGAGAAGAGGAAACAGCCCAGAGCACTCTAAGCTGTGTGAGGTATGCAAAATTTATCAGGCCCAGAGAAACTTGAGTATGGGACTTCAGTTATTCCCCATTCCCACGGGCAATTGACTAAAAGCATTTTGTTCCTGACTAGCTGCCTCATCCGTTATCTTCATTTTCCTGGAATCTGAGATACAAAGAACAATGTGCGGCAGCCAATCAATATCTTGTGTTATTTTAATGTAAATTATTGGTAAGCAACTTAGGAACTGCCTCTTCTTTTTTCCTTTAAAAACCCACTTGTAACTGCTGCTAATCAAAGCAAATATTCAGGGCACCATGAATCTATGCTCTTGGGTTGCAGTCCTCAAACTCAGCCCAAATCAACTCTCTACTTCTATTAATTTTACCTCAGTTTTTTCCTTTTGGTCGGCAGGATTCAGAGTGACTTCCCACCACCACCTTGTGTTTCTCTCTGAAATCAGTGCTTGGTACCAGCATGAACCCATTGCATTCTCCATTTTTGGAGGTCCTACCACATGTTGGGGGTGACTTCTTCTGAATCTGAACCTTCCTTTCTTTTCAGTTGCAGTCTAGATTTTAAGTTGTTCTGCAAACCATCTCTTTCCTTTAAGAATGAGGACTTTAGTCTCTCTCTGGATAGGACATTCAGGTAAAAAGCTCTGCAGAGAGCTGCCTGCTTCTTGTTCCTCACAGCTCTTTGGCCTCAAAGCAGAAGGTTCAGGTCACAGTCGGGCAAGAAGTTATGCAGAGGACTTCTGCCTTCTCTGCCTCTACCTCATGACAAAAAGTTCAAGTTAGAGGTCACATGGGTACTCTAGCACCAGTGGTTTCACTTTTTCTGGCCTAGAATTCTATAGCATGCTTTTAGAACTGCAGTTGCTTTCTATTACTTATAATTTGGACTTGTATTTTCATTTGTGACCAATTTCTGTTGATTTCAAACCAAAACATGCATATGGGTAATTTATGCTCATAAGCAGCACACTTTGACCCAAAATATATTTCTGGCCTTGATCAATTTTGAAAAGTCCCTAAATTACGGGAAATCAAGCTTCAAAATCTGAGCACTCTTTAAAGGGACAGCCTCCTTTAGAAACACCAACTGGTTTTAGGCACAACGCTTATGGGGCATCCTCTTGTAAATATCTAAGAAAATTGACTCACATAACCTGGAATGGTCATAAACATCAATGGCTAAAATGGGGGGATCCTTTGAAATATGTAAAATAATTCATTTGTGTCCACAGTTGGAAAAAGTTGAACCAGACAAACAGAAGGAAAGACATACCTTTTTTTTTTTTTTTTTTTTTTTTTTGAGACAGAGTCTTGCTCTGTCACCCTGGCTGTGCAGTGGTGCGATCTCAGTTCACTGCAACCTCCGCCTCCTGGGTTCAAGCAATTCTCCTGCCCCAACCTCCCAAGTAGCTGGGATTACAGACTTGTGCCACCATGCCCAGCTAATTTTTGTATTTTTAGTAGAGACAGAGTTTCACCATATTGGCCAGGCTGGTCTCAAACTCCTGACTTCAAGCGATCCACCCGCCTCAGCATCCCAAAGTGTTGGGATTACAGGCGTGAGCCACCGCGCCCAGCCCGAAAGATATACTTACTGTTTGTTGTGGTTGAAATTTGATAAGAAAAGATTTGAAAATATTTTTTAAAGAGTTCTAATGGCTGGAAGTTAGCTTAAAAACTGATATTCAGACTATAACTTCCTTTGTGAAAAATAAAGAAGGTCTTTCTGCTTTTCCTCTTTTGTATTCTGTTTCTGGGTTTGTTTTTTGTTGTTGTTAATATACTAAAAACCTTATTTTAAAAAATGGTTGGTTCCCTCTGTTTCCTATTTTGTTGGCATGATTTTTGCTGAGAAAAAAACTGTAAAACTTCACTGGCCTTTTAGATAGCTTAAAATCTCCCTCAGGCCGGGCGCAGTGGCTCACACATGTAATCCTAGCATTTTGGGAGGCTGAGGCGGGCAGATCACCTGAGGTCAAGAGTTCAGGACCAGCCTGACCAATATGATGAAACCCTGTCTCTACTAAAAATACAAAAATTACCTGGACATGGTGGCACATGCCTGTAATCCCAGCTACTCGGGAGGCTGAGGCAGGAAAATCACTTGAACCCAGGAGGCAGAGGTTGCAGTGAGCCGAGATTATACCACTGCACTCCAGCCTGGGCGACAGAGCGAGACTCTGTCTCAAAAAAAATAAAAAAATTAAAAAAAAAAAAATTCCCTCAGTTGAGTCCTCCAGGACTTGTTCTTTCACTCCCTTCCACTTCTGCTACTCTTTCCTTTTGCCATCTTCAATACCATGTATGAGACCTAACAGCCCTGAGACCCCTCAAGGAACACAGGAAAATATGCCACCCTCTCCCCTTTTGGGAGGTCTTCTGTCTCTCATGAAGTCTCAAAAGTCACGAGCAGATTCCTCACAGGTCTAAAGCTTTGCTTTCTTCTGCATTGAGTTTTCTGATCTCTTTGGCTTTAGGAATGCCAAGGGTTACTTTATACTGTGAGGAAGAACTTGATCTTTGTTTGTGTAATAGCTGGCAAGTCACTGGTGAAACCTACAGAAGTGACTGACAGCAGCTGCAGTGAATGGTAATTACTGCAGTGAGCTGCTTGTTTATTTGCACATTTAGGTAAGAGAGACATTATTTGAACACTTGGAAGCTATGGAAACACTCACCACCAAGGGATAAGGCTCCTGTGGAGGATGAGCTGACCACATAGTGAGCTGAGTGCTGGGTTGCCCACCAGCCTTAGGGGAATGTCTTTGTAGTGAGGAGCACTGTGGAAATGTTGCGCGGCCTGGTCTCGTGACATTTCCCTTTTGGGAGAAATCAGGGATTCAAAGTAAATGTGGAATCCTTGATTTCTGGAGATCTAGACGCTCTACCTTCCAGCTGTGCCTGCTTTTCACATATTTAAATATTAGGCCCTAAAAACAACAAATGTTTTATTTGCCCTGTTCATTAAAGGGCTCCACCCTAAAGTCAGTAATTTAATTAAGAAATATTAAATTGAAAAGACTACCTATCAAACTAAATCAGTCTCCAAAATGCAACTTTCTGACATTTAGCTAGTCATTTTGAAACTTTTTGTAAAAGATATTTAGGAGTACAAAAGGCTTATTGAAAAAAAAAAGAAATAATAAATAAAAGATAATTACATCTATAAAGGAAATATCCATTTGTAAGACCATCTCCCTGTCTGCACCTAAACTACGTTGGCTTAAAGTTTATGTAATAAGCCTTGGCTTTGTTTAAGATGATTTTTCAGCCAGGTGTGGTGGCTCACACCTGTAATCCCAGCACTTTGGGAGGCTGAGGTGGGAGGATCACCTGAGGTTGGGAGTTTGAGACCAGCCTGACCAAAATGGAGAAACCCCGTCTCTACTAAAAATACAAAATAAGCTGGGTGTGGTGGTGCATGCCTGTAATCCCAGCTACCTGGGAGACTGAGGCAGGAGAATTGCTTGAACCTGGGAGTCAAAGGTTGCAGTGAGCCGAGATGGTGTCATTGCACTCCAGCCTGGGCAACAAGAGGGAAACTCAATCTCAAAAAAAAAAAAAAAAAAAGATCTGTACTTATGTATGTTTATATTATGCATATGGGATATTTCACTATCAAAACATACAAAAGAGCTCCAATTAATTGGTTCTAAAAAAAAAAAAGTAAGCACTTGGCCAGGCTTGGTGGCTCACGCCTGTAATCTCAGCCCTTTGGAGGTGGGCGGGTCACGAGGTCAGGAGACTGAGACCAGCTTGGCCAGCATGGTGAAACCCCATCTCTACTCAAAATACATTAAAAATTAGCCAGGCATGGTGACGCATGCCTATAATCCCAGCTACTCAGGAGGCTGAGGCAGGAGAATCTCTGGAACCCGGGAGGCGGAGGTTGCAGTGAGCCGAGATCATGCCACTGTACTCCAGCCTGGGTGACAGAGCGAGACTCTGTCTTAAAACAAAAAAAACAAAAAAAAAACAAAAAAAAAGTAAGCACTTAAATCAAAATAGAAACTAACTAAAATGTTCAGTTCATATGACTTGAGTAAATCTTTAGTAAAGAAGACTACTTTAATATTATTGGTTTAATGAAAATAGCTATGTCTTTGGATCAGCAAAATACCCATGTATTTAACTTTAGGGTTTTTGCTTAGGTGGCAACTGCCTAACATTTGCAGGCTACAAAAATGATTAACACGGAAATAACATGAGATGATGACTAGCTTTGTTTAATGAACAATTCAAGCATAATTGTTAAAAGTGAGTAAGTCAAATGAATAGAGACAAAAGTTTATCAGTGTACTCATTTGTATAGTGGTGAGTTTTTGAAAAATTGATAAATGAACTTTTCAAAAATCTTTTTCAGTAAAAAGATTCAAAGTTTCAAAAACTTAACCTTTTTTTTTTTTTTTTTTGAGATGGAGTCATGCTCTATCTCCCAGGCTGGAGTGCAGTGGAGCAATCTCAGCTCACTGCAACCTCTGCCTCCCAGGTTCAAGAGATTTTCCCGCCTCAGCCTCCCAAGTAGCTGGGATTACATTACAGGTGTGCACCACCACACCTGGCTAATTTTTGTACTTTTAGTAGAGATGGGGTTTCACCATGTTGGCCAGGCTGGTCTTGATCTCCTGACCTCAAGTGATCCGCCCACCTCAGCTTCTCAAAGTGCTGGGATTACAGGCATAAGCCACTGTGCCCAGCCTCAGTAACTTAATATCAAAGTCATGTTTTAATTAAGTGGTAGATGTTCATGAAATGTCTGAGCCATCTCTAAATAAAAATACTAAAACATTAATCATTAAATATAAGTTTAAATCTATATACTTTGAGACTTTTATATGGTATAGAAAAGCTAAATATATTTAGACCTGTGAATAAACAAAAATAAATTGAGATATCTTTCTAAAAATTATAAAATGGTTTTCATCCATCTACCAGTATTGATATAAAACAGTTCAAAATTACTTCCTAAGTTTTCCATCAGAAATTCAGGTTGCTAAAAGTTAAAATTGTAGTTCATACATGCAAATGAAACTACTAGATGTAAGAGAAACCATTCTGTATACAGAGTGTATAAGAAAAAAAGGATGTATTTTTGGTAAAGAAGGTTATAAAGAAAGTATGAGAGTGAGGTTTTTGTTACGGGAAAACTAATTTTGTCTAGAGGCTTTTAAAGGCTGTTTTAATTTGAAAGGACAAAAGAAAGAATGATGGATTAAAGTACATGAACATAGAAAGCTAAAGAAAGAGAATGCAAAAAATTCTAAGTCAGTGGTTATGAGAAGTTTATAGAAATCTTATCTTGGTTTTTTATTTAAAAAAATTATTTTGGTGGAGATGAGGTCTCACTATGTTGCCAAGGTTGCTCTCCAACTCCTGGGTCAAGCAATCCTCCCACAACAGTCTCCCAAAGTGCTAGGATTACAGGCATTAGCCACTATGCTCAGCAAGAAATACTATTTTGTGTGGTCAAAGATGATTGAGATTGGATGGATTAGCATTTCCATTGTGCAAATCACTCAGTCTTCCAGACTGGTAGAATGAATACACGGAATAATGAAAAGTCAGTTGAAATCTTCAAGGAAATTTTAAATTTCCTTGGCCTAAGGATCTTCCATTTGCTTAACTTACATTCTACCCTGTTTGGAAAACATCAGCTTTCTGCCTTTGAAATGGGAATAGGACTACCCATGCACCTGGATAAAGGAGCCTATGAACCAGCTCTCCTTAAAAGTTGTAAATTAGGCCGGACCTGGTGGCTTAAGCCTGTAATCTCAGCACTTTGGGAGGCCGAGGTGGGTGGATCACGAGGTCAGGAGTTCAAGACCAGCTTGGCCAATATGATGAAACCTTGTCTCTACTAAAAATACAAAAATTAGCTGGGTGTGGTGGCAGGCACCTGTAATCCCAGCTACTCGGGAGGCTGAGGCAGAGAATTGGTTGAACCTGATGGTGAAGGTTGCAGTGACCTGAGATCATGCCACTGCACTCTGATGGAGTGAGACTCCAATTCAAAAAAAAGAAAAGTTGTAAACTAAAAATAAAATCCAAAGTCCCTTACCAACTGAATGAACCCCCTCTTGTCCAAGGGGACCCCAGAGAAACCTTAAAAACTGAACTCCCAGAGGCTGGGCGCGGTGGCTTACGCCTGCAATCCCAGCACTTTGGGAGGCTGAGGCGGGCAAATCACGAGGTCAGGAGATCGAGACCATCCCCGTCTCTACTAAAAATACAAAAAAATTAGCTGGGCGTGGTGGTGGGCACCTGTAGTCCCAGCTACT
Source organism: Macaca fascicularis (assembly GCF_037993035.2). Classification (NCBI taxonomy): domain Eukaryota; kingdom Metazoa; phylum Chordata; class Mammalia; order Primates; family Cercopithecidae; genus Macaca; species Macaca fascicularis. The sequence continues at coordinate 83,543,324 of NC_088380.1, read as the reverse complement.
CAGGAGGCTGAGGCAGGAGAAGCGTGAACTCGGGAGGCGGAGCTTGTAGTGAGCCGAGATCGCACCTCTGTACTCCAGCCTGGGCCACAGAGCAAGACTCTGTCAAAAAAAAAAAAAAAAAAAAAAAACAAGAAACTGAACTCCCAGTCAAAACAGGAAGAGAGGTCAAGCACGCCTCATTGTATCCCCTCCCTTTTGGAGTTTAGGCACAGCAATTGGCCAGCATTAATGTTAAAATAGAGATTATAAGACTGAAAAAACAGACTCTGTGGCAATAAGATATCAAATTATAAATAAGACCTAACACTATGGAAGAAAAGGGTTAAGTCATGTCTACAAGCCATCAATCTTGCTACATAGCATGCTTAACTTAAAACATTCCTTTCTGGCCGGGTGCAGTGGGTGACGCCTGTAATCCTAGCACTTTGGGAGGCCAAGGCTGGTGGATCACCTGAAGTCAGGAGTTCAAGACCAGCCTGACCAACATGGTGAAACCCCGTCTCTACTTAAAAGACAGAATTAGCAGGGCGTCATGGTGCATGCCTGTAATCCCAGCTACTTGGGAGGCTGAGGCAGGAGAATTGCTTGAACCAGCAAGGCGGAGGTTGCAATGATTCGAGATCACACCATTGCACTCTAGCCTGGGTGAGAGAGCAAAAATCCGTCTCAAAAAAAAAAGTCCCTTTGTGCTGACTTCAAGTTTTAGACACAGCCCTACTCTTTTGGTCAATTCCAAATTAAAGAATCTCTGACTGGGCACAGTGGCTCATGCCTGTAATCTCAGCACTTTGGGAGGCTGAGGCAGGCAGATCACAAGGTCAGAAGTTCGAGACCAGCCTGGCCAATATGGTGAAACCCCGTCTCTACTAAAAATACAAAAATTAGCCAGGCGTGGTGGCAGATGCCTGTAGTCCTAGCTACTCGGGAGGCTGAGGCAAGAGAATTGCTTGAACCCAGGAGGCGGAGTTTGCAGTGAGCCAAGATTGTGTCACTGCGCTCCAGCCTGGCAGACAGAGTGAGACCGTCTCAAAAAAAAAAAAAAGAATCTCTGAATCCACCTATAACCTGTAAGCCCTTGCTTTAAGGTATCCCACCTTTTCTTTCTTTCTTTTCTTTTTTCTTTTTTTTTTGAGACAGAGTCTCTCTCTGTTGCCAGGCTGGAGCGCAGTGACACAATCTTGGCTCACTGCAAACTCCGCCTCCTGGGTTCAAGCAATTCTCCTGCCTCATCCTCCCGAGTAGCTGGGACTACAGCCGTGCGCCACCACACCCAGCTAATTTTTGCATTTTTAGTAGAGACAGGGTCTCACCATGTTGGCCAGGATGGTCTCCATCTCCTGACCTTGTGATCCACTCACCTCAGCCTCCCAAAGTGCTGGGACTACAGGTGTGAGGCACCACACCAGACTAGATATCCCACCTTTTCATATGGAACCAGTGTATACCTTCCATGTATTGATTTAAGTCTTCACCTATAATTCCTGCCTCCCTGAAATATATACAACCAAACAGTAATCCAGACTTTGGTGCAAGTTCTCAGGACTCCTGAGGTTGTGTTTCCCTGGGCCACATTCACTCATGTTAGCTCAGAATAAAACTCTTGAAAATCTTTTACAGAGTTTGGTTTTTCCACTAACAAAGTGATATTCTTCATTATTGCAAAGCCTTATAAGTTTCTTACTGAAAATTCTAAATTAATTAAGGATTATTTTAACAGCAAGCTCCCAGCAGGAGACAAAAACATCAAAGATCATGGACTCCAACCTGGAGATTTTGTTTAATGGAAAATACCAAAGGAAAGAACAAAAGGGAAGAAAAGAAAGAAAGGAAAGAACGAAAGGGAAGAAAAGAAAGAAAGGAAGAAAGGAAGGGAAGGAAGGAAAGAAGGAAGGAAGGAAGGAATCAAATAAAGGACTTGTTCCAACAACTACATTAGAAGGGACACTATTATTAGGCAGCCCTGCCTGAGTGGACGTCATCCTCAGTGGAGATCTCCAATACTTTGTTCTTTAGACCAGGACAAGAAATAGATTACAATGTTAATTCGGTTACCTTCAGAAATAGGAATACTTTTCATATTTGTCTTTCAAGGTGTTTTGTTGATAACTGCCCTTATTCGTGTCACATTTTAAATTCCTAAATTAATTATGCTTTGTATTTCTAGATGTCTAAAGTCTACTACAGAAGTTTATAACAAAAAAATAATCATGATAGCTAGATGCTTAGAAATGAGCTAACATGCCTCAACTCCAGTGTAAGTAAACGGCCTAAGATTCCATTACTCTGACCCTTTATTGTTCAGTTCAATCCCTGAATTGTTGCCAACCGATTCAGCCTTGGATCTTCACTAAGTTCTTAAGTCATAGTACTTCTGCTGATTCCCTCTGACATGGGACAAGATTATCTGAGAATGAGTCTTCCCAGGAACACGGGACAAACTTACATCTAAAATGTTGATCATTAGTGATTTCAGAAGAGAACCATTCTGATCAAAAGGAGGAAATGAGAAAGAAAAATAGCTCAGAGCAGCCTGAGAAATGTGAAGTATGCAAAATTCATCAGGCCTGGAGAGACAGGAGTATAGGATTTCAGTCACATCTCACTGCACCCATTCCCAGGGGCAAATATATATATATATATTTTTTTTTTTTTTGGATGATGTCTCGCTCTGTCCCCAGGCTGGAGTGCAGTTGCGTAATCTCAGCTCACTGCAACCTTCACTCCCGAGTTCAAGCGATTCTCCTGCCTTAGCCTCCCGAGTAGCTGGGATTACAGGTGTGCAGCATCACGCAGGGCTAATTTTTGTATTTTTAGTAGCCAGGGGCAATTATTTAAAAGCATTTTATTTCTGACAGCTGCCTCACCCACAGTCTTCATGTTCCTGGAATTTGTGATACAAAGAACAATGTATAGCCAACCAATAGCTTGTTATTGTAACATACATTATTGATAAACAACTTAGGAACTGCCTCTTCTTTTTTCCTTTAAAAACCCATTTGTGGCTGGGCGCAGTGCCTCACACCTGTAATCCCAGCACTCTGGGAAGCTGAGGTCGGTGGATCACCTGAGGCCAGGAGTTGGAGACCAGCCTGGGCAACATCATGAAACCCCGTTTCTATTAAAAATACAAAAATTAGGCGGACGAACACCTGTAATCTCAGCCACTCGGGAAGCTGAGGCACAAGAATCCCTTGAACCTGGGAGGTGGAGACTGCAGTGAGCCGAGATCACGCCACTGCACTTCAGTCTGGGTGACAAGACAAGAGCGAAACTCTGTCTCAAAAAAAGAAAAAAAAAAGAAAAAAAAACCATTTGTAACCGCTGCTAATAGGAGCATATATTCAGAGCAACTTGAATCTATGCTCCTGGGTTGCAGTCCTCAAATTTGGGCCAAATAAACTTTCTACTTATATTAATTTTGCCTCAGTTTTTTCCTTTAGGGCAACACTATTTATACTCATTTCATGTGATTTTCTTTACAACCAAAAGTATATATCTCTTCCCCTTCCAAAAATAAAATGACAGAGGCCAAAAATATCAAATGCAGCAAGGAAAATAAAATGTTCTGGTGATTTCCACATTATGAAACATGCAAAAATTTTGTATGATATATATGATTTTATTCGTTAAAATTAGGCAGTGGGTCATCTCCCTGGCATGTGTGTAATGGGATGCAGAAAATAATTCCCCAAAATATGGCACTTTGACATGCTGAGTGCTTTTAAAAATTAAAAGTCCTGGCCAGGCACGGTGACTCACTCCTGTAATCCCAGTACTTTGGGAGGCTGAGGCAGGCCGATCACCTGAAGTCAGGAGTTCGAGATCAGCCTGGCCAACATAGCGAAACCCCGTCTCTACTAAAAATAGAAAAATTAGCTGGGTGAGGTAGCGTCTGCCTGTAATCCAGATACTCAGGAGGCTGAGGCAGGAGAATCACTTGAACCCAGGAGGCAGAGGTTGCAGTAAGCCAAGATCATGCTACTGCACTCCAGCCTGAGTGACAGACAGAGATTCCGTCTCAAAAAAAAAAAAGAAAGAAAAGAAAAGAAAAAGAAAAATTAAAAGGCCTTGGAAATAAGCCTCAGAATCAAAGTCCTCCTAACCTTGTCTTGTTTTTTTCCCACTCCAAAGTCAGGGAAGAACTCTGAAGTTTCCTAACCTGATCAAGAAATCATCTTACCAAAGAAACAATTGACCTTTATTCCTTTCTAAAGTCTTATGTATTTCGAAAAAGAAGACCAAGGAATGCAACCACACCATGATGGACTTTTTTTTGAGACAGAGCCTTGCTCTATCACCCAGGCAAGAGTGCAGTGGCACGGTCTTGGCTCACTGCAACCTCCACCTCATGGGTTTAAGCAATTCTTCTGCCTTAGCCTCCCAAGTAGCTGGGAGTACAGGTGCCTGCCACCATGCCCAGCTAATTTTTGGAATTTTTAGTAGAGTTGGGGTTTCATCATGTTGGCCAGGCTGGTCTCGAACTCCTTACCTCAGGTGATCCACCCACCTTGGCCTCCCATAGTGCTGGGATATGGCATGAGCCACCTCGCCTGGCCTTTTTTTTTTTTTTTTACAAGCTAATGCCTGCCTCAAAGGGGGGGCGGGGGAAAAGAACAGGCATATAAGCTTCTGTACCCCACTGGGAATTTGGGGTAATCACTCTGTGATTTTTCCCCCATGCATGTCAATAAATTTGTATGCCTTTTTTGAGGTGGAGTCTTGTTCTGTCGCCCAGGCTGGAGTGCAGTGGCAGGATCTCAGATCACTGCAACCTCTGCCTCCTGGGTTTAAGTGATTCTCCTGCCCTAGCCTCCCGAGAAGCTGAGATTACAGTGCCACTATGCCCGGCTAACTTTTATATTTTTAGTAGAGATGGAATTTCACCATGTTGGTCAGACTGGTCTCAAACTCCTGACCTCAAGTGATCCACCTGCCTTGGCCTTCTAAAGTGCCAGGATTACAGGTGTGAGCTACCTTACCCAACTGCCTTTTCTCCTTTAATCTGCCTTTTCTTAGTTAATTTTCGTGAACCTTCTGAAGGCAAAAGTGAGTTTTTCCTAACTCCTGCATGTGATACCGGCAACATGCCAGTCTTCTACATAAACTCCTCTCCCATCTCTATTTCTCTTTTCCTTCTCTTGTTCTTCTATTCCTCTTTACTTGCTTTTCTTTCTCTTACTCTCACTCAATTCACTTACTTTCTGCTTTTCCATTTTTCTCTCTGCCTACCTCTTAAACTCATCAATAGCTTCATTGTTGTCATTTAGTCCAAAAAGGTTACCAACCCCTTGTCCAAACTGAAATGAAAGCAAGCAAAAAGAAAAGTTTCTTTCAACTCCATTGGGCTAGACCTACAAGCTATAATGATGTTATAGTATAGTATATGACCCTAAGAGATAAAATAATATGTACACTAACCAGGCTTTTGGCTTCTGATATGCAAAAGAAAATGCCCACTGAGCTCTTTGTGAGGGTCTCGATTATGACTGATAATTCTGAAGTTCTCATGTTTCCACTTTGAAAAAAACAATGACCAGAAGACATTAGCTGTGGCATTAGCCATGACAGACTGCCACTGCTACTACTTGAGACCCTCACTACGACAGTTACTACTGTTACTATTACTACTTAAGACCATAGTTACAGGACTGAACGAAGGGGGATGAACATAGAAATGAAAACTTAAGACAAAAGAAACTGTTTTAAAGAAGGGATCTGGGAAAGAAGAAGAGAGCTCCCTGCTTCTGGTGAGCAAAGGCAGCAGCCCTAAGCTTTTACAGCCCTTCATATTTATTGAGTAGAAAGGGCAGGGAGGAGGAGGTAACGATTAGTCAGCTGCTTAATTGATCACAGGTTCACATTATTGCTGACAGGCTTCAGATGTGCCTAATCACAAGAAACACTGCACTTGGGGCATGACTGCCCTCAGCATTCCTTGTGGGCGGGACGCATTCTGCATTTATGAGAACTGTTTGCCTTTACTCATATAGCCTCCAGTGGTATACTGAGTTGATCATGACTCTTTCGGCCTGCAACAACTAGCGTTTTATCTGCACGTGAGAAGTTAAGAGGGAAGTTTACCTGCAGCTTAAAAAATGAGAATGGAGGCAGACCAAAGAAGCTGTCCTTTAAAGGGCAAAGATTTAGGATGTGCGGCTGGGTGCGGTGGCTCACGCCTGCAATCCCAGCACTTTGGGAGGCTGAGACAGGTGGATCACCAGAGGTCAGGAGTTCAAGAACAGCCTGGTCAACATGGTGAAATCCCGTCTCAACCAAAAATACAAAAAAGCTGGGTGTGGTGGTGCCTGCCTGTAGTCCCAGTTACTCAGGAGGCTGAGACAGGAGAATTGCTTGAACTTAGGAGGTGGAGCTCGCAGTGAGCCAAGATCGAGCCACTGCACTCTAGCTTGGGTGACAGAGTGAGATTCCACCTCAAAAAAAAAAAAAAGAAAAAAGAAAAGATTTTGGGTGTGGGAATATGAAAGTAGCATCCTGTGGAAAATTCAAGATGAGACTGGTGGTCCTGAAATTCTGCCATTCATTAGGAGATTGCAGAGGCTGCTTTGGAAACCAAAACTAGATTATTAATCTAATCTAGTTTTAGGCTTTATACTCTGACTGTATAAATCAAAGCTGGCATAACAGGTACCCCCTCCCTGCTCTACCCCTTTTGATGTTTTCTGATTCTCCATGATCTCCACTTTCAGGCAAATGAGAAGAAACCAAGGGATAAATCATTCCTTCTGTTCAATTTGAAGAAAAAGGTATTCATTTATTTGCAAAATATTTCAAGTGCTTTCAGAATTCCAGATTCAATATTTAAACAAACCAAATCTTGTAGATCAAACAGATGCTATAAATCATAAAAACAGCTCCCTGTTCCCCCTCCCCGCCGAACAAACCAACATTAAAAGAAAATTAGTGTTGAAGAACAGAGCGGGTGGGTAGGTGGTTTACAGCATATGGGTTGGTGATCTGACAACATTTTATCAGAGAACTTTGCTGACTGGCAAAAAGCAGTGAGTTGCTAAAGCTGAGAGGTTGTTATGAATACTCACGGGAAAGGTATTGTTCTCTGGAAACAGGAGCAGTGTTTGAAAGCTATAGCCCTATAACTTTCACTTTCCTTAGGGACAAATGGATTTACATCTCATGAGGAAATCTCTTTCACTTGATGAAAGGGATTTAGATTCCTGCCAACACATCTTCTGCCGTCTTTTTTTTTTTTGTTTTTCTTTTCTCTGCCTTCTCTTGAAGGGACTCCCACCACCCTGAGTTAATCACATACCTTGTTGGTTCATTAAGTCTTGAGGTCATTTTGATACATATACTGTTACAATGATACATACAAAGCTGCAATACCCAACCTCTGCTTACAGGATTTTTTAGGCTGCAGGTCTCAGTGATGTTTACAAGTAATTGATCACAACCTATTACAGATTTCTTTGTTTCTTCTCTACTCCCACTGCTTCACTTGACTAGCCTAAAAAAGAAACAAATGAAGAAATAAAAGAAATAAAAGAATGTTAAGGCTCTATTTTGGAGATGAGAAACTTTTTGTCTGTTTTTTTATCTGAGTCGTTTGCTAGGGAAAGATGAGAAACTTTGAATCATCTAATTGGCTTAGGAAATGAGTTCACTGGCCTATTGCAGAGTCATTGAAGAAAAAAAAAAAAAGAAGAAAGAGAATTCCCCGGGGCTTAGATCTCAAGGGAACTTTTAGCTCTCCATTATAATTTTAGGAATACAATAGTCATGGCAGTTATATGGAAGTTTTGCAAATTGGCACTTCAAAAATGTAGCATAACCAGGGCTCCTTTTTTGGCTAACTGCATGTAACTGGTTCATTGAATGGGCTGGACTCAGAGGCAAATGAAAGCAACTCTCTCTACTGCTCTTTTAAACCGTCTCTGTCAAATTATTCTTAACCGTCCTTGGATGAAATTTTAGGCAGAGATCCTAGCTGTTCTGGTCACAGGCAAATATTAAGAAGCCCAGTGCCAGCTGGGTGTGATGGCGCACACCTATAATCCCAGCACTTTGGAAGGCCAAGGCAGGTGGATTGCCTGAGCTCAGGAGTTCAAGACCAGCCTGGGCAACATGGCAAAAACTCATCTCTAGTTTTAAAAAAGTTTTTTAAAAAAAAGAAAAAAATAATAAATGATAAAAAAAAAAAAGAAGCCTTGTGCCATCTTATATCAAAGCATTATATTCTCATTTGATTCAATACTTCTTTTTAGGCCCTCACTCTCCCTCATTCAATCCACAGGCCTGAATCTACTTGCAAGCCAAAAAATAAAAAATAAAAAAAGGGAAAGGCTAGGGTGGATGTGTGGTAGTGGCAGAAAAGTGGGTGATATGATTTGGATCTATGTCCGCACCCAAATCTCATGTGGAACTGTAATCCCTAGTGTTGGAGGTGGGGCCTGGTGGGAGGTGATTGGATGGATCATGGGGGCGGGTTCTCATAAATGGTTTAGCACCATCCCCCTTGGTGCTATTCTAGTGAGTGAGATCTAGTTGTTTAAAAATGTGTGGCGTTGCTGTCCCAGTACCCGCTTGCTCCTGTTCCTGCCATGTAGACACCTGCTCTCGCTTTGCCTTCTGCCGTGAGTAAGACATCCTTGAGGCCTCCCCCAAAAGCAGATGTTGCATTGCTTCCTGTACAACCTGTGAAACTGTGTGCCAATTAAATGTCTTTTCTTTATAAATTACCCAGTCTCAGATATTTCTTTATAGCAATGCAAGAACAGACTAATACAGTAGGGGTATTCTTTCTTCCAAATCCACCTCCTATATTTTCTAGCTGCTATTTTCAGCTCTTCTACGGTCTAGTCAATGTAGAAGATGGAGTAGAAGACAAGGACATTGTTCTGTGACTGATGCAATGGACTTTCTGAGTTTCCATTTCTGAGGACCTCTTACTTCCAGTTTCCTTTCATAGAAAATGATTCATGCTGACAACTGCTTTCTCTGCCACTTCTCACCCCAACCACATCACCTCAGCTTGAAGCTTCAGATGGCCCACCACCACTCTTTAGAAATACCATTTTGGTGAAGTCCCTTTTAAGACAACCAGAATCTAGCCTTTTTTGATGTAACTCACATGCATACCATAGGAAACCTGTGTGTTTGTCCCACAGACCCTTATTTCCAACTTTATTATTCAGGGTTCTCCAGAAAAAAATACAATGTATGTGCAGAGAGAGAGAGACAGAGAGATAGAGAGAGATTATAAGGAATTGGCTCATGCAATTATGGACCTTGAAAAATTCCCAGATCTATAGTCAGCAAGCTCGAGAACCAGGAAAGTTTCAGTTCATGTCAAACGGCAGGAAAAAAAATTGATGTTCCAGCTCAAAGGCAATTACATAAGAAGAATTCCCTCTTACTCACATGAGGGTCCATCTCTTTGTTCTATTCAGGCCTTCTATTGATTGGATGGAGCCCACACATCCGTTAGGGAAGGCAATCTGCTTTACTTAGTTTACCAGTTCAAACGTTCAAACGTTAAACTCATCCAGAAACATTCTCACAGACACACCCAGGATGTCTGACCAAATATCTGGGAACCCTGTGGCCCAGTCAAGTTAACATGGAAAATTAACCATCACACCAACTCTATTCACTCTGCTACCACACATCCCCTCACTGAGCCTCCTCCTGTTTAGACATTTTCAGACATATGACAGGTTCCTGATTCCTCCTGATTCCAGGAGCACATGCCAAGCTCTTTTATCTTGATATGTGGGTTTTGAAGTGCCCCCTCCCCTATAGGGGTACATAAAACACTCCTTACACTCTGGCATCTCACAGGGGGCAGATATAAGATGACTCTATGGAGAACTTAATTTAGCTTCAGATTGATATGAAATCCCAAATCCATGGTAGAATAACAAGAATGTCTGTAGTCAAAATCTAGATCAAGAGAAAGAGATCCAGCCCTGTCATCTGTTACCCCATTCCCAGAGCCTACCCTCTCAGGTCCCATTTCCTGAGGATCTACCAATTCCCCTAGGAATTGAAGCAGAGAATTGCTGGCCAGTCGTAGTGGCTCATACCTGTAATCTCAGCACTTTGGGAGGCCGAGGAGGGTGGATCATTTGAGATCAGGAGTTCGAGACCAACCTGGCCAACGTGGTGAAACCACGTCTCTACTAAAAATACAAAAATCACTCAGGCGTGGTGGTGCACACTTGTAATCCTAGGTACTCGGGAGGCTGAGGCAGGAAAATCTCTTGAACCCGGGAGGCAGAGGCTACATTAGTCACATTGGTTTGGTTCAGAAAGGTGGGACAACTCAAAGCAGGGGCTTCCAGGCTACAGGTAAATGTAAACATTTTCTGATTGATAATCGGTTGAGTTTATCTGAAGACGTGGGATCAGTAGAAAGGAAATGTTCAGGTTAAGATAGAGGATTATGGAGACCAAGTTTTATTGTGCAGAGGAAGCTCTCAGATAGCAGACTTCAGAGAGAGAGCAGGTTGTAAAATGTTTCTTATCAGACCTAAAAGGGTGCCTGGCTCTTGGTTGATAATTTCCTGGATCTGGAAAGGAAGGCAGGAAAACAAAGGAGAAAGGGAATTCTCTATAGGATGTGGATTTTCCCCACAAGAGACTTTGCAGGGAAATTTCAAGGTATGGCAAGGAAATATATTTTGGGGTTAAATATTTTGATTTTTTTTCTTGTCTCATGCCAGATCAGATTCAAAAGTCAGTCACAATATAATAGGGTCAAATAAAACTCATCTGATGAGAATTTATGGTTTGTAGGGCATAACTCCCTAGACCCCTTAGATAGGAATTTGGGCAAGATAAAAACAATCAGAGCTTAGTCCTCACTAGTATTTTATTAAAATCTGCAAGAGTAAAGTCAAGACCTTTTGGCTGAAGAGTGAAGCAATTCTCTGTTTCTTTTTTTTTTTTTTTTTTTTTTACTTTTTTGAAAAGGAGTTCCACTCATTATGCCCAGGTTGCAGTGGCAGTGGCATGACCTCAGCTCACTGCAACCTCTGCCTCCCAGGTTCAAGTGATTCTCCTGCCTCAGCTTCCCAAGTAGCTGGGATTACAGGCACGTGCCACCACGCCTGGCTAATTTTTGTAATTTTAGTAGAGATGGTGTTTCACCATGTTGGCCAAGCTGGTCTCAGGCTCCTGACCTCAAGTGGTCCGCATGTCTCAGCCTCCCAAAGTGCTGGGATTACAGGCATGAGCCACTGCGCCCGGCTCTACTGTTCTTTTTGACAACTTCAGTTTTATAATATCATGTCTAAAACAAACAAACAATTACCAGGTTTATTTGATTTTCAATGTAAGGCTTATTGGACATGATAGCATATTTCCTGAAACATCAACAAAAATAGGAGGTTTAGTTTTTCAGATGTATTAGCCCAGTATAAATACAGCTTTATCCAACAACATCAGACCTGGCCATATTTAACCTACCCAATCTGAGTATATCCTTAAGAAATATACTTTTACTAAGTGTATTTTTTGTTTGTTTGTTTTCAGTTTTTACTTGTTTATTTATTTTAGAGACAGGCTGTCACTGGGTAGCCCAGGCTGGAAAGCAGTGGCATAACCATAACTCACTGCAGCCTTGATCCTTCTGCCTCAGCCTCCTGGGTGGCTGGGACTACAGGCACAGCCACCATTCTCAGCTAATTTTTGATAATTTTCCGCAGAGACAGGGTCTTACTATGTTGCCTCGTCTGATCTTGAGCCCCTGGCTTCAAGAGATCCTTCCACCTCAGCCTCCCAAAGTGCTGGGATTAAGGCATAAGCCACGATGCCTGGCCCCCATACCTCTCAAAAACATGGTCCTAATTGCAATATTTTATACTATGTCTAATTCTCAGTATGTTCTGAGATATGAGTTAAAACCAGGCTTTGATTCTAAATGAAAAAGTTATTTAAAATGTATTTTTTGCAACTACAATAGAGAGGTTCCAAGTTAATTCAGAAATTATTAGTTTTTTCTTGTTGAAACTTTCTTACTGTGAAATATACCATACCACCATAAGGGTGTATATATGTGTATGTGCCATTTTAAAAAGAATAATAAAGAAGAATAATAAAAGAATGGCTTGGGCCGGCCGTGGTGGCTCACACCTGTAATCCCAGCACTTTGGGAGGCCAAGGTGGGCGGATCACGAGGTCAGGAGATCGAGACCATCCTGCTTAACACGGTGAAACCCATTCTCTACTAAAAAATACAAAAAATTAGCTGGGCGTGGTGACAGGTGCCTGTAGTCCCAGCTACTCGGGAGGCTGAGGCAGGCGAATGGCGTGAACCCGGGAGGCAGAGCTTGCAGTGAGCTGAGATCGTGCCACTGCACTCCAGCCTGGGCGACAGAGCAAGACTCTGTCTCAAAAAAAAAAAAAAAAAAAAAAGAATGGCTATGTACCTATCATCCATCTTAAGACATAGAATATTACCGGTACCTCAGAAGTTTCCTTTATGCCTCTAATTATGTCCCTTTTCCTGCCTACCCCTAGGTAACCATACATTGAAACTTTCTTAGTCATTCTTTGCTTTTATGGTTTTATGATATATGCGTGTCCTTAAGAAATAAGTTATCTAATTTTACTTGTTTTGCAATTTATATAAATGCAATCACACATATTTAGGTTTGTGTGATTTGCTTTTTTGTTCAACATTACTGAGATTCTTCAACCATTGATATATGAAGCTGTAACATTCATTATTGCTGTCTGTAATATTCCATTGCATGAGTAGACCACAATTTAGTTATGCATTCTACTGTTGAAGGACAAATGGGCTATTTCCAGCGTTTTGTCTCTTCCTGGACAAAGGTGCTGTAAACATTTTTATTTGCGTTTCTTGGTGTCCATGTGCACAAGTTTCTCTGGAGTATAAACCTAGAAGTGGAGAGTTTAATTATCATCTAAATAGCTTGGTTTCAGTTAGACAGGAGGAATAAGTATAAGAGATCTATTGTACGTAATGGTGACTGCAGTTAGTAACAATACATTGTGGATTTGAAAATTTTGCCAAGAGAGTAGATTTTAAGGTCTCACCACAAAAATGTAAGTGTGTGAGCTAATGCCTATGTTAAATAGATTGAGTTCATCATTCTATAATGTATACATCTATCAACACATCATCATGTAGTATACCATAAATATATACAATTTTTACTTGCTAATAGAAAGGAGAGACAAAGAAAGAAAGAAAGAAAGAAAGAGAAAGAAAAGAAAGAAAGAAAGAAAGAAAGGGAAGGAAGGAAGGGAAAGAAAGAAATAAACAGAGAAAGAGAGAGAGAGAGAAATTGGGATGATTGTATGTGGTGGAAGGAAAGAAGGAAGGAAGGAAGGAAGAAAGGAAGGAACAAAAGGAGGGAGGGAGGGAAGAAAGGAAGGAGGGAGGGAAGGAGAGAATATCCATGGGGAAAAATAGTTATATTAAAAAATCAGGCCAGGCACGGTGGCCCATGCCTGTAATCCCAGCACTTTGGGAGGCCGAGGCAGATGGATCACCTGAGGTCAGGATTTTGAAACTGGCCAACATGGTGAAACTCCATCTCCACTAAAAAAAAAAATACAAAAATTAGCAGGGCATGGTGGTGTGTGCCTGCAGTCCCAGCTATTCACGAGACTGAGGCAGGAGAATCCCTTGAACAGGGAGGCAGAGGCTGCAGTGAGCTGAGATCGCTCCAGCCTGGGTGACAGAGCGAGACTTCATCTCAATCAATTAGTCAATGAAAAATAAAAATTCAAAGCAATTCCAAACTACTGTATTCACAGAGCATGTATTTAAGATGATTATGATTTCCTTGCTGAATAATGATATAACAGGGAGTGCTCATGCTGTGCTTACTGTTTTGGTTTCAAAATATTATCATTATCACCAGTCAGTCCCACAAGAAGACATTCCAAGACACTTAAAACAAGTCTCTAGGTTTTTCCACCTAGGAAGCAAAAGCTGGAAGGATGGGAAATTCAATGGAGTGGTTTACCAAGTGATGGTAAATATTTGACAAGTGATAATATAGAAAGAACTGAAATCTCACTACTACCAGGAAGAACACGGGCTGGACAGGAGCAAAAAAAGTTCGCCCTTTAAACTGCCTCTTATAGGTTTACAGATGGCTATGTGATCTTGGGCAAATCAGGTAATCTCACGGGATCTCAGTTTTTATGTCCAAAAAATATGAAGTTCAGATTTGATGACCTCCGGGTCACTTCCCTCTCTAAAATTCTTACTCAGTAATTGCAGAATGCTTTTGGAAATGACAGTTTTGCACGCCCCCTAGTGGTTTCCCCTCTGGTCTTGCAACTAGAGAAACCAGCTTAAAATGGTGGTTATTGCCTCTCAAAAATTTCCCTGAGCAAAACATTTTAGGCATTATAATTTTAAAAATAGTAAGAACTTAAGGTTTTTTGTGAAGTTACTACAATTTTTGAAAACACACGCAAATGAAAAATTATTTTTCTCAGATAAGTATTAACATTTGGTCTTAGCAATCACGTCTTTTAGCTGTACACTTACAATTTTTGCATTTCCTTTTTCTGTAAATGCAACTCACTCTCAATAAAAAGTGAAGGACAAAAGGTTCAGGGTTTCTGCCCCCAAGATGAAAAAACAAATTAACTGATGCATTACCGTACAGCTAAATTAATGTCATTAATCATCATATAAGTAGATCAAAGACTAGAGAACTCCTCAGAATTAAACAAAATAACTTACATAGTACTCAACCCATAGGAGGCTTTCAAAATGGGTTAAATGGATATGACTATGAATCTGAAAAAGAAAACTTTTTTTTTTTCAGTTGGAGTCTGAGGTTTCTAGTAGATTAAAGAGAATGGCATTGATCTACTTTGTAAAACTCTTGGAAACAGACTTAACTACTTTAAGATTGAGTTTCTTTATTTGCAAGGAAGGAATGAAAATTCTTGATGTCTGTCGAAATGCCAGGGACATCATAGAGATTCGTGAGTTGAACGTTGGTAAAGAATATCATGTTCCTTAGAAGAGTAGTGCTATATAAAGACTCGGTTCAGTATCACGTGAAACTGGCTACAAGGGCACTATGAAATATACGCTATGCCATTTTTAAAATAGAGTATAAAATCATAACAAGACAAATAGCCCTGCTCACAAAATTATAAAGTGTCATTTTTCTTCAAAGAGAAGAAAATAAGAAAAATGAAGACTCCTATCACTGAGCTTAAACACAAAATTAATATACAAAATAATCAAGTTCTGAGTCCTGAATGTTTTAGTTCCTTCAGCATTTTAGTGAATAAATACAAAATAAGTTTAATGAAAATAAAAGTACTTTGACAGATGTTTTCACCTTTTTATTTTCTTTTTTATGGTGGTTGTTTCCTTTTTGTGTGTGTGTGTGTGTGTGTGTGTGACAGAGTTTTGTTCTTGTTGCCCAGGCTGGAGCGCAATGGTGCGAGCTCGGCTCACTTCAACCTCTGCCTCCTGGGTTCAAGCGATTCTCCTGTCTCAGCCTCCCGAGTAGCTGGGATTACAGGCATGCACCACCACGCCTGGCTAATTTTTGTATTTTTTAGTAGAGACGGGGTTTCTGCATGTTGGTCAAGCGGGTCTCAAACTCCTGACCTCAGGTGATCCTCCCGCCTCGGTCTCCCAAAGTGCTGGGATTATAGGCGTAAGTCACTGCACCCAGACTGTTGTTTTCTTTTCAATAGTAGAGCTACCCTGAGAAATCTTTTTCTATGGTCTCCTGTCCATCTGATTTTCCTAGAGGCAGCCCAAATGAGTGAAAAAGAATGGGCTTCACTCCTGTAATCCCAGCACTTTGGGAGGCCAAGCCAGGAGACTCGCTTGGGTGCAGGAGTTCAAGACCAGCCTGGGAGACATAATGAGACCCTGTCTCAACAGCAACAACAAAATTAGCTGAATGTGATGGCATGTGCCTGTAGTCCCAGCTACCTGGGAGACTGAGGTGGGAGGATCACTGGAGCCCAGGAGGTCCAGGCTGCAGTGATCCGTGATCATAACACTGTACACTCCAGCCTGGTCAAAAGAGCGAGACTGTCTCAAAAAAAAAAAAGAGTGGGCTTCTAGTTAGGGAAACTAAACTTTAACTCTGGCTCTGCCTCTTAAGTAGGAGTGAGCCTGAGCAAGCCAATTCAGCTCTCTAAGACATACTCTTTTCTATAAAATAGGAGCTTTTGATAATAGCAGCAGCTCTTCCTCTCCCACAGTGATGATTAAGTGAAAATGAGTAACTTTTCTTTAGGAACAGTAATTTCCAAATGTTAATGACAGTTTCTCATATCTTTGTTCCTTTTTGTCTATACAAACCTATCAATCTTGACTTTATCAATTATCGAGTCTCAATGATTTTACTCCAAAACTCTCATATCCAGTTCTTCTCTGTATCCCACCTCTGCTGCTGTAGATTCTACAGGAACCGTTGTCATTCACCACCACATCACCCCCTCACTCCCTTCCCCCAACTATTGCTGGGCTCTAATCAAACCACCCTGACATCAGGGTGAAATTTCCCATGGGCAAATGTAACCATGCCTTCCTAGTGCTTGGTATTCATTACGGCTCCCAATCACCTACAGAATAACATCTCAAGTTTTTCACCATCTAGTCCTGCCTACCTGTTCAGCAAGCTTCATTTTCTGCTGGTTCTTTTTTGCCCTTCACAGACTCATAATTCCAAGATTGTTTTTTTCCTGCCTCTCTGCATTTGCACACTTCTCCCGCCTAGAATGTCCTCCTCCCACTCAGCATCTCTAGTACAATTTTTCTGCAGAATCTTCTCATTCATTGCTGGCAAAATCCTACTTACTCTTCACATCTCAGTTCAAAATGCCTCCTTTTCACATGCTCCTTTCCCACTCTGTTTGCATCTTCTCTACGGTTCTTCATTGTACTTGCTGTGTCCCTGTTAGACCTTTGATACCTAAAGAGGGTTGATCACGTCTTTTTATGTTGCCATCTCCAGCCCCAGCACAATGCCTGCACCTAGTAAACACTTAATAAACACTTAACAATCTTTCTTTGTTGCATGAATAAATATTTTTTAGTATTCTTAACCCTTGGGCTGGTTTCATTTTATCTATCTTATTTTCCCATTTTCACAGGATTTAATCATTTATGTATACCAGTTTAGCATCCTTCTTTTGATATTCATAAAAGTAGTTATAATAACCTTATCTTGGGGCATCGTTACTGTATTAAATATATTATTGCTGAAGTCAGGACTTTTATAATTCAAAGGAACTGATAATCACCCAAGCTAACTCCAGGGAAGGAAGGGCTGGGGCTGTGGGTATTTTTAAGACACTGCAGTGATCCTGTGGTGATCCAAGCACAGGAAGCCTCGCGGGAAATGGGGCTGGTACAGAG
Source organism: Macaca fascicularis (assembly GCF_037993035.2). Taxonomy (NCBI): domain Eukaryota; kingdom Metazoa; phylum Chordata; class Mammalia; order Primates; family Cercopithecidae; genus Macaca; species Macaca fascicularis. The sequence goes on along the minus strand of NC_088380.1, from coordinate 83,525,959 downwards.
CAGGTTTTTCATCTCTTGTCATGTCGTGGCATCTTCCTACGTACGTGCTCTAGTGTTTTTCACTCAGCTCCATCTGTTTTCAATTTCCTGGTAACTTGCCTGTGAATTTTGGCTATCATTCAAGTCCCTTACGTCCTTTCACTCTGCCTCACTATGTCCTCCCTTTTTCTCAAATTTCAGATCCATAAGAGAGAACTCTAATTGACACAGTTCATCTATTTGGGCCAAGCCACAGCCATTCATTCATTTATCAAATATTTATGGAACACATAATATGTGCCAAGGACTCATCTAGATGCTGGGGTAAAGACAGTGAAAAAGACAGATACACATGTCTGCCCTCATGGAATTTACATTCTACCCACCGCAATCAAGGCACTGAACTGGCAGTACCTAGGCCAGATGCTATCTTTTGACATCATCACCTGGGGTGGAAGTGGAGAGGCAGGGTCATGTGGCATAAAACATGGCCACTTGGTCAGCAAAGGTGGGCAGGGCAGATTCCCCAAAAGGAGGTGTGGGCAGGCATGGAGGGACTTTAGCAAAATTTTAGTTCGAATTTTCTCTATATTATTCAGAATTCCCTTACTTTATTCTCCCTGCTTCCTGTATGTCTCATATATGGCTTTTAAAACATTCTTTTAATCTTACCTTCCTTGATTCATGCAAGGACATCAGGATATCTGAACACATTGTTACATCTTCTAAGTAGGTGTAATATTGAAAAGTAATTTGAAGGACTTTACCTTAAGAAAAATCTAAAATTTGAAATGTTTTTCAATGCCTAAAGAGCACATTCCAAGGCAGAATGGTTAACCTTCTACTTTTAATTTAATTGTCTTGGCTCATTTTGCAAGTACCAGATGTTGTTATTCCCGTTTATATCTTGTGGTTGGGGAAAAAAGAAATGACTTTAGAAGCCTTTAATAACAAACCCTAAACTCCATTAAAGTCTATCTTTCTGTGTGAGTCTGCCTTTCTAGGATCAGTGTGTGCACAGGCACAGGTGTATATGTTTGTGCACAAAAGTCAGCATGGCATATTATTGTCACTGTCTCTTGATATGTCTGTCTTTATTCCTTGGCTCATCTTTTTCTCCCTCTACCTCTCCATTTTTTCTCCCTTCTCTTCCCTCAGCCCCCAAGTCTGTTTGTCTCCCTCAACCAACTATGACATGAAATTGAAATCAATGTTTCAGTACTGGTGCCACCACTTCACTGGTTTGCAATGACAGATAAGTACCCCAAGACTAAACTACCATTCGGTAGTATGCCCAAAATTCAGTTAGCTGCCAACAGGTGAGAAGTAATGACTCAGCCATAGGCCCAAATGGGAAGGCTTCTTACAGGAGTAGCTCTCACCAAATGATACCCTTTCACTTACAACTCCATAAGTTACTGAATTGCATAAATACATTATGTGAATTCACAATGATGGTGCTCATGTATTTTTTATTAGGAAATGGTCAGAAAGCATGACAGTGTCAAGAAAATCTAACACCCTTCTACAGTCAAGAACTTTGCTCATTAGACTTAACTATAATCAAATACTCTCCTCAATAATCCTCTGTTTAAACTAGCCCAGGATTACTCAGGCCTACACAGATGAAATTTGCCATAAATCTCTTCAAATCGAAAGTCTACAAGGGTCCTGGCTCCAGGTCTATGGGACTTTGGAACAACTTATCAATAAACTCTTGTTGGTAGTTTTCACTCTGCTTTTATTTTAATTTTATGTAATTATTTATTTATTTATTTGAGATGAAGTCTTGCTCTTTCGCCCAGGCTGGAGTGCAGTGGCGTGATCTCAGCTCACTGCAACCTCCGCCTCCCGGGTTCAAGCAATTCTCCTGCCTCAGCCTCCTGAATAGCTGGGACTACAGGTGCCCACCACCATGCCCGACTAATTTTTGTATTTTCAGTAGAGATGGGGTTTCACCATATTGGTGAGGCTGGTCTCGAACTCCTGACCTTGTGATCCGCCCACCTCAGCCTCCCAAAGTGCTGGGATTACAGGTGTGAGCCACTGCACCCAGCTATTTATTTATTTATTATTTTATTTATTTATTTATTCATTTTGAGACAGAGTTTTGCTCTTGTTGCCCAGGGTGGAGTGCAATGGCCCGATTTCGGCTCACCACAACCTCCACCTCCCGGGTTCAAGCAATTTGCCTGTCTCAGCCTCCTGAGTAGCTGGGATTACAGGCATGCACCACCATGCCTGGCTAATTTTTGTATTTTTAGTAGAGACAGGGTTTCTCCATGTTGGTCAAGCTGGTCCCCAATTCCCGACCTCAGGTGATCCACCTGCCTTGGCCTCCTAAAGTGCTGGGATTACAGGCGTGAGCCACCTTGCCCGGCCTATTTATTTATTTTTAAAGATAGAGTCTCATTCTGTTGCCCAGGCTGGAGTGCAGTGGCGAGATCTTGGCTCACTGCTTCCACCTCCAGAGTTCAAACAATTCTCCTGCCTCAGCCTCCCAAGTAGCTAGGACTACAGGCGCCTGCCACCACGCCTTGCTAAGTTTTGTATTTTTAGTAAAGACAGGGTTTTACCATATTGCCCAAGCTGGTCTCAAACTCCTGACCTCAGGTCTCTTGACCTCCTGCCTCAGCCTCCCAAAGTGCTGGGATTACAGGCGTGAGCCACTGCACCTGGCCTAATTTTTTAAATCTTTGAGACATGGTCTTGCTCTGTCACCCAGGCTGGGGTGCAGTGGCACAATCACAGCTCACTGCAGCCTCGATCTCCTGGGCTCAAGCAATACTCCTGCCTCAGCCTCCCAAGTAGCTGGGACCACACGTGTGCCCCACCATACCTGGTAATTTTTTTTTTTTTTTTTTTCTGTAGAAATGGGGTTTCACCATGTTGCCGCGGCTCGTCTCAAACTCCTGGCCTCCAGCGATCCACCCATCTCGGCCTCCCAAAGTGCAGGAGGATACAGGCATGAGCCACTGTGCCTGACCACTCTGCCTTTTTTTTTTTTTTTCTTTTTTTCGAGACAGTCTCTCTCTGTTACCCAGGCTAGAGTGCAGTGGTGCAATCTCAGCTCACTGCAACCTCCGCCTCCCAGGTTCAAGTGATTCTCATGCCTCAGCCTCCTGAGTAGCTGGGATTACAGGTGCAAACCATCATGCCTGGATAATTTTTGTATTTTCAGTAGAGACAGGGTTTCACCATCTTGGCCAGGCTGGTTTTGAACTCCTGGCCTTAAGCAATCCACCTGCCTCAGCTTCCCAAAGTGCTGGGATTACAGGTGTGAGCCACAGCACCCAGCCCACTCTGCTTTTAAACTCCAGTTGGACCTATAACGGTTTGCTTACAAATTGTAGAAAGCCAGCATTCATTACTTTCTCTAACTTTCCCTGTTCCTTCTGACCTCATCTCTTTGATCTCATAGCAAAAGTGTATGGCAGAGGAGACAATGTTTCAGCATGATCTAGACTGGAATAAAAATCCTAGGATGATCCTTTTTCAGTCAAAAGGCCATTCTACAACTGTTGACCAACTTCATCCAATTCCTTCCACACTCCTAATTGAATTTATACCTACACTTGCCATGTGTATATTATTGACTCATTTGAAACAGCTTTAATAACATTATAACACCTTTTTTAAAAACTTGCTTCTTAACGTGACATAATCTTGAAGTGATGTTAGACATTACCCTCTTGTTCTAAAACATTTTTGTAACATGTTAAACTAATGAGAGTTTTAAAACAGTTTGTTCAATTTTTCAACAAACATTTATTGAGCCCCCACTAGTGATAGTCACTAAGAATATACCTGAATACAACAGATAAGAATCTTGACCTCATGGAGCTTACATTCTAGTGGAGATGAAGAAGACACAACAAAATAACTAACAAGTATGCAGTACGCAAAAAGATGAAGTGTTATAGAGAGAAAAATGAGAAAAGGCCGAAGTTGGGATTATAATACAAAATAAGGTGATCAGATAGGCTGAGTCTTTTGAGATAGTTCTGTATTTTCTATTCTTGATTTCAAAGGCAGAGAAATGTCCATTTATAATCCTCCTAGTATAAAAAGGTAACTTACTATTTTTAATTGCTGTTGAACTTAAATGCTCTTATTAAGTATTTTTATGTTGGATCTTCTGCCAGAAAATAAATAAATAAATAAATAAATAAATAATACATAAATAAATAAATTAAACCAGAGCTTAGGTTTTGCTGGTTGTCTGCAGCTGCTTCAATTTATCAACTTAGCAACATTCTACTTTCTGAATTGACTGGCAATTTGGGGCATCAGAAGGCATGTACCTAAGAGTTGATAATTCCAGAGAAAGAGAGTACTCTAGATTGTCTGGGACCAAAAACTCTGGTGAAGCTGTCTGATTTTAGTCACGTCAAGTTAATGCAGAAATTTCTTGCATTTCGTGTTGTCCATTTTACATACAACAGATAAAAATACTAACCAACTACAAGTGTAGTTTAAATTGTTTTCAAGCATATGAGAATGGGTTTAGGTTCTCTGTTTCTGTTGCTTTCCTGCTTTTTTTTTTTGAGTACATTTTTTTTTCCTTTCACCTTGAAAAATCCTCTACTGAGTACCTACTTATCAGTCAAATACTTATGGGACATCACTTCAGCTTCTGTTAAACCAAATCAGTGGTGCTTAACCCTGGCTGTGCACTGGAATCATCTTTTAAAATTACTGATGTCTGGGCCCTGATTCCAATTAAACTAGAATTTCCAGGGGTGGGACCCAGACATGAGTACTTATTCATTTATTTATTTATTTTGCAATCAATCATGTTTTCATTTTCTTCTTTCTTTTTCCCTTCTTGTATTCCTTCTTTCTCTCTTTTATCTTTCATTCGTTCACATATGCCTCACATATACTTATAATTTTAAAGACATGCCATTATACTCCACATTATGATTTTTAAAAAAATTCCAATTACATAAAAGATTCCAATGCTCAGCTTAGGCCAACAATCTCTGAACTTAGCCTACAAGCCCCCAGCAGCCTCCCACCTGGCACCACTGAGGGTGTCCTAAGGTAATCAATCAGTACTTTGTTACCCCTGTGGGGACTTCAGCTTTCACCTCATTCTCTTATTCTTTCAACTCCTTTCCTCCCTCTCCCTTACTTCTTGTCCCCTCTTGTCTGCTTCTGCCTGAGACCTGCTGACAGCACCTGCTAACACTGTATTGGTGGCCAGCATTGGGTTAGTTTCAGCCCCTGATGCAAAACAGATCTAGTTACCTGGAGATTGCCCACTCATCACTTCTGCGGCTGCTTCTGTGGTTCTCTGGGGCTTCTCCACACCTGCCAGGCTGGCTGCTCTTCATGGCTGGTGCTGTCATGGGCCAACCCCAGGATGGCATGCTCTGACCCTCAGAATTCCTGTCTAAGAAGTGCTGTCAGAGCATGTGTGTATGCTCTCAGTGTGGCAGGTAAGGCATTTAATCATCATCTGGCCCTTTTCCTCTTTCCCATCTCCCTTCCCACTATCACCACCACAGTACTCCCCGGCTGCCATACACACACATCACCTTATGTGTGCTATTATATTTCCCTAGATAAAACCTTTCCTCAACCTGGAAAACTGCATATTCATTCTGCAGAATCCTAACTCAGCTGTTACTCCCCTAAGAAGCCTTCTCCAATCCCCTTGATCACAGCGTTGTTCATATTGTATCCTGCTGGCTTTTGTGTTTATGTTCCTGGCTCCTCCTCTAGGCTCAAGGCAGAGGCTGGCTCTTTATTCTAAATGTCTTTAAATAGATAATAGCTTCTCAGTAAACATTGAATGGAAGAAAATGTGAATAGACCCAAGGAATGTACATGGCAAACTACAGTTAGCTTGTAGACCACATCTGGCCCATCACTTGTTTTGGTATCTAGAGTTTTATTGAAATACAGCTACACACATTTGTTTATGTATTCTGTGGCTGCTTTAGTGCTACAAGGCCAGAGTTGAACAGTTAAAACAGACACCATATGGCTCACAAAAGGCAAAAATATTTACTCTCCAGCCCTTTCCTGAAAAAGTTTGCTGACCTCTGATCTAAAAGAAACCTGAGAGGTCTCCTACAGTAACATATCCAGTAGAAAGATAATACAAGCCATACAGGTAGTTTTAAATTTGCTAGTAACCACATTGAAAAAGAAAAGAAACTGGTAAAAATTATTTTAGTAATATGTTTTATTTAATCCAATATATCCAAACATTATCATTTCAACATGCAATTAAAAAATTGTTTTGTAGTGAGATATTTTACTTTCTTGGTGTGGTACTAAGTCTTTGAAATCCAATGGGTATTTTACACTTACAGAATATGTTAATTTTGACTAAGTTCATTGTAAGTGCTCCATAGTTACATGTGTGGCTAGTGACTATCTTATTGGGCACTTCTAGATCAAATCCATTGCATTATAGTTGAAGAAACTGGTCCAGAGAGAGAAAAAGTTTAATCTAATGTCACATTTAGTAGAAAAATTGGGCATTAAACCTGGCTGTCTTTATTCCTAGCAAAGTGCTCCACTGTCACATCATGCTGACTTTGGCCTTATTGTTTGTTCACTGGAAGAGATATGATAAGAAGATCTAGTTCCTAATTCTGTACAAGCGTTAATAAGTTGTGTGACTTTAGGATATTTCTTAGCTTCTCAGGATTTTCATCTCCTCATCTGTAAAATAAGAGCACTCGACTCACTAAAACTTAAAGGTTTTTAAGTGTTAATGGTATATGACAATCAAACATGTGTGGTTTACAAACCAGAACACAGTGCAGTTATTTTGCCTGAGAATTCTTTTCCTAAGAAGCTGTGTGCAAATATGAATTCATGGATATGTTGACTGTCACCATAACTTGAGGAAGGCTCTTAGAGGCCAGATTTCTGATGGACAATCCATTCACATCTACATTTTAGTAATAAGGACCAAGAGATTTGGAAATGATCCAAGAAGGTCATTGCTGAGGAGTGAAAGAGCAAAGAAGGGACTGGTGTTAGGGTCCATATGGGGCAGCAGAATGGCTTCCTCTCTCTGCTAAGCAGCATCAGAGTCTGTCACAGGCAACATGGCAGTGAAAGGAAATGGAGCTGGCATATCTTAAGAAATTAAAGGATAGAAAACTGTGACAAAGATTAGATAATCAGATTTGGTTATCTATTTACTTATTTATTTATTTATTTATTTGAGACAGGGTCTCACTCTGTTGCCTGGGCTGGAGTGCAATGGCATGATTTTGGCTCACTGCAGCCTTGATTTCCTGGGCTCAGGAGATCCTCCCACCTCAGCCTCCTGAGTGGCTGGGACCACCAGTCATGTGCCAGCATGCCCAGCTAATTTTTTTGTATTTTTTATAGAGATAGGGTTTTGCCATGTTGCCCAGGCTGGTCTCAAACTCCTGGGCTCAAGCAATCTGCCCGTCTAGGCCTCCCAAAATGCTTTGATTAGCCACTGCACACAGCTTTTATTTTGTAAATAGTAAATATTGTAACAGAATCAATGGCTTTATTAAATTTGTACTCAAACCACAGAAGAAACTTAACAATGTAGGAGAAAGGCACATTGAAATGGAGAAATGGAGGTGGGCAGGCACCAAAAGCAAATGTGCTTTTTTTTGCCTAAGATTGATTGTGTTCACTTTAAAACCCATTTACATCTTGCCCCTTCCTCTTAACAGAAACATTGCTTTCCTTCAGGGACTGGAGAAGATTGCAGTATGAGGCAAAAGGTATGGGCTTTGGAGTTAGACAGGCTTGAATATGAACCCTAGATCCTCCTGTAAAAATTATATGGCCTTGGCACAAGTTCATGCCTCAGTTTCCTCCTCTGTAAAGTGTGCATAATAATAGTACTTACCTCACAGAATAGAAGATTAAATGATTAAATGAGGCAATATATGAAAAGTTCTTAGCACAGTGGGTATCACAGTAAGTTCTAAATTAACCTTAGCTATCAGTCTCACTCTGAAAATAGGATTCAAGAGGCAGGAGAAGAACTACCAGTGTGCTATATCCACAGCTGGCTATAGGTGAATCAGAACCAGTCCACCATGTTTGTGGAAATGGTGGTATAAATTAAATTGTGTACATGTAAATTAGTGCAACTCTAGAGCATTCCGAGGGAATCTCACTGTATCACTGACTCCTCTGTTATAAATGCCTCCAGATAGTGACTGGGCAGCTGGACATGAAGGTAAGGAGTCTCCCAGGGAGCAAGACATCTTGCTTTTGTTACCTGATAGGTAGGTTCTTCAGAATTCTAAAACGGAATTTTGTTTCTTTATGGCAATATTTCATTTTTATAAGCGTGTGCATTGCTCACTGACTTTAGAATGGTTTTGTTATCTTTCATCTTTCTGGAAAAAAAATGACACAACAGTTTAAGCGACTTCAAGTTTACATCTTGTGTAGGAGAATTTACCCTCCAGTACCAAATGACTTGATAAAACAAAACTTGTGCATTTGTGCAGCCAGCAGAGGTGGGCTCCCTCCCAGCCGACTCATCCACCATGCTTCCTGCAGGATGGATTCAACTTAGCATATTTGCAATCACTGGTCAAAGACCAAGGAGACAACCCTGGGGATTTCTTCCTGGGACACTTCTCAGGGAAAACTCAGCTCCTTAGATAGAACAGCAGATTTATTTTGAACCAACTGTCAGCTACAATTGAACTAGGAGACTACCCTTTTTCCTGTAATTTAGAGTATTTAAAAGAAATACACAATAACTACATCCAACACTTATGTAGCACTTATTGGCCACCAGTATTCTGTCTATTTTACTTTTATTAACTCATTTAATCTTAACAACCCTATGAAGCCCATCCTGCTATTATCATCATTCTCATTTAACAGATAAGGAAGGACAATGATGTTAAGTAACTTGTCCAAGACTACACAGCAAGTAAGAAGCAGAGCCTGAGATCAACCCTAGGCAGTCTGGCTCTAGTCTGTGCCTTTATTTCCCTGTGTCACGTCTACAAGTTAAGAAGTGCCTTTTTAATTTTTGGCCAATATTTTTGATGCGACTGCAAGTATGTAGAATTTAAAGACTATTTTATTTAATAAAAATTATGTATAATACTTGACTTTGATACTAAGTCAATTTGTACTTTTTCAGGACTTTTAAGTTGTTAGTTATTTGCCAAAATGATTATGGAATTACAATACATTTTATTTTGTGAATAAAGAAAGACAAACAGGTGGGGCACAGTGACTCATGTGTATAATCCTAGCACTTTGGGAGGCCAAGATGAATGGATTGCTTTGAGCTCAAGACTTTGAGACCAGCCTGGGCAACGTGGCAAAATCTCATCTCTACAAAAAATACAAAATTAGCCAGGTGTGGTGGCACATGGCTGTGGTCCCAGCTACTTGGTAAGCTGAGGCTGGAGAATTGCTTGAACCCAGGAGGTGGAGGTTGCGGTGAACCGAGATCACGCCACTGCACTCCAGCCTGGGCGACAGACCAAAACCCAGAACGGAAGGAAAGGAAAGGAAGGGAAAGGAAGGGAAGGGAAGGGAAGGGAAGGCGAGGGGAGGGGAGGGGAGGGGAGGGGAGGGGAGGGGAGGGAAGGGAAGGGAAGGGAAGGGAAGGGAAGGGAAGGGAAGGGAAGGGAAGGTTAGGTTAGGGAAGGGAAGGTTAGGTTAGGGAAGGTTAGGGAAGGTTAGGGAAGGTTAGGGAAGGTTAGGTTAGGGAAGATTAGGTTAGGGAAGGGAAGGTTAGGGAAGGGAAGGTTAGGGAAGGGAAGGTTAGGGAAGGGAAGGTTAGGGAAGGTTAGGGAAGGTTAGGGGAGGTTAGGGAAGGGAAGGGAAGGGAAGGGAGAAGGAAGGAAGGAAGGAAGGAAGGAAGGAAGGAAGGAAGGAAGGAAGGAAGGAAGGAAGGAAGGAAGGAAGGAAGGAAAGAAGGAAGGAAGGAAGGGAAGGTACACTCCTGCTTCCTCTCATCTTCATGTGAAATTCACAGTCATCCCTCAAAACTAGTGTATACACATCACCTCTGATGTGAGGCCTTCAGTTGTGGAGTTAATTACTTCTGCTACTGCTAAAGCTTATATACATATCTATAATTTTACTTATCACAGTGCATTGTAATTATTTGTGTATCTTACTTATGACCTATGCTTGACAGGAAAGCCTGAGGATAGGATCTATGTATTACTCATGTGTGCATTTGTGTAATAAAGTCAACAAATTTTTGTTGAACTGTATTTGAGGAAAAATTCTTATATTTAAATGGATTTCTTTTTTTCTTTTTCTTTCTTTCTTTTTTTTTTTTTTTTTGAGATCGAATCTCACTCTGTTGCCCAGGCTGGAGTGTCAGTGGCGTGATCTCGGCTCACTGCAACCTCCACCTCCCGCATTCAAGCAATTCTCCTGCCTCAGCCTCCTGAGTAGCTGGGATTATAGGTGCCCACCACCATGCCCAGCTAATTTTTGTATTTTTAGTAGAGACAGGGTTTCACCATGTTGGCCAGGCTGGTCTCAAACTCCTGACCTCAGGTGACCTGACTGCCTCAGCCTCCCAAAGTGATGGGGTTACTAAATGGATTTATTTGAAGTGTTTTTATTCCATTGATCAGGCAGATTTAACATGAGAGAAATTTCTGGAATACATGATTACTGATGGCTACTCATAAAATTTTTCTTATTCGAAATACTGTGGGTGCAAAACTATGGAATAACTTAGCTGTATTCATTCTAAAGAACTGTAGCCTTTACTGCATGAAATATTTATAATCCATTCTTCTAACATTAATAACTCTACCATTTAGCCGGGCACGGTGGCTCACGCCTGTAATCCCAGCACTTTGGGAGGCCGAGGTGGGCGGATCACGAGGTCAGGAGTTCGAGACCAGCCTGACCAACATGGTGAAACCCCATCCCTACTAAAAATACAAAACTTAGCCAGGCATAGTGGCGCGCACCTGTAATCCAAGCTACTCAAGAGGCTGAAGTATGAGAATCGCTTGAACCCAGGAGGCGTAGGTTGCAGTGAGCCGAGATCACGCCACTGCACTCCAGCCTGGGTGACAGAGCAAGACTGTCTCAAAAAACAAAACAAACAAACAAAAAAACCTCTACCATTTATTCTAAAATCTACCATTTATTCTAAAATCACATTTATTTACCATTTATTCTTAAATCTTACTGAGTCTAAGTTTTAAAGAGTTATGTAAAGCAGACGCAGTGGCTCACACCTACAATCTCAGCACTTTGGGAGGCTTATGCAGGCATATCTCTTGAGCCCAGAAGTTTGAGACCAGCCTGGGCAGCACAGCGAAACCCCATCTCTACAAAAAACACAAAAGTTAGCCAGGTATGGTGGCATGCACCTGTAGTCCCAACTACTCAGGAGGCTGAGGCAGGATGATTGTTTTGAGCCCAGAAGGAAGAGGCTGTATTGAGCCATGATCTCACCACTGGCTTCCCTCCTGGGCAACAGAGGAATACTCCACCTCAAAAAATAAAAATAAAAATAAATGAGCAAATATACACACACCAGATTTTAGTGGAACAGGAGCACAGCACTGCAGCTCAATTATACAAATAGAAGCAAATACATTTATGTAACACTTAAATTTCACCACTTAAGCACTACTTTTTATAAGAATAAAAGTAAAGTAATTATACTGCATAATCTTTGATTAAAATTAGTTGAAAACCAACACGGTTCTAACATGCTGTAATTCACCGAGCAGCTAATATTAACAATAAATTTTTTAAATCCCAAATTTATGTAATTTCTGCTACTAAGCATATTTACATGGCCTGAATTAAAACAAAACTTAAGCTTATGTTACTTCTAACTGGCTTCCTGAATTTAATATAAGAGCTCTTTTCAATTACAATTTTTTTGGATCAAGATTTCTAATTTATTTTGCCATTCTAAGAGAATATATTTTCATATATTTAAATTATAAACATGCTGGTGTTCACAATGTTTTTAATATAAGCATTATGAATCCTGGACCTCAGATTCCCTAGGGGGCTTTTAGGAACTTGTAGTAAATATTTAATAGAGGATATGAGCTTTCTATTTTAATCTTTATTTTTCCAGAAGGGGATATTATTTAATCCATCCATATTTACTCTATATTCCTGTAAGATAACGCCACTAGGGATGTAGTGGACTTACGAAATCTAACTTCCAAATTCTCAAAGGCTCATTGTATTTCGAATGTTTGCCTATAATGGGATATTGCAGAGTCTGTTGAACAAACGGAAGTGATTAGTTAAACGATGTCAAAAGAACAGTTTTTTTTCTCTTTCTCCTTCCTTTCTTCCTTCCTTCCCCCCTTCCTTCCTTCCCTCTTTCTTTCTTTTTTGAGACAGTGTCTTGCTCTGTTGCCCAGGCTGGAGTACAGTGGCACGATTTGGGCTTACTGCAGCCTCTACCTCCTGGGTTCAAGCAATTCTCCAGCCTCAGCCTATCAAGTACCTGGGGCTACAGGCATGTGCCACCACACCCGGCTAATTTTTTGTATATTTAGTAGAGACAGGGTTTCACCATGTTGCCCAGGCTTGTCTCGAACCTCTGAGCTCAAGTGATCCACCAGCCTTGGCCTCCCAAAGTGTTGGGATTACAGGTGTGAGCCACTGCACCTAGCGTACAATTTTTTTTCTTATGCTACATTTACAACTAATTGTAAAGATTTTTAAGAATTAATCTAGAAGCAAGCTGGTTTTGCAAATGAAGTATTGGAGAATTTTTTTCTTCATGTACAACCTTTGAGATGTAAAAGGAAGCTATTATTTTCATGGAGTCATCTTGTCTCAAAAAAAGTTTGTGCTGTTTTTAAATGTGTGGCTTGCTCTATTTTAAAACAACAATTTTATTTTATTTATTTTTATTTTTATTTTTTATTATTTATTTTGAGACCAAGTTTCACTCTTGTTGCCCAAGCTGGAGTGCAATGGTGCAATCTTGGTTCACTGCTACCTCCACCTCCCGCGTTCAAGCGATTCTCCTGTTTCAGCCTCTCAAGTAGCTGGGATTACAGGTATGCACCACCACACCTGGCTAATTTTGTATTTTTAGTAGAGACAGGCTTTCTCCTTGTTGGTCAGGCTGGTCTCGAACTCCCAACCTCAGGTGATCCACCCGCCTCGGCCTCCCAAAGTGCTGGGATTATAGGCATGAGCCATGGCACCCGGTCTTATTTTATTTTTTGAGATGGGGTCTCACTCTGTTGCCCAGGCTGGAGTGCAGTGGTGCTATATTGGCTCACTGCAGCCTCTACCTCCCAGGTTCAAGCAATTCTCCTGCCTCAGCCTCCCAAGTAGCTGGGATTACAGGCACACACCACCATGACTGTCTAAATTTTGTATTTTTAGTAGAGACAGGGTTTCACCATGTTGGCCAGGCTAGCCTCAAACTCCTGAACTCAAGTGATCCACCCGCCTTGGCCTCCCAAAGTGCTGGGATTACAGCCACTGCACCCGACCAATAATGGGGAATTTTTAAAGTCACCCATAATCTCACCATCCTAACAAAATAAAATTTCATTATTTTACGTTTCTGCATCAGATTTGTTTTGCACATTGCTAGACAGTCTGTAGAATTACAATTTTAATAACATCATAGTTCCTCTCACTTTCGCCCTCTATATATATACATTCAATCATCAACCAGGCATTTTTAACAGGTATGGAAATGGATAAACACAGGAAAATAAGGGAAGGTAATCATTTGTTTTTGAAATGGCTGAATCTTTTAATATCTCCCTTTGCAGACAATCCACACTCATCTGCTTTGCTTCTGACAGCAAATAGCAAAGCTAGCCTTGGTCATTACCAGTTCTATCTTTCGTTCAAGTCCAACTTGACCTTGTTCAACCTACATTCTAGCCATTTTAGTAGATTTCTCTCTGGGGCTTAGAGCGCATCAACAAACATGTGGACCTTTGATTTGTTGGTCACGAACAAAAGCTAAACATCTTACAAAGGGATAAAACTCATCTTTTTTTCAGCTTATATTAGCAGGAAGAGTTGTTTCAGCCCCATGGAGACTCTGAACACTATTTTGAACTTATTGCCTGGTGCTTCGGAGCAATGGGATCAATATTTGGAGGCATTTTTTCAAATCTTACAATTCCAAATCAATCTCAGCAAGTCGAACTAAACTTTATTTGGCCTTAACAATTCAAATCTTCAATATTTCTTTCCAGAGTTTTGCAAGTCAATCATATCTGCTCTTTAATGTGTTTAGGTTTTGTTTGAAGCATGGGTCTTTCATCATTTGTAATCTTAACTTTTTATGCTCATGAAAGTAACATAAGCTCATTATAAAAAGTTAAAACATTACAGAAATATCGTAGAAAGTTAAACTTTTGTGATGTGGAGAGCCGTTGTTAATAGAGAAATAGCAGATATTCGTCAAGAATGTTTTCCTGATTACTACCACATATCCTTATATAGATGTTTTAAATTTCTTGACCGTTACATAACTCTTAGAAACATACTCATCATACATTACATATTGTTTTGCACATCGTGTTTATCATCTTGTATCTCTTGGCTCTCTTTCCATGTTAGTACTTATAAAGTCTACTTCATTCTTTTCATTAGTCACATAGTATTCATGTATATATACATATATATAAAATAACTTAAATCCATAATGATGGACATTTGTTTCCAGATTAGTTTTATTTGTTTCTTTGTGTTGTTTTGTCATACCAATGCTGCTGTGAATATCCTTTTAAATATACCTGTATATATGTGGAACACAGTATTTTAAAGCTTTAAAAAGGAAAGCAATGAACTCATACTGTTTTAATTTATTTCATTCTTGTTAGCAGTTCATCTTACCAGCCTACGAAACGTGTAATAAATATTCCAAAAATTTTCTTCATCTTTAGTTCTCAAAGATAACTGCATTTTTCTAGAATTTAAGAATATTGTCCTACAAATGACCTTCCAACATGTTCTTTCATGATTCACTGAATGATAGTAATAATGATTCCTTGACCATTATATAGCTCTTCAGTTTACAAAGCACCTTCACATAATTATCTCATCTGACTCTCACATCAATGTGATGTATGCAGGACAGGTTTATAGGAAAAAAATGGTGCTGAGTTGGAAATTTTTACTGCCTAAAATAGTTACATAAAGTCCTTTGTTCTGCTAACTCAAGGGGTCAAGTCCACTGTCATGATGGGATTGTGGTATCATATTGGTAACTTAATGTGAAAAAAACACTTCTGCATCACTTCAATAACTGATGTTGCTAAATTACTTTTCAGTTTTCAAGCATTTTATTTAATTCTCTGATATCTAGAGATTAGGCTCAGCAGGCATTTTTCAGGTAAGTGCTCCAGTAATTGCTACTCCAAAACCAAGTATTTGCAGTAGTTGTTAAAGGTTGGTGAGTTTCAGTGTCGCTTTTTCTTGTTTAGAATTGGAAGAACAGAGGGTAAAGGTGGGGAAAAAAAAAAGTTCACAGAAATGTAGCACCAACAGACAGTGCCTGCTAAGACCTTGGAAATTTCTATCCCCACCGTTATTATTTCTGTATCCCTATGATCCTTTCTTTAAACAGTGCCTGTAATGTTTGGGCGTGTAATAAATGGTGATGCTTCTCTCATTTCCCCCATTCCTGGTAGGCTCCTATACACGAAGAGAAAATCATTGTCCTATTGCCTCCCACTTTGAGAAAGGAAGCAATCTTGAATGACACTATTGTTTCCATAGCTGCAAATTTACTTTGTCTCATTAGTAAATCTATCCATACCCTCAGTTTAGCTGAGAATGCACTTCTGAATTTCCTCTCTCCCTACATCTACTCTAACATGTACAGGAACTCAAAATCAGTTCCCAGATCTGAAATCCTATGAGATTATATAAGTTCATTTTCTGTTGTTTATAACAGAATATCTGAAACGGAGTAATTTATAAAGAAAAAGAATTTGTTTCTTATAGTTACGGAGGCTAAGCAGTCCAAAGTTGAGGGGCCACATCTGGTGAGAGCCTTCTTGTTGGTAGGGACCCTCTGCAGAGTCCCAAGGAGGCACAGAGCATCACATGGTGAGGGGTTTGAGTGTGCTAACTCAGGTCTCTTTTCTTATAAAGCCACATGTCCCACACCCTGGATAACCCATTAATCCATTCATGAGAGCAGAGCCCTCAGGACACAATCACCTCTTAAAGGCTTCTCAACATTGCCACACTGGGGATTAAGTTTCAACATGAGTTTTGGAGAGGACACATTTTCAAACCATAGCAGAGATCCAGTCCACTTCAAGCTCTGCTTGAATATGATAGCAATTTCTAAGCAACCATGAGCCTACAGAGTGGCTACATCAATGTTTTAAAATGAGTTGTATTACTTACAGAGAAATTACATTGCTAGGACTTTGAAATTCTGATGCTCTGTTCTTTTCCATCAGTAGAATTATAGGAAGTTGATCTGTCCTTATCCCATCTGTCCAATAATACTTTGTATTGCTCAAATTGTTCTTGGCTGTCAAGTCTTCACTGTCTGGTCTCTTCAGTGTCCTGTGTGTAATACCTAGCTCATTCTCATCTCTCTGCCTTTCCTTATATTGTTGCTGTCCTTCAAATCCTTCTGTCTGACCTATCTGAATTCTAATCAAGTTTTGAGAGCAAACCCCCAAGTCACACCACATAAAGGCTTCCCTCCTACGACAGAGAGCCCCACTGTTGTCGGTACACAGGCAGGGATAACTCAACACCTTTCTGCACATTCTGATGTCTTTCCATTCCCAACTTATATCAAATTTGTACTCTTGAAACCAAGCTTTTAAAACAGTAACATGTTTATTGGGTTACAATAATCATATTAGACACCAGAGTGTAGCATATGCCTTGCCCATTCTCACATCCCTAGGGCCTTCTCTCTGATTCAAATGGGGAGACACACTGACTAACAAGCTTGGGTTTTAATACATATCTCTGGGCCTATCAAAATACTCCCATTGAAAATAAGAGTCATCAGTTGATCAGTTTATTACTCAAGTAGTGTATGGGAATGGTAGATAGTTCCAGATTGATCAATGGCAAATGCCCTGTTCTTCTTGTTTGACAAACAAATTCCCCTTCTGTACACAAGAATGACCTACTAGCCCTCATGATATTTATACAGCATGTACCTTTGGACACATTTCACTGACTCAGGATATTTTGAGCATAAATATTCCACAATTGGTTGAAATTTCTCTAATACTTTTTTTTTTCTTTGTAGAGACAAGAGTCTTGCTATATTGCCCAGGCTGGTCTCAAACTCCGGGCCTCAAGCTATCCTCCTGCCATGGCTTCCCAAAGTGCTGGGATTGTAGGCGTGAACTGCCATGCCCAGCTTTCACTAATACTTTCTAGTTCACAATAATATATTTCATAAGTCTGATAAATTAAAAAATTCCAATTCAGATAATTTTAAAATGCAGGCACTTCAGCCTGGGCAAAAGAGCGAGATCTTGTCTCAAAAAGAAAAGAAAAAAAAAAAGAAAAGAAAAGCTTAAAATCTCCCAAATTGGCTCCTCTGACTTGTTCTTCTGTTTCCTTTGACTTCTGTTCTTCCTTCCTTTAAAAAAAAAAAAAAAAAATACACAGCCAGACGTGGTAGCTCACATCTGTAATCCTAGCATTTTGGGAGGCCGAGGCAGGAGGATCACTTGAGGTCAGGAGTTCGAAACCGACTTGGCCATCATGGTAAAATCCTGTCTCTACTAAAAATACAAAAAATTAACTGGGCATGGAAAGTTAGCATTTCCTATGATAATTTTATCTGCTTTCACCTGGCTAGTCCTATGAGCTACCTAATTTAAGATTTAAAGTCCTGTGTTACATGTTAATAGTTTAATGTGTTGATTGTGGACTTCCTAACTAAAGTATAAACTTCTCAAGGGCAAGAACGCCACACAAATGACTCTTTTTCTTAAGGCTAGTCATGTGAAGCAATGGGAGTAGAAAAGAAACAAAGAAATCTGCCACTGATTGTGATCAATTTGTTGTAGACACCACCACACTTGGGCTAGCCTCAAATGACTCTTGTACCTGTCATAGCTCTTGGTATACCCTTAAGCACATCAAGACGCTCAATATGTACTCATTGATTGAAGTCAATGTCATCTTTGGGATGAGGTGCTTAAATTCCAATTCAATGAGTTTTAGGTAAGTGATAGTGAATCAGTTGGGATCCTGGGGAAGAAACAAAATTCATCCTAGATGGTTCAAATGAAGAGACTTTAATGAAAAGACTACTCAAACATACATAAGCAAGGTTAAGAAGAGACAAAATACGGTGAGATACCCAGGGACCACCTTCAGAGGGAAAACCACTTTCCCCTGGGGCTGTAGAAACAAAGAAAATAGAGTAGTTAGCAGGGCCCAGTAGAAACTGGAGCTGGGGAAGAAGACCAGTGTGGTTGGGGAGTGATGCGGCTACTGTGAGAGACAGGGTGCCAAAGTGGGGGCAGGGAAGACATGCCGACTTTGCACTCTCAGATCTCCTGTGTGTTTCAATTCAAAAAGACTTATGGAGACACAGTTAGCACATTTCAGCCTTCTGAGGCACAGTCCAGGGCAGAGAAGGGGGAAGAAGAGATGCAGGTGGAGAGGAAAGGGAAGGACTGGGCAGCATTGGCAAAACAACCAGCATAGAAGGTTTCCATTATAAACAGGGGCAAGAAAAGGCTGGATCATTATGTACAGAATAAGAAAAGCCTGGCAACCCTAAAATTTTCTGGGAAAAACTAAATCTAACTTAGCCAAATTTAGGCCACACAATTATAGGACATTGATCTGCCCCATCCCATCTGACACGGTGTTAATTTCTTCATTAAATCTCTCTGAATACACGCTGAATAAATAGATTACATACTGTTAACATTCAGTTTCAATTTTTGCAGGAAGTGAACATATATATCTATCCAACACAGCAATGAATAAAATTAATTTACAGACGTAACTGCCATCACACTCAAAAGTTAAGGCCCTACTGCTTAAATGAGCATCTCTGGTGTTTTGGTTTGCTTTTGGCTGTAAAGTAAAACAATAAAACAAACATGTACCTTCTGTTAAAATTTATTTTAAATTTAAATTTAACATCTTTTACTTTGGTTTTGTGCCTATTCATAACATGGTGGTTAGTGAATATTTACATAAATAAAATCACAGAATAGAAAATATTAAAGTCTTGTAATCTATTATCTCATTTAACATATAAAGAAACAGGTCCTCACCAGTTAATTCACCTGCCCTTGATCAAATGGTTGTGGCAGAGCCAGACCAGAATGCAGATAGTCTGCATCCTAATTCAGCTACCTATAGTTCTAGAAATGCTTGATTTAGTTCTAATTAAATGGCAAAAGGGCATAGAGGTTAAGGGCAAATGTTTGGAATTAGGCAGATTTGGGTTCGAATGCAGGTGGATTTTAGGTAAATGACAAATTCCTGCTCAGTTTCCTTTTCCTTCCCTATAAAGATGGCATGAATACAGAATACCTATCCCATTAGGGTTGTTATGGGTTGAGTGAGGAAATATACATTAGCATAATGCTTGGCATATAATTTTTTTTTTTTTTTTTGAGATGAAGTCTTGCTCTGTCATCCAGACTGGAGTGCAGTGGTGCAATCTCACAATCTCGGCTCACTGCAACCTCCACCTCCTGGGTTCAAGCAATTCTTCTGCCTCAGCCTCCCGAGTAGCTGGGATTACAGGCGCCCACCACCACGCCTGGCTAATTTTTTATTTTCAGTAGAGACAGAGTTTCACCATGTTGGCCAGGCTGGTCTCAAACTCCTGACCTCAGGTGATCCACCTGCCTTGGCCTCCCAGAAGTGTTGGAATTACAGGTGTGAGCCACCGCGCCCAGCTAGATTTCACTTTTTAGAGCAGTTTTAGGTTTGTAGGGAAAATAATTACCTTTTGATTCACAGAAATTGATATTATTGTACCCAGTGAAAAGCTGAAAATAACTGGAAAGCATAAAGCACTATACAAATATAAGGTGGTATTTTTCTTATGAATAAATAGTAGGAAATGCCCAGGACCTAGCTAACACACCAGAAAGAGATAAATCAACAGAATTTGTTCTACCTAGGATTTTAAAGAATATCAAGGGTAAAGTTGTGCAATTGCTAGCAAAGTTATGTACCCTGTTATGGCAAACTTTCCAGGGGACTGATGAATTACCCATCTGAATTCTATCTGAAAGATGAGTTGCAAGCATAGCTGTGGAAACATACACATAGTGAATATCACACTATACTGGACAAACTAGTTGAATCTGTAATTAAATGGTAGGATCACTGAAAAACGTAAAAACAACCTACTGGGGAAAAGCCATCATAGCTTATAAGGGAAGTTCATGTATAAATATTGTGAGCTCTTTAGGGAAATAATGACTATTGTGGCAAAGGGGAAACCAGCAAATAGAATTTACAGACATAAGACTTCTCAAAAATCTTTATATGCAGAGACATTTCCTATTCTTAAATAAGTTTTTGTTTGTTTGTTTTTTCTTTCGAGACGCAGTCCTGCTCTGTCACCCAGGCTGGAGTGCGATGGCACAGTCTCGGCTCACTGCAACCTCCAGCTCCCGGGTTCAAGCGATTCTCCTGCCTCAGCCTCCCTTAAATAAGAATTTTTTAAAATTGGGTTTCCTTGGATTGGCAGCACTTTAATAAAATACATGAGACAAGTGCAGTGGTTTACACTCGTAATCCCAGTATTTTGAGAGGCCGAGGCAGGCAGATCGCTTGAGCCCACAAGTTTCAGACAAGTCTGGCCAACATGGCAAAAACCTGTCTGTACAAAAAATACAAAAATTGGCCAGGCATGGTGGTGCATGCCTGTAGTCTCAGCTATTGGGGAGGCTGAGGTGGGAGGATGGCTTGAGCCTGGGAGGCAGAGGTGGCAGTGAGCCAAGATTGTGTCACTGCACTCCAGCCTGGGCAATAGAGCCAGACCTTGTCTCAAAAAAAAAATTTATATATATATAGGGATGGGAGCTGGTTTACAATGAAGAAAGAGTATATGAATCAATAAATACATTCTAATTTGGAGAAGCCTAAAGAGCAGGGTTTCAAAGATCCCTCTGCTGGGACAAATATATTTAAAATTTGTGTAAGCAATCTGGAGGCCAGCATACCCAGGGTCATAGATGATGTGACTTCTTCTAAGTAGAGAATGCCTACAATAGCAATGGCGGAAATGACAGGAAAATAGGAAAACTCTGAAGTTCGGGTAAGTAGACAGAAAGGTAGCAGCTTCCATTCTTTTACCCTAAATGTCCAGGAGTGTTGATTCCCCTTTTAAATAAAGGGATCGCAGGGAGATGCTGTTAGTTAAGGGAGTGCCATGAGCAAAAGGAAAGCTCCATGTAACTGAAGCCTCAGTGTTCATTCTAAAGTAGGTTTTGGGCAGGGCAGAAGAACTATGAAGACAGACTTTTCCCTTAAGGGTAAATGCCTTGTGGAGGTTTAGCTAAAAATTGTAGTTAGGTACCCTAATGTACGAGCTCAGTTAACTCATGGGCAAGTTTTGAAGGCCAACTTTGATTGAGATTTCCTAAGGCCTTTGAAGGGTGACATGAGCCTTTGTGCAAGAAAAGGCATTCTTTTTTTGTTTTGTTTTGTTTTGAAATGGAGTCTCTCTCTGTCACCCAGGCTGGAGAGCAGTGGCACGAACTGGGCTCACTGCAAGCTCCACCTCCCTAGTTCACACCATTCTCTTGCCTCAGCCTACTGAGTAGCTGGGACTACAGGCTCCCGCCACCACACCCAGCTAATTTTTTTGTAATTTTAGTAGAGATGGAGTTTCACCGTGTTAGCCAGGATGGTCTCGATCTCCTGACCTCGTGATCTGCCCGTCTCGGCCTCCCAAAGTGGTGGGATTATAGGCTTGAGCCACCGCGCCTGGCCAAGAAAAGGCATTCTTAAAAGGCCAGGAGTTTATCCCAATACCAAGTCAATGATAATCTGCACTCCCGTTTATAGATGAAAAAGACCAAAATGTAGCTTAGTTCAGAAGGATTCAGAGATCACTGAACATGAAGTAAAAAATATTTTCTGTTTGTATGCTAGGGTCTCTGTTTTGCTTTCCTTTTACACTGGATAATATCACAGAGTTGGTATGTATGCCTCTGTGTAAAAAACACACAGGTTTCAGATGCTTTAAAAGAATACATTTCAGAAATTTGAAGTTGGTTTCCCTAATTCTTTTTTTTTTAAAGGAAAATTTGCATTACTTTAATTATTTTTATATATAGAAAACTCAGCAGTGTACATTCAACCCAGTTTGATGCAAGTTCTTTAGCCTTTGCCTTTTTGAGCTTGGCAATGTGAGCCACAGACTTGGGACCCAGGACATTGTCTCAGATCTCATCATATATGTTGTTGTAATTGGTCCTGATAGCTTCCACCAGCTTAGCCAAAGCTCCTTTGTCTTCCACATCAACTTGTGTGAAGGTGACAATGATCCAGTTCTTCCTGTGGACTAGACGTCCCAGTCTTGCTTCCCTCTTGATAATGTAGTAAGGGACCCCCATTTTACAATACAGGGCAGGCAGGAAGACAACCAGACGTTGTGTGCCACACGTTGTGTGCAATCACCAGCAGCTGAGCTTTCTTGTTCTCCACCCAGGTGTGACGGTCTTAACTCCTGCTCAAAGGTCAGGTAGTCTCTTAATGGGGACATCCCCTTTGCCGGCAGCTTTCTTCTCAGTCAGGCCAACAGCCTCTGCTTCTTCTCCTTGCTTTGTCTCTGTCCTGTACTTGTGGGCCGGCTTAAGCAGCTAAGTAGCTGTTTGGTGGTTCAGAGCCTGAAAGAACTGGTTAATCGCAGGAGGCACTTCCAGCTGCTTATAGAGGATGGCTCTCTGCCACGGCAACGTGATACAGCGGGGCCATTTCACAAAGCAGGTGAGGTCTCTTTTGGGCTGGATGTCCTGTCCAATGCCAAAATTTTTAGGCCTTTTCTCAAACAGGGGATTCACCACTTTCTTGGACTCCTGATTCTTCATGACAGCAGGGGCTGGAGCCACCTTCTTCCCCTTGGCCTTTGTTCCTTTTGGCATCTTGGGTGGTGGAAGAGAGAGCCAGTTTCCCTAATTCTTACATAGTCTAATGTTCCCTTTTCATTTTATAGTTCCTCTTAAGTAGCTGATTGTAAGGTAATACAAGGAATAGAAAAAAATGCAACTAATTTTCACATCAGTAAGAGAAACAGAAGTCTGGGCGTGGTGGCTCACACCTGTAATCCCAGCACTTTGGGAGGCCGAGGCGGGCGTATCATGAGGTGAGAAGATCAAGACCATCCTGGCTAATGCAGTGAAACCTTGTCTCTACTAAAAATACAAAAACTTAGCCAGGCGTGGTGGTGGGTGCCTGTGGTCCCAGCTACTCGGGAGGCTGAGGGAGGAGAATGGCGTGAACCCAGGAGGCAGAGCTTGCAGTGAGCCGAGCTTGCGCCACTGCACTCCAGCCTGGGTGTCAGAGCGAGACTCTGTCTTTCATATGTAAAGAGTGCATTTACTAAGCATTTGCTTAGTAAATATTTCATTTAATTATTACAACAAATCCTTCAGGTACTATCATTATTCACATCTTAGAATCTGGGAGACTGAGGCTTAGAGATGATGTGTTTAAATAACACATCCCGTGCTACCTGGCTGGGCCAAGAGGACTCAAACTCAAAATCCATCTGATTCCAAAATTCATGTTCTTAATAGCCCTATATAAGAATTTACTGCTATTCTCAAAGTTCATGTCTGTATTTGAGTGTGATTAGTATTAACATTACAAAGGGCAGTTTCATTAAAATATTTTCTCTTTTTTAATCTCTAATCATCTTTAATCACTACTTTTATTTTTCATTTTATTCTACATGTAGCTTACCCTGTTAGTACAACAACCAACATTATAGATTCTAAAATCGTTTTTCAATAGGGACATGTTGCTGAATGTCATGACTATTCATGTACTGGTTCTGGTGCTTTCAAATAAATTTGCTTTGTGATGCCCACTCTACTGCATTTTGAGTAGGTTGTAAATCTTGTTAAAAACCAATAGAAAATATAATTTCAGAATGTTTCAAAAGTAATCTCTCATGTTACTGGAATCTCAAATATTTTATGTTTCTCTCTTTGCACAGTTCAAAAAGAACTCTGATAAAAATAATTTTATCTTTAAAAATAACATTTTTTTCTGATTCCAAAAAGTAATACATGCTCACTTGAAAGAATTTACAATATGTATAAATGTATAAAGAAAAAGTATACAAAATTTCATTAACCAGAGATAAAATATAATGAACATTTTAATGCACTTCCTTTAAATACACATAAGACTAAAATGTTAACTTTGGTTTATTTTGGAGGTGGTAGTGAAAGAATTTTAAGTAAAGTTTTATGTATATATTCATCTAAGATATTCATCTCAGTTTTCAAATGCTTTCTCTAGCTTAAACTTATCCCATTTCTCTACACGGCGACTATGAAATGTTAGGATGATAAGCAAAAATGTGGCTAATTGGCTGGGCGTGGTAGCTCACGCCTGTAATCCCTGCACTTTGGGAGACCAACACAGGTGGATCACCTGAGGTCAGGAGGTCAAGACCAGCCTGGGCAACATGATGAAACCCAGTCTCTACTAAAATTACAAAAAAATTAGCTGGGTGTGGTGGCACGTGCCTGTAATCCCAGCTACTCAGGAGGGTGAGGCAGGAGAATTGCTTGAACCCAGGAGGCGGAGGCTGCAGTGAGCCAAGATTGTGCCACCGCACTCCAGCCTGGGCAACAAGAGCAAAACTCTGTCTCAAAAAAAAAAAAAAAAAAAAAGAAAAAAAAGTGGCTAATTCGTCTAGTTGTGAAGTGAAAAATGTAAATGAGACATAAACAGAAAATTTGATATTTTTGTATGTTTTAATTGGGTTTACAGTGACATGTAGTCACTGTATACAAATCAAATAACACATAAAAGTCTTAAAAATAGCTACCATATATGAGTGCTTTTTGTGTACCAGGCACTGTTCCAAGGGTTTTGTTTTCATTCACTTAATCCTCACAACTGTATGAGGTAAGGACTATTATTTATTCTCCATTTTACAAATAAGAAAGCTTAGGCATCAAGAGGCTAAGTAATTTGCTTGAAGTCTTGGTTTGCCAAGAAACCAATCATGGCAAGCTAGAATTTTTTCTTTTTCTTGTTGTTCATTGGGTTATTTAAAATTTAATGGAAAAACAAAGATGATAAATTAGGGCATTATCATGGACATATTAAATCTTCATTTCAGGAAGGAAAATGACAGTTCCACATGACGTTCTTGTAGATGAAGAAGGTATTAATAAAAGAGGTGAATGCACTCCTAGGAGAGACTGGAGCTGGCTGAGCCCTTGGATTGAAAGGGCAGGTTAGTGGATCAGTATCAAGAACATGAAGTTACTAAATGACAGAGCTGAAATTCAAACCTAGGCAGGATGTCCCCAGAGTCTATACTTAACCACACCCTAAATTGTCTCTATAAAGTATAATGAAGAAAAGTAGCAAAAAGCAAGCCAAAGTCTTCGGATTCCATGACCCAGTGACAACTGCCATCACTTTGTTTTTTTTTTGTTTTTAGAGATGTGATCCTGCTTTGTTGCCCAATATGGGGCGCAGTGGCATGATCATAGCTCACCGCAGTCTTGAACTCCTGAGCTCAAGCAATCCTCCCGTCTCAGCCTCCTGAGTAGCTAGAACTATATAGGTGCTCAACACTACATCCAGCTAATTTATTTTTTATTTATTGTAGAGACAGGGTCTCTCTGTGTTGGCCAGGTTTGTCTTGAACTCCTGGACTCAAGCAGTCCTCCTGCCTTGGCCTCTCAAAGTGCCGGGATTACAGGCATGAGCCATTGTGCCCAGCCCATTACTTTGGCAAACATATTTCCAGACCTTTTTTCATGCAAGCCTTAACTGTAGCTGACATAAATTTTGGCAGAATATCTTGTGATCCTCCTGGAACATGAGACCATGGGAGGCCTGGGAGGAGTTGCTTCAAGGTCATTTCTCACTTGCCTTCCTATCTTTCAGGAGGGTGTCATGAGACAGTTTCTCATTGTCTCTTGGGTTCTGAGGGGGTATGTGGTTTTTCCTTCTGCAGTGCAATTATCATGCTAACTATTTGGAGTTAGGTAACTTTCACAGGCTAATGGCACAGTCTCCCACAAGACTGACCTCACTTCACATACCAGCCACAAGATCAGGAGTTTCCAGGTTACTTACGTTTCTGATCAACTGGCTACAAACTCAGGGGTTCCCACCATCCCCTCCCATTAAATAACTTGCTAGAATAATTCATAGAACTGAGGAAAGTGCTATACTTATGATTATAGTTTTATTATAAAGGACACAAGGCCAGGCGTAATGGCTCATGCCTGTAATCCCAGTGCTTTGGGAGGCCGAGGCAGGTGGATCATGAGGTCAGGAGATGGAGGCCATCCTGGCCAACAGGGTGAAATGCCGTCTCTACTAAAAATACAAAAATTAGCTGGGCATGGTGGCACGTGCCTGTAGACGCAGTTTCTCGGGAGGCTGAGGCAGGAGAATCACTTGAACCCGGAAGGGGAAGTTGCAGTGAGCTGAGATCGTGCCACTGTACTCCAGTCCTGTGACAGAGTTAGACTGTGTCTCAAAAAGAAAAAAAAAAAGGACACAAATCAGGAACAGACAACTAAAAAGATACATAGGGTAAGGTCTGGGAGGATCCCAAATGTGAAGCTTCCGTGTCCTCAGGACACTTTCCTGGCACACAAATGTATGACTACTAACTAGGGAAGTCCACCTGAGCCTCAGCGTCTGGAGTTTTATTGGTGGTTCTTTAAATAGGGATCATGGATTGATTCACTGGCCATGTAACCGAACTCAATCCCTAGCCCCTTCCTCCTTCTCAGAGGCTGGGCTAATAATGTCTTACTCAAAGCCCTCATCCTCTAATCACAGGCCTGGTATTTCTGGTATGGCCTACCCCTGTGTTGAGTAATTTCATTAGCATAAACTCAGGTATGGTCTAAGGACCCACAATGAATACAAAGGTTGACCAAATTCTGTTTTATACAACACTTCCTTTCCCTTCTAGCATACAACTGTAAAACTGCTTAGCAGCCTCATAGAATTGACTTTTCAGCAACAGGGTATCCCACTATTCATGTTGCAATAGAGACAGGGTTTCTCCATGTTGATCAGGCTGATCTCGAACTCCTGACCTCAGGTGATCCGCCCACCTTGGCCTCCCAAAGTGCTGGGATTACAGGTGTAAGCCACCGTGCCCAGCCAACTTACAGTATTTTCTAACAAAAAAGATATAAAGGAGAGGAAGATAGGACAATTAAGAGTATATTAACGTCTCATTCTGTCCTCCCGCAATTGAATTTTAAACATATTTGTGTATTTTTAATATTTTCAAAATAATATGGTTTGGTTTTGTATTATTACAATAATATATAATCATGATAAAAATGCAAACAATACAAATGGTGTTACAGAAATCTTTTTTAAAATCCTCCTCTCCTCTTTAAATTTCAAATTTACAATCGCACTCTCTCAAGTTAACCACAATTCAGTTTATTATATCCATCCAGAATTTTTTTCTGTATTAGGCATCTTTCTGTATCAGAACTATAGATCTACCTCATTCTTTTAAATACCTGCATAGTATTTTATTATATGATTGTACTAGTCCTCTATTGATAGACATACAGGTTGTCTCTTCTCCCTTTTTTCATTTTAAAGCAATACAAAAAAATCTACGTTTATTTGAACACTTGAAAAAGAGTATCTGTAGGATAAATTCCTTAAAGTGGAACTGCTGTGTCAAAATTTATATATGTCTTCAAGGATATACCAATTTACACTCCTACTGTGTGGTAGTGCTTGTTTTCCCACATGCCAAACTTTAATATAACTGCTAATCTGATAGCTAAATGGAATTGGGCTGGGTATCTTTAGTTTGCCTCTCCAGATCCATCTTTGAGCCTTCTTTTTCCTGCTCTTTGCCCCAGGACGATGTGGACCACATCACTGGGCTCCTCTGCCCAGCTTCCTGTATGTCAGCTTTAGAAGGAGGAATGCAACAGGAGATGGCGGGTGGGGTGGGAAGGAGAGTAAAGTTGAGTTATTCATTTCCTGGGCTGCCTCACTGTGGGGTCTCTGTGAGCTGGCTGTGACCTTTAAGCAAAGGATATAGCTACTTCAGACAACGCTTTCCACACAGCCGTCTCTGCCTCCAGGTTCCATGCATTGCTCCTTCTTCCCGTCCTTTCAGGCACAGAGGGGATAGTCTGTGCTGCTATGCCAGCCACTGTCCTCTCTCTTACGGTTTTCCTATACTGTGCGCCACCTTTGTAAAGAGTAGCATTTTGCTGGGCATAGCGGCTCACACCTGTAATCCTAACACTTTGGGAGGCCGAGGCAGAAGGACTGCTTGGGACCAGGAATTTGAGCCAGTCTGGGCATATAGTGAGACTCCATCTCCACAAAAAATACAAAAATTAGTTGCCATATTGGCATGTGCCTGTAGTCCCAGCTACTTGGGAGACTAAGGCAGGAAGATCATTTGACCCTGGGAGGCTGAGGCTGCAGTGAGCTGTGATTATGCCACTGCACTCCCCCAGCGAGATCCTGCCTCTGGGGGGGGAAAAAAAAAGTAGTATTTGTTATTAAGCACAACCCAAAATACCTAATTTGAATGTTCTGTTTCCTACAAGTTCTTGTTCCAGGGACTTCAGCGTGAGGATTCCCCAGCCCTCCCAATGATTCTATGAGCTATGTATACCACCCTACCAAATCCCTGTGTTCTAGTTAGAGCAGATGCTGTTGTTTGCTCTAGCTAACTTGTTAAGAACCCTGACTAGGCTGGGTGCTGTGGCTCACGCCTGTAATCCTAGAACTTTGGGAGGCCGAGGTGGGTGAATCATCTGAGGTCAGGAGTTTGAGACCAGCCTGGCCAACATGGTGAAACCCCGTCTCTACTAAAAATACAAAAAGTTAGCTGGGCGTGGCGGCAGGCGCCTGTAATCCCAGCTACTCAGGAGACTGAGGCAGGAGAAGGGCTTGAACCTGAGGGGCGGAAGTTGCGGTGAGCTGAGTGCGTAAGTTGCAGTGAGCTGAGATAAGGCCACTTCATTCCAGCCTGGCTAAAGAGCAAGACTCTGTCTCAAAAAAAAAAAGAACCCTGACTTAAGTAATTTCTACCTAAGGATACCCGAAAGTCCTAGCAAATCCATTCTTTCAATAATCATTTATTGAGCACCCACTCTGTGCTAGACATTGTCTTGCTATTACAGACAGGAAAGTAAACAAGGTAGGCAAAGTTCCTCTTCATGAGGCTCTATTCTACGAGTACACTAATATATAATACCATTTTAGACAGTGTTGAATATGCTATGAAGAAAATAAAGCAAATTAAGTGGAAGATTAATGGCTATGGATGTACAGATATTTTATAAAGAGGATCTTTTTCAAGAGATGTAATTTGAGCACAGAATTGAATGATGAGGAGGAGCACACTATGTGAAGGTCTTGGACATACGTGTTCCAGGCAGAAGGAACAAAAAAAGTGCAAAGGCCCTGCTTTTGGAGCAAGCTTGTCATACTTGAAGATCAGCAGGAATATGAGTGGCTTCAGGCTGCGTGGCAAATATGTGGTTTGCTTGCCCAATGGCCACTGGCCTTTCTTCCATGCTGAGAGTTTTAATTTGGTTCAGTCGCGATAGGCAGACTCAAGGGATGAACCGCCATTTGTCTAAGCCAATCATTGAAAATCCAGTTCCAAACTATCAATCACTGATTTAGGGATGAGCATGTAACCTAGTTCTGGCCAACAAGACATGAGAAGGAATTTTCTTGAGGTCCCTTCAGAGTTTTTCTCCCTGGTTTAAAAAAAAAAAAAAAAAAAGCAGCCATAAAAGAGAAAATAACTCAGTCTCCTTCCCTCCCTTCCTGTTTTGGGTGTTCTTTGAACGGGATGCCTGGAAATACAATAATCTTCCAAAAAAGAAAGGGACAGCAATCCAGGTTTAAAAGAAAACACATGAAGATAGCAAAATAAAAGGATGGAAAGACTCTAATGACACCTTGGACTTTCCAAATCAACTGTTAAGACCACCTACCTCCAGACTTCTTTTTAATAAGCAAATTAAAAAATGACCTTATAGGTTAAGTCACCATTACCTGGAGTTTTTGCTCATGCAGTTGACAATGCACCATCCCACACACTAGCAATGGAGGGGGAAATGGAAACCAAGGCAAGAGAGGTGAGCAGGGGCCAGACCATGCAGTACCTCTTAGGTCGAGGCATGGAGTTTGGATTTTATTCTAAGTGTAAGAGATTTTAGAAGATGACCTAATCAAAATAGGAAAACTATATTTTTATCATGTATTGCCATCATTTATATCAGGGGTCCCTAACCCCCGGGCCACAGACTGATATGGGTCCATGGCCTGTGAGGAACAAGGCAGCACAGCAGGAGGTGAGTGGCAGATGAGTGAGCATTACTGCCTAAGCTCCACCTCCCACCTCCTGTCTGATCAGCAGCGTGAATCTTAGGAACATGACGGTTCAGAGTTCTTTCTCATAGCAGCATGAACCCCATTGTGAACTGCACATGCAAGTTCATTCATTCATTCATTCATTCATTCATTCATTCATTCATTCAAGGGATCTAGGTTGTGCGCTTCCTATGAGTGCCTAACTAACGCCTGACGACCTGAGATGGAATGGTTTCATCCTGAAACCATCTCCCCCATCCTACCGAGGGGAAAAATTGTCTTCCACAAAAGCGGTCTCTGGTGCCAAAAAGGTTGGGGATCGCTGATATATACAATAAAAATATATGATGTTATTAAAAATAATAGAATAGGCCGGATGCAGTGTCTCACGCCTATAATCCCCGCACTTTGGGGAGCCGAGGCGGGTGGATCACCTGAGGTCAGCAGTTCAAGACCAGCCTGGCCAAGATGGTAAAACCCTGTCTCCACTAAAAATACAAAAATTAGCTGGGCGTGGTGGTGGGTGCCTGTAATCCCAGCTACTAGGGAGGCTGAGACAGAGAACTGCTTGAACCCGGGAGGCGGAGGTTGCGGTGAGCCGAGATCGTGCCACTGTACTCCAGCCTGGGCGATAGAGCGAGACTCTATCTCAAAATAATAATAATGATAATAGAATAAATATTGACTACAGATATGATGGTTTATTTTGGGTATCTACTTGACTGGCTTAAAAGATACATAAGTAGTGGGTAAAGCATTATTTCTGGGTGTGTCTGAGGGTGGTTCTAGAAGAGAATGGCATTTGAATCTGTGGACTGAGTACAGAAAATCCACCCTCGCCAATGTAGGTGGGCACTGTCCAATCTGCTGAGTACCTGGGTAGAACAAAAAGTCAGAGGAAAGGCAAATTATCTCTCTTTTCTGGAGCTAGGGTATCTGTCTTCTCCTGTTCTTGGACATCAGAACTCCAAGTTCTCCAGCCTTCAGCCTTGAGCTGAGAGTTACAACATTGGTTTCCCTGGTTCTCAGGCCTTGTAGGCTGAGACTGAATTATGTTGCCAGCTTCCCTAGTTCTCCAGCTTCAGACATTGATTTCTTGGCCTCCATAATCACATGAGCCATGTCCCATAATAAATCTCACATCTATCTACGTATCTGTCAATCATCTACCTACCTGCCTATCATTCTCCCTATATATACCCTATTGGTTCTGTTTCTCTAGAGAACCCTAAGTAATACAGAAACATTTACCATTTCCATTTAATATTTAGAGAAATTAAAATTTAGAACAAGATTAAAAGAAAAGCCTCATAAATAATTCATGAAATATTTTGGCTGAAACTCTCAAGTGTTGAGAATCTTCATTTATTTCTGATTCTTATGCTTGGGAGAAATTTTAACACGGGTTCTAGGTCTTGCTTCTGCCTGCTTTAGCCATAAACATAATATTTATCCATTATGTTCTGCTTCAGAGAGTTTGCAATTGCCATCTTAAAGCCCCATCTCTCTTTGAAATACTCCAGAATTTCTGCCTCAGCCTTGTCTCTCTGAAAATAAAGCCATTTCCTTCCATAGGAATGACTGTCCTAAATATCTTGTGGGTTGTTTTTGTTTTAGCTGGCACCATAACAGTCACAAAATAAGGTAGCTCATTTAAAACATTTTCCTCATGGTTGTTCTGTTCCCCCATTCAGGAAAAAGATTATTGGTTACCATGGCAATCAGCTTCCACAGCATTCCATTCTAAGTAACTGCACAGGTACAGCACAACCTTTACTCCACATTCTTTCCTGTAGTTCTCTGCAGATCTGCATATTTTTCCAGCCTGTTTTCTCTAACTCCTGCTTGAAACAATCAACCAACCAAACCAGGTTAAGCCAGACAATTTTTTCAAAGGTACAATATCCCCATCTTTTCTGAATATTTTAAAAATTTTGTATAGACAGTTGTACTACCATTTCCTCTAATTTTGTTCTATCTGGGCCCTCAACAGCAGCCAACTGAAAACTTTCTAGCATCCTCTTTCATTATCTAGGATTACATTTGTATCCCTCTGACCATGTTTAGAAAATAAATGAATTCACAGTAAAAATCAGAGCAGGAGGTGGTTCTGAGATCATTTCCCATGGCTATCTACCATAGTTTTCCTAAGGCTAATTCTTTAGCTTCCTTTACTCTACCACTTTCAAACTTCTCTAATAAATTGTCTTCAAGCCTTGCCTTGAAGATGCCAAACACACGTTCCCACCCTTGAGACTGTTTAACTACTTTG
The DNA here is from genome assembly GCF_037993035.2 of Macaca fascicularis. Lineage (NCBI taxonomy): Eukaryota > Metazoa > Chordata > Mammalia > Primates > Cercopithecidae > Macaca > Macaca fascicularis. The sequence goes on along the minus strand of NC_088380.1, from coordinate 83,493,210 downwards.
CTTCTGTTCAGAACATTACTGATAATAAAAGACGGTTTTATTACAGGCCATATACAACTCAATGGTACCCGGTATCTGCTGTGTAAATGGAGGAAGTGGGATGATTTTGGAGAGTCACTGGATAAATTCTGTTTCCCTGCAACTCTTTCATTCTTATCATTACGTTGACTCTTTGCTGGTTAGTTTCTTCATGACTATGTACTACCTACTAGGAATTATGATATTTCTTTTATATAGAGAGATATCTTTTAACCTATTTTTCAATCTGACTTTATTTGAATTAACAGTGGTATTTTGGTAATCAAAAAGAAGGCATTTAAAAGGAAGTTGTTATTACCTAATGTAAGCCAATTAAAAATAAAATCTGGCTTTTACTCTCTTTCCTGCAAAGGTTTTCTATCTCATAGATGTCTTCCTTCATTGAAAAAGACATATCTCATGACCAATGTATGAACACCCCATTGAAGACTGCCATCTCCTATTAAGGGCATGGAAATAAACTCTGTAACTAAAACAGATGCCTTCGCCCACAGATTCTAAAATCAGAGGGTATTCATAAACCGCCCTACAAATTTTCAGAGCATAGTGGGAAACAGGAACTGTTAAAATTTGAAACTCTACTAAAGTACTTTCTTCCTCTTCCGGTAAAAGAAAATATATTACTTTCTAGGAAGTTTACTATTTTAAAAAACATACAAAAAAATCAGGGTTGGGAATTCACAACTAAAATGTGGGTTACATCAGCTCATCTTAGGAGAAAAGATACTTACTTATAGATGGAAAGCCATAGAATGCCTCTCTGATACCTCTTAAAACTGTATTGGAATTGTTTCAAGCAGGGAGAAAAGGCTATTTTTTCTGAGAAGACATGCCATATTACATAAAATGTTTCAAACGTTTACATATTCTTTTGACTACATGGACATATGTACTTACTGATCCTGATCCCATATAAGCTGGCAAGAAATTGATACCTATAATTAATCAATCATAGGTAAAATTTTCTAGAGTAAGAGGCTGAAGTTAAACAATCACATAAACTTTGAGTCATTATATCACAGGGCACCATTCGATTTATGTAGAAAAAAGCTGTTCTCAATTTTCAGTTGACAAAAGAGCAGTTGAGAAAAGACGACGCGGTTGTGAAAAGTAGAAACTAACAAAGGGTCAGCACTCTAAAGGCAGGAAGGCAACTGAAAAGCTGTTTTGACAGTTGGGTAAAGATGAGGGGAAAAAAGACTGTGAATGAGAGGAAGTTGTGATGAAAGGGTAGAATAGTGTTTGAAAATGGTAAAGTGAGAGGTTTAATTAACATGGAAAGAGCAGGAAAGAGATATGTTATTTAGTTAGGTAGGAAATTGTAAAGAAATTTTAGTAGTGTAAGAACATAATTTGTATTTTAATTTGCAAGGGTCAAGGGATGACATTATTTGAAGAATGACAGTTTTATTGTTTTAACATTTTAGATATAAGAAGCTCCATTTGTCTGAAATACAAATTGGTACGTTTCTATTAATATGATAATAATATACATTAGACAAATTGGCAAGCAGGGATTTGCCTTTCATTAACCTTTTGTTATAACCTTAAAAACAAAACAGAAAACAAAAAAAACCCTGAGGCGACCCGGCGCAGTGTCTCACGCCTGTAATCCCAGCACTTTGGGAGGCCGAGGCAGGCGGATCACTTGAGGTCAGGAGTTTGAGACCAGCCTGGCCAAAATGGTGAAACCCCGTCTCTACCAAAAATACAAAAATTAGCCGGGTGTGGTGGCAAGTGCCTGTAGTCCCAGCTACTCAGGAGGCTGAGACAGGAGAATCGCTTGAACTCAGGAGGCAGAGAGTGCAGTGAGCCAAGATCGTGCCACTGCACCCAACCTGGACAGCACAGCGAGACTCTGCCTCAAAAAACAAAACAAAACACAACAAAAACAAAAACAACAATGAAAACTAGGGTGAGCACTGTGGGTCATGCCTATAATCCCAGCACACTGGGAGGCCGGGGTGGGCGGATGACCTGAGGCCAGGAGTTTGAGACCAGCCTGGCCGACATGGCGAAAAACCATCTCTATTAAAAATACAAAAATTAGCCAGGTATGGCAGCGGGCGCCTGAAATTCCAACTACTTGGGAAGCCGAGGCACGAGACTTGCTTGAACCTGGGAGGCAGAGGTTGCAGTGAGCCGAGATAGCACCACTGCACTCCAGCCTGGGCAACAGAGCGAGACTCCGTCTCAAAAAAAGACTTTTAATATTTCAAACTTTAAGCATGATCATAATTGTATAATGTTAAGATGACCAGAGTATTTGAAACAGTTACAAATTGGTCTTTTTTGTTGTTGGTGGTGGTGTTAATCTTGGACTCCTAACTTGAGCAAGAAAATGTAAATACAGAAAGTTGCAAAACCAATGTTCCTTAAATAGGAACCATGTGAGTAGTTTAACATTACAGTTTCTAAAAGTCACACGTGGTATACATTCTAACAAGTTTTACCTTCTTTTATTTAAACTACGTTGAAATTGACATATAACTTTCCTAATAATCACTTCATAGGCTGGTAATCCTATGTTCTGGATTTTCCAGGTCACTTCAGATTCAAATTTTTTTTCTAATGTCAAATGGTGTGTCTAGATTTTGGTTTGGAAAACAGGGTCACTAAATTTGTAGACTAACTTGAAACAGTATTGACCTTTGGCAATACGTATCAATTCTATTTCTTGGCCATGATTAAGTAAAATAAAACCAAAGTTCACTATATGAATTTACCTAACTTAAAATTTTGTTTTTACCTATTCATTTTAAAATAATTTAAGAACGCTGTAGTAATTTACAATGTAAAAAGCATTCCTAATATGGCGTTTTATAGACACAAACACATACATAGCTAGCACACTTATAGAGAGCTACTCACCCTTGCCATACAGAAAATGCAAAACAACACACTTAAGAGATATTGTAATTATATACTATGTGGTCAAAACTAAAGAAGATAAAAATATGCTTGTGCTAATGAAAAAGGATTTGGTGGTCTTTCCAATTTTTAATTTTTAATTTAAATTCCACAGACTGAAACCCATATATTTTTTTCTCTTTCTTGTTTTATTGTCTGGAGGCAAGTGTCACGGAACTCATATTCTTGATGAAGAGAAACCGAGAGGACACACTGGCATTTGCTATGCATGTGACGATAATTATCTGAGTGAACTAAGACTGACTCATTTTCCTATGCCAAAACTGCTCTTTTGCAAATAAAATTACTATCCTTTATAACATTACTTCGTTTGCTTATTGCTCTGCTCTTTATTCTTTCGTGTTTCAGGTAACCAATAAGAGAAAAAGTTTAAAAGTCCACTACGTCCAGAATGGCACTCAATAACTGAAAATTGAGGTAATTTTTCCGAAGTTCTTGTTGGAAGTACATCTACCAGTAGTGTGATCAGGCTCTCCCTCCCACATTTCCCTGCTAGTTAGGACAGGAGAAGCCCGGGGGTGCTGCTGCAACAGCGGTGGGAGTGGGAGATAGGATATTACCCGCTTGACACTTCTGCACTTCTGCTACGAATGATTCACTCCGGTTTGGCACATTTGTTGCAAGGAAATCTCCTCCCGCCGCTTCCTTGTTCGAGCTCCTCTCGGGCTGTCTCCTGTGCTTTGGCCTTTAAGGAGAAGCGAGAGCAGGTGGGCACACAGGAGCTCGCCGAGTCCTCCTCCCCCTGCTCCTTCCCTAATTTAGCAGTACTTCCGGCCGCGTGACATCATCCCCCGCACCCCGGTGACGTGAGCAGCGGGTGACGTGTGTGCGGAGAGGAGCGCGCTGACGTTGCTACTTAAAGGTCCTCCTGCGGGGAGGATGGAGACACAGCGCGAGCACCTGGTGTGGGGCGCGGAGGAGGCTGTGGCGGCCGGGAGCGGGGCCAAGAGCCAGCGGAGGAGCAGAGCGCACGGCCCGCCAGCCGCCGGCCTCTAGGGGAGGGGGGAAAACAAGGACGGACGGACTGAGGGCCTGCCGCCGGCCCAGCTCCCCACGAGGGCCGCTCGGCCCCGCACCACCATCCTCTCCGCCGCCTCGCGGCTGCTGCTTGCTCCCGCTGCCCACTGCCCGCAGGGCCCGTCGGGCTCCCGGGACCCGTCCGCGCACCAGCCCCCAGCCGCGGCTCCGCGGCGGCCACCGCCTCCCGCCCTCTCCCGCGAGCAGGGGGAGGTACCGCCCTCGCCCCCCCGTTCTCTCCGCCCCCTTCCCGCCCCCCGCAGCCCACTGCCTCCGCGCTCGCCTCACGCCGGCGGCGCTGACTGGGAAAGCAGCACCCTCCGCTCTGCCAGCCGGCCGGTGCAGGCGGAGGCAGCGGCGGGCTTCAGGCCGCCGGGGCTGGCGCTGCTCTGCCCGGCGGGAGCCGGAGGCCGGCGGAGGCGGGCGCTGATGGAAGTGTGAAGAGGCGGCGGCGGGGCCCGGGGAATGTGAGGCGGCGCGTGGCGGCGGCGCGGAGCGTGAGAGACGAGGAGCAGGGGTGGGGGCGCTGGAGCGGCGGCTGCGCTTCGGCTTCGAGCCCAGCTCTCCTGGCCCCGACGCGGTCTTAGCCTCCCGCCTTGGCTCGGGCAGGCGCCCGTCGACCCTTCGGCCCCTTTCGCCCGCCCTGGAGCTGGGGGCAGGGCGCCAGTGGAAGCGTGGGGCTTGGCTCTGTGATTCATTCATTCTCCGCCGACGGGAGCCTCAGATCCGCTGTGCTCTGAAGAGAGGAGGGAAGAGGGGGCAGCCGCGAATGAAGGGCCGGGCGCGAGCCGGGCTCCATTGTGCTCGGCGGCGGGGGGCGGGAAGGGGCTGAGGGAGGTGGGATCGGGCCCCCTTCTCCAGCTCCCCGGCGTGCGCTGCGCCCCCAGCCTGCTGCCAGCCTGGAAATGGCTCCGTTTATTCTCCTCGGGAGAATGAATCGATCCTGCCCAGCCTTCTCTTCCTCCTCCCCACCTCTTCTCTGCTCCGAGTCTTAGGAGAAGAAACATTAAAAAAGACAGATTCCAATGTGGAGTGCCGTGCAGGTTGGGAGCTGCCGGATTTGCACTTCGAGGAGATTTTTCTATGTAGTTTTTTTCCTAATGTGAGCGCAGGGAAGCCGTGGCATTACTGCTTTTGGGATTTTTATTCACGTGCACGTCGCGTTTGGTTGCTCGCTCCACCCCCGGGGACCTGGTGTGGTGGAGAAATTTGAACCCGCAGCCTTAGCTCTGAAAAGGCCGAGTTACCTGGCTTTCCCTGAGTGTCGAGGAGGACATGAGTGAAATGACCAGCGAACTCATTTTTTTATAGGACTCGGTGAAGCCGGATTCTGCATTTTCCTACTTGTAGACTCGTTTTGTGGAATAGAATTGATCGCTGTCTCCTCCGCAAAGCGTTTTAACTCGAATAAGCAAATGCCGCCTCTGTTTGAACGTTTTGGTATTTACAAGAAAGAAATCATTTTACCTAAGAGAACTAATTGAATTGGCAGCATCCTTGAAATACCTCCGGACAAGGATCTAGGGGTGGGGGTGGAAAATCAACTGCGAAATAGCAGACGGAGAAATTCCTTTGGAAGTTATTCCGTAGCATAAGAGCTGAAACTTCAGAGCAAGTTTTCATTGGGCAAAATGGGGTAAGGATTTTTGTGCTTAACACAGCTTCGAATCTGTTTATGTATGTGTATTATTGAGCGGTGGTGGTGATTGCGTTTTGTGTTTTCAAACAAACTTGCCACCTTGCTAAGCTGGTCATACTTTAAAGAAATAGGCATGCTAACCTTTTAGGTTATTTTTGGCTTTTTGTAGAGCGGTACCAGAGGTCGTAAACACATACATCGTTTGTAACTTGAATATGGATTTGTGAGTAATATTTACAAAGACAACGCATTCTACACTTTACTGGTCAGACTGCTGCATCAGTTTGTCATCAGAATCACATTGTCTTAGCTTTTGCTGATGGTTATCTTTCAAAGAGAAGTACTACACTCTCTCAGTACTTTTAGATAATCAGTTGCACAAAGGAACGATTGTAATGAGTGGTTAGACAACAGTCCTTGAAAGTGATCCAGAGTAAATTGTTGCCCTCACGGTGCCCTCTCTTTTGCCCTTGAATATCCAAAGCTAAAATGTATAGAATTGATTTACTGGGACGTTAAAACGAAAATCTGAAATTCAGTCTTACTGATGCGGTCACCACGGTGCGGGTGCATTCCGTACGAAAAGGCTTTTTGTTTAAGGAACTTGTTCACTCCTTTTGTTTTTCGCTTTTAAGCTCAGCCCTTCAGTTTGTGTTAACAATATCAGATCTACACCTTCCTTCGGACGCAGAACCAACCGAGAGTGCATTTTCCAGTCTTTTATTAACTCTTCACACTGTGGGTTGATGAAATGCTAGTGACACTTCCTAATTTAAGCTGGAAACCCATAATATATTAATGGAGTAATCTGATTTCATTGACAGATTGTCATTGGTTTTTGGCGGAAGAACATCCAGAATTTTCTCTCTTTGTGTGTGTGTGTGTCGTTGAACAAACACATCTAAAGTGTAGTTGAGGGACAGGTTTTGAAAGAATGGACTCTGAAATTCATTGTGATGGTTTAGGGGTGTACACACGCTTGAAACTTTCTGAGGAAAGTTCCTGAATAGTACCTTCTTTTTGGAGTTAGAATTTGAAGTTTAATATGCATAACTTTGAAAATTTAGAACGTGTTGTAGGAGACTTTCCTCAGAAATGAATGACAAAGTGATAATTGTTTTAAAAACTTGAATGACAAGTGATGAGAGTATATATAACTTGCATGATTTGGGGGTACTGCTAAGAGTAATTAAAATGCCTCATTCTATTTCTAGCGCTGCTATTAGTAGCTTAGTGATCTGAGGCAAATTGCTTAACCTCTGTGGACTCTATTTCTTATCTGTAAAATGAAGGAATTAGAGATGACTTAAAGATTTCTTCAAACTGTAAAAAATGAATTATTTTCTTTTTATTCTCCTCATTTTAATGATCACTAGTTGGTTTCTGGAAGTCGATCTTTCTGATGGAGACCTTTTTCTCTCTAAGCAGTTTAAGCACTTAACGCTGAAAAATAATGGCATTTGAAAAATGTTCTGGATGAATTGCACCAATTTTACATGAGAAAAATACTGAAAAATACTACTGTTCAAAACCTTAGAAATATGGCTTCCCTTGAGCATCTGCAGCTCTGTTTAAAACATGTTGGAGGAAAAAAAAATCAAGCAGCAGTTTTTCATGTTGATGGCTGCATTTTGTCTAGACTGTGGAGTAGTAGCATCATGGAAGAAAATCAGTTTTCCACAACCTTTAAGCTGCATGAATGCCTGTCATTTTACCAAGGGAAGCTTAGGCTGAATTTTTTTTTCCTGCCTCAGGTTCATTTGTACAAATAGCACAGGAGGACCCCAGCCCCATGCAGGTGGCAGCCTGGTTGGGGGTTGCACCAGTCCTGTCCTCACGTTGGCAGACAGATATCTAATCTGAAGCCTTTGTAGGGGCCTGGGCACCTTTGGGAGCCTTAGCTGGAACTGAAGCTGGAGCTGCAGCCTGGGCCTTGGTTTTATCCTTGTCCTTGTCCTTTGGCCAGGACAGCCTGAGCCCCTTGGCAGTGCGGGCATGAGCATGCTTCCCAGGCTTGGGGTGGGCAATGTAGTCAAGTTGATTGAGCTTGCGGATGACACCCTTTGGGATCTTGGGCTTAACCTCCTTGGGCTTTATGAGGGCCTTGATAACCTTGGCACATGTACTCATGGCCTTGGCACTGTTAGCCTGCATCTTTTTTAGGCCCTTCTTGTTGTGTTTCTTGGCAAATCGCATGTTCCTCAGGAACTTGGGGTCCACCCCCTTAAGAGATTCGTATCTTTGTGATTGGGATTTCTTGATACCATTTCTGTGCCATTTTCAGGACTGGTTGTGTGTGGTGTGGTTGTTGGTCTTGGTTATGTTTGCACCTTAAGCTACGGCTCCTGAAGTGCCTAGAACCGGAAGAGACAGGATGAATTTAATACTGAAGGGGCTACTGTTTAAAATGGGAAAGTAAGCCCCACACATAACATGTATTTAGACACTTAGCATAATTAATTTGTTTATAAATGAATGTATCTGTCCTTTAGTCAATAAAGTCCTATATATGGACTGAGGAGAAAAAGGAGCGAGCATTTTGTGGTGCTATTTTTTGGAAAGCCTGTGTTTGGGGCTATTACCCTTTCTCATTGATAGTGCCTTGTTTTATCTGAGTTGAGAGAGGAAGGGTAGGTGGAAGTAGAAGAGCGTACAGCAAAGCAAAGGCATTTGCTGATGTTTCTACACTTTATGCGTATTTATGCCTAATAAATGTTTGTGGAATTCGCATAGCTGCCTGGGCCTATTTCAAACAAAAGGAAACAGGGCTTTAAATGGCCTTTAAAGCTTTACCTTAGCAATCATTAATTACCTTGCTGTAATAGATATCTAACATTTAATACTCTGGGTAAAGTGTTTCATATATTACAACTTTTTTTTTTAAACTAATGTTAGGTTATGATAAGGATTTATCTTTGTCTTAATTGTAGATAATTATTGCAAGTCTAGGGGCAGTCTAAGCAAAGGAATTATTTTTAATAAAATCAGTGATTGGGCAGAAAAAAATTATGGCTCCCCTAATAGTAGTTTATGAACTTTGTGGAAATGGAAAAGAACAGCTGAAACTTGACAGTTGGCAAAGTCTGTCAAAGTATCTTGGATGTTGCATGAACTGTTAATTGCAGTGAAGGCAACTAAAGTATGGGTTTGTAAAATAGGTGTATCAGATCCCCTAAAAATTAAGGCATTCACATATATAAAATGAAGTCTCTGAAAAGTTTTGAAACCTCTGTGAGAAGCCCCTGTTAGGTATGACCCCCACCCCCCACCCCCACCTCCAAATAGTATCTCATAATGACAGCAGTGAATCAGTAGCTATTTCAGAACTATTAGAGTAGGCAACAGAAATCAAGTAACCTCAACCAGTTATTTCACGACACCCTTTGTTTTTACTTAGCTCATATTGGTAACCTTGTGCCATCAGCAATGGTAAAGAATTCTTTCCCTCCCTTCTCTTATTAAGAGCTGCTTATAAATAAAATAGGGCTCTCCCTGCTAATGAAATCTGTTAATGCTGTTTCTGATTTACCTCACCTGCCTGTGGGAACTTCTGGAGTCCTTCCTCGGCCTCTTTCCCCAGGTAACTTCTGGAAGCGTGGAAATGAGTGCTGCTACATTGCAGCCCAAACTGAGTCTCTTTGCTGAAAGACAGGAAGCTGACACCTCCTTCTGCCTCAAACTGCAGGGTTCTGCTCTCTAGGGGTTGTAGCAAAAATGTGAAAATCTTGATTCCAGCACTATGAAGGGGTTTTATTGCAAAGATAACCACTCTATCATTTCTGACAACAGACAAGTTAGATGCAAGTCCTTAATTCTTCATTTGTTCATTTTACCAACTTCGAACCTATGTTATAGTGCACGTACTTAGCTCAGTGCTGCCGATAGGAAGGCTAGTACAATGTACTCCTTCCCTTAGTGAGTTTATACTTTAGAAGTTGGGAAGACAGTCAAGCCTAAAATTAAAATGTGCAATGAAATTTTGTAGGAGCTATAATATAGGGCATTGTGGAGACACAAAGTGGGTATTGGGGCATTAGCTGCTGAGGGAAGGATAAAAAGGCTTTGTAGAGGAGGTGATAGGTGTTAAATACTGAAAGATGAGTACAAGTGAGCCTCTTAGAAAAATTAGAGGGCATTCAAGGCAGAGGGAACAGTGATTGACACCACTAAAACGAGGAACTGCAAATGAGTTTGGCATGACAAGCTTGTTTGCTTGAGCCAGCTCCCTTTGGTGTAGCAAGAGATAGGTCTAGAGCCTTATTACGCAGGGGCTGGGTTGGAGAGCCATGTAGATCAAATGAAAGATTGGATTATCCTGTAGTCTAGTGTGTTTAGAGGTTTTTTGGCTATGACCCTTTGGAAAGATAAGCATCTTTACATTGCAACCCAATATGCTTGTATATAAATGATAAAATGTCACTACATAATACCCTTGCTTTGTGTGGTGCACTCTGGTAGTTTCTATTGTGTTCCATTCTATTTTATTTTTAAGATAGACTGATGATGGTGACCCACTCAATTTATTTAATGACGCTGTGGTAGCAACTGGTAATTTGAAAAGCACTTCTCTTCTGTGTGAAGATTACTAAAGAGTTTTAAGCAGAGTAAGAACATGAGCAGGGAAGCAGAATAAGAGAGCAGTTTTAAAAATCATTTAAAATTCAGTTTTGTGTCTTGCATTGTGTGGAAACACCAAGCCAGAACAATGAACTATGGCTGGGTAGAGGAAGTGGATAGTTGGGCAGGCCCTGGAAAGTTCCGAAGTAGGGAGGGGAGAGATGGTGACTGAGAGATGTGTAGTTGACTGAATGCAGCTTCTTCAGAATTAGGACATTTCATGTGCAGAGGTAATAATGTAGCAAAGAGCATGGTATGTTCTTAGCAGAGTCACTAACTGTGGGTCCTAAAATAGTGAATTTGGGAGTTAAGGGGTTGACAGAAGAAACTGTCTTTATCCATAGTTTATAGTTTTGAGTGATGAAACATCTCAGAAGAAAAGGTGGTTATATCCCAGAAGGTCTGACCTCTCTACTGCCATGTGATTTTTTTTTTTTTTTTTTTCAGTCTTTAGTGTTTAGTTGAAGTATTTGTTTTTAGTTACTGGATTGTTATTTTGGATTAATATGACTAACTGGACAGAAGAATAGGGAAAATGAGTGGTGAGTGCTTAATGTTTTCTGATATAATTTTTTTCTGATGTAGTTTTTAAATGACTATAAAACATTTTATGTAGATTTATATCTCAGGACATATCTAGTGGAATGAAATGTGCAGCTTTTTTGTGTTGCATATTTGTAATGCCTTATGACCTGTGGCTAATATTTCTGTTTGTTTTTGAAAAGTTGAGTGCTTTTGAGGCATTGCAAAGTTTCAGGTCTGTTAAATATTTTCATTTCAAAAGAATCTACATGTGATAAGGAATATTTATGTAGATTTTAGCCCATCTACAAGAATTCAGATAAAATTTTCACATCTGTCTTATTGAATGAGTATTGCAAGAGTAGGTAAAACTTTTTTGTTTTGTTTTGTTTTGTTGGAGACAGAGTCTCGTTCTGTCGCCAGGCTGGAGTGCAGTGGCATGATTTGGGCTCACTGCAACCTCTGCCTCCTGGGTTCCAGCATTTCTCCTGCCTCAGCCTCCCAAGTAGTTGAGACTACTGGTGTGCGCCACCACGCCCGGCTAATTTTTCCTTTTTTTAGTAGAGATGGGGTTTCACCATATTGACCAGGGTAGTCTCAAACTCCTGACCTCGTGATCTGCCTGCCTCAGCCTCCCAAAGTGCTGGGATTACAGGTGTGAGCCACCGCACCCAGCCAAGAGTAGGTAAAACTTTTTAAAAACTAATAATTCAATGGTCTTCAGTATGTGAATAAAATCATGTAGATATATATTTAATTATTTATTTATTTGAGACAGTGCTGTGGCCCATGCTGGAGTGCAGTGGTGCCATCATGGCTCACTGCAGCCTTGACCTCTCAGGCTCAAGCAGTCCTCCTACTTTAGCCTCCTGAGTGGCTGGGTCTATAGGCTCACACCACCATGGCAGGCTAATTTTTGTACTTTTTGTAGACATGGGGTTTCATCAGGTTGCCCAGGCTGGTCTTGAACTCCTGGACTCAAGTGATACATCTGCCTTGCTGTGAGCCATCACGCCTGGCCAAAATCATGTATTTTAATCTTACTTTTTATAGCACACCTCTCCGTAGTCTATAAAATTAGGACATCCATGATGACTCTCTGTTAAAAGAGTCAACTTTATTGATGAACTTATGTTCTTAATTTTAACATTTCATACCTTTTGATACCCCTTTTCCCATCTGTCCTGAGTGTAACACATTGGTCATTTCTGTGCTTCTTCATGAAATGTCTGAGAAAGAAAAAAAAGATGAGAATCAATGCAGCTTGTTTTAAGCAGTATTTTTGAGGGAAATTATTGACACAAATAATCTTTTTTGTTTTGCCTTTTTCTTCTACTTGCATTTTTAAAAATCTTGTTTTTAAAAGTTTTTAAAAATTATTCAGTTCTCTGGTAAGTACAATTTAGAATTAATTTAATTTTTTTTTGTCTGCTAAACATTTCGGATAATATAATTAATTTTATAGGGTCATCTTTTTAACTCTTCTTTCAGTGAGGTTTTTGTCTGCCCAATAATGGATTGTGAAGCCGGTATGGATCTTGTGTAGCTAAAATAATTTTATATATAGAACTAACATTTGACTTAGTTAAGAACTGAATTTTATTTACCCTTATTTATGTTTTTTTCTGTCAAGGTAGACTACTAAAGGAAGGCAAAAAGTCATTGTTTTCTGTCTTGTATCAGAAAATAAAATTGTTTATAAAACCCCCCCAAGCCAGTAATCTAATCAATGTTTTATCTTCATAGTACACTTACCTTTGCATTTTCTCTACCTTTTAAAAAAATCACCTTTATCTCTTAACACCTAGTATTAATATTAGCTTAAAAAATTAGCTCGGCTTTACGAACATCTTATTTTAATGTTCTTCCATAAACCAAGAAGAGTTTCAATGTTATCTTTTGAGAAGTGTTGGAACCAAGTCCTGCAGGCACAAAAGTTGTAAGAATTGAGGGCTTTTTGTAAAATTACCAAGCAAGAGTTGCGTAGAAATTAAACACAAACAAAAAACTGTGCTTAGGGAACACAGATACTAAAGCAATTTCATTACTTTATAAGGTCATTGAAAGTCATGTTTATTGTCATGTCTGTTGGCATGTCTGGATCCATGTGGTCACATGCCTTAGAGTCCAGAGGCCTGTAGAGGCGAATGTCCTTGATTTCCACCGCCCCTCCATAGAATAGTTTGTTCCTAATTTGTCATTGTCTAGTTGGGGAGTCTTTTTTGAGACAGAGTCTTGCTGTGTCACCCAAGATGATGTGAAGTGGCACAATCTCAGCTCACTGCAACCTCCATCTCCCAGGCTCAGGTACTCCTCCTGCCTCAGCCTCCCTAGTAGTTGGGACTACAGGTGTGCCACCACACCTGGCTAATTTTTGTATTTTTGGTAGAGGTGGGATTTCACCATGTTGGTCCTGACCTCAAGTGATTGACCCACCTCGGACTTTCAAGGTGCTGGGATTATGGGCATGAGCTACTGCGCCCAGCCTAATTGGGGAATCTCAATAGAAGTCTACTGAGAGATATAACTCTGATACATATCTCTTTGGGTGTTATACATTGTGCTTCCTAACCCACAAGTTCATAGTGCAGTACACATGTGCAATATTAGTTGAAAGGATTTGTGGGAATTAGCGCTCATATACAGAAAATCCTGATTTCTAGCAATTGGGCCAATAGTTGGATATACCAATTATTTTTCTGAAAGTTTTTCTAGGTAAATTTTTGAATTACCTTTATATTTACATATATCTCAATCTTAAGTCGTTACTGTCTTTCTTCTGTTTTATTTAGGTATTTATAAGGGTTGTTCTGAACAAGACTTTCTTTGTGTGAGTGGGAATTTTCTGCCCAGTTACTTTCCAGTTTCCCTCATTAGACTCTTAATAATGATCTTTAGGACATGACTATCAAAGACCTCAAAATACTCATATTAGAAATTTCTGTCAGTCAGTTTTCCTGGAAGATAAGTCTGTACATTCCTAAATGTATATGGGACAATTATTTTGAACCTATTATAATATTTAAGTTACTTAACCTATCCCTTTACCTTTCTGTGCTTTTTTTTTTTTTCTTCTACTTACTCCTTTGTAAAAACAGAGCTGTTTTCTTTCTTACTCCCTTATGAATCACTGTCTCATGGCTTTTAACATTAAAATTTGTGTGCTTTGCTTAATCACTTTGCCAGCTCCCAAGATGTTTACAGATTGAGGATTCCTCCTACTCTTGTTTACTCAGTATTGCCAGGGATCTGTATACATTAAGCTCAATGGGACTACTCCCAAGTCACTCTTAAACTCATCTTTCTTGAGATTCTGTTGATAAAAAAAAAAAAAAAAAAATTCTAGATCTTGCAGGCTGCTGTTTTCCTTACCCAGCTGATAATCTGTAAGATTTTAGTTGTGTATTTCATTGTTGCTTTCATTTAGTATTTTACTATTGTTAAATTGATATTTATTGCTATGCCTATGTTAGTATAGTGGAAATAGACATTAATGATGACATTGCTGTTTAATTGTATTTTGCAACATTTTAGTACAGATGCCCTTGAACAACACATGTTTGAACTGTGTGGGTTCACTTATATGCAGAGTTTCTTCCACCTCTTGTTACTCCTAGACAGCAAGACCAACCCTTCCTCTTCCTCTTCCTCAGCCTACTCAATGTGAAGATGAGGAAGATAAGAATATTTATGATGATCCACTTCCACTTAATAGATAGTAAATACATTTTCTCTTATGATTTTCTTTTTTCTTTTTTTTGGAGGCAGAGTTTTGCTCTATCCTGCCTGGCTAATTTTTGTATTTTTAGTAGAGATGGGGTTTCACTGTGTTGGCCAGGCTGGTCTTGAACTCCTGACCTCGGGTGAACTGCCTGCCTCTACCTCCCAAAATGCTGGGATTACAGGCGTGAGCCACTGCACCCGACCTCTTTTTTTTTTTCTTTGCGACAGAGTCTCACTCTGTCACCCAGGCTGGAGTGCAGTGGCGCGGTCTTGGCTCACTGCAACCTCTCCCTCCTGGGTTCAAGTGATTCTCTTGCCTCAGCCTCCTGAGTAGCTGGGATTACAGGCGCATGCAGCCACGCCTGGCTAATTTTTGTATTTTTAGTAGAGACAGGATTTTGCCGTGTTGGCCAGGCTGGTCTCGAACTCCTGACCTCAAGTGATCTGTCTGCCTCAGCCTCCCAAAGTGTAGGGATTACAGGCGTGAGCCACCATGCCTGGCCTGATTTTTTTAATAACATGTTTTTTTCTCTAGCTTACTTAATTGTATGCGTACAGTATATAATACATACACAAAATATGTTAATTGACTATGTTATCAATAAGGTTTCCAGTCAACAATAGGTTATGAGTAAAATTTTTGAGGAGTCAAAAGTTACATGCAGATTTTTTACTGAGCATGGGTCAGTGTCCTTAACTCACAAATTGTTCAAGGGTTAACTGTATATTCTGAGTAATCAGTGTAAAATCTAGGATGTTACATTATAGGCTCTTCATGTGGTAGAAGCTATCCCAAAGAATGTTTTCAAAGATGGTACAGTGGTCAGTTAGAAATCAGGATACGAAATTGTATGTTCTGAATGACTTCAAGTATATAAAATTCTGTGTATGCATAAAAATGTTTGAAAGAGACTCATGAAAGTGCTACCATGTTTATTTCTGGGAGATAAGATTGTAAAATTTTGTTTTTTAGTCTTTCTGAATCTTGTAGTTTCTCTATAATGAACATATTAAGTTTTAGAACTTCTCTTGGGTTTTAAGGGTAAGGGTATTAAAAAGAGAACTTCTCTTGGGTTTTAAGGGTGAGGGTTTAAAAAAAAATGTTGATTACAGTAAAATGTTATCAGGACTGGCAGGGCGCGGTGGCTCACGTCTGTAATCCCAGCACTTTGGGAGGCCAAGTCAGGCGGATCACCAGGTCAAGAGATCGAGACCATCCTGGTCAACATAGTGAAACTCTGTCTCTACTAAAAATACAAAAATTAGCTGGGCTTGCTGGTGCACACTTGTAATCCCAGCTACTTGGGAGGCTGAGGCAGGAGAATTGCTTGAACCCAGGAGGCACAGGTTGCAGTGAACCAAGATTGCGCCACTGCACTCCAGCCTGGTGACAGAGCCAGACTCTGTCTCAAAAAAAAAAAGTTACCAGGACCAGTCACTGTTCTTACATCTGGATACTTACAGATATTTTTATCAATTTTAGCTTTATCTCAAATTTTATCTCATTCTTTTCAAGATTAGCTAAAGAAGCAGTTACTCTAGTGCCAGCAAAACTTGTTTAAGTGTAAGGAGTATTTCTCTTGTCAGTTATTAGAGTATTAGCACTAAACTGTACTTTTTGTGGAGAAGGAGATGCAGCCCAAAGGGAAACTGTGACTATGGGAGGTTATGCAGCTTTGACATGGCAGATCATGTGCTGGATCCCCCAGCTCCTTGGGGCTCTTGCCATTAGAACAGGTGTTCCTCAGTGAATGCTTACATAGATACAGATTCATTTGGAGAAGGGTTTCTAAGTCCTTATAGTGGTTTACAAAGACTTAATTTTACTGCAAACTTAGTTTCTTATAGATGAGTTTATTAAATGTATGTTGTTTTCCTTCTAGATGGTACTGAAAAAAGCTGCATTTTAATTTTAGTGTAAGTAAGTCTCCCACAATACATTATACAATTGTCCCTTGAACATGGTGGGGGTTAGAGGTACTACTTGCCCCACCAACTCACATTTAACTTTTGACTCTCCCAAAGCTTAATTAGTAATAGCCTACAGTTGACTGGAAAGCCTTATCAATAACATAAACAGTTGATTAACTCACAATACATTATACAATTGTCCCTTGAACATGGTGGGGGTTAGAGGTACTACTTGCCCCACCAACTCACATTTAACTTTTGACTCTCCCAAAGCTTAATTAGTAATAGCCTACAGTTGACTGGAAAGCCTTATCAATAACATAAACAGTTGATTAACACATATTTTGTATGTTATATGTTTTATATGCTGTATTTGTACAATAAAGTAAGCTAAAGAAAAGAAAGTGTTATTAAAATCATAAGGAGCCAGGCGCAGTGGCTCACGCCTGTAATCCCAGCACTTTGGGAGGCCCAGGCAGGCAGATGGCTTGAGCTTACAAGTTTGAAACCAGCCTGGGCAACATGGTGAAAACCAGTCTTTACAGAAATACAAACATTAGCCAGTTATGGTGGTACACACCTGTAGTCCCAGCTACTGGGGAGGCCGAGGTAGGAGGATGGCTTGAGCCTGGGAGGCGGAGATTGCAGTGAGCTGAGATCCTGCCACCGCACTCCAGCCTAGGTAATAGAGTCAGACCTTGTCTCTCTCTCTCTCTCTCTCTCTCACACACACACACACACACACACACACGGCTGGGTGCAGTGGCTCACGCCTATAATCCCAGCAGTTTGGGAGACTGAGGCAGGTGGATCACTTGAGGCCAGGAGTTTGAGACCAGCCTGGCCAACATGGCAAAACCCCATCTCTACTAAAAATACAAAAATCAGCCGAGTGTAGTAGCGCACGCCTGTAGTCCCAGCTACTCAGGAGGCTGAGGCTGAATTGCTTGATCCTGGGAGACAGAGGTTGCAGTGAGCTGAGATCATGCCATTGCACTCCAGCCTAGGTGACAGAGAGAAATTCTGTCTCAAAAGAAAAGGAAGAGAAAACATATTTATTGTTTATTACATGGAAGTGAATCATCTTAAAGGTCTTCATCTTCATTGTCTTCACACTGAGTAGGCTGAGGAAGAGGAGGGATTGGTTTTGCCATCTGTGGCAGCAGAGGCATCTGCATTAAAAGCCTGTTCAGACAAATATCCTTTCTCCTCAATGATTTTCCTAATGGCATCTAGGAACTCATCTACTACCTTTTAGTGGGCAGAAGCTGCTTTTCCTGTTATCTGGACATTTTTTAAGCCAAAGCTCTTCTAATATTATCAAACCATCCTTTCCTGGCATTAAATTCTCTAGCTTTAGATCCTTTATCTTCTTTTTGCTTTAAGTTATCAAAAAACTGCTTTTTCTCGATTCATATTAAATAGCTATGGTTTTTTTTTTTAATAGTAATCCTTCACCTACATAGAAGCTGCATTTTCAATATGAGAAAAAAGGTATTTTGCAAAAAGTGCAAGGTTTTTGTACCTGCTGGTATAGCTACAGAGATGGTTCCACAAATTTTCTTTTCTTTTTTTGCAATGGTCCTTACTCTGGGTTCATTTATCTTGAAATGGTAGGCAACCACACCGGCAGACCTCAATCTGTAGCACATATCAGGCAGTTCAGCTTTTTCTTATAATAGCATGACTTTGCTTCTTGGGAGCACTTCCAGCATCACTAGTGGCACTTCATATGGGTCTCATGGTGTTATTCAAAGTTTATAGTATTGCACTAAAAAGGATGAAAAATATGCAAGAACCGTGATTTTACTGTTGTGATACACAATTTACTGTGGCATTTTAAGCAGTCACTCAGAGCACTTGAGCTCACTGCAATAGCAACAGGAGTTAGCTACAAATTATTACAGTAGAACAGTATATACTAGTTAATGTTACGTGATGATGTAATACTGCATCTTTTTGTGTATTTGCATTTTTCTAGATGTGCCATGTATGGTCTGTAAGTTTTTGCCTACGTTTTGATAAATTTTAACTCTTTGTAATAGATTTGTGTATATTTTATGGTAGCAAATGAAAAAATAGACTAGAATCTACATATTTTATGCACTCATAATGCCTTTTTCTATTTTTTCAATATTTCTAAGCTATGCAGTTAATCTGTAAGTTTTTTCAAATTATAGCAAATCTCCAAAAATTTTTCTAATACATTTATTTAAAAAAATCAGTTGTAAAACATTATTGTAAGTATACTGCTGCAGTTCAAATCCATGTTTAAGGGTCAACTGTATTTTGAATACATTTAAGTACTTCTCGTAAATGATTTGTTATTACATGTTTTTGGTATAGAGTTTTCAAAGTTGATATTAACATGTAAATGCCATCAGTCGGCCTTGTTAACTGCCTTTGTAGTTATTGGGCACATGAGCCTCTGGAATACTTATGCATCTATTTACATAATACATAGGCAGGCTCTAGTTTTCTAAAGAATTCAGACCGGAAAAAGAAAGCTTGAGATGCTATCTTGAAACATTTTTCCTGGGGCTTAAACGTGGAGACCTTGCTGGGGACGGTGGCTCACTCTTGTAATCCCAGCACTTTGGAAGGCCGAGGTGGGCATATCACAAGGTCAGTAGATCAAGACCATCCTGGCCAACATGGTGAAACCCCATCTTTACTAAAAATACAAAAATTAGCTGGGCGTGGTGGTATGCGCCTGTAGTCCCAGCTACTTGGGAGACTGAGGCAGGAGAATTGCTTGAACTTGGGAAGTAGAGATTGCAATGAGCTGAGATCGCGCCACTTTGCACACCAGCCTGGCGACAGAGCGAGACTCTGTCTCAAAAAAAAAACAAACAAACAAAAATAACAAACTGGAGACCTGCAAGTAGAAGGACCAATTGTAGCATATTGTACAATTTCTGAATCATCCCAAGGTAGTTGTAAGTTGTTGATTTCCTCACTTGTAAGAGAAGATTGGACCATATTGCATCCATATTTAAAATTTTTTTTTGGAATTATTTTTCCCAGAGCTTTCAAACTCTTATGCTGTCATTGGCTGACCAGAAAAATGTATGATAGTATGAGGTAGAAGACAGTAGCGACTGGTGGGGACTGTAGGAAAGTGAAGAGAAGAGATCCTGCCTAAAAACATAGATATCCAGTGTATTCTTAAAACCCTCTGGCCAAAGAAAGATATCTGAAGCCTGATCCCTTATTCAGCAAACATTTTTTGAGTTCCTACTAGCAACTGTGATACTCTAATGTAGGTCAGATACAGGCAGTTTGGAAATGCTTTAACTCTTTTTTTTTTTTTTTTTTTTTTGAGACGGAGTTTCACACTTGTTGCCCAGGCTGGAGTACAATGGCACGATCTCAGCTCACTGTAACCTCTGCCTCCTGGGTTCAAGTGATTCTCCTGCCTAAGCCTCCCGAGCAGCTGGGATTACAGGCATGCGCCACCACACCAGGCTAATTTTGTATTTTTAGTAGAGACGGGGTTTCTCCATGCTGGTCAGGCCGGTCTGGAACTCCAGGCCTCAGGTGATCCGCCCTCCTCGGCCTCTCAAAGTGCTGGGGTTACAGGGGTGAGCCACTGCACCTGGCCTGGAAATGCTTTAACTCTTGACTGAAGAAGGAAGACCAGAGCATCAGCATCTAGTGTGACAGTGGCAGAAATGCTTATTAGATCAGTGGTTCTCAATTTTGAACCTGCATGAGAATCACCTCGAGGCCTTGTTAAAAAGAAACACAGATTGCTGGACTTCTTTTACCCCCAGAGTTTTTGATTCAGTGGGTCTAGGAATAGGGTCCATGCATTTGCTCTTCTAACAGATTCCCAGGGCATGCTGATGCTGCTGGTCCAGGGAACTTCTTTGAGAGTGACTGCATTTGATAAATGCAGCTTACAAATCAAATGTGAGAAACTTTTGTCCATTCAAAAGCTTCAGTGACTCCTAAAGCATGCTTGCTTGCTTGCTGCCCCTTCCTTTTGAAGTTGCAAAAACTAAGTTTGAACTAAGGGGGAAGAACTTGAGTAAGCTGTCTTTTTTTTTTTTTTTTTTTTTTTTGGAGACAGAGCCTTACTCTCTCCTGGGCTGCAGTGCACGATCTTGGCTCACTGCAACCTCCGTCTCCCGGGTTCAAATGATTCTCCTGTCTCAGCCTCCTGAGTAGCTGGGATTACAGATGCATACCCCCATACCTGGCTAATTTTTGTTTTTTTTTTTTGTTTTTTTTTTAAGTAGAGACTGGGTTTTGCTGTGTTGGCCAGGCTAGTCTCGAAATCCTGACCTCAGGTGATCCACCCACCTCAGCCTCCCAAAGTGCGGGGATTACAGGTGTGAGCCACTGCACCCAGCCCTGTCTATTTTTTAATAAGCAAAAATATCCAAGACAACTTGAAACTGGTCTCTAATCTTTTTAAACCTGATTACTTGTAACAGTTATGCCCATTTCTTGGTCAGAGTTCCGCTTTTTGATATTTCTGAATGTATTGTTTTTTAAACTACCAGGTACTGCTTTGACTTCTGAAGTTTTCTGCTTTTGGAAGAAATCTTACTTCTAAGTTATCTATTTTGTCTAGATATCCTTAAGTTTGTCCAGTGGTGTTGAAGCCTACGTGTTTCTTTCTTTCTCTTTTCTTTTCCTTTCCTTCCCTTTCCCTTTCCCTTCCTTTCTTTTCTTTTCTGAGACAAAGTCTCACTCTGTTACCCAGGCTAGAGTGCAGTGGTGTGATCTTGGTTCACTGCAGCCTCCTGGATTCAAGCAATTCTCCTGCCTCAGCCTCGCAAGTAGTTGGGACTACAGGTGCATGCCACCACAACTGGCTAATTGTTGTATTTTTTAGTAGAGATGGGGTTTCACCATTTTGGCCAGACTGGTCTCGAACTTCTGGCCTCAAGTGATCCACCCACCTCCGCCTCCCAAAGAGCTGGAATTACAGGCATGAGCCACTGTGCCTGGCCTGAAATTTTTCTATTCCCTAAATTGTCTTTCTTTTGTGTTCCTTTTTGTTGGTTTAGTTTCTTATTTCATTTTGGAAACTATTCTGGAATATCTGGTGAGCCTCAGCTGTGTATGATACTAAAAAGGTGATTAAAAGCTTTTTGTGAATCAGTGAGGCCTGTCACTGGTTGGACTTCAACTTAGATATTTAGGTGGTGAACTGGCCTAAATTTTTTGGTTGGTTCCCAAGTTTGGGGAGGTCTGTTGTCTAAGATTTTAAGTTTTTCTATGACACTTTTCATTTTCTTTAGAGGAGAATCTTCCAGTGTAGAGTTCTAATCTTAACATTCTGAGAGCAAGGTAAGTATATTCTTCTGTTATATACCTCCGAGGCTTATCATCTGCTGTAATCTGAAAGTCAGAATGGGAAGATTTTTGCGGGGACAAGGTTCTGTTTGCAGCCTTTCTCCTGGTGCTCCTATTTTAGGCCCCACTCCTGTCTTCTGCTATTGGAAAAGGTAGTTGATTCACTGTGGGAAGGGGTGGGAGTCTCATTTCTCTGTTATTTAAACCTTCAGTCAATTCCTCCATTTCAGTCACATACTTCACACCTCCTCTGCAGTCCCTTTGCTTCTAAATTCTAGCCAGCAGGTTGTTCACTTAGTTCCCTCTTTGCAGGCACTTTTATTATAGTTTCCTTGGTTTTGTCAAACCAGGCACCATTCCTTCTATTTTCCATCTTTAATACATTTTGAAAACTGTATTAAAGTTACTTAAGAACTGCTGCTGCTTTTTACAGTCTTTGGTGTTATAGGTTTATACCTTGTTTTTCCCCCCTTCACTTTCATTTTAGTGGAATTTTGGAAAAGGAAGATAAATGAGTATAATTAATTTGCCATGTTTGACCAGAATCACTGAGCCCTTAGGTTTTGAATTTCTATAAGGCATCTTTCAGAACAGTGTCGGAATGTGTTGACACTGTTGACAGTTAATTGATTGGAATTTGGTGGATGATAAAGTGTTGGCTTTCTAAAAATCTCTCCCTGTAACCAACACCTGAAAATCCAATGCATGATGTAAGCATATCTTAAAATTAAAAACTTAAAATTGATTAACCCAAACCTAAGGAAAAGAGAGCACTGACTCAGCTGTGTCAGGTAACTAAGGTATTGCTACAGTTTGTCTCCTAACACTGTGCCTCATGAGCACTTGTAAAAAACAGTAAGCACTTAATTTATGTCGTGAGTCATGCCAGGCACTGGCAGTACAAAGATGAGTAGATAGCCATGTAAACAAGAAATTACAGTACTGTGATTTAAGTGCTGTAATAGAGATGTATGTTGTGTTTGGTAGCACAGAGAAAGAAGTGCCCACCTCTACCTTGGAAGGTCAGAAAGCTTCACATAGCCAGTCATGAACAAATAAGAGTTGGGGGAGGGGAAGATGTATGAGTGGTTGTTAGGGTATTTTAGGCGGAGAGGTGGCATGGGTAAAGCTTCAGAGGTGAATTACGCTAATTGGAAAGTTAAGGTAGTTAAGGGAGATGTGACTAGAAGGATAGAGGCCAGATCATGACTATGTCATGTTAAGAGGATTGTACTCTTCCTCTAGATTAATGTAATGGTCTTCAAAAATTTTATTTATTTATTTATTTATTTTTGTGAGACAGAGTCCACTCTGTCACCCAGGCTGGAGTGCAGTGGTGCAATCTCGGCTCACTGCAAGCTCCGCCTCCCGGGTTCACGCCATTCTTCTGCCTGTAGCTGGGACTACAGGCGCCCGACACCACGCCCGGCTAATTTTTTGTATTTTTAGTAGAGACAGGGTTTCACCATGTCAGCCAGGATGGTCTCGATCTGCTGACCTCGTGATCCACCTGCTTCGGCCTCCCAAAGTGCTGGGTTTACAGGCATGAGCCACCGCGCCCGGCTATCTTCAAATATTTTTGATGCAGTACCCATATCAAAGATTTTGAACATCTTCCTTCATATGTGTATATTTATAAAATTACATGTACTCTCTGTATTAATATATAAATATACATATTTAATGTGTATATAATAAAACATATAAAAATAGAAATGATGGAGAATAGTAACTTCTTCCTGCAAACAGCTTTAGAAGCTGTTAAGTAATGGTGAGCAATAGAACAATTTTAAGTTGGTAGTTATTACCATGCTTGCATTTTAGATCAACTACTCAGGCTGCAATATAGAGGAATTTTTGGACTTGGAGAAGGCAGGGGTGTGTGTGTGTGTGTGTGTGTGTGTGTGTGTGTGTGTGTGTGTGAGAGAGAGAGAGAGAGAGAGAGAGAGACAGAGAGAGAGAAAGAAAGAAATGCTTGGGTGTCTCAGCGACACTTTTTTTTTTTTGAGACTGAGTTTCACTCTTGTTGCCCAGGTTGGAGTGCAACGGCGCAATCTCGGCTCACTGCAACTTCTGCCTCCTGGGTTCAAGCGATTCTTCCGCCTCAGCCTCCGGAGTAGCTGGGATTACGGGCACCCGCCACCATGCCTGGCTAATTTTTGTATTTTTCAGTAGGGACAGAGTTTCACCATGTTAGTCAGGCTGGTCTGGAACTCCTGACCTCAAGTGTTCCACCCGCCTTGGCCTCCCAAAGTGTTGGGATTACAGGTGTGAGCCACCGCACCCAGCTGAGACACTCAATTGCAAGATAGGTTAATTGCAGCAATTTAGTCAAAAATAATGGCTTGAATTAAAACCGAGTAGAACAGGGCTTGAATTCAAGAGATTTAAGTAGTAATGTCTATAGGAGTTGACAGTGATCTAGATAGATATTTTGAGGTAAAAGAGATTGCCTTGGTCAGCCACTAGTTGATAAAGGGAACCAAGAGTAGAGAAACAAGTTTGTAGCAAGGTGAGATGACAAATTGAAGGAACCTTGAGATATTTGTGGTCAACCACGTGGGAATGCTTTATAATTGGATATTGTTGGTCTAGTATTCAGGAAAAGAGAACTGGGCTGGGGATAGAGTTTTGGGAGTCAGAATATATAATTTTTGGTTGGAGCTGTGAATGTGGATGAGCTCATGCAGGGTGTTTATATAGTAGATCAGGCATCTCTGGGAATAGTCATTTAAGGGGCAGCTGAGAAAGCCATCAGGTGAAAATAGTGTCAAAAGAGCCAAGAAAGGGAGTGAGTTTCAAGAAATGAGTAGTAGCCAGGATCAAATGTAGCAGAAACATCAAATGAGGCAAGAAATAATTAGATTGGGTAAGTTATGGTCCTTTAACAATCTTACCTTGAATTTGAGAAGTCTAGGGTGGAAATCAAATTACCATGAATTGAAGGTGTTGAAGGATGAGGAGCAGACACTAGAAATGTGTCTGCTTCTCCTTTAAGACCAAGCATCTTTGAAATAGTAGCTTCAGCAAGCTCTAGGGTTCAGGAAATTCTTTTGGTTTTGCTTACAGAATGGGATTAAGCATTATTTTTAGGATCTGGCAAAGGAGTCCATGGCAAGGTGTATTTAAAATATTAGAGTAGAAAGGGATAATTATTGAGAAAGAGATGGGCGAGAATGCAATATGGAGCACAGGTGGAGGAGTTAACCTTCAGTAGGAGGAATATTGTCCTCCTAGACTGAAGGAAACGATATGACTAGTTTGTAGGTTAAAACAGGAGACTGAGGGAATTCCTTAGCTGATGGCCTCTGTTTGTTCTGTTCATTCATTCATTTAACAAACATTGATTACCTGTTATGTGTCAGGCAGTGTTCTAAGTTTACGAGAGCTGTGAACAAAGAGCCTTGCCTTCATGGAGCTTCATTCCAGTGAATGATAAAAGGCAGGGCCATCTGCGAAGTGTGGGGATGTAAAGGTTGTCAGAGCCTTGGGAATAGAGGGAAGAGTGGGAGACAGTGCTGGGTAACTTAAAGGTCCCAGCTGAGATTAGAAGCCACACATTCTGGTGTTCTTAAAGCTGTCTAAATCCAGTTATTATTGTACCTGAAGAGCACAGTAGAGTTAGAAGGGTTAGCAGAGTGTGTTAAAAGAGTTTTCATTTTCAAGCCAGGTGCGGTGGCTCATGCCTGTAATCCCAGCACTTTGGGAGGCTGAGACAGGCGATCACCTGAGGTCAAGGGGTTCGAGACCAGCCTGGCCAACATGGCGAAACTCCATCTCTGCTAATAATACAAAATTAGCCTGGTGTGGTGGCGCATGCCTGTAATTCCAGCTACTTGGGAGACTGAGGCACCAGAATTGCTTCAGCCTGGGAGACGGAGGTTGCAGTGAGCCAAGATCGTGCCACTGCACTCCAGCCTGGGCAACAGAGTGAGACTCTGTCTTTAAAAAAAAAAAAAAATTCATTTTCTTCATTTTGCTGAAAATAAAGCAAGAAGTGGGTATATCCCATTTTTGTAGTGTTCTATTCTGTTATTTTAATATATGTATCACTTTTTTCCCCTTAGCGGCCCTTTTCCTTCTATAGAGAACATCTCTTATCTTAGAAAACCAACCTAATAATTATTAAGTTTTCCAAAATGTCACCAATTTTTTAAACATTCGATGTCTTTTCTGTGGAAAACATCCTGAAGCCAAGTCGTATGGAAAGTCTTAGAAGTCTTTTGAGGGCTGGGACTGCATTTAATATTTATATTCTCATTTTCTACTACTGCTCAGTACACATACCACATACAAAGCACTTGCGCTCGTGTGAACCAAAGTGCATAGGGATTCTTTAATAAGGTGGGTTTTTTTTTTCCTTCTTTCATACCTAGGAAAGTCACAGAAGTTAATTGATTGGTGTAAGCACTTAAACATTGTTCTGATTCTTACTGAGAATTCAGTATATTATTATTTTGGAAACAGTTTCAGAAGTTATCTTATCTTCCTTATTCTTGATAAATATTTTTAGTCTTTCTAGACAGGGTATACTTTTCAGTCAAAGTAGTTTCACCCAAAGTAACTGTACCCCTGTACTAATTCTATTACAGCCTCAATAGTGGATTTTTTTTTTTTATATGGGGACTTTCATGATAGAATGCGTTTAACTAAATCAAGCAATATTTGTTAAATGGCAGAAGTGGTTAAAAGACAGACGCCTCAACATGAAATGAAGTTTACTTTATGCATTGTTATATAACTTCATTATCAAGCTCTAAATTGATTGGACTGGATCCTTTAGAAGACTTTTTAAACTTTGGGATAGGGATTTAGGCCACAAAAGCTGTGACTATGGTAAAGTGTAGCATGATACAGCACAGGCAGAACTTAGCAATCAAGTGAGGTCTCTAGAGCCAGGTAGTGGCTACATTTAAATTAGTGATCCTCTTATTAGCTCCATAATCTTGGGCAAGGTACTTAAGTTTTGTGTGTCTCAGTTTCCTCATCTGTAAAATGGGGATACAATTATGAAGATGAAGTGATTAAAATAAACAAGTTTGCTTAATAAGTTTGTTAAAAGTGTTTGTTGCACATAGTAACTTCTCAATAACTCATAGCTATTGTTAACTATGGGTTTCTGGTTTTTTGCTACATTTTACTTTATTTCGTATATAAGGAAAACAACCAGTTGACTAAGCAGTTCCAGAACTGCTGTGATAGTAGTCATTAGTTAACAAGAAAATGAGATGGAAGGAAAACCTTTCATTTATTCCCCAAACATATATTGCCAGTATCACAGTAACTCATGACAGCACATGCGACACAGGCTGATTTTCAACATAAAGAGAGCCCAAGCAAGAAGGGTGAGTATTCAGTTACATTTCTAGTACTCAACTGAATTTTAATTTTTAACTCCTTTTTTTTTTTTTAAGACAAAGTCTCGCTCTGTCATCCAGGCTGGAGTGTAGTGGCACAGTCTCGGCTTACTGCACCTTCAACCTCCGGGACTTTAGTGATCCTCTGCCTCCTACTTCCCCTCTTGCCTCGCCACCAAGTAGCTGGGACTACAGGCACACCCTACTGTGCCCGGCTATTTTTTGTAGAGATGGTACATTTTGTCATGTTGCTCAGGCTGGTCTTGAACTCCTGAACTCAAGTGATCCACCCACCTCAGCTTCCCAGAGTGCTGGAATTACAGACGTGAGCCACTGGCACCTGACCTGTAATTCTTTAACTTCTAAATAAAGAACATGAAAAGCTTGCTTTTTTTTTTTTTTTTTTTTTTTTTAAAGCTTTGGTACTACTGAAGGCCAAAAATAATTTTATGGAATATATCTGTTCCCTTCCAATCAAAATCCACTTAAAAGTTTTTGTTTTCCCTTTCTTCTCCTGTATTGTATTTCCAAGTATCTATTTATCTATTTATTTACTTATCTAATTTAGAGACAGGGTGTTGCTCTGTCACTCAGCCTGCAGCCTCAACTTCTGGGCTCAAGGGATTCTTCTGCCTCAGCCTTCCAAGTAGCTGGTTCTACAGGCTTGTGCCAGCATGCCTGGCTAATTTTTTTTTTAATTGTTTTTGTGGGTTTTTTTGGTAGAGATGGGGTCTTGCAATATTGGCCAGGCTGGAATCGAACTCCTGGCCTCAAGCGATCCCTCCACCTTGGCTTTCCAAAGTACTGGGATTACAGACATGAGCCACTGTGCTCAACAAGTTTATCTATTTAACGTTCTGACTTCATGGATTCTTTTGAAATATTATGCTGATTTTAGGGGCTGCGATAGAGCCATCAAAATATTAATTCTCAGTAAGCAATTTGAGTTTTAAATGTTATTTATGATGAGTAATCACTAATTCTACTGTTATAAATTTTATAAGATATGTTAAGTAATATTGTTTTTATGAAAACTCCTTTGTATAGGTAAGTCATCTTACTGGTTAGAGTACAGAAAAGTATTTAAATATCTGATTTGGTCTTATTTATTAAACCTGTTTACCACTTATGGGAAACTTCAAGGTCAGATATTGTCAGTTTCTTCAGACTGGGGTTTAATATATGAAAAGTTAATTAAAAAAATAAATAAAACAAGCTCATAATACCTAAAAATATGTTTCTAAATTCTTATGGTAGCATTAGTTTAGACTATAAGTGTCATGAGGGCAGGGATTGCCTTGTCTATAAATTCATTTAACAAATGTCTACTGAGTAATTACTGTGTGCCTAAATGTTGGAAGTATGACAGCAGTAGACATAATAGGAAATCCCTGCCCTTGTAAGATAGCATTTTCATGTAAGTTATATTTGCAGTGATTGACATCACCATGACCTTTAGCTGCCTCAGGCTGAGTACAGGCATGCAACCTAGACCTCTTACCTAGCCAGTTTCTGCTAGAGGTTACAAGTCAAGTTGTGCCAGGGGACTTCATATGTCTCCTCTGTGAGTCAGTCTTTATAGATCTTGGGAATCTCTGGAGGATTCTAAGCATCAGAGTGAAATTTCAGTTCACCTAAAAAATGTAGCATCTATGCAATAAATGTACTAATTTGACACCAGAGGGACTGTTTTTCTCTTTTAGTAATTTTTAATGTTGTAGTCTAAGTTGAACAGAAGAGAAAATTGTAATAGTATATTAACATTTTAAAGTAGATTTTTCATGTAGATGAAGGAAATAACCTTAGAGATAATAAATTCTGCCCTTTAAAACTTTTTTAATGTTTTATTTTTGTTTTCAAGTACAGAATGGCCTCTTGTAAATTGGTGCCTGTGTTATTTATTTTTATTTTTATTTATTTATTTTTGACATGGAGTCTTGCTCTGTCGCTCAGGCTGGAGTACAGTGGTGCAATCTCCGCTCACTGCAACCTCCACCTCCCAGGTTCAAGCAATTCTCCTGCCTCAGCCTCCCAAGTAACTGGGATTACAGGTGCGATGCCTGTGTTATTTTTAAAAGAGGCAACTGAGGACTTTGCCCAAAGTCCCATTGCTAGCTGGTGGTAGAGCCTAGCCTTCTGTTGCTTGGCCGTGTATTCTTTCCTTTATAAAAAGAAATGTCCACCACTTAGTACAGTAATCCATTGGTACAGTGTCAAACTAAAAATTGGCTGTTTTATGAGTTTGTTTCTTTTTTTCTTTTTTTTTAAATTTATTTATTTATTTTTTTTATACTTTAAGTTCTAGGGTACATGTGCACAACGTGCAGGTTTGTTACATATGTATACATGTGCCATGTTGGTGTGCTGCACCCATTAACTCGTCATTTACATTAGGTGTATCTCCTAATGCTATCCCTCCCTTCCCTCCTCCCCACAATAGGATCCGGTGTGTGATGTTCCCCTTCCTGTGTCGAAGTGATCTCATTGTTCAGTTCCCACCTATGAGTTAGAACATGTGGTATTTGGTTTTCTGTTCTTGCGATAGTTTGCTGAGAATGATGGTTTCCAGCTGCATCCATGTCCCTACAAAGGACACAAACTCATCTTTTTTTATGGCTGCATAGTATTCCATGGTGTATATGTGCCACATTTTCTTAATCCAGTCTGTCACTGATGGACATTTGTGTTGATTCCAAGTCTTTGCAAAAATATGCTTCACAAATTTGCGTGTCATCCTTGCACAGGGGCCATGCTAATCTTCTTTGTATCGTTCCAGTTTTAGTATATGTGCTGCCGAAGTGAGCACATGAGTTTGTTTCTTCAACGTATTTTGAAATCTCTGTCTCTCCTGAATCCTCATAGTGCTTTATATTACCTCCCCATGGCATTTATTACTTTCCACTCATATTGTAATCATCTTCTATTAACAAGATTTTTTTTAGATGAACTGTCTTTGAGAATGGAGTCTGTGTACGTTTCTTCTTTGTGTATTCCTCACAGCTCTTAACAGAATGCCTGGCATTCACTAGGTACTCACATTATTAAACATGTACTCATAGAGATTATATTTTGGGTTTGGTAACAATGTGAAACCACAGGAATCTATTTAGTCTACAACATTTTAAGAGGCTGTTTGGCTTACCATCAGATCTAAGTTTGAATTCTGGCTCCATCCTCTTCTTGGCTGTGTGATCTTGAATAGGTCACTTAACATCATTTTCCTCATCTGTAAAATGAGAATATGTGCCCCATCTAGCTTTAAGATTTAGGTAAAATGTATACAAAGGGTCTAGCCTGATGTACTAATAGCTACTCAGTGAATGGTAACTATTATTGTTACATTTGAAATTTATTTTCTATTTATTATAAATGCATTTTAAAATAATATTAAATAGCTCTATTACCTATGTGAAGGATGTGCAGTAAGAAAAAGGTCCATGGTGAAAAACTGACAACATTTTGGTATGGTCAGTAGATTGCCCACTGGGCTTTTTAGCTTACCAGTTGCTTATTTACGATATTTGATTTGGGACTCCTAGGAACTGGTTTACCATACTAAAACTCCAAGAGGCTGATGTATAAACTAGAATGGCAGTTTATTAATAAGTCATTAAAAATGTATTCTCACATAGGAAAACAAATGCCACAGTGAATCCAGATTGTAATCAGAAGCTTGCTTGAGGAATAAGGATAGTGAGTTGGGTATCTAGTACTACATTAATCTCCTGCATCAGTCGTGACCTGCCACTTGGCTATGTCAGGGCCCCTTCTCTTCTAGAGAGTGCTAAAGGCACTGCCTAATCACCTCTCATAAATCCCATCCTGACTTACATAGTTGTCTGCTTTCAGATTGCATGTTCTTAAAGCAGACAGCAAAACACTGGAGGAGGTTTTATACTTACTCATTAGCCTATCTTTCCTGCTGGAGTTTTACAGCCTCACCTTAGTTGGATTTTGGGATCTTAAACAGACTTCTAAAAATGTTTTAAATTTAAACTTTGTATTAAGTGTACAGAAAGTTTTAAGTATACAAAAACCTAAGGAGGATTATATAATTAACCCCTATGCATTCATCACCTGGCTTCAACAGTTATTAACATGTGGCTCATATTTTATCTGTACTGCCTGCACCTCTCTAGATTATTTTAAAGTAAATTCTAGGCATCATATAATTTTACCTGTAAATATATGACTGTGTATTACTAAGAAATAAGGACTCTTTAAAAAAACACATCTTCAGTACCATTATCATACCAGAAAAATCACTTAATAATTCCTTGATATCTAATAAGTGATCGCAGTTCCCCAGTTGCCTTATCAATGTCTTTTTTACTATTGGATTATTCAAATCAGCTTTCAAACATGGTCCACACATTATATTTGGTTGGTGTGTTTGTGGATTTCTTTTAGTCTATAACAGCCTCCTTCCCCTCCTTTTCTTGCTGTTTATTTACCCAATTTGTCCTGTGGAATTTTTCACAATTTTTATTTGGCAGACTCATGGTATCCTTTAAAATGTTCCTCTGTTCTGTTTCTGGTAAACTTGTTGCTAGATCTGGGCATGCTGAGATTCAGGTTTTAATTTTTTTCCTCCCAAGCATATGTTATGGGTGGTGTGGTATGCTTCTTGTCTGTTATGTTACACAGGGAGGCACATAACAATGTCTGTCTTGCCATTTCTCTTTTTGTATGTTCAGATTGATCATGAAGTTCAGTGTTACTAGCTTCATCCAGCCATTATGAAATTCTTTCCTCCCCTCCCCTCCCTTTCCCTCCCTTCCCTTCCCTGTATGCAGCCAGAATGATCTTTTAAATATAAAATGGATTACATACTACCTACCTTGCTTACAACTCAATAGTGTTCCACTGCTTGTAAACTGACACCTAAACTTCCTACCATAGTCTATAGGAATCTGCATAACCTGGGGTTTATCTGGCTTTCTAAACCTGATTTTATGCCATTCTGTCCTTTGAGAGGCAATGTGGCATTATTGTTAATAGCTTGGGCTCTTGTACTAGACTGGGGTTGGGGTGTGATCTTGGGTAAGTCACTAAACTGCTCGGTCCCTCTATTTTTTCATATCAAAAATTGATGTTCTAATAGTATCTACCAGTAGGATTGTGATGATTAAATAACGCATATCAGTATCAACACTGTGATGATTAAATAATGAATATCAATCACCTACAACAATGCCTGTATAACATAACAAATACCAAATCTTAGCTGTTGTGGTTGCTGCTGGTGTTGATGCTGTAGTTTTTTATGTCTGTGTTCAGCCACACTGGTACTTTTCAATTTCTGGACCTGCTAAGCTCTTGCCAGCCTCAAGATCTTTGCACATCGTTCTCATTGTCTCTTGCAACATGACAAACCATCCCAACATTTAGTGGCTTAAAACAACAATCATTTAGCTTACAAATTTGCAAGTTTGGCAGAACTTGTGAGAGGTAGCTCATCTCTGTTCCATATGGCATTGGCTGGGGGTGGCTTAACTGAGGGCTATGGGGTTTACTTTTCAACGGATTACTCATATGGTTGGCAAGATAGTCTTCACTCTTGGCCAGGAAGTCAACTAGGGTGGAGATCTTGATTCCTCTTGATTCCTTTCTGCAAGCTGCTTGTCCTTACAGCATGGTAGCTGAGTTTTCAGAGTGAGTATCCTAAGAGGAGGCAGAAGCTGAATGGCCTAATACAATGTAGACTCAAGAAGTACACAGTGTTACTTTTGCCTCATTATTTTGGTTCAGGCAGTCACAAAGGCCCACTCAGGCTTAAGGGGAGAGAGCACATAGACTCTACCTCTTGATAGGGAAATAACAAGGTTTTCTAAAAGAGGGACAGGAGATACTGTTGCAGCCATCTTTGGGGAATGTACTTTGCCATACACATGCTGTTACCTGAACCTGAAACACTATTATCTGTCAGATTCCCACTCTTTAGCAAACTAACCAACTTCAATTAGGTCCCTCTTTTTTCCATTGCCTTTGTTTGCTCTCTTTCTCATCATAGCTCTTCATTTTCCTTGGTAACACTTACCACAGTATGTAATTTTTTAAAGTCCATGGGTGTTAAGACCTGTTATGTACTAAGTACCTAGCATTGGACCTGTTGAAATGTTAAAATGTGTTGCTACTTACAAATCTAAACATCATGAATCACATTTGCACTAAGGAAAGCGTGTTCCAAACTTTGTGGAAAAAAATGGAACAAATACACAGAAACACCAGGAGTCAGTTCTTTAACTCGTTAAATTTCATGCCTTACTCCTTAGCTTAGGGTGAGGATGCGATGAAGAAAAACATAAAAATGTTGGGGTGGGAGGGGAACTCAGTTGGAATAGCTGAATTTTTACTTACCCTCCCCATACTTTAAAAACCCAAACCTGCATATCTGTTTTCTATTCCTCTGTCACCCTGTTCATGGCAAGAAGCTTCTAGCTGGTCCTTAAAATATTTTTGTTGAGAAGAAAGCATGATAACTAAGAAATATTTAGTACTCTCAGGGAATAGCCAAATATATTTATTTTACTCAGGGAAAGCAAAACACACCTTCACTCAGTAATAGTGTTTTTTGTTTGTTTTTGTTTTTTTTTTTTACTTTTGGCACACTTCTAACAAGATTGGTTATCAGGTTTCTCAGCCCCCAGGAGACTGGGCAGGGAAAAGAGAATAGACTTTCGGAAGTGAGGTATAGATAATAGCAAGGAGAACAGCTGTTGATGGCCTCAGACAGGAAATAGTTTTTCATAACCTTGAGCAATGATGACATTGTAGCCTGGGAATCATAGTAATGTGGGGTAGAAGGTCCCATACATTTTAAAAGAATTTCATTCACTTAACAGATATGGTATGCAGTCTTGCTGGTTGTTGGAGACAAAAGGTGAACAAAATGCACATGCCCCTGCCTTCGTGGAGATTTCATTCTGGGGATGGGGCAGACCTTATGATTAATGTTTGCGAGGTATATCTTTTTCCATCCTCTTTTAACTTATAGGTGTCTTTATATTTAAAATGGTTTTTAAGGTGATCTTCAAAATGGTTTTCTTACAAGCGTCATATAGTTGGTTGTTGTTTTATATACAATCTGACAATTTCTGCCTTTTATTTTTTATTTTTTAAATTTAATTTTATTTTCTAAGAGACAGGGTCTTGCAGTGTTGCCTAGGCTGGACTTCAAATTCCTGAGCTCACCTCAACCTCCCAGGTAGCTGGGACTATAGGCAAATGCCATGGTACCTAGCTAATCTCTGCCTTTTAATTGTGGGTGTTTAGATCATGTACATTTAATATGATTATTGATATGATTGGGTTTAAGTTTACCATCTTATATATGTTCTGTTTGTTCCGTCTGTTCTTTATTCCTCTCCTTCTTTTTTCTTGCGTTACTTTAGATTGAGTATTTTTTATGATTTATTTCATCTCTTTTGTTAGCTTACTAACTATACCTCTTCTTTTTAAATGATTCTTTAGGGTTTATAGTATACATCTTTAACTTATCACAGTCTACCTTTAAATGATTCATTTTACTACTTCATATATAATAAGAACCTTACAATAATATAGTTTTTTCCCCCTGCCTTTGTTATTGTTATATATTTAATTCTAATGTTATAAATCCCACTTTTTTTTTTTTTTTTTTTTGAGACTGTTGCCCAGGCTGGAGTGCAGTGGCATGATCTTGGCTCATTGCAACCTCTGCGTCCCAGGTTCAAGCGACTCTCCTGCCTCAGCCTCCTGAGTAACTGGGATTACATGCACCCACCACCACACCCGGCTAATTTTGTATTTTTAGTAGAGATGAGGTTTTACCATGTTGGCCAGTTGGGTCTTGAACTCCTGACCTCAGGTGATCCACCCATCTCGGCCTCCCAGAGTGTGCTGGGATTACAGGCGTGAGCCACCGTGCCCAGCCGCTTTTTTTTTTTTTTTTTTTTTTTTTTTTACCACTTTTGGTGCTCTTCATTCCTTTGAGTAGATCCAGATATCTATATGGAATCATTTTCTTCTTCCTAAAACTTTTCTTTAACATTTTCTCATAGTCAGGTCCACTAATAATGAATTATTTCAGCTTTTGTATGTCTGAGAAAATCTTTGTTCCACTCTCCTGTTTTTACGAGCTTTTTTTTTTTTTTTTTTTTAAGGTAAAATTCACATAACATAAACCATTAACCATTTAAAAGTGCAATTCAGTGGCATTTAGTGCATTCACAGTGTTATGTAACCATCACCTCTATGTAGTTCTAAGACATTTTCATTACCCTAAATTGACTTGGGTAAATTCTGAAAGATGAAAGATGTTTTTTGCTGGGTAGAATTGTTAGGTTGACAAGTTTTTTTTCTTTCTATACTTTATACATATTCTGTCTTCTGGTTTACATTGTTTCCAATGAGAAGTCAACTGCCATTCTTGTCTTCATTTGTATGTATTGTGCTCCATACCCCAAGACTGCTTAAGGTTTCATCATTGGCTTTTAAGTGTTTAATTATGATGTCCCTTTGCCCTTGGCATAGTTTTCTTAATTT
Organism: Macaca fascicularis; assembly: GCF_037993035.2. NCBI lineage: Eukaryota > Metazoa > Chordata > Mammalia > Primates > Cercopithecidae > Macaca > Macaca fascicularis. The sequence continues at coordinate 83,457,618 of NC_088380.1, read as the reverse complement.
TTTTTGTGCTTGTGGTTTGTTGAGCTTCTCGGGTCCATGGCTTTATAGTAGTATCAGATTTGGACATTTTTTCAAGCAAAATTCTTAAAATAATTTATTTTGGAAACAGGTCTTGACCTGTTGTCCAGGCTGGAGTGCAGTGGCATGATCACGGCTCACTGCAGCCTCCACCTCCTGGGCTCAAGCATTTCTTCCACCTCAGCCTCTTGAGTAGCCAGGACTACAGGTGTGAGCTACCATTCCCAGCTACTTTTTGTTTTTGTAATATTTTTTAGAGACAGGGTCTTGCCATGTTGCCCAGATGGTCTTGAACTCCTGGCCTCAAGATTCTCCCACCTCAGCCTCCAAAAGTTCTGGGATTACAGGTATGAGCTACCGCACCTGGCCCAATTATTTATAATCCTTCCCACTTTTGAGGACTTCAGTTGCATGCATGTTAGGCTGCTTGAAGTTATCCCACAGTAGTCAATCACATTGGTACTATATATTTTTTTCAGTGTTTTTTTTTTTTTGTGCTTCATTTTGGATAGTTTTGATTTCTGTCTCATCAAATTAGTTTCCTTTTGTTTTTTTTTTTTCTGTAATGCCTTATCTGCTTTTTATTTCATCCAGACATATTTTCATCTCTAGAAAATTGATTTGGGGCTTTTTAATACATTCAAGTGTAACTGCTTATATCTTTGTCTACCTTATTGAACATGTAGACTGTAGTTTTAATAACTATCTTAATGTTCTTGTCTACCTGTTCTATCATCTGTGTCATTTCTAGGTGTGTTTCTGTTGTTGAATTTCCTACTCATTATGGGTTGTGTTTTACTTATCCACTGAATGTTAGATATTTAGGATTATATCTTATTTGGTGCTATTTTTGTATTCGATTCTTTTTTATTTTTTTGAGACAGGGTCTCACTCTTGTTGCCCAGGCTGGAGTGCAGTGGTGCAGCCATGGCTCACTGCAGCCTCAACTTTCTGGACTTACGTGGTCCTCCTACCTCAGCCTCCCAAGTAGCTGGGACTACATGTACACACCACCATGCCCAGCTAATTTTTTGTATTTTTAGTAGAAGTGGGGTTTCACCATTTTGCCCAGGCTTGTCTTGAATTCCTGGGCTCAAGTGATCTGCCCGCGTTGGCCTCCCAAAATGCTGGGATTACAGGTATGAGCCACCATGCCCAGACTTGTATTCTTTTAAATATTCTTGAGCTTTGTTCTGAGACTCAGTGAAGTTGATTGGAAACAGTATGATCTTTTCAAAGCTACTTTTAAGCTGTGTTGTGTGGGACCAGAGCAGCCTTTTACTGTACAGCTAATTTTAGCTCACTACTGAGGAGATGCCTTTATGGAAACTTTACCCAGTGTCCCATGTCCTCTCCCTTCTGGCTGAATGAACATGAACTGTTCCTTGTTTTATGTGATTCCTGGGGATTGTTCTACTTGCTCTTCCTAGTGGCTCTTCTCTGGACTTAGACTGTCTTGTGAAAGGTATGTACTGATCACTACTTAGCTGAAAACATGAGAGGAATCCTCTATAGATTTCGAGTGCTTTTTCTGTGCAGCTCACCTCTGTTCAGCTCCCTCCTCTTTAATACTCTGTCCTGCAAATTCTAGCTGCCTTACCTCTCCAAATTTTCAACTTTGTCTTAAACTCAGGGCTCTGTTATGGTTCCCTTCCCTATGCTGTGGCCTGGAGGTCTCTCCAGTGAGTAAGCGAGAATATTTGTAGAGCAAGGTTGTTTCCTGCCTCTCAGAGATCACGGTGCCATGCTATTTATTGTGCAGTGTCTGAAAACTTGTTTTGTATATTTTGTCTAGTGTTTTAGTTATTTAAGGTGGAAGGATAGATCTGGTACTCCCATAAATGTCTGGGGGTAGGCTCTTAAAATATCACAGATAAAAATAAAGTTGTAATTGTGACACGTGTCATGAGGAGAGATAACTGGTGCTATGAGAGTGTTTATTTGGAGACTCTGAAAGTGCTGCCCAGTAATCATCCCATACCTAAGTGATGAAAGAAAAAGCAATTAAGATGGAAAGTATGAATTGTAAATGTGTTTTAGATAGATCTGTATCATAAATGATTAGTAATCACTTATATAGACTATTGCTTTATGTGGGGCAAATAAAGCATTGTGATGGTTGAAAAGTATCTTTTTGTACTCCTGTTTCTTTGCATCATTCTTTCATGACACATCACACATTGCAAGTTGATTATTTAGTAGTCTGCCTCCTCTCCCCACTAGACCATTGATTTGACAAGGCTAGGAACTATCTGGTTTACTTGCCATTGTGTCTAACACAAGGCACAAGAGTAGACAATAAATAAATGTTGAAGGAATGAATAAGGTAATGAGACCATGTTTCATACTTGAGGGTTTTCAGTTATGAAAAGTTTGTTTGCATGAGCAAAGTTAAAATTCTCAGTTTTTAGAAGGGCCTGGCCTAATCAAAGAAATAAAATATTTTCTAACATTTACGTAGAGGTATAATAACTTACATGGGCATATGGCTGTCTTGGAGTGAGAAAATAGAATGTATTTTGCCAGCATGACAGTAACAGATTTATAATTTGTGAGATTTTGAGTTGGTCATTGAGTTATTCAGAAGTAAAGAAGAAATTTAAGTTTAGTTCCTATTACCAGATACCATACTTTTCTTTGGCAGTAGTGAAAAGTTATGGGCTTTGGAATTAGTCTTGGATTTTAATCCCAGAAATAGCAATGCTAGCTGTGACCGTTGACTAGTTATTTAAACTGCCCCCTCCTCCAAGTCTTGTTATTACTTTTTAAATCTACTTTTATATCTTAGAGTTGTTTGAAATGTAAATGAGACTATATATATAAGGTGTTTACGTGTAATAGGAATTCAACAAAATGTTTTTCTCCACCTTTTCCCCTACTTTTGAGGTGTTTTATTTTTGTAACAGTACTGCTGCTGCTTCTGTTGTTGTTTTATTCTTCTTTAATTTTTCTTTGTTTCTGATTCTCTCATTGAATTTCATTATTTTTTAATTCTTTTTACTTCTGAAACAGTGCTATTTCTAAATGACATGTTGGTTTGCTATTTAGTGAAATGAGAATAATAGACTTACTACTCAACTACGCTTGTTACTTTTGAGCAATTGCTATAACTTGTCCCATGACAGTAATTTGTTATTCTTGAGCTTTAATTTTCATCAGATTACACTGTAGTCGAAGATACCCAGTTGGCAAACATACTGCCTAAAATTGCTTTAATAAATATAAAGTTCCTCTTATTAAGATTTTATGCCGGTTTTCAGTCATTCTGTGACTATTAAACATTCTTAATAAAAAACACATACAATAGAATTTAGAATAATTCTAGGTGGCAGAGAGCTGATAGATTTTAACTGGATGATGGTTTGTATCATTATTATTGTATTAGTTTTCTATATCTACTATAAGAAATTACACAAACTTGGTGGCTTAAAACAACACACATTCATTCTCGTATGGTTCTAGAGGTCAGAAGTATGAAAGCAGTTTAACTGGGCTGAAATCAAAGTGTCAGAAGCCCACACTCCTTCAGGAGGCTGTAGGGGACAATGGTTCCCTTGACTTTGTTAGCTTCTAGAACTGCATTCCTGGTTCATGGCGTCTCCCTTCATCTTCAAAGCCAGCACAGGGAATCTTCAAATCTGTATCTTCCTTCATCATATCACCTTCTGTAGCTAAGTGTCCCTCTGCATCCCTCTTGTGAAGATAGTTATGATTACATTTAGGGCCCACGTGGCTAATTCAGGGTAATCACCCATCTCAAGATCCTTAACTTAATCACATCTGCAAAATCCCTTTTGCCAAATAAGGCAACATTCACAGCTTCTAGGTCTAGGTTTCTTTGGGGGCCATTATTCAGCCTTCTACACTCATTTGAAGGGGCTATCCATAAATTCAATTTTTCAAATGTTAGAGTGTTTTTTATGCAGTCCTACATTTAAAAGTCTGTCAGTTTATTTAAGTCTTCTGTTGATCTTCCCTCTTCTGTTTCCAGTTTCACCCAGTGAAGTATGTTTTTCCTCCTGTGCCTGTGTCACAAATATTTAATTGTGATGATTCAGAAGAAAAAACCTACCTTATTGCATCATTTTCAAAGAAATAATAAGTACTTTCTAGAATAGGCCATATTAAAATTTATTTTTACAGAATCCAGCTTTTTTTTTTTTTTTTTTTTTTTTTGTCAGAGTCTCGCTCTGTCACCCAGGCTGGAGTGCAGTGGCACAATCTCAGCTCACTGCAACCTCTGCCTCCTGGGTTCAAGTGATTCTCTGGCCTCAGCCTCCTAAGTAAGTAGGATTACAGGCACCCACCATCATACCCAGCTAGTTTTTGTATTTTTAGTAGATACAGAATTTCACCATGTTGGTCAGGCTGGTCTTGAACTCCTGACCTCAGGTGATCTGCCTGCCTTAGCCTCCCAAAGTGCTAGGATTACAGGCATGAGCCATTGTGCCTGGCCTATGGTTGATTTTTGACAGATTGGAATTATTTTTAATGACATCTGAAGGCAACTTAAGATCATTGCACAGAGTGTGAGTTAAAAATGATCCAGGTTGTTTGACAAACACTTTAGTATTTTATTTATTTATTTATTTATTTATTTATTTTGTATTTAAGTAGAGACGAGGTTTCACCATGTTGCCCAGGCTGGTCTCGAACTCCTGAGCTCAGGCAATCTGCCTGCCTCGACCTCCCAAAGTGCTAGGATTACAGGCATGAACCACTGTGCCCAGCCTAGTATTTTATATCTCTAACTAAATTCTAAAGCTTTCTTTTGAACCATCCAGCAAAATTTTCATTGGCCAATTTAAGTTTTGGCATGTTACAGACCCCTTTATCCTTCTATAATCTGAACACCATGCGTAAAGGTATTATTTCTTATAAAGAGTTTCTGAAATGAGAGTAGAATAAGTGTTTCAATGCATGTAAGATTTGTTGGAGTTCTACAGCAAAGGCATATGGAAATCAGTACAGAACGGTAATAGAAAGAACTCTGATTTTGGAAACGGAAGATGTAGTTTCTAATCCTGACTCTTTAAATGCCTCATTGTAAGTATAAAAATGGTCTTGTTAAAATGCCATTTCTGCTTCCCAAGATTAATTATGAATACAATTAATAGTCCATGCAAAACTGAAAATAATAACTTATTGTACCAATGCAGTCATTTTTAGAATTTTGTTATTCAGTCTGTGGCATATCTTTAGGTATGCCTTCATCATCTTCTATCTACTGACATTTCTTACCAAGGAAGGAGAAAATAAAACCAGGATAAAGACTGATTAAAAAAAAAAAACAAAAAAACTTGTGAAGCATGCTTACAATTCCTGGCTAAACTTAGATTTAGAATTTATCATGGACCTGTTTTCTATCTCCTCTTAGTTTTTATTGCAATTTAAAGGTGGCTGTACTGAAGCATTCATGTCATTGTCTTCTCTCAGATTTCAGGTATTGGCTCTCAAAAACTGTTAGACATTTCAGAAATTTCCCTAGACTCTTGTCCAAACATGAACATTTAAAAATGACAATTGATTAGTGTATTGATTACTCTTTAAATGTTGGATAATCTGAGAAACTCCCTGTTCAATTTGAACAGATTGCTTTTTAGCAGAATGCTGCTGCCTTTGAAGTTTGTGATCTAAAAAAATCCATATCCAGTGGCCTCATATCCAGCCAACAGAAGGGATAGTGGCGGAGATAGAACTTGTGAATGAGAAAAGCTCAGCCCATGCGGGCCAAATTACCATGGAAAGAAAAAAATCTCTTCCTCTTATAGGAAGTAAATGGTAAATCTGAACAATGAGCTTAAAGACACTTAAATTTAAAAGGTATGATTACTTTTACCCAGTAAAAGTAAGTTGTCCAATAAATAGTTTCTGGATTATAACTAATTCTTAACGTCAGCTTGGAAGAAGTCCTAGAAATATGAAAAATTACAGGTGAGGCTAGACTGCTGTGATGCTATGATATATATTGTTTTTTGTCCACAGTTCCTGGCTCATAACTTTCATAGCCTTCGTTACAGACTCTATAATGTTATAATGTTGAGGTGCTTTAGCCTCAGAAGCAGGTCTCAGGAAACAGAATTTCTCTCCGACCTGTTTTTTGTCCTACTTTTACTTACCCAAGGCAGGACTCTGATCTGATTGTGAATCAGGAAGATCCTCATTTCAGAGAGGGTCCTGCCCCATACTCTAGAGAAGGAGTGTGCACAGAAAGGCCAGAAAAATCTGAAGAGATAGGCCTCACTGGGTTTTTTCAGTTTATTAGTATTAAATTATACCCTTTTTGTCCAATCACATTTTGGCGTGGTTGTCGATGCTTCATTCATGGCTATCCAGTGAAGTCTCCGTAAAAGGGCTAAGAGAACAGGGTTTGGGGAGCTTCTGGATAGCTAAATGTGTGTGAAGGTTCCTGGAGGGTGGCATGCCTGGAGAGAGCCTGGAAGCTTCACACCCTTTCCCCCATACTTTGCCTTACACATTTCTTCATTTGTATTCTTTTATATCCTTTATAATAAACTGGTAAACTGAAGTGTTTTCCTGAGTTCTATGAGCTATTCCAGCAAATTATTTGAACTCAAAGAGAGGGTTGTAGAACCCCAACTCAAAGCCAGTTGGTCAGAATTTCTGGAGACCCAGACTGGCAATGGGTGTCTAAAGAGAAGGCAGTTTTGGGGGACTGAGCTCTCAGCCTGTGCGGTCTGACACTATACTACCTCCAGGTAGATAGTATCGAAATTAAATTAGAGGACACCCAGATGGTGTCCACTGCAAAAGTGATTGCTTCAGGTGGTTGGTGTGGAGAAATCCCCCACATTTAGTCACAGAAGTCTTCTGTTTGTGTTAATTGTTGTGGTGTGAGGGAAAAAATAAACATGGCTTGAGTTCATGTTTTTTCCACTCAGAACTGTTTTCTTAGAACCCTTCTGTTTTCATAATTTCAATTGGAAGAGATGTGGAAGAGGTGAGCAATGCCATCAATGCAGATGGTAGATTCCTGAGCAATGTTGATGACTGGATTCCTATTTATATAGTATTTGGGGGCTTTGTGCTATTACTATTGTCAGGTATAATATTTCAGTAACAACGGTGAGAGAACTGTGAAGATCCTGGTACTAGCATCCAGAGTAAGTGACAAGTTATTGATATATCTTCATACTTGTCTCTTTACTGAATTTTATTGACAGAGTGGGATAGTACAAGCAACATAATTATGATTACTGTTAAGCACTTTTTAGGGTACCTGAGTGTTTTCATGAGGTATATATATGTGCACTGATAACACTTACCTTTTATCTGTATTTTGAAGACAGTTTGTGCTGTAGTACTTGATTGGAATGATAGTGTGGTTTGGAAGGCTCTGAAAACTTATTTTCAGTCATTACAATTATCCTAGTTCTTAAGTCTTCTTTCTGCATGGGAAAATAATCTGTATTTTGATAGAATGATCCCACTTCTATAACAGATTACAAAAAATAATAATAGTGTTAGCCTGTTGAGGCTTTGAGACTAGAAGTTGGTTATTCATTCCAAAGCATCTCATATTTGCTTTGGACATTGGCTAGATTTTATCACATGTGGTATTCTGAGAAAGATGACAGAATATTTTGATAAAGTATGAGGTTCAAGAATACCTTCTGCTTTTCCCCTGCTGCTGTTCTCACCTGAATTTGTTTCTTTCAGGCAAAAAAAAAAAAAAAAAAAAAAAAATCTAAGAATTTAATTTTTTCAGCATTTATTGAACACCTCGCATGGGTCAGGCATGAGTTTGGTGACAGCGATGAACTGTCAGGTTTACATGATAAAATAATTATTCTCCCATTCAGTGACTCAGTATAAGATAAAGATACGGGCTCTAGAGCCAGACAGTATGCCAGCTCTATAATGTGTCATCTTGAGCAGTTACATACTGTCTGTATGCTTCAGGTTCCTCATCTTCAAAAGAGGGATAGTAATAACAACTTCATAAAGGCTGAGAGTTCAGTAACACAGGCACAGTGCTTAGAACAGTGTCTGACCACGTGTTAAGCTCTTTAAAATGTTAATTATAGCCAAAGAATGTACCACATACCCATTTTATAGGTTTAGGCCTTTGTCTTCAGATTTAGGAGTAGCATATTTAAATTTCTGAGTTTGAATTATGCAGCCTGTGGCTTCCCTCCTTTGGGACAAATGATGGAAGTTGTTGTTGAGTAATTTTAATTTGTGTGCTCAATTTATAAAAGGAAAATTGCTGAGACATCACATAATTCCAACTGCGGACGGTTAGAAATTGTCATCAGCTTTTTTTCCTGTCACTATTACTTTTTTGACTCCATCAATAATGTTTAAGCTATTCAGTTTTCATTATGTTAGATCTGTAACCATTCAGTTTCTGCAGAGAATTTTTAATATTTTGTAAAATCAGGAACCAGGTAAAACAGGATAGTTGAAAACACATTGTTGAAAAGAAAAAGATGAATAGATGTAGTGGGAACCTGAGATGATATCATCATCAGAGTAGAAAACAATACAGGGAGAAAGAATTTAGTCTTAGAAAGTTTAGAAAGACCAGGAGCAGTGGCTCATGCCTATAATCTCAGCTGAAGCCAATTAATCTCAGCTCTTTGGGAGGCCAAGGCAGGATGATCCCTTGAAGCCAGGAGTTCTAGATCAGCCTGGGCAACAAAGTGAGATCCCGTCTCTATTAAAAAAAAAAAAAAAATTGGTTGGGCATGATGGTACACATCTTTAGTCCCAGCTACTTGGGAGGCTGACTGGAGAAGATCACTTAGCCTAGGAGTTTGGGGCTGCAGTGAGCTGTAAGCTATGAGCATGCTACTGCACTTCAGCCTGGGAGACAGACTGACAGCCTATTTTTTTCTTTTTTAAAAAAGAAAATTTAGAATAGTTAACAGGCTCCAAAAACAAATACTTTTGCTATTTCTGCCAAAGTACCTACAAAACAGAAAAGAGTAAATACATTTAGGATATACTGGTGATAGGATGGTGTCAAATTTTTTTAATGTTACGGTGTAACTTAGAAATTTACATAAACTTTTCATTTTTCACTGTAGTCTAGCCATACCTAGTATTGGAATAAAGTTTTTAAAATTGTTGTCATGATGTTAAATTTTGCAGGGTGATATGTTGTGCTCATGCTGCTGTTTGTAGTACCTTTGTAATTATTATTACCACTTCTGTCTCTTTTCTTAAGAAATAAGACTACTTCTTTTCAAATGTCTCAAAAGAGCACTCGATTGAGATTCTAGAACTCTTTCATATAATGAGAGGCTGTTTTTGATTAAGAAATATTTAAGAGTTAGGTATTACCACTTTGTCCAGACTCCAGGGCATGAATTTTAAAAGAACTGAAAATAACTGGTTCTTAAATGGTTGGATGAGGCAACTGAAATTGGAGTTCTAATATTAATATAATCCATTTGAATATTGTGGAATGTCTGCCAAATGCAAATCTTTAGTATAAGGGTGTCCAGTCTTTTGACTTCACTGGGCCATATTGGAAGAGGAAGAATTGTCTTGGGCCACACATAAAATACACTAACACTAACGATAACTGAGGAGCTTAAAAAAAAAATCACAAAAAAGTCTGATAATGTTTAAGAAAGTTTACAAATTTGTGTTGGGCCACATTCAAAGCTGTTTGAGCTTCATGTGGTCCACAGGCCTGAGTTGGGCAAGCTTGCTTTAGTAGAATTGATACTTTTTCTATTTATCATTTGGTTCAGCTATTATTTATCTGTACTTGTTTAGTTAAACCATCATCTTTTATGCTGTGGTAGCTGGAGAACCAGTTAGGAATTTTTATCCAGCTTTAGATGATTGGCTTCTTTAAAGTTCATATTTATGGGATTCCTCAGGGCAAGCTTGCTGGTTCACAATTAAAGCTATATTGGTAGTTAAACCTTACTTGTGTAGGATAACTTGTATGGGATAACTGCACTACAGAGAGAATTCTGAACAGACATAGTTGATGGCAAAACTTGGTCAGTTGGAAATTTGTGGCTGATTTCTTTTGTAAGAAACATTCTCCGGACAAGAGTATCCCCAAATCTGTTTGCTAGGTGAATCCAGTATCACTGGGGCTATAATTTTTTTTTTTATTAAAAACACTTTTTTAGAGGCAGGATCTCACTCTGTTGCCCAGGCTGGAGTATAGTTGCACAAACATTGCTCACTATAACCTCAAACTTTTGGGCTCAAGCGATCCTCCCGCCTCAGTCTCCTGAGTAGCTGGGACATAGGCATGCACCATCATGTCTGGCCAACTTTTTTTTTTTTTTTTTTAGTAGAGTCTCACTTAGTGGTCAAAGTTGGTCTTAACTCCTGGGCTCAAGTGATTAAACTTCTGGGCTCAAGTGATTCTCCTACCTCAGCCTCCCATTCCTGGGAATACAAGCATGAGCCACCACACCCGGACTAGGGCTGTAATATTTTCAACTGGCATTTACTTTGTTAAAAAATTTAAAGCATGTCATATTCAGTAAAGTGCACAAATCTGCAGCTCTATGGATGTATTTATTTAAGACAATATTCCACTAGCTGTGTATTTAAAAGCAAGCAAATACATTGGATTAAAAAATTATTTGCTTAAAAAAACCATTTTTCTTAAAAATATATGTTCACATAGAAAATTGAGATAAGAAAAAATAAGTCACTTGTAGTTCCACCATCAACAACTCTAAACATTTTAGTATATAAGCATTCATTCATTTATTATTATTTTCTGAATATCTAATATGTGCCAGAAATTTGAGATGCTGAGGATACAGCAATGATTAGAACAGTCAAAATCCTTGCCTTTGAGGAGATTATACTTTACTTGGGGGAAAGGGACAATATATAAGATAGTATATTATGTGTCAGATGGTGATAAGTACCATGGGGGAAAATAAAATAAAGGGAAGAGGGAGTCCTGGAAGGGACTGTAATTTTTACATAGAATGACCAAGAACGGCTCTACTGAGAAGGTAACATTAGAGCCAAGACCTGGAGGAGAGGAAGAAACATACTGGGCAGACCTGAGGGAAAAGAGCACTTCAGGCAAAGGCCTTGACAGGGGCAGTGCCGGGCATGTTTGAGGAACATCAGGAAGGCCACTGTGACTGGAACAAAAGAGGGCAAAGGACAAATGACGGTAGACAGGGAGGAGGGGGTTGTGGCCTCTAGTTGCTCTCCCTCCTGGCTACACATGCGAATCACCTTAGAGGCTCTTAAAAACAACTGATGCTGAGCTCCCCACCCAGGCCACTGATTCGGGGTGTGGAAGCTGATTTCTAATGTGCAGCCAGGGTTGAGAAACACTGGCACAAGGCCTTTAGGCCATTTCTTTTTTTTTTTTTTTTTTTGAGATGGAGTTTTGCTCTTGTTCCCCAGTTGGCGTGCAAATGGTGTGATCTCACTGCAAACTCTGCCTCCCAGGTTCAAGCAATTCTCCTGCCTCAGCTTCCTGAGTAGCTGGGATTACAGGCATGTGCCACCATACCCGGCTAATTTTTTGCATTTTTAGTAGAGATGGGGTTTCACCATGTTGGTCAGGCTGGTCTTGAACTCCTGACCTCAGGTGATCCGCCTGCCTCAGCCTCCCAGAGTGCTGGGATAGCATACGCATGAGCCACTGCTCCCGGCCTCCTTTAGGCCATTTTAAGGACTTTGTATTTTACTGTGAGTGAGATGGGAAGCCATTGGAGAGTTGTGAGGAATGATCTACCTGACTTATGTTTTATTATTTTAAAATTATATATTATTGAATGTTCCAGACATACAGAAAAGGACTCATCATCCGACCCACTTTAATAGCCAGCTGCATTTTCTCATGCTTACTTTATTCTGCCTCCTCACCCCACCTTTTTTTTCCTAGAGTATTTCAATGCTAGGTTGAGTTTTTAGAAGGATCACTCTGGTGTCTGTGTTGAGAGGAGGAGAGGCAGAGCAAGGGCTAAAGTAAGTGTATCCTCCGTGTATTTTTTTCTTAGGCTTTATAGACATGTTTTTGTACAGTATCCGCTTATTTGTAAACTATTTTCTTTATTATATTGCACATTTTATGTCACTGGATATGCTACAACTTTGTTTTCTCATGGCTATATAGTGGCTTTTGATGTGCATTGCCAAGGTGTTTTTCAGAAAGACTTTACTAATTTATACTCCCACCAGCTGCTTTGGAAAGTGTCAGGTTTCCTTAAGCTCTCACTAACATTGAATTTAGTCATTAAAAATGTTTTCTATTTTGACAGGTAAAAAAAAGATAACTCATGGTTTTAATTTTAGTTATTTGATGTCCAGTGGTTTAATTCCATTTTCATCTGTGTTAAAAACTAGGCTTTTATCATTTGCTAGCTGTGCGATTTTAAGTCACTCAGGAGCACTGTTTTCATACTATAAGATGGGTGTTGTGTATCTGCTTCACAGAATTTTCATGAATGTTAAATAGAAGCATTTTGTATGCCCAGGTCTTCAAACCTTTTGATCATGTTCTGCAGGGGAAAAAAAAAATGCATCTTACATTGTGACAAGCATATATAAATATGTGGCTGAAAGTTTCTTGGAACCAGATATATGTCCTCAACAAGTATGATGCACTTCTGATATTTTGCATTTTCATTCACTTTTAAAAATACCCCTTTTGACCATTAAATTGATCATGACTCCCTGGATTGTAACCTGGGGTTTGAAAAACACTGTAGTAAGCTTGTCTTGTTAAGGTGCCCGTTTATCTATAGGATTCCCTTTCTCAGGTAGCTCAGAAGTCAATCTCCCTCTACCTCTAATATAATTCACTTTCAGGAAAGCTAAATAGGGAAAAGGCCTCCCACTTAGATTATTGTATTCCTGTATCATATTTTTGGTCAGTGAAAAATGTTAATTGCTTTTCACAGAAAATGTATTTGGGTTTCTATGATGCCATGATGACTGGGTTGTATTAACACTACTTTTATGAAATAGAGCTAATGCATCCAAGCACAAATACCACATCACTACAGGGATTATATTAGCAAAACCCAAAATTGAGACATTAGCTGACAAAAAATGCAAGTAATGTGGGGCGAGGTAGCTTGTGTCCAGTGTCCCAGCGGGAGGCTGGGGTGAGAGGATCCCTTGAGCCCAGGAGTTCAAGTTAGGCCTGGGCAACATAACCCCATCTCTTAAAAATAATAATTAAAAAAACAAAGTATAAGTCACATTTAATTATATTTAATATAGCCCATTTTCAACAGAAAAAAATAAAATAATATGAAACCTGGATAATCTTGGGAAATTGAGACTGTATGACTACCATACATAAAATAACAGATGCTATTCATTGGTAGACTTATAGCTAGATGACGTGAGGACCATGCAGAAAAGACTTAGCTGTAATTAGTACCTGTGACTAGACAAAACTTGATCAGATGAAAGAGTCACTTCCAAGTCTGAGGGATGTTGGAAAGAAAATTACATAGAGAAAGAAAGTGGGAATTTACTGTTTGAAAAACACTCAGGAGTTTAACTTATTTGGCAATAGAACTGTTATTTTTGACCTCTGGTTTAACATTAAATATGTTTTGTGTAAATTGTTTTTTGATGCTGAGCCAGGAAAACATTTTAAGCAGCTCTAAGTTAAAAGTTTGACTAACATGCATTTACTTACGCCTCCATTACCTCCACAGCTCACCCTTTCACAATGGAATAATTTAGAGGAGTATCAGAAACACTTTGGTATGGAAAAATAAAAACTAAATTTTATACCAAATAAAAACTAAATTTTATACCAAAGGACCATAATTTACCTTTATGTGGTTCGAATTGGATATATGAGATGTGGTTTGAGTGCTGAATTTTAGACTCTGGCTTTTTCACTATTGGAGCTAAAATAAGGTTTTAAACAAGCTCAGAAATGAGTATAGCAATTTGTTGGGCTCAGATGGCCCAGAAATACATGAATAGCTGCTTAAGCTCACTAGTGGTCAGGGATATGCAAATTGAAACTACAGTGAAATACAATTTCATGTCCAAAATTGGCACAAATTAAAGATGTTATGTGGACATTACCAAATGTTAGGAGAGTGTGGTGTAAAACTAATGAGTGTAAATTGGTACAGGTGCTGTGACTTGTGCTGATACCCTATGACTAGGAATTCTGCTTCTAGTGTATCTCTTGTGTGTGTGCACAAGAAAACATACAGGAACATTGTTTGTAATGCTAGTTTGTAACAGTGCAAAAATGAGAACTACCTATATGTCTGTTGGTAAGGAACTGGCTACAGAAAATATTGTCTAGTCCAACATTCTCCACAAGAAATACGATGTGAACATGTTATTTGAAATTTAGTTTTAAGGTTCTAAAAAGGAAGTCAAAATCAATTTTTATATATTTTGACACAGTTTATCCAAAATGCTATCTTTTTAAAAGTGATTAACATAAAAATCATGGAGCTATATTACATTTTTAAAAAAATACTGTCTTTGAAATCCATTATGTATTTTGCATTTAGAGCACATCTCAATTTGAATGTTAAATGTTTATTGGAAATACTTGATCTGAATTTAAATTTCTATTGGAAAAAGTAGATTCACATACCCAGGTTGTTCCATGTACTAATTACAGCTAAGTCTTTTCTGCATGGTCCTCAAGTCATTCAGTGTCTGAAAATTCTTAAAAGCTTTTCAGACACTGAATTGAGTATCAGATAAAGTTTAAATGAACTCACTTTCTCAGTTACACCAGCTGAATTTCAAATGCTTAGTGGTCAGCTGGCTAGTGGCTACCATATTGGATAGTGTAATTCTAATCATAGCATGTATTGTTTTGTGGCAATTAAATGACCTAGGCTGGGCATGGTGGCTTACACCTTTAATCCCAGCACTTTAGGAGGCCGAAAAGTGGGAGGATCGCATGAGCCCAGGAGTTTGAGACCAGCATGGGTAACATAGTGAAACCCCATCTCTACAAACTAAAAAAAGCTGGATGTGGTGGTGCACGTGCATCTGCAGTCCCAGCTACTCCAGAGGCTAAGGCAGGAGGATCGCTTGAGCCTGAGAGGTCACAGGTAAAGTGAACTGTGATTGCACCACTGCACTCCAGCCTGGGCATTGGGGCAAAATCCTGTCTCAAAAAAAAAAAAAAAACACCGGCCTGTATTATATAAAATAAAATGTGGGCCGGGCGCGGTGGCTCACGCCTGTAATCCCAGCACTTTGGGAGGCCGAGACGGGCGGATCACAAGGTCAGGAGATCGAGACCACGGTGAAACCCCGTCTCTACTAAAAATACAAAAAATTAGCCGGGCGCGGTGGCGGGCGCCTGTAGTCCCAGCTACTCAGGAGGCTGAGGCAGGAGAATGGCGTAAACCCAGGAGGCGGAGCTTGCAGTGAGCCGAGATTGCGCCACTGCACTCCAGCCTGGGCGACAGAGCGAGACTCCGTCTCAAAAAACAAAACAAACAAAAAAAAAATTAAAATAAAATAAAATAAAATGTGGCTGATTATTCAAATTTTGCTTTGTCAATAAGAATTCCTAGAGAAGTGCTGTGACGTGTTATTGTTTGTTTTGAGCAACTTTAAATATTCACAATAATACAGGGAATACTATACACATATCCACTTTTCAGATTTCACAAATGTTAACATTTTGGTCAAGTATCTCCGGATCTTTCTCTCCAATCTTGAGTTTACTTATTAGAATATTTATTTGTTTAGATATTATATGGACTGAGTATCCACTCATTTAGTTTGCAGTAAGTATAAAAGAAAAGTGTACCTAAGAGTATTATGATTGTTTGTTGAAGGTGATATTAGCACTTAAATGGCCTTTATAACAACATTTTATTAGTTTTTTTTTTTGTTTGTTTGTTTTTGTTTTTTTTTTTAGATGGAGTGTCACTCTTGTTGCCTAGGCTGGAATGCAATGGTGCAATCTCGGTTCACTGCAACTTCAGCCTCCCAGGTTCAAGCCATTCTCCTGCCTCAGTCTCCCGAGTAGCTGGGATTACAGGCCCCTGCCATGACACCCAGCTGATTTTTTTATTTTTAGTAGAGACATGGTTTCACCATGTTGGCCAGGCTGGTCTTGACCTCAAGTGATCCGCCTGCCTCGGCCTCCCAAAGTGCGTACAGGTCTGAGCCTCTGTGCCCAGCCTAATTCATTTGTTTTTAAAGTTTTTAAGGCTGGGCGCGGTGGCTCACATCTGTAATCCCAGCACGTTGGGAGGCCGAGGCAGGCAGATCACGAGATCAAGAGATCGAGACCGTCCTGGCCAACATGGTGAAACCCCATCTCTACTAAAAATACAAAAATTAGCTGAGCATGGTAGTGCGCACCTGTCATCCTACCTACTTGGGAGGCTGAGGCAGGAGAATCACTTGAACCCGGGGGATGGAGGTTGCAATGAGCCGAGATCGTGCCAATGCACTCCAGCCTGGTGACAGAGCTAGACTCTGTCTCACAAATAAATAAAGTTTTTAAGAACTGGATGTCTATTGGGAAATCGCTTAGATTTTTAATAAAACACCAGGAGTTTAATCTATTTGGCAATAGGTTAAATAGTACTACCTATATTAACAAGAATTAAACTCTAGTTATTAACAAGAGGTTACTTTCTTTAGATTTCCCAGGCATATACTGTCAGTTCTCAGAATTTAGCTTGAGTTAGTGGAAATCATATGGGAAGAGGAGAATATTTAAAGTCAAATAAAATGGAATGTGCCATATCAATTCTAAATGTAATTTATTTATTATTATTATTATTTTTGAGACAGGATCTCCTCTTTTGGCCAGTGGCCATGATCTCAGCTCACTGCAGCCTTGACTTTCCTGGCTCAGGTGATTTCTCCTGCCTCAGCCTCTCAAGTAGCTGGGACCACAGGTGTGCGCCACCATGCCTGGCTAATTTTTTGTAGAGATGGAGTTTCCCCATATTGCCCAGGCTGGTCTTGAACTCCTAGGCTCAGGCAATCTGCCTGTCTCAGCCTCCCAAAGTGCTGGGATTACAGGTGTGAGCCACCACACCCAGCCTAATAATGTAATTTTAAATGTGGTATATCAAGCATACTTTTTGATGTATTTTTAAACACTGGCATTTTACCTGAAATGGATAGGTTTTTTGTTTTTTTTTTTTTGAGACGGAGTCTCGCTCTGCCGCCCAGGCTGGAGTGCAGTGGCCGGATCTCAGCTCACTGCAAGCTCCGCCTCCCGGGTTTACGCCATTCTCCTGCCTCAGCCTCCTGAGTAGCTGGGACTACAGGCGCCCGCCACCTCGCCCGGCTCATTTTTTGTATTTTTAGTAGAGACGGGGTTTCACCGTATTAGCCAGGATGGTCTCGATCACCTGACCTCATGATCCGCCCGTCTCGGCCTCCCAAAGTGCTGGGATTACAGGCTTGAGCCACCGCGCCCGGCCCCCATGGATAGGGTTCTTAATGGGTGGCAAGGACAAAGTCACTTGGCAGTTATTTAATACATAGCAAGCAAGTTTCTTTGAACATTGAAGATGTTGCTTAAATGTACATTGAATGAGGTTGCTTGATTTTTACTCTGAATTTCAGCATATTCCTTAATTTTTTATGGCTACTTATGAAAGTGCCCAAGAGTAAGTACTAAAATCTCTTAATAACTAATATCATGGTCTATAGATTATAAAAATTACTCTTAAAGTGAGAGGTGACATATAAGAAATGTAAACAGTAGCTCACACCTGTAATCCCAGCACTTTGGGAGGCCAAGGCAAGCGGATCACGAGATCAGGAGATTGAGACCATCCTGGCTAACACAGTGAAACCCCGTCTCAACTGAAAAATACAAAAAATTAGCCGGGTGTGGTGGGGGGCGCCTGTAGTCCCAGCTACTCAGGAGGCTGAGGCAGGAGAACGGCGTGAACCCAGGAGGCAGAGCTTGTAGTGAGCCGAGTTGGCGCCACTGCACTCCAGCCTGGGCGACAGAGCGAGACTGGGTCTCAAAAAAAAAAAAAAAAAAGTAAACAGTATTGTTACTCTTTAAGTGTATTTTTATAATTTAAGAATCTTAATTTCCAAATGGAAATTTTAGATTTGATATTTTCTTCAAATATGCCAGTTAAATAATGTCATGAAAGTATCTCTGATACTCAACTGTAATGCAAACAATTACTTTTTAAAACCTTTAATTTCAGTGTTCGCTTAACAGATTAAAAGATCAAGGAATCCAGGCCATACTTCTTTTTTTTTTTTCTTTTTAAAAGAGACAGGGTCTTCCTCTGTCACCCATCCTGGAATGCAGTGGTACAATCATAGCTCACTGCACCCTCCAACTCCTGGGCTCAAATGATCCTCCTGCCTCAGCCTCTTGAGTAGCTGAGACTATAGGCATGTGTCACCACACCCAGCTAATTTTTAAATTTTTTGTAGAGGCAAGATCTTGCGTGAGCTCAAGCAGTCCTCCCTCTTTGGCCTCCCAGAGCACTAGGGCTACAGAGGTGAGCCACTGTGCCTGGCCAGATCATACCAAAAACAAACCCAAAAATAACTCCTTCCAGAAGTCTTGATACCTCTATTACAGCAGGGTTACTTTACAATTTTGTATTTGCTACAGAGTAACTTCCAGGTTTTAAAAAACATGCACCTGCTATGTTTTTGGTTCATCACTAGATGGAGTTATTGCAGTATAACTATGTGTTGGGTAGCCATTAGTAGAAAAACCTTTGCATTCTTCAAAGTTTGTATATGGTTTTTAAAAAAGAACATTGTATGTATAAGCAATCAGCTTATTACACATATCATGGTATAGGAACATACAGTCGGTAGTATGTTAGATTATGCAGTCATAATCTCTGAGCAGCATCAAAACAGGTATCTTTTTTTTTTTTTTTTTTTTTTTTTTTGAGACGGAGTCTCGCTCTGTCGCCGAGGCTGAAGTGCAGTGGCCGGATCTCAGCTCACTGCAAGCTCCGCCTCCCGGGTTTACGCCATTCTCCTGCCTCAGCCTCCTGAGTAGCTGGGATTACTGGCGCCCGCCAACTCACCCGGCTAGTTTTTTTTTTTGTATTTTTAGTAGAGACGGGGTTTCACCGTATTAGCCAGGATGGTCTCGATCTCCTGACCTCGTGATCCACCCGTCTCGGCCTCCCAAAGTGCTGGGATTACAGGCTTGAGCCACCGCGCCCGGCCAAAACAGGTATCTTAATGAGATTTTTCTTAGGGTAGGTTGTATGTGTGAGAAAGAGAGGGTGTGGTGAGATTTAAACCAGTTCCCTGATAATCGTGTAGAGTTTCAATTTATATTATTAAGTTGTACAGGATAATTCTTTCTAGGAAATTCCAGTACTTGAGCTGCTGCATCCGAAGTCATGCTATGCCACTTCATAGTGGCACTGAAACTAAATTCTGCAGCCATTACCTATCAAGTTAAATGGTAATTAGTGTCCGTCTATTCCTGGACTTATCCTTGCCATTCTTATTTTGACCTGAACAAGTATTGTTCAGCTTCTCTTGCCACTAGTCACCCAAAGGCAAGCTGAGGGTAGAATATTTTTTGTCTTACTTTCCTGTTCACTTCAAATCAAGGAGGATGTTTTTGTCGGGGATTAGATGTACCTTGAGCACCTGCAGACCTACAGTTAGGCATGTTTAGATTTCTGCTCCTCTCCTACTTTCCCTTATTTCTCTCCGTTGAGTTCCAACCTATTAAAATTGTCATTCTGTGATTCTTTGGCAGTGTTCAAAAATGGCCCCTAAAGCATTATTTTCCATCGTTAATTGTTATCTAAGTGTAATTTCTTCACAGTGCCATTTTAGAAAGATATTTTAATACTTATACAAGGTTAAGAAAAATTAAACAATACTTAAAGGATAAGAAAGAGAAGTAATTGCCCGTCTTATCCCTTCCTTCATTGAGCCCCATCCCCAGAGGCAACTACTTTTAAAAATTGTAATTTTTATTTCTTTTAGTGGTTGCTTCCGTAGCTCTAATAAGCTCTTATATTGCTTTTTTTTTTTTTTTTTAATTAAAAGCTTTGGATTTTAAATCCTTATTGCAGAAAGTAAACTAGTGGTGAACTTTTGCCATTTCCACATTTCCCTTTCCATTTCTTCCTCTTCCCACCCATCTCAATGCAGTTATTCTTATAAATTGCTCTGTTGGTTCTACAATTTTAAATGGGGACCCCAAAATCAAATTGTGTATACTGTGGGGTGGTGTTATGAAGTGAATGAATGACCAGTGTGTAGCTTGTATAGTTCTGAACTACCACCAATCAGTTATTGGGGGGCATGTTATTGCAAAGTTTGTTGTAAGTAAACCTCTTTCCTCAGTTTTCATTTGCATAGTTTTTTAAATGACAACTGTTTGAAACAATTAGCAAACTTATTATCATATAGAAGCCTGGAGATAAGCTGATTTGTTGGTTCAGTAACATCATCAAGGAACCAGAGTCTTTGTTTTTCCATACGCTATTATTAACAGAGAATATTGGCTTCGTTCTCGGGTCTGCGCCCCTCATAGCACTAAGGATTTCTTTAGGTCCTGATGTCACATGCAAACATACCGTTTCAGAGAATATTCCTTCTTACATGTGTACCTAGAAGTTTCTGGCAAACTTTTCTTGGTTATTTCTTGGAATTGTTTCAGAGGTCCATTCCTAACCCAACTTCTGGCAAGAATGGGATTTTCATGATTATCCTTAGTGAAGCTCACGGTCATATGAAGAGGGTAGAGTATCTGAGGTTTATTGGGGAGCAGCAAGGAAGAACAGTTGGTAGATAGTCAGCCAACAGGGTTTGCAGCAGAGTCAAATCCTCAGTGGAAAATATTACCAGCCTTACTTCTAATACTTATTAGAATACTTAGAATACTTTCAGGCTACTTTCTTTTGGAAAATTAAAAAGAAAGATAATTATTTGAAACAATAACCTTCCTTATAATCTCCTTTGCTACAGTAGCCATTTGTACTTACATACCTGAAAAGGACACTTCTAAGCTAGGCATTAAAGGTAGACTAGGAAATATACAATTTCTCTTCCTTTCCTTGAGTTTGATTGTATTTATTGGACCTATGCCTTTGCACTCTCTTGGGATGAAGATTTACTGATTAATCATACAATATTTGTGGAAGTATAGACTTCATTGGTAACTTTAAAACAGCATCATCATTGATTTTTAAAAATCAGAGCTATCCAAGTGATGAATATTAACTGTCTGCTTTTTTTCTAGACCTAGAACTTATGTATCTTTTGGAAAATAGTTTTCTATTTTGCTCTAGTTTTTTATGATCCTCATTTCTTTCTTATTGCGCAGATGCCTGAGAGCTAAGTGTAGTAATTCTTTATGTCAGCTCTAGGGAGTTTGAGTAAGTCTTGTTTTTAAAATAAAATTCTGATTTTACTACTTTTTTCCTCAGGGTTATCTTAACATTATTCCAGTTTTCCACATCCATAGTAAGTTTTAGCATCCATCACTGTATGTAGTACTTTTACAGAGTTGTAGCTCAAGATGAAGAACTTGAGAATTATTGTTACACCAATTCCTAGGATTATTTTATGAATCAACAGAAAAATACTCCAGTAAGCTATTCTTACATCAGTAAAGTAGTTTGAATTGCTTATTGTTCTGGTTATTGATGTAAGAAGTTACCGAATAGATGGTGCTCTATGATTAAAGTGTGTGTGTGTGTGTGTGTGTGTGTGTGTGGTTTTGCTGCTCTAAGCTAGTTTAAAGCATTTCAGAACAGTTGTGGTTTTCTGGTTTCTTTTGGTTTTTGTTTTTGAGGTGGAGTCTCGCTCTGTCGCCCAGGCTAGAGTGCAGGGATGTGATCTTGGCTCTCTGCAACCTTCGCCTCCTGGGTTCAAGTGATTCTCCTGCCTCAGCCTCCCGAGTAGCTGGGATTACAGGCACGCTACACCGTGCCTGGCTAATTTTTGTATTTTTAGTAGAGATGGGGTTTCACCATGTTGGCCAGTCTGGTCTTGAACTCCTGACCTCAAGTGATGAACCCGCCTCGGCCTCCCAAACTGCTGGGATTACAGGCGTGAGCCACCGCACCCGTAATGGATCTATTTGTCTTTAAAATTGATTTTTAGAGTAATTTTTTAGGAATAATTTTTAGTTTCTTGGAAGAGATACTTTGAGTGTTCTTAACAAGTACCCATTTAAGAAATAATACTGTAGTCATTACTGAATAAGGCTTTAATTTTATATTATGAATATAGTTAGTAATATCAGTAAAGATGGTAAACTATCCATCTCAGTTGGTCTCACAGACCAACTTTCAGTGAGATATTTACTTCAGAATTGTCTTTTGATTTTGATTCTCATATTATAGCCATAAATATAAATCGTAGGAGATGTAAGTAATTACATGAAAGAGTTCAGAGGTCAAATAATTTGCCAGATGCTGGATTATTTGGTGTTAGATTGGCTTCTTTACTGCAGAACTTCTCAGAAACTTTAACATACTAATGTACATTATAAATGTTTTAGAATGTAACGTAGTGTTTGCGAAACTTATTTAAACATGGAACATTCATTTCTCAGACTGTTGTTCAATATAAATACACTTTGGGAAATGCTGGTATTTGATCCAGTTAGTATTTGTGTGAATTGTTGTAAAGAAAGTAGTGTCTAACCTTTATGAGTGCTATACAGTTTATGAAAGGATATTAGCTTTAATACCTGGACACTTGGAACAATCAATTTCAAATGCATTACAGGTCTTTTTAAGAGATTAAGAGCTAGATTTTTAAGATAGCTTTTTAAGATTTCAGGTATATGTAAATCTCTTAAAGATTTTAGATATAGCTTCTCTACTGCTTCTTCTACAGCTTTTTTCTAAATGAAATTTATGGACATGCTTAGTGTTGGAACATACCCATCATAAAATCTGGTGATTCCCCAAACTCTGCATGCCAGCCTGGTTTTCTCTGAGCTCCAAACTAGTGTTTTTAAGTTCCTGACCCAAGAGTTCTATATCTAAACCCTGTAGGCATCTGAACTCCTTCAAAACTGACCTCATCTTCCCCTTCCACTTCCCCAGTCTTAGACTTTACTTTCTGTATCCCGTCCTTGCTAGTGTCACTGTCTTCTTTTCAGTTACCCAAACTAGAAACTCAGGAGACTCAAATTCCTTCTTTGTCTTATACATCAGGATTTCTCAACCTTGGCACAATTGAAAATTATTTGTTGCGGAAAGTTGTCTTGTGCATTGTAGATGTTTAGCAGCATCCCTGGATGCTACCCACTAGATGCCGACAGCAGTTTCCCTCATTGTTACAGCCAAAAATGTGTCCAGACATTGTGAAATGTCCCGAGGAACAAATCACCCCAGTTTGAGAACCACTGCCCTATATCCAATCTATTACTTACCTACTGATACTACTTCCTAAATTTACCTTTAATCCCTTATCACATCTTCATCCTATTCCCTAAACTCCCATCTTCTTTATTTGTTAATATTTGCAGTCCTTTAGTAAGGTTCTGACTAGTCTCCCTGTGTCCAGTGTTTCTCTCCAATCCACCTTCTTTTTATTGCGGCCAAGTTTTGTGCATGTATATGACAAGATCTGACTCTGTCACACAAATTGGAGTGCAGTGTCATGATCTTGGCTCTCTGCAACCTCCGCCTCCCACCCCAGCCTCCCAAGTAGCTGGGACTACAGGTGTGCACCACCACGCCAGACTAATTTTGGTTTTGTCATGTTGCTTAAGCTGGTCTTGAACTTGTGAGCTCAAGTGATCTGCCCAGCTTGGCCTCCCAAAGTGCTGGGATTACAGGCATGAGCCACCACACGTGGCCCAGATTTATCTTTCTAAAATGCAAAGCTGAAGCTGAGCTAAGTGGCTTACTCCTGTAATCCTAGCAACTTGGGAGGCTGAGGTGGGAGGATTGCTTGTGGCCAAGAGTTCAAGACCAGCCTGGGCAATATAGTGAGAACCCATCTGTTCAAAAAAAATAAATAAATAACTGTTCACTGCTTATAATCTCTCAATAGCTTTCAGTAGACACCCTCATGAACTGTCTCCTCTCTTTTTTCATTCTCTATTTTTTCATTCTAGCCTCATTCTTCAAAGGCACTCATACTTACCTGTACTAAGGTTCTTGCTACACAGTGTACTTAGCCCTCCTCTCACTGTGCAACAGTTTGTTTCAAACTCTGTTTAGGCATCCATTTTCTATCATAGCTGTCAGTTACTTATTTTTAGAGAATCTATCATAGTGGAGAGCATTTTGCTTTTAACATACCCATCTTTTCTCACCAAATTGAATTTTTCAAGGGCAGGGACCATCTGGATCCTACATCTTGGCATATAATAGATATTCAATAAAAGTTTGAATCGTTTATTAGTATGCCCTGTCAGATGCAGTAACATCCTCATTACTTCTAGGAATTCTGTTCCCTGTATCTGTAGTGAAAATTATTTCCCTAGTCTTCATCATATAGACTTTGAAGCGCAGGCTTTTGACCACAGAAATCTTAAACTATAATTTTCTTTAAAAAACCAGCTATTCAGAAGAGAATTGAAGAAAACTATGTACTTAGTTGATATTCAAATGTCATTTGCTTATAAGATAGCTAGTTTAAAGATTTTTATTCTGAAAGGAAATTGTGTGGATTAATTAAATGTATGACTCAATATTATGTAGAAAGTCTTTACCATACTAAAAACATTGCATTTCCATTGAGTAAGGATTTGTTGATTGGTTGTAGAAAGCTTGCAAAAGCAATATTATTGTCTTAATAACTAATTTGCTGTTTTAGAAAATACATTTATTAGAACACATTCCTATAATCACCAACTTGTGTTATTTAGTGAATTTAGCAAATTTAACCCCTATCAAATGAAAACAACAAAAAAATCAAGTAATCGAGTTAGTAAAGAATAGTGTCCTACCTCCCTTCCTTATGTGCCTTAATAGAGTTGTGTATGATTAGATGTCCCTGTGACTTGTAAGTAACCACTCTCAGCCTGACCAACAGTACTTTTACCTCAGACTTTAACTAGAAGGTGAAAAAAGAAAAATAGGGGTTGCAGGGCTTTTGGAAGATAACCCAAGCTTATAGCACCAGCCTCACTGAAAGTCAGTGGTTGAGGATGGGGAAAGAGGGAATGAATAAGGCCTATTCCCAATTCAGAGTTCATTATCCTGGTACAGTGCTTTGCCAGATTGTTAATAATTATTAAATGAATCCATATATAATGGCAGTTAAACAAGAAGTAATGGCACCACTTCATATTTTAGGGAGTGGCACAAAATATATCACTTTCTTTTAAGTGAGATTCTTTAATAAGAAAAGTTATATAGGAGGTTTCCAGAAATAAAACTGGGAAAGAGCCAGATTACCTACAGGGAAGGTACCTCCCTTTCACACAACTCTCTAAAGGTTGAAATGGATATAGGGAGTCATCCAACCTCTTATTAACCTTAAGAGCCATTTTGCCGTGGACTCATCTGTTTTTCTAATTTTTCTCCTCTCCATATTTACCCTTCCTTTCTTCAAATTTATAATTTTAAAATTAATTTACTTAATATTAAATATTACCAATTAAAATTTTCTTTATGACCTTGAACTGCTTTAGAAAAGAAATATGTGTAGTGAAATGAAAGAGATGAGTTTTATTTGGGCTGTTAAAAAAAAAAGCTTGATAAATGCTGCTTCCAAGATAATTTTTACTCAGAACTTGGAAATTTTTGAATTATGATGCTTCCATATATATAGATCATTTCATGCTTGTTCATACTATAAAGAATTCTGTAATGATATTTTAAGTAAGTATTTTTTATTAGTTTTTGTTCTTTGTAATTTTAAAAATCTCTGTATCTTTAGTGCCTTACTTGATCTAAGTAAGAGATATTTGTGGTTTCAGCAACTTTATTTTCCATAGACTTTTAAGTATAGTAGAGATTATAGTGAATGTATGTTTTCCCAGTAAGTTCTTTACCTATTCCCAGATTATTCTGGGCTTTAGATGGGTAAAATATGTTTACATGGGTTTTTAATGTGGTTTTAAGTGGGTAAAAATATTAACTTCGTAAGGGTCAAATATAAGATACTTGTATTTTAGCAGAGCATAGTTTATTCTCATTATTCACATCTTCCATGAAGGTGCTAGCAACACTAAGTTAGCAAATACTGTACTGAACCATTGCTCTTAGGGAAAATACTGTGTCATGTTCCCACAAGCCTCTGCTCACGACATTTTCATCAACTAATCAGTACATAACCATGTTTTAGATGTGTTTCTATTTAAAGACATCTTGCTTAATATACATTGTTAATGCATTAACATTGAACTGATGACCAACAGCACTGTAACTCATGACTCGGTGAAACTTATCTAACACACATATTTTCTCCACATCACAGCCTTCTTGCACCTAGGAACAGCTAGCATCTGGGAACACTTCAGCATGATGCTTATGGGACATTTTAAACAGTAAAAGCACCAACAAAGTGTGAAATGTGAAAAACATGGTGCTAAATAGACCACAAAAGGGACACTTGTGTATGTAGTATGAGAGCTGAAACAAGAAGGCAGTGTCACTTTGTTTAGCTTCAGATGGAAATGTGCCATGTCAGGTGACGCATGGTTTTGCACTGCCCTGTGTGTATCTATGAAAGACTAAGAATGTGCCACAGTATTGATTTGGGGGTTACAGATAAATTTTAGTGAGTAGGTGAATGCACATGTACAGAATCTTCAAATAATGAGGATTGACTATAATTGTTTTTAGAAACCTTATGACTGAATACTTAGAATATGCAAATTTGAAAGTTTCTCTTTCAGGTATGTGGAAATTGTTGATTAAGCAGAATCATCCTTGCAGTTTTCATGTTCTCTTGTCTGGTAAAATAAAAATGGCTGCTTTCATTTCATCATTTTCTTTTCTGCCCTGCAGGGAACAACCTATCTTCAGCACTCGAGCTCATGTCTTCCAGATTGACCCAAACACAAAGAAGAACTGGGTACCCACCAGCAAGCATGCAGTTACTGTGTCTTATTTCTATGACAGCACAAGAAATGTGTATAGGATAATCAGTTTAGATGGCTCAAAGGTAAGCTACATTTACTTTGAATGATTTGGCTGTTTTTGCTTTTTTCAGTATGGCATTTTAGTTTTATTCAGAGGATTTTATCTTCATTAATATAAAATGTTTCCTTTCGAGTTCTTAAAACTTTTAAGAAACAAAACTGATTATTAAGGTAGCAACATGCTTTGTCCACTAAATTACTTTGATTAACCACTTTATTATATTACATGCCAAAATATTCTACAAATTTGAGGTCATTCTGTTTATTTAATATTCATTGCATATCTGTTATGTGTCAGGCATTATGCCAGGTACTAGCAGTATAGTGGTGGACAGAATAGACATGGTCTAGAATTCTAGGAGCTCTAATTCTTTTCAAATATACTGCTATAGACTAGTAGCAGATCAAAGTCCCTATGTCTTATGAAGTTTGTCAGTGTCAATACTAAAGCTGACATTTCTTCTCTGAAGAGAAAGTATAAGGACAAATCCTATTTTATTTTTAGGAGAGGCAGATAATGTAACAGGAGCAAGGACTGCCTGGGTTCAGATCTCAACTCCACCATCTACTGAGTGTTTTGTCTTTGGGCAGATTACTTCTCTGAGCCTCACTGTTCTCAACTCAGTATTGGTAGTTGTAAGGATTAAATGAGTTAATATCTGCAAAGCACTTAAATCAGTGCTTAGTGGATAGTGTGCTCTTCAGAAGGGTTGGCGGGGGGTTCCCTTTTTCTTTTTGAGACAGAGTGTTGCTCTGTCGCCCAGCGTGGAGTATAGTGGTGTGATCTTGGCTCACTGCGACCTCTGCCTCCCAGGTTCAAGCGATTTTCCTGCCTCAGCCTCCCCAGTAGCTGGGATTACAGGTATGCACCACCATGCCAAGATAATTTTTGTATTTTTAGTAGAGACAGGGTTTCACCATGTTGGCCAGGCTGGTCTTGAACTCCTGACATCGTGATCTGCCTGCCTCAGCCTCCCAAAGTGCTGGGATTACAGGTGTGAGCCACTGCGCCTGGACGGGGGATCCTTTTATCATCAATGAACTTCATATAACTCACTTAGAGAAAGAAATTCCAAAGAAAAATCAGATTCTAAGATTCTAGATTTAAAGTGTGTAGAAAGATGAGGTCTTCAGTTTCTTAAAGCCATGAGGCCTTTCCACTTCCAGGAATTTTCGCAATTAAATGAAAGGGTTAAGTGCACACACTGTAGAGCCAGACTGTCTGGTTTGAATTTTTGTTTCTACCATCTGCTTTCCCTCTGTATTAGTCCATTCTCACACTTCTATGAAGAAATACCTGAGACTGGGTAATTTATAAAGGAAAGAGGTTTAATTGACTCACAGTTCCACATGGCTGGGGAGGCCTCAGGAAACTTGCAATCGTGGCAGAAGGTACGTCTTCACAGGGCAGCAAGAGAGAGAATGAGAGCAAACAGGGGAAATGCCAGATGCTTATAAAACCATCAGATCTGGTGAGACTCACTATCACAAGAACAGCATGGGGGAAACTTCCCCCCATGATTCAATTACCGCCACCTGGTTCCACCCTTGACACATGGGGATTACAATTCAAGGTGAGATTTGGGTGGGGACACAGAGCCAAACCATATCACCATCTGATCTTGAGCAAACTATTTAGCTTCTGCATGCAGGGCTGGGCACTGAGGTTTGTGCCGGTAATTCTACCACTTTGGGAGGCTGAGGCAAGAGGATAACTTGAGACCAGGAGTTTGAGACCAGCCTGAGTAACACAGTGAGATCCCATCTCTACAAAAAAAAATAGAAAAAAAATTAGCCAGCCGTATTGGTGCTTGCCTGTAGTCCTAGCTACTCAGGGTATTGTGACTGGAGGACCCCTTGAGCTAAAGAAGTCAAAGCTGTAGTGAGCTATGATTACATCCAGAGTGAGACCTGTCTCTTAAGGGCGGGGAGGGGGGGAGCACAAAAAAACACAACTTCTGTATGCCTCAGTTTTCTCGTCTGTAAAAAGGAGTGAATAAAAATACGTACGTCATTACACCATAGCGTTGTTGTGAAGAGTAAATAAATTTAGGCAAAAACATAGTATGTATAGTAATCACAATACAAATACTCACTGCTATTGTTATTAATGCTAGTATCAGGCGATTATTGGCTAGTGTTATGTAAGGAATAAAAGATAATTTAATTTAATGCTAAACTTTTTGTCTGATTTTTCTGTGTACTCATTCCTTATCTCCTTAACTAGGTTAACTAGATTATAAGACCCCAAGGGCTATTTGCACTTTGTGTCTTGTATATAAGTAACATGTATTTACTTGAATAATTGATTTTTTTCATTTTTGCTTGGAGGATTTAAAAGACTTGAGAAATAGAAATAGTTCGTTTCTGTAAAGCTTTATTTAGTGAAGAATAATTTTGTCATATTTTGTAACTGTCTGGTTTAGTGAAGTTTGACAGATACTAAATATTATAACCTGAGACTCTAGAGTGTTTCTTTTCCCTTATTTGAACCTTGAGTTCTCTGTAATCTGTTTTGTTTCTGGGCCCAAATGACAGATAACATGCCTCCCTTATTAGAAAGGAGGGTTAACAGAGATAACAGAAAAAGATAACAATCCTCCTTTATTAGAAAGGAGGGTTAAATATTGTATAGAAATAAAGATCAACTGAGTTGTGCAATGTCCAAGAAAAGAAACCATATGGAAGTGATTAAATAGATTTCATTTGCTAACTTAACCTTCACCAGATTAAAATACTTTGAGTTATTTTAAAGGAAGGAATTTTAGTGATTAACACATAATCCTCATGTGTTCTTCCCACTGAAGCAATATGAAATGTTGCTCTTGCATTTTTCCATTTCTGAATATACATTACTGATTGTAATTATTAGAATCATAAATGTCTTTTGAAAAGCTTTTTGTATTCTTTTAACAAAATCTATCTTCTGTAGCAGAGTTATATTTTCTGTCACATTTTCTAATTACTTTTCTAAACTGATGCTATTAACTGCTGCAGTTCCTACAGGAGTGGTTGTTTTTTAAGTCAGCAGTAGTGGTTTATTTGACTCAGCTAAACAAGTGTTTTCTCCATCTCACCCCCCACTTCTGCTCTTCCTGATTGAGTTGGAAACCCCTTAAGTGCCCTGCCTAGAAAACATGCACTTGTTCTCACTTAAACCCTCTGCTGTGCATATGAAGTTTGCTTTAAGGTTTTCTGATTATGCTACAGAGACCTCAGCATGGTCAAGGGCCAGGATCAGGGCACTCTGTGTGATCCGTACATAAGGTAGTAATGACACTGCATTTCTACCTCTTTTCCTTAAAAGGACTAGAACTCCAGGGTTGAGAGACATATTTATTTTAAAGAACTAAAATTTTTCTTTTAAATGCATTCTACTCAAAGAAGCTAAGAAATAAAGCTTTTTAAAAGTGTGGGATCATCTATCATTTTAAGGTTTTCTTCATTAAAGAACAAGTAATACAGAGACAAGGAAAGGGTCAGAATGGAGATTAAAAGAAAACTCGTCAAAGCAGAAAGAAGTTAATTTGAAATAGTTAAAATGAGGGGGCTTAGTGACCAACTAACAGCACATTGGTCAGTTTTCTTAGATACCTATAAAACCTGTTGTTGACTCACTTTTGAGTTATTAGGGTCACGTATTAAAATGCCCTTGTCTTTTAGAAAACACAGAGATCCCAGTTCAGACGTGCCCTCCTCAGGACCAGCAAATCTAAGGCAGTGCCTACCAGTCTTGACTTCTTGCCTTTCACTCTTTCACATCTTGGTCTTCACAGTACTTACTACTGTCTGAAATTATATTGGTCAGTTATTTATTTACTTGTGTGTTTACTGACTCCTCTTATTCCAGACTGTAATCTGTAATTACATTGCCCCTCTTGTTGTGTCTCGAATTTTTAGGGCCGTGTTTGGCATTTAAAAGGTACTCAATTAAAGTTTAATAAACGAATGATTCTTTACCATTTGTTAATAAATGATTTCCTATTTAGTCTTTCATTTGATGACTTCATTTGATGCCGCTCAAGTTAGAGCAGTTATTAGCCACATTTTACAGATCCCAAATGACATGCTAAGAAAAGCAGTTTTTGAACTGAAGGGTAAGGAAACTGTATAAGTATGAATATGTAAATTTTGTCTGAGGTAAATAGACTTAATTGAGGATAAGGGCTCTCATATAATTACAGTGGACATATCTTCTGTCTGAGAGAAAGGAAGGGGCCACTCTATTTTACTGTTTTTTTAATAGTAGGACAGGTGTCATGCATTCATTTTTATGACTTCTCCAATACCTGCATATCTCTTAAATATTTCCTTTTATACTGTTGTTCACATGGTAAGCAAATTTAGTTTTGTTTAGAAAATGCTCACATGGTAAGCAAATTTAGTTCAGAAAATGCTTGATGTTTCATTCCACATATAAGAGTTCAGTAGATGACTGCTTATGGATTTGTGAACATCTAGCTATTACTATTGGAATCACTTTCTAATCTTAAATTTGGAGTGCATTAGACTAAAAAAATGATTCCCCCTCACTTTTATGGTATTAGCAGAGAGAATGAGTTAATATTTTATGATAGTTGAAATTTATTATGGTGATCACCAAAGTTAATATTTAGTAACATGCTAAAATACTAGTTTTCTAAGAAATTATGTGTGAAACAAAAATGATAGCAATTCTCAACATCACGAATCTACACCACTTTATGAGAAAAGCAATGAGTATGCAATTGACTCTTGACACTGGTTTGAATTATGCAGGTTCACTTATATGTGGATCGAAAAATAGAGTATTTGTAGGATGTGAAAACCAAGTATTAGAGGGCTGACCTCGTATATGCAGGTTCTGCAGTGCTGACTATGGGACTTCAGTATGCATGGGTTTTGGTATACACAGGGGTCCTGGAACCAGTCTCCCGAGTATAGCAAGGAATACCTCTATATTTAGAAGTTTGTTTTTTCCTTGAATAAAGGGAAAAAGTACTAAATGATTGCGAGTCTTTTCTGTATCATAATGTATTTCAGGTAAATCACCTTGAAGAAAACTCAGTTATGGATTTTAGAAAATCAGTGTCGGCCAAGCACGGTGGCTCGTGCCTGTAATCCCAGCACTTTGGGAGGCCGAGGTGGGTGGATCACGAGGTCAGCAGATCGAGACCATCCTGGCTAACATGGTGAAACCCTGTCTCTACCAAAAAAATACAAAAAAATTAGCCGGGCATGGTGGCGGACATCTGTAGTCCCAGCTACTCAGGAGGCTGAGGCAGGAGAATGGCGTGAACCTGGGAGTTGGAGCTTGCAGTGAGCCGAGATTGTGCCACTGCACTCCAGCCTGGGCGACAGAGCAAGACTCCATCTCAAAAAAAGAAGAAGAAGAAAATCAGTGTCATATTTTCTATGTATATTTTCATTTTTGAAAGATTCTTTAGAGGGTGGTACCCTACTTTTAAATAAACCACTATTAAGGCCTACTTTCTTCTAGTGATTATCATCCAAAATTAATAAATATTAATTCTAAACATTGAAAAGGAAAACACTGACCACATTAAAAACTCTGACATTTTTTGGATCATAGGTAAACTTATTTGAGTGTAAAATGTTGAAATTTTTGATAGAGTGTCATCATATTTATATTTTAGTTAACATATTTCCACACTATCACTTATAATGCCAGAAACTATTTCTGTAACTATCTTTATGTATTTAACATTGTGGCTTATTGATCATCCTAAGCTTTTATGTAACTGAATGGTCTTGTATTTAAATGCCTGTTTGCTGATTTTTTGCTGGTTACTCATACTTGCTTTATTTTTTAGGCAATAATAAATAGTACCATCACCCCAAACATGACATTTACTAAAACATCTCAGAAGTTTGGCCAGTGGGCTGATAGCCGGGCAAACACCGTTTATGGATTGGGATTCTCCTCTGAGCATCATCTTTCGAAAGTGAGTTAAATCATAAAATTTGAATGAAAATCTTCATCTTCAAGTCATATATCTTAAATATGTAATACCAAATGGAGAGTATGAAATATAGGAGAAATTTATTTAATATTCTCAGAACAACAGTAGTGACTTCAGAGCAAGAAGCAAGAGATCATTAGATGCTACTGTCACTTGGAAAATGTATTGTACACATTAAAAACAGTCACCATTGGTTGAGAAGGATTTATGTGGTTAATTGTCTGTATGATAGGAATTAAAAGGTGGGGATTATCACTTCAGAATGGATTTTTGTTAGAGATTAGTACCCTCAATTGGAGATGGTCTGCAATGTAGGCAGTTACCAAGGTCTTTTGAATTGTGAAAACTCAAGTTGACAGTGATACAGATTTCAGCATTTTGATGTGACAGCAGGTACATACAGATTACTGTGTTTAGGGGAAATTGTGCTTTATCTGGATGTGGAATACTCCGAGCTCTGATGCAGTGCAGACTGAGATACTATAGACATCATGAGGACTTTTTAGATAATACTCACCAAGTGACCAGAAAGGCCAATAAAATGCAAAGCATCACCAGGCTGAATATTGGAAATAAGACAGTTCTGTCAATAAGCAAAAGGCAGGTAACGTTTATACCAGCAGCACCTTGGGTTCTTGTGGATGTTACACAGATATATAAGAAAAAACAATCTCAGTATACTAAGTGATCAAGGAGAAAAGTAAAACTCACTTTTCTCTTCAGATCTTGTGCCTGCCAGACCTAAAGATTTATTCTTAAAACCTCTGTTTGAAGCATTCAGTTAAAAGAATAACCATATATTTTAAATACTTTACATGTGATTTGGTATATGTAGGATATGATATAAAACTCAAGCTAGAGAGTTGAAATTTTTCAAGTGCAGAGAAATCAGGCTCTTATAGATATACACCATTTATATTTACATTAAACTTTAAGCTGTTTTGCTTTACAGACATTATTCTGTATTCAAATTCTTAAACTGGGTTCTTTTTAGAAATCTTACACTTGGTGGTATGAATATATATTGAATCTATTTTTTTTTCTTCTAATTATAAACATTTCTTAACACAGTTTTCAAGTGTTTTTGTTATCTTTTGGATATGAATTATGGCTTAAATCTGAATTTTAAGACTATTTTAACTTTTGCCTTGGTGATTATAAATCATTTTCTATAGGATGATTAACACGAATATTAAAGCTGGGCACAGTGGCTCATGCCTTTAATCCCACCACTTTGAGAGGCCAAAGTGGGCAGATCACTTGAGGCCAGGAGTTCGAGACCAGCCTGGTCAACATGGCAAAACCCGGTTTCTACTAAAAATATAAAAAAATTAGCTGGGTATGGTGGCACATACCTGTGTAATCCCAGCTACTTGGGAGGCTGAGACACAAGAATCCTTTGAACCCAGGGCAGTGAGCTGAGATTGCACCACTTGCACTCCAGCTTGGGTGACAGAGCAAGACTGTCTCAAAAAACAACAACGAACAAATATTATCTTTTTGGTTTCTCTTGTACACATCTTATTCTTTAAATATATTTCTTGAACTGTGGTAAAGATAAGAGTTTTACATTCAAAGTATCTCAACATAACTAGGATACAGGTATCCAGTGAACATTGCTCTTCCATAAACAGTTTTGTTGAGAAATTTTATGTTTATTCTAATACTTTTGCCGTCATTCAGAACCTTTTTAGAACTTGGTGTTTTTTTTTTTTTGTTCGTTTGTTTTTTTGTTTTTTGTTTTTTTTATTGCCTATTAAAGACTATAGCAAAAAAAAAATCTCTAAATATATCTACTTGCCGAATTTCTTAACTTGACAATACAAGAACTAAATCGTGGATTATTTTCTTAAATAAGCTTGGCTTAAATGCCTTAAATGCTTTTTGGGCTAAGTAATTTTTGTCTATAAATTAAGTTCTTCATGACATCTTTCAAGTTACTGAGCAACTAGCTAATGTAGTAAAGGAATAGTTTATTAACTTCTGTCAATTCTACTCTTTTCCCTTGTTTGAACTTTTCTCTGAGAATGGATTTTATTTTATTTTTTTTAGATTTTTTCTTCTTTAAAGTTAGCATATACTTTTGACCAGCCTTACTGGTGGTAAATCTCCTAGTATTTGAGAGTGGGTTGAATATTGAGAAATAGCTCTTAAGCTCTTGGAGCCATTTCGAGCTTATATACTCACAGAACTTGGCTCCAAGAGCTTAAGATCAGTCTTTTCAGAATGTTTTGATCCAAAGAAGAAAAAAAATCATAATTTATTTTTCAGGCTACCTTGTAGACTAATTTTGGTGTTTTGCAGACTGTAGGAGGCTCAAAGGAGTTTATGATATTTTATATAAACGAAGCAAGTACATAAATATTCTAGCTTGTTTTATCAGTTAAAAGCCATGAGTAAGTCAAAACATTATAACGGTTTGGAGAAGGCAATTCTAGACAAAGACATCTCAAAATAAGGGAAAGTAGCATCGTTGAAAAAAAAATGTATGGTCTCTTAAGATTGACTGGTATGAACAAAATTCCAGCTATGCTTGGATTGTTAGAGTGCTTACTAAGTTGTATTTTGTTATCATGGAAACCTAAGCTGTCACTTTTTTCTTTTGCTGAAAACTAAGGATGTAAAACTTAGAAATGGTGTAGATTTTTATGAAGTTGCGAAGGGTTTTAAACATTAACTGTTGTGGAATGTTAAATTAGTGTAAGAAAAACCTTGTATACTATTTCAGATTACTTAAAGAGAAGTTTTGATTTGATTTCATTTCCACTAATGTGAGCGAGAGATCCTTGTAGCTTTGTATTCAGGTATTTTACTGTTTGGAGATACTCCGTTCAATTAGATGAGTATAGTAGCACAAATTCACTTTACTGAGCTACAGATTATAGGTAGAAATGACAAGGTTTAAGGTAAGAAGAAAAAGTTGTGATAATGACGACTTTAATTTTGACCCTCCTCCATCTCTCCAAGATTAGAGTATCACAAGCCTTTCTTTCCAAAATTTTTCTTCCCAGGATGGAAATGAAATCAGAGTTGATTTATGGGGATTTGAGAAAGGAACTATAATTTCATGTTTTAATTACCAACTCTAACAGATACTTTAAGTTGCATAGAGATTTGGGGTTTTTAAATGTAGTTATTATGTAGTCTTAACTTATTCTCACTGATAATAGTGATAGACTAGCTTCCACTTCCAAAACATAAATAGATATTCTTTGTGGCCAGGATGTTTTATAGTTTCCTATGAGTTCCTAAGAATTAGTGTTTCATGTACAATAATTTTTGTTTTGAAATTGTTATCCATCTTAAAGACCGTTGAGTATTATTCCTTTCTGCTGCTGTACATGAGCTGTTTAGGAATCGTCGGAAATTAATTTTTAGTTATGTCAGTTAGTGAAAATAGTAAATATTGCTATTTGTATTAGTTAAAATGTGTTGTGTATTATGAGAGTTTATATTTTAGTAGAATTTAAAAGCGTTTTCTAAATACTGTGATGTTTACAAGTGGATATTTGTGAAATTCAGTTTTCTCAATGATTAACATAGCACAGTATGCTTATGTTTACTGATTCTTTCCCCTACCTTAGTCTTAGTAAATTATTTCTGACCAACCAGGAGTCCTTTTGGTAAGCTAGCTGACTCTGAAGTCTAACTTAGATATATATGATGTTTTGAATAAGATTTGTCAGAATACTTCATAGTGCACAAATGTTTGGAATTAGGTTTCATTTTCTGTCATTTTCATATTAGAAGCTATAATTGGTTTGGAGGCTATATTGCTTGTGTAGAGTCAGTTATTCAGAAAATGAATAACTTTACTGAGGTAAAAGTGGGCGCTGTGACCTATTTTTATTTGGTTAATGTATGTAGTCTTTATACATTCAGTTTGCAGAGAAGTTTCAGGAATTTAAAGAAGCTGCTCGACTAGCAAAGGAAAAATCACAAGAGAAGATGGAACTTACCAGTACACCTTCACAGGTGGGTTTATCATTCCTATTCTTAATTATGAACATTGTTCATTTCAGATAGTATCCTTTATGCCAGAATCAAATATCCAAAGTACACATAGAAATGCACCCGTTAGTGTGGTGGCTCACACTTGTAATCTCAAGACTTTGAGAGGCTTAGGTGGGAGGATTACTTGAGCCCGGGAGTTCAAGACCAACCTGAGCAACATAGGGAGACCTCATTAAAATTAAATTAATTTTAAAAAATAAAAATAAAATTAGCCAAGTGTGATGGTGCAAGCCTATGGTCTCAGCTGCTTGGGAAGCTGAGGTAGGAGGATCACTTGACTGGGAGGTCGAGGCTGCAGTGAGCTATGATTGTGCCACTGTGCTCCAGCCTGGGCAACAGCAAGACCCTGTCTCAAAAAGAAAAAAAAAAGAGAGAGAGAGAGAGAGAGAGAGAGAGAGAAATGCATCCTTTACTTAATTTGTACTGGTGGAAAAAGGTTTTTCTATATGCCAATGCCTACAAGAATATTTTTATTTTTTATTTTTATTTTTTTTTTTGAGACAGAGTCTTGCTGTGTCGCCCAGGCTGGGGTGCAGTGGCTGGATCTCAGCTCACTGCAAGCTCCGCCTCCCGGGTTTAGACCATTCTCCTGCCTCAGCCTCCCGAGTAGCTGGGACTACAGGCGCCCGCCACCTCGCCCGGCTAGTTTTTTGTATTTTTTAGTAGAGACGGGGTTTCACCGTGTTAGCCAGGATGGTCTCGATCTCCTGACCTCGTGATCCGCCTGTCTCGGCCTCCCAAAGTGCTGGGATTACAGGCTTGAGCCACCGCGCCCGGCCAAGAATATTTTTAATCAAAATTTCAGTTTAGTAATTCAATTCAAAGTATTTAATGTGCTTGTAACTTAGCAAAAGTACTTAAAGATCATGTGATAGTCAAATGTAACCACCAGGGGAGTCACAGGAAAAGTTCAGGAAAACAAGTATATTATACTTGCAGGTCCTAGAAACAGGGAAAGTCTTAAGGTGGTCAAGAGACAGAAAGCAGGAGTGAGGGGAAAGCCGAGGTAGAGCCTTTATTGGAATTTCTATGGGAAAGGCAAAGCAGAGAGGGGGAAATAGTTTAGGATTGGCTGGGTTGAATAATTTCAGGGGGCTCTAAACTATAGGGGTGGTCCCTCATTGTCTGGTAACTGGCCCTGGGATGGAGTAAGTTAGAGGAATATTGTCTACTGGGATGTATGGATCAGATAGAGGAGGTATGGCTCTGGATTGGCTAGTTTGCATATCAGAGACATGCTCTGGACCGGGCTCTTGCTGTCCTTAAGAATTAGCTAGCCCTAGAGGGGAGAAGCAGTCTCTTCTCAGTCAGAAACTTTTTTTAAAAGATGTCAGAATGTCGTCATATACATAAAGTATGTGCACACTCATGCACACACGCACAAACAATAGGGTTTGTTTTACATACTTTTATTATTTATTTATTTATTTTGAGCTAGAGTCATGCTCTGTCACTCAGGCCGGAGTGCAGTGGCACAATCTCCAGTTGCTGCAACCTCTGCCTCCCAGGTTCAAGCGATTCTCATGCCTCAGCCTCCCAAGTAGCTGGGATTATAGGTGTGCGCCACCACACCTGGCTAATTTTTGCATTTTTAGTAGAGGTGGTGTTTTATCATGTTGGCCAGGCTGGTCTCCCTGGCCTCAAGTGATCCGCCTGCCTCGGCCTCCCAAAGTGCTGAGATTACAGGCGTGAGCCACTGCCCCAGCCTGTTTTACATACTTTTAAAGTATACTTAAATCTGAAGTTGAAACATCTTTATGCTTAGCACTGAGACAATGGTTATAGGTTTTACAAAAGTATTACTTTTTCTTTGAACAAAGGACCTTTTACTTGTCCATCATAATCTTCCTTCAGTTGGAAGTTATATCTCCAAGTAAAGTTGATTAAATAGTTACATTTTGGTACTTTTTTTTTTTTTTTTTTTTTTTTGAGACGGAGTCTCGCTCTGTCGCCCAGGCTGGAGTGCAGTGGCGCAATCTCGGCTCACTGCAAGCTCCGCCTCCCGGGTTCACGCCATTCTCCTGCCTCAGCCTCCCGAGTAGCTGGGACTACAGGCGCCCGCCCCTGTGCCCGGCTAATTTTTTCTATTTTTAGTAGAGACGGGGTTTCACCATGGTCTCGATCTCCTGACCTTGTGATCTGCCCACCTCGGCCTCCCAAAGTGCTGGGATTACAGGCGTGAGCCACCACGCCCGGCCACATTTTGGTACTTTTATAATACAAGGGTTTTACTGTCTGATTAATATAGAATGCCACTATTTTCAGCTTTTTAATAGTAGGCTTTTCTAAAATTAATTTTAATTTTAATTGTTTCCTACAAGTAGGATTCAGCTCTTGGCTGTTCTCTGTAGTAATTGTTTCTGAACTGTACTCAGTAGCTTTTATGGAAAGGAAGAATCAGATGTTACAAATGTTTCTCTGGAATGTCAGTAGTAGCAGATTTACATGGAACTTTCTTGAAGTAAGTAGGAATTGCCTTGGAATTTAATAACTAACCAATGATTAGAACAGTTTAGAAAATTATTTTTTATTTATCTCCCTTTCCACTTCTATCACCCAGCTCTATTTGGAAAACTCTACCGGTATAGAGAGTTGAATTTTTTTTTTAAATAAGAATAAAGGAGAGCACTGTTAAATATGCTTAAAGTACATATTCCCTCATAGACTAAAGGTGTACCCTGGATTGAAGCCAAAGCTCCATTATGCATCTGTACATGCAGTGACCTGGAATAACTTTGATGATCATTTGAAACTTCTCTTGTATCTGTCTTCTCTAAGTGCTGTGAAAGTGTAGTGATACTTTTAAACATAAAGCCCCATTTAAAATTAAATGCCAGTACATGTTGGGAGCTCTAGTTCCTCTAGTGAATGGTTCCAGTGTTATGAGAAGATGCATCAAACAACACATTCAGTAAAAGAGTACTCAAAGGATTTTAATAAAATTGCAATGGATTAAGCTTTGCCATTTTAATTAGTTTCTGTTTCTCTAATCGTAACTTCCATTTTAGTTGAACTGGTCATGAACCATTATAAGTTGCTGCTAATACCTGTTCCTCTTTGGTGGAAGGAATGACTTTAAGCCTCTGCTTTGATTAAAGGAATATATAAAAGATGCTTATATTTGAAAAATACTATGAAATATAAAGAATAAGGAAATATCTTAAATTCATCACTATTTGAGAGCCAAAATATATGGACCTTAATTTATCTTATCAAAACATTTGAAGCCTAATTGTCAATTTAATATACAGAAGCCAGAGAGAATCATTTTTTAAAAAACATTTATCAGTTCAGCCAGGCGTGGTATGCACCTATAGTCCCAGCTACTCAGGAGCTAAGGTGGGAGGATTGCTTGAGCCCAGTGGTTTGAGGCTGCGGTGAGTTATTACAATCACGTCACTGCACTGCAGCCTGGGTGATAATATCTAATGTGTCTGTTCTAGTTTGAATTGTATGACCATTGGCCATGCCTACCCTACTTGATTCTCAGTGGTTTAACCCAGTCTCCTAAATTAATGCTGCCTGAAGAATGTAACATTACTGTGGAATTTAACAAAAGAACGGTTAAGTGGGATAATTAATAATAGGTTAGGCCGGGCGCGGTGGCTCACGCCTGTAATCCCAGCACTTTGGGAGGCCGAGGCGGGCGGATCACAAGGTCAGAAGATCGAGACCACGGTGAAACCCCGTCTCTACTAAAAATACAAAAAAAATGAGCCGTGCGCAGTGGCGGGCGCCTGTAGTCCCAGCTACTTGGGAGGCTGGGGCAGGAGAATGGCGTGAACCCAGGAGGCGGAGCTTGCAGTGAGCCAGGATCGCGCCACTGCACTCCAGCTTGGGCGACAGAGCAAGACTCCGTCTCAAAAAAAAAAAAAAAAAATAATAATAATAATAATAATAATAATAATAGGTTAAAGAGGAAAATCGATAGTAGTAGAAACTTGGTTGGTCATAGCTTTCGTTTTTATTTGAGGGAGGTGTAAGAGACTGGTTAAAAGTTTGAGTCAGACAGACCTAGATATAAATTACTTTTCTGTTGCCATGTAATACACTTGGTTGTTTAATTCTAGTGTGTTTATATGTTTGTAACGTGAGTATTACATTACTTATAGAATCATTGATCATCATCAATAAATATGGTAACGACACAGTGTCAGGTCATGGTTAGTAATGGGAGTTCTAAAATCTGAATTTGAAATTGGGCTCCAACCCTTAATAGTTTTCTGAGCTTAGGCAAGTCACTGTTTTTCTTCCTCTATAAAATGAGAATGAGAACAATATGTTCTTATTAGGAATATTGTGAGAATTAAATGAGGATTACAAAGTACTTAGCATATAGTAGATAATAGATAAATATTAACAACTGATGTGGTTGTAATGGGGAGGATGATGATGTAAGGCCTTAACATCGTGTCTGGCACTAACAGTTGTCTTTAAAAATTCAGATGTCTTAAGTGTATATTTATACAATATGTATTTGAAAAATACTTTGCATCAGAATTCTGCATCAGAATTCCCTGAAAGACTTGCTAAAACTCAGATTGGTGAGCTCCACTCCCAGACTTTCTGATTTAGTAGGTCTAAGATGGTACCCAAGTATTTACGTTTCTAACAAGTTTCTAGGAGATGCCGAAGCTATTCCTATGTTAGATATTATATTGTAGAATATTATATATGCCTAATTCAGTTGTGAGTTTTATTTTAATTTTTAAGCCATTTACATTTTAGTCATTTCAAAGTATTTAGCCTGGTTTTCATTAAAATAACCACTCTAGTTTTGCATTCAAAATCAGTAGTTTACATAGTACCTAATTCAGTTTTACAATTATATAAATATAATTGGCATAAACAGGTTTGGGACACATACAGCTGACTCTTGGTAAGCATTTTATGCAGCTGGTGGTTGCAAAATATTCAAGCAGAGTGACAGTTAATCCACTAACCCTAAGCATCAATCAACCAGTATACTTTACATAGCGAAGGAAGAGCATAAATTAATCCAGAAAGTCAGATTGTAAGAACTTCTGTGGTTGTCACAAAATGGATTTCAGAAATGGTAGCTCTGGATGGTGACCAACTAGAGGAAAAATGTATGACTGAGGATATGAGGATCTTGTTTGAGAGCTCAGCCTCATCTTCCTTTATGTGTCCTTCTGCTGTCTTCTTTCTTTCCATTCTCACTGCCATGGGATCTCAACACTATTAGCTCCTCCCCCAGTTTTTCTGTCAGACCCTCTGCTCAGAAAACAGTGGTGGTTCTCATCTTTGTTTAAGTATAAAACCCTAGAATGGACTGAGTCTTCCGTGAATTTTTGTTAAATGGTAAAGAAAGGGCCCTGTTTTCCTTAGGCCAACAAGGTTGAAACTGTAATGGGAATTTAATTTCAGGTTTTATTGGCATGAAATGGAAGGTGGTAGTGATATTTGGTATAGTGGGTCATGGCAGTGCTGCTGCATACCTCCCCAGCCCACCCTTCCAATATGCAGTAGGTCGTTGATAACACTCTAAAGGCTTGTCCTAGAGTGAAGGTCAAGGTCAATTTTTTTTCTATGCGTCCCAGAATATTTCTCATTTTTTGGCTTTTGAGCCAAAATTTCATTTGTGGGTTTTATTTTAATTTTAAGTTACCCACTTCACAAATGGGTAGGAAGAGAGAATTCTTAAGAAGCATTTCCTGAATCTCACATCTGTGCTCGGGTGCCTTTTTTATAATAGGTTGCATCTGTTAGTTTTGGTTTCCTTGATATTCTCTCAGATTTGTACTTCTATGTTTTTTCTTTAGTGCTACTGTCCTTTTTCTTACTGTAGATTATTTGTTTCGGTGAGAGTTATAGGGAGAGTTTCTCAAACAAAATGAGATGTAAGTGGTTTTATTTTCTCAAAGCAAGGATATAAAGTCAATAGAAAGGATCATTTGATCTGTTTTTCTTTCATTTTATTTTTTGCTTTTTTTCATTTTTCTTATCAGCTTTGGGTATACACACACACAAGCACACACACACACACACACACACACCAAAAAAGAATAACTGAAGTAGGGTGTTTAGGAAATTACACAAAATTTAGATTAAAAAAGAAATAGATGCTTAGAATATGTTAAATACAAAATATGTTTCAAGTACTATTTTAAGCATATGCAAAATTTCTGGAAGGTTTTACAGAATACTTTTGGCTACCTCTGGGGTAGTTGGAGGGAAAGAGGATTTCATTTTCCTTTTGTGCCCTCATGTACTGTTGGAATTTTTTCTCGTTTCTC
Organism: Macaca fascicularis; assembly: GCF_037993035.2. Taxonomy (NCBI): domain Eukaryota; kingdom Metazoa; phylum Chordata; class Mammalia; order Primates; family Cercopithecidae; genus Macaca; species Macaca fascicularis. The sequence goes on along the minus strand of NC_088380.1, from coordinate 83,414,392 downwards.
ATCAGTAAATACTGATTTTATATTTTTAAAACTGACTTTTAAAAAACCCAAGTTCTCAATTGGTTCAGAATAAAAAATTAAATTAAAAAAATAAAATACCATGCTTTGGGTGGGCTTATTGTTTTTCATTTTAGGTATAATGACCTAGGATAACTATGCCTTTACTTAAATATAACTAATATTCAAGTTTTCTGAAGAAAAACTTGCTGCTTTGAGATGTTGGAATTGCTACAACCTCTATCCCTTTCTTTCTCCCCTTCTTAACTGGCCCCTGGGAATAGTCTTTCTACTTTAGTAGCATTAACATTTGTAGCCTCCCCAAGTTCCATGCCCCAAACCCTGCTCCCTCTTATTTCACCCTCAAAGTGACAGGAGCATTTATCCCAGAAGATGGTAACAACCAGGAGTCAAACTGCTACTGCTCTTCCTCTCTCTCTTTTGATCCTAATGTATTTTTGCACACTCTTGTCAACCAGTTCCAGCAAATCCCTGAGTTAATCCTTAATTGCTAACCCTGGTTATGCCCTTTAAGTTTAATAGGTAATTTGCTTATTTTTATTTTTATTTTTTATTTTGAGATGGAGTCTTGCTCTATTGCCCAGGCTGGAGTGCAGTGGCATGATCTCGGCTCACTGCAACCTCCACCTCCTGGGTTCAAGCAATTCTCCCACCTCAGCCTCCCGAATAGCTGGGACTACAGGCACCTGCCATCATGCCCAGCTAATTTTGTTTGTATTTTTGTAGAGATTGAGTTTCATCATGTCAGCCAGGCTGGTCTTGAACTCCTGACCTCAGGTGATCTGCCTGCCTTGGCCTCCTAAAGTGCTGGGATTACAGGTGTGAGCCACTGCGCCCAGCCGGTAATTTGTTTCTGTTATCATTTCTACTGAACTGAATCTTCAGCAATTTAACTGTTTAGTAGGTTGCACATTCAACCTTTTATTATTTTAGTTTGGCTTGGCCTGTTTTGGAGAGTAATAAGCCTGATTTGTTAATACCAGAGATTATTATTTTATGGTTTCTTACTGGCTGGTTAAATTTTTTCTGACTAATTAATATGGTCCATAACTGACCTAGAAGTAGTCACTTTGTGATTGCTATTCCCATTATTCACTTAATAGGATTTGACTTTGTTGTAAAACATTTTTATATTGTCACATTATACTGTAGATTTTATTCGTGCATTGACTGTCAGCTAATGGAAACAAAGCAGATTTAGGAGAAAGATTTAATAAAAATGAAATTAAAGGTCAAAATAGAGGTTCTACTGAAAATTGAAAAATGGTTAAGTGATAATGTGGAATTAAGAAAGTATCCTTTTGATCTTTAACAGCTTGTATAGTTTATAGCATTATGGAACTATTAATTAAAATACTTAAATGTGAAATAAAATACATACAGCAGTATAAAACCAGAAGTCCCAAAAACGTAAGTCTCACCACATTAATATTTACATATTTTTTTCTAGCACTTCATGTGTAACATTCTAAATGTGAAGGATATAAATATCATAACCCAGTTACTGTTTTACATTCTGATTTTTAAAAATTATATGCATTTTGCTACATTGCTCATATTTGTCTTGTTTTTATTAGAGGAAATCTTGTATTTTTTTAAGTTGACAAATTATGATCATTCCTAACCACTGTCCTGTTGGACACTTATTTTTTCCCCCCAAATATAGACAGATATTTCAATTGTGACATTTTATTGCCCAGGGATCATAAGAGGTCCACCAAGCTGCTCTTTAACAGTCTGGTTTTAGCACCTCCCCTAGTTAATAGGTCTATCAAATGACTCCTCATTCTGATTTCCAATATCAAATTTGGTTAATCCGATGGTGGCAGACATAAGTGTCAGCTTGAGCTTCAATTTTAAATTCAATTTATTTAAAATGAAATAAATTTTAATGCTATTTAAATAAATTTACTTTGAAAGGCAAATCTTAATGAAAAGTAGAAATAAGACAGGAAATTTTGTGAAGAAAAGTAATTCCATTATGAGTACCAGACAAGGTAAGCTGAAATGCACTAACATCATTATAGATAATAGGTTATAGAGGCATTTCTTCTTGCTTTTCTAAGTAGCTCTCTAGGGATTGAAAAGTAGGGCAGATAAAACATGCTGCAAATTTCATTCACCCCTTTCCTCATCCTCCCCCTCTCCTCATCCACTTCTTCTCCTGTACCCCTTCCATTATCTACTTCTTCCACCAGCATCACATCTTCTTGTGTTTTTGTGCATCTTTTCTTCTGAAGTATAGTAATTCTTTGAATATATTTTATTCTGACCAATTAGTTATATAAACCAAACATTTTTCGGTTATTTGAAACTGTTTCTAAATTGCGTTATATTTCCATTTCTAAATTGTATGTTTCAGAGTTTTCTTGTGAGTAGCCCAGCTTCAAAAACTTTTTCTCATAGCTTGCCATGAATAAAAAATAAAAATTTCTATGTTTTATTTTTTAAGTCTTTGACTCAAATTTCAGTTGAAATTTGGTTCATCAGTTAGCATACATCAAAGGCAGTTTTAACCTCAAGATGATATTGTGTACTTTAACAAAAGTGTAACTATTCTTTATCCTCCACCCCTTTTTTTTAAAGGAATCCGCAGGTGGGGATCTTCAGTCTCCTTTAACACCAGAAAGTATCAACGGGACAGACGATGAAAGAACACCTGATGTGACACAGAACTCAGAGCCAAGGGCTGAACCAACTCAGAATGCATTGCCATTTTCACATAGGTACAGATTCAATTCAGCAATCATGATTAAGTAAATGTGTAAATATGGAAATGTTTGGTTTCAGGAACCTTTATAGTTACAAGCTTTGAGTGAAAATTCTAGGTTGACTTTGACTTTTTTTTTTTTTTTTTTTTTTTGCTGCTTCTGTTAACCTCAGAAGTGAAATACACAAACTTTTTATTAACTTATAGTTTATAGTTGCATAGATGGACTGCAGTGAACATTTCCTTTATGTAGAAAAAGGAGCACTAGGCTAATTACAGTACAAATTGTTTTTCAGTGAAATAAAATCTTGTAAGTTGCTTCTACCTGTCTTTTAACATAGCCTCTAAAAGGCCTCCTTTATTAACCTGGTTTCTATTTTTGTGTATGTTCTTGAAGGTTGTAAGTTGGAATTTTTTTTTTTTTAAGTAGGCTTTCCACTCTGAAATTAAGCTTTATCATAGTCTGAGGTGATCTTACCACATGATTTCACGGAAGGAAACAGTGGGATAACTTTTAGCATGGGTTTGTTAATGTTAATGGCAGATTTATCTTTGCACACTAACTAACAGGAGATAAGTCTTCACTTGCTTTTGAATTTTAAAAGAATCTGATAACTCTGAAAACATATAATTTATCCTAAATGTGTTCCAAACCAGTTACATTAATTATTGGCTATACTTGGTATATTTGGGATGTAAGGAGGTCTGTGCAATTGCAATCTTGCAAATGTAAAACAAATACCTATCAGTCGTCTGTTTTAAAGTTAATTTTTTATCCTTCTTTGGAAACTTTTCACTAGGTTAGTTTTAGTTAAAATTAGGAAAACAATTTTCCTTCATAGTACATTTCTTTTGGGGACCAATTAAAAAAAAATCCTTTGGCATATTAAGCAAAATTGAAGTGAAGTGAGATACTCTTCAACTCTCTTTCTCATGAGAATTTTTATTTTGATTGAAATTTGTTGAATATTAAGGGCATAGGATTAAATATAGTAGAGGCTAACATTGAGAGACCTCATTGTCAGGCTGAGGAAGAAGAAAAAATTAGTTAAGGTTTTTTAAGGAATGGCCAGGTGCAGTGGCACATGCCTGTAATCCCAGCACTTTGGGAAGCTGAGGTAGGAGGATCACTTGAGGCCAGGAGTTTGAGACCAGCCTGGGCAACATAGTGAGACCCCTGTCTCTACAAAAATGTAAAAACTTAGGCCAAGCATGGTGGTGCACACACCTTTTAGCTACTTGGGAGGCTGAGGCAGGAGGATCACTTGAGCCTGGGAATCCAAGGCTGCAGTGAGCTATGATTGTGCCACTGTACTGCAGCCTGGGTGACAAAGTAAGACCTTGTCTATAAAAAACAAAAAAAGTTTGTTTAGGAATGAACAGAGGAAAACTGACTATGAGGCTATTCTGATTTGTTGCTAATAGTGCTAATAATTTTACATAAAACAGATATATTGTGGAGTTATAGATTTATTGTTTTATTGTGGTATAACCATATTTTCTGTTTATAGTTATAAAGATGACTGAACACATGAAAAATTTTAGTGCTTTCGATCTGAATAATATGTTTACATTATATAGTCTTTTAAAATATGCAGTTACAAGTAAATAATCGTATTAGTATGCAATTTAAAAAAATATTTTACTGTGTTGAGGATAGGAAAAATTTTCTTGCTATTAAATTAGATTTAACATATCCATTTAATAAACAGACTTACAACTTCACCAAATATAATTATATTGATTTCTTTGGCTAACACTTAAATTGAGCCATCTGTGTTGAATACTGTAGCTTTTAGAAATAAGAAATTTTGTATTTAACATTTGTAAAAGCTATTTTTAGTTTACTTTATGCACCTAAAATTTTCCAATGTCTACAATTTTGTTAATCCTTGGTATTTGGAGTTACTACCTGGAATTGGTCTTCTCCATGATTTTTCTCTGTTCTCAAGAGTCTTTAATAAGAGTTGCTTTGACTTGAAGTACACAGCTGCTTTGACTACTGGAATTTATAGATGAGTCATGGAGATACTTGACGGAGTTCTGAATATAAAACTTAACAGGTCAATTTAAGTTTTTAATTATGTGAGAGGTATTACATAATCTTGTAGTTCTTGTTGAAAAACACTTCACAGGATTTTTTAAGACATTCTCTGAACTTGTTTTGGTTTTACATTAGTCAGTATTAATCAGTATTCAGCTAGTTAGTTGACTGAAAACAAAATTTCCACCTGAGGTATAGAACATTGAGTATTTTAAGTTAATGCTAGAATCCCAGAATATCAGAGCTAGAAGAGACCTCAGAGATGATATAATCCATGATTTTCTGAACTGTGGTAGTTTGATATCAGTTTAATAGGCCATTTGTGGCTTTCTGAAAAATGAAATATAATGAAACCAAAGAGAAAACATTAGAGTAAAACTCATATTGAGAGTAGAAACTGTTTCAGTAGTCTACGTATATGTGTGTGTGCTGATTATAGTGTAAAATGTCAAAGTTTGAAAGTGTGTGCCTTTGGCATGTGCAAGACTAAATCCCAGAGGTTGGATGAGTTACCTAAGTCACACAGTTCATTAGTAACAAATGTGAGTCTACAGCTCAGCTCTGATCCTGGTATGCACTGTCAATTACAGTTCATTAGGCAAATACCCAACACAAGCACATTGTTTTGTCAGGAAGTTAGTAACTGTTCCTGTCCTAGGAGACCTATATAGAAATAAGATCCATGTTTCATGATTAGAAACAGAATATTAAAATAAATTTTATTGAAATCTAAAACTCACAAGTTTTTAAACTGGGCACACTATTATTTTTTCCCATTGCAAAGGAACACAATTAACATTTTATTTATTTATTTATTTATTTATTTATTTAGAGACAGAGTCTCACTCTGTCGCCCAGGCTGGAGTGCAGTGGCTCAATCTCGGCTCACTGCAAGCTCCACCTTCCGGTTCACGCCGTTCTCCTGCCTCAGCCTCCCGAGTAAGTGGGACTACAGGCACCCGCCACCACGCCCGGCTAATTTTTTGTATTTTTAGTAGAGATGAGGTTTCACCCTGTTAGCCAGTATGGTCTCGATCTCCTGACCTCATGATCCACCCGCCTCAGCCTCCCAAAGTGCTATAAAATCTTAAGTTTTTAATGCTTAGACTATATTGTCTTCCTTCTCCAATATGTGTTTTAGCAGAAAATAATTAATAGCAAAAAATTTTTTTGCCAGTATTTCTCTGTTTTAGTTGATTCCATTTAACTGCTAAATAAGGAGCAAAATCACTAGAATGTCTACGTTCTAAAAAAAGATGGGGGATGTAGGAAACAGTGATCTAGTCAGTCAGATTAACTAAGAGTTGACTGTAGTAATAGCTACTTAGCAAGCCATTTGTTCTTTTCTTAAAATTCAAATTTTATGAGTAAACCTCATGAATTTGTTAATTAACATATCAAAAGTAGGTCCTGCTTTTCATTTAGCACTGAAAGTTTTACTAATGTGGTTAGTTTGTTCTTTAAGTCTTTCTTAAAAAGTTACTTAGCTTTAGAGAAATAAGCAAGATTTAAAACATTTTTAATATTTATAACTTTTTATTATAAAAATTTTCAAGCATACATCAGAGAGAAAATACTGTAATGAACTCCTATAAACATGTCACCTGCCTTCAACAGTTATGAAAAAATGGCCAGTCTTGTTTCATCTCTGCCCTCATCTACTCCTCCTCCACTGTGTTATTCTTAAAACAAATTCACAAATACTTTTCTAAAATTACTTTTAAACTTTTGAAAAACGTATTTACTAAGCTATTACAACTTTTTGTATTATACCTGATTCAGTGGCATTATAGATTACCTTGAATAATTTACTACTTTCTTTGATTTTTAGCTATGCAGCTGAACTAAATTTTAAATGTATGAGCTGCTCAATACTCCTTAGTCAAGTGCTATACTACTGTATTATATCCTTGTCATAAACTATGCAAAAACATTCTTATTGAATAAGCTTCAGTGAATTGATACTGTTTTAGTGTACTTATTTTTAAAGTTTAGAGTTGTGTAAAAAAGGGAGATCATGAGGATGAAATGTTTACTGATTTTTTTGGGGGGAAATGTTATTAAATTTTATCTAAATTGCTGTTTATCTTTTTTTTAACCTAAATGATAATGTCTTTTGAGATTGAGCAGGTATACACTTGAAAATCCTTTGAAACCAATCTTAGATTAGTTGTATATCAAGAAAAGTAGCTATATACTAATAGACTGGCATATACATAAGAGGGAAGGTTTTGTTCTCTTTCCAGGGAGTTCTTGTTTGCTTCATAGCATCAACTGTCTGGAATTCTAGAATTTACTTGTTTTTTTGTTTGTTTTTTAAATAAATAATAATAGATTTTCTAAAAAAGATTTAAAGCCACTGAAAATTATCTTGGAAATAGTTGATTTTATAGTATTCCAGTGCTGTCACAATGTAATACTGAAAACTTAAAGTTTTCATTTTGTTCATTACAATTTTTTGATCCTCAAATATGGTACAATATTGATAAATAATTGTTGTCATATTTTCAAGAGTTCAGAAAAGACATATACATTAGCAGTTTGTGAAGCTATTTTTGTACTGATAAATTTTAATAACAATTTGATTACCTTAATAGAAAATGGACTCTCTTAAACACTGATTATATTTAGATTCTTCTAATGTTTAGATAATGTGTTCTCATGGTGCTTCTAGAATTTATGTATTTTTGGGGATATTGCATGTACCTTCTATTCTGTTAAAGAGATTGTTTTCTGCCACATTATGTGTTTCCAACAGATAATCATTAAAGGATGTATGCAGAAATACTTCTTTCTAGCATATTAGTCTTGCTTTAAATCAGTAAAACTACAGTTTTATCACAATGTATGACATCTGTATGGGTTTACTGCATGTGTATTTATCATCAGAGTTTTAGAAACACTTTACTTTAAAACTATGACTAGGAATTTTTGTGCAATTTCAAAAACTAAATTTCCCTGGAAATTTTACATAGCATTTTAACTAAATGCTAGTTAAATACAAAAACATCAAAATAAGTACAACATTTTTTATATTTAACAGAATAAATGCAAACTAAAATACAAAAGGAAGTGCTTAATCTTTTTTTTTTTTCTCTTGAGATGGAGTCTCACTCTGTTGCCCAGGCTGGAGTGCAGTGGTGTGATCTCGGCTCACTGCGACCTCCACCTCCCGGTTTCAAGCCATTCTCCTGTCTCAGCCTCCCAAGTAGCTGGAATTACAGCCTTACACCACCACGACCGGCTAATTTTTGTATTTTTAGTAGAGACAGGGTTTCACCATGTAAGCCAGGCTGGTCTCAAACTCCTGGCCTCAAATGATCCCCCTGCCTCGGCCTCCCAAAGGGGATTACAGACATGAGCCACCACACCCGGCCCTGATCTTAAATATAGTTTGGATTTACTGTACTTTTAAGATGATAAAAACAGGAAAAAAGTGATTGGCTGTTAAGAACTCTCAGGTACTATATTCTCCACACTGTGATATGTTTCCCTTTTTCATGGATAGTAAGCAAATCTTAGATTATAGTAATAAACTAAAATAGAAGTAATTTCTGTGGATAACTTTTGTTTGGATAAGACTGCGTACTGTATATAAAGCTGGGACTTGATTTCAGAAGAAGTGACTTTATCATTGATATAATTGTAGGTGAAAATTTTAAGTTGTAGGATTCTCCGTAATAATTGACTTAAATATCATTATTCCTCCACCATCAAACCTCAAAAACTAGATTAGGTTTTTCTAGATTAACTTGAAGGCAAGGAACATTTGTGAGAGATCATAACTCAACAATTTAGAGATGTCAGAAATTTTTTACTATAATTGTGAACAATAGTATTTTATAAGAAGTATGGTAGTAATTTGGTCATTTACACTGTTCTGCGTTCTCTGGAAACTGAGAAACAATTTATATATTTTAAAATAAGATGAAATAAGAAATATAATTTAGTGACTGTTTATTAGCTTTCTGAATAGATACATTTACATTTTCATGTCTTGAATTTTTTTAAAGAACTAACGTTTATTCTCTAAAGATTTTGAGGAAAAAGTTAAAATTTGCTACACCATTTTGTCAAGCACTATCACTTGATATAGATTATTCACAAGAAAAAAACCATTCTTCGTGTGAGATAAAGACATTATTAACCCGCCTCCAATGGCGATTAGACCCTTCCTCTTCTTCACCTCTGCCTTACTGTTATAATTAATGGGAAAGAATGTTCATCAATCCATTCCTAGTGATTGTCAGTTTCTCTTTTCAAGAAGAGTAGCTGGAAATACAGGTGTGGTCATTTGCCGTGGAATAGATTGATCCTAGATTAATTATGATCTCTTTCTTGTGGAGGGCTTAAAAAAATTCCTTTTTCCCCTCCACTTCTGTTCCTAGCCTGCTACAGTGGGGATTTCATTGGAAGGGAGGTAGGTGATGTGGACAGTTTTGCTCTAGGATGTAGGAAAGAATGTTTTTTTCCTTTGGATTTGGCCATCTTTCCTCTTACCAAAATAGTTAGGGCCAAGATAAAGGTGCAAACCTAGGCAGAGGCCAGGCAAGCCACAAAATGCGTGACATTTGTGTTATATGTGACAGTAAATAGTGGTGAGGCCTTTGGTAAAATGGAATGGGCAGGGTTCATCTAAACATATTACAGCTTTATAAAATGAAGCCAAATGAGGTTGGAGACTAGGTAACCCATATAGTTTCTAGTCTACATCTTTAAAAGGAATCTCTGCAAAGATTGGATCCATTCTTACGTCATGGGGATAATACATAAGATTCACACTTCATGTGGAAATAAGGACACAATCACTGATATTGAAAGTGGTCATTCTCCAGGGACTGCCTTCCTTGTAGAATGTGTCAAATATAGATAAGACTGAAGAGTTTAAATAAATGTACATTGTACTTTTGTTTTCTGTCTGCCATTTTCCATTTAGAGTTTAGCTTGGCCGTGTATTCACTGTTGACAAAATTGTTAGGTTTTGGGACCCTGTTTTATTATATCTCAGCTTTATCGAGATATAATTCACATACTAAATAACTTAACTACCTAAGGTATACAATTCAGTGGTTTTTAGTATATTCACAGAGTTGTGTAACCATCTCCACAGTGAATTTTAGAACATTTTCATTAGCCCCCACCCCCAAAAAACTCTGTACTCATTAGTAGTCATTCTCCCTGTAAACCCCCACTCTCCCTCCACCTACCCTAGGCAACCACTAAATCAACTTTCTGTCTCTATAGATTTGCCTATTATGACCATTGTATATAAATAGAATCATAATACATGGTCTTTTGTGACTGGCTCCTTTCACTTAGCATGTGTTGTTTGTTTGCTTGTTTGTTTGTTTGTTTGTTTTGAGTCTTGCTCTGTCACCCAGGCTGGAGTGCAGTGGTGCCATCTCGGCTCACTGCAATCTCCATTTCCTAGGTTCAAGCAATTCTCCTTCCTCAGCCTCCCAAGTAGCTGGGATTACAGGAGTGTGCCACTATGCCAGCTAATTTTTATATTTTTTGTAGAGATGGAGTTTCACCATGTTGGCTAGGCTGGTCTCAAACTCCTGACCTCAAGTGATATACCTGCCTCGGCCTCCCAAAGTGTTGGGATTACAGGTGCGAGCCACTGCACCCAGCCAGCATGTGTTTTTAAGGTTGATCCATGTTATAGTATATATCAGTACTTCATTTTCTCTTCTTGTCTAATGTTCTTGTTCTATGGATATACCATATTTTATTTATCCATCCATCAGTTGATAGACACTTTGGTTGTTTCCACTTTTTGAAAGTTCCATTATTATGAATAATGCTGTTATAAACATTTGTGTATGAGTTTTTGTGCAGACATATGTTTTCAATTCTCTTGAGTATATACCTAAGAGTAGAATCACTGGGTTGTATGGTAATTCTATGTTTAGCCTTTGGAGGAACTGCAAAGCAGCTGTGCCATTTTGCATTCCCACCAGCACATATATAAAGATTCTGATTTCTCTGTGTTATCAGCACTTGTTATTGTCTTTTTTTATTATAGCCATCCTGGTTTAAGTGTGAAGTGGTATCTCATTGTGGTTTTGATTTGTATTTCCTTGATGGCTAATGATATTGAGCATATTCCCATGTGCCTTATTGGTGACTTGTGCATATTCTTTGGAAAAATGGCTGTTCAGATCTTTTGCTCATTTTTAATTAGATTATTTGTCTCTTTGTTGTTGAGTTGTAGTTCTTTATAATTTCTAGTTATTAACCTCCTACCAGATAATTGATTTTTAAATATTTTCTTCAGTTCTGTTGTCTTTTCACTAATTTTTTTTTTCTTTTTTTGGTGCTTTGCAGCACAAATGTTTTAAATTTTTAAATAAGTCTAATTCATTTTTTTCATGCTTACACTTTTGGTGTCATATCTAAGAAATCACTGCCTAATCTAAGGCTACAGTGATAAACACATATGTTTTCTTCCGAGACTTTCATAGTTTTGGCTCTTAGATTTAGGTCTTTGGTCCATTGATTTTTATATATGATGTGAGACAGAGGCCCACATCTATCCAGTTGTTCCAGCATCATTTGTTGAAAAGACTGCTTTTTATACACTGAACTGTTTTGGCACCCTTGTCGAAAATCAGCTGATGGTAAATATGAGGGTTTATTTCTGGAATCTTAATTATGTCCCATTGGTCTCAATGTTTATGCCAGGACTACACTTTCTTTTTCTCAGGCAGAGTCTTGCTTTGTCACCCAAACTGGAGTGCAGTGGGGCCATCTCGGCTCACTGCAACCTCCGCCTCCTGGGTTCAAGCGATTTTCATGCCTCAAAATGATTCTCATGCCTCAGCCTCCCGAGTAGCTGGGACTATAGGCAGGCGCCACCACCCCCAGCTAATTTTGTATTTTTAGTAGAGACAGGATTTTGCCATGTTGGCCAGGCCGGTCTTGAACTCTTGACCTCAAGTGATCCTCCTGCCTTGGCTTCCCAAAGTGCTGGGATTACAAGTGTGAGCCACTGTGCCTGGCCTACACTGTCTTAATTAATTTATCTTTGTAGTTAAGTTTGAAATTGGGAAGTATGATCACTTCTGTATTATTTTCAAGATTGTTTTGACTCTTCTCAGTACCTAGAATTTCCCTATGAATTTTAGTGCCTAGAAATTGTATATGAATTTCCTTCTGTGTTTCTTCAATGAAACCAATTGGGATTCTGATAAGGATTGTATTGAATATGTAGATCAGTTTGGAGCTCATGGCCAAAATGTTCCTCTTAATGTTAACTTTTGTGATCCACGAACATGAGCTGTTTTCCTATTTATTTGGAGCTGCTTTAATTAATTTCAACGATGTTGTTTGGTTTTCAGAGTATAGATTTTCTCCTTTTGTTAAATTTATTCAGATTTTATTTTTTTTGGTACTATTTAAGTGAAATTGTTTTGTTAATTTCACTTTTGAATTGTTCATTGTTAGTATATAGAAAGACAATTGATTGTTGTATAATGATCTTGTATCCTACAAACTTACTGAACTCATTTATTAGTCTTAATCATTTTTAGGGGGTTCCTTAGGATTTTCTATACATAAAATTATATCCTCTGTAAATAAAGATAGTTTACTTTCTCCTTTCCTATCAGGATATCTTTTCTTTCTCTTTTTTTTTTTTTTAAACTCATTGCTATAGCTAGAACCTGTAGTACAGTGTTGAATAGAAGTGACAAGAGTGGACATCTTAATCTTGTTCCTGATAGAAGGAAAGCATTGAGTCTTTTACCATTAAGTATGAGGTTAACTGTATGTTTTTCATGGATGCTCTTTATCAGGGTGAGGAAGTTCCCCTATATTCCTAGGTTTTTAGTGTTTGCTTTTTTCTATTAATGTTTATTCCTATTAATTAATGATTTCCTCTTATACCCTCACAACTTCATGGCTTTAGGAATTTATTCATTGATAAATAGAGCAATATGCTTTTTTTATGTTTATTTCTTAAAAGCTAATTGATGGTTTGTTTTAAAGGAAAAATGAGCTGGACTAAAGAGGAAGAATTCTTACTAAAATATCACTATTTTTAAGAGCTCTTCACTGAGTATCAGTTTTCCTACGTAAAAATATGAAACCTTCCTGTCTTCTAGCATTTTCTCTCTCCAAAATAGGTGAGGTAGCTCTTATAGAGAGTGGGAATGGGGGTACATTTGCTGTCTGACTTTTAAAGAGGTTTAGTTGATTTTTTTCCTTTAATTTTTTTTTAATTAAAAGAAAAAATACAAAAAAACCTTTTTTTAAGAAAGAAAGAAGATTGTAAACATTACACGGTGAAACCCCGTCTCTACCAAAAATATAAAAATTATCTGAGCATGGTAGTGCACACCTGTAATCCCAGCTACTCAAGTGGCTGAGGCATGAGAATCGCTTGAACTTGGGAGGCGAAGGTTGTGGTGAGCTAAGATCGTGCCACTGTACTCCAGCCTGGGTGACAGAGCGAGACTCTGCCTCAAAAAAAAAAAAAAAAAAAAAAAAACCCAAAAAACAAACAAATACAAAAAAACCTGATAAATTGTAAGATTATTCCAATGAATATAAAGCATGTTCTTATTAAATATGAATAAAAATACACATTCTAAAAATTATTCATTTCAGGTAACTCTTATTTCTAGTGTAATTACTCTAGAAAAAGACTTAACTTGTGTTTTTCGTTATTGCATTATATAAATGTCAGCTGATGATTATTTTAAAGGACCAATTATATGGTCAATACTTGTTTTACATGGACAGTGTTCTACGTAGTTTTTATTATAGAAGGTTTGTTTTTCTGGATACATGTTTTGAGTATTCAGTATACTTGTATATTAACCTTCAAGCAGTATATCAATGCCATAATTATGTCAAAGGACATTTTAAAGGCTGCTGTATGTACAAAGTACAGAATTAAGTCACTAAACCCAATTTTTTTTAATTTTTATTTTTATGGATGCATTACAGTTGTACATATTTATTAGGGTACATGTGATATTTTGATACAAACATGTAATGTATAACAATCAAATCTGGGTAGCTGAATATCTATTACCTCAAACATTTATCATTTCTTTGTGCTAGGAACATTCCCCATATACTCTAGTCATTTTGAGATACATAATAAATTATTGTTAACTATAGTTGCCTTACTGTGCTACCAAACTCTAGATCTTACTTCTTCTGTCTAACTATTTTTATTCCCATTAACCAACCCCTTTTTATATCCCCCTCCCCACTACCCTTCCCAGCTTCTGGTAATCATTCTATTCTCTACCTCCCTGACATCAGTTTTTTTTAGCTTCCACATATGAGTGAGAATATACAACATTTGTCTTTCTGTGCCTGGCTTATTTCATTTAACATAATGTTCTCTAGTTCCATTCATGTTGTTGCAAATGACAGGATCTCATTCTTTTTTATGGCAGAATAGTACTTCATTGTGTATATGTAACACATATAGTACCACATATACACAATGTGATACTATTGGTAGATATCCATTCATTGGTGGACACTTAGGTTGATTCCATATCTTGACTATTATGAATAGTGCTGCAGTAAACATGGGAGTGCAGCTATCTTTTTGATATACTGATTTTTTTTCTTTTAGATATGTACCCAGCAGTGGGATTGCTGGATCATATGAGTTCTGTTTTTAGTCTTTTAAGGAACATCCACAGTTTTTCATAGTGGCTGTACTAATATACCTTTCCCACGAACAGGGTGTGAACTTTCCTCTTTCTATCCTCACCAGCATTTGCTATTTTCTGTCCCTTTGATAATAAATCCAAATCTTTCAAGTCTCATTTACCTGACACACCAAAGGGATTTTTTTTTTTTTAAATTTTCAACAATAAAGGTTCTCCATGACATTTAATGTGACATAGTTAGTGGAGAAAGATTCCCTTCATAGCTGCATTGGTGTCTCTAACATGAGGCTATTGGAACTTTATATTAGCAAAAGTGTTTTCAGAAAGCTTATTTGATCTTATGGCTTCATTGCCTTTTGTAATTGGATCATTTTAGGATATGCTTTACTCACAATCTAAGTTACTATTAAAGAGACCACCTAAGGTCTCTTTGGCTCTACAAAGTAATAGATTTTTTTTTTTTTTCTCTAGAGTTACAGAGAATGGATACTAGTAATTGGTTAAGTTATGTGAAGAACCATGTCATGGGGTGTTACTTGAGTCCAAGAACACCACTACTATTAGTAGTTATATCTTTTCAGCTTTTTAAAACAGATAAACTGTTCTGTCATTATTACATATGGTCAGAAAGTCTTAGGTTCCATAGCAAGGAAGGAAGCTGATCTTTAACTGTACTTTATCTTTGAAGTCTCACAACCCATGTGATCTACTAGATGTTCAGCCTTGAACTAATACTAGACATGTTACCACATCTGGGTTTTTTGCACAGAGAATTATCTTGAGCAGTAAGTAATAAAGAAAAAGCATAACATACCTAAATAGTTTCTCCTCCTTTTCCCGTTACCACTTTTTAAAAATTTTCTGCTTGAACATTTTGTCTTTTTATGGAAAAGCTGGACTCTTTACTCTCTTACATCCTGATATCTACTGGATATATTTTTGAAGACAGAGAAGATCAGTTCTCCAAGTTAGATTTTTTTTTTTTCATACTCCGGAGACAGCCAGTTTCCCTTGGTGGATGATTTCTCTGATCACCTTTAGTTTTGGAACCTAGTGGAGTCACCATTTCTCATGGAAGAAGAGGATCTACAATTTTTCCTAATTGACAAGATGCAAATAGTCCCTGACTGAGAGAAACTAACATGGAAGAAACATGAAAATTTAAAAAGACCCAGTAATCACAGCTTTAACTTGGAAGAGTCAGAAGAAGTAGTATCTTTAAAGAAGACACTTAACTGCTTGGATTCCTGTGTATGCCTAGATAGCATTTAAGCTATCTCCATGTAGAGGAAGAAGAGAATGACTTGGCGTGACATCCCATGTTTTGTTTCTCTGGCAAAATGCCATTATACTTGCTCTGCTAATTTTTAGAAGATTTAAAAGCCTTTGATGGAGAAAGATTTCTGTTGGTTGAAAATCAAAATAGCTGTTATTTCTGATAAATATAGTGAAAAATAAGCAACCTAATCTTCCTGGACTTCTTTGTAGAACTGACTCATAGATGCCATTTCTTTTAAGATTTAAAAATATAGCCAGTTTCTACATGTAACCAGATACTAATATTTTGATCAATTTGGTTTGTTGTCATATGAGAACCCTTACCTCCCTACCTCACAGGGATGTTGTGAGGCAAATTTTAAATGTTCCTAAGAAAAGTTTAGAAATAATAACTCTTGTGGGTAGTTATAATCATAAGATTTTGTTTATTTTAGAATTTACAAATGCTTTCCCATAGTTATGAATAGATATTAGGTAACATTTTTAAATGGAAGATAATGAAGTTTGTACTTGATTTATCAATGCATATCCTTGTATAAAGAATAATTTGCATGAAATGTTGCATTTTTTTTTTTTAAACCAAGAGCTTTTATACAATTAAAGAAAAGCTAAAGTAAAAATGTCTGGTTTCCCCCTTTATTTAGTTGAGATTTAATTATTCATACCTCTTCTGGAATCTAACACCAATAAATTTTTTTTGATTAAAATATTTAGAGAAAGGGTACTTCCTCCCCAAAATATGATACTAATACAATATATGTGCTCTTCTATTATAGAAAGCAAATATTAAAGTTGCTGAAGACGTACTTTAGAAGTAAGGAAGAAACATAACAGAATTAGTCATTACCTTAACAGTATTGCTTTTCTGGTATTTAAAACTTAGAAGGGCTTGTTGTATCAGTTCCCATTTTATGATGAGAACAGTTTATAGAATGTGTTCTGAACCTGATAAAATTCAAGAGAAAATAATTTCCTGGGAAAAAATGTGAATAATACAATGGTCTGTCATTATTTTGTTGGTCTCTAAAAATATGGCATTCCTACCATCATCTCTCTCTCAAAAATGAAGGGATTGTACTTGGGTTCTTCTAGCTGTGCCACCAGTCATGTTCACAGTCTTAGACAAAAGACTTTATCTCTTTGAGCTACAGTTTTCTCATATATTAAGTAAAAGGGGTGGTCAGGTGGGTAATGATTTCTAATCTCCTTATCTTGATTATCTTAAAGTGATCCTGCCTTTAGTGTAGGAAATGAATAAGATGTCCTCTTATGACCTTCCATAGCAGAGCATGAGATTTAGTACTGCCCTTATAATCATTAAAACACTGATAATGTTATTGTGCTATATAAAAGAACCCATTACATAAGGCAGATTAGCCATTTCTGTCTTTAAATAGAACATTAGAAAAAAAGTGGTGTCCTATGCTTTTGCATTATGCACACACATAATTAAAATTACTGAAATTCCTTCCAGATGGCATCATGGATTAAAAATGTGTGATCCATCAGTTACTACTTTTCAACAATAATGTAAAATTAGCACGAGAGACCACATTACTTCATAGTATCCTGGAATGGATTATTGTAATGGGATAAATTTCTGAACTACAATGCTGTCTAATAGCTAGGCTTATAGATTCAAACTTATAGATTGAATTAAATCTTCTATACTTGGGGATGGATTTTAGCAGTATTAAATTATAATCAGCAAAAAGAAACCAAAATGCAACTTGTGCTGTCTAATGGCTCTCTTTGAAACATGGTATCAATCAATGGAAAATAGTGAAGTCAATTATGCCATTTTTGGGAAAGCAAGATGTAAGCGTTTAATAACTTACATACTGCTATACTTGGAAATATTGTAGACATTTAGTGCTTCAAGTAGTGTTGTTTGATATCTCACCTGTGAGTCATACCTTACAGTCCTTAATATAAGTTCTAGACTAACTTAAGCGTTATACCCAGAAGGGCCAGGGAAGACTACCACTTGTTTTTAATTCAGTGAAGTTAGTGATAACAAATGAGAGAAAGATGATCCCTGTTGTTCTTCATGTTTCTTCCTTAAGAGATCATCTTGCTCCACTCCCACTGCTTGACTAGTCAAAATAATAATAATAATAATAATAATTTAAGAGTCCATTTATTCAGCAATCTCAGTATAAAACTTTGAATGCTAGGTAGTGAGCACTGTCCTTAGTACTTCCAAAAATTAGATGGTACAGTGTGTAGAAGTCTATTCATTAAAGGGCTTACTTGGGTTTATATTTAATCCTGTGTTTTCATAATTTTTATTTTTTATAGTTTTGTCTCTACGCTTTTTTCTTTTTTTGGACAGTTGTCTCGAGAAGTAGAATGGATACAATTTCTACTTTTTCAGGAAGAAAAATCCAAAGCATATGGTTAAGGAATTTTTCTAAAATCTATAGATAGGTACCAGAATTAGAACTTTACTCTAGAATCCCTTGCTTCTCTACTTCAGTCTTTCCTTAACCTGTCTTGAAGAAATTTTAAGTCACCATATGGAGTCTAAATATCAAAAAGATGATAATTAACAATATTGATTCACTATTTGATGCAAAAATAAATTATGAATCTTTAAAATGTGTAGTTGAAATTCAATGAGTAGTGAGTCTATAGGCATTTCATTTATTTAAGAAAACATTGTGTATTTCGGTTAAGTGAGCATGGTCATGTTGATTTTATTTTATTTTTTTATTTTTTTGAGATGGAGCCTCCCTCTGTCACCCAGGCTTGAGTGCAGTGGCGCGATCTTGGCTCATGGCAACCTCCGTCTCCCGTGTTCAAGTGATTCTCCCACCTCAGCCTCCTGAGTAGCTGGGATTATAGACGTGCACCACCACGCCTAGCTGATTTTTGTATGTTTCTTAGAGATAGGGTTTCACCATGTTGGACAGGCTGGTCTCGAACTCCTGACCTCAAATGATCCACCCTCCTCAGCCTCCCAAAGTGCTGGGATTAGAGGTGTGAGCCACCGGGTCTGGCCTATGTTGATTTTTTAACTATTTACGTTGAAAAATATTGGCCAGGCCCGATGGCTCATGCCTATAATCCCAGCACTATGGGAACCTGAGTCAGGTGGATCACCTGAGGTCAGGAGTTTGAGACCAGTGTGGCCAACATGGAGAAACCCCATCTCTACTAAAAAATAGAAAAAAATTAGCCAGGCATGGTGGCGGGTGCCTGTAATCCCAGCTACTCGGAAGGCTGAGGCGGGAGAATCACTTGAACCCGGAGGCGGAGGTTGCAGTGAGCCAAGATTGCACCATTGCACTCCAGCCTGGGTGACAAGAGCAAGGCCTTTTTCTCAACAAAAAAGAAAAATATCTTAACAGGGTTTAGTGTGTGTGCTTGTGTGTGTGTGTGTGGTCATAGTATTCTTGATTATGTAACTGGTAGTTTACATTTACAAAGCAAAAGTGTTAGAGGATCTTAGATTGAGATAATTTACATGATTATAGGCCATGGTAAACTTTCCTTATATGTTATATTCTTTCTTTGCTCTTTTGTTTATTAATTTGGTAATATAGTTAAGAATCCAGTCTGCATGTTTACCAAGTAGCTGGCTAAAGGTTTCAGTTCCGCTGAGAATTAAGCTTTATGTTTCTGAAACCAGCGTAACATAACCAAACATTTGGAACACTTGTCCTACAAGTTTTCAGATTTGCATGTAATGGTATAGCAACCTTACAGCATCTGGGGGAACTTGGTAACAAAAGTCATTTCTTAGAAGTAGAAAGTTGAAACTTATAACATAGCTTCAAAGGTATTCTGCAAAATATTGCCCTAATAGTTTCTAGATTTTATTTGAAATAAAGAACTCAAAAGTAATTCTGTTGTAAACCAGTGACTGAAACATATCAAGAGTCTGGGAGTACCTGGAAAGCACAGTTATCTTTGTGGAGTATTTTGTAGATGTGTTATATACATATATAATCACATGAATTAGAAATCATTTACTAGCAAGTTATGCATCTAAAATCACCATGAGCACACACATGTAAGTGGTTAGTGTCCAGACCGAGTATGAGCAACTCTTTGGCATAGGTCCATTTTAATACTACTTAGTTCAAAATCATGTATGGAGCATGTCTTTGTGCCAGGTCAAAGGCGAATAAGATTGCCCTCAAAGGGCTTCATGAGGCAGCAGAATATATAACCAGTATGGATGATGCAGAGGTAGTGATCCATGGGGTGCTCTGGAAACTCAAAGAAGAGTCCCCAAGCTCTCTCCATGATTACTTCAACATTCTCTGATGTTATACTTTCTTTACAGTTTTAACAAATATTTGAGTGCCAGGCAAACATTAGTGAACAAGTAAACAGTCTCTGTTCTTATAGTGTTTAAACTTCAGTGAGGGAATAAGAGAAATAATTGCATAACTATATAATTACTATTAGGAAAAGTGCCACAAAAGAAGACATCAAAGTGAGGGAAGAGGGCAGACAGTGGTATGGCTGGATCATGAAAGTGGTCCACACATAACTCATCCCAGTAGATCGAAGTTGGCCTGTAAAGTGGGGAAGGAGCGCTCCTGGCAGAGGGAGGGGCATCTGCTTTGGCCTTTGAAGCAGTTAGATGTTTTAGTGCCCTCATCTGAGGTCGTGGTAGTGACAACTGGAAGGAATCTATAGAGAAAGACTGGTATGGAAGAAATGAGAGAATTGTTCACTATTTAGCTTTGAGAGAAAGGAAATAGGAAGAAATAAAGATATTTCTAGTTCACTAGCCAATAACATCTGTATCCTCCAAAATATTAGATACATAAAAGACAATAAATGTTGATTTATTGCATTTAATACATTGATTGCTTAAGTTGATTGCTTAAGTTCAGAAATTACACAAACTGAGCCCATTTAATTGTACATGACCATCACAATACTAGCATCACATGTCTAAATAAATTAGAAATGCAAATCATAATGCAGATAAAAAAAGAATGCTTCTTCAATCATTTTACATCTCCTCCAAATGAAACCCATGAATCAAGATATATAAATGCCCAAATTGTATTTAAATTTGTCATATGGTTCTCAATTGGTAAAAATTTTAAGGAAAAGGTACTTTTGTGTTAAAATCCAGAATGTCATTTAGCACTGTTTGTTAAGATCCTCTGTGAATATCATGTTAAGTAGTATTAGTGAATGGAAACTAGAATAAGCGTTTTTCTTCTTGAATTTATTAACTTTTACAAAAATGCATTTGAAAGAGTGACTTATTCTGAAAAGATTAACATTTTTTAGCTTGCATATGAAGTTTGTTGCCACAAGTCATTTTAATATTATTCTTGAAGAATACTCAGCATAGCAGATGTGCTTCCAGATCTATATAGAATGTCTCCAGGCTTTAGTTTGTTTTCTATAAATAAGTAATAGTCACAGAGATATAGTTTAACTGGTTGAAAGATAAGGGAAAATACCACTTATCACAAGCTCATAAACTTTTACATAAGCAGTTCACTAATATGGGTGACCATAATGTATATGATAAAAGCCCCTCTCAAGCTTGGGACTATGTAGTTGTTTGGGATGGTTTTCTGAAAGCTGTTTATAAGCTAAGTAAACCTATAGAAGCACATTTTAGTACTTAGAACCTAGTTTTAGTAGAATCTGCATTCATCCATAGAAAGCAGTCTAGCAAATGTTAATAGTAAGGCCTGAAGTAGTTCCACAGATATCCATGTTTACATACATTGTTGTAAAATTATTTGTAATTTTACAAATAATTACAAATTATTTACTTTTTAAAATTACTTTTGTAAAATTATTTACTTTTCGTATAAATATAGGCAAAGCATGCAGTCATTCATCTCTACAGTGTAAAGTCTTTCAAGTATTAATGATAGATGTCTATTATTTCCATATCCTCAAAAAAAAATGTGGACATCCTTTCTACTTTATTTGTCCATCCATATTTGTAACTATTCTGCATTTTGAAATATGTTTTGCAAATTTTGCTATGATATTTAAGGCCCTTTGAACAATAACTTAAATCTGTTTAATTCATACTTTACCAGACTATTAAATAATTTGATCCCAACTTTTCCTTTTGATTAGCATAATCTGATTATCACTAGTTTTTATTATTCCATATTCTAAACTAGTTTAAAAGTAGTCACCTATTTTTCAGTGATCTCTGTGTGGCATTCTCAACACCCTTATATATAACTGCATATAGCCAATTGTAAATTACCCCTAATGTAACGGAGCAAAGGAATAGCACATGTGAAAAAAGACATTGTAGTTCAGTTTGAAAAACCTTACGGTGGGTGTCTTAATATTGCTGTAGTATGGAGGACAAAGTACCCATCCATTACAGCATTTGAATTTAATAGCCTGTGTTAGTTAATTCATACTTAGGTTAAAGGAAGCCCAAGTCTCTGGTCCAGATATCATACATGACAATTTCATACAAAGAAAAATTCTTTCAAAGTCACAGATTACAAAAGAGGGTGTTAGATCAAGGGAAGCTGAGTTTTTGTGAGGAATATGCTCAAGACTGTCACTGTACTGGAAAAACAACAAAGCAAATATCCTGCTGAAAGGAATTTCTGTTGTGTTGTCTTTCTGTAGCTAAAGTGGTGACTCTTGCTGAACTAATCTGGAGTTGGAATACAGCCAGGCTTCATCACATTGGCCAGTAAAGTTGGTTCTTGTAGATAGGAGACTTTTGCTTCCATCGAGGCTGATCAGGAAGGCTTTAGAAGGAAAACCCAAAAAAGCCTCTTTTTTTTTTTTTTTTTTTCTTTTTTGAGATGGAGTCTTGCTCTGTCGCCCAGGCTGGAGCGCAGTGGCCGGATCTCAGCTCACTGCAAGCTCCGCCTCCCGGGTTTACGCCATTCTCCTGCCTCAGCCTCCCGAGTAGCTGGGACTACAGGCGCCCGCCACCATGCCCGGCTAGTTTTTTTGTATTTTTAGTAGAGAGGGGGTTTCATCGTGTTAGCCAGGATGGTCTGGATCTCTTGACCTCGTGATCTGCCTGTCTGGGCCTCCCAAAGTGCTGGGATTACAGGCTTGAGCCACCGCGCCCTGCCAAAAAAAGCCTCTTACGATAATAGCTGAGCAATCAGTAGTGGACTAAGCTATTATTTATTCTGGGCTGTATTCATTTATTATCATCTCCCTTTGCTTAGAATTCATTTGCATAATATTTTTCATCAGGGCCCTTACCTTTGCATATTATTTACATAGCTTATATGTGCATTAAATGAAGTTGGTAGGAATTATTCTGCCACAAGTAACGTGCTATTAACAAACATTTAAATAATTTGATGTTATATCCTTTGATTCTGGCCTCCTCTTCAAAAACAAATTTAAACTGAATGCAAAAGTTTATTATTGGTTACTACTGTTTTCTAAAAGATGAAAATTTATGACAAATTTGGAAACACATTTTACTGTAAAATTATCCATATCTTTTCACGCAATTTTAGCTTTGGTAAAATCTGTTAATAAGCATCTTTTCAATTCTGCCAGTACCTAGAGAGATTTTTATTTTAATTATTATGGTGTTTTCCAACAACCCTACATATTGTGCTAAACAATTTTTAGGGTGAATTTTCCTTAAGTGACCTACTCTGCAAGGAAATGGTGGCATTTTTGCCTCCAAAGTTAAATTATAGAAGGCCAGATAAAAACATTCATTTCTATCTTGAATATTATAATGATTATAATGCTATTACCCTGTAAATAAGAGAATGGGCTTGAAATAAATTGATCTCACTCTTGGCAAGAGATAGATGTATATTCATAAGAGTTGAAAGAAACATAATTTTTTATTTAGTATGTAAGACTGGTTTTCTGAAGACATCCCACTGTGGAATGGTCTAACATCATTTCCTGAATAAATTTCCAAAGAAACTTTTAATCAATGGTCAGTTTTTTTAAAAAGGGAAATCAACAAAAATACTTTTATGAATCTAGTAGATACATAATTCACAGTATCACCTTGGGTCAATTTGTTTTTCTTCTCCCTTAGGAACTAGCAGTAGGTCCACTGAATAGTTTTTTATTCCCTTCCCTTAGATCTGTCTCTCAGCCCTCCAAATTCACTGATGTAGGGAAACTACGATTTACATTAAGGTATTTAAAACACCTGTAAGGCACTTTGAACTTTTCACAAATATCCCTGAGCAAGAAGTTAGCATTCACATCTCCTTCCTAAAAGAGGATAAGCTGCTTAAAATTTTCAAAGGGAATTTCTTAAGAGGCTTTAGCATATCATGGGTAGGGATCAGCAGCGAGGATACAAACTGGAAGTGAAGCTGGGACTTCCTGTGGCTCTTCACCCTTGTATTTCCATTCCTCAGCCACAGCTACATTAGGGCATGTGGCAAAGACTACAGAAGGCACTGCGCCAGGCAAGCAGTGCACAGATGCTAGCAGATGTTACAGTATGGAGCCATCTCCAATGGGAGCTGCTCATCAGCACATAGAAATGTTGCTCTTACTGCTAGAAGCACAGTTATAGGAAACAGGACATTTCTCAGGGCCCCTTATGGGACTCTTCATTGTAGCGAATAAAAATGGAAGTAGAGCTGGACTTTTGCTGTGCTCTCTCAAATCAAATGGGAAACTGCACTAAAGTACAGAATGTTTTTATGGAGTACACATAACGTAGATTCCCTTCTCCCCTCTCACAATCAGAAATTAACCATACCACTTCTTAGAATCATTTATGTTTACTTACTTTCTCATTGCTTCATTAACTTGCTAAATTTATTCTGAGGTTACATGAAAGGTTTAAACTTGTTACAAATAATACATCTGTAGTAACTAAGAATGACAATATAAATCATTGAGTGCATACAATATAAATCATTGGGTTTGATTTAAATTATTTCTATTTCTGTTCTTTACAACACTAATCAAAAGGAGCCACTTTAAAATATTTAATGTTAAATCTTTTCAGCTTTTTAGCAGTTTGCAGAAGATTCTTTGAGGATTCTTTATTGACTGCATATGTGGAAGGTACCACCATTTGAGTGTCTTATTTTTTGTCTTCAAGAGTACGTTTACATAGGCTATTTACTTCTCAAAATCACCCTATAAAGATAGTTGTTATTAACCCTAATTTTATACATGAGAAAACTGAGACCTGATGAGGTTAGGTAACTTGCCCAAGGCCCATGACTATTAAATGACTACAGCCATAGTTTGAAGCAAGTCATCAGATTCGAGCCTGCACTTTTAACCAGCTGTTACAGCAATTGATTCTTAATATAGATGTTTAACAAAATTCTTTGAAACTCAGAAATATTTATAGAGTGATAAAAGCATACACTGTACATTTTGAAGTAATTTGTTTCAGATTAATTTTCCTCAGAAAAGTCAATAGTGTTTTACTTTCTTTACCAGAGCTGAGTAAAATTCCATATTTTATCTGATCTAAGATGCACCAACAAAAAATATTGTCAATTAAACTATGACTGTGACAACTCTTTTAGGTTTACGTGGACATAGATTTTAATACTAGCCTCTTTTGTGCACACATAATATATGTAAAATAAATGGCTTAAGGTGTTCTTATAACTTCATCATATGCAGGGTCCAGCTCTTCTGATTCACTTTCTGACTACAATTTATGTCCATGTTTTTCACTCCAGTATCATTTTTTTTGTGTGCTATCAGTAACATTGGTGATACATTGTTTCTTTGAAAACTATTCTCGGCCAGGCACAGTAATGCCAGCACTTTGGGAGGCTGAGGCAGGTGGATTGCCTGGGCCTAGGAGTTTGAGATCACCCTGGGCAACATAGAGAAATCCCTTCTCTACAAAAAAATTAAAAAATAGCCAGGCATGGTGGCACTTGTCTGTATTCCCAGCTGCCTGGGAGACAGAGGTGGGAGGATCACTTGAGCCCAGGAGGTTGAGCCTGCAGTGAGCCATGATTGCACTACTGCACTCCAGCTTGAGTGACAGAGTGAGACCTTGTCTCAAAAAACCAAAAAACTATTCTACTTTTATTTCTGGGATTTTCTTCCAATGTTTATTAAAGGTGTTAGTACTTAAATTCTATTTCGCTTCTAAACACTGTGTTTCCTAGAATATGACCAAGTGATTTCTAGTTCACTATAGGAACTTCCTGTAAAACTTCATCAGTCAACATATATCTCAATCTGTTTACCTGTAGCCAACTGTATTGTATGTTGATCCAGACATTCCAGACTGTGTGGCAAAGGTGGTGGATTGTTAGGCAGACAAGGAATCTGAGATGGAAAATAAAACCTGGGGGATTATCAAGGCACATAAAAAAAAAAAAAAAAAACAAGGGCCAGAGGAGGCGACATTTAGAAGCAGGTGCCAGCAGGAGTATAAAGAATAGAACAGGGCCAGGCACAGTGGCTCATATGTGTAATCTCAGCACTTTGAGAGGCGGAAGCAGGAGGATCATTTGAGTCCAGGAGTTCAAGACCAGCCTGGGCAACATAACAAGATTCCCTCTGTACAAAAAATTTAAAAATTAGTCAAGTGTGGTGGTATGTACCTGTTGTCCCAACTACTCAGGAGGCTGAGGCAGGAGGATTGCTTGAGCCCAGGAGTTCAAGGTTGCAGTGAGCTATGATTGCACCACTGCACTCCAGCCTGGACAACAGAGGGAGATCCTGTCTCTAAAAATATCAGGCCAGGAGAATAACAGGCCAGGCCCACTGTTGGGAGACTGAGGAGGGTGGATTGCTTGAGTCCAGGAGTTTGAGACCAGCCTGGACAACCTTGCAAAACTGCATCTGTACAAAAAAAACAAAAATAAAAACAAAAATTAGCCAGGTATGGTTGCATGCCTGTAGTCTCAGCTACTCAGGAGGCTGAGGTGGAAGGATTGCTTGAGCCTGGGGGAGGCAGAGGTTGCAGTGATCACGTCACTGCACTCCAGCCTGGGTGACAAAACCAGACCCTACCTCAAAATAACAATATAATAAACTTTTTTTTTTTTTAAAGATCAGAATAATGCAAACATCTGATAAGAGGATCCCAAGAAGCACTGTGATTAGTAAGTTAATGACTTGCCAGCAAATGGAGGCTTTCAGTTATATCTAATAGAAAACTTCCTTCATATACTAGGCTATTTGCCTAGCAGGACCTGAAATCGCTACTCATTTAGGTCCTTTTGACAATAAATATTATTTACAAATAATGCAAGATTATTCTATTTTCATTTCTTTCCTTTAAAAGGATAACTTCTATAAAGAAAAATTCAGACCCTAAACTGTTGAAGATGTCATTAGTTTCTAAGATGACCTATTATAGCTTGGGGCCAACAGGCTGATATGAAAGCACCTAGCCCAGAAGGCAGCACACAAGTAGTTTTAAGTCAATATTGGTTGCTTCTGCGTTCACAGTTCTGGAGTGGGAAGTGAGTAGACAAGCCAGCAGGCAGATCCTGAGACAAGCAGTGCTGTGGAGTGCTTTCATAGTTAGGGATTGATCCCACTACTGACACAGAGAATAATGTTAAGAAAAAAACCTGTTGCAACCTATTTATTTTATTTTCATTTCATTTCATTTCATTTTTGAGATGGAATCATGCTCTGTCGCCCAGGCTGGAGTGCAGTGGCGTGATCTCCACTCATCGCAACCTCCAACTCCCAGGTTCAAGCAATTCTCCTGCCTCAGCCTCTCCATTAGCTGGGATTGCAGATGTGCGCCACCACGCCCGGCTAATTTTTGTATTTTTAGTAAGGATGGGGTTTCACCATGTTGGCAGGGCTGGTCTTGAATTCCTGACCTCAAGTGATCCACCTGCCTTGGCCTCCCAAAGTGCTGGGATTACAGGCATGAGCCACCACACCCAGCTGCACCGTTTTTAAATTGTTTTTTGAAAGAGTGTTGGAATATTTTTCTCAGTTCTACATAATTAGCATGCCTAAAAAGTACACTCAAGGCATTACCATTATAGAGACTCTAATTATGGGTCCTAGGCCCTGGCGGAATGGGAGAGAGGCAGCTTTCTTAGACTCTGCAAGTGACCATTCCCATGTACCGTTACTCTGCAGGTTAGATAAGTATATTCCTCTTATTTTGAAAATAGAGCCTTTTGAAGTACTTTTTCTTCTTGATTTTACATAAACTAATTGAATGAAGTTTAATACTTTCTCATAGAACAACTTTGACTTTATTTTTATTTTATTTTTGAGACGGGGTCTCCCTTTGTCACCCAGGCTGGAGTGTAGTGACGCCATCTTGGCTCACTGCAGCCGTGACCTCTCGGGTTCAAGCAATCCTCCTGCCTTATTCCCACAAGTAACTGTGACTATAGGCACGTGCCACCATGCCCGGCTAATTTTTCTATTTTTGGTAGAAGCTAGGTTTCGCCATGTTGCCCCGGCTGGCCTCGAACTCCTGAGCTCAAGTGATCTGCCCGCCTCGGCCTCCCAAAGTGCTAGGAGTATAGGCATGAGCCACTGTGCTTGGCCAGAACTTTGACTTTAGATAAGGGAAAAACTGTAAAATTCCAGTTTAAGGAACCTTTCAAATGGTGTTTTTGAAGTGTTTTGAACTTCCTCTAGATTTCAAGCCAACAGGATACCAGCTGGTCCATTTCGAAGGGAAACTTTACTTAACAGCCACCAGAATAAAGAATTGGGTTGCCCTTATTCCAGTGTTCAGATGTGAGATCATAATGGTGTTTCACTATATCTTCTGAATCACTGGTCTCTCCAGCTAAGCAATTTAGTGATTTCTTTGTGAACAGCTTTCTTAAGGTAAAACTACCAAAACTGTACCTATAAAAAAGAAACCAAATTAGCAGCCAGAGAACCCCAACAGTTCTAAACAAGTATTCCTGAAATGTGAGATGCTAACTTAAAATTTTGGTATCAGAATTAATCCTAAGGTATTAATTATTGCTAATAAGTCTAATGGGGGAGAAATGTGATATCTTCGATTTGTACATTAAAGAAAGGAACTTTTCTTTTTCCAAAATTAATGTGAAAAGTATTGAGGGGTGTGGGTATAAGGGTTGAACCCATCTGAGATAGCTCACATGTAGAACTTCCTTCAGGGTATCTTTTGGAATTTATTATAAGTTGAAGTTGTATAGGGTATTCTAATAGGAGCATTTATTATACTTGATGAAAGGAATATATGAAGAAGCTACAAAGAGAACAGGGAGGATTGACCAAAATCAAAAACATTTTGCTTCCTAAATTGTATTTATTTATTTATTTATTTTTGAGACAGAGTTTCGCTGTTATTATCCAGGTTGGAATGCAATGGTGTGATCTCAGCTCACTGCAACCTCCGCCTCCTGGGTTCAAGCGATTCTCATGCCTCAGCCTCCCTAGTGGCTGGGATTACAGGCATGCACCACCATGCCTAACTAATTTTGTGTTTTTAGTAGAGATGTGGTTTCTCCATGTTGGTCAGGCTGGTCTCGAACTCCCGGCCTCAGGTGATCCGCCTGCCTTGGCCTCCCAAAGTGCTGGGATTACAGGCATGAGCCACTGTGCCTGGCCCTAAGCTGTATTTCATACTGCTCTAGAAAGACAGATTATTAAAGGAGCACCTCATAAAATAGAGGAAGCAAGACTCTTCTCAGATTCAAATTTATAATACCTATGTTTATAGGTATTATAAAAATTTACTTTTGATATCTAAGAAAAAAGAAAATGGTAAAAAGAAAATTATTTGAGACCCTGCCTCACTGCCTTTGGGCATATAACTAGAAGTAGAATTGCTAGATTATATAATTCTAAATTTTTGAGGAACAGCCATACTGTTTTCCACAGCAGCTACACCATTTTACATTCCTACCAACAGCGTACCAGGGTTCCACTTTCTCCACATCCTCATCAACCCAACCCTGATTTTGTTTTTTGATAGTGCCATCCTAGTGGATGTGAGGTGGTGTCTCATTGTGGTTTTAGTTTGTATTTCCTTGATGATAATGATGTTAAACATCTTTTCAAGTGCTTAGCACCTGTTTGTTTCTCTTCTTTGGGAAAATGTCAATTCAAGTTCTTTGCTCATTTTTAATTTTATTAATTAAAATTAATTAATTAATTAATTAATGAGCCACCATGCCTGGTCATTACATTGATTTTGTATGTTGAACCATCTTTGCATTCCAGGATGTCTTCAATTTTTTTTTTTTTTTTTTTTTTAAGACAATCTTGCTTCATCAACCAGGCTGGAGTGCAGTGGCACGATCTTGGCTCACTGCAACCTCTGCCTCCTGGGTTCAAGCAATTCTCATGCCTCAGCCCCCTGAGTAGCTGGGATTACAGGCACCCACCACCACACCTTGCTAATTTTTGTATTTTTAGTAGAGACAGGGTTTTGCCATGTTGGCCAGTCTGTTCTCAAACTCCTGGCCTCAAGTGATCTGCCCACATTGGCCTCCCAAAGTGCTGGGATTACAGGCATGAGCCACTGCCTTGGCCTCTTCAGTTTTTAAATAGTGTTGTTCAAAGAGAAGTTTTTCAGTTTATGAAGTTCCTGTGATCAATTTTTTTAATGGACCATGTTTTTGGTATTGTATAATATCTAAGAAATTTTTGCCTAACCCAAGGTCACAAAGAATTTTTTCAAGTTTTATAGTTTTACATTTTATAGAAGTTTCATATTTTTAGTTAATTTGTGTATGGACTCTGAGATATGGGTTGAGATTTATTTATTTTTGTATGTGATTATCCAGTTGTTTTAGCATCATTTGTTTAAAAGACTATTATTTCTTCTTTGAATTATCATACCTTTGGACCTTTTATAATTATCTTCATTTTAATAATTTTCAGATACTTTCATCTCTTTGTGTAGATCTACATTTCTGTCTGAGATCATACTCTCACTTATAGAACTATAATATTTCTTGTAGCACACATCTTCTAGTAATAAATTGAGCTCTTGTTTACCTGAAAAACTCTTTATTTCACCTTCATTTTGAAAGGTATTTTTCCTATGTGTAGAATTCTAGGATGAGAATTGTTTTCTTTCAACACTGTCACTCCACTGTCTTCTGGATTGCATCATCTGTGATGGAGTATTAATATACAGTAGTCCCTCCTTAACCACAGGGGACATATTGAAATACTCCCAGTGGATACCTGAAACCATGGATATTCTTGAACCCTATATGTATTATGTTTTTTTCTGTAGATACATACCTGTGATAAAGTTTAATTTATATAGTGGACACAGTAAGAGATTAACAACCTGAACTAACAATAAAATAGGACAATTATAGGAATATACTGTAATAAAAGTTATATGCATGTGTTCTCTCCCTCTCTCAAAATATTTTATCATACTGTAATATTTTCAGACTAGAGTTGACCATGTGTAACTGGAACCACAGAAAGAGAAACAATGGATAAGGAGCTACTGTAATTGTTATTTTTGTTCCTCCATGTATAATATGTTTTTGTGCTTTTTGCCTTTGTAGTTTCATGTCTTTTATTTTTTGAAAGTACTCATCCTTTATGTCTTCAGATATTTCCTCTGCCCTTCTCTCTTCTTCTTCTATGATTCTAGTTAAACATTTGTTAGACAGTTTATATGGCCCTTCATATGTTAGAAACTCTTTTTCTTTTTTCTCTTTGTGTTTCAGTTTGGCTGATTTCTGTTGATCTGTTTTCATGTTCACCGACTTTATGCAGCTGTGTCAAGTTCACTGAGCCTGTCAAAGGCATTCTTCACCTCTGTTATCATGTTCTTTATTTCTAACATTTCTATTGGATTCTTTCCCATAGTTTTCATTACTCTGCTAAAATTCACAATCTGAGTGAAAGTGATGTCCTTCTTTCCACTAACACCTTTAACATGGCTGTCTTACTTCCTTCTTTGATATATTCAAGATCAGATTAATCTCTGAGTATGATTCTGTTGATTGCTTTCTCTCTTGACAGTGAGTAGTGTTTTTTGTGTGTGTGTGTGTGTGTGTTTTTCTTGCTTTTTGGTACATCTTGTAATTTTTTTTTTTTCATTGAATGCCAAACATTGCATGGAGGACAGTAATGATTAACACTATTTTCTCCGAGAAATGGGTATGACTCTTCTGCTAGGCTGTTAATATGAAAGTTAGTCCATTCAGGGGTTGAAATGGATTTTGATTTTGTTGTTGGTGTGGTTACTATGAGTATGCTATAGCCTTTAAACATCTCTAGCATTACCTTGTGCTTAGGGTTGCTAGAGGGTTCTACTCACTGCTCGATACTCAACTTTTGGTCATTTTTGTGTGTGTGCACACCTCAAAGAAGGTCTGTCTCTGCGGTCTTGACCTTCCTGCAATGGAAGGCTGCTATCATAGAGGATAGAATGGGGTTCTCTGTTGTTTTTGTCCAGCCTCAGTCTTGGATAGACCCTTTGTCCCAGGATCTCAGAAATGAGGCTTTCTCAGTGATCCTGCTCCTCTCCCAGTAGCAGGTAAATTCAGCCTTGCGATATTTGAGAGTCTTGTTTAGGACTTTCCTGCCTCTGTCCCACAGGTTAGAGACCTCTGAATCCAGGAATATTTTCTGTTCCTCTCAACAGAGTTACAGAGTTTTATTCTCTTTGCCTCCAGCCATAAGAGGTCTTTGCCTGAATCCAGATTAAATGGGAGAATGACAGGATTTAGGGGTATTCTTCTCCCATTGGTTTAAAATTTTGGTCCTGTGGAGAAGGGTCTTGGCTAGACTTTGTGAATTTCCCAAATGGAAGTCTCTCCCCTCATCCAGGATTCTTTCTCTAGTCTCTCTCTGCCTCTCCAGTCTTTCTCCTGAGAACCTGATAGAAGTCTGTGGTAAAGAGCCTGCAAGAGGGTACAAATTCCCTTTTGTATCTCTGGCTCCCAAGAGCCTTAGAAATGCTTTTAGTAGCCATCTTGCTCATAAGTACCATTCTAAACATGAAATTGTGAAGTTATCTTCTTGATACATGTAGAAAATAAAATCATTACACGTACCTGGATTTTATCATTAACGTATAGTATATTTTAAGATTTTACCAGAGTTGTATCTTAAACTTGAGCTTCCTTGGGTCTAAATACCAACCAAATATGAAAATACTGGAAGATGCTAGGATGAATTTGAAGAATCTGCTAACCTACTTTAAACATACACTTCAACAATCAAGTGTTTTAAAATAATTGATGTGGTGGTGTAACTACCTAGACTACTCATATAAAAAGTACCTCTGCCAGTCGGTATTAAGTTGTAAATTACACCAAAACAAGGCAACTTGTTCAGGAATACCAACCTTTTCTTAAACAGGTTTATTGTAACTTTGGGAGGCCGAGACGGACAGATCACGAGGTCAGGAGATTGAGACCATCCTGGCTAACACGGTGAAACCCCGTCTCTACTAAAAAAAATACAAAAAACTAGCCGGGCGAGGTGGCGGGCACCTGTAGTCCCAGCTTCTCGGGAGGCTGAGGCAGGAGAATGGCGTAAACCCGGGAGGCGGAGCTTGCAGTGAGCTGAGATCCAGCCACTGCACTTCAGCCTGGGCGATAGAGCGAGACTCCGTCTCAAAAAAAAAAAAAACAGGTTTGTTGTAGATTCTCTATGTTCCAGATCTACAGTGTTTTATAGATGAAATCCCTGTTATCGTATGTGCATGCATGATAGGTTTAAAATGGGAGTCAAGAAACTCCATATGATTCTACTACCCAAAACTAGTGTGAAATTCACTCCCTGATGTGAGAGCTAAAATATTTATATTTGAGGTTTTTATTAGTGTTGAAAACTTTATTAAAATTAAAGTGTTATAAAATGTACTACTCATTAATTAATTTGATCTGAGGTTGGCCTTGCACTTATTTCATAGTGAATAACTTTACTTTTCATTTAGTCAGCACATTGGTTAAGCATGCACAGATTGGCAAGCACCAGGCTTTGCTGGTAAGTGAAAGGATGGGTGTAATAACTGGAAAATACTTGTTGGAGAAAACTTGAATCAATGAAAGGAAAAAATGCAATCTGATAAACGGAGTCTGAATATAGAAAAAAGTGGACAAATTCATAGAAAACAAATGAGAATCTGATTGAGAACAGTTTATCACAGAAAAGCCAGCTTGATTAGAACAGGAAATATAATCCTTGTACTTCAGTTCAGGAAGATGGGGCAAATTGATAGGCTACATAGTGTGCGTTTTAAAAATTATGTTTATTAGTTTGCCTGAGTTGTCCTAAAAAATGCTGTAGACTGGGTGGCTTAAACTATAGAAATCTATTTTCTCATAGTTCTGGAAGCTAGAAGTCTGAGATGAAGGCATCTGCAGGGTCGTTTCTTCCAAGGCCTCTCTCCTTGACTTGTAGATGGCTGTGGTCTCTTTTTATGTTCATGTGTCTGTGTCCTAATCTCCTCCTCTTGTAAGGACATCATTTATACTGGATTATGGCCCACACTAGTGACCACATTAAACCTTAATTACCTCTTTAAAGACTCTATCTGCAAATACAGTCATACTGTGAGATCCTGGAAGTTAGGACTTCAATATATGAATTTTGGAGGGACACAGTTCAGGCTCGTGCACAGAATTAAAGACGCAATCAGAGCTGGGCATGGTGGCTCACACCTGTAATCCCAGCACTTTGGGAGGCCAAGGCAGGTGGATCACCTGAGGTCAGGAGTTAGCGACCAGCCTGGCCAGCATGGTGAAACCCTATCTCTACTAAAAATACAAAAAAAATTTGCTGGGTACAGTGGCAGGTGCCTATAATCCCAGCTACTTGGGAGGCTGAGGCAGGAGAATCACTTGAACCTGGGGGGCGGAGGTTGCGTGAGCTGAGATCGTGCCATTGCACTCCAGCTTGGGCAACAAGAGCGAAACTCTGTCTTAAGAAAGAAAGGAAGAAAGGAGAAGAGAAGAGAAAAGAAAAGAAAATTGAAAGAAAAGGCAGAATGTAGGGATCCTCTTGAACAGTACTACTCAGTAGAACTTTTTGTCATGATGAAATGTTCTGTATCTTTGCCGTCCAGGGTGGTAGCCACTAGTCGTGTGTGGCTGTTGAGTGCATGAAATGTGTCTCAAATTCAAAGCTGAATTTTTTACTTTAATTTTGAACTATTACATTTCAATAGCCACATGCTAATATTTGGATAATATAGATCTTGACTGATCTCTTTATTTGACATATAAAGAACTGAGAACCAAAGTGCTTGAGTGTTGGCTCCAAAGTTACATAGATAATTACTGAATACTTGTGATGTGAGCAGTTATAAAATGCTTGATGGATTTTACTGTCTAGTGACTATAAAATAAAACCCAGATAAATATGATAGAAAAACACCCTCATTTTAAAATTATTTCTCCTGCTATAAATATGTGGTAATCCATTTTACTTTATAATTGTGTAATTTTGACAAATAGATTTTAGGAGTAAATACTCGTTTTTTCTTCTAGTTAATTTTTAAAGAAGGGTTTGCTATTGACATATAACAACTGTTTAAATTAGTTCACTAAGATTTCAATTGTCAGAGTGAAGTTTCCATTTAAATAAAATGCATCTCTGTAGGGGGAAAAACTGGTAGGTGGTTTAAAGAAAAATCTATAATTCAGTTAGAGCAGGTGAATCCAAGCATGCTTTGCTCAGAAGACCTGAATCTGAAAAATCATTTCACAAAGGAAGAATAAGAAAAGAGCTTTCTTTTTCAGGATGGAAATGAATTGTTAAATTAATAGCTTAGCTTGTTGCTTGATTCTATCCTTTCATGTTTTGATGATATTTTCTCAGTAAACTTTAGGAATATTTTTCACTTTTCATTTTAAACTAATTTTAGATTTACAGAAAAATCACAAAAACTGTGCAGAGTACCCATATACCCTTCACCCAGCTTCCGTTAATGTTAACATCTTGTGTAAACATAACACAATGATCAAATCCAGGACAGTAGCGTTGATACAATACTAGTAACTAACCCTCAGTTTTCACCAGTGTTCCCTTTCTGTTCTAGGAACCTACCTAAGATCCCACCTTGCATTTAACTGTTATTTCTTGTTTCCTTCATTTTCTTCACATGTTTGAAGAGTTTCAGTTATTTTACAGATTGTCCCTCAGTTTGGGTTTATATGATATTTTCTCATTATTTGACTGAAGTTACACATTTATTGCAAGAATACTACAGACACAATCTTGTGTCGTTCTCTGTGCATCATATCAAGGGGTTCATGATGCTGGTCTGTCATATTTCTGGTGATAAGCTTTAGAAATCTTGGTGATGAAAACTATGCTTTTTAAATAAAATATATACTAAAATTACTATAAAATATCCATCAAATTTACCCTAGAATACAAATGACTTATCAAACCCCCAAAAAATGGTGATTGAAGAAACCTATAACTCTCCCTACTTAGTTAATGGGATGAGGTTAGTAGAATTTTACTAACAGAAATAAACTTCAATAATGAGAAAGAGAAACAACCTTTTTCTAATGAGGCAATTCTTTCTTGTTGGAAAGTTAAGAAAGGAATTTTCAAGAGGAGTCTTTCCAACTAAAAGAATTGTCTTGTAGTAAAAAATTGTTTTAGTTGAGATACATAACTGTGGTAGCTTAACAAGTAGAACATTAAATGAGGAAAAAAGGTGATTGCTTTAGTCTTCTTGTTTTTATGACACTGGAATTATATCAGAAGTCAAGTCATTAGAACCAGTTTCTAGGCATAGCCTTTCCTATGAAATCAGTTTATTGTAGCAAATGTTTGTATTTTTGACATTTTAAGGTCCTGAATAAGATGAAATAAATCAACAACAATTTCAAAAGAAATACTACATTACATATCCCAAACCTTATGACATTTAAGCATCCTCATATGTTTTCATTAAGGAATGACATTATACTTTAGGGTTTGACATAAGTAAAAATATAATACATTGTTAGTTTTTTTAATAAATGTTTTTCAGGCTATAATGTTTATTCCTTAAAAGAGAATGGGTGGAAACTCTTCTGTAGATACCTGTATCTGTCATAATGAAGGTGGGAAACATTCCATGTTAAGCCTGGTACTTGGGTACTTTTTGTATTTCTTCACTTGCCAGGTTTAGGAATATTTTGGTGAAGTATTTGTGTTTTTTAGTATTTTGGGGTTGTCTTTGAAAACATTCTTAGTGCTGGTCATGGTGGCTTACATCTGTAATCCCAGTACTTTGGGAGGCTGAGGCAGGTGGATCACCTGAGGTCAGGAGTTCAAGACCAGCCTGGCCAACATGGCGAAACCCCGTCTGTACTAAAAAAATACAAAAAATTAGCTGGACATGGTGGCGTGCAGCTGTAGTCCCAGCTACTTGGGAGGCTGACGCTGGAGAATCACTTGAACCCAGGAGGCAGAGGTTGCAGTGAGCCAAGATTGCACCTCCAGCCTTGGCAACAGAGCGACACTCCATCTCAAAAAAAAAAAAGGAAAGAAAACATTCTTAGACTATAAACCCTACAATAGAACTGAGTACTGCTGTCCCTTCAAGGTAACAGTAGTTGGTGTAATGGATACAATTTTCTTTTTGTTTTATTTCAGTTCAGCAATCAGCAAACATTGGGAGGCTGAACTGGCTACCCTCAAAGGAAATAATGCCAAACTCACTGCAGCCCTGCTGGAGTCCACTGCCAATGTGAAACAATGGAAACAGCAACTCGCTGCCTATCAAGAGGAAGCAGAACGTCTGCACAAGCGGGTAATTTCAGGGCTGATGTTTACAGGGATTTAGGGCTAACAGGTTTTCTTGATCAGAAGAAATTTGCATGTAGATTCAGCACAGGAATATCTTCCAGTTCTAGGATGTCAGGACATATATATGGGTTGTATTATATGCATTTGTTTGGTTAAGAAAAATATTTTCCATAGTTTAATGAGAATGAAGAATATATGCCTTTTGAAGTCACTAAACCATGTTGATTCCCTGTATTGTCCATGGGGACTAGCAGTAATGCACAAAGTACATAAAAGCACTAATGTATTAGTGCTAGTTGATTAGTACTGACATGGTAGTTAAAGTGTGTGCTGAGAAAAAATTCAGGGAGTAGTTTAATTAGAATTTCAGCTTTGGGTGTTGACGGTGAAGCGGGAATGCTTTTTCCTGAGTTGTGCGGGGAGGGGATTCTCCATTTCTGGTTTACAAGATGAGAGTGTTCCAGAGTGTGAATTCCAGTTCTGCTGGTTATTATCTATATGATCTTCAATAAGTTATTTCCTTCTTCCAGCTCAGTATTCTCATCTGTAAAATAGGAATAACAAGTACTCTGTACAATTCCTGTGAAGATTAATTGAATACTTAATTGGCATGTAGTTGCACCGAGTCAAAAATATGTATCTGTACAATTCCTATGAAAATTTGTTGAGACACTTAAGTGCCATGTAATTGCACTGTCTCAATGAGTTGCAGTGAGTCAATAAGCTGCTTTTATTATTTTCTTTTTAAAGAAGGAATAATTTGAAAAATACAAGTAGAAAATTATTAACTTTGGTAATATTAGAGATTTGTTACAGAAAAAGAAAATCAGAAATTTCAATACCATTAATATCAGAAGCCCAAATAATTACTTGTAAAGTGTTTTAATGCTTCAGGCCAAGAGTTTGAGATTAGCCCGGGCAACATAGCAAGACCCCATCTCCATTAAATTAGCCAAGCATGGTGACACACACTGTAGTCCTATCTACTTGGAATGCTGAATGGGAAGGATTGGTTGAACCCAGAAATTGGAGGCTGCAGTGAATTATCATGGCCCCACTGCACTCTAGCTTGGGTGACAGAGCAAGACCTATCTCTAAAACACAAAAAAAAACAAAAAAAGAAGTTTGTTTTTTTTTTAAATTCAAGGCATAGAAGTGCTTCACCCAACAGATGCCTTTAATTTCTCTTTTTAAAAAGGATTCCAAGCTGGGCACATTGGCTCACATCTATAATCCCAGCACTTTGGGAGGCTAAGGAGGGCAGATTGCTTGAGCCCAGGAGTTCTAGACCAGCCTGGGCAATATGGCGAAACCCCGTCTCCACTAAAATACAAAAATTAGCTGGGTGTGGTGGCATGTTCCTGTAGTTCCAGCTACTCAGGAGGCTGAGGTGGGAACATCACTTGAGCCCAGGAGGCAGAGGCTGAAGTGAGCTGAGATCACACCACTGCATACTCCAGCTTGGGTGACAGAGCAAGGGAAAAAAAAGGAAATGGAGTTGAGACAGGGAGGAAAAGTTAGAAACCTGAGTAAATGTTATTCTATTCTGTGTATAAAAATTAACTTAGATGGGGGAAAGGAGAGTTGTTTAATGGTTATAGACTTTCAGTTTTGCAAGTTAAAAAAGTTCTGGAGATCTGTTTCACAGCAGTGTGAATATACATACTTAACACTATTGAACTACACAGTTAAAATGACTAAGATGATAAATTTTATGTTATATGTTTTTTACCACAATTAAAAAAAAACAATTTATGATAATTATCATAGCCAGAAAATATTAAGGAGCTATCATGTAGTCATTTTTAATTGTGTATTGGACATCGTAAATGAGATGTTGCAGAGACCACAGATTTTGTTATTTTTGAACAATATTCAGTTTTTGTTTCAGCAGGCAGTTAAATTATTTGGGGATTATCTTGAATTTGTGGAGTTGTGTACTTATGCTTTGTTAGAATTCATTTATTTCAATTTTGCTGTAACCCTAGGGTAAATCACATTGTCCTAGGAAATCTTTATCTCTAAGACATAACCCTTCCAAGGTTTCACTGAAAAGCTTGAGGTATTTACCAAGGTCCTCTAATTTAGCAGGGACTAGCAGAACTTCAAACTGTCATCTCTGTGTTGAGTACCATCACAGTTTAGTTCTTTCAGCCTTCCACCTCTTTTCCTACTCGTAGTTGTTCCAGGTGTTCTGCAGAGTCCTAAAATTCTCAGGCTCCTCAGAGAAA
Organism: Macaca fascicularis; assembly: GCF_037993035.2. NCBI lineage: Eukaryota > Metazoa > Chordata > Mammalia > Primates > Cercopithecidae > Macaca > Macaca fascicularis. Next base: position 83,374,870 of record NC_088380.1, on the reverse strand, counting down.
TAAGACTATGGATCTCTGTTTGAGTTCAGTCAAGCAATGCAGCCAGACTGCAGAGTGCCTTCAGGCAAAAAGATGTGGAAATGTGTATATCACCCAAAGTAACTGCTTTCTTACAGATGTGGAAATGTGTATGTCACCCAAAGTGACTGCTTTCTTGCAGTCTTTTGCCCAATTTGGTTACTCACCAGGTCCTTCAAATAGTTGACTTTTACATTTTGCCCACAATTTGCAATTGTTTTCTATGGGAAAGTTACTCCAATAAAAACTATTTCATCATTATCAGAATTGGAACTCCCCTTAAGGAATTTATTATATAATGAGACAAAGAAAGCAAATACATATTAAACAATAACTGAAATAATTCCCAAGATTTTTGAACAGATGCTTGGTTTTATGAACCAGAGGAGAGCCTTGAAGGCTTGGGCAGATAGGAATGGCTTTCTGGAGAAAGTACGTGCTGAGCTAAGAGTTAAGGGTTTGGTTAGGTCCGAATGGTTTTCAGAGGCAAGAGAGGACATTCTAGTTAAATCAACAAGTTGGGAATGAATATCACTTGTTCTTAGGACAAGGAGATTTGCCTGCTTTTAGTTGGAAGTATGCACTGAATATCTTGGGCAGTGTGGATGGTTGAGAAGGTTGGGGCCAATATACAGAGGGTCTGAGGGTTTAGATCTGATATCGTAAAAAGATGAGCTGCTGGAAGTCTTTGAATGGCGGAATCACAGGAATGAAAGATGAATCTGTTAGCAATTTGCAGAGAAGAATAGGAAAAGGTTATAATTAAGTCCATTGGGAGGCTGTTGGTTTTGTTCAGGCCTGGGTGATAAGGGTTTATAACGAGGCTATTAGTATATAAGAAGAAAAGAAGAAAATTATTTAAGAGATAGAATCACAGAATGTAGAGGGTAATTCGATATTTGGAAAATGCCAGGGAGAGGGATTTATTCTGTTTCCTTAGTAGTCTAGAATTTACTATTTTCTAGTAAACCAAAATTTTGTGAGTACATGATATGTGTAAAGAGCTGCAATAGGGTGTGTGCGTGTGCGTGTGTATGTTTATGTTGACTTCTATTGTTGATTCTAGTTTGGGATGGTATAAATTTAAGGACAGTGCCCCTCTCTGTTCTCTCAAAAAATACCAAGTGCTCATTAAAAGTTATATTAGTCTTTGGGCCCTCGGTAAATTCTTATTGACTAACAAAATTTTATCTTACCCATAAGAGACACTATTGATGTAAAGTCATTCTAGTATCTAATGATTTAAGTTGTATTTTAAGCCTATTTTCTCTTCCAGATTCTCTTACATGTTGGAAATGTATTTGAAAAAATTCTCCTTCTGCAAAGCCAGTTTTCAGAACCCATATTGAATTTGAAGGCTACAGATGAAGGACAGATGGCCATATCTGATCTTGAATATGTTTTTGGAAGAAATTTTTAAAGAAGACTTTCATTATAGGGATTCTCTACTGTCATTAATCACTTAATTTAAGTTATCGTAACCTTTCCATGACCAAACCATGTAAATAATTATTTCCTTTGGTCTTTTTCCCTTTTCCTAGTTTTATATTCACTCTACCTTGAGTGTCTTAATATTTCTCAAATTAATTTTTATGTGTTTATTCAGAATATACTCTTCACTTATTTGGGGCTTTGTCTTTAGCAAGAAACTCTTTAAAGTTGAACTTTAAGTTAATCTGTGTTCTCATTTAATTTTAGGTGACTGAACTTGAATGTGTTAGTAGCCAAGCAAACGCAGTACATACTCATAAGACAGAATTAAATCAGACAATACAAGAACTGGAAGAGACACTGAAAGTGAAGGAAGAGGTATTTGCTGCTTTTTACTCATCTGTAATCTAGCTAACATATGTGTAGATTCCATGTCAAATTTAAAGGTATTTTATGGAATAAAGTCAGGTTGTGACCTTTTTTTTAGGATGAAATTTTTTTTGAGTGTTATTACACTTGCTCACATTTTCCTTTTCCTTATTTCTGTTATTGTGAACTGTGGTGAGGCAGTCAGACTGAGATACCACCTATTGCCTTCCAGATGAGAGTTGCATTTATACAGTCAACAGAAAATCATTAGGGGTTAAATGGATTTTAAAAGCTGTTGCTTTCTCTGGGTTCCAGTCAAAACTTTAATATCTTAGGAAATAATTATATCCACAAAGCTTGAAGCAACATTAAAATGTTCAGATTGTTATTTCAAAGCAGTACTGTACCAGAACCACCAAGTTAGACTTGTTACTGTTGCTTAAGATTATTCCGTTCTAGACAACGTACTTATAAAGATAAATTCATCCCTCTAAAAGTCAGTATGAAGGAATGTTTTTAAAATCATCTTTTTCTAAAATAAATAATTTCAGGGAAAAACAAGACCTTCCTTTTCCTTGATATAGTTTAAATACTAAGACATTTCTCTGCCTTTTCTAGGAAATAGAAAGATTAAAACAAGAAATTGATAATGCCAGAGAACTACAAGAACAGAGGGACTCTTTGACTCAGAAACTACAGGTGAGCTGTAGTAAAAATTGTTATTCATTTCTGCATGGAAAGGCATCATTTTTTCACATACCAGCGACTTTTTTTCTGAAACTCCATTTTGTAGGTTTTGGTCATTTTTCTTTTCCAGGACTTCTGATTCATGACTAATCTTTGATTTTTAAAAAGTTATTGGTAGCTTCATCTATGTAGCTTATAATTATCATAGATGGTCATTTATAAATTGTAAATTATTTAGTAAATTCTTTTGGAAATTTCTACTTTTAATTAAAAAACAAAAATACCCTGGGGTTGGGCGTAGTGGCTCATGCTTATAATTTCAGCACTTTGGGAGACTGAGGAAGATCACTTGAGCCGAGAAGGTTGAGGCTGCAGTGAGTTATGATCACACCACTGTACTCCAGCCTGGGCAACAGAATGGGATCCTGTCTTAATAAAAAGAAAAAGAGAGAGAGAGAAAGAAAGAACAAGAAAGAAAGAAACCCTGAATTTAAAGAAAAATTTGCAAATTGATTTTATTCAATTTCGGAACATTACTCTTTTTTTTTTCCCCCACAATGTACTAATGTATGAATTATACCAATAGCTGTGCCCTAATGGAACAAAAGTTAGTACTCTTCGTTCTTCAGTGTAATTAATTTTATTCACTTTTTTTCTGCATAAATAGTATGCTTCCTGATTCCAGTGTACAAAAAACATCATGTGTCAGTGGTAGTCAGACATGGTAAGGGAAGATTTCTCAGAATTCATTACCAAAGTCTTCTCTTGCCAGCTCAGGCACTTTTCTTACACCCTCAGGGTTAGGTGCCTCAGTAAAGAAGGGTTAGGATGACTTTGGGGAGTAGAAATAAGTATATGTATAGAGTGAGGATTTTGGGATAAGGCATAATAAGAAGGACCTGAAAGCCCAGGATTGGAAAGAGGATCTAGATTATAAGAAGAACAGCAACATTTATTGAGTACATATCAGACACTGGGCTTAGCACTTTACCTGTATTATGCATTTAATCCATATAACAGTCATAATAACCCAGACAAAGAAACTGAAGCTTGGAGAGGTTAACTTGTCCAACCTATATGTAAATGGAGACAGTCAAATTTTAAAACCCATGTCTTTGACCACTAAAATAATAAAATACATTATTTTAGTGGTCAAAGACATGGGCTTTAAACCCCTTCATAATAACCCTTCATGAAATAAACAGATTCCTTATATAAAATGGAATATTTCCCTCTCCCCTTCCCATCACTAGCTTTCAGTAGTCTGGGAAAAATGAGATCACTTGTTTTGGTTGGCCCTATTAAATGCTGTTTGTATATTTTAATTGTCCATATAGATTAGTGGTCATCAACTTGGGGCACTTTTGAAGCCCAGGGGACATTTAGCAATGTGTGCAAACATTTTTTATTTTCACAGTTGGGGGGCACCACTGATACCTAGTAGACAAAGCCAGAACTGCTGCTATGCCTCAGATTATCCAACCCCAAATGTCAATAATGCCAAGGTTGCGAAATCCTGATGTAGAACTTAAATATGAAGCATGGAATCGGGGCTGGAAGAAAGGGGGAAATTCAGTCAGTTTTGTCTTTCATTTGTTTTGGTTTTTGAGTACTTGCGATGATTCAGGCATATGTTAAGCACTTAACTTACATTAGCTCTAGTTCTCACATTAACAGTTGGGGTATCCCCATTTTCAAAGAGAAGACAGCAGTTCAAAGGTGTTAACAAGTTTAATTAAGGCACTTAGCTAGAAAGTAATGAGGCTTAGATTTATTTCATTCCAAAGTCTGTTCTTTCTGTATTACCACACTTCTTCAGGCAACAGTCAAGTCATCCTTAATGATTCTTTTAAAAAATATTTTCAGTTATATACACATTTACATTGTCTCACTTATGAAGAGAAACCAAGAGATGATATATTTATATCAAATTTCCATGTTGATAATTCTAAATGTATTTGAAGCCAGGCATAGTTGCTCATGTCTATAATCCCAGTGCTTTGGGAGATTGAGGGAGGAAGATCTCTTGAGGCCAGGGGTTCGAGGCCAATCCGGGCAACATAGCGAAATGCTGTGTCTACAAAAAATGAAACAGTAGAATTAGCTAGGAGTGGTGGTGTGCACCTGTAGTCCCAGTTGCTTGGATCACTTGAGCCTCACTTGAATTGGGAGTTGCATTGAGCTATGATCATACCACTGCACTCCAGCCTGGGTGGCAGAATGAGACCCTTTCTCAGTAAATGTGTGAATGAATGGATTTCATTATAGAGCAGTAATTGAATTTTATAGCTGGCACTTGAAATTGTGAATATAATTCTTACCCATCATTTCACTGAATATCAAAAATATCATCAAAACAACCTACCTGGAACAGGACAGGGAAGCTTTTAGAAAACTCAAGGATGAATTCCAAAAGCACAAGCTACAGAAAATAACATATTTTTTCCAATTCAAAATAATTTCCTCCTCTGCAGCCTTCTCCCTCCCACAGAAACATCTTCTGTTTATCAAAAGTCCCAGCACCCTTGAACCTCCATTCATAAGTTCAGTACAGAAAATTGGGATCATTAAATTCCTTGGATGGAAAAGAATCCTGAAATTGCAGTATGTAGAGTTGGGTTAGAGGTATGAATGTGGATAGAAAATGTATAGTTATGGGTAAATTAAGGATACCATGATACAGTTTTTCTAATTTATGAGTTTTTGATATTTGGCAGTATTTGGATATTTGTTATAAATATCTATGAAAAACATGCCCATTGTAAAAAAATTAGAAAAATTTCAAAACATATACTTAGCAAGGTAAGTATAAAATCATAATTATATAATATTTAAAAAAATCATAATCCTATTATCTTAAGGCAAAGTAATTGGCATTTCCTTGTCCCAGTGTTTGTTTAGATAATATTTGCTTTACAAGAAATGGATATAGATGCAATTTTTTTTATATACGTTGTTATCTAACTTTATGTCATAAGCTCAATGGCTGCATAGAATTCTCCCATATAGAGGTATCATAGTTTTCTTCCAGCATTCCTATAGTAATGGCAATTTGTTGTTTCCAATGTTATGCTATAAATAAATAATATTACAACCTTTTTCATAAACCTTTGCCTTTCTGATTATTTCTTTAAGATAAACTTTCAAACAAGAATTGCTTGGTGTCAATGTTTTAAAATTTCTTATGCTGGGAAATTGACATCTGGAAAAGCAGGGTACCCACTGGATATTGGTACCCCCCGGACCCCTTCTTTGCCATCTTTTAAGAAATGAAGTGACTCAACTATTTAATTAATTTTTAAATTATGAACAACATTGAACAATTTTTCACATGCATTTGGTCTTTATCTGTATCTTGAAGTCACAAGTGCATTTTCACTTTAGAGCATGTGGAATATCTTTACCTGGAACTCTTTACCCAGATCTTCAGATGGCTGGCTTCTATTTTTAGTTTAGGTCTTAGTTCAGATGTTAATTTCTCTGACGTCCCAATTTACTCACTATGCTACAGTCCCCATACCCCATCCCAGGTATTTTTTTGTAGTATTACTATTTTTTATTTTCCTTTTAGTACTTATCACTATCTGAAATGATCTTGTTTTTTATCTATTTTGTTTTTAAACAATTTATTTTTATTTCAATAGATTTTTGGGAACAGGTGGTGTTTGGTTACATAAATAAGTTCTTTAGTTAATCTTTTTATTTTGAAATAATTTCAGTCTTACAGAAAAGTTGCAAGAATAATACAGAAAATTTTTATATACCCTTTACTTACATTCCCCAAATGTCAATTTTGGCTATATTTGCTTTGTTTTATTCTGGATGGCTCTCTTCTCTCTCTCTTCCTCTCCCTTCTTTTCCCTCCCTCCCTCCCTCCTTCCACCCCCTCGTAAGACAGTGGTAAGTATTCATGTATTTGTATCTAAGCACATCTAAGCACAGAAAACGTAGAGTAAAAATACAGTAGAAACGATAGAAAAGATACAGTAAAAATACAGTAGAAAAGATAAAAAATTGTATACTTGAATAGGACACTTACCATGAATGGAACCTGTAGGATTGGAAGTTGCTCTGGGTGGGTCAGTGAGAGAGTGGTGAGTGAATGTGAAGACCTAAGATATTACCATACACTGCTGTAGACTTTATCAACACTGCACTTAGACTATACTACATTTATTTTTTTAAAATGTTCTTTCTTCAGTAATAAATTAGCCTTAGCTTACTGTAACATTTTAACTTCATAAACATTTAAAATTTTTTTAACTTTTTACTTTTTTGTAATAGCTGCAAACATGAACACGTATTCAGCTGCACAAAACTATTTTCTTTATATCCTTAATCTAAAAATGTTTTTAAAACTTTTTAAACTTCTTTCAAAAAATGAAGACACAAACACATATATTAGCCGATGCCTACGCAGGGTCGGGATCATCAGTATTACTGTCTTCTACCTCTACATCTTGTCCCACCGGAAGGTCTTCAAGGGCAGTAACGCATGGAGCTGTCATCTCCTGTGATAACAATGCCTTCTTCTGAAATACCCCCTGAAGGACCTGCCTGGAACTGTCAGATAATTAATGTTTTTTTAAATAAGTAGAAGGAGTACACTTTAAAATAACTTTAAAAGTTTATTATAGTATAGTATAATAAATACATAAACCAGTGACATAGCCATTTATTTTTATCAAATATTATGTACTATACATCATTGTATGTGCTATGCATTTATACAACTGATAGCACGGTAGATTTATTTATATCGGCATCACTACAAACACATGAGTACTGCATTGTGCTGTGACGATATGGCAGCTGCTGGGTGATAGGAGTTTTTCAGCCCCCTTATAATCTTATGGGACCACTGTTGCATATGCTGGTCACAGTTGATCAAAACATTGTCATGCTGTGCATGACTGTATTCAATGGGAACTCTTACACTTCTTATTTGGTGTACTTGTTCTTTCTCACTTTCTTTTGTGATTACCTAAAGTTAGTAGTGATGTGTCTACTTTGTGAATTTTCTTTTTCTTTTCTTTCTTTTTTTTTTTTTTTGAAACAGGGTGTCGCTCTGTTGCCCAGGCTGGAGTGCAGTGGCGCGATCTCGGCTCACTGCAACCTCCGCCTCCCAGATTCAAGCTATTCTCCTGCCTCAGCCTCCTGAGTAGCTGGGACTACAGGCGCCCGCCACCACGCCCGGCTAATTTTTTGCATTTTTTTTGTAGAGACAGGGTTTCACTGTGTTAGCCAGGATGGTCTCGATCTCCTGACCTCGTGATCTACCCACCTCGGCCTCCCAAAGTGCTGGGATTATAGGCATGAGCCACTGCGCCTGGCCTTTTTTTTTTTTTTTAATACATAAAAAAAAGATTTTGGCCAGGTGCGGTGGTTCACACCTGTAATTCTAGCACTTTAGGAGACCATGGCGGGAAGATTGCTTGGGTCCAGCAGTTTGAGACCAGACTGGACAACATGGCCAGACCTTGTCTCTACAAAAAATTAGGCAGATGTGGTAGCACCTACTTGTGGTCCAGTAGCATCTACCTGTGGTCCAGTAGCACCTACCTGTGGTCCCAGCTACATGGGAGGCTGAGGTAGGAGGAACATTTGAGCCCAGGAGGTTGAGGTTGCAGTGAGCCATGATTGTGCCACGGCACTTCGGCACTGGAGACAGAACAAGACCTGTCTCACCGAAAAAAAAAAAAAAACCCACAAAATTTTGATTAACTAGTAAATGCCACTTATGAATTTACCTTATGAATTTCTATTTTTATCTTATTTATTCCTGCCTTGTGCTTTGTTTGGTTTTTTAGGTTTCAGCATTTTGAAAGGGGATTTAATTTCTTTTTTTCATTCTTTCACTTTTGTTTATATATGTGTTTCAGGCTATTGATCTTCCTCTGATCATTGCTTTAAGTGTATCCCATAGATTCTGATATTTAATGTTTTCATTATTATTTCTGGAAATTCTGTAATTTTGACTTTATTTCCTTTTCATACAACAGCTGTATGAAAAGTATAAAAGGTCCCTTAATTTCCTGGTGGAAGGGTCTTTTTAATCTTTTGATTTAGTTACTAATTTCTAGTTGTGTTGCATTGGGATCACAGGGTTTTATTTGTATAATTTCTATGTTGCATAATTTACTGCTGCTTTTTTGGTGACCTAATATTTTATCAGTTTTTTTGAACGCTCCTTGTGTGTCTTGTGTACATATACTTGGATAGTGCTTTGTGACCCAACTGAAAATATTTTTTAGTAGAGAACTCATTCGTGTTTATTGATGTGATTTTTATGTTTGGTCTCAACTCATCATTATGTTATCATTTCTGTGTGTGCATTATATTAATAATTTTTCTATATGATGTGTTCTTTGCTCTTTTTAACTATCTTTTGCTTTTTAAATGTCTCTTAATATTTAAAATGGTCTTAATTTTGTTGTAATAGTTACCTTTGAACTTCCACCCCTTTAGAATGCTCCTAGTCACCTGTGTTCATATTTAAATATATACTATCTGGTTTGTTTTTTGGGGTTTTTTTGTTTGTTTGTTTGTTTGGTTTTTGTTTTTGAGACAGTCTCACTCTGTCACCCAGGCTGGAGGCCAGTGGCACAATCACAGATACCTACAGTCTCGACTTCCTGGGCTCAAGCATTTGTCCCTACTCAGCCTCCCGAGGAGCTGGGACTACAAGTGTATGCCACCAAGCCTGGCTAATTTTTAAATTTTTTGTAGAAATGGGGTTTCACTCTATTGCCTAGGCTGGTCTTGAACTCCTGGGCCCAAACAATCCTCCCACCTTAGCCTCCCAAATTTCTGGGATTATAGGCATGAGCCACTGCGCCTGGCCTGGTGTGTTAGTTTTTAATGATATCCTTTGACTCTGAACTATTAACATACTTAACAATAATGTGCTTATTCTGCTTTCATTTTCCCCTTTCTCTTCCTGTTTTTCGGTTGCATTATTTCTACCTTGTCAGAATACTTAACAGATTATTTTTTAACCATCGTCTACATTTGTTTTAGTCTTTATACATTAAATATATTAAATGTTTACTGTCTTAGTCCTTTTGTGCTGCTATAACAGAAAACTACAATCTGGGTAATTTATAAAGAACAGAAATTTCTCACACTTCTGGCAACTGGAAAACCGAGGTCAAGGTACGGGCAGGTTTGGTTGTGGGACTGCTTTCCCCTTCCAAGATGTTGCCCTCCAGAGGGAATGCTGCCTCCTCACGTGGGGGAAGATGGAAGAGCAAGCCAGCAACACTGCAGAGGAAACCTCTTTTATAAGGACCTTACTCCCATTCATGAGGAGAGGAGCCCTCATGACCTAATCGTCTCTTAAAGGCCCTACTTCTTAATAGCATCTCATTGGCCATTACATTTCAATACTTGAATTTTGGAGGGGACACATTCAAATCATAGCACTCACCATCAGTCCTTTTTCTGAAGTTTCCACATGATCTCTTGGTTGGATAAAGCTTATCTTCTTGTAGATGGTTGCAAAAGAGCTCATGGATACATATTTTCTGAGATCTTGCTTGTTTAAACTTTTTTTTTTCTCTCATATATTCAGTATTGGGGTGACAACTTGGCAAGATATTTAATATAAAATCCCTGGTTCATAATTTTCTTTCATTGAATTACTTGAAAATGACACTCCATTATACAAGGGTTTTGTATATCTCTTTTGAGAAATCTGATTCCAGTCTGATTCTCTTTCCTTGTAAGTTTTGGATTAATTTTACTTGTGTGCCCTGAGGATTTTTCTTTTATTTTTAAAATAAAGGTTAAATGATATACTAGAATATTTCACAAAATCCATTGTTGAGGATGTTTTCCCAGGTACACAGTGGGCCTTTTTAATTTGTATATCCAGGTTTTTCTTTATTTCTAGGAAGTTTTCTTGCATAAAAGTTTTAAATACTAGTTCTGTTCTAATGTGTTGTTTTTCTTCTTCAGGAGCTCCAATTTTATGTAATTTGATTTCTTGTCTTTTGCAACCTCTTTTTATTTTCTCTACTTTATCTCACTTTCATTCTCTAGGATTATTTAAAATAATAAGTAATAATTGAATGAAAAATAGTTTTATTCAAATCTATTTTTCCTTGGGTCCTTATAACTCAGTTTTCATTTCTGATAGATTTTGCCTTTTTCTTCTGTTTCTTTCATGAGTTCAATCAACCTTTCTGTTCTTTGGAGTTCTGTTTGTTTTACCCATTTCTATTCTAAGTTTTTCAATATATAATTCAAACTTGTTTTTAAATGCTTATTTGAGAATATTTAGTTCAGAGTGGAATATTGTGTTAGAATTTTCTTCTGCTTCATAGTTGGTTTTGGGCAGATTCATCTACTCAAGTGTTTTTAGCATTTTCTGTTTTCTATTTCCTTTTATAATAGTTGGTGTAGATGAAGATTTCTTACACTTTTGCATTTTGTGGATAGAATAGCAGTGTGGGGTGGTTTATAAATTATTAGTTCAAAAACACCCTCTTTTGCAGAGACAGTTGGAAGAAAGATTGTATGTCCTTTAATAGTTTAATTGTCTTTGGTCTTAAATTTTCCTTTCTTGCTTCTTTTTCCCTTTACTCTGAAAGATTCTTTTCTCTTCCTTTTATCTTCTGCTCTTTGGAATTGTCTTCAGCCTTTCTAAGACTACTTCCTCAAGTTTCGTTTATACTGTTAAGTTCCTTTCTTATAATCTGCTCTGGTTTTCTAGTTTTTTTTCGGTATTCTGGCATTCACACTGGTAATGGTCTTTCTCTTTCTTGGGGTTACCGTAGTTTAGTCTGAGGACTTTTGTTCTCTTCTGGGCATTGCCCCCACAACTCTGCCTTCCCTTTTGCAAAGGGTTAGAGTGAGAGCTTGAGAAATACCTCTGCTGGAAATTGGTGCTTATATTTTCTAATTAAAGGCAATTTGATGTTTGTATTGTTCTGTGTCTTCTAGTTATGTCAAAGTCATGGAATTTGCACACCTTTGTATAGTTTATACAGTTTGGGGAGGATAGTTGGTAGATTGCGGTATACATAGTCACTGTTACCATGGCTGCCCAGAAATCTATTCTGTTTACCTCTTTATTGCCAGTGTCTTCCTTTTAGAATGTATGTTCTATTAAAACAGGAATCATCTTTGTTTTATTTACTGCTTTATCCCCAATGCCTAGTACACAGAAGATGTAATTGTTGAATAAGTTCTTCAAAATGTGTGTGTATGTGTTTTACCCATTTTTCTTTTAAATTATTCATACTTGTCTTGATTATTTATATTTCCTATTATATAGAAGGTTAACAATCTTATAGGGCAATAATACATCTTATTCATAAGAGTTTAAGATGTATATCAGATGTCAGTTTTTCTACAGCTTTTATTTAGATTAAATGATGCAAGATTTAAGTTTATAGAAAATTAAAGCTGGATTTGGTACTGTAATCTCAGTACTTTGGGATGCTGAGGAAGAAGGATTGCTTGAGACTAGGACTTTGTGACCAGCCTAGGCAACATAGGAGGACCCTGTCTCCACAAAAATATTTTTTAAATTGGCTGGGCATGGTGGTGTGCACCTATAGTCCCAGCTACTCAAGACTCTGAGTCAGGAAAATCAAGGGAGGGAGGAGGGGGAGGAAGAAAGAGGGAGGGAGGGAAGGAAGAGAAAGAAGAAAGGAAAGGAAGGAGGGAAGGAAAGAGGAAGGAAGGAAATTAAGCTAATCTGCCCCATTAGTGGTATTTATAATTGTTATTTAATTTTATTGTAATCATTGTAGTATTTTAGGCTCTTTAACAAATACAGAGCATAACCTCCTGCCCAGTAGGATTTTATACTTTGTTTTCGCCTTTGTTTCCTTTTATTGATAGATAATATTTTGCATATTTATGGGATACATGTGATAATTTTTACATGTGTAGTCTGTGTAATGATCACGTCAGGGTGTTCAAGGTATTCAGCTCCTTGAATACTTATCTGTGTGTTGGTAATATTTCAGTCCCTCTCTTATAACTACTTTGAAATATACAATATATTGTTGCTAACTATAGGAACTCTAGTCTGCTATCAAACATTAGAACTTATTTCTTCTATCTAACTGTAAATGTATACCCATTCACTGATCTTTTTTCATTTTCTCCTCCCACCATCACACCTTTCCCAGCTTATGGTAACCATCATTCTGTACTCTTATGTCCATGAGATCAAGTTCTTCAGGTCCCACTTATCAGTAAGAAGATTCAGTATTTGTCTTTCTGTACCTGGCTTATTTCACTTAACATCATGACCTCCAGTTCTATCCATGTTGCAGCGAATGAAATGATTTTACTCCTTTTTAAGGCTGAATAACATTCCATTGTATATATACCACATTATCTTTATCCATTTGTCTGCTAATGGACACTTAGGTTGATTCCATGTCTTTGGTATTGTGAATAGTGCTGTGATAAACATGCAAATGTGGGTATCCCTTTGATGTACTGATTTATTTTCCCTTGGACATATATCCAGTATTGGGATTACATGATTGTATGATAGTTTTTTTATTTTTAATTTTTAAAAAAAATCTCCAATAGTTTTTAGTAGTTGTACTGATTTACATTTCCACCATCATTGTGTAAGAGTGCCTTTTTCTCCGTATCCTCACCAGCATCTCTTCTTTTTTGTCTTTTTAATGATAGTTATTCTATCAATTCAATTCTGATGTTATCTAAAAGTGATAATAATGGCCAGTGTAATCACAGTAAGATGATAGCTTTTCTTTTTTCTTTTTCTTTTTTGTCTTTTTTTTTTTTTTTTTGAGACAGCGTGTCACTCTGTCACCCAGGCTGGAGCACAATGGCACGATCTCAGCTCACTGCAACCTCCACCTCCGAGATTCAAGCTATTATCCTGCCTCAGCTTCCTGAGTAGCTGGGATTACAGATGCCCGCCGCCATGCCTAGCTAATTTTTGTGTTTTTAGTAGAGATGGGGTTTACACCATGTTGGTCAGGCTGGTCTGGAACTTTTGGCCTTAGGTGATCCACCTGCCTCAGCCTCTGAAAGTGTTAGGATTATAGGCATGAGCCATCACCTGGCCATAAGAAGATATCTTATTTGGTTTTGATTTGTATTTCCTTGATGATCAGTGATATTGAGCATTTTTTAATATACCTGTTAGCCATAATATGTCTTCTTTTGAGAACTGTCTATGTCCTTTGCCTACTTTTTAGTGGAGTTATTTGTGGTTTTTTGTTGAGTTGTTTGAGTTTCTTGTGTATTCTGGATATTAGTCCCTTGTCAGATGAATAGTTTGCAAATAGTTTCTCCCATTCAACAGGTTGTCTCTTTGTTGATTGTTTCCCTTGCTGTGCAGATGCTTTTTAGTTTAATATAATCCCATTTGTCTATTTTTGTTTTAGTTGTCTGTGTTTTTGAAGTCATAGACATAAAGTCTTTGCCTACACCAATGTCCAGAAGTGTTTTTTAAAATGTTTTCTTCTAGTAATTTTATAGATTTAGGTCTTACATTTAAGTCTTTAATCCATCTTGAATTGATTTTTATATATGGTGAGAGATAGAGGTCTCACCCTATCTCTGAGGGAAAAGCTTTTCCTCCTTCATTATGATGTTAATTGTGGGTTTGTCACTTAGGCTTTTATTATTTTGAGACATGTTCCCTCTATACCTAGTTTTTTGAGCATTTTTATCATGAAGGGATGTTGGATTTTATCAAATGTTTTTTCTGCATCTATTGATAATCATATTTTTTTCCTTCATTCTGTTGATGTGATGTATCATTTATTAATTTCTCTGTTAAACTATCCTTGTTTCCTTGGTATAAATCCCATTTGATTATGGTATATCATCTTTTTGATACACTGTTGAATTCAGTTGGCTGGTATTTTGTTGAGGATTTTTACGTCTGTGTTTATCAGCGATATTGGCCTATAGTTTTCTTTTTTTGTTGTGTCTTTGTCTGCTTTTTGGCATCAGAGTAACGCTGGCCTCATAGAATAAGTTAGGAAAAATTCCTTCCTCTTCAATTTTTATGGAATAGTTTGAAGGGGATTGGTATTAGTTCTTTATTGTTTCGTAGAATTCGGCAGTGAAGCCCTCTGGTTTGTACTTTTCTTTGTTTGGAGACTTCTTACTACTAATTCAGTCTTGCTACTCGTTATTGGTCTGTTCAGGTTTTCTGTTTCTGATTCAAATCTTGGTAAGTTATAAGTTTCCAGGAATTCATCCATTTCCTCCAGATTTTCCAGTTTGTTCGTGTGTACCTCATACTAGTCTCTCGTAATCTTTTGTATTTCTGTAGTGTGAGTCGTAATGCTTCCCTTTCCATTTCTGATTTTGTTTATTTGGGTTTTTTTTTCTTCTTGGTCTAGCTAGCGATTTATCAATTTTGTTGATCTTTTCAAAGAACCAAATTTTTGTTTCATTGATCCTTTATTTTTTTGTTTTGTTTTTTGGTCTTTATTATTTCCTTTTGCTATTTTGGGGTTTGGTTTATTTTTGCTTTTCTAGTTTTTGGGGCACATTGTTAGATTGTTATCTGAAATCTACGTTTTTGATGTAGGCATTTATTGCTATAAACTTGCCTCTTAGTACTGCTTTTGCTTTTGCTGTGCCACATGGAGTTTGGTATGTTATATTTCTGTTTTCATTTGTTTCAAGATATTTTTAAATTTTCATCTTAATTTCCTCATTGACCCAATGGTTGCTCAGGAGCATGTTGTTTAATTTTCATATATTTGTATAGTTTCCAAAGTTTTTCTTGGTATTGATTTCTGGTTTTATTTCATTGTGGTCTAAGAAGATAATACGATTTCAATTTTTAGAAATTTGTTGAGACTTGTTTTGTGGCTTAACATATGATCTGTCTTTGAGAATGTTCCATGTGGTAATGAGAAGAATTGTTGTGTAAGATGTTCTGTAGGCCAGGTGCAGTGGTTTACGCCTTTAATTCTAGCACTTTGGGAGGCCAAGGTGGACGGATCACAAGGTCAGGAGTTTGAGACCAACCTGGCCAACATGGTGAAACTCCGTCTCTACTAAAAATACAAAAATTAGCTGGGCATGGTGGTGGGTTCCTGTAATCCCAGCTACTCAAGAGACTGAAGCAGGAGAATCGCTTGAACCCGGGAGGCAGAGGTTGCAGTGAGCCGAGATCACACCACTGCACTCTAGCCTGGGCAACAGAGCTAGACTCCGTCTCAAAAAAAAAAAGTCTGTTAAGTCTGTTTGTTAACTACAATCTGTCCAAGGCCCAGTTTAAATACAATGATTCTTTGTTGATTTTCTGTCTTGATCTGTCTAATGCTGAGACTGGGGTGTTGAAGTACTACACAAATTACTGTATTGGAATCTATCTGTCTTTCAATCTAGTAATATTTACTTCATGAATTTAGGTGTGCCAGAAACATATATATCCTCTTGCTGGATTGATCTCTCTATCACTATATAGTGACTTCTTGTTTTCTACTGTTTTTGGCTTAGGGTATATTTTATCTGATATAGGTGTAACTACTCCTATGCACTTTTGGTTTCCATTTGCATGGAATATCTTTTTCCATACGTTTACTTTTGATCTGTAAGTCTTTTTACAAGTAAAGTATGTTTCTTGTAAGCAGCATATAGTCGGTCATAATTGTAATCCATTCAGCCAGTCTGTATCTTTTAAGTGGAGAATGTAATCCATTTTCATTCTAGGTTACTGTTGATATTTGAGGTTTTGTTCCTGTCACATCGCTAATTGCTTTCTGGTTGTTTTGTTGTTTGTTCCTTGTTTTTTCTCCTGTTGTTCCTTGTGATGATTTGGTGTAGTGATACCATTTGAATCCTTTCTCTTCCTTATTTGTGTGTTTGCTTTAACAATGTTTTATACTTTCATGTGTTTTCAGGATGGAAAATGTCATCCTTTCATTTCCAGACTTAGAACTCCCTTGAGCATTTCTTATAGGGCTGATATACTGATGATGAATTCTTTCAGCCCTTGGTTTTCTGGGAAAGACTTTATTTCTCCTTCATTTACAAAGGATAATTTTGCTGGATGTAGTATGCTTGGCTAGCAGTTTTGTTTTTTGTTTTTTTCTTTCAACACTATGAATATATCACCCCATTCTTTCCTGGCCTGTGAGGTTTCTGCTGAGAAATGCCCTGTTGGTCTGAAGGGGGTCCTTTTTAGGTGACAAGATGCTTATCTCTTGCTATTTTTAGAATTTTGACTTTAGACATTTTGACTGTAATGTGCCGTGGACAAGACCTTCTTTCATTTTATCTGTTTGGGGATGTCAGAGCTTCCTGTATCTGGATGTCTAAATATCTTGGTAGATTTGGGGCATTTTCATCTGGTATTTCATTAACTAGATTTTTCTACTCTTTTGCTCTCTGTTTGCCTCCTAGAACCCTGATAATTTGCATATTTTATGGCCACTTTATGGTGTCCCGTATGTCACAAAGGCTTTGCTTATTCTTTTTTATTACTTTTTCTTTATTTTTGTCTATATTATTTCAAAAGACTTGTCTTTGAGTTCTTAAATTATTTTTTCTGTTTGATCTGGCCTATTGTTGAATCTTTTGAATGTATTTTTTATTTTATTCAATGAATTCTTCATTTCCAGAATTTCTGTTATAGTGTGTATCTCTTTAGTGAATGTCTCATTCATAGTCTGAATTATTTTTCAGATTTCTTTGTACTTTTTTTTTTTTGGAGGTGGAGTTTTGCTTTGTGGCCCAGTCTGGAGCGCAGTGGCACGATCTCGGCTTATTGCAACCTCCGCCTCCCAGGTTCATGTGATTCTCCTGCCTCAGTCTTCAGAGTAGCTGGGATTACAGGCGCATACCATCATGGCCAGCTAAATTTTTGTATTTTTAGGAGAGACAGGGTTTCACCATGTTGACCACGCTGGTCTCAAACTTCTAACCTCAAGCAATCTGCCTGCCTGAGCCTCCCAAAGTTCTGGGATTACAGACGTGAGCCACTGCACCCAGCCTCTTTGTATGTTTTTTAGAATTTTCTTGTATCTCACTAAGCTTCTTTAGAATCAATAATTTGAATTATTTTGGGGGGACTTAATGAATTTTGTTTTGATTGGGATGTGTTGCTGGAAAATTATTCTTTTCCTTGGAAGGTGTTTCTCATGTTTGATATATTCTTACATTCATATCTACATATCTGGTGTAACAGTCACTTCTGCCAGCTTTTAAAATTTGCTTTCATAGGAGAATATTCTTTCCTATAGATGTATCTATGGTATTGGATGCACAGGGCACTTTGGCTTTTATTCTGAGTGTGTTCAGTAGCATGGTCTCTGTATGATTTATTTGGCTGTAAATAGCATCAATAGTACCTGTGATTTTCTTAGTGGCTTAGGGTGCAGTTATTAGTGGAGGCTGTGGTGAAATTTTGCTGGGGACTAGGACACCAAGTGGGCCAGTCTTTGGACCCTGATGGTGGCAGCAGTGGGCCAAGTGTGCCTGTCCTTAGGCTCCAGGGTGGTATATGCTTGCACCAGTGTTAGCAGTTCCAGGCAAGCTGATTTTGGGGTCTCCTGGTGTCTTGGAAGCCAGTAGTGGTAGCAGTGCAAGGGTGGGTGGGTTCTCTGACCCCTGGGCAACTGGTGTAGAATGGGCGATGGCAGTTGTGGGACAATCCTCTGTGTCTCGTGCAGTGCATGCTGGTGTTGGCAGTGGCTGCAAAGGGCTGGACAGGCCAGTCTCCAGGCCTGCAGGTGGCATGTGCAGGTAGGTGCCAGCTGTGGTGGTAGCAGCCGGAAAGGTAAGCCCAACCTCATTCCCCTGGGAGGAGTGTTCAGGTGCCAACATTGGTGGACTGGGCTGGGCAATCCCTTCACTTCCCCTACCCCCCGATTGTATGCTGTTACATGGAGGGGATCAAGGTCAGGCCAATTAGGCTAGTTTTTAGGCCTCCTGATGGTATGTGCAGGTGCCAGCCATGGTAGGTAGGTAGGGGCAGGGCAATCCCCAGGAATGCTCACATTGTTGCCCTGCTGCTCAGGAGGACAGTGCCACCTTCATTGTTAGCAGCCTTGGCTGATGCGTGGGAAGTGTGCACGCCACTTGTCCCTCAGTCCTGACGGTGGTAGCCTGTGCTTTGATGGCACTTAGCCTCGGTGCAGTAGCCCGCAGTCACTTGCACCTAAGCACTGGGTGTAACAGCCCATGTTTCTGTTGAGCCTTAGCCACAGCACTGCTGGGCTCTAGGACACCACAGTTTATTGGAGGTGGGCTCTAAAATGGTGCCTTGCTGCAGCTTAGGTCTCAGGGATTGTGTGGCACCCAGCGCTAGCGCTCTCCCGAGAACAGTGCTGTCACACAATCTCCCAGCAGTGTTAGTTTCCAGTGCCTGGAGAGCCAAGAGACTTTCCCATGGTTAGGATTGCAGGATTCATGGTGGAAATACGGACCACCGAGGTTCTCTTACCCTTTATGCATATTGGGGAATCTCAGCTCCCCACCAATCCTGGCCAAGCCGACTTCCTTCTCCTTCCTTGCTTTAGGTATTTCTTGTCAGTTTTTCTGTTGAATTCCAGTGCCCTCTCTTGGATAATCCATTTGTAGTATGATTAGTCACTATTTCGGTTCTTCTTAGTAGAGAAGGCAAGTACAAATTGCTTCTAGTCAGCCATCTTGAATCCTCTCCCACCTTTTAAGAAACTCAGAAGGGAGTTGATGATTCTGGTCTAATGTGCTTTATCAGGGCTGAACTATGCCTCTCTCTAGTTGCTCCTGGTGTGTGCCTTACATCAGTAAAGGAAAAGAGAGAAATAACAGAGCCAAAATGATAGTGAGCAGAAGAATGAGTTTGGATGGAGAATAAAAGGCAAGGCTGGGCATAGTGGTTCACGTCTGTAGTCCCAGCACTTTGGGAGGCCGAGGCAGGAGGATCACTTGAGCCCAGGAGTTTGAGACCAGCCTAGGCAACATAGTGAGACCCCGTCTCTACAAAAAAATAACAAATAGAAGGGCAAGAAGGGAAAGGTTGGTTGGAAAATATGAGCAAAAGGTGCTGAAGTTATTGCTGTTAGAATATATGTATATAAAATTCTCTCTCTCTGTGATAGATAGATAGATAGATAGATAGATAGATAGATAGATAAAAGGTAGACACCTGAGAAGTGCCACTCACTATGGCTTCTGTTACATCTTGGCCCCTGTGCTCTAAGTTGTCTATTCTTGCTCTAGGAACATATTCTCTTTGCCTAAAAATAGACTAGCACCATCAAGCAGTGTATTAGGTCCCTTTTGTTATCTAACTTGTAAAATTCCTGCAAACAAAGAGATGCTTAGAGTAGGAGATTCATTCTAGAGAGAATAACACAATTTTATTAGCTGAGGGAATTTTGTGTTTTGCTTGCTTCCATTGAAAATGTTTGGCTGTGTCATTGATTGGCAAGGAAACAAGGGAGCCTTTCATTTTTAGGAGGGCTTTAGAGGGCAAGCTGGGTGGTGCCTGGTGAAGTGGGTGTCTGCTAGTGAGTGACATTTGGTCTATTTTTATAGTTGGAAACATTCTACCCTTAAGCTTATTGTTTAAGCAGGCAAGAGAGCATGCTGTGCAGTCATGAGTGGAATTTTTATATTTGATCTCAGGATCTGTTTCCTTCCTCATAGTTAAAACCTCCATGTGTTTGGCTTCTGAATTTATAAATATTTTATTAGTTTCAGATTCTCTTCTCAATTTACTTATCTTGACCTTGCAGATTATCCAAAGTCAAGAGATTAGAAACATACCTGGCTAACATCTAACAGTCAATAGTTTGAGATTCAATTCCTTAAATTCTTCCTTTAAAAATCATTATAGCTGCTTGATTCCTTTCTTGTATTTTCCCAGGCTCTTGCAACTCATCTGTAGCATCCTTGCTTGAGCCTTGTCAAACCACTGACAAAGATAACTCAGAGTTATTACTTTTTAAATGTATTTGAGCCAATTTCCAATTTTTTTTTTTGGAGACAGAGTCTTACTTTGTTACCCCAGGCTGAAGTGCAGTGATGTAATTTCGGCTCACCACAACCTCCGCCTCCAGGTTCGAGCCATTCTCCTGCCTCAGCCTCCTGAGTAGCTGAGATTACAGGCATATGCCACCACGCCTGGCTAATTTTTATATTTTTAGTAGAGACCAGGGGATTCGCCATGTTGGCCAAACTGGTCTCGACCTCCTGACCTCAGGTGATTCAGCCTCCCAGAGTTCTGGGATTACAGGCGTGAGCCCTGCCCTGATTATTTTTCCCAAAAGTTTAATTTTTACATTGTGAGAAAATTTTAATTTTTAATTTTTTTTTCATTCTTTATCCAACTTGGGAGAAAAATTTTTGGGAAAAAGTGTCCATAAGTTCAACACCAGAGCTATTTTTTATTTCCTATTTCTACATTAATTCCTAGTGTTTGTCCTCATGCCTACAAATTTTTACCACTTTCAGTGAGCTACTCTATATTCTGTTCTTTTCATTTAACATTTACCAGATTGTCTTTCAGTGATCTATTTTTTTTAATTTCCACTGTCCTTTAGACTTGATTGAATTCCTTTAGAAATTAACATTTAAATGATGTATTAACATTTTGAAACATCTTATTTTCTGAGACTATCATGTTGTGTAACTAACATCAAGATATTTTCACTGTCCCATGTACTTTATATGTCTTAATGTAATTTGTATCAGTCACTTAGTTTCTCTCAAACGTAAAAGTGAGCTTTCCAGAAAGGATATATAACTTTCAATTCATTGCTTATCTGAATTGCTTATTTAAAGTGTAATAGTTGGCTTTCTCCCATTTTTCTCAATCTGATTTTTTAACCAAAATGAAATCATTAGCTTGATTTATGTCATTTTTTTTTTAGACTCACTTTATTATATTTGTCACATTTAGAGACATTTTAAAGGCAATAATAGGCCGGGCGTGGTGGCTCACGCCTGTAATCCTAGAACTTTTGGAGGCTGAGGCAGGTGAATCACTGGAGGTCAAGAGTTCAAGACTGGCCTGGCTAACATGGTAAAACCCCGTCTCTACTAAAAATACAAAAATTAGCCAGGCGTGGTGGCACATGCCTGTAATCCCAGCTACTCTGGAGGCTGAGGCAGGAGAATGGCTTGAACCCAGGAGGTGGAGGTTGCAGTGAGCCAAGATTGCACCATTGCACTCCATCCTGGGGGACAGAGTGAGACTGCATCTCAAAAATCAACAACAACAAAAACAAAAGCAGTAATAACTTCTAAATAATTTTTAAGTGTACCAGAGTTTATTCTGTCAAAAAAAAATTGTTTAGTGTTTTTTTTTTTGTTGTCATGAACATTTGATTTCCTTTTATCATTTTTTTTTCCTTGGCTTGTAATATATTGGAACTGTTAACTTATAATTCTCTATTATGTATGGTTATTATGTATCTTCACTACAGTTTCTAGCAGCTGAGTGATACTCTCTACATATACATTTATTTGATATTGAGGCAAAGTAAAGAATAATTTACATATTCAGAGGATCCTAAAATCACATTTTAGAGAGTTAATTTCTTGTCTAAATCTTTCTCTAGAGTTGCCAGTAAACAGAAAAAGTTAATTTCTCTCTCTCTCTCTGCCTGCTTTCACCTGTGTTTGCTAATAATTATGCGTTAGGAGAAATAGGTGGACAGCAATAAAAATAATATCTAAGTGATCCATAAATAGGTCTTCAAGTCCGTTTTGGTATTTGAAGTACTTAGAGTGTTGCCTGGGACAAAGTAATGAGTCAGTAGATTTTTGTTGAGTAGTTAGATTGATTGATAACCAAGCCGGTCATTAAAACTGTATTGCTCTCTGGGATGGCCAAGTCTAAAATCTCCTTAAATTGTTCTAAATTAAGATTCTGAAGCTCATCCTGACTGTCAAACTGCATTGATTACCACAATATTGGTAATAACAGAGAGTTGTATTGTTTTCTGAGTGATGGATTGACATATATACATGTTACACTTTTGTTTCTGAAGGAAGTAGAAATTCGGAACAAAGACCTGGAGGGACAACTGTCTGACTTAGAGCAACGTCTGGAGAAAAGTCAGAATGAACAAGAAGCTTTTCGCAATAACCTGAAGACACTCTTAGAAATTCTGGATGGAAAAATATTTGAACTAACAGAATTACGAGATAACTTGGCCAAGCTACTAGAATGCAGCTAAGGAAAGTGAAATTTCAGTGCCAATTAATTAAAAGATACACTGTCTCTCTTCATAGGACTGTTTAGGCTCTGCATCAAGATTGCACACACACACACACACAAAAAAAAAAAAAAAAAAAAATTGAATATCACTCCTCCAGGAGGAGGATCTTTTGAAAATTGGAATTGTATATTTCACTGTAAATTTTAGAATCCAGCTTGTAGCTAGTTGGGGAAAAAAGAGATGAAAAACTTGAACTACAAATTACCTCCATGTATATTATTGGCCATAGTTAACTAGAAAGTTATAAATAGACACTTAATGCAATCTTTTTTCCTGATATTAGCCAATGGGAGAATTAACAATGTCTGGGTCACATCCCCTTTTTGTGTTCAACACAGTGAAGATTATCTGCTTTTTAAATTAATTTATTTACGATATCTAGAGCTGTGTTTTGTGCAAAAACTTAGTGATGAAAGCCTGTCTTTTGTTGTAATCTGAATAATTTCTCAGGATATTTTTGCACTGCTGAGAAGCAGTGCCATTACCAATTAATTCTTGCCAGGAGTGAGAGAGAGCTGTATCTTTAATTGAAATATACTATAACTGGGTGTATAGAGTTCTTCCCTTTTTTGTGCTGGAAGATATTTCACTCTGGTGACTACTCTGGTACACTCTGATGTTCTCTAATCTTGTCTGTTGTATAGTTTACTTTTCCATATTGATTCCATGTATTTATGAGAAGATACTGTCTCCCATTTTATTACACATTTTAAAGCCAACTAACGAAGGCAGCTGAGTCCCTCAGAAATTTTTCTTTTTAAATTTCTAATAAATTTGACACACAGTACTGAAATACAGCAGCCCGTCATTGACGGTCTGGTCTAGCAATGTTAAGTATATTTACAGAATATGCAGTTACATTTATTTATATATTTTGCAAGAAATCTTTTCTGAATGATCAATGCATTTCAATTTACGAATAATAATGGTTATTGGGGAACTGTTTATTATAGATAATTTTAAGGTGTATAGCTATTTTAAAGGGGATCCATTTACATCAAACAGCTGATCAGAGGACTCTATCTAAATTGTGATCGTGGCAGATAGAGATGGAGTTGTGTACTCTATCTGGCTCTACACATCAATCACATCTTGATTCAAACCTCACAAGGCAATATTCTGAACTGTTAACTAGGTATTTCAAAACAGGAATTAAATTCAATAGGCTCTTCTCAGTGAACAGGTTTTAATGTTGTTTTGATGTAATTTTAAAAGACTTTTAGCAAACATGCATTTCTTTATATATTTCTTTTATGAAGCTATTTTAAAAGTAAGCCAAGTGCTGTCTAGTCTGCTTATAAAGTAGGAATTGCATCAGAGTACATATATTCTTGCTGTACAATGCCTGTGATGTTGAGGAGGGTTCTTTTTTAAAGTGTATGCTTGAGTATCTGACTCTATGGAGTCTATAAATGCACTGACTTCTTGTTTGTACCCCAAAATGATCGAATTGTTAAGTACAAAATTAAGCTAATTAACCAATTTGTAACCATTTTTTCACTCATAAACGGCTACTCAATACTAGACAATTTTGTTTTTTATGTATGTGTATGTACGTAAATACATACATATTAATTTACATTAGAGTGAAAAATAAATGGTTTGTTTCTGAAGTTAGTTTCTAAAGTGAGTTTTCAGGTGTCTGGAAAATTTATAACAAACAATCATCATGTATTATATGTGCTGTAACATCATGTACGTTATCTCCATCTCTTTTAGGATATTTTCCTCTCCTATTTATTATAGGGAGAATAATTTAGATACACATGCTCAGAGCTGAGATATTTCTCTGATAAATCAGGTAACAAAATGTATTTGATTGATGGAATTTTGAAGTAAATGTGATTTTATCCATCAGTTTCTGAGTAACAAAGAGCACCAAGTTTTAATTTAAATAGGGGATTTAACACCGGGGATCAGGGAGTTTAGTTATGAAGAGTTAAAAAAATTAAAAACCAGTGTAAGCTGTTGAAATGGCAAGTGAATTATTTTAATGATGTAGTAAAATATTTTTAAATTTTGACATAGTGATCATTTAATGAAAAAACTCACCAAAATGTCTCCATTTGAATTGTATTGATAATGTGGGACATATGTGTAATTCAATATATACATATACCCATATGTATATACAGAAAATTATTTTTAATACTTTCCTACTGATATGAAATTTAAAATTGGAAATTTTGTGAGTGTTTTTCTTGTCCAATAGAGCCTAATTGTTTCCTTTTTTAATGATTTAACAATCTCTTGAGGGCTGCACCTTTAAATTCCCAGATTGTCAATAGACATGTACAGTATATGGGATAAGGTGGACACAAGTGCACATATATATAAAATCTTCTTAAGACTTTTAACTATTCATTTACAGTAGGAGAGTATGTAGAAATCATCATCCACAAGTCATAATTAGGTTGTGTGCCTACTGTAGCTTTTTCCATTTCTGTATTATATAAACATTTGCATATTAAAATTTGATTTTTCCCAGAGACAAGTATTATATACTGTATCTGTATTGAAATCAAACTGTGGTAATATATTTCTCAGAAAATAATGTTGGGGACTGTAGCCTGAACATGTGGACTTGAAGCGACCTGGAGGAGGAGGTTGATCCCGTTGTGTATAAGTTAATATGTGATAACTCTCGAATCTTGTACAAAAACAAAAATTGAAAAAAAAGAAAAGCAAAAATACAGTTTTTATTTTGAAATACATTTGTTCTCTGGAGAATGTACTTTATCTTTTTTTCCTCCAGTCTTTTACAGATATTTAAAAGCATTTAAATGATGACAGCATTTACTTAAATCTTTCAGGTGCTACTGGATTTTGCATTAGTGTGTTATGTTGTGAAATCCTAACTTTGACATAAAAGGTTTTATAAGTATTCCCCTGCCTGGAAAATTAGTTTTTGTTCTCCTCTCTCTGTCTTTCTCTTTTCCACTTTCTTTCTGCAGACTAAAACATGCTCATGAAGTTGCATCTCTCCTTGTCTCTGTAGAAGATCTCCAGTACCATCATAGATTTGATGTTCTGCTGTCATTGAACTGTTGGGAAGCAGTTAGAGGAAAAACTCACTTTTTTTTTCAGGTGGAAATAAAAGGAACACTCAAAATTAAGCCACCACCACCACTACCTTTAAAAACTAGTTTCTTTGCCCTGTTAAAATTAAATGTATTCTTTAACATGTGGGCTACAGTCTCCCATGTTTTTATTTAACTCTGAAGTATATACACTTCAGTCACTTATCTCCTTGTGGTCCTGATTTTGTCAGTAGTGGAATGGGAGGCAGGTTGACGAAAAGTTTGTTTGATGGCAGTGGATTATTATTGTCGTTTTAATCATTGCATTGATTTGATATCAAATGATTTTGACATCCTGAAATTCTGTGCTCGAAGTCATGAAATGGTTTTCATTGAATTTTTGCCTCCTAAATGTATAGCATGAAGTAAATTAATTTATACAAAATCTTGAAGAAACCTTTTGGGTAAGAAGTAGTTGAGATTGACACTTTTAGAAAATTTCTCAATTTCTAAATTTAGAAATTACTGGAAAAGGAAAGGATGTGTAATTCACCTTACTCCAAATTGCGAAAGTGTATTTTTCCTAATATTCATGTTAAACTTTACGTTAAAATTTTTATGATAGTTTTTCTTCATGAGAAACTGATATATAGATGTCATGCAAATACAAGCAAAGTTACTGAATTAAAGTAGTGGGTACTTAGCATTTTTTGTTTATATATTACCTAGTACAACAGCTAAAAATCATGTCCCAGAAAACTCAAAAACTCAATCAGCAGTACACAGCCTAGTGGTTTCCGCTTAGTACACTAAATAGAAAAAAAAAAAAATTAAGTTATTTTTACTAAAAACATGAACTAAGGAGAAATTGCGTCTGGACTAGAATAGACAGAAGGCCACAAACTCCTAGTCGACTTCTTGTCAAGTCTCTGATCTCTGTAAGGACCTCTCCTTTAGGTTAAAGGACACACCGCTCGTCGGCCTTTTGGCTAAGATCAAGTGTAAGTTAAAGGACACATTCTAGAAAACACCAAGATTATATCTGGGTGGGAAGAGGATGTATTTTGTGAAAGCAGATGCAGAAAAAAGAACAGGAACGTGCTGCCTTCAGTTTTTATCTAAGACATATTAGGATAGCCAGAGACAAAGACCAACTATCTCCTACCTTGCTGCTGCTTTTAACCAAACAGACTGAGATGGCACTAATGAGTTTCAGAGACTTTCAGAAAACCCTGTCACGTGTCTTGTCAGGATTTGTAACCCCATATAAGACACGTGACATTCAGAACTCACCATTTTGTGGGGTTCTGACCTACCTTTTTTTTTTTTTTTTTTTTTTTTTTGAGATGGAGTCTCACTCACTCTGTTGCCCAGGTTGGAGTGCAGTGGTGCGATCTCAGCTCACTGCAACCTCTGTCTCCCAGGTTCAAGCAATTCTGCCTCAGCCTCCCGAGTAGCTGGGACTACAGGCGCCTGCCACCACGCCTGGCCAATTTTTGCATTTTAATTAGAGTCGGGGTTTCACCATGTTGCCTAGGCCACTCTCAAACTCCTGACCTCAAGTAATCCACCCGCCTCGGCCTCCCAAAGTGCTGGGATTACAGGCCATGCCCGGCCCTGACCTACTTTTGTCAGTTGTTTTCATATCAAATATACCCAGGGATAGAAATATTGCTCTGTTTTCTTCTAACAACATGAAGTGAAGATAATGGGTGCCTAATAAATGCAAATATAAGGCCATTTCTGTAGCACAGAAAAATGTCTTTTGTGTTTTTTTTTATCAACATTCATGGTTTTTCTCGTTATCTGTGTATTATAACTACATTACTATATACACAGATATATTGTCAGTCACTCTATATGTCTTGTGGATATGACTTGATTATTCTACCTTAATGTATAAAGAATGACTATCTCAGGAAGCATGACTAGAAAGTAAATGTGGTTGAAGTGAATGTTTTCCCTATGACTTCAGTTTGAAATGGAACATCAAGAAGTATGTATTAAACATCTGCTATGTGATAGGCACTGTACTAATGACATTTTATTTCTATGGACAGTGGCATTTCCAGGGGTATTCCTGTGGGAGGGGAGGGAGATAAGGAAGGGGAGAGGCTCAGATGATTCTACCTGCTGTTCCCATGGTTACTGGTCTAAGAGTTGTAGAACAACATGGTAGCTCACTAGCAAATCAGTGTTGGGGTTATCCAGCACACTGGTGAAAAGGTGGAGGTATTGCTTATATTTGTGGTAGTTTTTTTGGCTTTTCTGCCTTGCCTTTCTAGAGTATCTCTGTTAGGGCACTTGTTAACTAAATATTTCATATCTGCTCTTCTGAACATCTTCAGCCTTCCTTGGTGTTTACAGTACTTCTTATGAAGTTATAAATTATACTTTCTTTGCAGGTGTCATTTATGCAATATGTTTTGGACTCAATTTTTTTTAAAACTTACAAACTTCCAATAATCCAATGAAAGTAAGTAATTCTTTATGTGCATAATTTTAATCTATAAAATTTAAGTAGCAAACTATTCGGCCTTGGGAAAGCAGCTAATCTCTTAAGTTTTTAATGAAATGAGTTGTAAACCTGTAAAACTCATCCCCCAACACTATATAGTAGTTCAACAGGAATGGGTTTTGCTGTTAGTACTGGGTGACTTTGTGGTCAATTCTGGTTCTGCCTGAACTTAATGTCTTTCTTTCTTTCTTTTTGAGGCAGAGTCTTGCTCTATCCTCCAGGCTGGAGTGCAGTGGCGCCATCTTGGCTCACTGCAAGTTCCGCCTCCTGGGTTCACACTATTCTCCTGCCTCAGCCTCCCGAGTAGCTGGGAATACAAGTGCCTGCCACCACGCCTGGCTAATTTTTTGTATTTTTAGTAGAGACAGGGTTTCACCCTGTTAGCCAGGATGGTCTCGATCTCCTGACCTCGTGATCTGCCTGCCTCGGCATCCCAAAGTGCTGAGGTGTGAGCCACCGTGCCCGGCCCAGAACTTAATGTCTTTCTAGTTTGATCAAACTATTAGATCAGTTGCAGAAGTAACTCATGGCTCTAGGATCTTCAGACAGATGGTAACAAAGATCAGGGTGAAAACACTTCGTGGTTTTTGTTGTTGTTGTTGTTGTTGTTGTTGTTGAGACTTAAGAGTTTTGCCCTTGTCTCCCAGGCTGGAGTGCAGTGGCACGATGTCAGCTCGCTGCAACCTCTGCCACCCAAGTTCAAGCGATTCTCGTGCCTCAGCCTCCTGAGTAGCTGGGATTACAGGTGCACGCCACCACACCTGGCTAATTTTTGTATTTTTAGTAGAGATGGGGTTTTACCATGTTAGCCAGGCTGGTCTTGAACTCTTGACCTCAGGTGATCCACCCACCTCAGCCTCCCAAAGTGCTAGGATTACAGGGGTGAGTGAGCCACTGTGCCCAGCCTCAAGTGTTGAATTGTTAACCTTTCTTATTGTAATAAAATGTGCATAACAAAATTTGCCGTTCTCACAATTTTTTAAGTGTATGATTCAGTGACATTAAGCACATTCACAACATTGTGTAACCATCACCATGTATCCCTTTCCAGAACTTTTCATCATCCCAAACAGAAACTCTGTACCCACTTAATAATAGCTCCCTATTTCATCTACCCTCTCCACCCTCCCCACCTGCCCCTGCAGCCTGTGGCAACCTCTGTTCTACTTTATCCCTCTATAAGTTGGCTTATTCTAGGTACCTCATGTAAGTGGAATCGTATAATATTTGTTTTCTTTGTGTCTGGCTTGTTTCACTTAGCATAATACTTTCAAGATCCATCCATGTTGTGGCATGTATCAGAATTTCATTACTTTTCAAGGCTGAATAATTTTCCGTTGTGTGGATATATGATTCTTAATTCATCCGTTGATGGATACTTGGGTCAATTCCACTGTATGGTTCTTGTGATTGTTGCTGTTATGAACATTTGTGTACAATTTATCTGAGTTCTTGCTTTCTAGCATTCTTGTGGCTATATATGTAGGGGAGGAATTGCTGGATTATATGAGAATTCTATGTTTAACTTTTTGAGGAACTGCAAAAGGATTGGGTTTGAATTAGGTAAACCTAAAAGAGTTGTAGAACAAGGTGATAGCTCACTAGGAAATCAGTCTTGGGGTTAGTGTCTGGTTAATAGAATGGTTAATAGACCTGCGTGTAATTAATTGGCCCCTGAGTCATGCCTTTTATCATTTCTTTCCTAAAACATTTATTAAGCACCTACTTTGCCGCAGGCCCCATTTTGGAATACAAGCTACAGAGAGAAGCTCGCAGTTCATTGCAGAACACAGTTACTTTGCAGTGCACAAGTTATATGACAAAGGAGAACACTAGCACAGGGCAGTCCAGAGGGAAGAGAGCTTGGGAAGTCTTTCCCAGAGGAGGTGACATCGGCTTGAGGCTTGGTGGAGGAGCAGGAGCTGGCTAGTTGAAGAAGAGGTAAAAGAGAATTGCAGAGTGTGCTGTGCAAAGGCTCAGAAGAGTGACGAAAATATTGGGACATATGGAAAGTTAGAATGGATTAGTACAGCTGAAGCATAGGATGTTAGGGAAGGTCATGGCAAAAGATGGAGATGCTCTAGCCAAAGGCGAGAGCAGGAAGAACTTTGTAAGTCATTTTAAAGATTTCCATTTCATGCTGAAGGTAATGGAGAAATAGTGAGGATTTTTTTTTTTTTTTTGCAAAGAAATGATATAATCAGAAATATATTTTATATAGCTATTATGTATCTACAAAAATTAAAAATTATAAAAAATAGGCCGGGCACAATTATGCTCACGCCCATAATTGCAGCACTTTGGGAGGCCGAGGTGGGCGATCACTTGAGGTCAGGAGTTCGAGACCAGCCTGGCCAACATGGTGAAACCCCATCTCTACTGAAAAATACAAAAATTAGCAGGGCGTGGTGGTGGGCCCCTGTAATCTCAGCTACTCTGGAGACTGAAGCAGGAGGATCACTTGAACCCGGGAGGCAGAGGTTGCAGCAAGCCAAGATCATGCCACCTCACTCCAGCCTGGGCGGCAGAGTGAGACTCCATCTTAAAAAA
The DNA here is from genome assembly GCF_037993035.2 of Macaca fascicularis. Taxonomy (NCBI): domain Eukaryota; kingdom Metazoa; phylum Chordata; class Mammalia; order Primates; family Cercopithecidae; genus Macaca; species Macaca fascicularis. The sequence goes on along the minus strand of NC_088380.1, from coordinate 83,344,097 downwards.
AAAAAAAGAAAAAAATTATAAAAAATAATATGTTTTATAAGTCAGGCAGCTATGTAAATCACAGTCCCTGTTGAGAGGCTGTGTTATGGCAGTAGCGGTGGGAATGGATTCACAGAGTCTATAGGCGGTAGAACCAGTAGGACTTCTTGACTAATTTAGGTGGCAAGGAAAAGAGGAATGTAGGATGCTTCTAGATCTCGTGGACAACCAGATGAATAATCTCATTTCCCCAGAGAGTGAATTCAGGAGGGCAGAAACTCAGTTTTGTGAGTTCTGTTTTGCATTTTACATGCCTATCGAATATCCAAGTGGAACTGTGGGTCTAGATGGAGCTTGAGAGATAACTATGAGCTGGAGATAAATATTTGGGAGTTGTCACTTTATGTCGTGGTAATTGAGGGCATAAGAAATGGAGAGAATGCAGGGTGAAAATGTCACCTTGGGCCAGATGCAGGACAAGAGCTTGTGAAAGGAATGGCCAAGAGGGATGGGTGGACAACCAGAAGAGTGGGAGCTCACGGGAGCTTGAGTGGAGTTTCAGAAAGCCAGATTTCACACAGAAACATCAGCAAATCAACTTTGTGTCTCGAGGTGATGGTATTTAAACTGTGTTCTGTAGAGATCCTTCATTAATACTTGGTTTTGAAATATATTTTAACATGAGTTAAAAACTAACAAACTCAAATATGGTGTTTCTAACATTTTAAAACTTTGAAATCCAGCAAACATCAGTGCCAGGTTAACTGTTTTTTTGTGCAGATGCCAGAATAAGGCCATCTCTGGTAAATTGAAGAGCTTCCTGGTATTTCAAGGTGAGCTGTTAAAAGAACTGGTACCATTTCTCAGTGTAAATCAGGGCTTTCTCAATGCTCTGTCACTGAAACAAAATACAGAAATAGGGTCTACATAAGATAACTTCTGTCTTTTGTAAACCTAGTCTCAAATGTTTATGAAAATAATTTATATTGAATGACTTACTGCTTAAGTGTGATCCCATTCCTTCTGTTAATATATGGGGCTTTGATGTTGTCATTTTTAAGGGATGGGGTGGTGTATGTAGCCAAGAAGAAGTTAACCAACACCACTTTCTTTCTGTGGCTTATTTGCCTCTCTCCAAGTTTTAGAGGCTTGTGTGTATTGTGTTTCTTTTTACATGTATTGTTTTGATACTGAATACATGACAAGGACCATGTAACTTTGTGTTCGCATTGCTATAGAAAGTTTAGAGAGTTAATATTTCTGTTATCTTAAATGGTCCCGACTCTTTTTTTCATATTGACTCATAAACATAACTGCATACAAATTATCTCTGATAGAAGTGCTCTCAAATTATACTCTGTATTTGGTTTTAGACGACTGTATGGTATTTGATTTTTATTTCGACTTTAAATTACAATTAAAATGAGTTTGAATTTCTTGAGTAGACGTGACTTATACTACTTGGTCAACAAACTGAGCATGTTCGACGGTCCAGGAAGAAAAAAGGAATGATCAGTACTCAACATTGGCTCCAAATAACCCACAAAATTTGCAGATCACTTGCAAATTTTCTAATAAAGTCTAACTTTTAAACAACTTTTGTTTATATTTTTCTACTTAGTGATTAATAGTGGTCTCCTGTAGCAGAGCCTTTATTTTATAATTACAATCTATGCATTAAAATCTCAGCATTATACATAATAGTATAAAGCATAGAACTACATAGTCTATGGTGCATGGCCAACTACTCCGTCTCACAACAGTTTTCATACAATTTCATGACCTCAGTGTTAAATTGTTATCCCCATTTTATAGATGGGGAGTCTGAGGTTCAGCAAGATAAAGTGATAGGCCAAACAAGAGGCAGAACCAGGAATAAAACAGGTCCTCTGCCTCCTCTGCACCTTTCTCCATCATGCCTGAACTGACCTGTGGGTATTTTTTAAGAAGGCAGGTACAAAAGTTTATCAGTGTTCAATATTTATCAATGTATCACTTAACGAGAAGGATCGAATGTCACTTAATGAGAAGGATCGAATGGTTTTCCATTTCACAATAGTATTATGTCTTCGAATTTCACCCTACCTTTTTTTTTTTAGGAGAAACAAGTTTAATTTTAATTATGTAAGTGGTTCGTGTATACTTTCTTTTTGTAATTGTTTTTAATAATACAGGTAAAGCAAAAGTCATCCTTGACCTCTCAGTTCTATCCCTAAAAACTGTTACTATAAGCTCTTTAATGTCTATCCTTTCAGCATTTTATATGCATTTGTATACAATATGTATGTACTTATAGAAACATGTAGTTTTGGAGGGCAAAGAGTCATAAATTTTATATGGTATGTTTTATTCTACAATTTGCCTTTTTTAACTTAATCTTATTAGACGATCTGTCCAAGGTGATACATACAGATCAACCTTATTCCTCCTAACTCCTTCAGAGTATTATTTCATTTTACGGCTATATATGATTTATTTAAACATTTCAATATTTTTTCTTTTCATTTTCATCCTACCCACTTCTTCTCCACCTTGAGGCTACTTGTTAAATGTTAGAAATATTCAGGAATAATTAGTACCCAGTCACCAAATGTCTTGCAGTGCTTCTAATGTCTTCTCTCACTGGGGAGAATGAACTGCAGATGAACAAATGTTCCTGAAAACTAAAACTCAAAAATAAGTTTTACTAGCTTTGATGAAAATCTTTCCAAATTATACTCAAACAATATCTAGCAACATACTTTGGACATAATAATTGCACAATAAATGTGTTAAATGACTGTACATGTTTACTGCCTTAGGAAAGAGAAGACGCCACATGTAATTTTTTTTTTCTGTTTTTTTTTTTGTTTTTTGTTTTTTGTTTTTTTTGAGATAGAGTCTGGCTCTGTTGCCTGAGCTGGAGTGCAGTGGCGAAATCTCAGCTCACTGCAACCTCTGCCTCCCAGGTTCAAAGGATTCTCTTGCCTCAGCCTCCCGAGTAGCTGGGATTACAGGTGCGCACCACCATACCCAGCTTATTTTTGTATATTTAGTAGAGATGGGGTTTTGCCATGTTGGCCAGGCTGGTCTTGAACTCTTGACCTCAAGTGATCCACCCGCCTTGGCCTCCCAAAGTGCTGGGATTACAGGCGTGAGCCACCACACCCGGCCACCACATGTAAATTTTAACCTTTGCTCAGTGACTTGATCTTTCAACTATTGTATGGTGTCACCATCTGGAGATGCTTGGGGATCACCAAGTTTAAAACCCAAAGTCCTGTGCTTTGTAGCCTTCAAAGTGGGAAAGTAAAAGGTAGGATTAAAAAGGAAAGAAGGAATAGGGAAATGTTTGAACCCCAGTATATCCAGACATTTCTCTCTCTTATGTCAAGAGCCTTTTGTCTCCCGATTGGTGGCTTTGCTTCTGAAAGCATCCTCTGCCAGTTGGCTATTCAGTCAAACATCTTGTGAATACCTACAATGTCATTAGGTACAATGCCAGGCACTGGAATGCAAAGATGGGAAGACAAAGTCCTGGCCTCAAGAAGCTTATAATCTAATGAGGGAAGCATACATGTTAACCAAGAAACAATCAGACATCAATGCTGTTATGAAAGGAATATACACAGGAGAGAATTAGCCAGTATCACTGAGAAGGTAACATTGGAACTAAGTGTGAAAGATGAATAGATGTTCACTTTGAAGATTGGAGTGATGGAGGAAAGCAAGCCACACATTTGAATTCACAGTCCTGACATACAGTCTAGCTGAGCTTGGGGAATCAGAGAAAACACGTCATACAGAGTCCAGACTATGGACTTTGTTTCATGTCCTCAGCACTTCTGACTTTTTCCAAAGGCAGTGGAAAGCCACTGAAGCCTTTGAGGAGGAGACATAGCATGACTGGATGCACATTTTAGAGACAGTAAAACATTCTGGCTACAGTATCAAGAATGCTTATGGGGCCAGGCGTGGTGGCTCACGCATATAATCCCAGCACTTTGGGAGGCCGAGGTGGACGAATCACTTGAGGTCAGGAGTTTGAGACCAGCCTGGCCAACATGATGGAACCCTGTCTACTAAAAGTACAAAAATTTGCCAGGCATGGTGGCACTTGCCTATAATTCCAGCTACTCAGGAGACTGAGACATGAGAATCACTTTAACCCAGGAGGCAGAGATCGCAGTGAGCCGAAGTCACACCACCGCTCTCTAGCCTGGGTGACAGAGTGAGACTCCGTCTTAAAAAAAAAAAAGAAAAAAAAAAAAAGGTTTATGGAAGACCAGGTGCAGTGGCTCATGCCTGTAATCCGAGCACTTTGGGAGGCCAAGGTGGAAAGATTGCTTGAACCCAGGGGTTCAAGACCAGCCTGGGCAACATTGTGAGACCTTGTCTTTATAAAAATTAATAATAGTTTCTTCAGAAAGCTTATAGAAAACCATAATCAGGAAGTTTTTTTTTTTTTTTTATTGTAGCAATCCAGGTAAGAGACACAGAAAACTGTAAATGATGCAAAAACAGCTGAACTGAATATGAGAGATGTTCAAGAGGTATGTGATGGGATGATATTTTGAAATTTGGATTTCTGCTGCTTTCCTGGCATTTATTGTTCCTTTCAACAAATGTATTCTACTCACTTGGCCCTCAGGTTTGGGTTATTACTGTAGTAATGAAAGGGTCAGTTCTCTACTTTTGAATTTCCCACCTCAAATGAGATTTTTTTTTTTAAATGACACCCCCCCATGTAGCAAGGAGGGAGAGTGGAAGGAAATGAGAGGGTGGCACATATCACTATGGAGGGGCCCTGAGCACAACCTCCTCTCCCTGGTTGCCCAGTACATCAGCCTTAGATGGTAGCAGGGAGGGTAAAAAAGTGAACCTTCAGACAGGATAGGAGATTGAAGAGCAGAGGACGCCCATGCTTCAAGTTCCAGGTGTGACCTACAGAAGAGTATCCTTGGGCCAGGGTGATGCAGCAGCCACTGAGTGGAAATGACAACATGGTGTTTTTAAGCTAAGAGGGGCCCCACACATTTCTTGGGGTTCCAGTGTGGCATAGGAAGACATCTGAAATGTTTCCATTGCTCTAGCAGGTATGACAAAAGAGCTACTGTGTTAGATATGAGGACACACGTTCACCTGGGTGGATATGGGACCAAAGGCAAGATGGACATCTCAGTGGATGCTGGTAGAGAAAGGAGCCAGTGACCAGGGCCAGAGGGAGCCCACTGAGCAAATGCCAGCATAAATCAGGTGAATCAAGAAACAGAACCCCTGGCTGGGCACGGTGGCTCACGCCTGTAATCCCAGCACTTTGGGAGGCTGAGGTGAATGCATCACCTGAGGTCAAGAGTTCAAGACCAGCCTGGCCAACATGGTGAAACCCCGTCTCTACTAAAAATACAAAAATTAGCTGGGCATGGTGGCGTGCACCTGTAATCCCAGCTACTGGGGAGGCTGAGGCTGGAGAATCACTTGAACCTGGGAGGGGGAGGTTGCAGTGAGCCGAGATCGTGCCATTGCACTCCAGCCTGGGTGACAAGAGTGAAACTGTGTCTCAAAAAAAAGAAAAAAGAAACAGAACCTGCCACACCCCAATCCCGAATTGCTTGAACACTGCCATCACTTAGATGTAACCCGAGGGAGCAGGTGGCAGAGGAGAAACCTTAAATTCTCTGAGTTTATATTGACTTGACAAAAACAATGTTTCTACTGCTAGGTAGAAAAATGAATTTTGGAACAAAATTTAGAAGAACAAAATTATATTCTTTGCATTCCCTAGTTATGACCTGAGAAGATGTTCCCACTACCAATAGACATTGCAGGATGTGATACCACTCTGGAGGACTTTGAAGCTTCTGGATTTGGTTGAAGAAAGATGCTTTGGACATTTTGAATTTGAGTTGCTTCTCCAGAAGTCTTATGTATCTGAAGCATGGGAGAGAGTATAAGCTGGGGAAATAAGTTTGGGGATTACCAGAAAAGCAGTGGGTAAGGCCATGAGCAAATGAAATCAAATAGAGGATGAAGAGAACAGGAGCCCTAGCAAACCCTGACAGTTAAAGAGTATGCAGGGAAAAGGACTTGGAAAGGACCCTGTAAAGAAAGATCCAACATGACCTGAAGAAGAACTGGTAAGCGATGCCAGATAATCAAACAATCAAAGCATCCAGCCCAAGGATAGTTCAGGGTTGCACAGAAACTCTTTATCATGGTTTTTTGTTTGTTTGTTTGTTTGTTTTTTCTGAGACAGAGTCTTGCTCTGTCTCCCAGGCTAGAGTACAATGGCACGCTCTCGCCTCACTGCAACCTCTGCCTCTAGGATTCAAGCAATTATCCCTGCCTCAGCCTCCCAAGTAGCTGGGATTACAGGCACTCACCACCACACCTGGCTAATTTTTGTATTTTTTAGTGGAGATGGGTTTTCGCCATGTTGGCTAGGCTGGTCATGAACTCCTAACTTCAGGTTATCTGCCCTCCTCGGCCTCCCAAAGTGCTGGGATTACAGGTGTGAGCCACCATGCCCGGCCTTAGGCTTTTCTTATTGATCAGGAAATTATCGGCCTCACATTGGAACTTAAGACAATGTTCTCATTGCCCAGGGATGCCAGGAGGCTGACTGCAGGGGCTTATTTGTGCTAATGCAGTGCAGCCTTACTTGTCATAATGTTACTGCAAGGTAAATTATAGTTCACATACACACAGAACACTTCTGTGTGCTTTGTCAACATGCTGTTAGGATTTTTTCACTGTATTACCCAATTCCCCTTTTAAGAAAAGATCTCTCTTTCAAATCATTGTCAGACATTAGGACTAGATGAATTTGTCCTTTTTGGCCTATGGGTCTTCTAGGCAGAGGACTACATGAATCCATCATTCCCTCTTCACTCTGGCTCCTGGGAAGCTCAAGACCAGATTTTGGGCTTAATTGCTATAGTGTTCCTCAGATAGTTTCTGTAATTCTAGTGTTTTCTTCCTCTTAGCCCTTATTTATTTGTTCCTGCTCCTATTTCTTGATCAGTTTTTTGGTCCTGTTATACTGGTCTGATGGTACCTGTGTTTTCATCAAAAGTTACTTCAAATCTTTGGTGCATTTGGCAAGATACAGAATAGCTAATTGAAAAAAAAAAGTCTAAGTCAGCTGGCTGTGGTGGCTCACACCTGTAATCCCAGCACTTTGGGAGGCCAAGGCAGGAGGATCACTTGAAGCCGGGAGTTCAAGACAAACCTAGGCAACATAGTGAAGCCTCATTTCTACAAAAAAGAAACCTAAAAATTAGCCAGGCATGCACCTGTGGTCCCAGCTACTCAAGTGGCCGAGGCCAGAGGATCACTTGAACCTGGGAGGTCAAGGCTGCAGTGAGCTATAATGCACCATTACACCCCAGCCTGGGTGACAGAACAAGACCCTGTCTCAAAAAAACAAAAACAAAACAAAACAAAAAAGAAAAATATCATAATTGTACAGTTTTTAAAAAAACTATCTTTAAGGTTGACCATTGACATATAGCTGATGTCTTCATATATTAGTTATAAAGTTCATTCTGATAAATAATTCAGGGAAGCTTTTTCCCAGTAGTCAATTTATATATCAACAATAGCAAAAGTAACACTTGATTGCTTGATGCTGTAGGACATTTAAAGAGCCAGAGTGATGAGGGAATGATGGATTCATGTAGTTCTCTCTGCCTGGAAGGAAGAGATTAGGACTAGATACAAAAAGGACAAATGTATCTAGTCCTAAATCTCTCACAATAAGTTGAGACAGAGATCTTTTCTTAAAAGGAGAATTGGGTAATACAGTGAAAAAATCTTCATAGCACATAACATACAGAAGTGTTATTTGTGTATGTGAATTACAATCTACCTTGCAGTAACATTATGGAGGTGAGTAAGGCTGCATTAAAGGTAACCCAATCCAGTGATAGGAAGCTTTCCTCTCTAGCCTATTATCTATGCTTATTTCTAATGACCGTTCTGGTTAGAAATGTGGCTACTAATATTGTAAGTCATGAGTATCAATTTTTCCTTCTTCAAATCCAGTGTCAAAGCTCATAACAAGCTGCTTGCTTTGACTGTTGAACTGTCATGAGCAAGCACTTTTGAAGGTTATCAGAATCAAAATGGAGTCAGTTGTATTAAAAATTAGAAAAAGGGCAGGGCACAGTGGCTTACGCCTGTAACCTCAGCACTTTGGGAGGCTGAGGTGGAAGGATTTCTTGAGGCCAAGGGTTTGAGACCAGCCTTGGCAACATAAAAAGACCCCATATCTACAAAAAAAGTTTAAAAATTAGCCAGGCATGGTAGTACACACCTGTAGTCCCACTTGGGGGACTTGGGGGTCCTACTTGGGAGGTTGAGGTGGGAGAATCACTTGAGCCCAGGAGGTCGAGGCTGCAGTGAGCTGTGATCACACCATCACACTCCAGCGTTGGTGATGGAGGAAAATTGTGACTCTGTCTCAAAAAAAATAAAAAATTGGCTGGGCACAGTGGCTCGTGCCGGTAATCCCAGCACTTAGGGAGGCCGAGGTGGGTGGATCATTTGACGTTAGGAGTTCGAGATTAGCCTGGCCAACATGGTGAAACCTGCCTCTACTAAAAATACAAAATTAGCCGGGTGTGGTGGTAGGTGCCTCTAGTCCTGGCTACTGAGGAGGCTGAGGCAGGAGAATCGCTTGAACCCGGGAGGCGGAGGTTGCAGTGAGCCGAGATCACACCACTGCACTCCGGCCTGGGCGACAGAGCGAGACTCTATCTCAAAAGAATAAAAAATAAAAAGAGGAAAATAAAACCCTAACAAATAGATCCAGGGAGGGCTATGAAGAGAGGGTTCTCACTTGCATGCCTGATAACAAAAGCTATCACAAAAGACTGCAAAACCCACAACCTTGCACCAAAGGCCATCACAACCTTACACAAAAAATATTTCTATGAGGACATTTGCTCAGCAACTACCTGTCCAACCTCAGTCACCACTGTTGTTGATCTTCGTAGTTTAGAATAATTATTTCAAAACAATTATGTAATCCGTAATCCTCCTCATTTTTCCTTTAAAACCTTTGTCTTCTTTTGCCTCCCTGAATACATACATAGTTTGCTATGGCACTCATATTCCTATTGCAATGCCCTATTCCTGAATTTTTTTTTTTTTTTTAGAGAGCCTCTCTGTTATTTAGGGTGACACAAATAGTAATAGTATCTGGAAGCAGGACCTGAAGTAGGATCAGTTTTGGACAGAGCTGGCAATTCTCGATACCAGTGTGCAGCACTTACAGGAGCCCTTTGAGCTCTCCACTTTCGCAACTCACCTCTTCTGCCCTGGTGAGTCTTCTCTCAGGCTGAGCCTCCCTCTTTTTGGTAGAGGCTTTAAAAATTTTGGGGGGATCACTTTGGTTATAAGCCTACCTTAGTAAAAGACCTTAAAGGTTGGGCATGGTGGCTCATGCCTGTATTCCCAGCACTTTAGAAGGCAGGTGGATCCTTGAACTCAGGAGTTCGAAACCATCCTGAGCAACATAGCAAAATCTTCTCTCTACAAAAAAGACAAAACTCAGCCAGGCATGGTGGCATGTGCCTGTAATCCCAGCTTCTTGGGAGGCTGAGGTGGGAGGATTGCTTGAGCCCGGGAGGCAGAGGTTGTAGTGAGCCAAGATGGCACCACAGCACTCCAACCTGAGTGACAGAGTGAGACACTGTCTCAAAAAAAAAAAAAAAAAGGACCTAGCCAAGCACAGTGGCTCACGCCTGTAATCCCAACACTTTGGGAGGCCAAGGCAGGCAGATCACCTGAGGTCAGGAGTTCCAGACCAGCCTGGTCAACACGGTGGCACACCGTCTCTACTGAAAATACAAAAATTAGCTGGGCATGGTGGTGGGCCCCTGTAATTCCAGCTACTCAGAAGACTGAGGCAGGAGAATCACTGGAACCTGGGAGGTGGAGGTTGCAGTGAGCCGAGATCACTGCTACTGCACTCCAGCCTGGGTAACAGAGTGAGACTCCGTCTCAAAAAAGAGAAAAAAAAAAGGACCTCAGATCCCTCCTGGGATGATAAAACACTTTTTGTTTTTTTCTGGCAAGTTCTTTTTGATACAAAGACAAGTGTCTTTCTGGGTTGAGCACTCCGAATTCTATGGAATTTACACTCTTTGAGGCATGTTTTTTCTGGTGAACTTACTTTTTAATTTGATATTTTGTTTGATCTGCAAACCTGGCTTAAAATTTTTGTGAACACTCTTACCCTGGTTTCATTTGGTTACAGGCATCTGTGATTTGACTCTTTTCCCTTGCTTGTTTCTGAATATCTTCTGAGAGCAAAAATAAAAATTCTAAATAGTGGGCACAAAATGGCTAATTAAAAGCCACTAGGGCAGCCACCACCATCTAGACATTGGTCCAAAGTCCTGACATTCTCTGATGGGATTTATAGAATTGTCTTTGCTCTCAAGATGTTAATAAGAAGAGAATGAGATTCTCAAACATTATGGCATGCCACGTTTTCTGGGACTGACGCCAGTTACATATGACCAGTTCTTGTGCATATTTTTTAACAAAGTACATCATGGAAAATTCAGAGCCAAAATGGTCATTATTTTAAACTCTCTTTAAAAACCTTGCAACTATAGAGTTAGCATATAGAACCTTCTGAGTTCTTTGTCTGCCTCTCTCTATTTTCTTTTTTCTTCTGCCTACTTTGAATCTGCTGACTTTTCTATTGGTATTAAGATAAAACTCACTGTTTATGGCATTCCAGAAAAGGTATTGGGCTGGGCATGGTGGCCCATGCCTGTAATCCCGGCGCATTGGAAGGCCGAGACGAGAGAATTGCTTGAAGCCAGGAGTTCAAGACCAGCCTGGGCAAAACAGCAAGACCCCATTTCTATCAAAAAAAAGAAAAAAGAAGTATTTTACACTAGCTGGACATGGTGGTGCATGCCTATAGTCCTACTTACTTGAGAGGCTGAGGCAGGAGGATCACTTGAGCCTAGGAGTTTGAAGCTCCATTGAGCTCTGTTCATGCCACTGTACCCCAGCCTGGGTGACAGACTGAGACCCTGTCTCAAAAAAAAAAAAAGAAAAAAAGATTTTAAAGCTCTTTCAAATTATTGGCTTTACACATCACAATAGCTCCATGGCAAGTAACAATCTAGAAATCTTTGGGAATGTAAATTTAGGTTTGCCTGACTAATAATTGCATATTGTGATGAAATGGATAACTGAAGGATTGATAATATAAAAGAAAAAGAACCAGATAAGGCCAGGTGCAGTGGCTCACACCTGTAATCCCAATACTTTGGGAGGCTGAGGTGGTCAAATCATGAGGTCAGGAGTTTGAGACCAGCCTGACCAATATGGTGAAACTCCTAAAATACAAAATGCAAAAATTATCCTGGTGTGGTGGCGCACACCTGTAATCCCAGATACCCAGGAGACACAGGCTGGATAATCGCTTGAAACCAGGAGGCGGAGGTTGCAGTGAGCAGAGATCGTGCCACTGCGCTCCAGCCTGAGTGACAGAGTGAGACTCTGTCTCATAAAAATAATAATAATAAATTAAAAAAAAAAACAGATAAATGTTTATAAAGTTATACACTCAGATCAAATATATCAAAATCTTGAGCTTAGAGCAATAATATGATATCTTTGTCCAGCATAAAAAATTTGCTTGGACCAAAAGGAGAAAGTCAAAACAAAAACAAAGCAAAGCCTTCTAAAATGTTTCCCTGCCCACATTGACTAATCAAACACCCCAGGTTGGCAAAAGATAGATTGTTACTAAAAATACAAGGCCAACCAGGTGTGGTGGCTCACGCCTATAATCCCAGCACTTTGGAAGGCCAAGGTGGGCGGATCACTTGAGGTCAGGAGTTCAAGACCAGCCTGGCCAACATGGTGAAACCCCGTCTCTACTAAAAATACAAAAAAATAAAAATTAGCTGGGTGTGGTGGAGGATGCCTGTAATCCCAGCTGCTTGGGAGGCTGAGGGAGAGTTGCTTGAACCCAGGAAGCAGAGGCTGCAGTGAACTGAGATCACACCACTGCCCTCCAGCCTGGGCAACTGAGCAAGATTCTGTCTCCAAAAAAAAAAATACAAAGCTACTTAGATATTTTGTTTTTCTTATACAGTTTGGCCAGTCCTGTCTAAAATATAAACATTGAAAATTTAACGCTGAACTTATTTGAAACTAAGGAAAAAAGAAAAAAAAGGTGAAGGAGTTTTTTAAAAATCAAACTGCTATCTGCCCGTGGACGCCGCGGAAGAAGCATCCTTAAAGTCTCTCTTCTCCCTGCCATCATGTCTAAGTCAGAGTCTCCTAAAGAGCCCGAACAGCTGAGGAAGCTCTTCATTGGAGGGTTGAGGTTTGAAACAACCAATGAGAGCCTGAGGAGCCATTTTGAGCAATGGGGAACGCTCGCGGACCGTGTGGTAATGAGAGATCCAAACACCAAGCGTTCCAGGGGCTGTGGGTTTGTCACATATGCCACTGTGGAGGAGGTGGATGCAGCCATGAATGCAAGGCCACACAAGATGGAAGAGTTGTGGAACCAAAGAGAGCTGTCTCAAGAGAAGAGTCTCAAAGACCAGGTGCCCACTTAACTGTGAAAAAGATATTTGTTGGTGGCATTAAAGAAGACACTGAAGAACATCACCTAAGAGATTATTTTGAACGGTCTGGGAAAATTGAAGTGACTGAAATCATGACTGACCGAGGCAGTGGCAAGAAAAGGGGCTTTGCCTTTGTAACCTTTGATGACCATGACTCTGTGGATAAGATTGTCATTCAGAAATACCATACTGTGAATGACCACAACTGTGAAGTTAGGAAAGCCCTGTCAAAGCAAGAGATGGCTAGTGCTTCATCCAGCCAAAGAGGTCTCGAAGTGGTTCTGGAAACTTTGGTGGTGGTCGTGGAGGTGGTTTCGGTGGGAATGACAACTTCGGTTGTGGAGGAAACTTCAGTGGTGGTGGTGGCTTTGGTGGCAGCTGTGGTGGTGGTGGATATGGTGGCAGTGGGGATGGCTATAATGGATTTGGTAATGATGGAAGCAATTTTGGAGGTGGTGGAAGCTACAATGATTTTGGCAGTTACAACAATCAGTCTTCAATTGTTGGACCCATGAAGGGAGGAAATTTTGGAGGCAGAAGCTCTGGCCCCTATGGTGGTGGAGGCCAATACTTCACAAAACCACAAAACCAAGGTGGCTATGGCGGTTCCAGCAGCAGCAGTAGCTATGGCAGTGGCAGAAGATTTTAATTAGCAAACAAATCTTAGCAGGAGAGGAGAGCCAGAGAAGTGACAGGGAAGCTACAGGTTACAGCAGATTTGTGAACTCAGCCAAGTACAGTGGTGGCAGGGCCTAGCTGCTACAAAGAAGACATGTTTTAGACAAACAGTCATGTGTATGGGCAAAAAACTCAAGGACTGTATTTGTGACTAATTGTATAACAGGTTATTTTAGTTTCTGTTCTGTGGAAAGTGTAAAGCATTCCAACAAAGGGTTTTAATGTAGATTTTTTTTTTTCTTTGCACCCATGCTGTTGATCGCTAAATGTGATTAGTCTGATCGTGACGCTGAATAAAAGTCTTTTTTTTTTTTTAATGTGCTGTGTAAAGTTAGTCTACTCTGAAGCCTTCTTGGTAAATTTCCCCAACAGTGTGAAGTTAGAATTCCTTCAGGGTGATGCCAGGTTCTATTTGGAATTATATACAACCTGCTTGGGTGGAGAAGCCATTGTCTTCGGAAACCTTGGTGTAGTTGAACTGATAGTTACTGTTGTGACCTGAAGTTCACCATTAAAAGGGATTACGCAAGCAAAATCATGGAATTATTGGTTATAAAAGTGATTGTTGGCACATCCTATGCAATATATCTAAATTGAATAATGGTACCAGATAAAATTATAGATGGGAATGAAGCTTGTGTATCATCCATTATCATGTGTAATCAATAAACGATTTAATTCTCTTGAAAAAAAAAATCAAACTGCTATGGAAATTGCTTTACCCAACATTTTGGTCCACAGCCTTCATTAGATTACCTATTTGGGGAAAATACTGTTTGGTTGTATAAATAGGTCCCAGTTTTGTCTGAAATTTTGTCATAACTTGAATCCAAGTATGTTTTATTCATTTTTTATTTATTTATTTATTTATTTTGAGGCAGAGTTTCGCTCTTGTTGCCCAGGCTGGAGTGCAATACCACAATATCAGCTCACCACAACCTCCGCCTCCCGGTTCAAGCAATTCTGCTGCCTCAGCCTCCTGAGTAGCTGGGATTACAGGCATGAGCCACCACGCCCGGCTAATTTTGTATTTTTAGTAGAGACAGGGTTTCTCTATGTTGGTCAGGCTGGTCTCGAACTCTCCACTTCAGGTGATCCTCCTGCCTCAGCTTACCAAACTGCTGGGATTACAGGCGTGAGCCACCGTGCCCGGCAATCCAAGTATGTTTTATAGACTGGTGAGTTTGTATTACTATCTCATGAATAAAATTGTAAAATGAAAGCTGTAACATCTTCATGTGTGTGTGTGTGCGTGTGTGTGTGTTTAGGTATGTTTGTGCATATGTACATGTATTATGTTGTGTCTGCATGATCAAATCTGCTGTGGTTGGCCAGAAATCATTAAGAAATTCTTTTCAGGTTGGGCTGGATACAGTGGCTCATGCCTGTAATCCCAGCACTTTGGGAGGCTGAGGTGGGCAGATCACCTGAGGTCAGGAGTTCAAGACCAGCCTAGCCAACATGGTGAAACCCCGTCTCGACTAAAAATTTAAAAATTAGCTGGGCATGGTGGCACATGCCTGTAATCCCAGCTAACTCAGGAGGCTGAGACCAGAGAATTGCTTGAACCAGGAGGTGGAGGTTGCAGTGAGCCAAGATCATGCCACTGCACTCTAGCCTGGGTGAAAGAGTGAGACTCCATCTCAAACAAAAACAAAAAGAAAAAAAAAAGAAATTCTTTTCAGATTGGCTTATATAAATGAGTGCTCATATAAAATATGTGGTAATTCAAGTGCCTTTTAGTTCACAGGACTTAAGTAAATTGTTTATAAGATGCTTTTAAAACTATAGGTAAAATAAAAATACAGATGTCTTAAGAAGTAGCAACATACATTTTTCCTAGGGTTTACTTGTCAGACAGTTTTATATTTGTCTCTACTAGATGTTTTAAGATGTCCAGGTTTGACACAAAGGTTATATAACTATAAACCCAGCATAAACCAGAATGATCTTTGTGTGTAACTCTTTGATACGTAAAACTAATTAAACATTGCTCATAATGAAAACAGCTTTATTTTATGAGTCATAGACAAAATACCTATATGTTTATATTTAAAGTTGTGACTTAGGTGAATACCTGATATTCACAGACTATAAAAATGGTTAATAGCAAAATAATTTGAAAGGGTTCTAGGCTTTGTCTAATATGTCAGTTTTCATAAGTAATCTAGATAAATTATTAAATTGTGTAAATGTAAATGGTGTAAATATTTATAAAGAAACTTTTCATTTAATTTGAAATCTTAAAATTATGTTAAATTAAGTAATACTCATTAAATGTCTGGGTCATTTCCAAATAAGATTTTTAAAAAATTGAAACAGGTCAGGCGTGATTGCTCACGCCTGTAATCCCAGCACTTTGGGAGGCCAAGGCGGGTGGATCACGAGGTCAGGAGTTCAAGACCAGCCTGGCCAAAATGGCGAAACCCCATCTCTAGTAAAAATACAAAAAATTAGCCCGGCGCAGTGACAGGCGTCTGTAATCCCAGCAACTTGGGAGGCTGAGGCAGGAGAATCAGTTGAACCCAGGAGGTGGAGGTTGCAGTGAGCCAAGATCACGCCACTGCACTCCAGCCCAGGCAACAAAGTGAGACTCTGTCTCAAAAAAAAAAAACAAAAAAAAACAAAACCTGGAACAAATTGCTGAATATAAGTTTATTTGTTGTTTCTTAAATTTTATACAAAGACTAAATATACTTGAGTCTATTAACACACACAAAATAATGTGTGTTTTTTTGTAAGAAAAAATTATAAGAAAGACAAAAATGTGCTCTTTATTGAATAAGAAGAGTACATTTGTCTGATTTCGAGGTTATTTTAAAATTATTTCAAAATATAAATTTAGGAAGGAAATAGAAACAAGACAGAAAGGAACCAGTAAGTAGGAAAGAGAGAAAGTAAGTTATGTGCCACATGCAGTGACTTACACTTGTAATCCCAGCACTTTGGGAGGCTGAGGTGGCAGGATCACTTGAGGTCAGCAGTTTGAGACCAGCCTGCACAATGTAGCAAGACCTCGTCTCAAAAAAAAACTGAAAAAATTTAGCTGGGTATGGTGGCGTGTATCTGTAGTCCCAGCTACTCTGGAGGCTGATGTGGGAGAATCATGTGAGCCTAGGAGTTTTAGGCTGCAGTGAGCTATGAATGTGCCACTGTACTCCAGCCTAGGCAGCAGAGCAAAACCATGTCTCAAGAAAAGAAAGATGGCTGGGCACAGTGGCTTATGCCTGTAATCCCAGCACTTTGGGAAGCTGAGGCAGGCAGATCATTTGAGGTCAGGAGTTCAAAACCAGCTTGGCCAACATGGTGAAACCCCCATCTCTACTAAAAATACAAAAATGTAGCCAGGCTTGGTGGTGGTCACCTGTAATCCCAGCTACTCAGGAGGCTGAGACAGGAGAATTGCTTGAGCCCAGGAGGTGGAGGTTGCAATGAACAGAGATCGTGCCACTGCATTCCAGCCTGGGAGACAGAGCGAGACCCTGTCTCAAAAAAAATAAAAAAGAAAACAACAGAAGAAAAAGAAAGAAAGCAAGGTGTATTTTTGGTAAGAAAGCATAAAAAGAAAAGAGAATAAATTTGTATGAGAAAGAATCTTATGTGGTAAATTTATTTATTTTGTTTTGTTTTTGAAAGGCAGGGTCTTGCCATGTTGATCTTGCACTCCTGGCCTCGAGTAGTCCACCAACCTCAGCCTCCCAAAGTGTTAGGATTACAGGGGTGACCCACTGTGCCTGGCCTTTATGTGGTAAATTTTTGCCTTACTAGTTGTTTAAGAGGAAGTACAGGACAAAGCAGAAAGTCTGAGCATGTTGTCAATGGTATGAGTAAGTCATGAAAAAGGTTTGTGGAGAAGAAATTTATGAAAGGAGTTGTGTGTGTGATTCAGTTGGCTATAATTAGAGGGGAATTATTTGTAAGTGTTTCTACATTATAAGTGAGATTTGATATTAAAAATACACTAATGCAGCTGGGCACAGTGGCTCATGCCTGTAATCCCAGCATTTTGGGAGACTGAGGAGGGTGGATCCAGAGGTCAAGACATCAAGATCATCCTGTCCAACATGGTGAAACCTCATCTCTACTTAAAATACAAAAATTAGCTGGGCATGGTGGTGTTTGCCTGTAGTCCCAGCTGCTCAGGAGGGTGAGGCAGGAGAATTGCTTGAACCTGGGAGGTGGAGGTTGCAGTGAGCTGAGGTCGTGCTACTATACTCCAGCCTGGTGACAGAGCGAGACTCCATCTAAAAAAAAAAAAAAACAAACAAAAAACACATACACAAATGCAAAATTGAAGTGTGGTTTCTTATGCTAGAACAACAAAGTTTTCTTTTTTAACTTTTTAGTTTTCGAGAAAGGCTCTCACTCAGTCATCCAGGCTGGATGATCACAGCTGACTGCAGCCTCAGCCTCCCAGACTCAAGTGATCCTCCCACCTCAGCCTCCCTAGTAGCTGGAACCATAGACATTCACCACCACACTGAGATAACTGTTAAGTTTTTTGTAGTGATGGGGTCTCACCTTGTTGCCCAGGCTAGTCGATTTTCTTGAAATATTGATTTGCTCTTAGTAAAATTGCAAGAGGTTTTGATTTTTAAATCTGAAATCTCCTTTGTAACAGCCATCTTCTAAATTGCAGTTTATATTACTGCCATATTTTGTCCTGAGATTCATTTAATTTCCATAGTTTTAGGTTAAACATGTGTCTTTTTTATTCAGAGTGGTAATTTCATTTCTTGAGGTAGAGTTTTCCTCTAGAAGTTTCTCAGATTCATATCTCAGAAGTTCAACTTTGGCTGTGTCTCACTGCACACAATTTGAGGGCATGTATCATTGTCTTCAACTCTCTTTTCCCTCTTGAAAAGGCATATATTTTGGCTCAGCTGAGATATTAACTTTTTCAGCTTTTTAGTAAGCTCTTGTGACTTTTTTTCCAGTTCTAACTCTGCTATTATGACCTGCTGCTAAAATGACTATCTTTAAGACCTAGAAAAGCAATGTTTTCCTCTAGGGTAACTTGATGTTGTACCCTTAGCTTTTCTTTTTTTTTTTTCCTTTGAGACAGGGTCTTGCTCTGTTGCCCAGGTTGGAGTGCAGTGGCACAATCGTTCACCAAAGCCTCAACCTCTCAGGCTCAAGTGATTCTCCAGCCTCAGCCTCCCAAGTAGCTGGGACTACAGGCAATGCCACATGCCCAGCTTACTTTTTTTATATTTTGTAGAGATGAGATCTCTCTATATTGCCCAGACTAGTCTCAAACTCCTGGCCTCAAATGATCCTCCCACCTTGGCCTCCCAAAGTACTGGGGTTACAGGCATGAGCCACTGCATCCAACCAGCTTTTCTTGATGTGTCTGAATTGTTTCATATAACCAGGAAACTTTACATGCTTTTACTTTTTCTAAGAGCCATGTGTTCCCCTGCTAAATGGTGGTGTGCGCCTGTAATCTCAGCTACTTGGGAGGCTGAGGCAGGAGAATTGTTTGAACCTGGGAGGCGAAGGTTGCAGTGAGCCGAGATCACGCCACTGCACCCCAGTCTGGGCAACAGAGCAAGAATCCATCCCAGGAAATTTTTGTGGGCATAGAAACTCAGAATAATGCTGACCCAACACTTTGAGATGACAGCAAAAAACTACACAACAGACAAAATTGAACTTCATAATGGAGTGCAGGCAGACTTAGCCTGAGAACCGGTCCCTTCCAACCTCCCTTTTGTGCAAAGGTGTTTAAAAGAGTTTTGACAATGACTCCTACTTGCCATTCACTTTTTCCATTGTGGGATGGGCCAGCAACCTGGGACATGTCTATCCCAGCACCAAGGGACACCAAAACCCATCTACAGGGTGATTGACTAGTGACACTTTTGGAGAAAAATCTTGATCAAAAGAGGGAATGTTTTGCTTGTGGGAACTAACAATAAAGTATAATAAAGATACAAAACAAACAAACAAACAAAAGAGGGAATGTGAAAATTAGCAGAATCAAAATGGAGTCACTTGTGTTAAAAAGGAAAAAAATAAAGCCTAAAAATAGAGTGAGGGTAGGCTGTGAAGAGAGGGTTCTCACTTATACGTCTGATAACAAAAGCTATCACAAAAGACCACAAAAAACACAGCCTTGCACAAAGGCCATTTTAGCCTTACACGAAAAATACTTCTGTGCAGACATCCACCCAGCAACTGCCTGTCCAACCTCCGAATGGCCTCATCCTTGTTACTGATCTTTGTAGCCAAGGATAATAATTTCAAAATCATTATGTAATCCTCTTCATTTCTCCTTTAAAAGCTTTTGTCTTCATTTTTACCTTGCTGGGTACACACACACAGTTTACTGTGGCATGCATATTCCCATTGCAATGCCCTATTCCCAAATAAATACATGTTTTTTTCTTTTTGAGAGCCTCCCTCTGTTCTTTAGAATGACAAACTCAACAAAAATAAATAATAAAACATGTTCCTCTGTGCTGTGTTATGTTCATAACTTTGGACTTTCATTCATCCTATGTCTTAGACTGTCATCTTTTTTTTAGGTGCTGGGATCTATTTTTGTCATCATCAGCCAGGAAGATACAAGGCCTCTTCCAAGATGAAGACGAAACTATTGACAGATATTTTGTCAAGACCAAATTTTCCCTAAGAGCCCTGTCATAGATTGCTCCCTGGGCAGGATGCAGCCTCCTTCAGAGAGTGAAGAACACACCAAAAGATCCTCTACTAAATTAATCATGAAGCTGCATGAGCCAGGCTGGAATACAGTTACCAATCTGCTTTAATTCTCCCACTTAGATGGCCCGAAGCCACCTGAACTGAAAGTTGGATGAAGCTCTGCTTTGAGTTCCATCATGGAGCATCGTGTGGCCTAGGTCCTTAGCCTATGCCTGCTAAATATTAGCTTGAGTCGCAATAAAGAGAAAAGGTCCAAACTCTCCCCTTGGCTAATGATTTATTCATCAAACCAACATGCCTCAAACCTGTAATTCTAGTTTTGTTTTCTGAAAAGATGTCATTCTATTTGAAAGAGAAATAGCTGTAGGGAAGGAGAATAAGAACTTTCATGGAACACCCAGTATGTGTTGCGCACTTGGCATGTAAACTCACTTAGCCCTCACTCCAGCCCTGGGGAGGTGAGCAGTGGCTCTGCTTCATAGACAAGCACCCTGACACTCCAGGAAATCGGTCATCACCCAACACCCTTTAACTAGTGAAGGACGGAATCTGATTTGAACTCAGGTGTGCTTTTTTTCTCCAGGAAGCATACTTTCCTTTGCCAGCCTCAGCGATGAGAGTAACAGAGACAGAAAGTTAAGAGAAAAGGAGTTGACTGCTCACTTACGAGGCTGTTGCTGGACTTTTTAGGTCAGTCACTGGAAGATTCTAGTGTGTCTTCTGAATTGCTGGCCATAATTCATTCTCTTCCCTCTTTTGCCTGGTTTGTTATTTGATCCCAAGACTGTGCTATAAGTTTTGGTTGATAAAAGAGAGCTAAGAGTCCATGAAGCGCTCATACCTCCCATCGAATACCTGATTCCTACGACACCTGCTTCAAACATAATGGAGAAAATATTTGCAAGGAAGTTTCATGCAATGATTAAACTGCATTCCAAATATAATTTTCCTCTTGTGCCAGAGGAGATTAATTCACATGGACTCAAAAGAGCCTTGGGGACAGGTTCTTGGAAAACCAGACCCCGGCATTCCGGATGCTAAAATGCTGTCAGTAATACTAAGAGTGCTTAGGTCTCCTGTCTCCTCAGCCCTCTGAAAAGAGCTCCAGGGTTATTCGAGTTGGGATCAAATAAAGAGGGGGTCATTATGATAAAAAGTGGGTGACACACCCCCATTCCTCACCTAGAGAACTTTCTTAGCCTTCCCATACACCTTCAGTAAAAAGCTCCCTTCAACTTAGATTTCAATGTGAAGATTTTGGTTCCACCTTGACTGAATACTGGAATAGTTTTTATTGCAGACTGGGAGTTGACAGTTTACCTTCAGAGTGAGAATATGTATGGGTTCCTTAAAAACATGCAGTAAAGCCAGGCAGCATGGCTCATGCCTGTAATCCCAGGGCTCTGAGAGGCCAAGGTGGGCGGATCACTTGAGGTCAGGAGCTTGAGACCAGCATGGCCAACATGGTGAAACCTGGTTTCTACTAAAAATACAGAAATTAGCTTGCCACGGTGGCAGGTGCCAGTAATCCCAGCTACTCAGGGGGCTGAGGCAGGAGAATCACTTGAACCTGGGAGGCAGAGGTTGCAGTGAGCTAAGATGGCGCCACTCCACTCCAGTCTGGGTGACAGAGCAAGACTCTGTCTCAAAAAAAAAAAAAAAAAAAAGCAACATGGGGTAGCATGAAAAACACAAAAATGCCTTTGGGATTCAGCATAATCTTCAGGCTATAAAAGCAACAGCAATGATGATCGGGGCTTTTTTCCCCACAGAGCCTAGGATGCCTTTGAGAAAACCGACAAATCTGAAAACGTGATAAAGATAACATCTCTCAGTAAGTTGTTATTTCTTCCTCTTTATTATTTGGGTCAAATAATTTTGGCATTTCATTTCAATTCCTTTCACTTTGTGAAGAAAAACAGTCATTCCAAGAAACCAATTCTAAGTCATTCCGTTCTAACCGATATATTCTTTTCATATCATGAATTCTCTTCTCAATGTTGTGTTTCCTAAAGGAATGAAGTAATTTTATTTGCTGTTGAGGTTATGGTCAAATACTTCCAAGTGATATGTTTCTTCCTCAAAATATGCATTGTTTAATCTACCTGATTGTAACACTTAAAATATCATGCATCAATCAGCGTCCCATCTAAAATAAGATTTGCTATTTTTTTTTTAAATTTATTTATTATTATTATACTTTAAGTTGTAGGGTACATGTGCATAACGTGCAGGTTTGTTACATATGTATACTTGTGCCATGTTGGTGTGCTGCACCCATCAACTCATCATTTACATCAGGTATAACTCCCAATGCAATCCCTGCCCCCTCCCCCCTCCCCATGATAGGCCCCTGTGTGTGATGTTCCCCTTCCTGTGTCCAAGTGATCTTATTGTTCAGTTCCCACCTATGAGTGAGAACATGCGGTGTTTGGTTTTCTGTTCTTGTGATAGTTTGCTAAGAATGATGGTTTCCAGCTGCATCCATGTCCCTACAAAGGACGCAAACTCATCCTTTTTGATGGCTGCATAGTATTCCATGGTGTATATGTGCCACATTTTCTTAATCCAATCTGTCACTGATGGACATTTGGGTTGATTCCAAGTCTTTGCTATTGTGAATAGTGCTGCAATAAACATACGTGTGCATGTGTCTTTATAGCAGCATAATTTATAATCCTTTGGGTATATACCCAGTAATGGGATGGCTGGGTCATATGGTACATCTAGTTCTAGATCCTTGAGGAATCGCCATACTGTTTTCCATAATGGTTGAACTAGTTTACAATCCCACCAACAGTGTAAAAGTGTTCCTATTTCTCCACATCCTCTCCAGCACCTGTTGTTTCCTGACTTTTTAATGATCGCCATTCTAACTGGTGTGAGATGGTATCTCATTGTGGTTTTGATTTGCATTTCTCTGATGGCCAGTGATGATGAGCATTTTTTCATGTGTCTGTTGGCTGTATGAATGTCTTCTTTTGAGAAATGTCTGTTCATATCCTTTGCCCACTTTTTGATGGGGTTGTTTGTTTTTTTCTTGTAAATTTGTTTGAGTTCTTTGTAGGTTCTGGATATTAGCCCTTTGTCAGATGAGTAGATTGCAAAAATTTTCTCCCATTCTGTAGGTTGCCTGTTCACTCTGATGGTAGTTTCTTTTGCTGTGCAGAAGCTCTTTAGTTTAATTAGATCCCATTTGTCAATTTTGGCTTTTGCTGCCGTTGCTTTTGGTGTTTTAGACATGAAGTCTTTGCCCATGCCTATGTCCTGAATGGTACTACCTAGGTTTTCCTCTAGGATTTTTATGGTATTAGGTCTAACATTTAAGTCTCTAATCCATCTTGAATTAATTTTCGTAATGGGAGTAAGGAAAGGATCCAGTTTCAGCTTTCTACTTATGGCTAGCCAATTTTCCCAGCACCATTTATTAAATAGGGAATCCTTTCCCCATTTCTTGTTTCTCTCAGGTTTGTCAAAGATCAGATGGCTGTAGATGTGTGGTATTATTTCTGAGGACTCTGTTCTGTTCCATTGGTCTATATCTCTGTTTTGGTACCAGTACCATGCTGTTTTGGTTACTGTAGCCTTGTAGTATAGTTTGAAGTCAGGTAGCGTGATGCCTCCAACTTTGTTCTTTTGACTTAGGATTGTCTTGGAGATGCGGGCTCTTTTTTGGTTCCATATGAACTTTCAAGCAGTTTTTTCCAATTCTGTGAAGAAAGTCATTGGTAGCTTGATGGGGATGGCATTGAATCTATAAATTACCTTGGGCAGTATGGCCATTTTCACGATATTGATTCTTCCTATCCATGAGCATGGTATGTTCTTCCATTTGTTTGTGTCCTCTTTGATTTCACTGAGCAGTGGTTTGTAGTTCTCCTTGAAGAGGTCCTTTACATCCCTTGTAAGTTGGATTCCTAGGTATTTTATTCTCTTTGAAGCAATTGTGAATGGCAGTTCATTCCTGATTTGGCGCTCTGTTTGTCTGTTACTGGTGTATAAGAATGCTTGTGATTTTTGCACATTAATTTTGTATCCTGAGACTTTGCTGAAGTTGCTTATCAGCTTAAGGAGATTCTGGGCTGAGACAATGGGGTTTTCTAAATATACAATCATGTCATCTGCAAACAGGGACAGTTTGACTTCTTCTTTTCCTAACTGAATACCCTTGATTTCTTTCTCTTGCCTAATTGCCCTAGCCAGAACTTCCAGCACTATGTTGAATAGGAGTGGTGAGAGAGGGCATCCCTGTCTTGTGCCAGTTTTCAAAGGGAACTTTTCCAGTTTTTGCCCATTCAGTATGATATTGGCTGTGGGTTTGTCATAAATAGCTCTTATTATTTTGAGGTATGTTCCATCAATACCGAATTTATTGAGCGTTTTTAGCATGAAGGGCTGTTGAATTTTGTCAAAAGCCTTTTCTGCATCTATTGAGATAATCATGTGGTTCTTGTCTTTGGTTCTGTTTATATGCTGGATTATGTTTATTGATTTGCGAATGTTGAACCAGCCTTGCATCCCAGGGATGAAGCCCACTTGATCATGGTGGATAAGCTTTTTGATGTGTTGCTGAATCCGGTTTGCCAGTATTTTATTGAGGATTTTTGCATCGATGTTCATCAGGGATATTGGTCTAAAATTCTCTTTTTTTGTTGTGTCTCTGCCAGGCTTTGGTATCAGGATGATGTTGGCCTCATAAAATGAGTTAGGGAGGATTCCCTCTTTTTCTATTGATTGGAATAGTTTCAGAAGGAATGGTACCAACTCCTCCTTGTACCTCTAGTAGAATTCAGCTGTGAATCCATCTGGTCCTGGACTTTTTTTGGTTGGTAGGCTATTAATTATTGCCTCAATTTCAGAGCCTACTATTGGTCTATTCAGGGATTCAACTTCTTCCTGGTTTAGTCTTGGAAGAGTGTAAGTGTCCAGGAAATTATCCATTTCTTCTAGATTCTCCAGTTTATTTGCGTAGAGGTGTTTATAGTATTCTCTGATGGTAGTTTGTATTTCTGTGGGGTCGGTGGTGATATCCCCTTTATCATTTTTAATTGTGTCGATTTGATTCTTCTCTCTTTTCTTCTTTATTAGTCTTGCTAGTGGTCTGTCAATTTTGTTGATCTTTTCAAAAAACCAACTCCTGGATTCATTGATTTTTTGGAGAGTTTTTTGTGTCTCTATCTCCTTCAGTTCTGCTCTGATCTTAGTTATTTCTTGCCTTCTGCTAGCTTTCGAATGTGTTTGCTCTTGCTTCTCTAGTTCTTTTAATTGCGATGTTAGAGTGTCAATTTTAGATCTTTCCTGCTTTCTCTTGTGGGCATTTAGTGCTATAAATTTCCCTCTACACACTGCTTTAAATGTGTCCCAGAGATTCTGGTATGTTGTATCTTTGTTCTCATTGGTTTCAAAGAACATCTTTATTTCTGCCTTCATTTCGTCATGTACCCAGTAGTCATTCAGGAGCAGGTTGTTCAGTTTCCATGTAGTTGAGCGGTTTTGATTGAGTTTCTTAGTCCTGAGTTCTAGTTTGATTGCACTGTGGTCTGAGAGACAGTTTGTTATAATTTCTGTTCTTGTACATTTGCTGAGGAGTGCTTTACTTCCAATTACGTGGTCGATTTTGGAGTAAGTACGATGTGGTGCTGAGAAGAATGTATATTCTGTTGATTTGGGGTGGAGAGTTCTATAGATGTCTATTAGGTCTGCTTGCTGCAGAGATGAGTTCAATTCCTGGATATCCTTGTTAACTTTCTGTCTCATTGATCTGTCTAATGTTGACAGTGGAGTGTTGAAGTCTCCCATTATTATTGTATGGGAGTCTAAGTCTCTTTGTAAGTCTCTAAGGACTTGCTTGATGAATCTGGGTGCTCCTGTATTGGGTGCATATATATTTAGGATAGTTAGCTCTTCCTGTTGAATTGATCCCTTTACCATTATGTAATGGCCTTCTTTGTCTCTTTTGATCTTTGATGGTTTAAAGTCTGTTTTATCAGAGACTAGTATTGCAACCCCCGCTTTTCTTTGTTCTCCATTTGCTTGGTAAATCTTCCTCCATCCCTTTATTTTGAGCCTATGTGTGTCTCTGCGTGTGAGATGGGTCTCCTGAATACAGCAGACTGATGGGTCTTGACTCTTTATCCAGTTTGCCAGTCTGTGTCTTTTAATTGGAGCATTTAGTCCATTTACATTTAAGGTTAAGATTGTTATGTGTGAACTTGATCCTGCCGTTATGATATTAACTGATTATTTTGCTCGTTAGTTGATGCAGTTTCTTCCTAGCCTCGATGGTCTTTACATTTTGGCATGTTTTTGCAATGGCTGGTACCGGTTGTTCCTTTCCATGTTTAGTGCTTCCTTCAGGGTCTCTTGTAAGGCAGGCCTAGTGGTGACAAAATCTCTAAGCATTTGCTTATCTGTAAAGGATTTTATTTCTCCTTCACTTATGAAACTTAGTTTGGCTGGATATGAAATTCTGGGTTTAAAATTCTTTTCTTTAAGAATGTTGAATATTGGCCCCCACTCTCTTCTGGCTTGTAGAGTTTCTGCCGAGAGATCTGCTGTTAGTCTGATGGGCTTCCCTTTGTGGGTAACCCGACCTTTCTCTCTGGCTGCCCTCAAGATTTTTTCCTTCATTTCAACTTTGGTGAATCTGGCAATTATGTGTCTTGGAGTTGCTCTTCTCGAGGAGTATCTTTGTGGCGTTCTCTGTATTTCCTGGATTTGAATGTTGGCCTGCCCTACTAGGTTGGGGAAGTTCTCCTGGATGATATCCTGAAGAGTGTTTTCCAACTTGGTTCCATTCTCCCCCTCACTTTCAGGCACCCCAATCAGACGTAGATTTGGTCTTTTTACATAATCCCATACTTCTTGCAGGCTTTGTTCATTTCTTTTTCTTCTTTTTTCTTTTGGTTTCTCTTCTCGCTTCATTTCATTCATTTGATCCTCAATCGCAGATACTCTTTCTTCCAGTTGATCGAGTCGGTTACTGAAGCTTGTGCATTTGTCACGTATTTCTCGTGTCATGGTTTTCATCTCTTTCATTTCGTTTATGACCTTCTCTGCATTAATTACTCTAGCCATCAATTCTTCCACTTTTTTTTCAAGATTTTTAGTTTCTTTGCACTGGGTACGTAATTCCTCCTTTAGCTCTGAGAAATTTGATGGACTGAAGCCTTCTTCTCTCATCTCGTCAAAGTCATTCTCTGTCCAGCTTTGATCCGTTGCTGGCGATGAGCTGCGCTCCTTTGCCGGGGGAGATGCGCTCTTATTTTTTGAATTTCCAGCTTTTCTGCCCTGCTTTTTCCCCATCTTTGTGGTTTTATCTGCCTCTGGTCTTGATGATGGTGATGTACTGATGGGGTTTTGGTGTAGGTGTCCTTCCTGTTTGATAGTTTTCCTTCTAACAGTCAGGGCCCTCAGCTGTAGGTCTGTTGGAGATTGCTTGAGGTCCACTCCAGACCCTGTTTGCCTGGGTATCAGCAGCAGAGGCTCAGTTGAAAATGCAGAAATCACCGGTCTTCTGTGTCGCTCGCGCTGGGAGTTGGAGACTGGAGCTGTTCCTATTCGGCCATCTTGCTCCGCCCCCCAAGATTTGCTATTTTATTGTTAAAAGTGATCTTATCAGTATCCCTCCAGGAATCACGCATGCTATTAACAACAGACAGCAAACATGATTTTTTTTTTTTTTTTTTTTTGAGACGGAGTTTCACTCTTGTTGCTCAGGCTGGAGTGCAATGGTGCTGTCTTAGCTCACCGCAACCTCCATATCTCAGGTTCAAGCGATTCTCCTGCCTCAGCCTCCTGAGTAGCTGGGATTACAGGCACACGACACCACACCCAGCTAATTTTGTATTTTTAGTAAAGACGGGGTTTATCCACGTTGGTCAGGCTGGTCTCAAACTCCCGACCCCAGGTGATCCACCTGCCTTGGCCTCCCAGAGTGTTGGGATTACAGGCGTGAGCCACCGCGCCTAGCCAAATTGATTTTTATAATTAGAATTTTATGAGGCTTATGTTTCAGATTAGGAAAGAGATGTCAATTAAAGATTTCATTCCATTTTTATTGCAAACGAAGATGAAAAAGGAACAACTATTTCCACTGGATTCTACTTGAAGGAATTCAAAGTTCACTACTGGCAGTTTCACATTTGGCAAAGGTGTGAGGTGTTTCCGCAGAGGTGCTGACCTCCTCGAACTGCAAAGGCCTAGCTGTCTGAGTGAGCAGTGCTGGCCTGGGGCAGAGTGATGATGGTCTGTCCACTTGTCTGTGAAGTCTCAGGGCTGGGATTCTGTCAGAAACTCATGCTGAAAACTACTTTTCCTCATCAGATTCGAAGTTGAGAAGATGCGTCATCCAATATAAATGATGACTAAGGCCACTCCCAGCTGTGACAGTGCGCAACTCTAATAGTGTGAGCCAGCTCCCAGAGCCATGGGGCTCTCTTGACATTTCCTTCCATCAAGAACTCCGCACACATGTATTTGCCACGTGGTGTTCTTCACACATGTGACCTGCCACAATCTTCCATACAGCCTGTAACTCTTTGTTGTTATTGTTTTTCGGGTTAGTTTTATTTTTTAATCAAGCATGATTATTGTTTTTGTTTTTGAGACAGGGTTTCACTCTGTTGCCCAGGCTGCAGTGAAGTGGCATGATCTTGGCTCCCAAGGAACAGGTGATCCTCCTGCTGCAGCCTCCTGAGTAGCTGGGATTATAGGTGTGCACCACCACCCCCAGCTAATTTTTGTATTTTTGGTAAAGACGGGGTTTCACCATGTTGACCAGGCTAGTCTTGAACTCCTGACCTCAAATGATCCACCCACCTTGGCCTCCCAAAGTGCTGGGATTACAGGTGTGAGCCACCGCACCCGCCTTTTTGGTTTTTTTTAGACAGGGTCTCATTCTCATAATTCAGGCTGGAGTGTGGTGATGTGACCACGGCTCACTGCAGCCCCGACTGCCTGGAATCAGGTGATCCTCCCATCTCAGCCTTCCAAGTAGCTGGGACTAAAGGCGTGTGCCACCATGCCCAGCTCATTTTTGTATTTTTTGTAGAGACACGGTTTCACCATGTTGGCCAGGCTGATCTCGAACTTCTGGGCTCAAGCGACCTCAGCCTCCCAAAGTACTGGGATTACAGGCATGAACCACTGTGCCAGGCTTGTATGTAACTTCATTTTTGGCAGGTACCTTCATCTTACCAGGCCCTAATTTCCTCCTCTGCAAATGAGAGAAATGATGTATAACTTGTTAAAAGCTCTTCTTCCATCCCTGTTATATTGAAAACATTCAGAGAAAGAGAATGTTAAAAATCAATGCCTCCAAAGAAACTCTAACCTTTTCTTCATTGAGGGCAAAGGTGTGCCTGGCAATCATTTATTGTTTGCCTCAGGATTTTGTGAACTTTCTTTAAACATACACCC
This sequence comes from Macaca fascicularis, assembly GCF_037993035.2. Taxonomy (NCBI): domain Eukaryota; kingdom Metazoa; phylum Chordata; class Mammalia; order Primates; family Cercopithecidae; genus Macaca; species Macaca fascicularis. Next base: position 83,314,764 of record NC_088380.1, on the reverse strand, counting down.
ACCATATGATCCAGCCATTCTACTCCTATTTACTCAAGAAAAATAAAAATACACATCCACACGAAGACTTGCGCATGAATCTTTATTCGTAATAGGCCCTGGAAACAACCCAAATGCCCTCCAAGGGGTAAACGGATAAATAAAACATAGTACATCCATACAATGGGGTACTATTTAGCAATGAAAAGAAACACATGTTGGTACAAGCAACATGAACAGATCTCATTATGCTGAGTGGAAGAAGCCAGACACAAAAGGACATACTGTTTGATTCTATTTATGTAAAATTCTAGAGACTCAAACTGATCTATGTAGTGACAAAAAGCAGGTTGGTGGTTGCCTGTAGGAGGGGATAGAAGACAGGACTGCAGAAAAGCACAGGAATCTTTTGGTGGCAATGGCAGTGTTGTAATCTTGGTGACAATGATAGTTTCATGGTGTATACAATGGTCCAGACTCATCCAGTTGTGTACTTTAAGTCAATACAACTTGTATGTAACTTATGTCTCAATAAAGTTACTATAGGGGGATCTTTTTTGTAAGCTGCTGACTGTTGAATCTGGGGCTAGGAGAAAGGTGTCATGGACAGCTGAGAAGTTGTGTGGAACCACGTCATCCAAAAAGCATTGATGAACCCCCGCTTGATGAGTCAGTGGTTTTTGTTGTTGTTGTTGTTGTTGTTGTTGTTGTTTTGTTTTGTTTGAGACGGAGTCTCGCTCTGTCCCCCAGGCTGGAGTGCAGTGGCATGATCTGGGCTCACTGCAAGCTCTGCCTCGTGGGTTCAGGCCATTCTTCTGCCTCAGCCTCCTGAGTAGCTGGGACTATAGGAGCCTGCCACCAAGCCCGGCTAATTTTTTTTTTTTTTTTTTTTTTTTTTTTTTTTTTTTAGTAGAGATGGGGTTTCACCGTGTTAGCCAGGATGGTCGAGATCTCCTGACCTTGTGATCCGCCCACCTTGGCCTCCCACAGTGCTGGAATTACAGGCGTGAGCCACCGCGCCTGGCCCGAGCCAGTGTTTAAGAGTGATGTGAAACATTGTGGAAAGCCCTTTGGTTTCTGGGAAGCCTATGTGGATTTGTAGGAAAGGAGTTTATCTTATGATTTGGGGTAAAGCCCCTGAGCAAAGAACTAGCTGGGGACTGAACAGGGTCTTGGGCTTGTGGAGCACTTCTCTTTCACCAGTCCCCTGTGCAGCCCTGAGTGCCAGCTGCCGGCGGCAGGCAGCCTCTGGGTTTAGCTTGTCAGGCCCCTAGAGACCTATTTCTTCCTGCACCCTGCCCTGCAGTGGTGTGACTTCCGAGGGGTAGATTCCATTCTACTTCTTCAACGTCATATTCAGAAACTAGAAGGCTGGAGAGCATGTTCTTGTTTTATTGCCCATTGGAGTAACCTAGTTCAGTCGGAGTGGCTCAAAGAATCATAGGTTGTGGTTTTTGGAAGAAAACTCAGGGTCTACTATGCGACCTCCTCACATCCTGAAGGGGAAAACTGAGGCCCCGAGAACTGAAGTGACTGGCCTCAGCTCACACAGGACGAAAAGCCCTCCAGGAGTTGCCCCTTCACCATGCTGTCTCCACGACAGGCTGAAAAAGTGCAAGTCAAAATCTTTCACTGTCTAAACCCAGATCCTAAGCTGCATAGCTTGCTGCATTTGTGCAAAACAGAAGCTGGAAAATGGCAGGCTTCTAGCTGAGAGAAAGACACCAAAGTCTCAGATGTGCTGCGAGGACGCGTGAGGGTCAAGCTTAGCATGTGAGTGAATGAGAGGCATTTATGATTATTGCGGAACTTGGCAGCAATTATAAAAGCCTGCTCCACAGTGGAAGTGACCATGTTAAATTTCCATTCTTATTTGCATTTGCAAAAATAGAATAAAATTATTTCTTGGGTGGAAACATTTTCTGTGACTGAGCAGTGCTTCTAACTCATTGCTGCTCCTTTTACTTTTCATAGATTTTTTTTTTCCCATGATGGCTGTTGAAATAGGAGATACTTTATACAGAGAGAACATTCATCACAGCACGTTCTGGATCGACACTGAATCAGATTCTTCCAGCGCCAGGGAGTAACCTAGGCCTTTCTGGAAACTGCACTAACACTCAGTCCAACAAGGCTTGAATTTTCAAAGTGCAGTTTAGCAGGCTGAGGTCTTAGTGGTGTTCCTAACCCTCTCCACTCACCTGGCTCTATAATACCTGGGCAGGAGTGCTGAGTTCCCAGGGCAGAGACACTCCCTTGGCAGGTCACAATGTTCTCTCCTGGTGAAAGCCACACAGTGAGCCGGTGCTGGTCCAGGGGAGGCAGAAATGACAGTTGTGTAAGTGAGCAGTGGGCTCCGCCCTGGGGTTGACCTACTGTGCTGGTAACATGTTTTGCTCTTCACACAGATTTCCCGGAAATCAGTTGCAGAGTTTGGCAGAAGACTTCAGGTTGTAAGAGAGTCAACCCCCACACAAAAGCGGCACCAGCCTTTCCTAATCCTCTGAGGGGACTCCTAGGTTCCTGAGGGACAGCACTTCCCCAGGTGCTGCAGGGCTGAAGCCACAGCCTCTTCCCAGTGGATCCCTCTTTGCTTTCTGTGTCACATTGTCCTCTCCTGATGGCCCTGCCGTGTTGTGGCTGCAGCAGATACCTCTTGCGTTTCAGCCATGGGGAGTGCCTTGCATGGTTCTCACGCAGGTGTCCAGCACTTCCCACCTTACTGAGCATGGTGAGGGCAGAGGCCTGGCCTTTGCAGCTTGTCTCTATCACCTAGCATTGTAGATGCGTGTACCCTGCCATATTGTGGGGGCTGAATGAATCCTGTTGAATGATTAAATTACTTGTTGAGCAAATGGATAATAAAATTACTGATCTGGCTGGGTGCAGTGGCTCACGCCTGTAATCCCAGCACTTTGGGAGGCCGAGGCAGGCAGATCACGAGGTCAGGAGTTCGAGACCAGCCTGTCCCATATGGTGAAACCCCGTCTTTACTAAAAATACAAAAATTAGCCAGGGGTGGTGGCATATGCGCCTGTAATCCCAGCTACTCAGGAGGCTGAGGCAGGAGAATCACTTGACCCCAGGAGGCTGAGGTTGTAATGAGGTGAGATTGCATCACTGCACTCCAACCTGGGCAACAGAGCAAGACTCTTATCTCAAAAAATAAAATAAATAAAAATAAAATTGCTGACCTTGAATGTGAACTATTCAGGACACTGCACTAGTGATGCAAGAAACTACTGAATATACAGTGGGAAAAGAACTGAAACTTTTTCTAGAAAATCAGTGACCAGAATAGATCTATAGTTATTTTCATATGTACTGTGTAATTATGGAGAACTGAGGCAGATGGGGGAAAAAAGTCATATCCTTCCTCATCTCTTATAATCCCTTGAATTTAAATCTTCCCCATCGTTGAGGTCAAAGGTGTTTAGGCACCAGAATTCCTGAATTCGAAATTTTCTTTTCCATTTTCTTTTTATTCTTTCTTCTTTTAGAGACAGGGTCTTGCTTGGTCACCAAGGCAGGAGTGCAGTGGCATGATCATAGTTCACTGTAGCCTAGAATTCCTGGGTTCAAGTGATCCTCCCATCTCAGCCTCCTGAGTAGCTGGGATGATGGGTGCATACCATTTTTTGCGGAGGCGGGGCCTTGCTATGTTGCCCTGGCTGGTCTCCAAATCTTGGCCTCAAACGATCCTCCTGCATTGGCCTCCCATAATGCTGAGATTACAGGCATGGACCACCACTCTCAGCCCTCCATTTTCTTTATTATAAATGTGAGACAGGCATGGTGGCTCACCCCTATAATTCCAGCACTTTGGGAGACTGAGATGGGCAGATCCCTTGAGGTCAGGAGTTTGAGACCAGCCTAGCCCAGCATGGCAAAACCTTGCCTCCACTAAAAAATACACAAATTAAGCTGGGCACAGCGGCTCATGCCTGTAATCCCAGCAGTTTGGGAGGCTGAGGTGGGTGGATCACCTGAGGTCAGGAGTTCCAGACCAACCTGGCTGATATGGTGAAACCCTATCTCTACTAAAAATACAAAAATTAGCTGGACACGGTGGCACATGCCTGTAATCCCAGCTACTCGGGAGGCTGAGGCAGAAGAATCACTCGAACCAGGGAGGCAGAGGTTGCAGTTAGCTGAGATCACACCATTGCACTCCAGCCTGGATGACAAGAGTGAAATTCCATCTAAAAAATATATACAAAATACAAAAATTAGCCAGGTGTGGTGGCATGCACCTGTAATCCCAGCTACTTGGAAGGCTGAGGCACAAGAATCGCTTGAACTTGGGAGGTGGAGGTTGCAGTGAGCTGAGATCGAAGCACTGCACTCCAGCCTGGGAGACAGTGAGACTCTGTCTCAAAACAAACAAACAAACATATATATACACACATATATATAAATATATACACACACACATATATATATGGTCTTTACCTCAGAAACAGGAATACAATTGCTATTTCAAGCTACTTTTACTATTTATTTTTTAAATCATCATAGAAGCATGTCCTAATGACTCTTTAAAAAAAAAACCCTCCTCGAGATCAGGCAGCAATATTTGCTGTTCTGCAATATTTGCTGTTCTGCAGCCTCTGCTGGTGATACCCAAGCAAACAGGGTCTGGAGTGGACCTCCAGCAAACTCCAACAACAGGCCTGCAGCCGAGGGAACTGACTCTTAGAAGGAAAACTAACAAACAGAAAGGAATAGCATCAACATCAACTAAAAGGACATCCACACCAAAACCTCATCTGTAGGTCACCCGCATCAAAGACCAAAGGTAGATAAAACCCCAAAGATGGGGAGAAACTGAGCAAAAAAGCTGAAAGTTCTTTTTTTTTTTTTTTTTTTTTTTTTTTTTTTTTTTTTTTGAGACGGAGTCTCGCTCTGTCGCCCAGGCTGGAGTGCAGTGGCGCGATCTCGGCTCACTGCAAGCTCCGCCTCCCGGGTTCACGCCATTCTCCTGCCTCAGCCTCCCGAGTAGCTGGGACTACAGGCGCCCACAACCGCGCCCGGCTAATTTTTTGTATTTTTAGTAGAGACGGGGTTTCACCGTGGTCTTGATCTCCTGACCTTGTGATCCGCCCGCCTTGGCCTCCCAAAGTGCTGGGATTACAGGCGTGAGCCACCGCGCCCGGCCAAAGCTGAAAGTTCTAAAAACCAGAGCGCCTCTTCTCCTCCAAAGGATTGCAGCTCCGTGCCAGCAACCAAACAAAGCTAGATGGAGAATGACTTCGACGAGTTGACAGAAGTAGGCTTCAGAAGGTCGTTAATAACAAACTTCTCCAAGCTAAAGGAGGATGTTCGAACCCATCGCAAGGAAGCTAAAAACCTTGAAAAGAGATGAGATGAATGGCTAACTAGAATAAATAGTGTAGAGACAACCTTAAATGACCTGTTGGAGCTGAAAACCATGGCACAAGAACTGCGTGACACATGCACAAGCTACAATAGCCGATTCAATCAAGTGGAAGAAAGGGTATCCGTGATTGAAGATCAAATTAATGAAATAAAGCAAGAGGAGAAGTTTAGAGAAAAAAGAATAAAAAGAAACGAGCAAAGCCTCCAAAAAATATGGGACTATGTGAAAAGACCAAATCTACGTCTGATTGGTGTACTTGAAAGTGACAGGGAGAATGGAACCAAGTTGGAAAACACTCTTCAGGATATTATCCAGGAGAACTTCCCCAACTTAACAAGGCAGGCCAACATTCAAATTCAGGAAATACAGAGAACACCACAAAGATACTCCTCGAGAAGAGCAACCCCAAGACACATAATTGTCAGATTCACCAAGGTTGAAATGAAGGAAAAAATGTGAAGGGCAGCCAGAGAGAAAGGTCAAGTTACCCACAAAGGGAAGCCCATCAGACTAACAGCGAATCTCTCAGCAGAAACTCTACAAGCCAGAAGAGAGTGGGGGCAAATATTCAACATTTTTTTTTTTATATGCCAGCAGTACATATTTATTATTATTCATGAATGGTGAAAAGACTTACAAGGCCCATTTTTATGAGTATAACCACACATACGAAATATCACTTAGCGGCAACATGGGATGAAAAGGACAGTTATATATTTATATTTAAAAAATACACATTTGCATTCAATGTTTACCTAGGAAAAAAATACACGTATACATGCTCTTTCAAGTGCTCCCCATAAACTGCTATAAAAGCAGGAAGCATCAAGCTGTAGAAGTTCCAATATACATAACATGTTGAAATATCTTAAGCATAAAAACTGTATATAACTTGCAAAAATAAAGTTCCTTTCTTCAAACATTTTGATCTGAGCTCAAGCAAAGCAAATAATGAACACCAATGATTTCTATACCATTTCACACAATTTAAAATAATGAACATGAAAAGGTCAACAGCTTCAAAAATCCTGAAAATATGGAGGTTATGAGAATGAACAATGCATTTCATCTGAAAAGTCTACAGCTGATCTGCTTCATCCTGGCTCTCAAATATTTAAGGATCTAATTTACTATACTCAAACTCCAAGTTTAGCCAGGACAAACAAAATGATAAAAAGAAAAATTACTGCAAACAGGGCAACATTGCCCTTTAGTTTCTTTAGACAATTTCACTAGTGCAAGAGCATCATTGACCTGAAAGATCCTAAGAGTCACAATTAAAGTACTCATACAAAACTATTTCCTTTGTTCTTTAAAAAGTGCCACATGCTATACTTTTCATTAAAAAAAAAAAAAAACTCAACACAAACTAATGAAAGACCATTTGTCTCCATCTCTTGTCAATGAGGAAAGGCCAAAGTGATTCTTTAATTCCAATTCGAAGTGGTGTTCGTTGGCCAGTGCCCAAGGTCTCCAATTTGGAGCAGTCAAGCTGAGCATTTCTTGGACGCTGTGCTCCTAGGACAGGGCTGTCAGTAATAGGTCTTAAGTGACTGCTGGGGAGGTTGAAGGCATCTGCAATTGCACACGCCATTTCATACTTAGTCATCTGTTCATTGCCAGACCAGTGAAAGGTTCCCTTAATTGATGGATCCAGCATTCTCTTCTCTGCTAGCTGCCGGCACACAGTGGCCACCTCTTTGACATGTGTGAGGAACCTCTGCTGCTGGTGATCCATGTTTGCTGACTTGTTGCTGAACTGCACTTTATCAAACATAACAGTCACATTCTTCGAGCTTTTCAACTTCCCCATACAGAATAGGAATCCTCAAAATAGCAGCTCCTAAAGTGTTCTCCAGGACAGCCTTTTCTCCATCTAATTTTGTTTTGCCATACAAATTTAGGGGAGCTGGTATGTCTTCCTCTCTGTAAGGTGGATTTGTTCCATCAAATACATAATCTGAGCTAATGTAGATGAGAAATGCCCCAACAGCAGCTGCTTCCTTTGCTAAATTCCCAGAAGCATCCACATTAAGTTGAGAGGCAGCATCTGGCTGATTTTCTACAACATCTGGTCTTTTCTCTGCTGCACAATGCACTATAACATGGGGCTGAAAATCATGAATGATGTGATGAACTGCATTAGAATCCACAGATTAACCTGGTCAAATTTTGGTCTTGCTCTTCTAAAACCACAGCCAACAGCATGCCAATTATTCTGCTGAAATTCTTTGTGTACAGCTCTGCCAAGAAGCCCAGTGGCACCAGTAACCAGAACCCTCCTATTAGGGATGTTAACTTCCTCCTCCACCAGCCGGCAGCTCCTGGGAACAAAGTGTATAGAGAGCTCTTTCTCCCGCCCCACCATGCCTGCTGTCTTCACGCCACAGCCTCACCAGCCACCACCTCCTCCAACCCAGGATTGACGCGGGCCTCCTCAACATTCTTAAAGGAAAGAATTTTCAACCCAGAATTTAATATCCAGCCAAACTAAGCTTCATAAGTGAAGGAGAAATAAAATCCTTTATAGACAAGGAAATGTTGAGAGATTTTGTCACCACCAGGCCTGCCTTTCAAGAGCTCCTGAAGGAAGCACTAAACCTGGGAAGGAACAACCAGTACCAGCCATTGCAAAAACATGCCAAATTGTAAAGTCCATCGATTCTAGGAAGAAACTGCATCAGCTAATGAGCAAAATAACCAGCTAAGATCATAATGACAGGATCAAATTCACACATAACAATATTAACCTTAAATGTAAATGGGCTAAATGCATCAAGTAAAAGCCACAGACTGGCAAGTTGGATAAAGAGTCAAGACCCATCAGTGTGCTGTATTCAGGAGACCCATCTCATATGCAGATACATACAGGCTCAAAGTAAAGGGATGGAGGAAGATCTACCAAGCAAATGGAAAACAAAAAAAAAAGCAGGGGTTGCAATCCTAGTCTCTGATAAAACGGACTTTAAACCAACAAAGATCAGAAGAGACAAAGAAGGCCATTACTTAATGGTAAAGGGATCAATTCAACAAGAAGAGCTAACTATCCTAAATATATATACACCCAATATAGGAGCACCCAGATTCATAAGGCAAGTCCTTAGAGACCTACAAAGAGACTCAGACTCCCACATAATAATAATGGGAGACTTTAACACTCCACTGTCAAAATTAGATAATGAGACAGAAGGTTAACAAGGATATCCAGGACTTGAACTCAGCTCTGCACCAAGCACACCTAATAGGCATCTATTAGGAACTCGCCACCCCAAATCAACAGAATATACATTCTTCTGAGCACCACATCACAGTTATTCCAAAATTGACCACACAGTTCGAAGTAAAGCACTCCTCAGCAAATGTGAAAGACCAGAAATCAGAACAAACTGCCTCTCAGACCACAGTGCAATCAAATTAGAACGCAGGATTAAGAAACTCACTCAAAACCACACAACTACATGGAAATTGTACAGCCTGCTCCTGAATGACTACTGGATAAATAATGAAATGAAGGCAGAAATAAAGATGTTCTTTGAAACCAATGAGAACAAAGACACAATGTACCAGAATCTCTGGTACACATTTAAAGCAGTATGTAGCAGGAAATATATAGCACTAAATGCCCACAAGAGGAAGCAGGAAAGATCCAAAATTGACACCCTAACATCACAATTAAAAGAACAGGAGAAGCAAGAGCAAACAAATTCAAAAGCTAGCAGAAGGCAAGAAATAACTAAGATCAGAGGAGAACTGAAGGAGATAGAGACACAAAAAACCCTTCAAAAAATCAATGAATCCAGGAGCTGGTTTTTTGAAAAGATCAACAAAATTGATAGACCACTAGCAAGATTAATAAAGAAGAAAAGAGAGAAGAATGAAATAGATGCAATAAAAACTGATCAAAAGGATATCACCACCGATCCCACAGAAATACAAACTACCATCAGAGAATACTATAAACACCTCTACACAAATAAACTAGAAAATCTAGAAGAAATAGATAAATTCCTGGACACGTACACCCTTGCAAGACTAAGCCACAAAGAAGTTGAACCTCTGAATACACCAATAACAGGCTCTGAAATTGAGGCAATAATTAATAGCCTAGCAACCAAAAAAAGTCCAGGACCAGATGGATTCACAGCCAAATTCTACCAGAGGTACAAAGAGGAGCTGGTACTATTCCTTCTGAAACTATTCCAATCCATAGGAAAAGAGGGACTCCTCCCTGCCTCATTTTATGAGGCCAGCATCATCCGGATATCAAAGTCTGGCAGAGACAAAAAAAAAGAGAATTTTAGACCAATATCCCTGATGAACATCGATGCAAAAATCCTCAATAAAATACTGGGAAACTGAATGAAGCATCACATCAAAAAGCTTATCCACCACAATCAAGTCAACTTCCTCCCTGGGATGCAAGTCTGGTTCAATATATGCAAATCAATAAACGTAATCCATCACATTAACAGAACCAACGAAAAAACATATGATTATCTCAACAGATGCAGAAAAGACCTTCAATAAAATTCAACATCCCTTCATGCTAAAAACTCAATAAACTAGGTATTGATGGAATGCATCTCAAAATAATAACTATTTATGACAAACCCACAGCCAATATCATACTGAATGGGCAAAAACTGGAAGCATTCCCTTTGAAAGCTGGCACAAGACAGGGATGCCCTCTCTCACCACTCCTATTCAACAAAGTGTTGGAAGTTCTGGCCAGGACAATCAGGCAAGAGAAGGAAATAAAGGGTATTCAGGAAAAGGGGAAGTCAAATTGTCCCTGTTTGCAGATGACATGACTGTATATTTAGAAAACCCCATCGTCTCAGCCCCAAATTTCCTTAAGCTGATAAGCAACTTCAGCAAAGTCTCATAAGCAACTTCAGCAAAGTCTCAGGATACAAAATCAATGTGCAAAAATCACAAGCATTCCTGTATACCAGTAACAGACAGAGAGCCAAATCATGAGTGAACTTCCATTCACAACTGCTACAAAGAGAATAAAATACCTAGGAATCCAACTTACAAGGGATGTGAAGGACCTCTTCAAGGAGAACTACAAACCACTGCTCAACAAAATAAAAGAGGACACAAACAAATGAAAGAACATTCCATGCTCATGGATAGGAAGAATCAATATCGTGAAAATGGCCATACTGCCCAAGGTAATTTATAGATTCAGTGCCATCCCCATCAAGCTACCAATGACTTTCTTCACAGAATTGGAAAAAACTACTTCAAAGTTCATATGGAACCAAAAAAGAGCCCTCATTGCTAAGACAATCGTAAGCCAAAAGAACAAAGCTGGAGACATCACGCTACCCGACTTCAAACTATACTACAAGGCTACAGTAACCAAAACAGCATGGTACTGGTACCAAACAGATATATAGACCAATGGAGCAGAACAGAGGCCTCAGAAATAACACCACACATCTACAACCATCTGATCTTTGAAAAACCTGACAGAAAGAAGAAATGGGGAAAGGATTCCCTATTTCATAAATGGTGCTGGGAAAACTGGCTAGGCATATGTGGAAAGCTGAAACTGGATCCTTTCCTTACACTTTATACAAAATTTAATTCAAGATAGATTAAATACTTAAATGTTAGACCTAAAACCATAAAAACTCTAGAAGAAAACACAGGCAATACCATTCAGGACATAGGCATGGGCAAGGACTTCATGACTGAAACACCAAAAGCAATGGCAACAAAAGCCAAAATAGACAAATGGGATCTAATTAAACCAAAGAGTTTCTGCACAGAAAAAAAAAAAAACTACCATCAGAGTGAACAGGCAATCTACAGAATGGGAGAAAATTTTTGCAGTCTACCCATCTGACAAAGGGCTAATATCCAGAATCTACAAAGAACTTAAACAAATTTACAAGAAAAAATCAACCCCATCAAAAAGTGGGCAAAGGATATGAACAGACACTTCTCAAAAGAAGACATTTATGCAGCCAACAAACGCATTAAAAAATACTCATCAGCCGGGCGCGGTGGCTCAAGCCTGTAATCCCAGCACTTTGGGAGGCCGAGACGGGCGGATCACGAGGTCAGGAGATCGAGACCATCCTGGCTAACACGGTGAAACCCCGTCTCTACTAAAAAACACAAAAAACTAGCCGGGTGAGGTGGCGGGCGCCTGTAGTCCCAGCTACTCGGGAGGCTGAGGCAGGAGAATGGTGTGAACCCGGGAGGCGGAGCTTGCAGTGAGCTGAGATCCGGCCACTGCACTCCAGCCCGGGCGGCAGAGACTCCGTCTCAAAAAAAAAAAAAAAAAAAAAAAAATACTCATCATCACTAGTCATCAGAGAAATGCAAATCAAAAGCACAGTGAGATACCATCTCACACCAGTTAGAATGGCGATCATTAAAAAGTCAGGAAACAACAGATGCTGGAGAGGATGTGGAGAAATAGGAATGCTTTCACACTCTTGGTGGGAGTGTAAATTAGTTCAACCATTGTGGAAGACAGTGTGGCAATTCCTCAAGGATCTAGAACTAGAAATACCATTTGACCCAGCCATCCCGTTACTGGGTATATACCCAAAGGATTATAAATCATGCTACTATAAAGACACATGCACATATGTTTATTGTGTCACTATTTACAATAGCAAAAACTTGGAACTAACCCAAATGTCCGTCAATGATAGACTGGATTAAGAAAATGTGATATATACACCATGGAATACTATGCAGCCATAAAAAAGGATGAGTTCATGTCCTTTGCAGGGACACGGATGAAACTGGAAACTATCATTCTGAGCAAACTATCACAAGCACAGAAAACCAAACACCACATGTTCTCACTCATAGGTGGGAATTGAACAATGAGAACACTTGGACACAGTGCGGGGAACATCACACACAGGGGCCTGTCATGGGTTGGGGGCAGGGGGAGGGATAGCATTAGGAGAAATACCTAATGTAAATGATGAATTAATGGGTGCAGCAAACCAACATGGCACATGTATACATACGTAACAAACCTGCATGTTGTGTACATGTACCCTAGAACTTAAAGTATAATAAAAAAAAAAAAAAGAAAAAAATCCTCCTTGAATCACTTGAACCCGGGAGGCAGAGGTTGCGGTGAGCCAAGATTACACCATTGAACTCCAGCCTGGGCAACAAGAGCAAAACTCCGTCTCAAGAATAAATTAAAAAAAAAAAAAAATCCTATGGCCAGGTGCAGTGACTCACAGCTGTAATCCCAGCACTTTGGGAGGCAGAGGCAGGTGGATCATGAGGTCAGGAGATTGAGACCATCCTGGCTAACACGGTGAAACTCCATCTCTACTAAAAATACAAAAAATTAGCTGGGCGTGGTGGTGGGCACCTGTAGTCCCAGCTACTCGGGAGGCTGAGGCAGGAGAATGGTGTGAACCTGGGAGGCAGACCTTGCAGTGAGCCAAGATCGCACCACTGTACTCCAGCCTGGGCAACAGAGCAAGACTCCATCAAAAAAAAAAAAAAAAAAATCCTTCTCGTAGCTGTCAGTTGATTTTCTTTCTCGCTGTAAAACTTGTGTGTGCTCACACATTGTCTCTGCTTCCTTTCCATTCGCTCACCAGACTTCCCCCTGGATTCAGCCCCACTACTCTGCCAAAATTGCTCTCACCAAGTTACCCAGTGACCTCCAAGTTGCCCACTCCAGGAGCACTCCTGAGTCCTCATCTTCCTGGAATGCTCCTCATGACCATCAGGGAATCTTCTGCTGCCTGTGAAAGGAAGCCCAACTCCAACTGCTGCAAGCAGAACTGTGAGTTTCTCAAATCATTTCTTTAATAATTTTCTCCCCTCTATTTTCCTCTCCCTGGGGCAGTAATCGGATGTGGGTTTGGGAACTCATCCTCTGGTGGTCTTTTCTATTGTTCAGTTCTTTGGTTGCTTATTCCGCTTTAAAAGTTTCTTGCTCTACTTTTAAACTTTGTATTGAATTTGTAATTTTAGCTCTCATAGTTTTAGTTTCTAAGTGTGGTTCCTTGTTCTCAGAATATTCCTTTTTATTGCAACACATTCTTGTTTCATAGATACAGTATCTCACCTTATTTTTTTCTGATTAAAAAGTAATTTTAATTAAACTTTTTTTTCCCTAGTTTCTGAATGTCTTTGTTTTCTCAGAATTGCTTTCTTCAGTCTGTTTGTGTCCATGGTATGGACACTTTCTGAAAATGCTGCTGTGACTCTAAGCGGTCTGTGTCTGTTCTACAGTGAGATACTGGAGCTCTGGGGTGAGGACACTGGCTGACTGGTGGCTTTGGGGATTAACATCTTCAGGGAGATTGGGTGGGATGCCAGCTGTGTCATATGGCAAACCTTTCCCTCACCCCCAACACAAACAACATACGGAGGTCTCTTCTGGGGCCATTTAGTTTTTCCAGGGAGGGGCTTCCAGACCCACTGGGTGGTGTGTGCTTGGCTGACTGCCCTCCGAGAACCAGGCAGGAGAAGGCAGCCAGGAGTCTCACGGCTCTGGCAGCCGACTTTATTAATAACGGAGTCCTCCAGTGTTCCGTGTTACTTTCAACCTCCTCTTGTTCCTGCTGATTGAGTCCAGATCTTCTCTGGCTCATTTGGTCCAGAAAATGAACTCTAGTATCTTGCAGTGGGAAGGGAGGGCATGGAAGAGGGGAAGGGGCTAACTGCTCTTGCTTCAAACTTTCCACCAGTCCCTTTTTTCAACTTTTTCCTTCGACTCCACCTTCCAAAGAACACAGTGCCTCTGAGTGCTGGGCTGCAGGGCTGCACTGCAGACCCTCAGGTCAGCCGCCTCCAGTCGGCTCAGTCATTTCCCCTTCGTGCATCTTTCAAGCATTTGTTGGCATTTCTCATCCGTCACTTTCTCGCCTTTGTTCTTTGTCTCTCTGCTGCCATGTTAGGGCCTTAGGAGAATCAAGAAAATCATGTTTCAATTCACCGTATTTAACTCCGAGTTCTTTTGTGTTCATTATATTTTTAGAATAGTTTGATTCCTTTTTTTTTTTTTTTTTTAATAGAGATGGGGTCTCGCCATGTTGCCCAGGCTGGTCTTGAACTCCTGGACTCAGGTGATCTACCTCGGCCTCTGGAAGTGCTGGGATCACAGGTGAGAACCATTGGTGATTGTTTAGGATCCAGTTCCACAGAAAGTCAGTCAGAAAATAGAAATTCCACATTCTTCAATTGCACCCAGTTCTACAAAGAGCAGACATGAAGGTAGGGATATTTCTCTGTTTTTATTGTTGACTTAAAGTGCTCCCTATTGAATAACATTCATTTTGTGACATGTGAATGAAGCAATTCCCATTTCTCTGATATAAGGACATGTAGATGATTACTGATGCTTTTTCAGATCTGTCCAGGAGCATCTATTTTAGCCTCAGAGGTTTTTGCTTCTAAATTACTCAGATCTTTGTAGTCCTTTGTGAATAATTTTGGCATCATATCTTCAGGAGAACAATAATAGCCGACACTTATATAATGTGCCAGGCACTCTTCTATGCACTTTAAATATACTCACTTAACCCGTACAGCAACCATGAGGCAGATCTCATTACTGCCTTCAATTTACAGATGAATGAGAAGCAGAGAAGTGACTTGCCCAGCCTCACACAGCTAGTAGGCAGCACCAGAACCCTTGCTCTTAACCACTGTGCTATTTTGAAGCAGCTTTTTTCAAATTAACTTTAAAAAATGCACACCCACTTCTTAAAGGAGAACATTTAAAATGTTAATACCTAGAGCAGGAGAGTTTACAAAACACACACACACACAAAGCCAGTTAAAGGGAGCAGAGAACTGTGTAACCCAGAAGTCTGAGAGGAGTTGGCTTTTTCATTGGAGCACTAAATTTAGCTCGTAATTCTTGCCAGCTAATAAAAAAAAGTGAAGCATGTTAGATTATATGGTTCTCATTGTTTTGTAGAGTAAGAACACTAATTATTTTGTGGAGAAAAAACTTTTTGGCAACTGAATTCTAGAAGTAATTTCTAGAATTTTAATAAAAAGCCCGGTGTTAGAGGTTTTAAAAAACTTTTTATATTGTGAAATGTCATACTTTAGAAAAATGTGTAAACATCAATGTACAGGTTACTGGATTATTGTAAATTAAACCTTACAACCGGCCGGGCACAGTGGTTCACGCCTGTAATCCTAGCTCTTTGGAGGCCGAGGTGGGTGGATCACGAGGTCAGGTGTTCGAGACCAGCCTGGCCAACATAGAGAAACCCCGACTCTACTAAAAATACAAAAAATTAGCTGGGCATGGTGGCAGGTGCCTGTAATCCCAGCTACTTGGGAGGCTGAAGCAGGAGAACTGCTTGAACCTGGGAGGTGGAGGTTGCGGTGAGCCAAGATCACGCCACCGCACTCCAGCCCGGGCGACAGTGCGAGACTCCGTCTCAAAACAAAACAAAACAAAACACCTCACCACCACCCTGGCCCAGACGTAGAAACGTGACAGCCCCACAGCAGTCCTTGGTGCATCTCAGTCATAAAGCTCTCCTCTCCTGCAAAGGTGACCACTATTCTGATTTTTTTATGGTCATCACCCCCTTGCTTTTCTTTATAGTTTTATTGCCTGAATAATACCCCTAAAACACTACAGTTTAGTTTTGCCTATTTTGAAACTTTACATGACTAGAATCATATTTTATATATTCTCTTCAGCTCCTTTTGCTCAACTTTTTATCAGTGAGATTCATCCAAATTGTTGCATGTAGCTGTATTCGTCTTGCTCTATCTTACTCCATTGCATGACTAGATTACATTTTAGGAATATACCTCAATTTGCCCATTCACCTGTTGATGGACATTTGGGTTATTTTCAGGTGTTGGCTATTAAGAATCATGCTGTTATAAACATTCTTGCCTATGTCTCCCAGTTCAGACATCCATGTATTTCAGCTGCATAAGGATGTGTTGGGCCACAGAGTGAGCGTATATTGAACTTTTGTAGATAATGCCTACCAGCTTTCCAAATAGTTGTTCCACTGTACATGACCATCAGTAGTATATGAACATTGTTTTCCAAATACTTGCCCATACTTAAAATTGTCAATTTAAAAAATTTTAACCAGTCTTAGGGTTAAATTTGGTTTTAATTATTTTTTGTTACTTTTTTTTATGTACATTTGGTCATTTGTATTTCTTCTTTTATGAATTGCCTACTCAAGTCTCATGCCCGTGTTTCCACTGCATTGTCTGTCTTCTTTCCATTGATTTGTTAACTTTTCAAAACAATGATACTAATATATAGAAATTCAGTTCATATATAGATGTGTATATATATTTTATTTATTTATTTATTTATTTATTTATTTATTTATTGACACAGAGTCTTGCTCTGTTGCCCAGGCTGAAGGGCAGTGGCATGATCTCAGCTCACTGCAACCTCCACCTCCTGGGTTCAAGCAGCTCTCCTGCCTCAGCCTCCCAAGTAGCTGGGATTACAGTCAACTGCCACCACACCTGGCTAATTTTTGTATTTTTAGTAGAGACAGGGTTTCACCATGTTGGCCAGGCTGGTCTCAAACTCTTGATCTCAAGTGATCTGTCTGCCTTGACCTTCCAAAGTGCTGGGATTACAGGTGTGAGCCACTGTGCCCAGCCTCAGTTGATGTTTACTTTTATTATAGTTAAAAATAAAAAAAAATTTGTTAAGCAACCTTACTAAACCTCTTAGTCCTAGTAATTTATCTATTGATACTCTTGGATTTTCTACATACGTAACCATTATATGTGCCCCCAAAATGTCCATTTCTCTGTCTTTCCCTCCAATTCTTATGCCTTTTATATATTTCTTGCCTAACTGCAATGTTAGTACCTCTAATACGATGGTGAAACAAAATAGTGACAGAGGGCACCCTTTGCTGCAATCTCAGAGGAGGCTATACTACCTGGTAGTGCATGAGCCGTCTTCATTTGCCACAAAAGAAGAGAAAGATTGGTGCAATCATGGACTTTCCTATTTCAGACTGAAAGTGATGCGCATTATCTGCTTTTTCATCTCACTGGGTAGAATTAGTTACAAGTCTCTTCTATCAGCAACGGTGCTAGCAGATGTAGGGGGCAGTTGATGGGATATCCGGTGAGCAGGCTCTGCCACACAAGGGGCCGACATAGAGGATAACGGGGGATATACTTGAGGAAGAGCAGGAAGTCCTCTGTGAGGAGCTGGTATCTCAGAGGAAGGCTCAATGATGATGCATTAGCTTCCAGGGCTGCTGTAACACAGGGCACAGACTGGCTGGCTAACCAACAGGAATCCCTGTCTCACTGTTCTGGAAGTCAGAAGTCCAAAATCAAGTTGTCAGCAGGATTGGTTCCTTCCAAGGGCTGTGAGGGAGGGATCTGTTCCAGGCTTCTCTCCTTGGCTTATGGATCACTTCTTCTTGTGTCTCTTCCTTCTTCTGTAAATGTTTGTGTCCAAATTTCCGTTTTCATAAAGACATCAGTCATATTAGATTAGCGTCTACCCTAATGACCTCACTTTAACTTGACTCTCTCTGTAAAGACTCTGTGTCTCCAAATAAGGACATGTTCTGAGGTACTAGGGGTTAGAACTTGAACATATGAATTTTGGGAGACACCAAGTTGGCCATACTTACAAAAGGGAAGGAGGTGAACAATTCTAGGGAGAGGGCAGAGTTTGCACACAGGTCTTAAGGTGAGAAAGAGATTACACATGTGACTGGAGCCCAGTAAGCAGTGGGGTGGACAGCAGGGGCCAAATCACATCTCCTTGTAGTTTATGGGAAGGAAATTTATGACTTTATTCTAACTGCAGTGGAAATTGGAGAGCTTATGCAGGGGAGAGACATGATCTCACCATGTTGAGGGTGTAGAATGAGTTGCAGGCAGACAAGAGTAGCAGTGGGAAGACAGGGTAGGAAGCCAGTGAAGCGTCTAGTGGATAGATGAAGTAGGCTGGGACCCAAGGGTGGCAGGGGACAGAGAAAGAAGTGAGTGTGTGCCAGGTGTATATTAGAGTTAGGTATGACAGGACTTGGAGAATTGGATGCGGGCCGGGAAGTGAGGTTGAGAAAGGTATCAAGGATAACTTCTAAATTCCGAATGGCAGAACTGGAGGAATTGTGAAAGATGGGGAGAAGTGGGAAAATTTGGGTTCGGGTTTTGGTGGTGATAGGGTGATAGGGTCAAGGAAACTGTTTTGGGCATGTTATATTTCAGATATGTGTGAGACTTCCAAAGAAAGAGGTCACTAGGCAGCTGAACACATATGGACCTGCGTAGGTACAGTGAACTGAGAAGAGGCGAGGACATGGAGTCATTATGAGAGAGATGGTATCTGGAACCATGGGAAAGAGTAACTAGGCAAGGAGGGAAGGGTTATGAAAGAAGCCTAGAAATACTTAGATATTTTTTTGTTTCAACCATCCATAAAAGCCAAATCATCACGCTTCTATGTAACAGAGTGAAAGCATGACTGGGGTTGAGATAATGCTGAAGTACTGCGTTCTGATAAGTCAACTTGATGCAATGACAGAAGTTAGACAACGGTAGGCAAAGTTGGAATTGGCATTAGAAAACCTTTCAGCAAATGTTGGGCCACAATAAATGTTTGGTTGCATTTTCTGACAGTTGTTGGAAGTTCCAGAGTTAATCCTGTGTTTCAAAAAGTGCGGGACTGACCCGTGAGCTTGTTGCACAGGTAAGGCATCCTGTTTCTGAAAAGAGGTGGGTCACAAAGTGGCCTGTAGGGAAGACTGAATAATTCCTCTAAAAGGATATTTGAGCCACCAGAATAACTTGAATACCTACTCAAATAAGATCCCAGAAGTTAGGGTCTTTAAGCATGAAAAAGATCATTTTGGTCTAAAACATGGAATGTTGTTGCTACCTGGACTACTTCATCTCAGAGAACCATTGTATGGCATCTGTATAATGTAATTTTGAATACATATATAGATAACGTCACATGTCCTAGGCATATCACAAAATAATATGCCTAGGATGGCTGGATTATAAGTTCCCCTCCCTCCCCTTACTCCTCTCCCATGACTTCAGAGGTGATCTACTTAACGGCATTTATTCATCTGGCTTAAATATATGCTTACACACTGTACAATATCTGCAAAACAGTTCACAGTAGGGTTTCTTATTTTTTATTTTTTTTATTTTTTGAGACGGAGTCTCGCTCAGTTGCCCAGGCTGGAGTGCAGTGGTGTGATCTTGGCTCACTGCAACCTCCGCCTCCTGGGTTCAAGCGATTCTCCAGCCTCAGCCTCCTGAGTAGCTGGGATTACAGGCATGTGCCACCACACCCAGCTAATTCTTACATTTTTTAGTAGAGACAGGGTTTCGCCATGTTGGCCAGGCTGGTCTCGAACTCCTGACCTCAGGTGATCGGCTCGCCTCAGCCTCCCAGAGTGCTGGGATTACAGGTGTAAGCCACTGCACCTGGCCTATAAAAAGTTTTAAGAATAACCATATGATTAATTCCTGCTATACTTTCCTTCCATTGAAAAACGTTTACAAACAATATAAGGTTTCTTGTGGAGTTTTCCAATCTCTCGCCAGTCTTATTACACAAAACATCTGTTGATGCACTTGGGGATGAATAACCTTTCAGTTGTTCTTGGTATTAAACAGTTCTTTCTGACAGAAGTTAGCCAGTATGTGTAATTGCTTAAGGCTTTTCCTTAAAACCATATTTTCCTCATAAACTTGCAATGACTTGGTAAATGCATTATTTCCCATTTCAATATAAAGGGCTTCAGATCACCAGAGGAATATGGCAAGACATTTTACTGAGGATGGAAAGAGATCAAACTGGCTGCGGTCACTGGAATGTTCTAGCTCTAGAAGCATGTAAATAGAAATTCCTAAGACTAAGGGAAAATTTCAGATACTACAGTTTTCAGAGGTATCACTGGAAGTGAGACAAATAACTGCTGAGGCATTGATGGGGATATATCCCTTCCCTTCCTTTCCCTTCTCTTCTCCCTTCCCTTCTCCCTCCCCTCCTTTCCCCTCCCCTCCATCCCTCCCCACCCCTGCCCTTTTCTTTCCTTCTTTTTTTGAGATAGAGTCTTGCTCTGTCGCCCAGGCTGGAGTACAGTGGTGCAATCTTGGCTCACTGCAACCTCCACCTCCCAGGTCCCAGCAATTCTCCTGCCTCAGCCTCCCAAATAACTGGGATTACAGGCCTGTGCCACCACACCTGGCTAATTTTTGTATTGTTGGTAGAGATGGGGTTTCACCATGTTGGCCGGGCTGGTCTCAAAACTCCTGACCTCGTGATCTGCCCGCCTTGACCTCCCAAAGTGCTGGGATTACAGGCGTGAGCCACACCTGGCTGGGATATATGTTTCTGACTCTCCCTGCAGAAATTACATTGTGGGGACAGGATCTCAAATCTGGATGGGGGCCAATGGTTGAGCCCAAAACACTTCTAGTTGCCTCTGAAAAGATTTGGACTTAATTGCCTTTTTTCTGTGACTGAATTTAAATTTTACTTGAAGTCACATCTTGATGCCTTTTATCCTTTTGTTTTCTCCTTCCTTAACATTTTTATTGACCAAGAGTTTCTATAATCCATCTCAAAAAACTCAAGTCCGGTTTTAGCCTAGAATCAAGAGCTCTTCTCAAAACAATCTGAACTTGGAAAGCTGAGCACTAGTTGGACCTTACAGGTTAAGAGTGAAGTTGACAATGCCATGGGAAGTCATGGAGAGGCTTTGAGGCATAGCTCTCTGCCATTTCATAGTTATCTCCTTGGACAATTTCATCACCAACTGCTTTTCTCCTCCCTCAAATGAGGATTAGTAATGTTTATAGAATTTTTGTGAAGATTAAACAAGATGTTGTAATACTTCCTTTCCCATCTTAGCTCTTATTCTTATAATGTTCTGATTAAGAACACAGACAGGGAGGGTCAGACACACACTGCCCATGTGCTTTCCACATTAATACTCAATGGGTAGAAGTGAGACATTGTTGAGATAGGGAAGAGAGGCATTTCAGGCAGACATGTGCAGGTGGAAAGAATGGGATGAGCAAGTGAAATGCAGATACTGGGGGGAAAGGTTGGAAAGGAGACCAATGTATACCCACAAAAAGCCCTGTAGCATCGGCACATTTCTCTTAGCCAGAGTGGAGGCAGGAAGTCTAGGACGCTACTGGATGCAGGGCAAGGACTAGCCATGGAAGTAGTGACAGGGAAGAGCTTGAAATCAGAAAAGGTGCTCAGTGGGCTGAGTATATGGAATCATTCACAGCGATAGTCAATAGCAGATTGAGGTGGCAGGAAAAAGGTAAGAGGAAGATGTGGTTAGATGATAGATACATATGGCCAACATAGATGAATTAATGGGCCAGGTTAAGCAGTTGACGATTAGCCAAGTTCAGAGAATCATGACAGCACATAACTCGTGAGCAAAAGGATCTTGTGAATGGGCAAGTTTATTGGTAGAGATTTAAAAATGTTAACAGTGAAGAACAAAGTTCCTGGTGAGCAAGTGTTGAGGTCTCTGTGGAAGGGTAGTCTCTTATGTATCCATGTAGTAACTTGGCAGAGGGATAGAGGGCTATGAAATGTGGTTAAACTTTGTTATCAATCCGTTTAACAGTGGGAATGTAATTGCATATTGGTATGTTTGGCACCAAAGGATTTTAAACATCTCCAAATAGCTTCCTGTGCCAAAGAATTCACAAGGTTTTTACCCAGCTTATAGAACTCAGCAAGCTCAGGATAATGGACAGAGTCACAAAGAACTAAGAAATTTCAGCGAGGCCTGTATTTCCAAAATAGGTTTTCACCTGTCTTAGTAAAGGTGAATAACCTGAGACATTTTGCAGAAAGTCCTTTCCTAAGCCAACTGTATCGTGGTTCCACAAAGATTATTCTGCAGTCCTGTACCTAAGTTTAATTCAAGAGGTAGATGTTATTCTATCAGTTTGGCTAAAGTTCCTCTATTGTGCCCATTCTTCAGGCCGTCTAGTCATCAGAAACCTCTTAATTTCAAATTTATATTTGTAGAGGGAATACACATCAGAAGGCCCTTCCTTGGAAGAAAGTTCTCATATCTTATTACCTAATCCAGGAGCTGCAAGAAAGTCTCAAAGCCCATCCTGTTAAACCCATCGTGTTTTTTCTTTTGAGACAGTCTCGCTCTGCCACCCAGGCTGGAGTGCAATGGCGCAATCTTGGCTCACTCCAACCTGACTCCAGGGCTCAAGTAATCCTCCCACCTCAGCCTCCTTGAATAGCTGGGACCACAGGCATGCACCACCAGGGCCTGGCTAATTTTTGTGTTATTAGTAGTGTTGGGGTTTCACCATGTTGGCCAGGCTGATCTCAAACTCCTGAGCTCAGGTGATCAGCCCGCCTCAGCTCCCGAAGTGTTGGGATTACAGGCATGAGCCATAATGCCCGGCCAACCCATCATTTTGTAAATGACTACATCCAGGCACATACCTTCTTGGTTCATGGTACAGGCTGTTCAAGGGGCTTAGCTAATGTCAAAACGAAACAAATTAGTCATGTAGGGACTAGACAGTCATGGTAATTTTTAAATTGGCAACAAAAGTTTCATTAACTAAGGGGAAAAAACTGGCTAGGACTGTCCAGGGTAGAGACGGGAACTGGAGCCCTTCCAGATTCCCTTCCTTTGGGAACTAAGTCCCTTAAAGCAGTGGCCCCCAACCTTTTTGGCACCAGGGACTGGTTTTGTGGAAGACAGTTTGTCAACAGGACAGGGCTGGGGTGGGGAGTGGTTTTGGGATGAAACTGTTCTACCTCAGATAATCAGGTGTTAGTCTCCTAAGGAGGACGCAACCTGGATGCCTCACGGGCACAGTTCACAACAGGGTTCATGCTCCTCTGAGATTCTAATGCCCCTGCTGATGTGACGGGAGGTGGAGTTCAGGTGGTAATGCTCGCTAGCCGCTGCTCACCTCCTGCTGTGTGGCCCGGGTCCTAACAGGCCATGGACTGGTACAGGTCCGCGGCCCAGGGATTGAGGACCCTGACTTAAATGACTTGAATGTGTGCTTCTTGTGTGTTATGGGGGGTGTATCAAGTCAACATCAGGTAAGGCTATCTGCTGGGCTCTAGTTAATCTACTTCCATGTTTCAGTGTAAAGCCTAATCCCTGCCTCTCCCCACCCCCATTTAAAAATTTTCCAATTTGGAAGTTAGCACTTCCAAACTTTTTGAATATTTACAAACAATGAGAAAGTTCATCAATAGCACAAAGAAGGTTGCCATCAAATAACGTCATAACAAACAGCACTCAGGAAGCGGCAGAAATACAGGCATGGATAGTCTCTGGATCCTGTTCTCCATGTTATAATTTGTCATAACAGATATACAACTTGCTATGGTCCTTCTATTTCAAATGAAGTGAAAATATGTACCACTGAAATTTTAAACAAACAAAATCAGGTTTAATTCAAATAAATATCCTTTATTAAAGAAAAAGAGGAATATTGTTAAAAGCACCAAAACTGTAGGTTGTTACATTGCATGTACAAGAGAAAGGTGATTGCAATACTTGGTGTACAAGTACTTAACTCTGAAGTCATGAGTGTAAAAAACATGAAATACAAAGCAATACAATTACAATGCAGAAAAGTTGCGCTAAAGAGCAAAAGGCAATGGTCAAAACAATTACTGGAGATTTCATGGTATTGCTAAAAATGCTTGGTTTTTTCCTTTGTACTTTTAATACTTTAGAATGTTAATTGAACATACTTAAGTATTGTAAATTTGCAAGAGTTGGCATTTACAATACACTGTGCACACTGTCCATTTAATGTAATGGTATTAAAGCCATCCTTACAAGCCAAGCACAATGTGCTAGTGTTTTGCTTCTACCTTTTATTATATTGCACAAAGCTAGTAAATGTTGAATCAGTTTTCCATTACAATTTTCATTTACCCAGAACCGATAAAAATCATGGCAGTCTCCTTAGCCCTAATGGGCAATTAATTATTCATGCAAAATAATGTGCAGCCTTCCATTTTTCATTAACTACATAGTATGGTTTCATACTTGGAAAGACATACAATACAATGAGAAATTCAATGAGACAATGGAGATTCTGTCAAAGCTAAAAAAGTCAGAAGTCATTGTATGGGTTGCATCATTTACCCATCTTGGTTCACAAATGAAGGAAAAATGCCACCTAGTGATTATGCAGACTTCTTAAAACCAATATAATTGGGAAAGGCTGGAATAACTTGTTACACCCTTTGATAGCTACCCATAGAACATGCAAGTAAAAAAAAAATCCCCAAATTTCCCTTGTTAAAACTGAACTCTATAACCAACATCCATACCGTGTGTTTTCATCTAAACATCACTTTTCAAGGTCTTTCCTACCCACCAACTCCCTCAAATTTAGCCACTCTTAGTGTACCTAATTAAAAACAACAAAAAACACTAGCAAAAAACAAAACTTTCCCCTAACCCGCAAAACAAATGACTGCTTTGAGATTCAGTGTGAAATAACATTCATCAATTATTTAACAAGTCAACCTCAGAGGTATTTTCTGTACATGCCCCTTACAGTGGCATAATGTCTCTGCAGAAGGGGAGAGACAGTATAAATTTGGAATTCAATCAATTAAATCCTACAATTGCCAAGTTGTACATTTACTGTGGGCAAAACATAGAAAACTTTACAATAAACACATCTTGAGAATAACCCAATGAGGAAACTTTTCATACATTCACACACACAAACACACACTCACCGAATCCAGACTCCCTCCCGCCTTTACAAACCCTTTGCTTACATAACACGGTTTAGGCAGCAATATAAACTCACTTTGTAGGAAAACTTTTAAATTACACTATATCGGATAAAAAATACCATTGCTTCATTTTACAAAGTAATTAAGCAGTGACCCTTCTTAATGTGCTTTAACTAAAGAGCACTTTGCAGCAAAGTTCAGAAATTACTCAATTGTTCAGTAGGACTAATAGATGCAACATGCTCTAACAGTAAGGTGCTTCCACTTTCTCACCCCTCTTCCATCTGAAATAAATCTTGCTGGTCACTCCTCTAAGCATAGCTCTTTTTCTATGCTAAACAGTTAAGTGGGAAATAGAATCTGTTTAAAATGCACACTTAATTTTTTGTTATCATTTACATTTAGTGCAATAATTAGGTAAAACTTCAGGTTTCTGCTTTCATTATCAAATGGCTGCATTTTAACAATGTGTCTGCAATAGTTTTGAAATGTCTTATAGCTGTTCATTTTTTACAAGTAACCTGGTAAAGTGTATGAAATTTCAACTCCCTGATAGAGGCCTTAAGGACCCAATAAACTTTTTACACATTGGTATCTGATGTTAAGTTTGTAATACTTCAATAATAAAGCTGAAAAAAGAAAACCCAAAAAACCTTGTATTTAGTGAACAAAAAGCTTTGCCTAGGCTAAAAGCATTGACTTAAATTTATACAAACACACTCATGTGACTGTAACTTAAAAATGGTGTCTCAGGGAATGTGTAAAATTAAACTGTATTAATTGTATACTGATCGCATCCCAAACAGAGAATGCTGCCCATTAGTTTTTGTTTCACTGATTTAAGAATTTTAATTCTTAGTGTCTACAATGGCCCAAGTATGCTTTGCAACTTGACACACATTCTGTGACAAAGTAGCCATGCCATGTGTTACCAAATATTACTACATAGTTCAACTTTGTAGAAACAATTGTTTTTCCTCATTACATAAAGTAAAAGTGCCGAAAATTATGTTCTGGTTTCGTGTTATGAGAAAAGCTCTATATTTCTATTCCCACTATTACAGCTGTGTCTAGGAGTCTCCTTTTAAAAAATGCATTACAGAAATATTTCAGTTCCACAATGAAGAATTAAGGAATGATTGTTTTTATGCTGCTCACAAACTCAATAAGCCTATACAATACAAGCAAAACCATTATTCATCTTTTAAAAGATCCTTTTTAGCCAGGCATTCCTCACACTGCTGTAATCTACACAAGGATTTGCAATCATTAAGAATACCTTTCCTACACATGCGACATTGGTTATAATTTTGGGTGCATTAGGAGCCATTTGAAATTGACAGTCAAGTGGGCAGTAACAATCTCAAAACATCCCAAACTCATTTACTTGTTTTCCCTATTTTAAATGCATTGCAGTTGAGACCAGATTGGCAAATTAACTTCTAAATTGATTCAGCATAAGCAAACAGCTGTTTGTGGATACAGAAATCATATATTAACAGAAATGTGTCAAATATTTTGAAGCACATAAAAAGTATGGACGAGTTTGGAACTGGAAATGTGAGCATCTAAAGTACCATCATAACTAAATATACACATATGTAGTATTAAGGCCGAAGATCCTCATTTTATTAGAGGCAAGGAAAAAGGGCATTTAACCAGGTTTACATAATTTTTGTTAGGTTCTGAAGCTACTTTAACAGGTGGGTTCCACTGGTAACGTCATCTTGATGGACAAGTAGACCCTAGTTATTTGATATTTTATTATCATTTGTGAGTAACTCCAAAGGTTTCTGACCTACAGTAATTTGGAATTGTGTAGAAGCAGGAATCTGCACCTTAAGGCAAGGAAATGGGTGTGTTGGAAAGTTATTTACAATAGAATGGGCATACCTGGCTGCCAACAATACTCTGCTTTAACCTCCTTCTCTTCCAAGTGTGAGGTGACTCTCATGGAGCACTGTAACAGGATGGGTTGAGAGAGTTGTAGATGTATCCATGAGGCTGAGTGGAGTTCTGTACACCCTCCACCCTCCAGTCTTTGCCAGAGACTTACTATTACAGCACACCCTGGAAGACAGACCACAGGACACATGTATAAATGAGCCTATTTTATAATAGAATCCCAAAACTGAAAGGGTAGCAAATTCCCTCTCAAGATATGAATGTTCCAAGGTTTTTGGTTAAATTAACACTACATGTGTCTGTATTTTTCTGAATTTGAATAAATGGAAAAAAGTAATGAACAAGCACCCAGAGAACTGGATATATGAAATGTTGACACATGGGTACGTAAAAATTGGATAGCATAAAATTGATACATGATTTTGTAAAGGTTTGCAAATTTGCTTTAACTTTTTCAAATATATTAATATAACCAATCACTCTTTGGGTTAAGAAATATGCTTTAATATTTTACCAAGGGCAAATAGGACACTATCACCACTCCCATGCTGTTGAAGTTTCCATATTACATCTGTATTTCTAATCTTTCCAGACAAGATGTGGGAATAGTGTGGGAACTAAAACCAATGTATTACGAAGATGCTGCAGAGAAGCTCCTAGTCTCATCAATAAATGTATTACTAACATTTAAACAAAAGATTTTGTCAGGCTGGGCACAGAGGCTCACGCCTGTAATCCTAACACTTTAGGAGGCCGAGGCCGGCAGCTTGCTTGATTTCAGGAGTTCAAGACCAGCGTGGGAAACATGGCAAAACCCTGTCTCTACAAAAAATACAAAAATTAGCTGGGTCATGGTGGCATGTGCCTGTTTTGTTTTGAAATAATAAAAAATTTTGTCTTACATAACCTGTTGCCAGAAAATTTTCTCCCTAATTATTTTCAAGAAAACACTTTAAAATAACAAAGGTGTGAGCATTTCTTTTTTCTCCAGGAATACCAATTCATATACAATCTGGGCTTTTGCTCCAGTACTGCCTTCTGGGTTTAGGCCAGAGAATTGTCTTAAAAGAAATAAAGTTCTTTTTGGTATTTTATTTCTTAACTCCCTCCACAGAAAGGCCAAGATCTGCTTATACACAATTGTATGTACAGGGTACTGCACACTGAGTCCAACGATCTACATGTATTCAAGCCCACGACCATCCTGCTGACACTCCGGAACATATCAATGTGTCCTTCAGGACTCCATCGCAGCCAAAATCAGCACCTAAAGCTGTGTATAAATGTAAAATTTTAGTGACAATAACAAAGGCATTCTCCCAAAATTCCATTCAGCGCATGTGAAGATGGTGAAATGCCAGCCATGGAGACTTGTCTGCTTGTCTACTTTCTATCTTTGTAGAGCACATGCTTTTCACTGTGCAGCATAAAAATAAAAACTTAAAATGGTGGTTTGTAGAAAGAGTTAAGATCTGTATCCCTATTACTGAACCTTGATTTTTGATTCTCAATAGGAAAGTCATGTCAGTCATAGCAATCAAGCAATAGTTCACACAAAATAAAAATAATTTGAAATATTATCAAAGTATTGCCTCGCATAAGCAAGGATGCACATAAAATTCAAACTATTATAAATTCAGAAATATGAAGAGTGATTTAAAAGCATGGAAACTTCAAAACCTTACAAAGTATAAGACTCCTAAAAATATGCCATGTTAAATGTATCATGTTGTGAACATATTAATAGATGTATCTCCATGCAGCTTTTCAGATGTTGCTGAACATCTTTATGAAAAATCCTTTGGAAATGAGTAATGTGGATATTTCAGGTGTATTTCCATCTGATTTTAATTCCTGACTTACAGCTATCATGATAAACTTTTTCAGAGTGTCACAGTATTTAACATAAGCTGATATGGAAGAAGCTATTTTTTCAGATGACTTTTCAGTGCACCGAAAGATGGTTCTCAAAGCAGTCCCAATACAGCTCACGGTAGATCTCGGTCAACCCAGTGTGTTCTTCCAGCAAGCCCTAGCTTAACTGGCCATTACATGGATGTAAAATAGGTGGATGGAAGGAGAATGTGCTTAAAAAACAGAAATCTCCAGACGGCCTTTTCTTCATTGCAGTCAGGAACATTGCACATGTAAAATTCATGTTAACCATCATCTATTGGAATGACTGGAAAGTGATAACCTGCCAATTGTGCTTCCTTTCTTCACACCACTGAACCAATGCACTTTGGATCTAATGTTATCCAACTGAGGAACCAAGTGCTTAAACTGTTATTTTCCAAAAGAATCAGAACCAATCTTGAATGATATTTTTCTTCTGTTATGTCACCTGTTTACAAACAAAATAATACAGACCATTAAAAAAAGATGACCCTTTAAAGATACAGTGTATTTACGTTCCCTCAAAAAGTGTACAAAAGACATTTTTTACAAAAGGCCATGACTGTATTCTTAAAGCAGCAAAAATGAAAACAAAATAATCTAAATACAGATTTTGATCACGTTTAAAAGACTCTTAGATTTTCATTTTTATTCTTTTTACTCTAACACTGTATCAAAACTATATACTAAAAAGGTAAATTCAGTCTAAACTATTTGCCTCATAAACTGCTAGTAGAGTAAGAATAATTAAATGGTGTCTTCAAAATGCAGTAGAAACTGTTTTTGTTAGACTGACATTAGAGGACAGGATTAATACCAGTCTTTAAATGGATACTTCATCTGGGCATTTTATTGAAAAGTGTTGTGCTTAAGATCTATGGGGCTTACTCACAATACAGGAGCATTTATATAAAAGACATACTCATCAGATAAAAGCTGACAGGAACATGAATAAAGTACCAACTTAATACAGCTCTGCTTTTCTAATACTGTAGCTACATATGGCTAATGAGCACTTGATATGTGTCTAGTGTGACTGATTTAGTTTGATTTAAATCCAGTTTGATTTAAAAATCTAAAACAGTAAATACTATTTTTCCATTAAATACAATTTTACTGTTTTGGTAGGACATTTCTCGTTAAGAATCAAATACTTAGCATTCAAATTGAGATGTGCTACTAGTATATACAAAAAATACACTGAATTTTGAAGACTTAATATGGAAAAAAAAGAAATAGAAAGCCATGTCCTAGGTTTTTAATGTTGATTGTGTGTTGAAGGATATTACTTTGGCTACATTGTGTCAAATAAAATATTACAAACATCAGTTTCACATGTTCCTTTTCATTTTTGATGTGACTAGTGGACATTTTAAAATTACATGTCTCGGCTGGGCGCGGTGGCTCAAGCCTGTAATCCAGCACTTTGGGAGGCTGAGACGGGCGGATCATGAGGTCAGGAGATCGAGACCATCCTGGCTAACACGGTGAAACCCCATCTCTACTAAAAAAATTCAAAAAACTAGCCAGGCGTGGTGGCGGGCACCTATAGTCCCAGCTACTCGGGACGCTGAGGCAGGAGAATGGCGTAAACCCGGGAAGTGGAGCTTGCAGTGAGCTGAGATCCGGCCACTACACTCCAGCCTGGGCGACAGAGCGAGACTCCGTCTCAAAAAAAAAAAAAAAAAAAAAATTAAATTACATGTCTCAAACTATATTTCTTTTGAACTGCACTGCTATAGTTACTTTAGAAGACTCCTACAGGGGGGCCCAGCACAGTGGCTCACGCCTGTAATCCCAGCACTTTGGGAAGTTGAGGAGGGTGGATCAGTTGAGGTCAGGAGTTTGAAACCAGTCTGGCAACATGGTGAAACCCGTCTCTACTAAAACTTCAAAAAAATTAGCTGGGCATGGTGGTGCGCCTGTAATCCCAGCTTGAACCTGGGAGATGGAGATTGCAGTGAGCCGATATGGCGCCACTGCACTCCAACCTGGCTGACACAGTGAGACTCCATCTCGGAAAAAAAAAAAAAGAAGACCCTCACAGGAAACAAACTAGAAGCTTACTTATTTATTGAGTCAGGTTTCCTCCTGCCTCATCCTCCCAAGTAGCTGGGACTACAGGTGTGAGCCACCATGCCCAGCTACTTTTTGTATTTTTGGTGGAGATGTGTTTTGTCATGTTGCCAGGCTAGTCTTGAACTCCTGGGCTCAAGTCATCCACCCACCCCCAGCCTCCCAAAGTGCTGCAGAATTACAGGCCTGCAACTTAAAAGTTCACACCCAGCCTGAAACTTATTTTAAATCTCTATGTAATTACACACATTTTAAGAAATTTCCTTGAACACGACTATGGCTATCTCTGGAAAGAGAAGAGTTTCAGAGGGGAATGAACAGGGCAAAACAAGGGACCTTCATCACCTACTTTATGAATATTCAAGAAATTACCTCTTAAAACAAAAGTATATAAGTACATTAATGACAAAATTACAATCAAGAAATCTGACCAGGCACAGAAGCCTGTTAATCCCAGCACTTAGGGAGGCAGAAGCAGGCAGATCACCTGAGATCAGGAGTTTGAGACCAGCCTGGCCAACATGGTGAAACCCCGTCTCTACAAAAATATAAAAATTATCTGGGAGTGGTAACACGCGCCTATAATCCCAGCTACTCAGGAGGCTGAGGCAGGAGAATTGCTTGAATCGTGAGGTGGAGATTGCAGTGAGTCGAGATCACACCATTGCACTCCAGCTTGGGCAACAAGAGTAAAATTCCGTCTCGAAGAAAGAAAAAAAGAAAAAAAAAAAAAAGAAATCTAACAAATTAATGGGAAATACAAATTGCGGAAAAGCCTTTTTAGCCATTTATAGATAAAAAGTTCACAGCCTTTCAGTCTCCACGATCACAAAGTAGTGATACGTAGCTACTTCATCACTGCCTAATCAGTTCATACTAGTCTATGGTTTGCTTCTGGGGAAGCACACATTTAGTAAAGGGTGACTTTGCAGATTTCCAAGCTCATATATTTTCCAAGTGTTTCACTGTTTCTCTCTCAACATTGTACCACATATTCCAACCATCAACAGTCTCCCACATACCCGAAAAAAGTTTTAAGCAATTTTCAAAGTGGTATACACCATGCACCATGTTCTTAACATCTGATACTAAGGCTAAATTAGTAGCCAGAAGCTATGAGTAACATCCCAGTCACTTGAGTATACAAAATGCTGATGCAATGTCTAGGGTTAGGCAGGATATGGTAGGATGGGAGGAGACAGACAAGGATAGGCTGACTTGAGCAGCTGCTGGTGTGCTGTGAATGGGCCACTGTGGACCATCTGTAATGAAACAGCTAAACACACATTTATGTGAAGGTCCAGCTGTGGAATTAGTGCAAAGATGGCAGTTTTAGGCACAAGCTTAAGCAGCTTCCTGAGAAGCTACAGCAGAAGAAGACAACACATGGTAGCAAGAACTGTAAAGTGGGAGACAACCTACAAATATCCACTATGGAAAAGATCCCCAGTTAGACACACCTGAGAGTCTAGACATTCACACACTATGTGTGTGTGTGTGTCTGTCTGTCTGTCTGTCTATCCATCCATCCATCCATCCATCCATCCATCCATCCATCCATCCCTCCCTCCCTCCCTCCCTTTATAAAGCATAGTGGACATACGTACAAGCAAAAATAACTCGAAGTTACTTTGGGATCCAAAAACAGTAAGTCATACAAAGTGAGTGTTACATGTAACTATATACATAATAGGAAAAAAGGCAGGATAATGCTACTACTGAATGTTGGCTGAATCATGGTAAATGTAATATTACCCTTTTTAAGTGATTGACTGATGCAGATGCTGATGGGGAGGGGTACAGTGGAGAGGTACCAGAGGCATGAACCCAAACCCAAAGGAACAGGTGAAACTGCTTTCAGTAATATTTTACCTAATATAACTAATAGAATCTTTCAATATGTAATCAATTGTTTAAAAACTGACATACATTACATTTTTGTATTATGTCTTCAAAATCTAGATGTGTACTTGCATATACATTAGATCTACTCAGAATTCTTTTTTTTGGGGCCAGGCATGGTGGCTCACACCTGTAATCCCAACACTTTGGGAGGCTGAGGTGGGCAGATCATTTGAGGTCAGGAGTTTGAGACCAGCCTGGCTAAGATGGTGAAACCCTATCTCTACTAAAAATACAAAAAAAGAGCCCAGCATCATGGCAGGCGCCTGTAATCCCAGCTGCTCGGGAGGCTGAGGCACAAGATTCACTTGAACCCAGGAGGCGGAGCTTGCAGTGAGCCGAGATTGTGTCACTGCACTCTAGCCTGGGTGAGAGGGTGAGACCCTGTCAAAAAAAGATTTTTTTTTTCTTTGTTGTTCTACTCAGGATTCTTAAGGACAGAATGTCCATTTTTAATAAGTTCCCCAAGTTAATTCTTATGATCAAACATGTTTTAAGAATTATTATGCTAATTGGGGCAACCATAGGGAGACCCTGTCTCTACAAAAAAATAAAAAAAATAGCCCAGCACAGTGGCATGTGTCTGGAGTCCCAGCTACTTGGGATGCTGGAGCCCAGAAGGTTGAGGCTGCAGTGAGCCATGAACGTGCCACTGCACTCCAACCTGAGCAACAGAGAGAGACTGTGTCTCTAAAACAAAAAAAGAAATTCAACAAAAAGAATTCACAGGGCTAACACATAAATTAATTATTCCTTTACTTATTCCCTTCTAGGACTCAAGTCTTCCCACTTTGGTGAATGTTTGAAGCCCAGAGAAACATATTCCATCAAGAAAGAATAATACTTAATAGAACATGTTTGTATACTCTATAAATTTTTTTTTTTTTTTTTTTTGAGACGGAGTCTCGCTCTGTCGCCCAGGCTGGAGTACAGTGGCCGGATCTCAGCTCACTGCAAGCTCCGCCTCCCGGGTTCACGCCATTCTCCTGCCTCAGCCTCCGGAATAGCTGGGACTACAGGCGCCCACCACCTCGCCCGGCTAGTTTTTTGTATTTTTTAGTAGAGACGGGGTTTCACCGTGTTAGCCAGTATGGTCTCGATCTCCTGACCTCGTGATCCACCCGTCTCGGCCTCCCAAAGTGCTGGGATTACAGGCTTGAGCCACCGCGCCCGGCCATACTCTATAAATTTTATACAAATTACAACATTTCAGTTACCATCGTTATAAATTCGATATACTATTTAATTTATACCATGTTATCTTTACTGATTCTATATATTTGGTATAATCTGTGCCATATTACCCTATAATTAGCTTATTAAAATGTAGTATACTATAGCTCTCTATTAGGAGAATGCTACATGTGTAACCAAAGAGAATCTTAATAGGTACAGGAGTATTCATTAGATATGTAGATAATTTTTATATAATGATACCTGCAAATTTATCTAGATAATACAGTAACTGTGACAGGTGTAAGTAGTTTTTTTAAGGGTTTAGAAAGTTAAATAATCAGACAATGCAACAATTTTTCCAGATTGATCTTAGAAAACTCATTTGAGGTCAGCTAACATGACATCAAAATTGAGTATGCATAACAGTTTGTTACTGAAATACTTTGTCAGAAAAGCCTTTTCTTTGAAAAAAAAAAAAAAAAAAAAAGATTGACTTCTTTTTACAGACGGGTTATCGCTATATTGCCCAGGCTGGATTTGAATGCCTGGGCTCAAGAGATCCTCATGCCTCAACCTCTGAGTAAATGGGACTACAGAAGCGAACCATTGAACCTGGAAAGCCTGTTTTTTTTTTTTCCAGACTAGTCTCACTTCTGTTGCCCAGGGCAGTGGCATGATCTCAGCTCACTGCAACCAACCTCCACCTCCCGGGTTCAAGGGATTCTCTTGTCTCAGACTCCCAAGTAGCTGGGATTACAGATTCCTGACACCACACCTGGCTAATTTTTGTATTTTTAGTAGAGAAGAGGTTTCACCATGTTGGCCAGGCTAGTCTTGAACTCCTGACCTCAAGTGATCTGCCTGCTTCGGCCTCCCAAAGTGCTAGGATTATAGGCGTGAGCCATCGTGCCAGGCCCTTTTCTGGTTTTTTTTCTAGGGCAAGAATGAGACTGTCACTTTACTTGTAATTACAGCTGTATGGCAGAAATTTTTAATGAGGAGGACATTTTAAAAAATAGTATTTGCATAGCAATAATCATAACGTTTCTAGAAACTACAGAATTAAGTAAAACCTGAAGTTCACAAATTTGTGATCCATGCTAAAATTGGGCTATAAAACAAACGATATGCCTCAGGCTCAATAAAAAATACCCCAAACCTCATCATCCGATTTAAAACCTGTATTACTGAATGCTACTAAAGACAATAGGGTCATTTACTTGTTAGTTCTCCCAGTCTGTGCAAGGCAAAGCCTCCTCTTCGTCCTCTGACTCTGGTGATGCTTCTTTAATTCTTCTAAGAGCTTCATGGATGCTCCGTGTTAGAGGGTCTGTATCGGGTAGAAGTGTGAAGGATTCTCTCAAAACATCCTTCTGTACCTTCTTCAATTTTACCCCTTTCCTTATTTGTGCCAAGATATTATTACTATCATCTTCATCAGGAAAAGGAGGCAGAGTTCGCTGTTCAACCTTTTTCAGATGAAAACTACCACGCTTCAAGGAGGCTAGCACCTCATCCATTGGTGAGCTCACTTTGGAAAATGAAACAGAAGAGTATTACAGTTAGGATTGCACTTAATTAGAATGAAACTGTATAACCTCTACTATTTGCAACTGTGAAAGCACAGGACGCTGAAACACCATCTAAAAAAGGGATCGTGAAATGTGTGCAGAAGGTGACCAGAACACAAGGGATCCTAATTATCCTTCTTTTTAGAAAATCCCAAGACCCAATCCATGGTGGGTACTATTGGTATTCCTATCATTTCCTACATGAGAGAAGTGACCACACTGGGAACTGGGAGGTGGTCTTAGTAGTATTATGGGTGCGATTCCCAAAGGATTTCCATATTGCAGTTGCTCCACCCAAATTCAGAGTGATTGGGTTACATGTTTTACTTTTAAAAATTACATTTTTGTTCATTACGGAGACTGTGCTTTTTTCATTTAGTTGTTTTACATGTGAAATCCTACTCAGATTATATCAAGAAATGTTTTATAGAATGGTCCTTCAGATTAAAATGTAATAGACAAGTAATATGTAACATTTATATAATGTTCTCCCTGTGCAAAATGCAAATTCCTTAAAGGCAAAAGGCAAGGGTTATTCTCTGCTCTTTTTAGAAATAATTTTATTTGTGCTGGAATATCTCATAACAAAAAAAAAAAAGAAGAAAAAAATAGTAACCTTATTGAGGTACATCTGTCACGTTGTAAGTTGAACAGATTACTCCCTATTCTTCTTTGCTTCTTTATACAAATACACACAAGTCCTCGACATATGTTACATGATCCTGCCAATGTCTTCCCTGTGGTGACAGTCCTGACCAGAGAGCTTACCCTTTCTGATGAGTAATTTTTTAAAAATCTCAGGTTTAAAATCAAATTTTTTCCCCCTAACACAAAAGGAGCCATCCATTATACATTACCAAACATGTATGTATCACTTTAGAAGATGTTTTTAAAACATGCCTAACAGCTCAAGAAGGCATACATTTCTGTGTACTTTATGCATTTGTAGATGTGAGTTACTAAGAATTGTCCTCTAGTGTGACTTTGAAAACCTGTTTACTATCAAATAATGTTAAAAAATAAAATGTTTTAAGTTTTGCAACGTCAAAAAATAGTTTTTTACTATGCCTGATGTCATACAACAGATGGACCATGAAAATATCTTGCCGTACCTCTCCTCCTCTGCAAACCTTCAGCAGTCTTTCTGAGCTTCTTCCGTGCACTGACCAGCTGGCTGCTGTCAAAGAGGTGTGCTGAGGGGGCACTGGCTGACTTTGGAATCCTCTTCTCATTCCCCTCCTTTCTACGCAGATCTTTCTCCAGTGTCTCTGGGCTAGTGTCTTTAGCAACAGGCAGAGGTGGTGGTGGGGGAGGGGGAGGGGGAGGAGGTGGGGGAGGTGGTGGTGTTGGAGGAAGAGGGGGTGGGAGTGGATTTATGGTAACAGAACATGGTTCGAGGTTGTTATTCAAAAGTGGAAGAGATACAGGGGGAGGCAGTTCAGAGGTAACACCACTGAGAGGTAATGAAGTGGCTTCAAGTTGTGTTAATGAAGTATCTTCAAGTTGTACAAGGCTCTGGGGTTCTGTTGTCTGTGATGGCCCA
This sequence comes from Macaca fascicularis, assembly GCF_037993035.2. Taxonomy (NCBI): domain Eukaryota; kingdom Metazoa; phylum Chordata; class Mammalia; order Primates; family Cercopithecidae; genus Macaca; species Macaca fascicularis. Next base: position 83,277,607 of record NC_088380.1, on the reverse strand, counting down.
CGCTTGACTCTTCCTTCTCCCACCTCTTCAGTTTTCTCTTCTACCTGTAACACACTTGGTAGAGAGTCACACTGATCCTCTCGGAGAACAGGACTTGCTGCACCTTTTCTTCTTGCATGAGCTAGTCGTAATCTGGTTGATTTAAGTATGACTTGCCCAGGATACCTCTAAAATATCAGAAGTTATTGGAACTGGTTAAATGTTATTGAAACAATTTATGAGCACATGCCTATTTATCTTATCCTTCAAATAAAAGATGTTACGTGGCCAGACATGGTGGCTCACGCCTGTAATCCCAGCACTTTGGGAGGCCAAGGCGGGTGGATCCGACCAGCCTGGCCAACATGGCAAAACCCCGTCTCTACTATAAATACAAAAAATTAGCTGGGTGTGGTGGCAGGCACCTGTAGTCCCAGCTATTTGGGAGGCCGAGACAGGAGAATTCCTTGAACCTGGGAGGCGGAAGTTTCAGTGAGCTGAGATTGTGCCACTGCACTCCAGTCTGAGTGACAGAGCAAGATTCCATCTCAAAAACGTTATGTTGCCTTATTGGTTATTTCACTCTTAAAGTTATACAGAAAATCCGAAAGTACCTAATAACTTACAAAAAATTATGAATTTATTATTTGCCTATCAAATCCATGATTAATTCAAATATTCAAAATTATCATGATTAAAAAAAGATTTTTAGTGAATAAAACTACTAAATGTATAAAACAAATAGCATGTAAAATGCAAAACATAAATTATGTCAAATGCATAAATGCTACTGGTATGCAAAAAGAAACTAGTTTCCTATGTTTTCAAATGCACACACATGAGAAAATTAAAATATTATTTAACAGGTTACTTGGCATTTTTAAAAAGCTCCAACAACTATATATCCATTTTATGACAGAATGAAGAGAGAATTACATTTTTTGAAGTACTTACTGGTAGAACTCTTATACATCTTTTACCATGGTAAAACCTTTTTTTTTTTTTTTTTTTTTTGGAGACAGGGTCTCACTCTATTGCCCAGACTGGAGTGCAGTGGTGCGATCACAGCTCACTGCAGCCATGACCTCCCTGGCTCAGGTAATCCTCCCACTTCAGCCACCCAAACGGCCAGAACCACAGGCATGTTCCACCATGCCAGGCTAATTTGTATAGAGACAGGGTTTCGCCATGTTGCCCAGGCTGGTCTTGAACTCCCCGGCTCAAGCAATCTACCTGCCTCAGCCTCCTAAAGTGCTGGGATTACAGGCGTGGGCCACATTTACTTAATAACAAGGCTTATCCCCTGCCTCACCTCCTTTTTTTCCACTGTAACACTTGTTCAAAAGCCTACTTCACTTATAAAGTGATCCTTCAGCATGCACAACTGAAGTAAGGCTCCAGAGTACTTTAAAAATGAGGCTTCAGCAGAGTTCTGAGGAGATGTGTGGATACTGTGGTATCAGTGTGCGGTCATGGGTTACCCTGGCTAGAGAACTGCTGAAGCATTTCTCAAATATGCTACTCCCCCCACCTCTAATTCTGCCAATGGCACAGGTTGATGTATGTGTAATAAATAACAAGTTGATGCTTGAGCTGGATAGTCAGTTGTGATTTAACTAATTTTTTAAACTCAAGAGGCATCTAGGTTTCCCAGAGGCCTTGATCATTCCTCTTATACTACTAAAGCTGTGGGTCAAAGATCACAAGAATACTAATTCGGAAAACCACCAGAAGACATGGAGCCATGCCATCAAAACAACTTTAAAAAGGACTTCCATGGTTATAATAGTTTATAAATAAGGGAAAACCAAGTTTTTCCCACAAAGAAATCCTACAGGTGTATATGTAGCTCTGTTTTAAAAACAATGAAAAACAATAAATGGACCATTACTTTTAATACCTGTTTAAATGTTCGAAGTCTATCCAGTGTTCTCTGTCTCTCTTGGCTAACCCAGGCACTTTTTCTTTCTTCTTCATCATGTAATTTTTCTCTCTTCTGGTAAAAAATTAATAATAATTCCATTACGCTGTGTCTCAATTTTTATCATTAATAGGAAAAAAGATGAGAAGTTATCCTAATATGGGCCCAAGGGGATGATTCATTGAACAAAATTTTTATAACATGAAACATGAAATATTTTTAATATACAATTTTAGTGTAAAATACTTCTAGCTACTATATTATGCTAACTTCAATGTAGATGACTTTAAAAATAAAATCAGCAACCGGCCAGACACGGTGGCTCACACCTATAATCATAGCACTTTGGGAGGCCAAGGCAGGTGGATCACCTCAGGTCAGGGGTTCGAGACCAGCCAGGTCAACATGGTAAAACCCCGTCTCTACCCAAAATACAAAAATTAGCTGGTCGTGGCAATGCACGCCTGTAATCCCAGCTACTTGGGAGGCTGAGGCAGGAGAATCGCTTGAACCTGGGAGGCGGAGGTTGCAGTTAGCTGAGATCATGCCACTGTACTCCAGCCTAGGCAACAGAGTGAGACTTCGTCTCAAAAAGACAAACAAATGAACAAAAGCAATCAAATCAACAACCCCTTGGGTCAGTAATTTGGATAGTGTACATTATTCTAAACAATATAACCAGTAGTTAGAAAAATATACTTCAAGCATTATCCATGAATCCTCTGGTTTACTATCACACCTTATTTCTGGCAGTTATCTAAACAAACTTAATCTTCCCTATAGAGTTGAATCATCTAAAAGCTATGTAATAAAATCTCATTTGGTAAAATTAATGTTAGTTAAATAAATGAAAAGGCTTTCTATATAGGTAAATGGGTTATTTTCTTGCTTTGTTTTAAAAAACGAGATACCTCCCAGAAGACCAGACCAGATAATTTCACATGGAAATTAACTACCCTCTCTTCCATTGTTCTGTCCTTTTCAAATCCAACCCCCATTCTATTCTTCTATCATTCCTCTCCTCTTTTCCATCAGCTTTCCCTAAACAATAAAATTTCAAATGAGAATTACAGTTGCATTTGCATTGGATGACTGTATCATAAACTCCAAGAAGAAAGTATGAGTGGGGAGATAAGAGTGACAGGGAGACAAAAGGAAACTGGAAAATAAAGCCAAGTGTGGAGGCTCATGCCTGTAATCCCAGCACTTTGGGAGGCTGAGGCAGGAGGACTGCTTGAGGCCAGGAGTTGAAGACCAACCTGAGCAACAGAGTGAGACCCTATCTCTATCAAAAAAAAAAAAAAAAAAAGGTGGTAGGCTAATTATTCTGAATAAAATGCAATCTGGTAATATACTACTAATTTACACAAAAGGACACAAAGGTACACCACACATGAACACAATTCAAAGGGGGCTCTTAGAGCCTGAAATAAGTGAGCATGTGCCCAAAAAGAGGCATAAGCCTCCCTGTATGTTGCGCATGCTTATAGCTGAGACAAGCATATGCCACCATGCCCAGCTATTTCAAAAATTTTTTATAGAGATAGGGTCAGCCTGGTCTTGAACTCCTGGGTTCAAGCAATCCTCCTGCCTTGGCCTCCCAAAAGCTAGGATTACTGGCATGAGCCACCATGTATGTTTTCTTGAAATGAAAGCCTGGAGTTTTGAGTGTGCTTATAAAAAACAAGAGTTCATTCTTTAATGGGGAAAACAGAATTCTCTTACCCAATTTGTCTCTGGGCTAATAACAATTTAAAATAGTAGTAATAATAAGTAAATCCTCACATTTTATTTCAGAGACCTTACTATCAAATATTAAAATAAACTTCCTTAGTCTTGCATATTTAATTCACAAGGATGTCCAGGGGAAACTGTTGCAATAATAAGGTCAACATCTAAGAATCTATATTTTAAACAATCCACCACGTAAGAGGTTCTGACACTGGTGGTTTAAAACTAGCATTGAAAAACAATGATCTATTTTGATCTAAGCTAACTTTCCTTGTGCTTTATCTGTATGTGTTAAAGATGACTAGTAATATTTAATGGATTCATTCTCTGACAATTATATATTTCAACCAAGGTATTAGGCAAAATTCTAAGGCAGATGACATTTATCTTTGGGATTCCCTTAAGAATCAATTTCTTGGCCAGGCATAGTGGCTCACACCTATAATCCCAGCACTTTTTGAGGGCAAGGTGGGCAGATAACTCAAGGGCAGGAGTTTGAGACCAGCCTGGCTAATACAGTGAAACCCCGTCTACCAAAAATACAAAAATTAGCCAGGTGTAGTGGCACGCGCCTGTAATCCCAGCTACACAGAAGGCTGAGGTGAGGCAGGAGAATGGCTCGAACCCGCGAGGCAGAGGTTGCAGTGAGCAGAGATGGAGCCACTGCACTTCAGCCTGGGCAGAGTGAGACTCCATCTCAAAAAAAATAAAATAAAATAAAAATTAAAAAAAAAAAAAAAAAAGGAAAAGAAAAATAATCGATTTACTAATTTTTACTCCTGTTGCCCCAAAATAATAGATCTGGGAAAAAGATCTGATACTCATTCATTCTAAAAAGTTAATTAGTTATTCCCCTCCACCAAAATCTTATGTTTTATAAAAAGAAACATATTGGAAGTGTGGAACCTTCATAACTAAACTGATAATGCAAGTACAAATGGTTATAGCAGGGAGCAACTTACTCACCTCAGTGTCATGCTGGTCCCCTGACTAATCTTACAAAGCAGTTTCTGACCCACAGAAATAGTAATGAAAAATAAAAGTACAATAATTAATTTGCTATTTCTAGATTCTAGGAGAAAGGTAATCTTACAGTTTATGGGTAGTTTGGCTAATTTTATGTGGCTAAAATGAAGAGTAAGGGGCAGCATTAGCTAAGAATGTGCCTTAAGCAGTAATGGAGACAAATTTAAGCCTTTTGGCCTTTAGTATGATGCTAAAGAAAGAAAATTTTTAAAATATCCAAATATAGTGATATGGTCATGTTGGCATTTCCGATGTTTAAGTACAAATCACTGGTGTTAAATAATTTAAGACACATCTGAAAAGATGACCATCAGGATAATATATTGTGTGGGATGAGGCGCAGCAATATGGGAGTAGGAGAAGGTTTCTAATGTAATTTTATATACAGTGAACTAATATTCTCAGCAAACTAGGAATAGAGGGAGAACTTCCTCTGCTTGATAAAGAGCATCCATCCCAAAACCTACAAGTAACATCACACTTACCGGTGAGAAACTACAGCTTTCTTGCTAAGATCAGGAACAAGACAAAGATATCTCCCTTACCACTCCTTTTCAACATTATACTGAAGTACTAGCTAATGCAATAAGACAGAGAAATAAAAGCTATACAGATTGGGAAGGAAGAAATAAAACTGTCTTTGCGGACAGATGTAGAAAATCTGAAAGAAAACTGACAAATCTGGATTATAAGAAAAAGCTTGATTAACAAAAGTCAATTGTTTTGTAATATACCAGCAATGAACAATTGGAATTTTCAATTAAAAACATAATACTATTTATATTACCACCTCCCCGACAAAGAAGAGGAAGAAAGACTTAGGTCTATCTTAGGTATAAATCTTACAAAAGGTGTACGAGATCTTTATGAGGAAAATTATAAAACTCTGATGAAAGAATCAAAGAATTAAATAGATGAAAAATATTGTTTGTTTGTGGATAGGAATATTCAATACTAAGATGTTAGGTATAGGAGAAGGAGGTAGAGGTTAAAATAAAAATAATAATTAAAAAGCAAAAAAACCAAAAGAGGAAAAGTATTTTAAAATGAAAAAAATGAAAAACATATTAGGTCATCCCTACTTGACTTATAAATTCAACACTGTCCCAATCAAAATCCCAGCTATTTTTTTGTGGCTACTGACAAGCTGATCCTAAAGCTCATATGGAGAGGCAAAAGATCTAGATGAACGAAACAAAATAGGACACCCAAAAATAGACTGAAGAGACAGAATCATTTGATCTTTGATAAAGGAACAAAGACAATTCAATGGAAAAAGGATAGTCTTTTAAACAGATGGTGCTGGAACAACAGGAAGTCCACATGCCAAAAAAAAATCTAGACACAAACCTTATACCCTTCACAAAAATTACCTCAAAATGGATCACAGACTTAAATATAAAACACAAAACTATAAAACTTCTAGAAGATAACATAGGAGCAAATCTAGCTGATTTGGGGACTGGCAATAACTTTTTAGATGCTACACCGAAGGTATGAACCATGATAGAAAGTGCTGGTAAATTGGATTTTGTTAAAAGTAAAACACTTCTGTTCTGCAACAGACACTGTCGAAAGAATGAGAAAATAAGCCACAGATCATAAGAAAATATTTGCAAAACAAAGGGACACATCTGATAAAGGAGTATAAGCCAAAATAATGAAGAACTCCTAAAATTCAACAATAAGAAAATAAAAATCCAATTTAAAAAATGAGCAAAAAGGCTGGGCACGGTGGCTTATGCCTGTAATCCCAGCACTTCTGGAGGCCAAGGAGGGCAGATCACTTGAGGTCAGGAGTTCAAGACCAGCCTGGCCAACATGGTGAAACCCCGTCTCTACTAAAAACAAAAATTAGCTGGGCGTGGTGATGCCCATCTGTAGTCCTAGCTACACAGGAGGCTGAGACAGGAGAATTGCTTGAACACGGGAGACGGAAGTTGCAGTAAGCCGAGATCGTGCCACTGCACTCCAGCCTCGGCAGCAGAATGAGACTCCAAAAAAAAAAAAAAAAGAGCAAAAGATCTGAACAGACACCTTACTAGAGATATATACAGGGGCAAGTAAGCATTTGAACAGATGCACTCTTTCTCTCTATATATATGTATCTATATGTCTATATATCTGCATTAGAGATTTGCAAATTAAAACAACAGTAAAAGCCAGGCACAGCAGTCCATGCCAGTAGTCCCAGGAGGTTAAAGCAGGAGGACTGCTTGAGCCCAAGAGTTTGAGGCTAACCTGGGCAACCTATCAAGACTCCATCTGTTAAACACACACACACCCACACACACCAAAATATACCACTATACACCTGTCAGAATGGCTAAAATTCAAAAATGTGACAACAGTAAAATGCTAGAGAGGATGTGGAAAAACCTGAACTCTCATTCATTGCTGGTGGGAGTTCAAAATGGAACAGCCACTATGGATGACAGTTTTGCAGTTTCTCACAAAACTAAATACACTCTTACCATACTCTCCAGCATTCATGCTCCTTGTTATTTACCCAAATTGGCTGAAATTTACGTGCACAAAAAGTCCTCCATGGATGTTTATAGCAGCTTTATTAATTGCTGCCAAAGCTTAGAAGCAACCAAGATGTCCTTCAACAGGCTCAAGGATAAACAAAATGTGGGACATCCACACAGTGGAACATTATTTGGTGCTAAAATGATCTATCAAGCCATGACATGGAGCAACCTTAAATGCACATTACTACGTTAAAGAGGCCAACTGAATAGGTTACATGCTGTATCATTCCAACTATACATTGGTAAAGGTAAAATATGAAGACTATAAAAAGATCAGTGTTTGCCAGGGGCTTGGGGAGAGAGAGGGATGAGTAGTGGAACAAAGGGATTTTTGGAGCAGTGAAATTATTCCATACAATACTATAATAGCAGATCCATGTCACTATACATTGTCAAAACCAACAGAACACAGAACACCAAGAAAGAACCCTAATGTAAGCAACAGACTTTGGGGAATGGTGATGTCCAATGTTTCACTGATTTTAACAAATATGCCACTCTGGGGGATGTCGACAGTAGAAAGGCTATCAAGTGTGGGGACAGGAGTATATGAGATGCTACAGTAGGGGAGGCTACGTGTGTGGGTTGAGGGTACAGGAACTCTGTACCTTCCCATCAGTTTTGCCTAAAAACTTATCATTATATAAACTGAACTAATGTTAATGTCCAGTTATAAGCTTTTTATCATTCTCTACAGATTTTATCCACTCTAAAACATGTAAAAAATAAAGTTTTGTTCAAAATCTTCGAGTCCAAACTTACTAGCTGTACTGTGTGATGGGTTCTATATTCATCTTCAATCCGAGTGCGCTGTTGGATTTTTTCATTGTGTTTTGCAATACATATTTCCTGTAAATACATAAAATATGTTTTAATACAAGTGAAACTTGAAAGACTCTGAACACCACACCAAGGTTAAGTTTTGATCTTAATATATACCACCTACAGAACAAAGTATCACAATGACCACCTCTTGTTTCTTATCTGGACTACTGAAGCTGTAAAAGCCAAGTAATCAGGATCTTACAAAAAGACTCCTCTATTAAACTGTTAACTTCTATAGACCACCTGGTTTCTCTTTTTTGAAGGAGAAGAGATGGGGCAACGTGGACTGAAGGGGGTTGTCCCGAAAGGTCTTTTTTAGAAGATTCCACGTCTCATTATACTTTTTCTGAGAGACGGGGTCTCACTATGTTGCCCAGACTGGTCTTGAACTCTGAGCCTCAAGTAATCCCCCTTGCCTCAGCCTCCTGAATTACTGGGATTACAGGTATGAGTCATGGCACCTGGCTTCATTATACTCTTTAAACATGTCTGGGCAAAAAAGAATAGGAAAGTATTTACTTATATAAAATATGTATTGTTAAGCTCTCTCTGACAAGTTAAAGACCATGAATTTTTTGTCCAGACTGGCTTAAACAGTATGGGATCTGAATCTTTTGGTCACAGACATAAGACCTGTAAGAGACTTGGAAGACTAGAAAGTCAAAGTTATCAAAATTATTTGGAAACTATTTTTAAAAAGCATATATTTTCCAATCACAATATAAAACAAGATTTTTATAATAACTATGAGATATGCACTACTTTATAAATTAATGCACTATATTCTGGCAACTTTTTACTAGCACCAAGCTAAATCTTCATTACCCTGTGTCCTTTCCTAAGTAAACGATTTGGAGAAGTTTTCCATATAAAAGGGTTAGTCTCCAACATTCCAAAGCTATACTAAAATGATCACTTTTTTGTTTGTTTGTTTTTGAGATGGAGTCTCACTCTGTTGCCCAGGCTGGAGTGCAGTGGCATAATCTCTGGCTTACTGCAACCTCCGCCTCCCAGGTTCAAGAGATTCTCCCACTTCAGCCTCCCAAGTAGCTGGGACTACAGGCGCGTGCCATCATGCCTGGCTAATTTTTGTATTTTTAGTAGAGATGGGGTTTCACCATGTTGGCCAGGTGGTTCTTGAACTCCTGACCTCAAGTGATTCACCCACCTTGCCCTCCCAAAGTGCTGGGATTATAGGCGTGAGCCACCATGCTCAGCCTAAAATGATCACTCTTTGAATCAGAGAAAGTCAAATAATAACCTTTGAAGTCAGTAAACTATTTTAAAGCAAAATGTCATTTTTTACATCATGTTCTTTACCCACTCTGGTTCATTCTGTTGCCTAGCAAGAATCCATCCAGCGCAATGGGGAAAACAAAGGGCGCATTAGATAGCATCATGACAAGGTGATACAGTAACTCAGGTCTCTGAGTGTCACGGACCTAGGACAGAATCCTACCCCTGCTCCATATTAGCTGCTTTTCCTTAGGTGATTTATGTCACTACTAGTAGCGTTGGTTCCCTTGCTTATAAATGAGGATACAGGTTCACAATCCCTTATCTAGAACAGAGGTCAGACATGTTTTGAAATTCAAAGTTTTTTGATAATTTACAGAATGGTGGTAAGTTGTATATACCATATATATCCAAGATCTGAAACCATATCCCATAATAAGTAATAATAGTGAAATGAATTGTCAAAGTGAAAATAAGACAATAAATAACTTCATGATAGCACAGGTCTGGTTTTGCCACCAAGTGAAGTATGAAAATGATTCTAATTTTCTGAGCTCTCCAGATTTCATTTGACTACTGGGAGAATTAAAGAAGATAAAAAACAAAGAAAATCGTTATTTTTGTTACTCTTCTTGAAATGTTTAATCACAAAGCATTGACTTCACGAGCACAGCCGGAGACCACCTATCTCCACTCTTTCAAGGGGTGAGGCAGGACATGAACTGTGTATACAATCTTAGGATGAGTGCCAGAGAAACCAAGAAGCCAGTGCCCTTGGGCATGTCAATACGTAAACGAGGCAATATAGGATTATATTACATGGGGAGGCATTTGTTTTTCCTTGTATATTTGATCTTCTCAGTAGCTTTTCTTTTAGGACTTAGTGTTTCTCATTCCCTATCTTTTCACCACCCTTCCTTATTTCCCTCCTCCTTCCCTCTGCAGTTCTGCCACCTCAGTTGCTGGGCTTGGGGTACAAGCATACAAGTGTAAATGGAGAGATTCTCCAGTGCTGGGTTTTCCTACTTCAGATTTAGATTAACATAGAAATGAAGACTGAAGAATACTGATTAAATTGATATGAGCTAACACTTACCAACAAGGGAAGAGCTGGTATTAAGCTGGTATTAAGTTCAGCCTGAGGCTCTTAATGCTGCTAGAAGAGTACAACAGCTTTGTGGGACACGGTCACCAAGGTTGCTCCTCTTCACCCCTCACCTGTACAGTTTCCTTTGCTATTCCATCAGTCACTGCTCTAGACCTCTGCTGCACTCCCTTCTCAGACCACCGAGATCTACTTCTTGCCCCCAACTTTTCTCAAAACTCTCAACACAGGGCCCTAATAGTCTACCAATATTGGATGTCATGGAGTCATTTCTTTCTCCCTTTACCTTTCTGGAGCACCTGACCCTGCTGACCACCCTGTTGTGTGGAATCATCATCTTCACTTCTGTGACTTCAAGCTCTCCTGCTTCTTCCAACTGCGATTACTTTCTCTTTGATCCCTTTCTTCTGCACACACTCTCAAATGGTCCCCAGCGTTCTTTCCTTAGAGCCTTTCACCTCGCACTACATCATAGCAACTCAGTCTTTCATAACCTGTGCCCTTTACAATGTTTTCTCACCCCTAGCCAAGAACGTTTTGCTTCCTGAATTACAAATATTAAATATAATGAAGGTTTTTCTTCCTCAAACTATGTATCTACCCTGCTCCACCACCTTCCCTTGCTCTTTCCTATCAGCCTCCCACCTCCACCCCATCATTCCTAAGAACATCCTTCTCAGGCTGGGCAGAGTGGCTCACACCTGCAATCCCAGCACTTTGGGAGGCTGAGGATTGCTTGAGCTCAGGAGTTTGAGACCAGCCTGGGCAACATAGTGAGCTCCTGTCTCTATAAAAACAAAGTAAAATATTTTAAAAAATCACCTGCTCACTGTGTTCTTCTGAGACCATCTCATACACTCTTATAAGACCCAGGTGCCCAATTGTCTCAACTGTTTCACAGCCATCTCTACCTGGATGCCCAAGACCTCTTATATGCAAGTCTAAAACTCAGCTCATCACCTCCCACCCATATGTGCTCTTCCTCTGGGTTTTCCATCTTGGTTGGTGACACCACCATCCACCTCAATGTCCAATCCAGAAACCAGAGAGCTGATAGAGAATGGCTCTTCCTCCCTCCTTCACCACATCACTAAATCCTACTAACTTTTTCTGCAAAGTGTGAGATCTAGACAGTTCAAGATCTGTCCATCTCTTAGCCTGCACAGGTACTCACTTACTTCATAGTCTTAACCTCTCAACGTTATTGAGGTGGAGGATAATGACACCTTCCAATCAGAACCTTTCCATGTCTTCTCCCTCTAACCTATTTTTCATGCTGCCTTATCTTGCTAAAATGTGAATCTGTTCATATTACCCCTTTGCTTAACTTACACTACAGACAAAGCTCAGGCTTGTTAATGTGGTATGTAAAATTTCCTGTAACCTAGTCCCTGCCCTGCAGCATGTCTTACAATGTAGAATGCTCTGACAAACCATCCTGTTTTCCGCTTCAGTGTCTTTGCTAAGCACTATTCTGTCCTGCTTGTAATTACCCCAACACCATCAATCTGGCCAATTTTTATTCAGATGTTAAAAGCCAATACAAGTGTCATCTCTTCAGAGAAGCCTTTCCTCACTCCCTGCTCTTGCTCTGTTTTTGGCCAGCAGAACATTCATCTGTTCACCTGGTTTGCCTTCTCTGCAAGACTGGGAGGAGGAGGGACTATGCTATGCTCATCTTTGTATCCTAAGTCTAACAATGTGCCTAGCATACTGGTGAATTAAAATGAAATCAGACTTTCAATTAAGTCTGAATTGCATAGCATTTTCAAAAACTTGCAGGTTTGCAAATTCCGAGTCTCAAAAGTACTGCATTATACACCTAAAAGTAATATATAAAATACTACTAATATTCCTAAAAAGTGTGCACTTCTAAAATCTTACTTTTCATTCTCCCCTAAAACTGTTCTACAGGACCTGCTGAAATCACTGCAATTTTTTTTTTTTAGATGGAGTTTCACTCTTGTTGCCCAGGCTGGAGTGCAATGGTGCCATCTCAGCTCACTGCAACCTCCATCTCCTGGGTTCAAATGATTCTCCTGCCTCAGCCTCCCAAGTAGCTGGGATTATAGGCACATGCCACCATGCCTGGCTAATTTTTTGTATTTTTAGTAGAGATGGGGTTTCACCATGTTGGCTGGTCTCGTACTCCTGACCTCAGGAGATCCACCCGCCCCAGCCTCCCAAAGTGCTGAGATTACAGGCATGAGCCACCCCGCTCGGCCTGCAATGTTTACCTGGTTGGTGCAGACTGGAACATGAAACGAGGCACACAACTAGGGCTGATACAGCAGTGGGTTTCAATTACCACTGTCACGGGGAAATTATGTGCAAAGGCACATAATTATGTGAAAGTCATGGCTCTGGATGGCAAGGTAACTGTTCTGTTGATGGACAATGTGATAGAAGGTCCTGGGTTCCTGACTTACTGTGGAGACATGCCTGCCTGAGTTTCTTTAATGTGCAAGAGCTATCTATTTCAAAAAGCAAAGGTATCGATTTTCTGTGGAATAAGGAAGTGGTAGCCTTGGAATGCGGTGAAGAGCAGGAAGGTGGGTTCTCAGAGAACATGACATATTTTATAATATTTGAGCTTAAAGCAAATAATCAGTTTGGTCTAGGTTGGAGAGCTAGTTCCAGATTCCAACTCTGCACTTACAGTGACTAGAAACAGCTCCATGATAGTTAACATCTGAACTAGAGTGCAAAACATTTTTTAAGACACAGGAAGAATCACATTTACACAAAATGAGTTATTCCAAATATCAAGAATCAAACATTTTGAAATGTAGTCAAAGTTAAATAAAGAAATAACAATCTATAAAATTCCTTTAAGATGAAGGTCAGAATCATAGCTTGTAAAAAACATCGCTGGGCCTCCTTAAAAAAGAAGGGAGCCAGGAATCGCATTATTAGGGATCCTGTAGTCGTGCCCTTTAGCAGAGTCAGCGTTAGTGTTTCCTGAGGTAAAGAGAACACTATTGGCTGTTCCAATGTGTTTAAGAGGGCAATTCGCAGAGCACTATAAACGCATTGAGCACTGATAAGAGATTGCACTTAGTTTTAAAACATATGCAAGTTTTAAGGACAAAACAGATGAGAATAGTAGATATGGATAAAAGAATAAGTAATGAACAAAAGCAATATTTAAATACCTTTTTATTTCTGAGGTAGGATTTCTTGGCGGAAACCCGTCCACGTCTTGCTTCCAGCTGGCGTGCTTTCTGCTGAAGTTTCTGCAGCTCTTCCCTCTGTAAGTATGCAGATGCTGCCATCTCTTCCTTCTCCAGCATGGCCTCCATGCTTTCGTAAGTGTCATAGTACACCACTTCATCTCTTTTTTCTGTTATAGAACAGCAAAAAAGAGTAGTGGTAAAGAATATGGGCTAGGGTTTGGACAGAACAGGGTTCTAATCTCATTACTGGCTCTGTAACCTCAGGCAAAGCCATTACCTCTTAAGCTTCTTTGTAAATGGTGATTATTTAATATACCTCATAGAGTGAATGTATGCAAAGTGTTCAGCAGTATCTGGTAAACAGTAAGTGCTCAATAAATGCTTGAAATCACCCCTCCAACACTATCCCTATAGAAAACAATGTTTTAAATGTCTTAACAGAAGAAACATACCTGGTGTACATATGTATTTTCTCACATATTCAATCTTTTGTGAACTTATGTGGTTAAATGCACACCATACCTGATATAAGTCTTTTGATGCTTTCTAGTTGCGCTGTCAATAGTAACTCTTCACACTTCAAGATTTCAAACTGTACTTCATACAACTGAAGTTGCAGGTCATAATAGTCAGCTTCTAACTGATCCAATCGGGCTATGGCTTCTGTACCACCCCGCAAACTCTGCATCTGCATTGAAAATACAAATTAAAATATTTCTAGCTGGTGGGGACAAGAAAAAAAAATCAAGTTAGTATTAAAAATTAATACTAATCAGATAGCATAAACCTACTAAGTAACTGCTCTCAGAAAGAAACTTGTAGGCATGGAATCTAGACTTTAAAATATATATATATAAAAAACATTAATAATCAAGTCATTATATGGCAGAAGTAGGCAAATATGGTAAAAATAAGGTTTTAATATTTATGTTATACTTATGGATATTTATGGTGATAATACATGTATCATCTGGATATAAATGCTTTCCCTCTCAAAAGTGGATGCTAAGTTATGTAGTTGCTCTTTTCATAGAGATATATGAAAATGATGGGGCCATTCTCAGATATTTACAAGAATGGTAAAAGCTGGTTAATGCCACATTCCTGGGGTTTTGCTTTGCTCCATGGTCACAGACTGGCTGGGTTCTGGGATCTGTTGACTGTAGAGTGAGGTGAGAATATGTGAGTGGAACAGCAGAAGACAATTGCTTTAGACAGAATCCTTGCAATCCGTAAGGTATCACTTTAGGTAAATGTAATCAACATCCTAAGCTGAACTTAAAAGTGAGATCCAGAAATTTCTGGGCATGGCTCATAAAGTGGTGGATGGCCTTCTGTGAGGTTTGCTTGGTTGGTCAGTTCTTGGTCCTGGAGTGGGAAAATTTTTGCCAGGAATCTGAATGAAACCACCAAGGGGAAAGTGTACTTTAGGTAACAGGTTCCTAACCCTACTATTTCTATGGCTTTCTATTTGGCTCTATGGAGAAAGGCAGATAAAAGAAGCCAAAGGAATGGCTTTTCAGGAGTCAGTGAGATGTGAAGGACAAGCCTAGTTCTCTAGAGACAGTAAGCATTCTCCCAAGAACATAGCACCACTGCTTTGGTAGTTTAAAGGTTCATGCTTAGAAGCTCCAGGAAAGCCCCGACATGGGCATCAGTGTGCCCTCAGAGCCAACGGAGCAACGGTGAGGAGCCCTGGATTCAAGTGGTTTCCCAAGGAGTGACCTTCAAAGGAGGAGACAGGAGGAACAAAAGGGAAAATTATTAAGATTATTGTTTACGAGCTCATGTGAGACATCACTGGGGTCCCAGAATACCAAAGAAATACTTGACTGACTGTCAGGGACAACCCACAGGGAAAAAGACAGTGAATTCTTGTTTTCCTAAATGATCCCTTTTGTCTGGTGAGGTTGGTAAAATCTGTCAGCATATAAAAAGAATATGTTTTAAAGAAAATTCCAGCTTTTGCTTTACAGTCTAGGTATCTACACAGTCTTACCCAATAACTAGAATATTTTTTTCTTAAAATATAATTTCAAATCCCTTTCACAAGAATTTTGAACTGAAAAGCAATGGTTAGGCTCCAGTCTAAATGTGCAGTGGTAAAAATTTAAAAATAACCAGGTGAATTAAATACAGTGGTACTTTGTTTTATGAATATTTTATAAACGGATACTTAATAGATTATCTAAGTGTAAGACTGTGAGTGATCCTGCTGCGTTACGGAATATTTTATGGGTGACAATGAATACAACACCACCAAAGTGGGTTTAATTATAAGCGGCTAGGGAGGGGAATGTGAACAATATGAACTGTTGTTTTTGTCCTAAGTCATAAAATAACCAAGGAATAGTGTCTGCCCTGAGACTCGTGGACTCGCCACTTTAGATGATAAACATCCCTTTTCATACTCTGTTGGGGCTCTTGCCCAGTTCTGGAAACACAGCTGTAGGATATACATTGTTCCAATATCTGCGCCCACACTCTCTATTACCACAGCATACAAACAGGTAAGATATCTAATGTTAGAAGGTTTTATTCTCAAGTGGGGAATCGTTAGGTTAAAACCTTAGTGTAAACCAGTCTAAAAACCTTAATCTAAGATTACTTTCCAGTGATACTGTTCAGATCCCCGCTGTTAGTTCATTTTCATTACTCTGATTTTACCCAACTAAGTGACCATTTTCTGCTACGTTCATGATGCTCTGCTAAGTTCTTCCCCTAGCACTCTGTAAATTTCTCTCTCCTGTCCAATCTCTTCGCTAAGGAAAAAGGCTGAAAGTCCCCCAGTGATATGCTTTTACACTATCAACTGTGTCAACCACAAAGAGAACAGTACTTTGACTGCAGCCCAGGGCCAGGGTACTTTAAAAGCACTTGAGAAGCACAATGCTACCAGGACACACTCAATATCAAAAATCAAACTGAGAAAGGAAGTGGGTATTCTCTTACAAGAAGTGACCTCACCCTCAATTTTTTGGTTCAGTGAGTTCTTTCTAGACCAAGAGTCCAGAGGTGGATTTGCCAAGGGCTGTGGTCTGAAGACAATCAAAACCTCATCAGAGGCAGACAAGCAGTGAAGGAGTGTGTTAAATCCCAACCTCTGAAAGGACAAACAATAGGTCAGTGGTGGCCTTTGGGAAAAGCTAAAGGGTTGTAGAACCAGAACATACAGGGCTTTTATGAGATCAGCAAAGGAGAAAGGGATGCTATGACTCAGAGCAATCTGTGAGGGCAAAATAATACTCTGAGGTCTATGTAATCTTCAACGTGGAAGCAAAATCCTTAGTATAAGAAATGAAGAGGTATGGAATAGGCGCCCTGCTCCAAATTTCCTGTTTTAACATCTGAAATTTCCAGACTGAGTTTTCCTGTCCTCAGCTGACAGCCACAGAACTGAGGGAAACAGAAACCAGAGTGAAAAGAGAACTAATTCCAGATAATGGAGCAGTGCAGGGAAGGTGGGTGCCACAATGCGGTGTCTTTTTTATACCCGAGAGCAGTGCTTCCCTGGGCAAGAAGAAAGAAGCCCTGAAAGTAGTTTAAACATTCAAAGGAAAAACTGGCTACCTTAAAATAGCTCAACTTTTACTCTCCTAAACATACTTCAAGTATCAGGATATCAGTACCCCAAACCAAATTGTAACCTCCCAATGTGATCCAGGTAATGACTAGCAAAGTTTGGGCTAGACTCAATTCTCCTGATTCCTACAAGAGTGCTCTTTCCACTAGAAAAAATTAGGGATTATCAGCCAAAAAATAAGGAAAAATATCAAAGTGTTATTGTTATTGTTTTACAGTAAATCTAGTAAGGGGATGAAGTATCAATTCATGTCCATATATCCAGGTAAGTACAACATACCCTGCTGACTCCACAATCATTCTCACCATGTGTAATAATGATAAAGTAGTTTTCATGTATACCTATTTTGACTGGTGGCACTTTTTGCAAACTATGCAAATGAATTATGCCCTTGTTCTGCCTTTCACCCTACTGTGCTAGAAAGTTCCAAAGACATTTGAGGACTATTAAAAAAGCTACCTGTGGACTGAATCATTCATTCAAAAAATACTAAGCATCCACCACTGTTTGAGTTACAGAAAATATGCAGTCAAGAAATGAAATGAGGGTTTGAAAATAAGTCACAGCTGGGCATAGTGGCATGTGCCTGTAATCCTAGTGACTTAGGAGGCTGAGACAGTAGGGGCTCTGAGCCCCAAGAGTTTGAGCTTGCGGTGAGCTATGATCGTGCCACTGTACTCCAGCTTCGGTGACAGGGCAAGGCTATATGTTTTTTTCAAAGGGTCATAAAATCCTTGGACAGCATAAGGGGAATGACATTAAGGGCAAGTTTTCAATTGAAACTAGCCCTATTATATAGAAAGAATGAACATAAGAATTAGTAACAGACAAGCCCAAGTATAAATACAGGTTTCACCAGTAACAACTGCACAAATAAGGGTAACACAAGTTAACAGAATTATTTGAATTCCACATGTCAGAAATCCTGGAAAACTGAAAATTCCCATAATTTAATGCCAAACCAAATCTCACAATCCATTTGTGGAAAAACATGATCTGAATTTTTCATAAACTATTTTTAATCCTTATTCCATTTAATGTGACCATGTGTTTCATTAGTGGATTAATAACACTTGTCTGAAGTTATATGCTCTACCTTACCTTTCTAAAATCTAAAAAAACCCCTAGGATTCTGAAATATATCTGTCTTCAGGGAATTCAGATAATGGTTTTGGGCTTACAGCATAAAAGGTTATGTTTGAGAATTTAACAAGATAATATACATAAAGCACTAAGGACAGGGACTAAAACATTTTAAACTTTTCTCTAACTGCTGCCAAAACAGAATTTATATGGTGAAAACAGAATTTAATATAAACTAAGGCCTTTACAGTGGAATCTACCTTTTGTATTTAGACTCTTTGAAATATATAGTGTGCACCTATGGAATAATCTACTTATTGACAAAGAAAATGAAAACTAAAAACCAATCTCCTTGCCTAGACAAAGATCTCAAAAACCCTACCTCAGCTCAGATTCATGCTGTGTCTACCACATCACAGCTTCCTACTATTGGAACTTTCTGGCAAGGCCCATACAAAATGCCACATCACCTAGTCAACTGCACGCTTTGTGAACCCTGAAATGTTGGTTGAGACAAGTAAACATCTTAAGCATGGAAATTATGTATCTTTTTCTTCTCTGTATTACTGAACCCTGAAATGTTGGTTGAGGCAAGTAAACATCTTAAGCATGGAAATTATGTATCTTTTTCTTCTCTGTATTCCCTTCTGTGATACTGGCACAAAACATAACATAGAATTAAAGTAATAATCACTAATATTTATCCAGGTCTTACTCTATGTCAAGTGCTACAGCAAATGCTTTATATGCATTAACTCATGAAATCATAACACCCCCAGAAGGTATATAATATTCACATTTCATAGGTTAAGGAACTCACTGAAGCTTTCATAAGGAGTTAAGTTTGCAGAACCCAGATCTACAGAGGTGCTCTGTTCAGTAAGGTAGCCACAAGCCACATGTGGTTAAATTTAATTTAAAATGCTGTTCCTCTGTTGCATAAGCCTCATTAGCCACATATTGCTGAAAACTACCCTACTGGAGAGAGTAAACATAGAACATTTCCACGATTACAGGGCGTTCTGCTGGACAGTACTGTCCAAATCCTAAGCTCAAATCCACCATGGTATATAATCAATGCTCAATAAATACTTGATGAATTAAAACTGAAAGAGGGGAATATAACCTTGTTAAATCATAATTTAGCTATATGCTTGTAGGAGAAAGACAAAAATAAGTAGCTAATCTTTAAGACTATTATGTATTCAGCTCAATATTCTAGCAGATCATGTATGTTCACAGAAATTATCAAGGAGTTATAAATAGATAAGGAATTGTTAAAATCCTCTGCCAGGGAAAGAAAGCACACTGATATATATATATATATAAATGGCCTTGTCTCTACAAAAAATAAGTAAACAAAAATTTGCAAGGTGTGGGGGGGTGCATGCCTGCTACTTGGGAGCCTGAGGTAGGAGGACTGCTTGAGCCCCAAGAGATCAGGGCTGCAGTGAGTTGTGATCGCACTCCAGCCTCGGTGACAGAACAAGACATTGTTTCAACAACAACAACAACAACAAAGATGAAGATAAAGGTGGTACTCTTTTTCAAGCAAAAAGAGGGACTTAAGTTTAAAAGTTCTAGAATTTAAGACAACTCCAGAGAGCTAGTAACATGAGAGGAACAAGCTAATTAGAAAAGGATATTACAGTAGAAATGCCTCAGGGGAACATGAGATGGGGATGAAATCCATGCACAGAGATTCTGAATATAAAGTGTGAACAATTTCCCGGATAAGCCAAGTTCCAATTTTATCTTCAAATAGCCAGCAAATAAAAGTAAGGGGAAAATGAAATAATGATAAAAATCCATCAACAAAAAGATTTCTAGATTGCAGGTATGACACCTTATAGGTTACTTCATATACTTTTAAACACGTGTATACAAGCATAAGCACTTCAAAAATGTCAATGAGAACCATCTTGCTGTACAACCTAAGCCAAAAAAAATACGTATTTTACATAAAGCTGTATTCTTATACCTAAAGCAGAGATGATGATTTGTTTTTCTCTAGAGACTAAAATGTGCTACTTTAATAAATATGTACTCAGTGTTTTCAAGCCAATAGGGACAACCCGCAAAGTAAGTATGAATATTTATACCCAAGTCAATAGTAAAAAAGGATAGACAATGACTGTAGGGGGTAGACAGGAGGTGGGAGATCGGGGAGACCAGTGTGTTCCAGTAGGAATAAAATGGGAAGTTCCAAAATGTAATGGTATGAAAGCATTATATAATAAATCCTAACAAAATGCCACTGCCTTAGAAATTTTACTAAATTTCTCTGGTCAGTGAAACTTTCTTAATAATTGCTGGAAAACTTTATGTTTTTACAGTACAAAAAATTTTACAGAAACTAAGAAATTCTGATGCTGGCCCCTCTGATCAACAGTGCAGTGCTGCCAACCATCACACTGGGATGTTGTGAAATATGATATGTCTAACTCTTCTAATGACAACTTAAGTCACAGGACCTATTCTAAGTGTTTTCATCTCATGGAGATGGCATAAAATTACTGCCTATGGAATAAAAAAAAAGTCTTGTACAAAGATTAAAATGACAAATTGTAACTTTTTCTGATTTTATTTTTCTGATGATTTTTGTTACCTCTTCCTTTAGTGCATGTTTCCGCTGTTCCAAGCATATCTCTTTAGCTCTCATCATCTGCAAAGTTTCCTTAGAAACTGCATACTGGAGTTTTTCCATCCGTTCAGCAGCCGCTGCCCATGATGCTTTACCAAATTTCTTCTGATCAGCTCGCATTCGATCGTACACAGCTATTAATAATTTTTAAAAGAGAAATTAAGACAAATAACGACTTAATACTGAAGCATTTGAAAAAGATTTCACTGACCAAAGAAAAACAAATCCTGCTGTCATGATAAACTGCTTATAACGTTTTTTTTTTCTTTATTGAGATGGAGTACTCTTTTGCCCAGGCTGGAGTGCAGTGGCGTGATCTCGGCTCACTGAAATCTCTGCCTCCCGGGTTCAAGCAATTCTCTGTCTCAGCCTCCCAAGTAGCTGGGATTATAGGCATCCGCCACCATGCCCGGCTAATTTTTGCATTTTTATTTTTATTTTTTTTATTTTTTATTTTATTTTATAAGCAAAAACAATTTTAATATGGGGAATTAGTAACTACACAATTATTAGAGGTACTACAGAAGAAGACTCTATGTTGGATGTCCAGGAGTAACTTTCAGAATAAGATTGTTGAAATACCATGTCAAGAGAACTGCTTCCTCTCCTGTAGTCATAGATCTGTGGAATCAAGAGGCAATCACAGGAACCCGAGTTCAGAAACCCACAGCCATAGGTGTGGTCCAGTGATCAGGATATTGCTGCTGCCACAAATGTGTCTCAAACTCATAAAAGGCCAGACATAAGAATGCTTCTGTAGACACAGCATCTTTATAACTAACTGGTCCTTTGTCGCTCCTTGCTTCATAGGAGTAGCAGCCAAAATAGCAGCAAAGCTGTCCTTTTTAACATTTACCTTCCAAATCTTTTGCAAGTGTATATCATTAATAGAACTTAATTACACATTCAATACTCTAGCTGCAAGGGAGTCTTGAAAAAGTCATTTTTAGCTTCCCAGCCTCTAAAGTAGAGGGAAGTATGATGAAAGGATGTTGGAATGAATGCTGAGTGTGAATTAATAATATAAAACAGAATCATACTCTTTCTTTACTCAGTGTACATAAATATTACCAAATGATAAAAAAGAAACAACCCGGTCCCACATTAATGCAATGTATCCATTGTACAAGTGAATAAGTACTTAACTTCTCACCTGAAGAGAGACCTATGTGCCATTAATTGTGAGTCCCTCTCAGCAATGTTTATTTCTTTTTTTTTTTTTTAATTTATTTATTATTATTATACTTTAAGTTGTAGGGTACATGTGCCTAATGTGCAGGTTTGTTACATATGTATACTTGTGCCATATTGGTGTGCCGCACCCATCAACTCGTCATTTACATCAGGTATAATTTTTGCATTTTTAGTAGAGATGGGGTTTCACCATCTTGGCCAGGCTGATCTTGAACTCTTGGATTACAGGCATGAGCCACTGTGCCCAGCCAACATTTCTAAAATATAATTTGAAAGTATCTTAGATTCTAATGTCTTCAATTTGTCCTCAGAAATAACGTTCTGCAGTTAAAACACTTGTAAAATTAGCTTTCAGAAACTTTAAAAATACTCTCACATTTCCAGTGTTATTAACTTTCAAAGTTTCGAGGAAAACATTAATTCTGTGAGGTTTTATGCTTTTTTCCTCAGTATCTTAGTAGAAACATAATCATTTACTATTCATATTTAAATGATATATATTTAAATATATATATCTATGAAAAGACTGATAAGACGTGCCTTAATTTGCTAATAGTGGTTTTCTGTAACTGCTGGGATTATGAGTGATCTTTACATACTTTCCTTTTTTTTTTTTTTTTTTTCTTTAGACGGAGTTTCACTCTTGTTTGCCCAGGCTGGAGTGCAATGGCACAATCACGGTTCACCACAACCTCTGCCTCAAGCAATTCTCCTGCCTCAGCCTCCCTAGTAGCTGGGATTATACGCATGTGCCAACACGCCCGGCCAATTTTGTATTTTTAGTAGAGATGGGGTTTCTCCATGTTGGTCAGGCTGGTCTCGAACTCCCAACCTCAGGTGATCCGCCTGCCTCCACCTCCCAAAGTGCTGGGATTACAGGCGTGAGCCACCGCGCCTGGCTACATACTTTTCTATGTAATTTTTCTGAACATAAAATACTTAACCACTCATTTTCAAAAATACCTGAAGGATAAATTTACTGAGAAACCTACCTTTTTGAGCTTTAGCTGTTATTTCAAAATACTTGACAGTAAGATCTTGAATAGACAGTACAGCCATGTGAGCTTTCCGCTGCCAGTCAGCATCTTCTTTTTGTAGACTCTCAATTCTTCGAGGTCCCAGATAATCGTTCTCCATGGAAATCTTCAGAGAGAAAAATAAAAAATTAAGAAGTTCGCGTCTTCTACTCATTCCTCAAACATTTAAAGTTTATATACCACAAAGAATACATGTTCTTCCCTGCTCCAGAGAAGAAGCTATTAGTTTACAAAACAAGTGAATTAACAATAATACTGAAGATATTTGACACAGAAACTATTCCCCATTCTGCCCTTTCTTCCATCCCCCTCTCACTCCACACATAGGCAAAGGATATATACCAATATGTTAAGACTGATTGTTTTTAGGTGTCTCGATGAGGAATTTATTTCCTCCTCTATGATAAACTATCTTTTTTGATTAAGACTTATTTATGCCCCCCCAAAATTATTTAAATTGTTTATTTCCTTAACAGCCACTATATAAAACAATTGAAAACACTGACAATATAAAAACCAGCCTATATGCATACTGAAAAGGCTTTAGATAACAATAACAGAGGAAGGCCAGGCACGATGCCTCAGATAGCCAAAAATCAAAGGATAGACAGGAATGAACCAGTTGAATGCTAAAACAAAATTTAAAGAAGTGATAATATTAAAAGTATATTTCAAAACACTTCATATGTATGTTTTAACATGGAAGAAAGGTACAATCAAGAACTGCAATGGATCACTTATACATACAATCTTGCTTTACCACATATAGAGAAATGGCTATCAGCAAGTTATATATGAAGCTAATGACAACTTTATTAGGATTAAAAAAAAAAAAAAAACAGGCAAATTGTTAATCCACCCATGACACACTTAAAAAAAACACTGACCAAGTATCCTTAAGTCACAAAAAAGCTAGTAATGAATTTTGAAGGTAGAAATAATACAACCCATATTCTGTTTTTTGTTTGTTTTTTTTTTTGAGACAGAGTCTCGCTTTGTTGTCCAGGTTGGAGTACAGCAGTACTATCTTGGCTTGCTGCAACCTCCGCTTCCCAGGTTCAAGTGATTCTCCTGCCTCAGCTTCCTGAGTAGCTGGGATTACAGGTGCCCACCACCACACTCAGCTAATTTTTGTATTTTTAGTATAGACTGGGTTTTGTCATGTTGGCCAGGCTGGTCTCGAACTCCTGACCTCAAATGATCTGCCCACTACAGCCTCCCAAAGTGCTGGAATTACAGGCGTGAGCCACCACACCCGGCCTACAACCCATAGTCTCTAAACAATGCTGTGAAAGGAAAATAAAATCTCAGGACCCCAAACTCACTATATCAAAGGGCAAGATAAGCTTGCGAGCCGAGACATGCAAAAACTGCTTTCCTTTTGCTCCCAGACAGACAGGGAGGATTGCTTGCAACCAGGAATTGGAGACCAGCATGGGTACTGTAGCAAGACCCCATCTCAACTAAAATTAAAAATTAAAAAAAAAAAAAAAGAATTAGAATATGAAAAAAAGTCATGAGTGAGCATGCCTAAGACATCAAGGGGAGCATCAGGTGTAGATCTGGGTGCAAAGTCTTGGCAGACGTTTTAAAGGGAATAATGAGTAATATCTGGGAATAATGAGAATTTTATATTAACAGAATTTTAGCTAGATGGTTAAGTGTGTCTCTGGGTAAAACACCTTTGAGAAAAATAAATGGTACTGTGGGGAAAGAATATCAGTTGTGTAGATGAGGACAAACTTCGTTGAGGTTCATTAATTGCAGATGGCTTTGAAGAAGGGGTGGCATTTTGACAGGCACATAAGGAGAGAAAAACCACTGAAACAGCGTGCTAGAGGCGAGGAGCAATCTGAGCAAAAGCCTAAAAATTTCTGTGCCTGCTAAGGGATGGAAAGCAGTCCAGCCTGCTTGCTTTCAGGAGAGAAAAATGAAAGTAATGAGAGATACTAGGAAAGTAGGTTGTTATCATATGAGGTTGTCTTAAAAGACATTTAAAATGTCAGGCTAAGGATTGTGTATTTAATTTGACAGGAAACCACTGTGGGATTCTACCCACTAAGTGACATATTTAGACTTCATCTTAGATTTAAGGATTCTAGTGGAGTTGTTTGCTATAACAAAATCAGCATGTGTGCTTTCTTTTATTGCAATTACCTCTGAATTTAAAACATACAGGTTTAAAAGCATAGAATTAGGATTTACAAGTATGGGATAGAAATTTAATAATGCTACAAGTCAAAACTTAAATCCCTTACTCAGGATATTATAATAGAAGTTCTTTTCAACGACATGATTATACTTATTTAACAATACAAATGGAAATTAGAGAAGTTATACCTTCTTTGAAAAGTCTAAATCCTTTGACAATTATGTGAAGATAACATAGTTTGCCACCTTAATATATTCAAATATACAGAATGTGAAATACTCGAATGCCCAGTATGCTTTTCTTTTAAGCTGCTGTTTAACTGACTTTAAGTTTTTCTTGTCTTTAGAGATGGGGGTCTCACTATGTTGCCCCGGCTAGAGTGCAGGGGCTAGTCACAGGCACAATCATTAGCGCACTGCAGCCTCAAACTCTCAGCCTTAAGTGTCCTCCTGCCTCAGTCTCCCAGCAAGCTGAGAGTACAAGTGCACACCACCATACCCAGCCTTTAACTGACTTTTAAAACTCAGCAGCCATAACATCTGTCCAAAGTTTAAAGATCTGTAATTAGTCGATTGTACCTAAAACCTTAAGCTAGTTCTCCCTAACTTTGAAAGTCTGAAGATGTGTGTATATTCCTGTCTATTCATCTCCAAGTTCATCCTGTCTTGTGATGCTAGGTTTGAGAGTGCAAATCACATTTAGCCTTTGCCAATAGGAGAGTTTGGAAGAGGGAGGAGATATGCTTCTATCTGCATCCCTTGACTTCAACAGGTTGCTGTTCCTGTCAGCATCACCCCAGCCTCAGCAGTTCCTTTCTGAAGCAATAACAGAATCTAATTTGCAGTTTTTTCAACCCTAGGCTCATAGTACAACCCCAAGACAAACCAACCCCTCAGTACTGAATCGTCTGAGAACTAGGTCTCTCCATTGAGCACCAGGCAAGCAATGCCCTATTTTTCAGGTCAGCTCCACGGGGTTCCTCCTCTATGCTTCAGTTTTAATAATTCCAACCCCTTCTCGTTGTTTCTCCAACCCAAGGAGTGGTAGCTGTTTTTACAGCTGCTTCCTCTGAGGTACCTTAGAGTTACTTTCTTGCCTTCTCAATTATCTGGTTAACAACTTTATACCTAGTTAGCAGATTCTTTATATTAGATTCTCTCTGTTGAAATAACTAGTTTTTCTGATTAGCTTTCAACAGACACAACTATGGAACAGAAATTTAATAGTGTTCAGAATTCAAAAATCTTAATACAAAAATCATTCTTACTTGCATGGTTAAGTCCATGTACCATTTATCGATAGAGAAGAAAGAAAAAAAAAGTGTAAAAACTTGCATTATGGCTTATTTTTTTTTTAGATGGAGTCTTGCTCTGTCACCCACGCTGGAGTACAGCGGCACAATCTCGGCTCACTGCAACCTCCACATCCCGGTCTCAAGCAATTCTCCTGCCTCAGCTTCCCAAGTAGTTGGGATTACAGGAGCACGCCACCACACCTGGCTAATTCATTATTTTTATTTTTAGTAGAGATGGGGTTTCACGATGTTGGCCAGACTGGTCTTGAAATCCTGACCTCAGGCCCACCTCGGCTTCTCAAAGTGCTGGGATTAGAGTCTTGAGCCACTGCGCCCAGCCTATTATGGCTTTTTAAAGAGGAAAAAAAATTTTCTTAAAAACCTGTGACAAGTTATTTGAAAGTGACTTGTACTTTGTTGTTGGATTAATGTCTTTACCTTTATGAGTACAGCTACAAATACAAAGAACATAAACATGCTTTCTATGCTTTTAAATGCTGTCTTTTAACTGACTTTTCATAGCTTTAATGTTGCAGCCAATTGGTAAGGAACTTGTTTAATAGTTTATTGTACCTAAGACATTAAACAAGGGTACTAAGTACTTTTCCTAACTTGGCAAATTTGAAGATGTGCAGCACTGGGTAGCTGGATCATGTGCTAAAAACAATGACACCTCTGTTTTCAATTTCAGTGCTAGAAAGAAAACAGTGCCTGTTTTTAACATGGAAAAAGAGCGTGTGTCAGCTAGGATAGTGAAACTAGTTTATAAATACAAATTTCCTGGCATGGAATTATTATGAAGCATAGCACTTGGATACTGGCTTTTATGTAAGAAACATAGTAGGGGGGAAATCCACCTTAGATTCTTTGGTAAAACAACTGCCAAGATGAATGTACCATCACAAAGATGAGGGGGAGAAAACTGAATATACTAATGTAACAGCATCCAAAACGCAAATTTTCCGGACCCTGCAGTTGCCTGAAGATAACTCTTGAATGATCTAACAACATGATTAGCTTAGTATCTATTCATGGGTTTTTATATTCAGAGCAAATATTAAGAGATTCTTATAGCCAAGACAAGTGTGAGAAACTATGCTTTAAAAAAAAAAATTAGAGAAATCGAAACTCAGTGAACTAAAGCAAAATATAACTCAGGTGAGATATGAGTATCTTAATGTATAATGATGGCACTACCTAGTTCACAGTGTGCATGCAGTGGATGTATACAGTGGTAAAAACTGCACCCTGCACAATAAATAGCACCTGACCAAGGGGGCAGAGTAGATACTGAAATGCAGCCCATGCTTTGCAGGCCATGTGCATTTCTACACTTGATGAAAAAGGGCTCTTTCCTAATTTGTCTGATGGGCGAGTGGCAGTGGGCGGGTGGGGGTGGGGGAAGGGAGGGGGTGCAGTTTTCTATTTCACAGAAAGGCACCTACAGACTTGCCCTGGGGGCTGGGATAAGAATGAAATGCACATTCAAGAATTTACTAGGAGACAATTGGCAAAATGAGGTGACTCACTACAAGAGAAAGAACTGCAAGTGCCTTCCAGTTTCTAGCTTATTTACTTTCAGGAAGTATTTAAAAATAAGTTGGACAATCTGAAGTGCTTATGGTTGATCAAGATGATGGGTACAGGCCAACTGGCTCTGACGCACTAAAGACACTGGATTTAAAAATCTAAAGGTTCAACTTCATTTTACTTTCATTTGAAAGTAACTTGTACCTTGTTGTTGGATTAGTATCTTTACCTTCACAATGTGTTTATAGCTACAAATACAAAGAACACAAACATGCTTTCTGTGCTTTTTAATGCTATTTTTTAACTGACTTTTGAAGTTTCACAGATTTAATACTGCAGTCAACTGGTAAGACCCAGAAAAACTCACACCCAGAAAAATTGTAACCTTCAGTTCAGTATGCTAAATCCCCAAGTTGTTTCAAGTCCTATTTTATTAGGCTAGTGGTTCTCAAACTTAAGTGTGTATCATAATCACCCGGAAAGCTTATCAAAACAAAGACTGCTGAGGTCCATTCCTAGAGTTTCAGTAGAGAAGATCTGAGGTGAAGCCCAAGAATCTGTATTTCTAACAGGGTTCCAGGTTATACTGACACTGCTAGTCAGGGGATCACATTTTTGAGACCCAATATGGTAGACTTAGAATCTGTGAGCTCCCTAAAGGGGTGTCTATCTCAGAAAGACTTCCAGGCCTAAAATAATGCTGGGTAGGCAGGAGCTGCTTAATGCTTAACAGGTGAGATATTATGTTAATATCATAAATATTAAATGTAAAAACAAATATAAATACATTATACACTTGGGATGTCAAGTTCTCTTCCTTCCTATCATAGTTTAATACCTAGGTTAATGAAGCCATTGGAAATCAAGCTCTTCATAAAGAGAAAAGGTCAATTATTTGGTTAACAACTTTATACCTAGTTAACAAATTCTTTATATTAAATTCTCTGTTGACGGCTGGGTGCAGTGGCTCATACCTGTAATCCCAACACTTTGGGATGCAGAGGCGGGTGGATCACCTGAGGTCAGGAGTTCGAGACCAGCCTGACCAACATGGAGAAACCCACTCTCTACTAAAAAATACAAAATTAACCAGGCATAGTGGCGCATGCCTGTAATCCCAGCAACTCCGGGAGGCTGAGGCAGGAGAATTGCTTGAACCCAGGAAGCAGAGGTTGCGGTGAGATTGCACCATTGCACTCCAGTCTGGGCAATAAGAGTGAAACTCCATCTCAAAATAATAATAGTCATTATTATGATTCTCTGTTGAAATAACCAGTTTGATATTTTGATTAGAACCCAACAGACACAACTGTCCATAGATATAACATTTCAACCATCTTTCCTCTTATCGCCTATAAATCCTTAGACTAAAAGCTTACCAAACAATTCACACCCTGTGGGTAACAGCAGGTTTTGCTTCCAAACACGTGTGTTCAATCCCAACCATGCTACTTTCTGGCAACCATCAACGGTGCTGGATTGGTGTGACGATTCAATTAAGTTAGTGCCAATACCACACTGCCTGGTTAAAACACAAGCACTAAGTATAAGCACTAAACCATTCCTCTTTGTACATCTCTTCATCAGGAATATTCTCCATTCCAATCTCTGACAGAGATTGTAACATACCCACTTCCTACTGAAAATTCTTGTTCATTCTTCAATAGTGAAGCGCTAGATAGTCCCTCTTCTTACATATCTTTAATCACCCCATTTTGTGTGCTTCTTATATAAGTGTGTACAGTCTTCATATTTAACTTTTTTTTTAAAAAAACCACCTTTATTGAGATACAAGTTGCAAACAAAAGGCAACATTGTGAGTATAAATTGTGACTGATTTTGACAAATTTATACATTCATTTTTCCCACTAAAATCTAGATTTAAAGAGTCACCCCAAAGAAGTCTGTGGTGCCTGCTCCCTGTTAATTTCCCCTAAACCACCCCAGGCAACAATTATTTAGCTTTCTCTCAGTACAGATCAAAATGATCATTTCTAGAATTTCTTATTTAATTTTTATTTTTTGAGACAGTGTCTCACTCTGTCTCCCAAGTTGGAGTGCATTGGCTTGATCTCGGCTCACTGCAAGCTCCGCCTCCCAGGTTCATGCCATTCTCCCGCTTCAGTCCCTGGGGTAGATGGGACTATAGGAGCCCGCCACCATGCCTGGCTAATTTTTTTGTAGTTTTAGTAGAGATGGGGTTTCACCGTGTTAGCCAGGATGGTCTCCATCTCCTGACCTTGTGATCTGCCCGCCTCGGCCTCCCAAAGTGCTGGGATTACAGGCGTGAGCCACCATGCGCGGCCTAGAATTTCAAATAAAGGTATCACAAAGTTTATGCTCTTTGTGTTATGCGTCTTTTCCTCAGCATATTTTCTGTAAGCAATTTTACTATAGCTTAATTTATATACAACCAAGTGAATCCATTTGGAGTGGTCAACTCAATGAGTTTTGACAGCTGTATACACCTCTGAAACAACATTAATCAAATACTGACCATTTCCATCAACTCCAAAAGATTCTTCGTGCCCCTTCTAAGTCCATCCCCCTTTATACATAATATATTCTTTTGTATTTGGCTTCTTTGACTTAGCATGATTTTAATATTTACCCATGCTGTATCTATCAGTTCACTCCTTTGCATTGCTGAAAATTATTCTATTGTAGTCACGTGCTGCGTAATGATGTTTCAGTCAACAATGAAACACATATACAATGGGGGTTCGATAAAATTATATTGGAGCTGAAAAATCTGTTTGATTGGTCTAGTGACATCTCGATGATCCTGATCCTGGGTAGGCCCTAGGTTAATGTGTGATTGCGTTTCAGTTTTTAACAAAAAGGTTTTAAAGGTAAAAAAATAAAAATTTTTTTTTTTCTATTACTAATAGATCTTAGTAATACTTAAAACAATTACTTTGCTAAATCAATTATAATTGCTTTTTTTTTTTTTAGCTCCTCCAGATCTAAAAAATCTGAGTAGATTTTTTTAACTTAAAAGTAACAAGTAACCAGTAATGCAGTTAAAAAAAAAAAACAAACCTTTACAATCAGAAATGCCTGATTTGAGTACTGTATCAGTTCTACCACTCACAAATTAGCTGTGAACAAGTACATAATTATCCCAATATTAGTTTTCTTATCCATGAAGTAGGAAAATACAAATAATAAGAGTACCCGACCCCTTTCCTCAGCTGTTGCAAAGGTGCTCGGTCCTTCCGAGTAAGCTAAGGCCGCACTGGAGTGAGGGCCTCACTTCATCCGGCGACTAGCATCGCGTCTGGCAGCGCCAGCTCCACACTTGCCTGCGCTATGGCCTCCGTCTCCGAGCTCGCCTGCATCTACTCGGCCCTCATTCTGCATGACGATGACGTGACCGTCATGGAGGATAAGATCAATGCCCTCATTAAAGCAGCTGATGTGAATGTTGAACCTTTTTGGCCTGGCTTGTTTGCAAAGGCCCTGGCCAATGTCAACACTGGGAGCCTCATCTGCAGTGTCGGGGCTGGTGGACCTGCTCCAGCAGCTGGTGCTGCACCAGCAGGAGGTCCTGCCCCCTCCACTGCTGCTGCTCCAGCTGAGGAGAAGAAAGTGGAAGCAAAGAAAGAAGAATCCGAGGAGTCTGATGATGACATGGGCTTTGGTCTTTTTGACTAAATCTCTTTTATAACGTGTTCAATAAAAAGCTGAACTTTAAAAAAAAAAAAGAGTACCCAACTTGCAAGGTTGTGTGATAATTAAATTAGCGGATCTTTTTAAAAGCAATACAACACACTCATTCTAATGCAATGTATGAGCTGCTAACTAAATCTAGCTGTTGACTAACAAAAACTTAAATTTGCAATTCACAAGTAGGATCAAGAATAAAATAATAGTCATGATTGATGGGGCATTTTCTCAATGTCTCAGAAAAAGAAATGCAGTGAAATACCATTTTTACCATCAGAAAAGACACAAATGTTCAAAATATGCTTTCTGTTCCTCTTTACCTACACTCTACTTCCCAGGAAAAATGTAGCAGTTAAGTGATGCTAGTGGACAATACAGGCTGACAAGTAGGGTCAACCAATTTGCTAATATTAATACCCAATGCAAATCATGATATAATTATATAAAAGAATGTGTACAGGTTCTGAATAGTCAGTGCTGTGCTATAGAGATTATGTCTGTTAAACAATGCAGCAGTCTAAAGTAGGTGGGTGTCCATATCGTCCAGTTTATTCCTGGCCTTCTAGTCAACTTCTTAGCAGACAACCATCTATAATTCATTTAAAGAAACAGGAATTTCTAGGCTGGGCAGTAGCTCATGCCTATAATGCCAGCACTTCGGGCAGCCAAGGAGGGCAGACTGCTTGAGCTCAAGAGTTCGAGACCAGCCTGGGCAACAGAGGGAGACCTCCATCTCTGCAAAAACTACGACAAAAAACAGCTGGGCGTGATGGCATGCACCCATAGTCCCAGCTACTTGTGGGGCTGAGGTGGGAAGACTGCTTGAGCCCAGGATGTCGAGACTGCAGTGAGCTGACATCATGCCACTGTACTCCAGCCCGGGTGACAAAGACGCTGTCTCCAAAAAAAAAAAAGAAAGAAACAGGAATTTCTGGTGTCTAAAAATTATTTGTTCCATGTTGCCGTTTTAACCCAAATGCCGAATTTATGATAAAACTGACCAAAACAAACCACCCCCCCACCCCGCAAAAAGCTGACAGCACAGTATTTTTCAAAGGTACTGATAAAGGAGTATGTCTGAGTCGTGTGACTGTCCTACTCTCCACCCTGATACATTAGTAAAGAGAAAATAAGACACACAGACAACCTTATTTTCTCATACATTCTCAAATATACTCATCCCTGTCCCCATGCATAAGGTTCTCAAAGTAACTGCTAATTTTCTCAAATACTCAATCTTACATAATGATATTCCAATTTAACCTATTATGTAAAAAGACAATTTTAAAGTTCTAGTTCAGCCACATTTATATGTGAATTACACATAACATTTAAGGTCAGCTATAAAATCAAACCCTTAAATGCTTGCCTCAAAAAATGCTTTTTCACCCATGTTGTGGGGGAAAAAATTATTTTTATTTTTGAGACAGAGTCTTGCTCTGTCATCCAGGCTGGAGTGCAGTGGTGCAATCTCGGCTCCCTGCAACCTCCACTTACCAGGTTAAAGTGATTCTCCTGCCTCAGCCTCCCAAGTAGCTGGGACTACAGGCATGCACTACCACACCCAAATAATTTTTGTATTTTTAGTACAGACGGGGGTTTCACCATGTTGACTAGGCTGGTCTTGAACTCCTGACCTCAGGTGATCTGCCTGCCTCGACCTCCCAAAGTGCTGGGATTATAGGCATGATCTGCACCCGCCGAAAAATTTTTTGTAATATACTTCTTCACATACTACTAAAAAAATCATGTATTTAAAGTTCTGTCATTAAAAACTTAAAATTCTCCTAACAAGTTCTTCTAAAAGAAATGTTCCCAAAACTAGATGGGTGTGGTGGCTCACACGCCTGTAGTCCCAGAACTTTGGAAGACTGAGATGGGCAGATCGCTTGAGCCCAGGAGTTAGAGACCAGCCTGGGCAATATGGCGAGATCCCATTTCAAAAAAAAAAATAAATGTTCCCAAAACTTTTTTTGTTCCCCCTTGGAGACAAGGTATTGCCCAATCATGGCTCACTGCAGCCTCCACCTCCTGGGTTCAAGCAATCTTCCGCCCACCTCAGCCTCCTGAGTAGCTGGGACTATAGGCATGCACTACCACATTCAGCTAGTTTGATTTTTTTTTTTTTTTTTGTAGAGACGGGTTCTCCCTCTGTTGCCCAGGCTGGTCTCAAGCTCCGGAGCTCAAGTGATCCTCTTGCCCCAGCATCCCAAAATATTGAGACTATAGCTGTGAGGCACCACGCTCAGCCTGCCCAAAATTTCTGGTAATGAAGTCTAAGACTACACAGTCTCCAAAACATTAAAGAGGAGACATGACTAGAGAAGGAAGGAAAGTGCAGGAAAGGGAGAAAATAGGGATCCTCCCAATGTATTTACAACTTTGTGCTAACTTGAACACATTACTTTCCGGGCTATCCTCAACCCTGGCTACTCAGCAGAACTGCCTTTTGAGGTGCTTTAGAATGGATGCTCAGGCTACAACCCTAATCTACCAAACAAGAAACTTCACAGAAATAGGACCAAGGACCTTTTTTTTTTTTTTTTTAAGTTCCTCTAGTGGATAACGCATGGCCTTTCAGGCTGAGAACTATGAAACAGGCAGGCTACTAGTTAGGATTAATAATAATAAAAAAAAATACCTTGATCTGCTGTCTTCGTAGCATGGCAAGTTCTCTCATGTCTCGGAATGGCTGTAGTAAATACTGATAGAGTTCAGTTGTAGCTTCTGCAAGGCTGCTGTAGGCTTCATCCTCCATCTGATACAAGTCCAGAAGCTCCACCATGCTCTCTGTATTCTTGTGCTTATCCAAGAGCTGCGGAACAAGACAGTTTCACAACAACTAAGAAAATCAATTCTAATAACCTATAAATACTTGCTCTGAATTCTCCCTATTATGTCAGGGCCTTGGAACCCTAAAACACAGAAGCAAGAGGGAACGAAAAGCACTGACTGCTTTTCATCACTATCTCCATACTTCAGGTGTCTCACTACTCAAGACCACTGCCTGAATATTTCTTTTGAGGCTCAAAGTATTGAGCTCAGCCTTAACTCTTCCATTTTTTTATTTTCCTTTTTTTGTTTTCTGAGACAGGATTTTACTCCTGTCAACCAGGCTGGAGTACAATGGTGTGATCTCAGCTCACTGCAACCTCCACCTCCTAGGCTCAAGTGATTCTCCTGCATTAGCCTCCCAAGTAACTGGGACTACAGGCGCACACCACCACACCTGGCTAGTTTTTGTATTTTTTTTTTTTTCTTTTGTAGAGCCTGGGCACCATGTTGCCCAGGCTGGTCTCAAACTCCTTGGCTTAAGAGATCCACCCGCCTCGGCCTCCCAAAGTGCTGGGATTAAAGGTGTGAGCCACTGTACCCAGCCCCAAAATGTTTCTACTATCTAGTAGAATGAAAATCATCCGAATATGGAACATTTCCAATAAATTTCTTTAATTTCTACCTGTCACCTCCTTCAAAATCATGTCAGGCGCTGGCCTAGGAGCTGGACATACAAAAACATGGTCCTGGTCCTCAGAGCTTATAGTGTAGTGAATAAACAGAAAATAATTTTTAAATAATTTAAATTTTATAAAAAATTATTCTTTTCCCAATGGTTCTTTTAGAGACAAAGAATTCCAAACTGTGATAAACATTATTAAAACTATAAATAAAAGTTTTATAAAAGAATGAGGCCAGGTGCAGTGGCTCATGCCTGTAATCCCAACACTTTGGGAGGCCAAGGTAAGAGGATTGCTTGAGGCCAAGAGTTTGAGACAGGCCTGGGCAATGTAGTGAGACCTTGTATGTATGTATAATTGGCTGGGCATGGTGGCTCATGCCTGTAATCCCACAGCCAAGGAGGGTAGATCACAAGGTCAAGTAATCTAAATGATCCTGGCCAACGTGGTGAAACCCCGTCTCTACTAAAAATACAAAAACTAGCTGGGCATAGTGGCATGCGCCTGTAGTACCAGCTACTCGGGAGGCTGAGGCAGGAGAATCAATTGAGGTGGAGGTTGCAGTGAGCCGAGACTGCGCCACTGCACTCCAGCCTGGCAACAGAGCGAGACTCCATCTCAAAAAAAACAATAATTTAATCTTAGGCATGATTTCGTGGGAGAAAAAATGTAAAAATTAGCTCATAGTCCCAGCTATGGGAGGCTGAGGCATGAGAATTGAGCCCAGAAGGACAGATCTGCAGTGAGCCGTGACTGTGCCACAGAACTGCAGCCTAGGTGACAAAATGAGACCTTGTCTCAAAAACAAAACAAAACAAACAAACAAACAAACAAAAAAAACAAGCAGCAGCTAGGCACAGTGGCTCACATCTGTACTCCCAGCACTTTGGGAGGCCGAGGCAGGCAGATCACTTGAGGTCAGGAGTTTGAGAGCAGCCTGGTCAACATGGTGAAACCCCATCTCTACTAAAATTACAAAAATCAGCTGGGCATGGTAGCACGCACCCATAATCCCAGCTCCTCGGGCGGCTGAGGCAGGAGAATCACTTGAACCGGTGAGGTGGAGGTTGCAGTGAGCCAAGATTGCGCCACTGCACTCCAGCCTGGGTGACAGAGTGAGACTCCATCTCAAAAGGCAAGTAAATAAATGAAAATAACAAATGAAAAGAACTAATACAGAAAGACATTAATTTACATATGCATACACGGACGCCATTTACCTGCTGGCAGTATCATCTCCCCAAAGGCACAAAATTCTTCTATTCCCTTTCATACCTATAGTTTGCACTACTATCTTTCTCCCCACTTATTTGCGTTTTAGCTTTGTATCAGTTCACACGTGTAACCATGCTGAAGAGACTTCAGACTCATTTCCTGTTGAGATTTTTGGCACAACATGTAGCAGCACTGTATCATTAACAATTATGATAAATCAGACAATCTACATTAAAGTGTTTTTATAACAAAAAAAAGTGTCAAACAAATATTAGCTATCATTCTGTTTTTTTAAGGCTGCTGTTAAAGCTAATATGGAGAATTTCGACTTCTCTAGTACTAGCTGAGCAGTTCTATCAGACCAACTTTTGCCACTGATAAAAATAACAAACTGTGGTGCAAAATATTACAAAACAACTGCCTGTAGGCACTACAGAGTGACCAAAACAGCTATAAAATGGAAGGGACATCAACAATACCTTGGAAGCAGGGAGGGCTCTAGGTGGTTTTTTTTGTTTGTTTGTTGTTTGTTTTTTTGAGATGGAATCTTGCTCTGTCACCCAGGCTGCAGTGCAGTGGCGTGATCTCGGCTCACTGCAAGCTCCGCCTCCCAGGTTCACGCCATTCTCCTGCCTCAGCCTCCCAAGTAGCTGGGACTACAGGCGCCTGCCACCATGCCCGGCTAATTTTTTGTATTTTTAGTAGAGACGGGGTTTCACCGTGTTAGCCAGGATGGTCTCGATCTCCTGACCTCGTGATCTGCCCGCCTCGGCCTCCCAAAGTGCTGGGATTACAGGCGTGAGCCACCGTGCCTGGCTTAGGTGGTGTTTTCATTCATGCCTTTCAGCCTGAGGGTGTGCCCCAGTAGATGCCAAAAGAAGGGGAAAGGTACAGCTAAAAACTCAGAAACCCACAATCTTGCTGGCTTGAAGAATCTGAGGACAGAGCTCAGGACAACCACAGCAGCTAGAAAGCCAGAGGACAATGCTGAAAGGGACACAGCCTAAGAAGAAGGAACTCCAAATTCATATATAAACTCTACTCAAATTTCTGGCTGATCACTGGAACTATAAAAGCACAGGACAGGTACTAAGCAATCCAGATAAAACAATAAATATTTCATCTGCTGCCTTCTGTAAAGGAGGTAGAGTTTGACTTCTGAATCCAATCAACTTGACTGCTGAAAACAAGACTAAAAATCAACACTCTGAGGGAACATAACAGAATCCAGAGGCTCTACAATGTATCATTCACAATATCTATTATATAATCCAAGATTAACAGACCTACAAAGAAATAGGAAAACAAAACTCAGTCATCAAAAAGCAATCAATGGGGCAGGTGCGGTGGATCAAGCCTATAATCCCAGCACTTTGGGAGGCGAAGGAGGCAGATCACTTGAGGTCAGGAGTTCGAGACCAGCCTTGGCAACATGGTGAAACACCGTTTCTACTAAAAATACAAAAATTAGCCAGGTATGGCAGAACATGCCTGTAGTCCCAGCTATTTGGGAGGCCGAGGCAGGAGGCAGAGGTTGCAATGAGCTGAGATTCAGATTGTGCACTACAGCCTGGGGTGATAGAGGAACTCTGTCTCAAAAAAAAAAAAAAAAAAAAAAAAATTAAAAAACTTTTTTTAAAAAAAGCAATCAATGAAGACCAATCACAAGATGAAACAGATATGGATTTAACAGACAAATATTTCAAAGAAGATATTATAATGCTAACTGGACATAAAAGAAATACACTCATCAAGAATAAACAGGAAATCTCAAAAAACAGAAACTAATTCTAGAACAGAAAATTCGCTATATGGGTAGAGAGTATGGTTGTAATTACAGTCAATGAACTTGAAGATAAATAAAGATAAATTATCCAATCTTATAGGAAAAAAAAGAAAGCCTCAGGGACTCATGAGGCAATATTAAAAGGTCTTCTCCCACAACCTGAGATGAGGTCTCATTATATTGCCCAGGCTGGTCTCAAACTCTTGGATTCAAGCAATCCTAGTGCCTCAGCCTCCCCAAGTGTTAGGATTACAGGCGTAAGCCATTGTACCTGGCCAAAAGGTCTTAACATACATTGAATTGAAGTTCCAGAGAAGAGAAAATGACTCAGAACAAAATATTACAAGAAAAATCCCAAATTTGGTTAAAGAAGAATCTACATATGTATGAAGCTCTAATAGCCTCAAGGGGATAAATGCAGTTACCCACAAGTAGGTTTACCATATTATAGTCAAACTACTAAAAATCAAAAATAAAAGAGAAATTCCTGAAAACAGCCAGAGAAAAATAACACAGGAGGAACAAGTACACCTGTGAATGCTGACTTCAAACTAGAAACAACAGAGAACAGAAGAGGAAAAAAACAAAACACGACAAAACATCTGTCAACTCAGGATTCCATTTCCAAGAAAATATCCTTCCTGAACAAAGAAAAAATAAACAGTTAAATTAAAAGAACTCATTACTAGCAGATGGACACCATAAGAAATGTTCTTTAAAATGTGTTCAGATTGAAGGAAAATGATACAGATTTTCATAAAGGTATAAAGATTACTGGAAAGATTACAGGTGTATCTGACTATAATAAGTATGAAACCTACAGCATAAAGAACAGGGATAGAGATGAATCTATACAGACACATATAAGTTCTTAAGTATAAGATGGGCTGGGCGCAGTGGCTTGTGCCTGTAATCCCAGCACTTTGGTAAGCCAAGGCAGGTGGAGGTGGATCACTTGAGGTTGGGAGTTTGAGACCAGCCTGGCCAACATGGCAAAACCCTGTCTCTACTAGAAATACAAAAATTAGCCAAGTGTGGCGGCACGTGCCTGCAATCCCAGCTACTCGGGAAGCTGAGGCACAAGAATCACTTGAACTCAGGGAGTTTGAGGCTGTAGTGAGCTATGACTGAGTCACTGCACTCTAACCTGGGAGAAAGAACAAAGCCCTGTCTCTTAAAAAGAGATGGAGTGGTATAATATTAACTTCAAGTATGGTTTAATCTCTATGGCAACCACTAAAAGAATAATAATTTAAGAAGGTATGCTATAAGCCCCAATATGTTCAAGTTATTAAATTAACCCAAAGGAAATCAGGAAAGGAAGAGGAGAAAAAAGAAGTAAAAACCACAGTCTATTTTCATATACATACTTCTATGTCAAAAAAAAGGAAAGAAAAAAAATAAATAAATAAAAGGAAACCAAAACACAAGATATAAACAGAAAACAAATAGACCTAAATCCAACCTTGTCAAGAATTATATGAAATATAAATGGACTAAACTCTTTAATTTAAAGGTAGAGTTGTTGGAATGGATAAAAAAGGAAGCCACAATTATATGTTGCCTAGAAGAGATGAATATTGAAAACAAAGACACAAATAAGTTGAAAGCAAACAGTAAAGCATAAGAAGGGTAGAGGGACTATATTAATATCAAAGAGTAGACCGTAAGATATAGAGTATTACTGGAAATAATGCAGAACTTTTTTTTTTTCTTTTTTTAAGACAGAGTCTCACTCTATGACTCAGGCTGGAGTGCAGTGGTGTGATCTCAGCTCACTGTAACCTCCACCCCCCGGGTTCAAGCAATTCTCCTGCCTTAGCCTCCCAAGTAGCAGCGATTACAGGTGTAATCTCACCGAGTCTCACTAATTTTTTTGTATTTTAGTAGAGACAGGGTTTCACCATGTTGCCCCCAGGGTGGTCTTGGACTCCTGAGCTCAGACAATCCACCTGCCTCGGCCTCCCAAAGCACTTAGGATTACAGGCGTGAGCCACTGCGCCCAGCCCAGAACATTTTATAAAGACGAAAGAGTCAACTCATTAGGAAGACACAACAATATGTGTACAACATACCTAACAGAACTTCAAAGTACATTAAGTTATAATGGAAAGAATTTTTTAAAAGAAGGAAGCAAGTTCACAGAGTTGGTGATTTTAACACTCCTCAGTCACAACATCCTCATTAGTATAATGGTGAGTAAAAGAAAATGAAACACAAATGTACAAAAAAATTCAGTAGAAACAACAGGTAATCTAAACCGACCTATATCCATGCAAGCGATTGAATCAATAATTAATACCCTTCCAAAACAGAACGCATCAGGCTTAGATAGGTTCATAGGTAAATTCTACCAGATATTTAAGGAAGAAATTATGCCAGTTCTCTCAAATCTCTTCCAGAAAACAGAAGTAGACGGAATACTTCCTAAATCATTTTATGAGGCCAACTTTAGCCTAATAGCAAAAACAGACAAACATTACAAGAAAGAAAAAACTACAGGCTGAGCACGGTGGCTCGCACCTATAACCCCAGCACTTTGGAAAGCCTAGGTGGGAGAATCACTTGAACTCAGGAATTCAAGGCCAGCCTGAGCAACATAGCGAGACTCTCTTAAATAGCCAGGTGTGGTGGGAGACTTGCTTGACCCTGTGAAGTCAAGGCTGTAGTGAGTCCTGATCGTGCCACTGTCCGCCAGCCTAGGCAACAGAGCGAGGCCTTGTCTTAAAAAAACTACAGACTGACATCTCCCATTAGCACCGACACAAAAATCCTCCACAAAATATTTAGCAAGTCCAACAATATGTAAAAAGAATTATATACCACAACTGAATGTGATTTATTCCAAGTATACAAAAGGCTAGTTCAACATTCAATAATCAATTAATGTCATCTATTACAAAAACAGGCTAAACAAGAAAAATCACATGATCATATCAACAGATGCCCAAAATGCATTTCACAAAATCCAACAATTCATAAAACTCTCAGCAAACTAGGAATGGAAAACCTCCTTTACGTTGATTAAAAAACCTTGAGCTAACATGATACCTAATGGTAAGAAAGTATTTATATATATATAAATATATATAAAATATGATATATATTATATATAAATATATACAAAATACATATGATATATAATATATAAATATATATAAAATACATATTTTTATATATAAATAGAAATATTTTTATAAATGTATTTATATAAATATATATAAATTTATATATATTTAATGGTGTTCTCACTATGATGAGGCAAAAGGCAAGGATGTCCCCTTTACTACTCCTATTTAACATAGTACTGAAAGTCCTACCTAATACAATAACAAAAGAAAAGGAAATTCAAAATGTGTAGACTGGGAAGAAGGAAGTAAAACTGTCAGTGCTTGCAGATGACATATTTGTCCATGTAGAAAATGAACTTGCATACACACACCCACTCACCCCTCTAGGCCAGGTGCAGTGGCTC
The DNA here is from genome assembly GCF_037993035.2 of Macaca fascicularis. Taxonomy (NCBI): domain Eukaryota; kingdom Metazoa; phylum Chordata; class Mammalia; order Primates; family Cercopithecidae; genus Macaca; species Macaca fascicularis. The sequence goes on along the minus strand of NC_088380.1, from coordinate 83,235,957 downwards.
ATGTCCGGCAATCTCAGCACTCTGGGAGGCAGAGGCAGGAGAATCACTTCAGCCCAGTAGTTCAAGACCAACCTGGGCAACACAGTAGGACATCATGTGTACAAAAAAATTTTTTTTAATTAGCTGGACATGGTAGCATGTGCCTGCAGTCCTCATGGGAGCACATGCCTGCAGTCCTATCTACGGCAGAGGCTGCGGCAGGAATACTCGAACCTAGGAGTTCAAGGTTGCAGTGAGCTATGATTGGGCCACTGCACTCCAGCCTGGGTGACAGGGCAATACTCTGTCTCTTGAAAAATAAATAAATAAATAAAAAATAAAACACATTAATTTCAAAAAAAAATTCCAAATGTTATTTCTATTAGCACACCAAAAATTAGGTATAAATCTAACAATATATGTACAAGATCTATACCAAGAAAGTTATAAAACTCTGATGAAGTTAATCAATACACATACAAATATTCCATGTGTATGCATAGGAAGACTCGATACTGACAAGGTATTAGTTTTTCCTAACTTGATCTATAAATTCAATGCAATCCTAATCAAAATCTCTGCAAGTTATTTTGTGGGTATCAAAAAATAAATTCTAAAGTTTATACAGAGGTGAAAAGACTCAGAATAGCTAACACAATATTGAAGAATGTTGAAGGTCTGACACTACTCAACCTCTTTTAGATACTATAAAGCTACAGTAGTCAAGACAGTAGGATATCTATGAAAGAACAGACAAGTAGACCAATGGAACAGAGTCCAAAAATAAATCCGCACAAATACAGTTAACTGATCTTTTGACAGAGAGCAATGACAATTCAATAGAAGAGTCTTAAAAAAGAATCTAGACACAGACCTTGCACTCTTCACAAAAATTAACTCAAAATTGATCATGGAATTAAATGTGAAACTCAAAACTATAAAACCTCTAGAAGATAACATGGAAGAAGTTCCAGCGGTCTTGACCTTGCCTTTGGCACTGACTTTAGATATGACACCAAAAACACAATCCATTAAAAAATTGGTAAGTGGGACTTCATTAAACTTCTGCTCTGCAAAAGACACTATTAAGAATGAAAAGACAGGCTAAAGGTGGAGAGAAAACATTTGCAAAAGACATATCTGATAAAAGACTGTTACCAAAAATATACAAAGAGCTCCTGAAGCTCAACAGTAAAAAAAAAAAAGACCCAGTTTACAAATGGGAAAATATCTCACTGAAAATATACAGATGACAAATAAGCATATGAAAAGATGCTCAACATCATATAGCATTAGGTAATTATAAATTAAAATGAGATACCAATACATACCTATTAAAATAGTGAAAATCCAAAACCCCGACATCAGAAAATGCTAGAGAGGATGTGGAACAACCAGAACTCATTCACTGTTGATGGAAATGAAAAATTGTACAGCTACATTGGGAGACACTATAACAGTCTTATTTTTTATTTACTTTGATAAATGACTGAGAGATAGACAGTCAGGATCTCACTCTGTTGCCCAGGCTGGAGTGCAGTGGCACATTCATAACTCCCTGCAGCCTGGAACTTCTGGCTCTAGTGATTTTCCCGCCGTAGCCTCCTGAGGAGCTGAAACTACAGGTGTGCACCACCACACCCATTAATTTTTTAAAGTTTTTGTAGCGATGGGGTCTCACTACATGCCTCAGGCTCATCTTGAACTCCTGGCTTCAATCAATCTTCCCACCTCAGTATCTCCCAAAGTGTTTGTATTACAGGCATGAGCCACTATGTACAGTCCACTCTGACAGTTTCTTAGAAAACTACACATACCTTACCACCTAATCCAGCAATCACAGATCATTAATATTTATCCAAATGAGTTGGAAACTGTTTTTTTTTTTTTTTTTTTTGAGACAAAGTCTAAATCTGTCACCCAGGCTGGAGTGCAGTGGCCAGATCTCACCTCACTGCAAGCTCCGCCTCCCGGGTTCCCGCCATTCTCCTGCCTCAGCCTCCCGAGTAGCTGGGACTACAGGCGCCCGCCACCTCGCCCGGCTAGTTTTCTTTTTTGTATTTTTTAGTAGAGACAGTGTTTCACCATGTTAGGCAGGATGGTCTCGATCTCCTGATCTCGTGATCTGCCTGTCTCGGCCTCCCAAAGTGCTGGGATGACAGGCTTGAGCCACCGCGCCCAGCCAGAAATCTTTATCCATACAAAAACCTGCACACTAAAGTTTATAGCAGCTTAAACTGCCAAAACATGAATGCAACCAAGATGTCTTTCAACAGGTAAACGGATAAGCAAATTGTAGTACATCCATACAATGAAATGTTCAGCAAGAAAAAGAAATGAGCCAGGTGGGCACTGTGGCCCAGGCCTGTAATTCCAGCACTTTGCGAGGGCAAGGCATGAGGATTGCTTGACCCTGGGAGTTTGAGACCAGCCTAGGCAACACAAGGAGAGCCCATCTCTATAAATATTATTTTTAAAAGGGAAAAGAAATGAACTATCAAGTCATAAAAAGATATGGAACACCTTATATGTATATTGCTAACTGAAGCAACTAATCTGAAAAGGCTATATATTATATGATTCCAACTACATAACATCCTGGAAATGCCAAACTACACAGAGTAAAAAAATCACTGGTTGCCAGAGGCTGAGGAGAGATGGAGCACTCCAATGAACAGATGGAGCACGCCAATGAACAGATGGGGATTTTCAGAGCAGTTAAACTATTTTGTATGATATTATAATGGTGCATACAGGACAGCAGGACATTATGCATTTGTCCAAACGCAGAAACTCTAGGGTTCTACATTTTATAAAAAAGGAAAACAAACCCAGAACTGTACAAAAAATTAATTTTAATATAAACTATGGATTATTCAATAATGTATTGATACTGGTTCATAAATTATAATAAATATACCACACCAATGCAAAATGTTAATAATAGGGAAGACTGAGGGCAGGAGAGAGGGATTAAGTATGGAATCTCTGTACTATCTGCTCAATTTTTCTGTAAACGTAAAACTGATGTAAAAACTCAAGTCTATTAATTTTTAAAAACAGATAACACAAGCCTAAAGACATAATGTTATATTTCATAATATGTGTTAAACTATTATAAAAGTAAAACAAAGAAATCATTCAAAATAAAGCCGTAATAACCAATGAACACTGATTTTCATACCTGCTGACACCTATTTTTTATAACCTGATCAAAGCTATGTCTGTCTTTCCACTTTGTTAGCAAGTGGTTTTTTGGTTGGTTCTATTATTTGTTTTTAATAGAGTCACCTAGAGCAAAAAGAAGCAATTCAAACATCAGTCTGGAGTTTGGTGAAGAGAAGTTGATTAATGGATACAAAAATACAGTTAGAAGGAATATATTCTGGTATTCAACAGTATAGTAGGAAAAATTATAGTTAACAGTAATTTATTGTTTATTTCAAAACAGTTGGAAGCACTGTAACGTACCCAACACAGATGATAAATGGTTGAGGTGATGGATATCGCAATTACTCTGACTTGATCATTACACATTGTGTATGAATATCAAAATATCACATTACCACCTAAATATGTACAACTACATCAATTAAGAATACAAAACGCCCCTGAACATTGGTCATTTAACAAGTATTAATACATGATTTACATACTTAGCTAGTCAAGAAAGAACTATATTTGTGGACTGCCCACTCTATACCCAGCATTGATTTATCTGACAAAAACTTCTGTGATTCTACTACTAGGTAGACATTCTACCAGACACTAGGGACACAATGCAGCACATTCTAATAAGCAGTGAGCCCATCTACAGAGTGGGAAAATAAAATATTGCATGTGGTCAATCTGTCCTGTTTAGTCTACAGAGTTCAATTCATCTAACTAAATGACCATATCAAAGCAATGGTACCTTGCTACTCAAAGTATGGTCTGGGACCAGCAACACTGGTATCACCTAGGAACTTGTTACAAATGAAACCAGAACCTCACTTTTAGATCTACAGAATGGGAATCTGAATTGTAGTAAGACTGCCAAGTGGTAAGTGTACATATTAAACTTTGAGAAGCACTGCTATCATAAATATCTTAATATCCCCATATTAACCATCAGTTAGTGAGGCAAGTATCTCTGTGAAGTTACATAAATTATGTAGTCAATTTACTTATCTATAAAATTAAAACAGGTAACATTTTTCTTGAATCGAAAACAGCTTTTTGGCCAAGCACAGTGGCTCACGCCTGTAATCCCAGCACTTTCAGAGGCCAAGGCAGGAGGATCACAAGGTTAGGAGATCGAGACCATACTGGTTAACACGGTGAAACAAGTCTCTACTAAAAATACAAAAAATTAGCCAAGCATGGTGGCAGGTGCCTGTAGTCCCAGCTGCTCAGGAGGCTGAGGCAGGAGAATGGTGTGAATCCGGGAGGTGGAGCTTGCAGTGAGCCGAGATTGCGCCACTCACTCCAGCCTGGGTGACAGTGACAGTGCAAGGCTGTCTCAAAAAAATAAATAAATAAAATAAAACAATTTTTCCACTCTTTCTCTCACTGCATTTACTGTCATTCTGTGTTAGATCAATGACTACTATTTAAACTAAAATTGAGCCAAAACTCATTTCTTATGGTTCAGTTCCTCTACTGAAGCATTTTTAGTTATTCTAAGAAAAAACACTGTTATTACTGAATCACAGAACGATCTTCAGCATTAGAAGGCAGGCACAGAGTGACAAAATCAGCCTAGTCTTTCCTCCAGCACTGGCCAGGGTCTTATCTCCAGTGAATTGGTCATTCAACAAAGTTGGCCTTAATGCAATGGCCATTAAAATTATATTAACTCTTTTCATTCTGAAGAGATACTATTTGCTTTTAAAAATCATGATTTATGCCAGGTGCAGTGGCTCACACCTGTAATTCTAGCACTTTGGCAGGCTGAGGTGGGAGGATCACTTGAGCTCAGGAGTTCAAGACCAGCGTGGGCAATATAGTGAGACCTCATCTCTACAAAAAAAAAAAAATTAAAAATTATGGCCAGGTGAAGTGGCTCACACCTGTAATCCCAGCACTCTGGGAGGCTGAGGCCAGTGGATTGGTTAAGCCCAGGAGTTCGAAACCAGCCTGGGTAACACAGCAAAACCCCGTCTCTACTAAAAATACAAAAAATTAGCCAGGCATGGTGGCACACGGCTGTAGTCCCAGCTACTCAGGAGGCTGAGGTGAAAGAACGATCTGAGCCCGGGAGGGCCAGGCTGCAGTGAGCCAAGATCATGCCACTGGACTCCACCCTGGGCAACTAGAGTGAGACGCTGTCTTTAAAAAAAACCAAAGAGGCCAGGCATGGTGGCTCACGCCTGTAATCCCAGCACTTCGGGAGGCTGAGGCAGGCAGATTACCTGAGGTCGGCAGATTACCTGAGGTCAGGAGTTTGAGACCAGCCTGGCCAACATGGTGAAACCCCGTCTCTACTAATTAGCCGGGTGTAGTGGCAGGCACCTGTAATCCCAACTACTCAGGAGGCTGAGGAAGAAGAACTGCTTGAACCCAGGAGGTGGAGGTTGCAGTGAGCTGAGATCGTACCACTGCACTCCAGCCTGGGCGACGAGAGTGAAACTGTTTAAAAAAAAAAAAAAAAGACGCCCATGGTGGCACACACTGGGACGCCAAAGTAGGAGATTGAGGCTGCAGTAAGACATGATTACACCGGTGTAATCCAGTCTAGGCAAAAAGACCTCATCTCTATAAAAAAAAATTTAGTGGTCACAGGCGGTGGTTCACACCTGTAATCTCAGCACTTTGGATCACCTTGGGGTCAGGAGTTCAAGACCAGCCTGGGAAACATGGTGAAACCCCGTCTCCACAAAAAAATTGAAAAATCAGCCAGGCATAGTGGCGCACACCTGTTGACCCAGCTACTCAGGAAGTTGAGGCTGGAGGATCACTTGAGCCCAGGAGATGGAGGCTGCAGTGAGCTGAGATCACGCTACTGCATTCTAGTCTGGGTGACAGAGCACATCCTGCCTGAAAAGGAAAAAAAAAAAAAAAAAAATCAAAAAACCTGTTTGTAACAAAGACCGTGCATATTCAAGGATACTTGGGTCTGAGTCTTCTCGACAGCTGTCCTTACTTTGGCCCAAGTAAACGCTTCAAATTATATTTTGTGCCTCAGCCTCTTCCTTTTAGGTCAACAAAGGCAATAATTCCCTCCTTCCAAGAATATGTACATACAAAGAAGCCCTTTATCTTATACTTCACTTGAAAACGAACACTTTCTTCGAGATAATGGTTTTCTACCAGGTTTCAGGAATAGCAAAATTGTTAAAAGAATGAGGTGGAAAAATGGTGCCAACATCTTTCAATAGTAAAATCCCCCTGAGTCATTTACAAGTGATCAAATGCCACAATTCAACAGTAAGAGAACCCTCAAACACTAGGCTTCTTTGGGCTCTTCTTACAGGGTCAATAAAGTAAATGTAATACAAAGTTTAGATACTATTTTCTGCCAACACAAAAATCATTGTATGATTATTAATTAGTCACAATACCACTCTACACAAATATGTGCAATAACTGAGGACAGAAAATCAGTTATTCTATCCAAACATTAACATTTTTATCAATTATTTCCAACATGCTTTTTGTCCTCAGACAGAATAATACTTTAAAAAGCTATTATGCCACAACTAAACTTAATACTCTTGCAGAGAAGCCCAGGGCATCTCACCTAACACTGCTAATTTATTAATCTGCCTTCTTTCCTATAAAGTTTCATGTCTTTCCAATACTAGATTACCTTAAAAACAATTATAATTTCAATTGGTCAATCTACTTTAATCTAAGTATTGGCAAATAATCTTAAAATACAGGGAATGCACTTTATAAGTTCATTTCAAAAGATGCAATTTACTAAGCATTAGACTTTAGTGTAAACCATTTTCTATAATTCATGATAAAAGAATTCAACAGGTGAAAAAATAATCACTAACCTGATATAATTATAAAACTTCATTTTTGATTTTGCTAACTAAAAACTGACAAAGTCCAGGGAATAAATAAACTGAGCTATGGGCATTTGCAGGTTATAAACTGCAAAATGTGCAAGGTGCTATAAATAATGCATTAAAAGACTAAAAGGATTGTAAAGAAACTCGAATTATTTAGGATTAAGGATATTTGGGATGAAGGGGGAAGACCTTAATTTAAAATGCAGAAGATGCACCTAAAATGTGAAAGATGCAGGTTTGCTAAATTTGAGAAGATTCACTGAGAGCCACACTGAATAAGAATGCAGATGGAGAATACAACTGCAAAGGGTTTCCAAAGGGCTGAAGCTCAACCAACACAACATAAAAACGGCCACAGCAGGTTTCAGCAGAAAGGAAGGACAAAGAGCAGGGGCCTGGAAAGTAAAGCTTTGATAATTTCTGCTTCAAAATCTGATGTATCTCTTGTACGATTTTAGAAAATGATTTTGCTCTATTGATTCATTTAAGAGACATGAAGCAGAGGTCGGGTGTGGTGGCTCATGCCTGTAATCCCAGCACTTTGGGAGGTCTAGGTGGGCGGATCACTTGAGGCCAGGAGTTCAAGAGCAGCTTGGCTAACATGGTGAAACCCTGTCTCTACTAAAAATACAAAAATTAGCCAGGCATGGTAGTGCACACCTGTAATCCCAGCAGGTTTACTTGCCAAAGTTAAGGAAATGTGCCCGGAGGACAGGTCTACGCCTTTCTCTGAAGATAATTTTGAGAGCTCCAAATGTAAAGGGGAAAGGGCAGGTTACTGAGAAGTACACAATTTTCATGTAAGGGGGGTTAGGAAAAATAGTCATTCATGCCTTTGTCTGGCCCAGTGAATCTGCACTTTTTTTACTTTTTAAGGGAACATTTTATTTATTTATTTTTTTAAGAGACAGCCTCTCACTTTGTCACCCATGCTGGAGTACAGTGGCTCCATCATGGCTCATTATAACCTCAATCTCCTGGGTTTAAGTGATCTTCCTGCCTCAGCCTCCTGAGTAGCTGGGACTACAGGCATGTGCCACCACACCTGGCTAATTTTTTGATTGTTATTATTATTTTTTTGTACAGACGGCACTTTTACATAAGGTAACACAGACGAAATGGGGCAGGAGAACAATCAGATATGCATTTGTGTCTGGTAGGCAGGGGGGTGACTGCACCTGTAAGGATATGCTATCAATTTACATTGCCATAGTGAAATTTTAGCAGGAAAACCTCAGGGTAAAGATCTTGGAGCTCACTATGAAATTTGCCTGTGGGCAAAATACGGGGATGCATGTAGCTTTTCATCTTGTAGCAATCTTATTTAGGAACCAAAAGGGACAGGTTTGTGGGACCCAGTTCCCAACTTAACTTTTCCCTTTGGCTTAATGAGTTTGGGGTCCCTAGATTTATTTTCCTGTCATAAAATCGCTAAGTAATATCTTCACCATTAATTATTAAAACATGCAAATAATTACTGTGAAAGGGAGTGACTTAGGATACTTGGATGGAGGGAGCCTACCCCAGCAATGATACTCCATCTGTGGCCCTGGGAACTGCCTTTAGGTCCATTTGGTCTGTTTCCCCTACTGACAAATAAGGACAAGTGCCATACATTTCCACATTTACACTGCCCATCTCTGTTCTTGCTTTGTAAAACTACTGAATCATTTTAAAATTATTCCTGCTAATTATTACTTGTTAATACTAAAATCTGAGAAAAAATTATGACTCAAGGGACATAAAATCAAAAAAGAAAAAAAAATCTGGGGCCAGGTGTGGTCACTCATGCCTGTAATACCAGCATTTTGGGAGGCCAATGTGGGTGGATCACTTGAGCTCAAGAGTTTGAGACCAGCCTGGGCAAAATGGCGAAACCCCGTCTCTACAAAAAAAAACCCACAAAAATCAGTTGGGTATGGTGGTTCATGTCCATAGTCCCAGTTACTCAGGAAGCTGAGGTGGGAGGATCGCTTGCTCCCAGGAGGTTGAGGCTGCAGTGAGGCAAGATCAAGCCACTCATGGCAGTGGCGGGCCATCTAGAGTGATTGCTGCCATCACATCAGCTGCAGTGGAGAGGCATGAGCGGTAGTGGCAAAAGCGGCTGTGGGAGCAGCAGTGGTGGCAGTGGGTTCCCTGTGCCCCATGTCCCAGGGGCACCCAACTGAGCCACCCCCACCCTCACAGGGCGAGACAGGAACCACTCCCAGGCCCGGAGGCTCCGCCACAGCCACAACCTTGCTCCCTGCCCCATCTTAAGGGTCTGCAAGCACCTGGCTGAAGGGTACAGCTGGGACTTGTGAGGCCAACCCCAGGTGCGTCAGGTTCATTTGTGTGATGCTGGTCAGGGCCACCATGCCACCTGTACCTCACCCATTGTCCTGGGAGCCACTGCAATAGGGGCCATGCTGAGTTGCCTGCCAGCGGGGTAGCAGTAAAGTCAGGCACTGAGGGGCAGGCAGAGAGGCGCCCTGAGGCAGAGGTGGACCCACGGTGTGCATATGCCATGCTCCATGGAGCCAGTGGGAGCCAGGGGTATGCAGGAGTCTCACCCTCCCAGGGCCTACAGCTGCTCAAGTTACAGCTGCAGATCCAGGCATCTCTGCACTCTTGGGGACCTGGGAAGGCCCCACCTTGCCCCTGCAGGCTCGGAGGTGTCTGCTCCCACTGCCTGGCCTCTCCTCACTGTCAGCGCCTGTTCCACTCACAGGGCAAAGTTGAGGCCAACCCCAGGTCTGTCACAACCCGGCTGGGTGTGCGCATGCTCGGGGCAGTGCTGACATACCAGCCCCCTGCCACTTTGGCCTGCTGCGGACTTTGGGTGCCAACGAGCACAGAAGGGAGGCCAAGGGGGTGCTGGGGGCAGCTCAGCGCTGGCCCACAGACACTCCTTGGCACAAACAGCCTGGGCACCATAAACAGCAGCAGGAGGCAGACAAGCTCCTGGGCAGGAGTGGGTGAGTCCTTGGTGAAGCACCACCTTCAAGTCAGGGAGGGCCTGAAGCCTGGGCGTCAGACTTCTGATTCTGCCAACTGGGGTGGGAACTTGTGGTGCCTTTTCCAGGCACCTGCCCATGTTTGCCCATGGACCATTCCACATGCACTTCCTCCCCTGAGGCCCATAAGAGCCCCAGATTCAGCCAGATGATGGGAGACCAGTTGCAGAGAGGAGCTGCCCACCCCAGGTCTCCTCTCTGCTGAGGGCTGAAGAGATGACCAGACAACCAGCTGCAGAGATGAACTACTCTCTGCTGAGAGCTGGACACTCATCGGGATGACCTGCCTAGCAGAGAAAAGCTACCCTCCCTACTGAGAGCTGAAGAAATGATGGGACAACCAGCTGCAGAGATGAGCTACCCTCTTTGCTGAAAGCTGAACACTCATCGGGACACGCTGGCTACAGAGAGAAGCTGCCCACTACAGGTCTCCTCTGAGTTCTTCTATTGCTCAATAAAGCTCCTTTTTGTCTTGCTCACTCTCCACTTGTCTCTTATTTGCGTACTTCATTCTTACTGGATGCAGAACAAGAACTCAAGACCCAGTGAATGGCATGGCTAAAAGAGCTGTAACACAAACAGGGCTGAAACACCCCTTGCCCACAATGTTACAGGCAACAAGAGAAGAGGATAGAAGAGCTGTGGCCCTTTGGGGACCCCAGACCTAGGAAATCCCCAAGCCAGAGCTGTGACACCCTTTTTAAGGCTCTGCAGTTCCTGGAGTCTCCAAGCTTCCAGGCACCACACTGCATTCCCTGGTGTCAGCCGTGGAAGCTGCTTATTATATCCCTGGTTCAGTCGCAGCCTCATAGGAGCTGGTGCCAGTACTGGTACCTGGAGCTGCCCACCCCACCACAGTCAGAGTGCCTGGTTGTACGCAGTGGCCAGACCCCACATTCCCTAACACACCCCTCACCGCTCCATGACTGGCTCTCCCTTGGCAAGTGTGGGACTCAGACTGGTAGCAGGAGCCGAGCACAGCCTGCCAGGCTGAGCGGGTAGAATGAGCCTAGCAGGCCAGAGCAAAACTCAGGCAAAGGCACCACTGGTCACAGAAGTTTCTGGCTGGTGAGGTGACACTCCAAGGATCCCATAACACCACTGTACTCCAGCCAGAGGGAGACCCTGTCTAAAAAAAAAAAAAACAAAAAAGCCCTAATATCTGAATTTAGAAAGTAATGCTCCAAACTGATATTTTTCTTTTTGTTCAAAGACAAATATTGTACAAACTGATATTTAAAATGATTTTCAGATTCTTTACTTTGTAGATAAGTAGTAAATTTGATTGACTGCATTCTACTCCTGGGAAAATACATACCTCTCATTAAAATGTACATACACACTCTGTACATACATGTTATATATAAAAACCAAACCAAAGGCAGGGCACAGCAGCTTATGCCTGTAATCCCAGCACTTTGGGAGGCTGAGGCGGGCAGATCACTTGAGCTTAGGAGTTCAAGACCAGCCTGGCCAATGTGGTAAAACCCTGTCTCTACTAAAAATACAAAATTAGCCAGGTGTTGGGGTGCATGCCTATAATCCCAGCTACTCAGACGGCTGAGGCAGGAGAATTGCTTGAACCCAGGAGGCGGAAATTGCAGTGAGTCGATATTGCACCACTGCACTCCAGCCTGGGCAACAAAAGTGAGACTCCGTCTCAAAAAAAAAAAAAAAAAGAAAGAAAATCTGTCTTCATCTCTTAGGGACTTACAATGCACTTTAAGGGGCACAATTGGTCCATAAAGAGAAAAACCAGGGTGGCAGTTATGGATGATATCAGCTGCCAACATAAAGCCTCTTTGATTTCTGAATTCCTAACACAATTTCTGATTTTTCCTTGTTTCTTTGAGACAGGGTCACACTGCTGCCCATGCTACCATGCAGTGGTGCAATCATGGCCTACTGCAGTGTCAGCTTTCTCAGCTTCAGGTGATCCTCCCACCCCAGCCTCACCACACCCGGAAAATTTTTGTAGTTTTTGTAGAGACAGGGTTTCACCATGTTCACCACGCTGCTCTCGAACTCTTAGACTCAAGCAATCTGCTCACCTCAGCCTCCCAAAGTACCAGGATTACAGACATGAGCCACCATATCCAGCCACTGATTTCTTACAGTGGTCAGAAATGACTTTCTATAGGAGGGGGACCTGATCGGGCCCCACCTAGAAAGAAATATGGAACTTAGCCAGGCATGGTAGCTCACACCTGTAATCATGGCTACTTAGGAGGCTGAGGTAGGAGAATTGCTTAAACCCGGGAGGTAAAGGTTGCAGTGAGCCGAGATCGCACCACTGCACTCCAGCCTGGGTGACAGAGTGAGTGAGACTCCATCTCAAATAATAATAATAATAATAAAATAAATGTGGAACTTAAGACAACCAAAAAAAAAAAAAAAAAAAGGCACTGCAGTGGTGATGGTGTGTATAATGGAGCAAAAATATGACTGTGTATAGTGACTTCAGCAAATAATGGGATTTAAAAGGCTTGGCTATGGCTGGGCCTGGTGGCTCATGCCTGTAATCTCAGCTAGCTACTAGGGAGGCTGAGGTGGGAGAATGGCTTGAGCTCAAGAGTTTGAGACTACAGTGAACTATGATCGCAACCCTAGGTGATGGAGAACCTGTCAAGCAAGAAACAAATGAAAGGAAGGGTGGGGGAGGGAGGAAGGCAGGAAGGTCAGCACAATGGGAACAGGCACAGAAAGAAAGAAAAAAGGACAGGTGCAGTGGCTCAGGCCTGTAATCCCAGCACTTTTGGAGGTCAAAAAGGAACAATCACTTGAGGCTGACAGTTCGAGACCAGCCTGGACAACATAGTTAGACCACATCCCTAAAAAAATTTTTTTAAGTTAGCTAAGGGGAATAGGACAGAGCAAGATGACGCGAATTACCTTTTACGAGACTCAGCACATTCTCATCTGTGGTAGCTATGGGGCGGGGCAAGACTACTTCTGCTTGATTCCTGGTACCAGGTTAGCTACCAGGTCAGTCACGGGGGGGCATAGAACACCAAGAGGGCTCGTGGGGTCCCTGATTCCAGGACTTGACTCTTGGATGGCATTTCTGAACCTGCCCTGGGCTACAGGAGAAGCTACTGCCCTGAAGGGTGGTTGAAAGGCAAGTCCCAGGCCAGGCAACATTCACCACAAACAGACTTAAGAGCCCTTGGGCCCGAAGGGAACATCAGCAGCAGTCTGCCAGTACTCCCCCTGGGCTTGTTGCTCTGCAATTAGGTTCCTCTGCCATTGGGAAGGGGAGGGAAGAGTGGGAGGGACTCCACCTTGTGGTGTGAGTGCCAGCTCAGCTGCCATACAGCAGAACACCAGGTAGACGTCTAAGGTTTCTGATTCTAGTCCCTGGCTTCCAGAAAGGATCCACCAGGGACCTGGGGGAACTCATCCCTCTGAAGGGAAGGGCACAGGTCTGGCTGGCTGGCTTTGCCACTTGCTCACTGTAGAGCCCTAGGGCCTTGAATGAACATAGGCGGTAGCCAGGGAGTGGTTATAGCAGGCCATGGGTGAGACCCAGTGCTGTGCTGGCCTCAGGTCTGACTCAGCCCAGTCCCAGTGGTGGTGGCCACAGGAGTGCTTGTGTCCCTCCACCACCAGGTCTAGATGGCTCAGAACAGAGAGAGAGACTCTGTTGTTAAGGAGAAAGTAAGGGAAGAGAACAAGAGTCTTTGCCTGGTAATCCAGTGAATTCTTTCACATCTTGACCAAGACCATCAAGGTGGTACCTCTACGAGTCTGCAACCACCACAGCAATACTGAGCTTGGGGTGTTCCCTAAAACAGATACAGCCTACATCACAACACCCAAGTCCTTTTGAATATGTGGAAAGCCTTCCCAAGAAGGACAGGTACAAACAAGCCCAGACAGTGCAGACCACAGTAAATACCTAACTCTTCAGTGCTCATACACAGATGAACATCTACAAGTACCAACATGTTCTAGAAAAACATGACATCATTAAATAAACTATTAATAAATAAGCCACCAGGAACCAATCCTATAGAAACAGAGATATGTGGCCAGGTGCAGTGGCACACTCTTGTAATACCAGAACTTTGGGAGGCCGAGGGAGGCTGATCACTTGAGGTCAGGAGTTCCAGACCAGCCTGGCCAACATGGCAAAACCCGTCTCTACTAAAAATACAAAAATTAGCCAGGCGTGGTGGGGCGCGCCTGTAATCCCAGCTACTCAGGAGGCAGAGGCAGGAGAATCCCTTGAACCTAGGAGGTGAAAGTTGCAGTGAGCCGAGATGGCACCACTGCAAGACTGTCTCAAAAAAAAAAAAGGAGAGCGAGAGATGTGACCTTTCAGACAAAGAATTCAAAGTAGCTTTTTGGGGGGGAAACTCAAAATTCCAAGATAACACAGAGGAGGAATTCAGATTTCTATCAGACAAACTTTTTAAAAGAGATTGAAATAAGAATCAAGCAGAAATTCCGGAGCTAAAAAACACAACTGGCATATTAAAGAATGCATCAGAGGCTTTTAATGGCAGAACTGATCAAGCAGAAGAAAGAAACAGTGAGCTTGAGGACAGGCTATTTGAAAATACAGTCAAGAGGAAAAAAAAAGAGGAAACAATGAAGCATGCCTGCAGGATTTAGAAAATAGCCTCAAAAGGGCAAATCTAAGAGCTATTGGCCTTAATGAGGAGGCAGTGAGAGAGAGATGGGGTAGAAAGTTTATTCAAAGGGATAATAACAGAGAACTTCCCAAACCTAGAGAAAGATATCAATATCCAAGTAAAAGAAGGTTATTATAGAACACCAAGAAGACTTGACTAAAGACTACAAGGCAATAAGCAAACTTCCAACAGCCAAAGATAAAGATCCTAAAAGAAGCGAGAGAAAAGAAACAAATAACATACAATGGGGCTCCAATACATCTGGAACCAGACTTTTCAGTAGAAGCCTTATAGGCCAGGAGACAGTGGCATGTCACAAAGTGCTGAAAGAAAAATCTTTTACCCTAGAATACCAGCAAAAATATCCTTTCAAACTTGAAGGAGAAATAAAGACTTTCCCAGACAAAAGCTGAGGAATTTCATTAACACCAGACCTGCTCTACAAGAAATGCTAAAGGGAGTACTTCAATCAGAAAGAAAAGGACATTAATGAGCAATAAAAAAGTCATCTACCAGGCCGGGCACAATGGTTCACGCCGTAATCCCTTTGGGGATTACTTTGGGAGGTTGAAGTCGGTGGATCACGAGGTCAGGAGTTCTAGACAAGCCTTCCCAACATTGCGAAACCCTGTCTCAACTAAAAATACAAAAAAAAAAAAAAAAATTGCTGGGTGTGGTGGTGGGCACCTGTAATCCCAGCTACTCAGGAAGCTGAGGCAGGAGAATCATTTGAACCCGGGAGGAGGTTGCAGTGAGCCGAGATCAAGCCCCTGTACTCCAGCCTGTGCGACAGGGCAAGACTCTGTCTAAAAAACAAAGTCACCTACCAGCACTTTGAGGGGACAGGACGGGTGGATCACTTGAGCCCAGTAGTTCAAGACCAGCCTGGGCAATTGGCAAAACCCCATCTCTACAAAAAAATAAAAATAAAGAGTGGTGGGACACGCTTGTGGTCCCAGCTACTAGGGAGGTTGAGATGGGGGGAATGCTTGAGCCTGCACTCCACTGCATGCCACAGCACTCCAGCCTAGACAGAGAGAGACCCTGAATAAAAAATTAAAAAAAAAATCATCTGAAGGTACAAAACTCACTGGTAATAGTAAGTAAACAGAAAAACAGATTATAACACTGTAACTGTGGTATGTAAGTTACTCTTATCTTAGAAAGATTAAATGATGAACCAGGCTGGGTGGTGGCTCATGCCTATAATCCCAGCACTCTGGGAGGCTGAGGTGCGCAGATCATGAGGTCAAGAGATCAAGACCATCCTGACTAACACGGTGAAACCTCATCTCTACTAAAAACACAAAAAATTGGCCAGGCTTGGTGACGGGTGCCTGTGATCCCAGCTACTCAGGAGGCTGAGGCAGGAGAACTGCTTGACCCTAGGAGGTAGAGGTTGCAGTGTGCCACTGCACTCCAACCTGGGCGACAGAGCAAGATGCCATCTAAAAAAAAAAAAAAGAAAGAAAGAAAGATTAAATAATGATGAGCCAATCAAAAATAACTGTTAGACAACTTACAATAAGATATATAGAAACAACAACAAAAGAAACAACAAA
The DNA here is from genome assembly GCF_037993035.2 of Macaca fascicularis. Taxonomy (NCBI): domain Eukaryota; kingdom Metazoa; phylum Chordata; class Mammalia; order Primates; family Cercopithecidae; genus Macaca; species Macaca fascicularis. The sequence continues at coordinate 83,219,782 of NC_088380.1, read as the reverse complement.
AAATTAAAAAGTGGGGAGACAAGATTAGTCTTTATTAGTTTTCTTTTTGCTTGTGAGCTTACGCAAACAGTGGTAAGTTGTTGTCAGCTTAAAATAATGGGTCCTGAGATAGTATTTGCAAGCTTCATGGTAACCTCAAACCAAAAAACATACTATGGATTCGCAAAAAGAAAAAAGTATCAACAAAGAAAATCACCTTCAATAAAAGACATGAAAAAAGAAGACAGAGAAGACCACAAAACAAACAGAAAACAACAAAATGGCAGAAATAAGGTACTTACCAATAACATTGACTGTAAATGGGCTAAACTCTCCAATTAACAGACACAGATGGACCGAATGGATTAAAAGACAAGACCTAATGATCTGTTACCTACAAGAAACACATTCACCTATAAAGACATACACAAAAAGATATTCCATGTTAATGGAAACAAAGCAGGAGTAGCTATACTTAGACAAAATAGATTTCAAGACAAAAACTAGAGACAAAGAAGGTCATTATATAATGATAAAGGGGTCAATTTAGCAAGAGGGTATAGCAATTTTAAATATATATGTACCCAACACTGGAGCACCCAGATATATAAAGCAAATATTAGAGCTAAAGAGACAGAGGCCCCAATACAATAATAGCTGGAGACTTCAACACCCCACTTTCAGCACGGGACAGATCTTCCAGACAGAAAATCAATAAGAAACACTGGACTTGCCGGGCGCGGTGGCTCACGCCTGTAATCCCAGCACTTTGGGAGGCCGAGGCGGGCGGATCACAAGGTCAGGAGATCGAGACCACGGTGAAACCCCGTCTCTACTAAAAATACAAAAAATTAGCCGGGCGCGGTGGCGGGCGCCTGTAGTCCCAGCTACTCAGGAGGCTGAGGCAGGAGAATGGCGTAAACCCAGGAGGCAGAGCTTGCAGTGAGCCGAGATCGCGCCACTGCACTCCAGCCTGGGTGACAGAGCGAGACTCCGTCTCAAAAAAAAAAAAAAAAAAAAAAGAAACACTGGACTTAATTGGCACCATAGGTCAAATGGACCTAACAAAAATTTACAGAACGTTTCATCCAATGGCTACAGGATACATGTTCTTTGCCTCAGCATATGTATCACTCTCAAGGATAGGCCATGTTATGTCACAAAGCAAGCCTTAACACATAAAAAAACAAAAAACAAAAAAACCCCTGAATATCAAGCATTTTCTCTGACCAAAATGGGATACTCTAGAAATCACTGACAAGAGGAATTATGGAAACTATACAAATACATGGAAATTAAACAATATGCTCTCTAATGACCAGTGGGTCAATGAAGAAATTAAGAAGGAAACTGAAAAATTTCTTAAAACAAATCATAATGGAAACACAACATACCAAAACCTACGGGATATAGCAAAAGCAGTACTAAGAGGGAAACTTATAGCTAAAAGTGCCTATATCAAAAAGAAGAAAAGGCTGGGCATGGCGGCTCATGCCTGTAATCCCAGCACTTTGGGAGGCTGAGGCAGGTGGATCATTTGAGGTCAGGAGTTTGAGACCACCCTGGCCAATATGGTGAAACCCCATCTCTACCAAAAATACAAAAAATCAGCTGGGTGTGGTGGCGCGTGCCTGTGATTCTAGGTACTAAGGAGGCTGAGGCAGGACAATCGCTTGAACCCAGGAGGTGGAGGCTGCAGTGAGCCAAGATTGTGCCACTGCACTCCAGCATCGGCAACAGAGTGAGACTCTGCCTCAGAAGAAAAAAAGAAGAAGAAGAACTCCAAATAAACAACCTAATGATGCATCTTAAGGAACTGGAAGCCAGGCGTGGTGGCTTACGCCTGTAATCCCAGCACTTTGGGAGGCCAACGCTGGTGGATCACCTGAAGTTGGGAGTTCAAGACTTGCCTGACCAACATGGAGAAATCCCGTCCCTACTAAAAATACAAAATCAGCCGGGTGTGGGGGCGCATGCCTATAATCCCAGCTACTTGAGAGGCTGAGGTAGGAAAATCACTTGAACCCGGGAGGAGGAGGTTGAGGTGAGCCAAGATTGTGCCACTGCACTCCAGCCTAGGCAACAAGAGCGAAACTCTGTCTCAAAAAAAAAAAAAAAAAGGAACCAGAAAAGCAAGAGCAAACAAAACCCCAAATTCAAATTATTAGAAGAAAATATTAAAGATCAGAGCAAAAATAAATGAAAATAAAAGAAAATAAAAAGATCAAGGAAACAAAATGTTGGTTTTTTGAAAAGTTAAAATTGATGAACCTTTAGCCAGACTAAAAATAGAGAATATCCAAATAAAATTAGAGATGAAAAAGGAGAGAATACAACTGATCCTGCAGAAATTCAAAGGATCATTAGTGGCTTATATGAGCAACTATGCACCAATAAATTGGTCTAGAAGAAATGGACAAATTCCTACACACAACATACTACCTACCAAGATTGAACAATGAAGAAATCCAAATGTAAGCTCACCAATAACAAGTAATGAGATTGAAGCCGTAATAAAAAGCCTGCCAGTAAAGAAAAGCCCGGGTCCTGACGGCGTTCACTGCTGAATTCCACCAAACATTTAAAGAAGAACAAACACCAATCCTACTCAAACTATTCTGAATAGAGGAGAAGGAATACTTCCAAATTTACTCTACAAAGTCAGTATTACACTGGTACCAAAATCAAAGACACATCAAAGAAAGAAAGCTATAGGGCCAATATCTCTGATAAATATGGATGCAGGCTGGGCGCAACGGCTCACGCCTGTAATCCCAGCACTTTGGGAGGCCAAGGCGGGTGGATCACGAGGTCAGGAGATCAAGACCATCCTGGCTAATACGGTGAAACCCCGTCTCTACTAAAAATACCAAAAAAATTAGCCGGGTGTGGTGGTGCGTGCCTGTAGTCCCAGCTACTCAGGAGGCTGAGGCAGGAGAATGGCGTGAACCCGGGAGGCAGAGCTTGCAGTGAGCCGAGATTGCGCCACTGCACTCCAGCCTGGGCAGCAAAGCAAGACTCCGTCTCAAAAAAAAAAAAAAAAATGGATGCAAAAATACTCAACAAAAAACTAGCAGGCGAAATTCAACAATACATTAAAGGTGGGGTGCAGTGGCTCACACCTGTAATACAATACTCTATGAGGCCGAGGTGGGAGGATTTTGAGCTCAGGAGTTCAAAACCAACCCGGTCAACATAGTGAAACCTCATCTCTACTAAAAATAAAAACTTAGCTGAGTGTGGTGGTACATGCCTGTAATCCCAGCTGCTTGGGAGGGAAGGCAGAAGGACTGCTTGAGCCTAGGAGGTTGAGGTTGCAGTGAGCCAAGATCATACCACCGCACTCCAGCCTGGGTGGCAGAGTGAGACTCTGTCTGAAAAAATAAAAAACAAAAAATAGGAGCCCAAACGACTCTTTAGGAAAAAAACTTAATAATTTGATTGAAAAATGGGCAAAGATTTGAATAAGTATTTCTCAAAAGACACACAAATGTCAAACAGTCATTTGAAAAGGTACTTAACATCATTAATCAGAGAAATGCAAGTCAAAAGTACAATGGGACATCATCTTACCCCCAATTAAAATGGCTTATATCCAGGCTGGGCGCAGTGGCTCAAGCCTGTAATTTTAGCACTTTGGGAGGCCGAGGTGGGTGGATCACCCAAGATCAGGAGTTCAAGACCAACCTGGCCAACATGGTGAAACTTCATCTCTACTAAAAATACAAAAATTAGCTGGGTGCAGTGGTACATGCCTGCAGTCCCAGCTACCCAGGAGGCTGAGGCACAAGAATCGCAACCCAGGAGGTGGATGGAGGTTGCGGAGAGCCAAGATTGCACCACTGCACTCCAGCCTGGGCAAGAGTGAGACTCTGTCTCAAAAAATAAAAAAAAAAAAGACCGGCACTGTGGCTCACACCTGTATTCCCAGCACTTTGGGAGGCCAAGGCAGGTGGATCACCTGAGGTCGGGAGTTCAAGACCAGCCTGACCAACATGGAGAAACCCTGTCTCTACTAAAAACACAAAAAGTAGCTGGGCGAGGTGGCGCATGCCTGTAATCCCAGCTACTCGGGAGGCTGAGGCAGGAGAATCGCTTGAATCCGGGAGCCAGAGGTTACAGTGAGCTGAGATCTTGCCACTGCACTCCAGCTTGGGCAACAAGAGTGAAACTCTGTTTCAAAAAAATAAATAAATAAAAATAAAAATACAAAAATAAAAATCACAACAATTGAACTCACGGAAAGAGAGAGTAGAATGATGGTTACCAGAGTGTGGGAAGGGTAGGAAGGAAGTTGAGGGGAGGTAAGGGCGGTTAAGGGGTTAAAAAAAAAATAGAATGAATGAGACCTAGTATTTGATAGCACAACAGGGTGACAATTGTCAATAATAATTTAATGGTGTAATTGGATTGTTGTAAAACAAAGGACAAATGCTTGAGGGGATGGATTCCCTATGTTTCATGATTTGATTACTATACATTACATGTCTGTATCAAAACATCTTATGTACTCCATAAATATATATACCTACTATGCCCCCCCCAAAATTAAGTTAAAAATTAGCTGGGCATGGTGGTACATGGCTGTAGTCCCAGTGACTCAGGAGGCTGAGATGGGAGGATCACTAGAGCCTAGGAGGTTGAGGTTGCAATGAGCCATAATTGTGCCACTGCACTCCAGCCTGGGTGATGGAGGGATATTCTGTCTCAAAGTATAATAAAATATATTTACAATAAAGAAATAACTATAAATATGCTCAGCTATCTTAAATCACATTCATTTTTCCTTCCTTTCCAACCAAACAGGAATGTGCATTTTCAAATAAACTGACTTTTCCAATCTTCCTCCTCACCCTCCACAGTCAAATAAATTGACTTGTTAAAAAAAAAAATCAGCATATAGAAATACCTACACACTCTTCTTAAGAAATACAAATCTGGATCCTTTGGAAATCACACTAATGAAATAAAAGTGAAGAATTATATATAGGCAGTTCTCAATTATGAAATACATTGTACCCTAAAGGCACATTTAACTTTATTTTTTCCCATAGACAATATTTTAAGTTATGGTTAGACTTTGCAAAGCTACCCCAAACCATGGTAAACATGTAAAAGTGCAATGAAAGATATTAAAATACAACATCTTGCTAGAGTAAGTATGAAACTACTAATCAGAAATGCCAATATTAAAAAAAAAGTAGGTATAATTGGAAATAATTAACAGTTGGGTAAAATTTGTAGTGAAGTGTAATGGGCTGTTAAAAGCACCTGGACAGCCCTTACTTCAAAGGCCAAAGAAAAAAAAAAAAAGAAAAATAATTAAAAATTTAAAAATACCTAACACAAGATCTATTTATTTATGTATTTATTTTTTTGAGATGGAGTCTTGCTGTCACCCAGGCTGGAGTGCAGTGGCACAATCTCGGCTCACTGAAAACTCCGCCTCCCAGGTTCATGCCATTCTCCCGCCTCAGCCTCCAAAGTAGCTGGGACTACAGGCGCCCGCCACCATGCCCAGCTAATTTTTTATATTTTTAGTAGAGACGGGGTTTCACAGCGTTAACCAGGATGGTCTCGATCTCCTGACCTCATGATCCGTCCACCTCGGCCTCCCAAAGTGCTGGGATTACAGGCGTGAGCCACCACGCCCAGCCAAGATCTATTTATTAAATAAACAATTGAAGGAGATTTAAAGGTATTTTTAATGTTTCCAGAGGTTAATGCTTACCATTTCTTTAATGGTTATTTCAACTGGAATATCTGCATATCAATTGTGGTCAGGGTTGTCTGGAACGCTTACAAACAAAGTGACGGGGAATACAGAAAAAAATGGGGAAGAGCTATCAATAAAACTGACAAGAAAAAATACTAGAATCACCGTTTTAACTGACTGTATCAAAAGGACCACCTGTCCTGTGATGTCAACGAAAATAATAATGTGTACACGAAGCAGCAACAAGGGACTTGGGAAAGCATGTACTAGGAATTCCTATGGAGGGTACAGGAGGTTGAAGATCAACCTGTCACATTTTTCTTGTTGTTTTGACGTTTTGGCTTGGAAATATTTTACCTGTACAGCACCAGCTTCCATTACAAACATGGTTTTTAGTACAAACAAGTTTGGGTTTAGGAGGAACCCAGCATCAGTATGAGTTGCTTCAGGAAAAAGTAGATGAAAAAGTATCACAATAGCAGCTGACATTTATGACGGTTTCTATATCAGATACCATTCTAGGCACTTCACATATATTTTCGTTCTTCCTAACAATCTTATGATGTAGGTATATAGTTATTATGCCATTTTAGAGATGAGGAACCACGGGCAGAAAGCTCAGTTACTACCAAGAGTTAAGCTAGTGGAAAGTAGAAGTGAGGCACAATCATGGCTCACTGCAGCCTCCTGCCTAGGCCTCCCAAAGTGCTGGGATTACAGGCGTGAGATACTGTGCTGGGCCAACATACCTATTTTTAAATCCCTCTATGAGGTAGCAGTATTAATCTCTCTACAGATGAAGAAGCTAAGGCACTGCATCAGGTAACTTGCCCAAAATCACAGCTATTAACATGGAGAAGTCAGGTCTCAACCTCACTTGCATCCTACCTCTTACTGTCTATCTATGTGTCACCTGAGATAATGTACACAAAGATCTCCGTAAAGTGCTTGGCCCACAGTAAGCATTCAATAAAGGTTAACTAACTATTGCTGCTATTTAAAACTTCTTATATACATCCTTATACACACTCCAGTTATGGCCCTATAGGTGTGGATAGAAACTCATCTAGATAGGACGGCAAGGAGAAAGATAGGCTTAAAGAAATAATTTTAATAAGTAAGCATTCATTTTGCAAGTATAAGTTTCAGTTATCAAAAAGTGATCGGAAAAGCAGTTTTAATACTAAAAACCACAGGGAGAAGTGAAAAAAGAACAGAAAATTTGAAGCATAGGTAATGGATGTAAGGATAAACACACACAAGAAGAAACACTATTGCCATATTCAAATGCCCTCTGTACTTCAAAGTGAATTTAGGCTTTCTCAAAGCCTAAAAACACAAGCAATATTAAAAGTGCTGTGATTTCAACAGTCATCTTACTGCAGGGAGATCTCAACCTGGATACAGGGTGGGCGCAGTGGCTCACACCTGTAATCCCAGAACTTTGAGAGGCCGAGGCAGGCAGATACCTGAGTTTAGGAGTTTGAGACCAGCCTGGTCAACATAGTGAAAACTCGTCTCTACTAAAAATACAAAAATTAGGCCGGGCGCGGTGGCTCACACCTGTAATCTCAGCACTTTGGGAGGTCGAGGAGGGCAGATCACGAGGTCAGGAGATCGAGACCATCCTGGCTAACACGGTAAAACGCCGTCTCTACTAAAAATACAAAAAATTAGCCAGGCGTGGTGGCGGGCGCCTATAGCCTCAGCAACTTGCAAGGCTGAGGCAGGAGAATCGCATGAACCCGGGAGGTGGAGCTTGCAGCGAGCCGAGACTGCGCCACTGCACTCCAGTCTGGGCCACAGAGCGAGACTCCGTCTCAAAAAAAAAAAAAAAAAAAAAAAAATTAGCTGGGTATGGTGGCAGACGCCTGTAATCCCAGCTACTCAGGAGACTGAGGTGGAAGAATCATTTGAACCTGGGAGGCAGAGGTTGCAGTGAGCCAAAATCACGCCACTGCACTCCAGCCTGAGCGACAGAGTGGGGCCTCGTCTCAAAAAAATAAAAAAACCAAGTTTCTCAGGTCCCAACCCTTGCCACACTGTGCCTGTCAACTACTGTGGGTCCTTTAAAAAGAGGCTATCCTTACCTCACTTTACAAACAAAAAACTAAGGCCCAAAAAGGCCAGTTAACAGCCTAAGGTCAAGCAACTTGTATCACAATCAGGATAAAAATACAGATTTTTCCTGAGCCATATCCATTTAATTTTTTTTTTTCCATGAAGCACCTAAAGACAGTGTAGTGGGATGCTTCTGAAAAAGCACCCTGCCTCAACTAATTCCAAGCACCAGAATGACTTCGTGACCAATTTTATTTAAAATTTCTTCCCAAAGAAAGTGTTCATCACTACATTTTCCCAGTGCCTATATTACTATTTGTTGAGTAAACTAAGACCCTAGCCACTACCCTCACATCTGAAAGTTACAAATAAAACCCCAAATTATTAAAGTAACTTCATATATTTATCCTTAAAAATTCTCCTCTGTGAAATGTCTAACCCATCAGCCCTATTTTTATTTCACAGACCATTTTATAGAACCTTCGCTACAGTCTGAAAAACAGTCTACTATATAGAATTGTAAGTATATTTAATTTAAAATTCAAGGACAATCCCCCGCATTTAGGAAAACAACTGAAAATTTTCTGGCCTTTTGCTGAATAAGTTCTTCTCTGCCCCTATGCAGTTTAATAACTTAGATATGCTATGTTAAGGCTATTTGGTATTATCAAGTCCCCTACAAGAAGCCTGAAAAACCAAGTGAACTTCACCATCTCTACCAAAAACAAACAAACAAACAAACAGTTACAAGAACTATTATTTAGCCTTCAGTGCCTATGTCTCTTACCCTTAGAACTTAATATTCTCCTACCAACAACTGAGTGAATCAGGCAGATTCAGAGGAAGCAGGTCCTGGCCTTTTAGAGAGTGAAAAGAGCCACAAGAAACTTCCCGTTACCAAAAAAAAAAAAAAAAAGTAGGCGCAAATACATTTAACCATCAATGGAGCAACAGAGGGCTCATCTTGTGCTTTCAAGACCTACTGTCAAAAATATTTTACAGTTAACGAAAGGTCAAATAAAGCAGCAATGGACAAGGTTAACAGATCGATTAAAATTACATGTGAGAATCTGCAAAGATAAGATGGCTAATTCAAATACAGCAGCTGCTATGTTTGATAAAACAATTTTCCCACCCATCTTCTCCCTTCTCTTCCCATCTCTCTCAGACACACATACACACTCCCTTATAATAACATTACTGAAGTGTTGTCTAAGTTAACCTCATTTTAGCAAGGAGGAAACATCCCCAGACTTCATGTCTATGAAATATCTGGGCCAGGCATGGTGGCTCAGGCTTGTAATCCCAGCACCGTGGGAGGCCAAGGCAGGTGGATCACCTGAGGTCAGGAGTTCGAGACCAGCCTGGCCAACATGGTGGCCCATCTCTGCTAAAAATATAAAAGTTAGCCAGGTGTGGTGGCACATGCCTGTAGTACCAGTTACTTGGGAGGCTGAGGCAGGAGAATCGCTGGAAGCCGGGCAGTGGAGGCTGCAGTGAGCCGAGATCATACCACTGCACTCCAGCCTGGGTGACAGAGCAAGACTGTCTCAAAAAAAAAAAAAAAAAAAAGAAAGAAAGAGAAAAAAGAAAGAAATATCTGGTGGACTGGGCATCTTGTGACGTTAACTGGCAAGCAGAGAAACCATCACACAAATTAATTAACAAGAAGGCTGACATCCTACTACCAGGCTCCATGTTTTTGTTTCATAGAAGCCCTAACCTAGGATATATTCATTTTTCTATACTTATTTCTTTTTCAGTGATGCAAAAAACTGTCTAAAAGTACATTTGGGTACAGGATTGAAGAAAATGATTAGCATCAAAATATTGTAAATGCTTCCAACTTTCAAGTCTTTCATCAATGCTTTAAGAATCCCACAAATTCACTTAGTTTCATTATTCTTTAACTGTATTTTACAGTAAAAGAACAGTCTGCAATATTTTCATGGGAGTATAACATGGTTAGACAAGGCATCAAGCTACAATGTTGACATATCCTCTGTCCTAAAAGTCTACAGCTCCCATATGTCCTCAACATGTAATATCCTATTTTTCAATACTTCCAGTCAATGCAGTCAAGAACTGCCAGACAGAACAGCTCTCTCCATTGCAATCATATTATATCCTTCCCTACAAACAGCAGCCTGCTCCCACCATTTATTTATATGTAATCATGGGCCATAGCTTGCTGGCCCAGTGAAAGACAGGTGGCGTCCCAAGACTCCTAAAGTACTGTCATTTCTCTAACGTATATAGTTGGGGTTTCAGCAGGGCTTGAGTTTTATAACTAATCTTAGGTTTTCAGGAAAATTACAAAAGTTATTTTCTAAGGACCCAAAGGTATCCTTGGGAGGACACCTGTTAAACAAAACCTCCTCCTAGAGCTCCTTGCCCCTTCAGTTAAATAACCTCAGAAGTCAGGAGCTGTTTTTCAGCTTAGCCATTAAGATATAAAAACAAAACAAACAAAAAACCTGCACATGATTGAGCACTCTTCTCTAACATAAACCTATCCTTGCACCACCAGGCAACCCCTTTCTCTAAAACACAACATTCAGACTGCCCTACCTCATGCTTGTCATAATTAACTTGAAATGAGTTATCCTAATTCAAAAGTAATTATTGAGTGGTGGCATGCACGTGTAATCCCAGCTACTTGGGAGGCTGAAGCAAAAGAATTGCTTGAACTTGGGAGGCGGAGGTTGCAGTGAGCTGAGATTGTGCCATTGTACTCCAGCCTGGGCAACAGAGCGAGACACTGTCTTTAAAAAAAAAATTATTGAACTGACTGCATTTTAAGATAATACCACTCCCCAATTCTCAAGAGTAGAGACTGACGTCCTTTCTCTTTAAGGAAGGAATACAGTCCTTTGGATCAAGAACCCCAACAGGTCATAGGCATGGCAGAAAAGGCACATATTTGGATTAAAACAAATCTAGGCTTTCATCGGAGGTTGGTTACTCAGCTTAGTTTAGCCTTGGTGAAGTCCACAGGATCTCTTTAAGTCTCAATTTCTGCTTCAGTAAAACAGGTATAAAACACCCACTGATCTCAACAGACAGTGAAGAGAATGGAAGCAGATAGCTAATGTAAAGAGCCCAATACCTAAACAGTGCCAATAAATATTAGTTACAATCCCCACAAAAAGGGCTGAATGGAAAACTGGATAATCCTTGTTACATGAAAAAAGGGAAAATAACACTTCCTGGAAGCCTGTTTTGTAAGTGCCAGGCACTTTGTTAGGCCCTTTCTCATACTGTCTTACTCAAATCTTAAGACATCCTTATTTCCCCCATTTTCCTTTTTAAAAGAGGTTAAATAACTAAGCAGGTCATCAGAAGTGGTGAGTCCTATTTTCAACCTAGGTCTTTCTGACTCCAAACACTCAATAGGCTATTTATTACGTGGCTTACATGGATAATTTTGAAAACACATGCTACTTCCAAACCGTGGTTTCAACTGAAGAGAAGTTAGAATTGAGCACATCCTTATAAACATAATAAATTCCAAAATGAACACTGATGATTAGATCTTAATCAACCCTACCATCATAATTAAGGTTTACTATCTAAAGCACCACAGTTAATTATCTCGAGAATAGCTGTCCTTATACAGAAACCATTATTTATAAAATCCAGGTCAAACCTAAGCTGCGGTATGGACCACCAACGCACACACACTAATACAATCCTCAGCTCTGACCAACAACCAAGGCTACTGCTGAAAACTGTTCATAGAGGTCTTGGTGGCACCTGCATTCATTTAAGGACTGATTCAGTGCCTACTGTATAAATAGTGCTTCCAAGAGTAAACTCTTGTAAAAGTCCGAAGTCAAACACACCAGTAACAAATTTCACCTTTCATTTGCATTTAGCCCCTAAGTATACTGTACATTACAACATAAACATAACTTCTAAATGCAGTGTGAAACCAAAACATTCCTGTGACTGACATTATTGCCTTTCTCTCTAAAATGCACACATGCCCACACATATAAAACTGGGCCAGACACCCCATTAAAACCCATCCATAGCCCCTCTTACAGGGAATTCACCATTCCCAGGTAAAAACCTCTTATTGAGGAATTTATTTACGTTTTAAGAGATTTTCCTTTCAAGAACTATTGGGTACATTAAAAAAAAATTTCTCCTTGTTTTGAAAACACTGTCCTTTGAGAAATTTACACTTATCAATTTATAAAAATCTTACAACTTCACATTAAAAGGACACATCTTCTAAGTCCTTTAAATTCTTGCAATAGTAAAAATAAATTAATTAATTATAAAAACTTCTCTAGTTTCCTTTATCCACTAATTAAGAGTGCTCACAAGATGTGTGGTCCTGAACTAGGGGTGGCAAAGAAGAGAGTTCCAAGGTATTGTCAAAACCAAGGACCTTGAAAAGTTTACAATCTAGTTGTACAGTGTGTTCTATTAAAAACAAACAAACAAACCTTTCAACAATTTACTAACCATTTTGAACAAAAACAGGTGGTTTTAAGTCGAAACCTTTAAATGGACAAGGAAAGGAATACTGTAGGAAAAAAGACCAAAAAATAGATTCATAGAAATTAAAGAAGGAAAAGGACTAAGTATTCCAAGTGACCAAAGGACTAAGTATTCTAAGTAACATATCCTCAAGAATGTATTTATCAGATAAATCTAGCTTGAAAAGCTATAGCGAATTCCACAAACTAAGTCAACAGAATAAAACAAACATGACACAACTTCTACAAAAATATTACCTTAAAAAATGTTACTGCAAACTCTTAAGAAAGCAGTTAAATATAATTAGCTAAAAACAAATACATGGCTAGCATCCTACACACTTTCATTATCATGTCCATGGCAGACATCACCAACCAATCACACCACACTTCCCTCCCTTCCCCCCCAACATAATCTAAGAACACAATCTTCCAGTAGAAGTCAGGGTAGGCATTATTACCAAACCTATTTGTTGTCCTTGATAGCTATTTTTCAAATATTGAAGTTGCCGGGTACAGTGGTTCACGCCTGTAATCCTAGCACTTTGGGAGGCCGAGGCAGGCAAGATCACCTGAGGTCAGGAGTTCAAAACCAGCCTGGCCAACATTGGGAAATCCTGTCTCTACAAAAATACAAAAATTAGCCAGGCGTGGTGGCCGGCGCCTGTAATCACAGCTACTTGGGAAGCTGAGCAAGGAGAAATGCTTGAACACCAGAGGTGGACGTTGCAATGAGCTGAGATTACACCAGTACAGTCCAGCCTGGACAACAGTGTGAAACTGTTTCGAAAAGCAGTGGGGGAGAAAGGTCGGGTGCAGTGGCTCACACCTGTAATTCCAGCACTTTGGGAGGCCAAGGCAGGCAGATCACGGGGTCAGGAGTTCGAGACCAGCCTGGCCAACATGGTAAAAACCCGTCTCTACTAAAAATACAAAATTAGCCGGGCAAGGTGGCACGCGCCTATAATTCCAGCTACTCAGGAGGCTGAGGCAGGAGAATCAGTGGAACCTGGGAGACAAAGGTTGCAGTGAGCCAAGATCACACCACTGCACTCCAGCCTGGGCGACAGAGCAAGATCCCGTCTCAGAAAAAAAAAAAGTATAATTTTCTGTTAAAGAAAACAAATCATTATGGTCAAGAGAACCTTAATTAGGAACAGATTTTTTTTTTTAATGTAATCCCCTTTTTAAAGAGTTCTAGAAAATTATATATTTTGAGAGCTTATTTTTGACCCATTTGAATTAAAAAACCGGAGACAGTCGCTTTTTCTTCTTTTCTTTTTTTTGAGACAGAGTCTCGCTCTGTTGCCCAGGCTCGAGTGCACTGGCAGGATCTCCTCTCACTGCAAGCTCCGCCTCCTGGTTCCCGCAATTCTCCTGCCTCAGCATCCCCAGTAGCTGGGACTACAGGCGCCCGCCACCACACCGGCTAATTTTTTTTTTTGTATTTTTAGTACAGACGGGATTTCACCGTGTTAGCCAGGATGGTCTCCATCTCCTGAACTCGTGATCTGCCTGCCTCGGCCTCCCAAAGTTCTAGGATTACAAGCGTGAGCCACCGCTTCCGGCCTGACAGTCGCTTTTTCTGAGTATCCAAAAAGTTAAAACCAGACAGGCCCACTCATCATGGAATTTTTAAAGAATATATAGTTTAAAAAAAATCTGTAAATCTAATAAAAGAAAGAAGCACTAACTTGGTTCTTGCAGTTTAAGAGAAATACAGGTCAATATTAACCAAACACTTCTGAGAATATATGTGGTCACTTAAGATTTGTCACTTCCTTCAAAAGAATTTAAGGTAGAACAGACTCCCGAAGTGAGGTGATAAAAAAGGAAAATAAAAACAGATACCAGGAACTCTAGGATCATGTTATAGAGCAAACCAACAGGAAGGACTGAAAAACTGGATTCAGGAAGTTGTAAGAGAGTACTATTGTATAAGCGAGAAACAAACATTTCTTAAATACTCAAGTCTAATAAAGAAAAAGTTCTCATATTCTACGAAAAAAACAGGACGCTCTAGCTCCCTAGTCTAACAGGGTTCAAGTATTATATATACATAGGCAGATAACAACACAATCTCAGGAATATAAACACCATAAAAAGGGGCATTTCAGGCCAGGCACAGTGGCTCACACCTGTAATCCCAGCACTTTGGGAGACCAAGGCAGGCGGATCACGAGCAGAAGATAAAGACCATTCTGGCCAAGATGGTGAAACCCCATCTCTACTGAAAAAAAAAGGAGCCGGGCTAACGTGTGGCGCGCACCTGTAGTCCCAGCTACTGAGGAGTCTGAGGCAGGAGAATCGCTTGAACCTGGGAGGCAGAGGCTGCAGTGAGCCGAGATCGTGCCACTGCACTCCAGCCTGGGAGACAGAGCGAAACAGTCTCCAAAAAAAAAAAAAAAAAAAAAAGGGTGGGCGGTGGTGCATTTCTCCACCAATCTCAATTGCATTAATAGTAAAAATAGTAACTTGCTTTGAGAAACTACGTGCAGTACCCATTAGGGAAAACTAAGTATATTTTAAAAGACTTTTTTTAGTGAAGTTCCTCCAGCAGAAGCCAGTGAGCAGGCATGAATTACACATTTCTTACACATTCTAGAGCCCCATATGTATATCCATTCAGACCCTTTTTTCCATTATTTTTTGTTACTTTAAGGATTAGTTTGAAAAAGCTTTTGTACTTCTACAGTAAGTACAAAAATACAACGAACATTCCTGCCCAGAGCCTTTATTTCTCCCTAAAACAGGAGTGAAACCTGAGCCATCTGTAAAGATCTGAGGTAGTCCAAAAAAGAAGAAACAAAACACTTATAAAAAATCTTTTAAAAATAAATTTGCATCCAATAGTCAGTAGGTGCTTTTTCACTTGGACAGGTCACCCGTTTAAAAATGAATTTAAAATTTGCGTCGGTTGCCACACTGCATAAAGAAGAATCAAAACAGAAGATCAACTTTGCTAGGTAAGACAAACTATTTTAAATAAAGGTGACACGGACAAAGAAGAGTTGATATCTGGGCAGTTATTGCTGGGAGAGCTTTAGGGGTAGAAAAATGCTCATGTAGCCTATGCTTACAGAACACTTTTCTGAGTGGCTTTAATTGCGCATTACCAGTACTGAGTAGTACACAGAGCGCATTTGATAAATGGGGAAGGAAATAAAGACTAAGGTCCTTCAGAGAGTCAATTAAGCAGCCACCCAGAGGGATGAAGGGGAAGGTAGATCAGGAACCCCTCTTGGTTTCCACTTGACCAGAAAAGCAACCGTCCTACCTGCGCACACCCGAGACCAAGCCTTCAGCCTTTGGTTTGGCCAGTAAACCAAAAGCGACCAGTAGAGCCCAGACTAGAGGCTCACTCAACTCACCTCCTGGATGCGCTTCCTGGCCCGCTGAAGCACTTCTTCGTAGCCCTTCTGCCGCAGTTCGCTGAGGCTTTCATAATACTCCTCGGGATCGTCGGTCTCGGTGAAGAGCACCTGGGAGAGGATCTTCCAGCCGCAGGTGTCCAGGCCGTGGCCCAGGTAGACCTGGAGCTGGTAACACAGACTGTCGATTTCCTGCTCCGTCATCTCGGGGGCGCCCCCAAACAGCACAGTCCACATGCCCGAAGGTTCCTCCGGGAACACCGGCAGGCACGACTCCAACTGCGAGTTCACCGAACACAGCTGCTGGTGCACGGCGCGCAGGTCCTGGAAAGAGAAGAGTCCGGCCCAGCTGCACTCTTCGGCCGGAGACTCCAGCTCGGCGGCTGGCAGCGGCTGCTCCGCGTCCGAGAGCGCCAGAGGCGCCTCGTCCTCCTTCACCATTTCCAGCACCTCGATCTCCTCGGAGACCGTCCCAGAGGCGCTCACTATACGTACAGAGGACACCGGGGCCTCTTTCGGCGCCGGTCTGGCTGCTGCAGCAGCAGCGGCCCCCGCCGCATCGTTGGCTTCAGATACTCTCTGAACCGGGATGGGTTTGGCCCGCACTGGGCTCCTAAGACGACTCTCCGCCCCTTTGCTGCCAGGACTTCGCAGCCGCGGGTCCCCCAGAAGGCTGCCAGTGCTCCGAGGAGAACCGCCCTCCGCCCAGGCCGAGCTCCGCCGGGGCCCGGGGCTCCTAACCAGAGTTGCAGAGGCAGTGGCCTCGGGTCGGCCCCTGCCCGCCGGGCTGCCAGGCCCGCGGCTCCCGTCGGACGCAGCTCCGCCGGCCTCGGCGCCCCCTCGCGCCCCCGCCTGCTCCCGGGAGCCGCTCCTCTGCCTCTGGGCCGTCCGGTTGTGGCAGGTTATGGCAAACTTGCCCTCAATCTCGTTCCAGGCTACAATAAAGACGAATTTGTGCTTCTCGCGCTCGTCGAACACATGGGGCCGCACAGCCACCCAGTCTGACTCGAGCGTCTCCTCCAGCGAGAACGACATGGTGGCTCCGACCTAACGCGGGGAAGGGCCGCCGGCCCGGCCCGCTCGAGGACTCCCCGCTGGCTGCGCCGCGCCCCCCGCTCACCCTCGCCGGGCGCCTTCAGCCATCTTAGTGAGCCGGCCGGCTCTCCTCGCTCGTTCGCCCGTCGCTCCGCGCCACGACCACCGAGATCCTTTGTGGCGCGGCTCGCGGGAAGGACAATACGCGTCCCGGGAGCAGGTAGTTCACATGGTCACGTGCGGCCGGATCTGTTTACAAGCCCCGCGCTGCCGCAGCGTCTCGCGGCCGCCCGCCGCCCCCGGCGCGAGGCCGTGGAGCTGCGTCTGCGGCGCTCCGGGGGTGAGGCGCGGGTCCCGCGGGGTCAGGCCGGCGCTGTGTGCGCCCGGGTCGCTCGCCCAGGTCAAGCTCCCCGCCCCTGCTCCTGCTGCTGCCGCAGAAAGCCGGCAGCGGGTCAGACTGATGAATCCTTCTTCTAAACTCTGCGCCTCAGCATCGCCACAATGTTGCCATTCGACTGCTGACGTCGGCGGCTCCACGAGGGACGTAAACACGGGCACGTGCCGCACGCTGGTGACGCGGCGGCGGCGGCGCGCGCACCCCGCCAGTGCGCGCCGGCACCTCCCCTTGGCGTCCCCTGAGCCAGCCCGCGAGCGGCCGCGCTCCCGACTCTCCTTCCTTCCGCGCAGCCTCCTGTTCCCCCGGGCTGGAGCTCGCTGTCGGCGGGTTGCCGGCTCCGAGGGCGTTGTGAGTGGCAGGTGTGCCCTGCTGCATAAGTGGCTTCCGAACCCGGGAAAAGAGACTGAGGCGAAGGAACTGAGACGTTTCGCACTCCAGGTATTGAGCCCCTCGAATGTACGTTTGTCTCCATTCTCCCGGAGGAAGCCCGACGGGCAGTCGCTCCTGTGTTCAGAAGTAGCGTGTCGCCGCGGGGAACGGTGTGCTGAACTCTTGTGGGGCTCGCCCCCAGCCTGTTAAGTTCTGCCCTTGAGACCAAAACAAAAAACCAAAAAAAAAATTCCAAAAGATTTTCTGGAAAGACAAAGTTTAAGATATGAAAGGAAGGTGTCTGAGGACAGCCCAGTAACAGTCCAAAACAAAATGAAAAATGAAAATGCCATGTCCTAAGAGCAAGAATGTTTACATTTCAGTTCATTGGTGTTTTATTGCTTCAGGTTTCATCATTATGTACTTTTCTGTGAACCTCGTTTTGAGGTCACTGGGCTTTAGCCCTTTTGAAGTTGTATTCAATTATGGGAGTTCCCAGAATGCATATACAAAAAAAGTCATATCAATCTCTGCTATTCTTACTAAACTATGATGAAACACATTCTTGAAATTAGTAGACTTTATAATCCAGTTTATATTATTGGCTTTCTTTTTACGATTAGTATACAAGTCACAGATATTGTGCACTGTAGTAAAGAACAACGGGAATTAGTTATTCTTTTACATTTATTCACATTTCTAAACACAAAACCGTTCGAATTAGTCTTGTATTGTTAGGTTCAGTAATAAACAGCTGTTTATTCAGATGACAGAACAGTACTGAACTAAGCTTCAAACTTAGCTCAGTATTATCTATCTTAAAACTCTAAGCTTCAACACTTGATTCAGTATTGTCCTGATATTTGAATAAACAACCCCCCCAAAAAATTTTTGAGACAGAGTCTCACTCTGTGGTTCAGGCTGGAGCACAGTGGCACGATGTCAGCTCACTGCACCTCCGCCTCCCAGGTTCAACTGATTCTCCGGCCTCAGCCTCCCAAGTGGCTGGGATTACAGGCACACACCACCAAGCCCGACTAATTTTTGTATTTTTATTAGAGATGGTGTTTCTTCATGTTGGCCAAGCTGGTCTCAAACTCCTGACCTCAGGTGATCCTCCTGCCTCGGCCTCCCAAATTGCTGGGATTACAGGCGTGAGCCACTGAGCCCGTTAGGTTTTTAACATTTTGTACAGTTTGTTATGTGAAACCACAGATTTTCAAAGTTTACAACTGTGAATTTGTGTCAAATCTCAAATGCAAGTCAGAGACACGTTTTGAAAGGCAAAAAGGAGAGAAAAGCCATTTCAAATCTGAATTAGGGGGCTGGGAATGGTGACTGACGTCTGTAATCCCAGCACTTTGGGAGGCTGAGGTGGGTGGATCACTTGACGTCAGGAGTTCAAGACCAGCCTGTACAACATGGTGAAACCCCCAACTCTACTAAAAATACAAAAATTAGCTGGGTGTGGTGGCACATGCCTGTAATCCCAGCTACTTGGGAGGCTGAGGCAGGAGAATTGTTTGAACCCAGGAGGCAAAGGTTGCTGTGATCTGAGGTCATGCCCTGCACTCCAGCCTGGGCGACAGAGTGAGACTCCACCTCAAAAAAGAAAAGAGAAAAGAAAAAAGGTTTGAATTACCAGCTAAACAAACAGTAGCACATTATAGAAAACTTTCTCTTCTTTTTTGCTAAAAAGCAACCGCAAAAAGTTAGTTTTTCTGATAAAACATTACGGACACAAACCCTTTATGTATAATTGTGAATACAGAGAATGAATGTTAAAAGAATTTGTTTATAAGTTCTGTTCAGAGGATGAGAAAAAGAAATAAAAATTATTAAAAAAATAGTCCGGGCGCGGTGGTTCACGCCTGTAATCCCAACACTTTGGGAGGCTGAGGTGGGCGGATCACAAGGTCAGAAGTTCGAGACAAGCCTGGCAAACGTGGTGAAACCCCATCTCTACTAAACATACAAAAATTAGCTAGGCGTTATGGCAGGCACCTGTAATCCCAGCTACTTGGGAGGCTGAGGCAGGAGGATCATTTGAACCCGGGAGGCAAAGGTTGCGGTAAGCTGATATCGTGCCGTTGCACTACAGTGCCTGGGCAACAAGAGCGAAACTCCATCTGAAAAAAATTTATAATAATAATAATATGTTGGCTGGATGGCTGGACACAGTGACTCACGCCTGTAATCCAAATGCTTTGGGTGAATTGCTTGAGCCCAAGAGTTTAAGACCAGCCTGGGCAACATGGAGAGACACTGTCTCTACAAAAAAATAAAATAGGCCATGCACGGTGGCTCACGCCTGTAATCCCAGCACTTTGGGAGGCTGAGGCAGGCGAATCACCTGAGGTAGGGAGTTCAAGACCAGCCTGATCAACATGGAGAAACCCCGTCCCTACTAAAAGTACAGAATTAGCCAGGTGTGGTGGTCCATGCCTGTAATCCCAGCTACTTGGGATACTGAGGCAGGAAAATCTCTTGAACCCAGGAGGCAGAGGTTGCGGTGAGCAGAGATTGCACAATTGCACTCCAGCTTGGGCAACAGAGCGAAACTGCGTCTCAAAAAAATAAAAATAAAAAATAAAATAAAATAAAATAAATAGCTGTCCATGGCGGTATGCACCTGTGGTCCCAGCTACTTGGGAGGCTGAGGTGGGAGAATTGCTTGAGCCCAGGAGCTCAAGGCTGCAGTGAGCCATGATCGCACTACTGCAGTCCAGCCTGGGCAACAGAGTGAGACTCTGTTTCAAAATAAATAAATAGGCCAGGCGCGGTGGCTCACGTCTGTAATCCCAGCACTTTGGGAGGCCGAGGTGGGTGGATAGCTAAAGGTCAGCCATTCGAGACCAGCCTGGCCAACATGGTGAAACCCCATCTCTGCTAAAAATACAAAAAATTAACCAGGCGTGGTGGCAGGCACAGGTAATCCCAGCTACTCGGGAGGCTGAGGCAGGAGAATCACTTGAACCCGGGAGTCAGTGGTGGCAGTGAACTGAGATTGCACCACTTCACTCTAGCCTGGGCGACAGAGCGAGACTTCATCTCAAAAATAAATATATAAATAAATGTAAATAAACAATGTTATAAGAAATATTTTATATACATGTATATTAAAATAATATTTTGTTAAGTGGTATTAAGAGTAAAACAACATGAAATTATATTTATTCATGGATATAAAATTTTATCTTATCAGAATAGTGCTACAGAAAATTGGTTCACGGTTACACGGGTGATAAGTATTTCCTCTCAATACACTGGCCACTGTGTTTTGTTGAATGAGATGTTTCAGTGTTTCTTGTTTGTGCTTTCTTAGTAATTGTTATCCTAGAAATGAAAAGAAACAAACCAAAATTCCCATAATAGGTGACTATAGTACTCTACAATTCTTTATTTAGGTCTGTATCTGATTGCCAAGCAAGATCTCTCAGTGTGTAAGTTACTCCCTGGGAATAAGCAAAGCTACAGAAAAACCCCACATACACCATAGCAGCCTTCAAACGGCTTAAAACTATTTTCTGTTTGAAGTTTTTAGAACTATTGTGCATCGTTAGGTAATTCAGGAAACGCTTTAACTCTTTAGTACTTTTCATAAAAACTATAATAGTTTATTTACATAGTGATTTTCAAATTATATAGCATTTTCTTACCTCATAATAGCCATGAAATGTAACTATGAAAGGAATAAGCATCTTTAATTTATATAGGAGAAAACAGCAGTCCAGATTAGTTAGGTCACATATCCCAGGGTTGGGAGCAGGGAGCAACTTCAGTTCCAGGGTCCGTTTGCGAATCCACTGGTGTCTCAGTTAGATTCTCCCAGAAGCAGACACTGAGAAGTTAGAAATGCAAAAAATGTATGGGGTGCTGGGCGCGGTGGCTCATGCCTGCAATCCCAGCAGTTTGGGAGGCTAAGGTGGGCAGTCACATGAGATCAGAAGTTTGAGACCAGCCTGGCCAATATGGTGAAACCCTGTCTCTACTAAAAATACAAAAATTAACCAGGCATAGTGGTGCACACCCGTAATCCCAACTACTTGGGAGGCTGAGGCACAAGAATCGCTTGAACCCTGGAGGTGGAAGTTGCAGTGAGCCGAGATCGTGCCACTGCACTCCAGCCTGGGCATCAGAGCGAGACTCTGTCTCAAAAAGAAAAAAAAAAAAAGTATGGAGGCGACACCTGTGAAAGAGAAGGGGCAGAGGCAGAATCGGGCAGACTAATCCAACAGGGATTAATTAAGTTCCTCATGGCTGGGCACAGTGGCTCATACCTGTAATCCCAGCACTTTGGGAGGCCAAGGCGAGTGGATCACCTGAGGTCAGGAGTTCGAGACCAGCCTGACCAACATGGATAAAACCCATCTCTACTAAAAATACAAATTTAGCCAGGCATAATCCCAGCTACTTGAGAGGCTGAGGCAGGAGAATCACTTGAACCCAGGAGGAGGAGGTTGCAGTGAGCCAAGATCACACCATTGCACACCAGCCTGGGCAATAAGAACAAAACTCTGTCTCAAAAAAAAAGAAGTTCCTCATTGGGTGGATATAGCCAGGCCTTGCTCAGTCATTGACTGGGGACCACCCTGAGAAAAGTACAGGATAAAAACCTGAAGCTGACGCTGAAGACACTAACAGGTGGGGACTGTCCACTTACCATACTCCTTGCAGCTCGGGGGTGGCTCCTTTCTAGAAGGGGGATCCAATTGACATGTCTCCACAACTGCCACAGTTTACCTTGTGTGCCACACGGATCCACTTCATAAAAACACGTGGGAAGCATCTCCTCTAGGTCTTTGGTAGGCCTCTCTTCCTGAGGGAAAACATAAGAGGGAGGTTATCAGGGCAAACTACAGCCTCCATAGCCATAGTTGATCTCACAGCCACAACTGGTACTCTTTTTCCTCTTTTCTTCTTAATTTTTGTTTGTTTGTTTGTTTAAGACAGAATCTTGCTCTGTCACCCAGGCTGGAGTGCAGTGGTGCAATCTCGGCTTACTGCAGCATCTACCTCCTGGGCTCAAGCAATCCTCCCACCTCAACATCCTGAGTAGCTTGGGACCATGGGTATGCACCACAATGCTCAACTCATTTTTTTTTTTTGTAGCGATGGCTGTCTCCTTATGTTGCCCAGGCTGGTTCCGAACCCCTGAGTTCAAGCCGTCCTCCTGCCTTGGCTTACCAAGGTGCTAGGGCATTTACAAGATACACAAGCAATAAGGGTACACCTAGCCCAGCAATGGCCCTCGGAAACCAAAAGTGTTCTCCCCACTGGAGGCCACATACAAGATTCCATCTGTATCTTTTTCCTTCTAGTAAAATTCTATAGTTAGGCTGGACTGTTTTTTGTTTGTTTATTTTTTGAGATGGAATTCCCCTCTTGTTGCCCAGGCTGGAGCGCAATGGCACAATCTCGGCTCACTGCAACCTCCGCCTCCCAGGTTCAAACGATTCTCCTGCCTCAGCCTCCCGAGTAGCTGGGATTACAGGCATGCGCCACCACGCCCAGCCAATTTTTTGTATTTTTAGTAGAGACTGGGTTTCTCCATATTGGTCAGGCTGATCTCGAACTCCCGACCTCAGGTGATCCGGCTGCCTCAGCCTCCCAAAGTGCTGGGATTACAGGCATGAGCCACCGTGTCCCGCCAGGCTGGACTGTTTTATCCACAAACAGAAGATGCCTTTTCAGAAGGAAGATGGATCCTTTTCCTGATGATCCACATGAACTGAGCCACAGATGGAACTGAATGGCTGTCAGATGGAACCAAGTTCTTCTGTTTGTCAGTGTCAACACACTGAGAGCCTGAGACCTTTTTCTTCCACAATCACCGGAACCCGGTCAGGTTGTTTCACTCTGATCTTCAGGAACCGCATGCATCTGTTTTCTAGCAAGTGGTTCTTCTTGAACATCCACGTCAGGGTGGTGGCAGGGAGGGGACATAGCCGGCTCTAGAAACCACAGAGCTCAGCGCAACCACCATGACAACAATGGCAGTGGCAACAACACACAGGCCTGTTCTTTACTCTTAAGGGAATGTCCTGACCACAGGATGTGCAGAAACTTTACGGAGGTAGCAAGTAGCTAATTTTTTTTACGGTTTATCTCGTTCTAGAGTGCATGTGCCTTACCAGCATTTCCAGCATGTTAGTAGTCTCTTACTTACCCTGGCCTCATCAGCATGATGTCATCATTGTAATGAATGAATCAACATGATATTCTGCAGTTTGTCCAGATGGTCCCAATGTCTTCAGGCTATATTATGACAGATGGTCAAAAGTTAACATGGCCCTGGAGCACATTGTTGCTGATCTTCTTTCCTAACTGATAGAAAAGAACACATTTGCCAAATCAGTGGCTGCATACTGTGTACCAGCAATTGTATTATCTGTTTTAGCAAAGATACCACATCTAGCCTAGCAGCTGTGATCAGGTCTATTTCTTGGTTGAACATTAGTCTCCAGGATCTGTCTGGTTTTTGCAAGGACCAGACCAGCAAATTAAACAGAGGTAGGACAGGGACCAGCATGCCTGCATCTTTAAGAGTGGCCCTAATTTCTGCCATCCCTCTCCAGGATTATACTGGTTTGGATTCACTATCTTGGTGGGAGGGAGGCAGTTTGGGAGGCTTCTACCAGAACTTCCCCACTGTAATAGCCCCCACCAACAGGTACAGCCTGTGGGTTACTCTGCCACAGTGTCAATCCCAATGAGATGTTTGGGGACCAGGGGAATATTCACCAGGTGATTTCATAGACCACTGGACTCACTCTTGGGCCAGGGCTTCACTTACTGGCCCCTGTAGGCCCCCACTCTAACACAGCCCATGATGATGTTTCCAGTCATTGGGTATCTGTGTCAACTTGGACCCTGTCTCCAGAAGTCCTTGGAATGTTGGAGTAAATCCCTCACTCCAGTGAGCAATCACTCACGTCTTCCACAGAAGAACTGGAGAAATCACTATGTATTGCAGGGTTCTTGGTACTGGGATCTGGCCATGTCTTAAAGCAATGGCCACTAGATCTGAAAACTGATTTAGGTGCAGAAACTGGGCAAGAGAGATCCTTTTGGGTAACTGCCCTCAGCCTCCTGCTCATCTACTCTTGCTCTGTTTTGATCAGTACATTAAGCCGTGCCTGTTGGCTGCCCAGCTCTTCTGCTCCTAGGGATGTTGTTTTCCATTAACCATAACTGTGGACATTGTGACCCTCTGGATTTTGATGGTGAAATGGTAACACCTGGCCTCTATTGCAGGTCTTTTCATCGTCGTTGCTATTTGTAAGCCAAATTATATGACTGCTTCACTGACCATTAACCCTGGCCTGTGGAGGAGAGCCACACTGAACTCATCACCATGCTGGGGCCCCTCCCACCGTCACATTACTAGTGCTCTTGGTAAATATGTGTCCTTTGAGCTTTCCTGGAGAACATTACTCCTTATTTTGCCCCGTGTAATTTATCCATTCCAGCATTCCCACTTCCTGAGCCTTTTACTCCCTTTCTCTTCCCTATTCCATGGGAAGCATTTTAATAGTCTCTGTGAGGGCCATTGCTTTTTTCAGGCTTCTAGGAGTACCCTGGTAGCAAGTTTCATTATCCCCTGGATGCAGCCTCACTCCTTGCAGTTCAGTAGCAAATACTTTCTTGAAGGGGGATTTGAGCAGTTCATGTCCTGATCTGCTATGAGTATGCTTTTTGGTATTTTACATTATGTCAATTATGGTCAGTTATCCTTATTTTCAACTCCCGAGTGGCTAGAGAGGAAAAGGAAAGAAATGATTTGAGGAAAGTTGGGAAGCTCTGCACAGTGATGCCTGAGAGACCTGGCACCACTTTGGGAGACATGGTAGTTCACTCTGCACATGTTCTTCCTCAGCAAGGGGGGTTTTCCCAGAAGGGACACAAGAGGAAATCGTACTCAGTGGAGTAAATGGAAAGAGGAGGGAGTGTGTCTGCCTGACTCCTTCCTCTCTGCTTTCCTCAGAGTCAAGTTTCACCCCACAGGGAGTTCACACTTCCATGTTGCCTCATCCAGCCTTTCAGGAAGCCAGAGTCTGTGGTCCAGTGTGGCATTTCAGCCAACCTAGAAATGGAGGGTGACTTAGCACAGAGAGGTTCGACAAAGTGGGGCATGCAGGCCACTGACCTCTGCAAGGGCAGCAGTGCTGGGGTGCTCTGGAATACAGGCAGTGCCTTCGGAAAGTAGGGCAATTGAAGACAGTTGAGAAAGTGAACAAAGTTTACATCTAACAAATTTTAAAGTTTTATCATTTTTATTTTTGTATTCTTGGGTCTCACTATTTTGCCCAGGCTGGAGTGCAGCAGCTATTTGCAGGTTGGATCCCACTACTGATCAGCACTGGAGTTTTATTTTATTTAATTAACTTACTTATTTTGAGACAGAGTCTTGCTCTGTTGCTCAGGCTGGAGTGCAGTGGTGCAGTCTCGGCTCACTGCAGTCACGCCCTCCCAGGCTCAATCGATTCTGCCATCTTAGCCTCTGGAGTAGCTGGGACTACCTGTAGGTGCGTGCCACCATACCCAGCTAATTTTTTATTTTTTGTAGATACGAGTTATCCTATGTTGCCCAGTCTGGTCTCCAACTCCTGGGCTCAAGCGATCCTCCCACCTCAGCCTCCCTAAGTGCTGGGATTATTGGTGTGAGTCACTGTGCCCAGCCAACCTGGACTATTCTAAAGTTTAACAGTGCCTAAGAGCATTATGCTTAATTAAAGACTAGCTGGATGTGGTGGTTTACGCCTGTAATCCCAGCCCTATGGGAGGCCGAGGTGGGCGGATCCCTTGAGTCCAGGAGTTCAAGTCCAACCTGGGCAGCACAAAGAAACCTCCATCTCTACCAAAAATACAAAAATTAGCCAGGCATTATGGTGTATACCTGTATTCCCAGCTGCTTGGGAGGATGAGGCAGGAGGATTGCTGGAGCCCGGGAGGTGAAGGTTGCAAAAAAATAATGACTTTTAGTGTTATAACAGATGCAACGCATGTTCACTGTAGACCAATTTAAAACTATAGATAAACCAAAGCAACAAACTTTTTCTTTTTCTTTTTTTCTTTTTTAAGAGACGGAGTCTCGCTCTGTCGCCCAGGCTGGAGTGCAGTGGTGCAATCACGGCTCGCTGCAACCTCTGCCTCCCAGGTTCTAGCAGTTCCTGCCTCAGCCTCCTGAGTAGCTGGTACTACAAGTGCACACTGCCGTGCCCGTCTAATTTTTCGTATTTTAGTAGAGATGGGGTTTCACTGTGTTACCCAGTCTGGTCTCAAACTCCTAAGCTCAGGCAATCCACCCGCCTCACCTCCCAAAGCGCTAGGATTATAGGTGTGAGCCATGCACCTGGCCAAGAAACTTTAAATACTACCTAGAGACAACCACTTTTAAAACTTTAGTGTATGTCTTTTTATACCATTTTCTGGGCTTCTAGGCTCATTTGCAAAAATGAGATACCACTGTAAATCCTTAGTCTGTAAATTATCTTTTTCAGGAGTCTCTCTGAACCTACTCTTCTGGCTCAGGAAGCTGTCTTATAACATAAATAAGTAAATAAACTATTTTTTTACAATGGTTGTTGAAGATACTAACAAATATTCAGAGCTGGGCACAGTGGCTTATAGCTGTAATCCCAGCACTTCGGGAGGTCATGGTGGGAGGATTGCTTTCGCCCAGGAGTTTGAGACCAGCTTGGGGAACATAATGAGACCATCTCTAGAAAAAGAAAATTAAATTCACCTTTAGTATTCCTTATTAAAATTCCATTGGGCCAGGCTCACGCCTGTAATCCCAGCACTTTGGGAGGCTGAGGAGGGTGGGTCACGAAGTCAGGAGATCGAGACCATCCTGGCTAACATGGTGAAACCCCATCTCTACTAAAAAAATACAAAAAACGGCCGGGCGCGGTGGCTCAAGCCTGTAATCCCAGCACTTTGGGAGGCCGAGACGGGTGGATCACGAGGTCAGGAGATCGAGACCATCCTGGTGAACACAGTGAAACCCCGTCTCTACTAAAACTACAAAAAACTAGCCAGGCGAGGTGGCGGGCGCCTGTAGTCCCAGCTACTCGGGAGGCTGAGGCAAGAGAATGGCATAAACCCGGGAGGCGGAGCTTGCAGTGAGCCATGATTGCGCCACTGCACTCCAGCCTGGGTGACAGAGCGAGGCTCCTTCTTTTTTTTTTTTGAGACAGAGTCTCGCTCTGTCGCCTAGGCTGAAGTGCAGTGGCGGGATCTCGGCTCAGTGCAAGCTCCGCCTCCCGGGTTTATGCCATTCTCCTGCCTCAGCCTCCCAAGTAGCTGGGAGTACAGGCGCCCGCCACCTCACCCGGCTAGTTTTTTGTATTTTTTTAGTAGAGACGGGGTTTCACCGCGTTAGCTAGGATGGTCTCGATCTCCTGACCTTGTGATCCGCCCGTCTCGGCCTCCCAAAGTGCTGGGATTACAGGCTTGAGCCACCGCCCCCGGCCTAGCTCCTTCTTAAAAAAAAAAATAATAATAATAATAATAAAATAAAATAAAATTCCATTGTGTATTTACACAATAATTTACCTTATCAGTCCCTTCAGAAGAACATTTAAGTTGTTATCACTTACATCCTTGCAGCTAAATCTTTGAGCATATCCTAATATCTGCCTGTTTTTAATGACCTATCTAAGGAATCCTTTGAAATCTATACACTTAACCACTGTGTTAGCTAAGAGCCTCCAAAAAGGCTGGGTGTGGTGCCTCGTACCTGTAATCCCAGCACTTTGGGAGTCCGAGGCGAGTGAATCACTTGAGGTCAGGAGTTCAAGACCAGTCGGGCCAACATGGTGAAACCATGTCTCTACAAAAAATACAAAAATTACTGGGCGTGGTGGCTCACTCCTGTAGTCCTGGCTACTCAGGAGGGTGAGGTGTAAGGATGGCTTAAGCCCAGGAGGTGGAGACTGCAATGAGCCAAGATTGTGCCACTGCACTACAACCTGGGCAACAAAGTCAGACCCTGTCTCAAAAAAAAAAAAAAAAAAAATTGGCCAGGTGCAGTGGCTCACGCGTGTAATCCCAGCACTTTGGGAGGCCGAGGCGGGCAGATCACCTGAGGTCAGGAGTTTGAGACCAGCCTCAACATGGAGAAACCCCATCTCTACTAAAAATACAAAATTAGCCAGGCGTGGTGCTGCATGCCTGTAATTCCAGCTACTTGGGAGGCTGAGGCAGGAGAATTGCTTGAACCTGGGAGTCGGAGGTTGCGGTGAGCCAAGATTGTGCCATTGCACTCCAGCCTGGGCAACAAGAGTGAAACTCTATCTCAAAAAAAAAAAAAAAAAAAATCCTCCAAGAAGCAATTACAAAAATGGGATCAGATGTGCAAGAAATTTTGGGGGCAAATGCCTATGGAGGAAAATGAGAAGGAAGCTGGAGCAAGAACAGAGCAAGGATGATCCAGGTCAGACCCATATGAAGGAGAGGGAGAGGAAAGAAAATTTCAGTAAAAAGCATCTTAAGAGTAGAATCCGTCTAAGAAAGTTTTCACTAGGCCAATGGGGAATCCTCAAGGCAAAGTTACCTGACTTTTGAGTCTCACAGAAGCTGGCCTGCCTGTCTCCCTGCCACACTCAGTCATTGGCTGAGAGCAGCCTAGGGGAGTGTGGTGGATTCTGAATGCATCAGTCAGGGCCCTGAGTCTATCATGCTGGGAGATCTGAAAGGAACGTTCTCATGGCTGCCACAAACACCATCTGTGCTTTAAAAAGATTTGGTACTACTCATTCACTGATTCATGACACATTGAGAACACAAATATGAATAGGAATATGGTGTTTACATTCTAGTAATTCACTTCAGTTTGAGTGGATTACCACAAATCATTTTTTTAGAAATAGACTTTCAGAATCTCCTAAGCAGATTTTTCAGAGTGTGGCTTTATTACGTTGTTTGAAATAATTTTTCAAATTCTAAGCTAAATAATAAATGGAGTTTGAGTTCTTCCTCACTTTGTAGTACTCCTTTCTCTCTTCATCTTACCTAATGTCAAAAATCTGAATATAACTTAATAAGGTTTAGAACTGAAAGCACCTTTGCAAAATTATGACAGTAAGAGGAATCTGACATAGTTGACTTCGTCTTGCTTCTGACCTCCAAGCTGTCCTTGGTCATTCTAGTGCATCGGCCAAGCTAACTTTGGGAGAAATTTGTAGTTTAACTTGAAAGCAAGGATGATAGTCTCTCCCTCCCTCCTTGCTCAGGGACTGACAACTGCCTTTGTAAGACTAATGAAAGGCCACAAGAATAGGATTGTGGGAGGGGTGTGAACTCTGATAAAATGTAGGTGTAGTTTCTATTAATTTCTTACTGCTCAGAATTCATGTGGCCAGAGGTCACATGATAGGTATAGTCTTTACAGTCTGTTACAGCTCAGGAGTCATGTGGTCAGAGGTCACAAGATTTGTGACTTCCCCAGTTGCTCCTGTAGATAACATCACTATTGTAATACCTAAGATGGGTTTTTTGAGAGATTTTTCAGACTCAGTCCTACCTGGCTGGGTGACTTAACTGGTTCTGTGGCCCCATCCAGAGGCGACTCAGCACAAGGACCATTTTTCAAACCCCTGGGATTTCTATCTCCAACCAATCAGCAGCACCGATTCCCTAGCCCCCCGTCACCAAATCGTCCATAAAAACTCTAACCTGCAAGCCTTTGGGGAGACTGATTTGAGTGATAACCCCAGTTCTCCCATGTGGTTGGTCTCATGTCAATTAAACTCTTGCTCTACTGCAGTGAATTCATTTTATCTGTGCGGTGGGCAAGAAGAACCTGTCTGGCAATTACAGAACCTAGAACAATAACTGCATTTCTAAAAAGTATTTTTGAGAAAAAGAATAATATACACATCCCCATACGCACATTTTGTCTTACTTTTAAATCGTTATACCCCGTATATATATCATATTACAATATATTTATGGTACTTTTTATTTTTAAGATGGAGTCTCGCTCTGCTGCCCGGGCTGATGTGTGGTGGTACGATCCCAGCTCACTGCAAGCTCTGCCTCCCGGGTTCAAATGGTTCTCCTGCCTCAGTTTCCCAAGTAGCTGGGATTACAGGTGCCCACCACCATGCCCAGCTAGTTTTTGTATTTTTAGTAGATACAGGGTTTCACCATGTTGGTCAGGCTGGTTTTGAACTCCTGACCTCAAGTAATCCGCCCGCCTCGCCCTCCGAAAGTGCTGGGTTTACAGGCATGAGTCACAGCACCTGACCAATATATACATACATGGTTTTGAGTTAGAGTTTTATAGCTGCTTTAACAAATTACCACAAACTTAAAGACTTAAAACTCAAACTTTTTAAAGTTCAAGAGGTCAGAAGCCTGAAATGAGCCTTGCTGGGCTAAAACCAAGGTGTCTGAAGGGCTGCATTCCTTCTGGAGGCTCTAGAGCAGAATCCATTTCCATGCTCTCTCTAGCTTTGAGATGCTCCCCACATTTCCAGGCTGTGGCCTCCTTCCTCCCTCCTTCAAGCCAGCAACAGTGGGTGAAGTTCTTTTCTCAGTACATCAGTCTTTCTCAGGGACAGATCCTACTTCTATTACCACATCTCTTTCTCTGACTCTTGACTTCTGCCTCCCTATTCCATTTTTAAGGACTCTGTGATTACATTAGTCCCACCTGGATAGTCCAGGATGCTCTGTTTTTGTTTGCCTTTATTTTTAATTTTTATTATTTTTTTTAAACAGAGTCTCACTCCATCACCCAGGCTGGAATGCGACGGTGCAGTCTTGGCTCACTGCAACCTCTGCCTCCTAGGTTCAAGCGATTCTCCTGCCTTAGCCTCCTGAGAAGCTGGGATTACAGGCATGCACTACCACACCTGGATAATTTTTGTATTTTTAGTAGAGATGGGGTTTAGCCATGTTGGCTAGGTCTGTCTCAAACTCCTGACCTCAAGTGACCCACATAACAGCAGAGGTACTGCTCCTTGCAGAGAAGGGCTACCCCATAGGCAATGTGCCCAGAGTAGCCATGGATAATCTATTTTAAGGTCAGATCATTAGCAATCTGAATGCCATCTGTAACCTTCATTCTCCTTTCTCCCTTTGCTAATTAACTTACATATTCACAGGTATCAGCGATAAGCACATGTATAACTTGTGATGCGGGAGGTATCATTCTGCCCCCAGGTGTTATAGCAAAAGCCTCTAATACAGTGTTGATTAGGAACACTTCTGGTTTTTATTAGTAATCTTCTGGACAGTCATGAAAATAATTCTACAAATTTATCATTCTTAAGGTACTTGTCATAGATAGCTTTTCGTAGCTATATGTTATTATATAAGTTTTCTACTTTTTTTTTTTTTTTTGTAGAGGCAGGTTTTCCCCATGTTGCCCAGGCTGGTGTGGAACTCTTGGCCTCAAGTGATCCACCCACCTGGGCCTCCCAAAGTGTGGGATTACAGGCATGAGCCACCACACCTGGCCAGAAAGTTTTCTTCTATCCTTTTTTTGTTGTTGAGACAGTGTCTCACTCTGTCTTCCAGGCTGGAGTGTAATGGCGCGAGCACAGCCCACTGAAGCCTCAACCTCCTGGGTCAATCAGTCCTCCCACCTCAGCCTTCCTAGTAGCTAGGACTACAGGTGTGCACCACCATGCCTGGCTAATCTTTGTATTTTTTGTAGAGATGGGGTTTTGCCATAGGCCGTTTTCTTCTATTCTGTGGTTCTCATACTACTACTTTGTAACAAGCCATTCTAAGATTTAAAGTGATGCAAAAACAATAATTTATTATTACCTCTCTTGTCTCTATAGGGCTTACTTGGTGGTCTGGGCTTGCTTGGGTGGTTCTCACTTGGGGCTTGACCAGGCTGGATGTCCAATATGGCTTCTCCACTCACGTGTCTGGGGCTTACGTGCTCCTCCATATGGCCTCTCTCTCCCACAGAGTAGCTTGTAGCATATATTGAGATAATCATATTTTTCTTAATTAGTCTGTTAATGTTGTTAGAATTTAATGCGCAGGTTGTTTACTAGGGTGTGCCCTTTGTGGAAAACAATGGGAGGGAGCGGAGAGGGAAGATGAAGACATCATGCCGTGATGGGGACCCACTAGTCCTGACTCCATGGGGAGCTATGGAGCTAAGTTGCTCCTACAGTGGATCAGGTGTTTATGCATTCGCCCAGTCGTGGGATGTGGGTTGTCCTTGGAAGGGTCAACCTTGGGTGAAACTGAAATGATTCTGTAAAGGGACTGAAAGCTGAATGAACGTTGTACACTGACAGCACTCTCAGCAGTTGAGGCAACAAACCTTTCCTTGAAAGAGGATCTGGGCTGTGCCTCTCCGTGTCTGCCGTAAGGTTCATAATATTATTATTATTAAGTCAATAAATTTTTATTCAAGAAATTTCATGTTGAGATTCCTTCCACTGTCCATCAAGTTCCCTTTAGTTGCTCTAAAGAGTTGGAGTCAAAAGTTATCTTCAATAGATTTATTTTCAAATTAACCCTTTTTAATAGAACTGATGCTTAATCCAGTTATCCTGTCAGCCCATAATTATTTTATTTTGGCTTCTTTCATCTCCTTTTAATATGGATATATTCACGAAGACTTCAAAATTCACCTATGGAAAAATCAATAATCTTTGGGATCTAATTTCTTTTTTTTTTTTTTTTTTTTTTTTTTTTTTTTTTTTTTTTTTTTTTGAGACGGAGTCTCGCTCTGTCACCCAGGCTGGAGTACAGTGGCGGGATCTCAGCTCACTGTAAGCTCTGCCTCCCGGGTTCCCGCCATTCTCCTGCCTCAGCCTCCCGAGTAGCTGGGACTACAGGCGCCCGCCACCTCGCCCGGCTAGCTTTTTGTATTTTTTAGTAGAGACGGGGTTTCACCCTGTTAGCCGGGATGGGGGATCTAATTTCTATAATCAATTTACTTTAGATTCATTTTTAGAGTAGGTGGATCTACCTGGTTCTCAATTTGATACCCTCTCTAAACATGAATGCGTTCAATCATACTCATTTCTAAGCTATCACACTCAAGAATAATAGTACGGATCTGTGGAATATGCCAGTATCTACAGTAAAAGATAAATTATTAGATCTTTCATAATTTTAGCAACTGTCTTGTAGTTCCTTCCCGCAGATCTAACAAATAGTCCTGCGAGTAAAGCAAAACCACAGAGTTAGTCTATGAGGAGTTTCAAGCGACATGCAGCTACAGGAAAAGCCCCATTGGAATAGACTTCGACCAATAGTAATATTATCTATGATAGTAAAAATCTGGAAACAACCTCAATCTCCATCATATAGTAATCTATAAATGTATGTAGAATAGTCCCTACAATAAAAAAATACAGAAATGAAAATGAATGAACTAATATGACATCTGTGAAAAACTAAATTTACCATCTTTCAACATGGCTAATTCTCAGAAACATGATGTTAAGTGACAAAAATAAAAAATAAAAAAACACAAACAGAAAAAAGCATGTAGGCCGGGCATGGTGGCTCATGCCTGTAATCTCAACACTTTTGGGGGGCTGAGGAGGGAGGATCCCTTGAACTCAGGAGTTTGAGACAAGCCTGGGAAACACAGGGAGACCCCATCTCAAGAAAAATAATAAGTATATATATTATTTCTATAAAATTTTAAAACATTTGAAGCATAACTATATATTGTTTATAGATCAAAAATATGTAGGAAAAGTATAAAAATATTCATAGAAATTTTAAACACTGAGACTGGGTGTAGTGGCTCAAACCTGTAATCCCAGCACTTTGGGAGGCAGAGGTGGGCAGATCATGAGGTCAGGAGTTTGAGACCAACCTGGCCAACATGGTGAAACCCCATCTCTACTAAAAATACAAAAAAATTAGCCGGGCTTGTTGGTGTGTGCCTGTAATCCCAGCTACTTGGGAGGCTGAGGCAGGAGGATCACTTGAACCCGGGAGGTGAAGGTTGCAGTGAGCTGAGATCACGCCACTGTACTCCACCCTGGGCGCCCGCCTCAGCCTCCCAAAGTGCTGGGATTACAGGCCTGAGCCACCATCCCCGACCAAAAACAAATTTTAAACACTGAATTCCTCATAGTGTCTACAAAGGAGGGGTGAGGACTAGGCTCAGGGTAAGGGATTCAGGAGGCCACAACTGTATCTTTATAAGTGTTGTTTCTTTAAAAACAAAATCTGTATTTGGGGAAAGAGAAAAAAAACAATAAAATCTGAATTAATATGGCACTACATAGCACAATGATAATAGATAATGAAATTGGGTGTTGAGTACTTCAGTATTCATTATAATAGTTTATTTATTGCATTTTAAAAGTACTCCATAATAAAATTAATAATTAAAAAACAGGCCAGAGTGGTGGCTCATGCCTGTAATCCCAGCACTTTGGTAGGCCGAGGAGGGCAGATCACCTGAGGTCAGGAGTTTGAGACCAGTCTAACCAATATGGCGACACCCTGTCTCTGCTAAATAAATATTAGGCGTGTGTGGTGACAGACGCCTGTAATCCCAGCTACTCGGGAGGCTGATGCAGGGAGAATTGCTTGAACCCAGGAGGAGGTGCTTGCAGTGAGCTAAGATCACGCCACTGTGCTCCAGCCAGGGTGACAGAGCAAGACTCCGTCACAAAAAAACAAACAAAAAACCAACCAACCGACCAAACAACAACAGCAAAAAAACAAGGCTGGGGTGTGGTGGGTCACACTCATAATCCTAGCACTTTGGGAGTCCAAGGCAAGCAAATTGCTTGAGCCCAGGTGTTTGAGACTAGCCTGGGCAACATGACGAAACCCAGTCTCTATTAAAAAAAAAATAACAAAAAAACCAAGAGGCCATTAAAACACGATTAATTACAACTACATTTGTTAACATGGATGTGGCCGGTCATGGTGGCTCATGCCTGTAATCCCAGCACTTTGGGAGGCCGAGGCAGGCAGATCACTGGAGGTCGGGAGTTCGAGACCAGCCTGACCAAAATGGAGAAACCCCTCTACTAAAAATACAAAATTAACCAGGTGTGGTGGTGCATGCCTGTAATCCCAGCTACTTGGGAGGCTGAGGCAGGAGAATCGCTTGAACTCGGGAGGCAAAAGTTGCGGTGAACTGAGATGGTACCATTGCACTCCAGCCTGAGCAACAAGAGTGAAACTCTGTCTCAAAACAAAAAACAAAACAAAACAAAAAACACTTGGACGTATTTCAAAAGCAATGTTACATGAAAAAAAGTTGCAGTATGGTATATACATTATGATGCTATTTCTTTCAGTTTTAAAAATAAAATGATATTCGATATTATTTATGGATCTATACTTATATGGAGACTTACGTGGTAAAAATATTTTTCTTTCTTTTTTTTATTTTTGGGACAGGTCCTCTGTCACCCAGGCTAGAGTGAGTGGACATGATCATAGCTCACTGCAGCCTCAACCACCTGGCCTCAAACAGTCCTCCCATCTCAGTCTCCTGGAGCAGTTAGGACTGCAGGCACACACCAGCATGCCTGGCTAATTTTTTTTTCTTTTCTTTTTCCTTTTTTTTTTTTTGAGACGGTGTCTCACTCTGTCGTCCAGGCTGAGTGCAATGGCTCGATCTTGGCTCAGTGCAACCTCTTCCTCCCAGGTTCAAGTGATTCTCCTGCCTCAGCCTCCCAAGTAGCTGAGACAATAGGCACCCACCACCACGCCTGACTAATTTGTGTATTTTTAGTAGAGACGGGGTTTCACCATGTTGGTCAGGTGCTATTTTTTTTTTTTAATTTTTATTTTTATATAGACAGGGCTGTCATCATTTTGTCTAGGCTGATCTCACTCTTGGGCTCAAGGGATTCTTCCACGTTGGCCTCCCAAAGTGCTGGGGTTACAGGTATGAGCCACTGTGCCCAGCCCCCCCTTTTTTTTTTGTGATTGCAAAAAAGTTAAGGGTTGCATGAATAAACTTTCTTTCCGGCAAAAATATTTCCAAACTAAAGGGCATGATACACACCAAGATCCAAATCGTTTTTCCTCTGAGAAGCAAGGGAAACGAATAGGATTGAGGAGGGATGCGAAAGAGGGATTCCAAATATTTACATTAGTTAAATCTGGATATTAAGTATATGGGTGTTTATTATATTACCCTTTGTGCTTCTTGGTATGTTTGAGATTGTTCTTGTTTTTAAATAAATTAACCCTTCCATTCTGCATGGTATTTCCCTTTGGTGGTAATGCGAGTAACCACATAAGTATATCTCACCACTTGGTTGGCATAAAAAGGGAAGGCTGGGCGTGGTGGATCACGCCTGTAATCCCAGCACTTTGGGAGGCCGAGGCAGGAGGATCTCAAGGTCAGGAGTTCAAGACCAGCCTGACCAACATAGTGAAATCCCATCTCTACTAAAAATACAAAAATTAGCCAGGCATGGTGGTGCCCGCCTGTAATCCAGCTACTCAGGAGACTGAGGTAGGAGAATCGCTTGAACCCGGGAGGCAGAGGTTGCAGTGCACTGAGATCGTGCCATTGCACTCCATCCTGGGTGACAGAGTGAGACTCCATCTCAAAAAAAAAAAAAAAAAAAAACGAAAAAGATGTCCTCATCAGTCTGTCATTTCCTTTTGTTCTGGTATACCCATTGCTGCACACATTTTTTTCAATGACTGATTTGATATCATTAGTTAAAAACTATTCCCTGAATGCTTATGCTTCCACTTATTTCTGTGGGTATGAAACCGCATTACTGTCTTGGGAGAACAGTGGAGTATTCAGGCACAGGCAATTAAGAGAATAAGCTTGATAGTTGATTCCACTATACCCGGGCCCTAGATGTTCCCTACAAAGGCTGAGGTGATGACAAGGTTTAGCGCTGGGGTGCAGTGGTACAATCACAGCTCACTGCAGCCTTGACCTCCTGGGCCTAAGTGATCCTCCTTGGGCCCAGGCATGCGCTACCACGCCAGGCTAATTTTTTTTTTTTTTTTTTTAAAGACAGAGTCTCAAACTCCTGGGCTCAAGTGATCATCCTGCCTTGACCTCCCAAAGTGCTGGAGTTACAGGTGTGAGCCACCTCGCCTGGCCAGTGTTCCATATGTTATTCTCTGATCTTTCTTAATTCACATATCTGTTTTGCATAGCTGCCGTATATATGTGAAGGGCCAATGGAAAACTTCCTTTGCTCTTGAAGATTTGCTGAAATCAGCTGACAATAGTCAGATTAATAGGATAAAAGACATACACAATTTTATTTTAATGTGCATGACATGGAATTGCAGATTGAGTACCCAGTAACCCAAACCCAAGTACAGAAGCTTACATACTCTTTTCAAGAAACATTGGAATAGAGATAGAGTCTCGCTGTGTTGCCCATGCTGGTCTCGAACTCCTAGGCTCAGGATGCTTCCTCCTGTTCCTCCCAGAGTGCTCGAATTACAGGTGTGTGCCACCAGGCAGGCCTACATACTCTTTTTCAAAAGGGAGAGGGGAGATAGGGAATGTAGACAATTCATTTGAGAGACAGAAAATGATTTTTTTTATTATTTGTTGAGACAGAGTCTTGCTGTATTGCCCAGGCTGGAGTGCAGTGGCACCATCTTGGCTCACTGCAACCTCTACCTCCCCAGTTCAAGCGATTCTCATGTCTCAGCCTCCCAAGTAGCTAGGATTATAGGCACATGCCATCACGCCTGGCTAATTTTTTTGTATTTTTAGTAGAGACAGGGTTTCATCATGTTGGCCAGGCTGGTCTCAAACTCTTGACCTCAGGTGATCCGTCCACTTGGCCTCCCAAAGTGCTGGGATTATAGGCATGAACCACCGTGCCTGGTCATGCCACTGAGGGTTTTTCTCTATTTTAATTTAATTTAATTTTTTGAGATGGGTGTCTCACTATGTTGCCCAGGCTAGTCTCGAACTCCTGAGATCAAGCGATCCACCCACCTTGGCCTCCCAGTGTTCTGGGATTACAGACGTGAGCCACGGTGCCTGACCAAATGATTATTAGGGAGAATAAATATACAGGAATTAACTTCTAATGATCCTGTTTGTGAAA
This sequence comes from Macaca fascicularis, assembly GCF_037993035.2. Taxonomy (NCBI): domain Eukaryota; kingdom Metazoa; phylum Chordata; class Mammalia; order Primates; family Cercopithecidae; genus Macaca; species Macaca fascicularis. The sequence goes on along the minus strand of NC_088380.1, from coordinate 83,181,350 downwards.
ATGTCCCTCCAGGTATGGTTGAATTTCTGTCTTTTCTGAGATAGACAATGAGATTTCAGCAAGGGGAGGAAGGCAATTGTATTTTTTGTTTGTTTGTTTGTTTGTTTGTTTGTTTTGAGACAGAGTTTCACTCGTCGCCCAGACTGGAGTGCAGTGGTGCGATGGCTCAGTGCAACCTCCGCCTCCTGGGTTCAAGCGATTTTCCTGCCTCAGCCTCCTGGGTAGCTGGGATTACAGGCGCCCAGCATCACACCTGGCTAATTTACTTCTTTTTTTTCTTTCTTTTTTTTTTTTTTTTTTTGTATTTTTAGTAGAGATGGGGTTTCACCACGTTGGCCAAGCTGGTCTGGAACACCTGACCTCAGGTGAACCACCCACCTCGGCCTCCCAAAGTGATGGGATTACAGGTGTGAGCCACTGCACCCAGCCTTTTTTTAATTTTAATTTTTATTTTTTGAGATGGAGTCTTGCTCTGTCGCCCAGGCTGGAGTGCAGTGGCATGATCTCAGCTCACTGCAACCTCCGCCTCCTGCGTTCAAGTGATTCTCCTACCTCAGACTCCTGAGTAGCTGGGATTACAGGTGCATGCCATCACGCCCTGCTAATTTTTGTATTTTTAGTAGCGACAGGGTTTCAGCATGTTGGCCACGCTAGTCTCAAACTCCTAACCTCAAGTGATCCACCTGCCTTGGCTTCCCAAAGTGCTGGTATTACAGGTGTGAGCCAACGCACCTGGCCCCCAATTGTGTTTCTTTTGGAAAGAAGCTCTCTTGATCAGATAGGGAAATTCCAGAGAGAGTCCCTCCCTGCACTTGGAGTGCAGGGGACAAGACAAGGTTTCAGGGACCTTGATTCTGAGGCAGCTTCTAAACCTTCTCAGCATGTCAAAGCACAGTCTTTAGGGTATCTCTTTCTGAGGATCACCACCTACGTAAGGATTTCGTTGTCTTTTTATTAAACTTCAGCTACCTCTTTCATGGGTCCACCTAGTTCATGCACTAGTCAGTGTTTCATAGTTTTCTGTCTTGACAATATACCAGTTTGCTCAGCCTTACTTCTATTGTTGAACTTTTGAGATTTTTCCAATTTTCCAGTTTTATAAATAGCATTTCTATGACCATCTTTGTACACACTACTTCTTTTCTTTCTCGTCATTTCCTTGAGCTTAATCCTACAAGTGGAATTAGTGGGCTAAAGGGTATGAATAGTTTTAGGACTCTAAATCTATATTCCAATATTATATGAATTTACCTTTGACCTAACAATATTGAGTTTACTCATTGTCATATATTTCAAAAAAATGTAATAGACATATAATAGTTATTAAAAGTTTCTTAATTCAAAATTTTCCCAGGCTGGAGTGCAATGGCGCCATCTTGGCTCACTGCAACTTCCGCCTCCTGGGTTCAAGCAATTCTCCTTCCTCAGCCTCCCAAGTAGCTGGGACTATACACCTGGCTAATTTTTGTATTTTTAGTAGAGTCAGGGTTTCACCATGTTGGCCAGGCTGGTCTCGAACTCCTGATCTCAGGTGATCTGCCTGCCTCGGCCTCCCGAAGTGCTGTGATTGCAGGCGTAAGCCACTGCACCCAGCCCTTTTTTTTCTGATTATTGAAAATAATACTCATTGTGGAAAAAAAAAAAAAAAAAGGGGCCGGGTGCTGTGGCTCATGCCTGTAATCCCAGCACTTTGGGAGACCAAGGTGGGTGGATCACGAGGTCAGGAGATTGAGACCATCCTGGCTAACACAGTGAAACCCATCTCTACTAAAAATACAAAAAATTAGCCAGGCATGGTGGCGGGCGCCTGTAGTCCCAGCTACTCGGGAGGCTGAGGCAGGAGAATCACGTGAACCCGGGAAACGGAGCTTGCAGTGAGCCGAGATGGCGCCACTGCACTCCAGCCTGGGCGACAGAGCGAAATTTTCAAAAAAAAAAAGAAAAAAAAAAAAGAATGGGGCCCAGGAATCTACACTTTAAAAAGTGCTCTGAGTGATTCTAGTTGTAGGTAGGGTTGAAAAACCACAAGTTATTCTAATTTCTAGAATGACTGGTCTACACCTGCTTGTTTGTAATTTTTTACAAATCACTTTCTTCTTAATTCCCTACAAATTGGACTGTGATTCTTCCGATTTTTTTGAAACCCATAACTTCCCTTAGATCTGATTCAACAGTATTCACTCCTAAGAGTGGGTGGTACATCTAGAAATTGGCCTTTCTGCCTCTGATGTACTTTCAGTGTTAATTTACAAGTTTCATATTTGGTTATTTCAGAGTTTTATGTTTGCTAGTGTATGATTTTTCTTTTATTTATTTATTTTTTTGAGACAGAGTCTCACTCTGTCGCCCAGGCTGGAGTGCAGTGGCACCGTGTTGACTCACTGCAACCTCCGTCTCCTGAGCTCAAGCAATTCTCGCCTCAGCCTCCCAAGTAGCTGTGATTACAGGCACACGCCACCATGCCCGGCTAATTTTTGTAGAGACAGGGTTTCACCATGTTGGCCAGGCTGGTCTCGAATTCCTGACCTCAGATGATCTGCCCGCCTCAGCCTCCCAAAGTGCTTGGATTACAGGCGTGAGCCACCACGCCTAGCATGTTGTTTTTCTTCTTTTCTTTTCTTTTTTTGAGATGGAGTCTTGCTCTGTTACCCAAGCTGGAGTGCAGTGGCATAATCTCGGCTCACTGCAACCTCTGCCTCCCAGGTTCAAGTGATTCTTTTGCCTCAGCCTCCTGAGTAGCTGGGACTACAGGTGCACACCACCATGCCTGGCTAATTTTTGTATTTTTAGTAGGGACAGGGTTTCACTATGTCGGCCAGGCTGGTCTCGAACTCCTGACCTCATGATCCACCTGCCTCAGCCTCCTATAGTGCTGGGATTACGGGCGTGAGCCAACGTGCCCAGCCTTTTTTTTTTTTTAAACAGAGTCTTGTTCCGTCGCCCAGGCTGGAGGGCAGTGGTGCAAACTCTACTCACCGTGACCTCTGCCTCCCTAGCTTAAACCATCCTCCCACCTCAGCCTCCTAAGTAGCTAGGACTACAGGCGATGCCACCATGCCCAGCTAATTTTTGTATTTTTAGTACAGACAAGGTCTTGCCACATGCCCAGGCTGGTCTCGAATTCCTGAGCTCAAGAGATCTGCCTGCCTCAGCCTCCAAAAGAGCTAGGATTACAGGCGTGAGCTACCACACCCAGCCTAGTGTATGATAATTATTTCTGTATTGCAAACCGCCCCCAAGATTTATCAGCTTAAAACAATAAAAACCACTTATTTGTTCTGATGCTGCCATTCAAGCAGGCCTGGGTGGGGCCTGCTAGTCCCTGCTCCATATGATGTTGCCTGGACATGGTTTACTCACACGTCTGCTGCCTCACTTGCCTTCAGTGCTCTAACAGAGTAGTTGGACTGTTTTATACAGTGGCTCAAGGGCCCTTGAGACGGGGTAGAGACGGGGTTTCACTCTGTTGAGAGAAAAAGTGAAAGCCACCAGGTTTCTTAATACCCAGGCCTGCAATGGGAATGGTGCCATTTTTGTCACATTCTGTGGATGAGAGCAAGCTCCAGGCCAGCCCAGATTAAAAGAGAGAAGAAATAGATTCCGCTCTGGATAGAGAAGAACAGCATATATGAAGATGGATGGTAGGTTTCAAACAGGGAAAGTATACCAGCCACATGGAAGATAATATTTTGAATTGAATAAATAGATTAATGGATAAAATAGGACAAAAATATTTTAAAATATACAAATAGTCCTTAGACAAATACAGATTTAAATCTTTTATATAAGGGAATATATTATTTATTTATTTATTTATTTATTTATTTATTTATTTATTTAATACACAGTCTTGCTCTGTTGCCCAGGTTAGCATGCACTGGCATGATCTTGGCTCACTGCAACCTCTGCCTCCCAGGCTCAAATGATCCTCCTACCTCAGCATCTCCAGTAGCTGGGACCACAGGTGTGCGCTGCCACGCCTGGCTAATGTGTGTGTGTTTTTTAAACATTTTTGTACAGACAGGATTTCACCATGTTGCCCAGGCTGGACTCGAACTCCTGGGCTGAAGTGATCTGCCTTCCTCAACCTCCCAAAGTGCTGGGATTATAGGGGTAAGCCACTGCACCCCGCGAAGGGAATGTATTTAATAATAGAGACTGTATTTCGTTTTGCACCAAAAGAGAGGCTGAGGGAAGTGATGGATATGTTACATCAAGACAGACTGTGTGAGGCCAGCCCAGATTGTGGAAGCTAGGGATACTTCAACTGGAACAGAAGGATGTATCCTTAGCAGGCTCCTAAGTGAGGTAGAACAGAGGTCAGGTCCAGTAAGGTCAGATCTGAGAGTGCAGAGCAGGGACAGAAGTCATCAAGGACTGGATGTGCTGCAGGTCCAGATAGCAAGTCTTCATCAGTGAGGTCAGACCCTTGCACAAGAAACCTGGAACAACTGAAGGATAATGATCTGGGGGCCCAGGACAACAGGAGACAAGCACTAAGCATGGAGATTGACCCTGGGCACACTGCCCTCTGAGCTCCTTCTCCACCCCTAGCCTGGGGCAGCACTGGCCTTAGATGGTGTAGGGCCTCAGTCCATAAAAGGAGACAGTGTGGCTGGAGTACAGGAATGAAGAGGCCAGAGGCAGGCAGTTCCTGACAGGTTGGGCCTAATGAAAGCCATTATCTTCCCTTTGATCAATAACTCCAAAAAGGATGCCACAGTATTTAGACCATCCATTTCAGTGTTTTATCATGCTGCTACAAAGGGCCTTTTGTACAGCCGTATAGTCTTTGTCTTACAAAGCCCCAAAATATAGGAAATATGCTGAGTTTTCGTAACTGCCTAACGAATAACCATTTGTAATCAACTGTCCATACTGAAAACCCTTAAAGGTATTATGGAACACATTTTGTTTCCTGCCAAATGTAACAATTCCATTTTGGAACTGAATCTGGCCAAAAGTATAAAGTGGGAAGAGTTTCCTGTGGTGCTCTTGGCATATCCTTTCTTAACCCTTCTCTCTCTCTCAGTTCAGAATCTCTATTTTTTTTCTTGTTTTGTTTTGTTTTTTCTTTTAGAGACTGGGTCTTGCTCTGTTGCCCAGGCTGCAGTGCAGTGCATGATCACCACTTATTACTGCCTCGACTTCTGGGCTGAAGTGATCCTCCCATCTTAGTCACCTGGGTAACTGGGACTTCAGGTGCATGCTGCCATGCCTGGCTAAATTTTTTTGATTTTTTTGTAAAGACAGGGTTTCACTATGTTGCCCAGGCTGGTCTCAAACTCCTGGGTTCAAGTGATCCTCCTGCCTCAGCCTCACAAAGTGCTGGGATTACAAACAAGAGTCACTGTGCCTGGACTCAGGACTTCTGTTTCCTTGCTGGTTCATCTGTTCTCTCTACCCTCTTTTCCAGAAGCAGCAGCTCTTGGTATATGCTGGTGATAATTGTTTTTGCCAGAATAGCTCAAAACGTGATGCAGTAGCCAGACTACCAGATGGCCCCCTGTGATCCCCACTTCCTGATAGTCACAGCTTTGTCAAATTCCTTCCTACACTCTATGAGGGTTGGTCTGTGTGACCAATAGAATATGGCAAAACTATGTCCCTTCCAAGGTTATTAAAGACTAGGGCTTCCTTCCAAGGTTATTAAAGACTGGGGTTCTATCTTGGGTCTCTTTCATTCTATTTTTTTTTTATTTTTTTAGAGATGGTGTCTTGCTATGTTACCCCGGCTGGATTTGAACTTCTAGGCTCAAGGGATCCTTCTTCCTCAGCCTCCTGAGTAGTTGGAACTATAGGCACAAGCCACTATGCCCAGGCTTGCAATCTATATTGTTAAGATGCTTATGGGGCAATCGTTGCAAACTCTTAAATTTGAGATGCACTGTCGTCGTCGTCATCTTCTCCTTCTCCTCCTCCTTCTCTTCCCTCCTCCTCCTCCTCCTTCTCTTCTCCTTCTTCTCCTCCTTCTCCTTCTCCTTCTCCTTCTTCCTCTTTTTTTTTTTTTTTTTTTTTGAGATGGAGTCTCACTCTGTCGCCCAGGCTGGAGTGCAGTGGCACAATCTCGGCTCACTGCAACCTCCATCCCCCAGGGTTCAAGTGATTCTCCTGCCTCAGCCTCCCAAGTAGCTGGGACTACAGGCACGTGCCACCACGCCCGGCTAATTTTTTCGTGTCAGAACTCTAATATAACAACCATCTCTAATGCTGAGCTTGGGCTATGGTTCTAAACAGTTTGAATCTTTTACCAGTGGAACATTGCATAGAGCCTGACATAAGACAGAGCATATAACAGAATGCATAACGGTGAGACCTAACTCATGTCCAGCACGAAGCTTGGCATAATCTTGGCATATTTTTAGTAGAGATGGGATTTCACTGTGTTAACCAGGACGGTCTCAATCTCCTGACCTCGTGATGTGCCCACCTCAGCCTACCAAAGTGCTGGGATTACAGGTGTGAGTCACTGCACCTGCCTTTTTTTTTTTTTTTTTTTTTTGAGACAGAATCTTGCTCTGTTGCCCAGGCTGGAGTACAGTGGTGTGATCTCGGCTCACTGCAACCTCCGCCTCCTGGGCTCAAGTGATTCTCCTGCCTCAGCCTCCCAAGTATCTGGTATTATAGGTGGGTACCAACACACCTGGCTAGGTTTTTGTATTTTTAATAAAGACAGGGTTTCACCATGTTGGCCAGGCTGATCTTGAACTCTTGACCTCAGGTGATCCACTTGTCTCAGCCTCCGAAAGTTCTGGGATTATGGGCCACTGCACTTGGCCCTACTGACTTATTTTAATTCATTAGTATTACTTCTTCCAAATGTGTTAGTATTTTAATTCTAATTTATAAGACGTAAAGCAGCAAGTATTATCCGGGGCTTAATCACTAAATCTAGAGATTCTTGATGCTTTTGAATTCTATACATTATTTATTTTCTTTTGAGACAAGGTCACACTCTATCGCCCAGGCTGGAGTGTGGAGTGCAGTGGCACAATCTCTGGTGTACTGCAAACGCAGCCTCCCGGGAGAATCAAGTGATTCTTGTGCTTCAGCCTCCAAAAGTAGCTGGGACTACAGTCATGCGCCACCACACCCAGCTAATTTTTGTATTTTTAGTAGAGACAGGGTTTCACCGTGTTGGCCAGGCTGGTCTTGAACTCCTGACCTCAAGCAATCTACCCGCCTTGGCCTCCCAAAGTGCTGGGATTACAAAACATTATTTCTTTTTTTTTTTTTTTTTTGAGACGGAGTCTCGCTCTGTCGCCCAGGCTGGAGTGCAGTGGCCGGATCTCAGCTCACTGCAAGCTCCGCCTCCCGGGTTCACGCCATTCTCCTGCCTCAGCCTCCCGAGTAGCTGGGACTACAGGCGCCTGCCACCTCGCCCGGCTAGTTTTTTTGTATTTTTTAGTAGAGATGGGGTTTCACCGTGTTAGCCAGGATGGTCTCGATCTCCTGACCTCGTGATCCGCCCGTCTTGGCCTCCCAAAGTGCTGGGATTACAGGCTTGAGTCACTGCACCCGGCCAAAACATTATTTCAAATACTGTTGGTGATATGCTTGAAGCAGTTAAAAACTAAATGAATACTAGGCAAGTCAGAAATGACTACGATTCAATTCAGTCACTCCTTTTTTTTAATTTTGAGACATAGTCTTTCTCTGTCACCCAGGCTGGAGTGAAGCGGTGCAATCTTGGCTCATTGCAGCCTCTGCCTCCTGGGCTCAAGTGATCCTCTCGCCTCAGCCTCCCGAACAGCTGTGACTACAGGCACACATTACCACGCCCAGATAATTACTGTATTTTTAGTAGAGACAGGGTTTTACCATGTTGCCCAGGCTGATCTCAAACTCTTAGACTCAAGCAATTCACCTGCATCTGCCTCTGAAAGTGCTGGGATTACAGATGTGAGCCACTGTGCTGGCCCCAGTCACTCATTTAGTGTAACCTTGTCCACAAAAGTGGATATCCACACAACACACTTCTCCCTTGGTTACACTTTAGCCTGGTGCTGCTGTTTGAACAGCACAATTTATTACTCTGTATGTGTTCACTCATAAACTAAAGGGGCCAAATTTATTCATACTTCAGCAAGATTATGCCAAGCTTCGTGCTGGACATGAGTTAGGTCTCACCGTTATGCATTCTGTTATATGCTCTGTCTTATGTCAGGCTCTATGCAATGTTCCACTGGTAAAAGATTCAAACTGTTTAGAACCATAGCCCAAGCTCAGCATTAGAGATGGTTGTTATATTAGAGTTCTGACACGAAAAAGACTTCACATTCAAACTGTGGTATTTTGGGAATAGTTTAATGAAAGGACTAGAAACAAAGGTATGAGATAAGTGTAGGGAAACTGCAAGGCATAGTGCAGCACCCAGAGGCTAGTAACTGCACAGCTCTGTTACCACCCCTCATGGCAAAGGAAAGGATCACTTCCTGGAACTGGAGACAGAGACAGGGGCTGTGTGTAGAGTCACCTTAAAGGAGCTGAGATCTTTGGTAGACAAAGGTATCCAGCATCCCAACCACACCCTCCCTTCCTCTCATCTCCTGCCACTGCTTTTCACTGGCCAAGCCCCAACAGGAAACCAGAGGGCAAGAGAGTCCCTTGAAGCACTTCATAGAGGTCAGCTTGCTGGAGAAGGGGGGAGAGTGGATCTAGGGGTGGGATGAAGGAAATAGAAGATAACTGGCACAGCCATCTATCCGTCCATGCATAAAGTTACCAGCATTTTTTAGTTCCAAAATCAACGACCCAAACTCACTAAGATACAGCTTACTTCATAATGGAGAATTTGATGAATGCTTGTTTGCTTTTCCAAACCTCATGATCACAAATATTACAGATATATCATCTTTCAGGCTCTATATTTTTCAGCAGAGTGTTAATATTTTTATTCTGTTTTAATATGTGACTCTATCTCCTTATCTATTTTAATTAAAAATATTAGAGGAAATGGGCTATTAAAAGCTGTATCTATATAAGTAGAGGGCAAACTTACAGGAAGATGAAGGTGTCCTAGACATACGGTGTTGAAGAAGGTTTAGAAGTAGAAGTGGGATATCTGGAATAAATGGTCCTTGAGCACACAGGCCTAAGGTGAGTGGAAGGAAAGAATGAACCAAGAGACAAGGAGATGGTAAATAGCTCAAGGTACATTTCTAAATATTTTTGAACACAAGAAACAAATGGTTTTATTGACTTACCAAATCTTCATAGTCACTAAACATGATTAGTAGATGTTTTTCTCTTCGCCAACTTTGGAGGTTGTCAGGGGCTTTATGAGTAAAATTTTAGTATCCAGTATTTCTTTACTTTTATGGACTTTAAACCTCTGAAATGTGGTATGGGTGGAGAGAAGGTACCTCTTTGAAATGAGAATAATAAAATCTGGGATTTGAAAGAGATCTTCCACTAGTGTAAGAATCTAATTTACAACATTCTTACTATATAACTTTCCAGTCATTTAAAGGAGGCCATTGCTAGGGAGCTCAGTGTTTCCTTAGGCATCGTTTCAACTTTGCCTGCTCAGTCGTTATAAAGCATTTTCTCCTAGAAGCAGAGATACATTTTTACAGCTTCTGCCTATGGGTTCTGGAGAAGAGAAAAAGTAGTATTTTCCCTCACCCATTGCCAGGTACATGGCTGAGGTACATATAACAAGAGACAAATTAACAATAGAGAAACATACTAATTTGTTTAATAAAAATTTTATGTGACATGGGAGCCTTCAGAAATGACCCAAACAAAAGGAAAAATCCATATTTTTATACTTAGGTTTGATGAAGAGCAGACAGTCATGCAGAAATATAATTGGATAAAGAAAGTATGACCTAATATTAATAAACTAAGGGAAATTTAGCAAGAGCTGTTGGTTGAAATTCTTCTTAACATCTGTGAGTCTTCTAAAATAAGGATGTTTCTTTCCTCTGAGTGTAGGGAAGCTACCTTTGTAATGAATATTTTATGACCAGCTTCAGGCAGAGGAGAAGGACCATCAGAGACCTTCCTGCTTGTACTATTTTCTCAAATACCAGAGTGCCATATTTTGGGGTTAATGTTCTCCCCCATCAGCTCTCCTGCCATTTGGATGGGTTTATCATAGTCTGTTCCCTCTTCTATACGAAAAGCTCTCATGATACTGCTCTTCCTCTTTCTTCTAGCTTTCTTTTACCCTGGTGAAATAATTAACAATAATAAGAGAGATGCATAACGTTTTATTTGCACACGATGAATTAGACAATGGGCTAGATGTTTTATACATTCAATTGCCAGTCTTTACAAAAACATTACAAGATTGGTATTTGTTTTTTCTTTTTTTTTTGAGATGGAGTCTTGCTCTGCCTCCTAGGCTGGAGTGCAGTGGCGTGATCTTGGCTCTCTGCAACCTCCGCCTCCCACGTTCAAGCTATTCTCCTGTCTCAGCCTCCCAAGTAGCTGGGACTACAGGTGCCCACCACCACATCCAGCTAATTTTTGTATTTTTAGTAGAGACAGGGTTTCACCGTATTGGCCAGGCTGGTCTTGAACTCCTGACTTTGTCATTTGCCCACCTCCGCCTCCCAAAGTGCTGGGATTACAGGCGTGAGCCACCATGCCTGGCCAAGATCGGTATTTTCATACCCATTTTACAGGTGAGAAAGGTCATGAAACTTTTAAGTGGCTGAGCTGGGATTAGAAAACAGATCTGAGGCCCAGCACGGTGGCTCACGCCTGTAATCCCAGCACTTTGGGAGGCCGAGGTGGGCGGATCACCTAAGTCAGGAGTTCGAGACCACCCTGGCCAACATGGTGATACCCTGTCTCTACTAAAAATTGAAAAAAAAAAAAAATAGCCAGGGGTGGTGGCGTGCATCCGTAGTCCTGGCTACTCGGGAGGCTGAGGCAGGAGAATTGCTTGAATGATTCTCGGGAGGAAGAGGAGGTTGCTGTGAACCGAGATCGGAGGTTGCAGTGAGCTGAGGTTGCAGCCAGCCGAGATTGTGCCACTGCACTCCAGCATGGGCGACAAGAGTGGAAACTCTATCTCAAAAAAGAAAAAAAAAAAAGAAAGAAAAGAAAACAGATCTGAGTTCAAGTGCACATTCTTTTCCCCAATCTCAGTTCCTTCATTTCCCAGACATCCTCAGCATTCTGGTCACTCTCTGGGTTAGTGTTTCTCAAACTGATGATTTTAAAAATCTGAATGGGGTACAGTGGTTCACGCCTGTTATCCCAGCGTTCTAGGGGACTGAGGCGAAAGGATCACTTGATCCCAGGAGTTCGAGACCAGGCTGGTAATATGGCCAAATCCTGTTTCTATGAAAAATACAAGAATTAGCTGAGTATGGTGATATGTGCCTGTGGTCCCAGCTACTTAGGAGGCTGATAGGGGAGAATGGCTGTCCCTGGGAGGTGGAGGCTGCAATGAGCTGTGATTGCACCCCTGCACCCCCGCCTGGGTGTCAAAACAAAATTCTGGTTGAGTAGGATCATCATTATGTTATTACAGAACTAAAAGAAAAAAAGGTATTTGAAAAGTAGTGTGCTAAGCAAACTGAAAGAAGTTTCATTTCTATTAGCACTTCCCAGAGCCTCGGATATGCTAAGTGCATTGTGAAGCTCTAGGAGGAATATAGAGGACTCAGGGTATTCTAATCCTATTTGACCCCAAGACTCTTTTTTTTTTTTTTTTGGTAGAATTATGGTCACCACTATTCTTTTTGGTGAGCACTGCTCTGAATTTATTTTTCTTTATCAATATTGTTTTGAAAATGTGGGCTGGGCGCTGTGGCTCACGCCTGTAATCCCAGCACTTTGGGAGGCCGAGACGGGCGGATCACGAGGTCAGGAGATCGAGACCATCCTGGCTAACACGGTGAAACCCCGTCTGTACTAAAAAATACAAAAAAACTAGCCGGGCGAGGTGGCAGGCGCCTGTAGTCCCAGCTACTCGGGAGGCTGAGGCAGGAGAATGGCATGAACCCGGGAGGCGGAGCTTGGAGTGAGCCGAGATGGCGCCACTGCACTCCAGCCTGGGCTACAGAACGAGACAACGTCTCAAAAAAAAAGAAAAGAAAAGAAAAGAAAATGTGGTATCTGCTGGTCGTGGTGGCTCATGCCTATAATCCCAGCACTTTGGGAGGCCAAGGTGGGTGGATCACGAGGTCAGGAGTTCAAGACCAGCCTGGCCAAGATGGTGAAACCCTGTCTCTACAAAAATTACAAAAATTAGCCAGGCACAGTGGCGGGTGCCTGTAATCCCAGCTACTCAGGAGGGTGAGGCAGAGAATTGCTTGAACCCGGGAGGCGGAGGCTGCAGTGAGCCGAGGGAGATTGCACCACTGTACTCCAGCCTGGGCGACAGAGCTCAACTTTCTGAAGACTATAGCTGTTTTCTTACTTGTATTATTTTAAAAATTTTATTCCTTGTTGTATGTTTAAATCTTCTGTTTTCAAAGATGGTGTCTTGCTATGTTGCCCAGGCTGATCTTGAACCCCTGGCTTTAAGTAATCCTCCCACCTTGGCCCCTCAATGTGCTGGAATTACAGGTGTGTGCCACCATGTCCGGCCTGAATCTTCAAGGATTGAACAGAAAACCCTAGTCTGAGACATTTTAGAAATTAATGACCCAAAATTGAATCTTAGAAGATGGGAATTATTTAGTATTAAGCTGTTTTGAAGGAAGAACAATGGACTATGATTCAACAGATTTTACAGCAACAACACCAACAAGAGTCATCAGGAAACTATTTCTGAGACCCTGCTTCACTCAACCCAAGAGATTTATGATCCTGAGTTGTTCAGTGACCAAAAATACCATTTATCTTGAACAAAATGGGGCACTGACTGTTGAATTTGACCTGAGCCTTGTAATCCTGGAAAAAGGTTAAAGTTAATAAATTCCCCTACCTGGCTGGGCGGGGTGGCTCACACCTGTAATCCCAGCACTTTGGGAGGCCGAGGCTGGTGGATCACCTGATGTCAGGAGTTGGAGACCAGCCTGGCCAACATGGTGAAACCCTGCCTCTACTAAAAATACAAAAATTAGCCGGGTGTGGTGGCACATGCCTGTGGCCTCAGCTACCCAGGAGGCTGAAGCACGAGGATTGGTTGAACTGGGGAGGCGGAGATTGTAGTGAGCCAAGATTGCGCCACTGCATTCCAGCCTGGGCGACAGAGCGAGACTCTGTCTCAAAAAAAAAAAAAAAGAAAAAAGGAAATTTCCCTACCCTTTGTGTTCTGGAAATGGGCTTATTGCAAAGAATCACCCTTCCCCCTAGGATTTAGATAAGATTCACAGATGCCTCTCTTGTTCACCTATGCCAAGGCCAGACCCTCCAGGTTCCCATTCTCTGCCTCATAAAGGCTAGTTGAACCGCTTATGTCCATGGAATCAAAACTGGAACAGAGTGCTAGTTAATCCAACTTTGGTTAAGTTTCTCCCCTTCCCCCAGGCTCCTAAATTTTGGCTGCCCCTCAGTCTAAAAGTCCTTCCCTAAAAGGCTCTCCCAAAAATAGGGTCACCTCAGGGTAAAACATTCTCTGATCTACTAACCAGTCATGCTACCTGCACCCTTTAATCCCACTTCTCCACGCCTGGTTCTTTCTAGCCTTGTTTACTCCTCTCTAAAAAAGAAAATCCCTTTTTGCCTAACCTTTCAGACGCTTGCAGATGTTATTGTCAGAGAGTTCTCCCAGTTACCATTATCTTTCTCATAGCCACCACTTGCATTAATCCTTTCGAATAAAGTGTCTCCTTGTCTTAATCGGATTTGTTTTCTAGTTGACTCAAACAACTGTTTTATTCCCTTGAAAGCAATGAGTTAGGTGGACACAGATAACGTTTTAATGGAAACTTTTGAGGATACAAGAAGAAATAGTTTCAAAGATTTGTTTATGGTGGTAACGTTAATACCACAAACAAAAATAAGTAGTATAATAAAAATTCATTATAATAGGAATTTTCTGACAGAGTTGGAACTTAAAAGACTAGTCATAGTATAAATTAAATACGGACATTTTCAATTCCAGGACTTAACTCTTAAAAAACTTATTCTGAAAATATTTTAATTAAAAAAAAATTGAGGTCTAAGCTATTTTGAACGATAGTAAATGATGAATACATGTCACTATACATTTTTCAAAACTCATAGAACATTCAACATCAAGAGTGAATCCCTAATGTAAACTATGGGCTTTGGTTGATAATGTTGTGTTAGTGTTGGGCCACGGATTGTGACAAATGTACAGAATGGCAATGGTAGGGGAGGCTGTGGGTGTCCAGTAGAGAGTGCCTGTGGGAACTCTCTGTACTTTCCCCTTCATTTTGCTATAAACCTAAAGCTGGTCTGAAAAATAGTCTATTCATTTAAAAAAAAAAAAACAAAAAAGTTACAAAACTAAAGCTAAGAAAAACAAAGTTCAGTTGATTTTCAAATTAATAACAAGCTCAAGCTCATTTTATACTGCCATATCAAAAGGATATAATGAAATGGAGAACTTCTGAACTGAGTTTTAAATCATTGTTTCGTAGGTATATAGCTCTCTCTCTCTCTCTCTTTATATATATATATAAATATATAAAATATATATAAAGAAAATCTTGTTTAAAGTTTGAATCTGGAGACAACAATGCACTAGAAAAGTGGTTATACTATCAACCCAGGCCCTATTCAAGCTGGGAAAATTGCAGTGCAGCTGGATATGGTGTCTCATGCCTGTAATCCCAGCACTTTGGGAGGCTGAGGTAGGAGAATTGCTGGAGCCCACGAGTTGAAAACCAACCTGGGCAACACAGTGAGACCACATCTGTACAAAAAATAAAAAATTAGTTGGGTGTAGTGGCATCTGCCTGTGGTTCCAGCTGCTGGGAGGCTGAGGTAGGAGGACTGATTGAGCCCAAGTGGTTGAGGCTGCAGTGAGCCATGTTTCTACCACTGCACTCCAGCCTGGGTGACAGAATGAGACCTTGTCTCTCTCTCTTTTTGTTTTTTTTTTTTGAGACAGTCTCACTCTGTCCCAGGCTGGAGTGCAGTAGCGCAATCTCTGTTCACTGCAACCTCCGCCTCCCAGGTTCAAGCGATTCTCCTGCCTCAGCCTTGGAAGTAGCTGGGATTATAGGCATGCACCACCACGCCCAGCTAATTTTTGTATTTTTAGTAGAGGCGTAATTTATATCATTTTAAAACAATCTATCAAAAACTATGGAAGACTATATCTACATTAATAGGCAATTTCAGAAAACTGGAAAATGCAATTTTGTTTAAGAGTTCAAACTTCTCATCATTTATTTTTTTCTTTTTAAAAATAATGAGTTTACTTATTATCATTTAATATGTATATTTAGGCCAATATATATAAAAATTAAAAAATATATATATATATTGTGGCTCACACCTGTAATCCCAGCACTTTGGGAGGCCGAGGCGGGCAGGTCACTTGAGGTCAGGAGTTCGAGACCAGCCTGGCCAACATAGAGAAACCCCGTTTCTACTAAAAATACAAAAGTTAGCTGGGTATTGTGGCACATGCCTGTAGTCCCAGCTACTCGGGAGGCTGAGGCAGGAGAATCGCTTGAACCCAGGAGGCGGAGATTGCAGTGAGCCAATGTTGCACCACTGCACTCCAGCCTCAGTGACAGTACGAGACTCTTTTTCACACACACAAAAAATAAATAACATAAAATAAATTAGCTGGGTGTGGGGGCGCACGCCTATAATCTCAGCTACTCTGGAGGCTGAAGCACGAGAATCTCTTGAACCCAGGAGGCGGAAGTTGCAGTGAGCTGAGATTGTGCTGTTGCACTCCAACCTGGGGGACAGAGTAAGACTCTGTCTCAACAAAACACAAAAATATATTTGTTGATTAGAAAATTGTTGGTCCAGGTGTGGTGGCTCATGCCTGTAATCCCAGCTATTGGGAGGCTGAGGCAGGCAGATCACTTGAGTCCAGGATTTTGAAACCAGCTTGGGCAACTAAAAATACAAAACAATTAGCCGGATATGGTGGTGCACACCTGTGGTCCCAGCTATTCCAGAGGCTGAGGTGGGGGGATCACTTGAGCCCGGGAGGCAGAGGTTGCAGTGAGCTGAAACCCATGCCACCACTCAGCACTCCAGCCTAGGTGACAGAGTGAGAACCTATCTTAAAAAAAAAAAACAAAAAGTGAAAAAAATTTACATTATGTATAACATAAAAGTATAAATACGTGTATGTACATACTTTTTTCTCATAAATTAGCCAAAGGGTAAAAATAGTACCTTTTACAATATTTTTCTGATAAACAATTTCAAAATAATTTAAAGAATGGTACAATGATGATTATCTATATTCAGCAATCAATGTTTCCCCATATTTTCATTATCAGTCTCTATGTGCTTTGTGTGTGTCTTAGCCATTTGAAATTAAGTTGTAGACATTTTGAAACTTCGTCTTCAAATATTTCAGCATGTATCAACCAAGAATAAGGGGATTCATCTATTTAATCATGTGCCAGTGGAGAGGGAAGCAGTGGAAGTAGTCTGCTGTGGGTGCGGGGAATAATTGGATACATTGTCTATAAAGAATTAAACATATATATAATAAAAACCAACCATACACCAGCAATTCTCAAAATGTCAGTAATAAAATACTGCTTGCTAAGACTTTTTGGGGGGGGGTGCTTACGCTGTCAACAATTGTTGCATTCTGTTGAATAATATATAAACTTCAAGTGAGCCTTTTTTTTTTTTTTTTGAGACGGAATCTCATTCTTTTACCCAAGCTGGAGTGCAGTGGTGCCACAGCTCACTGAAGCCTCCACCTCCCAGGCTCAAGCAATTCTCGTGCCTCAGCCTCCTGAGTAGCTGGGACTACAGGTGCACACCACCACACCCAGCTAGTTGTTATATTTTTTGGTAGAGACAGGGTTTCACCATGTTGGCCAGGCTGGTCTTGAAATCCTGACCTCAAGTGATCCACCCACCTGGGCCTCCCAAAGTGCTGGGATTATAGGCATGAGCCACCGCTCCTGGCCAAGTGAGCACTTTTTATTTTAAAGTAAACGTTATGTTCCAATGGCAACTAAATAGTTTTATTTTATTTTATTTATTTTTGAGATGGAGTCTCGCTCTGTCGCCCAGGCTGGACTGCAGTGGCACCATCTTGGCTCACTGCAACCTCCACCTCCTGGGTTCAAGAGATTCTCCTGCCTTAGCCTCCTGAGTAGCTAGGATTACAGGCGCATGCCACCATGCCTGGCTAATTTTGTATTTTTAGTAGAGACGGGGTTTCACCATGTTGGTCAGGCTGGTCTGGAACTCCTGACCTCGTGATCCGCTCGCCTTGGCCTTCCAAAGTGCTGGGATTACTGGCATGAGCCACCGCGTCCAGCCAACTAAAGAGTTTTAAATACACACTTGGCCCCTTAGTGTCCTGGAATTAAAATACAAGCATTAGACTGGGCGCCGTGGCTCAAGCCTGTAATCCCAGCACTTTGGGAGGCCAAGACGGGCGGATCACGAGGTCAGGAGATCGAGACCATCCTGGCTAACATGGTGAAACCTCGTCTCTACTAAAATATACAAAAAACCAGTCGGGTGAGGTGGCGGGCGCCTGTAGTCCCAGCTACTTGGGAGGCTGAGGCAGGAGAATGGCGTAAACCAGGAGGCAGAGCTTGCAGTGAGCAAGGGCGACAGAGCAAGACTACGTCTCAAAAAAAAAAAAAAAAAAAAAAAAAATACAAGCATTAGTTTTGAAAATAAATTCTAAATGGAAATGACTTGGAATTGTGGAATTAGAGTGAGTGGGTATGTGGAGAGGGAAATACAGTTTGTGTTTCTGACCTCTGTAGTACGAATATTCCTGCATCTAGATGGTAGATTTGAAAGGAACAATGATGGCATGGTCATTGTAAGGATAAGAAAAGGAATGTGAATTACAACAATTCTGTCATTCAGCATGACCACTTGGATTCTTTGAGTGTAAAATTAACTAAAGTGAAACAGAGGTGCAGTATTTTTGTTTGGTAATTTTACAACATTTTCTAAAGTCTAAACATCTTTTTGTGGACAGAATTCAACCATGGTTCAGGCCTAGTTTCATAAAGGCTGGGTCTCATGAAGTTTTTGGGGACAAATACCAGAACACATGACTTTAGAGAGGCTGGAACTCCTGCACAGAAGGCTAACTAGTTTTAGTTGATAAATAAACTATCTTGGTTAACATAAATAGTATCTTTATGTTAGCTGGAATTCTTCTTATTTGATTGCAATGAAATCCTAACATCATTCATTACTGTAAACGACCAATATGTAGGTATAATTTCCCCCTTAATAATTAATGCAATTACAGTAAATAGTATTAAGTCTTTATTATATTGTGTATGTGTGTAGTTTTTTAAAAAGTTATGTTGCTTTTTTTTTTTTTTTTGAGATGGAGTCTCACTCTGTTGCCCAGACTAGATCGCAGTGGTGCAATCTCGGCTCACCACAACCTCCGCCTCCTGGGTTCAAGCGATTCTCCTGCCTCGGCCTCCCGAGTAACTGGGACTACAGGCGTGTGCCACTATGCCCGGCTCATTTTTGTATTTTTAGTAGAGACGGGATTTCACTATGTTGACCACACTGGTCTCAAACTCCTGACCTCGTGATCCCAAAGTGCTAGGATTACAGGTGTGAGCCACGGTGCCCAGCCTCACCATGGTTTTGTTTTTCAATTTTTCGTAGAGATGAGGTCTTACTGTGCTGCCCAGGCTGGTCTCAAACTCCTGACCTCAAGCAGTCCTCCCTCTTTGGCCTCTCAAAGTGGGATTATAGGCATAAGCCACCACTGCTGGCCTACTGGCATGTTTTATACATATGAAATTTTATATATATATGAAGTTCAATAAAATAAAATTTCAGGCCTGGAGGCTGAGGCAGGGGGATCTCTTGAGCCTAGGAGTTCAAGGTTGCAGTGAACTATGATCTCACAATTGCATTCCAGCCTGGGTAATGGAGTGTGACCCTGTTTCTAGAAAATGTTTTTAAAGTAAAAAAGAAATTAAATTTTACTGTATTTTTCTGGTTATTATTATTAATTTGTTTTCGTGATTGTTACTGAAAGTAATTTTGTCCTATGAAAAAAGTAGGGATTTAAAAGTGATTAGTTCTAGATATCAGATAAACTAGATGTGCCATTGATCATGCCCTGAAGAATTAGCAATAATTCCCCATTGTCATTAACATTCACCCAACTGGCGCTTTTTAGACTTTAGATTTTGCAAAACTTGGTCAGATTGAGGAGGAAGGAAGAGAATATCAGATATTTCTAGTATCTTGCTTTTCCTAGAAAACAAAGTAGAGGCCGGGCATGGTGGCTTACGCCTGTAATCCCAGCACTTTGGGAGGCCGAGGTGGGCAAATCACGAGGTCAGGAGTTCGAGACCAGCCTGGCCAATATGGTGAAACCCCCGTCTATACTAAAAATACAAAAAGTAGCTGGGCATGGTGGCATGTGCCTGTAATCCCAGCTACTCAGGAGGCTGAGGCAGGAGAATCGCTTGAATCAGGGAGTCGGAGGTTGCTGTGAGCTGAGATCGTGCCACGTCTCAGAAAAAAGTAGAGCAAGAATGAAGAAACAGAATTGCTAAACATTAGTAATATGATAATGACAGCAAAACCACCCATAGTAATAATGTATTTAGAGAACACTTGCTAACTGGTCTAGCAGAAAATAAATTACAACAGTTTTGCAGAATTTATAGCCTCTTCCACCTAGAAATAAAGAACCATGTGTAACAGAATCGGGAGCCTTCGGAGGGCTGGATCCATTAGGATGGAAGTGGAGCCCCTTGGCTGCTGTCTGTGTGCCAGCACAGGTGACCACAAACTCTGCTCACAGCAAGACAATAATTTTAGGAGGTAAGAATGTTTTCCTTCTGCTATTGCATCAACAATCCCTAAGGTTTGAGAAAAATGAAAAAGCAATTCAGTTCCTTTTTTACCCCCCTTAAATTGTAGACA
The DNA here is from genome assembly GCF_037993035.2 of Macaca fascicularis. Classification (NCBI taxonomy): domain Eukaryota; kingdom Metazoa; phylum Chordata; class Mammalia; order Primates; family Cercopithecidae; genus Macaca; species Macaca fascicularis. Next base: position 83,161,385 of record NC_088380.1, on the reverse strand, counting down.
GTAACTCTGGAGAACCTATGACTAGTTTGTCGAATATTTCTTCCAGTTTATACTCCTCCCCACCTCCACTGGGAAGTATAGTAGTAGAGTGGACAAAAGCCTGCAATTTGGGTGGATTCTAGTTTTTATTTACTTGGGTAAATTATTTACCTTCCTAGTACCTCTGGGCCTTCATTTGAAAATTGAGGATAATAAAATTCCCTCCCTAGGACCATTTATTAAATACTTAGGACACCCAGAGCTGTTTGGGGCATTTCATGTGTATTAACTTGTTGAATCCTCACAACCGATCCTATGAGATCAGAACTATTAGTAATCTCCCTTTACCGAGGAAACTGAAGTTAAGTAATTTGTCCAGGTTTGTCTTATTAACACTTCCTTAATCACTCTACTTATTCAAGTAACCTTTGAAGCTTTGTCACAAAATCAATGTTTCACAGATTTCTATAAAATCATGACATTGGAGAAGCACCTAATCCAGCAGTCCCCAGGCTTTTTGGCACCAGGGACTGGTTTCATGGAAGACAGTTTTTCCATGAACTGGGAGGGCAGTGGGCAGGGGTTGGTTTCAGGATGAAACTGTTCCACTTCAGATCATCAGGCATTAGATTCTCATAAGGAGTACGCAACCTAGATCCCTCACATGTGCAGTTTGCAATAGGGTTTATTCTCCTATGAGAATCTAACGCTGCTGCTGTTCTGATAGGCGGCGGAGCTAGGGTAGTAATGCTCACTAGCCTTCGACTCACCTCCTCCTGTGCAGCCCGGTTCCTAACAGGCCATGGACCAGTACTGGTCCGCAGCCTGAGGGTTGGGGACCCCTGACCTAATCCAGTGATTCTCAAACCTTAATGTACATGAGGATCACCTGCATGGCTTGTTAAAACTTAGGTTGCTGGTCCCCACCTTCAGAGTTTCTGTTGCCCTAAGTCTGGTGTGGGGTTCAATAATTGCATTACTAACACATTCCCAGGTGATGCTGACGCTGCTGGTCCACACTATCTTTGAGAAAGCTACAGCTCTAAACCAACTTCGTCAACTGACCAGTCTGCTTGTTATGACCCTTTGGTCACGTCTGCTCTGAATGTTGTTGGCAAATGTGCAGAATGGCCTCAGGAGTGTGAGGCTGATTCATCTGGTTACTGTGACCTGTATTAGCTGCAGCTGGTGGCTGATTTCAAAATGGAGCAATTAAAGATTAAGACATCAAATTACAGGAAATTAAGATGAAGCACCACCAAGTATGAAACCCATAAAATTGCTAACATTCCCCAGTTTTTCTCACACACGTGCATCCTGTTTTGCTCTGTTACTCTGACATAAGACCACACCCAGAACAAACAAAAGACTGTCTCTGCCATCAGGGACTGATAAGGCTCACAGGTGGGCAAGAGAGTGGATATATATTCAATGAAATACGATTCTGGTGCTGATAATTTTAATAATGACATTATAAAAATGACTTTATATTACCCCAATTTTATAAATATCCATACCTAACAGTGGCAGAGTATGAATCTGAATTTCTGTTGCCTCCAAAGAGTGGCTTCTTTATGCCAAAATAATTTCTCTTAGTGTTTTCTGAGTTAGAACTTCATGTAACTATTTCATATGGATTCATTATTGACTTACATGATATGGCTTCTTGGAATAAAAAACTGAAGCATATTTTAAGACAAATATATGAATTTGAAGTATAGGCTGAGATGGAAACAAGATGAAATTTCATAATGTTAATAAGTAATTCATTTATATGTACTTCATTTCTTAGAAGTATATCTTCTGGGCCAGGCACAGTAGTTTATGCCTGTAATCCCAGCACTTTGGGAAGCCAAGGCAGGAGGATCACCTCAGGTCGGGAGTTTGAGACCAGCCTGACCAATTTGGAGAAAGCCCGTCTCTACTAAAAATACAAAATTAGCTGGGTGTGGTGGTGCATGCCTGTAATCCCAGCTACCTGGGAGGTTGAAGCAGGAGAATCACTTGTACCCAGGAGGCAGAGGTTGTGATGAGCTAAAATTGTGCCGTTGCACTCCAACCTGGACCACAAGAGTGAAACTCCATCTCGGGGAAAAAAAAAAAAAAAAAGTAATATGTATCTTTTGCATTTTTTCTTCTTTTTTCTTTTTCTTTTTTTTTTTTTTTTTTTTTTTTGCAGATCACAGAACTTTATTAAGATGGAATCACAGCTGGAAGCAGTGGCTTACACCTGTAATCCTAGCACTTTGGGAGGTCAAGCAGGCAGATCACCTGAAGTCATGAGTTCAAGACCAGCCTGGCCAACTTGGTGAAACCCCGTCTCTACTAAAAATACAAACAAACAAAAAATTAGCCGAGCGTGGTGGCGGGTGCCTGTAGTCCTAGCTACTCAGGAGTCTGAGGCAGGAGAATTGCTTGAACCCGGGAGGTGGAGGTTGCAGTGAGCCGAGATCACACTACTGCACTCCAGCCTGGATGACACAGCTAGACTCTGTCTCAAAAAAAAAAAAAAAAAAAAAGGTGGAATTACTTTTAATTACATAGAAGCTATTTGCCTAACTCAAAACCCATGAGGTTCACATAAACTCATAGTTACAAAACTAGAAACAAATGTCATATTCAGAACCATAAGGAAATATTAGTCTGCCCATTTATTTCGAGCTGTTATTATCACCTGTCTTATCTGCTGGTGCCCACTTATTTTAAGCTGCTATGGGCCATGCAGTAGTCGCTTGCATACAAGAAGTCTCATCACAGAGCTATAGCTGCTCTCAGGCCTTTGCTCTTTTCTCCACCTGCTGGCATTGCTCTCTTGCTGTTGTTAGGAGATTCACTCATTCCTCTCCCTTGTCCTCTCCTGGGGATCCCTAGGCCAAGTCAGCATCTTTTGCTTGTCCTCCACTCCCATGTCCAGCTAAAGTTCTCAATTCAGCAGCACCTAATCTACTTCAGGATCAACAGCCTGCATTTCTTTTTCTTTCTTTTCTTTTTTTTTTTTTTTTTTGAGTCTGAGTCTCGCTCTGTTGCTCTGTTGTCCAGGTTGGAGTGCAGTGGCGTGATCTCACTCACTGCAAGCTCTGCCTCCCGGGTTCACATGATTCTTCTGCCTCAGCCTCCCAAGTAGCTGGGACTACAGGCGCCCACCACCACGCCTGGCTAATTTTTTGTGTTTTTAGTAGAGATGGGGTTTCACCGTGTTAGCCAGGATGGTCTCAATCTCCTGACCTCATGATCTGCCTGCCTCGGCCTCCCAAAGTGCTGGGATTACAGGCGTGAGCCGCTGCGCCCGGCTGCATTTCTTCTTACATACACTTATTTAAAAAATTTAACTTGATTAGCACCAAGTAAAATGAATTCATATAAAGTTGATGAAACCTAGTTGGGTTGATTTGACAAAAATTAGTTTGAAGGCTTTCTTCATGTTATGTCCTTTCTGTGAGGTCACAGAGTTGAATTTCATATCACAGACTTCCCCAAATAGTTACTTCTTCCCTAATGTTTTTCCTAGAATTAGAACACGATGAGTTTTTATTTTTGTTTTTCTGTTTTTTTTTTTTTTTAATGTGCTTTTTTTTTAAAATCTTTTTTGAGACAGAGTCTCCCTCTGTTGCCCAGCCTGGAGTGCAGTGGTATGATCTTGGCTGGCTCACTGCAACCTCTGCCTCCGGGTTCAAGCAATTCTCCTTCTTCAGCCTCCCTAGTAGCTGAGATTTACCACACCCAGCTAATTATTTTTATTTCTTTTTCTTTTTTTTTTTTTTTTTTGAGAAGGAGCCATCACGCTCAGTCCCTAGATGAATTTTTAAATTTTTATTTTACTTTTTAAAGAATTCCAAGGGGAATCAAGACAGTTTTATAAAAAATTCATTCTACTAATCTCTGAGTAGTACTTTTCTGAATCTGTTCAGTCTACTATTTCAAATGACTGCAGTGATGCACATAATTTAGGATGGAATTGATTTAAATAAGAGTCATCTAAAATTCATCTACATTTAGATTTAGATTACTACCCAGGAAGGTGAAATGTAATGTTTGCAGCTTCCTATCTTGTATTTGATTTAACCATAATATGATTCTCAACTCATAAATGTAGCTTCATTTTTGGAAGGCCTGTACAATACATTTCAAGTGGTGATTAGTTTTGATAATTTCTCCAATAATTTTTCCTCTCTAATCAGGAAAATGAAGCATTTGAAACAAATAGTTGGGAATTCATTGAGAGGTTTCATCACATCTGAGTCAGTAGGCTTATCATGATTTTGTTTGGCATGTTTTACAATTACGTTAATATATCAACCAACACCTGAAAAACCATATACATGTAAATGTTTTGTTTGATTATAGCAAAAAATGCCGAAATTTTTCTGAAGACACACAAAAATGTTGTCTTTCATACAACTTGGAGAACAAATCTTTTACCTCCACCCCCTGACTCCTTGGGCACTGAGTGTAGCACGGGAAGTTAGTAAATCCTCATGTTTGCAATCATTCCTTTGCAGAAATTAACATAGGAGATGATGTCTTGCTGCTAAAACTAATGCTGCTTAAAGAAAAAAGACGGCAGTTTCAGCATTTTGGCTTGGTATGTATACAAGATAATAAGCTGTGTGAGTTTAGAAGCTTGGAACTAGTTCAACAAACAGATGCCAGTATGGCTCAACAGTAACGTGACGTGCCGTCTCCACTGTGATCTACATCTCTGTGCTGATCATCTTGTATTAAAAGGGCTATTTTTACTCTTGATATACCTTATTAGAAGTACACTACCTTTGGAAATTATTGTTTATCCTTAGAAGAAGGTTTTTTTTTTTTGTGTGTGTGTGTGTGTGTGTATGTGTGTGTTTCATTTAATACACAGCACCAGGATGCTCTAGCGTGAGGGGACATATCGTCAGCTTACACTGACAGAAAGACTGCAGAGCCCTGGTTCCTGGAATACTGAAGCTCATGCTGGGCTGTCCTGGACTGTCTCAGACATTTAATTGCTACCCTGTGATTGGACTTGAGAGATTTTTCAAGTTTCCTCAGCAAAACATTTGTAAATCATCTCTCAGGGTGAGTTAATTTTGCAGAACTAATGCTACCTGTAACAAAAGCTAACATTAAATGCTTAGTATGGGCCGAGAACAGCCAAGCACAGCAGCTAACACCTATAATCCCAGCACTTTGGGAGGCTGAGGTGGGAGGATTACTTGAACCCAGAAATTTGAGACCAGTCCTGGCAACATATCGAGACCCTGTCTCTACAAGAACAACAGCAACAAAAAAGGTATGGTTTTTGTTTGTTTGTTTGTTTGAGTTTCACTGTGTCACCCAGGCTGGAGTACAGTGGTATCATCATAGCTCACTGCAGCCTCGAACCTTGCAGGCTCAAAAGATCCCTGACATTAGCCTCCTGAGTAGCTGGGGCTATAGGCATGTGCCACCATGCTGGGCCAATTTTGAATTTATTTTTTTAAGAGACAGGGTCTTGCTGTGTTGCCTAGGCTGGTCATGGACTCCTGGCCTCAAGCCACATCTCTACAAAAAATTTTAAAAATTAGCTGGGCATGGTGGTGCATGCCTGTAGTCCTAGCTACTAGAGAGGCTGAGGAGAAAGGATCACTTGAGCCAAAAAGTTTAAGGCTGCAGTGAGTCACGAGTGAGTCATTGCACTAGTAGGCTGCCCACTCCAGCCTGGGCAACAGAGTGAGACCCTGACTCTTAAAAAAAAAAAAAAAAGTTCCTATTGCACATGACTGTTGGGAAAACAAAATTAGTTAGCATCTATAAGCTCTTTAAAACAGTGCGTAACACTTAGTAAGCACTCAGTAAATGTTAGCTTTTAATACTATGGGTATCTGTTGTAGTTTTGGGATCAAACTTTACATAACTGCGAATATTTAAAAATGTCAACACTTTGGATCCTTTTTCTTGGTTTTTCTTGGTTAGGAGCTTAAGAAATCAAAATTCTCATTTCATTCTGTCTCCACTCCTGCCCAAGCAGGAACTCCCAACTTTAAGATATTGCGTAGGCAGGGATTCAAACAGGTAAAGGCAAGAGTTTGAGCAAGAGGAGGAGGAGGAAGGACAATAAGCTCAGAAGGGCTGAGTGCGTTAGTACAAGATGGGCATATCAAGGAACCAGTTACATACCAATATGTTTGAAGCTTGTTTCCTATACACAAAGTCAACGCTGATAATGAGCTTGGCCAGCTGGAGGTGTCACTCTGTCAGTGGGTCCCACCCATTCCTCTGCTACCACCTGTCTTACTCCTACCTCCTGTCATTCTGATACTCTCCATTTCCCCAAAACACTGGCTGTTGCCACCACCTTCATGTTATGATGTCAAGGAGGTGTCCTGACGCCACTGCAGAAAGTACCTATCTCTGTTCAGCCTCAAGAGAGGAACTTCATAAATCCAAGACATCGCCGGAGCTAGGCTCATCCTCCTGAAAAGGGTGACCGAAATGAATATATATATATTTTTTAATAAGATGGGGGCTGGGCGCAGTGGCTCACTCCTGTAATCCCAGCACTTTGGGAGGCCAAGGTGGGCTGATCACTTGAGGTCAAGAGTTCAAGACCAGCCTGGCCAACATGGTGAAACCTTGTCTCTACTAAAAATACAAAAATTAGCCAGGTGTGGTGGCAGGCACTTGTAATCCCAGCTGCTTGGGAGGCTGAGGCAGGAGAATTGCTTCAACCCAGGAGGTGGAGGTTTCAGTGAGCCGAGATCGTGCCACTGCACTCCAGCCTGGGTGACAGAGCAATATTTGGTCTAAAAAAAATAAAAATTAAAATAAAGATGGAGTTTTGCTACATTGCCCCATGGTCTTGAACTCCTGGCCTCAAGCAATCCTTCTGCCTCAGCCTCCCAAAGTGTTGGGATTATTGACCTACCCCACCACACCCAGCCAGATAATTTTTTAAGTTGATTCATTTTATTAAAAGCCAATATTTAATTTAATTTTTGTTTATCTTTTAAAGCCAGTATTTTAAAGCCCTCTATCAAACAAAAACTGTTGGGGTTTTCCTTTAAGGTATACTCATGTTCAAATACATCATTATAGACTAAGACATAATTTAAATTATGACATGTCCCATAATTTCAAATATATATTCCTTAATTTAGAATATATACTTTTTTTTTTTTTTTTTGAGATGAAGTCACGCTCTGTTGCCCAGGCTGGAGAGCAGTGGCACTATCTCAGTTCGCTGCAACTTCTGCCTCCTGGGTTCAAACCATTCTTGTGCCTCAGCCTCCTGAGTAGCTGGGATTACAGGCGCGTGCCACCACACCCGACTAATTTTTGTATTTTTAGTAGAGACGAGGTTTTACCGTGTTGGTCAGGCTGGTCTTGAACTCCTGAACTCAGGTGATCTGCCTGTCTCGGCCTCCCAAAGTGCTGGGATTACGGTCGTGAGCCCCAGCACACCCAACGTAGAATATGTACTTCTTACACCTTTGAATTTTAGGAATAAAAGGTACTTTTGAGAGCATTCCATTTCATGTTAGCATTTTTTAGATGAGGAAACAGAGGTGGTGAGGTAAAGACGTTTGTCCTTGTTCACAGGGCTAGTTAGTAGAGCTGAGACAAGAACAGAATTATCAGTCAAGAGCAATTTTTATGACATCATAGAGGACCTATCCTCCAAAGTAATTACTGTCATTTCGAAGGGTACCAGAATGTGAGGATATGTGGAAAAGTAACATCAACAGCTCATGCAGAATGGGAGTTAGGGGTACTAGTGTGTGGTCTTGGGAAAGTTATTCCCACCTCTTTGCAAGTCACAGTTTACTTGATTGTAAATGTTTCAGTGTGTTTGTAGAGTGTCTGCTCTATATTAGGGACAGAATCAGTATTACATCCCTGTAAATAAAAAACCATGTATGTATTTTGGCACCCAATAATTGTTAACTGTCATTTCTGAAAGGCATGTTGTGGAAATCTAATAAAGTAACACCTTCCAGCTTTGCAAAATTGAGAATACCTAGGAACATCTACATCCTGGATCCTTTTCTAGGTCTTTCCCAACTGTGAGAAATAAGAATTCTCTTCCTAACTCCAGCCTGTCTCCACCTCAGCCAAAGCAGGCACCATCCAACCAGTGTTCAGCCCAGTGCCTAAAAAAGAAATGTTTGTAAAAAGGAAATGCAATGGTATCTCTGGAATTTTTTTTTCTTTTTCTTTCTTTCTCTTTTTTTTTTTTTTTTTTTGAGACAGAGTTTTGTTCTTGTTGCCCAGGCTGGAGTGCAATAGTGCAATCTTGGCTCACTGCAACCTCCATCTCCCAGGTTCATGTGATTTTCCTGCCTCAGCCTCCCGAGTAACTGGTGTTACAGGCACTCACCATCACGCCCAGCTAATTTTTTGTTATTTTTAGTAGAGACGGGGGTTTCACCATGTTGGCCAGGCTGTTCTCTAAATCCTGACCTCAGGTGATCCACTCACCTCGGCCTCCCAAAATGTTGGGATTATAAGCATGAGTCACTGTGCCCGACCTAGAATTTTTTTTCTTGGCTCACTGCCACTTTCGCCTCCTGGGTTCAAATGATTCTCCTGCCTCAGCCTTCTGAGTAGCTAGGATTACAGGTGTGTGCCACCACACCCAGCTAATTTTTGTATTTTTAGTAGAGACAGGATTTCACCATGTTGGCCAGGTTGGTCTTGAACTCCTGACTTCAGGTGATCTGCCCACCTCGGCGACATGAGCCACTGCGCTCTGCCTACAGTATATATACTTTTTTCAAAAAATATTTTCTTTGAGACAGGGTCTCTGTCACCAGGCTGGAGTGCAACGGTATGATCTCGGCCATGAACACTGCAGCCTCCACCTCCAGGGTTCAAGTTATTCCGGTGCCTCAGCTTCCCAAGTAGCTGGGATTACAGGTGTGCATCACCATGCCAGGCTAATTTTGTATTTTTAGTAGAGATGGGTTTTGCTTTGTTGGCCAGGGTGGTCTCGAACTCCATACCTCAGGTGATCTTTTCACTGACTGTAATGCACCCAAATGGTGGCTCAACCTTAATCCAATGAGATGGTTAGGTTAGCAATTTTTGAACTGGTAGTGCTGGCTTTAAATTCTTGTTTTACTACCTATTCTTCAAAGTGGTGTGAGATTAATGAGATAATTTCTCTGAACCATTTCACATCTTGATGTGAAAGAAAATCGTATATATGAGCTATTATTGTTCTGTTTATAATCCAGAATGATCTGATGAGGTAGCATATTTAGACACCTAAATGATAATGGAGAGTTTACATTGCTTTTAATTCATTTGATTGATTTGTTGAGTTTTTAATTTGAGTTTTTAATTTGTATTATTATTTATTATTTTTTAATTTTTTTAACCCAATGGTTCTTTCAGAGATATAATTTGAGTTTTTAATTGAACAGTGAGTTTTTAATTCACATGGAACCAAGAATTACTCATTTTCTCTTCATTGGCAAGCTCTATCTTATCCATTTAATGCTGATCTCTTTTTTGTTTTTTGGTGGTTTTTTTTGGATTTATTTTTATCTCTATCTGGAAACTTGTCTGACTGGTCTTTGCTTCTAAAGACATTAGGTTATTAAAAAGTCTCGGCGTTCCTTCCTTGATGACTGCCCAAATGACTAAGTTTGAGGCAAATTCTTTTTCTTTATTTTTTTTACTTTTTTAGTTCACTGCACAGATGTATGAGGCAAAGTCTTGTTACCTAACTTTGTCATATAATTCCAGAGAATCAACAGATATCGGTCATTAAAGTGGGTTTTTTTCCATTACAAAAGACCACCGTATTTATTAAAATTTATTAAATAGAATAAAGCAAGACTTTATTCTAGACTTTTTGTTTGTCTTCTTTGGTCTTCATGGTTAGACTTTCTTTAGAAGATTGAAAGCAATTTTTCCTCTGTTGCTGAGGCCTTTTTCATCTGGCAAATGCTGCCTTTTCAATGGAGCTGAAAAATGGCCTGATTTATTTTTGTTGTTTCTGAGTTTATTTATCAACGTAATTAATATTATCAAAACTGTTCTTGGAACACAGCTTAATCCCTCAGCTTTTGTTTCTGATGCTAGGATGATTAGCTCTGGAAGAAAAAAATTGTCCACCAGGCGTAATAGCAGCGGTAGCATTTCTTAACCTTCCTCCTTCTGCCCACGTTTGTTTACTCACACATCCATCTGTAGTGTCTCAGAATTAATCACTGTTCCTTTAGTTTGAAGATAATTGAGAGGCCTCTTTTCTGAGACTTTACAATTGAATCTCTTCTGATAAATGGACCATAGGAACCATTCACTGACACAAATTCCCTCTTCTGAGAAAAGGAAGTCACTTTTTTTGTTGTTTGTTTGTTTGTCTTTGAGACAGAGTTTCACTCTGTTGCCCCAAGCTGGAGTGCAATGACACAGTCTCAGTTCCTTGCAACCTCCAACTCCTGGGTTCAAGCAATTCTCCTGCCTCAGCCTCCTGAAGAGCTGGGACTACAGGTGTGTGCCACCACACCTGGCTAATTTTTGTATTTTTAGTAGAGACAGGGTTTCACCATGTTGGCCAGGCTGGTCTCAAACTCCTGACCTCAGGTAATCCATCCGCCCCAGCCTCCCAAAGTTCTGGGTTTACAGGCGTGAGCCACCGTTCCCGACCAGAAGTCACTGTTTTTTAACACAGCACTCCTTAGCCCCTTTCAGCCTGAATATTTTATTGCCATATCCCCATTTAAAAATGTTGGGTTATTTAATAAAAATCAATTTCAGCAATGCTGTTTTCATTCCATATGTCTTCCCTTCCTCTTTATTTTTTAGAGACAGGGTCTCACTGTGTTGCCCAGGCTGGGTTTGAACTCCTGAGCTCAAGGGACCCTTCTGAGTAGCTGGAATTACAGATGTGAGCCACTGTACCTGGCTGTCTTCCCTTTTCTTTTTAATTCCATGCTTAATCCTTTGTGACCCTAGCAAAATTATTTCCATAGTCCAACAGGCTGGGATTCTGGACTAACAGGACCTAAAGGGCCAAAGGTCCTGTGTTAACTCATAAGTTCCACTGATAAATTGTGCAGTAAACAGTGCAATAGTGAGTTACTGATTTTTCTGCCAAAAGGAGGCATTTCTTTTCTCTATAAGAGCACCTGATTTTGAGTTGTTAAGGAACCACAATTCAGTCCAAAATGGCTATTCTCTTTATTTGACTCTTTCCCAATTATTCCTGCATTTCCTTTAGTTCATTGTTCTTTTCTGCCACTAAAGTAACTTTTTCATCTCTGCCTAAGATCCTCTTTTTCATCCTCTCCACTTTGGTTTCTAAAGAAAACTTAGAAAAGGAAAGTGCAAAGATAGAAGTCCATGGTCAAGACGGTGAGAGAAAGAAACAGAGAGGAAAGAGAGGCTGAGGAGGGCCGGTAGCTGGTGAGTGGGTGGAGTAGATTGTCATCAACACTTCGGGGCTCCTTCTTCCTCAGCTAGCTAATCTAAAGCCAGGATTTAGCCACTGCAACTCCCTAGGGCTTCTGCTCACAACTTCAAGACCATTTGCAAGGCAGCCTGCCTTAGAAGGCAATCGGTTGGTTATCTCCCTTGTTGACCCACAGTGTGATTTTGCCACAGTACCCGCTGGCCTGGCATGATGGAAATCTGACAGGCGCTGCCTCGTGGAGACCTAACAGATCAGCTTCTCTCTCTTCTTTCCTTTATTACAGTCAGAGAGAGGCCCAGAGGAGGAGGAAGCTGCAGGCATAAATGTCTCCCTCTACGAGGGAACACTTGTGAAATTCACCGTGCGGAGAAAACAATGCTGTGGGGGTGTCATTTTCAGTTGTGCTATTGCTGGCATGGCAATTTAAACAGTACTATTTCCCTGATCTGTTTGGGCTTGGTTTCCACTCTTGCATAATGTACATGCCAGGTTCTTTATACTGTGGATAGCAGAGTGCCCACAGATATCTGGGCTTGGAGAGCTGTAGGGTTCTCTAATTTTATGAGTCAGGCAGAGACTCCTATATATATATATATAAAATCTCATATTCTTATTTCTCAAACAATACATCAACATCAAAGGCCAGTTTTAATTGTTCTTACATATTTTATTGATTTATTTACATTTAGACTGGCTTATTTTCATCCATAATCTGTCAGCATATCAATAGTTGTTTCAGATATATATTTTGATAATGCATTAGTTACATTTCTCTTGAATGACAAAAACAAAACATAGCATACGGTGCTATTTTAATCACAGTAATGGCTCAAAGATTCTAAATGGAAAAAAAAAAAGGAAGCTCTTAACACAAGGAAACAGTGTGCTGTACTCTTGCTTATAGGAATTTATTGGAAAAAATGGAATCAGAGATATTTGCCCTTTTTATTAAAATCAGCTTAATAGTTCTTAGCACCACTTGCAACCACATTGTGTAATTAATCTTGGGGTACTAGATTTTCTCCAGATGTGTAGCTTTTTGTTTTCCTGGGGATTGTGACTTTTTTAAGTGCATTTTTTTTTTTTTAATTTAAGGTTTAGGGGTACATGTGCAGGTTTGTTATATAGGTAAACTTGTGTCACGAGGGTTTGTTGTACAGATTATTTCATCACCCAGGTATTAAACTTACTAATCAACAGTTATTTTTTCTGCCCCCCTCCTGGCTCCCACCCTCCACCCTCAAGGAAGCCTCAGTGTCTGTTGCTGACTTATTTTCATGATTTGTCATCATTTAGCTCCCACTTATAAATCAGAACATGTGGTAGTCGGTTTTCTTTTTTTTTTTTTTTTTTTGAGATGGAGTCTCCCTAGGTCGCCCAGGCTGGAGTGCAGTGGCACAGTCTCGGCTCACTGCAAGCTCTGCCTCCCAGCTTCACGCCATTCTCCTGGCTCAGCCTCCCGAGTAGCTGGGACTATAGATGCCCACTACCACGCCCAGCTAATTTATTTATTTATTTTTGAGATGGAGTCTCGCACTGTCTTCCAGGCTGGAGTGCAGTGGCACAATCTCGGCTCACTGCAAGCTCCGCCTCCCAGGTTAACGGCATTCTCCTGCCTTAGCCTCCTGAGTAGCTGTGACTACAGGCGCCCGCCACCGCGCCCGGCAATTTTTTGTGTTTTTAGTAGAGACGGAGTTTCACCGTTTTAGCCAGGATGGTCTTGGTCTCCAGACCTCGTGATCTGCCCGCCTCGGCCTCCCAAAGTGCTGGAATTACAGGTGTAATCCACCGCGCCCGGCCCCTTTTTTTGTTTTGAGACAGTTTCCCTCTTGTTGCCCAGGCGGGAGTGCAATGGCACAATCTCGGCTCACTGCAACCTCCGCCTCCCAGGTTCAAGCAATTCTCCTGCCTCAGCCTCCCGAGTAGCTGGGGTTACAGACTCCCACTAACATGCCCAGCTAATTTTTTTTTGGTATTTTTAGTTTTTAGTAGAGTCAGGGTTTCTCCAGGTTAACCAGGCTGGTCTCTAACTCCTGATCTCAGGTGTTCTGCCCCACTCGGCCTCCCAAAGGGCTGTGCTGGGATTACAGCTGTGAGCCACCATGCCCAGCCCTAGGTTCTTTTTACATCTTTATTTATTTATTTTTTTGAGACAGTGTCTCACTCTGTTGCCCAGACAGGAGTGCAGTGGTGTGATCACGGTTCATTGCAGTTTCAACCTGCTATTTTTTTTATATATATATATATAAAATATATGAATATAAATATACACATTATATATAAAATAATATATACATATATACAATATACGTACATATATATAAAACTTGTCCAAGTGAGCCACTGCACCCAGCCTATATATATGTTTTATATATATATATATTATATCTATATGTGTGGGGAGTCTCGCTCTGTCACCCAGGCTGGAGTGCAGTGTCATGATCTTGGCTCACTGCAACCTCTGCCTACCAGGTTTCAAGCGATTCTCCTGCCTCAGCCTAAGTAGCTGGGATTACAGGTGCACGCCAACACACCCAGCTAATTTTTTTTGTATTTTTAGTAGAGATGAGGTTTCACCATGTTGGCCAGGCTGGTCTCAAACTCCTGACCTTGTGATCCACCCAACTCAGCCTCCCAAAGTGCTGGGATTACAGGCTTGAGCCACTGTGCCTGGCCTTATATATATATATTTTTAATTTTAACTTTAATTTTATTATTATTATTTTTTAGAGACAGTGTCTGACTCTGTTGCCCAGGCTGGAGTACAGTAGTGCCACCATAGGTCACTGCTGCCTCAAACTTTTGGGCTCAAGTGATCCTCCTGCCTTGTTCTCACAAGTATCTAGGACTACAGGTGTGGGGTACCACACTCAGCTTATTTTTGTGCTTTTTTTTGATAGAGATAGGGTCTCACTGTGCTGCCCAGGTCTTGAACTTCTGGCCTCAAGCAATCCTTCTGCCGTGGCCTTCCAAAATGCTGAGATTACGTATGTGAGCCACCGTGCCTGGCCTTTTATTTAATATTATATCATGCATTTCTTTCCATGATTTTATTGATTAACTATATAATTTCTTTTTATGTTTATTATAATTTACCTAGCTATACCCCTAATATTTATCTCTCTAATATAATTTGGGGAAATGGAGCTGGTAATGCTATAAGAAAAATCTGGGGGTATGTAGCTTATTCATTTTGTTAAATTATTTCTGGAGGATAGCTTTTCATAAGAAAGATTATTGAATCTAAGACTTTGAGAGTGGGATGTGAAGGTGTGTGTGCCTGCAGTCCCAGTTACTTGGGTGACTGAGGCAGGATGATTGCTTGAGCCCAGGAGCTCGAGGCTGTAGTATGCAATGATAGTGCCTGTGAGTAGCTGTTGCACTTCAGTCAAGCCGAGGCAACACAGCAAGACTCAGTCTCAAAATAAAAATGCTTTGAAGTATTTTATGATTCTTGATATATTTTGTAATATTGTTTTCCAAACACACCTTTACCATCTGTGGATTAATGCTAGATTGTTTTGTTTCACGGGAGAACAAACACTGGAAAGAGTTCCTGGAATTGAATCTGTTTAAAAATAGGCTAAAGCCAGGCCTGATTGCCTGCGCCTGTAATCTCAGCTACTGGGAGGCTTTGAAGCTGGAGGATCACTTGAGCTCAGGAGTTTAAGACGAGCCTGGGCAATATAGTGGGAGCCTGTCTGGAAGAAAAAAAAAAAAGAGAGAGCGAGACTAATGTGCAAAGCTAAATAAAATAGCAAATGCACAATAAATAGCAAACACTTCGGGTAATAAAGTGGTTTCAGATGTGATCTAACAAGGATAATTGAAAATCCCATCCTCAAGTTGCCTAACCTTTTTACTAAACCTCAATCTCTTTATCTGTAAAATGGGAGTAATAATAGGCCAGGCATGGTGGCTCATGCCTGTAATCCCAGCACTTTGGGAGACCAAGGCAGGCGGATCACCTGAGGTCAGGAGTTCAAGACCAGCCTGGTCAACATGGTGAAATCCCATCTCCACTAAAAATACAAAAATTAGCCAGGCGTGGTGGCGCATGCCTGTAATCCCAGCTACCCTGGAGGCTGAGGCAGGAGAACCGCTTGAACTCTGGAAGCAGGGGTTGCAGTGAGCTGAGATCATGCCACTGCACTCCAGTCTGGGTGACAGAGCAAGCCTCTGTCTCAAATAATAATAATAACAATGAGTAACACAACAACATTTTTATAGTTTTTATCATATGCTAGGCACTGTTCTAAACACTTTACATACACTGGCATTTAATTTTCATAATCCTACTAGGTAGACATTATTATTATGTTTATCCCTTTTTTATATTGTTGAGGAACTGAGGCATAGAGAGGTTAAATGACTTGTCCGATGATTACAGCTAATAAATGACAGAGTTGGAATTCTAACTCAGACAGTCTGGCTCCAGAGTTTATGCTCATAATCGCTAAATAAATAAGATAGTTTGTATAAAAACACCTAGTCCAATTCCTAGCGTGTAGTAAGTATTCAATAAATGTTTGCTATTATTATTATAATGTATTTTTTAAAAACCCAACTAAACTAGTAAAGGGAGTGGCAGAATTGATTCAAAAGCTCTGCAAAACAGAGTCAATGAGTGCAAGTTTCGGCAAAGTAAATTTTGGCTCAGTGGCTGTAGTTTTGCTCTGGGACGCTGGATATAAACAAGGAGAGACTGAATAACCACTTGTCAAGAATATTGTAGAATAAATTTCTTCATCAAGTGGGTAGCTGAACTGGATGACCTCTAAGGCACTTTCCAACTTTGTATAGAGTTCTATGATTCTAGGCCAGAATCTTTTCTTTTTCCATACAGTAAAGCTTCTTCTTTTTTTTTTTTTTTTAACACAAGGTTTGGTTTACCAACTTTGTTGATGTTATTGCCATTTTAATTGTCTGAATCATTTGCCAAGGAGATTGTGACTTTGTAGCATGCGTAAGTCTTTGGCAGTCTCTCCTGTTGTAATTGATGTGTTACAACACCTGAACATTATGATAGGTGCTGGGGAAACTGACTTGTAAACATGTAAGTAACTATGCAGTGGTGGTCAGCCCTCCCAGGCAGGGATCTTCAGGATTACTGTCACTTGGCTAAATATCATTTGGAGTCTGTCGTCTTTATCCAGATAACTTGTAGGCCCATGAAATAATCACAGGGGGCTTAAAATTGACATTAATAAATTATGGGATTATGATTGTGGATGAGAGTTCATGTCACATTTATAACAACATTGTTTGCAAGTGACTCAGGGAAGTTTCGGTGAGTTTCCTGCTGGGAAAGGGAATTGCTCCCTTGACGGAAGTAATAGTTTTGCTCAAGTCATGGGAAGCTCCACTTGATCCCATAATTTGTCTTCCCTTTGGATTTTAGTCTAGGTAATTATTTGTCTTTGCCATTACATCTTGAGCAGTCCTTCAGGATAATGTACAATTTTACCATCAACTTTACGTCATTTCTCCAAGAGGGGTGATTTAAAGGGCACAGCTAATTCTATTACAAAAATGTTGATGATGGAATCTAGATCAAATGTACCAGACTGACTCAGAGTTGGTGCTTAGAAAACAATTTCTTTTTGGCTATGATTTGTCTTTGGTCTAATGTTTTACAGTGTTCTTAATGTAACTAAACCAGTGTAACTAAACACTGGTTTTGTTGCTATGGAGATGGATGAAAATAGACATGGAGCTTTAGGTATCAAACTGTCAATAAATTTACTAAGTAAAAATAGAATGTAGAGTCAGAAGGAAGGCCAGACGAAGGTTTTCAAAACAATGTTAGGAGATTTAATCTATAATATAGTAGGAAATGAGAAGGCCAGGGAGCAGAGAGACCTTTAGACATTGGATCCTCAAAAATGTTAAGCAGTTTGAAATGATCATTTTTGAATCACTATCACTGAGACACGTAATCCGCCTTATAAGGAAAATAATCTCTTTTTATTTGGTGAGATTTGATTATTTTCAACATTAGTAATAATTATCCTAAAACAACAGTTGTTACATGCTGACTTTCATTAATAATGGTACTTTTCAGTTTATGTATCCATGCATATACACTGTGGTTTGTTTTTGGTTGTTGTTTTTTTTTTTTTGAGACAGAGTCTCGCTCTATCACCCAGGATGGAGTGCATTGTTGTGATCTCGGTTCACTGCAACCTCCTGGTCTCCTGGATTGAAGCGATTCACCTGCCTCAGCCTCCCGTGTAGCCGAGATTATAGGTGCCCACCACCACACCTGGCTAATTTTTGTGTTTTTAGTAGAGACGGTGTTTCGCCATGTTGGCCAAGCTGGTCTTGAATTCCTGACCTCGAGTGATCTGCCCACCTTGGCCTCCCAAAGTGCTAGGATTACAGGCATGAGCCACTGAGCCCAGCCTCCTGGGTTTAACTTAGAAACGTTGTCACTCAAATTTTTAAAATGAACAAATGCCATTTAATTTTGAGGAAGCTAAAATTGGCTTTGTAAGCTGACCAACTAATAAACAATTGTGAGCATACATTTGGAGCATTTTGCTTTTGGGAACTTCAAAGAAGGTGGCAAATTGTCAGTAATTACAAGCATCATTATCCTTGTGTTATTCATAATGAATCAAATAGAATGAGGGCGGTGCCTCTAGTCACGCAGGAAACTTGAGCTGGAACCCTCAAGACGTGAATGACAACAGTAGGGTAATTAGAATCAAGGCTTTTTTAGAATGTAAGTAGCACTACTTACAGGAACATGTATTATTTACATACACAAAGTAAATATTGAAAGATTGGCTTAGGCTAAAAATACTCCAGGTGAGGTTGTAGGACTGGATACTGAAAGAATGAGCTCATATTGTGGGCTTTTTCTTTTTTTGAGACAGAGTCTTACACTGTCACCCAGGCTGGAGTGCAGTGGCGTGATCTCCACTCACTGCAACCTCCGCCTCCTGGGTTCAAGCGATTCTCCTGCTTCAGCCTCCCAAGTAGCTGGGATTATAAGCGCCCGCCACCATGCCTGACCAATTTTTTGTATTTTTAGTAGAGACGGGGTTTCACTATATTGGCTAGACTGGTCTTGAACTCCTGATCTCGTGATCCACCCCCCTCGGCCTCCCAAAGTGCTGGGATTACAGACATGAGCCACCGTGCCTGGCCTTGTGGGCTTTCAAAATAGAAAAATACTTTTTTCTCATGTTTATTTAAGATTAAAACCATTTTTTAATTCAAGGCACATAGGCAAATGTAATTTAGAAGAGAGTTGACAAAAAGTTTGTCCAAGAAATGACAAATGTAGATTATAGCCAAGTACATGTCTCAATTTATAACATTACAATCTTAGGCAAATTATACTTTGCTACATTTTAGACATCTTATCTTATAGGTATTATATTATTTTGACATGCTCTGTTTTGTGTAACATTTTTTTAAAAAGTATCCTGGGCAAGGCAATTTATGTATCATCTATAAAAGAACGGTGAAGTAATTCAACAGAGTATTTTTCTGGTAGGTTAGTTGAACAGATAAAACTTTCCTATAGATCGAGAAGTTGCCATTGGTCTTTCTGCCCATAGTAAAGCTTTGAATAGGGACAAGGTGCTTCATTTGGAAAGGAAAGAAGGAAGTGTCTCTCCTCTCTGCCAGGGAAGGAAGCACACAGTGATTGAGGCAGCTTGAATCCATGCTTTCTATTTTAAAAAGTTCTTCCTGTAAAGGCATTTCTCTTTGCCTTTGACACTTTCTGTTGTGGGATAATCCTGCCAGAGTGTTACTTGAAAGAAGATAGATAGATAGATAGATAGATAGATAGATAGATAGATAGATAGATAGATAGATAGATAGATAGATAGATAGATAATATAGATATATCTGTGGGTTTTTTGTTTTGTTTTTTATAAAAAGCCTCCAGTGGGCTATATCTATATCTGTGTGTGTGTGTGTGTTTTAATGTAGGGAAAGCTGCTCTATAAACATGACAAACGTATGGCATCATTCATTCCATTAAAATAAAAAAGACAAGTGTGCTGTGGAAGTCTTGATATTCTTTGGTTGAGTCTTGAGGATTAAGGCTGAGGAAGGTGACACTGGTGAACTCAGCAGCGTGCAGCAATAGTGAAGAGAAATCTGGCCAGTGCCATCTGGGGGTAAAACTTCCCTATCAACCTCATGATGGGCTGACTCTGCAGACTCCTGTCTCCCAGCCCACCCCTCTAGTCAGCTCCCATTTCAGGGCTGCTTATGCACCTATGAGGAAATAACAGGTTTCCCCTCTGCTCATTTTATTAAGGTGGCATAAATTACTTCTATGAACAGACTCTTCCAAAGATTAGGGAAACTCTTCATTAAATGCTCATGCAACTTGACAAACTGTGTAGGTGACTTCATACTCTAATCCACTGGCTGGAATTCAGGCCTGAATTAAAGGACTGGGAGCTGGAGGGAACTTTAAGGACTTAAAAAAATCCAATCTCAATTTATACATGAAGAACTGAGACCCTGTTACAGCCACAGAGTCAATTAGTGGCAGAGAAATGGGACAGGAATGGAGTGTCTTGACCAGGATTCCTGTAAATAAAAGAGCAACTGAGTGTCTCAGAAGAGCTGAGAGTGCTGCCTCCAGGCCTATGCACTTTCCTATGTGTAGTAACTAAGCAATCTTGGTAGGAAACATAATTTTAGATGGGTTGATTTCAGGATTCATATTTAAAGAAATGAATTATGAGCCTGTCGTATGCAAACAGTGCCAAACAATTCTCTTCTCACTGTTTTATAAAACAATCATACGCCCCACAGCTTTTCCTTATTGGGATGTGTCCTTAAGCGAACTCACGCAGATTAAACACTTCATCTTCTATCCCTTTGAGTGTCTCACTCACACATCGAGGAAGCTAAACTTGAAATCCTGAATTCTCTGGACTGTATTTAAAGATAATTCCCTTTCTAGAAGATATTCTTATTTTTTTCTTTCTTTCTTTTTCTTTTCTTTCTTTCTTTCTTTCTTTTTTTTTTTAAGAGACTGAGTCTCTCTGTGTTGCCCAGGCTGGTCTCAAACTCCTGAGCTAAAGCGATCCTCCTGCCTTGGCCTCCCAAAGTCCTAGGATCACAAGTATGAGCCATCATGCCCAGCTCCTAGAAGATATTACTTATCTTTGCCTTAAGACTAGACAGCTGGTTATATATAGTGGGAAGCCCCACACTTTGTTTTCCAAGGCATCCTGCCCTGCTAACCAGTTGGAAATTCTTGCAACTCTGTCTTTCATTTTGTCTGATATGTTTTGTGTGGTCATGGTAAATTTACACAAAGCAAAGTATGTTCAGGAAGCAGAAACAGACAAAAAGAAACACTTTAGTACTGGCATCCTAGCAGCAAATTACATTGCTTTGGTCCTGCTCTCCATAAATACATAGAAAGGCAGGTTGCAGATATTGACTCTATGAAAATCATAAAGCAGATGAATTTTTACAAAATTGTGAACCTATTATGTGCCAGGCATTTTTCATATGTTCTTTCATTCTAGAAAATGTTTTATTTTTCTACTGGTTGAGATCTGTCATAAAATCTTATTCTTGAAAAGGATTTTATGTTGGTTATTTATATTTTAACTTATGCATTTATTTACCCAGTAAATATTTCTTGACCACTTCTGTGTACCAGACACCATGCTAGGTGTTTGGATGTAGTGGGGAGAAAAAAAACTGGACATGATCCATGACTTTATGGCTTAGACTAGTGAGGGAGACAATATAATAACACACATACATATATATATGTGTGTCAGATTACAACTTGATGAGCACTATGAAGGACTCTACAAAGTACTAGGAGATAGGAATTTGACCTGGTCATAAAAACCAATAAAAGCTTCTCTGGGAAACTGATGCTTTAGCAGAAAAGTGGAGGACTTGGAGTTATTAAGAAGAGAAGAGTGTTTTAAGTCAAGAAAACAATATATAGCAAAGTTTCTGTGATCGTGGAGGTCAAGGGGTATAATATGTATTAAAAATTTTGCAGGCCAGGCGCGGTGGCTCATGCCTATAATCCCAGCACTCTGGGAGGCCAAGGCAGACGGATCACCTGAGGTCAGGAGTTTGAGACCAGCCTGGCCAACATGGTGAAACCCTGTCTCTACTAAAAATACAAAACTTAGCCAGGCGTGGTGGTGGGCGCTCATAGTCCCAGCTACTTGGGAGGCTGAGGCAGGAGGATTGCTTGAACCCAGGAAGTGGAAGTTGCAGTGAGCCAAGGCTGCGCCATTGCACTCCAGCATGGGCAACAAGAGTGAAATTCTATCTCAAAACAACAACAACAAAAAATTTTGCAGCTGGTCTGAGTGCAGTGGTGTTTACAACTAATTGATCACAACCAGTTACAGATTTCTTTGTTCCTTCTCCACTTCCACTGCTTCACTTGACCTTTTAAAAATATGTGCTTTTGCTGTAATATGGTATATAGGTTTGGCTGGGGTCAGAAGGGCTCTAGATAGACTGGTTAGGAGGTTATTAAATTAGACAAAGTTTGCCTGAATAATGTGGGGAAGATGGAGGACACTGGAGAGTTTTGACAGAATTGAGGGATGGTGTGGGCATGGAGGCGAGAGAGAGAGAGCTGTCATGGATGACTTCTGCCTTTCAGGCTTGTTCAACCAGATGACTAGCTCAATGGGATAGGGGACCATAGAAACCAAGTTAGGAGTATCGGTGAGTGTGGGGAGTGGGGAAAGCATGAATTCATGTTAAGTTTGGATGCCTTTGAGAATCCCAGGAGGACAAGGCAAGTTGTCAGTTGTATAATCGAGTTTGAAACCTGAGGACACAGAGCCTTGCACTGGAGATATAAATTTGTGAACCATCTCTGTATGGATGGTGATGAAGACATTGAATAGAGAGAGCACCTGGGAAGATAATATTTTAGAATGAATTTAAATAAATATTTTTGCTTTCCTTTGGAGATGTGTCTTTTTAAGCTTTGTCTCCTAGTACAGCATATATCACTTTGATTCCTGATCAAGGTCTTTCAGGTTTTAGAGCAGGTGGATAGACTCATGAACCTGGGCAGAAATGTCCCAAAATTATGCTGCATAATTCAGTCCTGCTGGGCTTGTTTAAAAGTTAACTGAAAAGACATGGAAGTTTTTGGGGTGTGTGTGTGTGTGTGTGTGTGTGTGTGTGTGTGTGTGTGTATGTGTGTGTGTGTTTGGCTGGTGGCGGGCGGTGCAGGGGAAACAGGGTTTCACTTTGTCACCCAGGCTGGAGTGCAGTGATGAGAACATGGCTCACTGCGACCTTGACCTCCTCGGCTCAAGAAATCCTCTGCCTCAGCCTCCTGTGTAGCTGGGACCACAGGTGCACATCACCACACCCAGCTAATTCTTTTTTTATTTTTTCGTAGAGACAGGGTCTTGCTGTGTTGCCTAGGCTGGTCTCGAACTCCTGGCCTCAAGCAGTTCACTCACTCTGGCCTCCCAAAGTGCTGGGATTACAGGCATGAGCCACTATGTCCAGCCTGAAAGATTTTTTTTTTTGAATCTTTAGGAAAAATCAAATTTAGCTGTCTGCTTGGGAGGCAGATAGTATGCATGGAGAGAAGGACAGGTAAAATGCAGAGGCCTATATAGAAAATTAAATCCTATGTTGGCAAACAAACTGGTTAAGATGATGGAAAATGTCCTTTCAATCTAAAGCAGTTTGAAGATGTTTCCTGCATGAAGACTAAATTAATCTGATTAAGCAATCTAATTAATCACCCCTATTGTCTTTTAGTAAAAGTATTCTACATCTAGGTGTTCACATTCCTTTGAAATGTAATCTTTCAAATTTACTTCATTTTTTTTTTTTTTTTTTTTTTTTTAGATGGAGTTTTACTCTTGTTGCCCAGGCTGGAGTGCAATGGTACGATCACGGCTCATCGCAACCTCCGCCTCCCAGGTTCAAGCGATTCTCCTGCCTCAGCCTCCCTAGTAGCTGGGATTATAGGCATGTGCCACCACACCCGGCCAATTTTGTATTTTTAGTACAGACGGGGTTTCTCCATGTTGGTCAGGCTGGTCTCGAACTCCCGACCTCAGGTAATCCGCCTGCCGCGGCCTCCCAAAGTGCTGGGATTACGGGTATGAGCCACCGCGCCCAGCCAAATTTACTTCATTTTTTATCTTATTTAATTTTTTGAGATGGAGTCTTGCTCGGTCATCCCGGCTAGAGTACAGTGGTGCTGTGTTGGCTCACTGCAACCTCCACCTCCCAGGTTCAAGCTATTCTCCTGCCTCAGCCTCTTGAGTATGAGAGACTACAGGTGCATGCCACCATACCTCATTTTTATATTCTTAGTAGAGATGGGGTTTCACCATATTGGTCTGGCTGGTCTCAAACTCCTGACCTCAGGTGATCTGCCTGCCTTGGCCTCCCAAAGTGCTGTGATTACAGGCGTGAGCCACCACAGCCTGCCTCAAATTTACTTTAATTAATTAATTTTTTTGAGACAAGATCTCACTCTGTTGCCCAGGTTGGAGTGCAGTGGTGCAATCATAGCTCATTGCAGCCTCGAACTCCTAGGCTCAAGTGATCTTCCCGTCTCAGTCTCCTGAGTAGCTGGGACTACAGGTTCACACCACCACATCTGGCTAATTTTAATGTTTTTTGTAGAGATGAGGGTCTCACTATGCTGGTCAGGCTGGTCTCAAACTCCAGAGCTCAAGCAGTCCTCCCACTTCAGCCTCCCAAAGTGCAGAAATTACAGACGTGAGCCACCACTTCTGCCTAGCCCAAAGTGTAATCTTTACCAGCCAGCACAGCTAGGAGAGGTGTGGCTCTTCCTTACTCCATATCTGGTTCCCGGTATCCTGGGGCTTTTGCTCTTACCTTCTCTGCCAGTGAGTGGTTATTTCTTTTATGATTTGTTAATTTTGAGTAGATAAATTATCCATTCAGGTACAATAAGCATGTATTGATTACCTACAATGTGGCAAACATTATTTTCACCTTTATTATCTCTTTTTTGTTTGTTTTTTAAATGCTCCTTGTGTTATACTCATTTATTAGCTCTTTTAAGAACAAACAAATGTTTGTTAGGTGTCTGCTACATGTTCACTGCAGTACTAGGCATTGTGAAGAATATGAGTAAGTATAATCAAGAGTTTTACCCTCAGGATGCCTATGATCTGATTGGAATGAAGAGACAAGAAACCAGAAAACAATGAGGATACACCTAAGTGTAAGATAGGCTGGAATAATCCCAATAGGCTGCCTGGAGGAGATGGGAGTTGGGTTGGGCTTTGAAGGAAGGAGGGGGTTTGGAGGGGCAGAATGGGGGACATCCCAAGTGGACACATACTATGAGCAGAGGCCGGGCCTGGTTAAGCCCGGGAATGAGATGGCCTCAGCTGCCTGCTGAAGCTACCCCAGTAGAGCATCTTCCTTAATGATGTTGATGCTAAAGCTCATATTTAGTGCCTGGAACCCTTTTACTCAACTGAATGGATTTTTTAGTCTGTTCTTGCATTGCTATAAAGAAATAGCCGAGACTGGGTAATTTATTTATTTATTTTTTATTTTTTATTTTTTTGAGATGGAGTTTCGCTCTTGTTGCCCAGGCTGGAGTACAATGGCGCAATCTTGGCTCACCGCAACTTCCACCTCCCAGGTTCAAGCGATTCTCCTGCCTCAGCCTCCCGAGTAGCTGGGATTACAGGCATGCACCACCATGCCTGGCTAATTTTGTATTTTTAGTAGAGATGGGGTTTCTTCATGTTGGTCTTGAACTCCTGACCTAAGGTGATCCTCCTGCCTCGACCTCCCAATGTGCTGGGGTTACAGGCATGAGCCACCATATCCGGCTAGACTGGTAATTTGTAAAGAAAAAAGGTTTAATTGGCTCACGGTTCTGCAAACTGCACAGGAAGCATAATGGCATCTGTTTCTGGGGAGGCCTCAAGGAGATTTTACTCATGGTGGAAGGTGAATCAGGAGCAGGCACACCACATGGTGAAAACCGAGCAAGAGAGAGGGCAAGGTGCCATACTTATAAACAGCCAGATCGCCGCCAGAGAACTCATTCATTATTGAGAGGACAGCACCAAGAAATGGTGCAAAACCATTCATTAGAAATCCAACCCCACGAGCCAATCAACTCCCACCAGGCCCTACCTCCAACACTGAGGATTACATTTCAGCATGAGATTTGGCTGGGGACACAGATCCAAACTATATCAATGGAGAAACTTACTAATAATTTTCTTTAATGTAAAAGTAATATAGTAGTTTTACAGAATACTTGAATAAGTACAGCTGAGAATAGTGAAGAAAATCACCTATAATCCCACTACTTAGACATCATCACTATTACTATTTTGGTGTATATCCTTCTGAAAACTCTTGTATGCATCCAGATGGACAGACCGACACACAAAATTAGTCAACAACCCACTGCAGATATTGTTTCCTTCCTTCCTCCCTCCCTCCCTCCCTCCCTCCCTCCCTCCCTCCCTCCCTCCCTCCCTCCCTCCCTCCCTCCCTCCCTCCCTCCCTCCCTTCCTTCCTTCCTTCCTTCCTTCCTTCCTTCCTTCCTTCCTTCTTTCCTTCCTTCTTTCCTTCCTTCTTTTCTTTCTTTCTTTCTTTTTTTGAGATGGAGTCTTGCTCTGTCACCAGGCTAGAGTGCAGTGGCACGATCTCGGCTCACTGCAACCTCTGCCTCCTGGGTTCAAGCGATCTTAGCTCACTGCAACCTCCACCTCCCAGGTTCAAGTGATTCTCCTGCCTCAGCCTCTGGAGTAGCTGGAACTACAGGTGCATGCCACCACACTCAACTAATTTTTGTATTTTTTAGTAGAGACAGGGTTTCACCATGTTGGCCAGGAGGGTCTCAATCTCTTGACCTCGTGATCCGCCTGCCTCGGCTTCCCAAAGTGCTGGGATTATAGGCGTGAGCTACCCCGCCTGGCTGCAAATATTGTTTTCTAAGGTACTATATTGTTACATCCATTCAATTAGAATTCTACAAATAATAAAATTTATTTATGAAGTCCAAAGTACTTCACATCATGAAATATCATGAAACTTTTTTTTTAAAGATGAAAGGCAGAGGTAGATTATTTGTATGTATACTTTCATGTAAGGATTCCATCATATATTAGGTAAAAAAAAAAAAAAAAAAAAAAAGTCCGGGCAAGGTGGCTCACGCCTGTAATCCCAACACTTTGGGAGACTGAGGCGGGTGGATCGCTTGAGGTCAGGAGTTCAAGACCAGCCTGGCCAACATGGCGAAACCTCGTCTCTACTAAAATTGCAAAAATTAGCCGGGTGTGGTGGCACATGCCTGTAATCCCAGCTACTTAGGAGGCTGAGGCAGGAGAATCTCCTGAACCCAGGAGGCGGAGCTTGCAGTGAGCCGAGATCGCTCCACTGCACTCCATCCTGGGCGACAGAACGAGACTTTGTCTCAAAATTTAAATAAATAAATAAAAATAATGCCAACAAATGAATTATACCTCAATAGTGTTTGTAACTTTTTTTTTTTTTTTTTTTTTTTTGAGATAGAGTCTCGCTCTGTCACCCAGACTGGAGTATAGTGGCACAATCTTGGCTTACTGCACTTTCCGCCTCTTGGGTTCAAGCGATTCTCCTGCCTAAGCCTCTGGAATAGCTGGGATTATAGGCGCCTCCCACCACGCCTGGCTAATTTTTGGAATTTTTAGTAGAGATGGGGGTTTCGCCATGTTGGCCAGCCTGGTCTCTAACTCCTGATGTCAGGTGATCCACCTGCCTCAGCCTCCCAAGTAGGTGAGATTATAGGCGCCCGCCACCACGGCTGGCTAATTTTTTCTTTTTTTTTTTTTTGAGACGGAATCTAGCTCTGTGGCCAGGCTGGAGTGCAGGGGCACAATCTCTACTCACTGCAACCTCCGCCTCCCAGGTTCAAGCGATTCTCCTGCCTCAGCCTCTGGAGTAGCTGGAACTGACAGGCAGGTGCCACCAAGCCCAGTTAATTTTTGTATTTTTAGTCGATATGGGGTCACCTTGTTGGCCAGGATAGTCTCAATCTCTTGACTTCGTAAACCACCTGCCTCGGTCTCCCAAAGTTCTGGGATTACAGACGTGATCCACCGCGTCCAGCTACCTGGCTGATTTTTTGTGTTTTTAGTAGAGACGGGGTTTTGCCATGTTGGCCAGGCTGGTCTCGAACTCCTAACTTCAGGTGATCCGCCCATCTTGGCCTCCCAAAGTGTTGGGATTACAGGCGTGAGCTACTCTGCCTGGCCATTATTTTAATTTTTAAGGAGCATATCAGGCTGGGCTCGGTGGCTTATGCCTGTAATTTTAGCACTTTGTGAGGCTGCCAGGCTGATCACCTGAGGTCAGGAGTTTGAGACCAGCCTGGCCAACATGGCAAAACCCCATCTCTACTAAAAATACAAAAATTAGCCAGGCCTGGTGGTACATGCCTGTAGTCCCAGCCACTCTGGAGGCTGAGGCACAAGAATCACTTAAACCTGGGAGAGGAAGTTGCAGTGAGCTGAGATGTTGCTACTGCACTCCAGCCTGGGGCAACAGAGCCAGACTCTTGTCTCAAAAAAAAGAAAAAAAAATTAGAAAAAATCAATAAGGATATTCACATTTAAAAATCATGAGTTGGACACATTACTAAATATTCCTCAAAATTTTATTGTTACATAATATCATATGCAACAATTTAACCATTCATTTGTTGTTCTAATTTTTCATTATTTTTCATTACAATTACACACAAACTTTTAAAGTATAGATTCCTAGAATAGAACTATTGAATTAGGCAGGCACCATGGTGCATGCCTGTAATCCCAGCTACTCAGGAGGCTGTGACAGGAGGATCACTTGAGACCAGGAGTTTGAGACCAGCCTAAGCAACATGGTGAGACCGTGTCTCAAACAAACAAACAGATAAAAACTACTGGGGTCAAATGAAATAAACACGTTTGAGGTTCTTGCCAAATTGCTTGCCAGAAATGCTGTCATAATTTTTCATTTCCACTAACAGTGCATAATGGTATAGATCTCTTTGTATTTAAAATACTTTAAAATACCTTTTCAAAGTTAATGGAAGAAAAAGAACAACAACAAAAAAAAATTGAAACACAAAAAAAGGGAAATAAATGTTAGTGGGCCAGGTGTGGTGGCCCATGCCTGTAATCCCAGCAGTTTGGGAGGCTGAGGCAAGCGGATCACTTGAAGTCAGGAGTTTGAGACTGGCTTGGCCAACATGGTGAAACCCCATCTCTACTAAAAATACAAAAAAACTGGGCATCGTGGCACCTGCCTGTAGTCCCAGCTACTCTGGAGGCTGAGGTGGGAGAACTGCTTGAACCCGGGAGGCAGAGGTTGCAGTGAGCTGAGATTGCGCCATTCCACTCCAACCTGGGTGACAGATCGAGACTCTGTCTCAAAAAAAAAAAAAAAAAAAAAATAGTGGAAGAAATAGCTGGGCACAGTGGCTTGAGCCTGTTATTCCAGCACTTTGAGAGGCTGAGATGGGAGGATCACTTGAGCCCAGGAGTTAGAGACCAGCCTGGACAACATAGTGAGACCCTGTCTCTAAAAAAAATTAAAAAAAAAAAATAATCCCGGTGTGGTGGTGCACCCCTGTAGTCTTAGCTAGTTGTGAGGCTGAGAAGGGAGGATTGCTTGAGGCCAGGAGTTTGAGACTGCAGTGAGCTATGATCATGCCACTGCACTCCGGGCTGGGCCACAGCATGAGAACCCCTCCCCCTTCCAAAAGAATAGAATTCTTTTCTGAGCTGGGCCTGGTGACATGTGCCTGTTGTCCTAGGAGGTTGAGGCAGGAGGATCACTTGAACCCAGGAGTTTGAGTCCAGCCTTATTTTCTAAGTTTTAATAAATTTGCTGCACCTGACAACATCAAATAGAACACAATTCACATTTTTCTGTGTTTGTTACACAATAGTAAGATCTCTCACCAGTCAATTTTGCATGCAAGAATAATTCACTTGGGTGTGTAAAAAACTACAAAGACTTAGAGTGTGTTCTGCAGAGTTATTTTTAAGTTCATGCAAAATATTTTGTTAATGTAATTTTCAGATTACCTATCTAAACATTCAAAAGAGACAATGAGGCCTTTAACATTGTCAGGGCAGGGCTCACCTGTGCCGCCTTTGACCCAGGAGTTAGAGGGACTCTTTTTTTTTTTTCTTTTTTGAGATGGAGTTTTGCTCTTGTTGCCCAGGCTGGAGTGCAATGGCGCCATCTCGGCTCACTGCAACCTCCACCTTCCGGGTTCAAGCAATTCTCCTGCCTTCGCCTCCTGAGTAGCTGGAATTACAGGTATGCACTACCACACCTAGCTAATTTTGTATTTTTAGTAGAGATGGAGTTTCACCACGTTGGTCAGGCTGGTCTCGAACTCCTGCCCTCAGGTGATCCACCTGCCTCGGCCTCCCAAAGTGCTGGGATAACAAACATGAGCCACCGCACCCAGCCATAGAGGGACTCTTCAGATGCTTTTTAGTTCAACCATCAGCTTGACCCAATTTAAGCCATGTCCAGCAGATACCTTCTAGAATTGCCCATACCTTCTAGAATTCCAGATATTCTAGGCTTACTGAAGCAGAGAAGTTCCCAATTTTTTCTTTTTGAATATATTCTTTTTTAGGCCAAAACAAACTTCTTTATGTGAGTTAGAAAATTACCTTTGTGTTCTGTTTTAAAAACACCCATGAGCATTTCTCTAAAAATAATTCTTTACATTCATGAAAACAGGTTCCCCTTTTCCCCTCACTTTAAAAATATTTAAATTTTTATTGATACATAAGGTACATATTTTCAGGGTACATATGATAATTTAATACTTTCATGTAATTTGTAAAGATTGAATCAGTGTAATTGGGACATCTATCATCTAGAACATTCGTCTTTTCTTTAGGCTAGAAACAATACAATTAATCTCTTCTAAGCTATTTTGAAATATACAACAGAGGCTGGGAGCGGTGGCTCATGCCTGTAATCCTAGCACTTTGGTAGGCCGAGGCGGGTGGCTCACCTGAGGTCAGGAGCCTGGCCAACATGGCCAAACCCCGTCACTACTAAAACCACAACAATTAGCCAGGTATGGTGGCAGGAGCCTATAATCCCAGCTACTCTGGAGGCTGAGGCAGGAGAATCACTTGAACCCAGGGGTGGAGGTTGCAGTGAGCTGAGATCGTGCCACTTTACTCCAGTCTGGGTGACAGAGTGAAACTCTGTCTCAAAAAAAAAAAGAAAAGAAATATACAATAGATAATTATAAACTGTAGCTATCCTACTGATCTATCAAGTGCTAGGTCTTATTTCTTCAATCAAACTGTTTATTTGTACCCATTAATCAACTTCTCTTCATCTCCTCCTTCCACCTACTCTTCTTAGCCTCTGGTAAGCATCAGTCTACTCTCCATCCTCATGAGATCCACCTTTTTTTTTTTTTTTTTTTTTTTTTTTAAGCTCCTACATATAAGTAAGAACGTGTGATACATACCTTTCTACCTTTCTGCGCTTGGCATATTTCACTTAACATAATAACCTCCAGTTCTTTTTTGTGTGTGTTTTTGAGACAGGGTCTCACTCTGTTGCCCAGGCTGGAATGTAGTGGTTTGATCAAGGCTTCTAGGTTCAAGTGATCCTCCCACCTCAGCTTCCCAAGTAGCTGGGACTACAGTGGTAACCCACCACACCTGGCTAATTTTCGTTTTGTTTTTTTTTAGAAATGGGGTTTCACCATGTTGCCCAGGCTGGTCTTGAACTCCTGGGCTCAAGCCATCCACCAGCCTCTGCCTCCCAAAGTGCTGGGATTACAGGCATGAGCCACAGTACCCAGCCCTATTCTTTTTTATGGCGGAAAACTATTCCATTATGTATTTCTACCACATTTTCTTTATGCAATCATCATTGACGGGTACTTAGATTCATTTCATATTTTGGCTACTGTGAATAATGCTGCAATAAAATATGGGAGTGCAGATATCTCTTCAATATACGTATATCCAGTAGTGGTATTGCTGGATCATACCATGGTTCTATTTTTGGTTTTTGAGGAACCTACATACAGTTTTCCATAATGGTTGTACTAATTTACATTCCCACCAACAGCATACAAGGGTTGCCTGTCTCCATATCCTTGCCAGCATTAATTATTTCCTGTCTTTTTGATAAAAGCCATTTTAACTGGGGTGAGATGATATCTTCTTGTGGTTTTGATTTGCATTTCTCTGATGCTTAGTGATGTTGAGCAGTTTTCCATATTCCTGTTGGCCATTTGTATGTCTTCTTATGAGAAATATCTATTCAGATCTTTTGTCCATTTTTAAAGTGAAATTTTTCTTTTTTTGCTATTGAGTTGTTTGAGTTTCTCATATATTCTAGTTATTAATCCTTTGTTGGATGGGTAGTTTGCAAATATTTTCTCTCATTCTGCAGAATGTCTCTTCACTTTGTTGATTGTTTCCATTTCTATGCAGACACTTTTTAGCTTGATGTACCCATTTGTCTATTTTAGCTTGGGTTGCCTGTGCTTTTGAAATCTTTTTTTTTTTTTTTTTTAATTTGAGACGGAGTTTCGCTCTTGCCCAGACTGAAGTGCAATGGCATGATCTCTGCTCACCGCAACCTCCGCCTCCTGGGTTCAAGCGATTTTCCTGCCTTAGCCTCGCCTCCTGAGTAACTGGGATTACAGGCATGCGTCACCATGCCTGGCTAATTTTGTATTTTTAGTAGAGATGGGGTTTCTCCATGTTGGGTCAGGCTGGTCTTGAACTCCCGACCTCAAGTGATTCGCCTGCCTCGGCCTCCCAAAGTGCTGGGATTACAGGCATGAGCCACCGCGCCTGGACGCTTTTGAAATCTTACACAAAAAAGTCTTTGCCCAGACCAATGTCCTATTTTGCCTATGTCTTCTAGCAGTTTTATAGTTTGTTTCTTACATTTAAGTCTTTAATCCATTTTGAGTTGATTTTTGTATATGGTGAGAGATAGGGGTCCAAGTTTCATTCTTCTGCACATGGATATCCAGTTTCCCCAGTATATTTATTTATTTTTGAAAAATCCATACAAACACTTATTCTGTCGCTGCCTGGGGGTTGGGGGACAAGGGGATACAAAGAACCTCCCAGAAGAGAATGAGCCTTTGGTGGAAAGACTTGTCCAGAGGCTGGTGGACCCAGTACCATTTATTGAAGAGGGTGTCTTTTCCAAAGTGTATATTCTTAGTGCCTTCGTTTGCTTGGCTATAAATATGTGAATTTGTTTCTGGGTTCTCTATTTTATTCTATGGGTCTGTGTGTCTATTTTTATACAAATACCATGCTGTTTTGGTTAATATAGCCTTGTTGTATGTATACATATAACACATACATACATATATATGTATGTATGTTTTATATATATATATATATATATATATATATAGAGAGAGAGAGAGAGAGAGAGAGAGAGAGAGAGAGAGAGAGACAGGGTCTCACTCTGTTGCCCAGGCTGGAGTGCAGTGGCACAGTCTCAGCTCACTGCAACCTCCACCTTCTGGGTTCCAAGTGATTCTCGTGCCTCAGCCTCCTGAGTAGCTAGGATTACAGGTGTGCGCCACCACCACACTGGGCTAATTTTGTATTTTTAGTAGAGCTGTCTTGCCATCTTGGCCAAGCTGGTCTTGAACTCCTGGGCTCAAGCAATCCTTCTGCCTTGGCCTCCCAAAGTGCTGGGATTATAGGCCTGAGCCACCATGTCCAGTCTATAGCCTTGTCATATATTTTGAAGTCAGGTGGTGTGATGCCTCCAGCTTTGTTCTTTTTACTCAGGATTGCTTCAGGGTGTTTGATGGTTTCATATTAATTTTAGGAATTTTTTTCTATTTCTTCGAATAATGTCATTGGTAGTTTGATAGGGATCGCATCGAATCTTTAAATTGCTTTGGGTACTATTACCATTTTAACAATGTTAATTTTTCCAGTCCATGAGAATGGAATACCCTTTCATTTGTGTGTGTGTTCCTTTCACTAGTTTTCCTTGTATAGATTTTTTTTTTTTTTTTTTTTTTGAGATGGAGTCTTACTCTGTCACCCAGGTTGGAGTGCAGTGGCGCAATCTCGCCTCACTGCAACCTCCACCTCCCAGGTTCAGGCAGTTCTCCTGCCTCAGACTCCCCAGTAGCTGGGATTATAGGTGTGCATCACTATGCCCGGCCCCTTGTATAGATCTTTCACTTCTTTGGTTAAAATGATTCCTAGGTATTTTATATTCTTTGTAGCTGTTGTAAATGGAATTGCTTTCTTGTTTTCTTTTCCACATTGTTTGCTGTCTGTGTTTACAATCAGTTGCTATTGACTTTTTGTATCCTGTAACTTTACTGAATTTGTTTATTAGTTCTAAAAGGTTTTTTTGGTGGAGTCTTTAGGCTTTTCTTTAAAAACATTTTTTTTTTCATTTCCACTTCAGGAGGCTTTTCTAAGTGTGCGATCATGTTATTTGTGAACAAGTCTAATTTGTTTGTTTTTTTGTTTTGTTTTGTTTTTTTCCAAGACGGAATCTCCCTCTGTCGCCCAGGCTGGAGTGCAGTGGTGCGATCTCGGCTCACCACAACCTCCGCCTCCCGGGTTCATGCCATTCTCCTGCCTCAGTCTCCTGAGCAGCTGGGACCATAGGCATCCACCACTATGCCCGGTTAATTTTTTGTATTTTTAGTAGAGACTGGGTTTCACCATGTTAGCCAGGATGGTCTCGATCTCCTGACGTCGTGATCCGCCCGCCTCGGCCTCCCAAAGTGCTGGGATTACAGGCGTGAGCCACTGTGCGCGGCCAACAAGTTTAATTTAACTTCTTGCTTTCTAATCTGGATGTCCTTTATTTTTTTCTCTGGACTAATTGCTCTGGCCTCCCCTTGCCAGTATCTTTAAATGTTCCTTTGTGTTTCTGGCCTTTTCTCTTATTCTTGAACGTATATGCTTGCATCTTTCTAGATAATTCAATCAACATTTACAAAACACCTATCTGCCAGATGTTGGGCTAAGATCTGGGAATCCCTTCAATGAACCATCAAAGAGAGGAGTTGGCAAACTTACTGAATCAAGTATTTTAAGCTTTGGGAGCTATGCCATTTCTGTCCCAACTATTCCACTCTGCTGTTGTCTGTGAAAGCAGCCATGGACAATATGAAAACAAATGGGTGTGGCTGTGTTCCAATAACATTTTATTAACAAAAGCAGGCCTTGGGTCCCTGAACAAACTAGAATGTAACATAAAGAGTGGTCTATGTGGGTGTGGTGGTGCATGCCTGGGGTCCCAGCTACTCAGGAGGCTGATGTGGGAGAAGCATCTGAGCTTAAGAAGTCAAGGCAGCAGTGGAGCCGATTATGCCACTGCACTCCAGCCTGGGTGATAGAGCAAGACTCTGTCTCAAAACAAAAACAAAAACAAAAACACAAAAAAAAGGAGTGCTCTGCACTAGCAGTACAGATGTGATGTGATAAGTAAACTATATTAGCAGTATGAATTACTTGCTATGAGTGAATGCTGCATAAGGAATAATTCATTTTGCCTGGGGGAGCTGAATCAATTTTCCTTTAGTAGGTAACCAGTTTTAGTATTTAAACAATTTCAGGAGGAGGAAATTTCAAAAAGAGAATTTCAAATCGTGTAATCAAAGGATGTGGGCATGAAATAACATGCCATGTTTGGGAAGTCTTGAGTTCTCCTTTTGTGGCTAAAACACAGCATGTTTATAGAAAGATTTTGGGGAAAGTGATGCTGGAGCCAGACTACAAAAGGCCCAGAGGAACTGGATTTTTGCTGTAGGTAGAGACTGGGACATAGCTCTGTTTAAAAACTAATTCTGGAGGTCCACACTGCATGGAGGGCATTTTGGAGTGGGAGAGAGTAGAGATGGGGAAACAAGTTATAAATCTGTTTCCATTGTCTGTGTGAGAGAGGATAAGGGCTTGAATGGAGTTGGTAGCTGTGGGCTAGAGACGAGACACAGTGGGAGGATGAATCGACAGGTTATAGTGACTGAATGATGGTTTCCAAAATTCTGAAAGGTCAACTGGCTGGCTAGCGTGCCAATTATTTAGCTCTCAGATTTGTTGCAGGCCCATTCCCTGCCCTTTCCCTGCTCTGCATCTTGGGGAGCAGAGCCTTGCAAACTATATTTCCTAGCTCACTTGTCAACTGGCTTCTGGTTGGGAACAGCCAAAAAGGAGGTAGAAGAAGGAGAAGCCAAGGTGTCTCTTCCTGTCTCCCTGCTCCAGTGTTATTACCAGCAGTTGGTTGAGTCTCCTTTGTATGTTTAGCTGCCGTTGTGGTCTGAAGTTCCAACTCCTTTGACTCAAGCAGTCTCACCACCTTGGCCTCCTAAAGTGCTGAGTTTACAGGCGTGAGCCACCACATCCAGCCTCTACTATCTTTTTTGATGGAAATCTTGCTGTAATTTCAGACATATTTTTAGTTAAAACACTTAAAAAGATCTTAGCTCTATTAAAGCAACTGTGAATATTTTTGCTAATGTACAGAGACAAGTTTTGAAAGAAACCTTAAAAGTAGGCCTTAAAAAAATTGAAAAGCATTAATCATCTGCTTCCCCCAACTCCCTGTCTTTTAAAAATTAGGTATTCTAAGAAAATGTATGTGTTTGGCACATTAGTTGCTCTTCTCTGTGCTCCCATATTTCTGTGTTCCTTCTTGTTCTTCCTCTTGTTTGTATGTATGTATGTATGTATGTATGTATGTATGTATTCATTTATTTTGAGATGGAGTCTTGCTCTGTCGCCCAGGCTGGAGTGCAGTGGCGTGATCTCGGCTCACTGCAGCCTCCATCTCCGGGGTTCAAGCGATTCTCCTGCCTCAGCCTCTGGGGATGCTGGGATTACAGGCCCCTGCCACCACACCCAGCTAATTTTTGTATTTTTAGTAGAGATGGGGTTTCACTATGTTGACCAGGCTGGTTTCGAACTCCTGACTGCAAGTGATTTGCCCGCCTCAGCCTCCCAAAGTGCTAGGATTACAGGCGTGAGCCACCACACCTGGCCCATCTTATTTTTTTAAAAATAGCGTATTGCATTTAATTGTACCTCCATCTACTGCATTAGACGTGAGCTCCTCTGGGGCAGACTGGGTCTTAACTATCTGGATTTGTCAGTGCCTGTGACAGTGCCTAGTGCAGAGTTGTTTCTCAAAATTTGTTGAACGAATGAAATGTCATTTTCAGCTCCCAGCTGTTGCTTGGCTTTCAGCCTAATTATTTTTAATTCCTAACAAGCACTAATTCTTAATCAGATCAAATCTGCTCAGGCTCACTTTTACTAAAAGAAGTGCAAATTAAAACTCTACTGAGATACCAATTTTTTTAATCTGTCGCATCCTTGCTGGTGGTTATGTAAATTAATACCACTTCCAGGGAGGGCATTTTCACAATATCTATCAGGTTTCCAAATGAGCATACCATTTGACCTAGCAATCCCATTTCCCGTAATTTGATAGATATTCTCCCACATGTGCCAACGATATGTGTAAGAACATTCACTATGGTATTTTTTGTAGTACCAAAAGCCTGGAAATGACCTAAAGTCTATTAAATACTAGTTAAATAAATAATAGTATTTCCATACAATAGACAATCTAGTCCAGAGGAAGAGGAACGAGGCAGATCTGTATGCACGAATGTGGGATGATTGCTAGAATATATTAAGTTAAAAAAACAAGATTCAAGATAGTGTATACAATATGCTGCCATGTATTATTACAAGATGAAAAGATAACATACTTGCATGTGTATACATAGCTATCTCTGAACAGATTTATAAAACCCTAGTGATATTAGCTGCCTCTGCAACTAGGCAGATAGGTAACAGGGAGCTATGGTTTTGGTCACTCACAAAACAAAAAGTCCTATTTGACCCACTTTTTAAGCTATTTACCATTTTCCCATTGCTCTTAGGACGAAGTGCAAAATCCTTATGGTCTTGCAAGGTGCTTTGTGAGAGAACCCTTGCCTACCTCTCCTGCCTTATTTTCAGTCCCTCTCTCTTTTGCCTTAATCTTTTTTAGTTCCTCAAAGGCCATTCTTTTTCCCATCTCATGGCCTTTGCGGATGCTGTTCCTCTACCTGGAATTAGTGGTCCTTGAGACAGCAACTTTGAGGCCACTTCCTGAAAGTGACTTTTCCTAATTGCCCAGAGTAGGCTAGTTCCCTGATAGATGCTCCTAAGGTATCCCAAACTCCTTTTCCAGTAGCAAACACCACCGTTGCAGTCAATAAATTATTTGCTTGATGTCTGTTTCCCTAGCTAGGCTGCAAGCTGATATCTGTCTTGGTTGCCTGTGTGCCTGTACCTAGCACAAAGCAGGCACTCAATAAACATTTGTGGGAGTGAGAGAGGAAGAGAAGAAAGGAAGGGTGGAAAGAATGATGGTGGAAGGAAGGAAGTAGGGAAGGTATCTAGCTGGTAAGGGAGAAGGGAGGCAAGGAAATAACTACCAGGACCTTAGAGCCCATTGTACAGAGATAGCTCTGTGTGTGTTGTTCTTCATTAGTAATTAGTTTGTGGATTAGTGTTCTCAGATTTACTTGAAAATTACATTGTTGGCCAGGTGAGGTGGCTCATGCCTGCAATCTCAGCACTTTGGAAGGCAGAGGTGGGCAGATTGTTTAGAGTCCAGGAGCTTGAGACCAGCTTAGGCAACATGACAAAACTCCGTCTCTACTAGTAATACAAAAATTAGCTGAGCATGGTGGCATGCATCTGCGGTCCCAACTACTTGGGAGGCTGAAGTGGGAGAATTGCTTGAACCCAGGAAGGTCAAGGCTGCAGTGAACTGTGATTGTGCCACTACACTCCAGTCTGGGTGACAGAATGAGACTCTGTCTCAAAAAAATACAATTACTTTGTTAAGTCTGTGACCTTAGAATTTATACTTTACAGAAACTGAGTATTTTGGGCTTGTTGTTTAGTAAAAAAATTCGTTAAGCCCAATGAATTTTTGTTTTATTTTAGTTGAGAAATCATGTTATTCTATTTTTTTAAGCCACTGAGAGACAGTAACTTTTCACAAAGAAAACAATGATATTTATTTCTTAGGAGTGGGAAGATATACATGTATGTACCTGTTAGGACTTTGGGCTGTTTTTAATATTCTGCAATTTTTACATCAATGCTGCTATGTTTAAATATGAATCAGAAGGTCACAGGTTGTGTTTGATGTGAGATTCAAGCTTCTCGCCCAGTTCCAAGGCCCTGAGTGAGCTGGCTGCTGTCCCTCTCCACTCCAGCCATGTTGGCTTCTCCAGCCAGGGGCGACAGCTTCTTGTCCCTCCAGACCCTGTCCCTTGTTATCTCTTCCTGGAATGTTCTGTTCATTTGGGTCAGCAACTCAGGAAGGGCTTTCCAGATCCTTCCTTCTAAAGTAGCTCTACCCAGGGACCAGACAGGTTTTGTAGAAGCTGAAGCTTATATAAAATTATGAATATATAATATGAATACAAATATAATTTGAATATACAATATGAATGCAAAATTATGAATATAAAAATTTATACAAAAGTGAGCACTTATTTAAAATAATAAATCTCAACAAAGAACAAAATAAAAAAGCTGACAAATACCCCAAGTACCTGAAAGACTGTTAAAACAACATATATTTTTATTAATTAACTGCCTGACAGAATACTTTTTTACCTACAGTTTTGGCTTCATTCTCTTTGATTACCTCTTCATTTGAAAATGATTGTGTGATATTTTCTATACAGCAAGTAAAGAGATAATTCAGTCTTCAGCATATTATCATTGATTGGAAAGTGTTTGTTTTTGAGAGACAGAATTTCACTATGTCAACCAGGCTGGAGCACAGTGGCTATGCACAGGCACAGTCATAGCTCACTAAAGCCTTGAACTCCTGGGCTCAAGCAATCTTCCTGCCTTAGCCTCCCCAGTAGCTGGGACTACGGGCTGTGCTACTGTGTCTGGCTGAAGGGTGTGGTTTTTGTTTTTGTTTTGTTTTTTACGTTTTATTTTACTTTATTTTTTAGTGATGGGGTCTCATAGTTGCCCAGTCTGGTCTTGAACTCCTGGCTTCAAGCAATCCTCCTGTCTTGGCCTCCCAAAGTGTTGGTATTACAGGTGTGAGACACTGCACCTGGACTAAAAAGTGTTTTTGTGATTGATAGTTTAGAAAAGTTTCTTTGGTTTCATTACTCATTGTTGGTAATGTCATGTAAATTTTTAGGATTGTTGTAAAAATCTGAGAGATCTATTATGCTTTTTTCATATATGAGCTGTAAGACTTTAGAGTGTTTCAAGTGTGTTGGCTTTGGTTGTGTGGTGTGTGTGGTGTGTGTAGTGTGTCTCTATGGTGGGTGTGTCTGTGTGGTGTGTGTGTGGCGTATGTGGTGTGTGATTGGGTGTGTGTGTGTGTGTGCATGTGGTATGTGTGGAGGCATGTACACGTGTGCCTTCATCCTGGGGTGCAAATGTCCCTCCGGGGACTCAGAAGGGGCCTGTGCAGATGAAGAGCTCTGAAACTGCAACTTCATTAGCTTCACAGGAGATCCCACTCTGTCTGTACTCCACAATTACTTGTCAGCACTCTGCCTGGTTTTCATTTTCTTCCGCACTTAACATAATCTGACGTTATTTTAGTGATGTGCTTGTCTGTTTACAGACTGCCTTCCCTGAACTGCTGGCAAGGAGCAAGGCCCTGGTCTCTGTGGTTCAGGCTGTATTCCTGGGGCCTCCCACTGTGCTCCGCCTAGGAGAGGGGCTCAAAAATTTGTTGAGTGAGTGAGTGAATGAATTTTAGAGGGATTTAATGTCAAACTCTAGAATTTGTTCTTGAAATTTATGAATGTTGATTTTTTGTAAGTGCCATTTTAATTAAACTTGATTGCATCTCAAGTGCTATGAGCATTAATTGGACTAATGGGATAATTTTCTGAAATGGTAGTTTTTACCTGATACCACAGTGTGTTCATTTCTTTGACTAGAAGTCTTGAAATAGTAAAGCCACAGATTCTTTAAAGTTTGTATGAACCTCAGATCTTTGATAACAGCAACTTTTAAATGTTTTTGCTCCCTTTGTCCTCCACATAATTTTAAAACAAAAAAAAACTGAAACCCTCACATATTTTCAAGTTACTCATTTTTTTAAAGTCATAAGTTTAAATATTTGCAGACAGAATTTTATTTATTTATTTATTTATTTATTTATTTATGAGATGGAGTCTCACTCTGTCGCCAGGCTAGAGTGGAGTGGCGCGATCTCGGCTCACTGCAACCTCCGCCTCCAGGATTCAAGTGATTCTTCTGCCTCAGCCTCCCGAGTAGCTGGAACTACAGGCACGTGCCACCATGCCCAGCTAATTTTTGTGTTTTTAGTAGAGATGGGGTTTCACCATGTTGGCCAGGATGGTCTCAAGCTCTTGACCTCATGATCTGCGTGCGTCGGCCTCCCAAAGTGCTGGGATTGCAGGCGTGAGCCACCACACCCAACTGCAAAGACAGAATTTCTAACAGTATAAATCGATACCTAAAAAAATTGTATTAAATATCAAATCAATTTGATTTCTGCTTTCATTCCTTTAAAAAATATACTAATGAGCTTATCTTTAACAATGGAAAATATTATAGTGTCCATTTTTTCTGCCTTAATCATGTTTTGTGTTGTTGTTGTGTTTTGAGATGGGGCCTCACTGTGTAACCCAGGCTGTGTGAGTAACTGGGACTACAGGCACGAGTAACTGCTTCTGGCTAAACCTGTGTTTTCATTCCACTTCTCCTCCCCCTCCCAATGTCATATATTTTTATGTCCAAGTGTTTTCTATGGGTAGACCTATCAAACTTTTCTACAACTAAAATATGTGTATACATTTAAATTTAAATGTTTGAAGTTTTTGATGCTGGGTGTGGTGGCTCACACCGGTAATCCCAGCACTTTGGGAGACTGAGGCGGGAGGATCACTTGAGGTCAGGAGTTTGAGACCAGCTTGGCCAACATGGCGAAACCCCATCTCTACTAAAAATACAAAAATTAGCCAGAGTGATGGCAGGCACCTGTAGTCCCAGCTACTTGAGAGGCTGAGGCAAGAGAATCGTTTGAACCCAGCTGGCGGAGGTTGCAGTGAGCTGAGATCGTGCCACTGCACTCCAGCCTGGGCAACAGAGCAAGATGCCATCTTAAATAAATAAACAAATGAAAATTTTTTGGTGATCGCAAGTCTCTAAGTGTTGAAAATTTCCTCTGGATTGAGTTATTATAATTATTAGTATATGGATGATCAAAAATACAAATACATGAAACATGTTTGTATGTAATTATAAAATGAACAGTAAAATTTTATTAGAAATACCTTTTTTTCTTGAGAGAGAGTTTCACTCTTGTTGCCAGGCTGGAGTGCAATGGCATGATCTTGGCTCACTGCAACTTCTGCCTCCCAGGTTCAAGTGATTCTGCTGCCCCAGCCTCTCGAGTAGCTGGGATTACAAGCATGCGCTACTACACCCTGCTAATTTTGTATTTTTAGTAGAGACCACACCCTGCTAATTTTGTATTTTTAGTAGAGATGGGATTTCTCCATGTTGGTCAGGGTGGTCTCGAACTCCCGACCTCAGGTAATTCGCCTGCCTCGGCCTCCCAAAGTGCTGGGCTTACAGGCATGAGCCACCATATCCGGTCAGAAATACATTTCTTAATTAGATGGGTGGAACTATTTTTTCAATTAACTTATGTATCCATGTTTGAATATTATTTGTTGTTAGAAGGAAACAGTTTAGCATTGATTCTGTGCTTGCTTAGTATAGATGTAAGTTCTGAGAAACCTTGTTCGCATAAATAAGCAGATGGGAAAAAAGAGTATTTTGTTATCATAACATCGCTCAATTCTCTGAACTCA
Source organism: Macaca fascicularis (assembly GCF_037993035.2). NCBI lineage: Eukaryota > Metazoa > Chordata > Mammalia > Primates > Cercopithecidae > Macaca > Macaca fascicularis. The sequence continues at coordinate 83,119,149 of NC_088380.1, read as the reverse complement.
TGCCAAAGTTTACATCAGAAATAATTCAATGATATATCACCAAGAATTATAACTAATGCTCCACCAGCTAACATGTCCTGCTTCAATTATATTGAGAGCAAATAATTGGGAAAAACCTGACTTGCAAAAAAATTATTTAACCAGCCTGGGCATCCTAGTGAGATCCTGTCTCTACAAAGAAAATTTAAAAATTAGTGTGGCATGGTTATGCATACCTGTAGTCCTAGCAGCTGGGGAGGCTGGGTGAGAGGATCGCTTGAGCCCTGGAGTTCGAGGTTATAGTGAGCTATGATTGTGCCACTGCAACAGAACGAGACCACATTTAAAAAAAAAAAGATTTCATCAATCCTTAAAGTCATTCACTTTCTCAGTATCAGTATTTAGGATTCTGCCCGTGTGTGTTACCTCAGGGTTTTTACCTCTCAAGGCAACCCCAGGTTTTACATTGAGGTGCCATAGAAAGATCTGGGGTGAGTGGAAGGTGTGTTATTTGTGTGTGTGTGTGTGTGTGTGTGTGTGTTTTAAGTGGTGGGCAGTGGTTCTCAAAGAAAAGGTGGGCGGGAGAACCCACACAACACCTGGACCGTAAGTGTGTTTTCAGGCAGATTAATTGTAGGAAACAGTCCTTCCAAATGGAAATAGATTCCCTTTCAGTAACCTCTGTCTGTGTACCCCAGAGGAGAGTCTTAGAGTCACACAGGCAGCTGGAAGACTGTTCATTCTGAACCTATTTCAGAATCAGGTGCAGACGGGCACACACCACTAGCCCATCACAGACCTGGAAAGGGACGTAAGCGTCCCTAGGCCACAAACCTTTCCTAGCCCTTCACTCTGATAGAAATTAGTGTTTTTCTTTAAAATATATAAATAAATGAAATGCTTAATTTCAATCAGCTTGTATAGCTCCAGTAACTTCAGCCAAACTAAAATATGAATAGTGTGTGAGGGAGAGGAGTGCTAAGCTCTGGAATTATATTACACACACTTCTAAATTCTGCAACTTACTCTTTAGAACTATTTAATCAGGAACTTCAGGCCTGGCTTCTGTAGCAAGACTTTTACATGTGACCAACACAATATTTGCAAGCAGTTGGCAAGATTATAATTATTTACAATCACATCCACCAGAGTAAGTAGGTAACACATGGTTTTATACAAGCCAAAATTAAAATACAAATTTGGTGACTCAGTTTCCATTCATTTAGCAAATATTTATTGAATCTGCTATGTGCTGAGAATATATTGGCTCCTAGAGATTTTGAAATAAATTCTACACTAATTAGCTTCTTGCAGGAAGGTGTGCATGTGGTGCTTAAGAGCAGCAGATCAGGTGCGGTGGCTCATGCCTGTAATCCCAGCACTTTAGGAGGCCAAGGCGGGCAGATCACTTGAAATCAGGAGTTTGTGACCAACCTGGCCAACATGATGAAACCCTGTCTCTACTAAAAACACAAAAATTAGCCAGGTGTGGTGGCGGGTGCCTGTAATCTCAGCAACTTGGGAGGCCGAGGCAGGATAATTGCTTGAACCTAGGAGGTGGAGATTGCAGTGAGCCGGGACCTCACCATTGCACTCCAGCCTGGGCGACAAGAGTGAAACTCCATCTCAAAAAAACAAAAAGGAACAGCAGATGCTGGGCCCACCTCTGGCTTCACTTTTGCTCCATCCTTCTGGTTTAGGTGGGTTCAGGCAGGTCTCAGTTTCCTCTTCTGGAAAATGTAAATAATAATATGTAGCTCTTTCTCTTGTTGTGAGGTTTGAGGAGATAGTCATGTAATAAGCATTCCGGAAATGGTAGTTATTATTACCATTATTTTTATTCCTTCTTCCACCCCAGCGCCTGGCATAGTGTCTGTACATTGGAGTAGACATTCAATTAATGCTACTGAGTCAACGAATGGACAAATGACAACAACAACAAATATTTGAATGTGCCGCTCCATTTGTAGACAAATTGTGTTGATAAATTGGGCACCATGACACATGCCTGTAATCTCAGTTACTTGGAAGGCTGAGGCAGGAGGATTGTTTGAACTTGGGAGTTTGAGACCAATCTGGGCAACATCTCAGCAATATCCTTTCTCAAAAAAAAAAAAAAGAAATTACATTTTTGCCAAAACAAGTTATTCTCAAAAGTACAGTTTTATTTACAACATTTAGGGCACTCTAATGCTAAATATCTTTAAAAATATTTCTTCCTTCCTTTTACTATTCAATGGAGTCATAGTTCTTACTTCCAGAAAGCTTTCTGTGTATTCAAACATTTTCCCATCTCTTTCATTAGTAGAATCTGTCATGTAAAATTTATTGTAGTTTTAAAAAAAATTATACAAAATAGTTCCAGGAAATCCAAAAGTTTCCTAGAAACATAATGATCTAGCAAGAAAAATATTTTAATATGTACTTTATATTGACTTGGATTCTATTTTTTGTTCTTAATCATTAAGTAGGGTACTGGGTTATTAAAATTTGGAAACATAAATAAAGCCGAGGAGCTGGAGAGCACGCTTGTTAATCACTCTACCCGGTTTTATGAATCCAGTCCTGAGTGTGCTTAAGGAAACAGTTTAAATTTATTTGAGCTTCGCTCAAAATAAATGTCATTAGGGCTGGGGACGGTGGCTCACGCCTATAATCCCAACACTTTGGGAGGTCAAGGCAGGTGGATCACTTGAGGTAAGGAGTTCGAGACCAGCCTGACCAACATGGTGAAACCCCATCTCTACTAAAAATACAAAAATTAACTGGGTGTGGTGGCGCATGTCTGTAATCCCCAGCTACTTGGGAGGCTGAGGCAGGAGAATTGCATGAACTCAAGGGGCGAAATTTGCAGTGAGCCGAGATCGTGCTACTGGCCTCCAACCTGGGCGACAGAGCAAAACTCTGTGTCTCGGGGGAAAAAAAAAAAGTCATTATTCCTGATTATACTTCCTTTCACATGCAAAAATATTTAAGCCATTCTTTAGGTTATGTTAGTACTTTAGGTGATGTTGTTACTTTCCATCTCTTATCCTGTTTGGAAACTTAAGCCCAGCTACTGAATTGCACAAGCGGTTGAAGAAAAGAATTAGGAATTTGTTTTGTTCTCTTTCCTAGTTCTGTTTTTCATTCTTTGCACGCCTACTCCTGCCCACAAATCCAAGGCTACAGCCTTTCTCTCTAAGACATATTTCTGCCTGCAGTTTACCCACTGGTTAATTTACACAGCTCTGATTCAGCTTGACAGTCATATGTTTCCGACAGGTGAATACCTCTGGGCAGTCACCTGGAGACACTTTTCTGTAATCATACATGTTTCATGTTGTGCTGTGTACCACCCTTATTTTGCAGGCATAGATGTGACAGAATTCCCAATTCTTGTCCTATACCCTTAAGATATTTGTGCTTTTTTCCCCTGTTTCTTATGTGTGCCTTGGCAATCATTTTTAGTTTTTCCAACCTTTGCAATGTTCTTCCAGATAGTTTATTGACCCTGTGTTGTTTTTTCTTTTAGCTTGTAATACAGTCATATGTTGCTCTAGTAATATGTTAGTCAAAGATGATTTCTGTGGGGCCATATAAAGTATATAATAAACAGAGAAACTTGCAGATAAAAATGTGGAAGTTACAGGAGGAAATCTGTTAACCAAGAAGGAATAAGCTTGAGCTGGCTAAATTTAGATAAGTGAAGAGTATCTTTCAGCTTCCCTTTCTTTGTCTTGCTTCTTTATTCCTTTCTACCTGCAGCAATACTTAGCTTATCAGAAGCTCAGCATTCCCAATTTGTCCCAATTTCCGATCAGGAAGAAAAGAAACTCCTGGAGAACCACCTCTAAGGTGGCTGCCATACTCACCATCTCTCTGCCTGTCTTGTAAGCCTGACTCCCTCCTTCATGGGGTGGCTACCTGGTAGCCATTTTGACACTAGATAACCCAGCCCTGGCCATGGTGGATTGTACTAGGAGTGAACATCTGACCCAAAGTGATTCTCAGATTCTTTCTCCACAAATCCTGATTCCATTTTAAACTTCAAGTTCATGTTTGATTCAAAGTTCTCCCCTTTCCCTCAGTACATATCAGGCTTGTAGCCTCGGTGACTGTGTGTGATTTTGTGTGTGTGTGTGTGTGAGTGAGAGAGGGGTAGGGTGTGTGCTGTTATTTCACAAGAGCCCACCCTATTCCATCAGGTACACTTCTAGCATGGGGAGAGGGAGGAGGGAAAAGGAAAAGATACCTCCTGAGGTGAAGTTGCAGTCAGCATTGCTGTGAGGCTCATTGTCTCTGAGAGACAAGGATGGAAGCCCTAAAGGGAATGAAGCCCAGAGAGTACCGGAGGTAGACCTTTGAGAGACTACCTTTAGGGCTTCCACCTGGTGGAACCACCTTCTTCTAAGGCCAGAGCCTCTTTGCCTCATGCTGTGATGGCTTTGACAAGGCCATGGCCTCCAATCTCACATACTTTCCAGGACTCCAACAATGGGGCTTCCGGGGAGGAAGCAGCCTCATGTTCTCTACTTTCAAGAAACTGGGAATTTGAGGGGATGTTATCTGGCCCCTCTTTTTCTGATCATACCAGTCCACTTTTGGCCTCAATGTTCCTTCTCCTGCTGGTAGCTCGAGGTAGATCGGCAAGAACAGTGTTCACAGGTCGTGCAAGCAGGGACCAGGGGAAAGGCTTCCCTCTTCCCTGAAACCTGTAACCTTGGATTGGTTCCGTCGAGTTCCTCTCCCTTAGTTTTGAAGAGGAGGCCAATCCAGGGACTGGGGTCTCTTATCAAACCTTATCTTTGCCCCCAAAGGGGAAAGTTCTCCTTTTAGACATTTTCTTTTTTTTTTTTTTTTTTTTTTTTTTTTTTGAGAGGGAGTCTGGCTCTGTCGCCCAGGCTGGAGTGCAATGGCCGGATCTCAGCTCACTGCAAGCTCCGCCTCCCGGGTTTACGCCATTCTCCTGCCTCAGCCTCCCGAGTAGCTGGGACTACAGGCGCCCGCCACCTCGCCCGGCTAGTTTTTTTTTGTATTTTTTAGTAGAGACGGGGTTTCACCGTGTTAGCCAGGATGGTCTTGATCTCCTGACCTCGTGATCCGCCCGTCTCGGCCTCCCAAAGTGCTGGGATTACAGGCTTGAGCCACCGCGCCCGGCCGACATTTTCATAATGTTACCTGGCAAACCAGTCTAGTCTCTCCTGGAAGTACAGGAGTCTCTAGTTAGTGACTGGACCCTCTTTATTTTAGCTCTGAGAATTTCATAATTTTTTCTCAATGCAGAACTAACTGCACTATTCTGGTAACAATAGGGTAGGACTAGCTCTCAATCAGGAGCTAGATGTCAGTGTGTCCCAAAGGAATGATCTTGAATTGGTGGTATTCTTCAAATGCCACTGTATTAGCACCTTATGTAAGACTCATTCTCATGAGAAAGCTAATGGTTTGGTGATTTTTCTCCATCAGAATTCAGCAGCTTCCTTATAGGAATGGAGAAAGTATGCAGCAGGATTGCTCCAAGGCTGAGGGGCTTTTGGGAAGTGTGTGGCAGAGAAGAAAAGAATGAGGAAGTGAAGGTGCATTGGAAATTGGTTAAAGTGATGAACCATGGAATCCAGGTTGCAGGGCACTGAGTGGTTCTCCACCGTGGCTGCATGTTGGAATCAACTGGGGGGAGCCTTAAAAGCCCTGCTGATTGAGCCCTTCCCCCAGAGTGTCTGATGTAATTGATTAAGCCGGCTTAGTCATCCTGAGTCATGAAAGCTCCCCAGGTGATTCTAATATTTAGCTAAGGTTGCAAACCAACGCGGTACATCAGGAAAAGAAGAGAAGTTAGATTGGGGCTAATAGATTGAAAAAAGAATGAAAGGTCAAGGGATTGGGGTCCCAGATGTAGTAGGACTCATTGAGGCCCAGATTCAGGAGGGAGGCTGCCTCTGAGAGTGGGATGTCAGGGTGGAAAGTCATTATGAATTTCAGGTGTGGCTTAGCAGGGAGTGGGGGCAGTTGAGGTGAGCTGGGAGGGAGACAAACTGGCTGCTAAGATAGCTTCAGGCTGGGTCACCTTCATGGGTGTTTGGAGTTCTCTGGGATGATGGTTGGGGCTGATGGAGTTCGTAAGGAGGTGTTCAAGCTCTTGCTGACTGTGGTGGAGAGACATGGAGGCAGAAGGTTGAAAGAAAAAGGATGGGAAGAAGGTGGGCTATTGGAAGAGATGATCCTCAGAGGAGAAGAGGCTTTTGATGGGGTGGTGCAGGGGGTGGAAGAGGAATGATTGGAAGTTGCAGTGGGAGCGTGGAGGAGTTGCAACCAACTCCTTTGCCTGTGGGGAATTTTGCAGAAGGTAAGAAAATGAGCAGTTTGCCATAAAACAGAACCATAACAGAAGTGAGGTTCTGGAGATTAGAGGTACTCTTTACTATTATTATTATTTGCTTTTATTGTTATTATTATTATATTTTGAGACAAGGTCTTGCTCAGTCACCCAGGCTGGAGTGCAGTGGCGCAATCTTGGCTCACTGTGACTTCTGCCTCCCAGGCTTAAGCAGTCCTCCCACCTCAGCCTCCTGAGTAGCTGGGACTACAGGCACATACCACCACACCCAGCTAATTTCAAATTTTTATTTTTATTTTTTGGTAAAGACTGTGTTTCACCATGTTTCCCTGGCTGGTCTTGAACTGCTGGACTCAAGTGATCCACCCATCTTGGCCTCCCAGAATGCTGGGATTACAGGCATGAGCTATTGCCCCTGGCTATTATTTTAAATTGAGTCATAATTGTACATATTTATGGGGTACAGTGTGGTATTTTGATACATATATGCAATGCATAAAGATCAAATCAGATGATTAATATACCCATTACCTCAAACATTTATTATTTCTTTGCATTGGGAACATTCAAAATCTGCCCTTTTAGCTATGTGAAAATATGTAATAAATTGTTTCTTCAATATTACTGAGGTTTGGTCTCCAGACGGTTGAGGATTTCTGTGTAAACATTTTTCAGAATAGAGTGAATAGATTATTTGGGATCCATGTCTTAGCCTATGGGGTTCAGGGGTCACAAACTGGCTGAATTCAGGCTCTGGTGTGTTTAGCTCACACCAGAGTTTGGGGGAAAAATAAAGTTAAGTATTTTTTATGCAGAGCCTGCAGTTTCTGGTTTATGCGGCTCCACCTTTGGGCTGATAACTGAGCTATTTCATACATTGTTACTTACCCCCAAGACTTTTGTTTACTTAATTTTTTATTATGAAAAATTTCAAGATACAAAAGTTGAGAGAATGGTATAATGAATCCCCGTATCCCATTACCCAGACCTGAAGACTTCTGATGTTGGGACTCCTGGGGAGATAAAAAACAGTAGTGCATTCTGGAATCTTCACAGAAAGGGCAAGGTATTTTAAAAAGGAAAGAAAGAAAAAAGAGCAGTGCAGGCCGGGCACGATGGTTCACATCTGTAATCCCAGCACTTTGGGAGGCTGAGGTGGGTGGATCATCTGAGGTCAGGAGTTCGAGACCAGCCTGGTCAACATAGTGAAACCCCGTCTCTACTAAAAACACAAAAAAATTAGCTGGGCGTGGTGGTAGGTGTCTGTAACCCCAACTATGCGGGAGGCTGAGGCAGGAGAATCACTTGAACCCAGGAGGCAGAGATTGCAGTGAGCCGAGATCACGCCACTGCACTCTAGCCTGGGCAAAAAGAGCGAAACTCTGTCCAAAAAAAAAAAAAGGCAGTGCAAACCATTTCTTTGCAAAAGCTTTTGCCCTAATGTGGAATGTGGAATGCTTTGCTCTCACACCCACCCTGACTTCCTAGTCACTTTTCCTCTTTTTGAGACGGAGTTTTGCTCTTGTTGCCTAGGCTAGAGTGCAATGGCATGATTTCGGCTCACTGCATCCTCTGCCTCCCAGGTTCAAGCGATTCTCTTGTCTCAGCCTCCCAAGCAGCTGGGATTACAGGCACCCACCACCACACCCAACTAATTTTTGTATTTTTAGTAGACATGGGATTTCACCATGTTTGCCAGGCTGGTCTCGAACTCCTGACCTCCAGTGATCCACCTGCCTCAGCCTCCCAAAGTTCTGGGATTACAGGCATGAGTCACCAAGCCTGGCTGCTAATCTTTCTCTATGTCTCTATAGGAGCATTATCTTTTTATTCATTTTTCCACATAATCATTCAATAAATATTGTTAAGTCCCTTGTGTGTGTCAAGCCCTCTCTTGTAGGCATTGGAGTTGGGACAATAAGTAAGAAAAACAAGGTCCCTGTCCTCTTAGGACTTATAGCACAGGGAGGAAGAGACAGACAGTATACAATAATTAAATAACCAAATAGATGTTGTGAAGTGCTATGAAGAACAAAGGTACCTGGGTGCAGTGGCTCATGCCTGTAATCCAGGCACTTTGGGAGGCCAGGGTGGGCAGATCACATAAGGCCAGTAGTTTGAGCCAGCCTGGCTAACATGGCAAAACCCTGTCTCTACTAAAAATACAAAAAATATTTTAGCTGAGCATGGTGGTGCGTGCCTGTAATCCCACCTACTTGGGTGACTGAGGCACAATAATCATTTGAACCCAGGAGCCAGGGGTTGCAGTGAGCCAAGATTGTGCCACTGCACTCCAGCCTGAGTGACAGAGTGAGACCCTGTCTCAAAATGGAACAACAACAACAACACTAAAGCAAGGCTACTTGACAGAGTAACCAATCAAGGTTTAGGGGTTGAGGGGACTGGGGTGGATGGAGCACTTTAGGTATTCAAGAGGGCCTCCCTGAAAGGGTGACACTTGATTTGAGACATGAATAACAGGAAGGTACCACCACATGAATATCAGGAGGCAGAGGGAACAACCAGTGCCCAGGCTTTGAGGTAGGAATGAGCTTAGGGGGTTTGAAGAACAGAAATAGGTGAGCAGAATGGAGGTGTTTCTCTGGGCTTCCTCAGGCACCCCAGCCCTCCCTATACTGGTGTAAGCTTTTCTTATACTTTTCCTATACTTTTCTCTGTGCCTTCACAGCATCATTTGTGGAATTTATGGTCTTAGTCTGTTTAGGTTGCTATAATGGAATACCTGAGACTGGGTAATTTATAAATAAAAGAGGTTTATTTGGCTTATGATTCTGGTGGCTGGAAGTCCAAGATCAGGTAGCTCATCAGGTGAGAGTCTCCTGCTGCTTCAACTACTGGCAGAAAGCAGAAGAAGGAAGTGCAGAAGAAGCAAAGAGACACATAGGAGAAGTTAGGCTCACTTATAACAACTTGCTTTCTTGAGAACTAATCCATTCCCATGAAACCAAGAACTCACTCCCTCCCACCAGAAGGCGTTAATCTATTTATGACAGATCTGCCTCCATGACCAAATACCTTCACCAGACCCTACCCCTCACAACTGCAGCACTGGCAATTAAACTTCAGCATGGGTTTTGGTGGGAGCAAACCACATCCAAATCATAGTGTCTATTAGAGCACTTAACTCCTTTAGTGAGGGCTTGTCTTCCTCACTGATCCAGGGACTGACAGAAGGCATCTTTGTACCTCTCAGCCCTTATGTCCAGTGTCAGGCTTCATCGAAGGTGCTCAGATATATGGAGCATAAATATGTGCATGTAGGAATGAAGAGGATGGGAGTCTGGGTTCAAATTTGGAAGTAAGTCAATCACAAACATTTTCAGCTCCTAATACTCTGATGTCTGAGAAAAGGTAATGAAATGTTTCTGTAACTTTCAAGTTTTCTTCTTTCTAGCAAGGGTCTCCCAAGTATGCATTCATGTTTTTTCATTCATCAAATATTTATTGAGCTCTTACTATACCCAAGGCATTATTCTAGGCACTCGTGTATGGAAGTGAGCAAAGTCAAGTTCCTGCCTTTGAGGAGCTTATATTCTAATGTTTGGGGAAACAATGAATGAATGAGTGAATGAATAAAATATGACCAAAAATGCACAGCAGGTGGTAACAATCACTATGGAGAAGAATAAGCACACCAATGAAGATAGAGAATATAGAAGAGGGGTGTGTTGATGTTTCACATAGAGCAGTCAGGGAAAATGAGCCATTTTTGGTCCTCTGGGAATCACATGCTGAGAAGGACATAGAAATGCAAGATTTTGCTGGAGGGGCAGTGGAAATAGTAGTGAAAATTAAAGGGAGAAGGCACAGGAGTAGGCAGAGACACCCTTCAGGCTGCAGTGCAGTCTGATACCTGTGAAAAGAGAGGAAGAGGAGATAGGACTGCACAGAAGTAGAAGCTGGACTGCAATGCAGGTCCAAAAATGCCTTGGCCAACCTGGTGGTGAGTTCTGGAGAGAATATCTCCTGTCACAGTTGCCACTAGTCAGGCCAGAATGCCAGGGTTTTATGCCCTTGCTTTGCTCAGGCATCAGATGCAGGCTGGCCTGGGAAGGACGTGACTTTGAACAAAGAGTCTGCAGCTTTGACCTTGAAGGGGCTGGCAGCTGGGGGCTGGAGTCACATAATCCACAGATGGGCAGCCTGTCCTTCCTTGAAGGGACATCTGAGTGCATGAGCCAAGACCTGTGACACAAGCAACTAGAGAGTTTGGAACTGATGAGTGATATGACATGACTTAGTTCTTCAAAGAATCATTCAGGACACTCTATGGAGAGTAGATCTGAGGGAGACTAGGGAGGAATTAAGGGGACTTGTAGAGACATTTATTGTGCAATATTCTAGGTGAGAGATGATGGCAGCTTAGTCATTACTCCCTACGTAATAAGGAGGAGGAAGTGGAATGTGGTCAAATTTGGATATATTTTATAGGTAGATCTGACAGGCTTTGTTGATGTATTGAATGTGAGTATAAGAGGAAGAGAAGAGTCAAGGATGACTTCAAGATTTTGGCTTGAGCAACTAGAAGAGTGGAACTTCCATTTTTCAAATATGAAAGATCTTGTGGGAGGGGCAAGTTTAAGTGGTCAAGGGAAGATCAGGACCTTGTTTTCAGAGTCCAGCTGGGCTGCTCCTTGGGTGTGGAGAGCTCTGGGAAAATATTTTTATGGGGCACCTATCTATCTATAATTAGATTTTATAATGTATTTTTAAATGTATTTGATTTAAAAATATATCTAAACATTCATGGGCCTGTGTGAGGTATAGTGAGTGACATGTTCATGAGGATTTAGAATAATGGGTTGAGAAGAGGTAACTGCTTGTTGTCCAATTAGTGCACATAGAGATTCTTCATAGTATCCAGATACCATCTGTCCCTATTGAAGAACAGGGACAATCTCTTGTTCTTTATTGTCACGTGTGGTACTTTCATATCTCCCATTGTGAGAAAAACATAGCAATGCCATTATTACTCACAATGCCATGCTTCTTTGGAAACTGTATTGAGACAATATGGATCTTGTTTCTGCAGCTCCCCAACACCATTTGTTTAATGCTGGTTACATCATCACTCCTGATGCTACATTAAGCATCACTGGATGCTTCTGAATACTGGCATCCATTAAATGACTCTCTGTGAGGTGGTTACTGTGCTTTGTTGATGATGACCACAAGTGCAAGTCTTACCAAGAATACGTGGGAACAGGCCAGGCACAGTGGCTCATGCCTGTAATCCCAGCACTTTGGGAGATAGAGGTGGGCTGATCACTTGAGCCCAGAGTTTGAGACCAGTTTGGGCAACATGGTGAATCCCCATCACTACAAAAATACAAAAATCAGCCCGGCTTGGTTGTGTGCACTTGTAGTCCCAGCTACTTAGGAAGCTGAGGTGGGAGGATCTCTTGAACTCATACTACTGCACTCCAGCCTGGGTGACAGAATGACTCTGTCTCAAACAAATACACACACAGACACACGCATATATATGTATATATACGCACATATACATATATACACATATATATGTATATACATACATTATATATATATGAAGTATCAATAATTCGTTTTATGTTAGATTCCTGATTTCCCTTGAGTGCTGCAGACCATAGGTATTGCTGCAGTCAGAACCCCCACAGGTGAGAGCCAGTGAAGGCCTACGTTCACTGCTCAAGGCAAGGGCCAAGGGTCCTGAACTTGTCTGTGACTGATGTGAGTCATCCAAAATCAGAGTGTCAGCACCATACTGGGTAGCCCAATCTCACCAGATCTTGGGATAAAATACAGTTCCTGCCAGCAGGAGCCATCCTGTTACCAGGGCCCCCTCCTGGAACCAGGGCCAACATAAAGCCTTAGGCTTCTTAGGGCACTTGGTCACTCCAGTAGTGGGGTGGGTGTGAGGGACATGGTAAGGGGATGTGGAGGGTCACTGAACACCCAGAAGGAGACAGATGAGGACTGGGTCCCATGCTGACTGGTCCAGGCCTGGGGTTCCCTTTCCAGATAGCACAGCTGGCCCTAGCTGATCTCAGCCACTGGAGGAGGATGTAAACAATTTTGAGGAAGGTGCCTCTGACAACCAGGACCCATGTGGGACCGGCTGCAGACCTGGGGCACCTGCCTGAATGGTCATGGGAAGGAGCTCAGGGCCTGAGGTACAGGGTCCGGGCCAGGGACTGCTGGCTTGGGTCTATAGGCCAGGCTGATATCACGTGCCTGAATGCTAGGGAGTAGTCCAGGCTGGAGAGAGAAATCTGGGAGTCATCAAGCTGCTGAGAATGGCTTGATGGAAGGAAAAAAAATCCTGAGGTGTCTAGCTCCCAAATTCCACTCTCTTATTCTCAAAATGTGAGAAGCCAGCTCTCTGCCTTCCTAGGTAGATGAAGGACTCTAAACCAAAAATTACTCACTTGATGGTTTTTAGAATATTTAGCTTATGCAAATCTACAAAGAATTCTGAACCCTGAAAATAGAAACAGTTCATAATATGAAAAACCACAGACCCAAATCTCCTTAGAAAACAGTACCTGTGGGGATGAATGACATTTTCATTTTTCAGCACCAGGCTGTGTCTAGGGTAATAACATTTTCCCTGCCCTCTGAACAGTGTTACTTGTTTTAGTCAGCTGTCTATTTAGCCAGGGGAATAATTAATTAACAGTTAAGTCCACTGGAAACATACCACCAAGTGGCACTCAGTAAATATTTATTGACAATGATGAGGCTATTATTTATTTATATCACCAAATCAGAAACAATTGTGGAGTTTTCCAGCAAGGCATTGGAAACTTGTCATGCTACAGTTGAGAAAATTGAAGGCCAGAGAAGTGGAGTGATTTACCGAATGTTTTACAGGGAGATGGGGGCAAAGCTAGGACTTGCACCCCAAAGTCTTGATTCTAAATGTCTTCCTTGATTTTTCTGCTGTGTGGCACTAGTGTTTTTGAGCCATAGGTGAATTCCGCTAAGTTACCTCAGGTGCTTAGTACGTTAACCTTTGCAAAGAACAGTAAAATCTCATTAAGTCAGAATAATTGGAAGAATGACCAGGCTGACTTGAGAAAAAGTCTGAACTATTTAAAAAGATATTCAGCTTTTTCCTTTCAAGGCCATGTAGTAAATTGGAACAAATAACCACAGAATGGGGCCAAGCAGAGGTCTTATTGAACCTACCCAAAGGAACAAACTGGAATAATTTCTGAATGGTACATTAACAGTTTGCATGCAAGTAATGACTGCTAAAGATAGTTCAGCCATTTAGAGAAATACCTTTTTATTAAAAATAAGGAAATGTTTCCCTTAATACATTTCACGTAAGTATTTACATAGGAAACTTTCATAAATTTATTTATTTTTATTTTTACTTATTTTTTTGAGATGGAGTTTCACTCTTGTTGCCGAAGCTGGAGTGCAATGGTGCAATCTTGGCTCACTGCAACCTCCACCTCCCAAATTTAAGTGATTCTCCTGCCTCAGCCTCCCGAGTAGCTGGGATTACAGGCACCTGCCACTACGCCCAGCTAATTTTTGTATTTTTAGTAGAGACGGGGTTTCACCATGTTGGCCAGGCTAGTCTTGAACTCCTGACCTCAAGTGATCTGCCCGCCTTGGCCTCCCAAAGTGCTGGGATTATAGGCATGAGTCACCGTGCCCAGCCTGGAAACTTTAATAAATTTAAATGTAAACATCTAACCATCTAACCACAAGTTAAAATGATCATGCGTTTGATTTCATGACATAAAAATTAACCTGTTTTTACTGTTTCGCTGTATATGACTTGTTTGATATTATTCCTGTAACTCACAGCAGCATAAATGATGACATCTGTCTCTCTCACTTTCCATCATCTTAATTTTTCATCTATCCAATCCAATGCCAGCAGAATGTCTCCAGCTACTTGAAAACTGCAAGCATTTTCTTGCACCATAATGCAAGTTATGGTGCATTATGTATGGTGCATTAAGTATGGTGAGTTTCTCTCACCATACTCCCACCAATTTTACCAAAGGATCCTACCCTTCCTGTTACCATTTTTGAGAATTATTTGCATTTGCCCGCCTTTCGTCATTTTCTGTTCAAACACTAAATATTCCTTCCTGAAGATGTTCAGAAATGCTATACCTTGTTATCTCTAATTCTGTCTTAATATCCCACCAGGCATATTATTTCTGAAGTCGTTCCTAAGGCCTATTTTTCTCTCTTGAAATTGACTTCTTCCTCCTTTGTTATCTAAGAGCCAGGGTCCTTGACCTGGCAGGTAACACGTGGGAGGTTCCAGACTGACTGAGTGGATGTTATTGACTAACAGGGAGGCTATTTGGGAGAACACTCTGTAATGCCCTCAAGCCCTTCAGTGTGCTCAAGACTGGAAAAAAAAGGTTTCTGGGGAAAATGGGGATCTAGTTGGAGATGCATAAAGCCTGCCTGCCTGCCTGCCTGCTCTCCCGCAGTCCCTCCCTGCCCTCCTTCCTCCCTCCCTCCCTTTTTTCCTCCCTTTCTCCCTCCCTTCCTCCCTTCCTTCCTCTTTTTTTTTTTTTTTTTTTATTCCTGACTCAAACTTGTTAAAGGCTTTTCTTGATGGGTGCTTTGTCCTGGATGTGATTCAAAGATCCACATGTCTTAAGAAAAAACTGACCAAAAACAAAAAGAGGGCTTCAGACATTTCTGTCATTTACTCTTACAGCTTAGCCTGATGAAATAACTTAAGTTCAAACAAAATAAGGCTGCTCATGTATTTCCTGCTGACAACCTGCTGCCCCCATCTGGAGAAGTTGGGAACAGATGTTTTTGATCCATTCCTGTGCAGTTCTTGTTTCCGTTAGGGGTCTGCATTGGCTTGGCTATGTTATCAAAGGTGCTTTGCTACAGTGTGTAGAAGTGTCAGGGTATAAACTGCAAACAGTTTATTTAGTGAGTTTATGTTTACTCTGAGTAATGCCAGAGAACTTTATTTTATTCCTGGCTGGAGGATGACTCCTTAGTTTTGTGGACCATCTGTTCTGGTACTGCCCCCCAGCTCCCCCAACCCTTCCTACAAGAGGCTAAGCTAAAGCCGTCTTTCTTGACAGCCTTGGACTAGCAAGAAGTGCTTCCTGACTTTGCATCCTGCCTTGGTAATCTTATCCTTGAAAGGATAGTTTGGACTTTTGATCTCTAAGGTCCCTCTGGCTCGGAGTCCATAAAAAATATTTACCAGTGAGAAATGTCTCTATTTAACATAAGTCAACTCTTAGGTATTAAATGAACGTTCTCTCTTAATGAACAAGATTTCTGGAAATAAAATGCACGTGCTTGGAGGAGGGACTGAAATTTTAAAAACCATTTCAAAATATGTACTATACCACTAGGAGGCAGTGTTGACATATAATTTAATTCAAGAATATCTTCACCATAGCTCCTTTTCAGGGAAATATTTTAAAAAATCAATGGATATAAAAATGATTAAAGGTTATAATATTTTGGTGGCAATAAAATTCTGAAAAGAATATTAAAGGGACAGACATGCATTTTACACAGTAATAGAACAGCAAGTCCAATAACATATCATCTGTGAGTGAAAGCTTTAAATACTGAGCTTGGTTTGAGAATATAAGAGAAATGATAGATAACAACTTTGCCAAAAGAAAAAAAAAAACAAAAATAAAAAGGGGAGTTCACTCTTGTTTCATCTCGGTCATATGCAGCCTCTGAAAGTTGTGCTGCTTTGGCTCTGTTTCTATGCATTGGGGGATTAGGGGTGGATTATTAACTCTCAGTAAGAAAATTCTGGCAATTTCTTTGCCTTTCCATTTATTTATTTATTTGACAGAGTCTCGCTCTGTCTCCCAGGTTGGAGTGCAGTGGTGCAGTCTCGGCTCACTGCAGCCTCCACCTCCCAGGTTCAAGTGATTCTCATGCCTCAGCCTCCCAAGTAGCTGGGACGACAGGTGCATGCCACCACACCCAGCTAATTTTTGTATTTTTAGTAGACACGGGGTTTCACCATGTTGGCCAAGCTGGTCTTGAACTCCTAACCTCAAGTAATCTGCCCACCTCCCAAAGTGCTGGGATTACAGGCGTGAGCCACCACACCTGGCCTATTTTTGTTTTCTAGAATTCCCTGTCTGGCTCTCCAGAAAGAGCCAGTAGGGCCTCTTTTCCTTTAAAATACTGCCACCTGCTCCTTTAAAATTCCAGCATACTTGTGAAGTAGGTTTTTCTTTTAAATAGGTGAAGAAATTGAGGTATAGAGGTTTCACGTAAGACTTAGCAAATTGTAGAACCAGGATAAGAATAAAATACAAGCAATATAGTCTCATTGCTCTTCTTTTTAATAGCTGAAAAGAATTACAATTTCAAAACAGTTCAAACAATTCAAGAATGTTTAGAAAGCAGCATGACCTCTTTTCTAATACACTGAGGGTAGCCATGTTTCTTCTAATAGTCTTGTATCTTCAGGCTTGAGCTCTTGTAGGAGAGTAGATATTAATTATCAGAGAAAAATATCGTAGTTCTCAATCTAGGAAACCAGGCTAGAGTTTAGAGAATCTCTACTTTTTTCTTATTATATTTTTTAAAAGCTACCAACTAACACAAGCTCACTCTGCTTAGCCTTATGGCCCAGAGGCATCCAGTGTTGACCAGGTTGGAGAGGGCTGAAATATCTATCTCTCCTCCCTCCTCCCCATTGGTCTATGTCTTTTACTGGTAGAAAAGTGGGTCAGGAAACAGAAGAACTCTGGAACTCTGAGAGCAGGACTCTGGGTATTGGATATTTATTGATCAAGTCTCATATGACTGACCTGCTTATAAGAATAAACTTAAACAGGATGGTCTCCTTATCTGAAGTGTCCTACAGCAATGTTTTTCAAACTGTGAATCCAAACCCAGTAGTGGGTCATAAAAATCCATTTGAAAGGTCTCAACTAGTGTGTTTTGTAAATGAAATAGAATGAAAAGGAATGGAACAGAAAATGCTAGGATGGATCACACATTTAATTTTGACAGTAAGATGTGATGTGTTTTCTGGGTCATTATATAAATTGTGTTTCTTACTAAGGGTCATGTTCAAAAGAGTTAGAAGCCCTTTCCATAGCACTTTCTGTCCCTGGCTGGTTGCTGAGTTCTTTATGACAGTTCATGTCTCATCCTCTTTGCTAGCCTACCAACTTCTTTAAGTGGGATTAACATCTGAATTACTTTTCCTGTGCTCCAGTGATTTCCATAATACCTTACACAGAGTGGGTGCTTAGTGAACCTGTTCAAGATTTACTTTGTACTTATTTTGCTCCTAAGAAAACTTCTAAAACATACTTTAAAATTGTCAAGTGCTATTTGTAATTCTATTTTGTTCAGGTAATAGCAATAATATGTGTAGGATGGCATTCATGAAAGCACTGCTTTTTAACCCTCTTTTCCTTATTTGTAGGAACTGTGGCTCAAACACCTAGAAATTCATCAAAAATAGCCTCCATTGAGGTTACTGTGATTTGAATTTTTGTTTTTCAAAGAGCTCTTTCAGCTGCTGCTCAGTTGTGGCTTCTTTCTGCTGCATCAGCTCGGCTGTTCCTTTGGTCACTCCCCAGCCATCTGGCTTTGACATTGAGGGGTTGTATGGCCGGCCCGAGGCTATCCGAAGATTCTCCCAGTATTCCTTCCTGGCCCTGTGTGAACAAAACACATGACATCAGACTCCTCCCCTAGCTTTGGTCTTTATGTCATGGAACCATTTAAAAATTATATAATATTTTAAATAATTTCATGCAGCACACAAAGTTGCCTATCAGACATTAAAAAGCAAAGGTGTCAATCTCAGCCACCTGTGTGGACAGTCTGTGGTTGTTTGGCTTCATCATGATTCCTGACTCCAAATTTATATGCTACTGATAAACAATCATTTGCTTACACTTATCCACACATTAATACTTAACAGGAAAAGTATGACATACCATTAACACAGTGAAAAAATTATGTGCTCAGGGTAACTAAGCAGCCCACTAGCATCACTAGAATACCCGTGGTAGCTGCTGAACAGCAACAACCAACAGCGGCAGGCTTTCTCTACATCCGTGATGCCGTGTTTTCATTAAAAGGTTACTGTACATTGTATTTTACCTCTATAGATGAGAAGAAACATCAGAAGCAGTGGAGGGACTGGGAAGCGGTCCATTCTGCTGGATGGCTTTTTACAGTGTTTCCTCTAGAGGCATCTGCCTCATTAACAACGGTTTTTGGCCGGGCACGGTGGCTCAAACCTGTAATCCCAGCACTTTGGGAGGCCGAGACAGGCGGATCACGAGGTCAGCAGATCAAGACCATCCTGGCCAACACGGTGAAACCCCGTCTCTACTAAAAAATACAAAAAACTAGCCGGGCCAGGTGGCGGGTGCCTGTAGTCCCAGCTACTCGGGAGGCTGAGGCAGGAGAATGGCCTGAACCCAGGAGGCGGAGCTTGCAGTGAGCCAAGATCCGTCCAGGGCACTCCAGCCTGGGCGACAGAGCAAGACTCCGTCTCAAAAAAAAAAAACCAAAAATGGTTTTTGTCCTAGAAGGCGCCCTTTGATGTAAAAACTGATATGATTTCTTGTTCTGTTATAAATGCATATTGAGGGAGCCGTCTTTGGATTCTAAGAGTGCATCCATTAAAACACACATTAATCCGGACTTAAAAATCCACCCCCTCCCCTCAATCTATAAGTCTAAAATTACTTTGAATTTCTTTTTTGAGACAGGGTCTCACTCTGTCACCCTGGCTGGAGTGCAGTGGTACGATCTTGGCTCACTGCAACCCCCGGCTCCCAGGTTCAAGTGATTCTCCTGCCTCAGCCTTTTGAGTAGCTGGGATTGTAGGTCTACACCACCATATCCAGCTAATTTTTGTATTTTTTATAGAGACAGAGTTTCATCATGTTGCCCAGGCTGGTCTCAAACTCCTGAGCTCAAGTGATTCGCCCACCTTGGCTTCCCAAAGTGCTGGAATTACAGGTGTGAGTCACTATGTCCACTTTGAATTTCTTCTTTTAATATATGCACAGGAAAAATTTGGGATAGGAGTACTGTCTATTCCACTTATACTACCTCTCCTTCCTCACATCCTCATGAGCCAGCTGAGTTCACCTTGGTTGTTCTTCCCCAAACCCTGGAAAACTTCTGCACCTCTCACTCTTCAGGTTCCACTTCTGCCCTTCGATTTCCTTTGCTTCCTTCTGGCTCAGGCCTCAACCTGTCTGCTGTCCCTCCTTGCAAGTCTTCTTCACATGGCAATTACAACTTGCTGACTTTCTAATCTAACCTTGCCCTGGACTACTTGAGACCCCACCCCAGGCTCCTCTTTGCCTTTGGGATGGGGTCTGACGTAACTCATGAGCACAAATAAAGAGGCTGCCTCCTCCTCCTTCTTCCAACAAATTCTGTCTCTGCTATTCTCAAATTTCTAGTTTCTCAATGTGTCATTCTCTTTCCACTTCTCAGTGCTTTCCTGAGGGTTGTTCCTCTAGCAATGTAATTCCTGTATCAGAATTCAACTCAGGCATCAGCTTTCTTATAAATCCTTCATGCACCCTCCCTCTGCCTTTTGCCCCATGGGACATTAGCTCAGGCCCTGCGCACCTGTGCACATCTTCATCCTTGGACTTACTGTATTGGACATTACCTGTTTATCATTCTGCCTGCTAGATTGTTAGCTCCTTGTTTAGCTTGCTACCTCAGCATCCACAACAGCATCTGACAGATAGTTGTGCTCTGTTAATAGCTGCTGAACAGAGTGAAACTGCTACCTTTGCTTGCAGCACCCGTCCTCTACCTGCTTCCTAGTTCTCTATATGGTAGAAGCCTATTGAGCCTTCAAAAGCCAGCCCCAAAACCCTTCTTTTAAAATATCTTTCTGGTAGGCAAAGATAGTCATTCTCTTCTTTTGTTACTTTTCTATCCATACATCTACTAAAGCAGCTACCACAGTATAATACATTGGCTTGCGTATTTGTTTACCCAGTAGACTGTGAGTCTCTAAGCCACAGCTTTTCATTTCTGTATTCCTACTGCCCTGCCCAGTGCCTGACATAAATTTTTTTACTAGTATATTATTCATCTTCCCCATTGGAATGTAAAATCTGAGGGCAAGGACCTTGCCTGTCTTATTTGCCACTGTATTCCCAGCTCTGAAAATCACGCTTGATATAGTATTAGCTTTACTTAAGTGATCCTTAACTCTTAAAAATCAATGCAATTTAAGATTATTGTGCACCACATTAATGGTAATTTACTAGAGCACGAAATCACATTTCATTGCCACTTACATTTATTTACATTCTATATTCTTTTTTTTTTTTTTTTTTTTTTTGAGACAGAGTCTCATTCTGTTGCCCAAACTGGAGTGCAGTGGCGTGATCTTGGCTCACTGCAACCTCTGCCTCCCAGGTTCAAGCAATTCTTATGCCTCAGCCTCCCAAGTAGCTGGGATTACAGACGTGCACCACTATGCCCAGCTATTTTTCTTTTTTTTTTTTTTTTTTTTTTGTATTTTTAGTAGAGATGGAGTTTTGCCATGTTGCCCATGCTAGTCTCAAACTCCCGAGATCAAGTGATCTGCCTACCTTGGCCTCTCAAAGTGCTGGGATTACAGATGTGAGCCACTGCACCCAGCCTATATTTTTACTTTTTTTTTTTTTTTTTAGTTATTTTTCTTTTCAAAATCCAAAATCAGGCCAAATACATTCTATATTCTTAAAACAATCTCCAGAAAACACCTAATAAGGATGCTTTATAAACATCTCTGGGAGAGAATTTGGGGATGACTGATTCTTCATCATCACACAACAAATTCGCTGCGCTCTTCTAAATGGCCCCACTTGAACATATTCATAATCTAAATTAGTTTGGGATAGTAAAAGACGCTTACCTTGCTCTAACCCAGGGTTTGGTGTGCATGTCCAAACCACTTCCCCAGCTGCCATGTTTTTCTGAAGCTGGTGGCAAAAAGCCCCTTTCTGGGGCCAGCTCCTCTGCAATTGCCCTGATGTGGTAGGGCTCAAATCCACAGCACCCGCCAATGTACCGGACCCCCAGGTTGTAGGCTTCTCTGGCGTATTTTTGAATATCCCATCTGGTGGCAACTCTGGGCTCCAGTCCTGTAATAAGTGGCATTATGCCATTAGGCATTATACATTCTTTTCATAAAAATTCAAGATAAGTAGTTACAAGTATGTAATTTTCAATAAATGAATTGTTTTCAGTATTCAATTCTTGCATTTAAGAAAAACTTTGCTACTTTGTGTTATATGTTCACTTTTACATGCTGTGGTATCCAGTCTTCAGGAGAGTCCCAAATGACCTCTGCCTTTTGATGTTTTTCCCTTTGTGCAGTCCCCTCTTGCATTATAACAGGGCTGGTCTGTGAGATCCATAGAATATGGCAGAACAGGCATGTGACTTCAGAGGCTAGACTATACAAAACATTATGGTTTCTGCCTTGTACCTTCTTGGAGCACTCACCCTGGGGAAAGCCAGCTGCCATGTTGCAAGCATCACATGTTGCAAGCATGTTTTCCAGCATCACAGTGAAAAGGCCCATGAGCTGAGGAACTGAGGCCCCCAGTCAACAGACAGCAAGAAACTGACACTAACTCCCAAAAGCCAATTAAGTGAGCTTGGAAGTAGATCCCCCAGCTCCCATCAAGCCTTCAGATGATAATAGCCCTGGCCAATATCCAGACTCCAACCTCTTAGGAGACCCTGAACCAAAACCACCTAGTTATGCTATCCCTGAATTCTTGACCTGGAGAAACTGTGAGATAAGAAGTGGTTTTTCAAGCTACTACATTTTGCATTAATTTAATGTGTTATACAGCAGTAAGTAACACAGATGCCTTAACTATCTTCCTTTGTGGTTCCTCCAAAGTGATTGTATTTTATAGTATCTTACTTGCCTAAGGGAGACAAATGCCTTGCCTTTCTTCCTTCATGGTTCCTCCAAAGTGATTGTATTTTAAAATATCTTACTTGCCTAAGGGTCCCTATAAAATATAGGATAGGGTGTAAAGACCTTAGAAGGAAGTAGGCTGGGCATGCCCTGTCCCTGTTAACCACTCTGGCTTAATTTTTGACATCAACCCACCCCCTCTTCCCAAACCTGCTGGGAAACCTTTTCCTTCTCCCTGGACTGCAAGTATCCCCTCACTTCATCTGCTTGGTCTCTTCATTAAAACTTGTTATACAGTCACTCGATGATGGTATCTTGCCTGCAATCCCAAAACTCTGGAGTAGCTGAGCCATATTAAAAATTGGAGAAAAGGACCTTAGAGATAACTGGTCTAACCTTATTTTCCCAATAGGGAATTTGAGAGCTAGAGGAATTCAGAGATTTTCCTAAGGTGACAGGACTTAGCAACAGAGCTAGAACTAGAGCTAAATATCTGCTGATTCTCCCATGGGAGGGCATCCTCACCAACCCCAAAGTATGACTCATTGGTTGCCTATTTAGATACTGATTCACCTCAGGTTTTATATTTAAGTTCAGAGGTCTTTTTTGCTAGCCAGGACCATCCTTTCCTTCTGCTCTTCTCTAATACCCAAGGGGCTTTTGGCTGCAGGGACAGAAACCAGGGACAAAACATGAGGAGACACCAAGCCATCTCTTCACCATGACAAAAGATCTCTGGGTATAGATTTACTTGAGTTTACATGAATATCAAATGAAGATATTGAGATGATTTATCAAATGTTGGTCTTACCAAACGGGAATTCTGGGAGATCGATGAATCCTTGCTTGTTGCAGTCGGGAGTGTGGTAAGCCAAGGGCTGGCTCATCAGGTGAGCTTTCAGTCGGGCAGCCTCCAAGCCCTCTTTCATGAGCTTCACTGTTTGTAAACTAATGGTGGGGTCAAAGTGGCAGTTCACACCAATGATGGATGCTCCTGTGAGTGGGAAGAACATGATAGCCTTAGGGATGCACCACAAACCAGCAGGACCAGCTCTCCTCTCTTCATCAGGAATCAGGAAGCTTTTTTTATATTTTTAAGGCAAAGTCTTACTCTGTCGCCCAGGCTGGAGTACAGTGGTGTGATCTCAGCTCACTGCAGCCTCCACCTCAAGCGATCAAGCAATCCTCCCACCTCAGCCTCCTAAGTTGCTGTGACTACAGGTGTATGCCACCATGTCTGGCTAATTTTTTTTTTTTTTTAAATAGATACAGGGTTTCACCATGTTGCCTAGGCTGATTTCGAGCTCCTGAGCTCAAGTGATCCAATGGCCTCCTAGACTGTTGGGATTACAGGCGTTAGCCACCATGCCCAGCAGGAAGATTTTAATTGGAACGATGAACTGGAAGCATAGCACTGGGTCCTCATTCCCCACAAACCTCTCTTACCTTTGAGTGAGAATGATTACCAGCAGGCAGGAAGCGCTTTCTGTGAAAAGTGCTTTGAAGAGTCTGGTATAATTGAAGTGTCATCTTTGTTTGTTTGTTTGTTTGAGACAGAGTCTTGCTCTGTTGCCCAGGCTGGAGTGCAGTGGCACGATCTCAGCTCACTGCAGCTTCCGCCTCCCAGGTTCAAGCAATTCTCCTGCCTCAGCCTTCTGAGTAGCTGGGACTACAGGCACGTGCCACCACGCCGGGCTAATTTTTGTATTTTTAGTAGACACAGGGTTTCACCATCTTGGTCAGGATGGTCTCCATCTCCTGACATCATGATCTGCCCACCTCAGCCTCACGAAGTGCTGGAATTACAGGTGTGAACCACCACGCCCAGCCCTGTCCATCTTTTTTCAAAACAAAAATTATTAGTTTTTTTAAACTTCAAATTTTAGTAGTCAAACTTTCAATGTTTGACATTATGTTGCAAGCACAATAATTTTTCAACACTCCCAGCTGCTACATTACACCTGTGTTTATCATACTGCTTAACTTGAGGTGTAAATAAATGTTCCTTTTCACCAGGCCAGCTTAATAAGTTCATTAGCCTTCTTGGGCACAGCAGCAGAATGTAATTTAGAAAAAAGTTTTTTAGACATGTGTTTTCTAGAAGCAATTTTGTGTCTAGGATTAATAGTTTGGGGAAAAAGAATCTCAAAAATCCTTTGACTTCAGCTTCTCAATGTGGTTACTAACCTATTAGTCATTTTGACAAGCTTTTAATTTACATTTCAGCCTCCCCAGACTCACAACTATATGGGATTGTCTTCCTATAGTATTCTTGTAAAATTTGGTGTTGTGAAGTTTGATTTAGTGAGAACAAAATATGTTTTAGATATTCCATTTTCTTCAAAAACTTTCTTTATAGTCATTATATTCTTAACTATATTTGGACCAAAGATGATTTACCATGGCAATCACTAGACATGATTTTGGAAGTTTCCTCCTCCAGAAGATTTGAGAGGGCATCATGACATAATAATTCTTTACTCTATCCTCTCAAAGTGGGAGGAATTCCCAAATAGGACTTTTCTTTCTTTCCTTTTTTTTTTTGAATTTTAAAAATTGTGGTAAAATATATATCATGTAAAACTAGGCATTTTAACCTTTTAAAAAATTTTTATTTTTGTAGATACAGGGCCTCATTATGTTGCCCAGGCTGGTCGTGAACTCCTGGCCTCAAACGATCCTCACACCTTTACCTTCCAAGGTGCTAGGATTATAGGCATGAGCCCCTGCATCTGGCCCATTTTAGCCATTTTTAAGTGGCATTAATTAGGTTCACAATGTTGTGCAACTATTATCACTATTTCCACATTTTTTTCGATACCCCAAAGAGAAACTGCACCCATTAAGGACTAACTCCTTATTTTCCCCTTCTGCTAGCCCCTGGTAACCTCGAATCTACTTTCTGTCTCTGTGGATTTGCCCATTCTAGATATGTCATATAAACAGAATCATATGATATTTGTCATTTTGTGAGTGGCTTAGTTTACTTAGCATGATGTTTCCAAGGCTCATCCCTGTTGTGGCATGTTTGAGAACTTCATTTCTTCTTATTGCTGCATGATATTTCATTGTATGGATATACCACATTTTGTTTTATCCATTCACCTGTTGATGAACTCTGAGGTTGTTTCTAAAGGACTTTTTTGGGCCAGGTGTGGTGGCTCATGCCTGTAATCCTAGCACTTTTAAACTTCCTTTTCTGTTCTAGACTTTCAATACCATCTATACCCAGATCTCTCTCTCTTACCCTGACCTTCCCATTGGGCTCCAGACCTGAATATTGTGGATATATACAAGTTTCCAGAAGTAAATATACTTGTATGTGTGTGTGTATACATATGTATCCAGAATATGTGTGTGTGTATATACATATACTTGTATGTATAGATATACTTGTATGCTTCATATATGTATATATATTCATCAGATTGTGTATACATATACTCACAAGTATATATATCCACAAAATCCAAGTCTGGAACCCAGTAGGAAGGTCACTGATATCAACTAAGCTATAAACTGTTGAAAACCTTTGGCTACCTTTTTTTTTGGATGTTGTGCTGCCAGAGTTTCTCTTTCCTTGCTGAACTTCATTCTATTAATAAATTAATAATATGTTGGCTATTTATTGGATGTCTTTTAGGTATAAGCCTCCTTGCAAGAGATTATAGAGAAGTAGAAATAGAGGACATTGTTCCTGACATCAACGATTTTATAATTTAGCACAGGGTTTTCCAAGGTTTGGTCCATGAAAATAATGTTCCATGATCAATTAAATTAGGAAGTAGCTGTTCACTACATCACCTTCTTGAAGACTAGGAATATATGTGAACATACCAAAGATTTTGATAAGTTCCACAGTAAAGATACCTGCTTAAGGCTGGGCGCAGTGGCTCACACCTGTAATCCCAGCACTTTGGGAGTCTGAGGCAGATGGATCATAAGGTCAGGAGTTCGAGACCAGCCTGGCCAACATAGTGAAACCCTGTCTCTATTGAAAAATACAAAAAATTAGCTGGGCATGGTGGCGGGTGCCCGTAATCCCAGCTACTCGGGAGGCTGAGACAGGAGAATCGCTTGAACCTGGGAGGCGGAGGTGGCAGTGAACAGAGATCACGCCATTGCACTCCAGCCTGGGCGACAGTGTGACAAGACTCTGTCTCAAAAAACAAAACAAAACAAGATATCTGCTTAATTCGGTTCAGCGCAGCCTTTTCTAAATGTAGTTAACCCCAGAACCCTGTTAACATTCTCGCTGACTGGAAACTAGACTGAGGCTATTCTTAATGAGTGGTATAAACAGCAGATGTTACAATTGCTGAGAGGAAAAAGTGATCACTTGGGGTAGGAAAAATTATGTAAGGATACATGGAAGTATAATTTGAACTAAACATTGGAAGATGGACTAGATTTACTAGACAGATTATTTGTTAAGGACCTATTATGTGCTACATGCTACGCTAGACACAGGATACTCAGTACTGAACTAAACAGTCTCTGCATTTATGGATCTTATAATCTAGTGAGGGAGTCAGCCATTAAACAGTTAAACAAATGAGATAAGTGAGAAGTGCTATGAAGAATATAAACAGGATACAGCGATATAAAAAATTGTAGCCATCTACTCTGTACAGAATGAGGGAAGAATTAGATGCAGGCCATGCATTCATTCCAATTAACAATGGGGATAATGAAGGCCTCCTCTGATCTTTCTACAAAAAGTTAACTTGCCTCTCCCCTAGTTGTTGTATTTCCCCATGAAAAATTATGATTATACAATTTTGTCCCTAAATCTAAATATTTGTTATTATTAATGACAAGTATGAAAGTTATTTTCACGAAAAATCAGGAATTGGGTAAAAATCAGAGATTAAACAAAATGCTAGTCAAAATTTCTCTATTATACAAAGTGAGTCAGGCTTTTTCCCTGACAATTATTTTCTGGGTTTAAAATGGGGCAGTTTTGAAAACAGTCTGTGGGTTTCTTCTAAATGAAATGAAACCCAATATTTGGAATGGATTTACAATTATACAAAAGATATACTGGGTTGTCAGTGTTTTATATCAAAGGATTTTCTGATTTATTATACCAATTATAAAAAGCAAAATATACTAGTAATTTATGAGACTGAAAAACTTTGGCAAACAGGGCAACTAACTTAAAAGTTATTAATGTTTAAAGACCTTACTTGTAGATGTTAAACCTCCAGCTAGGGCTAGTTGCTCCTTTCAGAAGCCTGGTGTGTGAGTGTGCATGTGTGTATGCGTGTGTGTGTATTTTTAAAACTTTTTTCCATCTGGGATTCAATAATATCAATATTCTTACAAAAGTAAATTAATGGTTTTTATGTTAATGAAAGTAGTATACACTGATTCGTAGACAGATGTGCACTCACGTGTTCTTTTAAGACTTACTAATCACAAACTGATTGAAATCTGTCATCACCTGCTTTCACCAGGCGCACTGCACACTCGCCGGGGGGCACGCCATGCAAATCTCCTTCCGGGCCAATGCACATGGTTGCTGCCACAGGTTTACCAGATGCTATCAAGGTTTCAACTGCCCACACAGCTTCTTCAACATGTTCAAAATACTGGAATCAGTTAAGGTTAGAGTACTTTTAATATCGTTTCTCCCAAAACAATTTTTTTTTTTTTTTTAAAGACAGAGTTTCGCTCTTTCACCCAGACTGGAGTACAGCTCACTGCAACCTCCGCCTCCCATTTTCAAGCAATTCTCCTGCCTCAACCTCCCAAGTAGCTGGGATTACAGGCGCCCACCACCATGCCCAGCTAATTTTTGTATTTTTAGTAGAGACGGGGTTTCACCATGTTGGCCAAGCTGGTCTCAAACTCCTGGACTTGTGATCCACCTGCCTTGGCCTCCCAAAGTGCTGGGATTACAGGCGTGAGCCACCACGCCCAGCCTCTCCCAAAACAATTTGAAAACGTATTCTATTGCTTAAAAACTTCATTATTACTGTTTTCAAACTTTGAATTGTGACCCATTAGCATTTTTTAAATGAAATAGAATGATTTCTTACTATAAATTGCAGTCAAAAAGTTGGAAAAACACCATATCAGATTAACTGAATCAAATTTATCAGAAGCCCTGAATTGGGAAACGATTTCAAAAACTAAATATTACTATTACTAGTTATGATCGTCACCTAACCCCACACAGTACTCTTGAAAGCCAAAGGTAGAGAAAATGTACTAGGTGTATTTGTCTTATCTTTCACATTATTCTTTACCTCTGCAATCAAGAAGTCCACGTTCTTCTTCATAAAGACCTCTAACTGTTGCAGAAATACTTTTTTGACTTCAGTTTCACTCTTGCAGCTAAGGTATGAAGGTGTCTGACTCACTCCTCCTGCTACCAAAGCATCTCCTTCATCAGCCACTTGTCGGGCAATGTCGCAAGCAGCTTCATTGACTTTCTGCCCCTAAAATGGGTGAGTATATGAGACTTCTAAATTTTCATGTGAAATTGAAATAAAATTATTATTCAAACATTCACATCTTAGTTGTATATTTACAATAGTATCTTATTCCAGAAAATGACTGTTATGGAATAGTTCAAAACTTTATACCAAGTTGAACAGTTTGCAATAACAATAACACTAATAATAGTGATAGTAACAATAAATATATATTATATATGACATTACATTATACCAAAGATGTGTGAGATGGTAAAAGTGTTTACATCGAAGGATGTTATCTGGTATCTTCCAGTGCCTAAGATGCACTTAGAAGAGTACCTAACAAATAGTAGTGGTGGTGATGATTTGCTTTTATGAAATTAAATTTAAATAACTATAGAATTCAGGACATTTTTGTATGTATATTCTCAATTAACAGATAAGTGCATAACTAATAAGGTCTTTTTTTTTTTTTTTTTTTTTTTTTTGAGACGGAGTCTCGCTCTGTCACCCAGGCTGGAGTGCAGTGGCCGGATCTCGGCTCACTGCAAGCTCCGCCTCCTGGGTTCCCGCCATTCTCCTGCCTCAGCCTCCCGAGTAGCTGGGACCACAGGCGCCCGCCACCTCGCCCGGCTAGTTTTTTGTATTTTTTAGTAGAGACGGGGTTTCACCGTAGGTCTTTTCTAATTATTTAGACTTTAAAAGTTGTTTGTTATGCTCAACAAACAAAAAGCTCCCCAAACCTAGCACTGTATACTCATGGAATTTTGGAAACCTCAGCCTTGATGGGGTAAAGGGGTTGGTCCAACATCACAAAGTAGATGTGGTTGAGTCAGGCACTATTCCAGGTTTACTTATTTATTATGCCTACGATCTTTCCTCTAGCCATGCTACATTTAAAAACATTAAGGATGAAAGAATTTGTAAGGATGCCCAATTTACTCAGCAACTTAGGAGACTAGGAGAATCATTAATCATTAAATACCTCTTCTTTCATCTGCTTTGCTAAATGCCTCTTTGTTAATTTTGGGGATTACAGCTAAATAAAACCTAAGGCTGTTATTCACGCCTCTCATTTTTGTATTATTAGAAATAAAACAAAACTCTGAAGAGGCTGAACCCTTTTCTCTATGGGAGCTTTGTTGATGCAATGGGTCAACAATATCCTTCTAAAAGTTCCACAGCTGGTTTTACTCACAGATATCTTCTCTAAGACATAGTTTCCCCTGTTCTCCAGCTTGTCTTCACTCGCATAGAAGGTGAAGGTCTGCATGACGTTTGAGCCAGCTCTGAGGAACTCTCGATGAAGCTGGCGAACTGGGAGAGTGAAAGAGGAAAGGTATAATTTCTGTTTATTAACCCACAGTGTTTTCAAATGGCTCTCAGATAAACAAGCAGGAAAATAACTGCTTGAATTTCTGGTTGCTTGACATTTGCACATCTTAGGGGTAGATGAGAGGTAGATCTGAAGTCTCTTGGCAACTCCTGCAAATCTGCTGTGACTAGATGAATGAGTGGCCAGGGGATGCTCATATTCCTGTATTTGCTCATCTTGTTCATTGTTTACTTTGTTTATCATTCATTGACTGTATTTGTGGATGGCACCCACGGACACAAGTATCCTGTCTTTGGACAACTTTACAGTCTGTCTAGAAATAACTAACTACAGCACTGCATGGTTGGGTTATGCAGGAAGAAGGGATCATTTCTACCCAGGACATGGGGCAAGGAGGTCCGAAGATGAGGAATTATTTGAGCTGCACTTGGAAGAATTCTGTGCTATTGCCAGGCAGAGAAGGTGGGGAAGGGAATTCCCTCCAGAGAGAACAGCCTGAGCAAAGATAATAAGGCAGGAACAGGCATAGCATTTGGGGGAATGACAAGTACTTTGAATGGCTGGAGTTCATGAATCAGGGAAATATTTAGTTTTTAAGCAACTGGATGATGTGATTAGTACAGTCTTTTCAAAAGATAATTCTGGTAGCAGGGTGAAATAAGAATTGGAGCAGGATTTCCAAACACAGATCCACGGATGCATGCCAAATGGCAAGGTTTTTTTTTTGTTGTTGTTGTTTTTTGTTTTTTTTTGAGATAGTTTTATTCTGTCACCCATGCTGGTGTGCAGTGATGTGATCTTGGCTCACTGCAACCTCTGCCTCCTGGGTTCAAGAAATTCTCTTGCCTCAGCCTCCCGAGTAGCTGGGACTACAGGCGCCTGCCACCACGCCTGGTAATTTTTTGTATTTTCAGTAGAGGCAGGGTTTTGCCATGTTGGCCAGGCTGATCTTGAACTCCTGACCTCAAGTGATCTGCCTGCCTTAGCCTCCCAAAGTACTAGGATTATGGGTGTGAGGCCTCCAAATGGCAAAGTTTTATCAGCTGGAGGAATATGGTGGGATTTTTTTTCCCATATAGCTAAATGTATTCAGTTTAATAAATTATCATTTGTTTTAAAATGGCTGTCCTAAGCTATGGTTGCCTATTAGATCCCCTGCAAACTTTTTTTTAAATTATGGATTGGAATGTCAAATCCACAGATATTCTGATTTAATTGGTTTGGAGTGAGGCATAGGCATCTTCTTTTAAAAGTTTCCCCAACCCATCTTTGTTTTCAGCCTTGTCAAAAACTGCCATTGTAAGATAGTGGGAAAAAAACTCCTTTTATAAAATGACAGTGAAACTTGGATGATGGTTGTTTTTGTTAGGAGAATTAACTGGGCAAAGTAAGAAATCAGCATGCTATTAATATATCAGCTCCTGAAAATTATTTTGAAATTTCAGAGGTTTATGAAATCCAAAGGTCCAGGAGCAACTATATGAGAGGCTAGGAAATTGCTAGGACGCTGAAGTTCTTAGCCCTTGGGACTAACACAGGAGATGAGTCTATACTCATCTCTTGCATCCCAGAGGCCTAGTACAGTAGAGTGCCTGGAACATAGAAACCTTGGTTTTTGTTTGTAAATAGATGAATACATAAGTGAAAAAAGCTTTTAAATTTTAGAAAATGGATTTGTAAGCTTGTAGTCATTTTCCATGATTTTTTTAATCATAGAAAGTTCTCAGTGGGACCTCAAAAGCATCCCTAAATTAGTGGGCTTCAAACTTGTTTTATAATAACAGAACCAATTAAAAATATAGGGAGTCCCATATATCAGTCAGATAAACCCAGAGCTGCTGTGGTTGGAGAGGACAGAAAGGCCTATATACTAGGTTTCTGGACGCTGGGAAGAAATGGTTTATAACTATGAAGTCCACTTACGTGGTCCTTGGGTGGATTTCCAGAGGTTTCATGAAAAAACCCTGGAAATGTGTGCAAATTGTTATGTATAAATACATTTTACAGTGCAGAAGGTATATAAACTTTTATCAGATTTTTCCATAGGGCAGTGATCTCAAACAGTTGAAGACAACTCCTCACTCTTGATTATTCATCATGCTTCTAAAACTGCAGTAATTCTCTAAGTATGATCCATCTTAGAGTCACCTGGGGGCAATTATCAGAAAGGCAGATTCCTCAAACTCTTCCAGACCCCAATAACCTGAATTCATTGCTGAATTAAAACTGCTTCCACTGGGTGCAAGAACCATAACTTTGGGCATGAACTTTAGCAAGAGAATGAGGCTGGTAATTTCTGAGTATCCTTTCACCTACATTTTCCTGATCACAAGGTTCCTAGGTTCATCCTCTAACCCATAATACGATAGGACTAGTCCCTTTTACACAATGATGTCACCTATACTAATTGATTACCTTCATTTTGTGGCCTTAACTCCTCATTATATTACTTATTTTAACATCATAGAAGCTAAGTATACATTGATACATGATTACATATGTACATAGCATAGTTGGAGATTAGCCTTATAGATTTAGCTTGAGAAATGCAAGTTTTTGAAATTCCACAGTAAACTCTAAAAGGTCGAATAAAATTCTGAAGTATTTCTTCATTTGGGTAAGTTTGCAGCAAAACCATTTGGGGGCAAAATATGACCTGAACCAACATGAAGGTATTGATAAACATGTTTCAGTTAGTAAAGGTAGTCATATATTTTGATGCAAAAATGTATTAATGTGTTTCAATGGGGGCTGCTTCAGGGTCCATTGGGAGTGTTACATAATATGCTACTGTATTAACTTTCTAACGTCCCCAGATTCCTGGATTCCAAGACACATTTGGCCCCAAAATGTGGTTTGGACAGGGGATTGTGGGCCTGTAGCATAACCACTCCTTTCTTGTTGCCTAGAACATGAAAAAGTCAGGCCCAGGCACCGGATATATAAAAATGTTGCAGGTGAGGTCCAGCTTGCAGGAAGACTCTTCGGGGTTTCCATCAATTCTAGCTACCACTTAGTCTCAATTACAAAAGCACTGCAAATACACACAATCATTTGCATAAAATAGCTCAAGCGATCCCCCTGCCTCAGCCTCCCAAGTAGCTGTGACTACAGGCGTGCACCACCATGCCCAGCTAATTTTTTAAAAAACTTCTGAGAGACTGGGTCTCCCTGTGTGCCCAGGCTGGTCTTGAATTCCTGGGCTCAAGTGGTCTTCCCACCTCAGCCTCCTGAGTTGCTGGGATTACAGGCGTGAACCACCACACCCGGCTCCTTTATGAGAACTTACAATAGAGCTCTGCACCAACCTGCTTCTGGGTGCTCCACAGCAGCTTCAGGAGTCCAGGGTCCTGCCTTTACATAGCCCCTCTTCTCCAGTGCAAAGACAAACCCTCCATCTCCAATCACAATCTCTCCAGCATTTAAACGTTCTAGGATGCCCTAAAATTACAGATGAGGGAGGAAAAGGAGTTACTTGAGTGTTTAAGAGAATTTTCTATTTTTATTATTTTTGCTAATATATTCTTGGAGAGGTGTGGTTTATTTTAGAATTTTCAGAGAAAAATTTATATTTTATGTATACATTTATGGCTATCTATAAGACAAACAACCAGAATGCTCATAAAATAAACATTTGTGTATTCCTTTGTATGTGCTGGGGTTGCGGGGGTCTTTCAGAACATGTTAAAGAGTGTTTGAAGAATACCATGGGAGGTGTGTTTCAAGAACTATCTGCTGAGGGATTAAATGAAAAGATTTTGTTGTGAAGCCTCAAATCTGCACTTAAGCACAGATTCTTAAAATGGTAAATACTAGTCTTCTTACTCTATCAACAAGCTAAAGAGAGGGTTAAAATTGTTAAACAAGTTGAAATGGCATAGAATGCTTTTTTTTTTTTCTTTCTTAGAGACAGGGTCTCACTATGTGCCCAGAGGAACTTGAACTCCTGGGCTCAGAAGATCCCCCAGTCTCACCCTCCCCAGCAGCTGAAACTACAGGCTCGTGCCACAGTGCCCAGCAATGCTATTAAGCCATTTTATTTTCAGACTGAAAAGGTGGCCAAATCACTCAAAGACTTCTATCTTTGGTGTTAACATTGAGTTTCCGCAACAGTAGCTGTGCTATACAGACCAGGTTATGAGTGTGCACATTCTGTACTCTATGATGAGAACAAGGAAGAAACCACTAAAGTATTTGTTGAATGATTTTCAGCCCAATCTCCATACTTATTCCATTTACAATACTGTGCAGTAATCACCCTGTTGTTCTATAGATAAATTTGGAATTAAGTATTTTGAAAGGGTTTTGTGAATTACAAAGTAATTCTCTAGTTTAATAGTTTTTTTTTGTAATTTCAAAGAATCATAGGCTTTAAAAATAAATAGTATTCAATTCAACTGAGATCTCTCTCTCATTTCACAAATGAAAAATCAAGACCCAGAGTCCCTGAGTAATTTATACATGGTCTTCCAGATGGGGAGCATAGGGCTTCCTGACTCTTTTATGCTTAAATAATATCTATATTTGATTTTAAATGGGATTGGGGGTGGCGGGACAGCCCTGAAAAAAACTATATAGTGTAAAGGAATAACTTGGGATGTATTTACCTAGTGTGTTCCATTTACTACCAATAACAGTGGATAAAACAAAAGCTGACATAATAACAAGCATTCCAGAAATCTGTGAGAGGCAGTCACAGGATTTTGTATCCCAATTCTTTGCCGCCTTTTTAGAACCTCCCTCATTTTCATTCTCTTCCCCTCCACTGCCCCTTCCCATGCCATTTGGACAGCTGGTGCTCAGAGAGAGGAAACAATTGACATTTCACCAGACAGAAGCAAAGTGGTAGGATTATGCTGTGTGTTCCCTAATATACCTTTCAGATCAAAACATTTTCAAGCCATAATGTTGAAGCCATGTTATCTTCCGGGAGCCCATAAAATAACAAAGCACTACAAAAATATAAATGGCTCACATGTCATTTTGAAATCCAAACATTCGTCATGATTGCAATGTGTCTAAATGTCACATCTGAAAACTACAACTTTGATTATGACCTAATTAACAAGAACAACAATAATAAAAAATATATATATTTTATTTATATATATACACTAAATATATATATTATATTTATATATACTATAAATATTATATACTATATATAGTATAAATATATAGTATAAATATATATACTATAAATATTATAATATTATATACTATATATAGTATAAATATATAAAAATATATATATTTATACTTATAAATATATATATAATATTTATATATATACTAAATATATATATATATTTAGTACCTCAACATTTTAATGTGCAGCATAGCTAAGGATCTGATGTTGGGTGGCAGGGTGGGTAGTGGCGATTCAACTACTATGTGGTTCATGCACTTGTTGAGTGATTCTCTGGAAATACTATCTCTTACATTCTATTGCATTTTAAAATTATCTAGACTTCAGGATTTTCTGTTCCTAAGCTAAACAGACTTTTTTAAAAAACGGAATGTGCTATGAAAAAAAATATACTGTTTTGTGAAAAAGTATTACAAAACAGTATGTGTAATATCAGCCCATTTTTGTTTAAAAAGTACATATTTGCCTCAACAACAAACTAGCAGAATATACACCAGAATTTAACAGGCACTGTTCTTTGTGCTTTCCCTAGTTGTTTATAATGAACATGTGCAAGCTTTGTAACATTTATTTTAATTTTAAACTCAAATGTGTAGACATCTTATTGTCCATATATTGTTTTAACACTGACATATGCATGGAAACAAGTTACTGAGGAAACTGTTTTTTTCCATCTTACATTCATCTGTTGCTTAGATAATTCTATAAAGATAATTCTTTAAAATGTTAGATTTTCTGAGTTTGAGTTTGGGGAATAAGTTAGAATTACATGGCTATGAGAATGGGGACAAACAAAAAATATCTATGTCTATATATCTATAGGAATCATCCTTCCCAGTCTCTACGGACTATTTAGTACATTTAGGGACTGGCGAGATTCTCACCCTCCTTGGACTGGTGACAGTCCATAGTCCTTTGCCATCTCAGCACCCACTCATGCCATCAACATGATGATGCATTTAGAATCTGTAACCGAATTGACCTTCTTCCTTGTGTAGAGGTCTTTTGATTTGGGAGGCCATCCCTTTAGAAACTGGACACACCTCAGCTGGTTGTCCAGCAGGGCAGGCACTGGGATGACAGCTGGACCTTTCTCACTGTTCTTACAGCCCAGAGGATGCAGTTGGCCTGGCCCCCTCTGCTGCCTCCCTACCATTTTCTGGGGGCCTCTGTCGTGCCAGGCCTGGGACTGGGCATTTTGATCTCAAAAGGTCAAGTTTATTCCCTCCTCCCTCCATCCTTCTCTCTCTTCCCACCCGTCCAGTCTCATTCCACGGCAGTCAGTCCATCTATCCATCCGTTCGTTCCCCAAATTAGAGGAAGGCCTACCATCTGGACTGAAAACACTTCTCCCAACAAGCCACTGGGAAAGCCAAGAGATGGATTTGTTAATCTGGAGCTGGAATTGGGTTTTACAATTTCATCGACAGCCCTTCCTCAGTATCTTACAGCCACTCTGCCCATTTTTTCTTGAACCATGTTTTCGAGGCTGACATTTCGGATGACATTTTTCTATCATCTCGGACATCAAATTGCCTGTGAAAATCTGCAATCACCCAACCAGCGCCTAGGCCTTGGGTACAGCTAGAACCCGGCGGGGAGGCGGCGACACCCGCGGTGCGGGTCCAGGAAAATGTCGGAACCAGCGCCACCCACTCCTCCCCGTTATGTGCGCGCCGGGTGCAGAGGGCGCTCGCAGCCGCCCCCGCAGACACAGATGAGGAGCGCGCCAGGCGCGCTACGCAGCTCAGTGCTGACAGGATATCGCGTCTGTGGGGCTAAAAGCAGTGTCTCTGGGGAGTTTTTTGGTCTTGGGGTGCCAGGTTCAGAAGGTATTGGGAGGCTTGGAGTTCTGGGGACACCCAGCCGTCGGGGATGGCTCAGAGGGTGCCTTTGGGTCTGAGGGGCAAGGATCACAGAAATCTGGGGCGCACTCTGGTCCAAACGGGGCTGGGGCTGGAGGGGAGAGAGAGGCGCTCTGAGGCCGCCCTCTGAACGTGGAGCAGGCGTGGGGAGGCTCAGAGGCGCCTTGGGGTCCCACTGGAGAAGTTCTGGAAGCTCATTCTGGTCTGAGGCTAAGGGAGGGGAGCGAGCAGGAGGATGATGGGTCGCAGGCAGGGTCCGAGGGCCCCTCTGCGCTCCCAGAGGCTGGGGTACAGAGCAGGTGGGAGGGGGAGGAGAGGGCCCGCGGGTCTCCTGGAGACTCACCTTCTTGGCCTTTTTGCCCCCAACGGGTGGCATCTTCGTGGTGTCCAGACAGGTGGTCGACACGGATGCGGACCGACTAGGCGAGCCTTCGCGTTGCGCAGCCCCGACCTGCTCCGAGTCCGCAGCCTGCCTCTTTATACCCGCAGTTGGGCGCGGGGAGGGCCTCCCAGCCACAGCGCGGGCCAGCGCGGGCCTTGGGCGGGAACACGCCCACCAGCCCTTCATCAGGCCCGCCTCCTGCTGGGAACCTAGCTTGCCAAGGAGGTGATCCAGATTGATCACCTGAATGGGTGGAACCACTGAAAAGTAAGATAAGAAAAAGCGATGTTGCCACTCGCTTAGATTTCAAACCTGCCTAGCGTCCCTTTTGCCTCTTGCACTTTTGCCCGGACCCTAACCGTCCTCTTGCTCGCCTGCACTATGGCCCACTTAGGCTGCCAGAGAGGCCTCTGAGAAGTCCATTCGATGCTCAAATATTTGTCAAAGGCCAAGGCGTCAAGATTATGGAATTTGGGGGATGGTCCTGGAAGATCTTCAGCCTGGAGTGTGATCTCCTGTGTGATATACATCCAGTATAACGGGACACAAATGCGGCTTTAATAGAAGAGTCCAATACTAACCCTGAATTGGCGGGTATGTTCAAAATGACCTTATACACCTATACCCAAACATGCCTTGCAGTTTCTAATAATACAGTAGTTTCTAATAAGAATATGTTTGTAATATTTAACAAGGACAGACTTTTAACATTTATAAATGGAAGCAGAAATGTACTTTGAAGACTTCAAAATTCAGCAGGAAAACGATATAAAAACATAGACATTAGAAAAACTGGAGGGAATAGAGATGTTAACAGTAGTTACCTATTGATGGCGGAATTAAGGCTAGTTTTATTTTATTCTTCATGTTTCACTGTATTTTCTAAAATATTTTTATAATGAGAATACATTGATTTTAAAATAATAAAAACATTACTTTAAAAAATGTACAGCACGGCCGGCACGGTGGCTCATGCCTGTAATCCTAGCACTTTGGGAGGCTGAGGAGGATGGATCACCTGAGGTCAGGAGCTCGAGACCAGTCTGGCCAACATGGTGAAACCTCGTCTCTGCTAAAAATACAAAAATTAGCCGGGCGTGGTGGTGGCCGCCTGTAATCCCAGCTACTCGGGACGCTAAGGCAGGAGAATCGCTTGAACCCTGGGGGCAGAAGTTGCAGTGAGCGGAGACTGCACCATTGCACTCCAGCCTGGGCAAAAAGAGTGAAACTCTGTCTCAAAAGAAGAAAACATGCGCAGCATGATAGTAAATAGCCTACAGAACAACGAAATATCTGAAACACAGTTCAGAAAATTTTACCCAAATAAAAGCATGTGAAAAATTCTGTATGTGGACAAAGAACCTCCATCTCAACACATGCAGAGAAGAAAGTTACTGCAACACCTGATGAATTAATACAAATTTAACTGCTAAAATGACGTGTGTTTGAAATACAACTGAGGAAGTAAAAATGCCCTTTTGCTTCTAAGTATGTCAAGTTTAAAATGGAAAAAAGAAATGAAAAGGTGAAAGGATATACTTTCATTCAAATGATCTATTATTTCATCGGCTCCTCCACCCCCAACTGTGATCTGGGGTCAGCAAGAATGAGGCATGAGGTAATGTCATTCTTCACAGTACCTAGATTTTTTTTTTTAAAAAAAACTATGAAGGCGCTGGAGTATCTGAATAGGTAACGGTTTAGTTAGTTAATGCGTTAACTGGTTAAGGTGTTCACCTGGTGAGCACTGGTGAGATAAACAGGTCTAGAGCGAGCCCGGCGGTAGCTGCAGGGAGCAGCCACAGTGGTGGGTACCCGGCACCAGGGGGCGGTATCAGCTCTCTAACAATATTATTGAGGCTGAAAGCCGAGTTTCCCAATTTGTTTCCTCAAAATGTGGCACAACTTGGGAGAAATTTTAACCTAGTAGCATTAAATTTACAAATGAATTATGAATTTTTAATAGGTAATGTAGACACATGGCAAAATTTTTACTTTTTTTTTTCTTTATTTCTCCAAGAAAAAAACATGGAAAAAAAATTTTAGAAGCCTTTCCCCAGCTGCTGTTGCAGATCAAGTCCCCTCCCTGGAGGTAACCACTATTGCCTGTTAACCATTCTTGCAGAGGAATTTTTTGCGTACCTAAGTGTATAGATGTATATAAAAGGATTTGTACTCGAACATAGGGAATTTTCGTTTTTTAAAAAAATTATCCACTCCCAGCTTTTCCAGAATGATTTATAGGCGCTGTCAAAATATTTTTGTTTTTCCTGGGCCTCTCAAATTTGTTGTCCTAACTATCCCATGCCCCCACCCCCAATTAGGTCCATTTAAAAAATTATTCACCTCCTATTTCCATACTAGATGATAATATCCACCATGTATGTAAAAGGCACTGAGCCTTTTACTCACACATTATTTACCCCCCACAGCTCTGTGAGGTGGGTGTCCACTCTTTCTTCTCAAGAACCACGAAGTTAGGGAGTTAGAAGGATCATTAGCACGCTCCCTGAAGTTCCTTTGCCCCATTCCCAGATAACTAAGTCTGTTTGGATACCACTTAGGAAGTGAGGTTTTTTGCTTGTTTGTTTGTTTTTTGAGACAGAGTCTCGCTCTGTCACCCAGGCTGGAGTGTAGTGGTGCGATCTTGGCTCACTGCAACCTCTGCCTCCTGGGTTCTAGTGATTCTCCTGCCTCAGCATCCTGAGCAGCTGGGATTACAGGCCGGCGCCACCGCGCCTGGCTAACTTTTGTATTTTTTGGTAGAGACGGGATTTCACCATGTTGAAGAGGCTGGTCTTGAACTCCTGACCTCAGGTGATCCGTCCACCTCAGCCTCCCAAAGTGCTGGGATTATAGGCGTGAGCCACCGCACCCGGCAGGAAGTGAGTTCTGTAATAAATTGTCCTTGGGAGGCTGCCTATGTTCTCTGATCTCTACTGGAGTCAACCAGATGAGGGAGGTCATAAGACTGAAGTCCATGGCTGTGTACAAAGATGTTGGGGGTTAAAAATAAATCTCAAAGAAGAAGAGGAGACTTAGAGTTGGAGATCCACCCCCTTCATTTTACAACCTCAAAAGAGACTCGGTTATTGTTCTGTTTCCGACCAGTGCTTTGTTCTATTTAAAATTCTATTTATTCACTCAATAAACATTTAGGTACCATTAATACAATGTTTTAAACCCTATGCTTGGTGCTGGAGGTACCAAAGGAGGAGATAGAAACCATCTCAAATAAGTGCTAAAATGTTTCTTTTACCAATATGTAAATGGAAAAATGTCAGGACTTTTCATTTCCCACTCAATTGGGATCTCCTTTAAATGAAACTGACTTTTCACAGGCCTTTTTAGACTAAATATGTTTCATTTAGCCTTAAACCGTTGAAGATATTTTAACACTGTGTTTAATGATGTTTTATATTTTAACATGATGTTTAATGATGTTTTAACACTGTGTTTAATGGTGGTTTTACATTTTAACACTGTACAGAACAGTGTTTGCAAACTGCTGATGTGGAAATGGAGCCAACTTCTGTGTTTCCTTTGGCAAGGCCAGTGTTTTTAAAAAATTGAATGTAAATTCCTTTATGTGGTGCTTCCACCCTTCCCATTTGCTGGCTGTACCACACCCAGCTGCCCTGCACTCTTCTGGTTCACATATTTACCTTACCTTAAAGGCATTTGGGCTTTCAACTTCTGCTGTAAATAGAAGGTGTATTTGGGGTTATAAAAAACATGTTCCCCCAAGTAGCCCCCAAACCGAAGATTTCATTTGCCTTACATTTTCCTACTGCCACTAACCCCCGTTATTTTTTGTTGTCAGAATGATGATACTAAAAGGTTGATGGGGTGGATTTGCCTTCTAAAACTCTCTTCTCCAGGTGCACAGGCTTTCCTCAGTTTACTTGTCCTGTCCAGTACCTTATCTATTGCAGTGGCCACACACATGCATTTGTCCCAACACACTCATGCATGGTCAACCACACTGCACAATTACACCCCTTTAAAGGGTCTTAGTGTCTTCATATGGAAAATTAGAAGTTGAAGCTGGGTGACTTTTCAGATTTGTCTTTGCATTTGGCTTGGCATAAACTTAGAGCACAAAACAGCCTCTTCCCAGGGTGCTTTCATTGCCTTTCCCTTGCAGTCAGCAAGCCCTTCCTGAGCCCGGCTCTGATGGTGGCTGTGGCTCCTGCTGGTGCCTCCAACTTCTGCCCATGCTTGAGTTTTTGCCTTTAATTTCCTAGTTCTTAGACAAACAGCTGAGCTTTTTGTTTTTGCTTGATGGCTCAGGGCTTCCTTCCACCACAGGTGAAAATGCTTCCCTCAGGGCTTGCGGATTAGCCAGCGTGTCCAGCATCTCCAGCATCTTCTAGCTTTCCACAGAGGAGTCCTCCAGCTGACATTCCCGTTCATTCTGGACACCCCCAGTTTCCCAGAACTAGCCTCCCAGCATGGTAATTGCATCCTGAGTTCCCTTTCTAGCTCTGAAATTTCCTCTCTTCTGCTTTTTCTCGAATGCTTTCTAACAGGATGATTAGCCTGTCACATGCCCTTTTGTGGCTTTTTTTTTTTTTTTAAAAAGCAGATAACTATAACTTTATGAGCACTTCCTATGTGGAGTTAGCTGTGCTAAGTGCTTTGTAAGCATTATGTAATCCTCACAATAGCCCTGTGAGGTAGGGATTTCACCAGCCCGATTTTACTGATGACA
This sequence comes from Macaca fascicularis, assembly GCF_037993035.2. Taxonomy (NCBI): domain Eukaryota; kingdom Metazoa; phylum Chordata; class Mammalia; order Primates; family Cercopithecidae; genus Macaca; species Macaca fascicularis. The sequence continues at coordinate 83,077,067 of NC_088380.1, read as the reverse complement.
GTGCTGAGGCCCACAGAGGCCAAATGAGAACTTTCCCAAGATCATGTCAATAGTAAGCACAGAGCTGAGAGAGGACATTAGCTGGGCCGAATGAAGCCAGAGATCACACTCGTTAGAGTTACTCTATGCTTTCTTTTCAGTAGATTGTTTTTCTCAAAATCTCCCCAAACTCTTTATAATCTCATCCGACTCATGGCCATTCCCAGTCACCTGGCCCAACCCAGAGGTCCCTTCTCCTGGTCAGAATAAGTTCCGATTCACTGGACATACAGTTAGTGACTGACAGAAAACAGTCTGTCCTGTCCAGGCTGCCCCACCGAATACCCCATGACTTTTGCACTGTGTGTAACCCTTGGGTTGCCTAGTCATTCTGAAACGTTGTTGTTTTAGATAGGCATTGGAAAACAGAAGCACTAAGTTCTTGGAATAGCCATTCAAATCTTCATTTCTGTCACCTTTGTGAGCTGCTAATAGAAGTCTTAGTTCATCTTTCTCTATTTTAATAGGAAAGGGTTGGAGTGGATGCTATAGATCCCCTTTTTCCCGGGGGTCTGGTACATGATGTTTAAGTGGTCCATCAGCTCCAGTAGGTAGCTCCTCATCTGGGGGGTCATACCCCAGGGACAGCCCTGTGACTTGGTCTCAACCCTGCAGAAGAAAGAAATACACAGCAGCCTGGTGGGTGTGTGGTGTGCGAAGGGAGAGATGGCAACAGAAAGATCAATAGCAACTCAGGGGATAGCTGGTTATAGTGGGATGAGATGTGGATTCTAACCCAGGGGAACTTAGACACCAGCACCACACTGAGGAGCTTAAATGTGATGGGAAATTCACTGCCAGGTTGGAATCCAAGACTCCCCCTAACCCCCGCCACCGCTTTTTTTCTCACACAAAACATGCTGTTTTCTCATTTCCACTTCCTGATGGTTTGCACATAACTGTACTAGTCAGCTGCATCTGAAGAGGATTTAGTGAGGGCTTTAGCTGGTGCTGATGCTGGAAATCTTTGCCCATGTAAAGCGTTTTTTTGGGGTAAACTAGTACATGACTTTAGTCTACTTTAAGATTATTATCAGTTCATGGCCCCCTGTTGACTTAGAAAAGTAGTGACACATTTCTGACTAGCAAAATGGTCATCACTCAACAGCTTCTGAACTTTAAGAATAGAGGAACATATATTTATTTTTTCAAGTTAATACATGCATATAATAAGAATCCCCAAATATTAAAAAAGGATATACATAAAAGTAGGGTTCTCTTTAACTTGCATTTTCCCAGTTTCAACTTATTTGATATTTGTAACCTATCCAGCTTAAAGAATTTTTGAAAGAAGTTAGAATTTCCAAAACCAGCTTCTAGTGATATCCTACACACCCACCAGAATAACTAAAAATATATGAAACTTGGGGGGAGAATGGGGAGAAACTGAACTCTCATTACTGCTGATAGCAGTGTAAATTGGTACAATCGTTTAGAAAAAAACGTTTGGCAGCATCTATGAGAGTTTCACATATCTGTATCAAATGATTCCACTCCTGGGGGGATAATGTATGCAAATGTTCCCCCTGAAAGACACGCATAAGAATGTTCAAAGCGGCTCATTTATAGATAGCCAAGACTGGGACCTATGCAAATAGCCATCAGTAATAGAATAGATAACTAAGTTGTGGCATATTCACACACTGGAATGCTATATGCAATGAGAATGAATGACTTATAACTACAATATGGATGAATCTCACAAACGTAGTATTCACTAAAAGAAGCCAGACACAAAAGGGCAATACTGTAAAATTACATTTGTATGAGGTAAAAAGCAGGCAGTACAAAGCTATGCTCTCTGAAGTCTTAATATTGATTATCCCAGGGAAGTGGAGAGTGAAAAGAAGGAAATGAGGTACTGGTAATGTTCTATTTCTTGATCTTACTGCTGTGTACATGACAGTGTTCAGTTTATGAACATTCATCAAGCTGTACATTGGTGACTTGTATACTTTTTTGTATGTATGTTATACCCCAATACAAATTTAAAAGTAAAAATAAAAATGATATGAAACAGCTTCTTGGCATTTTATGAATTCCAGGAAAGGCCCAATTAAATTAAATAAAACAAAAAAACTAACACAAACCAGTCTAGATTTTGAATACAGTCATTTCACTTGTGGTAAGCAATTATTTAGATAGGCAGTGTTAATTCCAATAGTTTCTTTATTATAAAGGTAATCCATTTTGGAAAATAAATTCAGATATATATGAATAAATTCAGATATATCTATATAACCCAATGTTTAAAAGGTCATTAATTGTTAATGAGATGAACTATACAATCATGATCTAGAATAAACAATAAAAAGGAAAAATTAAAACACTATTTTATATTGCCAGTTTCATTTTATTTTTAAGTGGCTGTTAGAGGAGCATTGCATAATGTATACAAGATTCATGTTTAAAAAGTTGATCTCATTTTAATTAATTAATTTTAATTAACTAAGTAAAATCAGTAAGACAGTCATGTGGCTCAACATTTAAAAGTTAAAAAAGGGTGTCCTGTCCCTCAAGCATCCAACTCTTCCGGTCAACCAAGTTTCAGTTCTTTCATGTTCAGTCAGAAATGTATGTACAAGAAATATGTATAAACACTCTGCCCCCATTGAACCAAGTGGTAGTACATTAAAAACACTGTCTCCATTTTTTTTTTTTTAAGAGGCAGTGTTCAGATTTCTCACTCAGGTTGCAGTGCAGTGGTGCAATCATAGCTCACTGCAGCCTCAAACTCCTGGGCTCAAACAATCCTCCTGCCTCAGCCTTCCAAGTAGCTATGATTATAGGTGTGTGCCACTGCATCTGGCTTTTTTTTTTTTTTTTTTTTCTGTAGAGACGGCATCTCCCTACATTGCCCAGGGTGGACTGGAATTCCTGGCCTTATATAATCCTCCTGCCTTGGCCTCTCAAAGTACTGGGATTACAAGTGTGAGCCACTGCACCTTGTCCCATATTTTTTTTTGTTTTTTGGAGTCAGAGTTTGGCTCTGTTTCCCAGGCTGGAGTGCAGTGACGTGATCTCAGCTCACAGCAGCCTTGACATCCTGGGTTCAAGTAATCCTCTCACCTCAACCTCATGAGTAGCTAAGACTACAGGTGCACACCACCATGCCCAGCTAATTTTTGTATTTTCTTAGAGACGGGGTCTCCCAATGTCCTGCCCAGGCTGGTCTTGAACTCTTGGGCTCAAGCGATCTGCCTACCTTGGCCTCCCAAAGTGCTGGGATTACAGATCTATACTGATATATTGTATAGATATACCAGGATTTATTTGACCTGTTCTTACTGATGGACAGTAACTTTATTTTCATGTTTTGCTACTTCAAAAAAGCCAGAATGAATAACTTTTCACATACATTATTTCATATATTTGCATAAATGTCTGTCTAGTAAATCTGGAAGACAACATTTTATTATCAGACATTCATTTGCTTCCTCTACTTCATTATTTTTGTTTAGAACTTAGGACAATCAAAATTGAGTTTTAGGCCGGGTGCAGTGGCTCACGCCTGTAATCCCAGCACTTTGGGAGGCCAAGGCAGGTGGATCACCTGAGGTCAGGAGTTTAAGACCAGCCTGGCCAACGTATAGTGAAACCTCGTCTCTACTAAAAATATAAAAATTAGCTGGACATGGTGGTGCAAGCCTGTAGTCCCAGCTACTTGGGAAGCTGAGGCAAGCGAATCACTTGAACCTGGGAGGTGGAGGTGGCAGTGAGCCAAGATTGTGCCACTACACTCCAGCCTAGGGGACAGAGCAAGATTCCATCTCAAAAAAAAAAAAAGAAAAAGAAAATGTGAGTTTTAGAGTTACAAGTTATAAGTTTTTCAGGTGGAAGAGATTGATTGATTCATTCATTTACTCCTTCAACAAATATAGAATTACAGAGAAAAGGGAACGCTTACACACTGCTGGTGAGAATGTAAATTAGTTCAGCCACTGTGGAAAGCACTTGGCGATTTCTCAACTCAAAGCACAACTACCATATGACCCAGTAATCCCATTATTGGGTGTATATCCAAAGGAATATACATCATTCTACCATAAAGATGCATTCATATGTTCATCGCAGCACTATTCTCAATACAAAGACATAGAATCAACCTAAATGCCCGTCAATGGTAGAGTGGATAAAGAAAATGTGGTGCATATGAGATCATGTCCTTTGCAGCAACATGGACGGAGCTGAAAGCCATTACCCTAAGTGAAATAACACAGGAACAGAAAATCAAACACCTCATGTTCTCACTTACGAAAGGGAGCTAAACCTTGAGTACAAATGGACACAAAGAAGAGAACAATAGACACCAGGGGCATACTTGAGGGTAGAGGGTAGGAGGAGGAAGAGGATCAGAAAAACTACCTATCGGGTACCATTCTTATTACCTGGGTGATGAAACAATCTGTACACCAAAACCCCGAGACACAAAATTTACCAATATAACAAAATTGCATATGTACCCCTGAACCAAAAATTTAAAAAAAGAAAACAAATATTTATTGAGCCCTACTTTATGTAGGATACTGTTCTCTGTAGTGAACAGAAACGACAAGATTTTCTGCTATCTGGTGTTTACATTCTGGTGTGTGTGGGGAGTAAGGGAGAGGAGAGCAGAGCAGACAATACAAAATAAATAAGTCAATGACAGTCATGTGCTGCTTAAGGATGTTTTAGTAGTCCCATAAGATTATAATGGAGTTGAAAAATTCCTATTACCTAGTGATGTCTTAGAGTCTATAACACCAAAGTGCAGCATCTTACTCGAGTGTTTGTGATGATGCTGGTGTAAATAAACCTATTGCAATGTCAGTTTTACAAAAGTATAGCACAAACAATTATGTACGGTACATCATACTTTCTTTTTCTTTCTTTTTTTTTTTTTTTTTTTTTTTGAGATGGAGTCTCGCTCTGTCACCCAGGCTGGAGTGCAGTGGCCGGATCTCAGCTCACTGCAAGCTCTGCCTCCCGGGCTCACGCCATTCTCCTGCCTCAGCCTCCTGAGTAGCTGGGACTATAGGCGTCCGCCACCATGCCCAGATAATTTTTTGTGTTTTTAGTAGAGACGGGGTTTCACCATGTTAGCCAGGATGGTCTCGATCTCCTGACCTCGTGAGTCGCCCACCTCAGCCTCCCAAAGTGTTGGGATTACAGGTGTGAGCCACTGCGCCCGGCCATTTTTTTTTTTTTAATCGAGATGGAGTCTAGCTCTGTCACCTAGGCCGAAGTGCAGTGGCGTGATCTTGGCTCACTGCAACCTCTCCTGCCCGGGTTCAAGTGATTCTTGTGCCTCAGCCTCCCTAGTAGCTGGGATTATAGATGTGTACCACCAAGACTGGCTAATTTTTTTGTATTTTTAGTAGAGACGGGGTTTTGTCATGTTGGCCAGGCTGGTCTCGAACTCCTGACCTCAGGTGATCCACCCGCTTCAGTCTCCCAAACATAATACTTGACAATGATAATAAGGGACTTCATTACTGATTTGAGTATTTAAGATACTATACTTTTAATCACTATTTTATGTGTACTTCTCCTACTACATTGTTATCATGGGAGGAGACAGCTCCATGTGTGTTATTGCCCCTAAAGACCTACCCGTGGGACAAGATGTGGAAGTTGAAGATAGTAATATTGATGATTCTGACCATGTGTAGGCCTAGGCTACTGTGTGTTTGATTCTTAACTTTTATAAAAAAGTTTAAAAGAAAAAAATAAATTTAAAAATAGAAAAAAGCTCATAGAATAAGGATATAAGGAAAATAATTTTGTACAGCTGCACAATGTGTGTGTTAAGCTGTGTCATTACAAATGAGAAAAAGTTTTTTAGAGCTTATAGTTAAAAAACTACAAAGAAAAAAATTTTGAAATAAATTTAGCCTAAGTGTACAGTGTTTATAAAATCTATGGGAGTGTACAGTAATGTCCTAGGCCTTCACATTCACTCATCATTCACTCATCATTCAGTCACTGAGTCACCCAGAGCAGCTTCCAGTCCTGCAAGCTGCAGTCATGGTAAATGTCCTACACAGGTGTATCATTTTTTAATTTTTTTTTAGACAGAGTTTCGCTCTTTTTGCCCAGGCTGGAGTGCAATGGCATGATCTCCACCTCCCAGGTTCAAGTGATTCTCCTGCCTCAGCCTCCGGAGTAGCTGGGATTACAGGCATGCGCCACCATGCCCGGCTAATTTTTTGTATTTTTTAGTAGAGACGGGATTTCTCCATGTTGGGAAGGCTGGTCTCAAACTCCCGACCTCAGATGATTCGCCCACCTTGGCCTCCCAAAGTGTTGGGATTACGGGCATGAACCACTGCGCCAGGCCCATTTTTTATCTTTTTAACAATATTTTTATTGTATCTTTTCTATGTTTAGATACACAGATACTTACCATTGTGTTACAATTGCCTCCAGTATTCTGTACAGTAATACACTGTACAGGTTTGTAGCCTAGGAGCAATAGGCTAGACCACATAGCCTGGGTATGTGACAGGCTGTACTATCTAGGTTTCTGTAGGTACATGCTATGAAATTTGCACAACAACAAAATTGTCAAATGATGTTTTATCAAAACATATTCCTGTCATTAAGCATGGGTCCAGCCTCCAGAACCATGAGAAATAGATCTCTGTTCTTTATATATTACCAGTCTCAGGTATTTTGTTACAGCAGCACAAAAATGGACTAAGATATCTGGATACTTCATACAAGTGAAATCAGTATTTATTCTTTTTATGATTGACTTATTTAACTTAGCATAATGTCTTCATGGTTCATCCATGTTACAGCATATGTCAGAATTTCCTTCCTTCTTAAGACTGAATAATATTTCATTGTATGTATATACCACATTTTGTTTGTCCATCTATTGATGGACACTTGGGTTGTTTTCATTTTTTATCTATTGTGAATAATGCTGCTATGAACATGGGTGTACAGATATCTGTCTGATTCCCTGCTTTCAATTCCTTTATGTATACACCCAGAAGTGGAATTGCAGGATCATAAGATAATGCTATTTTTAATTTTATAAGGAATCTTCTTACTGTTTTTCAAAGCAGTTGCACCATTTTATATTCCCACCAATGGTGCACAAAGTTTCCAATTTTTCCATATCCTCTCCAATACTTGTTATTTTCTGATTTTTTAAAAATAGTGTATATCCTAACAGGTGTGAGTGGATAGCTCATTGTGCTTTTGATTTGCATTACCCTAATGATTAGTGATGTTGAGCATCTTTTCATATGCTTTTTGGCCATTTATCTTCTTTGGAGAAATATTTATTCAAGTCCTTTGCCCATTTTTGAATCTGGTTATTGGTGTTTAGTTGTTGAGTTGTAGGTGCTCTTCATATATTCTGAATATTAATCCCCAATCATATATATGATTTGTAAATATTTTCCCCTGTTCTTTTGACTTTTTTGTTTGTTCTTTAGATGTTGGAGCTTAGAGCGTGACTTGTCAAGGTCATAAATATCTTTATTGGAGTCACTTGAATTTGAACAAGGGTCTCCCTACTCCTTACCTAATCTTTTTTACTATGTGACCTACCTCCTTAACATTTGGTCATATCAACCGACATAAAAAGTAGTTTGACCTATGGCAATTGCTATTGTATAGGTAAAGTATCAACTAACATTTTAGCTTGTCCTTTGGATGACCCAGGCCCTTGCTGCTATTGCCTCTTCATCTCCTTGCCCACCATCCAGTGTGGTGCTGCAAATGCAGAGATGGGACTCAACTGGGTGCTTTAGTTACCTTAATTAATTAACTAATTAATTAATTAAATTTATTTTATCCATCATATCCTCCTTAAAATGTTCTGTTCTGCTCTTTAAAATGTTTTAAGAATCAGGCTGGGCATGGTGGCTCACACCTATAATCCGAGCACTTTGGGAGTCCGAGGTGGGTGGATCACCTGAGGTCAAGAGTTTGAGACCAGCTTGGCCAACATGATGAAACCTCATCTCTACTACTTGGGAGGCTGAGGCAGGAGAATCTCTTGAACCCGGGAGGTGGAGGTTGCTGTGAGCTGAGATGACGCCATTGCACTCCAGCCTGAGCAACAAGAGCAAAACTCCATCTCGAAAAAAAAATTAAAAAAATAAAAATAAAATAAAATGTTTTAAGAATCAGACCATGGTTTCCAAAGGCTATTTATTTATTTATTTTTGAGATAGGGTCTTGCTCTGCCACCCAGGCTGGAGTGCAGTGGTGCAATCATGGCTTCCTGCAACCTCAAACTCCCGGGCTCAAGCAATTCTCCCACCTCAGCCCCTGCTCTCTAAGTAGCTGGGATTATAGGTGTACACCACCATGCCCAGCTAACTTTTATATTTTTTGTAGAGCCAAAGGCTGTTTGTTTACTTTAATAACTTTTCACTGCTTTACAATGACAGCTGATAGGTTTTTCTACCACATTTTAAAGAAGAGACTCTCTTTTCCTAGATGGTTACAGGCCCTTCAGTAAGGACGACAAGCTTCCATGCCTCAAATTAATCCTATAGCACCAATGCTCATCATTGCAGGCTGCTGCCTAGTATAGTGCTTGGCACAAAGTAGGCCCCCAATAAATATTTGTCAAATGAATGCCATGATGCCACAAGAAGGGGAGAGCATTTGTAGGGAAAGTGGGGCCCAAACATTTGATTTAGAAGAGAGGAAGGAGCAGTATTCCTACATTATGGCCCCAGTGGAAATTGGTTTTATTTCTCTCATTTGTCATGTTTGTCTTCATTCTTCAAGTTTGATGCTTCAGGATACAGCACACCTGGAGGCAGAAATAAATCTCTCCAGAACGCAGCAAGCCCAAGTAGCCTTTCTAGTTAGATGGTGGAGGGAGCAAAAACTTGGATCCTTGAGACCAAAGCATCCTGCTTTGGGATGGTATTGGGGGAGGCCCTGCCAAAGGATTCTTAAAAAAACAATGAAACTATTTTGCCTTTCAACATGATTTCTTTTTCAACCATGACCTTGAGTAAATCATTGAACTCTCCTGAGCCTCTGTTTCCTCACATCCACAATAGGGGAGCAATGAGGAAAGCAGGGAGCCTCCCTAAGCCAAGTCACTTGTTCAAGGCACCCAGATAGAAGCAGCAGGGCTGAGATCCGAGCTCAGGCAGTCTGGCCCACATCCTTAACACACCTCTATGGCTGTACATTCAGGTCACTGTGAGAGTTTCAATTTAGTTAACACTATTCATATTCTTCATGTTTGAAACTGCTTCCCTCTCATTGTAAAATGGAAATGGAAAGTCAACAGTTGCAATCGAAGCAGGAAAGAATAAAGGCTCCTATCCTTTTTTTTTTTTTTGAAAAGATAAAACCAGCCAGGCGTGGTGGCTCATGCCTGTAGTCCCAGCACTCTGGAGGCCTAGGCGGGTGGATCACGAGGCCAGGAGGTCCAGACCAGCCTGGCCAACATGGTGAAGCCCCATCTGTACTAAAAATACAAAAATTAGCCAGGTGTGGTGGCATATGCCTGTAGTCCCAGCTACTCAGGAGGCTGAGGCAGAAGAATCGCTTGAACCTGGGAGGCAGAGGTTGCAGTGAGCCGAGATTGCACCACTGCACTCCAGACAGGGTGACAAGAGAGAAACTCCATCTAAAAAAAAAAAAAAAGAAAAAAGAAAGAAAAAAACTGAGCACACAAAGCAGACCATTCCTCAATTTCTCTCATCAGGAAAAGATATTCTCCTTGGGCTCTAAAATGCTATATATCTATTTTAGTATTTTATTTGAAAGAAAATTTGGAAAAATAAATTTAGCAGGTCTAATAGTTAAATGTAAATACTCTATTTTAAATCAAATCCTCACTATCATTAAAATTTCTGGAAAACTTAAATGGATTCCCCTCTCCCATTTATTTTTTTACTTCAATGATCTCTAACTTGTAGTCTTGCTTATGAACCCATATATGTACTAGATATGATATATATCTCATACATAGGATTACATTCTAATGTAATAAACTTATACAAGTATTTCTAGTCAAAATATGATGATAAGACATAAGCCCTGTCTCTGAAAGCCCACATGTATTGCAAAGCTGAGCATCTATTCTTGGGTGACTTAATAGTTGTAAGAATGCTAAACATTAATGAGCAGTCACTCTGCTCCAGGCACGTGGGTTAACTCACCGAATCCTCCCTATGGCCCCAAGAGTAGGTAGAGCTATAATTCCTACAGATGAAGACAGCAAGGAGCTTCCCCAAGCCAAGTCACTTGTTCAAGGCACCTAGCTAGAGGTAGCAGGGCTGAGATCCGAACTCAGGCAGTCTGGCCCACATTCCTAACACCCCCCCTATGGCTGTACATTCGTGTTACAGTAAGAGTTTCAATTTAGTTAACACATTTATATTCTTCATGTTTGAAACTGCTTCCCTCTTATTGTAAAATGGAAAGTCAACAGTTGTAATTGAAGCAGGAGAGAATAAAGACTCCTACCCTGATTTTTCAGAAAAGATAAAACTGAGACCACAAAACAGACCATAACTGTTTTCTCAATTTCCTTTCAAACAACTGAGTGGGACTAGGACTTTCGAAAGGATTATTTAAATGCTTAGCTTCCTTGTCTCTCTGCTCTTACCTCTTTGTGGCTTATTCTTGACACAACAGCCAAAGTAAGCCTGTTCTTTCCCTGTTGAAAACCTTCCAGTATCCTCTCATGTTGCTCAGAGTAAAAGCCAAAAATCCTTGCTAAGACTCACAAGTCCTCACATAATCTGGCTCCTGGTATTTCTCAGATCTCATCTCCCATTGCCCTCCCCTCCTCTCCCTATGTCCCCAGCAACTGTGGCTTCTTGGCTGTTCCTGGAACATGACAGGGAAGCTCCTGCCTGAGGCTTGGACTTTCTGGACTGTTCTTCCCCAAGATATCCATGCAGCTATTGTCCTTATCTGCTCCAGGTCTTTTCTTGAAAGCAACCTTTCTAGTAAAGGCTTTCTGGCATCTCCCTGGCTAAAATTTCAATCCCGCCTCACTGATGTAGGCTCTAGGATGACCAACATTGGCCCAGGACAGAAGGGGTTCCCAGGACACAGGACTTTCAGTGCTAAACCTGGGTTAGTCTTGGGGCAAACTAGGACAGTTGTTTACCCTATGTAGTCCCGGCATCTAAAACCGTGACTGTCTCATAACAGCCTTAACATATATTAGTTGAACTGAATGAATGAATGAATGAATGAATTGAATGAATGAATGAGCAAGTAGGTAAGAAAAAATAGTACTTTTGGAGGCGAGTGTAAGATGGTATTTATTGCCTCTAAAATCAGAACATATAGGTGTATGTGTCCATTAGGGCAAGTTGTAAGGTTTCTTCATCATGGAAAGAGACCCAACTTCTATGAATGGGGGATCAACCTTTCTTTATCTTCCTATCAGAAAAGTATGCTTTATCAATTTTGCTGTTAATGAAAGTGGTTTGAAATAGTGTATCCCACAATCATGTTTTAGTTCAACAGTTAAAATGCTTGTGTTGGTTTTACTTTTTTAAGGCTTTAAAATGGTTCCCATATTTTAATTTTAAATTTTTTTTTTTTTTTTTTTTTTTTTGAGACAGAGTCTCACTCTGTTATCCAGGCTGGAGTGCAGTGGCACGATCTTGGCTCACTGCAGCCTCCACCTCTTGGGCTCAAGCGATCTTCCCACCTAAGCGTCTCGAGTACCTGGGACCACAGGCGCATGCCACCACACTCAGCTAATTTTTCATACTTTTGGTGGAGATAAGATTTTGCCAAGCTGGTCTCGAACTCCTGAGCTCAAGTGATCCACACACTTCGGCCTCCTAAAGTGCTAGGATTACAGGCATGAGCCACCATGCCCAGTCAATGATGCATTTTTGAATGTGCACTTTTTTCCATTGCTAATGACCCTGAGTCCTAACTCTCTTCTCTCTCCTAAATGCTTCCTCATCTACTCCAGTCTGGGCCTTCTCGGGGTTGTCCCCTGAGCCATTCTGTTTGCACAGCCTGCCATTTCACTTTCTGATGCCCCCCATTTCCTCCTTCCAGTCTCTTCAACTTAAACTAGCACAATCTGATGCTGGTCTGTCCTAAACCATGTTCATGTTCTTCAAAATACTTTTGACAAGAGGATTCAGCAAGGCAACATAAGACAGTGGCTTATTCATCTTACATCCTTTGACCCTAGCATGGTTTGTACATTCATTTACTCATTCATGCATTCCACAATTTTTTTTTTGAGTTCTATAATGTGCCGGGTGCTGAGAATACAACAATCAACAAGATGTTTTCACTGTACTGTTGAGTAGGGAACAGGCAAGTAAACAGGAATGACCAAGGGAGTATTAAAACTACATTTAACTGGCTGGGCATGGTGGCTCATGCCTGTAATCCCAACCCTTTGGGAGGCCAAGGCAGGTGGATCACTTGAGCTCATGAGTTCAAGACTAGCCTGGCCAACATGGTAAAACCCATCCTACGAAAAATACAAAAATTAACTGGATGTGGTGGCAGGCGTCTGTAGTCCCAGCTACTCAGGGGGCTGAGGCAGAAGAATCACCTGAACCCAGGAGGTGGAGGCTGCAGTGAGCTGAGATCGTGCCACTGCACTCCAGTCTGAGCAACAAAGTGAGACTCCATCTCAAAACAAAAACAAACAAAAAACCAAAACAAACAAGCAAAAACTACATTGAACTTATTCATGATAAATATAGGGTACTATGGAACATGTAAGAGTGACTATCATAGTCAAGCACTAAATAAATATTATTTGAACAGTGAATGAATGAATGAGTGATTGAATGAGTGAATCAATGAAAGAATGGTTGAACATGATTAGTTATGAAAGCACAGAACGCTCAAGGTGAGTAGTCACCACCAGATGAAAAGATTCTCCTCCAACTTCACTATTTTGAAAGGCTGGCTCATCTGCACCTATATCATGGAAAATACGACTTTTATTTCTCTTTCTCTCCTATTCCCACCTCTGTGCTCCAAATAAATAATGAAATGTGACTGCCAGAGTGCCAGCAATCGCACCGCTAGCATGCCCCATCTACTTTTCTCAAAATCCTTTCCTAAAACAACCCTGATGTGAGGCAAAATAGCACCCTTCTGCAACTCTTTTCAATATTTTCATTACTGATTAAACAAAATATGTGCTCACCTTCAAGGCAGCTGACTGTACAGCCAAAGTGAGTTGCTTAACTTTGCTGACAATTTTGCATAAAGTATCAAATCATGGCCGTGACCATTGCAAAGCAGGAATTGTTTTTCCAGCTGACCCTCGCCCCTAGTTTCAATGAATCTCTTCGATCCCTTTCAGGTGGTTTCCATGTCAGCTATTTGCTGGTCTGCATTGCTGAGTCTATGCACAGCAGGGTTTATCAGAGGGCCATCTGCTTTTCTTGATAACTCCAGTACAGCAAACATCTGCTGTAGAACTGGAAAGAGCTAGTTCAAGCCAGTTTTTCTTAATTGCACTGTTTTCTTTTTGGCAGACAATTACCTTCTCCTTAAGTTGCCCCTACCAAATCAAAACCTGTGGAAATCTTGCCTTTTAAAAAGGCCTTCTTTTTATATTCTAAAATATTTAACGTAAATTGTAAATAGTAATCAACATTTAGTATGCATTTTTTAAAAATTGTATTATTTCCAAAAATTAAGAACATTTTTCTGCATTGCCAAAATTAACCTGATTCCTTAATCAAATTTCCCCAAATGTTCCCAAAAGACCTCTTATAGCCAGTTTGTCTCAACCAGGACCATGCATTGCATTGGTTTGTCATATAAAGATGAGCAACTCCAACACGCTGACCCGTGGAAGAGACTAGGCCAGCCGGCCTGGAGAATATAGGATTCAACTGATTGTGGTGTTTACCTTGTTCCTATATCCCTTGATTTCACTGAATTGGAAGTGAAATCTAAAGACTTGATTAGATTACCCCAGAAACTTTTGGCTGGTGTACATCATCGGTAATGTAGCATTTTCCATTCTGTATCACAACAGGGAATTCATGTTATCTGATTTTTCCCCTTGCAATCAAAAATATTGACGTAGATTTTAAAACTAATTTATTTTGTAGAAAAAGTAATACCAAGCCGTATTAACAAACGTAGACACTAAAGAAGGGTGTCAGAAAAGGAAGTCTTCCTCCTACACCACACTTTCCATCACCACCAGTCTTTCTCCCCAGGAGGGAGATATTCCTCCCTAAAAAAATTCTATGTACAAGCAATGGGAGCATACTTTCGTTCAACAATATATGGAGGAGATGCTTCCATCTTAGCACATATTGATCTAATGTATTCTTTGTAATGATGCCATGCTTTAACATCCTGTAGATGTTCCATAATTCATTTACTAATACATCATTGATGGATATTTAGGTGGTTTCCAGACATACACATTTGCATATATATGAACATAATTGCAGATTATATTCCTAGAAGTAAAATCGCTCATCCAAAGGCATGTGAATTCTAAATTTTGTAAATATGGACAAATTGCTTTCCAAATAGTTTGTACCAGATTACACTTCTACAAAAAGCGTATGTATGAGAAAGTCTTTTCCCCTGACCCTCATTGACATATTATCCACTTTTTGATCTTAGTTGATGATAGGTGAAAAAAGGTATCTCATCACTTTGCTGTGCATTTACCTAATTTTGAATGTGTATATCTTTTTCTATATTTAATGGATTAAGGTAATTATTTCCTGATTTATAGATTAAGGAAAGTATCCCTTAGTTTATCAAATGTACGCAAATATGTGCAGCAGGATATTAGTATTCAGATTGCTTCAATCTGTAAATGTATTATTCTGTTCCCCCCCCACCCTTTTTTCCCAGCACTGGAAAGATATAAAGCAAATATTTCCCCACCTCTAATTAGGATGCCATTGAGAAAAGAGGACTTCATTTTCCTATTGCTTTTGGAGTGATGTCCTATTATAATAATAGACGAAGAAGAAAAGAAAGTTTTTCTGAAAACCTTACATAGTTGTGGGGATTGAAGGAGGTGGGGAGGAGGCTGTACAAAGTGCATGTGGGGGCACAGGAGCTGACAGTCAATCCCCAGAAGTTGCCCAACAAAGGAGAGGACCCACTTCTTGGAAAGGAGAGAGTCAAGTGGGACTGGCAGGTACCACGTTACGGGATAACATATGAATGCTCAGAAGCTGTCCGAACTCTGTGTCAGTGCCTGCAGATCCAACAACCTGGCCCTCACACCATCTCCACAAGGTGCACTGCGCTTCCTGGGGCACCTGAGCCACAGCCTCACATCCTACACCTGAAATAGTGACCATCAACACGGCTGATGGTGATGATGCTAGTGCTGACCCCAAGGCTTTGCTTGGTCCCAGCTGGGTACATTGCCCTCTCGTAACACCTGTAAGCCCAAGAAAATGGAGTGGAGTGGGGTTCTGAATGCCAGTCACATAGGTGAACCCCTCTCATAACATCTGCGTGGGTTGGGGGAGGTTTGAACAAAAGCAACTCAAGACCCCTTTACTGGAAGAGTGGTTGCTGACCTCTGTTACATGCTTTTCCTATTTGCCTTTGCCTTTGTTTAGAGTATTTTTGTGTGAGTGTTCATACATTTAAAGTTTTTATATAGTCAAATTTATCCTTTTTTTTTTTTTGAGACAAGGTCTTGCTCTGTCACCCAGGCTGGAGTGCAGTGGTGTGATCACAGCTCACTGCAGCTTCGACCTCCTGGGCTCAAGCCTCAGCCTCCTGAGTCGCTGAGACTACAGGCATGCACCACCATGCACAGCTAATTTTTGTATTTTTTGTAGAGACAGAGTTTTGCCATATTTCCCAGGCTGGTCTCAAACTCCTATACAGTTTAGCACTCCTAAAGTGTACAGTAACTAGATAAAAGCCTTCGTTTGTGCTGGTGCAGACCCAAGGAAGGGATTCAGCGTGGAAACAGCTCTCCCTCCTGATGTACCTTCTTCACTCTTGCTATTCTCATGATGTCCTGCACTGCCCTCTCCACAAAATCTATGAAACAAGCAGGAGATATTGTGTGAACAGTCCTCCCCTGGAATGTAGTGTTCAGGACTAGATACTAAAAATAAGCAGAGGCTTTGGTACCACAGTGTTCCCAGAAGAGAGTCACCATGAGGATGAGGGGATTGGAAACCAAGTCAACATAACTATATTATACTACATAATGTGCAATGAATGCCTACTATACGACATGCACTGTTTCTAAGAAACTTATCTCATTTAATCCTCATAGCACCCCAATAAGGATGGTTCTATTTTACCCACATTTTACAGATGAGGGAATTAAGACATAAAGCTTAAGTAACTGTCTAATGTCACACAGGTAGTATTTGACAAAGCACATCTTAGCCTATGCCTTTTGGTTGAAGGAAATGAGGACAAGTAAGTACAGGAATGCCATACAGCTATCTTTAAATTTCAAAGAGTTACATGGAAGAAATCATAAATTTGCTCTATAGGTGCTCCAAGTCTACAGGTAAGGGTCATTAATAAGTAGATTTCTAGTTAATATATGGATAGCTTTTCAGAGAATGAAGTGTTTCTTAAAAAGGAGTTAAGTGATCTCGAGAGGTAGTGAGGTACTATTTAAGGGGTCCAAACAGAGACTGGATGGTCCTGGGGAAGATGCTGGCAAGGATATTCAGGTATTTAATTGCTGGTTTGGATTAGTCACCCATAAGGACCCCAAAGGCCTTGAGATGATGGTAAATGATTCACTTTCTAATTTCCAGCAGGGTGGGGTTGTGTATTATGGGGAACGTGGCTACATCAAATAAATTCCAGGTTGTCAACATTACAGAAACAATCATGGCAGGTTTGAAGAGTTAATTCATAATGAGGAAAGTCGATAAAAAATACTTTGAATCCAGCGACAGAAAAATTTGGATAGATTTTTGACAAACAGCAGCAGCTGTGTGCATGACAGATGCCGTGTAGTGCAGTAGCTAAGGGCATGGATTCTAGAGCCAGCCCCAAGGGTTCAAATGCAAACTTACTAATTTCACATTTACTGATTGTGTGACCTCAGGCAAATTACCTAGCCTCATTAGACTTCAGTTTCCTTACCTGTAAACTACTGTGTTAAACACTATCTAATTTTGAATCCCTGTTGGGGGGTATATGTATATGAGGTCATATTTAGAACAAAGCCTGGGACATAGTGAGTAATAAATATTTGCTAGTATTATTCCAAAGAATGTTCATGACATTTTTGACATTCAAACACTACAAAAAGTAAATCACTTTTAATTTTATTGCCACAAATTGATAAATTGTTGTGAAAAAAGAGAAACTGGCACACATGAAATAAAACAAACATAAGAAAACATTAGACCAAAACAGATTTGAACTCTATCTCCCAGGCTGGAGTGCAGTGGGGTGATCTCAGCTCACTGCAACCTCCACCTCCCAGGTTCAAGCAATTCTCATGCCTCAACCTCCAAGTAGTTGGGATTACAGGCATGCACCACCATGCCTGGATAATTTTTGTGTTTTATTTAGTAGAGGTGGAGTTTTGCCATGTTGGCCAGGCTGCTCTTGAACTCTTGACCTCAAGTGATCTGCTCACCCTGGCCTCCCAAAGTGCTGGGATTATAGGCATGAGCCCCTGCCCATGGCCTGAACTCTGACTTTTGAAAATGTTTTCTAAAACTGTTTATTTTGACTTATTTTTAAACAATCAACAGTATTTCACTGTGCACCTATTACTATGTCTAACACAATGCTAAGTAAGGAGAATTATGAGACGCTTATCATGTGATCTTGTCTTTAAATAGTTTATAACCTAGCTACCTGAGATTATGAAGACATATTTTAAAAATTCTAGGACCTAATATCTTTTCTTTTTTTTTTTGAGATGGAGTCTCACTCTCTCACCCAGGCTGAAGTGCAATGGTCCGATCTCAGCTCACTGCAACCTCCGCCTCATAGGTTCAAGCGATTCTCCTGCTTCAGCCTCCCGAGTAGCTGGGATTACAAGCACCTGCCATCATGCTAGGCTAATTTTTGTATTTTTGTAGAGACAGGGTTTCACCATATTGGTCAGACTGGTCTTGCACTCTTGACCTCAGGTGATCCACCCGCCTCGGCCTCCCAAAGTGCTGGGATTACAGACGTGAGTCACCTCACCTGGCTGGACCTAATATCGTTAAGTAAAAATCATCTTTGAAAGTAATCACTTTGGATAGTTATACATTTATTTCAATAATCCTACCATTGCTCAAAACATTCTTTACATCTTTTCTTTTGGGATTGCCTTTGGAGTTATCATATAAATCATTAAAGAAAAGCACACTCATTGCTTTAGTTTAGTGTTGCTCTATCATCCTCAAGTACCTAGCTTAGTCACTTGAATTATTCACTAGCTTTGGGTCTCAGTGACTTCTGATTATTTTAAAGTGTCAAATTCACCCTCAAAGACAAGTTTGGCTATTCCTGATGATCTTCAAAGGAATGCACTGCAGCATTATTGGCCAGTAAGTTCTTGGAGAACAAGGTGCCTCTCTCGCTTCTCTGCATCTCTGGTAGTGTCTGTTGCAGTGCTTAACCACAGCAGGAGCTCAATATGTAGGCGCTTGTGGACTGGAAGGGAAGGGGCTGCAGCGCCTCAGCTGCTCAGCAGCTGGAGATAGCAGGGCATGGTGAGGATGAAGGCGAGGAAGGGTTCCAGGTCGGGCTTGAGGGCAACTTTTTTCCGTTCTGTTATTTCAGGGTTTTCTTTCACTACTCCTTAGGCGTCTGGCTTTGACAGCGAAGGACAGAAAGGTCTGCCTGAAGCTGGCAGCAGATTCTCCCAATACTCCCTTCGAGCCCTGTGTTTTAATATATACATAATTAATTAATTAAAAGTCTTACCTATAAGTCCAATATGTCATATATGTATATGTGTATGCGTATGTACATAACCACACACACACACACACACACACACACACCCCAGAGTCAAAACTTGGTGGATAATCAGGCTAAAGCAGAACTTTTGTTATAACATACAGACAGAAAACTATGTCCATATCCATTAATGCCAGGGGCCTTTCTCACATTTCAGTAACAATCATTAGGTTTCATACCACCTTTCAGAAAAAGACAAGGTATTTCAATTTCATATACTTTTTATTTTGAGACAGGATATTGCTCTGTTGCCCAGGTTGGAGTGCAGTGGCACAATCTTGGCTCACTGCAGCCTAGACCTCCTGGATTCAAGCAATTCTTCTGCCTCAGCCCCCCAGGTAGCAGGGACTACCGGCGTGCACCACCACACCAGGCTAACTTTTGTATTTTTAGTAGAGACAAGGTCTCCCCATGATGCCCAGGCTAGTCTCAAACTCCTGAGCTCCAGTGATCCGTCTGCCTTGGCCTCCCAAAGTGCTGGGATTCCAGGCATAAGCCACCATGCCCAGCCTTAAATTTCATATACTTTTATGAATTATATTTATTCTGAAATTTCTAACAGAGTCCTTCTAACTCTATCAATATTTTAATGTAATGAGAAGAATATGAGAACAGTTTTTAATGTAATGCGTCAAAGTATAATTCTCCAAAAAGTAACTAAGAAAATAATACAAATTACTTAACCGATATTTGTTTCTTGTTGTTGGACAAAGGAAAAAGAGTACAAAGGTCCCTGGTCACAGTCATTTCTGATAAATATATTTTTATCATTTTTTCTACTTCACTTACAAAACAATGAGTAAATCAATATTTTTGGGTGATAAGATGTCAGAAATCTAGTGTTTATTGTGTAGTCGTAAATTTCTGTGAATATCAGTAGGTTTGGGAGTCGGTACAAAGGGTGTCTTCTTGCTTTGGTCTATAGAATAACGTTTTAATTCTAATAGCTAATGAATTTTAAGGATTCCTAGCAGATGATAATTAAATAAACTTCTCACTTATTTAAAATATTTTCATCATCAGTAAAGTATGTTTCCTCACCTTTTGATTATATTTATATTTAGTACTTTTTAAAAAGTATGACACATATACAAACCATCTTCTCTGGTAAATATCCATATCCCCTAGAAGAAAGTTTCGGCTAAATGATTCTTGCCTACTTTTACAACCTAAGTAAATTTGCATTAGGCAAGTTTTTCCAGTCCAAAAATGAAGACTTTCAATCCCACTGAAATGAATAAATAAGCACAAAACGGGTGAAGTACATAAGAGTACTGAACAAAGAGAAGACAGCAGAGGTTGTGACTAGTTCTAGAAGATGGAAGGGGGATGGAATTATATACATGTATATATATACACATATACATACACAAAAGATTATCTACATGGAGAGACAGAGGAGAGAGAAAGAGTATGAGAGTGTGTGTGTGAAATACAATGATCCATAACAGAACAGTAATTATAAGACCTCAGGGAAAGTGAAGCCCTGTTATTTTTCTTTCAACAATGAAAAAGGAAGTTAATCAGAAATCCCTTGAAAATCAAAAGCTATACGAAGAAAGTCAGACCAAGTATGAAGCCAATTGAAATATGGCATGGATTTGGACAATATATCCATGGGAATGTAAGAGAAGAAAATTCATTTGACCTTGATGCTTGGAACATTCTCCAACAGGTAGCTTAAGTTTTGTAAATAGGATTATTTCTCTTTATCCATGGTCCCATGGATAAAGGGACCCAGAACACTGCAGAACACTACTTTGTTCTACAGTGAACGTTTTTCTAAATGCAACAATTTTCTATTATTCCTGCAACAGAGTATTAGATTGGAAGTTTGACTGGAAACACCAAGGTATGATGGATTTTAGGTATCAAGGGGAGTTGCAAGACAGACACTGAGCTGAAGTTTAAAGGAGGTGGCTACGAACCAGCCAGATGACTCACCTGACTCTCCCCTGGAAAATCTAGACCACAAGAGAACAATGGGCCAGCTACTTTGCTTGTGGGCAAAAGGGATGCTGTTAAATTGGGGTCAGACCACACTCTCAGGGCTTGTCTGTAGAAAGGAAGGGTGAAAGCTGTTTTGAGTTTAATGAGAGCAAGAGAGCCAGCCTGAGCTATCTAAAATCTGGCCCGAGAGAATCACCAGGAAGGACAATGGGACCCCCAAATCAGAGTATATCTGCAGTGATCTGGTTGAAAAAGCCACTGTCTGAGGTGGAAGTCACAGTCAGAAAAATGTGTGTGGCATGAGAACTACAGACAAAAGTTTCCAGTGGAAGCCTCTGAAGACCCATGAGCATGCTCACAAAGATCTGCCAGGCTCAAAGCATGCCGGCTTCCTATCAGGGTGCCAGGCAAGCAACAACAGTCTTACTCCTTCGTCCACCCTCTCTCTTCTTACTTTGAATCTGAGGAGGCCAGAAACCATGGGTAGCAGATGGGAAGGGAGGGTTGGGAGCATAAGACAGAGAAAGAGAAGCAGCACGTTGGCCTTTCCTGGTTTCCTGTCTGTGGAAGGCTGTTGCTGGACAAAGGGAGAAGCTTCAAGTTTCAAACATGCTCTGAGTTTTGATTTGCCATGAACCTGAACACTTTTGTTTATTTTTTATTTTGGGGGGTTTTTTTGTTTGTTCATTTTGAGGTGGAGTTTCGCTCTATTCCCCGGGCTGGAGTGAAGTGGCGCAATCTTGGCTCACTGCAACCTCCACCCCACTGGATTCAAGTGATTCTCCTGCCTCAGCCTCCCAAGTAGCTGGGATTATAGGCTCCTGCCACCACGCCAGGCTAACTTTTGTATTTTTAGTAGAGATGAGGTTTTGCCATGTTGGCCAGGCTGGTCTTGAACTGCTGAGCTCAGGTGATCCACCCAAAGTGCTAGGATTACAGGTGTGAGTCACTGCCCAGTCCTAAACACTTTTAATTACTGAACTGAGACTACCTGTGAAATAAAGTGATTATGGAACTTTCCATTGCCTAAGAGCACCCAGAGAAGTTCTAGAGCATGTCAGTATTTTCAAATAGGAACAAAGGAAGGAATTCATTGAGTAGGTTTAAAAGGATAGAGGGAGACAAAAATAAAAGTGAGTTCTAATTATGTTTCATGAGTCCTGCTTGTTTAATGTAACAATTATAATAATATTGTAAATGTTATTCACTGATTTTATATTTTTAGGATCAACCTACAGAGAATGCTTGAAAGACAATTATAACTATAGAATAGAACAAAATGGTTATAAACCTTGATGATAGTAAAGTATGGTAAAACCGAGAGACACCAAGGGGTAGATGAGAGAGAGAAGGTGGAAAGAAGCAGAAGGCAATCTATTCTTATTTTACAGAGAGTGGAGTCAAGAGATTCCTGCCTTATATTGATGAACTAAGAAACAGGTGGTTAAATATGTAAATTTAACTTAAAAAGATGATATCCAACAGAAAAAATAAAAGTGTAATGAATCAAAACTGGGAAAAGGAGAATGGGGGAAAGGGGAAGACTTTCCCTCAGCTTTAAATCCCTCAGCTTTCATAAAGGGTTATCAATAATAGCCACTTAAAACTGATGACGAAAGAAATAGAGGTACAAGATTTCAAACTACAAATGACAAGCAGGTTTCCTCTGTGCCCTGGTCTGATCGTCCGTGTCCCCCACAATGCATATGTTGAAACCTAGTCACCAATGTGATGATATTAGGAGGTGGAGCCACTGGGAGGTGATTGGGTCATGAGGGTGGAGGCCTGATGAATGGGACTAGTAGAGGCCCCACTCTAATCCCAGCACTTTGGGAGGCGGAGGCAGGTGGATCATGAGGTCAGGAGTTTGAGACCAGCCTGGGTAACATGGTGGAACCCCATCCCTACTAAAATACAAAAATTAATCGGGTGTGGTGGTGGGCGCCTGTAATCCCAGCTACTCGGGATGCTGAGGCAGGAGAATTACTTGAAGCTGGGAGGCAGAGGTTGCAGTGAACCAAGATTGCGCCATTGCACTGCAGCCTGGGCAACAGAGTCAGATGCTGTCTCAAAAACAAAAAAAACAAAAAAAAAAAAAAGAAAGAAAATAAAAGAAAAGAGCCCCCAGGGAGCTGTGGTGCCCCATCTACCATGTAAGAACACAGGAAGCAGGTATCATCTGTAAGGAATGCCTGCTTCCTTAGAGATGGCCTTTACCATCTATAAGGCCTTCACCAGACATTGAATCTGCTGACACCTTGATCTTGGACTTTGCAGCCTCCAGAACTGAGAAAGAAATTTCTGTTGTGTATAAGCCACCCAGTTTATGGTATTGTTCTAACAGCCCGAAGGGACTGAAGACAATTATGGAAATGGGACTGGTGTCAGGAAGGGGATAATTTTTACTTTTCGCTTTATACGTTTCTATACTTTTTGCCATGTGCATGCATAACATTTACAACAATAAACAAAATTAGATTAAAGGAAAATAATAAGAATGTTAATTTAAAAATGCTTACCTTGCTCTAATCCAGGGTTTGGTGTGCATGTCCAAACCACTTCCCCAGCTGCCATGTTTTTCTGAAGCTGGTGGCAAAAAGCCCCTTTCTGGGGCCAGCTCCTCTGCAATTGCCCTGATGTGGTAGGGCTCAAATCCACAGCACCCGCCAATGTACCGGACCCCCAGGTTGTAGGCTTCTCTGGCATATTTTTGAATATCCCATCTGGTGGCAACTCTGGACTCCAGTCCTGTATCACAATAGTTAACAGCATTTCTGTTACTGTTCTCATTTTCAAATGGTGGATGCTATAATGAGCAGTTTTTCTGATTAAAAAAATTGTAAACTTTAGATGATGCATTCTTCTGGTAGCTCATTTTTGGTTAACACTGAATGTTTTGTCATATGCAGTTTCTTATTGTAAAACTGAGCCACGATTTATTATAGCCATTTGGATTTTGTCACAACGAGAAATACAAAGACCTCTACTATGCACCTGAGCTTACCAAAGGGATATTCTGGGAGGTCCACAAACCCCTCTTTGCCACAGTCGGGCGTGTGGAACCCCAGGGGCTGCACCATGAGGTGCGCTTTCAGCCCTGCCCGCTCAAGACCCTCCTTCATGAGCTCCATCGTCTTCAAGCTGGTCTCGGGCCCAAAGCGGCAGTTCACGCCAACGATGGAAGCCCCTGTGCAAAGAAATAACACTTACATTTTATTACTTATTTATTTATTTGTTTATTCTTATTTTTTTAATAGTTGGAAGGTACCTTAGAGGTTAGCTATCCCCCTCCACCTCCCACGATTTACAGATGAGAAAACTGATTGGAGTTAATTCTTTTATTTCCAAACTGCTCTCACAGTATCAAGCACACTTTGTTAAATTTCACAAGCAACAACTGAGCTGTGTATCACTGTATGGGTCCAAATTACCTGCCTTCACCAGCCTCATGGCACATTCTCCGGGGGTTGTATCATGCATGTCTCCCTCTGGGCCTATGCACATGGTAACTGCCACGGGTCTATCGGATTCTTTTAAGACTTCCACAGCCCACACAGCTTCTTCAACATGCTCAAAATACTAAGAGAAATGTCACTTTTTCTATTGGTCCAAACATAAAGCAGATTTTGAATGGTAAAGGTAAATATAGCAAAACAGTTATAAAAATTACCAAATAGAATATAAACATATATACAATAAAACTTGCTAAGGAATGTGTGTCTATAAGACTGATTAAAGAATACCTTTCCGAGTAAATATTTTCATTCCTATAACAATAACTTATAGTTTTTCATTCAGGGATCATTGATTCAGTGAGATGATGCCTATGAGTGAAAAAGAAGAAAACACATCCAGAGATTTTCAAAGTATCTGAGTATTTAAAATCATAACTTTGAAGGAGGAAAAGTTTCGTTAATAAATTTTAGATTCATCTCTTATAAAACTGGGGTAGTCTCTGAAACAATGAGTAGCTTATCATGTGTTATATACTTCAAAGAGCTTTTATATTCGCTTCTAGTTAGATATCCATAAGTACTCCATAAAGTAGGAAGGGAAATACTATTTCCCCGGATGAGAAGATTGAGGCACAGCATGGGAGAGATAGCTACTCCCTTTCTTTGCTAGTGGCAGACAGGGTATCTTGTCTGGTAAACCTGTGTCATTTTCTGGGGTGCTTCCCAGCAACCCCCTTCAGTGCCACAGCTGAAAAGCTGACCTTAAGGCAACTAAAGAAAAGCCAGAAATCTTCCCGTTTCTTCCCTCTTGAGTTAGAAACAAATTCTGCAGAAGCAGTGTGAGCAATGACAGAGAGAATCAAAAGATGGGTTCTTAAACAAACAGAGTGGTGTCATCATCCATCTGGAAAGCACAGAGGGTGGAGTTTGTGCTTGTCCCTGCAGATGTCTGTTCCCGGTGGGGTTGGCCAGGCGTGGGCAGGTGGATGAGGCAAAGTTTTCAGCAGAGTTCAGTGGGGTGACTAGAAGGAATAATGGTGGGGGCTATTCTCTCTCTCTCTCTCTCTCTGTCGACAGAGTCTCACTCTGTCACCCAGGCTGGAGTGCAATGGCACGCTATCTTGGCTCACTGCAACCTCCGCCTCCTTTGTTCAAGCCATTCTCCTGCCTCAGCTTCCCAAGTAGTTGGAACTACAGGCTCCCACCACCATGCCCAGCTAATTTTTGTATTTTTAGTAGGGATGGGCTTTCACCATGTTGGCCAGGCTAGTCTCGAATTCCTGACCTCATGCCATCCACCTGCCTTGGCATCCCAAAGTGCTGGGATTACAGGTGTGAGCCACCGCACCTGGCCAGGGAATATTCTCTTGTTTGGTGTAAAGTCATGGGTTGAAGGCATGACTCCAGGCAGTAGCAGTTATGTCGGGAAATGGGGAATGAGGACTTTCTTTTTGGAAGTGGAGGAAAGAGAATGTTCTGGGCCTTCATGTCCAATCAATGACCAATACTTACTGATTCTTTCTTCAAAATGTAACTCACATGTCATAGCTTGAGTGAAAGCAGAGAGGCAAGAAGAGCAAGACATGGATGGAGAAGGCTATGGAAACTACTGGGTGCTGAGCATTATTGGTGGGGCCTGGACAAGCCTGGACAGCCACCACCTTCTAGGCCTTGCTCTCTCAGTCCCCAGCCCACACGTGCAGTGCCCTCCTGCCTGGCTTCTCACTCTGGAGAGGGTGCTCCCGGATGCACTGTGCCCTATGCTTCCTTCTAGGTTGTGGAGTCCCCCGAGTCAGCTTCTGCAGCCACCCAGACCTTAGAAGATCAAAGGCTATAGTCAGGCCTCCCCTGGGTCTGTCCTTTGGCTCCAAGAGAACCTAGCATACCAATGAGGGAATGTTGACCTTGACTGCCATGCATTTAAATAAACCTTTGACCACCCACGTGGAAGAAACGAGGGCATAAGGCTGTCCAATACTCTCATGGAATGTGAAGACTCTGCAGTTATGCTTGCAAAATAGGCTCAATCCTTTTCCTCTAATACTAGCCTCACCTCTGCAATCAAGAAGTCCACCTTTTTCCAGGCAAAAACTTCTAGCTGTTGTCGAAAAAGTTTTTTAATTCTAGTTTCATCCTTGTGGTATTTGTATATTGATGTCTGGCAGATCCCCCCTGCAACCAAAGCATCACCTTTGCCAGCCACTTCCCTGGCGAGGTCACAGGCAGCAGCATTGACATCTTCCCACTGAGGTTAGAGAGCAAGAGTTCAGATGGTGAGCCTAGCAGTTTGAAGGTAAAATATAAAAGATAACCAAAGGAACAATAAACAAGTAAGATGAGTGTAAGCCACTCTTTTCAATGCAAGCAGAGAAGATGAGCAGAGTTGGGTACAATCTCCTCTGTTACCATGACCTTATATTTCCATTATTGTACTTACCACATTGGATTTTAATAACTATTTGTTCGCCTCCCATACTTGACCTTGAGCCTCCAGATAGGATCTATGCCTTTGTACCATCTTTGAATCTAGCATAGAGAATGGACTATAACAGATACTCAGTACATGTTGGTTGGTTGAATGAATTAATGGGCATTAATATTTACACGTGTTAACATTTTACATTTGCAGAATATTTCACAATACGTCCACATCTTTGATCTTACTTACTCTTCTCAACAGGTCGATGAACTTAAGTACTACCGTTATCTCCATTTTGCAGAGAGAAAACCAATGCTCAATGCAGGTAGGTGTCTTACACAAAGCCACAACCAATAGGTGGCAATGCTGGATATTAAACCCATTTTTTCTCATTTCTACACCAGTGTTGTGTTTTTTGGGCCTCCATGTCTCCAGAAGAGAAAAATGTGAAATGAGAAGGTAAAAAGAGCATCTATGAAGTGCTTTCTCTCTAAAAAATAACACAGGAAGACAGCCGTGCCCTTCCAATGGTTTATTTTACCCCTAGTCCTGACCCCTCCTATACCTAAATGGGGAGAGAAAGCTAATTCATTTAGTATATATTAACTTCTTTTTTTTCTGAGATGGAGTCTCGCTCTGTCACCCAGGCTGGAGCGCAGTGGTGTGATCTCGGCTCACTGCAACCTCCATCTCCCAGGTTCAAGCCATTCTCATGCCTCAGCCTCCCACGTAGCTGGGATTACTGGCACCTGCCACCACGCCCAGCTAATTTTTGCATTTTTTAGTAGAGATGGGGTTTCACCATGTTGTCCAGGCTGATCTGGAACTCCTGGGCTCAAGTGGTCTGTCCACCTTGGCCTCCCAAAGTGCTGGAATTACAGGTGTAAGCCACTGTGCCCAGCCTAGTTAGTATACATCTTTATGTGACAATTAATACATAGATACTTATATGGACTTTTGTAATAAAGTATAGTAACACATCATCAATGCCATAGCTTCCCATGTAGAGGTTATTTCTTAATAGATGACTCCCTCCCCGCACCCAGCCATTGCCGTTTACCTTGCTTTCCATATTGTCCTCACTGGCAGAAAAGGTGAAAGTCTGCATGACGTTTGATCCTGCTCTCAAGAATTCCATGTGAAGTTGACGAACTACAAAGTAGTTGGGTTTTAAACATTGAAATAAATGAACAAAGAAATATTACAGAAGCTGTCATTTTCACTGACTCCCAACTCTTTCAATCATACCTCAGTTCAAACCTAGTAGATAAAAAGTTATAGATTAAGGTCAGTAGAATTCATAGGCAGGATGTACTGTTTAGAGTAGCCTTGTATTGTTCTGGTGATGGGCCTCAATGACTTGGTGCAGTCACATGCAGAGATTAAGACCATATTGGCCAATTATCCCTTGATCTCTTAGTCCAGAGAGGTTTATTCTATACCTGTGTTGTGAAGGACATAGCTGGTCTACTATAGTCAGCATTGGCAGCCCTCAAAGTAAAGTGAGGAGCTTCTCGTAGAAAGCAGAATGCATGTGGGTGGCACCCATATCAGAGTCAGCAGCAAGCAGCTGGGGAACATCAGAGAGCAGTCTGGAAGTTTTCCCTGGCTATCCGAAAGTCATTCCTTCCTCTCCTTCACCACTTTCGCCCCTCCTCCCGTATAATTTCTCTTGTTATTCCAGCACTTTCTTCCCAGTTTAGCAAAAAGGTCTTTTAACATTAAGAACAAGTTCTTCTTGAGCCAGATGAAAACATCCTGTTAAGCACCAAAGGGACAAAACTTGGTCCTGCTCTACCACAGAACTCTGGGTGTCCGATGCACCAATCATAATGGCCATCGTACTGAAGATACGCAGGGCACTTCACACAGGTTAACTCATGAGTCCTCACACCTAGCCCGTGTTGTGTCCTCGTGAAACAGATGAAGATATGGATCCTTGGAGAGGTCAAGTGACTTGTCCAAGGTCACACAGCTGGTCAGTGGAAGAACCAAGACAGGATCCTAGGTTTATCTGATATGCTGTGCGAATATACATAAAATCAGAGCGAATCAAAAGTTCCAGTCTCAGCTAGTATTCTCTTTCACCCATTTCATTCTTTGGCTTTATTTTCCCACTTTAATTTAGGAGAACAAACACACAAAAAAAGAGTCAGAAGAGAATTAAAGTTCTAATTTCAGGTAACTATCTAATCCCATCACAGTTCTTTACCTCTAGCCAGGAGGATGATATAAAACTGTGTTGACTTCTTTGCCCTCCCAACCCCGGGACCTGGCTGTCTGTGCTCTGTTACACTGTGACTGCCATTAATCACCCTCACTATACACACTGTTACATTAACCATGCACATTGTCAGCAGGGTGAATCAGAAGCAGGAACAGCTTTGCTGTTTTAAGGAAACTCTGTGTATCTACAAGGTAAATATTCATGGAACAAATATTAAGATGTCTATTTTAGCACTGCCTGTACATTAAGATGCAGATGTGTGTGTGTATGAGAGTGTGGTGTGTGTGTGTGTGTTGTGTGGGTGTGTACGTGTGTTTGTGGTGTGTGTGGGTGTGTATATGGGGTGTGTGTGGATGTGGGGTTAGGGGTGTGAGTGTGTGGGGGTGTGAGTGTGTGGGGGTGTGTGTGTGGGAGTGTGTGTGGGCGTGTGGATGTGTGGGTGTGTGATGTGTGTAGGTGTGTATATGAGAGAGAGAGAAAGGAAGAGAGAGGTCATTTTCTTGCATATACTTCCGCCTTCATACTGCCATTGTCTCCACATCTTGGCAATTTTAGCAAGCAAAACACCCCTTTGAAACAGTTGTTATTTTTTTCTTATCTTCTCTCAATCAGATTTAAATAAAACACCACTGAGGTAGACACTCCTGGGGATGTGGCACCAACCTGCATCTGGGTGTTCTATCACTGCCTCTGGAGTCCAGAGCCCAGCCTTCACATAGCCTCTCTTCTCCAGAGTAATGAGAAAGCTGCCATCTCCAATCACAACCTCCCCACTCTCCAGGCGTTCCAAAATCCCCTGAAGAAGAGAAAAACAGCACCTAAGCTCTGCTCTGCCTTTTTTTTTTTTTTTTTTTCTAAAAGCAATTTCTAATTTTAGGTGAAGATGTATTATGTTCTTAGAGCTGTAGTTTTGTTTAAATAATGTGCTTAATAATATTTCAGAAAGATTGAGCATACTGTGTTTCTTGGCCAATCCAAGTACCTATTTTGTACGATGAAAGGGCTGAGACTATTTTTTCTTAAATAACATTTAATCTGAGTCAAATTATAGTGCTGATTCCATGATAGTTATTTTGGCTTTTCAACGCGTTTGTGGCAACACGGCAAGTTGTCTAACTAGTGTGCATTCTCTCCCCTTTTTTTGTGTGTGGGGGGACAATGCCCCCAACTTTCAAAAAATTCCCAGGCTTCCTTGCCTCTGGGAGCAGCCCTGTGACACAGTGCTGGCCAGTGAGACACATATGGAAGCTGGTGGAGGATTTCTGGAAGTTTTGCTTTCCTGACGTAGACGCCCACTCCCTTCCTTCTTGTCTATTTTCCTCCTTCCTGGCTGGAATGCCAACATAATGCCTGGGAGTACAGCAGTCATCTGACAGCCATATGAGGCAGATTTCTTAAGATATGCTTGGGTGGCTGCAGCAGCCATGGGCTGCTACCCCTGGACCTCTTATTAGGTGAGAAAAATAAACCTTTTCTTCATGTCAGTCACTGAACAGAACTGTAGTGGACACAATTCTTCGTAATCATGCAGTGTGTTCACACGTGTGTTATCATATGGCACTCCCAGCAACTCTACCGGTGAGGCAGGACAGACAGTTTTTATTCTCAGGTATAGATGAGGAAACTGAGGCTCAGAATGGTTGACTTGCCCAAGATCACAGAGCCAAGGAAGTAAAAAATCAGACTAGCTTCTAAATTCCTACTCTCTTTTCCTTCTATTTTACCACCTTTCTATTTAGCCCACTCATAACTTATTTAAAAGGTTCCATTCAGGGCAGTTAGCCATGGGATGCAGTTTCCTTCTGATAAAGGAAGGCCTCAGGCCTGTGCCCACAGACCCTGGTGAGGATATGCACTCCTGTTTTTGCGCCCAAATGTTGCATTTTCCATGACCACCCTGGCCCACCACACCTCCATCCTGTGCCTATAAAAACCTCAAGACCCTAGCAAACACAAACACAAGCAGCTGGACATTGAAAGAAACACACTGGCAGAAGAACACACAGACTTTGGCAGGCCAACAGCGGCAGAATGACACAGACGACGCAGAATTCGGCCGGGGTGGTTAGAGGAGAGCCCAGCTGCTGAGCGGCCTGACTCCAGGGGAAGACCACCTTCCCACTCCATCCCCCTTCTGGCTCCCCATCCATCTGCTGAGAGCTTCTTCCACCACACAATAAAACCTTGCACTCATTCTCCAAGCCCACGTGGGATCCAGTTTTTCCAGTACATTGGCAAGAACCCTGGGATACAGAAAGCCCTCTGTCCTTTCAATAAGGCAGAGGGTCTAATTGAACTGATTAACACAAGCTGCCAGTGGACAGCGAAGCTGAAAGAGCACACTGTAACACACGCCCACTGGGGCTTCAGGAGCTGTAAACATTCACCCCTGGACGCTGCCATGGGGTACCTGCATGCTCCCCCAGGGGTTTAAGCTGCAGGGAGCTGAAGAAGTGAGCCACACCCCCATCACACACCCTGCGAAGGGCATAAGAGAACTTTTCCCATTTTGCTTGGTCTAAACCACATCTCCCCAGGTGCCTGCAGGGTCATCCCCTCACTGCCTTCAGGTCTTTGGTCAAGTGTCACCTTTTCAGAGATGCCTTCCCTGACCACTGCAAACCACCCCCCCAACCCCCACAGCAATCCTGATCCCTCTTTTCTAGGCTGCGTTAGTGAAAGATGCAACCTTTTATTGATAATAGGCCAGTTCATTTCAGGCCTGCCCATAGCCGGACACAAAGCAATGACTGGATCAGGGAGAAAAGCCTCAGATGCCTCTTCTAACTAGTCTTATCTGTTCTGTGAAATCAATATAAACTCCCTCAGTTCCTGAATCCAAGGGAGACATCAAGCAGGGTACAGAGACAGCTTACTGGGCTACATGTTCGGTGTAGGGTGAAACTAAGCCTTGTGAAAAAGAGGCCCCACAAACAGTGGCTTTCCTCTTACAGAGGAAAAAGAAACTACTTTTATTTAAAGCCACTGTTTGTGGGGGGCTTCTTTTTTACGGAGTGTGCACCAAAGTGCACAGTCCTTTCATCTTATTGCTTTGCCATTCCCTGTGGCAGGAGTCAGCACATGACAGCCCACAGACCAAATCTGGCACATCATCTGTGTTTGTAAAAATGGTCTTAGGTAAAACCCTGCCCAATGATTTACATACTCTCTAACGGCCACTTTTCCACTACAGTAGCAGAGTCGAGTAGTTACCACCAAGACTTTATGGCCCCCAAGGCTAAAAATAATTACTATCTAACCCTTTACAGAAAGCGTTTGCCAACCCAGCCCTAGGGTACTGTCCTCCTCAGCATGGGGGAAACTTGATCAGAGTCACGTTCATACTCTGTCTCAAATGATGAGGAAACAAAGTGTGGCAAGGCTCATCCTAAAGTTTTTAGCTCAGACCTAGAAGTGACTCATCTCATTGACATTTACATTTCCTGCGTGACAGTTTAGTCACATGGCTCTACCTTGCTGCAAGGGAAGCCAGGAAGTATCATCAGTGAATGCCCATGTGTCCAGCTCCAACGCTAATCCTACGGAAGGAGGAGGAACAGATTTTGGAGAGAAACTGCTTCTGTTCTAGTGTCTGGCATCTGCTATTTCTCCTTTGCTTACTCCCCACACAAAGTGACCCACCCAAGGTATCAGGAGCAAGTTTCCTTGGATACCAAGGAACAAAGAGATCTCAAACGCATTTTGGCCGTATTACTTGATATATTATTGTCTTCAATCTTTTTCCAGGAGGTTGGAAGGCTATAAAGGCAATAAAGAATAAGAGGGAAGCTAATTTGATCTTGGTTACAGGAGTCTTTGTTCTTACCTAGGTCAATCCTGGATCTAATAAAAGCAACCAGAAATTAAAGCAGACATGTGAGGATCCTCCCACAGAGCCTCCCAGGACAGTCCTGTTAACAGTATGGAACCAAACATGGGAGGTCAAATATGGCTTGAATGATTTCTCAATCGCCATTGAATGGCATGACTAGGGAGGGGGCTTATTCTGGCTTTATCCCCATGTCCAGTTTAGCTGCAGAGGTACAAACCACTCCGGCTAAGCAGAAAGGAGTTTAATATTGAGAAATGGGTACATAAAAAATTTACACTGGGCTTCCAGGAATGACCCTAGAAAAACATGACTGAATTGGCTGCCTGGGGCTGCACCCTCTGTCACA
This sequence comes from Macaca fascicularis, assembly GCF_037993035.2. NCBI lineage: Eukaryota > Metazoa > Chordata > Mammalia > Primates > Cercopithecidae > Macaca > Macaca fascicularis. The sequence continues at coordinate 83,043,932 of NC_088380.1, read as the reverse complement.
ACTAAGAGAAGCCACTAGTAAACTGCTGGCTTCAGGACACAGCTGTCATATAGGGAGAAGGAGGCTGCTCCAGTGACCTCAGCTGCCCCTCACATGACACTGGAATGCTGCACTATGGCCATGCTTGCTATGCTTCCACCTTCCCGGACTCATGCTGGTGCATCTGATTGGGTATCCTAGTTCTTATCCAGATCCTAGCTGCAAAGGAGTCTGGCAATGTGGTTAGTTTTCTTTCCTCTGCGGTGCAAGAAGGTCCATCAGAAGGGGTTTAACTAGAGGTACGTAACTCTAGTTAATGATAGGTCACCATACCTACAGCATCTTCTTTTTACTGTGCACTTGGAGGGCAGGTAAATGGAGCCCAGCTGTGTGAACTATGTTGAACATAAACACTGTTTTGGCAGAGAGAGCTCTCAACTCTGGTTATTTTTCCATATTTTATATCTAAAGCTGAATTTTAGCTGAATGCAGAAGAAATGTTAATATTTACTGTGATTCTCATCTCTTTCTTTCTCCTCCCTGCATAAAATGCAATTCACTCTTTTCAATTTGTACTTTTGAAATATAAAAAAGGCCTTAAATTTTGGATGTTTATGGAGACCTTCCACATGTCAGGTATAGTTGTGGGCAAGTGGGATAAACATCAGAATAAGACAAGGTCTCTGCCCTCCACAAGCTCAAAGTCTGGCTACTTTGGAGAAAACCAATAGATCAAAAAATAATCACAGCAGAATGTGACAAATAAATGCTACACGAGAATACAGAAGAGAAAGTCAGAGGTACAGTTATTGTGTACAAACTCTTTTCCTGAAAATCTCATACACTTCATTAGGTTCACCATGTTAAGAATCATATTTAGGCCAGGCACGGTGGCTCATGCCTGTAATCCCAGCACTTTGGGAGGCCGAGGCAGATGGATCACTTGAGGTCAGGTGTTTGAGACCAGCCTGGCCAACATGGTGAAACCCTGTCTCTACTAAAAATACAAAAATTAACTGGGCATGGTGGCGGCGCCTGTAGTCCCAGCTACTTGGGAGGCTGAGGCAGGAGAATCGCTTGAACCTGGGAGGCGGAGGTTGCAGTGAGTTGAGATTGCACAACTACACTCCAGCCTGGGCAACAGAGTGAGATTCTGTCTCAAAAAACAAACAAAAAAAAGAATCAAATTTAATCAAACAATTGTCGAGGGAAAACACTGGCACAGAATTCAGATGTTGTAGGTTAGCTTCTCACCTCCCACATCTAACCTATCACAGGGTTATGCCAAGTGTATTACACATTTCTCAAATGCCCCAGCATCCTCACTGCATTTGATTATTGAAATGGTCTCCAGAGTAGAGAACTCTCCAGCCCTACTCTGAACGGTCTTCCATTGCTACCAGAGTACAGGCTCACGGACCCAGTCTCACCTGTGATTACACCCCTTTTGTGTCTTGCTTCACTTCGTTCATGCATCCCCCTGTACAGCAGTATCTGGTTACTTACCTGTCACCTCAGTTTGACTGTAAGAGGCTTGGAGGCAGGTGACATATCTTAATGGTCTATATCCCTACCACCTCATATAACAACTAAAATGAGTAGACAATTAAGAAACTATGCCAAGAATTAGCAAACAAATAGGACTGTTTTGAAAATGTCAGATGTGTTGCATATGCTAGAATTTTTGTCCTCAAGAAGAAAAAATGTTACTCTTTAGCAGAAAATCTGGTAGGTTTCAAGAAAATTGTAGTATATATTTTGACTGTATCTTGTATCTTTTGACTTTACCAAGTAAAGGGAGGAATACGTTTTCATTTGTTATCTGGATATTTGTCCACCATTTTAAATTTGCCATTTTTCTTCTCTTCTCTTTTTTTTTTTTTCTTTCTTTCTTTCTTTCTTTCTTTCTTTCTTTCTTTCTTTCTTTCTTTCTTTCTTTCTTTCTTTCTTTCTTTCTTTCTTTCGTCTCTCTCTCTCTCTCTCTTTCTTTCTTTTTTTTTTTTTTGACAGAGTTTCACTCTTGTTGCCCAGGCTGGAGTGCAGTGGCACGATCTCAGCTCACTGCAACTTCCACCTCCAGGGTTCAAGCAATTCTCCTGCCTCAGCCTTGCAAGTAGCTGGGATTATAGGCACCTGCCACCATGCCCAGCTAATTTTGTATTTTTTAGTAGAGACGAGGTTTCACCATCTTGTCCAGGCTGGTCTCGAACTCCTGACCTTAGATGATCCACCTGCCTCAGCCTCCCAAAGTGCTGGGATTACAGGTGTGAGCCACTGTGCCTGGTCAATTGGCCATTTTTCTACATATCCATTAGCAAAATAACTAAGTTATCAAGATTTGAATTCAGAGCATCTTTTAGCCCTTCCTTCACTGCTATTCTAACTACCTCAATTAATTACTGTACCAGTATGATCCCTTCTTTAGATTTTTTTTTTTAACTTTTAAGTTCAGGGGTACATGTGCAGGATGTGCAGGTTTGTGACATAGGTAAACATGCGTCATTGGAGGTTTGCTATATGGGTTATTTCCTCACCCAGGTATTAAGCCTAGTATCCATTAGTTATTTTTCCTGATCCTCTCCCTCCTGCCACCCTCCACCCTTCAATAGGCCCCAGTGTGTGTTGTTCCTCACCATTATACTAGCATTATCTAAAGTCAGCTCTATAATTATAAAGACAGGAATATGTAAAATAAGGAATACTGTAAATTAATTTTGCAGTACATTTATATTTTCATCCCATCCTCCCCATCAGTTTGGCAGTGAACCTGCCTTGCATCTGACAGCGAGTTCTAGGGTGCATTTATGCCCCCTTTTTGCAGATATCACTACCTAAGACCTCTGGGTTTAAGATCTGGCTTCAAGACATCTCTATTCATACTCAGTGGGGATCAACTTCACTGTGTAGTAGGAGGTGACCAGAAAAACCCAATGTATCTAAAATATCTCCCCCTCTTCCTAGAATTGCCAGCGGAGCTGCTCTTTTGGATTAAAGACCTAATTGGAGGTCTTGTCTGTAGCAATTAAATGAATTCTTAAAATGTACCTGCTAGCTGAGGAGAGAGGTGAGATTAGTTCCTTCCCATTAACCCCTTAACTCCCAGGTACACATTCACATGGATTAGTGTGTGATAATCTTGGTGCTGTAACGGCAGAGGCCCCAAAGAAATTGAACAAAAATAGGGCATTTTAAAAACGTTAAAAAAAATGAACTGTAAAGATGAACATAGCATTAAAGTTGAGAGAAAAAAGCGCAATGTTCTTTGATTATTTTTTATTAACTATTTCTTTCAATGCTCACATTTTACTTTTATAATCTGAAAAAATATCCTAAAACATGCTTTTTAAACCAATATTCCACGTCTTGTGTAACTATTACCATTAATGTGTCCTTCCTTACAGTATGTATATAAATATTTGTATACGGTTGGGATCAGTTTGTGATATATTTTCTTTTGCAACTTAACATTGCCAAAGCACTTTGCTGGTTCTCATACTAAGTTATTTAATTGCCTAATACCTTAAGTAGATGACCCTTAATTTATTTAGAATCCCCTATTGCAGAGTATCTTGGTCGTTCCTAACTTTTTAGTATAAATAGCTCGGTGATACACATTTCCATGCATATACTGCTCCTCCTCCCCTCCTCCCACTCTGAATGACAGGGCTGGCGCGGGTGGGGGTCTCTTTGAATGGTCCTGGGGATGTTTTTCCTCCAAGCTCATGCCCTTCCTAATTTTGCTTAGTCACCCCTTCCTCCCACCCCGACACATACCCGACAAAGAAATGGCTGGGCATAAAACCAACATCTGGTGACCAGACCGGGAAAGGGGCCAGGAGCTGGGGACCACCGGGTGGAAGGAGGTGGAGGGGTCCTAGCGAATCCCACCCACCCTCCATCCTGCGCCGCAGCTCTGGGGACGTTCTTATCCAGGACTGGTTTCAGGCCAGCTGGCGACTCGCAAGGCCAGGCTGCTGACTTTTCCAAAACGCGAGGGACAGTCCGAAGGGTTCTGGGGTGGATTTGCCCAAAGAGCTGCGGGTGCAGGTCGGCTGAGGGAAGAAAACGTGCTCGCGACCTGAGTCCGAAAGCTAGACTTCCGGTCCTCGCTCCCCGCGGGGCTGGACTCGTGACCCTGAGCTAGTCGCCTGACTCGCTGAACCTCAGTTTCCTCACCTGTGAAATGGGGATAATTGTCAAGATGAGGAGATAACTTGAGCACAGCACTCTGTGCAGCGCCGGGCACCGAGTAAGGCCTCCCTAAACGCTAATCAACCTGTGACTGGGGAAAATCGAGGCTCAGGGCCGTCCCGTCCAAGTGTTTTGCCGAGGCTTGGCTAGGGATCCACGCGGAATGTGAACGGAGTCGCTCACAGCGGCCAGGGGCTCCGCGAGGATCAAGGGGAGGAAACTCACCTTCTTGGCCCCCGGGCGTCCGGCAGGTGCCATGGTGCCGCGGCTCTGTTGGCGCCGGGTTCCCGGGCGCGCGGCCGTCCAGGAGTCCGCCCCCCGCCCGGGGGAGGGTCCGACCGCCGCCCCGCCAGCCCCGCGGCCTCAGGCTGCTCGCTGGCCTTGGAGCAGGCGCCCGCGCCTTCGGCCTCGGCCTCTGCCTAGTCATGCTCCGTCCCGGCGCGCAGCGGCTGCGGGGCCTCCTGCTGCGGAGCTGCCCGCGGCGGGGCTCTCCCGGGCGCCCGCACTCTGTCTGCGGCCGGGAAGGGTGAGTGGGGCCCCGGCCTGCTCAGACGCGAAGGGGCGGCTGCGGGGGTGGGAGCCAGAGGCTGAGGCAGGCTCTGAGGTTAGAAGCGCTCCGGCCTTCAAGAAATGGGCCTTGATATATCTTCTCGAATTATCTATTAATTATAAAGTGAAACAGTATCCAAAGGTTCCCCGCGTAAAGTCTCTCCTGCCCCAATCCCCTTGGCCAGTCAACAATTGTTAACAGTGTGTTCTGAATCTAACCAGAGACGGTCTATGCGTAGGCAAACACAGGTCAGTATAGATTTTTCTTTGGCTTTTTGATATCTTGCTTTTTACGGTTATCAATACATCTTGGAGATTTTCCATATCAGCACACACCGACTTGCCTTGTTCCTTTTAATGGCTGCATAGTTTTCCATCCTGTCAATATTCTACACTATCGTTAAACAGTCTGTTCGTTAACATTTAAATGGTTTTTGGTTGTTTATTACTGCAAATAACGTGCATGTGAAAATTCTTTTGCATCTATCTTTGAGTACATATGGGAGTCGGTAGCACCAGTTTTTAAAGGTGAACTTGTTAGGGAAAGGGTTACATGCATCTGAAAGATCGAAAGACAGCAACACATACTCCAAATGGGTGGCAAGAGTTTGCATGCGGCACACCAGTGTGTGTCTGTTTCCCACATCTTCCCTAGTTCCCAGAATAGCCCATTTTGTTATCTTTGCTAAATCTGATAGGTAAAAATGGCATGTCCTTGTTTTGATTGGTCTGTATTTAAACATGAGCAATGCTGAGCATCTTTCGACTTCTTACTTTTGCAGATTATTCCTGGCTGCCAGGTAAGGCTTGTTTACCAGCATCACTCAACATTATGAGTTGATTCGAATTTTATTTTATGTCCTATGACCTGAAATTCTGGAATCAGAAGACCTGCTTTTGAGTTCCATCTATCCATCCAACACATATTTACTGGGTGTTATGATGTGCTAGGTTTGTCTCCAGTGCTGGAGACAATAGCCACCAACTCACAGTTCCTGCGCCATCCGTTACACAGAATGTGACCTTACACTTCTGAGGTTCAGTTTCCTCCTCTATAAAATGAGGATACTAATTTTGCTCTATGTAACTCACAGGATTGCTGTGAATATTAAATAAGAGAATGCATGTGAAAGTGCTTTGAAAATTGTAAAGCATCACAAAAATATTTATAATAATCTTGTTTTTAATCCAATGCAAAATAAAATGGAAATTTAACAAACAAGTTAATCTGTTTAAAACTGACTAGATAAATAAGATACAAATTTCAAGACTATCCAAAAAATTCATATTTTGGCTGGGTGTGGTGGCTCATGCCTATAATCTCAGCACTTTGGGAAGCTGAGGTGGGCAGACTACTTGAGGCCAGGAGTTCGAGACTAGCCTGATCAACATGGTGAAACCCTGTCTCTAATAAAAATGCAAAAATTAGCTGGGCGTCATGGTGTGCACCTGTAGTCCCAGCTGCTTGGGAGCCTGAGGCGGGAGAATCGCTTGAACCTGGGAGGCGGAGACTGCAGGGAGAGCCGAGATTGCACCACTGCACTCCAGCCTGGGTGACAGGGATTCCATCTCACAAACAAAAACAAAAACACCCAAAATTTGAGTTATTTCAATTGCATATTCTTTATATACCCAATTTCAAACTATCAAAAAAATGTTTTATTTTGGAAAGCAGTTGAACAAGCACAAATTCAGGTTGTGCTTGTCATTTCTAATATAGGAGATAACTGACCTGGTTTTTTTGCGTGGCTCCTAACTTTTATTTCAGATACCTTTATGACCATCCTCGACTACATTCAGAAGGATTTTAAGATAGTTATCCACATAATCAAAAACACTATACCTAGCCTGAAACCTGTTATGGCATGCTGGGCAGAGGAAATACTATCTATTTGATAATGCTTTATCATATGTTGCCAGACAGAACCTTCACAGCTCCATTTTGTCAATGAGAAAACTTTGTGTAGATTTCTCTAAAATAGCTATTCAATTGGACTGGGGACTCAAACCCAGGTTTCCCGATCTTAAGTTCTCTTTTGTTGTTGTTGTTTCAACTGACCACCATCCTGAAAGAAATAATTCTTTCTTTTGAACACACAAAAAAGAACCTTTAAGATTATTATTTTTGTCACCACTATAATGGTTTCAACTAAAGTACAAGATATGCCCAGTCTATTTAAAAATGGATTTCTGTCCAAAGTAGTTGGGTCATATGTACATTTTTTTTTTCTTATACAACACACAAAGAGACATTAACAGTCATCTAAAAACTGGTGAAACAAAAGTACTGAAACACATTGTGGCACCAGGAAATAAGGACATGCTCTAAGAATTATGGAGCCATGTCAAAAGCATACAGGAGTCAACTTAAAGAACTTGATGGCCAAATCTAGGACAATTTGGTATTAAAATAAATGATGACTAGTAATGAATTGGAAACCACTGAAAACAATAAATATCCATAAATTCGTATTAATATAAACAACCAACCAACAAGCAAGGGTGAAAGAAAAGCACTTCCTTACAGTAGGATGCCATCTATTAAATATAATAGGAATGATGCAGTTAGGAAATAATCAATAGATGTTAAAGCCACTCAGTAAAAGTTTGATAAGGACCAGGATATTTACATGGTCTCAAAGTAAAATTTCACATTATTACTTATACAAAGGAAAAATTGGTAGCTTTACTGGATAAATCCAACAGATACCACCTTAAGCAAGTCATCAGATAGAAATAACACCAATATCAGGACAAACCAACATCATACACTTCCTAATCGTATACACTGGGAAGGAGTCCACATCAATTTCATGTTGTTTTTGTCAAAAATACATCATGAGGAAACACCAGACAAACTCACAGTAAGAACTGTTCTACAAAATAACTGGCTAGTACTCTTTGAAAATGTCAAGGTGATAAAACACAAAGGAAGTATTAGGAACTGTTCTAAATTAAAGGGGATTAAAGAGACAGAATCCTGGATTTCATCCCTGACTGGAAAAAACTAGCTATAAATACATTACTGGGATAATTGATTAAATTTAAATATGGACTATAGATTAGATAATAGTATATCAATGTTAAATTTCTTGACTTTGAGAACTGTACTGTCGTTATGTAAGAGAATGTCCTTTTTCTTACAAAACTAGCACAAGAATATTTAGAAGTAACTGGGTATGATACCTACAATTTACTCTAAAATGTGTACACACATAGAATATACATATTATAACACACATATATGTATAGTCACGTGCCTTATAATGATGTTTTGGTCAATGATGGACCACATATACAATAGTGGTCCCATGAGATTATAATGGAGCTGAAAAATTCCTATCACCTGGTGATGTCATAGCTGTCATAATGTCATATGCAACACATTGCTCACATGTTTGTAGTGATGCTGGTTAAACAAACCTACTGTGCTGCCGGTCACATAAAGGTATAACACATGCAATTACGTACAGTGCATAATGCTTGACAAGATAATAAATGACTGTGCTACTGGTTTATGTATTTACTACACTATACTTTAAATCATTATTTTAGAGCATACTCCTTCTGCTTATAAAATAAAAAGTTAACAGTAAAATCAGCTCAGACAGGTCCTTCAGGAGGTATTCCTGAAGAAGGCATTGTTATCATAAGAGATGACAGCTCTGGCCAGGCATGGTGGCTCATACCTGTAATCCCAGCACCCTGGGAATTCGAGGCTGGAGGATCACTTGAGGTCAGGAGTTCAAGACCAGCCTGGCCAACATGGTGAAACCTCACCTCTACTAAAAGCACAAAACTTAGCTGGGTGTGGTGGTACGCACCTGTGATCCCAGCTACGTGGGAGGCTGAGGTAGGAGAATTGCTTGAACCCGATAGGTGGAGGTTGCAGTGAGCCAAGATCGAGCCACTATACTCCAGGCTGGGCAAAACAGTGAGACTCTGTCTTGGAAAAAAAAAAAAAAAAGTTTGAAAAGTTAAAAAAAATATAAATATATTTTAATAGAAAAAAGGTTCCAGAATAAGGATATAAAGAAAATATTTCTATATAGCTGTAGAATGCATTTGCATTTAAACTGTGTTATTACAAAAGTCAAAAAAATTTAAAAGTTTATAAAATAACAAAGTTACAGTAAGCTGTTAATTTATTATTGAAAAAAGAAAAATATATTTAAAAATAAACTTAGGGTAGCCTAAATGTACAGTGTTGATAAAGTCTACAGTAGTATACAGTAATGTCCTAGGCCTTCACATTCACTCACCTCTCACTCAGACTCATCTAGAGCAACTTCCAGTCCTACAAGCTTGATTCATGGTAAAGTACCCTAGACAGGTGTACCGTTTTAAATCTTTTTTTTTTTTTTTTTTTGAGACAGGGCCTCACTCCGTCTCCTACGTTTGAGTGTAGTGGCACAGTCATGGCTCACTGCAGCCTCAACCTCTTGGGCTTAAGCAGTCCTCTTACCTCGGCCTCCTAAGTAGCTGGGACTAAATGCATGTGCCACCACGCCTGGATAATTTTTGTATTTTTTATAGAGACGGGGCTTCGTTATGTTGCCCAGGGTTGTCTTGAACTCCTGGGCTCAAGCAATCTTCCCACCTTGGCCTCCCAAAGTGCTGGGATTACAGGTGTGAGTCACCGAACCTGACCTGTTCTCTAGATTCTTTGAAGAAAAAAAAAAAAAAAAAAAAAAGCTGCTTGTTCATTTCTTTGGCTATAGTAGCTACAATGGACCAGAATCATTATATGGAATGGGGCTCAAATACCCCTCCCCCAACCAGGTTGCCTAAGTCACAGTTTAGATGCTCCAAATTATTAAATCAGTATCATGCAAATCTCAGTCAGTGGGTGTTAAGTACTAGAGAAACAGGTAAGGGAAAGTGCATCAGTCAGGCCAGAACTAGAGCTGCCATAGCCGAATAAAGTTCCCATTTAACTTTACCTCTTCCAGAGAGGAAAAACCACCCTCATCTGCAGAAACGCAATGGAAAGACAGAGCAGAAACAGTGATAATTGGAGGTGGCTGTGTTGGTGTGAGTCTGGCTTATCACCTGGCCAAAGCAGGGATGAAGGATGTGGTCCTGCTGGAGAAATCAGAGCTCACGGCTGGATCTACCTGGCATGCAGTAAGAAAAGCACCCCAAACTGTCTGAAGCGTGGAATTGTGCATGAGTATAGTCCATTTCCTTCCCATTCACAACTCCCAACTGTGAGTTCTTAGAGTGTGTTCCCTTTCAATAGCGTTGGAAGTGCAGTTGTAGTTTAACTGGTGTACTTGCAGATGACAACCAATATTTATGATGTCTTTATCTTGATCATATGGCTTCTGGATTCAAATCCCGGCCTTGCAATTTTCTACCCTTGTGACTTTTGGCAAGTTACGTAAGTTTCCATTTTCTGGTGTCTTAATAGGAATATTAATAGTACTTACCTAAAAGGATTGTGATGAAGATTGAGTTAACGTGTAAAATTATTAAACACAAGGTATTGAATAATAAATGTTAGCTTTATATGGAAGGATACTGTCTGAGTGAGCCTGGATATGGGCCCAAGATCTTTACCTACACTTCCCTCACCTGCATTTGGTGGTCCTTTTATTTATTTATGGTTTTATTTATTTTTATTTTTATGTTTTTTGAGATGAAGTCTCGCTCTGTTCCCAGGCTGGAGTGAAGTGGTGCGATCTCAGCTCACTGCAACGTCTGTCTCCCAGGTTCAAGCGATTCTATTGCCTCAGCCTCCCGAGTAGCTGGGACTACAAGCGCACACCACCATGACCAGCAAATTTTTGTATTTTTAGTAGAGACGGGGTTTCACCATGTTGGTCAGGCTGGTCTCGATCTCTTGACCTCGTGATCTGCCTGCCTCGGCCTCCCAAAGTGCTGGGATTGCAGGTGTGAACCACCACACCCGGCCTTATAATTTTATGCTGTGAGATGATAGTGTGCCCCCCTGAGGACTTGACTATGAGGACTGCAAAAGTGTGGCACAGCTTTTGTGTTACATAAGATACAAGGCCAAGTCAGTCTTGTATTCTTCATGGCATGCATAATTGTTCTAGGGCTGCAGTGTAATTGACTAGGCTTACCTGGAAAGCTGCTCAAGTATATGAAGGGATTGACACTGCTGTCATATTGCCAAACCAGGGATTTCTGACATCAGCTCAGGATGGGAGAGGAAGTTTTTATGACTGCTGGTGCAGTTTTTTTTGGGCAGCATTAGCCCCTGCTCATCATCCCGTTTCATCATTAGCTGTCCTCAGCTGAGAAGAGGTAACAAGAGGGAACCCTGCTTTGAGGGTTTTTTGACATCTAGCATGTGCTCAAAGTATACGGTAGAGAGTCCAGCGTGAAAAGGGTTGCCTGCTTCCAGCGCAATCTGGGGGAGGGTGCTGCCCAGACTCAAAAGCCCAAAGACCTTGCCTTTGTGGAGCTCACATTCTGGTGGGGCAGACAGAAAACACACCCGTCAATGCTACAGAGTAATCACCATGAACAAAAAGTAAAATACAATCAAGGATGCAAAATAATGGAGGAGGAGAAGAAGGAGGTGCTAGGGAGGATGTTTCAAAGAGGTGACCTGCCAGCAGAGACTGGGGATCAGTGAGCCAGGGGGCCATGAGGCTATTCAGGAAAGAGCATTTAGGCAGGTAAATGTAGGCAAGTGGAAATATCCTTTGAGGGAGGGCTTACACCCTCTCACCACTTCTGAATTGTTACTGAGGGCATACACTTTAATGTTTGAATGACTTATTTGCTCACTTATACACTGATTTAATGTGGCCTGCATTTGATTTTATTACTATTATTATTATCATTATTTTTTGAGACAGGGTCTTTCTCTGTTGCCCAGGCTGGAGTGCAGTGGTGCAATCATAGCTCACCATAAGCACAAACTCCTGGGCTCAAGCGATCCTCCCCGGTAGCTAGGATTATATAGGTGCGCACTACCATGCCCAGCTATTTCCTTAATTTTTTTTAGAAATGGGAGTCTCACTATGTTGCCCAGGCTGGTCTTGAACTCCTGGCCTCAAATGATCCTCCAGCCTCAGCCTCCCAAGACTTTAGAATTACAGGCATGAGCCATCACACCTGGCCTGGCCTGCATTTTAGAAGAGGTTACAGGATTCCTTAAAATTTTGTTTCTTAGATGTCCCATAAATAAAAAGCAACATACCCTTAATCTAAAAGTTAACTACGCAAAATATTTTTTTCTTAAACACAAAGATACCAAAGTGAGTGGGGAAAGGCATTATCCTGCTTTGCATACAGGGTATTAGGCTATGGTTTACAAAATGAGGATCCACGCAGTGTGAGTTCAAGGCGGAATCAGGCATCAGAAGCCAGGTTATTTGGCCCCCATGGAATAAAAGAGACTTGTCCTAGGAAGTTGATTCTAGGGGTTTTTTTGCAAGTCAAAGATGCCTCCCTTTGAACAGCAGTATGAAGAAATCCAATGTATTAGGTGTTTTTTTTTTTTTTTTTTTTTTTTTTGAGACAGAGTTTCACTCTGTCACCCAGGCTGGAGTGCACTGGTGTGATCATGACTCAATGCAGTCTCAACCTACGGGACTCAAGCAATGCTCCCACATCAGCACCTGTAGCTGGGACCACAGGTGTGCACCACCACACTTTGCTAATTTAAAAAATTTTTTGTAGCGATGAGGTCTCCCTACATTGTCCAGGCTGGTCTCAAACTCCTGGGCTCAAGCAATCCTCCCACTTTAGCCTCTGAAAGTGAAGTGCTGGAATTATAGGCTTGAGCCACTGAGCCTGGTCATATTCAGAATTTTTTTTTTTTTTTTTTTTTTTTAGACAGTCTTGCTCTGTTGCCAGGCTGGAGTACAATGGTGTGATCTCAGCTCACGGCAACCTCTGCCTCCCAGGTTCAAGAGATTCTCCTGCCTTGGCCTCCCGAGTAGCTGGGACTACAGGTGCGCACCACCATACCCAGTTAACTTTTGTATTTTTAGCAGAGACCAAGTTTTAGCATGTTGGCCAGGATGGTCTCAATCTCTTGACCTTATGATCTGCCCTCCTCGGCCTCCCAAAGTGCTGGGATTACAGGCGTGAGCCACCGCGCCCGGCTGATACTAGGAATTTTTAACACAGATATATTTGTGGAGTAGATCTGAGAATAAGGAAGGTTGCAGAGCCAGCTAACAGGGGCAGGCTATAAAAATAAAGACAGTTTTCCTGAAGCATGATACGTGCTCCATGAGAGAAGTGACTGAAGAGTGTGGGAATTAAATGCTTGGAGAGGAAAGTACAGCCTGCAAAGTGAATCTTCTAAATGGAATCACAAAACCATAAGGTTTTAACAAGACTGCTTTGTCAGCTCATGATACACCTAATAGTACAGAGCATTTCATGTGGATGCAGGGAAACGAGAGGATGGAGTAAGAAGGAGGTTTGGAGCTCGGGATCCCCAGGAGGGGCTGCCCCTCGGGATGGCACCAAAGTAGATGTTTGGAGAGCTGAGGACTCAAGATTCAGGATGAACCATTTGGGGTGTAGGAGGCAACATAAGAACTTTCCATTTGTTTTTGTCTGCAAATATAAGAAAGAAGTTAAGCTTTACTGATATTTATAAATAGCCCTCACATTTGACGTGGACGATGTGTTGCATATGATTTCAAGGTTGACTACGCGAGAGGTTGGCACTTCCTGGTGGGAGTGTCCTCATTCTTTCTCTTGTCTTCCGTGTACCATGACATAGTGCAGATTTCATGCTCTAGGATATCACCGCTGGGATTAGCTTTATAGAAACAGGGCTTTAAATAATATAATGTGTCATGAAAGGGAGAGGGGTGAACTTTAGAGTGTTGTATTACATAGAGGTTTGCTGGTTATCCACTAGCAGTAGCTAAAAGAGTTGTGAATGCAAATGGCTGCCAGTCATTTCTACATAGCAGATTATATATTTAAAAAATAGTGCAGCCTGTCCCTTCACAGAAAAAGTGATGCTTTGAGTAAGTGAGAAACAATTGCCTTTTGCAAAATAGTCCTGTTGGGAAGAGAGCATTTTGAAAAGGGATGTTTGGAAATGTTGGTATTGTTATTAGGTTTTCTGCCCCAAAATGATATGTATCACATAGAAAAACTCTCATATATGTGAGAAATACATTTTTAGCCCATTTCAAATTTTTTCTAAATGAGGAGTTTCAATAGGATTTGTTCCTATTTACTTAAAATACAAAAAATGCGATACCTTCCAACTAGTTTGTAACAACTGGCAGACACGAGAACATGAAATGTCATAGTCAGATGTGAAGAGAAACCTTCATATGAGTGTTGACTGAGGCAGAGGAAGGGGTGTCAGGATGCAGAGACCCAACCAGTCGTGCCCTTCTCTCACTTGGGTCTGTGCATCACTGAGCGGTGTCTTCTGCAGCTATACAGCCGTTAAAAGCAGTCTCAAAATAATATAAAGCCAGAACCAGGCCTTCACATTGCTGTCTTACAAATGTTAATGTAGCACAGATATTCTAATAATGACATGTGTTAATCACATAGCTCTCGCTATAATGTTCTTAATAAGCTTCATATGCAAAAGCTTTTCTACACAATATATAAAATAAAAAAGTGTTTTGAGTACTTCACTTATTCTAAGTTGTTTTTTGTGTTTATGATCTCTATTGATATTTAGTATCACATGTAAGGAAAGAAACACACGTATTTTAGTGGTTATGTTCAAAATTTTGTACTGGGTGTAAATGTATGAGTGAAAGATTTGGAGCCACTGGAATATAGGTTGGTTTGACATCGGTCACTGGACTTTTTGAGGTAGTTGAGGCTCCTGAGAGAGGAGGAGGGTTGTTAAAGAGATAGGGGAAGCACCAGTTAGCATCCATTATGCTATCCATTATTTAGCATCCAGTGGTGAATTTTCTAACTCCATCATTCCTTTTATACTAATTAATTGTCAGTCTAAGGAAGAGCTTTACATTCCCTTCTACTTATTTATTTATCTCAACGAAGATTTATAAATTCTTAATTTATTTAAAGAGTTGTATTCTTAATGATTACATCTCTGTTTCTTCCCTTCCTTATCTTCCCCACCAACTGCAATCACTTTTTCCAAACGATAGCTAAACTCCTTTCCTATGACGTCCGTGACCTTTCTAGCATCTTCTCTTTCCTGAGTTTCACAGCTACTATGTGTCTGGGACTCAATCATTTACCCGTGATTTAATTGTTTCATGTATGAAACTTTCATAACTTCAATCAGACTATAAAATCCTGAGTGATAAGAATAATGTTTTCTCCTTCTTTCAGACTTCTCATTTAATATGTCCTTGTTGAAGTCACAGAAGAGAAAAACATTGTGCCATTTTCATATTCAAGTCTGGCACTTAAATTAAAAGATACCATGTGTGATGTTACTTTCAAATAATTTAAATAGAAGCACTAATATGGGCAGCCCCAAATTTTAAACAGATTTTAAAAGCCAATATATAAAAGAAAGGGTATAAAAATTAAATAATTTTTATGTCTGAGTGAGAAAATTGAGTCCATATCTTATTTCTGACTATCGCAGCAGCAAGGAAAAGAGGGTAGTGTGAATTGTTTAGTAGAACTGGGTATACTGTTGCAGTAAGGGAGACTAACTTTTCCTTGACAACGAATTTCTAAAAGAATTTGTTACCTACACCAAGTACATTGGGCTAAATGTCTTCAGTAAGAGTTTTTGAAAAATGAACCAATGTGACCTTTTCAAGTGAGAGAGAATTAACTTAAAATTTCTGGAGTGAGGGAGAAGAGGATTGTGTCGTGTAGATAGATAATTTTCCAGTGGTCTAGCTTAACCTAGGTATGAAGCTTAGAGGATCTTGAGGAGTGGATGGTGATCGGTACCCTAGGCTAGTGCTTGTGATGACCAGATTTCTCAACTGACAATATATATTGCCAGTTTTCTATAGGGCATATATATAGGACATATGTTGAAGACAAATTGGGGGTCACCAGCAGATACCTGAAGGCCTGGGATTCTCTATTATTGAACCAGGAAAGTTTGCATGCACACTGGATACCAACATGTTAAAGCAGCAGGGCATGTTTGGCCATGAAGTTTAAGAGCTTGGCTTACAGATGCATTGTAATGGAATCCCTTCTCTGCTTCCACATGGAGCTGTGCTACTGGATGACCTGTAAGCTGGGCCAGGATTTTTCTAAAATATATGTATATATATCAGCCATGGGTATGTCCAGATGCTTGAACAAGTACTGGATGGAAGCCCCAGGATTTTGGTTATAAAGGATGATTGACAAACTTCAATGGAGTATTTGAGTGCAGGAGGATCAGATGCTCACCACTACCATAGAAGTACCTTATCAATACTCATAAGTAGATTTTACTGTGAACAGATTGTGTTCTGATGAGCTTTCCAGAATAAATTAGCTGCCCAGTGAGGCTCCAGACACTCGAGAGAAACTGCTTCATATAATTGCTTAGAATTCTTTGTCTGGATTCCACATTACATGTGCCAGATTTGAGAAAAGGGGGTTTTAGTGTAGTTAATGTTTAGATATTTTTTTTTCTGAGAATAATCAATCAATATTTATTCAACAAAGATTTTCAGTGTACCACCTATGTGCTCATCAAACAGGTTAAGCTTTGACAAAAGTCTATTCACCTATTCATCAGGCTCTAGTGATAAGGAATTTTCTAGTTCTTAAATTTTACAATTTCAGGAAAGGGCCAGGAGGGCTGATTTAAGGGAAGGGTGGAGGCTGGGTCAAAGAAGATCCTATGCTAGTCCATGGTCCTTCTGCGTAAGGGAACACACACATGGTTTTCCGGCTTGAGTCCACATTGTATGCCATTCCCACATTACTTTTTTTGTTGTTGTTTTTTGAGACAGAGTCTCACTCTGTCACCCAGGCTGGAGTGTAATGGCGTGATCTTGGCTCACTGCAACCTCTGCCTCCCAGGTTCAAGCAATGCTCCTGCCTCAGCCTCCCAAGTAGCTGGGATTGCAGGCACGCACCACCATGCCTGGCTAATTTTTTGTATTTTTAGTAGAGATGGGGTTTCTCCATGTTGGCCAGGCTGGTCTTGAGCTCCTGACCTCAGGTAATCCACCCACCTCAGCCTCCCAAAGTGCTGGGATTACAGGCGTGAGCCACTGCACCTGGCCTCCCCAATACTTTTATTGATTGATTGATTGATTGATTGATTGAGATGGAGTTTCGCTCCTTTGCCCAGGCTGGAGTGCAGTGGCATGATCTTGGCTCACTGCAACCTCTGCCTTTTAGTTTCAAGCAATTCTGCTGCCTCAGCCTCCTGAGTAGCTGGGATTATAGGCGCCCGTCACCATGCACAACTAATTTTTGTATTTTTAATAGAGATGGGGTTTCACCATGTTGGCCAGGCTGGTCTCAAACTCCTGACCTCGTGATCTGCCCATCTTGGCCTCCCAACATACTTTTCTATATAGTCATATATAGGACTATATAGCATATAGCCCTAAACCTTCCATCTAAATCATCCCATTTCTGAATCTCTGTACAATGCTATCCATATTAACTTTTAGGGACTTAACATGTATGTTTGTTGGCTGGCTCTCACCTTACTCATGTAGTTCACATTGCTTCTTAAAACCTGTCATGAGTCTTATGCTCTGGTGTGCTCAAACTGGTGCTGATGTGTTCTCATTCCAAAGGACTGGCTGGTGCTTCTCAATTTCTTTCCAGCATTAAATTATTGCTTAACACATAAACTGTCAACATTTTGAGAATGTTAATTTTTTTCGGTATTTCTTTTCCTCTCTGCTTTTAAGGCAGGTTTAACAACTTACTTTCATCCTGGAATAAACTTGAAGAAAATACATTATGATAGCATCAAACTTTATGAGAAACTGGAAGAAGAAACTGGGCAGGTAAAGGCATTTAACTTGAAACTGTCTGTTATGTCGGCCTCTCAGAAACATGTAAGATTTCTGAAGGATTTTGATGCATCATTGTGTATGACTGTGTGAAGTGCCTGATGTAGTAGAGGAATATGATGAGAGCTTAAGGCAAGAACCTCTAGAGTTTGCTTTAAAATCAACTTAATTTCTCAAAGTATATTATTCATGTCATGAACCATTCTTTATTTTTTTAAATGAAGAAAGAATAAAAAGCAGCTTTCAAATGTATCTTTAGCTAGTTATTATATCTAGAAACTAAGAAATCAGAGTCTTTCAGCAATTGCATTGCAAAGGATCTGACAATGGAATGTACCAGATTGTTGCATGCCTTTGAACAGTACTTCATTAAAAGCTCCTCACTCATGTTTATCCCTTCTCATATTTGCTCATACTCAAAATAAAATGGCAGGCAAAATAATATCCATAGGCTAAGACTGAGTTCTGCTCAAATTTTCCATGTCACTTCCCTTGCCTAAACCATCCAGTGGCTCCCCATAGTCTACCGGACAAAGCCAAAGGATTAGCATGGCCTTAGGAACATGACCTTTGTCAACTGACCTCTGCCTGCTGTCCCAACAGTTTCTTTTGCCACTCTTCCCTCTGCTTATCTGCTTCAGCTACTCTCAATAACATATAGTTTTGGAATGCGCTGAGCTCTCTCAAATCACTGCTTTTTGTTTGTGTTGTGTTTTGTTCTGTTTTCTGCTGCTTCCTCTGAAACAACATTCCCCCTGGCCCCATCTTCAGCATTCACCTTCCCCAGGGTAACCCCCTTTGAGAAGCCTTGCTTGACTTTTCCTGCCTGTTAGGCAGGTCAAAGCTGGAGGTCCCATCTCTTGGTTCTCAGAGCAGTTGTGCACACTTCTCTTATAACTTGAATCTCTCTCTATTGTAATTATTGATTTACTTGTTGATCCTCCCAAAAGTAACTTGAGGGCAAGGGCTATATCTTTTATCTCTGTAACTGAGTGCTTGGCAAACTGAAGGACTTTAATAAATGTTAAATGAATGTTTAATTCAATTCAGACAATCTAAGCATTGTAACATTTTGATTCTATGTAATCTCTCCTTAATTTTTTTTGTCTTTCCTTTTTCATACAGTTTTTTTTCACTCTGTACATTAATACTCGTTCCATGCTACTATGATTTTGCATTTAGCTGTCTGTCTTCAACTGTGGGGTGTAAATGCCACTTAGGCAGAGTCTTTACCTTTCTTGTTCACTCTGACATCTGTGGGGCTTAGAATGGTGCCTGGCACCAAAGAGGCACTTAGTAAATATGGTAATTGCTGAATAAGTGTCTTTTAATAAGATGCAAATATTTTAATAGTTATTTCTTTTGCTTATAATAAATCTTTTTGTACAGTTGCATTTTTATTATACTGGAGCAGAACCATGTTTGAGTACCAAATAATGACTCATTTGTATGTTTTTATTGGAATTATTGTCACAGGTGGTGGGATTCCATCAGCCAGGTAGTATCAGACTTGCTACCACCCCTGTAAGGGTAGATGAATTTAAATATCAAATGACTCGGACTGGCTGGCATGCAACAGAACAGTATATCATTGAACCTGAAAAAATTCAAGAGATGTTCCCTTTACTCAACATGAATAAGGTATTTATCTTAAAGGCATTTTTACCATTTGTTGACTTAAGTAAAAATTAGAAAAAGTTATTAAGAAGTTAACTAAAAACAGAAAACTTTGTATACACATTTTAAATGTGGCAAAATCATGTGATTAATTTTGGAATTTGGGTAATTTACAAGGTGGGCTGTTATATACAGTAAATGATATATAAAAAGGTAATGATAAATCTTGTTTTTCACCTATGACAATTGATTAAACATTTTCAATACCTTTCCATTATTGTGTTCCCTAGATCTAAGGGTTTCCATACACAAATCTTCTGTTTGAGAACACAGGGAGAATGATAACCTGATATGATAAATGTCTAGAAAGACTGTGGTATTAAAATGTTTTAAAAATCAAATTAAGAAATGCCATGGTACATTGCTTTACAAATATCACCTAGCTTATAGCTGTACTCTCCTTACAGACTCTGTGCCAGGTACGGATCTAGATTTATACCACATTTGCCTGAGATAATCTACTTGACATGAAATTTAGTGTTTTTTCCTACTGGGTAATAATTCCTTTTGAATAATGATAACAATGACTGACACTTACTATAGCACATATTTATGTACCAGTTAGTATGCTAAGTCCTTACATGCATAATTTCATGTAATCATCACAATAATAGTATGAGGCAGGCCAGATGCCATGGCTCACTCCTTCTATCCCAGCATGTGGGAAGGCCAAGGTGGGGGGATTGCTTGAGGCCAGGAGTTCAAGGTCAGCCTAGGCAACATACAGAGACCTTGTTTCTACAAACACACACACACACAATTAGCTGACTGTGGGGTAGTAGGACTCCATCTGTAGTCCTAACTACTTGGGAGGCTGAGGCAAGAGGATCTCTTGAGCCTAGGAGTTTGAGGTTATAGTGAGCTATGATTACATTACTGTACTCCAGCCTAGGGAATGAAGTGACAGCATGTCTCTAAAATTTAAAAAATAAAAATTAAAAAATTATATCTATATCTGTGTTATGTGGTATATATTATTGTTAAACAAGAAATTTTAGCTTAGACAGTTTACATAGTGAACCCAAGCTCATTCACTGGAAAGAGCTGGAGTGGAGATTTGAACCCAGGCTCTCTGACTCCCTTGCATTATACATACTGCCCAAGTGTATCAGATGGGGCTGTTGGGGAAACACATGCTTATTTCCCTGCTGGTGACCACTGCAGTGGTTCCAATCTCTGAAGGTTCATATCATTGACCTGGGCACTAGGGTTGTTTGCCTTTGCGAGTCTTCACAGGCTGCTGGCACTCCCTTGTCTGTAATTGTGTGTGATACCAGTGTGATGGCAGATTGGTGTTGCACTGCATTGTCTGCATTGAAATTTTACCTCCACTACCAGTAAGGATATACTTATATTTGTTTATATGTCAATCTTGAATGCTTTGCTGGAACTCCTCACTATCATGAATTTTTCTCAAAGGCATTCATTAAGCAATGGGAATATGTGTGAAGGGTATTCTCTGCATCTGGGAGAGGGTACCAAACCAAATGGATGTGGGATCACTACAATGAGGTCATATCCATTATAAAACACCTGTGTGACATTTGGAAGTCTTTAGAAATGTGAATTCCCTTAAAATAGAAAGTCCCTTGCGCAAGACCTATAATAAATGAAAGGATTGAATTCATAATCAAAAACTTCCCACAAAGAAAACCCCAGGCCTGGATGACTTCACTAGTTAATTTTACCAGATATTTAGAGAAGACTTAATACCAATCTCTCTCAACCTCCTCCAAAATAGAAGAAAAGTGAATGCCTCTCAACTCATTCTATGAGACCAGTATTGTCCTGATAACAAAATCAGACAAATGCATCCCCCCAAAAAGAAAGACTGGTATCCATTTTGAACATAGATACAAAAATCGTCAACAAAATACTAGCAAACTGAATTCAGCAACATATAAAACAGATTATACAGTATGACTAAATGGAATGTATTCCAGGAATGCAGGGTTGGTTTAACATCTAAAAATTAATCAATGGAACAATACCACATTAATAGAATAAAGGACAAACTACACAATTATGTCAATAGATACAGAAAAGACATTTGACAAAAGCTTCTTGCTTGTATTTGGTGCTCAGCCAATTTTTGTTGAATAGATGAGACCTATATTTAATATTTCACTGATCATTCTATGAACCTATTCCATCTGAGTTTCATTCTTCTTTGTTCTCCCCACAGTACCTTGTCTGAAGGCCTAAAACAAAGTAGATATTCAGTAATTAATTGCTGAATTATTGAATCGAACATAAATTTCCTGACACCAGATATATTATTTAACATGTAATTTATTAACAGTATTAAACAATTAAATATAAATTATAATTGATATATCAATTGGAATTAGATTTGGCTTCAAATGTCAGAAACCAAAATAAGGTGTAAACAAGAAAGAGGTTTATTTCTCTTTCTTTTCAGCAGTCCAGGACTTGAATGGTGGCTTTTTCATGAAGTCTTCAGGGACTCAGTTACTTTCCAGATCAAGAAACAATTTTAATGTCCAGTTTTACTAAACATTTGCTAGCAGGATATATTTTTTACTGAGTAATAAGTATATATTTGTTTGTATATTGACTCTGCTATGATTGATTTAGGTTTTAGCTGGATTGTATAATCCTGGAGATGGTCACATTGATCCTTATTCTCTAACTATGGCCCTGGCTGCTGGGGCTAGGAAATATGGTGCCCTTTTAAAATATCCTGCACCAGTAACTTCTCTGAAAGCCAGGTCAGATGGAACATGGGACGTTGAAACACCACAGGGGTCTATGAGAGCAAATAGAATTGTGAATGCTGCAGGTAAGCATATCCTTTTTTTTGAAATTTCTGTTTTTTTAAGTGCCAAAGAAAGAAGATATTTAGCCATAATGTTGCATACTATGGATGTTGTCATGAAGCACTGTGATGCTCCCAAATTAAACATTTTGTCTGTTTCTAAGTGACAAAGCCCTCCCTCCATCACTTTGCTCTTGGTGGATGCGCTAACACTCTGTCCTTGGTTATCCATAAAAAGTTGCTTATTTCCTCCATTCTGCATTTTATTTTGCTCCAGATTGTGTTTTTCCAAATTATGCTGCTTTTTCCTTCCTGTGTTCACTGTTTCTGTATATGAATAACCAAATTCTAGTGTTGAAGTTCATAAGCATCCTTTTTGTGTCCAGTTTGCTTTTTAGGGCAGATTTGCTCATTTGGGTTCTCTCTTACCCATTTCTGATGACTTTTGACTCTAGTTGAAAAAGTTTTTAAACTCTTTTCCTTCTAGAACATTATTAAACGTATTTCATAATCTTCTCTTTTGGTTGTTCTGTTACAGTTTGGACTCAGAGTAGTGAAGCCAAAAGGGATATTTGGGATAATCCAACAACACACTTATTTTCATTTGCAGAGGCAAGGTCCAAAAGGGTCATGTTACTTGGCCAAGTGGCCACTGATCGTTATGTCAGAGCCAGGACTGGGATCTGGCCTTTTGATTCTTGAGTTAATACACTTTCGAATAGGTGGATTGCATGTCAAGTCATTTTCAACTATCACACATGCAAAATAAATTACAGTGAAAATGCTTGTGCAGTCTAAACTGGGATAATAGTCTATATTTTCCTACGGTTTATAATGTTTACTTTAAAACTTAAAATAAGCATGAGGCAGTGACTGATTTTCTTTGAGAATGCAAATAATCTTTATTATTTATCTGATCAAATGATATCCCATGAGGACAAGCCAGAACCCATACCCTTATGATTCTTTTCTCTGTATTGTAACTTTTGATATACATATATGTATTATATATATATTTTTTTGAGACGAAGTTTTGCTCTTGTGCCCCAGGCTGGCGTGCAACGGTGCAATCTCGGCTCACTGCAACCTCCACCTCCCGGTTTCAAGCGATTCTCCTGTCTCAGCCTCCTGAGTGGCAGGGATTACAGGCACCTGCCACCATGCTAATTTTTGTATTTTTAGTAGAGGCGGGGTTTCACCATGTTGCCCAGGCTGGTCTCAAACTCCTGACCTCAGGTGATTCACCTGCCTCGGCCTCCAAAAGTTCTGGGATTACAGGAGTGAGCCACAGTGTCCAGCCAATTGATACTACTTTTAACAAAGCATTTTTGGTGGTCCTAGAGACAAAGTCATGTCTTCAATATTTAAGTCTAAATTAGTTATTTCCGAATTCTCTTACCATGCCTCCTATTTGAAAAGCAATAAAATATCATGCTTTCTTAATATAATTTGAAATTGGCAATAATATTAAATAACTTGCCTAAAAAGTAAGAGCAGTGGTACAATACAACATTGCATTGTTTTTGAGCCTCACTTTCCCTCCAGTCTGACACTATACTCTCTTAATGTCGTTAGGAATCTCTGGTCTAAATTCTGTCAGAAAACTTAAGGCAATGAAATAATTCAGACTTTTTTCTAAGTAGCAAGGATTCTTTGTAATTTTGCAACTTTTTCTATAGTCTCATGAATTCAGGCCCTAAAAACATTTGACTGTTTTCATCATGATAGCAAATACTAAAGTAACATACTGAGACTTCCACATCCAGCACCTGTGGCAGACATTGCTAATCATCACTGCACTCATTTCAGATGTGTTTGGACAAAGCCCCACCATTTTTCTCAACACAGTACTTTAGGCAATCATACATTCCTGATTGACATTTTGAGAAATAACATAGAAGACCTTAATTTAACACATCCATTGTTTTCCTAAAATGGATCAACATACAAACATAATGAGTTGTCATTGTAATACATTTTTTTTTCTAAACCACATACTGTAACAAATAAGGAATCACTGAAGAGGAAGACCGAATGATCTCCAAAGAGATCTGACCTAAACCCTTAACACTAGTTACCAGATGAAGCTTTCTCTGCAGCTGTGAAATCTTGTGGGGTGATGGGGTACAGGAGGGCAGGGAAAGGAGGTCCTTGAGAACAGCTGTCTCATGCTGGCCTGGAAAACAAGTCCCTGGAATTAGGACAGAGTGGCCCTGCATGGAGTGGTAATGTCTCCCTTTTTCCTTTGTTCTTGTGCTTTTTGCCTATCCACTTCCACTCCCTTTTCCTAGTAACTCCAGGCACCTCCTTGCTGAAACTTGTGGGAAGTAACTTATCTCAATTCTTTATCTCATTCAGATCAGACCTCTGCTCCCTAATCTTTTTTTTTATTTTTTCTTTTTCTCTTCCATCTCTTTTCTTCCACTGGGTAAAAGTTACCAAGAAAATCTAACTGATTACATATTAGCAGTCCACAGGAGGTGTGGAGGGGTGTGTATGTGTGTGTGTGTGTTTAATTATCTGTAAGTCTGTTTTCAAAAAATCTTCATTTAAAGCATAGAAGATCCCCCAAAGGGTAAGCCTCAGTAATTGGGAACAAAAGTTTGCATATGCTCCCTTCTAGAACTGAAGCTAACAAAGATCAATTTTATGAATAAAAGCAACCATCTGCAGTAGGCATCATGCTATAATAAAATGAGTGGAGAGTGTGTGGCTGGTGGAATGTTTCCCACAGTTTCTCAGTGTGACCAGGGTATCTCCCAAATTCGGGCAAGGCCCTCAGACCAGCACTGAAATCTGATTAAAGGAACCAGGATATGGACTTAGAAATACAACCAAAGTGAAAAAGATGTAAAGGCTGCTGGGTCTGCAGGGTATCCATAAAAAGAAAGTCTAAGAGTAAAAATTTGTCAGCTGATGTGTTTCTGGCATTGTCCATGGCAGTGGTGCTCTGTGGCCCAGAGACATACACATTGCCAACTAAGTGACCTGGGTAAGTTACTTATGTGTAAAATGGGGATAATATCTCCCATCTTGAAAAGTTATTATGGGTCGTAAATAAGCTAATAATGTAAAGTACCCAGCACAGGGCTCACCAGGTAGAAAGCAGTAAAAAAATTAGGTAATTATTATGATCATTGCAATTATTTCCTTCATATTCCATGCCCTAGTCTGGGAGACACTAGCATCAGGTTATGATAGCTTCTTGGTACCAGATTTAAGACTGCTCAACTGCTTTCTTTTCCAATTTACTAGCAGAGTGGGTGCAGAATCCAGCACTGATTCTGCTGGTAAGTTGACTTCCCAAAGAGCTTGGTTATCAAGCTAGTGTGCATAAGAATCACCTCGGGAAGTTTCCCAAGCTTCAAAAAGATTCTAATTCAGGTGGTCTGGGTAGGTTCTCAGAAGCTGCATTTTAAATAACTACTCCAGGTACTATACTGTCTGTACCAGATGATCTGCAAGAAAATCTTTAAAGAAACACTATTGTGTAGGTGTTTCTACAGGAGAGAGAATATAATGACTGTATTCTGAGCTAGCAGAACTGGGGAAGTTTCTGATGCTTCCGACCTCTTGATGGGCAGTAGTCTAACTTGCCTTTAGTTACTGAAGCTTTCCAAATTGGCTTCACTCTACCCTTTCCCTCAGGTGCAGCTCAGGGACGCGGGCGGGTACTAGTTATTATGATGCAGGCTTTTTCTCCACATGGTGTTGAACGTTTCTCTTGATCTCATTTCCAATTGACTTATTAAATCTGAGATAACTTTGTAAAATTTACTTAAGAGTTTTCCTAACATGGCAAATCAGAAATGTGATTGATTTGTGCTCACATGAAACTCAGTGTTCAGCCAAAAAGACTTGCTTAATTGTGTCTGATACTCTGCATCAAAGCATGAGGCCATCATTGTCATCATATAAACCATCTAGTAGGTGTAAACTTGTCCGTGAACCTTCAGCCTGCATTTTAACCTCATTTTTATTAATTACTGCATTTTTAAAAACTGGAAGCCATTTCCAGTAGTCATTTTTAATTGACTCTTCTCTTCAGTTGTTTTTCAGGTGATAATGGTAGATTTTAGAATGAATCTTCCACACTTGTCTCTCTTCCCTTGGACTTAGTGGGTGGGTGATCAGGCAGGAGTTGAAGTGTAACTCGAGCTAGATTTAGGTTAATTTGATTGATGTATGGAAGAAGAGAATGCTAAAGACACCAGCCCCATAGATGTCTATGGGTAAAACAGCTTGCTATGGGATTTGAAGTAATATAGTGATATGATACTTCTGCATACATTTCCAGTTTATATTAATGATGAAGTGCATTAATAAGCAAGCAATTGGACTCAGAAATTCATAAATATGTTTGAATAGGACAGAATTTATTTTTTTCAATTTATGTTTTTAATTGAAACAAATATATCGAGGATATTGTAGCAGTTTGAATTGCTAGGCTAAATATTTTGATTTTTGTATATTCAAAAATTGTTCTAGTGTACATAACTAGAATATGTGGCTTTGCTATATTTTCGTACACAGTCCAGACATTGGTAATTCACATCTTCCTACTAGCAAGAGTAAGTCTCAAAATTACTAAAAGACCAACACGCCTGTACTTGGGGAGACTGAGTTGGGCAGGTTGCTTGAGCCCAGGAGTTCAAGACCAGCCTGGGCAACATGGCAAAACCCTGTCTCCATAAAAGGTACAAAATTAGCCAGGCGTGGTGATATGTGCCTATAGTCCCATCTACTCAGGAGGCTGAGATGAGAGGATCACCTGAGCCTGGGAAGTCGAGGCTGCAGTGTGTTATGGTTGCACCACTGCCCTCCATTGCAGCGTGGACGACAGAGTGAGACCATGTCTCAAAAACAAAACAAAACAGGCCAGGTGTGGTGGCTCACACCTATGATCCCAGCACTTTGGGAGCTGGAGGCAGTGGATTACCTGAGGTCAGGAGTTCGAGATCAGCCTGGTCAAAATGGTGAAATCCCATCTCTATTAAAAATACAAAAATTAGTCAGGCGTGATGGTGGAGGCCTGTAATCCCAGTTACTCAGGAGGCTGAGGCAGGAGAATGGCTTGAACCCAGGAGGCAGAGGTTGTAGTAAGCCAAGATCGTGCCACTTCACTCCAGCCTATACAACAGAGCGAGACTCTGTCTCAAAAAACAAAACAAAACAACACTGGCAAATAGCTCCGATGCCCACAGTTAGATTTCTGGCTTGCAAATGGGTACCCATTTCTGGATTTATTATACAAGTGTGACCAACTTAGCCATTGCAACAAACAAAACAATAGAATGCAAAGGAACGGTTTAGATGGTTACAAGGAAATAAATTTACACACACACGTACATAATCTAGGTTCCCAGACTGATTCATAATTGATGATTCTCTGTCTAGCTTGGAACCTCATAATGATAGAGACTTCAGGACTCCTTATTAGATTCAGAAAAACAGCAGAGACAGTAATGGTTAAAAACTTATTGTGCAACCCCTAAAGAAATAAATAGGATCATGTAATCATTTCAATGATCACTCAAAATTATTATGAAACAAACAAGCAAATAGAACTCCCTGCCCCCAGATCATCTAATGATGGTCAGTCAACACCATATCCTTGCCAAATAATAAGCATTTTTATTATTTTAGATTATAAAATCCCTTTATACAGTGAAGGTGCCTTGGATTTTAAAAATAAAGTCTGCAGCAAGAAAAACCAATAAGATGTGATGATTACAGGATGTCCAGTGTGGCCTTGGGCATGTCTTACCCTACTAGCCTTTAGCTCCTACATCTGTGTACTGAAGGGTCAGCATGGGAAATAATCCAGGGTCCTTTCAGCCACGATTATCCAGTTCTATCTTTTGCAAATGAAAAAAGTAACGTTCACCTCCACAAATAAGGCAATCTTTGTGCTAACAGTGAAGTGGGAAACATTTGTCTAGGGAACTCCCCGCCTACTTATGAGACCAATCTCCCCTTTCTTGTGGCTTCTCTTTCTACCTAGTTTTGACTTCTGGTGCTTTTGTGCCTTTACAATAAAGGATCTTATTCAAACTAAACTTTTAAAACAACAGATAAAACTTAATGTGGTTTCTCTCCCAAAGTATGCACCATTTTCAAATTTTAACTCAACAGAACAATCTTGTATTTTTGGAATTTTAGGCATCAACAATTTGGGGAGAATAGGGCTTAGAGGATAGAAGAGTTGGCTTGTAGGGCTTTCTTAGGTATATCATTATGTATTAGGTTGGTCACAGCAACATGGGGGCCTCTTCCTTTTCCTGACTGTCCCTGTCCACAAATAGGGGCAGTCTGTAACAGTGCTTCTTATTGACATTTGTACATGTTGTATATTTGGGTTGTTTGTTTTTTCTTTCAAATAAATTTTTTAAATTTTTTTCCTGCCTACCTTTGCTTGTGGGTAACAACATTTTCAGGAATGGAGTTCCCCTAGATCACAGATATCTTCGAATCTCTGGGCAATGCAAAGTATTGTCTTCTCTTTCCCCATTCAGTTTTGCAATGACAAAAAGTTTAAAGATGGTTATGACATTTATTAGACTTTGCCATGAGTACTTAAGCCTTTTAAACATTTTATTCTAATATAAATTGTTATGTGAGTGTCAGTTGTGTATTTATATATGTGCTGACACTTTTAAATGATTTTTTTGTTTAAGGATTTTGGGCTCGTGAAGTAGGTAAAATGATTGGACTAGAACATCCTCTCATTCCGGTTCAACATCAATATGTTGTTACATCGACTATACCTGAAGTGAAAGCTTTGAAACGAGAACTCCCTGTGCTCCGTGACCTGGAAGGATCATACTATCTCCGACAGGAAAGGGATGGGCTTTTGTTTGGTCCATATGAAAGTCAGGAGAAAATGAAAGTTCAGGACTCCTGGGTCACCAATGGAGTTCCTCCAGGTGAGTTTAGCAAATAAAAGTGTGTGCTGGTCAGACACGAATGGTTCATCCTCTCCATGACTGGGGGATGGCTGTAGAATAAGACAACAGCATAATTCTAGACTAATTCAGATACCTGGGACATTGGAGGTGATGGGTTTGAGGTGGGCTCTGTTCTCATATCCCTTTGAACAATCACAGCAGGGAGTCGGGGGGAAGAAAGATGTAGCTGATGTTAGAGAAGCTGAAGAAACATTTCTAGTTGCTTTGAAAGGTTCCAGATACATTTTTACCTGCCCACACAACCTCCTGCCTCCCCATTTTTTTCCTTAATCCACTGCCAGCTTGGTCTACTTTCAAGATTTGAATATAGTTGCTATTGTGCTTTTACAGCTGGAAACACAACTGATATCAGAGGCCAGATATCCATCCTACTAAGAATGAAAACCTGAGAGTCTATAACAGAGCAGGGTTTTTGGTACTGTAAACAGAGTACTTCCCATGCTACGTAAATGGATATGGAAAAGGTTTGTGCCTCTATGCCAAAGCAGGGGATACTACAGTTTCTCTTTCAAGTTCTTTAAGGGAGATGGGTCTGTTTTTGCTTTTCATGAAATACTTCCACAGAGCCAGATTGAAGATTGGGTCATCTAAGGAGGTATCTCAGGTTTTAATCTATAAAAAGAGCTACAAAATCACTGGGGACTGAAATATTACAGGGAATATAAAGAAATGTAGGAAATGGTACTTCCTAAAATTATACTTTGATAAGCTTCTTGAGATAGGAAATGAATCCCTCCATTCTACTCCTCAAAGCGTAGGCCCAAATAATAGCAAATGATCACTAAACTGCCTTTCACAGAAGTTAGGCCAGCTGGTTTCAGGGCTTTGGTTGTGCTGAATGGGCTCTGCACATTTGGGCCTGAGCGGAATTGCTCCCGATCCCACAGGGAGGGTTGAAACACCACTAAAAGCCTCCCTCTCTGCTGTTCCCTCATGCTGGCAGCTTCTCCTTCAAATAAATCTTGAACAAATAATTAAATAATGCCGTTTGGAGGGAGAGCTGCATTGTTAGCTGTTGGTGAGCATGGGTACCCATGTGTGCTAGTTAACCCTGATGGTGTGCAGGCTTCCATGAGGCTGACCCTACCTGCAGTCCCCAGGAAGGGCAAGAAGCTGGCTGGCTGCTATGTGGAAAAATCACCAGTGTTGGTGGAGACATTCTTTTAGAAGCTCATCTGTGGCCCTGCCTGTAATCACAGTGACTTTTAGGACAAGAGGAGGATTGTGCTTCAAGACCCTGCCTCTTTTCAGAACTCTAGCCCTTGGATGTGTGTGGGGGCAGGCTGGAGGAAGGAGGCCTCCAGGCCATTCCTTCCCTGCTGAAAGGAGAGTTAAAAGAGGTCTAAAATCTATCATCTTAGATCCTGGAGCAGTGTTCCACTTTTTCCAGTATTCTACCATGACTCTGTAAACTCCCATTTGCCCTCATCTCGGGGGATAAAATAAGTTCTTATGGTTAATTGAAGCATAACGATCTCTCTTGACAAGCCAAGTCATGTTTAAAAAAAAAAAAACTGTGATTGGATTAAATATCAGAAACTATATTATTCATACATTTAAATTTTCTATTAATTAAAGGTTAACTTTTATGATTTTGTTTCAAGAACAATAACATTGTTTTCAGTAATATAAATGGATACTCATCTGTTGATAGTGAATATCAAGTTTAGACTTTAACAAAATATGGCAGTACTTTCCCAACAGGCCATTTTAAAATATAGGCCATGTCAGAGGCTTAAATCACTTTACAGGACTTGTCAGCTCAGCTATGGCATCCTGACCACAAAGGGCAAATCTTTTTAGGTTTTGGAAAGGAACTCTTTGAGTCTGATCTAGATCGAATCATGGAACACATTGAAGCTGCCATGGAAATGGTTCCTGTCTTGAAAAAGGCTGACATCATCAATGTCATCAATGGTCCTATCACGTATTCTCCTGACATTCTGCCTATGGTGGGGCCCCATCAGGGAGTCAGAAACTACTGGGTGGCTATAGGCTTTGGGTAAGTATCTTCATGTAATTCAACATTTATTGTAGAATCACTTATTTTAGCTAAATCTAGTTCCATATTCTCAGGATGCGAAAGGGAAATGTGGGAGGCTGAGAGAGAGAAACAGAGAGAGACCCAGAGAGTTTTTTCCCTTTCATGACCAAGGATTCATACAATGAATAAAAACTACTGGTTCAAGCACTTGTATATGTTTTAAAGAAGGGCAATTATTTCCTGGAACACAGAAGGGCAATGATTTCCTGGAGCTTTCTCTTTTTTTTTTGAGATGGAGTTTTTCTCTCATTGTCCAGGTTGGAGTACAGTGGTGTGATCTTGGCTCACTGCGACTTCTGCTTCCCAGGTTCAAGCAATTCTCCTGCCTCAGCCTCCTCAGTAGCTGGGATTACAGGCATCCAGCATCACGCCTGCTAACTTTTTGCATTTTTTTAGTAGAGACAGGGTTTCACCATGTTGCCCAGGCTGGTCTCGAACTCCTGACCTCAGGCAATCTGCCTGCCTCAGTCTCCCAAAGTGCTGGGATTACAGGCATGAGCCACCATGCCCGGCTTCCTGGAGCTTTCTCTTTGCATATTTCCTGCCATTTCCATTAATTGTATCTCATTTGATGCTGTGTATCTTCAGATAGTCAATTTGCTCCAGTTTTACAAGGATGTTTTCATAACACAATGTGACAAAGATAATTCAAAATATCAAATGTATAATATATCCGCTGCATTTTTCACCATAATTCATGTTTGTCCAACATGATTTGTTTCTTTATAATTCCTCAGGTTTCTTCCCATTTATGACTCCATTGCCTCTTTGATGTTTCATTTCTGATATTTGTTCCATTAATTTGGTGAATATTGATGTCAAGCCCACTCAACTATCATATCACAGCTTCTAATATTCTATTTTTCTTCCCCATTTTATTTGGCCATTTATTCAACTAATATTTAATAACTGCTAGCTCTGTGCCAGGCCTAGGGCTAGGCATTGGAACACAGCTGACAACAAGGCAGTGAGGTCTGACCAGAGCTGGAAGGTTGCCTGAGGCACAGCTCTGCTGATCCAGTAGAGAGGCTGGGGTCTCCACTAAGGTAGCAGCAGTGAAGACAGAGATGGGAGATAAAATTATCTAGATTTGGTGATCATTCCATAAGATATTGAAGGGAAAGGGGAAAATGGTAAATGATGGCAACTTTTCTAACTTGACCACCGTCTATATGTTAGAGCCATGGAGAGAGAGCCAAGAAAATAATGAGTTCCATTTTTGATGGGTTGAGCTTGAAGTGTTAATTAGGTACATGGGACATCCAGAGGGAGAAAGTCAGATGGAGATTTGGGATGGGGAGTTATAATGTAATTGAGGGCTTATATAATCACTTATAGAGTCCATATGCAGGCATGTGGAAGTAGGAGTGCTTCTCCTGCACATTACTCATATATCTTCTTTGGAGAAATGTCTATTCATATCCTTTGCCATTTTCATAATTGGTTAATTTGTCTTTTTATTGTTTCATTGTGGAAGTTCTTTATATATTCTAGATACAAGAACCTTATCAGGTACATGATTTGCAGAACTTTTCTCCCATTCTGTGGGTTGTTTTTTTACTTTCTTGATGGTGTCCAATGAAATACAAAAGTTTTTAATTTTGATGAAGTCTAGAATACGTATTTTTTCTTGGTTCACATGTACTTTTGGTGTCATATACAAGTAACCATTGTCTAATCCAAGTTCGTGAAGATTTAAACCTATGTTTTCTTCTAAGAGTTTTATAGTTTTAGCTTTTGCATTTAGGTCTGTGATCAGTTTTGAGTTAATTCTTGTATATGACATGAGGTAGGTGTCCAACTTCAGTCTTTTCATATGTATAGCCAGTTGTCCCAGAACTATTCATTGAAAAGACTATTCTGTCCTCATTGAATTATGCTGGCATCTGTAATGTCTTTTTTCTGATTCCTTTTCTCATACCAAACGTGCGGTACTTTCCAACACCAACAACCAGTTCTCCAATTCTCCAGTACTAACTGGGTGTCCAACAATTCCATTCAATTCTGACACCAGCTCCTGGAATTAACATAGACCCCACAGGTTACAGGATCTGTTCCACAAGACCGCTCTCACTTCAGACACCAGTCTCAAGTCGTGGGAGACACCCATACTTCTGACCAACTGGGTGTTCCCACAACCCTCTCCTCAGATTTGATACTTTTCTGGAACCAATCACAGAACTCAGGAAAATACTTATGTTTACTCTTTTATTATAAAGGATACAGCTCAGGAGTAGCCAAACGGAAGAGATACATAGAGCAAAATGTGAGGGGTTAGAGGTGGGTGGTGCAGTGCCCCCAGACCCTTTCCAGGCGCCTTCCTAGCCCATCACTGTGTTCACCAACCCAGAAGCTCTCTGAACCCCATGTCTAGGTCTTTATGGCGGTTTCATTATGTAGGCATGATTGATTAAACTATTATTGGTGACTGAACTCAATATCCCTTCTCCACTCCCTGGAGGTTGGAGTACGGAGTGAGACTGAAAGTTCTAAATCTCTAATCACGTGGTTTTCTCGCAACCAGCCCCCAACCTGAAGCTACCTAGGGCTGCTGTCCTCTCTCCACAAGACCTATCTCATTAACATTCAAAAAAGAGTAAATCTCAAATGTTTTATGAACCCTGTGTCAGGAACTGGGGACAAAGACCAAATATTTAATTTTTATTATACCACATCATCTGTATAAAGAATAAATTGACCATAGATGTATGGGTTGATTTCTAGATTCTCAATTCTGCTCCTTCATCTGTGTCTATTTTTATGTGACTACTACACTGTCTTTTATTTATTTATGTATGTATGTATGTATTTATTTATTTATTTATTTTTGAGACGGAGTCTCGCTCTGCTGCCCAGGTAATGGCACAATCTTGTCTCACTGCAACCTCTACCTCCCAGATTCAAGCAATTCTCCTAGTTCAGCCTCCCAAATAGCTGGGATTACAAGCACGTACTACCATACATGGCCAATTTTTGTATTTTTAGTAGAGATGGGGTTTTGCCATGCTGGCCAGGCTGGTCTCAAACTCCTGACCTCAAGTGATCCACCCACCTCGGCCCCGCAAAGTGCTGGGATTTCAGGCATCAGCCACCACACCCAGCTGACCCTCTCTTAATTACTGTTACTAGAAGTTACTAGCTTTGTAGTAATTTCTGAAATTAGGAAGTGTGAATCCTCCAACTTTGTTCTTTTTCAAGATTGTTTTGGCTGGAAGTCCCAAAAATTTTAGGACCAGTTTGTCAATTTATGCAAAGAAGCCAGCTGAGATTTTGATAGAGATTGCATTGAATCTGTAGATCAATTTGGGGACTATTGAGATCTGAACAATGTTAAGTATTCTGATCCATGAACATGAAATGTCTTTCCATTTACTTAGGTCCTTTAAAATTTCTTTAAACAATGTTTTGTAGTTTTCAGAGTAAAAGTTTTGCACGTCTTTTGTTAAATTTATTCCTAAGTATTTTATTCTCTTTGATATTCCAATTGAATTTTAGTATTAAATAATAGAAATTGAAGATCATTGACTGTAAGGCATGTTCTGAGCAGATAGAATCACTGATCTCATATGGAACACCTATTAACTAATTGCTAAGGAAAGTAGAAAATTGCTTCCTCTAGAACAAGTTACTTATAACCTAGAAATCATATCTGTTTGCATGTGACTGATGTCAGACTCCCCCCCGATTGCTCTGGCTAATTTTCTCAGGTCATGGATACTGGGAGGTGGGTGGAGAAGATAACAGGTGGGAGTGGGGGTGGGCAAAGTGCCTCCCTGTCTTTGACAGGTTTGGTCTAAACAAAAAAAGCCTTCCCCTTACCTAAAGTTGAGTTTTCTAAGATATTTCTTATGTAATATAACGGAATACCCCCATTAGCTGCCCCTCCTGGCTTATATCAGTACACTCATTCCATGGTTCTGGAGGCCAGTGGTTCCTATACCTGGGTGAGGAGCAGAATAATCTGAGGAACATGTTAAAAAGCAGAGTCTTGACCATGTGGTTAGTCACATGAATGTTTTTTATCTCCTATACCTCTCATCTGTGAAATTCCTATTATTTGTCACTAGAACCCATGTGGCTTAGTCTGCTTGGGCTGCCATAACAAAGTACCAGAGACTGGGTGATTTAAACAACAGAAATTTACTTTCTCACAGTTCCAGAGGCTGGAGGTCTGGGACCTCATGTTCCGGAGGCTGGAGGTCTGAGATCAGGGACTCTGCTATCATGGCAGAGTTCTGGTGAGGGCTCTCTTCCTGGCTTGCAGATGGCCACCTTCTGGCTATGTGCTCATGTGGCTTTTCCTTGGTGGGTGGGTGTGTGTGTGGAGAGAGAGGAAGCTCTCTGGTGTCTCTTCATAGAAGGACACTAATCCTATCATGAGGGCCCCACCCTCACGACCTCATTTAACCCTAAGTACTTCCCAAAGGCCCCATCTCTAAATACCATTACACTGGGGATTAGGGCTTCAACAGATGCATTATGGGAGGATACAAACACTCAGTCTATAGCGCCATGAAAGATGTGTTGAATCAAAACAAACAAGCAAACAAACAGATTTCCAGATACTACTCCTGTAGATTCTGATTTAGTGGTCTGGAGAGGGGACCCAGGAATCTGTATTTTATTGTAGTATTATCTGTAATTCTTGGTACAGCCAGTTCAGGGAAGTAGGTGTTTGCAAACTGCTTACATATGTGCCAGTGCCCATTTACCTTACTCACAGAATATCCTCAGCCAGAGCTATTTTACTTTGGACATTTGTTTACTCACAATTCCAACAAGTTTTTCTGCTTCTAGGTGACTAACACAGTGCCCAAAAAATGTCTTATGAATTGTATTTAATTGAATCTGATTTTCTTGGGTTAGAACAGATTATAAACAGCAAAGTTAAAGAGGGGAGAGTGCTATAAGATGCAACATCCAGTCATTTAACAGAGTTATAAAAAGCAGATACAAACACTCAAAAAGCATAGCAGCCTAGGGCCATGGAGAAGAATCTGGAATTCTGCAGATTAATGCTAGAGACAGAAGAAGAACCTAACTGTCCTCTCCTCTTTAAGTTCCCTTCTACTTTCACTTCACACCTTACTTCCTTATTAAAATCCTTTCAACTGGTCATACAAGGGCCCAATAGCCACCATGTATTCTTTGCCCACTATGTGCCTTGCAGTGTACTAAGTGCTTTTAAATGCCTTGGCAATTAATTCTCCGCCAGCACCATAAAGAAAGTGTGCACGGAAGAATGAAGCGCAGGGTGGTTACATAACTTGCCCAAGGTCACCCAGCTAACAGTGGCAGAATAAGAATCATACCCAGATCTTTTCCCCACGCTTTTATACTTTTAGCTACTGAGCCAGGGATTCTCCAGAGATGTTTTCTATCTTCCTAAGATGATACTTTAAAATCAAGAACATGATGTGGAAAATAAAGGGGTTTTGACATCAGAAAAGGGATCGGTTTTACATTGGCCATGTGTAGTTCATAGTACTCAATTGTATGGAATTTTACGTAAAGCTTGTTAATGGTTGGATAACTTGTTTGTAAAATATTTACTTTTTAGAAATAAATTAGATTTGATTCAGGATTCCCCTCCACCCTACTCCCACCCAAATAACAGCACTCTGCCCATTTGTTTGCTCATGTGCATGGCTGAAAGGGAAAGAACATGATGGTATAGCAGCCAGGCCATAGAAAATCAAAGCACCCCTGGCTCTGCCCTGGGAGTCTGCGAAAATACAGACAGTGCTGTTTCTGAGTGTGTGTCCTGGCTCAACAAAGATTGAGAACCACTGAAGACAGAAAAGTCCAATAACAAGGAGCATGTGCTCCAGGGTCAGATAAGTGAATTTGTATCCTGCATCTACTCTTTACTGCTGTGTTACTTTATTTAGCCTCTGTGTGGGGGGCTTATCTTTCTCCTTAAAACAGACTTGCTAAAGCGTAAATCAGCTTCTACGTGTTAGATGGAAACTCTGCCTGGTAAATGGGAGGCACTCAGTGTTCGTAGAACTTCATAAGCCTTCAAGTCTTGTCAACAATATAGCTCTCAAAAATGGTACCTGTTCTATATGGGCATTGAGCCTGGTTAAGTGAATGTGCTAACTTTAATAAACATTTTAAGCATATATTTATTAATTTTTCTTGCTTTCTTAAAATTTAGAGAGGTTGTTTGTGGATAATTTGGATGCCTCATGTCTATTAAACTGCCCAAAGGAATGTAAATTGCTGTTTTTTTTATTCTCTTTGAGAAAGTCTTCTATAAAATGTAGGCACTATTTTTATGAAAGCAAAACAGGTGTCTTGTTGTGGGAAAAGTTAACATTTTCAATGTTTGCTAAAGTTCCTCCCATGCTCTTAGAAGCTGTGGTTCTGGCTAAGTTGTTGTTGTTTGGGATACTAGCATTTCTGTGTCTTGATGTCTCCTTGTGTATCCCCTTTTCTTGGTTCTCTCCCCTTGACTCTCTGCTCATTCAGTTCCTTGAAAGCTCCTGACTTAAACCACAGATGAACCCACGGTAGAGGCCTTCATTAAACAAGAGTGAGTGGGTAGAACTATACATGGCCAATGTAAAACCGATCCCTTTTCTGATGTCAAAACCCCTTTATTTTCTACATCATGCTCTTGATTTTAAAGTATCATCTTAGGAAAATAGAAAACAAGCCCATCTTCCCCATCAAGTGGCCTATTAGTTGCAAAATACAAGAGACAGTGTTCCTTTCTACCTCTTTCCACAAGTCCTCAGGTGAGGGCCTCTTTGCTTGAATGTTTCTAAGACAATGGCTCAAGTTCCTTGCACAGAGATCATTGTCTAAGGAGGTTAGAACTAACTTGAGTCTGAGAAGAGATGGATGGGACACCACAGTACACGCGTTTCTCCCACCGTGTTTCCTACCAGTCAGGATAATCATACCTCAGGAGGGCTGTTAGGATACCAGACACGTGCCCGTTTGCATCCTGGCTTCAACCCTTAGTTTTCCTAAAGCAAAATTCTTATTAGTTACTAGTCAAGGATCATCGAGCCTTTTCCCCATAAAGAGCTATTTTGTTTGTTGTTGGTGGTTTTTTTGTTTTGTTTTGTTTTTTGAGAGAGGGTCTCACTTCATTACCCAGGCTGGAGTGCAGTGGTGTGAACATGGCTCACTGCAGCATCTACTTCCTAGGCTCAAGTTATCCTCCTGCCTCAGCCACCCGTGTACCTGGAACCACAGTCTTGTGCCACCATGCCCAGATAATTTTTAAATTTTTTTTGTAGAGATGAGTTCTCACTTTGTTGGCCAGGCTGGTCTCAAATTCCTAGTCTCAAACGATCCTTCCAAAGTGCTGGGATTATAGGTGTGAGCTACTGTGCCCTGCCCAATAAGGAGCTATTTTGCAGGTGTACATCTCTTGAAACTGTAAATAAACTAGCTATCAAGTCAGGCACATTTAATTTGGATGCCTAAACATGTCACTTTTAAGGAAAAAATTGTTCCGTAGAGATTATGTTACTTGGGTGTTCTGATTAGTGCAGAACAGTCCAACTTTGAAGCCCTGTAAAATATTTTGAGCATGTTTCATTTGAAAACTACATGTGTTAGTAATGGGTTTTCTATCCCTGTATTTGAAAGATATGGCATAATCCACGCTGGTGGGGTAGGGAAATATCTCAGTGACTGGATCCTGCATGGAGAACCTCCTTTTGATCTGATAGAATTGGATCCAAATCGCTATGGCAAATGGACAACCACCCAGTACACTGAGGCCAAAGCAAGAGAATCATATGGATTCAACAATATTGGTAAGGTACAAATGTACTGTTGTCTACAAAGTGTTGACAGAATTGAATTGTAGCATCTCTGACTTTAGATGGTCTTTATTCTATTCACTGGGATGGCGGTAGTTAGGGACTCCAAAATGCATTGTGCCCCTAAAACATAACAAGGAATGTATATGGATGTATATATTTAACATGTGGAATGCCTCACTAGTTTTAAATTTTAAATATATTTTTACTTTACTCTTTGATGAGTCATATAAATGACAGCTCTGTTTTCTGCATAAATCATTCATATGTATGTATATATGTATGTATGTATGTTTATGCATCTGGATTTTAAGTACTGTATTTCCATACTTGGAATCCCATCAAAGTATCTTGTTTTGGCTATATGTGATTTATAGTACCAATTTTCCTTTTTCAGTTGGTTACCCTAAAGAAGAACGGTTTGCTGGGAGACCCACTCAACGAGTCAGTGGGCTCTACCAAAGGCTGGAGTCTAAGTGTTCCATGGGGTTCCATGCTGGCTGGGAGCAGCCACACTGGTTCTACAAACTGGGCCAGGACACTCAATACAGGTGGGAGAAGGACTTTACCTGCCTGTGGTTCTGACTGAGGGATGAAATAATGGGACAGCAAAAAGTGCTGATTCCCCCTTATACTCCATTTCTCCACCCTGTTCCAAGGAGCACTGAGCCTTGTCCTACAAAAATTACTCTTTGGCAGTGGTGGCATTAGTCTAGCCCACGGGACACTGGCCCACATCTAGGACTTATGTGGCCCTGCGCGTCCTATAGCCAGTCTTGGCGAAGCCTCTTGGCATTTATCAGAAGCTCAGAGGAACCTTCCAACCCCCCTCCAAATTCCCACATGGCTTCAGTTGGCTCCTAAAGGTTTGCAGTATTTTAGGATGCTTCATAGAATCACGTTGTGTATAACCACAAAATGTGGTTTGGGATTTTCTGTTCATCCTGAAATCGCTCAAAGCAACTGCATTCTAGAGTGTGTGCACTGAGCCATGCAAATTATATGCACAGTTGATAAATTAGGGGAAAAGATCACTTGCATAGCATTCCAGGTTAAGCGAAAACATAAAGTATGCCACTAAAACAGTTCTCCGAGTTCTGGTAAAGTGCTACCTGCCATTGTTGTACTTTGGATTAATAGCGATTATATATTTTTTTCTCAAGAGAATCCACAGACCAAGGGAAAACAAGGTGCAAATTTGGAAGTTATGTTATCCTTATTTTTGAGCCGTCATTTTGCTTTTTACAATAGGTTTTGCTATTTTAAGACTAGATCTAATTGGTACAAAGTATAGCAGAGAACCCATTGTTGATGAATGAATTTGGGCTCTGTAGGCAGCCAATCTAGATTATCTAGTGGACAAATACTGATTTGGTTTTTCCTAAATGACTCTAATATATCACTTCTACTCTTCACTTACCGCTGATTGGATCTGGCCTAAGTTTCTTCTACCATTTAATAATTAAACTACTGAAAATTCATGTTACAGACATGGCATCCTGCTCTGAAGTTAAAATACCACACTAGAAGTCCACTTCGTAAAGCAGAAAGGAACTTTAGTAATGAGTCAAGAGACCTTTGTTCCAGGTCTGGCTCTGTCATTAACTAATGCAAAGGCCTTGGAAATCATTTTGTGCCTTTTCTCTGAAAAATGAAGATTTGGGACCAGATCCTTGTGTACCCCAGGTGTGGACCAACAGCATAGGCATCTCCTGGGAGCCTGGGAGAATGCAGACTGTGGGGTCCCACACCATACCTGCTGCTTCAGAATGTGGACTTTAACAAGTGCAAGTGATTTGTATTCCCATTAATGTTTGAGAAGCACTGAACCAGATAGCTCCACCCCGCCCCCCAACCCAGACACTGATATAATTAGGCCCATTTTAAAAAGCTCTCCAGATGATTCTAATATGCATCTAGGATTGAAAACCATCAGACTGGTTGACTTCTAAACTCTCTTCCAGATCTGAGAGCCCATGAATTGTATCTTATTTTCCAGTTAATCAGCACTTTACTCACTGTGAAATGGGTCAAAGGGATAAATGAGTAACTTTAAAAGATTAGATTCCAACATACATGAATGATTTGCAGAACAGAATTTCAGGTTGCATGGTCCCGCCTCCCAGAGTCCCACTCCCCGCTGCCCATAGGATTTTCTAGATGAGTAGGGCTTATTAAAATACCCTATTCTGTAATTTGAAAAATGAACGGCAGTTGTTTCATGACACTAAATGTTGTGTTTCAGGCCAAGCTTTCGTCGCACAAACTGGTTTGAGCCTGTGGGCTCAGAGTATAAACAGGTTATGCAAAGAGTAGGGGTAACTGACCTATCACCGTTTGGCAAGTTTAATATCAAAGGCCAAGATTCCATTAGACTACTGGACCATCTCTTTGCAAATGTCATTCCAAAGGTAAATAGCCTTGTAGGGATACAAGGTCCAGGATTCTGACCTATTTAATTCTTCATCCTCTCATTTCCCCCGCCCCCCGACCAAACCCACATGTTATTTTAGTTCACCTAATGATTTCTGGAAGAACACTAGAACTCTTCAACTGACCAAAAGTATACAAGCTAATTTTCTTTCTTTTTGAGAGACAGAGTCTTGCTCTGTCACCCAGGCTGGAATGCAGTGGTGTGATCTTGGCTCTCTGTAACCTCCTCCTCCCAGGTTCAAGCGATTCTCCTGCCTCAGCTTCCCAAGTAGCTGGGACTACAGGCATGCACCACCAGGCCCAGTTAATTTTTGTATTTTTTTAGTAGAGACAGGGTTTCACTATATGTTGGCCAGGCTGGTCTTGAACTCCTGACCTCAGGTGATCCACCCACCTCAGCCTCCCAAAGTGCTGGGATTACAGGCATGAGCCACCACACCTGGCCTACAAGCTAATTTTCAAATTTAAATTTTTGTTGAGTGAATTCTCATCCAAGGACCTTATGACTTTGCTTAATTGTTTTGATGGTAACTTAAAATTGAATTCTGCAATTAAATGAAGAATAACTTTTAAATGACAAAGAATTTTAAATGATTGTTTAAATGGAGAACTTCAAGTTACTGTTGGGTTTAGGTTTACAGATAATTCATACAATTGATACGAATGGTAAGAGTCAGATAGTTTTCATTCTTAACACCCATGTTGTTATTTAAATAGGTGTTAAAAGGATGTATGCGATTTTTAGTTCATCCTAAGGTAATTTAAAATTTTTTTATGTAGGTGGGTTTTACAAATATAAGTCACATGTTAACACCCAAAGGTCGAGTGTATGCTGAGTTGACTGTTTCTCACCAATCTCCTGGGGAGTTTCTTTTAATTACTGGCTCTGGATCAGAACTTCACGATCTTAGGTAAGTGCACACCTAGTAAGAAAATTTTGTACACATTATATATTGACTCAATCTTACATTGAGTTTTTCTTTTTACCAGTACTCGAAAGTACAACTTTATTTCTTCTTAAACCTAATGGTTTCAAATAAACTTTATGTTTTTTATACAAAAATATTAGAAGTGAGGGCCTCTGCCCCTCCCAAAGGTAATTCATCCATAGGTTACTGGTTCTAATAATATTATTTCCATTTATTAGGCATCATCAATGTACCAGAACCTTTTTTAGACATTACCTTAATAAATTCTCTTAATATATTGCAAGGTTTATATGATTCCCATGGTCAGATAAGGAAACCGAGGTTTGAATTAAGGGAACTTACTCACCCGAGATTTTTGATTCTGATGTCCACATTCGGTCCACTTCTGTAAGCTGCCTTCCTAAATTATCTTTGTCCTTTGTGATGCTTTGTGCTTTCTGGCCCACAGCTAGATCTAAGTTGCTGACCTGCCAAGTCCAACGTTTACATGAATCTTTATTCTACTATAAAGTCTTTAGTCTAATATTCCGAAAACATTTGGAATATTATTGTTTAATAAATGTCTTACTCTGACAGATTCTTGCCTTAGTTGTAAAGTGATGCAAATTATATGCTCCAATCCAAGAAGTACTCGGGCCATCTTAATAGCTTAGCTTTGTGTAAATCCAGATGAACATTTTGTGATATACTTAGACAGCTCAAGGACTGCTCAATAAATTAGAAACCAGCCCTATAGCTGGGTCCCAATAACTCATCAAGCCATATAAATTGAAACTAGAGTTTCTGTCTTTTCCTTGTGATTGTCAGAGCAATTACGTGTCCTGTGGCAGGCACATGATTATCCCTTAGCAACATGAGTATACTCCTGTGTACAGGTATTAGAGAAAATTTGGGTTTAAATTAATTTTTGAAGGCTGAATCATTAGTTTAAATGCAAAAGGGCTGTGTCACTATTTAAAAGAATTGTGCAGCAGAGCTCATTAAATTGAAGGATCCTTCTGTACTGTGAAAAATTACCCCCCAAATTTATAAGTGGGTGATTTAAAGAGAATCACTTAACATCTCAGGGGCTCAGTTTCCTCAACTTTAAACATCAGTGTGATTTCATGAAATGACACTCTGGGGACTTTCTGATAACTCTAGACACAAAGCATGTCTTCAGAGAAATAATTTGTTACCAAGGTACATTATTCAAGCAATATTTAACACCATGTTCATGACTGAAACACAGATGGATTGAAGAAGAAGCAGTCAAAGGCGGATATGATGTTGAAATTAAAAACATAACCGATGAGCTTGGAGTCCTTGGAGTTGCTGGGCCACAGGCAAGAAAGGTCCTTCAGAAACTGACCTCTGAAGATCTCAGTGATGACGTTTTCAAGTTTCTTCAAACCAAGTCCTTAAAGGTTTCCAACATTCCTGTCACTGCTATTAGGATATCTTATACTGGTAAGATTGGAAAATAACCTGGAGTAAGTCTCTGAAATTTAAAAGGTCAATTTAAATTTTAAAATTAAAAGGTCATGTCACCACAAATGTGTGGGCGTGTACACATGTGCACACTCACACTCACGTTTGTCCATGCGACTTTGGAGGAAGGTTTTTGTTCTGCCCAACTCTTATGTCAAGTCTGTCTATTCACTCCTCATCTTGAAAGTGGTTCCACAGATTTCTAGTTGTTGCTCCAGTCCCATAGCTGCCTACCATCTGGAAGGACAGATAAAAAAGTGGGGGCTGGGTGCTGTGGCTCACACCTGTAATTGCAGCACTTTGGGAGGCTGAGGCGGGCGGATCACCTGCAGTCAGGAGTTCAAGACCAGCCTGACCAACATGGGGAAACCCCGTCTCTACTAAAAACACACAAAATTAGCTGCGCGTGGTGGCGCATGCCTGTAATCCCAGCTACTCTGGAGGCTGAGGCAGGAGAATTGCTTGAACTCAGGAGGTGGAGGTTGTATGAACCAAGATGGCGCCACTGCACTCCAGCCTGGGCAACAAGAGTGAAACTCCATCTCAAAAAAAAAAAAAAAAAAAAAAAAGTGAGAAGAGGATTGGCTGAAATAGTCAGGCCAGCCAACTCTATCTGCAAACATTCAAGATGGTCTCCTGGAGCTAGAATCTCCCATAGAGACCAT
Organism: Macaca fascicularis; assembly: GCF_037993035.2. Classification (NCBI taxonomy): domain Eukaryota; kingdom Metazoa; phylum Chordata; class Mammalia; order Primates; family Cercopithecidae; genus Macaca; species Macaca fascicularis. Next base: position 82,999,577 of record NC_088380.1, on the reverse strand, counting down.
TTTGAAGGTATCAGGTACCTCTCCTAGAGCATTGCCAACAATCCGTCTTTCGTTCCAGACTGTAAGTTCACTGAGAAGTCTTCATCTAGCACCTAACCTTGCACATGGTAGGTATTTGATACAGAGATGAATGAATGCTCTTCAGTTCCCCAGTGGTGCTCTGGGCTCCCTTCTAAGTTTTTCTAGAACTCCTTGTCTCTCACAGGAGTACTGCATGCCCAAGCATTCATTCAATTATATGTTGCTCCTATTCTGTGGTATCCCATAAAAACACCTTACCATGAGCCTTCCACCTTGGGAAATGAGAACACAGATTGAAGACCATGGCTCTTCCCTGGGCTGCTGCTATACCTTTTCCCTGCCCTTCTTCCACCCAACCTTGGCAAATTCTAGAATAAAAAATGAGCAGGGCTGGATGCAGTGGCTCATACCTGTAATCCCAGCACTTTGGGAGGCCATAGTGGGAGGACTGATTGATTGTCCCAGGAGTTCAGGACCAGCCTGGGCAATATAGTGAGACCCTGTCTCAACAACAACAATATAAGACAAAAATGAAACAAGAACAAGAAAAATAAGCAGGATTTTTTTGGGTTAAATTTCATTTCTTTTGATTTTTGCCCACAGCTCTACTGGTGAATGAAATGACTAGGGAAGAAGTGGGAGGGGGAGAAGTCCGAGAGTATGGCTTTCTCACTATGAGGATAACTTGAATAATTCTTAATTGACTATATTTTTAAGCTTATGATTTTTGGGCAAGGGGTTGGTTTAAACCTTGAACTCGTTGCCTTGATAAACTGTGCCATGCTAACTATTCACCTAACGTCATTGTCCCGGAAAACAGTCAAGCCTCATTAGAAAGCTGGGGTCCAGGGTGGAGAATAATTCCTGCATTACAGTCTTTCTGTGTCATGACAAGAGGTGTCCTGCATACCACCACCTACATGGGGGTCATGATCAGCACGAATGCATCTGTGATATGGTGGGTTTCTTTGCAGTGGGGTCTTGTAACTTTTTGTGAGCTGGTCTTTTTAGAGACTGACAATGCCTATGTTGCTTAAGTGGAATTTCTCCTGCTTTTATGTGTTCTAGCTAATGCACATTAGATCTAGTGATCATTGTTCTTGCTGTGCTGCGGCACCTGTGGGTTTATTTCAGGTGAGCTGGGTTGGGAGCTCTACCACAGAAGAGAAGATTCTGTGGCGCTGTATGACGCTATCATGAATGCAGGCCAGGAGGAGGAAATCGACAATTTTGGAACCTATGCCATGAATGCCTTACGCCTGGAGAAAGCCTTCAGAGCCTGGGGGTCAGAGGTTTGAAATGCTAGCATCTTTATTAATATTTTATGTTTATTTATCTCATTTTTATATAAGGACTGGTTTGAACTGCAATAATGTTGGTTTTGGCTGTAAGAGAAATTACGTATCATTAGATAACTTTATTTCATTAGGGAAAGAGGTTTTTCTCCTTAATTTCTCAAGTGAAACTTCAGTGGAATTCTGACATCATGTTTATTCTGCCTTAATTCATCCTAGCTGGCTGAGAGCCCTAGACAATCTGTCTTGGACTGTGGGGAGCCTGCCTGCCTCGTGGCATTAGAGTAACACTTTTCAAAGTCTCTCCTCCTCTGTCATTTTGCCCGTCTTCATTTTCTTCTTATCTTGTACCTTTTGGTGAATTAACACTCCTTTCCGAGGGGCAGGAGTGATGGTCCAGAATGTGGTGGTCCAGCCTTCCTCCACCATTAATAATGGTTATTAAGAGTTTCTATTTGTACGACTGGGCGCGGTGGCTCACACCTGTAATCCCAGCACTTTGGGAGGCCGAGGTGAGAGGATCACAAGGCCAGGAGTTCGAGACTAGCCTGGCCAATACAGTGAAACCCCATCTGTACTAAAAACACAAAAATTAGCCGGGTGTGGTGGTGCACACCTGTGGTCCCAGCTGCTCGGGAGGCTGAGGCAGGAGAATTGCTTGACTCCAGGAGGCAGAAGTTGCAGTGAGCTGAGATTGTGTCACTGCACTCCAGTCTGGGTGACAGAGTGAGACTCCGTTTCAAAAAAAAAAAAAAGTTTCTATTTGTGTAGTGCTTTAACCATTTACATATTTTCATATGCATGATTTCATTTTTCTTCTCAACTCTCCATTACCTCTATTTTACACATAATAACACTGAGACTTAGAGAACCACTTGGTCCAGATTACCTAGTAAGTGGCCAACCTGTGATTTAAACTCTGTTCTCCTGCTTTATTTCCAATGTGGCAGGCTATCTCTGGACCCATTCACTATTTCAGATGTACTAGCTGTTTCTTTGGAAGACACTGAGGTTTTAGGCCTGAAAGGTAAGATAAGGGATAGTGGTAAAAGATGGACTCAGAGTGGGGACTCTTGGGTTTGAATTTTTCCCCCACCATGCACCAGCTATCTGGCCTAACCCTCCAGAACTTCTGTTTGCTTTTCTAAGAAATGGATTTTTTTATGCTACAGAATTATCATAGATAGTAGAGAGAGTCTAGGAAGTGCCAAGCACATAATAAAGTGCATTTGATTGGAGGGGAGAGTGTGTTTCAAAGCCCAGGCAGGAACCCCGGGGGCATTTAGAGTACGCAGAAGCAAGTGGGCAAGGTCTCTGTGAGAGGTCCCCTATTAGGGGATTCTCTAGCTACAACTGGGGACTGAGGTGAGGATAGGCGCAGGACAGAAACGGAGGACAGCGCTGTCCCCACACTCTCCGGGTAATGAAGCAGCGGGAGCAGCCCTTTGAGAGTCAGACATTTCTCCACCCTCCTGCCTTTCATTTTTTCAGATTTCCTCTCCCTGCGACCTCCTCTGGAGAGCTTTTCTTCCCTAGTCCCTCCAGTTTCCCAGCAGTGCCACAGCGCCCTCTAGTGTTGGTACTGCAATCCTGTGTGCTTCATTTTTATTTTTATTTTTCTTTGAAGAAATTCTGAAATTTTGAACAGATAAAAATAATTTTAGAATAGCTCAAATTGATTAAGAAATATGAGGCAACGTTTTATGTCATGTAAAACAAGCATTCCTTCATTTGGTTTATGTAGGTGCTGTGTTGCTTTAAAAGTTTGACTACTTTTAGGGGGTTTAGACTAGTTCTCTCACTGCAAAGAGAACAACAAAACAAAGAAAGAAACAAAACCATTAAATTCAGGTCTATTACCAAATACTGCCGTTAGCCCTGACTTGGTAGCTATCACAGTGACTTGGCCACATTTGAAGAGATAGAAATTCAAACTGCTTTTTCCTTTCTCCTCTCCTGAACTCTTATCAGCCACCTTCCTACCATCTGCTTTCCCTCCGCCTTACCCTGATTCTTGGTTAATTGTAAGATAAGTAAATTGCTTAATAACTTTTCAAAACATAGTTATGTAAAATTATTACATAAAAACATGTGAAAATCTTGTTTCTAGAAGGAACGTCGCGTGCATTCCCTCAGATGTTTATTAAAATGAGAGAGCTGTGGAAACACAGTGAATTTTAGTTTCTATATTTGTTATATTCAAATGACCAGTTTTGCTGAAAGGCTACATTGAATTTTGGGTTAAAAAATTATTTTCAAAACCAGTCTATAGTTTGCCTTTCTTTAGAATCTGTGTTGAAAAATCAAAAAGTGTTCTTTCTCCTAAAAACAAATATGAAAGTGATGTTACCGAAATGATTTGCACTCATCTAAGATTTAAAATGTGTGTTTCCTTTTTAGATGAACTGTGATACAAATCCTTTGGAAGCTGGACTGGAATATTTTGTGAAGTTAAATAAGGTATGTTTACATTCCAAAGGGTACTTGAAGTAAATCTTAACATTACGATGCTATTTTGTGACAGAGCCATGCTTTAAACTTTAACCAAGTATGGGTTATAGGAGAAACAAGGTGAACATAAATACTAGCATTGCTCAATTGTGTCATATTACTCTTTTGTCAACATTTGCTTAGTTCAAACTATTGGAGTGTGCTTGCAGATTTAAGATAGCAGAGTCCAGCATCTTTAAGGGCTAAATCTAAATTCTAAGAGAAAAATTAGTAAGGATAAGATGATTACCTGTCAGATTCTAGTAGACATTCATGTTGGAAGTGCGCCATGTTGTGTATTTTACAGTAACTCCTGGTGACTCGGGAAATTGCACATTAGCTGATCAAACATACTGCATTCATTGATCCTTCTGGATACTCACAGCGTGGAGCAGCCTCGCTTCAGCAGATCTGTCCATCTGCTTGTCAAGCATCTTTGTGTGTAACTGCAACATCTGAATATAAACAAGAAACTAATACAAGCCCAAAGAATCATAATTGATAAGACACTCCAAAGGGAACTCCTACATCAGTGGTTCTTAAAATGTAGCCTTCAGACTAACAGCATCAGCCTCACTGGGAGCTTGTTAGAAATGCTAATTCTCAGGTCCCACCCTAGAACTACTAAATCAGAATCTCTGGGAGTCAGGCCAACAAATCTGTTTTAACAGCCCCTGCAGGGAATTCTCATGCATCTAAGGTTTGAGAAGCATTACTCTAAATAATTACGGTGGAAAAGCATATCACGAGGCCAATTTATTAAAGCCAACCTCATATGTACAAGTCTTAAAAATATAAATGAGGTTACTCCATTGAGCAGTGCCTAAGAATGATAATAAAAGAACTTAATAGAGCTGTGGTGAGTGGTAGTATTGAAGAACAAGGGCAGCAGCGGCTACTGTTTAGGACAATTGTTAGAACTCCAAAAATAAAACGTCCTGCCCTAGGTGGTTATAAGCTAAAGACTGATTTCCCATCCTGTGGAAATACGTGAATACATGTATATGACTCAATCAGGCCAAGGAAACCTTTTTCATGACCCTGCGTCAGTTCCCAAATTCTCAGCTATAATATTAACATAAAACGTGTACTTATAGTATGAGATTTTAGGAAAAAGAGCCTCCTAAAGGGTTTTAAAGGGAATATCTTTCTGTACATTCTCCCCATGGCTTTTATTTTTATGATGTACCATCTGCCTCCAGACCAGAGAAAGCAGGTGCTTGGAATTTGGGCAGACCCTAGCAGCAGATTGCTCCCTCTGATAGCAGAAGCCGTACTTTAGCTATTTCAAATAAGGTTAAAAATGGCCCGACTCTTGAAAGTGCTAAATTTCTGTTGTTGGTCACAAATAGGTAGATAGATAACTGATTCTTTTGCTTCAGTGTTCAGATATTATTGTTTAGGGATAAGGCATAGATAAATAATCCCCTGGTATTGAAATGGGATTTTCAAAAATCTTTTACGATTATTAGCAGGGGTGGATTGTGTATTTCTTAGTTAAGTTATATGGCCAAATAACCAAAACTCATCTCAGAATGAAGTTAGTTGTTTGACAGATACTAGTTTTGATTTCTGGCATGTTTTTATAATTTCTGAATTGTTGTTTCCCATTCAAGTGTCACAAAGTTAATTCCTAATGATTTTATAGGGTAAAAGTCCTTGTATCCCAAGGACCTGGCCCCCAACTGAGCCAGTCTTTTTCAGTTATGTCAATTCAAGTGGCTAGTTGGTATTAACCTACTCATAATGATGCTTGCTAATCTCCAAGAAAGGTGAATAGATTAGATCAACTTTGGTGGTTTTCGTAGCAGTCTATATTATGAAACAGATTCCTGGAAAACTTATTAAAATTACAAACTAAGCTTTGTAGCTTGACCATTCAAGTCCTGTGCCTAAAAACTAAAATGTTACCCAAACTGGCTTCATATAACATTTTAAATACTGTAAGCCTATATTTCTTCAGAAAATCGATGCTATAGGAGAACAGAAGCAACAGCTAATACAGAGAGATATTTATGTTTGATACCAAAACAAACACAGCAAAAACCTTGGCATTTTACAATTGTTTGAAATCAGCTACTTCTTTCCCTTCAAAGCAAACATATAGAATTTTCTGGTTTACCCTTAGGCATTTACACAATGATCGTTTAAGCCATGATGTGAAGAAAAGGTAGAAGCAGACTATGTCAGAGCTAGATCAGTCCCGGGGGATCAGCTGGTACTCCCCTCCCCAATCTGAAGTGGGGAAACTGAAGCACAGAGAGGGAAAGTGACCTGGGGGAGGCCATTGCTTTAGCTCAGGTCGAACGCCACCCTCTGACCTCATCGTGGAGCTTTCCCACCCACCACTTTCCCCCCACAAAGTCCTTTTCCACAGTGGGCTTATCAGACTTGAAAGACTGCCCAGGAATTTCTCCCTCTGGCAACATATATTATTTGTATGGGTTACCTTTTATTAATGGACACTTCCCCCACATGTTTTTGCTGTAACTAATTTTGTGTTTTATGATAGGGTCAGAATAGCTGCTTTGCCCATTTTAAGGAGGAAAATGGCTGGGTGAGCAGATGGGCCATCAGGCCTTATTAGGGTGAATTGTGTTCTTGTCAAAACCTGCAAGAAAGCAGGGAAAGAACAATGGAGTACTGAAGAACTCTTTCATCACAAAGGGAGACAGTGCATGGCCCTTGCTTCCTTCCCTCTTGGAGTTGTCCCAGCCTCCTTCCGCTGGTGTTGGTTTATGTGAAGTTGATACACGTGTCATTCATTCATCCATTCATCTAGAAGACATTTATTAAGTACTGCTGATTAGACACTTTGCTAAACCATAGGTCTAAATGTTAAAGATATACTCCTGATAGCTCTCAGATCTCATGAAGCTGGAAACAAATGGTATTTCAGGAACTAAAGCTGTAGGGATATGTTCTTAGCCGTGAAGATAACCCTTCCACAAGCAGAGGGCTCTCCAGCCACGTACAACACTGCCACCTTGTGGGAAGTGCTCCATAGAGCCCTGCCAGGAAGCCTTGACCAAAGCTGCGGTAAAAGTAATTGAATCTGTACTTTGAAAATCTTCTTAACTAAAAACCCTTCACCTGAAACAACTCATATCATTGTTCTCAATGGTATTTTTGGTATGTTTCAAAGGAAGTAACTTTTGGGGGGAAAATCAGTGGCCTTTTTTTTAGCTGGAAATGGAAGAAATGCATTAATCAAGAGCAAAAGGAAAATCAGCTGCCTTTGGATGGAGTCATAGGTATTCCTGGAATTTTCCTTGTGGAAATACTGAATTTTTGTCTATTTCTGAAGAACTTCCATGAAGATTCACAGAGACTCAAGTATTAAGCGTAAAGTGTTGAAGCAGGTCAGAAGAACTTGTTTTCTATAATATGTTTCTCCCTCTCTCTTTCTCTCCTTCTCCCTCTCTTTGCCTTTTTCTCTCTCCTTCCCCTCTCACCCTGTCTAGAGCTTCTAACCAGTAGAAACAGAATAAAATGTGATCTCTATTAACCATAAGTTGTAAGACAATGTTGATTCTAGAAAATGCAGGGTCTCTTTCTGAGGAAAGATTTCAAGCATAACTGTTCAGTAACCAAAAACAAAACAACCCGAAACACCTGGTAAAGAGGTAAAACACTCAGCACCAAGCCTTCTACACCCCAGGTATTCAGTAAATATTAGCTATTATTAAAACATCAGTGTTAAAAAAAACAAAGAAAAAATCAAAGTGGAATGAAACCATTGTTAATAGACAACAAGTTAGAAAGAAATTGTTAATATAGTGGTCAAAGTATCCAATTCTCTTTGGGAAATTTGAGGTAAATGGTAATATATTGAGGAGGCAGAAAATTTTCAGTGATACTTAGCCTTGACTGGACATTAGAATCACATGGGGTTTGATTCTTTTAAATAATATATTGCTGTTTAAAATCCCAAGGCCTAGGCTACACCCAAGATGCACTGAAAAGGAATCCCTTGTAGGGACTCAGGCATCAGTTGTTGTTTTTAATTCCCAGGTGATTCTCCAGAGATGGAGAATTACTGTTTTCAACCAAAGATTTTCAACTGGCTGAACATATTATCCTGAAGAACTAAAAATTACCTGAACTAAAAGAACTAAAAACTAACCAAGTAGTTCTCAAGGTGTGGTCCACAGACCAGCAGCATCACTGTCACCTGGGGACCTGCTAGAAAATTCAAATTGTTGGGTACCATCCCAGACCCCCAAAATCAGAAACTGCCAGGGTGGAGCCCAACTATCTATCTATCTATCTATCTATCTATCTATCTATCTATCTATCTATCTATCTATCTATCTATCTATCTATCTAATCTATCTATTTTTATTGAGAGGGAGTCTCGCCCTATCGCCCAGGCTGGAGTGCAGTGGTGCAGTTTCGGCTCACTACAACCTTCACCTCCCAGGTTCAAGCAATTCTCTTGCCTCAGCCTCTCCAGTAGCTGGTATTACAGGCACCCGCCACCATGCCCAGTTAAGTTTTGTATTTTTAGTAGAGACGGGGTTTCACCATGTTGGCCAGGCTGGTTTGCACTCCTGATCTCAGGTGATCCACCTGCCTCAGCCTCCCAAAGTGCTAGGATTACAGGTGTGAGTCATCGCACCTGGCCCAACAATCTATTCTAATAAGCCCTCCAAGTAGTTTCAATGCAGTTTATTTAAGAACACGGACCTACCCCAAATCAATTAGATTTACTCTAGGTGTAGGGTCCATGATTCCTTTTTAAAGCTCCACAGGTGATTTTTTTTTTTAATGCAGTGAATATTGAGAACCACTGTTTTAGTTCTTTTAACTTCATATCAACTACAGTCTTGACAGTACATAGGAAAGTAGAAAAACAGGTGGATTGGTCAGAGGATAGTCCTATAGAACTGTGGTGGAATGGAAGTAAATTGATAGATCTAGAGCCTATTCTGGCTAGGCTACAGGTTCTTATTCTGCCTCACATCTTTGTTTTTGCTTTTAGAACTGGGTAGTAAGTGAATATTTTTTTTAAGTCACCAAATTCTAGCTGTGTGGCCCAGGAAAGCCATTTAACTTGATTTTAATGCCTAAGATTTTTAATCTGTAAAAGAAGGCTACTTTTGCAAGTCTAAAATCCTATGGAATGCCTCCTAGCACAGTGGTTGAAGACATTGGTGTCATGTTATCTTTATGAGCCACATAATTGTGTCATCTGAATTAAACTATCCTTGTTCTCTTACCCATTTTGACTGCTGAGTGAGAAGGCGAAGGAGAGGAGAAAGGAGGGGAGAGGAAGAGAAGGAAAGGACAAGGAAAGAAGTAAAACCTAGTGGAAGTGTAGCTGATCATTCCTGAAACACCTGTCAGGATACATTAAACTAAAGCCATTGAATCATTATTTTCATATATATCCCATTTCTGTTATGAAACAGTACTTTGTTTCTACCCTAAAAGCTGAAATGTGACGTTTAGCTGACTGCTTTCAAATTGGGATATCCATGGAAGCCCAGGTCTAGGAATGAATTGAAGTAATTTTTAAGATTGCTTTTAGTTTTCTTATTATTTTAACAGTGTATTTGAACATGCAATAAATGACATATTTAAAGTAAGCAATTTGATAAGTTTTAATACATGATACAGCAGTGAAATCGTCACCACAGTGAAGATAGTAAACCTATCCCTCATCCCCAGGGTGTTCATGCCCCTTTGTGATCCCTACCCACCACCCTCCCCACAGCCTCACCTACCCCCCAGGCAACAATTTATGTCTGAGACTATAGATTATTTTGCAATTTTTAGAATAAATGCACAATCTATAAAACTGGAATCATAGAGTATATGCTTTTTTGTGTGTGAAGTCTTTCCCTCGGCATAACTTGAGAGTCATTCGTGTTGTTAAGTTTATTAATCGATCATTCCAAGTAGTATCTCATACCTGTAATCCCAGCACTTTGGGAGGTGGAGGTGGTGGAAGGATCACCTCGACCCAGGTTTGAAACCAGCCTGGGCAACATAGTGAGACTTCCGTCTCCACAGAAAATTAGCTGGGCATGGTGACGCATGCCAGTAGTCCTAGCTACTTAAGAGGCTGAGGAAGGAGGACTGCTTGAGCCTGGGAGATCAAGGCTGCAGTGAGTCGTGTTTGTGCCACTGCACTCCAGCCAGGGCAACTGAGCAAAGCTCTGCCTCAAAAATAATAATAATAATAATAATAATAATAATAATAATTCATTCCCTTTTATAGGAAGTAGTATTCCATCGTATGGATATACTACAATTTGTTTATATACTCACTCGTTGATAAATATTTGGGATGTTTCCAGTTTAGGGCTATTACAAATAAAACTCCAGTAGTCTCTTGGTGTACCTGGGGGATTGGTTCTATGACTGCCCAAGGGTACCAAAATTTTCTTCAAGCTCTGCAGTTTGTCTGTGGAACCTGCCTATAGAAAAAGTTGGGTTTTGCATCCTGTAAATACTGTATTTTTGATCTGCTTGGTTGAAAAAAATGCACATATAAGTGGACCCATGCAATTCAAACCTGAGTTGATCAAAAGTCAGCTGGCACTATGAACGCTGGTGTACAAGTATTTGTATCAACATAGGCTTTCTTTTTCCTTGGGTAAATACCTAGTAGTGAAATGACTGAATAAAATGGCAAGTGTATGGTAACTTTGTAAGAAACTGTTTTGCCAAGCTGTGTGCCATTTTATATTTTACAATCCTACCAGCAGTATGTGAGCTCCAGCTCCTCTATATTCTTGTCAAATACTTTCCATGGTCAGTCTTTTTAACTTTAGCTGTTCTAAGAGATATGTAGTGATGTCTCATGATGGTTTTAATTTATTTCCTTAATGACAAATGATGTTGGACATTTTTTGATGTGCCTATCTGCCATTTCTATATCTTTTTTTGTGAAATGTCTGGTTAAATCTCTTACCTAGGATTTTTTTAAATTGAGTTTATAAAGTGCTTTCTATATTCTTTGGCAGATACATGCTTTGCAAATTTTTTCCAGATGTCTTGACTTTTCATTTGTCTGATGGTGTCTTTCAAAGAGCCATTTTTAATTTTTGAATTTTAAAAGTTCTTATCAATTGTTTTTTTGAATCATGCTTTTGGTTCATATCTAGGAAATCTTCACCTAATCCAAAGTCATAAAGATTTTCTGCTATGTTTTCTTCTAGGAGTTTTATTATTTTACTTTTTACATTTAGGTCTATGAACCATTTTTAGTTGATCTTGTATCTGGTATGAGGTATGGACTGAAGTTTTATTTATTTGTACTTGGATGACCAATTGCTTTCAGCACCATTTGTTGAAAAGACTATATATTCTGAATTTCATTGCCTTTATATATTTGTCAGTTGTCCATAAGTTTGTAGGTCTATTTCTAGACTCTGTTGTATTCTGCATATCTATTTATCTTTCCAAATGCCAGTACTACACTGTCTTGATTACTGTTGCTCAAATAAGGTTGTGATAGCCCTGCAACTTTGTTCTCTTTTTTTTTTTTTTAGCTGTTTTGCTATTCTAGGTCCTTTGAATTTCATTAATTTTAGAATCAGCTTGTCAATGTGTACCAAAAAACCTGCTAGACTTTATTGGAATTGCGTTTTATCTATGGGTCAATTCAAGTATTCCAATTCATGAACAAGGTCTATCTCTACATTTATTCAAGTCATCTTTTATTTATCTCAGGAATGTTTTATAGTTTTCAGTATACAGGTCTTACACATCTTTTAACATATTTATCCTTAAGTATTTCATGTTTTGATACTATTGTAGATGGTATTTTTAATTTCAATTTTCAGTTGTTTATTGCCAAAATATAGAAATACAATTGGTCTTATACGCTGATCTTATATTTTGGAACTTTGCTCAATCTGCTTAGTGGTTCTAGTAGCATTTTTGTAGATTCCGTCGGATTTTCTACATGGATAATCATGCTGTATAAAAATAAAGCTTTTCTTTGTCTTTTCTAATTTGGATATCTTTTATTTCTTTTTCTTTCCTTATATTCTTTTCTTTTTCTTTTCTTTTTTTTTTTGAGATAGAGTCTTGCACTGTCTCCAGGCTGGAGTGCAGTGGCATGATCTCGGCTCACTGCAACCTCCGCCTCCTGGGTTCAAGTGATTCTCCTGCCTCAGCCTCCCAAGTGGCTGGGACTACAAGTGTGCACCACCATGCCCAGCTAATTTTTTTTTCGTTGTTGTATTTTTTTAGTAGAGACGGGGTTTCACCATGTTGGCCAGGATGGGCTTGCCTTATGTTCTTGCCTGGAAGTTCTTTACCAAGTTGAAGACATTTGCTTCTATTCCTAGTGTTAACTCTTAACATTTTTTAAAAAGATCAGGAATAGATATTGGATTTTAGCAAATGATTTTCTGCATCTACTGAGATAATCATTTTGTTTGTTTGTTTTACTTTGTTATATAATTTATTACATTTATTAATTTTCTAACATTATGCCAACCTTTCATTTTTAGGATAAAACCCACTTGGTAATGATATATCAACTTTTAAAACATCATTGGATTTTACTGGATAATTTTTTAAAATTTTGCAGCTATATTCTCCTTACAGCACTTAGAGCTTGCCATTATTTTGTTTATTTTTCGTGTTTTTCTTTTGAACAGAATGTAAGCTTCCTGAGTACAGGTGCTGGCAATACAACATATGTTTTGTTTATTATTTTTATCCCCAATACCTAGCTCAGGGCTGGCACATAGCAGATGCCCAGTAAATATTTTGTTGTTGAAAGTAGTGTCAAAAGATGATGCTTGAAAAGTCCTGGGCCATCATGAAGGGCCTCACATGCCAAGCTAAGGAATTTGGAGTGTATCCTGGGGAACCTGGGGAGTGACCCAAGAATTTTGAGTAAGGAGTGATACTCTGGTGATGGGAAACAGATCAAAAGTGAGTTTGTCTGATGACTGAGAGACCATTCTCCTAATTATCAAATAAATCCAGTAGACAGAAGGCGAAGGTTTCAACTAAAGCAGTGGTCATAGGATAGAGAAGAAAGAGCAATGAGTGCTATTTAGAAGGAAGGGTGGATACCACATGAGGGACTACATGTGAAAGGGTGGAGAGGAGGATGTTAATGAACTGTTGGTTAACTAGGAAACACAGGTGGAGGTGTGTGGGTGGAAAGTTGGGAGGACTTGGGTTGGAGGACTCTGGGGTAGCCAAGCAGAGAGTCCCAGAAGGCATCTGAGCATGTGGGTTTGGAGAGCTTGGCTCTGGAAGTATGGCTTAGGACCCTTCAGATATAGGTGGTCATTGAGGCAGGTAAGTGTTGACAATCTGTCTTCTATAGCACTCTGCACTTTCCTCTGCCCTGGTACTCACCATGCCTTATATTCCTGGCCACCTCCTCAGCTAGACTGTGGATGCTGTGAGGACAGAGGCCAAGAATCCTTAGCCTCACCCCTGTGTCTGATCACTAGTGAGGGCTCCGTAAATATTTATTGAAGGATTTGAATTGTGATTCTGCCATTTACTGATTTGGACTAGATGCATTGCTTAATCTATGAGCATTTCAGTTTTCTCATCTGTAAAATGAAGAAAATGTTCACTCCATAAGTTTGTCATAAGTATTAGATGAGATAAAGAACGTTTGATACCTCACTAAGTGTTAGTTCCTTTCCATCTTATTGAATTGAATCTAAGTAAGTCATTTAGAGAAAAGGAACTATACATGAAATCCTTTTTCTTTTTTTAAGATCTCAGTAAGGAAGATCTTGGGTCCCTATTGAGGCCTCATTTCTTCATGCTTTTAAAATTTCCTTTGATTATTATTTACTTTGCATTTAGGCTTAAGTGCTATACTTAAAATACCAAATGGGCAATTTTTCTTCACTCTACTCTAGAGAGATGAAATCTATTATGAAAACTCTATATTGTAGTTGTTGGCCAAAGCAGTTAAACATAAATCTGATAAAGCCACAGATTCATTTCACAGTTTTCTTTTTAATCATTACATTATAAAACTGAAAAATAAGTGTTCTCTTTAACATCTAATCTAGTAAGATTTAATATTAAAGACATGTAATGGGGGCTTTAGTTTTGAAAATCTAGTTTGATTTGAATGCTAATTAGCCTGATTACTTGCCTGGCTTAGGAACTATATTTTAGTTATTTTCCCAGGTTTCTATTTGAATAGGGTTCCTATTCTAGTAATATTAAAGACTTTTGAGAAGGAACTTTAACTGGTCAGTAATTTTGGTTAGAAAAATGCTATATGAGTGCTTTCTTTTAAGTTGCTAAGGGCAGAGAATGAAAACTACCTGTATATGGGAGTGATATGATTTGGATCTGTGTCTGCACCAAATCTCATGTCAAATTGTAATCCCCATTGTTGGAGGTGGAGCCTGGTGGGAAGTGATTGGATCATGGGGGTGGTTTCTAATGAATGATTTAGCACCATCCCCCTTGGTACTGTCCTCACAAAAGTGAGTGAGTTCTCATGAGATCTAGTTGTTTGAAAGTATGTAGCACCTCCCTCCTGTCTCTTGCTCCTGCTCCTGCCATGTAAGACATGCCAGCTCCCCCTTTGCCTTCCACCATGATTGTAAGTTCCCTGAGACCTCCCCAGAAGCCAAGCAGATGCCCACATCATGCTTCCTGTACAGTCTACAGAACTGTGAGCCAATTAAATCTATTTTCTTTATAAATTACCCAGTCTCAGGCATTTCTTTATAGCAGTGAGAGAACAAACTAATACAGAAAAATGGTACAGAGGAGTGGGATATTGCTATAAAGATATCTGAAAATGTGGAAGCAGCTTTGGAGCTGGGTAATGGGCAGAGGTTAGAAGGGTGTGGAGGGCTCAGAAGAAGATAGGAAGATTAGGGAAGTTTTGAAATTCCCTAGAGATGTGTTGAATTGTTGTGACCTAAATGCTGATAGTGATATGGACAGAGATGGCCAACCTAAGGAGGTCTCAGATAGAAATGAAGAATTATTGGGAATGGGAATAAAGGTCACTTTATTATGCCTTAGCAAAGAACATGGCTGCATTGTGCTCCTGCCCTAGGGAATCTGTGGATCTTAGAAACTGAGAATGATGATTTAGAGTATCTAGTGGAAGAAATTTCTAAGCAGCAAAGCGTTCAAGATGTGGCCTGGCTACTTCTGACAGCCAGTGCTCATGTGTGTGAACAAAGAAATGATCTGAAGTTGGAACTTATATTTAAAGGGGAAGCAGAGTGTAGAAGTTTGGAAAATGTGCAACCTTTTCTACCATGTGGTAGAAAAGAAAAGCCCATTTTGTGGGGAGTGATTCAAGCAGGCTGCAGACATTTGCATAAGTAAAAAGGAGCCAAGTGCTGATAACCAAAACACTGGGGGAAAAGGTCTCAAAGGCATTTCAGAGACCTTCACAGCAACCCCTATCATCACAGGCCCAGAGGCCTAGGAGGAATGAATGTTTTGTGGGCCAGGCCAAGGGCCCCACTCCCCTGCATGGCATTGGGACACTGCTCCCTGCATCCCAGCTGCTCCAGCTCTAGCCGTGACTCAAATGGGCCCTAGTAAAGCTTGGGCTGCTGCTCCAGAGGGTGCAAGCCATAAGCCTTGGCAGCTTCCACATGATATTAAGCCTGTGGGTGCACAGAGTGCATGAATTGAGGCTTGGGAGCCTCCACCTAAATTTCAGAGGATGTATGGAAATGCCTGGATGTCCAAGTAGAAGCCTGCTGCAAGGGTGGAGCCCTCATGGAGAACGTCTACCTAAGACAGTGTGGAGGGGAAATGTGGGGTTGGAGCCTCTACATACAGTCCCCACTGGGGCACTGCCTAGTGGAGCTGTGAGAAGAGAGCCACCATCATCTAGACCCTAGAATGGTAGATCCACCAGCAGCTTGCACCCTCAGCCTGCCAAAGCTGCAGACATTCAATACCAGCCCATGAGAGCAGCTGTGGGGGCTGAACCCTGCAAAGCCACAGAAGCATAACTGCCCAAAGCTTTTGGGCACACCAGTGTGCCCTGGGTGTACGATATAGAGTAAAAGGAGATTATTTGGGAGCCTTAAGATTTAATGACTACCTTGGTGGGTTTCCAACTTCTGTGGAGCTTATAGCTCCTTTCTTTTGGCCGATGTTTCCTTTTTGGAATGGGAATGTTTACCCAGTGCTTGTATCCCCATTGTGTATTAGAGGTAACTAACTTGTTTTTTATTTTACAGGCTTATAGGCAGAAGGGGCTAGCCTTGTCTCAGATGAGACTTTGGGCTTCGGACTTTTGAGTTAATGCTGAAATGAGCTAAGACTTTGGGGAACTCTGGGAAGGCATGATTATAGTTTGCAACATGAGAAGGATGTGAGATTTTGGGGTTAGAGGTGTAATGATATGGTTTGTATCTGTTTCCCCACCAAATCTCATGTTGAATTGTAATCCCCAATGTTGGAGGTGGGGCCTGATGAGAGGTGATTGGATCATGGGGGAAAATTTCTCATGACTGGTTTAGCACAATCCCCCTTGGTACTGTCCTCACAATAGTGAGTTCTCATGAGATCTGGTCACATAAAAGTGAGTAACATCTTTCTGCACTCTATCTCTTGCTCCTTCTCCGGCCATGTGAAGTACTGCTCCCCCCTTGCCTTCCACCATGATTCTAACTTTGCTTGCTAAGGCCTCCCCAGAAGCCAAGCAGATGCCAGCATCATGCTTCCTGTATAGCCTGCAGAACTATGAGCCAATTAAATCTCTTTTCTTTATATATTACCCAGTCTCAGGTATTTCTTTATAGCAATGCAAGAGCAGACTGATACAGGGAATATTCACTTTTCAGCCAATAATAACCAACTTTAGTTGCTAAACTAATAATTTAATGTTTTGCTATCAAGGAGATGTTGAAATTGTGGTTACTGTGAACTTATGTGGAATGTTAAGAAGTTCTGAATAGTGGAAAAGGAACCAAGAGTCGAGAAGCCTGGGTTTGAGGTTTGGTGCTAACTCACTTTGTCACTGCTGGCAAGACCCATAATTTTGTAGGGCTTTAGTTTTCTCATATGGAAAATGAGTTTGGACTAAGTTTTCTGCTTGCTTTAAGACTCCTGTGATTCTAATTCTGTAAATATGAAATGAATAATGCTGTAATTTGTCTATTATGGGGGTTGGGGATGTTAAATGAATTCATTCCCCCAAATGAATGAATCCAGTTTATGGCTTTATTATAAGTTTCCTGAGGCATATGCAGTGGCACAGGTGCACAGGGTACTGCACAACTGAGTAAAGAAAGTTCAGATTGACATAGACTGTAGGTGAGTGATGGCCACAGGCTTTGGAACAGGATTCCCACCTGGATTGCTTTAAATGATGATCCAAAACCCATTCTAAATGAGAAGCTTTTCAGGAAAGTATTGAGGGATAGTGGCGCAGCCTGTCATCTGGATTTCCATCTTCACTCTGCCACTTACAGTAGCTGATGACCAGAGTCTCTGCAGCCCTTCCACGCCTATAAGACACAGGAGACTGATTCCACAACCAGTGCTGTGCCTAATTTTGAAGGAAGCTTTACTGGGACAGAGGATGTTACACTGATTCCCTTATGTCTCTAGAACTTTCTATGAAGGTGTAAAAATCATAAAAGTTTTATAAATTTAAAACAAAGAATAACATGTGGAGGCAGAAATTCAAACAAACAGAAGCTATGATAGAGGTATGGACAGTGGGAGCCCAAGGAAGAATATGACCCAATTTTCCCTGGGGTGGCAGAGTAGGGCTGGGGACAGCATTCCATCATCACCAATTGTATAGAGAAGTTGCTTGAGTTGAGTTTTGAAAGATGAGTAGATTTTGATGGATACAAAATCAATAAAAAAATTGATGACTTCTTTGGATTTTCTGATGGGTTTTTGGCTTCATATAGATGGAAAAGAAAAGGTCCGAGACTGTATTTTCATAATCTCTCCCCAGTGTCTTATAGCCCACTACCCTGACTCTCCATATCAGACCCTGCCTACCATGCTGCTGTCAAATTTGACTTTAACTACATATCTGAGAGCTCTCCATTGCCCTAAGAATCATGACCAAAAATATACTGATTTTCTTTCATTTACATGTGCTTTTAGGTAATATGGTTCTTATAATAGAGCTAATGAGAGATGAGTAATTATATTTCACTTAAAATCTACTTAATGTTTTTATATAGGTAGATATTATATTTAGTATGTATTACAGGTGGCTGTTTTAATGACTCATATTGCTATTTAAAATTAATAAATTTTAAAAACACAAGCCAAGACTATTTTTAGGCTATAGTCTCAGTGCTCCAGAAATTTATACATTTTTCAAAGATATTAATAGCTATTTATATAGTTAATTTGGCAATGACTTATTAAAGAAATATATTTCTGTTCTTGGGTCATCCTAAAAGCACCAATTTTAATTACAGCATTAACCTTCAGACACATTTTCATCTCATTTATAATTAATAATTATATAGTACAGTAAAATATATAATCTTGGGAGCAAAGCCAAGTAAAATGAAAATGAAATGCTATCACTTAACTTAAAATCTTCCTAAGTCAGGAGCCTTGTTGGTTTGAGACAGGGGGATTGTGCCAATGGGCAGGTGCAGCCTCCTGCCTGTACTTATAGCACTTATTGAAAGTGTTCCAGCTGGGTGAGGTGGCTCACACCTGTAATCCCAGCACTTTGGGAGGTTGAGGTAAGCAGATTATCTGAGGTCAGGAATTCAAGACCAGCCTGGCCAACATGGCAAAACCCCATCTTTACCCAAAATACAAAAATTAGCAAGGCATGGTGGTGTGTGCCTGGTCCCAGCTACTCAGGAGGCCAAGGCAAGAGAGTTGCTTGAACCCAGGAGATGGAGGTTGCAGTGAGCCAAGATTGTAACTACTGCAAGTATCACCACTGGGTGATAGAGAGAGATTCCATCTCAAAAAAAAAAAAAGAAAAAGAAAAACAAAAAAGAAAATAAGTGTTCCTTACTTTCAGTGAGATTTTTGTTGTTTTTGTTAGACTATGTTTTATTTCATGTCTGAGGATGAAATTACTGAAAAGACCCAGTTCCTAATTTAGGGATATACAAATGCAGATATCAAATTGCATTAGTATTAACATTCAGAATGTTTTCAGATACTTTTACATAGTGCACAAATATTATTTTGTAATAAATGTCATTCAAAATAGGTTCTGGTCACCTAAAAGAAATTTAAAAGAAACATTCTTTATTTACAGTATTTATATCATCTGTGTTTTCTAATGATAGACTCCAGGTACAGGCATTTTAAAAAATATGGATAAAATCTAAAGGTGCAGGTTTATCTTGTCATGTAACTAAGCCTCAGTTTAGTCTTTCATAAACTGGGGATTAAAATATCCATCTTAAAGGGTTGTCATGAGGATTAAATGAGCTTGTGAATGTGAAGCCATCATTTTAGTATGTGACACATAGCAAGGGCATAAGAAATTGTAAATGTTACTTATTAATATTTTATTATTTTTTAAACTGAATTTACTACTCTAATTTTTTTTCTAGAGAAAGTTTTCGCCCACTCACCCCCAACCTTTCCTATTTCCTTCATGGTTGGCTAATACCTGATGTTCCTTCTCAGCCTTTGGTAAAATGTGAATTTGACAAAGGTAGAGTTAGTCTCCCCTTCCAGCACATCTCATTCCTCGCCTAGCTCTGCCCCAATAGCTCTCAGCCAGCACCCCCAGCTGGTCATGGCCAGCGGCCACCACATCCCCTCAGGTGTAGCAGATATTGATTTAAGTGGCTCCGTTAAGGCTGTTCAGAGTAGGCAAAACGAACAGGGCTAGGCCTCTTGAGATCTTGGTTCTTAACCAGTTTGTTGATTGCCTGTCTTTGACTGAGTTAACGCGCTGCTCTTAGACTCCAAACCCAGCATCTGTGGGGTGTTTCTGTGTAGATCAAATTATAATGTAAATACAGACACTTTTGGGAAAGGCTGTACAGTAGGTAGTTGTTATGAAACCTATTCATCTTTCAAAACTCAGCTCAAAGAATGCTGCCCCGATCCCCACTCTCCCATCCCAGGCGGAACTGGGTCATTTTCTTCCTTGGGCCCCCACTGTCCATACCTCTATTGAGGCTTCTATTTGTTTGCATTTCTGCCTCCACATATTAGATATTCTTTGTTTTAGATTTATAAAACTTTTGTGATTTTTACACCCTAGAACACACAGAACCAACCATGACTCATATTTCAAAATTTGTATTGCTAATTGATATGCTATTATGTGTCATGTTCTGCTATGTTTCCAATAATCTCAAATTGTTCTTTTTTTCTGTTAAAACATTGAGGAAAAACATTTTCCTGTTAAACATTGTTTCCTGTTAATACATTGAGGAGACGTAATAATTTCAGGACTGGGCCCAAGATCATGTTCTCTGAAGCTCTGAATACCCCCTGCATAACACAGTATCTAATATTCATCAGGTGCTTAAGAACAGTTGAATAAATAATTGAAAGAAAATTATTGAATAGGAGACTCAGGAAGATTAAGACCTTCAAGCTGTAAATGTATCTCTAATGGTAAAGATTCAGATTCTATGACAGTAGGTGAGGAAATAATTTCAGATCTGCTGGCATTCCATAAATCACACCGTATAACGCGTTTGGTCACTGACTCTTGTTGAAGTGCTTCTCCACACAATAAGGCATAAAACTTTTTCAGTATAGTTATTGATTCCAATGTAGACAAGAACTCTAAAAAGCACCCTTTGTCGTCATTATTCTATGATTGCAAGTCTCCTTTTTAAAAGATAGCAAAAAACAAAACAAAACAAAGAACTGTTGCTGTTATAGAATTCTTTCTTAGATATACAGTCATCCCTCTGTGTATGTGGGGGATTGGTTCCAGAACCCCCACATATATCAAAATCTGGGTTTTCTCAAGGACCACCAACCCATATATACAAAAAGTCATCCCCTCCGTATGCATGAGTTTCAAAGCCCACGAATACTGTATTTTCTATTTGTGTTCAGTTGAAAAAAAATCCACATATAAGTGGACCTCTGCAGCTTAAAGTGGTATCGTTCAAGGACCAACTCTGCATGTTTTAACTATAGTGAACTTTGGTTTGTTATGACTTGTTATCATGAATTTATCCTATATATGAATTCAAATGAATCAAGCTCTTCCTGTGACTCCCCGCCCCCATTTGCCCTATATTAAATAACACGAGTTCCAATCTTCTTTAAATTTTCATGATCTGGCTTCATAATAAAGCTTTATAGTTGGTTCTCACCGTTTGTATCACCCTGGGGAAAGAGAGAGAATTGGATGTTCATTTTGCACATTATTTTAACCTCAGCTAATGGAAGCTTTCTCTAACTTCCTGTGTAGGTCAGCAATTTAAAGTTGGATTATCCACAAAAATCATATTTCATTGTGGATTCATCCTAGAGGCTCTAAACTGGGAAAGGAATAGACTGGGAGGGGGGGTCTCAGTGAGGGTGTGTGAGGACCCCTGCTGCTGCTTCTCTGGAGGTTAAGGGGATTTATTACACTCAGTCCTAAATGTTTCAAGTGCAGAAAGAACTCTGTAAGTCCTAAATGTTAGTGGTGGAGGACATCTTAGGCATGAAATATTCTTTCTTATTGCCAATGAAGAAATTGAAGTTTTTGGTTGTTTCCTTTCTTTGCTTTCAGAGAGTAGTCTGTCTGTGGCAACTGTTTTGAGAATCTTGTTTTCCACATTGTGATCTCTGATTAAATCTCATTCACTGTAGACATGATTTATATATCACAAATTTCCTTTCCCTCACATAAGAGATGCTTGTCTAGGCAGAGTATGCAGAAGTCTCACACTAACCTCCCACGGATGTCAGCCCTCCCTCCAGGGCGCTCGCTCTCAGTGCTCTCTCTTCACCTCTGACTAGTTTATCACACTTATCATGTGTCTCCTGGAATTTGGTTGAGTCGAATTCTATCTCCCTTATTAGCTAAGTGTCTCTGCTGACGAGTCATTGCTCACTTGTGCGTCCTACTCACAGGTAAGCTGTATTAAGGTGTATTACCAATAAGTGTGAAGTCTTCCAGTTTGCCTGATTCCTACTTTTTTTTTTAATACATAAGAATGAATTCAAGGTTATCCCTATAACAATGTCGCTCTCATTCCCTTATATTGATTGCACTGGGAATGACCCTGAGTGTGTCCATGGGAATGTATTAGGAATAGGAATGTCATCTGTCATGTGTTGCAAGGAAGAAGTAAAAAAAAAAAAAAGGTTGAAAAGCACAGTGTTAGAGAATAAACTCTTGGATAAAAATGTCTGTGTCTAACTCATTTTTTACCCACACAGGGCCTAGCACTATGCCTCATACATAGTAGGGACTCAATAAATATTTTGAGAATGAACTAATGAATGCAACCCAATAGGTAAATACATTCCAGAGACATTATTCTGAAGAAGAAAAAAGAAAATACCACATTTTGGGGTTGTTTTAGCATCATGTTTCAAAAAAGTGAATTTTCTTCTTGAAAAAGACTTTCTATAGGTAGAAATTGAGTTGCGTATTGCTTACTGACAGCCCGTACCACTGTCCAGACCCATTAGACACAAGGGTCACTTTCATAATCCACCATTGCAACATGCCTTATGTTTTTCCACCTAGGTGGTTCTGGTAAATTGTCATCACAAGTTATTACCCTTAAGTCTAACATATTCTGAAGGAATAGGTGGCTGATACTGTCATTTGAGGACTAAGAAATATTTGTCTAGACATTTGATCCAATCTGTATTTTTATTTAATGTGTAATTGGCGAGAAAATAGCAAAGACAAATTTAAATGCTTGCATCTCTAACCTTGTCACAGTGTCTGAGCATTCATTCATCATCATTATCTTGGATTCCTGCAGCCAGCAGACTTCATAGGAAAGCAAGCACTGAAACAGATTAAAGCCAAGGGGCTGAAACGAAGACTGGTCTGCCTCACCTTGGCAACGGATGATGTTGATCCAGAGGGAAACGAAAGCATCTGGTACAATGGCAAGGTGAGTGCTGAGGACCTCACTGCCAGGGGCTGTGGCATCTTCTGCAACAGAAACCCCCCTCGTTCCTATTTTCTCTTAAACCCTTTTGCTATTAATTATTTATTGGAGGGATGACACACTTTTGATTTCTGAGCTGACATTCAACAGACAGAACGCAATTAACTGAAAGGAAAATGAAATGTTGCTCATTTTTGAAAACATAAAATTCTATATATTCTGTTTAAAGAAAACAAACCCAAGGACTTGAAATACATTGGACAATGAGGAGGGTATGGTTTAGAGGGTAAATGATCTATTTGCTCATCACATCCATGTCTGTAAATGCAAAAGATGGATTTTATAAAAAATTTGGCATTCTGATTTAACTTTTTATGGATCTTTCAGAAGGAGGCAATTAGCATATTAACAGGGAAAAAATCCAAATGAAAACATCTATGACAATAGAGGGTAGAACCTTAGAAAGTAAAGCAAAGTGTGGAAGCCATTTGGTTCTTCAGGAAGAGTAAAATCACCTTCTCATTTTGGAATGTTACTTTTCATTCTTTCTATTTGTATTCAGTAAAACCAGGGTAAGCCAGATAACATATCAATGGGACTTTGTTGTCTCCAGTTTTTCTCCCAAGCTTTCTGCATTCAGTTACTTTCTCCATTTTTTTATTACTATTTGTAAAACCCAATTTTGTTGAAACTGAGTGTGGGTGTGTTTTTCCTGGTGTTAGCAGGCACGTGTGGGACACCCAGCTTAGACCACGGGGAGGGAATAGAGCCTTCAAAGCTCATACAAACAACTGTTCCACAATGAACAGGGTCAGCTTGGTCATTACCCAAGACTCAGAGCTTCTGTGCCTGGGTTTTTTTCTTATTCACTGCAGCCTACTTGATATTTGTTTCCATTTTCTCTGTCTCATCAGTAACACAAAGAGTGCTAGAAGTGGAGAAAGCCAGTGGTGTCAAATCACAGCCTTTGGGGCTAAAGCATAGGTCAATTTAACACAGAACTAACAACTACTGAGTTCTTACTGTATACCAGATATTTTTCGTGTGCTCTCCCATTTAACTTTACAGCACGCCTGTCAGATATGTATGATCATTTCCATTTTAAGGATGAGGCTTTGAGGGGCTCAGAAGTAACTTGCTTGAGGTTACATGGCTGGTGATTGATAGAACCAATCTCCCACTCAGGTCTAGTTTCCAGCTTTGAATTTCTGGTCCTTTCTTCTAAGACATAAAAGAGATCAATTTGATCTCTTTTCTGTCTCTGCTGATGTCCCCCTGTAGTTTCTTAAGAATTTAATTAATTAATTAATTTGTTTATTTATTTTGAGACAGAGCCTTACTCTGTTGCCCAGGCTGAAGTGCAGCGGCATGATCTCGACTCACTGCAACCTCCGCTTCCCGGGTTCAAGTGATTCTCCTGCCTCAGCCTCCCAAGTAGCTGGGATTACAGGTGCATGCCACCATGCTCGGCTAATTTTTGTATTTTTAGTAAAGATGGGGTTTCTCCACGTTGGCCAGGCTGGTCTTGATCACCAGCCAGGTCATACATCCACTTTGGTTTCCCAAAGTGCTGGGATTACAGGCATGAGCCACTGCCCCCGGCCTTAAGAATTTAATTCTATACCCACATTCTTGTGCATCTGAGTATCAGGTGGATGTTATTAGAGTCTGTGACGCCAACTGACTTTTCTCAGATCTCAAGTGCTTTCACCTGTCTGTAAGCCTAGATGGGCCGACCTCTACTTCCTTCTTAAATTGGGCTGAGTTTGCTCTTCTGTTTGAATTGTTCCTACCTTTCTCCCTGTCTCTTCGTTCTCTTTCTGTTCTGTATCTCTGGTTCAGCCCTCTTTTCTTAATATGTATTCTTCCCCATTTCATATTTGCCCACAATTCACGTGATTTCTACTTATAACCAGCTCTGCCATTAATTAACTATTTGACCTGATCTTGAGCTGATCTCTGGGCCTCAGTTTTCTCATCTGTAAAATGAAGCCATTGGATGAGATAACATCTTCTTGTCATTACATTTCCTCCCACCTCATCTTTCCTTTGTTGTTTATTTTTCACTCTATTCCCAGTCAGTTTTCTCAGTACTGTTTAATACAGTCTACACTTACCCTTCCACCAATCTTCTGTTTTACTCAGCGTGGAATGAAAGAGATATTATGCTATATTTTTCTATTTTTCTGTATTCCCACGTCATCCACAGTCAACTGATTTTTAGCCACCTTAAATATGATGATACCGAAATTAGTTTTAAAACCCTGAAAACCCAAGCTCCAATCTAAAGTTTTTTTCATTTGCCCTATGCATATACTGCATTTACATGCTATATTGTTCACCTTTCCTTGCCATCTGCTTATAAAACTGCTAATCCTATTATAGGATTCTAGCTCTTGGATTTCCTAATATGAGTTTGCCTGCTCTTTGATGCTTAGTAAGGTCATCATTTTAACATGCAGATGGTCTTCTTTTTTGATCCTTTTTCAGAGGCCCTTCTTGGATTGTCTTTACTCTGGACTGCTTTGAAATAATTTTTGCTTTTTATTTTCAGACTTGGTCTTGACTTGTGTTGCTTTTACTATTTTATTCTTGCAAGCATTTCCAGTGCTAGAGATAGGGTACAAATGTATTTGTTTGTTGACTTTTTCTTTTTTTTTTTTTTTTTTAGTGTCTACTATATGCCAGCAATATTCTAGGTACTGGGGATATAGCAGTGAACAAAACACAAGGATCTCTGACCTCATGGAGTTTACATTCCAGAGGAATGGAAGGAGGGAGAGATGAACAGTGGACAAAATAAATAAAGTATATTGCATGTCAGATGGTCTTTAGTGCCTTGGGGAAAGGTCAAGTCCAACTGGGAGCAGGGCAGTGCTGGAGAAAGGGATTCTAACCTTAAATGAGGGTTAATTTTTTTAAAATCAAGGCATAAAGATGGTCATGAGAAAGGCTTTCTTTATATTGGGTGACTCAGTTTTAAAAGATGCTTATCTTGGAAGGAAGTTTTGAAAAAGAGGTTTGTGGAGAGGTTTGGAGAGCTTAGAAGGTTTTTAAAATTATTATTTATAAATTAAAACATACAGGGACAGTCAAAGAAAAACACAATAGAATATCAAACTTAAATTATGTTAACTTCCTTCAAAGGCCATTTGCCATGTTACCTTCTGGAAGTCAGATAGAGACTTCTCATAATTTGAGAGAGAAATGAGAAAAGGCTAAAAATAGATGAGAATTATTCACATTGGTAAAAAGAAGGTCAATGTTTGTTTTAACAAAGAATGAGAATTTACCAGGCAGAGGGTGGGGACCGATTGTTCTCACAGTTCACTGAACTAAAAGATGGAATGGATCTAATTGAACTTGGAAGATTTTAGGCAAAACTGTTTGAAATTTATGCAAGGGAAAACATTTCCCTGGAGATTTAGTAATAGGGTACAAGGAAAGGCCAGACTTCTGAAATACCCTGGGCTTCTAACCCCTGGATTAGAGAGAAATTCAAGTAGAAATGAAAGTAAATTCTAGCAGAAAGCAAAGCAAACTTTAAAAATAGCACTCGTAAGTAAGGACTCTCTTTTTTCAGTTTACTAATGCAGAATGGCTGCAAGACGAATCACTGCTGGGATGTTAGGAGATGAGAAGGGCTGAGGAAACGGTGCATGTAGTCTCCTAAGAGTGATTGTGGGCTTTTGACCCAGTGAGTCAGGGGATCACAGCCTGAGACCAGCGCGGGTCTCTTCCTGTTTTCTGAAGACGCTCAAGCAAACCAGATTAACTCTCCTAGGGCTCCAAACCCAAATCTCTCTCTTACAGGTGGGGAAATGAAACCAAGGTTACCAAGAAAGTCTTTCAAAAAGCAATGATTAAGCCAGGCATGATAGCTCATGCCAGTAATCCCAGCACTTTGGGAGGCCAAGGCAGGCTGATCACTTGAGTTCAGGAGTTCGAGACCAGCCTGGCCAACATGGTGAAACCCCGTCTCTACTAAAAATATAAAAATTAGCGGGGTCTGGTGATGCACACCTGTAGTCCCAGCTACTCAGGAAGCTGAGGCAGGAGAATCACTTGAACCCGGGAGGCGGAAGTTGCAGAGAGCCAAGATTGCACCTCTGCACTCCAGCTGGGGCAACAGAGCAAGACTCCATCTCAAAAAACAAACAAAACAAAAGCAATGATTGGGTGCAGCCACAGAGCTGCTCCCAGGTTCCACATGACTGAGGGGGACGCAGGGGTGACCAAAGGCAGGATGAAGAAAGTGAAGTAATGGCAGCCATCGATGGCGAGGAATGGTGTATCATTGATAACTGTGCCAAAATACTTTGTGTTAGAATTAGTGACGATATAGATGACCCCAAATGGACACTTTGCTTGCAAGTGATGCTGCCAAATGAGTACCCAGGTACAGCTCCGCCACTCTATCAGTTGAATGCTCATTGGCTTAAAGGGCAAGAACTTGTGCATTTATTGAATAACCTTGAGGAAATACATACGTGGCCACCCCATTTGGTTCAGAAAGAGTACCTGCTTTGTGTCCCTGGGATCCAGGCTATGTTTCTTTTCCTCCCAAAATATTTAATGAGAAAATGACAGAATATTGGTGAAAGTATTCTTTACCTGTGAGTGGAGAAAATAAGAGATGTTCCAATACAAAATCTCAGATGACAGAATCACGCCCAGATGTAAAGAAAGAAACTGCAGAGAAAGATGTTGAATGTGAAGATGGTCTCATTTTTGCGTATCAGCCAGAAAGCTCGGTAAAAGCACTGGATTTTGATATCAGTGAAAATCAAAGAGAAATAGAATTCTCTCCGATTGATCATGGCATTTCTGTTACAGACCAAATAAGTAGTTTTCAGGCAGACTTGTCTCCATTAGTTTGTCCCAAACAGGTGAAAATGGTTCTTTCCAACTTGTATGAGAATAAGAAAATAGCTAGTACCACCCACAGCATCTATGCCTGCAGAATATATTGTGAGGACAAATAGACCTTCTTACAGAGTTGTGAGGGTGATGGGGAAACAGCAGCTGGTGGACATCTTCTACATCTCATGGAGATTTTAAATGTGAGGAATATCTTGGTGGTGGTATCACGCTGGTGTGGAGGCATTCTGTAGGACCAGATCACTTTAAACATAACTGTGCCAGAAACATACTAGTGGAGAAGAACAACACACATTCACCTGAAAATCATCTAAGGCTTTGGGAAAAAAACAAAAAATGTTCATCACTGAGTAATGGATTAAGTGAAAATCCAGGAGTTTCCACCTGCAGTTGTGGGCTGAGGTGACAATCCTTCCAACATATTTGTTAGCATAAATATTATGCCTCAATTTCTGTTGCAAATTGGTGATTGTGAAATTTCCAAAAGTGATTTTCTTGTCTCTGTTTCTTTGTTTAATTCTTATAATATAAAGCAATAAATATGGAGAGTCAGTAGTCTTCTTCCACACCAGGAAAAAAAAAAAAAACAGCAATGATTGAAACTCTAACCTCTCTGACCCTAATCCCTGCCTGTATCACTGAACTATGATCTAAAGGAGAACAGCAATTTTAAAGCATGTGTTATAACTTGGCAATTAACAATCAGCCAGAGAGAAACTTTTACTAATGAATGTATTCACATTTTTTTTTCAATCAACCAGTTTTCACAGTAAGTTTAGAAATCATATGGAGAGCTTCTGATTTGAGGTTTCAAAGAGAATTAAAAACTGGGACTACAGAGATAGGAGTCTGCAATTAAAGTCATGAATGTGTTAGCATCTAAAATACTAGAAGTGCTATAGTAAGATTGTTGACTGTAGCGTGCTCTTTGCTGAGGCAGCTGAATGATCACCAGGCTGATTCCCGTCCGTGAATGTCTTGAGCTCCAGCTATAAGCAGTCCACTGAGCCAGATGGTAAGACTTTAAGGATTAGTGCAATGTAGTGTGGCCAGGAGAAGCCATTTTGAGCAGGGCTCTGTATCATGTTTTACTTTTGTTGTCTTCCTTTTCTTTTTTGTTCCATGTAATGTTTTGACGACAGTTTTCTGTATTTTCTGCTTTTCCTTCTTTTTCATTCTTTCCTTTAGACCTGATTTCCAATAACCTTCTTATCTTTTAATCAAACTTGTTATATAGACTTTTTTTTGGAGACAGTCTCACTCTGTCATCCAGGCTGGAGTGCAGTGGCCAGATCTCGGCTCACTGCAATCTCCGCCTCCCAGGTTCAAGCAATTCTCATGCTTCAGCCTTCTGAGTATGCCTCAGAGAGTGTAGGTGCCTGCCACCACGCCCAGCTAATTTTTGTATTTTTAGTAGAGACAAGGTTTCACCATTTTGGCCAGGCTGGTCTTGAACTCCTGACCTAAAATGATCCGCCTGCCTTGGCGTCCCCAAGTGCTGGGATTACAGGCACGAGCCACCACTCCTGGCCTAAACTAAGTATTACTGTTTTAAAAATGAGAAATTTCAGAGTAATACAGATGTGTACGTTGAGAGTTACTTTTCATAATTTGTAAGCTTTCATTCATCTTCTCAAAATGTGAAGTTTTCCTCCTGTGTCTCTGGTGTTGTGTCCCCAGACAGCGTTTCAGAAAACTTCCATTTTCTAAGTTGAATCTGTATTTCAGGGTTTTTTTTCACCCAGAGATGAGGAGCACAGAGCTGTGACCGAGACACTGAGGACTGTTGGGTCTTGTTTTCCAGGTGGTTGGCAACACGACATCTGGAAGCTATAGCTACAGCATCCAGAAGAGTCTGGCATTCGCATATGTCCCTGTGGAACTAAGTGAAGTGGGACAGCAAGTGGAAGTTGAACTATTAGGCAAAAATTACCCAGCAGTCGTCATACAACAACCTTTGGTATTGACCGAACCAACCAGAAACCGGCTTCAGAAAAAAGGTGGAAAGGACAAAACTTGAAAAAAGACCTTTAGCAGTCAACTGAATTGGAGTTGCTAATGACTGTCCTTGAAATTATCATAATTGGTTCCCAGGGGAATAGAGGAAACCAGGAATTCTTTCAAAATCATCAAAGTCTAGATTTAGAATCTTAACGAAACCTTTCTGTTAAGTGTTTTCTAAGCAAGACAGAATAATAGATAAATGATTTACATTTTTCTTTTAAATGAAGAAATTTGAAATGAATTTTTTTTTATTACCCCACATTACCCAGTCAGCAAAACATTTAGGTGTTTGCTAATATATACAATCATTACTATAAACGAATTAAAGGACATTTTATAATTTTAGTAACAAATGCATTCGGTTCTTGATAGCTGAAAACAAATTAATAAATTATCTTTTACGTGAAAACATGTATAATATTGTTGATGGATTTACTTCATAGAGAAATCTTTCCTTAGATGAATAAATGATAGTTTTAATTTTTCATGATATAGCTGTAATGAAAATAGTAAATTTTAACATTGACATATAGCCAACATTTTAATTCAATTCTCTGAAATATTTATCATTTTCTTAATGACTTCCCTGAAAGGAGCTTTATAGGACATTATTATTCTCCTTTCAAAGGTTGTTTTAGAAGAGAAGTTGCAAGAAAGAACAGAGTCTTCCAAAGGAAGCGGTACTTGTAAACTTTCAGAAATGAAGCTGAAACATAAATAGATTGTGCCAGTACAAACACAGTTTGAATACTGAACACCTCTCTTTGGGAAAGAATTAATGCAAGTTGACATCACATGGTGCTGTTCTGAATATCATTTCACAAAGCATTTGACAAAGCAGGTCAAACAAAAGCTTAAGAGCTGACAGTTAGTGCTATGTACAGCAAGAAAAAAAATCAATTTAGAAATAATTCTTTGATATACTTTTTGAAATTATTTGGGTGTAGTTGATGGAATAAATCAATTTATTTTGTAAAGGGTGGTTTATCATTTATAATTAATTTATACATGCATACATTTGTTACACATTTATAGATGTTTTCTTAAGTATTAAAAAAACTGAATATGAAGCATGGTAAGATTCTGTCATTTGAATAAACTTTAAAATGATTTCTTAACTTGTAAGTTTGAAAAGGTGCCAATTTTACATTTTAAATGTTTTATAACAGTAGTTATATATTAGAACTCTTCACATGTTCATTTCTCTTTGGCATGTCCTCTTAGATGAGAAAAGAAGGAAATTCCTTTGGTAACAAACAAATTTCCTAATTATTGGGAATATTATCTAGATTCTTTAATCCAGTTCATGTTAGTGCTGGGAATTTGGGATATCAGCTTCTCATTCTCTGCCTTTCTATAACCCCATGACCTCAGGATAGTTACATACCATCTCTGGGTTCCTCCTCTGTGAAATAGGTTTAGACTCTTTTTTGCATACTGTATTATCAAGAAGCAATAATGAAAGTACAACATTAAATTCATATCATATAGTTAATATAGCACTAAAACTGATGAATAAAAGAATAGACCATTCAGATGAATGTGAAAAATTTAAAGAAATCCTACGCACAGGATGAAAGAAGTCTACCCCGATTTCCTTAAGAAGTTGCCCTCATTCTCTCTTTTGTTGTATGTTAGGTGCTATTAGGTTTCGTAGATTAACCCAGCACCCCCACTCATACTCAGCCAGTCCGTCCTGGCCTCAGCACCAGGTGTGGTATCAGCCAATTCATGGGCTGACAACGACCTTCAACACACCTTAACTATGGAAAGCTGAGAAGAGTTAACCAGATTTCTTCCATGGGAATTTGGATTGTGAACCATCAGAGGAAAAACTGGTTAGTACTAAAAGCTGAAGCTGAAAAGATGGATAGAAATAGAAGCCATAAGCCCAAGGGAGCAATGAGAGCTCCCGATAAGGAGGGAGACACTGAGAGAGAAACAGAGAGAATAAAAGACCAGTTCCCAAAGCTCTCGGCTCCTGATGGCTTGCTGGCCAGTTCTTGGGTGAGAACCTTGACTTAAAAGGGCCTAACTGAAACCACTAGCTTCTGAAAAGTGGAACATACACGGAGAGAGGTTAGTGTCAGCCGTGAACAGCAAACAGCCAGCATACTTGAAAACACTGGTGATGCGCAGAAGTCTGTGTCTACAGTTCAGAAAAACATTCTCAAGAATGTGATGATGAATGATAGGCACTTTCTTCCCCTGAGTGACGAAAACTTTTTGGAATTGCAAAAACAGTTTCTAGTCAACACATTAGCAAAACATTTATGGTATGTTGCTAATGTTAACATCCTAACTAATCTGTGTCTTTCTTCTTTTCTACTGATAAGGAAAGATGACAGAAAAAAACATCTTAAAGTATACTGTGTGGGACATTAAATAACAGACAGACGAGATTCTGGAATTTTACTGAGAGCATGTTGTGCATATTTTAATTGAACAAAAGGAAAGGTTGATATTATCAGGAAACACAGCAGTTGTGAAAGGAAAAAAGTTTTGGCTACACAAATAGCATTTTTTTTTTAAATTTAAGTTCTAGGGTACATGTGCACAACGTGCAGGTTTGTTACATATGTATACATGTGCCATGTTGGTGTGCTGCACCCATCAACTCGTCATTTACATTCGGTATATCTCCTAATGCAATCCCTCCTCCCTCCTCCCTCCCCACAATAGGCCCGGGTGTGTGACGTTCCACTTCCTGTGTCCAAGTGATCTCATTGTTCAATTCCCACCTGTGAGTGAGAACATGCAGTGTTTGGTTTTCTGTTCTTGCGATAGTTTGCTGAGAATGATGGTTTCCAGCCGCATCCATGTGCCTATAATAAAGACAAAAACTCATCGTTTTTTATGGCTGCATAGTATTCCATGGTGTATATGTGCCACATTTTCTTAATCCAATCTGTCACTGATGGACATTTGGGTTGATTCCAAGTCTTTGCTATTGTGAATAGTGCTGCAATAAACATACGTGTGCATGTGTCTTTATAGCAGCATGATTTATAATCCTTTGGGTATATACCCAGTAATGAGATGGCTGGGTCAAATGGTATTTCTAGTTCTAGATCCTTGAGGAATCTCCACACTGTCTTCCACAATGGTTGAACTAGTTTACAGTCCCACCAACAGTGTAAAAGTGTTTCTATTTCTCCACATCCTCTCCAGCACCTGTTGTTTCCTGATTTTTTTAATGATTGCCATTCTAACTGGTGTGAGATGGTATCTCATTGTGGTTTTGATTTGCATTTCTCTGATGGCGAGTGATGATGAGTATTTTTTCATGTGTCTGTTGGCTGTATGAATGTCTTCTTTTGAGAAGTGTCTGTTCATATCCTTTGCCCACTTTTTGATGGGGTTGTTTGTTTTTTTCTCATAAATTTGAGTTCTTTGTAGGTTCTGGATATTAGCCCTTTGTCAGATGAGTAGATACAAATAGTATTCTTTAGCTAAAGTCCCAGGAAAGCGGAGCCACCAAAAATCAAATTAATTATATCCTTCTTCTGATGAATCTTCACATAAAAATATAAATTATCATCCTATTTTTATCCCCTGCCATTAATGAATTAGACTACTCATAGTGTATTTAGTTTGTTTTCTGTTGCTATAATAAAATGCCTGGATCTGGGTAATTTATAAAGGAAAGAGGTTTATTTAGCTTATGGTTCTGGAAGCTGGGAAGTTCAAGACCTGGTGATTGCATCTGGTGAGGGCCTTGTGCTGCTTCATAGCATTGCAGAAAAGCAGAAGAGATGAGAGGGCGTGCTTGTGAGAGAGAAAAGGGGACTGAAATCCTGCTATAGCTAACCCATTAGCTATAGAACCCATTAGAAATCCTGAAATAGCTAACCCATTCCTGAGAGAAAGGCATTAATGAGAAAGGCCATGACCCAGATACCTCCCACTAGACCCCACCTCCCCACACTGCCACAGTGAGGAATGAAGCCTCCAACAAATGAAGTTGTAGGGAACAAATCAAACCATAACATGTATGGAAAGCTGCATTGTGAATGACAAAAGGGTAACACATTATTTAATTGTATTTTCTCCAGGAAAAGATTTTGGAAATATTAACATGCCATGAAGCACAGAGGTGGTGGGGTGACACAAAAGCTACTGGGCTAAAAAATCACAAGACCTGCTTTCCCCAGGTCTGCCACCAACCAAGCACAGTCTACATAACATCTACTAATGCCTTTCCTGTATTTTAAGTTATATGAGTAATTGCTTTCCTTAATGTTCATTAATCTACGCATGTTTGTGGAGTACTTACTATAGGACAGGCACTGAAAGAGCAGTGGTGAACAAGACAGACATGGCCTTGCCTTCATGAAGTTTATAGACTGGAGAGATCAAGCATTTAACTAAAAAACAAGGAGATGTTTAATTACAAGCCATGATGTCATGAAGGCCGAGGGGAGAGAACATTTTGAGAAGGAGGGGATGGCTAACAGTGTCAGAAGTTAAAAAGATGTCAAGTAAAACTAAAGGCTGAAAAGCATCCCTCAGGCGAAGCAGCGGGGTCATGGGTGCTACTGGCATGAATAATTTCAGGATATCAGTGAAGGCAAAAACCAGACTGCATTGAAAAATGAATAAGAGGTAAGGGTTAGAGACAGGGAACATGTTATCTTACCACCCAGGAGCAGTTTCCTAATAAGACAGGTTATAATGGACATTGGTTAGAAAGCATTTAGCTACAAGTAAAAAAAAAATCCGATTAACAGTATTTATTTTTTAAATTATATTTTAAGTTCTAGGGTACATGTGCACAATGTGAAGGTTTGTTACATATGTATACATGTGCCATGTTGGTGTGCTGCACCCATTAACTCATCATTTACATTACGTATTTCTCCTAATGCTATCCCTCCCCCACCCCTCCACCCCACGATAGGCCCCAGTGTGTGATGTTCCCAACCCTGCATCCAAGCGTTCTCATTGTTCAATTCCCACCTATGAGTGAGAACATGCGGTATTTGGTTTTCTGTCCTTGTGATAGTTTGCTCAGAATGGTGGTTTCTGGCTTCATCTATGTCCCTACAAAGGACATGAACTCATCCTTTTTTATGGTTGCATAGTATTCCATGATGCATATGTGACACATTTTCTTAATCCAGTCTATCATTGATGGACATTTGGGTTGGTTCCAAGTCTTTGCTATTGTGAATAGTGCCACAATAAACATATATGTGCATGTGTCTTTATAGTAGCATCATTTATAATCCTTTGGGTATATACTCAGTAATGGGATGGCTGGGTCAAATGGTATTTCTAGTTCTAGGTACTTGAGGAATCACCACACTGTCTTCCACAATGGTTGAACTAGTTTCCACTCCCACCAATAGTGTAAAAGTCTTCCTATTTCTCCACACTTTTTCCGGCATCTGTTGTTTCCTGACTTTTTAATGATTGCCATTCTAACTGGTGTAAGATGGTATCTCATTGTGGTTTTGATTTGCATTTCTCTGATAACCAGTGATGATGAGCATTTTTTCATGTGTCTGTTGGCTGCATAAATGTCTTCTTTTGAGAAGTGTCTGTTCATATCCCTTGCCTACTTTTTGATGGAGATGTCTGATTTTTTCTTGTAAATTTAAGTTCTTTGTAGATTCTGGACATTGGCCCTTTGTCAGATGGGTAGATTGCAAACATTTTCTCCCATTCTGTAGGTTACCTGTTCACTATGATAGTAGTTTCTTTTGCTGTGCAGAAGCTTTTTAGTTTAATCAGCTCCCATTAGTCTATTTTGGCTTTTGTTGCCATTGCTTTTGGTGTTTTAGTCATGGAGTCTTTGCCTATGCCTATGTCCTGAATGGTATTGCCTAGGTTTTCTTCTAAGGTTTTTATGGTTTTAGGTCTAACATTTAAGTCTTTAATCCACCTTGAATTAATTTTTGTATAAGATGTAAGGAAGGGATGCAGTTTCACCTTTCTACATATAGCTAGCCAATTTTCCCAGCACCATTTATTAAATAGGGAATCCTTTCCCATTTCTTATTTTTGTCAGATTCGTCAAAGATCCGAGGGTTGTAGATGTGTAGTGTTATTTCTGAGGCCTCTGTTCTGTTCTATTGGTCTATATCTCTGTTTTAGTACCAGTACCATGCTGTTTTGGTTACTGTAGCCTTGTAGTATAGTTTGAAGTCAGGTAGCCTGATGCCTCCTTTGTTCTTTTTGCTTCTTTTTGCTTAGGATTGTCTTGGCAATGAGGGTTCTTTTTTGGTTCCATATGAACTTTAAACCAGTTTTTTCCAATTCTGTGAAGAAAGTCTTTGGTAGCTTAGTGGGGATGGCATTGAATCTACAAATTACCTTGGGCAGTATGGCCATTTTCATGATATTGATTGTTCCTATCCATGAGCATGGAATGTTCTTCCATTTGTTTGTGTCCTCTTTTATTTCCTTGAGCAGTGGTTTGTAGTTTTCCTTGAAGAGGTCCTTTAAATCCCTTGTAAGTTGGATTCCTAGGTATTTTATTCTCTTAGTAGCAATTGTGAATGGGAGTTAACTCATGATTTGGCTCTCTGTTTGTCTGTTATTGGTGTAGAGGACTGCTTGTGACTTTTACACATTGATTTTGTATCCTGAGACTTTGCTGAAGTTGCTTATCAGCTTAAGGAAATTTGGGGCTGAGACAATGGGGATTTCTACATATACAATCATGTCATCTGCAAACAGGGACTATTTGATTTCCTCTTTTCCTAATTGAATACCCTTTATTTCTTTCTCTTGCCTGATTGTCCTGGCCAGAACTTCCAACACTATGTTGAATAAGAGTGGTGACAGAGGGCATCCCTGTCTTGTGCCAGTTTTCAAAGGGAATGCTTCCAGTTTTTGCCCATTCAGTACGATATTGGCTGTGGGTTTGTGATAAATAGCTCTTAGTATTTTGAGATATGTCCCATCAATACTGAATTTATTGAGAGTTTTTAGCATGAAGGCTGTTGAATTTTGTCGAAGGCCTTTTCTGCATCTACTGAGATAATCATGTGGTTTTTGTCTTTGGATCTGTTGATGTGATGGATTACGTTTATTGATTTGCATATGTTGAACCAGTTTTGCATCCCAGGGATGAAGCCAACTTGATCTTGGTGGATAAGCTTTTTGATGTGCTGCTGGATTCGGTTTGGCAGTATTTTATTGAGGATTTTTGCATTGATGTTCATCAGGGATATTGGTCTAAAATTCTCTTTTTTTCTTGTGTCTCTGCCGGGCTTTGATATCAGGATAATGCTGGTCTCATAAAATGAGTCAGGGAGGATTCCCTGTTTTTCTATTGATTGGAATAGTTTCAGAAGCAGTGGTACCAGCTCCTCTTTGTACCTCTGGTAGAATTCAGATGTGAAACCGTCTGGTCCTGGACTTTTTTTGGTTGGTAGGCTATTAATTATTGCCTCAATTTCAGAGCCTGTTATTGGTCTATTCAGGGATTCAACTTGTTCCTGGTTTAGTCTTGGGAGGGTGTATGTGTCCAGGAGTTTATCCATTTCTTCTAGATTTTCTAGTTTATTTGTGTAGAGGTGTTTATAGTATTCTCTGATGGTAGTTTGTATTTCTGTGGGATCGGTGGTGATATCCCCTTTGCCATTTTTTATTGCGTCTATTTGATTCTTCTCTCTTTTCTTCTTTATTAGTCTTGCTAGCAGTCTATCAATTTTGTTGATCTTTTCAAAAAACAGCTCCTGGATTCATTGATTTTTTGGAGGGTTTTTTGTGTCTCTTTTCCTCCCAATGCACACACACACACTAATTCAAGAACAAAGTCAACAATAAATTGAAGATGCTTCTTACAAATAATTTTTTTTTCTTTTTCCCTTTTTTTTTTTTTTTTTTTTTGAGAGGGTGTCTCACTTTGCCACCCAGGCCGAAACGCGGCGGTGTGACCTTGGCTCACTGCAGCCTCCACCTTTCAGGTTCAAACAATTCTCCTGCCTCAATCTCCCAAGTAGCTGGGATTACAGGTGCACGCAGCCACACCTGGCTAACTTTTATATTTTTAGTAGGGATGGGGTTTGACTATGTTGGCCAGGCTGGTCTCAAACTCTTGACCTCAGGTGATCCACCCGCCTCGGCTTCCCAAAGTGCTGGGATTACATGTGTGAGCCACCACACCCGACCAGAGAATTACCTTTCCATATGCATAGAATCTTGATGGTTCTTAGTGCATTGACAGTAGTTAGCACTAATGAATAACTTATATTCGTTAGCTAAAAGAAGGATAAAAGGACCTCAAAAACACCTCTATAAGTTTGGTTTATGATCTTAAAGGCCTTTAAGAAGACTCTCTGCTCCTCACTTAGATATGGTAGTAATAAATCCATTTCTATCTGTTTCTAAAACTAAATAGATCATAAAAATATTTAATAGCTGGCATCTAAATTAACAAAGTTTAGTCTTCTTTCTAATGTTCAAGTCTATCTCCTTTTGGACAGTTCAGGGTAGTAATGAAGCAATAAGTAACACCAACCACAATTTGCCACATGTAGTTAGTGGACTTCAGGTTTTCTCTCTGAAGAAAGACCTCTTACCATGCTTATCTCTCCAGCAAGGAAGCTCTTGTTACTGTACCCCAACAGTTAATAATTTAGAGATAAAGTATTTAAAATTGTTTAGTCTTTTTATGTCATATTTATCATATTCAAAGACATTGCAACAAAAACAGGAGAAGCACCGAGATGCAGGAATCATGTCTTCTGAATGTAGTTTATAACCAGGTGGCACAAGCCAAGAACCTTGCAAACCACAGAAACCAAGAGGCACGGCATTAGCATCTATGTGATTCTCTTAGTGCATGGCCTGCAGGCTTTACAAAGGTGTTCACTGGGGAAGACTTATTCTTGGTCCTCTGTTCTTAATTATAATGAATTTTACTTTTTGTTGAAATGTAAACTATGTTATTACCATTATTATTATTATTATTTGAAATAGATGATATATGCACAGAGTTTAACATTTAGAACATATAAAAGGGTATATGGTGAGAAGTTATTCTCTTTCCCATCCCTGTCCCCAGTTAACCAGTCTATCCAGAGACAACCAATGTTATAATTTCTTCTGTACATTCTTGAAATACTCTATAAACATGCATGCCCGTCTCTCTACATGTAGTACATATATATATGCACATATATACACATATATTTTTAAATAAATGAGAGCATACCAACCATAATGTCCTTTGCCTTTTAGAAATTAACAGTGTTTTGGAGATAATTTATATCATCCTTTTTAATGATTGCTTAGTATTCCATAATTAATTTAACCAGATCCTATTATTGGCCTTTTTCCATTACAAATAAGGCTAAAATGAATATCTTGTTGTCTATTTCTCACACTGAGTATCTCTATAGGATACATTCCTAGAACTGGGATTGTTGAATTAAAGTGTATGTGCATTTTGATAGATATGCAAAGTTGTTCCCCTTAGAGGTTAAGCCAAATTTCACTTCGCTGATGAATGTGTAAGAGGGCTTGTTTCTTTACACTCTCCCCAAAGCATTGAGTTCTCACTGGTATATTATTGATGTTTCTATTTGCATTTCTCTTTTTGAGTGAGATTGAGCATCTATTCATATATTTAATGGTCACTTGTATTTCCTCTTCTGTAAACAATTGTGTTCCTATACTTTACCCATTTGAAAATTGTTTGTTGGTCTTTTTCTTACTGACTTTAGGAGTTATAAAAGATTTTCACTATGGGTTAAGTAGGTTTTGTGAGGGTTAGAATGCAAGCCAGGTGATTATGTATATCATTTCTATGTAAAAAATACGTTTAGAGTTCCAGGCACCCCACATGCCAAACAATGAGCTTTTATTTCACTTCTGAATTGGGAGCTGCTTTTATTTCTGTCCCAATTTTTGCACCTTCTAACTGACTGGAATAGTTTTTACTGATATGACTATGTACTGGGAAAACCCTAAAAGAAACTAATGATTAAACCAACTCAAACAATACAAGAGTTCAGTAATTGGTAGGATACAAATTGGTAGATACCATAGCCTTCATGTCCACAAATAATAGCCAGTTAAAAGTTATAATGGTAGAGAAAGCCCCATTTCAATAGCAAAAGAGAAGATAAAAATATTTAGAAATAAGTTTAAGCTCAAAACTGATACGAGGAAAACACTTCTAAAAGGTGCAAAAATAGACCTTAAATGGAAAGGCACTCCTTATTCTTAGATATGACAACTGAATATTATAAAAATTTTGGGGCCAGGTGTGGTGGCTCATGCCTGTAATCCCAGTACTTTGGGAGGCCAGAGCAGGAAGATCACTTGTGCTCAGGACAAGACCAGCCTGGGCAACATAGTGAGACCCCATCTCTACAGAAAAGTTTGAGAAATTAGCTGAGTGTGGTGGCTCACACCTGTAGTCCCCAGCTCCTGGGGAGGCTGAGGCAAAAGGATCACTTGAACTCAGGAGGTCGAGGCTACAGTGAGCCATGATTGTACCACTGCACTCCAGCCTGGGCAACAGAGGGAGACACTGTCAAAAAAAAAAAAAAAAAAAAAAAGAGAGAAAGAAAGAAAGAAAAAAGAAAGAAAAAGGAAGAACACATGCAGGAATAGCCAGGAAAACACTAAAAGTGGAAAGCTATGAAGAGTCATTAGCCCTATCATACATGTCAACATACTGTAAAGCCTCTAAATCTGAGACCATCTAGTGCTATGAGTAAACAGGCAAGTAGAATCCAACTAACTGAAAACCTAGAAATAGAGCCAAGTGTATGTGGAAATTAAGCATATGATAAATGTGGCTCTCATATCATTGGGACAAAAATGGAATTCCCTATGAATGGTGCTGAGACAACTGGCCAGTCATTTGGAAAAAGAAAAGGAGATCCATATTCCACATTGTACACAAAAATAATGCCCATGGATCAGGGATCTAAATGTAAAAATGTAGCTATGCAATTACTAGTAGAAGAAAATGGGTAAATTTTACTTTAACTTTGGTATAAGGATAGTTTAACTGTGACCCAGAATCCAGATGTAACCATAGAAAATATTGATAAATTTGTCTAACATTAAAAAATAACTTTTCCATGTTAAAAACACCAATTTGACAACTGACAAACTGGAAGAAAATATTTGTGATAAATAACCACAATTAAAGGGGTAACCTGTGTAATATACAAAAAATTCTTAAAATTGAATGGGAAAAGACCAAAAACCCAATTGAAAACAACACAGACAATTCACAAAAGTGACATTAAAAGAGTCCTTCATCACATGAAAAGATGTTCCATTTTAATCATAAGAGAAAAGCAAAACTAAAATACTATAGTGATATATCATTTCTCATATCAGATTAGAAAAAAAAGTATAGTACTTTTTAAAAAAGACTTAGTTTTTTTAGAGCAATTTTAGATCACAGCAAAATTGAGAAGAAGGTACAGTGATTTCCCATATAACCCTTGTCCCCACACATGCTTACATCCCCCATTATCAACATCCCTCACCAGAGTGGTACATCTGTACAGCTGACGAACCTACATTGACATAACATAATCATGTAAAGTTCAATTTACTTTTGGGTTTATTCTTGGTGTTGTACATTCCATGGGTTTGGATGAATGTATAATGACATATCCACCATTGTAGTATCATAAAGAGTAGTGTCACTGGTCTAAAACAGGCGTCCCCAACCCCCAGGCCATGGATGGTACTGTCTGTGGTCCATTAGGAACTGGGCCGCACAGCAGGAGGTGAGCAGTGGGCAAGTGAGCAGAGCTTCATCTGTAGTTACAGCTGCTTCCCATCACTTGCATTACAGCCTCGGCTCCACCTCCTGCCAGGTCAGCAGCAGCATTAGATTCCCATAGGAGCGCAAACTCTATTGTGAACTGTGCACGTGAGGGATCTAGGCTGTGCGCCCCTTAAGAGAATCTGATGCTTGATGATCTGTCACTGTCTCCCATCACCCTCAGATGGGACTATCTAGTTGCAGGAAAACAAACTCAGAGCTCCCACTGATTCTACATTATGGTGAGTTGTATAATTATTTCATTGTATATTATAATGTAATAATAATAGAAATAAAGTGCACAATAAATGAAATGTGCTTGAATCATCCTGAAACCATCCCCACACCCCTGCTGCCCACCAGTTCCTGGTGCCAAAAATGTTGGAGACTGCTGCCCTAAAAAATCCTCCATGCTACCTCTA
Organism: Macaca fascicularis; assembly: GCF_037993035.2. NCBI lineage: Eukaryota > Metazoa > Chordata > Mammalia > Primates > Cercopithecidae > Macaca > Macaca fascicularis. The sequence continues at coordinate 82,957,735 of NC_088380.1, read as the reverse complement.
CTTATCCCCACTTCCCAAACCCAGCAACCACTGATCTTTTTTACTGTCTCCATAGTTTTGCCTTTTTCGAAATGTCATACAGCTGGAATCATATAGTATGTAGCTATTTCAGAGTGGCTTCTTTCACTTCGTAATATGCATTGAGCGTTCCACCATGTCTTTCATGGCTTGATAGCTCCTATCTTTTTACTGCTGTATACTATTTCATTTTCTGCATGTACCACCGTTTATCCTTTCACCTACTGAAGGACATCTTCATTGCTTCCAAGTTTTCGAAACTATGAATAAAGCTGCTGTAAGCATGTGTGCAGGTTCTTGTGTGGATATAAGTTTTCACCTCCTTCAGATAGATACCAAGGAGTGTGACTGCTGTATTGTAGGATAAGAATAGGTCTAGTTTTGTAAGAAATTGCCAAACTGTCTTCAATATACTACTCAGTAGCTAGTGATGAAAACTAGTACAACTCATACACATATAGAAATGAGGGGAAATAGAATTAGAGGTATTCATGATAAACTCATGGTTATATATATATATATGTTTAGATATAGTATGTGGGTGTGGTATATGTATAAACATTTTTTTATGTGTGTGTGTATATATATGTATATATGGTTCCTATCTTTGTCTTGAGTGAGATCGTAGAAGTGATGACAGCCCAGTAGCAATGAGCACATCTAAAACACAGAGATTGGTTTCTAAATGTCATCCCTAAAAAGAATCAGAGTTCTGGCCAGGCACAGTGGCTCACACCTGTAATCCCAGCACTTTGGGAGGCTGAGGGGGGTGGATCACCTGAGGTCAGGAGTTCGAGGGCATCCTTGCCAACATGGTGAAACCCCATCTCTACTAAAAATACAAAAATTAGCCAGGTGTGGTGGCATGTGCCTGTAGTCCCAGCTACTCGGGAAGCTGAGGCAGGAGAATCTCTTGAACCTTGGATGCCGAGATTGTCGTGAGCAGAGATTGTGCCACTCCACTTCAGCCTGGGCAACAGGGTGAGACTCCGTCTCAAAAACAAACAAACAAACAAACAAAAAACAGAATCACGGTTCCTTGGAGAAATATCTGATTCCAGGATTGAGGGCGGAAAAGTGCAAGTTGAGCCTAGAAAATCTCATTGTATCAAAATGTGTGGACATGCACAAAGATTCAAGAGGACATGCCAAAAGGATATGAGCCAGATTGTAGGGTTTCCCACTGGCCAAAACAGAGAAAATTTGAGCATTGAAATAACTATAGTAAAGGATTATAGCATATTGATTAAAACAGGAATTCACTAGTTCACATATATAATTCCTCTAATAATATAGAGGAAATGAAGGAATTAGAATATTCCTCTAACAATATAGAGGAAATGAAAATCAGCATTTGGTAGCCCTCCTAATTATAACTAATTGAAGCAAGAAGCAAGATACTAAAAGTGGTAAGCAAAATAATGTGTGTAAGGCATAATAGGATATTTACATATTCTCACATTCTCTCCATATTTATTAATTACAAGAAGAAAATATTAACCTCACAGTGAAGAAATGTTTACCCTAACAAAGTCATCCCATAAGAAATCATCATGTGCTTCTTAATAGGAAGCACCGAGAAACATAGCACATCACTTTTTGTGGTATTCGTGCTCAAATCCATAACCTCTAATCGTGAAGAAACATCAAACTCCAATTGAGATATTTTAAAAAATAACTAGCTTGTACTGCACACTATGTGTTCAATACATAGATGAAAAATAGAATTAACTCTTCTATTTGCACATTTCCAGAGCACTATTAACATATGCTTTTATTTAAAAACATAGGACATAAGAATCAGTGCAAGTTTAGCTAGTTTCAGGAGACGTTGGTCAAAGGAAGGATTGTTCTTGCAAATTAGCACCCATCAGTTATTTCTTCTTGATTTTTATCAAGGAGAATAGGGAAGAAGAATTACCGGGGAAAAAGACACACAAAACCACAGCGGAAATTTTCAGTCCTTCAAGGTCTTTCACAGGGTGTTTAAAGGAAAAGTTCAAGCTTTGACATAATGAGTCAAATAGTTCTTCAAAGTTATTCTTTGAATTTAACTAATGCTAAAATTTTAACTTTTTTCTGCTAAATTTCATTGATTCCACTGGAGACTAAAGTGCATATAACGTAATCTACTTCATGCAAAGAAAAAAAAGTGTAAGTATGTTAAGAGGCAAACATATCATATGTTAAAGGATTCTTGGGGAATAAAGGTAAAATCATGACCCTCATACATTTAACTCACTCATAAGGAAATTTGGTAAGGTGTTAAAAGCAATTCAAAGGACAATCCAAAGAACAGATCAGGAATACCAACATATGCAAGCGGAGGTGAAACTGTTTTCCTTGGTAGTAGTGGTGGAGGGGAAGGATTGTTACTCTGCTGGATAAAGTTCATTTGTGTATATATAAATAAGAATTGTTTTCCATTGTTATTTATCTATAACTTATAAAGTTGTAAATAACTTCCACGGAATCAGACTCAACCTGGAAGGGTATGTTCTCTAGGCAATGCAAAAATTTTCCCCTACACCTATTAACAGCTATATCTCCAGGCAGAGAGTAGACAGAAAGTCTGGATGGCAACGGGAATCTACTGGTCATACGGCTAACTTCCCAATTCAATAAGCACGTGACTAAAGGATTTTTTTCCTTCCACTCACAGATATTTCAGGCTAATTAGATACTGTGTGCTTCTTACGGTCACTGCTTGGTGGGGGAGCCAGCTCTGAGTGGGGTCATAGCAAATGAGCTATTCAATGACCACACAACACTCCAACTCCTCCCAGGGCACCTTGAAAGTAACTGCACCTTCCAAAGGGCACAGTGCAATCAGACTGTGTGTTTGGCCTCCTGTTTGCTAGTGGGGAGGAAGTGGCTTCATGGCTGTACACTACGCATAAATGAATGTGAAAGACTATTTAGGTCTCTGCCTTTTCACTACCCTCCCACCTGCCACAGGCTGGGCTCTTGTGCTAGAAATGACTTGCTAGTTAGACATCATGGGTCAGGATCTGAGTCAGAGGCTTAACTATTTATAAGCTTTTTTCTTATGAAAAATTGGCACTAAGTATAATGTCTAGCTGCCAGAGTTGTTGCAGGCTTTACAGGAGACACGGGCTGTGCAGATGCTTTGTAAATTTTGAAGCGTTATAAAATAACACATCTGTTTTTTTTTTTTTTTTTTTTTTTTTTTGGAAACCACGGTGCAAAGTTCATTGCCGGGGAAGGTAACGGCCCTTGGTGCCCTCCAAGCGTCAGCTTAGTTTCCAAGAAGCCGAGCAGCGGGCGCCCGCGGGTTTGTTTCTGGCTCCTCCTCCGCCACAGCGGCCGGGGGCCCGGGTCGGAGGCGGCGGGAGCCGAGCGCCCGGTCTGGCAAGCCCACGGCCCGCTAGGGGTGCCGTCCCGCGCCGGGGCGGAGCAGGCCCCGGCCGCCCAGTTCCTCATTCTATCAGCGGTACTCGGGGCTGGTGGCGCCACAGGCGCTGGGACCGCGGGCGGCCAAGGATGGGTCCGCGCCGCTCGGCGAGCCTGCCCCGAGGCCTCGGACCTCGGCGGTCGCTCCTCCCCGTCGCCCTCCCGCTACTGCTGCTGCTGCTGCTGTTGGAGCCGCTGGGCTCGGGTGCCGAGGCCAGCCGGCCGCCCCACCTGGTCTTCGTGCTGGCAGACGACCTCGGCTGGAACGACGTGGGCTTCCACGGCTCCCGCATCCGCACGCCGCACCTGGACGCGCTGGCGGCCGGCGGGGTGCTCCTGGACAACTACTACACGCAGCCGCTGTGCACGCCGTCGCGGAGCCAGCTGCTCACTGGCCGCTACCAGGTACGCTGCGCCCCAGGCGCCCTCGCCGCCCGCGCCGCCTCCGCCCCGCCTTTCGCCTACTCCCTACCGCTACTAACCGGCCCTTGAGGCCGTGGGCGCTGGCAGGGGGGGCTCGGTCCCTAGACCCGCGTATGGGCCCCGGCGGCTTCTCGCCCCGACCTCGCTCCTGCAGGCCGGCAGCCCGCCGTGGCCTCTGCGCATGCCCGGCTCCGGCGCCCCGCGGACCCGCGCCCCTGCCGCCGGGTTGGGCTAGCGGCTTTGTCTTTCGTTTTCTGAAGCTCCGGGCGAAGGGGTTTATGGGAATGCCGGGTGCTGGGCGCCGCGGCCGGCAGGCTGAGCGGTCCTGAGGTGGGAGGCTGCGGAGGGCGCGGGCTGGGAGTAAAGACAAGGGGAGAGGTAAAATGAAGGGGTGCCCGCCGTAGATGCGACCCTGGTCCCCGGGAACCCAGCGGTTATGGGTTAGGAGTGTCCCACCAAAGATTATTCTTTTCTGGTTCTCAGCACCCCTGGAGTGAAACCTGATGCTAGGTTGGTTTTTCTTAGGCTGCTGACACTCCTTTAAGATGTAACCTTGTATTGAACTCTTCTGAGCATCTTCATTATCTCTTTAAAAGCTTCCCTTTAGGAACGACTCCGCAGTTAACGAAGGAAATATAAATGTGGAGGGTGAATAGATGTTAGATGATTAAGAATAGCAAGAACATTTGCGTAGCACTTTGTTGTTTTTAAAGTGAATTATTGAAACAGCGCATGAGGTAGTTGTCTTTACCCCCTTTTACAGACGAGGCAGGAAGCCTGTATAGGTTCGTTGGCATGTTAAGAATCGCATAGCTAGAAAGTGGTCAAGGCCATGTCTGTTGTGCTTTTCCCGCATCCACTGATCCTCTCGGGCTTGGGAAATTGGCTTTTTTCCCCCTCAATCTGGATACGGTTGTCACATTTCTAAGACCCTGAAGTTATGACCATATTAAATACAGTAAATGGGTACAGTTGGATGCCACCTGCATACCTCCACAGAGTACATATGCTGTTTACTCAACAAAAATACTTTGAGCTTACTGTGCTACTGACAGGGGATATATATTTGAACGTTGCCCTCCCTAGTATGTGTTCGCATAACCTTTCAGATCAGCCCTAGCCTCACGTGGTCCTAAGATCAAGAGAAGGGAGGGCTTACTTGTGATAAAGATACAGTGGTCTGAAGGCTTTTATAAAGAGGAAAGATTGGGTGTTGCTAAGGGTGAGAAATAGCTGTAGCCAAGGTTAGAAATGAAAATAAAGGATGCTTGCCTTCACCATCCACCTTAGTACTTTTGGCGGTTCTGACTTTGGCTGCTACGTGTAATCAGGAATCCCCTACATTGTGCAAATCTCACCCTGGACACTTTGTGGGAGTAAAGGGATGTGCCAGTAAAGAAGAAGGGAAAGGTGAGGTTTGCCCCAAAGGGTTCTGCATTTGCTCTGAAGTAAGAGAACTGAACTCAAATTGCAAAAGAATGGAAGGGCCATTCATTTCTCCAACTTCCTCCCTTCCAACAGACTCGGACAGGAAAGCAGATACCAACTTCAAAAACCCATTCCTGGGCTGGGAGCAGTGGCTCACGCCTGTAATCCCAGCACTTTGGGAGGCTGAGGCAGGTGGATCACCTGAAGTCAGGAGTTCGAGACCAGCCTGACCAACATGGCAAAACCCTGTCTCTACTAAAAATACAAAAATTAGCCGGCTGTGGTGGCTTGTGCCTGTAGTCCCAGCTACTCGGGAGACTGAGGCAGGATAATCACTTGAACTCGGGAGGCAGAGCTTGCAGTGAGCCGAGATCGCACCACTGCACTCCAGCCTGGGCGACAGAGCAAGACTCCATCTCAAAACAAAAACAAAACAAAACCCATTCCTGTAATCAGTTGCTTTTGTCCCCTAACATCCTCCCCTACCAGTCACCAACATTCAGTCTTGGAGAAGAAACTTTAGTATTTAGAGTACCCCATGGTTATGAAGTAAAGGAAGGGTAGAGAAACTGGGCACTCTGAGAGGTTTAGAGACCTCTAAACCTCTAGCTGTATCTAAAGCAGCCTTGCTTCCCCAAACACTTTTTTCCTCCAGTTTTCTCACCCACTTTATTCTGTTAGAGTTCATGGGACCCAGGTAGATATTACCCAGGGTGAGCAAGTGTCCACTTATAATGAAGTAGATATTTCTGGGAGGGCTCAGGAGTCTCCCTCAGATACTGTATGTTGGTATTGTTCTGAGCACTTACAAGTGTTAACTCGTTTGATTCTCACAATAACTCTTATCATCTCTGTTCTATAACAAGGAAACTGATGCTGTAAGAGGTTAAGAAACTTGCCCAAGGTTGCAGGGCCAGTAAAGGTTGGACCAGAATTTGACCCAGGCTGCCTGGTCCTAGAGTTGATGCTTATAACCACTATGCCATATTGCCTACTCAAAATTATTAAAAATGTCATTGCAAGGGCTGCTGCATACATACGAAATAATCCCTGTATTACTTTTGGACATTTGGGTCATTCCTAAACAGTTCAATGTAAAGAATCAACCCATAATATTTCTGAGTTAGAAATTGCCTATATTCCATGTAAAATAAAAATAGATTTTGTTTCTGAGTCATTTCTTATGCATAATTTTAGATAATAAAATGAAGGAATTTTTTGACTGTTTCAAAATGAGGTACTTGAAGGAAGTTGCTAAGAGTCGTATCTATGAACTTGGCAATCATGCTTTAAGTTAATATTTACAGACCCCTTTCCTATAATTACTTAACTTTAGAAAAGAAAAGCACAAGTTGATAAATAAGCCTAGACTGACTGGACTTTATACTCTCATGAAATCCTGAGTTTTAGTTTTTTCTGGTTTAAGAAATTATGTATTGAGCAAAGAGGACTGGTTAGGAATTGAGATGTAGGTTTCAGTGTTGGCCGTGTCAGACTCTGACCTCGGTGGCCATCATTTCCACATCTGTGAAACAGAGGAGTTGAGCTGAACTCTAGACTTTGTCTAGCTCTAAATTAATTTGACTCTAGGCTCTTGTGTCCATTAGGGCAAGTTTCTAACTTGGCAAATGCACATTATCATACCTATCATACTAACCCCATCTACTGGTAGAAAGATTAATCTTGCCCAACACAACGTATCTTAAAAATTGCGTGTACTACTTGTTATGCTGCTAGGAACTTATTTAATCGGGAACCTGAATTCAACCTTTTATATTGAGACATTTAATTTTTCAGAGCCCTCACAAATGAACTATTTTAAACGTGCATGCTATGGTGAAAAATGTGTAGGGACTGGGTACAGGTTGGAGGCAATGGAGGAGACTTAATTAGCAGATGGGGTAAGTAGTTACTGGCCAATTCAAGAACTAGAAATTCAGGTCTCTCTACACTCAGGCTAGGGGCCTTCCCACTGCCCTATGACTCATTCATTCATTATTTGTGAAATCTTTAAAAAAATCTGTATTTTATTTTTAAAATAGAAAATACGTTCACATCGCTTAAAAACTCAAAGGCTGCAAAAGGGCTTATAGTGAAAATCTACACACACACACACACACAGTCCTTAGACATCTAGTTCCCATCTTTGTAGACAAACAATGCTCTGAAATATATATTTATATATATTATTTCTTTTTTCTATGTGAATGGTAACATACTCTTCACACTGATCTGCAGCTCCTATTTTGTTTGTTTGTTTGTTTTTACTTATTTGAAATCATTCCATTTTGTTGACTAAAGATTATCCTCACAGCTTTTAGGGCTGCATAATATTTTGTTAAATGGATACATTGTAGTTTATTTAACCAGTTGCATACTGATGAACATGTAAGTTGTTTCCAGCCTTTTGATATATCAAAGAATGGTGACGTGAATACTTTGTACATATGCCATTTTGTACATATTGGAACATATATGAAGGATAAGTTCCTAGAAATGGAATTTTCTGGGTTTAAGGGTAGATGCATTTGTAATTTTGATAAATATTATAAAATTGCATCTTAAGAGATTGTACCAATTTACATTCCCACTGGCAATATTAAGTTATAATTCACATCCTATATAATTTACCATTTTAAAGTGTCCAGTTCAATGGTTTTTTGTATATTCACAAGGTTGTGCAACCAATGTTTTCATCACCTCAGAAAGAAACCACTCAACCATTAGCAGTCACTCTTCATTTCCCCATTCCACCAGCGCTTGGAAACCACCAATATTCTTATTATCTATGTAGCTTTACCTATTTTGGACATTTCGTATAAATGGAATACAACAGATGGCCTTTCATCTATGTTGTAGCATGTATTGTTCCCTTTTATGGCTCAATAATATTCCATTGTATGGACATGCCACATTTTGTTAATACATTCATCCATTGATGGACATTAGGTTATTTGCACTTTTTGGCTATTATGAATAATGCTGCTGTGAACATCCATGTACAAGTTTTTGTGTGAGCATATTTTTTCAGTTCTTTTGGGTTAATACCTAGGAGTGAAACACAGTATTGTTGCAGGACTTCTTAGTTCAGCTAACGACGAGGTCTGTCCCATGGCCATGAAAATTCAGGCTCACAGATGGTTTGAAGGGTGAGTAAGCAGAATTCTATTGGGTGAGAAGGAAAAAAGGGGGAAACAGGGACCCACTGCAAGGAGTCCCTGCTACAGTGCTTCCCTCATCGCCCATTTGAATCCCAGATGCCATAGGCAGAGGAGAGGCCAGGCGCGAACCTCCGTGGCTCCACCCATGTGCATAGTCCAGTTGGAGTTTGGCCAGGGACCCCTTCCCACCTGGCTGTCTTAGTATCATGTGGCAACTCTATGTTTAACTCCTTGAGGAACTGGAAATTGTTTTCCACAGCAGCTATACCATGTTATATTTCCACTAGCAATGTATGTGGGTTTTAGTGTCCTCACATCCTTGCCAATATTTGTCTTTATCTTTTTTGATTATAGCCTTCAAGTCATCCTAGTGAGTAGGAAGTGGTATTTAATTGTAGTTTTGATTTTCATTTCCCTAGTGACTAATGATGTTGAACATCTTTTCATGTCTTATCGATCATTTGTATGTCTTCTTTGGAGAAATGTCTACTCAGATCCTTTGCCTATTTTAAAATTGGGTTATTTATCTTCTCATTCTCGAGTTGTAGGAGTTCTTTATGTATTCTGGATACTATTAAATAAACCCTTATCAGATAGACTCTTTGCAAGTATTTTTTCCCATTCCGTGGATTGCTTTTTACTTTCCTGATAGTGTCCTTTGATGTAAACAAAAGTTACAAATTTTTATGTACTACTTACCTATTTTTCTTTGGTTGCTTATATTGTTGGTACCATGTCTAAGAAACCATTTTCTAATCCAAGATTATGAAGATTTACCTCTATGTTTTCTTCTAAGTATTTTATAATTTCAGTTTTTACATTTAGGTCTTTGATCCATTTTGAGTTCATTTTTATGTACGATTTGAGGTATGTAGGTGTCCAGATATTTCAGTGCCATTTGTTGAAAAGAATGTTCTTTCCTCATTGCACCCTTTGCACCCTTGTCAAGACTCAACTGACCATAGATGTATGACTTATAATTCTATTCCATTGATCTATATGTCTATCCTTATGCCAGTGCCTCACTGTCTTGATTACTGTTGTTTTGTACTGCAAAGGTTTTAGAATTAGAAAATGTGAGTCTTCCAATTTTGTTATTCTTTTTCAAGATAGTTTGGCTATTCTCAGCCCCTTGCATTTCCATATAAATTTTAGGATCAACTTGTCCATTTCTATAAAAAAAAAAAGGGAAGTGGAATTTTGATAGGGATTTCAGTGATCTGTAGAACCATTTGGAGAGTATTACTACCTCAACAATATAACTTCCAATTTAAGAATATGAGATATCTTTCTGTTTATTTAGAGTTGTTTTTTTTTTTTTGAGACAGAGTCTCGCGTGGCTCTGTTGCCCAGGCTGGAGCACAGTGTTGGCTCACCGTAACCTCTGCCTTGTGGGGTTCAAGCAATTCTCCTGCCTCAGCCTCCTGAGTAGCTGGGACTATAGGCACACACCACCACGCCCACCTAATTTTTGTATTTTTAATAGAGATGGGGTTTCACCATGTTGGCCAGGCTGGTCTTGAACTGCTGACCTCAAATGATCCACCTGCCTTGGCTTCCCAAAGTGTTGGGATTATAGACGTGAGCCACCACACCCAGCCTATTTAGGTCTTCTTTAATTTCTTTCAACAGTGTTTTATAATTTTTAATGTATAAGCATTGTACTTTGGTTAAATTTATTCCTGTTTTACTATTTTCAGTGGTATTGTAAGTGGACTTCCTTTCTTAATTTTATTTTCAGTAATTCATTGCTGTTGCATAGAAATGCAACTGATATATTTACATCAATCATTTTGCAACCTTAATGAACTTATTAGTTCTAATTGTGTGTGTGTGTGTAATCTTTAGAGTTTTTTAGTGCAAGATCATGTCATCTGCAAATAGAAGTTTTACTTCTTCCTTTCTAATCTAGATACCTTTTATTTCATTTTCTTGCCTAATTACCCTGGATAAGACCTCCAGTGCAATACTGAGTAGAAGTGGCATGAGTGGACTTATTTCCAATCTTAGAGGGGAAGCTTTCAGTCGATCACCATTAAGTGTGATATATTCATTCATTCTTTCATTCAACAAATATTTACTGAGCAGCGAGTTACGCCACTGTACTTTGGGAATCTCTTGGTGCTTATAATCTGAAGGGGTTGAGGTAAGGAGAAGAAGTAACCAAGAGGGATGTGAAATAAATACAAACAGACCAGGCGTGGCGGCTCATGCCTGTAATTCCAGAACTTTGGGAGGCGAGACAGGCGGATCACCTGAGGTCAGGAGTTTGAGACCAGCCTTGCCAACATGGTGAAACCCCGTCTCTACTAAAAATACAAAAATTAGCCAGGTGTAGTGGTACACACATGTAATCCCAGCTACTCAGGAGGCTGAGGCAGGAGAATCGCTTGAACCTGGGAGGCGGAGGTTGCGGTGAACCGAGACTGCGCCACTGCACTCCAGCCTGGGCAACAGAGCAAGACTCCATCTTGGCAGTGGGGGGCGGGGGAAGAAAGAAATACAAACAATTAAGTAAGGTGAATTTAAATGGCATGACAATACATGTGGAGAAGAAAATAACATAGGTCAAGTGATCTTGACTCAGGAAGGTGTCTTAAAAGAGGTAGTATGAGCAGAGGCATGAATGAAGGGAGTCAGCCATGCACACATCCTAGCAAAGTTTAACGTGGAGGAAGGAGCAACAGAAGCAAAGCCCTTGAGGCTGGAATGAGCTTGTTGTAAGAATGAGATGGTAGCTGAGTGAATGAGGGTGCCAGAGGCAGGCCAAGAGCTAGAGGAGGGAGGCTGGGTCTCCCTGGGTTTAATGCTGCTCACCCATTATAAAGTGTTAAAACTTGAACTTTTTTTTGTGTCAGTTTTTATAGTAAGGTTACATTGAGGCTGTTATAAACTAAAGAACATTTCTAATCTAACAGTGTTCTAAATGGGTATATTTTAAGGAAAGATAGTCAAGTGCCATGTGGCATTCTTTGGATACATGTAATTCCAATTAGGATTAATTATACGTATTCTCTCTTTTTCTTTAAAAGAAATAAGCTTGGCTGGGCACTGTGGCTTATGCCTGTAATCCCAGCAATTTGGGAGGCCGAGGTGGGCAGATCACTGGAGTCCAGGAGTTCGAGACCAGCCTGGGTGAAACTCCATCTCTCTAAAAAGTTAAAAAAATTAACCAAGTGTGGTGGCAAGCGCCTGTAGTCCCAGCTACTCAGGAGGCTGAGGTTGGGACCAGGGGGTGGGGGAGGTGGATGGCGGGAAATTGCTTGAGCCAGGGGAGGCAGAGGTTGTAGTGAGCCAGGATAGTGCCACTGCACTCCAGTCCAGGTGACACAGTGAGACTCTGTCTCAAAAAAAAAAAAAAAAAAGTAACCTGTTTTTAAAATTGTCTCTAGGAAATACATTCAAAGGTTTCACATATAAAAGATGTAAAAAATATAAATATATAGATGAGGATGTTTTCATCCTTTCTCCCTGCCCTCTTTCCCATAGGTAGCTCCTGTTTATTGGTTTCTTGATATCCCTTGGAGGTATGTTATGCACATGAGAAAATAGATTTTATATTTATTTTACCCTTATTTAAAACCTCAAGATTAAAAATATTAATTTTAAAATTCTCCAGCTTTTCTAATAGAATTTGTGTACTTTTAGTTCAAATAGAAAACTTAATATTTCTAATTTTCCATACTCTTACACATTGACTTTATGCCATACAAAATACTCATTATGCCTCCGTTATTCCTAGTACACATTTTAATTGTGATTAGTGGTTCTGAGGTCTGACTTCTCCGTTAGATTGCCTTGTTTGTCTCTGGGCTAAAGTAGCACTCAGCGTTGGACAATTAAATGATCGAATGTGAGAAGCACTTTTACACAGTTCCTGAAAGAGCTCACCATCTTAATTAAACTGCTTCAAATTGCCATGTCATTTCTAGTCCCCTTACTTCTTTTTTAAGAAATTGGAAAGATTAAAGGGTAAGAAAGTGATAGGGCTTAAAGGAAAACACTCTTCTGGGAAAAAAGTTAAGAAAAGTAACTCTGGTCCTCAGCTGGGAATGTCCTTACCTTGAGTTCCGAGGGGGCCACTCCACGAGAACTCCATAAACCTTGGCACAGAATAGAAGCAATGAAAGATGACTCCAAGGTTTTTTTTTTTTTTTTTTTTTTTTTTTTCATTCTTAAGGGATCCAAACCACATTTTTCTTAATCACACTGATAAACGGACAAGACATTTTCACGGCTTTTCACTCACTCCTGAGGTGGAACCTTGGACAGGATATATAGGAAGGAGGCTGTGCTGGAGCATCATGGGTAATTTTTGACTTTTGCTTCAGGTTTGCTTCAAGGTGAGCAGGAAAGATGCATGCTGCAGGCAGAAGAGGGCATGGTGGTGCAGGCCCTCTGCCTGAGCGTGCCCTCCCTATCCTGCTTCTTGTCTTCCTCACCCTCACTGTCCTGCCTGCTCCTCACCTACTGGCCTCTCAGTGGACTCCTGCCAGTGGTTGCTTCTCCCTGGACTTTGAGGTTCAGAAGTAGGGCACAGGAGAGTGCAGAGCTGGAAGAAATGTGTACAGGGTGTAGGGAAAGATGCATGTCTAAAGGTGGGTGCTCGTAGGATCCCCTGGCAAAGGCACAGGAGGAGGGAGCTGTCACAGGACCATGTAACCCTGAGACCATGGGTGCCTCCTAAGAGAAAACAATGTCTTTATTCCTGTGCTCCTTTAGGGAGAGAAACAAAGGATGCATTAGCTCCGTAGGGACAAGCAAGATGGCCTCAGTAAAGCACAGCAGAGCCCTGGGGTGACTTCGATGGGTTTGCTAAAGCCGGACGTCCTTCCTAAGCCTAGCCAAATCCGAGAGGCATTTTCCCAGGAGGGAAGGGGAGTGCGGAGGCCTTATTCTGCAAACATTGCAGCCATTTTAAAGAAACAATTCCAGATTTTATATCTTTTACCTGCCAGGAAATTGCAAATGAGGAAATAAGGAAATAAGTTTGGAGCTGAGTGGAATATGGCCAATTGAGTTAGAGGATTTTCTGGTTGCTTGATTTACGAGGTTTGTCATTTCAGGAATCACTTTGAGCATAAGCTGTTGCTCTCTGGTCATTATCTTTTGTTTGTGTTTCCTTAATCATGTCACCTTTTGAGAGATTCCTTTCCCTCAGCTTTCTTCATATTTTCCTTCCTTTTCCATTTGGGCTTTCTTTGGAATTATAATTTAAATAGAGGGAGGCGCTGAAACCCTTTCTGGCTTGTTTATTCTTTTTTATAAACAACATCCCTTTGTGAGTTTAGTCAGAGATTTGCACTCTTTACTAATCAACACCAAAATAAATAGACTCTTAAAACTGTCAGTGACATGGGCCAGTTCTGCAGCCCGAGTCCTGAAGGGCCAGGCCAGATGGCAACGCCAGGCCCCTAGCACACATAATGCGTGTCTGTAGCTCTTGGCTTCAGCAGCATGGGCAGCTGACTGCTTTTTAAATGGCTTCTGTGGGGGAGGGAGCAGATTTTTCACTATCCATTTGTTCTTTGGGCATCTCCAGGAATAAACCCTAAGGTGGCACAAGTGCTACTTGACCGTGGTTAAAACTTGCCGTGTACTGGCCGAGGCACAGGCTAGAAATTCTGAACTCCTGCTTTGCCACCAGCATGTTCTGTGATTACATTCTGATCATGAAGCTTGCCACTAGGCTCTCTGGTGTATAAAGTAGAGGGGTAGAGTGGCCCATTTTTCTGAGTTTTTAAGTACTGCAGCAGGAGGTATTGCACACATATGTGGGCACTTGAGGATATGAGTTCATTTTGCTCAGACCAGACTGACTGGACAGAACCTCCCTTCTCTTCAACGGGATATTATGTCAACACTGTTGAGGTGCGAAGAGAAAGAACATTATTGCCTTCTGTGCAGCAGTGGTTTGCTTCGCTCTTGGGACAGTTTGAGTGTAGCTGAAATATTGTGCTCTGAACTCCCATATAGATAACTAATCAATTGACTGTCTGGACCTCTGAAAGGGGAATTGGGAGAGATTCTGATATGGGAGCTGCCATCTTCCTCTCCCCCAGCAAGAGATTGTTTTTTGTCCTTTAAGCTCATGAGACTATACTGCAGGGATCTCCTAGGTGTGCGGAAGACAGAATAACACACTGGACCAAATAAATTGTTACGTGCAACCAATATGTAAACAAGGATCTCTCAGTTATGTCGCAGAAAGAGCCTAGAACAAGCCAGGTCCTCCACAGGATTTGCAGACCTTTAGTCTTTCTGGAGAGGATTTTTGATGGTCAAGTAAAATCTTAGGAGAAGTTGTTTTTTGAGAGAAGATTTGGTTTAATGAAGAGGAGACAGCCACACATGATAGGTAGGGAGGTAACCCCTTGGACTTTTGTATATTGCATGTAGAACCTTCTCCATTCAAACACACTTCTTTGGACATCGCAGATGGGTGTTAGAATGAAATTGTTTTATATTCTGTTGTGTTTATCAGGGCACCCTTTTTTCTTTTTTCTTTTGATTCCTATTGGTGCCCGGTTGCCTTCCTGCCCCATGCAGCATGGCGTGGCTCTGTAGTTGTGTGCTAAAGTGCTGGGTTGGAACCAGCTCGGCATTAGCCTGTTTACTGCTTCTCTACACATTACAGCTTCCTTCCTTGAGACAGTGTTTGAACAGACCGAAAACATGTTTTTGGATGTCATCCAGGGTTTGGCTTCTGCTTCCCAATAATGCCATAAAAATGCTCTGTCAAATAAATTCTCAGGAACCGAAAAGAACACATTCCCTGCTCCATATGATTGTAGATAATGGAGGCAGGCTTCAGCTGACCACCTGGCTTGGTGCCCATGGCTTAGGGAAACCAAATCGCACAACATCTCTTGGCAGTGCTTTCTAGCGATCAGAGTTAATTCTCTGCATGTGATGGATGAGCTTTCCATTTAAGGAAATTTTCACAGAGCATTTATCTCCACTGGGGCTTTTGGATTCCATAAAATATTATCTTTGCTTGTCCTGCCTGGTTGCCAATTAGCATACTATATGCAATGAAGTTTTTGAGTCCTAGGGTCAATTTTCTCTTCAGTAAGCTTCCAGAGTTAACCGTGGAAGGAATATTTCTTTGATTTGGGATGTGTGTGTGTGTGTGTGTGTGTGTGCACGCATGCACATGTGCTAAGAGGAATGCTTCCCTTTCCCAGCCTGGATATTACAACATCCTTACCCTTCAGGGTCCCAGCTGGAAAGAGATGGCACATTCAAATTAGGGAGTGTTTATTTACAAAGGGACTATTTTAAAAGGTGTGAATGTGTGGGGCAAAATGCTAGGGACGGTGTAGTAATCCAGTGGAGCTGTTACTACCCCTAGACCAGAAGAGAAGAAAGGAAGGGCCAGTTACCAGAACCTAGAAGGAGAGAGGCAGATAGAGAAAGAAGTCTGCTTCCAGAGTGACCTTCGGTAGAGAGATTCATGTAGCCAGGCTAAGCAGCCTGTCAACTGGGGCCATGCACTCTCCGTTTTCCCTCTCACTCCTGACAGGGCTCCCCATTGGCTGAGCCCAATCAGAAACCAGAAGACAAGTGTCCTTTGACTTGATCCTCACAGGTCAGCCTCCTAGGGCAGAGAGCAGGACTGAGAAGGCAGCGTGGATTTGAAGGGCAAACGGAAGGTATCTGGCACATATCCCAATGTAGGTAGGTGTCTAATTACTTCTAGGAGAGGCATAACAATCTCAGTAGAAAACTTAAACTCACTTTTATTTTTAAACAGTTTTATTGAGATATGATTGACATACAATAAACTGTACACACTTCAAGTATACATTTCGATAGCTTTGATAGGTATATACCTGTGAAACCATCACCACATCAAGATAGTGAACTTACCCATCATTCTCAAGATAAACCCACTTTAACTTAACACTTAAGATATTCCATGTTGTTCTTTTAGGAGGATGTGGAAAGAGATCATGCAGTAAAGCAATAGCAGGTGCAATTCCTAACTTACTGAAGTTAGTGGGTTACTGAATGAAGTTACTGCCCAGGGTTACAAAGCTCATAAGTGATAAAGCCAGAATGGGATTTAATTCTCTCAGCCTTATGCTACTCTGCTTTAAATTATAAGGCAAATAAAATACAAACACTTATAAAAAATCATTTATTAGCAACATATTTCTTGCTCTCCACCTTACAGCTGATGAAGGGACCAGCCATGGCCTGGGTTGAGAACTGGCACTCTTACCTCCCTTGTTCCCAGAGCCTGTTTATTCTATAAATCAAGAGCTCCCAGTACTGGGGAAGGCTGGTGTCTGGTGCAGAGTTGAATTTGAGACCCCAGTCCCACTTCCTACAAAGAAGAGCACCTCCCTGGCTAAGCCAGGAAAGGAGGCAGGAGGTGTCAAGTTTTAGGGAAGGGTGGGACTGGGTAGACAAGGAGTGATACCCTGTCATGCCGCAGCAGGAGCTGCAGTGGCACCCACCAGCACAAGAGCTGTGACAGGGCCACTCTGGGTTCTGGGCTGGTCTTTTGAACTTGTCTAGTAAGCTCAGGTCTCAGGGCCTTTGAAGTTTTTATTCCTTAGGTCTGGATTGCTCTTACCCTGGATTTCTCCAAGTCTCACTACCTCACTTTATTCTGGTCACTGCTCAAATATCTCCTCTTCAGAAAAGGTTTCTTTCTTTCTTTCTTTTTTTGAGATAGGATCTTGCTCTTGCCCAGGCTGGAGTGCAGTGCAGTGGAGTGATCACAGCTCACTGCAGCCTTGACCTCGCAGGCTCAAGTAATCCTCCCACCTCAGTCTCCTCAGTAGCTGGGACTACAGGCACAGGCCACCGTGCCCTGCTAATTATTTTTATTTTTATTTTTAGTAGAGATGAGATCATGGCATGTTGCCCAGGCTCTCCTGGAATTCCTGGAGTCAAGCTATCCTCCTGCCTTAGCCTCCCAAAGTGTTGGGATTACAGGGATAAGGCACCCCGCCTGGTCCAGAGAGGCTTTCTTTTCCACTCTATCGCAAGTGCCACCTCTGTCACTGTCTCCCTCTCCTTCTTTCCTTTTCCTCATGGCAGTGATCACTATTGGACATTAGAGTATCAGTTCTCAAACTTTTTGGTCTTAGGATCTTTGCACTTGCTTAAAAATTATTGAGGACCCCAGGGAGCATAGATTTAGGTGGGTTGTTACCATTCAAAATTTGCCATAAGTTAAAACAAATTATAAATTTTTTTATTCAATGAAAAATAGTAATAAACCCACTATATTAACATAAATAACTTATGAAAAAAGCTCTATTTTTTAAAACCAAATAGTTAAGTGAGAAGAATGGCATTGTTTTATATTTTTTAACATCTTTTCTATTAATAGAAGTTTGCTATGTGGTTGTATCTGCTTCTGCATTTAACCTGTTATGATATATTATTTTTGGTAAAAATTGAAGAAGAAAAATCTGGCCCCACACAGATGTGTAGTTGGAAAAGGGAGGGCTATTTTAATATCCTTTTCATATAATTGTGGGTATTCAATTCAATATTACACCAAAAGTTAACAAGTGGTCATTGCTTAAAGTTTAGTTGCTGGATGGACCTTATGCCCCGGGCATATTTGTGTGAGCCACTCCCAAGCAGCAGTCAGATGGCCGCTTTTTAAAAGGAAAAGTTGAACACAGTCTTTTGAGATTTTGATTTACATAAAGTAGAATAAAAAGTGGAAATAATCATTTTATTATACTGTTAAATAACTCAGCCAGGCATGGTGGCTCACGCCTGTAATCCCAACACATTGGGAAGCCAAGGCGGGCAGATCACCTGAGGTCAGGAGTTGGAGACCAGCCTGGCCAACATGGTGAAACCCCATCTCTACTAAAAATACAATAAATTAGTTGGGCGTGGTAGTGGGTGCCTGTAATCCCAGCTACTCAGGAGGCTGAGGCAGGAGAATCACTTGAACCTGGGAGGCGGAGGTTGCAGTGAGCTGAGATCACGCCATTGCACTCCAGCCTGGGCAACAAGAGCGAAACTCCATCTCAAAACAAAAACAAAAACAAAAGCACTTGTAAAAAAATCACCAGGTTTTCAAAGACTACAGAAGTGTCTTCTAATGAAACACCAACTTCTTCTGTGCCCAAAATTGGAACTTTTTTCTTGATAGATTCACACCACATATTATTGCTACTTTTTCTGAGGCAAGAAGTAACAAGTTAATGGTTTCTAACATAGTGCCTTGATATATGTTGAAAATATCTGTTTGTTGGAATGGTTTTATTTGTCTTTCAAATCCTGTTTATGTCCACTACTTTATTTGAATAAGAGAATTCTGCCTTTCAGAAACATCCTCAAGCCAGTACAGGAATACAGTTAAACATCCAAGTCAACAGATATGATCAGTAAGGTAAAGGCCATTTTATCTGCTTGTTCACAATATTTCAGTGTCATTAATCTATAATTTTATGTTTATCTCTGTAAGATCCGTACAGGTTTACAGCACCAAATAATCTGGCCCTGTCAGCCCAGCTGTGTTCCTTTGGATGAAAAACTCCTGCCCCAGCTCCTAAAAGAAGCAGGTTATACTACCCATATGGTCGGAAAATGGCATCTGGGAATGTACCGGAAGGAATGCCTTCCAACCCGCCGAGGATTTGATACCTACTTTGGTAATGGAAATGCACATGTTTCTTTAACAACTCAGACTGACTGCAGCCATCTCATAAACACACACACAAGTGCAATTAAGTGAAATAACTGGAAATTTGAACACAGAGTGAATCAGTCGGCACTGCCATGGGGCTGCTTTCTGATGTTACCTCTGTAAGTGGGGCTCTGTGCTGACCTTATGGTGGGCAAGCCCATTACCTTTGTCGGAGTTCTAAATGCCACCTTAGGGCCTTGCAAGAGTTTACTATCCACGTTGGAGACCGCTGTATTCTCAGAGACCCTTATTACCAAAAAGGGACATGGATTGACTTTTTTTTTTAAATTCCAGGCAAAACCTAATGTAAGAATATTTCCAGGCCAGGTGCAGTGGCTCACGCCTGTAATCCCAGCACTTTGGGAGGCTGAGGTGGGTGGATCATGAGGTCAGGAGATCGAGACCATCCTGGCTTACACGGTGAAACTCCGACTCTACTAAAAATACAAAAAAAATTATCTGGGCAAGGTGGCGGGCACCTGTAGTCCCAGCTACTCGGGAGGCTGAGGCCGGAGAATGGTGTGAACCTGGGAGGCGGAACTTGCAGTGAGCCGAGATCACACCACCGCACTCCAACCTGGGTACCAGAGCGAGACTCCGTCTCAAATAATAATAATAATAAATTTTTTTAAAAAATATTTTCTTCACAAAGACTTGGTGTGTTTTTTTCTCCCTGTGGAATGTATTCACAATTTTTTCTTGTTTTCTGAAGGGGGTGGGGGAAGACTCTTCCATTGGCGTCCTTCCATCTGTGAAATCTGTTTTTGCAATCACAAGGTTGGGGAAGATAGCTTTTAAAAAATAAAAGAAAATGAGGAGGCCAAATAACAAATGGTAATAAGAAGGTTAATAAGAAATAATCATAAATATTTTATAAACTTGATAGCCCTATGAAACTAAATGTGAAACCTAGAGTTTGTTTTAAAATATGCCCTCTTTAAACCTGTAACAACCTGTGCCTTAATTAATAACCTATGTATCTCGCCAGTAGCTGTATATCTTTCTTTCAAGTTCTTTTTATAGTGAGCTGTCTGTCCAGCTATTTAGCTACTTACCTGCCTCCCATCAGTTTATTTATTTATTTACAACCCGCCATAGCCAAAAAGGAACGCATATTGAACATAAAAAGTTAAAATAGGATTAAATAATCAGGATGAGTAGAGAAAGATGGAATAGGTTAATGACATCAAATTACAGAAAAGTTGCATGGCTCTAGGCTGGCTTCATATTCAACTCCGAGATTCGAAATTTCTTTTTTTTTTTTTGGAGACGGAGTCTTGCTCTGTCTCTCAAGCTGAAGTGCAATGGCACGATCTCATCTCACTGCAACCCCCTGAGTAGCTGGGATTATAGGCATGCACCAACACGCCTGGCTAATTTTTATACTTTTAGTAGAGACGGGGTTTCACCATGTTGGTCAGGCTGGTTTCGAACTCCTGACCTTGTGATCCACCCGTCTTGGCCTCCCAAAGTGCTGGGATTACAGGCGTGAGCCACCGCGCCCAGCCCGAGATTTGAAATATATTTGTCCAAAGAGGGAGAAAGAAAGGAAAAGACTCTAAGAGTTACATTATTTACAAGATAAATGGAAACCAGATGTTCAGGAAAAGCAAAAGCATTTTCTGGCTCTTAGGCCTGAAAGAAATTTCTCCTTTGGGAAAAGGAGAAGGTAAGGTGGACAACATCCTTAAAAATGTCATTTTAATAATAAAGTGGTGGTTTTCTTGTAGATGTTTTGAGGTATTTTCTTCTGTTCAAGCGAGGGCCAGAGCACCAAAGTGCAATTCAGTAAAAGTAATTATGTGGGGGCCAAAACAATGTAGCTGAAGCACATGACTCTGTAATGCCTCCTTGGATTCAGGGTTAAAATCAAGATGCAAGGATGGCAGACAGGAGGGTGTGTGTGCCCCACTCTCATCCAGGTCTGCCAGCAGACCACACTACTCAATCTTAGCTTTTTTTTTTTTAAAATGAACCTGGATATATTCTCAGTACCTCAAATAGCTGTTAAAAATTAAGCTTGGATGTAAGATCACTTTATCATCTTGGAAATTCTAGAGGAACAAACAGCCTGTACATCCTTAGAAATTTTTCAGTCAGGCCTTTGTTAAAAGATGGGTCAATATCTATACTCTGGGAAGAGGATGGACTGTAGATATTTTGAATTTTTATTAAAACCAAGTTAGGTACTTAAATACTCGACTAGACAGAAGGTAGAAATGATATCCTTTTATTTATTTATTTATTTTATTATACTTTAAGTTCTAGGGTACATGTGCACAATGGGCAGGTTTGTTACATATGTATACTTGTGCCATGTTGCTGTGCTGCACCCATCAACTCATCAGCACCCATCAACTCATCATTTACATCAGGTATAACTCCCAATGCCATCCCTCCCCCCTCCCCCCTCCCCATAATAGGCCCCGGTATGTGATGTTCCCCTTCCAGAGTCCAAGTGATCTCATTGTTCAATTCCGACCTATGAGTGAGAACATGTGGTGGTTGGTTTTCTGTTCTTGCAGTAGTTTGCTGAGAATGATGATTTCCAGCTTCATCCATGTTCCTACAAAGGACATGAACTCATCGTTTTTTATGGCTGCATAGTATTCCATGGTGTATATGTGCCACATTTTCTTAATCCAGTCTATCACTGATGGACATTTGGGTTGATTCCAAGTCTTTGCTATTGTGAATAGTGCCGCAATAAACATATGTGTGCATGTGTCTTTATAGCAGCATGATTTATAATCCTTTGGGTATATACCCAGTAATGGGATGGCTGGGTCATATGGTATTTCTAGTTCTAGATCCTTGAGGAATCGCCATACTGTTTTCCACAGTGGTTGAACCAGTTTACAATCCCACCAACAGTGTAAAAGTGTTCCTGTTTCTCCATATCTTCTCCAGCACCTGTTGTTTCCTGACTTTTTAATGATTGCCATTCTAACTGGTGTGAGATGGTATCTCATTGTGGTTTTGATTTGCATTTCTCTGATGGCCAGTGATGATGAGCATTTTTTCATGTGCCTGTTGGCTGTATGAATGTCTTCTTTTGAGAAGTGTCTGTTCATATCCTTTGCCCACTTTTTGATGGGGTTGTTTTTTTCTCATAAATTTGTTTGAGTTCTTTGTAGGTTCTGGATATTAACCCTTTGTCAGATGAGTAGATTGCAAAAATTTTCTCCCATTCTGTAGGTTACCTGTTCACTCTGATAGTAGTTTCTTTTGCTGTGCAGAAGCTCTTTAGTTTAATTAGATCCCATTTGTCAATTTTGGCTTTTGTTGCCATTGCTTTTGGTGTTTTAGACATGAAGTCCTTGCCCATGCCTATGTCCTGAATGGTGTTACCTAGGTTTTCTTCTAAGGTTTTTATGGTTTTAGGTCTAACATTTAAGTCTCTAATCCATCTTGAATTAATTTTCGTATAAGGAATAAGGAAAGGATCCAGTTTCAGTTTTCTACTTATGGCTAGCCAATTTTCCCAGCACCATTTATTAAATAGGGAATCCTGTCCTCACTTCTTGTTTTTCTCAGGTTTGTCAAAGATCAGATGGCTGTAGATGTGTGGTATTATTTCTGAGGGCTCTGTTCTGTTCCATTGGTCTATATCTCTGTTTTGGTACCAGTACCATGCTGTTTTGGTTACTGTAGCCTTGTAGTACATTTTGAAGTCAGGTAGCGTGATGCCTCCAGCTTTGTTCTTTTGACTTAGGATTGTCTTGGCAATGTGGGGTCTTTTTTGGTTCCATATGAACTTTAAAGCAGTTTTTTCCACTTCTGTGAAGAAAGTCATTGGTAGCTTGATGGGAATGGCATTGAATCTATAAATTACCTTGGGCAGTATGGCCATTTTCACGATATTGATTCTTCCTATCCATGAGCATGGTATGTTCTTCCATTTGTTTGTGTCCTCTTTTATTTCACTGAGCAGTGGTTTGTAGTTTTCCTTGAAGAGGTCCTTGTAAGTTGGATTCCTAGGTATTTTATTCTCTTTGAAGCAATTGTGAATGGAAGTTCATTCCTGATTTGGCTCTCTGTTTGTCTGTAACTGGTGTATAAGAATGCTTGTGATTATTGCACATTGATTTTGTATCCTGAGACTTTGCTGAAGTTGCTTATCAGCTTAAGGAGATTTTGGGCTGAGACAATGGGGTTTTCTAAATATACAATCATGTCATCTGCAAACAGGGACAATTTGACTTCTTCTTTTCCTAACTGAATACCTTTTATTTCTTTCTCTTGCCTGATTGCCCTCGCCAGAACTTCTAACACTATGTTGAACAGGAGTGGTGAGAGAGGGCATCCCTGTGCCAGTTTTCAAAGGGAATGCTTCCAGTTTTTGCCCATTCAGTACGATATTGGCTGTGGGTTTGTCATAAATAGCTCTTATTATTTTGAGATATGTTCCATCAATACTGAATTTATTGAGAGTTTTTAGCATGAAGGGCTGTTGAATTTTGTCAAAGGTCTTTTCTGCATCTATTGAGATAATCATGTGGTTTTTGTCTTTGGTTCTGTTTATATGCTGGAATAGAATTCGACTGTGAATCTGTCTGGTCCTGGACTTTTTTTGGTTGGTAGGCTATTAATTATTGCCTCAATTTCAGAGCCTGCTATTGGTCTATTCAGGGATTCAACTTGTTCCTGGTTTAGTCTTGGGAGAGTGTAAGTGTCCAGGAAATTATCCATTTCTTCTAGGTTTTCTAATTTATTTGCGTAGAGGTGTTTATAGTGTTCTCTGATGGTAGTTTGTGGGGTCGGTGGTGATATCCCCTTTATCATTTTTTATTGCATCTGTTTGATTCTTCTCTCTTTTATTCTTTATTAGCCTTGCTAGCGGTCTATCAATTTTGTTGATCTTTTCAAAAAACCAGCTCCTGGATTCATTGATTTTTTGGAGGGTTTTTTGTGTCTCTGTCACCTTCAGTTCTGCTCTGATCTTAGTTATTTCTTGCCTTCTGCTAGCTTTTGAATGTGTTTGCTCTTGCTTCTCTAGTTCTTTTAATTGTGATGTTAGGGTGTCAATTTTAGATCTTTCCTGCTTTCTCTTGTGGGCATTTAGTGCTATAAATTTCCCTCTACACACTGCTTTAAATGTGTCCCAGAGATTCTGGTGTGTTGTATCTTTGTTCTCATTGGTTTCAAAGAACATCTTTATTTCTGCCTTCATTTCGTTATGTACCCAGTAGTCATTCAGGAGCAGGTTGTTCAGTTTCCATGTAGTTGAGCAGTTTTGATTGATATCCTTCCTTTTATGAGAATTAAGAAGCCTAACCTGGATTTAGATGAACACACACCCCAAATTCATTTGAAGGGAGTCTTGCAGCCAAGAAGGTTATGATGACCACATAGCTCTTACCACTGTTACATCTTAGCTGTTTTGCTAAACATCAGATGATGGTGGGATAGTTGCACAACCCTGTGAATACACTAGAAACCAATGTCTTTTACACCTTAAATGAGTGACTTGTGTGGTATGTGAATTATATCTCAATGCAGCTGGTAAATAAAGCATCAGAGAAGATTTGGTTGTTCAAGAAGCATTGCCTATTTTTTTCCCCAAAAGAACAGGATGCCGTCATCTTTAGGCTCAGTATTGAAGTTCAAATTTATGAATCACTGTTATGATGAAAAGCTTCATGTGATTGTCACATGGTTGCTTGGTATTAGTTTTGCCAAGTATTTGAATAATTTTATTTCTGGATTTCTCCTATCTGTATTATCTTTTAAATATTTGTAGTTCATGCCTTTGCTAATCAAGTATATCTGTCCTATGTTCTGCCAACTGTTAGAAAGCAGCTCACACTTACAGTTAAAGAACCTGAAATGATTTCCTCAAGCTTTAATGCCCAGTAGTTATTAAAAATCTTAAATAGACCTCCAGTGTTTTGACATTCTAATCACCCATACAAGGGCTGAAATTATTTTTATGGATACATTTCTTTCTCTGTTACACATTAATTAACAAGTACTTTGTATTTCCTTTTCCATTATATACATAGGAGAAAAGATTGGCTTATAAAAGTTAAGACTAAAGTATTAATTGTATTCAAGATCTTGAATTTATTGGGTCATAGAAAAGGAGAGTTTAATTTAAAATGAATTGATTTATTATATAAAGTATATAAAGCTTTTAATTGTCATTATAGGGAAAGTTCAGGACTGAGGAAAGAGCTAGGTCAACTTTATCATCCTCATTTTAAGGTTAATAAGCAGTATATGTCAGGATATAGCCAAGAGTCTAGCAAATCATATTTCTTTTTAATAACTTTATCGAAGTATAATTCACATATCATACAATTCGCCCAATTAAAGTGTACAATTCAGTGATTCTTAATAAATTCAGAAGGTTGTGCCACTATCATGGCGATCCAATTGTAGAACATTTTTATCACCCCCAAGAAAGAAACTCATCCACCTTAGCAGTCACTCCCCATTTCCCCCTAGTCTTTCCAGCCCTAGGCAACCACTAATCTACTTTCTGTCTCTATAGATTTACATGTTATGGACATTTAATACAAATGGAATCATATGTAGCACAGCTTATTTTAATACTTTAAAATAGAGAAATGTAATATTTTAAAATATAGAAAATATGGAACATTTGCAGAAACAACTATTAGTTGAGAAAACCCATTTTCTTCCATGTGAAGTCGAAATTATGGGATAGGCCATTTAAATCTGGGGCAAAATTGAAATCATTATAGGTAGAAAAGTCTTATTTCAGTGCTCACTTCAGTTTGATCTGTTGACTCTGTTACATCTAGAGATCCTCTATTAGGAAAGGTTTGTATCTTTCACCAGTGGGTGTCAGCATCTGACTAAAGATGACTCTTCCTAGAACTACTTCTGTAAATAACCTTGAAGCCAGTCTTGCAACATCAGTAACAACAAAGGTTATTTGAATCCTGCACTCATTTATGTGATCACCTTAGAGTAAAAACCTGTAACAAGTCACATTAATGACACATTATTTTTACCATTATATAGCTTTGAAGGATTAAGATTTTATCACCCTTACTGAATTTCAACTCTGATTTAAGAAAAAAAAAAAAACTGTTAGTGTTACATAATAGAGCCTATATTCTAAAGGTGAATGAGGAATAGATTTGAGTTTTTATACAGTAATGTTTTAATGCCTTCTGCTACCAGATACAGACATGTTGAGAAATGGTGCTGATTAGCCTTGTCATTTGATTAGCCTCGTCACGGGTAATCAATTGCATTAGGCAATTAAATGCTGAAACATTAGTTTGTTTAACAAGTTTTATGCTATGCTGACTATTTTTGTCTTCCATTCTTGCAGGATATCTCCTGGGTAGTGAAGATTATTATTCCCATGAGCGCTGTACATTAATTGATGCTCTGAATGTCACACGATGTGCTCTTGATTTTCGAGATGGCGAAGAAGTTGCAACAGGATATAAAAATATGTATTCAACAAACATATTCACCAAAAGGGCTACAGCCCTCATAACTAACCATCCACCAGAGAAGGTAAGTTGTGCTTCTATTTACTGATAACAAAATCTTGTTACGCTAATGTCTTTTCAGACAAATGTAGGAAAAGGCCATTGTTGTTTAGGGAAAAATCTAATGAATTCTGGGGAAGTCCTTTTCAAATTATACAATACCCCAGAATCAGCCTTGGAAGCTTGTTAAAAATGAAGATTCCTGGAGCCCACCTCTAGGGTGTGATTTATTAGGCGTGGGAGAAATCTGTACATCAGCATTTTAGAGAAACTCTTAAAAGGTGATTCTTAAGAGTGGCCCCCAGATCACGCTTTGAAGAATACTATGTTGGTAGTATTTCAAGAGAAATGTAGTTTAAAAATTTTGGTATATTATGTGCATGCGCTGTGAGTAATTAATAAAATGACTTTAAAATGATTGGCTTGGGTAGAAGATGAGGCTTTATTATGACAAACTTTTGGTTAAAGGATCCATAAATTTTGGGATCAGGGCAGGTCCTCTAACCTTGTACTTCCTTCCTACAAGAATATTTTGCTATTGTAGGTCTTTTGCATTTCCATGTTAATTTTAGAATCATCTAGTCAGTTTCTGTTTGCCAGCTCTCCCCTCCCCAGAGTGTCTGCTTGGATTTATATTTGAATCTATAGAACAACTTGGGGAGAATGGATGTCTTAACAATATTGGGTCTTCTAATCCATATACCTGGTACATCGCTGAGCTTATTTTTCACATTTACTACACTGATGCTATTGTGTATATCATGAATAATCTTATTATTATGATTATTTTATTAACCTAGAGTTAACTTCATGAGGTAAAGTTTAAGCTAAGTTCTCTGAATTTAGCTCATACATGCTTTTGAAATGGGAACAAATATTTGTATTGTCAGACACTGGGCTCATTAAGAACACCCATAAAAATAATACTTCAGTGGGACCCTGACATGACAAATTATAGAATATGCATTGCTCCCTGGTTCTTCCAATTCCCTGTACTTTGCCTCTTTGACAATGCCTGGAGGTCCTTGGTGCAGGTCTGTCTTAGTCTGTTTGTGTTGCTATAAAGGAATAGCTGAGGCTGGGTAATTTGTAAAGAGAAGAGGTTTATTTGGCCCGTGGTGCTGCAGACTCTACAAGAAGCGTGGCACCAGCGTTTGCTTCTGGGTGAGGGCTTCAGGAAGCTTCCACTCATAATGGAAGGTGAGGTTGAGCTGGCGTGTGCAGATCACATGGCAGGAGAGGAGAGAGAGAGAGAGAAAGAGAAAGAGAGAGAGAGAGAGAGAGAGAGGCCAGGCTTTTTCTAACAACCAGCCCTCTCAGGTACTAATACAGTGAGGACTTACTCATAACTGCAAAGATGGCATGAAGCCATTCGTGAGGGGATCCACCTCCATGACCCAGACACCTCCTGTTAGGCTCCCACTGGGGATCAAATTTAAACATGAGGTTTGGAGGCAGGTCAGATATCTAAACTGTAAGAAGATCACCGTGTGGATTCCGGTTTACATACCTGTTTGGATTTGGTTTGTGGCTGCTGATTCCCTTTTCTGTTTCTGCCTACTTGAGCTCAGTACTGGAAATCTTCTCTGGATGAGTTAAATGCCAGATTGCTGGCATCCTTATTTGACTTCCACAACTAAGGTAAAATCTTTCAGAAGACAACTTTACCTTGAACTTCAAATTATATTTACACTATCAAATGTTATATAACTCCTGACGTTCTAAAAAATCTGCATATGCAGAAGTGAAAACACAGAAAGAGGTGTCCGTCCTCAGGTGTGTCCCACTTTTCTGGCTATCACTGTCTTATGCTGGTATCTTGAAGCAACGTTGCTTTCTGTGAGACACGAAGAAATGGGAACATTCTCTCAAACATGTGGAAATACACAGATTTTAAATCTAAATCTAAACAAATATTCAGATAATTGGAAAAATAGTTGCTAGGTAATTGGCTTAAATCTTCAGTTTTCTTCTATATGTTTGACATTTTATGGATGCACCTTAACACTTAACAAGGTAAAGTCTTAAGAGAACTGTGTATTATTCTTTGAGGGAGCCACCATTTTACACATAAGCAAACTGGCTTAGAGAAGTTAAGTAACTTGTTCAAGGTCACAAAGCTATTGAGAGTCAGAATCAGAATTTAAACTCATGGTCTCTGACTCCAGACCTCATGTACTTAATCAACCTCCCTAGTTCACAGCTAATATCCAAGACCAGAGATTCTGAGTCCCAGCTCATGATTCACCTTAATGATTTCAGTCCTGACCATATATTAGAATCAGCTGGGAAACTTATAAGAACTACTGATGCCAAATATTGTGATTCATTGCTCTGAGGTTGGACCCAGTCATTGGTGTTTCATTGTTCCTCCTCCCTGGCTCCTACCAGTGATTCTAATGTGCAGTCATCACTGATGCCTGGTGCAGTGAGAGCCATTCTAGGATGGGTCATTCAGGGCATTCCTCTCAAATATGGACAGGCAAGCAGAAGCCAGCTACCCATTACAGGTTCACAATCTGCTATACCTTAATCATGCAATAATTGTAATCTGCCCACAATACAAATTCATTCCTACTAAAGAACAATAGAATATTATCTCACAGGGTTCCATAACATTAAGCAGATAAGAGAAAGCAACTCGAGTGAAATAATAGATCTTTGTGGGTGGGCTCTCTTAACTAGGGTGGTGGGGAAAGCACGGAACTGACGACAATAGGAAGCCCTAAGAGCTTGCTAGCCATGGAAGGAGTGTTATTAGCATAGCCGCAGTTCATAGGTAACTGGAAATTGCCAGAGGAGAGGATGGTCATTTTCTTGTCGTGTCTGAAACATGCTATAGCAGTATCCAGCATTCCCAGCATCCTCAAAGGAAAATTTCAATCATAGACATAAGTGAATGAAACAATCAATAGTCAAGCTGTAACCCAAGAGTGTTTAAGACAGCTAATACATGTTTACATTTTCAATTCTGTATAAAATGATGCAACTCACCAGTTTGAGGAGCTGCACTTTTCATGATTTTATCCCGATGTTGAATCTAATTCTGGGCTGATTTCTCAGGTACTATATATAGATTGCAGCATAAAGAACTTGTTCTTAGATAAAAATCATTAAAGAAAGGCACATGCAGAATCCACAGACTAACTTAAAATTGTGCCTATTTTAAAAAGCACTTGAGGGGTAAAAGCATTTGGAGGTAGTTCATAACTGAAACACAGTTGCTGATGCTGGACTCAGGAAGGTACTGCTAATCACCATTTCACATGTATTAAGAAGGAATGTCCTTTCTCTTTTTCAGCAGGATAATTCCCCATACTAGTGACACAGACTGGAAGCAACATATTCATAAAATATCTTTCTTTTAAAAACAGTCCCCCCTCAGCCGGGCGCGCTGGCTCACGCCTGTAATCCCAGCAGTTTGGGAGGCCGAGGCGGGTGGATCATGAGATCAGGAGTTCGAGACCAGCCTGATCAACATGGTTAAACCCCGTGTCTACTAAAAATACAAAAATTAGCCGGGCGTGGTGGCATGCACCTGTAATCCCAGCTACTCAGGAGGCTGAGGCAGGAGAATCGCTTGAACCCGGGATGCAGAGTTGCGGTGAGCCAAGCTCATGCCACTGAACTCCAGCCTGGGTGACAGAGCAAGATTGTCTCAAGAAAGAAAAACGAAACAAAACACCTCCACCTCAGCACTTTGCAGAATGGAAGCAAATGTTATTTTATACTCCTGATATACTAGAAGCTTCTTAAAGAAAATGTTAATTTCTAGTGGAAGACTCTTACTTTTCCGTGACACAATTTGGAAAAGAAATGTCTTAATTTAGAAGTCGAAGAAAAACAATTTCAAAACCTATCACATGCTTTTTTTCATTTATACTTTAAATTAGGCAAATACACTAAAGAAACAAAAATAAGACTTTCATCCTCACTGAAATAAGTTTTCTTAGCGTGGTGAGGATATTTACAGTATATATCTTAGGAACCATATGGCATAAATAAGAAAGGGAAAAGAGGCCGGGCGCGGTGGCTCAAGCCTGTAATCCCAGCACTTTGGGAGGCCGAGATGGGCGGATCACGAGGTCAGGAGATCGAGACCATCCTGGCTAACCCGGTGAAACCCCGTCTCTACTAAAAATACAAGAAAATTAGCCGGGTGAGGTGGCGGGCGCCTGTAGTCCCAGCTACTTGGGAGGCTGAGGCAGGAGAATGGCGTGAAACCGGCGGGGCGGAGCTTGCAGTGAGCCGAGATCGCGCCACTGCCCTTCAGCCTGGGGCACAGCAAGACTCCGTCTCAAAAAAAAAAAAAAAAAAAAAAAAAAAGGGAAAAGAACCCCCAGTATCTCAAACATGAATATGCTAATAGCTTTAGGTGATAATATCTTGCTTTTATGTAGTACTTAGATATTTAATAATGATATCATGCCTAGGATTTCATTTCACATTCCTAAGACATTGGAAAGGGTTATAGGTAGGGTTGGTGCAAAGGCAGCAACTGTGACAGTTGATCAGAACAGGGGTCTGGACCTAAGAAAAAGCAGGGGAGAGTTCAGGCTCCAGTGATGGCAGCTGCTGGCTTTAGGCTGACAGTGAGCCGAGCTCTGGCTGGCAGGAATGGGAAAATTGACCACAGCTGTTCACAGGCAGGGTCCCAGGACTAGTGGCTGCAGGTGGGGTCCTCACTGTGACTGGAGAACCTTGGAGCCCCAGTTAATTCTTTCCACTAAGCTACCATATAGTATTAAAAACACTACTCTTTCTCTTTTTTCAATTTAAAAATAGTATAGAAATAGTTCAAATTTACCACTGTCGGGGAATAAGTTATAATATTTCATGAATAAAGTTCACCTTCTGAGTGTTGAAACTTTAGTTTTTGTAGTATGGAATGGAAATATCTAAAATGTGCATCAGTCCTGACCTCTTGAAATGGGCTATACTACTGATATGGACTGGTATAGTTTCTTATTTTTAACCCCTCAAGAGTGTCAACTTAAAATAATCAAAAGGATCAGAATCTAGTTTAAAGAGAGTTTATTCAAGTACAGAGTTTAAGGATGGCCTCTTGGGAAGCACAGATTCCAAAGAATGGAAGTCTGTGTTTCAAAGTGTAGAAGTTTGGGATTTCTTACTGTATTAGTCCATTCTCATGCTGTTATAAAGAACTGCCTGAGTTCCACTGGCCCTCCAGTGAGCTGAGGGTTTTTGCAAGAAAAAAAAAAAAAAAAAAAAAAAAAAACTGCCTAAGACTGGGTAATTTATAAAGGAAAGAGGTTTAATTGACTCACAATTCCACATGGCTGGGGAGGCCTCAGGAAACTTAACAGTGGTGGTGGAAGGGGAAGCAAACAAGTCCTTCTTCACATGGCAGCAGGAGAGAGAAATGCCAAGCAAAGGGGGGAAAGTGCCTTATAAAACCAGCAGATCTTGTGAGAACTTATTCACTATCACGAGAACAGTATGGGGGTAACCACCCCCATGATTCAATTAACTCCCACTGGGTCCCTCCCATGACACATGGGGATTATGGGAACTACAATTCAAGATGAGATTTGGGTGGGGACACAGACAAACCACATCACTTACATAGACAACGTTTAGGGGAGCTTAAAAGAATGTCAACATCTTTTTGTGTAAGGCTTACTGCATAGTTACAATGCTCTGATTAGTCAAGGTGTTATTTTTCTTTTGGGAAAGGTATGTTTAACATTCCACACTGAAGATGTATCAGTCATGGTGTTTTTTAAGTCGTCTGGTCTGAGTTAGGTACAGGACAATAAAGGAGGTGGTTAATTTATAACAAAGATCTTCAGTAAGAAGGGGAGGAGTCTGGTCTCTGGTCTTTCCTAGTCATTTACAGAACAAGAGCAACAAGGAAGAGAGTTACTCTATAATCTAAGAAACAGAAGTTGCAAACATGCTATGTGACGCAGTCTCCAGGACTTAATTTTCCCCTTGACATAATTTAGAGGTTCCTGAAAATTTATATTCTTTTATAAAAGTGATGGTCATGTCTTTAGCTACTAAGGAATAATTATGGGAAAGATTTTCAGATTATTTTTTGCCATATTTAACAAAGTAAATAGAATGATTTCCATACTGAATGTTTATAAGAACCTTTAATAATGGTCCCAAAATCTTTTTTTCCCTTGTCATTGTTTCAGGAACTCCCCTGTCCTCCTTCCCAGCCATTGCCTTTAGTAATCAATTGCTGGCTGGGAATCTACTGCCCTCTTTGCCCTTTCTCTCCTTCACTGGGTAGTTGCCATGTTGCTGCCGATGACCTGGGTAAGAACATTTTCTCCTTAAGCTGTGGGCTCCCTCTCTCCCCACTGTATCCCCTACTCCCTGCCACTGTTAAGAGTCCAGATCAAAGTCACAAAATCTGGTGTTTGCACTTGAGGGGGATGGGGCCTCTGTTTCTCACACTCCAGCCTTTTGTTACCAGATGGAGTAGTCAGAAATTCTGATTTTCCCCCCAAATTTTTTTATATAAAAACAGATTGATGTGATATTTCCCGATTTTTAAAAACTTTCTGTGGGCTTCAAATTGTTGTAGCTTTCTGATTTTTAATCCTGTCCCCGTCTGGACCTTGGCTGGTGGCTGGAGTTGGCTCAGTCTAGTGCTGAAGACCCAGCTAGCAGTACCCAGAGCAGACCCATACTGCACTGTCAGGTCAGCGATGCACCTGCACGTTCTTCCTTCCGGACATCGCAGCCGGGAACTTCATCACCCCCAGGCAAGGCGTCTGTTGGGATGTCCTGCACCATGGTCTACATGAACATAGACGCTTCAGCATGACCATGCAGCTGGAGTAGAAGGTGTGTGTGTCGAGGGGAAGCAGAGGCAGAACTGAAATGGTGTCAGAGGTTATAGAATGGACTTTTGGAGTGGGAATTTGGAACGTTTCCCCATGGAAGTAATGGAAGTACGGGTTCTACATTATCATCATTTTCATTTCATCACCTGCCTCCTTAGTTTAATAGGTTTTAAAGCAATGACTTTGATATTTAGCAGCTATTTTTAACTTTTTGAGTGTAGGGAAAACGTATTTCTGAGTTCCAAAGACCTGAACAATAAGTAAACTTTTGGGGAGTCTATTTGAGCTCTATGTATGGATACTCCTTTCTGCATTACAAGGATGTGTAATATAAAATTTAAAGCAACTTGTCAACAGTGAAGAATGAAATACGAGCACCCCCCCAAAGTCTGTTTCTAACCATTTTCATTCATTTATGAGATTTAAATGCCTCAGATACTTTAACAGAATTATATGTTTATTTTTGGGTTAAACTAGTTGTTGTCTCTTTGAGGATTTTCAACTCATTAAAGAATTCTGTAGGAGCACTACGAAGAGAATGCCTTCAGAAAGGCTCATTAAAACGCAGAAGCTGACGTGGAATACCACTAATGCTAAATGTTGCAAATTGATGTAAGTGGTAAAATAGAATCCGTGTGTCATACTTCTTAGTTTCAGGAATTAAACTGGTCTTATGTTTGGTCCTGCATCAAAGACTAACAAGGCATGGTGTTCACTTTTTTTCTCATAAAATATATTTTTTAAATATACTAAACCTCTTCTAAAAGATGAGGGCTTATTTTCAGCTAAAGCAAAAAGCTAAAGCATCTATTGGTACACATCCATATCGTAATAGTGGGTTTTTCCAATAGGAAATTGCTCTTCAACTAATGTGGAGTTGGACAAATCACACATATAACCTTTCTAAGCCTCAGTTAACTCATCTGTAAAATTGCTATAACATAGGGTGGTTTCATTAAATGAGAGAGAATATGTAAATTATTATCATACTGTCTAGTATGTAGACAACATTTAATATGTGGTTGCCATTACTGATATTATTATTTGTTTGGATTAGATCCATTGAGGCCGTTCTAGGACGCTGGCTTTTATTTCCAATTTTTTGTCTTGTGTCTTTTGTTATGTTTTTTAATATCTTTATTGAGACAAAATTTACATACCATAAAATACATTCATTTAAAGATACAATTCATTAGTAAATTTTCAGAGTTATGCAGCCATGACCACAATCTAAGTTTAAAACATTTTCATTATCCCCTGAAAAAAACCTTGTACCTGTTAGCAATCACTCACCATTCCTCTCCCCGACAATTTCCTACAGCCCCAGGCAACCACTCTCTGTCTCTATAGATTTGCCTATATTTCTGGACATTTCATGTAAATGAAATTGTATAATATGAGGACTTTTATGATTGATTCATTTCACTTAGTATAATGTTTTCAAGGTTTATCTATGTTGTAGTATATAAGAATACTTTATTTTATTTATTGCTGTATGTTGCTGAAAATATACCATATTTTGTTTTTCCATTCATCAATTGATAGATGTTTGTGTTGTTTCTACTCTTTGGCTATTATGAATAATGTTGCAATGAACATTCATGCAAGTTTTTGGGTGGATGTATGCTTTGATTTCTCTAGGAATGGAAATACTGGGTCATATGGTAACTCTATGTTTTGCAATTTCAGGAACTGCCAAAATGTTACTTCAAAGTGGCTACGTGTGCCATTTTACATTCCTGCTAGTAATGAGTGACAGTTCCAATTTCTCCATATCCTCAACAATACTTGTTCTTTTCCATTTTTAAATTATCACCATCCTAGCAGATGTGAAGTGTTACCTCATTGTGGTTTTAATTTGCATCTTAATAATGACTGATGATGTTGACTGTCTTTACATGTGTTTATTGCCTTTGTATATCCTCTCTGGAGAAATTGCTATTCAGATTCTTTGCCCATTTTGTAGTTGAGTTGTCTTTTTTCATTGAGTTGTAAGGGTTCTTTATATATTTTGGAGATGAGTCCCTTATCATATATGTGATTCACAAATATTTTCAATCCTTTCTGTAGGTTGCCTTGATATTATTTTTATTAATGCATAAATCTGAACTGTCTTATCCTTCTATATTAAATGCTTCCATGTCCTCTTAACTGATTTGCACAAACTTTCTTTCCAGCCTCTGTTTCTCTACCTTGCTCTCCAGTCTGTGCATGAGCCCCTTCAGGTCCCTGAGGAATACCTAAAGCCATATGACTTTATCCAAGACAAGAACAGGCATCACTATGCAGGAATGGTGTCCCTTATGGATGAAGCAGTAGGAAATGTCACTGCAGCCTTAAAAAGCAGTGGGCTCTGGAACAACACGGTGTTCATCTTTTCTACAGGTAAGTCTGTTAATAGGAAATCATCTCTTGGCAAAGAGATGGTATTCGATAGGTGGAATGAAGACAAATTGGAGCAGTTAGCATTGCCTTATTTAAATAAATGCAAACTGCAATAGTGGAGACATGATAATAGTGGATGGAAAGATGGATCTAAGGAAAAGGAGTGATGGGCTTCCCCCTTTCCCTCAGATATCAAAATATTCTGGGGCTGTGGCTTGAAAACACATGTTCACTAACTGAGTACGTATGAGTGGATATCACTCATATACAGGGCTGCTGGGTAGTGAATCCCTAGAGTGGCTTGTTCCCAGCTCTCTCTACAACCCAGACATCTTCTATGGCCACAACTCCTGCCAACTAGAAGGGTCTCTGTATCATTGCAAAGAGAAAGATTGTGACATTATGAAGACAGATAAATAATGGAGCCATCTAAATCTACGCAAGTGTCTCCAAGTTTAGATTTTTTTTTTTGTATTAAAATTGTTTTGGGGGCCAGACACGGTGGCTCATGCCTGTAATCCCAGCACTTTGTGAGACCGTGGTGGGTGGATCACCTGAGGTCAGGAGGTCGAGACCAGCCTGACCAATATGGTGAAACCCCATCTCTACTAAAAATACAAAAATTAGCCAGGTGTGGTGGTGAGTGCCTATAGTCCCAGCTACTTAGGAGGCTGAGACAGGAGAACTGCTTGAACCCAGGCAATAGAGGTTGCAGTGAGCCGAAACTGTGCCACTGCACTCCAGCCTGGGCAATAGAGCGAGACTCTGTCTCAAAAAAATTTTTTTTTTCTGACAATAAAAGTTATATATGTTATTGTAGATAAATTAGAAAAGAAGGGAGACATAAAACTCATAATCTCAAAGATTACTTTTGAAAATCACTTTCATTATGGCAATGCCATTCTGATTCCTAATCTGTTACATATGCAACTTCCCCCTCTTATTAGAAATGGTTTTCTAAAATTTTACTGTGTTGTGCTTTGATTGTAGATCGTCATTTATTCATCATGCTGAGTACTCAGAGAACACTTTCAATCTGAAAATGCAGATCCTTTTGTTATAGGGAATTTTCTTGTATGTTTTATTTTGGAATTGTGTGGCCCTCCATCCCACCTTCCCCTATTTTTTCTGTACAGAACTCCTATTATTTGGTTACTAGGTCAGTCCTCTAATTTTTCTTAGTCTTTTTTTCCCCGTCTCCTGTTTTCTTTATTTTTCTTCTTCTATTTTGGAAATCTTATTGTTTCATAAGCTTTCGATTGAATTTATTTCAACTGCCATGTCTATTAATTACCAGCAACTCTTTTGCCTTTTCTGATAATTCCTTTTTTGTAGAGTTCTGTTTTTAATTTATAGACGTCATAACTTGTTTCCCCAAAGCCTGTGCTCTTAACCATTACTTTTATATGTGTGTTATGTGTGTATATATGTATGTATATATTTTTTTAAAGTTTGCTGATATTGCCAACATTATCTCTCTTCCTTTTGAGTTCTTTTTTTTTTTCAGTTTGTTTATATCTTTGTTCTAGTCTGTCATTAATGAGAGTGGTTTGGTTTTCTCAAATCCCTAGAGATTCTTGGCTGGAGTCTAACAATTTGATGGAAACTTCAAGTACGAGGTCAGGCTTGTCATCTGGTGAGTTTTACTGTAGAGTAACCATGTAGGGGTGAGGTGACATGTTGAGGAATTCATCTTGGTGTTCTACTCATACTTTTGTGGTTTTGTTGTTTTACGAGTTGTTTTGTTTTGCCTTCAATCAGACATAGTTATTGAATGTGGCATTTGTGGAGCAGTTACTATGTGTGGGACGCAGTTCTAAGTGCTTCCTGCGAATTAGTTCAGTGAATCCTCATGATAATGAATTCTCTGAGAACTATTATTGTCCCATGTTGCAGATGTGAGAGCTGAAGCACAAAGAGCATAAGTAACTTGCCCCAGTTCATGCAGCCAGGCAGAGCCTGGCTCCACTACAGTATCCTGCCTCCCAGCTGATGATCTCAGTGGTCTCATAGGATCCCATGATATAGCAGAGCTTTCCATATGGTGTGCTGCAATATTGATCTACTGAGGAGCCTGGGCAGGGCTGGAATAGCATCTACCCTGAGCAGCCTTGTTCACTCGCGTGGGTGCTATCCAAATACCATAATTTTCTAAGTATGTCCTGCTGTAAAAAAGGTTAAAATTTGTTTTTCTCCCAAAACTTACCCTTCAGAAAAAAAAAAGGGAGACCTATTTCAATCCTTACACGATCTCTCGGATTCTGGGAGTCATTCTCAATTTAATTTATTTTGAATATCCTGGTATAGCATTTTGATCAGTGCTGGTTTTGAATGCCTAGAGAACTTACTAGAAAGAATCAATTTAAAAAAAGATGCTAGGACATTTAACACGGATGTAGTAAAATTATTCCTGGGAAATGACCTCATTGTTACAAGCATTGGAAGTCATAAGTTTATAAAACAAGTCTTTGTTCTAGAGATCACAATTATACAATTTCAGAACAAATGATTTTCTGAAGTGAAAGTATATATGGATTAATGTATTGTACCTAGGCTTAAATGTGCTCAGACAGAAGTGAAGATGCTAGTTCTGGAAGACTATATTAAATATCTCCAAGTGGCTTTGGTAATAACATTCCCATCAAGAATGCATAGGAGGCTGGGTTTGGTGGCTCATCCTTGTGATCCCAGCACTTTGGGAGGCCAAGGCAGGCAGATCACTTGAGTTCAGGAGTTCAACACCAGCCTGGGAAACATGGTGAAACCTTGTCTCTACAAAAAATACAAAACTTAGCCAGGTGTGGTGGCATATGCCTGTAGTCCCAGCTACTGGAGGGGCTGAGGCGGGAGGATTGCTTGAGCCCAGGAGGTTGAGGCTGCAGTGAGCTGAGATTGTGCCACTGCACTCCAGCCTGGGTAACAGAGCAAGACCATGTTTCAAAAGAAGGAAAGAAAGACAGAAAGAAGAGTTCATGGGAAGAGGTGGAATACAATTTTTTTCATGATATTAGAGAATGAAAAAATATTTTAAGATAAATATTTCCTTCATTATATGATTGCAAATATGTATGTATAATTGTACTTTCAAACAGATAGTTGACTATTTCATAAACATCTATATTTATTCAAGCTGGTAGTAATAATATTTGGAACTTCTCACTGAGAAAATGGGGATCAGCTTAAAATAGGGTTGTCTTATATTTTGATACTGTATTAATAGATATCTTAATCTTGGATCATCTTTGCTTTGTTAGGTTAAATCCAACTTGATTGTATGTATTTTTATTATACTGATGAATTCAGTTTGCTAGGGTTTCATTTAGGATATTTGCATCAATTCAGAAGTGAAAGTGGAGTTAGTGGTTTCTTTTTTGTGTCAGGTTTTGTTGTCTTGGTTGTACTCACTTCGTAAAATAGTGTGGTTAGTTTTTCCATTTTTTTCCTGTGCTCTGGAATAGTTTACAGAATGTTGGAAAGATCTTTCTGTTTAGCTGGTCCCTGAAGCCTTTTGTGGAGGCATTTTAAAAATTATTTCCATAGTTTACATTTTTCGCTGAATTATATCTAGGTGTGTGTGTTTAAAATGTTTTGAAATTAATTTTGCCTGAAATATAGTGAGCCCTGGAACTGCATGCTGAGATGATTATTCACTCCAGGAGGTTTTCCTTGTTCATATTTTAGTTTATTGCTTTTGTTCTACTTGATTTATGTCCCAAAAATATCTTTAATTACTATATTGAATCCCTGATTCAGCTTTTCTCTCATCCTTTTCATTTTTTTTGTCATTTTTCTCAGCCTTTGGAACTCTTCTGCATTACCAGTTTAGACACGTTTGCAATTTTAATTCTACACTTTAATATCTCCAATATAGATTATTGTTGATTGTATTTTTAGTTTTTTTGTAGTGCTGTCTCTGTTTCAATCAGTACCCTTTTCTTCCAAGCTTGTTAGTATAGTAGTGACCACTATTTAATAAGCATTAAACCTCAGCATAACCCTGTGAGATAGTAAATGGTTTCTTGATCCCCTTTTACCAATGAAGAAATCGAAACTTCTTTTTGAAAAATAAAATAATAAAGATAGGATCTTGCTATATTGCCCAGACTGGTCTCAAACTCCTGAGCTCAAGTGATCCTCCCACCTCAGACTCCCAAAGTGCTAGGATTATTGATGTGAGCCGCTTAAAGAAATTAAGTGATTAGCCCAAGGTCACACAGCTAACAACTGAAAAATCCAGAATTCAAACCAAAATCTACTTGAGGTCAAAACCCAATTACCCGAATCAGTTGTCTTTTTGCATCTCATTTTCTTTTACTTTTATATCATCCCACTGTACTGCATTTCTACATTTGTGTTCACAGGACCCATCCTTTTCCTAAACCTTTCTGAATAGAACTTCTCTAAAATCTTTATTTTTATAGGAAGTCATTGCCAGCTAGATGCTCTTCCTCGGAGTATAGTGGTGAAGGATCTGCACACAAAGAATGTGTGGCCATCTTGTGGCCTCTAGTCACTGTTCCCTGGTTGATTCCTTCTGAAATCTGCAGCTTGAGGTCAGGTTGATGCATACACCTCACAGAGTTCCTGGTGGCATATAGGCATTAAGTGTTCTACTCTACTGAACCTGATCCACCTAGTTACAGTTTCTTCTCTTTTGGCACCCTAACTGTTTGACAGGCTAAAAGAACCCCAGACTCTTCCTATCTCCACATTTTCAGGGCTTTATTTTTGGGGATACAGTGTGCCAGTACTGCCAGACCTTCTCTTTTCCGGCCTATTGTCTTCTGGGAGTTGTGATCTCTAAGCACATAGAGAGGTAATAATTCTCCTCTGCTTAAATTAGTGCCGTCCCTTCTTGGGCTGTCTTCCTGCCTCTCTTAAGCTAGGTGGAGGGCTTTGTGTCATGAGGCAAAGCAGGGTGGGCCAGTTCTTGTTTTCTCAGCCCAGCCTCTTTGGTCTTGTAGTTTATGGACATGTCTCCAAGATTCTGGCATTATAAGCTGTCTGTCCATCTTGGTTTCTTATGTTGTGATGGGGTTTCATCTTGTTCTGTGTTTGTTGTTTTAGCAGGGTAGTAGTTCAGAGAAGCAGCACTAGTGGCTGTTACGAAGACACCATTTTTATCTGGATGCTTTTGTCACCATGGCTGATCTTTGTAGCTGCTAAATTCCAGGAACCTGCACAGGAATCTGACCTGGAGTAAAAAGAGTTAAAGTTAGAGCCAACCCTTGAGTAACTAGGTCATAAGTTAAAACTAGGAAAACCGATTCTGCAACCCTGAAGAGAAAACAGTGATTGACCTCAACATCTTAATGCAGCCATTGTATATTTACATTAACTGTTTGTTTGTTTGTTTGTTTTTGAGACGGTGTCTTGCTCTGTCACCCAGGCTGGAGTACAGTAGCACGATCTTGGCTTGCTGCAATCACTGCCTCCCGAGTTCAAGTGATTCTCCTGCCTCGGCCTCCCAAATAGCTGGGATTACAGGCATGCACCACCATGCCCAGCTAATGTTTGTATTTTTAGTAGAGACAAGGTTTCGCCATGTTGGCCAGACTGGTCTCGAACTCCTGACCTCAGATGATCCACCCACCTCAGCCTCTCAGAGTGCTGGGATTACAGTCGTGAGCCACCATGCCCAGCCTATATTAACCCTTACCAGACTAATTAGTTTTACTTACAAGTAGATGAGAGTTTGAATATAAGGAGAAACCTAATTTGCATTTCTTTCTCCAGAGACTTTCTGTGTTTATTGACAATTTCATTTCCTGAAGTTGAAATTAATAATGTGCTATAATAATGTAATTATAACCCAAGGACCCGGACTAGCGAATCACAGAGCAGTGATGCATTTTTTCCCACTTCTCTCACTTGACTTCACTTAGCCCTGCACTTCTTTATAAGGATAAGAATACTGGTTGCATTCACATCAATAAATGTTGAGTCCATTAGTACAGGAAACCATGAAAATAATCTGGCTTCTTGGTGTCAGATTATATTTGGTGAAGGCATAGGCAAAGGCATAATTTTTAGATTTTGATGTTTGATAAAGCTAACTTTTAAACATTTCTGTTATAATCTGAGAGAAATCCATGAGGCTTTTCATTCCTTGCCACCTCTACCCATCATCTTAGTGTAGTTATTCTCAGTGCACTGTCTGGGGACCACCTGCAGCAGTAGAGCATTTGTTAAAAATGCAATTTTCAAAGTGATGGCTGCACAACATTGTGAATGTTCTAAATGTCACTGAATTGGATACTTTAAAATGGCTAATTTTATGTTATGTGAATTTCACCACAATCTTAAAAATTCAGTTTGTCAGACTCTATCACAACTCAGCTGAATTAGAAACCCAGGGACCGAGACCCAAAAATCTCCAATTTTAACAGGACTTCAGGTGATTCTTTTGTACACAGAAATTTGAGAACCTCTGAGCTAAGGTAACTCTTATTCAAACTTTGGGAATCTACCTTACAAGGAATATATGTAGTTATTTAAATTTGACAATATTTATGTTTATACATATATCCTCCTCACTAGGAGGAATATATATATGGCAGCTGGAAACCAGCTGGGTTTGAAGTTCAACCTCTCTTAGGTAGTTTTCATTTCAGGTAAATGTACCTATTTCTAGAAATAGACTCTTCAAAAAGCTGATGAGGAAAGCTTAAATTTAATTATTCTG
The DNA here is from genome assembly GCF_037993035.2 of Macaca fascicularis. Taxonomy (NCBI): domain Eukaryota; kingdom Metazoa; phylum Chordata; class Mammalia; order Primates; family Cercopithecidae; genus Macaca; species Macaca fascicularis. The sequence continues at coordinate 82,915,256 of NC_088380.1, read as the reverse complement.
CTTTCCATGTTCTTACTGCATGTAAATCACAACCTTGATTGATTCATGCCATTTTTTCTGAGTGTGTGATTAATACCACTGTTAACAAATGTTGTCTTTCTCATTACACACATACTATTCTGGGTTTGTTTTTATTTCTATTTTTTATTTTTGTGGGTATCTAGTAGGTATATATATATATATTTATGGGGTACATGAGATATTTTGATACAGGCATACAATGCATAATAATCATATCTGGGTAACAGGGATATCTATGCCCTCAAGCATTTATCATTTCTTTGTGTTACAAACATTCCAGTTATACTCTTTTGGTTATTTTTAAATGTACAATAAATTATTGTTAACTGTAGTCACCCTATTGTATTATTAAATACTAGATCTTATTCATTCTATCTAAGTATAGTTGTGTACCCATTAACCATACCCACTTCCCCCCTACCCTCACCCCACTACCCTTTCCAGCCTCTGGTAACCATCCTTCTATTCTCTGTCTCTATGAGTTCGATTGTTTTAATTTTTAGCTCTTACAAATGAGTGAGAATATGGGGTGTTTGTCTTTCTGTGCTTGGCTTATTTCACTTAATATAGTGACCTCCAGTTCCCTCCATGCTGTTGCACATGTTTGGATCTCATTCTTTTATGTGGCTGAATAGTACTCCATTGTGTATATGTAGCACATTTTCTTTATCCATTCATCTGTTGATGGACAGTTACATTGTTTTCAAATCTTGGCTATTGTGAATAGTGCTGCAATAAAACGTGGCAGTGCAGGTATATCTTTGGTATACTGATTTTCTTTCTTTTGGATAGATACCTAGGAGTGGGATTACTGGATCATATGGTCGTTTTGTTTTTAGTTTTCTGAGGAACCTTCAAACTGTTCTCCATAGTGGCTGTACTAACTTACATTCCCAACACTGTACGAAAGTACCCTTTTCTCCACATCCTCGCCAACATTCGTTATTACCTGTCTTTTGGATAAAAGCCATTTTAACTGGAGTGAGATGATATCTCACTGCAGTTTTGATTGGCATTTCTCTGATAGCCGATCATGTTGAGCACCTTTTGTATACCTGTTTGCCATTTATATGTCTTCTTTTAAGAAATGTCTATTCAGATCTTTTGCCCATTTTTAATCAGATTATTATATATTTTTTTCCCATAGAGTTGAGTTCCTTACATAGTCTGGTTATTAGTCCCTTGTCAAATGGCTAGTTTGCAGATATTTTCTTCCATTCCATGGCTTATCTCTTCACTTTGTTGTTCGTTTTCTTTACTGTGCAGAAGCTTTTAAACTCAATGGAATCCTATTTGTCCATTTTTGCTTTGGTTACCTGTGCTTGTGGGATATTACACAAGAAGTCTTTGCCCAGTCCAATGTCCTAGAGAGTTTCCCCAATGATTTTTTTTTAGTAGTTTCATAGTTTGGGTTCTTAGACTTAAGTCTTTAATCCATTTTGATTTGATTTTTCTATATGGTGAGAGATAGGGGTCTAGTTTCATTCTTCTGCATATGGATATCCAGTTTTCCCAGCACCATTTATTGAAGAGACTGTCCTTTCTCCAGTGTCTCTTCTTGGTACCTTTGTTGAAAATGAGTTCACTGTAGATGTATGGATTTATTTTTGGGTTCTCTATTCTCTTCGTTTTGTCTAGGTGTCTGTTTTTATGCCAGTGCCATGCTGTTTGGGTTACTGTAACTCTATAGTACAATTTGAAGTCAGGTAATGTGATTCCTACAGTTTTGTTCTTTTTGCTCAGCATAGCTTTGGCTATTCTGGGTCTTTTGTGGTTCCATATAAATTTTAGAATTATTTTTTCTCTTTCTATGAAGAATGTCTTTGGTATTTTGATAGGGATTGCATTGAATCTGTAGATTGCTTTGGGTAGTATCGACATTTTAACAATATTGATTGTTCCAATCATGAACATGAAATATCTTTCCATTACTTTGTGTCTGCTTCTATTTCTTTCATCAATGTTTTATAGTTTGCATTGTAGAGATCTTTCACTATTTTGGTTGAGTTTATTCTTAGGTATCTTATTTTATTGGTAGCTATTGTAAATGGGATAACTTTCTTGATTTCTTTTTCAGATTGTTCACTGTTGGCACATAGAAATGTTACTGATTTTTATATGTTACGGATTTTTGTATGTTGATTTTGTATCTTGTAACTTTACTGAATTTGCTTATCAGTCCTAATAAGTTTTTCTCTGGAGCCTCTAGGTTTTACCAAATGTAAAATCATATCATCTGCAAACAAGGATAATTTGACTTCTTTCTTTCCAATCTGGATGCCTTTATTTCTTTCTCTTGTCTGATTACTCTAGTTAGGACTTTTTAATTCCAGGTTTTTAAAATCTAAGGATGATACTTCTAATCCTTCTCTGATAGAACATGATCACAGTTTGAGTCCCAATTTTCCTGCCAATGAGCTATATAGAGTCTAGCCTCAGTTTCATTATCTGTTAAACACAAGTTGGTTGACCATTCATTTATTCACTCCATCTTTCATTGCAGATAAAAAGATAACTAGGACATAATTCTCCCTTATGAAACTCACACTCTAGTGAAGTAGACAGGTACATGAATTATTATTATGCAGTGGGAATATTAGGATGAAGCCCAGGGTACTGTTTGCACACAGTAAGAGCCACCTCCCAGAGCCCAGGGTGTGGGGAGACATTCTGAGATGGAAAGGTTGGGAATGGCTTGGCCAGATAAGCAGAGCACAGGCTGGGAGGAGACTGGGCAGCATTCTAGCCTGTGAGAAAGGAACATAAACAAAGACAGGGAGGTCGGAGAGCAGTCCCGGAGAGGGGGGTCTACATTGCTGGAGCCTGGACTGCAAGGTGGAGAGCAGTGAGATGTGAGGCTGGAGAGCATAACCCAGGGGTCCACTCAGAAGGGGCCTGTGCACGTGCAGGGAGGAATTGCGAAGGGTCTCATGGCGACAGTGAGGCACTGGAAAATTTTAAGCAGGATCAGATTTTCACTTTAGAACTGAAATGGAGGGTGATTGGAAGCAGGCCAACCTTTTAGGAGGCTCTGACAGTAAAGAGGGGAGAGAAGATAAGGAGCACTTGAATAAAGGCAGAGGGAAGTTGGATGGAGATGAGAGGACAGATTTAAGAAATACATAGGAAAGCTTGTACCACTCGATGTTGAGAGCTCTTTTTACCAGGAAAGCTGATGGTTTTGTAATTCTGCCAGTTTTCAGAATGTTGTCAATGCTAATGAAAGCCTTTGATGGCCTCCCATTGACACTGGATACATCTGCAGAGAGCTGGAAAGAGTGAAGCCCATGGCCAGAGTACCCATGTAATCCACATAGCAGTAGTGCATCAGAGTGCATAGATTCACAGTACATATGAGACGGAGAGCAGAAGTGGTTTGGTTGTCACAGTGATTTGAGGGTGAAGTTTCCATTTAGTGAACAGGCATCTGCAGTGCTCAGGCCAGTCCTGCAGTGAAGAAGTGACCTGCCTCAGATGTCAGTAGCACCACCATTGAGGGACAGTGACTGGATCCTGTTCAATAACACATTTCTACTCAGATAAATAGAGCAATTTATTGCAGAGTCTAAACTTTTAGCACTTATTATCTGAGTTTTCACAGTATTACATGTAATTTAATATCTCAAATGGAGTTAATAATCTTAACTAATTCCTCTAAATCTTACATCCCTTTTCCCCTTACATATAAGAATTTCATTCAAAACTGATAGTTGGCAAAGAGAGAGCTCATTCAAGGTTTTAAATGTACTTATGCAATTGGCAGACTTGTAAAATATTATAGAAATTCTGTGCCAGGAACAAAGTAATATGTGCTAGGAAACCAATCTCACTGGGTTCTTCAGACACTTAAATTAATTTCTGACAAAGCTAAGGAAAAGCTGTTACGTGAATAAATCAGAGAGTTTGTCCACACTCTCTTACTCTTTGCAATTATGCATGTATTTGGCACATCTATGGTAGAGGAAAATTACAACCATGCCTCAAAATAATGAGACTTGAATGAACTTTTCCATAGCCAGTCATTAATTCATGCCACCTCTTTAGATTTCACCTGTTAATGTCCACACTGAGAGCATGTTGGATCACTTTAAAATTTTATTAGCAATAGGTACTAATTTGTTGATTATTTTATTGAGTGAAAATAATAACCATTACGTTTTACTGAACTGCCACCCTGATTTGGTGTCCCCGGCTGACTTACAAAGCAGAGGTTCCAGGGCTGGGGATGGTAGTCCTACCTCCCCTCTTTGTCTCTGGCTGTTCTCAGGGATGTGTTGCCCTTTGGGTACTCGTGATGCTTCCCATGGGTTAAAGCATGGGCAGGTCTCTGCCAGGAAACTCAGGATGGTGGGGAAGCTGGTTGTTTACCTCTATCGCACTTTTTCCAGTGTAGAAACCGTGAGTTGGGCCCCAGTGGGGTGGGCGGTGTTGCAGATATGGACGTTCGATTCTCTTACCATCTCCTCAGAGTTTTTCACTTCTCTGTGACCCTGGAAATGGACTCATCCTCATATTTGAGTTCTGGGATATTGCTGGTGATCATCTTGGCCCTTATATTTGTTTTGGTTTTCTGTGGAGAGGAGTGAAGCTAGATTGTGTCTATGCTACCATTTTGGAACTGGAAGTTCCAAAATCAATAACCAATACATTTTGAAACCACTCCCATCCCGCATCAAAGGGTCTTGCATTTGTATTCTCTGAGTTGAACCACTGAATTCACAATCCCAGAGTCTAAGGCAAAAATGCCTCTCAATCTCTGTGTTTATCAGATCTTCAATGTTTTATTATAGTACTTAATATATGCTGTGCTATAATGTCATATTGTTAATATTATGAACTTTTAGCAGGAGAAACATGAAGTAATCATGATTTTCACAATTCTGTGAGAAGAGAGTACTGTGGCCTTTCTATGAGTTTATAATTAATGGAAGATATATCTATATGTATAGCTATCTATTTGTATATATATATTGAACTGAGCATATTTATTGACTAAATTGCAAGAAGCTTTCCAATTTGTTTGGGCTTACTTTAATCTCTTCTTTTGCACTCCATTTTAAAGGTCACATTTAAGATGAATCCATTTCTTATATTTTATGCTCCTCTCAGAACTCACTGGAGCCAAAATTCTCTGTGAGGCAAGAGGTACGTTATGTTAGACAGGCTGCACTGGAGGATGAAGCAAAATGAAAAGTAGATTCTATGTAGAAATAATCACCTGGAAACTACAGTGACAGCAAGAAGAAGGGGCCAAAATAAAATCAGGTTGTCACAAGCTGTTAAAAAAAATGCATTTACTTACATTGCTTCTTATCTGGTACGTGTATCTGCTGCCTCCTACAGTAGTCTAACCAAATATTTAAAGATATAAAATCTACAAAGACATACTAATTATTAATGTGTCTGTGAACTCTGCAAACAAACATTATTGAATGCATTACTGTTAGGACTCCTATTTGGACAAGCAGCTAGGTGAGCCCTGTGTAAGCATAAAGATCTATGCAGGGCTTTTCAAACTTCAAGATTCCACTGACTAGAGATGCAAAATAAAATCATGAGGGAATTAGTAGGCACCAGTGAGACCTGCAGGCTTTGAGAAATCTCTTGAGGTAAGTGAGAAAGAAGCTTCCTACGTGAGCAGAGGTTCATTTATTTTCATTCAAGTTAAGGGTTAAGGGCAACTTGACATTTTGTATTACACCTATCCCCTCCCCACTCCTCTTTTTTTTTTTTTTTCTCTTAGGAGTTGTAAGGATCTTACGAGATCATCTGATCTTAGAAAGAAATGAAGACCCTGTCCAGGCACGGTGGCTCCCGCCTGTAATCCCAGCACTTTGGGAGGCTGAGGCAGGCAGATCACCTGAGGTCAGGAGTTTGAGACCAGCCTGACCAACATGGCAAAACCATGTCTCTACTAAAAATACAAAAATAACCCAGCATGGTGCCTTGTGCCTGTAATTCCAGCTACGCGGGAGGCTGAGGCAGGAGAATCACTTGAACTCAGGAGATGGAGGTTGCAGTGAGCTGAGATAGCACCACTGCACTCCAGCCTGGGCGATAGAGTGAGAATCCACCAAAAAAAGAAAGAGAGAGACAGGAAGGGATGGAGGGAAAGAGAGAGAGGGAGGGACGGAGGGAAAGAGAGAGAGGGAGGGTTGGAGGGAAAGAGACAGAGGGAGGGATGGAGGGAAAAGGAGAGAGGGAGGGTTGGAGGGAAAGAGAGAGAGGGAGGGAGGCAGGGGGAGAGAGAGAGAAAGAAAAAGAAAGAGAAAGAGAGAAAGAAAGAAAAGAGAGAAAGAGAAAGAAAGAAAAAGAAAGAAAGAAAGAGAAAGAAGAGAGAGAGAGAAAGAAAGAGGAGGAAGGGAGAATAGAGGAGGGGAGGGGAGGGGAGGGAAGGGCAGGAGAGGGGAGGAGAAAGAGGAAAAAAGACCCAGAGAGGGACGTTGGGACTTTTGCAAATACTCAGGAGGCAGATGGCCTGTGTCCAACACTCACCTCTCCTACTGATGTCTATGCAATCTTGAGCAAGATATATAAACTTCCAGTGCCTTATTTTCTTTATCAGCGAAGTGTGGATAAAAATTATAACTACTTGATAGTACTGATGAGATCGCAGCACTTCCTGACACATACTACGTACTTTATTGTTATTAGGTTGTGTGATATAATAATAGCTAAGTGGCTAGAGATGAAACTATTTCTAGCCTTTGGTCTCCAGTTTGCTTTTTGTTTGTTTTTAATGGCTTCTATTTCCTCATGTTTCTCTCATCAGGCTATTTGCTACTACCTATGCTTATTATTCATTCATTCATTCATTCATTCATTCATTCATTCACTTGTTCACTCATCAGCGGCATACCTGCCACAGGCCACGCTCTCTGCTAGGCCCTTGGAAACAGTAGGGAATGAGGCTGACCATGCACAGGACCAAGTGACTTTTTTCCTATTTCAATAGTCTGTTAATGAGCATCAGGAATGTCAAGAATCCTCTTTCTTCTACTGAAGATGGTTAGCAGTCTCTAGCAATTGTTATGACACATTTTTCATTTATAGTTTTAGCATCCATCTTCTGAAAATCATGAGGAATTATTTTTTAAAGCAGTCTTTGATTTTGATTACTGAGAATACAAGATGTTTTGAGAACCTCATTATTTCCTCTGATACTTTCTTCTTTTCTTCATATTTATTATCTTTTTAATGTTTAAATTGAAGGTGATTTATTATGCAAGCTATTGGCTATGATTTTGGAGTTTTTTGTACCATTAATTATTGAGGGAGCAAAGTTGAAATTCTGCTTTTAATTCATCTCCTGTTTTTGAAAAATTTATGACTTAAAAACGAAATTAAATAATCAAAAATTAAATGTGATGCTTAAAGGTCATTTTGTTTAATGTGATGAATGCTAGTTTACCATATACTACTAGAAAAATCAAAATGATATCATCTATTTTGCCATGTATTATTTTAGTACATTTATGATTTTATAAATACTTAATTTTCATAAATATTTATGATTTCATAAAGATACAAGGTTCTTCCTAAAGTTATCTATCTACCACATTTTCTCGTTTATTTATTTATTTTTGTTTTTTATTTTGGAAACAGAATCTCGCTCTGTCACCCAGGCCGTAGTGCAGTGGTGTGATCTCAGCTCACTGCAACCTCTGCCTCCCCAGTTCAAGCAATTCTCCTGCCTCAGCCTCCATCTCACAAGTAGCTAGGATTACAGGTACCCACCACCATGCCTGCCTAATTTTTATATTTTTAGTAGAGACAGGGTGTCACCATGTTGACCAGGCTGGTCTCGAACTCCTAGCCGCAGGCAATCCACCCGCTTCGGCCTTCCAAAGTAACATTTTCTCTTTCATTAACTATTCACTCATTTTCCTATTTTTTAACTCTGAAAGTTCTTAAATATATATATTATTATAATATCAGCCATCATATTTATACCAAAATATTAACCATTAACGATTGTAGTATTTTATTTTTATTATACTAAACATCTATACTTTGATTACAATTGTAACATATATAGTAAGGGACACAGGAGGTTATTTGCTCCAAATGACATCCAGAATGCATATCTATATTTGAAAGAGACTATTTAGATATTAATACTAACACCAAATAATGTGCCTTGTTTTACTGTGATGTAGCTACACTGATTATCTGTGATGGTAAACTGTACCTCACCATTATTGATGTTCCAGGATGCCAGAAATGGCATTGAAGTAGGCATTGGGCTATTTCGTCTTCTAGGGCTAATGCAGAGGCCATTTGGGCTTTTTGGCAGAACTTAACTCCCTGTGGTCCTATGACCAAGACCCTTATTGTCTGGCTGTCAGCTTAGAGCTCATTCTAGCTTCTGGTGGCTGCTGCCCCTTGTTCTTTGACTTTCTCCTTCCACCTTCAGAGCCTTTAACAGTGGGTTGAGTCCTCCTCATGTTTTGAATCTCTCCTCCTTTTTCTTCTCTCTCGTCACTGTAATCTATTCTTCTTCCTTCTTTAACTTTTAGAGCTCGTAACCAATGCCCTCTCCAATAATCCAGGATAATCTCCCTATATTTAGGTCAGCTAGCTAGCAACTTTAATTCCATGGCAACTTGAACTCCCTTTTGCCAAGTAAGTTAACATATTCACAGATTCTGAGATTAGGACATCTTTGGGGACCATAATTCCATGCAGTCACTTTGGAATGATTGAAAATTTTTAGTATTCTTTCTGATCACCTCCCATCCTCTACTAGTTCTGTTCCTAGGAAATACATTCACTACACGTGCAAATGCTCATCCTAATGCTTATGTGATAGTCCCAGTGTCCCCATCCACAGGGCAGCTCAGCAGATTCCTCTGAAAAACAGACAATAGCGACTCTATCACCATTGACCTCCACAAAAAAAAGTAATTGTTGTAGGCCTGGGAATAATTAACTGTTTAAAATATTGTGACTTGTGAGTGACTGTGAAGATAAGAACAACTTTGGGCAAATAGATGCTTTTAACAGCATCGCACCTCAGAGCCTTTGAAACTTGAGCAGGAGCTGGCTCTAGTTTTCTTGGGAATCCATGGACTGATTTCTTCTACTTAGGGATTTTTTTGTAAATCCAGAAAAATACATAGGAAGCTGTAAGTATTTATAAAAATTGAGGCCCATTCTTCAATCCACAGGTATATATTTGACACCTTGGGAACTTGCATTAATACTTTTTTGGTAAAATAAAAATGTCAACTCACCTGCATTTATTGAGCAATAAATCTTCTGTGTGATGAGCAGTGTCACCTCTGTGTTTATGCACATATCAAAGTTCCAGGTTCTGCTTTCAAGAGCCCACATTCTTATCTGAGCAGTAAGGCTAGCTATCTAACCCACTTGCTAATAGTGTAAGACTTTATACAACTAATTTCTAAATGGTGTGACATTGATAATGACAGTAAGTGCTGTTTCATAGCAGGGAGGGGAAATATGAGTGGAGTCATGTGGGAAGACTTCACAGAGGAGCTGGGGCTTGTGGTGTTGATGGAAGGATGCTAGAGTTTGGATAGGCAGAAGGAGAGAGAAGGGTCCATTCCAGATGCCTCCATGGAGAAAATAATGGAGAATGATTATGATAGTAACAGCTAAAAATTTATGAATACTTCCTGTAACCTAGTTGTTGTGCTAAGCACTTTACATATATCTACCCATTTAATAGGTACTACTATTATCCCCCATTTCTAGATGAAGAAATAGGTGCTTAGCAAGTAATATAACTCATTCAAAGCATAGCACTTCCTAAATGGAGGAACGGAATCAAACTTAGACCTGTCTGATTTCAGAGCTCAAGCTTATAATCACTGTGTCAGTAGGCTGTGATCCAGGTCGCTTAGAGTATGGGAGCCATGCAGAGAAAGCCTGGATAATTGAAGTTCTAGAGAGATAGAGCTGGAAAGGGTTTTAGAGGCAATCCCCATGCAATGTTTTCATTTTAAAAACAGAGACCCAGAGAGGCTAAGTGGTTAACTGATATTGGAATGGAGACTTAGCCTTGTCTCTACACTTGCCCTCCTACCAGTTGGGTGAGTCCATCTGATAATGATGCAGAAAGGTTAGTGTTGCCCTGATGACTGCCAGAAGGCAGCTGTAGGCTGCCTCAGTCACATGGGAGGTAAAGCAATGTCTTATATAATACCCTGGGAATGGATTCCACCTTGGAAGAATGTAGTTCACTGAATTCCAACTAAAACAAAGAGCTATTAGACTGCTCGTGACTTTTTGGCTGACGTATGTCTTTTTGATACATATGCAGCCATCTTTTGGAATTGGGTGAAGATCGGTGTATTAGTCCATGCTCACACTGCTATAAAGAAATACCTGAGCTGGGTAATTTATAAAGGAAAGAGGTTTAAGAGCCAGTTCCACATGGCTGGGGAGGCCTCAGGAAACTTACAATTGTGGCGGAAGGGGAAGCAAGCACATCTTACATGTTAGCAGGAGAGAGAGAGAGAAAGGTGAAAGGGGAAGAACCCCTAATAAAACCATCAGCTCTCGTGAGAACTCACTCACTATCACGTGAACAGCATGGGGGAAACAGCCCCCATGATCCAGTCACCTCCCACCAAGTCCCTCCTTCAACATCTGGGGATTACAATTTGAGATGAGATTTGGACGGGGACACAGCCAAACCATACCAGTCAGCATAGGTAATTGCCTATGAATTGCCAAAGAATAATGAAATTTTATAGAGAGTCATGTTTTCATATGAAGTGATATGAAAACATGACTCTCTATAAAATTTCATTATTCTTTTCTAGCTTGCATTCTACCCAGAAACCAGTGGTAAAATGGACTGACTGTGTTTTTATCTTTCTCAAGTTCTCCTCCTATCCCAGTAGAAATATTAATGAGCAGTGAAATGGCCAGAGACAGGCAGCTAGAGGAAGATGGGGGCACTAAGTGAGGAATATGCATTCATGAATGAGCAGAAAATAGATGCTGGTGTTTTTGGTCTGGAATACTTTTATCATTGTTATTAGTAATAGATTCAAGATAGAAATTTAGGTTTCAAAGGGGTATTATCAGTTGAAAAAACAAAAGTGATGCATTGTTTATACTCATCTCTTCTAGAATGTAAAAATGAGGATTTACCCTGTAGTAATATTTCTAAGAAAAAAAAAAAAGTTGGTTAGATTTTAGCTGCTAAAGAACCAAAACAGGCTAATGCTTTCCCATTTTACTCTCCTTGTGTTGGGTTCTCCTTGAGGGCAGTGGTAACTGCTGCACATATGTGTGGAATATACTTGTATCAAGGCATTCACTCCAAAAAACGAGAGAGAGAGATTTCCCGGGCTAGCCTTTGTCGGCATTCTGTCCCAGATTCCTCTCTGCTTTGGGGTTATACAAAGATTGCTGTGGTTTTCTGACTTGATTTGAAGCTCTGACTTAGTCCGCTGAGAAAAGACTACAGTCACCTTCCTCCCCAGGAGTTTATCGGAGACTTGCTCTTCCGTGGAGGGCCTGGGAACGCAGTGCCTGAGCTCTTGGCGGGAGACCACCCCGCTGTGCTTGGCTTCAAACAGGCTGCTGTCCATTGCTTTCAGAAGCATGAGATTGCCCCATCAGGCCTAAACACAATAATAAAAATATGTTTGAAAAAAATCCCCAGTCGCTTCTCTTGCTGACTTTGGCAGTAAGGTACAAAGCATCAACACAATGTTGTATACAGAAATTCTGCCTTCCAGGCTTGTTCCTTTCTTACAGAACAATTCTTAACCTTGTAGGACTCTTTTTTCATGTTTTCTTAATGAGAAAATATTTCAGAGATTATTGGCACCACAGGTTTATTCCTTTCCAGTGGTTTACACTCGTAACTGACTGTAATCTTTATGATCTTTTTTTGTATTTTTCTTTCACAGTATGGGCCATATCTAGTCAGCCTCTCCTACTGTGACTATTCAAAGAAAAGGATTTTTTTTCTTTTTCTTTTAATCGTTTCCATCTCAGAACACTTTCTTGTCTATGTCTTTTTTTTAAAAATGAGGATTATTGCAAAAAATTTAACAAACATTAAGAATGACATCCGTTACTGTGGAAGCTACCAAAAAAAGTTACATACCTGTCCTCAAAATAGCCTGTGATCTGGTGAAATATTCAAATATATGCAAATTAGTCAAAATATAAAAGAAATAAGGGTGAGGAACAAAGGGAGTGCTGTGTTGGGGCTGACAATCTGGCTGTATGGTGCCATTTTAAACTCCCACTTTGGTGTCCCCTTTTGTTTGAAGGTCCTTCTGGAGTCCAGAGGTAATACAGCAGGCTGAGTAGTAGGGCCTGAGGAAAACTCAGGCCTGCACAAAGCCCTGTGTGCAGGTCACAGATCACATCTGTGAGTCCCTGGAGGGAATGGCCTGACCGATTGGTGTCTGTGGTGGGTTGTGATCACGAGGCTGGTCCCAGGTGAAGTCACCTGACCACTCATTATTTTCTTTTTGGTAACAGGAATTAGTTAACAAACATAACTCTAACAAGCATGACTCTACTTGTTATTTAAGACAATGTACTGTCCTGAGGAGTTCTGAAGATCAATGAAATACAGTCTCCTCTCTTTTTTTTTTTCTGAGACAGTCTTGCTCTGTCGCCCAGGCTGGAATGCAATGGCGGGATCTCGGCTCACTGCAACCTCTGCCCCCAGGGTTCTAGTGATTCTCCTGCCTCAGCCTCTTTAGTAACTGGGATTACAGGCACCCACCACCATGCTGGCGAATTTTTTTGTATTTTTAGTAGAAACAGGGTTTCGCTACGAGGGCCAGGCTGGTCTCTAACTCCTGTCCTCAGGTGATCCACCTCCCTCGGCCTCCCAAAGTGCTAGGATTACAGGAGTGAGCCACTGCACCCAGTCTCCTCTCTTAAAGCACACCTAGAATTGTGGTAGTGGTCTCTAATTCAGTGTGAGGCACAAGTCTCAGATTCCTCTGGGGGTGAAGAGGGGGCCAGGCAAGTATGTGGTATTGAGATTTCCTTTCCCATGTCTGAGTCCATGATCCATCCCATGTAAAGACTGTGTTGATTCCTTGCCCTGTAGACTGAAACTCACTTAGTATGAGAAGAAATGTTACTGAAGGGAATGTGAATTGTAAGGAGGGGACCAAAAATACATCAGGCACTAGTCTAGCACAATGCCTAGCAAAGAACTCAGGGACTGTGTGAGGTACAGGAGTATGCCTGGATTCAAGATTCAGCTACACATCTGCAGGAGCCACAGTGCCAGGTTAAGGGCAGAACAGAAAGATTTAAGTCTAGACAGCAGAGGGGTCATTGAGGAGCTTCATAGGGGAGGTAGGACATCCATTAAACTGTGCTTGAACGATTGTTAAGATGTAGGTAGGTGAATGGACACGGGGAGCAGGACGTTTTGGGCATGGGGAGTGAGCAGGGATGTAGGAAGAGGAAGTGAAGGTGTGTTCTGAGCATGTTGACTAGGCCTGTCCAGCCTTTGGTGTTCAAAGAGGCACGCAAGACCACAGGAGAAATGGGGCACATCTTCCTGGAGCATTCATTTTGCTTGAATGTGTAGAAGGGAAAATAAACAATTTAACCAGTTAATAATTTAAAACATTGTTATATTAAAACAGGTAAATTATGGAACAGAATACAATTAACTTCATAGATTTTTTTTTTTTTAAAGTTCAAAATCTCAGGTTTCCATTGTTTTCTTTTGATCCTTCGATGGAAGAATTTTTGATTCTTTAAAAGAGATCAACTTTATTCCTTCATTCACAAAAATAGCCAAAGCAGCCGGGCATGGTGGCTCACGCCTGTAATATCAGCACTTTGAGAGGCCAAGGTGGGCGATCACCCGAGGTCAGGAGTTCGAGACCAGCTTGGCCAACATGGTGAAACCCCATCTGTACCAAAAATATTAAAAAATTAGCCAGGCATGGTGGTATGCACCTGTAGTCCCAGCTACTCAGAGGCTGAGGCAGAAGAATCGCTTGAACCTGTGAGGCGGAGGTTGCAGTGAGCTGAGATGGCTCCACTGCACTCCAGCCTGTGTGACACAGTGAGACTGTGTCTCAAAAAAAAAAAAAAAAAAAAGCAAAAGCAAATGGCAATCACAGTTGTCCATGGATTCTTACTTATATCGTGAGGCATGAGCTGTGGTTTCCCTTAGCTTTTTGTGGGCAGTGGCGAAGCAGTCTAGCATGTGGCCATGGGGTTTGCTTGGCTGTTAGATAGCCCTCTTCAGGTCCCAGGCCCTTTGGACCGATCATACTCGTCCTGTGCTTCTTGACACTGGCAAATCTTGATGATGGTTAATGTGACTCCCCGAAGGATGTGCCTCCATCCCATATGACAGATATGAGGTCTGTCTGTGCACAGGGCCATGGAGTCTGCACTCTTACTAAGAATGCACAGAGGCCTGGCTGCCTTGGTCTCCTGAGATAATGAAATTAAGAGTCTTCAGAAGCATTTCTTGAGTCTTCAATTTCGTCTCCTTTTTCACCTCCTAAGAATGACATTCCTGTCTCAGCTTTTTCTGGCCCCTGCTGTCTCTGGATTCTGGTCTTGTGAGGTTTCTTTGTTTGGGTTGTGAATCATTAGGCAATTTAGATAACAGATTCTGCTTTTCATAGGCAGAGGCAAACTCCTCTGGTTCAAAGCTGCCTTTGGCCTTTTCCCAGCTTTGAGAAAGCCGCATACAGCCTCTTCAAGCTTTTGTGGCATCAGAGGCCAAGCGGAGGCAGAATTGGTGGTGGGTGAAAGAGCCTCTACGCCTTTCTTTACCATCTCTGTTTTGATTTCTCTTCTTTCTGGTATGTGTTAGATTGACCTAAGATTTTCTTTGTTAGAACACCAAACTGCCCAGTGTTAAAGATAGTATTTTTATACTATAGTTATCTACTCATAAGTTGAAGGAATTAAGAAAATGGCTGGAAGAGCTCAGTTAATCAATACTAAATAGTTCCCTGGCCTTCATTATTCAGGGGAGAAAAAGGTGTGGGTCTGTGCTATTCAACACGCAGCCACTAGTCATACATGGCAATTGAGCATTTGAAATGTGGTAAAGTTGAATTGAGATGTGCTATAAGGGTGAATTTCAAAGACGATATGAAAAAAGAATGAAAAATAATATTTCCATAATTTTTATATGAATTACATAGTGAAAGGATAATATTTTTATATATTGGGTTGAATAAAATATTAAAATTAATTTCAGTCAGGCAGGCATGGTGGCTCATGCCTGCAATCGCAGAACTTGATCACTTGAGCCCAGGAATTAGAGACCAGCCTTGGAAACATGGTGAAACCCGTCTCTACAAAAAGATACAAAAATTAGCTGGGTGTGATGGCACATGCCTGTGGTCCTAGCTACTTGGGAGACTGAGGTGGGAGGATTGATTGAGCCAGGGAGGTCAAGGCTGCAGTGAGTGGTGATCATGCCACTGCACTCCAGCCTGGGCAACAGAGCAAGACCCTGTCTCAAAAAAAAAAGAATTTCAACAGTTTATTTTTATCTTTTCATGATCTGGCCACTAGAAGACTTTAAATTACATTTGTGGCTCACATTTTATTTCCATTAGACAGTGCTGCTTTAGATTGTAGCTTCATAATTGCAATAATTCATATCTCTTGAGAGTTCTCCAGGGATTATTTTGTTGAAGATTTTCTCTTTCAATGATCAGGCTGAGTGAGAATAACACATGGTAGACTGTAAGAGTCTTCAAGGCAAAAGCTGTGTCTGTTTAATGTACTTTGGAGGCAGGAGTGGTAAAGTCATTTTGCTTAGGAGACTCATAAACTGGCTTTGAAGGCAATTCCAAAACCAGTTTTGAGCATCATCTTTGAAATAAGGGTATTGCCTCCCAGTGACTCCACTGAAAGATACAAATTCATTTGGTTGCATAAGACTGGAGTTGGAATGTTAAAGAAAAAAAAAAGCAGGGGAAGCAAGTTTCATTTCTTATAGTCCATACCTCCAGTGGGGCCTCAGCATGTAGAAAGGCGCTTGGACAGGAACCATAATCATACCTATTGTTATTTCATCAATGCAGAGTGCAACATAATGGAGGCAGAAAGGGGAAAGAAAGCCTTTCCAGCTGCTTCAAAGAAAACTCAGTTCTTAACCTGTTTGCTGCGATGTGCTATCCTTTCCTCCTTGGTGCCAGAAGAGAAATTATTACAACATATAAAAAATAGGATTCTGGCCAGAAGAAAAATTATTGTAACATATAGCAAATAGGATTGTGGGATCCTGGATCAATATGTTATTCAGTACCCATATTGTAAAACATATTTTCTTTGAAATTTTCATCATTAGAAACTATATAGTTCAAATATATTCCCAAGGCTAATCCATCCATATTCAGGAATCTTTCTTTTTTGAGATTATAAAATCTTTCTATGGACAAACTCACGATTAGTAAAGTATTTCCCCATAAAATAGAAATAATCTTTTTTTCCAAAAAAGAGGGTTGTTATTATTAAGGTCTTTTAAAAATACTTTTTGTTCTGGAGCATCTTTATCTTCTACTTCTCTGGGGTAGGTTAGAAATAATCATCACCTTTTTTAAAATAGGGAAATAAACACAGGGAAGTTATTTGTTGAAAAGCACAGGGGACCAGTGCCAGAAATGGTTTGAAAATTTAGATCTTTTACTTTCCATTTCAGGTGCTGCAATCATAGTATCACACGGCTATGTGAATAGTAAAGTGTCTTTTTTACAACAGAACATACTGTTCTGAAAAGTGGAGAGGTGCATCTCATTTTTAGGGGCATTCCTTTTTCTTAAATTCTACCCTGTGCTTTGCTTAGTAATACAGTTATTTATAAAAATTTATAGAACTATAACAAACTATAACAGAGGTAAAGAAGAAGTCTCAATCTTGCTACTTCTTTCCTCCCAATAGTAATAAAAAAGATTTAGGCATCCTTGCTAGCTTCTCGGAGGCAAAGTCCCTGTGAAGCTATGAGACCTTCATTATCACATTCCCACTGCTTCGTCAGCTTATATTTGTGAGGAATTTGATCAGTTTTATTGCTGTATATGACTGGAAGCGAATGGCATTTATTTTCTCTGCAGGAATTTGTTTGCTTTTTTCCTTGGGTGGCTATTCCTTTGTTGATAATATTTTCCCAAGTCTTGAAGCACTAATTGATTTTGGGACTTAAGCAAGATCACTTTTTACATTGAATGCATAAACTGTATTCCTGTGGATTAGGGCACGGTCTGTGTAGCCATGAACTGGAGATCCTGCTGAGAATTGTAAATGAGGAATAAATTATGGGTCATGATAATAAGGTGTTCCAAGTCTCCAGATTCAGACAGGAGCAGACATAAACAGCCTCTTCCTTGGAGATATGCAACCAGTCAGCCAAGGTGTGTTTTCTTAAGCATTCAGGCCTTGAAAAATGTATGGAACTTTGAGAATATGTTTGCAGGTGTAAAAATAATGGTTGCTGGATCTTTCTCCCTGTCATGTATATATACAATGTGTAGAGAGTAAGAGACACATTTTGGAAAAGAAAAATGATTTTAAATGTTGGTGTTTCAGAACAATGCTTTGATTTTAAAATTACATGTCATTATCTCAACCCCAATTCATTCTATTCCCTGAAGGACATTCTCCTTGCTCACTTACTATTCTTAGCTTTGGGCATATATTGCTCATCATAGGAACTTGGTAATAAACCTAGATTTAATCCTAACTCAGAGAACACATGAGGAATTTATATCACTTTTTAACTTCAAAGACTGCCTAAGTCAAATGACAGATAGGGAAATGTACCAAAAAGATGCCAGGTCCAGTCAATATAGAATTCCTTGGAAAATATTGTTAATAGTAGACTCAACTTGGCATGTTGGGAAGGGAGAAGGTGGGAAGCCAAAGCTGAACAAAGCCATAGCTAGGAGGCTGAGCTGGCTGTAGGACAGGCTCCAGAAAATTGACAAGGAGTCTGACTTATAATGGCCAAGTAGACATGGCAAGTTTAGGACCCGTGTTGGAGAGACTGTGTAGCACAATGATTAAATCGGAATAGAGGCTCTGTAATTGCACAGACCTGAGACTCGGGCCCCCATTCCACAACTTACTAATTTGGTGACTATGGATAAATTACTTTTCTGAGCATCTGTTTTGTTATCTGCAAAATAGGGACAAAGCTTACTCATAGGACTATTGTGAGGATTAAATGAGAGATTTCACATAAAGCACCTAGCACCAGGCCTGGCATAAGCAGGAATTTAAGAAATACAGCTATTGTTATTTCATCATCATCATCATCACTATCTGGGCTTTTGCCATTTTGCACTGGTTGGTGAGGAGACTGCAGCAGTAATCTCTGGGCAATTACAAATATTATATCCATGTTTATGTTCCATAGGTCCAGGAAGAAGCAGGATCATATTCAGCCATGCTTTATGGACAGAGCCCAGCACCCCCGGAAAAGGAGGTTCATAAGGGCTGGGCAGGCCTTGGGACCTTGCTTTCGGGAAACTGGAATGCACATTTGGAAAGCAGGCGGATGCCCACACATAATACTGTAGGGTAGCAGTGAAAGCTATAGACTCAACATGAAGCTGTCAGTCCCTAGGGCCTGAGCAGAGCTGAACCTATTCATTGAAGTCCTCAGAATTCACAACTGGGCGGAATTGGGGCAGGCAGGAGCTAATGACTCAATAGCCAATTGCTGTCTTTAAATCTTACTGAAGTTCTTAAAAACTATTGAATGGCAGCATTCTAGTTTTAAGTCTTTTCCAGAATGTGAGGTAGGTATGTTAGTCTCTATTTTTCAGATGATGACATGAGCTTAAGGGACTGTGATCCATAGTTAAAGCAAAAGCCACAATTGCATCCTTCAGCTCCAGGTTTTCATTTAGGGACCACACTTATTAAGACAGTGTCTGTTGTAGACACCTCTGTGCATCACTGCAGATTCTTGAAGCACCATATTTTGTTCTAGCTGCTGCTATGGTAACTGGGTCAGAGCAGACTTTGGTGAGTTTCTCACAGGGGCAATCACAGTGCCTTGCCCTGAGCCCATGTTTTCTGACACTGAGGGACTCGCATGTGCATAGCCCAGGTGTGCTGGGAGTCAGTGCCCATGGGGCCACACTTACTCTTTGGGAACCAGTGGATACATGTTTCCCCCATTAATCCCCCAGCTGTGAGATGAACCTTATTGGAATTCTCAAAGGGTCCCAGTGAGATGGAGCATGAGCCACCTGTGGCAGTGGCCAGCCAACTTGATAACACATCCAGGTGTTGCTTTTTGCCTCCCTCCCTGTTTGGCTCTCCCAGCCTTTCTCTCCTGCTCTCTGGGATCATTTCCAACATAAACTACCTGCATGCAAACTTCTGTCTTTGGCCCAAGCAAAGACAATTTCAAAAAGCATTTCCTCATAGTCGCATGTTCATACTGACTCCCTTGTCCTCACCAACTCACTGCATGTTGGAGCTTGAAAGATTAAGAATCTGTTATTATAGGCCAGGCGTAGTGGCTCATGCCTGTAATCCCAGCACTTTGGGAGGCCGAGGTGGGAGGATCATGAGGTCAGGAGATGGAGACCATCCTGGTCAACATGGTGAAACCCCGTCACTGCCCAGGGGCAGCTCCAGAAATGATAAGAACCAAGGCCTGGAATCAGGGATATCAAGAGTCAGCTTGGTACTTTACCTCACTGTGGCTGAGCTGGTGCTTAAGCTGCAAGAAAAAGTCCCCTTTACAATTCCCTCTCCTTTTCTCAAGCAGAAGGCTTCCCTCCTCATAGGCACCACAGCTGGGAATGTGCTGGGTCACACCTGAAGCCAGCCTGGCTCTGAATCCTGTTCAAGGCCTACTGCAAGTACTACCTGGGTATTGCTGCTGACCTGAGTCTCACAGTGTATCTTTCTACCCCTCACTTCCATCCTGTCTCCTGTTTGAAGTGTTCCTCAGATGACTGCACAGTAATCTTATTCCAGATAAATGACTTCATCCAGAGTTCACTTTTAAATAATAATTTATTTTATTTTTTATTAGAGACAGGGTCTTGCTATGTTGCTCAGACTAGTCTTGAACTCCTGGGCTCAAGCGATCCTCCATCTCGGCCTTCCAAAGTGCTGGCATTACAGGTGTGAGCCACCACATCCAGCCTATTTTATTTTTGAACCAACAGTGCATGAAGTACAAACTTTTAAAATGACAAGAGCATCTGAATGAAAAGGAAGTCTGCCTCCCTCCAGCCACCCAATTTCTTTTCCCAGAGAACACGCTCGTTACCCTTTCCAGAATTCATTTGTAGCAGGTGGCTCCTCTGTCCCAATTCCCTCCTCCTATCTCTTGGGGGTTGGGATGTGAAGCTGGGCTTTTTTTCCCTGAAAATGCGTTCTTGCTTCCTAGGACACTGGCTTGCTAAACAGGAGTCTGGGAACTTAGCAGCAACTGCAAACCAGCCAGTACTCTGAATTCAGATGAGAGCTTTGTGGTTGCCTTATTGGAAAGCCCTTGACTCCTGGGCTTCTAGAGGTGTATATCTCCCAAAATCTCTGCAGTTCTTTTAGGGGTAAGTGAACGCTTCACTTCTTCATCTATTAGAAAATTATTCTCTCGGCCAGGTGCAGTGGCTCATGCCTGTAATCCCAGCACTTTGGGAGGCCGAGGCAGGCAGATAACAAGGTCAGGAGTTCGAGACCAGCCTGACCAACATGGTGGAAACCCCGTCTCTACTAAAAATACAAAAATTAGCTGTGTGGTGGCGCGTGCCTGTAATCCCAGTTACTCAAGAGGCTGAGGCTGGAGAATCGCTTGAATCTGGGAGGTGGAGGTTGCAGTGAGCCGAGATCATGCCACTGCATTCCAGCCTGAGTGACAGAGCGAGACTCCCTCTCAAAAAATAAATAATAAATAAATAAATAAATAAATCACTCTCTCCGTGGTTCCTCAGTGCAGGGCTCCACACTAAGCACACAAAAGTCAATCAAACTTGTCCAAACTCCCTTGGGTATTTGGACCATACGTGAACTCTGCCTGAAGTCTAGTCCCAGGCTAGCTACTGGCACTGGCAGCCTCTCCACGTTCAAGAACCACAGGGATGTTGCAAGTGCGCTGATGTGTGTGGTAAGTAGACACTGATGGAATAAGGACTATGTGGTCCCCACAGCTTTCCCTGTCACGATCACTCTCTAGTGTGGGTCACAGGTTCACCGGTATGTCAGCTAACATGCTGTATAAAGTCGCAGCAGGTGAGGCCATGAGGGAATATTGAGCTCCATTCTCTCTGCAACTCTACCTTCTTCTCTCAGATTGGAGAGTGGGGTTCCTAGCTTCCTGTATTGAAATTGTACCCAATCAATAGGAAATCTCACACTTTTGGAAAATCCCAAATCGTAATTGACTCTGTTCCTTCTCCTCTACGACCAGTACTCAACTGCAGCATGTTCTGTTGGTGTTGTCATGCAGAAGAGAAAGGATTAATGAGGGTAACTTTCATCAGCACAGGGGTGAAACAAATGAAAAAAATGTTCAGGCACTTAATGCATCTGTGAAAACCTAATTAGCACCCCTTTACGGTTATAATTTCTAATTACTTTTTGAACTGAGAAAAAATGTTTTTGCTAATTAGATAATTATTAAAAATGTCTGAAGAAGAGTTACTTAATTTAATAAATCGCTGTTATTCTAACATTTTAGAAAATCAGGCATTAAGAAGGTCTTGAAAGATTCTAATTTTCAGAAATACCATATTGGGTTGAGAGGTCTTTAGATGTGTGTATGTGCATGCGTGCGTGCGTGTGTGTGTGTGCGTGCACATGAAATTGAGATTTTTGCCACCTAAAATTTATGAGACTAATGTCAGTTGTTAGCAATAGAGGAAACTGGACTTGGGACATAAGGAAACTTTCTGCAACTTTGCTGTATATCTAAAACTATTCTAAAATAAGGAATTTATTTTTTTCAATGTAAGAAAGTCCCTTAAAATCACATTTGATACATTCTGCAATAAACTGAATTGAAACATCCCTGAAAAGTTTCTATAAAGTTTAATTCCACGTGGAAAATAACTTAATAAAAAAACCTGACAATGTGTTGCCTTCCTAAAGCTTCTGACTTCAGCTAACAGAAGTATTAAGAGTGGCGGTTTTCACAGGTATGTAATAATGCCATCAGAAATCCCTAATGTGCAAGTATATTAACTATACAATTACATGTCAAATATTTAGTAGCTATATTTAGAAGAAGATACAATTCCTAAGAGAAGCAATAAGCCTACTATTTACTAATAAGTCTATTTTCTACACCTCAGTCAAATTTATAGTTAAAAACTAGAATGAGTTGTGTTTAGGGTTGAAAGCCTGTCTCATGATGCTGATGGGCCAGCGTAAGGAAGTGTGGTGACCGTTTTACTTGTGTCTGTCTCTTGGTCTGGTCCCTTATAAGTTTCTAAGAAATTAACTGATGGTGGCCAAATTTGATTGAAGTGTATCTGGTTTTCCTTGATTCCCCCTTGAACCTGTGGTTTAATATTCCACTTTTAAACATAACTGCAGGCTGGGTACAGTGGCTCACTCCTGTAATCCCAGTACTTTGGGAGGCCGAGGCGAGTGGATCACTTGAGGTCAGGAATTCGAGACCAGCCTGGCCAACATGGCAAAACCCCGTCTTTACTGAAAGCACAAAAATTAGCTGGGCGTGGTGGCACACAACTGTAAAGGCTGAGGCATGAGAATCACTTCAACCCAGGAGGCAGAAGTTGCAATGAGCCAAGATTGTGCCACCACACTCCAGCTTGGATGATAGAGCAAGACTGTCTCAATAAGATAAAATAAAATAAAACAAACATAATTGCATTTTAAAAAGCCAGTGATTTAATTGAGAAAAATGCATAGCTCAGACAAAAAAGAAAAAAAGATTTCAGATGGGCATGTATCCTATCATATAAATAAATTTCAATAAAATTAAGTAGGTAGGTTATACAGATAATGAGAGAGAAGTAACGACAATCACAAAATTTGAGTTAACGTTCCTTTGTGCTTTATGTATTTAGCTTAAGTTTTTCTTGACAACAGAAAACTATAGGAATATAGTTAATATAGTCTGTAATTTAAAAGGAACTTTGGCACAGTATATCCTACTACGTAATATTGTATTAGAGAGGGCCTTTGAACTTGAGCTTCCTCTGCCTAGAGCTCCCTTCATCCCGACCTGACAAGGTTGACTCCTGGTCATTTTAATTCTCAGCTCAGAAGTCAACTCCTCTTTATCTTCTGTATCCGCTCCCTTTTCCCTCATGGTCTGCGCCATCACAGTGTTTGGTTTCTGTCCTGGCACTTACCACAGTGGGAATTCTCTCAATGTTTATTATTTGCTTTCCTTATTTATCACCTGTCTCTTTCACCAGAATTCAGCTTTATAGGAGCAGGGACCTTGTCTGTCTTGTTCACCACTATATCATTCCCTGTACTTGGAACACTGGCACATAGCAGGTTGATAAGTTAAAGTTTCACATTGAAATACATGTGTGTATGTATCTATGTATTTATAATTACTGGCAGAAACAGGCCAAAAACATCCTCCAGTTACTAACTGGAGGATGAATGAATAACAACCTCCAGTTACTAAACCTTTGTCTCATTCTTTGCTCCATTCCAGATTTTCTTACACACTTGTATTGCTTTTAGGACATGATAAATGATACAACTTAATAGGAAAATGATAAATCTCAAGGAGAAAACTTGCATTAATGTAACATTTAATCTGCAGAACAAATTGATGTTTTAGCTTCCTTCTTATCTTTTCGTTTTTATCAATAAGAGAAAGATGCCTTTGGGGATGGGAAGGAAACAGAGGATCTTGAGGTAGGATTCCCAGGGGTCCTCATCTCAATGACCTCTTGTTCTACCTACATTTTCCCAGAAGACAGGCAAGTTTAGTGTTTTACCACATTAACGCAGAAATCTGATTAAGTCTGTTCTCCACTTTAGACTAAAGAAAGTTTGTGTGCCCAGGCCCAGTCTCCTTTCTTCTGGAATGGAACAGGCCAGGAAGGATTTCTAGTCCTTTGTTCTCTTTCTCTCAGTAGTCAGGGCACCTGGCCATGGCTTCGCCTCTTATCTTGCCTTTGAACTTGCATGGGAAGCTGTCATAGACCTCCTTCTGAGAGCCTTATAAGAAATGTAAGATAGAGTGTGTGATTATTATCAGCTGTTCACATGTGAGATGTAGGTATCTTGGATATTTTGGATTTTATAGAAGTCATGCCCACTTACCACATGTTATATTCATCCAGAACTTCAGTAATTTTACAATGAATCATTGATCTTAAGGAAGACTTGTAATAAATGCTAATCTCAGAGCATTAATGAAGACACAAACTAAGACTACATAAAGGCTGTACAGGTTGAGCATCCCTAACCTGAAAATCTACAATCTGAAATGCTCCAAAATCTGGAACTTCTTGAGCCAACATGATGCCACAAGTAGAAGCTTCTACACATGACTTTCTTTGACTAGTCGCATTCAAACTGCAGTCAAACTTTGTTTCATGCACAAAATTATTTAAAATATTGTATAAAATTACCTTCAGGCTATGTGTATATGAAACATAAATGAATTTCGTGTTTAGACTTGAGTCCCAGCCCCAAGATATATCATTACGTATATGAAAATATCCCCCCAAAAATTTAAATCCCAAACACTTCTGGTCTCAAGCGTTTTGGACAAGGAGTACTCAACCTGTAGTATCCACTTAGATCTGGTAGGTGTCAGCTTCCATTTTACCTTCTTATTCATACCCTCACTCTCCTTTTCTTTTTTCCCCCACATTAATGTAATATCCATATTTAGTAGAAAACCTATTTGGCCTTTTTCACTATTGCCTGTAGGACATCTTTTCTTTTAGTGTATAGAGTTAGCTTGCCTCCGACTGACTTTAACAACGTGCTTTCCTAATCGTGATCCTCAAGGAAGATAGTCTTTTCCTGGAATCACTGGTTTTCCTTTTAGTTACATTATCAATGCAGCTCAGAAAAGTCCTGATGTAGTGACTGATGAAACTTAAAAAATAGGAATAGTAAAAAGCCAAGGGCCTAGAAATTGTGTCAATTTTAATTGATAAGAGATGGCAGCAGTAGTTAGTTGGTCAAGTAATTATCAAATAACCAGTTATCCAGGAAATGACTGGGAAACAGCAATCAAGCTGATTGTGCATTGATAGTGAAAACCAGATTGGTTTGACAACAGGGAAACTTTCTGCCAGAATTAAATTATGTCTCTTCTAGACAAAAATACACACATACGGAACAAGGAGCAAGCTCAAAAACTAAAGAAAGTAGCCCATTGCCTGGCAAATTACTAAAAAATTAATGGGAACATTTAATGTCCATAAGACTTTCATGAAGCCAGGTGCGGTGGCTCACGCCTATAAATCCCAGCACTTTGGGAGGCTGAGGCAGGCAGATCACTTGCGTCCGGAGTTCTAGAACAGCCTGGCCAACATGGTGAAACCCTATCTCTACTAAAAATACAAAAATTAGCTGGGCCTGGTGGCAGGTGCCTGTAGTCCCAGCTACTTGGGAGGCTGAAGCAGGAGAATCGCTTGAACCTGGGAGGCAGAGGTTGTAGTGAGCTGAGATCATGCACTCCAGCCTGAGTAACAGAATGAGACTCTGTCTCAAAAACAAAGACTTTCATGAAATAAAATGAATAATGAGGTATCCTTAGCATCATCTGATGACTCTGAGTATTTGTTGGACTGTTCCATTCTGATACGTGGGCCATTCTGTCCAACAAGGTGTGGCATTGAGAAGGATTGGTGGTCACATTAAGGGCTGGTTTTGTTTTATATTGTTAAATAATAGACTCTGAAATGTTACTTTTCTCTCTAAAACAAGGTAGTACTTCCTAGTTCATTTCTTTCTTCTTTGTAAATTAACATTTAAAATAATGCTTTCTAACTTTTGGATGACCAGATTAGACTTTATTATACAATAAACCACACTGATTTTAGATTTAAAGTCAGTTTTTGAAAGAAATCCTTATTATTTGTTCATTAATTTTAATTAAAAATTTAATAATGTTTCTGATAAAAAATATTAATATATGGATGCTAGGCACAGTGGTTCATGCTTGTCATCCCAGCACTTTGGGAGGCTGAGGCAGGAGGATTACTTGAGGCCAGGAATTTGAGACCAGCCTGAGCAACACAGTGAGACCCCGTCTTGAAAAAATTTTTTAAAATATTAGCTGGGTATGGTGGCACATATCTGTAATCCCAGGTACTCAGGAGGCTGAGGTGAGAAGATGGCTTGAGCCCAGGAGTTTGAGGTTCCAGTGAACTATGATTGCACCACTGCACTCCTGCCTGGGTGATAAAGTGGTACCGTGTCTCCAAAAAAAAAAAAAAACAACAGTATTGAAAGGCATAAAGAGGAAAATGTGAATTATTATTATTCTACTCCTAAGGTTAAATATTTAACCTTTTATAGTGAAAATTTTTCTGACACTAAAAAATTTTTTAAAAACATGAGTTTTAGCAATAGCAGTCATCTTAAGAAATAATTATTTAGGTGACTACAGCTAGCAAAGAATTTTTTTTTTCCCCAGCTGAAATCTTAGGTACCTTAATGTGATACTTTGGTACAAACATGTACACATAGTGGCAGAAAATAATTGTGATGCATTAAGCTGGCAGGTCTGTGGATTTCAGCTCCAATCACAAATATGTAACACTGAGCCTGTATTGAAATATGGATCAAGAGGCTTTAACTCACTTTTGTAAAATAAAATGATAGGAGCCACATTTGTGTTTAATTATAGCATGAGAAACCTGAGAATCAAAAGAAATAAATAAGTTCCGTCACACAACAGGATAGTAAAAATACAAAGTCTACCTCACACTGCTGCATTTGGCTGTAACTTGGCCTACTTTATGAAACTCAAAGTGAATTAAAAACTACATTTTAAAAGCCTGGTTCTCATCACAGTTTTTGGCTGGTAGGGATAGGACTGGTGAAGGCAACTCTAGCTGACCAGGAAATCGTCTTCCAGAATCTCTCTTATTTACTGAGCCCTATCACCTAGCTTTGCGTGGGTTTTGAGTAACCATGAAAAAAAGCTCTTAAGTGATCAAAATGATACATTGATTCTTTCTTTCTAATGCTTTTTCAGCAAAGCTGCTTTAAAAATAATTTGTGATTGTCTATTTGGTTTTTATCAAGACATGGAAATGGATAGAGGTATTATGAATTGATCCCAAGAGGGAGAAATTCCTGTAAAATGTAGATGCATTGGTCACGTGGGGGAGAAGCTCCTGTATGACCTCTATTCCATATTATGAGTTCAAAACATACCTTCTCATGGGCCGTGTGACATCATGTTTGGTTGGGCAAAATGTCAGTGTTGCAGTGATTGGGATCAGTGCTGTGCTTCCTGACCCACCTGCTGCATTGGTAAACCTGAAACCACCGCAGCAAATATGTTTATTTGCTTTTCCCTAAAATGTGCTGTTCCTTTTTACCTCCTACAGATAAAACTGACAGGCCCTTTTCCTGCTAGCCAAAAACAGTGATGAGAACCAGGTGGAAGACACAGCTTTTAAAATGTAGTTTTAATTCACTTTGAGTCCCATAAAGTAGGTTGAGTCACAGACAAGCTGTGGGCTTCACCAAACCACTCCATGACCTCACTTTCCTTCTGGCAAACCTCTCCCAGTGCAATATGTTGATATCGTTGGTAGAGTATGAGAAACAGCTTGCTGGAGAAGAGCTTGCCTGTAATCTTGTAAGATTGCCAGACAACATCACTGTAGTCCATCTTTTTTTCCTTATGCTTCAATTTCCCATGGTCTTTGTGTACTACAATTATGTTAGTAACCAACCTCACTGGAACCACTTAGCTTGTAGATAGTGAAAGGTCTGTTTATATTAGAGGTAGTTTCAGAATTGATGAAAGCCTGTATTGACTTCTCAGTTTCTTAAAGTGGATATTTTGAATGAAACCACTGGAATCTCCAATGTGATAATTGACCTTACTGTTGTGTACTGAGATCTTTATTTTAGATTCTCCCCAAATACCACCTTTTTCTATTTTTAAAATTATTATTGCAAATTCAGTCAAATAGTATGATATAAAGAAATTTGGATGGGCTTCAGGAAAAGAGATTTAATTGTAGATTTGCCCCTAACTAGCTGTACAGCCTCTTGCATACCATTTAATCTATCTTGACCTCATTGTCTTTATATTGAGATTCTATGGTCCAGTCACGGGATTTCAAATCGCCATCCATAGAAAGCTGTGTCTCTCGTCTCTGTGATTCAACACTTCATCTTTTCTGCAGAGTAGAACAACTTGTAGGCAGGTTCATAATCTTCTCTGTACTTGGAAATCACCCAGAAAGCCCCCTTTCAAGTTTCTGATTGCCTAAGTTTTTTTTTTGTTTTTTTTTTCAGAGGGAGTCTCACTCTGTTCCCCAGGCTGGAGTGCAGTTGCGTGATCTCAGCTCACTGCAACCTCCGCCTCGCAGTTTCAAGCGATTCTAGTGCCTCAGCCTCCCGAGTAGCTGGAATTACAGGCGTGCGCCACCATGCCTGGCTAATTTTTGTATTTTTGGTAGAGACGGGGTTTCACCATGTTGGCCAGGCTGGTCTCAAACTCCTGACCTCAAGTGATCCACCCACGTTGGCCTCCCAAAGTGTGCCCAAGTAATTCTATAATGTAGCCAGTATAAGAACCACTGGTATCAGATGTAGACCCAGGGACTCATTATTATAAAACCTTCCCCTTTGCCATACCTTTTCATCCTTGAGTCAGGACAATTTTACCTTTCAGAAGGTAGCTACAGTACTTTCATAATTTACTCCTTGCCAAAGGCAAGGTACATCCATTTTCTCTGTGTGTGACTTCTGAATATTCTGCACTGATTCAATACCCCTTCGTTTTTTGCTTATTTTTTCATTCTCACCATTCAACCACACTTGATACTTGAATCACTTTTGTTGATTTAAAAGAACAACAACAAAAATACAGAGTAAGATCATTTGACTTTAAGGTATTAGCCATTAAGTCTCTTTCTGGAGCAGCAGTTCTCTAAGTATGGTCCCAGGAGCAGCAATATTGCTATCACCTGGAAACTTGTTATAAAGGCAAATTCTCAGGCCCCTCCCAGGACCAGAAGCTCTGGAGACAGATCCCAGCAATCTGCTTTCACAAGACCTCTAGGTGATTTGACACACTATTGCTTGAGAGCTGTTCTAGAGAGATTTTATATTTTCAGATAGTTAGATTTTTTAAAAAAAATTTAGTGTTCAGATATTTTTGAAGTAATCATTGTCTGAATTTACTTGGTCTAGAGATAGAAGAGATGTTCTATTTCTAAAGGGTATAGTTTCCAGCCCTACCCATCTTTTTATCCTTTAGAAGTTTTCATCTTCTTTTCTGCTCTTAGAAGACCTATCCATATCTCTCCTATTTTTACACTGAAATGTTAGTGTTACTTTCTATTATCGTGGAAACTTTGATAATCAATGCTATTTCAATGATATATTATGATGTGATGTAACAATAGATGGGGCAGCGACTAATACAACATTAATTTCTAATTCTTCATTTGTTTATTTTTATTGGACCTTCAGATGGCATTATTCTTACTTTAGAACACAGACACAGATTATTTTTTAGAGTTATTCTTAAACATGTGGAATTTAGTTATAATAAACTCAAAAGTTGCTCTTTTTAGAGGGAAAATTTTACTAAGTCAAGCACTCTCTGGAAAAAAAAATGTGTGAGCATAAGCTAATATCATAAATTAAATGATGAAGAAGAGGATAAGGGCACATGGTCCTAAGTGAGGAAACTTTGACCCAGAAACCTTTTGCAGTGACAGAAGTAGACCAAGAGTCCCAGTCTCCACGCTTCCAATTCAGTATTCCTTGCATGAAATGTCACTGCCTTTAGAGACTATACCGTTTACCTGATTGGTTGGATCTTTGTCAAGAGCTTGATCCAAGTGGAGTTTCTTTGTTTAATATATAAAGCATTTGCAAGTCCTTTCAAGGGCAGCACATAGTTTTATTTAACTCCCTCAAGCCCTCTCACCTCTGTCAAGTTGCACCAGGAAATTCAAGGTCTAGCCAGAGGCCCCCAACGAGTTAAAAACCCAACCATCCTGCAGAGTAGAAGAAATTAATGTCAAAACCAGATGTTCCTCTGTGGGCCTTGCTGGATTCATAAGTCAGGATAAAGCCAGCGTGGATGCATGCATGTCAAAAAAAAAAAATCTTGGCCAGTGTTGTAGAGAAATGAAGAGTTGTTTCATCTGCAGTTCCTCTCCAGTCCTTGCTGGTTGGGAGCACTGGCTCTCGGGAGACTGGTGGCCGTGACACTCGAGCCATTAACTGAGAATGCTGTCTAATCCCTTGTTTTCATTGTTGGTGTTCCGGCCAGGCTGCCCGCACAGAGCCTGCCCGTTTTCATTGGCTGCGGGAATTGTTATTGGAGTGGCTGACAGCTGTCTGCCAGGCTGCCTGAAACTGCCTTCCTGTGCTCTCCGCGGCTGCTCCACTTCACAGGGCTATTGTTCCTGTTGAGCCTTTTTCTTAAAATCTTTCCCAGCTGTATCCTGATATGGTAAACCACTTAAATTAGCTCCAGATTGTTCTGTTTATTTTGTGTTAGATAAGCGACAAAATACAGTCCCAGCGGCAGGCCAAGAGGAGGGTGGAAGTCGGGGGAGGGAGGTCAGAGGACACAAGGTCTTTTACAACACAAGGTAGAGTTCCCAGACAAAACTGTGAAAGGCACAAGTATGATACAGTCACTGGCCTGGCCATTTATCTGTGACTCTGATGGGCCAGGTGAGCAATAACGTTGCATCTGTGCACACCTCATTCCAGAAGAGAAAATCAAGACCCCAGCATACAGCTATGCTGGAAGGGAGCTAAATTTCTATTATGGGAAATAGACACAGTATCGCTGTCAGGTTGGTTGCCGTGCCAGCTGTCCAGGTACCATGCTTGATGCCCTGATTACCACAAGAATTCCCTCTTCCCCCCGCTTTCAATTATCCTTCTGTAGTGCAGTGTATGGTAACTGATGGGCTCAAAACTGGCCCACGTTTGCCAGTCTCCCTATATGCTCAGCACTTGAAAATGAGTCTTCTCTGCTGTAATCTAAAGCTAGAAATCCAAAGACATTGAGTCATCAGCATAGGTATTTTCCACACAGCTGCAAGTGAAACTTCACAATGGACTTGGCCGCTATTTGCTTATGCTTGCCATCTGTGCAACCGCTCTGCCCATGGCCTCCCCCCCTTTGTGGTTGTCTTCTAACAGGAGCCGTCGATGCAAAGCCTTCCTGAATACTTAACAAAATTTTAAAAAATATAATAGATACGGTCCTAGTATGAAGGCGCTGCCTTTGTGATTTTTAGGAATTAACCCAAATAAAATATGAAAAATAAACTTCCGAGTGCTTTAACGCAGTTAAAGCATGCAAGCAAAACCAGCAACCAGCTGAGTTCCGACAGTTACTGAGAGTTTTGTCTGTGGTAATTCAAGACTCCCCAGGAAAGATCTCATGACTCACTCCAGTGTGGCTGGGCCTCCAGTCCTCACTCTGAACCAAAGTCCTGGAAACACTTTTCCACCACGTTGAGAGAAGGGGAGGGAAGAACAGGGTCAGGAGTGATCAAATGCCCTTAGAAACGGTCTCTTTATTTCCTTTTGGGAAAACAAGCTCACTGTGTAATAAAAAAGTACAAAGCCAACTTTAGAATAATAATCACCCTGCCCCGTCCGCTTGCCCTCTGATGGAATGTGCCTTGTCTTCTCCATCAAGGTCTAGCTGGGGGCTTGAACAGCCTCCCTGTCGCCTCTAATTCCCCAGGTTTTACCTTGCTCTCCTTTCTCCGTATCTTTTTTGCCCTTAGTTGTGTACAGTCTTGTATTTTTTCACATAGGTTGTGCTTTCTGTAGATGTTGCCTCCCTTGAAAGCAGGGACCATGTGTTGAACCCCTGTTGCCTTTCCCCAGAGTAGTGGGCACCTAGCAGGTGCTTAATTAAGATGTGTCAAATAATTGTTTCCTTTTTTATTCTTACCTGACAGGAAGTATGCTCCTGTATTAATTCAGATAAAGGTTTTAAAAAATCAAGACGGATATCACAAGTTCCCTTAGTCCATTCTCATTAAAATCATGGGCACCACCTTCCCATGCTCGCCAGGATGGAGGAAGTCAGCAAATACCTTTCTCATTGATTACAACTGAAAACTCTGGATAATACTGAAAGCAACTATCTGAGGCTTCTTAAAAGTACTTAGGTTGGTGCAAAAGTAACTGAGGTTTTTGAAAACTGCAATTACTTTTGCACCAACCTAATATAACAGCAAGGATGATAAGAATAGGGACAGAGAAGAAAACAAAATCAGGTGAATGGAGAATGGGGAATAAAGTCAAAGCTTCACGAATCCCTTGTGTGGTGAGTTTTGGAGGTTTATTTTCTCTCCTCTATCTCTTGACTTTGACCCAAGAGCCAATGGAATTATGGAACTATGCAGCAGGCATTGGCAGCAACATCTCCAAGATAAACCTCCTACTTCTAACCAGAAGTCTAGGAAAGTGTTCTCTTGCTCAAGAATATGGGGAATTCCTATTTTATTTGTTTTTTCTTTTCTTTTAATTTTTTGAGATTGGGTCTCACTCTGTGACCCAGGCTGGAGTGCAGTGGTGTAACCTTAGCTCACTGCAGCCTCTACCTCCTGGGCTCAAGTGATCCTCCTGCCTTAGCTTCCCAAATAGCTGAGACTGCAGGTATGCACCACTACACTCGGCTAATTTTTTTTAAACTTTTTTTTGTTTTGTAGAGATGAGCATCACACTATGTTGGCTGGTCTTGAACTCCTGGCCTCAAGTGATCCACCTGCCTCAGCCTCCCAAAGTGCTGGGTTACAGGTGGGAGCCACAGTGTCCAGACTGTCTTTTCTTTTCCTTTCCTTTTTCTTTCTTAACTCTACCCCAAGACAGGCCCCAGTTGGAGATCTGCATTGGTGTTGTGGTGGGGTACCTAAAATCAGCCAACACCCTAGGTGTTGGGTACCTAAAATCCCAAAAGAAGACCCACATTTCTGACCAGAGTGTGAGATAATTTCTGTTATTTTGCTCTTTTTTTTTTTTTTTTTTTTTGCTACTTTGCTCCCAAAGGCAACCTCAGTTGTACAGAAGTGCATGACAGAATGGGGAACTACAACATGAGAGAAACCTGTTTTTCTGATCAGAGAAACCATATAAAGGGGCCCCTGGAGCAGAGGATGGGGGTGGATCTAAAGGATCAAAAGGGAGGGAAGAACTAAAGAGGATCCCCTGGTT
Source organism: Macaca fascicularis (assembly GCF_037993035.2). Classification (NCBI taxonomy): domain Eukaryota; kingdom Metazoa; phylum Chordata; class Mammalia; order Primates; family Cercopithecidae; genus Macaca; species Macaca fascicularis. Next base: position 82,881,920 of record NC_088380.1, on the reverse strand, counting down.
CTGTGTGTGAGCTAAGCCCCAGGCTCACCTCCAAGCTGCATATATGCCACACAGACCCAAAGGGGCAAAGCAGAGGCTTCGGAAACTCAACTGCCATGTGAACCACTGCCCAGGTCCTAGACTGAGTGGCATATGTGTTGGGCAAATCCAAACATCATAGCAAAGGCTTTAAAAACTAAACCGACATTAGAACCACTGTCCACAGAAGGTGTGACAAAACTTGTGGTCTGAGTCTCACTAGGTTAATTCTCTGCTTAACGAAACAAACATCAATACCCTTGAGACGATTTTAACCAGACCTAGAGGCTCAGAACATAATATTCAAAATGTCTAGTATAAGTCCAAAATTACTCATTATACAAAAAAAACAGGAAAATATGAGCAGTACTCAAGGGAAAAGACTAAAAATAGATTCTTTATTTCAGCTGCGATGACCTCATTTGAGATGATCATCCAAATATTGGTGTTGTCAGACAAAAACTTTAATGCAGCTACTATAACCATTCTCCATGAGACAAAGTTGAACACTCTTGAAATGAATGGAAAAATAGCAGTGAAATAGAAACTAAAGCCAAACAAATGAACAAACAAAACAAATGAAAATTATAGAACTGAAAAATATAATATCTGAAATTTAAAATTTACTCTAGGGGTCCAATAGCAGAATGGAGCTGATAAAGAAGAGTCGGTGAACTTCAAGATAGATCAATAGAAATTACACATTCTGGGCTGGGCATGGTGGCTCATGCCTGTAATCCCAGCACTTTGGGAGGCTCAGATGGGCAGATCGCTTGAGGCTAGGAGTTCAAGACCAGCCTGGCCAACATGATGAAACCCCATCTCAACCAAAAAATACAAAAATTAGTCAGGTGTGGTGGCACATGTCTATAGTCCCAGCTACTCGGGAGATTGAGGCAGGAGAATTGCTTGAACCCAGGAGGCAGAGGTTGCAGTGAGCTGAGATAGCGCCTCTGCATTCCAGCCTGGGCAACAGAGTGAGACCTTCTCTCAAAAAAATAAAATAAAATAAAATAAAGAAAATTATACAGCCTGAAACAGAAAAAGGAAGAAAAACAGTGTTGCAGGGACCTATAGAATAATATCAAAAGGTCTAGCATTTATGTCATTAGAGTCCAGAAAGAGCAGAAATATTAGTGTAGAAAAAATATATAAGGGAATAATGTCTGAAAACTTCACAAATTTGGTGCAGGATACATGTACAAGTTCAAGAAGCTCAGTGAAATCCAAATAGGATAAACTCAAAGAAAACTACACCAACATCATAATGAAACTGCTGAAAACTAAAGATGAAAAAAAAAAAAAAAAGCCTTGAAAGCAGCCATCTCATTCATGGGAATTTACCCACAAGAAATGAAAGCATGTTCACACAAAAAACTATACCCATATATTTATAGCATCTTTACTGATAATTACTAAAAAACTGAAAAACCTAAATGTCCTTCAACTAGCAAATAAACAGATGTGGTACTTCTGTGCGGTGTACTACTACTACTCAGTAGTGTAATGAACTGTTGATACACACATTAGCATGAATGAATCACAAATGCATTATGCTGAATGCAGGAAGCCAGACTGAAAAGATTACACACTCTATGATTTTTTTTATATGACATTCCAGAAAAAGCAAAACCTTAACGATGGAGAAACATCAGTGGTTGCCAGGGGTTAAGGCTGGGTGTACTGTTTGTCTACAAAGAGGTGATACAAAGGAGTTATCACAGTGATAGAATGTTCTATCCTGATCGTGGTGGTATTTATATGACTCTATTTGTCAAAATCCATAATGATGCACACCAAAATAAGTGAATTGTACTGTATGTAAATTTAAAAAACACCAGCACATGATTTCATATCTGATAGGGTTAATTTATTTTCATGACTGTCTGAAGCATAGAAAAGATTCATGTAATCTCTTATCTATTTTGAAGTCATTTTCCATTTGATTCCATAAACTTTCAGGAAGCCAAAAATGGAATAAACAATGATATAGTCTCTGATACATACAGAAAGCTTTCCAAAAAAGAATTTTGTGTTTCATATGCCAGGCAGATGTTTTGTAGGGTCAGCTTACCACAAAAGGCCTCGCTGAAAAAAATGCAGTATAAAAGTAGGGATCCGTAACAGAAAGAGAGGCACATTGACTCCAGAAGAGGTCTACTGTTTTATAAAAGAAGCCAAGCAAATTTGATGGACTGGTGAAAACAAGAACAAAGAATCTGACATGTCTTGAAAGCTCTGGGTTTTGATAATTAGGGAAGTATTTAGAATGCTGTCTTGAGGAATCACATCTTTTGTGCTGAGATATATCCCTGCTTGTGTTCTGAAATATATATGGAGTGAGCAGGCTTGGACTGTTTAAATGAAGCAGATTTTTTACATTGTTGTGACACTAGGAAGACTTTTCCTGAATGTAGGACTTTTTCTTTAACCCATCTCTCATCCAAATAGCAAAACATGCAGGATGGGGGCTTACTTGCAATGAGATCCCCCCAGCTGACCAGAGCTGTATTCTCTCCCACTCCTTATTCCCCCTCTGAAGTTACATCATCATTTTGCTTCCTCTTACATCATTATGGGTCTTATCTATTTTTAATACATAAATATATTAAACAAAACTGTTGGTTTTAAGAAACTTTTGACCTATTCTAAGACCTATTCTCTGTTTTTCTATAAAAGTTCTATGGTTTTAGCTGTTACATTTGGGTCTTTGATCTATCTTCTTTTTCCTCATACAGTGTTGTTTTTATTGAGATATAATTCATATACCATGAAATTCATCCTTTTAAAGTGTACAGTTCACTGGTTTTTAGTATATTCACAAAGTTGTGCAATCATCACCATTGTCTAATTCTAGAACATTTAAAAAATTAAACTTACAAGAAATTCTGTGCCCCTTAGCAGTTGCTCCCAACTGCCTGTCCTCCGTCAATCACATAATCTATGTTTTGTCCTTATGGATTTTACTAAGCTAGACATTTCATATATGTGGAATCATACAATATATGGCTTTTTGTGTCTGGCTTCTTTTATTTGGCATAATGTTTTCGATGTTCATCCATTTTGTAGCATAAATCAGTATTTCATTTCTTTTTGCTGATGAATAATATCCCTTTTATTGCTATATATTGCTGAAAATATACATTTTAAAAAATCCATTCATCGGTTAATGGATACTTGGGTTGTTCCTACTTTTTTGGGCTGTTATGAATAATGCTGCTATGACCACTCAGGTACCAATTTTTGTGTGGACACATATTTTTACTCATCTTGAGTATATACCTAGGTGTGGAATTGGTGGATCATGTGGTAAATCTATGCTTAACTTTATGAGGAACTGCTAAACTGTTTGCCATGGTTTGAATGTATCTCCTAAAAGATCATGTGTTAGAAACTGAATCCTTCTGTCCTCATGAATGGATTAATGGGGCTTTTGCCATCATGAATAGATTAATGTCACTATCACAGGAATGGGTTCATTACCTTGAGAGTGGCTTTGTTTTAAAAGTGAGTTCTCTCTGGCTCTCTTGCTCTTGCCCTCTTATCATATGATGCCTTCTGTCATATTATGACACCACGTGAAGGCCCTCACCTGGTGCCAGCACTATGTTCTTAGACTTCCCAGCCTCCAGAACCATGAGCTAAATAAACTTATTTTCTATATAAATTAGCCAGCCTATGGTATTCTGTTACAGCAACAGAAAACAGACTAAGACACTGTTTTTCAAAGCAGCTGCATCATGTTACAGTCCCATCAGCAATTCATGAGTGTTCCAGTTTCTCCACGTCCTTACCACCACTTGTCAATTGTCTGTCTTTTTTGTTATATAGTAATCCTATTGGTTACAAAGTGGTATCTTCTTATGGTTTTAGTTTGTGCCTCTTGGAAGACTAATGTGGAACATCTTTTTGTGTATCTATTGACCATCTATTTTTGTGTATCTTCTTTAGAGAAATGTCTATTTAAATCCTTTGTCAATGTTTTAATTTGGTTCTTTATCTTTTATTATTGAGTTGTAATATGATTCATCTTTAATTTTTATGTGTGTTATAAAGTAGGGTTGGTCAAGGTTTTGTTTATTTTTTTAACATAGATATCAGAATACTCTAGCATTATTATTATTATTTTTTAACTATTTCCCCATAGGTTGGTTTGGCACCCTTGCTAAAAAGCAAATGACCATTTAAATGTGGTTATTTTACTAAGGCACTCCATTCCAGTTCTGTGAAATCTTGATCACTATAGCTTTATAGTAGTTCTTGAAATTGGATAGTATAATTCTTCCAACTCTGTTCTTCTACTTGAAAATTGATTGCAGTCTTGGGATAAATATCACTTTATCATCATGTTCGTGGTAGGCAGAGTAATCCTCATCTCCCTCCTACCTCCAAACATGCCCTAAAGCCTGGAACCTGTGAATATGTTACGTTATATGACAAGGGGAATTAAGATTGCAGACCAAATTAAGGTTTCTGATAAGCTGACCAGAAGATGAGGAGATTGTCCTGGATTATCTGGTTGGGCCAATGCAGTCAGTGACCTTAAAAGTGGAAGAGGGAGGCAGAAGAGGAGGTCGGGTAATATGATATGAAAAGGATTCAAACATCATTGCTGACTTTTGTTTTTTTTTGTTTGTTTGTTTGTTTTTTTGGTTTGTTTGTTTGTTTTTGAGACAGAGTCTCGCTCTGTCACCCAGGCTGTAGTGCAGTGACGCGATCTCTGCTCACTGCAACCTCCACCTCCTGAGTTAACACCATTCTCCTGCCTCAGCCTCTCGAGTAGCTGGGACTACAGGTACCCGCCACCATGCCCGGCTAATTTTTTTGTATTTTTAGTAGAGACGGGGTTTCAGTGTGTTAGCCAGGGTGGTCTCCATCTCCTGACCTCGTGATCCGCCCGCCTCGGCCTCCCAAAGTGCTGGGATTACAGGCATAAGCCACCGTGCCCGGCCCATTGCTGACTTTGAAGGTGAAGGAAGAGGGCATGAATCAAGGAATGCAGGGTTTCAAAATGGCAGTGTAGATGCAAGCTGGCTTCAATCCCTCAATAGAAGACCAAAAACAAACATACAGCATCGAGAGTTTCACCAGCAACAACCCAGAGCTCAAGTATGAGGATGAGACAGTTCCCAGGGCCACAGAGAAGTGGAAAAACCTTGAGCATATGATTGGAGAATCAGACTTCCACATCTGCGAATCCCCTCCCCTACATTCTTTCAGCACCAAGCATGTGGAAAATCTCCTTCAAGTCAGTTTTTACACTGGAAAAAGTGAAATTGAGGTGGTCAACCAGCTTCCTCACCTTCTTGGGTTCCACAGCAGGAGTCCTGTCCCTGCCTTAACTCGTGGGAAGCATTGTGAGTGGCTGTAGGAAGAAATATCTCTGAGAACAGGCAGCAACAAAGGTCAGAAGGTGAGACTACCATCCCCAACCCTGGAAACTCTGCTCTGTAACTCAGCCAAATGAGACACCAAATCAGAGTGGCTGTTCAGCAGCAACACACTGTAGGAGGTACATTCCACAGGTCCCCTGGGCAGGAACCCCTAGCCAGCCTTCCCACACTACTGACTAGAGGTTCCTGCCCAGGAGCCTGTGGAACATACCTGGGATAATCCCTTTGGGACCTCCCCCATTTGGGACAGGCAGTGCTGCAACCGTTTACTAGAGCCAAACTGAACCTGGGCTTATGGCGCCACCTAGAGCCTAAAAGGAGGCAGCTACCTAGTTGCAAAGATTAAGCAAATATATTCAATGAAAGACAAAACAAGCTAGACAGAGAAAACTAGAATCAATGACTAATCCTTCAATGCAAAGACACAGACATATACCCACAAGTAACAACAGCAAACAGGGAACCACAGTCTTCCCAAAGGACAAAGCAAAAATCCAGTGACTGACCCTAACGAGATGGCGACTTGTAAGCTTCTGACCAATAATTTAAAATAGCAGTTTTAAGGAAACTCAGCTATCTCCAAGATAATACAGAAAAGCTGTTCAGAAATTTATCAGAGAAATCTAACAAAGAGATTGAAATAATTTTAAAAAATCAAACAGAAATCTTAGAAGTTGAGAAATACATTTGCCAAACTCATTCTGCTCTGAGCAGCAGAATGAGCCAAGCAGAGGAAAGAATCAAGGAGCTCAAAAACCAACTGTTTTAAAATACACAATCAGAGACGAAAAAAGAAAGAAGAACAAAATGTAACAAAGACCACCTGCAATATGTAAAAAATTACCTCAAAAGACCAAATCTAAGAATTACTGGTGTTGGTGTCAAGAGAGTGGAGAAAGAACAAGGGGTAGAAAGTTGATTTAAAAGGATAAGAACTGAAAGCTTTCCAAAACTTGAGAAAGATAGAAATATCCAGCTACAAGAAGGTCATAGGACACCAAACAGATTTGACCCAAATAAGACTACCGCAAAGCATAGAAAAATCAAACTCTCAAAGGTCAAGGACAAAGAGAGGATCCTAAAAGCAGCAGAGAAAAGAAGCAAATAACACATAAAGTAGCTCTAATTCATCTGGCAACAGATTTCTCAAAGGAAACTAAACAGGCCAGGAGGGAGTGGAATGGCATTTTCAGATTGCTCAAAGAGAGAGAAAAAAAGCCTGCCATCCAAGAATATTGTATCCAGCAAAGTTATCATTCAAATATAAAGGACAGATAAAATCTTTCCCAGACAAACAAAAGCTGAGAGAATTCACCACCACTAGACCCGTCTTGCAAGAAATACTTAAAGGCAGTTCTTCAATCTGAAAGAAAAAACACTAATGTGCAAAAGAAAACTTTTCAAAGTATAAAACCTACTGGTAAAATTAAGTACCTGGACAAACTCAGAATACTCTATTACTGTATTTGTGGTATGCAATTCACTCATAACTCTAGTATGAAGCTCAAAAGACATGAGCCAAGGAGTGCAAACAGCCTCTAGAAGCTAGAAAGGCAAGGAAATGGATTTGCTAGAAAGGCAAGGAAATTGAACTTCCAGAAGGGAATGCAGCCCTCTCAACACCTTGATATTAGCCCAGTGAGACCTGTGTCAGACTTGTACAGGCCTCAGCAGCTGAATGTATTGTACAGCCTGTAGAACTGTACAATAATAAGTGTGTATTGTTTAAACTGCTAAGTATGTGGTAATAGAAAACTAGAACAATAGAAAACTAATTATCTTTTTATATAAAGCTAGATTTGATTTCCTAAATATTGTTAAGGATTTTTACACCTATGTTCATTGTAGTTTTCTTTTTCTGTAATGTCTTTGTTTCATTTTGGTGTCGGAGTAATGCTGGCCTCATAGAATAAGTTGGGAAATACAGGATTCCTATCTACTTTTTGAAAGAGTTTGTATAGAACTAGTATTATTCCTTTCTTAAAAGTTTGGTAGATTTTGCCAATGAAGGCATTTGGGCCTGAAATTTTCTTGGTGGGAAGGTTTTGTTTTGTTTTGTTTCTTTGAAACAGAGTCTCACTGTGTCACCCAGGCTGGAGTGCAGTGGCACAATCTCGGCTCACTGCAACCCTTGTCTCCCAGGTTCAAATGATTCTCCTGCCTCAACCTCCCAAGTAGCTGGGATTATAGGCGCCTGCCACCACACCTGGCTGATTTTTGTATTTTTAGTAGAGATGGGGGTTATCCATGTTGGCCAGGCTGGTCTCGAACTCCTGGCCTCACGTGATCCACTCACCTCAGCCTCCCAAAGTGCTGGGATTACAGGCATCAGCCACCGCACCTGGCCTGTGGGAAGAATTTTAATTACTAATTTCAATGTCTTTAATAAATATAGGGCATGTAGGTTATCTATTATTTCCTGAATGAACTTTAGATTCATCATTTTTGAAGTCTTAGTTGCTAGAAAAAAGTTTGAAAATTGGTGAATTTTCTCATTAAAGCAGCTTTTATTCAGTGCATTTTTTGAATATAGTAAATATAAGTATTTTAGTATATTTATAGAATATATTTTAGATCTGAAAAATTGTTATGAGATTTCACATATGACAAAAATACAAATATTGTATCTGAGTCCTTATTCGCCAGGAGATCTGATTATAACTTGATTTCCCATACATTTATGCCACTCACATGGGCCATAAACATGCCAGTCACTGTGATAAATTTACTTTGTAAATCAATTAATTGACTTTGTGATTATATATATATATATATTGTTTACAATGATTCTGCTTCTAAGAAGTGGAACCTCTTTCCATATGCTGATAGAATTATTTATAAGCTTACAGAGGTTTAGGCCAGACCCCAAACTGTGTTAAATTCACAAAGTAATGAGTGCTAACCTGTGAAGCCTCTTGAAAGAGAGGTCACTACCTATCCCTGGCCATATGTCCCAATTCTGCCATTGTATAGGGCAGTGGTTTTTACTGAGAGTATTTTAGAAATTCACTTGAGTGTTACTGATACTTAGTGAGTAGGGGCCCAGGATGCAATGCCCCTGATTACCCCACACAGTGAGGAATTGTCCCAAGTCCTGTACAACTTACAAAATACCCTGCTGGTTGCTCATGAAGGTTAAAAGCCTGTTTATAATTTTCTGAGACCAGAACCTAAGTCTGTTTTACACATAAACACAAAGTAATTTTGTATGGTTTTAATATATAATTAATATCCTAATCTTTATCCTAGCATTTATCCCTGCTCTCTCTCTCTCTCTTTTTTTTTTTTTTTTTTTTTGTATTTCTAGTGTAGAATGGCCTTAAGTCCAAATTTATTTCATCTATAACCGTATGCAATCATCTAACCACTTTGCTGTGTCTTTTAGGATTGAGCCTGCACATTTTCCTGTGAAGTACATGCTATTATTAATTGGCTTTTTCTACTCTGTATTACACTGATAGTTATTTTTTTAATTAGACATATAGTTATGGTATTGTGTATAAATTCCATTTCAGGACAAAGGAGCATTACAAAATATTTACTATGAAAAGGGTGGGGGAGTTAGATTTGAAAAGCTTGGGAGGCATGTTATAGAAACAAACTTTCTTCTGATTTCAGTACTTTTCCTATCATTATAGTTGCTATTACATAAAAATGTAAAGTCTTGGAATGAGTCCATATTACTGCTTAAAAATAACCAAAACAATAAAAATGGATTTAACTTCTATTTCACCTACAAAATAACCTAACACAATTATTATATCCATCAAATCCAGGGCATCCAGCCATAGTGCTCACACATATGCATAGTAATCACAAATTTCAGTGCACAAACTTAGATATGCAAATAATATAACTTACTTCTTTTTTACCCTGTCACTGAACTCAGTACCGCTGGGGTCCCTATTCTGCTGGGTGGAGGAAACCTGGTTTCAGTCAATTCAAATCATCTCAGTTAATTCTTGATCTCATCCTGGCTTCCCTCCAGGGAGCCAGTGCATTGGAGCTGAAGGAAGTGTGTGGTCCGTAGTCATCCTTGCACAAGCCTCTGCAGAAACATTCCTCTTCCTGTCTGGCCTTTTGATATCATCCATCTACATCATGCTGCAACCTCCTTGCCTGCGGAGACTCTTTGGACCATCTCTGTGCCACATTTGTGCTCTTCTCAACAGCAAATCAAAAACATTCATCAGTGGAGCTGCAACCCCTTCCTCACTGTGGTGTGAGAAGCCTCCTAGCCTGCCTTCCATCACCTTATGCAACCATTGTCATCTGCTGCTGCCACACTATACTGGACACAGGAACTGCAGGGAGTCTTGCTGTCCTCTCATCTGCCCCCAGGCTCCTCCAGGGGATGAGGCATGGTTCTTTCCATTCTTGTATCCCTACATCCATTATTTCTTCTACACTAGATCCAGGCCTGGGGGCAGAGCCCAAGATGTGTGCTTAAGGTCACAGCCATGTCCTTCAGCTTTGTTTCCAGTCCTCTCTCTTCCCCTGGCTCCGAGTGATTGCTTAAGCTAAACCTATTAGCTCATCCACCTGCTGACTATCCATTTCCAGAGCCCAGACATGGACCTCCCTGCCTGCTTCCTGGGTTGAGGGTCACAGGGTGACAGAATTACTAGGAATGAGAAAAGCTGTTACTCTTTGGAAACATCATTCCAGTGGAGATGCAAGGCACATGAGGCATACTGCTTAGCCTGTAACCATTTTCTCTGTTTTCAGTCTGTTTGCCTAACTTTATGCCAGGATAGTGAAAGTTTTCGTGTGCTTATCACTGTGACCTTTGCAAGGTATCAGGTGAAGGCAGGCACGTTGTATTGCTGTAGATAGATAGGATTAGTGACAGGAATATGGGATATAAACCTTTTTGCTAGGTCTAAACCATCCTTAATTATGCCATGAGTCTCTCACTGTCTTAATGATGTAGGGTCATCATTTTAATTTTTTTATTGTATTATGCATCTTTCAGTGGTGTCTTCAAGATACATCAGTGTGGGTCATTCAGTGTTGGAGAAATAGGTAAAGACACTTTGGTTTGTGGTCTACTTTTACAATTTATATTTTTCTTCTCCTTTCCTCCTTCTACGAAGATTGTGTCCAGCAGTATGCATCTTCCTGACTTGCAGATTCTAGCCTGCTGTAAAATTAGGACACCAGACACCACACATATTGCTAGAATTGTGTCTGAGACTGAATAGGCCCTGAGTTAGTCTCTAATTTCATGGACTTTGTGGTGCCTATTGTGGTAACTCAGGAGCATTTGTTTTGATTTGTTTGTTTGGTTGGTTGATTGATTGGTTTGGTTTTTCATCCTGGCCCTTGACTGTTCATCCCTTTGTCTCCTGCTGCAAGGCCTCCTGTTAAGCATTTGCCTCTCATTAGGCATGGAGCCCCAAGCTGCTTTCCATGTTCTTGCCTCCTGAGTGGCCTCCTTACCTGCTTGGGATGTCCAGTGTTGATCACCTGGATTCTGCCCTCACTCCCACTGTGCATGGCCTGGTCAGAGGTGGGCTGCTGCCCAGGACTCTGGGGGCTCACAGAGTTTATTTTACTTTGTCTTTGGAGCAAGTGTCATCTGCAGATCCGTAGGGGATCTTGTTATTATCGATTTATTAAGTATGCATTCAATATTCAAAATTCTTTAAACAAACTGCTTCATGTTTGGATGTATTGAGTTATTTTTGTTTCTGCCATTAGATGTTTTACTCTCCAGTTATTCTTCAGGGAGGATTGTGCTCGTCAGTGTTCTCGTGACTTTTGTTTGCCTCTCTCTGCATTAAACACCCAAACACCAGTGAGATCCTTTAGAATCTGGCAAAACTTCAGAGAACTCTCGGGAAATGAAACTCTCTGTCCACTCAGTTTGGTTTATTGATTTTTCTGAGTAACCTTAAAGGCATATCTTACTACTTAAGAAGTAGAGATTCAGTAAAATGTTATTTCTGCTCCAAGGATAAAAATTGAGAACACTTAACTTGTATTATATACTTGGAATCATAAAGACAAATTGAAATAGTTGATGTCCACCCAAATAGAATGTGCTAGCTTTCTCTGGCTTAACACTCTCTGAAAACACATTGACTTCAATTTCCATCTTTCTCACCGTGCAAGTTGTTAGTACACCTGTTCTTTTGAAACCACAATTCTGTTTGTTCCTGTGTCTTGATGGTATTTTCACTTTTCTCCTGCTGCCCTTGAACTTGCCAGACTCTCCAGCACTTGTGTGGTACTTTTCTCATTCATTACTTCTCTAGTGGCATTACTGAAGGATAAACAGCTGTCTAGTCAAAATTATCTGGCCGCGTTCAGTGGGTTTTAGGTCTGAAAGGGGAGCCGAATAATGTGTGAGTAAACTGTAATGCTCTGCAAGGATGCCAAAAAATTAGTTTGCCCAGAAATCCATTAGTAAAAAATATCAAACATTCCTAAAAATTAAACAATAGGAAAAACAAACAGGGTTTTAGTTGTTTGAAAGGACAGAACAAACATTTGGTACTTTTACTCGCTTAATACGTCAAACATGGGTCTTCTGTGCTACTTGTCAGGGGGATTCTGAATATGAAGATTAAACCTAGCATTACCCATACCTCCTAAGTGAGAGCACCTCAACATTTTGTACTTACCTTACAACTTTCATCTAAAGATCTCCAAGATCTGTGACTATTTATGTTTTAAATTACAGGAAAAAGTTAAGTTGTTTACTTGCCAATAAGTAATAAATTAGGACACTGTTTTCCAGTTTCCAGTTCCATAACTTGTAGAGAACAAACGTTTTCAATCTTTCAACAGACTTTGGAATCTTTTCATCCTTAATAAATGTTAAAGGAGAGATAAAACCCCATTGGTATCTTAGCTTTATAAGAAATGGCATTAGCCTCATTAAAGTGAGGAAATATTTTACTACAACCTTTTATAACATTTTTCTTTTTAATTCTCATTCATCCCTGATTTTGCCCTTTCCCTGCATCCATCTTCTTTTATCTCCGAATCTTTTGGTGGCTACATCAGTGTATTAGTCCATTTTCACACTGCTGATAAAGACACACCCAAGACTGGGTAATTTATAAAGAAAAAGGTTTAATGGACTCAGAGTTACATGTGGCTTGGGAGACCTCACAATTACAGTGGAAGGTGAGGGAAGAGCAAAGGCACATCTTACATGGCAGCAGGCAAAAGCAAAATGAGAGCCAGGTGAAAGGGGAAACCCCTTATATAATCATCAAATCTCGTGAGGCTTATTCACCACCACGAGAACAGTGTGGGGGAATCTGCCCCTGTGATTCAGTTATCTCCCACTGGGTCCCTACTACACCACATGGGAATTATGGGAGCTACAATTCAAGATGAGATTTGGGTAGGGACACAGCCAAACCATATCAATCGGTTATTTGGTGCCTAGCTGCCAGTTGCACTCCACCGGAATCCTCCTCTTACTAGCCCAGCTGGACATTCTCCTTGCTGGTGCTCTTAGTCAAGATGTAAAGCCTGGTTAGTGTCTGAGCTGGCAGTCAGAGCACTTATCTACCCTGAATGCTGCAAACCATTTTAAACCCCTACAAATAATCAAATGTGTATTTGAACAAATCTTCAGTTTCTGGTGTTTAATTTGAATCTCAGGCTATTGTTACAGTGTTTTTTTTTCTTTGATAATTGATGTCCTTTATTTAAACTCATGGGAACAGAAAGGCATTATCCTGGCTCTTCCCTGATAGTAACAACACCCCTCACAATTCATTGTGTTGTTGCACTTCTCAAGAAATTACCTATAAAACAGAGAATGCAGGCTGGGCGTGGTGGCTCATGCCTGTAATCCCAGCACTATGGGAGGCAGAGGTGGATGGATCACCTGAGATCTGGAGTTCCAGACCAACCTGGCCAACATGGCAAAACCCTGTCTTTACTAAAAATACAGAAATTAGCCGGGCATGGTGGCGGGCACCTGTAGTCCCAGCTACTCATGAGGCTGAGGCATGAGAATCGCTTGAACCCTGGAGGCAGAGGTTGCAGTGAGCCAATATTGCACCACTGCACTCCAGCCTGGGTGACAGAGCAAGACACCATCTCAAAAAAAAAAAAAAAAAAAAAAGAATAGAGAATGCAATCTAGGAGGACACTATTCTTAGAATACTTTCGTCTTATGAAAACATGATGTTTTGGAGTGTGTTTATAATACTTAAATCTAATATATGTTTAATTGTTTAATAAATATCCAGATAGGAGCCTATTCTGTTCTGTGTACTTTGCTGGTGCTGATGACTGTCATACATAAAAATAGCTAATATTATTTAGCACTGCTTCTATGCCAGGCACAATATTAAGGTGGGTATTTTGTTATCCTCATTTCTCAAATGAGGAAACTTAGGCTCAGAGATTGAGTACTTGCCCAAACTCACAGTGCTTAGCTCCTCTCAGTTCCCTGCATTTCAGTGAAATTAGACATGTGGCAGTAGGGGTGATAGGGGAAAGTGATGATGGTCGTAAAACACCTAGACCTATACCTTTTTGTTTATGTCTAGTCATCATTTAGCTCAAGTTTTCCTTAACTTCTGGCAGCAGAGTATACCTAATAGTATAATTAGTCTTTAATTAAGAAGCAGCCTTGACACAGACACCCTAGTCTCCAATGTGTGATTGCATAAGGCCTCCTGTTCCCTGTGCCTGGGCTCTCATCTCTCTGATGGTCACTTGGCTGGCTCTGTCCTGTCCTTATGGTTTCAGCTCCCTCCACGAAGCCCAGTCATTGCCTACCATGAATGGAGAGATCTTATCTCTTTTTCTCACTTACTCCATGAGGGACAGGACCTTGTCCATTGTGTTTACTGCCCTTTTCCCAGATCTGGAGTGGTCTGTGGAACATGGCAGCACTCAAGAAAGACGTGTTAAAGGAATGAGTGTGTTCTTTCTTCCAGGCCAGGACTGATGCTTCATGAAATGCTCCTAATCAACCCTCTTAGACTCCAACGTAGCTGACCAGGAACCAGATTAGATAAACAATTCTGATATTTGTGGGTTTGATTTACTTAAATCCTCACTGGAGTCCAAGAGCACCCCTTGCCAGTTCCTATAGATTATGCAGCAGTATGTAGAATGGCCAGTGAAAAGTCAAGGTCACAGAGTAGCTGGACAAAGGCTTAGAAAAAACAATGCAGTGACGAGAGTTAGTGTTTAGTGCCTTTAACCTCTATTTTTGGTGAGTGGCCTTTTCCCCATTTATTCATTCCTCCAAGTCATCGAGCCCTTCTCTGTGGCAGGTCCTGTGCTAGGTCTTGGAAATACAAACAATAAGAAACTTTTGCTCTTGAGGAGCAGAGTTCATGGGGAAGACAAAGCCATGAACAACTGTTTAACAATAGACAGAGCTAAGTATAGTAGAAAATGTGCATATAAAATATAGCGGAAATACAGAGCAGAGATGAAGACCATCTAGGGCACTAAGTGGCAGGTTCACAGAAGATGTGATCTTTAACCCGTGGCATTGTAAGCAAGAAAGCCAGCATGTGCAAAGGCAAAATTAGCATGAAAGGGCATGACATATTGTAACAACAGGGAGAAGTTCGACGTGACTGAAGCTCAGGGCACTTTTTATGGGGGAGGACAGGAGTTGATGCCCAAAAAGGAGGTTGGGGCCAGATGTGAGGGATTCTATATGTGGGCTGGAAGTTGGAACTTTTTCCTGATTGGAAGGCTTTAAACATGTATGTGGCCTGATTGATTTTGGGTTTTACAAACACCTCTGGTGGCAACTTGAAGCGGTATATAAATTAGCCCAGGATCCCAGATAGAGGAGTGCTTGACCCAAGGCAATGGGCTGGAGAAGGGGGGATGATTGGAAAACTATTATAAAGGCAAACTTGGCAGAACTAAATGCACATTCTGTCAGAAATGATTCAATGTAGTGCAACAGGGAAAGAGTAGCCAAGCGTGGTGGCACACACTTGTAGTCCTAGCTACTTGAGAGGCTGAGGTGGGAGGATTGATTGAGCCCAGGAGATCGAGGCTGCAGTGAGCTGTGGTTGTGCCACTGCACTCCATCCTGGTTGGCAGAGTGAGACCCTGTCTCAAAAAAAAAAAAAAAAGAGAGAAGATTTGAGAATATCAGAATGTAATTTGAATATCTTCTCCAAAATCTTTTAGCAGGAGAAGATTGAATTTACTGAATCCTTTAGATGACTACCAAGACATATATTAGCACTCCAGTTTGCATCTCAGTAATTAAAAAAAATCCAAAGAATCAACCATCAACAAGTAGATACTTTTATGGGACAAAGAGACTTCTCCATTTTTGAAATGATGTTGCCTAGTCATCTGTCAGTCACCCTTGCATCAGGGCCGTGTTCAGAGAGATGTCCAGGCCTGGTATGAGGCTGTTAGAGCCTTCCTTGCTTTTCCTTTTGTGATCTTTGAGTCAGGGTGGGAAGGATGACTAGGGTAAGTCCCGGCTGAAGCATCCACAGGGATGGTGGGGTGGAGATGATGTTTCAGGGCAGCCGTCCACGGCCAAGCCACACATTAAATTGTTTGGGGAGTAGTCCTAAAAATTAATGCTGTTGTCATGGTTTCATCTTGATTTTTATCAGCTGGATATGGATGAGGCTTCATTGTCATATACTTAATGTTTTTGCTCAGATCTTTGGCAAACCAATGTTTTTCCATGACTTTTTGACAGTTATTTTTGTTCAATAATGAATAATAAAGTGAGATTTACGGTCTGTATATGATAATGTTTGTCTTATTTTGACATTTCTTTTTTATACAGCAAAGGCCTTATAATTAGATTTTCCCTGTGCCAAAACATTGCTGCAAAACCATCTCCCTGAAAAAACGTTTCTTTGCTTCCTTTAGGAGCCGGTGTCATCTTATTTTGATTTGGAAGTTTTTTCATATGTCAGTCAGGAAATGAAACAAAAATTTCTCTTGAAAATGAATTCTTAACAAGAAAGAAATTAACTTTTGCCGAAAAATAAAACTAGAAGGGAAAACAAGAAGAAACATCTTTGAAATGCTGATGGTTCCATTGTCTTTTTAAATTCTAATTTCTGTCAAACTTCAGTGAGCAATATGGGAAACTCCCTTTTCCACCTTGTTGTAAAAGAGCTTATTTTATTCTTGTTGCTACTCCGACCAGTTTTATGTTGAACTCTTTGAAATACCCAGGAGACTGAACTAGAACTTATGGACCGCACCCGATTTCTCATATAGCTAACCAACTAATGGCCTAACTCAGTGGATTCTGCCCCATTGCTGATAAGTGGCCACCATCGGCCAGGTGCCATCTGTGGGGGTACAAGGACAGGCGAGGTTGAACTGCCCTTCTCCTGAGGCCACATCTGCAGTTGGCACTATGCCAGGAGAGTGTTGGAGAAGTTGTACATGTGTCCATTGACAGTGCTTTCTCTTTGGAGTGCTCTTGAAAAAAATAGCTGTTGATAGAATCGCTTATTGCTAATGGCAAAACATCACAGAGAGCTAATTGCAAAAACAGTCACAGTCACTACATCCGTGGCCTCCCCTAATGATATGTGGAAACACCTTCCCTTTCCTACAGTAGCAACAGTGGCCAAATTCTCTGTACACCCCAGAGAATTTTTCTATCTGAGTCATAATTGAAGAGCCGCTCCTAGAATCAGATTCCAGATTCAGCCACCCTTGTCTCCATCATCTCCACTCTTATTTCCACCACCATCTTCATCCAGTACTTTCTGTTGAGCACTAACAAACATGTGCAACTGAAGGACACTACATAATATCTCAGAGAAGTGTATCTATTTAAAACAGACAACAGGCTTTTTCTAAAGTATTGAGCCAGCATCACTTATAGCAATCCAGACAACAGAGTGAAATAATCGTTCTGTCTCAGCCTTTCTTGATATCATGAGAAGAGTGTAGGCATTTCTTTCCAGTGTATTTTTGTATCACACAAACAGCACCTTCTTCTAAGTTTCGACACATTGGTTATGGGTGACTGTTACTCTGTGCAGTATCATGAACATGGAGGAATTTCTTCTGTCTGCTGATGGTGACCTTTTGTTGTTTTGAATATATGGGTCTGCTCAGCTTCAATATGAAATGTAATGTGTATTTCAAAAACTGGCCTGAGTGAATGTTTGGGCCTTGAGTTTTTGTCAAGAAGTGCTGTGGGGAGGTTTGAGGAAAGGTTCTTGTAAGTCTGTGATGTCAAATGATGAGATTGTCAGTGACCCATGTGTTGAAGAATTGTTTCCTCACCTGATCTAACTCAAGACTCTTCTCTACTCCCTTTCAAGAAGCACAGAAAAGAACTGAGAACTGGTGTGTTAAGGGCTCCACCAAAAGTCTCCTTGGCAGTAGAGCCTTGAATTTCTTCCCTACCAGCAGCTAAGGTTTCTCTAAAAGGAATTACCATCACTTTGGAATAACTTCCTATGTACACCCACAGGAAGAGTGTACACTTTGCTGAGGTTGACCGTACTTGTGGTTTTCATCAGGAAGTGAAAGTTTCTGTGGCCTACCTGTGTGAGTCCACTCTACACTAGGGATAGCAGGAGCATGGTGCTCCAGGGGCAGGGGCCTGGGGTGTCACACAGACCTTGTTGGAATCCTAGCATTGCCATCTATTCGCTGTTTGGCTTTTTCAAACCTCCTTTAAAAACAGTGACAATTTGGGTTGCTGTCAATTTTAAGAACAACAGCAGTTGCTACCATTTATTGAGCACTTAGGTTGTGTCAGGTACCCTGCCAAGAAAAGATCATAAGCATTGTCACTTCACTTGCATCGTAATAGATGAAGTAGTGCTATGGTTTGGATGTGGTTTGTTCCCATCAAAGCTCATGTGGAAGCCTAATTGCCAGTGTGTCTTGGGAGGTGGGCCCAGTAGGAAGTGTTTGGGTCATGGGGGCGGGTTCCTCATGAATAGATCAATACTGTCTCCCAGGAGTGAATTCTCACTCTCAAGGGAATGGATTAGTCCCCAGGGGAGTGGGTTGTTATAAAGTGAGGTTCTTCCTCCTCTTTGGTCCCTCTTTACCTGCACCTGCTTCTCCTTCCACTTCTCTGCCATGTTGTGATGCAGCACAAAAGCCCTCACCAGCAACTAATGCCAGTGCCCAGTGCTTGGACTTATCAGTCATCAGAATTGTGAGCCAAATAAACCTCTTTTCTTTATAAATTGCCTAGCCTCAGTATTCTGTTATAGCAACACAAAATGGACTAAATCAATTAGGGATCATCATTTCCACATGAAAATGAGGAAACTGAGGTGGTATATCACCCCTGGCCACACAGCTAGTGAGTGTCTGGCCTCAGGCTTCTATTCCAGGTCTGCCAACTCCAGATGCAGTGAGAGATAATGCAAAATCAGAGTCATTCCTAGTGCGGTCAGTGCTTAACAAACGTTCATTCTCTTTCCTCCCAGGTGCATCCTGTAGCTTTGATAGATCTCTAATTTCTTAATAAATTTTTATATGTAACATCCTATACAGCAGGAGGTCTGTCATACTGCCCTCATGTGGCTTATTTGGGTAATAGTTTTTTTTGTTTGTTTTTTAAGTTTAATGCCAAGTATGTGTTATTTAAAATGTGTCTCTAAAGTCACCTAAATATGTGGAAACTTTGGGAGTTTGTATGATTCTATAACCTCATTATGTAAGAAATGGTACTTTTTCTTTTCTACTGTCCACTTTAATGTGTAACTCTGAGCCCTCACCTGGCTGGGAAGATACTTAACTTTAGTTACTCTAGTAACTTCTACCCTGTCTTTGCCAAGATCCCCTATTCCCTCTGTTGTCTTGGAGGAGAAAGCTTCTCTTCCTTGGTATTGTACATAATGAAGCTTGATTTCACTATCATGTCAAGAAGGGAAGAATTTTTTTCACAATTATTTTTTCCATCCAATGCTCTGTTTGCAGAGACTTTATCAGCCACTAGAGAAATACTCAGCTTTCACACTTAAGAAAGAGATGTCATTGCCAGGGAGTGGAATGTTAATTCATTTTCCAGTTTAAATTGTAGAATTTTTTTTTTCCAAGAGGAAAAGAAAAAGGTCAGATTTTGTCCCCACTTATAAGGAGCGTTAAGTCACGAAGTAAAATTCACTTAGTTTTCTCTTCACGTATGGGGAAGGTCCCAGCTTCCATGGACTCATTTTCCCATGCTATACAAAGTTACAGAGGTGTATTTAAAGTTTAGTGGATTATTTAGCATAGGGATCTCTCCAAAGTGCATATCATCTAGGGTCTGCTTTGTTTTCCAGTGGCCCTCTCGATGGAGGATTTAAAGGTAGATATGTGTCACACTGGGCCTTAGTTATGTCTGAGTAGTGAAAGGCAGTGTCAATGGGAAAAGGGAATTTAGGGTGGGAAAAGGCCAGGAATTTTCTTTTTTTTATTATTATTTAAGCACCATTTAATAACAATGTACATACAGTCTCTGTTCTTAAATGTATTTAAGAGTTAACATCATCCTCATGCCAAGACCTAACTGTGTTTCAGATAACGGAGGGCAGACTTTGGCAGGGGGTAATAACTGGCCCCTTCGAGGAAGAAAATGGAGCCTGTGGGAAGGAGGCGTCCGAGGGGTGGGCTTTGTGGCAAGCCCCTTGCTAAAGCAGAAGGGCGTGAAGAACCGGGAGCTCATCCACATCTCTGACTGGCTGCCAACACTCGTGAAGCTGGCCGGGGGACACACCAATGGCACCAAGCCTCTGGATGGCTTCGACGTGTGGAAAACCATCAGGTACCTACATCCTGCCCTTTTTCCTCCCAGGACAGAAAGTCCAAGAGCAACCTGACTCCAGTGAGCAAGAATGATAGCTTTTGTGTTAAAGTGATAGTTCAGCTTACAAATACATGATTTTTAAGAAAAATAAATGCCTTTAGAGATATTGTAAGGATATATATTTGTAAATTATAAATTTGAGATTATGGGCCCGTGTTTTACGTGAAGAACAAGATTGTCCTCAGCCCATCCCCCTCCATGGAAGGTCTTTGAAGCTGTGAAGTTTTGCTTAGAAGTAGGCTAGCGTATTGTTAGCTTCCTGCAGGGGGTCAGGGGACTTGTCCTGTTGCCTGCTGGAAGAATGGAGGGCAAAACAGTGGGGGAAAAGCTGGGATAGGAACTAGGGATATGTTTAGTCCCATGTATTAACAAGCATCTAACAAGTACCTACTATGTGCCATACCTTGTTCTAGATACTGAGAAATTAGGAATGAACAAGTCAGTCAAGATCCTGCCTCTCAGAAAGCTGTATTCTAGTCAGGGAAAAAGGTGTTGGACAAATGAACACACAGATGGGCAAGATGACTGCCAGTGGTGATAAGTGCCAGGAAGGCAAAAAGAAGTAGTATGTTGTGATAGATAGAGCGCGCTGATGTGAAGGAGATCCATCAGGGAGCAGAACCCAGACTCAGATTTGGAAATCATGGTGGTCTTTTTCCTGTTTAACCCCCACAGTGTAGAGCAATGGCCCCCAAGGTTGGGAGGCACATGCCTTAGAGAATGCAAGATGTTCCCTTGGCGTAAAGGAAGAAAATGTCAATATTTTATTTTATTAATATCTAATTTCATCTCATCCTTTTTTAAGTATATGTTTTATAAGATACATAATATGTTAGTAGACTTGTACATAAATCTAATTTATAAATAAATATGCATATATTGGAGGTATTATTTTTATGGGTGAAATGACACCTGTCTAGTGCAATGGTTTTCAACCTCTGTTTGGTGTTACAGCTCTGTTTGGGGGTAGCACCTGACTGACTGTCCCTTAGTGGCCAGGGGGAGAGGACTTCCTCATGCCATCTCTTCATCCCACTCGAGGTGTCCCAGCTCAAGAACAGTAGGTTTCAGGTTTCTAGTTAAAGGAAATACACAATGGAGTATTTAGGAGTAAAAAGCCATGATGTATTTAACATATCCTCAAATGGTTCAGAAAAAAATTGTGTGTGTGTGTGTGTGTGTGTGTATGTACATGTGTACAGAGAGAATTCAAATGGACTGCAAAATTAAATAAAAGAATGTAGGTAAGGTGCATAGGTATTCTTTTGTTATGTCTTATTTTTGCAACTTTTAGTAAATTTGAAATTATTTCAGAATAAAAGTATTTTAAAAATAGGAAGGTCTGACAGTACTGCACCCACATTTCCAGAAGGCCAACAACTGACTACAATCAAATAGCTGCTGCTTTCTGTAGATGAAGTATCCACCCTTCAAATCTTCAATCTCTATTGCTCCTGAGTTCCAATACAGGTCCACTACACTCATTTATGTTACCTACCTAGTCTCTGTAGGCATTTAAGTTTATGGTCCGTGCTGAACATAATCATAGTATTCACCATTCTGGAAATACCATGCTTTAACCAATCTGCAGTTGCAAAATATATAGATTATTTCTTATCTTTTTATATTATCAATTTTTCTGGAATTAATAATTAATGTTAAAAAATAGTAGGGTTGGCCAGGCGCGGTGGCTCAAGCCTGTAATCCCAGCACTTTGGGAGGCCGAGATGGGCAGATCATGAGGTAAGGAGATCGAGACCATCCTAGTGAACACGGTGAAACCCCGTCTCTACTAAAAATACAAAAAACTAGCCGGGCGTGGTGGCGGGCGCCTGTAGTCCCAGCTACTCGGGAGGCTGAGGCAGGAGAATGGCGTGAACCCGGGAGGCGGAGCTTGCAGTGAGCTGAGATCCGGCCACTGCACTCCAGCCTGGGCGACAGAGCAAGACTCCGTCTCAAAAAAAAAAAAAAAAAAATAGTAGGGTTGAGCAGCCTAACATTAGTTTTTACAAAGGAAGTTTGATAGCTATTCAAGTTTAAACTTTGAAGTCCTGTGAGTTCAGGAATGGATAGAAGAAATGTTCAGCCAGGCCGCTCAACCTCACACAACATGGAGTCTATTGGTTCTTCTCTAATGGGCCTCACCCAGAAGGGTGAGACTAGGAAAGGTCCTCATCTCTTACAAACCCAAGGGAAAATCTGATTTCATTAGTTCTATTACCTTCTTTCAATTATTTTGCAACTCAAAGTTCCATGTTTTCCTTGGAGAATTTACTAATTTTTAAAGATCACTTTTCAAGCAGCAACGTTTATAGTATTGGGTAGCCATTTCTTCACCATTTCTAAACATTATTTTGGTTCTTATGCGTCATATTATTTTCATATTATTTTCAAATCCTCACTAGCCTCAAATTGTTTCCTCATATTCTTGCCCGAAAAGTTGATTTGTCAGTTTGGAGACAATGATGGGTTTATGACGTGTCCTTTCGAGAACTCTCTACAGCTTCCAAGTCACGGAAACATTAATGCCACTGAACAGCTCAGCTGAGAAACAAAGCAATAAAGCCTTTTCTCTCACCAGAAATTTTGAAACTTTGTGCTCATTATTTGCTCATTCATATGAGATGACTTTTTTCTTTTTCTTTAAAACATTTCTGCGTCTATCCATGATCTAAACTTTATATGTTAAATTTAAATTTATTTTCCCCGAGTGTGAGTACTATATGTAATTGTAGATAATTTGCAAACTACAAAAAATAAAAATAACTGTCTGGGCACGGTGGCTCACGCCTGTAATCCCAGCACTTTGGGAGGCTGAGGTGGGTGGACCACCTGAGGTCTGGAGTTGAAGACTAGCCTGGCCAACATGGTGAAACCCCGTCTCTACTGAAAATATAAAAACTAGCCAAGTGTGGTGGTGAGCACCTGTAATCCCAGCTACTCAGGAGGCTGAGGCAGGAGAACCCAGGAGACGGAGGTTGCAGTGAGCCGACACAGTGCCACTGCACTCCAGCCTCGGCAACAGAGTGAGACTCCGTCTCAAAAAAAAAAAAAAATAATAATAATCACTCAAATCTTACCTAGAAACAACTACTATAAACATTTTGTCATATTTCCTTATAATTTTTCTTTTCAGCATTTTTTTACTACATCTTTTTTCCTTATTTAACAGACCATTGGTTTTTTATTGTGTCATCCAAGAAACTCACTGCAAACACTATTTGTCACTGCACATTCGAGCGCATGGATATACCTTGATATACTTAACCTTCCCTTGACTTTCTTTTTTAGTTTTTAAAAACAATAGCTCTGAAATGAACTCTTTCTATATGAACTCTTTGTCTACATTTTGGATTTTTTCCCTTAGATATAAATGATTTGAAATTAAATCACTGAGCTAAAGAAAGTGACCAGTGTTGGGGCTTGAAAAACAATACCCCAAACTGGAGGCCCCAGAAGCAGCCTCTACAACAAAAGTTTTTCTCTGACTTCCTCCTGCTCTCTTGTCTCTCAGTCTCATTTTTTCCTGAGGCAAGCCATAGAAACTAGAATCCTTCTTCCCCAAGGCAGGTCGTAGAAACCAGGACCCCTTCTCCCCAGGGCTAATCATAAAACCTAGAAATATTATTCTAATTTTCCCTCTGCCCTATTTGTGTGAAAAGTGGCCATGAAAAAGTTATCTGGCCTACCTTGTTTAACTGTAGGTCGTAACACTCCCATTCCAGAGCGGGTCCTACCCCACACCCAGAAGGAAGGAATGCATGCCCAGAGAGGCCAAGAAGAATCTAGACAGACAGGCCTTGCTGGGTTTCGCCACTCAGGCTATTAGCATTAGAGCATACCCTTTTGTCCAATTATATTTCTACACGGCTGTCCATACTTTGTTAAACCTATACATAAAAATGAACGATTTCCTCTATATCTTTGGGTCTTCTTTCTAAAGACTCCCATGTATACACATTAAATAAATTTGCATGCCTTTTCTCCTGTTAATCCACCTTTTGCGAGTTGATTTTTCAGTGAACTTTCAGAGGGCCAAGGATGGCCCCTACATTATTTTAAAAGCATTTGATAAACATTACAAAACTGCCTTCTAAAAAGGTTGTGCCAATGTTCTCTTGTACAAGTGTAGAAAGTGCTCATCTTCCTCATAGCTTTTCCTTATCAAGCTTTTTAAAAAATCTTTGCTAATATTATAGACAAAATGGTCTTGTATTAACTTGATTTATTATTATTATGGAGATTAATGTTTAACTTTTTAGATTCCATTTGTATTTTCTCTTTTGAAAGTATTCATTCCATGTGCTTGTACACTTATTTTACTGAAAAGTGGGTGTTTTCTTATGGATTTGTTTGCTCCTTTATGTCAGGCTTTTTGACTGTTGTATTTCTTGCAAATATTTTTCCTTTTTTTGTGTGTGTTTTTATTTTGTTGATGTCTTCTACATGGATGTCTTTCCCACGTTTATTTGTCAATGAAATGCTTTTCTCTTGCTTTTTTGTTCAGAAGTCTTTTTCTCAGCTTCAAATGTGCTAAATGTCTACATTTTCTTCTAGGTGTTGTGGTTTGAGTTTCTTCCATGTATTTCTTTTTTCTTTTTTTTTTTTTTAAGACAGAGTCTTGCTCTGTCACCCAGACTGGAGTGTAGTGATATGATCTGGCTCACTGAAATCTCTGCCTCCTGGGTTCAAGCAATTCTCATGTCTCAGCTTCCCAAGTAGTTGGTATTACAGGTATGCATCAACACACCCAGCTAATTTTTGTATTTTTAGTAGAGTCTGGGTTTCGCCATGTTGGTCCAGCTGGTCTTGAACTCCTGGCCTCAGGTGATCCACCTACCTTGGCCTCCCAAAGCGCTGGAATTACAGGTGTGAGCCATTGCGCTCAGCCATAATTCTTAAATTGTTGCAAGATGGTGTGCGTGTTATGTGAGGTCAGTATCCAAATCAGAGGAGTAATTTTTTTTGCAGTTTTTTAAGATTATAGGTCTCTTTGAGACCAATGAAAACTGTGAACTTACAGGAAAAAAGTACCTAAACATAGGCACAAAAATCTAGATATTACCTATTTTATGATATTAGAAATTGATTATACATTCTTTTCTAAAACATTCTTTACAAGCCTATGCCCCTTTTGCTCGTTTTAATGCAAAACTTAATGCCCACTTCATGGTAAAAAGGAAATAAAACAAAAATGTCCAAGCAAAGCAAATCCTGAACTTTAATTCAGGTTATCATCAACTTTCAATGTAAAGGCTGTAGAGGTTTGGCTTGGAGTAGGAGAAAGCTTTGAGTGATTTTGAGGTGGCAACATTTGTGGCATGCTTGATATCCAGTCAGTTTTGATTTTTGTTTTGTTTTGTTTTGGTGGCAAAAATGTTGTAAACCCTGGCTTGCATAAGGACGTAATAGCACATGGAATCAAAGCTTTATAGCACACTTTGCCAGGTGAGGGTAGGATTGAATCGAAAAATAATCGAATTCATTTTGAGTCCCAAATTTACTGAGGTTATTATCTTTGGCAGAGTTCACATCATTGATGTTTGTCCATATAGCTAAATTTTGGATTATAAATCCACATTTCAACCTTAAGATTATGTTGATCAGAAGTAACCTTTAAGAGTTTGGCTCATGTTTGCTTCTGACTGCAGAGAAATTGGGAAAAGTCTAATCACTCTTAGCTCCAAATTGCAGATCTTTCTTCGGTGTTAGCTGGTTCTCCTAGCGACCAATCTGTTATGCAACTGGGGCACATTGTTCTTCAGCAGCATACATAGTGGTGACTGCAGGGCTTTAACCAAAAGATAGGACGAAAAGTATTGCCCAAGTAGGCTATAATGGGCTTTCTTTTTTAATTATTATTATTTAAAAAGTACAGTTTCTGCCCAAAGTTTGATCATGCATTTCAAGACCTGGTTTGTGGAAATTCAGCAAATTTCTATTTAGAAAGAAAAAAACTGCTCTCATTCTGTTCCCATTGCTTGAGAAAAATTCCTGAAATAATAATTCAGCCTCCAGCCTAATGAAGTTGGTGCTCCTCGCAGCATTAGGCAAGCCTTCTTTCAGAATCGGTGGCAGGACCTTTGGCACCCCTGCCTGCTGATACAGAAATCGCCCAGTCACATTGACGTCTGGTGTGTCTTTTCCAAAGCAGCAAAAACAAATGGACAGCCAAATGTCAGAGACACCCGATCTGTGCCCAGAGATCTGAAACTTTTTTTCCAGAAATGGAAATACCACTTTCAAGATGATGGTAGTTTTTGAAAATTTGAAGAGGCTCATGAAATAGGAATGCCAGTAACGGATGAAAAACAGTTGTCTGTGCTGAGAGCATCAGAAGTTTTATTAGCTGTATAGTTACAAATTTCTCTTAGGACTGCTTCAAAATATTAAAATGTTAGAAGAAATAGCAGTTCTGGAGTGGGTGACATTATTTACAATAGGAGCTCCTTCAACTCCTTCCGTTTTTCTTCTTTCCAAGCCACAGACCATGTTTGCCATTTCTAGGGGACACGACTTCTCTAAGCTCTTTCCGATTCTGTGTAGTTTTTCTGCTTTTCAACTCCATAAGTAGCCTATACGTTGTTTGAAGACATTTCATAAGGTTGGTTGACAAGAAGGAAAACCAAAGGGTTAAAACTTTGCAAGTTTCTTTTTAATTATTTTATCTTTAATTAAACAATGTAAAACATAAGCAGACCAGGCGTGGTGGCTCATGCCTATAATCCCAGCACTATGGGAGGCTGAGGAGAGAGGATTGCTTGAGCCCAGGAGCTTGAGACCAGCCTGGGCAACAAAGCAAAACCCTGTCTCTACAAAAAATACAAAAATTAGCTGGGTGTGTCGGCACACACCTGTAGTCCCAGCTACTCAGGAGGCTGAGGCAGGAGGATCGCTTGAGCCTGCAGTGAGTTGTGATCATGCCCCTGCACTCCAGCCTGGGCAACAGAGCAAGATCCTGTTTCAGGAAAAAAACCAAAAAGCAAATCTCCTGATCATAATGGTAGGATTTTTTTTTTTAATCATCAATGGGAAACACTTTTAGATGTCATGACAGTGGTGACAACTCAATATTAAAATATCTTAAAAATGTAATATGTCATTATAAAGACTTTTCCCCCACTATCAATATCATTTCAAGAAGAAAGTTAAAGGAAAAACAAATATTTTCACCTCAATGTTACAGATGTCATGAAGCCAAATAAAGCATGATGGTCCATGAGCTAAATGTTAACCTCCGATCTAAAATGGATACTTCAAGAAAAAAAATAAAATAAAATGATACTTCATTCCACATACTAACAAGAGAACTCACACTGATTATTGAATAATATTTCTCTTTTTGCTGACTTATGGCACTATTTTAGGTTTTAAGTTCTAATGAGTACTGTGATCTGTCTTGGGGCCCCCTGTTTTAGCCCACTGACTTATGTGTTCTCATGCTGGCATCTGACTATTGTAATCATTGTCTTTTTCGAGTATATTTAAATATCTGGTAGAAATGGTTATCAGCCTCTCCTTCATTATATTGTCTTTATAAAATTTTCTTGACAAGTCTCACTTTTTAATTTTTCTTGGTGAACTCTAGAATTATTTTGTTAAAAGAAAAGCTTCTCATAAATTATACTGAGTGAGATTAAGCCTGTAAATTAATCTGGCAACAATGTACATATTCATGTTTTTCACTTGGACACTTGAAGTTGTCCCCCAGCTTACTGATGCTCTTTTTATTTTCTCGTTATTTCATTTTACCTGATTCACTTTGCTATAATAGTACTCACCAGTAGACAATAAGCTAATGTCTACAGCATCTTGAACAGAAAGAATTTAACAAGAATTCTGTATATTATTAATATTATTTATGTTTGAATATAATATGTTGAATGTATTTATGTTTGAATGTTAGAATATTAATATTATTTATGTTTGAATGTAATTATTTATGTTTGAATTCTTTCATATGAAAGGATGTATTCTATGGGGAATGGTGCAAATGGTGATTTTTTTCTTTGACCCATGTATTTAGCAGTGCATTGTTTAGTTTCCAAATTTTGGGTTTTTCCCTAGTTATATTACTGATTTCTAGTTTATTTCAGTTGTGATTTTGAGGACCACAAATAATTGAAATGCTTTTTATTATTTCAATTATTATTACTTTTTTTTTTTTAACAGAGACAAGGTCTCAATTTGTCACCCAGGCTAGAGTACAGTGGTGCAATCATAGCTCACTGCAACTTCTGCCTCCTGGGCTGAAGCAATCCTTCCACCCCAGCCTCCCAAGTAGCTGGCACTACAGGCGTGTACTGCTACACCCAGCTAATTTTTAAATTTTTATTTTGTAGAGGCAAGGTCTCACTATGTTGCCTCAGCTGGTCTCAAACTCCTGGGCTCAAGCAATCCTCCTGCCTCAGCCTCCCAAAACGCTGGGATTACAGGTGTGAGGCATCGCTCCTGGACTAATTCTTTTAAATTTGAGACTTGGCCTAGCAGATGGTCTTTGTTGTCCATATCAGGTGTAATTGAAAAGAATGTGTATTCTGTAGTTGTTAAGTATAGTGTTAGGTTTTTCTTTATGATCCAGTCTGTAATGTTTTATTTTAGTAGATGAGTTTATACATATTTTTAAGTATTTTTATTTCTATTCTTAGTTTTGTCATTGTTTTGTTACATTTACTTTTTGTCTTTGACCTTTTATTTAGTAGTTGTTTAATATTTAGAAAAATTTATATTTTATCCTACTGTTCATCATTATGCAAATATCTTTATATAATTCCTTAGTCCCTTTTTTCTTACTTAGGTTCCACTATTTGGTTTGTCACCTTTAAATGACATCTTCAGCTTCCACTTATTACCCGTAAGGAAGTCAAGCAACTTATGCAACTTTATTCATTCTCTTCCAGTTTTGCCATTTAAGTAGTAGTATTCCTACTTTATCAGAGCATGTAATATGTAATACTGTTCTCTCTTTATCCACAATTTTGTTTCAGTTTTAGATCTACAATAATATATTCAATACTGACCACCCATCCACTTCTAAAGTATTCGCAATTATCTCTTACTTGGAGGAATTCATCCTTGAATAGATTTCCCAGGATTCTTTGAATTCTTGCATGTTTATTAAAACATTTTGTACAACCTTGATAATTGAACACCAGCTCAACCGGTTAAAATAAAACCTTTGTCCCACACTTTCTTGCTTTGAGTTTCTTGAAAATGTTACCCTAATCTTTACTTGTTTTCTATGTTACTGTTGATAAGTCTAATATCAGCCCGATTTTATTCGTTTGCAAGTGACTTTGTGTTTTTTGTCTGAGCAACCAGATTTTTTGTTATCACTATTATTATAGTTATTATTTTAAATCTAAGAATTTTTCCAGATGTGTCACAAAGGTGACCCTTCTGTGTCAGTTTTCTCAGATACAAAGTGAGTTATTTCACCTTGTATATTCAGATCTTCTTTTATTTCAGAGTTTTAAAAAATTGCAGTTTTAAATATTATATTCCACTGTTTTGTTTTTCTTCTTCAAGAACTCCCAATTATAGGTATTATTGAATCTTCTTTACATAAATTTTGTTTCTGTCAATTTCTCTCATATCCTCTTTGCCTCTTTATTTTTTCTTTATTTTGAATTAATTATCTTTTCTCTTTTAATTTCTATTCTCTACATGCTTTCACATAGAGAATGTCATGTATAATGTCATTTCTAAGATTTTGTCTTTTTTTTCCCAGTTCCTTTCCTTTAAAAAGTGTAATGTCTGAGTTTTACAATTTCTGAATCATGGTTGTTTTTTCTTTAATATTGGCAGTTGCTGATTTCATTATATTTAATTCATGTTGAAATATCCTGTAACAGTTTTCCTCTGCCTTATGACTGTTTTTCCATAGTAGGTGAATGTTTTCATTTGCCAAATTTTTGAATTCTCATTTTCTACTTTTTTTTTTTTTTCTTTTTTGAGACGGAGTCTGGCTCTGTCGCCCAGGCTCTGAGATCGCCCAGTGCAGTGGCCGGATCTCGGCTCACTGCAAGCTACGCCTCCGGGGTTTGCGCCATTCTCCTGCCTCAGCCTCCCGAGTAGCTGGGACTACAGGCGCCCGCCACCTCGCCCGGCTATTTTTTTGTATTTTTTAGTAGAGACGGGGTTTCACCGTGTTGGCCAGGATGGTCTCGATCTCCTGACCTCGTGATCCGCCCGTCTCGGCCTCCCAAAGTGCTGGGATTACAGGCTTGAGCCACCGCGCCCGGCCCTACTTTTTTTTTTTTAACTCATATGGTAACTTTGCATACATGCTAAGTTCTTTTTGGTTTTGTTCATGTTTACATATGTTGGCTTTTCCTGGATCTACGATAGCAGGCAATCCGTAGGGGTGGGATTTGGACAATTTCATTTACTTCAGGTGCTTCAAGAGCACTGTCTATTGCTACAGTGAAGTGCAGCTTCTTTGCTAAATGTAGCCCTTTTCTTTTTGGTCTGCCTTCTCACAATTCTCTGATACTGTGTTGTTGTAATAGAACCCTGATCTTTGGCCATGTCCTTCTTTCCCTTTACCATCCGTCTTCCAAAGAACACTTGTTCTTCAGCTGCTCGTCTCTCAGCATTGGTATCTGCCCAAGGCAGCCACTCTTGTCCTGCACACTTCCTTATCCAAGCCACTTCCTTGGACTCCCTTTCGACTCCCCCCTAGCCAGTGCTTTGATCTGTCAGGTATGAGACCTCTATCAACATTTTGTCCCTTGGGTGCAGCCTTCTCTTTCTGGAGTTTACCTTATCAGACATGATTTGAGTCCTTTCCCCTTGATATGGTTTGGCTGTGTCCCCACCCAAATCTCATCTTGAATCCCCATGTGTTATGGGAGGGACCCAGTGGGAGGTAATTGAATCATGGGGCAGGCCTTTCCCATGCTGTTCTCATGATAGTGAATAGGTCTCACAAGATCTGATGGTAATATAAGGGGGAATTTCCCTGCACAAGCTCTCATTTTGCCTGCCGCCATCTATGTAAAACGTGACTTGCTCCTCTTGCTTTCCACCGTGACTGTGAGGCCTCCCCAGCCATGTGAATCTGTAAGTCCAAATAAACCTCTTTCTTTGGTAAATTGCCCAGTCTTGGGTATGTCTTTATCAGCAGCATGAAAACAGACTAATACAGTAAATTGGTCCAGTAGAGTGGGGCACTGATGAAAAGTTACCTGAAAATGTGGAAGCGGCTTTGGAACTGGGTAATAGGCAGAGGTTGGAACAGTTTGGAGGGCTCAGAATAAGACAGGAAAATGTGTGAAAGTTTGGAACCTCCTAGAGATTTGTTGAATGGCTTTGCCCAAAATGCTGATAGCAATATGGACAATAAAGTCCAGACTGAGGTGGTCTCAGATGGAGATGAGGAACTTGTTGGGAACTGGAACAAAGGTGACTCTTGCTATGTTTTAACAAAGAGACTGGCGACATTTTGCCCCTGCCCTGGAAATCTGTGGAACTTTGAATTTGAGAGAGATGATTTAGGGTATCTGGCAGAAGAAATTTCTAAGCAGCAAAGCATTCAAGAGGTTATGTGGGTTCTGTTAAAGGCATTCAGTTTTATAAGGGAAGCAGAGCATGAAAGTTTGGATAATTTGCAGCCTGATAATGTGATGGAAAAGAAAATTCCATTTTCTGAAGAGAAATTCAAGCAGACTGCAGAAATTTGCGTAAGTAGTCAGGAGCCAAATGTTGATTCCCAAGACAATGGGAAAAATGTCTCCAAGGCATGTCAGGGTCTTCATGGCAGCCTCTCCTATAACAGCACTGGAGGCCTAGGAGCAAAAAGTTGTTTCAGGGGCCAGGCCTAGGGTACCTGTGCTGTGTACAGCCTAGGGACTTGGTGCCCTGTGTCCCAGCCACTCCAGCCATGGCTGAAAGGGGCCAATGTAGAGCTTGGGCCATGGTTTCAGAGGGTGCAAGCCGCAAACCTTGGCAGCTTCCACGTGGTGTTCAGCCTGCTAGTGCACAGAAGTCAAGAATTGGGGTTTGGGAACCTCTGCCTATATTTCAGAAGATGTGTGGAAATGCCTGGATGCCCAGGCAGAAGTTTGCTGCAGGGGTGGGGTCCTCATGGAGAACCTCTTCTAGGGCAGGGCGGAAGGGAAATGTGGGGGCCAGAACCCCTACACAGAGTCCCTACTGGGACACCCCCTAGTGGAGCTGTGAGAAGAGGACCACCATCCTCCAGACCCAGAATGATAGACCCATGACAGCTTGCACGATGCACCTGGAAAAGCCACAGACACTCAATGCCAGTCCGTGAAAGCAGCCGGGAGGGAGGTTGTACCCTGCAAAGTCACAGGGGCAGAGCTACCCTAGACCATGGGAACCCACCTCTTGCATCAGCGTGACCTGGATGTGAGACATGGAGTCAAAGGAGATCATTTTGGAGCTTTAAGATTTGACTGCCCCACTGGATTTCGGACTTGCGTGGGCCCTGTAGCCCCTTTGTTTTGGCCAATTTCTCCCATTTGGAATGGTTGTATTTACCCAATGTCTGTTTCCCCCTTGTATTTAGGAAATAACTAGCTTGCTTTTGATTTTACAGGCTTATAGGCATAAGGGACTTGCCTTGCCTCAGATGATACTTTGGAATGTGGACTTTTGAGTTAATGCTGAAATGAGTTAAGAGTTTGGGGGAGTGTTGGGAAGGCAAGATTGGTTTTGAAATAGGAGGACATGAGATTTGGGGGGGGCCAGGGGTGGAATGATATGGTTTGGCTCTGTGTCCCCACCAGATATCATCTTGAACTGTACTCCCATAATTCTCATGTGTTGCGGGAGGGACCCGGTGGCAGGTAATTGAATCATGGGGGCAGTTTCCTCCATACTGTTCTCATGGTACTGAAAGTCTCATGAGATCTGATGGTTTTATCAGGGGTTTCTCCTTTTGCATCTTCCTCATTCTCTCTTTGCCCGCTGTCATCCATGTAAGATGGGACTTGCTCCTCCTTGCCTTCCACCATGATTGTGAGGCTTCCCCAGCCATGTGTAACTGTAGTCGAATTAATCCTGTTTATTTTGTAAATTGTCCAGTCTCGGGGATGTCTTTATCAACAGCATGAAAATGGACTAATACACCCCTCTTGTACCCCCTCCCCCTCTTTTGCATAGTTCTAGCCTGACTCTGCCCTTGGGTGGGTACCGGCCCTGACTCTGCCCTTGGGTGGGTATCGGCCCTGACTCTTCAGGTCTCAGAGGGTGGTTTCCTCACTTCCCCCAGGATGTAAATAGGCCCTGTCTCCTGCTTGCGTCAGGCTTATGCTTTGATTGATTTTACTTTCTTTCTTTATCAATATGGTTTTTAAAGAGAATGTATGAAGGGATTTAAAATTTAGATGGCCACCATTATTCTATGAAAATCTAGAAATTCACATGTTCTTAGGATCTTGTTCCACTTTAAGAAAAACAGCACTAGAAACTATAGATAAAACATTATACATATGGCTTATGAAGTAAAGATGATAGGAACAACAACCAGTAGCCCCGCATGCAAAGGCTACGAAGTGACTATCTATCTATGTTTTTATTATTATTATTATTAGTAGTAGTAGTAGTATACTTTAAGTTCTAGGGTACATGTGCACGATGTGCAGGTTTGTTACATATGTATACATGTGCTGTGTTGGTGTCCTGCACCCATTAACTCGTCATTTACAATAGGTATTTCTCTTAATGCTATCCCTTCCCTGTCCCCCCACCCCATGACAGGCCCCAGTGTGTGATGTTCCCCGCCCTGTGTCCAAATGTTCTCATTGTTCAATTCCCACCTATGAGAGAGAACATGTGGTGTTTGGTTTTCTGTCCTTGCAATAGTTTGCTCAGAATGATGGTTTCCAGCTTCATCCATATACCTACAAAGGACATGAACTCATCCTTTTTTATGGCTGCATAGTATTCCATGGTATATATGTGCCACATTTTCTTAATCCAGTCTCTCATTGATGGACATTTGGGTTGATTCCATGTCTTTGCTATTGTGAATAGTGCCACAATAAATATATGTGTGCATGTGTCTTTATAGTAGCATGATTTATAGTCCTTTAGGTATATACCCAGTAATGGGATCGCTGGGTCAAATGGTATTTCTAGTTCTAGATGCTGGAGGAATCACCACACTGTCTTCCACAAGGGTTCAACTAGTTTACACTCCCACCAACAAAGTAAAAGTGTTCCTGTTTCTCCACATCCTCTCCAGCACCTGTTGTTTCCTGACTTTTTAATGATCACCATTCTAACTGGTGTGAGATGGTATCTCATTGTGATTTTGATTTGCATTTCTCTGATGACCAGTGATGATGAGCATTTTTTCGTGTGTCTGTTGGCTGCATAAATGTCTTCTTTTGAGAAGTGCCTGTTCATATCCCTTGCCTACTTTTTGATGGGGTTATCTGATTTTTTCTTGTAAATTTATTTAAGTTCTTTGTAGATTCTGGATATTAGCTCTTTGTCAGATGGGTAGGTTGCAAAAATTTTCTCCCATTCTGTAAGTTGCCTATTCACTCTGATGATAGTTTCTTTTTGCTGTGCAGAAGGTCTTTAGTTTAATTAGATCCCATTTGTCTATTTTGGCTTTTGTTGCCATTGCTTTTGGTGTTTTAGTCATGAAGTCCTTGCCCATGCCTATGTCCTGAATGGTATTGCCTAGGTTTTCTTCTAGGGTTTTTATGGTTTTAGGTCTAACATTTAAGTCTTTAATCCATCTGAAATTAATTTTTGTATAAGGTGTAAGGAAGGGATGCAGTTTCAGCTTTCGACATATGGCTAGCCAGTTTTCCCAGCACCATTTATTAAATAGGGAATACTTTCCTCATTTCTTGTTTTTGTCAGGTTCGTCAAAAATCAGAAGGTTGGATTTCTGAGGCCTCTGTTCTGTTCCATTGCTCTATATCTCTATTTTGGTACCAGTACCATGCTGTTTTGGTTATTGTAGCCTTGTAGTATAGTTTGAAGTCAGGTAGTGTGATGCCTCCAGCTTTGTTCTTTTTGCTTAGGATTGTCTTGGCAATGTGGGCTCTTTTTTGGTTCCATATGAATTTTAAAGTAGTTTTTTCCAATTCTGTGAAGAAAGTCATTGGTAGCTTGATGGGGATGGCATTGGATCTATAAATTACCTTGGGCAGTATGGCCATTGTCATGATATTGATTCTTCCTATCCATGAGCATAGAATGTTCTTCCATTTGTTTGTGTCCTCGTTTATTTTGTTGACCAGTGGTTTGTAGTTCTTGAAGAGGTCCTTCACATCCCTCATAAGTTGGATTCCTAGGTATTTTATTCTCTTTGAAGCAATTGTGAATGGGAGTTCACTCAGGACTTGGTTCTGTTTGTCTGTTATTGGTGCATAGGAATGCTTGTGATTTTTACACATTGATTTTGTATCCTGAGACTTTGCTGAAGTTGCTTATCAGCTTAAGGAGATTTTGGGCTGAGACGAGGTTTTCTACATATACAATCATGTCATCTGCAAACAGGGACTTCCTCTTTTCCTAATTGAATACCCTTTATTTCTTTCTCCTGCCTGATTGCCCTGGCCAGATCTTCCAACACTATGTTGAATAGGAGTGGTGAGAGAGGGCATCCCTGTTTTGTGCCAGTTTTCAAAGGGAATGCTTCCAGTTTTTGCCCATTCAGTATGATATTGGCTGTGGGTTTGTCATAAATAGCTCTTATTATTTTGAGACACGTCCCATCAATACCTAGTTTATTGAGAATTTTTAGCATGAAGGGCTGTTGAATTTTGTTGAAGGCCTTTTCTGCATCTGTTGAGATAATCATGTGGTTTTTGTCTTTGATTCTATTTATATGCTGAATTACATTTATTGATTTGCATATTTTGAACCAGCCTTGCATCCCAGCGATTAAACCAACTTGATCTTGGTGGATAAGCTTTTTGATGTGCTGCTGGATTTAGTTTGCCAGTATTTTATTGAGGATTTTTGCATCGATGTTCATCAGGGATATTGGTCTAAAATTCTCTTTTTTTGTTGTGTTTCTGCTAGGCTTTGGTATCAGGATGATGCTGGCCTCATAAAATGAGTTAGGGAGGATTCCCTCTTTTTCTATTGATTGGAATAGTTTCAGAAGCAATGGTACCAGCTCCTCCTTATACCTCTGGTAGAATTCGGCTGTGAATCCATCTGGTCCTCCACTGTTTTTGGTTGGTAGGCTATTAATTATTGCCTCAATTTCAGAGCCTGTTATTGGTCTATTCAGGGATTCAACTTCTTCCTGGTGTAGTCTTGGGAGAGTGTATGTGTCCAGGAATTTATCCATTTCTTCTAGTTTTTCTAGTTTATTTGTGTAGAGGTGTTTATAGTATTCTCTGATGGTAATTTGTATTTCTTTGGGGTCGGTGGTGATATCCCCTTTATCATTTTTTATTGCATCTATTTGATTCTTCTCTCTTTTCTTCTTTATTAGTCTTGCTAGTGGTCTATCAATTTTGTTGCTTTTCAAAAAACCAGCCTCTAGGCCGGGTGTGGTGACTCATGCCTGTAATCCCAGCACTTTGGGAGGCCGAGGCAGGCAGATCACGAGGTCAGGAGATTGAGACCATCCTGGCTAACATGGTGAAACCCCATCTCTACTAAAAAAAAATAAAATAAAAAATAAATTAAAAAAATAGCCGGGCGTGGTGGCAGGCACCTGTAGTCCCAGTTGCGGCGGCAACCCGGGAGGCGGAGCTTGTAATGAGCCAAGATCACGCCACTGCCCTCCAGCTTGGGCCGCAGAGTGAGACTCTGTCTCAAAAAAAAAAAAAAAACAAAAAAACAAAAAATACAGCTCCTGGAGTCATTGATTTTTTGAAGGATTTTTTTTGTGTGTGTCTCTATGTCCTTCAGTTCTGCTCTGATCTTAGTTATTTCTTGCCTTCTGCTATGTGTTTGCTCTTGCTTCTCTAGTTCTTTTAATTGTGATGTTAGGGTGTCGATTTTAGACCTTTCCTGCTTTCTCTTGTGGGCATTTAGTGCTATAGTTTTCCCTCTACACACTGCTTTAAATGTGTCCCAGAGATCCTGGTATGTTGTGTCTTTGTTCTCATTGGTTTCAAATAACATCTTTATTTCTGCCTTCATTTTGTTATGTACCCAGTAGTCATTCAGGAGCAGGTTGTTCAGTTTCCATGTAGTTGTGTGGTTTTGAGAGAGTTTCTTAATCCTGAGTTCTAGTTTGATTGTACTGTGGTCTGAGAGACAGTTTGTTATAATTTCTGTTCTTTTACATTTGCTGAGGAGTACTTTACTTCAATTCAACAAGAAGAGCTAGCTTTCCTAAATGTATGTGCACGCAATACAGGAGCACCCAGATTCATAAAGCAAGTCTTTAGAGACCTACAAAGAGACTTAGACTCCCACACAATAATAATGGGAGACTTTAACACCCCACTGTCAACATTAGAGAGATCAATGAGACAGAAGGTTAACAAGAATATCCAGGACTTGAACTCAGCTCTGCTCCAAGTGGACCTAATAGACATCTACAGAACTCTCCACCCAAAATCAACAGAATATACATTCTTCTCAGCACCATGTCACACTTATTCCAAAATTGACCACATAGTTGGAACTATCTGTGTTTTTAAGTTCAAACTAAATGTTTAAGGAATGCTATATTATTTAATTCCGTAATTTCCCAACCTTTTGGATAAAAGGGCTTCTATCCTACAGTCACAGTGTGGAGTGCTCTGAGGTTGTTTCAGATTGTTTTGTTAGGTGGTTTCACGTTCCAGGAAGCTACATCTCATGCCTGATCTCTTCTGTGTTAGTCTGCTGCTTGCCGCAGGGGTGGACGTAGAGAGGAAAGCAGCCAGTGTTCGGGGTGAGAGGAGGCATGATGATACCTCTCTAAGGACAGTTCATGGAAGATCATCACTCATTTTTTTTTTTGTTTAGCGTAGCCCCTGAGTCCCATCATTTGATGGAGGCAAAGCAAATCCATCTTCTGCTTTCTTTGGGATCATGTTTTGATTCTTGTGGCAGAATCCAAGAATATGTTGTTCATCTCTTCAGCATTGGCATTAGTGAAAACCCCCTTGGGACTTTGGCATCTGGTCTTCTCTTTAGTTTCCAACGCTGTTGCCAGTTTTCATCTTTTTGTAATTCTTTGTGGATATTAAAATGGAAATTGGAAGAAAGGCATATTAGTCCCTGAAGTTTATCCTGACATTAACCCAGAAGTCCTACCAATTATTTTTCAGTAATGAATAGGAAAATATTATATTAAGGGTATTATTCAGTGATTTTTGATATTACTTTTTTCTTGAGTAGACTACTTAAAAAACTTAATAAGCCTTCTTAATAAAAATCTACATGAAAAGTATCTTTCCATATATAACCCTAGACCCAGTGAATTCAACTTACCGATTTCCTCACTGAATTTCATCAACATTTTCTAATTTCCACCCCTATACTCTTAATTTATGGTAATATTTGCATGTTGAAATGGCTTTTCAAGAAGCATGGGATTTACACAAACTAAATGTCACCTGCCCCCCATACACACACACCCTTAACAAAGGAAATAAGTCCTGTAAGGAGTTTCACTGGGATAGTGGCTAAAAATGGGTACTCTTTGATTAGATCTGGTTTAAATCCTGTCTCCTCCGTTAATTACTTGTGCAATCTTTAAGCGTTGATTTCCTTGTGTAAAATGTAGTAATAGTTACATTTATCTGTAACAAATGTAACAAATAACAGCCTATCCTGTAGACACCTATGTGAGGATCTAGTGAGTGTGTTTGAAACATTTAGCACCATGCCTGGAACATTGTAAGAACTCAGTAACTGGGAGTGAAGATGATAACAATGATGATGGTGCTTACAAAGGGTTAACAGGTTGGACATTACCCTGTGGATGTCTTGGTCAGTGTTTTCGTTAGTAACTGGAGTGTTTTTTTTTTTTTTTCTTCAAAATTTCTTCTCAGAAAGTATTGTCATTGCTATTTCTAAAAATTTGATACTGCCTTTCAGGGTGTGTCTTTTATGACAGATGGTCAGCAGTTAGTGGTAAAAGAAGTATGGAATGTAATAGCATTTCATTTATTTATGGGAAATGTTTTGTTGCCCCACCCTTCAACTAGTAGGAAAATGAAAATCGAAAACTGGAAACTATTTATAAATGGACAGTGCTGTGATCTCAGTGTCTGAAACTGTAGATTTTTAGAAAATATTTATAGCATATTGGAAACTGGTCACTGGTCAGTGGCTGTCTCCTTGCCCTGTTTTTGTAAGTAAAAATACTCTAGAAAATGTGAAATGTGGGATAAATTTAAACAGAATACCGAAAATATCATCAGAGACAATGATATACGACTTTATAAGTTTTCAAGAGAAGAGGGTGAAGAAAAATGATGAACTTTTATTAATAGAAGCATTTGCAGTTAGTAGAGATATTTGTTTATGGAGCCTTAAAAATAAACCAAATGAATGGTAACACTATACATTCAAGGAGACACGGAGGCCATGTGTACATTTCACTGCGCAGAGGATTTAGCTTAGTGGTTA
This sequence comes from Macaca fascicularis, assembly GCF_037993035.2. Taxonomy (NCBI): domain Eukaryota; kingdom Metazoa; phylum Chordata; class Mammalia; order Primates; family Cercopithecidae; genus Macaca; species Macaca fascicularis. Next base: position 82,842,230 of record NC_088380.1, on the reverse strand, counting down.
CAGAAGGGATTTGAAGGTCAGTCTGCCTGAGTGTCAAACCCAGCCCTATTACCTGCTCAACCACGTGATTGTGTAAGTGACTTAACCGTGCCATGCCGAGCTTGTCTCTACCTCACAGTGCTGAGGGTTGAATGAAATGATACATGTAAAGCATTTCAGATGGTGTGTTGCACATAAAAAAATGTTCTGTCAATACAAGCTACTGTTATCCAAACTAGCCTGGCCAAAACAAACGAAACCCCAAAATAACTAGTTTGGTTGTTATAGACATGGGTAAAATATGCCAGCTTCACCGGTTTAGAGGTAGGTCTTCATCACTAAGTGGCAAATGGTAAACAAGATAGTTCTGTTATTTTCTTCACATAGGTCTTTGTCTACTTACTGCCATAGCCATTAATATGTGCTGGGATGGGGGTAAACATTGTGGCAATCTTTGAACCGTCCCATGGGTGCCTACCTGAAAGAAGCTAATTAGAGAGCTCTGCTTTGTTCCTATCAGCCTGGAGCCCAAGTATTTGCTGTCATAAAAACACCCATTACCTTGGTTCACCTAAAACCAGGACATTTCATAAACTTGTGTGATTATTGTAAAACCATTTGTCATTAACACCATCAGTCATTATTTAGAGATTTTTAAGTCACAAATAAAATCAACAGTCTAATAAAGACAGTGTTGCTCATGCAGCTAAACGATACCATCTGCCAAAACCAAAAAATAAGGAAAATACCTAGATAACAGATTGCAATATATATATTTTTAATATACAGTCTATAATGAGTAGACTGTGTGATTTGACTATATCGACACTGATATTTTTCTAAAAATAGACTCTCGTATTAGAGAGAACATCATAAAGTGTCTTAGAAATTAAAGTTATATCTACCCCAGTGTGTTTCATAAAGGGCGCCCTTGCCAGCGAGAAGAATAGGTAGGAATATTAATGTTTCGTTTTATGTTCATATTATTCTTGTGTCTGTGTCCCAGGTTATAGTCTTTGTGGTTATATTATTTCCATGTCTGCAGAATCCGGATCTATGCTTTACAGTAAAAGGGGTTTTGTTGCCTCATGCAATTCTCATAACAACTCTATAAGATAGGTACTTCTATCTAGATTCTGCTAATGAGAAAAACAACACCCAAGTTTGTATAGCCAGTAATTGCTGGTGTTGGGATGCACACCCTGAAAGGCTTTGCTCCCAAAGACAATGCTGTACTTCTTACGAGAGAGTGATGTCTTCAGAAATTAGTCAGGAGAAAAGTTCGTTTTCTGATGATTGTATAGAAATGAAACTTTGGAACTGTATGATGTACAGAAGAATCTTGGAATACTATAGTATTTGTAGCGTTACCTAAAAATGAATATGTGTGTGTGTGTGTGTATGTGTGTGTGTGTGTGTATGTGTGTGTGGAGAGACAGACATATAGAAGATAGAAGCTAACACATGATGATAGTATAGCAATAATCAACCTCACAACCATTTTATGGTTCTGATAGGGCCACTATTTATTCTGCAAGATCACAAGCAATCCCAAGAGTTGATATTGCTGAAACTGTGTTATGAACATACAATATATACTTTTTCTCCAAACCACTTTGGTATACACACCTTTGTGGAAGAAATTGTGTCATTGTGATAAAGCTTTGTGTTCAAGGTACTAATATTCCTATATGGCATATATTAAGATATTGATTATAGGAAGTTATCAATAGATTTCTTAAGATACTTTCTGGGAAACCAGGACTTTTTTTCAAGGGGAAGCCATTATCATTATATATGGACTTCTTACGTAAATGTCCTAAAAGCTAGACACCCATCTTTTGCTCTATAGAAAAAAATCAATAATTTGGAACATGTAATCACATATGGTGACCTCTATAACAAGGCCAGAGAGCAGTGATTCTTAATCTTAGATGTGTGTTAAAATCAGATTGCATTTTTGACGAGGGTGCCAAGATAGTTTCATTGGGAAAAAATAGTCCTTTCAAAAACGGTGCTGGGATAACTGGCTATCCACATGCAGAAGAATGAAGTTGAAGAAGCATGACATCAGCAAGATGGTGGACTAGAAGACCCTAGTGCTCTTCTTCTCCCTCAAAAAGACAGACAGAACAATGAATAAACAACTTCATTTTAACGAAAATAACTGAGGAGGAGCACAGCAGTGCAGAAGAGAAGTAACAGATACCCTGGTGAGCACAGAAACTTGGGATGGCCACATGGAGAATGGGAAGAAATGCCGGGCCTCCATTACCCTAACACCAACTGGAAGCAACTGGGAATGAACTAGGAAGAACATCTCCCTACTGCAAGGAGGTAAACAAAAGGATCCCAGCAGCCCCATCAACACCGTGGATACCTACAGACCTGAGCACAGAGGTCCGCTGCAGTCCTCACACGCACTAAGCCTAGCTGAGGGAGCTGCCTGAAGTCCACATGTCTGTGCTCCCCCCAGAGAAGGAGCCGACACTATGACCCACACCCTGTGGCCCACATAGCTACCGTGCTATGCCATCTTGTACTTGGAACTATGGCTGGGTGTGCCTTGCTCTGGGGGCAAGTATGCATGGCTGTCTTTCATCCCTGAGGCTAAGCCACTGATGAACTGCCCCAGCCCAATGGCCTGACATCCCCAAGTCAAGCAACTGTTTTGTGCTTCCCTGTGGGGCCAAGCAGAGGTGGAGCTGCTGCACCTTCCACCACCCTTTCCTCCTCAGGCCAGAGCTGAAGCAGTGTCCTGATTCCTGGGAAAACAGTACTTTGACTGCTCAGAGAAAACATGCCCCTCCAGTGCCTAAGTCAAAGCGGCACGCTGCATCCTAGGGAAATGGTGCCTAGTCCACTCAGAACAGTCATACCTCCTGGACTCAAGCTGAAATGACACATTATTCTTTGGGGAATTTGTGCCCTGGCTGAGCTGAATAGCTGTAAATTCCAGGGCTACGCTGACATGGTGTCCTTTGTCCCAGGGAAACAGAGCAGTGGCTGAGCTGAGACACCCCATCCTGCAGGCCAAACAACTCTAGTGTCCTTCCTTCCTGGGGCTGTACTAGCCTCCTGAAGTCTGAGCTGCTGAGACACCCATCTCTCTGGGGAGTGGAGTCATTGCTGTGCTGCTCCTTGTCTTCCAGGGCCCAAATAACAACTGTGTTCTGTCATTCTAGGGTACAGCATATTTCTCTGCAGAAACCCGACAAGCCGGGAGGGAAGTGGATGACGTATTCAAAGTACCAAAGGAAAAAAATGGTCAGCTAAGAATGCGATGCCCAGAAAATCTGCCCTTCAGAAATGAGGGAGAAAGAAAGTCTCCCAGACAAACAAAAACTGAAGGAATTCATCACCACTAGACTAGCTTTACAAAAAACACTCAAGTGAGTCCTATATCTGGAAGAGAAAAGATGATAATCATTCTCATGAAAACACACACAAGTGTAAAACTCACTGGTAGAGCAGATGCATAAAAGAGAAAGAGAAAAGACTAAAACCTTGTTACTACAGAAAGCCACCAAACTGCAGTGATCTCAAATATCTTTCCTGACCACAATGAAACCAATAACAAGAGGAACTTTTGAAACTGTACAAACACATGGAAATGGAAATTAAGCATGTTCCTGAATGGTCAATGGGTCAATAAAGAAATTAAGAAGGGAGTCTCCAACTCCCAGCGCGAGCGACACAGAAGACCAGTGATTTCTGCATTTTCAACTGAGGTACTGGGTTCATCTCACTGGGGAGTGCCGGACGATTGGTGCTGGTCAGCTGCTGCAGCCTGACCAGCGAGAGCTGAAGCAGGGCGAGGCATTGCCTCACCTGGGAAGCGCAAGGGGGAAGGGAATCCCTTTTCCTAGCCAGGGGAACTGAGACACACAACACCTGGAAAATCCGGTAACTCCCACCCCAATACTGAGCTTTAAGCAAACAGGCACACCAGGAGATCATATCCCACACCTGGCCGGGAGGGTCCCACACCCACGGAGCCTCCCTCATTGCTAGCACAGCAGTCTGTGATCTACCGGCAAGGCAGCAGCGAGGCTGGGGGAGGGGCACCCGCCATTGCTGAGGCTTAAGTAGGTAAACAAAGCCGCTGGGAAGCTGGAACTGGGTGGAGCTCACAGCAGCTCAAGGAAACCTGCCTGTCTCTGTAGACTCCACCTCTGGGGACAGGGCACAGTAAACAATAACAAACGCAGCAGAAAACTCTGCACACGCAAACGACTCTGTCTGACAGCTTTGAAGAGAGCAGTGGATCTCCCAACACGGAGGCTGAGATCTGAGAAGGGACAGACTCCCTGCTCAAGTGGGTCCCTGACCCCTGAGCAGCCTAACTGGGAGACATCCCCCACTAGGGGCAGTCTGACACCCCACACCTCACAGGGTGGAGTACACCCCTGAGAGGAAGCTTCCAAAGCAAGAATCAGACAGGTACACTCGCTGTTCAGAAATATTCTATCTTCTGCAGCCTCTGCTGCTGATACCCAGGCAAACAGGGTCTGGAGTGGACCTCAAGCAATCTCCAACAGACCTACAGCTGAGGGTCCTGACTGTTAGAAGGAAAACTATCAAACAGGAAGGACACCTACACCAAAACCCCATCAGTACATCACCATCATCAAAGACCAGAGGCAGATAAAACCACAAAGATGGGGAAAAAGCAGGGCAGAAAAGCTGGAAATTCAAAAAATAAGAGCGCATCTCCCCCGGCAAAGGAGCGCAGCTCATCGCCAGCAACGGATCAAAGCTGGACGGAGAATGACTTTGACGAGATGAGAGAAGAAGGCTTCAGTCCATCAAATTTCTCAGAGCTAAAGGAGGAATTACGTACCCAGCGCAAAGAAACTAAAAATCTTGAAAAAAAAGTGGAAGAATTGATGGCTAGAGTAATTAATGCAGAGAAGGTCATAAACGAAATGAAAGAGATGAAAACCATGACACGAGAAATACGTGACAAATGCACAAGCTTCAGTAACCGACTCGATCAACTGGAAGAAAGAGTATCAGCGATTGAGGATCAAATGAATGAAATGAAGCGAGAAGAGAAACCAAAAGAAAAAAGAAGAAAAAGAAATGAACAAAGCCTGCAAGAAGTATGGGATTATGTAAAAAGACCAAATCTACGTCTGATTGGGGTGCCTGAAAGTGAGAGGGAAAATGGAACCAAGTTGGAAAACACTCTTCAGGATATCATCCAGGAGAACTTCCCCAACCTAGTAGGGCAGGCCAACATTCAAATCCAGGAAATACAGAGAACGCCACAAAGATACTCCTCGAGAAGAGCAACTCCAAGACACATAATTGCCAGATTCACCAAAGTTGAAATGAAGGAAAAAATCTTAAGGGCAGCCAGAGAGAAAGGTCGGGTTACCCACAAAGGGAAGCCCATCAGACTAACAGCAGATCTCTCGGCAGAAACTCTACAAGCCAGAAGAGAGTGGGGGCCAATATTCAACATTCTTAAAGAAAAGAATTTTCAACCCAGAATTTCATATCCAGCCAAACTAAGTTTCATAAGTGAAGGAGAAATAAAATCCTTTACAGATAAGCAAATGCTTAGAGATTTTGTCACCACCAGGCCTGCCTTACAAGAGACCCTGAAGGAAGCACTAAACATGGAAAGGAACAACCGGTACCAGCCATTGCAAAAACATGCCAAAATGTAAAGACCATCGAGGCAAGGAAGAAACTGCATCAACTAACGAGCAAAATAACCAGTTAATATCATAATGGCAGGATCAAGTTCACACATAACAATCTTAACCTTAAATGTCAATGGACTAAATGCTCCAATTAAAAGACACAGACTGGCAAACTGGATAAAGAGTCAAGACCCATCAGTCTGCTGTATTCAGGAGACCCATCTCACACGCAGAGACATACATAGGCTCAAAATAAAGGGATGGAGGAAGATTTACCAAGCAAATGGAGAACAAAAAAAAAGCGGGGGTTGCAATACTAGTCTCTGATAAAACAGACTTTAAACCATCAAAGATCAAAAGAGACAAAGAAGGCCATTACATAATGGTAAAGGGATCAATTCAACAGGAAGAGCTAACTATCCTAAATATATATGCACCCAATACAGGAGCACCCAGATTCATCAAGCAAGTCCTTAGAGACTTACAAAGAGACTTAGACTCCCATACAATAATAATGGGAGACTTCAACACTCCACTGCCAACATTAGACAGATCAACGAGACAGAAAGTTAACAAGGATATCCAGGAATTGAACTCATCTCTGCAGCAAGCAGACCTAATAGACATCTATAGAACTCTCCACCCGAAATCAACAGAATATACATTCTTCTCAGCACCACATCGTACTTACTCCAAAATTGACCACGTAATTGGAAGTAAAGCACTCCTCAGCAAATGTACAAGAACAGAAATTATAACAAACTGTCTCTCAGACCACAGTACAATCAAACTAGAACTCAGGACTAAGAAACTCAATCAAAACCGCTCAACTACATGGAAACTGAACAACCTGCTCCTGAAGGACTACTGGGTACATAACGAAATGAAGGCAGAAATAAAGATGTTCTTTGAAACCAATGAGAACAAAGATACAACATACCAGAATCTCTGGGACACATTTAAAGCAGTGTGTAGAGGGAAATTTATAGCACTAAATGCCCACAAGAGAAAGCAGGAAAGATCTAAAATTGACACTCTAACATCGCAATTAAAAGAACTAGAGAAGCAAGAGCAAACACATTCGAAAGCTAGCAGAAGGCAAGAAATAACTAAGATCAGAGCAGAACTGAAGGAGATAGAAACACAAAAAACCCTCCAAAAAATCAGTGAATCCAGGAGTTGGTTTTTTGAAAAGATCAACAAAATGGACAGACCACTAGCAAGACTAATAAAGAAGAAAAGAAAGAAGAATCAAATCGACACAATTAAAAATGATAAAGGGGATATCACCACCGACCCCACAGAAATACAAACTACCATCAGAGAATACTATAAACACCTCTACGCAAATAAACTGGAAAATCTAGAAGAAATGGATAATTTCCTAGACACTTACACTCTTCCAAGACTAAACCAGGAAGAAGTTGAATCCCTGAATAGACCAATAGTAGGCTCTGAAATTGAGGCAATAATTAATAGCCTACCAACCAAAAAAAGTCCAGGACCAGATGGATTCACAGCTGAATTCTACCAGAGGTACAAGGAGGAGTTGGTACCATTCCTTCTGAAACTATTCCAATCAATAGAAAAAGAGGGAATCCTCCCTAACTCATTTTATGAGGCCAACATCATCCTGATACCAAAGCCTGGCAGAGACACAACAAAAAAAAGAGAATTTTAGACCAATATCCCTGATGAACATCGATGCAAAAATCCTCAATAAAGTACTGGCAAACCGGATTCAGCAACACATCAAAAAGCTTATCCACCATGATCAAGTGGGCTTCATCCCTGGGATGCAAGGCTGGTTCAACATTCGCAAATCAATAAACATAATCCAGCATATAAACAGAACCAAAGACAAGAACCACATGATTATCTCAATAGATGCAGAAAAGGCTTTTGACAAAATTCAACAGCCCTTCATGCTAAAAACACTCAATAAATTCGGTATTGATGGAACGTACCTCAAAATAATAAGAGCTATCTATGACAAACCCACAGCCAATATCATACTGAATGGGCAAAAACTGGAAAAATTCCCTTTGAAAACTGGCACAAAACAGGGATGCCCTCTCTCACCACTCCTATTCAACATAGTGTTGGAAGTTCTGGCTAGGGCAATGAGGCAAGAGAAAGAAATCAAGGGTATTCAGTTAGGAAAAGAAGAAGTCAAATTGTCCCTCTTTGCAGATGACATGATTGTATATTTAGAAAACCCCATTGTCTCAGCCCAAAATCTCCTTAAGCTGATAAGAAACTTCAGCAAAGTCTCAGGATACAAAATTAATGTGCAAAAATCACAAGCATTCTTATACACCAGTAACAGACAAACAGAGAGCCAAATCATGAATGAACTTCCATTCACAATTGCTTCAAAGAGAATCAAATACCTAGGAATCCAACTTACAAGGGATGTAAAGGACCTCTTCAAGGAGAACTACAAACCACTGCTCAGTGAAATAAAAGAGGACACAAACAAATGGAAGAACATACCATGCTCATGGATAGGAAGAATCAATATCGTGAAAATGGCCATACTGCCCAAGGTAATTTATAGATTCAATGCCATCCCCATCAAGCTACCAACGAGTTTCTTCACAGAATTGGAAAAAACTGCTTGAAAGTTCATATGGAAACAAAAAAGAGCCCGCATCTCCAAGACAATCCTAAGTCAAAAGAACAAAGCTGGAGGCATCACGCTACCTGACTTCAAACTATACTACAAGGCTACAATAACCAAAACAGCATGGTACTGGTACCAAAACAGAGATATAGACCAATGGAACAGAACAGAGTCCTCAGAAATAATACCACACATCTACAGCCATCTGATCTTTGACAAACCTGAGAGAAACAAGAAATGGGGAAAGGATTCCCTATTTAATAAATGGTGCTGGGAAAATTGGCTAGCCATAAGTAGAAAGCTGAAACTGGATCCTTTCCTTACTCCTTATACAAAAATTAATCCAAGATGGATTAGAGACTTAAATGTTAGACCTAATACCATAAAAATCCTAGAGGAAAACCTAGGTAGTACCATTCAGGACATAGGCATGGGCAAAGACTTCATGTCTAAAACACCAAAAGCAACAGCAGCAAAAGCCAAAATTGACAAATGGGATCTGATTAAACTAAAGAGCTTCTGCACAGCAAAAGAAACTACCATCAGAGTGAACAGGCAACCTACAGAATGGGAGAAAATTTTTGCGATCTACTCATCTGACAAAGGGCTAATATCCAGAACCTACAAAGAACTCAAACAAATTTACAAGAAAAAAACAAACAACCCCATCAAAAAGTGGGCAAAGGATATGAACAGACATTTCTCAAAAGAAGACATTCATACAGCCAACAGACACATGAAAAAATGCTCATCATCACTGGCCATCAGAGAAATGCAAATCAAAACCACAATGAGATACCATCTCACACCAGTTAGAATGGCGATCATTAAAAAGTCAGGAAACAACAGGTGCTGGAGAGGATGTGGAGAAATAGGAACACTTTTACACTGTTGGTGGGACTGTAAACTAGTTCAACCATTATGGAAAACAGTATGGCGATTCCTCAAGGATCTAGAACTAGATGTACCATATGACCCAGCCATCCCATTACTGGGTATATACCCAAAGGATTATAAATTATGCTGCTATAAAGACACATGCACACGTATGTTTATTGCGGCACTATTCACAATAGCAAAGACTTGGAATCAACCCAAATGTCCATCAGTGACAGATTGGATTAAGAAAATGTGGCACATATACACCATGGAATACTATGCAGCCATAAAAAAGGATTAAGAAAATGTGGCACATATACACCATGGAATACTATGCAGCCATAAAAAAGGATGAGTTTGTGTCCTTTGTAGGGACATGGATGAAGCTGGAAACCATCATTCTTAGCAAACTATCACAAGAACAGAAAACCAAACACCGCATGTTCTCACTCATAGGTGGGAGCTGAACAATGAGATCACTTGGACTCAGGAAGGGGAACATCACACACCGGGGCCTATCATGGGGAGGGGGTAGGGGGTAGGGGGGAGGGATTGCATTGGGAGTTATACCTGATGTAAATGACGAGTTGATGGGTGCAGCACACCAACAAGGCACAAGTATACATATGTAACAAACCTGCACGTTATGCACATGTACCCTACAACTTAAAGTATAATAATAATAAATAAATAAATAAAAAAGAAGGAAAATTTTAAAGGTCTTATAACACATGAAAATAGAAATACAACATATCAAAACCCTATGGGATACAGCAAAAGCAGTGTTAAAAGGAAAATGTATAGCAATAGATGCCTACATCCAAAAACTAGAAAGATTTCCAATAAGCAGCCTAGCAATACATCTCAAGGAACTAGAAAAGCAAGAACAAGCCAAATCCAAAATTAGTAGAAGGAAAGAAATAATGATGAAAGCAGAAATAAACAAAATTCACACTAAAAAATACAAAAGATCAATGAAATGAAAAGTTGTTTTTTGGAACAAGTAACAAAACTGACAAATAATTAGCTAGATTAATCAAGAATGTAAACAATCCAAATAAAATCACAAACAAAAAAGGAGACATTGCAACTGATACCGTAGAAATACAAGTGATCATGAGAGACTATTATGAACAACTATATGTCAACAAATTAGAAAATCTAGTGGAAATGGATCAATTCATGTATACATATAACCTGCCAAGATTGAACCAAGAAGAAACAGAAAACTTCAATAGACCAATGATAAGTAATGAGATTGAATCTTGTAATAAAACGTCTCCCATCAAAGAAAATCCCAGGACCTGATTACTTCATTGCAGAATTCTACAAAACATTTAAGGAACTAATAACAATTCTTCTCAAACTCTTCCAGAAAATTGAAGAGGAGGTAATTCTTCTAAACTTATTCCACAAGACCAGCATTATGCTGATACCAAAACCAGACAGGGATACAACAAGAAAAGAACACTTTAGGCCAGTATCCCCAATGAACATAGATGCACAAAGCCTCAACAAAATGCTAGCAAACTGAATCCAGCAACACATTAAAAAGATTGTTCACAGTCGAATGTGGTGGCTCATGCCTCTAATCCTAGCACTTTGGGAGGCCAAGGCAGGAGGATCACTTGAACCCAGGAGTTCAAGAGCAGCCTGGGCAACACAGGGAGATCCCATCTCTGCAAAAAATTTAAAAATTAGCCAGGCATGGTTGCGTGCTTCTATAGCCCAGGTACTAGGGAGGCTGAGATGGGAGGATCGCTTGAGTCTGGGAGATTGAGGCTGCAATGAGCCATGATCAAGCCACTGTACTCCAGTCTGGGCAACAAAATGAGACCCCATCTCAAAAAATAAAAATAAATAAAAATAAATTTAAAAGACCATTCACCATGATCAAGTGGAATTTATCCCAAAGTTGCAAGAATGGTTCAACATATACAAATCCATAAACATGATACATCACATCAACAGAGTGAAGTACAAAAACCGTATGATCATCTCAATAGATACATAAAAGGGATTTGATACAATTCAACATCCCTTCATCATCAAAACACTCAACTAATTAGATACAGAAGGACCATACCTCAACACAATAAAGGCCATATATCATAAGCCCATAGCAAACATCACACTGAATGGGAAAAAGTTGCCAGCCTTTCCCCTAACATCTGAAACAAGACAACGATGCTCACTTTCACTACTTTTGTTCAATATTGTAATGGAAGTCCTAGCCAGAGCAATAAGGCAATAGAAAGAAATAAAGGGCTTCCAAATTGGAAAGGAGGATGTCAAATTGTCCGTTTGCAGATGATATCATCGTATATATAGAAAACCCTAAAAGCTCTACCAAAAAACTCTTACAACTGATAAACAAATTCAGTAAAGTTGCAGGATACAGAATCAACATATGGAAATCAGTAGCATTTCTATATGCCAGCAACAAACTAGCAGAAGAGAACACACAAAAAATGAAAAGATATCTTGTATTCATAGATTTGAAGAATACATATTGTGAAAATGATCTTACTACCAAAAGCAATCTACAGAGTCAATGCAATCCCTATCTAAATACCAATAACATTCTCAACAGAAATTTTAAAATCCTCGAATTTGTATGGACCCACAAAAGACCCTATAGCCAAAGCAATCCTGAGTGAAAAGAACAAAGTTGGAGGCATCACACTGCCAGGTTTCAAAACATACTACAAAGCTATAGTAACCAATACAGCATGTTACTTGTGTAAAAACAGATTCATATACCAATGGAACAAAATAGAGAACCTACAAATAAGTTCGTGTATTTATAGCCTACTGATTCTTGACAAAGGCACCAAGAACATTTATTGAGGAAGAGAGAGTCTTTTCAATAAATGGTGCTGGGAAAATTGGATATCCATATGCATAAAAATGAAACCAAACCCCTGTCTCTCACCATATATAAAAGTCAACTCAAAATGGGTTAATGACTTAAATATAAGACCTGAAGCTATGAAACTCCTGAAAGAAAACATCGGAGAAATGCTTCAGAACATTGGTCTGGGAAAAGATTTTATGGAGAAGACCTCAAAGGCACAGGCAACAAAAGCAAAAAGAGACAAATGGGATTATATCAAACTAAAATCTTCTGCACAGCACAAAGGAAACAATCAACAGAGTGAAAAGGCAGCCTGCATAATGGGAGAAAATATTTGCTAACTCTTCACTCAACAAAGGATTAATATCCAGAATATATAAAGAACTGAAACAATTCAAAAGAAAAACCCCCCAAATAATCCAGTTTAAAAATGGGTAAATGAGCTGGATAGACACCTCTCAAAATAAGAAATACAAATGGCTAGTAGATTTATTTTTAAAAATGCTCAACATCACTAATCATGAGAGAATGCAAATTTAAAATCACAATGAGATATCATCTCAACCCGGTTAGAATGACCATTATCAAAAAGTTAAAAAATAACAGATCCTGGCAAGATTGTAGAGAAAGGGGAACTCTTATCCACCATTAGTGAGACTGCAAATTAATCTAGCCATTGTGGAAGACAATATGAAGGCTCCTCAAAAAACTAAAAATAGAACTACCATATGATCCAGCAATCCCACTACTGGGTATATATGCAAAGGAAGTGAAATCAGTATATCAAGGAGATATGTGCACTCCCATATTTATTGCAGTACTATTCACAATACCCAAGATATAGAATCAACTTAAGGGTCCATCAGTGGGTGAATGAAGAAAATATGGTATATATACACAATGGAATACTCTTTAGCCATAAAACAAAATGAAATCCTATCATTCACAGTAACATGGATGAAACTGAAGGTCATTATGTTAAGTGAAGTAAGCCAGGCACAGAAAGATAAATACCACATGTTCTCATACATGAAAGCTAAAAAACATTGATCTCATAGAAGTAGAGAGTAGAGTAGTGTTTTTCCTGGGGGATGGGAAGGGTAGGGGAGAGGAGAATAGCCAAAGGTTAGTTAATGGATATAAAAGTACAGTTAAATAGGAGGAATAAGTTCTAGTGCTCTGTAGCACTATAGGGTGACTACAATTAACAACAATTTATTATATATTTTTGAATAGCTTCAAGAGTGAATTTTGAATGTTCTCAACACAGAGAAATGATAAATATTTGAGGTGATGGTTATGCTAATTACAGACTTATCATTACACATTGTACACGTATTTTGAAATATACTGTAGACCATAAATATGTATATTTATGTGTCAATTAAACATAATAAAAGCAAAAAAAAGAAAATGAAGTTGGATCTCTACCTCACAGCATACACAGAAGTTTACTTAAAATGGATCATAGACCTACATGTAAAAACTAAAACTATAAAACTCTTAGAATAAAACTCAGGAGTAAAGCTTTGTGAGCTTGGGTCAGACAGTAGTTTCTTAGATAAAAGCAAGACAAGAGAAAATACATAAGTTGAACTACATCATAATGCAAACTTTTATTCTCAAAATGATATTCTCAAGGAAGGGAAAAGTCAACCCACAGAATAGTAGAAAATATTAGCAAATCACGTATCTGATAAGGGACTTGCAAATAGAATATATAAAGAATTCATGCCACTCAACCATAGAAAGACAAATAAAATATGAGCAAATGATCTGAATAGACATTTCTCCAAAGAAGGTATATAAATGGCAAATACATACATGAAAATATGCTCAACATCATTAATTATTAGGAAAATGCAAATCAAATCACAATGAGATATCACTTTACACCAACTAGAATGGCTACATTCAAAAAGACACATTAATAACTGTTGTCAAAGATGTGGAGAAATTGAAACACTTATTATTCCTGGTGAGAGTGTGAAATGGTGCAGCTGCTTTGGAAAATTGGCAAGTCCTCAAAATGTTACAGAGTTACCATATGACCCAGCAATTCCACTCCTAGTTATAGACCCAAGAGATAGGAAAACAAATGCCCACAAAAAAACTTATACATGAATGTTCATAGTAGGATTGTTCGTAATAGCCAAATATTGAAAACAGTCCAAATATTAACCAACTAAATAGGTAAAGAAAATGTGGTATCTTCAAACAATGGGATATTATTCAACCATATCAAGGAATGAAGTATTTATATGGTTGATGATGCATGCTACCACATCGATGACTTTGAAAACATTACGCTAAGTGAGAGAAACCAGTCACAAAAGGCCACGTATTGTATGGTTCCAGTTATATGAAATGTCCAGAATAGGCAAATCTGCAGAGACAGATTAACGATTGGCTAGGGCTCGGGAGGGGAGTGGAGTAGAAAATGAAGAATGACTGCTAATGGGTACGGTATTTCTTTTGGGAGGATAAAAATATTCTAAAATTAGACTGTTGATGATTGTGCAACCATGTAAATATACCAAAAACATTTAACTGTGCATTTTAAATGGGTGATTGTATGGTTTTAAAATTATACTTCAATAAAGCTAAGTTTGGGTACTTTTATAAATCTTTATGCCGAGGCTGAAACTCAGACCAATGAACTCAATCTCCTGGGATTGAACCTATGCATCAATATTTTTTAAGAGTTCTCCAGGTGATTGCATTGTGCAGCCAAGGTTGAGAATCATTATGTTTGAATCAGCCCTAATCCAAATAAGTTTTTAATTTAAGAGACTCCAAAAGAGTTGAGATCCCATGTGGAAGGACTCCGGGAGGCTTCCTCAAACCATGATACTACAAGTGTGGTCCTGAGACCAGCAGCATCAATATCACCTGGGAAACTGTTAGAAATGCAGATGATTGGGCCCCATTCAGTTCAAGTACATCAGGATTCACAGTTTAACAAGCTCCCCAGATGATTCATGTGTACATTAAAGTTTGGGAAGCATTGCTTAGGAGCAGCGGTTCCCACGCTTGGCTGCACATTGGAATCACCTGAAGAGTCCAAAAGTACCGACGCCTGGGTTCCACCGCCAGCGATCTTACGGGTATGAGATGCAGCCTGTGCATCTGGGGTGTAAAAGCTTGCCAGGTGATTCTAATGTGCAGCAAAGTTTAAGAATGAGTACTGTAAAAAACAGGATACTTAATGGCAAATAAGATGGTTAATAAAATTTTCTTATTTTTTTTTTAACAGAAGGATAGAGGAATATGCATAAGAAAGGGAAGATTATTGATGTTAAAAATGTCCAGAGGAGTGAGGAAGGGATGGGAGTGAGACAACAATGGAAAACCTTTGCCCCCCCCGCACACACACAAAAAAAAGGAAAACAAAAAACAAAAATCCCACCACACACCAGGCATTTTCCTTCTAAATGCAAGAGGAGGATCTTTCATATGATTATTGGAGACTACTCAAATTTAAGTGGCCAAGAATCTCTGGGTTCTTAAGAGGGTTTTTAAATTACGCTGAAAACGTGGGTATTTACTGAACTTTCCTGTCTGAATTTATAAAAAGAAAGTTTATTAATGTGGTGGTGAACATTTCTTCCCAAGCTGTGTACCCATGTCCAGCTTCTTCGGTCTGGGGAAATTTTAACTCCTCAGTAGACAGTGGGCCCTGCGCAGTGTCTGGGGCATGCTCTTCCTGTATATAGCATTTAGCCCTGAGGATTCTCCTCCCCAACGATCGGCCACATCTCGCTAATGACCATTGTCTCTGCCATTTACTGGTCTTTTCAAAATTATGACTCTAAAATATCTTGTAGGCAAAATTATGAGGTTTGCAGAGTTAGCTTTGAGATTTCTCAATTCCTCACCCACCCCTTCCCCTCCTTCCCACAAGCTCCATTTCTGTCCCATGCCCCCAGATTGTCTTCTCCAGGTGACTTGAACCCACCTTCTTGGTTGCAGTATCAGTACATTGTACCCTTGTCTGCACTGAAATTAACCATGCAGTCGAAACTAGTACCTTCTTGAGCTGATGGGTGTGTGGGTGGTGGGGTGAGGGGGGGTATAATTACTTAATTGAATCTGTGTTAATAACGTGTTAACTATTAATGGAAACCCACAGTCCCTCTCTACCTCCCCCTCAGGAAGTCTCTAATGGTGTTTGGTCATTGTTTCAGTCACTTGTCACATATTCTGTTTTCTTGGCCCATATCTCTAACCACATCCTTATCAAAATATTTTGATGCGCGCATTTGAAAAGTAGAAACACAACATACTTAAGATAGTTGGAGGGCTTGGCTCCTATTTGCATCACAATGATTCTGCCTATGAAGATTTTCCCTAACAGTCAACTAGGATTATATACAACCTGTGGTTTCAAAAAATCATCTCATCTTATTAAATTTTCTTATTTTAAAATACCTGCGACTCTTCTGAATAATGAAAAAATGACATGAAGAATATGTATATAAACTGTCTCTAAAGTTATTAGGAAAATATTTTTATTTAACTGTGCCTAATGTTTGGGGGTATTACAGTGAACTCTACTTTTAAAGATGAGTAGTTATATATTAATATATTGGCCCTGAAATTTTTGAGTTTTCACCCTATAGTCCAGAAAAAGCCTTTATTTTTAATAGTTGCCCTAAAATTTTAACACAAAAGTTTTACTTAGCTAAATCTAAATTTAATCAGTAGCTTTACCCCACTTCCAAACAATATAAAGACTTTAAAATGCTTTCATTCTGATTTCCTTTCCTTGCTTGCTATTATTTTCCAGGATTTTAACTCTGTTTGCTTGGTTTTATTTGTTTGTTTGTTTTACGACAGAGTCTCACTTTGTCATCCAGGCTGCAGTGTAGTGGTGTGATCATAGCTCACTACAGCCTTGAACTCCTGGGCTCAAGGGATCCTCTTGCCTAGCCTCCTGAGTTGCTGAGACTACAGGCATGCACCACCATGCTCAAATTATTATTAGTAGTAATAGTGGTAGTACAGACCGGGTCTCAGTATGTTGCCCAAGCTTGTCTCAAACTCCTGGCTGGCCTTAAAGGATCTTCCCATCTCAGCCTCCCAAAGTGCTGGGATTATAGGCATAAGCCATTGTACCCGGCTTACTTGCTTGGTTTTAAGTCCACAAATTAGACATCATCATCATTCTATTTAGATTTTCTCATATTTACCATTTTCTTTACATATCATTGCTACTTCCATTCAGAGCTTCTGGGATCAAACCCTAGTTCCTGGCATTTTGGACTGGTTGATAGTCTCCAGGATATTCAGGCAGTGAAGTGCCTCCAAAAGAAAATGAGAAAAGAAAGGTCCTGGGAAATATGCCTCACCCCTACCCCTGCAGTGCTGCCGCTGCTGTCCCAGGACCGTGGGCACCCCTGAGTATCTCCCTTCCACTCTCTCTGATCACTGTGTTTTATGGAGTAGAGGGGGACAATGACATCTTATAGAATACTAAAGTTAAATATGCTCAGTTTAAGGAGCTGTCATTTAGTCTGAGATCGTGTCTTTCCTACCTTTTTTGCTGTTAACTTTATTTTATAACATAATGGTGATTGTAGTTGAAGTTTGTTATTTTTGTTTTGTTTTAAATTAATTAATTAAGATTTGTTTTTATATTTCCTTACTTGGCAAATACAAAGTTGTGAATCACAACCCAGATTTTTTGAAATTGTGTTGGGTATTGAAATCCCAAACCACTGCTATAAACAGCTAGCTGTGAGTTTGGGGTGTGGACATTGGGACACCTGAAACCATGTCTTGGTTACGTCAAGAGCCTTATTGATTATTTAGATTATGTATGAATCCTGTGGTGTTAACAGTACTTTGCAACCTTTAGTACTTAGCTGAACTGTATTGGATCGGGAGTCCTCAATACGCCCTCAATGATTTACATTGTTTTTAGCTACTTCCGTAAGGCTGAGTCTACACTAGCAAAATGACCTGGGTGCTTAATGTGCTCCCTACATACATCTGGTGATGTTTGTGCTCTCAATTTTTTAAGAACACTGCTTTGAGAGTCACAAAACCCAATATTCTACCAATAACTTACTATGTACCTTCATCATTTGTAAGAAGAGGGGGTTGAACTAAGCGATCTCCAAGTCACTGTTCTGCACAAATGTAGGTGGTGATTGTATTTGTGTGTACACATTTTTTTAAAGCCTTAAAGAGATCTAGGTATTTCTCATGTGTTTATATTAAATCTAAGATCCATGTTGCAAATTTGGACGTGGAGGACATTAATTTTTCTGATGTAGGTTACTCTTTAAGAGGCACGTTGCACCTGTAATATTGGTGCCACCACTTTGGCAGATGCAGTTTCTTCATTTACTTGTAAGTGTTCAGTCTGAAGTCTACATAAGGTAACTTGAGTTCTCATTTCTCTGGTATAAAAAATGGTCATGTTTAAATAAGGCCACAATATTTATTTCAAGGGGTCCCAGAATCATTTTTTTTAAGTATCATCGTATGCTTGACACATAGACAAATGATGACTACTTGAAGATGCACCAGCCGTGATTGTGGAGACCTCCAAATTCATGACAGAGTTGTTAACTGGCAGGTTTGTTATTTCCTATAAGTACAAGGAAGGGAAGTGTTAAAATAACTCGTGCCCATTAGAGAGAGGAAATTAACATTCCCTTAAAAATTGTTTTCCAGTGAAGGAAGCCCATCCCCCAGAATGGAGCTGCTGCATAATATCGACCCGAACTTCGTGGACTCTTCGCCGTGTGAGTACCAGTGCATTGCTACTAGGTTAAATCTCATTGGCCCACCAAGGTGGTTTGATTACCTAGTGTGTCTCTAGCCTAGCTTTCTCTTTTTTCCTGGGTTGCTAGAAAGCTAAACAGTTCTTCAGGACACACCTTCCACTCATCTCAGAGGGCAGTGTGCTGTGAAAGGAACGCCAGCTTATGAAACAAGAAAGGTGAATTCTATTCTTGCTCTGCCACTTACTAGCCTTTAAGCCGTTGAACTCTTCCTGCCCCAGCCTTCCCCATTTACAAAAGAACTCATGGCATCTCTGAGGCTCCTTCTCACTGTAGATGTCACGTTGCTGCCCTGTTCTTACCTGAGAGCTCCAGAGCTGCCTGCCAGAAAACTCACAGTCCAATAAACCACAGTTGGGTTCCAGCGTAGTGTGAGCAACCACATTATCTGATTGGGACGGTCAGGTACTGCCCAACACCTGCTGGGTGTCACAGGTGTGACTTTCCTCGCAGTCCTGGAAGTGATTCCGCTTGATCCTGCCTCCTGCCTAAATTAACCTGTAAAGAGCCCTACCATTTCCTTCAGGGCAGGCAGGCATGCATGTAGTGCTTCCGGATCACAATGGACTGTAATAGGCCTGTATAAATACCGTGTGAGTGGCCCTAATGCCCTCAGCATAGTGAATTTGGACATAGAAAGCCTTAGCAATTAGACCCTTTGCCCAGCTTTCATCATAATGCTCATCTTGCAAACAGTGCCCTTGTATTCCCTTATTCATATGGGGGGCTCCCATCGCTCCTTTCTGGACATACTGCTGCCCCCTTAGTTCAGGCTCTCCTTACTTCTTTGTTTTTTCCAAACTGTATTATAGCTTGCCACAAAATATTCTTGCTCAGAGATTCCTGCTCAGAGAATTACCCCACAGTCGTTCTAAATGTGTCACCGGGCACTCAGGTCCCACTTGCCCGGCCAGCCTCACTCCAGGCACTCCTTGTCATGTTCTCATCTCCTAGACACTTGTCATCTCCAGGCATGCAGGTCGTCATACTGTCATGAATATGCTTTTCCCTATGCCTGAACCACGTTTTCCCTGCCTCTCTACAGTCTCTCTCATCCCTTAAAAACCCGGCCCCATGCCCCCTCTGTGAATGCTTTCCAGAGCCCCAGAAGAAGCAGTCACTCCTTCCTGTGTGCGTGCGTCCCCATATACCATCCCTCACGTGTTCGTGTTTGTGCCTGCATTTCCAAGCTGAGAGCTCCTGGAAGTCAGCGTCTCTTGTATTTTTTTATCCTCATCAGTTAACACAAATACTGGGCGCTTGCTAGGCACTCAGTAATGATTGCTTGATGACTCAGTAGACAATTGGAGAGTTGAGATGCAATAAAGACCAAGCGGACACATTAAGACCTGGACAGGAAAGGGCCCTGAGACAGGCGAGAATGGCTACGTCATGGAGAAATTTCTATTTCTTTTGGAGTAAATCCATGTCATTGAGAGAGGCAAGGGGAAGGTTTGAGCCCTAAGGACTGTAAGAACAGTCTAGATTTGTGCTGTCCAGTATGGTAGCCACAGGCCACATGTGGCTGTTGGGTACTTAAAATGTGGCTAACTGTGGATTGAGATGTGCTGTGAGTAGAATGTGCACATCAGATTTTGAAGACTTAGTATACCTATGTATTATATGCATACAATATTATAGATTTATTATTTGGCGAAAGGATAATACTTTGGATATATTGATTTAAATATATTGTTAATGTTTTACTTGTCTCCTCTTCCTTTCTTAATGTGGCTAATAGAAAATTTAATTTTAATTAACTTACATATGTGACTTGCATTATATTTCTATTGGCCTAAAAACCTCTTCTAGAAGGTGCTAGAAAGTAAGTTGATCAGCTGAGCTGATCACAAAGCTGTGACTAGTTACTGTGAGGCTACATCAATGACTCCTAAACTTTTCTCTATCCCAGTACACCTAAGAGATACGTTTCAGTCATATCAAAATCTCTAAGGGTGGCTGGAAGAGAATACTAGGGAGGCAGGAATGGCTTTAAAACTTTCTGAGTAATTTAATGCACTGCAAAGCCCAGTATAACCTAGGTCTAGGGGATATGTGGAATATGCCACCCACATTATAATGGTTGTAAATGTCTTCACCTGTTAAATTCCACCTACAAATGAGAAACCTTAAGACCCCTCACTCACTAAGCTGTATTTTCATTTGGCATTTGAAGTAGGAGCTTGGGAACTATACTCCTATGTGATATGGTTGGGATTTGTGTCCCACCCAAATCTCATTTCGAATTGTATCCCCAATGCTGGAGGAGGGGCCCAGCGGGAGGTGACTGGATCATGGGCGTGGATTTCCCCCTTGCTGTTCGGGTGATATTGAGTGAGTTCTCATGAGATCTGGTTGTTTGAAAGTGTGTAGCACTTCCCGCTTCACACTCTTCCTCCTGCTCCAGCCATGTAGGACATGCCTGCCTCCCCTTCTCCTTCTGCCATGATTATAAGTTCCTGAGGCCTCCCCAGCCATGATTCCTGTAGAGTCTATGGAACCCTGAACCAATTAAACCTCTTTTCTTTATACCCAGTCTCAGGCAGTTCTTCATAACAATGCAAGGACAGATGAATACACTATCACCACAGCACTGCGTGCTCCAGGGTTCTTGGTGCAACTTGCTGTGCTTTCTCCTGTCTTACCTAAAGGGCCCTAGCAAAATAACAGCACAGGCAAAAGGTTTCTGCAGCGTAAAAGTTGGTAAGAGTGTGGAAATTAGAATAGAAAATTTTCTTAATCTTGCCACCCATAGATTGTAAGGACATTTACTTCTCTTGGACTCAGTTTCCTACATATTATGTGGAGGACTTATAAGACCCAGTACTGTGGCCCCAAATTTAGGGATCCTCTTTGGCCTTCTGCTGCTCTTTCTCCCCTCTCTGGAGCCCACCCAGGCCTTCATGTTGGCTTCCTCGCCAGCTTGGGACTCCTGCTGTGACTCCTGCAGATAACGAAGGACATTGTCGGCTCTTGCAAGGACATAGAACCACTTCACTGTTGCTTCATACACACAGGGCGTTCTCTGCTATCTGCGCCTGCAGGTAGCAAGGTGCCACCCACCTCCTCACACATGGCAATCCCATGGGCCTTTTCTGCCCAGTTTTTATATTCACTTCACTCTACTGAGAGGCAGAAGCAGAAAAAAGAAGAGCTATCTTTGGGTGCCTGGTCCTTTTTAGGATGATGATACAAGCCCATTTCCTTTTCTATGCAATTCATTGATGAGGAAAAATTAAATCCAGCTATAAAAAACATGTACTTAGAGGACAGCTAAGTCTGGATATCATATTCATAGAGCACAGAGGCTTTTGTGGAGTAAAATCAGAAAGCAGCCAATCTCAGGTGTAAACTAAGGATTAAGAATGGAGTCAGTGTTATCACAGAAGCATTTCTGTGGTTTCTCACTCCAGCTCTTCTCAGATCATTGGTGCTTACTGCGGGAGAAGAAGGTAACGTTCCACCTCCACCTTCCCTAAAGCCACTTCGTCAGTTTCCTCACCTGTAGAGTAAAGAAGGAATTAAATGATCTGCAAGGTCCCTCTGGCTTCAGTGTTCTGTGGGTCTCTACATGAATGGGACCTCAAAGGAGCAAATCTGCTTACTCTGCTTCTCTCCTTTTTCTGCCTGCCAGAAGTAGTGTGTCCATTGATAAGCAGTGATGTTGCCAAAGGCATGGTCATAAATAGATGAACACAAGTGAAAATGCTAGACACATTATATGCACTAGAGGAATTTGAATTATTTTATGAGTTTCTTATTACTACATCCTGGCCACCTTTCTGATCTCTGTTCTAAAACATCAGCGTATCAATCTGCTTTTCTTTTTTTTTTTTTTTTGAGACAGTCTCGCTCTGCCGCCCAGGCTGGAGTGCAGTGGCCGGATCTCAGCTCACTGCAAGCTCCGCCTCCCGGGTTTACGCCATTCTCCTGCCTCAGCCTCCCGAGTAGCTGGGACTACGGGCGCCCGCCGCGTCGCCCGGCTAGTTTTTTGTATTTTTTAGTAGAGACGGGGTTTCACCCTGTTAGCCAGGATGATCTCGATCTCCTGACCTCGTGATCCGCCCATCTCGGCCTCCCAAAGTGCTGGGATTACAGGCTTGAGCCACCGCGCCCGGCCTCAATCTGCTTTTCTATCTCCTCTTTCCCTTAGTGGGTCATCCTGGGGTTTGTTGACCAATGTCTCCTCTGATTCTGAATCATACAAATAGGCGTTAGGCACTTCCCAGGAGATTTCTGCCTTCTGCCTAGCAGCACATGCCCCCAGAAGCTGGCTTCTTGGATTTCAGCAGCTACACCTCCCCTGTCCCCTGCCAACACACATACCATGGGTATGTGACCATGAAAAAAGTCCTGACTCCACCAGCAGGATGGGCCTCTGGGCACCCCATAATTTGACTACTACCTTTTGGCTATTCTGAGTAATGCTGAGTAATGCTGCTACAAACGTGAGTGTACAAATACCTGTTTAAGCCCCTGCTTTTAATTCTTTCAGGTATATACCCAGAAGTGGGATTGCTGGATCCTATGATAATTCTATTTTTAATATTTTGAGTAATCACACAATGTTATTGTCCATAGAGGCTACACTATTTTGCTTTCCCATTGACAGTGAACAAGGGTTCCAATTTCTCTACATCCTCAATACTTCTTATTTTCCCCTCCCTCCCTCCCTTCCTTCCTTCCTTTTTCCACTATCTCTCCTTTTCTTTCTTTCTTTTATGTTTTAAACTGTAGTCATCCTCATCCTAATGGTGTAATTTATGTATGCATCCTTGAGACTTTATGCTTTACTGCAGAATGGTGAATCTCCTGCTCTACGAGAGATTTGGTGATCCCTGGTGTGTGTGCATGTTTCTCTGTGAATGTGTACGTGTATCAATATTTTGTGCCAATCTTTGAGTATTTTTACTGTTAGTATCCAAGCCACAACCTACCATGGGTATGTGACCATGAAAAAAGTCCTGACTCCACCAGCAGGACATTATGCTAAGCAAGTCACAAAAGGAAAAACCGTATGACTCCACTTACATAAGGTACCCAAAGTAGTCAGATTCATAGGGACAGAAAATAGAATGGCGGTTGTCAGGGGTTGTGGGGAGGGGAAAATGGGGCATGATTTTTGAGTGGGTGTAGAAATGGATGATAATGATGACAGCGCAACAACGTGAATGTATTTAATGCCACTGGACCATACAATTAAAAATGGTTAAGATGGTAAATTTTATGTTGTTTGTATTTTACCACAATTAAAACATATAAAAAATAAATAAAATGTAACTTTCCCTCCCTCCAAAAGTGAAGAGAAACTGTACAAGAATAGGGTCTCTATCTTTTTCATTTACTGCCATATGCACAGTAAGCGCTCCGTAGCACAGAACCTAACATTATAGTAAGTTGTTGGGTTAATATCAGTAAATATCTGCTAATGAATGATAAACAGATCAACCTGTCAAAGTCCTTGTTTTATTGTCTTATAGCCTTTCCTGAGCCTAAAAGTACCTCCAGATGGCCGCTTACACTCCTTTTAAACCCCAAACCTACCTTTTGTGCCTAAGTAAAAATAACTTAGAAGCTACAAGTCACTTATTAAGTTGTAATTGACATTATATACAGATGTTTGAAACTATTCATTCAGCTTCTAAGTGCCCACCCCCATCGCTCCCTGCATTGAAAAGACCGACCAGAAAAGATGATGTGGGATTTCCCTGCCCATCTTCATCCCTTTCTCCAGACCTCCTCAGTAGACAAACAGAGATTTATAAAGCCTTTGCCTCTGGCCTGGCTCGGCCTGACTTCCCTCTGAGTCTGGGGCTCTGCCTCTTCTTGCTGTTCTGAGTTCGGTTCTGCTCCTGTTTTCTGGGATGTTCCCTCCGAATGTTTCATCAGTCACTGGTTATCTCAGTGCCCCAACCCTGGCTCCACTTTTGTCCCCTTCCTCCCTCCCCTGCCTTCCAGCTTCATGACCAGTGTCAGACGTGTGGGATGTAATTGCTTTCCTGTGTGCTTTGAGGAGACTTTTTATTCATTTTTGAAGGTCTTGTTCTGAAGTAACCTTGGAAGTGCTTTGGTCTCTGTTCAGCTAGTACCCTTCTCTTTTCCTTTGTTCCCTTCTGAGAAAATTCCTGAGAATTATTTATTCCCCCATGTCGGTAAAATATTTCCTTGTAGTAGGCTGATCCATCCTTGTGCAGCAGCACAAAGTGGTCCGTGTAAGAACCCCGTGAGAGCGCCTGGGGAATAGCACCACTGAAGCTGATTCATGAGAAAGCCTGGAACCTCTGAAGTGGTGGGGAACAGCCGTAATCCCAGGGTAGGCGTGAGGTCCTACAGGTCTGAATTCAGCTCTCCATGGTTCCAAGGGGAGCTCCAGCCCCAAATTCCACACTCCCCCAAGGTCCCAGCAAGCATGACTCAGACCACAAGGACAACCGCTTCCAGTGCATTATTTTGCCTGAGGAAAAACATATACACCTATGCTGCAGGTGCCGGGCTTGATCTTGGCTGTTCTGCAGTAATGGTCCTGCCCCATCTGAGACCACGACTCACTCTGGAAGTCAGACGTGGCATTCTGTGATGGCCAGAACACTGACACAGCCCATCATGTAACACAGGTGTATGTATTTAACACGTACGCACACACAAGAGACACAGAGATTCTGCTGGGAGAAGCTTGATTATAGATGAAGGGCAGTGACAGATGTTAGCATTTTCCACACCACCAAAGGCCAGCTCTTCAAAGTGATTCCGTACAGCTTTGTTACTATTTCATTTAAAGGCCCTCTTCTCTTTAAAGTTTCTAATGAGATGTTATTTCTGCTCATGATTATAGGGTGAAAGAACAGCCTTCTTCCCACCCTCTCCTCTCTTACACACACATTTTCTGTGGTGCAATTGCCAAATCCATGCTTGAGATCCAAGAGTCATCCAGGTTGGAATGCCTGGAGCTGCTCCCTGTTTCCTCCTCAGAGCGACATTCAAAGCCGTTTTCCAGTATTATGTTACCATTTCCAAGATTATTTATTCTGTAAATAAATAAATGATGATGGCCTGGGATGCATGAGGTACTGCTATGAATACTCGAGATCAGTTAGGCTAAAGCCAAACCTAAAGGTCTGGCTAAAACCCAGTCTAGAAGAGTCTGGAAGACGGCATGGACACAGCCTCTCCCCACCCTGCTGGAAGGCTGTCAGTGGCTCCCAGCTGTCCACCAGCAAGCCGTCCTACAACGTCCACCATTCAGCACCATTGCAATGCCCTCCTTCAGTCCTGTTTATCTCCCTTGTTGCCCTGCCCCTTCTGTAGAGTTCAGTGCACATTCCTACTCCTGCATGAAGCCCTCTCTGATTCTTTTGAACTTGAATCCCTTGAGTTTCTCTGGAGCTTCCCAGGACAGTGAGCTCTTGCTGCCTTATAGTGCAGTATTTATATTCACGTGTTTTCCCCATCCGGAGCTATGAGGAGAGCAAGACTTCATGTGTATAGTTCTCTCCGTATCTTATGTATACAAGATAAATACATATTGAAAGAATGCGTGCTAATAAATGAATAATTTATCATTAGCTGATTTGATTAGAATCACTTTAGTGAGAACAACAATAATTTCATATATCATTTTCAAGGCATTTTGATTTCTTTTTGGGCATATTAGAGAAGTAGTGACACAGAGGCATCTTTCTTTCAGCCTGAAATTAGATATGAAGCAGAATTAAAAGAGTTAGGGGGAATGCATGGGGCTCATCCTGCTACAGATTGCTCAACATTACATAGAATGCCAGAGGCTAAGAGCCCGTTGGCAGTTTGTGCACTCTTTATAATCCAGGTGAAGAAACTGAGGCACCAGGTCATGCATGCTGTTAAATATCAGAGCTGGAACTCAGGGCTGTTCAGACCCAGCATGTACATCATGTCCTCCTGATTTCGCAGGTCTCGTCGCTTTGTGTCCTACACTTGTCTTGTGGGAGAAGCGCACCCAGACCTGAGTTACAATCATCTCACCTATATAATAGCATGTTGATGGGACATGATTCATTTAAAAGAGCCTGGAAAAATGGGTCGAGTAGTGACATTAGCCTTGCTGGATTCACATGTAATCCGACTCTGCGGATGGTGGTAGCTTCTGCTTGTAGAGCTAGTCGTGGAAGCCCTGCCAGTGACTTGTAGTCACTCCACTGGAGGGTGCTGTGGGGATGAGGGAGCCGAGTGTGGGGTGGGCAGTGTCACCTAGTAAAACAGGTAGAGTTTGGGGGTGCCAGAAAGCCCTGGGTTTTATTCAATACCAGCTCTGACTTATTTCCTGTGAGCCTGTGGGTGAGTTCTTCCAGCCATCTGTTTCATCACCTATAAGTTGGGAACAATTATAACAATATCTCCTGTAAATATGTCCAAACCACAGTGAACAACAATTACATTCTGGCTGCTAGGATTGGGGCAGGGTGGGAAAGTTGCACTTTTCCCTTTATGTATTTCTCCAATTTTAGTTTTGAATTATGAGCACATATGACTTCCTTAATCAGGAATAAAGCCATAAAGCTTTATTTGTGAAAACCAGCTCCAAGGAGGGTTCCGGCGAGCCTGGAATATCTGAAATCTGCGGGGTTCTTACAGAGTAGGAGTTGCTGCTTCCGTGCCTGCCTGTACTAGGTCAGAGCAGTTAGAATTTTGTGTCGTCTCTAGCTGCCAATATTTGTCTTTAGCAGCTCGTCAAATTTTCCTTGGTGTGGGTTGCTACATGCCCTCAATCACAGAGCCAAAACACAGATAGCTTTCTCCTTTTAAATTTTCAAAGGCTTCTAGTCTGCCCCCTCCGCTTTGGGGAGCACTAAAGTCTGTTTGGAAATGTGGCCTTTTTGATGCCAAAGGCGATCCCACAAGCCTCGTATCCCCTCCACCCCACTTCACACGGCACATCTCAAGGAGCACGCATGAAACCTTCACTGTTAACACTTGGTGCTGGCATCCTGGCTTTCATCCCGAGAAAATACATAAACCAAACCAAATCCACAGCACTTTAAAAACACTAATTAACTCTCACCACTGGCCTAGGCTACGCAGAAATGGCAAATCCCACTGCCCCAATCTTATGTTTGGAGAAATCAGGGTGAGCAACGTTTTCTAGGGCTTCTCTGAGCCAGATCACAGAAGCTGACCTGAAGGGCTTGACCTGGCCCCGCATCTGGAGTTAGGCCATTTGACCAAGGGCCAGCTGCCTCACCAGAGCCCTTCTCTACAGCACCACGTGGTTAACGTGGTTAGTGGCCCATAACTCCATTTGCACATCAGCTTTTATATTTTTTCCCCAGGGTCACTTTTATGCTAAACTGTCTCATTTCCAACTGACCATTTATTTATTTACTTACTTTTCTTTAATTCTGGTACAGCCTAGAAATTTTAGCCATAGCTTCCAAGTGTAGCCTGTTAATTATAGTTGATTAAAGGTTCTATGCTGATTTTGAATTTCAACACAAAAGCAGTCTAACTTCCAAACAGTCCCTCTCAGGTCCAGTGGCTCTGCCCCTTCCATCTTCCACCCTGGAGCCTCCCCAGGTCTGGCAAAGATTTGAGGGTGTCCAGACACTTTTTTGCCTCTCCCAATCTGGACCAGTCATCCTCCTACCTCAGTTCCCCAGTCTTACCATCTGTAAGGATAAATATATCCACCTTTCTTGAAAGAGTCTACCATAAAATTCTGTAAAAACATAAAACCTCACAAAATTTTATGGAATATATCCAATGGAATTAAAATTTACAAAGTAAATCTACTTTGTTAATATTTATTGATCTTGTCAGAATTTTTTTAGGGGTTTTAGGGTGCTTGTGTATAAGGCTGAAATAAAACTTTTCAAAACATTTCTGGGAAGTTGTTGAAAACAGACTAAATGGCCTGTTTAGTAACCCATAATGTAAGATGTTAGTAATCAGGCATTTATAGACTGAAGTCTGTTACCTCTGGCAGCAAATACCTAAGGAATGAGTACATGGCCCCTGCTTCTAAAGAGTCTTTTGAATCAGAAGGAAACATATGCCCCGGAAAGGATATTAACGCAGTTGTAAAATAAAGTAGAACAAATGATAAGTGATATAATGTAAGCAGTAAGGACAAATGAAGAAGTGACAGCATTTGGGAGTGATTAGGCAAGGTGTTCTCAAAAAGGATATCTTTAAATTTGTCCATTACTTCAACAACTTTGGTTTTATCTTTCTTGATTTTAATGTGAATGAAGGAAAAGAATATTTAACACTATTAGTTTTCTATCACTGATCAAACAAATTACCGTGAACTCAATGGCTTAAAACAACTGATACTTAACCATCACTCTATTTTCATATTTTTTGGATATTTTCAGTTCTATAGGTCAGAAGTCTGACACAGGTCTCACTGGACTAAATCCAGGGTACCGACTGGCAGGGCTGCAGTCCCTTCCGAAGGCTGCAGGGGAGAACCCATTTCCTTGCCTTTTTCTGCTTCTAGAGGCTGCCTACATTCCTTGGCCCATGGCCTCCTTCCTCCGCCTTCAAAGCCAGCAATGGAAGGTTGAGTCCTTTTCTGGCACATTCTTTGAACCTGGCTTCCATCATCTCATCTTCTCTGACCTGTTTTGCCTCCCTCTTCAACTTTTCTGGACTCTTGTGATAACATTGGGCCCACCTGGATAAATAATCTAGCATCACCTCCCTATTTGAAAGTCAGCTGATTAGCCATCTTAATTCCATCTGCAACCTGAATGCCCCTTTGCCGTGTAACCTAACGTATTCACAGGTCCTGAGGACTGGGACAGGGACATCTTTAGAGGGCCATTATTCTGCTACCACAAATACCTGCTCTGTTGCCCTAGACTTTATGAAAAATACAACAAGTCGCTTATAACCTAGTTTTTTTAACAAAAAGTTAAAAGAAAATCAAATAACATTTGAAAGCTATGGTGGTAGAGACATTACAAGCTGTACTTAATTGTCAGATCATTTCCACAGAGTCTGATAGTTGCTATGAGAGTGAAGGAGAGCTAAACCACTCAGGCCCTCTTTCACCTGCGCTGAACCTCAAAGAGTTCCTGGGTGGAAAAGACCATCACAGGAAATAGAAAAGGCTGTGAGCAAAAGGTGTGTGAGCCTATCTGGGGGACAAAGGGGAGGCATGAAAGAAGAGGTGGGAAAGCTAAACAAGGACAGTATGGCCCACTAAGGAGATGGGATTTCATCCTGGATACAACAGGGAAGCTCCCTGTTTGCTTTTATACAAATAATAGATGGGGGAGTGGTGCAAGAAATTTTTAAAAATACAGAAAAGCTCAAAATTTCTTTTTTTTTTTTTTTTTTTGAGACGGAGTCTCGCTCTGTCGCCCAGGCTGGAGTGCAGGAAAAAAATCACCCTAAACCTATTATTCTGTAACCCAGAAATAAGCATTGTTAGTATTTTGGTGGGCTTTTTCTATTTCTATTTAGGGAGAGCTTTCAACATTTCACCGTTCAGTGTGATATTGGTCGCAGATTTTTTAATACTCTTTATCAGTATAAGAAAACTCCCTCCTATTTTTAGTTTGTAGAATTTTAAAAACAGCTATTGCTGTTGTCCACAGGAAAGTCCCTTTGTGTCTGCACTATTTTAATCCCAGAATAAAGAAAAATCTGCTAATTCCACAGGTGGTTATATAGATGCTGAGGTTTCAGCACTTCCTGTTTCACAGGAAACTCTCAGTGAAGTTAAAAAAAAAAAATCAGAAATTGTGGGAGTTTATTTGTAGAGACTCTTGTTTTGCACTTAGGACTGTGGGTCCCAGAATTCTTTGGAATGACAGTCCTAGTCAAAGTCTAGCAGTTTCTCTCCCAATTACCCAAACAAAGGCTGGTTTAGGCACTGCCTGAAAGGATTTGATAGATGTAATCCAAGTCCCAAATCCTTAAGTGCCTCAGTCAAGAGGAAGTCCTGGGTGGGCCTGATTCAATCATATGGGTAAGGTATACATTTTCCTTTGTAGGCTGGTTTTTACTAAAAATTATGTAGCTGGATTATCCTTGGAGTCCATCTCAGCAAAGTGTTAGAATAATCTCAAGTATAAAGGCAGGAGGGGCTGGGCACAGTGGCTCATGCTTATAATCCCAGCACTTTGGGAGGCTGAGGTGGGTGGATTGCATGAGGCCAGGAGCTCAAGACCAGCCTGGCCAACATGGCAAAACCCCATCTTTACTAAAAAATACAAAAAAGTAGCCAGGCATGGTGGCACACACCTGTAGTCCCAGCTACTAGGGAGGCTAAGGTGGGAGGATCGCTTGAACCGGGGAGGCAGAGGTTGCAGTGAGCTGAGAGTGCACCACTGCACTCCAGCCTGGGGGACAGAGCAAGACTCTGTCTCCAAAAAAAGGCAGGAGGAGTAGTTTATGTGAGATATTTATAACTAGTTTAGTGGTCTATGGATGAGAAGTGACTGGTATAGTGGGCTATCCTAGAAAGAGAGAATCATGTCTAGGTGGGCTCTATTTGATGGAGCCATTGATCTGGGGCCAGGTTTACAGTCTCTTGTCACTATCTGGACTCTGTTCTAGGTATGCAGCTGGCTGTGCCCCTATTAGGATGAACCCCCTGTAGGTGCCCTTTCCCTCTGGTATGCCGGGGATGCTCTGGGGCTTCCTGTCATAGGTGATTCCTAATGCTCCTGACCCATGGCAGCCAAAGAGGTTCCCTCTTGGAGGCTTCCATTCTGCCCTGTAACCTGCCCTTATTTTCAAGTTTGGAATGTTTGTAGAAGTCTGTTAGTATCTCTCTCACTTATTTTGGGGGCATCATACTGTTTTCCCAGCAAAGGAGCTTGCAGTCAGCTTTAGCGTCTTCCTTTAAAATGTGAGGGGTAACACCTGTGCTATTTGTCGTCTTTCCTAAATGCCTTCACAGAAGCAGTTTTGAACCAGAGAATATACACGATTAAGTATATATGAATACTTATTATTATAAGTATTATAATAATACTTAAAAGGAGTTGAGAGAAATCACATGGAGAGCAATAAAGAAAAGAAACTAACCATTGTTGACAGTGCAGTGTGTTCTAGGCACTGTGTAGCTACCCCCTGCCCCCAATACCTGCCTTTTCTTTATCATCATCTGGCACAATTATTTTTTAAGTATTTATTTACCATCCTCCTCTCTCCATTAAAATACAAGTTCCACGAGGGCAGACAATTTAGTCTTTTGCGTTCTTTTCTATACCCAAACATCTAGAACAGTAGCACAATAAGTAGTTGTTGAATAAATGTCTTTTCTTAAAGAAAAAATGAAAAAAGGGGCCAGGCATGGTGGCTCCCGCCTGTAATCCCAGCACTTTGGGAGGCCGAGGCAAGCAGATCACAAGGTCATGAGTTCGAAACCAGCCTGACCAAAATGGTGAAACCCCATCTCTACTGAAAATACAAAAAGTAGCCAGGCATGGTGGCGCACACCTGTAGTCCCAGCTACTTGGGAGACTAAGGCAGGAGAATCACTGGCACCCAGGAGTCAGAGGTTGAGGTAAGCCAAGATCGTGCCATTGCATTCCAGCCTGGGCAACAGAGCGAGACTTCGTCTAAAAAAAAAGAAAAAAAGAAAAGAAAAAGGAAAAATATGGGGTTAACTTTGTTAACCTTTAAAAAAGATCCATGGAAAAGACTGGATAGATGTCAGAGGTACTTGATTGTAATAGCTAATGCTTGTTTGTAAAGTGAGATGTAAGAAAGCTTAGATTTGGCTTAATCGATGGCAAGTTTAAGAGACTCAAGTTTACTTGAGACTGACATTACTATAAATTTAAAATGATTTAAACAGGAAGTCATGGGTATTTGAACTATTTATATTCATTTCAGATCCTTTCTTTTACATCATTTTGTAAAAACTCCTTCCAAAAAAATAGTTCAGTGCTTATAGCTGACTTTTAGCTTCTTTCTCAGAAAAGAAAAAAATAATAAAAGAGGAATGAGAAAGTCAGCTTAAGTACTACCTTCCCTTGTCTTTTGACTGAGATACAAGAATGATTTGTGACATAAATACACTTTACTTAAAGAAAGTTGAAGATTGGATCTGGGTTATTTTTTGGACAAGTTAGAATATAGTACTTGATTTCTAATTGTTAACAACTAATGTTTTAAAAAACAAATGTTAGAGACTGAAAAGGAATCTAAACCTTTCCCTTTTTCTAATTGTAAGCATATTTTCAAATGTATATGGGATTTTTTTCTTAGTCTTTCCACAAATTATAAAGAGCAGCATTTACCCTGCAGTGAGTTGAAATGAATAAACATCTTTTAAATGAAAATAATGACAGTGAAAACCAGTCTAGAAAAGAAAGGAAAAAGATGCACATAAATCACGGACACTTGGAAGTACATATAAGCAAAGCTAAGAACTACATTTGTCGTATTTTACATGTTCCCTTTTAAATCGCTTTCCAGATTGTTGATGGTTTGGCAGCTCCAAGGGTGACATCAACCCTTCCATTGTGCAGTATCTGCTTGCTTTAACTTGGTGGCACTTTATCAGGTTTTGGTGATTACGCCGAATTAAAAACCAACTGGATTTGAGTTTAAATTCTCCTAACTGCTAAACCAAACACATTCCTGACCCCAGGCCTACTTTTGAATACTTTCGAAAACTTATATTGCCCATAGGCTGTTTTACTTCTAGAAACCAAAGTAAGCAAGTGAGAGAAAAATGCACTCCTTAGAGTTACTAACCACATCTGTCAAAATGCAGTATATTACCAGTGCAGCTGCTAAAATGATTTTAAACCAGCCATCTTATTTTCTGCCTATCTTAACCTGACTGAAAA
The DNA here is from genome assembly GCF_037993035.2 of Macaca fascicularis. Lineage (NCBI taxonomy): Eukaryota > Metazoa > Chordata > Mammalia > Primates > Cercopithecidae > Macaca > Macaca fascicularis. The sequence goes on along the minus strand of NC_088380.1, from coordinate 82,808,652 downwards.
CCAAGAAGACAATCATCTATTTCAGAAAATCACAGATAGTTATGAGCTACTGTCTCTCTCAGCAGTTGGGGGCAGATTCTGCTGATTAGTAAAGTCACAATGAAAAGATAATACCAGAAATTAGGCTATTAATGGGGAAGGAAAGAGCAGGCTGTGAACAGGTCTGATAGCTTTCCTGCATAGCCTAGGAACCCACCTGGGAATGCTAGGTGAAAACATTGGCATTCCACACGTCTGGTCTACCACCCTACACTTAACGCAGTGCCTTTCATGCCTGAATGTGCACACGAATCACCTGATTCAGTCGGGCTGGGGCGGGGCCCACATTTAGCATTTCTAGCACACTCCTGAGTGGTGCCAGTGCTGCTGGGTCTCTGACTACAATTTGAATATTGAGCCCCTAGTCTAGAGGACTTTCACCTCATTTGAAGCTCAATCTTTATAATTTAAAATATTTGCATGAGTATGTAAGACTAAATATTTTTTCTAAGATATCCAATTAAAGACAGAGATGTAAGACCTTGAATTTCAGAACTGTTGTATAAATTGTATTAGTCTGTTTTGCGTTGCTATAAAGGAATACCCGAGACTGGGTAATTTAAAAGAGGTTTATTTCACTCGTGATTCTGCAGACTGTACAAGCGTGGCACCCGCATCTGCTCAGCTTATGATGAGGCCTCAGACAGAAGGCAAAGGGAGAGCAGGTGTGCACATGGCAAGAGTGGCAGCAAGAGAGATGCCAGGCTCTTTTAAAGAACAGCTCTTTAAAACATGAACAGAACAAGACTCAAGGAGGGCATCAAGCCATTTATGAGAGATCTGCCCCCATGGCCCAAACACGTCCCACTGTGCCCCCCCTCCAACATTGGGGATCACATTTCAACATGAGATTTGGAGGAAACAGATACCCAAATTATAAGTGTTTATAATCTCTTCCCCCAAATTTCTATTTAAGCTAGTTGTGTAGCAATTTACATTATCTTTCAGATTATCCAAATGCCAAAATGTTTTCTGCTCCTAGAGTAACATGATGCACTTGCTGAAAAAAAGTTTAAGATATATTCAAGCCAGCAAGACATGAAGATTTAGAGCTCATCTCAGAACCTAGTTCTCCTTTCCTTTTGTTCCTGGTTTTCTCATTATGTGAACATTCAGAAAGAAAACCCAAGCTTCTAAAACATGGCAAGGAGCTGAGTATCCACCACCCTAGAAGAAGGTCCCTGGAAATCAAGAATCAGGTAGCAGACTTCTCCTATGAACATTCTTAGGGAAACCCACTTAGGCTATGGGTTCTGACTTCTTTCAAGTACTTCCTCTGATCTTGCGGAAGTACTGTGGATGGGTGTAGGCAAACCCCAAAAAGTCCCCAGAAAGAGTTTTAGTAGAGAAACTAGGTGATTAACAGTGCCACTACTGTGTGCAAAAGAGGAAACTTCCCCATGCTCATGCCTCTTAAATGGCTGAGAGATTTCTGTGGCCTGGTATTACACACCATGCATTTGTTTGGGTAGTCAAAGTAGTCACTGGGACAGCCATTGGTCAGTTACTCTGCCTCCAAGGGACACAGAGCATCTTGCCCAGTGTCATCATTATGTGAGCTTGGCCTGCCTCCTGGACTCACTGAACCTGTTTTCTCACCTCTCAAAAATAAAAGCATAAACACACCTACAATTTCAGAGCATGTGAAAAATGGATCTAATCATCACATTCATAGGGACAATGGTAGAATTGATTAATGTTCCTACAGTTTTCCTTTAAAGTGTTTTGAGATTAGAAACAAAACATTATATGCAATATTTGAAAGGAAAAACCACAAAATAATAAAATTTTGTCACTATCTCAGTTGTGTAAAAATAATACAGACATTAGAACAGGATTAGAGGCCGAGCACGGTGGTTTATGCCTGTAATCCCAGCACTTTGGGAGGCCAAAGCTGGTGGATCACGAGGTCAAGAGATAGGTACCATCCTGGCCAACGTGGTGAAACCCCATCTCTACTAAAAATACAAAAATTAGCTGGGCGTGGTGGCGTGCACCTGTAGTCCCAGCTACTCGAGAGGCCGAGGCAGGAGAATGGTGTGAACTCAAGAGGAGGCGGAGTTTGCAGTGGGCCGAGATCACGCCACTGCACTCCAGCCTGGGCAACAGAGTGAGACTCCATCTCAAAAACAAAACAAAACAATCAAGACAAAAAAAACAGGATTAGAAAAAATATACCAAAATGTTATAATGGTCAGTTAGCTTTAGAGGGTGAGATTATGGATAATTTTTAGTATCCTTTTCATTCAATTCGGTATACCTGTTACTTTTGCAACTAAATTTTTGAAAAAGAACAAAGAAAAAAATGCCACAAAGCAACACTGATCAGGTTGAAAGTCTCCCGGGCCTAAACCTCCCACCACCAAGAGTGTCAAAGTCTCTGTTGAGGGACTTGAGTCTGTAGTTAATTGTTGGACGTTTTTGTGTGGTATAAATCTGTGTACCACCTTGATGACAGTAATAAACTAGAGTGTCTTGCTAAAGACCAAACTCATCAATTTTCCAAAATCTGTATTGGATTAATTCTCCAAAAGTCCAGGTCAGTGTTATTCCTCAAACTGTATTATTTTAACATAGAAGCCCAAAGTTTCCAAGTCTGTCAGAAAATTCATTATCACTGTAAAACAGCAAAAGGTCACAAAATGTCTCTTTCTACAATAAAATAGCATATAAGAAAAATCTCTTTTTCTCAACAGTTCATTACCCCAGCAGACACCAAGAAAAAACCTTTGACATTTCAGGTCTTTTTGCTTCAGGGGAAACAAATGTTCCATAGATCATGGAAAAAAATGACAAACAAATTAATGAAAAACAAATACACTCTTGCAGTATCCCCGGCCGTGCCAGACCCAACAAGTCAGCGTCAGCCTTTATACTTGGGTCTTTCCAACTCTGAAGAGTGACAGTTTCCACAATGGCATCAGCACTTTAGTTAGAGAAAGCTGTACACACACCAAAGAAACACAAATTAAAGAAACGTGGTAGAAAAACAGAAAGAGGAATTCTGTCATTTCATGCATATTTAACTCTAGTGGGAAAGTCATTGCTGGCAAAGCATTATTGAAATCTTGAGCTAATAAGTAGAAGCATTCTAGAAGACGTGCACCCCCTCCTCATGGTGCTTTATACCAAATTGTAACTTGACTGAATTTAGCAATGCTCCATTTTCCCACATTCTAAAAATTCCTTCCTTGAATTCTGCCTCACTCTCACCACTAAACCTTGTCAGAAGTAGTTTGCATGTGCTTTCTCCGTATCTTCAATTTCCATTCATTTTCTAATTTTAACACCAAATACATTTCCATTTTCATTATTTGTTTAAACACAGCCATACAAATAAAACCAAAACTGGCCCAGCGCAGTAGCTCATGCCTGTAATCCCAGCACTTTGGGAGGCTGAGGTGGGTGGATCATCTGAGGTCAGGAGTTCGAGACTAGCCTGGCCGACATGGTGAAACTCCGTCTCTACTAAAAATACAAAAAAATTGGGTGCGATGGTGGGTGCCTGTAATCCCAGCTACTCGGGAGGCTGAGGCAGGAGAATCAGAACCCAGGAGGCAGAGGTTGCAGTGAGCTGAGATTGCTCCATTGCACTGTATCCTGTATGATAAGGGCAAAACTCCATCTCAAATAAATAAATAAATAAATAAATAAATAAATAAATAAAACCAAAATTCACTCTGACCCCTATTCCCTGTCCTCCTCCACAGAGGTGACCACTGCTAACAGTTCTGACTTTACAGACCACTTTAGATGCGCTTATGTATACAGTATGGATTTATGGAGCTGTGGTGTGTACAATACTTTTTTTTTACATAGATGGTATCATATAAAATGTTGTCGGGGGGCGGGGTTTTGCCACATACTTTTTTCTCTCAATGATCTGTCTTGGAGATCTTTCCAGATCAGTGAGTATAAATCAGTGGTTTTCAACCAGGGGCTAGTGAGCCCTCCAGGGGAGATTTGGCAATTTTTGCAGACATTTTTGGTGGTCACGACCTGAGTGGGGAGTGCTATTGGCATCTAGTAGGTAGAGGTCAGGGATGTACTAAACATCCCACAATGCACAAAACAGCCCTATGACAAAGAGTTTTCCACCTGAAATGTCAATAATGCCAAGGCTGAGAAACCCTGATAAAGGTCTACTTTATTCTTTTAACTGCTGCGTGGTATTCTATGGTTTATTTAGCCAGTCATGTAACAGTGTATATTTAGATGATTTTTTTTTTCTTTTTTGAGATGGAGTCTTGCTCTGTTGCCCAGGCTGGAGTGCAGTGGTGCAATTTCGACTCACTGCAACCTCCACCTCCCAGGTTCAAGCAATTCTCCTGCCTCAGCCTCCCGAGTAGCTGGGACTATAGGCGTCCACCACCACACCCAGCTAATTTTTGTATTTTTAGTAGAGACCGGGTCTCACCCTGTTGGCCAATTTAGATGCATTTTTAAAACATGTTTATTTGTAGGTATCGGTGAACGTTCCTTCCATTTACTTTTGACCCAACTGCAATCAGCCTTCTTTCCTAAATACCCCTAACTCCATTGCTACTGCTATGACAAAATGCCACAGACTAGGTAATTTATAAATAATGGAAGTTTATTTCTCACAGTTCTGGAGGCTGGGAAATCTTAAGACTGAGGCGCCGGCAGGTTTGGTGTCTGGTGAGGGCTCCTTTCTGCTTCCAGGATGGCGCCTTGTGGCTGCATCTTCCAGAGGAGAGAGACAGTGAGTCCTCACGTGGCAGAAGGGACAAAAGGGGAAAAGGGAAGAACTCTTTTCCTCAGGTTCTTTGATAAAGGCACTAATTCTGTCCATGAGGGTGGAGCCCCCAGGGCCTAATCACTTCCCAATGGCCCTGCCTCTTAATAGCATCACCTTGGGGGTTCCAACATATGAATTTTGGAGGCACAAACCATAGCAGCCCCCTACAGGTGACCACTGGGCTTTCTGAATCCCTTGGCTCCTTTTCAGGATAAGCCGACTTGGCTCTTCTGTGCCATTTGCCAGTGTTCGTCACCCTGAAGCATTTGGCCTCCTGGGCCCCTTGGCTCTGCCTTTTTCCTCTCTACTTCTGTGGCCTCTTCAGTCTCTGTGGTTCTGCTGTCTCCTGAGCTCTTGCTGTCACAGGCACTGTGCTAGGCATTAGGGATATGAAGAGGAACTGTGGAAGGTCCCAGCCCCAGAGACCCTCCAGTCTAGAAGACAAGCACATACACAAATCTCCCAAAGGGAAGCATCACCTAATCAGGGCACATTTGAAGTGTGCTGAGTGATTGAATAAATAACTAAATATAGTAGATTTTAGAGGACAGTGGGAAATGTTTTTCCTTTATGATTCAGAATTTACTGCATATTTTATCTTCATGACAACTTTTCTCACAACATACATTTTTTAAAAAATAAGTCACGAAAAAGGCTTTCCTCACATTTTCCCACCCACTCTTTTTGTCTGCCTGGAAACAGCAACTGCATTGTTTCACGTACAGGGAATGCACTTGGTCTTTGCCAAGGCAGAGAAAAGATCAAATTTGAGAAGCAGTCCTGCTTGCTGCTGGCTGAGGGATGGAAAGCGAGATTGACCCGCAGAGCTTCCTTCCCCTGCCCCTTCTTTCAACCTGCTCAGGCTGATAGGACCATCACCTCCCAGCAGCCCCTTCCTTACTCCTGTGGGGAGATTTCAGAAGCAGACTGAGCGGCAGCTGCCGCCTGGCCCTTTTCTCCCTGGATCAAGGGGTCTTAAGCACCTACCTGAAACCTAACAGCAAAGGAAATCTCCACTATAAATCTAACTCCATGCAGAAATTAAACCCCTTCAACAGGTATTCAGTGCTCACTGTGCAGGCCCCAGGGAAGTGTAAAGATCAATGGGACATGGCCCCTGCCCCTAAGGAGCCAGAGAGGGCCAGGGCAAGGGTGGGAGGGGACATCTATAAACAACTACTTACAATGCAAAACAGAATAAAGTTAGTCCTAAAAGGAGGATTGAGCAAGGTTGCTTAAGGAGAAAGGGAGGATTAGTTATCATAGGAGATTGAACAAGGCCCTTGAAAAGCATGTCCCTTCTCTCTTAAAAATAAGAGCTTTATTCGATGGGTTCTTTCCATTTAAACCCAAGGAAAGTGGGGTTTCTGAAAGGAGAAATGAAATGCCAACAGTGCAAGATTCTAGATGGCCATTCTGCTGAGCACCGTGTAGTTTGGGTAAAGCCCTGAACCTTACAAATGGGAGTTTTTATCTCAGATATGTATCTTAGATGTAGGATTTTTATCTCAGATATCACGAAGAGTATCCAAAATTGCAGCTGTCTCAGCCCCAGATGCTCAAGCCTGTGCAGTCTTAGTTGTATATCAGAGATCTACAGAGATCTTAGTTGTATATCAGAGATCTTTCTTTGAGGGGGCGGTGCAGGGGGACAGAGTCTCGCTCTGTCGCCCAGGCTGGAGTGCAGTGGTGCGATCTTGGCTCACTGCACCCTCTGCCTCCTGGGTTCAAGTGATTCTCCTGCCTCAGCTGACTGAGTAGCTGGGACCACAGGTATGTGCTGCCATGCCCAGCTAATTTTTTTGTATTTTTAGTAGAGACGAGGATTTACCATGTTGGCCAGGCTGGTCTTGAACTCCTGACCTCAAGTGATCCACCCACCTCAGCCTGTCAAAGTGTTGAGATTACAGGTGTAAGCCACTGTGCCCGGCCCTTAGTTGTATATCAGAGATGTTTTTTGTTTTGTTTTGTTTTTGTTTTTTGTTTTTTGTTTTTCGTTTTTTTGAGTCTTGCTCTCACTCTGTTGCCCAGGCTGGAGTACAGTGGCGCAATCTCAGCTCACTGCAACCCTTGCCTCCCGGGTTCAGGTGATTCTCCTGCCTCAGCCTCCCAAGTAGCTGGAACTACAGGCATATGGCACCACACCCAGCTAATTTTTGTATTTTTATTAGAAATGGGGTTTCACCATATTGGTCAGACTGGTCTCGGACTCCTGACCTCAGGTGATCCACCCTCCTCGGCCTCCCAAAGTGCTGGGATTACAGGCGTGAGCCACTGCACCTGGCCTATCAGAGATCTTAATTTGACTTATTTCTGTTCAAATCAGATCTGACTCTTAAAGGCACCCATTTATTGCCCCAGACCTGACCATAGATGTTCTGCAGGATCTACACATACATTTGTTGTTATTTATGTTTCTACTTGCTTATGTTGAAGCCAAGTGGGTCCTGGGAGCATTAAAGGATATAGCTCAAGGACAGAGGCTTTTACCATAAATTGCCAAAGCCCACCCAGAGAAAGAACAGAGAGGAAGCTGTAAAGGATGTGTGGGTTTGGGGAGGGAAGCACAAACCAGAGAGAGTGAAGCAGTTGGATAATTGGTCAGTGAACAAGGACAGCAGTGGTCACCATAGCTGTTGTTATTTTGTGCCTACTAATGATCATTCTTTATCTCTCCCAGTAGAGAACTGATTGAAGTCCAGAAGACAAGGAGGGTACTGCTACAGAAGGGCCCAGAGGGATGCTGCATTTATTTCCTATCACTGTATAGCAAATTACTGTAAATTTAGCAGCTTAAAATAATACCCTTTTACTACCTCACAGTTCTGTAGGTCTGAAGGCTGGGCAGGCTCAACTGGGTTCTCTGCTTAGGGTCTCAGAGGGCTGAATTCAAGGTGTCAGTCAGGCTGGGCTCTTACCTGGAGGCTTTGCAGAAGAACCTTCTTCCGAGCTTGTTCAGGTTGTTGGCAGAATTCAATTGCTGTGGTTGTAGGACTGAAGTCCCTATTGTCTCCACAAGGACTACCCTCAGCTTCTCAAGTTCTTGTCCCATTGCCCCTTTCATGGTGAAGTCAGCCATGGAGAAGCTTTCTCTTGTTGAATCCCTCTCACATTTAGAATCTTTCAACTTCCCTTCTGTAACAAGCCAGAGAAAACTCCCTGCTTTTAAAAGGCTCATGTGATTAGGTTAGGCCCGTGCAGATCATCTCTGATTAGTAACCTTAATGGAATCTTCAGAATTCCTTTTGCCACCAAACATAACAAAATCACAGGAGTAACACCAGGGGGAGAAGATCATGGAGCCCTTGGTTCCACCTGACCTTGGAATGACACCTGGAAATCCAGGGTTCAGGGACCAGAAATCTGTGACTGAGGGTGGGACTGGGGAGTGACACACAGAAGGGAAATATTCTCCGGAAGCCAAACAGAGGACTTTTGGAGGCAGAATTTGCTGACAGAGCTAATCAAGCCCCTTTAATCAGTAAGAGTCTTTGTTGAGCACCTTCTTTGCTATGCCCTGTTAGGCACTAGAATAATGAAGGAGACAGTCCTTGCCCTTTAGAAATTCACAGTCTAGTGAGATTGTAAGAATCTCCTGGACTAAAAGTGCAGTCCTGACACAACTGTACCCTGGGAAATCTGTATATCTTCAGGAAAGGAATTTTGTGTATTTTACAGACTGGCCTGAGTACTCGCTGCTGTTGTAGCTACCACCAACTTTCTACTGAAGGTGATAACCCGGGGCATAAGAAATGACTTTAGACCCAAGGTTCTGAAAGGGCCCCTCAGGGCCTCGGGTGGCTCCTGCAGAAGTGGCAGAAGATGCGGGAACTAGGAACCTGGCATCACAGGAAAGTGCCTTCTCCAGGAAAGAAGGGGCCCCAGGAGGCTGTCTTACTTAGATCAACCATAAGCTACCACAGATGGGTCATTTCTTGTATTATTTCAAAATATCTCTGGAGATGAGAATTCCTTTGTGTCCTTATAGACCAAAGTTCTTTGTGTTACCTTTCCCCAAAAGTAAATTCCTTTCCCTTTATTCATTCTTTGTGGAAATAAAATGCAAGTCCTTTATACTTGTCTTAGAGTAATATGGCACATGCAGCTTACTTTCGAGCATCCCAGTGAATAATGTTTGGAACTTTTCTTATTACCTAATAGCATATAGAGAAAAGAGTGAAGTCAGCTAAAAACAGAAATTTTGAAAAGCCATCTTCAGGAAAATGTAGGCCCAGATGCTTTCCTCCACCTTTTTTGACAGGCTGCCACATACAGTTTCACAGGTTGCTAACTGCACAGGGGCACAGCCTGTCCTTCATTTGCCAAGTCACACTTTCTGGCACAGAGGGGGGTGTCTTGTTCTAATTTGTCTTTGTGGACTGCTCTCTTCTATTCTTGAAGCTGCAAGCCACAGTGAGATGAATGAAGAGCAGTCAGTCTCATAGAAAAAAGCAGGGAAAAAGCAATAGAGACAAGAAGGAAAGCCAAGGAAAGGATTCTTGCGGAAGGTCAGTAGGGAAGGGTGAGAAGAGGAAAGGAGATGACCATTATGATCTTCTAATTAGGAGTTTAGGGGAGATCGTTTGCCTTATTCAACAACAATGCAACTAGAAAATAAGCAATCTCTTTAAAATAGTGCTTTAGTACAGTCAGCTTCATGAAAAAATAATTGGGTTGTGATTAAAGTTACAGGCACAAGACTAAATAATCCCAACTCCTTTAATTTTGCACATTGTTTTTTGTTTGGTTGGCTGGTTGGTTTTGTTGTTTTAGTTTGGGGTTTTTACTTTGTGTGCCCTTACATATTCAACAAATACTTCTTGGTATCCATTGTATTCATAGCACTCTCTTAGTCCTTGTGTACAGGGGTCCTCAATCCTTGGTGTGCATTAAAGTCACCTGGGCAGCATGCTGAAAATGCAGCTTCCTAGACCCTCCCTTCATGCAACTTCAGGATCTCTGAGCTATATTTTGATCAAACATGCAAGCAATTTCTGATGATTCAAGGACCACACTTTGAGGAAGCTTGCTGTAGACATGGAAAGCATATAATCCGTAGTTCCTTGTCCTGGAAGAGCATGTAACTGAGTTAGGGAACAGGAGGTAGAGATACATGAAGATAACAAACAACACCCAACAGTTTGTGCTACAGAAGCAAGTGAGTAACAGAGAAAATGATAAGCCGGTGAGATATTAGGTGGGAAGAGGAAGAATGTTCCTTCATGGAATTCCCAGAAGACTTCAGAAAAAGAGAGTGGGTGTTTGAAAGAGAGGAGAGGCCATTTGAGTTGGGAAAAATATGTAAATAAAGGCACAGTAGCTTTATGTGGTGAGAGACTTAGGGAAAGACTGACTCGACATCTCACCGCTTCGTGATGATCCTTTTTGACCCACAGGTTTGTTCTCCTTTCTTATTAGGTTGCTGTTAAGAATATTTCATAAGGGATCACAGATGTGCATGTAAAAAGAGATTAACCACTTTTGAAATGTACGTGCTGACTGATTTGTGTTACACTATTGAAAAACTATATAGACTCCAAATGGCATCTGATTATTAACTTCAGATGCCAGAGTCTTTGATTAACAGCATGTCTTTTTGCTCTGTATATTTTCCTTCAGAAGTAGCAGGGCTTGCAGACATCTCAAGCTATGCCACAGAAGAGTCAAATAGAGGAAGTGATCATGAAATTAAATGTGAAGACAGTCTATTAACTTTTGCAGTACAGAACGTTTGTTTACTCATAAAATCCATATTTGGAGCTCATTCTTTCCAAATGGAATATTATCTAAGTGTTTTTGTTGGAGACAGTTTGGTACGTGTGTTTTATAGTTCTTTTTCTTTCACCCAAACAATTTTGTATATTAGAAAACAATTTCAGCAAATATTTTATATTTTAAAAATCAGAAGAAAATGAAGATGACCCTCTCTTTTGCCAATACTCGTAATAAATACAAAATGAGAAGAGATTTTTATAGTACTGCATTACTCCATTATCTGGAGTACAAATCACTGCTTTTTTTGTTTGTTTTTTGAGACAGGGTCCCCCTCTGTCCTCCAGGATGAGCACAAAGGCGTTGTCTCAGCTCACTGCATCCTTGAACTCCTTGGTTCAAGCGATCTTCCCACCTCAGCCTCCCGAATAGCTGGGACCACAGGCATGTGCTACCATGCCCAACTAATTTTTTATTTTTTTGTAGAGATGGGGCTCTTGCTTTGCTGCACAGGCTGGTCTTGAACTCCCAGACTCAAGTAATCCTCCCACCTCTGCCTCACAAAGTGTTGGGATTACAGGTGTGAGTCACTGTGCCTGGCCTAGCTTTTTTTAAAAGTGATAAATAAATGCTGTAGATATTATATCTAATGTTTAATTTTTATCACAGCATAAGTAGAAAAACTGTTCATAAAAATATATTGGCTGGGCACGGTGGATCACACCTGTAATCTCAGTACTTTGGGAGGCTAAAGCGGGGGGATCACCTGAGGTCAGGAGTTCGAGACTAGCCTGGCCAACATGGAGAAACCCCATCTCTATAAAAAATAGAAAAATTAGCCAGGGTGGTGGCACATGCCTGTAATCCCAGCTACTCGGGAGGCTGAGGCAGGAGAATCACTTGAACCCAGGAGGCAGAGGTTGCAGTGAGCCGAGATCGCTCCACTGCACTCTAGTCTGGGTGACAGAGCAAGAGGAAAAAAAAAAAAAAGGAAAGAAAAAAAAAGGAAGGAAGGAAGGAAGGAATTTACTTATTCCATCTCTGTACGCATAATTTGTAAACTTTTTTATCAATTATTATTATAAATTTTTTTGAGACAAGATCTCACTCTGTTGCCCAGGCTGGAGCATAGTGGTGTAAGCACGGCTCACTGCAGCCTCGATCACCTGGGCTCCAGTAATCCTCCCATATCAGCCTCCCAAGTAACTGAGACTATAGGCAGATGCCACCATGCCCGACTAATTTTTGTATTTTTTGTAGAGACAGGGTTTCGCTATGTTGCCCAGGCTGGTCTTGAACTCCTGAGCTCAAGCAATCCACCTGCCTCAACCTCCCAAAGTGCTGGGATTACAGGCATGAGCCACCACACTAGCCCATCAATTATTATTAAACTCATGTGTACCAGTACAATTTTAAGACCTCTAAGCTGCATTTAATGCTAAATTGTGATAGCGTGTGTATGTGTGTGTGTGTTTGAACAGAACGTTCATATGACTTCATTTCTGTAGTAATGTGATAATACAAATATTTGGGGTCATTTTAATCATATTAGCATTTCTCTCTACCAAATTGATCTTGATCGCTGTGTAGCCACTTCTCATCTTTTACATATACACATGTTACGTATCATTCAAACTTGACATTTCCTTGAACGACTTCCCCAGCCTGGTTTCGGATGATTGCTTGTTGAGACTTCGTCCATGCTCTGTCCTCCCCTGCCCACTGTAAATACTCTTCTTTTGGGCTAGGGGGCTGTGCCCTCTGGGGTATTGTTTTCCTTCCTGTTCAGTGCCCGTGCTCTTGCCTGTGTTTCTTCTGTGCCTTTCCCAGGACCTAGCAGACAGCCAAGCACCTGCCCACTGCTCTGTAAATACTGACCTGCACCTCAAGTGGGGTAGCCTCTGTGTACTTTCCCATTTCCAAGTTGATTTGCCTGTGAATCCCATATGTGAATACATATGCAGATGTCCCTGATGTGTTCTTTCCTGCTTGGAGGCACATGCAAGGATGTGGCACTTTTTCTAATTGCTTGAACAGTCAAGTGGATCTCTCTTAGGCAGCACTTGGCCAAAAATTCTGAATATTTAATCAGTGGTACAGGATTAGCTCAGTTGGCCAAAAAACAAAAAAATGTATGGATGAAATGTGAATACGCTGTTAACTTTTTCATCTGCCTTTATAATTAGTATTTTTCTAATATTAAGTTTCTGCTTTTTATACTGAGTTTTTAGGGACAAAATATGGGAAGGATTCCATATTCATTGCTTCACGCAATCTATAGTTCCTGAGATAACTATATAATTCTGAATGTTGATACACCCATAAGAGACTTTGCTTTTTCTTCTCACACATCTGTTTTGCTTTAGGCAAGAGAACTTTCTCATGCCAGAATGGCTACAGTGGATGTAGGCAATCTGCTTTATGTTGAGCCTCTGCAATTCACAGATGCAAATGTTTAAAAGGTTAACGTGGTTATTTCTTCATCTGAAACAAACGTCCCTAGTCACTACTTTTGTCCTTTAAAAAAAAAATTGTATTCTGTTAGAAATCCATTGTGTGTAATCCTTATACCCTTGTCTCATAATCCTCATATCAGAGCTGAATTAACTCTTTTGTGGCCTCCTGTGATGAATTTCAGTTGTCCTACTAGTTTCTCTTGCTAGTTTGATTGTGTCCTCTTGATGGAATTTAGGTTCTTAGGGAGAGAATGAGGGAAGCAGCTTCTCTACCCGGAACAGAATCCCATTAACCGAAAGAATGCCGCCCCACAAGAAAGTTTCTAGTGTGCCCATGTGTGACCTCAATTATTTAATCAACACATTTTCCAGAGCATCCATTGTTTCACTGCACCAGGAAATGGGGGCAAGACCGGGATGGTACATGGAGGCTAACCTCAGCAACTGCAGTCCAGTTGGAAAGATGAAACCTAACGTGAAGATAGGACGGCAGCGAGTTGTGAGTGTCAAACTCGTGCTTCTGCACTGCGCTCCTGCTGCCTCCAAAAGCAGGGGGAGCCTTCAGCTGATCACACCTACAGCTCTGGACATTTTTTCATGTTGTTAAATTTAACATTTTAGGATCTGAATTTTCTATAGAAACTTTACCTAACTTTTCTTGTATTGCGAATTTGTTGTATTGGGTAAGCCTTATGTGTAGAAAACAGTTTAACTATGTTAACAACACTAGGTCAAAGATTCAAAGCCTTTGAGAGCTTAGGAGAAATCCAACCCCAGTCATTTTCTGACACAGCTGAACACAGGACTCTGTGGTTGAAAGTTTCTGAAACTCCCAAAGCACAGGAAGGCTGACTACAGGTTCTAGTTAAAGATGTTAAACTCAATAGTCCCTGGTGGCGCTTACTGTTTGCAGCTGGAAGGCCTTGTATTTTCTTAAAATGCATCCTAAATAAAAACTCAAAAGCCATTCAATGCTAATTCAAGTTTCGTGGTTAATGGCGCAGCTTTGTTGGTATCTAGAATTAGAACCGTGTGGTGTGTCCCCCAGAAAACGAGCTCTCATGGCAAAAACAGGCAAACTCTACCCCCTGCCAAACTAACTGTCAGCAGAAATCTGGTCTGCTTTCTGAAATGGGATGTAGATTTCCAAATTCTCTAGACAATATCTTTCCAAAGCAAATGAGAAACAAATAACTCACAGGCACCAACTGCATTTTCTGTTCAAAGCAAGAGGGGTTTTCACTGTGCTGTTTTTACCTGTCATTTCACAACTCAGTTCTCTCTGGAGCATTTGTAGCAGGGGTACAAGAAATTCATGGGATCAGAGAGCTGGTTTTGGACATGAACTTAATCACTCCCATCCTTATTTCCCCCGCTTCCCTGATGCCCTGAATAGCAGGCTCTGTCCCCGAAAGAGAAATAAGAGTTGAAGAAAAGTCCACTTAACCTTTTCCTTTGGTAAGGAGGTGCTAGGAGGCCAGTGAAGCTTGTGGGGGACAGGAAGTTTGAGAAGTGAATGGAGATTAGGAGAACAGAGTTTGCTCCAGATGAGCTTTGGAGCTGTGCCTTTTCTTCTGGAACTCACTACTGGATCAAGGGATCTAGTGGGATGCCCACCACACTGGCCACCAGACCAAGCTTGATGGGAAGGGCCCAGAGATGGGTCCTGCTTGTGCAGTCTACAGCTGCAGCGTCAGCCACCTATTCCTCTCTGTGGCCCATGGTCAGCCAGAATCAGAGGGCCAAGCAATGGGCCTGTAGCTTGAGAAGCATGTCAGCAGGCTGGGGTTCAAGGCCAGGCCTACAGGCCTGCAGTGGAGAGAGCAAGGCTGGCTCCAGGTCCGACGGGCAGATTGCCAGGACGTGATTTTCAGGGCAGGAAAGCGGAGTGAAGAGTGACTGGTAGTGAGTGTGAGCAAACAGCAACCGAGTCACCTCTGCCTAGTGTCAGGCCTGGCTGCGGGCTCTGGCGGCCCTCAGCCTGACCATAGGATGGGTCTCCCAGCTTCAGCTGAAGGCAAGAAGTGCTGCTGACTTGGGGAGCTGAGCCACACCTGGCTCCTGCCCTCCTCCCTGAACATGTCTCCTTGTTGTTCCTCACTTTTTAGCTCTCCACGGGGCTGGCCCTTGTTGTAGACATAGAAGAGAGACACTGTGTTATGTGCCGAGAGCTCTGTCACAAGACACCTACACCACCCGCCATGGGTGGGCCTGAAATCCTCTCTAGGAGAATTACTCACCTGCTTAGAACCCCTCAGTGAGCCTCCAGTGCTTGCTCCAGAAGAAAGCCGGACTCAGTCCACGCCACAGAGGCCATGCACAGGCATGGCACCACCCAGTAGTCTGGCCTCATTCCCCAACCCTCTCCTCCGCTAGCTCCCTGCTCAGCCATGCCAGATCCTCCCCCTGTTCTCCCAATGTGCTGCCGTGCTTTTCCTCATGCTGTTCCCATTGCCCAACTGACCTTTCCTGCCTTTCTCTGCCTGGTAAAATCTGGCTTGTTCTTTGAGATCCAGTTCAAATGTAACCTTCCTTGGCAAGGCCTTCCCAGCCACTCTGACCACCACCTTTCCTGGCAGGATTGCACACTGATTTCACCTCTCTCGGTGCCCGCTCAGCGTGTTCTATGCATCTCTAGCCCATTATGATAGAGTTATTTATTCACAGTCTTTGTTAGATGCTAAATCCGTCCAAGACAGGGACCTGGACATCTGTCCATTCATCACTGGACCCCTCCCAGCACAGTGCCTGAAACACAGTTTGTCATTTATACATGTCTGTTTTGCACATCCGTTATCTAAGATGAAAGCCTGTAGATTTCATTAACATCTTAGCTCTGACTAGTTGGGAAATCAAAAGTAAGGCACATGGCACAGCTAACACATATTGACGTCTTGCTGTGTGCTGCCCTACCCACCCCACATCCAGCAAAAAGTCAGCCAGCCCATCGTTGACCCAAGCAGAGGGAGCCCAAGGGGCCATCCTGTGTCCCTCCAGCATTACTGCAAACAGGGTGGGGGCACCAGTGGGGGCAGGAGCGCTGACCTGTCTTGAAGGCTGGGAGTAAGATGGGTCCCTTGTGGCCTTCAAAAGTATTTGGACTTCTGAAGCTGCCTGTGGCTCTGGAAACCAGGGAAATGCTTTAGTGGGAGTGCTTCTGTGTGCGGGGAGGTGTAAGCGCAACATGAACTGTCTCACTCCACCCAGTACAGGATGTGCCCAGAGAGCACGCTGAGCTACCCTGTGCCAGCTGCGTGCTCTAGAACAGCGTCCTCCCAGCCACCCAGGAGGCCATGCAGGCCTTGTCAGAAAAGTGGCTTGAAAACCATGTGGAGTCAGACCATTTGAACACTAACTAGAAATGGGAGGCTATTAGGGAATTACCGTGAATGTTTTAGAAAACATTGCTCATCTTTGCACATTAAATTCCTACTAATATAGTAGTATCATGATTATGAGCGGTTTATTTTTTTAAGGATCCTTGTCTTTTAGGAGTATATGCCAAAATATTTACAGATGAAATATGATGGTTGGGATTTGCTTGGAAATAATATGGGGAGGAGGGGGTGGGAGGTAAAGATAAAGAAGATTGGCCACAAGTTGGTGATTGTTGGGTACATGGTGTTTATTATGCTGCTCAGTCTCCTTCTGTGCATGTTTGACATGTTTCCTGACAAGGTGTTTTTTAAGTATTTGAGAGATTAAGGGAAACAGTATTTTGTTCTCATTCCCTCGTTTCTTGGATTTGCTTTATTGTCCCTTTTCCTCACCCCAGGTTACCTCTGAGGATCTCCTAGTTAGAGAAGAGCGTCCAAATTTTTGGTCTATCTACCCTTTTGGTACTTTCTTAAAAGGCCTTCCCTTAAGGTTCCTCAAATATGTTTAAAAGGCTTTGGAAATTAGATGCATTTCCTCCCATTGGCTCAGGAAGGGGTGGGGAGCAGCACGTGGTACTGGAAACCAGGCTCCCTTGAAGTGCTGCTTGCCTGGGCTTCGGCTCCATTGAGATGGATCACTTGCTTCCGTCCCATGAAGAGTATGCCTTCCTGAGGCTGCAGAAGAGAAATGTGCCATTGTCACTGTGCCTGTATCCAAGCGAGCCAGCATGGGAGCATTTTAAAAGAAAGACACTTTCATATGGCTAAATCAGCTTGGAAGCCAACTGATGAAGATGTGCTATCTGATAGAGCTTGGGGACCACCAACCAACTGGGAACATACAATGTGGAGGGCAGGCTTGGCTCTGAATTATTGACTCTCTCAAGTGTTCCTATTATATCTCACTCTTAAGGAGGGAGACTAGAAGCTGTTAAGTCCAGTAGCTTAACATTTTTCAGAGTGGATTTTTTCTTGGCCTTATTTCTACCACCCTCATGTTCCCAGAACACCCCTTGCAATACCACACCCTGACACGGAATGCTCTGTGCTCACTGTATTGTCCTCAGCCATTTCCCACCTTCACGGCCCAGCTTTCTGCCAGTGCAGACCACAGGTATGGCGAGAGCATGCCAGCTGGTGGAGTCTTAAATGGAACTGTAGAGTTTTAGGGGATGTCTGCCCATTTAAGGTAACCGTCTTGTCTAGCGTCCTATCCATGTGCCACTTTCCAGTGGTGTGACTTGAAGGAAGCTACCAAAACCATATTTATCACGTTTAAGAGACCAGAGGGCCTATGAATAAATCATGAGTATGGAGAAGATGAAGTTGGAATCCAGGAGAAGCTGACGGTGGAGAATAATGAGGCAAATCTAATAGGCCAGAATGTCATCGGGTCAGTGTAGAGTGCCGTGTGTGGGCCACCTGCAAAGCGCAGGGTGAGGAGGAGTGGCTGACTAGGAACTTAATAGGAGGCAACAGTGTGGTGTGGCTGCACAGACCTACAAATGTTTTAAGATCCAGTTGCATGGATACAGGAGGCTGAAAGCGTCAATCCTGTAATCGATCCAGAGGAGAAGGAATCATACGTTGTTTCCTGTAAGCTTCTGAAGGGGGCCATCTCAGTAAATAATGGTTGTTCATATGAAAGTTATTATTATTTCTCTGATGATATGTGATACTGCATGTTGCATGCAGAAGATCTCTAAAGATCTTTACATATTAACAACCTATGACATCCTTCAGGTATACAATTGTTATGCATGCCAGGGGACACTGTGACTTTGTTATTGTTTTGTATTTTCTCTGCATATGGGTTAATTTTGTTTGATTATTGTCATCCCTTTAGTTCCTAACTTACACACTAGGGTGTTAGAGAGGAAGGTAATCCAGAAAAGATTTTATAATAATAACAATAAAGGCCACCCTAGTTTCTCTCTATTTTATTGCTCAGCACTTGATGTGCATTAGTGCATTTAACGCTCACAGAAACCCAATGAAGGTAGGTGGTAGTGTTAGTCTCATTTTACAGAAAAGCAAAGTATTAGAAAGTTAAACGATTGGCCCCCAAGGCCGCACAGCTAGAAAGTGACAAAGCGGGGACTCCGGGAGCCCAAGCTCGCAGTGCCTCTCCCTGGTGTTGCTCTTTCCACAGCAGTGAATAACTGCTCCTCTGAAGTGCTCCTTGCCTGGGGTTCAGCGCCGCAACCAGTTCCACAGGCATCAGGTCTACGTGTGACTGTGCCTCAGAGCCCACAGAGCCACCCGGCTGCTCAGTCGATGATAATCAAAAATTTTACATTTGCTTCCACTGGACATTCCTGCTCATCCAGCCACTTTCCTTATCAGAGGACAAAGGCATGCTGACCATATGTTTATTATCATTCCTCCTCTTTCCTGCTGGTTTTTCTAGTCAAGGTCAGAGAGGACCAGAAACACCCAGTGCTGAGAAGAGTGAGCCTGGCTTTCTGAGAAATGGTTCCTGCCTCTGTGGAAAGCAGTAAAAGAGCCTCCAGTAGCCTCTTCCTTGAGTGGTGGAGAGTGGATAGAAGGGAAAACAGTTAGAAGTAACAATAACGAATAGAAACAGAAAGACATCTTTCTTCCTAACAACCTCATTTTGTTTTCCGTCTAATCGTATTAAATTTCACATACTTGGTATAAAATTACTACAGTGTAGGTTCTGATAATGTCTTATAGCTGCCTGTGTGCCTCTTTGGCTGAATTATGCTCTGATATGTCCCTAATATGGCAGATTCTCCAAACAGATAAGTGGAAAGTAACTCCGCATACAGGTAAACGTGATGGGACTGTAGGATTAAGCCTTTTCCTTGTTATGCAACTCAGCAATTATTAGGAAAAGGCTGGGTGTTTTCAGCAGCCCCTGGGAAATGTGATTCATGACATGACAACATTGGTCGGGGTCTCTGTTTCACTCCCCAGCATGTGCTCATTTGAGTAAGTCTGTGAGGAACTTCCCACTTGTAAGAAACAGTATCTTGTGTGTTGATGTCACTAAACCCTGGAAGCTGGATGCTGTGTCCCCGCTAATGGTCTCTGGTTGGCAAATATACACGTGACTCTGAGCAAAGTACTATGTGTAATATAAAAGGAGCTTGAAGGGCGTAGTCCCTGCCCTCAAGTCCCTGGCCTTGATTTTATAGAAGATTTGCCATGGATCTGGAAGACGCATGGAGCACGGGGCAGCATTTCCCCATTCTCTCAGTGTGCACAGGTATAATGGCCACTGTCTGGGAGCTAGAAGGTTGGAGGCCAATGACTGCACCCAACCATGCTGGGGACAGAAAGGCCAGTCCCTACCAGGCTATCCACACTGGTTAAAGTAGGAACCACCCATTGTTGTCTCCTCTCCAGGATCCACTCTTTGAAAGCATTTGGGTAATTACAGCTTGCCTTTCTGCCTTTGGTTGTTAGTTTCAGTGTCTTAATTATCTGCCGTGTCAAAAGATTTCTCCTGATCCCTCTGAGCTCTCTCCCTTTTGCTCCTAGTGGTGTTTTCACCCTGCTTGGTAAGTTAGAATTGTACAGTGGTTTCCATTTCTTCTGTCATATAAACAGCAGGCAGTTTCCAACCTTCCCATCCTCTCTAACTTACTCTCTACTTTTTTTCCTTAAGAGAGGCTTATGTGATGACATTGACCAAGTAAGTCCTCTAACCTCAATGATAGGATGGTTTGGATGGGGTGGCAAGAAAAGGAAAAAGGAATTCAATCAGTTTGGATTTTTAGAAAATCATGCTGAGCTGAAGTGACACACTTTTTTTTTTTTTCCCACAGAAACTGAGTCTGAGGGGATCTTTTTTTTTTTTTCGTTGCACATTTTGGTTACATCTGCAGTGAGCAGCTGCTAATCCTGAGAGACTTCTCTTCCCTGGTATTTCTTACCTTTTGCAGGAGTCTCACTGTGCCTGTGTCTTATGTGAGCTCCTTGAAACAAAAGAACGTTAATGGCTAAAGACTGTTAGAGCCATTTGGGTGCCTGCTTATACCTTTGACTCAGCAGCACTGCCAGGGCCCTGTCTGGCTCTGCCAGGTACCCTCGGGTGGGAGAGTAAGGGCACTGAAACCACAAATCGGCCCTTGACCGGACCTCCAGCTCCTTCCCTGCAGGGAATAGCACTGGAGTACAACTTCTAGTACAAAGTAGGTGTTCAATAAATAATCGTCAAATGGTATAAAACCAGTTCCTGGCCCAGCACAGGTGCAGGGTAGATGCTCAATAAGTATTTGTTGAAGTAACGAATACATTACTGCATTCCACGGGGGAAGAATTCTGGTCTTATTAGCACTTGCATCATTTGAAGCTCTGCAAGGGCTCTGGGCTGGATCTACTAGGAAAGCAGCCTGAGCAGGGAAGCAGATGGCTGATCAAGCCCTCCAGCCGAGGAGACCAGGACTGTTTCTGTGGGAACTTGGATGCCACTGACCTCACTCATGGAAGCTTGCAAGAGTGGTGCAGGCCCCAGTGGAGCAAGGCCAAGGCTCTGTCTCCTCCCTTTGGCAGTTGGAAAGCAGCACACACTTGGCTTTGCCAGGCCCCAGCTTCAGCGGCCTTCATAGCCCAGTAATTACCTCCTGATCAATGGAGGGAGGGATGTGTGTAGAAATCATTTTTTAGTAGCACATAATTCTCTTGGAAAAGCCCCAGTAAGCTGCCGACTTTCTCTCACGTGTTCAGAGGATACCAAGGGACTGACGGGCTAATTTAATCGTATTCATACAAGAGGCAGCCGTCCCTAGTGCAGAGCGGGGTGCGTTAGGGAGAATTGTCTGTCAGGAGGCTGGAGCTCCAGCTTCAACATGGAATGAAAACACTCTCCGTGAAAGCAGATGAGTCCCACCGGGGAGGAAACTGACTCTCTCCGTGGCCCTCAGGGCCTGCTCTTCATCTGTCTGCAGAAGGCTCTTCATCGCATTCAGATAAGTGTTTCACTTGAAGGACAGCAAACACAACCAAATAATGACCTAGATGTCCCTTCCTCATGTTTTCAAACAGTCCCCCTTCTCTTTAATCCCTACAGGAGAAAATTTCCTGGAGTTGAGATCTTAAGAGACATTGGTTCATTTAAGTCCGTTATGAGACCTTCACAGGGCACCCCTTAAATCTGGCAGTAGGACCACAGGTTTATCCTGGCCACAAATGGAAAGACTTTGTTCCTGTTCCCTCTCAGGTATCAATGCAAACAGAACAGTTCTAACATTTTTAGTATGGCCTCCCCACCGTGGACACCAATTGGCTGAGCCAGGGAACTGTACTTCTATTTCCTCATCTATGCAAAGGGGAACTCAGCTTAGATGATGTCTGAGGCCCCTTGAGAACCTGAGTGCTCTTCATTCTGTAATAATTAGCTCTCTAATTAGTTTCTCTTCTCTAAACTTTATTCTGCTCCACGGCCTCTGTTTAGGGGTGGAAGGTGGATGCTGTACCCCAGTGTGTGTTTCCTGGAGCTGTTTCTCAGCCTGCTGCTCTGTTCTGTCCACTCTCTATCTGTCCCTATTGCGATCATTCTCTAATCTAACCATGACTGCAGCACTCTAGTTCATTCATTTATTCATCATATTTCTCAAACACCCACACGGTGCTAGGTGCTGAATGAACAGTACACTGGTGAACAAGAGTCATGATCCCTGCTTTTTTTGGATCATATACTTTTCTAGAGAGACATGTATTAAAAACATTTAATTTAATTTAACAAATATAATTTAATATTAAATATATTAAATAAATACATAATGATAAATTGTAAGACGTGTTATGGAAGATGAACAGGGGTTGCCCTGATTTAATTTGGGAGGTCAAAAAATAGCTGCTCTGAGGAAGTGTTATTTGATCTGAGACCTGAAAAAGGAGTTATCAGGCAAG
Source organism: Macaca fascicularis (assembly GCF_037993035.2). Classification (NCBI taxonomy): domain Eukaryota; kingdom Metazoa; phylum Chordata; class Mammalia; order Primates; family Cercopithecidae; genus Macaca; species Macaca fascicularis. Next base: position 82,786,429 of record NC_088380.1, on the reverse strand, counting down.
GAGTTGTAGAAAGTGCTCCGGGTAGAGGAAAGAGCTAACACAAAGACCCTTGCAGCAGGGAAGGGCAAGACTGGATGAACAGAGCTTAGTGTGCCCAAAGAACTGAAGGAAACCAGTGTGGTTGGAACATACACAGTGAGAGCAGCGGGGTGAGATGAGACTGGGAGAATGACAGATTAGTTAAGATAACTCTGGCTGCTGGAACAAACTAAAACCGACATTCAAACAGTATAGACTTTTATTTGTCTTTCGCAGAAAGTGCAAACTAGATATTCCTGAGCAGTTAGACATCCCTGTTCAAAGCAGTGTCTTAGAGACCACAGCTCCTTTCATTTTGCAGCTCTGCCATTTTTAATGAGCTGCCAAAGCCAGCATGCTTGTCTGCATGGAAGGCTGTGCACGAGAGGGTTTTCTGGGCCCAGGCCTGCCTGGAAGTGGTGCTCCCAACCCCACTCACATTCCACCGGCACACGCCCGACTGCAAGAGAGGCTGAGAAATGTGGTCAGAGTGTGATCCCAAGGAGACGGGGCAGATGATGCAGACCCCGTGGGCCATGTTGCAGTTTCAGCTTTATTCCTAGTACGCTGAGGAGTGTGAGTGAGAGTGCACCTGTGGCAAATCCATCAGCATCTCTAAACCTACACGTTCAATTGCTCATGTCATGCAGTTCATCTCCCTCCAAGAGCAACATCTCTCACGTTTTCTTCCAGTGATGCCATTCGAGACCTCGCAGTCCTTTTTCCTGCTCTATTCGTCATCTAGACTTACTTGACCAATCCAACCCTGAACTGGTTCAGTACTTGTCCAACTAGACTCTTCAATTGGTTTCTTTCTGCTCTGATACAGAATGCTAATTTACATATTTACAATGTAGACCATCCCCTTCCAGTGATAGAATTATTCCTGGCTGTTGTGTAGAGCAACTGTTTTGCATTGTCAGGTCATCCTGGAAACTTAATTAGTAATCACAGTATAATGAACGTGGAGATGTATCTTTCTAAAACACAACTTTCATCGCTGCTCAAAAAATTTTACTTGCTTCCAATTACCTACTGAATAAAGTTCTAACTTCTATATGTTGGAGGTACTAACACAACCCATCTTTTCCTGACAATTCTTACTTTGTCCTCCTCAAGCCAGCCAGGGTGCTCAACTATCCAGAGTCCAAACAAACTTGGTGAATTCCCACCTTGTACTGTTCCACACTCTGCCAACACTCTGTTCCTGGTCATCCTCCTCTCTGAATCCTACTGTTGTTTTAGTGCAAGGCTTCATCCCCTAAGTCTCACCCTCTCTGGAAAGTCTCCCCTCCAACCAACCAGAAATAGACTTTCCGTCTCTGGAGTTCTGTAGTACTTACTCTTCAGAGTAATTAATGCTTAAATTAAATTGGGTCTTACCACTCCTTTGGCATTTATCATGTATTGCCTTTTATTGACATTTATTCTCCCAATTCATTCTAAGCTGCTTAAGTAGAGATACTTTTTCTGGTATCTAAAACAGTATCTTGCACACCCTCCAAAAAAAAGAATTAACTAATTAATGTTTTTCTGTAATTCCTGTGACACCTTACACAGTTTCTTAAACATGGCAGATGCTCAAAAAATTCTGTTGATTTGTTATTGTTGTTGTTTTAGTATATGACCCCCTCTAAAATGCAAAGCCTTGGTCAGTTAAAGGGGAGTGCTTTTTCTGGGAATTCCAGCCCCAATCGGAGGTCTGGGTAAAATGCACGCTGGGGAGGGGAGCCTGTGAGTGCTCCTCCAGCCTCTGTGCACAGCCTCCTGCTTTGCTGCTGCTTTTTTTTTTTTTTTTTTTTAAATTGAGACAGTGTCTTGCTCTGTCACCGGGGCTGGAGAGTGCAGTGGTGTGATCTTGGTTTACTGCAACCTCTGCCTCCTGGGTTCAAGTAATCCTCTTGTCTCAGCCTCCTGAGTACAGGTGCACACCACCACACCTGGCTCATTTTTGTATTTTTAGTAGAAATGGGGTTTTACCATGTTGACCAGGCTGGTCTTGAACTCCTGACCTCAAGTGATTTGCCTGCCTCGGCCTCCCAAAGTGCTGGGATTACAGACGTGAGCCACCGCACCTGGCCCCTACTTTGCTTCTTTTGCTCATTCAGGAAGCCAACTCTGGGTTTGTCACAGAGTGTTTGCTTACAAATATTCCCACTTTTTCACTCACAATCCTTCTTTCACCAAGAAAGAGGTTGGTCGCAAGGTGTAGGGGTGTTGCCCTGGGACTCTGTCTTTTGAATTTTCCCTGCTATCAAGATTTTTCATCTGCCAAACCCTATGAGAGACAGAAGAGGGCATCAGATCAACCAGCCAAAGCTTCAAAATCTGCCTTGACTCTGTGGGGTTCTGCTCACCTACACCTTTGTAGGGTACCATCCTCTAGTAAAATGAGCCTCTACTATGATAGCGGGCCCCTCAATTCTATTTCTAAATCTGCCTGATTCTAAACATTCTTGTTTGAGTCAGATGGAAAATTCAGTTCTGTTTCATTTTTCTCCCCATCTTAATTGGTTTTCCGTATGCAGGTTCAGAAGTAGGATTTTGCTGTACACATCATCCTTCATGTGAGTAGGCGAGCACCAGCATCAGGGGAAGGAAAAGAGGCAAACTGACTGTTAGGGAGGGAATCTCTCTCCAGACTCGGCTAGCTAGCGAGCACAGATCCAGATTCTGCCTCTCAAATGAGTCATTTCATGAATGTGGCTGAAGTGTCTAACGGTTGGCATTTCTCAGGAAGCACGCTGGGATTATGGATGTGAAAGTTAACGTGGGTTGTTTGAGAGAGGACTGAGGTTTCAGAAATCTCAGGATGTCTGTCTGTGAGCTCCATAATCAAGCTGCCAAATTCAAATCTGCATCTACGAATTCTTGAGCACTTGAGGTGGGTGCCCTCTGAAGCTGAACCTTTTCAAAGCTGCTCTGAAGAGTTGGGTGGCACCTCCTTCATATTTCATTCTAAGTCAGTTGTAGAGCTAAGAAACCATCTTTGCTTACTGTCTCAGATGTGTTTCCAGTTTTCGTTGGAAAGAGAAATTGTGTTCTGAATCCCAGTTCCTGTGAGACCCTGATAACTTCTCAAAATATAAAACATCCTTAGTTTCAGCAGGGCTGCTGCCAAGAACTAGAGGAGGCTAGAAAGAGTTGTCTCAAATGTTTGCTTTTTTACCTTTGGCAAGCATCACCTAGTGGCCCTCATGTCAGTGATTACAGGGTTTGTGTAACATGCCAGGGTTTGGGCCGTGGATAGCAATGTTGTGGAGGGCTGCTCTTGGAAGAACGCCAACCAGCTTCAGTTTTCTGCACTGTAATTATTGCCAGTGATAGCCCAGTGTGGGCTCCCAGGGTCAAGAGGGATATAGCATCACCAAGCTCCCCAGAGGGGGCGGGCCCACCTGACAGCCATTAAAAGGCTGATTCTGTGGGCAGGGCCCTTTTTCCAAATTAAGTATTAAGTGAACATTATTTCATCTTTATCCAAAAATGTGCTCAGAGCCTAGACACGTTTTTCCTGCACACCGGCATATGAACTGTGCAACACAGGGTGAGCTCAGTCTTCAGCAAGGCGTTTTGGATGGTGAGGCTTTGTGGTTGGGATTGCACCAAATGCCATGATGGGGGCGGGGGGGGCCTTTCTCCTTTCATCCCTCGCCAGAGACTCAGCCTGGGCCGTGCTCATCATCATAATCACAGGCTGAAGAGGAATATTTTGGGTTTAGTTTCCCTTTCTTTTTTTTTTTTTTTTTTTTTTTTTTACACACAATGCCTATTTATAACCATTTGTTGACAGACTCTACCAATTACTGTAAAAAAACGTGTATTTAGAGAGAGACAGACCAAAAATGTGAATTCAATGGTGGCCTTAGTTCTGTATTTGATTAGCATCTGCTAGTGCCAGAACTGGAGATGGCTGTCTGTTGTCACTTTAATTGGAGGATGATTAGAAAAAAATACTTGCTTTTCTTCCAATCTTATCTTTGTTGTTACCAGCTCATCAGATCCACAAGTTCATGTTTATTATGGCCATTATATGTTAAAAGCTCTGTGCATTTTCTGTCTCCACATCATCTGTAACATCCTGTTGCCAAATCCAGTTATCTCCTTTCCTGCTTTCTCATACTTTCCCTCTCTTTGACATTAACCATTTTTTCCATGGAGTGTTTTCCCTGACTTCTGAGGCCTTTTTCTAGTCTAACTCCTCCTTCTCTGTCTTTTAGAGGCTCCTTCCCCTCTGCTTTGCCTTTCAAATGGTGGTTCTTTCCAGAATTCCATCCTCCTCCCTGTTCTCTTCTCAGTCCATGTATTATTTCCACCTCAAATACAGCCAGAAGAAGTGAAGACAAGGCACACAGTTTGGGAGCCCAGGACTTGGCAGTGGACATCGGATATTAGAGAGGGGTTGCCCATAAAGCTATCTTAGGGGCAGCTGAATATACAGGATCTCTGTGACTCCTACCCCTACCCCAAAAAGCAGGATGGCTCATGGGGGCAGCAGAAAGGTGATGGAGCCAGAGAGAGTAGGTCAGCTATTGTCCATGGTGGATATCGGGAGAGACAAGCTGAAGAGGTTGAACCTGTTTTGATGGCCAAGGCCAGGAGATGGATGTCAATATCCCTCTGTGAAGTGTAGGAGTGGAGCACCATCGAAGGAGTGATGTGAGAAGGAAGTGAGAAGGCTGGGCTTTGTTTTGTGTGCAGGTTCGCCCGGGCTAGAGGCACCGTGTTTGGATACACAGAAGAACAGTCTGGGTTAGAGATAAGATTCTGGAGTCTAGAATGCCCAGCGAAATGTTGGGCATGGAAACTAAAGGAATGAAAGCATTGAAGAGATGAACAGAGAAAAAAGAATAAGCAAATGAGGCTGAAAAGAATGGCAGGTAGAGGCCGGGCACAGTGGCTCACGCCCGTAATCCCAGCACTTTGGGAGCCCGAGGCGGGCGGATCACGAGGTCAAGAGATCGAGACCATCCTGGCCAACATGGTGAAACCCTGTCTCTACTAAAATTACAAAAATTAGCTGGGCGTGGTGGCGGGCGCCTGTAGTCCCAGCTACTCGGCAGGCTGAGGGAGGAGAATCACTTGAACCCAGGAGGCGGAGGTTGCAGTGAGCCGGGATCACGCCACTGCACTCCAGCCTGGTGACAGAGCGAGACTCCGTCAAAAAAAAAAAAAAAAAAAAAAGAATGGCAGGTAGAAATGACGGCTAACCCAGATGGAGCATTTTCTCTGTGCCAGGCGCTACAGTAAGTGCTTTGCATGCATTTTCTCACTTAGAGGCTGAAAAGGGGAAGGATACCTTAGAAAGAAGAAAATTTCAAAAAGAGAGACCCTCCTTCTGCCTTGATCATATTTGTCACTCTTTCTTTACCTGTTGCATTGGCCATCCATAGGCCCTTCCTGGATCCTCCTGGGGAATTGGTATGTCTTTTGTAATCTCCTAGTGCTTCGTGCATTTTATTTATTCAGACAACAAATGTTTATTCCACTATTTTAGAATTTATGGTGGTTAAATAAAATTATTTTATTATTACCTGCTGGACTCCAGCTTATTCATTCAAAAGATTTAGTGTCTAACACATATAGTGGTCAACAAAATCGGTTATTTGTTTAGTAAGTAAATGAATAATATGAAATAAGCTATTTTTTCAAGACTCACTTTAAACCAAAGCATGAGAAGAGCTCTTATCAACCTATTTCAGGTATAGATGGCTTAATTTACTACAACAGTCATGAGTTGAGGATTCATTGAATGGTTGTTTTCTGTTGTTTTTGGTTTACACTGCTCAATCGACACTCCGGCTGATGTCAGACATTAACCAATTGTTGAAGTTCCCTGTAACACCAGCACATTCTCTGAATACTTACTATGCACAATGCAATAATGATTAACATTTGAACTCTGTCTAGGCTGAGTACGCCACATCAAAGCTCTTTTTTCACTAGGACTTTTAAAATATCAAATATGAACTGAGTGAGTAGGTGTCAGAGAAATTGACTTTGTAAACTGAAAATCATAAACTTAAGATTCATTTGAAATACGTCATGTGGAGTGCATATATAAAAATTATGAGTATTTTGATTTGTCCCCTGTAGGTAATAAATAACATCTGTAATATTCCTCCTCACCTTTTTCTGATTAGCTTCATGTCTGGCATATTTTTCCCAACACTCCTATTTCGTGTTATAAGAATTTCACCAAGGACAGACAGGATTCTAAGTAAGTAGTGAGGGTGTAATAGAAAACTTGCGGCAATCAGGTTCAAGTTCAGAAATGAGGGAAATATTTAGTGGTGGTCAGGCCTCCCTATTTTACTCTTCTTTGGTACACGCTGGCAGAGCTGCACAGGCCCTGAGGGCGGCAGTGCCTGTGAAAGGCACAGGGTCTGGGGCCCACTATAGTCTAGACCCACAAGCCAGCCCCCACTTCCCCACAGCTGGCGTGGCTCCCAGCCCCCTCACTCCCCACATGTTCCTGCACCCACATGGGGGCATCCAGCAGAGTGCCCTGGGCCACCAGCATCCCCCTGGGGTCCATGGAGCTGGAGGGACCTCTGGAGACTCCCAAAGGTGAACCAAGGTGGACATTGGCCAGCTCTGCTTTCAGCTGTTTTGTATGATGGGCAGCTGTACAGAGTTTGTTCGGAAGGAAGATTTTGCCCTTAAAAGTTTGAAAACCACTGCCTTAACTGCGTAATTTCAATAACTACTATATGATGATGATGATAATAATAGTAGCTAACATTTATTGAGAGCTTACTATGTGCCAGGGACAAACTATGGGCTTTCAATGTACTATCTCATTTAATTCTCCCAAAAAAACTCTCAGGTAGTTACTGATTTTATCAGTGAGAAAACAGAGGCGAAGTAAAATGCCCATGGTTACAGAGTTATGAAATAGCAGAACTGGCCCAGTTAGTCTGGCTCCAAAGCCAGGGATCTCAATCTTGCTGCTAATACTGCTATTAATTAGCTCTGGTAAAAGTGAAGAGGCAGCCTGGACAACTGGAAAACAGCAGAGCACATGTTTAGTAAGTGCCTATGAAAGTCAGGCATTAAATGATGCTTGAGCCCCAGTTACTCTGAGCTTCACTCTATCCCTCTTACCCCACTGGCCTCACCTAGTTTTGGAAAAGTTTGACAAGCACTGAGACAAATAAGTGTAAAAAGAAAAAATTGGCTTGTAAATACTCCCCAAATATCCTGCCTGATAAAGCATTCTTCCTCCTCTCCCTCCTTCTCCTTCCTATCACCTCTCCCTTTGCCTTTCTCCCCCACTCCACCTCTCTTCTTTGTTTTCTGTTTTCTTTTTGCCTCCCTTATCAGTCCTGTCTTCTTTGCCTTGTGTTAGATTCTTTAGGCTCCTATTTCAGGACAGGTCACATCTACTCTTGCTTCTACACTAGGACACACCCTCCCCTCTTACTACTCAGTGTTAGTTCACTGGCCTCAATAAACACTGGATGTTTTTATTTTATTTCATGTTTGTGCAATTGAAGACAATTGAATTCATTCTGTGTTTTTTCTTTTTTCCAAAATGATATATGAATTAGAATCGCCCTTTGAGCCAAGAACCCTGGTGGGTTTGTTTTTTTTTTTTTTTTTTTTTTAACAGGGCCACAAGCCCAGGAATGAAAAATCAGTTCATAAAATTAATAGCAAGCAAATTTAGAATCCACTACAGCACCTATAGCCAGCTTGAAGTAAGCCTGAGAAGCAAACTCCTACAGGATGAGATTGATTCCAGCAGTGTGGTTAGATATTTGGAAATGCCTAAAGAAATGTTTATGCTCAAGTTAAGGTTGCAGCCGAAACCATATAACTTGAGAATTTCTGGGGCCTAAATGTATGGGCTTTACAGAAGGTACTACATTGCTTTGTGCCTGTGCCCAGATCACTCTTCTCCTTTCTACTTTCCTCCCATGCTGCCCCCAGCACACACATACTTGCCTCATCTCCTCCTAAAAAAATAATAAAAATTGAAATATTTCTAATGCCTATTCAGCTTTCCAGTTTCATCTAAGACCTCACTTCTTCAGGGATATCTTCTCCTTTCCCTAGACTAATCGAGGTCCCCACCTTGCCTTCCTAGAGCCCCCATCCCTGACCACAACACCCATCATAATTGATCATCACTGCTTGTCTCCTGGCCTTCCTCCACTTGGCTGTGTGCCCAGCAGCTAGGACTAGTTCAAGAAGTATTTGTGGACGAAGTAAATGAATCTACTCTGGGGAGACCATGGCCACAGGGTCCAGACAATTCTCAGCTCTCTGCTGTCTCCTTACTCTTCCTTTCCAGACTCTGATTCCCAAGCAGTTGAGAGGACATCTTTTTGTTTCTTCCATTCTGAAATTCACTGACCAACTGAGTACATCTATGCTCATAAACATTTGATTTAGCTATAAAATCTATTTTACATAAGAATGCCAATTAGAGTAGAAACTTCCTGCTCCTCCCTGTCCCCACTATGTGTAAGATAAGTGTGGAGGTGGGAAAAAGAGCGTCGTCTTCTAAGGGGTGGGAGTTGAATGTCTCCTAGGTGCCCACTGCAGGCAGCATGGAAATAATAGGGTGGGTAGTATAGGAGGCACATTTGAGATCTTTCAAATTGCTCTAGCTGACCATCTGTGGCATGGCTACCTGGTGAGGCAGAAAGTCCTCTGTGGGACTGTCCCAGGGCAATAGCTGTGCAAAGACCATCATGAGTGCAACAGATGCTGCTGAAGATGGTAATTTCAGGCAGCCCATGTTGGGCCAAACAGGAGGCCAGGGCTCAACTGGGCTAGACTAAGGGAACCAAAGATAGGTATGAAAGGGACTGTAGGCTCCAGTGACCCCAAGGCAGAACCAGAATTGGGAATCTCTTATCTCTCTCTGTTTTTACAATTCTGGCCAGACCTGTAGTGTGACATATAGAATTTAGGTGGTGTTACCACATTTTCCCCACAAAATTTTCTAACAATACCTTGTTCCCTTGGCAGCTGGTTCAGATTTCACAGTCATAAGAGGGTTGGCCAGTTGATCACACCTTGACTTTGACAGCTGCCAGTCAGAGGCCATAGGTTCAACATATATTGAAATGATTTCTTTCAGTTGGTCAGTCGGTTTTACCTATTTACCTGGGCTTATGGCAACCGCTGTGGAAATTCAGGAGACCTGTGCCACGATCTGTGCACTTGCGGCGCACAGAATGCTCACCACGTGTACAATCTTCTTTCCTCTTCACGCTTGTTCTGTCAGGCAGGCAGTATTTTGGTTCTCATTTTGCATATAAGGAAACAGGAACTCAGAGTGGTTAAATGACTTGGTAAGATAAGAAAAAGAGCTTGTTCTAAAGGCTATTGAAATGCCAGTGATTGATTTCTCTGAGTTACTTTTCAGAACCAGAGAGTGATGGCATAGGGCAAGCTTATTCAAACCCACGGCCCACGGGCTGCATGTGGCCCAGGATGGCTTTGAATGCGTAACTTTTCTTTTCTTTTTTTTTGCAACAGAGTCTCACTCTGTTGCCCAGGCTGGAGTGCAGTGGTGCGATCTTGGCTCACGGCAACCTCCACCTCCTAGGTTCAAGTGCTTCTCATGCCTCAGCCTCCTGAGTAGCTGGGATTATAGGCATGCACCATCACACCTGGCTAATTTTTGTATTTTTAGTAGAGACTGGGTTTTACCACAGTGGCCAGGCTGGTCTTGAACTCCTGTCCTCAAATGGTCTGCCCACCTCGGCCTCCCAAAGTGCTGGGATTACAGGCGTGAGCCACTATGCCTGTAAACTGTCTTAAAACATTATGAGCTTTTTCTGTGATTTCCTTTTTTTTTTTTTTTTTTTTTTTTTTTTTTAGTTCATCAGCCGTCATTAGTGTTAGTGTATTTTGTGTGTGGCCCAAGACAATTCTTCTTCTTGCAGTGTGGCTCAAGGAAGCCAAAAGATTGGATACGCCTGGCGAACGGCATGCCACCACGCCCTCCAAAACGGCTCTGCATAGCCCCGCTTGCCAGCTGTTAGGGGCTTTTTTCATCTTCAAAAATTAAGCAAAGAGGTTCACTAAAGCATCAGTTCAGAGTGTGGGGCTTCTAGTCAGTGTATTTTAGGGAACTGATTTTAGGGAAAAACTATTTTTAGGTCCACGATGATTTTTAAAAACAAAAATCTAGACAACAGTGCATACGTGCACGTCTGGATATGAAAGCCCTTACCACACAGCAAGATGAGAGGGTGGCCTTGGCCGAAGCCTGCAGTTGTTGGGACATGCAAAACCATGAGCAGACTGGAGATTTAAGCCACATGTGCACCAGCACAGTCGCTCAGACGCAGCCTGGGTACACTGATCTGGAAGGGGGACTCACGGGCTCTGGGTCTCTGACTTGCTGGCACATGAAGGACCTTAATGACTTGAACCTCACTTTGAGTTTGAGATCCTTTGAACTTTTGTTAGAGTGAGACATGAAGAAATGGTCAGCCAATCAGATGTTTAATATAAACTAAACTCTAGCGTAAATAAACTTTAAGAGACACATTTGATTTACATAATAAATAAACAAGCTACTTTTAGGAACTTTTAAGTACAAAAGTTGAAGATAGTTGCTAATTAAACCTAAATCTTGCCTGTACATTAAAAACATACCCAACAAAACTTCCAGATTAGAAAACTCCTCAAGAACCGAATTTCTGGGACAACTGGGGTGTTTTTCTCACTCAGCCCAAGTGAGTAAGTTTTACTCTAAGTAAGTATGCATACATCATTAAGTGTGAAGGTGGCATCACACTGGCAGGGAAAGTCAGATGGGTTATTAGCAGAGAATGAAATTTTACTGATCTTCATAAATTGTAAAATGACCAAAAACAAATAGAACTCAGTAGAAATGAATGCAGGCCAAACAAACCAGACAGAAAAGGGGCTACGAACTAAAAGTGGTAAACTATAGCTTCTACACATAAATCCTTTTTACCCCATCCCTCTTCAAATTCTGGAACATAAATAGGGGAGCAAATATAGACCCTCTCTAAATCCACACACACCAGAGAAGTGCATTTGGTTGTTTTTTTGTTTGGTTTTATTTTGTTTTTTCTGATATAATAGTGATTTTTGCCTCCTTTTCTCCTCTTTGTAATGTCTTGGGTAGAAGAGGTTGTAAAAGAAAATAAAACTATATTATACTGATGATAATAGCTACCATTCAGTGATAGCTATTGACAGATGTTATTATCTGTTTCATAAAGCAAGGATTAAATGAGTTGTACATAGAACAATTAAAGCAGTGTTTTATGTTTATAAGCATGTAGTGTTTAAGTATTAGATGTTATTATCTTCAATGTTGACAATAGTCTTAACAATATACCAGCTATTCTACTAAGCACTCTATATGCCTTATCTCACTTGCTACTGTTATATTAATTTCATAGATAGTAATCTGAGGCAATGCTTGGAGAATGGGGCTTAGGAAGACCCACTGTTGTGACCCTGAAGGAAAGCCGTGCTCGGGATGCTAATGGGGATGGAGGAAAGGGCTGTATGATTGATTCCCATCTGAGGCTTGAGAAGTTTAGAAAGTTGCCTAAGATTGCACAGGTGGTAATAACATTTACTGTGCACTTTCTATGTGCTGTACTTTGTACTAGACATTTTTACTGTATCGTTGCATTTAGACCTCACAACAATACTGAAACTGAGGCCTAGGGAGGCCAGCTAACACCAAGATCACACAGCCAGTGAGTGATGGAGCTGAGATTCAGACCCAAGCAGTCTGGCTCCAAAAGTGCCTGTTCTATACTACTGTGCACTATGGAGGAGGGCTATACTCCTGGAGAAGGGCTGGTAGGATGCCACTTCAATCATATAGCCCTTTCCTCCATCTCGTTACTATCCCTAGCACTGCTTTCCTTCAGGGTCACAACACTAGGTCTTCCTAAGACCCCATTCACAAATCATGCACAGCTCATTGTACTTGAGCAGCATTTCCGAGAGGAAGTGCCCCTAGACCCTCCCGTTCACCCTCCAGCGCTGCTTGTGCCACTCTCACCTCGCCACCCTGCCAAGCCCTTGCTTGCACACCTCTAGTGCGAGAAAATCACCCTCACCAAGGAAACCCATTCTTTCTGTCTTGGGGAAACTGTCTGGTGGAAACACATTCCTCATATTGACCCAAATGGTGCTATGTGCCTTTAACCTCTCTGTGCCTCAGTTTCTTCATCCGTGGAGCTTTCACGAAGATTAAATTAGACACAAAGTGCTTAAAACAATGCCTAATCTGTATTATGTTTGCTAAATATTAGCTGCTATTACTATTTTATTATTATTTCTCTCTGTGGCTTCCACCCCAAATGCTTTATAGTACAAATTCAGTCCTCCTTGAATTCACTCTTTTTCACCATTTTGTCAGCTGCAGCCTGCCCTCCAGGATACTATGGTGGCCTTTGTGATGACTTTGTAGACTCCCTGCCATTTTACTCCAGTCTGCTGTACATGCATCGTTAAGAACTGCCTTTCTGGGATATTGCTTTTGTACATCATTTCCCTCTTCAGAAGCCAAACTGGTTCTTGTTTGCTTTCATACTTTGGATGGATTATTAGGTTCTCTACTAATTTCTTGCTGATCCGCCCATGCTCTTCTCTCTGGGCATGAAAACTTCCTGTCTTCCATGGACTTTCGTCTTCTTATTTGCAGGTCAGCTCACATATTTATTTTGTTTAAGCATTATGTAGTTAAAAGTCTCAAAGTCTATATACCAAAATGTTAACAGCAACGAATAAATTAACAGGTCATTTTTATTTTCCTTTTCATGTTTTTCTGTATTTTCCAACATATGTACAACACACATATAAATTGCGTTGTTATGAAAAATACTGCGTTTCATAAAAGTACAATCATAGACTGTGTGATACAATACTTTCCAAGGTCAAGAGGATGCCCTGTGCAGTCAAGAGAGTAGGATTGCCTTTCATGAAGATCAGAAGTATCTTCAAGCCTCCCTCAGTCCCTTCCCTGTTTAGTGAACCCATTGCCAATCACTAATTAGTATATTTCAAACTATATATATTAGCCATAGACCCTTTCTTCAAACAAAAATGTAGGCCAGGTGTGGTGGCTCACACTTGTAATATCTCAGCACTGTGGGAAGCCAAGGTGGGAGGATGACTTGAGGCCAGGAGTTTCAGACCAGCCTGGTAACCTAGGGAGACAATTACAAAAATCACAGTGGCCTCTTTAAAAAAAAAAAAAAAAAAAAAAATTTAATTAGCTAGGTATGGTAGCACATGCCTGTGGTCCTAACCACTCAGGAGGCTGAGGTAGGAGGATCGCTTGAGCCTAGAAGTTCAAGGCTGCGGTAAGCTGTGCTCTCACCACTGTATTTTAGCCTGGGCGATAGAGTAAGACCTTATCTCAAAAAATAAAAAAATTAAAAAAATTAAAAAAATGTAGAGAAGTACAACATATTTAGCAGATACTATAGATTCTTCCTTAAGGAGTTGAACTACTCTGTTGAAATGGAGATGGCGAACCTGGACCCCTAGCCACTAACTCACCATCCTATTTCAAGACAACTTCCAAGTTACTTCCAGAACCTACTTTCAGTCTGGAGAACGCAGTTCTGCACTAAAACCACCAGTCCACCTCATTCTGGTAACAACTCCCAGTTTCTAGGGGTTGCTCAGATAAGGAGTGCTGTAAGTTTACTACATATTATGTAACATATTTCATCCATCCTAAAATTTTCTGCTGATCTCCTTTTTCCCATCCAAAATCAATACACACGGCTAATCCATCTTATATCTGAATACTTCTGTCTGGCCAGAAAGCTTTATTATCTCAGAGGTGGCTTTCGGCTCAGAAGGAAACGAGAAAAATTTGTTTGTTTATACTTCTCTCTTAACTCCCTAGTTTCTGCCCATTCATCAAGCTAATAGATAGAATATTTGGCTCTTCTGATTCGCCATCTGAAAGCCTCTGCCCTCTTGGCTTCTGCGACGTCCTGTTTAACTGGTTCACTTCCTCATATTATTTTCTTCTCTGCTCCATTTGCTGTTTTCCTTTGGCCCTCAGTGCTCTGTTTCTGGGTGTCTGCTTTCTTGCCTCCCTCCCTAGACAGCGAATCCACTTCCAGGGTTAAGTGATCACTGCATTGCGGGTGGTGCTTAGTGTGTGCCTCAGTCTTTCAGACAGAGGCCAGTCCTATAGCTCCAATATGTCGTGGAGACGTCTACCTTGAGCTCAAGTTAATTCCTAAAGTCGGTGTGTCTCATTCCAGAATCCTGTACTCCTCACTATTTCCCATCTCAACATCTCTATTCTGCCAATATCAACACTATTCTCTCAATCACCAAATTCAAAACCTTGGGTTTTATTTATCTTTTATATTCTTTTGCCACCAAATATCTTGGATTTCACCTTGGGAACTTCTCTTAGATGTCTCTGCTCATCACTTCATGTCGTAGAATTCCAGAACACAATGCTTTATTACCACATACAGTTGTTAATCAACAAATATTTCTTAAATCAGAATCTAGTCCAACTCTGTCAAATAAATTTTAAAAGTTTGTTAACATTCTAAGAAACCTCTGCCTCCTGTCTCTGGCCCTGACAGTTTATCCAATACACTGTCAAGTTAATAATGAAAACACCCAGTGTAGCCAAAGCAATCTTGGGAAAAAATGAAATGGGAGGACTCAGGCTTGCTAATTTCTAAGGTTACTAGTAAGCTTGACAAGCCCAGGTAGTGTGGTACTGGCATAAGAATAGACACAGATCAGCTGGGTATGGTGGCTCACACCTGTAATCCCAGCACTTTGGGAGGCTGGATTGCTTGAGGCCAGGAGTTTGAGACCAGCCTGGCCAACATAGTGAGGCCCTGTATCTAGATAGATAGATAGATAGATAGATAGATAGATAGATAGATAGATAGATAGATAGATAGATTTTTTAAAAACTATAGATCAATGGAATGGAATTGAGAGTCCAGAAATAAACCCTCATGCTTATGGTCAATTGGGTTTTGACAAGGATACCAAGACAATTAAAGAGAAAAAGAATACTCTCTCAAACAAATGGTTCTGAGACAACTGAGGTATCTACATACAAAAGGATGAAATTGGGTGGGTATGGTGGCTCATGCCTGTAATCCCAGCACTTTGGAAGGCTGGAGTGAGAGTATTGCTTGAGGCCAGAAGAAAAGCCTGGGGAATGTTGCAAGACCTTCATCTCTATAAAAAATTAGCTGGGTATAATGGCATGTGCCTGTAGCCCCAGCTATTCTGGAGGCTGAGGTGAAAGGATCGCTTGAACCTAGGAGTTTAAGGCTGCAGTGAGCTAAAGCTAAGATTACACAGCCTGAGTGACAGAGTGAGATCCTGTCTCTAAAAAAAATAAAATTGAGAATGTGATACAGAACACATTTCAACCATTTTTTAATGCTCCGCAGTTACTCAAAAGGTTAAACATAGACTTGCCATATAACTCAGCAATTCTACTTCTAGTTATATACCCAAAAGAAGTGAAGGCATACATCCACACTGAAATTGTACATGAATGTTCATGGCAGCATTACTCATAGTAGCCAAAAAGTATAAACTAAGAAGTGTCCATTAATTGATGAATAAAGAAAATGTGGTATATTTTTGACAATATACAGGAATGAAAGGAATATTATTATTTAAAAAGAATGAAGTACTGATACGTGCTACAAAATGGATGAACCTTGAGAACATTATGCCAAGTGATAGAAGCCAGATACAAAAGGCCACATATTGTCTGATCCTATTTATATAAAATGTCCAGAATAGGTAAATCCAAAACACAAAAATGGGTTAAGGGTTGGCTAGGGCTTCAGGGTGTGGGAGTAAATGGGGATTAACTGCTAATGGTGCAGGGTTTCTTTCTGGGGTGATAAAAATGTTCTAAAATATGTTACAGTGATGGTTATGCAACTTTGTGAATATATCATTCTAAAAACCATGGAATTTTACACTAAAAATGGATGAATTTGATCATGCGTGAACTATATGATACACTCTTTAAAAAATATATTTAAATTCCTCTTATGTCTCCATATTGATTAGAAGGAAAAGTTGCCAGCTCTCTGACCCTTGTTCTGTGGCCACATCTCCCTCTGACCATAATCAAGAAGTACTCCTTGCATTTATGAATTCATGTCATCAGATCGGGCCCACCCAGATAAATCTGAGATAATCCCCACATCTTACAGGTCTTACCTATAATCATATCTGCAGAGTCCCTTTTGGCATGGAAGGTAACGTATTCATAGGTTCTGGGAGATTAGGATGTTAACATTGTGGGGAACCGTTATCCTGCGTATCACACCCTGTTTTATACTTCTTTCTATTGCATAAGAGTCTCACACATGTTGACAGATGGATGGAAAAAATATATTATGCAAGTACTAACAGCAGCCACAATGGCAGCTAAAACTGGGTTATCTATACATCAGACAAAGTAGATTTAAAGGAGGAAAGCATTATTAGAATTAAAGAGGGAGTTTTCAAAATAATTATCAGTCATAGGAGAGATTTTTAACATACCTCTCTCAGTAAATGATAAAACAAGCAGATAAACAAAAATGACCATAAAGATCTAAAAGATTTGAAAACCATAGTTAACAAACTTGACCTGAGTGATATACAGAGTATTGAGACCAACAATTTCAGACTACATATTTTTTACATTGGTGCTTGGATAATTCATAGTATTAAATGTATGTATTGGAAATGAAAATGTTGAGTATCTGTTCTTCAAAAGGTTATAAAAAGAATAACAAATTAAGCCCAAAGAAACTAAAGGGAGGGAAATAATAAAGATAAAAGAAGTTAATGAAATAGAAAACAAACATACTACAGGTAGGATCTACAAGGCCAAAAGTTTGTTGTTTGAAAGGACTAATAAAATCGGGCTGGGTGCGGTGACTCAATGCCTGTAATCCCAGCACTTTGGGAGGCCAAGGCGGGCAGATATGAGGTCAGGAGTTCCAGATCAGCCTGGCCAACATGGTGAAACCCTATCTCTACTAAAAATACAAAAAATTAGCTGGGCATGGTGGCACACGCCTGTAATCCCAGCTACTCGGGAGGCTGAGGCAGGAGAATTGCTTGAACTCGGGAGGCAGAGATTGCAGTGAGCCAAGATTGCGCCACTGCACTCCAGCCTGGGCAACAGAGCAAGACTCCATATAAAAAAACAAAAAACAAAACACTAATAACTAATAAAATCAATTAAACACTAGGAAAATATATCTTGGAAAAAAATGAGAAGCATGAGTTGCCAATATCAGGAATAAATAGGCAATATTACTACAGATGCTCCAAAACTTCGCGTGTATTACGCAAATTCCTAATAAAATTCAAGTTATCAAAACTGACACAGGGAGAAACAGAAGATCTGAATGGTCCTATACCTGCTCAGGAAATTAAATCAATGATTTCAAACCACAAAGAAAACTCTAGGCCTAGATGGCTTTACCAACAAACACTTTTTTATGGATGAATAGTATTCCATTGTGTCTGTATACCACATTTTCTTTATCCATTCATCTATTGATGGACACTTAGGTTGATTCCATATCTTGACTATTGTAAATAGTGCTGCAATAAACATGGGGTGCAGGTATCCCTTTGGTATACTGATTTCCTTTCCTTTGGATAAATACCTAGTGATGGGATTACTGCACTGTATGTTAGTTCTATTTTTAATTTGTTGAGGAACCTCCATACTGTCTTCTATAATACCTTTATTTATTTACACTCCCACCAACAGCACACACATACATTTTTAAAGCATAAAATAGTACTATTTATTATCCCTTGGCACATATGTATTCTGCATTTTAAAATGGCTGGAGGATGGACTGAAGTCACAATAGTAGCAGCTTCTAGAGGAGTAAATGAAAGGACAGGGTTTGAGGATAGGAACAAAGGAGACTTCCACTTCATTTTTATTGTCCAGTTTCTTTTATTTTTTTTTAAAAAAAGCAAACATGGCAAAATGTTAACGTCTGTTCATTTTGGGTGATGGCTCATAGGGTGTTAGTCATGTTATTCTTTGTAATTTTCCCTTTGTTTAATTTCTCAAAATGAAAACAATAAAGTCAAGATAATAGTATCTTTCATAGTTTAGTCTTAGGCTTATTTATTGTTTAGGTATTTTATGTTCCTGTTTGTTTTAAGAAAAAAAATGTGTATAAATATACATATAGATGAGATAGTTAAATTTCCTTTTTTTGTTTATGTTCACAAAACATGCTTGTTTTATTTAACATTCTTTGGTATCAAAATGTGGCCTTCATACAAACTTGTGAGGAGTAAACCATGAGGGTTCACGGTTTTACCGCAGTCTGTATGTTAGCAACCACTTCCTGTGATAGTCATCATCATGCACCTCAAGTACTAGAAGCATCTGTTTGTATTGGAGCCAAAATATCCACAAGCAGAGAAATAAGAAGTCAAAAATATTTTCCTCTTTGGTGCTAAAGATTTGCTGCTGTGTGATTGTTGAGACTGAAGCTCTGAAAGCACCAGTGTTTGCTGGATCTGTCTCCAGCTTGTCTCTACAAGGTCATTTCCAAACGACTGTCAAAAGAATGGCATGTCCCACCTTTTCCACCACCGACACACCCGCATGAAAACCCCAGGAGCACAGAAGCCCTGCTTGGGTGAGGATGAGGGCTCTCTCAAAGTCTATTATCAAAGGAAGGCAGACAGATGGGTTAACCACTCCAGTGGAATCTATACATTTACAGACATTTCACATATTATGACAATTAATTATTAGGCTGGTGGTTCAGCAACCTTTCGACGTGATCCCAAGATGATTGCCATGACCATATTTGCAAAGCTAACAGATAAATGTGGGCTTAAAACAGACTATATGTTATTCACTCCTACCATATGCATAGGTAGGAGTGAGGTGAGGGCCCTCGTGGACCCACCAGGGTCTTCCGCAAGAGTAGAACTCTCTCCTTGTTCACTCCTTTCATAATCAGGCAAAGGAGGAAGTTATTCAAAAGGAGGAACTGAGCATGCTCAACCCAGACCCTTTTTGCTGGGTCCAATTTCCAGCCAGCCTGTCACCTGGATATATGTAAGCGCTCTGGTCTGCTCTCAGTTGTGTGCTCTAAGGGAAGCCAATGGGTGTTCAGCAAGATCAACGATGAGGGTTAAGTCTTTCTAAGTCAAGGATCAATTACAAACAAGATCACTCTGCCACAGATCTGAAGCCATATTCTCTCCAATCGATTTTGTCAGTAACAAAAGCAATGTTTTTTGTTCCATCTGTTTATCCTCTACCTCTTAATTCGTTTCAAACTTAAGAGGGGGTAGAGATTAGTAATTGCTCCCCACAAAAGCAAAAAACCAACCTGATGATAAATTAATATAAGATCTCAAACATGATAAATTAATATAATCCATGATACCAGCCAAAAATTTGTATACCACATTTATTCTTAACCCCATAGTTATCCTATCTGAATAGTTAACTGAGCACTGCTCACTTTTAGATTTCGTAAGAGTTGTTAAAAAATAAATCTTTGTACTCTATCATGGCATGCATGAACTCTCATAGCTTGAAATGACTGCATTAAAATGCACATTTTATAATTTCTTATACTATTTATGTAAGTATAAGCACACACAGAAAATGTATTTAAATTTTTAACAGCCAAAAACAAAAACCAAAAAAAAAGTCACCCTGCTGTAACAGAACACTGTTCTGCATATGGCTAGCTGTACATTGGCAGAACATAGCGATTTTAAGGATGAATTAGTGTTGTAATCTCTTTGGGATTTTCTTTATATTTGCGGTGGTTTATGACTGACATTTCATGTAACTATAGCTTTCTGTTTGGGTTTAATAAAAGATTCATTTCTGTGGCAAGATACACATTTGCACTCCAGTGTTGAATAAAAGCTACTGTTCTGCAAGAGTATAAAATGCTGATTTATAATGACACGTTCCAATAACAGCGATCTAAGTCTTTCAAACTATTTCTTCCCAGGTCCCGGGAACAGCATGGCTCCAGCAAAGGATGACTCTTCTCTTCCAGAATATTCAGCCTTTAACACATCTGTCCATGCTGCAATTAGACATGGAAATTGGAAACTCCTCACGGGCTACCCAGGTAGAGTGCTTAGCTTAGCAAACTTCGCTTCCCGGGGTAGACAAAGCAGGGCTGTGTCCTAGGGCAGTATCTCCAGTCTGTCTGCACTCCTGGGATTTTATTCCCACTGCCATTTCTCTGGAAAGAGAGGACATTATCACTCTTGTTCTAACCATTTCCCACCTCTTCCTCTGTGGCTCCTCCTCAAGGCTCCTAAGCCCTACCACTCACCTCACTTTGCTCAGATACCTGAAATCTTAACTTGTCTTTCTAATCTTTCATGATCCCTCCTGATATATGTCCTAGAAAGACAACTATTTATTCAGGGTTTTCTTTTCCCACTTTTAAGACTGCCTGTTCCCAGTTACAGTTTCCATTGTTGTCATGGTGCAAGTAAGCTTTCCCAATGGATCATCAAGGAGAAGCTTACCAAAGTAACAACTGCCTTTTGCAAAACGTATCTCTGGGGCTGCTGAATGAGGAAATTATAAGAAGGAATGGTTTAACCTACTCATCCTAACAAACAAAAAAAAAAAAGAGAGAGAGAAAATTAACTGTAGCAGGGGTGAAAGGAATAAATGTCACTCTTATGCTTCATGGAAAATACAGATTTGAAATATGTGTGGCTATCAAGCACAACACATTTAGCTAGCAAAGACAGTCTCTGAGAGCTACACCCTCAACCAGTGGTATAGCTGGGGAAGGAGGTTGCTCCCTTGATTATATTCTCTAAGAGTAACATCTTTTCAATACTTTTAAAATATGTGGGATGATGGTTAAGCCTGTGATGTAATTAATCAATGTTTCCAATGAGAACATTCTTGGCATTTGCAATAAGACAAGTCTTTTTTGACTGGGGTTGTCCCATGTATTGCAAGACATTAACATCACTAGCTCATGCCCACTAAATGCCAGCAGCACCCCATGCCCCAGTCCTTGTGACAAGGACATACACACATGCACACACATTTCTGGGTGTCCTTGCTTGTGAAGCAGTGAGACATGTCTAGTTAAAGCACCAGAAGTCAAGTCTGAGAAGCATCTAGAGACAGCATGTAGGGCCACATCTTTTTGTGTGTCCACACCCACGACCCAGTGCAGCCTTGGCCTCAGACTCCTTCCCTGAGATTAGAACCTGCCTCTGTGTTTCTCCCTCAGTAAACTGTTTTGTTTTCTTTGCTAGGCTGTGGTTACTGGTTCCCTCCACCGTCTCAATACAATGTTTCTGAGATACCCTCATCAGACCCACCAACCAAGACCCTCTGGCTCTTTGATATTGATCGGGACCCTGAAGAAAGACATGACCTGTCCAGAGAATATCCTCACATCGTCACAAAGCTCCTGTCCCGCCTACAGTTCTACCATAAACACTCAGTGCCCGTGTACTTCCCTGCACAGGACCCCCGCTGTGACCCCAAGGCCACTGGGGTGTGGGGCCCTTGGATGTAGGATTTCAGGGAGGCTCGAAAACCTTTCAATTGGAAGTTGGACCTCAGACCTTTCCTCATGACTCTTGTCTCATTTGTTATCCCAACCTGAGTTCACTTGGCCCTTCTCTTGCTCTTAAACCACACCGAGGTGTCTAATTTCAACCCCTAATGCATTTAAGAAGCTGATAAAATCTGCAGCACTCCTGCTGTTGGCTGGAGCATGTGTCTAGAGGTGGGGGTGGCTGGGTTTATCCTGCTTTCCTAAGCTGTGGGACAGCTGGGAACTTAACTTGAAATAGGAAGTTCTCACTGAGTCCTGGAGGCTGGAACAGCTGGCTCTTTTAGCCTCACAAGTCAGACGTTCGATTCCCGTCTGCCAATAGCCGGTTTTATTGGAGTGAATCACATTTCTTACACAAAGGCAGCAGACAGTTATTAATGGTTCTTTTGGCCAACGCTTCTCCCTGTCGGTGAAGGATCATGTTCAGGCACTCCATGTGAACCACCCCTCTTGGTTCGCCCCTTACTCAGCTTCTGTCATCACAGAGCATAAAGCCCATCTTGTTGTTCAGGTCAACAGCAAAATGCCTCCACCTTGATTGTGGCTTTTACAATAAATAAATGTGTTTTTATCCTAATTTATTTTTCCCTAACCATTGCTCACTCTGTCTAGATTTCCTGCCCACTTCCAGTTCTTCTGTGGCTTTTCCTGCCTTTCCTTTTGACCTCACTGTCCTATCCCTGGGAAGGCCACTTTGCTTCGCTACCTAAGCACCCCTGATTTCTGGAACGCTCCTGAGCCCTGTCTTACTTTTGCCGCTAGGGCTGAAGCTAGAGGCCTCCCTGTAATAGGCGGTGGAGTTGCTCTGTGAGGATGTTCATGGTAGACACTAAGAGGGCTGGGTGGTAGATGCTTGGCTCATGGCATCTGTTCAGTGAGGCTTTTCCTATGTTGCATGGAGTTAGTCATCGTGATTGTGGCTTTATCTCATAATGTATTAAGACTTGCACTGCTATTTACTAGCAGTGAGAAGAAACCTCAGGAAACAATATGAAAAAGCAAGCGGCCAGTGTCTGGGATACTGGGCCTTGGTAAAGCAGAGGAGGGCACACCCACAGTCCTCTTTTTCTCTGTTTTACTGCTTGTATTGAGGTTCTGGGGTCTGGGAAAGAGGATGCACAGTTTGACCTGCAGCTCTTTCTCAATCCCACTAATGTCTTACTAATGTGGAACAGCCCATAGTAGCTCAAGAGTGTCAAACCCAGGTAAATATGTGCAAAAATGATATTCTTTTCTGCATTCGCCCCACCATTTTGTTCACCAATGCTTGGAACACTGCCTGAAGGCACTCAATACATTTTTTAAGTTTTATTTTATTTTTAATTTTTTGTATCTTTTTGAGACAGGATCTCACTCTGTCACCCAGGTTGGAGTACAGTGGTACAGTCACAACTCCCTGTAGCCTCGAACTCCTGGGCTCAAGTGATTCTCCCACCTCAGGCACCCAAATAGCTGGGACTACAGGCATATACCACCATACCCAGCTAATTTTATTTTTCGAAAAGACAAGGTTCCCTATGTTGCCCAGCTGGTCTTAAACTCCTGGGCTCCAGCAATTCTCCCATCTTGGCCTCCCAAAGTGCTGGGATTACAGGCATGAGCCACCATGCCTGGCCTCATTTTTTAAAACAAATGAATAAACGGACAAATGAGTAAATGAGAAAGTCTCACACCATGAAAGATGCTAGTCCAATGAGCTGAATATGGAGGTGATATAAATGTCTTCCAACTGTTGATTTTCGGTTCTCAAACTGCCCCTCCTGGGGTAGGAGCATAATCTACATCACCGGGCAGTCACAGGACACTCTACAGCAAGGTTGTAGCGTCCTCTCCAGTGCGGGGAGAAAAGGAACTGTGCCTACCAGAGGTACTCTCTTGTCAGCAATTTCCATTTCTATTCTTTATGGGACACTAGCAACTAAAAGCAACAAATAATCTGATATAGGTCCCTGTATAGTCATCCTTCAATTCAGTAGCAATATTTTCTGGTCACTACTAACCTGTATTGTATTAAAATGAGACTATTGGAAGGAAATGGTGCTAGAACTAATAACATCTCTTACCAACCTTTACCCAACTCCTGGGTTGGCAAACAGCTGGCCAAATTGCCATCACCTCCCACTTGGAAGCGTATGGCTGATAGCATGAAATAACTGAGCCCAGATGTTCCTTTTGCATCCTCCGAATCCCAAGGCTGGGTGTAGGTAGCTGTTGGAGGCCATTGCTACAGGGCACCTATCTGTTATTGCTGCCATCCTCCCAGCAGCTATCTCCAGTTCTAGTTCCTTGGTTGCCGGACACAATGGGGGATGTTCTGCACCCAGTGGACTTCAAAAGAGTTTTGAAGACTAATTTTTTGTAAAACAAGTACTTGAGATTTTGGTTTATCCATAGTAGAATGTATCTCATTAGATTCTCTGATCCTATGTAAGAATGTGAAAAGATTGATATATTGTTGTTAGAAATATTGTTATTTCTTTCCAATTTTTTTTTTGTTTGTTTTTGTTTTTGTTTTTGAGATGGGGTCTTGCTGTGTCATCCAGGCTGGAGTGCAGTGATGCAATCTCCACTCACTGTAGCCTCTAACTCCCAGGTTCAAGTTATTCTCCTTCCTCAGCCTCCCCAGTAGCTGGATTACAGGCATACACCACCACGCCTGGCTATGTTTTGTATTTTTAGTAGAGATGAGGTTTCACCGTGTTGGCCAGGCTGGTCTCAAACTCCTGACCTCAAGTGATCCACCCACTTCGGCTTCCTAAAGCACTGGGATTACAGGTGTGAGCCACCGTGCCAGGCACATTTTTTTACCTCTACGGAAGGTTTTGCTTATTTAATTGTGAGCTCATTTTTCTTTGTTACTACATGATTGTTCCAGATTTGGGAGACAAAATAAAATTAATCTTTTCAAATGTGTCAGCCATTGTATGGGGCTTCCATTTGGGGTGATGAGAAAGTTCTGGAACTAGATAGTGGTCATGGTTATACAACAGCATAAATGCAATTACTGCCACTGAATTGTATATTTTAAAGTGGTTAAAATGGTAAGTTTTATGTTTTATTACAGTTTTTAAAATGTGTCAACCAACTTTATGGTACATAAATTATATCTCAGTAAAGCTGTTAAATAAATAAATATAGTAAAAATTTTAGAACTAAAAAAAGTGTCAGTCATTGCCCTACGAATATAAACTATAAAATAAGGTATTAGAGGGAGGTCAAGGAAGGGTAGGAGTGAAAACAAAGTGACACTGAGAGAGAGTATTAGCTCTCTATTGCTGCGTAACAAATTACCGCAAAACTTAGCAGCTTAAAACAATAAACGTTTATTACTTCACACATTCTATGAGGTAAGGACACTGGGAGTGGTTTAGCCCAGTGGTTCTGGCTCAGAGTCTTTCACGAGATTGTAGTCAAGCAGGCCTGTGGTCATCCCAAGACTTGAGTGGGGCTGCAGGCTCCACTTTTAAGCTGACTCATTCACAAGGCTCTTGGCTGGAGGCCTGAGCTCCTTGCCACATGGGCATCTCCACAGGCTGCTTGGATGTCCTCACATATGGCAGTTAGCTTCCTCCAGGGCAAGTAAGCAGGGAGCCACAGGGCCTTTCATGACCTAGTCTCTAGAGGTGTACACTGTCACTTCTACCATTTTTCTGTTTGTTAGAAATGAGTCACTAAGGCCAGCCCATATTCTAGGGGAGGAAAATCTTACTTTTCAAAGTGAGTGTCAGATTGGTGGACTTATTTCACACCACATCAGAGGAAAATGGTCTCGTTTAGCCTCCTGGGGAATAGATTGTCAAGTCTACATGCATTTATCAAATGCTGCTATTTGAAAAGAGATAGTAGAAAAAGCATTCAACTTTGCTATTTAGCGGTATACTAACCATGAACAAATCACTTCATCCTCTCTGTGCCTTGGTTTTTTTCCTGGTAAAGTGATGGGTTGAATTGGATAATTGCTAAAGTCTCATATCCTTAGTGTCCAGAACAATGCCTGGCACATAGATTCTCTGTAAATGTTGGTTGATTGGCTCTCAAATGACTGAAATCCAGTGTGAGGATGTGAAATAATACTGTGCTAAAAAATAGCCTGAGGTTTTCCAAACTCATTTTCTAAAAGTATTCTAATAAAAGCTGCTAATTTTTTTGAGTGCTTACTATATGCCAGGCATTGTACTAGCTGCTTTAAACAGACTGTCTTGTTTAATATAATTTTTTTCTTTTCCCTTTTTTTTTTTTGAGACGGGTCTTGCTCTGTCGCCCAGGCTGGTCTCAAACTCCTGCACTCAAGAAATCCTCCCACCTCGACCTCCCAAAGTGCTGGGATTGTAGGTGTGAGCCACTATACTCAGCCTTTAATGTAATTTTTAAACAACCAGGAATAATGCTTACATTCATTCAGTCTTAATTGTAAAAGGCTTACTTGGTTTTCATCTTTTCCATTTTTTCAATAGCCAATCTTTGTTCAAGTGTAAAATGATTTATGTCAAGAAAATAACCAAAATGGGCTTGTAAACATAAACATTTGTGAATAAATGTTTATTCATTTATTCATTTTAAATGATGCAGAGAAATTCACTATTTGAAGAAACCTTTTTGTAAATCTTTTTTGTGAATGCAAATTTTGGCTTTTGTATTTACAAAACCTAAATATATTGACTTAGGTTTCCTAAATGGAGGTTTTGCTGCCCAGGTTTTCCTGCAGAAGGATTCATACCCATGTATCAGGTGCTGGGGAGGAGGTATAGTGACCAGAGAAATGATACAAACAAAACTAAAGGCATGGCGCCTGCCCCTAATAGGTTTACAACCTAATTCTATTATATAAAGTTATTTTCAGCTTAAGTGTTTTTAAGAAAATTGGCCAGGTGCAGTGGCTCACACCTGTAATCCCAACATTTGGGGAGGCTGAGGAGGGAGGACTGCTTAAGCCAAGGAGTTCAAAACCAGCCTGGGCAACATAGTGAACCTCCACCATCTCTACAAAAAATTTAAGAATTAGCGGGGCATGGCAGTGCACGCCTGTAGTACCAGCTACTTGGGAGGCTGAGGTGGGATGATTGCCTGGGAGGTCGAGGTTGCAGTGAGCCATGATCACACCACTGCACTCCAGCCTGGGTAACAGAGTGAGACCCTGTCTCAAAAAAAATAAAAATAAAATGCCAGCTCTATTAGTCCAGGTTCTCTAGAGGGACAAGACTAATAGGATAGATGGATATATAAAAGGGAGTTTATTAGGAGAATTGAGTCACGTGATCACAAGATTACGTCCCACAATATGCTGTCTGTAAGCTGAGGAGCAAGGAAGCCAGTCCGAGTCCCAAAACCTCAAAAGTAGGGAAGCCAAGAGCCTCTGGCAAACCACAGGTATAGGTCCGAGAGTCCAAAAGCTGAAGAACTTGGAGTCTGATGTTTGAGGGCAGGAAGCATCCAGCATGGGAGAAAGATGGAGGCCAGAAGACATAGCCAGTCTAGTCCTTCCACATTCCTTTGCCTGCTTTTATCCTAGCTGCTGGCAGCTGATTAGATGGCACCCACCAGATTGAGCGTGGGCCTGCCTCTCCCAGTCCACTGACTCAAATGTTAACCTCCTTTGGAACCAACCTCACAGACACATGCAGGAACCATACTTTGCATGCTTCAATCCAGTCAAGTTGATACTCAATATTAACCATCATACTGGCCGATACTAGATATATTGAAATAATTATTATCCTTTGCAGTGACCACTTAAACTTTAAAACCTATTTTTCGTTCAAGTAGAGAATAGTCACATTGTGTATAGATTGGTTTCCGCTGAAAAACCAGCCTGTTCACCCTGACCATCCCTGCTACCCAGGTGGATTCAGATGGTATAGAAGTAACCACCACATCTCTTGTTCCTTTGCCCTGGTGCCACGGGAGCCACCGCCAGGATGGCAGAAGAGGAGAGCGGCAACCCCCTGGGCCTGACGTCAGGGATTTGTGGCCATCAGGAAGCTGGAGGGATGTTTTCATTCTCAAACCAATTCACCAACGTCACCAGTCATTGATTGCACTTCAGATATTGCATTTAATCACCTTTATTACTTTTGTGACAACAGAGATAATACATATTACTATTACAATTTTTAAAAATATAGGAAACATAACAGAAAATTAAACAATCCATAAACCACCACCGGAGACAGCCGTCGTGAACCTTCTTTTACACCCCTGTAACAAGACAGTAATCAAGTGGTCCCTTCGCAGGTTGGTTTTCAATCCCACTGTGCCCAGCTGAGCCCTCTTAGAGATTCAAGATGGTAGATAAATAAAATGTCAGTCTTTAGGAAATCTTCATTTTAATCTCGTTAATGAGGTCCAGATGTTCCCAGGATATTGACTCCAAAGGGCGGTGGTTTCACACTCACCCCACCC
This sequence comes from Macaca fascicularis, assembly GCF_037993035.2. Lineage (NCBI taxonomy): Eukaryota > Metazoa > Chordata > Mammalia > Primates > Cercopithecidae > Macaca > Macaca fascicularis. The sequence goes on along the minus strand of NC_088380.1, from coordinate 82,758,422 downwards.
TGTGCTCACTCTCCCCCACGGGCCTCAGGAGGGGGCCTGGACACCAAGAGGCCAGTGTCTGATCAGTCAGGCCAGCAAGGAAGGGACTCTGCCTCTAGTGCAGACCAGAGCCTTGCAGAGCCAGACAGAGGAGATAAACACACACTCTCCTTCCTCGGGAAAACAGGTAAACAAGATTTACTGGGCTTTTATTTGCATTAAATGAATCGAAGTTTAGATTTGGCCTTTATGTCAACATTTTATAGGTGAAATCATTCAAGCCCACGCTGTAACATGCACTGGGTGAAGATAAGGGCACCCAAGCCCGGCCAGACCCCAACAGGGGGTGAGGGGGCATTTGAGGAGCCCCTGCTCCCAGGATGCTCACTTGCAGTGGAGTACAAACATGAGGCTTGAACGGGGGCGAGAGGGAGGACCCAGGACGGTGGGAAAGCAGAGGGGCTCACCAGTCAGAGGAACGCTGCGTGATGCCCAGCAAGGAAACCCACATTGTCTTAATTTTTGTTTTTTGTTTGCTTGTTTTTCTTTTGTTTTGTTTTGTTTTTGAGACGGAGTCTCGCTCTGTCGCCCAGGCTGGGTACAGTGGCGCGATCTTGGCTCACTGCCAGCTCCATCTCCCGGGTTCACGCCATTCTCCTGCCTCGGCCTCCCGAGTAGCTGGGACTACAGGCGCCCGCCACCTCGCCCGGCTAGTTTTTTGTATTTTTAGTAGAGACGGGGTTTCGCCGTGTTAGCCAGGATGGTCTCTATCTCCTGACCTCGTGATCCGCCCACCTCGGCCTCCCAAAGTGCTGGGATTACAGGCGTGAGCCATTGCGCCCAACCTGTTTTTGCTTTTCACCCACATGAGAGCTGTGAATTCTTTCTGTATAAAGTATTTCTAAAGGCAAAACCTTTGATTAGCATGTACTCTGGATCTGTTGGGGAAGCAGCTGGTTTGGTTTGAAAAGGTTATTTGGACCGGGCGCGGTGGCTCACACCAGTAGTTCCAGCACTTTGGGAGGACGAGGCGGGAAGATCATTTGCAACCAGGAGTTTGAGACCAGCCTGGGCAACATGGCGAAACCCTATCTCTACAAAAAATATATGTTTAAAAATTAGCCGGGGCCGGGCGCGGTGGCTCAAGCCTGTAATCCCAGCACTTTGGGAGGCCGAGACGGGCGGATCACGAGGTCAGGAGATCGAGACCATCCTGGCTAACACGGTGAAACCCCGTCTCTACTAAAAAATACAAAAACTAGCGGGGCGAGGTGGCGAGGTCCTGTAGTCCCAGCTACTCGGGAGGCTGAGGCAGGAGAATGGCGTAAACCCGGGAGGCGGAGCTTGCAGTGAGCTGAGATCCGGCCGCTGTACTCCAGCCTGGGCGACAGAGCAAGACGCCATCTCAAAAAAAAAAAAAAAAAAAAAAAAAAAATTAGCCGGGCGTGGTGGTACATGCCTGTGGTCCCAGCTATTTGGGAGGCTGAGGTGGGAGGATCACCTGAGCCTGGGAGGTCGAGACTGCAGTGAGGCGGGATTACATCACCGCACTCCAACAGCCTGGAGGACAGAGCAAGACTCCATCTCAAAAAAATAAGAAAAAATAAAAGGTTACTTGTTGGGGCTTCATCATAGGGCATCTGGTTTTCCTTGGTTCTTAGGCCACAGCATGAATGAAAGTGTTTGCTTTAACTCATACAGGTGATGGAAATATGGGGCCCCCACATCCAGGACTGCAGGACAAGGAGAAGGGTTCGTCTCAGTGGGACCTGCAGTTGTATCACTGAGGTCCACAGATGCTCCTTCCCCACCCAAAAAAAGCAGCTGCAGCGCCACAGGCAGCCAGGGCCAGGGGGATGCCCGGCGATCTCAGTGGTTCTGCAGCCCCCCAGCAACCGCTCCCAGCCCTACCTCAGACCGCTGGGGCTCACACAGGCTCTTTCATCGGTGGGGGTCTTACCATGGTGCCTTTCCTTAAAGCGATACTCTTTACTTATTCTAGTACTTTAAAGGAATGCTTTTTTATTACCATGATAAAGGAAATACCTCTATCATCGATAATCACAAAAATACACACAGTGAATATGTATTGTTCTTAAACTTGAGCTAGGAACTGTTTCCAGCATGGGAGGAGAGAAAGAGAATAAAGAGTGAATCACTTTTCACTGTAATTCAGTGTCAGTAATGTCAGGTGTATGACCTGGCAACGCTGCCCTAGAGACAAGGAAATGTTTCCCGGGCAGGCATGCTGGCTCTGATGTGCCCAGGCCTGATGCCTGGTGCTGGGTGGTGCTCCATGGTGACTGGTGACTTCACTTCCCAATGCCCTACTCTCCCCGCCGCCTGCCATTTCCTCCGAGAAGAAACACAGCTGCACTTTTTTTTTCTAACAGTTTGTTTTGCTCGTGTGCCTGGAGACCCCAAAGCAAGGGAAGAATTCTAAATGAGTTAAATGTATAAACACGATAAGAAATCAACATACACATCCTCTGAGAGACAGTAGAAAATCATAGGATTCAACCAAAGGAAGAAGCCAGGAAAGTCAATAAACAAGTTAGTAGAGATGCAATATACAGAGATGAAATGTTTAGAAGAAATAATAGAGGAGGAAGAAAGAAAACACGGAAGTTTCTTGGGTTAAGAAGTTCCCTGATTACATCAGTATACTGTGGGAAGTAAAAAAAAAAAAAGAACAAAAGAAGTTCCCTGAGTCAGATTCTGATCCCCTTTCTCTACCTTAATTTCCAAGATTGTGTGAAAGGAAAAGAAAAACTGGAACCCCAATTCACTACACCAGAAGAAAAAAAAACTAAGCTGAAAGCTGACTCATGCAGAAATTGCCTTTCCTTCGGTTCCTAAGCAGATAAAGCTCAGCTACAGATAAAAGGTTAAGTATCTCCACAGGTTCACCTTATCAGTAAATGCCCATTTACTGAGCTTGAGACGAATGCATAATTGACTATTGCCATACCTGATCCTTTTCTCTTGCAACATGTGGATTTCCATACCCTCCCTCTTTCTTCTCCAGCCTGCTTTCCCCTTTAGTTTTTGTTTTTTTGTGTGTGTTTTTTTTAGACAGGATCTTGCTCTGTCACCCAGGCTGGAGTGCAGTGACACGATTTCAGCTCACTACAACCTCTGCTTCCCAGGTTCAAGCGATTCTCCTGCCTCAGCCTCCTGAGTAGCTGGGATTACAGGTGTGCACCACCACACCCAGCTAATTTTTGTATTTTTAGTAGAGGTTGGGGGGGGGTTTCACCATGTTAGCCAGGCTGGTCTCAAACCCCTGACCTTGGGTGAGCAACCTGCCTCAGCCTCCCAAAGTGCTGGGATTACAGGTGTGAGCCACTGCACCCGGCTTCCCCTTTAAATGTTGAAGCCCTCTCTCAAAATTATCTTTGGAGAAAGGCACAAACCACAGATCATTTCTTTGATTCCGTGCCTTTTGCTTCTGGGCATGTCCTTAACCTTGGCAAAATAAACTTCTAAATTGATTGAGGCCTGTCTCAGATACTTTTTGGTTTACAATTATAATCTATGGTCCCCTGGATCATAAGGGCCCTCCGTATACCCCAGGAAACTCAGTGTTACTAATGCCTAGAAACTGCTTCTTTTCTGCCTCATCAACAAGCCCATAGCCCCTGGGTGCCCACGTGGCCTCCCCTGGCCCCAGTTCACCACAACCTCTTTGGATTCTGTGGTTTAGCTCATCAGATGTGCCATATCTTGCTAATTACAGGAGCAAGGTAAGGAACTAACCTTTACTGAGGACACATTATCGGCCAGACCCTATTGACTCTTACAGTGGCCACTAAACTCTTCACAATAATATCTACTCTTTAGATAAATGTTTTTGCCGTTTTAGAAATTATGTTGTGTGAAGTCGCTCGGCCAGTAGCGTTGGAATTGGAGCCCAGGCTCAAAGCTCTTAACTCAAAACCCCGCTCTGTTCTCCCGCGAATGGATGGACCCCTAGCCCTTGGCTCCCGTCCCTTCCCTTTGACCTGCCCCTCAAAGGACTGAGGATAATTTGTAGGAAATCCTGTTCAAGCAGTCAATGATCCAGGGAATCTGTGGTGAGTGATGGTCAAAGCAGAGTTGAAGAAAAACACCAGCATGACAGAGGCATGTGAGGAGTAGGGGCAGGGAAACCAGGGAGGGGACTGGTACAGCTGTTCAGCCAAGAAGCACCAACAACTAAAGAGGTAGTAGGATGAAATGCTAATTAGTGGCTTCTGGGATTTTACAAATTTCTTTAAATTTAGTGATGTTTTTCATATACTTCACATGAAAATTGCCTCCCCATACACAGGTCACAGAAGTTGGTGGCCATCTGTGCCATCTTCCCAGTGAATTTGCAGACAAAACCAACAGCACAACGCTGATGTGAAGAACAGATGCAATTTACAGGTGGGTTCTTAAAGTATCACTACAGCTTCTGATGAGAGTGCTGGCTTGAAAATGGAATGAATGTTGTATCTAGTTCTATGACCAGTTGACATCAACTGTTATTTAATCTTCAGTTATAGCCAGGTACCATCTTGCTGAATCCTGGACGAAGAGGTGATTTCTACTAGCAACATAGACTGTTCTCTTGGGTACAAAGTCAATAGGTCCTTCACATTCTATGGTTAGGGCTCTGAGGTGTAGAGTGACAAATACTTCAGATACAAAGAATATTTCTGAAAGTTCTGTTTGTAATGATTTATTTTTGGGGATTGGGATGAACAAAAGTGTCAGCCTGGATATGTGGACTTTCTTATAAAGAATATTGCTTTGTGAGGATCTCTGTTTTGGGGTTTTTTTTGTTTGTTTTTTGTTTTTTATTATTATTATAATTTTTTGAGATAGAGTCTTACTCTGTCACCCTGGCTGGAGTGCAGTGGCACGATCTCAGCTCACTGCAACCGCCACCTCCTGAATTCAAGCAATTCTTCTGCCTCAGCCTCCCAAGTAGCTGGGACTACAGGCACACACCACCTTGCCTGACTAATTTTTGTATTTTTGGTAAAGACGGGTTTCACCATGTTGGCCAGGCTGGTCTGGTACTCCTGACCTCAGGTGATCCACCTGCCTCGGCCTCCCAAAGTGCTTGGATTACAGGTGTGAGCCACCACACCTGGCCAAGGATCTATCTTTGAAAAGAGGAACAAAAACTGACAATGTTTAGGTTCAGATAGCATGTTTTGGTTTAATATATAAATTAGAGGATTCTCTATTGGTCAGCACAACCTGGTCAGAAAAATACATTGATGCCTAAACTGGCAGCATTGTTGCCCCATGTAGCCAGGACCAGGCATGGTGGCTCATGCTTGTAATCCCAGTACTTTGGGAGCCCGAGGCTGGCAGATCACTTGAGGTCAGGAGTTCAAAACCAGCCTGGCGAACATAGCAAAACCACATCTCTACTAAAAATACAAAAATTAGTTAGGTGTGGTGGTGCATGCCTATAATGCCAGTGACTCAGGAAGCTGAGGAAGGAAAATCATTTGAACCCGGGAGATAGAGGTTGTAGTGAGCTGAGATCGTGCCACTGCACTCTAGCCTGGGCGACAGAGAGACTTTGTCTCAAAAAAAAAAAAAAAAAGTTAAGTAGCTAAGCCAGAGTCATTATGTCCACCATTCCTCTTACTGGTTGGGATGAGGCAAGTCCCTGCTTCTCAGGCAACAGTCTTGGGGAGTCATCTCCTGAAGACTGAATCTGACTGGGACTGCTGTGGGCTTCTACTGATGGTGCTTTTAGAATATGTCATCCCAGCCAGGTGCGGTGGCTCATGCCTGTAATTCTAGCACTTTGGAAGGCCAAGGTGGGTGGATCATGAGGTCAGGAGATCGAGACCATCCTGCCCAACATGGTGAAACCCCATGTCTACTAAAAATACAAAAATTAGCTAGGCGTGGTGGCAGGTGCCTGTAGTCCCAGCTACTTAGGAGACTGAGGCAGGAGAATCACTTGAACCTGGAGGCAGAGGTTGCAGTGAGCCAAGATCGCGCCACTGCACTCCAGTCTGGATGACAGAGTGAGACTCTGTCTCAAAAAAAAAAAAAAAAAAAGAATATGTCATCCCAGTGATCACCCCAGTCCAAACCATCTAGTTACTAAGCAGAGCCAAGTCAGGTCCGGCTAACCCATCCCCAGATAGGGGGAGACAGCCTCTCTTGGGACAGGGATGGCACTGTGCAGTGAGCAGTGGGTGCCATTAGTCCTTCCCCTTGTTACTAAGGTTTTATCCATAACATCGTCAGTGAGTGGAGATTGACCTTACTTTTACCAGTGCTTATTATTATACAATTTTAAGATTCTTGCTGGATTGACAGACTTTAAAATGGTGTGTTAATTTGTGTCTCTTTTACTGCCAGATGTTTACACTTTTCCATGTGTTTATTGGCCCCCATGGCTCTTTCCTGAGTGGCCTGACCAGCCCTCTCACCCAATCTCCTGGGCCCCAGTAGAGGGAGCAGGAGATGGTGGGAAGGAGCCCCAGGTGGGAGGAGAGACAAAGGAAAAAACAGCCTTTGTTTGAACCTGAACCCTCGTCCCAGGCTGGCTACCAGTCCTCCTGTTCCAGGTGGGCACTCTGAGTGCACAGCTGTCTCTGATTTCTATTTTGTGTCTGGAACTGCGGCAGGAGGTGAGGAAAAATGAAGAGGTAGCCAGAGAATAGGCAAGGTCCTTTTCCTTTCTGTGGACAGAACCAAAGTGAGACTTGTGAGCACATTGGAAAGGCTCCCCATTTGGCGCTCCTTCAAAGTGATGTTCTTTTTTTTTTTTTTGAGACGGAGTTTCGCCCTGTCACCTAGGCTGGAGCGCAGTGGTGCAATCTTGGCTCACTGCAACATCTGCCTCCTGGGTTCAAGCAATTCTCCTGTCTCAGCCTTTCTAGTAGCTGGGATTACAGACACACAGCACCACACCCAGCTAACTTTTGTATTTTTAGTAGAGAAGGGGTTTCACCATGTTGGCCAGGCTGGTCTCCAACTCCTGACCTCAGGTGATCCACCCACCTCAGTCTCCCAAAGTACTGGGATTACAGGCATGAGCCACTGCACCTGGCCAATGTTCTTTTTAATGTTGGGACATTAATATTGGAATAAGGGCCCTGCTGGGAGGAGCTGGAGAGGGAAGGCCGCTGGGCTCTGCCCAGTCCTTGCCCTGTAATCCAAGCACACAGGTCTGGTCCCAATTGGAACACCCTTTGGCAAAAGGAAAGCTCTACAGATAGCTGACTGCCTTTTTTAGAAAGCAATTTAACAACCACTTATTTCTGAGCCCTTGGGACCATCTCACCCTCAGTGCCAAGGGTCTTATTCCACCCGGCCCCACACAGGCTTTCCCTGAGAGGGGTTCTGGGGATCTCTGGGGATGCTGCTTTGAGGCCTTCTGGCTGTTCTACTTGGGTTGGCCCATCCCTGAGTCTGGATCAGTTCTGGGAACCCCTGAGCCCCATTTTTTTTTTTTGAGCAAGGCTCGATGTAGGAGGTCATGCCTTCTGTTTAAACACCTTATTATAATGAAAACTTGCATTCAATCTTTAGCATTTCCTTTTCCAGTATGAATAATCCCAATTTCTTTCATCTGAATTCCTGAACCTCCTTCAGCTCTTCCAGTCCGCCAGCACCCTCGTGATTCTGGGCCTTAACATAGGCGAGTTCCTTGGTGCAGTTCATTCTTCTCTTTTCTCTTTGCTTGACTAACTCATCCTTCAGGTTTAAGCTGAAAGGCCCCTTTCCCCAGGAAGGTTTTCCTAACCCCACTGAACTGGAATGGGAGTTCCTGACTCGCACATCTCCCACAGGAGTGGTCGTCACACTATTGTTAATCAGTAGGAATGGCCCGTGTCTGCTTTGTTTTGTGGAAACAAAGCAGAGCAGGGCTTGGCTTAGGTGATATTAGTAGGATGAGTGTTCAATGTGTTAAATTCCAAGGACCTAACCACCTTCTCATTTAGGATGACATTTTAGTCCTTGATTTCCCTCTGGTTCTTCTTCCAAACCTTGATGTTCTGCCTGCAGACCCTGCATTCTCAGCCTCCAGGCGACTCCACCCTGCTGCCTGCTCTAGGGAAGTCTGTCTCTGGAGCTTCAAAGGGCTTGTTCTCTGTTAGCTGGGAGGGTTTCAGCGCCTTCGCCAAATCAGGGCCAACTATTACACTATCCAGACTCCTCAGGCAAGTTTTGTTTACCCTGGGATCTCCTCCAAGATATAAGCTTATGGCTTCAAACACTTTTTACGGTCTCCAGATTTGAACAGACTCAGATTTTTCCCCTTCATCTTCCAATCCTTCCCTAAGATTTTCCCCCTTCATTTGTTCATGCTTTTTTACAAATGCTTTTCCATGTGTGACTTCCCTGCAGAAAACTGGCTCCATCGCTTATACTTGGTGCTGAGACTAGTCTTGCAAATGCCGAGGACTAGTTACAAAGGGCAGGTGACGTGCTTCCTGATGCTGTTTAGTTATCAATCCATATTTACAGAGGCGTTCCTTCTTCCACAGGGTGGGCGTGGGTGTTCTTTTGATTTAGACACAATGAAGATAAACTAGTGGTTTCCTTAAGGAAAGTGAAGTTGGAAAAAAAATGTAAGGCAGGAGTTGAGGTTAAAGGAGATACAAGCTTGGTCTCTTATGTGTAGACTAAGATAGCTTGAGTCTTGGTGGTCACAGAGGACAAACTCTTCTTGGCACCTCCCTTACCTTTCTTTTCAGAACCTTCCGATTGCTTCTGGGTTCTGTGGCTCAACAAATCCCCCCCGTTATCCTTGTCTCCTGCATACTCTGCTGGCTCCAGTTAGTCCTTGCCTCCATCTTAGCTGAGAGGCATTTAAAGTGTGCCGCCTCCCTGGATGCTGGCAGAGGTTCCTCGTTATCCCAATATTCAGTATCTAAGCCCCAAAGTCATAAGGTGGCATGGGGAAGCAGAAGTTGTTACAACACAGTGTTGACTGATGAACTTACCTGCCATTTATAAAAGGTATCCAAATGCAAACACCCCGTCCTCGCTAAACTTGCCTCCTCCCTCTAGCCAGCCGCCCCATGCTCCTTGTCAGCCATCCTCCCCCTGATTTCCCAGCGCTGTAACAATACAGAAATACGATGCAAAGCAAATGCACTTTCATGCAGTGGGCAGTGAAGTTAGAGAACTCAATCATGGGTAAGCCCGTGGACAAAGAAGGATCTGGCAGAATTAGAACAGCTAACAGAGAGAGAAAATTGACAAGGATGTGACACAAAAACTTCTTCAAAAGAAGGTGATTTGAATATCAAAGGTGGAAGAGAGGCCCTCAGGAAATTATGAAACTCTTGAAAATTTTTGCAAAAATATTCCTCTTCATCTTCCTGCCTTTGAATGTAAAATAAAGGAAAACATAATGTGTTATCATATCATTTTATCAAACAGCTAAAGCCCCATATAATTGACTTATTCTTTTTTCAGTCTCAGAATTGTGCACAATCACATATACCATATCTGTTTTATAAAATAGATAAAATAAATGTATTTTTATGATTTTGAGTTTTGTTCAGAGATAAGGTTCCAATGTAACCCCTTTTGTCCTATTTACTATGACATTTTAGATGAGGTTGCAGGTAGGGAGGGATGTGAGACTGAAGGCAGGTCTAAGGAAGAAGGAAGAGAATTTTAAGCAGAAGAAACAGCTAACAGGATATGGAATGGAACTTATCCTATTGTCTCAGGTGTTGGCCAAAGCTTCAAAGTTGGAATCAGTGGGTGATAAGCACTCCTACATTCTAAAGAGAGGTGCTAAAAGAATCCCACTGGACTTGCTAACGAGAGACTAAAGGTTCATGGAGAGTTCCTTGAAGGGAATTTGTAAGAGGAGCAAGCTTTGCTTTTTCCTTCCTTTCCCATGGGGAAGGGGATCCCCTCCCCCAAAGCAAGCAAAGAGGGGGTCCAAGAGAACCTCGGGTTTAGGGAGATTCTTGCAAGGAGAGACAAACTTTCATTTCATAGATAGAAGCTTGTTGAGTGGTGAAAACATTTCAGCCCACATAGTGCTGCTACCAGAGTTGCAAATGCCAAAGGTCTTGGGAGAGCCTGCCATGTGTCCCCTGGAGTCTGGGGGCATGATGACTGGCACCTGGCTCTCGAGAGCTCTGAAAGCAGGAGCCAGTTGGAGCCAGGTGGCAGGGTAAGAAGAGAGAGGGCAGCTGGGTAGCAAGATGCCATTCGAAAGTGTCAAAAGGCAAATTACAACACATTTAGTTTAAAGATCTACTTGGCTTTTATTAGTGAGTCTAGAAGTGGGCAACATCTCATTCAATAAAATACAATGAGTGTTCTGTTGAGCTGAGCAGAAGAGGTTAACTTTATAGACAGAAAAGGGCTGAAGAGAGCAGAAATGGGGAACAAAAAGCGGATTGGTTAGCATCAGGCTACTGTCAGTTACTTTCCTTGGAAGGATTAAAGCAGAGGGGACTTCCTTGTCACATCAGCTAAAACTGGCCTGTTTGGGGATTTGGCTATAATCTCTCCTGGTTTCTCAGAAAGTCAGATAAACAGCAACATTTGGTGATGTGGGACTTTAGCAGGAGTGTTTCCATTTTGGTCTGATCTGTTGGAGTCTAGCATAGGAGCTCAGTCCAAATCAGTGGCCTCCTATAAGTTTTACTTAACAAAAGGTTAAGGGTGAGTGGGTTTCCATGGCCCAGCGACAGCCAGAGGTATTAAAGAGAGCTACCTGTTGGGGCATAAGATCCCAGCAGAGAGGAACTCAGAGATAGAGGGCATAGGGCCCAGTGCAAGAAGTCCCTGTGCTGGGAGAAGGTATCTCATATTGAAGTCCCATCAATATGTCCTAAAAAGAGTTGGGCTTAGAGTGCACAGGACACCAAACACTCAGGCAAAGCCACAAACTGCTCATGGTGCTCTCTGCCCCTTCCCTCTCATTCCTCCTCATCATCTCAGTCCTGGGGAATCCTGAAGGGTGAGAGGGGAAGGGGAAGAAGCAGGGGAGAGGGCTGTGAGAAGATTAAATGACAGAAGGAGGCCGGGCATGGTGGCTCACGCCTGTAATCCCAGCACTTTGGGAGGTCAAGGCGGGCATATCACCTGAGGCCGGGAGTTCGAGACCAGCCTGGCCAACATGGAGAAACCCCGTCTCTACTAAAAATACAAAATTTACCAGGTATGGTGGTGCATGCCTGTAATCCCAGCTACTTGGGTGGCTGAGGCAGGAGAATCACTTGAATCCAGAAGGCAGAGGTTGCAGTGAGCCGAGATCGCGCCATTGCACTCCGGCCTGGACAACAAGAGCAAAACTCTGTCTCAAAAAAAAAAAAAAATGACAGAACACGTCATGCTGCCTTCTCCAGTGAACAGCAGACTGAGCTGGATAAAGGGAAGAAAGTTTAAATTGGATATGAGATTTAAGTTGTGTTTAGACTGGACCTTTTATTTATTATTTTATTTATTTATTTTTTATTTTTTAATTTAATTTTTTTTTTTTTTTTTTTTGAGACAGAGTCTTGCTCTGTCACTGAGTGCAGCGGCGTGATCTCGGCTCACTGCAACCTCTACCTCCTGGGTTCAATCGATTCTCCTGCCTCAGCTTCCTGAGTAGCTGGGACTATAGGTGTGCGCCACCACGCCCAGCTAATTTTTGTATTTTTAGTAGAGACAGGGTTTCATCATATTGGCCAGGCTGGTCTCAAACACCTGACCTCAGGTGATCCACCTGCCTCAGCCTCCCAAAGTGCTGGGATTACAGGCATAAGACACATTCCCAGCCTAGACTGGACCTTTTCATATCCCAAGTGAGACTGTTCGGATATCTGAAAGTGATCAAAGTCTTGGCATTTGCCTGGAGAAGTCACCAAAGAGCAAGAAAGGAGAACTAGACAGAGCCCATTTGAAGACAATGGTGAGAGAGAAAAATAAATGGAATCTTACCGACTTCAGTTTGCTCAATAAACTGGTGATGTGTTTGAAGAAGCGCAATATTCCCATTTGCAACCAGAGGCTTTTTCCATTTCACATGCCCAGTTTCTTTTGGATGTTCATACCCAAGACAGGGCTCCTGCCCTCAAGCAATGCCGAGTCTAGGGAGAAAACTGGAAAGGGGACAAGTGACATTGTTATATCGGGAAAGTACAGCCTACTATACAACAGAGGGGAGGACTACCAATCCAATCTTGGGACCAGGGAGACTTCCAAGGAGGTAACATCTTGACTACCTTTTTAAGGACAAACAAGTGCAACCAGCAAAAGGGCAGCAGTGGAATCGGGGAGTAAAGATAGTTGCAGAAGGAATGGAAAGAGAGAAGGGAGGAGTTTGGGGAGTTTTGATGAATTGACTTTTAGATGTGTTGATCATGCAAGAAGATGTGGCCTGGAGGTCAGAAGCCCTGTTCTTATGCTTGAGATTGTACTGTCACCCACATGCAGTGTTTGGAGCCCTAGGGTTTGATCAGATATCTTAGAACAAGTATGTGTAGAAAAAAAGGCCAGGCACAGTGGCTCACTCCTGTAATCCCAGCACTTTGGGAAGCCAAGGCAGGTGGATCGCTTGAGGTCAGGAGTTTAAGACCAGCCTGGCCAACATGGTGAAACCCCGTCTCTACTAAAAACAACAACAACAACAAAAAATTAGCCACGCATGGTGGCAGGCACCTATAATCCCAGTTATTCAGAGGCTGAGGCAGGAGAATTGCTTGAACCCCGTAGGCAAAGGTTGTAGTGAGCCGAGATTGTGCCACTGCACTCCAGACTGGGTGACATAGTAAGACTCCATCTCAAAAAAAAAAAAAAAAAGAACAAGTATAGAAGAGGCTGTGGATGCCAGTTGGTCAGATAGGTTGCCTTGGAGAATACCTGCTCCAAGAACTTCAACACCTAAAGAGTTCTAGGATCCTGGGGAAGATAACTTTGTAAAGAATGCAACCAGGCAAAGGAAGCCCCCAAGGAATGGATGTTTTAGGGCTTTAGCCCCTGACCTCAGTGCAGAGCCTTATCCCTGGGTCACTGGGTTTAACTAAAGGAACGACTCTGGCCCATAATAGGCAGATCTGAGACAGATCCAGCAGACTGAGTGGCCACCTATTCCATGTTCTCATAGGCCCAGATGCAAATCTCAGCTCTGTTTTATCCCTTAAAGAGGCAAGGTGAGCTCTAGAAACTGCATGGCCAAAAAAAAGATAAGAATAAGGAAATAAATTGGGGTTTGTTCTGGTGACTGGAGCATTGCTGGTGGAAACTGCACCTTTAGGACACGTGCTTTCCCAGTAGGGGCAGCCCCAGGCTGATTCACTAGACCACTCACCTGGGGAGAGCTGAACCCCCAAAGTCAGGTCTAAGAGGAAGAAAGCGCCAACTCCAAGTCCTTTGGCTCAAGAAACGCCGTTGACTGCGAACCAACTGTGTGCCAAGCAGCTTTCTCCTAAGAGCTGAAGAAACAGCAGTTCTCCTAGAGGCCAAGAGGAATCCCCAATGTTTGAGAAGTGGATGGCAGAGGATCAATGAGACACAACAGTTGGAGAAGTGGGAGAAACAATAGGAGAGAAAGTTCCCATAGAAGCTGAGGAAGAGGTTTAGAAAACATTGATTAATAGAAGAATGAAAAAGTGCCCATTGGTTTTGGTGAGGGGTGCCCACTAGTCACTTTGACAAAACCAGTTCCAGTGCAGTGATGGATTCAGGAGCTAGGCTGAAGTGAGCTCAAGTAGGAAGGGACTAAGCAACTGCAGGTAATGAGTAGAGACCACCCTTCCAGAAGGCTGACTGTGAAGAGGAGATTGAATGCAGAAAAGGAAATACCTGTAGGGACATAGTGCCATGAAGGAGGAAGTTGCTCTTTTTTTAAGTTGGGAGATAGTAGAGCATGTTTGAATGATAATGAGGAAGAAGAAAGGAGAGGCTGAGAATGTGAACAAATGAGGCATAACTGATGGAATAAGAACTGACAAAGTAGGAAGGGATGGTTCCAGAAGAGCACAGGTGTTGCACAGGTGGAAGAATTAGCCTGGGGTGAGGATAGGAGCAGGCTTTCACTAAGCTATGGAAAAAGCAAGGTGCTCAGGAGCTAGGTGAGGATATAGACAGGTGCTTAATGGAGGGCCAGAAAAGTTAAGGCTTGTTGGCTTCCTCGTGGGTGAGGAAAAATGGTGAATGATGCATCAACAAAAAAGAATTTTGTGGCTTCAAATTATGTGTATAAAGATCTCATTTAATCCTCACAACAATCCAAGTGAGGCTTCCAGTTCCAAATCTAGGTTATCCCCCAAGTTCTCCATTGTTCTCAGCTACGCTGACCTGGCACTTTTTTCTCCTGTAACTCCACATACTGGAACTCCCTCAAACTAACCCTTCCCCAGATATTGGCCCAAGACAACTCATAAGTCTCTCTTACAGGATGCTATGCATTCAGTGTGTTTTTCTTCCCCTAAAATTCATGTTGAAGCTTAATCCCCAATGCAACAGTATTAAGAGGGGGACATTTAGGACATGATGAGCCATGAGGAGGGCTCTGCCCTCATAAGTGAGACTAGCGATTATTCAAATGCTGGAGGGAACTAGCTAGGCCCTTTTCGCACTTTCATTTATTTGCCATGTGAGGACACAGCATGAGTTTCCTTCAAAGGACGAAGCAACAAGTCAATGTCTTGGAAGCAGAGACTGGGCCTCACCAGACACTGAACCTGCTGGCATCTTGATCTTGAACATTCAACCTCCAAAACTGTGAGAAATAAATTTCTGTTCTTTATAAATTACCCAGTCTTGGGTATGTTGTTCTAGCAGCACAAACAGACTAAGACACAGCTGCTGCCCTTGAGGGAATTCAAGCAACAGTTGGTTCTTTCCCTTCTTATTTCTGTGCCTCAAATGTCCCTGCCATCCAGCAACAATCAGTTCCAGCATAGCCTGCCAGTTCTGGTTATCAGTCCTTCTCTGATCTGTTGCATGAAAAGATGTTAACCAAATGCAGACCTACCTTAGGCGTGTGGTACCAACTCTTGGCTGTAGCCAAGGGCTATTCCCTGCCTTAATGGGGGTTCAACTGGTGGTGATTTGTATTGAGAACGCTTGATCAGTTATCCTCTTACATTTCTTTCTTTATTTTATTTTATTTTATTTATTTATTTATTTTTGAGGCAGAGTCTCGCTCTGTCGCCCAGGCTGGAGTGCGGTGGTGTGATCTTGGCTCACTGCAACCTCCGCCCCCTGGGTTCAAGTGATTCTCCTGCCTCAGCCTCCCAACTAGCTAGGACTACAGGCGCGTGCCACCACACCCAGCTTAATTTTTCTGGTATTTTTGGTAGAGACAGGGTTTCACCATGTTGGCCAGGATGGTCTCTATCTCTTGACCTCGTGATCCATCTGCCTCGGCCTCCCAAAGTGCTGGGGTTACAGGTGTGAGCCACCGCGCCCAGCCTCCTCTTATGTTTCTTATACGCACTTAATACCCAAAGGAATATTGGGTGTTACGCCCCATGCACCATGGGGCTCTCTGATTCCCAGCTGTCATTGGCCCCATAGCCTTTCTCCTGGACTTTTCCATTCCCAGGTAGCATCATTACAATGTATTTAAAGTGGGATGGGGGTCCCATGGTTATTAGTTCACGAGGTGAAAGAGGGGAGAAAGGCAAGCTTAAAGTTGCAAAAAGAGTGTGAAAGGCAGAAAATTGAATAGGTTCAAGGAAGCAAACTTGTGACTATCAAGTCAGGTAACATTTTTCTGCTTTTGTTCAAGTTGTCTTCAAGGCCACTCTGCAAGAGGAACTTTGAGAATACTTTGAGTGATAATAGCATCATGTGAATAAAACTCACATTTACTTGGGTGATACACTCTAATGTGTTTGTTGAAAAAGGTTTGTTATTGTTGGTCCTAATGTATGCAGTCTTTCAAACAGTGCTCTGTTAAAATGAGGTTCTTCTAGCTGAACTAGAAAGGTATTTTTTTTTAAATGTGGACCCAGGATTCAACTTTGTGCTAAGTATGTTTAAACTTTCCAGTCCAGAAGAAGAGTGAAGCTTTTTGACATTGTGAATCAACAATGTGGTTAAAGGTCATAGGTTTTAAAAATCTGACACAGTTTAGGTTTGACTCATACATTCAAGAGGCAAATC
Organism: Macaca fascicularis; assembly: GCF_037993035.2. Lineage (NCBI taxonomy): Eukaryota > Metazoa > Chordata > Mammalia > Primates > Cercopithecidae > Macaca > Macaca fascicularis. Next base: position 82,742,363 of record NC_088380.1, on the reverse strand, counting down.
TTTTTGACTCCAAGGTGAAGGTGAAACTGCCTTTGCTGCTAGGGCAGCTCCAGAAAGCAAAATCACTTTTGTTTCGAAGGCAGCTGTTTTCTAGGTGCTATCCTTTCATTTAAACCAAATGGATTCATTATGCACTGAGCAACCAACAAAATAAAAGCACGGGTACTATTTCCCATCGGGGAAACTGTCCAGGACAATTGTCCTGGAGACTCCTGATCACCTGCTATCCCTTCTTTCACTTTCCATCTATCTCAGGGGCCAACCCAGGTTATTTCGCCTTATCCCAGGCTCCATGTGAAGCATACTGAACACAGAATTGGACTTCTTCAGGCTTGACCCTTGGTGCTAGTTCACCCCAGGCATGATGGACACACAACCCCAGCCTTCTGGCTGTTTCAGAGAGCACCTCTCAGCATCTCCACAAGACTAGACTGAGCCTCTCTAGAGAACAACCAGTAACTCTCATCGTCTGTAACTCCCGGGCTGGCCACAAGGCCTTGCACCAACAGGTGAGCTGTAGCAGGGAATCTTCTCCAAAAACGTCGATGTTATAATTTGCTCTTTTTCTTTCTGAAGATGTCTCCCTAAAGAAGCCCTTCTGAATGCCATGTTGTGTTGGACATATGTCTTTGTATCATGACTTTCACAGCAAAATCTAGTACAGGCTTATTTTATATTTCCTAAGCCCCCAGTGGATATGAGTCATCCCAAGTGTATCAGAGTCTCCTAATCCCGCTCATCCAGAGCCCTACCCAGCTTCAGGATGGAAACCAGCGCCTCCCAGTCCCCATCTGGATGGTGTCAACAACTCCTTCCTTTCATGAAAACCACATGTGAACATAGGTTTGGGGGTTTTTTCTATTGGTTTTGGAAGAAAAGAAACACATGCAGGGTAAGGGCACAGTCATGTTGTCAGAGTGATGACTCGGCTTCTGGCAAACACTTGGTCTCATGGGAGGCAGAGAAGAGAAGCTTTGGTAAAAATTAGCTCAGAGATTTTCCTTTCTGTAAACACAACCTGAAAAGATGCAAACCAGCCGAGTGGGCAGAGTCCTTGCCTGTCGCAAGTGCAGGCGTTTATGGTATCAAAGGAAGTTCACTTAGAGCCATTTGAACTTGGGTTTCCTGTGAATGAATGGGCAAGCACGTGAGTAGAGAAGACTTGGATGGAACTGGGCTTTCTCCATGTCTTCAGCCCAGTAGAAACCACTGCCCTCTACAGAAAACAGTGAGACACTGTTTGGAAGATAGGGCTGGGGGCTGGAAGAACTCTCTCACAGCAAAGCTCCGGGTGTACCTTGGATTGAAATATGATTTCAAAAGCAGTTCATCCCTGGGACAAGTGTTAAGACTTGCCTTACATTTCAGAGGTTCTTGGACAGCAAGATTTTCTTCTCCAAAATTATGATGCAAATAATTCAAAGTATACAGCATCGTGGCTCAGGCGGCCCTGCCTTGATAACATAGAGCTAGTAGATCACTGTTTTTATTTATAACTTTAACTAGCAAGGCTCTTCATTAGGTGTTATATTCTATGGCTGTTTTCTCTACAGAATATAGACTAAGAGATGCACATACGTCCCTACACATAATACATGGTCCACACTATGTTCAAAAGGGCAAAACTTGTTGTTAGGACTTAAAGATCTATTACATTTATATCTAACCCATGTAATATTCTTTTTCCACCTAAATCAATCGGCACATTCGTTGAGCACCTTCAAGGTGGGCAGTGCCTTCAGGCTGGCATACATAGAGAAGCCTTAGCTGTGGCCTTCACTGTGGGGAAACCTCATTAAGGAGACATCCAGCTGGTGAAATATTAACAGTTCAAGGCAGGATGTGATACGTGCCAAATAAGAAAGGATGGAAAGACCTGGAGAAATTCAATTTAGAGAAAATGGAAGGGCACATGAGAGAACAGGCTTCGTTTTTCCACATGAATATTGAACCTGTCTCCAGAAGGAAGAACTTCGCAGTTTCAGGAAGGATCTCAGCTCATCATTAGAAATAACTTCTAAATTGGGAAAGTCAACACAGTGAGGTTGCCCAAGGCAGGCAAACAGACTGAATCACCGTCTGTTAGGGAAGCAGAAACGGGACTTTCTACATTGAGAAAACTAAATAACCTTTAAAATTGGCTTGAACCTGTGAAATAGTGACAGGAGCATAACTCAATCTGCACCTCCCTCGGGAGCTGGGAGCTCTGCTGGGCCTCAAAAAGTAAGCAGCCTCTAGAGCGGTGGACCCTCTCCTCCCACGTGCTCCCAGACCACTCACCACTATCACCTACCACCTGTTCCCTGGCAGAGCCCAACACACAGCAAAGCCATCTTTACGGCAACAGAAGCCGGACACTTACTAAGAAGCCAAGATGGATGCATTTGTGGTGTACTTAAGGTCTGTGCAGTTCACCGAATGTAATTTTTCTCTTTAAGAAATCTATAGAATATGCAGTCTAAAAAGTACTGATGTCTGTAGCTTACTTTAAATTGTGGCAAACAATAAGATGGATTATGGATAAGAGATAAGTAATCTAGGTGGTAGGTATATGGGTATTCACTGTACAATCTTTGGCTTTTTCATATATTTGAAATTTTTAATAATATGTTGGGGAGAAAATCCATGTAGCTCCATCTGTTGAAGATCACAAATGGCTTTTGGCTCCTGCATATTTGGAACACCACAGAACATAATAATGTAGGTTTCTTGAGTTCTCACTGTTCCCTAAGCACCTTATGTAACCTGTCTCATTTATCCTCACAACCACCTGTGAAGTAAATACCATCCTCTTCACTTCGTAGATGGAAAGCCAAGGCACAGAGAACACAAAACATTTGTCCAGAGTCATGCAGGTGGTAAATGTCAAGGTCAGGATTTGAACTCAGGTTCTAACTGACTCCAGAACCCAAAGCTGGGACTCCCGCACCACTCTTTGGACCCACATGTGGATGTCATGGCTTTGCCTTGGGCAGAAGGCACTTGTTGGGGGAAGGTGGGGGGATGACTGCATGGTAGCGCTTACATCGCTTCTAAAGGGTTTCAGATGGGTTGGGTTCTTCAATTGTTCTGTAATTGTTAATGGACACCTAGACGACCACCTGCGAGTTCTGTCCTGGTTTCATCTCCCCGCCCCTTTTGTTTTTCATTTTAAACAAGTGTATTTAAACAAGATGACTTGGAGGGACAGCTATCTAGGACTTATTTATTTTAGAGTAATCTATCCCTACTTAAAGACAGACTGCCCTACATATAATGGCTGCATACAAAAATGTTGCAAGATCGTCCTTGCTTTTACAATGATAAATGAAAAACATAATTCTCCAATTGAACAAGGTATGCTAGAATTTTTTACATTGTTTTTGTTGTTGTTAAACAGTGAGAGCGAAATAACTTCCTGGAATATAAAGAGCTGAATCAGCATGCCACAATGGAGAAAAGTGACATTTTCACAGAACCGCTAATTTTTCCCAGCCATCGCCGTCTGATGTTGATCGAAACATATCATTGGCCATTTAGCTTTTAAAAAATGTGATAGCTTGTGCACACATACCAGTTACTTTAGGTACAGTCATGCATCACTTAACAGAGATACATTTTCAGAAATGTTCGATGATTTTGTTGTTGTGTGAACATTGTAGAGTGTACTTACATTAACCTAGATGGTATAGCCTACTACACACCTAGGCTGTATGGTATAGCCTATCATTCCTAGGCTACAAATCTGTATGGTACAGAATACTGTAGTCAACTGTAACACAATGGTAAATATTTATGTATCTAAGCATAGAAAATATGCAGTAAACATATGTATAATAGGCGGGACATGGTGGCTCATGCCTGTAATCCTAGCATTTTGGGATGCCGAGGTGGAGGGGGAGGGGATCATCTGAGGTTGGGAATTCAAGACCAGCCTGACCAACATAGCAAAACCCCATCTCTACTGAAAATACAAAAAATAGCCGGGTGTGGCGGCATGCCTGTAATCCCAGCTACTTGGGAGGCTGAGGCACAAGAATTGCTTGAACCTGGGAGACGGAGGTTGCAGTGAACCAAGACTGTGCCACTGCGCTCCAGCCTGGGCATCAGAGCAAGACTCTGTCTCAAAAAAGAAAAAAAGAATGTATAATATGTATTCTAGTTAGGGGACCACTGTTGTATATGCATGCATAGACATTGTTGACTGAAACACGGCACACCCAACACATGACTATACAATAAAGCGATAGGGAAGGGGAAAATGGAAGACTGGAGAAACTGTTGTAGTCATCAGGATGTGGTGGAAGCAAGTCGTTTTCTCATTGAGAACATATTCTTGGTCTCTAGGAACAGAAATCTGGAATAACATAGCAGGCTCCCTTTTCAGTAGGTACTTTCTGTCTGATGCTGGACCCCATCAATTGTATCTTCATCCTCCATGTGCAACTGTGCTGGTGTGTCTGTTTGATTGATTGGCTGCCTGTCAAATCAGAATCTGCTCTGCTCACTGGCAAACCCTGTCATTCACAATAGGCTTTCATTAGCTTACTAAGTGGTGTATGGCTCTTAACCTTAAACTGTACCACAAAACCATCCTGCCTGCCACCTTCAAATTCATATGATTGTTGTTTTCAGTCTTGACTCCTGCCGTAGGCTTTTTGTCATCCTTGATGAGTGCAGGAGTGTCCTTAGCTGCTGCAGCTTCTCAGAAGAGGTCCTAGGTCCCTGTTGAATGAGTTTGATCTCCTATTGCCCCATGGAGTTGCTTCCAGTCATTTGTTGAATGTCTGAAATATGAACAACACTCTGAATCAGGTCCCTGAGGTCGTTTGCATCTCCCCCATAGTTTGCAAAAAGAAAAAAAAAAATCATGGATGATATAATACTCTAACCCCTCCTGTTAAATTTTGAAGCCCCTAAATACTTCTTGACTGTGGTGTGGAGGCTTCCACAATGCCCTGGGGAGCTGGTCAGTGAGCCCTGGGCATTATTTCTCAGAAGGGCCTGGGTTCCAGCTCAGATCCTGCCCTGCCAGGAGGCACCTACCCCTGCAGGATGCCAATCATCAGTCTCACAAGACTGAACAAATCCCTCCCTCTCCCCACAGGCTGCCTGGATTGCACAACACACCGTTTTGGCCTTAGGAAGGCCATCTCTTTGGTCCTTAGATTCAGCTTTTTGGGGTTTCTATTGTTTATTTCCTCTTCCCTCCACCTTTCAAAAGCAGGTAGTGTCGGCTGGATGCAGTGGTTCACATCTGTAATCCCAGCACTTTAGGAGGCCAACGCAAGTGGATCACTTAAGGTCAGGAGTTCAAGACCAGCCTGGCCAACATGGTGAAACCCCGTCTCTACTAAAAATACAAAAATTAGCTGGGTATGGTGGTGTCTGCCTGTAGTCCCAGCTACTTGGGAGGCTGAGGCACAAGAATCTCTGGAACCCGGGAGGTAAAGGTTGCAGTGAGCCGAGATTGTGCCACTGCACTCCAGTCTGGATGACAGAGTGAGACTCCATCTCAAAAAAAAAAAAAAAGAGGTAGTATGGAGGGGAGGCTGCTTCCCAAAACTAGAGAAAAGGAACTATGGCCCTGGAGTCCACCACTTCCCTGGAATAGAGAGCAGGGAAAAAAAGAATTTAAAAGTCCAGAGCCAGGGAGTAGGAAGGAGACTGCACCTCTGGGTCTGCCCCACAGATAACCTGGAGGTCAGGCTGTCTGAGGAAGCTCTTGCTTTGTTTAAGTGCCCTGCAGGGACTCTGATCCCAGGGGTCCAACCAGGACCACTGCTCTAATTTTGCTGTGGAAGTGTTTAGACCTTACTAGACCACATGATTCCAGGACAATGGGGTAGGGAGGCTGTGCCTCGGGGCTAAATGCATAGCCTCCCTCATGCTGGACTGGGAGTCCCGGACAGCATCTCCTGCTGAGCTGGGCCTGGCCTTTGGGGCCTTCAAAGCCAAAGTCATGTGGGATCAGAAGGTAACTGCTTTAGAAATATTGGAAGGAATCTTAGCATTGGAAAGATATTCAGCCCAACCCTCTTTCTCTTTTTAAAATTGTAATTGTATATAAAATAAAATGGATCATTTTAACTATTTCTAACTAAAATTCAGTGGCATTAAGAACATTCACAACATCATGCAACCATCTCTACTACTCATTTCCAGAACTTTTTCATTATCCCACACTGAAATTATACCCATTTAACAGTACCTCCTCTCTTGTTAGCAATGAAGAAATCAAAAAGGAAAGGGACTAGCCCAATGCCATGCAGTTGGGACAGGGGTCTACAGTCTTAGGATCCCGTGCTCTGTTCCTTATGCAATCTATCTGATTTCTTAAAATAAGTATTTTCAAATACACACACACACACACACACACGCACACACCCCAAGTATTCAATTTCCTGCCCCGGTAGCCACACTTTCAGAAGGACATTGGCGAAGAAGGGCGTATCCAGAAGCAGCCAACAGGATGGTGAGGGGCCTGGAAAACTGACCCTTTATAAATGGAAAGAACTGGTGATGGGGATTCAGGACAGTTATGGGGATCTTCAGGGGTTTTCAAGTATAGTGTGTAGTGTGGAAGAGAGATTCAACTCACCTAACCTCAAAGGGCAGGACCAGGATGGAGGGTGCAAGTGGCAGCAAGGTCATTTCTATTGGAAACTGGAAGGATGTTTTCATTACTGAGCTAGAGCAGCAGTGATGAGCTCCTGGCTGCTGGAGGTGTGAAGCAGAGCCTAGCTGACCACTTGTGCTGGTATGATGTGGAAGGGATTGATGCAGCTGAGGAAACGCCCCTTCCCACTCTGAGGCTCCTCATGAAGGAGGGAGGAGATGATATCTGAGGCCATAGACTCGCCTACCCCACCTGCACAGTTTACACACTCCCGAGCTGAACGGCGTAGGCCAGAGTCCTGAGACAAAGAGCTTTGGAAGCATTTGATGGGAAGGTGTTCACAGTTTCAGCTGATAGCACAGCTGGGACACTGCATAGAATGGTTGGACTATGTGCGTTCCAAGCTGCAGGCCATGAAATCAATCACTCAGCAATTTTTAAAAAATAAAATTCAGGCTGGGCGCAGTGGCTCACGCCTGTAATCCCACCACTTTGGGAGGCCGAGGCAGGTGGATCACCTGAGGTCAGGAGTTCGAGACCAACCTGACCAATATGGTGAACCCCTGTCTCTACTAAAATAAAAATATATATATATATCTCCAGGCATGGTGGCACATGCCTGTAGTCCCAGCTACTTGGGAGGCTGAAGCAGGAGAATCACTTGAACCTGGGAGGCAGAGCTTGCAGTGAGCCGAGATGACACCCCTGCACTCCAGCCTGGGCAACAGAGTGAGACTCCGTCTCAAAAAAATAAAAATAAATAAATATAAAATAAAATTCAACAAACTATATCAGAGTACAACAAATAGGGTAAGGGTAAACAGGAACGGGTATTTTTCAAGAAATGCTTTTGATTATATTGTATATATGAGTCTGTACAAAGTCAATGTAAAATGTATGTTTTACTATAGGTTTCATTTTTTTTAACTTAAAGGTTTAAAAAGTTTCTACTGTTTAATGTAAAGCATGGAACAGAAATGCCTGAAGCCTTAGAAATGGGTTACAAGTTGCTAGAGAGCGCACATGCCAGAAGGGAGGGGTGACAGTTTCCTGCCAGGCTGAACAACTCTGTCCACCTGCTTTCTTGGTCCAGTCGACTGTGAAGCTCGTGTCTGTGGCACAGCAGTTGGGCCCATGGGGTAACTAAGTGCACTGCCTTGGCTGGGAGCACTGCCCAAAACCCCTGCATGCCTGAGGGTCGGACAGAATGGTGCATCTGACATCTTATTAGTCTTCCTTTCTTGCTGAGAGATTGTTGTGAAAATGAATTTTGATCCTCAGAGGGTAACTGGAGAGAAAAGCTGGAGACTGAAAACTAAGTATGAATATAAGCTCTACACACACACACACACACACACACACACACAGAGCACCCACATACCCACACATATGTGCAATTATTTTACTCCCTCAATACCTTAAATCAGGGACTTTGCTCTCCCTGGGACAGGACTGTGCACATGTACGGAACAGACTCCCCTGGCACTATGCTTAAAAAGCAGCTACTAACAAGTTCTAGAGAGGGTTTGGAATAAACAGGCAAGTCATGAAATGCAACTTTTTGGACCACACTGCACAATAGGATGTCTATAGCAAGACTGAAAAATAATTTTACGTGTGTGTGTGCAGATGATAGATAGATTAGATAGATAGATAGATAGATAGACAGATAGATAGATAGATAGATAGATAGATAGATAGGGTTTTCCAAACTAAGGGACGCTGCTGCCAGTTCTACAGTGAGTTCTTTCCAGAATGCAGGCTATGGAGAGTGGGTCTGTTTTTGTGTGCCCAACATCCCTTCCTGATTCTGACATCAGCATCCTCCTCCCTCCATTTCCTATGGACAATTGTTCCTGTTAGGCTACCCATTCTAGTAGTGGTTCCAGTGGGACTGTTAATTACAATGTCTTCCTCCATCCCCGTGGCTTCAAAGAATAGTCCATGGGGAAGACAAGAGACCCAAACTGGTCCAGCGAAGGTGTATGTGTGTGTGTGTGTGTGTGTGTGTGTGTGTATGAATGAATGAAATGGGCAAGAACTCAGTCTTTCCTAATGAATTGCTAAGCTTGGAAGCCAAAAGTTGGAGCTGTCTTTGGCCCCATTTTCTTCTAGCCAGGTGGAGAAAGACTACTGGTGCAAAAAGAGAACAAGAAATCTGGTCCCCAGTGATGTGACCAAAATAGGAGGGTGTGTGTGTGTGTGTGTGTGTGTGTGTGTGTGTGTGTGGTTTTTGTTTGTCTTTTGTTTAAGCTAGAATAAGTTGATTTTTGGAATTTATACCTGGGAGAGTTTCTTCAGCCCTTGTATAATAGAATGGGTAAAAAATCCGTGTTCAAATCTTAGAGCCACTTCTTATTAACCGTGTTAAAGATATCTCAGTTGTCCACACCTCAATCTCATCTGTACGAGGAGAGTAATGATACCTATTCCTCAGAGTACTTGTGAGGCTTCAATGAGTTATTTGTATGCAAGTGCCTTGTTTAATGATAAAATGTTGTCTAAATGTTAAACATAATTACTAATTCAAGCACCTTGCTCTTAAAAAAACAAAAAAAGTTCCCTGGTGCACCCTGCCAGTCTATCCACTCTCCCCCACGGAACGACCACTCTGCCCTCTATCATCATAGATTGTTTCAGAAACCTAGATTTGAACCCCAGTGCTGCTCATCGTAACTGATGAATTTAAACCAAGGACCTAATTTCTCTGAGTTGCGGTTTTGTAAATGAAGTAAAATGGGTTGTTTTTTGTTTGTTTGTTTTGTTTAAAGCCCAGGCTTAATGGCTCACGCTTGCAATCCCAGTACTTCAGGAGGCTGAGGCGGGAGGATGGCTTAAGCCCAGGAGTTTGAGGCTACAGTGAGCTATGATGGTGCAACTACACTTCAGCCTGGATGACAGATACTAAAATAAATAAACTTACATTGGAGAGTTGCTGCAAAGTACGCTAGAGTAGTAACAAGCTTTCTAATAAAGAGCTTTCTAATAAAGCTCTAATTTTCTAATAAAGAGCCCTAACATGTAGCAAGCTAAGGAGCAAGCAGTTTATTTCTGTCACAAAACCACCCAGGATGGATGCTCTGGAATGTTGGGTGGCTTGGACACCAACTCTGATAACAACTTGTGTTGTTTCTTTGTTTGTTTGTTTGTTTTGAGACAGAGTCTAACTCTGTTGCCTAGTCTGGAATACAGTGGCACAATCTCTGCTCACTGCAACCTCCACCTCCCGAGTTCAAGCAATTCTTCTGCCTCAGCCTCCCGAGTAGCTGAGATTATAGGCGCCTGCCACCACGCCCAGCTAATTTTTGTATTTTTAATAGAGACAGGGTTTCAGTGTTGGCTAGACTGGTCTTGAACTCTTGACCTCGTTTTCTGCCTGCCTTGACCTCCCAACATGTTGGGATTACAAGCATGAGCTTCCACGCCTGCCCAACTTGTGTTTTAAAACCACTCCATGTTCCACCAGCTCAGCTAACAGGAGGAAGGAACATCAAAGAGGCAGCCCGCTCCCTAAAAGCTCTGGCTGGAGATTGGCAGGCCCTTGCTCAGCTTCCATTGGCGAAAGTGTGGTCACATGACTTCACCTGGCTTCCAGGGTGACTGAGAAATGCAGTCCCAGGCCAGACAGCCATGTTCCAGCCACAACTCTTGGAAGAGGAGAGCAGATTGTGGTGTAGAGCTACTGCATAAGGAGTAAATGAGAGAATGCGGGTAAAGAGCTTAGAATAGTCCCTGAAATGAGGTAGTAATCAAGTATCAGCTGTGTTGATATTATGACTGCTCTCATGCAGTAGGAATTAGAAAAGAAAGCTTTTTCTCAAACTAGGCCACACAATGACTCTTTCGAGGAAAAATGTACTGATCTCATGATCATATTCTGCCAGCTTCCTTGGCAGCTCTGAGCACATTTCTTGACTCCTTTTATCTAAGGGCCTCCATTCCTCTGCCCCAAAGAGCTTCTAAAATAATCCCTAGAGTGACAATCTTGAAACACAGGCCATGGAGCAAGTTCAGCCTCATCTGCTGAAATGCCCCCTTATGAGATGAGCAAGAAGAGAAGACAAAAGATGATAAATGGACATCGGATTTACTCCATTTCCCAGCCTAGTTTTGGCCTCACTATGAATTCATGCAGACCAGTGTGGAGACCCTGGATGTTTTTTTCTTCTTAACTGTGGCACTGACTACCTCCCATCCCGCTGGTAGACTTGTGGGGAGGGAGTGTGTGGTGGGCACCTGGCATAAGAGGAGATCTGAGACTGATTGATGGGAAGCCTTCCAATGCCATAAATAATGCAACCGTGGGTCCCATTAGCCATGGAAATTCACAACAAGTAACTAATGAAGTCTTTAATTACGAAATCTAGCTATTTAGTCTTCCAAGAAGGCACGGTTCCTAATAAATACTCTGGCAGAGGCCATAAGCAGGGGGTGGGCTGTGTTGTGTGGCTGGTCGAGTGTATGAGAGACCACCCACAAGGCCGAGATGGCAGAGCAGCTGGAGCATGGCTTGTTTGTGACCTCAGCAGATGGGCTGCCAAGGAAAAAAGTTCCCAACTGCCCTTTTCCCTGCCCCTTACCCCACCCTCTGGACCGCCCAGATGCGTGTGAGGAATTGGGCCATGGCTATGGCCAGCCCACCTGCATGCAGCTCATCTGCAAACATTACCTGGCTCCTTAACGACTTGTTGTGAGCATTTCCACGAGTTAATTAATTTGCAGGTTCACCTGTTAGCTGTGAATAGGATGTGATTTCTTCCATCCTGCTTGTTATGGCTTCCACCTGTGACCATGTGCAAACATTGCTTGGGGAAGAAAAAGTAGGAATGATTCTCTCCTCTACATGGAGTATGGGGGAAAAAAATGGGGAAACCAGGAAGCACTTCTTATAAAAGCGCATGCAAGGTAGAGATGTCCGGTTTTCGGGGGGTGAAAGGGATTCCCTAAGACCTGTGTCCACACACACAACATAAAGTGGAGGCAATTCTGCAGATCATTTGGACTGAAATCATTTTACTGAAAGATCCAGAAAGTTGAAGCTGGGTTGCTTTTACATTTATTTTTTGTTTCTAGTCTGACTGATCCAGAAAATTACCTCAATTTTCCACCTCACTTCACTTGTCCAGTCAACTTACAGGGAACTCAGTTAACTGCTTTGTTCCTGACAAGGTTCAAATCTCAAGTCCAAGAAATCTGGCTTCTAGAGGCAGCCCTGGGGCGTGGGCCATCACAGCATTGCCTTCCCAATGACTGGAGGGCATCAGCACTACATTGGGGTGGGTGATGGAGAGAATGCCATGTCATCTAAAAACTAAGAGCCAGATAGACCCCACCATAGACTTCCAAGGGACATATCAAAAGAGAGTAAGCCTATATTAGAAACTTTCAAAGTGCCTTCGGGTGGTATCCATGGGAACTAGAGGAAACAAAGGGAGCAGGCCAGCCTTACTTCAGGCTGTGGAGGCGGCCCAGAGTGAGTCTGAGCTAATAAAGAATGCTCACTAAAGTTCCTGCACAATCTGTTGAGACACTTGCAAGTCTCAGAGCATTTTTTACTTTGGCCTGGAGCCTCTGAATCTACTTAACTGATGATTAATTGCAGGAAAGGTCCTGGGAAACAGATCAGGAATAGAAAGTGGTTTATATCAGTGTGATCATTAAAATTTGATCAAAAGCTAGACTTGGCTAGTTACATTTTGAAGGCATTTTCGGAGCAAGTTCTAAAAAGCAGTTCCCAGCCTTCCCCACCATGAACTCTCATTGAATTTCCAAGCAACGTTTTCAGGCAGTGCTACAAAATGGGTCAGAAAGAAGTGGAGCAAAGCAGCTGAGTGGGTTGGGATCTTTTTAGGTGGTGATGTGGAGAGCAGAGCAATAGAAAGAGTTTCAGGGATAAGGCAACTGGTAAAAACCTTCAGAAGCCTTGGCAACAATGGGTATGACTGACTTCAATCTCTCTGTTTAGGAAAAAGTAGCATACAATCAATTTTGAATTTACATGTCACTTAGGTCTTATAAATTAATAAGTCTGAAGATTGGAATTAATAATATTTTCCCGTAGCTGCCGTGCTACAAATCCTTAGTTTTAGGTGTCACCTTAGATGACAGTTCTTCCAGAAGCCTCCCATCCATCCATCCAGGCTGCACCAAAGGCTACCTCTCCTGGTGCCCCCTAGCACCACGTCTGCCCAGGGTAACCTTATTGTACAGTTGTCAGTGTCTTTTCATATCTGCATCCCCTACTAGACTGTAAGTTCATTTTGAGAGAATTTTTCAGCTTTAGCTCAGTGCTTAGTATTCATAAGTGTTTCATAAATATCTGTTGAATGAATGGAAAAATGAATAGTTGTTAAGTTTCCAGTTCTTCCAAAGAAATCTGTTTCAACAGGAGAAAAATAAAACCCTAACTCTGATTTTTTATAGATGATATCTGTTGTTCTCTGCTACCATCCTGATGCAAGAGTATACCCTACATGACAATTCCTAATAGTTACAGGGGTTCACACTGCTTCTGTCAGAAAAGGAATTTTGGCTTCCAATCAGGAACTCAGGACAGCAAAACCATATTCATTCTGCTTCGGTGCCTTTAATAAAGACAGTTGCTTTCTGCCTCCCCACCTGCTGAGGCTGGGAAAGAGGGTTCTTTTCCTTTCTTTTCTGCATACGCTCTTTCTACTTAGCATATAAAGAGGAGCATCTCCTAGGGGTTGCAGCAGAAAGGACTCCATACTCAAATTCATAAACACAGTTCTTGTATCCCAGGGAACACCCGTTAAGCAATGGATCCTGGGAGCTGGCTGTCTGTCTCCCTCCCTCTCCCCTGCATATTAAAAAGGAGGAAAATAAACAGACCATTTTGAACTTTTATATTTCTCTTGTAATAAAATCATTAAGAATGCTCATCTCAGTCCGTTCTTGCTCTGCAGTCTCACAGCCAAAAAGAAGCAGCTATCCCCAACCACTTTGAAAGCATCTACTTCTTTTTATTGTTTTAAACACTGTTTCTTTGTGCATTCCTTAGCTTTGCTCTTGCCATCTTGCAATATACGAACATATCCCTTTCCATCTTGAGTTGCCATTTGATCAGGGAAGCTTTTGCCCTTAACTGTCTGGATTGTGGAGATTTTTAGCTACTTTATTGTTAGCTGATGTCCTTGGCAGCTGCAGTGAGGAGGTTTGAGGATAGCAAAACTATAATAAGAAAGTAAATTGGGTAGGTAAGAGGTAAAGACTGATCTGCCTTGAAGGCAACATCTATCCCATTCACATTTTGTGGAAAATATTTACATAGTCAAATAATACAACTAGCGACTATTAATTTAACCAAAATGTGCTGTAACTATCTGGGAGAATGAAGAATGGAAAGGGACATACTGGGAGAAGGGGAAATGTGGGAAGGTTTTAAGGAGTTAAATTTAGCTCTTCCGTAGGAGAAAGTCAATACATAATGGCCAATGCTTTCAGAGCAAGAGATTACTGCATATTTTAATATATAGCATTTTCATTCACTTCATGATTTCATTCACTTCATTCCAAAATATTTTCTAATTTCCATTTTGATTTCTTCTTTGATCCAGGGGACATTTAAAAGCATATTCTTAATTTCCATAGATATGAAGGTTTTCTTTTTTTTTTTTTTTTTTTTTTTTTTGAGACGGAGTCTCGCTGTGTCTCCCAGGCTGGAGTGCAGTGGCGTGATCTCGCCTCACTGCAAGCTCTGCCTCCCGGGTTCACGCCATTCTCCGGCCTCAGCCTCCCAAGTAGCTGAGACTACAGGCGCCCGCCACCAGGCCCGGCTAGTTTTTTGTATTTTTAGTAGAGACGGGGTTTCACCATGTTAGCCAGGATAGTCTCGATCTCCTGACCTCGTGATCCACCTGCCTCGGCCTCCCAAAGTGCTGGGATTACAGGCTTGAGCCACCGCGCCCGGCCTCTTTTTTTTTTTTTTTTTTTTTTCTTGGAGACTGAGTCTTGTTGTGTCGCCCAGGCTGGAGTGCAGTGGTGCGATCATGGCTCACTGCAAGCTCCGCCTCCCGGGTTTACGCCATTCTCCTGCCACAGCCTCCCGAGTAGTGGGGACTACAGGCGCCTGCCACCACGCCCGGCTAATTTTTTGTATTTTTAGTAGAGACGGGGTTTCATCGTGTTAGCCAGGATGGTCTTGATCTCCTGACCTCGTGATCCGCCCACCTCAGCCTCCCAAACCTCTGGGATTACAGGCGTGAGCCACCAAGCCCAGCTGATATGAAGGTTTTCTAGGGTTTTTTGATACTGATTCCTTTTCATCTGCAATGTGCAATTCTTTTCATATGCTGTATAACTTCAATCCTTGGAAATTTGTTGAAACTTGCTTGATGACACAGTATGTGATCAATTTTTCTATATATATGCTTCATAAATATATGCACTGTAGCTGTGGAATGCTCCATCTTATCTCTCAAGTTATTTGGCACTTATGTTGCTAAAGTCTTCTGTGTGCTTACCAATTTTTATCTGCTTGTTCTCAGTTACAAAATGTGTTTTTAAAAAAACTCCCACTTGGCTGGGCATGGTGCTGTGTCACTTGAGCTTAGGAGTTCAAGACAAGCCTGGACAACATGGAGAAACCCCATCTCTACAAAAAAATTAGCCAGGTATGGTGGCATGTGCCTGTCGTCCCAGCTACTTGGGAGGCTGAGGTGGGAGAATGGCTGGAGCCTGGGAAGTGGAGGTTGCAGTGAGCTGAGATGGCACCACTGTACTCCAGCCTGGGCAACAGAGTAAGACCCTGTCTCAAAGAAAAGAAAAGAAAAAACCTCCCACTAAATTACTATTTTTGTCTATTTTTCCCATTTAGTGCTGTTAGTTTTTGCCTTGTATTATTTTGAAGATTAGATTTTCAGGTGGATACAAATTTAGAATTGTGGTATCTTCCTAAAAAATGTATATTTTATTATTAAGTGTACCTTTTTGAAGATCTGGTTTACTAGTAACTGATAGAAATAAAGCTATGCCCACTCTCTTTTCATTGATATTTAAAATGTATTTTTAGTCCATCTCTTTACTTAAAAAATTATTATTATTATTTTACAAATAATACCTTGCTGGTCTTGAACTGGTGGCCTCAAGGGATCCCTCTGCTTCAGCCTTCCAAAGTGCTGGGATTACATGACCCACCATGCCCAGCCCATCTTTTCACTTTTAACATGTCTATATTCACAGACAGAATTGTAATGAACATCAAATTCGTTTTTGGTATGAGTTTGAAGATCTTTGGCTTTTCATTGCCTTGTTGTATTACATGCAATTACTGCTATATTTGGGTTTGTAATCTTATTTTATAAAGTACCTTATCATTTCTCTGATTTGGTCTACATTCTTTTTTTCTCTCCTTTGTTTTTGTTTTTGATTTTAAAATTATTATTATTATTTAGAGACAGGATCTTGATCTGTTGCCCAGGCTGAAGTGCAATGGCATGATCATAGCTTACTGTTACCTCAAACTCCTGAGTTCAAGCAGTTCTCCCACCTCAGCCTCCCAAGTAGCTGGAACTAAAGGTATGCACCATCATGCGTGATCATGCCTGGCTAATTTTTACTTTTTTTTTTTTTTTTGTAGAGACAGGATCTTGCTATCTTGCCCACTCTTGTATCGAACTCCTGGGCTCAAGCAATCCTCCCACCTCACCTCCCAAAGTACTGAGATTACAAGTGTGAGTCACCATGCCCAGCCCTTTGTTGTCTTTTTAGCTCTCAGATGCCTTCAAGCAGTTATTTTCATATTTTATCCCATTATTTTAGCTGCCCTCAGTGAGTGGATTGGTTTAAATTGTCTAGTCTATCATTACTAGAATCTCAGTTTTTTTTTTTTTTTTTTAGTAAGAGTATGGAGTCTACTTAATTATAGGTCTTCATTACATCACTGTAGTTCAAATGTGTATCTCAGTTGTGGGAAAATTGTTCAGCTTTTATACCAATATTAGAGTATTAAAACTCATTTTCCTGGCAGCTGTGATGGCTCATGCCTGTAATTTCAGCATTTTGGGAAGCTGAGGCAGGAGGATTGCCCGAGCCCAGGAGTTCCAGAACAGCCTAGGCAACATAGTGAGACCCTGTCTCTACTTAAAAACAATTTTAAAAATCGGCCAGGTGTGATAGTGCACACCTGTAGTCCCAGCTACTTGGAACCAGGGGTGGCTGAGGTGGGAGGATTGCTTGAGCCCGGGAGGTTGACAATACAGAGAACCATGATCATGCCACTGCACTCCAGCCTGAGTGACAGAGAGTGACCCTGTCTCAAACAAACAAAAGAAAACTTGTTTTCCTGTCTTCGAGTCTAGGAAGAAAACTGCCAAAATTATAGTTACACTTTGTAATTTTTTATTTAATTTGGATATAGTCTTATAGAGCAAAAATATAAATGTTGGCCAGGCGCGGTGGCTCAAGCCTGTAATCCCAGCACTTTGGGAGGCCGAGACAGGCGGATCACAAGGTCAGGAGATCGAGACCATCTTGGCTAACATGGTGAAAAACCGTCTATACTAAAAAATACAAAAAACTAGCCGGGTGAGGTGGCGGGTGCCTGTAGTCCCGGCTACTCGGGAGGCTGAGGCAAGAGAATGGTGTGAACCCGAGAGGCAGAGCTTGCAGTGAGCTGAGATCCGGCCACTGCACTTCAGCCTGGGCAATAGAGCGAGACTCCATTTCAAAAAATATATATATATATATGTAGAACCGCATACATTTAGAATTGGCCTTTATTGTTTTAGGGGAAGTCTGAAAATGACTTCGCCCTTCAAAACCTCTTCAAATTCTTTTCTTTTCTATGTTTCTAAGATTTTTTTCCTTTGCCTTCCCATAGACTTTTTAGGTCCCTTCCTTCTGATCACTAGCTTACGCCAGAACCCCAGGGAATTTCCACTTAAAGAATCCAACATCCTGGTCCTAAAACAGCAATAAAAGTAGATTTTAAAATAAAAGTAAAACAGGCTATAGTATCTACAGTCTAAGATGAACAGAGTCCAATAAAATTGTTCTTGGATTAACATATGCTGGAACCTCTGGAACCTCTTGGGGGTGAGTAATTGCTGAGTTCAGCATCTTGCCAAAGCAGATTCAGGAGTGTTTTGTGCTTGATATCTTTTCCAATTAAACAATTTTACATGCTATGCTTTCTCATAATAGTACCATTAAAATTTGATGAAAGTATATGAGATTTGCCCTTTAAAAAATCAAGCACTTTATTTATATAGATAGGAGGATTTGGACCTAATAAGTTGACTCAATATGATCTTGATACTCCCTTTCCTGAGACATGCTGATTCTTTCAAATAGGTGATGGTTTCTTTCTATCACACTGGTGCCTCTACTTAGGTAAGCAAATGATTGACTGACTGTAACTTCCAGAATAAACCCTCCTTGGAATTATAGCATAACTATCCTTGATAGAAATGCTACCTGGCCACAGACACAAAGCAAATATTTCCAGTTGCAGTTGCTTATTCATTTTATTCATAAAACATATTTATTGAGTTCTAGTCACTGGGAATAGAGCAATGAAAAGTGAGACTTGGTCCTTGCCTCATGGGACTCATGTTCTAGTGAGAGGACATGATAAAAGTATATAATAAGTAAATAAGACAATTACAGGTTGTGCTGTGTTTATCAAGGAAATAAGCAGGATGATGTAATAGACAGTAACCAGGGAGGTCACTTTATATAAGAGGGGGAAGGGAGGGTCTAAGGAATTTAATCTTATCCTGAGGGGTGACAATAAGCCAGCCATATAAAGATCTAGGGGAAAGTAAGTCCAGGTAGAGAAAATGACCAGTGGAAAATGATTTGGCATAGGCCAGGACCACAAAAGAGGCCACACTAGAGGATACAGAGGACAGGAAAAAACAAAGAGGCTGGAAAGGTGGGCAAATCATTCGGTTTTTAGGAACTTAGAGACTTCAGTAAAGGTTATACGTGAATCTAGTTGTAAAAGAATATTTTCTCGACATGCGTGACTGGAGGGATCCAATAATCCTCTCTATAAGGCCAAGGGCAATTTGTCAGGATTGATCTTTCATAAACTGCATAGAGGTTTTGGCCTATAGAAAAAACACCAAGTCACCAAACCTGAAGTCAGCACACCTGGAGCACAGGCCGCAGCTGTGTTCATTGCAAAGCGGTCAGTGACACCTCCAGCCCATTTCATGGGGCTCTTTCCACATCTGGATGAAAGAATGCGAGTGAAAGCTTTTGTCAACATGAAGAACTACATGAATACAAAAGGTTATTCTTTTTTATTTCTGGCACAATCTGTCTCCTGTAATGATCTTTTCAAAGACACTTGAAGAGGCAGCCGGCCCTGGGCATTGCATGGTGGGTAAAGCAGGAAAGGTTGTGCTCACCCACGTGGTTATGGAAGGACTAAGTGAGTTGCATGTGTGAAGGTGCCCCTCCTCCCAGTAAGCGTGGTCCAGTACCTCTTGTTCAGAATCTTCTCCTATGTCATCTCTGGTTCCCACTCCAAAACTTACCTGTCGCTGTGACCCACGTTTTCATGACACTTCTCTATAAGGTAAAGAAGGATGGATTTGTGACGTGTCCACCAAATTATCTCACCCAGGTAAAATGCAGTAATTTCCAGGAAGCCTAAGCAATAGCTTTAATTGAGGGACTCTATCAGGCATTGCAGAAGTCACCAGAAATATAGATGTATAATTTCTGGATTTTTCTGTACTCCTCATATCACATCAAGTAGATTGCTGCTGATTTTGCCCATAGTGATACTGGCTCTCCCCAGAGTGTCAGACAAAAACAACACAGCAGACATTGTCTATGCATCTCTCTCCTCAACTGAGTCTCATCGCTCATTTTTAGACAGATCTTACTGGTTTATCTGCTGCTCTGATATTCCCCACTCCTAATCCAACATTTTGAGCAGCTTTGCCCTTCCTTCCTCACTAAGTGCCCTATAGCTAGGGTGACCCTACAGCCCAGGATGGTCCTGGATTCTACTTGTTTTTCTGGCATAATTATGAATAGCACAACACCCCCTCTGTATCTTTCAAATGCGTGCTAATATAGAGGATACATTATTGGGTCACCCCACCTGCAGCTGAATGAGTTTGAGCAAAGCTGGAAAGCAGGTGTAGGTGTGAAAAAAAGGAAAAGCTTAAAAGTGGAGCTGCTAAGACAAAGCTAAGGAGGTGCCAGGTGTCGACGTTTCTCCAGTCTCATTATTCTGCCTGCTGGGCTCGGGCCAGCCATAAGGCTGCTTCTCCAGAGAGGTGCCCGATGAGCACGTGAAGGCAGGAGAGTCAAGGAAATCAGAAGCGAAAAAGATGGGAAAGAAAATGAAGGGTGGTCTTAGGACGGCATCAAAAGGTTGTGCAACCCCACGAGGATGTGGGGAAGACAGCATTTTGTTGCTTGTGTTTTACCTCCATTCCTGAGGGGGCGGCAGAGTGCCAAACACTCCTATCTGGGCTCCTATTCCCTTTGCTCTTTGTCATTCACTTGTGTCTGCCAAGGACCATAGAGGACTTACCCTTACCAGGAAGATTGCCAGTGTTGGACCTGCCTGACTGGGCAGGAGGCAGGAGACTGGGGTCTGGTCCCTTTTGTTACTTGGTGACCTTAAGAAAGTGACTTACACAAGTTTTTCACTCACAAAGAGAGGTGAACCAGATGGTCTCTAAGGCAGTATTTCAAATTATTTGTGTATTGCTTAAAAGAATTTGAAAAACTGCTTCTTCCCTTTGCAGTTTACATTATTTAAAATGTTTCTTCAGGCTGGGCACAGTGATTCAATGCCTGTAATCCCAGTACTTTAGGAGGCCAAGGAGGGCGCATCACTTGAACCCAGGTGTTGGAGACCAGCCTGGCCAACATGGCGAAACCCCGTCTCTACTAAAAATACAAAAAATTAGCTGGGTGTGGTGGCGCAGGCCTGTAGTCACAGCTACTAAGGAGGCTAAGACATGAGAAATGCTTGAAGGTTGCAGTGAGCCAGGATGGCGCCACTGCACTCCAGCCTGGGCAATAGAGTGAGACTCTGTCATAAATAAATAAATAATGTTTCCTTAACAAAAGATACAACTTCCAATACATAATAAATATGAACATTTTAAAAACCTTCTTACATCATTCTTTAAAATGTATCCAAATAATATAGCCATTTTATAGCCACCACCATAATTTTAAAAATATATCAATAAATTATTCTTTAACACCTGGAAATTTTACATGGTTCCTTTTTCAGTTTTAACTCATTTTATTCTTTTTCACCAAAAGAATATTACCCCAATATAACATTATGAATACTTGAAAGTCTTCTTAAAAAGTCACTCTATACTTCTTTCATGCAGCAAAAGTATATAAACAAATTGAAATTTAAAATATTTCCTGTGACTGGAAAGTTCTAAGTAAGGGTAATAAAAAGTTTAGGTGGAGTATAATTGTTTTTGATCAACTGTAATCATTAGATATTAAAATTTTATTAGAAATATATCTCAGTAAAATCAATATGGTTGCTTAGGTCTTTAAACAAGTTCAGTTATGTATGAATGAGTATAACTT
Organism: Macaca fascicularis; assembly: GCF_037993035.2. Taxonomy (NCBI): domain Eukaryota; kingdom Metazoa; phylum Chordata; class Mammalia; order Primates; family Cercopithecidae; genus Macaca; species Macaca fascicularis. The sequence continues at coordinate 82,721,215 of NC_088380.1, read as the reverse complement.
ATTACATCAGTTTTACTCCACTTTTCTGTCTTTAAAAAATGAGGCTGTGGTGGGTTTTCTTCTTGTTTGTTTGTTTTTGAGACACGGTCACCTCTGGAGTGCAGTGGCGTGATCTCAGCTCCCTGCAACCTCTACTTCCCAGGCTCAAGTGATCCTTCCACCTAAGCCTCCCGAGTGGCTTCAACTACAGGCATGCACAACCATGCCCAGCTAATTTTTTTGCATTTTTTTGTAGAGATGGGGTTTCACCATATTGCCCTGGCTGGTCTCGAAGTCCTCGGCTTAGGCGATCTGCCTACCTTGGCCTCCCAAAGTGCTGGGATTACAGGCCTGAGCCACCGTGCCTGGCTGTTTTTAAAAATGTTAATGCAGAGGAACATTGTTCATATAAATAAGCAGAGGTGTGAAAGGAGTTTTCTCAGAGTAATATCACTCGTTTCTCTGAAGTCCTCAGTTATATGTAAAAAATGATCTGTGTGATCTATCATCAAAAATAATTTTTGTGCCAGGCATGGTGGGTCACACCTGTAATCCCAGCACTTCGGGAGGCCGAGGCGCAAGGATCACCTGAGCTCAGGAGTTTAAGACCACACTGGGCAACATGGTGAAATCCCGTCTCTACTAAAATACAAAAAATTAGCTGGGCATGGTGCGCACCTGTAGTCCCAGCTACTTGGGAGGCTGAGGCACAAGAATCACTTGAGCCCGGGAGGTGGAGGTTGCAGTGAGCCAAAATCTTGCCACTGCACTCCAGCTTGAGCTACAGAGTCAGACTTCATCTCAAAAAAACCCAACAACAACAACAATAATAATAATTTATGGACAAGCACAGTGGCTCATGCTTGTAATCCCAGCACTTCGGGAGGCTGAGGCAGGAGGATCACTCGAACTCAGGAGTTTGAGACCAGCCTGGGCAACAAGGTCAAGCCCCATCTCTACTAAAAAATACAAAAATTAGCTGGGCATGGCGGCTGAGGTGGGAGAATCACTTGAGCCTGGGAGGTTGAGGCTGCAGTGAGCCGATTGTGTCGCTGTACTCCAGCCTGGGAGTCTCAAAATAATAATAATAATAATAATTTGTAGTGTTCTACCAGCTGAAAATTCAATAGGTCCTCTTCTAATTTCATTGAAAACAAAAGCTTACAAACTACTTTTGCAAGAATCTGATCTGCAAAAAGATGTATTTCCCAATCTTTAACGTTGTTCACTTTCTCAAGATCAATGCCAACCTTCTGAAATGTGCCATCCAAAATAGAATGAGGCTATTCTTTGTATGATGAGATGAAAATAAATCTCCAAAATAATCTTAAAGCAAAATAACAAACAAATGTTGAATTGCTTGAATTGTTTCTTTCTTTGGCTTCCCAAAGTTCTTCCTGGCCTGTGGCAGTGCATCAGAATAAAATGCAGGACAGGTGAGAGGTACTCTTGTCTTCTGTCAAGTGAGAGAAGGAAGGCTGAGAGGGAAAAGGAGAAAGAACCAGCAAGGTGCTTTCCCAGAAAAATGAGTTTTATAGACATTCTGTATCTAGAAGCCAATTCCTTTAACCTCCTAGCCCATGTGTATACACCCGGGGGAAAAATCTCCCTGAATCCTCAGGACTGTATGTGAGACAGAGAGTTCCCTGGCCCTCCTTGCAGGATGTGTGACAGGGGTGTGGCTTTGTGTTTGGCATCCATGAGCTCAAACCCCTTGCAGGAGAGGGAGCATGCAGACAGGCAGGTGCAGGAACCAGGGTGAGCACTTTTGGGCTCCCGCCCCACAGCAGCATCTAGGGTTGGGTGTCTGACTCCCGAAGCACAGGTGGGCGTGTGTTATAATGTGCTCATTTAGCCTTGCTGTCCACAGATGGCTTTAGTGTTAGACAGCTCAGTGGACCCTCTTGGCACCCAGGTTCTTGTCTGTCATCCAGGAAGAATCAGGTTGCACATGGACTTAAAGAGTGAATGCGGGGATTTTACTGAGTGGTAGAGGTAGCTCTCATTGGGATGGATGGGGACCTAAAAGGGGGATGGAGTGGGAAGATGATCTTCCCCTGGAGTTTGGCTGTTCAGTGGCCGATCTGTTCTCTGATCATCCCTAGCCAAACTCCTCTCAGCATTCAGGTGCTCCTTCTCTTCTCTCCTCTGCCATGCATTCTGCTGTTAGTCTGCTCGTCTCCCCCAGAGCCTGGGGTTCAGGGTTTATATGGGTACAAGATGGAGGCATGGCAAGCCAAAAGGCAACTTTTTGGGCTGAAAACGGGAATGCCTATTCTCATTTAGGGCTGAGGATTTCCAGGCTTGAGGGTAGGGCCTTTGCCAGGGAACTGCCCTCTTCCTAGTATTTCCCTATCTCCTGTCGGTATGACACGTACCTCAGATAAAAAATCCAGCCCTAGTATCTAAAAGTCCAGTGTTAAGTAAAAGCAGAAACAATTGATAGAAATTTATTTTTTAAGTAAATCTGATTTATTTATTTCTGATTAGGTAATATATTCACCTGGCATAAAATTTTACTCTACTAAAAGCACACAGTGAAACTCTGCCCTACCACTTTGATCTCTTAGTCTTCTGTTCTCTTCCCCAGGCAATGGATATAGAAAATTCATTGTTTTAGTGCTGAGATAATCTATGCATATTCATGCAATTATGGACAAATATTTTTTTCTTCCTTCTCTTTTGCAGTTGTGACTGTGCTATCCACACTGCCTTGCACCTTACTTTTTTGTTGTTTTGCATTAAAATTGGAGATTTATTTTATATCAACATACAAAGAATAGCTTCATTCTCTTTTAAATGGCACAATAATCTGTTGAATGAATAATTTGCTAAAATAGGCCCAGATTTAGGTTGTTTCCAACAATCTCTATTGAAATAGTGTCGTGATAAATAAAACTGTACATATGTCACTTTGCATTTGTGTGAGTATATTTGTTGAGAAAATTCTTTCTTTCTTTTTTTAAAAAAATTTTTATAGGGGTGGGGTTTCCCCATGTTGACCAGGCTGGTCTCGAACTCCTGACCTCAAGCAATCCCCCCACCTTGGCCTCCCAAAGTGCTGGGATTACAGGCATGAATCACCATGCCCAGTCCAAGAAAATTCTAAAAGTGGAATGTCTGGGGGAAAGGGCTTATGTATGTGTTATTGTGATTAGATGTTAATAAATCACTAATCTTCAAGGAGGATGTAGCACTTTACTCTACCAGCAGCAAGTTATATGGGTATGTGCTTTAGTTACCTATTGCTGCCTAACAAATCACCCCAAAACTTAGTGACTTCAAACAACAATCATTATATTTCATCTCACACAGTTTCCAGATGCAGGGGCAGCTTGGCTGGGCTGTTCTGGTTTGGGGTCTCACAAGAGATTGCTTTTCAGATGGATAATTTTGAAGATTTCCTCACATGTCTTTTACAGGACTTACACCTCTGGTGCACAAGCCGAAACCCTAGGTGATGGAATCACTGGGACCACTCAGGTATCTCTTTCTATTTCTATTTTTTTGTGGTCTCTCCACATGGTTTCTTCATCTTGGTGACTTCAGGGTAGCCAGACATCTTACATGGGGACCCAGGGCTCCACAGAGTACCTGGGAGACAGAAAGAGTGCCAGCTGGAAGCTAGATCCTTTCTATGGTCTAGACTTAGAAGCATGTCCAGGGCTAGGGGAAGGCAAGAAAGATGCCTGGGGCAAGCGATTGAAGGAGGCATCCTTATAAAAAGCCCTGCTTGGATGTCACATAGTACCCTTCCAAGCTCCATCCAGTGGGGAAGAGTTCACAAGCCCACCCAGGTGTAAGGAGAGGGGACACAAAGGGAGAGAACTCCATCTTGGTGGGAATAGTGTCAGTCACCTCATTATAAAGAGCAAATTCGATATATGCTCAAGGTCTTTTCGCCTTTCCAATCTGATGAGTTAAACAAGGCATTTTGTTTGTTTTTAAAAATAAACTTCTTTTTGAAATATAATTGAATTGTACTTTCAAATCATATTATACATATCAAAATCTATGAACGAGGTGAACGTCTTTTCAGTGTTTAGCTAACTGTCTCCATAGCCGTTGTCCATTTTTCTATTGGTTTTTAGATCTTTCTCTGTGAGAAGAATGTGTGGGTGTGTGTGTGTATGTGTGTGTAGAGAGAGAGGAAGAGAGAAAGGAAATTAGTCTTTTGTTTGTGATGTGAGCTATAAACATTTTTTCCCATTTATTATCTACCTTTTGACTTTGCTTATGATGGTTTTCCATGCCAAAAAAAATTTTTGTGTAGTTAAATTTCTCTTTTATTTTAGTCTTCTGGATTTTTGGTCATACTTGAAAAGGTCTCTCTCACTCTGAAATTATAAAATTTTGCCCACGTTTTCTTCTACTCTGTATGTGTGTACATATGAACACATGCATGTATATGTATGTGTTTGTTTTTTTACGTCTTTGCCTTTGCTGTATTCAGTATTAATTTTACTCTAAGGTATGAGGTCGGGGTGCAAATATCCTTTTTCTTGATGGCTATCTAGTTGATTTGAAATGTTGCCTTTATTATATAAATTTCTGAAGTCAACGTTTATAATTCCATTTCATTCATGTATGTGGGTCTTTACGTGATAGTGCTACAATATTGTAAGAATTGTAGCTGTGAGATGTGTTGTCTGGTAGGGTGACTTCTCTTTATTCATTTTTATAATTTTGTTAACTATTCTTTCTATTTTTTTTTAAATGAAAACCATTTATTAAGTGAATTACATGGTGGTGTTACTGGTCTTGAAATGTGATTAGGATGAGTGAGCTCACTGGGGTGTTTCAGATTTTTCTGAACATAAAAAAAGGGAAATGAAACAGCCAGGCACTCACGCTTGTAATCCCAGCACTTTGGGAGGCAGAGGCGGGTGGATCACTTGAGCTTGGGAGTTCGAGACCAGCCTAGCCAACATGGTGAAACCCTGTCTCTACTAAAGATACCAAAAAAAAAAAAAAATTAGCTGGGCGTGGTGGTGCACGCCTGTAATCCCAGCTACTCAGGAGGCTGAGGCAGGAGAATCGCTTGATCCTGGGAGGTGGAGGTTGCAGTGAGCCGAGATCACACCATTGCACTCTAGCCTGGGTGACAGGATGAGACTCCATCTCAAAAAAAAAAAAGGAAATGAAAGGTTCTCTGATATCCTAAATAGAAAGAAACCTGTCATTAGAAGGAAGAAGTTTCCATCTCAAATCTGCAGAATACTCTGGAGCCTTGATCTGAGCCGTGATGATACTTGAAGAGAAATAAATTGGTGGAGATTAACAAGGAAAAAACCCCCTAACTTTTAATGTGGTTATTTTCCTATATTAATAATTTAGATTTAATGCCAAATCTCCCAAGATAACAGAACATTTCTTTAATGATTAGGAATCACATATAACTTCCATTTGTTCATCTGCAGTACTATTTCTATATAATTTGCCGTGTTTTCCTAAAAGCGTGGGAAAGGAGTATGAATGGGGTTCACTCATTAGAAGTTTTATTCACCAATATTGTGTTAATTTTTCCCTAGTTTTCAACAAACAAGTTATTTTGATGAGTATCTCTTAGAGCCACATTCTTGTTACTTTTCCACTGATGTCTCAAGATTGTAAACACTCACATTTCTATGTTCTAACTAATGTACAACAATATTAAAGCACAGGCCTTGGCTGCTGTTGAAACTTTCCTACTGAAGAGATCAAAGGCATGTTGCTATTGTTCGCTCCCATTCTCCTGGGATGCTAGGAGATCCTGCAGAGTCTCTCGAAGGACATGCTTTTAAACTGCCACGAATTTGCAGAGGTTTTGCTATTATTCTTTAATAATGGGTCTCAGGATTTCAGTATTTCTATCAAGAGGAAATCCAAAGCTCAGAAGTTCAAGTGAAGCTTCAATAAAAGGCAAATGGAAACTGAAAATCTAAAGACCTCGTAGTGGGTTGACTTAGGTTCTCAAGAAGATATGCCCAATGCCTGTGAATGTGACCTTATTTGGAAATAGGGTCTTTGCAGATATTATTAAGATAAGGTTCTCGAGATGAGATCATTCTGCATTTAGAGTGGGCTCTAAATCCAATGACTGGTGTCCTCGTAAAAGAAAGGAGTCGGAGATTTGACACTCAGAGACACACATGGAGGCAGAGATTGAGGAGGCGGGGGTCTGCAAGCCAAGGAACAGCAAAGCTGGCCAGGCAGGCAGCCTCCGCAAGCCAGGGAAGAGGCTTGGAAGGTGCTGTCCTTTGGAGCCTCCAGAAGAGACCCACCTTGCTGACACTGTGTGCACTTTAGACTTGTTGCTGTAGGAATACATTTCTATTGCTTTAAGTCACCCAGTTTGCAGTAATTTGTTATGGAAGCCCCAGGAAGCTAATACAGGCCCTTTTACCCATTAAGGTTTTTGTCTTCAGAGTCCAGCAAAATTGTTAGGTAGAAGAAACACTTCTCCAGCATCTCCCCCTGCAGTCCCCTCTATTCTCTCTCCCCTGTCTTACTGCCCCCTCTGTTGCCCCTCAGCCAGATTTCTCCTTCCTGAATTTCCTCTCCTCCAAGTGCCAAAATATCCTTCTCCTTCCTTCAAATTTCCCACTGTATCAGGATCTACCAATCAGCTTACAACAGCTTACGGATATGTTCACAGCAGGGTGGAGACCAATCCTGTGGCGGGGGCTGGACTTCTCAGGAATATTCTTATTTCAGAACACTTGGAAAGGAATTCTTTCTACTGGGGGAATCTCTGGAATTAGCTTATGGTCCGATGGATAACTGCAGGGACGCCTCTCTTGAGCCTCTCTGTCTCCTTCCCCTCACCTCCTCCTCAGGGACCCTGGTTTCTGTGGCTTTGTTAGAGAAAAAGCCCCCACCATCTGTACAGGCCCAGCACGCTATAGTGAGTGGGGCCCAGCTGGCCAAGGCAGATGGGCCTAGAGGTTAAGGCTGGTGGGGAGCTGTGGAGAAACTGCTTTGAAGGAAGAGAGATTTTTTAGGATAGCTATATGTAGACAGGACTGGCTACAGAATTGCAGGGCCAAGTGCACTGAAAATATAGGGCCAATTGTTCAAAATTCTTAAGAATTTCAAGATGGCAAGAGCAGCAGGTATATACCCCAAAGAAAGGAAATCAGTGTATCAAAGAGATATCTGCACTCCTATGTTTACTGTAGTACTGTTCACAATAGCCAAGGTTTGGAATCAACCTAAGTGTCCATCAACAGATGAATGGATAAAGAAAATGTGGCATATATACACAACGGAGTACTATTCAGCCATAAAAAACAATGAGATCCTTTCATTTGCAACAATGTGGATGGAACTGGAAGTCATTATGTCAAGCGAAATAAGCCAGGCACACAAAAACAAACTTTGCATGCTCTCACTCATTTGTGGGAGCTAAAAACCAAAATAATTGAACTCATGGAGATAGAGAATAGAATGATGGTTACCAGAGGCTGGGGAGGGTAGTGAGTAGGGGAGGGAAGGGGGGAAGGTTAATGGTGCATAAATATAGTTAAATAGAATGAATAAGATCTAGTATTTCATAGCACAAGAGGGTGACTATAGTCAACAATAATTTATAGTACATTTAAAAATAACTGAAAGAGTATAATTGGAATGTTCATAACACAAAGAAATGATAAATGCTTGAGATGATGGATACCCCATTTACCCTGTTATAATTATTATGCATTGTATGCCTGTGTCAAAATATCTCATATATCCCATAAATATGTACAACTACTGTGTACCCATAAAAATTGAAAATTGAAAAAAGATGACAACAGCAGAGGATTAAACCATGGGCAGGACCATTCTAACCTTGGGGCCTGTGCTGCCACGAAGGCTGCATACCTAGAGGCCAGCCCTGAGTGGGGTCCCCAAAAGCTTTGAATCTGAACTGAGGGGCGTATTACCTGGGGGGTCAGTGGGGGTCCATTGTGGACTCGAGCTCATTTCAGAAATCAGTGTGGCATAGCGAGAAGCTGCCACCATCAAAGTTGTGGGCTCAGCTTGGCAATGGGGACCTCCAGGGAGGCCATGTACGATTTGTCTGGATGAGTCTGTGTAGGTAACCAAAACAAAAAAAAATTTAAAACCCAGGAAAATGATCAGGTATTTAAAATTTTGCCACCAGGGGGGCTCCTGGTAGCTGGGAGAGCTCTTGTTTATGAACCATAAAGTCTTCTTGTCTCTGCAGGCCCAGGAACTAACTTACTTTGCATGAGAGAAGGGGTGAGGTAGTCGGGATGGGGAGTTTGGGATGAAGGGAAAGGTTAGAATGTTGATGCAAAGGGAGCTTTCAGAAGACGGGGGCGGGGGAGATGGAGGGTGGGGGGTGGGGAGAGATATGTCTAGGGGGCTTTTCTTTCTTTCTTTCTTTCTTTTGAGATGGAGTCTTGCTCTGTTGCCAGGCTGGAGTGCAGTGGCGCGATCTCTGCTCACTGCAACCTCCGCCTCCCATATTCAAGCGATACTCCTGCCTCAGCTTCCCAAGTAGCTGGGACTACAGGCACACGCCACCATGCCCAGCTAATTTTTGTATTTTTAATAGAGACAGGATTTTACCATGTTGGCCAGGATAGTCTTGATCTCTTGACCTTACTATTCACCTGCCTCAGCCTCCCAAAGTGCTGGGATTACAGGTGTGAGCCATTGCGCCTGGCCTCTAGAGGGATTTTCTAAGGGAGGTTCTGTATGATGTGAACAGGGAGGCCTGTGGACCTCCCTCCCCCACCCTCCCAGCCTGCCCTACCACCTCCTCCACCTCTGCCCTGGCACATTTTCCATTAAAATTTTTTTTTTTCAGCAATCTTTACGGAGTAAGCTTCCTTTGGGGGAACAAAGAGAAATATTTAGTCCATGGTGAGAGAAGAGAATTGTGGGGTGATGGGGTGAAGGTTAGTATATCATAACCTTGTTAAAATGGCGGTTTAACCCCTGCAGAGCTCACTGGAATGAGGCAGGTAGTTTACGTAGCCTCAGAAAAATCACAAGACTTGCTTTATATTTTCATTTATTCCCTTCACTTGGAAAAATCATGAAGGGAAAAAGGAAGGCTGGTAGGCACAGCCTGGTTGGAGGTGACTGCAGTCACTGGGGAGAGAGGAGGGTATGTGAGACTGATGGCAGTTTAGTTCTGGGGGTGAGGTGGGAAGTTGGGGAGGTAGAATTAAAGCCACGGGCCCCTACCTGGCTGACAACAGATAAGGCCCTGAGGGTACCCAGACTAAAGCCATGCCACTTACGCTCCTCTTGCCTGTCTAGCTTTGGGCTTTTATCACAACCAGATTCAGAATTACTGCCCTGTTCCATTCCCTCTGGATCCTGGATACTTTGATGATAGGCATAACTTTATTGCTAGACAATAAACACTCATATTAATGACATTTTACATTTAGAAAGTGCTATCTCTATGTCACTGTAGTTGGTTGTGAGGGTGTATGGTTGTGGTCAAATTCACCTGTGGTTGGGTGGGCTGAGGCCAAACTGTGTCATGGCAGCTGCCAATATGGGGAAAGGGAACTGGGCATCTTTTGTTTACCTAGCACGCAGAAGCTTTTCTTTGTTCTAAGTACAGGTTCTACAGATGAAATGCCTCAAGATACAATGTGTTCCCCCTAAAAGTCCAGAGAAAGTATCCGTTGATACTGCCCAGTTTCTATAAACCACACTGGTACAAAAGAAAAGGGAGCACTGTGGCTGATGTTTGGCATTCTTGTGCACGATGGGGAGAGGCATTTTCCATTACCTGGTTCACCAATGAGACAGACATATCGCCACCCCTTCGCTCTCTTTCAGAACGCAACCTTTGCTGGCCTCAGCTCTGGGGAGATTCCCAGGCAAAGTCCACTGGCACAGGACAAAACAAAAAGCGTTCACTTCTAGCTGGTGGTTTCAACTTCAGTCCTCAGGAATACAATCAATTCCAGCATATTATCTTCTAAAGCAATGGCTTCAAATCTACTCTATGTGAGACAGTCTCTGCTTATGGAACGGCTACTCATACTCATTAAAGCAGCCAAAAGTATTAATATTATAAAGTCCTAAAATGCCATTTTGTAGAGGGTTTTATTTTTGTTTTTTTGAGAGGAGTCTCACTGTCGCCCAGGCTGGAGTGCAGGGGCGCAATCTCGGCTCACTGCAACATCCACCTACCAGGTTCAAGCAATTCTCCTGCCTCAACCTCCCGAGCAGCTGGGATTACAGGAGCCCCCCACCATACTCGGCTAATTTTTTATATTTTTGGTAGAGATGGGGTTTTGCCATGTTGGCTAGGCTGCTCTAGAACTTCTGACCTCAAGTGATCCGCCTGCCTCAACCTCCCAAAGTGCTGGGATTGCACGCGTGAGCCAAAGTGCTGGGATTGCACGCGTGAGCCACTGCGCCTGGCCAAGTTTGTTTTTGTTTTTGTTTTGTTTTGTTTTTCTTTCTCTTCTTTTCTTTTCTTTTTTTTTTTTTTTTTTTTTTGAGATGGAGTCTCGCTCTGTTACCCAGGCTGGAGTACAGTGGTGTGATCTCGGCTCACTGCAACCTCCACCTCGCGGGTTCAAATGATTCTCCTGCCTCAGCCTCCCGAATAGCTGGAACTACAGGTGTGCATCACCACACTCGGCTAATTTTTGTATTTTTAGTAGAGACGGGGTTTCGCCATGTTAGCCAGGCTGGTCTTGAACTCCTAACCTCAGGGGATCTACCCACCTCAGCCTCTCAAAGTGCTGGGATTACAGGCGTGAGCCACCATGCCCAAGGGGAGTTTTGTTTTGGTTTTTGTTTTTTTCTAAATCGTCGTTTCCTTCTGCCACAAAAATATAGCAAGACTTGATTTTAGATGTCTATATTGTAAGTTAGGGTTATATGATCCCTGAAAAGGGTATTTTCCATTTTAAGTAATCCTGTGTCTTTTCCATCCTTTAACACTTATCTCCCCATTCCAGAACACCGCTCCTCCCTCACCCCCCACCAAGAGAAAGCCTGCAGGAGGCCAGTGGTCTCATTCCATTGTTTAAAGGGCTAAGTGAAATCATCCACTAGGGATTCCATCCATCAAATCAAATGTTATGAATTTGGTTTGTTTGGTAGATGAAAAAGCCTAAATTGGCTGTCTCCCAGTTCATTCTACATACCATTGTGTGAAAGCTAAGACCAAGGGCCCTCCCAAGAAACAACAGAAAATGGATAATTCTGTGAAATAAGAAGCCAGCAGTTCTCAGCACTTCCCACCAGGCCCTGGTCAAAGTCCAGCATGTCTTATGGTCCATAGTCTCTAGAAGTGGAGAGCAAAGGAACAGCCACTGCAGCCAGGTTCGTTCATTCATTCATTGCAACATTTACTGAGCGCCTGCAATGTGCCAGTCCCCATTCTGGGCCCCATGGCTACAGGCATGATCAAGACTGTTGATGTGGAGGCAGAATGTTCAGGACACCATTGGCCAGGCACGGTGGCTCACATCTGTAATCCCAGCACTTTGGGAGGCCAAGGTGGGTGGCTCACCTGAGGTCAGGAGTTTAAGACCAGCCTGGCCAACACGATGAAACCCTGTCTCTACTAAAAATAGAAAAATTAGCTGGGCAAGGTGGCATATACCTGTAGTCCTAGCTACTTGGGAGGCTGAAGCAGGAGTATCACCTGAACCTGGGAGGCAGAGGTTGTAGTGAGCTGAAATTATACCATTGCACTGTAGCCTGGGTGACAGAGCAAGACTCCATCTCAAAAAAAAAAGAAAAAGAAAATGTTCAGGACACCCATAAATCATGCTGTGTAGATATAGAGTCAACCCTGGAAATACATATGGTCACAGAACCTTCTGACAAGGACACTGTCACTGGCTCTCCCTGCTTTCCACACTCCATCCCACAACCACCCCCACAAGTGAATATCGCCAAGGGCAGAGAACTCCCTGTTTCTGAAGTAAGCTATCCTACTTTCCACCAGTCCTAATTTTGTCCCCTAGAGCTACAGTGAACCTCTGTGCCCCTCCTGCTCCATGATCACCCTTCCAATTAGAAGGCAGCTGCCATGTTTCTGTTATCCTTCTTCACAAAAAATATTGGGGACCAGGGCATGGGAGGATGGTCCAGATTGAGTCCAAGCTAAAGTTCATAGCTAGGTGCGGTGACTCATGCCTGTAATCCCAGCACTTTGGGAGGCCAAGGCAGACAGATCAACTGAGGTCAGGAGTTTGAGACCAGCCTGGCCAACAGAGCCTGTCTCTACGAAAAATATAAAAAATTACCCAGGTGTGATGGCACATGCCTATAATCCCAGCTACTTGGGAGGCTGAGGCACGAGAATTGCTTGAACCTGGGAGGTGGAGGCTGCAGTGAGCCAAGATCATGCCACTGCACTCCAGCCTGGGTGACAGAGCAAGACTCTGTCTTAAAATAAAAAAACAAATAAATACAAAGTAAAGTTCAGAAATGCCTGGACTTTTCTGGAAACTGCTGGGGCATGCCCACCAGAAGTTCGAATGAGAGCCTGATTATCCTGTAAAGAATGAACTTATCCAGAGAGAAGATGACAACTGGGGTGACCACCTTGACCCACGTACCAAACCTTGATCATCAGAGAAAGGGACAAACCTGAGCAGAACTCAGGGGCACAAAACAGATTTTAAAAATGCATGTATATATAGGACAAAAGTGAAACAAAATGTTAATTCTTTTTCTGGGAGGTGAGGTTATGAGTGATTTTATTATTTTATTGTATTTTTAACATTTTCTACAATGAATATATAAAACATAAATTGACTAAAACTTTATTTTTTGAGACAGTGTCTCAGTCTGTCACCCCAGGGTGGAGTGCTGTGGTGTGACCATAGCTCACTGCAGCCTTGAGTTCTTGGGCTCAAGATCATGGGCAATCCTCCCACCTCGACCTCCCAAAGTGTTGGAATTATAGGCATGAGCCACTACATCTGGCCTAAAACTATTTTTCTTTTTATTATTATTTTTTTGAGATGGAATTTTGCTCTTTTTGCCCAGGCTGGAGTGCAATGGCGCAATCTCAGCTCACTGCAACCTCTGCCTCCTGGGTTCAAGCGATTTTCCTGCCTCAGCCTCCTGAGTAGCTGGAATTACAAGCATGCGCCACCATGCCCGGCTAATTTTGTATTTTTAGTAGAGATGGGGTTTCACCATGTCGGCCCGGCTGGTCTCAAACTCCTGACCTCAGGTGATCCACTCATCTTGGCCTCCCAAAGTGCTGGGATTTACAGGTATGAGCCACAGTGCCTGACCTAAAACTTTGTTTTTAAGAAACCATTTAGAAATTGATTTTCTACAGTGATTTACTTATCTGCTCTATTTTACTGAAGAACAAAGTTTCTTTAGTTTACATAATAAACAATATTCAGAAAAATGCTGTTTGCAAATATGTGTTATGACACTGCTCACCATGTTGTTTCCTTGGAATTAGTCATTCCTCCTCCTCTCAGTGTATGAAAAAAACAAATAAACAACAAAAAACACCTGGTGCCTGGCTTATAAAGATACTTTAAAATGGCTTAATCATGTTCTTTAAATAAGCAAGCAGCAAATCCTTATTAGCATGTGTACGGTTTGAAGAAAATGAAAGTAACCACCAATAGAAATTCATTTCCACTAAAGGATTACAAAGGGTCTTGCAGAGAGGGCCTGAGACTAAGAGCATTAGGACACAGTTTCTGGAGAAGTTAAACACTGCTTCTTAACACATAATCACATTCCGTTAAAACTGCTTTGCAGATGTTTGAGAGATTTGCAGAACTGATAAAGACATCCACACATGTCAAAACTACCATCTAGAGAAATTAGGTTATAGTTATAGGACTTAGGGAAATAATAACTCTGTATTTTATTTTGTGACCAGTGATTATTTAATGCATAAAATAAGATTTCTTATTCTTAAATATGTTTTTTTTCCTCTTTCTTTTTTTGGGGCAGAGTCTTGCTCTGTCATCAAGGCTGGAGTGCAGTGGTGCAATCTCAGCTTACTGCAACCTCTGCCTCCCGGGTTCAAGTGATTCTCCTGCCTCAGCCTCCTGAGTAGCTGGGATTACAGGCATCCGCCACCACATCTGGCTAATTTTTGTATTTTTAGTAGAGACAGGGTTTCAGCATGTTGGCCAGGCTTGTCTCGAACTCCTGACCTCAGGTGATCCACCTGCCTCGGCCTCCCAAAGTGCTGGGATTACAGGCGTAAGCCACCATGCCTGGCCTAGATTTCTGATTCTTAAAATAAGCATCTTAATGTTTTCAAAACTACAATTTCTGCTTTTCTTAACTCTGTTGGCTGGGTGGTCATCAAAGTTTGTTTCTAATGTGATGGAGAACTTAGAAACATACTGTTTTCTATATCATTGCAAGGTTTAAAGTTATGGGGTGAAAATGTTCACACTAAACCAATTTTAAATTTGGCTCACTTGAGACGTGTTTCCAGATGGGCCCTGGGATGGGATGGGGTCTCCTTGGAGAGGGAAGGCACTGAAGAGTCCTGCAAAACAGGGTTAGGAATATACCTGACTCACTGGCAGTGACAGCCTTTGGTCTGGGGAGTGCTCTTTGATACAAATGAAAGAAATATTTCAAAACCAAAGTAAGAAGGGGAGGATTGGAAAGATTTAACTTATTGCCCAAGATTTGTGATTTTATAATTTAGGATTTTTTTTTCTTCCCCAAACTCGAATTTAGTCTTTTATTTATTTTTATTTTTATTTTTTGAGACGGAGTTTCACTCTTGTTGCCCAGGCTGGAGTGCAATGGCATGATCTTGGCTCACTGCAACCTCCAACTCCCAAGTTCAAGTGAGTCTCCTGCCTCAGCCTCCCAAGTAGCTGGGATTACAAGCATGAGTCACCACGCCCGGCTAATTTTGTATTTTTAGTATAGACGGGGTTTCTCCACATTGGTAAGGCTGGTCTTGAACTCCTGACCTCAGGCGATCCACTGACCTCAGCCTCCCAAAGTACTGGGATTACAGGCATGAGCCCTGCACCTGGCCAATTTAGTCTTTTATAATGACTCCTTTACAGTTCTTGCAGAAACAACTGATTTCAAAGTGACACATTAACCAGGTGTGGTGGCTCATGCCTATAATCTCAGCACTTTGGGAAGTTGAGGTAGGAGGACTGATTGAGCCTAGGAGTTTGAGACAAGTCTGGCAATGTAGGGAGACCCTGTTTCTACAAAAAACAAAGCCAAAAACTAGACAGGCATGGAGGCACACGCCTGTGGTCCCAGCTATACAGGAAGCTGGGGCAGGAGGATCCTTTGAGCCCAGCGTGAGCTATGTTCACGCCACTGCACTCCAGCTAGGGTGACAGAGCAAAACCCTGTCTCAAAAAAAAAAAAAAAAAGTGACTCTCTTGTTCCTAGAAGGAAGAAGTATACACTGGGGATCCCTCTCACCTCTAGAAGGAAGATAACTTCAGGGAAAACACAACTTGGAAAGATTGACTCTTTTGGCTTTATGATAAAATATTTGAGACCCTATGAAAGTAACTTTAAGTGGGACCCCATGTTATCAGCCTAGCTTGTGACCTAATACTTAACACAAATATTCATTTAAAGTCAACACTCTACTTTTAGACATAATTTCATCTGTGTGGTTTGGGGTATCCTTACCAGCAGCATAGTTTACTGTTGAAAAGCTTGGACCGTGGCACCAGAACAGCTGGGTTCAAATCTGAGCCTCAGCACTTACTAGTTGTGTATCTTGAGCAAGTTGCTCAACCTTTCTGTGCTGTGTTTTTCCGCATCTGTAAAGAGAAAATGAGAATCATAGCTACCTTATGCAATTAGTGTTGGGATTAAAAGAGTTAATATACATAAACCATTGAGAATAGTCTTGAGTCAGGGTTAGGGGGGTGGGAAAGAAAAGAGAATATTGTTTATGGTAAATGCCTTATAAGAATTCTTCCCGGGAGGCCGAGACGGGTGGATCACGAGGTCAGGAGATCGAGACCATCTTGGCTAACACGGTGAAACCCCGTCTCTACTAAAAAATACAAAAAACTAGCCAGGTGAGGTGGCAGGCGCCTGTAGTCCCAGCTACTTGGGAGGCTGAGGCAGGAGAATGGCGTGAACCCGGGAGGCGGAGCTTGCAGTGAGCTGAGATCCAGCCACTGCACTCCAGCCTGGGCGACAGAGCGAGACTCTGTCTCAAAAAAAAAAAAAAGAATTCTTCCCTGTCTTCCCTGTGTTAGTTTTTTGGAACTGATTCTCTCACCAAAACGTATTCACAAATAAGAGTAACCACTGTTGTTATTATAGCTATTTTTATTGTGGTCTAAAAAAGTGAATATTCTTCCCAAGGTCTCTAATTTACTATCAGATAGAAAATCCAGCCTTAGAAAGAATGGAACTCCCTATTTCAAAATCAGAAAGGTATTTCTTCTATATGGGCATTATTTTTTCTTTTTTTGTGGTTGATTTTCAAATGTGACAGATATGACATTTTAAAGGGGCATTGTATGATTTTTTTCATGGGAAGAGGCTGAAAATTTGCCAGCTTTTTTCAAGAAAATAAGACAGTGAACCTAAATGAGATTTTAATGTAAATATTACATAGGAATAACAGCACTTCCTATGAAATTGTATCATCCTTCCCCCCATCATCCTGTTTACCTTTGCCCTGCAGCTGTTTGCTGGGTGCCGGCCCTGGGAAATCACCTACTAACAATAACCCGGTTGGCTTCTGATCTGCAGGAAGGTCATTCTTCCCTGTGACAGATGAACACATTTTTCTTTTGCTATTTGTTTTTGTTTTCTTTCACCCACTTTTTCTTTCAAAACTTAGTTTCTTTCAACTCCTTCTAGAGTTTTCCTATGATTCTTTCTTTCCACTTTTGTTCCCTTCTTCATAATTACTTGGCACGTCCTGCTAGTGGGCTACACTTCCTGAATTTCCACACTCTGCAGCTCTTTGAAAGGCCTGCTTTTACTCTTCCCGTCCAGGTCATCTGTGCAAATCATTAAAGTCATGGGGTTGGCACTAATGACTGGTCGACTCCATTAACGCAGCCTCCCCTCTGTGGAAGTTTGCTTTTCTGGGTCAGTGTCTTTTACTGTGGAGCTTGTTAAGAGCCTTTATTGCTTGAAGAAGGTGCACATTGGAACTTGAAGATTTCCTGTTTATACACAGGGCAGGGCCTGGCTGAACACTGATAGTGTGGGCAAGCTCTCGAGCTTTGCCAAAGGGCTCTCAGTAGCACCCAAGAGGAGCTGCAACGAGGATTTTAAGACAAGTGTCTGCTTAGCTGCCACGGCTATGTTAGAAACTGCAAAAGAGCACCCCGCAGAGCTGAAGAAGGATCTGGTGCCGCCAGTGGAGAGGTCTGCACCCAGGTCAGGTCTCAGGGGGCTGCTGTGAGCCCGAAGACATCTTTATGCTAGAGGGGAGAAGGGCACCCTTTTCTAGGTCCCCCATCTGAGTGGATAAAAACCTAGGACGGAGTCCCTGTAACTGTGACTGCCAGAGGACTGCTGTCCATACAAATGGTATTTACAGGAAATGTGGCCTTTTCCAAATCCTTTCAGGGTCCACCAGGATGTGGGGAGGGGGTCTCGATCTGCTTCTGCTATAGTGTGACCCCAGTCACAGGTCTGCGCGGTTCTGCTGGTGCTCAGAGTTTTCTGCCCCAGCTGGGTTTCTAAGCCCCACCCCTTGTCAAATACTGCCTCTCCAAACCCTTCCTAGGAATCATTGCATCACTTAGGGCGTCAGCAAACTGTGCCTCCAAGGAGGGGATCTCCTCTCCAGTTGGGGAGTGGGGTGCTGAGGCTGAATTAATTACTGGAAGCTGTTTGATGAGTGTGGAACCTCAGCAGAGCGTCCTGGAGAGGGGCCGGGCACCCTGCCACAAGACACCCACAAGGTGTGGAGTTTCTGGGTCAGGAAGAACCAGAT
The DNA here is from genome assembly GCF_037993035.2 of Macaca fascicularis. Classification (NCBI taxonomy): domain Eukaryota; kingdom Metazoa; phylum Chordata; class Mammalia; order Primates; family Cercopithecidae; genus Macaca; species Macaca fascicularis. The sequence continues at coordinate 82,703,358 of NC_088380.1, read as the reverse complement.
GAAGCTGCTCATGTGGCCAAAAGTAGCAAATTCAAGGGATGAGTGTGCATTTTCCAACATGGAAAGGGAAGGAAGCAAGGGGATTTCATCAACTCAGGACCAACCTGAGGGGTCTCATCCAGGCTTAGAGGAGCCTGTGGCCCCCAGAGAGCCCACCCTTAAATGAGGTTCTCCCTCCCTAGCATGGCCCTGGATAAAGCTGGCCTTGTCTTGCTTCCTGGTCCCTGTTATCCGGGTTCTACACCACCCATCCCCTTCCTATCAGTACAGTCGTCCCTCAGGTCATAGATGAGACTACAGCTTTTTTCCAGCCTAGTCTCTCCAAGATTAGAGCCCTGGATACCGAATATGTTTTGGTTTTTTGTTTGTTTATTTTCTTTTCTTTCTTTTTTTTTTTTTTTAAGACAGGATCTTGATCTGTTGCCCAGGCTAGAGGTCAGTGGCACAATCTCAGCTCACTGCAACCTCAACCTCCCAGGTAGCTAGGACTACAGGTGTGCACCACTATGCCTGGCTAATTTTTTAATTTCTTGTAGAGACAGAGTCTCACGATGTTGCCCAGGCTGGTATGAACTCCAGGCCTCAAGCAGTCCTCCCACCTCAGCCTCCCAAAATGTTGTGATTACAGGTGTGAGCCACTATACTTCAGCCTCCCAAAATGCTGGGATTACAGGTATGAGCCACTACAGCTGGCCCAAATCTAGTTTCGAAGTGGATTGATGCTTTCGTTTTGAAGTAGATTGATGCTCTGATCACATGGGGATTTTGATCCATGGGTAACTGTTTTTGAGCTCTGAGAAGCAACCCAAATCCCAGGAAGCCTCAGGCTCCTGCAGTTACACCCCAGGTGGGAACAGCCTGAGGCAAAAGGCCATATTTGTGTCCCTCTGACATTCTACATTGAGCTAAGTCTGTGGTTGGAGTTGGCAGGTGGCAGGGAATGGGCTGTGCTACTTGTGGAAGCTTCCAACAAGAGCTGCAAAGGAAACATCGCTCAGGCTGGGTCAGACACCAAGTCCGTGAAAGTCTAATTCCAGCAGGAGCAGCCAGGCCCCACCAGGCCTGGGTGTCCCTCTTCCCTGTGGAGCAAGGCTTATTTTAGGCTCCCTCCAACTCTGTGGTTCCACATCCTGAGTGAGCATCCATACTCTCTCCCCCTTGAAGAGCCAGGAGTTAATGTCCTCTGGCCATCTTAGTGCCTGGTCTTGGTGGCACCCACCCCTGTCCCTTGGGAGTCCTTTCCGACTCCTATGGTGTCTTTCCGTTCTCGTGAATCCTCTCCCACATGTGTGAGCTTGGGATTATTGTCTTTGTTTTAGAAAGGAGAAAACTGAGGTGTGAGCAGGAGATAGAATTTCTCTGTGGGCCCAAGGCTTGTGGGTGGCTGAGCTGGGACATGAATCTGGATCACCAGACTCCAAGTTCAGTGCTCTCCCTACGCTCGTGTAAATGTCTCTTCAGCAAGAACTGGTGCCAGGGGGCAGGAAGTGTACTAGGGCTCCTCTTGAAACAGGTTTCCTCCCCCCTCAGCAGGAGAGCAGGCAGCATGGGGCTTCAGTAAATATTTGTTGAATTGAGACTGCATAGGAAGGATGATGGGGAACAGCGAGCTGGTGAGGCCAGGAGGCCAGGAAGGCAGCCACACACAGCAGCAAACCCCTCCCTGCCCAGCCGGGGCACTTCATGCTCATGTGTTGGGAGCGGAATTTTGTTAGATGAGACCATTACCTTTACCGGTTATAGGGGTTGTTGTTGTTCTTATTGTTCAACTCCACCACTAGTATTCTTCCTTCTCTCCAGGTTCCAACTGTGCAACTGCAGAAAAGAGAAGGTCAACAGACTCCTGAAGGTAATCATGTCTTCTTCCTGTTCAAAGTAATTTTCATGCTTACATATCTGCCTCATGGTATCTATCAGATGGCTCTTTCCATAATAATCCTACATAATAAATAACCACAAAGCCTCAGTGACATGTAATGGTAAACATTTATTTTGCTCTTGTGTCTGGGGTGGCCAGCAGAGCAGCTTTGTGGGAGTGCCTGTCACTGCTAAGAGTCAGCTGGCTGTCAGCTGGGTGACTGGGATGACTCAGCTCAGCTCCTTCAGCAGGCTGGCCCAGGCGTGTTCTCATGGCATGCTAGAGGAACATAGGAGGCAGTGGGATCATGCAAGTACTTTGTGATCCTCTGTTTGGGAGCTGTTGTTAACATCCCATATACCAAAGCCCAGATTCGAAAGGTAGGGAAATTGGCCATCACTTTAGTGAGAGCATCTATAGAGTGACATGGCAAAGGATGTTGGATACAAGGAATGTTGCAAATAGCATGCTCATCCTGGTCCTGACTGGCATTAGGCTCACTCCATAGAGAAGTAAACTCCTGGCAGGGCACGGTGGCTCACACCTGTAATCCCAGCACTTTGGGAGGCCAAGGTGGACGGATTGCAAGGTCAAGAGATGGAGACCATCATGGCCAACATGGTAAAACCCCATCTCTACTAAAAATACAAAAATTAGCTGGGCATAGTGGCATGTGCCTGTAGTCCCAGCTACTCGGGAGGCTGAGGCAGGAGAATCGCTTGAACCTGGAAGGCAGAGGTTGCAGTGAGCCGAGATCGCACCACTGCACTCCAGCCTGGGCAGCAGAGCAAGACTCAGTCTAAAAAAAAAAAAAAAAAGAAGAAGATAAACTCCTGTGTTAGCAACCCCAACATAGTGATGATTTACAACCACCAAAGGCAAATCTTCATCCCCATAAAATATCTACAGAAAGATCTCTGTTGAGTGTTCAAAACAAAAATAGGTTTATCACAAAGGTGTTTTTTATTTGCTTTGTTCTGGTTTTTCAGGCAAGTGTTCAAAGATAATTCTCTAGGAGTCTCTCCTGTTTTCTTCATGTCTTGTGAGCAGGGACTTAACTGTCACTTGTTCCCAGTTATTTTTTCAAGCATGTTTGTATGATTCCCATAGGGAGCCTATTTCCATGACAGCATCTCCTGCTGTCAACCCTGGTCCCTATCAAGGATGGCCATCATCAGACTTCTCAAAGATGTCAGTGCCTCCCTCACCTGTACCCTTGTTACTCTACTGACAGGAATACTCTCTCTGCCTTCCCGAGGAATACAACACAGTGGTGGCTCCTATGGTTTTGCATCAATCCACTCTAACATTCCCACATATCTGAACTTTCTGAACCCTTCATGAATACTATGCTGAGGCAATATCAGCATTTTCACCTCATTTCTTTTGGGCCATTGTTAGCAGAAACTTTAAGGAGCTATTCTAGCCGTCTATTAGGACAGGTTCTAGGTGTCTTTTCCCTGATGTTAAACTTCAAGTCGTGAGAGAGGGCTCCTATATCAATACATTGCCCTCCATCCCATCTTATTTATATTCTAGTCTTGCCAGAAATACACACTTGCCACCCCCCATCCACACACACAGTCTTATTCCTTTAAGATCTACATCCCTATGTGATCCTTGGTTGCTACTGGGACACATTAACCAAGTCCGGCAATGTCTTTGGTATGTTAGATATTTACTCTTGGAGCAGGGAGCTGTGTTTCTCTAGTCAGACTGTGCTGAGACATAATCTTCATAACTGGTCTGAAGGCAATAAAAAGAGGCAGGGTCATCTTGAATAGTACAGATCAGGTGAAGCTTTAGCAGGGTTCCCAGGCAAGGGGCATCTGCTCTGGTCTGCAAGGGGAGAGAATTCAGAGATGCATGAGAGCTTACGTCTCAGATTCATGCATCCAAATATCCCTAAATCAAGTCTCAGAGTCTCCCTTTTTCTATCAGGGCCCTGACTTTTACCATAAAAGACTTATTGGCATTTCCACCCTTTGGGCTGTCTGAGCAGCACCATGGTGGTTGGCAAGAACAAGTGCCTTACGAAGGCAGCAAAAAGAGAGCCAAGAAGAAAGTGGTTCCATTTTCTAAGAAAGATTGGTATTACGTGAAAGCACCTGCTATGTTCCATATAAGAAATATTGGAAAGACCCTAGTCACCAGGACCCAAGGAACTAAAACTGCATCCGATGGCCTCAAGCGTCATGTGTTTGAAGTGAGTCTTGCTGATTTGCAGAATAATGAAGTTGCATTTGGAAAATGTAAGCTGATTACTGAAGATATTTGGGCAAAAACTGCCAAACTTCCATGCCATGGATCTTACCCATGACAAAATGTGCTCCATGGTCAAAAAATAGCAGACAATGATTGAAGCTCATGTCAATGTCAAGACTACCACTGGGCAGTGGCTCACGCCTATAATCCCAGCCCTTTGGGAGGCCAAGGCAGATGGATCACCTGATGTCAGGAGTTCAAGACCAGCCTGGCCAACATGGTGAAACCCCATCTCTACTAAAAATACAAACATTAGCCAGGTGTGGTGGTGGACACCTGTCATCTCAGCTACTCAAGAGGCTGAGGCAGGAGAATCACTTGAACCTGGGAGGTGGAGGTTGCAATGAGCCAAAATCACACCACTGCATTCCACCTGGTTGACAGAGTGAGACTCCATCTCAAAAAAAAAAAAAAAAAGAAAAAAAAGAAAAAAGGCTACCAATGGTTACTTGCTTTGCCTGTTCTGTGTTGATTTTACTTAAAAAAACACACACACACACACAACAATCAGATATAGAAGACCTGTTATGTTCAGCATCAATAGGTCTGCCAAATCCTGAAGAAGATGATGGAAATCATGACCTGGGAGGTGCAGACAAATGACTTGAAAGCATTGGTGAATAAATTGATTCCAGACAGTGCTGAAAAGACACAGAAAAGGCTTGCCTATCTATCCTCTCCACGATGTCTTCGTTAGAAGACTAAAAATGCTGAAGAAGCCCAAGTTTGAATTGGGAAAAGTCATGGAGCTTCATGGTGAAGGTAGTAGTTCTGGAAAAGCCACTGGGAATGAGACAGGTGTTCAAGTTGAATGAGATGATGGATATGAATCACCAGTCCAAGAATCTATTTAAAGTTCAGACTTATAACAGTGGGACATAAAAAGTCCTATTTGTTTAAAAAAAAAAAAAAGACTTGTTGAAGCCATGAGTTAGCTGTCCTTTGCAGTTCTGTCACCCTTATAATCAGCTCCTGGGACTGATTTTAACCACATTCTACCCTACAATGGCTAGAGGCCTCTGGCTTTCACATCATACCTCAGTTGATACTTAGCTAACCTGAATCATTTGTTTGTCAAGACTTCCAAAGAGTTAACAAAATCTGACCAGTTCCCAAATCTTTGTAATTTCATTGCCCCAACTCCATTCAAGAGTCAAAGTTGTCACATAACCCAATGTGTCACCTTCTACCTGTACCTGTGCAGGTGACAGTCTTGGTGACTGTGATGTTACTGCCTGCCCAGGCTATCACCACTGCACTCCAAAATCCCATCCTGAGAGGCTGATTTTTAACACCACTGTTACCAACTCTCATAGCTTGGTTCTCTTACAGGCAGAATCTGAGACAAAGGTCATATCAGGTAGTTTACTTGGTAGTGATACACAGGAGCAGGAGTGAGGAACCAGGGGAATAAGACCAGAGAAGATGGAAACCAGTAGAAGGGAACAATATATAAGAATACAGGCCTCATCCCACTCCCAGTGAGACTGAGTATTACACATGATCTGTTTTTGATGTTTTAATAAGTATATATTTCCTAGGTAATTTTGAATTTTAATTTTTAATGATTTACAATATTTTTCTCATGTTTTAAAATTTTTATTCCATTTGTGGGTTTTTTTTTCCTGTCCTTTGCTCATATGTTAAGATCCAGGGTTGGTTTTTCAAAAAATATATATTGGACCAGCATTGTAGCTCATGCCTGTAATCCCAGCACTCTGGGAGGACAAGGCAGGAGGATCACTTGAGCCCAGGAGTTCAAGACCAGCCTGGCCAACATGGCAAACCCTGTCTTTATGAAAAATAAAAAAAATTAGCTGGGCATAGTGGCAGATGTCTGTGGTCCCACCTACTCAAGAGGCTAAAGTGAGAAGATTCCTTGAACCTGGGAAGTCAAGGCTGCAGTGAGCAGTGACCAGTGACCACATCACCTCACTCTGGCCTGGGTGACAGGATGAGATCCTGTCTCAAAAAAAGAGAAAACAAACGAATTTATCTTTAAAAAGCCATTTTCATAGTCACTCTCATATCTTATTGGTAGGCCAAACACTGATAAAACATTTCTGGAAAGCCTTTTGCAATTTGTATCAATAACTTAATTTTTTCACCTACTGTAATTTCTCAAAGACAAGCTAAACTTGAGTCACAGGAACAGGGTAGGTTTCTGGGTGCCTGACATCGGAGTCAAGGTAATGCAGGGTTGATTTTTCAAGGATATTTCTCCCCAGTTTGTTGCTTATATTTGTTGTTGTCAGTGATGTTTTGGGGCATTAGAAATTTTAAAGTTTCATCTGGTTGAATCTGTTAACTTTAGAAAGTCATTCCCCTGTCAGAAATCAGAAAATTTTCACTCATGTTTTCTTCTAGTTTTCTTCTGGAGATTTGATATTTTTAAAACATTTAACTCCTAATGCAATGATAGAACCAGCTAACATAAAAAATGTAATAAAATAATACCAAGTGCTGGAGAGGATGTGGAGAAATGATCTCTCATACATAGTTGGGGAGTGTGTAAAATGATATAATCATTCTGGAAAATAGTCTGGTAGTTTCTTCCCAAAGTGAGCTTTACCATATTACCCAGCAATTGCATTCTTGTACTTTTTATCCTAGAGAAATAAAAACATTCACACAAAAGGCTGTGTGTAAATTTTCGTAGTAGATTTATTCATAATAGCAAAATAGTGGAAACAGCCCAAATGTCATTCAATTGGTGAATGGCTGAACAAACTCAGGTATAAGCATAAAATAGAATATTCATCAGCAATAAAAAGGAATCACCTATTGATGCGTATAACAATTTAGATGGACTTCAAGGGCATTATTTTTAGTGAAAGAAGACAATTTCAAAAGGTTACATATTGTGTGATCCCAATTACATGACATTTTTGAAATGACAAAGCTTTAATATGGAGAATAGTTAGTGGCTGTCAGGGACAGGAATGTATGTGTGTTGGAGGTTGGGAATAGCAAGGAGTGGGAAAGAAGGGGTAGAAGTGAATGCAAATACAAAGAGGTAGCATGATGGAGTTTTTTTGTGGTGATGAAACAGTTCTTAACCTTGTTTGTGGTAGTGGTTATACTAATCTGTTAATGGGATAAAATTGCATGCAAAAAAACTTATGTCCATACAAAAACCTGCACATAGTTTACAGCAGCTTTTTAAATAAAACTTGGGAGTGCCAAGATGTCCTCCAGCAAGTGAATGGATAAATAAACTGTGGTACAACCAGACAATGGACTATCATTCAGTACTAAAAATAAATGAGCTATCAAGCTATGAAAAGACATGGAGGAAACAAACACCTATCACTAAGTGAAGGAAGCTAATTTGAAAAGGCTGCAAATTGTATGATTCCAACTATATGACATTCTATTGTAGAAAAGGCAAAACTAGAGAGACTGTAAAAAGATCAGTGGTTGCCAGGGATTAGGGATCAGGAGAGACAATGAATACGTAGAACACAGAAAATTTTTAGGACAGTGAAACTACTCTGCCCGAAGGCATAATGGTGAATCCGTATCACTATAAGTTTGTCCAGACCCACAGAAGGTACACCAAGAGTGTAAACTACAGATTCTGGGTGATAATGACGTGTCAAGGTTGGTTAACCAGCTGTGACAGATGTACTACTCTAGTAAGGAACGTTGCCTGTGTTAGGGCAGGAGGTATATGGGAAATCTCTGTATCTTTTACTCAATTTTGCTCTGAACCTAAAACTGCTCTGTAAAAAAAACAAAGTTCCTTTAAACAAATGAACAGATAAATAAGTAATAAGTGAAATTTACTTTTAAAATTGCATAGGACTACACATATACACATACACAAATCATGATTTTTAAAACAGTGAAAAAAAAAGCAAATTGTGTTTTTTTGTTTGTTTGTTTTTGAGACGGAGTCTTGCTCTGTCGCCCAGGCTGGAATGCAGTGGCACAACCTTGACTTGCTACAACCTCCACCTCCCGGGTTCAAGCGATTCTTGTGCCTCAGCCTCCTGAGTAGCTGGGATTACAGGCTCCCACCACCATGCGTAGCTAATTTTTGTATTTTTAGTAGAGACTGGGTTTCACCATGTTGCCCAGACTGGTCTTGAACTCCTGACCTCAAGTGATCTGCCCACCTCGACCTCCCAAAGTGCTGGGATTACAGGCATGAGCCACCACACTGGCCACAGTGTGTACTCGAATTAATGATAATGATCCATTTCCTGGTTTTGATATTTGATATGGCAGCTACAGAAGATGTTATCTTTGGGGGAAGATGGGCAAAGAGTACACAGAACTCTGTACTATCTTTTCAACTTCCTTTGAGTTTATATTACTTAAAAATAAAAAAAAATTTAAACATTTAACTCTTAATCTGAAATTTATGTTGTATATGGCATAAGGTGAGAATACTAAAGTGATTTATATTCACATGGTTAACTGAAGATCCTAGTGTTATATCTTAATTAATACATACCTGCCCCACCAATCTGTGGAACCTGCTATGAGATTCATTAAACACTTTAAAATTCTGGGATCTGTTTCTAATTCACCTAACTTTATTGTTCTGTGTTTTCTTGAATGTGTGCAAGGATTAAACTGATTTGATTATATATAACATATATGTCACATATATATTATATATGTGATAAATATATATAATATATATTATATATCTTTATTTGAGACAGAGTCTTGCTTTGTTGCCCAGGCTGGACTGCAGTGGTGCTCTCAGCTCACTGTAACCTCTGCCTCCTGGGTTCAAATGATTCTCTTGCCTCAGCCTCCCGAGTAGCTGGGACTACAGGCATGTAACACCATGCCTTTGGTGGAGACAGGTTTCACCATGTTGGCCAGGTTGGTCTAAAACTCCTGGCCTCGAGTAATCCGCTTGCCTTAGCCTCCCAAAGTGCTGGTATTACAGGTGTGAGCCACCACGCTCGGCCGCCAGTCAAGTTTTGATTATATTTACTTTATGATTTAATTATATTTACTTTCAATAGCTAGCAACACTAGTGATTCCTTACTAAAGAGGTGGAAAAGAAAGAAAACCAATATTTTCTGAACAAGACTAAGATATTTACATGGATTATATCACTTAATCCTCCCAATACTCATATGTAGTAGGTTCTATTATTATTCCCATTTTACAGATGAGCAATAAGAGGCTCAGAGAAATTAAGTAATCATTCAGGATATCAAGTTAGTAAGTGGCAGAGCTGGAATCAAATCCAGGCCTAGGATTCTAAACATTCTTCGCTCTGTTGCCCAGGCTGGCCTGAAGCCATTATTCTGTCTCAGCCTCCCAAAGTGCTGGGCTTACAGGTGTGGGCCACCAAGCCTGTAATAACATTTTTTTAACCACCCCTCCATTCACAGACAGTTAGGTGTTCAATCTTTCCTATTAACAAATAGTGGGATAAAGAACACCCTTATACATAGTTTATTTCACATGTGTACAAGAATATCTGTACATTACATTCCTAACAGTGAAATTTCTGGACCTAAGTGATGGTGCAAGTATAATTTGGATAGTTGTTTTCCAAACTGCCTTCCAGAAAGTTGGATATATTCACACTTCTACCAACAATAACACAGTACCTGTCTCTGGAGCCCCTATCTGAATTTTCATCTGTGCCAGCAAGTGAAGGTAGTATTTAATTATATTTTATTATATTATTATGATAGTTTTAATTTGTATTTCTTATATTTTGTATAAGGGTGATCATGGGTTATTGGTCTTTTTCTTAATGTAGGAGCTCTTTATACATAAGGATTTTCCCCTTTACTTCTAATTTGAACTGCACATTTTTTCCCAGTGTGTCACTTTTCTTCTGATTCTGCTTACGCAGAGGGGTTGCCATGCAGAAATTTTTTTCTTTTCATATAATCAAGTTTGTCAGTCTTGTCTTTTATAGTTTCTGAGCCTTACATCTGTATACTACTAGATTACAAAAAATAAAAGTGTCCTTTATCTCTTCTAGTAATTGTGTGGTTCTTTTACATTTTCAACTATCTAGAATTTATTTTGTTTGGATGGTTACCCAGTTGTCTCAATATAATTTTTTAAATGAGAATTTTTCCCTACTGATTTGAAATGCCAGCTGACTCTATACTGAATTTTCTGTTTTGTATTTAGCACTTTGGGATACTGAGGCAGGAGGACCACATCAAGCCAGCCTGGGCAATAGAGTAAAGAATATTTAGGATGTTTCATTGTACTCGATGACTGTTTGTATTAATATATCAATACTACACAGTTTTTCTTACTATATTTTGATAATATGTTTTGTTATCTGGTAAGGCTTATGCCCTGATCACGTTTCTTTTTCAAAATGGCAAGTTTGTTTATTTTTAATTTCACTGTGGTGCTGGGTGCATGCCTACAGGGGACACCTGGCTCTCCATTCACTGTGGTGCTGGGCCCATGCCTACAAGGGACACCTGGCTCTCCAACCTTGCTTATGTGTTCTTCCCCAGCCCCAGTCCGTAGGGTCAGGTTCTCTAAGGACTGCACATTCAGAAAATGGTTCAGTAGAAATGTGAGCCCCTGGACCAGCACAGTGGCTTACTCCTGCAATCCCAGCACTTTGGAAGGCTGAGGCAGGAGGATCTCTTGAGTCCAGGAGTTGAAGACCAGCCTGGGCAACATAGTGAGACCTCTTCTCTACAAAAAATGAACACAATTAGCTATGCATGGTGGTGTGCACCTGTAGTCCCAACTACTGGGGAGGCTGAGGCAGGAGGATCGTTTGAACCCAGGCCATCAAGGCTGCAGTGAGCTGAGATCACACCACTGCACTCAGTGCAAGACCCTGTCTGAAAAAAAAAAGAAAAAAAAAGAAAAGGAAAAAAAAGGAAATTTGAGCCCCCTTTATCCATTTCCCTTCATTGGAGGCTTCCTTAAAGGCCTTTACCAATAGTGTTTCTAAGTCCTAGGGGGATCTACCCTCCCCTGGACCAGGCACAGGGCTTCTTAAAGTAAGTCTCTTGTTCAAGTTCTCAGAATAAGTTCTGAGGTTTGATGTTTTTCTCCAAGTAATGTCAAATAGCGGGCCTGTAATTTTCCCAAATTTAAGACTATTTTCCCCTGGCTTCCTGGCTGGCTCAGACTTGTGAAAATATTCTCAATTTCAACTTCACTTCCTTTAACATCGTGCAAGACAGTATGTGGCAAAGCCTTAGAATATAAAACGTTTCTGACATTTTCACTCTGCATCTTGCCAATTTCTCATTTGATTCTTTTTTCTTTTTATAAAGACAAATTAGAAAGCAATCACTCCATAACCTTTGGCTTTGTTATTTCTTTATTCTTTGTGCTACCCAGTCCTATTTCCCTATCTATCACTCTTCTCTATTGATTTTGGATGGTTTGGTGTTTGCCTTTGTGCTTTGCAAAGAGAGCCATTGATTTTGAATAGATCTAGAAATGTTGGGAGCTCTTGGCAACATACCCAATCTTAGTGTTGCTACTAAAGGCATTAGACATAGCCTTGCAAGTGAGTTTACTGTCTCAGTCTACGATTATCAAAATAAAGACTGCTAACAGCTGTTGGCAAAGACCTTCAGAGTTATCATCTGCCTATTCATGACAATAAGAACTAGGAGAGTGACCTGCTAAATGCCCTGCTGAACCACTGATGACAAGTATGTCTTTAATTTCAACTCCAAAAAGTAGGATATGGTGTAACAGAAAGAGAATACAATTTTTTTGGATAAAAATTCAGGATACCTGGCCGGATACGGTGGCTTACGCCTGTTATTCCAGTACTTTGGGAGGCCGAGGTGGGCAGATCACTTGAGGTCAGAAGTTTGAGACCAGCCTGGCCAATATGGGGAAACCCCATCTCCACTAAAAATATGAAAATTAGCTGGGTGTGGTGGTGAGTGCCTGTAATCCCAGCTACTTGGGAGGCTGAGGCAGGAGAATTGCTTGAACCAGGGATGCAGAGGTTGCAGTGAGCCAAGATTACACCGCTGCACTCCAGCCTGGGCGACAGAGCGATACTCCATCTCAAAAAAATAGAATTATTATTTAAAAAAATAAAAAGAAAGTCAGGAGACCTTAATATAGTCTTGATGTGCTCCAGCTAGGTGGAATTCCTCACCAGGCTCTGGAGAGAAAAGCTGCTGAAGAACTCATGAATAGAAAGTTGTAGGATATAGACCATTCAAAATTGTCTCTAGGCTGGGAGCAGTGGCTCATGCCCGTAATCCCAGCACTTTGGGAGGTTGAGGCAGGTGGATCAGCTAAGGTCAGGAGTTTGAGACCAGCCTGGCCAACATGGTGAAACCCTCACTCTATTAAAAATACAAAAATTAGCTGGGCATGGTGGCGTGTGCCTGTAATCCCAGCTACTTGGAAGGCTGAAGCAGGAAAATCACTTGAACCCGGGAGGCAGAGGCTGCAGTGAGCCGAGATGGTGCCACTGCACTCCAGCCTGGGTGACAGAGCAAGACCATCTCAAAAAAATAAAGATTGTCTGTAAATGATAAGGACCAGAGATAATGTGGGTAGCTAGGGCTATCTTATCCTTTTATCTTTCTTGATCGCATATTATTCATTGGATTTTCACCCGGTCTCTGGAGTCAATCATATGACAAATTAGGTGGCCAAAGGGCAAACAGTAGAAAAAAATGAAGGAAAAAAATGTAAGTCATCCCCGGGCTAGAGGACCATATGTTAAACAGTTGAGAGGTGCCTGTAAATATGTGGGAAGGCTGATGGGGAGGGGTCAGGTTGGCCAGCTTCCCAGCCCCAGAGACGGTGCCATGGGATGGGCATAAGGAAGCCTTTGCCCAGGACATGTCTAAGGTACCCACTGTGGCCCACTTGAAGCCTGCCGGGCTTAGCTGCCCGACTGTGTCTTCCCTTACTTAAGGCCACTCTTGTCGGTGGCCCTGCCTCTGGTGGAGTAAGGAGGTGCTCTGCCATGTAAAGCACTTTTGATTTCATGGGCTGACTATGATGGTGCTCCAAGGGAGTATACCAAAATCAGAGATGTTCCTGCTCTTTGACTCAGCAATTCCCAGGTAAAACTTGAGAGAGTGTTGATTTGAAAAATTGGATTTTCATTTGCTTGGGCTATGGAGCAAAATGAGATATACCTTCCATGTCCCCCTAAAACCATCCATAAATTCTGCGATTCTCACGGGAAGGGATAATTTTAGTGAAACTGGGGAAGGAGCTCGCCTATGTGGAAAGGGATAAATCAATAGGAGGCTGAATAGTAAGAGCTGTGATGACGCTCAGGTTGGTGAGTTGATTCACTTACCAGTGAAGCAAGATTGCCCCGGGCAAACTTTCCAAAACAGAAGGAGAAAAATGTGTCATGAACTCACCCATGTGACCTGAGGCTGAGTCATCCATGGTTGATTCCAATTCATTATGCCTTTTATCTTTCTGGATATTCAGGGAAAGCAAGGGTCCTTTGTCCAGCTAGAAGCCAGACATCTTTTTGAAACCGTCTTACTCTTGAGTTGCATCTAATGGGCCATTCTCACATTGGTGAGTCACTGTGTCTCAGACCAGCCTTCCACCCTCATCCAGCTCTTCCTCAACCGGAATGGCCCCAACTCTTTCCTCACTGATTGCGTGCCTTCTGGGCGCTGTTTGTGGGGCCGGTGTGGGTGTGGCCGGGAGCAGGCAGTCTCTCTCCTGTGGTTGAGCACATTTCCAGACTGATGAGGAGAGACCCTGCCCACATCACACCCTAATGTACCTTACCCCACTCTCCTTATCTGTGAGATGACTCACATGTACTCTTGGTGGAGTATTTGGGATCCTGGAATCTTATAACATTCAATGCAACTTGTTACCTTCCACAATTCTTACCTCACCCAATCTTTGATTGAAAGAATAAAACAAATATAAAATCCTGGGTATCATCTCAGTTCAGGGAAAAAACCAGTGTTCTTTAATCTGATAAAGGAGACTACCTAAATCCTACTGAGAATGGATAATACATGATGAAATATATATATGTGTGTGTGTATATATATGTGTGTATATATATGTGTGTATATATATGTGTGTATATATACGTGCATATATATATATATGTGTGTATATATACGTGCATATATATATATATATTTCTTTTTTTTTTTTTTTGAGACGGAGTCTCACTCTGTCACCCAGGCTGGAGTGCAGTGGCAAAATCTCAGCTCACTGCAAGCTCCACCTCCCAGGTTCAAGCCATTCTCCTGCCTCAGCCTCCTGAGTAGCTGGGACTACAAGCACCCGCCACCACGCCTGGCTAATGTTTTATATTTTTACTAGAGATGGGGTTTTACTGTGGTAGCCAGAATGGTCTCGATCTCCTGACCTCATGATCCACCCACCTCAGCCTCCCAAAGTGCTGGGATTACAGGCATGAGCCACTGCACCTGGCCATGATGGAATATATTAATCAACAGTGAAAATAAAGGAATTACAGCTACATGAAGTAAAATGGATAAATCTTAGAAACAATGCTGAGTGAAAAAAACTCAAGTCCTGGAATCTCTCTATATAAGAATACAGCAATTGTATAAAGATAAAATCGAGCTACGTGAATATTATAGATATTTTGGTAATTTGTAGAAAACACCGTGTATGTGTGTATTAGTTTCCTGTCACTGCTGTAACAAATTACCGCAAACTTGGTGGTTTAGAGCAACAGATTATTATATTACGCTCTCACAGTTCTGTAGGCCAGAAGTCTGAAATCCATTTCACCGGGCTAAAAATCAAGGCGTTGGCAGCGCTGTGCTTCCTCCAGAGGCCCTGGGGAAGAATGTGTTCCTTGCCTCTTCCAGTTTCTTGTGGCTGCCAGCATTCCTTGGCCATATCCCTCTAGTGTCTGCTTTGTGGTCACATGGCCTTCTCTTCTATAGTCAATCCTCCCTCTGCCTCAATTCATTAAGACACTTGTGATTGTTTTTAGGGTCCAACTGGATAATCCAGGATCATCTCCCCAGTTCAAGAGCCTTAACCGAATCATATCTGCCAAGTCTTGGCCATTCACTGTAACATTCCCAGGTTCCAGGGATTAGAATGTAGACATCTCAGGGGTTCATTGTTCAGCCTATCACTGTGTGTGTGTGTGTGTGTGTGTGTGTGTGTGTGTGTGTGTGTTTGTGTGCATGCACATTTTTTTCTTGGAATGATAAATACCAAGTTTAGCAACAGTGGTGCTGGAACAGATTTGTACAGGCTTGCCACGATCGACTCCATACATCTCTTGCAGCTCTGCACTCAGCTACTTTAGGTTGGTAACTTGACATCAGTCACGTGGGATTACTTACACCGTGGAAATTGACAAGAACTACAAATCAGTGTTTTTTCCCAGAGAACTGGTTTACACTGTCAGTAGCGTGGTTACCTTCTTAGTGGAAAAGGCAGAGCAGTGGAATTAGGTTTGGTAATGCTTCAGTTTTTAAATTGGATGGTGTGTTAACAGGTGTTTGTTTTACTATTATGCTTTAAATGTACATAGGTTTTTTTGTGTGTTTTTTGTTTTGGTTTTGGTTTTTTTTTTTTTTTTTTTAGATGGAGTCCTGCTTTGTCACCCAGGCTGGAGTGCAGTGGTGCAATCTCTGCTCACTGCGACCTCCGCCTCCTGGGTTCAAGCAATTCTCCTGCCTCAGCCTCCCGAGTAGCTGGGATTACAGGCCTGTACCACCATGCCTGGCTAATTTTTTTTTTTCTTTTTTAGTAGAGATGGGGTTTCACCACGTTGACCAGGCTGGTCTTGAACTGCTGACCTCAAGTAATCCACCCACCTCAGCCTCCCAAAGAGCTGGGATTACAGGAGTGAGCCACCGTGCCCAACCTGTACATAGGTTTTATATACAGACATAATACTGATTTTTTTAGGAGAAAAAATGGAAAGCAGTAGGAAGTTTCTGATCTTTCAAAAAAGAAATAAAACTATACCAAAGACTGGCAAGAATGTGGAGACAGTCCACCTTTCATATGTTGCTGGCAGGAATGTAAAATGACACAGATACTCTGAAAAATAGAAAGGCAGTTTTCTTTTCTTTCTTTTTCTTTCTTTCTTTCTTTTTTTTTTTTTTTTTTGGAGACGGAGTCTTGCTCCGTCACCCAGGCTGGAGGGCAGTGGTGACATAATCTTGGCTCACTGCAGCCTCTGCCTCCTGGGTTCAAGCCCTTCTCCTGCCTCAGCTCCCAGGTAGCTGGGATTACAGGTGCACGCCACCACACCTGGCTAATTTTTGTATTTTTAATAGAGATGGGGTTTCCCCATGTTGGCCAGGCTGGTCTTGAACTCTTGACCTGAAGTGATCTGCCTGCCTCGGCCTCCCAAAGTGCTGAGCCCCAAAGCGTGAGCCACCATGCCCAGCCAGTATGGCAGTTTTCTACATAGCTAAACATATTCTTACCATCCCAGCAATTGCATTAGTGGAAATTTATCCCAGATAAATTAAAACATATCCATACAAAACCTTGACATAATGTTCATAGCAGGTTTACTTGTAGTAGCCCCAAACTGGAAACAACCAAAATGTCTTTTAATAGGAGAATGGTTAAACAAACTATTGTGCTGAATTATTGATACATGCAAAAACTTGGATGGACCTCAAAGACATTATGCTGAGTGAAAAAAAGCCAATCATAAAGGTCACATATTATATGAATTTATTTATATTACATTCTCAAAATGACAAAATTATGGGTCACCATGCCTTATCTGAAGCAAGCTTCCCCATTATAATCTGATCATCAGTCTGGGGAGCAAATACGGTATTTCTTCCTTACCCTGACCTGCTGGACTTTCCTCTTCTGTACCTGCTTTTAAATCTCTGTCCAAAGCTGCCTTGGGGCAGAGGTGTTATACCTCTTTTCTCATAAAGCAGTGTTTGAACACTGATCCTGTAAAGCAGAAAATGCCCTTTATCATGGACACTGAGCACTGAGCAACAGTTTAATAAGATTTCCTGACAAAAGCAGCCCACTAAATTGGATGTTTTCTCTTTCTTTTATTATCATATTTGAATTTCCCCCAGCCAGATGACTGATAACAATTCTGTTTCTCTTCTTTTCCAATAAGTAAATTTCGACTCAAGAATATTCCCTCAACAGGCCAGGAGATTCCATCTTTGATAAACGAGTGGGTAGAGTTAATGGAGGAAGAACTTGCTGATCAGGGATTCTCAGTGTGTTAGTCTGTTTTCATGCTGCTAATAAAGACATACCTGAGACTGGGTAATTTATATGGGAAAAAGGTTTAATGGACTCACAGTTCCACATGAGTGGGGAGGCCTCACAACTGTGGCGGAAAGCAAGGAGGAGCAAGTCATATCTTACATGGACGGCAGCTGGCAAAGAGAGAGCTTGTGCAGGGAAACTCCTGTTTTTAAAACCATCAGATCTCATCAGACTTATTCACTATCATGAGAACAGCACGGGAAAGACCTGCCCCCATGATTAAATTATCTCCCACTGGGTCCTTCCCACAACACGTGGGAATTATGGGAGCTATAAGATGAGATTTGGGTGGGGACACAGAGCCAAACCATGTCACTCAGTTTATAACATACAGAATCACAGCCTCTTAGCAGAGGAGATCTTGCAGTACCATGCACTACACTGGGGCTGGTGCCTGGGACTAGAGCAATTTCAGGCTATGGCCCCTCCTCCCACCATTCTTCCCTCTGTATTTCTGCAGATTCCTGCTGGGAACCAATGCCTATTAATGAGGTTTCTACTTCTAGCCTATGAGTTAACATTCTTTTTGTAAATTAATTTTTAAATATTTTATCTAAACAAAGATAAAGCCAAATTGTATTTAAAGGCTCATGAAGGAGGACTGTATTCCTCTGCTTTAGAATTTAGTCTCATGCCTCAGAGGCAAAACTTTGAACTTCAGCTGTTTCTTCTGATATTTGCCATATTTACACTGCCATTACAGACACCTCAATTTTAGATATTATCTCTTGACTTTCTAACGAATGGCAGAATGGGGATTTAGCTCCCTTTCTCTATCATCCCCACTTGCCTTGTCTCAATATAGTGTCACAACTTTTTAATTCAATTGATATTTGGCTGGGTGCAGTGGCTCATGCCTGTAATCCCAGCACTTTGGAAGGCCAAGGCTTAGCTTAGGGCCAGGAGTTCGAGACTAGCCTGGCCAACATGGTGAAACCCCATCCCTACTAAACTTACAAAAATTAGCCGGGCATGGTGGCACAAACCTGTGGTCCCAGCTACTCAGGAGGCTGAGGCACAAGAATCACTTGAACCCAGGAGGTGGAGTTAGCCGAGATCATGCCACTGTACTGCAGCCTGGGTGACAGAGTGAGACTCTGTCTCAAAAATTTTAAAAATAAAAATAAATACATATTTAGCTTTTACATTTGATGTTCCCAGGCAAGTTAAGTGGTATAATTATATTTCCTCCATTTTACAATATTTTGCTTATCTGCAGTTATTATTTGCATTTGTTTTTTTCTTACTTTTACTCTTGTACATATGTGTCCCTTAGTCTTTCTAGACCCTCTCACAAAATTATAAAATTTCTCTTAAAACAATTTTCTACATGGTAGACTCTATCAGATTATCTAATCAGTTTTTTTAACCTAGACGTTACCTTTTCAGAGCCCAGAGCTCTTCTAGCCTAAGCAGGTCGTTAAGACAGTTAAGAGTGCAAAAGATTTATGAAGGAGCAATTGCTCTGAAAGGAAAAGGAAATTAAGAATTGGACTGGGGAGCTGCCGCCCTGAGTTGCAAACCTGACAAAGATTCCACCAGCCCAATGGGGAGTGCCAGTGCAAACACTGTCCTTTGGAGACACTCACATTATTTCTTCAACATCTTGTTTAGTCATTGACTAAGGCTACCCCAAGAAAAATGTGACCTTGGCTCAAAAGTTGAGGCAGATCCCAAAGGAACTACTAGCTATAGATTGTCAGCTAATCACACCGTTTTCAGTTGGGCAGCAAGAGCAACAAGTCATTTTCTGAAGGGGAGCTGAGCAGTGCCTTTTTTTTTTTTTTTTTTTTTTTTTTTTAAGATAGAGTTTTGCTCTTATCCCCAAGGCTGGAGTGCAATGGCACGATCTTGGCTCACTGTAAACTCTGCCTCCTGGATTCAAGCTATTCTCCTGCCTTAGCCTCCCAAGTAATTGGGATTACAGGCATGCACCATCATACCCAGCTAGTTTTCGTATTTTCAGTAGAGACGGGGTTTTGCCATGTTGGTTAGGCTGGTCTTGAACTCCTGGCCTCAGGTGATCCACCCACCTCAGTTTTCCAAAGTGCTGGGATTACAGGCATGAGCCACCATGCCCAGCCTTGAGCAGTGCCTTTCTAGGTCTGTACAGATCCCATTTTCAGAATCCCACGTGTTCCTCTTTCTTGTTTTACACCCTCATTTTGTTGGAGCACATTTTTAGTAGTTGCTGAAATGTAAAGTTTTTGAGACTTAGGATGTCTTAAAATGTCATTTTACCCTCATACTTGACAGTTTGTTTGGGTATAGAATTCTATATCTCTTTGACTTATAATTTTGATAGCTCTATTGTCTTTTAAGTTCTGATGCTGCTGTTGATAAATCTGATACTATTCTGTTTCCTACTCTTTAAATTTTCACTTTTTTCCCCCACTATTTTTCTTTCTCTGGAAACTTTTAGGATCTACTCTTTATTCTCAGTGTAATTTCCATCGTAATTTAAAATAACATGACTTGGTGAACCTTGTTAATTCATTAGGTTGGGCATACAATTCTCATGTTCAATCTGGAGAATAATTTCATTAAATACTGAGAAATATCTTTTATTATATATTTAATAATTTTCTTTATTTTTTTTCTGATCTCTCTTTCTTGACTCCTATTAGTCAGATATAGAATTTTCTAGATTGACTCTAACTTTTTTGATATTTTCTCTCCTATTGCCTATCTTTTGTCTTTTTCATCATCTCGCTGGGAGATATTTTATCTTCCAATCTTTCTGTTAAATTTTTATTTCAGCTATCAAGGGCATTTTTTCAATACTCAAATTGTTTTTTCATAACATCCTGTTCTTGTTTCATGTTTTCTCCCATTTCTTTGAGGATATTAGAATTCTTTTAATATTCTGCTCTCTGTAATATCTCTATTTCCTCTAGATCCTTTTTTTCTTTTCTTGTGTGTTTTGTTTTGTCTTTTTATGTTGGAGGAATCTGTTGACCTTAATTGTCTGATCAAATTTAATAGTGACATATTATGGAGCTCATTGATAGTTGTTTAATGGTAGTCCCTGCTCTAGAGAGACCAAGTGGCAAACTATTCTTTAATTGCAAGTCCTAAAATGTCAGGGTTTGTAGACCTTTTCTTTGGAATCTTGACATTTCTTTCAAAGAAAAAGACTCCAGTCTTCCACCTGTGTGCTACTTTACTGGCTGCCATTGTTTTCCAGTGGAGAAAGAGACTGAGGGACTCTTAGTTTACTACTCAGACTTTTACTCAATCTTCCTATTTTCAATGGAACATCTCCCTTCCACCCTTCCCTAAGATCTAAGATGTGCTGATGTCCCAGAATGGGGAGCCTCTAATGTCCACTTTTTCCAGAGAATAAGTGTGTAATTTCCAGACTACGGGAGTGGGAGTGTTGGTGGGGGTGGAAGGAGTAGTTTCCTGCTGGGTGGGGGAGGGGAAAACATGGCATTATAAATTCTCTTTCCATGACTTTCAACCAGTCCTCTGTTTTTATTTCCATAATTAACCTACATTTTCCAAAATACCTGACACTCTTAATTCCAAAGACTTCCTAGGTTTCTGTAGTGTGAACTGGCTTGCTTCTCACTGATGCTTCCCTTTGAAAGTTCTTAGATTTCAACTTTTTCAGTTCTGTTCTACCAGTCACTACTCCTATATCCACTTTTTTCAAATATTTTATTTTACTTTATTTTTTGTAGAGACAGGGGTCTCATTATGTTGCCCAGACTGGTCTTGAATTCCTGACTTCAAGTAATCTTCCCGCTTTACCCTCCCAAAATGCTGAAATTACAGGCATGAGCCACTGTGCCAGCTTCAGAACTTTTATACTTCTAAGTGGCTGTTGCCTCCTCTTCTTTGGACTATAATAACATACATATATATATTTTTTCATATGTCTTGACTGGTGGTCTTTTGGACAGAAGAGATATAAATGCATGTACTTAATGTACTATTTTTATTTTTTATTTTTATTTTTTTGAGACAAAATCTTGCTTTGTCACCCAGGCTAGAGTGCAGTGATGAGATCTTGGCTCACAGCAACCTCTGCCTCCTGGGTTCAAGCCATTCTCATGTCTCAGCCTCCTGAGTAGCAGGGATTACAGGTATGTGCCACCATGCCCAGCTAATTTTTGTATTTTTAGTAGAGATGGGGTTTCACCATGTTCACCAGCCAGGCTGGTCTCAAACTCCTGACCTCAGGTGATTCACCTGCCTCAGCCTCCCAAAGTGCTGGGATTACAGGTATGAGCCACTACACCTGGCCTAATGTACTATTTTTAATTTAAAATATCTGACACAAATTTTCAGTAGGCTTACAGGAAGTCCATACTGTTTTCCCTTTACCTTTATTTCAATTCTTGCAAACATTGGGTCATCTGTATGATGCATTTAGGAAAACTTACAGTTCCAGCATCCCATGACTCACAGATAATGCTATTTCCTTAACTGTTCTAGAGGTAACAGCATTCTTTATGCAGTGGGCATGTCCATCAAAACTTCTGTGTGGTTATTTTCCTTGCTATTCTGGTATGTATTTCGCCATAACTTTGTTTTGGGACTCACATTTCAAGCTTTGTTATTAAAGATAGACTAGGAGTGAACATTGTGTAATGTCTTAACTTCCCAGTAGAAATCATAAGGCCTAAGATTTTTAAACTCAAAGGTTAAAGGCTGGCTGCATAGAGAGTGTTTTCAGTAAAAGCAAAAGAACAATTTTTTTATAAGCACAAAAATATGTTCCCTACCTTCTCTAAGAGTCATAAAATTGCTCAGGGTAAAAAGGACTTCAAATGTTTTCCTATCCAACCATGCAAGTGATGCTTAGACCCTTCCCCACTCCTCACTCATCCCCTCCTAACGGTGAGTGGAGACTGTGCTTGCACACCTGTGGTGACAGGAAACCGATTTCCACTTTAGGCAACCCCTTCACCTTTCTCAGCCTTGACTGTTCTTATTTGTATAATCTACTCCATATTGAGCTCTGATTATGTGCCCAGCACTCTGTTAAGAGCTTTACAGATATCTCATTTAATCCTTGCCACAGCCCTGCAAATGTTATTTCCATGTTGCAATTGAGAAAATGCAGAGAGCTTAACTGCTTGCCCAAGTTCCCACAGTGAGTGAGTGAGGGCAGGGCCAGCAGGTAAGCAGCAGTTGGTCTGGCTGTAACTCCTTGTTCTTTCTATTTGTTCTTCCTTTTGTCAAGCCCAAAATACCCCCTCTCCATAGCTTCTACCCACTCAGGAGCATGGGGCAAAAGCCAAACCTCTGTCCCTCAGGAGAGCAGGGGGAAAGGCCAGTTCTGTCTTCCACATGAGCACGCTTCGGGTATTTCAAGATATTTATCTGATGCTCATTCTACTCCAGGCTAAAGTTTTCCTGAAAAAAGATCAATATCTGTTTTGAGAATATTAAGTGTACTTCTCCCTTCAGTTCCTCAGCTTTTTTCCTACTTGAGGTACTGGTTCAGCCTCATAAAGGGGCATAGGCTGGGTGGGTGTCTTCAGTGTGTGCTTGGAAGCGCTGCTCAGAAAACAGCTGTGCTTCTGCCTTACACCCACCTTGTGAAGGGCCACAATGGATCTGTACAAGCCAGGAGCTTATTTAGTCTTGTCCTGGCACACCCAGCACATCAGCCACTTTGAACGGAGTTCCTTCAGGAGGAGACTCAGCTGAGTCCCAGAGCAATAGTAATTGCTTCATAACAGGGATCTTAAAGAGACTTTGTTGTGTGTCATTAAAGCAGCTTCAAATTACAGATTCAGATTGGGCAAATACCCATATAAATCCCACCAGATAGCCTGGTTCCTTGGTTATAAGCAGGTTTGTTTTTCTGTACTGTTACCCAAATTCCCCTGATTATAATCCCTCATGAGCCTATTTAAACTGCAGAATTCTGGACCCCACAGAGGAGTCCTGGACCTCCTAAGTCCGAATCTTCAGGAGAGGGACCTACAGTTTGAAGAAGCCTCTCCCAAGGGTTCTCATCATCCCTTAGCGTATTAGTCTGGTTTCACACTGCTATAGAGATACTGCCTGAGACTGGGTAATTTATAAACAAAGGAAGTTTAATTGACTCACAATTCCACATGGCTGGGGAGGCCTCAGGAAACTTACAATCACAGCAGAAGGGGAAACAGACCCTTTTTTTACAAGACGGCAGGAGAGAGGGAGAAACTGCAGGGGAAACTGCCATTCATAAAACCATCACATCTTGTGAAAACTCACTCAACTATCACAAGAACAGCATGGGGGAAACTGCCCCCATGATCCAATCACCTCCCACCAGGTTCCTCCCTCAACACCTGGGGATTACAATTAAGATGAGATCTGGGTGGGGACACAGAGCCAAACCGTATCATCTAGGCTTGGAAAGCATTGTTTTGAGTTCTTTGCCTGAAATTCCATTCCTTGTCCTTTTTTATTTTTTGAGACAGAATCTCACTCTGTTGCCCAGGCTTTAGTGCAGTGGTGAGATTTTGGCTCACTGCAACCTCCACCTCCCGGGCTCAGATAAGTTTCCTGCCTCAGCCTCCTGAGTAGCTGGGATTACAGACATGCACCACCACACTCAGCTAATTTTTGTATTTTTATCTATTCATCAGTTAGTAGACATTTGGGTTGATCCAGTTTGGAACTATCATGCATAAAGCTACTATGAATATTCCAACTCAGCTCTTGCTGCAGACATGTGTTTTCATTTCTCTTGAGTAAATATACAGGAGTGGGATTGCTGTATCATATGCTATGTGTATGCTTACCTTTATCAAGGTGTATGCTTACTCTTTGTCAATCAAGAGATTGATGGGCTGTTTTTCAAAGTGGCAGTATCATTTTGCAATTGCACCAGCAATGTACTACTGATTTCTTTTTTTGAAAAGACAATTATTTGTAGAGAGATCTACAAATACCTTTATTTTGTATCATCAGCACAGATGTAGAATTAGTTTTGTTTAAAGCACTTCCTTTCTTTCTTTCTTTTTTTTTTTTGTGAGACAGTGTTTCGCTCTTGTTGTCCAGGCTGGAGTGCAATGGCACAATCTCCACTCACCACAACCTCCGCCTCCTGGGTTCAAGAGATTCTCTTGCCTCAGCCTCCTGAGTAGCTGGGATTACAGGCATGCACCATCATGCCCAGCTAATTTTGTAGTTTCAGTAGAGACAGGGTTTCTCCATGTTGGTCAGGCTGGTCTCAAACTCCTGACCTCAGGTGATCCACTCGTCTCGACCTCCCAAAGTGCTGGGATTACAGGCACGAGCCACCGCGCCTGGCCGTAAAGCACTTCTTAAGAGTTCTGGGCTTGGAGTCAGATTAAGCTGGGTCCATTACTAAATTCAACAATACTGTATCCATGATTTTGAACAAGTGGCTAGATCTCTCCAAATGTATTTCCCTTATTTGTAAGATAGAGATAACAATTCCTCTCTGCTTAGAGATGTCGAAAGGATTAAATGAGATGAAACACATAAATATGAAACACATAAACACATGAAACAATACATTACCTGATATATAATAATCATGATTAACATAAGTTACTGTTACTATTTTCATTACCTTCTTTAGAATAGTATTTGTTGCAGTGGGGTTTAACCATGTGAGAACATGTACCATGAACTTTACTTCTTTAGGGTTTCTTTTGGGTAATCATTTAGAACTCAAGAAAACTGCAGGAAGCTGAAAAAGTGTGTTTTGTCATTGAAAAGAGATATTTGTAGTTATTTAGAATGAACAACCAGTGAGTCATTTTACATTCTTTCTAGAGTGTCTAACTTCAGTGTCCTAATTTGTAAAATTAGGAAATTTTACTAATTTATAGGGGTTAGGGGGTGGCGGTGGAGGTAGCCATTCTTGCTTTGCCTCTCTCACAGCATTGATGTAAAGATCAAAGGAAAAGCTGAACATTGTAAATTGTCAAGTGTTATATGCATATTTACCACCAGTGAAAGTTTTAGAGGATAATCTTTTTTTTTTTTTTTTTTTGAGATGGAGTCTCACTCTGTCGCCTAAGTTGGAGTGTAGTGGCACGATCTCGGCTCACTGCAATCTCTGCCGCCCCGGTCCCAGTGATTCTCCTGCCTCAGCCTCCCGAGTAGCTGGGATTACAGGCACCTGCCACTGCACCTGGCTAATTTTTGTAGTTTTAGCAGAGACGGGGTTTCACCATCTTGGCCAGGCTGGTCTTGAACTCCTGATCTCGTGATCCACCCACCTTGGCCTCCCAAAGTGCTGGGATTACAGGCATGAGCCACTGCACCCAGCCGAGGATAAATTTTGTAAGATACGATTTAATTAGAAAATAGAAATTATAAGATAGTAATGTCCTTTAATAATTTCCCTTTTCTAGTGTTACACAGGAAAAAATAAGCTGATAGGAAAAATTGCAAAAAAAGAGATTAAAATAAAGGATGTAAGAAATATTTTTTAAGTGTGATTAAAATAAAAGATGTATGAAAATTGGTACCAAGAAGACCAAGCTACCACATAGATCCCAAACTAGCACTAATCTACCTCCAGCATAAAAAAGAACACGCACGCATGGCACTTTTCACATACCACTGTAGGTCAGCAAGCCAAATTCACAGTAATTTAGTAGCCACAAGAAAATGGTTAGTCTGTGTTTGCATCCAAACATCTGCTTTCTGTTGATTACTTAGATGACACATGAGTTCACACATGCCTATTGAAATTCTTTTTGGGATTCTATCAGTTGCATTTAAAAAGCTGTTTACACAGTGGAATTTGTGACAGCACCAGGAAAGTTGTAGTAGAAATATAAATTATTTCATTCTCCACCAGAACCATGTGGGAGAACAGAATATAAAGTACAAAGTTGCATTTGAGAACAGAGAAGTTACGTGTATTCAGAATGGGAAAGAATTAATTACACCTCCCATAATTTATGAGGAATGCCAGAGTCAGCCAAAGCTTCTAGGTCATGTTCTTTTTCTCAGAACCTGGAAATTCACATATTAGTCCTGCCTGTCTTGTGGAGGAAGTCTAATTCTTCCTCAACTGTTTCAACACAAGGAGGTGAGAGAAGGGGACCTCTGACACAGCTGCCCTTCAGACTTACCTAGTTAACGTGGATTCTCAAGTGTAGACACTTAGCGTTTTCTATTTAGTAAGTCACTTATCTGCTAAACAAAGTCAGAGCACTTCTCATACCTTGTTTTTAAAACTCAGAAATAAATGAAGTTGTGTTTTTAATTTGCCAATTGATAAGTGTATTCATGTATCATTTTTTTCTATGTATTTTTAGTGTAGACATTTTGCTGTAGGGTCTAAACTTATGATTTGTGACCAGATGTACAGAACATGTTTCACCTAGAACTCAGCCTAAAATGTCATGATTCAGAAGCATTCACAGAGTACCCACCCACCTCATGACAGTCACTTTCACAAACATGATCATATATTTCATTCTCATGATTATTCTATAAAATAGTATTTTATACATATATAACACACACATATATAAATGTGATTACAATAAAGATGTAAGAAATTGATACCAAGAAGACCAAGATACCACACTGATCCCACACCAGCACTAATCTACCTCCGATGTGAAACACAGTATGTTTCACATGTTACAGTAGGTCAACAAGCTAAATTTACCACAGTAATTTAGTGGCTACAGGAGGATTTTGTCATTCTTCTTGTAATAGTATGTGTATTTATATGTACACACCACTTAATTAAATGGTATATATATGTACCACATAATTTAAAATATAGTGTGTATATACATATATTTTAAATTATATATATATGTGTATATATATAGAGAGAGAGACGGAGTCTTGCTCTGTCGCCCAGGCTGGAGTGCAGTGGCGCAATCTCAGCTCACTGAAACCTCCATCTCCTGGGCTCAAGTGATTCTCCTGCCTCAGCCTCCCAGGTAGCTGGGATAACAGTGCCCACCACCACACCTGGTTAATGTTTGTATTTTTTGTAGAGATGGGGTTTCACCCTGTTGGCTAGGCTGGTCTTGAACTCCTGACATTAAGTGATGTGCCTGCTTCGGCCTCCTGAAGTACTGAAGATTATGGGCTCAAGCCACTGCCCTCACCTATACATTTATATATAATATAAATTAATAAATCATATATAATTTAAATATGTATTTATACACATACATATTTAATAAGTAAATAAATACATGAATAATATTTACATATTTACCATGTATATACACTTTATTTCAAATTATATATATTTAAATTATATACATAATATATAAATTATGTATATAATTTAAAATACATATATAGTGTGTATATATGGTAAATATATAATAGCAATACATACATATAGATATTTAATTTTACAAATGAGGAAACTGAGGCCCAAAAAGGTAAAGTAAATTACCCAACATTTCACAGCTAATAAGCAGGAGAAATAGAATTGAAATTCCTGTCCTGCTATACAGCTGCTGCAATGCAACACATGCATACCCCAAACAACTAAGGACATGAAAACCCCAGAAATACCATATTTTGATGTGACCCCAAGAAAAATTGCTGGAATATATCGATTATTCTCCAAAGAAATTAGCCTTAAATTGAGGCATGCATCTCAAATATCACCAGTTACCTTAATAACCTGATATAGGTCTATAATCCCTAAATTTTAAAATATTTCTTGAATGTATTTGTAGTTCCAATCTGGAATATCTATTGAGATAATAATACCTTAAGCTTATGACCAGTTGTGTTATTCAGTCATTGCATTTCTATACACCTAAAACATCTTGCAAATTTCAATGAGCATTACCCCATTTCTAGTATTCCGAATATGGGGGTGCACATTCTTTATCCATCTTCTCAGGATTTCATAAACTTTGCTCTTTCTTCTTTCTCGAGAATACTTGATTTCCGAGCCTGTCTGAGTCTGTTCTCATTTGCAAGCCTCTTGATTGCAGAAGATGACTGTAAACATGTTGCAGATGAAAGAAAAGATAAAACTTGCCCTACCTGGCCTCTTGCACAAGACTCTGAGGTGTCTCCTTTCCCCTCTGGCCTGCAAGTCTGCCTTAGGACACTTGCTGCTCTCTCTCTTCTACTCAAGAAAGTGATGATCAGTTAGACTTCAGGTTCTTTCTTGCCCTTCAGGTTTTTTTGTTTTGTTTTGTTTTGTTTTGTTTTTTGAGATGGAGTCTTGCTCTGTCGCCCAGGCTGGAGTGCAGTGGCACAATCTCGGCTCACTGCAACCTCTGCTATCTGGGTTCAAGTGATTCTCCTGCCTCAGCCTCCCAAGTAGCTGAGGCTACAGGCACATGCCACAGCGCCTGGCTAAATGTTTTTGTATTTTTTTAGTAGAGACGGAGTTTTACCATATTGGCCAGGCTAATCTCGAACTCCTGAGTTTGGGTGATCCGCCCACCTCGGCCTGCCAAAGTGCTGGGATTACAGGCATGAGGCACCATGCCCAGCTGCCCTTTAGTATTTTACACTGTTAATATGCCTGAATTTTCTGTACCTTTCTGTTGAGTGGTAATATTTTGGACTTAGTTGTTATATTAAGAAAAAATTCTGAGCAGAATCAAGCAAACGATGTGGCAGAATGAGGAAATGACCACTTTCTTTGGTATTGGTAGGGCTATGGATTGCAAGTGTAGTGGGCATCAGAAACACCTGCACATTCCTGGGCCCATTATCCCTCCCTGAGGCTCTCTGGAGTGGAGTCCAGATATATGTGGTTTAACTGGTTTCCCTGGGGTGATTCTGATGTAAGTGGTCAGAAACACCACAAGGCTGTGATGCGTCAAACCAGTCTCTTCTGGAAAGAGGCACTACAGCTTCTCTAAAGTGGGTATTATTCATGACCTCCCGCTTACAGTAGAAAGTCCTAGTTAAAGCTGTGAGTAATCCTAGAGGCTCTAATTCTTCCAAATTGCCTAAAACAAGAAACAAAACCAAACCAACCAACTACTCATCTAGTCAAATAAATGCTGCCTGAAAGAAGAGCAACAGCTGTTCTTTCTTCTTATCCAGTGATTTGGAGAAAACATTGTAAGTTCTTCTCCATAAAGCAGTAGAAAAAGATGACATGATAAGAGATCCGTGGGCTTTTCCTCCAGAGAGCAAATAGAAAATGCTTGGTTTTTGTCCTGACTGAGAAACACTTAAATGTCTACATGTACAATCAGATAATCCCTAAAATGCCTTTCCCCTGGTCTAACTCAATTCAGATAACTGTGTTTGTCTGTGAGAAACCCTCAGAGAAAAATATTCAAGCCAAATGATCTCATGCCTGGATTTTGCAAAACAATATGTGCACAAGACCAGAATTTATATCATCATCGAATATGTGCCTTTCCCAAATCCAGCCCCGGGATGTTCTTCAACAACATGGCTTCTTTGCCACATCTGAGTCACTTCCTGGGCCTGGATCCAGGACAGCCTGCAGACCCCTGGCCACCAACAAGCCACATAAGGAAGCAGTTCTGTACTATTTCTAGGAAGGGCATCTTTTAAAATTATTTTACACTTATCTCACCCATTTTGGTATCCCAGATGGCTTTAAAGGGGAGTTAGCATGGCTGAAAGTCATATATTTTTTCCCCAAAATAATTAAATTTTCCGTTGTGCCCAATTGAGAGAAAAATCAAAGGCATGCAGTGGTGAAAATGTCTGACAATCCCTGGAGACACTGAACTAGTCTCTTCGGGGAAAATTCTGGAGATCTGTTTGCTGCTCTAGGGGATTAGCTGCCTTTGCACCTCTGCAGGGGAGATTCAGGTTCTATGTATTCTTTAGGGAGGTCGAAGAAACAGGAAAAGTTGTTCTGGATTGAACTCTCACCTCTGACCACAAACAATTGCTAGGTTGAATCTCCCCTATCCAAAAAGTTTGGAACCAGAGTGTTTTGGATTTTTGATTTTTTTTAGACTTTGGAATTTTTGCATATACATTACTGAGATATCTTGGAAATGGAACCCAAGTCTAACCATGAAATTCACTTATGTTTCATATATGCCTTATACATACAACCTGAATGTAAGTTTATATAATATTTTGTGCATGAAACAAAGTTTGTACACCCTGAACCATCAGAAAGCAAAGCATCTTGTCAGCACTTTAAAAAGTTTAGATTTTGGAGCTTTCCAGATTTCAGATTGCTGGATTAGGGATACTCAACCTATAACACTTCTTGGTACTTGTGTGTATTAGACTACGCCTTTGCGGTTGAAGAGCTTCGACTCCATTTCCCTGGTTGTCACTTCCAGAAGGGCTGCCCTCTATGTGGTATAATGGGATCTCTCATTGAGGGGAGGAATGAGGAGTTACTGTATGCTCTGCCTCAGAAGAGGAGGCCACAGTTGTCAGGCCTACTCAGCAAAGTGTCCCAGAGGCTGGTCTGCAGTCCCTGTAAGGAGGCACATCCAACCTGGGGACTGCAGGAGAACATGTCTGGGCCCACACTACCCCACACACTGCCTGCTCCAAGGACCTCTTTTGGTTTTAAGATTCAAATGCCACCATTGGAGATACATTTGAATTGGTAGATCTCCTCTTTCAGAGGTCAAATAAGAATGAATGGGATGGCCTAGAATGCTTTTCCTGCAGCTCTTGTTATCTTACTAACCATGGTCCTATAAAAAATCAGGCAATGACTCCTGCAGAAAGCTGTTCCATTCTGGGATCATTGGTCCTTCTACGAGGCCTCATAGCCTAGTGCTGTGCTGTCACTTCCTGCTTGAGGTTAGTATTCTCTGCTGGCCTCCCTGCAGGGAGGACCTGGGTATTGTTCATTTATAGTTGTGTTTCCACTGGCCCTGACACATGGTTTACTCTATAAATATTTGTTGGATGAGCCCCAGTATCTTTGATTATAAAATGATAAAGTAATTCAGCTACAAAATGACGATGGTAATGATACCTTCCTCAGGGTGTTTGTGAGCAGGAGATGAGATAATCTACGTCAAGTTGTTGGCAAACTATAAAGCTCTGTGCAAATGGAAGTCTTCAGGATAACTTGCCAGGAAACATGAGAGGGGCTCCAGAAAAAGACACAGAAACCTCACCCACTTTCAGGATTTTCCTGGGGCCCATTCTAAGCAACTATACTTAGACCTGCACACAGAACCACACCCAAAAGGACTTTGCTCTATCAAGATCCTTTGCCCCGAAAGAACCTAACGCCAAATGTACTCCCAGGGCTTGTCGTTTTATAGAATGAATAACCAGAGGTTAGAATATTAGACACTAATTCTCACAGAATCTGTTTAACAAGTAGTGTGGTGGATAATTGCATTAATTATTAAGATTAAAAGTCTAAGACAATAAGGAGCAGAAATTTGCTCATTACCCAGATAGACCAGAACAGAGGGGGAGATTGTAGGGAACTATAGCAGAGATACCAGTTACTCCCCACCCACATCCTCTCCTCAGAGAACCCACCTCTCCTCCCCGCCTTGGCCATCCACAGCTGTCTGGACTGGGATGGAAGGCTATGGTTCAGGACTTCTCACCTGAAAGAAGAAAAGCCACGGCAGGGCCATGCTGTTTAGGTTGTTAGAGTTTGGACAGAGACACTGAGAAAGTCTGCCTTGGAAACATGAACCAGGGGGAATACATTGAGCTAGGCCTGAAGAACCAGTGCACATCAAAGCAAAGAAAGCCAGGCCATCGAAAGACACCGCGGTGAGACCCCTTGGTCCCCACCCACCATTTCACCAGGCCCTGTCTGTGTGCCAAGCTCAATCCTCAGAAAGGATATTTCATGTAGGCTGGGTACATGAAATGTAATCCTGTAATCCCAACACTTTGGGAGGCCAAGGCAGGTGGATCGCTTGAGATCAGGAATTTGAGACCAGCCTGGCCAATATGATGAAACCTCATCTATACTAACAATACAAAAAATTAGCTGGGTGTAGTGGTGTGTGCCTGCAGTCCCAGCTACTCAGGAGGCTGAGGCAGGAGAATTGCTTGAACCTGGGAGGTGGAGGTTGCAATGAGCCGAGATCGTGCCACTGCACTCCAGCGTGGGTGAGACAGAGAGACTTCATCTCAAAAAAATAAAAAATAAAATAAAAAAAACAAGGCAG
Source organism: Macaca fascicularis (assembly GCF_037993035.2). Classification (NCBI taxonomy): domain Eukaryota; kingdom Metazoa; phylum Chordata; class Mammalia; order Primates; family Cercopithecidae; genus Macaca; species Macaca fascicularis. The sequence goes on along the minus strand of NC_088380.1, from coordinate 82,670,993 downwards.
AAACAAACAGAAAAAGTAACGGTGTTGCTTATGGTGAATGCTGGGGTATACAGCAATGGACCAATAAAGGGCTTCCAAATCAGTAAAGAGGAAGTCAAACTGTCACTGTTAGCTGATGATATGATCATTTACTTTGAAAACCCTAAGGACTCCTCCAGAAAGCTCCTAGAACTGATAAAAGAATTCATCAGTTTCCAGATACAAGATTAATGTACACAAATCAGTAGCTCTTCTATACACCAACAACGACTAAGCAGAGAATCAAATCAAGAACTCAACCCCTTTTACAATAGCTGCAAAAAACAAAACAACAAAAAAAAAACTTAGGAATATACCTAACCAAGGAGTCAAAAACCTCCACAAGGAAAACTACAAAACCCTGCTGAAAGAAATCGTAGACGACATCAACAAATGGAAACATCCCATGCTCATATGGGTAGAATCAATATTGTGAAAATGACCATACTGCCAAAAGCAATCTACAAATTCAATGCAATCCCCATCGAAATACCACTATTGTTCTTCACAGAATTAGAAAAAAACAATTCTAAAATTCATATGAAACCAAAAAAGAGCCCACATAGCCTAAGCAAGACTAAGCAAAAAGAACAAATCTGGAGGCATCACACTACCTGACTTCAAACTATACTATAAGGCCATAGTCACCAAAACAGCATTGTAGTGGTACAAAAATAGGCACATAGACCAATGGAACAGAAGAGAGAAACCAAAAATGAACCCCAATACAGCCAACTGATCTTCAACAAAGCAAACAAAAACATAAAGTGGGGAAAGGACACCCTTTTCAGCAAATAGTGCTGGGACAATTGGCAAGCCATATGTAGGAGAATAAGAGAATCTCTCACCTTATATAAAAATCAACTCAAGATGGATGAAGGACTTAAACCTAAGACCTGAAACGATAAAAATTCTAGACAATAACATTGGAAAAACCCTTCTAGACATTGGCTTTGGCAACGATTTCATGACCAAGAACCCAAAAGCAAATACCATAAAAACAAAGATAAATAGCTGGGACCTAATTAAACTAAAGAGCTTTTGCAGAGCAAAAGGAACAGTCAACAGAATAAACAGACAACCTACACAGTGGGAGAAAAGTCATCAAAATCTGTACATCTGACAAAGGACTAATATCAAGAATCTACAGTGAACTCAACCAAATCAGTAACAAAAAACCAAACAATACCATCACAAAGTAGGTTAAGGACATGAATAGACAATTCTCAAAAGAAGATATACAAATGGCCAACAAACATGAAAAAATGCTCAATATCATTAATGATGAGGGAAATGCAAATCAAAATCACAATGCAATGCCACCTCAGTCCTGCCAGAATGGCCATAATCAAAAAAGAGTAGATGTCGGCATGGACGCGGTAAACAGGGAACACTTTTACACTGCTGGTGGAAATGTAAACTAGTACAGCTGCTATGGAAAACAGCGTGGTGATTCCTTAAATAACTACAAGTAGAACTACCATTTGATCCAGCAGTCCCGCTTCCCAGAGAAAAAGAAGTCATTATTCAAAAAAGACACTTGCACACACATGTTTATAGCAGCACAATTCACAATTGCAAAAATCATGGAACCATGATTATATATTATATATACATACCATGATTATATATTTTATATATATATATGATCAAGCTGCCCTTTCTATTTTTCTGTGAGCCCACTTAAGTCTTGAAGGTCTCATTCTTCAGGAGATCTTGCAGAGCCAGTAGACATTGCTGAGCATCTAACTTGTCCCAAGGGACTTTCTTGATTCTAGAGAGAATAGAACACTATGATACATTCTGAGTAACAGTGGGAAGGACATGAAAAAGGGGTTTTTAATCTTCACGGAAGAAAGATTATGTTGTAGAAATATAATATGTATTTTCTTTTGGATAATGCATTTGTGCATACACACACACACACACACACACACACACACACACACACACGCACCATGGAATACTATGCAGCCTTAAAAAGGAATGAATTAAACAGCATTTGCAGTGATCTGGATGAGATTAGAGACTAATATTCTAAGTAAAGTAGCTCAGAAATGGAAAACCAAACATCATATGTTCTCACTGATATGTGAGAGCTAAGCTATGAGGACACAAAGGCATAAGAATGATGCAATGGACTTTGGGGATTTAGGGGGAAGGCTGAAAGGGGGGCGATGGATAAAAGACTACAAATATGGTATAGCATATACTGCTCGGGTGATGGGTGCACCAAAATCTCACAAATCACCACTAAAGAACTTACGCATGTAACCGAATACCACCTGTACCCCAATAACTTATGGAAAATAAAAATAAATTTTTAAAAAACAAAGCAGAAACAAATAGAAAAACTAATGGCGTTACTTATGGTGAATGCTGGAGTATACAGCAATGAACCAATAGATTTTTGTGGTATTTCTGGAGGGACTTTCTAGGCTGGCTCGAGTTCTTTGGAGACTGATAATGCTGGTGTCTTATTATATTTGGTAAGTTCATACAAAAAATAAATTGTCAGAGGTAAAATTCAGTGTCCTGTGAATGGTGGGAAATGGAGATTAAAAAGGATTCATGTGCAGATGAAAGCTGAGAAGGTGAGAGCCTGTTTGGCTGCTATTTGGAGTTGATGGGGAAAAAGCTTTTGGTGAGGGAGGGGTAACCGGGTTGACTATGACCAACAGTTCACCAATGCACAGATTTCTGAGTGATAATCATAATTGGGTTGCGCCTGTTTGTAGATAATGCCTCTCCTCAAGATAGGGAAGAATTCCTGGGAAAGCTGTATCCCTGACAAAATGTAAACATAAAACACCATGCTGCCCTCATAAGACTTAGATATATCTTTATGTTTCAAGACTTCCCAAAGACCTCTGCTCTGTGGTTACATTTTTATTGTTGGTTTTTTTTTTTCCAAATAGGACTTCAAAGGCCCTCCTCTTTACTTAAGAAGCTCCTGGGACCCTTATTCTTACCTGTGCCATCTTTTCCTTTGCTTTCCTTAATATCCATATTTTTCCAAATATCCTGTTTCTAATTTTTGCTTTAAAAAATTTCCTTTTAGATTTTTTCCATTTTAAAAGACAGCCTGTCTTCATAAACTTGCAACCAGGGAGAAAGAAGGTGAACCCCTCCTTCCTCATGCATCTGCCTCAATTGCTTTTTTGGCACAATCAGCTGGCCATTGTGGTATTTCAGGCCCACCACATCTTATAGCAATAATGTGAAAAGTTTAAGAGAATTGTAACCCCGAGGCTATTTGCAAAGTGTTCATTCTGTAAGTACAAAGTTTAAGTGAGTCTGAATGTCAGCTTATCTCAGATTCCCATTTGTAGTTCATTTAAATGACGCATACACTCCATTTATTGCTCTAATCTTCTGCAGGCAGAACTCTGGATTTGCCCAGATATTTCTGGCCCATTTCCAAGCCTCCACATTCCCAGTGATCACCTCCTCATATCTCTTCAGTGGGATCCAAGGTTCTTCTCTCTTTGCCAAACTGCATATTATGTGGGGAGATTGGTGGTGCTAGGGGTTTTCTTTTTGGTTACTTCCTTACTTTCATTAAAAAAAAAAAAAAAAAAGCTGCCCAGCATGGTGGCTCACGCCTGTAATCCTAGCACTTTGGGAGGCTGGGGCGGGAGGATTGCCTGAGCTCAGGAGTTCAAGACCAGCCTGGGCAACACAGTGAAACTCCGTCTCTACTAAAATACAAAAAATTAGCTGGGCGTGGCAGCGTGTACCTGTAGTCCCAGCTACTCAGGAGGCTGAGGTAGGATAATTGCTTGAACCCGGGAGGCGGAGGTTGCAGTGAGCTGAGATTGCGCCACTGTACTCCAGCCCGGGCGAGAGAGTGAGACTCTAACTCAAAAAATAAATAAATAAATAAATAAATAAATAAATAAATAAATAAATAAATAATAAAGCTATGCAGTACTCTCAGGCAGTAGGTAATGAAATACATCTATTTTTTAAAAAATCAAATGCTCAGGGAGTGCCTACTGTGAACCAGGCACTGTGCTTGATCCTGGGGACGCAGTGACAACATAGAAATGATGACAATAGCAGCTGCTCTAGAGGTGCTCACAGTCTAGCAAAGGTGTCATAAAAGAGTGAATTATAGAGCTAAGGTGTAGCCTTTGGAGGTTCAGTTTAACACAATCTCAAGGAAGAGGTTTACATTATTCAGAGATTTACACAGACAACATTTTATTACATCCTTCTGAGGGTCATTTTAACCTCACTGTTAAACTTAAGGCTATTTCCTGTTGTTCTTAGCAATGATGAAGGCCATTTGCTCAGCATCCTCCTGATGAGAACTCTGCATATATTCCAGTAAACAACCATCAGCCTGCCCTTTCTATTTTTCCTATGAGCCCACTTATGTCTTGAAGGTTTCATTCTTCAGGAGATCTTGCAGAGCCAGTAGACATTGCTGAGCATCTAACTTGTTCCAAGGGGCTTTCTTGATTCTAGAGAGAATAGAACACTATGATACATTCTGAATAACAGTGGGAAGGGCTTGAAAAAGGGATTTTTAATTTTCAGGGAGGAAAGATTATATTGTGTAAACATAATATGTATTTTATTTTGGATAATGCATTTACTCATTTGGATTATTAGGTTGAAGGAGAAAAGAGGACCTAAGTAATATGTTTTTCACCAGTAACTTTTTTTTTTCAACTGAGTCTGGGTTTTGCTCTGTTGCCCAGGGTGGAGTGCAGTGGTGTAATCATAGCTCACTATAACCTTGAACTCCAGGGCTCAAGCAATTCTCCTGCCTCAGCCTCCTAAGTACATAGGGCTACAGGTGGCATCACCATTCCAAGCTAATTTTAAAAATTTTGTCAAGACAGGGGTCTTGCTCCATTGCCCAGGCTTGTCTCAAACTCCTGGCCTCAAGCAATCCTGTAATCCTGCTTTGGCATTCCAAAGTGCTGGGACAGGTATGAGCCACCATTTCTGGTCCATCAGCAACCTCTAGAGCCCCAATTATGCTGTTTTGTGCTGTGTCCAAAAAAGGTTAATATCTGACTTTATACAAATGAAAGGTGCTGTTGCTACTAATGGCTGTTGCTTAGAGCGATGGCTGACTTCATGTTAAGCATCTATTAGGACCTGGAATCCTACAATGTCCTATCTTATCTCCCATGATCTAGTTGAATGGTCTCATACTGTTACTACTTCTTTTTCTTTTCCTTTCTTTTTTCTTTTCCTTTCCCTTCCCTTCCCTTCCCTTTCCTTTTCTTTTCTTTCCCTTCCTTCCTTCCTTCCTTCCTTCCTTCCTTCCTTCCTTCCTTCCTTCCTTCCTTCCTTCCTTTCTTCCTTCCTTCTTTCCTTCCTTCTTTCTTTCTCTCTTTTTTTTTTTTTTCAAGGTCTCACTCTGTTGCCCAGGCTGGGGTGTGGTGGCGCCATCATGGCTCGCTGCAGCCTTGACCTCCTGGGCTTGGGCAATCCTCCCACTTCAGCCTCCCAAGTAGCTGGAACTACAGGCACATGCTAATATGCCCAACTAATTTTTGTGTTTTTTGTAGAGAGGGGGTTTTACCATGTTGTCCAGGCTGGTCTTAAACTCCTAGGAGCTTAAGCAATCCACCCACCTTGGCCTCCCAAAATGCTGGGATTACAGGCGTGAGCCCCTGTGCCACTCCTTCTTGAAGAAGCTTACTGTTACACACAATAAGCCTAGTTCTTCTACCTTTTGACAACTTTCAAATCTTTGAAGGCAGCTGCTTTGCCATTAAAAATTCCCTATTTCCTCAAGAGCTCCTTATATATGATCCTTGCTGCCTTCTTCCCAATCCAATGGGACAATAAGTCCTACATTTCTTTCTTTGCGTATCTCATACATTGGTCCCTTCTTTCTTTCTGTTCCAACAATTTTACCTGCAATTCTATGAAAATGAACTACTTCACCATAGACATGATAAAATGGTTGAAACCTTGGGAAATGTAACAACATCAGACTGATGTTCGTGATTGTCTTTCGGAGGACATGGGAACAAAACAGTGAGTATAATCATTGCCACTCATTCTGGGGCAGGGTTCAATGGGGACATCTAGTTTTAATTTTAGCTACAATTTACAAAAGAGACTGGAGCTTTTGGACACAGGAAAACAGTGTACCTCCTCCAAGTGTAAGGAGAGAGCTAATTCTAGGTGGAGCAAGTGCCTGTTATAGAAACACTTTCGTATTCCTTAGATCTTCTCCCCTCTTCAAAAACCATCAATGAGGCCAGGCACAGCGGCATACACACGTAATCTCAGCACTTTGGGAGGCCAAGGCAGGTGAATAGCTTGAGCTCAGGAGTTTGAGACCAGCCTGGGAAACATGATGAAATCCCGTCTCTATAAAAATACAAAAAAATTTAGCCAGTCATGGTGGTGCACATCTGCAGTCCCAGGTACTCTGGAGGCTGAGGTAGGAGAATCACCTGAGCATGGAGAAATTGAGGCTGCAGTAAGCTGAGATCACACCACTGCACTCCAGCCTGAGCGATGGAGTGAGACCCTGTCTCAAAAAGGAAAACAAAACAAAACCATTAATGGCTCAACTTTGCATAAAATATAGAATGCAAACTTCTGAGCTGCCTTTCAAGCACTAATAAATCAGCCAAGCCAATTTTTTTCCTTGCCCACCCTCCCTGAAATAAATAAGCTTTGTACTTTCCTGCCTTTCTTCTTTGGGTAAACCTGTTTTCAACATCAAAACCATCTTCCTTCTCTCTGCCTGGCCAAAAGCAATAGTTCTCAATATTGATTGCCTAACTCAGTTATCTGTTCAACTTAAAAATGAAGAAGGAGGAGAATAAAGGGGAAAAAAAAGGAGGGGGAGAATGAGGATACAGATAAGGAGGAGGGAGGGAGGGGGAGAGGGAGGAGCTGCTAGGTATCATATTTCTAGGGTTATGACCCCAGTACGTATATTTCTTTAAAATGCGTTGAGAACCTAAAATAGATTGAAATAAAATAAAATAGGTTGAGAACCACTGTCCTGCCTATAATGCTCAATTCAAACCCCCACCTCGTCTGGGAAGCCTTCCCTGAGCATGCCAGTGAAGAATAGTCCTTCCTGGTTGCCATTATGAATGAACTCAGTGACACCTAACTTACAGCCTAGATGGCCCTGAGTCAGCTCGGAAGCTGTTTGATGATAAACCCAAGTGATTTTTTTTTTTTTTTTTGAGGCAGACTCTCACTCTGTCACCCAGGATGGAGTGCAGTGGTGCCATCTTGGCTCACTGCAGCCTCCGCCTCCCGGGTTCAAGCAATTCTCCTGCCTCAGGCTCCCAAGTAACTAGAACTACAGGCGTGTGCCACCACGCCTGGCTAAGTTTTTTTATTTTTAGTAGAGTTGGGGTTTCTCCATGTTTGGCCAGGCTGGCCTCAAACTCCTGACCTCAGGTGATCCTCCCTCGTCAGCCTCCCAAAGTGCTGGAATTACAGGTGTGAGCCACCGTGCATGGCTGAAGCCAAGTCTTATAACCTGCCATTCTTGGGCCACTAGTACAGCATCTTGTCCATAGAAATCTTCACAGATATTGGCCAGATGCAGTGGCTCATGCCTGTAATCACAGCACTTTGGGAGCCTGAAGAAGGAGGATTGCTTGAGTCCAGGAGTTTGAGACCAGCCTGGGCAATACAGCAAGACCCCATCTCTACAGAAAATTTTAAAATTATCCAGGCATGGTTATTTGCGTCTATAGTTCCAGCTCCTTGGGAGGCGGAGGCTAGAGAATTACTTGAGCCTGGGAGGTCAAGGCAGCAGTGGGCCATAATTGCAGCAGTGGGCCATAATTGCACCACTGCACTCTAGCTTGGGCAACGAAGCAAGACCTTGTCTCGAAAAGAAAAAGAAGAAGAAGAAGAAGCAAAATGAAAAGAAATCTTCATAATGATTTACCAGTTATTGGCTCAAGGCGGCAGGGGCAGGTGTAACCAAAAATGGATGTGGAGCATGTAATGGAGGAAAACCAGTGCTGGGGTTTATTACAAGGCAGGATATAAGGGCAGCAGCGAATTCTCTAACACCTTAGCATCCACAAGCAAAGGCAGGCTGCATGAGAGCGAGACGGAACTGCAGAGGAGCCCCCTGAGTCCAGGTAAGCTGAGAGCCGAGTCCTTAGAAGTGGGGAGAGGTGGAGTCATAATCTGTGACAATGCAGAGGGGCCATGAGTTGCATTTTCAGGGAGTTGAGGACATAGCTTTTGTCTGAGGAGAGAGGCTGCCTTCTGGCCGAAGCAGATAACTTGGGTCCAAGAATATTAAAGGAGACCTCCCAGACTTGGACAGGGTGCCGGAAGTGAGGTGAAATACAGGAAGGGAGCTGCCCCAAGATGGAGGTGAATGAGGCATGAAGAGGTTGGAGGGGAAGCAGGCCGGCCTGCCTCACAGAGACAGATGAGCTTCTTGAGTCATGTTTTAATGGTTCCTGAGTTATCTGAGTACCAGACTTACACATCAATTGACTTTCTTCGTTCCGTCTCCTAATTCCCAAGGCACTCAGGCACTTTACAACAGCTGAGCTTGCTGAGCGACTTACTGCGCCGCAGGGAAAGGGCAGGAGTGGGGCCGACTGCCAGGGACGCTGGGCGAGCCAGGCAGGAGTCTCCCAGGAAGACTCTGCAAAAGAGCCTTCTGTTGGGAACTGCCCGGAGTTCCTGTTTCATACAAACCCTTCCATTTCTGTGATTTCACAAGTGATAAATATTTTTTTAAACAGAGGAACCAGATCTTTCTGGTAAAACATTCATGGAAACATTCCTACCCTACCACAGCAGGAAAAGTCCTCCAGCCAGAATATGTGATTAGAAACAAATTAGGAAAACTCAGTCTGCTGGCTCAGGTGGTCCGTCTCGCCTTGATGGGCCTTGGGGTAGTAGGGATCCCTGGGGCTTCTCCACTCAGCAGACCGTGGACCTCAGCGGGGAAACATCCAAATGCCAGCACCTGTGCCTCCCTTCCTGCCCGGAAAATCCTCCATCCCCAGACCGCTCCCTTTAATTCCCCAAACATCTGCTCTGTGATGTTGAGTGTGGTGGGCTTGTAAAGAAGCCTAAGACATAACTATTTCCTGTGTGCCCACTATGAGCAAGTTTTGTAGCTGCTTTGCACAGAGCTCATTCAAATGCCAATCCTTCTAGCAACCCTGTGAGACAGGTCTTACAATACCAATTTGGGGAGAAAATGGAAGTACTGAGGGTTGTTAAACAAGGGACCAAGTGACATTCAGGGGCAAGTGGAAAGAGGAGCTTCCAACCCAGGGCTGTCTGATTTTCATTAATAATAACAGCATTTGTTATATGCCAAGCACTGTTAACAAGCACTCTACACGCATCCACTCAGCCCAACAAGGTAGGAACAATCATCACTTTCCTCCTTTCACTGATGAGGAAACTGAGGCACAAAGAGATCAGGTACCTTGTCTGCGGTCCAAGTAGTACACAGTATGGATGGATTTGAACCCATAGAAGTGGTCTAGATGTTTCTCCACAGTGAGTCCGGTTCGTCCCTACTCTACTTGGCTGGCCTGGCCTGCCTTCCCAGGCTGGTGGCAAAAGACACCATTAAACAACAATGCAGGACACATGGTGTGATAGAAGATTGAAGTTTTAAAATTTTATTATTTTTATTATTTTTTTGAGACAGAGTCTCGCTCTGTCACCCAGGCTGGAGTGCAGTGGCACGATCTCAGCTCACTGCAACTTCTGCCTCCCAGAGTCCAAGCGATTCTCATGCCTCAGCCTCACAAGTAGCTGTGATTACAGGTGTGCACCACCATGCCCGGCTAATTTTTGTATTTTTAGTAGAGACAGCATTTTACATGTTGGCCAGTCTGGTCTCAAAATCTTGACCTCAGGTGATCCACCCATCTCGGCCTCCCAAAGTGCTGGGATTACAGGCATGCGCCACCGTGCCTGGCCCCATTGAGGTGTTTTTTAAATGATTTTTGAAATTTAGGGGTCCTAACAGACATGTATGAGAACCGTGAGGATTTTCTAGTGGCACCTGCACTCTGGGTTGTACTAGTGGGTACAGAAACAGGCCTTGATGGGGGTGGGGGAGGGATTTAAAATTTGAGCAGACAGAATTTTTATTAACATGAGGGAATTCTTAGATTATGAGATTACATGACAAAAGAAAGCTACAAGGCTATAGTATAATCTCAATGATATAAAAAGGCTAAAATGATGGAATAAGATAAATTACAGGTTTTTTAAAGGATCTTTCAATGTTTTGAGTCAAGCAACAATAAAGAAAAATATTTCTACTGGTATATGCTTTTCCTAATTTAGTAAAGTTCAAATATTTTTTGAGCATGTCTTGTGTTGGCAAGTCAGTGTGACACAGGCATCCCTGCATTACCTGCAGAAGTCTGCATTCTGGTAGTGCAGGCCAGCGGGGCTGTAAAGTCTCTATTACGAGTCCAGTCCTAGAAAAGCAGTCTTTACCCAGCCTGACTTGGCAAACTTTTGTAGCAGGCAAAGGTTTATGTCGTGCACTCTCCTACCATTTTCCTTTCACACCCTATCCTATCATCCAGCCAAATTCCTGTCATATAGAAGACAGCTTATTATAATTGTCCATCAGTATCCATGGGGGATTGGTTCTAGGATTCCCTGAGGATACTAAAATTTATGGATGCTCAAGTCCTTTATATAAAATGGTGTGGTATTTTCATATAACCTACACACATCCTCCTATAGACTTTATTTATTGATAAATAAATAATCTCACTCTGCTGCCCAGGCTGGGGTATAGTCACATGATCATGGTTCACTGCAGCCTTGACCTCCTGGGCTCAAGCGATGCTATTGCCTCAGCCTTCTGGATAGCTAGGACTACAGGTGCATGCCACTACACCTGGCTAATTTTTCAATTTTTTTGTAGAGACAGGGTCTTACACTGTTAACCACACTGGTCTTGAACTCCTGGCCTCAAGTGATCCTCCTGCCTCAGCCTCCCAAAGGACTAAGATTACAGGTATGAGCCACTGCACCCAGCATCCTCCTGTATACTTTATATCGTCTCTAGATTACTCATATACCTAATACAATGTAACTGCTATATAAATGGTTATTATATTGAATTGTGCAGGGAATAATGATAAGGAAAAAAGTCTGTACATGTTCAGTACAGATGCAACCATCCATTTTGCAGGGTTGGGGGGAATATTTTGATCCACAGTTGATTGGATACATGAATGCAAAACCTATGGATATATAAAGTGTCAACTGTATTTATGGCACTCAACCTAAGTGATTCCTCAAAGCTGAATAACCCCATTGCTAATCATTAAGTAATACCTTAGACATAATATTTGTCCTTTTCCATTTTTTTCTTTTTTTTTTTTTTTTTTTTTTTTTGAGACGGAGTCTCACTCTGTCGCCCAGGCTGGAGTGCAGTGGCCGGATCTCAGCTCACTGCAAGCTCCGCCTCCCGGGTTCACGCCATTCTCCTGCCTCAGCCTCCCGAGTAGCTGGGACTACAGGCGCCCGCCACCTCGCCCGGCTAGTTTTTTGTACTTTTTAGTAGAGACGGGGTTTCACCGTGTTAGCCAGGATGGTCTCGATCTCCCGACCTCGTGATCCGCCCGTCTCGGCCTCCCAAAGTGCTGGGATTACAGGCTTGAGCCACCGCGCCCGGCCTCATTTTTTTCTTTAGAGTAATTCAGTGTTCTGTACCTACAAAGAAAAAAGTTTCACCACCTTTCAGTCACACCCTTCCACTTTTGTAGTTTTGCAAGATAAACCAATTGATTTTAATATCATAGAACATGGAAAGTTAATTGATTTGGCTTCAGACTCCACATTGTAACTAACCTCTAAAAAACTGTCACTTGTTGAATTTTGGTGTATCAAAGGTGAACATCCACAATGATCTGGAAAGTCTATTAAAATATCCTTTTTTTCCAACTACATGTCTATGGGAAGCTGGATTTTCTTCATATACTTCAACCAAAATACATCGCCACAGCTTCAGTGCAGAAGCAAATATGAACATCCAACTTTTTCCCACTAAGTCATATGTAAAAGAGATTTTCAAAAATATAAAACCATGCCACTTTTCTCACTAATTATTTTTGGTTTTGGAAAATATGGCTTTTAAATTGAGAGAAAAAAATCACATATGAAACTCACAATTTAATGATAATTTATTATTATTAAAAAACGTTTCCAACTTTAATTTTTGATTCAGGGGGCACATGTGCAGGTTTGTTACCTGAGTATATTGCACAATGCTGACGTTTGGAGTATGTAGGATCCTGACACCCAGGTGCTGAGCCTAGTACTCAACAGTTTTTCAACCCTTGCCTTCTGCCTTCCTCCCCATCTAGTAGTCCCCAATGTCTATCGTTGCCAACTTTATGACCGTAAGTACTTGATGTTTAGCTCCCATTTATAAATGAGAATTAACCATATTTTAAAGTTTACAATCCATGGCTTCCAGTACAGTCACAAGGTTATACAACCACCACCATTACCTAATTTCAGAATGTTTTCATCACCCCAAAAAGCCTGTAGTCATTAAACAGTTATTCCTCATTTCCCCATCCCCCCAACCCCTAGTAACCACTAATCTGCTTTCTGTCTCTACAAATTTGCCTTTTCTGGACAACTCATATAAATGGACTTGTGACCTTTTTGTCTCTGGCTTCTTTTCATCTAACATGATATTTTCAATGTCCGTTTGTATCTATGCATGTATCTGTACTTCATTCGCCCCCTCCCCCCCAACTTTTTTTTTTTTTTTTTTTTGAGATGGAGTCTCACTCTGTCACCCAGACTGGAGTGCAGCGGCGCCATCTCGGCTCACTGCAACCTCTGCCACCTGGGTTCAAGTGATTTTCCTGCCTCAGCGTCCCAAGTAGCTGGGATTACAGGTGTTCACCACCATGCCCAGCTAATTTTTTTTTTTTTTTCAGTAAAGATGGGGTTTCACCATGTTGGTCAGGCTGGTCTTGAACTCCTGACCACTCACTTCAGTGATCTGCCCACCTCAGCCTCCCAAAGTGCTGGGATTACAGGTATGAGCCACTACGCCTGCCTTTATCCCTTTTTATGGCTTAATAATACTCCATTGTAAGCTTAGACTTGGTTTGTTTCCACTTTTTAACCACTGAATAAAGCTGCCATGAACATTTTTCATTTGAACACCTGCTTTCAGTTCTCTTGGATATATGCCTATAAGTAGAATTGTTGGGTCATATTTTAACTCTGTGTTTCACTTGTGATAAACTGCCAAACTGTTTCCCCAGCAACTGCATCATTTTACAACCCCACCAGCCAAGTATGAGGGTTCCAATTCCTCATATCCTCATCAAAACTTATTTTCAACTTACTTATTTTTTATTATAGCCATTCTAGTGGTATGAAGTAGTATCTCATTGTGGTTTTGATTTGCATTTTCCTAATGACCACTGATGGTGAGCATCTTTTCATGTGCTTATTTTCATTTGCATATCTTCTTTAAAGAAATGTCTACTCAGGTTCTTTGCCTGTTTTTAAAAATTGACTTTTTTAAGAATAAAAACTATTTTTATATTCTAGATACCACACTCTTATCAGATAGGTGATTTGCAATTATTCTCTCCCCTTCAGTGTCTCCCTCCCTCCCTTCCTTTTCTTTCTTTCTCTCTTTCTTAAGACAGGGTCTCACTCTGTCACCCAGGCTGGAGTGTGGTGGTGTTATCATTGCTCACTGTAGCCTCAAATTCTTGGGCTCTAGCCATCCTCCCTCCTCAGGGCGCTGGGACTACAGGTGAGCACCACCGCATCTGGCTAATTAATTTTTTTTTTTTGGTAAAGATGGGGGTCTCACTACATAGCTCAGGCTGATCTCCAACTCCTGATCTCAAGCAATCCTCCCACCTTGGCCTCCTAAAGTGCTGCAATTAGAGGTGTAAGACACTGTGCTTGACTTCTTTTTACTTTCTTTTCTATTTTAAACATTTTATTTTAAGTTCTGGGGTACATGTGCAGGATGCACAGATTTGTCACATAGGTAAACGTGTGCCATGGTGGCTTGCTGCACCTATTAATCCATCACCTAAGTATTAAGCCCAGCATGCATTAGCTATTTATTCTGATGCTTTTCCTTTGTACCCCCTCTTTTTACTTTCTTAATAATGTTGCTGATGCAACAATTAAAATTAAAAATCAAAATTTTTAATTTTGATGAAGTCCAATTTACCTATCTATTACTTCTTGTGATTTTGATGTCATCTCTGAGATTCCATGGCCAAATCCAAGGTAAAGAAGATTTACTCTCGTGTTTTATTCTAAGAGTGCTGTAGCTTCTGCCTTGAGGTCTTTGTTCCATTGTGAGTTCCTTGTTTTATTTGGTAAAGGTCCAACTTACCCTTCCACTTGAGAGTTTCAATGAGTTGATTATGAGATGTTGGCTGAAGAGCAACACTTGGGTAAGTAGACATTTGGTCTCTGCTGAAACTTCCCACTCAGCAAATGTATTTCACCATAAAGTTATCTCAAGATATAAATACAATTAAACCTGGAAATGAGGCTTTTAAAAGCATTTCCTTGCCATGCAATTGCCATAACAAATGTTTGGTTAGGTTTCATTATTTAAAAAATGGTCTGTAATTAAAACATGGTCTTCCTAGCCCTTGGACAACAAACTGTGAGAAAAGAAACTGCTTGGTCTTCCCACTCTGTCACTACCTGAGACGGCCCGAGATAACAATTAAACCAGCATGGTTGCAAGCCTGTACTTTGCTAAATGCTGTAAACTATTGCCATTAATTTCCATGAAGATGTGAAGATGTGAGATTTGAATTTTAAACAATATAATAAAACTGAATTTGTTAAAGTTCTACTTAGGCGTATAAACAAGCATTATTAAATGGCATTATTTTACACTACTGAAGATGAGGGAAGTGCATACATTTTCTCAAAGTCATTTTATGAGCTTGTTTTTTGAGGAATACAGTAAATGCACAGCCTCTCACATTGAAGTGTTAGCAGGTTGCACTGGCATTGCTGTCTTTAGGTGCTGACACATTTCCTGTATTTACAATATTGTTGTGAACTTGGAAGCTTTGGGGAAGGGTTCTGGTCTAAGAGAAAGAGAAGCTGGGCTTCTGGGCCACAGCCAGTTTCAGACAAAGATAAGAATGACTTAACAATTTGTTTTCTACGTTTGCAATGTTTCTCCTAAATTCCTTTTGTGTTATCAGTAGACATGGTAGTTGCTTTTTCTTTTGAGGTCTCTGAGGTTAAAATGCACTTAACAACAATTGTTTATTTTTGGACATGCATATCATACTGTCTTTCATCCGATGCTGAAGTGGCTACTTTCTATCAGGTCAAAGAAAGTTCAGGTTTCTAAGAGAATTTTGCACTGACAGAATCCCACATTAGGAAACAGAGATGGTTTCAGATGTAACTTTATTTTTAGGATGTGTTTATCAATTATTTTTTCATGTTAATTTGATCCCATTAGCAATCAATAAATGCATTAAGAGTTGCCCTGAAACTCTATTTGACTTGAGAATCAATAATTCCATTAGGATTGGAGGGCCTGTTCTGGTTTACAAACCTATGATGGTTTCTAAAGTAGTAGTCTGTATAATTGCAAAAGATTAACTCAAAAAAAGTGAATTTCTTTTTCTGTTGTTATTTTAGTTATTGAATTAAGCAATGTAGTGGTGTCCATCAGGAATACTGATTTAGACCACTGGTGCACTTTACGTGCCTTTGAAATACACAACGATATCTCACTCACTCCAACCTGGAGAAACTTATAAAGAGCTAGTGTCCCGGGCTCCACCAGAACCTGGATCATGAAGTCCCGTGGGAGAGTGTTTCTGCTAGTCTGTTAGCTGATATTTTTCATTAAGCTAAGCTGAAAAGCATTCAGTAAGATTTATCAGCACAATTTAATGTTGGTGTAGTCTGAGTTTTTGAGACAGAAGTTGACCAAGGAAAGTATAGCTGAACCCAATTACACAATCTGGTGGCAAAGGAAAGGATTTGACACTGTCTCTAGAGTTCTGGGAGGGAAGCTCCAATTTTGCCTATCCCATTGCCTGTGGTCTTTTCCACTCATATGAAGAATATGTCCCATTCACCGTGGCCCCCACCAGAATCCAGCCCCTTATCCATGTTTGCTGCTTCCATGGCCTGGACAACTTGCCATGCATCACTCAACCTCAAAACCTGGACATCATCCTTGACGTCTTTTCCCCTCAATGACTGCCAATGAGTGCTGCAAGCTCACTGCCACCACTGATCCTGATCCTATCACCACTCTCCTGGAAGACCAGTCTTTCCATTCTTGGTCTTGCTCCCATTTAATGCATCTCTTCACAGAGCAGACAGAGAGATCTTTCTAAAACAAGATCAGATCATTCCTGGGATTTAAAACCCTCAATGGCTCCCTAGGGCCCTCAGTTCAAACTTTGTAATGTGACTCCTAGGACCCTTGGTGGCCCCACTAACATCAACCTTACCCCTGAGTTAATATCTTCTCATTTTCCCTCTCTTTGTGTCTTCTGCCATTCTCTCTGATGCTTCAGGGCTTTTGTGCACTACCTTCTACCTCTCACCTTGTTAACTCTTACTCCCTAGAGAACCTTCTCTGATTCCATTCCCCACCCAGCATCTGTTTCCAGTGTGGATGCCCCCTGCCTCACCCCAGCACCTGCTGTTTAGCGTAGAGCTTTTGCCTAGTTCCTTCTCTCTCACCTAAAAGCCTGAGTGTCTCTAGTGGACCAGGATATACAAACTCTACCCCTCGACGTACCACAGTCCTTAAAGGCATTGAGTGTTAAGTGAATACTATGTATTACTTTATTTAATTCTGGTCACACTGGCAATTAAAATATACATTGACCTTCACTGAACCACATAAATTCACTGGATTTTAAACTCCTTGAGGATGGAGGCCTTGCTTACTTGCCTTTGCATCCTTCTCACACACACAGTAAGTGTTCAGCAAATGTTCACTGAAGTTGCTCCTAGTTGTTGAGAACACAACTGTTTCTATCATTTTTACCTTTATTTCATTTTTTAAAAATTGAGATCTATTTTACATACCACAAAATTCACCCACTTAAAGTCTACAGTTCAGTGGATTTTAGTATACTCACAGAGTTGTGCAACCATCACTACAATCTGATTTCAGAACATTTTTATCACCCTAGAAAGAACTCGGTACCCATTAGCAATCATTCCACACTGCCCTCCACCTCCCACGCCCACCCTAGCCCTTGGCAAACACTAATCTGTTTTCTGTCTCTTTAGATTTGCTTTTTCGGGACATTTCATATAAACAAAATTGTACAATATGTGGTCTTTTGTGACTGGCTTCTTTCACTTGGCATAATGTTTTCAAAGTCCATCCATGTAGTAACATGTTTCAATACTTCATGGCTGAATAATATTCCATTGTATGTATTTACCATGTTTTGTTTGTTCACTCATCAGTTGATGAACATTTGGGTTGTTTCTACTTTTTGGCTATCATGAATAATGCTGCTGTGAATATCTGTGTATAAGTTTTTGTATGGACATGTTTTTCTTTCTCTTGGATATTTACCTAAGAGAGGAATTTCTGAGTCATGTGGTATAATAATCCTAAGTTTCATCTTTTGAGGCATTGTCAAAATGTTTCTCAAACTGGTTATACCATTCACAGTCCCACCAGCAAACAAAGTATGACAATTTCAATTTCTCTACATCCTCACCAACACTTGTTATCTGTCTTTTCTGTTTTAGCCATCCTAGTGTGTATCGCGTGGTACCTCATTGTGGTTTTGGTTTGCATTGCCCTGATGATGAATTATGCTGAGTATCTTTTCATGTGCATATTGGCCATTTGAATATCTTTTTGGAGAAATATTTATTTATGTGCTTTGCCATTTTAAAAATTGGTTTGTCTTTTTATTGTTGCTCTGTAAGAGTTCTTTATATATTGTGGAAACAAGTCCCTTGTCAGATACACATTTTGCAAATATTTTCACCCATTTTGTGGGTTGCCTTTTCACTTTCTTGATGATGTCCCCTTGTCACACACAAGATTTTAGTTTTAATGAAGCCCAATTTATATATATTTTTTCTTTTGGCATTTATTCTTCTGGTGTCATAGCCAAGAAATTATAGACTAACCCAACATCATGAAGATTTACTCCTATGTGTTCTTTATATTTTTATCGTTTTAGCTTTTCTGTTTAGGTCTATGATAATTTTGAGCTAATTTTTTAAATTGTACGAAGTAGGAGTTTATATTCTTTTGCATATGTTATCCTGTTGTGTCAGCACCACTTATTGAAAAGACTCTTCTTTTCCCATAGAAATGTGTTGGCATCCTTGTTGAAAATCATTGACCATAAATGTAAGGGTTTATTTTTGGGCTCTCTATTCCGTTGATCTGTATATCTATCCTATGCCAGTACCACGTTGTTTAGACTCTTGTATCATTTTTAAAAAGCAGTATAAGAAACCTATGTAACTGGCAAGTTGGGAAGGATAGTCTCCTTGACTAGAAGAAAATCCTTTTTGCAAGAGTATGGGTGTCAGTGGGAGGTAACAAACATCTATTGAGCACCTACTTTTATGTTAGGCATTGTGGTAGATACTTTTACATACATTGTAATAATAATAATAATAATAGTCAGAACAACTCCTTATAGTAGGTAACATTATCCCAATTTAAAGGTGAAGAAACTAAGATTTGTAGAGGTTAAGTAACTTGCCTAAAATCATGTAGTAACTGGTGGAGGAAATGTAATTTGTACACACTCCTAGCCTTCCAGGGCCCATAATCTTTTCCTATCAAGAAGATTTTGTCACTACACATCTAGAAAACATAAACATCTATGAAGCATATCTGAATGTAGTGTAGAGAACTGAATTAATATCAAATATTTTTCTCATGACACTGGAAAAAACAGGCATTTATAACTATTTTGAGACAGTTGTCTTAGAACAAAATTTCATGGGATATTTAAAGAAATCACTTCTGAACTATAAAACTAGTTTTATGGTTCATTTTAATTTCACAGCTTATGTTATTCTCATTTATATGACCTCAAAAGTGATTGAACGTTATTTTGTATAATTAGCATAGCACATGCTATTCTGTTGGAAGAGAACTAGAACTAATCTCAGCTGTGTGGATTGGCCTTGTCTCTAATTCTTGTTTTCATTGAAAACCCTCCCAAGGTTGTTCTGAAATGAACACAGGTCATAGTTGTCAAATGGGTTCTATGTGAAATAGTAGAAGATTTAAAATTGAGAAAGATGGATGAAGTTAATGAAGAAGTGGAATTATCTTTTCATAACTCTCTTAACACAAGGCATGTTTATTTTTCTTATTTGTTTATTTTACTATTTATTTATTTTTTGAGACAGAGTCTCACTCTGTCACCAAGGCTGGAGTGCAGTGGCATGATCTCAGCTCACTGCAACCTCTACCTCCCGGGTTCAAGTGATTTTCGTGCCTCAGCCTCCAAGTAGCTGGGATTATAAGCGTGCATCACCACACCTGGCTAATTTTTGTATTTTAGTAGAGACAGGGTTTCACCATGTTGGCCAGCCTCGTCTCAAACTCCTGCCCTCAGGTGATCTGCCCACCTTGGCCTCCCAAAGTGTTGGGATTACAGGCATGAGCCATGGCTCCCAGCTCTATGTTTCTTTTTTAAATTGAGGGCACAAAGGGTACACTCTGCGTCCTAGAGTTTGGGTAGAAATTAAGTTTAGATAATGCAATTTCAACCATGGCAGAAGCATAGTCTAGAGCACTCTCTCTTCTCGTGTTAATTTCCACATTCACTGTTTCTCTGAGGCAAAGTCTATTGCTTCCTCTGAGTAAAGTTTCTGCACCTACATGTTTAGATTGTCCAGTGTCTCTTATGTGAGGCCCATGATTCAATTCCTTTTGGAAGTTTGTGCCAGGAAAATGTTTGCCTGACTTGAAGAACAACTATGATTTCTTTACCAGACCATGAGAACTATATCATTAATTGTATGTCATTCTTGTCTTGGCTCTGGGAAGCCCAGAGCTAAATTTAATGCTTGACTGTGGTAAACCAGGACCCTGGCAGGAGAGTCTCTTACCACCTTCTGTTATTTCTAGTAAGAAGTTCCTCAGATCCATTTGGAAGTATGCAGAATACATACTATAATCAATGATACCCAATATTTTTATTATCAATAGAAAATAATATATCTTCTAACTCTAGCATTAAGTGAAAACAGAATGCCCAAACCAGCAATTGCTAGTATTACAGATATACATTTTTGTGCTTCTTGTTTCCAGGAAAGGGACTGGAAGAATTTTAAAAAAAGAAAAAGAGAAAAAAATTCCTTGCAGGCAGGTTTTTAGATTGGAAATTAGTTTTTCAGTCTGGGCCAGATTAAGGACAAGCATCCTCTTCATGATGCAAAAAAAAAGCAATGGTTTCTTCAAGTTCTCCTTTTAAGCATTGCTACTGAATCATGCTGGGTGAGCATTTTCCAAATTTCATTGTAGGTACTAGTGGGGAAGGTAACAGTGAAACCTTACCTCTTAGAGGTTTTGAGAGCTGCACATAATTCATAATAGAAAAGATAAAGCTCTTGAAAGCCCAAGTCACAGACCAGATGCACAGCATTATTGTTAAAAAGGGCCAAAGCATGCTTTCCCTGGGTGGTTTTATGCCTGTCATGAACACTGTAAGACAGCTAATCCCCCTAGATTCTTTGTACTTTATACCTCTTCTGAGAAAAGTTTGTCATCCAGGAAAATGCCTGCAGGTGAAGATTCTGAATGAATAACATTCATTTAATTGAATTTGTCAGTTACATGTTATTGAGCATTTAAGAATGTTGCAGAATTTGCATGCAACTTATAAAGTAATATTGCAGTAAAAAATTCTTACCATATGGAAATTTCCACCTCACTTCAAGGATAAGCTCAAATGGACTAGGGCCAAATGGATTTGTTTATGGTAGTGGTGACATAATAGGAGGAAATGAACAGAGTACCTTCTTAGGTTGAAATTTGCCAAAGTCACATGGAGTCTAGTTTTGGAACTAGAGGCAGGAAAACGGCTATTTTTTAAGGAAAAGTCAGTGGGCAAGTTAAGCTACTGCTTCATGTATAGAAGAAAGGAAGGCCAGGAGGTAGAGACTGTAAGTGGAAGATAAAAGTTGCCAAGAGTCTTCAGTTTTTCCAGGAAGAGCACAAGTGCCCAAAGTTCTATGTGTTTATTTCTTTTGTGACTTAGCCACAGTGAGTATTTTGAGGTTCATGTTTTTCTTTGGCCAGACTGGAACGTGGATCGTTGAGATCCTTTAACAGATCTGTGAGGGAAAAAAGAGTCTTTTCTACAGATCACGGAGATTTTCCTTATTGGGATCCTATGTCCCTCGTGTCTGATTTAGTGCTACTGCTCTCTCTGTTATGTGGTACTAGAATATCCTACATCCCTATTTGCACCTGTAATCCTTGTTCTTAGTTGAAGATATTTTGTTACCTTTATTCGAGAGACAGTCGAGCATCTTGATGCAATGAGATTTCAATAAAAATAGAGAAATTTCGTTTATATTTACAGGCTTCATTTTTGTCACCAACTTAAAAACTGCCAGCTGGAAGCAGAAATAAATATATGACATTTCTTAGTCCATTGGAGACTTTGGCCAGGCCATTTCTGTGGCGAAAAAGGTGGCTTCTGTCTCATACAGGTCAGACTACTGCTTTTAATCAGTAAAGCCTTGCAAGGGTTTGTGCTCAAAATTACCTTTTCTCAACCCTTATTTGTAGGGAAAAATGGATTCTTAGAATTTCAGATGGTTTCTTTGTATAATTATATCCATGGAACAAAAAAAGCTGAATAATCATGTTTAAGTTAGTGACTTTTCACAAGACCCTGTGGGTGGGAACTACAATCTGCTAGTTTCCTTGAAGAGACTCTTGGCTTAAATTGTCTAGTATTTTATGTGATCTTCAAAAGGCACTGAATTCTAAGTTTGCACCTAGCACTGAAATTCTATGATCATTTGCAGTTTTAGGAAATACAGTGGCTCACGCCTGTAATCTCAGCACTTTGGGAGGCTGAGATGGACGGATTACTTGAGGTCAGGAGTTCGAGACCAGCCTGGCCAACATGCTGAAACCTCATCTCTACTAAAAATACAAACATTAGCAGGGCATGGTGGCATGTGCCTATAATCCCAGCTACTAGGGAGGCTGAGGCAGGAGAATCACTTGAACCTGGGAGGCAGAGATTGAGCCACTGTACTCCAGCCTAGGCAACAGAGCAAGACTCTGTCTCAAAAAAAAAAAAGAAAAGAAAAGAAAGGAAATATCAATCAATCTCTTAAAGTGGGTGGTGGTGGATTTGGGAAGTAGGGTTTAATGAAGATGAATAGGCAAACTTAATCAACAGTCAGTATGCTGACAATCATGAAAATATGGGCCGGGCGCGGTGGCTCAAGCCTGTAATCCCAGCACTTTGGGAGGCCGAGACGGACGGATCACGAGGTCAGGAGATCGAGATCATCCTGGCTAACACGGTGAAACCCCGTCTCTACTAAGAAATACAAAAAACTAGCCGGGCGAGGTGGCGGGCGCCTGTAGTCCCAGCTGCTCGGGAGGCTGAGGCAGGAGAATGGCGTAAACCCGGGAGGTGGAGCTTGCAGTGAGCTGAGATCCGGCCACTGCACTCCAGCCTGGGCGACAGAGCAGACTCCGTCTCAAAAAAAAAAAAAAAAAAAAAAAAAAAAAGAAAATGTATCAGTGCTTTCCTGTCTGTTATAAATGCATATTTTATTTAACTCCAAGCAGATTCTTACTCAGAAAAAAATAGGATGCAAAGTGTTCACACAAGAAAAATTGCTATCCGTGTTGAAACAAGGTACTCTAGGTGGAGTACAACATTCAGACATTCAAAGAATAGATTTGCACAGGCAAGTAAGTTCAATACCATACATTTTAGCCAGGCATCACTGTAATTTCACTGTATGACCTATCCAACTGGCTCAATAATCTTCTTCCAAGGCCTCCTTGTCATTTGACCAAAATGTGCAGACGCCCTTTAATTTCTCCTAATTTCCTCCTCACTTATGCCTCGTAGTGAGTGCTTCTTGAAACTTTGGCTGAAGCACATGGTAAAAGCAGGATTCACGATATCCCAAAGTTCCTGCTGTTCTCTTTCTTTCCACAGAACTTAGAAGGTACTTTCTTCATGAACTATACTTTTTAGCATTTATCTTCTTCTCTATTCTTCCCTACTTTGCCACTCCTAACTTCCTGCTTTATATTAAATGTAATTTATCTGCTCTTTAGACCCAAGTTATCCCATCTGGGGATACATGTTTTGATTTTTGCCCAAAAAGCTGCAAACACAGTTCTGAGAAAAAATTAGTTTTATATTTTACAGGTAGTTCTCCTGTGAATTCAATAACACAAGAGTATTAAATGGCTATAATTGCCCTAATTTACATGTCCCAATAGTAATTTACCGTGTCAGACACTGGGGAAGCTACAAAGACATAAGTAAGGCTCAACTCTAGTCTTCAAAGAGATTAAAATACCCCATGCTCAATTCAAGCTACACACATATGAAACATATATCCTGAATAATACAAACCATCTGGTGATGTGTGTTCAAGTCTCCACAATACATGAGGGCAGATATTTTTGTATTTCTTTTTATTCACTGATATATCCACAGTGCCTGGAACAGCCAGTCCCTGGCATATAGTAAGTGCTCAGTAAATGTGTAAAATGAAGTATAGTCTACTTTTTTTTTTTTTTAATTTTTTTTAAAGCCGGACTCTCTCTTTGTTGCCCAAGCTGGAGTGCAGTGGTATGATCTCAGCTCACTGTACCCTCCACCTCCCGGGTTCAAGCAATTCTCCTGCCTTAGTCTCTCTAGTAGCTGGGATTACAGGTGCCCACCACCATGCCCAGCTAATTTTTGTATTATTATATATTTTTTTGGATGGTGTCTTGCTCTGTCACCAGGCTGGAGTACAGTGGCACGATCTCAGTTCACTGCAACCTTTGCCTCCTGAGTTCAAGCGATTCTCCTGCCTCAGCCTCCCGAATAGCTGGAACTACAGGCATGTGCCACTACACCCAGCTAATTTTTCTATTTTTGGTAGAGATGTGATTTCACCATCTTAGCCAGGATGGTCTTGATCTCTTAACCTCATGACCCACCTGTCTCGGCCACCCGAAGTGCTGGGATTACAGGTGTGAGCCACCGCGCCTGGCCTAGTTTTTGTATTTTTATTAGAGACACGGTTTTACCATGTTGGCCAGGTTGGTCTCGAACTCCTGACCTCAGGTGATCTGCCTGCCTCGGCCTCCCAAAGTGCTGGGATTACAGGCGTGAGCCACCACGTCTGGCCTATAGTCTACTTTTTAAACACAGAATTAAGTACAGTGTACTCTGTTACCAAGGGTGTTTCTGTAATGAGATCATGGATAACACAAACTAACGCAGTTATTAGATATTAATAAAATGGGTAGAGTTGTGTTGGTTCATATTCAAGGGTTCCCAGCACTTTAATATTTCTGCACCACCAAGTAACTGCAGCTGCAAAACACAGCAGGGTGCATCTAGTTACAGAGAACACAGGGTGCTATAGGCCCATCCACCCTACATTCTTTCTCTTGGATTCATTTGGCCTTGACCTCTCTACCTTGGAAGGGTTTGTGGGATGTGGGTTGGGGGACAGGACAGAGAGTTCTTCTTTTATTTGTACATTTTGTGTTTATCTCAAGTCAGCAGCCTCAAACAACTCCCCTTCAACAGTTATCTTCATCTTTTTATAAAAGTAAAGTCCTACATTTATATGTACTGTAGTATTTATTAGGAATTTAGCACAGTTCATTGGCTCTGCTGGTATGTTTTTTGGAATGGTTAGTTTTTGTTAGTGCTCTGGTTACAATGTTACATAGATTCGGAGTCATTTTCTAACCCTACTTTCCCCACAAGCCCTGTTATTTCTAGTGTGTGATTTCCAAAATGGAAAGAGCACATATATCCTTTTAGAGCAAAAATGTGGTACTGCAAACTTCATTTTAAATGAAGATAAGTGGAATTTGGCTGCAGCAGAAGATGAAAGAGAGCATTCCAGCTCTGGGAAGAGCATCAGCAACTCCCGTGTGGATACAGGCATGGATCTTTCTCAGGGGGAGGGGAGGATCCCCATCTGAAGAAGAGTGCCAGGCTCTGAGGAGTGCGTATGGAGGTGCAGTTGTTGCATGGTTTTGAACTGATGAGTTTTTAAGGAATTCAGAATGTTCTCTGGCAAAGTGTCTCAGAAAGCTTCTAGAACCGGAAGTGGCATGCCTGAGGGGTGTTCTAGAGCCATTCACCTGTAGGCCTGCACATGTGGATGCAAATGTAGAGAAGACCCCAGCAGAGAACCGGTAGGAGGCCGCTGACGCCATCCAGTCCCAGATAGCGAGAACCAGAAAGGTGGCAGTGGGCTTGAAAGGCAATGGCAACTGCAAAGACAGTAAAAATGAACTAATGGGAGTGGCTACCGGGAGTGGAGAAGCGAGGCCCAAAATTGCTAATCTGTATCTGGGCGACTGGTGGACAGAGATGTCCCAGACAAGGGGCTGAGAAACTGGGAACGGGAGCATTTGACTGGGCTGGGGTTGCGGGGTGGGGGGGGGGGTGCGGGGGTGGAATACAAGATGGGTTTGCCTAGCGCGGTGCCACATCCTAACGCTTCGATCACAAACCATACTGGCACCTGAATTCATGATCATTTAACTCTGTTCTTTGCTCCCAGCCCTGGGGGTGGACATGGGGAGTTAGAGCATCCCCTCTCTGGACAAGAATGCCTTTTCAGGCTGCTCCTAAAGCGCCTCCGAAACTGATCCGGAAACCATAATTTTGAGGGCAGGGAAGCTGAGAACACCAAGCATTCTATTAGGAATAATCTTTGTGACTGTTGAAATTGAGTTTCCACACCTACATATTCAGAGGGCACGGAAACTTATGTCCGGAGCCGCCTCTGCGGGAAAGGGCGGCGAGGATGGGGGTCCAGGCGCCCCTTGACCCCTTTCCCGTTTCGGACTCTCCGGGGCCACCAGACGGCCGTTCTTTCCGCTCGGGCCCGTGTCTGAGGAACTGCTCCGAGCGCCCCGGGGCCGGCTCTCCGCCGGAGCAGCCCGGCCTCTCTGCCCCGGCTCCCGTCAGCGCCGCTCCCCGCCTCCGGCGCCCCTGGCGCCCCCGGCAGGGCTACTCGAAGCTGCTCCGGGAGCTTCCCCGGTGCTGCCCGCAGTAACCTCTCAGGACCCCGGAAGACGCCGCCGCCGCCCGGCTGGAGCAGGGACAGGCTCCCAGGTCCCCGCGCCCCCTCTCGGGGATCCCCTGTCGCCGACTCCCTCCCGGACCCGCAGGACACTCCCCTCCGGAGGCCGGGCCTGGTCCGCCCGCCCGCCGCCCCCGTCCCGCCCCGCGCGCCGCGCCGGGAGCCCCGAGCCCGACCCCTCCCCCCGGACGCCCGGCCCGCTCGCGGGACGGAGGCGGCGATGGTGACTGGGCAGCGGCGCGGGGCCGGGGCCTGGGCAGGGCGGCTCTGCTGCCTCTTTCTCTCGCTGCCCCCGCCCCTCCTCCTCCTCCTCTGTCTCCGCGAGTACTAGTCCGGGCGGCCGCCGAGCTTGGCGCTCTCTCGCCTTGCCGCCTCCTCCCCCGCGCCGCGGACCCTCTCCCCTCCCCTGCGTCGGCTCCCCCTCCTGCCGCCCCCTCCCGCTCTCCTCCCGCTCTCCTCCCGCCTCCTCCTTCTAGGCACGGCCAGCGGGGGCAAGAGCGAGGTGGCTGTGAGGAGGCGTCACTGAAAGCCCTGGCTTGGGGAAGGCTGCGGGCTCAGAGCCGGAGACGCCGAGCTGGGGCAGGGTGAGTGGCAGGCGTCGGGCCCGCGCGCGCTGCGGGAGGGGACAGCCGGTGGGCCCGGCCAGGTGGGCGCCCAGCGCGGGTGCATGGAGAGCCGTTGCGGCTGGCCGAGCCCAGGTTGCTTGCGCCGCGGCTGGCGCGGGAACTTCGCTTCGGCGCCCTGGGAGACCCCGCGGAGCGGTCGGAGGTGCTGCGGGATGGGCGTTGGGTGCTGGGAATGGGAAGGGAACAGCTGCTTCCCAGCGCCGCCGGCGGCCGCAGAAGTGGAAAAAGTTGTGCCGGGAACAACGTCTCCTCTGGAAGCCGGCGCGAGCCCTGCTCTCCAGCCGTCGCTGGCGGGCTTCGGACGGCGGCGCGTGGGTCCCGGGCGCAGCTCGGCGCCGGGCTCCAGCGCGCCTGGCACCGCGCCCTGGGGGCCGCCCAGTGGTCGCCCCTGCTGTCCCTGGTCCGTGGCGTGTGGGTCGCTCTGGCCACAGACGTCAGCTGCTTCTCAAATCTGGACTGCATTTTTGTGGGCAGCTCAGTGATTTGGGGTGCGGGCTGGAGGAGGTGGGCGTGGAGTAGGGAAGACCGCATCTGGGATGGGCGGCTTGAGCCCACGGGATGGGCGAAGAACTGGGGAGACTCTGCATGTGTTTCTGGATGTTTTTAGGCACACAGTTTTTTTCCCCCCTTCCATTCAGCGGCCCAGTGTTCTTCGAACGTAGAAAAGCAAAGGGTTTTTTTCAATCCCGTTCAACTTTTCTGTTATTTCAGGATGGTCATGAGTTCCATGAAAGTCCATGTGCTGTTTCAATGGGAGTGAGACCAGAGTACAGACAAAGTCCTATCTCCACCCCCTGTCCTCGCCTCCACCCGGGCCATTTCCTGTATGTCCCATTTGCTCTGCTGTAATTGTGTGAGTGTGTTTGTGCATGTAGGTTATCATCGGTGGGTGACCTACGGGGAAAAGACAACTTTTTGAAATCGCAACGCGGCCGCTATGGAAAGTGTGTGCTGGAGCTGAGGGAGTAAAGATTCGGGCGAGTCAGAGCTGTTAGAGGCTCACCCCAGAGAGGTAAACCTGAGTAACTGAGCTTGAAGGAACATTTATAACCTGCATATTGCTTTTGCCACTGGCCAGAGAGCTCCACTCCTGCCAGGTTTAAGAGAGGATCAGATACTGACTTCTTTGGTGTTGACTTTTGCTGGTATTCCTGATTCTTTCGTACTGGTTCTCTTTTAGAAACTACTCCTTTTTAAATTTAAGAGATAAAGAACACATGTTCGCGGGAAGAGGCAATGTTTTTAAAATAGGAAAGAGAAAATCAGATTCTCATTTCTTTTTGCTGTCATGCTATGATAAGCTTATTGATCCATTAGAAATCTGATTCTGATTTTGAAGTAATATCAGATGAAACACGATCTTCTTAGTAGTATTTTTCTCTAAGTGGTCACATGGAGAGCAGACTGTGTGGCTTCTTGTGTTTTTTTCTAGGGTGCAGCAAACATTTTATATCAGGAAAAAGACATTGTGTGTTGTAGGAGAGGAGGATGGGGTGGGGCAGTCATTTGTCTTCAGAGCAGCCTAATTAGGAAGAATAATTACACTGCAAATGAACATTGTTGAATATAAATTGAGTCATGATATGTGAACCAGTCATTTGTCTATAGGAAGGAAGAAGGATCTTTGTAGATGAGAACAAAGCAGTGCCTTCTGGAAGAAGTAATGTATGCTGTTCACCATATGCATGGGCTCGGTGTTGATGGCACCACCCAGTGTTTGGGCAGGGAGGAAAAGTCCATAGTAGGAGGTGATAGAAAAACAATATATAAAAAACTACATATTTCTTTTTAATGAACACTGTATGCACCTTCTCAACTTCTTTACTGCAAAGAATTGATGAAATGGTAAACCCAAATATAGGAGACCCAAACTTGGGCTGTTGGGCTCCAGATGTACCTAAACCTTGGGCATGTTATTTAATTTCTCTGTTTTTGTGTCTATAAAATGGTGAAGATAAGAATTCAACTCAGATAATCACCTTGAAGATGAACTGATTTATAGGACTTAGGATGGTTCCTCACACTAAGTGCTCAGAAAATGTTACTGATGATGATCAGGTTTTCCAAATCCCTAGGAAAACGTGGTGCCTGTTAAACAGCTAACGCAGAGATACCTGATTTTAGAGTGAGTAGCTCTGAGTTGAGGCTGGACCTGTGCCCTGCCAGCCTACACTCAAAAACACTGATCTTTCTGGAACTTGCAAGCTGCATCCTTTGGCTCATTCTGGTTAGCCTTTTCTGGGCTTCCATTTCCAGGGAGTTTGTAATGCAGGCACTATTTGAGTCTAGAGGTGGAACCCAAATGTGGCTTGCAGTTCCAGGCTACATGTCCCATTGCAATGGCAGCTTTAACTATTAGGTCCCACCAAAGTGAATATCCAAATTTTATTTGAGGTAGAAAGAAAACTGTAGTAATGAACATGATAAGTGCCTCTTTTGGAACTCTCAAAAGCAACATTTTACCCAGTGCTTACTGTTCTTAGATACAAACAAGAAGCAAATAGCTAATCTCTAGAATTTACTCCAAAAAGCTTTAATATATGTCTTGGGTGCTGGGCCCGCAGTAGCTCACACCTGTAATCCCAGCACTTTGGGAGGCTGAGGTGGGTAGATCACAAAGTCAGGAGTTCGAGACCAGCCTGGCCAACATAGTGAAATCCTGTCTCTACTAAAAATACAAAAATTAGCCGGGCGTGGTGGCATGCATCTGTAGTCCCAGCTACTCAGGAGGCTGAGGCAGGAGAATCACTTGAACCCGGGAGGTGGAGGTTGCAGTGAGCTGAGAC
The DNA here is from genome assembly GCF_037993035.2 of Macaca fascicularis. Taxonomy (NCBI): domain Eukaryota; kingdom Metazoa; phylum Chordata; class Mammalia; order Primates; family Cercopithecidae; genus Macaca; species Macaca fascicularis. The sequence goes on along the minus strand of NC_088380.1, from coordinate 82,641,283 downwards.
GGCACCATTGCACTCCAGCCCGGGTGACAGAGCAAGACTCAAAAAAAAAAAAAAAAAAATATATATATATATATGTGTGTGTGTGTGTGTGTGTGTGTGTCTGTCTGTCTGTCTGTCTTGGGGTTAATGATGCACTTCCCAGTTTTTGCTAAGATTGTGTCTGTCTGTCTGTCTGTCTTGGGGTTAATGATGCACTTCCCAGTTTTTGCTAAGATTGTGCCCCAAAGTGAACCAAAGGCATTGTTAGCACAATAGTGCTTACTGAGAAGAGGAACTCTGCTATGCATTACTCCTTCTAATTTAGGGAGAAAGCCTGTTTGTTCCTTCATTCATGCAGTCATTCATCCTGTCATTCAGCAAATACCTAGGGAGCCGCTCCCTTGGGCCAGGCTCTGTTCTGGACTCTGGTAACACAGCAAGAACCAAGAGCAGGCCTCTCCTCTTACATAGTACACATTAGAAGAAGAAGAAGAAGAAAAAAACAACAACAACCATACACCTCTGTTTTCAAAGGACTTCCATAGACCCTGGAAGCTCCCTTTTTGACTCAGAAGAGCTATACTAGAACGTGGCGTGTTGGGTGTCCTTGCCTTCCACTCTCCAGCCTGGTCAGAGGGAAGTGATCTGGCTGGGGCTGGGGATGGTGGCAGGGTACAGCTAGTCCTGTGGGTCTTCCAAAGGGAGAAGGGGTGGCCTCTTTCTTTCTGTTCTTTATGATAAAGTATTCAGTTTTAGTGGCTGAGCACAACTACTGGCCAGTGAAACAAATTGTTTCGCAGCAATGAAAACAAACAGTTCGCAGTGTACTGAGCACCATAAAGACAGCGCTGGGGCAAGTGAGAGCCAGACAGGCACTGGGCGACTCTGGCTCACTGAGGAAAAAAAAAAAAAGACTAAACATGGGCAAAGGAGATCCAAGGAAGCTGAGAGGTAAAATGTGATATGCATTCTTTGTGCACGGTTGTTGGGAGGAGCACAAGAAGCAGCACCCAGATTCTCAGTCAACTCCTCAGAGTTTTTTTTTTTTTTGAGATGGAGTCTCGCTCTGTCGCCCAGGCTGGAATGCAGTGGCGCGATCTCGGCTCGCTGCAAGCTCCGCCTCCCGGGTTCACGCCATTCTCCTGCCTCAGCCTCCCAAGTAGCTGGGACTAAAAGGGAGTTGTCAAGGCTGAAAAAAGCGAGAAAAAGAGGGAATAAGAGGAAGGTGAAGATGATGATGAATAAGTTGGTTCTAGCAGGTTTTTTTCCTTATCTATAAAGCATTTAAACTCCCTATATACAATTCACTTCTTTTAAAGAAAGAAATTGAAATGGAAGACTGTGTAACATTTGTTTTTAAACCGTACGTTGTCTTTTTTTGTATAGTTAACACATTACCAAATGTTATCTTTAGATAGTCTTGTCCTGGTGGTATTTTCTTTTCTTTTTGAGATGAAATCTCCCTCTGTCACCCAGGCTGGAGTGCAATGGCATGATCTCAGCTCACTGCAGCCTCCTCCTCCCAGGTTCAAGTGATTCTCCCATCTCAGCCTCCTGAGTAGCTGGGACTACAGGTGCACGCCACCACGCCTGGCTAATTTTTTGTATTTTTAGTAGAGATGGGGTTTCACCATGTTGACCAGGCTGGTCTCGAACTCCTGACCTCAAGGGATCCGCCTGCCTTGGACTCCCAAAGTGCTGAGATTACAGGCGTGAGCCACCATGCCCGACCCTGGTGATATTTTCAGTGGCCACTAACCTTTCCTGATACAGTGTAGGGCTTGTAAACTGGCATGTAAATTTAAAGCAGGCTCTTGTTGGTGCACAGCACAAATTAGTTAATATATGGGGTTGGTAGTATTTTCATCTTCAGTTGTCTCTGATGCAGCTTTTATGAATGTTCTGCTAACTGAATACCATTCTGTAATTGCAGAAAAAAACAAAAAAGTTGTGGCTGTTTTGTTGACATAATGCTTCTAAGTAAATACAATCTTTTTTATTAAAAAACCGGCAATTTTTCCGGCACGTGAGACATATCAGCCTTAGAAAGGCAAAGAAGGAGTCAAAGGTAGGATCTGATCATCGACTTATAAAAGCCAGATTGTGTCCAGAGAAGAGTCTCAGCTGGCATTCGAAATACTTGATTCTCTCTTGGTGTAGAAGATGTGGCTGAAAGAGGAAAGAAAAGAGTGAATACTTGTTTCATCATGCACCTTTCAAGGTTTTGTTTCTTTTTTTTCATTACTTTAAAAACTGCAGTAATACATGATAAGATAATACGTAAGTTTGGAGTCTAGGAGGCTTGGAAAGGTATAGTGCAGCCAGGGCGCTGACAGTAGTTGTTGGACTAGAGTCAAGGTTGTGCTGGGAAGTACCTGAGGGTTTGGGGTCTTGGGCACTAAGCTAAGGGAGTCTGTATTTCATCCTGAAAGCTGTGCGAAGGCTGGTGCATTTGTAGCAGGTGAATGCTGTGATCATATCGCACTTTAGAAAGAGCTCCATGGCCATAAGGTGGGCTAGGTAACAAAGAGGGCAGGGAACAAGGTGAGCTGGGAGGCTAGGACCAGAGTGCAGAAATCCTGGCCGGACTGGGTGGCGGAGAGAGGAGAGGCCTGCAGATATTGACCCCACTTCCTGTTCATCTCCCGGGGTGGTCCCCTAGGAGAGGGAGTGTGCACTTTGACTGTTACGGGTCATGGCACCTTTCACTGAGGTAAGCAGTTGTGGGAACCTCAGTTTGGAGAGAGATGGCAAGGAGTAATGAGTTCAGTTGAATCCAAAACTGAACTATAAGCCTTCCAAGGAGAGATGTCCACCAAAAAGTTGGATTTAGAGGCAGGAGGCGAGGTCTGGAGCTAGAGATGATAGAGGGAGTTCTTTTTACGGTAGTGGCAAGTGTTTGTAGGGAGGCCTCCCTCTCTTGCTTGGCATGTCGAGGTTTACTAACTGATGCTAGGTGCAAGAGTAATTTGTGTCCTTGTAAGTGAAATTTTCTCTTTGATCCCTTTACCAGGCCTGACTGGCTTGATTGTCCATCAAGCCCTTGACTTTGGCCTCAAATGACCAGGCGCGTACTGATGTGATTTTGCAGACTTGGTGAGGTCTGCTTGTTGTTATTTTAAACTGAGATAGTTAAGAGGAATGTACATGGAGTGGTTGTGAATGTGTTTGATAGCTAGGATGTATAACTGATAAAATTGATACCACACACGTGTGTGTTAAGGACAATATTTGTGTCCTCCCCGATTCATGTATGTGGTGAAGCCCTAACCCTCTATGTGATAGTATGTGGAGGTAGGACCTTTGGGAGGTAATTAGGCTTAGATGAGATAATGAGGGTGGGACCTCCATAATAAGACCAGTGTCATTATGAGAAAAGGAAGAGAGACCAGAGCTCACTCTCCAGTGTGTGAGGATGCAACAAAAACGCAGCTGTCTGTCTGCAAGTCAGGAACAGGGCCCTCATCAGGAACCAAATCTCCTGGCACCTTGATCTTGGACGTCCCAGCCTTCAGAACTGTGAGAAGTGAACGTTTGTCGTTTAAGCTGCCCCATCTATGATATTATAGCAGCTTGAACATCTATATGTGTGTGTGTGTGTATACTGTACATTTTCTTAAATGCAATAAATATATTTAAGAAAATGTAAGATGAACTTCACTTGCTGAGAATGTAAACTAGTTTTGTGTATATCTACAAGATATTGAATACGGTTAAAGAGGTGTGTTATCTGCATGTTTTCCTAAACTTTAATCAGCTAGGTCAAGAGAAACACCCAACTTTGATTTTGAGACTTGGCAGGACTGGAAAGGAGAACCTCAGTGTATTTGGATTTTTCTTCTGGGTTTGTTCTGACTTTGATTTAATAACACGTTATAATGATTAAGTGGTTTTATGGAGACTATTTTACAGATATTTTTGTCAAACTTAAATAAGACTTCCAAGGTATTTACTTGGGGGTGAACTTTTGAAGTTCAGTCAAACTAACTTTTACAACTCTTCACATTAAAAAAAATAAGCGAGGAAACCTGTACCCAGTTATAGTATTTGAAAGAAGAATATTTGAGCTGGTTAATAATGAACAATGTTTAACACTGAGGTGACATCAGCAGTAGAAACAATTCTTTCCTTGTGCCTTAAGCACAGAGAATGGTTCAACTAGAGGTAACCAGGTTGTCTGGCCTTTGACTGCACAAGGGTAATAAGTGGACGATTAGTAGCCCAGGTTGATACACGGAAACTAGGGTGTTCTGACAGTTTGAAAGCTCTCCCTGTTTGTGAGACTAAGAACATTTCCCTTGTGGGTTGAATCTCTCTGGTCCTAAAAGCACACAGATTCCCAGGAACCCATGCATTGCTAATGGGCAGCTGCACACGTGTGCGGTTCCCAGGTCTTCATCTCCAACTGCTCTGCACACCCTTCCTCTGAAACATTTCCTTCCCTTGCCTTAGAGAGGGTGGCCAGGCTCTCCTACTCTCCGTGCTAGGAGAACTAACTCTTGTTTTCATGTCCACCAGGGATGAGGTTTACCTACCTTCTTTTTTGAGGTTACCAAATGACCCTCAAGGGCTACTGGTGTTAATTTGCATTTCATTCATTTGTGGCATAAATGAGAGTGTGCCAAGCAGGCCCCCGTGAATGCTTGTTGAATTGCAGGCACAACCGTTACTCCTCTTACTGCTGTGGATTTAGGGTAAGTCCAGTGGGGATGATTAATTATTGTTAGTCTGTGCAACCAGCAATAACACCTCACCTCATCCTTGCCTGCTTAACAGGGTTGGAAGGACAGAGACTAAAATTTTACCTGGTTATCTTAGTGGGGTTATGAGTGACTATTTTTTTTCTTTATTTTTCTGTTTCTCAGATTTTCTATAAGTAGCATGTTGCTTTTTGAAATCAGAACTAAAGAACTGGGGAAATATTTTGGTTTCTGTACAAAACTGTAGCAGTGGTTTTGGTCACAACATCGTACATCGCTTTACATCCATAGTGCATCTTTTGTAAGGCAGTTCCTGTCTTTAAACAGAACTGACATTCCTCCTCATTGTTGATATAGTTATAAATACTGGAAGGCTGCAGGAATGTACCTAGGACTGGGGGCTGTGACCCAGATCCAGAATGGGGCAGCTTCCTCTGAATGATAGGGAAGACCCCACCCCTTATAGTGGGTATGTTTGGTATGTTTTCATAAACATTTTAAGTGTGATTTGTGAGGTGTTTCTGTTGTATTGATAAGAAGTACCGAAATAAACCTGGTTGATAAGAAATACTGAATTAAATAAATGCTGTACTGGCATGTTAGATTTTTTTTTTTTTAATTTCACCGTTCAGTGGAACCTTAACCAGCAGTGAGATCTGAAATACTTCTTTAGCAACAAGCTCCCCACATGCCCGGAAAATTAAGAGGGACTCTTTTTCCTCTCCTGATTCTATTGTTCAGCATTTTCTTTCTTTCCACACTGTGCTGTGTTCTCGGGGCACCTGGAGTTCAAACTTCCTTTCTCCTGGGGCAGGCTGCAATTGGGCTGAATTTCACATGTTTTCTAGTTTTAAGGCATTTAGCCAGTTGTTTAAGGAAGGCTGTAATTGCATTCACAGGAACCTCATTCAATCTTCAGATAAGTGGTACATGGCACACACTTATTAAGGGCAAAATAACTTCTTAAAAAATTAACTTTCTCTTGCTCATAGAGAACACATTTTCTGAATTAAAAATAACAGACTGGATAGTCTGGGAATTACAAACTTACCAGTAAGCAGTGTTTCTGTATTTGTAAATGACTAACACTTGTATATTAAATAGACACATAAGAAAAACATGGCTCACAACTTTAAAAACAATGTAAAATCACATTTGTTTTCTTTTTTAAAATGGCCAGCTGTCCGTTCTGAGAAGATGATTCTACATTCTGGAGAGGTATGTCTAAACAGATACTCTTTCATTTGCTCATGCTTATAGTGGGCCTCTCAGGGTTCTTCTGCAGTGGAAACTCATAATTACCGACTTAATTACTGACTCTGCGTGGATCCATGCTGTAATTCGTAGCATAGTGTGCCGGCTTAAACTGGTGACTGGAAGTCATTTTTGATCTGAATCCTTTTGGTAAGTGAGTGTGCTTAGGTTGTCTCGACTATTTATGTGGGTTTTTTTTTTTTTTTTTCTCCAGCTTGTGCTTAAGTGTATTGTAAAGAAAGGGCAGCATGAGAGGGAACTAAGCTGATGTGTGAAATGTTTACACTATGTTGCAAAGCCAAAAAGAGCTGTAGCCAGTATGGGGTGAAGAGGCCACACTGAATAATAAGAACCCAAATGGTGGTGGTGGTGGGAAGGTGTGAGAGTTTGTGTATACACCTGTGTGGACAGGTGGCCAGGGGGCCTTTTAGGATAGTCTGACCAGCCGTGTTAGGGAAGAACCACTGCTCCTTTTGGTCTGGAAACTAGACTTCTGGTCCTTAAGCGGCTTCTAGCTTTCTTAATATCCATATTGGTCAACAAAACTTGAATGTTTTAAAAAATTTAAAAAACGTAAGAACTGCCATCCAATTAGATTTCCTCTAGTTTGGGATGTATATATTTGATTTTTGAAACCTTGATCATGGGACTTTCATTTCTTCTTGTGAAATTTCAGCTTTCTCAGTTCTGACATGTTCGGCCTGTCCAGATAGTTTTGAATTCTGACCCGGTCATCTGTCTTGTCAGCCTTCCCTCTGGGCCACAAGTCGTTCTTTGATACATGCAGCCTGTCAGTCACTCAGGTTCTTTGAGTCATTAACTGGTGCTGCTCTGTTAGCCTCCCCTTGTCATTCTCCTCCAGTTCTCTTAGTAACCAAGGGTGCGTCAGCCTTTGCAGGCGGCCGGAGGGCAGAGGGTTGGAGTCTGTGCCAAGATACAGAGGAAGCTAATCATACCCGTGACCTCGACCTCATTAACATTGTGCTGGAACCAAAGAGCCAGCATTCCATGGTATTGTTTGACTTTGGATTGTCTCTGCTGATTTATGATCACGAGGTCTGTAGTCCTGCCCTCGAAGGGAGGCAGATGTTATAGCCAGATGAGAATGCGAGACACATTCAGAACTTACTGCCTCCTTTTAACTTCCTAAAAACTGGGCTTTGGGTTGTCAGCTATTCATTGAGTCCTGCTGATGGTGATCTGGCTCCAAGCAAACCTGAGTAAAGAGTGTGAGGGAGGAAGGAAGGCTTCTGAGAGGCTGGAGCCCGAGTGGGGAGGCTGATGTTCCCAGTTGTGGGAAGTCCATACCCCTTCAGCAGGGCTTCTCAAGCTTGACGGTGCCCAAGAACTGGCAGGAATCCTGTTAAAATACAGACTCTGATACAGTAGGGCTGGGTGGGGCCTAGGATTCTGCATCTCTAACAAGCTCTCCCCATGGTGCTGCCCCTGCTACTCCTGTGGAGCTCACTTTGAATAGCAAGGCCTCACGTTCAACTGGACCATGAAAGAGACTATGGAATAGGCAGCTGGCGGCCGAGACCTGTCAGGGCTGGACTGTGCCTGCCAGGAGGGCCCATGAGGTCTGACTTGAAGTTGGTTGCCTGCTACTTAGGGCTGGCCTCTATTGGGATGAGACTGTGAGCCCTCAGCCCTGGCACTTCCATTTGGGCCTTTAATAGCTGTTGGGAGCCACTGTGCGGGGATGCCGTCAGTCCTTTAGGGCAGGGAGGTTATGAGCTCTTCCAGTTGAGATATGGTAAAGCTACAGGGGAAGGCTTCCCCCACCCCCCAAGTTAGTTAAAATGATTTCCTCATTTCAGGTTGGTTATATTCCATAAGTTTAACTAGGTTAAGAAGGCGCTAACATCCTTCCATTAAACCTGTATTTTCCCACATACCCTGTAACTTCAAGGTTATGTGATTACAAAACTTTTAAAAAGTTGCCTATTGTTTCATTTGGAGCATTATTTCTGAAACTTGCCTGACACTCCACTAAGGTGCTGGCTAGACATATGTGTTACCAGACCCTACCAGGGGTTTTGGCTTCATAGGTCTGGAGTGGGTCTTGGGAATCTGTATCTTTTAAACAAAGCTTCTAGGTGGTTCTTATGATCAGGAAGGCTCTAGAAAAACCGATTTAGAGAAGCATCCGTTTAGAAACCTGTCTGTCTGAGCCTGTGATACTGGCCATGTCTGAGGGACACCCTTGCCTTTTTATTTCTTGGCCTCTTAGATACTTGCTTGTGAAGGGCTGTCTTCTGTCCCATTGAATCCACTTCACTTTTTATCTTAACACATGCTTTTGCTCTTACAGAGAGGCTCTTATCTTAGATGGAGCCAAATCAGAGAGGCCTTTGTTAACAGTGTAAGAAGTCAGTTCTGTGAAGCCTTTATTTTTAGGAAGGTTTTACAGATACTGACTATTAAGTGCTCAAAGATACTGGACTATACAAGCTTTGGGCCTCTGTAGAGAAGTCTTTAAGAATGTCTTGATAGTGATTTTTCCCACTGTTTCCTACTTTGGTTCAGACACTGGAGATAATGAGCATTGTTAAGTAATGGATGACCAGAAATGGATGAACAAGGGGCCCTATCCTCCACAGACCAACTTGGTTCTGATCCAGGTGACTTGTGAGGTTAAGGAGTTTGCCCTTCCACAATTGTATGGAAATTAACCTCTATTCCTAAAGATGCAGGATCCATCTCAGCCTTACCTTAGGGGCAAAGTCAGCTTATGAGACCAATGAAGTAGGAAATGGTCAGTGTGGAGGAATCAGCTGGATATAGCTCCTTACCCAAAAGGTGGAATTCACTTAGTGTTGTGCTTACAATTCTACCATTAGAGAAATTGGGTGAAGTGTTTCCCTTTAAGCCTCTTATTAGATGTGTAAGCATCCATAGGACAGGTGATGCATTTGTGATTCATATGTTAACAGGAATAACTTAATAGAATGCTTCTTAGGATCAGAGTATACAGGGAGTGGACATTGATAGGGTGGAGTATGGGCCACTCTTCAAGGAGGGCAGAGCAGGATGCGGGGCCACAGATGGCAGCCTCAGGCACCAGGTGTCCAGGCAGCTCAAGAAAAGCACAGCGTGCCTGGGAGGGCACTAGGCAGAACTTGTTCTCATTCATTTAATTGGTGTGTGCGTGTGATGGGAACTTTAATATCATTTAAGATGCATTTGGCACATTTCTAATGTGGCCATTTCACATACGAGTTATAATGAAAAGCCAAGTGATCTATATATGAAAACTAAGACTAAACACCATAATTGTACGTAGGATTGTTTTGGATGGTTTTTTTTTTTTTTTTTTTTTAAATATTTATTTATTTATTTATTTGGGACAGAGTCTCACTCTGTTGGCCAGGCTGAAGTCCTGTGGTGCGATCTTGGCTCACTGCAAGCTCCGCCTCCTGTGTTCACACCATTCTCCTGCCTCAGCCTCCCAAGTAGCTGGGACTACAGGTGCCCGCCACCACGCCTGGCTAATTTTTTGTATTTTTTAGTAGAGACGGGGTTTCACTGTGTTAGCCAGAATGGTCTCGATCTCCTGACCTCGTGATCTGCCTGCCTCGGCCTCCTGAAGTGCTGGGATTACAGGTGTGAGCCACCGCGCCCGTCCGGTTTTGTTTTTTAAAGTCAGTTTAGTTTTGAGAGAGAAGCTAAATCCAAGACTTGGAAAATGATCCATTTTCTGTACCTGCTTAGCAGGTGAGCTTGGCCAGCAACAGAAACCTTCCCTTCTCTCAGGGAAAGGGGGGATGGTGGGAGTGTTGGGGGCATCTTTCCCAGGGGACTTGAAGAGAAGGGCTTGACTCTCCTGAGATTGCATGCCACCTAGATAATGTGCATTAGCTCATGCTTTCTCTTTTGTATCTGTAAAGAATCATTACATTTGCAGAGTTCTCAGCCTCTGGCTGGCAAAAAGAAACTGAACTTGGGCATTCTGCTGCCAAAGCCAAAGCTTGTGTAAGTGGTGGAATATGTTTTCAGAACAGAGTGGGGATGGGTTGGGAGATTCTCTTGTCTCTGCTGCCGGAGTAAACCAGAACTGACAGAGGACTTACACAGAAGCACTCCCCAGGGACCAGAACTCTGGGAACGTCTATGAAGAACTGACCCACTCCACGGCTCACAACCATTTCCCAACTCTTCTTCCCTTGGCCTCCCTGCTCTGTCCCTAGATTGGGCTTAGTGCCCCACATTCTAAGATTCATAAGATGTTCCTCCATGTTCTTGAAATGAAACATACAAAAAATGAATCCATTCTTATCACACATAAAATATCTTTGTCCTCAAGGGGGCATGGTACTCAGGAAAGATGGAAACACAGCCTGTGAAAGGCAGAAATTGATAAGAACTGTCTGTTCTGCCTCCCTGACCTTCCTGTGCCGTCAGCTTGCTCTGCGGCCTTGGGCAAATCATTTTGCCTCTTTGGACTGGAAAGGGTGAGGGGATGGAATCCAGGCCTGAAACTCTTATTCCAGGTGAATCCATATGGCTGTGTATTCAGTCATTTATTCAACACATGCTTATTACACCCCTCAGAAAGCTCGCAGTCTAGTGGGGAGAGACGGGTGGAAGAACCGTGATCGTTGAGGGCTAGCAGGTGTGGCAGTGTGTTTGGCCATGGAAAGCCTTTGGAGGTGTGGGACCACAGGCACAGGGGCCGGTGGGGAGGTCAGAGGGCTGCAGCATACAAACACAGGGTGCTGCCTGAACATGGGGAGGCAGTTGGGGTTTCTGCAGCACTACTTGAGGTGCGCTGAGAATAGTGTCCTCACTGCCCCCATACCACGCATGACTTCCTGTGAGTTCCTGCAGCACAGCCACCCTCATGGTGGCATTGGTGTTGGGGGTAGGCCCTGGGAGCTGAGTGGAGCATCATCTCCCTTCATGACCTGAGTGCTATTTTGATGCTTTGGCCTCCACCCCTGCCCCTCATCCCCTTTTGTAAAGAAAGTAAGAGCTATAAAAACATAAACAAGAATGTGAGAACTTGCCTGCTGTTTACAGAAATATGCTTTTTTGTGGGGGAGGGGTAATCTTTTTCTTTTTTTGTAAGGAGAAGATAGATATTCAAAGAAAGAGGAAGATAAACTGGGCTCTTCTGAATCCTGAATTACTTTATGGCTCCTGGGCCTTGGTGTCTTTGTAACCACAGAGTTTGGTTCACTCTCCAGGAAGAAACTTGACCCTCTGATAAAACCACATGGAGCCTTCCAGGGCAACCTCAGTGTTTCATTTATGGAGCGGTCAGATTCTGTATCTAAGTGGGAGGAGAAATGTCTAAAAGGAGAAGCATGCGTTCTCTTTCCTTAAAGCTCGAGTTCGCTTTGCCTGTCCTAAAACAGATGAGGGCCCAGGAGAAGAGGAAGGGCCTTGCCTGCACTACCACCTCCACCTCCCCTCCTTAAAGGTGGCTCAGTCCCCTATCCCGTTGGTCCCCAGGACTGGGAATGGTGCCATGCATAAAAACCAGCTTTGTGTATTTTTTACAACAGAAATGGGCTTCAAAGCACTGTGGAGTGTGAGGCCTTGAGCACAGAGTCGCTGTTGGGTTAGTAGGCTGGGCCAGCTCTGTACTCTGTCCCCCAGGACTTGCCCTTAGCAAGCATCACTGTCACCCAGAGGACTTGTGAAAACACTGAATGTGGGTCCCACCCCAGAGATTCTGAGTCACTAGTACTGGGATGGTGGAGAATTTGTGTTTCTGACACATTCCCAGGTGATGCTGCTGCACCACACGGTGCCACTCAGGCACTTGGTAGGGGTGTGTTGAGGCACGCAGACTCTGCCCCTGAGGCAGTGGTGCTGAGCTATTGTCTGCCTGGCAGGAACCACCTCATGCTGGAGGAACCTGGGCTTCACGACTGGTGGTTTGCCGGAGATGCTCGGGGGAGCTCAGCTTCACTTCTGACCATAAGGATTGTCTTTCTGTCCTCTCATGACACACCAAGATGTGGCATTTGGGGCAGCTAAGATGGGGTGTTTTTGCCTCCTTCCAGTTTGTTCTCCTCTCTGGTGTTGCTGAAAGCCATCTGAACCATCCCAGTGTCCTCTTCTATGTCAGAGCTTGCATTAGCCTTAAGGTAAAGTCCAAACTCTCCTAAAGCAGCTGCAAGAAGGCTTCTTGTGATCTGAAATGCTTCAGTGGGCACCAACTTCTTTCTTTTATGAACTGTGTTCTCACTTCCAGGACTCTCCATTTTACTGTTCCTTTTGCCTGGCATGCTCTTTAGTTTGGCCACCTCCTCATTTTAGCCCTCCCTTGTTCTGGGGAGCTTCCTTTGATGCCTTGGAAATCAGCTGGTGCCTCTGCAAAGGCTCCCATGTCCCCTTGTATTTTCCTCCCTTCAGCTCCTATCAGCTGCTCAAAGTCGGGAATGCAACCTATTTATTTCTCTTTGTGGACTGTAAGCTCCCTGAGGGTAGGAAACCCATTTATGCAGGCATTTCCAGGCATATAGAAGGTGCCTGGCATATAGAAGACCTTCCTAATCATTCTGAGATAGGTACTGCAGGGGAGGAAACTGAAGCACAGGTAGGTTAACTACCTGGCTGCAGTTACCCTGCCACTGAGTTGTGAAACCAGTATTGTCACCTAGGTCTGTTTGATCCAGCCCCTTGGCCAGGTAACACTAGCCTTGTTTTCTGCTCTGAGACCAAAGAGCTTAGCCATAGGCTGCGGATTTCTGCTGGAACCATCAAAAGACTGGCTACTCCCGTTAATAATAAAAATGACTTTTTCCAATTGTTTTTCAGGTGAGTTGGGAAGCAGACTCTTGAGTTGACAGCTGGCCTATGGTTTCTGCATTTTGTTAGGAAGCACCTCATGCAAGTGAGGGACCTGGGTCTGCTCACAGCCAGGTGGGTGTCCCTATACTATAGATATGACAATGCACTCTGATAACCACCCAATGTTCTCATTCAACAGAAAGAAAATCCTTAAATGTGGGGCAGCGGCTTCTCTAAGAAAGGTGTAAATTGGTCCCTGTGGGTGTTGTGAGTGGCCTGGTAAAGATGTTTACCTGGCTGGCTTGCTCGTGGGCATGGCTGGTTTTCTCATTACTCAGCCCTCTTTCCTTTGTTTCAACACCCTTTTCTTTTCTGTTTAGGTCCGTGCTTTAGAATTCCTTTTCCTCCTTTAAGATTCAGCCCAAATTTCTTTTTTTCTTTTTCTTTTCTGTTTTTCTTTCTTTCTTTCTTTCTTTCTTTTTTTTTTTTTTTTTTTTTGAGATGGAGTCTTGTTCTGTAGGCCAGGCTGGAGTGCAGTGGCATGATCTTGGCTCATTGCAAACTCCCCCTCCTGGAATCAAGCCATTCTCCTGCCTCAGCCTCCCAAGTAGCTGGGACTACAGGCACATGCCACCACACACGGCTAATTTTTGTATTTTTAGTAGAGACAAGGTTTCGCCATATTGGCCAAGCTGGTCTTGAACTCCTGACCTCAAGTGATCTGCCTGCCTTGGCCTCCCAAAGTGCTGGGATTAGAGGCATAACCCACCACACCTGGCCCCAAATTTCACCTGTTTATCAACTCTCTGAATGAGAGGCTTTTCAGAGTGTAACCTTTTTCTGCTTCCCAGCAAAATGAATGGCCACTTCTCTGTGCTCACACAACACGTTGAACTTGTCGTGGTGAGCTTTACTTACTTGTTTGTGCTCATCTTTTTCCTCTTGTCTGTGAGTTCCTTTTGGTACCATCTCCCACCTAGCATGGTTTCTGGCATGGAACATATTTTCAATAAATGGAAGAATGTTCATCCCAAGTAGCATAGGTTATGCTAGGTCATGGAGCCATAATGCTCTAAATGGCCACCTGTGGCCATGAGCAGCCAGACTCCTTGGCTGACCTTGGAGAGACAGAGTTGTCAACTAGACCCTGGAAGCCCCCAGGCAGCCCTACCGTTGGCATACAGACCACCATAGGATTGAACATTATCTAAATGTAAATGCAGTAGGGAACAAACAGTAGACTTTCCCAAGGGGCAGCCTGAAGGAGATAAAAATATGTCTCAGTGACTTGAGCATTTGTTTTAAAGCACAGTTTAGGTTTAAATAATTTTGATATGACACTTTTAATTCAGTGCACTTGAGTCTTCCCTACTCTTCTTAGAAAGTTGGGTGCTTTGAGAGGTATGCAGATTGGCTTGAGTTGATCTTGCATTATCCTGTGGGTTGGGAGTAGAAATCCTTAGGGCAGTGGATCACCTGAATGTTGGAGCCAGAATGAGAGTTGAGTACTTTCAGGAGCTGCTGGGTGGCTGAATTCTCTGATGCCTGGGGTGGCACTTAAATCTAGCCAAAGACTACTGCCACTAGGAGAATGTGGTCTTGAGGTTTTGCCCCAGCCTTATTCTGCTTCTGCGTTAACACTACACATTGTTCAGCCTTCCAGTTGCCATCCTGGGTGTTTGCAGCACTAAAGCAAAAGAAATTGTCTTCTGCTTTCTGCATGTGCTTTCCACAACCTAGTAGAGGTTCCTGGACAGTAAGTGCCATGTGAAAATAGTCACTTCCCCATGGTTTCTTCTATGTGGTGCTGAGACCCAGCTGTACAGCTTCCTGAAGGAGAACTGAATGACAGACAAGGCAGTAAAGGAACCTTGACTCCCAGCTGACCCTCTTCATGGTCTTCAAGTTTCCCAGGGCTTGGATAGAAGGAGGATTTCAGCTTTGCCCGAGAATGTCTAGTCTCCATGGAATCAGTTTGTCTATCATACTTGAAAAATAAGCTAAGAAAATACATGAAATGAAAAAGCCCAGATGTTAAAATATGCATGGGTTTTAGCAGTCTTTGGAACTTGAGATGTTACTGAATGTTTGTGTCACACCATCCCTGAAGAGGCTGCTGCAGGGCATTTGCTAGGAGTCTGGTCTCCACACTGCCCCACGCAGGGAGAGTGCCCCTGCTGGCCACTTCATAATGAGCTGCAGTTTACCAAGCTTCCAGGAGATATCTGATCCTCAGAGCCCCTCTTGTTTTACAATGCAGTTCTAATCATGTTAGGAAAAGCAGCAACCATGATGGAGTAGGTCAAACCCTCAAGTTATTGAGCTGCCCGGCTCCACGTAGGGGCTCACCAGGTGTGTGTTCAGGCTCACTTCACAGAGGTCATTAGTTGAATCTTGACTACCCCAAGTAGTCCAAGAAGTGGTTTAGTTCCTGAATCTCCTTAAAGCTTCTGAACTTGTCATATGTGTTTTGGACTTGTTAATAAGGTCCTGTGTTTTCTTTTTTTTTTTTTTTTTTTTTGAGACGGAGTCTCGCGCTGTCGCCCAGGCTGGAGTGCTGTGGCCGGATCTCAGCTCACTGCAAGCTCCGCCTCCCGGGTTCCCGCCATTCTCCTGCCTCAGCCTCCTGAGTAGCTGGGACTACAGGCGCCCGCCACCTCGCCCGGCTAGTTTTTTTTTTTTGTATTTTTTAGTAGAGACGGGGTTTCACCGTGTTAGCCAGGATGGTCTCGATCTCCTGACCTCGTGATCCGCCCGTCTCGGCCTCCCAAAGTGCTGGGATTACAGGCTTGAGCCACCGCGCCCGGCCGGTCCTGTGTTTTCATTCGGTGAAATGTTTACTATTTCTGAAGATGGGACTGCTAGTGCCTTATCAGTTGAATTTGTATGTCAGGGTGTGTGTGTATTTTTAATACAGCTGCTTTTGTACATTGGACTTGATCCAAAGACACTGTCCAACATGGGCCCCTTGTGTCAAGGGTTGACATTTGGGAGAAATCAGAGCAAAGGCAACTAGCAGACATAGCAGCTTGTCTCCTGATCTGGGACTCCAGTGCAATTAGCATACTCGGCTCTGCCTCACAATTTCCTTTATTGTTGAAATGTCTGGGAACCAGGTATTAGTACAAAGATTAATACATGGTACATCCTCTCTCAGCCTTTGTTAATTTTTTTTTTTTTCAGGCAAAATCTTTATCTTCAGCTGTAGTTCCTTAAAGAGGAAGCAAAGTCTCTAAAACAGCCTTTCAAGTTTCATTGCAAAGCTACACGCATATATTGACACCTCTGGGAAGAGTTTGCTCCATTCCATTTCCAGAGCACAATCAATGCATAATTTAGGAACCACCTTTTACTTGAACCAGGTAGCTTGTCAGCTGTGATTGATTGACTAGTTTGTCTTATCTACTGTAGGGGTTTTGTTGTTGATTTCAAGAAAACGTACAGGTACTTGTTTCCAGGAAAAGTTGATTTTAAATGGAATATCTTAGACTTTTTCCCTCACAGAAAGATTGGAGGTATTGTTTTATCACTATCATGTCCGCTTTCAGTTAAGAAATGTCTGTTTCCTGTTCCTTAGTGTCTTTTTGACACTATGGACCTGTTTTAGAAGGAAGTCCTTTGGATGAGTAGTTAATAGGAGTAACATTTTCAAATAGGCAAAAGACTGAAAAAAAGTCTTCTTCCATCTTTTTTAATGTTAAAGAGTAAACATCCTGCATTCTATATGATTCCTTTTCCCTATGGATCATTCTTATATCGAGCAATGTCTAAGACTTCTAAAATCCTGTTTTCTCAGGTTTCTTCTTCAAATCTGGGGAAGACTTGGTTGGCTCCCTTCAGACCTCTTCCATTGATGCTTATCTTTCCTGACTTTATTTCCTAATGGCCAAGCTTCAGGGCTCACCTCGCCTGCATTTCATCTGCTTGCTTGACATGACTGCAGAGAAGTCCTTCTTCCCTTTATGGCCACAATCTGAAAAAGAAAACAAACAGCTGAAGCTCTCCTTGCAGCCCAGCAGGCTGGGGAAAATAGTTCTCATTCTCCTTGTTCCTGGGTTCAAAGTGCACTTAACATTTTACGGGGGTGACCAGCCCTCCCAAGGTGCTGGTTTGAGTGGGCCTGTGTTTTAGCCGGGTGGACAATTAACCATGCTGACCTCCTCCTTTTTGCCATTGCCTTTCTGGCTGAGTTGATGCCAATACTCTGAGTGAGAAGGGGCTGCTGCTCCTTTGAGCGGAGCACCAGGGAGGGGTGGGGAAACATCTGATCTTGTTCAAAGGGGATGTCTCTGAAGCATGAAGATTGAACTGATTGTGACCCCACCCTGGGGGAAGGAGACATTCTCTCTGGAGAACAGGCCAGGAGGAAGAAGCCGGCAATTACTAATCCCATTGGCCTGTGGGCCTTCAGGGTCTCATATCTGTTTAAAAGAGAGAGAATTGGGGTTGAAGGTAATAAAGTAGGCCTTAAATTAGAGGAGCAGGGGGTCATTTTATCTAATTTTGTGGTTGTTACTGAGGAATAAAAGGCAGAGGAGATAATTTCATTAGCCCTTTTGAGATCTTTATCACAGCAAGATGGCATTTTGGGATCAGCAGAGCCACACAGGTCCTGTCCATGTCTCTCCTGGTAAAACGAGAGCTCGATTTCCAGTGTGCCAAGGGAGGGGCCGGGAGGCACAGTAACCCTTCAGGGCACTGTGGTCCGGAACAGATGGTATCTCCTGCCACAGTGAGAGGTTAGTGGCTACAAGTTCTGATGTAGGACTTGGCCAGCTACTCAGGAACATGGCATTCCATCTGAAAATGAAGAAATCCACCAGAGAAATGAGCTCCTGCAGAGTTGGGACTTTGTCTTTTACTTCTGAGGAAGGCTTGTGGGTCCTCTGCTGTTGACTTGATTTATTTGGAGCATAGTGGTCATCAGACAAATTCCTTTGAGCTGAGCATTATTCAAGTGTCAAACCACGTGGTAGAGAGTTAGCAGAGAGTCACAGCTGTGCCTTCTGTCAGATGAATGCAGTTCTGTTCAGAGTGGTAGTACCTATTTGGGGCTTCATAAATGCCCTGCTGAGTAGGCAGGTATTTCTGTTCATGTTTGCAGAGAGGGAGTGAGGCAAAGAGAGGTCCTGTGACTTGCCCGAGGTCTCCTTGTAGGGAAGTGGGTAATCTGGATTCTATCCCTGGACTTCTAACTTTGAAATTAAGCTTTCTGTGATCAAAATTAGTAGAAACAGGGAAAAGGATGAGGAGGAGAGCAATAAAGGTTTCTTCAAGAGAAAGGAGAGAGAAGTAGTGGTGAGAAACAGTTCTTTGTGCTAGCCACCAGCTGGCACCATTCCCCAAAAGCAGCTTGGTTTCTTTCTGTGGGGAGGGAAGCAGAGTGACCAGGGGAGACAGGGAAAGTGAGGGAGGCTGGAGACGGGAGGGTGGGAAGGGCTTTTGGAGTGTCTGACACAGCCTTAGGCAGATGCTGGTTAACTTCAGGGCCTGTGCATATCATCCGAAAGCACAAGGCATCCACTGCCTCCTCAGGAGTCTTGCTGGTTTATTTCTGGGGCCCAGCTTTTCCCATGTCCGTCTTCATTCACACCCTTACTGTCTCATGTCTGATGGCTTTCTTGTCCTCAGCGTCTTCCTCTCTACTCCATACATTTCTGCTTACTATATTTGTTTTTTGTTGTTGTTTTGTTTTTTTGAGACGGAGTTTTGCTCTTGCTGCCCAGGCTGGAGTGCAGTGTTGCGGTCTCGGCTCACTGCAACTTCTGCCTCCCGGGTTCAAGCAGTTCTCCTGCCTTGGCCACCTGAGTCGCTGGGATTGCAGGCGTGCACCACCATACCTGGCCAATTTTTGTATTTTTAGTAGAGATGGGGTTTCACCATGTTGGCCAGGCTGGTCTCGAACTCCTGACCTCGGGTGATCTTTCCGCCTTGGCCTCCCAAAGTGCTGGGATTACAGGTGTGAACCACCGCGCCAGGCCTACTTACTATATTTCAACTTAGCTCTGAAGAAAAAGGAAAACTTCTCTTGAGATGTGCTTGTGAAGACTGTTATCCACTGTTAAGTACATTTAATCATAGCTTACTTTTGTATCGTGCTTATACAATACAGGTATTTTCCCCTGCCAGTTGATGAAGGAGACTGCGGACACCTCCCTTTCTGGTGGATGCAGTGCCCTCAGGAACTCCCAGAAGGCAAGACTCCAGCCAGGGGTTCTCCTGAAATGTCTGACGGGAATTGCTGGGGGTGGGGTGTGGAGAGGGAGGAATGTGCACTTGATCCTCTAAGGCTTCTCCGTATCCTGTACGCGAATCTTCAACGCTCTCTACGCGGATGCAAGAGTCCTCTTGCTTTGGCCACGTGCTGCTCCTTTCCTTCAGGACTGTGGCTAATCAGAAGTTGGCCGCACTTCAGTGCCTCTTAAAGGCTTTTTTCCCTGGCTGTGTTCAGGATGTTGAAGTGCAGTGTCAGAAATGATGTGAGTTGATGAAGAAGAAATAAACAAACCCAGGCAGTATGTGAGGAAGGCTTGGCAGCCCTGCTCCTGTTTTTCTTTAGTTTGGATCTGAGGGAACCAGATTTCCTCGTTGGAAGGAATGGGGCTATGAGAGTCCCTGTGCCATGGAGCCTGAGATGTGCATGCCAGTGGGCCTTCTGGACTAGGGCACCGGTTAGTTGAATAACTGTGGGATGAAAATGTGTAGTTTATGGTTGGCAGAATGGAGAGAAGTCACATGGCCGCAACCTGAGCTATATGTATGTGGAGTTAAAATAGCATCTGTTCAGGGAGGCAGAACATTCCAGAATGCTTCAGTCCCCTCTTGGAGCCAATGCAGAGAGTGGAGAATAGGAAAGCTGGGAGGGACTTCACAGATCTTCTTGTCTAAGCCCCTTAATTTCAGTTTAGGACACTGAATAACTTGGCTAAAGCCCTGTGAGGTCAGGGGCCCTTGTCTGTCTGGTTTGTTCACCTTCATACCTTTGGTGCCTGCGTTGTATTAGGTGCTTAACATGCATTTGTTTGGTGAATGAATGACATAAATGAAGATATGACTTCCGACTCCTAATCCAGTACTGTCTCTGAGATATTTGTAGGCAGAAAAGTCTGTGTAGACGTGGTGCCAGATAACTTGTATGTAGTTGAGGCTATCTTGAGATTATATATAGGTTAGAAAGTGGAGATGTAGCAGAATCAAACTGGCTTCTTAAAGTTGGTGGTGAAGACAGGCCTGCTCAGGTTTGGGGGTGGGTAGGAGGCAGGACTGCCACTTTGCTCAGCAGATGGGGCTCCTTTCACATTGGATTCTGTGTGAGTGGTACCCTCTGAAGCTGGACAATGGCCCCAATAGCTCAGCTTCCCCGGAAGAATCAAGATGACTGTGGAAAAAATAGGCTTGAAGTTGCCCCTTTCCTTACCGGCAGCTAGGAGCCTCCCCACCTTTTGCAGCCCAGTCCCCTCCTTTTCAGAGGGATGTGTGACTTGGAGCTCATCAGACTTACCCTCTGTTTGTAGAGTGGTGTGTATGTGTAGAATGCTGCAGGTGTGACTGGAAGGTCATGTTTGATCACTGTAGCAACAGGAGTAGGATGAAGTCCTGCACATAGGGTCTCTGCCACTGTCCAACTCCATTTGGAGAATTGCAACTCTATTGCCATGGGCCCCAACCAAGGAAACCAGGTCTTACAGGGGGCTGCACTTAGAAAACCAGGGTGGTCCTGGCCAGCATGGTGAAACCGCGTCTCTACTAAAAATACAAGAATTAGCTGGGTGTGGTGGTGGGCGCCTGTAGTCCCAGCTACCTGGGAGGCTGAGGCAGGAGAATTGCTTGAACCTGGGAGACGGAGGTTGCAGTGAGCCGAGATCGTGCCACTGTACTCCAGCCTGGGTGACAAGAGTGAGACTCCATCTCAAAAAGAAAAAAAAAAAAAGGAAAACCAGGGTGGTAAACCACACAGCTACTTCTAGGCTGTTAACTCAAAGCATTGCTGTTTGTTTATCTCTTTTTTTTAACTTCTTGGTTAATTCACAAACAAGAAGAGGTTTACAATTACAAGGGAGTTTTAAAATTTAGAATAGTTATAGGAGATTAATTCAAGATTAAAAGTTGTCAAAGGGAATTTGTAAAATCAAGAAATGTTATTTAAATTCGCAAACTCTGATCTGCTGAGACTTTATTGGCTTGCTGCTTTGTAGGTTTCATCTGCCCACTCTGGGCCCTCCTCCCAGCCTGGCTGGGGATGTGTCTCTTGAAATTGACCTTCAGGCTTTACCACTTGACCTGATATCTAGGGGAGAGAGTGCTTCCTCTGGAATCCTTGACAGCTGACCATTTTTGGGTGGAATTCGTGTGCCTCCTCTGCGACAGAGAACACAGTTCCTCCTGGAAAATCCCTTTCTTTCTTTTTTTTTTTTTTTTTGAGACGGGGTCTTGCTCTGTTTCACCATGTTAGCCAGGATGGTCTCAATCTCCTGACCTCGTGATCCGCCCGCCTCGGCCTCCCAAAGTGCTGGGATTACAGGCGTGAGCCACTGCGCCCGGCTGGAAAATCCCTTTCACTGGTTCCCCTGACTTCTGCTGGTGCCTGCTTTGTACAACCCGTCTCACTTCTCTCTAGGGGATGTGTAGCAGACAGCCGATCTCCCGGTGGGTCAGAAGACAAGCTGGAGTCAAACCCTGATTGATGACTACAGAATCAGTTGGGTTGTGGCTTCTGTTCTGTATTGAAGATCACAGGACATATTGATCTAAAGCTGGCAGGCTCTCTAAAAGCCAGAGGTGGGTTGAGCCGGTCGCCAAAGCAGCAAGAAGAATGACTGTTGTCTAGGCTATTAGAGCTTGAATGAAAAGAGTGTATTTCATGTTGCACAGTGGCATTAATCGTTACTTTGTTATTCTGGGGAAAACCAGGCCTTTAGGAAGTGATTTTGTGGTAGTGTCCTTATAGTCTGGTGTTTGAACTTCTCATGGGGGCTGTTCTTTGGCACTGATGTCGTTATCTATGAGCTTGTCCTATTGTGTGGTGCTAGTGTAGTGCTTTGGAGCAAATGGTAAATGTTTACTTGAACCCAAAATATACTGTGTGCAAAGTCATGCAAATTAGAAACAAATTAAGAATACATATGTGTTATAAAAAAGTGGCTTACTTGGAAAATCTAGTTTCATTCATTCATTTACATGTGGGGAAAACTTGATTATTCTCTTCAGGATTCTTGAAAGTATAAACAAAAGTGAGGTGGGAGTGCCCACCTTCCCCAGCTATGAGCCTTAAGCTTTTATGGAGGGTATTTTAGAATGCACACTCTTTAGTGCAAAAGAGTTTCAGCATTGCCTGTGGATGAAGGCACACCTTTTGCTTACTTCTATACTTACTGCATGTGACATAGTTTCAATGCAATAGTTCTCTCTCTCTCTCTTTCTTTCTCTTTCTCTTTTTAAAGCAATCTGTGGGGGTCTATAACCACAGTGGCAGAAAGAAAGGTAATGGAGATTTATACAATAGTGTTCATGTTTACAAAATGAAATGCTGAAACATGATGGAATTCTATATTCATGGGGTTTCAACTTGCTCTAAAAATGAATGTTAACGTGATGGAGTTCTGTGTTCTTAAGATTCCAGTCCGCTGTAAAAATGTTAATAAGCAACAAGATTGGTTCGTATTCGTGGTTTTCTCCCTGCAAAGTCAAATAGTATACATGCATTTATTAATGACTCCCTGAATGAGATCTAAATCACTTAAGTACAGTTTTATATGGAGTGGAAGTATGAGAATCAAAGTTTGTGGTTATTTTGTAAGAATTTGCTTCCATTTTTACAATGCAAGTCAGAGAAGTCTTGATGTGTCCCATCTTTTCTTCCATTTGTATCTTCTCTATTTTCCTCTAGATGATTTCCTCGCCTATTATACACGCTCTTTTATCACAGCCTGGATATGATCCCTGATCATCACCCAAGTTTCATCCCCTTCTTTACAAAGCCTGACTCCCCTGTAAGGGTCTCCAATTTCTTCCTCCAGCTAGGCAGGCCTCAATGGTGTCTTAGTCCATGTCTTCTGGTCGTTTCTGGATCCCAGTTGTACCTCACAAGCAGCCCAGCTCACCCTGAATCTAAAGAGCATGCATTTTCTGTAGCCTAAAATTGTTAATGATTAAATACACAGGGTTAGATTTTGTTTGGTGATAATGCAGTCCCTTTAAATGTTTTACCAGTTTAGAAACATTCGAGAGACTTGTCAGGTTCCTTGGAGGAGGAGAATGCTTGGGAGATAGCCCCTCCCAGCTGCATTTTGCCACAGTGAGGAAGGACTGAACTCTGGGCAGAATGTGTGGTGTGTGGTGGGAAGACCCAGCCTTAAGAGTCAGGCAGGCTCAGGGTCCAGGCCCTGCTCCCCATTCCCAGGCTCTATGACCTCAGGCAAATTACTCTTCTCTCCAGGGCTTAGTCTTCTCATCTGTAAGATGGGGATAATCATGCCTACTTCATAAAATTGTTAGGAGGATTAAATGAGGGAACCTATGTAAGGCATACCTGGAATTTAGTAAGTACTCATTGTCGCTGCTATTGTAATAAGGAAGTCTGCTTTGAGTAATCCAGTGCCTTCTGAAAGTTTCTCCCTAATTGTTGCCCCTCAGCTGAGGTACTCAGAGCATTTAGGTAGCTGATGTTGTTTTAGGCATGTAGTGCATGTACGTGCTGGAGTGATGCCACCCAGTCGCTTTCGAAGCCTGCTCCTGAGTGTCTGAGCTCCTGTGTCATGTTTACTCTTCCCCATAGCAGACAGGTGCTGGAAACTGGCATTTACCAGGGCTTCCTATGCTTTCAGAATCAAGGAATTTCTAGAGTGTGTATTTTGAGATGAGTTAAAATTAATAGTTATTTAAAAAATTAAATGAGCCCTGTGGTCGGATTTCTTAGAGAGTATGTGTTTCTTGGGAGACACGCTAACCAGTGAGGGCCATTCTTGGTGGCCAGCTGCTTTGTGAGGCAGTTAGATTCTACTTCCTAGACCAACATCTTAGTGGAAAAGGGGAAGGCAAAGCCAAAAAATTGTGTAAAACGTATTTATGTTTGTCCTGAGAGAATAGCAGCGTATCACACAACATTAACAGGCCTGGCCTGCTAATAGTTCTGCACTGCAGTTTGCACCAACCCAGCAATGTAGTAATTTATTTCACTGAGGGAATTGTGGTTTTATGTGCCATGTATTGGTGTCATTGAAACCACGTTTTAAGAGGAAAATAGCAATTAATGTTTAGAAATGGGAAATAGCTTTACAAATTTGTGGTGGAAGAGACCCAATAAAAATGACTATCAGGAGTTTTCCAAAGGTGAACATAACAGTTTCTAAATGGTGTTTTCTGTCTGGTAGCTTGACAGCTTTTGATTTGTAAGTGTTAACCAAAGTATGACTGCCACAAACAGAGCAGGGTGTGTGTGAGAGAGTATTACTGCAAGGAAGAAAGCAACTTTACTAAGATGCAGGCAGGCATCTGTGCTGATTTAGGAATAGATAGAGAGGTCTAGGGTGTGTTTGGTCAGATTACACCCTGTCTGTGTCATTGCTGCTCCTGTTCTCCCGCTGCCAGACGACAGCACTGAAAGAGTGGCTGTTAATCTCTAACTTGGGGTTTGCCTGCATCCATGCATAAACATTTCAGCTCATTTTCTTAAGAAACAGAAGACCGCTGGGCGTGGTGGCTCACGCCTGTAATCCCAGCATTTTGGGAGGCCAAGGCGGGCGGATCACAAGGTCAGGAGATCGAGACCATCCTGGTTAACACAGTGAAACCCCATCTCTACTAAAAATACAAAAAATTGCCCGGGTGTGGTGGCGGGCGCCTGTAGTCCCAGCCACTCCCGAGGCTGAGGCAGGAGAATGTCGTGAACCTGGGAGGTGGAGCTTGCAGTGAGCCGAGATTGCGCCGCTGCACTCCAGTCTCGCCGACAGAGCGAGACTCCGTCTCAAAAAAAAAAAAAAAAAAAAAAAAAAAAAAAAAAAAAAAAAGGAAACAGAAGACCAGAGCATATGGGAGCCACTGAATACTGAATCCTTTAAGATTTGTTTTCTGTTTGTTTGTTTTTAGTATGATTGATGAGATTGGGGCATCTAAATTAAAAGTGACTCCTAAGGATTCAGTTAAAGGACGGTGTCATGATGAGAATGGTGGTTTTACCTGGGAGGCAGAGGTTGCAGTGAGCCGAGATTGAGCCACTGCACTCCAGCCTGGGCAACAGAGTGAGACTCCATCTCTTTTTTTTTTTTTTTTTTTTTTTTTTTTGAGACGGAGTCTCGCTCTGCCGCCCAGGCTGGAGTGCAGTGGCCGGATCTCAGCTCACTGCAGGCTCCGCCTCCCGGGTTCACGCAATTCTCCTGCCTCAGCCTCCCCAGTAGCTGGGACTACAGGCGCCCGCCACCTCGCCCGGCTAGTTTTTTGTATTTTTTAGTAGAGACGGGGTTTCACCGTGTCAGCCAGGATGGTCTTGATCGACTCCATCTCTTTAAAAAAAAAAAAAAAAAAAGGAGTTCGAGAATGATGGTTTTCTGATTTTTAGTAGGAGAACTCTTTTAAAAAATGAGATATTTCAGTGGAGCCATGGCATATGTGCATTTAACTCATAAAAATTAAACTGTACACACATGGTCCAAAAAGAGGAATCACGTTGAGAATAATGTGGAGCTGCTTGGCAGTCGGCTCCGTTAGAGCAAGTGCCCCAGGGCAGGGTTTCTCAGCCTGGGAGCTCCTAGCGTTCTGCGCTGGTCATGTGGTGTTGTGGGTGCTCTGCTGTCCTGTGCATCCTACAGTGGATGCTTAGCGGCATCCCTGGCCTCTGCTGAGTAGATGCCAATAGAACCTTGCTTCCCCATTCATGGCCATGAAAAGTGTCTCTAGACCTTACCAAATAAATGTGCTCTGGAGACGTGGAAGAGGGCAGAATTGTCTGGGTTGAGAACCACTGCCTTGGCGTGAGACTGATGGGAGGTGCTTTTCAGTCGGTTGCTCCCTTAGATGACCTCTGTTTGAGGTCCTCGTTGATCATTGTTTTAGATCATCATTCGTAGATCATCGTTGCCTTTCTGTGATTGAATACATTTAAAAAAATAAAAACTCTGAGGCATAGCGAGTGTCAACTGTAAACTCTAAAGGGTGAGTTGGAGACGATGAAAGCATTAGATTTGCTCCTGAAGGGAGAGCAGCCTCATTGAAATATCTTCTAGAAATTTCTAAAGGCCAAAGCCCTATAAAGAAAAGTGATTGGGGCCAGCACTGTGGCTCACTCCTGTAATCCCAGCACTTTGGGAGGCCAAGGTGAATGAATTCCTTGAGACCTGGAGTTTTAGACCAGCCTGGGCAACATGGAGAAACCCCATTAATACCAAAAAAATACAAAAACTAGCCAGGTGTGGTGGCACACACTTCTAGTCCCAGCTACTTGGGAGACTGAGGTGGGAGGGTCGTTTGAGCCCAGGAGGCAGAGGTTGTGGTAAGCTGAGATTGCGCCACTGCACTCCAGCCTGGGTGACAGAGCCAGACCTTGCGTCGTAAAAAAAAATAAAATAAAATAAAAAAGAAAGAAAAGTGATTGGTCTATTGACACAAATCTTGGCCTTGTCAATTCAGATATTTTTTGGTGATAGTGGGGCTCATGGCCAATTTCTAAACTCCAGGTCTGTATAATACCATTGTGTGGTGTCCCATCCAGTTTTGACCAATTTTCTGAAAGGCAGGCATTCTGGTTCGTTCTTCTCAGGCTCTGAGTCCCGAAGCGGGCCTTTTTCAACGTGTGTGTTCAAGTCTAAGTGCATGTTACCTTTAGAGTGTTTGAATTACTTTATATACAGTATGGTTGGGAAAGTTTTGGATTTTAGAACAGGGTCCCGCTCCTTGAATCTGGGTGGACTTATCAATGCCCTGACCAATAGAGGTGACAAAAGTACGTGCTACTGGACTGACTTCTAGGGCCAGTCACAGAAAGCAATGTAGTGCCTGTCTTGTTGGAAGGAACACTGCTCTTCAAGCCCTGAGCTCCGCTGCCTAAGTCCAGTTCCCCTAAGGCCATCATGGCAGGAGAGGCCATATCCGGGAGCTCCAGTGGATGGTCTCATCTGCACCCAGCCTTCCAGCTATCCCCACTGACATGCAAACCAAGCCTCTAGACCAGCCCGTCCACAGGCAGAATACTGCCTGTGACTGACCTCTGCTATTGCCACATGCAACAGCAGCACCACCCAGCTGCTCCTTGTCCAAATCCTTGACCCACAAAATGTGAGACACCATTAAAAGTTGTTTCAGATGGCTCCTAAAAAATAAAATCAACGTCTTCATCTGGTGCTCTTTTAAAAACTTACTACAGAAGCTTCTTTTTGTTTTTTTTGTTGAGACAGAGTCTTGCTCTGTCGCCCAGGCTGGAGTGCAGTGGCACGATCTTGGCTTACTGCAAGCTCTGCCTCCCACGTTCACGCCATTCTCCTGCCTCAGCCTCCCAAAGTAGCTTGGACCACAGGCGCCCGCCACCACGCCTGGCTAATATTTTGTATTTTTTAGTAGAGATGGGGTTTCACCATGTTAGCCAGAATGGTCTCGATCTCCTGACCTCATGATCTGCCCGCCTCGGCCTCCCAAAGTGCTGGGATTACAGGCGTGAGCCACCACGCCCAGCCTACAGAAGCTTCTTGAGAGATAGTTTGTTGATCTTCCTGAAGAGTTTTTTTTTTCTTTTCAGACAGTGTCTTGCTCTGTCATCCAGGCTGGAGTGCAGTGATGTGATCTTGGCTCACTGCAACCTCCGCCTCTCAGGTTCAAGTGATTCTCCTTCAGCCTCCCAAGTAGCTGGAATTACAGGCGCCTGCCACCACACCTGGCTAATTTTTGTATTTTTTAGTAGAGATGGGGTCTCACCATGTTTGCCAGGCTGGTCTTGAACTTCTGACCTCAAATGATCCACCCGTCTTGGCCTCCCAAAGTGCTGGGCTTACAGACGTGAGCCACTGCACCTGGCCCCTGAATTTTTTAAGGGTCATCATGCCTGGGAATAAGTTTTGCCCCACTTTGCAAACTTTAATGCCTCTTTGGCATAGTCTGTCAAACTATTAACAAATATTTTAATTTTAATAAATATTGCTTATGACAATTATTTTTTAAAAAATGAAGTTGCTCTGTTTAATCTGGACAGTAGGGTCAGAGTCCTGCTTTCGTCTGGTGCCCTCTCCTGAATTATTGCTCTCATATTCTAAGGCAGCTCTGTGGATCCTCCCTGAGGTTCATAGCTTGAAAGAGGTTTGCAGTTATTCTTTCAAGATGAGGTCGGCTTGTCCTAAATCCAGCCCTGGGGTTGGAAGCACCTTTTAGGGAAGCACCCTAAAAGGTGTGTCTCCTGGAGGTGAGCAGTGTTAAAGTGTAGGTTGCAAAAATTGCACCCATGGGTGCACAGATGGATGTCCATGTGCCTACAAGCAGGTAGAACATACTATCCGTTAGGCTGAGCTGGTGAGAGTGGAAAAATAAATAATTATTCCAACTTACCTCTTTCTTAGAGAAAATGAATAGCTTTCATGTAAGTGTGGAGTTTCTGTTCCTTTTAAGGAACTCTAGGCTGGGCATAGTGGCTCACACCTGTAATCCCTGCACTTTGGGAGGCCGAGGCGGGTGGATCACCTAAGGTCAGGAGTTTGAGACCAGCCTGGCCAACATAAGGAAATCCCATCTCTACTAAAAATACAAAAAATTAGCTGGATGTGGTGACACGCACCTGTAATCCCAGCCACTCAGGAGGCTGAGACAGGAGAATCACCTGAACCAGGGAGGCAGAGGTTGCAGTGAGCCGAGATCGAGCCACTGCACTCCTGCCTGGGCAACAAGAACAAAACTCCATCTCAAAAAAAAAAAAAAAAAAAGAAAAAAGAAACTCTAGAAGTGGCATAATTACTGTCATTAAAAGGGACTTGTGACACTTCAGATTTTGAGGCCTACCTAATGAGTTCTCCCAGAAGCTAGGGTTTGCTTCGAGAAAGTCAGAATTAACAATCGATGTGCAGGGATCTTTCTCAATTAGGGCAGGTGGATCGGGTAAGCTGCCTTTTTGCAGATCTCTGCTGAAATGCAAACCAGTCCAGGTTGTCAGGACTGTGGACATCAGGCATGTCACTGTTAATGCTGGGGTCAGTGAGAAGAGTCAGACTCGTATCAGGAACTGTTGACTGAGGTGTTGCAAGGAGAGCAATAGTTCTCTCCTAGCAAAGGCTCTGAAGGACTGCCAGTGACAATCACATGTCCTTAGACTTCCTAAATCCCTTCTAGCATCCTTTTCCTTCTCCTCTGGGACACATCAGCACACACAGCAAGGATTAGGGGAGATGAGTGTTTATTGGCATAGTGTTCTGAAATCTGGATATGACGGCCTTGGAATTCTTGTAACCCCTTTCTGTGATTTTTATGTAAAATGACTTCAGAAGCAATCCATAGTCAGGGTTGTCAAAAAGAAAACCTGGGAAGAGGCCGGAAGCGGTGGCTCACGCCTGTAATCCCAGCACTTTGGGAGACCAAGACAGGTGGATCACGAGGTCAGGAGATTGAGACCATCCTGGCTAACATGGTGAAACCCCGTCTCTACTAAAAATACAAAAAATTAGTGGAGCGAGGTGACGGGCGCCTGTAGTCCCAGCTACTTGGGAGGGTGAGGCAGGAGAATGACGTGAATCCGGGAGGCGTAGCTTGCAGTGAGCCGAGATCACTCGGCTCCAGCCTGGGGGACAGAGCAAGACTCCGTCTCAAAAAAAAAAAAAACAAAAAAACCCCAAAACAACAACAACAAAAACCTGGGAAAAGAGGTTGGATTGCCAAGGGAATGGGAGGATGGGGAGGAGAGGAACAGAAGGCAGAAGGAAGGAGGACAAGAGGGAAGAGTGTGGGTGAGCAAGTTGCAGAAGATAGTGCAACTGTTAGGTAAGCATTCCTGGTCTTAAGAACCTACCTAGCACCAGTTTGCAAAGGTAACCTCTCTGCTGTGGAGTCATCTGGGTGAGTCACCTGTGACTGCTTTCCAGAACATCGCCCTATCAGATGGTTGGGAAGAGAGGACAGGCTGAGGAAGGAGTGTGGGTGTTGTATTTTTTGTGTGTCCATCAGCTTGACCTTTTAGTCATTTATACTTACGGAGCCAAATGAGTGGCTCCCTTATGATAGCATAGGTTCTTATTAGTCCTGGCATGAGGTTTTGAATCAAATTTTGTCTTTTATTTTGGGACAATCTGAGTGCTTTTAGATTAGACTGAATAAGGGGAAGGGCTTCTCACGATGCTTCTGTCAAGAGGCTAGGTTTGTAGATGTCTGGCAGGTCGTAAGTTAATCTGACATCTTGTGCTTAGAGTTTATGAAAGAGCAGATAAAGAATGTCTACCATATATGGATTTGTTTTTAGAAAACAGTTTTCTGTTAGCTGTTGAGCCCTGATGACTTTTTAAAAATTTGGATTGTTTTTAGTCTAATTACCAGTTTAAGATTATGTGGTTTGATGTAGGAAGAGGGAAAAATCTGTTATGCTCTTATGTATCTTCCCTTTGTCTCTCCTTCCTTTTTATCATCTTCCTTTGCTTGCTAACAGGTATTTCTTGCTTAAATTTTCTTGCTGCCTTTTGATTTCGTCTTGATGTTTACCATGATGGTTCTCAACTGGGACAGGGCTCTCCCCATCTCCTCTCTCCATTCCCCCTACTCCGCATACCAGAGGCTTTTGGCTATGGGAGAGGGATTGGTCTCCCCAAAGGCTGTCAGGGAATAGAGACCAGGGATCCTAAATGTGACTAGGTAAGATAAAACAAGCTAGTAGAGTAGTAAAAAGCCCAGGCTTTGGAGCCAGGCTGCCTGGGTTTGGAATCAGCCCTGACTGTTACCAGCTAGGTGATCTTTGGGAAGTTACTTGAAGTTTCTTTGCTTCAGTTCCTCATCTGTAAATTGGAGCCAGTAATACCTCATAGGTTTTTGTGAAGATCAAATGGGTTATAACAGAACCTGCCATATTTGAAATGTTCAGTAGTTACTTCTTTTTGATAAAATATAATTTGAAAGGGTCCAAAGTCACTTCCTATTTCTAAATTTTTTAGTCCTTTTTTCTTTTTCTAAACATGAGCTGTATTGATGCTCGTATTTTTATATTGCAGAGTCAACATGGGTTCCACCATAAGTTTCAGTTCAAATGTAACAAAATGATTTTAGAATGTTTCCTAAAGATTTACAATAAAATGGGTAGAGTCTGGCATGTGGTGATAGAAACAGTAGGTTTATGTGCCAGATAACCAGAGAGAAGCACTTGTATCAGTTTGATTTAACACTGCTTTTCTAATTCCATAGGTGGAGCTTAGAAGTGGATTATTTTTTCTTAAAATGAGTGAGCTTTACCCAGAGCTTTACCCAAAGCTTGTTTACAGAACAAGCTTTCTTGCCATCTCCCACCCTCTGGGGACCTAGTGGAGATAAGAGAAGACTCCCAAGCCAGAGAAGGTAGATAGAGTTGTTCTAGTAGCATTTGTCTGTTGGACCTTGCTTGCTAAAGGGCCAGCTATAAATGCCCAGGCAACAGGCCAGGCTGCCCCTGGACACTGAGGGTGACCAGATCAGATTCAGGGCCAGGACAGTCTGGACATATTTCACCCATGAAGCTTTTAAAAACTTGGAGCTAAACCCCCTTCATTAACTCATGTTTCTCATAGCATTGGTGCCAAATTTAACATCAATGAGCAGGCCTTATTTCTAGGGGCCTGTTCATCAGCTGCTGTAGAGTACTCTGGTGATCAAGACAAGACAGTATTGTGATGAAGTGGCATTTGCTTAGGGTGTCTTAAGCCCCAGGGAGAATGTTGGCCAGGGCTCTCTTATAGAGACAGCTATTTATTCCTCCCCATTAACCTTCATATAATCAGTCCTTTGTTGGAGATATGAACCCCCTTCCCCCTTTTTGTACCTGATGAATCTGCGTCAGAAGTCCAACAACTTTACTAAGATCATACAACCAAATAAGTGGTAGAGTTGGATTTTGGACTGTAGCTCTGCTTGATTTTGAAAGCCTGTTTTAAATCATCATCCTGGCTGGCTTTTCTTTTAGTATGAAATAGACATGGATAGTTCATTTTGAATGGATTTAAAAATTTGAACCTGAGAGTAATAAACAGTGAAAGTCACAGATAATAGGAGGAGGTCGACCTCTGCAAACAGGAGAGAGTGATAATTAGCATCTCTTTTATTCCAGACACTGCCCATTCATTAATACATTTAATCTTCACAACCACCTTATGGGGTATTAGACCTGTTTTACAGATGAGGCAACAGAAGCTTGGTATAAGTGACTTGTGTAAATAATGCAAAGTGACTTGTGTTAATAATGCACTCTACTAGTCGGTGGCAAAGCAGGGATGTGAATCCTTTTCTCACCATACGATGCTGTGAAAAGGCTGGGATGGTCTCCTTGCCTGGTCACTTCCAGTTGCCTCTGAGGTACATGGGATAAGGCTGGATTTATGAACCAAGAAAAATGAGTGCATGTTCCAGGTTTGCTGTGGTCTTACAGAACCAGCTGCATTTGTTTCTCATCTGAGAAACTTACCTATGTCTTAAGAGAGAAGCAAGCCCACAACAGAGGCAGAAAGCTGATAAGGAAAGCTGACTTCCAAGCAGTATATTCTGTGGCCTTGGCCTCATTCCTTGGCCTTGCCCCTGCTCCTCAGAAGGCACCTGGAAAAGGGCTCATTGGCATTCTTTGCACTAGCTTCTGTGTACAGCTGCCTGCTCCGTGGAACCACCCATCTTCTTGGTGCTTTGTCTACCAGGAGAACTTCAGGATCACCGGCTGTGCACGTGGAAGAGCTGGGTGGGGAGGTGAGACTGGATGAATCTCTGCCTTCAGACTATTAGGGGACCATCATTAATACATTATGAAGCTTGGCTCAGCCTTAATTCATTAGGAAATCACTATCTCCCAACTCATTTGGTGCCTGCCTTAAGGGCACTTTAAATGCAGGATTAAGTGCTGCTGTAAAAGGGAGTCCAGCTCTTTGAAGACTGCCCCTGGCACCAGGCTTCTGGGTGGTCGCTGGGAGCCAGTTTCATAGAAGTGATTCTGGGGACTGGGGCAAGGAAAGGCAGCCTTTATGTAGAGGAAGTGTGCCATGGTTAGGTAGTTGACTGCTTATTAGTTTACTCTTTCAGCCAAATTATTTTTGCTGCTGTTAAAAATTAGTTTTAATAATTGCTTTTGGATCAAGCTGTTGAATAACTGAGCCAAGTTTTCATGGCCAATGAACTTTTATAGCAAACTCTCCTCTCTTTATGGGGTTATTATGAGGATGATATTTGTAAAGCACTTTAAGTGCCTAGGGAAGGCTGTGGATAAATAGTAGTCATATTTTCAGAGTTCTGGAGCAATGACTACACAATGGCATTCCAGTTCTGAAAGATGCAAATCCTACTCTGATACTACTGGTTTGTTTTAATGGCTATTTTCCTGTTTTTAATTGTTAAAGGAAAATTTATGAAAAGATCAGGATGATTTTTATATTTTCATTAAAATTTTCTACTAGATTAAAAAACCTCTTTAATTGGATGGGAGAAGTGTTTTCACAGAGTCAGAGTTTGAATAGTAAGTAGGAGATAGTAGGAAAAATGCTCCATTGTCAGCCAACAGCTAACCAAACTGATTTGTAATGGAATGTCATAGTCCTTTTCTATAAAGTAATATTTTGTTTCTGTCTTCCTGTTCTCTTTTGTCTTTTGGGAGAAGAAACACAAATAAATAAAAATAGTTGTTTTGTTGTTTTGGAGAGAAATACACTCTCTAGAAAGGACTGTCTTAAAATGCACTGTGGGTTTTTAACTCATGAAGCTCCTACCATGTGTGCATGCATTCTAAGAACTTGTCTGTATCACATGTGGGAAAATGGAATTAGAAAGGCTTCTCCCTTTGTGGCCTCAGTATGTTCTGAGTTTCAACGATAGATTTTCAGTAAAAAAGTTTGTGCTCCTACGTGATCTGGGATACACACAGCAGCTTTCAGAATTGTTAAAAATGTAAATTAGGTGGCAATTTAGACCACTTTCACTCCCTTGCTTAAAATCTTCAGTCTTCTCCTGTCACAGGTGGGATAAAATCCACATTCCTCCCAGACTCCCTAGGCTGGTGTCATCTAGGCCTTCCCTTTTTCACCATCCCCCTTAGTAATTGTCCCTGGGCTCCTTCTGCCCCAGCCCTGAAGCCTGATCCTCAGCCCTCAGGCTTCTCCAGGGCGGGACTTCCCAGTCTTTTACCCCAGGATTCTGGTGGTACTTCCTGGGGCCGGGGTCTGAGCTCAGCATCCTCTCCTTAAGCTCTGGAATGTCAATTACTGAGCAGGGAGCCCAGAAACCTCATAGGCCAGGGTCAGAAGGTGACACTGAGCCCGGCTGGAGTGCAGAAGCTGACAATGGACAGAGTTCAAAGCCCAGGCGGAGTTCTCCTTTGAGAGCATTTCTACTGCCCCTCAGCCCACACTGGTCTCGCCCTGCCCCGGACTGGCCCTGCAGTTGGGCCACAGTTCACAGCAGCCTGTGCTCTGCCTGGGGATGTGTGCCGCACTGAGCTCAGCCTGCTGTCAGCTCTCCTACAGCAGGGCAAGGACTCAGCCCTTGCTTAGTGGACACTGGTATCATTTTTTGTTTGATTTTAAAGACTATTGTCTTAGAAGAAGAATTTATACCTCCTTCATCTGTCTGCTTATAGCAATTCATGAACTTTTTTTTCCCTTCTCAGTAACAAAGCAGTGAAAGCCTAACTGAATCAGAGCTGCACCACTCCGTGCCTGTGGCTCCTTGAGGAGGGCACTTAAGTATTCTGTTAACGCCCGTGCAGTGCTCCTTTCTTTTTGCTTGTGGTCTAATGACATCTCCTCTTTGCCACATGATGTGTGTCAGAATGTTGGTTCAGTCCATGCATGTGGCCATTTTTCAAATGGATTAACAATGATTCAGTAATGCACAGGAGAGGAAGGTGGAGCGTGTGGGAGGGAGGGAGCAAGTGCGGGAGGGAGAGGGGACAGCAGCAGCGAGTGCAACTCTTCTTAGCTGCTTTCATTGTTAGAGCCTGGATTTTGAGGAGAGTCTGTACCAGCGGGACTACTGATGGCACACTTTTCCCTGGAGTTTGTTTGGATTCATAGGCTTTTTGTTTGGATTCATAGGCTTTTTGCTTCATGTGGTATGTGCTGGTGTCCTGGGTTTCTGAAGCCCGTAAAGAGGGCCTTCTGGCCTCTCCTGCTCGCCATGCCATCCTCCCATGCACACCACCGTTCTGGGTCCCCAGCAGGCCCTTGGCTACTGAGTGGATTCTTGCCAGTATTTGGCTTACTCATCTCCGTGGACTGAGTCTCTCGGGGCCCAGTGGCTCCATCTATGGAAAAGTGGAACAAGCCCAAGGCATCTGAATCTTTTCTGTTCTCCCAGACCCTTTTCTTGAAGAAGTTTCCATTTAGTAGCCATTTCCTTCTCAGACAGGAACATGTGCTGAATGCAGAAGGTCCAGCTGGCAGCTCCTGAACGAGGACGCTGCATTCCTGCCTTCCCTTGGTGGGGCTCAGAGTCCACCCAAGGGCTCTTTTCCTACAGTGTGGCATGGGTGCCGGCATTGCTGACTGGGAGGCTAGGCTGGTGGTCTGCCTGGGGTGGGGTGACTTGAGTGGAGTCTGACTGGAGCTTGCTATGCTCAGCTCATCTCCTGGCAGGTTAGGTAAGTGACTCTGGTCCCCTGGCAGGCTAGGTAGGTGACTCTGATCCCCTGGCAGGTTTAGGTAGGTGATTCCCATTAATGCTGGGAGCTGCTGCCCAGGGCAGGAGTTTCAGCAGCCCGAAGTTCTGGCTGTTTCCATTCGGAGCTTCTGATGTATGACAGAGAATTTTCATCCTATAAATAAAGGATGGCTATTATTCTCTCCACAAAAAGATTTTTTTTTTTTTTAAGGTACACCAATGACTTTTTTTCCTTCAAAATAAAAGGAGCTTAATTTTCTGGTTTCTTTTCTGTCCAAAAGAGAAAGTGCTTATTGTAGAAAATTCAAACAATAGGTGAAAGTACAAGTAAATTGCAAACCATGTCAAATACCCATTTTCTAGAAATTGTTGTTGCCCATTTTTTGATGATCATCATGCACATATACACCCTCAGAACCTCAGATATGAGGTATCAGAAAACACTGGTTCTTTTTCTTCACAATGGACTGTGATAATCTTTATGTGTCATGAATTTAGAGACACCTGGTTTTTAGTATCTGGAGAATGTTCCATTGTATAGATGTGCTGTAATTTATGTAAGCAAGCTTCTCTCTCTCTCTCTCTCTTTTTCTTGAGACTGAGTCTCGCTTTGTTTCCCAGGCTAAAGTGTGGTGGCTCGATCTCGGCTTACCACAACCTCCGCCTCCCG
The DNA here is from genome assembly GCF_037993035.2 of Macaca fascicularis. Lineage (NCBI taxonomy): Eukaryota > Metazoa > Chordata > Mammalia > Primates > Cercopithecidae > Macaca > Macaca fascicularis. Next base: position 82,605,172 of record NC_088380.1, on the reverse strand, counting down.
GGTTCCAGTGATTCTCCTGCCTCAGCCTACCGAATAGCTGGGATTATAGACCTGTGCCACCACACCCAACTAATTTTTGTATTTTTAGTAGAGACAGGGTTTCACCATGTTGGGCAGGCTGGTCTAGAACTCCTGACCTCAGGTGATCCACCCACCTTGGCCTCCCAAAGTGCTGGGATTATAGGCATGACCCACTGTACCTGGCCACAATCTCTTATAGATGGATTTTTTTCCAGTTGTGAATAATGCTCCATTAAACATCTTTGTACTACACTTATCTAATTATATGATGGTAAGTGGATTAAAACTCCTGAGTCAGAGTATAACCATTTTGGATATTCATGCAGGTTGACAAACTGCTTGCAGAAGGGTCATGCCATTTTTTATTATCCCATAAAGAAGGAAAGCCTCTTGCTGACTTTAACATTATTCTCTAATGTATTTTAAGTCACTAAATATCTGAGAGTTTTTAGGCACTTTTTTTTTTTTTTGGCAAATATAATTTAGATCACTAATTAGGGAGAAGTTTAATGATGAATTTTGTAGCTTCAGTAGTTAAAAACCAAAAGTGTATAGCCCAATTGTATTTTCCCATATATTATTCTAGAATGCAGTTATGTCTTTGCTTGACTTGTATTTTAAATAATTGTCACATGGAGGTTGTGTAATTAAAACAGTCCCTTTATTAGTCTCCATTTTGGGCAATCTATTATGTTCCATATTTTCATATTACTCCTAAAACTTTGCTAAAGAGAGCTTTTGTCAGTAAAAGTAGCAAATACTGTTTTGTAATTTGATAAGCATTAAAACATAATTCTTATTTGAAGGTATAATCTTCAGGTGAGTATTCTGGCATTCCTGCTAAGGAGGCACTGCTTTCAGGAGCATCTCTGGTTCCTTTTAGAATGTTTTCTCTGCTCCTTTCAGTCTGTGAGAGTTTTCCCAGATCCATGTGATTAATGCCTGTGGTTCCACCTCTTTGAACTTTATCTCCTTGATCTCATTTGTCCATCCCCTGGTGTCACCTGAAACTTTTTACCAGTTCATTGTTTAATTGCTTATCTTTCTTTTATACTTTCTTGAGTTCATCTAATGATAAGGATATCACATATCTTCTTAAAAAGCTTTTTAGTGTGTGTTCTTTTACTGCCTAGAGTGATTTCATATTTAACATTCACTTTGTGCTCCCTTTGGACATTACATAGATCTACCAAATATAGACTTTGCCTGTTCAGACTATTGCAACAACAAGCAAGATGCATAGGTAACTTCGGCTTAGGAGAAAAAAAAAGAGCCTACTACTTTTCTTTGTAAACTTATTTGGAAATTGAAGGCATATTTGGAAGATTTTTCAGTGTCTTGTCTTATCAGGTAAAGCCTTCTAGAGGAGATGGACTTTTCATGTTCAATTTTGATTGGGAAGACTGGGGTCAGTAACTACAGGGAAGAACCAGCTAGTGAAGAGGCTAGTCTAGGATAAAACAGGAATGAGAGGTGGGAACCAACTGGATGGAGGTAACTAAGATGCACAAAAAAGACATTTAGGAGGAGGTTCTCAGAGGAAATATGGCAAATTTTATTTGTGATTAGATAATAACATTTTTAAATGTCTTTTATTCATGTCAGAATGGCGAAATACAAACCTATGGTAGAAGGCACACTACATCGGCTGTGGGCAGTGGCTCATGCCTGTAATCCCAACACTTTGGGAGGCTGAGGCGGGCAGATCACCTGAGGTCAGGAGTTCAAGACCAGCCTGGCCAACGTGGCGAAACCCCATCTCTACTAAAAATACAAAAATTAGCCTTATGTAGTGGTGGGTGCCTGTAATCCCAGCTACTTGGGAGGCTGAGGCAGGAGAATTGCTTGAATCTGGGAGGCAGAGAGGTTGCAGTGAGCCGAGATCGCACCATTGCACTCCAGCCTGGGCAACAGGAGGGAAACTCCATCTGAAAAAAAAAAAAATAAAATAAAGAGGAAGATACACTACATCTTGGGGTGTGATCAGTAAAAGAGACAGACTGTGATGGACCATGTTGGGGGTGTTGTCTTGTTACACCCAGCGCCTAGGTTCCTAGGCAAGTCAGAATGCCAGGGACTTGCAAGGGGGGATGGTGAATAAAATGCTTGCTCAGGCTGAGCGCGTGGCTCGTGCCTGTAATCCTACCACGTTGGGAGGTCAAGACGGGTGGATGACCTGAGGTCAGGAGTTTAAGACCAGCCTGGCCAACGTGGCGAAAACCCATCTCTACTAAAAATACAAAAAAGTAACTGAGCATGGTGGTTGGCACATGTAATCCCAGCTATGTGGGAGGCTGAGGCAGGAGCATTGCTTGAACCCAGGAGGTGGAGGTTGCAGTGAACCAAGATCTCGCCATTGTACTCCAGCCTGGGCGACAGAGCAAAACTCTGTCAAAAAAATAAAAAAATAAAAAATTCTTGCTCAGCTGTCCAGCCAAATGCCAGGGTTTCTGGCTGGAGTTGGCTACTATGTGATAATTCACATTTTTCCCCCCCAGCAAACAGCTGGATTTCCCCAGAGACTGTTTGATCATGGAGAGTTGTATGGAAATGACCCTTTGAGGACACTAAGGTACTGTTTAATGAACTATTCCATTAGTGCCTTTTAATAACTCTCAGTCTTAAGTGGTATTTAATTACTGACTTTTTGAGCCACTAGGGAACTTAGTAATTGCTGCTTCATTGCCATTTAATAAATTTCTGTCTTGTACATTAAATAGCACTGAGCACAGTAACTCACTGCCTAGTCCCTGATGGCATAAAAAAAGTTAAGGCTGCTTGTAGAGATGCTCATCTGAAACCAGATGGTCGCTTAGGCATTGGGAAAGTAAAGGTGCATTAAAATTGTCAAATAAGGAGGCCCTAGACTTTTGGATTTCATAGACCAGTTTTTAAAAAAGAAATGTTTAGGGACTGGCATAAGGTTATTTTGTTAAGTTTTGTTTGCTTCAAGAAACCTGATGCAGGAGCACTTTGCCTGAGGCAGAGTGGGCACTTGGTGAGTATCAGCTGAATCAAATTGAGCTCTGCATAGGAGAACAGAATTTTTGCAGGTGACACCTGTTTAATTTTGTTATTGTTTCATCAGTCCTCATATTAGAGAAGTTAATTTTGTAAAATGTGATATTGAGTGTAGCTGACTAAAGCAATTTCACTTTATATGGGGATTGTGAGGGTTAAATAGCATGTGTGTGAAAGCTTTGGAAGAACCTCACAACAGATTGTGTATGTGAGGTGATTAATATTGTCTGCTGACAGTACTAGGAAGAGAGAATTCGTCTTTGGCTTATATTAAATTCTGGGGAATTTTAAGATGGAGAGATGATTAATCCAAAAATGATCGATCTGCAGGTTGTTGTGTCTTCATGCTTAAATGAAATTTTGTGATAGACCAAAGGAGAAAGTGGCTTAGTAAGAATTATTTAATTAAAATTGACCCTTTAAGGTAGAAGCATAAAGGTACTGCCTTTTCTTTGATTTCACTTATCTTAGAAGCCTGTGTTGTTAGGTGACCTGTGTACATTCTATCCATTTCAAGGCGGTAACATGGTCATGGGGGCGGTAATAATGACATAAAAGACCCTAAAAATCCTGATGTGTATTTCGAAAGAGGCTGGAAGGGCACAGAGAGTCGCCAATGAAACAGATCCCCTGATGCCCCTGTCAGGGCCGTGTATTTCCCAGACATAAGTCACCCTGCTCAGAGTCCAGGCAGTGCATCAGTGCTGGTCTTGATCCTGATGCCCCCCAGCTTTTGAAGTTGCATTGATTGCCTGGGTGTCCTATAGAATGTCTGATTTTAGCCACTCAAAGAGGGTAACAATTATTTGTAACACTTTTCATTAAAATGGCCTCCTTAATAATGTTTGAAATATAATGAAAATCCAAGCCAAGCCATGGCTTCTGCACTTGGCTTTTGAAGCCCAGTAACACACACTCAGTCTGCAGTGGGGCTGGACAGCCTTTTCTTATGGGAAGCAATGGAAATCTGTCATATTTTCTGATAAAACACATTTTGAAAGATGAGTTTTTCAGGCACATTATGTCGTACAGGTTCATTCAGCAAATCACTAAAGTGCGAAACTGTGCAAACACATTGCCCAGACATAAAGTTAAGTACATTCTGTTAGAAAATTCACCACGTCTTTAATCCTAGTGCTTTAGTGCTGTGGTTTAAGTAGAAGGGATTTAGAGAGTTCATAAATGCAGGGAATAGAATAAACAAAAGGATTAAAGGAATGTTTTCTGAGCAGCACTGATGTAGATAGAACTTTGTACCTTGTTACTTTCCCCAGAGATACTGTCAACTTTATTTTAAAGGCAGCCTTCCAGAAGCTACAGTGCAGACAGGTACAGTAATAACAAAACTTAAGAAATTAACTTCAGTTATCATCAGGGTGTGCACGTAGTGTCGTCATGAATACAAGTTTCTTGGATCACATAGCAATCTATTCTCTGTTTGAAGTTTTCATACAGTTTTTGCTTCTTTATTAGTTTTACAACCAGAAAAAAGAGAGTATAGCAGATTGAATTCTCATTTACATTTCATTTCTCTCTGATTTTGGTTCTCCTTCCTTCCTTCCTTCCTTCCGTCCGTCCGTCCGTCCGTCCGTCCGTCCGTTCCTTCCTTCCTTCCTTCCTTCCTTCCTTCCTTCCTTCCTTCCTTCCTTCCCTCCTTTCTTTTTTTTTTGAGACGGAGTCTGCTCTGTCGCCCCGGCTGGAGTGCAGGAGTGCAGTGGCATGATCTCAGCTCACTGCAACCTCTGTCTCCCGGGTTCAAGCCACCTCTCCTGCCTCAGCCTCCCGAGTAGCTGGGACTATAGGCGCCTGCCACCACACCCAGCCAATTTTTGTATTTTTGGTAGAGACGAAGTTTCGCCATGTTGGCCAGGCTGGTGTTGAACTCCTGACCTCAGGTGATCCGCCCGCCTCGGCCTTCCAGAGTGCTGGGATTACAGGTGTGAGCTACCGTGCCTGGCCTGACTTTGATTCTGATATTGTATCTATGTGGGACCATTTTATTATTTTAACTGGTAGGTATATACTATTGCTTTAAAATATTTAGTATTATTATAATTTTACATTCCATGTATCTGCACTAACTGCATTCTACTCATTTTAAATTAATTAATTTTTTAGAGATAGGGTCTTGCTATGTCACCCAGGCAGGTAGGGTCTTGTCATGTTGCCCAGGCTGGCCTCAAACTCCTGGCTTCAAGCAGTCCTCCTGCCTCAGTCTGCCAAAGTGTTGGGATTACAGATGTGAGCCACTGCACCTGGCCCACATTCTGCTTCATTTTGAATAGCTCATTTAGTATTTCATCATTTTTTGTGTCATAGTATACTTAGCTAACCCCAAATCAGGGTATTCGAGGTCTTTCCAGTTTGAAGTGGGCATAAATAATGCTACAAACATCTGTGGTTTTTTAAAAAAAAAATTTTTTTTAACTGAAAAAAATTTTTTAGTAGAGTATGGTCTTGCTTTGTTTCCCAAGCTGGTCTTGAACTCTTGGGCTCAAGCCATCCTCTCATCTCAGCGTCCCACATGCTGGGAATATAGGCATGAGCCACCACGCCCGCAAACATCTTTAAGCAGATTGCTTTTCCCCCTCTCTTGGGGTCCATTCCTGTGGATATATTTCTCCAAAGAAAATTTTCTGGTAAAGGGTATGGACTCATTTGTAGCTCTTATTCCATATTGCTACTTCCCATTTGTTTTAAGAGCCCTCTGAGGGCATATTATGAGAAAGAAGAAAACAACTGGAAGGAAAAAAGAATTGACTTGGAGGTTTAAACCCTTTTTACTGATACAGGGATAATAGTTTTCAGATATCTGAATTGAGACTTTGCTTGCTGTAGGCCAATCAGTAAATGAGAAAATTCAGTATAGTGGTTAAGAGCACAGGTTGTAACATCCAAATCAGTTACTTAACCCCGCCGAGTCTCAGTTTCCATCTTGCTAAAATGTGTATAATACCTACCTCGGCTGGGTACGGTGGCTCACGCCTGTAATCCCAGCACTTTGGGAGGCCGAGGCGGGCGGATCACGAGGTCAACAGATCAAGACCATCCTGGCCAACATGGTGAAACCCCGTCTCAGCTAAAAATACAAAAATTAGCTGGGTGTGGTGGTGTGTGCCTGTAGTCCCAGCTACTCGGGAGGTTGAAGCAGGAGAATGGCTTGAACCCAGGAGGCGGAGGTTGCAGTGAGCTGAGATCGCGCCCCTGCGCTCCAGCCTGGTGACAGAGTAAGACTCTGTCTCAAACAAAACAAAACAAAACAAACAAAACCCTACCTCATTGTGGGTGGTAGTAAGGTTTAAATGAGATAATTGCCGTGAAGGGATTAATTGCATGGGCCTGGCTCCTAAGGCTCAGTAAATGAGAGCTGCCATGATTGGTTCTGACCAGGGCAAGTGGTGTAGACCTCTGGGTTGGGTTGCATGCAGCATTGGCAGGGTGTTCCCCCAAGGCCTTGGGCGCCAGGTGTCCTGTTGGGTGTGTTCACTGAATTCCAGATCAGAGTTCCTCTGCCCAGGAGAAGTTCTCAGGCTTGTATATGAATTGGTGTTGATGGTGAAGGGTCCCTGTGAGTCAGACACACTCCCCTACAGGGAGGCATTCTTAAATAACAAACAAATGAGGACTAAATCTAAATCACATCTATGTGACAAACTTATACCATTCTCTTCTGGTGCCATACTTTTTTGTTTGGGTGAAAGAATGGAGAATTTGAGAAGGATATGTTCTTTCAATCCGTATTCCTTAGCTTAATAAAATGCCTTTAGTGAAGCTGGTGGATAAGAATTTTAAGTTGTTTGGGTTTTGCAAATATTGCATCTTTCACGTTTCTGTGACATTAACAGAAATCTTTCTACTTTACAACCAGCTAATTTCAGAAAGTCAAAGAAGTTGTCAATATCATTGGGTCTTACTATCTTTTTCTTTTTTCCCTTCTCCATTGCCATCATCGTCTCCTTTAACCCTGTGTACACTTTCAGATCAATGATTTGTTATTCTTTCTCCAGAGTATACATCAGATAAGTATACTCTGCCTTTTCTGGAAATTTCAGTGGAACTTCTTTTCAAAGTAATACCGTATTTCATGAGTTTTTTTGAAGGGGGTAGTGGGGAGTCTCAAGTTGTATCTGTGTATTTTTTCCACATAAATACAGTTTATAAGAAGTCTTTTAAAATTTTTTTTTATTTTAAGGGAAACTTCCCCACACCCATTGACTCCTTCGTACTGACAGCAGCAATATTTGTGATTGTGGAGCAGTGTTTAACTAGGGGTGTGGTGACACAGCTGTGTTTCCAGTGCAGGATGAACACAGGCTCTGAGGGAAATGACTTTCCCGTGAAGAGACTGAAAGTTGGAGCAGGAGCATTCCCCCAGCCTCTCCACCCTCCAAGTCCTCTGGCTTCTCTTCTTTCTCCAGCACGGTTGCAGATGGCCTCATGAGAATGCAGCCAACGGAGAGGATTTCCTCCTGTGTTCAGCCCACCCTAGAGACTGTGCGTGAGGAGCTGGAATGATTTCTTTCCCTTCTAGTGCTGTGGAATTCACTGGTGGTGTAAATTTGCTACACAGACATGGTTTAGAGTCTTTTTTTTTTTTTTTTTTTTTTTGAGACTGAGTCTCACTCTGTCGCCCAGGCTGGAGTGCAGTGGCAGGATCTTGGCTCACTGCAAGCTCTGCCTCCCGGGTTCACACCATTCTCCTGCCTCGGCCTCCCCAGTAACTGGGACTACAGGCGCCCGCCACCTCGCCTGGCTAATTTCTTTGTATTTTTAGTAGAGACGGGGTTTCACCGTGTTAACCAGGATGGTCTCGATCTCCTGACCTCGTGATCCACCCACCTCGGCCTCCCAAAGTGCTGGGATTACAGGCGTGAGCCACTGTGCCTGGTCGGTTTATAGTCTTATTAGATTTACTCGTTATTAGTTTGTTCTTAAAGAATAAACAGCTCCTTTTCGGGGAGGCTGCCTAAGCTACGGGGCCCTTCACCATCAATATTAATTATGTACAAGCCTGAGAATAATTCACATTGCTAGTGGGAACTTCTCCTGGACAGAGGAATTCAGTGAGAGGGCCGTGTCTGTACATTCTTGGTACTGTCTGCTCTGGGACCTGCCTTCTCAACTGTGAACATGGCTGAATCATCTCAGCTTAGTAAATCTCAAGGCAAACCAAATCATCCCTTCAAGAAAAGGTGTTTGTTCTGTTGCTTTATCCTCACAGAGAAGTCAAGGGTCCAAATATTTATCATCCTCAATGACACCTCATTTCTCCTTTCATCACTAGGCCAAATGGTAGGAATTGTTCTACTCGATTGTGTTTTCACAGTTTTTCCTCTGAGGCTTCTCTGCTTGTTGTTACTTGATCTTTTGGACTTGAGTACCCCCAGGGCCTGCAGGGTCACTCTGATGTGGGGTTGGAGCAAATGGCACACATGCGGGTCAAGTGTTGGTCAGATTTAAATCTGATTTTCTTTTACTTTCTAGTGTTTTTGGAGTTTCAGTTAATTTTTTTTTTAAATGGCTAATTTGAGTTCAGACACAGGCCAAAATAAAACATTGTCCTGGTCATCTGCTATTTATGTTCCATTGTGGAAAGTGTTTTCTGAGCCAGAACCTTTGACTTTAGTTACCAACGTTCTTCATACTATTTTGTTAGTAATATCTCTCTGGGGACGTAAGTATATTGTCTGCTTGTCATTTATTTCTCTGAAAGCTTTATGTATTTATTTTGAGACAGAATTTCGCTCTTGTTGCCCAGGCTGGAGTGCAATGGCATGATCTCGGCTCACCGCAGCCTCCGCCTCCTGGGTTCAAGCAATTCTCCTGCCTCAGCCTCCCAAAGTGCTGGGATTACAGGCATGAGTCACTGCACCTGGCCTCTCGCTGAAAGTTTTATAATTTGATATTTGAAACTCAGAAAGTGGAGGAATTGTCTTTTGACCCAGGCTGTAATTTTAATTTCTTCTTTTTTTTTTTTAATCACCTGCAACCCCAAACTGAAGAGCTTACTGATAAACTCTTACTTTGAAACTTTGGTGTGGCCATCTGTGGGGAGAAAAACATGAAATAACAGAGCTTTTGTTAGAATTGGTATCTAGTTCGCTCACTTGACAAGAATATATTTGTAAATTTTTTACTTGGAAGGCTCATCTTGAAGAACCTCATGCTGAAATTTTTAGAACTATTCAGGAACTTAGTAGGTGGAATGCTATCAACTTTAGTCTTTCAAAATAATTTTCACCGTGAATAAGCTGTTGTTTGATCTCCCCGGCTTTCCTGGGAAGTAGCTCATGTTCATTATTAATCTGAGTGAGAGGTTAGTTGCCATAAAGTTACAAGATTTTCTTGATCACTTAACATTTTCTTGTAGTCAGAGATTTGACTCTGAACAGTCATTTCAAAAATGTGTCTTTTCAGGCACTATGTAGAGAGAACTTCAGAAACTACCAATAATTTGGGGGATAGTTTGAAAAATCTCAGATTTTAAGGGATGGGAAGCATTCGGAATTGTTGAAGCAGTTGTACTTGCTGAAGGCTGTCTCTCATTGTCTGCCATTATTTGTACTACGTCACAACTAGACAAGATCTCATGGGCTAGGCAGCAAGACTTTACATTTGTTATTCACTTAATTGTTGAACTGGCAAGCAGGATCTGTGTGTAGGCATGATGGTCTGTCATTAATAAAGCTCTACCTGGTAGAAATAGGGGCTGGGAGTGATGGCTTATGCCTGTAATTCCAGCACTTTGGGAGGCCAAGGTGGGTGGATCACCTGAGGTCAGGAGTTCGAGGCCAGCCTGGTCAACATGGTGAAACCCTGTCTCTACTAGAAAAAAAAAAAAATACAAAAAATTAGCTCGGCGTGATGGCAGACACCTGTAATCTCAGCTACTCGAGAGGCTGAGGCAGGAGAATTGCTTGAACCCAGGAGGCAGAGGTTGCAGTGAGCCGAGATGAAGCTACTGCACTCCAGCCTGGGCAACAAGAGCAAAACTCTGTCTGCCAGCGCCACCCCCCGCAAAAAAAAATAAATAAAAAGAAGTAGGGTTTGCCCTTTGCTTTCAATCTTGGGAAGTTTTTATCTCTAATAATCATGGTTGTCTCTAACAAAGTACAATTTACATTAATTGAGAAGATAGAACTTTATCCATAACACGTGGAAGGATAGGGGAATGATGCTGTGTGATAAAACAGTATGGCTGAGCCAAGCAAGGGCTGGAGGATGAGTAGGACTGGCTGGGGACTTAGGCAGACCAGCAGGTGCAGTGAGCGCAGCACTTCTGTGACTGGTGCTTGAAAGCTAGGGATAACTGGACTTGGATTGTCTAAGAAGGCTGTTACTGAAATTACCGTATGTTCAAATTTTGTGAAATAAATTTGAAGGCATTGTACAAGTGTAATAATACTATGAAAGCAAGATAATACATCTATACATTTTTACTTTGGAATGGTATTTGAAATATAACATGGAAGAAAATGATTCATGCAGTTATTGACCAATCAGTGGACAGACATATTCGTGATTATCATTGTTCTCATTTGAGACTACTTTGAAAAGCAGTATTCTGGAATGCCACTAGAATGCTTTATCTATCCGAAGGAAACATGAGATCTTTTTTGTTGGAGTGAATTATGTTTTTATGCTATAAAATCCCATTGTAAAGTTGTCTTGACCCAGAAGTTCCCAAACTTTCTCTGTTCTTGGTCCTCTAAGTGTCTAGTTAATTTTTCCAAAGTAGGGACTTAACAGTTTTGTTTAGGAGTTACATACAAACAACCTAATAGGTACTTCTGTTCTAACAACTTAAGGGCCATTTGAAAAAGTAGTATGTATAAATTGAAAGAAAATATGCTTTTCTTTTTATAAAATTACTTTGTTCTTGAATAACCACCTTCATTTACCAGTGAGCTGTGTTTCTTTGTTGGATACCTCCTGGCTTTGCAAGCCTCCAAGTTGGATTTGACATTCCCACCTTGGTTTCCTGTTCCACATTGATGTTCAAATGTGCTTGGTTTATTATCATAGTAATTGCAAAAACCAGTTTCACAAAGAGATGATGTCATCAAAAGGAATGTAATGCATTTTGTGAATTAACTTGAACTAGTAGTTTGTATAATTCCCACACTTCACCATGCTTTTCTTAAAAAATGGTAATATCCCTTCATGCTCCTGTGAGTTTGCCGTGGCTCTCCAGATTATCGTGACACGTGGAGTGGGAACCCGGGCTTTAACCTATATTTGCTATCTATAACTAAGTCAGGGTTGCCTTAAGGAGTCTTTGTATTAACTGCATTATTCAAGAGTTGGATTCCATTGTTATTTAGTTTGTGGTTGTCAAGTTTTGGTGAACAACAAAAACATTTCTGGCTCTGCATCCTGGAAATGGATTTATAATGTTTGGGAAGAGGGGTGTGGAACCCAGGTGTCTGTATTTTCTAGCAAGCTTGCCCAGTGATACCAATGCGTATGAAGATGCTAGTTCAGTGTGTATGATGCACTGAATTCCATCACAGATAGCTTGAGTTCAGAGGCCATGTTGCTGTTCACTTAAATTCTTTCTCATTCCTATAACATACCATCATGCACATTTGATAAGTGTTCATTGAATACTACTGACTTATTTGTTACTTCTTTTCTCTTTCCTCCCAACTTTTCTTCTGTTCTATACCTTAAAAAGAAAAACAAAGAAGGAAGAATTGAAGAATTGGGTCTTAGAGTTTTCTGACTTTCCGAGCTTCTTGTTCACGGTCTTCCATAATCTGCCATGTCAGTTCACCACTCTCCCACACAAACTCTTACGTCATGTTGAATCACTCTGCTCTGAGACACACTTTGGTATATTTGTCTTTATTTTTTCTTCTGTTCCACACAAAGAGACCTTTAAGTTTCCTAAGTGGAAAAAACAGGGTTTGGGAAAAAATTAGAAAAACTTGTATTAGTTTCCTAAGTGGAAAAAACTATGGGGTTGGGAGAAAATTGAAAGAAAACTGGAAGAGATTTAGATTATCTTTTCATACAATGCCCCCATTTTAGAGCTCCCTGTGAGGAAACACAAGGAAGAGATGTGGTGTCCCAGAGGCCACCCAGGAAGTGCAAAGTCTAGCTGGGATTAGACTGCTGCTCTCTTGGCGCCTCGCTCCTGGGCTGTTTCCACTGCACCCCAGCCCCACCAGACCTTCCTCTCCGAGGATGGTGCTTGCTGATCATCAGTGACTTTCCCGAGTCACACAGGTGACTGTGATATGGAAACAATGGCTGAGAACCAGGTTTGGCAGTTTGCTCTGCTTACAAAATTATTGTTTGGTGTGTTAAATATTACTTTGCGGTTTAGTCAATAGTAATTGAATTTCTTTTTATGAGTTTAAATTTTAGTTTCATATGACTATAGACTGTGCAGTGTGGGCAACCTAGAGTCATTTAATTTTTGTGGTTTAATGGGAAGAAGGCAAAAATTTAGAAGCAGAAGAAACTGTCAATATTATTATCAAAGGAAGAATTTGTATTTTCTGGATTTTTGCTTATACTTGACAACCTACCAGCATCAGAATGTGGCTCACTGGGCTTTGGGCAGCATTTCCTTGGTAGATGCCTTTTCTGGGTTCCTAGCTGGGTTCTGGGACCGTGGCGGGGAGGTGTCCTGACTTTTAGATAATTCAGACATGGCTGTAGGAGACAATTTCAGACAGGCACATGACACTTTTATCCCTAAGCAGAGTTGGAATGAATAGGTAGGAGTCACAAAGATTGCCAAGGAAGGTCAATCATTTTTACTAGGTTTCTCTTTATCACATCAGGTATGTCTTAGAAAAGCTAAGACAGACTTATGTTAAAGGAAAACTGGGCACTGTGAGACTCGTGAAAAATATTCTTGGAACTTTGTGATCCCAGGGCTGTTTCATTCAAATGTTCGTTGATTCGTTCATGCCTGCATGCTTTACTCTTTTATCAGAGAGGTCATCCTCTAGGCAGCTGCTTACCTTCTGTAGCATGATGTGAGCTTGTGTTTCCCGCAAGTCCAGTCTTTTGGATGAGGACCCTTTCTCCTTGCATCTTTCTTGAGAAGTAATCTTGTAACTATATATCTTTTCAATTCAATTTCCAATATTTGTCTGGCTTTAATTGTAGACATTATAATGATATTGTGAAGGAGGAAAATCAATGTATAATTTAGATGTCATGAGGGTTGCTTATAATTTATCATAAGCTTTGTCATCTTCAGTTCAGTCTAGAACAGCTGCAGAGAGGGCTGCTTTTTTTTTTAACCGATGAAAGAATGTTTTGACTTTCATGTTTTGTAGAATCAAGAACAAACTTAAATCCACAAACAATATTTGTAATGTTACTTAATATCATTATTATTCATTTAAACCTCCTTTCTCTTGGACTCCCCTTTACCAGAATGCTTATAGGAAAAAATGCTGTAAGTTTTTGAGTTTCTTTTTTGTTTTTTCCTCATCAGGAATCACCTCCAAAGAGAGGCATATTAAGAAAGAAGGAACAGCTGGGTGCTACAGTGGCTCACTCCTGTAATATCAGCACTTTGGGAGGCGAAGGCAGGAGGATTGCTTGAGGCCAGGAGTTCAAGACCAGCCAGGTCAACATAGTGAGACCTTGTCTTTACAAAAAAGTTAAAAAAAAAAAAAATTAACCAGGTGTGATGGCTTAAGCCTGTAGTCCCAGCTGTTCGGCAGGCTGAGGCAGGAGAATTGCTTGACCCCAGGAGTTCAAGGCTGCAGTAAGCAGTGGTCATGCTGCTGCACTTACCTTGGGTGACAGAGTGAGACCCTGTGTAAAAAAAAAGGAAGAAAGAAGATTCTCCTAGTATGGTCCTGAACGCTAGAAACGCTTGTCTTGCCTTCCACACTGAGACATTGTTCAGCTAGGTGGAAAGGGCTTATAGATTTCTGGTGGCAGAAATCTGTCCACTCACCACATGAGGGTTGCCTTTAAGCACTGACGTGGCTTAAACTGCATTTGACCTGGTGCTTCGGATTCAAGCCAGTAGGTGACTCATTATTTCAGATGTTTGGTTTGTGCTGTTATAGTTGAAGCAATCTGTAAGGAAAATAGAAAAGCCTGTTGTAAAAATATAGTCTGTCTCCAGGAAGGAGAATCCCTGCGTCCTGACTGGAGGCGGGATGTCTGCATATGGCTTGTCTAACTTGTTATTTTACCTTAGTTTCTGGTTTGAAGCAGTTCTGAAAACTGTTCATCAGTGCATGTTTAGATGGCATTGCTGATTATTTTTACATTCTTGAGTGTGAGTTCGAAACATGCTGGGTACAAAGTTTGCTATCTGGTCCCTGAGAGACAGCTAGGCCAGCCAGGCTGGTCCCCAGACTCTCCTCTAAGGGCAAGGAAAGAACACAATGCTAGCACCCACTCAGAAAGCTAGCCACATCAGATGGTTTCTCTCTGAAGCTGAGATGTGACATGCAATTTATATTCTTTCTTTGGTCGTGGGCGGCTATGTCCGTTCTATATGTGATTTAGTAATTAGGGACTGTTTGGCTTTCTAGAATCAAACAAAGACTATTATAAAATGTCAAGTTTTTTTGTCTTCAACTTTTGCACTGTGGTTTTAAGTAAAACATTCTGCTAACTTGTAAGGTTGTCCCTTCTCTCTTTCTTGTGTCTTGGTTCTTATCCCAGGGGAACACTTAGGAAAAATTATAGAATCCCTACCCAAACAGTGTGGTGAAGGAACTGTTCATGATTTGTAGGGCTCTGGCTATGAACTGACTGCTGCGTGCCAGTTTAAGCTTATAGCCACTATTACTTTATTACAGGATTTTGATTAATTTGTTAAATGGTGGCTGTGTGTCAGCTGTTTGTTTTTGGAGCTTTCACCTGGGTGAATAATAGCTTCTATCTATTATGTGTGTGCTAGGAACTTGATTTAACCCTTACAGATACATTAGACAGCATATATTACAGATGCAGTGAATAGCTCATAGTTAATTAATGTGTCCAAGGCCACACAGTTAGCTGACATCCTGCCCAAGTTGAGTCGGAGGATGTCTATACAAAGCCATGCTGCCTCTCCCGCTAAAAATAGGGGAGCAGAGTTAACATGCTACATAGGGCCGAATGTCTTTAAGCCTCTCTTCTTGTCTAGTGTTACAAAAATAGCCATTGTTTCAGAGAAGCAGAATTGCATAAAGTCTAAGAGCCAGGATAACTGTCTGGCCCCCATACTTAACTAGCTCTGAAACCTTGGGCAAGCTCCTTAACCTTTTTCTATCTTGCTTTCTCTGTCAGTGGATAAAACAGTACCTGGGCTTGTGAGGCTTAAATGAGTTCCTATCTACGAGTTACTGGAAGAGTGGTTCATAATAAGCACCACACAAGAGTTTGCTATTTTTGTGTGTGTTACCTTGAAGACGAATAGGAATGAGATATCCTCTCCATCCCCGCTCCTTCTTGCCTCATCAAGCAGGGTGCCCTGGGTCAGCTTGTGGATAGGTTTCAGAGTAGGGAAGGACTGGGGACAACCATGCCCTCTGGTTTGTGAGTGAGGCCTTCATAGACAATTGGTCCAGCCTTGCTCCTCTAGGCTGTGTATGGAGCTCTCAGGTTCTTCCACACACACTTGGTCCTTCCAGTCTCTGGTCTGGTTACTTCTCAGGTTGCCTCTTCTCCCAGAGAGTGTGTGTCCTTGACCACTACCAGATGTATTATAAGTACGTCATTGCTTATTCAAATATTGATTTAGTACGCTCACCTGTTACCCATATGTTTCAACTAGTGTGGTCACAATGGTATATCAGAAACCATGACCTTCTGGAGACAGGGACCAGGTCTGTGAGGATCTTATGGAGGATTTTTAAAAAGAGCTTTCTGTCATGAAAATGATATTGTTTTTGGAGTGTGAAGGGAGAGGTGCCTGGGAGAGACAGCTGGGGCCTTTAAGGCCCCAGGCTTGTCTTCCTCAGTCGGAAAACAAGAGGTGGAAAGATGTTACCAGGGATCTCAGGACCTTGCATTCTTGACTTTAGCTCTTCTTTTCCTTAACTCCAGGAACCTAGATGTTGTACTTCAGGGCTGTGAAATCTTTCTCCTGATTCCCACGAGGATGAGAAGTGAATCAGGCGTCCCTGATGCAGATACTGTGCCTACTCCCTGGGAAAAGCACTCACTGTGGGCAGCAGTTGGCATTTCCTTTCGTGCCCTGTGAACGAATGTCAGCACCCGGTAGTGTCCCAGAACTGCCGTGTAGTGACTGCTTCCAAGCAGACGCTAGGGACGGAGATTCTGCGAGAGTTGCCACAACCGGGCATGGGAACACCTGTTGGCTTTTGTTTTTAATTGTGATAAAATACGCTTAACATAAAATGTACATTTTAAACATACAATTCAGTAGTAGTGAATGTTTTTACACTGTTGTGCAACCATCACCACCATCTCCGGAACTCTTCTATCTTGCAAAACTGAAACTCTGTACCCAAGAAACAATAACTCCCCATTCTGAATCATTTTTAAAATTCAGAAAGACCAACCTGGATGGCCAGGAGTAATTCAGCTGACTCTGTGTGTGTGTGTGTGTGTATGTGTGTCTGTATCTGATTTTTTTCACTAAGTTGAAGAGTAATCAGGCAGAACTTAATGTAGATGAAAGTGGAAGTGAAGAAAGTAAAAGATGCTCAATCAAGAAGGGCCAGTCTCGTATAGAATCGTGAAACTTTGGTGGAGAGAAAAGGAAACAGCACCCTGCTCCCCGCACCAGGTAGAGAATTTATGCAGTTTACACTGAGAACTAGAAACTACACAGGAGACAAACCCAAATTAGCTCTGACTTTTTGTTACTCTTAGAGAGTCTTCTTGAGGAAAGAATTCCCTCAGTAGAATTTGCTGTGGATCTGCAGAGGCTTCCTCTGAAATCTGAGGCATCCATCCTGCACTCCTTCGAGGGAGGTGCTCTCTGTCCTTCCTGAGCATTTGGGACAGAATGCCTTGCCATGTCTTGAGTACTTCTGGAGTCTTCCAGAATTTCCTGGCTGGAATTCTGTTGCCACGCATCTGACTTCTCTTTGACCCCTCACTGTAGGTCCGTGTTGCTTGTTAAAAGACTATTGTACTGCCTGTTAATGGAAGACTGTGTGCTCTTGAGCACTGTGAAAAGACCATCAAATGAAAATGAGTTGAAGGGAACCATGGCGATCAGACACTCTCCAGATGGAGCAGATATAGTGCCCCCTTCCCAGCCCTTCTGCCAGCTCTCAGTCTCTAGGACTCAGTTCTCAGACCTGCCAACCACATGTTCATGTCAGTTGTGTGTGCCCAGAAAGAACTATAAGAAAACCTGGTGATTATATGTGTTGCCCTTTATTTTTTTTTCTTATCCATGTTCTAAATGTGCCTTGTGTTTGCTCTTGCTGCCTCAACTAGTAAGCTTCCTTTCTGTTTCTGCGGCCCCCACGGCACAGGGTCTCCTGGCTTCTCCTCTCCTCTTTTCCCTTGTGCAAGAGTTGGTTTTAACAAAGCCAAGTATTCCACAAGAATGTCTTATTTAATAATTGTCAGAAAGAAAGTGTTCCATAAAGGCAGGAGGGTAGAGGACAATGTCAAGGATTACAGGACACAAAGGATCACAAACATTTTCTTGGAGTTGGTCTCGGGATTTGCTTTGAATTTTATGTTGTCATCCTCTCTTCCTACCCCCACTTTCTGCCTTGCTTTTCCCAGATGATTTCATTGAAAAGTAATGGCAAATTATGACTTGTCTTTTCTGCTAGAGTCTTACCAGATAGTTTATTCTCAGAGGTAAACATTTTAGTGAGCCTTTTGTTTAGTGACTCATTAATTTGATGAGGAAAATGTCCTAATAAAGATAAAGAAACTAAACAGTTTCAAAAGCTGCAAAGGGAAAAATGTTGCAGGGCACTTGAGGTCAACTTCTTCCCCCGTTCTTTGAATTTCATTTATTCTTTGGTCATGGGAACAAACATTGGTCATTAGGGGGTTAGCCCTTGTCTTCATTTTTTTCTGTAAACTTTACATGTGCACACCAAGTCATGAGCATTTGACTTTCTGGGAGTTTCTTTCTGTATAGATAGGGACTAAGCCTGAGGAGATTTTACAAAAATAGGAAGTCAGATTTCCCTCTTCCACCACAAATTAGTGCATTCAGTGTGTCACTAGGTTAAATATTTGGCTAATTTTTTTATGGCAAAAAAAAAAAAAAAATATTTGGCTGAGAAATATTTGGCTAATTTTTAGTGGGAAACAGTCTGATTTTCTCAGAAATGTCACAAACCCCCAGGTATAAAGGGTCAAAGATCCCTAAATAGAATCGGAGGCCTTTGAGAGACTAGAAAACATTCTTAGCTATAAGCCAGTGGTAACAAAAGGCATGATCTGCATTATCCATTTAGAGGACATCTTCTAGAGAGGTATTATGACTTTATTTTGGTAATATTAAATGTTCCAGCATGGGTGATATAACTATTTCTAGGTTTTGTATGACTATTTAGTGAAATATAAATGTATTCTGGGTAAAAGGCCCTTTGTAACAAGAGTACATTGACTTGTATTAAATCCAAGAGTAAGCATCATAGATGTTTCAAAAAATAAATTGTCCAACAATTTTACACTTAAATTTTAAGAGAGAATTGTATGCCTCTGTGATTCTTCTCAGGAGGAAGACCCAGTTCTAAACTGGAAAAAAAAAAAATTGAATAACATCCCACCACACTATCTTTGATAGAAACTTTATAGTATTTATTAGTTGTTAAAAAAAGATGTGAAAGCAGAAGGAAAAATGACTTCAGTATAGTTGGAAAAAATCAAGAGGTAAGATAAAGTGACTTTAAAGTTCTAGGTATAGTATAAAGACCTTGATTTCCTTTTGCTTATGTTTGTATCTGCTCTCTTGCCAGATACTTGTCAAGGCGGAAAGATAATGACCTAAAGGTAGCTTTTCATTACAACATACCTCTAACACTGTTGCCCATTGTTGTTGTTGTTGTTGTTGTTCCTGGCTAGGTCTTCCTGGACCAAAAGGGATAGAAAAGAGCTGTCATAACGAACTAGCTCTAGTAGAGCCCTGTGTGTGAAAGTGCGGGTGTTTGTATAATGATGCAAGAGCATTTCGTAGCAGGCAAGTTTCATAATGATATAAATATATTTTAGTTATATGTATGTCTAATTACGTAGACTAATGAAATGCCATTTACAAGAGGTGGTCTTACATGTGACACAGGTCATATTCTGAGATGACAACCTGCAGGGGTTAGGTTTAATTTTGGGCCCCTTTTAACTTACAATAATTGTCAAATGAACCAGTCCTTGGTACATCAGGGAGTATCTGGATAGCCACCATCCATGTATTTATTCAGTTAACTGTGTTGTGTCCTGTTCTGGGCTGGGCATTAGGGGAGGCCTTGGGCATATGAGGTGAACCAGACATAGTGACCGTCCTCAAGGAACTAACCCATGGTCTGCTGGAGGAGGCAGACATGAACCAGCACGTATGCTGCTGGGTGGCGAGTGCTGTAGAGAAGTGCACAAGGCTGGCCCTGCAGCAGAAGTCTCTGCTCACCTATTCATGTGGGTGCAGGTTGAGGAGGGACAGGGAAAGGAGGGCAAGAGTAGGCACCATTTGAACAGTCTTCACAGCTTAAGTCCAAATCTAATGCTGTTTTTTGCACTTCCCATATAAATTAGATAACTTCTAATTTTTATTTTTATTTTTTATTTATTTATCTTTTTTTTTTGAGATGGAGTTAGCTCTGTCGCTAGGCTGGAGTGCAGTGGTGTGATCTCGGCTCATTGCAACCTCTGCCTCCTGGTTTCAAACAATTCTTCTGCCTCAGCCTCCCGAGTAGCTGGGATTACAGACGCGTGCCACCATGTCCAGCTGATTTGTTTTTGAGTAGAGATGGGGTTTCACCATGTTAGCCAGGATGGTCTTGATCTCCTGACTTTATGATCCACCTGCCTCGGCCTCCCAAAGTGTTGGGATTATAGGCATGAGCCACCGTGCCTGGCCGACTTCTAATTGTTTTAAGAAATGCCTTTGTTATTCTCCCACTTTGTATCTAAATGGCAACTGGATGCAATAGAAAGCACAGTCTGGGTCATCCAGGCCTGTCTTTGAATCCTGGCTGCCACCTGACAGCCACTTGACCTTTCTGAACTTCATGTAAAAAGGGGATAATAAAATCTGCCACACATGATGGTTGGCAGGATTAAATGAGATATGTAACAACACGTATTAGTACCCCCCCTTTTCTTAGCACACTAAAACAGAATGACTTGTAAACAGTAAGTTATTCTGAAAGGCGGCTGATAAAACAACACAGGATTCACTATGAATAAGGAGAGTAACTAACATTAGGTGCCATTTGTTGAGTCAGGCACCATTTTAAGTGCTCTCTCTGCAGTTACTTATTTATTCCTCACACTAACAGTGTCAGGGACCATTATTTTATCTCCACTTTACAGATGAGAAAATTGAGGCTAGAGAGGTTAAATAACTTTTATCAACCCTGCCTGGCTGGCCCCAGAGCTCTTAAACATCAGCATGGAGCTTTTGAAGAGGATAACAGCAGTAATGATATCTTAGCTTTTTACAGAGCTTCATCCTTTGAAGAACACTTCTGTGTACATTGTTACCTTTGTTTCTCATTAGAAAATATAGGAGATGGCTAGACATTAGATTAGAAAACTAAGGTACCCAGATGGGAGTGTTATTTGCCCAAGGTTACTAAATCAGTATGTGGCCTTGTTGGTACAAGAACTTCTTCCATTTGACTCTTGCGAGTGTTTACAGAATGAAAGAACAGTTCAGGAATTTTTTTAAAGAAATGGTTGCTGTTAAATTTTTAAAAATACAAGCTGGGTGCAGTGGCGGGCACCTGTATTCCTGACCACTCGGGAGGCTGAGGCAGGAAGATCACTTGAGCCCAGGAGTTCCAGGCAGCAGTGAGCTATGATTGCACCATTGCACTCCAGCCTAGGCCACAGAGCAAGATGCTATCTCTTAAACAAATTAAAAAACAATATGGAACAGACACAGGAAGTTAGTTTTGTTGCTTAAGGTCTCACGTCAGACTATTGGTCAGCTAGAATTAGAAAAGATAGATCCAGCTTCTGAGTGACCCAAGTGAAAGAATTTGAAAAGTACCAGTGCATCTATTTTCTTGGCCACTTGGAACCAGGGTGCATCCTCATGTCTCCTGCGATTCTGGAACCACCGGAGGGAGGGGCAGAGAACATGAACTGGCCCTGGGACCTCACTTGCCCTTAGTTGAGATTGCGTCCTCCAGAGCCATAAGGCTTCTTTCCGAAGGTGGGCCAGGGAGGCCACAGCCAGAAGGGAGATGATAAGGATTTGTGCTGGCTGTGTGGTGGGGACGATACAGGGGGCTTGGGCCACCTTCAGACCAATGCTAATCGGCGCTTTCTGTAAATTGAAGGCTTAGTGCAATTTTAAAGACAGCAAAAGACACAAGAAACCAAGTAAGCTTTGACTGAAAGCCTCTTAGGATTATGTGGTGTTTTGTCCTGTAGCTGGGGATCCAGTTACAGATGCCTGTGATTATGGCCTTTACAAACAATTGTCAGAGAAATGCATAAGATTTCCAAAGGCTGCAGAAGAGCAGATGTGGAATTAAATTTCAAGCACAGTTACCCATAATGGCTTACATGTGGGCATAGAGTATTTAGGATTCAAGCCTAAGTCTCCCACTTTGTCCAGGAGGTGTGGGATGCAGAGTCAAAAGCAGGGATCAGAAATGTCAGCATTTTCTGGTGGTCTTTTTCTGCTGCATCATTTCTTCTTGGCCTGCAGACCCTTTAAAGTGGTGAAATTCTTCCATAATAGTTAGCTTGCAGTGTCTACCATTGTCATCATTTGACCTATTTAGTAAGAAGACTCTATTCGGCATGTTTGCCAACAAGCATCAACCATGCCAGCAGACTGTGGAAAATGTGAGTCTTTGGGACCAACTTTAATTGGCTTTGCAGCAGACATTTTAACTTAATATTGCTAGCAAGGTTCAAGGTATTTAGACTTGCCTTGTTTGGTATCTGTTTTTTTACAATTCATATGGTAAGGACTTTAGATGACTGACTGTAAGAAATACCTTCATTTTATTACTCATAATGAAGGGAAAAAGTGGAAAGAGTAGAAGTAGTTGTAATAATTTAACAGTTGCATGTTACTGAAGCAGCAGCTCCTGAATTTCTCCACACCTCAAATAAAGAAGTACCTTACTGAGTTTAAAAATCCAATAAGTATTCATTAGGCAGCAAAAAGAATTACAAAGACTATTCCAAGTGTTGGTATATATAAAAAGAATATTCTAGTTTTTGTTGTGTGGAAATGCTCCTTTCTAGAACTTTTCCAATAATTGCTAGAAAATATAACTTATACTATATTAATAAACAAGGGAGCCAAGGTTGAATAGTGGGGCAGAATTCAGGGATTGACTTTATTTTTCCCCCTTTAAAAACCTGGGAGTTTTTGCTGTTGTTTTATTTGAATGTGGAAGCTCCTACCTGAGTGGGTGGAGCAGGAGTGTGTGCCAGCCTTGCGTAGAATCACTGTCAGGACAGTGAAACCATGCCAAGTGGTGGTCTTCGTTACAGACTCTGTTGCCTGAGAGTGTTGAGGTTTTGTGTGCCTGAGACAAAGGGCAGAGGAAGCCGAGGATAGGGAGCCTGTGGTATACCAGCTGTGTGATGACTCAGTGTGCCTGGGCTTCACTTACTGCAGTTATGAAATGAGGACATGACTGTTCCTATCTTCTATCCAGTCTTCTGGAAAGCCAGATGGAATAGCATTCCTCCGCAAATGAGACAACATGAAAATCAAATGGGATAGCATGAAAGAATGGCAGTAGTCAGTACGTGTGTCCTGTTTGACCACTCTGAAATCATCTCACATAATCCTCACGGCTGCTTGGTGAGGTGCATGTTGTTGACTCCTGTGTTTGAGATGAGGAAAAAAGTTCTTTGAGGTTTGAGTAACCTGCCCGAGGGAAGAGAGAGGAGAGTGGACAGTTACCACCCATGGGAACTGGGCTCTGCTAAGCAGTGTCTCATGATTAGTTTGTTAATTTCCAAATGGCGCAGGATGAAGCTGCTACTTAAACCCAAGAATTTGAACTCCAGGGTTGGTGCTGTTCCTCATCCTCAAGCCCTTTAGAGAGGTGAACCTTGTGTTTAAAAAATGACCTTATTACTTCTTCCACATTACGCTCTGATGTTCCATGACCTTTTAGGCCACAGGGAGGTAATACAAGAAAGGCTTGTGTTGCTTGTTATGGCAGGACCTTGGGCAGGCTCCTTTATGCATCCCATCCCCAACCCCAACCCCAACCCCAACCCAGTCTCCCCATCTGTAAAATGGGGTTAATAGCCTATCTCATAAAATTGTTGTGAATTTTCCATGAAGACAAATGCTATTAAGTGCCTAGCACACCTAATAGCCTAGCATATAGCCAGGGCTTGGTTAATACATGTTGATGATGATGAGGAGGAGGACTAAAACCTTGAGAGCACTGAGAATCTTCACAGTAACAGAAAATCTTCCTCCTCCTCCCTCTCCTGCTCCCCCTCCCTCTCCACTCCCAGTATAGAGAAATGGCCAGACTTTAACAATAGCAAACTCTCTAAACTTGGGTCACCTTATTATAGGTCATGTGAGGGTTTTTTGCTTTAAGGACAATTTTTATCTATTTCTTTTGCAGAGTCAGATTCTAAAAGGTGGGGGAAATAAACTACCCCTTCGTACTGGGTTCAAGTTAATAATCCCTGTTAGACCGAATGTACCTCCCCAGAAGGGCCTGCCTCAGCCACAGCTCTTGGTGAATGGATGCTCTCTCTGCCACTGGATTGTAACTTCTAGGTGCAGGGAGCAAGACTCGGCTGGCGTCTCTTGAGCCCTCACATTGCTCTCCTATGTTGTTGATAGATCATGCGGCTATTGTACTTTGTTACAGGACAGGTAGCTGGGAACAAGCATTCTACTGAGAACCTAGAGTTAGAGATGGAGTAGAGTGTAGTGGTGTCAAAATCCTTGTACATAGATGATTCCTGGAAGACATTTCCCAGAGAAAACTGACAGCGAAGTAAAGTCATTTGTTTCACCCATTGATTTCTTGGTAAAGTACATGTTTCTAGGCAGAGGCTATCTTGAGATAAGAAGCCCTTGAAATGCATATGACCTGGCTCTGTGTGTGTGTGTGCGCATGTGTGTGCGCGTGTGTGTGTGCGCGTGTGTGTGTGCGCATGCATGCCCGCGCACGCGTGCCCATATGCAAGAGAGAAACAGCATAAGCCCTTCCTAAACAGGGGTAAATGTGGCTATTTGAAATGAAATTGCCAAAACCTCTGTACCAGAACCTTCCCTCTTGCAAGAGAAGGAAATTATCAACTAAACCCTGATTGTAGTTTCCCAATTCCAAAACTCCCTAAAACCCCCCTGCGAGAGAGAGAGCCTGGACCCAGCCTCATTTAGATCCTTTAATTGGCAAAAAATGGTTCTTACTCCTCCTTTTCCCTGCCCCTGAGGTTATAGTTCTTTCAGCTCCCTCATGGCTTTTGAAAATCCCGTAATACTCCTTTTATTCTTCCTGTGATGAGCATCTTGTTTTTGTCAAAAAGATAATGTGCTGGCATTTCCTATCTTTACATTGATCCTCTAAGCAAGTGAAGTACAGAGGACTATGCCAGAAGAGGGAGCATAATTAATACCTTTGTGATTCTGTCCAACTTCCTAAGAAATGATTAAAACTCAGTTATCCTGGTGTTTGCCAGTTGAGGTCAAGCCAACATCTGTACTTGTCTCTCTTTCCCAGAGGGCATGACAAGGAAAGAGAAAGAGAAGAGTTCAAAGAATTAAAAACATAGTTTTCATTAGGATAACATTTGGGGTCAGGTAAACATCTCTTTGGAGTTTCATTGAAAAATTCCAGGAGGCCAAGGGCAGAAATATCTGGAAGACTTGTTTCAAGGAGTGTAGCTCAGTGGTAAGTTCACTTTTAAAAAAATTTAAGAAAACTGAATATGATATTGCTTAGGGGAGTCCAAAAAAAAAAGGACATCAGAAAAACAAAATTGTCTTGTTCTCATTTAGAACGTGTGGAAGGCCTGGGAAAGATTTTCCCCAGTGACTAAGAAGTATTTCTTCATTGTCTGTAAGCTACTGTCCTTTTAGGAGCTGTGGAGTCATTTCTGAAGGCTGTGAGCTTGAGTCTTGGTTGGAGTCAGCTTGGGGAGAGTGCAGTATGACTGTCCGTAGTGAGCCAGGCGAATGGACCCGTGTACGGCAGATAGTTCTTGGTTGTTCACTTCTGTGGTGTTCCAGTTGCCAGTTTCAGCGTTTAAATGACACCTTTTATATGAGTTGAGCTCTTATTTAACTTAAAAAAAAAGTTGAGAGAAACAGCCCCCTTTGACTCTGAAGGAAATTAAACTACAAGTCAAGATACCAATGGGAGATTGTGGAATTTCTGTCCTGGAGATCCTCAGAAGTAGAACATAAAAATTAGGTCACTTAAGTAAGTCTGCTTGGAGGCTGACCAGGATGGCCTCTTGCAGTGTTTCAAGTTTATGAAACAACTCATGTTAATATTCATATACTGTTAGAGCATCAAGACAATCAGTCCTTTGTTACCTTATCCTGTGACTTCTTAAAATGTTTTGACTTCCCTATGCCTGGAAGGCCTGTGTCTCTCATTTGCATTGTATGATACTGTTGCCTGTGGAAATTGAGGAATGAGTGGGATAGAGGAAGTAAGAGGGGTTGTCCTTTTAGAAAACATTTGATCTTTTCAGAGGATGGCGCTGAGAGGACACTTGGCATAGACAGAACATATTAACAATATGTTGAACATATTAATATGACTGAACATATTAACAAAATCTCTAAAGAACTGCACTTAGCTTGTGGGTACTTCCTGTAAAGGACTATTGCATTGCCAATGATCAAGTTTGCTGGCTTTAAATGATCTATAAAATGCTAAAAGGTTGCTTGGTTCAATGTCACTGGAAGCTATTTCACTTTAAAAAGTTAAGAAGACGGTATCCATACAACAAACCTGCCTATGTACCCCTGAACCTAAAATAAAAGTGAAGAAACAAACAAACAAAAAAAGATTGTCGGAAGTAAGATTTTAAACTCATCTGGCTCATGACAAAGAATTGAAAAGTCAAAGAAAAGGTTATTTGTGGAATGTCAAACCACAGTGAGCATAGTTCTTGGTGACTTGTTGAATTTCCAGTGTCCCCGGGGCCCTCTCTTCTCCTGCAAATTGCATCCTGTTCAGATGCCTACCACAGAGTGGCAAACCAGTTTCCCTCCCTCCACTGCCCTTAAAGAGACACAGCTTGTGGCTTGTCAGCACCTGTGCGGAGGACTTGTGCTTTTAGGAATGGGAGGAATTGAAGGCTGTTCAAGGTTAAAGGTGTTAAAGGTGCCCGGCAGACAGAAGAGCAAAAAGCAAAATTGGGAGACTTACCTTTACGTATTTATTTACTTTTTCATGGGTAATTTATGAAGACTCTAATTTCTTTCATTCTTTTTCGAGTAAAGATTTATCTTACATATTTTGGCTGGGCACAGTGGCTCACGCCTGTAAGATTGCACCAGGCCACTGCGCTCCAGCGTGGGCGACAGCGCAAGACCCTGTCTCCAAAGAGAAAGTTTTACAAATTTAAATTAGAAGATTAAATGTCATCTGCAACTCTCCTTCTTGAAATTGTCCAGTCTGTGCAGGATAAAGACTTTTCCAGAGACGTAGAAACTAAATTACACTATCTTCCCTTTGTTTTTCTTCTGTTTGTCTTTTGTAGTGTGTGTGTTATTTTCCTGGTCAGGGGAAAATGAAGGAGAGAACTCTAAGCTATAACATTTTGTTTTAGTGCTGTTTTCTTTGCTTGTTCCATTTTAAAAAGACACACTCATTAAAATAAAACCTCCGTTTTTAGTTATTTCTCTTCTTTAACATTTTGTGGAGTTAGTTTTGCCATGTGGTGGTTTTCTTTTTTTGAGATGGAGTCTTGCTCTGTCACCCAGGCTGTAGTGCAGTCTGTGCAGGATAAAGACTTTTCCAGAGACGTAGAAACTAAATTACACTATCTTCCCTTTGTTTTTCTTCTGTTTGTCTTTTGTAGTGTGTGTGTTATTTTCCTGGTCAGGGGAAAATGAAGGAGAGAACTCTAAGCTATAACATTTTGTTTTAGTGCTGTTTTCTTTGCTTGTTCCGTTTTAAAAAGACACACTCATTAAAATAAAACCTCCGTTTTTAGTTATTTCTCTTCTTTAACATTTTGTGGAGTTAGTTTTGCCATGTGGTGGTTTTCTTTTTTTGAGATGGAGTCTTGCTCTGTCACCCAGGCTGTAGTGCAGTGGCACAGTCTTGGCTCACTGCAACCTCTGCCTTCCAGGTTCAAGCGATTCTCCTGCCTCAGCCTCCCGAGTAGCTGGGACTACAGGCGTGTGCCACCACGCCGGCTAACTTTTTTGTATTCTTAGTAGAGATGCGGTTTCACCATGTTAGCCAGGATGGTCTCGATCTCCTGACCTCATGATCCGCCCGCCTCGGCCTCCCTGTGATGGGATTACAGGCTTGAGCCACCGCGCCTGGCACTCTGTGTGTTGGTTTTCAAGATGTTTGTTTATTTACAGCAGAGCCCTTTCTTTCAAATGAAATCTTGTGTTTAACCCTAATATAGGAAACAGGTTAAGAGCTGCTGCCCTGGAATGGGGGTTGCCCGCAGCCGCCTCCTTGCCACGTGGTCCCTGAGGCACAGCTGAGCAGTCTGTTCTATAATCCACTGGGAAGAACACAGGATTAGGAGGCAGTGTCTGTTTTGCAGTCCCTAGCTCTGCCACCAAGACCTTTTGTCACTTTATGTCTCTGGATTCCTTTATGAAATGATGACTTTGGGCCAGAGTCTCTCTGAGGTCCTTCCTGCCCTGACAGCCAGCAGTTCTGAGTCACACAGAGAGACTGAGGTGGTGAGGTGTTTGGTGATGCACAGCAAGAACAGGTCTGGAGAGAGGACGCATCACCCTGCATTAGCATGAGTAGCCTTCACTTCACGCAAGCGAAAGCTCAGGAATGAAAGCATGCATTAGCAGAATTGCCCCTGAGGACAGCGTTTTCTGAAGGTTTCAGCAAGGCATCTGCAACCCTTTAGCACAGAAGAATCTGTGGCGAAAAGGACTTCAATTGTAGGTGGTTGTTTACCACTGATTGTTGTTGAATTTGCTGGTCAGCAGTGGTTTAGTTAAAACCGTTTTCCCTTACTAGACAAAATTATGTCCCATCACTTTGTTGTTGTTGTTAGTTGGGAAATGCATCTGAGACATAGTTCAAGAATCTGCAGCCAATTAACACATTTGGTTCGAGAATGGAGATGGTGAGGCCAGGGTCAAGGTTCAGTTGCTATGTGGGCCAGTTAGCTGGGCCGGGCCCTCTGGCCAGACTGTACTTTTAACCCTGACCAACTGGCTCTCACATGTGTGCCATGGGTCACAGGGAAGGGTTAGAGGGCACGGAAGGAGATCCCAACTCAGCCTTTCCTCCTGGGGCCAAGCCGAGCCTTTACCCTGCTGCCGGAGGGCTGGGCCTGGTGTACAGAGGGCACCCTCCCCACGTGAAATACTCCCCACGGACTACTGTCTTCACGCCCACTGTTAGTGGACCTCTTCAGTCTGAAGACAAAACTTCCCTCCTCTAAGTTAGAACAGACATTATGGAAATAATGCTTCATAGTTCTCGTTGTGAGCATACTCTCCTCCTCTTTGGCAACTGGGAGAAGAGCTGGCATTAAAAGAGAAATTTGCTTCTATTTTGGATATTTGCTTCTATTGGATTTAGTTATAATTTGTTTCCTATAAAATATAGGAAAGACACGTAGTTTGAAGTAAATGATCTCAGGCCCTTTTGATGAGTAAAGTGTTCGTTTCTATTACACAAAATTCAAATATTACAGAATTCTAAAACTTCTTAATCTCTGCACAAACTTACTCCCATGGTAGCCATCATCAAGATAATCTTGAATCAATTTTTAAATGGACATAAAAGTTAGAATTTTAAAACTTGTGATTTATTTTTCCCCCAGAATTAATTGGGTCCAGGGCAGTGGCTTCCAAAGTGTTTATTTCAACGATGAGTGCTTTCTTCAAAATGTTAAGTCAGATTCTTACACAGGGGGAAAAAAGATAAAAGCAGCCACGGCTGGTTGTAGCTGTGGAGGAGCTCTGCTCACTCCCCCTCCGCCCTAACTGGTGAAACTTACAGGTCCCTCTGCTGAGAGACCCCCTCTGCAGAGATACCTCCAACATGCCCTTCCCTGCTGTTTCAGTGGTTGAGTGTGTTGGCCTCAACTTCCCTGACCAACTCTTCTAAGTGGGGCAGCCGTAGTCACACTTGTTTCTCTGCCATTCACTTGGGGTGGTTATTTTTAGTTAAGCTATAGTTAGTTGCAAACTTAAAAGCTAACCACCTAAGCCAACCAGTATTTTTTTCTTTCTTAAAATTGGACCTTTACATTTAAGTCATCCTTTCGGTTTAGCTGAAATGCCACATATGTCACTACTCTTTAGTCTGTGCCAAGAAGTTTTTCTCCTCGTGGACTGGGCTTAAGGCTGTCACTATAGTGCTTGCACCCACCATGGTAGACAATTCTGTTCACGGATCTTGTAGAATGAGTTTTTTCCTTGTATGTCCCGTTCCAGGAAATTGAGTTCCTGCCTGTTTTCTCTTCCCCACTAGATAAGAAGCAATGTGGTGTTATTTCACACTGTAGGTCTTGGGTCCCCAAGCCTTTTTGGGACCCAGGCTGCGCAGCAGGACTGGGTGAGCGAGCACTATGGCCTGAGCCCCGCCTCCTGTCAGCTCAGCAGCAGCATTAGATCCTCATAGGAGCACACACCCTATTGTGAACTGTGCGTGCGAGGAACCTAACTTGCATGCTCCTTATGAGAATCTAATGCCTGATGATCTAAGGTGGAACAGTTTCATCCTGAAACCATCTTTCCCCACCCACACTGCCCATAGAAAAACTGTCTTCCAGGAAACAGGTCCCTGGTGGCAAAAAGGTTGGGAACTGCTGCTGTAGATAATGCAAGAGTATCTGTTAAACTCCGTATCTGTTAAATAGAGTATCTGTTAAACTCTGAACAACTCTTGAGTAACTCCTAGCCCTACAAAAGAAAAACACAGCCTCGTGTAAATGTTCAATTTTTAGGTCCACGCTGTGCCCAAATGCTTGTCATTTGGCACTGAAAGTGGTCTTTTGCAGTCTTACAAGGTCCTCATATATTTAGTGTGTGTGTGTGTGTATATATGTATATACATATATACACCTATGTATATATGTATATGTATATACGTATACACACACATATATGTATATATATACACCTACATATATAGCATACTTTGTAGAATTATTTGGTGGAGTCTTGAAGAGATAGCTCAGGTATTTCATATGCACTAACTCCTCTAATACATACATCCCTCTGAGGTAGATGATATTTTTTCTTTTTACTATATAGCCAGCTCTTTCCTTCCTTACTTCACATGCTTTTCTGGGGGTAATCTCACTCTTACCTATGACTTCAGTCACCTCCTATATGTTGGCAGTTTTCCAAACTATATTGCCTGCGCTACTGGAATCCCCTCTACCAGGTTGCCCAGCTAGGTACTTCAAACCTTCAAAACTTCAGCAGAGCAAAATGTCCTTGCTGTCTCGTCTGATCTCCTTTTCCCCCAGTGTTTGGTCAAGACATTATCATCTGCCCACGCGTGTATTCATCAACTGATATTTACTGAGAGAATGCATTCTTTCTCAGGCACCATTACTGGTGTTAGGGATCTGTATATCATAGACCAAAACTGATTAAAAGCCTTGTCTTCTGGGAGCTTACATCCTATTGGATAGACAACTAACTTAAAAATTCAGCTCTATTTCTGTACTTACCTAGCTAGACATTTCTGTCTCTGTGTATCCACCTTATCCATCCATATGGATGGACGTCAGGCAGTGGTGAGAGCTGTGGACAGGCAGTGCTGGAGGCACAGAGGGGTGTGTTGCACTTTTAGCGAGGGTGGTCAGGGAAGGAGATAATGTTTGAATGGAGATTTGAATGAAGCAAGGGACAAGTATGAATATCTGTGATTTTGGGGGGTCTGCCTCACCCTCTGTTAGTCCTTCTCAGTCAAGGACAAACAGGTCATTTTTGGATGTCACCCCAAGCCACAGTTTGTAAATGTGAGCCGTGAAATGAGTGGATGGACTTGAAACAGGGAGATAGACAAGCGAATAATTATTAGTGTGGTGGATGTGACCCCTACCACTCTCTGAGCCGCGTGAGCTCAGAGAAGGCATGGAGAGGGCAGAGGCGAGGGTGGGTTCAGAGAAGGCTGCATGGAAGACGACACTGAAGTTGGGTCTTGAGCAAAGTTTCATGCATGGAGTTGGGAAGGATATAGAGGCAAGATAGTTACAGAGGCAGATGCCCTGGGCCTCAAATCTGAGGTTTTCAGAATGCAGCATCGAATTCAGGGTCCACACAGGCCAAAAAAGGAGAGGAGCACAACGCCATGACCTGTGATGGGGAGTGTGCAGCAAACTCCAGGACAGATGAGCTGGGAATGGGTGTGTTTTAAGAGGACAGTTTCCACGTCTCTGATTTTGAGTGCTGCCTTTGGAAAAGGAAAGATGCAAGACAGAACCAGAGGCTTTTCCACCTTCTTCTCTTTCCAGATGCCTCCAAGAGAGTGTTCCTTCCCTACATCTCCCTTAGTCTGTGTCTTGTCTTCTAGTTTTAATCTTGGCATCTGCTTTTCAGAAACGTTGGTCTGTTATTACTTAAAGCTTATGCTTAGATTTGGAATGCAGACCACGAAGAACTGTCAGGCACAGAAAGCGCTTGTCAGCACTTACAGCCCGAGTTATTCACTGCGGCCACCTGTTTGTCTGGCCTATTCCCCAAGAGTGTTGCACTCACCTGTCTGCCTGTAATGCCCTGTGTCTGTGGATCTTAAATAACCTATTCTCGAACAAGTAGGATATTTGATGAGGTTTGCACATTGCTCGTGCTCAACACTATTCACAGTAGTTTCTGTCTTGCAAAATGATGATATGTATATTCAAGGTTTAAAAAAAAAGCAAGACGATTGAGTAGTTGTCATCTGGAGGAGGGTTTTCAGAATTGCCTATACACACTTGCTCCCCTGTCACTCTCCTTCATCACTCATAGTCTAGGGCTACTCTACAATAGAAGGAGTTCACAGAGGTGGGTCCAGACACTGGTGTTTTGGAAACATACCCACTGGAGGATCCCCCCTGCCTTGGACAGCGTCACTGCTACTCAGTGCTTCATTGCTGCCTGCGATTCCTCCTTGCCTCCTGCGCTTTCTTCTCATGCTGGAATTCCTGCTCTCATGTTTACCTGATGATTTTCTCCACTCTCGTTAACCCAGTATTTCTTTCTTCTACGTAGCCTGACTTTTCTAACTACTATTTGTAGGGAATGTTCATGGTGTAATGATCCTTTTGTTTATTCAGTAAACATTTATGAATTGTCTACTCTATGTCATGCCCTGTGTTGAGTGCAAGAGATTTGGAGAGGAGTAAGCTAGAATTAGTTTTGTTCTCAAGGACCTTGTTGTCCCATGGATTTATAACTAAATATTGGGGAAGAGGTAAGAATTATGTGAATGAACATGGTCCCAGCTGTGTGGGACTAACAATAGCAGTGTTTTGATGTGCAAACCTGGCATGTTAAAAAGCAGTATAATTGAATATGACTCGTGGCTGGCACATTATAGCTATTCTGTTGTACCTAGATATTTAAAAACATACTCTCTAACAGCTTCACTTTGATGGGATAATGTTTGAATCAAGGAGTTTCTCCTTCCTTAAGAGAAGAAGGACGTTTTCCTGATTAGCAACATTTGGCTTAGAGTCCGTGAGGTCTTCGGAAACTTGAACCTCAGTCTTTCACCACCGTGGTTGAGTGGCAGGGCTGGCATTGTTGGGGTTCAGGTTCCCAGCGTCTCACATGCATTTAACACAGTTCAGCCTTTGGCAGGCTGCCACTCTCTGTGCTTGGTAGACGGTTCATGAAACTTGACACTCTCATGTCTTTCCTTGAAAATCTTGCAAGGTTCAGCAATCCTTCAGTGGCTGACCCAGTTCTGTTAAACTCCTGTTGTCAGACACAATTGTGAGGTTGTCCTGGACCTGTTGTCAGAGAACGCATTTCAGACTTTAAAAAAAAGTTACCACCAGCCTAGTTCTGGAGCAACGATTAGTGCTTTGGCTGCAGAAACGAGGAGTGCTCTTTGTGCTTAGTATGCTGTCACGGACTCCCCTTAAAATGTGGACAGATTTCCCTGAGCACTTGTTGTATCAGTAGAGCACAGTAAAGTAGAATTTGGACAATTACTCCTTTAGATGACTCATGTAAATAGAGCCTTAGAGAGTGCATCTACAGAAAATACAATGAGCTCTTCCTAGTCAGGTAGAAGGGATGGTTTTGTGAGAGTAGCAGAGCTCTTACTGTATTTTTCTTTTAGCTAATTTTGCTTTGGTATTTGCCTCGGCGCTTCAGGTCTTTGGGGCCCATCCTTGCCCCTGATCTTAATATGGGGAGATGATACTTAATAAAAATAATGGTTGCAGGCATCTCATGTTGGTTGTTGCAGTATTGCCTAGCTGGAAATACACTGGCCTGCCTGGGGGGTCAGAAGCCCTAGATTGGAGCCCATATTCTAGCATTACTAAGGGTGTGATTTAGCTTAAGTGGTTGAGATTCCTGGTTTATAAAATGGGGATAATAAAGATGTGTCTCCCCACCCACACTCCGGCCCCCTTTTGGTAAGAGTGCCTATAAAATGAGAAAATGAATCGCAGAGCATCCTGTGACATACACTGCTCTGCCATGAAGCTCCCGTTCTTGCTGTGGATGGGCATAGACCTCAGGTCTCAGGGAAGGATTGTGAGAGGACAGTTGCTGAGACTTTCCCCCTCTGTAGCCTCTGTGATTATGACCTGCTGTTTCTTAACCCACCCTAGAGGCAACGTGGACCACCTTGGGGCAACTCTGTTTATTACAAAGTTCTTTCTTCATTCAGCCGAAATTTACCCCTGTCATTTCCAAGGTAATTTTTACTCCTTGGTTCTAGTTTTACAGAGTAACATGAAACAGTTCGAATCAGTGCACTGCAAGTCTTAGCAATCTGTAACTGAGAAAGGGGTCTTACAACTCTGCTTCCTGTTTTTGGCAATTCAATTCAATAAGTAAGTGCTGGTGCCCGTCACGTGGGGGCCGTGATCGCTGTGCGGCACTAAAGGCAGCTATTGTTTCTCCTGACATCCGGAAGTGTAACAGAAGGGCATGCAGCCCAAATGGAGATGAATGGGAAGTGAAGATTTTTTAACTCCTTAATGTGCAAAAACACAGTAGTTTTAATTTTATTTAGATTGTTTTTGGAATAAACAGTGCCTACTTTTATTGGACTATAAATGGCCATGCAGACTAATAATATACATATATACAGATAAAGACCAATATTTACATGAACCCATGTGTTTAACTACCAGTAAGTGAAAAAAAACCCATATTTGCATTTAGGAAAATGGAGAAAAGGTGACCTGGCAGCGTGAGAATACTTTTGTATGTGCTCTAATTGATGTTCTTGTCGTCAGCACATCCCATGAGAGGATCCTGAAGTGTCTTCTCAGTGATTAGAGGGACCACACTCTTTACACTGAGTTTTACACGTTGATTTATAGAATCCAAGACAAAAATGAACAAATGAAAAAGCAGTATAGCCTTAGCAGTAGGTGCCCCTAGCAGTTCTTGACCCCTGTTACTGACTAGCTGCATGCCTTTGAGGAAGCCAGCCCTTATTCCTCAGGAATTCGTTTCCCTCATAGTTAAAATGAGGCCAAAATTTTCTCTCCTGCTTGCATTATATAGTTGTTAGAATAAAATGTGATCATGTATGCAGATTTGAATATTAATACCACTTCTTGCAAGCCATGTAACTTTTGGTAAGATTAAGTTTCTTTTTGCCTGCTTCCTCATCTTTAAAATGGGATAATACTGGTAGCTACTTCGGGGGTTTTGTGAAAGCAAATGAGTTAATTCACAAAAATTGTTTTTCAGAAACATTGGTCTCTTATTACTTCATAAACTTTAAGTAATAACAGACCAATGTTTCTAAAAAACAGATGCCAAGATTAAAACTAGAAATAAAGACGCCGTTCTAATACGTAGAACAGTGCCTGACAGTCCTAATATATTAACTTTTTGGGTGAATGTTTGAAGTGTCTGTGACTTAGTATATTTTTAGTATACTGTATTTTCGAAATAGCGTATTTAAAAAAAAATGAAAATCACACCCTGTAAACAAACCAAACCCAGAACAGAATTGGCATGTTTTTATCTTCCTGATTACTTTGGTGGTTTCACAAGATATTACTACTTTGTCAAAAAAGCTTAATCATGATACTAAGAACCTATTCCTAAATGCCTTTTATCTTCAAAGCTTTGGGTCAAATTAATTTATTCTAGAAAATGCTTTTTACTGCCAGTGTGAATTTGGAAAGCTTTAGGTGGGAACTGGGATACAATTCTGCCTTCTCTGTTACTGTTAGGGTCTTGACTGTCTTAACTGTCCAGAGCTTTGCTTGCTTTATAGGCAAAAAAAGGAGATTTTAAAAAATGTTATCTTTGAATTTTGAACAGTACCAAGGTTGAAGTGACTCATTTTGTTGTGACTCATTTAGCTTTTAGAAATAAGGAAATGTTGATCAAGAACTCCATTTATAACAGACCCATTCATAATAATCCTAGTGGCATATTTCACAGAAGCCATTTCCAGATAAAAATATTGATCATTACTTCCCCTACAGGGTAAAATAAAATTGTGGGAAATGCTTAGAATTTAGCAAGTAATTAAGTTAACAAAGAACCATTTGTAAAAAGTCATAGTTTTGCCAGGCGCAGTGGCTCACGCCTGTAATCCCAGCACTTTGGGAGGCCGAGGTGGGCGGATCACTTGAGGTCAGAAGTTCAAGACCAGCCTGGCTAACATGGTGAAACCTCGTCTCTACTAAAAACACAAAAATTAGTTGGGGGTGGTGGCACATGCCTGTAATCCCAGCTACTCGGGAAGCTGAGGCAGGAGAATTGCTTGAACCCAGGAGGTGGAGGTTCCAGTGAGCTGAGATCACGCCATTGTACTCCAGCCTGGGTGACAGGGAGACTCTGTCTCCAAAAAAAAAAAAAAAAAAAAAAAAAAAAAAAGTCATAGTTTCCTTAACTATTGTAACAAAGGACTTTATGAATTCAGAATTCTTTTGTATATTTTTGTTAAAGTGAAACCGAATGACTGTTGTCCTGTATCTTCAAGTTTATTACTAAGCTAAAATGATGTGATAGAGGAGGCTTTGTGCCACCACTGGCTTTTCAACCTCAGGTACACTTTTGATTAACACTGGTGCTGCTGATATGAAGCTGCTCATCTGCATATTAGTGTGGACAGTCATAGCTTGTTATTACAGATTTTGATTATTATCTCATGGCTGTATTTGAAAATCTGATTATAGAAAATAAGCATGGGGACTTCTTGTTTTCCTGCTTATCAGTGGAATTGAGGCTGTTGAACATTTTCTGTTTAATTTACCTTATGTGGAATTATACATATTTATACACCCCAGTTGCATTTTTAATATCTCATGAACTCAAAATGCTTTTTTTCTAAATATTTACTCATATCCAGTGTTATCTTGTAGTCCTAAATAACGTAAGCCTAATCATTTTTAAATGAAGAAATTACTTTTAAATGTCCTAAAAGAAAAAGCTAATTGGCTGGTCATCTGCTAGCCAATTTCTGTTAGAGTTTGCATTAAGGAATATGTGGTTTCTATCTGGGGAGGTGACCAATAGGCTTTGTAGAATGGAAGAGATTCTTTTAAGAGCAAGATTATCTGATAGGAGGAAAAAGGCATGTTTGGAAACCCTGGATCCTGTGGTATTGAGGAAGGTTCTCTACTTCTTTTAACATCAGTTTCCCCATCTGTTAATGGGTATCTTTGTCTAGAAAGGTTGTAATATGTTCCTATAACAGTCCCAGGTGCATAATAGATTTTCAACAAATGGTAATTGTGACATTTTATGTTAGAAATTTATTCCATTTATGTTTAATATTTCAAAGCAATGCTGAAGAGATATTTGAGGATTCTCTGTTTTGTGAATGTATTAGTAGGCTTATAAGTTTCTAAAGGTTCCCTAAAGACTTTGAGACCACCAGAAGGAATCCTTGATTTCTAAATAAACTAATCATTAAATAAGTTCTTACTTTTCAACTTTTATTTTTACTATGTTAGGGTTTTTCTAAAAATGGCCCTTTTTCCACTTTCCCAGTCTTGACATCTTTGTGAATTTAACTTTAGAACTTAACCTGCATAACTGAAAAGGATATAAAGTGCTGCTAGGATAGTTTCTTCAGTCACAATTTCATATTTTATTTCTTAATTTGTTTCTGGATTTTTGAGCCTTTTTATGGTCATTCATTAAAGTATCCTCCAGGACACAAATTATATTTTTAAGTTGGTCCCCTTGTGAGGGGAAAGGAAAGGATGTAATTAGGTACATGTTCACAGGCTGGACATTCTCCCCTGGCCTTTTACTTTTTCTAGTTCATCAGTGGTTTGGACCCTGTGTTCGTGTGTTGGTGTTCCTGGGCGGGAGCGGCCGTGTTCTAATGCAAGTTGAGCTGTGTGCTGCCTAGGGACCAATATTTGAAATGTCACATATTTTAATGAGATATAAAATTGCATGCTAAGTCTTTGTGTGTGTATGTGTGTTTAAAATCTAACTCTTTGTTCAATTTGTTTTTCCAGGTGGCATTTTCCTGAAGTTGTTCGTTAAGACTTCCCAGCATTCCTACAGATATAAATAGGTAAGTAAATGAAATCAGATGACCTTATTGTTGGTGATTGTTTGGAAACAATTTTCCAGTGAATGGCAACTTCTTGAAAAAGATGCAGTGTTTCAAACTTTTGAACCCTGTGTGGTAAGCACTAATTTTTTTAGGGCTAGAAACATCACTTAGATGAGCATACATAAATATTATAAACAACCCTGTGAAGTTTCATAAATGGTATTCAATGCTATAGTTGCCACACTTCAAATCTAATATGCTTTGTTTGTCACCCTTCATACCCAAGTTTCAGAGCTCTTTATAGTAGGCATAGCTGAATTTAAGTTGTCTTTCCTTTTGAGCTTCTCTGTGGACCATTTCATCATTTTTATCATTTTTCTCAGACAGAGAAAGTAGAGATAGCTGATTAAAATTACCCAATTTTATTACTCAATGATAGCTCATATCTTTGGAAGGATTGTGGGAATAAAAGTTGAAGGCAGTTGACTAATAGGTGATTTATGATTAATTCTACAGGTTCTAATTTATAAAGGTCACTTTTTGAAAATATTAGTGAAGATAATAGAGGTTGAGTAATCTTGTACAATACACATTTAAGAAAATCAAGGGAGTACATAGTCAAATAATTGTCCCAAAAGACTTTGATCCAGCTCTGTTTCTCCCAAGGGAGAGGCCTATTCAGCCAGGTCCTCTCGGGTCTTGTTACAAACTGGAAGTTCGGCTCAGTCCAAAGAAGCCAGCTCAAGGTATGGATTTGGGACTTACTGACACCCTTTTCAGGAGGGTCTGCCATGTGGAGGGGATTTGCACACAGCATTTTCACAGACACCATCTCATTTGTAGGAAACTCTTTTAGCTTGCAGATTCTAGGGAAGGAAAAATTGCTCTTATGTTATGAAATGAACTGGTGACTCCTCAAATGTTAAGTTGTTCTAACAACTTCTATTGCTTAGGTTAGGAAGCTTGAGGGTTTTTTTGTTGTTGTTAAATGGGAATTGTAAATACTTGTGTGTTATGAAACTATTTGAGCAGAATTCCTTCTCATTGGAATGCCAGGGCTGACCTGAGAGAGGTGGTGTCCTGAGCAGGCTAATCATTGGCACTTTATCAAACTGATAATCTTTTTTTTTTTTTTTTTTTTTGAGGTGGAGTCTGGCTCTGTCACCCAGGCTGAAGTGCAGTGGTGTGATCTCAGCTCACTGCAACCTCCACCTCCTGGGTTCACGTGATTCTCCTGCCTCAGCCTCCTGAGTAGAGTAGCTGGGACTACAGGCGTGCACCACTATACCTGGCTAATTTTGGTATTTTTATTAGAGACGGGGTTTCACCATGTTGGCCAGGCTGGTCTTGAACTCCTGACCTCAAGTGATCTGCCCACCTCAGCTTCCCAAAGTGCTAGGATTACAGGTGTGAGCCACCATGGTCAGCCCAAACTGATAATCTTTATCTACTCCATCTTTATGTAGTGGAGGTGGGCGAAACTGATTTTCTATTAATAAAAATGTATACCTTTGCCTGTATGGTGAAATTAAGGAACTTATTACATGTGATTTTCTGAACCAGTTGCTCATAAACCTGTTTAAAGTTTGGCTAATAATACTGCCATGTGCTGCTCAGATGCAAAATTTCAGATGCTCGTCAGCTAGGTGACATTGGGTTTGGTAGTGAGGTCTGGTTTTTGCTCATATAGTTCTACAACTGCAGATACTCTCATCGGAGGCAGGTCTGTGCTGGGGAGGGGCATTTGTTTCTACTCCCGCGCACTGTCTGCCTGAGTGGTAACAGGAGCGATTTTCATTTTACCTGTTATTTCAGGAGTGTGAAAACCCGAGTGAAGAGGCTCTATACTTCTCACGTGTTTCCCAGTAATGGCTTAGTCCCCCCTTTGTGAGTGGTCACCGTGGTCACTGCCAGACTGGCCTATTTATTCCTGCTCTGGGGAAAAGCCAATTTCATTCTGCTGTGTTCCCTTAAATGTGGTTAAATTAAATGTGGTAAATTAAAAGTGGTGTGTTCCCTTAAAATGCCCCCTCTCTGAATACTTAACCTAATAGAACCAGCCTTCTCTGTGTCTTTTTTTTTTTAGGTTGTGAATTCATCCCATGGAAATACAATAACACTTTATCAAGTCAGATAAACACAAGAACAGACATTCTGAATTAATGGTGTCTGAATTGTAGAGCAATCTGATCCTGCTTTTTTTTTTTTTTTTTTTTGAGGTGGAATCTCACTCTGTCGCTCAGGCTGGAGTGCAGTGACGTGAGCTTGGCTCACTGCAGCCTCTGCCTCCCCGGTTCGAGCAATTCTTCTGCCCCAGCCTCCCAAGTAGCTGGGATTACAGGCATCTGCCACCACGCCCGGCTGATTTCTGTATTTTTAGCAGATACTGGGTTTCGCCATGTTGGTGATCCTGCTTTCTGTTATGTAGTTAGTCACGTTATATGACTTAGTGGAAGGTTTCTTTTGAGCGAAGAGCACAGTTGCAGTCTGGGGCGAGCCTGATGTTAGGCGATCCTTGGCAGAGGTTCCGTCTCTGTGGACACGGACCTGGATTGGGACCCCAGCTGTGGCACCAGCAGGCTCTGTGACCTAGGGCACTTTTCATTGCCATGTGGAATTCTCATCTCTACTCATGGATAATCCCTTCTTCCCAAAGTGGTGGGAAGATTGACCAACATAAAGATAGGAATGTGTGTGGTACGTAGTAAACAGCAGGTATTCCTCTGCTGGTTCCCTGGCACTGGGTATCGTGGAAAGAGCACAGGATGTGGAATCTGAGGGCTTGCTCTGCCAGGCTCTTGCTGTGCCTCTTTGGGCGAATCTCTTACCACCTGTGCCTCACTGACAAAGTGGCAAGGGTAATACCTGCTCAGTTTTGCCTGCCTATTCCATGAGAATTGTGAGAAGGCTTTGAAAAGTGTGAATTTAGGGTGGGTGATCAGCATAAGCGGCCCCTACTAGGCATGCTTTTAATCCAGACTCTCTGGGCTTAAATCCCTGCTCTAACCACTTATAATTAGGTGAATGTCCTTGAGCAAGTGACTGTCACCATAATTAGGTGAATGTCCTTGAGCAAGTGACTGTCACCCTGTCTAGTTCTCACCTATCTCACCTGATTGCTCTGAGAGTAAATGATGTACTGTTTGAATACTGGGGCATACAGAACTAGCACCTAATGAATATCGGTATACATGCTCGTAAATTCACTAGGACATAAGAAGGGAGGCAGAGAATCAGACATGAAAAAATATCCACAGTCTTAAAACCCCTCGTGTTTGAACTGTGTCTTGTTGAGCTGCCTTTTATCATGTTATGCAAGTTTGGACCAGGGAAGATGATCTGAATAAACTGAGGATGACCCCCACAAGGTGGGACTCCCTCGTGGGCGAATGCAGCACTGGGAGTTGGTCTTCCTGGGTTCTCTTCACAGGTGAACTGGGGACAGGTCTCTTCCCATCTAGGGGAATTCTAGCCGAAGGGGCAAAGTGAAAGCGCTATACCTGCACCATCCGATTCGGTCGTATCTCCCCGTTAGTGTCTCCCTGTGTGGCTGCTGAGCACTTGACATATGGCTAGTGCGACTGAGGCACCAAAGTTTTCATCCTACTTAC
Source organism: Macaca fascicularis (assembly GCF_037993035.2). NCBI lineage: Eukaryota > Metazoa > Chordata > Mammalia > Primates > Cercopithecidae > Macaca > Macaca fascicularis. The sequence goes on along the minus strand of NC_088380.1, from coordinate 82,563,597 downwards.
TTGAAAATGTAGAACTGAGAGTCGATTCGGTTTTTGGCAAAAGTTTAAGTATGTTTGGAACAACTTTCATATGTGATTCTACTTTTTCAACTGTAAATTTTATAAATTTTAAACCAGATCAATTTTTCCTGATGGAAATTTTGTGCCTTAATTGAAATGTGCAATAAGTGCAAAATGCACAAGATTTTGAAGTGTTAAGTATTAGAAGAATGTAAAAATTCCATTAATAATTTTTATGCTGATCACATGTCAAAATCATAATGTTCTACATATTTTGAGTTATATGAAATTTATTAAAATTGGTTTCTTTATGCTTTTTAATGTTGCTATAAAAATTTTAATACACATGACTTACAGTAATATTTTTATTGCACAGTGCTGTTCTAGAGCATCATAGAATTGGATAGCTTCTAATTTATCAAGTAAAATACTATTTTCCCTATTCGTTTTTGACGATTATGAAAGTTGGGTTTTTTCTTTTTTTAAGGTTTTGTTCATAGTATGCCAATTAACAAGTTTGAGAAATGTTTTAAATATTCAAAATTGGGGGGGAAAAAAAGAAAAAATGCATAGCAAACAAGTTACCTAAGCCTTGTGTAATATCGCTCAAGGTCAATGTTTGCTTTCCTTGCAGTCCTTTGGCCTCCACTGCTTTGTGAAGCTGTCAAGGGAAGCCCTCAGAGCCTTCCCCTCACAACCACTCCCTAGGATATGAAACCAGTATTTTCAGCTAAATGATCCTCCTTCTTGATGATTGTTGACTTGGACGTTTGTTGCAGGCACCATGTTCCTGGTATCACATACTGTTGTGCCCCAGGAGATCAGTTTAGGAACAGTCATCTAGGACAAAATGACTTTTAATTTACCCATAGTGATTCTGCACTCTCTTCTTACCATGTACCAGAAATATGGAGATATATTGCCAAGGGCATGATTGCTGGCTAGCTGCTTAGTTTTCAGCAGCAGGTGTAGGAAACATGAGAAGATAATACAACGTAAGGTTATCAGTATGTGTGTTTCACATTGATGCCCTAGTGGCACTTATGTGCATTCTGAGAGGCAGTGGGTCGAGTGTTTGATTCAGAATCATTCTGGTCTGGGTTTGAGGATAGGCCACATCCCTTATGAGGCAATGGTGGTGAGGATAGCTAACCTCTGTCATTCTGTTCCTCTGTAGTTGGTGCCAATAGACACTGGCTGCTTTCCTTGTTAAAATTCTTTGATTGTGTGTACTCGATCTGTGATGCCTGTATTTTTTCGTGTAATAACCACAGCAAATACATTGCCATTGTTGTATTTTTCCAGACTGAGCAGATGGGTGGTACAGTTAAAAGCTCTATCTAGGAATTAAGCAGGATTGATATTTCTGTATTAAATAGAAACCATTATCAAATTTTTTGAAGAATCTTTACCTAAAGAAAGGTGTCTTTTCTTTGCATAGTTTAATTGTTATGATAATTGATCTTCTTAAATTCCAATATTAGAATATAGAATACATTTATACCATCAATTTGGAAGCAGTCAATAGGAATAGGAAGCATTTATTAAGAGAAAGTGTAACAACCTTCTCCCTTTACTTGATGGTAAGTTGGACCAAATATAGGGTCCCTGGAGGGGAAAAATGATAAAGTAGAAATGACAGTGATATTCAAGATTTAACAAAACAAATCAGAGTAATTAAATGCATTGAAGACAAAATGGATGTAGTTCTTTTGTCATTTTCTAATTTTGTTACTTGCATGTTGACAATGTATCTTTTTTCTGATGAGACTTCTAGCTAGGCCTATCCCACAGGAGACTTCTGGGGCTTCTCTCCAGAGAGGTATTCTCTTTCTATGAAAAGTTGCTTCCCTTGATGGACTATAAACTTCCCAAGGGCAGGTGTGAGTTTTGTAGTATATCCTCGATGCCCAGTGCAATGTCTGACATTATAGGCTATCTAGCACAGTGCCTGATACTTACATTTGCTCAGTAAATGTTGGTCAAATTGAAGAGTGAGTGGGGGCTTAACTATAATATCCGCTTTGTAAGAATTTGGGAGTATGGCCCACTTATAATTTGGGAAGCCACAAATTTTTTTTAAGCCAAAAAGTAAAGTTGAACATTAAGGAGGCACCACTGGAGCAGCTGACGAGAGGCCAGGAAAGCAGATAGGAAGGCATCACTGGCAAGAAATGAGGACTAAAAGGGAGGTTTGGGAGAGTAGGATGGGCAGGGCTGCAGCCAGCTGACGAAACATAGACTCATGGAGGCAGGTGCCCATGGAGTTAGCTTTGGACAGGAACAGGGCAGCTCTCTGTGGCACAGCAGGTGTGCTGCCATAGGTAAGCTGAAAGTACAGGGAATAGGCCTTAAGATAATTCTTATGTTGTGGCTCAGTTCTTTTGAGCAGTGGGAAAAAAAGTCGTCTGCTTTGGGGAGAGGAGGTGAAGCCTGGAGGCTTAAGAAGAATGCGTGTTTTCCCTAGGTGGAAAATAACTTTTCTCAGTGCTCATATGACCAGAGTGCCCATCTTCCGGTGGATTCTGGCCTTCTGTCTGATGGATTATTGCACAAAGAATTCTTGTCCTCCATCCAATCGGATTAGTCCACAGGGATGTTTTGGATCTCACATTAATAAATATATAAGCCTGGTGCAGACATGTGCCTGTAATCCCAGTGTTCAGGAGCCTGAGGTGGGAGTAAGCCCAGGAGTTTGAGGCCAGCCTGGGCCACATAGCAAGACCCTGTCTCTGAAAAGAAAAATGTGTAGTTTTGTTGTGATCAGTGAAAGTCCATGAGAAAGGCTATATGCAAATCTCCCAGCAGGTAGATTTGGTTCCAGTTGGTGCTCCTGTTGTCATTCCATCTGCATGAAGAATCCCCCTAATCCTTCCTGAGAAAGCTTTTTTATTTTAACAATCCACTTTAAAAAATTGCTTCTAGAAAGGAAGGTGGTCTAATTGAACTCAGATGAATGAGTGTACACTGGGATGGTGTAGGGGTGTTCCCTTATCATCCCTGTATAACGAATGTATGCTTTTTATGAAGCTTGTTAATATAGGTAATAGCTGTACACATTTTTATTTAGTATTCTTATTTAAAATAATTGCCCATGCCAAACCACAGCAAACCCTGCTTGCCGCTAAAGAAAGCAATAGCATATCCCTGAAGTTCTGAGATGCTGCCCCCGTAAATACCGTATCTGCTCTTTGAAACGTCATAATGACTCCCTAACTAAAACTGACCTCTACTGAATTAAATATCGATTTAATCTATATTCTCTTGGATTCATTCAATTCAGCTTGCAATAAAGTTTTTGTAGTCTTTGCTTTCTTTCATGCTCTGATGCTGGTTGGAACCGTTAGTCATACAACCGTCCTGTCCTTCCAGACACTGCTCGCACCAGCAACCCCAGAGCCACAGGCCAGCCACTTGGCACATGTTACAGAGCCAAGATAGCAGGCAGCCTCTAAAAATGGGGTTGGCCCCATCTCTGCACCTTATGTTACCATCCCAGAACAATCTGTGAAAAACTCTTAAGGCTACTTGGCAAGTCCAGATGAACTTGGAAACGTACCTGATTTTGATCCAAATTGTTCTATAACTGTGGCCAAGTGGTGTTAGGAGGTGGGCACTTCCTGTCGTTAATTTACATCTTTCACGTAATGAAGGCAACTATGACTGAGGGTCATGTTAGGAATCTAATGTGACTGGTCTGAAAGAGCTGATCCCCTCTGTCTGCCTTGCCACCACATTCTCCCTCCTTGCTTCATTCTCAGACTACATCTGTGATTCAGTTGAAGTCCAATCTATTTTTCTCCTAACACTCATGGAGTGACTGTGGATTGGAAAGACACAGTGTAGGATGGTGGTCAAGTGCTTTCATGGACTTCTCCTCATTCAAGGTCAGGGTCATCAGTTTTGGACCATTATGTCCCACATCAGATACATTTAAGTTTATTCATCTGGAAACTGGCAGGCATTTTGGTAAAAGGATGGTTACAGAGAAAGTCATTGGGGCAAACCCCTAGAAGCTATGCCTTTCTTTCAGTGCTCTGGTATTCTGTGTTGTATGCTTGCATATTTACATCATCTGCACATCTTAAATCTAAGATGGTTTTTCACCTGCCCAGAGGTCACATTCAGTCTTCTCTGGTGGCCTTGAACACTGGTATACTCTTTTTTTTTTTTTTTTTTTTTTTGAGACGGAGTCTTGCTCTGCCGCCCAGGCTGGAGTGCAGTGGCGCGATCTCGGCTCACTGCAAGCTCCGCCTCCTGGGTTCATGCCATTCTCCCCCCTCAGCCTCCTGAGCAGCTGGGATTACAGGCGCCCACCACACGCCCGGCTAATTTTTTGTATTTTTAGTAGAGACGGGGTATCACTGTGTTAGCCAGGATGGTCTCGATCTCTTGACCTTGTGGTCTGCCCGCCTCGGCCTTGGCCTCCCAAAGTGCTGGGATTACAGGCGTGAGCCACCATGCCCGGCCGAACACTGGTATACTCTTGAAGCCAAGCAACAGCCCTTACATATATACTATTATGGCTGGATTAGAATTGCCAGAAGCTGTTTATGTGTGACCTGTCCCCCCAGTTATCAAAATCACCCAAGTTCATACAGAAATGTATAAGCGTGCAGGGAAAAAAATCAGTTCCCTTAGGGGTCACTACTGTTAATCTGTTCAAGTTCCTAAGAGTATCCCTTTTTGTACATTCTTTTCTTTACATAACTGAGTTCTTACTCTGTATATAACTTTATGTTGCTATTTTTTGGTTAATATTATAAATATTTCCTCATGTCATTATAAGTTCCTTTTCTACAGAAATCTTCAGTATTCTGTCTTATGATGTATATCTTAAATCATTTTAACCTGCTTTCTAATTTTGACATTTGAGTTGTTTTCTGATTTTTTTAAACCATTAAATATCAACCTTGAATATCCTTTTACAGATATTATTGTTTAGTTATAAAACATATTTGCAGGGAAGTTGGGCCCTCATTGGCAGTGTAAGAGAGCACCCATTTTATATCCCCCTCATCAGGAATGAGTTATCAGTTCTTAAGTCTTTGCTAGTTTGTGAGGTGAGAATGGCATCTCGTTTTGTTACTGTTTTTATTATTGACCACATCTAATGTTTTCCTAAATAGAATAACTGTTGAAGTTTGTCTTTTCTGAATTGTTCGTTCATGTTTTTCCTTTAGGTGAAACTCTCATTTATGATAATAGTGACATTTATGATCTTGGCCCATTTTCCTAGAAAAGTTTATTGGAATGCATAATTTTACATGTATCGTATGCTCTGTAATTGTTAACTCACACAAAAGTGTCCTACGTTTGAGGGGAACTCAGGTGTGGAAGTATTAAAAGGAACACAACTCAAAGTTCTCATGCGGCTTCTTGGTTGTGACTGCCCCCATCTGGAAAGTTAGCTCTGCCCGGTGGGTGCCCCCTCCCACCTCACCCACACTTCGTGAGCCCCTCATTGTCACCCTCATCCTGCCCTGGTACTTCTGATTCCACTCTGCCTCTTCAGGGCAGACGAGGTATAACTTCTGTTGTCAGAAGAAGAAGAAAGAGAACGTGTTGGCTCATGGACCCCATGAAGTGCTTCTCACCTGCTTCTCCTCTCCTGATGTTTCTTCTCAGTCTACCTGGCTGACTTCTTTTGCCTGCCCCTTCATCAAGGTCTCTGGGTCGTCTTTGGCCCCCTTTTCTCCCTTATCTTTTTGCATCCTCTGGCTTTTCCGGCCCACTCTGTGGCTTCAGCTGCCACTCAGAGGCCAGACCCTCTCCTCCAGGTGGAGAACCATCCAGCCAGCTGCCTGTTGGGGTCTTCCTCTGGTGTCCCACTGACATTTTTAATTTAGCATGCCCCCACATGAAGCTCTCCCTCTCTCTTGACTGGCCCTGTGGCCTGGGTCTCCACTCCCAGGAGAAAGACTGTTTACCCCATCTACCAGAAATCCCTCTTTCCCGCTCTGCCCACATCCCATTGGTTTTATGAATTCCTGTCTGTTCTCCTTCCGTGTTCCTCCTTTTTTAGTCCAGGCTTCACTTTCAGAATGAGTGAATGTCTGTTTTCCCAATTAGATACAGTCTTACACAATGGATAAACTAGATTTCTCTAAAACAAATGAAAATTGATATTTTGCAGAGTATGCTACTTTAATGGAATCTATTTTAAATTCTCTGTATGGAGTGAATTCTCACCTATTAATTTACCATTTATAGAAATGAAGTTTTTGCCTCCTTGCTTGGTTTAAAGCAAAACACACCTTGAATACTGTCTAATGTATATTTGTCATGTGAGTCCCTGGACAATACTTTCTAGTTAAAGGGCTTTTGATATGAAGACTTGATGTTTTCTTGGGACCTTAATTATTTCCATATTTCAATATGTGTTGTTTTTTGTTACATTGGCTTTATCCTTTATTAGCTAGTTTTTCAGCTTACCTCCTAGGGAACTCAGGCAAGAAATACAAATATTTTCATAAGATTCTTTAAGGGAGTAAAATTAATATTTTTGAGATGAAAATATGATGATTTGTCTCCTAAGGATTGGAAGACTTTATTAAGATAGCAAAATATCCTTCCTCAGGGGTAAGTTTTTTTAGGGCTTATTGGAAATATGGTGCTGGGAAGAATAAAAGGAAATTTAATACCATCGAAGTTGGAAATAGCCCCTGAAATCCAATCCGTTTTTAGAACACATATAACACACAATTCCCCAAGATCTGAGACAGCTCAGTTCACTTCCTGAGGCTGTCAGGCTCCTTATGGCTGTGACATGGAAAGTTTCCTCAGCACGAATAAGCCACGGCAGTGTTTTACTTGCTGAAAATCTTTCCTATACTTGATGTTGGGGCTGCCATTGAGTCTGCCTTCCCTTATCTGTATCGAGTGGCTTTAGTCTGGTACTTTTCTTAGGTTGGGTTCCCCAAAAGCAGATTCTGCAGCAGGGATTCAAGTGCAGGTAGGTGACTTGGGAGGTAAACCTGGAAAACGTTGTTAAGGGAATAGGGGTGTGAAATAGGAGAAGAGAGCCAATAAAGAGATGGCATTGCTGCTGTGGGCACTTGAGGCTCCATCTCTAGTGAATTCTATGAGACATCCGTCAGAATTATCCCAGCTGGGCTAGCAAGTTCTGGGATATGTCCTCTCCAACTCATCTCTGTCATTAACCACTTCTTCTGAGACCAGCACTTAAGGGCCAACTCCTGTTGGGGCCAAAAGAGAGCCCTCGGGTGGAAGTCCTGGGTGCCTGCTGTAAGCATATGCGGGAACAGGGGCTTGAGGTGCAGCAGGCATGCACAGTGTCTGCCCCTTGCACTGTTGTAAGTTTTCAACATCGATAGACAAGTCTGTCTACGGGAGACACTTCAGTGGTCAGGAAGGAAGCACATGCAGCGATTTCCAGTGGAATGTACTTAAAATAGATCAGCGCTTGATCAATGCTGGAGTAGATGTGAAAGAGGTAAGAATTTGATACTACTGATCCTGAAATGGGGAATGCAGGGAGAATCTTGGAGAGGTGTCTAAATGTTGCTCCCAAAATGACATATTGTGCCTCAACAGCAAACACTGACAAACCATTATAATCACAATGGGACAACTGAATTGACAGGGCTCCTTGTAGGGTTGAAATTTCCTCAGAGCTAATCAGCCTACAGAATTATAACGAGGCCCACAAGGAAATTACGGTGTTTTTTCCATGCAGTCAGATCTGGAAGAAAACAAAAATCTGACGGAAGTCTGTGGCCAGCCAAGTCTGAACAGAGCTACCTTCATTACTTGGGGAAATTCCTAGGGAAGGAAAGAAGGTGGAATCAGTGCTATCAGTGGACCTTAAGAATCCTTCTGTGCTGTGTGTTTTCTATTCCTATTTTATTAATGCAGAATCCTTGCTGATACAACATGGGAAATATATCCTAATACCCTATCAGCTCTTCCATTCTTGTCATGTACGGGGTGAGGGGATATGATCTGGACACTACAGATATCAAATCACTTAGAGCTATTGTGTGATGCCAGACCAACAGTACCAAAGTGTCCTCGTTCTTAAAGGCTCCCAACCCAGCCATGAAAGGACAAGCAGAGAAGTCACTGCTGCTGTGGTCAACTCATTATATTGGGGACAGAGGAGGGAACAATTTTGCCAGTTGGAGAAGGCATGCTGGAGCCATGACTTCTCAACTGGGCCTTGAAAATGACTAGCTTTTGCCACGGGATGAAAGAGGGGAATGGCAGTCCTGGCAGAGACAAGTGTGGGCAAAGGCAAAGAGATGCGAAGTGCAGAATATGGTTAGGAAGTAGTGAGTGGTGTGGGGTGACAGATACATGAGATGGCGAAGTTGTGAAGGTAGGCAGGAGAGGTCACCTTGCGAAAGTCCTGAAAGCTGTGTCCCTGCTTGTACCATTTCTCCCACACGAATGTCCAAAGGCATGCACCATTTGTGGCCAACCCACTTCTGTTGACTCATGTCCAAATTCCCACCAAACATCCTGCCATGGTAGGAACAACTTAGGTGCAGGATGATTAATGGAGCCTGCAGAACTTCTGTGGGGTTCCAAGTCCCAAAGGTGTGGTGTTTGGATAGTGAAACCAACAATTTGTGCTACATGGCTGGTTAGCGATTCTGTATAGCCCGTGACGCTTTGTTGAAGGATAAATTGACATGCTTTATGCACTTGGACAATATTATACCTGAAATATTTATTGTTTATTTGCCATAAATTTTCTATCATTCCAACAAGTCCCAAATGTGCTACATTTCTGGAAGTATCTAGCTAGATTTAATAGTACACAGAATTGATCATACTTATTTTTTCCTAATTCTTTCTCCCCCTGCAGTAGTTCTCTCATAGCATTAGTGTGCTGGTGCCTTTGGCCGAGCCAGAGGAGCATACCTGCTCTTAGAATCCTTCAGTATGTGGACTGAGAAAGGAAACAAAGGAATAAGTTGGCATCAGGTTTCTCCCTTATTACGTTAAGCAGCTAAATCCCTTTAGTTGTCTTTGTCTTGTAGAGGCCAGGGCCCTTGGCCTCCAAAGGTTAGCTAAAAAAATCACTGACGTGAGGCAGATTGATTAATAGGAGGAAAGGTGTACAAATTTATTAAACATGTATACACGAGTGCCTTCAGAATGAAGACCCAAAGATACAGGGGAAATTGTCCATTTTTGTGCATAGGTTCAACAGAGTATGAATAGTCATGTAGATATATGACTGGACAGGAGGGTATGATCTAATGCTAATAGCTTGAGTGGGGAAACCTAGCCTGTCTAGATTCCTCTTGACCTCTCTGGGCATGCATTCCTTTCTTCTGGGTGTGGGGCAGGACCCTCTCTGTGATGAGGGTCTTAGGACCTACAGTCAAAAAAGGTAGATCAGATAATTTCTTTAAGGCCAGTTTTTACATAGAATATTTTTAGGTTTCATGGCTGGCTTTTGGGAAAGAGGGTTCTGGCTTCTATAACCCGCCTTGGGTAAATGGGATTCTAGTTTTTGTGACCTGACTTGGGAGAATGGGACTGAGACATAGGAGGACAGGAGAAAGAGAATAACTTCATGTTTCTAAGGCTGCTGCTAGGCCTTCGTTTTGGGGTGTTGTTTTCTGAGCCCCAACAGTCTCTTATTTCTGATTGAATAGCTGCCTTGTTAGAGGGAAAGAGAGCTCAAGGTGGTGTCCAGGGCCTGGAGCCATTTCTCAGGGTGAATTAGGAGCAGGAGCTGAAGTGACCTCCAGATGCAAACCTAGGAACCCCCAGGACAGTAGGTCCAATTACCATCTTACCACGTCTTGGACTGACTGATCTCTTAGCTCCTTAAATTCAAAATTGCCCTTAAGATTTGATGTTCAGCCATTCTCAAAAAGGCTCCCCAAATGACTTTGCTATGGAATTCTTCCAAGAAGTTACCTTGTTTATTTCTTGGACCAGTATACTCACAATTCCTTAGAAATTTCTACTTCCTCTTTTATCATTTATGAGGTGTGTTTTCCCACGGAATTCCCCGTTCCTCTAGATCCACTTTTATTCCATCCTTTGAAATTGCAGTTAGGCTTCCAGGAGATGTTTCCCTGATGATTTTACAATGTAAGATAAAGGTTTAAAAATATTTGACACCCTAGAAGGAATAGTAGGATATTTTGAGTCCAAGTTAGTAAATTGGCCACTGACTGCTGTGTGTCTTTTGGTGAATCACCATTGTTTAGTGAATGAAGTAAGAATCACTAATTCTAAGAAACTGTTTCAGCAGCAAGATAAAAATAAATTCTCTCTATTCCCTTTGTCAGTCAGTCTTTCCCGTATGAGAATAAATACAGAAGTATGGCTGGGCATGATGGCTGACGCCTGTAATCCCAGCACTTTGGGAGGCCGAGATGGGCAGATCACTTGAGATCAGGAGTTCTAGACCAGGCTGGCCAACATGGCAAAACCTCATGTCTACCAAAAATACAAAAATTAGCCAAGCCTGGTGGCAGGCGCCTGTAATCCCAGCCATTCAGGGGGCTGAGGCAAGAGAATTTCTTGAACCCGGGAGGCGGAGATTGCAGTGAGCCAAGATCACACCACTGCACTCCAGCTTGGGCAACAGAGTAGAATCCATCTCAAAAATAAAAATAAAAAAATAAAACAGAATTAAAGAGGATCCTTTTTCAGTCTCATGTTCAGCATCTAGTATCTCCCTGTGCCTTCACTGCATTCCGGCGCTCGCTCTCTCTCCACACATAGGGACTGTTGTGGAGTTTGGGCCCTGAATTGAGACTGCTCTTGACTGTCCTTGGTCTTCTGAGAGCTCTCTTCGTAACGGCCTGAATCCTTGGTTTGAGTTTGCCCTCGTCTCATGAATCTTCACCCACTATTGGGATCATCATGTTCTCATGACCAGAGTATTAGTTCAATGTGTTCCGTGCCATGGCTTTTGAAAGTGGAGAACCTGGTTGTGAGGATGGATGAGGCTTTTCTTTTCACAGGAGCAAAAAATTGTATGGGAGGCTCCAGATTGGTGGCCGACAGGCAGGTAAGAAGTAGCGTGGTTTGCTAGAGGTCCAGTAGCCTGTGTGCAAGGTTGGCCTCCTGATCCACTATGGGTTATGTTATTGTTATTGAATTTCAAATGTGGAATTTATTCATAGTGAATTGTAACATTTATTCTGTAGGAATCAAGACTTCTGTCAATGCTCAGAAATACTGTACCTGAAGAAAACGACCCCCAGTTTTTTGCATATAACTTCTAGGAAAGTTTTTCAAGGATCAAGATGATTTTGAGTGGAAGTTGCTTAATGTCTAGTTACTGGAGCGATGCACTGTGGTGACCTTTAGAGTCATAACCCCAACTCAGGAGTTGCCGTATTGTGTGCTGCTTCCACATATTGGAAGGTATTTTAGACATGGATGCAATGTTTATGGGACATGTATTAAGGCAGCAAGACAAAATATGTTCAACTGGAAGTGTTCTAAAAATCCAGAGCTCATGACCAGACTTTCCAAAATGGTGTTACAGGAAAGTGGTCTTCCTCTGCTTCTATAAACGTACTCATGATGAAAGAAAATTGAGCAGAATGTATTGCTATTGGAGGACTACTCAGAGTCTTCAGCACGCCAATGTGTGTTGTGGCTCTTCAAGGGTATCCCCTTGAAGGATTCAGTGTCTGTCCTGGGATTGCTTTGATCTCAGAGCACCTATGGCCCTGCCCCAGAACTCCTATAACTCTGACCCAGTTGGGGAGATGCTGACATGTGGTAGATTAAAAATATTGCACCTTCTTTTTCACCCCTCCCATTAATAACTGGAGTCTTATTTCCCTACCCCTTGGGTCTGGGCTGGCCTTTTGACTTGCCTTCACGGCTCAAATGTGGCAGAAGTGTTGTGTAAGTTCTAGAGTCTCAGCCTCAGAGGGTCTGACTACTTCTGCTTTCACCTTCTTGGAACTCTGCTCTGAGACTTCTGTGTAAGGATGCCAGTCTCACCCCAGAAGGATGAGGGGCCTACAGAGGAGAGCCAAGGTTCCCCTGTTGGCAGGCAGCATTCAGGGCCAGACATGTGAAGGAAGCCTTTGTGGGCCTTCCTGCACAGCTGACCTAGCTGAAAGCCATCGTGAGCCAGCCCAGGAGAAACCAGCAGAGGAACAGCCAGGTATTTTAAGCTATGAAATGTTAAGGCACTTTGTTACTCAACAGTAGTTAACAGATACAACCAACATAATCAGTATCACCTAATAATAATGCTGACACAAGACAGAAAAATACAATTTTTTATCTAATCTGATACTTTCTAGGAGGCTTTTCTGATTTAAAACTAACTTTCTGGATAGGACTTTTCCAGAAACCTGAATCAGGTGAATAGTTAACAAGCACATAATATGTTTGGCCTATGAGGAACTGCACAGAAAATGGCATTTAATCCCAGGGTGCGTGATCCAGCATAAGTCTGCCAGTGCTGCCTAGGAAAGGTGAGGGGAGCTGAGGGAGAAGTTCTAGCTTTCACAGCTGCCCCCAACAACAGCTTCCCAAGGGCTGACAGCTACCTGTGAGGGTGACCAGTGTCACTTAGGGCTCATTCTGACAGCTGAATAATTAGATTTACACAGACATGGCTGTGGATACAGCCCATCTGCTCTGTTTGCTGACCAGCTGTGGGATGGGAGACCTTTCCAGTGTTCCTTTCATCGACCAAGTTTAATTATTACTGGCTCCAGGGGCAAATCTGATTAGCAGACGTCACAGGGGGCCTGTTTTCAGCAGCCCTTGGTGAGATGCAGAAATGTGAGGGCCCCTGGTGAGCCCTCCCCACTGAGGCTGGACAGGCGAGTGCCTGGGACTGGGCCTGGGCCGGCACCAGCTCCTTGGATACATAATCCACTCCCTTCTCCATGCCCCAAGGCCAGGTGGAGCTCTTTACGTGGAAGTGCGGACTGTAGCTTATGTACTGTAGCTGGGAGGCCTCTGCCAGAGTCACTGCATCGCCATATCCAGGCCTTAAAACACTCAGAGCCAAGGATCGTGACAGTCATACTACAGCCATGCTGGCCACAGTGAGTTGGGAAGAACCAGAAGGACCTTGCAGTCATGGGAGTTGGAGCTGGAAAAGACCCACTTGGTCATGATGGCTCTTCCTCCAACGCGGCCTGATCGTTCCCTTGGGATCCTCTGGAGTGCTTTGTAAAATCTGTTTCCGAATGACTCAGGCTGGGAGTCTTCCAGCCATTCCCTGGGAAGATGTAGCGGCCTTTCCTGAGGAGGAAATATTTTCTTCACGATGGGTTGGGATATTTTGTTGGTTGGCTCCAGCCCCAACCCTCCTGGCCAGTCTCCCTCAGACCACCCTGAACAGGCCCCCTGTACCTCTTGGGTTCCCGCAGTGAGACCTACGTCATGCTTCCGCGGAGCTGCAGTTAAACCGAGGAGGTGGGGCCTGCTTCCTAGTCCTGGTGCTTTCTGAAGCGATGACTTTCTCCAGCTGCTTTGTTATTCTCATCCCTTCCTCTGAATTTCTCAGTTTTTTTTTTGTCCCTGTTAATATTTCGTATGTGTGGAAACTGTACTGGTACTTCACAGACATTGTAAGGACTGTGTATTCCACCATGAGAAAGGCATTTTCATTGGAAATTATTTTAAAATTTTGGTGAGGTTTTGATAGATTGGATTGACCTTGGTTTCCATGCCACTGCTTGGTGAGAATAAAGAACTGTAAATGCACTATGGCTCCTCTAGAAACCCAGAGTAATGATATCAGACGTCATGTGTGCTGGCTGGCACAGCCATGTAAACATTGTGGTCCTAGGGCATTGCTTTTGGGGAGTTGCTGTAACTCAACGTGTAGTCAGTAAAACAAAGAAAGGAAGGGTTTGTGTGTCTGCCCAGCCCACAGCCATGTTGGGAATATTTAGGAAGCACGAGATTGTGGTTTGTGGGCTCTGCCTCTGTTGTTACTGATGCAGCCGTGAGATGAAAAGCAGCAGTGCCCCGGTGAGCCTCTTAGGGTTCAGGCTGAGTGGCATTTGTAGGCCATAAGATGGAAACTGGAAGAGTGAGTGGTTTAGATCAGCGCCCTTCTGAGCATGCTCCACAGAGCGTTCCACTTTCTAGGGACATTTTAGGAGCTACCGGGAGGTGATGGGGGGCCAAGGGGACCCTCCTCAGCCCCCTAGTTTGTTTTTTTTTTTGTTTTTTTTTTTTGTTTGTTTGTTTTTTTTTTTTAACCAGTATAGCTCTGCTTTCGTCTGTTTCATATGCAGAACTGGGGTTGTTTGTCAGATTCTGTTTTATAAACAGTGTTTCATGCTCAAAAAGAAAGTTTGCAAACCACAGGTTCAGAGGACTGATTTCTAATAAAAACAAACAGAGAGAAACCTCTTTAGTCAGACAACTAATGATTACATTTCTGGGATCTGCATCGATCAGTCCACAGACATTTGGAAGCAGCCAAAAGCAAAGCACTAAACAAATAGATGTTTCTGTGTGACTAGTATGTCATCAAGAAACCCAGAGTCAATATAAACAGAACATGCAGACTGTGACCTCTAAGTAGCAAGGAGGCAGGAGGCCAGTTCTAGTCGTATGTGCAGGTGATTCTGCCAGATTGTGGTGTTCTAAGTAAGCATCAGCAAGTCCTGGAGTCGAGGTTACTGAGAATCATGTGATAAAAACTGTCGTTTATGGAGAGCTTTCCATTTGTTGATCACTGTCCGTTGGATGCACTGCTCATCCTACAAAATGTAGGTTCTATTATTATTCCTATTTCACGCGTGGGGAAGCTGAGGCTTGAGGTTGAGTGGTTTGCGCAAGGATAAAGTAGTGGAGGTGGGATAGGTCCTCTTGGCTAGAGCTGATGCTCTTGCATACAATGCTGCCGTGTCCCCGTCGTGGTTTTGGTGAGTGGAGTGCCTAAGCATGGCTACTTTGAAAAGTGTCTTTCTTGCCAGAGATACAGCTTTATGATCAATCCACTCAAAATTTGCCCCATATAAGTTGAAATTTAATGTTGCATGTAATGATCCTTATTGTAGAAAAGAGAATATAGAGAAAATAAGCCAGCAGTATAATCTTAACAATGTGTGCGAAAACTATTCAGACACGTTCAGCTCTGAAAGTGTGTGTTTGTGCTTGGGTTTAATGGCTCACAGACGGTCACTCCAGAGTTTTTAGTGGTAGCGTAGACATTAGAACTCTCGAGGCCACAGCAGCAAGTAACATGACCAAGGTGTAGGAGAGTAACCTTTTCACAGGTTTTAAGTTTTAAAATTTGGGGTATTTTTCTCAGATTGTATCTTAGTTTCTCCATTTCAGCCTCTGTATCATGGCCTTAGCTAAAGGCTGAGAAGTAAGGATGAGTCTCTTTTTGAGGGTCTGCCCTTGACTGACTTCATGCCCTTCCAAATGTATGTGAACCAGTGTCTTATTCTTTATTCTGGCCAATAAGATTGTTCAGGCGAGTGTCTTAGATTCTGCAGAAAGTTCTCTGCGGTCAGTTGACTCTGTTGGAACAAAGTAGGTCTCCTAAAGAGTGAATTTAACAGGCATTTAGGTTTGTTTTGATAGGTGCATTTGGAAAAGCTGGGACTGCTTGAGAAACTATTTCACAGCACATCCAGGTGGCTTGAATGATCTGCCTCCATGCATCACACCAAGTCTTTTTAAACAAGATGAAAGCTGTAGTGAGTTTGTCTCATGGAGCAAGTGAGGCCCTCAGGGAGAAACATGAACTTATGTGGGTGCTTGGGAAGTATTGAATAATAACTCTTTCAAGCCATGAGGTCCCCATTTGCCAAGCAGAAATTTATAACAGCGTCCTCGTGGCTTAAAAATGTTCATTTTCTTTCCCAAGTGTCTAGCTCTCTTCCTGAAAATAGTGTTTTCATTGAAGGCTTGGACCATACTAGATCTTCACAGAGAAATGCTACCCTTGATTCTATAGCAGACAATAGCGACTTTGCTGAGATAGAACCTTCGGTGTTGCCTCCTGATGGAGAACAGTGTTGGGTAAGGGGGACATGAATAAGTGGCTAAGTAACAGCCATCTGATATCCTGCAGATCGTATTGGAGATGGATGTGAAGAAGTGCTCTCTGCATGGTTTTGGACCAAATGGCTGTGAGAGTGTGTGATCCGCCTCACAGTGACAAGCAGCTTGTCAGTGGTTTCCAAAACATCTGTCTCAAAGAGGCGGTTGCAATTCCTACAAGGGAGTGTTTCCATTCATTGTTCATGAGAAATGAGAGAGAGTGGGAGCGAGTGATGCACGATCCAGAGGAAATGCGTGCACTCTCCACTTGGGATTACAATGCAGATGAATTCCATATTTTGGTTAGCGAATGTTTTCTTTTAAAAAAAGAAAAGACAAGAAAGAAAAGCTTAGTCGCTGTCCCGGTTACTGAAAATCAGACTAAAACACAGTTAAATGCAGGCTGGAACGTTCACTTCAGGTGGATTTTTTTTTTCTTTCTGTTTTGGGGGTGTGTGTGTGTGTGTGTATGTGTGTGTGAAGATGGCCTGGGAATTCCTGGCACACTTTTCTGCCTTTGGCCCCACTTTCCCACCAAGGTGGCCTGACCTTGCTGATGAGTCACTTTAAAACTGCTGCGGTCAGCAAGCTGTGGCTTGTTCACTGCATCTGCACAGATAGGCTACTTGAAGATTCAAACAACTACTACATATACATCCTATTGACAAAAGTCACAGCAGAGGTTTTCCCAGCTAAAGTTTTACTGTAAAAATGGTAGCCCTATAAGAAAGCCATTGTTAGTTTTCATTTAGAGATTTTTTTTTTTTTATGTCTACCCCTGTCCCCTACTATGTCAATCCAGGAGTGCTGAAGACGATTTGCTTTTGTATATTGTGTTCAAAACGTGCTACCTGTAATGATGCAAAGCCAAAGACCTGAGCTGTGTTTTACCCTCTGAGGTGTCATGCAAGAGATACTTATTGCAAATCTGCTCTGTGTGCCAGAGGCCTGTGCAGGGATGCGGTGTTGCCTGTGGGGGAGACCCATGATCCCCTCTTGGAGTTTACTGTCTGCAGCAGCCAGGGTGTTGAAGTTCTCACAGGTTGAGGGCTTGAAGTAAGAGGACAAACTATATCTGGAGGAGAGCCACGTGGGAAGCTGCCATAACAAGGGACTCTGAATGGGCAGGTCAAGCCATTGCTGCCCTGGCACTGATGGTGGTCAGTGATTGTCCTCAGCACCCCCTCAGCACCCTTCACTAGAGCCAGGGAAGAGTGCTTGCCAGCCTGCCCCTCCCACCTCGGCATATCTGCCCACTGGAGGTAGATTGACCTCCACCATTCCCAGTCTCTCCTGTCTCTACCTGGAATTGCAAGAGACAAAGGCAAAGTCAGACTCTCCCTCCACCTCCCATCCCAAGTCACCTTCTCTGCCTTCAGTTCATGTGTAGCGATGGCGTGATGTGTCTGCTTCTAATCTTCCTATTTCGTCCTTGTCACTGTACACACATCTCACCTGTCTCCCTCAGTCCTCCAGCTGTGTGTTCCTGAAGGTGACTTGACTTGCTGAGGAAAGGGTCATTCTTCACCCTCACCTTGGCCCCCTGTGCCCTGGGATTTCTGGGACCAGCAGCCCTGGTGGGGCTGCCCTGGGCATTGCTGGCTCCTCACCTCATCACTGCAGCCAGGAGGCCAGGCCTGGGGTCTGAGGATTCTGTCAGGGACAAGGCTGAGGGCATGGCTCTCCTCCTGTGCCGCACTCTCTCAGAGGGACAGTGAGGGAGAATGGCCAGGTGAAGACCCACCTGGAGCCCAGGGAGCTCTGTGGATGCATGCTGTGCCCCTGCTTGCAGGGACAGACCCCCAGGGAGATTCCCATTGAAATGGCCTCATTGTCTGGGGTGATACCTGAAGTTCGTTGTCTCACTGAGGAAATCAAGGTCGTGGACACACAAGGAGTGAGGTTAAGAGCAGAAATTTAAAAGGCAAAAAGAAAGAGAATGGCTCTCTCTGCTGCAGAGAGAGGGGTCCCAAACAGGTTGCCGATCTGCGTTGAAATGCAGAGGGTTTCATAGATGCCTGGTTAGGAGGTGGTGTCTGGTTTACATAGGGCACAAAAGATTGATTGGACCAGGCGTGCCATTTGCATACGGGGCAAACTTCTGGTAGCCCCCACCCTGATTGCAGGTAGGTTCTCTGCCTGGCCTGCACCATGCTGCCTATTCCTTTACTGTACACGTTGTAAGAAAAAAAGGGAAGATGGGGCCTCCATGTTGCTTATGTCTGGCCTTCAGGTAGCCCTTTTCCATTAGCACAGCTGCTGGCATTCCCCCATGTAAGCTTCCAGCTTACCTATCTTTGTTTGCAGATCGATTTTTCAGGCTGCTCTTTGTTAGGAAAAAAATAATTTCTTGGGCTGCGTTTTGTTAAAAGAGGACTCTTTTACCCTCACTATCTGCCTAAATAATTTCTTTCTACCTTCTGTATCACCATTGGCACTTAAGGAGCATTTACTGAGTATGAGGCCCCGTAGGGGATGTGAAAGTGAATCGTGAGGATTTGGACCTCAGGGTGCGTGTGCACTGTCTAGTAAGGGAGTAAAGGCGTCCTCTGAAGTCCACCATGCGGTAGAGAGTACCTATACCATCAAAGTGGCCCAGATAGAGACCAGACCCCTTTCAGCGGGAGAAGCAGTCTGAAAGGCAAGGCTGCCCTGGCAGAGGTGGCCTTGAGCTGTATCTTAAAGGGCAGGCAGGAGGTGTGCATGTGGTGATGAGGGTGGAAGAGACAACGGCATGAGCACGGTGCAGAGGTGGGCTCCAGTAGGAAATCCATTTGGCTGGAGCCGCCCATATCAGGGGGAAGGCTCAGCTCTGTCAGAGCCCCCCAGCCCCCAGGATGCCGCAGAGCAGCAGAGCTGGAAAAGCCCACCAGGGTGATTCCTGGAAGCCCTTCCCAGGAAGCCGCTCACAAGCAGCCTTTGCTTGTGGATTCGACAAAGGGAACAAAGGGACAAAGGCGCTTGGATGTGGCAGCTCTGTAAGAGTGGGCTCCTTTGATTGGCCTACGAATGTGGCCACAGCAGCATTTCCCATTCAGAAACTGGAGCCTCTCAAGGGACCCTACTGGGGAAAGCCAGCCCTGGGGTGATGTGAGGCCTGCTGGAGATCAGAGCCAGCACATAGTGCTGGAGAATTTATTTCTGAAGGACGTGGAAGGAATTGGACAAAAGCTTAATGACAATGGTCTTTTAAAACAAATCCAAAGGGTCATAGAGCTATTAAATTTCTGTATTTTAAGGATTCTACAATTGCAAATGGCTTCCCTTTTGAAATGGACCCTTGTCATAATTCAAACTGTAGGTATTCTAATGTTATTTCCACCATAGAAAGATATTTTTTTAAGTGAGATGCTTTTTATAAAAAAATGTAACTTAACCACTGTGGTTCTGGCTTCCACCATCTTCAGGCCAGGTGGGCACCAGCTAGCGGCTGCCCTTCTCCTAAGTAGGTCGCAGGCACTCCAAGGCTGCTTTAATTATGACCATTTTCCTGCCATGCAAGTCTGAACTGAAAGTTCTCTTTTGTGTGGCTTTTGCAGCACAGTATTTTATGGATTTATGTTTTATGTTCTTCCCCCTCTTGAGTGTTATTGGATCCCCAGTCACCGGAAGGCTGAGATCTATTTTAGTAACTGATTTATCAGGTGCCAGGCTGGTCACACACCTCACTGCAAGAGTTTATGAAAGGGACCCCCACCTCCTTCCCAAAAAACTTTGTGATCGGCTCAGTCACGAGCTCCTGACAGAGTGAACTGGGCCAGGGACTTACTTTGCGTTTTCCACACCACAGTAAATGTGAAATGGCTTTAGCAAGTGGGCTGTGCCGTTTGAAATATGAACTGGGTAACCTCTTCAGTGGCTCCCACATCCCAGGGCTGCACTTTGGGTAATTCAGGAGTGGGCAGGAAACTTCAGAGGAAACACTCCTAAGACCATGGGGCATTGGTCAGTGGGTTCCTATTTTGCTATCAGTGAGTACTTAGAAGACGCTCTCCCCACCTTCGCCCCCTCCCTCTAGTTGCCCAAATGTCTTACCTCCCCCAGCTTCACTCGGGCTAGTGTAGGTCTTCTTAGACTTCTTTCAAGGCGGAGGATTTAGAGTCTGGGGTGAAGTGGCGGTGATGGATGGCTGGGGACATGGGGCTGCTGACTCAATGGTGATACATCAACCAGTTAATTAAGGGACAAGCTTCTTCTAAGTGGGAGGTAAAGGATTTTTTGTTCCTTTGTTCTTAATGCTCATATTAATGCCATTTTCCCTCATGGAGACCTCAGGCTGTGCTTAAAACGCTTCCATAATTCCCTTTGGCACTGCTAGAGGTCAGCATTGTCCCTCACGAAGGACACAGGTAAGTCACAGACACTGGGGCTTCCTGGTTGTTAAAGGCCAAGAATGTGGGATGAAAACCCCTTGTCCCCGTAGCAAGTTAGGGGTTGCTCAGCAGGGCTGTGTTCATTCAGACAAGCGGCTCATTCCAAACCAGCCCCAGAGAGCCGCTTCAACAAGCCATTGTCTGCCCCACGGAGGAGGAGATGTTGTCCAGGGCTGTGGTTAATGCAGTGACATTGGTAGTTGTTCCAACAAGTCAAAGCTGGTTACAGAGAGGCAGCAGTGACAGGATGCTTGAATAAATGCCTTGGACCACAGGTGCCAGGAATTCTCCCCCGCACCTCTCTGGCCTCCCGTCTCAGACACCTACCATCACCAATGTGGGGCCCTTCTCTGCCAGTTCCTGCTGGTGGCCCTATGTGTTCTGAAGGCTGTGAATGGGAGGGTATGGTGGTTCCTAAAAAGGATGGCTGAGGCCAGGATCTGAGACTGTTGCAATCAGTGACTGATATTTTGGAACTGAAAGGAGGAACTTGCATGAAACCATTGTTTTTTTGGAAAGACACATGGTGTTTTTTCTGTCAGTTTTGCAGCACTGGCAGATAAAATGCTGCAGCCCAGACAGACATCATCACCAGTCCCTTTTTAAGGAAACAAACAAACAAGACAGTGACCCAATTCAGTCCTTTTTCATTTATTATACCGTGCATGGTTCAAGCATTACCAAAGAAAACTGGCAGAGTTCCATTTCTTAGTTCAGTTAACATAAAACATGTCTCTTAGCGTACAGGCAGTGGGTATTGATGGGCATAGTATGTATTTTGTTGATTACATTGCTTAGCACTTTGCTGGTGCAAAAAAAGTCTGTTTTGCCTGAAAGAAAAATTGTGTACGTGTGTGTACTTCTAAAAACTTCCATTGGTAACACGCTCTGCCAGTCATCTCTGGAGGCCATTTAGAGTTCTGCTAGAGACTCATACAGCCTATATGAAATACTGAGAGAACATTAAATGCTTGACTGTGTGGTCCTACCCAAGCACAGTGGGAGATCAGAGAAGGGAGAGATTTGTGTGGCCAGGATGGAATTTAAAAATGTATCTTAATAACTTTGAAGGGAAGCAAATGAAAATGCTAACTTTAAAAAAAAAAAAAAAAAAAAAAGCAAAAGACTTGCCTGGTTCCTGTAGAAGTTGTTAGTGGGGCAAGAAAAACGCCCAATGTGGCTTAGCAGGCTTTGTAGTTTTAGAGCTCCATCCCACCAACTCAGATGCTGATGTGGGCAGCCTGTCCGGAGACCCCACAGACTGCAGAGCCTCATTCCCGTCCCTGGGTGATGCTGTGGGGGTTTTGGAAGTCCTCAGTTTCAGCGCAAGATGGAGTAGTCAAAGACGATGGAAAATCTGTTAACGAACACCTGTTGAGCAGCATGTGTAATAATAGCAGTGATCACCTTAACTGAGTGCATATGATATACTATATGCTAAGCACTTGACTATCTTTTATTTCTCAGAGTAACTCACTGAAATAGTAAGCTAAGTGCCACCTCCGACTTCACAGATAAGGAAACAGGCTTGAGGGTTTGTCTTAGTTCACTTGTCCTGCTGTAACAAAATACTTCAGTCTGGGTAATTTTAAAGAACAGACATTCATTTCTCACAGTCCTGGAGTCTGGGAGGTCCAAGACCAAGGTTGCCAGCAGTGGTGTCGGGTGAGGGCTGCTATCCACTTCCAAGACGATGCCTTGCTGTTGTGTCTTCACATGGCCAAGGGCAGAAGCATACGCAGGCACTCACTCCCTTCAACCCCGAGCCCTTTTGGAAGGATGCTCATCCCATCCATAACGGTGGGACTCTCATGACTTAATTACCTCCCAAAGGCCACACCTCTGAATACCACTTCATGGGGGATTTCAGCATGAATTTTGGTGGGAATTATTCAAACCATCGCAGGGGTCAAGTGCCTTGCCTAGGGTCACTATGTCGCCATTGGGTAGCAGAGCTAGGAATTTGAAGTAGGTTGCAGACTATGGCTCATGCTCTTAAGGATTATGCTTTCTGGCGTGTGGTTGGTGCTAGGTCACTGGACAATACAAAGGATATGTGGTGTGTGGCTGCAGACCTGAGGCAACCTGTGCTTCTCAAAGACAACGGGACTATATGAAGGGGCAGCTTATACTGTGGGTGCCCCCTGTCCCCACACAGGGATCATATGGAGAAAGTGAAACTGTGCCCGTGCAGGTGTGGCTGCTCACCCTCAGAGTCAGTGGAAAGAATAAGCAGATGCAGGTGATGGTGTCACAGGCGGGTGTTCTTGTTGTTGATTTTGGACGCAACTATAGTCTCTCCTATGGCATAGTCACACATTCAGGTAGATAGCAGGAATGAGTAAGACAGGATGGTGTGAGGCAATATGAAGTATTAGAGACTGGGACAAACTAGACGTACTATGTCGTGTCTAACAGAGCAGCCACTTCCTACCTCTAATCACCTGTTGTCATGTTGACATGTGGGCCCAGTATTGATAGGTGCACTGAGATTTTTTCCCCCAAGAAAAGCAAAGAGCCTGGCAATTTTACATTTATTCTCTAATCTTTGAATGTTTGCTATTAATTTTAAAAATGTTTAATGAGCCACTTGTTGTATATAAGGCTTCAGTTTGAAATCTTTGGAGCAGTAGGAGTAGAAATTGAGGCACGAACATCGGAACCCCCAGAATAACAGACCAGGAGCAGCACGTCTGTCTCACTTGGTCAGTCTACATAAGGTGACTGCAGCCCACACCAGCCTTTCGTAAACTTCAGCGTGCCTGTGAGTCACCTGGGGATCTTGTTAACATGTAGATCCTGATTCAGGAGTTGCAGGTGGCTCTGAGATGCCACAGGACTAGGGGCTCTATTGAGAAGATTCTAAGGCAGCCTCTAGGCTGAGTGGGGGAAGTACCGTGATGAAGTAGTGCCATCTACTGTGAGCAAAGAAGAGGGAAATGGCCTCACGTATTCCCCATCCCTGTAGTGCCCCAAGACAGGTAAATCATGCGTTTATGGCCATGTCCAGGTCTCCCCTAAAAGTCAGAATTTGAGTAGATGAGAAGCTGTTGCATTTTATATCCTTTTAATGCACACTCCTCCACTTAAGATAAACTTGGATGTATCCCTCTGTCATCTGGGAAGTTGGGATTAGACTATCAAGCTTTCAACTTGGGTGGGATAAAGGGAGAGTTAACTGATTGGCTCTCCCTTCTTTCTGCTAAATTTTGAGGGTGAAAAATATGTCTTGCATATGTTAGTGTTCTGTTACTTCCACGTGGCCTTGGCGCCTCTTCAACATGGGGTCCGTGTGGGAGGAAAGGGTGGGTGCTGAGGAAATTGCTTTGAGCAGAAATCATCTTGTTTCCATTCACTAAGAGCTGTTCTTGGATCTCTTCTCTGGGTCCCCTGCCTGTGTCCAATGCCCTTGGAATTGTGTGCCAGGAAACAATATAATCTTTCTAATTGGGCAAGTGGGAGGAGAGGAACTGGGTGAGCCAGGATGGGCTGGCAATTGACACCTAAAAATAGGTCTTTTTTTTTTTTTTTCCATGAATAACCATTTTTGGGGGGCAAGAAGCCTGGCACATTTCTAACCATCTGGGACAAACATCGCCTTGGCAGGTCAAGGGAGGCAGCTGATGGGGCCAGGGTACAGCCAGGTGGGTGGAATGCCAGCCAGAGTGATGTTGCCATGACAGCTGGGCCCCTCGGAGAAAGCTTCATTGGCCTCCAGGGAGCAGAGGCAGATCTCAGATCTGGGGCCAGAGCATATGTGTAGGGAATGAGTGGCAAGAGGACAGTCGTAGAGCAGCGCTTCTTAAACTTTAACGTGCCTATGAATGTGAAGTGCAGATTCCGATTCATTGGGTCTGGGTTGGGGTCTGAGCTTCTGCAGTTCTTACAAGCTCGTAGGTGCCACCAATGCTGCTGGTCCAGGGAGCACACACTTAGAGGAGCAGGGGGCTGGAGCGCTTCTGCGATCTTCCGGGCTTTGAGGAAGAATGAAGGCAAACACACAAGGGAGTTACCCTGCTCAATTTTTATTGAATTTGACTGAAGCTGGAAAAAAGCCAGTATTTGACAGCTGTTTCTTGTCATATTGTCATACTATGACGTTTTTGCTGCATGGTGATGGTGGCACTTATATAAGGACAAGATTACAAGTGTTGTATTTTATGATTTTACTGGTAAAAATACACATGGCTGGGTAGAATCTGAACATTGTGTAATAGATATAATGACTTAATTCAGAAAAACACAGCCCTGAGCTAGTTGATGAATAACCGAGACTCTCCTAAAATAATGGAACAGACTTTACTAGAATTATAAGGGCAGAAGAATGGCCCAGATATGGAAGCTGTGAGGTGAAAATCATTTTAGTCATTTAAAATTTTCATGAGGATGTAGGTAGGTTTTCCCTTTGGGGAAGAATAAAACCATTCTCTGAGAGGCCAAAGTTCTTATTGGGCTCTGTGGTCTCTTGGAGAACAAATTAGACAAGGCCACGTTTGGGAGAGAAAAAGGTCAGAACTTGTGTTAGTTCTTTGAGCTGTTGAGATTTATCCCACAGGCAAAGAGTAAGTGACACTCGCCTCTTTTCTTGGAGGGCTTTCCTCTGGATGGGTGTTTTTGCTGGGCGCCCAGCCGACTGCTTGCATCTGGACAGTAGAGGCAACAGCCATTTACAGTGCTGCGACCAATCCCCACTTGGACATGGCATCCTCCCCTCCCCAGTCCAGAAATGAGTTCTGCATCCCGTGAGCTATTTCTGATCCCCCCACTCTCCATGGGATCACGTTCGACCACTGGGGCCTTTTCCAGACTTTATTGCATTAGTCTGTTCTTGGTATGGACTCCTGGTAAGCATTAGTTAGGTTTGGTGTGGAAGCTGTGACTGGCGGTCTTCATAGAAGGAGGGCCAGGAATACCTCTGCACGGGTGTCCCACATGCCGTGTGACTCCCACATCCCCATAGAGAATGCCTTGGTCCCTGTGACCTGTGAACAGTTATTCTGATGTTCAGAACTGTGAGACTGGGGGGTTTCTACTTGTGATTTTGATTCTAATCTATAGATTGTCGTGAGTTCATGTCAGAGTCCGGCACCTGTTGTCGTATGAAAATGTTGAGGTCAGGTCCGGGAGGAACCACAGCCTGCCTGCCCCCAAGGTGTTCCCCCTGCCGTAAGGGAGCTGTGGCCATGTGACAGTGTCGGGGCTAGAGAGGAGCTCCAGAGGCGCCCCCAGCCACAGGCTTGGTGGGGAGCGGGTCTCAGCCTCACCCACCTACTGAAGCATCTGCAGCGGGGTGGGAGCTGAGCTAGCAGGTAGAGCAGGCCTGGGAGGAGACAGCGCTGGGGGCTGATGGTAAGGGAGGGGTCTTCTCTCTCCTGGCCCCTTTACTGTCCCCTGGCTGCTCTGGCTTTGTGTGGCTCTGGTGGGAGAGGGGGTCCTAGGTCGTCTTTGCTCTCCTTTATTCCTCCCCTCACGCTGGCCACCGTGGACAGTCCCCTCTTCCCTTTGGGAAGCACTGAGAGATGAGGCAGGCAGCAGGGGGTGAGCTGGGAAGGGAGGCAGCTCCAGATTTGGGGAATGAAAGGTGGGTCTGTCTGTGTCTGTGTCTGCCCTCCCTGATTTGCTCAGGGAGGAGGCGGGTGGAAGGCCAGGCCCCCACCTACTTGGGTGCCCGGTGTAGTGCCAGTTTAGGACTGTCCGTGCAGCCCCTCAGCAAATGGCCTGCTCTGGCGACACCACTCCTTCATGTCTGACCCTGTGGTGTGGCTTGGGGTTCAGATGAAGCCTCATTTCCTCTTGTGGGATTCAAAGAACGAAAATGTAGTGGGAGCAGTTCTGGGACACTAGAAAATGGGCTTTCTCTTTCCTCCTAAGAAGTCATTGGGTTTTTTCCCTACATTCCAACAAACTTGTTCAGCTTATGACAAAACGCCATTAAAGCTTTTAAGTTTTTGCCAAGGACTTACAGTAGAGGGCAAAGAATAATATTCTAAGATCTGCAAAGCTGAAGTTGAGGCGGCCGTGTGACTTTGGCAGTATTTCTCCCCAGGCCTTGCCCCTGCCTCTACCCACTCCCACACAGGACCAGGGAGCTTTGCCAGGACGGCAGTGGTGGCTGGGAGTGGAGGCACTTGCTGTGATTTCACGGCACCATTTGCTGTTGGTGGGGCCTCCTGACAAAACACTGCCTGTTTGAGCTGAGGAAGCCCTGGACCTTCGGTGACGGCCTGGAAGCCAAAGCTGAGGCCATTGCTTCCCTTGAGGCCCTGGAGCCGCTTCAGTGACATGGAAAGGAGGGAAGATGGGCCCCACGTCTGGAGTTCCACCTTTCTGTTCCTATTTTGCACTGAGTCAGGAAAAGAAAACCCAGCAGTCATAAGGCACCAGAGTGAGTCAGCGCCGGGGAGGGCAGTGGAGGCCGTGGAACTGGGAAGTCACAGACACTGGAGCTGTGAGGGTCCTATAGCCGCTCGCTTGCTCACAGCCCTGTCCTTTGTGGGGGAGCCCGCTGAGGCCCTGGAAGAGCAGTGCAGCCTGCCCAAGGACACGCGGCTGGAGACGGAGCAGCTCCCTGAACTCCCAGGCCATTCCTCCCTCTCGGCGTCGTGGTGATTCCCAGGAGGCCTTTGCTTCTTGTCCTCTCTGTGGAGCACACTGCAGGGCCCAGGCCCGGGGGCCGCCTCTCCTGTTCTCTTGACCTATGGCACCTGAGAACCCCCTCTGCTGTCCCTCCAGGAGGGACTCCAGGGGACTCTACAGCCAGGTCTCTGGACCCCCGAGAGCCCCCGACGTGTACCCTCCTGTCATTGTCCTCACATCCCTTCTCTCCCTGCCCCAGCATCGGTGATTGGATGTGTCTCCTTGCTGGGCCTTCCTGTGGAGCCCTGCTCTCCTGAGTGGTCCGGGAAGGTCACACAAAGCTCCTTGCTGGAGCATTTGGCATCTCTGCTGGGCTGCAGGAGGGCTCAGGCCTCCACCCCTCTGTTGTACTAATAGCCTCTCTGGCATCTTTTTTCTTTCTTAGGGCAATGGTTTAAAACCTGAGGCAGGGCCTGTAGATTTGGAGGGGAGCGGTGGACCTCAGGTTTAAAAAATTCAATAAAACAGCTTCAGTTCTGGGAATGAAAAGCAACAATTTTAGGTGATGATAAATGCTTGGCAGAGCTCTTTTTCTCTTTTCAGAACTGATCCTGCAGATGAGGGTTTTGGCACATGGCTTATGACTTAGCCCATATAAGCAGGGAGAAATGTAAATGATACTTGCTTTTCTTCTGCTGAAAAGGGAGCTCTGACCTTAGATTATAAGCCTTTAGTTCAAGCACTGACATCGTTCTAGCCATAGGGGGCGTTTTTCCCTCTGTCTTTTGTTCCAGGAGATAGAAGAGCTGTGCTTGTACTTACCTTTTCCATAGCGTCCTACACCGCCCATCCCCTACTCTCACAGCATGAACAGGACTTTTTACAAACTAGTACTTGTTCATTACCATTTCTTCTCATGTGCATTTGTCATAAATCTTCTAAGGAATTTCACTAGGCAGCACTTTGTTCATATGGTTGGCATTACTCTCATACCTAATAGATAGAACAAAGCTTCATTTGTTTAGAAACATTGTACAGTGAAGGCTCAGTGTTCAGTGCTCCTCAGCCTCTGTCTTCATATAGTAGTGTTCCTCTTTTGTTGGGTATCAAGAATGGGGGAGACATCTTCTGGAATCTTGGCTTGTGAAAAGCTGACGGCACTGACCTGGACCTAAGGAGTTCGTTTTCACCCCCGTAGAGCAGTAAATCCCTAGTGTCCTGAGGAGGCGGAGGGTTTGGTCTACTCCACCACACCAGTAAGGCTGTGAGTGGACTCAGAGAGGGAGAGGAGAGAGGACAAGAGATGGTCCCTGAAGTCAGTGGCCACCGCCCAGTCTGCAGCAGGACAGGGTGGTTGGCACCACGGGCCTCACTCGGTGCGTCCACGTGCAGCAGGCCCGCGTGCTGTCAGCCTGGCTCACCATCGGGGGAAACGTTTCTAATCCTCGCCCCTCCCTGATTTTTGCCTCTGACATTACTTGAAAGGCCAGTGAAACGAACATCGCAATAGTGAACTGACCCTAGAATTGTCAGGGTGAAAAGGCTGGTGTTTTGGTTAATAAGGTGGAAGAGTGGCCTCTCAGTGGCATTTCTCTAGAACAGCCCCATTTAAATGACGGCCATGGTTTTATTATTTTTTAAAAAAGGATTTATAGTATCTCAGTGAAGAACTGCATGTATCAGTTATTAACTGAAACCTAATGATGGTACTTTAAACAAATTAAAAGTTTTATATAACAAGAGATCCCGAAGTAGGTGGACCACAGTGTTAGCTTCATGATGTCATCAGGGCCCCAGGCTCCTTCTGTCTTTCTGCTCCATCATCAAAGCACAGGACTTTCGTTCCCTAAGTCCCCCATGGCTGTAAGATGACTGCTGGAGCCTTTATGGTCACATCTCTTAGCAGGAGAAAAGCCAAGGTCAAAGCTGAGTCAGGGCTGGGTGCAATGGCTCACATCTGTAGTCCCAGGACTTTAGGAGGCCAAGGCAGGTGGATTGCTTGAGCCCAGGAGTTCGAGATGAGCTTGGGCAACATGGCAAAACCCCATCTCTACTAAAAATACAAAAATTAGGCTGGGTACAGTGGCTCACACCTGTAATCCCAGCACTTTGGGAGGCCAAGGCAGGTGGATCATTTGAGGTCAGGAGTTCGAGACCAGCCTGGCCAACATGGTGAAACCCCATTTCTACTAAAAATACAAAATTAGCCGGGCATGGTGACACACGCCTGTAATCCCAGCTACTCGGGAGGCTGAGGCAGGAGAACCACTTGAACCTGGGAGGTGGAGGTTGCAGTGAGCCAAGACTGTGCCACTGTACTCTAGCCTGGGCGACAGAGTGAGACTCTGTCAAAAAAAAAAAAGCTGGGCATGGTGGTGCTGCTTGTACTCCCAGCTACACAGGAGGCTGAGGTGGGAGGATCGCTTGAGCCCAGGAGGCAGAGGTTGCAATGAGCCGAGATCGTACCACTGCACTCCAGCCTGAGTGACAGATCCAGGCCCTGTCTCAGGAAAGAAGCTGAGTCAGATCCCTTTTAAGCTTTCACAGAAGCCTGCCCCCGTCTCCTTCACTTGAATCTCACTGACCACTGTGTCTGCAGAGGAGGTTGAGAAATGCCTATAGGCTTTTGAGCCGGGCCCATTACTACCCCATCAAGTAGGGTTTTATTCAGGGCCAGGACTGAGGTGGGGTGAGTAAGACATTCACCTTTGGTGCATAACTTAAGAGGGCACCAGGAAACTCAATCATCGAGGTAAAGAATGTTTTACTTCAGTATAGCAGTGTCATTCTGGAACCTGAGACAAAAAGAAAAATTAGGAATGCTGACGCTATCTTTATTTTTTAAATTGATATTTTGTTCATTGTGAATTTTTTATTTTTTTTGAGGTGGAGTTTTGCTCTTGTTGCCCAGCCTGGAGTGAGTGCAGTGGCACGATCTCGGCTCACCGCAACCTCTGCCTCCTAGGTTCAAGCGATTCTCCTGCCTCAGCCTTCCCAGTAGCTGGGATTACAGGCATGTGCCACCATGCCTGGCTAATTTTGTATGTTAAGTAGAGACGGGGTTTCTCCATGTTGATCAGGCTGGTCTCGAACTCCCGACCTAGTGCTGGGATTACAGGCGTGAGCCACCATGCCTGGCCCATTGTGAATTTTTAAATTTTTGATTTTAAGAATATTGTATAATGAAGTATTATTTATCATGATTAAACCATTTTTGCACCCCCTTAAATTTTGTGCCTCTGCTGAGTCCTACTATATGCCAGGCCCGGCCATCGGTTCTGTTAAGGAAGAAGGGGAGAATGGGTATTGGGCAGGAACCTAGCAGTCTCTGCCAAGGAAATGTTGCCCTCTGCTTACCCAAATCCTTGCATTGCTGGTGATGAAATGAGCAAACTTGTAGTTGAAGGGAGACCGTTGTCAAGGCAGGGCCTGTAGGGTATTCTTTCTGCCACCCAAGAACTGGTGAGAAACAATCCTAATCCTTCCAGAATAAACGTGCAGTCGTATCTTCATATTTGCATATGGAATTCTCTGGCAGGTACAGGTGCTGTTGGTGACCAAGGATGAGTTTATGTGGTCAGAGGCTTATGGTCAGTTTGGGTCCATGTTGTAAAAGTGATTAATAAGGCCTGACCCAATAGGTACAGAGTCAGCAGCCATGGAGCGTGGAACTTCTGGGAAGAGCCACTGACTCTCAAGGTCTTATCAGTTGCTATAGAACTCAGGGCAAATGACCTCACTCCATGATGGGCCCTTTGGGGAAGGGAATAAATGAATAAATACATCATATCTAGGGAGAACTCACTCCCCAGCACCCTGTTCCATGTGTAGACAAATCTCTTGGGATGGCTGTTTATGGTTCAACCTGATTTCATGTGAACCTTCTTAGTGGTTATGCTTCTACAAGAAGTATTAGAGAAACAGTAGACTAAAGCCACATGTATATGTCAAACCAAAAATGGTTAATTTTCTGTTTTTAAATCCTAATGGTATAATTTGATTATTGGAGACATGGGTTAGAATTTTTTCATAACTTTTAACAGTCACTTTGTATTTCAGAGAAACTCATTTTTTTTAATTTAAAAATTAAAAAAAAAAGTTTTACTGATGATGTTTAGCTATGAATTGGAGTGTCCTTGAGTAATTTACTAAAAATATGCCTAATGGATCTTATGGCTTAACTTGGCATGGACAAAATGGCATTTGCCCAATCTTCTGTTCTGGGAACTAGTTTATTTTCTCCCCCTTTCTTCTTCTCGTTTCCACAAATTTGGTCTTGCAGGTAAATTATATTGTAATTTCTTATAAGTTGTAAATCAGTTAATACCTGAAATAAAAAGACAAATGCTGTTGGAAGAGTTGGTACATTCATGAGCCTGATTTTTGCAAAGATATTAAAAAACATTTTGTGGGGATGATTCACACCCTAATGCTTTCATAAATTCTTGCATTGCACAAATTCATGATTCAGTCTGTCAGATGATTTCCTTCCTTGAGACTCTCTAATATTGCAAAAATTCAATGATTTGTTTCACAAATTCTTTCATCTGTCTCGTCATATAATGCTTTCTGTTTTAAAAAGTGTGAGTATGGCCGGGCACGGTGGCTCAAGCCTATAATCCCAGCACTTTGGGAGGCCGAGACGGGCGGATCACGAGGTCAGGAGATCAAGACCATCCTGGCTGACACGGTGAAACCCCGTCTCTACTAAAAAATACAAAAACTTAGCCGGGCGAGGTGGCGGGCGCCTGTAGTCCCAGCTACTCGGGAGGCTGAGGCAGGAGAATGGCGTAAACCCGGGAGGCGGAGCTTGCAGTGAGCTGAGATCCGGCCACTACACTCCAGCCTGGGCGACAGAGCGAGACTCCGTCTCAAAAAAAAAAAAAAAAAAAAAGTGTGAGTATTTTCTTATGCAGCTACATGCCAGCCTCGCTGCATGGCCCGGCTCCATCCTGCACCAACCTGCTGTTACTGCTAGACTGCAAAATGCTTTCCAGAGGCAATCTGTGGCTTCATGCTTCAGGGAAATGTGTTATACTTTATCTCTGCTTTTCAACCTTCCACAGGAATACTGTGACAGTAAAGCGAGGTCACCAGTAAGAGTCCTTTTCAGTTCTTATGAAGACATTTGCTACAGGATTCCAGGTGTTGGTCTGGGCAAACTTTTAATTTAATTCTTATTCTGTATTTAGAAATAAGTTCTCACTCTGTTGCTCAGGCTGGAGTGTAGTGGCACAGTCATTGCTCACTGCAGCCTTGAACCCCCTGGCTCAAGCCATCCTCCCACCTCAGCCTCCTGTGTAGCTGGGACCACAGGTGCATGCCACCAGGTCTGGCTAATTAATTTTTTGTTTGTTTTGTTTTTTGTTTTTTTGCAGAGACGTGGTCTTGTTATGTTTCCCAGGCTGTTGAACGCCTGGCCTCAAGCAATCCTTGTCTCAGCCTCTCAAAGTGCTGGGGTTACAGGCATAAGCTACCATACCTGGCAAAACTTTTAAAGTGTGAAAATACTTGCCTTTGACAGGGCTCTGCCAGTTAACATTTGGCTTTCAAAAAACAAGCTGTTTTTATCTGTTAGCATTAGGCTGGTTAAAATAGACGTATCTTGGTTGTCAGTATTTATTAACATCTTTTGAATGGGGATGCTTGTGACTGTGTCGGGTGTTGAAGGGAATGCTCTGTATTTATAGATACGCTTAAATGGCCAGTGCCTCAGTTTCCTATTTGTGAAACATAATAGCACCTACCTGCCAGCTGTGAGGGAGTTAAGGGCAGTGCATTTAGCGGGTACACATATTTCACTGGGCCTGCTGCTTTGGCAGGGTCTCTAAATGGCATCATCATTGTTAGTTATTGCTGCAGAAACACATTCTATAACCAGTGTACAAACACGGCAATGAGTTAACATGAATACAGTAAAGCAGCGGTCCCCAGCCTTTTTGGCACCAGGGACCTGTTTCATGGAAGACAACTTTTCTATGTATGGTTGGGTGGGATGGTTTCAGGATGAAACTGTCTCAGATCATCAGCATTAGATTCTCATAAGCAGCCTGCAACCTAGATCCCTTGTACACACAGTTCACAACAGGGTTTGTGCTCCTATGAGAATCTAATGCCACTGCTGATCTGACAGGAGGCGGAGCCCAGGTGGTCATTCTGGCTCGCCATCACTCACCTCCTGCTGTGCGGCCCACTTCCTAACAGGCCACAGACGACCAGGACTGGTTCGTAGCCTGGGGGTTGGGGACCCCCACGATAAAGGACAGTCTTAGAGCGTAAAATGGAGAGTGTGCCAGCAGAGTTGAGTTAGAACAATAGGACTTGGAAGCCCATAGCAGGTACAGTTCTGTGACTAAATGCCCACATGAAATGTGTTGGTTTCAGCATTTCAGTATTGTTTTATGTTGCTGGGAGCACAGTTAAGCCAAAGAGAGATCCAATGTTAGACAGAGAGTGGTGGTTCAGAGATGGGAAATAGCTGGCAGCTCCAGGTTCAGAAAATTGAGGAAGGTTATCAGAACTGAGAAACGAGAAATAAACAGTAGAGATAGATGGCTATTGGATGTTACTCTTAATCGCTTACACTCCTCAGGATGCAGAAGGAGAGGTGTTGCTGACTTCATGTTCTTATCCAGGCAGTTCGGTAAATGTCATGTATCTGAATAAATAAAGCTTGGGGTAGGGTGGGGACCAAGGTGGGTAGCTAATTTTCCCAGCTGAATGATGATGTTTAGTCTGTCTTTTGCTGGGACTAGAAACTGTTGTAATATTAAAAGTTGAAAATTTCACAATCTTTTTTTTTCTTTGTGAAGTAAAATCTGAAATCCTTCATCCCTTGACTTCATTATAAGTGCAGTGAAACTGGCCTTCTAGCTCTGTTTCCAGTCAGAGGACTTTATATACAAAGTTTGTGAACACGAAAGGGTCTGGTGAAATAACGAGATGGGAGGCTGGTCCAAATTTCTGATCCTTTTGAGTTAAAAGTTATTCTGAGCAGCGGCTGTCGACTTTACCACCCAGGGGGCAATCTGCAAGTCAGGTTGCCATTTATTAGCCTTCTTTACTTCTAGGCTCTCAGTGACTTCTCATTTGAACTTCTGGAAACAAAAACAAAAACAAAAACTTTTCATCAGCATTAAGAGCTTTCCCGAAGCTTGATCTTCAGAGTCTTGCTTCCTGATTTCCAGACAGAACTGAGTTAAAAACATAGTAACTGGGTTCGTTTGTTTTCCTGTCTCCAAGGCGTTTGGCCCCATGTTAATCCTCCCTGCCGAGGCGGGAGAGGAACACTTAGTCACTCACACTGCTCACTGACATGAGCCAGCGATGGAAACGGTGACTTGACAAAGTGCTGGCCTGGGAAATGGAGTTCTCCCTCAAGCAGGACCAAATATTTCCCAAATTAATTCTGACAAAGCGAATTTAACATTCAACCTTCTGGAGTTTCTCAGAATAGTTTAGGGTATTTTAAGTCAACTCTGTATTTGTTGCCTGTTATTCACATTTCTAACCTCAACTACCTGTTGGGTCCTGCTACATTGACATCAAATAGTTTTCTTTTCCACGTTGGACTATGGATGTTTTTATTTTGTGAAAATTCCCTGGGAGAGTGAGGCCACAGTGATGTCTTTGATTGGATGTTGGGGTCACATGGAGGGTGCTGTGTCACCTTCAGGAAAGAGTGGAGAGCTGTCTTGTCTTCCTCATTTGGTTTTTGAGATGCATGCAATTGACAGTAACATAATAATAGCATATCATGGTAAAAAAATCGCTCACCTCCACTGGGTTTTTGTGTGGACCCAACTTGGGCTCAGAAGATTACAGATGGTTGGGGTGCATTGTTGAATGTTAAAGTGTGTGGCCTTAAGCGTTAGGCACAAGCCCACTGCTATTCTGGGTGATTTAATTTACTTTGATGAGGAAGGAACGATTTGGTGCATTTGAATGACAGAATAGATAACTGCATATCACTGGGATGTAAGTATAACATGGGTCCAGAAGAAGACTGCAAAGACAGTATTTCAGTAAATGCTGCCAGGCCTTGTCTCACAAAGACTGGGTTGTATTTTTGAGTGGCTAATTAGGAGGTATTTTTTTTTATTATTATACTTTAAGTTCTAGGGTACATGTGCATAACGTGCAGGTTTGTTGCATACTTGTGCCATGTTGGTGTGCTGCACCCATCAACTCGTCAGCACCCATCAACTCATCATTTATATCAGGTAAAACTCAGAATGCCATCCCTCCCGGTATTTTCAATTTAATGTTGCATTCGCTGTGACTCAGATAGAAAGTCAAGATGATTGTTTTTAATAGCTTATTTTAGACCTTAGCTACCAGAAAAAGTCATTGACTATTTCTAAACCCAAGGAGGTTTGAGTGCTGATTGACTCACAGTATTTGTGTTCCGATGAGTCTGCCCACACCCAGCCTGTATGTGACACACAGACTCGGAGTGTGGGGTGGAGTGGCGAGGCAAGAAAACGGAGTGCTCTGGAGAGTGGTGGGGTGGGCCAGGGCTGCAGAGACCAGCAGAAGAGGCAGAGAGGGGGGCTTTGTTCGTTTCCCACTGAGGGGCCAAAGAACAGCTAGTGGGAGAGACCCAGGTTTGAAGCCCCTGGCACGGGACTTGGGGAGGCTGGGGTGGCTCTGCTGCCTTCTTCAGCAGGCTCAGGTTTTGACAGGAAGAAGCTGGAAGGCAGTGCTTGGCCAGAGAGGAGGCTCTACCGTGCTCACACTTTCCTGCTGCTTTGGTGTTGAGCCATATTACTTTTCTTCTTAGCTCCTTCACAACTGCCCTCGGCACCTTGCAGTGGCCATTTCCAGCTATTTAGATACTCCCCAGCTCTCACTGTGGTATCCTATTCCCAAACGCAGCGTGTTTATTTTAACTTGTGTCTTCAAGCAGTTTTTAGAAGGTGCACACTTTTTACCTTTTCCTCTTTGTGTCAGGATAGTTCTCCTTAGTCTGTAGCCGTTTTCCCATTTCATCTCTTTTTTCTTTATTCCTACTCCCCCCTTTATCCTCCAAGGGATGAAAACAACTTGATTTTTATCAAGGTGAGTGTTAATAAGTGGCCGTGTGTTTCTAACACACTAGCCATGTGTGCCCCGTACAGACTGCTTAGATGTGAGCTGTGTGGGCGTTCGTTCTTATTAATGACCCCACGAATGACCTGCTCAATTCATTTTTCCAAGGTTATGGATCTGCGACTCTCTTCTTTAACCATTACTGTTGCTACCATTTACTGAATGCTTACTCTGTGCATGACAATGCTTTGTGCAAAGCACTTTACGTGTCTTCTCTCATTTAGTCTTCATCTCTACCCTGTAAGATATCCTCCTTTTATAGCTGGGGAAATGGAGGTCTAGGGAGGTTAGTGGTTATCCTGCTTTATTCTGCCAGTGTGTCCTGTAGTCAGCACTTGACCCCCATCTAAGGCCCTAGGTCTCAACCCTACCTTCTGGAGCAGGATTGTCCCCTGGGGACATTCAGCAATGTCTAAAAACATTGTTTTTGGCCTCAACTGAGAGATCGCTCCTGGCATACAGTGGGGAGAAGCTAGGAATGCTGCTAACCATCCTTCAGTTTATAGGACCAGCCCCTACAGCGAAGAATTATCCAGCCCCAAGTGTTAGAAGTACCGAAGCTGAGAAATGCTGTTATATCTAGAAACCTTTAGCTTTAATACCCAGGGGGTACCAAGTATTATAATACCAAGGGGTACCAGAACACAATGTTCTAAAGTTTTAATTATTTCAAGAAATATTTATTGATTGCGTAGTTTCAAGCATTTAAAAAATACTCAATAGGGAGAGAAATATGTAACTGTTTCCAAAGAGAAAACATTTCATGAGATTCCTAAGTTTTGAGATTCTGAGAATTTCTAACTTTTTTTTTTTTTTTTTTTTGAGACAGGGTCACATTCTGTGCCCCAGGCTGGAGTGCAGTGGTGCAATCTTGGCTCACTGCAAACTCCACCTTCTGAGTTCAAGTGATTCTCGTGCCTCAGCCTCCCGAGCAGCTGGGGCTACAGGTGCCCACCGCCACGCCCAGCTAATTTTTGTATTTTTAGTAGAGATGGGGTTTCACCATGTTGTCCAGCCAGATCTTGAATTCCTGAGCTCAAGTGATCCGCCTGCCCTGGCCTCCCAAAGTGCTGGGGTTACAGGCGTGAGCCACTGCGCCTGGTGGGATTTCTAACAATTCTTATACCTCCATTGTGATATTATTGTTGGAACAGAGCGTGACGTTTGAATAATTACGCCAGACGTTTTTTCTTTGATTCCCATTTAGAAGCTGCATACAGATAAATTCTCGCTAGATGTCAGCAGGAAATTTTAAAATTGTGAAACTTGGTGTCTTGGGCTTATTTGGGTCCCATGAGTGAGTGTGCCCCAAGACCTCACTGAGCAGCTCAAGGGAAAAGGCCGTGAGGCTGAGGAGCATAACCCGGGTGCAAAGTGAGCAAGGCTTGGGTTTTCCTGAGAACGAGGCTGGGTGTGGGTTCTGTGTGGAGCGAGCCTTGTCGCCTTAATGACAACCTTCTGTTTCTGTTTCTAGTCATGTGCTCAGCCCCTCTGCTCATCAGGTAAAACCGAGTGTTCCCAGTTGGAGAAGTTTAAGGTCTTCCTGTTTGTCTGAACTCCTGGCAGCGAAAACAGACATCTGTGCATTGTCCGGCTCGTTTCCTTCCCCCCAGCCCCCTGCCCGGCCCCTCCACAGCATCTACACCATTGTGTTGTTCACATTCTTCCTTATCTTGACCTTGTGCTAACTGCCTGTTTATTGTAATGACTCCTCAGATAAAGTACTGCTTGGGACTTTTTTAATTAAATGTTCGGGGTTGAGAAATTGAGAATTCAGCTAAAATGCAGCGCACAACATTTTGAAGTGTATCTCAGGCCACGGCAAGACTGACTTCAGTTCCTGCTAGACTCGTTACTTCTTTTTAGGGAGAAATGCTTGTTTCTCAGGGTGTGACTGTCAATGACAGCCATTGACCCCTGTGGGCCATCGCCACCCTCCTTCTGTCCTCGCCATTGCCTTCTAGGAGCATCCCCCCTCATTCTTCATCCTTGGTAGGTTGTCTGTCTGGCAGGTTGTCTCTTGTCCTCTGTCTCTTTGGCAGATTTACCCCCTTTTGCCTGTCTCGGGCAGATAGCATCCCCAGGGTACATCCTGGTCCTCCCGCCTTCTTCTACACCCTCACTGTGGGGGAGCTCCATCCTACCCTGGGCTTTCTGTACACTGAGAGTTCCCAAGTCTCCTGAGTGCCTAACATACTTAAAGTAGTTCAGGGTCATTCTCGTTCCTCGTAAACCATTATAAAAAGTGCACAAATAATCCTGTGAGTTAAAAAGTGAATTTGAATGGGTATGAGGGGCTGTGAGAACATAAGGTGAGTTTTCATTCTTCTGTTTGAAATTCATCATACTATATAGCTAGCAGATATGCCTGGGTTAAAAAATCACTCGCCCCTTCATTTTCCATTTTTACTTGCAGAAATACACACACACACCACAGACACACACGTGCACACACCAGAAACGGGTTATCAGCCATTTCTGTCTTGCTGAGAACATAAGCCATGTCAGCATGGTCCAACCCTTTTGACTTCTATTAAGTGTTTTTATGCAACCATCTGGGGTTATACAACAGACGCAGAAAAACTTCAACCCTTTTTCCCCCCAACTACAACTCTCCCATTTGAATTAACCATCTGTTTACTTCCCAGATATTATATCCCTGATGAGACCTTATCTTGGTGTTCTCAAGATTCTCACCCCTCGGTCCTGCCTGACCCACCTCAAGGCACTGCGTTCTCAGTGACCTAGTTATGGTCTTCAGCGGCTCAGGTCTTCATTATGTCTGTGTATTTCCTGATTCCAGCGTTAATAACAGTTTCCGGAGGGCGGTAAGAGTATCTTCAGGTCTCCTTGCCTGCCTTCCCTCTCCCCCGCCACTGTCGAGTACTTCAACCTTGGACAATCAGTTGTGAACAAGGTATTAGTTCTAGAGGTGTCTGGATTGCCTTGCCACTTTAGAACTTCAGAGCTTGGCTCGATGAAAGTTGGCTGTAGTAATCACAGTGATAAACAGGTGTCAGCAAATGTATATTAATGTGAATTCTCTGGTTTGGGAGGTCAGCAATATGAGAGACTCCTTTTAAAAAAATTTTTTTTTTTTTTTTTTTTTTTTTTGAGACAGAGTCTCACTCTTGTCACCCAGGCTGAAGTGCGATGCACAATCTCGGCTCACTGCAACCTCAGCCTCCTGGGTTCAAGCGATTCTCATGCCTCAGCCTCCTGAGTAGCTGAGACTACAGGTGTCCGCCACCATGCCCAGCTAAATTTTTGTTTTTTCAGTAGAGACAGGGTTTTGCCATGTTGGTTAGGCTGGTCTTGAACTCCTGAGCTCAGGTTATCCACTCGCTTCAGCCTCCCTAAGTGCTAGGATTACAGCTGTGAGCCAACAGCCTGGCCAATGTGACTGCTTTTAAGTGCTTTAGTTTTAGCTGATGTTTAATGAGTATTATTTTCAAGTAGCATGAGGTTTAGTGAGAAGAGAGGAAAAAGCAAATATTCTGGGTTCTGGGAAAAATTATTTTTGCAGAATTGATGCAGCTTCACCTGTTATTACCTCAGAAATCCATCAGGCCTATTAAGAGCCCGGGCCCTTGGTTTCCTGGGGTGGGAGGAGGGGTCGCATCTGCACACAGCAAAGAGTTATTGCTCTCCTCCGCATGGCC
Source organism: Macaca fascicularis (assembly GCF_037993035.2). NCBI lineage: Eukaryota > Metazoa > Chordata > Mammalia > Primates > Cercopithecidae > Macaca > Macaca fascicularis. Next base: position 82,523,909 of record NC_088380.1, on the reverse strand, counting down.
AGCCTTAGAAGGTCCGCATTTTCATTCCTGCCCATATCACAAAGGCCTGAGATGGTTCAGCACTTCCTTTTATGAATAGCCATCTCTGCTAAAGGGCAGATTGGAACAAAAGTTAGGAAATTAGGAGGATTGAAAGTGGACGTGTTTGGGTCATTCTTATTGTTTGGGTCATTCTTTATTCTCACAACCCAAACTTTCAGCCGACTTGTCAATTTAAGATATGCGTGGCTGACTGCCAAGTAATTTATCTTATCAGAACCTCTCACCCCTGACCTTTGCTATTGGTGATTATCATCGTAATCAGATCAATTTTACTGAACCTTATAAAATACTGCCTTTGACAGCATGGGAGCCAAAATTTTCTTAAAATTTAAATCTATCCATGGTGTTATTGATAATGCCAAATAAAATTACAAATCACTTTAAATTAATGTCAGCTCAGTAGCTTCATCACCAGACTATTGGGTTGGAGTATTAGATTTTAAAACATCATTTGAATCATTTAGTTGATAACAAAACAAGACATTTTATTAGATCATTAATAAAAATACTCATCAGAAATTGCCCCTGGATAGATGTAAATCAGCCTTCTGGTGCCATTTGTAACTGATGAGAGAATTGTACTGCTTGATTTTAATAATTCACTGAGGAATGGAGGATAAATAGCAAATGTTAATTTTGTAGGACAGTTTCATACAGTTTATGTTTTGAAATGAAAGGGATATGACTTCTGACTCTTGCCTGAAGCTAAGTCACTTAAAAAGGAATCTCCCATAGTGCTGGCTTTTTTCAGCTTTAGAATTCCAATTGATATGTACGTGTTAATCAGTTGGCACCTTTCTTGACATATGTAAGAAAGCAAAATAGAAATCCTTTTAAAAACGGTTAAAACTTTGTATTCTGCCATGTCCTTTGGCATACAGCTATCAAATTGTTAATGATTCCAAGCATTTTACTTGTCTGAAACAGGAAGCAAAAGTATGTCAGAAAGGTTGGTGATTTTTCAAAACTGAGTAGGGGTCCTTTAAAGGCAGGGTCCATCTCTGTGGCCTAGGGCAGGGGGGACCTCATTTTTAGCAGTTAGCCCAAAGACCGGAGTGGGGGATGCTCTACCATATTCCCAAGAATAGAAGTCAGAGTTAGGTTCTCCCACCCCAGGAAAAAAAAAACATATGAGCAGAAGAGGGAGCCAGGCCAGCCCACACCCTTGGCCAGGGCCCTGGGCCAGCCCCTTGTGTAGTGCCCACGGGTGTGCCCCGGCCATGCTCAGCTCTCCATCAGCCATGGCTGTCCCTTGCCATTCCTGGTAACCTGTGGGGTCTCCCCCTCTTCCTTCCACCCAGAGACCTCCGTCTCCAGAGGAGCAGGTCTTATGGAGCCATCTGCTCTGAGAGGAGCCTCTAGTCTGGGAGAAGGTAGAAGAGGTGGTCATATGCTTGAAATGACTGACTTTTGGAGCTGAAAGTGACAGTGGTGATCTGCAAGTCCAGCGCCTTCACTTTGGGCCTGAGACATTGAAGCCAGAGTAGGCAGTGGAGCCGTGCGAGGTCACACACCCATTAGCCAAGAGCCGAGCCTGGGTTGGGACCCATGTTTGCCTGCCTGCCTAGTGGTCTTTTTCCCTTGCCTATTACTTTGCCATTGGACAAATTTCCTTCTACAGAGAGTTGGAATGATAATAGAAGGTGTTTTTGTGGCCTTGGGGAGATAAACAGCAGAAAAATGAATGTTGACCAATATGATGGTAATAGTAATGATTCCTACTATGTCTTGGCACCTGCAGTTATGCCTGACCCTCCGTGCACAGTTTTTGTGTTCCACCCGAAAAGTGTGGCAGCGACTTTCCTTACCCCTACTTTAGAGATGAGGACACTCTCCTTAGAGAGGTGACGTTTATTGCCCAAAGACACAGAGCTAGTTAATGCTAGAGCGTGATTTATAGCACTGAAGCCGTTCCAGCTCTGTGTTACATCCTTTCCGCCACACAACGCCTTTTCCAGGGGGAAATTAGTATTTGAAGGAAAGGCTAATTACCTACCTGCCAGATGGGCTCCAGAACCTGAAGATCTAAGTGGCAAAAGGAGTGCCTGAGACACGACCCCAGAAGTGGTCGTGTTTATGCCGGGTCAAGGGATGGGGAGGCTGGATCCTGTTGCAGGGGGATAGTCCACACGGATGGAGTGCTTGCCATGTGCTAAGTGCTGTTCTAAGCTTGATTCTTATTTTAACTTAGTTGATCCTCACAACATCCCTATGTGGTAGGCTATTACTCCATTTTACAGACACAGGAACTAAGGAACATGGGCCCAGTTTCACCTAAGGTCACTACTGAGGACCTGGTAGAACCAGGGTTCAGATGAAGAGTCTGCCTCCAGACTGAGTCATTCTTACATGCTGCCTTTCTGGATGAGCTCCTTGCCCTGGAGGGGTGGAGGCGAGGGGTTTTGTCCTGTGTACCCTTCGTGAAGCCTGACAGATCCTCCCCAGAGGCAGATTCTGGCTGTTGCCATGTTATACTGGAACCCAGAATTATCAGCCACCCACTTGTGGGGTACAGAGAAAAGGAACTTCTTGCGAGGCCTCAGGTGATCAGGGCTGTGAGAAATGGTTTGCTGTGATGAGGTCTGTCCTAACCACCTCAAAGAAGTATCTGTCAGCATCCCAGGGACATGCTCCTTTTTATCACCTAACCAAAATCCAGTCTAGTTTCTCTTCTGTGGATTCCCCCAGGCTCTCTTGCCTCGCGTCTCTCTCTTAGGGAGGGCTGTGTGGGTTCTCAGTGGTCATCTTCTCCAGCCTGGCTCATGCTGGGGAGCAAGGTAGCTGGAGCCCCTGGGAGTCCATAGCACTGGGCGCGGAATGGGACAGGCTTCCTCTGCCCACCTGGCTTAGCAGCCCATTCAGGTGAGCACCTGGGGAACAGGGAGTTGGGAAGCCTCTCTTATAGAAATGACCTAAAGCCATTTCTGCCCCAGGCTTTTGCTTTGTTTTTAAGAGGCCTGGTTTCCTGACACATACTCACTGCTTCTGGGACATCCAGCTGAACTTTATCTCTGTTTACTATGCCTCACTATTGTTAGAAGCTACAATAAGAAGTCCCTCTTCCCAGAAAGAGGACACTGGGATCATATGAACAAGTACAAGAGTTCAGACTTTTAAAAAGGGGTTTTTCTGTGACCATCTTGAACTTTGAGCGTGCAGTGACTTCATCTGGGCCGCAGTGAGGAACACTCATTGGGCCACCTCCTCCCAGCTGGCACATTCCTGAGTCATTACACCGGCTCAGTCCTGCAGGCCAGGCTGCTGCCCAGAGTTGAAGGATCATTCTGTATTCCAAAGTACCTAGGGCTACTGGCAGCTGCGCATCAAGCTCACATTCCCCTGAGGAGTGTGCATCTCGTTGGAAGCTGCACTGAAACCCATCTGTTTTCAAAGCGTAGTATGAATCCTAAATATTTGGGGAATTCCTATAGTTAATGAATGGAGAAAGTATAAACCTTTCTACAGTTTCGAATGTGGCATTCTCATTAGGGAAAGTTGGAAAACCCTGGGTACCTTGATCCCTGGCCACAGGTGATCCGCCCGCCTTGGCCTCCCAAAGTGTTGGGATTATAGGTGTGAGCCACTGTACCCGGCCTGTTACTTTTCTTAATTAAAACTCTCTTATCCTGAGAAGACACAAGAGGTTCACTTTAAGACTTATATTTTGCCTAATATCACAGAACTCATTATAAGCTTGAAAAACACCTTTCATTTAAAATTCCCATAAAGCAGTGGCATTAAAAGGCAACTCCTGAAATTCAAGTTTTAATTTCATGTAAACAAATTGAAAATGCTTTCGACCCCATGGTCTGTACAGGCATAGGCATATGACCCCGGCTTATGGGATCTGGGCTACATCAGATTTTAGTGTCTCCCTTAGAGATTGGTTTGTTCAGCTCCTCCTGCCTGTTGGACAGACACATAAAGAAAGACTTGCCTAAAGAGCTTTTAGATGAAGACATTTGTAGAAATAGAGGGAAAACAAACATAAAATATGCAAGTGGGCTTTAGAAGAGAAGGAATCATTTAGAAAACAGGACCAGACAAGTGGACCTTCCATCTCTGGCTGTAGACGCTGATATGGTTGGGCTGTGTCCCCACCCAAATCTCATTTGAAATGTAGCTCCCATACTCCCCACGTGTCATGGGAGGGACCCAATGGGAGGTAATTGAATCATAGGGGCGGATTTTTCCCATGCTGTTCTCATGATAGTCAATAGTCTCACGAGATCTGCTGGCTTTATAAAGGGCAGTTCCTCTGCACATGCTTTCCTGCCTGCTGCCATGTGAGATGTACCTTTGCTCCTCATTCGCCTTCTGCCATGATTGTGAGGTCTCCCCAGCCATGTGGAACTGTGAGTCCATTAAACCTCTTTCCTTTATAGATTACCCAGTTTCGGGTATGTCTTTATTAGCAGCATGAGAACAGACTAATACAGATACCTCAGGATGGGAGGGGAAATGGCCTCTCTAGAAATGGGTGCCCAGAGGTAGGTTAATTGGATACAGGAGGAGTTGGAGAAAGAAACCTATGACTGGCCAGGATGAGTGCATTAAACAACAAACTTGACAGTGAGCATGGGGTCAGAGAGCTCACTGCGGGTTCCATGCCCAGAAAAAAAGAGACTTGTTCAGGTGTGTTTGGAGGGAGGGGCTGCCAGGCAGCTGAGATTGTCAATAGTTTCAAGGGGAAGAGAAGCATCTTTTAAGAGGGGTCAGGTAAGAATCAGCAAGCCTGAAAATCTTATAGGTCTACCTCGTAGGGTCCTTGAGGTTCCCTGAGATGTGGGGTGGCCACGGCCACCTGAGTACCTCCTGAGTGACCAGCCCGACTCTGGAGGAGAGAAGTCTGAAAGAAGCAGAAGCCGTGTGGCCAACCGTTTAGTTTTCTGAACCCGTGTCCGGGCCCCTCAGGTGTAGGTGAAGAAAGGTAACAGTAATGAGTGGGGAGCCCCATTTTGCCATTCGCAGAATAGAGATTTCTGAAAACAGAAGTTAACTTTAGCGTGTGATGCAGAGACCACCCAGGACCCCAGGAAAGACAGGCTCAAGGCACGAGGTTCTGAGTCAGTCTGCCCTGGCTTCCAGGGCCCCAGGCCCTGTCATCCTATCATCTTGGACATCCAAACTAGCATGGCGTTTTTTAAAAATGGAGAAAAACAACTAAAAATATATTTAAGTTAGTAAATATTGTGAATGTCCACATTATAGACATACTCATCAGAATAGACCTTTTAAAAATAGATCTTAAAAATCATCTTAAGTTGCTCCTGTACATTCAAAATTGCCCTTTGTGAGAAGCCCCCAGAGCAGGGTTTCTCGACATTGATGATACGGACATTTGGGGCCAGGTAATTTTTGTTCAGCAGCACCCTTGTCCACCAGATACCAGTAGCACACACCCCCACCCCCATAGCTGTGACAGCCCCAAATGCCTTCGGACATTGCCAAATGTCCCCTGCGGAGTTGGGATGGGGACAGAATTGCCCCTAATTGGGAACCATAGATTCAGAGTTTTCCCAGAAGTCAGAGGTGGGATGGAGAAGAGGAGTCAATCGGAAGTTGAGCCAAGGAAATTGGCAAAAGCAGGAGGTGTTGAGCATGTAAGACTGTACCCTAAAGAATAATAGAATTGTTCGTGCATTTGGGTCCTCTTAAATATAATCAAGATGTCTGGATTTCTGTAGTCAGTGTGTTTTACGGGGTGGCCAGAGTGAGAGTTTCAGAACCTCCTTTGGTACATTTTTTTTTAAGTCATGCAAGGTCCTGTGCTTTTTGTGCCAGCACTATCCTTCCAGTTCTGAAAGCTGCTTTTGTCCTCTGAAGAAAAGGACCTGAATGTTTGGGCAGATCGTTTCATGCTGTACAAGGATTATCAGACAACAGATGAGCTGGGAGAACAGCTGGTTTCCCTACAGTCACTGGGCCCTGTGACCTGGGAGGCATCATGAGCTGTGCAGGGGACAAGTGATCTGGCCCCTGGGTCTGTCCTGACTGAGCCAGGCCACACTCCTCCTGCCTCTGCTCTTTACCTCCCTTCGCCAATACCACGGAACCGACCTTTTCCATGCTGCCTCACAGTGGACTTTCTGTGAAAGGCTCTCCTGGGAGCTTGTGAGAAATGCAGATTCTGGCACCACCCAAAAAGTTTGAATCAATGGTTGGTTGGGGACCAGGAACGTCCTTTTTGAAACAGGTAGCTGTCATTCTCTGGGAGATGGTCCAGGAAACCACACTTTAAGAAGCAGCACTCTGGAGGGTCTTTCCAACTCTTGGAAGGCAAAAACACATACATTTTACTTCTCTCAATCCTCTCATCCTTGCAGAAGAAATGGGGATGGAGGCCATATTGCTGACCCTTGCAGGATTCATGTGTCTGAGGGAGACTGCAAGAATGAAAATAGAGATCAGCCAAGAATCTACCAGTCTAGCCTTTAGATGTAACTTCCAGTTTCTCTGAAATAGAGGATAGAGAACAAGTTGAAATGAAATCATGAGGAAATCGACAAATCCAGGTTGTTGAGTATTTTGTAGGACAACTAGCCCAGTGTCTTCAAATAGTCAATGTCAGGGGGAAAATAATGGGGATGGGGTGGAATAGGTTGTGGTGGGAAGACTATCCTTGACTAAAAGAACCTAATCAAATGCAATGTATGAGCCGTGATTGAGTCATGGTTTTAAGAAAACCGCTATTAAAAACAGTGCAGGGGTAGGGAAATTTTAGTAGGAACTAGACTTTGGGTATAAGGGGATTATTGTCCATTCTCTTGAGTGTCCTAATCTTGTTGTGGTTATATAGGAAAATGTCCTTATTTTTAGGAGGTGTATGCTAAAGTATTTAGGGGTGAAGTGTCAAAACATCTGCAACTCATTTTCAGATATTTGAGAAAATGTGTGAGTGTGTATGCTACAGATTGATGGAACAGATATGGGAAAATGTTAACAAATGTTGAATCTGGGTGTTGGGTATGTGGGTGTTCATTGTCTGTTCTTGCCAACTCATATCTATGTTTGAAAACGTTCATAATAAAGTTGAAAAACAGAACCAGGGTGAGTAAGCAAGGTAGTGTTCTTCGAAACATTGTTTGTCCTGGCCTCATTCTTTGGGTGTGCTGTTCCCATCAGGATGGGGACTGAGAGCTTTTTGATGCCGCCTTGATCGACGTCCTTCCGGTTTCCCTTATTCTTTCCAGGTAGATAAGAACTTTGCTCCTGCGTTTCTGTCCGGGTGATCCAGCCGATGGGCACTGGGTGGTTCTGGCTTCACATGTACTTTCTTCCCTGCTGACAGCAGGAAGCTACCAAAGACAGACCCGGGATTTAAGTGACAAACCCCGGCTCGGCTCTGCTGAGGACCTTCACTCTACCTTTTCAAAGTAGGGCTCTGGGAAGAATCCGTACACAGGACTGACTCCCACAGACCAGCCATTTAGAAACTCCTCTTTGCTCCCTATCCTATGGTATTAATGTAGGTTTCTGCAGGATTCTCACTTGTCTTTTTTTTTTTAAGTGAAGAGGCTTTACTTTGCACACCTTTGTGCCACTCATCGTTTTCTGAACATCAAGAGGGCTGTCTAGATTATCCACAATCACCAGGGATGCGATAGTAAGGTCAGGTGTTCTCAAAGGGAAACGTATTTAGTGGCCCATGGAGAGAAGTCGTTTACGTAGAATGGCAGTGAAGGCCTGGTTTATGAAGTGGGCTTTGTGGAAGCAGGCATTACGGTTAATAGCAACGGATGCCAGGCCGAGGAGGGCTGTGTATCATATCCCTGTGGTTAACAGAGTTCTGTCATGAGGATCTCTTTCCCGTTTGATACAGATGTCTCAGTAGGTACCTGCCTTTGAGTACACTTCGCCAAACTGGTACACTTCACAGAGCACAGACCACTGCAGAAGGCCCCTGCTGCACTTCGAGATGGTCCCTTGTCCTGCCACCCTAAGAACTTTGCTTGCAGCCTCTATTAGTCCGTTTTTACACTGCTGGTAAAGACATACCCTAGACTGGGTAATTGATAAAGAAACAGAGGTTTAATGGACTCCTCACAGTTCTGCGTGACTGGGAATGCCTCACAAACATGGTGGAAGGCGAAAGACATGTCTTACATGGTGGCAGACGAGAGAATGAGAACCAAGCAAAAGAGGTTGCCCTTATAAAACCATCAGATCTCGTGAGATGCATTCACTACCATGAGAACAGTAAGGGGGATCCACCCCCATGATTCCGTTATCTTCCACCAGACCCCTCCCACAATATGTGGGAATTATGGGAGTATAATTCAAATGAGATTTGGGTGGGGACACAGCCAAACCATATCACAGCCCCCAGGAAGCCTCAGTTTTAGTCAGCCTTGCGTATCACAACTGTTCCTCTGAGAGTAGCAGTTAGCAAACTTACTAGGGAGAACAGAGCATCTTTTCCCCCCGCTGAAAACAGAATAATGAAGCCCTCATCCCAGCCAATCTTGTGTGGGTGTGAGAATTTGGTGCAGTGAATGAGGAAATGTTTTAGCACAAAGGAGAGGGAACTATATTATTTTAACTTAAGCATGTGGGTCCTTAAGCAATCCTGCCTTCAGATAGTTCTCAGGCATTTTGCTAAGCCCAGACGTCCCATCTTCTCCTCTCCTGAACTTTTACAGCCTTTTTCTTCAGATGCTGCAAACTAATTGCATTCCTCACTCTGAGCAGACCTTGCTGGCCAGGCAGTGGACCCTGGAGTAGTCATTAAGATACAAGTCACCTGAGAGGTTGTAGGAGCTCTGCAGTTCTGCAGGAGGACAAATATGAATGTTCTCATTGAAAAATTACATTCAGGCTGGGGCAATGGCACACGCCTGTAATCCCAGCACTTTGGGAGGCCAAGGTGGGTGGATCACCTGAGGTCAGGAGTTTGAGACCAGCCTGGCCGACATGGCGAAACCCCATCTCTACTAAAAATAATTTAGCCAGGCATGGTCATGTGTGCTTGTAATCCCAGCTGCTCTGGAGGCTGAGGCAGGAGAATTGCTTGAACCGGGGAGGCAGAGAGATTGCAGTGAGCCAAGATCATGCCACTGCACTCCAGCCTGGGTGACTGAGTGAGACCCCATCTCAAAAAAAAAGAAAAATTACATTTAACAGAAAAGGGATGGGACAGAGATTGGCTGGGCATAACTAAAATGGTTTTCTAATCAAATGGGAAGGCTTTATATAAAGCACTCAACAGGCTGGGATTGCCACCTGTGGACTCAAAGTGTTTGTGAGCCCGGTGGGCACGTGCAGCCTCTCAGGGCCTCCTGGGAGTCTTTTTGGTTCATTTTCTTGTTCTCTTTTAGAATGATTATTTTCATTATAAACAGTCTCCTCTAAAGCCCTCAGTAACTTTTTTCTCAAAAGGCTTTCTATTCGGTACTATCTGGAGGAGGAGCTGAGAATGAGTGAGTTGGAGTAGGCTATACCTTCTGGCTGAATGCTAATTTATCTCCACCAGGTGGATTGGCAGCTGAGTTAGGTAGTGGGGAAACAGGAAGACCAGGACTCTGCCCTTGAAGGCAGCCAGGAAAGTTTAGACATGAGTGACCTCGTCCATCTCTAAGTAGCCTGTGCTTAATGTTTTCTGTGTGCAGTGGCCAGGTTTCTGTAATCTACTGGGCACCTCCACTAGAACAATAGTTGTCTGAACGGTGTCATCTATGTTACAGGAAAAGCTTCTGAGGGCAAGGAGTTGATACTTGTTAAGCACTTACTCTGCCAGGCACTGTGTGGGTGCTTCAGTAGGTTCTTGTTCATTCCTTGCAATAATCTGGTGAGGTAGGCTACCCTTACCAGCTCAGACGAGGAAGCTCTGAGAAGTTAGACATGCACATGGTCAGTACTGGAGCTGGCTTTGGAACCCATACCTGATGGACTCCCTTCCCTTACCCAGTGCTTGGCATAGCGTTGTGACACACGCACACACACCCTGACAATTAAGTGCATATGTTCCTAGTAGTGCACTAGCTGTGTCCCCAAAATAGCATCTTGTATAGCAACCACCATGATACGAGGATTTTAAAATACATCATGTTTCAAGGGATGGGTAGATCACATGCTAACTAGGAAGTCGGCCAGCAGGCAGACAGCTGGTGCAGGGTGTAGAAACGGGCATTTTAAGCTTTGACACTGGGCTTCCTTATTTCCCCGCTTCTCTTCCTCTTTGATAACTCCCTGCCTCACCCCACCCCCAACATGCCAGGGGGCTCTTTGCAGTTCTCATGGAGTTGACTTGACCTCGGTTAATGAGATCTAATCATTCAGAGCAGGGCCATGTGCCCAGATGTAAGCTGAGGGATTGTTCTTGGCCTTGAAATGGGGCAGAAAACGGGGCTGCAGACCAGCACTGCTGGCCCCCATTTCAGGGTCTAGACTCCTCTGAAGAAGGCTTGAGCCATTGGAGCAATGTCTTCTGGTAATGAAGTCATTCCTCCTTGGGGACAGAATGAGGCCTCTGTGAAATGAGAAACAATGGGCACGTTGAGTTCCAGACCTGGGGTGAATCGAAGCTTAGGCAGAGGCACATGGGATGAATTGGGACAATTCAAGGGATGCATTCTTCATAGACAAGGTTCTGTTGTCAACAAGTCCACTCAGTTGTAATGATGCTTAGTTAACGGTCATTAATGTCTTTTAAAAATAATTTCCCCAAGTAAGGCATGAACTCTTAAGGTTTGTTTCCCTCTGAGTTTTAATTAGTGTAAATTATTTTGTCTAAAAATCACCCTGTGAAAAATGGATGAAATATAGGTGTGGGAGCAATGTTTTGTTTATTCTTTTTCATGGGATTGTTTCTTATTTACCTATGAAGCAAACACACATGTCTCTGTTAGTAATTTAATTTCCAGGAAATAAAAGTGGGGTGTTGCTACTCTCTACTGTTAAGCAAAAGCGCTTGGTGCAAGTTTCGCAAAACTTAACTCACCTAGTACCAAAACAGCAGGCCAAAAAGTCTTGCAAACTTAAAAAAAAAAAAAAAAAAAAAAAAAAAAAAAAATCCACTAATAGAGTTGATTGCCATTCTTGCCTCCTCCACTCTGGATCCCTGTGCTGTTTGACTTTTTCCAGTAAAAGATGAGGGAGCGGGAGCCCTGTCCTAAGAGTGCAGCAGCAACCGGGACAGTGCTCCCTGGGTTGGGAGCAGGACCTGGCACTAGCCGCCTCCTTCCATAGCGCTCCCAAGAGAGAAGGTTAACTGCCACATAGAGTTCTGAGTGCAGTGATGTCAGGGAGAACTTGAAACAAACGCAGCGAGTGCAACAACCGCCTGGCATGCTGGCCGGCCCGGGGCTTGCTGGCAGGGTTCTGCGGGCGCGGGCCGGGCTTGGACTGTGTCGCTGCGCGGCGGGAAGGCGGGGCGGGGCCTGGCGTCGCTGCTAACCGCCCTCCCTCTCCCCTAGGTGAGGCCGCAGGCGGTGCTCTGGGTCCGGGAGCGCTGTCCCCAGCATGAACGCGGCCGGCGGCGGGAGTGAATGACTGCAGCTGCGACTTCCTTCCCGGGCCGCCCGAGCCTCCTTCCCCACCGACTTTCTTTTTTTGATTAACTCCGTGGACTCCTGACTCTTTCTTCGCCTGGAACATCAATATGTGTCATGTCATTGTCACCTGTCGCTCGATGCTCTGGACCTTGCTGAGTATTGTAGTGGCTTTTGCCGAGCTCATTGCCTTCATGAGCGCAGACTGGCTGGTCGGGAAAGCGAGGAGCCGTGGCGGCGCGGAGCCGGCGGGCCCAGGCGGGGGCTCCCCCGAGCCCTACCACCCCACCCTGGGCATCTACGCCCGCTGCATCCGGAACCCAGGGATGCAGCACTTCCAGCGGGACACGCTGTGCGGGCCCTACGCCGAGAGCTTCGGCGAGATCGCCAGCGGCTTCTGGCAGGCCACAGCTATTTTCCTGGCTGTGGGAATCTTTATTCTCTGCATGGTGGCCTTGGTGTCCGTCTTCACCATGTGTGTACAGAGCATCATGAAGAAAAGCATCTTCAACGTCTGTGGGCTGTTGCAAGGAATTGCAGGTAAGAAGGCAGGACCCCGGGCACGGTGGGATGCAGGGATGGAGAGCTGCCGGTGCAGCGCACTCTGGCACCGGACATTTGCTTCCTGCCAGTTTTGGAGAAGACCATTTTCTCTCTAATCAGGTTTCCTCTGCCCCTTCCGTTCTAGGCGACGTTTGTGTGCTGCTCGCATGGGCCTTTTTCCCCTGTCTTACCCCACAAGAAAACGGGCTTGTTCTTCTCTGGTGTTACATGGTCCTCCTCATTGCTTATTTCCTCGGGGTCTAAGGTGTTGGTTTTGGTTTGAGTAACTACTCCTACTTTTTGTGTTTCCCATTAAATTAAAAGCATGCTCTCCACTTCAGTGCAACTCCCTGAGGAATTATGAAAAGCGTGAGTCCCACCTTCAGCAAGCACTGGATGCTAAGAGGAATGTAAGTGGGGTCGCTCATTAAGAAGCAGCAAGCCTGCTTCCCCATCCACTCTCCGCTCCAGCCCCCAGATGATTTCAGCTTGGGCGGGGAAGACAGGGGCTGGGAAGGAATTAGTATCAGCTGCTGTGTGTTTAGTGAGGTTCTGGTTTAAATTGTCTGTCTCCTAGAGCCTGACAGAATGTTCTGTGCACTCAGATCAGAAAATGCAAGCTAACTCTTCCATTTTCTGGGAATTTCTCACTCACGAGCTTATTAGAAATGGGCGGAAAGAAAAGGATGAGCTCTTTACAGTGGTCCCAGGGAGAAGGTTGTGAGCTGCAGGGAAAGCATCCACCGCTACCAGCAATTTTGTCGGCTTCCCTGCGTGGGTTTGAAAGGTGGGTCCTGAACCAATGGGATAATAGTCTGTCTAGGTTTGATTCAAGGTTTTTGTTCTGGGTGACAGAAATTCACACACAAACACACAGCTGAGTTTGAAGACATCCCCAAAGAAGTAGAGGAGTAGACTCTTGCTTTGATATTCAGAAAACAGGTGCTTACTTTTTAACCAAGACATTAATCTAGACTCTAACAGGACAAAGTTACCCACCTACAACCCTAAATGAAGGGCACAGGTGATTCATCCCTCAGCAAATTCTAGAGCTGTGTGCATAGGATTCTTCAAAATAAAGTTATACACTGAGCCATGTGTCCAGGGCAGTAAAGCAGCAGCCCCCAAACGAATTCACTCTCGCCGGCCTCATAGCAAACTCTTGAGCTCAACAGGGCTGGCTTCCAAATAAACAGATCAAATGACAGTTTTTTCCCAAACAGCCGATAAGATAAAGTTTACTGTTCCTCAAATCTTAGGAGGCCCCTGTGTAGGGTGGAGGTGGGGGATGGGGAGTAATGGGCCAAGAGAAATGACAGAGGGCCTGCTCCTTAGTTCTGATTTGCTTTCATGGGGGAATACACCATCCAGACACCAGGCCCCTTAAACTTTCTGGCCCAAAGGGACAAGTCTCAGGTCCCTCATCTCTCCATCTGCCAGGATCAGCCATACCACAAGTGACCCAGGCACTCATGGAATTTGGGAGACCAGGATTCTGTATTTCAGCATTGCTCCTCAATAGCAGTTTCACATGAGATAAATGTACCACCCCGGGTCTCAGCGTTCTCCTTCTGAAAAATAGGAAGATTGGAAAATATGACCTTCTTTTAGAATTTTTAGGCTTAGAGTTTGATTCTGTGAAGCTCCTTGTCCCGTTTTGACTCACTTCTGAAGATGTCTGTCCCCTTCAGCTTGGCATCTCACCACCCAGAAATGTTAAAGGTGGGTTTCAAGACTGAGTCATCATTTTCTTTTTTTCTTTTTTGAGACGGAGTCTGGCTCTGTCGCCCAGGCTGGAGTGCAGTGGCCAGATCTCAGCTCACTGCAAGCTCCGCCTCCCCAGTTTTACGCCATTCTCCTGCCTCAGCCTCCCGAGTAGCTGGGACTACAGGCACCCGCCAACTCACCTGGCTAGTTTTTTTGTACTTTTTAGTAGAGACGGGGTTTCACCGTGTTCGCCAGGATGGTCTCGATCTCCTGACCTCGTGATCCGCCCCTCTCGGCCTCCCAAAGTGCTGGGATTACAGGCTTGAGCCACCACGCCCGGCCCATCATTTTCTTATCAGAGAAATGTCCCTGCTTTATTCTCCTTGGACACAAGGTGCCTCAGGGGTGTGTGTGTGTGTGTGTGTGTATGCATGCATGTGTATATCTTAAAACTTTTGCAGATAAATGTTACTGAAGGCTTTTGAAGAGTCAAACATGTAGCTCAAGGGAAGTCAGCACACACAATTTATTAATCCTGTTGAAGAGCCCTCGTTGACCAGAGAGAAGGATTTCTGTTTACTGTTCCCTCACTCTGTTGTATTTGTACATCCTTGATGATTTCATGCCTTTATTATGGGCTTTATTGATTTGCTGGTATGTAGATGAGACTCCTGGTTTGTCATGTAGGGGTGCTTCTTATCCTGAGAAACTTGATGATCCCACTATCTTCCAGTAAACCAGTGGCCATTTACTGGAAGGGGTGGGACATCTTGGGCCATAACACTAAACCTATCTTTGGCAGTCATTGAGAAGCAAAGCATAGTATCCTTCAAGACTATTTACATGCAGTGTATAATAAGGTGTTAGTTGAGTGAATTCCATCTCTGAATGTGGATTAGTCCAACACATTCTGGTACTCTCGTGTGCCTCACATTAATGGCACGGTGTTATTATTGCACAAAGATTAGTATGGCTCTCCGGTATTCGAACGCTCCAGGGAGTTTTTTTTCTTTTTTCTTTTCTTTTTTTTTAAGACGGATTCTCACGCTGTTGCCCAGGTGGGAATGCGATGGCATGATTTGGCTCACTGAAACCTCCCCTTCCCAGTTTCAAGCGATTCTCCTGCCTCAGCCTCCCAAGTTCCTGGGATGACAGGCGCCCGCCACAATGCCCGGCTAATTTTTGTATTTTTAGTATTGACAGGGTTTCCTCATGTTGGCCAGTCTGGTCTCAAACTCCTGACCTCAAGTGATCCACCCACCTCCGCCCCCAAAGTGCTGGGATTACAGGTGTGAGCCACTGTGCCTGGCATCCAATGAGTTTTTCTTACTTTTCTGTCTGCACAAGGCCTCTGGGAGGAGGGTTGAGGAGAAAGAAGTAGGAGCACTCCTGAGGGCTGGTGCTGATCTTCTGCCTCTTTCCAGTCTAGAAGCTTTAACTTCCTCCTTACGCCTGTTACTTATGCAGCATCTCAAAAATGCTTAAATTACTCAGAATTTTAAATTGGCAGGAGGCAGAGATTCCTGCATAGTTTGACTGCTGTCTAGGAGCCACTGATCTAAGTGCTGAAATGCAGGAAATAACTGGTTTCTTTTCTCTGTCCAGCCTAGCATCACCCTTCAGAGAAGAAATCATGAAAAAGAGGGACTGAGCTATACTTCTTATGTTTGGGGGTCACACCTGCAAGGGATACTCAGTGGGCGCTTTCTCCCCTATCGGAGGTCTCATCATGCACTTCAAGCCAGTGTAAGGGGCGCTGTGGTTCTTGCATCCGTGGCTGAGGACGTTGCCACACTGGCATCCGAAAGGGCTGGCTGGCTTTCTCCCGTTGGCCAATCTGTGATAGCCTCTGGTCAGCCCCAGCCTCAGCAAGGACTTGCTGCAGCTGTGAGCATCGGCTTCTTCTCTCCCTATGCCCCGTCTCCCTCAGCCCTGGATCTCTTCAACACTGAAACAAATGGTGAGAAAGGAGCCCGTTGCCAGAGCAACAAAAAAGATTCTTTAGAAATATACTCAGGCTGTGTTTGTTCTTACACCTTACATTTTGGCAAAAATGTGACTGGATGAAAAATGATCGTGAGCATATTCTTTTGCTATACCTAATTTTAAGATATAAATAGGCCACCGGCTTGTGTAGCCTTCACTGTCTATAAAAAACACAGCACAATTAATCAAAATCTTGTCCGAGTTTAGAAATCGGGTGTGAAAGAATCTGCTACTTCAGTGGAAATCCCAAACTCTGGGCTAACTTAAACAGTAATGAAATATAACTATTGCCTGTTACGTGAGTCCAGATAGCAGGATCTGCCTTCAGGGTCTGACCTAATGGTGGACATCCGGCTGATACTTTCTAAATACTGTGCACGTGTCCTTGATGTTCAGCACTCACGCAGTAATGAGGGGTCAAGCCTCACCTGAATGTGCCTTTGAAACACAGACCAATTTGCCTCACTTTTCTGAGCCATAGTTTTCTCACTTGTAAAATGGGTATAATACTTTATACCTCAGGACTGTTTTGAGGATTAAGTTAGATGCTACATAAAAAGGCTTAAGCATAGTGCTTAACACACAGTAAATAATAAATGGTAGCTATAGAATCATTATCAAAGTATTTCTGCTTTCTTGGCAAGTTTTAGTATATTATATGTTTCCCGGATTTGTTGCATTCTTAGGAACAGGGATATCTTGTAGCTTTTAGAATTGACCTTATTCTGTTCAAATCATACACAAATACAGTGTGTAGGGTCCTTCCCTGTCCTTAAGAGCCTGCCTGTGTTGGAGCTCAGGGCGCACAGCAGTCCTGTGGCTTTGATGTAACCAGGGGTGTCCTCAGATCATTTTTTTAAAAAGCAGGAGAGAGTAGTCAAATTGACAGGAAAACAAAGAGCTCCTTCCTCCCACTCCCCTTCCTCTGACATGCACATTTTCCATTCCTTCGCCTTCTGGAGGCAGCTTCTAGCCATTGAATGTTGATTGCAGGTGGCTTCCTAGAGCCTCCTGGCGGAGTAAACCACAGGCTGATTGGTCTTCTGAGGTGAGAACTTGTCCAAGGACTTGGCAGAGCCAGCAGCACACATCGGTTCGCATCCCTTTGGGATTCGTTACAAAAGCCGGTGATCAGCCAGCAGGGTTGGCTTTTTGCCGGCTGTCTTCCTTAGGTCGTGACCTGGATATAATCCATCGTGAAACCATAGAATGCAAAGATCCAGGTTTTCCATGACAACATCAAGCAGTTTGTTTTTGGAAATGCGTGTAGGGTTCTCTTAGAAGTCCATGGAATCCCCAGTGACTCAGGTTTGGGACTGAAGCCATTAAACTGAGCTCAGGATTTGGCTCACTTGTGCTGGCTGGGCCTATTCCACAGGGACCGCCATGAGCATGAGCCACCGGCCAGCTGCCTGCTATCTTCCAGTCTTCCCTTTATGCTGGGCTGGCTCTCACACTCTCTACTCCCTCCAGCCCTCTGTCTGCATGGGTCTCAGTCCAGCAGGACAGCCTGAGCAAGCTGCCCCACCAGTCTGACCAGATAGATTGCCCTGGGGCTGAACCCTGCCTCTGCAGGGCTGCGGTGAAGGGTGTGGTCGTGGGAATGGTGCTGGCGGTGAAGGGCCTGGTGTGTGCAGGCTCAGCCTTCTTGGAAGTGAGCGATGATTGAGGGTGAAAGAGGACAACATGAAAAAAGGCAATAAAAGGAAAAGCCAGGACAGACAAGTGGGGATTTTGCTTTTGCCGCTTATGGAATTGCTTTCGTCATAAATCTGGTGGGTGGAAGGGCCGGCATATGAAATGCAGCTGATCACTCTCCAGGACTTGGTATTCTCACTGCTTTTTACACAGGGTAAAAAGTTACCTTAAGCAGCAAGGTTAGGACCATAGCCCAACCCCATGACTGTTCTCATGCCCTACTTACTCACTCCCAGGCCCAAAAGACAAGGTCAGCCACTGAGAGGAGAGAAATCAGAACAGGGGATCGGGAAGCACAGGGAGAGGGACGGAGATGCCTGGCGCACACGGAGCCCTGCCTCAGAATTTTACTCCAGAAAAAGTCACTGGGCTTTCTCTGGGGTGGTGTGACCTTGGTTGCCCACCTTCAGAACACCCTCAAAGAGGCATGGGGAGAATAGAAGGAACAGCCCTTCCTTTTCTTCCTGGTGAGCATAAGGCCCTGAAGACCTCTGGCTGCCAAAGGGAGGCTCTTGGTTTCTGGCTCTCCAGACAGACGATGCTCCACCAGAAGTCAGGTCCAACAGTTCCGTGTCTGAACAGTTTAACCTTACCACTGATAGGACACATTTCCTAATTCACCAGCCTTTAGTAGTCCCTTGGTAAAAAGGTAAACCAAATGCAGACATGTTGTGAGAAGGCAGGTCAGAATTCAATTTCAGTCCTAGGCACTTTTATTGGGTGTCTGCTATGTGCAGAGACCTGTAGACACAGGTCTACAACTTCCTGAGTTCTGCTCCCAGGCTGTATTAGAGAGTCATCATTTCATAAACTGTACCACAGAGAAGCAAAAGAAATATAAAATAAATAATATATAAAGAGAATGAATAATTCAACCATATCATTAAATTAAAAAATGACTGCTGAAAAGCAAGTGGGCCAAGCAGGTATTAATTTAGTAAATCTAGAGACAGGAACTGGTTTTCTTTTTGTTTTTGTTTTTTGGTTTTTTTGTTGTTGTTGTTGTTGTTTTGGTTTTTTTTGAGACGGAGTTTCACTCTTATTGCCCAGGCTGGAGTGCAATGGCTTGATTTTGGCTCACTGCAACCTCTGCCTCCCGGGTTCAAGCGATTCTCCTGTCTCAGCCTCCTCAGTAGCTGGGCTTATAGGCACCTGCCACAATACCTGGCTAATTTTTGGTATTTTTAGTAGAGATGGGATTTCACCATGTTGGCCAGGCTGGTCTCGAACTCCTGACCTCAGGTGATCCACCTGCCTCAGCCTCCCAAAGTGCTGGGATTACAGGCATGAGTCACTGCACCTGCCCAAGATGGGGACCTGTTTTTAAAGAATGAGTTGGAAAGTCTGGAAGTAAATTGCAAACTCTCTTAAAATTCGGATACAGCAGTTGATATGCAAATAAAATGTGAAAGTGGTTTGCCATGGCAACTACTTAATTGTAGACATAAATTATCACAGAGCCATGGATGATCTAGGTTCAAATGACATTAACAGATAATCATTTAAGCATGGCTCTGAATATTTACATGAGCAGTTCCGGCACTCTGTTTTAGGGGCTTAATGCAAAGGTGGTATTCTTTTAAGCTATAAAGCCACTTCAAAAGTAATTTGCATCTGCTATGAAGAACTGTCCTACAGCACAGTCAGCCACATTTATGAGCTCATTTATTGTAGATGGTCTTCCCAGTAGCTTTATTAAATGGCCAGCAACTTTTTTCTTTTAAAGACAGCCAGCAGTACAGATTAAAACTACACATACAGAGAAAGTGAAGCCAATATTAAAATGCTTTAAGAATCAGTACAAATACATGTACACAACTCTTAAGTAATTTCAACTCAAAATGCAGAGTGGCTGTGTGTTCAGAGTGACAGAGGCCAAGTTCAGGGATCTGGTGTTGAAAAGACAGCGCCTGGTTTGTTGTAGTAGGAATTATTTAACATTATCTGCACCCAAAGACCTCAACGGGCAAGAAATTTACTTGTCCTAGAAATTCCATACCTTAGTGACTATGTTTTTTCAAAGTGCCTTTTACTCTGCTACACATTACATTTTGCAGCTTTTTTATTTTAGTAACTTGTTTCGAATTATCAGTGTATTTTGGTTATAGTCAAGCAGGAGCTCTGTCTTTCATAATCCTGCCTGTCTGGTGAATAACTTGTGGAGAATGTATTTCATAAAGTTCTTCCAGTTGCATATAAGCCAGTTAACAAACAGCTTCTCACCCGGAATGTGAAGTAAGGCTTCATCACTAACTGACGGGAAGGAATCATCTGGCTAGATGAGTTTGTTGAGATGTATTTCAACAGTTCTAGAGTTAAGGCTTTAAAAACTGCTAGCGGAAGTAATTTGCTTTTAAACAGGAATCATTGCTGAGAAAGAGGGAGGCTTCAACAATGGAGAAACTGCATGTTTCTTCTAGATTGTTTCTCCATGTATCCTAAGGGCATCAGACAATTTTTAATTGATGGCCATTAATTTCAAGTAATTATAACAGAAACTTCCTTTGGGGACCTTGGTTGTAAGATCTTTTTATGACAACTGTGCTGTGATTGTCTTCTAAAGAATTCTATTTATGTTCATCTGTCTGTCATCTTCTCTCCACCCGGAGAGTGTTTTTCTTGCCAACTATAATATCATGGGAGTATTTTTAGTAGAAAATGGATATCCTACTAGATTTCTCTGGGGAAACAGCAAAAGCATTAATGCAAGCTTCTTTGTTTTTAATTGACAACTTGAAAATAACCAGTTCCTTCCCTTTTTCTCTTGCTTGTCTCTGAAAATCTTACTGGTTAAAGCTTCTAATATTATTGATCAAGTACTAAAATAACATGTAGATATCTGCTCTCAAAGATGCTGTAGTCATTCACAAAAACACTTTTATTGCCAGGAAACCCTTTGATTTCCTGTTCCTGATCTGGCCCCTGGAACTAAATGAGTTACTAAATGTCGACATTAAGCTGGTTTAGCTTGTCCACAAACTCTTGAAACTTTAAAATGAGATGGAGTAAGCCACGTAGGCTCATGCCTGTGGTCCTAGCTACTCGGGCAGGAGGATCACTTGAGTTTGGGACTGTAGTGCAATATGATCACGCCTGTGAATAGCCACTGCATATTAGCCTGGACAACATAGTGAGACCTCGTCTCTTAAAACTTAAAACACAAAATGAGATGCAACAAAAACAAGTTTGGACCTAGACTCCAAAGAGACTCAGAGCCTCCTTACCCTGTATCTTGATACTTGCACAGTAAATAAATAGGCTTCTTAGAAAGGTGTCCACATCTTAACACAGGTACCCTCTGCACTCCCCCATCTCTTACCCCGCAGAAGGGCCCTCAGCCAGAAGTTGCTTCCTTTGAACCAGTGCTGGTCCACTCTGTGCTAAGGCTTCTACCATTTCACAGCAAAATCAAGGAAGTTTGGTAAGTGTAGTAACATTTCATCAAGCCGAATGTATTCGCTTCAAAGAACTGCCCTTTATTTTCCGATTACATCCTTCACCCTTCTTATATTAAAATATTCTTTTATGAAATGATGAGAGGAGACAATAAAGGCTATCTTCAGTGTCCTTATTAGCAAAATAAAAAATGTTGACCTCCCAACAGTTTTTCTGGACTGTCAAATCCAGGAAGTGTAAAAGCCACTGTTTCAGAATATAAGGAAGCCCCACAAGGGTGCAACGTGTCTTTTCAGTTCTACCTCTGGTGTTCAGAGTGGAACCCACTTCGTGCATAGTAGATGCTCAGTAAATGGATGTTCGCTGACAGAGGCATGTATCTGTGGAACCACTCATTAGTCTCTTCTAGCCCCAGCTGTAAATTTACAGGCGTTTGGATTTAACGATTGCCATTAAGTCTCAATTGTGACATAGACCCACAGCCCTCCTAGACAGTTATGGCATAAATAACTGATGAGCCATCATTTGAAGAATCACTTCAGAACTGGTCATCACTGAAATCAAATTCTACTTGAGCTTTGAACAAGTTTTCATTGAAAAACCTGAATGGGCAAAGGTATAGATTAACCAAAAGTGGTCACGATTGGGCAGAAATTCGTGATTCATGTTATAACTCCTACTTTGTTATATTACTTTTATTTAGAAATACTGTTTAAGTGCCCCAGACTCTGAGTGGCTAATTGAAGTTTTGGTACTGAAGATAGCAGCCCATCTGGTATCTGAGGAAGACAAGCAGGCTTGAATACCTTTGCTAATTTCATTTGGGCTTGTAGGGTACAGAACCAGAACTCTTCCTGGGTGGAAGGAAGAGATCTTGCTTCCCCCCAACCCTCTGGTGTTTACAGTTGTTCTAAGCAAGCTTTCACGAGAGCCAGATGCCTGAGATTACGAGCAGCTTCCCCTGCACGCAGACATAGGAATAAGCAGATCCCTCAATGCTATGTGTGTAACTAACACCCCCTGGATCACAGATAGTGGTGCAAGGATTCAGGGGTGAGGAGGCAGTCAGGCAAGACAAAGATCATCAGCTCTGTGAACTGAGAAAGGCTGCTTGGAGGAGGCGAGATGGCTGAACAGTGGCCTGAGCTACTGGAAGAGGGATTTGGGACTGAGATGCTCATTGCTCGATTTTGTCTAATTGGCTACAGATGGCTTTCTTGGATGTGTTTTTTTATGGATCATTTTGTGGATGGCATTATTTTTCTGAGTGGATCTGTAATTTCAGATGGTTCCCAAGCATACAAGATCTGAGCAAAAACTAAAGTTGTCAGTTGATTTTACTGCTTAGATCTTTTTTTTTCCTCTTCTGGTCCAGTGGGTTTGTTGCTGTTTGCAGTTTTCTGCTCACACAGGTGTTCCACATTCTGTACAAGGTTCACATCATAGTGAACCTTAAATTGTTCTGACCTGTTCACTAGGCTTCTTTCTAGAAGTTGGTTGGACCAAGGGCAGCCATTCCAAAGTGGCATCTAATGCTTCGGTAAGGTTGGTGACACTCAGATCAAATGGAAGAGATAGTGGGGATGGAATTTCTTTATCTTGCTGTTGTTTTGCAATAGGATTAGCAAGTCAACCTGCTTGACATTAGGCAACCTTTGTTTTGGTGCAGTCTTTCCCCCTCCATAACTCCTCACGGCACTCCTGTGGTTTCTCACTTGATAATGGTTCCTTATCACCTGCTCTCTCATCCTCGTAGATATAACTAAGTCAGCTTTTGAGTGCATATCAGTCTCCCCTCTTCAGTTGGACAAATGTTTTTGTCTTGGAAGTTAGTCTCTGGTCTGCAGTAAAACAGCAGTCTAGGATAAGGCTCAGGAAGTGGACTCTGGAGCCACATTCTCTAATTTTGAGTTCCCTGTCCTGCCGTTAACTGTGTAACCCTACTTAGCCATTCTGTGCCTCAGTTTCCTCATCTGTCAAATGACATTAATAATATCAACCTCATAGGATTGCTATCAGGACTGCATGAGTTATAGTTAAAGTGCTTAACCAATGTCTAGCACAGAGTGCTCAACAAGGATGAAATGCTGCCATTGTTAGTGTAAATTATCTTCATGATTATTAAAGGGTTCTAATCACCTTTACGAACTTCCAACACGAGTTTAAGTATCCATTGTGAATGTATATTATAAATTTGGGGGAAGGTGTTTATAGTTTCACCTCCATTTCATCTTTACTTGGAATCTATCATTTTTACTATAGAAGACCTTTCCAGAAGGTTCTTCCAAAGAAGTGACGCTTAGAAAGGAAATGGGCATCAGAAATGGCACGTAAAGCTGGTCAACACTGCCATATGTGTAGGGGACTGCGTAAGAGGCACTGAGTGTAGCTGGGGATAGGGCTGGAGTCATAGAAACTGAGGAATAGGAACACTCCTTACCACGGTCAGCGCGTTTCCAGTGGAATCGCAGTTCAGGCCTCCAGCCTGTCTTGGGACCAGTGCTTTTTATAATGGGACAAGTGCATCTGTGTCACAGTGAGACTTCTGTTTTTTTTTACTGGATAGTTTTCCAGATAGTTATCCACTTTTTATTATTTTTACCCATGAAATTCATTCTGAATTGTATCATGTATGTCTCTCTCTTCTGAAGTAGGGTGTCTCTTGTCTTGGTGAGCGAGGATCAGTACTGCAGTGTCTCCAGAGTCCCTGCACATGGGAAATCTGCAGGCTCACACTGTGGTCTTTGGAAGAGTATATCTTAACGGCAAATTCAGTGGCGAGGGAACTGGATGTGGTCTGATACATGAGCCCTCCTCAAAGCACAGCCTTCAGACTGACAGTTTGCCTTGGGATATTGTAAAAGAGAAAATGTCTCCACTTAACAACAGTTGCTGACCTACAAATAGCTGTTAGGGGCTGCCAGAATGACTTCCCACTATCAGCATGGAAGATGACTTGGGGAAAGATTAAACACGTAGACAGAAAAGAGAGGGAAGCACACAGATGAGCGTTAACCACACACAGCGATGTTGCTTATCACTCAGTCCCAGTTGTTGTACACTTGATCGAGACAGATGGCCTGACTTCTAAACATCTACTGGGAACAGGAAAACTCATCCCCCACCCTCAGAGGTTGATCTGCGATGCAGCCAAGAGGAGTGGGCGTTTTCCTGGGCTGCAGAACAGTTCTGCATCCTCTGCCCACAGTGCTGGTACCTTCACAGTGGTGTTTTCCGTTCTCCAGGCTCACACTGCTGCTAAGTACCACCCTGCCTCTTTCACAAGTGGCCGTGGATCACCTCATTCCCCCGCATATCTTTTGTCTTCTCTCACCTGTCCTTTCCCGTCCTTCTCCCGCGTGCTGCTCCTCTCCCGGCCAGTGCCTGGCCAGCTCTCACAGGTCAGCCACGGCCTGTCTTGGCAGCTGTCCATGCTGCAGCCAGGCCAGGCTGGAAACAATTTCAGAGATCTGAGCCTAGACTCAGGCTGGTCTCTAGATACCTGAAAGTGTATTACATTTAATCAAGTGACTACTTTTTTCTATGTGATTTCCTAACAACCAGCTATTTTCTGTAGCCAGGAAGGTTTTCAGTGCAGGCAGTTATGTAAAAGACCAGTCCTGTGGTTTGGTCTGCACATGTGTTTCAGTAGTAACTGTGTGGCTGGCGTTCTGTTGGCCAGAAGTGCAAAATGAAGCTTTTCCTCCAGCCATTTCAAAAATTTGTCAAGAACTTTCTACAATGCCTTTGTTTAAAAATGTAATATAATCACATCACCTTATCTTTTCATTCATCCATTCAATCAGTGAATATTTACTAAGCACTTGTTACATGTCAGACCTTGTTCTAGGCAGTTGGGACACAAAGAACAAACTGCACAAAGTTCCCTGTCCTCATGCAGTTTACATTCAAGCTAGTGGGGGCAGACAATAAACAAAGTAAGTAAACTATATAGTATGTTAAAAGGTGGTGTGCAATAGGGTAGAGGAGCCAGGAGAAGGTGTAGCCCGGGTAAGAGGCTGGGGTGTGCTGGAATAGTGAGAGGGAATGTTGAAGAGAGTTAGGATAGGATTTATTGAGGAGATTTAACCACAGCCTTGAAGGAGACAGAGGAGTTAGCCATATGGGTATAGGAGAAAGCATTCCAGGCAAAGGGAACAGCTAGAATGAAGGCCCACAGGCTTGCCGATAGAGTAACGTGGGATTTCTGAGAAAGGAGTCAAAGGTGATAGCAAGGTTTCCCACCTGCACATGTTTAAGAATTGAACTCTCATTTGCTGAGATGAGGTGGACAAGGTGAAGAACACGTTTTGAGTGTGGAATGAAAATCAAGAGTCCTGGTTTGCACATAATTTTCAAGTGCCTTGCCTAGACATCCCAGTGGAGGCCAAGCAGGCAGCTGGATATGCACATCTGGAGTTCAAAACTGGAAATGAAAACTCAGCTTGGGGTAGTACTTAAAGCCATGGGGCCAACTGCGATGAGGAGGGGAATGCAGATAGGGAGGAGGAGGAAGGAGTGAACCCTGGGCACCCCCGTGTTTAGACTGGAAAGGTAAAGAGGGAACAGGAAAGAACACCAAGAAGGAAAAGCCAGTGAGGCTTCCCATCGGGAGGCAGAGCACTGGCTGATTATCTTAAATTCATATGAGAATAACTATCCTGTCAGTTTGCCTTTCTTCTAGTACCATCAGTACTTTATGAAGCTGTGCCCCTGAAGAGCCTGGAATGCTGACTAAGCTGTGTCAGATGGAATACAGGAAGCAACTTAGTGGCCAGCCAGCCCTTGGGCATCATGCTGTAGTGAGCTGTGCTGGGTCAGCGAAGGCTGCGGCTCAGACTTAGCTAGATTCCCCAGCTCTCTGAGTCACAGGGCAGACCAACACTAAACACTAGAGGGATTTGTTTTTTATTTTTTTCAGGAAAATGTTATAAGAGAAATTGATGTTTAATAGTTAGATGGTCTTCTGCTGTGTTCCTAAATGGGCCAGTGGCTGGCTATTTGAAAGACAGAATATGAACTCTTGACCTAGCTGTGTGAAACACCTAGCAGGTTTATCATTGAATGTTAAGGCAAAGTTGTGATGTCTCATTAGAATTAGTATCAATTCTAATTAACCTCTAACCAAGTTCCTAAAAAGTGTCACAAAGTGCGCTGGGCATGGGAGATACCAAAGCTTTTCTGCTTCAAGAGTCTGAGTCCCACTACGATACTGTTGTATCATCAGGGTTGAGAGTAATGCCCTCAGTAAACAGCTATTGAATAAATTTTTAAAAGTGAGAAAGAGCTCAAGAGGGACATCCGTAGGAGGTGGGAACACAACGAGAACAACCATGTGGCAGGAAGTGGTGACAAACATTTCCCGTGGAGGCAACATTTGCATTGGAATGAGGGAGAGTATGCCCAGATGCGTGAGCATCCAAGGGGTCACTGTGAATAACAGGCCCCTGTCCGAGGAAGGGTGATGTGTGTAGTGTGACCAGATTGTTGACTATCACCAGCCTCTGAAACCCTACAGCATTCCACTCCTATAACCCAGCCATGGCCACCCATAAATGCTCTGTGAAGGCAAGCAAATGGCATGCAGTCCGTGGACACGCTCAGGAACTTCCTAAGTGGGGCCCACGTTGATCAGAGGTACTTTACATCTGCTGTCAATTGTCTGCTGTGAACTGTCTCCGGAGACGTTCAGATATTTCATAGCTGTGGAATATCTGTTTGATTTCGACTTAGTAAAGGTGCTGAGTGTTGGCTCTCTCAGTGGTGGCTTCTCCACAGATGGCTGGTAGTGGTAACAGGTGACCTTCTTTTGTTTCTGTTCTTAGAATTTCCTTTGCAAGCTGAGGTCTAGTCTTTAATATTTAGTCTGCAAGCCTGTGTGACGGGGAAGTGCGAGTGTGGTGTCTAAAGACTCGCTTCTTCAGACAGTTACTCTATGGAACAAGAGCCAGCCTGTAGTGCTCACTTTTCAGGCAGGAAAAATGGCCTTTTTCTGTACAGATGGTTGGTGACCCAAAAAGACAAGAAACCTTGAGTCCCATCCATTGGCCAGCAGGTAGTGAAGGAGGGTAGCAATCATGACTGATGTGGAGGGTAGCCAGGGGAAGGCTGTGAAACAACCATGGAGCCTTGTCCCACTTCTTCACCAACTGAAAAGCTGTGGTTCAGACTTGGCTCCTCCATTCCTAGCATCCCTCACTGTGAAAGACTGATGTGGTCGCCTTCAGACCCAGTGAAATACTGTGTTCGGCAATATCCAGCCTTCCCCAGACTGGGGGACTGGCAGGACTATGGAAATGCTTTTCTTCCCACCTACGGGATTTCATTAAAAGTATTTGATATCCCATTATTTGATTCCAGGGCTGTATTTTAAAATTTTACCTAAGACATAAATTTGTGACTGGTCTGATCACAGTCAGTGCAAAATGTTGCTAGGAAATCAGGACTGTGACTTGGCTTTTCCTGGTATGTTTCCTGCGTTTGCATTGGGAACAGAGTGATAAAATATAGCCTCTGCCCTCACAGATCCCCAGTCCGATTATTTGTGTTAAATGCAAACCACATGTTTAGATTCCCCAAAGAAACTCTGAAGATTCCTGCACAGGTAGATAAAACTTCTGTGAGGAAAATATGAAAATGGCAGAGGGGTGTGGCAGGTGCTGCGTTGGGATGGCTGGTGCCCAGCGGATTGGGAGGGCCAGCACCAGCTATCCCAATGCAATACTATGACCATTGGTGAGGTTGTCAAGGCTCTGTCTCCAGCTGGAGGTGGCACCTGTTGGGCTGTCCAAGTGACCGACCATCAGCTTTTCATTTTTTTCCTCTACAGATAAGGTTGAATCATGTGACCCGCCCATTGCCCACAGATGCTAATGTCTTCTAAACCCTTGGTACAATGAGGCTGTTAGAACACGGGGCTGAGGATGTCTTTTAAGGTTATGAAAATTGTTACCTTCTAGGGCACCATTCTGTCAAGTTGAGCCATGGCAGAGGTGACCACCCCTCCAGGTGACTTATGGCTTCTTTCCATGGTGGCTGTGTTGTCTTTGGTGGCTGGCCAGTGTCATTCTCCCCACATTTCTTCTTCCTCCTAGCTGTGCTTGCTGCGACCCAGTCTTGAATCAGGTAGAGATGCCAGGCAGAAGAAAACAAATGCCCACAGCCCTAGTCCCTTCCTTTTTCCATTGCCCTTCACAACACACAAACACACCCCCAAAACAACAGTGCAGTGGGGCAAGGTGATGGCAGGGCCCCAGAGACTACCAGAGAGGGTGGCCTCACTTCAGGAACTGCTTTTTTAATAGCTGCAAAGGGAGAGCAGACGGACCATTTTCTCGCTCAGCTGTCATGTGAAACCCAGTCCAAATCATCCTTTACCTTCCATTTGGCCTCTGAACGTAACCTATGACCAAGTTGATAGTCCCTGAGTGTACTCCAAATTGAGTACCAGAAAAACCATTCCAAGTCTCCAGCAAACTTCGTATCTGTTACTGTATTCTCTTGCCTTAGTCTGATATGCCCACTGAAGAAATTATTGATTTTGTTTTATTAGTATCATCAAGCCCATTTGGAATTCAGGGCACAAGACTGCTTTTAAACCCCGGGGCTCACAGGCCTAGAACAGGATACATCAACCACCCAAGGTCTCCATTTTCTTTCTTGCTGACACATTTCATTCTTATTGACTGGTATCTCAGTTATTTTACTGATTTCCTCCATGGGCACTGTGGTTTAGAAATATTTTATTACAAAGCAAATTACACTGTCAATTTTTATTAAGGGCTTACTGTGTGCCCAGCATTATTCTAAACACGGACATTAGAGCAGTAAACTAAATACACAAAAATCCCTGCCCTCATGGAGCATAAAGTCTAGGATGGAGACGGATAATCATCAAATAGTAGGTTGAGTTGTATGTAATGACAATTCTTGTAGGTAAACACTATCAACTACTGACAGTTTCTTGTGACTGCTAGGATGAAGTCTGTGCCTGAGGGATGCTTCTCAGGGCCCAGGAACTCCTGCTGAGGCTCAGCTCAGAAGCTGCTTTCGGCCTGAGAGCAGTGGAGAACCAGGGCCAGGCTGGTTTGCTTCCCACTGTGGACCTCGTTTGGGGAGGACTACATGTGGCATTCACCACAGAGGGACACCTGAGTCACTGATCTTGCTGGGACTCCTTTGGTAGAAGAGGCTTTATCTACATACCCAAAGAAATGATGTGATTTAAAAAAAATTATTTTTGCTTACCTGAAGGTCCAATTTTCTCTTAGACACTAGTCCATTTTACAGGTGAGGAATCATAGAGGGCAGAGCCTGGATTCAAACCCTATTCCATGGTCTTAGTTATGTCAATAACAGCTGTGATGGGCGCTGGGAGCAGAGGCCCGCCAGTCAGGGCAGAGTGGATAGTGGCAACTTCCTCCACTGCTCCATGGAGCCCTGGGCTAAGGCTAAGGTGCTCTTGCACCTGTCAGGACTGGCTGCCCAGGTCGCAGTGTGTGGTTGGCACTTCACACCCACGGGGCAGATATACCTCACCCGCTTTGTATTCCTCTCTCACATGGACTTTCCTGTGGGCTTATAGTCAAGCTGAGGCTTTCCATAGGCTCACAAGCGTGGCACCCTTATGTGATTTAAACAATAGCAATAGTCTCCCTGCTGTCTTTATTCACATACTGAGCCAGGAGCAGCCACAAGATTTGAAGATGGCCTGAAGCCCCTCAGCAGTCACACCTGAGGAATTAGAAAAGGGAGCACCTCAAGGCGATGAATACTCCTGGTTGGGCTCAGCACGCCGTGGAAAGAAGGCTGATGCTATCAAAAATAAGGATTGTATTAAGTGATGTAAAACTTGCCTGCTTCCCCAGAGAACCCAAGACAGCCAAATTAAGGTATTTCTTACACCCTACAACTAGCCAGAGCCTGGCACAAGGTGAGCCGGTATGTGACAGCAAACTCCATGCTTTGTCTTCTGTCCTAATATATTAAAATGCGAGGGCACACCCAAGATGGCCAAATAGAAACAGCTCCAGCCTCCAGCTCCCAGCATGAGCGACACAGAAGACGGGCGATTTCTGCATTTTCAACTGAGGTACCAGGTTCATCTCACTGGGGCGTGTCGGACGGTTGGCACTGGTCCGTGGGTACAGCCCGACCAGCGAGACCTGAAGCAGTGCGAGGCATTGCCTCACCTGGGAAGCGCAAGGGGGAAGGGAATTCCTTTTCCTAGCCAAAGGAAATTGAGACACACAACACCTGGAAAATCGGGTAACTCCCACCCTAATACTGCACTTTACCAAGGGTCTTAGCAAACAGCACACTAGGAGATTATATCCCACATGTGGCCCAGAGGGTCGCATGCCCACAGAGCCTCCCTCATTGCTAGCACAGCAGTCTGAGATGTAACTGCAAGGTGGCAGCGAGGCTGGGGGAGGGGCGTCCACCATTGCTGTGGCTTAAGTAGGTAAACAAAGCCACCAGGAAGCTCGAATTGGGTAGAGCCCACCACAGCTCAAGGAGGCCGGCCTGCCTCTGTAGACTCCTCCTCTGGGGACAGGGCATAGCTAAACAAAAAGCAGCAGAAACCTCGGCAGAGGTAAATGCCACTGTCGGACAGCTTTGAAGAGAGCAGTGGATCTCCCAGCACAGAGGTTGAGATCTGAGAACGGACAGACTGCCTGCTCAAGTGGGTCCCTGACCCCTGAGTAGCCTAACTGGAAGACATCTCCTACTAGGTGCAGACCGATACCTCACACCTCACATGGCGGGGTACACCCCTGAGACGAAGCTTCCAGAGCAAGAATCAGACAGCAACACTAGCTGTTCAGCAATATTCTATCTTCTGATACCCAGGCAAACAGGGTCTGGAGTGGACCTCAAGCAAACTCCAACAGACCTACAGCTGAGGGTCCTGACTGTTAGAAGGAAAACTAACAAACAGAAAGGACACACACACCAAAACCCCATCAGTACGTCACCATCATCAAAGACCAAAGGCAGATAAAACCACAAAGATGGGGGAAAAGCTGGAAATTCAAAAAATCAGAGTGCATCTCCCCCTCCAAAGGAATGCAGTTCATCACCAGCAACAGAACAAAGCTGGATGGAGAATGACTTTGACGAGTTGAGAGAAGAAGGCTTCAGTCAAACTTCTCAGAGCTAAAGGAGGAATTATGTACCCAGCGCAAAGAAACAAAAAACCTTGAAAAAAAGAATGGATGGATAACTAGAATAATCAATGCAGAGCAGATCTTAAAGGAACTGATAGAGATGAAAACCGTAACACGAGAACTCGTGACAAATGCACAAGCTTCAGTAACCAACTCGATCAACTAGAAGAAAGAGTATCAGCGATTGAAGATCAAATGAATGAAATGAAGCGAGAAGAGAAGTGTAGAGAAAAAAGAGTAAAAAGAAATGAACAAAGCCTCCAAGAAATGCGGGACTATGTGAAAAGACCAAATCTGCATCTGATTGGGGTGCCTGAAAGTGACGGGGAAAATGGAACCAAGCTGGAAAACACTCTGCAGGATATCATCCAGGAGAACTTCCCCATCCTAGTAAGGCAGGCCAACATTCAAATTCAGGAAATACAGAGAAAGCCACAAAGGTACTCCTCAAGAAGAGCAACTTCAAGACACATAATTGTCAGATTCACCAAAGTTGAAATGAAGGAAAAAATCTTGAGGGCAGCCAGAGAGAAAGGTCAGGTTACACACAAAGGGAAGCCCATCAGACTAACAGCAGATCTCTCACAGAAACTCTACAAGCCAGAAGAGAGTGGGGGTCAATATTCAACATTGTTAAAGAAAAGAATTTTCAACCCAGAATTTCATATCCAGCCAAACTAAGTTTCATAAGTGAAGGAGAAATAAAATCCTTTACAGACAAGCAAATGCTTAGAGATTTTGTCACCACCAGGCCTGCCCTACAGGAGATCCTGAAGGAAGCACTAAACATGGAAAGGAACAACAGGTACCAGCCATTGCAAAAACATGTTAAAATGTAAAGTCAATCGATGCTAGGAAGAAACTGCATCAACTAGTGAGCAAAATAACCAGTTAATATCATCATGACAGGATCAAGTTCACACATAACAATGTTAACCTTAAATGTCAATGGACTAAATGGTCCAATTAAAAGACACAGACTGGCAAATTGGATAAAGAGTCAAGACTCATCAGTTTGCTGTATTCAGGAGACCCACCTCACATGCAGAGACACACATAGGCTCAAAATAAAGGGATAGAGGAAGATCTACCAAGCAAATGGAAAACAAAGGCAGGGGTTGCAATCCTGGTCTCTGATAAAACAGACTTTAAACCATCAAAGATCAAGAGAGACAAAGAAGGCCATTACATAATGGTAAAGGGATCAATTCATCAGGAAGAGCTAACTATCCTAAATATATATATAGACCCAATACAGGAGCACCCAGATCCATAAAGCAAGTACTTAGAGACTTAAAAAGAGATGTAGACTCCCATACAATAATAATGGGAGACTTTAATACCCCACTGTCAACATTAGACAGATCAACAAGACAAAGTTAACAAGGATATCCAGGAATTGAACTCAGCTCTGCACCAAGTGGACCTAATAGACATCTACAGAACTCTCCACCCCAAATCAACAGAATATACATTCTTCTCAGCACCACTTCGCACTGATTCCAAAATTGACCACATAGTTGGAAGTAAAGCACTCCTCAGCAAATGTAAAAGAACAGAAATTATAACAAACTATCCCAGACCACAGTGCAATCAAACTAGGACTCAGGACTAAGAAACTCAATCAAAACCGCTCAACTACATGGAAACTGCACAACCTGCTCCTGAATGACTACTGGGTACGTAACGAAATGAAGACAGAAATAAAGATGTTCTTTGAAACCAATGAGAACAAAGATACAACATACCAGAATCTCTGGGACACATTTAAAGCAGTGTGTAGAGGGAAATTTATAGCACTAAATGCCCACTAGAGAAAGCAAGAAAGATCTAAAATTGACACCCTAAAATCACAATTAAAAGAACTAGAGAAGCAAGAGCAAACACATTCAAAAGCTAGCAGAAGGCAAGAAATAACTAAGATCAGAGCAGAACTGAAGGAGATAGAGACACAAAAAACCCTCCAAAAAAAAATCAATGAATCCAGGAGCTGTTTTTTGAAAAGATCAACAAAATTGATAGACCACTAGCAAGACTAATAAGAGAGAAGAATCAAATAGACGCAATAAAAAAATGATAAAGGGGATATCACCACCGACCCCACAGAAATACAAACTACCATCAGAGAATACTATAAACACCTCTATGCAAATAAACTAGAAAACCTAGAAGAAATGGATAATTTCCTGGACACTTACACTCTCCGAAGACTAAACCAGGAAGAAGTTGAATCCCTGAATAGACCAATAGCAGGCTCTGAAATTGAGGCAATAGTTAATAGCCTACCAACCAAAAAAAGTCCAGGACCAGACGGATTCACAGCCGAATTCTACTAGAGGTACAAGGAGGAGCTGGTACCATTCCTTCTGAAACTATTCCAATCAACAGAAAAAGAGGGAATCCTCCCTAACTCATTTTACAAGGCCAATATCATCCTGATACCAAAGCCTGGCAGAGACACAACAAAAAAAGAGAATTTTAGACCAATATCCCTGATGAACATCGATGCAAAAATCCTCAATAAAATACTGGCAAACCGGATCCAGCAGCACATCAAAAAGCTTATCCACCATGATCAAGTTGGATTCATCCCTGGGATGCAAGGCTGGTTCAACATACGCAAATCAATAAACATAATGCAGCATATAAACAGAACCAAAGACAAAAACCACATGATTATCTCCTTATAGATGCAGAAAAGGCCTTTGACAAAATTCAACAGCCCTTCATGCTAAAAACTCTCAATAAATTCGGTATTGATGGAACATATCTCAAAATAATAAGAGCTATCTATGACAGACCCACAGCCAGTATCACACTGAATGGGCAAAAACTGGAAGCATTCCTTTTGAAAACTGGCACAAGACAGGGATGCCCTCTGTCACCACTCCTGTTCAACATAGTGTTGGAAGTTCTGGCCAGGACAATCGGGCAAGAGAAAGAAAGAAAGGGTATTCAGGAAAAGAGGAAGTCAAATTGTTGCTGTTTGCAGATGACATGATTGTATATTTAGAAAACCCCATTGTCTCAGCCCAAAATCTCCTTAAGCTGATAAAGCAACTTCTGCAAAGTCTCAGGAGACAAAATCAATGTGCAAACATCACAAGCATTCTTATACACCAGTAACAGACAAACAGAGAGCCAAATCATGAATGAACTCCCATTCACATTGCTTCAAAGAGAATAAAACACCTAGGAATCCAACTTACAAGGGATATAAAGGACCTCTTCAAGGAGAACTACAAACCACTGCTCAGTGAAATAAAAGAGGACACAAACAAATGGAAGAACATACCATGCTCATGGATAGGAAGAATCAATATCGTGAAAATGGCCATACTGCCCAAGGTAATTTATAGATTCAATGCCATCCCCATTAAGCTACCAATGAGTTGCTTCACATAATTGGAAAAAACCGCTTTAAAGTTCATATGGAACCAAAAAAGACCCCACGTTGCCAAGACAATCCTAAGTCAAAAGAACAAAGCTGGAGGCATCACTCCACCTGACTTCAAACTATATTACAAGGCTACAGTGACCAAAACAGCACGGTACTGGTACCAAATGGAACAGAACAGAGCCCTCAGAAATAATACCACACATCTACAGCCATCTTCTCTTTGACAAACCTGACAAAAACAAGAAATGGGGAAAGGATTCCCTATTTAATAAATGGTGCTGTGAAAATTGACTAGCCATAAGTAGAAAGCTAAAACTGGATCCTTTCCTTACTCCCTATGTGAAAATTAATTCAAGATGAATTAGAGACTTAAATGTTAGACCTAAAACCATAAAAACCCTAGAAGAAAACCTAGGTAATACCATTCAGGACATAGGCATGGGCAAGGACTTCATGTCTAAAACATCAAAAGCAATGGCAACAAAAGCCAAAATTGATAAATAGGATCTAATTAAAGAGGTTGTGCACAGCAAAAGACACTACCATCAGAGTGAACAGGCAACCTACAGAATGGGAGAAAAGTTTTGCAATCTACTCATCTGACAAAGGGCTAATATCCAGAACCTATAAAGAACTCAAACAAATTTACAAGAAAAAACCCCATCAAAAAGTGGGCAAAGGATATGAACAGACACTGCTCAAAAGAAGAGAGCAGACACATGAAAAAATGCTCATCATCACTGGCCATCAGAGAAATGCAAATGAAAACCACAATGAGATACCATCTCACACCAGTTTAGAATGGCAATCATTAAAAAATCAGGAAACAACAGGTGCTGGAGAGGATGTGGAGAAATAGGAACACTTTTACACTGTTGGTGGGACTGTAAACTAGTTCAACTATTGTGGAAAACAGTGTGGCGATTCCTCAAGGATCTAGAACTAGAAATACCATTTGACCCAGCCATCCCACTACTGGGGATATACCCAAAGGATTATAAGTCATGCTGCTGTAAAGACACATGCACACGTATGTTTATTGCGGCACTTCACAATAGCAAAGACTTGGAATCAACCCAAATGTCCATCAGTGACAGACTGGATTAAGAAAATGTGGCACATATACACCATGGAATACTATGCAGCCATTAAAAAAGGATGAGTTCGTGTCTTTTGTAGGGACATGGATGCAGCTGGAAGCCATCATTCTCACCAAACTATCTCAAGAACAGAAAACTAAACACCGCATGTTCTCACTCATAGGTGGGAACTGAACAATGAGATCACTTGGACATAGGAAGGGAATCATCACACACCGGGTCCTATTGTGGGGGGCGGGGGAGAGGGATAGCATTAGGAGATATACGTAATGTAAATGATGAGTTAATGGGTGCAGCACACCAATATGGCACATGTATACATATGTAACATACCTGCACGTTGTGCACATGTACCCTAGAACTTAAAGTATAATAAAAAATAAAATGCATTCATTTTACATTTAAGCCACATATAATACAAATAAAACATGCAGTTAATGTTGAATTGGAACAAAACATATGAACACTTGATCTTTTAAAGGAAAGAGCAGCTAATGCTGCTCCACCTCAGGCCTACACTCCGAGCTTTAGGGCAGAGGCTGCAGCACACCCAAAAACACCTTTGCATGCTGGGCTGCGGGACATTGTACAGAAGGCCCAGGGACGGTACACCAGAGTGGCACCTTAGGACCTGGAGGAAGAAAACTATTAACGTCCCCATCATACCTAGTGGGGTACTTCATAGGGAACAAAGTGGGATGCAGACAAGAGTAATTGGGGTTTATTATAGGCCTTAGAAATATTTAAGAATTGGTTAAATCATTTTAGATCTCAGCTGAATAAACTTCTGTTCAGATGGAGAATATTTTTTCAAGAGTACTAAAGTGTAGCCTGGGGGTCTCTTCTCTCCCCAAATTATACTTCTCAAAATATGCCCTTAACAAAAGCTGGTCTGCTTCTGTGTGGGAGGGGCCTGCCAAGGGCGTGACCTGTGTTCAGGCTGCTCGTCTGTTTCCAGTTTTGTTACAATGGTAGAACAGACTTCATGATTCACAGCCACCTATAAGTGATGGATTAGTCCATTCTACAGGTGAAGAATCATACGTCAGTCACTCAGCCCAAAGAGGGCAGAGCCTGGATTCAAACTCTAAAGTCAGAGCTCGTCACTATTAACAGAATCACCTCTTAATTTGGTGAGTCTCTGCTGTGGTCCACCATATTTCTGGTTTGTGTTCTAGCCTCCTGCCCTTGCACTAGACTATGGGGTCTTTTCTGCTGCTTGATTTCTACCCTTTCATTGCTGGTTCAGGACCTTCCATATTCTGGAGGACCAAGAGTCTGCACTGGCTGCTGGTCATTTCTTACAGCCTCTCTCCAGCTTCACTTCATCTTCCCAGCACCAATCACATTTCCTTGCTACAACTCATTGCCTCTTGGGTTCCCACCACTCAGATCTGTAGAGGGGGCCATGGGGTTAGAAAGACTTCCTTGTGAATCACCCCTCTTCAGACAGCATCTGAATGGATTCCCTCTACTCCACCCCTGCTACAAAGTCCCTTGAGGCCATCTGAGAAGAACAATGTGATGGGGTGGGGACACTGAGATCCCAAATGCCCTGGTAGTAACATGCCAAGCTGGACACCATCATAGGATGAAGACCACTATCAAAGTTGTGATGTGTGGGTTGACACACTGTGCCCAGTCTCCCTTCAAGCCTCATACTGCCATAAAGTCAGTCATGTTTTCTTTGTGGGGAAGTTGCTGTAAATGACTTAGAAGCTTTGGTGGGATAAACCCAGAGAATTTCAGTCAAGGTAGGTAAAGAAACAGAACTCAGAGTCAAGATTAATTAATAAGTGTAGAATTGATATTCCCAGGTATCTAAAAAGTGGGAACTTTGTAATCAAGCATTCTTGATTACATAGGTTGAATTTTCCAGAGAAAACATTTTTCCCCTCCACATAGGATAAAGCCCTCTTCCTCCTCTTGCAGTATCTTGCAGGTGAAATAAAGGCCTTTAAAATGTATCTATATATAAATATAAATACGTATATAAATATATTTTTTCTTTTTTTTTTTTTGAGACGGAGTCTCACTCTTTTGCCAGGCTGGACGATCTCAGCTTACTGCAACCTCCACCTCCCAGGTTCAAGCGCTTCTCTTGCCTCAGCCTTCCGAGTAGCTGGGACTACAGGCATGCCACCACACCCAGCTAATTTTTGTATTTTTAGTGGAGACGGGGTTTCACCATGTTGACCAGGATGGTCTCTCTCTCTTGACCTCGTGATCCACCCACCTCAGCCTCCCATAGTGCTGGGATTACAGCCGTGAGCCACTGCACCTGGCCTAAAGATTTG
Source organism: Macaca fascicularis (assembly GCF_037993035.2). Taxonomy (NCBI): domain Eukaryota; kingdom Metazoa; phylum Chordata; class Mammalia; order Primates; family Cercopithecidae; genus Macaca; species Macaca fascicularis. Next base: position 82,486,082 of record NC_088380.1, on the reverse strand, counting down.
TTACCAAGAAAGTTTTAAAGTTTTGCTGAGTAAAATCTGGAGGGCCTAGGCTGCTTTTGTCATTTCAGGCCTCTGGCTTTTTTGGGAGGAGCTGTTGTCTTGTGACTGGCAGCCAGGGTGAGGCACCCACTGTAGGCACAGGGCTGATACCTGAGGGTCAGCAAGCGACTCCTTTTGTGCCTCACCCTAGTCCTAGCTCTAGTGGGACTAGGCATGAAAAATAACTCAAGTGATGCATTCTGGTTATATAGTGAGCAGTAATGCTGTGAAGAACAGGAAAATAGGTGTTTAAAATTACAAGGTAGTAGGGTTAGCAGAATGGAAGTAAAGCTTATTAGTGTCTACTCTCTTAAAAGTACACAGACAGAAAGTCCTTACAAAGTTTGCAATTTGTAACAAATCAGGTAAAGACCTGGTCTCCCTCTTGGCCCTTGCTCTTGCATTTAATCAGGCTGACATCAGGTGGTTGTGTGTGAATTTTGCTTATACCAGGAGTTGGCGAATGCTTTCTGCAGAAAGACAGTAAATATTTTAGGTTTTGCAGACCATAGCAAAGCAGTCGTAGGCATCCAAAAATGACTGCAGCTGTGTTCCAATAAAACTTTACTTGTAAACCTACATTTGGCTTCAGGGCCTTAGTTTGCCAACATCTGCCTTAGACCAAAAGAGAAATGCTCAGTGCTCCAAAAGCCCTGTGGGAATACGTAGTAACAAGTTGGCCACGAATGGTAGAGGCCGAGGTGGGAGGATCACTTGAGCTTAGGAGTTTGAGACCAGCCTAGGCAACATAGCAAGACCTCATCTCTACTTAAACGAAAACTTAGCCAGGTGTGGTGGTGGGTGCCTGTAATCCCAGCTACTTGGGAGGCTGTGGCAGGAGGATAGCTTGAACCCAGGAGTTCAAGTGCAGTGAGCTACAGCTGCACCACTGCACTCCTGCCTGGGCAACAGATTGAGACTCTGTCTTAAGAAGAAGAAAAGTAACAATTTGCTTTTCTAGAAGAGAAATTGTTAGTGGATTCACATTCCAACATGTAAAAAAGTGGCTGAAAATATTTCTAATAATGTGTTATTTCTTGATCAGGTCACATTAGTTGCATGAAACAGTCCCAACACTTTCTGTTGCAGAATAGATGCCCTTGCCCAAAGCAAGCAAATCAAGTAACAATTACATCAGATCTGGACAGTGTAGCACCATGGGGATTTTCTAACCTGTTTTCTCTTTTGTTCTGCAGGTCTATTCCTTATCCTTGGTTTGATACTCTACCCTGCTGGCTGGGGTTGCCAGAAGGCCATAGACTACTGTGGACATTATGCATCTGCCTACAAACCTGGAGACTGCTCCTTGGGCTGGGCCTTTTATACCGCCATCGGGGGCACAGTCCTCACTTTCATCTGTGCTGTCTTCTCCGCACAAGCAGAAATTGCAACCTCCAGTGACAAAGTACAGGAAGAAATTGAAGAGGGGAAAAACCTGATCTGCCTCCTTTAGTTTGGAAAAGACATTAATGCCATTTTCTCCCTTGAGTAATCTTGTGAAACAGTTCACAGTTTCATCATTTGAGTCAAGTGGAGAACCAACCTTTACCTACCAAAGCCACGTTCCACAGCCCGAGGCTTAAACAGGACCAGTGAGAGGCCACATCCAGCTACGCAAAGTTACTGGACGTACGGTCTGCAGTGGACATAAGGAATGGAACATGAAAATAGTATATAATCCCTGACCTGGAGTTACCAAGTTCTGTCAGGCTCCATCTCCCCCAGGTTCAATGAAGGATAATAATGTAAATCATTAGGGCAGCAGTTTCTCTGGTAAAGGAAGAGACCATCCGCCAGATTTGCAGGCTGCTTCTGCTCCAACGCTGCTTGTTTGTGAGCATCTCTGCCTCAGAATGGGGTTTTGGGTTGGAGTTTTTGTTTTCCTCTGTTCTTTCAAGGCCATCTCAGTTGGAGACGAACAAAAAACTATAAATTTTACTGGGGACAGGATGTGTTTGCTAAAGGGCACAGCAAGATACTGTCTTTTGCTTAGCTGACCAAAGGGGTCAGCAGGGGTGGTGTGGAGTCATGCTGTGGAACTTATTCTAGCCTGAATCCTAGGGTAAGGTGGATCAACTGAACTGTCACTCCAGAGATTTTAGAAATTTGAGTAAAGAAACAATAAGGACCTATACAATCATATGAGAACAAAAATAAATACGAAATCTTGCTAGTGAAGACATATTTTTTCCTCTTCCCAGCAGCCAGGCTAGCACCAGTTCTGGCCCAGTGTCCTCTTCTGGAGATCACATGTTTTTCTCCTAAGGTTAGGATTGTGCTTTGACTGCCAAAAGGAAACCTCACTCTGTTTCCTCCTTCCAGGGGCTGAGGTCTCCAAGCCAGCTGCGGCTCATTCAGATGTTCACTGGGAGGACTTGCCAGAATCTCGGCACTTGCGGGGAGCCCTTTCCTCCCTGTTTGGTGACCGTGCTGTAGTCAGCTCTATTTCCAATCCCGACAGTAGGAGAATGGCATTCTACAACAAAAAGCAGCTAGTTGTGGGAGTTAAGTTTTTGTAGTTACTGGTGTTGATCCTGAACGCAGACTGAGATAACATTAAATTGCTGCAACTGAAGAACTGCAGCTGAGACTTTAATTAATTCCAGGAAAGTACAGAGGACAAAGTTAATTCAAAAAGAGGAGCTAGATCAAGGTCACAGCACTGCCTACACCTGTTTACAAAAAGAATCAAATACCACTATGAATAAGGATTCAGGGGCTTTTAAACTACTTTCCTAATTACCAATATCACTGATTCAGGAAGATAGTATCTCAGAATGACCAGGGCATCGCAGAAACAAGCTACTCTGACATTATGGGAGCTTCAAAATTGTATCATGATACAGAAACACTCCTTAGCACTTTAAGAGATTTCTGGAAGGGGAAAAAGTGTAGGTCTTTGGGTTCATTAATCTGCTCGCTTGAGGACTTTGTTTTGAAAAAGTACCTTCTGTGGACAAGGTATTGTGTGTTAAGTGCTACCAGCTATACAACCCTGGTTCAGATTTTGCAGCCTTGCCCCAAGTGAATCATGTTAAAGCTGTCTGAGTCTAAAGCACCATATGGTGGTGCAGAACAGATAATTACACAGAGATGGAATGGGACAACTAAAGTTTTACTGCATTCTGGTTTTGGGCCTATATGAGAAACCATCTTATCTCACAGATAAGGGCTAAGGGCAAAAGGGGTGGGAGGTGTTTGTTAGGCCTTAATGAGTTTCCCATTCCTGAACCAAAATTCAAAGTGAGTGAGATATAAATCCTGTGATTTTGGTAAAGAAAAAAAACGGGTATCTTCATAGCAGCCTAGGAAACATTAACCATCTCTCTACCACCACCCAGAAAGAGGCTGGAGGAGCCACTGGACAAAGCTCCTGTCTCTGTGTGTACATTTATAATGTTCTAACCAAGTCTCAAACCTTGGCAATAATTTTCATTAAAAGCAATTCCATTCATCAGACAAATCTTGATGGAAAACACAAAATTTTTCCATAAACTTATCAGAAGACTCACTTTTTTTTTTCTTTCTGGGATAGAGAAACCATTTTCTGACAGTAGGTTTACAATCTCAGTGTCCTAAGCTCAGAGGATCCTCCGAGCATGTCCATCACCTGCTTTTTGGCTAAGGCGGCAGTGTACCTCTAGATCAACCTGGAAACAGTCACAAGGGAGTGTGACTTCTTGGCCATAATAAAGTCACTTGACAGTGTTTATGTTATTAATTTGAACACACAGAAGACAAAAGCACAGGTATGCACACACACAAAACCCCAAACCACTAAAAACTACCTAAACACTGAGTAAATAGTAAAAAGGTAATGTTGGGACTTTTAAACCTTGAATTCATTAGCCAGGCTTGGGGTGAAAGGACCATCTAATATCATGCAAGTCTAAACCATACTCTTCCACACAGCTGTTTAAAAACCACTGGGTATGAGGAATATGCTAGAAAGAAATGTTAAAAATAGATTGTTGGCCCACACTTATTTTTCTAATAAATAGGACCATTATTACTACCAGGATAGTCTTATTTATTTTGCCTGAATTTGTGCTTAAAGAAAGTCTCATGACAGGATGGGATGGGCTGCGCTTCTCAGTGAACTCTGAGGCAGAAATATTTGCCTTGGATTCTGTGGATTTTTTAAACCTGTGTGCTGATAATTCAAACAATGTTGCATTAATTGTGTAAGGGTTTTTTATAGTTTTCAAACATCTGTGGTGTAACGATCTTTGTTAAACATATATTCTGTAAAGTGCCATAGTCTTTTATGTGTAGCATATTTAAAAATATATATGTATATTATACATACACAAGTTCATGTGAAAGATGTGCAATAACAAAGGTGTATGTATGTTTTGTTGTTTTGGAAACTGGACAGGAGTCAAAACAGGGATGTTTCTGTTTTGGCGAAGGAGAGTTCCACATTTTTGCCTTCATGGCTTATTCAGTAACCTATAATTTTAATGCTACACAAATCTTATGTGAAGAAAAGACTGGTATGAAATCATTTTCTCCTGGGTCTAAAATAATCACTAGCATATGTCAAGGTTAAGCCAGCAAGCCAGGCCCAGTTAATGCTAGTCTTTCATGTGAAATGTGAAGCTGCCATGTTGCCTTTTCTCTTAGTAAGATAACTAGTAGCTGGTGCATAATCACTGAGGAGCTATTTCTTAACATGCTTTTATAGACCATGCTAATGCTAGACCACTATTTAAGGGCTAATCTCACACCTCCTTAGCTGTAAGAGTCTGGCTTAGAACAGACCTCTCTGTGCAATAACTTGTGGCCACTGGAAATCCCTGGCCGGCATTTGTATTGGGGTTGCAATGACTCCCAAGGGCCAAAAGAGTTAAAGGCACGACTGGGATTTCTTCCGAGACTGTGGTGAAACTCCTTCCAAAGCTGAGGGGGTCATTAGGTGCTTTGGAGGAACTCAGCACCATTTGATATTCAACAGCCACTTGAGCCAAATATAAAATTGTATTTACAGCTGATGGACTCAATTTGAGCCTTCAAACTTGTAGTTATCCTATTATATTGTAAACTAATACATTGTTTGTCTAGCATTGATTCAGTTCCTGTGCATATGTATTTTCACAATGTGCTCCCCTCCCCAGATCTTAATTAAACCAGATTTTGCAAATTCATTCTTATTCTTTCAAGTCTGAGTATACTGGCTTCAATATGATGTGTATAATCTGATCAAGAAAATACCTATAAATCAGTCAACATTTATTTTAACTAGCTTACATGTAATATTGATGAATGGAAAAAAGATATTCAGGTATTTTAAACTATTCCATTCACTAGTAACATATATGTCCCTATCTGTGTTATCTTTAATGTCAAGTACGTATTTCTTCCTTGAAGAAGCATCAACACAATTATAAATAGGAAAAAACATCTCAAGTATTATAAAGTAAAGCTATGAAATATGAAAATGCTCCATTAAAAAGGAATTTTCAAACATAAATATGTAACAATGACAACGGGGAAAAGTTAACTGAAAGACACATCCTCCTCTTCCAACAACAACCCTAAAAATAAAAGCCAATGATATGGTGCCATTCCACATCCATGTTTCCTGAAGGTAATCCTGGCCATAAAAAGCCTCATCCAGAATAGGTGGAATTCTAATTTATAAACTCAAGAATGACACTAAATACCCTTCTCAACTCTTTCAACTCCCTGTATCCCATGAAGCATTTATTATTTCATACCAAAAAAAAAAAAAAGGCAATTTCTTCCCCTGATCTAGGGCCTATGACAGTTGAAATTACATTTATGTTCTGGTTTCTAATAAAAATAAAAGCTGACAAAGTTACCCACATCAGTTTTAAAAAACCACACACGGTTTTCCAAATAATCATGATTTGAATAACCCAAGAAAAATTAGAACATTTCCATTGCTTTTTCAGCTGTTACTATACTCTCCAAAATTTAATCCACAGAGAATGGCAGAAGCTGGGGAACCCTCCCATGTGCTTCCCCCACTTCCCATCCTTAGTTGTTATCTAGCAATTCTGCTACTAGGTCCACTTTCCACACTGATCTTCCTGGAACATTCTGCATTCAAATTACACCTACACCCCCTTAAAGTTTTTGCTTAACCAAACAACCACTTAGAATAGTCCTTACTAACATGGACATTTTATGTGGATATTATTTCAGTAGTTTCAAACAATCTTTTTCAACCCTCACACAATGAAGGGTAAGGCATCAAAGCAAACTTTACTCTTCAAAGCAGTAAGAACCAATAACTTTATTTCAGAGGCCCTCACTAGCAGCTGAGTCATTTGGCAGAGCCATCCCCCTGCTGCTCCTACTACTATCTTCTTCCTTGTTCAACTTCCTCTCCTTACCCTGAACAGCTGTGCAAGGTAAGTCTTGCAGACATAAACTGCCAATTTTACTAAGGTACACAGGACACAGATAAAAGCATACAAAAAGAGGAAGTAGTGAAACCAAAACCACATAGGAAAGAAAAGTCAATCAAGTAACACATTGCTATTAGCAGCTTTTTAGCTTTTTATAGCCAAACATCCTGAAAAATTAAACACCTACAGGTAGGCAGTCCAGAAAGTGCCTATGTTTAAGAGAAACCACTATGATTTTATTCACAAGAGACGAAAGCCTGAATTAAGGCAGTGATGGTAAAAGACAGTCAATGGGATGAATTCTATGTTAGGGGAAAAGAATGGACAGGTGGACTGATCAGAAGTGGAGGGGAAGGAAAGAGTCTAGGATGACAGCCAGGTATTTAGTGTAGAAACTGGGTGGAAGGTGATGTGATCAACAAGAGGAAGACTCCAGAAAAAGCAGGGACAGTGAAGGTGAGGAGGTTCAGCTTAGGCTGCCAATGTAGAAGTCCTGTGTGCAGCTAGGACTATACTAGGGAGAGAGATTGATTTGGGAGTCATCAATACACCTGAGAGATGGTAAGTGTCCTTAGTTATTGTGCAATTTCTATGGGCAGATACTACGCTAAGCACTTCATAAAATTCATTTATTCATCAAAACCCTATGAGATAGAAACTACTATCATTTTACAGATAACTGTCACTTAAATAACTGAGGTGAAATAATGTGTCCCAGGTTAGAAAGCTAGTAAGTGGCAAAGTCAAAGCTCAGATATATGTTTGACAACAAAGGCAACCCCCTCAAACTGTTATGTTGTTTCCTTCTACCTGGAATGCACAGGGTGGGAAGGCAGCCAATGCAAATTCCTGGGCAACACCAGTATCTCTGCATTGCAGACACTTAGAATAACTTCCAAATAAAACTCCAAAAGGGCCTCACCATCACAACTGATGAAAACACTGCTTCTTCCTCCCTTTCAGAGAAAACACCTAGTGATTTTTCATAATTCTGAAGATGACATATGTCTCAATTTATCAATCAGGATTTAGCTCAATCCTGAAAACAGACACAAGAAATTCAGTATATGACAGTAGGAAAGTAAATGATAGGCTGTGACAGTTTTTATGTTTTCTTAGTATCAAAAATCTCTCATTCAGAGTAAGCAACTATTATAATCACACAAGAAGCATATTTAACCTAATAATAAGGATTTGTCCTCAACTGAAGTTTCTCCAAACTCACAAATGCCAAAGACCCTTTAGAAAATTTACACTGCTGAAGGATGGGCAATAGGACTCACCTTTAGGTGGCAGGTGTTAGCATTTGGTCTGGAGAATCCAAAAATCATGTAAAAATTTTGTTGATTTTTTTTTCCAGTATCCATTGTCCCTAAAGGATGGACATGAATGACTGGAAATGTGGAAGGATGAAAGGGAAGACAACTGGAACGAGGCAGCACGGTGGGGCAGCCACGCTTGGCAGGAGTCAGGGGACCTGCCTGTTCTCATCATCCCTCTCCAGCCCCTCACCACCACCACTCACTGAGTGACTTCGGGGTAATTTCCTAGAACTCTACAAAAACAAGGCCAACAACAGAAATTATATCACAAATTTGGTATGAAGATTAAGTGATGTATATAAAGCATTTAGTACAGAACACTGGTATACAGTTAAGCCCACAATAAGTTACTATTAGAAAAAAACTAAGAAAATACTGTCCACCCAGACTATTATCATTTTAAAATTACAATCTATGAAAGGTAACATAACTTGTTGTCAAAACCCATGTAATTTTACCTGGAGAGACTTGGTGGATTGGCTACCTGAGGCCACCATTTCTTTTTCCATCCTGTTATAACAGAGCATTCAGCTAATTATCTTTACCTTAGAGCTTTCAGGAAGTGGAAGATTTCTTGGTGGGTGCAGGGTACTCAGTTACTCCTATTTAGCAAAAACAAAAACAAACAAACCTGTAGCACTGGGTGAGCCCATAAGCCATGTGAAACCAGAATGCTCAGAAAAGGAACCTCCTGATTTGTCAAAATCTATTGGGATAAAAGACTTTTTAGAAAAGGAACATCCAATGCTGGCCAAGGGTGTGAAGAAAGAGGCCTTTCTGTACATTGCTGATGGAGTTACATATGGATAAAATTTTTCTGGAGAGCAACTTGGCAATGCACATGAAAGGCGCTTCAAAAACTATACATACCCTTTAACTCAGCAATCTGTACTAAAGAGAAAACAAAAGCTCGAGTCCCTACATTTAGCAACAATATATTCCTTGATAAATTATTTATACCTTTAAAACCCTGAAAATCAAAACCTAAAGGAATAAGACTTTATGATACATACATAGGATGGTAGCCATATAGCTATACTAAATGTTACAGAAATATATTCAGGGATATTAAAATTGTCAATACATATTTATATCATAACTGAAATAAGATAAACTGTTGTGTTAGTTAAGATCCTCCAGTTAAAAGTAATAAGAAACCAATTCAAGATAGCTGAGGGAGAAAAAGCGGTAAGATTATGAGGATAATGGGATAAGGGTGAGCAGTAGGGCTCTGTAAAGGAAAAGGAAAGCCACTAGATCTTTTCTATGTCATTCATTTTACATCTCCTGTTATGTCGATTTCATTCTTCACTTTCATTGCAGACCAGCTTTCTTGGTGATTCCTTCCTCATGGCAGAAAATGGCTACCTCTTATGTTCCATATCCAACAGATACGTCTGCAACAGTAGCGTTCTAGACATATCTACATTCAGAATAAAAAACTGATGAGCCAGGAATGAGTCCACTATGGCCAGATGACATCCAGTACCAGTGTGGACTTTGAGGACCCAAAGAAATGTGGCTTTTGAGAACTAGGTAAATATCCCTAAAGGATGTACAAGGATGTACGGGGTCATCTCATTTTTAATATTAGGAAGTTTTCTTCCTAGAAAAATTAATAGAAAGATATAAACCAGATTTTAATAGAAGTTATTCATGGATGTAAAATTATGAGAATTTTAGTTATTTCTTTTGCTTATAAATATTTTCTATAATTTATACTGAAATGTATATTGATTTTATAAATTAGGTTAATTTAAAAAACTAAACTATCAGGCCATTATGACATAAAGCTAAGTGAGGGGAAAATAAGGTTTTTAAAAATCCATATTGCTTATATATCTTAACTCTACAAAATATATATGCATAGAAAAAGATTAGAAGACAATAAAATATTAGCAGAGGTACCCCAAGATGACAGAATTAAGGATTTATTTTTATTTTCGCATTTATCACTTTCTGAATTTTTAATTGTTCTACAACACATATGTATTGCTTTTATACTAGAAAAAAAATGTGAGGGATGCATAGGCCCAGTGGGTTCAGTTTTTGTGCAGGAGACTAGAATACTGTAGACACCAAAGTGATCACCAGATAAAAGACACTGATTTTTGGTGTTTTCCCCCATCCCCAAATACCTGAATATTACGACAAACTGCCAACAGTAACAACTACTACAACCATGATTTATCTTGAGAATCACTGGCATACAAAATATTAAAAGTTGTGGAGGAATTCTAGAATTACATTTAAGTAAGCACTGAAAATAACTCGAAATTAAAAATAAAACTTGTATGGTATAGAACTGTTTTAATGTATAGAAGATAATATTCAGAGTAATTTTATATTACTAGGTGGTGATTAACTATTTTCTGCTCCTATTAGAGAAAAGATTAAATGGCTTTTAGTGTTAGGAGCGTTTCAGCTACACCATCAGCCATGTCAAGCCCAGAAAGATATGAACTGGAAAATAAATCAGGATTTGGACAAACACAAAGTTTAACACTCACTACATTGCCACATGACAGTTCCCATGTTCCCTTGCCATTTGAAACATGGCCAGTACTAATCAAAATTATATACATTAAATGTCTTACCCAAACCCCAAAGTTAAATTGCAAATATAAAACCCACGGCGGGGGCAGGGGGGGTTGGGGTGAGAAAACTGGAGAGCAGTCTTTTCCCTATTTTCCTACAACCTTCAAGTAAGAGAGATCTGCTTATATAAGATAGATTAGTGGCAATACCTGGCTTAGAAAGTTTCTAGATTTATTTCTAGCTCTCTACATACTGTGACAAAGTCCTAAAGTTGAAAAATACCCACCAATATTACAGGCATGCTGCTTTATAAAATGTGCCCTAAAATTCTAGCCAAAATACTTCACTTTCTGTAATACTTAATATGTGAGATAAAACTTTTTAGCTTAATAAAAAAGTATTTAAAACAACTCATGTTTTAAACACATTATTCTACTCTAAATAAATGTATACTATTGTACTTTAAAATGTATCAAAGTAAGGTGTTTTCTATTTTTTAACCATCCTCAATTTTTTAAAATTAACCAATCTTTTTTCACCTCTAAAGGGCTTAATCACATGAAATGAACAAATTCCTCTGGACATTTTCCTTAAGGAAAAACTGAAAGGAGATATAGTGAAATGGTATATGACAGCCATGGTAATTCTAAGGTATACATAAGCAGGGGGAAAAAATGCTCAAAATATAACAAAATTCTGTATATAAACAGTCATGCTAAACACAGATTTGTACCAATAAGGGTACCAAATCAGATGTTAACAACAGTGTTTTCAGAAAAAGATACAGTAATGAGTAAAAAGCGCTATTACAAATGATTTACAGAAACGACTAATTAACCTAACATAAATCCCCTTAAAATGCAAACCATACATTATCTTAACATGAATTACAGAATATTTTCCAAGTAAATTAGGTGTAAAAATCCAAACTCGCTTTTTAAAATACAACAACCAGAAAATAATACCGTTCCTTTTTTAACATGTATTTCTCAAAAGAAGATTCACCATGAACATTATTTTAGATATTTTTACATCTTCTTTAGCTAACCAAGTGAAAAATCCAATATACACAAATAAGTACTTTCATCAGTACATAAAACAGCAATAGGTAGCAAAGTTAGAAATCAGAATACAATTGAATAAATACAATACTAGTACAGAGACACCCATTTTTAATCCACAATGAAATATCTGAGCCACGAATAGGTTTTCCATTTTGAATCTAACTTCTAGATGATCTGTATTTTGACCTTAAAGGGGCCAAACTATTTAATATGGATGAAACTCCTGTTCTACTACCTGTAAAGGTCTAATGCAACAGAAAAATGGTCATTTTATGTTGCTCAGAGTTTTTAACTAGGTCTTTCATATTATTTTGTTTAGCACATGACAGACTTATACACATATTTTTAAAAAATCAAACATGGAATTTCTATATACATCAAACCTTTAACAATGTCTGTCTCTGAATTGCTATTATAATGTTCAAAATTATACAAACAAACATCCAGTAAACAGCATTTTATTTTATGACACTCTGTGTTAATACAATAAATATACAAAACTTCTAACCCACTGAAACATGCAACATTAGAGGGACACATGGAGGGCATTTCTGTAGAACCATGACAGTCACCATGATGGCAGCGCAATATTAGTTACTGACAAAATATACAAACATCTCTAGATAAATAATCCAAGTCCCAAATTACAAATCACTGAGTAATGATTTTCCAGTGTTCAAACTTTAGTTTGAAATAAAATTGCCATAATTTAATATTACAAACTGAAAAATAACACGGATGACTACTATGTGAAGACCATTTATGACTATGATTTCATGACTGTGATTTTAGTATTAAATATAAAACACTAACAAATGCCAATCTTTTGCTGAGTGAAAATTTAACAATTTACTGATAGAGAAAAGTAAATATAAGAATTTAAAGCTCCTTTCATACTTGATCATACTATAAGCATTGCCATCATTTCAATGCATATGTATATTTTTAAAAAACAATTTTCTCTCTCAAACTGGTATTAAATAACTGAATTTTAAAACATTTTCTCCATCCACACAAAAAAAGATGTGGGTTCTAATTATTCTTTGCTATTTAATAATGCTACCTTTGAGGATTTCTATGTAATATAAACATTCCAATTCTGAAGCAAAGTATTTCAGCATTTTTCTAAAGTTTCTAATATATCTTTTGTTTGTAGTGTGTAGAAAAAAATGGACTTGGGATGTAAGTTAATAGTGAATATAGGGGCTCTTGCTGTATTCTGTGGTTAATGTTTTGAATGTGTGCAAAATCTACACTCAATAAAGCATACTGATAAAAAAGATTTCCAATAACACTACAAGCTCTAAAAAACAAACTGGCTAAGTTGGTTGAGAATGTAGGTAGAAATTATCGCTGATTCGAAATATTTACAAAAACAGCTTTAAATTCATATGCTGAAGAGTAAAAGAAATGTCTTCCAAGTATACCTGATGTCAATAAGATCCCAAATAAATCAAATGTAAACACCATCTGGATGGATCTGCGTTACCTAGTAACACACAGCGCTGCTTCATGGATAGTGAGAACTTGGCATCCCACCTCTAGCATGAAACTTTTTCTGTAACTCCAGGTTTGGGGAGAATGAAAGCAATTTAACTATTTATGCCTATCCGATTTTTTAAAAAATAAGGATTTCCAGCCTCTAATATCACAATCCTTACTTAAAATCTAATTGAAAAATCACCATCTATCATTCTGCAATCTTAAATTAGCTAGACTTTCAAAACACAGTAGCATGACTTACAAATGTCTTTGAGTCACTTAATCAGTGTTAAAATTGATTCAAAGTTTGAACCCAAGAATACTATAAGAACGAAGTTCTGTGCTGCATAGTAACAATTTTAATGTGATTATCTTAATGCATTTAACTGTATTTATATTTTCTTGCTTGGTGCAAGTTAAATGCTTTTTTTTTTTTCTATTGCTGGAAATTTTAGGTATATTCAGTCTGTCTCAAAAAGTGAAAGACAGGTGCATTTAGGGATTCAAGTATATGAAAAAATGCCAGGGTCTTTTTAGGTTTAATGCCACTGGAGATTAAAAGCTAAAAGGAAAATCCCTTAAATACTGTACATTCTTTTTAGACAACAGTTAGACTAGCCTTTAATACCTCTGTTAAAAATCACACACACACATCCCCCAAAAAGAGCTGCCAGACACAATCTTAGTTGTAACCACAGAATATACCAAAGTTTTCATATAGCAAAATGTTACTATATGACTACCGAAATTTTTTTTTTAAAAGGAATTATTACCACTACTTTCTACTGCATTAACTACCTTCTCTTTTGGATAATGTACTGCATATTATATAAAATTCTTATATTGCACCCCCAAACTTTTCATTTAAAAGAAACTTGCAGAAAACCATTTCTGTGATTCCATTAACCCCTGAATCCTACAACCACAAGCAGTACAGAAGCCAAAATACTAATTCTCTTAATATAAGAAATGTAGTGCCCATGCAAATCAGAGATTGTTATCAAAATATCAGCTACTCTAAAAAAAAAAAAAAAGAAAAGAAAAAGATGACAAATACTACATTATCTACTACAAAATGCAAATAGGCTCTTCACTGGTGACTGAAACAGCTAAAAAGCAAGCCAATTTAAAATCCCTAAGTCTCTGCTGGCCTATTTCTTTCAATATAAATAGGGAAAAAGGAATGAAACATAGTTTACTTTTCCAATGCGCAATCCTTATCTCTAAAGATTCTTGAAAGAACTACTGCAGTTAGTATTAAATGTGTTTTTAATCATAAGTACCATTATTAATTTTCAGTGGGTCACCACTGAAATAATTCACTGAACATCATCCCCCAAAAAATATGGAGAATATTTATTTAGCATGTAATATTTTTTCTGCAAGGGGCACTGAAATATTAAGAAACTATTAGGTAAAGTAATAAGACAAGGAAGTTTTCCTGGTTTTAGCCCATGCACAAGTGAACAGGAAATATCCATGCTGTCTGTACTCTGTGTTTCGAACATAAAAATATTTGTAGAATACAGTAACTGGAGAAAAAAGTACAGTCAAAAGGTAACAATGTATTGTTTGAAGATTCTTAAATTTGGTTACCCTTGAAAGCATTCTGAGCTGCACTAGATGCTGCAGTTGAAGCTGCATTTGCAGCTGCGGTCTGGACAGTTTTGTTGGACATCACACCTGTTGCAAACTCTTGTTGGGCCTTCTCAAAACTCGCACCTGTTGTGCGATATAGTCCATGTACCTACAGAGGCACAAAAAAGTGGGAGAAGGTAAGTAGCAACCTACACATTCATTTCCAGCAGCTCTTAATCTCAACATTAATCAAACAAAAAAGACTAGATTGTGGTCATGTTTCCTAAGATCAAGAATATTAGCCACCAAACTGACACACAATAATTGTATTTAAACATTTTTCTTAAAACAGGTTTTCCTTTTCTTCTCCAAGCTGAAGAGATAATTATGCTAATTCAAACCAAAAATAAAGAACTTCTTAGCTAACTGCAAAAAGTTGTATTTTCCTCTGCACCCAATTAGTCAAGTGAAATTATTACAGCATTACAATGAAATGGTATAAACATAGTAACAAGAAACAATACATTAATTTATTACCCCAAACTATTCAGAGAGAACATTACCTTATCTATATCCATTTTAGCTATATATACACCACAGGCTCTGTTATAATCAAATGAGATCATTTTATCATTTAATGTACCAAGCACTATTTACGTCCTTCAACATATTGCTGCTATGCACTCTGTATACAATTTAACATTTTGTGTATGGTCAAGTCCTAAAGAATGCACAAAGAAACACTTCTGGGAATTGTTTTGCCATACTGATTCATCACTCAAATCTTGGAATTTATTTTCAGGAGTAGGGTTCAAAATTTTTCTATCAATATATGCTTTAAAAGCTGCATAATTAAACTATGAGTCCATCAATACATAACATCAGCCACTTATTTTAACACAAATTTGAAGAAGGAAATAACAAACCAACATTTATTAATTATATGCCCACAAACTTCACACAGTGGGGAGAGAAAGATACTGGTAATTACACTGCACTGTGACTGGATCTAAATTAGAAGCTTGACTGAAATGCAATCAAAGCAGGCTTAGGGAAGGGGCCAATGCATCCAAGTCAGTCTTTTTTCCAAACCTGGATAGGAATTGGTAACTGTGGAGTAAGAAAAAGGATAATGAGTCAAAGACTCTCAAAGCAAGCTTGTATTTGGGGAAGTAGTTTCAAGAAGAGAGAAAAGAGAGGATAGCTGGTTTGGGGAGAAGAGAGAATGGAGAAGATAAGTTCTAAACATTTTTTCATTCGTTCCAGATAGTAAGTTCTAAACATTTGTTCATTCATTCCAAGGCTATTGACAACCTACTCTAGGCCTGCCACAACAGGCAGGTAAAGGTTTGATTCAAAGCTTGGGAGAGGAATGGGCTAAAGACATGGACTTGGAAACCAGTGGCATATGTTATGGACTGAATGTTTATGTTCCCTCCACAAATTCTTATGTTAAAATCCCAACCATCAATATGATGGTATTAGCAGGTGGGCCTTTTGGGGGGTGATTTTGCCATGAAGGTGAAGTTTTCATTAATGGAATAAATGCCCTTATAAAAGAGACCCCAAGGCCCAGTGTGGTGGCACACACCTATGGTCCCAGACTTCCACTCTAATCTGGGCAATATACGTCTCTAAAAAAAACTTTTTTTTTTTTTTTTAAGAGATGCCAGAGAGCTCTCTGACAACCTTCCATCACATAAGGACACAGAAACTGTCTAAGAACCAGGAAGTTGCCCCCCGCCTCCGAGACACTGAATTTATCAGTGCCTTATCTTGGACTTCCCAGCCTCGAGAACTGTGAGAAATCATTATCTGTTGTTTAAGCTACCTAATCTATGGTATTTTTGTTATAGCAGCCCTAAGGGACTAAAACAACATATAAATGATAGCTGAAACCTTGGCATTTATGAAACTGTCTATGGAGAACCCAGAGTAGAAAGAGAAGAAAATCAAGTACACAACCTAATTAATGCAGAAACAGAAAACCAAGTATCACATGTTCTCACTTATAAGTGGGAGCTAAACACTGGGTACACATGGCCATAAAGATGGCAACGATAGACACCGGGGATATAAACATAGGGGAGGGTGGGAGGGGGAGAAGAGCTGAAAAACTACCAATTGGGTACTATGCTCACTACCTGGATGACAGGCTCAACTGTTCCCCAAACCTCAGCATCACATAATATACCCTTATAACAAACCTGCACATGTATCCCCTGAATCTGAAATGAAAATTGCAATTGTTTTAAAAAGACACTATTTAAGAGGCATCCACAAGAAGAAGGAATGACTGGGAGAGGAATGGGAAGAACCAGATACAGATACTTCTCACTGATGCCAAGAGAAGAGAGCATGTTAACACATGAAAAGCTATCAGAAAAGCTATCAAGAAAGCATGTTAATGCATGAAAATCTATCAGGATACAAGATAAAAATAACCCAGACAGCCCTGAGTGCTTCTGATATAGTGGTAAAAGCAAACGCCACATTACTACTGATCAAAGTGTCAAATGGTCAAGAATAAAAAGAGAGCACTGACAAATACATATACTGGTAAATCCGAAGATTCCTTTTTCCTAGTACCTTAGCACTACCATAAGTATAAAAGTAATTATTTTTATTCCCTTTTAAAACCAAGTTTTCTATGGAAAATTAAAGATACAGATAAATCACTACTCCTATGTTCTAGACACTTATCTCACAGTGAGTACAAATGATTGGATCCTAGAAAATGAAGTGTATTATAGAAATCTTATCAACCTTTACTTACTAGGCCCAATCAGAGCAATGCAATTACAGATTCACTTGTCTCTCTCTTCCCCCAACTTTGTGAGCATGTAATAAATAAATGTTAATTATTATTTGCTTTATTATTTCCTTTTTCAAACTTGCACTAAATTGAGTGGCTGATACTATGTGTTCACGGGCTTCACAGTTTACTAAAATGTAATTAACAGTCCCACAGAACACAGAAGCAAAATAAAGGTAGGAATAGCCACATTTCTCAACAGTTTGTATCTATACAGACCCAGAGAGCCACCTAGAGGGAAAAGACCACATACATATATACAGTGCACAATGCTCAAATACTGTATCAAATCCATTATATCCATGTGAAAAGGGTGAATTCTTGATTTCAGGGCCCCGTGAAAGACAGGCTAATCATCAGGATCTTTAAAAGCTTATTACTTCCCTCCAGGGTTTCAGATGGTATCTACTGATAATTCACACTGCTGATATCAGGGAGAAGATTTTGACACCAAGTACTATAATTTTTTTAAAAAATTACACAACTTGGGAGTGGGGGGCAAGGGGAGGGATCGCATTAGGAGAAATACCTAATGTAGATGATGGGTTGATGGGTGCAGCAAACCACCATGGCACATGTATACCCATGTAACAAACCTGCATGTTCTGCACATGTATCCCAGAACTTAAAGTATCAAAAAAAAAAAAAAAAAAAAAAAAGATTTCCATTTTGATAAAATACAATTTATCTTAAAAAAAAAAAAAATGTACCAGTTGATGGTTTGCTTAAATGGAGCACAATTATCACCAAGTTGCACAGCCTTTTTATCTGTACTGTCACTTTAGGAAATCTCACTGTGTATGTGACCTGAATGCATATTACCTAGTGGAAAATTCCATAAATGCAGAATAGTCTAGAGAATTAAAAAAAAATTAAGCAACTTAAATACTATCTTTTCTACTTATGGGAACTGCATTACTCCTAAAATAATACTTCGTTCTAGGAAAATCACAGAAAAGGCACTAAATTTGGTTTCTACTAATTCCAGCTGGCTGGCTACCACTCAAAACTTCAAGTCTGCTTCCCATAAAACAAGAATATTTGTTACCCTATGTGCTCCTCAGAGTTTTCCTAAAGATCAAATCGGAATGTATATAAATGAGTTACACTAACATAAATTAATTTTTAAGTATCTGCAGAATGTAGATGTGATTTCATCAAGGAGTCCTGCCTCCTTAATGCAGCTTCAGAGACAGTACATGCTGTGGTGGTGTATGACACAGAAAAACTATATCATATGGGAAGTAAAGAATAATGGCCCTTTATTTAAATAATCCAAACATATGTCTTCATTAAAACATACAGAATACCATTTCAAGAAACTGTGCTTTTATTAAGATCCCTGTCAGGCCAAAATTATTTCAACTTTTATAAAAGCTGGGAAAATAAAAACAAATGAATTTTTTAAATATATATTTTTTAAATTCTTGTTTTGAGTTTTTAAAAAAGTATGGACCTCTAAGCCTAACATTTTCAGTTTGAAATTTCTGGAAACCCTCTACTAACCCTCCTGCCCACAGATGGGTCAGATATCCCTTCTGTAAGCCCTTGAATTGACGCTCTAGTTTCACCATGTTGAAATCACGCACCCTTTAAGCACTCTCTCAAATAATGCTCTGTCCGCTCTTTTGTGCCTGAACTAGCCATGGCTTTCCCTATTGAGAGTACCTCCAATCCTTTGTACATCTGGGGAGGCACGTATGTACTTCTTCTTTTATAGGGTTTATGTCCATGTCGTATTATATCCCACCTGCTTTTACTTGCCTAAGGGCAACAACTAATTCTACTCATTGTTACACCCCCTAAAAGACACAGCTTAGTAATCTGCAGTAGAAGCCACTGAATAATTATTTGTCTACCTGCTGGGGATTAAGTGTTCCAAAACTGTCCTCATTAATAATAATTTTTACCAAATAAGTACAATACGGCTTAAGGAGACTACACCTGTGTTACAAAGTAAAATGCTTAGTTTGCAGTCACCTCAGAGGTTAAATGTTTTAAAAGCAGACATACTACTTCACACCTGCTAGGATGGCTGGAATGAGAAAAATGGGAAATCACAAGTGTTGGCAAGGATGTAGAGAAAGTGCTGGTGGGAATGTAAAATGATACAGTCCTTGCAGAAAAGAGTTTGGAGGTGCCTCAAAAAGCTAAACATAGAATTACTATAAGACTACATAGGAATTCCACACCTGGGTATATATGTACACAAGAGAGGTGAAAACAAAGACTCAAACAGATACCTGTATACCAATGTTCACGGCAGCACTATTCACAATAGCCAAAAGGTGGGAAAATCTCAAGTGCCCATCAACAGATAAACACAATGTGGTATACAGATACAATGGAATATTATTCAGTCTTAAAAAGGAATGCATTTCTGATACATGCTGCAACATGGATGAACCTTGAAAACATTATGGTAATGAAATAAGCCAGGTACAGAAGGAAAATATTGTATAACTCCATTTATATGAAATATCTAAAACAGGCAATTCATAGCAAATCAGAGGCTGCCAGAGGCTGAGAATAGGGAGGAATAAAATTATTGCTTAATGACTAGAGTTTCTGTTTGGGGTGATACAAAGTTCTGGAAACAGACGTTAGTGATGGTTGCGCAACACTGTGACTGTAATTGATGCCACTGAATTGTACACCTAAATATAATTAAAACGACAAAGTTTATGTTATACATATTTTTCCACAATTAAAACAAATACAATACACCAAAAGCCATTAAAGTGTATACTTTAGGGTTTTTTTTTTTTTCAATTATTTTGTATTTTTTAGAGACAAGGTCTCACTCAGTTGCCCAGGCTGGAGTGTAGTGGTATGCAATCACAGCTCACTGCAGCCTCAAACTCCTGGGTTCAAGTGATCCTCCCACCTCAGTCTCTCCAACAGCTAGGACAATGAACTCACACCACCATGTCTGGATAAGTTTTTTTTTTTAAATGTCTTGTAAGGGGTTGGAGGGTGGTCTCATTATGTTGCCCAGGCTGATCTCAAACTCCTCGGCCTCCCAAAGCTTCCCAAAGTGCTAGAATTACAGGTGTGAACCACCATGCATGGTCTAAACTGTATATTTTAAATGGATGAATTGTATGCTAATTATATTTCAATAAAGCTGATAAAAAAATGCAAAGATTACTTAGATGAAAGTGCCATATTTACAGCATTATAAATACTCACCAATCTACCAAATCTACCAAATTTGAAGATGCCTAAGATAATAATAATTTAGTTACAGTAACCTAGATTTGGGATCTACTAAGTAGCTAGCTTAGTACTTACTGAAAAAGATAACAAAATAAAAATTGGGGGTAAAGTTTTTTTTTAGGTGAATAAACTAAGAGTATCAACCGAGGACAGGATATAAACAATCTGCTCAAGAGTGCCATTTTTTTCTAGGAATTCAAAAGTACTACTCTATCTGTGTCCCTTAGAAGAAGGTGACAAGTAAATGGATGAGCATTTTAATAGACGATGTGAACCATCCAGAATTGATTCCTAGTCAGCAAAGACGACAGTGCTGAATGGTTCTGACAGAGAAGTAGCATGCCTATCTGTGACTACAGAAAAACAGCACAGTGGAATTATCAGCTTTCTATCCTAGGTCATAAATAAAGTCACAAAGTGGGAGAGACAAGGGGGAGAGGTGAACGATAGCAATGCTTTCAAAGAAAGTACAGATGATGATCCTTGAACGGGGCAGGTCCACTTATAATATGTGATTTTTTTTCCCAACCAAACTCAGAAAGAAAATACAGTATTCATGGGATTTAAAACCCGAGTACACGGAAGCCTTTTTATATACATGGGTTCCGCAGGGTTGACTCCAAGACTTGGGTATGCATAGATTTGGTATATGGATGGGTGGGTTCTGAAACCAATCCCCTGCATGTAGAGGGATAACTCTAAGAGTCACTTTTCACCTAAGAAAAATATCGCTTTATATATAATAGGATATCTTCACAAAGCATTTACCATAAAACACCAATTAGTGAGACTTAATCACAGCGTTCTGTATCACAGACCCAATTCAATGCTCCCACAAAAATGAGTATCTGCAGAATAGATATTGTAGTAAATAAACAAAATTTGAAACACTTCAGAAAACTTGTCTTTTAAAGAGGTAAAATAACTTTTTTCTAAAATTCTTTCAAAATCCAAAAAATTCACTATTAAAAACTATTTAACATGAACATGACAGTCTATCAACAAATTTCATGGAAGTGATAATCATGCAAAACCAGGTCCCAAAAGGAATACAAATGATATATTATCTATTAATTACTTCCATATTAAGTTATTCTAGCTCTTATACCAATTGACAGAAGGAAAAAATTTTGGATTCCCCTGATCCATAGTCTCCTGTGATGCATTCATTTACTGTTATTTGACACATTTATAACATCTCCCCGCTTAGCCCAAAACCATTACTCAATTCTTTCTAATAGTTCTAATAGAAAGAGGACCTTTTGAAAAAACACCATTTGGAAATAATCTGAGAGAAAACAAGAAATCTATTTGTGAAACGTCAGGACTAAACTAGACTCTTCTCCATGTAGATGTACAGAAGACATATATTCTTTCAATATTTGAAATGTGGAGTATAAAACGACACTGTAGGGGAAACCAACAGCACAATCTCATATTGGGCACTGCAGCACCAATGATGACCTACTTCAGTTATGCGAGACAACAGAAAGCCAACGAAATTACCAAAATCCTATTCACTTCAATGAGGATAAATATATAGAACAGAGCACATTTACCTTAAGAGAAGAACAGCTTAATAAAACCCAACAATTCTAGAGTCAAAACTGTGCATAGAGTACAGTTACAGGGCATTAACTGTTCTTGAAAAGCCTGACCCCTAGTGGTTATAAATACTGCTACATACCTGCAAAGGATTTTTTGTCATTAAACTGCCAGTTTTGATCAAGTGTGAAACAGAAAATTAAAAAAGAAAAATTAGGTTTTTAAAATTGGATCTTAATTTCTATTACAGAAAGAGAAATGCCTGCTATTAAAATATGAAAGCTGGTGCAAATTATATTTTAGCTTACAGTATCCCTATTGTACTTCATAAAATCATACAGAAAATCATCTCATCTAAACTTCTTATTTCACAGATAAAGAATCTGAGACTCAGAGAAGTTTAGGAACTTGTGAACACATAGAAAGAGAGGTTCTGGTAACTTTTTTATGAGGTAAAAAACAACAACAACAACAAAATATCAGAGTATGCTGCATGATATCCATATCAATGCTTTTATTTTATTTGAGAAAGTCATATTTCTTTTCAATGCCTGGCATATGAGCACCGTTCTATAACTTTTCCTTTGTGTGGTGGATCCTGAAAAACTGTATACCTGGAAAATGGAAAGGAAAAAAACTGATGGTCAAAGAATTCAGAGCGTGCACAGGGTAGTCCATCATGGAACAGCTACAGAATAAACACTTCCTCCACACCCTGGCTCTAGTGACCATCTGTGCCACACATTCCCCAACCACGGCCAGTGCTGGTTAAAGTTCGCTTCATACTCCACCCACAGCAGAGTCTTCATTGTTGTGAGTATTCTCCTCAAGGCCCTCTTCTAACTCCACACACTTTCTAGGCTTCACTCACTTCAATAAGTCAATACTTTCCAGTCTAGAAATCCAGCCTAAAGCTCTTCCCTTGCTCCTGACTTGTATATACAAAAGCCTACTCAATATTTATATTTTAATGCACCACCAGTTAATTTAAACTCCCCAAATTCAACATCAATGTGGAAAACATCTTGATCCCCAAACCATTTTTCTTGTACTCTCTTCCTGAATGGTCCATCATCTAAAAACCTGGGCGTCATCCTTGAGTCTCACCTTGTCCCCTACTTCCAGGCCCAAGTTGGATTAATCGTTACCTGCTCATTTTCTCTTTACTACATTTTCTTCACATTTCCTTAGTTCAGGCCACCATCATTACTAATCAGCTTCCTAGCCTGTCTCCTAAGTGTTTCCAAGTACCACTGCTCGGCCCCACAAATCCCAAATGTATTTCGGAATAACGCTTCTAAAATTTAAATCTAATCAATTCAATTACTCTTCTCCTTAAAACTCTTCTATGGCTCACTACCACTTTTTGGAGAAGATATAAACTTCTTAACAAGACACTGTAGGATATAAGTATGCTTATGTGTTCAATTTCATCTTCCAATACCAACACCATACAATTCTCCTAGCCCCAGCTCACACAACATGTTTTATCTCCCATCCATTCTGAGCTACATTTAATTCCCTGAATTTGCCATGTTATTTCCTACAACTAGATGTGAACGTGGTATTCCCACTCTCTGGTACCTACTTATCCCTCTTATCCTCTTCCCTGTCCCTTATTCTTTTGCTTAGATAACTATAATGATGAGCAGCCATCATTATATCTCAGCTGAAGCAATACTTTAAAAGACCTCCAAAACTTGATTAGGTGTCCCTCTGCTCCCTATACTTACCTCTATCATGGCCATTAAATCACTGAATTGGGAGGCCCACCAATTTATTTCTCTTCCTCACCAACAGGTGATCTCTCTGAGCTCATGCACAGGTCAGTGCCTGGCACATAATATATGCTCAATAACAGCTCTTTAACAAATGAGTGAAAACTGCCACACACCACAAAACCCTCTACTATACTCTAAATGTATTACATTTCTAGTTCTATAGAACACCCTCAGTGATACATGTGAAATAATAAAGGAATTCTCCAACACTGACTGTAATGGTCAGTGTTATGTGTTAATTTGGCTAGGCCATAGTCTCCACTTATTCAATCAAACACTAACCTAGGTGTTGTTGTGAAGGTATTTTGTAGATGTAATAGGCATCTACCATCAGTTGACTTTAAGAAGTGTTCTAAATTATCTGGGTATGCCCCATCCAATCTGTTGAAAGGCCTTAAGAACAGAACTGGAGTTCCTCTGAGGAAGAAGAAATCTCACTTGTGGACTAGAGTTTCAGCTTCTGCCTGAGAGTTCCGGCCTGCCCTCTTGATATCAGACTGACCTCACCAGCCAATTCCCTGCAATTAACCTCATCATTCTTTCTGTTTCTGATAGCATGCTGACTTGATAAAGGCATTTACTAAACAAAAGTAGACACTAAACCAGACCCTGAATATAAAATGATAAAGAGGTCAAGATTAGAAAGGAAAACTATTAACTGAGAAGGCCCTGTTCTGTGCAGTTTACATTCACTGTTTCATTTAACGCTCACACCAACCCTATAAAAATGGTTACTCTTCCCATTCCTCCTTTTATTCAACAAATATCTGAGTGCATATCACATGCTAATCACTGCATGTCACTGTTCCAGATGTGAGGAATACAACCTGAAAGCATACAGAACAGGCCTCCACTCTCACGCAGCTTGGAGTACAGTTCAGGACACTAAACCTGAGTGGTTACAGAAGCCTGTCTCAGGTCACACAGCTGTAAGTGAAGTTGCCAAAATTTCAACCTGAGTTGTATGGTTCCAAAGCAAAACTCTTGCTCTTCTCATCTAATTCCAATGCTAAAAGACTTGTTCACGCTGGGGGTGCTTAACAGGTGGGTACCCAGAATACATGCACCATAAGGCATATAAACTGGCTTATGCCTAGGTCCCACAGTGAGCAATATAGACAGTTAAATTTCCCCAAGAAAATAGAGAATGACATGGTCCCTAAGATACAAGGCAACAAAAAACATTCTGGGAGACACAGCAAGATCAGAGCTGGGTCTTGAAAGAACACTAATAGGTCTTCAACTAGCCGAGAAGACGAATTAATGCATGGATTTAAAAACATCATATAAACAAAATCTGGAACAAAGGAATGTACATGATGTATCTGAAGAAACTGAGCAGTACAGTTTGACTAGGAAAAAAGTGTTAATCACGGAGCTGTGAGATGTCACCACTAGCCCTTCTTCCCACCACCACTATAATGCCAACCTGGGATTCCTTGAGAGGACAAAATGGCATAATACTGGTAAAGTGTTCTGTGTAGGGCCCAGAGTATCGCTGAGCACAATAAAAGTGATTTCATCATTAGGTTATTAAGGCCCATTTGCTGACTAAATTTATGGCATGTAGTGTGTTTTTACAACCTTAGCGATGCTGGTGTTTCTGAATGTAGCCCTTCTTCGCACTGCCACCAAAATCCCATTCCCAATCCCAGATCCACATCAAAAACCTGCAGAGTGATTTTTGGGGTTTTTTTTAAGGTTAATATGGTAATTATATATTAAATATATAAGGTAATTATATATTAACCTTTTTTAAGGTTAATATGGTAATTATATATTAAATGAACTGCGAGAAGGATGAGGGAATGTAAGTAACCTGTAAAAACAAATTTCGGGATTAGCTGAGGTTGGAAATGGAAAAGAAGAGAAAGATGGAAAAGATACTAAAAAGGGATCTAAGAAAGTGAATTAAAAAGTAATGGAAGCAGCTGGGCATGGTGGCTCATGCCTATAATCCCAGTAGGTGGATCATGAGGTCAGGAGATCAAGACCATCCTGGCCAACATGGTAAAACCCTGTCTCAACTAAAAATACAAAAATTAGCTGGGCATGGTGGCGCACGCCTGTAATTCCAGCTACTCAGGAGGCTGAGGCAGGAGAATTGCTTGAACCAGGGAGCTGGAGGTTGCAGTGAGCAGAGATCGTGCCACTGCACTTCAGCCTGGTGACAGAGCAAGACTCCATTTCAAAAAAAAAAAAAAAAAGCTAAGTGTGGTGGTGCATGCCTGTAATCCCAGCTACTTGGGAGGCTGAGTCAGGAGAATTGCTTGAACCTGGGAGGCAGGGGCTGCAGTGAGCCGAGATCACGCCATTGCACTTCAGCCTGGCGACAGAGCAAGATTCTGCCTCAAAAAAAAAAAAAAAAGGTAATGGAAGCACTGACAGAAGCAATCACAGCACTGACAAAAATGTTCAATGGAATTACATAAAGTGCTTATTGCCATCTCATTCATAGTAGGTATTCAATAAGTGTTTCTTAAAAAAAAAAAAAAAAAAAAGCTTCAGTAAGATAAAATCTGTATACTATGCAATTTACCCTTTAAAGTGTATAATTCAATGATTTTTAGTATAGTCATAGAGTTGTGACTATAACATCTACACAACCTAATTTTAGAATACTTTCATTACCCCCACTCCCCACCCCACCCATAAGCCACAGTCAAGCTGTAATATATTTTCTGTCTCTATATATTTGCCCATTTTAGATATTTCATAATAACTGAATCTATACAATATATGGTCTTAATAAACGCTTCTTGAATATTAATCAGAACATTCAAAAGGAACATCTAGCACTAAGAAACTGAAGAGTTTATGATGCATTACTGTGAAAAGATGACATCAATCAACAACTGGAGATGAAAATGACAAACTGAAGATGCAACTAAAGGTTTATGCAAAGCATTATCTTTTCCAATTCCAAGATTCTAGGTCACCTAGGTAGAGAAGAAACTGAAAAAAATAAGGGAAGATGAAATTCCCAAAGAAAATGACTGCACAGCACAAAGAGCCGATTACATTTAAGACCTTATTATGAACTGGATAAAGACATGGATGAGAAAGAATAGCCACAGAGGCAGGAGAATTAGAACATCATTGCAAAGTCTTAGCAGAGGAGCCACCTGTGGTATAGAAAGCTACAGAGGTTAAGGAGGAGGAAAACTGGAAAAGGAAACTGGAAAAGGAAAACTGGAAAAGTAACATTAGAAAGCTGAGTGTCAATGGTATGTGTGTTTGGTGCAGAAGAGAAGTTAAAAATTTCAAATGGAGAAAATATGGAAGAACAGACACGGTTTAACCTTCATAGGGTTTTGAGAAGGATAAAAGGCAAATATCTGAGTAAAGTACTGAAAGAGTACAAAGTGGTTTTAAATATAAGGTAAAATTATTTCTATGCATTTCTCATACATATCCTCAAGAAATAAAATAGTAAAAAAATTATAAGTACTTATTTTCTTTAAAGTGAGAACTATCAAAAAGTCTTTATCATTTAAAACATAGGTGTTATTCCCAAGGTCTCAATATCATGTTTGAATACGTATAAAATATATCAAAATTATATATATGCAAGACAAAACAAAACTTTAAATAAACAAATAAAAACACTAATGATTTTTTTATTTAAGGATGTGAAAATAGACTTGGGAATTCTCCAGGAAGAAGTGTAGCTAAAACAACTGGGCAGTTACAAATCCTAACGATTCCTCCAAATGACTCCTAAACCTGATAAATAACTTGAGTAAAGTTTCAAGATATAGGCCGGGTGCGGTGGCTCACGCCTGTACTCCCAAACTTTGGGAAGCCAAGGCAAGTGGATCACTTCAGGTCAGGAGTTAGAGACTAGACTGGCCAACATGGCAAAATCATCTCTATAACAAATACAAAAAAATTAGCCGGGTGCCACACCTGTAATCCCAGCTACTCAGGAGGCTAAAACGTGAGAACTGCTTGAACCCAGGAGGCAGAGGCTGCAGTGAGCCAACATCACACCACTACACTCCAGCCTAGGCAACAGAAAGAAAGACAGGAAGACAGAGACAGAGGAAAGACAGAAAGAAAGAAAGAAAGAAAGAAAGAGCGAGAATAAACAGAGTAAACAGACAATCTAAAGAATGGGAGAAAATATGTGCAAACTATGCATCTGACAAAGGACTAACAATCAGAATTTATAAAGGACTTAAATCAACAAGAAAAAAAACAACCCCATTAAAAAGTAGGCAAAGGACATCAACAGACGATTCTTGAATAAAGACATACAAACAGCCAACAAACATAAGAAATCTCAACATCACCAATCAGAGAAATGCAAATCAAAACCACAATAATTACCATTTCACACCAGTCAAAATGGCTATTATTAAAAAGTCAAAAAATAGCAGATGTTGGCAAGGATGCAGAGAAAATGGAATGCTTATATACCATTGATGGGAATGTACATTTCTTCAACTTCTATGGAAAACAGTATGGAGATTTCTCAAAGA
Source organism: Macaca fascicularis (assembly GCF_037993035.2). Classification (NCBI taxonomy): domain Eukaryota; kingdom Metazoa; phylum Chordata; class Mammalia; order Primates; family Cercopithecidae; genus Macaca; species Macaca fascicularis. The sequence goes on along the minus strand of NC_088380.1, from coordinate 82,457,838 downwards.
AGTAAAAATAGAACTTCCACTCAACCCAGCAATCCCCCTACTGGGTATCTAACCAAAGGAAAAGAAATCCTTTTATCAAAAAGACACCTGCACTCATATGCTTATTGCAGCACTATTCACAATAGCAAAGTCATAGAATCAACCAAAGTGTCCATAAATAGTAGACTGAATAAAGAAAATGTGATACATATACACCATGAAATACTATACCACATAAAAAAATGAAATTACGTCCTTCATAGCAACATAGATGCAGCTGGAGGCCATTATCCTAAGTGAATTAACACATAAACAGAAAATCAAATACTGCATGTTCTCACTCAGAAGCGGGAGCTAAACAAAGGGTTCACACAGACATAAAGATGGATACAACAGACACTGGGGACTCCAAAAGGGAGGGAGAAGAGCAAAGCTTGAAAAACTATCAGGTACTATGTTCACTATTTGGGTGATGGGTTCAATAGAAGCCCAAACCCCAGCATTATGCAACATAACCATGTAACAAACTTGCACGTTTCCTCTGAATTTATAATAAAAAATTTTAAAAAACCAAAAAAACCAAACCTAAGAAGTATATATGAATGAACAGTACACACCATATAACAGTTTTGCTTCTATTCATTAATCAGGCTAATATGCTTCATATTAAAAAAAAGAAATTTAGCATATATTTAAAAATCCAAATTTTAAAAATGAGGCTGACTCTTTAACTCATGAAAGCTTTCAGTTAAAATGATTTTAAAATACTCCCTTTTTACTGAAGTTTAAAAAGTGATGCAATTTTCTAAAATGTACCTATGTATAACTTTTAATTGTAAAAAGTAATCCTCAGAAAGCAAGCTTGTACAATAACGATAAAATGGCTTCAGGTTACACCAAATTACAGCAAAATGGGAAAATGAAAACTTTACATCAGGTTCACTATAAAAATTTAGACATAACATTTCACTTACTTTTTTGAACATAACTAGTGAGATGACTGCTGACGCTGTGAAAAGTGCTGCTATGATTATCATCATGATTCCAACAGGAATATTTTGGTTGAGACCAGTAAGGGATGAAATCCAACCACTACAAAGTAATAAAAAGTGTAATTAGGCAAAAGTTAATGTAAACTTTTTAAAAATAGCATAATATCTAACACATATTCAACACTTACCAGTCAAGCAATGTTCAAGTTCTTTATGTGTATTAGCGCATTTAACTCTCACAACCCACCCAATAGGACAGATGCGTTTTAAATCCCTAATTTTACAAATGAGGAACTGAGATATTCAGTAACTTGCCTGAAGTCATACAGCTTATAAATGGCATAGTCTGAATTCGAAAGCAAACCAAACTCCAGAGGCTCAAGTGTTTAATTCCAGACTGTACATTTTTTAAGCTGTACATTTTTTAAGCTTACGAGTTTTGAGTTTATTACTTTTTTTGAGACAAAGTCTCGCTCTGTCGCCTAAGCTAGAGTGTAGTGGCATGATCTCGGCTCACTGTAACCTCCACCTCCTGGGTTCAAGCGATTCTCCTGCCTTAGCCTCCTGAGTTGCTGGGATTACAGGTGTGCGCCACCACGCCTGGCTACTTTTTGTATTTTTAGTAGAGATGGGGTTTCGCCATGTTGGTCAGACTGGTCTCAAACTCCTGACCTCATGATCCACCTGACTTGGCCTCCCAAAGCACTGGGATTACAGGCGTGAGCCACCGTGCCTGGCCTACTACTACATTTTTAAAAATGTTTATTTTCAATTCTGCTGAATTATGGAAGAAGGTATTTACAAACCATATATCCAACAACGGATTCACATCTAGAATATACATAACTTTCAAAGCTCAACAGAACAAAAAAATTATTAAGAAAATGGATAAAAGACATGAAGAGACATTTTAGCAAGAGGACATAAAGACAACAAATAAGCACATGAAAAGATGTTCAAAACCACAATGAGATATCACCTATTAGGATGGCTAAAAGAAAAAGTTATAACCACCAAATGCTGGTGAGGAAGTGGAGACTAAATTGCTCATACTTGTTGGTAGGAGTGTAAAATAGTACAGCCACTCTAGAAAACAGTTTGTTTCTTTAAAAAACTAAATATACAACGTCCATATAACCCAATAATTACACTCTTGGCATGTATCACAGAGAAATGAAAATTATGTTCACACAAAAATCTATTCACAAATTTCGTGGCAGCTTTATTTGTAATAGTCCAAAACTGGACACAATACTGATGTCCTTCAACTGGTGAACCGTTAAATAACCTGTGATACATCCGTATCATAGAACACTACTCAAAAATAAAAAGGAGCCCAGACATGGTAGGTCATGCTTGTAATCCCAGCATTTTGGATGGCTGAGGTGGGCAGATCACATGAGGCCAGGAGTTCAAGACCTAACTGGCAACATGGTGAAATCCTGTCTCTACTAAAAACAGAAAACTTAGCTGGGCTGGGTGGGAGGTGCCTGTAATCCCAGCTAGTAACTGGGAGGCTGAGGCATGAGAATCACTTGAACCGAGGAGGTGGAGGCAGTGAGCTGAGATCACCCCACTGCACTACAGCCTGGGTGACAGGGTGAGACTCTGTCTCAACCAACCAACCAATTGGAATAAACTACAGATACACATAACAACCTGGATAAATCTCCAGAAAATAACACTGAGTGAAAAAAGCCAAAGGCTATAGACTATGATTCCACATCTATAACCTTCTTGAAATGACAAAACAACAGAAATGAAGAACACATTAGGGATTGCCAGGGGTTAAGGAGTGAGGGGGAAAAGGGAGGTTTTGAGTGTGGCTATGAAAAAGCGACATGAGGAATCCGCTGGTGATGAAAATGTGCTGTATCTTTACTATCAACGTCAAGATCTTGGTTTTTATATTTTACCATAGTTCTGCAAGATTAGTACCATTGGGAGAAACTAGATAAAGGGTACCTGAGATCTCTGCATTATTTCTTACGATTGTATGTGAATCTACAATTACCTAAAAGTAAAAAGTTTAACCTAAAAAATCTGAATTACATGTGGGTCTATCTTAAAACAGGTCAATTCTATATGCACCCTCATTAGCAGACTCTTTGTACGCTATTTAGTCACATACATGCTGTTATGCTCAATTTTAGCATTTTCCCTATGTCTGTGCTAAAAAGCAAAAGAAATTACCTCAATTTCGCAAGAATAAAAAAAACCTTGTACTGTTAAAGTAAGCAGTATATTTTTAATTAAACATTTAAAACACTTCCTTTCCCTAAAATACCAAAAACTAGATACTATTTAAAATAATAATAAAAACTACTTTTTCTGAGAACTGATTTAAAATATCTATATAAATTCTCTGCATATATTTATGACCATTAGGAGCTCTGCAGAACTGCTAAGAGTTGTCTGACTGCCAATCACTACTCCACTTCAGTAGCAGCATACTAAATTTAAGTCCTCAACACACTCTAATTAAACGCTAATTTCAATTTTGGTTTATGTACACAGTGGAACAAAGTTGCATCACATATGCTTCTGGCATGTAAGAATACAGCTGAATGCAAGTCAGTATAAAAGAAAGAAAAGAGGAACAGATACTTTTAGAGATGTGTACTCTTCCACTCACCATTTCACTCAAGGAATGTTTGCATCAGAGTGTAAAGAGAGACCTAAATCTGCTATTACCTCCTAGCCTGGGTCCAGATAGTCTCCATTTCTGAGGGTCCCCCACTGAATGAGCCATGAGAATGATTCGATTGTTTAAAGATGTATGTATATACGTATGTGCAGTGATTCTACCTTTCAAAGACAAGTGTCCATGTATACTCATATATAAAAAGATATCTGTTTGTACACCTAAAATAGGGCTTTACACATAATAGGTATCCTTTTCCTTAAAATCCCTGAAATTCTTTCCTGCCCCTTCTACATTCCTTGGTCCCTCTATCTCTCTGACCACCTCAGTCTCTTCTGCAGTCTTCCTCTTAGTGCCCCTTACATACATATATTTATTTAAACTAGATAAAATGTGCTGTTTTTAAAGATGGGAACATAATCTTCAAAGAGACAAGCTTGTCCAAAGTTTATGCCTTATGACATTTTAAAATTGCATTTTTAAAACAATTTTTGCTTTTATTTTTTCTAATCTGGTTTTTCTGTGTTAACTAGGTTAGGAAGCCAAAAATTATAATACAATATTAAAGCTGAAAACTAGTAAAAAAAAAAAAAAAAAGAAAAAGAAAAAGAAAAACAAAAAAACAACTTACCAATTGCCCCAATTATGAAATCCTGCAGCTTGGAGTACATGTACAGCAAACTGACAAATATAGACGAAGAAGAATACAAAGAATCTAAATGAACTGTCACTCCTTTAAAAAAAAAAAAAAAAGAAAGAAAAAAGGGGGTTAGAAAGAAAAAAGGAAATGTCATTCCCAAAAAAGGGAAAATGTCATTTTTCTCATTATCTTTACACTCACCTGCAGAATGACATTCAAACCTTAAAAGCATAAACAAAAAAAAAAAGTGGCAACAACCTGAGGCCTCAAGTTAACAATATGGTAATAACTTGTGTGAACTCGTCATACTAACATTAGATATCGTTATTCTAACCTCACTTTGTCCTTTCAATTTCCAACTGCACCACAATCCCTCTTGACAAAAAAACTTATTCATTTTCTTCTTTTATTAAACAGCATTTAGAATTATAATCAACATACAATGAATTGTAAATGTTTAAAATATCGCTTTAATAAGTTTTGACACGTTTATATACCTGATTCCCCAATCACTACGGTGAGCATATCCCCAAAGTTCCTTGAAACCCTTGGTAGCCCTACCCTACCCACTCCTTTTCTGTTACCATAGTTTGACTATTTTAGAGTTTTATATAAATGGGATCATATATTATATAGTCTTTTTTTCTTGTCTGGCTCATTTTACTCAGTACCACTATTCTGAGATTCACCCAGTTTTGTGGCATGTATCAAAAGTTCATTCCTTTTCATTGTTGAGTAGTATTCCATTGTGTAAATATACCACAGTTTATTCATTCACTGTTGGACATTTAGGTTGTTTCTAGTTTTTTATTATTACAAATAAAGTTATTATTGTTATTATTGATAATAAAGCTATTATTAATAGTCATGTACAAGTCTTCCCATGAACATATATTTCCTTCTTCTCTTAGGTAAATACCTACAAGTGGGAAAGGCTGGAACATATCATAGGTATAACTTTTTAAGAAACAGCCAAACTGTTTTACAAACAGGTTGTTCTATTTTTCTTCTTTTTTTTTTTTTGAGATGGAGTTTTGCTCTTGTTGCCCAGGCTGGAGTGCAATGGCGTGATCTCGGCTCACCGCAACCGCCTCCCAGGTTCAAGCGATTCTCCTGTCTCAGCCTCCCGAGTAGCTGGGATTACAGGCGTGGGCCACCATGCCCAGCTAATTTTGTACTTTTAGTACAGACAGGGTTTGTCCATGCTGGTCAGGCTGGTCTCGAACTCCTAACCTCAAGTGATCTGCCCACCTCAGCCTCCCAAAGTGCTGGGATTACCGGTGTGAGCCACCGCGCCCGGCCTAGTTGTTCTATTTTTCATCCCCACTGGCAGTACATGAGTATTTCAGCTTCTCCACATCTCACTAACACTTGTTATGGTCTTCTTAATTCTAGCTATTCTAATAGATGTATAGTGATATCTTATGTGGTTTTAATTTGCATCTTCCTAATAAGTAATATTGTTGAGCATCTTTTTATGTGCTTTTTGTCATATACAGATCTTCTTTCATGAACTAGTGAAAATCTTTTTCTGATGTTGTAATTAGATTGCTTTTTCCCTTATCATTGAGTTGTGACAGTTTTTAATACTATATTCTAGAAGTACAAGTCCTCTTTCAGATATACGCTTGACAAAGGAGTCTGTTGCTTGTCTTTTCATTCTTTTAAGAGTGTCTTTTGGGAGCTGGCGTAATGGCTCACACCTGTAATCTCAGCTATTCAGGCCCTGAGGCAAGAGGATTGCTTGAGGCCAGGAGTTTGACACCAGCCTGGGCAACATAGCAGACACCCATCTTCATTTAAAAAAGGGGGGGGGGGGGGAGAGGAAGAGGAGAAAGAGGAGGAAGAGGAAGAAGAAGTAGTAGTAGTAGTATTGGACGAGGAGGGAGAGGAGGGAGGAAGGAGAAGAGGGAGGAGGGGGAGGAGGTAGGGGGAGAGGGGAGGAGGGAGGAAGGGGAGGAGGGAGGAGGGGGAGGAGGTAGGGGGAGAGGGAAGGAGGGGGACAGGGAGAGGGGGGAGGGGAAGAGAGGGGGAGGGGAAGAGAGGGAGAGGGGAGGAGGAGAGGAGTGGAAGGAGGGAGGAAGAGGAGGAGGGAGGAAGAGGAGGAGGGGAAGGAGGGAGGAGGAGGAGGGAGGAAGAGGAGAAAGGAGGAAGAGGAGGAGGGAGGAAGAGGAGGAGGACAAGGGGGGAAGAGGGAGGAATGAGAGGAGGGGAAGGAGGGGGGAAGAGGGAGGAGGGGAAGGAGGAGGGAAGAGGGAGGAATGGGAGGAGTGGAAGAGCGAGGAATAGGAGGAGGGGAAGAGGGAGGAATGGGAGGAGGGGAAGAGGGAGAAATGGGAGGAGGGGAAGAGGGAGAAATGGGAGGAGGGGGGAAGCGAGAGAAACAGGAGGAGGGGAAGGGGGGGAGGAGGAAGAAGAAAGTTTCTTTGAAGAGGAGTTTTGCCTTTTTATGAACTACAGTATATTCACACTTGTTCTTTTATATATCTTGATTTTACTGTTATTTCTGAGAAAGCTGCCAAGCCAAGGATGTAAAGATTTTTTTTTCCTCTTTTTTTCTAGTTTTCTATTTTCAGTTTTACATTCAAGTCTATGTTCTTTTTTGAGCTAATTTTTTAAAATATCACATCAAGTATGAAGTTCTTTTTTGGTTATCCAATTGTTCTAACATCATTTCTTAAAAAGACTGTCCTTTCTGTATTGCATTCCCTTTGTACCTTTCTCAAAATTAGTAGTTTGTCTATGGGTGGGTTTATTTCTGGGCTCGCCATTCTCTCCCACTCTTCTATTTGTCTACCTTTTCGTCAATATTATACTATTTTGATTTTGAAGTTTTCTAGTAAGACTTCTAATTAGATAGTGTTAGTCCATCAACTTTATTGTTCTTTTTCAAAGTTGTCTTGACTATTTTAAGTTTTTTACATTTCTATAACCAGTGTACAAACATGGCAATGAGTTAACATGAATACAGTAAAGCAGCGGTCCCCAGCCTTTTTGGCACCAGGGACCTGTTTCGTGGAAAACAATTTTTCTATGTATGGTGGGGTGGGATGGTTTCAGGATGAAACTGTCTCAGATCATCAGCATTAGATTCTCATAAGGAGCCTGCAACCTAGATCCCTTGTACACACAGTTCACAATAGGGTTTGTGCTCCTATGAGAATCTAATGCCACTGCTGATCTGACAGGAGGCGGAGACCGGGTGGTAAGGCTAGCTAGCTGCTCACTTCCTGCTATGTGGCCTGGTTCCTAACAGGCCACGGACCAGTACAAGCCTGCAGCCCAGGGGTTGGAGACCCCTGCTCTAGAATCAGCCATTTCCCCCAAGGTACAAAAGAGCAAATTTTAATGGTTCATTAATAATGTTTTCTATGTCAGTCAGATTTAAATTAAATGGTTCCACATCTTATAGTAATTGTATCAGTACTATATTACACCAAAGTTGGTATTAATGACCATACGGCTGAGAAAAATTATTAATGAAAAATAACCAACATCAAAATCTACAATTTAAAATGCTATTTTTATAATATTGAATAGAAATCCTATGTATGACTCATCTCTCTAGGGTCACTATACAAAACATCACTTCTAATAATCATTTTTCTTTTACTATTTTGAAACAGACACTTCTAAAGTATATTTCTATTTCCCTGTCCCTCTGGCAAAGAATGAAGAATATAACTTAATATTCTGTTTGTTTCACTTAGAGTTTTTACTTCTATTTTGTGTGCCAAGAAACCAGACTATTAAAATGTTTTACATTATAAATATATAAAATATGTGCTCTAAAAAGGGGTTGAATAATGTCTACAGGCTTCACAACAGCTATGTCCACTCCCTTGGTTCCAAATTCATAGACACATTCTAGAAGCTAAAAATGCCTAATTATAATTTCTAGTTAGGAAATCTATTAGAAGATACTGAATACGTTTTAAAAATTAAGAAGTCCTACTCAAAAACTATTTCTAAAACATTGCTTTCAAATACAAATGGAACTATGTTAAAACTAGTCCACCTTCCTCTATCTGTATCTATAGTTAGTACAAACAAATGCACAGTGTACAAAACTGATCAAATGAAAACCTCAAAGTCTACTTTTGTCTAGTTTTACTTTAAATGAAGCTAAATGCAGGTTAAATATCATTCTCAATAGATTTTATTTACTTCATTTTACCAACTTTTCTATTTCTGAATAAGGAGACAATAAAACTCATTTTATTGTACACTGACCATGAATATGAATGATTATTTTAAAACACTTCAAAGCTCTCTAAGACATAAACTCCATATCCCAGCACTTACTTAACTACCTAGATTCTCATCTCCAAGAGAGCACAAATCTTCCCTTACCTAAGCTGTCCAAACTACTGCAAATGCAAAATCAGTCAAATTCAAAACAATCTGAAGCAATACAATCATCATGTGAATATCAAGTTCCTTTCAGATGCTTGAGGGAAGGGCAAGGAAAAGCTGAGGAGCTCTGGAAGAGACAGAAGACCCCCAGGAGGGCTGTACCTTAGCCAGAATCAGAAAAGGTCCGGGGGGGGGGGGGGAAATCATCAGGGGAAGAAGAACTTCTATTGGCATTCAGAACCTAAGGTGGTCTTGTGGGCAGGAACAGATTAGAAAGCAGACTGTTTAAATCAGCTTGAACATAGCTATTTTAAACCAAACAAAGAACAGAAATATAGATTTTTTTAAAAAAACACTATACACTGATTTAAGCTATGTGGCTTAAATTGTAATCAGCCTCAGTTTATGATAAAGTATTTATGGTATCATGGATATTTATTCATAATAAATCCACCTAAGTAATGTATTTCCTCATCAGAATACATAAATAAAAGCTCTCTACTACTTGCCATCCTGGCTCTTTCAGATCAAAGCCTACTGGAAAACTGAACTTCAAATAAGCAAGTAGTTTTTGGTTTAATGACTTCTACAGCCAAGTTGCAGCACAATTTTAATAGAAAAGTTCTTCCCTAAAGTATGATAATAAATTTCAGAAAATAAGCTTATTTGATCTTATAAAGTTTATTTCACATGCCAAATCAATACCAGAGATATTAATTACAACTACCATTTGGTGTGACAGGAAAAGAGAAAGTATTTCATTATTTCAAAGGGCTAAGATGTGGAGACACAAGTTAACTAAAGCACAGCACTAAATGTCTTTAACTCTGGCAACTCCACATAGCAGATATGAGAACACAAATTTACACACTTGGGTTTGAATCCAGACTCTCCCACTTAAAGTTGTGTGACTTTGGGCAAAGTATTAAGCCTGAGATTTTCCATTTGCTAAATGGGGTAATAGTGAAACATGCTTTTATACAAATAAAATAATGCAGGTAAAGTGCTTAGCTGGGAATGCATAGGCACATAGAAAGCAACTGATAAATATTACTTGTTGATACCTCTATTACACTCTAGTAGTACTGTATCAAAATAAACTGTTTTGCTCACAGAAGTAATATCCTACTCTCAGAAGTGGCATTAGGCAGTGATAAGACACTGAAAATTTCTCGAACATGGTTGCTAACAATCACGACTACTAGAATCAAGTAATACAAGAAATTATTGATGGTATACAGGCATTAGAATAAAAAGAAACTGACATGGTTTGGCTGTGTCCCCACTCAAATCTCATCTTGAATTGCAGCTCCCATAATCCTCACATGTCATGGGAGGGACCTAGTGGCAGGTAAATGAATCAAGGGGGCAGGTTTTCCTGCGCTATTCTTACGAAAGTGAGTAAGTCTCACAAGATTGGATGGTTTTATAAAGGGCAGTTTCCCTGCACACACTCTCTTGCCTGCCGCCATGTAAGACATACCTTTGCTCCTCCTTCACCTTCTGCCATGATTGTGAGGCCTCCCCAGCCATGTGGAACTGTGAGTCCATTAAACATCTTTTTCTTTATAAGTTACCCAGTCTTGAGCATTTCTTCATAACGGTATGAAAATGGACTAATACAGAAACCTAACAACTACAGGTGCTTTTCTTGTCTTATTTGGGGGCTCCAAGACTGTCTAAACCAGCCCCATACTCCCTCTTTAGTAACTTTATGCTGAAATGAATTCTTTCTCCAGAACAGGGAGTCTATAAGTAGGCTTGAAAGGCAGCACCATGAACTGTCCCTCACCACAATAGTGCAAAAAAATTTGCATATGTGTTTCTATGGGAGAAGATTCAAAGATTTTAAACTTACAATAGAGTCTATCTCTTAAAATCTATTAAGAGCTGGGCACAGTGGTTGATGCCTGTAATCCTAGAACTTTGGGAGTCAAGGTGGGAAGATTGCTTGAGCTCAGGAGTTGAAGAACAGCCTGGGCAATACAGTAAGACCTCATCTCTATTAAAAATAAAAAAAGTTAGGTGCAGTGGCACATGCCTGTCGTCCTGCCTATCTGGGAGGCTGAGGCAGGAGGATCATTTGAGCCCGGAAAATAAAGCAGCAATGAACAATGGTCATGCTATTGCATTCCAGCCTGGGTGACAAAGTGAGATCCTATCTCTGGGAAAAAAAAAAAAAAGCAACCCACTTGCTAGTCTGGCTAAAAAAGCACAGAACTGGAATGAAAGAGACTCTGAACCCTCTTCTTCCCACCTATGTTCTGTCAAAAGCAGAGGGGACAATGAAAAAGCTCATATTAAATGAAGTTTCAAACCTGAATAATATCAAACCTAGACCACAACCTTGGTGTAAACTCTGAATCCTTTATACTTAACTGACTTAATAATAGCTAACATTTGTTGAACATTATTCGCCAAGGACTATATCAAACACATGTATTGCCCATTCAATCCTTACAACACCCCCATGAGGCACAATAATATTGACTCTATTTTACTGATGTGCAAACAGATTTAAAGAGGTCAAATAATCCAAATACACAGCTGGTAACACAAAAGATGCAACCTATCTGTGCATCTATTAAGCTAAAATTCTTTTTTTATTTTTTATTTTTTGAGACGGAGTCTAGATCTGTCACCCAGGCTGGAGTGCAGTGGTGTGATCTTGGCTCACTGCAAGCTCTGCCTCCGGGGTTCATACCATTCTCCTGCCTCAGCCTCCCGAGTAGCTGGGACCACAGGCACCCACCACCACACCTGGCTAATTGTTTTGTTTTTGTATTTTTAGCAGAGATGGGGTTTCACCGTGTTAGCCAGGATGGTCTCGAACTCTTGACCTCATGATCCACCCACCTCAGCCTCCCAAAGTGCTGGGATTACAGGCGTGAGTCACAGCGCCCGGCCTTAAGCTAAAATTCTTAACCAAGTGATAAAACTACCTCTAAGATATTATTTCAATTCCATGATCTCCAAGAAATTTAATTATCAAGGAATAGAACACCACTAGCTAAAGTAAATTAACCCTAAATGCTCAATGCAGTGTTTCTTATATACAGGAGAATATAAAGACTAAAATCTCACATATGTATTGATACTCAATGTAGAAAGCTTAAACAGCTTAAAAGCTTTAAAGCTTAAAAAGACAAAATCAGCCAGTAGCTAACCATTTTCAAATTACCTCTGAACAATAAAACTAATTTAAAGGAAAACAGAAGTCAACATTGATTAGATCCTAGGTCACAAATGGACTGTTTTCAAGCTATTACACAGGCTACGCTCTTATAAAACAGAAAACTCGGCCAGGCGCGCGGCTCACACCTGTAATCCCAGCCCTTTGGGAGGCAAAGCTGGGCAGATCACCTGAGGTCAGGAGTTCGAGGCCAGCCTGACCAACATGGTGAAACTCTGCCTCTACTAAAAATATAAAAATTAACCAGGCATGGTGGTGGGCACCCGTAATCTCAGCTACTCGGGAGGCTGAGACAGGAGAATCGCTTGAACCCAGGAGGCGGAGGTTGCAGTGAGCAGAGATCCTAGCTTGGGCAACAAAGTGAGACTCTGTCTCAAAAAAAAACAAAAACAAAAAACACAAAAACTCAAACATTTTTCTGCAAATAAGCTCCATGACACCTATATGAACAGAGAATACTAAAGAGTAAAAGTTTGAGTTTTGAAACATCTAGAATACCACATCATGAAACTATTTATCATACCTTTTTTTTTCCTTTTTGCTTTTGCCGAGAGGATCTTACTGTGTCACCCAGTCTAGAGTGCAGCAGCATGATCACAGCTCACTGCAGCCTCAACCTCTTGGGCTCAATCAATCCTTCCACCTCAGCCTCCCAAGTAGCTGGGACTAAAGGCACATGCCATGACAACTGACTAATTTTTGTATTTTTTGTAGAGATGAGGTTTCACCATGTTGCCCAGACTGGTCTCGAGCCCTGAGCTCAAGCAATCCTCTCCTCTCGGCCTCCCAAAATGCTGGGATTATACACATGAGCCACCACACCCAGTCACCGTTTTTCTTTGAGACGGAGCCTCACTCTGTCACCCAGGCTGGAGTGCAGTGGCTCAAACTTGGCTCACTGATCTCGGCTCACTCCGCCTCCCAGGTTCAGGCAATTCTCTTGCCTCAGTCTCCCGAGTAGCTGGGATTACAGGCACATGCCACCATGCCTGGCTAATTTCTTTTTTTTTGTTTTTTGGTTTTTTGTACTTTTAGTAGAGACGGGGTTTTGCCACATTGGTCAGACTGGTCTCAAACTCCTGACATCAGGTAATCTGCCTGCCTTGGCCTCCTGAAGTGCTGGGATTATGGGCATGAGCCACCATGCCCTGCCCCAGCCACCTTTTTACTTATGCCACTTGAAAAGTTTAATATTAATTCTCTTGATGGTCCTATCACTCTTACACTTGAAATTTCCTATTTTAATCATATGCTTTGAAACATCATTTTCCCCACTAAACTCTTCACTGAAGTATTAACAAACTTCAAACCCTAAATCAACTATCAAAACTTTATATTGATCCATTCCAAGATGGCCAAATAGGAACGGCTCCAGTCTGCAACTCCCAATGTGATCAACACAGAAGATGGGTGATTTCTGCATTTCCAACTGAGGTACCTGGTTTTTCTCACTGGGACTGGTTGGACAGTGGGTGCAGCCCATGAAGGGTAAGCTGAAGCAGGGTGGGGAGTCACCTCACCTGGGAAGTGCAAGGGGTTGGGGGATTTCCTTTTCCTAGCCAAGGGAAGCCGGGACAGACTTTACCTGGAAAAACGGGACACTCCTGCCTAAATACTGTGCTTTTCCCAAGGTCTTAGCAACAGCAGACAAGGAGATTCTCTCCTGTGCCTGGCTCCAGGGAGTCCCACGCCCACAGAGCCTTGCTAGCGCAGCAGTCTGAGATCAAACTGCAAGGTGGCAACCTGGCTCGGGGAGCAGTGTCCACCGTTGCTTAAGCTTGAGGAGGTAAACAAAGTGGCCTGGAAGCTCGAACTGGGCGGAGCCCACCACAGCTCAGCACAGTCTACTGCCTGTATAGACTCTACCTCTGTGGGCAGGGCATAGCTGAACAAAAGAGAGCAACTGCTACAAACTTAAACATTCCTGTCTGACGGCTTTGAAGAGAGCAGTGGTTACCCCAGCATGGCGGTTGAGCTCTGAAAACAGACAGACTGCCTCCTCAAGTGGGTACCTGACCCCCATGTGTCCTAACAGGGAGACACCTCCTAGCAGGGGCCCACAGACGCCTCATATAGGCAGGCAGCTGCCCGTCTGGGATGAAGCTTCCAGAGGAAGGATAAGGCAGTAATATTTGCTCTTCTGCAATACTTGCTGTTCTACAGCCTCCGCTGGTGATACCCAGGCAAACAGGGTCTAGAGTGGAACTCCAGCAAACTTCAACAGACTTGCAGTTGAGGGACCTGTTAGAAGGAAAACTAACAAACAGGAAGGAACAGCACCCACATCAACAAAAAAAAAATCTACACCAAAACCCCACATATAGGTCACCAACATCAAAGACCAAAGGTAGATAAAACCACAAAGATGGGGAGAAACCAGAGCAGAAAAGCTGAAAATTCCAAAAACTACAGTGCCTCTTCTCCTCTGAAGGATTGCAGCTCCTCACCAGCAATGGAACAAAGTTGGATGGAGAATGACTTCCATGAGTTGACAGAGTAGGCTTCAGAAGCTCAGTAATAACGAACTTCTCTGAGTTAAAGGACTATGTTTGAACCCATTGCAAGAAGCTAAAAACCTTGAAAAAAGGTTAGACGAATGGCTAACTAGAATAAACAATGCAGAGAAGACCTTAAATGACCTGATGGAGCTGAGAAACATGGCACGAGGGAGGTTCCAAGATGGCCCAATAAGAACAGCTCCAGTCTACAGCTCGCAGTGTGAGCGACGCAGAAGACAAGCGATTTCTGCATTTCCAACTGAGGTACCAGGTTACCCTCACTAGGGCTTGTTGGACAGTGTGTGCAGTCTGTGGAGCATGAGCCAAAGCAGGGCGGGGCATCGCCTAACCCAGGAAGTGCAAGGGGTAGGGGAATTCCCTTTCCTAGCCAAGGGAAGCCGTGACAGAAGGTACCTGGACAATCAGGACACTCCCACCCTAATACTGAGCTTTTCCCAACAGTCTTACCAAATGGCACACCAGGAGATTATATCCTGCACCTGGCTCGTAAGGTATCACGCCCATGGAGCCTCACTCACCACTAGCACAGCAGTCTGAGATCGAAATGCAGGGCGGCAGCGAGGCTGGGAGAGGGGCGTCAGCCATTGCTGAGGCTTGAGTAGGTAAACAAAGCGGTCGGGAAGGTCGAACAGGGTGGAGCCCACCACAGCTCAAGGACGCCTGCCTGCCTCAGTAGACTACACCTCTGGGGGCAGGACATAGCTGAACAAAGGGCAGCAGAAACTTCTGCAGACTTAAACGTCCCTGTCTGACAGCTTTGAAGAGAGTAGTGGTTCTCCTAGCATGGAGTTTGAGATCTGAGAATAGACACACTGCCTCCTCAAGTGGGTCCCTGACCACTGAGTAGCCTAACTGGGAGGCACCTCCCAGTAAGGGCCGAATGACACCTCATATGGTCAGGTGCCCCTCTGAGACGAAGCTTCCAGAGGAAGGATCAGGCAGCAACATTAGCCATTCTGCAATATTTGCTGTTCTGCAGCCTCCGCTGCTGATATCCAGGCAAACAGGGTCTGGAGTGGACCTCCAGCAAACTCCAACAGACCTGCAACTGTGGGTCCTGACTGTTAGAAGAAAAACTAACAAACAGAAAGGACACCCACACCACAATACCATCTGTATGTCACCATCACCAAAGACTAAAGGTAGATAAAACCACAAAGATGGGGAGAAACCAGAGAAGGAAAGCTGAAAATTCTAAAAATCAGAGCACTTCTTCTCCGCCAAAGGAACGCAGCTCCTTGACAGCAACAGAACAAAGCTAGACAGAGAATGACTTTGACGAATTGAGAGAAGAAGACGTCAGACGATAGGTAATAACAAACTTCTCTGAGCTAAAGGAGGATGTTGAAACCTATCGCAAAGAAGCTAAAAACCTTGAAAACTGATTAGACAAATGGCTCACCAGAATAAACAGCATAGAGAAGACCTTCAATGACCTGGTGGAACTGAACCATCAACTGACCATGGCACAAGAACTATATGATGCACGCACAAGTTTCAGTAGCCGATTCGATCAGGTGGAAGAAAGGGTATCAGTGATTGAAGATTAAATTAATGAAATGAAGCAAGAAGAGAAGTTTAGAGAAAAAAAGAGTAAAAATAAATGAACAAAGCCTCCAAGAAATATGGGACTATGTGAAGAGACCAAATCTACATCTGACTGGTGTACCTGAAAGTGATGGGGAGAATGGAATCAAACTGGAAAACACTATGCAGGATATTCCAGGAGAACTTCCCCAACCTACCAAGGCAGGCCAACATTCAAATTCAGAAAATACCACAAAGATACTCCTCGACAAGAGCAACCCCAAGACACATAATTGTCAGATTGACCAAGGTTGAAATGAAGAAAAAATATGTTAAAGGCAGCCAGAGAGAAAGGTCGGTTTACACACAAAGGGAAGCCCATCAAACTAACAGCAGATCTCTCGGCAGAAACTCTACAAGCCAGAAGAGAGTGGGGGCCAATACTCAACATTCTTAAAGGAAACAATTTTCAACCCAGAATTTCATATCCAGCCAAACTAAGCTTCATAAGTGAAACAGAAATAAAATCCCTTACAGACAAGAAAATGCTGACAGATTTTGTCACCACTAGGCCTGTCTTAGAAGAGTTCCTGAAAGAAGCACTAAACATGGAAAGAAACAACCAGTACCAGCCACTGCAAAAACAGACCAAATTGTAAAGACCATTGAAGCTATGAAGAAACTGCATCAATTAATGGGCAAAATAACCAGCTAACATCATAATGACAGGATCAAATTCACACATAACAATATTAATATTAAATGTAAATGGACTAAATGTCCCAATTAAAAGACACAGACTGGCAAATAGGATAAAGAATCAAGACCCATCAACGTGCTGTATTCAGGAGATCCATCTCACCTGCAGAGACACACACAGGCTCAAAATAAAGGGATGGAGGAAGATCTACCAAATAAATTGAAAGCAAAAAAAAAGAAAAAAGCAGGGGTTGCAATCCTAGTTTCTGATAAAATAGACTTCAAATCAACAAAGATCAGGAGAGAAAGAAGGCCATTACCTAATGGTAAAGGGATCAATTCAACAAGAAGAGCTAACTATCCTAAATATATATGCACCTAATCTAGGAGTACCGAGATTCATAAAGCAAGTCCTTAGAGACCTACAAAGAGACTCAGACTCCCACACAATAGTAATGAGAGACTTTAATACCCCATTGTCATTATCAGACAGATCGAGACAGAAGGTTAACAAGGATATCCAGGACTTGAACTCAGCTCTGCACCAAGCAGACCAGATAGACATCTACAGAACTCTCCACCCCAAATCAACAGAATATACATTCTTCTCAGGACCACATCGCACTTATTCTAAAATTGACCACATAATTAGAACTAAAGCAGTCCTCGGCAAATGTAAAAGAACAGATATCACAACAAACGGTCTCTCAGACCACCATGCAATCAAATTAGAACTCAGGATTAAGAAACTCATTCAAAACCACACAACTTCATGGAAACGGAACAACCTGCTCCTGAATGACTGCTGGGTACATAATGAAGTGAAGGCTGAAATAAAGACGTTCTTTGAAACCAGTGAGAACAAAGACATAACATACCAGAATCTCTGGGACACATTGTTTAAAGCAGAGTGTAGAGGGAAATTTACAGCACTAAATGCCCACAAGAGAAAGCAGGAGAGATCTAAAATTGACACCCTAACATCACAATTAAAAGAACTAGAGAAGCAAGAGCAAACACATTCAAAAGCTAGCAGAAGGCAAGAAATAACAAAGATCAGAGCAGAACTGAAGGAGACAGAGACACAAAAAACCCTTCAAAAAAATCAATGAATCCAGGAGCTGATATTTTGAAAAGATCAACAAAATTGATAGATCGCTAGCAAGACTGATAAAGAAAAGAGAGAAGAATCAAATAGACACAATAAGAAAATTATAAAGGGGATATTACCACCGATCCCATAGAAATACAAACTACCATCAGAGAATACTATAAATACCTCTAGGCAAATAAACTATAAAATCTAGAAGAAGTGGATAAATAGCTAGACACATACACACTCCCAAGACTAAACCAGGAAGAAGCCGAATGTCTGAATAGACCAATAACAGGCTATGAAATTGAGGCAATAATTAACAGCCTATCAACCAAATAAAGTCCAGGACCTGACGAATTCACAGCAGAATTCTACCAGAGGTACAAAGAGGAGCTAGTACCATTCCCTCTGAAACTATTCCTATTAGTAGAAAGAGAGGGAATCACCCCTAACTCATTTTATGAGGCCAGAATCATCCTGATACCAAAGCCTGGCAGAGACACAACAACAAAAAAGATAATTTTAGACCAATATCCTTGATGAACATCAATGCAAAAATCCTCAATAAAATATTGGCAAACCGAATCCAGAAGAACATCAAAAAGCTTATCCACCATGATCAAGATGGCTTCATCCCTGGGATGCAACACTGGTTCAACATGTGCAAATCAATAAATGTAATCTATCACATAAATAGAATCAAAGACAAAAACCACATGATTATCATGATTATCTCAATAGATGCAGAAAAGACCTTTGACAAAATTCAACAGCCTTCATGGTAAAAACTCTCAATAAACTAGGTATTCATGGAACATATTTCAAAATAATAAGAGCTATTTATCACAAACCCACAGCCAATATCATAATGAATGGACAAAAACTAGAAGTATTTCCTCTGAAAACTGGCACAAAACAAGGATGCCCTCTCTCACCACTCCTATTCAACGTAGTGTTGGAAGTTCTGACCAGGGCAATCAGGCAAGAGAAAGAAAGAAACGGTATTCAATTAGGAAAAGAGGAAGTCAAATTGTCCCTGTTTGCAGATGACATGATTGTATATTTAGAAAACCCCATGGTCTCAGCCCAAAATCTCCTGAAGCTGATAAGCAAATTCAGCAAAGTCTCAGGATACAAAATCAAGGTGCAAAAATCACAGGCATTCCTCTACACCAATAACAGACAGAGAGCCAAATAATGAGTGAACTCCCATTCACAACTGCTACAAAGAGAATAAAATACCTAGGAATCCAACTTACAAGGGATGTGAAGGACCTCTTCAAGGAGAACTACAAACCACTGCTCAACGAAATAAAAGAGGGCACAAACAAATGGAAGAACATTCCATGCTCATGGATAGGAAGAAAAGGTAATGTATAGATTCAATGCCATCCCCATCAAGCTACCAATGACTCTTCACAGAATTGGAAAAAGCTACTGTAAAGTTCATATGCAACCAAAAAAGAGCCCGCGTTGCCAAGACAATCCTAAGTCAAAAGAACAAAGCTGGAGGCATCATGCTACCTGACTTCAAACTATACTACAAGGCTACAGTAACCAAAACAGCATGGTACTGATACCAAAACAGATATACAGACCAATGGAACAGAACAGAGGTCTCAGAAATAACACCACACATCTACAACCACCTGATCTTTGACAAACCTGACAAAAACAAGAAATGGGGAAAGGATTCCCTATTTAAAAAATGGTGATGGGAAAACTGGCTAGCCATATGTAGAAAGTTGAAACTGGATCCCTTCCTTACAACTTCTACAAAAATTAATTCGAGAGGGATTAAAGACTTAAATGTTAGACCTAAAATTATAAAAACCCTAGAAGAAAACCTAGGTAATTCAGGACATAGGCATGGGCAAGGACTTCATGACTAAAACACCAACAGCAGTAGCAATGAAAGCCAAAATAGACAAATGGGATCTCATTAAACTAAAGAGCTTCTGCACAGCAAAAGAAACTACCATCAGAGTGAACAGGCAACCTACAGAATGGGAGAAAAGTTTTGCAATTTACCAATCTAACAAAGGGCTAATATCCAGAATCTACAAAAATCTCAAACAAATTCACAAGAAAAAAACAACCCCATCAAAAAGTGGGCAAAGGATATGAACAGACACTTCTCAAAAGAAGACATTTATGCAGCCAACAGACACATGAAAAAAATGCTCATCAATGGTCATCAGAGAAATGCAAATCAAAACCATAATGAGATACCATCTGACACCAGTTAGAATGGCAATCATTCAAAAGTCAGGAAACAACAGATGCTGGAGAGGATGTGGAGAAATAAGAACACTTTTATACTGTTGATGGGAGTGTAAATTAGTTCAACCATTGTGGAAGACAGTGTGGCAATTCCTCAAGGATCTAGATCCAGAAATACCATTTGACCCAGTGATCCCTTACTGAGTGTATACCCAGAGGATTATAAATCATGCTACTATAAAGACACATGCACTCGTATGTTTATTGCGGCACTATTCACAATAGTAAAGACTTGGAACACACCCAAATGTCCATCAATGATAGACTGGATTAAGAAAATGTGGCACATTCAGCAAACTATCGCAAGAACAGAAAACCAAACACCGCATGTTCTCACTCATAGGTGGGAACTGAACAATGAGATCACTTGGACTGGGGAAGGGGAACATCACACACCGGGGCCTATTATGGGGAGTGGGGAAGGGGGAGGGATTGCATTCTGAGTTTTACCTGATGTAAATGACGAGTTGATGGGTGCTGATGAGTTGATGGGTACAGCACACCAACATAGCACAAGTATACATATGTAACAAACCTGCACGTTATGCACATGTACCCTAGAACTTAAAGTATAATAATAACAATAAATAAATAAAAAGAAAATGTGGCACATATACACCATGGAATACTATGCAGCCATAAAAAAAGGATGAGTTCATGTCCTTTGCAGGGACATGGATGCAGCTGGAAACCATTATTCTCAGAAACTATCACAAAGACAGAAAACCAAACACCATATGTTCTCTCTCACAGGTGGGAACTGAACAATGAGAACCCCTGGACACAGGGCAGGGAACATCACACACCAATGCCTGTCAGGGGGTGGGGGGCTGGAGGAGGGATAGCATTAGGAGAAATACCTAATGTAAATGATGAGTTGATGGGTGCAGCAAACCAACAGGGCACATGTATACCTATGTATCAAACCTGCACATTGTACACATGTACCCTAGAACTTAAAGTATAATAAAAAATAAAAAACAACTTTATACTGTAGGTCATGTTAATAAGCCTGCAGGCTGTAGTCCTTTGTAAGAAATAAAGCTCTCCTTTTCTATATTTATAGGTCTCAGGATTTAAGTCAACACTATGTGTATTACTTATATTTACATATGTATAAAATAAGTAAACATGTTTCATTCTGCTCTGTTCTACCTGTAAACTACTTTTAGATACACCATACATAAATGTTTCTTACATACCTACTTTTGCTGTTCTAGAATAATGCTACTGTTTATCCATATTTCCTTTTAAAATCAGATGTGTACAAAATAGCCAGCTAACAGAATACATACAGAATCCAGAACTGATTCATCAAAAGGTATTTTTTAAAAAGGTAATCTTATTACTCCTATGTTATTTTTGTATTTATTACAAACCTCAAATATTTTAACAGTAACAGGGATTTTCAAACTGGAAGCTAACACCTCCTTCCACATCTCAGTTTTTAAGGAGATATTTGACAGTAGTGATTTACTCTCAAGTACAAATGATGCCATATAGCACAAGAGGATTATCTTTACAAACAGGTTTACTTTTAAAAAGAAAAGCTCATAGATGTAAAAACAAAATGTTAAAAAAAATTTTAAAAACTTTGTAGATTGTAAAAACAAAAACTAAAGTGCTTTTCAAACTTCTGAAGGCGGAGGAGAAGGAAGGAAGAAAGAAGAAGGAAGGGAGGAGGAGGAGGAGGAGGAAGAAGAGGAGGACCAAGTAAATGTATCTGTGTCTAAGAACCAACTTTCCTGTATCTCTCAGATGTAGTAGGGGAAGGCTTCAGCTTAGGATGTAGAAAAGTGGAAAAGACCACTGTTCCTCTCACAACAAACATTCATCGGCAAAATCACAGCTGTACTTAACACCCATCAAAGGGCAAACAACCCCAAAAATAACTCAAAGAGAGATAAAAGACTAGCACTTGTTTACCTGGAACAGACAAGCAAGAAAGAATTCAGCTGAAGCTTGTGATGAATTGCTGTAAGACTAAAGGTTGGTTGGAAAGAGAATACAGAACCCCCAGAAGCCAAAGCTACATGGGTATCATCACCCACTCACAGGCCCTTCTCCACAGATCTCACCAGGCACTCAGAAAAAAGACAGGAGGCCAGCCTCATTCAGGGTACAGGTCTGGGGGCAGCAAACAGCAGCCACCAAAACTCACCTTTATCTCTTCCAAACAAAAGCCTTAAGTGGGAGGTAAAATGGGATAGCAAAGCCCATCTTCCTCAGGACACAGCTAAAGACCCACTGCAGCTGGAGAAAGGGCACAGGAAAAAAAATCCTCTAACCCTGAAGGTGGGACAGGAATATATCTATTATAGAGACCTTAGGCAGTGGTGGGGCAGGATCACTGAGAAAGGCAGATCTCTCCACTCCAGAGACACAGCCTGCCTCAGGCTGAAGCTGAACCAGAACACGAATATCTCCCCAATATGCCCACCATGCTCCAAGTATAAAGTAATAAGTAACAGCACTCTACTCCTGGGTGAAGAGTGTGTGAAGAGAAGCCCTCTCTGAGGGGCAGGCACAAAGGAGAAACCTGAAGCTAATGGAACAAACACCAAGAAAAAGCATCTGGAAAAGCAGGCCTCACCCTAAACATAAGATAACAACAAAGGAATTTGAAGTCTCTGAGGTACTGAGGGCAGTCATGGCGAGCAAAAACCCAAACCCAGATCAATTTCTGACTGAATTACCTGACACCTGCCCCCCAACACCAGCACACCACCCATACACTAAAAGCCTAGTGCAACAGAAAAGCCATGTCCAGTGAGTCTTCAGCTGTGCCCTGAGGAGGATGGGCTTTGCTATCCTATCTTACCTCCTACTTAAGGCACAACACCTATTTATCTCAGTCTCTACTGTCTTCAAAAGATGTCTAGTTTTTAACAAGAAATTATGAGGCATAAAAAGAAACAAGAAAAAAAAAGACATTGTCAAGTATGTTGAGACAAAGCAATCAAGAAAACCATATTCACATATAACTAAGGTGTTGGCATTATCAGACAAGAAACTTAAAATAACTGACTAATATGTTGTTAGACTCTAGTCAAAAAGAAGGCCAACATGCATGAAGAGATGGGGCATCTTAGCATATACATATACATATGATATAGGAAATTACCAAATGGATATGCTAGAAATGAAAAATATAACAGAGACGACGAGTACCTTTGAGAAGCTCACCAATATACTAAGCAAAACTGAGGGTGGGAAAGAATCAGTGAAATTGAAAATAGAAATTATATATACTGAAATGTAAAAGTAAAAAAAAATGGAAATAAAGAATAGAACATCTAAGAGACGTGGGGCGGTATCAAAAAGTCTGACACATATGTAATAAAAATTACAGAAAGAGATGATAAAGAAGTTACAAAAGAAATATATAAAGAGACAATGAATAACTAAGAATTTTCCAAAATTAATGAAGACTCTAAACCACAGATCCAAGAACATTAGACAACACTAAGGATAAACAGAAACACACACATATACATAACACACATCACACACATGTACTTAACACATCATATTCAAACAGCCCAAAACAAGAAATACAGAAAAAATATTGAAGACAGCCAGAGAAAACAAGACACACTAAATACAGAAGAACAAGGATAAGAATTATAGCAGACTTCTAGCCAGAAACTTTGCAAGCCAGAACGGATGAAAATGATGTGTTTAAAGTGCGAAAGAAAGTAAAAACAATAAAAACACCTGTGAACCCATATTATACTTATTGATAATATCTCTCAAAGATGAATGAAAAATAAACTCTTTTTCAGACAAAAATCAGAGAACTGATTATCAGCAGACCTGTCCTATCAAAAATACTAAAGAAAAATTTTCTGGCAAAAAGATTATATGATACAAAAACATGGATTTCCACATACACACCCACACACACAAATGAAAAGTGCTGAAATGGTATTAATAAAGGCCAATGTAAAATTCATTTTTCCTTATTTTAATTCTTTTAAAATTAAAAGCAAATTAAAATTAAAATCTAAAGCAAAAGTAGTGACACATGGAGACAGAAGAAGGATGGTGACCAGAGGGCGGGAAGGGTAGTGGGCAGAAGCCAGGACACCGGAGAGGTAGAGATGGTTAATTAATACAAAAATTATTAGAAAGAATGAATAACTTTGTATTTGACAGCACAACAGGGTGACTATAGTCAAAATAATTGTAGATTTTAAAATAACTAAAAAAGTATAACTAAATTGTAACACAAAGGATAAATGCTTGAGGGGATGACCACCCCATTTTCCATAGTGTAATTATTACACAATGCATGCCTGTATCAAAATATCTCATATATCCTATAAATATACACACCTACTATGTACCCATTACAATTTAAAAAAATTTTTTAAGGTAATGTTCTGTGTGTTTCTAGCATATATAAAAATAAAATACATTTAAAAATTGTAGAGGGGCAGAGCAGGATGGCTGAATAGGAACAGTTCCAGTCTCCAGATCCCAGCACAGTGACACAAAAGACAGGTGATTTCTGCATTTTCAACTGAGGTACTGGGTTCATCTCACTAGGAAGTGTGGGACAATCGGTGCTGGTCAGCTGCTGCAGCCTGACCAGCGAGAGCTGAAGCAGGGCGAGGCATAGCCTCACCTGGGAAGCACAAGGGGGAAGGGAATCCCTTTTCCTAGCCAGGGGAACTGAGACACACAACACCTGGAAAATCGGGTAACTCCCACCCCAATACTGCACTTTACCAAGGATCTTAGCAAACAGGCACACCAGGAGATTATATCCCACACCTGGCTGGGAGGGTCCCACGCCCACGGAGCCTCCCTCATTGCTAGCACAGCAGTTTGCGATCTAACCGCGAGGCAGCAGCGAGGCTGGGGGAGGGGCGCCCGCCATTGCTGAGGCTTAAGTAGGTAAACAAAGCCGCAGGGAAGCTCAACTGGGTGGAGCTCAGAGCAGCTCAAGAAGGCCTGCCTGTCTCTGTAGACTCCACCTCTGGGGACAGGGCACAGCTAAACAACAACAACAAAAAGCAGCAGAAACCTCTCCAGACGCAAACGACTCTGTCTGACAGCTTTGAAGAGAGCAGTGGATCTCCCAACACGGAGGTTGAGATCTGAGAACGGACAGACTGCCTGCTCAAGTGGGTCCCTGACCCCTGAGTAGCCTAACTGGGAGACATCCCCCACTAGGGGCAGTCTGACACCCCACACCTCACACGGTGGAGTACACCCCTGAGAGGAAGCTTCCAAAGCAAGAATCAGACAGGTACACTCGCTGTTCAGCAATATTCTATCTTCTGCAGCTTCTGCTGCTGATACCCAGACAAACAGGGTCTGGAGTGGACCTCAAGCAATCTCCAACAGACCTACAGCTGAGGGTCCTGACTGTTAGAAGGACAACTAACAAACAGGAAGGACACCCACACCAAAACCCCATCAGTATGTCACCATCATCAAAGACCAGAGGCAGATAAAACCACAAAGATGGGGAAAAAGCAGAGCAGAAAAGCTGGAAATTCAAAAAATAAGAGCGCATCTCCCCCTGCCAAGGAACGCAGCTCATCACCAGCAACGGATCAAAGCTGGACGGAGAATGACTTTGACGAGATGAGAGAAGAAGGCTTCAGTCCATCAAATTTCTCAGAGCTAAAGAAGGAATTATGTACCCAGTGCAAAGAAACTAAAAATCTTGAAAAAAGAGTGGAGAATTGATAACTAGAATAATTAACGCAGAGAAGGCCATAAACGAACTGACAGAGATGAAAACCATGACACAAGAAATACGTGACAAATGCACAAGCCTCAGTAACTGACTCGATCAACTGGAAGAAAGAGTATCAGCGATTGAGGATCAAATGAATGAAATGAAGCGAGAAGAGAAATCTAAAAAGAAACGAACAAAGCCTGCAAGAAGTATGGGATTATGTAAAAAGACCAAATCTACATCTGATTGGGGTGCCTGAAAGTGAGGGGGAAAATGGAACCAAGTTGGAAAATACTCTTCAGGATATCATCCAGGAGAATTTCCCCAACCTAGTAGGGCAGGCCAACATTCAAATTCAGGAAATACAGAGAACGCCACAAGGATCCTCCTCGAGAAGAGCAACTCCAAGACACATAACTGCCAGATTCACCAAAGTTGAAATGAAGGAAAAAATCTTAAGGGCAGCCGGAGAGAAAGGTCGGGTTACACACAAAGGGAAGCCCATCAGACTAACAGCAGATTTCACGGCAAAAACTCTACAAGCCAGAAGAGAGTGGGGGCCAATATTCAACATTCTTAAGGAAAAGAATTTTAAACCCAGAATTTCATATCCAGCCAAACTAAGTTTCATAAGTGAAGGAGAAATAAAATCCTTTACAGATAAGCAAATGCTTAGAGATTTTGTCACCACCAGGCCTGCCTTACAAGAGACCCTGAAGGAAGCACTAAACATGGAAAGGAACAACCAGTACCAGCCATTGCAAAAACATGCCAAAACGTGAATACCATCGAGGCTAGGAAGAAACTGCATCAACTAACGAGCAAAATAACCAGCTAATATCCTAATGGCAGGATCAAGTTCACACATAACAATATTAACCTTAAATGTCAATGGACTAAATGCTCCAATTAAAAGACATAGACTGGCAAACTGGATAAAGAGTCAAAACCCATCAGTCTGCTGTATTCAGAAGACCCATCTCACATGCAGAGACATACATAGGCTCAAAATAAAGGGATGGAGGAAGATCTACCAAGCAAATGGAGAACAAAAAAACCCAGGGGTTGCAATACTAGTCTCTGATAAAACAGACTTTAAACCATCAAAGATCAAAAGAGACAAAGAAGGCCATTACATAATGGTAAAGGGATCAATTCAACAGGAAGAGCTAACTATCCTAAATATATATGCACCCAATACAGGAGCACCCAGATTCATCAAGCAAGTCCTTAGAGACTTACAAAGAGACTTAGACTCCCATACAATAATAATGGGAGACTTCAACACTCCACTGTCAACATTAGACAGATCAACGAGACAGAAAGTTAACAAGGATATCCAGGAATTGAACTCATCTCTGCAGCAAGCAGACCTAATAGACATCTACAGAACTCTCCACCCCAAATCAACAGAATATACATTCTTCTCAGCACCACATCACACTTATTCCAAAATTGACCACATAATTGGAAGTAAAGCACTCCTCAGCAAATGTACAAGAACAGAAATTATAACAAACTATCTCTCAGACCACAGTGCAATCAAACTAGAACTCAGGACTAAGAAACTCAATCAAAACCGCTCAACTACATGGAAACTGAATAACCTGCTCCTGAATGACTACTGGGTACATAATGAAATGAAGACAGAAATAAAGATGTTCTTTGAAACCAATGAGAACAAAGATACAACATACCAGAATCTCTGGGACACATTTAAAGCAGTGTGTAGAGGGAAATTTACAGCACTAAATGCCCACTAGAGAAAGCTGGAAAGATCTAAAATTGACACTCTAAAATCACAATTAAAAGAACTAGAGAAGCAAGAGCAAACACATTCAAAAGCTAGCAGACGGCAAGAAATAACTAAGATCAGAGCAGAACTGAAGGAGATAGAGACACAAAAAACCCTCCAAAAAATCAATGAATCCAGGAGTTGGTTTTTTGAAAAGATCAACAAAATTGATAGACCGCTAGCAAGACTAATAAAGAAGAAAAGAGAAGAATCAAATAGACGCAATAAAAAATGATAAAGGGGATATCAGCACTGACCTCACAGAAATACAAACTACCATCAGAGAATACTATAAACACCTCTATGCAAATAAACTAGAAAATCTAGAAGAAATGGATAATTTCCTGGACACTTACACTCTCCCAAAACTAAACCAGGAAGAAGTTGAATCCCTGAATAGACCAATAGCAGGCTCTGAAATTGAGGCAATAATTAATAGCCTACCAACCAAAAAAAGTCCAGGACCAGATGGATTCACAGCTGAATTCTACCAGAGGTACAAGGAGGAGCTGGTACCATTCCTTCTGAAACTATTCCAATCAATAGAAAAAGAGAGAATCCTCCCTAACTCATTTTATGAGGCCAACATCATCCTGATACCAAAGCCTGGCAGAGACACAACAAAAAAAGAGAATTTTAGACCAATATCCCTGATGAACATCGATGCAAAAATCCTCAATAAAATACTGGCAAACCAGATCCAGCAGCACATCAAAAAGCTTATTCACCATGATCAAGTTGGATTCATCCCTGGGATGCAAGGCTGGTTCAACATACACAAATCAATAAACGTAATCCAGCATATAAACAGAATCAAAGACAAAAACCACATGATTATCTCAATAGATGCAGAAAAGGCCTTTGACAAAATTCAACAGCACTTCATGCTAAAAACGCTCAATAAATTTGGTATTGATGGAACATATCTCAAAATAATAAGAGCTATTTATGACAAACCCACAGCCAATATCATACTAAATGGGCAAAAACTGGAAAAATTCCCTTTGAAAACTGGCACAAGACAGGGATGCCCTCTGTCACCACTCCTGTTCAACATAGTGTTGGAAGTTCTGGCCAGGACAATCAGGCAAGAGAAAGAAATAAAGGGTATTCAGTTAGGAAAAGAAGTCAAATTGTCCCTGTTTGCAGATGACATGATTGTATATTTAGAAAACCCCATTGTCTCAGCCCAAAATCTCCTTAAACTGATAAGAAACTTCAGCAAAGTCTCAGGATACAAAATTAATGTGCAAAAATCACAAGCATTCTTATACACCAGTAACAGACAAACAGAGAGCCAAATCATGAAAGAACTTCCATTCACAATTGCTTCAAAGAGAATAAAATTCCTAGGAATCCAACTTACAAGGGATGTAAAAGACCTCTTCAAGGAGAACTACAAACCACTGCTCAGTGAAATAAAAGAGGACACAAACAAATGGAAGAACATACCATGCTCATGGATAGGAAGAATCAATATCGTGAAAATGGCCATACTGCCCAAGGTAATTTATAGATTCAATGCCATCCCCATCAAGCTACCAATGACTCTCTTCACAGAATTGGAAAAAACTGCTTTAAAGTTCATATGGAACCAAAAAAGAGCCCGCACTGCCAAGACAATCCTAAGTCAAAAGAACAAAGCTGGAGGCATCACGCTACCTGACTTCAAACTGTACTACAAGGCTACAGTAACCAAAACAGCATGGTATTGGTACCAAAACAGAGATATAGACCAATGGAACAGAACAGAGTCCTCAGAAATAATACCACACATCTACAGCCATCTGATCTTTGACAAACCTGACAAAAACAAGAAGTGGGGAAAGGATTCTCTATTTAATAAATGGTGCTGGGAAAATTGGGTAGCCATAAGTAGAAAGCTGAAACTGGATCCTTTCCTTACTCCTTATACGAAAATTAATTCAAGATGGATTAGAGACTGAAATATTAGACCTAAAACCATAAAAACCCTAGAAGAAAACCTAGGTAATACCATTCAGGACATAGGCATGGGCAAGGACTTCATGTCTAAAACACCAAAAGCAACGGCAACAAAAGCCAAAATTGACAAATGGGATCTAATTAAACTAAAGAACTTCTGCACAGCAAAAGAAACTACCATCAGAGTGAACAGGCAACCTACAGAATGGGAGAACATTTTTGCAATCTACTCATCTGACAAAGGGCTAATATCCAGAATCTACAAAGAACTCAAACAAATTTACAAGAAAAAAACCAAACAACCCCATCAAAAAGTGGGCAAAGGATATGAACAGACGTTTTTCAAAAGAAGACATTCATACAGCCAACAGACACATGAAAAAATGCTCATCATCACTGGCCATCAGAGTAATGCAAATCAAAACCACAATGAGATACCATCTCACACCAGTTAGAATGGCGATCATTAAAAAGTCAGGAAACAACAGATGCTGGAGAGGATGTGGAGAAATAGGAACACTTTTACACTGTTGGTGGGATTGTAAACTAGTTCAACCATTATGGAAAACAGTATGGTGATTCCTCAAGGATCTAGAACTAGAAGTACCATATGACCTAGCCATCCCATTACTGGATATATACCCAAAGGATTATAAATTATGCTGCTATAAAGACATATGCACATGTATGTTCATTGTGGCACTATTCACAATAGCAAAGACTTGGAATCAACCCAAATGTCCATCAGTGACAGACTGGATTAAGAAAATGTGGCACATATACACCATGGAATACTATGCAGCCATAAAAAAGGATGAGTTTGTGTCCTTTGTAGGGACATGGATGCAGCTGGAAACCATCATTCTCAGCAAACTATTGCAAGAACAGAAAACCAAACACCACATGTTCTCACTCATAGGTGGGAACTGAACAATTAGATCACTTGGACTCGGGAAGGGGAACATCACACACCGGGGCCTATCATGGGGAGGGGGGAGGGGGGAGGGATTGCATTGGGAGTTATACCTGATGTAAATGACGAGTTGATGGGTGCAGCACACCAACATGGCACAAGTATACATATATAACAAACCTGCACGTTATGCACATGTACCCTAGAACTTAATGTATAATAATAATAATAAAAAAAGAAGACGTATAAATGGCAAAGAGGTATAAGAAAAAAAAAGAAAAAGAAAGAAAATCAGTGTATCAAAGAGATTCCCATGTTTGTTGCAGCCCTGTGGACAATAGCCCAGATTTGGAAGCAACCCTAGTGTGCATCAACAGAAGAATGGATAAAGAAAAAAAAAATGTGGTACACATACACAATGGAGTACTAGTCAGGCATGAAAAAGAATAAGATTCAGTCATTTGCAATAACATGGATGGCACTAGAGGTCATTATGTTAAGTGAAGTAAGTCTGGCACCGAAAGGCAAACTTTGCATGTTCTCACTTATTTGTGACAGCTAAAAATCAAAACAATTAAACTCCTGGAGATAGAGAATAGAAGGATGGTTGCTAGACGCTGGAAGGGTAGCAGCGGGGTTCGAGAGAAGTGGGGATGGTTAACAGGTTAAAAAATAGAAAAAAATTAGAATCTGATAGCACAACAGGGCAACTATAGTCAATAACAATTTAGTTATGTGTTTTAAAATAACTAAAACAGTATAATTGGATTTTTTGTAACACAAAGGATGCATGCTTGAGGGGATGAATATCCCATTTTCCATGATGTGATTATTACACCTTGCATGGCTGTGTCAAAGTATCTCATGTACCCAATAAATATATATACTTGCTATGTACTCACAAAAATTAAAAATAAAAAAATTTAAAAAGAAAAAAAAAATTGTATTAAGGTTGGGAGGGGGGAACTGAAAGTACTCTGCTGGGAGGTCTTTACAGAACACATGAAGCAGAGTAATATTATTTGAATACAGACTATGATTAATTAGAGACATATATTGTAAAAACTAGGGCATCACTAAAAAACATTTTTGAGAGATATAAATAACGATGAAATAGGGGAGAAGACAGAGTCATTAACAGATACTCAACTGATCCAAAAAAAAAAGGCGAAAAGAAAGGAAAAGAAACAAAGAATAGTTGTAATAAACAGAAAATAGATGGTAAAATGACAGATTTTAATCCAAGGAGATCAGTAATTATATTAAATATAAATGGCATAAGCACATTAATTAAAAGAGACTGTCAACTTAATATATAGACGTCAACTTCATATATAAAATAGATTTTTTGGTTGGCAACCTATAGTTCGGTCTGCAAAAGCATTTTGAACATTTTACAAAATGGTAAAAAAAAAAAAAAAAAAAAAAAAGTACAAAAGCATTTTGAACATTTTGAAGCATTTTAGAACATTTTACCCAATAATGGCAGGTTATATATTCTTTCAAGTGCATGCAGGAGTGTTAATTTCAGAGTTTTAAAATTTCTAGCAACGTTATATCTATATGGTTTCTTAAATCTGTATCTGCACTCAATCTTTTATACAATACGTTGTTCTGGTTGAAAATGAAGAAATCTGCTTCACACGGTATGCTGTTAGAAAAGGGAGGAACTTAAGCTCTCTGAAAGGAAGGCCCCAAGAGTCCTTAGAAAAAGTATTAGGAAATAAGCTGCATACAAAGTTAACAAGCTATTTATCTTCTCCACATTCTCAACACTCAGTGGGCAGAGAACTTTATAACAAATACTAACTACATTGGTTACAGAGCTAGTCAAGAAACAAACACTGTTAGTAAATATTCCAGAGTAAGTTAACTTATTGTGTGGAAATCACTGATGTACCTGGATTCACTGCAAACTAAATGATAATGTAAATATAATAAAGTAGAAAAGAACATAACATCCTAAGCTTCTAGTCTGAAGATCTGGGTTAAAACCTCAGTTCCTAATAATTTGCCCAAAAGACTGTAAAGATTAAATAATACAAAGTACTGAACATGATTTGTAGACTCTAAAGCAGTATATATTATATGTACATGTAAGAGAATCTGATAAGCACTAGCTTCTTCTGGTAGTTATAGAAAGAATATTACCTTTCCTCATGAAGAGTTTGAGATTTTGCTTTGGGGAAAAAAAAATCTCTTTTTCTGGTTATATAAACAGAAAGGATGAACCAAAGTTTTTCAATTTTGCCAGAAAATATGGA
This sequence comes from Macaca fascicularis, assembly GCF_037993035.2. Taxonomy (NCBI): domain Eukaryota; kingdom Metazoa; phylum Chordata; class Mammalia; order Primates; family Cercopithecidae; genus Macaca; species Macaca fascicularis. The sequence goes on along the minus strand of NC_088380.1, from coordinate 82,425,299 downwards.
AAGAATCAGAAGGGAAGGAAGGAGTGTGTATGTGTGTAAAATGAAGCAACAGAGTAAATAAGGCAATTATCTACTGTAGCAATACAACTGTACAAAAAAAAATAATCACAATATACTAGAAAGTGTAGCTGTAAATACTATTTACATAGTAATAAATAAAGAACTCCAAATACTAGTCTAACCTAAAATCATTGTTACATGTAACAGAAGGACTGTGGGGAGAAAGGAAGTATGTGTGTTGGGGAAAAGGGACAACACAAGCTTTAGAAAAGCTGAAGCTTTATTCTCCATAGCAGCAAATGAGTAGAAGACAACAAAAACTTAAAAATCAAGAAATGGAAATTCACTTCCAGCATGACAGAATGAGGAAGTCAACAAATCCACTTCTCAAAGTACCATAAATATGGATCAAACTCAAACAACCATTTCAGTATTCTGACCAAAGGCACACAACATAACAAACTGAGAAACATCTATTCATGGAAACTACTGAACTCTGGTAAGAACAGCATGAGTCTGTGGCATTCTTGATTCGAACTGCTCTCATTCCCCACAACTCTCTCGGCAACGTATTTCAACCAAGGTAGGGCAAATCATAAAAATTGGCACCCTCACTGCAACTCCCAGAAGGAACTCAAAATGACCAAGTGGAAAGTATGCCAGAAATGCAGGGTTGGTTTACAAAAGTCAATCAATGTAACTCACCATATTAACAGAGTAAGAGGACAAAGATCACATGATTATCTCCAGAGATCATGGCAACAGAAAAGCATCTGGAAAAATCCAACACTATTCATGATTTAAAAAAAAAAAAAACCTCTCAACAAACTGGAAACAGAAGAGAAGTTCCTCAGATCAACAAAGGGTATCTACAAAAAAAAACCTACAGTCAATATCATCCTTAATGGTGAATGCTTTCTCTTAAAATTGGGAATAAGGCATGGATGTTACTCTTTGTACTTCTATTCTCACTATCCTAGAAGCTGTAGCCAGTTTAATAAAGCAAAAGGAGGAAAAATGAAGGTGGATTGTTTAAAGATAACTACTTTGGAAGGAACAAGCAAACATTTTTATTTGCAGAAGACATTGTCATAATGTATATGGAATCCCAAGGAACCTGAGTATGCATGTGCACCAGCACGTGTACACACACAAGCTACTAGAATTAGTGAAGGAGGTTACCAAGGTAGAATGATACAAGATCAATATATGAAAGACAACTTTATTTCTAACTACGAGCAACAAACAATCCAAAGAGGAAATTAAAATAATTCCACCTAAAATAACATAAAAAGGATAAAATACTGAGTAACAAATTTAATAACAGAAGTGTAAGATTTGTGCAATTAAAACTGAAGAACATGGCTGAGAGAAATTATAAAAATCTAAATAAATGGAGAAAAATCCATATTCACAAAATCAATGCTGTTATTCTCCCCAAACAGGCTTACAATGTTAACGCAATCCTTATCAAAATCACAGCAGGGTTTTATTTTAATTTTTTATTTTTTGTAGAAACAGGCTGAGTCCAAAATCTAAATAAAATGCAAAGGACTCTGAATAGCCAAAACAATTCTGAAAAAGAAGACAGTCAAAAGACTGATTCATTATAAAGCAACATTAGTCAAGAAAGGCATATTGGTATAAAGACAGGTATATAGTTCAACATATCAGAATTGAGTCCAAAAATAAATTCTACATCACTGGTCAGTAGCTTTGCAAGAAAAGTGTCCAAAGAATTCAATGGGAAAAGTATAAAAATAGACCTATCCATATATGGCCAAGTGATTTTTCAACAAAAGTACAAAAAGATAATTTACAAAATATAGTCTTTTTAACAAATAGTGGAGGAATATTTGGATACCCATAGCAAAAAGATGCATTTAGACCTTCACACAAAATAAAGATCAATAATCATACACAATAAACAAACATTAATTCAAAATGTATTACACAGCTAAACACAAGAGATAAACCACAAACATCTAGAAGAAAATATAAGAGAAAATCTTTATGGCCATGGGTTATGCAAAAGGATCTTAGACATGATAGTAACAGGACAAGACCAAAAAAATTAATATATCAGACCCTTAAAATTGAATGTTTTTGTGCTTAAGGCACCACTAAGAAGCCACACACTGGGATAAAATATCTGCAAATTGTTAAGCAAGAAAACAAAACAACTTCTATCTCCAATACAGAACTCTTACAACAAAATATATTTTAAAAATAAACTTAGTAGTAAGAAGTCAACAACCAAATTTTTAAAATAGATAACTTGAACAAACATTTCACCAAAAAAGACACATGTGTCTAATAAGCAAATAAAAAGGTGCTCAAACTTCATCAGTAACTAGGGAAATGCAAATTAAAGCCACAATAAGATACTACTACTACATACCCACTAAAATGGCAATAATCAAAAGACAAAAGATGAGTGTTAGTGAGGATACAGAGAAACTAGAACCTTCAGACATTGTTGATGGGAATGTGAAATGGCACAGCCACTTTAGAAATGCTGATGGGAATGTGAAATGGCACAGCCACTTTAGAAAACAGCTTGGCAGTTTCTTAAAAATTTAGACATGTTTAAAAAAAAAAAGTTTCATCCCAGTAAGGCTACTTCTAGGAATATTGTTATGGTAACTCTTAAAAATATAATCAAGAGAAATGAATATCTGACCATAGACAGACTTGTACATGCTGTTACAGCTTGGATATTTGACCCCCCAAACCTCACACTGAAATCTGATCCCCAATGTTGGAAGTGGGGCCTAGCAGGAGGTGTTTGTGTTATAAGGGTAGATCCCTCATGAATGGCCTGGTGCAGTCCTCACGATAAGGATTAAGTTCTCTACTAGTTTCCAAAAGAGCTGGCTATTAAAAAGAGGCTGGCACCTCTCCCCCAACTGGGTTCTTCTTTCTCGCCAAGTGATCTCTGCTCACATCTGCTCCCGTTTGCTTTCTACCACAAGGAGAAACAATCTGAGGGCCTCACTAGAAGCAAATGCTGGGGCCATGGTTCTTGTACACTCTGCAGAACCATAAGCCAAGCAAATCTCTAAATTACCCAGCCTCAGGTGTTCCTTTGGAGCAACATAAATGAACTAAGACACATGCATATTCATGGTATTATCTAAAAACCCAAAAGTTGAAAAAACCCAAATGTCCATTAACTGGTGAATGCATAAATAAAATGTAATGTAGCAATACAATGGAAAACTAACAATTAAAAAGAAATGAATTACTAACACATTTTGCAGCCCAAATAAACCTCAAAAACATTAAGTAAAAGAAAACAGCAAGACTGTTCTATGATTCCATTTACATGAAATGCTCAGAAAAGAGAAATTTTTAGACACAGGCAACAGATCAGTGGTTTCCTGGAGCTAGGGGGAAGGAATGAGAATTGTGTGCAAATGAATCCAGGAAAATTTTGGGAAAGATGGAAAAGTTCTAAAACTGATTGTAGTAATGACTGTGCAACTCGATTAATGTACTTAAAAATCACTGAATTGGGTGAAGGATATGAATAGACACTTCTCAAAATAAATTTATGCAGCCAACATGAAAAAAAGCCATCATCACTGGTCATTAGAGAAATGCAAATTAAAACCACAATGAGATACTATCTATCTCATGCCAGTTAAAATGGTAATTATTAAAAAGTCAGGAAACAACAGATGCTGGCAAGGCTATGGAGAAATAGGAACGCTTTAACACTGTTGGTGGGAGTGTAAATTAATTCAACCATTGTGGAAGACAGTGTGGTGATTCCTGAAGGATCTAGAACGAGAAATACCATTTGACCAGCAATTCTATTACTGGGTATATAACCAAAGGAATATAAATCATTCTGCCATAAAGACACATACAAACATATGTTTACTGCAGCACTATTCACAACAGCAAAAACTTGGAACCAACCCAAATGCCCATCAATGATAGACTGGATAAAGAAAACGTAGCACATATATACCATGGAATACTACGCAGCCGTAAAAAAGAAATGAGTTCATGTCCTTCACAGGGACATGGATGAAGCTGGAAGTCATCATTCTCAGCAGACTAACACAGGAACAGAAAACCAAACACCTCATGTTCTCACTCGTAAATGGGAGTTGAACAATGAGAAGACATGGACACAGGGAGGTGAACATCACAAACTAGGGCCTGTCAGGGGGTGGGGGGCAAGGGGAGGGAGAGCATCAGGACAAATACCTAATGTGCATGGGGCTTAAAACCTAAATGATGGGTTGACATGTGCAGCAAACCACCATGGCACATGTACACCTACGTAACAGACCTGCACGTTCTGCACATGTGTCCCAGAACTTAAAGTTAAAAAAAAAAAAAAAGAAAAAAGAAATCATTTAATTTTTCCATAAGAATGGATGAATTTTATAGTATGTACAATATATCCTAATAAGGCTACTTAAACAAAACCAAGGAATGGCAGTATATGATCATTATTTAAAATATAAAGGTAAATGCCCACATAAGTCAGGGGCAAGAACTGTTGGTAGAAAATGATTAAAATGGGGTCATTATTTTACCAAAAAAATCTTTGTACAGTTACTTAAAACTGTATATAAAATAACCTGTATACAAAGATGTATCACTTTTATAAATATTAAAATACTTTTAAAAATATTCTCTACAAGCTAAAAAAAGGTTTGGGGGTCCAAACACATATGATAAAACTAAAATTATAGCTAGAGAATGACAAAGATTATCAAAATTCAACCTAATGACTACCTATGGAGCAGGGAAATGGAAACATACCAGTGCTTCAGCAGTATTGATAATGTTTCATTTCTTTAAATTGACCAGTGGGCTCACAGTTCGTAGATGACTCATTATTATGCCTTTTAACTTGTGTTTCAAGTATTCTTTGGTATGCGTTAAATATATCATAATTAAAAAGTGGGAGAAAGTACTATTTTGAAAATTGTCTTCAAAGCTACAAATAATGGCTCTATAAAATATAATCTATAACAAATCACAGTTCACTTATAGATCATAAAATGTAAATGATAAAATCTAAGAGGGTCCAAAAAAAGTTAAAAATTAATTACAACTACCATTTATTCACCATCTATAATGCAAAACTTGCATACATTATCTCTAACCCTCCTTTCAACTCTACAAACATCCCTCATTTAAACCTAACAAACTGAGGCTCTGAGTTTTACTGCATGTGCTCAGAACCACACAGCTTTTTAAGTGGGGAAGCCAGGATCACCAAGCACTATGCAAATATTCATTCTCAGTCTGTTTCTAATAGTTACTCAACAACATTCAACAATAATGCTGCCTTGTTAATAATTACCTAGTATTTTGATGTATTTGCACAAAGACTAGTGATTTGTGGAAGTACAAAATTCAGGACCAAGTTGGGGTTTTTTTTGTTCTTTTTTTTTTTTTTTTTGAGACAGTATCTCACTCTGTCGCCCAGGCTGGAGTGCAGTGGCATGATCTTGGCTCACTGCAACCTCTGCCTCCCTGGGATTCTCCTGCCTCAAGCTGGGATTACAGGCACATGCCATCACACTCAGCTAATTTTTTGTATTTTTAGTAGAGATGGGGTTTCGCCATGTTAGCCAGGCTGGTCTCGAACGCCTGACCTCATGTGATCCGCCAGCCTCTGCCTCCCAAAGTGCTGGGATTACAGACATGAGCCACCACACCCAGCCCCAAGTTACAATTTTGTAAACTACATAAATAACAAAATGACAACTTCATGTCCTGATACCTAATAAACTTAACTTTAAAAAACACATACATTTGAAATTTCACTATATAATTTTCCTTCAGATTTTTACAATGAGATTACCTTATGGAGAACAAAGTCCTGTAAATATACCGATATAAGGAAATGCCAGAGATACATAACAGGAAGGTATATTAATGATTATAAATACTTTAATTCATCTTTCCCCACAAAAAGTATTCCGCTCGGGGTTGGGCACAGTGGCTCATGTTGGTAATCCCAGCACTTTGCAGGGGCTGATGTGGGTGGAGGCCGAGGTGGGCGGATCACCTGAGGTCAGGAGTTCAAGACCAGCCTGACCAAAAAGGTTAAACCCCGTCTCTACTAAAATTACAAAATTAGCCAGGCATGGTGGTGCACGCCTGTAATCCCAGCTACCTGGGAGGCTGAGGCAGAAGAACTGCTTGAACTCAGGAGGCAAAGGTTGCAGTGAGCCGAGGTCAAGCCACTGCGCTCCAGCCTGGGCAACAAGAGCGAAACTCCATCTCAAAAAAAAGAAAAAAAAAGTATTCCTCTCAGTTCTACTCTGCACAGTGAAAACCAGATTATTAATATATATTTATATACTCTAAAAGACTGAGATGCAACAAGAACTCAGCCTAGGGATCAATAATGCCAGAAGTAAAAATGTTCAATCGAGTATTTTTATTTCAACTGCCAAAATGGGGGAAAACAATAAATACCAAGTGACTTCAGGAAATAAAAGGCAGAAAGTTGGCTTTTAGTCATTTATTTTGGCTACATAAATCACAGAAGGTTTAAAATCCAAATTCCCTAGTCTCAGGTCACTTTTTAAAAAAAGTTTCATAAAGATATCCTCACTCCTACCAGCCAGCATCATCACAGATCGGTAACATATTGGTAATGTGATGGAGGTCATTAGGCAGAGGTTAGACGTCAAAAATAAATAGAAAAAGCCTTGTGAGCCACGCTTAGATAATGAAGAAAATAACAGCAATAACTCAGATCATGCAAGGAGTAAATACGTCCCTTTCATTCCTCTGCAACCCATGTCTACAGGAGAAGCTCTTTCTGTTCCTTGGCAACCAATCTCCCATATTTTAATGTATCCAAAGGTTCTTTTCTCCTTTCCCTTCTCCCATTTCTTCCCTTCACTCCTCCTCTCATCATTTCTTCTCTTTATGCCATATCTAAGTAATAATTTACTTCTTCATTGTCTGACACCTTTTCTCTCCAAATTCCCTAATGTTCTCCCATCTCCTGTTCTCTTCTGGTTTTCCCCCATCTGTTTACAGATCTGGGTTTCTAACTGTGTGTGTGTGTGTGTGTGTGTGTGTGTGTGTGTGTGTGTTTGTGTGTGTGTGTGTGTGTGTTACACATTCTGGTTAACTAAAGAGATTTTAGGTTGCAATGGAAAAATATATTGAACACTTAAATGTGGCCCTCTAATTTCCCTAATGTATCTTTAAACAACACAAGCATATATCCTAGTAATGTTACTCCTTATTCATGAGAGTTGAAAGGGTTTGTTATTCACAAATGAGTTTACTCAAATAAAAATGAGTTAAAAAACTATTAAATATATGAACCCTTATAGGACTATCATTTCCATCAGTATTTCCCAATACTTCTTAAAGCAAGAGTTCAACAAATAATGGTTGCATGGTCAAGTCATAAAGCACAAATCATACTAGGTACTTAAAGAGTGTAAGAAATCCTGAAATGAAGACACTTGCTTAACCACATTATCCAGCTGTTTCCAAATTTACTAAGCTTATGAGCTCTTTTTTTTTCCCAGCACCTATTAATATCCCATAGAACATGCACTTAGGAAATGTTAACCCTAACCACTGATTAAAATATACTATGTAAAGCATCATACTTAACCTAGTAGCATAAATGGTCTTCGAAATGTTGCTGCCTTTGAAAAAACCTAAAATGAATCTATAAAGAAAATAATCCAATTTGTTAGGTACAAATGGCTCGTTTTAAATATTGCATGTATATTTACCTTTCCTAGGTTAATTTAAAAATTAAAACTGTAAGCACCAATTGGGATTTTGAAGGTGGGGGTGGGGTGGGCAAAGAGCAAAATTTTCCTTAAAGTATAACATATGGAAGAGAATATTTTACAAATACTGACTTCTAAGACGGTTCTTATTTTTCCATCAATTTTCATGTTTGGTCTTTTTGTCAAATGGGAGAAAAAAATGGAATTTTATGACTTACAAAATCCAATAAATACACAGGCATGCTATATTGAACTTTCCTGAATGTATGTTATACAACAATACAAGAATTTTTTAATGAAAATGCGTCAATTTTCCCTTTAATGTGTACTACGAATTATTTACTTCACAGGTTTTAAAGAGTGTATTTTAAAGTACACACATTTTACCTGAAAGCTCCATAAAGTGGTCTGTACCAACAGACGAATGAACAAGGAGTAAAAAGCAAGAACCACAGGATACTCAATCCAAAATCAACCGCTCTTGCAGAATCAACACAAAACCAAGCCAAGCATCCGAAGATATTTAGAAACAGTGTTACTGCATGGACTGTAGAATCAGAAAACAAAATAGAAAAAGAAATGTTTACATTCAATTTATGAACTCATCCAACAAAAAACTGTAAATAAAAAAATACTTCCTAAGAGCAAATGTCTTCTACCCCATGTTTCCAGTTATATTTTTCAAAACACTGCTATATCTTATGTATTTGATTTGAAAACAGAGTATACACAGGAAAGCAAGTCTTAATACATGTAATGTTTGGCAAAAATTCTGTTGGCCCTCGCCTCCTCACAATGACGTAGCTAAACCAGAGGCACACTACCTTAAGGGCTTCTTCCCAAAAAGGAAACATACGATGTCTCTTGATCTGAAGCCCAAGAAAAAACGCAGTGCCTGCCAGGAAAAGACGCAGGACTTAGGAGGAAAAACTGTATCTTTACAGAATGGCGCTGCAGACTAAAAACTGGACTAAAAATACTAATACAGTAGCAATTTCTAGTGACTGTATAGTCAATGCATAACGATTATTCATTCATCTTCATAGAGCTGTCCATTTGTAAAATCCTGAAAAGAAACTTGCGTTTTGGTAGAGGATTAAATTTATTAAGTCCCCTCTTCATTCCCCCACACTACATGATGCATTTTAGTTACTGTGGCAGGCTTTTCTTTTGGTTAACACAAATAGATGTTGACAAATTCATCATATGCTGTTAATAATTACTTTCCCTGACAGACCAAAAACAAAAAAATCTGAGTAACACCTAATTATACCATGATCCTAAAGAACTACTTTGACCCACTGTAATTAATAACTGTTTCAAAGGATTTTTAAAAAATTTATTCACAGGCTGAACTTATTATAGTAAGTACATTCTTACATAAGTTAAAAGAATGTTAGATGTTAATTATCAAATCAACAAAAATACGCCAACTCTTGAATTACAATTAACAATTGGGAAAACGTATTGGATCTAGTTTTTTTAAATCTCAAACTTTAAGATTTCTTTACAAATCAAATAAATTAATAAAACAGATATACACACATTCTGGGATGCCTAAATTTGCTCTTACCTCACCCACCAGATAGGTAAACAAGCTCTAGAGCTTAAAAAAAAAAAAAAAAAAAGCTCTTAGATTAAGCCAATCGTTTAACCTCTGTAAGCTTCAATTTTTCAGCTTTTCTAACTTTAAAATTCCATTCAATTCTATCACAAAAGAGACACTCTCACTCATTACTCTAGTCCCATTAGAATTTTTAACTCTCAGGAATGTTTGCTCATAATAAATTTACTCAAAACCCTTGGCCTCAAAATAAGGGTGGTTAAGATCTTAAAAACAGAATTGAAAAGATTATAAAATAGAAAATTATTACTAGGCAGCATTAAATAGCATCCAGCTGCCTTAAAAAGTTTTAGACCTGAAGAACATTCTAACTAAATGTTAATTTTCAAATTAGGTTATTTCCTAATCCACTGAAAGATAAAATATATGTATAATTATGCTTTAAAGTTCATGAAAATTCTTCCAAGTATAGATGAAAATATCAATCTAATTTTGTGTAATAAAAATGTTTTTCTAAATGTTTTCTATGAAACATGATCAATAAATCATTTACTTATATCCCAACAAAGACTAAAATGTCCAAGGCTAATTACTGAACAATCTGTCCACTTTTGCAGAGTTCAAAAAACATATAGAAAGGTAAGGTAAATGTAAAATATATGTTTCTATACTGCTAATTTCAATCCAATTTGAGTGAGTGATGAATCAATGCTGGTAGACTCCAAGAGTAGGCAGAACACTAAAGAAATCTTTGGGCCATTTTGTTTATGTGATTTACAAGTTGAACAACTCTCCTTCACATAAAATTTCAGTTTGCTTCATTAAGCACTCAAATCTGGTATTAGTTGATCTAAATTTGCAACATTATAATATTCTTCTTGGTAAGTTCTGAATTACAATATAGATGCCTAACGTAAATAGCTTTATAACAGTATATTATCTTCACCAAATGGTCTTTAATGTAGATGGCTTGTTTTTATTTTTCCTTTTTAATTCAAGAGTACACTCAAAGAGGTGGAAATTCATTTCACAATATTTCTATTTGCTTCAGTTCATTTATAGTTTAAATTATTTGCTTCAAATAAAGTAGCTTTGAAAGCATATCTTCTTCACATTCAGCTTAAAATGTAAATTACCTCTTCATTTTGGTTCTTTGTTCTTTGTAAGTGGCAGAAGCTGGAAATCTAGACTCTGAGCTCTACAGTCAAGCTATACACCTCCTTCCTTATTTATGTAATGTTGAACAAGTTACTCAAATTCTCTAAGCTTTAGTTTTCCTATCTATAAAACCAAATAATATAGTACTTCCTTCGAGGTGTGGTTAGGATTTAATATAGTAAGATAATATATATAAAGTGATTAGCACTGTGCCTGACACAAAGTAAATCCTCAATAAATATTAGCTCTCATTGTAATTATTATTACAGTGTGAAAGCATTAGTCAACCCCCAAATCAAGAGGTTAATATGTTCTAAAAATAATTTATTAAAACAGGCAATATTCTATAAAATGTAGGCACATTACTAAGCTGGTAATAGATCTTACTTTGTTTCAGGGAATCTGCTTCTTCAAAACAGAACCCTAACTAGAATCGTAAGCCCTTTGAATACAGTTGACAGACATGCCAACTGAACAAGGCTGGAGAAAAATACAGTCAACTACGTTATTTCTGTGACACTCAGAAGGTGATATATTTCTAAGACAAAACAGATCTATTCTGAAACAATCGGCATTGATAATTAATCATTTAGTTAAAATTAACCATCTCTCCCATTTAATCTCTATTTACTAAATTCCTTGTATAATTTTCTTCCAACACCCATTTCCTCCACCAAAAAATATTTTCCTAGTTCTAGCTACTCAGGAGACTGGAGTAGGAGTATCCCTTGAGCCAGGAGTTCAAGTCCGGCCTGGGCAACACAGCAAGACCCCATCTCAAAAAATATATTTTTATATTTTTTTCACTAGGTCAAAGAACATACATGTAAAATACTAGGCTGGCTGGATATGGTGGCTCATGCCCGTAATCCCAGCATTTTGGGAGGCCAAGGTGGGCGCGCTGCTTGAGGCCAGGAGTTTGAGACCAGCCTGGGCAACATGGTGACACCCATCTCTACTAAAAACACAAAAATTGGCCAGGCATGGTGGCATGTGCCTGTAGTCCCAGCTACTCAGGAGGCTGAGGCACGAGAATCACCTGAACCCAGGAGGCAGAGGTTGCAGTGAGCCAAGATGGTGCAATTGCACTCCAGCCTAGGTGACAGAGCAAGACTGTCTCAAAATAAATAAATAAATAAATAAAATGCTAGGACAATTTCTGCCCATTTTAAAAAATAAACATATATAAAATATAAATGCCTATATTATACTGATTAAATAAGAGTTGGTCAGCATGTACATAATACATGGAATCATTTAATATTAAAAATATATACTACTGACACTGAGGATTCAGCAAAAGATATTAGATCAAGAATATCTCAAAAAATACTAAAAACGAAGAGTTAAAAATAGACTATCCATTAGGAATCACTTCTCATATTCCAAAACAACTTGACATACATGAAGAATGCTCCTAAAAGATTTGGAGGAAAATTATCTCATCCATTAAGGTAGGGGCGGTAGTCTCATTAATCATAAAGTAAAAACAAATTCTCCATCAAGAATGTACCCTACAAATTATCCATTAACCCAGATGTTGTGCATGTGAGAACCCTCAATAGCTACCTCCCCTTCTGACATGATATCAAAATGAGGCTGAGACTACTGTTTGGAATAAAAATGAAACTGAGAGTAAGTGGGAGGTCTGTGCACACACAGTAAAACTGTTAACCGCTTGACATTTTGTTTTAGTATTCCATGAGTTATTATACTCAAAGTGATGTGTGCATCAGAGCCCCAAATGTATATTCTAATGTTCTGTTCAACAAAATGTCCCATATTAATTAAGCTTTTTCAATAATAAAAGTATCGCAAATGAAAACAAAAAGTAAACTGTACTCAAAGCTATAAAAAGAACAATTAGTTTATGTAATTTATGCCTTTTTAAAAATAGCTGTAACACCTATATTTAACAGAACTCTTTTAAATGACTTTCCTCTGCATAAAATTAGTATAAATTATTTTTTCCAAGCAAATCATGCCTAGATAACATCTTTCAAAGAAAAAGAACTTACAAAATTTTACCCACATGACAGAGAAGTTGTATTTTCCTCAAAAGAATGCCAGTTCTCAATATACAGGTTTTTCTCAGCCAAGGACTTACATTGTCACATATAGTACAATTCTGAAGTACCTAAATATGATATGTTTCACTCTGAAATCGTGATTATTAAGCTTTATCTACAGAAAAAGAAGACTGGTTTGCTATATTATCCTTGAAATAAAAAGTGGATTTTGACAATAAAAATATAAATTCTAAGCAAAGATATAAATTGTTGTATACTCACACATCCACAAGTAGTACATAAGCTTTACTGTCTTTTGGAATTCTACAGGAATGTCTACAGAAAAATCCTGATAGAAACAAGGTCCAACAGGAAAATTGCTAGGAAGAGGTGGCCAATTATTTTTTCTACCTGTGAATTTTTTTTAAAAAAGAAAAGGTTATTTATATTATAACAAATGTGATATTCTTATTTTTTGTTTCACAATAAAGAAAAACTCCATTATTTTAATAAAAGTTTAGAAAAACTGTAGTACCATATCTCTGTATTCCTAGAAAGATAAGCTTTAGATTTTTAAAAAATTTTCTCAGAATATCATCACCTTAGAGCACATTAGATAGTAAAATAATTTTCCAGTGTCATATCATATCACATTCAGCAGGAACCATTTATGTATAGAAAAAACAAGAAATAAAAAGAAAGCACATATCCAGTGCTTCTGCCCTAAAACAGATTTATTTCACAGTCCCGAGTCTGGCTGGCATGAAAAGGCCATCCAGTTTTTAAACTTCAATTTTCTCCTCAGCATCTTAAATCTTCAAATATAATTCTGTTATAATTCCTATCCCATGTGGACAGAGACCAGCTTCTAATTTTTTCAAGTTTTCTGTTAAGTCCAAGATTAAACCAATACCAAAGAAACAAATTAAGAATATTCAAAATCTGGGAAAAAATAATATCCAAACGACAAATGTACGAAAACCCTACAACAAAGAAAACATGAAACAGTCATGATAAGGAAGCTAAGGAATTATAGAACCTTTAAAAACGCAGAGAAAAACAAATTCAAACTGTAAAGGGAAAAAAAATGTCTCTATATAAAGAAACCAGATAAAAAATAAGACGAGAAATGGTGGGGGAAATAAAAAATTAAAGAAGTCAAAACATGAAAATAGAGGGTAAAAACAGCACCTAAGGCCATTTCCCAATTTTAGATGTTATATCCCACAAATTTTTTAAAATTCAATTTTACATACTTTTTCCAGACCAGGGTAATTTTTATAGTAGAAAGAACAATAACCTATTTCTGATTCTCCCCAATGAGTTTCCTGTGTTCCATTTATCATACTACTCAAATTTCCTATAGTTCATTTATCATACCAATCTCATACTATTTGAGAAGCGGCACTGAATACTTGTAAAGAAGAGAAGCTCTGGAACCATAAGTAGCTAGCCACTTACTGGCAAGGTCACCTTGGGCAACTTACTCTCCCCTCCAAGCCTTAGTTTCCATATCTGTAAAATGAGAATAAAAACTGTACCACCCCTCATGGGATTGTACTGATGATTTAAGTATGAGTTAAGAGGGGAAAAGTACTCAAATGTGCTAACATACTGCAGTCTAACTGTTAATTTCCTACTCTTTGTTACTGTCTTTACTAACATATCTCTCATAGAAATAGTTTGTATTTGCCAGTACTGAAGAAATAAGATAGATTTTAGTTACAGGTACTTCAGAAACATTGGTCTCAGTTCAACTTTTAGTTTCTCCTTCTATAGATGCTACCTCTGATGCTGCAAGCAAGAAAATGACTCAGGATAAATGTGTTCTCACAAAGCCCTAGACTTACACATTCTAAGATAAAAAGAAATAGTTTTGTATATTGTTATTGTTCTAGCTTTGCATTGCATCAAAGCTAGACATCCTAACAATGACTTATCTAGCTCATCCCAGACATCCTAACAGTGACTTATCTAGATCTTTTATCTCTTCTTACTCAGAGACTGCTAGCCTTCCCTAAGAGACTCCTTTGAGGTGCTTTGGCAGGCACAAACTGAATAGAATTCACTGCAAACAATTCACCACTTATTTCTTTGGCATCATATGAATACCTTAGGCTTCCAATTTTTCTAACGTGATTTGACAAAATACTTGTGAGGACTGGGGCAGATAATCTGAAACTGACCTGAATAAATCAGGTAGGAGTCAAATGTAGGGTAAATGCAAATGTACTCACAAAGATTCAATAGAATCAAGGAGGGCCTAACTGCAGAATCAAAGGCTCCTGGCCTCAGAGTAAGCAAAAATTATCATATTCACATTCATTTTGTGTGTGATGAGGCTAACACTGTTCTAATCTATCAACAAAAGACCACGCAAATCAGCCAAGATTAGAAGGCTACAGAGTATCAAGGAGGCAATCTGCTGTGTCTGATCTCCTTGTTAGAACAGGAATACAGGGTAGGGTTTTATGCACAGGCTAAATAACCTAGGAGTTAGTATAGACATAATGTAAAGTGTTTAAAAGTTATTTTTATTTCAAACTTCTTTGGATACTACCATGTTGACTGAGGTTTTGCATTTCTCGTTCCCGACGATCTAATTCTGCGGCTTTTCTTTCTAGTTCTTCCTGGCGCTTAAGAAGCTCAGCTTGGGCCAATGCATGTTCCTAAATAAAAAATATCAATATGTGAACAGATTGTCAGAAGTATAAAATACTTTAACATTTATATGCTAACTCCTACTTCTCTATTATGAGAGAAACCTAATTCAAACACACTTCCAAAGTACAGGAATTTTACTGAAGATCATAGTTACAGAAAATATTACAGGGATATTTGGTTCATTTGGTCTTTGGGTTCTGAAAACCCTCAGTGGGAATGTTGGGTCCATTAGGACAGGAAAATTTCTCTTAGTAAAAGTAGCCAGAATCCTTAGGTAATCTGGAAAATGAAATTAAGATGACCTCTATGCCTAAATGAATGAAGAACAGAGGCAATGGGAACAGTTGAGGAAAATGAACAATAGAAAAAAGGGCAACAATAGAAAAAAGGGCAACAAAAAGAATTGGCTCCTATAAATCAGATTAAATGATATATAAGGCCACCAATGCAAGAATATTTTCTAATATCTTAAATGTTATAGGAGAATGAGGTCAAAAGAAATTCTTTATAACTCAATTTGCCCTTACATGTTATCAGGCATCTTATTAATCTTTCTTCTCAGATTTTTGCCATCTTCTACCTCCTAACACTATTACTTTAGCATTATAACACTCTCCCAATAATATTTATTATTCCATCATTTTTACCTTAATGGTAGTATGCATTAAAAAGTGAGACCATGTAATCCCAGCACTTTGGGAGGCCGAGACGGGTGGATCACGAGGTCAGGAGATCGAGACCATCCTGGCTAACACCGTGAAACCCCGTCTCTACTAAAAATACAAAAAACTAGCCGGGCGAGGTGGCGGGCGCCTGTAGTCCCAGCTACTCCGGAGGCTGAGGCAGGAGAATGGCCTAAACCCGGGAGGCGGAGCTTGCAGTGAGCTGAGATCTGGCCACTGCACTCCAGCCCGGGCTACAGAGCAAGACTCCGTCTCAAAAAAAAAAAAAAAAAAAAAAGTGAGACCAAAGGCAATAAAAATGTATACACCAAGATGATACACAAATTCAATAATTCCTAATAATAGAATAAAACAAATGGTATAAGCTGACAAAGAGGAACGAATATTTGAAGGGTGACAAGACAGCAAATTCAGACTTGAAAGTGAGTTAAAAATTAAGCAACAGAAATGTAACCATATAAAGAATTATTTTGCTCTGAAAGTAAATGTTATTGATATTATAACTGCCAATACGAATTTATACAACTAACATGAACTAACCTTTGCAATCTGTGTATAAGCTGGATGTTCCTCTGTTGGTTTCATTATTGCTGGTTGTGTATTGGGTACATTAGGCATCTTCACACTGCCTGGTGGAGGCTAGGAGGATTAAGAGACGGACAAATTATGTAACACAGATACCCAACTTTAACTTCTTTCAAAAAGTGTAACACCAATAAAATGAAAAATCCCAAAATCTGCATCTCTTCATTCCCTGCCCTCTCATAGTCAAGTGTGTTGCAAAGAGCTGCTTAAATTCTCCATGTCCATTTTCTCCAACTCATTCATTTTTCAACTCTACAATCAGGCTGCTACTTTTAACACTACATAACAAACACTCTCCTCCAGGATACCATACGGTAATAGAGGCTGGGCATGGCGGCTCACGCCTGTAATCCCAGCACTTTGGGAGGCCAAGGCAGGTGCATCACCTCAAGTTAGGAGTTCAAGACCAGCCTGGCCAATACAGTGAAACCCCATCTCTACTAAAAATACAAAAATTAGCCAGGCGGGGTGGCCGGCACCTGTAATCCCAGCTACTCAGGAGGCTGAGACAGGAGAATGGCTTGAACCCAGGAGGCGGAGGTTCCAGTGAGCCAAGATTGCACCACTGCACTCCAGCCTGGGCAACAGAGCAAGACTCCATCTCAAAAAAAAAAAAAAAAACTTTGAGTTTTTGTGGGTTTTTTAACAGTAAAATACAGATAGAACCAGACAAAAGAACTACACCAAGGTTTACTGCCAACTCTTCCCTCTTGAGAAAGCTACATGCCAGTGCTCTGAAGAACATATAGGAAAGTTCTTGATAGAACCCCACTAAATTGAAAAGAGTGAAAGGGAAGGCCTAAGGAGAGAGAAAATAAATTACCCAATTTCCACTATGCCAGTGAGGATCAGCAGTGTCTGAAAGCTGCAAGATCAGGAAGTAGACATCTACAAGTCCATCAATGGGGGACCGGTTAAATTACTGTATATACATACAATGCAGCCATGAGAAGAAATTAGCTATAGAAGAATGTCTTTTAAAATACTAAATAAAATAAAGCAAGCTGGCCAGGCGCAGTGATCCCAATACTTTGGGAGGCCGAGGCGGGTGGATCGCATGGTCAGGAGTTTGAGACCAGCCTGGCCAATATGGTAAAATCCCCTCTCTACTAAAAATACAAAAATTAGCCAGGCGTGGTGGCAGCAGGCGCCTGCAGTCCCAGCTACTCAGGAGGCTGAGGCAGGAGAATCACTTGAACCCAGGAGGCAGAGGTTGCAGTGAGCCAAGATCGCACCACTGCACTCCAGCCTGGGTGACAGAGCGAGACTCCATCTCAAAAAATAATAATAATAATAAAATAAAAATTAAATTAAAAAAATAAGGCAAGCTACAGAACAGTCTGCATATGACCTTTTCTTCAATAGACACAGATTTATACATGCCCCCATAAAATATCTGGGAAGTCTCAGCCAACTGATATCAGAGGGACTTGCACCTGTTGTTTTACACGCTTCTTTATTATTTGCTTCCCTCGACGCATGCACAATATACTACTTTAATAAAAATATATTTTTAAAGTACTCTTTAGAATGACCATAAGAAAAAAGAAGAAACAAGGATGGGAACATGAAAAGAACAATAGAAACAAAAACAGTAACAGAAAAGAAGAAAGGAAAAAAAGAAAGAGAAGAGGGAGGGAAAGAGGAGGTCATGAATAAGAAAAATGTAAGAAAGAAAGAAACCGCACTAGGAGGTTCAAGCATCCTAAGAACTGTTAATACCAGAAGACACAACCAATATACAGCAGGATTTCACTCTGACACAGCTAACAGCAGCCCTGAAAAGGAAGCCATGCATAACCAAAGATGTAACTGTAGTTCAGCTGATTTTAAAATGCATATACAACAGGCAAGAACTGACCGGGCACAGAGGCTCACATCTGTAATCCCAGCCCTTTGGGAGGCCAGGGTGGGTAGATCACCTGAGCTCAGAAGTTCGAGACCACCCTGGGCAACATGGTGAAACCTCGTCTCTACTAAAATACAAGAAATTAGACAGGCATGGTGGTGTGCGCCTGTAGTCCCAGCTACTGGGGAGGCTGAGGCAAGAGAATCGCTTGAGCCTAGGAGGCAGAGGTTGCAGTGAGCCCAGATTACACCACTGCACCCCAGCTTGGGCTACAGAGTGAGATCCATCTCAAAACAAAAACAAAACAAAAAAAAAACGGCAAGAACTAAAAACAGGTCAAACAATTTTGAAAAAATATAAATGATGAAGACCTATGATATCAAGGCTTATTATAGAACCATAGTAATTAAGAGTGTAATACAGATGCAAGGACAGAGAAATGTACCAATAAACAAAATAGACACAGAAACAAACCCACACTAATGCAGAAACTTGATACCTAACAGAGGTGTCACTACAAAGCAGTGAAGAAACAATATGTTAATCAATAAACGGTACTTGGATAACTGGTTACTCGTACTTCACATCCTACAAAAAATGAATTCTAGGTAGATTAATGATCTAAAACTGAAAAAGCAAAATTTAAACACTCAGGAAAAATACATGTGAATATTTTTATGAATATTTCTTGAGCTTCTAGAATGTGAACTCTAGAAATATTGTGTATTTTGTTTACGACCTATCCCAAGTACCCAAAATAGTCCCTGAAACATAGTAGATGCTCAGTAAGTATCTGTCAAATTAAGACTGGAAAACACACAAACCATATAAAATTGACAAATTTAATTACATTGAAATTTACAAAAAGTAAAAAGTCAAATCACAGACTAGGAAAAAATAGTTGTAATGCATATAATAGAAAACTGCTACCCAGAATATATAAAGAATTGTTACAAATTCATGAAAATACAAACTAACTGAAAAACTAGCAAAAGATCTGAACAAGCAATAGAAAGAGGTCAATAAACATGTGAAAAGATGTGTTACAGCCTTAGTAATCAAGAAGTGCAAAAACAATCATATATCATTTCAAAACCATGAGACAGAAAAACAAACTCTGACAATACCAAAATTGGGATTTACACAATATATACAATGGTGGTGCATATCAAAATTAAAGCATTGATCAAGATAGCATTTCAAGTCAGTTGAAATAGAAAGAACTGTCAGTAAATGCTGTTGGGAGAATTATTTAAATTGGGGCAGGAAAAACAAAATCCCTGTATCTCCACAGAATTCCAAATGGATTAAAACTTGAATATTAAAAAAAGACAAGACAAAAAACAACTATAAAGACACTAAAATACACTCTATAGACTATAGGGCATTATCTGATCTTGGCATGAAGAAAAGTCACTCGAAACATTCAGAAAAGTTGAGGGGAGAGAAATCATAATGAAAAGGTAATATATTTGACGACATAAAAATTTAGAAATTTGATTATATAAAGCATTCATAATCAAGATTAGATGGCAAAATCTAATAAGCAACATATACAACTATTAGTTAATATATTTCACCAGGTACAAATCAATACAAAATTATCAGATAAACATGTTACTGAAAAGAAACTGCATTTTTAAAATCTCTGAACAGGCAGCTTATAACATACAAAAGAAAAATAAACATACAAAAAATCTCAACCTCATTAGTAATCAAAGAAATGCATATTTTACCTAATTATTTTTAAAATGATTATTATCATAGGATTACCACATTTTGAAAAAGATGTGGTAAAATAGATATTCTCACACACTGAAAAGTGGGGATTATAAACTAGTACATATAGCAATCCTGCAGCACAGTTTGGCATTATGTTTCAAGAGCCACAGAAGTATTTATACCCCATGTACTATGAATATCTGGTTTTTTAAAATATCCTATGGAAATAATCCAAGATATCTGCAAATGTATATATGCCAAGAATGCTCACTACAGCTTTATTTACAAAAGCAAAGGGTTACAAATAACCCCAAATGTCCAACACAACAGAGGAAATGGTTAAACTGATACAGCTGTAGGAGAGTATACACTACAGCTATTTAAAAGTTCTAAAAGAATATGTAATGAGGAAGCTAAGACAAGTGATAAAAACAAGTTATGAAACAAAACTGTATATACAATATAACACGAACTTCCTATTTTAAAATAAGATGAAAATATATCAAAATGTTAATAGGGATTATTTCTGCACAGAGGGATTAAGAGCATTTTCTTGTATTTTTAAAATCTCCATTATAATCTTTTGTCACTAAAATAATCACAAATTCTCTTTTCCAAATGCTTGTTCCCCCATGCCCAATATCTCATATTAATGGGCAGAAAAACTAAAGTCAATCAATCCTAACTTCTCCAATTAGAAAAGTATGGTCCTTTAAATGTAAAACCCAAAACTATAAAAACTGTAGAAGAAAACCTAGGCAATACCATTCAGGGTATAGGCACGGGCAAAGATTTCATGACAAAAACTACAAAAGCAATTGCAACAAAAACAAAAATTGACAAATGAGATCTAATTAAACTAAAGAGCTTCTGCACAGCAAAAGAAACTATCCGCAGAGTGAACAGACAACCTACAAAATGGGAGAAAATTTTTGCAATCTCTCCATCTGACAGAAGTCTACAAGGAACTTAAACTAATTTACAAGAAAAAACAATGTCATTAAAAAGTAGGCAAAGGACATGAACAGACATTTCTCAAAAGAAGACATTCATGGGGCCAACATATGAAAAAAAGCTCAACATCACTGGTCATTAGAAAAATGCAAATCAAAACCACAATGAGACACCGTCTCACACCAGTCAGAACGGTGACTATTAAAAAGAAAACAACAGATGCTGGCGAGGTTATGGAGAAAAAGGAACGCTTTTATACTGCTGGTGGGAGTTAAATTAGTTCAACCACTGTGGAAGACAGTGTGGTGATTCCTCAAAGATCTAGAGGCAGAAATACAATTTGACACAGCAATCCCATTACTGTGTATATATCTAAAGGAATATAAATCATTCTACTACAAAGACACATGCACACATATGTTTACTACGGCACTATTCACAATAGCAAAGACATGGAATTAACCTAAATGCCCATCAATCGTAGACTGGATAAAGAAAATGTGGTACATATACACCATGGCATACCATGCAGCCATAAAAAGGAATGTGATCATATCCTTAGCAGGGACATGGATGGAGCTGGAAGCCAGCATCCTCAGCAAACTAATGCAGGAACAGAAAACCAAACACCGCATGTTCTCACTCATAAGTGGGAGCTGAACATTGAGAACACATGGATACATGGTGGGGAACAACACACACTGGGGCCTGTCCGGAGATGGGGACGGGGATGGGGGGGTGCAAAGGGAGAGTATCAGGATAAACAGTTAGTGGATGCTGGGTTTAATACTTAGGTAATGGGTTGATCTGTGTAACAAACCACTATGGCACACGTTTGCCTATGTAACAAACCTGCACATCCTGTACATGTACCCCAGAACTTAAAAAGTTGAAAAAAAAAGGAAAAGGAAAAGAAAAAGAGCTCCTGGCACCTTAAGTGAGATAATAATTCTTACATATATTGTCCCAAATTCACATGGCATTTAGAATTCCTATCTTGATCAATAATAAAGATCTTCCCCTAGCAAAAAAAAAGAAAAGCATGGCCCTAAAGTCCTGTCTTCTTGGTGTAATAAGCAGCAACAATAAAACAATGACCGAATATTAATAAAATGCCTGGCAAAGTTAGCCTGGCACCAGCATATTTCCGGAAAAACACAGAATAAATTACCCAAGAATGCACCCAGCTGAAATCTTGCTATAAATGCTGTATTACTTTAAATAACAAAGGAAGTATTAAGTATAATAAACTAGTAGATAAGGATGAAGGTAGGGTTAGAGCTAGTAATGTGATATACTTAAGGCCATAGTTGCTTGTGGTAAAGCAATGATGAGAAATGTTGGAGAGCCACAAATCTCTAATAGCACTGATATAAATCTAATAGCGGCCGGGCGTGGTGGCTCAAGCCTGTGGTCCCAGCACTTTGGGAGGCCGAGACGGGCGGATCACGAGGTCAGGAGATCGAGACCATCCTGGCTAACACAATGAAACCCCGTCTCTACTAAAAATACAAAAAAATTAGCCGGGCGAGGTGGCGGGCGCCTGTAGTCTCAGCTATTCGGGAGGCTGAGGCAGGAGAATGGCGTAAACCCGGGAGGCGGAGCTTGCAGTGAGCCGAGATAGCGCCACTGCACTCCAACCTGGGCGACAGAGCGAGACTCCGTCTCAAAAAAAAAAAAAAAAAAAAAAAAAATCTAATAGCTATTATCCTGATAATTTCTTCACATCTGTAGATGTTAAAGACCCAGTATTTTCTTCACCCACATACTGGATTAGCCAACTCAAGCCAAGTAGAATTCTGGAGGACGACCTCTTTTCATCACTACTAAATACCTATTGTGATGACGGTTCTTAGTTCATTTCCAACTTTTCACTTTGGCACAGATGAGCATCTATGCATGCGTGTGTGTGTGTGTGTGTGTGTGTGTGTGTGTGTCTATATGTGTCTCTGTCTCTATCTATCTATATAAAACAAGCCACTCACGACTATCATTTCTTAAAATACAGCAGATCATCCATATGTAGAGATCCCCTTCTAGTACATAATACCTAAAATACTGGACCAAATTTTATTTAAATAATATTGTAAATACACAGCTAATGCAACAAGAAATCCTGGGAGGCAAGAAAGCAGGAACTACTAAATCCAAAGAAAGAAGAGCCTTGATACCAAACCATTCACCAAATTACTAGTGATCCATCTGTACTAGTAAACTAGCGGCAAAGCTTTGGAGCTGGTACAAGGATGGTAAGTGATGGACAGGATCCCTGCATAAAGCCAGGAGTCTCTAAAAAATGACAGTTTCAGTGGATGAATAAGAAAAGGGCAGTTTCACAGAAAAAAAAAAAAAAATGATGGGAATACCTCCATGTCTTGTCCTTAGTTCTGGATGTAGAAGGGGGAAAAAAGGGAAATCTTCCCTGAGAATTCCTAGTCATAAACGTACCAATGGCCAGGCATGGTGGTTCACACCTGTAATCTCAGCACTTTGGGAGGCTGAGGTGGGAGGGTCACTCGAGGCCAGGAGATTGAGACCAGCCTGGGCAATATAGTGAGACCTCAGCTCTACACAAAAATTTAAAAATTTACCAAGCGTGGTGGCACATGCCTGGAGTCCCAGCTACTTAGGAGGCTGAGGCAGGAGGACAGCTTGAGCCCAGAGGCAGAGGTTGCAATGAGCCAAGATCACGCCACTACACTCCAGCCTGGGCAACAGAGCAAGATCCTGTCTCAAAAAAAAACAAAACAAAAAACAAAAACCTACCAACTTGCAGATCTCAGGTCAGAATTCTACTACGCACATAGACAAGATAATCCAACCTCCAATTTTCATTGAAAAGGATCTCAGGCTGATAATGGACTCAGGCATTTGGCAAAAGTAGAGGAACAAACATTAAAACTACGTGATACGGGTTTGGCTGTGTCTGCACCCAAATCTCATCTTCAACTGTAGCTCCCATAATTCCCACGTGTCATGGGAGGGGCCTGGTGGGAGGTAACTGAATCATGGGAGTGGGTCTTTCCTATGCTGTTCTCATGACAGTGAATAAATCTCATGATATCTGATGGTTTTATAAAGGGGAGTTCTCCTACATATGCTCTCTTGCCTGCCTGCCTGCCACGTAACACGTGCCTTTGCTTGTCCTTCACCTCCCACCATGATTGTGAGGCCTCCTCAGCCATGTGGAACTGCAAGTCCATTAAACTTCTTTTTCTTTATAAATTACTTTATTAAATAAAGTATGTCTTTATTAGCAGCGTGAGAACTGACTAATACACCAGGCTTCAAGAAATTAACACAGATAAAGTTCCAAGTAACTTTGGCTTATGATTTAAATGTGTGAGGAAACAAGCCACAAGGGTCCACAGAAATAGCAAATTACAAAATAAGAACTGAATATATTTGAAGTATCAGACATAAAACAGGTGTGTTTAATAAAGAAATAAGAGGATAATAAAAGTTTGACTAACAACAGACTATCAGAATTGGCCAAACAGCTTCTTAAATGATACATATGCAACTTCTAAAATTGAAAACTTTAATAATGATTTTTAAATTATAAATTTAATAGACAAGTTGAACAGCAAACTACACAAAGATGAAATAATGAAGGAATGGAAGTGAATCTAAAGAAAACTACAGTTTTCTGTGTGACACAGCACAGAGACCTAAAAAATGGAAAATATGAGAAATTACAAGACATGATGATTGAGAAGGTCTAATATACAATTAAGAGGTCCAGAGGAGGAAAAAAAATAGGATGAGTGACAGTCAATGTTTAAACAGAATATGAAGACACTAATTCTCAGATTCAAAACTCTAAAACACAAACCGAATTTAAAAAATAATAACACTCAGATATATCACAAAGAAAGAGCACCTTAAAAACTGCAAGAAAAAAAAAAAGGATAATTCCCACACAAAGGAAAGTCACCTATAAACCACGGTGTATCCTTTCACCTACGATCCTAAGACTGAGCTAGCTTCTCAATACCAATAATGCAAGCTCAAGTATAAGGTGCTAAATGGCTGAAAGAAAATAACTGATAACATAGAACTCTAAATCCAGTCAGATTAGCTGTTTGAGAACCAAGATGAAATAATAACAATGAACACAAAAAAATTCTACCAATAGACCCTCACTAAAAGAACTACTTTAGGAATAACAACAACAAAAAAATGATAGAAGAAAAATCTGAGATCCAAAAAGGAAGACCTCTGTATCTCACTGGACACTCCATAGTATATCATCTTCATTTTACATTGACCAAAACTCCAAATACAGAAGGAAAGTCAACCTATTGGCAGGGAAAAAGAAAACATTCTACTGCAACCAAATGTACTACGGTAAGCTCCTCTCCTGACAAACCTAGAACTGTGTCTGCTACTACTTTGGCTGTACCTGGGAAAAACCTGAAGTACTGAGAAAAGCAGAGGGTGCAGAGTTGGAGACAAAGTACAAAACTGGAACAGACCAGGGAGAGACTGAGAGAACTGACTCTGGAGGCAGAATCAAAAACAAAGTCTGGCCGAGCAAGGCTGTATATCCTCATCCCATGGATGGAGGAAATTTCACAAACTGGGAATATGTTTAAATATCTCTCAGAAAAATAAGGGGGTTATAATTATTTTATATTTTAACACGAATCACCTTACTACATTTGCCTCTTCGGTTTGGCTTTAGAGAATTCAGCTAGGACCAACAGATAAAAATTATAGAAAAATACATTGGCTCAAGAGAATTAAGAACATAATAATAATCATGATTATACAATAGTGGATGGACTGCTCTATAATATAGTGAGGTCTCTGCACTGGAAATTCCAAGGGTGATTAATTTTAAATAAATGACTACCCAAGGTCTCTTCAAGGCACAGGAAGTTCATGAGTTGTCTTTGTTATGCATAAGCAAATATATTTTCTCCTTCCAGGTTTTCTTCCATATTCTAAACACCAATTCCAGAAAATTTCTTCTTGCTTTCTCCAGCTCTTTCTCTTCCATCTCTGAACCAAAAGAATATCCTAAGTGTATGTAGGGTCTAAAAGAATGTTACTTAATTTATATTCATGGACGTCCAGCATCAGACACCCCAGGTACTTACTGAAAATGCAAACTCTGGGCCCTTCTATGAACCTATTGATTCAGAACCTCAAGGATTAGGAGAAAGAATTTGTACTTTTAACAAGCTACCATTTTTAACAAACTCCCCATGGTGATTCTCAGACACCTTAAAATTTGAGAACTCCCCTCTAAGGCAACAAAGTTTACAGCTTCTATAAAACACTGTTTTATTTCTTTCACTTAAACTGCCAAAAGAATCCTGAAACTTTTTGCAGCTTTCACTCACTTTAACAGCCTCTTATTCAGCAGAGAAGAAATGACTGTGGCTATGCTTAATATAGATTCCCTTGTTATTATGAGTGCTGAAAGTTATACATACCAATCTCAGAACCAGGACAAACAGACATAATAGACTAATCACTTAGTATTTTTTTCAAAAATAAGGTTTTTGAAGATTAGGATAATTGTCTGTGGAAGGAGGTGTGTAATAGGAAAGAAGAAATATACCAGTATGGGAGTTTCCAAATAGATAAAGGAACATAAAAGAACAAATGTGACCATACACATTCATTCATACATTCATCAAACATTCATTGGTCAACTACAATGGACCACAAACATATACAGGAATTGGGATACATTAATGAACAAAATAAGCAAACACCCCTACTCCCATAAAGCTACATTCTAGCAACAGAAGATAAACAATACACATATTAAACAAACACATTCTAGAGCATCTGAAAAGGCAATCAATTCTACAGGACGACAATAAAAAGACCAGAGTGGAGGTCCCGAATACTGGCTGACGGGATAAGTTTACATAGGTGATTAGGGAGGTCAATATTTGAACAAAGACTTCAAGGAGGTGAGAAAGTAAGCCTTGCAGATTATCTGTCTAGGGGAAGACCATTTTAAACAGAGGTGACAACCAATGCAAAGTCAGGAGAATGCATGGAATATGTGAGGAATCAGTGTGCTAGACAGGAATATACAGGGAGAGGGTGTGACAAGATGAAGAACAAAAAATATTAAGGATCGGATTAAAGCCTATTTTAAAGACCCATGGTTTTTACTCTGAAAAAAATTAAAGCAAGTAAAGGGGACTTTCAGTTTCCAGTTTCATGTATAAGGAGTTTAGAATTTACCACTCCATCCTAACAACAAGTGAAAAGATGAACAAACTGAAAAATCAGTAATTCATTCTAGATCATTAAGAGATGTTGAGGACACAGGGCAAACTGCTGCCCCATGACTGGAGAAATAGGTCAATTCAAGGAGTAACAACTTGCCAGAGCAAAAGCTCTCTAGCAGAAACCACTGCAAGAACCATTACCGGGACAGAAAAATCTTCATTGTAATTAAGAAATTGCTGGAAGCTCAGCATAGACAATACCGAGAGTTAAAATCTACAGGTGGTGAGTCCCCTTGCACTTTCGTTTTATCTCCAGGAACTCAACCATAGTACACGGGGAAAAAATTCCCTCCTTCTTCTAGTAAGTGGAGTGGGGAAATGAACCGTTTTTGAAAAACACCAGAGCACTCTGTTCTTAACAAGGCCTCCCTTCAGGAGAAACTATTTAACCAGCACCTAACCTGTTAGGGCTTATCAGAGCCTAACTCACCTGGGGGAGGGGAAATACCCAACTGCAGCCCACTCTAGCCATTCTGTCCCACCTAAGAAGGAAGAAAACAACTTCGTAACATTTGTGAAGTCCATAGTATCAATAAAAGACTGAGACATAATCATAGGACTATAGAGTGCTTCTCAACACCTTACCACCACACAACTAAAGACCTAATTACGGCAATTTCTTTTACCCACTACATCATGTCAGACTAGCAAAAAAAAAAAAAAAAAAAAAACTGTAAGGCTGGGCACAGTGGCTCACACCTGTAATCCCAGCACTTTGGGAGGCTGAGGGAAGAGGATTGTTTGAGCCCAGGCATTTGAGACCAGCCTGGGCAATACAGTGAGACCCTGTCTCGAGAAAAATAAAAAAATTAGCATTGGTAGCACACGCCTGTAGTCCCATCATCCTGGGAGGTCAAGGCTGCAGTGAAATATTAAATATTTTTAAATATATACTTTTTAAGTTCTGATTAAGTTCTGAGAGGATAAGAATAATATAGGTCAGAAACTTGGATCCACATAAAGAAAGCATGAGCATGCAAGAAATAGATGAAGTTTAAAACCTTTTTTTTTTTTTTTGAGACAGGGTCTCTGTCACTCAGGTTGGAGCACAGTAGCATGATCATAGCAAATTGTAGCCTCAAACTCCTGAGCTCAAGCAATCCTTCTGCCTCTGCCTCCTGAATGAGTAGCTAATACAACAGGCGTGCCCATTATGCCTGGCTAATTTTTTTTTTTTTTTGAGACAGAGTCTCACTGTCACCTAGGCATGATCTTGGCTCATTGCAGCCTCTACCTCCTAGGTTCAAACAATTCTCCTGCCTCAGCCTCCCAAGTAGCTGGGACTACAGGCACACGACACCACACCCAGGTAATTTTGTATTTTTGGTAGAGACAGGGTTTCACTATGTTGGCCAGGCTGGTCTCAAACTCCTGACTTCAAGTGATTCGCCTGCCTCAGCCTCCCGAAATGCTGGGATTAAAGGCGTAAGCCACCACGCCAGGCCAATGCGTGGCTAATTTTTGTGGGGGTTTTTTTGTTTTTTGTTTTGTAGAGACAGGATCCCAATGGGATATCACTACATTGCCTAGGCTGGTTTTGAATCCCTGGCCTCAAGTAATCCTCCTACCTTGGCCTCCCAAAGCTGATTATATGCATGAGACACCACATCTTGTTTTTCTTATTCTCAAATGGTCTAACAGAAAACAGTTGGTTCAAAATAATAACAGCAACAATGTATTCAATTATGGGTTCTTCTGCAAATATCTTGTGTGTGCATATATATACATATATGTGTTTGTATATGTTTATATATCAGCAAAATGAATGACAGCAATGATACAAAGATGAGAGGGAGGAATCAGATTGTTATTAAAAGGCACTCACACTACCTGTGAAACAGTATAGTTATTTGTATGTAGGTTTCGATTTGTTATAAATGTATATTGCAAACTCTAGGGCAACCACTAACTGATATAATAAGAAAGGAGATAAATTATAATCATATAAAATGTTCTACTAAACTCACCAAGAGGGCTGGGCACAATGGCTCATGCCTGTAATCCCAGCACTTTGGGAGGACAAGGCAGGCAGATCACTTGAGGCCAGGACTTTGAGACCAGCATGCCAACATGGTGAAACCCTGCCTCTATGAAAAATACAAAAATTAGCCAGGTGTGATGGCAGGTGCCTGTAATCCCAGCTACTCAGAAGGCTGAAACAGGAGAATTGCTTGAATCTGGAAGGGGGAGGTTGCAGTGAGTTGAGATCTGGAGACTGAGCCACTGCACTCCAGCCTGGGTGACAGAGTGAAACACTGTCTCAAAACAAAACAAACCACCAAGAGTAGAAGACAAAGAGAACAAGGGCAACAAACAGAAAATAGCAGTCAATGTGGTAGATATTAATCCAACTAAACCAATAATCACTTTGAACGTCAATGGTCTCAAGGCACTAATTAAAAGACAGATTATGAGATGATCAAAAAACAAGACCCAACTATATATTGTCTATAAGAAACCCATTTTAAATATAAACATATAGATTAGAAGTAAACAGAAAAATATACCATGCTAACACTAATAAAAAATTTCAGAAAAAGCAGACTCAAAGCAAAGAAAGTCATTAGAGATAAAGAAGGGCATTACATAATGATACATGGGTCAATTCTCCAAAACATAGCATTCCTTAATATATATGCACCTAATGACAGCATCAAACTACAAGAGGCAAAAACTAATGGAACTGCAAGGAGAAAGATGAAACTACTATTATAGTTGTAGACTCCAACACCCCTCAAATCAGAAATGGACCAATCTAACAGGCAAAAAATCATTAAGAACACAGCTGAATTCAACAATACCATCCATTGACTGGATATAATTAACACCTATCAACCCCACTTTATCCAACAGCAGAAACACATTCTTCTCAAGTTCACCTGGAACATTCACCAAGACAGAAGACATTCTGTAACATAAAACACATCTTAACAATTTTTAAAAAATAGAAATATAGTATTTACTCTCAAACAACAAGGGAATTAAATGAGAAATCAGTAACACGAAGAAAACTGAAACATCCCAAAATATATGGAAATTTAAAAAGACACTTCTAAATAAAACAAGTCAAAGAAGAAATCTCAAGGGAAATTTTAAAGTATTTTGAGCTAAGTGGAAAAAAATGTATATCTTATCGAAATTTGTGGGATGCAGTGAAAGCAGGGTTTAGAGGACAACGTATAGCATTGACTGCATATATTAGATAAGAAAGATCTAAAATCCATACTCCAATTTTCCATCTTAGGAAACCAGAAAAAGAAGAGCAAATCAAATCCAAAATAAGCAGAAGAAAAGAAATAAGAGCAGAAATCAATGAAATTAAAAACAGGAAATCAATAGAAAAAAATTAACAAAATGAAAACCTGGCTTTTGCAAAAGACCAATAAATTCAATAAGCCTCTAGTCAGGCTCCCTAAGGAGGAACAAAAGGGAGGACACAAATTACTAATATCAGAAATGAAGGAAGAGACATCCACTGAGGTCCCATAGACATTAAAAGGATAACCAAGACATACTATGAATAACTCTATGCCCACAAATCTGATAACCTACAAGAAATGCACCAGTGCCTTGGAAAATGCAATCTGTGAAAACTTACAGAAGAAAAAACAGGCTATCTAAATAGGCCTATATTTATTAAAGATATTGACTCAATAAGCAATAACCTTCCAAAATAGAAAGTAACAGGCCCAGATGGATCCACTGGTGAATCATTTAAGGTAGAAATTTTATTAACTCCATACAGTCTCAATTGGAGGAAAGAAGCAAAAGGAAGACTTCCTAATTCATCCTATGAGGCTAGAAATACCCTCATATCAAACCAGACAAAGACACTACAAAAAAACTATAGATCAATATTCTCTGATGAACACGGATGCAAAAATCTTCAACAAAATATTAGCAGATTGAATCCAACCATATATGAAACAAATCATATATAAAACCAAGTGGGATTTTTTCCAGGTATCCTAGGCTGGTTCAACATTCAAAATTCAATTAATGTAATCCATTATGTCAACAGGCTAAAAAAGAAAAATCATATGACCGTATCAGTAGATACAGAAAAAGCATTTCACAAAATCCAACACCCATTCATAATAGAACCATTCAGCAAACTAGGAATAGAGGGGAACTTCCTCAATTTGATAAAGAACACCTACAAAAAGCCCAATGCTAACATCAACTTAATGGTAAGAAACTAGAAGCTTTCCAGCTAAGATCAGGAACAAGGCAAGGATATCCCCTCTCACCACTCCTTTTCAACACTGTACTAGAAGTCATAACTAATATAATAAGACCCAAAAAAAGGTATGAAGATTATTAAGAAGAAAGAAATAAGACTGTCTTTGTTCACAGATAACAAGATCATCTATATGGAAAATTCAATGGTACTGACAAAAGCCTCCTAGAACTAATAAATGAATTATACTAAGGTTGTTCAATACAAAGTTAATATATAAAAGTCAATCACTGTCATACGTAACAGCAATGAACAAGTAGAATTTCAAATTAAACCCATACCATTTATATCAACATCCCCCAAAGTAAAACAGACATAAATCTAATGAAATATGTACACATTCTATATGTGAAAAACTATAAAACTGATGAAAGAAATCAAAGAATAAAAGATATTCCATGATCATGGATAGGAAGACTCAATACTATTAAGATGTCAGGTTTTCCCAATTTGATCTACAGATTCAATGCAATCCCAATCAAAATCCCAGCAAGTTATTTTGTGGATATTGACAAACTAATGTTAAAGTTTATATGGAAAGGAAAAAAAAACCAAAACAGTCAACACAATATTGAAAAAGAAGAATAAAGTTGGAAGACTGACACTACTAGAGTTCACTTACTATAAAGAAACAGTCATCCAGACAGTATGGTATTGACAAAAGATTAGAAAAACAGACCAACAGGACAGAATGGAGAGCCCAAAAATAGACCCACATAACTACAGTCAACTGATCTCGGACAATGGAGCAAAGGCAGTACAATGGAACGGTCTTTTCAACAAATGGTGCTAGAGCAAAATTAATTCAGAATGGATCACAGAAGCCAAGCATATGCCTATAGTCCCAGCTACTAGGGAGGCCAAGGCAGAAGAATTCCTTGAGCTTAAGAGTTCAAGACCAGCCTGAGCAACATGGCAAAACCCTGTCACTAAAATAAATAAATAAATATTTTAAAATGGATCATAGGCCTAAATATAAAATGCAAAACAATAAAACTTTTTGAAGATAACACAGGAGAAAACTTAATTGACCCAAGGTGATGACTTTTTAGAGAGAGCAACAATGGCATGATCCCTGAAAGAAATAATTGAAAAGCTGGACTTCCTTAATATTAATGCTCTGCAAAAGACAATGTCAAGAGAATGAGAACACAAACCACAGACTGGGAGAAAATATTTTCATCTGATAAAGAACTATTATCCAAAAGATACAAGAACCCTTAAAATTCAACAATAACAAACCAATTAAGAAATGGACAGAAGACCTTAACAGACACTTCATCAAAAGGAGATATAAAGATGACAAGTGAGCATATAAAAAGGTGCTCCACATCATATATCATCAGGGAAATGCAAACTAAAACAATGACATACCACTACATACCAATTAAAATGGCCAAAATCCAAAACACTGATAACACCAAATGTTGGGAGAGGATGTAGAGCAACAGAAACTCTCATTCATTGCTGGATGGAGTGCAAAATGGTACAGACTTTGAAAGATCGTTTGGCAGTTTCTTACAAAACTAAACATACTGTTACCATATGGTCCAGTAATTCTATTCCTTGGTATTTATCCAAAGGAACTGAAAACTTACATCCATACAAAAAACCCACATACAGTTATTTATAGCAGCTTTATTCATTACTGCCAAAATTTGGTGGTAATCAAGATGTCCTTGAGTTTGTGGATGGCTAAATAAGCTGTGGTACATCCAGACAATAGTATGTTACTCAGCACTAAAAGGAAATGAGCTAAGAAGCCATGAAAAGACATGGAGGAACCTTATTATGCATACTACTAAGAGAAAGAAGCCAATCTGAAAGGCTACATTATATATGATTCCAACTATATGACACTGTGGAAAAGGTAAAACTATGGAGATAGTAAAAAGATCAGTAGTTGCCAGGGTCTGTGAAGGGGCAGGAAGATGAATAAGTATAGCACAGAGGATTTTTAAGGCAATGAAAGTACTCTGTGTGACGTTATAATGATGGATATATGTCATTATACATTTGTCCAAACCCACAGAATGTACAACATCAAGAATGAACCCTGGGGCCAGGGGTAGTGGCTCACGCCTGTAATCCCAACACTTTCGGAGGCTGAGGCGGGTGGATCACTTGAAGCTAGGAGTTTGAGACCAGCCTGGCCAACATGGTGAAACCCCATCTCTACTAAAAATACAAAAAAGTAGATGGGTGCGGGTGGCGCAAACCTGTAATCCCAGCTACTCAGGAGGCTGAGGCAGGAGAATCACTTGAACCCAGGAGGTGGATGTTGCAGTGAGCCAAGATCGTACTCCAGCCTGGGTGACAGAGCAAGACTCTGTCTCAAAAAAAAGAAAAAAAAAAGCGAACCTGGGCCAGGAACAGTGGCTTACGCCTGTAATCCTAGGATTTTGGGAGGCCAAGGTGGGAAGACTGTTTGAGCCCAGGAGTTTGAGGTTACAGTAAGCTACAATCATGCCACTTCACTGAAGCCTGAGCAACAGAGTGAGACCCTGCCTCAAAAAAAAAAAAGAAGGGAACCCGAACATAATCTATAGACTCTGGGTGATTATGATGTGTCAATATAGATTCACCAATTGTAACAAATGTCTACTCTGGTGGAGGATGCTGATAATGGTGAAGGCATAATGTTTTCAAAGTTCAATTATGTTGTAGTAACTACTTCATTTATTTTTATGCTAGGTTTTACTTATCCATTCATCGGTTGATAGGAACATAGGTTATTTCCAATTTTTGGCTGAATTTGTGTGCTGGTTTTTATGTGGACGTATGTTTTCACTTCTCTTGGGCATATACCTAAGAGTGGAATTACAGGGTCATATGGTAACTCTATGTTTGGTCATATGGTAACTCTATGTTTAACAAATGCCTAGAGCTAGCAAACTGTTTTCCAAAGCAGCTGCACCATTTTACATTCCCATCATCAGTATGTGAAGGTTCCAATTCTCCACATCCGTGCCAATACTCGCTATTGCCTCTTTGATTATAGACATCCTAGTAGATGTGAAGTGGTAACCTCCTTGTGGTTTTCATTTGCATCTTGACAGCTAACAATGTTGAACATTTTTTCACGTGCTGATCGGCCATTTATCTTCTTAGGAGAAACGTCTATTCAAAATTTCTATCCCATTATAAACTGGGTTGTCTTTTTTTGTGGGGGGGGTGGGGGGCGGGGCGGGACAAAGTCTTCAAGTCTTCCTCTGTCTCCCAGGATGGAATGCAGTGGCACCATCTTGGAACACTGCCACCTCCCTCTCCCAGGTTCAAGTGATTCTCCTGCTTCACCCTCCTGAGTAGCTGGGACTCAGGCATGTATTCCAGGCATGTGGACTCACCACACCTGGTTAATTTGTGTATTTTTGGTAGAGATGGGGTTTTGCCATGTTGGTCAGGCTGTTCTCAAACGCCTGACCTCAAATGATCCACCCACCTCAGCTTCCCAAGGTGCTGGGATTACAAACATGAGCCACCACACCTAGCCTGGTTGTCTTTTTAATATTGAACTGTAAGAATTTAATATATATTCTGGATACAAGTCCCTTATCAAATATGTGATCTGCAAACATTTTCCCATTCTGTGAGATGTCTTTTCACTTTCTTGATAGTGTTCTTGGACAAAAAGTTTTAAATTTTGATGTCCAAATTGCCTGTTTTCTCTTTTGTTGTTTGTATTTTCAATGTCACATCTAAGAAACCATGGCCTAACTAAAGGTAATGAAGATTTACTCCTATGTATAGTTTCAGTGCTTACCTTTAGGTCTTATGATCGGGTTAATTTTTATGTATGGGATGAGGTAGGAGTCCAACTTCATTCTACTGTATGTGGACATCCAGTTATTCCAGCACCATTTACTGAAAAGATTATTCTTTCCCACTGGATTATCTTGACAATCTTGTCAAAAATCAGTTGATCATAAATGTAAGTGTTTATTTCTGGGCTGTCAGTTCCACTGATTTGCATGTTTATGCCAGTACCATACTGTCTTCATTACTGTAACTCTGTAACAAAACTTTATCTTAACCTCCTTTCCCTTTCCAGCCCCCATTTCTCTCATCCTCTCCCCTAAAAACAACTCTCTGCTCTCCACTGCTGCAAAAATCCTGCAGCAACAGAAAATGGATATATCCAGTGTGAAGTATTCATCTGGATCCACTGAAAACCTACAGAAGTCACGCTTTATGATCACCCACAGTCTCTTTTGACTCTATACAATGGGGAGATGGTCTCAATAGGGTCAGGGGCTCATGAGTTAATTAGACTTTGGCTGGAGCAAATGGCACATTAGAAGATAAGAGTAAAAAGATAGTCTGGAGAAAACAAACTGGTACTCTGTACTTTCTGCTCAATTGTTCTGAAAGCCTAAAAAAATAGTCCATGAAAACAAAATTAAAATAAAAACAAAAAGTCTGAAGTCAAACCACGTATGGTCTCACATGCCAAACTACTGAGTAGGCAATGCATAATCATTTCTAAGGAGGGCAGATGACCTACTCTGACCTCTGCTTTAGGAAAATCAGTCCAGTCACAGTATAAAAAGGGATTTGAAGAGGCTGGAAGTAGATAACTAGATAGGTCATTCTATCATTTCACATGAGTGCCTGAATTAGGCCAGGTAAGAAAGAATGAAAAGAACAGACAGGTCATATCTCCAGCAGGGATAAGTGACAGGATGCAGCAACTGATTAGATTTAGGAAAAGAAGCTGTTAGTGCCAAAGACAACTCGGGTGTTTCTAGCCAATGATACTAGGATATAACTCAACAGTATCATTAAATGAGACTGGAAACAAAGTGGTTCCAGAAGGGACAGATAATGAGCTCCAAGAATGACAAAACAGTGAGAAGCAGAAGGGAAAGAAAAAGAGAAAAAAGAAGTGCACAGCGAGAGAAAATAAAGACAGGTGTTAACTATACAGAATGCTTTCACAGTATTAAAGATGAGTAAACTACCATGTACAATTATATCCAGTCAGTCCCTGTAGCTAAATGCTTTAGTCTTAATTTTCAAGAGACACTAATACTAAATTATTTAACTCAGCTAGGCATGGTGGTTCATGCCTGTAATCCCAACACTTTGGGAGGACAAGGCAGAAGGATCGTTTGAGTCCAGGAGTTTGAGACCAGCCTGGGCAACAAAGCAAGAACCTGTGTCTATAAAAAAATAAAATTATTTAACTCAACATTTTCCTCCCTGCCTTCACTGTAAAAAAAAAAAAAAAAAAAAAAAAAAAAAAAAATATATATATATATATATATATATATATAGATTTCCAAAGAGGTTATATGGTTTGCCTAAAGTTACCAACTGCATAGTGGTAGGGCCTAGGTTAAAATGCAGGTCCTCTTTGTACTCAGAAAGTAAGTACAAAAGAAAACAATTTTAATAAAAAAGAAGAAGAGGGCAGGAACTTTCTAAATCTTAGCAAGATTATACACTCAGGCATTCTGCTAGAAGATCTTCCTTCTTGACCTCACGTAGCTCACTATACCCTGATACAGCAATCAAAAAGCTTCAGTTTCACAAACACTGTCCTATGATAAAAATATGAATACTACCAATTAACTAAAACAGGACCAAGGTCTAAAGCTAATGTACCACTTAAATCAATTATCTAAGTACACCTAATGTCTTTGGAAAATAATCACAGCCACAAAAATGGACAAATTTGTGAAATCACATCATATAATAAAGGAATATTTAATATTTAAACTGTGTTTTCCATCATGTTAACAGTGCAGAGGAAAATACACCCAATTCTCATAACAATTTTCCTGGTTCTGACACCATATCACTGTTCATCAAATCTAAGGGAAGCATTTCATTGTAAAGTGGCTTCTCATTATTGCCTAGCTCCCTGCTCAAGATTATTCACTTTCAGAAAATCTTTCTGTAACCATAAAGTCTCAACATTCAGAATCATTATTTATATTTTGTTTGATTTGTTCTGGATATATCTTCTTTGTGTCTGTGTAATTTTTAATTACACCAATTAGGTGAGAAATCTTTCAAAGACCAGGACTATTTTTTCTACTTCTTAAGTAACTATCTCCAAAGACAGCACTAGCAAAATGAAAAAGGCAAAAACTTTACAGATAACACATGAGTTAACAAGCCAGTTCTGCCACTTTACTTGCTAGCTGACCTGTGTCTCAGATTCTTTATTAGTCAAATGGAAATTTAAAATATCAATTTTGAATGTTATCAGAATTTAATAATACAGGCAAAGCACATGGCACAAAGTAGACAGCTTGATGAAGAATACTACAACAGATAAGAGTAATCTAAAGCTGCTAACTATATAAAAATGCTAAACATATTTCTTGCTAGTAAAGTTTTCCAAACATTTATATAAAAATTTTTCATTCTTTATCGACAAACTTTAAAAATGGTCTTGTTCCCATCTCCACCTCCTAGAAATCAAGTTAAAAGAACTACATATAGAGGAATATAATTTGCCAGCTCTTCTTTTTTTCCCTTCAACAACTACTACCCA
This sequence comes from Macaca fascicularis, assembly GCF_037993035.2. Lineage (NCBI taxonomy): Eukaryota > Metazoa > Chordata > Mammalia > Primates > Cercopithecidae > Macaca > Macaca fascicularis. The sequence goes on along the minus strand of NC_088380.1, from coordinate 82,387,361 downwards.
AATTGCACTCTCACATACTCACAGCACTAATTCATTAAAAGGTTGAATCATATGACACCACCATTTTTATATACCAAAACTGGTCAGCTTATTGGCTATTTCACATGTTTTAACCTGTAATTTACATGCTCAAAAAGCACTTCAGTGATCCCAACCTGGGATTAATTTGCTATATATAAGCAAAGGCTGTTAAATGAGGGCTTTGAAATAAAGAGAAATTTAAAAGTTCATTCTTATTTTAATGCTTTTACTTTTGGACTGTTTTTACCAACAATACTATTGACATCGAATATGTGGGGTTTTTCCCCCCACACCAACCAATTCTCCAACTCTTTGGACACCGTCTAGATGTCCTACAATTCAGTTCAATTCTGATACTACCTACCTGGATTATCACAGATCCCACAGGTTAAGAGCTCATTTCACCAGTCACAAGTCACACATTGCCACCCATACTGACTAACTTGCTATAAGCTGGGGGTTTCCATGACCCTCTCCTCGGGTTTGATAATTTTCTAGAAGGGCTCTCAGAACTCAAGGAAACAGTTTACTTACTGTTAGCAGCTTATTAAAGGACACAACTCAGGAACAGCCAAATAGAAGAGATGCACAGGGCAAGGTAACAAAGTATTGGAGGGGGACCCAAATACAGGAGATGAAATTATTTGCCACAGAAATTCTGGGGATAATTTTCAACAGAATATACCTCAACAGTTTCCAAATCCAGGTTGCAATAAAATAATCAAAAGAACTTAAAAAAAAAAGTCCTAACTCTAAGAGATTAGGGCCATAAGGAGTAGTGTAATAAAGTCCCCCAGATGCTTCTAATATACATCTAGAGTAGCAAACCATTGTTTTATGAGGATTTTTTAATACTTGTACTTTTTTTTTTTTTTTTTTTTGAGACGGAGTCTGGCTCTGTCACCCAGGCTGGAGTGCAGTGGCGCGATCTCGGCTCACTGCAAGCTCCGCCTCCCGGGTTTACGCCATTCTACTGCCTCAGCCTCCCGAGTAGCTGGGACTACAGGCGCCCGCCACCTCGCCCGGCTAGTTTTTTGTATTTTTTAGTAGAGACGGGGTTTCACCATGTTAGCCAGGATGGTCTCGATCTCCTGACCTCGTGATCTGCCCGTCTCGGCCTCCCAAAGTGCTGGGATTACAGGCTTGAGCCACCGCGCCCGGCCAATACTTGTACATTTTATAAATCAAGACTAAATTTTGGCCGGGCGCGGTGGCTCACGCCTGTAATCCCAGCACTTTGGGAGGCCGAGGCGGGCGGATCACAAGGTCAGGAGATCCAGACCACGGTGAAACCCCGTCTCTACTAAAAATACAAAAAATTAGCCGGGCGCGGTTGTGGGCGCCTGTAGTCCCAGCTACTCGGGAGGCTGAGGCAGGAGAATGGCGTGAACCCGGGAGGCGGAGCTTGCAGTGAGCCGAGATCGCGCCACTGCACTCCAGCCAGGGCTGGGCGACAGAGCGAGACTCCGTCTCAAAAAAAAAAAAAAAAAAAAAAGACTAAATTTTGAGGCCAGGTGCCATGGCTCACGTCTGTAGTTGCAGCACTTTGGGAGGCTGAGGTGGGAGGATGGCTTGAGACCAGGAGTTCAAGACCAGCCTGGGAAACATAGAAGACCCTGCCTCTACAATAAATAAATTTTTAAAAGAAAAAAAAAAAAAACTAAATTTTGAGGGCAAAAATATGCTTTCCTAGCCTGGGTAAAGTTCCAAAGAGTCTACTCTGCCAGAACAGAAGGCTAGTACTATTCAGAATAATCTAATTCAAATGACAATCATACAAACATTCATGTTACAGTTCCACACAGTTTCCACGTAAAAAAAAAAAAGTCACCCCACATTATCAGGCAGACAACATGTACACCAAGAAATATTTCTCTAATTCCTAGTATTTCAAGTAGTGTAGAAAAGTTTACATTTTAGAAAGATTATTGTGATTTAATTTGTAAAACATAAAAGAAAATTTGAAGTATTTCACTAGGATCATCATGGTAATCTTCAATTACTACTAATATTTCTACATATTTAAAAAAAAAGCCAAGCTTGCTGAATACTAAATAAAATATTAACAATTTGTTTTAAGTTTAACCAATCCAACAAAAAAGAAACCATAGTTGAAATATAATTCCTATTGAATTTCATTTTAAACATTTAAAAGCAAGAATAATCTTACTGTTCTAGAATCCGAGAATGGATTATATTCGTCAAGTCCTGGTGGAACATTTCTTGTCACTTGTGTAACTGATGGATCCTAGAATAAAATTCAAAGGAGAAAAAAAAGATGACTTACCTTTAAAAAAAAATTTTGATATTTACATACCATTTGCTTTTCTATACTTGTGGTCACCCAGCAAAGCTATCAGAGGAAAATAAAAGAAGATTCTCAGATTTACTGTCTCATTTCAACAATGGTGAAATTTAAACCCATACAACCTTCACATTCTCAAAGGAAAACAAAAACTGAGCGAGATTCAAATCAGCTGCAAGCTATTACATCAAGATAAAAAGTAAACCACCTCTTAATAGCTGCGTGGAACTGACTACACAAGAGCATCTTAACAAATCTCAGGCAGACCCACTATCATTTCCTTTGGCCTCAACAAAGAATTCATGTTCCCCCTTTTTATAACAGTTTCAATTTCTCCCACTGAAGATTTCATACTACATTACAAATCAATGTCATATACGGCCAACATCTAGAGCATTCAATATTAAATACCTCTTACTTGTTTTATTCTACTCCAATATCTCTACTTTACTGTAGTTTATTTCACCACATGATCGTAGACTGTCTTCCCTTTTCCAAGTATAACACATGATCACACCATTCCAACTTTTCAAATCTTTTAATATTAGACTTTCATAAAAATAACCAAATCACATGGTGAGAGGGAAAAATGGCAGATAGGAGGCAATACTAACTTACAGCTCCCACTCAATGGACAGAGCATCACATGGAGACCTACATCGCGCATTCTCGCTCCAAAAACTATGCAGGAACATACCAGGAAAGCCAAGAGAATCCAGACCCTTTGAAGAAGATGGATTGCTGCTGCAGGCTCCTGAGACAGCCAAGGAACTCCAAAGACAAAGGACACAATCTCTTGGGAGCTCTATGGTCCCGCCCATCGCCTGGTCTTCCTCTACTACTGCAGCTAATGTGCTCTTTAAAGTGCCACCTCCTGGCTGGAGGCCAATGAACATAAAACCAGCATTCTTAAAAATACAACCAAGGACCCTCAGAGTCCACTTCACTCTGCTGCTACCTCCATGGAAGCAGGTGCTGGTATCCACGGCTGACAGACCTGAAGATGGATCACATCACAGGACTCTTTGCAGACAGTCCCCAGTACCATCCCAGAGCCCAGTAGCTCCACTGGGCTAGATCCAGAAGAGAAATAACAATTACTGTAGTTCAGCTCTCGGGACGCCCCATCCCTATAGGAAAGCGGGGAGCACCACATCAAGAGAGTACCCCGTGTGACAAAAGATACTGAACAGCAGCCCTTGAGTTCCAGATCTTCCCTCCAATATAGTCTACTAAAATGAGAAGGAACCAAAAAAAAACAATTCCAGTAACATGACAAAACAAGGTTCTTCAACACCCCAAAAAGATCACACTAACTTACCAGCAATGAATCCAAACCAACACAAAACCTCTAACATGCCAGAAAAAAAATACAGGTCAACTTTTAAACCGATCAAGGCAGCACCAGAGAAAGGTAAAGTCGAACTTAAAGAATTTTTTTAAAAAAATGAATACAGGATACGAATGGAAAAATTTTCAGTGAAATAGCATAAATAAAAAACAATCTCAACTTCTGGAAACCAAGGACACACTTAGAGAAATGAAAAATGTACTGGAAAGTCTCAGCAATAAAATCGAACTAGTAGAAGAAAGAACTTCAGAGCTCAAAGACAAGGCTTTCGAATTAACCCAATCCAACAAAGACAAAGAAAAAAAGAATTTTGAAAAATGAAAAAAGCCTCCAAGAAGTTTGGGATTATGTTTAACAACCAAACCTAAGAATAATTGTTCTTGAGGAAGAAGAGAAATCTAAAAGTTTGGAAAACATATTTGAGAGAATAATTGAGGAAAACTTCTCCGGCCTTGCTAGAGATCTAGACATCTAAATACAAGAAGCTCAAAGAACACCTGGGAAATTCATCATAAAAAGATCATCACCTAGGCACAGTCATCAGGTTGTCTAAAGTCAAGACAAAGGAAAGAATCTAAAGAGCTGTGAGGCAAAAGCATCAGGTAACCTATAAAGAAAAATCTATCAGATTAACAGCAGGTTTCTCAGCAGAAATCCTACAAGCTAGAAGAGCTGAAGTCCTACGTTTAATCTCCTTAAATAAAACAATTATCAGCCAAGAATTCTGTATCCTCCAAAACTAAGCTTTATAAATGAACAATACGGACTTTTTCAGACAAACAAACGCTGAGAGAATATGAAAACGAGCTCTAAATCTTGAAATAAATCCTCAAAATACACCAAAATAAAATCTCCTTAAAGCATAAATCTCACAGCCCCTATAAAACACCACCACAACAGAAAAAAAAAAAAAGAAGAAGAAAAAGGTATTCAGGCAACAAATAGGACAATGAATAGAACAGTACCTCACATCTCAATAACATTGTTTGTAAATGGCTTAAATGCTCCACTTAAAGGATACAGAATGGCAGAATGGATAAGAATTTACCAACTATCTGCTGTCTTCAAGAGACTCACCTGACACGTAAGCACTCACATAAACTTAAGGTAAAGGACTAGAAAAAGATATTTCATGCAAATGGACACCAAAAGCAAAAGTAGTTTTTATATCAGACAAAACAAACTTTAAAGCAACAGTACTTAAAAAAGACAAAGAGGGACATTATACAATGATAAAAGGACAAGTGCAACAGGAAAATATCAAAATCCTAAATACATATGCACCTAACACTGGAGCTCCCAAATTTATAAAACAATTACTACTAGACCTATGAAATGAGATAGACAGCAACACAATAATAGTGGGGGACTTCAGTACTCTACTGACAGCACTAGACAGGTCATCAAGACAAAAAGTCAACAAAGAAACAATGGACTTAAACTATACCCTAGGACAACTGGACTTAACATTTACAGAATATTCTACCCAACAACTGCAGAATATACATTGTCTTCATCAGCACATGAAACATCCCCCAAGACAGGCCACATCATAGGGCACAAAACAAGTCTCAACAAATATAAGGAAATCAAAATTATATCAAGTATTCTTTCAGATCACAGTGGAATAAAATTGGAAATCAACTCCAAAAGGAACCCTTAAAACCATAAAAATACATGGAAATTAAATAACCTGCTCCTGAATGATGATTGGATCAACATTAAAATCAAGATGGGAATTTAAAAAGTATTTGAACTGAACAATAATAGTGACACAACCTATCAAAACCTCTGGGAAACAGCAAAAGTGGTGCTAAAAGGAAAGTTTATAGTATTAAATGCTTACATCAAAAAGTCTGAAAGAGCACAGACAGACAATCTAAGGTCACACCTCAAGGAAACAGAGAAACAAGAACAAACCAAACCCAAACCCAAAAGAAGAAGTAACCAAGATCAGAACAGAACTAAATGAAATAGAAACAAACAAACACAAAAGATAAAAGAAACAAAAAGTTGGTTTTTTGAAATGAGAAATAGACCATTAGCAAGATTAACCAAGAAAAAAAGAGAGAAGATCCAAATAAGCATAATTAGAAATGAAGCAGGAGATATTACAACCAATACCACAGAAATACAAAGATTATTCAAGGCTACTACGAACACCATTATACAAATAAACTAGAAAACCTAGAGGAGATGGATAAATTCCTGGAAATATACAACCCTTGTAGATTAAACTAGGAAGAAATACAAACTCTGAACAGACTAGTAACAAGCAGTGAGATTGAAGTGGTGATTAAAAAGTTACCAACAAAAAAAAGTCCATGGTCAGATGGATTCACAGCTGAATTCCATCAGACATTCAAAGAAGAATTGGTATCAATCCTAATGACACTATCACAAAAGAGAAAGAGGGAATCCCCCCAAATCATTCTATGAAGCCAACATCACCCTAATACCAAAACCAGGAAAGGACATAACAAAAAAAAACTACAGGCCAACATCCCTGATGAACAGAGATGCAAAAATCCTCAACCAAATACTAGTTAATCAAATCCAACAGCATATCAAAACGATAATCCACCATAATCAAGTGATTTCATAAGAGGGATGCAGGCATGGCTTAACATCCACAAATCAATAAATGTGATACACCACATAAACAGAATTAAAAACAAGAATCACCTGATCATCTCAATAGACGTAGAAAAAGCATTTGACAAAATCCAATATCCCTTTATGAAAAAGCCTCAGCAAAATCGGCATAAAAGGGACATATCTTAAGGTAATAAAAGTCATCTATGACAAACCCACAGCCAACATTATACTGAATGGGGAAAAGTTGAAAGCATTCCCCTTACGAACTGGAACAAGACAAGGATGCCAACTTTCACCACTTCTATTCTACACAGTACTGGAAGTCCTAGCCAGAGCAATCAGACAAGAAAAAGAAATAAAGGCATCCAAATTGGTAAAGAGGAAGTCGAACTATTGCTATTTGCTGATGATATGATTGTATACGTAGAAAACCCTAAAAATTCATCCAAAAAGCTCCTAAAACTGGTAAATGAATTCAGCAAAGTTTCAGGAAACTGAAACATTTGTGTACAACATTAATGTACATACATCAGCAGCCATGCTATATACCAACAGCAACCAATCTGAGAATCAAATCAAGAACTCCACACCTTTACAATAGCTGCAAAAAAAAAAAAAAAAAAAAAAAAAAAAAAAAAACTACTTAGGAATATACCTAACCAAGGAGGTGAAAGACCTCTACAAGGAAAAGTACAGAACACTGCTGAAAGAAATCACAGATGACACAAAGAAATGAAAACACATCCCATGCTCATGGATGGGTAGAATCAATATTGTGAAAATGACCACACTGCCAAAAGCAATCTACAAATTCAATGCAATTAACATCAAAATGCCATCATCATTCTTCACAGAACTAGAAAAACAATCCTGAAATTCATACGGAACCAAAAAAGAGCCCACATAGCCAAAGCAAGTCTAAGTAAAAAGGACAAATCTGGAGGCATTACATTACCGGACTTCAAATTAAACCATAAGGCCATAGTCACCAAAAGAGCATGGTACTGGTATAAAAATAGGCACACAGACCAATGGAACGGAATAGAGAACCCAGAAATAAACCCAAATACTTACTGTCAGCTGATCTTCAACAATGCAAACAAAAACATAAGGTGGAGAAAGGACACCCTATTCAACAAATGGTGCTGGGATCATTGGCAAGCCACATGTAGAGAAGAATGAAACTGGACCCTCATCTCTCACCTTATACAAAAATCAACTCAAGATGGATCAAAGACTTAAATCTAAGACCTGAAATCATAAAAATTCTAGAACATAACATTGAAAAAATCTTTCTTGACATTGGCGTAGGCAGAGACTTTATGACCAAGAACCCAAAAGCAAACACAACAACAAAAAAGGATAACAGATGGGACTTAATTAAACTAAAAAGCTTGTGCATAGCAAAAGAAATAATCAGGAAACAGACAACCCACAGAGTAGGAGAAAATCTTCGCAATCTATGCATTTGACAAAGGACTAATACCCAGAGTCTACAAGGAACTCAAACAAATCAGCAAGAAAAAAACAAACAATCCCATCAAAAAGTAGGCTAAGGACATGAATAGACAATTCTTAAAAGAAGATGTACAAAAGGCCCACAAACATGAAAAAATGCTCAACAATCACTAATTATCAGAGAAATGCAAAGCAAAACCACAATGTGATACCAACTTAGTCCTGAAAAAATGGCCATAATCAAAAAATAACAGAAGTTGGTGTGGATGTGGTAAAAAGGGAACACTTTTACACTGTTAGTGAAAATGTAAACTAGTACAAACACTAAGGAAAACAGTGTGGAAATTCCTTAAAGAACTAAAAGCAGATCTACCCTTTGATCCAGCAATCCCACTCCTGGGTATCAATCCAAAGGAAAGTAAGTCATTATACGAAAAAGATATTTACACATGCATGTTTATAGCAGCACAATTTGCAACTGCAGAACCAGCCTAAATTCCTATCAATCAATGAGTGGATAAAGAAAATGTGGCATATATATATATTTATACCATGGAATACTACTCAGTCGTGAAAAGGAATGAAATAGTGGCATTTACAGCAATCTGGATGGAATTGGAGATATTACTCTAAGTGAAGTAACTGAGGACTGGAAAACCAAACACTGTATGTTCTCACAAGTAGGAGCTAAGTTATGAGGACACAAAGGCATGAGAATGATACAATGAACTTCGGGGACCCATGGAAAATGGTGGGAGTGGGGTGAAGGATAAAAGACTTCACACTGGGTGCAGTGTACACTGCTCGGGTGACAGGTGCACCAAAATCTCAGAAATCACCAGTGAGAAACTTATTCACATAACTAAACACCACCTGTTCCCCAAAAACCTACCGAAATTTTTAAAAAACCTGAATCACAAAATTGTAGTATATGTATGTGTGTGTGTATTAAGTGTGTGTGTATAAATATATATAAAAAATGAACATCTCAACACAACTATGTAATTCATGCGAAAAGCATTTATAATGAACATCTCAGCATAATGAACATCAACAAAAGTCAACTACATAATTCACATGAAAAGCATTTCCCAAACTGTCGTGTAGGCTAACTTCGAATTTCTAGTCTCAAACTTTAGTGTGCATCAAAATCAAATAAGACACAGAGTGTTGCACCCAACCCCCAGAATTTCTCATTCAGTAGGTCTGGGATGGGGTCTGAAAACCTGTATTTCTAACAGGTTCTCAGGTGATACTGCTTCTGCTGGTCTGGAGACCTCTCCTCTCTAGTCTATACTGTACCTTCTCCAATTCACCTTCCTCAAGACAGTCATTCTTTACCTCTCAAAAATGCAAAGCTAATTTTGCCATTCCCTTCCTCCAACCTCTTTCCTCTGTCCTTTATCCATTTCAGATGTTTAAAGGCTCTACACAAACTATAAAACAAAACACAAATTCCTCAAAATGAGATACAAGACTTCTAACCATCTAGCCTGCCTATCTTTCCAGCCTTATAAATTCATATGAGAAAGATCTTTCTCCCTTAACCAAATGAAACAAGCTACTGAATAAGGAGGCTCAAATTTGGCATAAAGGAAGTAGTAAGGATAAATTAAAAGTATGACACAGACAAAATATAAAGGCTTTAGGCTTGCTCAACAGTAAAATGGGAAGGAGGGAATGAAATCACTTGACTTACTTCCCCAGGGTTCCCCTCCAAAGTTCACCCAAAAGTGTAAGGACCAAGAAGATTATCAAGAGACAAAGCATGTGTCAATCAGAAAATTGAGAAAACAGAAACATGACATTTTAATCAAAATTTTCAACTTGGCATTGCTAAAGTTAATCTAATTTAGAAATGTGTTTAGGGTCAACAAGCACCTTCATCAAATCTCGATGGTCCAGCTGTAGTCTCAATGCCTAACTTCACCATCATCTACAAAACCAGTAACCAGTGAGTCCTCAAACATCAGTCATACTCTTCCTTTGCATTGCTTCCCCTAGTTGGAATAGTTACCCCAGCAGGGTCAGCCTAGCAATCTCTTCCTCTTCCTTATAAGCTCATTCTAAATATTACCTCATATGCTAAGCAATGATCTTCTGATACCTTCCCTGTACCCAAGTCTCTCCACTCCAGGCTCAATGCTCCCACAGCACTTATGAGAGCTCCATCAACATCTATTTCTCTGAACGATGATAATCTTCATGCAAGTCTTTTCTCCCCCAATTGGACTGTGAACTCTTTGAAACAAGAAAAAGACTTTTTTTTTTTTTTTGAGATGGAGTCTCGCTGTTGCCCAGGCTGGTGAAGTGCTGTGGCATGATCTCAGCTCACCACAACCTCCATCTCCAGGGTTCAAGCGATTCTCCTGCCTCAGTTTCCCAAGTAGCTGGGATTACAAGCATGCGCCACCACGCCTGGCTAATTTTTGTATTTTTAGTAGAGACAGGGTTTCACCATGTTGGCCAGGCAGGCCTCGAACTCCTGGCCTCAAGTGATCCACCTGCCTCAACCTCCCAAAGTGCTGAGATTACAAGCAAGAGCCACTACACCCAGCCTTCAAATGTTTTCATTTTATCTGTTGTGGTGATCTGTGATCAGTGATCTTTTTTTTTTTTTTCTTAAATCATACACGCCTGGTGATACTCTGTTTCTTCAACGAGTATTACTACCATCCCTGTGGGGAAATACCCAAAGAGTAATTCTTCAAGATAATAGCAGCAGTAGTAACCAATAAATACTTCTTGAAAAAAACTGAGCATAAAGATAGTTCCAAAAGTGTAAATAAAAAGATGTTTAATCTCATTGATAAGAGAAACACTAATTAAAACTACACTGATGTAATCATTTCTCACCTATCAAATTAGCAAAAAAATCTAAAAGTCTGACATACTCTACTGACAAAGCTGTAAGGAAGCAGGGATTCTCATGCATTGCTAATGGGAATAAAGAGTGTTACAACCTTTATGTAGGGCAAGTAGGCAATGCCTAGCAAAATAACATCTGTATTTATCCTTTGACCCACAGTCTCACTTCTAGGAATCTACTCCAAAGAAATATCGGCAAAATTCTATTTATAACCATATGGAAGCACCACACTACTTAATCGACTGGAAGCAACCTAAATATCTATAAATAGAAGATGACTAAACAAACTATGACAATCTACATGATAAAGTACTATGCAGCTGAGTATCATTATGCAGTTGTAAAATGGTATAACGAGATATACAAGTGCTATGGGCTGAGTGAAAAAAGCAAGGTGCAGAGGAGTGTAAACAAACGTTAACCTTTGGTGCAAAAGGAAAGATAAAAATGAATGTGTGTTTATGTTTTTTAAAAGGAAGAATCCAAAAATGAATAAAAATGATTCTCTATAGGGGAAGGAAAGGAACAATAAAGACAGAGGATAGACTTCAAAGCTAGACTTAATTGTATACTGTTTTATAGCCTTTACTTCAGAAACATGAAAATGTTTTCATAATTACAAAACAAAATTAATTCGAAAAGAAAAAAGGAGGGAGACACAATGTAGGATCAGAAAGATGAATCCTGCTTAGCCAACATTCATGCTATCAACGTCATTCTCTCAGTGCCACAGAAGTACGAGTCCAACTCTCACTTTACAAATAAACACATCCAATTATCTTGAGTGTGTTAAAATTCACCTTAAATACTTTGAAAAGCTAATAAATAAGGTATAACTTAGTTCCAAAGAGACCCAGAATAAAATTATTCTTCCAATTTTCTACTTTCAACTACAGTGACTAAAGTGCACTTGTTTCCTTCTAGATTCCAGAAATTTAATCCAGGCTAGAAGTTAACAGGCAATTTGATAAAATCATTTTCTCAAGTGAACTGAGTTCACTCTCCTAATGCAGTATTAGATGACAAAGCATTAGAGTATGTACACAATATACCAAGAATAACACTAGATTTAGGAAGGTAAAGAACTGATATCTCTGAATTATCACATAATTAATGTTTCAAATTAGCTTTAGCAACTGTAAATAGTGTTGAGGAAGCCATACCCTCTAAACTGGGAGAAGACAACAAAATTGAAAAAGAATTAAGTAACGATAAATGATATTGTAATGCCTATTAAGTATTTAGCACTTACATTTATTTCCAATCCTTGCTATAATCTTTCCTGGTAGACTGTATCGTTCCATTTTTCAGAGAAAGAAGCTGTGGCCTTAAACAAGGTCAGGAAACTTCCTTAAGGTCAATTAGTGCATGTCTGAGACAAAAATTAAACTAAGACTTCCCAATTCCTAATTAATAATTCCAAAACTGTGGCAGGAAAATGTTATTCTTCTCCAACATAATCAAAATGAAATTCTTTCAACTGATAATTTGGTTTCTTCTTTGGCTGTGGTTCTCAAACTTCAGCACACATTGGGGTCACCTGGAGGGCTTATTAAATACAGATTGCTGAGTGTCACTCTGAACGTACCTTCTGATTCAATAGGTCTAGGATGATGCCTGAGAATTTATATTTCTAATAAGGAAAAGATTCTCAGATAGTCTTATTTTGTTGACTTAGAGGATCATACTAGGCTTCTGTATTTCATTAACTTTTAAGCAGCAAGTAAAGATATTCTTCAGTTTAATTTAAATATCAGTGGATCTGACTATGCATAGACATTAGAGTTATATCTTTACGTCATTAGTTAAGCCAAGGCTATTCTGTCAGTCCTTTAGTAATGCCACTTAACTTCACCGTTATTACTTCACAGTGTTTACTTCATATTTCACTAAACTATCAAGATGGATATGAAAACAAATTTTTCCAAACGAAGAAAAGTTTACATCTAGCACAATTAGTTTGCATATTTAATACTAGGTTTCTCTACCAAATTCTCCAGAGGAATGAACCTTCACTGTATTCCAAATGCTCTCCTATACCATGCATTGAACTGGATATTTCTTAATCACTGCCACATATAACCTGAAAGATTCAACCTGGGAGACAGTGCTTTCACCTGCTGGAAATAAGGAGATTGACTCAATCAACTTATGTGACTAATGAAACTCAGTCTCCTGTTTACTTTTCTCTGTACATATGTCATTTTTAAGCTAAATAGTAGTCTAATAACATAAAAATCTACATGGATGATTATTATACGGCTATATATTATGTATCCACTTACTATGATAGCTGCTAACACAGGTTTGGGTTTCATGATTAGTATGCAAAACCTTCTATGTCTTGGGTACTTATTCTGTAGTAGAAAAAAGCACTAGTCTAGGAATCAGAAACTGAGCACCTGGCAATGACCAATTCTGTGACATCAGACAAGTCACCTAAACTCTCTCTCGATTTTCTCATCTTTAAAATTAAGGGGAAATTTGATAATCACCCTGGTCAACCATAGTTCAGAAATGTTATGCTACGGATTGCTGGCTGCCTCATTCAAATTACAGTTCCATTACTAAGAAGCAATAAACTTTGAACAAGTCACTTCATATTTCACTGTACCTCAGTTTTTTCATCAGTAAAATGTATCATATAAGTCATGAGTTACTACATGTAAAGTGCTTAATATAGTTCCCATACATAGGAAATACTCAAATAAGTGACAGGTGAGGCTGCTATCATCATTACCACCAACAGTAAGTTAAGGATCAAGCAAAAAAGCTCTCCACCTATGGCTGAGAATTGTAAAAAATATAGCACATCCTAGGTAATGAATAGGACAAAAAACACCCGCCGTGTTTCCTTAAAACACCTTCTAAGGAAAGCAACCAGAAGCAGTTCTTTGCCCAATCTTTGCGTCATGTGACCCCATTAACTTGGTTACATTTCTAAGAATAAGAAACTGGCCTCTGTGCCAAAGGTAACTATCTTTAGAACTGGACATGAGCAAACCTGGCAGTCCCCAACAGAAGCAACTCGATTCTGGCTAATTGCTAACCAATCCAATTCTATTCCCATTTTTGAGGAGCCTGAATATGAGACATAAAATTGGGAACTATAATAGCAGCAGAAGTTGACAACAGCCACGGTAGAAAGAGTGACAAGTTATAAGAAGGTGGCCAGAAAAGGGAGCACAGAGCAGCAGGTAAAGCATCTGAGGGGAACAGCAATTACTAGAGTTGCCAATCAGTCACCAAAGCAAAAACAGTTACTGTTATTTTAACTGGTGAGGAATGACTTTGTGTTACAGAAGTTTTCACAATGTCCTGCAGATCATCAGAAAGGCCTCAGCCTTTTTTTTCCTTACCTCCCACATCGTCTAGAGGTTAGGGGGGAAAAAGGAGGGAAAAAAGGAAAAGGGAAGCAAAAAAGAGGAGGGAAGGAAAAGCAAGAAGGAAGCCTTTCCCCCAAGGTGGGGGGAAATTCTCTTCATATCTAAGCTTCATCTCTCCCTACCTTTTCTTAGGATCACCCTGTCAATTATTCTTTTCTCTCATATGTTCAACTGCTTCTTCCCAGCAAGATACCTCACATTTCAAGTATTGATCATCTTTAAAATGCACACAAGCAAAACAAAAAACAAATAAACAAACAAATCCCTCCTCAGCCCGAGATCAATCTGCCAGTTATTTCTCATGGGTCAACGACAATGACCTCCTTACTGGTCTCCCTCCCTATCCTCTGACCCCATCCCAATCTATTCTTCATAATAAGCCAGAATCAGCTTTTCAAAATACAAACCTTTTCATGTCCTTCTTACAGATATAATTAATGTGAAGTACATATATTTGAGGTCTTTGAAAATTTTAAATACTTGGGAATGGACAATGAAAACTGGTGAAATCATTTGTTGAACAGATTTGCAACGATAGGTAAATTCTCACCGTTAAATGACTGCTAAGAACTGGAGACAAACTTTAGACTGGCAATGATAAATGATGTTCTTTTATCACACATATCCTACAGTGTGCAAAAGCCATCTACTGTTGTAGTAATGCATTTTATAGATGTGCTATACACCTGTGCTACCGTAGCCACCAGCCACATGTAGCTCTTAAAATGTAATTAGTTCAACTGAGATATGCTACAAGTATAAAATACATTAGATTTTCAATTTCAAAGATTTAGCAAAACAATATAAACTATCTCTAATTTTTATACGATTATGTGTTGATATAAGATTGTTTATATGGAGTGAAATAAAATGTCTTACAATTAAGTTCACTTGGTTTTTCTTTTTTTCTAACATGGCTACTAGAAAATTTTAAATTGCATATGTGGCAGAAATTGTATTTCTATTGGACAGTACTGATCCAGGCACTACAACTTATTCAAAACTGGCTCACAGAATAACTTCACTTTCATCCATTTGGACAAATTCAATTATGTTAGCAAAAAGAAATATGACAAACTAGACTTAAATTTCCTCTAAGTTTTTCAAAATTACAAAGGATGACAAGAGACATGATTAGAATCTTTCTAGTCCAGTATTTTTATATAACATAGTAGCAGATTTTCACCATTACTTCCTTCACACTTTTTCATGAGGTTTAAGAAGGTAATATTTTGAATGTATTAAACGTTTATAAGAAAATGCACATTTACAGTTCTATCAAGGAAGCCAATGGGAAATTGAAGGCTACAGATTCAAAGAGAGAAAAAATTCATCTAGGTTAGCATGATACCAGACTCTTAATTATTTCATGTAATCCTCAGAAGAGCTTTATGACTTAGGTTCTATATCCTTTCTTTCACTGCTGAGAATACTGATTCGGAGATGTTTTAGTAATTTGCCCAAAGTCATATAGCTAATAAGTGACATGGTCAGGATTCAAATCCAAATCTAAATCCAAAGACCAAGTTGTTGGAAGAAAATGCAATAAAGAAAATAAGTTTATGTTCAAAACTATATTTCCTCAGAAGAAAAAGAGTATCGGGCTGCTCTATAAAACTTAATTAAAATATTCTTCAATAGCTCTGCTTGGTTCAATCAAGATTATACACTACACTAGACAACTTGATTAAATAAGAAAGGCCTCAAGCTGAGAGGCCCTCCCCTCAGTGAGTTCAATTTTTCCCCTACTTTATAATTCTCAGAGTTACTACAATCATATGAACTTAATAAATACTAAGAAAGTCACTCACCTGGAACAGTACTACATATTTCTAAATGCCCAATCATTTTTTTAAAAAGGAACTAGGAAAAGCCATTAAAAATTCTGAACGAGACTCTAAGACAACAATGTATTTAGCAAAACTTTTACAACCATGATATGTGCTTAATAATCACTAGGAATTATTCAATACATCGTGATTTTGAAAAATTCATATCATGGCAAGGGTCATAACAGTCTTACTCAAATCTAAAAGAGACTCACTTATTTTTTATAGACCCAAATCAGTCCTTAGTAAATTAGAAACTTAACTAAAGCAATCATGCCCAAGTCAACTTACCTCCTAATTAGGCATCTGAAAGACAGTGCAACTTGGAAGTAAAACAAATCACCTTAAGTTGCACTATCTGTCCACATTAACATTATATGCACCTCCCCCTCAAAAAATAATTTCATTATCGAGTACACTCTATAGATTCTAGAGAAATATTTGGAAACAAAACAGAATTTGTGAATATAATTTGGCAAAAATTCCCTGCTGATTAACGATATGTGTAATGAACCTAAATAATATAGAAAGCAAGAAATTCTAGTTTCTTAGCCTACAGCCAAAATGACATTGAGAGGGTCTGGTCCTTTCCTTGTTTCATTTTATATTGCCAGGAGTCCTGGGTTTTATTTTGGTTTTTTGTTTTTTTTTTTTTGAGACAGAGTCTGGCTCTGTCGCCCAGGATGGAGTGCAGTGGGGCGATCTCAGCTCACTTCTAGCTCCGCCTCCCGAGTTCACGCCATCCTCCTGCCTCAGCCTCCCAAGTAGCCGGGACTACAGGCGCCCACCACCATGCCCGACTAATTTTTTGTATTTTTAGTAGAGACGGGGTTTCACTGTGTTAGCCAGGATGGTCTTGATCTCCTGACCTCGTGATCCGCCCGCCTTGGCCTCCCAAAGCATTGGTATTACAGGTGTGAGCCACCGCGCCCAGCCACCAGCAGCTCTTTTAAGCAATTGCTATGAGAAATTATTTCTCACAACATTATCCTCACCCTTATTAAAGCAATTCCATGAAACAATTTTAGTGCAAGTCCTGTCATTCCTGAGTAAACTTAGAAAAATTAACCTCTGTGTCTGAATTTCCCTACCTATAAAATGAGAGAAGTGAAGTATAACAACACATATGCCTTCTGCCTCATATTCTGCATTTACGGGAACTGAGGTAAAATAGTTCAGGCCTCATCTTCTCAGGAAGTTCTGTTTCTGCAATATGAAGAACATGCTATTCTTGTTTCTTTAGCATCAAAGCATTTATCACATGTTGTATCTCCCAACCAAAGTGTGCATTATTTGACATCTGAAACTTCTCTTTATCTTGTATCCCAAGTAACTATCACGGTGTCTGATTTTTGGGAGTTTCATATACATTACTAAATAACCTACTCTTATTCCATCTTCAACAGTAACAATCTCTTGGACACAATTGAGTTTTATCCTCTTTAATCTCCAATGTAGTCACAGTAATTATATAAAATTTTAAATAACCATAAAGACCTATTAAACTGGCAAGATCTCCATTTTAAATATAATGGCTGATAAAGACTGAGAATATGTTTTGTTTGTTTTTCAAATTATACCACTAGGTCCACTCAAAGTCGTATTAATCATCTAACCAAAATAATAGAAATTAGATGGTCCACTGGCAAAAGAATTAGATACCAAATGCTATCAGATACCACGGAGGTAAAGACAGTCCTGCTAGTCCAAATTTCACATTCTATTTTGTAGCACCATATCTGAGCAATAGGAAGTACATGAAAACATGTTTTGACTGAACTATAGTCAAAAAAAGATAATATGCCTAAAGATAGAGCAGTGGCAAGAAACCAAATTACTTCTTAAAGCAATCAGTAGGGCAAAGCACTGAACATTTAGAGAATATAAACGTGTCTTACATGGATAGTAAATCCTTAAGAAAGACTTAAAAAATAAAGGTGCAATTTTATCCCCACATGGCAACTTTCCTAGAGCTAGGGATGCTTGTTTGAGTTAGTCAGTCTTGTGGTTTTTTATCGGGTGAAGCAAGCCTAAGGTAAGTAGCATACTGCAAAAATGCAAATTAATGTATCCCCAAAGCTTGAAAGTAGTAATATATGCTTTTTCTATTTAATATAAACATTTTTAATGGAAGTTTATAGCTGAATCTCAGGGGAACTTAACCACCACTTAGAGTTGAGTTCATAAGAAAAAGTTCTATAAACTATACGTATTGCAGGCAAACATTTCTGTGTTCTTAGCCTGGTGTTAGGGAGATTAGAGGAAGGAGTACGTGAAATTTGCAGAGGTCTGTATTCCACTAGTAGAGGGGAGTAGGTAAGAAAGTGGGCTCTGGAACCACATAGCTTAAGGTTTGCTTCTCTACCTCCTAGCTAGGTGACCATAGGCAAATTAATTTTTCTAACTTCAGTATTTAATTGTTGTTGTTGTTGTTGTTGTTGTTATGTTTCTTATATAAATAGTTCCAGGAGTTTTCCTTTTGAATCAGAATAAAGACAGGAATATTTTTAAATAACATATAAAGAAAATAAATAATAATGCAAGATTATCTTTTGTTGCAACATGTAATTATTATTTATTTTACCCCTAAGTTGCCTGTATTTTCTAAAGCAGGCTCTAATTTTTTATTAACTTTCACACTTTTTGGTATTAACAGAAATAGAAACAAAAACAAGACATGCAAATTACTAGTTGCCTTACCAAGCTCAGGGACTTTAGAAGCTATTATATATCATGACTTGAAGTGAGGATAACAGTAAAAAGAACTCCTTTTTATTGTTATGACAAATCACCTTGTGATGTAGGTTTCATATAAATGTTGGAGAGTTGTGCACTTGCTTGGAGATTTTTGAAAAAGACATCTAATGTTCTTTTTTGTATATCTGAGCTATTAGTTTTTAAGGTTATGATTACTTTTCAACATCATGGGAGGCTAGCAGGGGATGAATCCCTGATCTCACAAATGAACCTTCCCCCTCTTTGGGTATATTACTGTGGAGAATGCTTGGGTTTGGTGCTACATACTACGATTCTAAGCACTGGCCTGGGAAGCTTAACCACCATTTAGAATTTGTTTTTAAGAAAAAGTGCCAAATCGTGGTAAAATTACACCTAGTTTACCAACTCCTGGCCATAACTGGCCGATACTCCTGATGCTCTTTTCCCATTACCTACCACTTTAACAGTGCTCTCCATATATCCCAAATTATCATATAAGAATTCTAACCACCACTGGAGGATTTCCATGGATTAAATGGCTGCCATTAGCATGTATATAACTCGGCCATTGCTTATTTCTCTTGAAGAAAGTGGGAACTTACAGTGTTTGCCATGTACAGAATGCTTCCAGAATATGCATTGTTTTCACTGTTTGAGAAGCAAAATTCTTTAATAGCTACATATACTAAATTATTTGCATTCAAATGTTTCATTTTCTTCTATTATCAATCAAATTATTATTAATGTATAACTATCACAAATCTCTCCTTCCTAATTTGATTTCAGCAATACTCAAAATGCATAACGCTTTACACTATACCTTATCCTTTGCTTTAAGAGTTTAAGGTGTTTCAATATTTCTGCTTATATGCAAAAATGTATTATGTAATTCAACTGTATTCTGTAAAATAAATGGAAGTATTTCTTTTAAGGAAGCATTTATTTTTTAAAAAAAGGAAAAGTATCAAGTTGCTAATACAATGTGTTCATAATTACATTCTAAAACCAAGTGTAAAACCTGCTATTAAATTTGTTTTTAAGCATTAAAGTATGCAAAGACTTAGAAGCAGTTGCAAAAGTAGTTCTAGCAATTTTAGAAGCTGGGCAAGTTAATATATACTCTGAAAACCTGGTGACTACCAGGTATTTGCAAGCCATTTTTGCATGAAATATGAGGGCTTTTTCAGATAAAATACTTCATCTCCTTTGCACGAACACAAATTAAGAATATTGAGATTTTTGACAAGTGTGCCAAGATCATTCAATGGGGAATGAACAATCTTTTCAACAAATGGTGCTGGAACAACCATTATAACCACATGCAAAACAACAAAGTTGACCTTACCTCATACCAAATACAAAAATTAACTCAAAAGGAATCATAGACCTAAATGCAAGAGCTAAAACTATAAAACTCTGAAGAAAACACAGGGATAAACCTTCTTTACCTCAGATTTGGCGAAGGATTCTTAGACGTGACATTAAAATACAAACAACAAAAAAATACGTAATTTGAACTTAACAAAAGTAAAAGCTTTTGTGCTTCAAAAGATGTTATCAAGAAAGCAGACAACCCAGAAAATGGGGGGGGGGGAGTCACAAATCACATACCTGACAAAGGTGTGTATCCAGGATATATAAAAACTCTTAAAACTCAATAATAAAAAAGACAAATAACCCCATCTAAAAATAGCCAAAGGATCTGAACAGACATCAAAGAAAATACACAAATGCCAATAAGTAAATGAAAAGATCCTCAACATCGTTAGTTATTAGCAGACTGCAAATCAAAACTACAAGACACCACTTCGCCCCTACTAGGATGACTAGAATAAAAAACAGGTAATAGCAAGTGTTAACAAAGATGCAGAGAAATCTACACACTTATACACTGCAAGCAGGAATACAAAATAGTGCAGCCACTTTGGAAAAGGGTCTGGAAGTTCCTCCATGATTAAACAGAGTTACCATACGACTAAGAAATTCCACTTGTAGGTATATATCCCCAAAAGAATTTAAAACAGGTGATCAAACAAAACACTTGTACAGGAATGTTTATAGACACATTACCTGTAATAGCCAAAAAACAGAAACAACTTAAGTGTCCAGCAACTGATAAAGTAACATTACTAATTCTGAAAAGCACCCAAAGCCAAATGCCAAGGAGAAGGGGATTACTGTATTGCTCTCTGGGTATAGATCTGCAAGGCTTCTGCACAGAAAGGAGAACAGGGGCTTCAACACTAGTCTACTATATGAAGTCAAAAGCTGCAGGACATTACAGACTGCCTCAGTAGGAACAAGTGAACTGAAATGAAAGTTGTAAGGAGACTTGTTACAAGGTTAAACCTAACCAAACTCCATGTCACCTTTTTATATCCTACACCTGGTGAAAGTAGGGAAATTCTCCGTTGTGATTTAAAAACATCTTACAATATTTGCAAATGTATTACTCCGTTATACCACCAAAAACTGTAGGTCTAAATACAGGCTTAACTCTATCATAGTTTTGGCAAGAAAATGTTACTTTACACTTACTGTTTAGCAATTCTCGTTGAAACAGACAGACTCACTCAGGTCACCCCAAATGCTGGGAGCAGGAAAATATTTTAAAGATACATACAGAAAGTAGAATGCCAGGTTTCACAGAGATTGAAATTCTTCATGACATGGCACATCCCTTCTAGTTAAAAAGCAGCTCTGATGAGGGACAGGAATTCTTGAAAATGGCCTTCAAAAGCCTAGTGAGATGACTGCTATTCCACTGCTTTCGACAAGTACCTTTGTTAAGATCAGCCAGCTGAGGCCAGGGTGGCAAGGGTCACATCCTAGAGGACATGATCACAAATGTGTAAGCTACCATGAGGGCTGCTCCCTCAGCAGAAGCTGAGGCTCAGAGTATAGCTGGTCTCTGAACACAAAGCATCCTCTCTAGCTGAAATGATCACACTCAAGTCCAATATCCAATACAGTCGATATATTAGAACACAGAAAATGCAGGAATACCTAGTTTCATTGTACTTCATAGATACTGCCTTTTTTAAAAAAATTAATTGAAGGTTTGTGGCAACCCTGCATCAAGCAAGTCTTGCAGCACCATCTTCCCAACAACAGATGTGCTCACTTCACGTCTCTAGTGTCACACTATGGTAATACTCACAATATTTCAAACTTTTTCATTATCATTATGTCTGCTATGGTGATCTGTGATCAGTGATACTTGTTGTTACTATTTGTAATTGTCTTGGGGTGCCACAAACCATGCCTATAATACTGCAAACTTGATAAATGTTGTGTGTCTTGGCCGGGCACGATGGCTCACGCTTGTAATCCCAGGACTTTGGGAGGCCATGGTGGCTGGATCACCTGAGGTCAGGAGTTCAAGACCAGCCTGGCCAACATGATGAAACTCCATCTCTACTAAAAATACAAAAATTAACCGGGTGTGGTGGTGCATACCTATAGTCCCAGCTACTCAGGAGGCTAAGGCAGGAAAATCGCTTGAATCTGCGAGGCAGAGGTTGCAATGAGCCGAGATCATGCCATTGCACTCCAGCCTTGGAGACAGAGAGAGACTCTGTCTCAAAAAAAAAAAAAAAAATTGTGTGTCCTGACTATTTCACCAACCAGCTGTTCCCCTCTGTCCCTCTTCTTGGGTCTCCCCATTCCCTGAGACATAACAATGTTGAAATTAGGCCAATTAACAACCCTACAATGGCCTCTAAGTGTCCAAGTGAAAGGAAGAGTCAAGCATCTCTCATTTTAAAATCAAAATGTAGAAATGATTAAGTTCTGTAAGGAAGACAAGCTGCAAGCCAAGATAGGCCAAAGCTAGGCTTCTTTGGGCCAAAGAGTTGTGAATGCAAAAGAAAAGTTCTCGAAGAAAATTAAAAGTGCTACTCCAGTAAACACATAAATGATAAGAAAACGAAACAGCCTTCTTGTAGTATGAAGCAAGGTTGAGCAGTCTGGATAGAAGATTAACCACAACATTCCCCTAAACCAAAGCCTAATCCAGACCAAGACCCTAACTCTCTTCAACTCTATGAAAGCTCGGAGAGGTAACCAAGCTGCAGAAGAAGAGGTGGAAGCCAGCAGAGGTTGGTTACGAGGTTTAAGGAAAGAAGCTGTCTCCATAACATGAAAGTGCAAGGTGCAGTGGCACGATCTCAGCTCACTGCAACCTCCACCTCGCTGGTTCAAGCAATTCTCCTGCAGAGTCTCCCGAGCAGCTGGGACTACAGGCACCTGCCATCACACCCAGCTAATTTTTGTATTTTTAGTAGAGACAGGGTTTCACCATGTTGGCCAGGCTGGTCTCAAACTCCTGACCTCAGGTGAACTACCTGCTTCGACCTCTCAAAGTGCTGGGATTACAGGCGTGAGCCACCACGCCCAGCCTAAACAACTGATTTTGAAAAGGAGGTGAAACAGTCTTAAATTGGAAGAAGATGCCATCTAAGACTTTCTGAACTAGAGGCAGGACACGTCAATGCCTGGCTTCAAAGCTTCAAAGGACAGGTTTACTCCCTTATCAGGGGAAAATGCAGCTGGTGACTCTAAGTTGAAGCCAATGTTCATGTACCACTCCAAAAATCCTAAGGCCCTTAAGAATTATGTTAAATCTACTTTGCCTGTGCTTTAGAAATGGAACTACAAAGCTTGGATGAGAGCACATTCGTTTGCAGCATGGTATACTGAATATTTTAAGCCCACTGTTGAGACCTACTGCTCAGCAAAAGATTCCTTTCAAAATATTACTGCTCAATGACAGTGCACCTCGCCACCCAAGAGTACTGATGGAGATGTACAAAGAGATTAATATCGTTTTCAGGCATGCTAACATAACATCCCTTCCGCAACCCACAGATCAAGGAGTCATTTCAACTTAGTATTTAAGAAATAAATTTCATAAGGCTATGGCTACCATAGATAGTGATTCCTCTGATGGATCTGGAAAAAGTCAATAGAAAATCTTCTAGAAAGGATTCACTATTCTAGATGTCATTAAGAACATTCATGATTCATGGGAGGAGGTCAAAATGTCAACATTAACAGGAGTTTGAAAGAAGTTGATGCAAACCCTTTAGGGATGACTCAGAAGGGTTCAAGACTTCAGGGGTGGAAGTAACTGCAGATATGGTAGAAACACTGAAAGAACTAGAATTAGAAGTGGAATCTAAAGATGTGACTAAATTGCTGCAATCTCATGATTAAAATTAAACAGATAAGGAGTTGCTTCTTATGGATGAGCAAAGAAAGTGTTGTATTGAGATGTAATCTACTCCTGGTGTTAAATCTATAAATTACACCTTGGGCGGTATGGCCATTTTCAAGATATTGATTCTTACTATCCACGAGCATGGAATGTTCTTCCATTTGTTTGTGTCCTCTTTTATTTCATTGAGCAGTGGTTTGTAGTTCTCCTTGAAGAGGTCCTTCACATCCCTTGTAAGTTGAATTCCAAGGTATTTTATTCTCTTTGTAGCAATTGTGAATGGGAGTTCACTCATGATTTGGCTCTGTTTGTGTTATTGGTGTATAGGAATGTTTGTGATTTTTGCACACTGATTTTGTATCCTGAGACTTTGCTGAAGTTGCTTATCAGCTTAAGGAGATGTTGCAAGGATCTAGAACTAGAAATACCATTTGACCCAGCCATTCCATTACTGGGTATATACCCAAAGGATTATAAATCATGCTACTATAAAGACACATGCACACGTATGTTTATTGCGGCACTATTCACAATAGCAAAGACTTGGAACAAAACCAAATGTCCATCAGTGATAGAAATAAGAAAATGTGGCACATATACACCAAGGAATACTATGCAGCCATAAAAAAGGATGAGTTCATGTCCTTTGCAGGGACATGGATGAAGCTAGAAACCATCATTCTGTGCAAACTATCACAAGGACAGAAAATACAAACACTGCATGTTCTCACTCACAGGTGGGAACTGAACAATAAGAACACTTGGACACAGGGTGGGGAACATCACACGCCAGGGCCTGTCGTGGGGTGGGGGAGGGGAGGGATAGCATTAGGAGGAATACCTCATGTAAATGACGAGTTAATGGGTGCAGGACACCAACATGGCACATGTATACATAAGCAACAAACCTGAACATTGTGCACATGTACCCTAGAACTTAAAGTATAATAATAATTTTTTTTTAAAAAAGAAAGAAATCTACTCCCGGTGAAGATGCTTGTGAATATTGTTGAAATGACAGCAAACAATTGAGAACAGCACATAAAATTAGTTGATAAAGCAGTGGCAGGGTTTGAGAGGACTGACTTCAACTTTGAAAGAAGTTCTACTGTGGGTAAAATGCTACCAAACAGCACAGCATGCTACAGGTAGATCTTCCATGAAAGGAAGAGTACACTAAGGTGGTAAACTCCATCACTGTCTTATTTTAAGAAACTGCCACAGCTACCCCAAACTTCAGCAACCACCACCCTGATCAGTCAGCAACCATCAACAATAAGGAAAGATGCTCTAACAACAAAAAGATTATGAGTCGCTGACGGTTCTGATGATCGTTAGCATTTTTTCGCATTATTGTTAAATTAAGGTATATACACTTTTTAGACATGTTACTGCATACTTAATACACTACAGTATACTATAAACATAACTTTTACGTGCACTGGGAAACAGCAAATTCACGTAACTTGCTTTATTGCGGTATTCACTTTATTAAGGTGATCTGGAACCAAACCTGCAGTATCTCTGAGGTATGTCTGTATGCATCTCTATAGGTTATTCAACTTCTGCTTGAATTTCCTGCAAGTGAAGAATGCCCTACCAAAAGACCATTGTCAGGCCATGCTAGCAGATTTTTAAATATCTATTTGGACAAAATTTACCTTCAAGTAAACTTTGCCAGTTAACCTTAGATTCTTTTTCTAAAGCAACAAATAACAAGTTTATTCACATAACTAAGAACCCTTTAGGTATCTGATGGGAGCTCTCCTATTTCCCTTTAGCCCTCTGTAGACTAAATCTGCTGAGTAATTGAAACTTAAATTGTTCTTCCTATAACTTGATTCCAGTCCCATGACCATTTTGACTGTCCTCTTTGGGCATATCCTAGTATTTTCACAGCACTCTTTAAATATGCACTTGCAATTAAGAACAATACCCAGCTATTAGACCAGAATACTGTAGGATTATTAATTTTAAGGAACTGATCACTAATTTCATTAAGCCAATATATATTTTTCAGCAACTGTATCACACTGGTGGTTCATATTAAGGAAACAACCAATAAATTATTTGGATCTGCATTTATCACTATTAAATATTAATTGTATCCCCAAAAAACTTTTGGTAATATCAGCATAAGAACAGTTTAGTTTCAAAAATTTCATAATCGTCATCATCTCATATGACTGTAGTTAAAGCTACAGGGCCAAAATAAAACTGTGTTCAAAGCCTAGTTTTGTCACATGGCACAGCAGCCTCCTACGGCAGCAGTCTTCCACTGGCCATATGAGATGCTCAACCCAGACAAAAAGTTTTCTAAATATCTTAAGAATATTGACCATGGCAACTGACACTTCACCCTAAATAAAGATTGTCTCAAAAAGAATGATGAATGTGGTTTTTAAGGCATGGTTTGAACTCTGGTAAGATTAAAAAGAAACTGTTAAGAGAGTTGTGCCAGCCTGGACTAAAAAAACAGTTCAAAATAAATAGAAACTTCGGGGCTCCGAATTTTTAATGGGCAAGAAGCAGGCCAAAAATGCTACTCAGATGCAACAGGGCTCATTATTAAAGAAAAAAAATAAATAAAGGACCTCTCAGAGGGTGGAGCCAAAAGCAGAAGAAAATAACAGGTGAAGGAACCAATACCAGGTAGCAGAACTGGGCCCTAATCAAGAAACACTCATTGTCCCCAATGTAGGGGACCCTAACAACATGTGCCTGGCTAGATTTCAGAATCGCTACAGATCAGCAGCTGCTACATGCCTCCCACTCTTTCCCTATTTGAATGGGAGTGTCTACTGAAGTTATCCTATGACTGCCTTGCCATTTTATGCTGGGTGTATCTTCAGTTCATAGATCTGTCTCCAGTCAAGAAGTGGGGCCTATTGCTTGTCACTCCTTTTAAAATCTAGGCTGAACTTGTGCCTTGTTTTGACCAACAGAATACAGCAGAAGTGGCATATAACTCAAGAAGCCTTGTAACTTCAGCTCTTGCCTTCTGGGAGCACTGCTGCTACTATGCACAAAGCCCAATTATTACTAGTAGAGAGGCTACATGAAAGACAGCCAATTGCTATGCCCACTGACATCTCCAGGTAACCAGCAGGCACTTGGGTAAGGACATCTGAAACCATAAACCAGGTGACTGAAGCCACTTAAGTAACTCCAGAAAAGAATATTAAAAAATAGAAAAAACCTGCCCAGCTAAGTCTAGCTCAAATAACAGAATCTTGAGCAAATAATTGTTATTGTAAGCCATTATATTTTGGGATTCTTACATAGCAACAGATAAGTGAGGCAGTGGTAAATAAGATAATGATGTATCTTACAAAGGATGGCATCTTAAGTTTATGAAATAAAACAGCAGCTCGATATGTGCTTTTTAAAAATATTAACATGAGGAAAAATGAGCAGGAATTCATGCAGTTGATATGAACGTAAAATAACACATGCCCACAAACTACAACCACTATGTTCTGGATTAACGTTAAAAGATAGTTTTCAAAGTGTGACAATCACAAAGGAAATCCTCAGAATACTTTCCTAGTGCTAGCCAATCTCGCAACTCAAAATTGTTTATCTTTTTTGTTTGTTTGTTTTTGGGGTTTGTTTTTCTTTTTGAGACAAGGTCTCACTCTGTTGCCCTCCAGCCTCAGTCTCCCAAGTATCTTAAACTACAGGTGTGCACCACCACACCCGGCTAACTTTGAAATTTTAGTAGAGATGGGAGTCTCACTATATTGCCCAGGCTGGTCTCAAATTCTTGGGTTCAAGCAATCCTCCTGCCTTGGCTTCCCAAAGCACTGGGATTACAAGCATGAGCCATCATGTCCAGCCTCAAAATTTTAAACAGATAAGGGAGGAGTGAAATCAACTTGTAAGTATCATTGTCAATGTAAATGAAATCGATGGATGACATTCTTGATGTTACAAAATGAAAATTAAGGTCTGAATGTTTGTGTTTCCTTAAAAATCACATGCTGAAACCTATTACCAACGTGATGGTATTAGAAGATGAAGCCTTTGGGAGGTGATCAGGTCAGCAGTGCTCTGCTCTCAAGAATGGGATTAATATCCCTATTTTTTAAAAAAGGCCCCAGAGGCCACGTGTGGTGGCACACATCTGTAATCCCAGCACTTTGGGAGGCTGAGGTAGGTGGATCACTTGAGGCCAAGAGTTCAAGGCCAGCCTGGCCAATATAGTGAAACCCCGTCTCTACTAAAAATACAAAAATTAGCTGAGCATGGTGGCACACACCTGTAATCCCAGCTACTCAGGAGGCTGATGCACGGGAATTGCTGGAGGTGGAGGTTGCGGTGAGCCAAGATCGCACCACTGCACTCCAGCCTAGGCAACACAGTGAGAGACTCCATCTCAAAAAAAAAAAAAAAAAGGCAAGGCATGGTGGCTCACGCCTGTAATCCCAGCACTTTGGAAGGCCAAGGCGGGTGGATCACAAGGGCAAGAGATCAAGACCATCCTGGTCAACATGGCAAAATCCCATCTCTACTAAAACACAAAAAATTAGCCGGGCATGGTGGTGCACGCCTGTAGTCCCAGCTACTCAGGAGGCTGAGGCAGGGGAATTGCTTGAACCCAGGAGACGGAGATTGCAGTGAGCCGAGATTACACCACTGCACTCCAGCCTAGTCAACAGAGCAAGACTCCATCTCAAAAAGAAAAGAAAAGAGGGGAGGGGAGGGGAGGGGAGGGGAGGGGAGGGGAGGGGAGGGGAGGGGAGGGGAGGGGAGAAAAAAAGGGCCCCAGAGAGCTGCCATCCCCTTCTGCCATGTGAGAACACAAAGAAGATGCAATCAATGAGGAAGAGGCCTTCACCATACACTGAATCTGCTGGGACCTTGATTCTGGACTTCATGGCCTCCAGAGTTCTGGGCAATAAATTTCTGTTGTTTATAAATTACCCACTGTGAGGTACTATATTTTGTTATAGCAGCCCAAACAGACTAAGACAAAAGAATAACACACTTGAATTATAGGTCTTTTTCAATTTTCAACTTCGACTCTTAGAATGTCACTAGATTACTGTAACTTAAAAGATAACCTAAGTGAGAATGCTGAATTTTTAGGCCATTTCTAAAAAAAAAAAAAATTTCAATAGACTAAAATTAATTTTTTTGAGGCCAAAACAAAATGGACACTATGCTCAATTTTAATATGGAGACATTTTGTTAGGGAGGAACTATGTGTCATGAAAAAGCACCAGAATTCAGACAACCTTGGTCTAGTCCAGCAGGCTGACATAGGCAAAGCACTTAATTACTTTTAGCTTTGATTCCTTGACTATGATCAGTCAAACAGTTACTACCAGCACTCCAGAAGAGCCAAAAGGAACATAAATTTCACCGAAATCATAGCTAAGCATACAGAGATTATTAAACATAATTTTTTTTTTTTTTTTTTTTTGAGACGGAGTCTCGCTCTGTCGCCCAAGCTGGAGTGCAGTGGCCGGATCTCAGCTCACTGCAAGCTCCGCCGCCCGAGTTTACGCCATTCTCCTGCCTCAGCCTCCCGAGTAGCTGGGACTACAGGCGCCCACCACCTCGCCCGGCTAGTTTTTTGTATTTTTTAGTAGAGACGGGGTTTCACCGTGTTAGCCAGGATAGTCTTGATCTCCTGACCTCGTGATCCGCCCGTCTCGGCCTCCCAAAGTGCTGGGATTACAGGCTTGAGCCACCGCGCCCAGCCAATTTTTTTTTTTTTTGAGACGAGTCTCACACTGTCACCCAGGCTGGAGTGCAGTGGCGTGATCTTGGCTCACTGCAGCCTCCACCTCCCGGGTTCAAGCAATTCTCCTGCCTCAGCCTCCCAAGTAGCTGGGATTACAGGTGCCCGCCACCACGCCCAGCTAATTTTTTGTATTGTTGGTAGAGATGGGGTCTCTTATGTTGGCCAGGCTGATCTCGAACTCCTAACCTCGTGATTCGCCCGCCTCGGCCTCCCAAAGTGCTGGGATTACAGGTGTGAGCCACCGCGCCCAGCCATTAAACAGCTACTTAAATTACTACGTAAATTTTAAATTACTACTAATACTAAATATTAGTACCTAATTAAAACCACCATACATTAAGCTCTTATTATATGCTAAATGTATGTTCATCTAATCCTATTTACAATCCTATAATGTACTATTACCCTATTTTACAAAATTGTAAACTGAGTCTTAAAGAGGTTAAGTAACTTTCCAAGGTCTCACAACCAGTTAGCGACAAAGCCAGGATCAAGCCCAGATCTTTTCAAATTCTTGAGCCAAAACTTTTTAATCCTATCCTCTGCTGCCTCCCAACAAGAGCCTCAACTCTAACCTCCAAATACAAAACAAGAATTTTGGTATCAAAAATACAACCAGGGAGCACAGCGTCACCAGCAATGGACTAGAAATCAGGAGACCTAAATTCTAATGCCAGTTCCATACTACCTACACATGGGCATAAGACAATGAGCAAGTGTGCCTCTGTGGGCTTCGTTTTTTAATCTTTGAGATCTGACTGAATATATTTCAAGAATTTGCCTTCCTAGCTATGAAATTCTAATTCTCCTCATAATTTAAAAATTACATTAATTTAAATGTTATTTCCATAATGAACTATCCTATTCAATCAATTATCATATGTTAATATGCAAAAGCATATTAGAAAGCATGAAGATTTTCTGACCACTTACTAATTTCTCCCTCCTATGAACAAACTGCACTTGTTCTGGCACTTAACCATACACTCTTATGCTGACTTGTAAGAGCCTATATTGCTGACCTCTCCTGGTTATTAAACTCTCCCCTTTTATTCATTTTCCAAGCATATTTGTCTCACTGTTAGACTAATAGCCATAAGGACAGAGATATTTCTTCAGTATTTGTTGAATGAATAAATAAACTCAACAGAAAACAAAGGACATACAGCAATTCTTCCATAATTACATGTTGACTATATAGAAAATATTTTTCCCTCTCTAGCTTTAAAACCCCATTTTAACAGCTCAAGAGTGGATCTTCAGAAACTTCTACATACTTAATCATCTATTTTATTTTGGACCACTAAGATTTCCAGTTATTCCAAGTTTCTTGATGTGTAATGAAAACCATTCAAATTTCATAAAACCATTCACTGAGCCTAGCACAACCACTAGAATATAAAGCAGGGGCTCAACCAAAAAAAAAAAAAAAGAATTGAGTCCAGCAAATAACCTTACAACAACCAATAAATCAAGTAAACCACTATGGTTATATTATATAAGGAAAACAGACTCAAACTACTTTCATGATATGGCTCAAACAAAGATGCTTGCAAAAGTATTCCTAACATAAAAGTGAAGGAAAAGAAATGTTAAAAAATGAAAAAGGCAATGGAAACCAAATAGGATTTAATGAAAAAGAAATCAGCATAGTTCCCAAATGAGAAATATCATATACTTGAAAATAAGAGCTTTATCTTCAAATACTGAAAATAAAAAGATTTGAAAAATGATCGGCCAGGCACGGTGGCTCACGCCTGTAATCCCAATACTTTGGGAGGCCGAGGTGGGCAGATCACAAGGTCAGGAGTTCAAGATCAGCCTGGCCAACACAGTGAAACCCCAACTCTTATAAAAATACAAAAAGCCAGGCGTGGTGGCAGGCACCTGTAATCCCAGCTACTAGGGAGGCTGATCATAAAGTAACACAAATGAGTCTGGGAACATTTCAGATTTAAGTAGAGTATCGGAAATGTTATTTCAAAAATCACTTTTACATAAATATAAGAAAAAGTAAAAAGACAAAATATAGATATTAAACTATACTTTTGAGAGGAGGAGGGGCAGGTGAATATAAATGGAAATGGAAAAATAAAGGGTCAGACACACTGACAGTGCTGTAACAGTCACCAAAATCAGAGAAAGATCATAAGCAGAAATGTGTGTACAACCAAGTCTCCCTTAGACCTAAATGATGTCCCTGAAGCATTTTTCAAACTTGAATAATCATTGTCCTGAGTCCATCCACTTATAAAGATTTATAATGTTATGCCACAATGAATATTTAAAACAACTCCTAGGTTTAGAATTACTACAGCAACTTTATGAATGTCACAAGAGGAAAAGTGTCATGGCAATAATAGATGTCACAAAAGGACAGTCTGGGCTAAGATGAAGACAATGTCTTCCCCTAACAAGAAAGCCAGTTAATATGAAATGAACCATGAAATGGAATGACCAAGTAGAAAATACACTGCCAAATCATCAGATGCTGAATAAACAGTGTCAATGAATTATCTGAATTAAGAAAGGCTAAAAGGTTCTTGATGTTTCATCTTCAAAATATTTTAAAATAACACCCATTTAACAATTTATGAACGGTCTCTTTAAAAAGTCTACCATTTAAGAATAACCCGATTTTCCACAACATGGAAGCAAGTCCAATACTAATTGAAACAAAACTGCCAGGGGAAAAAAAATGTCTTAAAATGCAACCATGTCACTGAAAGGTACAGGACAGTTGTACTGAATTTTCTTAAGTGGCATTAGGGACAATGAAACAGTGACTGAGTCTAATTCTACACTGCTACAAAGTGAGTGGAGTTGTCAATAATAATCAGGATCATTTCATTAAAATAATCCTCCTTGGAATTATCAGGCATTTAATAATCAGAGCAGAAATATTTTTCCTCTTCCAGGATTCTTAATGAAAGATAAAATCAGGAGTAAAAAGATGTAAACTCAACAAGCCAGAAGTGACACCTGTGTGACCACAAATTAAGAGTTAGTTTTATTCTGTGTGATTGCAAATTAAAGTTACTATTGCACACGGCCGGGGGGGGGGGGGGGATTGAGAAACAACTTCAACCAACAGTTGGAAACAAATTACACGTGCTAACAGTTACACTCATTAGGAAATCCAGAATACTTTCAAAGAGAGTTATTTAGATGTTGCATTCATTTAAACGCAGGCTACGAACATCTCAGCCGCCTTCCTTTGCAGGATTCTGTGCCAAGCCCTTCCGAAGCTGGGGTTGATAAGGTCGACTCCAAGAAGAAAAGCAGCTCAAGTGGGAAATGGTATCCTCATATGGCCCAGAGAACCGGTGACGCACTAGGTGCTTGGAAAATATCCCATCGTTTACCTTGCTAGAAGCAGCTGGGTAGGGAAGAGGTCGTCCACGTGCACTATTGTTTTCCAGATATGTTTATTTATTTTTAACTTCTGCTTTGGTATCAATATCCTCAACCTCAGCCTAACGAGGAGAGGGGGGATGGCAGCGCCACTGGTGGTATTTGGGTGCAACACAAGTTTAAAAAATGAAAACACAACCTTTTTTTTTTTTTTTAATTGCAGTATACTCGGTGCCCTCACCTCTCTCCTCCTCCACACCTCTGCCATCACCCCACGCAGCTCTCCGCCGCCGCCACCTCGGGTCCCCATGACAACCCCACCCCAGGGCGGGCCCCCCTCCGCCGCCTCCCGGCCCTGCCAGCGACACTTGCCTGGCAAGGGGCGACTCCACCTGCCCTTGGCTCTCACTCTCCCCGCTCCTGAGAGGCGGACCAGGACCCCTCCAGGCGCGCGGGCCCAGTCCCGGCTGCAGGCACGACCCTCACCAGTCGGGGACGTGTGGAAGGGCGGCCGGGCACGAGCTGAGGAGGTTCCACCTCCAAAGCCCAAAACCCAAACGAGTGACGCGGGGCCGCGGGCCAAATGGGGTACTGCGGCCCCGCGCACCTCTCTGGGCTGCCAAGGGGAGCCGAGGGGCAGGCGCAGTGGGCGAGACGGAACTCGTCCGTTTTCACAAACAACGACGCGTCGCGGCGGCAGGAGATGCTGGGGCCGAAGCTCACCTTGAAGGGATTGTTGAGATCCGGGTCGGCAAACGGGTTACTATCGAAATCCGACATCTCTCTGGCTCTCGGCGTCACCCACCCGACCCAGGCGCTGAGAGAGAGACGAGGCGAGGCCGCCGCCCCCCTGCGCGCTCACGTCGCCGCCGCCGAGCAGATCCGGGTGCAGCTCGCGGGCCACCCAGCCGGCCGCGCCACTGAGCATGCCCGGTGCGGCGGGCTCCCGGCCGCGGCGCCGCTCGCGTTCGCCGTCCGGTTCCTCCAGGTCCGGATCGCACGCTCCGGGCTTTGGCTGCGACCGAGTAGGGAGTTGGGGCGTAGGAACCGGGAACTGAGAGCGGATGAAAAGCGTCCCACACGCCACGAGCCCGCGGGATTCTCGGAGAGTATGGGACGCTTCCCCTCCGCTCTCAGCCGGAGGCCGGCTGCGTCCGGCCCTGCTCGGTCTTCTGAAGACCAATTTCAAATCAGCTCCCCGGGGCCCAGCGTGACTTAGGGAAGTGGTGGCATTTTGTGGGAAGGACGCACACTTGCCAGGTTGGGGGAGGCAGCCCGAGTCGCGGGTCGCGCACCCCGGGAGCAGTGCCGTTAGACCATCGGACGCGGGCACTGGAGAGGCCACTGCACCGCCAGCCGCAGATCACCTCCCCGGGGCGGGGACGCGGCCGCTGCTACGGGTTTTTGAGCACTCGTGACCCCACCTGAGAATCCCGGCCTCCCATCTTCCGGTCTCTCTGACTTTTAAGTTGCTGCTAAATCACGGAGAGCAGCCTTGGCGCTGCCGGTCCCAGCTTGATCCAAGGAGCCTGGAGAATGAGATGAGATTCAGTCCGAAGGGCCGGCCCTGGCTGCCATCCTCCGGAATCTGCAAAATGGCTACTTCTTCAGAAATAATGGGAGAGGGATGGTAAGAGGCCAGAGATCAAGGCCCTCGAGTATTAACTCTAGCATTTGGGCACCAAATAGACACTTTTGGATTTTCCCTAGTCTTTTCCAACACCAAGGACGAGATGATCAAAAGATGTGTTAAGAAATTCATTTGTACTGGCCGGGCGCGGTGGCTGACGCCTGTAATCCCAGCACTTTGGGAGGCCGAGGCGGGCGGATCACAAGGTCAGGAGTTCGAGACCAGCCTGGCCAATATGATGAAACCCCGTCTCTACTAAAAATACAAAAATTATCCGGGGGTGGTGGCGGACGCCCGTAGTCCCAGCTACTCAGGAGGCTGAGGCAGGAGAATCGCTTGAACCCGGGAGGCGGAGGTTGTAGTGAGCCGAGATCGGGCCACTGCATTCCAGCCTGGAAGACAGAGCGAGACTCCGTCTCAAAAAAAAAAATCAGTACCATTCCTTCCCCCCACCCCGCCCCACCACCAAACTTATTGAAAGAGCATCGCTTTCCTCACTTTTCCTTCTGCCCTAACAGAAAAGCACTTAGATGAAGCTACAGGAAGCCAGAATTCTTTTGACTTGGTGGGTACCGGAAGATTGGAAGAATCTAGATTGAGTATTCCTTGGCCTTTGGGGAGCTTGCTCTATGCAAAGTCACCTAGGAAATGATACTTCCCCCACTGTGAAACACTAGCTAGAGATGACAGACAAAAAGCACATTTGTTGTAATCTCCCTTTGACGGGATCTAGGTTGGAATAGATGTCGAAGCAGCTGCTTCTAGGTAGTCAACGAAGATGTCAACTAGTAAATGACAGCAGACAAGGAGGATCACAGCAGAGTTGTAAGATTCTAGATATCAAAAAGTGCAAGCAGTCTATTGTACTCACCATTGCATCCTCAGCTGCCCAGTGCCCGGTTTTAACTTGCTGCTCAGTGTATGTGTCAGGTTTTAATCCCAATTCTGATACTACCTGTGCTATTCTTTTCATCTCTCTGAGTCTGTAAAGGATTATTTAAGAATTAACATAAACAAGATACAGAAAAGTGTCCTGCATATATACGTAGTGCCTAAGAAATATTGGTTGAATGTCAAAAGTGGCAAGGAGGCTCAGTATGTTCTTACACGCTTTGCCACTTTTCTCCCAAGCAAGGATGTCCTTGCCCAGCTCATCTGCTCCTCTCACCACTTTTGCCCTCACTCCCTCCACCTGTCCTCCAAATGACTCAAAATAATCAGCACTATTTTTTATGCATCTACTGTGTTCCAAGACAATGAGGATCAACTGAGCCTGCATTGCAGAATGGAAATTTCCAACTATGTTGTGTTTACAGCTAATGATATTTGCACCTAACGCAAAGGTTTGCAGACTTTACTGTTATAGAATAATTTGGAATACCTGTTGAAGATGCAGACATCTACCTCACCATACCTCCTAAGATTCCGCTTGAAAGGATCTGAGATAGGGGCTCTGGATCTGCATTTTTTATTTTTTACATCTCTATACATTATTTTACATAAATGTATAAATGGAGTCATGACATACATATTGAATTTTTCACTTAAAAATTTTTTTATTCCTTGTATTCCCTCTTCTCTTCCCCTACATTAACAACCTAGTACATTTCTTTAAATATTCTTATAATAGTGTATATCTATACTTACATAAAATAACATGTAATTGTATAAAAACATAATACATATCCATGCAGATATGCATGCACTCTAATACTGAGCTTTGGCATTGTCTTGAAAAAGTGAGATATGCATATTTTTCTGCAGCTGTTTTTCTCAATACTTATGGCAGAGTTTCTCAGCAAGATGTGCATTGGCAGACAAACAATCTTAAGGTTTCTTCCTCTAGTATGCCACATACGCATAAAAATATTACCACTTTTTATGTGTAGCATGCCCATAGAGTGAAAAGGGAAGCATGGCCTAATGGAAACCATACATCTAATTCATTATTCTTAACAACTGCAAAAATCAGCATATGTAAAGGATCTCAGGTGATTTTTTTTTTTTTTTTAGACCAAGTCTTACTCTGTCACCCAGGCTGGAGTGCTGTGGCACAATCTTGGCTCACTACAACCTCCACCTCCCTGGTTTAAGCAATTCTCCTGCCTCAGCCTCCCGAATAGTTGGGATTACAGGCATGCACTACCACACCCGGCTAATTTTTGTATTTTTAGTAGAGACAGGGTTTCACTATGTTGGCCAGGCTGGTCTTGAACTCCTGACCTCAAATGATCCAGGCCGCCTCTGCCTCCCAAAGTGCTGGGATTACAGGCATGAGCCACCATGCATGGCCGACCTCAGATGATTTAGATGGTAGTCACCACACTTAGGGAACCACACTTTAGATGACCACACTTTGGGAACACTAATATGAGGACATGCAGACATATGGTCCATGGGTAAGGGTCTTAATCTGTTTGTGTTGCTATAAAGGAATACGGGAGGCTGGATAATGTATGAAGAAAAGAGGTTTATTTGATTCATGGTTCTGCAGGCTATCAGCTTCAGATGAGGGCCTTATGCTGCTTCCACTCATGGCAGAAGGCAAAGGGGAGCCTTCGTGCAGAGATCACATGGCTAGAGTGCAAGATGGGGCATCAGGGGAGAGAAAGGGAGAAGATGATGCTAGGCTTTTTTCAACAACCTGTTCTCAAGGGTGATAATTCACTCTCAGGAGAATAGCACCAAGCCATTTGTGAGGAATTCACTCATATGGCCCAAACACCTCCCATCAGGCCCCAACTCCAGCACTGGGACTCATATTTCAACATGACACTTTGCAGGTCCAAAGCCATACCCAAACCATAGCAGGGAGCTTATTAATTTATTAGCCTCCATGAAATTTAGAATTATAGAATGTGAGAGCTGAGAAGGAACCTCAGCCTGTCTCGTGATTGAAGAAACGAGTTTGGACAGGTTAAGTAATTTGTCTCAGACACCAAGGAAGTGAATGGGGAAATGTGGAACAGAACTCAGGTCTCTTGACTCATGTTTTAGACATTAAATGAATAGGTTATTAAATGAATTATTCCATATGAATAATTTCATGTAGAAGGAAGAAATGCTATGTGCAAGGTAGACAGAAAGTACACAAGAAGCCTCATTTGGTGCAGGAGTTCATTTTATGGAAGCTACCTCCTAAATTTAGTAGAACAAAACCAGTCTATGCCCCCTCTCCTGCAAACCAACGGTTTGATCTTGATCATGTCAACTCACCTTTCTAACCAGAGTTTCTACTCTAGTACATCATTCAAGTATTTCTTGAGCAACTAAAACAGTGATGTTGTGGATAAAGCAGTAAACCAGATACAAGGGTAAGGCCTGCTCCAGAAAACTTCCTACAAGGCCTAGAACATGGCTAAATGATATCTCAGATCCTTTGGACAGTTCTAACATTCTATTAATCTGGAACAGTGGCTCACTCCTCCCTAACCCTATTTCTTTTTCCCTCAGAGTGTGCCTCACACCATCATCATGCTGCTTCTACTCAGTCTGACACATTTCATTGGTGAACCTATTAAGCAGGGTCTAGAGTCTGAATTCCTTGTTTTCTAAACTGCCTAGCTTATAGCTGGGGAATGCTAGGAAAATGCCAAGTTAGATGTTTACGTTTCTTGCCTCAAAAGGTTCACTGGATTCTGAGTTTGCTGATGGGTTAGAACTGAAATCCCTCATCTCTTGCAGTGGGTCTAGTCTCTAGATTCGCTGCTGTGTCAGCTGATACCCTCAATGCCCCAGCACCAGCCCATCTGGCTCCCTATTCTGCCACTGGCTACATTTTCAGGAGATAACAGAGGAGATGCAGGCATTGTGTGGTAGGCCAAATAATCCCCCCCTCCCCCAAAGATGTCCATGCTATAATCCCTAGAATCTGTAAATATGTTATCTTACATGGCAAAAGAGACTTTGCAGGTGTAATTAAGGTTAAGAACCTTGAGAGGAGAGGATTATCCTGGATTATTCAAGTAGGCCCAGTGTAATCACGAGTCCTTAAAAGTGGAAGAGGAAGGCAGAAGAGTTGCTGACTTTGAAGATTGAGGAAGGGGTTCATGAACTAGGGCGTGTGAGTGGCTTCTAGAAGCTGGAAAGAACCCTCAGCTGACCGCCAACAAGGAAATGGAGATTTCAGTCTTACAGACTCAAGGAACAAAATTCTGCCAATGATCAATGTACAAGAAAATAGATTTTTCCCTTGAGCCTCCAGAAAGGAACCTAGCCTTGCTGACACTTTGATTTTAGACTGGTGAAATTCATGCTGAACTTATGACCTACAGAGTTGTAAAAAAAAATAAATTTCTTAGTTGTACAGATTATTTTGTTAGAAAAAGAAAAAAACCAAATTTTTGTATTAAGATGCTAAATTGGTAGTAATTTGTTACAGCAGACAAAATCTAATACAGATGCTTCTTGATTTACAATGGAGCTATACCCTGATAATCCCCATCATAAGGTGAAAATGCATTTAATACCCCAATAAACCCATTGTAGAGTTGAAAAATCATATATCAAACCATTGCAAGTCAGGAACCACCTGTCCACCTGGCGTGTGGAAAGTAGAAGAAAGAAAAGGGACACACACTCAGTTTCCTGGTGTGCCAAGAGACTTCCAAGCAGCAGAACCAAGTGAAAAATGCAAAGGGTGTTGATGAAAAGAAAGTGAATGTCATTTGACTTGTCCTGAGTGAAGACCCTCAGTTATGCCCAACTTTTAACTATGTAAATAGCATAGAGACAGTATTCTTTTTAAAAAGGAATATACAAACCAACTGTATTTGGTTTTGGAGTCAAAGTTTATTATTAATAAAGGGAAAAAGCAGATTTTTCCACTCTTCCTCTTCACCAAATTCTGCAATACTCTCAGAATGTGTGTTACTCTGTCCTATAATTGATGTCATCATCATATATCTTGCAATTGGCCATAGTACCTTGAAGGCAGGGTTTGTATGTTTTTCAACATTGTCACTCCAGCATCTGACATGGTGTTGGCACATAATTAGTGCATGAGTGAATAAATGCCATAGCTTCCATTTGAGGCTTAACATCTTTGCTTCCATTACTAAAATACTATTTGAATGACTCTTCCCTCACTGCAAATGCTATCTTCTTCAACGCCTTTATTAAGTACTCCTTTGCCTAAAAACTTTCATGATCTCCTTGTCAGCTATAGGAGAAACACTAAATTCAGTATCGTATCACTCACGGTCCTTCCTCACATGGCCTCATTAGCCTCACATTAGCCAGGTGTGGTGGCGCCTGCCTGTAATCCTAGCTACTTGGGAGGCTGAGGCAGGAGAATCACTTGAACCTGGGAGGCAGAGGTTATGGTGAGCCGAGATCGTGCCATTGCACTCCAGCCTGGGCAACAAGAGCAAAAAAGGTATGCTTTCAGCTGTACCTTTCCCCCACTGGCTCTCTACATGCATTTATTTATGTATCTGCTTCCTCTTCTCCTTTTTTTTTTTTTTTTCAAATTTTAGGTCTTATAGTGCAACCCACTAGTGGGTCATAAACTCAATTTAGAAGGCTATGACCAGCACATTTTAAAAGAGAACAGAAAATATCCAAGTATGTGGCACACAATAAACAGAAGCTGCACAAAACCTTTGTTTCAGTTGCAAGTGCGTGTCAACTTAAAATTTATGTATTGTGGTCATGGCTCTAAACTGAGAATTCCTCAAGGACAGATTATGTTTTATTTTATTATGATTGTTGGCTTTCATTATTCCCAGTCCTTATCACAGTGGCTGGTAAAACAGTTATAACTTTGTTTATTTGTCGAATGAACCAGACTGAACTAAGGGTATTTTGGAGTTAAAGACTGTCGGGCTATGCCAACAGCACAAAGTCAAGTACTGTGGCTTTCCTCGAGGGATCAAGGCAGTCTGCCTGTCTCCACAGGACTCCCTCAGTTCTCCCACATTATCACAGCATATGCACTTGGGGCCCAACAGCAACTCCACTGCCGCCTCCCAATCAATTCACAAACTGCTATGGAACATCTCTGGGGTAGGGTTCTGACCTTGACACTAGAAGAAACCTGAAATATAGAGGCTTAGTCCTGGAACCAGGATGAGGGTGAGGCCACAGAGGCTTCTAGGGCACCAATTTTAAGGAGACATTCACTCTCAGGGTCGAGCAAGTAGCAACACTGCATTCAGTCCTTTCTCTATCTTCTAACCAAGTTGGCGAAATCACACAAGCACAAAGAAGCACCAGGGCCTTTGCAGGAAGGCCAGCCTGGGTTCAGATTTCTGATGTGCTGCGTTCTGGGTTGCGCAACTCTTCAGGCAAATTGCTTATCCTCCCTAATCCTCACGTTCCTCTCACCTCCTTCATTACCACACTAATTCAAGCCATCAACCTCTCTCACCTGGATCACTGCCATAGTCTCTTAACTAGCCTCCCTGCCTCCACCCTTTCCTCCTACAATTTATTCTCCACGCAGTGCCAAA
Organism: Macaca fascicularis; assembly: GCF_037993035.2. Classification (NCBI taxonomy): domain Eukaryota; kingdom Metazoa; phylum Chordata; class Mammalia; order Primates; family Cercopithecidae; genus Macaca; species Macaca fascicularis. The sequence continues at coordinate 82,346,420 of NC_088380.1, read as the reverse complement.
CTGATTTTTTTTTTTTTGAGATTACAAAACTGATTATTTTAAAATGTTAGTGAGGCCGGGCGTGGTGGCTCACGCCTGTAATCCCAGCACTTTGGGATGCCTAGGTGGGCAGATGATCATCAGAGGTCGGGAGTTCGAGACCAGCCTGACCAACATGGAGAAACCCCATCTCTACTAAAAATACAAAATTAGCCAGGTGTGGTGGCACCTTGGGGGGCTGAGGCTGGAGAATCACTTGAACCCAGGAGGCAGAGGTTACGGTGAGCCGAGATCGTGCCGTTGCACTCCAGCCTGGGCAACAAGAGCAAAACTCCGTCCCAAAAAAAAAAAACAAAAAACAAAAAAAACAGAAAAAAGTAAATGAGAGCATGGCCCTCATCCACTCAAAGCCCTCTAATAATTTCCCAGCTGTATCAGGGTAAAAGATTGGGCCTTGCAAGTCCCTATGGATTCCGGCCCCTATTGCCGCTCTAACTTTATTTCCTATTCCTCTCCTTCACATTATCTTGGTGAGGAGGCCAGGGGGCCTGAAACATTTCACATGTCCCCCAGGCATGCTCCCACCACAGAGCTTTTTTCCTTCTGTTTCCTCTGCCTGGGTGCAGTTCCCGCCTCTGACTGAGTGGCTCACACATTCTCTCATCTCCTACAAGTCTTTGCTCAACTGTTACTTTCTCAGTAAGGCCCTTCCTAACCTCCCTTTAAAAAATATTAGCCCTCTACTCTCTAGCACTTCCTCCTTCACTGCTGTATTTTGCTCTAAAATGCCTTGCACCACTTGACATACTCTGCTCCCAATAGAATATAAGTTCCTTGAGGATAAGAATTTTTGTCAGTTTTGATCACAGAGATCTCAATGGCTAAGACCTAAGAATAGGAGCTCAAAACTATTGAATGAATGAATCAATCAATCAAATAGGGATAATAATAGCCCCCCCTAGAATTATGAGACTTAGATTAGAGGATGCTCAATATATGGTAACTATTATGATTAAGGGACAATTAAGAACTCAAGACATTAGTTAAAGAATAACTAAAAAAAGGTTAAAAAGTGCAAAAGCCGTTTAAGATGAGCAAAGGCAATAGGCACAGTAGAGGCATTCAGAGGGGAGTGGGGTGGTTGTGCCTGGAGTGGGCTGTGGAAGCTTCAGAGAAAAGGAAGGATTTTACTCGGGCCTTGAAGGCCTGATGATACTGCTATCAGCATAAAGCATGGAAAGGACAAAAGAGCACACCCATTGGGGCAAAAAGCTTGCACACAAGCACATATGTGAGAGAGCACAAAATAGAGGCACTTTCACCATCTCACATTCACTGTGGGAGAGACGTCAGGAGAAAAGGTAGCAAGAGAAGAGGTGCTCTCCTTTCTCCGCAGGTGCTTTCGTATATTTATCAGTTATCTTCGATGTAATGGGTTGACCACTAGCAAGCGGTAGATGCACACCACCACCCATTATCCAGCTGGCTGCCTTCCAAGCTCACTGCCTAAGCCAAGCCCAGTCCAACCAGCTGTCTACAGTAACCCACCCTTTCCCATGTGATTATATGTTGTTCAAGAGAATGAGTGGTCTGAGTATACCCCAACTAATTACAAAGGAATCATAGTGGCATTCCTTTATGATTCATTGTATTAAAGTATTCTATATCACAGGAACACAATAGACATAACAAAAATAGATATATTTTTTAGTCTCAGTTTACGTATACGTGCACATAATCTCCTCTACCAATAATGCCCTTCTGTCACTCAATTTCCACATGTCAAAGTCCAGTCAATGCCTCATGGCCAATTTCAAATGATACATGCTATAGAAATTCTTACTAGATATCCATAATCCAAATTTGTCTCTCCTGTCCCTATAGTATACAAAACAATTTGTTATAGAATTCATAGTAGACCCATCTCCTATGAATATAAAGTTATTACTACATGCCAGTGATTATGGTGAGCTCTCCATAAATATTTGTGAATGAATGAATGAATGCATCTGTCTCTCTATCTCCATTATATGAGCTTCTGAAGGCAGGAAGAAATTTCATTTTTTTGGCATAGCTTCTGTATTCCTCTGTTCTCACATTGCTATAAAGAACTACCTGAGACTGGATACTTTATAAAGAAAAAAGATTTAATTGGTCCATGATTGGGGAGGCCTCAGGAAACTTACAATCATGGTGAAAAGTGAAAGGGAAGCAGGTACATCCTACATGGCTGGAGCAGGAGGCAGAGCGAGAAGGGGGAGATGCTACACACTTTTAAACAACCAGGACTCATTAGAACTCACTCACTATCAAAAGAACAGAAAGGGGGAAGTCAGCCCCCATGATCCAATTACCTCCCACCAGGGCTCCTCCAACACTAGGAATTAAAATCCAACATGAGATTTAGGCAGGGACACAAATTCAAACCATATCAGCATCCTACTCATATTAGGTGCTGAATAAATAATTGCACCTTTGCCTATAAAAGGGATTGCCACTTAAAATCTTTGGTCAGAATAAGCTTAAAGATAAGATTAAGAGCAACTATTTTATTTATTTTTTAGAGACACGGTCTCAGTCTCTTGCCCAGCCTAGAGTGCAGTGGCAAAATCACAGCTCACTGTGGCCTCAAACTCCTGGACTCAAGTAATCCTCCTGCCTCCGCCTCCCAAGTAGCTAGGACTACAGGCACCCACCACCATGCTTGGCTAACTTTTTAAAATAATTTTGTAGAGATAGGGTCTTTTTATGTTGCCCTGGCTGGTCTGGAGCTCTCAGCCTCAAGAAATGCTCCCACCTGGGCCTCTTAAAGCATGGGATTACAGGTATGAGACACTATGCCTGGCCAAGAGAGCAACCATTGTGGTAATCAATACAAACAGAATTGTGCAGTTATGATAATAACTCCAGGACAGAAATTCTGAATTCTAAATGATGATTTCATAGAAACACCATGGAAGCATTTCAAATGGTATGGGTCAATGAAATGCAAAAACTAACTCTCTTGGCACATTCAGCTGCTATTAAAAAATACCTTAGATGGGTAGTTCATAAGCATAAACGTATTTCTCACAGTTCTGGAGAGTGCGAAGTTCAAGACCAAGTATCGGGAGAACCCACTCCTGATGGTTACGTGAGTTCTTTTCCATTTCCTAAGTGTCTCGGCTGGTTTGAGAAATAAAGGGAAAGAGCACAAGAGAGAGAAATTTAAAGCTGAGTGTCCGGGGGAGACATCACATGTCAGCAGGATCTGTGATGTTCTCCGAGCCGTAAAACCAGCAAGTTTTTATTAGCAATTTTCATAAGGGGAGGGAGTGCACAAATAGGGTATGGGTCCCAGAGATCACATACTTTACAAGGTAATAAAATATCACAAAGCAAGTGGAGGCAGGGCGAGATCACAGGACCACAGGATGGGGTGAAATTAAAATTGCTAATGCAGTTTTGGGCACTTGTCATTGATAACATCTCATCAGGAAACATGGTTTGAGAGCAGACAACCTGTCTGACCAAAATTTATTAGGCAGGAATTTTCCTCATCCTAATAAGCCTGGGAGCGAGCACTACAGGAGACCGGGGCTTATTTCATCCCTTCAGCTTCAACCATAAAAGACTGCTCGCTTCTAAGGGGGCCGTTCATAGGCCTGCCCTCAGGGGCGCATTCTCTTTCTCGGGGGATGTTCCTTGCTGAGAAAAAGAATTCAGTGATATTTCTCCCATTTGCTTTTGAAAGAGGAGAAATATGGCTCTGTTCCGTCCGGCTCACTGGTGGGCAGTTCAAAGTTACCTCCCTTGTTCCCCAAACATCGCTGTTATCCTGTTCTTTTTTCAAGATCCCCAGATTTCATATTGTTCAAACACACATGCTCTATAAACAATTTGTGCAGTTGACACAATCATCACAGGGTCCTGAGGTGACATTCATCCTCCCCATCTTATGAAGAAGGTGACGGGATTAAGAGATTAAACTAAAGACAGGCATAGGAAATCACAAGGGTATTGACTGGGGAAGTGATAAGTGTCCATGAAATCTTCACAATTTATGTTCAGAGATTACAGTAAAGACAGGCGTAAGAAATTATAAAAGTATTAATTTGGGGAACTAATAAATGCCCATGAAATCTTCACAATTTATGTTCTTTTGCCATGGCTTCAGCCGGTCCCTCCGTTTGGGGTCCCTGACTTCCCGCAACAACCAAGGCACTAACCCATTTAGCATCTGGTGAGGGCTTGCTCTTTGCTTCATAGATGGCACTTTCTTGTTGCATCCTTATATGGTGGAAGGGTTGAACAAGCTCCCTTAGGCCTCTTTTCTAAGGCCACTAATTCCATTCATGAGAGCTCCGCCCTCATGACCTCATTGCCTCTTAAAGTCCACATCTCTTTTATTGATTGACTGACTGATTGAGACGGAGTCTCACTCTGTCACCCTGGCTGGAGTGCAGTGGCACAATCTCAGCTCACTGAAACCTCTGCCTCCTGGGTTCAAGTTATTCTCCTGTCTCAGTCTCCCAAGTAGCTGGAACTATAGGCCCATGCTGCCACACCTGGCTAATTTTTTGTATTTTAGTAGAGACAGGGTTTCACTGTGTTGCCCAGGCTGGTCGAGAACTCCTAAGCTCAGGCAATCCACCTGCCTCGGCCTCCCAAAGTTCTGGGATTACGGGCATGAGCCACGGCGCCCGGCCAAATCCACGTCTCTTAAAACTATTACACTGGAAATTGGGTTTCAGCATATCTGTTTGGAAGGGACACAAATATTCACAAAATAGCACTAACTATAAAGCTCTTTTTATTTCCTAGAATGATCTCCATAAGAATTTTATGGTGAAATTATTCTCATTTTATAAGATAGACATTATTACATATATGTGTGTACATGATTATATACATATACACCTAAATATTAAGGAGGCATTTATCAGTGATCATATTTAACACACTGTAAGTTTAAGTAAGTATTACAGTCCTGTGACTACTTTGTTTTTTGTTTTTTTGTTTTTTGTTTTTTGTTTTTTGAGACGGAGTCTCGCTCTGTTGCCCAGGCTGGAGGGCAGTGGCCAGATCTCAGCTCACTGCAAGCTCCGCCTCCCGGGTTTACGCCATTCTCCTGCCTCAGTCTCCCGAGTAGCTGGGACTAAACTAGCCCGCCACCTTGCCTGGCTAGTTTTTTGTACTTGTTAGTAGAGATGGGGTTTCACCGTGTTAGCCAGGGTGATCTCGATCTCCTGACCTCGTGATCTGCCCGTCTTGGCCTCCCAAAGTGCTGGGATTACAGGCTTGAGCCACTGCGCCCGGCCTGTGACTACTTTGAATACTCAATTTTATATGTATGTGAAGACTAAGAAAGAGGACTACTTTTATTTTTATCTGGGTATATTTATTTTTATCTGGGTATATTTATTTTGTTCATGAACCTTAAATTTTATCATCATACTTGCTATCACCTAATGTCTATGCAACTTCACAAAAGTCCTCATAAAAGTAAAGACAGTTTACAATTCTTAAATTGCCTATTAGCCATAAATCTTCAAGGGACTCTTGTAAGAGAGAAAATAATCCTGGTAATCTAACCTACTTTCTGATCTCCCCAAAGAAATACCCCCAAATCAGATTATGAAGCCTTTAAGGAAAGAAATGTTACTTCCTGGTTCTCCCTTTCTGCTTTAAAGCTGAGAGTTTTCAAAAAAAGAAATCAGGTTTATTTACAATGCTATTGTCTTCCCTGCCTTATGTGAGGAGAGAGTAGAAACAGCTGAAATTTCTTGAACACTTGGCATAAGTCAGGCGCTGAGATGCTGGAGGTGAAAGAGATATTTTCTTGTATAACATATTTTTGGGAGGTTAAGTATCATTATCTTCATTTTACAAATATGAACAATGGGAATTTGGAAAAGTGAAGTAAATATGAGGGTTATTTTAAGAATTATTATGCAAAATAAAGGCCTCATATTTGGGGTTTTATATTGTCTTCGTATTCTATAGTAGGCTTTTATTATTCTGCCCAAGTAGAGAATTCCATGTTTTTTTTGTTTTTAGAGAAGTGACACAATTTTGTTTACTTATTAAGCACACCGCTTTTAACTCATGTTTCCCCAATGTGCAACTACAAGAGAACTGGGGAGAAACAGTGACAGAGATGTGGATAATTATACTCATAATCTCCAGTTCTCTCGCCTGCCTCCACTGCATCACCTCCCTTCATCTGACCAGTCCCTGGGGTTTCCCTCCATCTGTGGCCTCAGGAACCTTGATCGTTCTGCCTGCCACTTGGCATGGTTTTAGGATCTGGACCTGAGAGCAGACATTGTTCCCTCCATTAACACCAGCGTGGACCTGCTCATACCTCATATTCTCCAGGGGTCTTAGCCAAGACATTAGGCTCTGCTAGAAAATTGGTCTTCCACAGGGAGGCCTTTATTATTTTAGTTTTTTACAATGCTTTGATGAATCATAACTTTTCCTTTTGATGTTCCCTTTAAATTTTCAGTCCTTCTCTCATGTAATTTGGCAGAAGTTCCTTTGGAAGCTTGGTTAGAAGACAGTAAAAAGCCACCATGCTGTGTCACAAGCAAACTGTCCTTTCATCCCTCATCACAACCATTATCACTAAGCCAAGCCTGGGCACCTTGACATTCTCCTGCTTAAAAGCATCCTCCCTGATCAAGAAATGGTTTCAGAAGTGAAAGCATAGACCTGTTCCTATTTTTTGTTCTAAAAACTGCTTAGTCCTAGGACTGGGCATTAACTCCAACTTGTTAATGACTGACTGACTCATCTAGAAGCCCCAGAAGGCCTCAGGCAGATATAACTAATCCGAATAACAAGAGATATGCAAATTAGCCTCCTCTATATTACCCCGTGGCTATGGTTAATATCTCATCTTGAGCTATAGTTAAATAAATTGGAAGATCTTATTTGTCAATGATCAATTTCAAATTTCTCCCTTTCTCTGGCTCCTGCAATTGGCCTATGGTCTTTCCTGGCAATTCTTACCCCGGAAATTAATTATCAGAGAACTCTGCTTATATCTTTATCATCTATAGAGAGTATTTTCCAGCCTGGGCAACATGGTGAAACCCCATCGCTATAAAAAAAAAAAATACAAAAATTAGCTAGGCGTGATGGCTTGTGCCTGTATTCCCAGCTACTTGTGAGGCTGAGGTGGGAGGATTGCCTGCATCCTAGAGGTGGAGGTTGCAGTGAGCTGTGTTTGCTCCACTGTATTCCAGCCTGGGTGATGAGACCCTGTCTCAAAAAAAAAAAAAAAAAAAAAAAAGACCCAGCGCGGTGGCTCACGCCTGTAATCCCAGCACTTTGGGAGGCCAAGGTGGGTGGATCACAAGGTCAGGAGTTGGAGACCATCCAGGCTAACACACTGAAACCCCTTCTCTACTAAAAAAATACAAAAATTAGCCAGGTATGGTGGTGGGCGCCTGTAGTCCCAGATACTCAGGAGGCTGAGGCAGGAGAATGGTGTGAACCTGGGAGGCAGTGAGCCGAGATCCGGACACTGCACTCCAGCCTGGGTGACAAAGCAAGCCTCCGTTTCGAGAAAAAAAAAAAAATTTCTTCTAGTACTAATCTTATAAGTGGGTTCTGCCCAAAAGCAGGACCTTGGGTGCAAGTGACAAGAGATTTGGGTACAAATCACTAATTGGGATGATGTTCCCAGGAAGCCAGAGTGAGAGAGAGTGGAGAATGAGACAGGTAACAGGGAAAGACAATAAAAGCTGAATTTTTTTTTTTTTTTTTTTTTGGAGACGGAGTCTCGCTCTGTCGCCCAGGCTGGAGTGCAGTGGCCGGATCTCAGCTCACTGCAAGCTCCGCCTCCCGGGTCTACGCCATTCTCCTGCCTCAGCCTCCCGAGTAGCTGGGACTACAGGCGCCCGCCACCTCGCCCGGCTAGTTTTTTGTATTTTTTAGTAGAGACGGGGTTTCACTGTGTTAGCCAGGATGGTCTCGATCTGCTGACCTCGTGATCCGCCCGTCTCGGCCTCCCAAAGTGCTGGGATTACAGGCTTGAGCCACCGCGCCCGGCCAAAAGCTGAATTATTAAGCGGGTTACAACTGCGGGGTGAGCGAGGCTCAGTCCCAGGGGGATCTGCTGAGGAACCATGTAGAGTGTTTCTTAGAATTGGCCTTTGAAACATGAGGAACCAGGGGCATTTATACCAACTCTTGTCCTCATTGGCTTAGTTCCCCCGACCCTGGGGTGTAAATTACACACACACACACACACACACACACACACACACACACACACACACACACACACACACACACACACGGCAATCAAGTAGCTTCAGGGAAAGCCCTGAAGCAGAAAAGCTGAGTAACTCGAAGTGCCCTAGCAAGAAGAAGCCATCACTATGTACCATTACCATCTACTGCAGCTGTGGCCTAAGTCAGAGCTTGCCAAAGGAATGTGATGTGGGGCACAAATGGTGTTTCTACAACACCTCTTAACACATCTCTGTCCGCCTTTAGATGATATATACCTCTGGGGCACACATCATGCCTGAATCATTTTCATATCCTTGACACCTAGCACAGCATCTGATATAAGGTAGAAGCTGAATGACTGCAGGGATGGATGGATGAAAGGATGGAATTAAAACTAAATAAATTTGGCAGGGCATGGTGGCTCACTCCTGTAATCCCAACAGTTTGGGAGGCTGAGGTGGGCGGATTACTTGAGGTCAGGAGTTCAAGACCAGTCTGGCCAACATGCTGAAACCCTGTCTCTACTGAAAAAATACAAAAATTAGCTGGGCATGGTGGCGCATGCCTGTAATCCCATCTACTCAGGAGGCTGAGATACAAGAATCGCTTGAACTCCAGAGGCGGAGGTTGCAGTGAGCCAAGATTGCACCACTGCACTCCAGCCTGGGTGACAGAGCAAGATTCCATCTAAAAAAAAATTTTTTTTTAATTTTAAAAATAAATGAAACTAAATAAATTTTTTCACATCAGATTTGCACTCACTTAACAGCATTTTTTTCCTAAACTCTTTTTATGACTTGCTCTGTTAACACAGTTTTTATCATATGTTCTGAATTTTTGCCATGATCCTATATTTGATCATAGTACATAAAAGTTTCTTAAGAGATTTCTTAAGAAAAGTAAAACTTGTGTATTCAAAGATACAACTACAAAAGAATTGTTTTCGCTCTGCCTACTTTATGACTGCCTTTTCACCATAAAAGACACTGGAAGATCAGAGATTATAAAATAAGAGCAGAAAACATTTATTTTGTTGGGCAAGGTTCTGAAGAAATTAATCACATTAAATCACTCAATGGAGATTTAACGGTGTGAAATTTTAAAAATTAATATTAACACAAAAATAATCAAGTTCAGTAATTTCCAAATAAATGGAGTGAGAGTCCCAGAACATTAGCTCAAGCTGAGAAGTTGAGAACTGAGACAAGTCTAAACACGTCAAGGTAGCCTGTAGACAGCCTCACTCACAGCGCAACTTTAAGACAGCCAACGACTGTCTCAGGAGAGACAGTGAGAGACGTCAGCCAGCCTCTAGGAAGTAGCCCTGAAACCACTGGGGAACAGAAACTCACTCCTCATCCCCTCACAGGCAGTGAGAGAGAAAGAGTTCAGCCCCAGAGGAGAGGATGGAGAGCCAGACTTGGTCTGTGGACAGAGGCTGAGATCTGAGAGGGAGGACAGTTCTGAATGCAGAGTGATAATGCATCACTCAGATTGCCTTCCTGTCCAGCCCTCAGAAACTCGAGCCAAATTCCCAGGGAGAGAAAAGCCCTAATAGAGAGGAAACTAAATAAAGAGCTATCATCACTAGAAGCACATGAGGAACTGAGAAGAAATAGCTCTGCCCCATGTGGGCAAAGAAATACCTCACTTCAGAATGAGTAACTCTCAATATTGGGAGAATGGAGACAAGGGGTTAGGCTGAGCAGCAGTAGGAGCAGCATTAAGCACTTCTAGGTGGAAGAAGAGGGTGGTCAAAAAGGATTCTACAGAGAAAAGTAGTAACATCGAGAGGAGAAAGTGGAGGGGTACAGGCCACCAGCTAGCAGGCAAAGCTGACATTAAAGTAGCACAGCGCGGTGGCTCACACCTGTAATCCCAGCACTTTGGGAGGCTGAGGTGGGTGGATTACCTGAGGTCAGGAGTTCGAGATCATTCTGGCCAACATGGTGAAAGTCCATCTCTACTAAAAATACAAAAATTAGCCGAGTGTGGTGGCAGATGCCTGTAATCCCACTACTTCAGACGCTGAGGCAGGAGAATTGCTTGAACCTTGAAAGCGGAGGTTGCTGTGAGCTGAAATTGTGCCATTGCACTCCAGCCTGGGTGACAAGAGTGAAACTCCATCTCAAAAATAAAAATAAATATAAATATAAAATAGCACAATAGGGTGACTATCGTTAATAATAATTTTTTATATATTTCAAAATAACTTTGTGCTGTTCCCAGCACAAAGAAATGATGAATGTTTAAGGTGATGGGTAGATGGGTACCCTAGTTACCCTGATTTGATCATTACACATTGTATGCATGTATCAAAATATCACATGTACCCCATAACTATGTACAATTATTATGTATCAATTTTTTTTAATTTAGAGACAGAGTCTCACTGTGTTTCCCAGGCTGGAGTGCAGTGGCACCATCTTGGCTCACTGCAACTTCCACTTCCTGGCTTCAAGTGATTTTTGTGCCTCCACCTCCTGAATAGCTGGGATTACAGGCACGCACCACCACACCTAATTTTTCCTATTTTCAGTAGAGACAGGATTTCACCATGTTGTCCAGGCTGGTCTCCCACTCCTGAGCTCAGGCAATCCGCCCACCCCTCGGCCTCCCAAAGTGTGTATCAATTTTTTAAAACATGAAAAAGAAGGAAAAAAACATACTTCATACTTTCTGGGTAGCAGACTCATAGAGGGCACCCTCTAATTCTCTAACCATGTGACTGCCCACCACAAGCCACAACATACTAAGACAAGTTTCACTGACCCTAGACAACACAGATTTTTGTTTCTTTCACAAGTGCAATGTTTCTGGAAAGTTGGTTCCATTAAACATACATAGGAGACTATTAGTTAAGGTTCTCCAGAGAGATAGAACCAAAAGGAATATAAGGTAGATAGATAGATAGATAGATAGATAGATAGATAGATAGATAGATAGATAGATAGATACATAGATAGATACATAGATAGATACATAGATAGATGGATGGATGGATGGATGGATGGATGGATGGATGGATGGATGGATGGATGGATGAGAGGGTTTATTACAAGAATTGGCTCACACAATTATGGTGACTTAGATATCTCACAATAGTCCATCTGCAAGCTGGAGAACTAGAGAAACCAGTAACGTGGCTCAGTCCAAATCAGAAGGCCTGAGAACTGAGGAACCTGAAGGAATAACTCTCAGTCCAAGGCCAAAGGCCCAAAAGCCCTGGGAAGCCAGTGGTGCAAGTCCTGGCATCCAAAGGCTGAGGAACCTGGAGTTCTGATGTCCAAGGGCAGGAGAAGGATATTTCCACTCCACAAGAGAGAAAGAGAGAGAATGAGAGAATTTGCCTTTCACCTTTTTGTTCCATCTGGACCTCTTGCACATATTAAAGGTGAATCTTCCCCACTCAGTTCACCAACTCACACGCCAATCTCTTACAAAAAAAAAATCCCTATAGAGATACCCAGAAACAATGATTTAATGCTTTATCAGCCATCCAGGCATCCCTCAATCCAGTCAAGTTGACATCTAAAATTAACCATCACAGAGGTGTAGTATTAAATATTTCTTAGTATTTGTCAAGATAAAGAAAAGTATAAATGAAAAAGCTTATTTGACTTGATAATTAAATTTCATTTATATGTGAATGCATGTGTTTTGTCATAATAGCAGCTGACATCTGTTAGACGATGGGTTCTGGATTACCTTATCAGCTTGCATCAATTTGAGAAAAAGATTTTGGAATGACATTCTGATGTATTACCCCAACAAAAAACAAAAAACATTATTTCAGAAAAACAGAAAACTAAAGTCAAATGGTTAAATCAATAATGCAAAATTCATGCATGGACTATCACATAACTATTTAAACGATGTTTAAAAAGAATCTGTAATAATATGAAAAAACAAATAAGATAATGAACAGAAAAAGGTACAATAAATAGTGTAAAGAGATATGGCTTCATTCTCTAAATTTCCATTTTATGCTTTTTCTTTTGTATATTTTAATTCCCCTTTAATATTTTCAAGTAAAATTTTAAGTCCTGCTGTCGACTGTTATCTAAGTTGTGTAGCTCTAAGGAATGGGCCTGTATTCATAGCTAAAACAGAGTCATGTAGGAGTGTGAGTTTCCCCCATTCTCCCCTCTCTCCTGAAGTCAAGTTGGTAGCAGTTGTCAGAAAATGGAGTGGGCATCATGGCTGAGTGGGGAGTATTCGTCCACACAGGTATATGGCTTCATTTTAAAAAGCTAAAATTAAAAGATAGATGAGACAATGGGCCAGGTTTTTTGTTTGTTTGTTTGTTTTGCTTTAATTTCTACTTATTTGCTAACCATTCATTACTTTTACAGCTAAAAAATAAGTTTAGGAGAAAGAATATGGCTTAGTTTTGACTTAATTGGTATGTAAAGAAAACAAAATTTTCATTGGGCTTAGAGCTGAAAAACTTGGCTTTATGGATCTAGAATAAGCTGTTTTGACTGAAATAATTCTGTGCCTTGGCTTGTAAATCATCTTTTTTCTCCCTTGTGGTCTGAAACAGATACAAGAAAGATTGGAGACCTGTGTGCCTGGCAATTGCCTTGTTGAAAGGAAGCCCTCAGCAAAAGTTGGTTGATGGTATGCTAAACCCATTACTACTGGCTCTTTTCCCAAAATAAAACAGAACAAACAAAATTAGAGGTTTAAATCCAACCCTACCAAGGAGAGTCTCTAAATATCATCCTTGTTCCTTACCAGTAGTATTTGCTCTTGAATGTCATAGGACTAAACATTGGTAGTGGCATTAATTATATTAAATCTGTGATTAATTTATTTTTAATCAACAGATACAAAATGCTTCTAGAAGGTCATCTCTGTAAAAGTTTTCACATTTGGAACTTTCTCAGACAGTGTCCTTTTTGTCTCTTCCTTTGGCTAATTTTCATTTGCATTATTTCTCTGTGATAAACTGTAACCATAAGTATAACAGCTTTCAGTGATTTCTACGAATCCTTCCAGCAAATTATCAAACTTGAAGGTGGTTGTGGAACCTCCCGAACTTTCAGTTAGTGTTGGAAGTGGGAGCACTCCTGGGGACTGTGCCCTCAAACTTTGTAGTTTGACTAACTCCAGGCACATAGATAATTTGAATGTGGCCAAATTTGGCCCTCAGGCCATAGTTTGCCAAGCCTGTTCTAGCTCATTAAAATAGCCATACGACATCAATGTACATATAATTTGTTGTGACTCATGTAAAATTCATAATTGTGTGCAAACAAGCTGTAATATTCTACCACTCTGCAATTGTCAAAATGTGCAGATACTGTGTGTTTATATATATATATGTGTGTGTGTATATATATATGTGTATATATATATGGAGTAGTGGAACTGCAACATACAAAAATGTCACAAAAGACAAAGCTGATGCTGAACAATATATATTCTAATATTATATAAGTTATATATATTATATTTTAATATCATATATAATATATATTTTATGTATGTGTATTTGTAATATATATAGTGTGTGCACTCCCTTCTTTGTGTCCATCTCTAATTATGTTTCTAAAACATGCCTTTGAAGAACTACAGTACTTTGTAAATCAAATTGTTTCCCACAGTGCTGTTGTAGTAAGCAAATAATCCCCTCAGCATGTGTTTAGGAGTATTAAGCAACATAATAGGAATCCTGACATGCCAAAAAAATCACAGAAAGCACTGGGTTATTAACAATCTTGAGTGTTCTCAAATTTTCCTAGGAAACAGGAGGACTTTGTACCTTTGATCCATAAATGGAGACTCCAAACATCTGCTTTTGACATTTAAACATTAGTCTATATGTCTTGATGGCCAGCAAGTCCCTCCAATCTTGTCAAATACATTATAGGAAAAAATCGTATGGGGAGCAGGCTGCATTCATTTTAAATGTAGTTTTCTTTTGATGTAGCAAAAGTCAATGTTCTGTTCTTGTCATATTCTTTCTCAATATTAGACATTTTCAAAAAGGTAATAATCTTATAATTTTATTATAGTTATCAACCATGGGTAATTTATTCCCTCAAATGAATTTTCTATGGCATTAATAAGTCTAAAGTACTGCAAGCTACTACCATTTAATTGCCAAGTTATTCTAGCCGGCATGAGTGACTCTTTCTATGTGACTGACTTACTCTAACTAAAATATCTACTGGACAGATAATCAATCCCTTCTATAATATTAGAATATCTGCCCAGCCCTTAACCAATTTCCTCTCCTTGGAATATTATGGAGAAGCTGTTTCCCACTGACAATAACATCCACTTGCACGTTAGCTATTGCCTGGCGTGTGAAAAACACTCTCCACTCAGCCGTGATGCCCACTCAGTCTTCTGACAACTGCTACCAACTTGACTTCAGAGGAGAGGGAAGAATGGGGGAAACTCACACTCCTACATGACTCTGTTTTAACTATGAGTACAGGCCCATTCCTCAGAGCTACACAATTTAGATAACAACGGAGAGCAGGACTTAAAATTTTACTTGAAAATGTTAAAAGGGAATTAAAACATACAAAAGAAAAAATATAAAATGGAAATTTAGATATTTGTCCTAGAGTCGATCAGCCATTGTCTTGCACTGAGATCCCCTGCAGCCATTTCTCTCTTTTGCCTTTAGTATGTCACAAGTGACCAAGGCCATCTTATCTTTCATGGTCACGAATCATTATCATGTCCTTCTTACCCTGTCAGGCCCCACTGCCACCAACCAAGAGAAAGGGTGAAGTCCTCTCTTCTCCTAGTCCAAGGCCTTCTTTATTTCTTTCTCCAAAAAATTGACAAAGGGTCTACCATTTTCTGAGAGATTTCCCCATCTTCGTTCGTAGGGATCCTTTGTTCCCCATAACCTATATAAAGTAAACCTGGTAGTCGATAGTACTTTTCCCAAACTTGGGCTCATTCAATTATAAATGGCATCATATGTGAGACATTAACCATCCAGCCTGTGGTAAGCGGCCATGGTCCAGTGCAGTTTCATTTCAGTCTTTCTTTCAGTATGCAGTGAGCAGGAAATTAAACCTATATGTTCCCTCTGGCATGGTCCTAGTCTCATGATTTCCTGTGAGGAAATAACTGAATAAAAAGGCACTCGTCTCTCAGAAACAATTATTTTTGAATTAGTAGAAAGATTTTTTTCCCTTTAACTCTGTAGTGCCCTCATTCTAGAAAGACATAATGCAATTTATTGGTTAAACAAAGTTTAATAACTCAATCAGAAACATCTGCTTTCCATTTGATGTGTCCATAAGAAAAATGGCAAGGTACTTGTTTAAAACAATATGATTTTAAAAGTTCACCAAAGTACCCAGACTCAGGAAAAAGACAAGGGTGATTCCAGATTCAAGCACAAATTTAAACTTCTATGGATGCAGAAGCTGCTTACCGCCTTCCCACCCGGTTTTCAAGTTTCAGCAGTTTCCCTGAGCCACCAGTTACACTGCTGTGTGATTATGTGCCTGCTGAGCCTTGGTTGGAGGAATTCTCCAGTAGCTCAGTTGTCCAGAAGATCAGTTAGTGATACAGAGAATCCAAAGTCCAGAAACCGTAGTTATAGTGAGGAACATGTTTATGTTTTCTATTTCAAATAGTACGTACTTCTTTCCTAACAATATTCTGTTTAATTTATTCTGCTTAAAAATGCTCACGACACACTTTCACCATAGAGATGGCTGAAAAAATAGAACCACATTGTTATTGTATGGATTATTCAAACAACATATGTGTAAATGAAGCAGAAATATTATTAAGTGGAAACTACTGAAAATTAAGCACTATTATATTTGGAGAGCAATTATAGTAGTGTAGACTATGTAAGGCCCTCAATGTGGTCCAATTTGTCTGTGAAAGAGCTTCTTGGACCATAATACGTCTATTTTTTTAGTCATTATAAAGAAACATTGTCAAGACCAAAACCGTAAAATGTATTTTTTTAAAAAGCACTTTTGGGGGTTTATAGATTAGTTTTCTCTTTTCTAATTCATTTAGGTCTACACCTTTTATTACTTTTATTTTTTCTTTTTTGAGACAGGGTCTCACTCCTTTGCCCAGGCTGGAGTGCAGTGGTATGATCACAGCTCACTGCAGCCTCAACTTCCCAGATTCAGGTGATTCTCCCACCTCAGCCTGCCAGGTAGTTGGGACTACAGGTGTGTGCCACCATACCTGGCTAATTTTCTGTGTCTTTTGTAGAGATGCGGTTTTGCCATACTGCCCAGGCTGGGCTTGAACTCCTGGGCAGTGCTGGGATTACAGGCACAAGCCACACTGTCTGGCCTAATTTTTTTAATTTTGCAATTTTTTTCACATTCTTAAGATGATGCTTAATTTTAATTTTTTTAATAATAAAAGCATTTGCATCTGTAAATTGGCCTCTAAATATAAGAACACTTTCATGTATTTTATTATCATTAATGTTCAAATGATCTGTAATTTCCAGTTTAATTTTCTTTTTTTGACCCAATAGTTATTTAAAAGAGTGTTTTTTTTTTTATTTTAAAGTGGTAAATTTAGTGCATTTTGTGATCTGAAAATGTAGCTGATATAACTTATACCTTCTACAATATTTTGTTTTTGGCTTACAATACAATTTTTTTGGAAACCTTCACATCAATGTGAAAAAGATAATTATTCACTGCTTACATGGTACATATATGATTTTTAAAAAAAGAAAAGTGTATTACTCATGCTCAATGGGCTCAACACAGATTTGAATTGGTAGAGGAAAGAAGAATTGATCAGTGAATTGAAGGAATGAATCAATTGAGATTACCCAGTCTAAGGAATGAAAAAAAGAGAGAGAAAAGGAAGTAAAACAAACAGATCCTAAGATACCTATGGACACCATCAAACATACCAACTTATACTTAATGAGAGCCTTTATAAGATAGAAAAAAAGAAATAAAAAAAATAACAAAAATCTAACCAAATTTGTTGAAAAACATTGATCTACACACCCAAGAAGTACAATAAACTCCAAGTAGAATAAGCTCAAAGAGATCAAAATCTAGACACATCATAGGCAAATTGTCCAAAGACAAAGAGAGAATCCAGAAAGCAGCAAGGGAAAAACTGACTCATCAAGTCCAAGGAATACTCAGTGTGATGTACCGTTTACTTCTCATCAGAAACAATGGAGGCCTGAAGGCAGTGGGATGACATATTCAAGATGCTGAAAGACAGACTGTCAAACAAGAATTCCAGTGGCTCATGCCTGTAATCCCAGCACTTTAGGAGGCCAAGGATGGTGGATCGCTTGAAGTCAGGAGTTCGAGGCCAGCCTGGCCAACATCGTGAAACCCGATCTCTACTAAAAATACAAAAATTAGCTGGGCATGGTGGCAGGCACCTGTAATCCCAGCTACTTGAGAGGCTGAGGCACAAGAATCACTTAAACCTGGGAGGTAGAGGTTGCAGTGAGCTGAGATCGCACCACTGCACTCTAGCACCACTGCACTCCAACCTGCATGATAGAGCAAGACTCCATCTCAAAAACAAACAAACAAACAAAAAACAAACAACAACAAAAAGGAAAGACTGTTGACCAAGAATTCTATGTCCAGCAAAACTACTCTTTAAAAATGAGGGCCAGGCATGGTGGCTCATGCCTGTAATCCCAGCATTTTGGGAGGCCAAGGTGGGCAGATGACAAGGTCAAGAGATTGAAACCATCCTGGCCAATATGGTAGAACTCTGTCTCAACTAAAAATATAAAAATTACCTGGGCATGATGGTTCATGCCTGTAGTCCCAGCTACTCGGGAGGCTGAGGCAGGAGAATCGCTTGAACCCAGGAGGCAGAGGTTGCAGTGAGCCAAGATCGTGCCACTGCATTCCAGCCTGGTGAAGAGTGAGACTCTGTCAAAAAAAAAAAAAAAAAAAAAAACAGCAGATTTCTCATTAGCATACCTCCCCTCTAAAAAACAGAAAGTGGAGTTCATGATGAAACAAAGGGCACTAGATAGTAACTCAAATTCACCCAAATAAATTAATAGCACCAGGAAAGGTAACTATATAGGTTAATATGCAAGAGTTTATGTAACTCTTTTCCTTTCCTATCTTATTTAAAAGATAATTGCATAAAGCAATAACTACAAAACTGTGTTTATGGGCTTATAATGTATAAATATGTAATCTGTATGACAATAATAGCACAAAGAAAGAAGATCAGAATAGAGCTGTATTGGGGCAAAGTTTTTGTATACTATTAAAATTAAGTTGCTGTTGATCCAAATTAGATTGTTGTAAGTTATTATATTAATTGTAATTCCCAGGGCCACCATTTTTAAAAACTCAAAAAAAAAAAAAAAAGATATCGTGAAAGAAACAAGGCATGAAATGATGCTCACCATTAGTTATTAGGGAAATGCAAACCAAAACCACAATGACATACCACTTCAGACCCACTAGGAAGGCTATAATCAAAAGGATGGATAATACTAGTGTTGACAAGGATGTAGAGAAACTGGAACCCTCATATATTGCTTGTGGGAATGTAAAATTGTGCAGTCCCTCTAGAAAACAGTTTGGCAGTTCTGCAAATAGCTAAATATAGTGCTGCTGTATAATCCAGCAATTCCACTCACGGGTATACACCCATGATATCTAAAAACATATGTTCACACAAAAACTTGTACATGAATATTTGTAGCAGCATTATACTTAGTGGCCCCAAACAAGGAAATGCTGCATATAGTTTGTGAAATTTACTTCCATTATAAGCCCTGGATATTGCTTTATATATGAAGCTACTTAATAGTTTTATGTATAATTTAGTTAGTAAATGAAAAATGGAGAAAGTAAGAAGCATAATGGAAGAAGGCAGAACAGAAGATGCATGTTAACAAGGTAGGGAAAGTGGGTGAGGAAACAGAGAAGGAAAGCAAAAGATGTCCACATATTTCTCCATCATGATATCTGTGTCCCACAGTCTTTTCTTCTCTCCATCAAAAGAGATACTTCTGGCCTGGCGCAGTGGCTCATGCCTGTAATCCCAGGACTTTGGGAGGCCAAGGTGGGCGGCTCCCTTGAGAGCAGGAGTTTGAGACCAGCCTGGCCAACATGGTGAAATGCTGTCTCTACCAAAAATACAAAAATTAGCTGGGCATGGTGGTGTGTGCCTGTAGTCCCAGCTACTTGTGAGGCTGAGGCAGGAGAATCGCTTGAACCCAGGAGGTGGAGGTTGCAGTAAGCCAAGATTGCACCATTGCACTCCAGCCTGGGTGACAAGAGTGAAACTCCATCTCAAAAAAAAGGGATATTTCTATATACAAAAAGGGAAAACAGAATAAAAAGGATGAAATTAACTTGCTTATTGGCTCTATGGCTGTTTTTCTCCAAGTTACTCCATCACTGATATTAACTTATGTAAGACAAATTTTCAGACTTTTTGTTTTCTTAAGACATTTAGCTCTCTGTGGTAGATATGAAGATTCCCTGCTCAGATGCCTCTTCAAGAAGGAATTGATGGCCAGCAATGGGCAGGCAGTCAGCAGATGTCTTTAGTGACGAGCTTTTTCCAGAGAGCTACTTTGCCCGAAGCCTTCCTCTTCCTATGGCTGTGTGCATCTGATGACTATGTGAGGGTATAATAAAGTCTTGGCCACTTGATACTATTCTCTCAGCATTCTGTGCCAGATCAGATGAGGCTTTTTGAATCTGCATAGCAACTCTACTTCTCCCTCCACCCAGTCCCACATCCTTCCCTTCCCTTTCTCTTTTCCTTCCTTGTTTCCTTCCTTCCTTCCTTCCTTCCTTCCTTCCTTTTCTTTCTCTCTCTCTCTGCTTGCTTGCTTGCTTTCTCTCTCTCCTTTCTTTCTTTCTTTTTTCTTTTGACAGTGTCTCGCTGTGTCGCCCAAGAGGAAGTACAGTGGCGTGATCTCAGTTTGCTGCAACCTCTGCCTCCCAGGCTCAAGTGATCCTCCTACCTCAGCCTCTCAAATAGCTGGGACTACAGGTGCCCACCACCATACCTGGCATATATATATATATATATATATATATGTTTGTTTGTTTGTTTTGTAGAGACAGGGTTTCATCATGTTGCCCAGGCTGGTCTCGAACTCCTGGACTCAGGCAATCAGCCTGCCTTGGCTTCCCAAAGTGCTAGAATTACAGGTGTGAGCCACCGCACCTGGCCCCTTCCCTTACTTTTCATAAGTGTTGATTCCTAATAAAACATCTAGCTTCCAAAGCTCCGCCTTGCTCCTTGCTTCTAGAGAACTAAACCTATGACACAACCATTGCTTTTTACCTTCACGTGCAAGGGGAAGACTGAAGATCAATAATCCTGTTCTGTTCAACAAAGAAAATTTATAAGTATTTATGTCTTCCAGAAAACGGGAATGTCAATTTAAGTTTTTGTTACCAGGTGAATACATTATTAGGTATGAGAACCAGTTTACAACCTGTAAAGGACTAGGAATTGCTTTCACAGGCCATAGCAACAATCTCTGATATCCAGATGTCTAACAGGGAGTGTAGCCAACTAGAATCAGCAACCGACTGCCCAGCCCAGCCTCTTGTTTTATAAATACAGCTTTACTGGAACACAGCTATCCCCATTGGTACACATACTGTCTGTGTCTGCTTTCACACTACAACACCAGAGCTGAGTAGTCTCAGTAGAGACCATACAGCCTGCAAGCCAAAAATATCTACTATCTGATCCTTTAAGAAAAAAGTTACATTGTGTCTTTCTAGAATGAGGGCACTAAAGAGTTAAAGGGAAAAAAATCTTTCTACTAATTCAAAAATAGTTTATTCATTTCTTTCTTCAGCTAATAGTTACTACAGGCAAATCACAGCTTAACGTTTGGCACAAGACCTTTGAAATATTTAAAAATAATACACATAGCTGCTGGGCGTGGTGGCTCACACCTGTAATCCTAGCACTTTGGGAGGCCGAGGCGGGTGGATCACAAGGTCAGGAGATCGAGACCATCCTGGCTAACACAGTGAAACCCCGTCTCTACTGAAAATAGAAAAATTAGCCAGGCATGGCAGCGGGCGCTTGTAGTCCCAGCTGCTCAGGAGGCTGAGGCAGGAGAATGGCGTGAACCTGGGAGGCAGAGCTTGCAGTGAGCTGAGATCACACCACTGCACCTCCAGCCTGGGTGACACAGCCAGACTCCGTCTCAAAAAATAAATAAATAAAATAAAAACAATACATATAGCTGTTTTTAACAGTTTGCCTGTACCTACTAGTAGTGACTGAGCTTTTAGTCTGGGCAAAGCAGATTGCCATATACCATTCTCAAGAGTATATGCTTTCCATGAAACGGGGTTAGAAAATATGTGAAGTCATTGATGTGTGACCATGCTGCTTCAGTCCTATGTCACATCTCCCCAGCATTGTTATCTTTGGATCTTTGGGAAAGTGCTAATCCACCATATATAATGATCATACTTTCTCTTTTCCTTTCTCCCCCCGACCCCACACCTTTTTTTTTTTTTTTTTTTTTGAGACAGAGTCTCCCTCTGTCACCCAGGCTGGAGTGCAGTGGTGCAATCTCAGCTCACTGCAACCTCTGCCTCCCCAGCTCAAGCAATTCTCCTGCCTCGGCCTCCCAAGTAGCTGGAACCACAGGCGCCCACCACCACACCTGGTTAATTTTTGTATTTTTAGTAGAGACAGGATTTTACCATGTTGGCCAGGTTGATCTTGAACACCTGACCTCAAGTGATCCACCCACCTCAGCCTCCCAAAGTGCTGGGATTACAGGCATGAGTCACCGCACCCAGCCAATGATCATACTTTTTCATGTTATACCTTCTTTTCCCAAAACCTATTTATATACTGGTAAATCTAACTGTGCTATGACACTGCTTTGTCATTTGATTCTGATTCTACATAATAATTTCCCATTTGAAACAACAATTATTTTATCAAGAAGAAACAGCTGCAAACACAGCAGTTCCTCTGAACTACCATTAACTGAATGTTCCCTGCTGTCAAGCCAGATGCTTAGCTGTAAGTACTGAGCTTTCTCTTTAAATGTGCAGGAAGCAGGGAGATGAGCCGGCTGGCTGCACTGCCCTGTGGTGGGAGTCCAGGGCCCAGCCCTCTGCCGTGCACTGCAGAACTAGAGATAGAATGCCCTTCCCATCACTCTCTGCCTTTGACCCTATTCTCCCTGGATCTCCTGCCCCAACTTCAGTAAGTTCTCAGAAGCCAGTTGCATCATCTGAGTTCTATTGTCCGTATCTATTATTCCAGAAAATTGTAGTGTTATAAAAAGTGAACAGGGTCAAAATTATTAATGCCTCTGTGTTCACAGCTGCTTTCCCTCTCCCTTCAAGCTAAGTGAAATTATGGAGTTGCTCATCCTCTAGGTATTTTTCCATTTACCTTTCTCATGGGCCTTAATAGAGAGACAGGGGCAGGGGAAGAAAGTCCTGAGCAGCCAACACTGGGTTGTGGTGGCAGTTTTAGGTTAGCAGTTGACAGTGAGGAAAGGGACTTTTCAGGACTAACTACATCCCTATAAAAATAATTGAGAATGCAGAGGTTGTAGACAGAGGATTTTTCAATACGTTAGCTGTGCCTGCAAAAAATAATGAGATTTATGAAGATAAAAATAACAGGTAAATGTTTTGAACTAGGGGAGGAAGGAGATGGAGAGATGAGTAGGAGTGTGAGGATGTTAATGCTCTCATCTTTCAAAGTAAGGAGTCATTGATGATATATACTATCAAAACGTCGCTTTATAAAAAGTGCAACAATGCAGTCTTTTCATATTTTGGAGTATTTAGAATTCTTCAGGAAATAATGTATCTTGCGGTGATAGAGGAATATTTATTTGAAGTTCAACCATTCCTTCAATTTCTCTTCTATTAAATTCAAGTAAGTTTAATTTTAAGATGTTTATATAAATGGCATGACCCCATGCTTATACAGGTATTCTTTCTATCTGTATGTATGCTTAGAAGAATGTGTAGATATACACAATATAAAGCTAATGTATATTATTCTAAAGCTAATCATGGTCATTTCTGGGTGGTAGATTTGAGGGGATTTTCGAACTTTTATTTTTGTGCAATTTTGTTGTTTGAATTCCTGTAAGTCAGACAATAAACTAAGTTTTCTTTTGAAAATGTGAAAAATATGCCAATATAATAATAGTGGTTTATTTTAGATGGTGTGAATACGGATGATAATGGTTATGATGTTGATGATTTTTGAGACAGGGTCTCACTATGTTGCCCAGGCTGGAGTGCAGTGGCTAATCACAAGCTTTGCCACGGCACACTACAGCCTGAAATTCCTTGGCTCAAGTGAGCCTCCTGCCTCTTCTTCCTGAATAGCTGGAACTACAGGCACATGGCAATTATTATTTTTCTTTGTGCTTTTCTGTATTTTCTAACTTTCTAATAATAAAAATTATAAAGTAAAATAATACAAATATACAACATCTCTATTACGCTTTCCATGTTAATATTTATTTATTCCATGGCAGCTTTATGAACATATTAATAGTAAAGCATGTTTTTTCATAGAATGTTTCAACCAAAACTATTTTTTACAGACATGCATAAAAAGTACCATGGACAAGGATAAATCATTATTTGTCTAAAGATTAGCATAGGCAGACTTAAATAGCAGCAATAATTGCTGTGTCTAAGAAAAAAACTCTAAGGAGGGCGCACTTGGTCCAGTTAGGATGAAGTTAGGGGATTTCAGAACACTCATGAAAATTACCCAGCAATGAAAGAAAGGATGAATAATAAACGACTAACAGAATCAAATATCTAACGTGTAATATGTACAAGTAACCATTTTCAAGCCTCAGGACTCTATTCTATAAAATAGACATAATGATTTCTTTCTAGATTAAGTAACATTAGGAGGTTAAGAGCATGCTGCATGGTGAAATTCAGGTTCTCAAGATAGGTGTGCTGTTATTCAAGAACAGTACTGTTATGAGCAGTGGACACTTTGAGATCTTTATCAAACATAGTTCAGGATCTACTGTCTTCTGTGAATTAACATTCTGTATTGTCAATATATTATTTCCAAAATGTAATGTGAATGTATGCAAAAGGAAATATAAATACATAAATAGAAAAAAACCCTCAGTTTTTAAAATATTCTCCTCTACTCTTTTTTCTTTCTTTACTCATTAAAAAATCTTTCTCAGCACGGGCAAGGTGGTTCATGACTGTAATCCCAGCACTTTGGGAGGCCAAGATGGGCAGATCACAAGGTCAGCAGTTCGAGACTAGCCTGGCCAACGTGGTGAAACCCTGTCTCTACTAAGGATAAAAAAAATTAGCCGGGCATGGTGGCATGTGCCTATAATCCCAGCTACTCAGGAGGCTGAGGCAAGAGAATTGCTTGAACCTGGGAGGCAGAGGTTGCAGTGAGCTGAGAACATCCCATTGCACTCCAGCCTAGGTGACAGGGCAAGACTCCGTCTCAAAAAATAAATAAAATAAATAAAAAAATAAAAATCTTTCTCTTTTCTCATTTTTCCATTATTTTTTCCTTGTAGATTCATTTATTTCTAGCTCTTTTTTTTTTTTTTTTTTTTTTTTTTTGAGACAGAGTCTTGCTCTGTCACCTAGGCTGGAGTACAATGGCATGATCTCCACTCACCACAACCTCCACTTTCTGCATTCAAGCAATTCTCCTGCCTCAGCCTCCCGAGTAGCTGGGATTACAGGCACGTGCCACCACACCTGGCTAATTTTTTTTAGTAGAGAGGGGTTTCACCTTGTTGACCAGGCTGGTTTCAAACTCCTGACCTTGTGATCCACCCTCCTTGGCCCCCCAAAGTGATGGGATTATAGGCATAAGCCACTGCGCCCGGCCTTATTTCTAGCTCTTTTTAACTAGTATCTTTCTCTTAAGTAAATGTGCACTTTTTTCTGATTTTCTTTTAAATATCCATCTCTGTAGAAACTTCATTAAAATTAAACATAACTAGTTTAAATGCAACCTCTGTGTAACATTCTTTGCTAGAGTGAGA
Source organism: Macaca fascicularis (assembly GCF_037993035.2). NCBI lineage: Eukaryota > Metazoa > Chordata > Mammalia > Primates > Cercopithecidae > Macaca > Macaca fascicularis. Next base: position 82,321,222 of record NC_088380.1, on the reverse strand, counting down.
GATTCCTGGAAAACCATCCACTCCAATACTGTCTAGACGGAAAACCGACTCTCAGATTGGCTTTCTACCCTCCACTCCTCACAATCTACAAGTGGTGCTGTGGCTTCTGTCTCCCTCCCCTCTTTCATAGCCTCCTCCTTAAACACACACCCAGTACCACTGCCCTCCTTCAGTGAACTGCTGTTCTTGCAAATGTGCTCTCTTCTTGCCCAGTCTCTGTGCTCTCTCACAGTTGCGAGATTAAGTTTTTCAAAAGCTAATCTGGCCTTTTTGCAGCCTTGTTTTAAAATCCTTGAATCCCATTATCTACAGGATAAAGTCCAAGCAACTGGCACAGTAAGTTCTTTATTATGGGACACCTATCTATTTCTCTAAGCCCCATTAGTCTTGAAATCGCCCTCTCATCCCCTATACTAAGTAATTTCAGTCCCCCTATAACACTCTGGCACTGTGCAATTAACAGATCTAGGTCTTTGCTTATACTTTTCCCTCTGCCGATCACTAATTCATATTTTAAGTTTAGTTTTAGGCTGGGCGTGGTGGCTTATGCCTGTAATCCCAGCCCTTTGGGAGCCAGAGGCAGGCAGATCACCTCAGGGTCAGGAGTACGAGACCAGGCTGACCAACATGGTGAAACCCCATCTCTAATAAAAATACAAAAATTAGCCAGGTGTGGTGGCACACACCTGTAATCCCAGCTACTTGAGAGACTGAAGCAGGAGAATCACTTGAACCCAGGAGGTGGAGGTTGCAGTGAGCCAAGATCATGCCACTGCACTCCAGCCTGGGCAACACAGTAAGACCCTTAAAAAAAAAAAAGATAGTTTCAAAGGAATATATGAAGGATGTTTCATGTCACCAGAAGTAAGGGAAGTAGAAACTAAAACTAAATTTTCCACTATCTGACCATCAAAATGTTCAACAACTGACAACATTCTCACCAGGTAAAAGTGTAGAGAAACAGGTACTCTTCTACCAAATTGGTGGAAGTTCATATCGCTACATGGGTTTTGGAAGACAGTGTGACAGTATTTATCATAATTTTATTTAATAATTCCACTTGGGTATATACATGTACATAAATATGTCTGTAGATGTTCATTTCAGTATTTATAAGAGTGCAAATTTGGGAGAAAATTCTAAATTTTTATCCACAGGGAATCGGCCAAAAAAAAATGATATTTCCAACTCCTGGATTTTGATATAGAAGAACTGTAATGAAACTATCCCTACGATAAACTGTTAAGTGAAATAAAAAATTGAAAACAGTATTATTTTATGGTTTGTATAAAATTGAATATACATACATAAATACACAAAGGCATATATATGAGCACAGGTAGATGTACAGAAAAAGTTCTGCATACATACAAAGGGCTAAAAGTACTACCTCAAAGTAGAAAAACAACAGGAGCAGGGTAAAGAAAGACTTCTACTATTTATGTACTTCTGTATTTCAATATTTTACATAATTAAGATGCATTCATATGTAACTGGTTAAGAAAATATGTACATCATTTATTATTATTATTATTATTATTATTATTTTTGAGACAGAGTCTTGCTCTGTCACCCAGGCTGGAGTGCAAAGGTATGATCTCGGCTCACTGCAACCTCTGCCTCCTGGGTTCAAGTGATTCTCCTGCCTCAGCCTCTGAGTAGCTGGGATTATAGGCACCTGCCATCACGCCCAGCTAATTTTTGTATTTTTAGTAGAGACAGGGTTTCACCATGTTGGCCAGGGTGGTCTTGAACTCCTGACCTCAAGTGATCTGCCCGCCTCAGCTTCCCAAAGTGCAGGGGTTGCAGGCTATACACCACTTTTTAAAGTTTTGAACAAGGTTTAGCCCAAAGAAGAAGTGAGAGAAGGGTGTTGTAGGAAGCGGGAACAGAATGAATAAAGGAGACAAAAGGACAAAGCTCCAGCATTTCCTCCTCTGTAGACCTTCCTCCCCATGCTCAATCATTCCTCCATTCATGGCTACTGCCCTGGGTCCCACCAACTCCTGTAGGTACTCCTAATGCAGAAGCCATAACAATTAATGGCACTTACCTATTTACAAATATGACTCCTTCAACCAGACTGTAAGCTACTTGTAACCCTAGCTTCCAGGACACTGCCATGCAAAGAAAAGGCGGGCATCCAGGAAATTGATAAATGAGCAAATAAATTAATGGATGTATAGTAGATGGATGGATATAGAGTCTTCATTAGAAAAGTTTGATTGTTAAAGTGCAAAATAATTACAATATACAGCACTTTTCCCCCCTTGCGTTGGGGGTAATGATAAATAGCATAGTTTTCAATGACTTGGCAGTCAAAAATATTCTGGGCTAACACCAGCCTAAACCTCTGTAATATTTAGTCACGCAAATTCAAAAGGAGCAACACTCTAATGAAGACTCAAATATGACATTAAACACAAGCACTGATGACGTACTAAAACAGAGTATGGACTTGTGAATTCATGTAGCCTTTAATATGCTTTTTACATTGTTTATTGCTGCTTCCACCACTCCATTACAGGGAGAACGATTCTCTAAATTGCACTTACACGTTCTCAAAGCTATACTGAAATTGTAGTACAAATGCTTTAATATCAAACATCTGAAATTTTATTTTCTAAAAGTGTTTTTTGCTCACTTAATTAGTTTAACCAGTGAGGCTAATTACCACTTGATTTTCATTATAATCTTGATAATTATTGTCCCGAAGTTTTCCTCCCAGGCACATAGTATGTGCTGGTTTCATTATTCATTTCCTAATACCCCTTGAGATAAATTTACAAATGATTTACATCTGGAAATCCCATATGTACCTTTTAACAAGTGATAGTTTTTTAACCCCTAAACCTCAAGAAAACCACCTCAGAAAGATCTTTACTGCTACATGCTGTGCTTCTCTAAGAGCTATTGTCACCATAATGGGGTAAGTATTTCACATGCTATTAAGCGAAAAAACAGACATAGGATTTGTATGCTAAAACAGTCCCACCTCTCTTCTAATTGTGAAACTTTGTTGTGTGGAAAGATGATATTTTACGGAATTATGTTGTAGTCAAGATGAGTCAGCATGTTTTGGTTGTTACCATTTATGGGGCAACTGTGAGTCTTGGCAGCGGCTTGTGGCCTCGCTTGGTGCTTTATCTGGGAGTGTTCAGGCAACTGGGAAGACTAGATTCAAATACAACTTTGTTCGCAAGAGAATTACCTCCACTTGAAAGCTGTTCACTGATTTTGAATGTTAGGTATTTTTGTTAGGAGTGATTTTTGGGAAATTCCCCCCAGGGTGAGCTCCAGGGCAGACATCGGGGGTGGAGTGGGTTAGGAACAGTTGGTCAGCTCAAGGGCCAGTCTCAAAGGGGCTCAGGACCCAACAAATTGCATATGTATAGGAATTCTCTGATTTTGTGAGAATCACACCATTGCAACCACACCATTGCACTCCAGGCTGGGTGACAGAGCGAGACTCTGTCTCAAAAATGATGATATAATAGTAATAAATGGTGTACATATTTTCTTAACTAGTTATGTATGAATGCATCTTAATTATATAAAATATTGAAATACAAAAGTATATAAATAGTAGAAGTCTTTCTTTACCCTGCTCCCGTTGTTCTTCTACTTCAAGGTAGTACTCCAGCCTGCAATGCTGGAACCGTTTTATTTGCACTGTTCAGATATGGTAATCCCTAGCCACATGTGGCCACTGAGCACTTGAAATATGGCCTGTGTTGGGAACACCACCCGAAATGTGGCCATAAACTGGCCCCAAAGCTGGCCATAAACAAAATCTCTGCAGCACTGTGACATGTTCGTGATGGCCATGACATCCATGCTGGAAGGTTGTGGGTCTACCGGAATGAGGGCAAGGAATACCTGGCCCACCCAGGGCAGAAAACCACTTAAAGGCGTTCTTAAACCACAAACAATAGCATGAACGATCTATGCCTTAAGGACATGCTCCTGCTGCAGATAACTAGCCAAACCCATCCTTTATTTTGGCCCATCCCTCTGTTTCCTATAAGGAATACTTTTAGTTAATCTATAATCTATAGAAACAATGCTTATCACTGGCTTGCTGTTAATAAATACAGGGGTAAATCTCTGTTCGAGGCTCTCAGCTCTGAAGGCTGTGAGACCCCCGATTTCCCACTCCACACCTCTATATTTCTGTGTGTGTGTCTTTAATTCCTGTAGCACCACTGGGTTAGGGTCTCCCCAACCTAGCTGGTCTCGGCAGCCTGTAATTGAGGAACTAAACTTTATTTCATTTTCATTGAAATTGCCACATGTGGTTAGTAGGACCATATTCAACAGTAGCACCAAATAGATTATAAATTGTTTTGGGTAATTTAGTCAATCTCACTGTTATTCAGGTTTTGTCGTCTATAAAATGGTGTAATAATAGTACCTACCTCCCAGGGTTATTTTGAGAATTAAATTAGTTATCCTGTCTAAAGTTCTCATAATACCTGGTATATAATAATTGTTAGCTTTAATATTTATTATTATAAACATAGCCCAGTTTTTTTTGTTTGTTTTTTTTTTTTTTGCAAGTATTTGCTCCTCTGATAAAAATCCAGCAAGTTATGGTAATTTGACATTGTCAAAGACTGGTTCAGGCCGGGTGCCATGGCTCATACCTGTAATCCCACCACTTTGGGAAGCTGAGGTAGGTGGATCACTTGAGGTCAGGAGTTCAAGACCAGCCTGGCCAACATGGTGAAACCCCATCTCTATTAAAAATATAAAGATTAGCGGGCATGATGGCATGTGTGTGTAATCCCAGTTACTCAGGAGACTGAGGCAGAAGAATCACCTGAACCTGGGAGATGGAGGTTGCAGTGAGCCTAGATTGCGCCACTGCACTCCAGTCTGGTGACAGAGCCAGACTCCACCTCAAAAAAAAAAAAAAAAAAAAAAAAAAAAAAAAAAAAAAGACTGGTTCAGCCATGGGTATAAGCCGAGGTCGGCTAGAGGTTTCAGGAAAGGTTTTTGAGACTCTTGGTAAAGTATAAATAATTCAAATGATACAGAAATGGATAAAATAAGAAATAAAAGTACCGTTAAGACACACATTTAACATTTTACCTTTTAGTGTACATAGGGTCACTAGATAAAATACAAGGCACTTCATTAAATTTGAATTTCAGATAAACAATGAATAATTTCTTAGCATAAATTTGTCCCAAATATTGCATGGAACATATTTATACTAATGAATTATTCATTAATTATCTGAAATTCAAATATAATTGTGTGTCCTATATTTTTATTTATTAAATTGGACAAGCCTAGATATATGGCTTCCAAAACCAATTATATTGTCATTTCTCTGAACTCAGCCAGCCTGGGCTAATTCATAATCCATGTAAAGTTTGACAGAGGAAGATTATTGTCCCATTCTCCCTTACATAATATTATACCAGGAACAGAGAGCACTTAACTTCTCTGGGCCTCAGGCAGTTTGTTTATGAAACAGGTGTTTAATCAGATTGCCCCGGAGGTTTAATATAGAGTAGCAGTTAGGAACACAGGCAGTAGAATCAGACTTTCTAGGTTGAAATCTGAACCCTGTTACCAACTGGGTGACCTCAGGCAAGGTGCTTTTGTTTCTTCCTCGGTATAAAGGGAAATAATTATAACCTATATCACATATGCTGTTGTAAAAGGTAAAGATTTAACATAACTGAAAGTTCTAGAACAGAGCGTGGCACACAGCAAGTTCTCCAGAAATCTTAGCTGTCATTATTATTCCAGTTCTGATTCAGTTGTTTCTATGCTCTTCAACAGCTTCTCTAAGACTCAAGAGACAAGAGCTCAGATCTGGGGAGGAAAAATGCTGTTAAGAGAACCACTGGGTGTGAAGCACAAGTAAACTATTGAGTTATGTATCTGCTAAAAAATAAATTTAGTTGGGAATACCTAAGAGACTAGACTTAAAACATCTGCTTTGAAATTGTAGGGTCTAAAGTATTGCTACTGAAAATCAGACTAGCCATGTGTTCTTGGCAGGCAGCCTTGCAATTAATCTCAACTTGGAGTTCTTATCAGAATCTGCTTTTCTACCCTGAAAATGGGCATGTTTGTGATCCAAGTTATCATACTAATGGAGGAATAATCTTCACTGATGGAAAGAGCTATGCAAATAAATGTATTTAGGGAATGACTAGTGTTTATAAGGTCTATTTTTCTTACAAGAAGAAAGAGCTACAACTCATTAACTTAACCCTGGGGGTGGGAAAAAATCGAATGTCAGGATTCAGAGACTATTGTGTAATCAGTAATTTGGACAGGTTGCAACCTTTTGTTTGGTTTTCAAAAGCTCAGATTCAAAGGCTGAAATGTCAGCTTTTATTTTCCTTTTATGGCAGTTGGTTCATTTTCTGCAGAGGTTCAATTTGTTGCCAAAGAGAATCATCTCTAATTTGAATAATTATATACTAAACTGTAGGGTAGAACTGAAATTGGGGTTGACTGAGAGGCCCGGAAGCAGCAAACTCCTCCCTGGCATAAAAATTGCAGATTCCTATGTAACAAAACATGGCACTAAAAACAAGCATTTCCAACGAATTAAATTTGTTTTGTAGGAAATACGCAAAAAGAAAAAAACTCAATTTCACCCATAATGAGACAGCAGCAAATTAAAACTATACCCAGATGCCATTTTTTTGTTTTGTTTTGTTTATTTATTTATACTTTAAGTTCTAGGGTACATGTGCACAACATGCAGGTTTCTTACATAGGTACACGTGTGCCGTGGTGGTTTGCTGCAGCCATCAACTCGTCATTTACATTAGGTATTTCTCCTAATGCTATCCCTCCCCCAGCCCTCGACCCCCGACAGGCCCCGGTGTGTGATGTTTCCCTCCCTGTGTCCATGTGTTCTCATTGTTCAATTCCCACCTATGAGTGAGAACATGTGGTGTTTGGTTTTCTGTCCTTCTGATAGTTTGCTGAGAATGATGGTTTCCAGCTTCATCCATGTCCCTGCAAAGGACATGAACTCATCCTTTTTTATGGCTGCATAGTATTCCATAGAGTATATGTGCCACATTTTCTTAATCCAGTCTATCATCGACAGACATTTGGGTGGGTTCCAAGTCTTTGATATTGTGAATAGTGCTGCAATAAATATACGTGTGCATATGTCTTTATAGTAGCATCATTTATAATCCTTTAGGTATATACCCAGTAATGGGATCACTGGGTCAACTGGTATTTCTCATTCTAGATCCTTGAGGAATCACCACACTATCTTCCACAATGGTTGAACTAATTTACACTCCCACCAACAGTGTAAAAGCATTCTATTTCTCCACATCCTCTCCAGCACCTGTTGTTTCCTGACTTTTGAATGATCGCCATTCTAACTGGCGTTGGATGGTATCTCATTGTGGTTTTGATTTGCATTTCTCTGATGACCAGTGATGATAAGCATTTTTTCATGTGTCTGTTGGCTGCATAAATGTCTTTTTTTGAGAAGCGTCTGCTCATATCCTTTGCCCACTTTTTGATGCGGTTGTTTTTTTTTTCTTACAAATTTGTTTAACTTCTTTGTAGATTTTGGATATTAGCCCTTTGTCAGATGGGTAGATTGCAAAAATTTTCTCCCATTCTGTAGGTTGCCTGTTCACTCTGATGGTAGTTTCTTTTGCTATGTGGAAGCTCTTTAGTTTAATTAGATCCTATTTGTCAATTTTGGCTTTTGTTGCCATTGCTTTTGGTGTTTTAGTCATGAAGTCCTTGCCAATGCCTATGTCCTGAATGGTATTGCCTAGGTTTTCTTCTAGGGTTTTTATAATTTTAGGTCTGACATTGAAGTCTTTAATCCATCTTGAATTAATTTTTGTAGAAGTTGTAAGGAAGGGATCCAGTTTTAGCTTTCTACTTATGGCTAGCCAATTTTCCTAGCACCATTTATTAAATAGGGAATCCTTTCCCCATTTCTTGTTTTTGTCAGGTTTGTCAAAGATCAGATGGTTGTAGATGTGCGGTGTTATTTCTGAGGCCTCTGTTCTGTTCCATTCGTCTATATCTCTGTTTTGGTACCAGTACCATGCTGTTTTGGTTACTGTAGCCTTGTAGTACAGTTTGAAGTCAGGTAGTGTGATTCCTCCAACTTTGTTCTTTTGGCTTAGGATTGTCTTGGCAACGTGGGCTCTTTTTTGGTTGCATATGAACTTTACAGTAGTTTTTCCAATTCGATGAAGAAGGTCATTGGTAGCTTGATGGGGATGGCATTGAATCTATAAATTACCTTGGGCAGTATGGCCATTTTCATGATATTGATTCTTCTTATCCATGAGCATGCAATGTTCTTCTATTTGTTTGTGTCCTCTTTTATTTCCTTGAGCAGTGGTTTGTAGTTCTCCTTGAAGAGGTCCTTCACATCCCTTGTAAGTTGGATTCCTAGGTATTTTATTCTCTTTTTGTAGCAGTTGTGAATGGGAGTTCACTCATGATTTGTCTCTCTGTTATTTTTGTGTAGGAATGCTTGTGATTTTTGCACATTGATTTTGTATCCTGAGACTTTGCTGAAGTTGCTTATCAACTTCAGGAGATTTGGGGCTGAGACGATGGGGTTTTCTAAATATACAATCATATCATCTGCAAACAGCAACAATTTGACTTCCTCTTTTCCTAATTGAACACTCTTTATTTCTTTCTCTTGCCTGATTGGCCCGGCCAGAACTTCCAACACTATGTTGAATAGGAGTGGTGAGAGAGGACATCCTTGTCTCATGCCAGTTTTCAAAGGGAATGCTTCCAGTATTTGCTCATTCAGTATGATATTGGCTGTGGGTTTGTCACAAACAGCTCTTATTATTTTGAGATGCATTCCATCAATACCTAGTTTATTGAGAGTTTTTAGCATGAAGGGTTGTTGAATTCATCTATTGAGATAATCGTGTGGTTTTTGTCATTGGTTCTGTTTATATGATAGATCATGTTTGTTGATTTGCATATGTCGAACCAGCCTTGCATTCCAGGGATGAACTCAACTTGATCATGGTGGATAACCTTTTTGATGTGCATCTGGATTCAGTTTGCCAGTATTTTATTGAGGATTTTTGCATTGATGTTCATCAGGGATATTGGTCTAAAATTCTCTCTTTTTTGTGTGTGTCTCTGCCAGGCTTTGGCATCAGAATGATGCTAGCCTCATGAAATGAGTTTGAGAGGAGTCCCTCTTCTTCTATTGATTGGAATAGTTTCAGAAGGAATGGTACCAGCTCCTCCTTGTACCTCTCGTAGAATTCGGCAGTGAATGCAACTGGTCCTGGACTTTATTCGGTTATTAGCCTATTAATTATTGCCTCAATTTCATAGCCTGTTATTGGTCTATTCGGAGATTCAACTTCTTCCTGGTTTAGTCTTGGGAGGGTGTATGTGTCCAGGAATTTATCCATTTCTTCTAGATTTTGTAGTTTATTTGGGTAGAGGTATTTATAGTATTCTCTAATGGTAGTTTGTATTTCTGTGGGATCGGTGGTGATATCCCCTTTATCATTTTGTGTTGCATCTATTTGATTCTTCTCTCTTTTCTTCTTTATTAGTCTTGCTAGTGGTCTATCAATTTTGTTGATCTTTTCAAAAAAACCAGCTCCTGGATTCATTTATTTTTTTGGAGGGTTTTCTGTGTCTCTATCTCCTTCAGTTCTGCTCTGATCTTAGTTATTTCTTGCCTTATGCTAGCTTTTGAATGTGTTTGCTCTTGCTTCTCTAGTTCTTTTAATTGTGATGTTAGGGTGTTGATTTTCGATCTTTCCTGCTTTCTCTTGGGGGCATTTAGTGCTATAAATTTCCCTCTACACACTGCTTTAAATGTGTCCCAGAGATTCTGGTATGTTGTATCTTTGTTCTCATTGGTTTCAAAGAACATATTTATTTCAGCCTTCATTTCGTTATGTACCCAGTAGTCATTCAGGAGCAAGTTGTTCAGTTTCCATGTAGTTGAGCGGTTTTGAGTGAGTTTCTTAATCCTGAGTTCTAATTTGATTGCACTGTGGTCTGAGAGACCGTTTGTTGTGATTTCTGTTTTTTACATTTGCTGAGAAGTGCTTTACTTCCAATTATGTGGTCAATTTTAGAATAAGTACGATGTGGTCGTGAGAAAAATGTATATTTTGTTGATATGGGGTGATGAGTTCTGTAGATGTCTATCTGGTCTGCTTGGTGCAGAGCTGAGTTCAATTCCTGGATATCCTTGTTAATCTTCTGTCTCGTTGATCTGTCTAATAGTGACAGTGGGATGTTAAAGTCTCCCATTATTATTGTGTGGGAGTCTAAGTCTCTTTGTAGGTCTCTAAGGACTTGCTTTATGAATCTGGGTGCTCCTGTATTGGGTGCATATATATTTAGGATAATTAGCTCTTCTTGTTGAATTGATCCCTTTATCATTATATAATGGCCTTCTTTGTCTCTTTTGGTTTAAAGTCTGTTTTATCAGAGACTAGGATTGCGATTGCAACCCCTCCTTTTTTTTTTCCTTTCCATTTGCTTGGTAGATCTTCCTCCATCCCTTTATTTTGAGCCTATGTGTGTCTCTGCACATGAGATGGGTCTCAGCACACTGATGGGTCTTGACTCTTTATCCAATTTGCCAGTCTGTGTCTTTTAATTGGGGCATTTAGCGCATTTACATTTAATGTTAATATTGTTATGTGTGAATTTGATCCTGTCATTATGATGTTAGCTGGTTATTTTGCAGGTTACTTGATGCAGTTTCTTCATAGCATTGATGGTTTTTACAATTTGGTCTGTTTTTGCAGTGGCTGTACCAGTTGTTTCTTTTCATGTTTAGTGCTTCCTTCAAGAGCTCTTGTAAGGCAGGCCTGGTGGTGACAAAATCTCTCAGCATTTGCTTGTCTGTAAAGGATTTTATTTCTCCTTCACTTACGAAGCTTAGTTTGGTTGAATATGAAATTCTGGGTTGAAAATTGTTTCCTTTAAGAATGTTGAATATTGGCCTATACTCTCTTTTGGCTTGTAGAGTTTCTGTGAGAGATCTGCTGTTAGTCTGATGGGCTTCCCTTTGTGGGTAACCCAACTTTTCTCTCTGACTGCCCTTAACATTTTTTCCTTCATTTCAACCTTGGTGAATCTGACAATTATGTGTCTTGGGGTTGCTCTTCTCAAGGAGTATCTTTGTGGCGGTCTCTGTATTTCCTGAATTTGAATGTTGGCCTTCCTTGCTAGGTTGGGGAAGTTCTCCTGGATAATATCCTGCATAGTGTTTTCCAATTTGGTTCCATTTTCCCCATCACTTTCAGGTACACCAGTCAGATGTAGATTTGGTGTCTTCACATAGTCCCATATTTCTTGGAGGCTTTGTTCATTTATTTTTACTCTCTTTTCTCTAAACTTCTCTGCTCACTTAATTTCATTAATTTGATCTTTAATCACCGATATCCTTCCTTCCACTTGATTGAACTGGCTATTGGAGCTTGTGCATGTGTCACAAAGTTCTTGTGCCGTGGTTTTTAGCCCCATCAGGTCATTTAAACTCTTCTCTACCCTGTTTATTCTACTTAGCCATTCGTCTAACCTTTTTTCAAGGTTTTTACCTACCTTGTGATGGGTTAGAACATGCTCCTTTAGCTCAGAGAAGTTTGTTAATACCGATCTTCTGAAGCCTACTTCTGTCAACTCATCAAAGTCATTCTCTGTCCAGCTTTGTTCCACTGTTGGTGAGGAGCTGCAATCCTTTGGAGGAGAAGAGGCGAGCTGGTTTTTCGCATTTTCAGCTTTTCTGCTCTGGTTTCTCCCCATCTTTGTGTTTTTATCTACCTTTGGTCTTTGATGTTGGTGACCTACAGATGGGGTTTTGATGTGGATGTCCTTTTTGTTGATGTTGATGTTATTCCTTTCTGTTTGTTAGTTTTCCTTCTAACAGTCAGGTCCCTCAGCTACAGGTCTGTTGAAGTTTGCTGGATATCCACTCCAGACCCTGTTTGCCTGGGTCTCACCGGTGGAGGCTGCAGAACAGTAAATATTACAGAACAGCAAATATTGCTGCCCGATCCTTCCTCTGGGAGCTTCGTCCCAGTGGGGCACCTGCCTGTATGAGGTGTCTGTCGGTCCCTACTGGGAGGTGTGTCCCAGTTAGACTATATGGGGGTCAGGGACCCACTTGAGGAGGCAGTCTGTCCGTTCTCAGAGCTCAAACACTGAGGTGGGAGAACCACTGCTGTCTTCAGAGCTGTCAGACAGAGACATTTAAGTCTGCAGAAGTTTCTGTTGCCTTTTGTTCAGCTATGCCCTGCCCACAGAGGTGGAGTCTATAAAGGCAGTAGGCCTTGCTGAGCAGCATTGGGCTCCACCCAGTTTGAGCTTCTCTGCTGCTTTGTTCACTTACTCAAGCTTCAGCAATGGTGAACACCCCTCCCCCCAGCAGGCTGTAGCATTGCAGGTCAATCTCAGACTGCTGCGCTAGCAGTGAGCAAGGCTGCATGGGCATGGGACCTGCCAGTTGCTAAGACCATGGGAAAAGTGCAGTATTTGGGTGTAAGTGTCCCATTTTTCCAGGTACAGTCTGTCATGGCTTCCCTTGTCTAGGAGAGGGAAATCCCTGACCCCTTGCACTTCCTGGGTGAGGCGACGCCTCGCTCTGCTTCAGCTTTCCCTATGTGGGCTGTACCCACTGTCCAACCAGTCCCAGTGACATGAACCAGGCACCTCAGTTGGAAATGCAGAAACTACCCATCTTCTGCGTCCATCACACTGGGAGCTGCAGATCAGAGCTGTTCCTATTTGGCCATCTTGGAACACAAAACACACAAACAACAACAACAACAAAACAGATACTATTTTTTAATCTATCAGTTTGACAAAATTCTGAAAGTTTGACAATGCATGCTACTGGCAAGGCTGTTGGGAAACAAGTCCTCTCATACTTGTTAATGACATAAATTGGTACCCAGTCTGTGGGAAAATTCAGCAAAATCTATCAAAATTACATATTAAAACATAAGACCTTTGATCCAGCAATCGCACTTATAGAGTTTTATCCTAAAAAATGCCTGTGCTTCTATAAAATAACATACACAGTGTTTTCAAAAAAATTGAAAACAATTCACATGCCACAGAATTCACCATTTTAAAGTATACAATTCAGTGATTTATAGTATATTCACAAGGTTATGAAGCCATCACCACTATCTAATTTCAGAACATTTCATAATTCCCACCCCTAATCCTAAGGAACCACTAATTTACTTTCCATCTCTATGGATTTGCCTATTCTGGACATTCTATACAAATGAAATTATATAATATGTAGCCTTTTATGTCTGGCTTATTTCACCTACCATAATGTTTTCAAGGCTCATCTGCATTGTAAGATATGTCAATACTTCATTCTTTTTATGGCTGATTGATATTCAATTGTATAGATATACCACTTTTTGTTTATCTACTCATCAGCTAATGAACATTTAAATTGATTCCACTTTGTGACTACTGTGAACAATGCTAATTTGTGAACATTTGTGCACAAGCTTTGTGAGAACATGTTCTCAATTTTCTTGAGTGTATGCCCAGGAGAAGAATTTTGGGGTCACATGGTAAATCTGTTTAACCAAAAAGCTATTTCTTTTTCTTTCTTTTTTTTTTTTTGAGATGTTTTCTTGCTCTGTCATCCAGGCTGGAGTGAAGTGGCATAATCTCGGCTCACTGAAACCTCTGCCTCCTGGGTTCAAGCAATTCTCCTGCCTCAGCCTCCTGAGTAGCTGGGATTACAGGAGTACACCACCATGCCCAGCTCATTTTTGTATTTTTAGTAGAGACAGGGTTTTACCATGTTAGCCAAGCTGGTCTCAAACTCCTGACCTCCTGTGATCCACCCACCTCAGCCTCCCAAAGTGCTGGGATTACAGGCATGAGCCACCATGCCCAGCTCCAAAAGGCTATTCCTTGTCGCATAATTTATAACAGTAAAACCACATTGGAACAACCAACGCATTCATCAATACAGGACTGCTTAAATAAACTATGACACATCCACACAATGGAATACTGGATGCCCTTAAAATCAAGAGAACAATTTCTATGCACTGATCAAGATTTTCAAGATATATTAACTTAAAAAAAAAAAATAAAACAAGGTGCAGAAGAGTTTGTATCCAGTTTTAGCTTTTGTATAAGACAAACATAAAGGAACCTTTACAGGATGCACAAAAAACTATGAGAATTATTAGAAAAAAGGGCAAAAAGTGGATGCGTTATATCTGATATTAATATATATCTTTTAATTTTGTTTTTAAATCAGGTAAATATATTGTCCATTCAAAATAAAATTTTAAAAATTTGTATAGAATATGCAGTGATGAGAGTTACTATTTGTTTGAGGTGATTCCAAGCCGGGGCTGATCTGGGAATACTACCCCACAGTGCTTCAGATTAAGAGGGCATTATTTGGCTGGGTGTATCACGCCTATAATCCCAGCAGTTTGGGAGGCCAAAGCAGGAGAATTGCTTGAATCCAAGGATTCAAGAACAACCTGGGCAACATAGGGAGATCCCATCTCTACAAAAAATAAAAAATCAGCTGGGTGTGGTAGTGTGTGCCTGTAGTCCCAGCTATTCACGGGGGTTGGGGTGGGAGGATTGCTTGAACCCAAGATTTCGAGGCTGCAGTGAGCCATGATCACACCACTGCACTCAGCCTGGGTGACAGAGTGAGACTCTATCTCAATTTAAAAGAAAGGAGGCACTGTTTTAAGTTAGCAATGAAAAGATATTGTATAGTTAGTTATAGATATGATTTGTAGATATGTTTTAAATTTTTCAAAAATTTAATCAAATTCAATTATTCAACCAAAGACTAAGACCATAAGAAAAAGATTAATCAGTTTCTAAGAGAGTTTCTAAGAGTTTTGAAATACGTAACATCAACATTAGAATGTTTTGGAGTATTTGCTAAAAACAAAGACCTCTCAGACCAACTGAGTCAGACTTTCTAGATCTTGAGCCCAGGATTCAGCATTTTAAAGTCCCCAGATTATTCTTCTGCACTTAAAAATATGAGAACCTTTGGCCTATTAAAATACACAAAACGATTGTTTTAAGGTAACAGTTAATACCTAGTGTACTTCATGTTAGTTACATTATCTCCTGAATTTTGTCCATGAGATAATTCCACAGACTGGTTATCTTTTTAAAAACATGTGAGTTTAAGCCAGATGTGGTGGCATATACTGGTAGTCTCAGCTACTTAGGAGGCTGAGGCAAGAGGATTGCTTGAGCTCAGGAGTTCAAGTCCAGCCTTGGCAACATAGCAAAACCCCATCACTATAAGCAAAAACGTATGAGTTTAACCTGACGTTGAGGGAAACTGTGTGGAAACAACTTCAGGACTCCTATATCCATGAAAATAAGGACTGGGTCTATCAGGCTCAGAAGCATTTCCCAAGCATCAAGGTCAGTTCCTGTGTCTTAGGCATCATCTAAAATATTTTACCAATTCTCTTCATCTCACGTACGTGCTAATGGTTAATTTAGCTTTAGACTAACAAAAGATGGTGGTGGTATATGAAAAGGTTCTGAGAACAAGAAGGGGAAGGAAACACCTCACTAGAGTTCTCTACAGCAATATTAAAAGCCAGTTATCTTTTCTTGACTTTAATCATAAAATAACATTAATATACAGAAAACTAGGTAGAACCATACAATGTAAAATCTGAAAACCACAATAGAAATTAGTTAGGCTGAAACTTCTGTTTTACAAATGAGATCAAGTGACTGGCACAAGTTTATAAATGTCGAATTCGTGGAACTGGGATCTCTGAAGTTTTTCTCTGGTTGGCAGTGTCCAAAATTCAAACATGAATCATGAAATAAATCACAGAGAAGTCCAAGTCTCTCATCTTATCAGTGAGGAGGTGAAGGCCCAGGAAAGTAAAGTGGTCGAGTTAGGACGTGAAAGTAGTTCTTTTGACTTTAATCCCTGTTTGTCTCTTGACATCACCCTATCTCTATCTAGTCACCAACACGAGCATTTTCCAAAAGAGTCACTCTCACACTTCAAACCTTCAAACTGGTCCACGCCCAGTTGGGCTTACGAGAGCCAACTTTCATAATGTCCTACCTAATCTAACATTTTTTGTATCATTAAGATAAATAATATAAATTATTTGCATATATATTGTAATGTATAAAATAATAGAAAAATTCCCCAAAATTTAAAAATTGGCTATTTGTAGGAGCCCCCCCCTTATTTATTTATTTATTTTTTGAGACGGAGTGTTGCTCTGTCACCCAGGTTGGAGTGCAGTGGCATGATCTCAGCTCACTGCAGCCTTTGCCTCCCGGGTTGAAGCAATTCTGCCTCAGCCTCCTGAGTAGCTGGGACTATAGGTGCATGCCACCACGACTGGCAAATTTTTTGTATTTTCAGTAGAGACAGGGTTTCACCATGTTGGCCAGGATGGTCTTGATCTCCTGACCTCATTATCTGCCTGCCTTAGCCTCCCAAAGTGCTGGAATTAAAGGCGTGAACCACCGTGCCAGGAGGAGGCCCACTCTTAATCTGAGCTCAGCACTGCGGAAAGACGCACATGGAAGAGTGAGGATGGGAGCCCAGCCCATGAAGTCAAGTCAACCTTTATGACTCATAGAGAAACATTCTTTGTCAGACGTGTTTCATTATATTATTTTATGTTTGTGTATGTTTGGAATTTTTCATAATAAAAGGCTTTTTAAAAAAGAGATCATTGTGAAACCTGGTAACTTATTTGAAGTTCACCACAGCGAAATTGGTGGTCAGAGAAAGCTTTGTAGAGAAATTGAAATTTAAGCTAGGTTTTAAAGGAAGGAGACTGGAGAAGAGGCATTAGGGAGTATCAGGTAGTAGTAATCAAATTCAATTCCATGAAAAGATACTGAGCATGATACGCCATGTATAACAGGAGTAAATTTAGCTGGCTTCAAAGAGTGGAAGTTTGTTTCTCACTCATGCAAAAGAAGTCTGGAAGTGGGTGGAAAGGAATTGACATGCCATCTCCATAGTGTCCCCAGGGAACCTCAGGATGTGCTTTCATCTCCAGCCTTGCCGTCCATCCTCAAGATCATCTGAAGGGGCAAGATGGCTGCTAAAGCTACAGGCATCACTCTACATTTCATGAAGTGAGGGTGAGGTTGGAAGGGGAAAAGTTTCACAAAGCATTTCCATTTACACATTACATGTTTTACATACCACCTAATCACAGGCACATCCTTAGCTGCAAGACAGGCTGAAAAACAGCCTCTGCTGAGAACATACTCAGCTAAAATTCAGGATTCTGTTATAAGGAAGAAGGAGAGAATGAGTATTTGGTAGGCAAAACCAATCCCTGCCACATTATGCTTTGTAGGAAGTATAAAATGGTAGGTAAGAGCGCTGGATGGGGTAACAGAAGCCAGATGTGGAATGCAGACCCTGCCACTTATTTGTTATGTGACCTCAGAAAAGTTGTAACTAAAACTCTCTAAGCATCAGATTCTTCATCTGCAAATAAAAAGGGATTTGCTAATAAGAGAAAATAAGGTGTGTAAGGTAACTGGCACAAAGGAGGTGCTCAGTGAACCCCTGTTATTTTACTCATGATATGTTAGAGATTTAGAGATTAAGAAAAAGATTTTCTCTGCCTATAAGTAATTAGCAAAAATATTGTATTGGAGAAAATAGGGCACTGATAAAAGCTGATGGAATTACTAACTCATTATTTTTTCAGTTTTATTAATGGATGAGTTATATCACGGTCTGCAATATTATCTTCAAATATGAAACAAAATGGACTTCATTGCAGTACTTATTCTTTTCTGCAATGCCTTCAATACATAATCTACAGACTTTAACAAGTGTTAAATAAAACCCCATTCCCTCTCAATTCACCTGCGCAGAGTAGAAATAGATATATTTCCCATGGGTTTAAGAAGGAGATTTCCAAGATTTGGTCTTTTGAGAAGCCATAAAATAAATCCTGAGGGATCACAACATTCTAGATTAAAATAAACGTGGAAAAGGAGCTACCTCTAATTTATTTTTTCTTTTTTTGATGGAAGTGAGGGCAAATAGTGGTGGTGCCAATAACATGAATTCAACTTTTTCTATTAGGAAGTTTAAAAGGGAGGAGAAACTGAGATGTGTGAGAAATTCAGGTTGTAATGAGTTTTCACACTTGTCTCAACTCGATGAGTTTACTAGTCAAAGCGCTTGCCTTTTCCATGATATTTTCACCTCTACTGCTCTCCTTTATAGATTTGCTTCATACAAATTCATTTCTGAAAATGAAAGAGGACAGGGGAAAAAAAAGCGAATGTTAAAGCAATGACAAAATTTTTGTACTTTCACTGGATTTAACTTACCATAAGCCAGATTTAATTTTCTCTTCTGGGACTATGATGACTATCGTGGTTATTTTTATTAGGGTAAGAATTAATCTTAGAGTCCCCTAAGTAGCCTCAAACATTATATTGTCTAACTGTCCTTGTGATGTTTGCGATTGTCTCCCTGTGATTACTTCCTCCCTCGTATCACCCCCCATGCCCAGCTCATGACCACAGACTTCAAGTGCCAGGGGATTCGCTGTTTGTCAAGACAAGCCACTCCTGCTATGATGATTAGAAAGCTCTGAATCTATCTTATCTCTTCCTCTCTCAAATTCCCATTTACTTGTCCTGATTCTCCCTACTGTAGCCATGCAGAAAAAGCCTAATCCCTTTTCTACTTGAAAACCTTTTAAAATATTGAAAGACATACAATTATTACATTACCCAATACCTTATCTCCTCCAGACGTACCTACTTCCTTTAACTGTTCCTACAAACTCTGCTTTTGAGCCTGTCACTTTCCACATAGCTCTTCTAAGGGAACTCTGGTTTGTCTACCCACACAGACTTGTCAGAATTCTCTGCCACATATTTAGAGGGCTTCTTACCACACATAAAATGGGTCCTAGGCTTAAGGATTTCAGGTAGACCCAGAGATGTACCACCCAGATCCCCCTTCAAGAAATGGGTTGTTACTCCTGCTCCTGGGAGCACAGTCAGCAAAAAGGCTCGAGCAGTCAGCCATTGAAAGATTGCTTCAGCTGCAGAGAGCTACCATGGCCAAGGTCCTGCCCTTCCCAGGAAGGATCACATCCAGTGACTGATCAAGGTGGGGTATAGATACTTGGCCATTTCTGCCCCATGCAGGACAACTTTTACAGGTGATTTTTACTCCAAAGTTCCTGATACAGAAGTCTGAGTCTGTCTGGCTGAGTCTGCCATTGGTCCTGCAATGTAACTCAACTTCTCCCGCTGCCTAATCCTGCTTCCTCCCCCTCCCTTCCATGGTAGTTGATCACAAGGCACTCCATAACAAACACAGAATTCTCAGTCTGCTTGCTGAGGAACTCAACATGCAATAGGACCTCTAGTTCCTCCATCACATAGAATAAAGCATTTTATTTCAACTCGCGTCTCAATACCATACGGCAATCCTATTATTTGTCCTTGGGTCATTAATTTATTTGCAAACTGGGTTTTCATTGTCTTCTCCTTTCCTCCCCTCTGAAAGAGTTGCTTCTGCTAATCTGCAAACCTATGGGGGCAACCAGAAAAGTAGGTCTTACTAGCACAAGTTTGATTTTTCTAGCATAGGCCTTTGTCTGAAATAGCTTCCATTTGTCTCCCCAGATTCATTCTTCACCCTGCCCTCTGCCTCAGGAAGATCATCTTTTTGGACTCTATCATTTAACTCATGTGCCCTCTGGCTTCCTGTAGGATGTGGCCAACAAGGAGTCCCAGCAAGAGAAGGAAGAACACAGGAAAGTGAGGTCAGAGTATTCTTTTCTCCAGCTCCCTCTCTAGTTTGTCTTGGACTGAGTGTTTCACTTGACTAACCGGTATGTTCCTCTTCTTCGAGGTTCTAGTCATCTCTCCCTCATCTTATCCCTTCAGTCTTCAGGTTCTTGCAATTTACATGTGGTTCTTCTATAACTCAACTTCTTCCTTGCTAATAAACCCCCTTTGAATGATTTTATCTTAGTTTAAGAGTACAATCTCTTTCCTATTGGTACCCTGACTAATACAATCTTCCCTGGACTTAGATGTTTACAGTGAATTATCTCCATGGACTCGCTCTTTCTCTTTTTGATTTGGCTATGTTGACGTCTGCTTCTTCATAGCACTTTTTTCAAGCGTCTCAATCTAACACCACTTACCTCTCCCTCAGGAAAACTCTATCCCATTCCATAGGAGAGGGTTTTACTGCTTTATTCCTTCTGCTGACTTAACAAAATCACATGAGGACTTCAGGACAAACAAGGCTTAGGAAACTGTGCCATGTACTATGGGAGCTCAAAGGAGAATTTCTGAACCTAAGCCAAGCAAGAGGATAATGAGAAAAGTTTTGGAAGCAGTTCTACCTAAACTGAGTTTGGATAGACAAGTAGGCAATAGCCAGAAGTCAGCCAGGATGGAGAGGGGGAGGATGTCCCAGGGAGACGGGACAGCATTCTCAGAAGCCTATGAAAAAGAGGAATTCAGTGTGTCTGAAGAACAGAGTAAACATCTTTGCAGGATGGGGCGCAGAAGGAATATCATAGTTGATGTGGTCACTGTATTTATAACTCCACCCAACTCAACAGCTGATCTTTGTACTGTTTAACCAACAAAATACAACTGTGAATCATCTCCATTTTCTGCTCACACTCACAAAGTCATCTATGTTTTTACTCATCCTTCCTTTCTTCCCTCTTATTCAAAGCTATCACCTTCACCCATGTCTCAATTTTAGAAGGAAAGGTAGAAAGAGGGAGACTAGTCAAGGGCTGTGCAGTCATCCAGGTCAGGAGTTGGCAAACTATGGCCTGCTGGCCAAATCTGGCCCAATGCCTGTTTTTGTAAATCAAGATTTGCTGGAACACAGCCACACCTATTCATTTAAGTATTGTCTATGGCTGCTTCAGGCCTTCAAGAACAGAGTTGAGTGTTTGCAACAGAGACTTTACAGTCTGCAAAGCCTAAAATATTTACTATCTGGCCCTTTATGGATAAAACTTGCTGGCTCTGATCCAGATGAGTAACCCAGGTGAGAGAAGATGGCAAATTGTATTTGATTCGTAGTGGCAGTGGGGTGAGGAGTGATCAAATTCCAACAAATGTTGTAAGAAAGGTCTACTGGATTTGCTAATGGATTGGACATGAAACACAAAGGAAGGAGAGGACACAAGAATGACTGAGGTTTTGGCCTGAGCAACTGGGAAGAATAGATTTTGTCATTTGCTACCATGAGAAAAGGCTGTAGAAAAAAGTTGATTGAGGTAGTAGGTAATAAAGTGTTTAGTTTTGTACATGTTTGGGCATAAATTTGAGATGCCTATTTAGACATTTACATGGAGATGTCAAATAGGTAGCTGGATATATAAAAGAAGATTTCAAGGGAGGTGTCAGGGCTAGAAACATCAATTTGAAAGTTGTCAGTTTATAGATGTTATTTACAACCATGTGATGGGATGAGATAATTTAATAATGGACCGCAATGACAGAAGACTGAAGACTGAGCTTGAGGTACTTGGGAATTCAGATGTTGGGGATATAAGGAGGAACTAGGAAAGGAGACCAAGTAAGTAAGTGAGTCAGGTGAAAAACCAAGAGAGATAGTGAGCCAGATGCCAAGTGAAGAAAGTGTGTCAAAGAGGAAAGAGTGATGAACTCTCTAAGTTGATCAAAGGGCTTATGGGAACAATAAATGTTTCATGGCCACTCTCAGGAGGATGGTGAAGAGGAAAGGCTAACACAGTCCTTGAAGTGGTCTTCAGACAGAGTCAGGCAATGCCAATGAAAGGTTGGGTAACCAAAGTGAGGTGAAGGGAGGTGACAGGTTTCCGGTGGACATACCGCTTTGTCCTGCCAAAAGTGGTAAAACCAGAAGAAGACCAGAGTGTGACCTTTTTCTCCAACTAAGGACAATACTCTGTTTTTGTGTGTATTGGGGCCTATTTCCAGGCTTTCTGGTTTATTTTATTCGTATTTTTCTTTTCATATTCTAGAACTATATTATTTTGGTTACTGTAACTATAAAATGTTTTAATATTTGTTAGAGCCAGACTCCCCTCACCACCCTTTCTTCTTCAGAGCAATGACCTCTTAATTTTACAGACGCTTTTAACATCACTAACATGTATTCTTAGCAGCTGTGTAATGATTTCATTTGACTTTCACGGTAATTCTGGATGATAGATATTATTACAGTTCTTATGATGAAAAAACTCAAGTTCAGAAAAGTTAAAAATTGTGTTCAGGCTGGGCATAGTGGCTCACGCTTGTTATCCCAGCACTTTGGGAGACTGAGGCAGGCAGATTGCTTGAGGCCAGGAGTTCAAGACCAGCCTGGGCAATATGGCGAAACCCCGGCTCTACAAAAAATACACAAATTAGCGAGGAGCGGTGGTGCATGCTGTAGTCCCAGCTATTAAGGATGCTGAGGTGGGAGGATCACTTGAGCCTAGGAGGTCTAGCCTGCAGTGAGCTTTGAGTGTGCCACTGTGCTTCAGCCTGGGTGACAGAGTGAGACCCTGTCTCAAAAACCAACAAAAAAAATTGTTTCAGTCACCCATCTAGTAAATGGCACATCTAATATTTCAACTAAAGTCTGACTCCAAACTCTCCATGTTATAGTGATCTTCATAACTCAATTAGACTTCCCTTATTTTACTTCAGTATCTGTCATATTAGAAGTCTAGGGTTAGGAAATGTGTATAAAGGGTATTATAAAGGACATTGGGTTCATGAACCCAAGAACAGTAAGGTATATTGTTCTGATAGTGTGGATGAGAAGGAGCTGAGGAACATAATAAGCTCAAGTATGTCCAGCAGAATATAAACTCCGTGACAGTAAGATGTTGCCTGTCTTATTTACAATACTATCCCTGGTATCTCTACCAGAGCTCCACACATTTTTGGCATTCAGTAAATATTTGGCACAGAGAAAATTATGAGATCGTATCCCTGTTATCCAGGAATTTATCATCTAGATGGGAGGCAAGATACAGACACCTAAAATTTAATTTATAATACAAGATAAAAAATTTTGTTCAAGGAACAAGAGAAAAATAGAATAAGATAATGCTATAAATAAAACCATTAACTTGATGATTTACTGATGTAGATAAAAAATGGTCCTTTGGGAGTCTGTGTGTATGTGTGTGTGTTTTTGAGACAGCGTCTCACTTTTTCACCAGGCTGGACTACAGTGGCACGATCTCGGTTCACTGCAACCTCTGCCTCCTAGGTTCAAGTGATTCTCCTGCCTCAGCCTCTGGAGTAACTGGGACTACAGGCATGCACCACCACACTCAGCTAATTTTTGTATTATTGCTAGAGACAGGGTTTCACCATGTTGGCCAGGATGGTCTCCCTCTCTTAACCTCGTGATCCGCCCGCCTTGGCCTCCCAAAGTGCTGGGATTACAGGCGTGAACCACCACACCCAGCCCCTTTGGGAGTTTTATGGAGGTGATGATTACTTCTGTTTGGTAAAATCATGGAAGATTGAATGGGGAAGTTGGGATTTGATCCAGGTGTGAGAGGTCAGTAGGTTGATATAAATAGAGACATAGATCAATTGTATTTTAGCCAGGGTGAATGGCGTACAACAAAGCATGAGGTTAGGAAAGCCCAATGTATTCTGAAGAAAGTTACTAAATCGGAGTATTTTTTATTTTCAGGAGACTAAAAGATTTGGAAAAAATGTTTAGTGTAGATAATTACGAGGGTATATTGGAGGCAAGATCAGCAATGATTCGCTTTGTGTGTAGTAGCTCATATATCCAATTTACCAAATATTATTAAGCTCCTACACTGTGCCCAGTGAATAAGTTTCACCTTCATTTAATGTTCCATTTGACTTCTACAGTATTTGTTACTACTTATCTCTCTCCTTCTCTCTTGGACACTACCCCGGTAACTCCCTTGGCCTTGCTCTCCTTACTCTCCTCTTCCCTGCTGACAAGTTGGTTGTAGCTCCTTTCCTTGTCCCTCTGCCTACTCCTTAAGCCTCTTCTCTCTTTATTCTATCCTTCTTTGTGGTCGATCTTATCAATGTGGATGGCCTCACATTTTTTACCAATGATTTCCAAATTTCTATCCCTATCTCAGACTTCAGTTCTGATCCTCAGATTATTATATCCTGCTGCCTTGGGGACATTTTATCTGAATGTCCCAATGGTGCTTCTAACTTAACATAATTAAAGTTTAACCATGTCTCTCACCAACCTTTCTCTGCTTCGTGAATAACCTACTCTGGTTAAGGGTCACTCTCTATTCTGTTTCCCAAGTCAGAGGCAGGTGATTTATTCTCTGTGACTTCTTCACTCTCACCTTGGAATTGGTCGTTAAATCCTATAACCTCCATATCCTATATATCTCACTAGTCTGACATCTTTTTTTTTTTTTTTTTTTAAATCCTCATTACCACTGCCTTAATTCAAGGTCTTATTTTCTCAGATCTGGATATCATATTCCTCTTTCTTGTTTCTCTGCTTCAAGTCTAACTTTTCCAAGTCACCTATAGTTTCAAATACCTTTTAAAAATAAATTCTGAGGCCCATTTCTGTGGCTTATGCCTGTAATCCCAGCACTTTGGGAGGCCAAGACGAGAATCATTTGAGCCCACTAGTTCAAAACCAGCCTGGGCAACATAACAAGACCTCATCTCTACAAAATTAAAAAAAAAAAAAATTAGCCAGGTATAGTGGCTCATGACTGTGGTTCCAGTTACTCAGCTACTCAGGAGGCTGAGGCGGGAGGATTGCTTGAGCCCCAGAGGTCAAGGCTGCAGTGAGCCATGATTTCACCACTGCATGGTAGCCTGGGTGACAGTGAGACCCTGTTCCCCCCCCCAAAAAAAAGAAAAGGCTAATCATATTATCCTCTTTTTAAAGTCTTTGCTGACTCTCCATCCTCTGCAGCAGTGGTTTTCACATTTTTTAAACATAATACACTCTTTTTTTAGTTGAAATATTAAATTTGAATTATCTTCAATGAGCATTTAACAAAGCAAAGAGAAATAATAAATCTATATTGATTGAAAAATCATTTAAAGTGTATTGGTTTTCTATTATGTAACAGTTACTATACTTAACACAGTGGATATAAACAAAAATAGCAGCTTCTAAATATTTACTGATTACCCTTTGCCAAACACCATTCTAAGTTTTTTTGGCATGCATCAACCCATTTAATCTTTACAATATTGCAAATATGAATAAGGCATGGTTCCATCTCTTAAAGAAATGTCATTATGTGTGTGTGCTTGGTTATGTGTGTGTGTGTGTGTATTTTACCCTGATGATTAACATTTTATTTCGCTGATGGCTCTTCTAAGGAATCCTCAAATCTTTGTTGGCCATTGATCTAAGCTGGCTAGCAAGTTTCCAGGAGCCTCACCAAATGGATTAGTCTGTGTCCTGGGAGCTTGGAGCCAATGTTAATCATCCCAAGGGCAATTAAGGCAAGAGGCCTAGCAAAGTCATCTTAGTTACAAAACAAGAAGATAGCGTTAGTCTCTCTACCCCATCCTCTGCCTTGCCAACAGAGCATTCTCAACTCCTTTTCTGCAAAATATTGCTTGTCAGCCAGACTTGTCTAATATCTTAGCAACACAAACAAAACCCAGGGAAAGCCAAGCATTGCAGTTTGGTTGTTTGTGATTTGGTTGGTACCATGATTTAGTAAATTACTTTTTCTGAGGGTTCTTTTTTGGCTTGTTTAAAGCCAAGGACCAAATGTAGCAATAAAAATTTAAATTACCTTGGCTCTTTGCTGAAATGCTCAATATTCCAATCTTTGTGCTTTGCTGTAGTGCCAGGGAGAAGAGAAAAAACAGGCGACAATGATTCTGCATTACTGATTCACTCTACTCATTAGATTATATTGAAATGTTATGACTTGCTGGGCTCAGAGAGTTATTCAGTTTTTGCCTTCAGCCATTTCAAAGTAATTTTTGTTCCTACATAACACGCTACAATATTATTTGGAGTAAGACTTTCTAATTGGAAATAATAATTTTTAGATAGCAAATTAAGCCCTTTACCAAATAATGTTAAATTATCATCAAGATTACATTTTCATGAATAATTAATCAATACCACTTCAGCTGTTTAGCTATTTAGTATTGTTGAACTCTAGTAATTATTAGGTTTAATTGTATTCTCTTGAGTTCAACAGCAAAAATAAAATCAGGTCATACATTTGTACTGTAAAATATTACCTATCTTGTCAGACAAAAAAAAAAATTCACTGAATGAAAATGACCCAGAAGGCATGTTTTTGGTAAGCCTATTCCAAAATGTTATAGTTATGTTAGCACTTGCTACTTCAATTTTGGTAGAAATCTTTTACTTTAATCAAGGTAAAACAAAGGTGTTCTTTAATATAGCTTTTGTGTTGTAATTCCAGAGATTTTTCTGTATTAATTTTTAACTGAGTGCAGGATCAGTATAACAGAAACACTTTTTGGTTCAATTATTTATTTTGTCCCTCTATTTAAAAAGGGTAAAAACAATGGAGTATTCTTACTGATTTGCCTAGGGTTTCAAACATATGAAAGGGGGCACATACTCATATCTACTTCAGTGAAGTAAAAATGTTACAGTTCATCATAGACATGATAAAAACAATCAATGGCCTAGTTTAATAGGATCCTATCACCATCTCGTGCCTCTTCGGCAATGTCTTAAAATGATTTTTACCATAATCAAAGTACTTGGAATTACTTGTTCTCTCATAAAAATCAGATTATATTTTTAGTAGAATTTTATTCTAATGAGTGTAGGCCCTTTCTATTAACCTTAACAGTCAAGAAACGTGAAACAATGGGAGAATATATCATTTGATGACTTCAGACTAACTGTTTATGCTAATGTGACAGGAATGACTGCTTGAGGACGATTTTATTATATCAATTGCAATTCTTACATAGGAGAAAAATGAAATATGTTAAATAGCTATTGTCATTTCTGCCTTTACTCTCAGGGTATCAGTTAAATTATTCCTTTATCAATATTTGAGTGCTTTGCTATGCAATATCTCCAATTTTTGTTTTTAGCAGCTGAACTTGATGAAAGTAGGGTACTTGATGGGAAATGAGCCTTGGGGTGTTAACGATTCTCAGAGTAGCAGTAGGGGTTAAGGAGCAGATCAGGGCAAAGGGATATAAGTTAAATAGAAAAACATTATCTCACAGATAAGCTTTGAAGTCAGCAAAGTAGCAGCCACAACGATCATTGGCATCAACCTAGTATTATCATTTCTGTTTGTTATACTCCCTTGCGAAGTCTGGATATTCCTAGAATGTCTAGATATTTCAGTTAGTGGATGTGCTGCTGGGAGATGCTCAGAAAAAGGAAAAGAACTAATACTTATTTATCACCTGTAAGTGCCAGGCACAGTAGCAATACTTTCATGTTCCAGATCTCATTGGGTCACCACTCTAATCCTCCAAAATTCATACGATTATTTTCATTTTTCTTTACTACTGGAGATACTAAGGATGAGAGTAGTTAAGCAGTTCACCCCGAGGCCCACTGATTATGTGACAAACAGCTAATTGGTCTAGCAGCCATGTTAGTGGGAGAAGAAAGGGACCAAATAGGTCAACATGGATATTTGGTGCTTGTCCTTTTGAACATGAACACTAAAGATTAATCTCAGAACACCGTGGCACTAAGATAGTCACATGAAAGGATTTGGAATTAAATAGTTTTAAGAGGTGAATGTTTTGAATTCATTATCCACAAGCTCTTGGTTTAAACCTCTTATCCTGGGGTAAACATGTGTTCATCTTTATTTTTCCCATACCACCTCCCACAGTATTTTCTACATCATGATTATTCAACATTCAATTTGTAATCTTCTTACAGGAGCAAGAAAAAAAACCGTCATTTTGTAAAATGGTAAAATTGTAATGGTGTCCACCCCGGGATATTTATGCTTGTCATAGTAATTGGGGACTCAATTGTAGAGTTAAAAAGTGAGTAAACAAAAAGTAATCAACAGTGTTGACCTACATAGCAAAACATAATTTGCTAAAGAAAGGGCAAAAGGAGAGAGAGAGAAAGGAATTGTAATATAAAAGATCAATAATATATAAGATTTTAACATTTGAAATTAAAATTAGGAGAGAAACTCACATGAATAATTAGTATCTCATGTTTCCTGTGAAAACAACTACCTCTGCTGCCTACAACTGGAATTACCACGTATAGCAGACAAGAACTTCTTTCCCTAATTGGGTCAGATTATATTTTTAGTACGA
Organism: Macaca fascicularis; assembly: GCF_037993035.2. Taxonomy (NCBI): domain Eukaryota; kingdom Metazoa; phylum Chordata; class Mammalia; order Primates; family Cercopithecidae; genus Macaca; species Macaca fascicularis. Next base: position 82,292,935 of record NC_088380.1, on the reverse strand, counting down.
TTTTATTCTAATGAATGTAGGCCCTTTCTATTAACCTTAACAGTCAAGAAACATGAGACAATGGGAAAATATATCATTTGAGACTTCAAACTCACTGTTTATGCTAATGTGACAGCAATGACTGCTTGAGGACAATTTTATCATATCGATTGCAATGATGAAGGGAAAATAAAATCTTCTCAAGTATTCTTCACTCTCTCCGAGTTAATTAAATTTTATAACCTTTGCTAAACTCTTCAAACAACAGACTCTTATTGAGGAAATATTTTTTAAAACTATAAAAAAACTATTGTCTTCCCAAAATTCTGTTGGGTTGCTGGATTTAGCAGTTCTCTTTATTTCCATGGCAGGAAGTGATTATCAACATTATCATTATTTTAAACATCATCACTAATATATTTTATCAAATCTGTAGGGCACTGTGCTGGGGAGAGAGACATCAAGAGGTGTAAGATATAGTCCCTGCCCTTGAGAAATATGTAATCTAAACGAAGACATTTACTACCTTCGTTAAAATTGGTCCAGAATAATTTGTTCAGCGCTGTGATTTATTAGAATCATTCAGTGGGAACACATATGGGAATGATATTGGAGTTAGATATTTTAAAATAAAGCCTATCTCCTACCTTTGCTAAGAGATACACATTATGGTTTAAAAGATGATGCAGATGGCATTCATTTCCTTTCGGCAGGCAGAAGGAAATGCATTGATTCCTAGAGGATAAAACACATATTCTCTGAGCATTTTTATTTGAGTGACTTGAGAAAACAGTTCAAGTCCCATCTCTGCAACTAATTGGCAGTGTGACTACTGCCTCTTGTAGTATTATACATTATTGTGCCAGCAGCTATTCTGAAGTAGGAGCTCTCAATGTCTTTGACTCAAGAGATATCCTATATAATTGGCTAGGATGGCATATCTGCACCAGTCAAGCATAGTGTCTTGCCTTTCTCTTTCATAACTAAACTGGTTGACAAATAATGCTGAAATTGTAATGAACTCTGTGCCTCTGGTGTACTTACAAATTGGTCTTACATGTGAAAACCTATTTAACATTTCCATGACGTAGACATCATGTACAAAAATGTTTTCTGCCACACTACGTAATAATGCTCATCACATGCTAATTCCTTATCATGACATCTTTTACACTGATTTTCAGTGCTTGAATTTGGGAGAAGTGAGGGGAGATAATTTTTTCTACTGAAACTGGAGATATGAAAATAAGTCATGGGGATAATTGGGCAAGTGCCTTTCCTGAAAATATCCTGTATTTTTCTGGTTTATTTTGTTTGCTTGATAATCAGTCCTTACATGATTACCAAATTTCCTTTATTATCACATTTAATTGAAAGTGAATAATCTATTTCCTTTATCAATGAATGTTTTGTTTTTACAAAATAATGTGCAGCAGTTGCACAGATCAGTTGATGTGGGTGAATGAGGTCATCTGAGGCTTTCTGCTTTCATACTACAGTCTATTCTTCATTAGAAACATTGAAGAAGTTGCTTAGAACTTCAAGAGACTTTACAACCTTGATATTACAGGTGTGTTTTTGGTTTGTTTCAAAAGTAAATTTTCAAACCCATAGAAAAGTTGGAAGAAGAAAACAATGAATACATGTATACTCTTCACCTAGATCCATCAAATATTTGTATTTTGCATCAACTTTTCTACTTGATAAACTTTTTATATTTTAATTTTTCACTTATAATTTATCCGTTTTTAACTTTTACTTTAGGTTTGGAGATACATGTGCAGGTTTGTTATAGAAGTAAACTTGTGTCATGGGGATTTGTTGTACAGATTGTTTCATTACCCAGGTATTAAGCCTAGTACCCATTAGTTATTTTTTCTACTCTTCTCTGTCCTCCCACCCTCCACCCTCAAGGAGGCCTCAGTGTCTGTTGTTACCGTCTTTGTATTCATAAGTTCTCCATCATTTAGCTCCTATTTCTAAGTGAGAGCATATGGTATTTGGCTTTCTGTTACTGCATTAATTTGCTAAGGATAATGGCCTCTAGCTCCATCCATGTTCCCACAAAAGAAATGATATCATTCCTTTTTATGGCTGCATAGTATTCCATGGTGGATACACATATTTTTAAGGAGAGTTTTAATTCAATGTCATCTAATATACAGTCTATATTCACATTTCCCTAATTGTCACAAGTTACTTTTCTTGCTTTTTAAAAACTTCATTGAAAATTAATATATGTGCATGTTAGAAATGCAAAAAGTAAAAAAGGTTATCTCATGGAGCTTAGACTATATTCTGTCTCTGACCCCATCATGCAAATATTGTGAATCATTTCACAGGTATGGTCTTAGAAATTTTAGATGGATGGAAACATTCTATAATAGAAGGTATTTTCATATAAACACATATAAATATCCTCTTTTCATATGAGCACATATAAGTTCTACTCACTGATGTTTTCTTAATAACCTTTATTTTTAGAACACTTTTAGGTTCATAGCAAAATTGAGCAGAAAGTATAGAGAGTTCATATATGCTCCCTGTCCCCACAGACACACAACCTCCCCTACCATGGACATCCGGCACCAAAGTGGTACATTTATTACAACTGATGAATCTACATCGACACATCATTACCACCTAAAGTCCATAGTTTACATTAGGGTGCTCACCCCCGGTGCCTGGGGTAACAGGGGCTGGAGTCTCCTAGGGTTGGCTTATATCCTGGGTTTGCTGGAGCATGGAGTTCTGGGGGCCAGCCTGGAGACTGGGGCAGCAGGGACTGGCCTGGTTCTGGGTGGCTTGGAGCCTATATCTGTGGGGACTGGCCTGGAGCCTGGAGTTGTGGGGGATAGTCTGCCACTGGGGCAGGCCTGGAAACTTAGTCTGCAGGTACCAGCTTGGAGACTAGGGGTGTGGAAGCCAGCCTGGCACTGAGTTTCACTGGAGCAACACTGGTCCGCCGGGCCTGTGGCAAAGTCTGGGACTCACTTTACTCTCCTTCCCCCACTTGGAGGATATCTCTCTTTCTGTTGTGTTGCCTGGTTTGGAGAGGTGATGTGATGCAGAAAATGTGAAACTGTTCTTCCTACTTTCTTCAGTGGGTCCTTTTGTAATTCTCTGCTACACACAGGTGCTATAATCTCTCAAATGAATTCCTTAGCTCTTATGAAGATATTTTCATGCATGGAGAGTTGTTCAAATAGAAGTTTTTATGAGGCGATAAGTGCTGGAAAGTCCTATTCCACCACCTTGCTGATGTCACGATCCAAGATCCACACTTCCTCTTTCTCTTTCTTTTCTTTTCTGTCTTTCTCTCTTTCTTTCTTTCTTTCTTTCTTTCTTTCTTTCTTTCTTTCTTTCTTTCTTTCTTTCTTTCTTTCTTTCTTTTTCTTTCTTTCTTTCATTCTTTCTTTCTTTTTCTTTCTTTCTTTTCCTCTCTCCTTTCTTTCTTTCAAGGCTAGTCAAGTGAAGCAATGGAAGTAGAGAGAGAACAAATAAATCTGTAACCAGTTATGATCAATTAGTTTTAAATAGCACTGCACTCCAACCAGCCCTCACTATATTTTGATTAGTGGTAGCATAGTATATCTTTCTCCATCCCTTTACTTTTAATCTATATGTGTCTATGTTTTAAAAGGGTTTCTTGTAGACAATATATAGCTGGGTCTTATTTTTTTATCCACTCTGGCAATCTGTCTTTTAATTGGAGTATTTAGACAGCTGACATTTAAAGTGATTATTAATATTATTGGATTAATATCTGTGATATTTGTGATTATTTTCTATTTGTTGCCCTTGCTATTTGTTCCTATTTTTGTCTTCCATACTTCTTCTGACTTTTGAGGTATTAATGGAGCATTTTATTATGATGTAGTTATATAATGATATATATATGATATATTATATATCATATATTATAGAATGATATTATAACATATTATTCCATTTAGTCTTCTTTCTTTTTTTTTTTTTTTTTTTTTTTGTTGAGACAGAGTCTCGCTTTGTCACCCAGACTAGAGTGCAGTGGCCAGATCTCAGCTCACTGCAAGCTCCACCTCCCGGGTTCACGCCATTCTCCTGCCTCAGCCTCCCGAGTAGCTGGGACTACAGGCGCCCGCCACCTCGCCTGGTTAGGTTTTTGTATTTTTTAGTAGAGACGGGGTTTCACCGTGTTAGCCAGGATGGTCTCGATCTCCTGACCTCGTGATCCGCCCGTCTCGGCCTCCCAAAGTGCTGGGATTACAGGCTTGAGCCACCGCGCCCGGCCGAGTCTTCTTTCTTAGTATATCAATTATGCCACTTCATTTTTTTTTTTTTTTTAAGGTGGAGTCTCACTCTGTAGCCCAGGCTGGAGTGCCGTGGTATGATCACGGCTCACTGCAGCCTCAAACTCCTGGGCTCAAGTGATTCTCCTGCTCCAGCCTCCAGAATGGCTTAGACTATAGGCGCACACCACTGTGCCTGGCTAATTTTTAATTTTCTTGTAGAGACAGGGTCTCACTATGTTGCCTAGATTGGTCTTGAACTCCTGGGCTCAAGCAGTCCTCCTCCCTTCACTTCTCAAAGTGTCAGGATTACAGGTGTGATTCAGTGCACCTGGTCACTTATGCTTCTTCTTATAATCTTTAAAGTGGTTGCCCTAGAATTTGCAATATACATTTACAATGAATTCAAGTCCACTTTCGAATACAGGCATACCTTGCTTAATTGCACTCTGTGAGTACTGTGCTTTTTACAAATTGGAGGTTTGTGGCAACCCTGCATCAAGTAAATTTATTGGTACCATTTTTCCAACAGCATTTGCTCACTTTGTGTCTCTGTGTCACATTTTGGTAATTCTCACAATATGTTAAATATGTATCTATATCTATTTATATAGATATTTATATCTATATCTATTTATATAGATATACGGATATAGATATATAGGTTTTTTTTGTTTTTTGTTTTTTGTTTTTTTTTGAGATGGAGTCTTGCTCTGTCGCCCAGGCTGGAGTGCAGTGGCATGATCTCAGTTCACTGCAACCTCTGCCTCCCAAGTTCCAGAGGTTATCCTGCCTCAGCCTCCCAGGTAGCTGGGACTACAGATGCGTGTGACCACGTTGGCTAATTTTCGTATTTTTAGTAGAGATGGGGTTTCACCATGTTGGCCAGGCCAGTCTCGAATTCCTGACCTCAGGTGACCTGCCCACCTCAGCCTCCCAAAGTGCTGGGATTACAGGCGTGAACCACTGCACCCAGCCTCTCACTTTAAATCAAATGCCAGAAATAATTACGGTTAATGAGGAAGGTGTTTTGAAAGTCTGTATAGACCAAAAGCTAGATGTCTTGTGGCTAACAGTTAGTCAAGTTCTGAATGCAAAGGAAGAGTTATTGGAGGAAATTAAAAGTGTGCTCCAGTAAATGCACAATGCTAAGAAAGTAAAACAACTTTATTGCTGATATGGAGTGAGTTTTACTGGTCTGGGTAGAAGATCAAACCAGCCACATATTCCTTTATCCAAAGCCTAATCCAAGCAAAGGCCCTAACTGTTCAAGTCCGTGAAGGCTGAGATAGGGAAGAAAACTGCAGAAGAAAAGTTGGAAGCTAGCAGAGGCTGATTCATTAGGTCTAAGAAAAGAAGCCATCTCCAGAACATAAAAATGTAAGGGGAAGCAGCAGGTGCTGATGCAGAAGCTGCAGCAAGTTGTCCAGAAGAGCTACTCAAGATAATTGATGACAGGTGGCAATCATTACAACAGATTTTCAGTTGGGGGGGCGGGGGGGGAAATGTTATGTTGGAAGAAGATGTTATCTAGGACCTTTACAGTTACAGAGAAAAAGACAGTGCTGGCTTCGAAACTTCAAAGGGTGCTGACTTTGGCAGCACATATACTAAAAAAACTGGGATGATACAGAGAAGATTAGCATGGCCCCTGCACAAGGATGACATGCAAATTAGTGAAGCATTCCATAAAACGAACAAACAAACAAACAAAAACTTCAAAGGACAGATTGATTCTCTTGTTAGGGGCTAATGCAGATGGTGATTTTAAGTTGAAGCCAGTGTTCATGTACCACTCCAAAAATCCTAGGGCCCTTAAGAATTATGTTAAATCTACTCTTGGTGTGCTCTAGAAATGGAACTACAAAGCTTGGCTGACAGCACATCTGTTTATAGCATGGTATGCTGAATATTTTAAGCCCACTGTTGAGATCTACAGCTCAAAAAAAAAAAAAAAAAAAGGATTCCTTTCAAATTATTACTGCTCAATGACAATGCACCCAGCCACCCAAGAGTACTGATGGAGATGTACAAGGATATTAATATTGTTTTCAGGCATGCTAGCACAACATCCCTTTGCAACTCACAGATCAAGGAGTCATTGCAACTTTCAAGTATTAGTATTTAAGAAATAAATTTCATAAGGCTATTGCTACCATAGATAGTGATTCCTCTGATGGATCTGGAAAAATTAATTGAAAATCTTCTGGAAAACATTCACTATTCTAGATGATGCCATTAAGAACATTCATGATTCATGGGAGGATATCAAAATATGAACATTCACGGGAGTTTGAAAGAAGTTGATGCTAATCCCTTCACAGATGACTTGAAGGGGTTCAAGAGTTCTGTGGAAAAAGTAACTGCAGATGTTGTGGAAATAGCAAGAGAACTAGATGTGGAACCTGAAGATGGGACTGAATTGCTGCAATCTCACTATCAAACTTGAAAAGATGAGGAGTTGCTTCTTATGGATGAACAAAGCAAGTGGTTTCTTGATAAGGAATCTTCTCCTGGGGAAGATGTTGTGAACATTGTTGAAATGACAACAACTGATATAGAGTATTACAGAAACTTAGTCAATAAAGCAGTGATATAGTTTGAGAGGATTGGCTCCAATTTTGAAAGAAATTCTACTGTAGGTCAAATGCTATCAAATAGTATTGCATGCTACAGGTAAGTCTTCCATCAAAGAAAGAGTCCATTGATGCAGCAAACTTCACTGTTGTCTTATTTTAAGAAATTGCCACAGCTACCCCAACCTTCAGCAACCACTACCTTGATCAGTCAGCAGCCATCAACAATGAGGCAAGACCCTCTACCAGAAAAAAGATTATAATTTGCTGAAGGATCTGATGATCATTAACATTTTCTAGCATTAACATATTTTTAACTTAAGGTAGGTGTTTTTTTCTTTTTTCTTTTTTTTTTTTTTTTTGAGACGGAGTTTTGCTTTTGTTGCCTAGGCTGGAGTGCAATGGTGCAATCTCGACTCACTGCAACCTCCGCCTCCCAGGTTCAAGCGATTCTCCTGCCTCAGCCTCCCGAGTAGCTGGGATTACAGGCATGTGCCACCACGCCTGGCTAATTTTGGTATTTTTAGTAGAGACAGGGTTTCTCCATGTTGGTCAGGCTGGTCTCGAACTCCCTACCTCAGGTGATCTGCTTGCCTCAGCCTCCCACAAGGTGCTGGGATTACAGGTGTGAGCCACTGTGCCCAGACTTTTTTTTTTTTTTTTTTGCAGTGGAGTTTGGCTCTTGTTGTTCAGGCTGGAGTGCAATGGGGCGATCCCCATTTATTACAATCTCCACCTCCCAGGTTCAAGTGATTCTCCTGCCTCAGCCTCCTGAGTAGCTGTGATTACAGGTGCTCGCCACTATGCCTGGCTAATTTTTTGTGTTTTTAGTAGAGATAGGGTTTCACCATGTTGGCCAGGCTGGTCTTGAACTCCTGATCTCAGGTGATACACCTGCCTCAGCCTCCCAGAGTGCTGGGATTACAGGCGTGAGCCACTGCACCCAGGTGGTACATCATTTTTTATGACATAATGTAACTGCACACTTAATGAACTACAGTATAGGGTAAATATAGCTTTTATATGCACTGGAAGACAAAAAATTCACATATTTCAATTTATTGCAATATTTGCTTTATTGTGGTGGTCTGGAGCCAAACACACAATATCCCCCTGGTATCCTTGTAACGCTATACTGCTCTGTGAAGAGTGCAAGTATCTTATAATTACAAAACATTCCTAATTCCTTCCTCCCATTCCTTGTATCATTGCTGTCATTCCTTTCATTTACACATAAGCACATTGTTGCTATTACTATTTTGAACAAACTGTTTAAATACATTGTTGCTGTTGCTACTATTTTGAACAAGCTGTCTACTGTCAGACCAATTAAAAATGAGAAAAATAAAAGTTTTTATTTTACCTTTACTTATTCCTTCTCTGATGCTCTTCTTTTTCTTCATGTAGATCCATGTCTCTGACCTACATTATTTTCCTTCTCTTTGAAAAACTTCTTTTTACATTTCTTGCAAGGCAGATCTACTGGCAAAAAATGTGCTCAATTTTTTACATGAAAGAGTCTTTACTTTTCCTTACTTTTGAAAGATGATTTCACTGGGTGCAGAGTTCTAGGCCGGTGTGTTCTTTTTTTTTTTTTTTGGCGAGGGGGATGTAGTCTCGCTCTGTCGCCCAGGCTGGAGTGCAGTGGCTTGATCTCCGCTCACTGCAAGTTCCGCCTCCCGGGTTCACGCCATTCTCCTGCCGCAGCCTCCCGAGTAGCTGAGACTACAGGCGCCCGCCACATCGCCCGGCTAATTTTTTTTGTATATTTAGTAGAGACGGGGTTTCACCATGTTGGCCAGGCTGGTCTTGAACTCCTGATCTCAGGTGATACACCTGCCTCAGCCTCCCAGAGTGCTGGGATTACAGGCGTGAGCCACTGCACCCAGGTGGTACATCATTTTTTATGACATAATGTAACTGCACACTTAATGAACTACAGTATAGGGTAAATATATCTTTTATATGCACTGGAGACAAAAAAATTCACATAATTCAATTTATTGCAATATTTGCTTTATTGTGGTGGTCTGGAGCCAAACACACAATATCCCCCTGGTATCCTTGTAACGCTATACTGCTCTGTGAAGAGTGCAAGTATCTTATAAATTACAAAACATTCCTAATTCCTTCCTCCCATTCCTTGTATCATTGCTGTCATTCCTTTCATTTACACATAAGCACATTGTTGCTATTACTATTTTGAACAAACTGTTTAAATACATTGTTGCTGTTGCTACTACTATTTTGAACAAGCTGTCTACTGTCAGACCAATTAAAAATGAGAAAAATAAAAGTTTTTATTTTACCTTTACTTATTCCTTCTCTGATGCTCTTCTTTTTCTTCATGTAGATCCATGTCTCTGACATAGATTATTTTCCTTCTCTCTGAAAAACTTCTTTTTACATTTCTTGCAAGGCAGATCTACTGGCAAAAAATGTGCTCAATTTTTTACATGAATTTTTTTTTTTTTTTTTTTTGGCGGGGGGGATGTAGTCTCGCTCTGTCGCCCAGACTGGCGTGCAGTGGCGCGATCTCAGCTCACTGCAAGCTCCGCCTCCTGGGTTCACGCCATTCTCCTGCCGCAGCCACCCGAGTAGCTGAGACTACAGGCGCCCGCCACCACACCTGGCTAATTTTTTTTTGTATATTTAGTAGAGATGGGGTTTCACCATGTTAGCCAGGATGGTCTCGATCCGCTGACCTCGTGATCTGCCCACCTCAGCCTCCCAAAGTGCTGGGATTACAGGCGTGAGCCACCGCGCCCGGCGCCGGTGGTTTTTTTCTGTCATCATTGTAACTATTTTACTCTGCTGTCTTCTTGCTTACACAGTTTCTGAGACGTCAGATGTAATTCTTATCTTTGCTCCTCTATAGGTAAAGTTTGTTTTCCTCTGGCTTCCTTCAGGATTTTTCTTTTATCTTTAGTTTTCTGGCATTTGAATATGATGTGCCTAAGTGTCATTTTTTGGGCATTTATCCTACTCAGTGTTCTCTGAGCTTTCTGGATCTGTTGTTTGGTGTCTGACATTAATTTGGGGAAAATTCTCAATTATTATTGCAAAAAATATTGCTCCTCTTCCTTCTATTTCTTTTCCTTCTAGTATTCCCATTATTGTATGTTACACATACAATAGCTGTCTCATGTTTCTTAGATATTCTCTTCTGTTTTTTTTTCTTCCAATCTTTTCCGTCTTTGCTTTTCAGTTTGGGAGGTTTCCATTGTCATATCCTCAAGCTCAGAGATTCCTCCCTCAGCCACATCCAGTCTGCTAAGAAGTCCATCAAAGGCATTCTTCATTTCCGTTACAGTATTTTGATCTCTAGCATTGTCCATGATTGTGTCTTAGAATTTCCATCATTCTGCTCACATTATCCACCTGCTCTTGCATGTTTTCCCTTTAAAATCCTTAGCATAGTAATCATAGTTGTAAAAATTCCTGGCTTAGTAATTCTAACTTTCCTGCCATATCAGACTCTGGTTTTGATGTTTTAGTCTTTTCAAATTGTGGGGTTTTTTTTTTTCTCCTTTCAGTGTTTTTTGTAAATTTTTGTTGAAAGGTGGACATGCTGTACTAGATACAAGAAACTGCCTTGGTAATGGAGTGGTGAAATGTGGGGGACAGGAAATGTCTATCACCCTATGATTAGGTCTCTGTCTTTTGGTAGTCTGCGCCTCTGGTCTGTGAGCTGTCCCTGCGCTGCTTCAGGTTTTTTTCCCCTTAGGCGGGACAGGATGGATACAGTAGGCTGGAGTTAACAAATTTTCCTTTTCTCAAGTAGGTTAGATTTTGATAAAACCCCAGCTGGGCAGACTCTGAAAAATAGTTCCTCCTGAGAGCAGACCTTGTTCAGAACAGAGTGCTCTGGTTTGATTCAAAATCGTTCCTTGCCTCCTCCCCCTGCAGGAAGCATGAAGGGGGTTTTTCTCCAAAATTCACTGTAAGAACCAGGTCAGGCGCCTGGAAGTAAAGCTTCCCAAAGTGTGGGGGCCCCCAAGACTGGGTCACCTGGAGACTTAAACTCACATTTGTCTATACCTAGTTTCCAGCAGTTTGTGAATTACAGTTCCCCTTTTCCTACCCCAGCACTAGTTCCTGGGGTGGTTTCTGCTCTGCTAAGTTGTGATTCTCTGCATTTACCTGTCTGTCTCTTCAGTTTTGGGGGCAGCACTTAGCCCTTTGACTTCACCTCTGTAATAGATCTAAAAAAAGATGTTGTTTTTTTCAGTTTGTTCAGCCTTTTACTTGTTAGGACAGAGTAGCATCTTCTAAGCTCCTTAGGCGCTAGACTGGAGAGTCAGTTTTTTTGATGTCTCTTTAATTTGCTTTATTCCAAGCCAGTTCCCCTGCCCATTTATACACATAACAGATAATTTTTAAGAGAGTTCATATCTGTGTATTCTTTCTTAATTAAAAAAGAATTGAAAGTTTGATAGAAGAGCACTGAAAAATGGACAATGTTACTTTTTTCTGTTGTCTATGCCTCAAAAAAGTCTAACAATGGGGCCTGAAGTTTTTAAACTGGCACTGTAACTTATGCCAAAAATGTTGATAAAAAACAGATGTCCTATACTGTGTCCATGACAGCACAGAATGCCACGATTTAAAACCAGCCATGAGGGCCGGTTGTGGTGGCTCATGCCTGTAATCCCAGCACTCTGGGAGGCCAAGAAAGGAGGATTGCTTGAGCTGAGGAGTTCAAGACTAGCCTGGGCAACACAGCGAGATGCAGTCTCCATGTTAAAAAGAATAAAGATAGCCATGAGCACATACAGCATTAAAACTTAATTTTTTCCTAAGTCTGCTTGACTATCCAAGACCATGTCATAGAAGTTTTGAACTGAAAGAACCTCAGAAGCAGGCTAACTCCATTCCCTATATTACCAGGGAGGAAACTGACTCCCAAAGAATCTGTGGCTTGTCGAGGTGACACTGGCAGTCAATTGTAGAGATGGGAGTAGAAATAAGGTATCTTCACTTTCAATTATCTTTATGTCTGATTCTTTCATCATCTTCTCTCCCATAGCCTTCTATCCCTTTATTTCATTTCTTTTCCATTTCTTCCTTCCCCTCCTTCCCTCCTTTCCTTCTAATAAGCAAATGAGCAGACTCCAGATTTTTTTTTTTTTGATAATTTAAAACATGATCTTACTCTGTTGCCCAGGCTAAAGCGCAGTGGTGCAATCACAGCTCACTACAGCCTGGAACTCCTGGGCTCAAACAATCCTCATGCCTAGTCCTGAGCAGGTAGGACTACAGGTATGCATGACCATGCCCAGCCAACAACAGATCTTTTTTAAGGAAAACAAATCACCCTGTTACCCTCCTGCCAAGATTTGTCCATAGTGGCATTATTGACGTTTAGGCTAGATAATTCTTTTTTCTTGGGGGCTCTTCTGTACATTGTAAGGTGTTTAGCAGCATCACCGCATCCTAGCCATTAGATGCAAGTAGTCAATATGAATTCAAAATTTTATGTAGCTCAGGTGACAGGAGATGGTGGTACCAGAAGAAGTCAAGGGTTGGGGTGATAACAAGGCCTCTCAAGGTCGAGGTCTGCTTCATGGTGACTCAGCAGGAGACTCTGTGACTTGACTGCTGGGAAACCCTTTGGGAGACCTGACCTGGGGCCAAAGTAAAGTTATCCTGAGTTGTGAACCTATGCTATTTAAGGAAAAAAAAAAAAAAACCCAAAACCCAAGAAAAAAAACAAAAAAGCAACAAAATTTTACGTAGTTGTAGCAATAGCCTAGACACAATTTCTTTTCTTTTCTTTTTTTCCTTTTGAGATGGAATCTCATTCTGTCACCCAGGCTAGAGTGCAGTGGCATGATCACCGGTCACTGCAACCTCCGCCTCCCAGGTTGAAGCAATTCTCCTGCCTCAGCCTCCCAAGCAGCTGGGACTACAGGTGCGTGCCACCATACGTGGCTAATTTTTGTATTTCTAGTGGAGATGGGGTTTCACCATGTTGGCTAGGCTGGTCTCAAACTCTTGACCTCAGGTGATCCACCTACCTTGGCCTCCCAAAATGCTGGGATTACATAAAAAGGATGCCTCAAACCCTAACTTAACAAAAAATAAATGGAAAAAAAAAAAAAGGGTGTGGGAGAAGGGATGTATTAACTTTCTTAACACTAAAGACAAGGGTTGTTGTATTGCTCTGAGTTGAATAGGTCTGGGAAGTCAAATGATAACACCAGGATTTTCTCTCCTTGTCTCAGATCTGCTTTCTGCTATGTTGGCTTCATTTTCATGAACTGCAGACAAACTGAGGATATAGCTGCAGGGAGTTTCAACCTTATGATCCACAGTTTACCAACCCAAATCAAATAGAGGCTTTCTTCTAGCAGTTTCCCAGGAAAATGCTCTGATTGGCCCAACTTGCGTCATGTGACTAACACTCAGCCTAATCACTGTGGCTGTGGAGACAGATTATTAAGAGTGGTCAGGCCTAGGTCACTTGCCTACACCTTTCACAGAGGAAAGTACCCTAGAAATTAAATGATTAGGGTAAAGGAGACACAGTTCCACAATAGACAAAGGGATGCTGTCACTGGAAAGGAAAGCAGGGATGCTAGGTAGACAAAAATACCAGATGTCCATGTCATCTGTTTACAATATTCAATGACTCGTTTCCTCAAGTTGTAGTGCTATGATTTCCTTAAGTGTTCTGCTACCATTGAACTTTAAGGTGATTTGAAATATTTTTCCATTACAAAAGCAGTGTTCTTTTTCAGTGCCTTCTGAATGACGTCTACTAAATTTCCCATCGGTTTTCTCAAACGGGCCTTTGGTTTGAATTCGGAACTACAAGATTGAAAATGGAATGATTTACCACCTAATTTAAGGCCATTCAGTTTTGCTTTATCCCCTTTTGCTTTTATACTTCCATTATAATCCTTCCATCTGTGATTATACCAACGGTTGTGGCAGTATCTGCTCCAGCTGCATGGGTACATTTGAATACATTAGTGTGCTATGTCAGTGGTTTAGGAAATGTTTTATGGTAGCATGAAGATTTATTTCTAACTCTTGTAGGACCTGCTTTATTATTTCTTTTAACTATTAACCTCAAAAACAATATTGTTCAATTTTAAGCCTTTAGACCTGTACATGCACTTAAAATACAGGATCACTCTAGTATCCTAATGTCTATGAAATATGCCTCTGGTTGTTTTATTACTATGAAATCTATCTACCTCATTTACCTGTATAAATTTACTTCTCCATATTTTAAGGCCTAGCTCAAATGTTACTCCCTTTTACATGATTTAGTCAGACAATATTAATCAAATGAATGTTCAATAGTAAAAGTGAAATTACATGAAAAGCCCCACATTTTGCATATTTAAACTGTTTTTTATTGTCTTACATGGTGTTGAAGGTGGGACCCACTCTTGAATCTTCTTTTAGTGGTGGAATGAGGTACATATTGTTCATTAGTGTCACTCATATTGAATTTATGATTTGTCGAGGTGAATTTACAAACAGTAGGTAGTCCTGTTGCTGGAGGGTCATCTGTGAATGAAGCCAATCATACCATTTGACGGGTTCCGTGTCTCCGTCCACATCCCATAATGTGGATTTTTGCCACTTATTTCAGCGGTATATACAAAAACTGCTTGTTGCCTTCATAATATTTGTTTCTCTATTTGTCTTTCCCTACTGTGAGCCCCCAAAATCTAAGATAGGTCTCAGTCAATTTAGGAAGTTTATCTTGCCAAAGTTAAGGATGCGCACCCGTGACACAGCCTCAGGAGGTCCTGATGACATATGCCCAAGGGGGTCCAAGCACAGCTTGCTTTTATACATTTTAGGGAGACATGAGACATCAATGAGTACATCTAAGACAAACATTGGTTCGGTCTGGAAAGGCAGGACACCTCAGAAGTAGTGCGGGGGCTTCCAGGTCACAGGTAGATAAGAGACAAACGGTTGCATTCTTTTGAGTTTCTGATTGGCCTCTCCAAAGGAGGCAATCAAATGTGCATTTATCTCAATGAGCAGAGAGATGATGTTGAATAGAATGGGAGGCAGGTTTGCCCAAGCAGTTCCCAGCTTGACTTTTCACTTGGCTTAGTGATTTTGGGGCCTCAAGATTTATTTTCCTTTCGTATAACATACCAACTTTCACATTTTGCCCGAAGAAAATCTGTAGAGAGGCCGGGCGGGGTGGTTCACGCCTATAATCCCAGCACTTTGGGAGGCCAAGGCAGGCAGATCACAAAGTCAGGAGTTTGAGACCAGCCTGGCCAACATGGTGAAACCCATCTCCACTAAAAATACAAAAATTAGCCAGACATGGTGGCACATGCCTGTAGTCCCAGCTACTCAGGAGGCCGAGGCAGGAGAATCACTTGAACCCGGGAGGAGTAGGTTGCAGTGAGCCGAGATCTGTCACTGCACTCCAGCCTGGGCAACAGAGCAAGATTCCATTTCAATAAATAAATAAATAAATAAATAAAATCTGTAGAGAGCCGCAGATGTGGCCATAACCTGTTGTAGTCCATGCTTCAGGACCTGCAAGAACTTCATCTTGTCCCAAAAGATGCGATTTCTTTCTTTTTTTTTTTTTTTTAAGATGGAAACCCTGTCTCTATGAAAAATATAAAACTTAGCTGGATGCGGTGGTGCACATCCCAGCTACTGGGGATGCAGAGGTGGGAGGATTGCTTGAACCTGGAAAGTCGAGGCTGTAATGAGCCATGATCATTCCACTGTACTCCAGGCTAGGCAGCACAGCAAGACACTGTCTCGAAAAAAAAAAAAAAAGAAAAGAAAAGAAAAGAAAAGAAGCAAATAAAAGATTTGTCATTAGGAGATATTTTAATGAATTATAATATTGTCATACAATGGAATACTTTGCAGCTTTAAAAACAAATAAGTTTTTATATGTTGATATGGTACAACTTCCAAGATATATAGGCGCTATAGCAGAATAATTAAAAGTTTGGACCCTGGAGACTGACTCTGTAGATTCAAAGACTAGCTCTGCTAATTATTAGCTGTGTAAACTTGAACAAATTTTTCAAGCTCAGTTCCTTAGTTTTTTCATCTGTGAAATAAGGATGCCAATGGCAACTACCCCGCAAGATTGTTTTGAGGTGCAAATGAGTTGCTACGTACCATACACTTAGAACAGTGTCTCACACGTAGTAAAATAATTGAACCACAGCAGTGAGATGTGAGCGAATGATTTTTGAAATGTAATATAATTCATAAAAAATGAAAACTGAATCTTTGAAAAATTCATTGCCATGAAACATTTTCACCGTTTCTGCCTTGGGTTGTAGTATTGTACATTTTCACGGCCAGGAATATCTCCTCTTTTATAGTCTTCTATTATTATAATCTCTTTGAGGACGAGGCCTGGGTTTTCCTCAGTTTGTAGACCTGCATGGCCTCTGGCTTCTGCCATGTTCAGGGCAAATTCCTTATGTATTTGTTGACTAACTAAATAAAATATTCAGATTCCTGTCTGCATATAAGTATAATTGCAGAGCCCTGACATTTAGAGAGTAGTTTTAGGCCCTGTTAGGAGGCTGATCCTGTAATTTCAACATTAAGGACAAGTGTGTAGATTTTTTTTTTAATGTAGGAGGAAGTTTATATCTAGCTGGAGCAATATTCTGAGAGGTTTCATCACTAGTGAGATGTCTTTATCACTAGTTAGATGTATAAGGGCAGGCCAGCTCTTAACCTTTCTGAGACTCAGAGGTTCTAAAAATTATTAGTCCTGGTCCTCATTTAAAAATAAAATTCTGCCGGGCGCGGTGGCTCAAGCCTGTAATCCCAGCACTTTGGGAGGCCGAGGCGGGCGGATCACGAGGTCAGGAGATCGAGACCATCCTGGCGAACACGGTGAAACCCCGTCTCTACTAAAAAATACAAAAAAAAAAACTAGCCGGGCGAGGTGGCGGGCGCCTGTAGTCCCAGCTACTCGGGAGGCTGAGGCAGGAGAATGGCATAAACCCGGGAGGCAGAGCTTGCAGTGAGCTGAGATCCGGCCACTGCACTCCAGCCTGGGCGACAGAGCAAGACTCCGTCTCAAAAAAAAAAAATAAATAAATAAAAAAAAATAAAAAAAAATTCTTAGAAAACAATGGAAAGTTGCAGTGAGCCAAGAACACGCCACTGCACTCTAGCTGGGAGACAGAGATGCTGTCTGAAAAAAAAAAAAAAATGGTGTCGAATCTGTATATAATGTACACGCACCCACCTGTTAAATCATCTCTAGATTACTGATAATTCCTAATACAATGTAAATGATATGTAAGTAATTGTTATACTATATTATTATTATTATTTTATTTTATTTTTTGAGATGGAGTTTTGCTGTTGTTGCCCGGGCTGGAGTGCAATGGCCGATCTTGGCTCACTGCAACCTCTGCCTCCTGGGTTCAAGTGATTCTTCTGCCTCAGCCTCCCGAGTAGCTGGGATTACAGGCATGCACCACCACACCCAGCTAAATTTGTATTTTTAGTAGAGACAGGGTTTCTCCATGTTGGTCAGGCTGGTCTCGAACTCCCAACCTCAGGTGATCTGCCCGCCTCGGCCTCCCAAAGTGCCAGGATTACGGGCATAAGCCACCACACCCAGCCTATATTTTTAGATGTATGTCATGTTTTATTGCCTTTTTTTTTTTTTTTTTCTAATGTTTTCCAAATACTTTTGATCTGCTCTTGGTTGAATCTGTGTATGTGGAAGGCTTGGATGTGGAGGGCCAACTCTGCTTCACTATGAGTATATTACCTAGATATTTAAACTTCTTAAAAAACCTGTGGATGAATAAAAACATTCAATGTATGAGGAATATGAGGAAAAGTATAACAAGATCATTTCGTCTAACTTCTTTTTTTTTCTTTTTGAGACAGAGTCTCACTCTGTCAGCCAGGCTGGAGTGCAGTGGTGTGATCTTGGCTCACTGCAGCCTTGACCTCCTGGACTCAGATGATCCTCACACCTCAGCCTCCCAGGTAGCTGGGACTACAAGCATGCACCATCACACCCGGCTAATATTTGTGGTTTTTGTAGAGATGGGGTTTCACCATGTAGCCCAGGCTGGTCTTGAACTCCTGGGCTCGAGCAATCCATCCACCTCAGTCTCCCAAAGTGCTGTGACTACAGGCGTGAGCCACTGTGCCTGGCCATTTTGTATAACTTAAGCCTTTGCCTCTGAGATTAAGGTCACCTAAAATTCTTAAATAAAATAAGGCCTAAAATGTTTCCTTTGTGATATTTAGTGATATGGTTTCTCTACATTCCTAAATCATTAAATAAATGTCAGTTATTATCTCATGTAGGGTTGATCGTGTCGCCTTTTTCCAGAGTAATTTTACTATAAAATATAATAATGAAAATGAAGCATTTTCTTTTTCTCTTTTTCTTTTTTTTGAGTTTTTTAGAGATTTTTGAGTTTCGCGTTTTCCCTCAGGCTGGAGTGTAATGGTGTGATCTTGGCTGCAACCTCTGCCTCCCAGGTTCAAGCAGTTCTCCTGCCTCAGCCTCCTGAGGAGCTGGGATTACAGGCACCTGCCACCATGCCCAATTAACTTTTATTTTTTTAGTAGAGACGATATTTCAGCATGTTGACCAGGCTGGTCTCAAACTCCTGACCTCAGGTGATCCACCCACCTCGGCCTCCCAAAGTGCTAGGATTATAGGCATGAGCCATCGCGCCTTGCCAGTCATAGCATTTTCAAGGCACAAGTTTATAGGTGTGTACTGTTTTGGAAAGCCTTAAGTATGAAAATCCCCAAATGCTTAGTAAATTGGAGGATTGCATATATTCAATTAGAGAAGAATTCTTCATGTTCCAAAATAATAAATCATAGAATTTCTCTAAACAGCAGGGCATGACAACTCACGTGCATTTGGTAAGAGAAACTTCAGAGTCTACCTGGGAAAATTGTCCTATGTAACCCAGCACAAAGCTTCCAGAGTAATATGTATCAGAGACCAATGCATAGCTAGCTAAACAGATCAGCTGTCTAAATCAATTATGTAACCAGGGGTTTGGGGATCAGATGGAAGAGCCACATTAGACTGGATGGTGAGAGATCTCTCTGAAGAGGTGATATTTGAGATAAAACCTGAATAGAATAAAGCCTGAACAAAGCTGAAGGAACCAACCTTTTGGAAGATCCACCAATAGGTCTTCAAAAGGCTAGGTCCTTCAGAAGAGCCCAGCCAATAAGGTCTCTCAGGTCAGAACAAGGTTGGTGGATCAAAGAACAGAAAGGCCAGATTGCCTGGAGTATAAGGGGTGTGTAAGCTAGGAAGAGTGGTTCTACAATTAAGTTAAGAGAGATACACAAGGACCAGATTGATGGAATCTGAAGAAACCATGAAGGAACCATGGTAAGTGCATGTAAATTACCTCACTTGGAGCTTGAAAATTTTTAAAAATGCAGTAAGTGGAAACTCCTTTTTTTTTTTTTTTTTTTTTTTTTGAGACAGAGTCTCGCTTAGTCGCCCAGGCTGGAGTGCAATGGCGCGATCTCGGCTCACTGCAAGCTCCGCCTCCCGGGTTCACGCCATTCTCCTGCCTCAGCCTCCCGAGTAGCTGGGACTACAGGCGCCCGCCGCCTCGCCCGGCTAATTTTTTGCATTTTTAGTAGAGACGGGGTTTCACCGTGTTAGCCAGGATGGTCTCGATTTCCCGACATCATGTTATTCTTTTCTCCATAATCCTAATGTAAATGTTTTTTTAAAAATAGGGGTAATTTTACTCCTTATTATACATGCAAATAAACATTTAGAAATTACTTGTGAAATTTGAACCTCATGTCTTCACTAACCTTGTTAAATTTAAATTCTACTAAAAAACATAAGAAATCTGGGAGTAGTGGCTCACACCTGTAATCCCAGCACTTTGGGAGGCTGAGGTGGGAGAATCACTTGAGCCCAGGAATTTGAGACCAGCCCAGCCAACAAAGTGAAACCTTGTCTCTACCAAAAAATAAAAAAATAAAAAAATAGCCAGGCATGGTGGTGTGTACCTGTGGTCCCAACTACTCAGTAGGCTGAGACGGGAGGATCGCTTGAGCCCAGGAGTTGGAGGATTAGGAGAGCTATGATCATGCCACTGCACTCCAGCCTGGGTGACAGAATGAGACCCTGTCTCAAATAAATAAATAAATAAATAAAATAAAAGACATAAGATGAATTTCCTAATCAAAAGGCAATAAAACTGGGTATTCATATCATACTCACTGGTTTACAAATTTTTAAAATTGTTTCTTGCCTAGATTTATGCTGAAAGGCTCTCTCCATTTCTCAACCATGAGACTCCTCAGTCAGGAAAGTATTTTCCTAAAATTCGATCAGTTTTTTGAGAACACATGGACATAGAAGGGGGAACAACACACACTGGAGCCTTTTGGAGGATGGAAGGCGGGAAGAGGGAGAGGATCAGGAAAAATAACTAAATAACTAATAGATACTAGGCTTAATACCTGAGTGATTGAAATAATCTGTACAACAAACTCCCATGACACAAGTTTACCTGTGTAACGAACCAGCACTGGCACCACTGACCTTAAAATAAAAGTAAAAAAAAAATCCAGTTTTTGTAGTTTAATCAATCTGGGATTTATTTTAGGCATTATGTAGGCTAGAGATTACAGTAGGCTGAATAATAGCTCCCAAATATGTCCAAATTCTAATCCCTGAAAAATGTGAATGTTACTTTATGTGGCAAAAGTGACTTTACAGATACAATTAAGTTACGGGTGCTAAGATGGGGAGATTATCCTGGGTTAACTGGGTGGGCCTTAAATGTCATCACAAGTGTCCTTAAAAGAGGAAGGCAGAAGGAGATTTGACAAAGAAGAGGAAGAGGCCATGTGAAGACAGAGCAGAGAGAGAAACTTGAAGATGTTACGCTGCGGTCCTGGAGATGGAGGAAGGGGCCTGGAGCCAAGGAGTGCAAGAAATGCAGCCCTAAAAGCTAGAAAGGGCAAAGAAGAATTTCCCCCTAGAGCTTCTGGTGGGAGGGTCCTGCCCATACCTTAGACTGTATTCCTTGATTTTGAGCCTCTGGGCTCCAGAACTGTAGGAATAAACTTATGTTGTTTCAAACTGTCTAGTTTGTGGTAATTTGTAGCAGCAGTAATGGGAAATTAACACAGAGATGGAACCCAATTTTTACCACATAGTTAACTAATTGTCCCAGTACCATTTATTGTATACTACATTATTTCCTAACGGGTCAGGAATATTAACTTTTTCATAATGTCAATGCCCACATATAACTGAGTCTGTTTCTATTCTATGCTACCAGTCAATTTATTTACACTTGGGTCAATATCAGACTTTTAAACAACAATTTTATAGTATATTTAAATGAGTGGTAGGGTGAGTCCAATATTCTTTTTTTTTCCAAAAAATTTCTTACTTTCAGCTGCATTTATTCTTCTAGATGAACTTTAGCATCAGTTGGCCTAGTAAAACATTTTGAATTTTGATTGAAACTGCATTAAATATCTAGATTCATTCAAATATTTTTATTCAGAAACATAGACTCCCTTTTAGGTCTCTACCCCAACCCCTAACCCTTCGGTAAAATTTTATATTTTTATCACTTAGGACTTGTATGTTTTTAAAGGTTGATTTCTTAAGGCTTACTTCTTTATTGCTATGTGGAACAGGGTCTTTTTGAAGTTACATTCCTTTTTTTTTTGAGACAGGGTTTCACTCTGTCGCTCAGACTGGAGTGCAGTGGCATGATCTTGGCTCACCGCAGCCTCCACCTCCCAGGCTCAAGCGATTCTCCTGCCTCAGCCTCCCAAGTAGCTGGGATTACAGGAATGTGCCACAACTGCCCAGCTAATTTTAGTACTTTTAGTAGAGATGGGGTTTTACCATGTTGGCCAGGCTGGTCTTGAACTCCTGACCTCAAGTGATCCACCCATCTTGGCCTCCCAAAGTGCTGGGATTACAGGCATGAGCCACCACACCTGGCAGAAGTTACATTTCTAATTAGATGCTATTGGCATGTAGGAATGCTATTGGATTTTGAATTTGACCACTCTGCTGAATCCACTTAACGTCTCTCAGATTTTCTAGTGAGACAATATCATTTATACATATTATAATCTTTTCTCCTTTTTACTGTTTATTTTTCTTATTTGTTTTTCTTGTTTTATTGCATTAGTTAGAATCTACAGAACAGTGTTAAATGATGATGGTGTTAATAGGCATATTTACCTTTTTTCTGACTTTAGTTGGAATGCCTTTGATGTTTCACTATTAAATATGATGCATGTTTTACTTTGTATATTTTGTGGAGGTATTTTAACATAATCTATCTATTTATCTATACCTGTATTAATTCATTTTCACACTGCTACAAAGACACTACCTGAGACTGGGTAATTTATAAAGAAAAGAGGTTTAAGTGACTCACAAGTCTGTATGGGTGGTGAGGCCTCAGGAAGCTTACAATCATGGCTGAAGGGGAAGCAGGCACCTTATTCACAAGGTGGCAAGAGAGAGAGAAAGAGAGACAGAGAGAGACAGTGAAGGAGGAAGAGCCCTTTATAAAACCATCAGATCTTGTGAGAACTCACTCACTATCATTGGAACAGCATGGAGGAAACTACCCCAATGGTCCAATCACCTCTCACCAGTTCCCTCTCTCGACACATGGAGATTATGGGGATTACAATTCAAGATGAGATTTGGGTGGGGACACAGAGCCAAACCATATCATTGCAGCCCTGACCCTTCCCAAATCTTATGTCTTTTTTACATTTCAAACCAGTCATGCCTTCCTGAGAGTTCACCAAAGTCTTAACTCATTTCAGCATTAACTCCAAAAGTCCAAGTCCAAAGTCTTACCTGAGACAAGGCAAGTTCCTTCTGCCTATGAGCCTGTAAAATAAAAAACAAAGGGACTAGAGGCCCCATGTGAGTTCAACATTCAGTGGGGCAGCCATTAAATCTTAAAGCTCTAAAATAATCTCCTTTGACTCCAAATCTCACATCCAGGGCGTGCTGATGCAAGGAGTGGGTTCCCATGGCCTTGGGAAGCTCTTTCATCAACTGGCATTGAGTGCCTGAAGATTTTCCAGGTGCACGGTGCAAGCTGTAGGTGGATCTATCACTCTGGGGTCTGGAGGATGGTAGCTGTCTTCTCAAAGCTCCACTAGGCAGTGCCCCAGTGGGTATTCTGTGTGTAGGTTCCAACCCCACATTTCCCTTCTGTACTGCCCTAGCTGAAGTTCTCCATGAGGGCTCTGCCTCTGCAGCAGACTTCTGTATAGACGTTCAAGCATTTCCATACATCCTCTGAAGTCTAGGCAGGGGTTCCAAAGCCTCAGTTCTTGTCTTCTGTGCACCCACAAGCCCAACACCACATGGAAGTTGCCAAGGCTTAGGGCTTACTTCCTTTGAAGAAACAGCCCAAACTGTACCTGGGCCCCTTTTAGCCATGGCTAGAGCTGGAGTGGCTGGGAAGCAGGGCCCCAAGTCCTGAAGCTTCACAGAGCAGTGGGGCCATTTTTTCCCCCTAGGCCTCAGAGCCTGTGATGGGAGGAGCTGCTGTGAAGACCTCTGACATGCCCTGGAAACATTTTCCACAGTGTCTTAACAATTAACATTTTGGCCCCTTGTTACTTATGCAAATTTCTGCAGCAGCTTGAATTATTCCCCAGAAAATTGGTTTTTCTTTTTTACCACACGGTGAGGCTGCAAGTTTTCCAAACTTTAACATTCTGTCACTTCTTGAACACTTTGCTGCTTAGAAATTTCTTCTGCCAGTTACCCTAATCATCTCTCTCAAGTTCAAAGTTTCACACATCTCTATGGCAGGGGCAGAATGCCGCTGGTCTCTTTGCTAAAGCATGGTAAGAGTGACTTTTGCTCTAGTTTCCAATAAATTCCTGATGTGGTTTGGCTCTGTGTCTCCACCCAAATCTCACCTTGAATTATAATAATCCCCATGTGTTGTGGGAGGGACCCAGTGGGAGGTAATTGAATCATGGGGGTAGGTTTTTCCTGTGCTGTTGTGGTGATAGTGGATAAATCTCAAGAGATCCGATGGTTTTATAAGGGGGAGTTCCCCTGCAGAAGCTTTCTTTTGTCTACTACCATGTAAGATGTCCTTTTGCTCTTCCTTCATCTTCTGCCTTGAATGTGATGCCTCTCAAGCTATGTGGAACTGTGAGTTCATTAAACACCTTTTCTTTATAAATTACCCAGTTTCAGGTATGTTTTTATTAGCAGCATGAGAACAGACTAATACAGTTACTTATCTACATCTGAGACCACTTCACCCTGGACTTCATAGTCCATATCACTATCAGCATTTTGGTCAAAACCATTTGACAAATCTCTAGGAAGTTCCAAACTTTCCCATATCTTCCTGTCTTCTTCTGAGCCCTCCAAACTGTTCCAACCTCTACCTGTTACCCAGTTTCAAAGTTGCTTCCACATTTTTCAGGTTGTTTTTACAGCAGTACCCCACTCTACTGGTACCAATTTACTGTACTATTCTGTTTTCACACTGCTACAAAGATACTACCCTAGACTGGGTAATTTATAAAGAAAAGAGGTTTAATTGACTCACAGTTCTGAGACTGTGGCTTGGGAGGCCTCAGGGAACTTACAATCATGGTGGAGGGGGAAGAAGACACCTTCTTCACAAGGTGGCAGGAGAGAGAAGGGGGAAGAGCCCCTTATAAAACCATCAGATCTCATGAGAACTCACTCATTATCATGAGAACAGCATAGGGGAAACCACCTCCATGATCCAGTGACCTCCTACCAGATCCCTCCCAAGACACTTGGATATTATGGGGTTTATGGAGTTTAAAATTTGAGATGAGATTTCAATGGGGACACAGAGCCAAACTATATCAATACCTATTTACATATACGTAATAATAATAAGAATATTTACTCTTATTTCTAGATTATTAATTTTTTCTTTAAATCAGAAGTGCCGATAAAATATTATTAAATGATTTACAAACCTATCATTATAAGTTTATTAATGTTCATTCTTTTATCATATAACAAAACCTATTGTATTATTTTATGTTTTTCATTTAGCATTTGTTTAGTATTTAAATAGTCTGTTGTTCTTTTTTGTATTTAATAAAATCAGACCTACAAAATGAATTTGGAAGTGCTTTGTCTTTTTCTTTGCTAAAGTTTAAAAACAGTTTAAAATAACAGAAATAGCAAACTCCTTATAGGCCAATAGAACTATATTAGTCTAGTCCCTTTTTGGTGGTAGATTTTTGGCAACGTTTCCAATTCTCTTCTATAGTTATTTAGTTTATTCAGGTTTCCTACAACTTTTGAATCAATTTTTATTTTTTTTTGAGACAGAGTCTCGCTTCTTTGCCCAGGCTGGAGTGCAATGGCACCATCTCGGCTCACTGCAACCTCCGCCTCCCAGGTTCGAGCAATTCTCCTGCCTCAGCCTCCCCAGTAGCTGGGATTACAGGCATGTACCACTACACCAGGCTAATTTTTGTATTTTTAGTAGAGATGGAGTTTCACCATGTTGACCAGGCTGGTGTTGAACTCCCGACCTCAAGTGATCCACCCACCTTGGCCTCCCAAAGTGCTGGGATTACAGGTGTGAGCCATGGTGCCCGGCCTTGAATTGATTTTTGTACACATTCTAGATAATAATGAGAAAATGTTAACATTCAGTATCTATAAAGTATGCCTGCAAATCAATAAGATAAAAGATCCACTTAAAAATAAGCAAGTGACAAATGTGCAAAATTAATAGAAGAAAAATTCAAATAGCCATTTGATGTGTGCTTTAAATCTGTTATATTTACGGTAACCATATATACCTATTTCCCTGGCAGAGTCCTGGTTTACATGTATTTGTCCAGTCAAATTATGACTAGTATCACTTTTTGTCTCGAAAACTTCCTATTTGGGGCTGGGTGTGGTGGCTTACGTCTGTAATCCCAGCACTTTGGGAGGCTGAGGAGGGTGGATCACTTGAGGTCAGAAGTTCGAGACCAGACTGAATAACATGGTGAAACTCCATCTCTACTAAAAGTATAAAATTAGCTGGGCATGGTAGCGCATGCCTGTAATCCCAGCTACTTGGGAGACCAAGGCAGGGGAATCACTTGATCCCAGGAGACGGAGGTTTCAGTGAGCTGAGATCACGCCATGATACTCCAGCCTGGACAACAAGAGCAAAACTTGTCTCAAACAAACAAACAAACAAAAAGAAACAAAAAGAAAACTTCCTATTTGGACTATAAATTTTACTGTCTCTACTTAGAATAAATGAGATGCAAGTGTAAATGACAGTAAAGATTTTATTATTATTACCAATCAGATTAGCAAACATTAAAAAGATTTATAATATACATTGCTGGAAAGGGTGTGTTGAAACGGAAAAATATTGGTGAAAGTGTTGGTATTCTCTTTTCAGGTTAGAAATTTGGCTATATCTACTAAAATTTCAATTGCGCATATCATTTGTTCTAGCTATTGGACTTTTGGAATCTTAACTAATGGGAATAGTGGTGGCATGGTGCAAAGACATGCATTGACAAAGTTGTTATAATAGTCCAAAATTGGAAACAATTTACATGTGTATCAGCAGGCTATTGGTTAAATAAATAAAGATGCACCTATGAAAGGAAATACTATGTAGATCTTTAAAACAGTGAGATGTAGTAACATGCAGAATGATATTATGGTTTTAACTGGTATTTGGAGAAATATGCACATCTATCATTTATTTTTCTACGCTTAGAGAAAAAAGCTTGAAAATATATACAACACATTTAACATCTATATCATGAAGGTTAGATGAACAGAAACGGAAACAGAAAATTTGATAAAGGTTTTATTAAGTATTAGGGGGAAAATAGTTTTTGAAAAAAAATATCCAACTTATTTGGCAGTAATACAAGACACTACATATGCTGGAAGGAAACAGAAAATCTGGTTTGGCTTGGTAACAGGTGTCAGAGAGTAATCTTCTAGTTCTGTTAATGTTTCTTCTGGTTGGAAGTGTGATTTTTTTCCTCTGTCAGAAAGCTTCATGGCTATATAAAAGATTTTTCAATTCTAGAGATATGGGAATGCTAGACCACAGCCCATGGAGTTATTATTTTTTATCTTTCTGTAAGAATATACAGTCTTAGAATTTTAAGGCAGTAAGGGCCTCAAGTCCCTTCTTGTCAATGCTCTCATTTTTTTTTTTTTTTTTTTTTTTTTAGTGATAAAAAGAAAGTTTTATCTATTTCATCCAGGAATATATGCTCTGTATCTTACACATAATATTCCAGAGAAAAAGTTACCTATACCTGTTTTTTGAAGAATAGATATTCTTAATATCCACACCATTCAAGGACAATGTAAAAACAAAACAAAACCCCAAAAAACAAACCCCCAAAACCCAAAACCCCAATATTGTAGGTCAGTCTCCTACCTGAGTCTGTGTGAAAAAATAAAAATATTACAAAGTAAAATCAAGCAGTTAATTAAAAATAACAGACTCAAGGACAAAGAACTCTTCAAGTCCATCAGAAAAACTACTCAGTGTAAAAGTGGATAAATAGGTTCATATGCAATTCCCAGGAAATAAAATGCAAATGGAGTAACCACATAAAATATTCTCAAGTTCATTATGACCATGAAAATGAAAATTAATTACCATACAAATAATATTCCTTCATATCATATTGATGACAATAAAACATTTTTAGAAAGCTAAACGTTTGTGAGAATGTGAAGAAAGAAGATTACACACTGCTAAAATTATGCTGGAAAAAAATTTAGGATATCTGGTAAAAGTGCACAAACTCTAAAACCAAGAAATTCTATAATCAGGTATGTGTCAGATATTTTCCAGGCTATGTGTATATCAATGTTCTCCTTTTACAAATAAAGTAACCAAAGCCTAACTCTTTTTACTATTAATATATATAAAATTACTTAGAATAGTTTGTGGTATATATTAAGGATTATATAATAATATATAGTTATCTATGATCATCCTCATCTTCATTATCAATAGTCAGTTGTAGATGAAATGTTATTAATTAACATCATTAATATTGACAAACACATTTTAGGTGATCATCATTGGATCTCCGGAGCAGTATTCTAACAGTCGAATTAAAAACCTGCCAATATTTAACCAGACGATGAAGTTTGGAGGACATTCCTTCTTCTCCCACCCAGAGCCACGCTCGTGCGTGCTTCCACAGTGACAGTCTGACCTTTTGAAACTTGGAGATCATACTTTGATCCTTGAAAACGCCCCACCGCCTTCCCAGAGGCTGCCGGTCTCCACGTTCGCGTTCTACCTGGTAGAATCCCTTGACAGTTTCAGTACCTGGCCGCCAAGGCTTTGGGAGTTAACGCCTACCTGGACGGGAGGCACTGGGGAGAAGAGAGGGAAGGCTCTGAAACCCAACCGAGAAGGCGGGCTGGGGGAAGTCACTCCTGGAAAGAGGTTTTCTCGGGTGCCAGCACCCGGAGAGAGCTACTCCGGGGCCAGGCAAGCATCCCGCCTAGGCTCCCTAGTGCATATTAGTGAGTGACACGACGGCGACAGGACACAGAAGTGTCAGATGACAGCTGCGCCTGGCGCGCAAGGTGGTCCATTTTATTTTTGGTAGCTAGACGCCAGTAGGACGCACCACTTCAGCTCTAAACTGGAACTGGTGGTCCCAAGATGTTTTCTGTTCTTTTTAATTTTTTTGAGACAGGGTCTCGCTCTGTCGCCCAGGCTGGAGTGCAAAGGCGCGATCTCAACTCATCGCTACCCCCTCCTCCTGGGTTTGAGTGAACCTCCCACCTCAGGCTCAGTAGCTGGGACCACAGGCGCGAGCCACCACGCCGGCTAATTTTTATATTTTTTGCAGAGACAGGGTCTCGCTATTTTGCCAAGGCTGGTCTCGAACTCTTGGCCTCAAGTGATCCGCCCGCCTCGGCTTCCCGAAGTGCCCTACTGGCGTGAGCCACCGCGCCGGTCTGCCTCCAAGATTTTCGTTGCAAGGATGGAATGGTCGCTTCTGTGCGGATCCTCCAAACCATCGTTGGGAGAGGCCTCCTTAAAGTCTGGGAGAAAAGTTGTTTCGGGTGGATATGAAAGTAAGGCAAAGCCGGAAAGAGGAGAGTAGCCGAAACAAGCAAAGTGATCGCGATGGGTTTAGGAAAGGTGATCTGGCGTGCTAAATGGCGTTTCCGGAGAAATCCGAAAACTATTGCTTTACAAAAGTATACTAAAGAGCTGCCCTGGGTCTGGAAACCCCTTAAGGGATCAAAATGGATGCAATGGGTATCCTTCTCCAATGACACCCCTCACGGGCCGGGAGCCTGGCAGTTCGCCACCCGCTGCCTCCCTTTCCGCAGCCAGGCTCGCAGCCGCTCAGCTACCTCTAAAGCCCGGAGCAGGGAAATCCGCGCAGGCCTGGACGGCCCGGGTGGTATCCTGCCTTCCCGCACACTGCGCATGCGCAGGGGGTGGACTGCTAGGTCGGCTCAGGGAGCGGTGACGAGTCCGGAAGCGCCTGCGCGCGCTCCTCGGTACGCGAACTAGTTTTGTTCGGTGCCCTCTGGACTGGAACCTTTCGGAGAGAACCCCCGGCAGGACCAACCCCGCACCCGCCAGCACCGCGGCAATGTCCAGCAACAGTTTTTCTTACAATGAGCAGTCCGGAGGAGGGGAGGCGACGGAGCTGGGTCAGGAGGCGACCTCAACCATTTCCCCCTCGGGGGCCTTCGGCCTCTTTAGCAGCGATTTGAAGAAGTGAGGAGAAAGGTTTGGGGTACGGGGATGGGAGGGAGGAGCTGGGGACTCGGAGGAGTGGGCGCCGGGTGGGCTCCCTGGAGTGGAGCGGGGTCGCCCTGAGATCTGAGCAGAGCTGGGCGGTAACGTGTCCCACGGGTGGGTGGGTGGGGTTGGTTGGCGGTGGTGGGAGTTGGGGGAGTTTGGGGCGTGTGTGTGTAGGGGTCTCTAGTAGTTTTCAAACTTTAGTGAAAAGGAAACCGCTTGGTGAGCTTAGATCCCACCCCTGAAGACACTGATTGAATTGGACTTGGTCTGGGCTCAGGAATCTGAATTTTGAGCATAGTCTTCTAAGTTTATTTATCGTTCGCCGGATCAGACTTTGATACATTCCCTGATTAGGGTGAAACGAGTGTTTTGGTCAAGGTGAGAGTGCGAGTGTTGCTTGTGGGAAGTTATTTTGTGACCCCGGAGTGTAGGAGGAGAGAGGTGGGTTTAGGCTGTTTGAATGGACAAATTGGTTTATACCAGTATCAGTGTTCTTGGATTATATCCTTTGCACTACAGACAAAAACACCAATCCAAAATAAGCATATGAATAGAAAATATTTTAAGAGTGTTACTATGAACAAATCCTAAACTTTTACAAATTAATAATGTGAAGTTTAAAAACGAATGTTAAGATACACTTAGTTTTGTAAAAAGTATCACCGAGAAATGGAAAGAAATCCCAAGTTGTTTGTTTGGGGGGTGGGATGGTGGTATTGGGGTGGTGGTAGTGGTTAAATTTACCACAATTATCATTTTTACGTTTCTCTTATTTTAAATCTTTCATTACTAAGCAATATGGTCACATAATAGTCTGTCGCTAAATTCACGCTAAATTAAGGTAGAATAGCTGTGCTGGTAGCTTTGCAGATATGTTAGAGGGTATAATTAAAATTTAAATTAAACGTTACTAACAATATTGGGTAGTCTAGAAAGTGCTACTACTTGAAATTGGGATTACATTTTGGCTGTATTGAGGATCAAAATCATATAGATAGTATGTACGATACAATATTTTCGTTTCCTTTTTCCCAGGTTAGAAAAGTTTAAAAGTAAGGTAACTTTTCATTTTCATTTCATATAATTTTTCATTATATGCATTTGGTGATCCATTGTTCTAGAGCAAGTACGGAGCTTGTTGCCTTTACTGTTAGCAAAATGTTTAGACTGAATTAACCTGTAAATTGGCATCAATCTGTTTTGCAAATTAATTTACTTTTATGGTTTGTGAACACCCCGTGAGGGGTGTCATTGGAGAAGGATACCCATTGCATCCATTTTGATCCCTTAAGGGGTTTCCAGACCCAGGGCAGCTCTTTAGTATACTTCTGTAAAGCAATAGTTTTCGGATTTCTCCGGAAACGCCATTTAGCACGCCAGATCGCCTTCCTAAACCCATCGCGATCACTTTGCTTGTTTCGGCTACTCTCCTCTTTCCGGCTTTTCTCTTATATTTTTGTCAGATTTGGGGCCAGGCACGGCAGCTCTCGGCTGTAATCTCAGCACTTTGGGAGGCCAAGGCGGGCGGATCACTTGAGGCCAGGAGTTCGATACCAGCCTGGCCAACATGGTGAAACCGCGTCTCTACTAAAAATACAAAAATTAGCCGGGCGTGGTGCCTCGTGCTTGTAATCCCAGCTGGAGGCTGAGGCAGGAGAATCGCTTGAACCTGGGAGGTGGAAGCTGCAGTGAGCCGAGATCGCGCCACAGCACTCTAACTTTAGTGGGTGACAGAGTGAGACTCCGTCTCAAAAAAAGAAAAAAAAAAGGAAAAAGATTTTTGTCAAATTTTGACCTGATTTGGAAAAAAAAACCCAAAAAACTTATGGCCATTGACTCTGTGACCAGTGCTCTTGAGGTGACCTAATAGGTTGGATTTAAAATAAAAGTAGCTAATTGATTAGAGGTGGTATGTAATATATGCAAATAACCATGGTTGAATTGTGTTCCCCAAAAGATATTTATTGAGTGTTTGTGGCACCACTTTACATTTATTATCTCATTCAGTTTTCTTAACAACCCTGCAGGTTATTACCAGCTGCTCCCACTTTACACGTGAGGAAATTGGAGCGTGATCGTTAACTTGGGAAAGGCCGCAAAGCTAGAACATTGAACTGCCTGAATTTGAACTCAGAGGCTCTAATATTAGAGCCCATTCTCTCAAAAGTTTCGATGTCTACTTACTACTTGATGAAATGTATGGTATTTTTATTAGTGAGCGCATACAACTCACGAAAGCTTTAAAACTTTAAATAGCTCTAAGTAGTACCACCAGAGAAGCTTCCAGGGATTAGAAACATTTGGCTGTTGACCTGCAATCTAATGGAATTGTACAGAAACAAGGAGACCCCTGTTCTGGAAATGGTCATTAAATCTCTCTTGAGTCCACATTTTCTCATTTATAAAACTGTAATATTACTTGCCTTTTAAAAAAATCGAATGACATAATTTATGTAAAAAACTTGAAGCTCACCCTGTTTCCTCAGCTCTGGTTTTTAATGGTTTACTCTGATGAAATAGTTTCAAGTTTACAAAAAAGTTGCAACAATAGCACTGAGAGCAACCCTTTTGCAGATTTACCAATTAAAAAAATTGCTACATTGCTTGCCTACTGTCTCTGTCACTCACTCTCCCCATGCATATTCAGGCACATATACGTATTCATGTTATGTGTCTTCTGAACCATAGGAGACTCGGTT
This sequence comes from Macaca fascicularis, assembly GCF_037993035.2. Classification (NCBI taxonomy): domain Eukaryota; kingdom Metazoa; phylum Chordata; class Mammalia; order Primates; family Cercopithecidae; genus Macaca; species Macaca fascicularis. Next base: position 82,260,623 of record NC_088380.1, on the reverse strand, counting down.
GTACACATCATGTTCTTTTTTTTTTTTGAGACGAGTCTCGCTCTGTCCCCCAGGCTGGAGTGCAGTGGTGCAATCTCGGCTCACTGCAAGCTCCGCCTCCTGGGTTCACGCCATTCTCCTGCCTCAGCCTCCCAGGTAGCTGGGACTACAGGCGCCCGCCACCACGCCCGGCTAATTTTTTGTATTTTCAGAAGAGACGGGGTTTCACCGTGTTAACCAGGATGGTCTCAATCTGCTGACCTTGTGATCTGCCCGCCTCGGCCTCCCAAAGTGCTGGGATTACAGGTGTGAGCCACCACGCCCGGCCCCTACATCATGTTCTTTTAAACTTAAAATCTCAATGTGTAACTTTTAAGAACAAAGATAGTCTCTTACGCAACTTACAGTGTTGATGGATTCAGGAAATTTAATGTGTGTACAATCTATAGTATGTAATCTAATTTTATCGTTTGTTCCAATAAAGGTGTTTTCTTTTTTCCCAAGAATTTTTTTCCTCAAGTACAGGATCCAGTCCAAGATAATATATTTAATTTAGTTGCCATGTCTCTTTAGTCTTCTTTAATCTGGAGTAGTTCTTGAGCCTTTTTTGTCTTTCACGACCTTGACATATCTAAGGATTGCAAGCCTATTATTTTATTTTATGTTAATCAATTTTTGGGTTTGTTGGTGTTTCCTCATGTTTAGATTCAGGTTATGTATCCTTGGCCGGAATACTACCATAGGTGATGCGTGCTTCTCAAACTATTACATTTGGAGGCGTAGGGTGTCCATCTTCATGATGTTAATTTTCCTAGTCACAGGGTTGTCCAGTTTCTCTATTGTATCATTTCTATTTTTTTTTTAATCAAATTATCTGTGGGGAGACACTGAGACCATGCAGATGTCTTGCTCTTTTTTAAATTGACCACTTCTACATTTAACAACCATTGATCAATCTCCTGAACCTGTCTTCCTCAATGGCTGCAAAATGGTAATGTTTCAGCTGCAACTCCCTCTACTGTTGTGCTCTTTGGCTTCTTGGCCTAGAGCTCTGTGTTCTCTGATCCTTCACTAACCATCTCAATGATGCCTAGGTACTTCCTAGTCATAGTATTAGATTTTTGTTTTATGAATTTAATCTTATTTATCAGTATTATTTATCCTCTCCTCCCTTCAAACAGAACCAGAACTAGATGACTTTATGAAAGTAGATCCTATACCTCATTTATTGACTAAAAAGGCCTGTGTATTAGATTATTTGCTTCAAGATTTTTAATGTCTTTATTTAAAATGTAAAGAACTTATTTTTGTACTCTCATTTTTTATTTTTTGAGACATGTCTTACTCTGTTGCCTAGGCTGAAGTGCAGTGGTGCAATCATGGCTCACCGCATCCTCAACCTCCCGGGCTCAAGTGATCCTTCGCACCTCAGGCTTCTGAGTGGCTCAGACTACAGGTTCATGCCACCATGCCCAGCTAATGTTTGTATTTACTGTAGAGATTGGGTCTTGCCATGTTGCCCAGGCTAGTCTTGAACTCCTGGGCTCAAGCAATCCGCCTGCCTCATCCTCCAAAAGTGCTGGAATTACAGGCGTGCACCACTGTGCCTGGCCCCTTCCTTCTTTTTGAAATGTTCTCAACTTCTATTGTTTCTGTTTTTTTCTAAGTTATTTTTCTTCATTAAAAAAAAACAAACTTCTTTTATCTTAACCAATTTGGGTATGTGTGCGTATAATTAAAAGTAATTTTAATAATTCTATTACTGGATTAAACATTTAATTAGGAATTAATTTCTAGAAACAAACAGACAAGACTAGTTAATTTTTCTTAATTTCAATAGTAAAGCTACTAAAGTTGTAAATCTCTTTTCTTTTAAGAGCATCATGGTGTATTAGAAAGGACATGAGGCTGGGAGTGGTGGCCCCTGCCTGTAATCTTAGCATTTTGGGAGGCCCAGGCAGGTGGATTGCTTGAACCCAGGAGTTCCAGACCAGCCTGGGCAACATAGTGAGACCTTGTCTCTATAAATAAAAACGGGGAAAAAAACCAAAAAACATTGGGCCCAGAGTCAGAAGACCTGGATTTAAGTTGATGTTTTCCACTTGTAGTAGTGCTTCCTTGTTCAAGTTGCTGATCTCTTCAAACTTCGGTTTCCTCATTTCTAGACAGGATGTGATAATACTTGCCTCTTTTGTGAGGATCTCATAAGATGGTGTACTTCAAAGTGATTTCTAAACTAGGGTATTAACTAACAGTATTTGGGAAAGTTGGTGAAGACTTCACTGAGGTAGTGACATTTTAGATCTTGAAGCCTGAGGTTTTTGCCAGGTGGAGGAAAGATGGATCCTTTAGCTAAGCAGAGTATGTAGAAACCAGAAGATTTGCAAAAGAAAAAGCATGTTCAGATGAGGTGGATATTTAGACATCACAATTTTGAATAGTAGGCAGTAAAGTATGGGAATGGATGAAATCACCCAGGGAAGACTTCTTTTTTTTTTTTTTTTTTTTTTGAGACAGAGTCTCGCTCTGTCACCCAGGCTGGAGTGCAGTGGCCGGATCTCAGCTCACTGCAAGCTCCGCCTCCCGGGTTCACGCCATTCTCCTGCCTCAGCCTCCCGAGTAGCTGGGACTACAGGCGCCTGCCACCTCGCCCGGCTAAGTTTTTGTATTTTTAGTAGAGACGGGGTTTCACTGTGTTAGCCAGAATGGTCTCGATCTCCTGACCTTGTGATCCGCCCGTCTCGGCCTCCCAAAGTGCTGGGATTACAGGCTTGAGCCACCGCGCCCGGCCAAGGGAAGACTTCTTGTTAGATGAGAAGGCAGTTTAGACAAAACCTAGGGGACACCAGGATATAAAATATGAATGGAAGAACTAGAAAAAGAGACAGAGCTCACAGGGATGGGAAACTATGGAAAGGTTTAAAAAAGAGGATGCTAACAGGAAAATTAAAAGAAGGAAATGTTCAGCTATGTCAGGAGTTGTAGAGTAAGGACAAATAGAATGAAGGCTGAAAGGAGGCCTTTGGGTTTAACAATTGAAAGGTGACTTTAGCGGCCAGTAACTTAGCAATGCAGTACCTCCCGAACACCTTGAAAGGTAGCATTTTTACTCCCTGTTGAAATTGGGGTGGGCTTTTCATTTGTTTAGATTCAAAGAGCTAATTTAGATCCAAGCAAAGGACTGCATGCTTTCCTGTAGTCAGTAATATAACTCAGTGTATTTGGATTGCATCAGTAAAGCCTGACTTATTTTTTAACTTAAATCTTATTCATTGTCAACTTTATAATATCAAACATGAAAACTCTATCATATTCCTTCTTAACCTTTAATATCAGTGATTCTCAGGAGAGTCCAGTAGGAAGATTACATGTGTCTGTGGTTTGTATGCAATTATAGCAACTCTGACTTTATCTCCACTACTTTTTGTGTCTTTCAGGAAGGCATATAGAAATGCAGCTGAGTGAGATTCATTTACTTAGGGTGATGTTATTGAATATACCTTATTAAAAATACAATTTTATTAATAGTAACACATTATATTTGACATACCTCAAAAAGTCATTGTGTCTCTCTATGGGGTTCTAAACTTATTTGTGTTTAAGTCCATTTTTTATTAATAATTTAACTAGTGTCTGTATCATATTTTTGGGTGTTTTTTTTTTCATTTAACATTTTTTCACAGTCTAGTTGTTTAGTGCTTGCTCCACTTTCTTTTTGCTTATCCTAGTATTTCTCATTTAAACCTTTATCTCATTCTGTATTTTCAGTTTATGTAGTTGCTCAGTGAATATTTCTTAAATATTTATGTACATAAATCGTTCACACATTCTGCTCATATTAAAGACTATGATTTGTGTGAAGGTGCCTAGCAAAGTGTCTGGCTCGTAATTTTGCTTAATTAAATATTTTCAGATCCTTTTACTCAATTCAGTGATTTAGATTCCATTAACATTTGCTCTCTCATTAGCCAGTGTTGTTAAAAAATGAAGCACGACTGATTCAGTGGACCCTATGCAGAAGGAAATCCTCATCTGGTATTTCCATTGTTTTGTATTACAGCATCACCCTGGAGCTAATTGTGTGTAGGTTCAGAACAACCATTTTCTCCATGGGATTGCTTGGGTCTTTGCTGTGGTTAGAGTTAACTGACTAGGAATTGTCATGTAGGTATGGAATGAACCTTACAATCAGGATTTTTATTTAGTCTTTATCCCCGTCTTCAAAGGCATCTTTACCTCCAAATCTTGGATCATTCCACATGTATGGTTCATTCCTCTGTGTTTTCACCATAAAAATACATAACAATTATAAGATCTTTATCTTGTTTTTAAGAAACTTAGACTTTATTTGGAGACATAAGGTTAATGTGAACTGTCAGTAATTCAAGTATACAATTAATGTTAAATTGTGTAATTCAACTTTTCAGTGTGACATACCTTTTGAAAATTATTTGTTATAAGCCTTTGTTTGTGTAAACAGTGATTTACCGAAGAAAATGGGAATGCTGGAATTTTGAAATGTTAAGGATGTTTTAGTATGAGATGTTGAAAATGTTGGTGCCCTGAGTCATAAGCATGACATGAAGAGGCACGGGCTCCTTCCTCATTGTAAATTCCTTTCTCTTGTGCTCAGGAGTTCAGGGTTGCTGCTATGAAAATGTGCTTCAGTCATGATTTTTTTAGCATACTGTTATACATCTGATCATCTTTAAGTTCTGAAGATTTAAATACCTTGTGTTCTAATAATTCCAGTTTTGATAACTGATCTGTCTTGTTAATTATGTTTAGCTAATTGAAATTTATGGTCATTAGATCTGGTGTTAGAGCTGTTAACATAGTTGCTTGCTATATATGTAAACTGGATCCTACTTTTTTTTTTTAAAACAAGGGGTACATTAAGTTATTAGGAAATTTTAGTATTTTATTTATTTTTCACTAAGGTAAATTTCAGCATTTGTTCCAAGGTGACTAAAAACAAAAGAAGAAACTGTATACTAGTATCTGCAGTGCATTCCTAGCAGCTAAACTAGTTGTTTTTGTCTTCATAAAGACCATTAGTTTTACAAAGGGCCAACTATTCAAATTAAGGATTGTCATTTCAGTGGTGCAGTGGGGTTCCATTTATAATATAATTTAATTCCTGAAATATATTTCAAATTAAATAAGATTTTACTACATTGAATAGAAATTTGATGAAATACTGCCTGTAAACAGAGTCTTACTTTCCAACAGATAATAAAACCTTTGATCTTATTTTGCTTTGCTTGCATATCTCCTTGAAGGAGAGCCGGTTCTGACTTTTACATTTTGTCTTAATAAATATTCAAGAAAATATTCTTTCTTGACAGTAGGATATGTTACTTTTAAAATCACTGATCTGGTAAAATTTGAGGAGAAAAATCTGAAAATTAAATTTCAAACTTTACCATTAAATCATAAGATGTGAGATTTTATGTTATTTTAAATAATATTTAGTATTTGGAACAACATTACCAGAGCTGAATGATTAAAGCACACGAAAAAGGCAGACAGATGGTTGGTTGAAATGTTCTTTTTTGCTGCATGAAAAGTTATAAATGCCCATGGAATGACAAATGTATTATAGTGAAATAATTTGACAGTATTGCACTCGTGTATATAAATGAACTACTGACAAAAACAAATTGCCTGCAGTCCAAATTCAAAATTTAAAATGAAGAGCTTAAAGTGGAATAATCAAGAAGGAAATGATTTTCCTCTATTTCATATTATTATGAATAACGTTGGTTCGTGTATTTAGAGAAGGCTTATTTAGCATATCAGCTGGAAAGACTTAATAGATCTACAAAAGTGAACAGTTTATAGCCAATATCTGTTTATTGATGGACTGATTATTTATATTGCTGATAGGAACCAACCTAATTAGAAGTCTAGTGTCCTTAATTCAGCTGAGTGAGTTGGCATGGTAGCTGGACTAATGAGAGAACGAATAAGGCCCTGTCTCTGTTTTGTGCTGCTGTAACAAAAAACCTGAGACTGGGTAATTTGTAAAGAAGAGAATTTTATTTCTCACATTTTTGGAGGCCAGGAAATCCAAGATTGAGTCACAGGCAGGTTTAGTTTCCTGGTGAGGGCTGCTCTTTGCTTCTAAGATGGCCCTTTATTGCTGCATCCTCTGGAGAGGAGTAATGCTGTGTCCTCACTGGGCAGAAGGTGGAAGGGCGAGAGGATGGAAGACTGTGAAGCCTCTTTTGCAAGGACCTGAATCTCATTCATGAAGGGAGGAGCCCTCATGACTAAATCTTAAAGGCCCCACCTCTTAATGCCATCACATTGGCCATTAAGTTTGAACATCTGAATTTTGGAGGGGACACATTGAAACCATAGTAGGGTGTCTCCAAAATCATAGGTTGGCAGAGCTAGGCATCACCCAACTTTATTCTTGGAATGGGGTTTCTGCAAGTTTTTTAAAGCCTAGGTTGAGAATGTGGTCAAGAAGGATGTGGGGGAAATTAATTAGTAAAATATGAGGGCAGAGAGATAAGGGGCAGAGTGGAAGATGGAGACCTGATTGTGTAGGGCCTTGAAAAATCATTGTAAGGTCTTTGATTTTACTCTGAGTGAGAAGGAATGCCATTTGGAGAATTTTGAGCAGAGGGGTGAAATGATTGTTTACCCTTTAAAGGGACATTTTGCCTCTTGAACTAGGAGTAGACTGCAGATTTGAGGCGAGGAGACCAGCAAGGAGACTGTTACAGTAATTCAGGCAAGAGAAGGTGATCAGATTGGTGGTAGTGGAGAGAAGTGGGTAAGTTATGGATATATTTGAAAGGTAGAGCCAATGAGATTTGCTGATAGTTTGGAATAGCTGTCAACTAAAATGAAGAATATTGTGCAAAGAGAAGTTTTTTGTTTTTGTTTTTAAAGGGGGGAGGGGACCAAGAGCTTGTGCATGTTAAGTTTGAGATGCGATTAGGCATCCATGTGGAGATACTAAATAGGCAGTTGGAAATCAGAGTCTGGAGCTTAGAGGAGGAGTCAGGCTAGAAGTATAAATTTGGGTGTCATCAGGTATCATGGGATTGGATGAGACACCGAGGAAGTGAGTGTAGAAGGAGGTCAGAGTCAGTCAGTCCTGGGACATTCCTGGAGTAATTGTGTCAAATAATGCACACAGGCCAAGTAAGATGATTACTGAGAAGGGAGTTTTGGATTTGTCACTGGGCAGAACTTTGGTGACCTTGACAGGCAGTTTAGGTGCACTGGTGGGGCTGAAAACCTCATGAGTGGGCTTAAGAGAGAAGGGAGAAGAAGAATTGTAATTGGTATGGTTATTATTATTATTATTTTTTTTTGAGATGGAGTCTTGCTCTGTCGCCCAGGCTGAAGTGCAGTGGTGCGATCTCTGCTTACTGCAAGCTCCGCCTCCCGGATTCACACCAATCTCCTGCCTCAGCCTCCTGAGTAGCTGGGGCTACAGGCGCCCGCCATCACGCCTGGCTAACTTTTTTTGTATTTTTGTTAGAGATGGGGTTTCACCGTGTTAGCCAGGATGGTCTCGATTTCCTGACCTCGTGAACCGCCCGCCGCGGCCTCCCAAAGTGTTGGGATTACAGGCGTGAGCCGCCGCACCTGGCCGTTAGTTTGCTTTTAAGTATAGAGGAGCAGAGAAATGGAGCAGCACTTGGAGAGGAATGTTATGTCAAGGAATTTTTCTTTAAGGTAGGATAAACTGTATTATCTTGTTTGCTGATGGAACCAACTGATGTAGAGGAGGAAAAATAGATGATGCAGTAGAGAGAAGGAAAATTGCTGGAGAATTGCTGATATCCCCTTTTCCTTCTAGAAAACTTAGCAGATACATGTTAGCTGAAAAATAACAACCCTGATTTCAACATCCAGAAGAAATTGGTTAATATTGTATAATCTTTTAGCCTTTTTTCTCTTACATATATATTTATATGTATGTGTGTGTATATCATATGTTTTTAGAGTAAAGCTATATGCTTTTATAATATGACATTATAATTTACTTGTTTCATTTACCAATGCATGGAGCCTGGTCATTTCTTAAAATGATAGTCCTTTTAGGACAAATTGTAGTTAAACTACTATCTATTAGCTATTAGGAAAGTAAACAACTAAGGTATACAAATGAGGTTATGTAGCTAGCTCCTCTAAAGGATTTAAATAGTATCTTATATAGAATGGACCGTATTAATTATTAACTACATAAATAGAATAACCTTGCAAAAGAATGAATACTAATGATGTTAGATAGTAGCACTGATGAGGACTTTCCACACATACCTGTGTATACCAGGCAGAAAGAATAGCATATACCTAGGTTTAGAGCTGTAATGTTCAATATGGTAGCCACTAGCCAAAAGTAGCTATTTAAATTTAATTTAATTAAAAAATTCAGTTTCTCAGCCACTCTAGCCACATTTCATGTATGTGATGTAGCTAGCAGTTACTATATTGGTTAATGCAGATAAGTGATTATTTCTGTTATCACAGAACATTCTATTGGATACTGCTGGTTTAGAGGCAAGGATTTATGGCTTATTTAGGGAACAGGAAACAATTCAGTATGGCAAGAGCACATAGTTGGGAGGAAATGAGGGACTGACTGATGAAAGATGGTTAGGAGGTAATCAGAGTCTGTATTATGAAGAGTTTTGCATACCATGCTCAGAAATTTGGATTTTATCATGAAGGTTTGCACACTTAGGAGTGCTAAAGTATAGGAGCAACATAAAACGATTTATTTTTTAAAAAAGATCACATTGGCTGCACCAGTGTTTTTGGACTGGACAAGTATGTGAATGATGCTAGAATTCTGTGATACTGGAAACACGGATGGATAGAGTAAGTTTGGAGTGAGGAGGGAACCTGTTGAGGTCTATTTTGGATCTGCTGAATTTGAATTGATAGTTAGGCATTCATTGAGCGGTTAGATACATAGATAAGGTATTCAGGACAGATACCTGGGCTGGTGACGTAGATTTGGGAGTCATTAGTTGAGGACATTGTAGTTGGAGCTGTTGAGTGGAAAGTGTGTGTGTGGCATGTGAGGAGAAGGCCAGCGAGGAATCTTAGTAAAGTCTACATTGAAGAGAGTAGGAGAATTGGAACTTACTTAGAAAACTAAGAAGGGAGAATTCAGTTTGGGGAAACCATGAAAGTTGATTGTTTAAGTTTTTTAATTGTGTTTAAGGTGTAAGGAAAGGGCGAAACTTACTTCCTACTTCTTTAGGAGGAAGATGGCAGATAAATGGTTTATTGTGTGGTTTGTTGAGAGAGTGTGGTGTGATGGTTAGACACACTCACTCTGGAACTACTCATGGGTGTGAAAATGTGGCACAGAGTTAGTAAGTGGTACTTGGACAGATTATTTTACAACTCTCTGCCCTTGGTTTTCTTATCTGTAAAATGGGGATGAGGATGATAATGTACCTACACTCATTGAGTAGTTGTGAGGATTAAAAGATTTAACATATATAAATAGTGCCTGGTACATAATAAACATAGTAATTATGATTACCATTGTAACACCATTAAAGTCATTTAAAGTTTTTTTTTCCATTTTTGTTTTTTGATTTTAAGAGACACAATCTCTTTCTGTGCCCCAAGCTGGAGTGCAGTGACCCTAGCATATCTTACTCCTGGGCACAAGTGATCCTCCTGCCTCAGCCTTCTGAATAGCTGGGACTGCAGACATGTATCACCATGCCTATCTTTTTTTTTTTTTTTTTTTGGTAGAGACAGAGTCTTACTGTGTTGCCCACGCTGGTCTTGAACTCCTGGGCTCAAGCCATCCTCCTGCCTCGGCCTCCCAAAGTGCTCGGAGTACAGGCAGGGCTACCATGCCTGGCCTGTTTATTTTTAATACAATGTACTTTTTTTAAGCTATTATCATTTTAGAATTATTGTTAATTTTCACATTAACCATTGCTTTGTTTTTAATTTTTAAATTTTCATCAAACTTCAGTTTTTCTGAATTGTATTTCACAAGTGTTTGAAACAACTAAATATATTTACTTTTAATGGCAAAAACCTCTATTACTTTTGCACCAGCCTAATACAAAGTGCCTTTAATGTGCACCACATAAAAATACATGAAATTAATAAGCACTAAGTAATTCTTCTGTGTGATTATCAAGGATTTGGGAACAATTATTATAGTACAAGGGAGTAAAAAGTGTATTTGTTTTAAACTTTTTAAATTTTCAATCTTCTTTTGTATCCTATGGCTTTGAAGCTGTTCTTGAAGAAGCATCCTATTTCTTGTTTTTCCTAAAAGAAGACAGGCTTATATATGTTTTGCTTTAACAGAAATAAAAAGAGGAGGGGCTAAGTTGTCAGCAGTGCCAGCTACTTGTGTGGAATCAAGTAAAATGGTACGGCAGTTTGGTGATAAGGCAGTTGTTGGTGACCTTGGTGGTGGTGACAGCAGTGTCAAGGGATGTTGAGTGTGGAAGTCAGATGGCAGTGGATTGGTGGATGGGTGAGGAGTGAGTGAAAGAAGATCACTTCTCTGAAAAACTTTGGCTTTCAGGTGGAGAAAGGATGATTATTACAGGGAGACATGGAGCCTAAGGAGCTTTTTTTTTCTTTTAGAGTAGTTTCTTTATTTTATTTTTAATTATGGTAAAATACACCTGAATAACTTTATCATCCTAACCATTTTTTCTCCTATTTGACAAGATATCAAGCAACCTAACCATTGTTAAGTGCACAGTTCAGTGGCATTAAATATATTCATATTGTTAGGCAATTGTTACCACCATCCCTCTCCAGAACTCTTTTTATACTGCACCACTGAAACTCTGTACCCATTAAATAAATCCCTGTTTTCTCCTCTCTCCTATTCCTTTACACTGTAGCTGCTAGAAAACTGAGAGGAAACTTTATGACCTGCAACTAGCAAGTATATAGAACTTTGCTGCATGTATTTGGGTATTTACCTTATCTTTGCTTCTTTGTAATTTTTTTCCTTTTCCCCTTTAAAACTTTGCAGTCTCAATCTATGTTATAAATAGTTGACTGCCCCAAACCCCCTTAAAGGTGGGGAACAGGACAGGACATAAATAAATATGCCTAGGTAATTGTTGGAGACAAGAACAGTTAATTTTGTCATTTATCGCTGCCACTTCCATACCACCATCTCCATAATTGTCAAACATATTAAGTGGCTACTCAGTGTAGCCTTTGTTCTTGGTGTGGGGGATACAAACCGGCATTATAATTGTAATAATAACAATAATACCATATATATATATATATTTGTTTACTTTTTATTTTTTGAGACCAAGTCTTGCTCTGTCACCCAGGCTGGAGTGCAGTGGTGCGATCTCGGCTCACTGCAAGCTCTGCCTCCCGGGTTCACACCATTCTCCTGCCTCAGCCTCCCAAGTAGCTGGGAGTACAGGTGCCCACCACCCTGCTTGGCTAATTTTTTATATTTTTAGTAGAGACGGGGTTTCATTGTGTTAGCCAGGATGGTCTTGATCTCCTGACCTTGTGATCCATCCACCTCAACCTCCCAAAGTGCTGGGATTACAGGCGTGAGCCACTGCGCCTGGCCCAATAATACCTTATATTTATATAGTACTTTTATTTTCTATGATTTTCTGGCATTCTCTCCATATGCCTCAAGAACTTATAAGTCCCCACTGGTCTTCCTTAATGTTCTAATCCTGTTTTCTCTCCTGCCTACTGAACATTGACGGTAGAATCAAGGCTAAATTCTGTCTGTTCAAAACCACGTTTTTCCTAGACTTAGGAGCTTCTTTTCTCCCTTCGTTAATCCCATTCTCTATAGCTCTCCAGGGCCCACCTAACCCAAGCCACTATTGGCTCAATTATTTGCACTAAATGCATTTAAAACTCTTCTGTTCACGAACTAGTGTTATGGATATGGGTCCCAGTTATTTAACCAGAAACCATTTCTGGATTTGGATTTATCAGAATCACATTAGCTGTAAATGTCTTCTTATATGGGTGGCCTCTTCACGCCATCTAACTTTGTATCCGATTACTCTCCCATCCAAATATTCTTAGGTTCACTCTGTATGGATCACACTTTCAATTTTTATAGGACACCATGCCCACCTACTTTTAGTATTTCCCCACTTTTTGAGTCCTCAGCGTAATCCGGGATGTGCGATTGCCTGAGAGTTGCTTAGTTTCCCAAACAGAGAACTATTTCCCATGTTTTCTGGGCTTATGGGGGCTCTTCCCTCATGCTTCCCTGACTTTGGACCTCCTGGACTTCTGTATTTGTTCTTTGAAAACAGTTTTCTATGGGTCAGGTGTCCATGTCTCAGTTTGCGGAGCACTTTCATAAACTTTTTCTTTAGTTGAGGCATCAGAACATTAACATAAAAAATGTGTTAATACTTGCATTGTGTCAAATGGAATAAGGAGTGCTATAGGATTTTGAAGGAGGGAATAATCATTGAAGGCTTAAGCTGCTGGAAAAGGTAGACTTGGATTTAGGCCTTGACACAAGGATTAAAAAAGGATGCAGAGTATTCTTCCCAGGGAACAACCAAGAATAAACGTAAAATATTCTGAAACAGTGAGTGAACCAGTTTGCAGAAAGAGGAGGCGCAATGAGATTTGAGAGGTAGTCATTAGTGTGTGAAGAAAATTGGACTTAAACTTCTAAGAACAAGAGTTGATTATTACAAATGAGTATTGCAGTGGTGTTTTGGGAAGATTAACATGACATTGTATAGAGAACAGATTGTAGGAAAGAAGTTGGAGATAGAGGAACCATAGAGGAAATAGAGGAAATTGGAGATAGAGGAAAAGTCTTGTTAGAAAAGTCTATGAGGGGCCAGGTGCGGCGGCTCAAGCCTGTAATCCCAACACTTTGGGAGGCCAAGATGGGCAGGTCACCTGAGGTCAGGAGTTTGAGACCAGCCTGGCCAACATGGTGAAACCCCATCTCTACTAAAAATACAGAAATTAGCCGGGCATTACATGCTTGTAGTCCCAGCTACTCAAGAGGCTGAGGCAGGAGAATTGCTTGAACCTGGGAGGCGGAGGTTGCAGTGAGCCAAGACTGCACCAGTGCACTCTAGCCTGGGTGATGGAGCAAGACTCCATCTCAAAAAAAGAAAGGAAAAAAAAAAAAAAAAAGAGGAAGAGAAAAGTCTATGAGCAATGTAGTGATGGTTTGGACTCTGTTTAGGTGGGTGTGAAGAGGAAGAAAAGTAAATTATGAAAGAGGGATTTATATGTAGGACTGAGTTACCCACTAGATTTGGGTGAGGAGAGGGGGAACAATCAGTACTTCAAGATTTCAAGCTTGAGGGGAAGACCATTCTGACTGAAATGAGTGGCTGAAAGGACATTTGGAAAGTGGGAAGCACATTTTCATTGGTGATGTTGAACTGTAATTACGAGGGGCAGAGCTGTAGACATATTTGAGAATGTATTGAGATGAGAGCAATATAGTTGCCTACAATTAAATAATTGCACTTTTCATTATATTGAATCAAATTCTGTCAAAGCTGTATTCTTGAGATGTGTGTGGTTATTGAAAAGGTCAATATTGAAAATACTTAGAAATAAAAAAAAATGAAAACATAGTATCTGAAGTACATTAACCCAAAATAATGTGAGCAGTTTTTACTATAAAAGGAATACAGTTGGCTACTGTGCTAATAATCAGAGGAATGCAAACATCCTTCCTATGTTCTGTTATGAAATAATGGTGATAATAGAGGGTAGTTTTTGTTATACACTCGTGCATCGTGGAGTGATGCAGATACATTCCGAGAAATGTGTCGTTAGCAGATTTCTTCCTTGTGTAAGCGTGGTAGAATGTACTTACACAAACCTGGATGATATAGCCTACTAAACACTGAGGCTACATGGTATAGGCTATTGCTCCTAGGCTATAAACCCGTAAGGGTGTTTACTGTACTCCATACCATAATTGTAACATGATGATAAGTATTGTAATTATAACACGGTGGTATTCCTGTATCTAAACATATTTATGCATAGGAAGAGAACAGTGAGAATGGGGTATTATAACTGTATGGAACCACCATCCTATATGTGGTCTGTCATTGACTGAAGTGTTGTTATGTTGTGCATAACTGTACTTTTATCTGGCAAAGTAAAAGTGGGCAACCCTGTGTTATTAGCTAGAATATTTGTTGAAATTTTACCTGGTCCCTAAAATCCAGAAGTCTAGGACACTCTTCTGAATATTTGAGCTTAGCACCTTTAGGGACAATACGAATTTTACAAATACTTTAATAGTATCAAAATAGGCAACTCATATTTAACATTACATATTATAGAAATGCTGTTAACATTTCTATAATGTTAATTATAAGAAATTAAATAAAGTTAGAAACATGTAGTTCTTATGAATAGCTTCTGCTTATTTGACAATATCAACCTTAAAAACAGATTGGTTTGCTCAAGGTCAGTAGCTTTTTTTTATTTTTTATTTTTAAAGAGAATATGTGGTTAAGTGCCTGAAAGGCAGGGTTTTTTGTGTGTGTGTGTAAGCACATATACACATACATACACACAGAGTCCCATCTATTTTGATATTTTGTATATTACTTAAATAATTTTGGATGATAGTGACTGCAAATGATTTTTTTCTTAGCATTCTTAGTATTGTAAAACTGTTTTTCATTCATGTAGCAAAACTATGTAAGTTTCAGTATAGTTTGGTCAATAGGATAAGTTTATGTTTCAAAAATGTAAAACAACACATGGAAATAAGTTAGTGTTTTAAAAATAAATTATAATGGGATAATTAACAATAGATTTTTTTTTTTTTTTTTTTTTGAGACGGAGTTTTGGTCTTATTGCCCAGGCTGGAGTGCAGTGGCACGATCTTGGTCCACTGCAACCTCCACCTCCTGGGTTCAAGCAATTCTCTTGCCTCAGCTTCCCGAGTAGGTGGGATTACAGGCATGTACCACCATGCCCGGCTAATTTTGTATTTTTAGTAGAGATAGGGTTTTGCCTTGTTGGTCAGGCTGGTCTCGAGCTCCCGACCTCAGGTGCTCCACCTGCCTTGGCCTCCCAAAATGCTAGGATTACAGGCACGAGCCAGTGTGCCTGGCCGATAATTGTTTTTCAGTGATAGCACACTTTAAAATAATCACATGAAACTTAAGTGATTTGCACTTTTAGATTCTATTCCTGTCAAGTACGAATTTGTAGGACTTTTTTTTCTGTTTCTGGTTCTACGTAGCCTTCATCAGGAAACTTGGTGGGACCATGTGACTTAAAAAACATTGTGGTAAAAAACACATAACATTAAATTTACTATCTTAACTATTTTTGAGTGTACAGTTTCAGTAGTGTTAAGTATATTCACATTGTCGTGCTACAGATATCTAGAACTGTTTCATCTGTAATACTGCCCTGTGACTTTTTAAAAACTAATTTTTTTTTACTGAGATTTCCAAGTGCTTCAGGGACAAAGCTTATCTAGGGTAGAGATTGCATATTGGTTTCCTGAATTCCCTATACAGAATGCTGATCCAAACTCATCAGATGGAAAACTTGCCTTCTGTGGCCCTGGAAAGTTGTTGTTGTTGTTGTTTTTTAAAGAATTTAAAAATTAATCTAGCTTTGAGTTGGCATATCTTATTAACACAGTTGTAGAAAAGTTATATTTCCTCTACAATAGTTTATGAATTTCTTGGAGGAAAATCTAATACTAATATTCAAACTTGATGCACAAACGGATTCTTTGGCATGTTTGTGTGTATGCCCATCTGTTACTGTGGCACCATGCCTATTATTACCGTGGCATGCCAATAGCAGTGAGCCATGTGAGCCAACAAAGATGAATTGTTTGGACGGAATACACTATTCTGTAATACTAATTAATTTTGAGCTGATGAATCTACATGAGATAATGTTAACCAAATACAGTCAAAGTAATGTCAGTGAAAATAAAATTTATTTTGACTTATACAGAAGTGTATCACAGATGTTTTAGACTACCATTGAGAATAATTAGGATCAGCGTTTACTATGGTTCTAGTGATCAGTTTTCTTTTCATAAAAATTTTGAGTTTAAAAGAAAAATTATTGTTGTGATTATAGGTTAAGTAGGAAGGGGGATGACACTCCAGGTTATGGATTTTATACCTTTTATAAGTGTTACTTTATAGTTCTTGAAATATATTCTTTTTTTTTTTTTTTTCTGAGACAGAGTCTCACCCTGTCACCCAGGCTGGAGTGCAGTGGCACGATCTCGGCTCACTGCAGCCTCAACCTCCTAGGCTGATCCTCCCACTTCAGCCTCCTGAGTAGCTGGGCCCACAGGTGTATACCACCATGCCTGGCTAATATATATATATATTTAAGTCCTATATATATATAAGTCATATATATACCTATATATACATGTATATAGGACTTAAATATATGTAATATATATAAATTTTATATAATATATATTTAAAAATACATGTTTTTCTTCTGTAGAGATGAGGTCTCCCTATGTTGCCCAGGCTGTTCTTGAACTCCTGGGCTTAAGCGATCCTCCTGCCTCTGCATCCCAAAGTCTTGGGATTGCAGGCATGAGCCACAGTGACCAGCCATTGAAATATATTCTTAATATAGTCAGCTTTATAGCAGAAATTGACAGTGCAGTATGGTGAATGGGAAGAATATTGAATTTTAAAACAAGATTGAAATTTAATTCCTTGCTTTGCCATTCCCTGGTTTTATGACGATATACATAAAAGGCATGTGATTTTAGAATTTCTCACATGTTGTGTAATCTTGTACTTATGTTACCTTTATATATTCTGAGCCTTGGTTTACTTATCTATTAAGTGGGAACAATAATAGCTACACACACTTCATGGAGACTTTGTGATACTAAAATAAGACAGTGTTATAAACTTCAGAAAATAATACCACTACCATGGAGCTCAGTAAGTTAATAATATGTTAAACGCAAGACATGTTAGTGGTAAATTAGTCAATGATGTGGAAAGGATATAACTTCCAATCCCATATCCCATACCTCCCATTCATATGTAACTACAAAGAACAAGTTCTTATGTGTCCTTTCAGAAAATTTTTTAAAAAATTAAATGATCCTATGTATACTATTCTCTATGTATCTTGCTTTTCACCTGGTATATTTTAAAGATCTTTCGTATCAACATATAATACTATTTTAATCTTTTAAACAAGCAATCCCCAAACCAGCAGTCCCCAGGGACCTGTTTCGTGGAAAACAGTTTTTCCACGGAAAGGAGTGGGGGTTGGTTTGGGGATGAGACTGTTCCATCTTAGATCAGGCATTAGATTCTCATAAGGAGCTTGCAACCTAGAATCCCTCGCATGCACAGTTTACAAGAGGGTTTGCACTCCTGTGAGAATCTAATGCCATTGCTAATCTGACCGGAGGCGGAGCTCAGGCAGTAATACTCCTCATCTGCCACTTGTCTGCTATGTGACATCCTGGTTTCTAACAGGCCTCAGATGGGTAATGGTCTGTGGCCTGGGGGTTGGGGACCCCTGTTTTAAACCTCTGTGTAATACATAGTTCCTCATAATTAATTAGTCCCCTTTTGGAGGGGCATTTGATTGATTTCACTTTTCATCACACATAAACAATATTTCAACATAAGTTTTTGCATACCTGTGTGAATTTATCTATTTGTAGGAAAAAAGTTTTACAGGAAATCTCATAGAGCCACTGACATAGTTGAGTTTATATATGTTGAGGCATAAAATTTGTAACAGGCAGAAAGTTCCTTTTCACTGTTTAAAAGCGCTGTAAACCAAAAACGCCACTTCGTATAGAAGATTAAGATTAGGGGAGTCTCAGAAGCAATAAAAGGAAACATTGACAAATATATTACTGAAGAGTCACATTCTAGAAGACATTCCTAATCTCCTGAGCAAAGGTAAAACATACTTCCTGCTGCCTACCAAGAGACCAAGTAGCTGAGGGCATTGATAAAGGTCATGGCAAATATGAAGATGTCCTGTGATGTATGTATGACATCATGGCTTTTAATCCGCATGTGAATGATATGAAGACATGGAAGATATATGCTTGGCTTTTAACTTTTATTGGGATCATGGATCCTTTTGAGACTTTACAGTGAAAGAGTTTTTCTGTATCTTTCTAAGAAACAAGTTTAGTATATAGCCTGCTTTCATTTGTTTTTTCAACTAATGTTTATTATGTATCTGTTATGGATTGGTAAGGAATGTAATCTGCTTCAGCCTACGTTTAGAGGCCCTTCATAGATCTTCTTTTGGGTTCTTTATAGCCACGTTTGTTCTTGCCCTGTTATGTTGTATAATTTCTTTGGTTGTCTCCTTGTACTTTGAGACCTCAGATCACTTATCCATGGAGGTCTTTTGTGATCATCCAGTCTTACTTTATTGCATTCCTTATTTTAATTGTGTACTACTTACCTGATCTTTCTTTATGTTTTTCTTCCTCCGTTTTCTTCCTTCTCTGCCTCCCTCTCTCCCTCTTTCCCTCCCTCCTTTCTCCTTTTTTCCTGTCATTCCCCTTAAACTCCCTTCCACTAATTCCTTGTTTGTTAAAATTGAAGTCCTACAATATCAGGGACTCCAATATTTAGAGCAGCTTCTGGCATATAATGGGTGTTGGATAAATAAATGTGCTAGGCCCAGGGATAAGTGCTTTATGATTTTATTAAGTCTTCATGACAACCTATTTGAAATAGACATCAGCTTTTAGTTTTGTCGATTTTTCTCTATTGTAGTTTTGTTTCATAGAGGCTTTGTGATGTTAAAATAAGATATAAGCTTCAGAAAATAATACCAGGTAGCTAAATAAGTTAATAATATACTATAAATGCAAAACATGTTAGTTTCTTATTAAATTCTTCTTGTATCTTTATTATTTTGTTACTTGTACTTTGAGTTCAATTTACTGTTTTTTTTCCTACCTTTCTGAGATAGAAACTTAGATCATTGATTTTTAATCTTTCTGATTTTGTATTGCAATTAGAAATATAAATTTGCTTCTTTTTTTTTTTCCTCAGGGACAGGGTTTTGCTCTGTCACTCGTGTTGAAGTGAAATGGTACGATCTTGGCTCACTGCTGCCTCAGCTTCCCAGACTCAAGTGGGCCTCCTACCTCAGCCTCCTGAGTAGCTGGCATTAAAGGCACATGCCACCATGCCTGACTAATTTTTTGATTTTTTTGTGTTAAAGGGTCTTGCTGTGTTGCCCAGGCTGGTCTTGAACTCCTGGACTCAAGCAATCCTCCCACCTCAGCCTCTTGAGTAACTAGGACTATAGGTGTGTGCCACCAAGCCCAACTAATTTTTGGATTTTTTTGGTGGAAGTAGTGTCTTGTTATGTTGCCTAGGCTGGTCTTGAACTGCTGAGCTGAAGCAATCCTCCTACCTTGGTCTCCCAAAATACTGGACTTACAGGCATGAGTCACCTCCCCCTGCCTAAATTTGCTTCTAAATATTGCTTTAGCTGCATCCCACAAGTTATGAAATTTTGGACTTTGTCAATTCACAAAGTATGCTGCAGGCTGGCATGATGACTCACACACTTGCAATCCCAGCATTTTGGGAGGCTGAGGTGGGAGGATTGCTTGAGTTCAGAAGTTCAAGATCAGCCTGGACAACATAGGGAGACCCTATCTCTACAAAAAATAAGGTAGCACATCCCTGTAGTCCCAGCTACTTGGGAGGCAAGGTAGCACATCCCTGTAGTCCCAGCTACTTGGGAGGCTGAGGTGGGAGGATCTCGTGAGCTTAGGAGTTTGAGGCTGCAGTGAGCTGTGATCATACCACTCCACTCCAGCCTGGGCAGTAGAGTGAGACCCTGTCTCAAAAAAAAAAAAAAAAAAAAAAAACCAATATGTGAGCTCTTTTTAGTTTTTATTTTTTTAATTATTGGTTTCTATTTAGATTCCGCATACTCTGATTCTTATACCTTTCAAATTTCCTGAAACCTTATCCAGCATATAGTCTGTTTTGGTAAATGTCCTATGTACAATTGAAAAGAATGTTTATTCTGCAGTTGTTGGATATACTATTCTATGCTTGTAAGTTTAAGTTGTTTAATTGTGTTGTTCAAATTTTGTACACCTTTATTGAATTTTTCGTCTGCTTGTTCGGCTAATTACTGAGAGGGTGTGTTAAAAGTGCCAACCATGGCCAGGCATGGTGGCTCAGGCCTGTTATCCCATCACTTTGGGAGGCCAAGGCAGGTGGATCACGAGGTCAGGAGATTGAGACCATCTTGGCCAACATGGTGAAACCTGTCTCTACTAAAACACAAAAAATTAGCTGGGCGTGGTGGCGCGTGCCTGTAATCCCAGGTACTTGGGAGGCTGAGGCAGGGGAATTGCTTGAACTCGGGAGGCAGAGGTTGCAGTGAGCTGAGATTGCGCCACTGCACTCCAGCCTGGTGACAGAGCAAGACTCTGTCTCAAAAAAAAAAAAAAAATTGCCAATCATGATTATGAATGTGTGTTTTTCTTCCATTAGTCTGTCAGCATTTGCTTTATATATGGAAATTGCAAATTTAGAATCCATATAAATTGCATATAAATGTAAAATTATTTTCGTTTTGAAATGATACCCTATATCCAGGCAGCAGATCTTCAGCTTTTATTTGTTTGAAAACCACTTCATTTCACCTTTAGTGAAATAAAGGATATTTTTAATATCCTGGGTATAGAATTCTATGT
The DNA here is from genome assembly GCF_037993035.2 of Macaca fascicularis. NCBI lineage: Eukaryota > Metazoa > Chordata > Mammalia > Primates > Cercopithecidae > Macaca > Macaca fascicularis. The sequence continues at coordinate 82,239,949 of NC_088380.1, read as the reverse complement.
GGGCATTCTTTTCTCTTCCAGCCCTTTAAATATGTCATTCTGATATCTTTTGGCCTTTATAATGTCTGTTGAAATGTTATTCCTTTTAAGGTAGGGGCCAACAAACCACCTATCTGTTTATGTACATAAAGTTTTATTAGAATACAACCATGTCCATTTGTTTATATATTACCTATAGATGCTTTCATTGTACAATAGCAGAATTGAGTAGTTACATCAGAGATGGTATATGACTGGTAAAACTTAAAATATTTACTGTCTGGCCCTTTATGTTTGTTGACTCCTGTCTCAAGGTAATTTTCTGGATGCTTAAAAAAAAAAAAGAAAAGAAAAAAGAGATAGGGTCTCACCCAGGCTGAGTGCAGTGGTGTAATCATAGCTCACTGCAGCCTTGAACTCCTGGGCTCAAACAATCCTCCTGCCTCAGCCTTCTGAGTAGCTAGGACTATAGGTGCACACCATCATGCCCAGCTAATTTTTTAAAAAATATATTTTTTATAGAGACTGGGTCTCACTATGTTGTGCACAGGCTGGTCTTGAACTCCTGGCCTTAAGCAATCCTCTTGCCTTGGCCTCACAAAGTGCTCAATTATAGGCATGATCCACCTTGCTCAGCCTCTGGATGCTTTTAAGATTTTTCTCATTGTTTCTTGTTTTCAGCAGTTTGACTATGCTGTACCTGGTGTAGTTTTATGTTTGTCCTTTTTTTCTAAGATTTTTAAATATGTGGGTTTATGTCTTTCATAGGTTCAGAACAATTCTTAACCATTATCTCTTGAAATACTGCTTTTGTTTCATACTCTCTCTTTTCTCTTTGGGACTCTAATTAGAGGTATGTTAGAAATTTTAACTTTATCTCATATGCCTCTGATGCTCTTCTATTTTTTCCATTCTTTTATTTCTCTGTGCTTCAATTTGTATATTTTCTCTTGACCTGCCTTGAAGTTCAATAATCCTTTTTTTCTCCTATTTCCAGTTTGCCATTATACCTATCTAATGAGTTCTTAATTTCAGATACTGTATTTTCCAGTTCTGAATGTCCATTTGATTGTTTTGTATGGATTCTACTTCTTGTTGATTTCTGTATTGTTTCATCTGTTTTGTCTGTCTTTTCTACATTTTCCTGACCCTATTAGTTGTAATTATTTTAAAATCCCTGTGTGATAACTGGTATCTGAGTCACTCATGGATCGGCTCCTGTTTTTTTTTTTTTTTCTTTTTTGGGTGGGGGTAATTTCTTCCTGTTTTTAGTATGTCTTGTAAGTTTTGATCAGATGCTAAGTATTTAGGATAAAAATGATTGTTGAAGCTTTGGGTGATAGCTTCTTCCATACAAGGCTGGGTTTTTGTTTTTGTTTTTTTTTCCAGCCGAGCAAATAGAATGTAAGCAGATCATTCTGATCTTGTCAAAGCTCAGTTTTAGACTTGTTAAGGTCTTGTTTATGGAACTTCTTACGCTCCTCGGGCATCTTCCTTAGCACTCTTTGTGGCCCTTCAGTAATCTTAATGGAAAGTCCAAAGTCCAGGGCACTCACCAAATCCTGTCTTCTGAGGACAGACTTGATTTCTAGCTTCTCTTCCCAATAATGTGTGGTTGCTGAAATCTCTGCTTAGGTATTTCACCTCCCAGCTGCTGTTTTTTGCTGTGTTTCCTGGAATCTTGCCTTAAGAATTGTAGCCAGCATTTTGCACACAGATTTTTGTGTACCTTATCTCTGGTTCCCTCCTCTGTAATTTTGTCCTTCAAGTATCAGTCACTCTGGCAGCCCTGGACTTCAACATTTGTCTTCTCAAGTTATTAAGACTATGACTTCTCCTTGAGTTCTATTCTCCCACATGGCAATTTGGGAAATGTACTGGGGGAAAAAGCTGGTGTGAATGAGGAGCTCTTTTTAAAAAATTTTTTTCCCTTGAGAGAGACAGGGTCTTACTCTGTCACCCAGGCCGCAGAGCAGTGGCATCATCACGGTTCATTGCAGCCTCACCCTCTTGTGCTCAAGATTCTCCCACTGTGTCTTCTGAGCGCTGGGATTATAGGCGCATGCCACCACACCTGGCTCCTTTTTGTATTTTTAGTAGACATGGGATTTCACCATGTTGCCCAGGCTGGTCTCAAACTCCTGAGCTCAAGCTATCCACTAGCCTTGGCGTCCCAAACTGCTGGGATTATATTAATAGGTGTGAGCCACTTGTCCTGGCCTAGGAGCTCACTTTTTGTGCTTCTCTTCTTTCAAGGATCATGGCCCCTTAAGAGTACTTGTATGTGTGTATACGTATATGCACACATATACACACATATATGTGTGTATATATGTATGTATTTCAGCTTTTATAGTTATTTTCTGCGTCAGGTTTAGTTTTTTATAAGCTACAGTGTCATGGACAGATATGGAAGTTCCTACAGTATATTCTGAATGTAGCAGCCAGAATGATCCTGTTAAACAATAGATCATGACTCTCCTCTGTTCAAAACCTGCAGTTCTTTATTTATTCAGAGTTAACACCAAAAACCTTTAGAGTTATTTGACCTGCTTGTATTCTTTCACCTGAGTGCTTATCCTCCCTGCCCCACTTTGCTCCCCATGATATCTGCATAACTAACTCTTATTTGAAAATCTTTGTTCAGATGTCACTTTACTCAAACCATTCTATTAAAATTGCCTCCTTCTTTCCTTTCTGTATCCTCTTGCTCTGTATTTTTTTCCCCTATGTCACCCCATGATTTAAAAATGTCTTATGTATTATGTTTCTTGGTTCTTTTACTTAATAGAATGAAATCCCTATGAGGGCAAGGGTTTTTCCTATCATTTTTGTTCGTTGCTGTGTCGCAAATGCGAATGGAGAACCAGATGAGAATAGAGCTTCAGAAACTAAAGGAGGAGGGAATTTCAAGATGGAAGAGTAGTGGTCATATGTATCAGATGTCAACAGAAAGAGCCAAACTTTGTAAAATAATTGAAGAGGTTTATTCTGAGCCAAATATGAGTAACCATGACCTCAAGAGATCCTGAGAACATGTGCCCAAGGTGGTTGGGTTACAGCTTGATTTTATATGTTTTAAGGAGACATATGACATCGGTTAGTACATGTGAGGTATACATTGGCTCCGTTGGGAAAGGCATGACAGCTTGAAGCAGGGGGCTTACAGGTTATAGGTGGATTTAAAGATTGTCTGATTGGCAATTAGTTGAAAGAGTTAAGCTCTTATCGAAAAACCTGGGATCAAGAGAAAGGTGTGGCTGGGTTAGGATAAAGGACTGTAGAGACCAAGGTTCTTAGGAAGTCTCTTAGGTGGCTGCCCTTAGAGACAGTAGATGGCAAGTGTTTCTTATTCAGATCTTTAAAAGGTGCTGGACTCCCAGTTAATCTCTTTAGAATTGTTAGAGCCTGGAAGGGGAAACTGTGTTAATAGAGATTCTTTACAGATGCAGATTTTTTTCCACAAAAGGCTGCTTTGCAGGGCTGGTTCAAAAATATGGCAAAGAAGCATATTTTGGAGTAAAATATTTTGATTGCCTTCTTTATATGTCATGTGACGTTATGCTAGAGTCAGGTTGGAAAGTAAACCACATTATATGGGGTTAAATTAAAACCCATCTGATGAGAATTTATGGTTTGTAGGGCATGACTCCTCATGCCTCTTAGGAATTTGGGCAAGAGAGAAAAACGGTCAGTTTAGTCCTCACAAGTACAGAGGAATAATCTGAAACTATTCATGAGATTTTACCTTGGATTTTTAAATTAAGAGGTTATTTGTTACCCTGTATGACAGACATTTTAAATTAAGGGTAAATGAGATTACCAAGAGTTGAGGAAGTGTCTGTAGGCTTTTTTCTTTTTAATCTTGTGAACAGTATAGGAGGAATATTCATATTTATTTGGATAATTTATGATTCTGACTTTTAGAAAGTTTGTTTTTCGTTTTTTGAGATGCAGTTTCAGTCTTGTTGCCCAGGCTGGAGTGCAATGGCACCATCTCAGCTCACTGCAACCTCCGCCTCCCGGGTTCAAGCAGTTCTCCTGCCTCAGCCTCCCAAATAGCTGGGATTACAGGCATGTGCCACCATGTCTGGCTAATTTTGTATTTTTAGTAGAGATGGGGTTTCTCCAGGTTGGTCAGGCTGGTCTCAAACTCCCAACCTCAGGTGATCCTCCCACCTCAGCCCCTCAAAGTGCTGGGATTACAGGCGTGAGCTACTGTGCCCAGCCTAGAAAGTTAATAGATGAGTGAGGAGGTAAAGACACTAGCAATGGAGTTTTTTGTTTCTATTCACTGTTGCATTTATTAAGTGGATGCTTTGTGCCAAAAGTTTTCCTGCTGTATTACCTCATGATTTTAAAATTTCTTACTTATTATGTTTGCTGTTTCTTTTACTTAATAGAATGAAATCCCCGTGGGGGCAAGGGTTTTTCTGTCATTTTTGTTCATTGCTGTGTCACAAATGCGAATGGAGAACCAGATGAGAATAGAGCTACAGAATCTAAAGGAGGAGGGAATTTCAAGATGGAAGAGTAGTGGTCATGTGTGTCAGATGTCAACAGAAAGAGCCAAAGTTCTGAGCACTCTCCAGCTTAGATCCTAAGTGAACTGGAAATGTTCCTAAGCCTTAATGTTTTGCACAAAAACATTATGAGGGCCACTCCCTTTGGCTACATAGCACTGGGAAATGGTAAGTTCTGACTCTGTTTCCAGCGTTTTTTCCTGCACATCCATTCATATTTGCAGTGCACCACTTTGATAGTAGCATCTTTTATTGGAGTGGTTCTCTATGCTTAAAGAGGTACCTGTGTTTTGGAAATTTTTGGCAGGACTCCATAAAGGTCCAACCTTTTATACATCCTTTTTTGGGTATGTATCTCTGATTGGAAATTGCTATTCCTTATCAGTTTTCCAGTCCATCATTCCTGGATGTAAGTTTTAGGTGTTGCTTTCTATGGTACACAAATTTTGTGTACCATAATTTTGAGGAAAAAGAAGGTAACTTTGTAGTGTGGGGCTCTCAAATGGTAAAGGTTCTTTCTTTTTTCTTTTTAAAATTTCCAGTCCAATATAGATGGATACTTCTACAAAATACAATAAAAAATAAATTACTAGAAAAATAAAATGGACCAGGCATGGTGGCTCGTGCCTGTAATCATAGCACTTTGGGAGGCTGAGGTTGGCAGATGATCTGAGGTCAGGAGTTCGAGATAATCCTGGCCAACATGATGAAACGCCATCTCTACTTAAAATACACAATTAGCCGGCTGTGGTGATGCACACCTGTAATCCCAGCTACTCAGGAGGCTGAGGTAGGAGAATCACTTGAATCCAGGAGGCAGAGGTTGCGTGAGTCAAGATCACACTACTGCACTCCAGCCTGGTCGACAAACAAAAACATAATAAAATTAAAGAAAAATAAAATGAAAAAGGCACACAAAATAAAATACAAGCCCCCCACTTTTTAAATTAGATTCAATAAACATAAAATTACATTGTCAAATTGTTCCATCACGTTTCTCAATGTGCTTATTCTGAATTTTGGTACCTATCTCCTCATGGTTTAGTAACACAAATTTGTGAATTGGTAATGATTCTTGGACCAGACTTTCTCAGATGATACTTTGAGTAGCACTGATATAGTGTACAGTACTACATAGTCTTAATTTTCCCCTTAATTTATGTTGTCTTTAGAAAGAGTAGAAGGTTTTAATGAGTTATGGATTATAGATTTATTAAAAAGAGAGGTAATTTACACTACATAAAAACCCTAACACTTCCCTAGTTCTTATATATAACCGGTAAACTTTATTTTTCAGTTATAGTTACTAGTTCATTCTGGGGCTAAAATAAGAATGACTTTCCTGGTAATAGTAAGATTTGCCTTAACCCTTCAGTTATATATTCTCTGTCCTTTGAAACTTAAAACTGGCCTATTTTGAACATGAAAGGAAAAGTTATACCATTTAACACCACAAGATGTCACTTATGTAAAAATAAAGTTGGTATCCTAATACTCAAAGCTAGAAAGCCACAGGTAACTAGGTAAGTGAAGACACAGGTAAATTAAAAATGTATATATTTGAAACAACTATTGGTTTGCAGCAAAGAGTTGAGGAAAATATTGCTAATTCAGCATTATTTTGACTCAAATATTGATATTTAGCAAAACAATTGGTATCTAAGATTTATGCAGTAATACATGTTAACCGGTCATATTTGAATCTACGTAATGAAGAAGGTAGACCTAAAAGAACTTAATAAAAGTTAATATATTTTGAAGGTAAAGTAGGTGTTACGGTATTAACTTTTCTAAATCTTTACTGTTCTGGTGACAGGCAAAGAGGAATTTAGGAAGAAACATGTAATTTATATCAGAATTTTAAATAGATCCTTACGACATATGTGAGAAGTTCAACATTACATCAGGCTGAAACAGTGCCTAGGATTTTTCTTGTCTCTTCTCTGAACCTCAGAGTTATTAGTTTCTCTGCCTGTGTTAATGCAGTATTTGTTGTTGAAGACTAGCTTTTCTGTTAAACATGAAGAGCAAAACCTTTAGCTTTAATATTGAGATTCCGTTTTCTTGTTTTTAGTTCCAGAGAGCAGGTGCTTGTTCTGGGCACTCTGGGAATTTGGGCTTTAGATGAGCAAACCAAGTTTCCATTAGTTTGTGAGTAAGACTATGCCTGGAATTAGATGTTGGGCTGTTCTAAAAATTGACACTTCATTCCTCTTCATTGGTCACTTCTCTCTCCAGATAAAACTGGTAGAGGAGAATAATGGGACACTTTTGGGGAACAGAAAAGGGGAACAAGCAGGAGAAAATTATTTTCTTCGTTTTTTGTCATGTATGTGTGTGACCACATTTCCTTTCTATTTAGTTCCTATCTAATTCTTTTTTTTTCTTACCTAACTTCAGTAAGATTTTTTTAAAGATTTCTTTTAGGGTTTAGGATTTTCATTATAAAAGTATACATAGTCATTAAGTAAATAGGAAAATACAGCAAAAAGCAAAAGAACAAAATACAGTCACATATATGGTTAATTTCTCTCCCTTTTCTGTTACCTGTGAAATGTGAAAGAGCCTGAAAAGTTTTATGCAGGGATCCTAAATTCCTTAAGGTGAACATTTATAGTATGTTTAATAGTCGTATGTTCTCCGAGACAGTTTTTATAACTGCCTCTACTGTTTAAATATTTTCAAGCTGTATTTTTAATTAGGAAGAAGTAGGTGTTTTAATTATTTAATTGCATTTTGTCTTCACTAGTGGTCACCATTGCATTTAATTTTATCAGCTGTTTGGAAAGTAAGGCTCATTTTTTTTTCATAATAAATTTCATTGCCTTTATTCCTTTTGAAAAAAATGTGCTTAGCTTTTACTTTTTTTTTTTTCTTGCAATGACAGTTTGTAATATTTAACGCTTGTATTAGTTTGCTAGGGCTGCCATAACAAAATGCCACAGACTGGGTGGCTTAATCAGCAGAAATTAATTTTCTCACAATTAGTGCCTGGGAGTACAAGATTAAGGTGTTGGCGGGTTTGGTTTCTGATGAGGCCTCTCTCCCTGGCCTGCAGATGGCGACCTTCTTGCTGCAGTTACTTAACATTGCCCATGATATTATTTCTAATTCTTATGAAAATGATGTATTTTAAGCTACCTATTATAAAAATCAAAGTATGGATTTTTTTCCTTCTCTTTTGTAATAGGAATGAAGATCTAAAGCAAATGTTAGAGAGCAACAAAGACTCTGCTAAATTGGATGCTATGAAGCGGATTGTTGGGGTAGGTAAAATACTTGTTTACTTCAATTTTGGAAAAATGGACAAGCAGTGGTTATACTATATTAAATATATATATTAAATAATATGTTAAATACCAAGTCTAATATTCTATTTGCTGTTAATATTAACTTAGAATTTCCTGTCTAAAAATGTTAAACAAAAAGGTACATTATTGAAGTATCAAAAATCAAGAAACTTAGGTTTTAATTTTATCTTTTCTTTGTTTTAATTTCCCTGTATCTAATTTCAAGGTATTTCTACTATGAGAATGAGGTATTAGTCATTTTGAAGACAAAAGAAGATGATATACAAGCCTATTTTGACCTCCTACAAAGAGGGATACTAAAGAATGATTTTTTGTCCTTTCACAGCCTAAATGTTGTGAGCATACTTTCATCTGTTTTTCAAATTCTCTTACTACCAATAGAAAAACTTTATTCAGTTTAGAAGCCTAGAACTTCTAATAAATATTATTAAATATAAGAGCATTCACCAGTGTTCAGCTGTAAAACAAAACATAAACAATTGATTAATAAGTTATGAGGATTCTATTGCCAGAGAACTAAGGATATAATATAGTTCCTTAATTATTTTTAATTTTTTAATTTTAATTTTTTATTTTTCCAGGGTTTTAGTTGTATATACCATCTTTAGTAAAATAGGTTTGCAATTTGTGTTGCACTCTCTAGATCTCATTTGTTTTTCCACATTCACAGAGAAACTTGCTTAATTCTAGTGACTATCTGATGCTAAGGAGTTTTGCTTTTGTTTCAGTGGAATCAAATTCATAAAACCGATTTTTCTTATTAATACTATTTCTCATCACCATTGCTGATCTTATTTTCCACTTAATTTTATATAATAAGGTCAAAATTGAATACATTTGCATAATTGCATAAATAAACTACTGTAATAAGGCTATGACACAACTAAAACAATACTGTTTTCCAGCAGGCAGTGCCATCATATGAGAGCTTCAGATCTCTCTTCCTTTCTTGATATATTAAAGTCCAAATTACATTTAAGAAAGATGGTTAACAGGTATTAGCATGCTCTGTTAAAAAGTGAGGTGGTATGATAATGAAATATATTAAAGTCAAGAACTAATTGTATCTGTAGGACATCTATAATTGACTTGATCCGTGCTTTCATGTTTATGCTATTTGGCAGTGTAGGGGCAATTTTGAGGATTCCATTGTAAATTTTTGATTTGTTAATGTTATGCTTTATACATAAGAGGATTTATGGGCAGGCAGTTCTTGCTTTGCATGGCTTTTGTACACATGAATTTCAATTACTACAGTTTAGTTAAGTAACACCAATCCCCTAACAATATGGTTCAAATTTCATTTACCATGGTATATTAATTGTGTACTTGGATAATGTACAAACTTGACTGCTAGCTCTTCATTCTACAAATAACTATATAAATTACAGACATGTATCATGATCCATGACCAATCATGTCACTTCTTTCAAAATCTGTCAGTGATTGGTCACTGTGCATCTGTTACTCAGTTTATGCACAGACAACAAAGCATGTAGTTGTGTTGCCTCTTTGTCTCCCAGCAAGAAACACATGTGACATTTTACAGAAATGAATAATTGAAAGAGGCATTTGCCCAACAAACTGAAAGTACAGCAAAGAAATGAAAAGTGATAACATGTAATGAAAATCAGGTAGAATATAAATGAAGTTATACAGAAATAGCTGGCTGTGGAACTATTGACATTACAAGTTTTTAAGAGACTCTGAATTTATAGCTGGAGGAGCTTGGTAAAGGTGAGATTTTCAACCAGCATAAATGATGAAAGTGATTTTGTTGAAGAAAATGAAGCTGTCTCAGAGGAAGTTCTGCCGGCAGAAGACCTCACATTCATTAAAGGAACTCTAGGAGATAGTTGAGAACATTGAAAATGCAAAGGATAAAATGTTGGAAGCTGATCCAGACTTAGAAAGGAGCTTGATAATTTACTGAGGAATACAAAAGATACTTCCTCAGTATAATGAGTTAAACACTGATAAGAGAACAAACTCTGTTCAAACTACTCTTGATAAGTTAATTTTCTTTGCTTTTTTTTTTTTTTTTTTTTTTTTTAAGAGATAGGGTCTTTTTCTGTTGTCCAGGCTGGAGTACAGTGGTACAGTCATAACTCACTGTAGCCTTGAACTCCTGAGCTCAAGCGTTCCTCCCACCTCAGCCTTCTGAGTAGCAGGGACTACAGATGTGTACCACTATGCCCAGCTAATTTTTTTATTTTTATATTTTGTAGATACAGAGTCTTGCTATATTGTCCAGGCTGGTGTAGAACTCTTAGTTTTATGTGATCTTCCCACCTCAACCTTTCAAAGTGCTGGAATTACAGATGTGAGCCAGTGTGCCTGGCCAAGTTAATTTTCAATTTTTCTAACGTTTTAAGTTATAGTATACTAAATATTGATTTTTGTGTTTTCACTTTCCCATAAATTTATAACTGACAGTAAAAGAGTTAATGTTTTGACAGAAATTTTAAATAGTATCCAGGGATTTAGTGAAATAAATTACCTTAATGGGATGTAAGAGCCATAGTTTAAAGAAATAAATAAGGGCAGTCCCTGCTTTTCTTGGTAGTGCAGGTCTATGCCCTGCAGGAATGCAAGCTGAAACCATGGAAAGAAATCTTCTTTTTTTTTTTTTTTTTTTTTTTTGAGACACAGTGTCATTCTGTCGCCCTGGCTGGAGTGCAGTGGCACGATCTCGGCTCACTGCAACCTCCTGCAACCTCTGCCTCCCAGGTTCATGCCATTCTCCTGCCTCAGCCTCCCGAGTAGCTGATACTACAGATGTCCGCCACCACGCCCAGCTAATTTTTTGTATTTTTTAGTAGAGAAGGGGTTTCACCATGTTAGTCAGGATGGTCTCGATCTCCTGACATCATGATCCTCCCGCCTTGGCCTCCCAAAGTGCTGGGATTACAGGCGTGAGCCACCGTGCCCCACTGGAAAGAAATCTTAATAAGCCAATTGGAAAAGTTACAGTTGATCTATGATGTTTAAAATTTTTGTCAAAATAAGAAAATTAGCTGGGTATGGTGGTACATTGTTTTGAGTTAATGACTGTAATAAATAGTTTGGTATAAATCTTTCCAGACTGACCGTTTATCCCTTCTTTCCCTTTCTTCCTTCAATAACAATGCTTTGGTTCTATGTATGCTTTAAAGGATTCAACTTGGGGCTGTTGCTTGCATCTTTTTAAAAATTATTGGGTTGGAAATTGTTTAAAAGATCAAGATTTTTCTGCAGTGTTGGTGTGCATCAGGATGAATTCCTGGTTATTGGGCCTGAGGTTTTACTGGTGATGTGACACCTATAGAACTTTAGTGGTTTTTCTATCAGTTTTGCTCCAGTGTAGTCTCTGGGATACAAAATAAGGGTCAGTTAACTTTCTGTATCTCTATTTATTCTTGGCTGTTGATTCTTAAGAGTTACAGTTGGGTCTGAAATCCTTTGAAACCTTTTCTGTCCGTTTTTGTTACCTGTGAATTAGCTAGCATCTGAATTTTATCTCATCTTTATTGCTTTAAAGAATGACCAGTGGAAATTAAAAATTAAACATAATTTCATCCTTTTCAAAAAACTAGATTTAAAAATTATGTGAATTTTTGGATCTAGATTATTATTCAATACAGTCATGCATCACTTAGAGTCATGCATGACAGGGACGCTTTCTGAGAAATGCATCCTTAGGCGGTTTGTTGTGTGAACATCATAGAGTGTACTTACAAAAACCTAGTATACTTACACAAGCTTACTACACACTTAGGCTATATGACATAGTCTATTCTTCCTAGGCTGTAAATCTGTACAGCATGTTACTGTACTGAATACTGTAGGCAATTGTAACAAAATGGTAAGTATTTGTATATCTAAACGTAGAAAGTTACAGTAAAGATACAGTATCATAATCTTATAATAAGATTGTATATGTGGCCCCTCCTTGACCAAAACATGTGGCACATGACTGTAATTTAAAAATAACACAAAATTCAATCAGTGTAACATACCACATTAACAGAAGGAAAGGGGAAAATCCCTCACAATCATCTCAATTTATGCAGAGAAATATGTGACAAAATTTAATACACCTTGATGATAAAAGTACTCAACAAACTAGGAATAGGAGGAAACTACCGTAGCCTATCTGTTAAAGAGCAGGTGTGGAAAACCCAAAACTAGCATCATACTCAGTAGTGAAAGACTGAAATCTTTTACTCCAAGATGAGAAACAAGGATGCTTGCTTTTACCACTTCTATGCAACACAGTATTGGAAATTTTAGCCAGAACAATCAGGCAAGAAAAAGAAATAAAAGGCATCCAAATGGAAAAGGAAGAAGTAAAATTATTTTTATTCGCATCATCTTATATGTAGAAAACCCTAAAGATTCCACAAAAAACGGTTACAACCAATACGCAAATTTACCCAAGTTGCAGGATAGAAAAGCAACGCACCAAAATCACTTGCATTTCTATACATTAACAATGAAGAATTTGAAAAGAAAATTAAACAAATATTCATTTATATTAGCCTCAAAAGGAATAAAATATTCAGGAATAAGCTTAACCAAGGAGATGAAAGGCTTGTACACTGAAACATTACTGAGAAGAATTAAAGAAGACAGAAATAAATGGAAAGACATCTATGTTTCTGGGTTGGAAGACTAATATTGTTAAGATGTCAAAATGATCTGTATATTCAATGCAATTCCTATCAAAATTCCAATGATATGTTTGGCAAAAATAGAAAAAAACTTCATCCTAAAATTTATATAGAATCCCATGAGTCCCCAAATAGCCAAAACAACCTTGAAAAGGAGAAAAATTGACTGGGTACAGTGGCTCATGTATGTAATCCCAGCACTTTGGGAAGCCAAGGCAGGAGGATCATTTGAGCCCAGGAGTTTTAGACCAGCGTAGACAACATGGCAAGACCTTGTCTCTGCAAAACTAATAATAAGAAAAAATTACTGCCTGTGCCTGTGGTCCCAGCTGCTTGGGAGGCTGAGGTTGTGGTATTGCTTGGAGTGAGCTGTGTTCATGCCACTGCACTCCAGCCTGGGCAACAGAGCGAGACCCCATCTCAAAACCCTGTCTCAAAAAAAGAAAAACAAAGCAAAACAAAACAAAATTGAATGTCTTATACTTCCTGATTTCAAAACCTATAGCAAAGCATAGTAATGAAGACATTGTAGTACTGGAATAAAGACAGACAATGTATAGTCCAATGGAACACAATAGGGAGCTCAGAAATCAACCCTGACATAATGGTCAAATGATTTTTGATAATGATACAAGATCAATTGGGAAAGGACAATCTTTTCAGGAAATAATGTTGGGGAAACTGGATTATCTATATGCAAGAAAATGGTGTTGAATTTCTTTCTATATCACACCATAGATAGAAATAAATAAAAATGGATCAAAGACCTAAATGTGAGAGCTAAAACTATAAAACTGTTAGAAGAAAGCTTAGAGAAAAAGCTTTATGACATTTGATTTGGCAAAGGGTTCTTAGATACAACACTAAAACATGAGCAGTAAAAAAAAAAAAAAGTAGATTATTTGGATTTTATCAAAATTAAAACTTGTGTGCATCATAGGACACTGTCAACAAAATGAAAAGGCAACCTGTAGAATACAAGAAAATATTTGCAAATCATATATCTGATAAAGGTATGATATCCAGAATATATAAAGAACTCCCACAACTCGACCATTAAAAACCGACCAGATGGCTGGGTGTGGTGGCTCACGCCTGTAATCCCAGCACTTTGGGAGGCTGAGGTGGGCGAATGACTTGAGGTTAGGAGTTTGAGACAAGCCTGGCCATCACGGTGGTCTCTACTAAAAAGACAAATCCTGTCTCTACTAAAAATACAAAAATTAGTCAGGTGTGTTGGTGGGCGCTTGTAATCCCAGCTGCTTGGGAGGCTGAGACAGGAGAACTGCTTGAATCCAGGAGGCAGAGGTTGCAGTGATCCAAGATTGCGCCACTGCACTCCAGCCTGGGTGGCAGAGCGAGACTGTGTCTCAAAAAACAACAACCGGTGGCTCATGCCTGTAATCCCAGCACTTTTGGGAGGCTGAGGAGGGCAGATCACGTGAGGTCAGGAGTTTGAGACCAGCCTGGCCACCATGGTGAAACCTCGTCTCTTTTAAAAATACAAAACTTAGCTGGGCATGGTGGCGGGCGCCTGTAATCCCAGCTACTTGAGGGACTGAGGCAGGAGAATTGCTTGAACCCGAAAGGCAGAGGTTGCAGTGAGCCTAGGTCACGCCATTGCACTGCAGCCTGGGTGACAAGAACGAAACTCTGTCTCAGAAAGAAAAAAAAACCAACAAAAACAACAACAAAAAAAAACCGACCAAATGAAAAAATGGGTAAAAGACCGGAATAGACATTTCTCCAGAGAAGATATACAGATGGCCAATAATTACAGAGAAAGATGCACAGCAGGCCGGGCGCGGTGGCTCAAGCCTGTAATCCCAGCACTTTGGGAGGCCGAGGCGGGCGGATCACAAGGTCAGGAGATCGAGACCACAGTGAAACCCCGTCTCTACTAAAAATACAAAAAAATTAGCCGGGCGCGGTGGCGGGCGCCTGTAGTCCCAGCTACTCAGGAGGCTGAGGCAGGAGAATGGCGGGAACCCGGGAGGCGGAGCTTGCAGTGAGCCGAGATCGCGCCACTGCACTCCAGCCTGGGCAACAGCGTGAGACTCCGTCTCAAAAAAAAAAAAGAAAGATGCACAGCATCATTAATTATTAGGAAAATGGAAATCAAAACCATAGTGAGATCACTCTCCACCATTAGGATGATTATTATCAAGAAAACAAAATTGTAAGTGTTGGTGAGGGTAGAGAAATAAGAATGCTTATGCATTGCTGGTGGAAATGTAAAATGGTGCAGTTACTGTGGAAAACAGTATGGTGGTTCCTTAAAAAATTAAAAATGGAATTATCAGATAATTCACCATTGGTATAAGCCATTTTAACTGGGGTGAGATGATAATTCGTTATAGATGATAACTCATTATAGTTTAGATTTGCATTTCTTTGATGATCAGTGATGTTCGGCATCTTTTCATATGCCTGTTTGCCAATTGCATGTCTTCTTTTGAGTAACGTCTTTTCAGATCTTTTGCCCCCTTTTTATCATTTGATCAAATCTTACCCGTTTTTAGATTATTAGACTTTTTCCTATAGAATTGTTTGAGCTCCTTATATATTCTGCTTTTAAATCTCTTGTGAGATGGATAGTTTGCAAATATTTTCTCCCATTCTATGAGTTGTCTCTTCACTTTGTTGATTGTGTCCTTTGCTGTGCAGAAGCTTTTTAACTTGATGTGATCCAATTTGTCTGTTTGTGCTTTGGTTGCCTGTGCTTGTGGGGTATTACTCAAGAAATCTTTGCCCAGACCAAGGTCCTGGAGATTTTCCCCAATGTTTTCTTGTAGTAGATTCATAGTTTGAGGTCTTAGATTTAAGTCTTTAATACATTTTGATTTTATATTTGTATATGGTGAGAGATAGGATCTAATTTTGTTTTTCTGCATATGGATATCCAGTTTTCCTAGCACCATTTATTAAAGAGACTGTCTTTTCCTCAGTGTATGTTCTTGGCACCTTTCTCAGTTCTCTGTAGGTATGTGGATTTGTTTCTGGGTTCTCTGTTCTGTTCCATTCGTCTGTGTGTCTGGTTTTTTTTTTCGCCAGTACTTCCTGTTTGGTTACTATAGCTTTGTAGTGTAATTTGAAGTCAGGTAATGTGATTCCTCCAGTTTTGTTCTTTTTGCTTAGTATAGCTTTGGCTATTCTGGGTCTTTTGTGGTTCCATATAAATTTAAGATTTCTTTTTCTGTTTCTGTGAAGAATGTCGTTGGTATTTTGATAGGCATTACATTGAATCTGTAGATTGTTTTGGGTAGTAGGGACATTTTAACAATATTGAGTCTTCCAAGCCATGAACATAGAATATTTTTCCATTTTTTGATGTCCTTTTCAGTTTCTTTCTTCAGTGTTTTATAGTTTTCACCATAGAGAGAGTTCACTTCTTTGGTTAATTCCTGGGTATTTAATTTTGCGTGTGGCTATTGTAAATGGGATTACTTTTAAAATTTCTTTTTCGCCTTGTTCACTGTTGGCATATAGAAATGCTCCTGATTTTGGTATGTTGATTTTGTATCCTGCAACTTTACTGAATTTGTTTATCAGTTCTAATAGTTTTGTGGTGGAGTCTTTAGGTTTCTCCCAATATAAGATTGTATCATCTGCTAACAAGGATAATTTAATTTCTTCCTTTCCAGTTGGAGACCCTTTATATCTTTCTCTTTTCTGATTGCTCTAGCTAGGACTTCCAGTGGTATGTTGATCAACAGTGATGACAGTGGGCAACCTTGTCATGTTCCAGAGCTTATAGGAAAGACTTTCCGTGTTTTCCCATTCAGTATTATACTAGCTGTGGGTTTGTCATATATGGCTTTTATTATGTTGAAGTATATTCCTTCTATTCCCAGTTTTTTGAGGGTTTTTATCATGAAAGGATGTTGAATTTTATCAGATGGTTCTTCAGCATCAATTGAAATGATCATATGGTTTTTATTGCTCATTTTGTTGATAGGATATATCACATTGATTGATTTGTGTATGTTGAACCATCCTTGGCATCCCAGGGATAAATCCCACTTGGTCATGATGAGTGATCTGTCTGATGTATTGTTGAATTCAGTTTTCTAGCATTTTGTTGAGGATTTTTGCATCAATATTCATTAGAGATATTAGTGTGTAATTTTCTTTTTCCTTGATGTGTCTTTCTCTGGTTTTGGTATCAAGGTAATACTGGCCTCGTAGAATGAGTTTGGAAGTATTCCCTCCTCTATTTTTCAGAACAGTTTGAGTAGGATTGATATTAATTCTTCTTTAAATGTTTGGTAGAATTCAACAGTTAAGCTATAGGGTCCTGGGCGTTTTTTTAGTGGGAGACTTTTTATTACAGGTTTGATCTCGTGATTTGATATTGGTCTGTTCAAGTTTTGAATTTCTTTCCGATTCAATCTTGGTAGTTTGTATGTATCTAGGAATTTGTCCATTTCTTCTACGTTTTTCAATTTATTGGCATATATAATCGCTCATAGTAGCCAGTGATGATCCTTTGAATTTCTGTAGCATCAGTTGTAATATCTCCTTTTTCATTTCTGATTTTATTTGGATTTTTCTCTTTTTTTTCTTAGTCTGGCTAATGGTTTGTCAATTTTGTTTAACTTTTCAAAAAAACCTTTTTGTTTCATTGATCTTTTGTATTTTTTCATTTCAGTTTCATTTATTTCTTCTCTGATCACTATTATTTCTTTTCTTCTACTAATTTTATGTTTGGTTCACTCTTGCTTTTCTAGTTCCTTAAGATGCATCGTTAGATTGTTCTTTTGAAGTTTTTCTTCTTTTTTGATGTAGGCACTTATAGCCATGAACTTCCCTCTTAGATTTTTCAATTTCTTTCTTAATTACTTCATTGACCCACTGGTCATTCAGGAGCATATTGTTTAATTTCCATGTATTTGTATAGTTTCCAAAATTCCTTTTGTTATTAGTTTCTAGTTATATTCTATTGTGATCAGAGAAGATGCATATTATTTCAGTTTTTTGAATGCTTTAAGGCTTGTTTTGTGACCTAACATATGGTGCATCCTTGGGAAAGATTTATGTGTTGAGGAAAAGAATGTATATTTTGCAGCTCTTGGATAAGATGTTCTGTAAATATCTGTTAGATTCATTTTTGTCTATAGTGCAGAGTAAGTCTGGTGTTTCTTGATTTTCTGTTTGGAAGATCTGTCTAATGCTGAAAGTAGGGTGTTGAAGTCTCTAACTGTTATTGCATTCGGGCCTGTCTCTCTCTTTAGCTCTAATCATATTCACTTTATATATCTGGGTGCTCCAGTGTAGGGTACCTATATATTTAAAATTGTTATATCCTCTTGCTGAATTGACTCCTTTATCATATAGTGACCTTCTTTGTCTCTTCTTACAGTTTTTGTCTTGAAGTCTATTTTGTTTGGTATTAGTATAGCAACTCCTGCTCTTTTTTCATTTCCATTGGGATGGAATGTCATTTTCCATACCTTTGTTTTCAGCTGATACATGTTTTTATGGGTAAAGTGTGGTTTTTTTTGTGGGCAACAAATCAGTGGGTTTTTTTTTTCATCCATTCAGCCACTCTGTGTTTTTCTGATTGGAGAGTTTAGTCCATTTATGTTAAATGTTATTTGATAATTAAGGACTTATTCCTGCTATTTTGTTATTTGTTTCCTAGTTATTTTATGGTTTTCTCTTCCTTCTTTCTTTCCTTCCTGTCTTCTTCTAGTGAAGGGATTTTCTCTGATAGTATGATTTAGTTTTTTGTTTTTTACTTTTTCTTTATATCTTGTATGTTTTTTGGTTTGAGGTTACCAGACGCTTGCAAATACTATCTTATAATCCATTATTTTAACCTGATAGTAATTTAACACTATTTGCATAAACAAGCAAAAAGAAAACTCATACAAACTCTGTGCTTTAATTTTGTCTCCTCAATTTTTAACCTTTTGTTGTTTCTGTTTATATCTTATTGTACCGTGTCCTGAAAACTTGTTGTAGTTACCATTTTTGATTGGTTCATCTTTTAGTTTTTGTACTCAGGATAAGAATAGTTTATACATCACAGTTACAGTTTTATAATATTCCTTGTTTTTCT
This sequence comes from Macaca fascicularis, assembly GCF_037993035.2. Taxonomy (NCBI): domain Eukaryota; kingdom Metazoa; phylum Chordata; class Mammalia; order Primates; family Cercopithecidae; genus Macaca; species Macaca fascicularis. The sequence goes on along the minus strand of NC_088380.1, from coordinate 82,221,420 downwards.
GTGTACTTACTATTACCAGTAAGTTTTGTACCTTCAGTAAGTTTTTGTACCTAATTTATTGCTCATTAATGTCATTTTCTTTCTGATTGAAGTATTCCCTTTAGCATCTCTTGTAGGATAGGCCTGGCATTGATGAAATCCCTCAGCTTTTGTTTGGGAAAGTTTATTTCTTCTTCATGTTTGAAGCATATTTTCCCTGGATATACTATTCTTAGGTGAAAGTTATTTTTCTTCAGCACTTTTAAATATGTTAGGAAACCTTACATGTTTCTGCTGAAAAGTCTGCTGCTGCACATATTGGAGCTCCCTTGTATGTTATTTGTTCCCTTTCTCTTGCTGCTTTTAGGATCCTTTCTTCATCCTTGACCTTTGGGAATCTGATTATTAAATGTCCTAGGGTAGGCTTCTTTAAGTTAAATCTGCTGGATGTTCTATAACCTTCTTGTACCTGAATGTTGATATCTTTCTCTAGGTTTGGGAAGTTCTCTGATATTATCCCTTTGAATAAACTTTCTACCCCCATCGATGTCTTTACCTTCTCTTTAATGCCAATAACTCTTAGATTTGCCCTTTTGAGGCTGTTTTCTAGATCTTGTAGGCATGATTCATTCTTTTTTATTCTTTTTTCTTTTGTCTCCTCTGATTGTGTATTTTCAAAGAGCCTGTCTTCAAGCTCATGAATTCTTTCTTCTGCTTATCAGTTCTGCTGGTAAGAGACTCTGATGCATTCTTCAGTATATCAACTGCATTTTTCAACTCTAGAATTTCTGATTGATTCTTTTTAACTGTTTCAATCTCTTTGTTAAATTTATCTGATACAATTCTTAATTCCTTCTCTATGTTATCTTGAATTTCTTTGAGTTTTCTCAAGACAGCTATTTTGAATTCTCTATCTGAAAGGTCACATATTTCTCTTTTTCCAGAATTGGTCCCTGGTGCCTTATTTAGTTTGGTGAGGTCGTATTTTCCTGGATGGTCTTGATGTTTATAGATGTTCATCAGTTTTTGGGCATTGGAGAGTTAGGTATTTATTGTAGTCATCACAGCCTGGGCTTGTTTATGCTTATCTTTCTTGGGAAGGCTTTCTAGTATTCACAGGGACTTGGGCCCCAAGCCCAATAATGCTGTGATTTTTGTAGCCTCATAGAGGTTGATGCTAGTAGATGTTCTTTGGTGTCTGAACATTGAAGAGTTAGGTATTTATTTTAGTCTTCACCCCCTTGGCATAATAGCCATCCTTCTTGGGAAATCTTTCCAGATGTTTGAAAGAACATGGGTGTTATAATCTAAGCTGTATTTGCTTTAGGGGGCACCCCAAGCCCAGTAACACTGTGGTTCTTGCAGACTCATAGAGGTGCTGCCTTGATGGTCTTGAAACAGATCTAGGATAATTTTCTGGGTTACCAGGCAGAGACTCTTGTTCTCTTTCCTTACTTTCTTCCAAACATACAGAGCCTCTCCTCTGTTTTGAGCTAGATAAAGCTGAGGATGGTGACATAAGCACCCCTGTGGCCACCAGTACTATATGCTAGGTCAGACTTAAAGCCAGCACAGCACTGGGTCTTGCATAAGGCCTGCTGTAACCGCTTCTTGGCTATTACCATATTTGCTCAAGGCCCTGGGGCTCCACAGTCAGCAGGTAGCAAAGCCAAACAGGCCTGTGCCCTTCCCTTAAGGGTGGCGAGGTCCCCCAGGCCCCGGATGAGTCAAGTTCTGTCTGGGAGCCCTGGGAGTCAGGGACTAGAATCAGAAACCTTGGAAGTCTACCTAGTGTTCTGTTGTATTATAGCTGAGCTGGCATTCAAACCACAACGTGCAATCCTTCCCACTCTTCCCTCCCGTTTCCAAAGGCAGAGGAGCCTCAACCTGTAGCCACCACCACCCCAGGCCAGAAAGAGTACTGCCAGAGTACCCCCATAGTCCCTTAAGGCCCAAGGTCTCTTAAGTCAGCATTCACAAAAAGCTATCGGGGGTACCCTGGCAGTACTTTTCATGAATGCTGCTTGGCCTGGGACTCACCCTTCAGGGCAGTGGGCTCCCCTCTGGCCCAGGACATGTCCAGAAATGCTGTCCAAGAGCCAAGTTCTGGAATTGAGGACGCTAAGAACCCACTTGGTACTCTACCTTGCTGTGGGTGTACTGGTACCTAGGGTGCAAGACAAAGCCCCCTTTACTTTCCCCTCTGCTGTTCTCAAGCAGGAGTTTTGCCCCATATCCACCACAGCTGGGAATGTGCTGAGTCTCACCTGAAACCAACAAGTCTCAGTGGTTCACCCAAGGCCCTCAATGTAGTACCTGGGTATTGCTGCTGGTTATTCAGGGCCCAAGGGCTCTTCAGTTAGCAGATGATGAATGCTGCCACGCCTTGGCCCTTTCCTTCAAGGCAGCAAGTTCCTTTCTGGACGAGGGTGTGTCTAGGAATGTCATCTGGGAGTAGTTAGGTCCTGGAATGGGGGCCTCATGGCTCTGACTGGTGCCCTATCCTGCTGTGACTGAGCTGGTATCCAAGATGCAAGACAAAGTCCTCCCCACTCTTCCCTCTCCTCTTCTTAAGTGGAAGAGAGGGGTCTCTTTTGGAGCCACCAGCTGTGCAACCTGGGGTTAGGAGAGAGGTAATGTCAGCACTCCCTTGGCTGCCCCAGGTGTTGTCTCAGTATGTTGCATGCTCCCTCAGTCCATGTCTCTAGGCCTAATTCAGCCGTAGGACTTGTCAAAGAGTTGCAGTCCTTATGGCCTAGACTGTCTTTCAGGTTTACTTGGAGACACACAGTGCTGTAGCCCTCGGTGGCGAGGTTTTCCAGAGACTCAAGTTCAGACCTCTGGGATTTCTTTCTGGCTAGGGCTGGTTTAAATGCTCTGCCTGTGGGTGGGCATCAGCTGAGTTTGTTCTGGTTTTCCTTTTTGCTTTAACAGGACAGCACGTAGTTCAATGCCTCACAATTGCAGTATTCTCCCTTCCCCAGTGCCCAGAGATACCCTCCATACCATGCACTGCTGCTGGAAGAGGAGCCTCACCACTCTGAGGAAAAGGGTGGCGTTGGTGATTCAGGACTGTTTCTTTTATAATCTCTTCTGTGCCTCTTTCAGTGATATGAAGTTCAAACCAAGTCCTATGAGTGCTCGCCTGATTTTTGGTTCTTATGAAGGTGATTTTTTCTGTGTAGATAGTTGTTAACTTTTTTGTCCTTGAGGGGACGATTGGTGGAGCTTTCTATTGCACCATCTTGCTCTGCCTCTGAGATTGCTTTTTCTCTTTCTCTTTTAAAGAATCTGTTTTAACTGTCTGGACATGTAGATGTTTTTCATATTCTGAAGAAAAAGAAAATTTATTCAAGATGTGGTTTGTTTTTTCTTTACTGATTTGTTATGCTACTAATGAACCCTTTGATTCTAAAATTTTACATCTGTTTTACTTAGAGAATATTTGTCTGCTATTTATTTTCTCCTTTTTCTGTCTGCCAGTTCTCTCTTGGCCTTCCTATTATGTGTATATTATATTTCTTGGGTCCATCCTCTGTGTCTGCCTCTGCCTTCTCCCCTGTCAGATTGACCTCTCTAACCTTTCCTGTCATTTTTAGGATATGTTTTTGAGCTGGCATTTTAAGTCAGTTTAGAATTTTTGACATTATCCGTTCTTTTCTCATTATATTTTAAAATTTGGTAATTATGTCTTTATCTGAAAGTTTTCTTTGCTATTCCAAAGTCATTCTTTTTTCAAAAAATGCCATGTCCCCTCACATCTCACTAGGAATATGAATTAGACGTATTTCCCATGGTTTTTCTCTTTTATGTCCAACTTTTTCCCCAGATAATTTATTCATACTTCTCCAGTAGATCCTCTTCTTTTGAACTGTGGAATGTTTTTATACGCCCTGTTATTGTTTTCCCCCTTAAGTCATCCTCAGAAAGCATTAGAGTTATCTATCTTGATTTTTTCCGAATTTCTATTTGAAATTGGTTCTGTTATAGACTGTAAATTCATAGGATCAATAATTTCAGGCTCCATTGTGAGATGAAGAGAGTAGTATTCATATTAATAAATTAAGTATTAGAAGACAAAGTGTCTATTTAGAATAGAATGGGACAGATAGCTCAGGGTAAGGAGCCTGAGAGCACCCTTCCTTCTGTCTTTAATTGGTATGTCTTCATTATGTTCTTTGCTGTTTTTCTGTTTTTTTCCTTTATTTTTCTCTTTTGGTTTTAAGTATTCTTTGGGAATAGGTACTATATTCTGCTGTTTGGTATGTTGTCCTCAGGGTACTTCCCTGAAGATTATTAGAAAGACCAATATATTGGAGCCAAGGGCTTGTCTGATACTTAAGTAGTAGGTAAAATTAGGTCCACTTTTGATTAAGTAGTAAATTCATCCACTTATTTCTTAGGTTGTAACTAGATTGGTAGATGATTGTTTCCTAAAATGTTATCTTATGTGAACCATACCCCTGCAGAAATTTGTTGAAATTTCCGTTATGTGGCTAGTACTTTATCTGAAATAGAAAATATCCTGGATTATGCCATAGCAGAATAGTGATAACAGAAGAAAGAGCCAGAAGTTGAAGACAGATCATTAGAAATTATTCAGTTTGTGGCCAGACACGGTGGCTCATGCCTGTAATCCCAACACTTCAGGAGGCTGAGGATTATGTGAGTCTCGAGGAGTTCCGAGACCAGCCTGGGCAACAAAGTGAGACCCTGTCTCTACAGAAATACCAAAAAATTAGCCAGGTGTGGTGGAGGGTGCCTGTGGTGTCAGCTACACAGGAAGCTGAGGCAGAAACACCACTTGCGCCCAAGAGGTTGAGGCTGCAGTGAGCCAGCATGGCACCATTGCAGTCTAGCCTGTGCGACACAGCAAGACTCTGTCTCAAAAAAAAAAAAAAAAAAAAAAATCATTCTGAAGAACAGAGATTGAAAAGAAATGAACAGAGCCTTGGAGTTTTGTTGGTTCATTCCAAAGATCTAACGTATGCCTCATTAGAACACCAGGAGAGGAGAAAGAGATTGGAGTAGGAAAGAATATTTGAAGAAATAATGGTGGAAAACTTCTGAAATTTGATGAAAGATACAATTTTTATTTTTATTTTTGAAACGGAGTCTCGCTTGGCTCACTGCAACCTCCGCCTCCGGGGTTCAAGCTGCTGCTTTAGTCTTCTGAGTAGCTGGGATTACAAGCACCTTCCCCGCCCACCACGCCCAGCTAATTTTTGTTCTTTTAGTGGAAACGAGGTTTTGCCCTGTTGGTCAGGCTGGTCTCGAACTCCTGACCTCAGGTAATCCGCCCTCCTCAGCCTCCCAAAGTGCTGGAATTACAGACGTGAGCCACTGTGCCCGGCCAAGATACAAATTTATATGTGAAAGAAGCTCAGTGAATGCCAGTTAGGAGAAACTGAAAGAAAACCATACATAAACACAGTAATTAAACAGTTGAAAACCAAAAATAAAGTCTTAAAAGTAGCTGGAAAAAATGATACATACAGGGCAACAATAATTTGAATAAGTGCAGATTTCTCATCAGAAGTCATGGCAACCAGAAGACAGTGGAACAACATGTTTCAAGTACTGAAAGAAAACTGTTAACCCAGAACTCTATATCCATTGAAAATATCCTTCAAGAATGAAGATGAAATAAAGACCAAGAGTATCCATTTCTAACATGTTTGCTTTAATGAAATGTTAATGGACGTTCTGTAGGCTGAAGGGAAATAATACTAGATGAATATTTAGGGGGACCAATCCAAATGATAAATACATATAAAGGACTAATTTTATTCCTGAGTTATCCCACTATCTGAGAGGTTTTTTATATGGGTATAAATATAATATATATGATGGCTAAACATAAAAGCTAGTGGGGAGGTGGAAATAAAAGGGCCTATGTGGTTGCAGTGTTTCTGCATTTTTCTTTGTGTTTCTTTTTTTTTGGGGGACGGAGTCTTGCTCTGTTGCCCAGGCTGGAGTGCAGTGGCATGATCTCGGCTCACTGCAACCTCCACCTCCTGGGTTCAAGTGATTCTTCTGCCTCAGCCTCCCAAGTAGCTGGGACTACTACAGGTGTGCACCACCACACCTGGCTAATTTTTGTGTTTTTAGTAGAGATGGGGTTTCACCATATTGGCCAGGCTGGTCTCGGACTCCTGACCTTGTGATCTGCCTGCCTCAGCCTCCCAAAGTGCTGGGATTACAGGCGTGAGCCACCATGCCCTACCAGTTTCTGCATTTTTCTTGCTGGTACAGTGTTAACTCTAAGAAGACTGTGTAAGGTTTGCTATATCTATATCTATGTATTTATATATCTGTTTATCTACCTATGTATCTGATAATCCGATAAGTTAAAGATACGCTGTTTGAGCACAAAGGAGATTCATTTAAACTGCTATTGCTATAGATTACACCTATGACGCATTTTTATGAGGAACCAGTAAATTATATAAAAAGATATAGGCAGAAAGTTAATATCAAATAGGAAATACTAAAAATTTTCTAAGGAAAAGAGGAAAGAGCAAGTAGGAGAACAGAAAACACAGGGAATAAACAGAAAACAGATACTAAAATGGTAGACCTGAATCTAACCATGTTAATAATTCTATTACATGTAAGTGGTCTGATGTTACCAATTAAAAGAGATCTTCATATTGGATAAAAATATGAAGATATAACTGTGATCTTTGTGAGAAACCCACTTTTAATATAATGACATAAGTTATAAGGAAGGAAAAATGCATACCATACAAACACTAACCAAAAAAAGCTCAAATCTATTAATATCAGAGAGGTAAACTTTTGAACAAATAGTATGATTAGGATAAAGAACATAACAATAAGAGTCATTTTCCTAAAAAGACATAATAATCTTAAATGTGTCTAACAACAGAGCTTCAAATGTGGAGTTAAAAAAAAAAACCTGTTAGAACTGAAAAGAAAGATGGACAAATTCACAATTATAGTTAGAGATGTAAGTGCTTTTCTCTTAAAAATCAGTAGAATAGGGAGATAGAAAACCAATAAGGAAATTTAAGACTAGAATAATATCAACTTATATGACCTAATTGACATTTATAGAGCACTCTACCCAACAGTAGCGAAATATACATTCTTTTTATATGTTAGATAGACTACATTTTGGGCAATAAAACACAATCTTAACAAACTTAAAAGAATTAAAAGTATGCAAAGTATGTTATCTGACCATATAGAATTAAACTAAACACAGTCATTGGAAGAGATCAAAACATTTTTTAAATATTTGAAAATTAGAAATGATGAAATGATTCATGAGTCAAAAGTAAAAGTCACAAGGAAATTAGGATGAAATTGAAAAACCACATATCAAAGTTTGGAGGATTTAGGTAAAACAGTACTTACAAGGAAATTTATAGTAATAAAAGCTTATGTTTGAAAAGAAATATTTCCAATCAGTACTCTGAGCATCTACCTTAACAGCAGAAATAGAAGAGCAAATTAAACTCAAATTGAAACTAAAGAAAGAAATAATAAGGTAGAGTAGAAATCAATGAGATTGACTAGAGAAAAACAGTAGAGTAAAATCAGTGAAATGAAAAACTAGTCCTTGGAAAAGATTGATAAAATTGATAAATCTATAGACAGAGTGACCAAGAAAAAATAGAGGACAAATTATCAATATCAGAAATGCAAGACTCTGTTGACATTTAAGGGACAATTAGGGAATATTTCAGGCATCATTAGCCCCATAAATTTGACTACTTTGTTGAAATGAGCAAAGTCCTTGAAAGATAAGCTATGACGTTTACTCCAGAAGAACTAGATTATCTGAATAGTCCTATATCTAATAAAGTAATTGAAGTTTTCATTAAAAAAATTTCAACAGGGAACATTCAGTTCTACATAAGCTCTTCCAGAATATAGAATATGAGAAAATACTTCTAAATTCAATTTATGAGTTCAGTGCTATCCTGGTCTGAAAACTAGACAAAGACATTATGAAAAAATTAAGTTATGTCCATCTCCCTCATGAACGTAGAGGATTGGATGGAGAGTGTATCAATCAAATTTCCCAAAATACAGTGCTGTTAGGCTATACCCATTGTAAGTGAAACATTGATGTTGGGGCTGAGGCCACCAAAGGTTGAAGAATGAAAAACAAGTAAAAGTCAAATGTGTGAAGTTAGAGAACAGGTATCAGAAACTAATCACTCTTTTAATTAGATGCCTGCAACCAGTGAATGTTCTTTGGGGACTCTGGAATTCCATCTCTACCTTGGGTAGAAGCTATCTAAGAGCTTAGCAGAGGGCATGATTGGAACCTAGGAGAGTTTAGAGCTACAAATGACCTTGTGTTATCTCCTCAACTTTGCCCAGCTGCTCCCTAAACATGACTTTCACCTTTTACCTGAAAACTTGTCTTCCTTTCTCACCTTTTATCTAGAGAGTCACCTTCAAAGGGCAGAATCGCTGGTACTGCAGCTTTTTCAAATATCAGGAACTTCAACCAAGTAAAATAAAAAAAGGACATATTTTCCTGTGCTTTCCACCTGTGAACCTTACTTTTCCTGCAGGGCCCAAATTTGACTCCCCTCAATTCCTATGCTCCTTGTTCTGGGTAAAAGAGTACAAGGGGGCCGGGCGCGGTGGCTCAAGCCTGTAATCCCAGCACTTTGGGAGGCCGAGACGGGCGGATCACGAGGTCAGGAGATCGAGACCATCCTGGCTAACACGGTGAAACCCCGTCTCTACTAAAAAGTACAAAAAACTAGCCGGGCGAGGTGGCGAGCGCCTGTAGTCCCAGCTACTCGGGAGGCTGAGCCAGGAGAATGGCGTAAACCCGGGAGGCGGAGCTTGCAGTGAGCAGAGATCCGGCCACCGCACCCCAGCCTGGGTGACAGAGCGAGACTCCGTCTCAAAAAAAAAAAAAAAAAAAAAGAGTACAAGGGGACCAGGAACAGGGTTTTCACCTGAAGCAGAAGGGGGAAGGGTGGGAGAAGTATGTTATCTGAGTGGATAGGGAGGAATACTGAGAAGGACTGAGCTTCAAGGAGTCTTAGAGCTTCTTTGCTGAGCTTCAAGGAGTCTTAAAGCTTCTTTGCTGGTTTCTTCCTTTCTCCATGTTGGGAAGAGGGCTTGTGGGAAAAGGGCTTGTGGGGTGCCTGTATAAACTGGCCATAAAAATATGGGACAATAAGTTGTGGAAAACCACAAGAGGCCTCTGAGGAGGAAAGTCTCCTAATTGCCATCATGTTCCCATGCTCAGAGTGAGACCTGCTTTCTTATCTGTAAACACTGTGTTCAAGGAGAAAGACACTCCTTTGAAACACTGGAATGTGAACAGACGTGCAGACTCCTAGTTAAGCCCGCTCCCACTAGCTACTCTCCGATAAGTTAAAGATATGTTCTTTGAGCACAAAGGAGGTTCATTTAAACCACTATTGCTATAGATTACACCTATGACGCATTGCCTCCCTTTCACTGTTTCTCCCTGAACATCTGCTTCTCAGATCTAAGTGACTGTACTCAACAGTGTGTAGACCAGAGCTCTGAGTCTTTTGCAGCCTCCAAAAGTACAAGTGGCCCCCTGGCTCCTGACCTTTACTCTTTACTTGTCTCTTCTCAATCCTTTGTCTCCACCGTACTTTAGGTGCCCTGTGGGTGGTGTTGAGACTGGTTCCCAACACTCCACAATTTCTACATTTTTTTTTTTTTTTTGAGACATTGTCTCGCTCTGTCGCCAGGCTGGAATGCAGTGGTGCGATCTTGGTTCACTATAACCTTTTCCTCCTGGGTTCAAGCGATTCTTGTGCCTCAACCTCCTGAGTAGCGGGGATTACAGGCACGCACCACCACACCCAGCTAATTTTTGTATTTTTAGTAGAGATGGGGTTTCACCATGTTGGCCAGGATGGTCTCCATCTCCTGACCTTGTGATCTGCCCACCTTGGCCTCCCAAAGTGCTGGGATGACAGGCGTGAGCCACCACGCTTGGCCACAATTTCTACTTTTAGGATTGTACTATGTCTTGTCCCTCAGTCTACTTCCCTGTCTGTCTGTCCTCCTGTAGTGATCTCATCCCTTTCCAAATGCATATTGCTAACCAGTGCTATCTCTTGTATTCTGTAGCCTTTATTCCCATATATTCAGCTGGCTTCTCAGCATATCTGAAACCAAACTCTGGATTGCTCATCTCCCCAAATACCTGCTTCTTCCCTAGTCTTTCTCATCATGGTTAATGGCAATTCCATTTCTCCTGTTCGTCATTTGTAGTCCTTTTTTTTTTTTTTTTTTATTTTTTTTTTATTTTTTTGAGATGGAGTCTCATTCTGTTGCCCAGGCTGGAGTGCAGTGGCGTGATCTCGGCTCACTGCAACCTCTGGCTCCCAGGTTCAAGTGATTCTCCTGCCTCAGCCTCCCAAGTAACTGGGATTACAGGTGTCTGCCACCATGCCTGGCTAATTTTGTGTTTGCGTGTGTATGTGTGTGTTTTTAGTAGAAACGGGGTTTCACCATGTTGGCCAGGCTGGTCACAAACTCCTGGCCTCACGTAATCTGCCTGCCTCGGCCTCCCAAAGTGCTGGAATTACAGGCAGTTGTTCTTCTTAATTCATGTCCCTTCTTTCTTATATCATATATAATCTATTTTCAGAATAAATCCCAAATCTAGCCCATTCTCACTATGGTCACTATCTTTGCTCTGTATAATTGCAGTAGCCTTCTGTTTTCCATGCTATCATATCTTCTGGTCTATTTTTCACATCGCAGCCAGAAAGATCCTTTTAAAATATGAGTCATTGCTAAATATTTAATGATGTCTTTCCTCTGCTCACAACTCTCCATTGGTCTCCTGCTTCACTCATAGTAAAAGGCAATTCGTTTTACAATAGTTTATACATTTCTGACCTTATCTCTCATCATTCTTCCCCACACTTACTCCAGTCTGACTCTCCTGGCCTCCTATTCCTGGCACATGCCATGCCTAAACCATTGTTTCCCTAGCTAGTCACATGGATCCCCTTCTCTCTTCCTTTGCATCCCTGCCTAAAGGAAGGCCTTTTCTGACCACCTTATATAAAAGAGCAACTCTCACCTCCACCTCAGCACTTCTCATCCCCCGATACTGCTTTATTTTTCTCCACAGTAGTCTGTTGCCACCTCACTATTATTGTTTATTGACCTTCGCCCCATTAGAATGTAACCACCACATGGGCAAGGACTTTGTATTGGTTATGGTTGGATCCCTAAGACCTAGGATAGTCCCTGCTAGAAAGTATCCTCTCAGCACATATTTGTTGAGTGAATTTGATTGTGGTGTTTTTTTCCTTCCTCATATTTGAATAACATTCTGCAGAATAAAGTTAGATAGTCATGGAGTAGGATACCATAGGACAGGATGTCTGACTTTAGGTAATCATTGAATGAATGAATGAATTAATTAATTAATGGCAGGGGTCCTACAGAACATTAATCCCTCTCTTATTTCAAAGATGAGAAAATGGAGAGAGGTGTACAAATCATAGAAAGATGTCTTAGCTTCAGTATTTTGTAAACCCTCCAAAATGCTCAGCAGGTTTCACAAAATACTCAAATCAAAAGAGTGTCACAGGTAAGGAAATAGAATATAAAAAGACTAGCTTGTATTCAAGAATATTTTAAGGCTATCATATAGAAAGGGCATATAAGAAATTGCTAACGGGGATTATAATGCTAAAAATATCACATAATATTTATATAACATGTGTTGTAAATTAATAAAGCCAATATCTTTTTAAAGGTAGTTTGTTAGATATGGTGTGTAATTCATAAGGAATCCCTTTCCCCCAAGTTGCTCTATAGTTTGAACTTTATTTTGTGGTTACCAAAGTCTGGACTTTTAAAAGACATAAAGTTATAATCTGAGAATGAGAAAGACAAAATGGGAATACAGATAGATATAAAACTAAAATAAATAGAAATGTAAGATAGTGCACAGGAAATTCCAAATAATAAGTGTAGATTAAAATATTCTAGAGGAGGCTGCACATGGTGGCTCATGTCTGTAATTCCAGCACTTTGGGAGGCTGAGGGGAGTGGATCACTTGAGGTCAGGAGTTCAAGACCAGCCTGGTCAACATGGCGAAACCCCATCTCTACTAAAAATATGAAAATTAGCCAGTGGTGGCATCAGGTGCCTGTAATCCCAGCTACTTGGAAAACTGAGGCAGGAGAATCGCTTGAATTCAGGAGGCGGAGGTTGCAGTGAGCCAAGATTGTGCCACTGCATTCCAGCCTGGGCGACAGGGTGAGATTCTGTCTTTAAAAAAAAAAAAAAATTCTGAAAGAAATTAGGAATGGATGACACAGTGGGCCAGGTGTCAGGAGATGGCTCTAGCAAGGGAGAAGGAGTAGAATTTGATGATGCTTTAGACAGAAGGGTAGAACTTAGAAAGCTGGGGCCATGATCTGAGCAGAGGCATTGTGGGGCAGCCAGAGAATGTTCTAGTAGTGAGTAAGGTCAATTTAATAGGGCCTTAGGTCAGAGAGCTTAAGAAGGGATGTTAGTGTACATTGTGAAAATATATGAATATTACATAAAATCGTTTGAACTCTAGACAGAAGCTTTTGAAATCTTTTAGGGGGGCTGACATGTACAAAGTAGTGTTTTAAGCATATTAAACTGTCAGTGGTGTACATTATGGATAGAAAGAGGAGACTGAAAAGTTCTCTGTGAGGTGATACTGACCTGTGTTAGGATAATAGCAGTGGAAGGGATTAACATGAGTGTTGTGAGAAGTATTAGCAGGACCTAGTTACTGTGTAGAAGTGAGACGAGACCAGGGTAATTCTGTGGTTTTTAGTGTCTAGGAGAACTATGGAAATAGGAAATTCTCTCATGAATGTCATTTTATCATGAAGGATGAGTTTGGCTTTAGACATAGCAAGTTTGGTATGAGAGCCAGCTAATGATGTCTAGTTAGAGATTTAGAACTCAGGCTGGATTAGGGCTACAGTTTTGGGGAATTTACACTCGCATATAGAGGTGAGAGTTAGTCCTAATGGTGAATGAAATCTTAGGAGTTTCAGAGATTGTAGAACAGTGTAGGCTGAAAAGATGGTGGTGCACAGAACTTTAGTGGGCAGAGGAAGAATGTTTTGTGAAGGAAACTTTGAAAAGCAATGGTTGCAGAAGTAGGGTAACCTATGAAAAGAAAGCCAAGGGTCACATAAATAGTTGATTCAAAGTAACATTCATCCCTCCCTCAACTCCCCCATTGCAAATGCAGTACATCTTTAATGTCAGATCCTGGAAAATAGACAATAGCAAAAATATTTTTAAAAAGCTTTTACCCAGCCTGGGCAACATAGTGGTACCCTGTCTCTACAAAAAAAATTTGAAAATTAGCCAGGCATGATGACACATGCCTGTAGCCTCAGCTACTCAGACGGCTGAGGAGGGGGATCACTTGAACCTGGAAGGTCGAGGCTGCAGTGAGCTGTGATTGAGCCACTGCACTCCAGCCTGGGTGACAGAGTAGGATCTGTCTAAAAAAAAAAAAAAAAAAAAAAATTACTTACAACCCAGTTAGCCAGAGAAAACTATTAAAATATTTAAATACATATCTTAAATTACTAAATATTTCTTCTTTATTGTGTCTATGTATTTGTGTATTTATATTGCTATACAAGAGAGTGTTTATTATTTGCTGTAAATAGTTGAGGTAAGGTGATTCAAAAAGAGTTCAGCTGTTAATTATATAGCTTATTTGTTGACATAATCTTCTAAATATTTAATATATATAGAATTTCCTATATTGTCTGTTTTGTATACTCTTCAGATGATTGCAAAAGGGAAAAATGCATCTGAACTGTTTCCTGCTGTTGTGAAGAATGTGGCCAGTAAAAATATTGAGGTACTGTTTTGATCTATAATTTTTATGATTCCTTTTGTTTTCATGGGACCATACACTTTTCATGTAGTGTAATGCAACATAAGGTACTTAAGTATCACTAGATTTTTGTTATGATTAAAATGTCCTTAATTTTAAATGTAGGTAAGATCGAACAAAAAGTAGACACAATCCTAGCTTTGGAGTTTTGGTAGAGAATATGAAAAGCAAAACAGATTGATTCACCTGACTGAACAATGGTAAGTTGTTGAGTTTTCACCTGTTCCTAGAGGCCCGTTTAGTTTAAATTGTGTTCCAGGGACTGAATTTTAAGATAGCATATGTCCAGTGAAAACGACCTGGTCGGGTATATCCAGACCTTGATGATGTGGGGCTCTTTGGGACTTCTAGGACTGAACCCAAGAATATTTCCCAAGTTTCTTAGACTACTCATGACATGTACTAAGCACTCAGTACATATATGTGGATTTATTGAATGAACATGTCCCAGTAAAATGCTATTTTCTGTAAGCTAGACTGATATAGTCTAGTATTAAGATTACATTCTCCTCTCCACCCTGGTTAATTGATAAATTAATTGAAAAAGCCTGGTTAATTGATAAATTTTTCTCAGTTTAAAGCTTTAAAGCTTTTCCCTCACCATGAAATTAAAAATGTGTTACTGCTGCTATTTGTTTGCCATTTTATTGGCAGATGACGAAGCTCATTAACAAATAACAGAAACATTCTAATCCAGGGAACGTGGTTATGGTAACAGAGAGAGAAAGTGCACAAACATTTTTGCACGGGCAAGTGTGAGAGTGGAAGGAGGATGGGTGTGTGATTTCAGAGGGTTCGCTAATTTTGTAGTTACGATTTTATTTTCTGTGCACAGTATGGTCATTTTTTGCTAGTGAAGTTGTTTCTGTTTTGTTTGATGATTTTAAATATTCAAAGTATTCTTGCCAGCAAAACCAACCAGAGAAAAAGAGAGAAAACATTTTGGAGCTAATGCTTTTAAAATATTACTTTACTAAATGTGATCGATAGTGTTGGTGAGAGAGGGATTTTAAATCTCCCAATCATGATTTTGATTTTTTTTTGCTTTTTTATTGAGACAGGGTCTCATTTTGTCACCCAGGCTGGAGTGCAGTGGTGTGATCTTGGCTCACTACAGCCTCGACCTCCTGGGCTCAAGCGACCCTCCCACCTCAGCCCCTCAAGTAGCTGGGACTACAGGCGTGTACAACCATGCTTGGCTAGTTTTTTATTTTTATTTTTTGTAGAGACAGAGTTTTGCCATGTGGCCTAGGCTAGTCTCTAACTCCTGAGCTCAAGCAATTCACCTGCATCAGCCTCCCAAAGTGCTAGGATTACAGGCGTGACCAACTGTGCCCGGCCTTTTTTTTTTTTTTTTTTGAGGCAGGGTTTCTTTCTTATCTCTCAGGCTGGAATGCAGTGGCATGGTCGTGGCTTACTGTAGCCTTGACCTCTTGGGTTTTAGGTGATCCTCCTTCCTCAGCCTCCCGAGCAGCTGGGACTACCGGTGCATGCCACCACATCCAGCTAATTTTCGCATTTTTAGCAGAGACAAGGCTTCACCATGTTGCCCAGGCTGGTTTCGAACTCCCAGGCTCAAGCAGTCTGCCAACCTTGGCCTCCCAAAGTGCTGGGAGTACAGGCATGAGCCATCGCTCCTGGGCTGATTCTGGAATGTTTTATTTTTCCCCTTAATTTAGTATTTTTTGCTTATTTTTAAAAGTACTCCTATTAGGCATAACTCTTTTTGGGTTTTCCTGATGAATTGACCTTTTTATTATAAAATAAATCCTTTATTTTTGTTAATATGTTTTGTCTTAAAGCATATTTGATTTGTTATTAGTATTGCCACTCCAACCTTCTCATATCATTTTTATTCATTTGCTTTCAGATTCTCTGCCTATATCTAGTGTGCATCTGTTGTTGACAGCATATAGTTGCAGCTTTCCCTACATCCTGTGTGTCAATCTCTTCCTTTTAATCGGAGTGTCTATTTTGTTAACGCTTAATTATTGATCTACTTAGATTTGAGTCTACTATTTTTCTTTTCTCTTTGTCTCTTTTATTTTTTTCTTTTTCCTATTCCTTTTTTGGGTTAACTAGAAACATTTTAAAATTTCATTTTAGTTTTTTTCCAACTTGCATTTCTTGGCATATATGACAGTGGTCCCATATGATTATAACACTGTATTTTTACTGTGCTTTTTCTATGTTTAGATACATAACTACCTACCACTGTGTTATAGTTATCTACAGTATTGAGTACAGTAACATGCTGTACAGATTTGTAGCCTAGGAGCAATAGGCCATGTCAGTAGTCCCCAACCTTTTTGGCACCAGGGACCAGTATTGTGGAAGACAATTTTTCCCTGGACCCTGGGTGGGTAGGATGGCTTCAGGATGATTCAAAAGCATTACATTTATTGTGCACTTTATTTCTATTATTACATTGTAATATATAATGAAATAATTGTATAACTCACCATAATGTAGAATCAGTGGGAGCCCTGAGCTTGTTTTCTTACAACTAGATTGTCCCATCTGGGGTGTGATAGGAGACAGTGACAGATCATCAGGCATTAGATTCTCATAAGGAGCACGCAGCCCAGATCCCTCTTGTGTGCTGTTTACAATAGGGTTCGCAATCCTGTGAGAATCTAATGCTGCTGTTGATCTGACAGCAGGCAGAGCTCAGGGGGTAATGCAAGCAATGAGGAGCAGCTGTAAATACAGATGAAGCTTTGCTTGCTTGTCGACTGCTCACCACCTGCTGTGTGGCCTGGTTCCAACCCCTGGGGTATATCATATATCCTAGGTGTGTAGACCCCTGGTCTTTATCATATATCCTAGGTGTGTAGTAGGCTATACCATGTAGGTTTGTGTAAGTGCACTCTGTGGTGTTTGCACAACAATGAAATTGTCCAACAACGCATTTTTCAGAACATTGTTAAGCAATGCATCACTGAATTGTAGAATTTTAAGGATAGGTATTTTAAACCTACTTTTTTTGTGGAAACAGGGTCTCACTCTGTTGTCCAGGTTGGAGTGCAGTGGCACGATCTTGGCTCACTACAACCTCTGCCTCCCTGGTTCAAGTGATTCTCCTGCCTCAGCCTCCCGAGCAGCTGGGATTACAGGCTTGTGTCACCATGCCCATGTAATTTATTTTTTGTATTTTTAGTAGAGCCAGGGTTTTGTCGTGTTGCCCAGGCTGGTCTGGAACTCCTGAGCTCAAGTGATTTGCCCACCTTGGCCTCCCAAAGTGCTGGGATTACAGGTGTGAGCCACCACATTCAGCCTAAACCTACTTTTAAAAACGATTTCATATTTTAAAGTATGCTTCTTGCTTTTTTTTTTTTTTTTTTGGGACTGTAGTGGCATGAACACAACACACTATAGCCTTCACTTCCTGGGCTCAAGTGATCCTCCTGACTTAGCCTTCTGAGTAGCTGGGACCACAGGTGTGTGCCACTACTCCTGGCTCATTTAAAAAATATTTTGTAGAGATGACGTCTCCATGTTGCCCAGGCTGGTGTTGAACACTTGGGCTCAGGTGATCCTCCTGCCTTGGCCTCCCAAAGTGCTGGGATTATAGGTGTGAGCCACTGTGCCCAGCCCTTAATTTTTTTCATTAAATAGGAAGTGCATTCTATATTTCAGATAGATGAATTTTTCTATCAAAATGAAATAGTTGTTATAAACTCAATTACACTAAATTGGATAAACCAAAATCAAAACACTTGTATTGTTGTGGCCAGTTTATGAATTAAATTAATACTGGATTTAAATGACTTGATAAACCATACTTTCTTTCTAGAACACCAATTAATGGAAGAAATCTGTGTAGATTGTAGATTTCTTGAGTAAAATCAATTTTACTTATGATTAATTTAGTAGATATTTATTAAACATTATGTGCTTATTGCCATATATAATTCTGAATTGATAATTTTAAACTACTCTCCCTTTGATAACCTTATGGCCATGCTATCTGAACTTCTACTTTGATATGTTTGTTAGTTTTATGGCCTATGGTATAAGAAAGTCCAAATATCTGGAAAAAATCAACATTTAACTTAGAAAAATTATGAGGCATAGGTGAAGCTTGTCTTAATGTTATCAGGAATAGAGTCTCTCAGTAGCAATAGGAATAATTGCTAATATTAAAAAACCCTGTCTGACCTAGGTTATTAGTGCTTTACATAGATCCACTCATTTTGCCCTCACAAATAACCCTGTGGGGCTGGTTCTGTCATTACTTGTGTTTTATGTTTGAGGACAAGATGGTAGAGAGGTTAAATTAGCTGATCAAGGTCACACAGCCAGCGTGTGGCAGTCAGAATCCAAAGCTAGGCTGCTTGGCTTCAGAACCCATCTTAGCCCATTCAGCGCCATCTTTCCTGTTTGATGATTCCTTCCTCTCTTTTCTTTCTTAATATTATTGACTCCTTATCAATGTCTGGTATTAGCCATCCTTTGGGAGGTACCTGGTATTGGCATTTTTTTTTTTTTTTTTTATGTTTTAGTTATGGGTAGAAATGACCAAGTCCTTAGAAATTGGTGGTAAATTGGCTAGTTCCCTCAGGACTTCTAGTTCTTGTTGTAAACAGAAAATTCCATACTAATTATTGTTCCTTCAGAACTATTTTACTATTCAAATAGTTATCAGTAGGAGAACTTTTCCATTTGTTCATATTTTCCCTTTACAATTAGATTCTGGTATGCTGACTAATGTTCTGTTACAAAAATGTCAATATAAACATAATTATTGGTCTATTTGTTTTGGATTTCTTTCCTTCTTTAAATACCTTGTTTATTTTATTTTTTTGAAACATGCTTAAGCCTTTAATGTTTTGGGAAAATTGACATAAATTTCTTAAAACTTATGTTCAGAAGTTGAATGTTTCATTCCTCTCAAGTGCAAAATTTCATTTTTACAAGTACATGCTACTTTAGACACACAGGTGAGCTGTACGTCATCTACCATTAAATGTCAAATGATACCAAAAGTGACCTAGTAAGCAATCAGTGGTTATAGTACAAAAATAATCAAAGGTTTAGTCAATAACTCATGAAGTTTGATGTACTAGTATTGATAAGTTAATTAAACAGATCTGTCTGTGTTCTTCCAGCCTACTGGGGCTCTGCTATGATTAGCTTTACAGCAAGGAGTGTTATAACATTGAATGAAAGTAACCGATCAGAGAATGATGTAGTCACGGAGCTTTAACTACTCCCATTTCTGGTCACAGAATGGTTTCAGGGAAGGTAGGCTTTCTTTGCACACCTGCAGCCTGTCAGTGCATAGGCCTCTTGTGGTCAATATTGATTGATTCTTATAACAGAAGTAGAACAAATTTAGTGTTTTGCAACCTTCTGTGATTTAATATTGTTATGCTTTTTGCCATAACAGTCACAGAAATCCTTCTCCAATAGTGAGTAATTATAGCAATGCCTGCTAGCTCAGCTGTGGTTCTGAATGTTTCAGTATTGCCAATATAAACTCTGTGATATATTCTAGAGTTCATAATCCAGTTTTAAAAGCTGGCTGTACTTGGTGAATAAAGGTATTGCTGAGAAATAAATTGTAAGGGGATGAGGGAGAACTGGGCCCATTCTTCCTCAAAACTTTCCAGAGAACTGTAGAGTGAGATCTGAATATAATTAGTAAAGAGAAAGAGTATTTTAAAAGAAAAATTTAAAAAACCAAACCAGCTGTGTTGGTGTGCACCTGGAGTCCCAATTACCAGGGAGGCTGAGGCAGGAGGATCTCTTGAGCCCAGGAGTTCGAGGCCAGCCTGGGCAACAGAGTGAGACCCTATCTCTCTTTAAACACACACCCACACCGCCACCCCCACCCACTGACAAACACACACACACCCCTCCCCACACACCCACATACACCAAAAAAACAACCAAACTAACAAGTTAAAGGCTTTGGAGGGACTCTTTCCAATGCCTGTTGTTTTCCTCATAGTGTGTTGGCATCTTTCTATACTTTGCTGTTCAATGAATTATACCCACTGGTGTGGGAAGTTAGATCCTAGATAGAGTACTCTAATGTCTTAATTTTTTTCAGTCTACAGTTGGTCTGGAATGTGATCCAGCTGATAAGTACTGATCTTTTACTGTATGCCAAGCAATGTGATAGGTCCTTGTAATATGCAGGTGAATAAGGAATGGTTGTTGTACTAAATAGTCTCATGTTCACTCCCAGGCAGATGGGAGAAATTACTTAGTTAAATACATATTATGTGTTGATTTGATATATTGAAAGTGTTGTTAATCAATCAGTCAATCAACTGCTGATACATTGATATATATTTGATATATTGACTGCTGTTAATCAGTCAACCATGTGTTAATTGCTTTCTACCATTGCTGTATTCTTAGGAACTTTAAATCTAGTTGAGGAAAAAGTTATCTATCCTATCCTCAAATAGAGAAGTGCTTCTAAAACTGTGATCTAAGAATTTTAAAAACTTATATTTACACTTAAATATAATCTGAAACATTATAGTTTGAATCATTTGGTTTCCATCTTATAAACTAGTATCATCTATTTTTGGAACCAATTTTTTGTATTCTTGTGTAACATCACTTGGTTCCAAGTCATCATTTAAAGGAACAGTGTTTCACAAATATGTGTATTTTGGGTTTGAAAAATTCTGAAGATTGAGAAGCACTAATTTAAACCAAGAAAGTGTAAAGAGTCTACTTGTGAATATAGATGGAAAGTACATTGATAATAGAGATGGGGATCTATGGAATGAAGTCATTACCACCTTTTACTACAGTTGTAAATTTCTTGTTGGATTTTTTTTATAATAATACTACAATGATGTTGTTTTCAAATGAGAAGATGTGCAATTGGGGTTAAAAAAACAGTGATTTAAAGCATTCTTCTTTTATAAATGTATATATTATAATAAAATATGATTTTTTTCCTGCCTTAAAAGGTAAGAGCCTCTATTAAGGACATTTTATTCTTAAATGGTTTAATTTTCACTAGGTTTTCAGATGCTCTTTGGGGAAGAGTTGTCTCCTCTTTTGTTGGGGTACCTTAATAGAAATACCTGAGGACTGCCGTCATAGGCCACAACATCTGTAGTAGTTAGGAACATGCCCGTTTGCATCCTGATTCTGCCACTTGCTAGCTCTGTGACTTTGGGCAAGTTATATAAACCTCTGAGCCTTACTTTCCTCATCTTTGAGAGGGGGATAATTGTACCTAGGATAGGTATGAGAATTAAACGAGTAATGTAATGTAGATGTAGGGCCTCACATTTAAATTCTGGCTGGAAAGTTACAGCAGATTGAGGTGAAGAACAAAAGCTATCGCAGGCAGTTTTCCTTTCATATTCTGTATTTCCTAATTAATGTTAATACTAGCCAGAATGACAAGGATACTTTTAGAAAAGAAAGGCTACGCTGGGCACGGTGGCTCACGCCTGTAATCCCAGCACTTTGGGAGGCCGAGGTGGGTGGATCATCTGAGGTCAGGAGTTAAAGACCAGCCTGACCAATATGTTGAAACCCCATCTCTACTAAAAATACAAAAATTAGCCGGGCGTGGTGGCATGCGCCTGTAATCCCAGCTACTCGGGAGACTGAGACAGGACAATCGCTTGAACCCAGGAGGCGGAGGTTGCGGTGAGCTGAGATCACACCATTGCACTCCAGCCTGGGCAACAAGAGCAAAACGCCGTCTCAAAAAGAAAAGAAAAAGAAAAAGAAAAAAAAAAACGAAGGCTGAGGAACTTTCCCAGGTGAAAGAAGACTGAGGAGACATGAAAACTTAAATATGATGCATGATCCCAGATCAGGAAAAATACTATAAATATAGGATGTTATTGAGAAATTCTAAATAGGGATTATTTATTAGATAATAGGATTGCATTGATGTTACATTTCCTGAATTTTGTAATTGTAATGTTAGCAATTGAAAAACATAGATGAAAGCTGCTGGGTGTGGTGGCTCACGCCAGTAATCCCAGCACTTTGGGAGGCCAAGGCGGGTGGATCACTTGAGATCAGGAGTTCATGAGCAGTCTGACCAGCATGGCAAAACCCCGTCTCTACTAAAAATACAAAAATTAGCTGGGTGTGGTGGCGTGCACCTGTGGTCCCAGCTACTCGGGAGGCTGAGGCAGGAAAATCGTTTGAACCCAGGAGGCAGAGGATGCAGTGAGCTGAGATCGTGCCACTGCACTCCAGCCTAGGAGACAGAACAAGACTCTGTCTGAAAAAAAAAAAAGAAGACAGAATAAAACATAAATGAAGGCTATATGAGGCCTCAGTGAACTAGTCTTGGAACTTTTCAGTAGGTTGTTTTGAAGGATGATATCTGAAACAAGACTATTGCTTACTATAGCAAGGGACAACTATGCTTTTTAGGCACAGTTTCTCTGGACATAGAGATGGCTGATATTATTGTGGATTATTGGGAAGGACAGTCTTCAGGGATTCATGGACTTTCAGGGTCCTAAGTGGTTTGATATCATCTGTAGATGTGTGGTCATGTGGGTGAGACTGCTCTTGATTGATTGGCACTCAGAGGTGGGTGTATGGGAGTGCAGTTGTTCCTGACTGGCTAACTTTCACAAGCAAGAGGCTGTCACAGATTGGTTGACTTGAGAAAACTTGTTCATTCAGGTGCCTTTTTATTGCTCTGTTGAACAGGTTTAAAACAGTTGTGGCTACATGTTGCCAAGGCTACAGAAAAATGCGTCTCTCTGAGGAATGTGGGAACTTAAAAATATTACCAATTTGAAATTTTTTTATAATTAAAGAATTTAAAGTATTATAAGAATCACAGCACTATTATTTTGTTTTGAAGGCCATCTGGAAAGATGAGATTCACCCCTGTTGTGAAATACCTATATTGTTTTATCTGAACCCAAAGTAATTAATATTCCTTTTAAGATAGTATGGAAAGATGTAAAGAGTGAAAGTCACTGGTTAATACCATCGCACAGAGGTAGTGACTATTAACATTTTATTGTATAGATTTCTGAATTTTGTGCTTACTTGGCTTGAATCTTAGCTCTTCTATTTAATAGATACAGTACTTTGGTCAACTTGCTTACCCTGTCTGTGTTTCATTTTCTTATCTGTAAAGTAAGAATAAATACTTGTTTGTTGAGTTGTGAGGATAAAATGAGTTAATTTAAGTAAGACATTTAGAACAGTGTCTGACATGTAGTTAATGGTACATATAAGGATTTGCTATTATTACTATATTATGTCCATTCTAAGACATATGTTTGCTATTTTAAAGTTTCTGCAGTTGGGATTTAACTTAACAACTGTGGTGATTATGATAGGTGGTGTTTTCTGTTCGTTTGTTGTTGTTCTTTCCTTTATGTTGTAAAACATAATGGTATGTTTTACAACTGGTGGTCTATCTTAGACTGCATAAAATACAGTATGTGGGCATCTATTTTTTTTAATACAGAAGTGAGATCATACAATGCATACTGTTTTACACCTTTAAAAAACTTTAGGCCAGGTGCGGTGGCTCACACCTATAATCCCAGCACTTTGGGAGGCTGAGGCAGGTGGATCACCTGAGGTCAGGAGTTCAAGACCAGCCTGGCCAAATTGTTGAAACCCCATCTCTACTAAGAATACAAAAGTTAGCTGGGCGTGTTGGTGCGTGCCTGTAATCCCAGCTACTCGGGAAGCTGAGGCAGGAGAATTGCGAATTGCTTGAACCTGGGAGGCGGAGGTTGCGGTGAGCCCTGAGATTGCGCCACTGTACTCCAGCCTTGGTGACAGAGCAAGACTCTGTCTTTAAAAAAAAAAAAAGCCTTTTTCAAGGACGTATTTTCCTTTCTTTCCTTTTCTTTTTTTCAGATGGTGCCTTGCTTTGTCACCCAGGCTGGGGTGCAGTGGCGTGATCTTGGCTTGCTGCAACCTCCGCCTCCCGGGTTCCAATGATTCTCCTGCCTCGGCCTTCCGAGTAGCTGGGATTACAGGCATGGGCCAGTATGCCTAGCTAAGTTTTTTGTATTTTTAGTAGAGATGGGGTTTCACCATGTTGGCCATGCTGGCCTCCAACTCCTGACCTCAGGTGATCCACACATCTCAGCCTCCCAAAGTGCTGGGATTACAGGTGTGATCCACCGTGCCTGGCCACAAGGACATATTTTCAATGTCCTACAGATTTATTTAATTTTGTATAGTGGATGAATAGTATAGTGTTACATGGATGAACTGTCATTTGTTTACTGTTCGTCTACTAGGACTCTTTATTGTTTAATTTTTGCTCTCGTGGAAGATTTTAGTAAGTGGAACCTGGGGACGCGGGATAACTTAGGATAACCTGAGTGGAGATTGAGAGAAAAGTGCAAGTTATATTTGGGGCTGTTTCTGTTTGACTATAAAAGGAGGTTTCGAACAGATTATAAACTGTATTGAGTACTAGGTTAAGAGTTTTAGATTTTGTTTTAAGGTTTTGTGGAGCCATTCAACATTGAAGAGTAATTGGCAAAAAGATTTTCATTTCCTTTATAACTCAGTCCATATAGTATAGATGAATGGATTGATATAAACTTAAAATGGTTGTGTTTAACATTTTTATCAACGATGAAGATGTACAAAGTTTGTTTTCTCATTAAGTTTTCATTTGTACTTATGAATTGAGAAATAGGTTGGATTATGAAATTATCATATCAAATTATCTTAACAGGGTGCCAAGATGCGTTGAATCTAAATCGTTGACAATTTGTTTAGATAAATGGAAGATTTTGCCTTTCATTTAAAGGAATTTTTAAAAAATTCCATGAGGATAGTTTGATTTTGATTTGGTCAGCAGTACATTTGGAAAAGGTGTATGGTTTTAATGAAGAATTAGTTGTATCGGTGGAAGTACCTCATCTGGAGCAAGTTCTTGTCTAGTTCGCTCTGTTTAGACTTTATTTGCAGTTTATAGTGCCACGCTGAAAAAAATTGGAGTGAGTTTAGGAAGGAGCAAACAGGATGGCAGAGGAACTTAAAGCTGTTATGTTTCATGAGAAATTAGGGTACAAGGAAGGAAGGTCATGACAGTTGTCTCTAAAGTAGTCCAGATTGATCAGTATGACTCGAAATACGATCCAGTATAGTACTGTTTTTATATTTCCAGCACCAATTCCAGCGATCGCCAACTTTTTTCCTCATTTCCTGTGTTCTTTGAGTATATAAATTAAAAAAAAAATTTTTTTTTTAAATTTTTAAAATTTTTGAGACAGAGTCTCTGTCTAGTTGCCCAGGCTGGAGTGCAGTGGCACAATCCTGCCTCACTGTAGCTTTGACCTCCCGGGCTCAGGTGACTCTTCCATCTCAGCCTCCCAAGTATCTGGGACTACAGGCACATGCCACCATGCCTGGCTAATTTTTTTTTTTTTTAACTAGAGATGGGATTTCACCATGTTGCCCAGGCTGGTCTTGAAGTCCTGGACTCAGGCAGTCTGCCTGCCTCAGCGTCCCAAAGTGCTGGGATTACAGGCGTGAGCCACTGTGCCTGGCTAAGTACATACCTTTTAGGTATATACTATGCTGGTATCTTTGAAGGATAATCAGGGATGTGAAGATATTTGAGAAGGTAGATACAGGTTATAAATAGTGCTAGAAGGAAGCAATGGATACATTTCAACTCAAATTCTAGTTTTTGTTTTTTTCTGTTCATAATTTTGTGTAAACTCAGTGATTAAATTGCCTGTAAAAATTGTTTTCAAGACTGGGCACAATGGCTCATGCCTGTAACCCCTGTGCTTTGAGAGGCTGAGGTGGGAGGACCAGTTAAACCCAGGAGTTCGAGACCAGCCTGGGTAGGCAACACAGGGAGACCCTGTCTCTATAAAATACTAAAAAAAAATCTGGGTGTGGTGATGCAACCCTGTAGTTCCAGTTACTGGAGAGGCTGAGGTGGGAGGATGGCATGAGGCCAGGAGGTTCAGGCTGCAGTGAGCCGTGATTGTGCTATTGCACTGTACCCTGTGCGACAAAGCAAGACAGTGTCTCAGAAAAAAATAAAAAACCAAAAAACTGTTTTCAGAACACATCCAATCTTTCTGAATTTTTATTACGTTAAATTGGTATTAATAGTCACACATTATTCTTACTGGACTGAAAATATCATGTAATGCATGTTGAAATGTGAGTATTAACATAAAAATCAGAGTTAGGGCTCTGGACTCTTTTAACAGATGAGGAAACAAGTTCCCGTAACATATAGTTAGTGGTCGGGGCCTAAATTCTTTCTTATTATTTTTTAAAGAGCTAGGATCTCTCTATGTTGCCCAGGATGGCCTCTAAGTCCTGGGCTCAAGTGATCCTCCTGCCTCGGCCTCCTGCATAGCTGGGACTACAAGCGTGCACACCATGCCTAGCTTCTTTCTTTTATTTTCATCCCTCATTTTGAAAATATTTATACAATTTAGTTAATATTCTTTTTTTTTTTTTTTCTTTTTTTTGAGACGGAATCTCGCTCTGTTGCCCTGGCTGGGGTGCAGTGGCCAGATCTCAGCTCACTGCAAGCTCCGCCTCCCGGGTTTACACCATTCTCCTGCCTCAGCCTCCCGAGCAGCTGGGACTACAGGCGCCCGCCACCTCACCTGGCTAGTTTTTTGTATTTTGTAGTAGAGACGGGGTTTCACCGTGTTAGCCAGGATGGTCTTGATCTCCTGACCTCGTGATCCGCCCGTCTCGGCCTCCCAAAGTGCTGGGATTACAGGCTTGAGCCACCGCACCCGGCCTAGTTAATATTCTTATAGGAGATCTGCTGAGGGATTTTTTATTCCCTTCAAGAGGAAGGGGCACTTTTATAGGCTATTGCTATTGTGGACTGGACTATTAAAATGATTACTTTAAAGACTTTTTCTGTTGCTACTTATTATCCCACAAAATATTATTTTTATTTTACAATCTAAGATGTGACCAGATTCAGTTATTTACTTGAGAAAAACTGAGCATGGATTTTGGTATAGCAAATACTGAGTTTTAAATTTTCACTCTGGCTACAAATAAATGATTGTTTTTTAACAGATCAAGAAGTTGGTATATGTTTACCTCGTTCGATATGCTGAAGAACAGCAGGATCTTGCCCTCCTGTCCATAAGCACTTTTCAGCGAGCTCTGAAGGTAAATAATGGAGTGGGTAGGCAAATAGCTACAAGGTTTCTGCAGAGTTGAAAGTGTGTCATTTAAAGAAGTGGAGCAATAATCCACTAAATAGCACAGTAGTGTCTTGAAAGAGTTAAAGGCCTCCTATAGTGCCTACTCAATACACTTAGAAAATAATTTATACAACCAACTGAAACCTTGCTGTATATGTTGCAGCTTCTGTATGTTTGTTTATATTCAATATAATTATTTTCATGCTTCAAAGAACTGTTTATCATTATACTAGTTGTTGAAAGTGTGCGAAGGGGGTTATCAGACATTTTTAAACATGAAATTGATGACCTGCAGCATTTTATTATTATTTAAGTATAAAAACCCAGCATATTTAGTAATAAATGACCAACTAGAATTATAACTATTACTTTTATTTAAAACATTATTAAAGAAGTAAACATTTATTTATTTCTGTCTCTTTTTCCCCTTCCCATATACTAATTGTTCATTTTAAATTAAGTAGCTTTCTTTTGCTATTGTTCTATAACACCCTTTAAGCACCTATTAACTACATCTTAAAGATGTCTTTGAAATATTGTAAAGTTGAAAATTTGGTGAATATTTTTGCACTGTTTTTAGGACCCAAACCAACTAATTCGTGCAAGTGCTTTGAGAGTTCTGTCAAGTATTAGAGTGCCAATTATTGTACCTATCATGATGCTTGCTATTAAGGAAGCTTCTGCTGACTTATCACCATATGTTAGGAAGAATGCAGCCCATGCAATACAAAAATTATACAGGTAGGTGCATTGTTAACAATATACAAAGGATCTCTAATGTTACATGGAATGTTGTAGACCACAGAGGCTTATTTTAGTAGCTCTTTTAGCTAGCCCATTCTTATACTAAGTAAATCCAGTGACCGTATGATGGTATTTTCCCGGCTGCAAACGTTCCTTACACATCTTTAATTTTGTTTTGGCTGTAGAGATGCTATGCAGGTTTTTATTTGTGAGGCTGTTAGAGCCTGTGATAATTTATAGATTTTACAACTTAAGAATAATCAGAATTTGAATTCTCATCTGTATAGTCTATCTCATGTACACATATGCTTGTATTATTAGAAAATTGAGATTTTGTTTTTCCTGTTTACGGTAGAATCTTAAGCGTGTGATCCTCTCAACTCACTTATATTTGTTTTCCCTTCTATCATTGTTCCTGCTGCTCCCTTCCTTGTCTAATTCTTTTCCAGAGCTATTTTATTAAGTAATTTAAAAAAGTGTAGTGATTTGAAATATAGTGCTATACCATATCTGTGTGATATTTTAGAAATGTTATGCAATATTGCACAATGCCGTGATCTCTGTGGAAAATTTACTGTCCAAATAGAATTATCTACAACAATTTGGTATTATTTTTGGCTGTCATTTATTCCTCAAGCTTTTTGAGACTCTCTTCTGTTTCTGATGTTGTATTCACAGTATCATGCTAGGTGTATTTAGATGTATGAAAACAGTAGAGGATGTGGCACTTACTTATGAATAGCATATCATGTATTTGCGGAAGAAAATCAAAGACATGCCATAATTAAAGGCAATCTATAACTGAATAAGATATTAGCACTTGATATATATGTATATACAAAGGTACACTAGCAATGTCTTTGATAGGACAGGGACCTATCATATTTTGTTACCAGAAAGTAAAGATGTAATGAGATGGGTGTGGTAGTGAAATACTGCTTTGAGAAGGAAGACTTAAGCTGAAATTTGAAAGAATTAAAAAGTTTGTCCAGATAATTATAATGCTTAATAATAAATATATGTGTTTGTAAAAAGTGAAAACTTTTTTTCCTGTGTTAACTGTCAGACAAAGTTTTATCATGCTTCTCACTCACCTTTTCTCCTTATAAACTTATGGGATAAGATGCATGCTCACTGTAATGATTTAGAAGTCCTATCACTGGGCTTCAGTATATTTCAGCCTCAATGCTTGCCTCTCCTTGCCTTGAGCTTATGGTCTGTTAGTATTCTATCTCAAATGTTTTAATCTTATTACTACCTCTTATTTTTCTTAGTTTTAGTTGGCAGATATGCATGTCTCTATCAGTGAACTAGTATGATATAAAATTCTTATTTGGAAATTCTCCATATTTGTTTTTGGCAAGTATGTATCCATAGTAAAATAATGACTGCTGTCTTGTTATTTTTTTCCTCCCATTTGAAAAAAGAGTTTGTGGTTTTATCTACTTAGTTACTTTCTTGAAAGTTTCCAACTCTTTTAGAAGTGAACTTATTCTTTCAGTACTTTCTTAACTAAACCATTGATATCTGGTTTAGTTCATATGAACAATATTAGAGGGAAAGATTAGGACACATTCATGAGAAAAACCATCCCATTTTACGTTGTTTGTTTTTTCTTTATTTCTAACTTATAATAATTCTTGCTCTCCTTTCCCTCTTTAAAAGTTTCTCAACATCCTTGAATTGGTGAGTTTTTTTAAAGCTAGAATTAAAGGGAAAAAATTAATATAAGTTCTTTTTATATTTTTTAGCCTTGATCCAGAGCAGAAGGAAATGTTAATTGAAGTAATTGAAAAACTTCTGAAAGATAAAAGCACAGTAAGTAATGTCTTTTTGTGTCTTTGAAGTAAAAATGTGCTTTATTTACGTAGTATCATTTACCATTATATATTTTATATAGTTATATTTATTGATTTCAAAATGGTATAAATATTAATGGCACACAGGCCTGTTTTTGAAGAACAAAAATTTTCATGTAATGAGAAAGATTGCATTTGGAATTTTAGATCATTAAGTGTTTCTTCATCAGAATCTGAAAAAAGGCAAGTTGGGAAAAAAATATTTTTGTTTAACCTGTGGCTAAGTGGTTAACATGGTAAGATCAAGGAATAGAGGTGACTCATGGGGGATGTGAGTTTCTAGTGTATTAGTATCTTAGATGGGGCTTTTGTACCCACTTTTTATGTTTTGAAACTACTGGGGAAAAGGATTCCAGGTCATCTTAGGATGCTATCACAGGGAGTATGTGCTATCTATGCATAGCAGCTATCTAATATAGTGGGCACTAGCCCCATGTAGCTGTAGCTATTGCTTTATGGCTTAGCATTTGATCTATCCTGGATGTTCAATAAACATTTGATTAGAATGTGTATTCTGCTGTTGTTGAGTGGAGTGTTCTATAGACATCTGTTTTATCAGACATCTCTTTTTTAGTGTTGTTCAAATCTTCTACTTTGCTGATCTTATGCCTACTTGTTCTATTCATTATTGAAAATAGGGTATTGAAGTCTCTTTAATTCTGTCAGTTTTACTTCATCTATTTAGGAGCTTGGATGTTTGGTGCATATATGTTTATAATTTTTTTAATCTTCCTTTTGTCATTGTAAAATGTTCCTCATCTCTAGTAACAGTTTTTGTTTTAATGTCTGTTTTGCCTGCTATTCTAGCTTTTTTATGGTTTCTGTTTCCATTATATATCTTTTTCCATCCTTTTACTTTCAGCCTGTTTATATTTTTGCGTCTAATGTATGTCTCCATAGACAGCGCGTAGTTGGCTCTTGTCTTTTTATCTGATCTGCCAATGTGTGCCTGTAACTGGAATGTTTAATCCATTCTAATACACTTAATGTTGTTATTAATATAGTTGAATTTGAAGCTCTCATTTTACTTGCTTTTATATGTTTCATACCTTTTTGTTCCTCATTTCTCCTTTACAGCTTTTTCTTAGATTAAGTGAATATGTTCTAGTGAACATTTTAATTCTTTTCATGATTTTTTTCACTATATATTTTTGAAAATATTGTCTTACACTTGGAGATTATACTTCTAGTTTCTTTCCTAGACCATTTAGTAAATATCTGTTAGTCTGTAGTATACCAGAAATCATTATTGCATTTCTTCTATGCATAGTTGGCATAACGTAGGAGGTAACCAAATATAGATTGATTATAAATGAAAACAGAGAAAAGCAATTTGATTCCTTTTTGTCTTCTGTATGACAGGCATGCTATCTGCCAGATATGAAGTCAATATTATTAATATTATGGTTAACTTGATTTTAATAATTTAAAAAAATACTTAGTTTTTTTTCTATTATAAGTGCAAGAGATTGACTACGTACCATGGAGAACAGTAAGATTTACAAGAAGCAGATCTCTCATTTTAATGAGGTTTACCATCATTTCTGCTACATTATAGACTACGAGAAATTCATTGGGTGGCCTGGGAATGAGCTCTGTATAATATGTGCATGTCTTCCCAGACAGGATACAGCATATCATAGGTAAAAACAGCAGCGTTTGAATAAGGTAGAACTGGCTTAATGTCTGAGCATCTGCCACATAGTATATGTACCAATTCTTTATGAGTTTTAGTCTCCAGATTTGTAGGGTTTGTAATATTTAATTTATAAATTTACTGTTTGTGTTGAAAGAAAGAACTATTGTATATAAAACCCTCAGCACAGTTCCTAACACCAACCACATAGGATGTTGTTAAAAATTCCAAATAAGAAATAAGTACTCAAAAAGGAATGTAAAGAATACAGTATCTGTGTAAAATTGAAATGTCTCTTTCCAAAATACACTAGAAAGAAAAAAATATTGAATACTTGTTCATCGCAAGTATTTAATATTTGTTGAATGACTGTTGAATTAATTTGTTACATTCTTGGTAACAGTAATTAAGTGTGTAGTATTGTTTTTAATGTCTCCCCCACCCCCATGCAGTGGTTTCATGCTCAGTGTTCATAGGTAGATTCTTTGGGGGCTTTGGTGGCCTACCCTTTGTGAGGCACTCGTTTTTCCTAAAGTGTAATATACTATATGTTTATTTTTTAAAAAATTAATACATATTTCTTTTTCTGTCTATAGTAAAAAAACAAAGTTTTTACTGACACCTGTAATTCTGGTGGTATAGCACAGAGTTCCTTCTAGCCTCTTTCCTTTTTATATTTGTAACTTCCTATTCAACTTTAAGAAATGTGGCTCTGGCCAGGCACCGTGGTTCTTGCCTGTAATCCTAGCACTTTGGGAGGCCAAGGTGGATGGATTCCTTGAGCCCAGGAGTTTGAGACCATCCTGGGCAACATGGTGAAACCCTGTTTCTACAAAAAAAAAGAAAAACAAAAAAGAAAACAAGAACCGCGACTTCTATTTCCACAATCTATTTACATTTTTACTGAGTCCCAGAATGCAGAATGCAGAATGCAGAATGCAGAGAAATGCAGAGAAATTCAGAGAAATGCTTCAGAATTGTTAGTACTATATCTCTGTGGGGTATACAGTAGCATGGGGCCTAATAATTAGAGTTAACTATTTGTTTAGAGTTGTTTTTGTCTTTAGTCTTTTTTTTTTTTTAATGCTATGGTAAATCAAAATTGCTTCAATTATTTATATCTTTGAACTCATTATGTTGGTATGTAAGAAAGCTATTGATTTTTTTTGAATGATAAATTTTATATTCTTTTTTACTGAATTCTATTGTTTGAGTTAATTTCCTCATTCATCCTCCTTGGGGGTTTTTTGTTTTTTGTTTTTTTTGGTTTTTTTTTGCATGACAAAGGGTCTTTGCTTTTAAATGATTATTAGTACACCAAGTAGTAACATGTAACAAGTTCTTGAATTCTGTTCTCTTTGATTAAGTAACTAAAAGTGGTCCAAACAATTAATATTATGGTTAACTTCATTGTTCTAACCACTAGCAGGAATGGACTACCAGATGTCGCAGAAGAAGGCCAAGACTTCACCCCTCTTCTGCCTAAACTACTTCCGGATGGTTCTCTTCTACTGGGTCTCCTCTACTTTAGTGCTGCAGCTGCCTTGGGATCCCAGGGCAGCAGCCTCCTTGGCCTTGAACTCTTTCTGCCTTTGCAGGCAATATTATTCAATTTCACCTTGAGCTGCTGCTTTGGTCTGCTTCTGCCTCCGTTTCTTTCACTGCAGGTCTCAGACACCCTTTTCAGCAACCTGCAGCAGCTGCTGGATCCCCTGAGACTGACTGGCCATGACAGCGCCAACTCTGAGGCAGAAGCAAGCAGCCTAAATCTCTCTCTTTTTTTTTTTTTAATTAGAGAATGAATCAGATCTGCAAATAGAGATGTTTTACTTCCTCTTTTTCAGTTCCTAGAACTCTAATTTCTCTTGTCTAATTATATTGTTTAGTGCCATCACTGCAGTTGTATTCAATAGTAGTGGAGATGGTGGGCATTCTTGCCTTGTTTCAGGCTAAAGGAAATGCTTACATTGTGTTTGCATTAAGAAAGATGCCTGGCCCTGAAGATTTTATCTTTGAAATATAGTACTTTTGCAAGGTGCTTCAGGATTTCTTGATATGGGTCAATTGTTTTGCCTTGGTACTCATTGAGTCCTTTTAGAATGTAGATTCAGAATTTATATTATCTCTAGCAAAGTGGTTTTTTTTTTTAAAGATTATAATTTTAAATATTAACTCTGTTATTTTTTTTCTTCTTCAGGGATTCCTATTTTATGCACATTGGATCTTCTTTGCCTGTTTTACATTCCAGCCATTGTGTCTCTAAACATCTTTACTTCTTTCTTTATCTCATTTTTATTTTTTTGGTTCTTTTTCTACCTTTAATATCCCTTTTTAAATTTTCATTCAGTAATTTTATTCGAAGGACACCTTGCAATTTAGTCTTCATGCCTGATTATTTTTGCCGTCTTGATTTCTTTCCTGGTGTCACTCAATCCTGAGTTCTTTTGTTAATTTATGATAACTTTAAAACATTTATAATTTATATTTATATTTCCTATTTTCAAACGCTTCTTTTGAGGGCATTTAATTCATTTTGAAGTGTTGTGTTGTTTCCTTTTGTTTCATCATTTATATTTCTTTGTCAGTAATTTTAACCAGTTGAATTGTTTTGATTTTCATTTTCTGTTTTTAGTACTTACAGATTACTTGCATCTTTTTATTTCTTTGGACAGGATTGGTGATTTGATTTTGAGGTAGCTTGCAAGATTCCTAGTACAAGAGTACCTTCTCTGTTAGAATTGCAAAGTATGTTTTCTTTGTAGATGGCCTTTTGGTGGGAGGATATGCATGCATAGGACCAGTATATGTTCCCAGACTATTTTGAGATATATTTTATAGCAGCCTAAATTTTTCTCTCTTCTTTTCTTTTCTTTTTTAGGCAGGGTCTTACTCTGTCACTCAGGGCTGGAGTGCAGTGGTGTGATCATGGCTCACTGCAGCCTCGACCTCCCCAGCACAAGCAATCCTCCTGTCCCAGCCTCCTGAGTAAATGGGACTATAGACATGCACCACCATGCCCAGCTAATTAAAAAAATTTTTTTGTAAAGATAAGGTCCCATTGTGTTGCCCAGGCTGGTCATGAACTCCTGGGCTCAAGTGATCTCACTTTGGTCATGCAAAGTGTTGGGATTACAGGCATGAGCCTCTGCACCTAGCCCCTCTTACTTCTTTTTTCCTGTTATTTCACAGTTTCCAAAGGACTGCTCTCCCCTTACTTTTTTTTTTTTTAAGCTAATTTTCTCTGAGAAACTTTCCCTTTCTACACAGCCTCATTGAGTCATCCTCTCTTTCAAGTCTTTTCGTTATAGTCTGCTCTGATCTACCAAGAATCTTTTCCAGTATTTTCACACTTAGGATGTTCTTTCTCTTTCCGTTGTTGATTTTCGTTTACTTTTAGGCCCACCATTAACTTCTGCTTGCCTTGTTCTAGGCATTTTTTTTCTATACTGTTGTAGGTCTTTGAGAAGTTTTGTGATACAAGCATGAAAATAGTTATCTGGAATTTAGGGTTTATATTTCTACTTATATATAATTTGAGGTTTAAAGATTCTCTGTTTTGAAGTTAGGCTTAAAGCATGGGTTTTGGTCCTTTGTTTTTTGTTTTGTTTTTTTTTTTTGGATTTGGGTTGGGAGAGTCAGACATACTTAGGCACCGTTAACTTGTCTACCCAGTATTTAAATTAGCTGTATTTTGAGAATGTTTTCTGTTAATTTTTTCTTTTGTGTGATTATAATCCATTGTAGAAAGGTTAAAAATATTCTACACAGTTATTTGTGGATCATATCTTAATTATTACCTTTTTTTGGACACATGTAATTCTTTATTGGAGGAAGACAGGTACATTTTTCCCCTGCCACCCACCACCAAATTTTTAATGTCAGCATTGGCATTTAAAATCAATAGAGGATCAAAAATCACTTTCATTTTAAAAATCTCCCAATTAAATGTACCAGGTCTAATTTATTTCCACATTTTGAAAAGGAATTTATTTGTTGCCAGCAGCAGTTTTTTGGGATCATTATTACGATGATGACATTGGTGTTGCTGCTGATACATATACATTTGAAAGATATTGATCTATTAAACTTTCTTCATTTAACCTCTGTTGATTTTGAGACATACCATCTGTTGCTTCTTTTAGGCTAGAGGATATTTTTTTTCAATTGAGATCTCAAAGAAAATTAGTTCCATAATTCTAATTTTAAGGAAAGGCGGAGTTATAAACATATTAAAATATAATAGAATGGCTTTTCTCTTTTACTAAAAACCAGTATGTGTCATATGAATAGTTTTTTCCTAAAAATAGAATATTTTAGTGTAATTTAGGTAAAACATATTACAGAAACCTTACAACTGTAGTCAGTGGACTTAAAAGGGGGCATCTGATCTATATTCTGTCATCTCCAATCAACTGTTACCATTTTTCTTTATATAATTTTTTATTGTTTATTCTTAAATTTTATACAAACATTTTCATCTACCTTCTCAACATGTCCTAAACACTTTCCTACTTTACTACAAGCCTTTTCTAATGTTCACATATGAATTCATTTTTAAAATTAATAACACTTTCTCTTGTTTTTCTTTAAAATGTAGCAATCCATAGTTGTTGACATTATTTTCTTCATTACTTTAGAAGCAGAGTGGTATTTATTTCCTTTTCCTTTCAAGTTAATCCTAAAGAAATCCTTTTGATAGCATTTAACTTTCTAATAGAAAACAGAGTTTCTTAGGAAAACAAATTAGGTCAGTGCCTGCTGAAACACTGATTTATTTATATATTTTTGAGGACATAAATTTCCTCTTTTTAATTTTTGCTCCAAAATTATGTTTAATGAATAGATTGGTAGTTTATAGCTAAACTGTAGGGGTAAGACACAATTTTATAAGTTATTGATTTAATGTTCATAAAAGCCCCACTGTTATGTGCAAAAAACACACCCCTGAGTTTGTGCAGATGTTTTATTGTGATAGATCTATTATGCAGCTATTAGAAGATAAATGACTGATCTTTCCCATTTTCCATGCCTCAAGAAAATTGAAATAAGAAGGGGAATATCATCTGGGCTGTATGATTAGGGAAGGTTGGATAGCCATTAATTTAAGGGAAGAAAATCTTGGCAGCATTGGCCAACTTATACCATATTATCAATCAAACCTTGATGCACTTCTTGTGATGACCCAGCACTCTCAGGTTTTTGCAATGTTAATTAGAATTCATGACAAAATAGATGCAAGGAAACGTTTTGTACCCTTCATAATTTTATAGAAAATTTATTGTTATTAGAGGAACCATTTGCTTAGTGTGATTTTTTTCATTACCAGCTTGTCAACTAGCATAGATAATCTAGAGAAAATATGAACTCCATAGATGGGGTGTCACTTTTGTTGATGGTTCATGTAGTTTACCTTGGAGCACAGCTAATGGCTGAAGTTCATAGCAACAGCACAGAAAAACGTGGCAACCAAGGGAAGATAAATGAACCATGTTTATTGCTTTAATATAAAAAATACATAAATGGAAAACTGCATTTGAATTTGATGAGCTCATTGCTAGTTTTGTTGGAGTGATTTATTTTTCCCCTTATATGAAAAGCTACTATTGACACAGTGAGATGGAAATTAACTGTCTGTTTTTTGGAAACCAATATTTTTGGTTTTAAAATCTGAGTAGATCATTTAATTTTAGTTCTGAATGTTTTATAGAATATTGAACATTTAATAAACCAAAATTATTAATTTTCCTTGTATTGTTTAGCCCAGGGTCAGATTGTTAAAAATACATGATTAAGTATCTAAAATGGTCAGTTTTATTTTGTAAAGGTACTCTCTTTATATGCTTTTTAATTATTTTGATGTTTTCTTAAACTTTATTTGTATCTGTTTAATTAATGATATTTGTTAGTACCTTAGAAGGTGTTAGTACATTAGAATTATTGTGTACATGTAGCTCTTGGTTTAATGAATTTAATATTGTGTGGTAGCTGATTTTCCATTTAATTTTCCATTTAATTAGTGTCAAAACACATTTGGAAGAAAATAATTGCTAAGACAGAATAACTTGATTTTACGTAGTATTTTAAAAAGTGAAACTGTGAATTACCTGTTCAGTTTCATGGATCATTTTATCCTAGGTACTGTCCTTTATTTTTGCACTTTAATACCTTTTACCAATTGATCTTGATATTAATATAAGGTTGATAATACATAGGGATGTTTATATCTCTCAGTGAGTTATTCTAGAGTTTAATGTCATAAACTTAGTTGTTGTAAGATATTTTAAAATGGTACTAATTGTCACTTTATAGAAATGTAATTATCACAAAATATAATTTCTAAAGAAATTATGTCTTTTGCAGAAGACATCAAAATGTGATTGAAAACATGGGCTTAACTTCCTTGCCATATGTGTAACAAATAGAAAATTATATGTATAATGCATTTTTATATAGTTCACACAAATAATCAATTCTGTGCTTTTT
Source organism: Macaca fascicularis (assembly GCF_037993035.2). Classification (NCBI taxonomy): domain Eukaryota; kingdom Metazoa; phylum Chordata; class Mammalia; order Primates; family Cercopithecidae; genus Macaca; species Macaca fascicularis. The sequence goes on along the minus strand of NC_088380.1, from coordinate 82,183,670 downwards.
CGATTGAGGTGCATACATGCTGGGACCAGCAGGCACCAGTACATGGGTAGGGCTGGAGTCAATAAATGCAGCTTCACGTTTATACTGATTGGTAATTCATAAAATCCCCACAGGACTTGAAACTTGTTTAGCATAATAGCGAGTCTATATTCTGAGCTGTTTTCTTTCAATTGTATTGTTGGTTGCATATTAATAAACTAAATGTCAGCCAAGTAGAGGGACAAACACTCAAAATATGAATATCATTGTATCTAATATTTTTCAAAAAGTACCATTTCAGTAAGTTATATTTCTATTTAATTGCTTATTTTAAGTCATTGGGGAAATTTTAGACACTAAAATGAAGATCCCTAGTGTTCAGATAGAATATGGTATTAATTTGTTTTTCAAAACTGTATTATATTGTGGGCTAACTGCACATATATCATTTGTACATATATAGAAGTATTTGTGTAATATATATTCTGCTTAGTTTGTATCTTTAGAGTAAAGGAATCTTAATGTTACCACTTTGTAAAAGCATCACAGTTCAGAAACTAACATTATGATTCATTAATTGGTCTTGGAAAAGCCACCTTTTGTTGGTAATATGTTATTACAACTTATACACATTGTTATAAAAGTATTAAGAGCCCAGGTGATGTTCTAAAATTTCAGCCAGTGTGTTTTCTTTGTGAATAAATTATATTGGGTAAAAACTGGTGGATTAAGATGTATATGATTTGAAAGTGTTCTTCTGTTAAAAAACATTTATGAATTTCTCATATACTTTTTAACGTAAGTTCATTGTAGTATGATTGTCATTCTCATTTTAAACTGACACAATGTGATCTTTGTTATTTTGATTCTTTTTCTGAATATTGTTGTGAACAAAGTACTGAATTTTTAGATTAGAATTTAGGTTAGCTTTAAACATGAAAAATGTGCATAATTAATGTTTAATCCACATAGGAACAATGTATTGAAATTTAACTTGGTGAAATAAAAACGTCAGAATTTACTTCTCTTCAGAATAGTATTAGTTTTCTAGACATATTATAACTATTAAAATTATTCTTTGAAGAATAGGCACCTTAAAGTTTGTTATTCAAACATGAACATTCATTTTAATTGAATGACTGAATAATATTGATTGCCATTAAACTGATTACACTAATACCTGAGTATGACCTTTGATGTAGGGGAGAAACATTTTTTAATAAGTTACTATTTCTTTCTTTTCTAGTTGGTGGCTGGCAGTGTTGTGATGGCTTTTGAAGAAGTATGCCCGGACAGAATAGATCTGATTCATAAGAATTACCGCAAGCTATGTAACTTACTAGTGGATGTTGAAGAGTGGGGGCAGGTTGTCATAATCCACATGCTAACTCGATATGCTCGGACACAGTTTGTCAGCCCTTGGAAAGAGGTAAGTGTTGAACAGTCTTCCACTTTCAAATATACTAAGAGGATGGATGAGCTTTTTAAAACTTGTGCAAAAAATTAGGAGTAGTAAACTAGAGAAATCTGCATATTTAAGGAAGACTCATTGGTCTCTTGTTCTTTTACTAAAGCAGGCAACCAATATCAATGCAAGAATAATTGTCCATTGTTTTGGCACTGGTTGATACATATATTTAGTGGTGTAAGTATATACACTTTTAGTTTGATACTGGCAAGAGGCCCTCGTTAGGAGGAGCAGCATGACACCGTGTTTACAGTGACATTGCCAAACCATGGATTTTTTGGTTACTAGTTACTTTCACATCTTTGAGCCCCAGCTATTCCAGGTACTCATTTGTAAAAAAAGTAGGTGATGTGATTCTAGAGCATGTGAATTTATACCTAAAGTAATTCATTTCTTGCCTCTATAGATAAATATTGTTGAACTTTTAAACTACTTTTTCCTAGTTTTGTATTTATAAAACATTTGTGTTCTTCTTCTCTTCACTTTGGCTGGTAGCATTTAGTAGAATTAATAATTTAAGTGAAGCTATTTGTTTTCTTTGTGCAGATTAACATTAGAAGTATGCCTTATTCTTTTCTTCATATTGGCAATTTAGAAAATTTTATCATATAGCTTGGAATTAAGATCCTTAGGATGTATACGTTTAAGATTGAAGGTAATTTTAAACCAGTTTAAAGAAATCCTTAAATGTTATAAGAATAGCATATTCATTCTAATCTTTTGATGTCTTATTTTTTTTAAAATACAGTATTACAGATTTTAAAAACCAATTTGTGTAAAAAAATAAAAAGATTTTAAAAAGCACCTGTTATATCAAAGTGTTCTGTATACATCTTATGATAGGCCTTGCGTGCTCAGTACATCTTGCTTTTGTTAATTAGAAAAATGTAAATAACATGGAAAAATGTGTATGATACATGCTTTCAATGACACATCAAGCTTGCAAATTATTATAAAATCTTGGTCAGTATTTTCTATATTGATTTAGTATTAGCATTAAAAACTATTTAGAAATGTTAATACTTCTTTATCCATAAGAGAGTAATACTGATTTTCATCTCACTTTTAATATTAACAAAATGATTATGTTATCTGTCTGAAAAATTGAAGTATGTTTTGAATTATTAATATATAAAAGTCTTATGTTACATAATGCTCTTAAATTGATGAAATTTCACTATCCTTGTGAACTTTAATTTTATAAAGTTAATTTTATTTATCATTGAGCAAAGTACATTTTTGATGGCACTTTTGCTAGATTAAGGAACATCTCTATGATGAAAATGTCCAGGCCCTTTTATGGTAACCTTGATGAGAGATTTTTGCTGCCAAACAGTTTATTTGTTTGATTTCAGCCAATTCCTTTCAAAACTTCTGCTCAGATTTTTTTTTTTTCTGTTGTATAAAGTTATAGGCAATTTTGCCTTAGCTAATCACAGTCACCATTTAAATTTTTAAATTTTACTTTCCTATCATTTTCAGTAGCTATATCCTTTGCTTGTAATTATATAGAAACTGGAGTTAAAATATATAGTTTACTTACCATACCTGCTAAAAATATGTAATGCATAGTAAAATCTCTGCTTTTATATGTTTGTCTATTTGTTTGTTTTTCTGTTCCTTGAATTTTATCTTATTTTAGATAAAATTTACTTTTAAAGCCATTGCAAAGGAAAGTTAAGTTCTCTACCATCATATACATTTATTTTTTAACAGATAATTTGAAAAATTGGCACTATATTCATTCTTGGTGTTTTCACATGTTAACTCCATGAACATGAATTAGGACAAATATGAGACGAAGTCTGGTCATTGTCCCTGGCATACTGGAATGGGCTAAGTCATTTCTTTTCTTTGCCACTTACTTGCAATCCAACCTTGGAATTATTCTAAATGCTGTGCTTATTAGACTAATTTAGTGGTTTTCCAGTGTGCACACCAGCCCTCAGGATGTGCTAGCACTGCCACAGGAACAAGCAAAGCAGGGGCAGCGGTGCTCTAGACTGTGCGACTTTTTGGGCTTCTGCTACTGTTTCAAACACAGAAGCCTTTTTTGCCTTCCTTTCTTATGCAGCTTTGAATTTGATTTCCTTTGAGAAAGATCCATTGGCTTAAAAGAAAGAAAGAAAACCACTTAAATAGAAGATTTGTAAGTTTAGCTAACTCGAATCTTCTTGTTGTTTAATTATCGAAGCAATTCAAGTACATGTTCCCTTCTCATAACCTCTTGGTTGACCCCTTAAAGGCAATTATTGTTAACTGTTTAATTTCAGTTATTCTGGTGGTTATCAATTTCACTTTGGATAAAATATTTCGCTTTATTTATTAACTTAAGTTCGTATCAGTTGACCTCAATTCATGGAAAAATTATTCATTGATTGTTTAAGTTCTATTTGAGGGTCTTGTTTAGCCCAGAATAATCAGTATAACAGGCTTTTGTCTGCATACGTACATATGTTCAGTTCAGAAGCAGTGTGAAAGATTTGAAAGGCTTAGCCCTTATTGCAGTATTAGATTCAAGAATTGTACAGTATATTAGATTCTTGTTATAAGTACATTATATAAAATTAAGGTTCAAATGAGTGGTCAACATTAGGACCATATCTGTGCTCTCACTCTTCCAGTTAACCCATCTTAGCCTTCCTCTGTGCTAATTATGATTTCGTTTTACTGAGAAACTTTGGAGTGAGCAGTCCAGCCATTTGTTGCCTTCAGTGCTTCCTGACCTAGGCTTGATGTTGCTTCCAACTTTTTAAGGACTACACATGCTAGTTTTAGCTTTAGAAGTTGGCAGACTAGGCCGGGCACGGTGGCTCACGCCTGTAATCCCAGCACTTTGGGAGGCCAAGGCAGGTGGATCACGAGGTCAGGAGATCGAGACCATCCTGGGTAACATGTTGAAACCCTGTCTCTAATAAAAATATTAAAAAAATTAGTCAGGTGTGGTGGTGGGTGCCTGTAGTCCCAGTTACTTGGGAGGCTGAGGCAGGAGAATGGCGTGAACCTGGGAGACGGAGCTTGCACTGAGCCGAGATCGCGCCACTGCACTTCAGCCTGGGTGTCTCAAAAACAAAAAAAAGTTGGCAGACTACATCTCAAAGCGGAGTTTGACCACAGCTAGAAGAAACTGAGAGGTATTTGACATTTATATTTGCTTGCTCTTTCTTATGTGATGTTGTAAAAGGAACACCATGTAGTAAAGAAAGGTTAAGATGATTATACAATAAAAAGACAAGCTGAAACAGTACTCTAGCAGAGTCATTCCTGAGAGGTTACCTCTCTTTTTTATCCTTTTACCATCAACATTAGAATGTGTTGTTTCATGTAATCATCCAAGTAGAAACGTCTTCATTCTAGCCCTCCATTCCCTTTTACCTGCAGGCAGAAGTCACTTACATAAATGCCATATGAGCACCATTTATTGATGAATTAAGGGCCATTTTACCTTGAAGTAAAGAATTTGCCAGTAGGAAAAAGTGTCACTAAAATAATATATTGACATAAAAGTTAAATTTATAATAAAAAACCTGCCTATAATACTGAATTTATTTAAATCCAGCAGTTTTCTCTCAGATACTAAGAGAAAATGTGAAAAACAATACTGTGATGCTTTATACTTAATGGCTTATTTTTGCTATACTTTCTTTCTTTTTTTTTTCTTTTTTGAGCAGAGTCTCTCTCTGCTGCCCAGGCTGGGGTGCAGTGGTGCGTTCTTGGCTCACTGCAACCTCTTACCTCCCAGGTTCAAGTGATTCTTCTGCCTCAGCCTCCCAAGCGGGTGGAATTACAGACATGCGCCACCAGGTCCAGCTAACTTTTGTATTTTTAGTAGAGATGGGGTTTCAGCTTGTTGGCCAGGCTGTTGTTGAACTCCTGACCTCAAGTGATCCGCCCACCTCAGCCTCCCAGAGTGCTGGGATTACAGGTGTGAGCCACCATGCCTGGCCTGTAGTTTCTTACATAGTATTTCATTTGCCATAGGGCAATCAGAATTATTATACCCATTTTATATATGAAGAAATCGATATATACAGATTTTAGCAAGTCATTTAAGACAATATTAATTATAAAAGGTGGAGCAGAAATATAAGCAGAATTATCTGATGCCTAGGCCAGCATTATTGCCTTTGTATTTTATTACCCTGTGAGTTGTAAATTAAAATAATTTCTTAGTTACGTTTATAAGTTTTGTGTGTGTGTTTATTGTGTTCCAGTCAAAACCAACTTTGAGACTCCCAATCCAGTGCTCATGCAATTAGCTAACAACCATAATTAAATTTGCTTTCAAAGAGAAAAATCATGTTTCCTATAAAATTTTTACAAACATTTGTTTATGTTAATATACTTGAAGTGTGGCAAAATTGTTTTTTGTTGAGGAATCGAAAATTAGTAGATACACTTTTTGAGATGAGCTGATGTACATGCTTTTGTCAAGTTCTCAAATGAACACATCATATACAAACAAGCTTCAGGGGAAGAAGAGATTTTTAATTTAGTTTATTTGCATCATTATAGATCAGTATTTAGGCTGTTTATATGTAAATGTATGATTTGAGGAACAATTAAGTGTTGACAAAGTAGATTGCAGTCATATCAATTGCAGTGCATTTTCCATAATTTTTCTAACTGACATCTTTGATGATAAATAGTGGATGCCAAGTCAAAGCCGATTATACAGTGCACTAGGAATTCATGGGGCTGTCAGGGAGAAGACCGATTGACTTTAAATTTACATATTAATGAGAAGATTTGTTAAGAGGGTGCTTGACTATAGAAAATAACAGCGTATTTATAGGGCACGACATTTTATAAATAAAGCTGATGCAGGAAAATGGAAATTAAACCTTTTAGGTTAATAAATTCAAGAGACTGCTAAAATGCACATTTGCATTTTTATTTTCTTAAATTTACCTTACTCTTTGCAGTCCATGTGGGTTGTTTTTTATTCTAGGTCAAATTTGTATCATTTTCAAGGATATAAAATTGCTTAAGTATTTTCTTTGTCATTCAAGCCTATTATGGGAGACTTCTTGAAGCATACGTCTAGACCTCAAGACTAAAGTTGCTTTTCTACAATTAATCGATCTAAAAAAATAAATATTGTAAAACACAGAGTAAATTTTTTAAAGAGTGATTTTAAATAAAAACCAGCATCTGTTAGTGTCATCAATTGTAAACTGAAAGGAAACTCTGACACTGGGGCCTGCCAGGAATGTTTTTAATTTTATGAATCTAGCTTTTTACAACTGAACTTGCTCTGGGAGATGAGAGGTTTTCAAGAATTATCACAATATTTTACTTCAGTGATTTGGAAGTTAAAACTCTAAATATTTACCATTATTTTTTAGGATATGAATCTGGGTTATGTAATTCTGGTGGCAGTATTTATGCCAGTTTTAAATTTGGAGTAATTAATTTTGTCTCTCTGTGTATCTGTACATCAATTATAAAACCTTACATAAGTTTAACAAACTCCAAATTTAGAATTTTATTTGAAGTATTTTAAGGTAAGTTCTTGAGATTTTCAGAGGTAGCTATAAAATAACTTTTCAAAATGCAAAATTTATAAATGTAGTTTTTTGATGAGCAATTTTCTCTAGGTACAAAGGTACTTCAGGGAAGTACTTCATGAACTCCACATCCAGATCCTATCTTAACAGACCAGAGTGTTAAAGATTATTGAGTTTTAATTTTCTTTACTGGTTAATTTTCTTTGTTAAAACAAATTTTGTCTTGTGTCTTACTGGTGGACTATTATTGGATCCACAATTCTGTGGAATTTATTAAAAAAACAATACTGAGAAGTTGTGGTAGAATACATTCTTTACAGTACAATAAAGCAGTTTTTTGTGCATTGTTTTAGGCAACTGTTGACAAAGGGTTTGACATATAATTTAATGTGAAACTAAGTCCCATGATCTAATATTGAATAATGTCTCCTCTCTTCCCATTGGTTATGAAGCATTTATCATAAAGATTCCTTATTCTTTTTGTTGTTCATAATTTATTCCTATTGATTGGATTTTTTTTAACTTATGAAGTTTTCTTTTTTAAAAAAGAAAACTTTAATTTGCCCAAGTAACATATGCATGGTTTAAAAGAAAGAAAATGAATAGTACTACAAGGCTTATGAGAAACATTTTTCTGTGTGACCCTTCTCAATGCCTGAATTAGCTTCTTCAATTCTTTTCCCTTCTGTGTGTGAGCTCAAAAGTATCTGAGCCAGGTCTCAATCAATTTAGAAAGTTTATTTTGCCAAGGTTAGGGATGCACCTGTGCCATGTACAGCCTCAAATGGTCCTGATGACGTGTGCCCAAGGTTGCTACAGCTTGCTTTTATACATTTTAGTGAGACATAATACATCAGTCAATACCTGTAAGATGCACATTGGTTCAATCTGGAAAGGCAGGACAACTTGAAGATGGGGTTTCTAGGTCATAGATAGATTTAAAGATTTCTGATTAGCAATTAATTGAGAGTTAAGTTGTTATCTGAAGACCTGGAATCAATAGGACGGAAATGTCTGGGTCATAATAAGGGGTTGTGGCGACTAAAGTTTTATCTTGCAGATGAAGCCTCCAGGTAGTATGCTTCTGACAGAATAGATTATAAATGTTTCTTATCAGACTTAAGGTCTATGTTGATGTTAATGCTGGTTGGCTTTTCCTGAATTCCAAAAGGGAGGAGGGTATAATGAGGCATGTCTGATCCACCCTTCCTATCATGGTCTGAACTAGTTTTTCAGGTTAACTTTGGAATGCCCTTGGCTGTGAGAAGGGGTCCCTTCAGGTGATTGTGGGGCTTAGAATTTTATTTTTGGTGTGTGTATGTGTGTATTTACCTTTCTCCATTTCTAGGTAATAGACGTATTTTGCTATTTCTTGATTTATCAATTTTAGGCATTATATATTGACTTCCTATTATAGAAATGGAGAATTTGTCATTCTTCTGTTACCTTATGCTTTTGCTTACCTCTTTCATCTTTGGAATGTAATTATACTAGAATTTTTTCAATCCATGTGTGTTCATTTTCCTATGACTTATGAATATTATTCAGCTGTTTAATAGCATTTTATCTCATGGAACTTTTTGTTCTTTTTGGAATCAAAAATTGCTTCATTTTAAATTTGCTTACTTTATCATGTCACTATACGAAGCATTCCAAGTTCTCCATTGGAATATTAAATATTCTCCAAATATTATTTTATGTGCATTTGTTTTATACTTCTTGTCTACCTAGTGTCAGTTCTCCCCCTCCCACGTATTTAAATAAGAGGATCCTGATTTTATTCAGAGTAGTGATATGCCCTGTGAAAAATATCAACTATACTAAACTCCTTTAGAGTCAGAAATGGTCATATGACCCACATCTGGAAATTGGAATTCTGGGGAAGCTATTGTTTTTCTGACAGACTTATTTGACATATATATATTTTACCCTTTGCCCTTTCTCATTATTCCTTCCCAGAATGCATGTGTGATGATTAAAGGTGCAATAGTCATTTTACAAGCGTAAGGATAAAGCTATACTCTGGGGGTGGGCAGAGCCGAAAAACAAAGTGTTTGGGCAACTTTTCATTTTATGGAGCTACCTAACTAGATATTTCTGTTATATATAGCTAAACACAGTTCTAACTAGTACAGTTGTCAAGTATATCAAGTATTTCAACAGCTTCGTTTTCTTCCCAGGAGACGTCTTCCGGGAGTCTTCACCCTCTGTTCTAATCTGATTGCTTACTAGGCCTGCCAGTTCCAATCTGTTGTTCTAGAACTTAATTTCGTGTCTCTTCTGTGTTAAATCATGTTTCTTAGGCTTTCTTCCTCTCTGTCTCTCTTTCTGTTTCTCTCTCTGTCCCTCTATCTCTGTCTGTCTCTCTCCTCTTTTGGTTTTCCTGGCTTTGGAGCATATCCTCCAATGTTTTCTTAAGAATGAATAGATGGGAGATAAAATTTTGAGACTTTCAGTGTCACTCCCACACTTGATTGATATTTTATCTGGGCTCTTGGATTAGTATTCTCTTAGGCCTTGTACAGTTGAAAATGTTTTATTGTTTCTTGTATATTTGATATCTTGCTGGATATGGTACTGTTGGAACACACCCTTTTCTTCTTCTGAGAACTCTGTAGACATTACTTAATTCTCTCCTGCAGTGAATGTTGCTGTGAAGAAATCTGAAGACAGCCAAAGATTTTTCTCCCTTGCAGGTGACTTGATTTTTTTTCTCTGCATGCTAAAAAAACCTCTTTACAAAGTCTTTGAAAATTAATCAGATTACATCTCAATGAGAATTATTCCATATGACCTCCAGGTTCACTTCTTTCTTTATTTTAGGGAATTTTCTTTTCTTTTTGTAATTTTAAAAATTTGATGTTTATGTTTTTTCTGCTTCATTTGTCAGTTATATACTTCAGGAATACCCATTATTCTGTTTTATAATCTTTGTCTACCATGTCCATCATATTTTTTAAAAAAATTTCTCTAATGTTTGTCCTTTTTCCTTTTTTCTTTTTTTTGGGACAGGATCTCACTCTGTCACCCAGGCTTGAGTACAGTGGTGTGATTACACTTCATTACAGCCTTGCCCTCCCAGGCTCAAGTGATTCTCCTGCCTGAGCCTCTTGAGTAGCTGGGACCACAGATGTGTGCCATCATGCTTGATAATTTTTGTATTTTTTTTTTTTTTTGAGATTGAGTCTCGCACTGTCACTCAAGGTGGAGTGCAGTGGCACGATCTTGGCTCATTGTAACCTCCGCCTCCTGGGTTCAAATGATTCTCCTGCCTCAGCCTCCCAAGTAGCTGGGATTACAGGTGCCTGCCACCATGCCTGCCTAATTTTTGTGTTTTTAGTAGAGATGGGGTTTTACCGTGTTGGCCAGGTTGGTTTCGAATGCCTGACTTCATGTGATCCACCCACCTTGGCCTCCCAAAGTGCTGGGATTACAGGTTTGAGCCACCGTGCCTGGCCTAATTTTTGTATTTTTTATAAAGACAGGATTTCGCTATGTTGGCTAGGCTGATCTTGAACTCCCCAAGTGTGATCCTCCTGCCTTGACCTCCCAAAGTGCTGTGATTACAGGTGTGAGCCACTATGCTAGGCCACATTTTTGTCTTTTTATTTGCATTTGTATTATTTCAAGTTGTTTCATTGACAGTAATTTGATTTTCAATGGTCTAATCTTTTTTTTTAGTTTTTATTTTTAATTCCGTTAATTTAGTAACAGTATTGCTTTGATCTGTTGTTTACTTACTCAGGTTTGAATTTCATATTTCCTTTATTCTATAGTTTAATCATCTTATCTTTGAACTTCTGTTTGATTGAATTCGTGTTGTTAGTAACGTGTTGGATAATATGCTTTTGACACTTACATGTAGTCCATTATATGTGTGAGGAGTGTGGTCAGGGAGAAAGATCCTTCTTTCCCCTTGCCCTACTGGCTGTTGGAGGTAATCAACAGTGTCTACCACATTCTCCATAATAACTTAAAAAATTTTTGAAGAGACTGTGATTTGGAAAGAATATTTGTTTCATCTGTTAGGATATTTACTATTCATGTATATATATGTAGTATAGATATTAGATTAAAATGAAAAGTGTTCTGACAAAATTCTTTTATCTCAGGAGTACACCTGTTCCCTCTAGATTTTGAAATGGTCTATTTTAGTTTGATTACAACATAGTATATTTTAATTCATTAAAATAGATGTCTGGTAGGTGGGGAAGGCCTGATACATTTTAAGTTGGAAGCTCTTAATTAATTTATAAGGAAAATAATGGACCGTTTCTTGTTCTCATTTATTAGGAAGTACTGCAGGCTGTGTCATCTAAGTTGCTGATTCATTCCAATTTTTAAAATTTGTTGTGGAAATGTTCACATTTAAAAAAATCAGCTCATACTGACCTTTGTGAAATGCTTTAAAGAACTCTGTTAAAAAATGTTAGTTAAAAATAAATTTTCTTGAGCTGATGTCCTTCAGAAACACCAATTTTTCTTAGATAAATAACTTCATACATTTTCATATACAGTACATAGAGAAACCATTCCTGGTATAGTAGAGCTACATTCTGAAAAAAAAAAAAAAAACACTTTTTTTTTTTTTAGACAAAATAAATCCCTTTTCCTCTTCACCCTCCATCCCCTTTATTCTGTGTATGTCCCGCTGAAAATTCATGTACTTGTCTAGCATGGGGCTTATAGTATGCCGTATGTAAGCACTAGATGATGGTGCTGGTTAGTTATCCAGTTGACATGCTTACCATTTTGTAATTTGAACAGTTCTAGCCATGTTGTTGGAATTAAAAATTTAGGGCCAGACATTGACCTTTGCTTTTTCAACATTTCCTTTAGTGGTTAGCTACTGCCTTCCTCAACCCAGTAGAGACCTTGACAGATTCCCTGTTACAAGTAATTGCTTCCATAGCTAGGTGTTATTCCTGTTAATTTATTTAGGGGCCAGTAAGATTTAGTGCCTATATATATAAACATATATTTGTGTGTGTGTGATTCCATGTATAAAATAATGTATTTATTGATTTAATGATTTAGTTTTTATTTTTATACATTCAGCTTACTTAGTAAAAGGTGAAAGATTTATACAGTCTGAAGAGAAACCAGAGTATAGCTTACTTAGAATCAGTGAGTTTATATTAGCACTTTCTCTCACTTTCTGTTTCCTAAACATCCTTTTTATGTGATCAACCTTATTTTTGCATTTCTTATAATTTTAAAAATTTTATCTTTATATTGTATACTGTTAGTGAACTTTTATTACTGTTTTATGTCATTTTGGGTTTCCTAAATTTTCTTTTCAAGTTTTTCACTGTAAGTCACAGTTCCAAGAGAAACGGATAAGTTGTTTTTAATCCATATTTTTCCCAACATTTTATTTTAAGAATTTTCAAAAGGGAAGTGATGTCAGTAAAAATGGCAGAGTAGAGAACTCCCAAGAGCTTGTTGCTCCACAGAGATACAAGAAAATGGTAAAGGGGTCAATTCAACAAGAAGAGCTAATTATCCTAAATATATATGCACCCAATACAGGAGCACCCAGATTCATAAAGCAAGTCCTTAGAGACTTACAAAGAGACTTAGAATCCCACACAATAATAATGGGAGACTTTAACACCCCACTGTCAACGTTAGACAGATCGAGACAGAAAGTTAACAAGTATATCCAGGAATTGAACTCAACTCTGCACCAAGCAGACCTAATAGACATCTACAGAACTCTCCACCCCGAATAAACAGAATATACATTCTTCTCAGCACCACATCGCACTTATTCCAAAATTGACCACATAGTTGGAAGTAAAGCATTCCTCAGCAAATGTAAAAGAACAGAAATTATAACAAACTGTCTCTCAGACCACAGTACAATCAAACTATAACTCAGTATTAAGAAACTTACTCAAAACGGCTCAACTATATGGAAACTGAACAACCTTCTCCTGAATGACTACTGGGTACATAACGAAATGGAGGCTGAAATAAAGATGGGTCTTTGAAACCAATGAGAACAAAGATACAACATACCAGAATATCTGGGATACATTTAAAGTAGTGTGTCGAGGGAAATTTATAGCACTAAATGCCCACAAGAGAAAGCAGGAAAGATCGAAAATTGACCCTCTAACATCACAATTAAAAGAACTAGAGAAGCAAGAGCAAACACATTCAAAAGCTAGCAGAAGGCAAGAAATAACTAAGATCAGAGCAGAACTGAAGGAGATAGAGACACAAAAAACCCTTCAAAAAATCAGTGAATCCAGGAGCTGGTTTTTTGAAAAGATCAACAAAATTGATAGACCTCTAGCAAGACTAATAAAGAAGAAAAGAGAGAAGAATCAAATAGACGCTATAAAAAATGATAAAGGGGATATCACCACCGATCCCACAGAAATGCAAACTACCATCAGAGAATTCTATAAACACCTCTATGCAAATAAACTAGAAAACCTAGAAGACATGAATAAATTCCTGGGCACATACACCCTCCCAAGACTAAACCAGGAAGAAGTTGAATCCCTGAATGGACCAATAACAGGCTCTGAAATTGAAGCAATAATTAATAGCCTACCAACCAAAAAAAAGGCCAGAACCAGACGGATTCACAGCCGAATTCTACCAGAGGTACAAGAAGGAGCTGGTACCATTCCTTCTGAAACTATTCCAATCAATAGAAAAAGAGGGAATCCTCCCTAACTCATTTTATGAGGCCAACATCAACCTGATACCAAAGCCTGACAGAGACACAACAAAAAAAGAGAATTTTAGACCAATATCCCTGATGAACATCGATGCAGAAATCCTCAATAAAATACAGGCAAACCAAATCCAGCAGCACATCAAAAAGCTTATCCACCATGATCAAGTGGGCTTCATCCCTGGGATGCAAGGCTGGTTCAACATACACAAATCAATAAATGTAATCCATCACGTAAACAGAACCAAAGACAAAACCCACATGATTATCTCAATAGATGCAGAAAAGTCCTTTGACAAAATTCAACAGCCCTTCATGCTAAAAACTCTCAATAAATTCGGTATTGATGGAACGTATCTCAAAATCATAAGAGCTATTTATGACAAACCCACAGCCAATGTCATACTGAATGGGCAAAAACTGGAGGCATTCCCTTTGAAAACTGGCACAAGACAGGGATGCCCTCTCTTACCGCTCCTATTCAACACAGTGTTGGGAGTTCTGACCAGGGCAGTGAGGCAAAAGAAAGAAATAAAGGGTATTCAATTAGGAAAAGAGGAAGTCAAATTGTCCCTGTTTGCAGATGACATGATTGTATATTTAGAAAACCCCATCGTCTCAGCCCCAAATCTCCTGAAATTGATAAGCAACTTCAGCAAAGTCTCAGGATACAAAATCAATGTGCAAATACCACAAGCATTCCTATACACCAATAACAGGCCAACAGCCGAATCATGAGAGATTGTGAACCTACATTCACAATTGCTTCAAATAGAATAAAATACCTAGGAGTCCAATTTACAAGGGATGTAAAGGACCTCTTCAAGGAGAACTACAAACCAGTGCTCAAGGAAATAAAAGAGGGCACAAACAAATGGAAGAACATTCCATGCTCATGGATAGGAAGAATCAATAACATGAAAATGGCCATACTGCCCAAGGTAATTTATAGATTCAGTGCCATCCCCATTAAGCTACCAATGACTGTTCAAGTTCTGTGAAGAACTTTCAAGTTCATATGGATCCAAAAAAGAGTCCATATTGCCAAGACAATCCTAAGCAAAAAGAACAAAGTTGGAGGCATCACGTTTCCTGACTTCAAACTATACTACAAGGCTGCAGTAACCAAAACAGCATGGTACTGGTACCAAAACAGAAATATAGACCAATAGAACAGAACTGAGCCCTCAGAGATAATACCACACATCTACAATCATCTGATCTTTGACAAACCTGACAAAAACAAGCAGTGGGGAAAGGATTCCCTATTTAATAAATGGTGCTGCGAAAACTGGCTAGCCATATGTAGAAAGCTGAAACTGGATCTCTTCCTTACACCTTATACAACAATAAATTCAAGATGGATTAGAGACTTAAATGTTAGAGCTAAAACCATAAAAACCCTAGAAGAAAACCTAAGCAATACCATTCAGGACATAGGCATGTGCAAGGACTTCATGACTAAAACACCAAAAGCAATGGCAACAAATGCCAAAATTGACAAAATGGGATCTAATTAAACTAAAGAGCTTCTGCACAGCAAAAGAAACTACCATCAGAGTGAACAGGCAACCTACAGAATGGGAGAACATTTTTGCAATCTACTCATCTGACAAAGGGCTAATATCCAGAATCTACAAAGAACTCAAACAAATTTACAAGAAAAAAACAAACAAACCCATCAAAAAGTGGGCAAAGGATATGAACAGACACTTCTCAAAAGAAGACATTTATGCAGCCAACGGACACATGAAAAAATGCTCATCATCACTGGTCATCAGAGAAATGCAAATCAAAACCACAATGAGATACCATCTCATAGTAGTTAGAATGACAGTAATTAAAAAGTCAGGAAACAACAGGTGCTGGAGAGGATGTGGAGAAATAGGAACACTTTTAAACTGTTGGTGGGACTGTAAACTAGTTCAACCATTGTGGAAGACAGTGTGGCGATTCCTCAAGAATCTAGAACTAGAAATACCATTTGACCCAGCCATCCCATTACTGGGTATATACCCAGAGGATTATAAATCATGCTGCTATAAAGTCACATGCACACGTATGTTTATTGCGGCACTATTCACAATAGCAAAGACTTGGAACCAACGCAAATGTCCATCAATGACAGACTGGATTAAGAAAATGCGGCACATATACACCATGGAATACTATGCAGCCATAAAAAAGGATGAGTTCGTGTCCTTTGTGGGGACATGGATGTAGCTGGAAACCATCGTTCTCAGCATACTATCACAAGAACAGAAAACCAAACACCGCATGTTCTCACTCATAGGTGGGAACTGAACAATGAGACCACTTGGACACAGGAAGGGGAACATCACACACTGGGGCCTGTCGTGGGGTGAGGGGAGGGATAGCATTAAGAGATATACCTAGTGTAAATGACGAGTTAATGGGTGCAGCACACCAACATGGCACATGTATACATAGGTAACAAACCTGCACCTTGTGCACATGTACCCTAGAACTTTAATAAAAAAGAAAAAAAGTAGCTTAGAAATGACTGTAAACAAACAAAATCCTGATAGGCAGCAACAATAATCCCCAGGGAGGAGTTAGAATCTGAGTTAGTTACCACATCATAATATTCAAAATGTCTAGTTTTTAGTGGAAAATGTTGAGGAATGTAAAGAAATCAGTAACTTTTTTCCATCCACAAGAAGAAGAGAAAATATGGAAACTGTATCCGAGGAAGTCCAGACACTGGATTTGCTAGCCCGGGTTTTAAATCACCATGTTAAATATGCTGAAACAGCTAAATGAAACCGGGAAAACAATGACTCTCCAAGTAGAGAATACAGTATATAGAGAGAAATGATGCAAAGAAACCAAATAGAAATACTAGAAGGAAAAAGTATAATAACTTAAATGAAGTATTCACAAGTAGAGATCAGCAGCAGATTTGAACAGGCAGAAAATTTGAACAGGCAGAACTGGTGAACTTAAAGATAAGTCAATTGAGATTATCTAGTGTAGGGAGTAGAAAGTCAAAAAGCATGAAGATGAACAGAGCCCAAGAGACTTAAGAGGCATGTGGGATGCCATCAAGTGTACCAGCACACATAATACATATTCCAGGAGGAAAGGAGACAGAGAAAGGGGCAGACAGAATAGCTGAAGAAAAAAATGGCCGAAAATTTCCCAATTTGATGAAAGACAGTAATCAACACATTCAGAAAGCTCATCAGAATCTAAGTAGGAGCAATTCTGAATGCAAACCAAGACACATGATATGGTTTGGGTCTGTGTCCCCCCACATCTCACCTTGAACTGTGATAATCCCCACATGTCAAGAGCGAGACCAGGTGGAGATAACTGAATCATGGGGGGCAGTTTCCCCCTACTGTTCTCATGATAGTGGGGTGAGTTCTCCCGAGATCTGATGGTTTTATAAGGGGCTTTCCCCTTCACTCTATTCTCATTCTCTCTCCTGCTACCCTGTTAAGAGGTACCTACCACTATGATTGTAAGTTTCCTGAGGCCTCCCCAGCCATGCTGAACTGTGAGTCACTTAAACCTCTTTTCTTAATTACTCAGTCTCTGGTATTTCTTCATAGCAGTGTGAGAATGGACTAATACAGCACATAAGGATCACATTATCAAAAGCTAAGGACAAAAAGAGAATCTTGAGAGCAGCAAGAGAAGTGACTCATTATTTACAAGGTTTCCTCAATAAGATCAACAGCTAGTTTCTCATTAGAAACCATGGGACCAGAAGGCAGTTGAGGAACCATATTTGAAGTGTTGAAAGAAGTAAAAAAGTCAACAAGTAAGTTCTTATTTGGCAAAACTTTCCTTCAGAAATGGAGAAATGAGTACATGCCTGTATTGGTATAACAGTCCAATGTTGTAGATGCATTTCATAGTAAGATGCAGACATTAGTACACATTACTCCTAAACACTTCACTATGTATATCATTAATTAGAGTTTAATACTTGTTTATGATTGTTTTTCCTTTTGTTGGCATAAAATCTTCACAGTGAAATGCACAAATTTTAGAGTTTTGATAATTGCATGTATGTTAGTAACACACAAACTCTTTTCATTATACGAAGTATGACTATTATCCTTCCAAGTTAGTTGTTTGCCCTCAGATGCAAGTATTGTTTTAATTTTTTTCTTTATAGTTTTGTGTTCAAAAAGTAAAGGATTTGAGATATTACCATACTTCTACATTTATACACACACACACACATACACACACACACTGAATATATGGCATATGTTTAGTGTATGTACACACACAAAAGCAGAAGCACTGATGTCTGGATCAGAGAAGAGACTTTTTATTCACTCATGGTTATCTTAGTGTCACTTTCCTGCACTTCTGTTCCCTATGAGGGTGATGTTATGAGGGTTAGTGCCACCTGCATATCTTGGGGGATGGGGAGTTGTAATACAGGAGAGGAGCTCCTCCTAAATGAATGAATCTCAGAATTTATATAGGACTCTGTATTAGTCCGTTTTCATGCTGCTGATAAAGACATCCCCAAGACTGGGCAATTTACAAAAGAAAAAGGTTTATTGGACTTACAATTCTATGTGGCTGGGGAGTGCTCACAATCATGGTGGAAGGTGAAAGGCACGTCGCACATGGTGGCAGACAAGAGAAGAGAGAGCTTGTGCAGGGAAACTCCCCTTTTCAGAACCATCAGATCTCAAAAGACTTATTCGCTAACGTAGCATGGGAAAGACTTATCCCCATGATTCAATTACCTCCCACTGGGTTCCTCCCATGACACATGGGAATTGTGGGGAACTATATCAGACTGTGTGCATCTCAGAGCTTATATAGGACTGCTTTTGTGTCTGCTCCTCCTCCCCTGTGTAGAGAGAGGGATATTTACCTTATCTTTCTAATGTAAACAGGACAATGTCTGTTTTTCCATTATCCTGTGAAATTTAAATGATGGAAGATAAACTCATACATCTCCTTGGATGTCTGTCTCTCTGTCTTTAACTTCCAAGACTCATTTGCCATTTACTCATATGTTAATCCAGGTTGCCAGCACTCTTTGCTCAGGAAGCCCTGATCATGCAAAAACATGGATATAATCATGGAACATTGTTTACTGATAACAAAGATTAATTTAACTTGTTGTAGAACTTAATATAATTAGATGCATATTGTGTTCTTTTTGGTACATCTTCCTTTACTCAGCATTATATTTTGGAGATTGATCCACATTGTATTGGTAGTTGATTTTTAGAATCTTCAAAATAGTATGTTCAGTGTTATTTTGCTGAATAATAGTCTATTGCATGAATATTCCATAGTTTATCCATTCTCATATTAATAAATACCTGAGCTATTTCCAGTGTTTTGTCTATTGTAATAAATCTGTTAGGAACATTCTTAAACAAATCTTTTTATGTTTTTGTATATATTGGGTCAATACCTAGATATAGAATTATTGGATCATAAGGTAGATATATTTTGGTTCTGCAAGAACTTGTCAGTCTTTTTCCCAAAGTAGTTGTATTATTGTTTCAGTTTGCTACAGTTGCCATGACAAAATACCACAGATTGGGTGGCTTAAACAACAGAAATTTATTTTCTCACAGTTCTGATGTCTAGAAGTGCAAGATCTCAAGGTGTTGGCAGGTTTGGTTTCTCCTGAGGCCTCTGTCCTTTGCTTACAGGTGGCCATCTTCTCACTGTGTCTGCATATTCCTAGGGCTTTCCTGAGTATCCAGATTTCCTTCTTTTATTAGGACACTAGTCACATTGTATTAGGGCCCACCCTCATGGCCTCATTTTAATGTAATCATCTCTTTAAAGGCCCTGTCTCCAAATATAGTCACATTTGGAGGTTAAGGCTTCAACAGAAGAATTTAGGGTTGGGGAGCACAGTTCGGCCCATAACAAGCAAGCTATAAACCGTACAGTGACATCTGGAGATTTTGTTCGCTCCGTATCCTCACCAATATTTGGTAATGTTAATGTTATTCATTCTGGCCATTCTGTTGAGTTTTGCAATTAAAATGAGTTCTCTTAGTGGTATTCTAATAAAGAATTATTTAATCCTTTTCTTTTTTAATGAGTCAGGGTCTCTGTTTCCCAGGTTGGGGTGCAGTAATGCCATCTTGGCTCTCTGCTGACTCAACCTCCCAGGTCCAAGTGATCCTCCCATCTCAGTTTCCTGAGTAGCTATGACTACAGGCACACACTGCCATGCCTGGCTAATTTTTTGTATTTTTAGTAGAGACGGGGTTTCGCCATTTTGCTCAGGCTGGTCTTGAACTCCAGGGCTCAAGTGATTCACCTGCTTCAGCCTCCCAAAGTGCTGGGATTACATAATAATTATTTAATTCTGAGATGGTTTGAGGTTAGAAAACTTGGTCCTTTTTTCCTCAAAAACCATAACTAGATAATTGAAGGATTAGAAAAAAATTAAAAATCCATGTTGGAGCCTCCTTGAACCCTTCTGTTACACACCCATTCCCCTCGTACCCTCTTCCGCTGCTTGGCAGTCACAGACTGCACCCACTTATGTTTGAGTGATGACTGCTGTACACCCATGGAGCTGTCATCTTTGCCTCCAGTGCCACAGGTCTTTGCGTAAGCATATGTTTTCATTTCTATAGGGTTCTATAGTAAGCATGCGCCTTTCCCCATCTTACCTCCAGTTGCTACTCTCCAAAGGCAAACAGATCTAAATCTTTTAGCTTTGTCTTCTACTGGTTGTCTTTATATTTTTAAAAATAACTTTTGTATATGATTTTGTTTCCCCAGTGACTCAGTGTATCCTATAATTTAGATACAGGAATATTTTGGAAATAAGAATAAATAGTCCTTTTATGAAACTTTATATAAAAACCTTTTATATTCCAATTATTTCCGTTTTTTGCTTTTTTAAAATGTTAAGTTGGTGTTTTGTGGAAATGTAGTTTTCTACCCTCCCTTTACCTAGAATATAAGTTTTTTTTCTGTTTTATGTATTAGAGTTCCTCATAGTATTAAACAAATGGAACTTTTAGTTAATTGCCTTCCTTCTTAGGATGTCCACAAATATTGTGAAACCTCTGCTTTAACCCATTTGTTTTTATGCCCTGGAGGAGAATTAAACATCAATTTCAATTCAACACACATTTACTTTCCTGTCTGTAATATAAACTTTTTATTTTAGAGATTAAGGTATGGAGAGAATGAATACATGAGGAATCATGATTAGTTCTACTTAGGATCATTGTAATTTTGTTTCATAATTTATGATCAAATGAAAACTACTCTAAAATGCATTTTGCTTAACAAAAAGTGATTCTATGTTATTCCCCATTACTGGATCTACTTTAATTAGTTTTTAAAGAAGTAGGACCCTTATTTCTCATGTCTTGAAACGCTTAGACCTAAGTTCAACATGTTTCATGAGCATATTTTATTTCAGAAAATTTGAAAAATGCCTTATTATAAATACTCCAGATTTCTCAGTAACAAAGTTTGGAAAATGCTGCATTCAGAAAGCTTGTTTCTTACATACTAGAACTGAACATCTAGTCATAAGAAATGAAATGTGTTGTGGGCAATTGAACACTGAAGTTTCATCGTGGCTCAACACAAAGTTACTGTGCACAGGTGTTTCTATAATTGTGATGTATTGGGGGAGATTCGGTGTTCAATGGTCCTCAAACCCACACTTCCACCTGTGTGGTATAGTGGTCACTGGGCTGTGTTATAAAACATGTAAAGTGTACAGCATAGCATTTTCTTCACAGAAGGAAAAAAATCTCAAACCAGTATGCATATCCTTTGTTGTTTTACATAGACACAAATTTTGGGGAAGGAGACTTTTTTTCTTCTTTGTGAAAAATATTAAAATAAAAGTTTCATTAAACATGAATTTTTTTCCAGTGAATTATCTCTAATAATGTATTCTATTACTACTTAGTAACTAATTTGACTGAGTGAGTATTATATTACTAACCACCTACCCACCCTGGTCTTCTCAGGAACATCTAACCTAATGTCAGAGAGATGTAACACAATATACCGCTGTGGTATGTGTCATGGACTGATTGTTTGCATCCCCTCTGAGTGCATAATTGAAGACTTAGCCCCAGGGTGATGATATTTAGAGATGGGGCATTTGGGAGGTAATGAGGTTTAGAGGAGGTCACGAGAGTGGGTCCCTCATGATGGGATTAGTGCCCTTCTAAGACGAGACATAATGAGCTTGCTTCCTCTTTTCCACCATATGAGGTAGCTGTCCACATGCTAGGAGGAGGGCCTTCACTAGGAATTGAATCACTTGCCTCTTGATCTTGGACTTTTCAGCCTCAAGAACTGTGAGAAATAAATGTCTCTTGTTTCAGGCAACCTACACTGTGGTATTTTGTTATAACAGCCTGAGTTGATTGGTGCAGTATGTTAGATTACATGGGAATGTCATGATGGTTAAAGTCACTTTTAAACATTTTGGAAGAGAGTAAGGCCACAGCAGGTTGCAGAGATTGTTTCATACTGGTGTAAATCTCGAGATGTCACTAGCACTCTTCAGGCTGCCTTGGAGTTCAGAAGGCAAGTGGGTATATTCAGGGTCTTTTATGAGACTACTATAAATGCCAAGGTAATAAAGGCCAGAGGTGACAGGATAAAGAATAATAATTCCTGAGTTCAAATCCTGGCTCTACCATTTTTAATCTCTGTGACTACTGAAAATTTATGTAAATTGTGTGCACCTCAGTTCTTTCATCTGTGAAAAAGATAGTAAATACCTGCTTTCTTTACCACATAGGGTGGTTCTCAGGTTTCAGAGAGGTATTTGTTCAAGTGTTTTATTAATACTAGGAGTTTCTTAAGCTGAAGTTGTTTTTTATTTCTACTAAGTCCATTGTTACTGGTCACATGATACAAAAGTAGATTTTTTTTCAGGAATGTTTGATTCCTTTATCAATTTTTATACATAAAAATGTTTTGCTATATGCAATTTTAACTGTCACTAATTTTATTTTTTATTTTTCTGTTATTCCTTATGAACTGACAAAAGATCATAATTTGTGTTTATTTCTTAGGAAATCCAGTCAGATAAAATAAATCTCCCTGTGTCTTAAGATCTTTTTAAAAAGTAAATATTATCCTCAGCACCCAAAATTGTGGGTTCAGTTACTGGCTTATTACTATTTTTGTGAACATTTATGTTCAGAGCTTCAGATACAGAATATATGGAAAGGGCTACTACTTAAGTATAATTTCACACTTTTCTTTATTCCGCGAGCCTGTGGAATAGTACCTTAAGAGTATATAAACCATGCCTTTTCCAAAATATACTTCATGGAGTAATGTTATTTTTTGCCTTCATAAAACTTATATTTAATGTAACGACGTTTGCGTCTTCTGAAAGTGAATGTTTTTGAGCAAAGTGAAAAGCTATATTTTACTCTGATTTTTTTTTCCACTAGCATTAGTGTGGTTGGTAACATGAGTAGAGACCTATTTTTATATAAGATAGGTTCAGATATATATATAGGTTCACTGCTTTCTTAAAAATAAAAATAAGCTTTATTTTTTGGAGCAGTTACAAGTTTACAATAAAACTTGGTTGAAAGTACAGAGATTTCCTGTATACCCTCTATCTCTACACACGCAAAACATCCCCCATCAACATTTTACATTACGATCGATGAATTTACATTAATACTACTGTCACCCAAAGTCCACAGTTTACATTAGGGTTCATCCTTGGTGTTGTACATTCTGTGGATTTTGTCTGATATATAATAACATGAATACACCATTGTGTTTTATCATACACAATAGTTTTGCTTCCCTAAAAATTTCTATGGTCTACTTGTTCATCCCTCTCTCCCCACCAGTGCCTGGCAATCACTAATCTTTTTAATGTCTACATAGTTTGCCTTTTCCAAAGGCAAAATATATAGTTGGAATCATACAATATGTAACCTTTTCAGATCGGATTCTCTCACTTATATTGTAATATGCATTTAAGTTGTCTCCATGTCTTTTCATAGCTTGTTAGCTCATTTGGTTTTTAGCACTGAATACTATTCCTTTGCCTGGATGTACCACAGTTTATTTATCCACTCACCTACTGAAAGACATTTTGAGCACTTTCTAGTTTTGGCAATGATGAATAAAGCTGCTGTATCCATGTGCAGGCTTTTGTGCGGACATCTTTTCAGCTTTTTTGCGTAAATATCAAGGAGTGTGATTGCTGGATTGTTTGGTAAGAGTATGTTTACTTTAGTAAGAAACTGCAGAGTTGCCTTTCAGAGTGGCTGTACCATTTTGCATTCCCGTCAGCAATGAATGAGAGTTCCTGTCACTTTATATCCTTGTCTGTATATGAAGTTATCAAGTTTTTGGACTTTGTCCATTCTAATAAATGTGTTATAGTATATCGTTTGTTTTAGTTAGCAATTCCCTAATGACATGGTCTTGAGCATGTTTTTATATGTTTATTTGCCATCTGTGTATCTTTTTTGGTGAGGTGTCTGTTCAGGTCTTCAGTCCATTTTTTAAAACTTGGACTGTTTGTTTTCTTATTGTTGAATTTTAGGAACTCTTTGTATATTTTGGATAACAGTCCTTTATCAGATATGTCTTTTGCAAATATTTTCTCCCAGTCTGTGGCTTGTCTTCTGATTCTTTTGACCTTGTCTTTTGCATACCAAAAGCTTTAAATTTTAATGAAGTCCAGCCTATCAATTATTTCTTCCACAGATCATGTCTTTTGTATTGTATCTAAAAGTTGCCATACTCAAGGTCATCTAGATTCCTATGTTAACCTCTAAAAGTTTTATAGTTTTGTGTTTTTCATTGAGGTCTGTGACCCATTTTGAGTTAATTTTTGTGAAGGTTGTAAGGTCTGTGTCTAGATTTATTTATTATTTTTATTTTTATTTTTTGAAACAGAGTCTTGCTTTGTCACCCAGGCTGGAGTGCAGTGGCACGATCTCAGCTCAGTGCAGCCTCCACCTCCTGGGTTCAAGCTATTCTCCTGCCTCAGCCTCCTGAGTAGCTGGGATAACAGGTGCGCACCACCACGGTCAGCTAATTTTTTGGTATTTTTAGTAGAGACAGGGTTTTACCATGTTGGTCAGGCTGGTCTCGAACTCCTGACCTTGTAATCTGCCCGCCTCAGCCTCCCAAAGTTCTGGGATTACAGGTGTGAGCCACTGTTCCTGGCCTGTGAGTCTTCGTTTGTTCCAGCATCATTTGTTGAAAGACTATCTTTTCTCCATCGTATTGTCTTGGCTGTTTTGTGAAAGCAGTTGGCTGTATTTATGAGAGTCTGTTTCTGGGCTTTTTCTTCTGTTCCATTGATGTTTTTCTCTGTTATTTCACAAATACCACACTGTCTTGATATGTGTAGCTTTACAGTAAGTCTTAATTATGGGAAACTTTAAACATACATAAAAGTATGACTGACAGTTCAACGAATCCCTATGTATACATCACGTAGCTGCACTGTTCATCAGCTCATGGCTGCTCTTGTTTTGCTACCCTACCCCATTCCAAGATTTCATGTAAGATTTTAGATATCATATAATTTCATTTCTTTCTTTTTTTTTTTTTTTTACACAAAGACGATTATTTAAGACCTTTATTAACAGGTGCTTGCAGTTTGTTGACTTTTTTGAAAAAATCAAGTTGTAAACTTTTATTACAAATTAAAATCGAAGTTCTTAAAAATCTCAACTTGACCAGATATGAAATAATTTAAAAACCCTTTAAAGGCGTATTGAGAAAAACCAGGCTTTTAAACACGTTTGTTATTACCAAAAAGAGACGTCTTTAGGTAAAAATAATAAAAACCCCATGCTGCATAGATAATGCAGATAGTTCTCTTTATCTGGTCAATGGGCACAAAGCAAGCACTTAAGGTCTTCAGCTCGAATCTTTTGTTCATTTCTTACTGCTGGAATTTCATATTTCTTCTTGCTGGATGACTAAACCGGAAGATGGTAGAGATGGTAAGCCGGCATTTACTCAGCCCCGCCCTGCTCAGCCTCCGGAGCGGACGAATTCTCAGCTGGTGGATCGGCTGCTTTTGTCTCTTTGACATCTTGTGGTTTAGGGTTTTCTGGGCGTCTGCGTGGGTAATTGAAGTTGCGGCGGTACCGACGTTAAGGTGGCTGCTGTCCTTGGGTCTCATCTCCTTGATTTTCTTTATCTTCTTCATTGCCGTCCTCTCTAGGCTGTCTTTGGCGAGGAGGGCCCCTGCGGAATCGTGGTCTATATCCCCGATACATATTCTGCCTCACTGGTCTACCTTGTTCTCCTGAACCCTGGTTGTCAGCACCCTCCATCACTTCTCCCTGCACAGGAGGGTTGGAATACTGTGGTCTACGCCCATAGGGTCTTCGCATGTTGTAAGGTGGGAACCTTCACCTGCAGTAGGGCCGGCGTTGTTGGGCCTGGACTTCGGGAGCAGCCCTCCGATCGCTCGTTCTTTTCCCCACTCTCACTATTCTGGTAATTTTGCTGGTAATTGCGTGGAGGACCCCTACCACGTGGATAGCGTCTGTAATGGTTATGGTATGCTGCATATTTACTGCCTTGAACTGGACCACCACCAGGACCTGTAACATTTGCTGCCTTCGCACCCTTTTCTCCTTCAACAACATCAAACTCCACAGTCTCTCCATCTCCTACACTGCGAAGTTACTTCCTGGGGTTATTCTTCTTTATGGCAGTCTGGTGTACAAATACATCTTCCTTGGTGTCATTCCTGTTGATGAAACCATATCCGTTCCTTACATTGAACCATTTTACTATTCCCAAAACCTTCGTTGGGATGACCTTCTTGGTCGGCAGGCGCCGCCCTTGTGAGGCCTCCCGGGCCACAGCTCCCTGCGCCGCAGCCCGTAGTGCCAGGCCTAGTGTCCGCGGCGCTGAGGGCGGGGGCGGCGGGCGGCTGCTGGCGGGGGCGGCGGGCGGCTGCTGGCGGGGGCGGCGGGTGGCTGCTGGCGGGGCCGGCAGCGGAGGTGGGGCTGTTCAGGGCTCTCTGGGGTCCGCTCTCTGCTCCCGCTACCGATCGAACTCATATAATTTCATTTCTATCAAGAGTGTATTTATAAAACATTATCTTTACTTTAAAGAAACCGCAAAGCCTTCTCCAGTATAAATTGGTCCCCATTAAAAAAAATTTTTTTTGGTCCAGCTTAAATGTATATTTTTAAAGAAACATTAAAAAAGTATTCTATGGTAGTATTTCATACATGTACATCTTTTAAACATGGAAAAATAAAACATTCTTTTATAAATGGAACATTTTGTACTCATTTTATGAAATAGTTTTATCACATATATTTTGGAGATATTTTGAGAACTCCTTTTTGAGTTGTTTTCATTTAATAGTTTTCCATTGGAAAGCATCTTTACTTCTGTCTGGATTTTTGTAGATACACATTACCTTGGAATACAGATACAATGCTGTTATAGAAATATGTTTCAGACTTTGAGTACTCATTCACATACTAGCATAGTTACTTAGAATTATTTTGTAAGGAAGATTTGTCATTTCTCCCTCATTTGTTTATTTATTAGTTATTTTAACTGCCTTAGCTCTAGAACCGGTCATGTTTCCATGTAAAAGAGCATGTTTTATGCTTTAGAAGTAATGTTTTCTGTCTTAGATTTCGGTCAAATGGTTCTGTCTTTTTGTAATAGTAATACCAGTATTATATTGGTGCAAAGTTGGCATTACTTAATGACTGTATAGGAAAACTGAAACCACAATATAAAACATTTTAATTAGTACCAATTGGAAACCCCATGTGTGATAATGCCTCATTTCTGTAGGCTCAATAGAAACAACATGTGTAATAATTGATTTTTTAAAATCTTTTGAAGCATTTGTAAAACACATTTTTCTTGCCCGTTGGCAATGGAAGATATAATTTTTACTGTTTTAAAATTATGTCTTTTGTTGTCTGTGTAACAAGAAATCAGAATATCAAGATAGTTGAAATGTTATGCATAATATACTAAAAATAAGGGCTTTGTACATAAAATAATATCTAAAAGCTTCATAACAGCCATGTTAGCTACATAAGGGGTTTTTCTACTTTGTTTCAAATTCATAGATATATTAATTGAAACTGCCTAGTATCAATCTCTAGTTAATAAATACATTTGGGCTGGGCGCAGTGGCTCGCGCCTGTAATCCCAGCACTTTGGGAGGCCGAGGCGGGCAGATCACGAGGTCAGGAGATCGAGACCATCCTGGCTAACACGGTGAAACCCCGTCTCTACTAAAAATACAAAAAATTAACCGGGCGTGGTGGCGGGCGCCTGTAGTCCCAGCTACTTGGGAGGCTGAGGCAGGAGAATGTCATGAACTCGGGAGCTTGCGGTGAGCTGAGATTGTGCCACGGCACTCCAGCCTGGGCATCAGAGCGAGACTCTGTCTCAAAGAAAAAACAATTATATATATATATGTGTGTGTGTGTGTAGATATATATATGTGTGTATATATATATATTTGAGGATACAGAATAAGCTCAGAAGATTAAGCAGTTCTAAAAACAGTATATTTCTAAAAACTGCTTTCAAGTACAAATGGAGGGAATGTTAAAATTCTCTTTTATGTATATGAAGTATGGTTAGTATACCAAGTGGAATAAATGGAAACTTACTATAAAGTAGATTTCAGTCTTTCAAATTCATTTATTTTTACTCTTAAGCAGACTAAACATTTTCCTTAATATATCTGGTTTGTCTTATTTAACTATTTTGTTTCTGGACAAGGAGAAAGTAAAATTCATTTCATCATATAGTTAACATGTTAAATAAGAATGATTACTTTTGAAACCATTCACAGTCGTCTCAGATATAAACTTTGATTCCTCTACTTAACTTACTGAAGTATCTGGGCTATTATCTCTAACAGAGCACAAATCTTCCTCTATCTGATATGTCAAAAGTATCACAAAGGTAAAATCAGTTAAGTTGAAATTTTTAAAATATTACTGAATTTAAAGAACTCTGCAAGTGGTCACTGAAAGTCTACCGCTTTATATAAATACAATATAGAAATATATCTGAGTTTTCTGAAAAATTGTATTGTGTTGCATTATCTGCCGTAAAGCTTGATCTTACCTCTCAATTCCTTGAACATATTAATTGTAGTTGTTTTATAGTCTCTCTTAGTTTGAGCTACTATAACAACAATATCCTAGATTGGATGAGTTAAACAATAAACATTTATTTCTCACAGTTCTGGAGACTGGGAGTATGGGATCAAGGCTCTGACAGATTTGATGTCTGGTGAGGGTCTATTTCTTGGTTCATAGATAGATGACTGTCTTCTTCACATGATGGAAAAAAAGGCCAGAAAGCTCTCTGAGGTTCATTTTGTGATGGCACTAATTCCATTTATGAGGGTTCCGTCTTTATGACCTAATCACCTTTCAAAGGCCCCATCTCCTATCCTGGATACTAGGGGATAGTATCCTAGTCCTATCCCCATCACACTGGGGATTAGGATTTCTTTCTTTCTTTCTTTTATTTTTATTTTTGGAGATAGAGTCTCGCTCTGTCGCCCAGGCTGGAGTGCAGTGGTGCAGTCTTGGCTCACTGCAGCCTCCGCCTCCCAGGTTCAAGTGATTCTTCTGCCTCAGCCTCTGGAGTAGCTGGGATTACAGGTGTGCACCACCATGCATGGCTAATTTTTGTATTTTTAGTAAAGATGGGGTTTCAGCACGTTGGCCAGGCTTGTCTCGAACTTCTGACTTCAGGTGATCCGCCCACCTTGGCCTCCCGAAGTGCTGGGATTACAGGTGTGAGCCCCTGTGCCTGGCCTAGGATTTCATTATATGAATTTGTGGGAGGACAGAATCGTTCAGTTCATAATATAGTTCACTTAAAATTACGTCTGCCAAAGTCATTTCTAGATTCCCTATTTTTCTTTTTTTTTTTCCTCTTGGTTTATATTTACGTTTTTGTCTTTTTTTCTTGTATGTAATAAAGACATTTTATTGAAGTAGAAATATATATTGCAGACTGGGCGCGGTGGCTCACACCGGTAATCCCAGCACTTTAGGAAGATGAGGTGGGCAGATCAGCTGAGGTGGGGAGTTCGAGACCAGCCTGACCAACGTGGAGAAACTCCGGCTCTACTAAAAATACAAAATTAGCTAGCTGGGCGTGGTGGTGCATGTCTGTAACCCTAGCTACCCAGGAGGCTGAGGCAGGAGAATTGCTTGAACCCAGGAGGTGGAGGTTGCAGTGAGCTGAGATCGTGCCATTGCATTCCAGCCTGGGTTTTAAGAGCGAAACATTTACTGCAAATGACTATACATTTTCATAAACTGAATACACCTATGTACCAAATACCTAGATTGAGAAACAGTAATTATCAGTATACTTCATAAGACCTCCTCTTGATACCCTTCACTTAATAATCTTTTCCTCCCCGAAAGAAACAGTATCCTTACCCTTAGTAAAACCACCATTTCCTTTCTGATAAATTGTTGGACTAGTTTGAAGCTTTGGATGATGGATTTTGTTCTACTTGTGGTTCTAGGGAAGGGATTCAACAATCTTGAGTTCACTTACTCACCTCAATTGTGGATTGAGATGATTTAAGCTGGGCTTTAATCTGACCATCATTACTCCCCAAGATACAGATTTTATCTTTTAAACCAAAGGCTAGAGGAGTTAGCAGGATTGTAATTTTTGGCGGATCCTGGCCTCTGCCTTTTGTTACTGCATTTTTGTGAATCTGCTGAAAGCTCTACTCAGCTTTTAGGCCTCTCAGCTTCCTCTTGTCTAATTAACCCTTTTTTTTTTTTTTTTTTTTTGGAAAAGCAATTCCAAAAGCCAATTGGAATTTTAGGTTTCTAGATTTACTACGTCTTCTGGGCCTTGTTTGCATAATTCATCACTGTTCTTTTAGCCCTCCAGTGCCTTCAAACAGGTTTCTTAACTTTTCCCCAGCTTTTCTAGTTCTCACTGACAGCTGGTTGTTCTGAGTTGTCTGTTTAGCCATTCTTAGAAATATTGCCTGTTTTTAAAAAGTCTTCTCTAAAGGCTTACTTAAAATGACGTCTTTTATCACTGTGATCTGTAGCTCCTTTTAAGCATCCATAACTAGCATTGATTGAAGTTGTTTCAGTGTAATGAGTTCCCCAAACAATACGTTATGGTTCAAAATGAAGCAGTTGTGTAAGAGCCTCATAATACATTTGTAAATCCTCAAGTATGAGGCAACTTCTTTCTGAGGGATAATTTTAGGGGGGAAACTTTTTTTCTTATTTGGCATCTAGGGATATTGAATTTGAGGCGTAGTAATAGTTTCAATTACATAGCTTCTAGAAAGACAGTTTCTTAATAATAGAAGCGGTGGCAATAGCCACTGTTTGTGTACTTTAATTCGTATCAGGCACTAAGTGCTTGTATAATGTTCAATAAACTGATTCAATCTTTATAAACACTTTAATGATATAGATACTGCTTTTATAGATGAGTAAACCAAGACAAGGAAAAAAATCAAGACAAGGAAAGGTTGAGTGATTTGTCACGGTCATAGAGCCAGCACTTATATTGAACTGGTGTGTCCAGATATACCCATATACTGTGTATGTATCTAGCATCCATTCTGTTTGGACTAATGTCTGTTCTGATTCATTAAAAACCTGAGACACATAGTCCACAGTAACACAGATGCAAATATGTTGTTGGAGATTCATTCTCATCCTCCAAGAAAGCCTCATCTCCTTCATTTCATTAACCTCATAAAAACGTCCACCCTTCACTTGTCCATTTTTTCTCTGCTTGGTTCCAACTTAGAGAATTATGCGGTTGGTACATGCCTATAGCTAGTAACCAGGAGAGCCGGATCTAAGAAGCTGTGTCATGATGTTCTCATGGCAGTGGAACCAAACTGAAATTTCATAAAAAAGTATAAGAGAATTTCTTCTGAGGGGCATGTTTTTAAATGATAATTGACATGAACTATTTTAGCTATAAGCAACATGTTCTTCATGTTTGTTAGCTCATAATCCCATTATAAAAACTTTATTTCAAATAATCCCTTTTATTTTAGGAAATTACAATTTCTGTAATATTGTATGTTAATTTGTAGAAGTTTTGTTAGTAGCAATATAAGATCATTGAATCATGTGGAAAAGATCCTAATGAAAATTACTCTTTTGAAATCTTTTTATTATTACTATTTTATTAATGTTTGCATAATTTTTATTTTATTTTATTTGAGACAGAGTCTTGCTCTGTCATCCAGTCTGGAGTGCAGTGGCATGATCTTGGCTCACTACAACCTCTGTGTCCCGGGTTCAAGTGATTCTCCTGCCTCAGCCTTCCAAGTATCTTGGACTACAGGCATGAGCCACCACGCCTGGCTAATTTTTGTATTTTAAGTAGAGATGGGGTTCCACCATGTTGGCCAGGTTGGTCTCAAACTCCTGACCTCAGGTGATCTGCCTGCCTTGGCCTCCCAAAGTGCTGGGATTATAGGTGTGAGCCACCATGCCTGGCTGCATAATTTTTTAAAACTATAAAAAAATTTATCAGTGGGAAGCAGTTGCATCAATTATGAACCATATATGTTATGAAACATTACTAAATTTTAATAAGATAATGATTCATCGTCCTTTAATTATAGTCATTACAAATGCCATCCTTTGAATTAAGTACATATTGAAGAAATACAGTAATGCAAGTAATCCTCTGTAAAGTGTTCATATTTTTATAAATGCATATTAAAATCAAACCATATAAAAATATGTTTCTTATGGAAGTGAACTCAAAAACCTATATGATGGTATGTTCATAGATGACACTATAGAAACATTTACATGAGTCTTTAAAAATTTTTTTTAAATAATTTTATTATTATTTTTTAAGTTACAGGGTACATGTGCAGGATGTGCAGGTTTATTACATAGGTAAACGTGTGCCATGGTGGTTTGCTGCACCTATCAATACATCACCCAGGTATTAAGCCCAGCATCCTTTAGCTCTTTTCCCTAATGTTCTCCCTACTAACCCTCCCCTGACAGGCCCCAGTAAGTGTTGTTCCCCTCCCTGTGTCCATGTGTTCACATTGTTCAGTTCTCACTTATAAGTGAGAACATGCGGTGTTTGGTTTTTTTGTTCCTGCATTAGTTTGCTGAGAATAATGGCTTTCAGCTTCATCCATGTCCCTGCAAAGGACATGATCTCATTCCTTTTTGTGGCCGCATAGTATTCCATGGTGTATATGCACCACATTTTCTTTATGTAGTCTATCATTGATGAGCATTTGGGTAGATTCCGTGTCTTTGCTATTGTGGATAGTGCTGTAATGAACATATGCGTGCATGTATCTTTATAATGGAATGATTTATATTCTTTTGGGTATATACCCAATAATGGGATTGCTGGGTCACATGGTATTTCCGGTTATAAATCTTTGAGGAATCAGCACATTATCTTCAACAATGATTGTACTAATTTACGTTCCCACCAACAGTGTAAAAGCATTCCTATTTCTCCACAGCCTTGCCAGCATCTGTTGTTTTTTGAGTGTTTAGTAATTGCCATTCTGAGTGGTATGAAATGGTATCTCATTGTGGTTTTGATTTGCATTTCTCTAATGATCAGCAATGTTGAGCTACTTTTCATATGTTTGTTGGCCACGTGTATGTCTTTTTTTGAGAAGTGTCTGTTCTTATCATTTGCCCACTTTTTAATGGGGTTGTTTGTTTCTTGTAAATTTGCTTAAGTTTCTTGTAGATTCTGGATATTAGCCCTTTGTCAGATGGACAGATTGTAAAAATTTTCTCCCATTCTGTAGGTTGTCTGTTTGCTCTGATGATAGTTTTGTTTGCTGTGCAGAAGCTCTTTAGTTTAATTAGATCCCATTTGTCAATTTTTCTTTTGTTGCAGTTGCTTTTGGCGATTTCATCATAAAGTCTTTGCCCGTGCCGATGTCCTGAATGGTATTGCCTAGATTCTCTTCTAGGGTTTTTATAGTTTTGGGTTTTATATTTAAGTCTTTAATCCATCTTGAGTTAATTTTTGTATAAGGTATAAGGAAGGGATCCAGTTTCAATTTTTCACATATGGCTAGCCAGTTCTCCTAGTACCACTTGTTAAATAGGGAATCCTTTCCCCATTGCTTGTTTTTGTCAGATTTGTTGAAGATCAGATGGTTGTAGAAGTGTGGTTTTATTTCTGAGTTCTTTATTCTGTTCCATTGGTCTATGTGACTGTTTTTGTACCAGTACCATGCTGTTTTGGTTACTGTGGCCTTGTAGTATAGTCTGAAGTCACGTAGCGTGAGATGCCTCCAGCTTTGTTCTTTTTGCTTAGGTTGCCTTGGCTATGTGAGCTGCTTTTGGTTCCATATGAATTTTGAAATAGTTTTTTTCTAGTTCTGTGAAGAATGTCAATGGTAGTTTAATGGGAATAGCATTGAATCTATAAATTGCTTTGGGCAGTATGGCCA
Organism: Macaca fascicularis; assembly: GCF_037993035.2. Lineage (NCBI taxonomy): Eukaryota > Metazoa > Chordata > Mammalia > Primates > Cercopithecidae > Macaca > Macaca fascicularis. The sequence continues at coordinate 82,149,582 of NC_088380.1, read as the reverse complement.
TTTTCATGATATTGATACTTCCTATCTATGAGCATGGAATATTTTTCCATCTGCTTGTGTTCTCTTTGGTTTCCTTGAGCAGTGGTTTGTAGTTTTACTATTATAATATACTGCCATAATCTTAAACATTTGTACAGCAAAATAAGCAATGCATATGTATCTTTCATTAAAATAATGTAATTGAACTCTTATAAAGTATGTTAATTAACAATGAGGAAGAAATAGAATGAGTAGATGGTTATAAAATGCAGCTTTTTATGTACATTTTGATGATTTTATTTGTTAGTAATAGTGCTATGTCTGTTAATACAGCACTTTCATTATGTATCACTTTCAGGTAGAGTTTGAACATTTGCTTAATTAACCATGACTTAAGATTATAGGTGAGTGCTTATGCTTAGAGCATTTAATTACTTGTGTTTTATTGGTTTACTAATGTACTTAACAGAACTGCTTTAGCCTGGAGCTCCGTAAAGGAACAGTCACTCAAGTCCAGCTTTGATATAAAAGTTTATCTCACTTATAGTCCTTTTATTAAGCACTAAAAGACAACTAGTTTTGTTTGTTTTGAATTCTGCATTCAAAGGAAGGTGATAATGTTATGATTTCCAGTTTAATTTTGAAGATGAGTATTAGTACAGATACTTTTGTTTTCAAAGGGTATAAATTTTGTGAATTTTCTCTGAATAATTTTGTAAGATTTTTTTGTCTGTGCTAATATTATTTCTGTTCTGGGAGACCTAAAAGTTGTACTTTTGATGAAAGGTGTTTTCCAGTAATATTTATGTCAAGATTTAAGGAAAGATTGTGTAAAATCTGTAGGCACGTAGCAAAGGAAAAATACTTAAGTGATATTAACCTTAAACATTTTAGATAATTTTCTTTGTTGTTATGTTTAACAATGCATAAATATGACAAATTGCTTTTAAGTGACTTACTGATTTTTATCTCCTTAGTTTTATTCAATTAAATGTTTTTTAAAAGATAATTTAGAGTCACATGAAATTGTAAGACATAATTGAGAGAGATCTTGTATAACCTTTACTCAATTTTCCCCAATGGTAATATCTTGCAAAACTCTAATACAGTATTACAACCAGGATATTGACATTGATACAGTCAAAACTGAGAACATTTCTATCACAGGGAGTCTTCATGTTGCCGTTTTATAGCCAAACCGACTTTCTTCCAGATGCTTAACCCTACTCCCAACCCTTAACCCCTGGCAAACACTAATCTTTCTGTTTCCATAATTTTGTTATTTCAAGAATGTTATATAAATGGAATTATATGGTATATAACCTTCATTTTAGATTATCCATTTTGTCATTCTATAATGTCCTTCTCTGTTGTAATGTTCTTTGCTCTGAAGTGTACTTTATCTCATATTAATATAGTCATTGTGCTTTCCCTTGATTAATATTAGCATGTTATATATTTTTTCATCCTTTTACTTTTAACCTGCCATTATCTTTATGTTTATAGTGAATTTCTTATAGGCAGCATATCGTTGAGTCATGGGTGTTTTAATCTACTTTGACAGCCTTTGTCTTTTAATTGGCATACTGATTTACATTTAATCTATTTATTTTTAAGGCTTAAGCTTCCCATTTAATTTTTTGTTTTTTGTTCTCTCTAGTCTTCATTTCTCTTATTGTGGGTTATTTCAACATTTTTTAGAATTCCATCTTTGCTTATCTACAGTTAATTTGAATATATCTCTTTTTTTATTAATTAAAACCTATATTTTTTGAAATTTTTTAGAGACAGGGTCTCACTCTGTCACGCAGGCTGGAGCACAGTGCCTTGATCATGGCTCATTGAAGCCTCAAACTCTTGGGCTCCAGCGATCCTCCCACCTCAGCCTCCTGAGCAGCTAAGACGATGGGTACATACCCCCATGAATGGCTGAGTTTTTAAAAATTTTTTTATTTGTAGTAGAAACAAGGTTTTGCTCTTGCCCAGGCTGGTCTAGAACTCCTGGCCTTCAGTAATCTTTCTACCTTGGCCTTCAGTAATCTTTCTACCAAAGCACGAATATATCTCTATGTATAGCTTTTTTAGTGGTGGCTGTAGGTATTACATTATACATGCATAACTTATCTTACCATCAGTCTACTGGTGTCCTCATGTTACACTTCAAGGGGCAAACTTTTTAACCACTTACCTCCCTTTCATCTCTTTTTTCTCTTCACTTTATAAATAGTTTTGTTAGGTATGTCCTTTACATGCATTTAGAACCATATCAGTGTTATAACTTTTCCTCAACCATCGAATATAATTTAAAAGACTCAGAGGAGAAGGAAAAACTGTTATATTTACTCATATTTTTCCTTGCCATATTCTTTCTTTCTTCTTGATGTTTGAAGATTCCATCTTTTATCATTTCCTTTCTGTCTAAAGAGCTTCCTTTAGCCATTCTTTCAGGATAGGTCTGCTGATGACAAATACTCTAGTTCTCTTTTATCTGAAAATGTCTTGATTTTCTCCCCCTACATTCTTGAAATATATTTTTGCTAGATATAAGATTCTCTGTTGATGGTTCCTCTCCATCAGTTGGTCTACTGTGTTCTGTCCTCCATGGTTTTTGATGAGAAATCTGCTGTCATTAGACTTGGTTTTTCTGTTACTGGTAAGGTTTCATTTCTCCTATGCTGCTTTCAAGATTTGTTTTTTCTTTGTCTTTAGTTTTCAGAGGTTTTGGATTTCTTTGGGTTCAATCCGGTTTAGGATTGGGTTTACTCAGCTTCCTCAATTTGTAGTTTTATTTGCCAAATTGAAAAAGTTTGCAGTCATTGTTTCTTTGAGTTCTCTTTCAGCTCTTGCCTCTGTCTCCTCTCCTTCCAGGATTGATTAATAGACGAAAGGAATGTTAGGTCTTTTATTGTGGTTTTACCGGTCCCTGAGACTCTGTTTTTTAGTTTTGATTTTTTTTGTCCCTAGTCTATTTTATCTTTGTTGTTCAGATTGGGTAAATCTTGTTGTTCTGTGTTCCAGTTTACTGATTATTTCTTTTGTCCCCCTCCTCTGCTTTTGATCCCATTCATTAAGTTTTTAGTTTTGGTTCTGGTATTTGCCAGTCGTAACATTTTTTATTTGGTCTCTTTATCTTCTATTTCTTTCTTTAGACTTTATATATATATATATTTTTTTTTTTTTTGAAACAGAGTCTCGCTCTGTTGCCCAGGCTGGAGTGCAGTGGTGTGATCTGTACTCACTGCAACCTCCGCCTCCCAGGGTTCAAGTGATTCTCCAGCCTCAGCCTCCTGAGTAGCTGGGATTACAGTCATCCACCACCACGCCTGGCTAATTTTTGTATTTTTAGTAGAGATGGGGTTTCACCATGTTGGCCAGGCTGGTCTCTAACTCCTGACCTCAGGTGATCTGCCTGCCTTGGCCTCCCAGAGTGCTGGGATGACAGGCGTGGGCCCAATCTAGATTTTATAATTCTTTGCTAAAACCTTCTATTTCTGTATCTGTTACCAGGATGTTCTCAATTGCTCATTGAAGCGTTTTTTAATGATTTTTTAAAAAAATAATCAGATCATTCCAATATCTCTGTTATCTTGGTGTTGGTGTCTGCTAGTTATCTATTTTTATTCAGTTTGAGATCTTCCTGTCTCTTGGAATGATGAGTGATTTTTTAATTGAAACTTGGACATTTTGGATACTTTGAGACTGGATTTTATTTAAACCTTCAGGTTAACTGGCTTTGTTTGATACCACTCTAGCAAGGAAGGGTGGTGGAAAGAGAGGGGTGCTGTCTCATTACTGCCGGATCATAGCAGAGGTCCACATTCCCTGCTCATCCTCCACTGACACCTCAGAGGGATCGTGCTTATTGTTACGATAGGTGAGTGTGGGATTTCTGGCTCCCCAACCGTCTTTCTCTGATAGCTGTCTGGCTAGCAGGGATACAAGGTACTGTTCTCCGTGTGTCCTTCCCTGACAATCACCAAGGTGTGGGTGGGGCTGACTTTGGTTACTACTAGGTGTGGTGCTGCAAGTCCTAACTATGCGCTAGGCCTCCTCTGACATCATGACAGTGAGGAGGAATAAGGTCAGCTTGTCACTAATGGATGGGCTTAGAAGTCCAAGCTCCTCACTTGGTCTTCACACACAATATCAGAATCCTTGTTACCTCTTGGTAGAGATGAAAATCTCAGTCCCATCTTTGCCTTTTCTGAGACCACCCAGTGAGGTGGTTGGGGCATCTCATTGCAGCCTAAAAAGGGTAGAAGTCTAGGATCACCATCTCAGCCTTTACTGGTGGGGATGGGGGTAGGGCCATAATTTTTATCTGGTGTTCGGCTGCACTTGAGTAGTTACTTCTAGAAGTTTTATGTCTTGCTAGACTGCCCCTTTCCTGGTCCTTTGGCTAGAGAGAGCAGTTCTGGGGGTTTCTTTCATCTGCATTTGTTACCAGCTTCTGCACTGAGTTTGGGTATATGAAATAAAATGAAAACCCAGGGAACTCAACTGGTCTGTCTTTCTTTGGATCTTGAGGTTCCTATCCAGTTCTCCTTCTTTTTGCCTTTCAAAGTCTTCTTATGTTTTTTTAATATGTATTTTACATGTAGTGTTCTGCTTTTCTAGACCTACTTAGTGAGAGAGTTGGGGAAAAGTACATCTACTCCATCTTCCTGGAAGCAGAAAGTGTGTTTCAGATACTTGGTATTGGAAGTTACCTCTAAACAGTAGTTAAATTGGATGTATGTGGCTATTATTGTGTTTGTGTGGTTTTTTTGTTTGTTTGTTTTGGGGACTAAATGCCTGTAGGCATATTTTATTGGCAGAGATAAAGAATTCAAAACAAAAACCTAGAATCAACTCCTGTGGATATTTATAAATCTCAAACTGAGACATTTTCTTGACAACTCAGGGACCTAATTAATAACACTAGTTTTTACTTGTCAAACTTTACTGTGATTTCTTTTATGTTACTATTCAAACAATGCTCCTCTTTTTTTTGGCTCTTTGATCTAGTTATAGAGTGGCTGACAATTTATGGAAATAGTTTTCAGGTTTTCGGTAGTATTATAGGCCTTGTTAAAATCTAACGGTCATGTGTTCCTTTTGAAGGGCTATAGGTATTTCTATGGGGATTTAATAGTCAAAATTTTACTTTGTAATACAATAGAAGCACATCATCTATAGCATAGTAACTTGTTATAAAATATGAGAAAAATCAAGGCCTTTATTCGATATAGGTTGTGTAATATTTTTAAATTGCCTAAACAGAAGTATTCTACAGTAAAATGTTATTGTAGATGTTTAAAAGAAAGTTTTCTTTGACTATATAATATGTGGATTGTTCAAGGTCTAAAGTAATCTTGGAATTGGATTTCTTTCATTGTAGGGTGATGAATTAGAAGACAATGAAAAGAATTTCTATGAATCTGATGATGATCAGAAGGAAAAGACTGACAAAAGGAAGAAGCCATATACTATGGATCCAGATCATAGACTCTTAATTAGAAATACAAAGCCTTTGCTTCAGAGCAGGAATGCTGCGGTATGTTAAAATCCTTATAAGAAATAATTCACTGGTTTTTAAAAAACAGCAATTAAAAATACCTCAATTTAGTAAGTGAGTCTGTGTGTGCTAATGGAACATTTGTTTGTTTACACACCAAATGACATGTAATGGATAGTTGGAAATACAGTGTGGAATGTAAGCTATAGATTTAGAGACCTAATGTCTGGGAAGTAATACCTAAATATATTTCAGCCTTCCATGTTTCCAGGTATGCAGAGTTAGCTTTTGATGAGAATACCTGGTTTGGCCTATTGGACTTCATTTACTTTTTAGTGGTTTTGTTAATTGCTTTTCTTAAGATATTTCTAAGTTGTTTCTCAGTTGGTTGGATTGTATTAGTTCTTATGTAAGGACTATGTATATTTGTCAGTTATTCCATTGTGATTGAGGGTACTTGATCTGGTTTCAGTCCTTACTGTTTGTCTGATAGAATTTTTAAGAGACTAACAAAGGTAATGCCTCACATATTATAAATGTAAATTGGTAGTAATCGTAATTAAAAATCATCTTTATTTGGGTCATAAGGTTTTCTTTGTTTGTTCGACACCTTTTTGTTTATATAACCATTTGTATTTTAGAAGAATACATGTGCACAATACAAAAATTAGAAAATACAGACTAGCAAAACTAAAAAGAAAATTAAAACATCACATTCTCAACACTCAGAAATCACTTATGTCTTAGTGTATTTTCTTCCAGATCTTTTTAATCTGCATAAGTATACATATATTCATCATTACACATACATATATATATTTTAACCAAGATAAAAATCATACTGTACATAACATTTTCTAACCGTTATTTCTCTATTCAGTCCTCTCCACTTTTTATTTCAATAAAATTTCATTTCATTTAATACCAATTGATCTTAAATTATTCTTTTTGGATAATTTATCTGAACTATTATCTAATGCATTGCGTCTTTTAAAGCCTCTCTAGTCCTGCAGAATGTCCTTCTGGGTTTGTCTGATTGCTGCTGCTTCTTTTTATTTTGTTTTTTGATTTTGTTTTTGTTTTTGTTTTTACTATACCTACTGGAATGGGATGGTTGCATCTTTTATAGTGTCATTTCTTTTATATTCTGTGTTTCCTGTTAACTGGCAGTTATATCCAAGGCTTGACAGATTTAAGTTAAACATGTTCTTAAAGATTTTAATTGAGAAAATGTTCTTAATGAGTTGTTCTGTTCAGTGAGTAAAAACTTCAAATATGTGGAATTTGCATTATTTTTTCTGATTCTTGAGAATTTAGAGCTTATAGCTTTGTGTATCCTAGTTATCAGCAACAATTTTTGTCTAATACCTAATAGTTTAGTTTCCAAATCATTATTCAGTAATCATGCCCAGTCATAACAAAAATATTATTTCATGGATGTTATAAAATATACTTATATTTTAATGTGCTCAGCTTAGCCAGATGCTAGTTAGGTAGCTGTAATTTGCCATCTTAAACTCTACTTTATGAGTGACTCACTATTCATTTAACTACGTCTTAGAAACTGATTTTATAGTTCAAATACTTATGGATCAAAAACGTTCTCAAATAGTGAAACAAATAGTAGCAGTTTGTACTTTTTGTCCCAGTTTGTTTGGGTTCCCTGCTTACTTGATGGTGTACCAAATAGAGGTGGTTTACTTTTTGTGTCAGTATATTTTGGTGCCTTGTTTTGGGATGCTGCTAAATATGAGTAAAGGCTAACTTTTGAAGAATTGTGGATAGATTTTTTTTAAACTTCATACTTAAGTTTATGGAGAGACTTTGAGAATTTCTTTCAGGAAATTTAATACATCATTGCTATGTAGTTTGTACTGGAGATAGATACTGAAAGCGGAATGTTAGGAGGCTATTCTAACAGTCTAAATAAGGTGACAGCGGCATGAATGGTTAAGAGTAGAAAAGTGTTTATAGGATGCACTTTATTATGAACAGGCATGATGTAACTGTAGAAGGCCTATAAGGTTGTATATTTTTAGTCTTTTTTGATTTTGAAGCTTTGGAAACTTTCTTCATGGTGTTTACAAATTACCCTATACATTTTAAATTCTGGGTATCAAAGAGACTGTAAACTGTTGGATTTCTAAATACTGAGGAAAAAGAGGCTCATTTAGTCCTTTCGGATTTTGGACTACCCTAATATATTAGAACAGATGGCATGCCAAGTGGCAGCTAGAATTTTAAAGACTAGAATTTAATCTTGAATTAGATCAGTCATTAATTGAGGTTGTTTTATTTTATAAGATTTAAAATTCGGTAGAGTTTATTTTGTAGCTAACTTATATTTGCAGTTCACAAGGGAAGGAATGAGATATTCTTGCATTTTTAAAATTCTCAACTAATGTCTTAAAGCTATAAATCAAACTTGTAAGAAAGTACAAGAAATGGCAAACAGTAAATTTAGGATCCTGTATACTGTATTTTTAAAAACAGTTCTTTAGTTTTAGAAGAAACTTTTTTTAACCTCAAACATTCTCCTGTGCTGTATACTATTTAGGCATATATATTAATAGAACTTTTGCTATATATTTGTTCAAACTTCATAGACCAGGCAGAGTTAAATTAATATTAGTGTGTCCTTTGAGCCAAAGGCAGCATTGGTAACATCTGTAGCTATATCTCTACAGTTGTCACTCTGAATCTGAGTGTAGAGGCACTTAGGGGAAGCAGTACTCTTCTGTTTTGAGACAAAGAAATTCTAATCACCCTTTGTTTGTTTTGTTTTATTGAGATAGTGTCTCACTCTGTTGCCCAGGCTGGAGTTTAGTGGCATGATCTCAGCTCGCTGCAACTTCTACCTCCTGGGTTCAAACGATTCTCTTGTCTCAGCCTCCCAAGTAGCTGAGATTACAGGCGTGTACCACCACACTTACCTAATTTTTGTATTTTTAGTAGAGATGGGGTTTCACCATGTTGGCCAGGATGGTTTCACACCTGACCACAAGTGATCCACCTGTCTCGGCCTCCCAAAGGGGTGGGAGTACAGGCGTGAGTTGCTGTGCCCAGTCTTCGAATCACCCTTGTAATGGCTTTTAACCAAAAGCCAGTTTTAAGGTTCTGTGTTTTTAAAAACAAGATTATTTTAAATGCTACTGCTGTAGATGTATTTGTTTTAATGGAGTTTCTTTCATTGTAACTTAAATGTGCTGAGTTTTCTTTATTTCAGCCTACTTGTTACTGTTGTCCTGGCTTCATTTAGAAAGGCATGCTTACAATTCTTAAAAAGCCCCAGTCTCAGAGCAGCAGCCGAGGAGCATGGAATTTCGAGTGTCTTGAGCTTTGCCACATACTAGCTGTTACACTTTGAGCAGTTCATTCAATGTCTCTTTTTTTTTTTCTGATGATGTATTCATTTCATAGCACTGCCATACATATTGCCACAACCTGAGTGGATTAAAACAACATAAACTTATTCTGTCACATTTCAGGAAGCCAGAAGTCTGAAATCAAGGTATAATCAGTATTGGTTACTTCTGTGCACTCTGAGGGAGAAACCATCTCTTTCCTAGCTTCTGGTGATTGCCAGCAATCTGTGGCATTGCTTGGCTTATGGATGTATCACACTAATTATCTCCATCTTCACATGGCCTTCACTGTGTCTCTTTTTGTCCTTTTTTTTCCCCTTATAAGGACACTTTCATTCAATTTAGGGCTCTTAACCAGCATGATCTCATTTCAGTTCTTACATTAATAATTTCTGCAGAGATCCCACTTCCAAATAAGATCAGATTCTGAGGATAGAATTGGGCACTGGGGGTGGGGGACACTTCTTCAACTCACTAGAAAGAGTAACATTCCATTTGACATCCCAGGAATATTTGGGACTTAGAGGAAATAATGTGTAGGAATGGATTTTGAAGTTGTAGAGTGCTCTGGTGTTCATAGTTCCTGTTATTTTTATGCTTTATCTTGTAGGTGGTTATGGCAGTTGCTCAGCTGTATTGGCACATATCACCAAAATCTGAAGCTGGCATAATTTCTAAATCACTAGTGCGTTTACTTCGTAGCAATAGGTAGGTCATGATTTTATATATATATTTTTTCTTTTGTATTCCTTCAAAAGTAATGTTTGAACAAATTTAATCTTTCAGGCATTTAATATATAACTCTGACTATACTTTAATCTATCAATCAGTAAGATTTCATACTTAATGGGATTATTATAAAAGTCTTTATATGCTTATCTCACACTTAATTATAAATACTGAAATTTTTTTTAACCTCAAGCCCAAAGATACTGAAAATATTTTGTGGCATAATTCTAGGGTGTCACTAGTAGCCTAGTATTAGTGCTTGACATTTTTAGGTATGGCAATAATGATGTTCGGGAGTTTTAGTAAATCTGGAATCACTGAAAAACTATACTGAAGTACTATCAGATTGACTTACTCAATGTATTAATACATGGTTTTATATAGAGCAATGTGTATGCTAAGTAATGTAGTTTATGCCAGAATTGCGCTTCCTATAAAGCTGGAATATTTAATTACTCTGCTTTGCTCCACTCTAAAAAGAGAGCTATGTTTTAAATAGCTACTCATTTTAAAGACTGGATACTCTTAGTTTCAGATAGACAGACAGAGCTATCTTTATAATTTAGTGGTTTAGGTAATTTTTAAATTTTACCTCTTTATAATTTAGTGGTTTTTAAATTTACCTTTAATTTTACCTCTTTATAATTTAGTGGTTTAGGTAAACAAGTAAAAACAATTTATGGAGTTTCCATGACATATAACATGAGAATCACGATTTCAGGTTTAATTCAGACTTTTGTTCTGTGTTTAAGAATACCTTCATTTCAGCTATTTGACATACCTTAGCTATTTTTCAGTAATTAGTTGTTTTAATTTGAAACAGTGTTTTTCATTGAGTGCTTGTTTCAACTAATTGGGTTGGAAGGAAAGAACCATGTATTTATTTTTGCCCTTAACTGGAACTTAGTCCACAATTTTAGCTCTTGACTGGCTTAGTAACAAATGAGATGCCATTTCCTTTGTGTACCTATTCTCCATATCTTTATATCCAGCTATTATTTTTCTCTTTTGCTAGCTCAGCACTTTTTTTTTTTTTCCTATGGCTAGTTCAAAGGCTATCAGAAAGACCTGGAATTGGTCTTTCACGTGAAGCCTTATACCAGATTCAGTTCATTTATTAGATATTTGGATCTAAAAATATCATGACTGCTTTTTAAATCTGACCTTTGCCTTGGGAAGAATGAGTTAATAATAACAGTGTGGTCATATTTACCCCAGTAACACTAGGAATACTTTCCTTGGATGTGTTCAAAGCAGCTAAAATGTTAACTTTATATTTTAGGAGTACTTTATTGTAAAATTTGTTTTAACTATTCTTCATGATAAATCACATGTAATTTATTGGTATTTTATAGAAAAAGTGCATTAAAATGGCAGATGTCTAAGATTTACTAAAAACTTCTCAATATTACATTTAAGAGTCTCATTCACTATGAAATTATTGCTAATTCTTTTTCATTATTATAGTGCTTACTTGAAGATGTTTCATTGGAACATATACCCAGTGATAATTCTCTTTTGATTTCTAGGGAGGTGCAGTATATTGTCCTACAAAATATAGCAACTATGTCAATTCAAAGAAAGGTATGTACGTTCTGAACACATAATTTAAGAGACACGTGAACACATTAGTACCTTAATGTATTCTTGTATTTGTTTTTGTAATCTAGGGGATGTTCGAACCTTATCTGAAGAGTTTCTATGTTAGGTCAACTGATCCAACTATGATCAAGACACTGAAGGTATGTATGCTTTCATTTTTCAGATGCTTTTAACACATTTGTTTTGAAGAGATATTGCAATAGCTTTTAGCATCTGCGGGATGCAGTCCTGCTTTTCAAAAAACATTGATACAGTTAAGGGTTTTTCTTTATACTTTTCAATATTATTATATACTAATTACTGTACTACATTCTGATAATGTAAAGTTAAGCCATTCTACCTACAACTTGATTAACTCACAGATTACTGAAGGAGACAGGCATTTAAATAAATAACTTCGGAGGTTGGGTCCAAGATGGCTGAATAGGAATAGCTCTGGTCTGCAGCTCTCAGCTTGATGGACGCAGAAGATGGGTGATTTCTGCATTTCCAACTGAGATACCTGGTTCATCTCACTGGGACTGATTGGACAGTGAGTGCAGCCCCGGAAGGCAAGCTGAAGCAGAGTGGGGCGTCGCCTCACCCATGAAGCGCAAGGGGTCGGGGGATTTCCCTTTCCTAGCCGGGGGAAGCCGGGACAGACTGTACCTGGAAAAATGGGACACTCCCACCAAAATACTGAGCTTTTCCCAAGGTCTTAGCAACCAGCAGACAAGGTTGGCTCAGTAGGTCCCATGCCCATGGAGCCTTGCTCACTACTAATGCAGCAGCCTGAGATCAAACTGCGAGGTGGCAGCCCAGCTTGGGAGGGTCGTCCGCCATTGCTGAGGCTTGAATAGGTAAACAAAGCGGCTAGGGAGCTTGAACTGGGCAGAGCCCACCGCAGCTCAGCAAGGCCTGCTTCCTCTGTAGACTGACTCTGTGGGCAGGGCATAGCTGAACAAAAGGCAGCGGACAGCTTTTACAGACATAAACGTCCCTGTCTGGCAGCTCTGAAGAGAGCAGTGGTTCTTCCAACTCGGTGTTTGAGCTCTGAGAACATACAGACTGCCTCCTCAAGTGGGTCCCTGACCCCTAGGTAGCCTAACTGGGAAACGCCTCCCAGTAGGGGCCAACAGACACCTCATATAGACAGGTGCCCTTCTGGGACGAAACTTCCAGAGGAAGGACCAGGCAGCAATATTTGCTGTTCCGCAGTATTTGCTGTTCTGCAGCCTCCACTGGTGATACTCAGGCAAACAGAGTCTGGAGTGAACCTCCGGCAAACTCCAACAGACGTGCAGCTGAGGGACCTGACTGTTAGAAGGAAAACTAACAGAAAGGAATTGCATCAACATCAACTAAAAGGACATCCACACCAAAACCCCATCTGTAGGTCACCAACATCAAAGACCAAAGGTAGATAAAACCACAAAGATGGGGAGAAACCACAACAGAAGAGCTGAAAATTCTAAAAACCAGATCGCCTCTTCTCCTTCAAAGGATCACAGCGCCTCACCAGCATGGAACAAAGCTGGACGGAGAATGACTTTGACGAGTTGACAGAAGTAGGCTTCAGAAGGTCGATCATGACAAACTTCTCCGAACTAAAGGAGCATGTTCAAACCCATCTCAAGGAAGGTTAAAAACCTTGAAAAAAGGTTAGACGAATGGCTAACTAGAATAAACAGTGTAGAGAAGACCTTAAGTGACCTGTTGGAGCTGAAAATCATGGCACAAGAACTTTGTGACACATGCACAAGCTTCAATAGCCAATTCGATCAAGTGGAAGAAAGGGTATCTGTGATTGAAGATCAAATTAATAGAGCTAGAGGACAAGGTTATAGAAAAAAGAGTAAAAAGAAACAAACAAAGCCTCCAAGAAATGTGAGACTGTGTGAAAAGACCAAATCTACGTTTGATTGATGTACCTGAAAGTGACAGGAAGAGTGGAACCTATTTGGAAAACACTCTTCAGGATATTATCCAGGAGAACTTCTCTAACCTAGCAAGGCAGGCCAACATTCAAATTCAAGAAATACAGAGAACACCCCAGAATACTCCTCGAGAAGAGCAACCCCAAGACACATAATTGTCAGATTTACCAAAGTTGAAATGAAGGAAAAAATGTTAAGGGCAGCCAGAGAGAAAGGTCGAGTTACCCACAAAGGGAAGCCCATCAGAATAACAGCAGATCTCTCGGCAGAAATCCCACAAGCCAGAAGAGAGTGGGGGCCAATATTCAGCATTCTTAAAGAAAATAATTTTCAACCCAGAATTTCATATCCAGCCAAACTAAGCTTCATAAGTGAAGGAGAAATAAAATCCTTTACAGACAAGCAAATGCTGAGAGATTTTGTCACAACCAGGCCTGTCTTACAAGAGCTCTTGAAGGAAGCACTAAACATGGAAAGGAATAACCGGTACCAGCCACTGCAGAAACATCCCAAATTGTAAAAACCATCGATTCTATGAAGCAACTGCATCAACTAATGGGCAAAATAAACTGTGAATATCATAATGACAAGATCAAATTCAAACATAACAGTATTAACCTTAAATGTAAGTGGACTAAATGCCCCAATTAAAAGACACAGACTGGCAAGTTAGATAAGGAGTCAAGACCCATCAGTGTGCTGTATTCAGGAGACCCATCTCACATGCAGAGATACACATAGGCTCAAAATAAAGGGATGGAGAAAGATGTACCGAGCAAATGGAAAGCAAAAAAAAGCAGGAGTTGCAATCCTAGTCTCTGACAAAATAGACTTCAAACCAACAAAGATCTGAAGGCCATTACATAATGGTAAAGGGATCAATTCAACAAAAAGAGCTAACTATCCTAAATATATATGCACCCAATCCAGGAGCACCCATTCATAAGCAAGCCCTTAGAGACCTACAAAGAGACTTAGACTCCCACACAATAATAATGGGAGACTTTAACACCCCACTGTCAATATTAGACAGATCAACGAGACAGAAGGCTAACAAGGATATCCAGGACTTGAACTCAGCTCTGCACCAAGCAGACCTAATGGACATCTACAGAACTCCCCACCCCACATCAACAGAATATACATTCTTCTCAGGACCATATCAAGCTTATTCTAAAATTGACCACATAATTGGAAGTAAAGCACTCCTCAGCAAATGTAAACGAACAAAATCACAACAAACTATCTCACAGCACAGTACAATCAAATTAGAACTCAGGATTAAGAAACTCACTCAAAACTGCACAACTACATGGAAGCTGAACAACCTGTTCCTGAATGACTACAAGGTAAATAACGAAATGAAGTCAGAAATAAAGATGTTCTTTGAAACCAATGAGAACAAAGATACAACATACCAGAATCTCTGGGACACACTTAAAGGAGTGTGTAGAGGGAAATTTATAGCACTAAATGCCCACAAGATAAATCAGTAAAGATCTAAAATCGACACCCTAACATCACAACGAAAAGAACTAGAGAAGTAAGAGCAAACAAATTCAAAAGCTAGCAGAAGGCAAGAAATAACTAAGATCAGAGCAGACTGGAAAGAGATAGAGACACAAAAAACCCTTAAAAAAAATCAGTGAATCCAGAAGCTGGTTTTTTTAAAAGATCAACAAAATTGATAGACCGCTAGCAAGACTAATTAAGAAAAGAGAGAAGAATCAAATAGATGCATTAAAAAATTATAAAGGAGATACCACCACCGATTTCACAGAACTACAAACTACCATCAGAGAATACTATAAACGTCTCTACTCAAACTAGAAAAACTAGAAGAAATGGATAAATTCCTGGACATATACACCCTAAACCAGGAAGAAGTTGAATCTCTAAAGAGACCAGTAAAAGGCTCTGAAATTGAGGCAATAATTAATAGCCTACCAACCAAAAAGAGTCCAGGACCAGATGGATTCACTGCTGAATTCTACCAGAGGTACAAAGAGGAGCTGGTACTATTCCTTCTGAAACTATTCCAATCAATAGAAAAAGAGGAAATCCTCCCTAACTCATTTTATGGGGCCAGAATCATCCTGATACCAAAGCCTGGCAGAGACACAACAAAAAAAGAGAATTTTAAACCAATATCCCTGATGAACATCGATGCAAAAATCCTTAATAAAATACTGGCAAACTGAATTCAGCACATCAAACAGCTTATCCACCACGATCAAGTTGGATTCATCCCTGGAATGCAAGGCTGATTCAATGTACGCAAATCAATAAATGTAATCCATCATGTAAACAGAACCAATGACAGAAACCACATGATTATCTCAGTAGATGCAGAAAAGGCCTTCGACAAAATTCAACAGCCTTTCATGCTAAAAACTCTCAATAAACTAGGTATTGATGGAATGTATCTCAAAATAATAAGAGCTACTTATGACAAACCCACAGCCAATATCATACTAAATGGGAAAAACTGGAAGCATTCCCTTTGAAAACTGGCACAAGACAAGGATGCCCTCTCTCACCACTTCTGTTCAACATAGTGTTGGAAGTTCTGGCCAGGCCAATCAGGCAAGAGAAAGAAATGAAGGGTATTCAATTAGGAAAAGAGGAAGTCAAATTGTCCCTGTTTGCAGATGACCTGTATATTTAGGTATATTTAGAAAACCCCATCGTCTCAGCCCAAAATCTCCTTAAAGCAACTTCAGCAAAGTCTCAGAATACAAAATCAATGTACAAAAATCATAAGCATTCCTATAGACCAAGAACAGACAAACATAAAGCCAAATTATGAGTGAACTCCCATTCACAATTATTATAAAGAGAATAAAATACCTAGGGATCCAACTTACAAGGGATGTGAAGGACCTCTTCAAGGAAAACTACAAACCACTTGTCAACGAAATAAAAGAGGACACAAACAAATGGAAAAACATTTCATGCTCATGGATAGGAAGAAGTAGTATAGTGATAATGGCCATACTGCCCAAAGGAATTTATAGATTCAGTGTCATCCCTGTCAAGCTCCCAATGACTTGCTTCACAGAATTGGAAAAAGTACATCTGGAACCAAAAAAGAGCTCGCATTGCCAAGACAATCCTAAGCAAAAAGAACAAAGCTGGAGGCATCACCCTACCTGACTTTATACTACAAGGCTACAGTAACCAAAACAGCATGGTACTGGTACCAAAACAGAGATGCAGACCAATGGAACAGAACAGAAGCCTCAGAAATAACACCACACATCTACAACCATCTGATCTTTGACAAACCTGACAAAAACAAGTAATGGGGAAAGGATTCCCTATTTAATAAATGGTGTTGGGAAACCTGGCTAGCCATATGTAGAAAGCTGAAACTGGATCCCTTCCTTACACTTTATACAAAAAATTAATTCAAGATGGATTGGAGACTTAAATGTTAGAGCTAAAACCATAAACACCCTAGAAGAAAACCTAGGCAATACCATTGAGGACATAGGCATGTGCAAGGACTTCATGACTAAAACACCAAAAAGCAATGGTAACACAAGCCAAAATTGACAAATGGGATCTAATTAAAGAGCTTCTGCATGGCAAAAGAAACCTCCTTCAGAGTGAACAGGCAACCTACAGAATGGGAGAAAATTTTTGCAATCTACCCATCTGACAAAGGGCTAATATCCAGAATCTACAAAGAACTTAAACAAATTTACAAGAAAAAACAACCCCATCGAAAGTAGGCAAAGGATATGAACAGATTCTTCTCAAAAGAAGACATCTATGCAGCCAACAGACACATGAAAGAAAAAATGCTTATCATCACTGGTCATCAGAGAAATGCAAATCAAAACCACAATGAAATACCATCTCACACCAGTGAGTATGGCAATCATTAAAAAGTCAGGAAACAATAGATTCTGGAGAGGATGTGGAGAAATAGGTATGCTGTTCCACTGTTTGTGGGAGTGTAAATTAGTTCAACCATTGTGGATGACAGTGTGGTGATTCCTCCAGGATCTAGAACTAGAAATAACATTTGACCCAGTGATCCCATTACTGAGTATATACCCAAAGGATTATAAATCATTCTACTATAAAGACACATGCACACATATGTTTATTGCAGCACTGTTCACAATCACAAGACTTGGAACCAACCCAGATGTCTATCAGTGATAGACTGAATTAAGAAAATGTGGCATATATACACCATGGAATACTATGCAGCCATTAGAAAGGATGAGTTCATGTCCTTTGCATGGACATGGATGAAGCTGGCAATCGTCATTCTCAGCAAACTATCACAAGGACAGAAAACCAAACACCACATGTTTTCACTCATAGGTGGGAATTGAACAATGAGAACACTTGGACACAGGGTGGGGAATATCACACACCGGGGCCTGTCAGAGGTTTGGGGGCTGGGAGAGAGACAGCATTAGAAGAAATACCTAAAGTAAATGACGAGTTAAGGGGTGCAGCAAACCAACATGGCACACGTATATCTATGTATCAAACCTGCATGTTGTGCACGTGTACCCTAGAACTTAATGTGTAATAATATAAATAAATAAATAACTCAGGGCTTGGCACAGTGGCTCATCCCTGTATTGCTAGCACTTTGGAAGGCTAAGGTAGGAGGATTGCTTGAGGCCAGGAGTTCGACACCAGCTTGGGCCACGTAGTGAGACTCTGTCTCTACAGAAAAATCAAAATTAGCCAGGTGTGGTGGTGCATGCCTATAATCTTAGCTACTTGGGAGGCTGAGGTGGGCAGATCGCTTGAGCCCAGAGAGTTGAGGCTGCAGTGAGCCATTGAGCATGCCACTGCACTCCAGTCTGGGTGATAGAGTGAGACCCTGTCTGTAACTAACTTATTTTAGTACTGTGTGTTTTAAGTGATATGGATATTTGAATTGAGTGTTGTGAAGAACAGAAAGGTGGAGCTAATTCTCTGAGACGTTTAGAAAAGATGACGTTTGGGTGGATCTTAAAAGAATAATATTGTGAATTTTTTTCTTGGTTGGCAGGTTGATCGGGAAGTTGAAGGGTTAGAGAAGGTGAAAAACATAATTGATGCTAACACAAGGGATTATGAAAGAGCATTGTTTTCAGGAAGTAATAAGTATGGTGTAGAGTGCAGTCAGGAATGTAAATCTGTTGTGATTAAAATAGTATGTTATTTAGACAGAAAAGTAAGTAGAAAGAGTAGAAAGCCTAGAAACATGCCCATACATGCAAAAATGTACCGTGTAGTAGAGGAGATATTACAAACCAATGAGGAAAGGATGGACTATGGACTGTTCAAGACTGTTCAATATTAGAATGATGTATTATTCATATGAAAACTGAGTTTAATAACAAAATCTAAATTATACCCAAATTCAAGGATATTTTACCAAAAAACCTGGTTTATAATTAGCGAAAGTGTCAAGGTCATAAAAGTTAAAAGGAAGACTAAGAAACTGTTTCAGACCAAAGGAGACAACTTGCTACAATATGTGATATTGAACTGGATCCCTTTATTATATGTCATTGAGACAGTTATTGAAACTTAAATGCATAGTGAAAATTACGTGAAAGTAATACATCAGTTTAATAACCTGATTTTCTTGGTTGTATTGTAGTCTGTGGAACACATCCTTGTTTATAGGAAATATACATAGAAGTTTTTGGGGAAAATGTAGCATCAGATTGGCATCTGTAGTCTCAAATCATTCAGAAAAACAACAACAGTTCTTTGTACTATACATGTAGCTTTTCCGTATGTTTGAGATTGTTTTTTAAAAGTTGTCCAGCTGGATGCAGTGGTTCATGCCTATAATCCTAGGACTTTGGGAGGCTGAGGCAGGAGGATTGCTTGAGCCTAGGAGTTTAAGACCAGCCTGGGCAACACAACGAGACTCCATCCCTACAAAAAAATTAAAAATAAGCTGAGCATGGTGTTAGGCACCTGTAGTCCCAGCTACTTGGGAGGCTCAGATGGGAGAAATGCTTGAGCCCCAGAGGTTAAGGCTGCAGTGAGCCATGATCACACCACTGCACTTCAGCCTGGGTGACAGAGTAAGACCTTGTCTCAAAAAAAAAAAAAAAAGGAAAAGGAAAAGAAAAAAAAAAGTTGTCCAAAAGTTAAAATACAGTTATCAAAATAAAATTAAAAATTAAAAGATAATCTGGGAAAAATATTTCTAATACATGTGTCTGAATAAATGATTTGTACCCAGAATATATAAAGAACTCCTCCTACAGTCTGTGCCTTCTGATTGGAGCATTTAGATCATTTACTGTTTGGTTTTTTTTTTTTTTTAATTTTAGTAGGTTTTTGGGGAACAGGTGGTGGTGTTTGGTTACATGCATTAATCTTTAGTAGTGATTTCTGAGGTTTTGGTGCACCCATCACCCAAGCAGTGTCACTGCATCCAATGTGTAATCTTTTATTCCTCACCACCCCCTCCCCTTTCCCCTGAGTCCCCAAAGTCCAATGTATTATTCGTATGCCTTTGCATCCTCATAGCTTAGCTCCCACTTATGAGTGAGAACATAACGATGTTTGGTTTTCCATTCCTGAGTTACTTCGCTTAGAATAATAGTCTCCAATTCTATGTAATTTCTGTGAATGCCATTATTTTGTTCCTTTTTGTAGCTGAGCAGTATTCCACGGTGTGTGTGTGTATATGTATAACATGTTCTTCATCCACATGTTGATTGATGGGCATTTGGGCTGGTTCCATATTTTTGCAATTGCAAATTGTGCTGCTATAACCGTGTGTGCAAGTATATTTTTTGTATAATGACTTCTTTTCCTCTGGGTAGATACCTAGTAGTGGGATTGCTGGATCAAGCAGTAGTTCTACTTTTAGTTTTTAAAGGAATCTCCACACTGTTTTCTGTAGTGGTTGTACTAGTCTACATTCCCACCAACAGTGTAAAAGTGTTCCCTTTCACCACATCCATGCTAACATCTATTATTTTTTTATTTTTTGATTATGGCCATTCTTGCTGGAGTGAGGTGGTTTCGCATTGTGGTTTTGATTTGCATTTCCCTAATAAGTAGTTATGTTGAGCGTTTTTCCATATGCTTGTTGGCCATTTGTATATCTTTGAGAATTGTCTATTCATTTCCTTTGCCTACTTTATGGTGGGATTGTTTTTTTCTTGCTGATTTCTTTGTGTTCTTTGTAGATTCTGGATATTAGTCCTTTGTCATATGTATAGACTGTGAAGATTTTCTTCCACTCTGTGGGTTGTCTGTTAACTCTGCTGATTATTTCTTATGCTGTGCAGAAGCTTTCTAGTTTAATTAAGCCCCATCTATTTATCTTTGTTTTTGTTGCATTTGTTATTGGATTTGGGTCATGAAGTCTTTGCCTAAGCCAGTGTCTAGAAGGGTTTTTCCAATGTTATCTTCTAGAATCTTTATGGTTTCAGGTCTTAGATTTAAGTCTTTGATCCATCTTGAGTTGAATTTTATATAAGATGAGAGATGAGGATCCAGTTTCATTCTTCTACGTGTGGCTTACCAATTATCCTGACACCATTTGTTGAATAGGGTATCCTTTCCCCATTTTGTGTTTCTGTTTGCCTTGTCAAAAATCAGTTGGGGCTATAAATATTTGGCTTTTTGGCTTTATTTAATGTAATTACTGATATGAATGTATTTATGTTCACATCTTGATTTGCTTCTGTTTGTCTCTTCTGTTTTTTTGTGATTTTCTTAAGACTAAATATTTTTTATTAGTAAAATTTTTTTTTCACAAGCCCATTGGAGATTACACATTGTTTATATCTATAAATCCAGAAGAGGGAATTAAAATGTCTGAGTATATGGGATGGTAGATTATAGGAGAACAAATCAAGAGAATTAATTGCTATCTGGAAAACAGATGTATTAACATGGAGGGCAAATTGTTTTCTAACTTTGCTAAAAGACAAAAGCCAAACTGGCAGAACTGCTTAGGTTAATTAGATATAAATTGTAAGTTTGCATTGAGCAAACAGTTAGTGAAGATGTAGGATTCTCCTTTTCCAAATTATTTTCAAAGAACTAGGAATTGTCATCAGTTTGTGAACATAAGAAAGTAGACTAAATTGACCTGAAGGGTGTAATGCCTTACCACATTGGCAACAATGTGATTTTGTGTGTGTGTGTGTGTGTGTCAGAATTTGTTTGTGTGTGTGTGTGTGTGTGTCAGAGTTTCACTCTTGTTTCCCAGGCTGGAGTGCAATGGCACGATCTCGGCTCACTGCAACCTCTGCCTCCTGGGTTCCAGCGATTCTCCTGCCTCAGCCTCCCGAGTAGCTGGGATTATAGGCATGCACCCTCATGCCTGGCGAATTTTGTATTTTTAGTAGAGATGGGGTTTCTCCATGTTGGTCAGGCTGGTCTTGAACTCCTGGCCTCAGGTGATCCGCCTGCCTCGGCTTCCCAAAGTGTTGGCATTACAGGCGTGAGTCACCGTGCCTGGCCGACAATGTGATTTTTAAAAGTGAAATAAACTTTCAATTAAATGCCTATACTCTATTAAATTCATCTTGCTATCATTGTTTTTAAATGTTTACTTCCTCTTTTGTCTTCTACAGCTTGAAATTTTGACAAACTTGGCAAATGAAGCCAACATATCAACTCTTCTTCGAGAATTTCAGGTTCGTGTACAGTGCTAATTATAAAAAACTTCTAAAACATATGTTCAGTCTTAAATATGCATCTTTTTCTATCTAGAAATAAGTAATTATGTACATAAAATAGTGATTGGTACAAGATTGACAACTAAGAAATTTACAAATTTGTAAGAATAATTACAAATTTATAATTTAAGGAAAACATAGTATTCTCTTTCATATTTTCATAGACTTTGAAGGACTTTGGTTTATAACTCTGTCTTTGTTTGAAATTGCATTTCTGGTAAGAATTTCATCTTTTTGTGCTGCCAACATAAATAATCCTTTCTGTACTCTGTGGTCATGAAAGTGGCTTCATTTCTTACCTGGTTGTTCCTATTTTATTGACCTATCACTATTTTTGACACTACCCCCGTGGCCTCATATATAGCTCAAAAATGTTGTTTATAATTGCCCCACTATGATTTTTTAAATTGCTGTTTTTTATTTTGATTTGTTTTGTTGTACTTTTATGCCGTGTAAGAATCTTCCTAGCTGCATTTTCCCCCAAAATATTATTCAAAAACTACTTCATGGACATCATACCGTTTATGATGGAAAGGTCATCTCTGAAACCTTAGTGGTAGAGCACAGCAATAGAAAACTTTACATCAGTATCATGACTTTTACATTCCATTATCTGTTTTCTTAACAAAAATATACCACATACTATGCAGTAATCACAGAGTTTTTCTTTTATCAGCTTCCAACTTTCAGAGATGTATTTTTTACCATAGTTCTCCTATATGCCAGTATTAAATTTTTTCTTGGGTATAAGACACTATGTACACTATTTCTTTTTAGCTATGTGATTTTTAAATTTTTTACAGGAGTAGTAGAATAAATACGGCATGTCCATAATTTATATTTTCATACCTGGATGACTCTACTTTTATGATGTGTATCTTTCTAGACAAATTTCTTAAAAAATTAAGATGTTCTGGAAATGCACTCATTTATATGACAGAAAATATAGTATTTTATGTTCTTATTCAGTAATCTTATAGCTGTAGATCATTGCTTGAATTTGATTTTCACTTCATTCTTATAATGTTATTTATTTAAAGTACTGGTCTTTGTGTTTATTCTTGTTCCTTTCCTGTTGTCCTGTCTAGTCTCTTTGGGTGTCCTCTCACTGTCTACTTTTTGCTTATATCAAGTCTCCTAGGATTGTACGAAGGGAGACTTAGGTAATCTTATGGAATGGGTTGTATAGAGGGCACATACTAGACCTGTTTCAAAATTTTGGTCATCTAGTCTTTTCATTTGATATTGGGATGTTTAATAAGGTCCGTTTTTCAGTCAAACTTTTAAGTATATTTTTTTCATGTATTCATTTTTATCACTCTCTAAATTTGTACCTTCTGTCTATATTTGGTGTTACGCTCATAGTTATACTTTTAGCAACTTTTTGGGTAAAATAGGGAATGTTTCTAAAGACTCATAAGTATATATTTTTAGTTAAGGAAATTAAATTATTCAGGAACACTTTTAAATATAAAAAACTAGGAGAGTTTAATTAATTTATTTCTTCAACATTTAATCACCTTGTGGGTACCATTTTTAGCAGATTTGTATTTTTTTAGATATCTTTAGATTTTCTCCTCCATTCGTTGTTTAGACACCACTTAAATGTATATACTTTTTTTGCATTTTTGATAACCATAGTGTTAAGTCTACATTGTATACTTCTTATTTGAGGTTGGGACTCTTTCTTAAAAATTTCAATTGTTAATGACATTTCAAATTTCATATATATGATATAAAGTATGTATATTTCTGTAAACAGTGGAAGCTTTTGTCATGTAAAAATTAGGAAGGTTCTAACCAAAGTGAAATTCTCTAGGGCTATTATAAATTTTTAAAAGATCTTTTAACTTCCTGTTGTTAAATCAGTGATTTATTTCTTTATTTTTAAATTTGTATGTATATAGTGTGTGTGTATATATACACTATATATAGTGTGTGTGTATATATATACACTATATATAGTGTGTGTATATTATATATAGTGTGTGTGTATATATATAGCGTGTGTGTGTATATATACTATATATGTGTGTATACTATATACTATATAGTGTATATATTATATATATACTATATACTATATAGTGTATATATTATATATACTATATACTATATATATAGTGTATGTATATATATATTATATATACACACACACACACACATATACCCTTTACAGTATATTTTTAAAGCATACTTTTAAAGAAAACTGGTTTCAAAAGTATGGTATTTTATTATAAAGTGAGTATTTGAAGTCTTTATTGAAATACTGTTCATTGTAACTATTATTCTTTTACCACCATTGTGATAGATTTTGAAAGTTAAATGTTTGTAAATAGCCTACTGGTCCCTTTCTTCCTTTTCTCCCAATTCTTAGATTTAGTGTCTCTGAAAAAGTGACCTTTTTTTCCCATAGATTCACAGATGCTGCTGGTAAATGAACTGAAACCTCCAAAGAGAGAGCTCTCATCATCTCTTTCAACCTTGCACTTAAACTAATTGCTGTCTTTGGGTGACTGCTCCTACTATCTGTTTTGCAGTCTCAAGCCACTAGGGCCACAGGTGAATGAGCCTGGCTTGAAAATGTGCTTCGTCCGTAGGCACATTCATTAAGTAAAAAAATCAAAACAAAATGAAATTAATCTACATCATCACTTGGTCCTCATATTGTGCTTATGAGAAGTTTATATATTCCAGAATTCTTACATATTGACGAAATTTAATATAATCAGATTTTTGGTTAACTCGATAATACCAATGTGTAAACTAATTGAAATAATATCTTTTAGACCTATGTGAAAAGCCAGGATAAACAATTTGCAGCAGCCACTATTCAGACTATAGGCAGATGTGCAACCAACATCGTGGAAGTAACTGACACGTGCCTCAATGGCTTGGTCTGTCTGCTGTCCAACAGGGATGGTAAGTTCACAGTTTTATTTTGTTTTCAAGTGATTTATAATTTGAATATTCTTGGCATTATTTCCAAGTTGTAACTTTTTCTAACTTTGCATTTGAGCTTTTCCAGTTATGTCAGTAGTATGGTCACAATAAGTAGCACTTTATCCTTGAAATGCACATAAATATGCATATTCTGGGTTCTTTCTTTTTTTTTTTTTTTTTTTTTCCGTAAAATAGGCCGTTAACTAGCTGGTAGTATTTGTTTTACTGCAACAGATCTATGAAAATATGTTTTACTTCTTTACAGTTTAATCACCTTGATTGTATCCTTTCCATCTTTTTACTGCATTTTAATGGCATGTAAGTCATGCATAATATTGGTTCACCTGCAGAGGGTGCTAAAAGCAGGCAAATGACTATAACATGGAGAAGTGGCTAGATCAAAAAACATGTTATACCTTCAACATTTTTTTCCTCAGAAATTCACCTAATAATTTTATATTCAAAATTAACTAGATTTAAAAGCCATCAACTTGGAGTAGCTTTATGTTTTTAAGCCAAACAATATCTAAGTGTTTGGTAAAACTGGATAGGTAATATCCAGTAAAATATGTAATCTAGATCCCATATTGTTCTATGGCAAAGCGTCAGTTATTTCTGTGGGTAAGGCTTTAAAATAAGTGGAGCCATTTAGAGAAAGAAAGAAAAGCCAACTTTACCTTTAAAATAATTTTGTTTAAAGGACTTTTATTATAATTACGTATTTAATTAAAAAGACTTTTTAAAGAAAAGCATAATTTTCTTTGTAAAATCATTGAAATTATTTATGGGATTTAAAATATACTTATGTTTATGTCATGTCTAGATATGGACATATATGATATAGCAGCCCATGAGGTAAAACAATAAAATTGATTACATTTTATTTGAAAAATAACTTTTTAGTACAAGAATCCTATAATCCCTAATTACCTTTTCCCACATGTAGCTATCTTTAGAAAACTGTAACATTGTTGAAAGTATTTCTGATGAAAAAAATTAGAACAAACTTTATTCCCAGATAACACTGATTTTTGTTGTGAGCATAAAATTTTAAACTTGTACCTGTAAACTGAAGATATTATGACTAAAGATTTTTCTACCTGTAGTATTAAAACTCCAAATAAATGCCAACCAAAATTATCAAGACAATAGGTTTAAAAATTTTTTTATCTCTACAAAATAGCTAGTGGAGATAGGATGATAAGTGTCATCCACTCTATCTCTTTCTACTTTTAACAATAATCCTTTTATCTCTGTTTCTATGTCACATTTCAAAATGTGACTTTAAAAATGTGTTTTGAAGAAATTTTTCTGTGCCTTTAATAATGACTTTCTATTCGACCAAATAAAATACATACCTTGGGAAAATAACCTTGTACCATTAAAGATTATGAACCAAGATTTGCCACGGCAATTGTTCTTTTACATTTTAGTTGTATACGGAAAGCACTGGAAGTTAGTTAGAACACTGATTAGTTCATTCAAATACAAAATATATTCAAATTTTCTCAATTTTATTTTTTGACTTTTTTTTTCTGATGGAAAATTTCAAGCTTTGGATTTTAAAGCAGTTATTTCTGCTTCAGATTTAATTTCTCAACAAATATTTTTACTGACTTTAAAAGATAAATATTCTACCACTACATCACTTTTAAGGGAAGACTAGATTGTTTTATAAATAGAAAATGAAAGACTAATATAATATATACTCCCTCTCTAAAAGTAGAAGGATTTACTATTTTAAATTCTGATATTTTAATGGTTAGGCTTTTGTTTTTTGATAAAACTCTTAACCATGTTTTTTTTTTTTTTTTCCCCTGCAGTGAATATTAACAAACTTAAATTGTATTGTCTAGATGATATTTGCATAATCATCATTAGCCCATAATACCTGATTAATTATCTCTGTATCACATATGCTACACTATTTTTTGTAGTTTGGAAGTCTGGCTCAGTAAAAGTGAGAGGTAAAACAAATAAGGAGAATATTTATATCAAAATTAGTCACATAAAAGAAAGTCATAGTATTTTTAACTTTAACATAGCCATCCTGACAATAGAGCCCCTTCCTCTTTGTATTAAAAGATCTACTTTTAGGAATAAATACTGTGAATGAAGACTCAGTTTCTTTAAAATCTGTAAAATCTTCTAAGGCTCTAGGAATCTGTAATTCTTTGATTTTTATATTGAAATGAATACCTCATCATCTCTTCAAATAATGAATCTTTAAACCTCAGGGACATTTGGGCTCAATTGTTTTTATATATGTTTAATATATTTCTCTTGGACTTCTAGTTTTGTGTGTGTGTTGTTAAGAGCCTTTCTAAGCAGACTTGAAGCTTGCCCTAAAACAGTCCATTATTACTCTCTAAGATTAATTTGATAAACCAATTTCTTATAGACCTTTAGTAAGAGAAATCTACATTTTAGTTGACTTAGGTAATTTATTTTAGGTAACATATTAGCAAAATTTACTTTTTTGAATAACCTTATTGCCATCTACTCTAAAAGGAGTGAGGCAGAAGACTGTTTTGTCGAGCCGAGATCACACCACTGCACTCCAGCCTGGGCAACAGAGCGAGACTCCATCTCAAAAAAAAAAAAAAAAATTCAGTAAGCATTTATTGAAGACTTAAATCAGTTGAGATCTTTAATAAATGTTGAGCATATTAATAGGATATTTATTTAACTTATAAAAGGTTCCTGCCTTTATAGAGCTCATAGTCTATTGGAGGGAGATAGTAATGTAAGACGAATATATTATAGTCTCCCCATATAGTGACCACTTACTCTCTTGCCAGCTATTTGCTTACATGTAGGACTATACCACCTATATTGAATGTTACAGCTATCCTGAGTAAATTACTCAATCTACCTGTGCGCCAGATTCTTCATTTGTAAAATGGGTATGATAGTAGCTGTACTTTTTAGAGTTAGGTCCATTAAGTTTTGTTGAGGACAAGGAGGAAGTTAGGAAATATCTAAAACATAGGATCATTTTGTGCTTCTGATAGAGTAGCACCAACGTGCTGAGGTCTTTGGAAACCAAGAGGTAGCATAAAGGAGAAGCAGAGTGGAATTACCTGAGGGGAATGAGAAGGCACCTGTGGTAGGCAGAATTATTGCACTCCAAAGATGCCCAGAA
This sequence comes from Macaca fascicularis, assembly GCF_037993035.2. Lineage (NCBI taxonomy): Eukaryota > Metazoa > Chordata > Mammalia > Primates > Cercopithecidae > Macaca > Macaca fascicularis. Next base: position 82,121,725 of record NC_088380.1, on the reverse strand, counting down.
CCTGTGAATATGTTACCTTACATGGAAAAAGAGACTTCGCAGATATGATTAAGTCAAGTTTCTATAGATGGGGAGATTATGTGGATGGACCTAATGTTATCATGTGGGTCTTTATACGGGAAAGAGAGAGGCAGGTCAGTCAGAAGATGTCAGAAGGTCAGGGTAATGTGATTCTTGGAAGAGGTCTTTGAACCAAGGAAAGTGGGCATGCTTGAGAAGTTGGAACGGGGAAGGAACAGATTTCCCCTAAAACTTCCAGAGGGAACACAGCCCTGTTGACAACTTGATGTTAGTCCCATAAGACCTATGTTAGACTTCTGGCTTTAGAACTGTACAATGACAAATTTGCATCGTTTTAAGCCACTATGTTTTTAGTAATCTGTGACAGCAACAATAGGAAACTAACGTAGTTCCTAAAGATAAATGATGCCAAACACATTTTTCAGCCATAGCCGATCCTGCCTCTGCTTGTAGATAATTAAATTATGTGACATTTTTTCTCTTACTTAGGCTAGTTTTGCAATAATGTATTTTTAAAATACAAATTTGTTATACTGTGCATTCTTTAAAACCACACTTACCAAATTTAGCTTTGCATAGTAATCACATAACCATTTATTTTTCTACTAGAGTGTAAGTTTGATGAGGGCAGAATCTAATTCTCATTTACCTTTGCTTTCCTCATAGCACCAAGAGGTAGTCGTTATAGAAGTAATACTTGCCTATAGGCAGGTGTGATGGCTCATGCCGGTAGTCCTAGCATTTGGGAGGCTGAGGTGGGTGGATCACCTGAGGTCAGGAGTTTAAGACCAGTCTGCCCAACGTGGCGAAACCCCATCTCTACTAAAAATACAAAAAATTAGGTGGGTGTGGTGGCAGGTGCCTGTAATCCCAGCTACTTGGGAGGCTGAGGCAGGAGAATTGCTTGAATCCAGGTGGTGGAGGTTGCAGTGAACCGAGATGGCGCCACTGCACTCCAGCCTGGGCAACAAGAGCAAAACTCTGTCTCAAAAAAAAAAAAAAAAAAAAAAAAAAAGTAATACTTGCTTATAATAGCATAGAACATATATAGGTAGAATGTACATCCTAGTTCTGAGTTTGAATTCTAGACAAAGTGATATAATTCCAGTGCATCTCCCTTCATCTTTAAAATAATAATAATAAGGTACCTACCTTATATTATTGTGAGACGTTAATGAAATATATGTCATTTTGTAAACTAAAGCATTAATATTAGTTAGCTTTTAGTTAAATCATACTAGATTTTTTTTTTGTTTTTTCTTTTCTCACTCTGTCACCCAGGCTGGAGTGCAGTGTTGTGATCACGGCTCCCTTCAGCCTCAACCTTCCTGGGCCCAGGTGATTCTCCTACTTCAGCCTCCTGAATAGCTGCTACTATAGGCACATACTATAACTCCTGGCTAATTTTTGTATTTTTTGTAGACATGGGATTTTCTATGTTGCCCAGGCTGGTCTTGAACTCCTGGGATCAAGCCATCCTCCTGCCTCGGCCTCCCAAAGTGCTGAGCCACTGTGCCTGGTCAATATTAGTTAATTTATTATTCTTATGGATAAATAGGTAAACAGTTTGAAATACATATATTTACTAAGGATTAGAATGATGAATTTTGTTTATATTCTTAAAGGGAGCTGTATAAAAAATGCATTTCAGTGAAACAGTAGGCCGGGCGCGGTGACTTACGCCTGTAATCCCAGCACTTTGGGAGGCAAAGGCAGGTGGATCATGAGGTCAGGAGTTTGAGATCAGCCTGACCAACATGGAGAAACCCCATCTCTACTAAAAATAAAAAAATTAGCCAGGTGTGGTGGTGTGCGCCTGTAATCCCAGCTACTCAGGAGGCTGCGGCAGGAGAATTGCTTGAATCTGGGAGGCGGAGGTTGCAGTGAGCCGAAATTGCGCCACGGCGCTCCAGCCTGGGTGACAGAGCAAGACTCTGTCTCAAAAAAAAAAAAGAGTAATAGGACACAAATCATGGTATTTCTAATATAGTATTAAAATAAACCTTTGTGTAGTATACACTAGGGGAATTCCTAATAGCCATGAAGCCCTATTAATAAAAATATCAAAATAATAAGTAAAGACAATGTTGATTTATTTCTCTGGCATAACTAGCATTAATAACACATTATATAAGATTCATTTCATAAGGTCAGGTTCTCAGATGAGTTATAGTACATTTCTTTACCAGTACCACCAAAAAGAAACTGGACCAATGATTGGCCAGTTTAGTGTGATAACTCAATCCCGTAATCCCAGTTTGAGGATTTGCTTCCTATCCACATCTAGTAGCAGTTACTATATTAGTTAAGGCTGTGGCAATAAACAGATGGCACACTTAAAAGGGATGATTGAAGCGAATTTAGTGAATGAACTATTTGTAAACTGTGGGCAGGATTAAGGGAAACCAACAAGATATAATGTAACACCCTAGAGCTGACAGGCTATCAATCGTGGGAGGCCTTTACCATACCTCAGATTAAAGGGAAGGGGTGTGAGGAGCAGAAGCAGTTACCAGACCCTGCAGAAGAGAGGCACTTGCAGTACCTTGAGTAGGGGATTGCATGTGATACCAGGTAGAGGAGGCTGGCAGAGTAGGGATCCAGGATAATAAATATCTCCTCCCTCCCCCAACTCCTGCTGAAGCTTTCTGTTGGCTAAACACAGCTGTAAGCCAGGACCAAGGGAGTCTGGTTGAGGCAGACTACAGGTGGGCCTCTTCAGGCACAGTGCTAGGGAAAGAAAGGCAGAGTGGACTTCATAGAACAAATAGAGACAATCCAGCTCACAATCCCATTCTTTCTGGTTTCACACTCCATGCTATTTCTACAGTAACGTCTTTCCTACTACCACTCATCTTTACTACTCACTTTTCTGGACATTTCGCTTAAGGAAATTGTTTTCTAGTGTTTTAGTTTGCTGTTTTCTGCAGAATAGGGAAAATGTTGTTTAGATTGTAGATAATTGATTTCAACTATATAATTTATAGGAATCAAAGAGCAGTATTTGAGGACCTGGTTAAAAGCCAAAGACATAGAACACTATGGTGGGCAGCATAATCCAACCTCTCTTGCTTTCTTGATCTAAAGATGCAGAGATAGGGAACTACAGAAGCTAGGAGACAGCAACAGAGGTTAGAAATTAAAGTTAACTCTTCTAGTTGAGACAGATGTTCACACCTCAGATTTGGAAGTGCACTCAGGGCGGTTATACTTTTCACATAGTCTTTTAAGGCATATATTAAATAGAATGTCTTTCTAATTTAAGTTTACATTTTACCAAGCATATTGCATTTGAATTGAATTATACATATTTAGTATGAATAATTTCTATCTTTTTCAGAAATAGTTGTTGCTGAAAGTGTGGTTGTTATAAAGAAATTACTGCAAATGCAACCTGTTCAACATGGTGAAATTATTAAACATATGGCCAAACTCTTGGACAGTATCACTGTGAGTATCAGTTAAGAGAAGTTTGCTGAATTTTGTTCAGTAAGTTGTAGTTTTGTTAAAGTAAATGGTCAGCCTAAAGGTAATGGTTAGGAGAGCTGAACTGTCCGGATTCCAATTCTGAGATTCTCAGATTTCTTGCTGTCATAGGAGGGAATTACAAATCTGAATAGGGGGAAGGATAGAATGAGCCTCGTGGTATTAGACTGGAATTGGAGATAGCAGTGTGGGTTTTTTGTGTCAATAGCTAGATGTTGGATGCGTGTATATGCATGTTCATGTGTCATACATGAAGTGAATATAGAAACATCTCTTTCCCAGAGCTGTCCTTTGAGAGGAGTTAGAAACAATACCAGCGAGCACACTTTGTGCACAAATTTGGTTTTTTTAAATTGAGACATAATTTTATACTATAAAATTTCCTCTTTTGAAGTGTATCATTGGTTTTTGATCACTTCCAAGTTTTGCAACCATCACCAGTATGTAATTGCAGGACATTTTCATCACCCCTTAAAAAAAATTCCGTAGCTGAGACTGCCCAGTCTCCCTTCACTCTATCCCCTGGCCACTACTAATCTACTTTTTTATCTTTATGGATTTGCCTTTTCTGGACTATATGTAGCCTTTTGTTTCTGGCATCTTTCACTTAGCATGTTTTCAGGGTTCATGTATGTTTTTGAATATAGTACTTCATTCCTTTATATGCTAGATCTTAGTTTTTAAATACAAATCTTGAAGGGTGGAGCAAGATCGCCAAATAGAGGGCTGCACTGATTGTCGCCCCTGCAGGAACACAAAATTTTAGCAACTAATTGCACACAAAAAAGCACCATCATAACCAAAAATCAGGTGGGCAATCACAGTGTCTGGTTTTAACTTCATATTGCTGAAAGAGGCACTGAAGAGGGTAGGAAAGACAGTCTTGAATTGCCAGTGCCTCTGCTCTCCCATCCCCTGGCAGCAGCAGTGTGGCATGGAGAATCTCTGCACTTGGTGGGGGGAGCGCACAATGATTGGGAAGATAACAAAGGAAGAGAACAAGAGTCTCTGCCTGGTAATCTAGAGAGTTCTCCCAGATTTATCCAAGCCCACCAAGGCAGTACCTCTACCAGTCTGCAAGAACCACAACATTATTGGGCTTGAGGCCCAAGTCCCTTTGAATAACCTGGAAAGCCTTCCCAAGTAAGATAAGCACAAATAAGCCCAGACTATAAAGACTACAATAAATACCTAACTTCAATGCCTGGAAACTGATGAACATCTGTAAGCATCAAGACCATCCAGGAAAATATCACCTCACCAAACAAACTACATAAGGCATCAGGGGCCAATACTAGAGAAACAGAGAGATATGTGACCCTTCAGACACATAATTCAAAATAGCTATCTTGAGAAAACTCAAAGAAATTCAAGATAACACAGAGAAGGAATGTAGAATTCTATCTGATAAATTTAACAGAGATTGAAATAGTTAAAAAGAATCAAGCAGAAATTCTAGAATTGAAAAATGCAGTTGATACACTGAAGAATGCATCCGAGTCTCTTAGTAGCAGAATTGATCCAGAAGAGGAATTAGTGAGCTTGAAGACAGGCTCTTTGAAAATACAGTCAGAGGAGACAAAAGAAAAAAGAAAAGAATGAAGCACACCTATAAGATCTAGAAAATAGTCTCAAAAGGGCAAATCTAAGAGATATTGGCCTTACAGAGGAAGTAGAGAAAGGGATAGGGATGGAAAGTTTATTCAGTGGAATAATATCAGAGAACTTCCCAAACCTAGAGAAAGATGTCAGCATTGAAGTACAAGAAGGTTATAGAACATCAAGCCAATTTAACCCAACGAAGCCTACCTTGAGACATTTAATAATCAGACTCCCAAAGGTCAAGGATAAAGAAAGGATCCTAAAAGCAGTAAGAGAAAAGAAACAACATGTGATTGAACTCTAATACATGTAGCAGCAGACTTTTTAGTGGAAACTTTACAGGCCAGGAGAGAGTGGCATGACACAAAGTGAGGAAGGAAAACGACTTTTACCCTAGAATAGTATATCCAGTGAAAATATCCTTCAAATATGAAGGAAAAATAAAGACTTTCCCAGACAAACAAAAGCTGAGGGATTTCATTAACAACAGACCTAGACCTGTCCTATAAGAAATGCTAAAGGTAGCTCTTCACTCTGAAAGAAGAGGATGATAGTAAGCAAGAAGAAATCATTCAAGAAGAAATTTTAAGAAGGCACAAAATTCACTGGTAATAGTATGTACACAGAAAAGCAGAATATTGTAACACTAGAATTGTGTGTAAAGTACTCATGTCTTGAGTAGAAAGACTAAAACATGAACTGATTAAACATAATTATAACAACTTTTCAAGACATGGACAGTGCAATAAGCCATAAGTAGAAACAACAAAAAGTGAAAAAGCAGGGTAGAATTTTTATTAGTTTTCTTTTTGCTTGATGATATATGCAATCAGTGTTGTCATCAATTTAAAATAATGGATTATATTAATAAAACAGTATATGCAAGTTTCATTGTAACCTCTAATCTAAAAACGTAAAATGGATACGCAAAAAATAAAAAACAAGAAATTAAATCATACCACCAGAGAAAACCACCTTCATTAAAAGGAAAACAGGAAGAAAAGATGGAAGCAAGAGAACACAAAACAACTAGAAAACAAGTAACAAAATGGCAGGAGTAAGTTCTTACTTATCAATAATAACACTGAATGTAAATGGACTAAACTCTCTAATCAAAAGACATAGAGTAACTGCATGGATAAACAAGACCTACTGATCTGATGCCTACAAGAAACACACTTCACCTATAAAAATAGACGTAGACTGAAAAGGATGGAAAAAGACATTCCATGTTGGTAGAAACCGAAAAAGAACAGGCGTTGCTATACTTATATCAGACAAAATGTCTGTCTCTTCCTACACTTACAAAAGACAAAAAGTGTAGGATGAGACAAAGAAGGTCATTATTTAATGCTAAAGAGTCATTTCAGCAAGAGGATGTAACGACTTTAAATATATATGCACCCAACACTGGAGCACCCAGATATATAAAGCAAATGTTATGTTATGAGAGAAAGACAAAGGTAGACCTCAATACCATAATAGCTGGATATTTCAACACTCCACTTTCAGCATTGGACAGATCTTCCAGACAGAAAACCAACAAAGAAGCATTGGACTTAATTTGTACTATGCATCAAATGGATCTAACAGATACATACAGAAAATTTCATCCAAGAGCTGCAGAATACACATTCTTTTTATCAGCACATGGATCATTCTTAAGGATAGAGCATATGTTAGGTCACAAAACAAGTCTTAAAACATTAAAAAAAAAAAATCAAGCATCTTCTCTGACCAGAGTGGAATAAAACTAGAAATCTAAAACAAGGGGAATTTTCAAACAATATAAACATATGGAAATTAAACAATATGCTCCTGAATGACCAGTGGGTCAAGGAAGAAATTAAAAAGGACATTGAAAAATTTCTTGAAACATGATGATGGAAACACAACATACTAAACCCTACGGGATACAACAAAAACAGTACGCAAAGAGAGGTTTATAGCTATAAGAGCCTAATCAAAAAAGAAGAAAAACTTCAAATAAATAATAAATAATGATGTATCTTTTTAAAAATTTTTTATTATACTTTAGGTTCTAAGGTACATGTGCACAACGTGCAGGTTTGTTACATATGTGTACATGTGCCATGTTGGTGTGCTGTACCCATTAACTCATCATTTACATTAGGTATATCTCCTAATGCTATCCCAACCCCTTCCTCCCACCACACGACAGGCCCCGGTGTGTGATGTTCCCCATCCTGTGTCCAAGTGTTCTCATTGTTCAGTTCCCACCTATGAGGGAGAACACATGGTGTTTGGTTTTCTGTTCTTGTGATAGTTTGTTGAGAATGATGGTTTCCAGCTGCATCCATGTCCCTACAAAGGACGCAAACTCATCCTTTTTGATGGCTGCATAGTATTCCATGGTGTATATGTGCCACATTTTCTTAGTCCAGTCTGTCAGTGATGGACATTTGGGTTGGTTCCAAGTCTTTGCTATTGTGAATAGTGCTGCAGTAAACATACGTGTGCATGTGTCTTTATAGCAGCATGATTTATAATCCTTTGGGTATATACCCACTAATGGGATGGCTGGGTCAAGTGGTATTTCTAGTTCTAGATCCTTGAGGAATCGCCACACTGTCTTCCACAATGGTTGAACTAGTTTACAGTCCCACCAACAGTGTAAAAGTGTTTCTTTTTCTCCACATCCTCTCCAGCACCTGTTGTTTCCTGACTTTTTTTTTTTTAATTTATTTATTATTATTATACTTTAAGTTGTAGGGTACATGTGCATAACGTGCAGGTTTGTTACATATGTATACTTGTGCCATGTTGCTGTGCTGCACCCATCAACTCATCATTTACATCAGGTATAACTCCCAATGCAATCCCTCCCCCTTCCCCCCTCCCCATGATAGGCCCCTGTGTGTGATGTTCCCCTTCCTGAGTCCAAGTGATCTCATTGTTCAGTTCCCACCTATGAGTGAGAACATGCGGTGTTTGGTTTTCTGTTCTTGTGATAGTTTGCTAAGAATGATGGTTTCCAGCTGCATCCATGTCCCTACAAAGGACACAAACTCATCCTTTTTGATGGCTGCATAGTATTCCATGGTGTATATGTGCCACATTTTCTTAATCCAATCTGTCACTGATGGACATTTGGGTTGATTCCAAGTCTTTGCTATTGTGAATAGTGCTGCAATAAACATACGTGTGCATGTGTCTTTATAGCAGCATAATTTATAATCCTTTGGGTATATACCCAGTAATGGGATGGCTGGGTCATATGGTACATCTAGTTCTAGATCCTTGAGGAATCGCCATACTGTTTTCCATAATGGTTGAACTAGTTTACAATCCCACCAACAGTGTAAAAGTGTTCCTATTTCTCCACATCCTCTCCAGCACCTGTTGTTTCCTGACTTTTTAATGATTGCCATTCTAACTGGTGTGAGATGGTATCTCATTGTGGTTTTGATTTGCATTACTCTGATGGCCAGTGATGATGAGCATTTTTTCATGTGTCTGTTGGCTGTATGAATGTCTTCTTTTGAGAAATGTCTGTTCATATCCTTTGCCCACTTTTTGATGGGGTTGTTTGTTTTTTCCTTGCAAATTTGTTTGAGTTCTTTGTAGGTTCTGGATATTAGCCCTTTGTCAGATGAGTAGATTGCAAAAATGTTCTCCCATTCTGTAGGTTGCCTGTTCACTCTGAAGGAGGTTTCTTTTGCCATGCAGAAGCTCTTTAGTTTAATTAGATCCCATTTGTCAATTTTGACTTTTGTTGCTGTTGCTTTTGGTGTTTTAGACATGAGGTCCTTGCCCATGCCAGTGTTCTGAATGGTATTGCCTAGGTTTTCTTCTAGGGTTTTTATGATTTTAGCTCTAACATTTAAGTCTCTAATCCATCTTGAATTAATTTTCATATAAAGTGTAAGGAAGGGATCCAGTTGCAGCTTTCTACGTGTGGCTAGCCAGGTTTCCCAGCACCATTTATTAAATAGGGAATCCTTTCCCCACTTCTTGTTTTTGTCAGGTTTGTCAAAGATCAGATGGTTGTAGATGTGGGGTATTATTTCTGAGGGCTGTATTCTGTTCCATTGGTCTATATCTCTGTTTTGGTTACTGTAGCCTTGTAGTATAGTTTGAAGTCAAGTGGAGTGATGCCTCCAGCTTTGTTCTTTTTGCTTAGGATTCTCTTGGCAATGCAGACTCTTTTTTGGTTCCGTATGAACTTTAAAGTAGTTTTTTCCAATTCTGTGAAGAAAGTCATTGGTAGCTTAATGGGGATGGCATTGAATCTATAAATTACCTTGGGCGGTATGGCCATTTTCATGATATTGATTCTTCCTATCCATGAGCATGGAATGTTCTTCCATTTGTTTGTGTCCTCTTTCATTTCCTTGAGCAGTGGTTTGTAATTCTCCTTGAAGAGGTCCTTCACATCCCTTGTAAGTTGGATTCCTAGGTATTTTATTCTCTTTGAAGCAATTGTGAGTGGGAGTTCATTCATGATTTGGCTCTCTGTTTGTCTGTTATTGGTGTATAAAAATGCTTATGATCTTTGCACATTGATTTTGTATCCTGAGACTGAAGTTGCTTATCAGCTTAAGGAGATTTGGGGCTGAGACGATGGGGTTTTCTAAATATACAATCATGTAATCTGCAAACAGGGTTAATTTGAATTCCTCTTTTCCTAATTGAATACCCTTTATTTCTTTCTTTTGCCTCATTGCCCTGGTCAGAACTTCCAACACTGTGTTGAATAGGAGTGGTGAGAGAGGGCATCCCTGTCTTGTGCCAGTTTTCAAAGGGAATGCTTCCAGTTTTTGCCCATATGATGTTGGCTGTGGGTTTGTCATAAATAGCTCTTATTATTTTGAGATACATTCCATCAATACCTAGTTTATTGAGAGTTTTTAGCATGAAGGCTGTTGAATTTTGTCGAAGGACTTTTCTGCATCTATTGAGATAATCATGTGGGTTTTGTCTTTGGTACTGTTTACGTGATGGATTACGTTTATTGATTTGCGTATGTTGAGCCAGCCTTGCATCCCAGAGATGAAGCCCACTTGATCATGGTGGATAAGCTTTTTGATGTGCTGCTGGATTTGATTTGCCAGTATTTTATTGGGGATTTCTGCATCGATGTTCATCAGGGATATTGGTCTAAAATTCTCTTTTTTTGTTGTGTCTCTGTCAGGCTTTGGTGTTAGGATGATATTGACCTCCTAAAATGAGTTAGGGAGGGTTCCCTCTTTTTCTATTGATGGGAATAGTTTCAGAAGGAACGGTACCAGCTCCTCCTTGTACCTCTGGTAGAATTCGGCTGTGAATCCATCTGGTCCTGGCCTTTTTTTGGTTGGTAGGCTATTAATTATTGCCTCAATTTCAGAGCCTGTTATTGGTCTATTCAAGTGTAGTCTTGGGAGAGTGTATGTGTCCAGGAATTTATCCATTTCTTCTAGGTTTTCTAGTTTATTTGCGTAGAGGTGTTTATAGAATTCTCTGATGGTAGTTTGTATTTCTGTGGGGTTGGTGGTAATATCCCCTTTATCATTTTTATTGCATCTATTTGATTCTTTTTTCTTCTTTATTAGTCTTGCTGGCAGTCTATTAATTTTGTTGATCGTTTCAAAAAAAAGCAGCTCCTGGATTCATTGATTTTTTTGAAGGGTTTTTTTTGTGTCTCTATCTCCTTCAGTTCTGCTCTGATCTTAGTTATTTCTTGCCTTCTGCTAGCTTTTGAATGTGATAGCTCTTGCTTCTCTAGTTCTTTTAATTGTGAGGTTAGGGTGTCAATTTTAGAATTTTTGTGCTTTCTCTTGAGGGCATTTAGTGCTATAAATTTCCTTCTACACACTGCTTTAAATGTGTCCCAGAGATTCTGGTATGTTGTATCTTTGTTCTCATGGGTTTCAAAGAACATCTTTGTTTCTGCCTTCATTTCATTATGTACCGAGTAGTCATTCAGGAGGAGGTTGTTCAGTTTCCATGTAGTTGAGTGGTTTTGAGTGAGTTTCTTTTTTTTTTTTTTTGAGATGGAGTCTCACTCTGTCGCCCAGGCTGGAGCGCAGTGGCCGGATCTCAGCTCACTACAAGCTCCGCCTCCCGGGTTTACGCCATTCTCTTGCCTCAGCTTCCCGAGTAGCTGGGACTACAGGCGCCTGCCACCTCGCCCAGCTAGTTTTTTGTATTTTTTTAGTAGAGACAGGGTTTCACTGTGTTAGCCAGGATGGTCTTGATCTCCTGACCTCGTGATCCGCCCGTCTCGGCCTCCCACAGTGCTGGGATTACAGGTTGAGTGAGTTTCTTAATCCTGAGTTCTAGTTTGATTGCACTGTGGTCTGAGAGACAGTTTGTTATAATTTCTGTTCTTTTACATTTGCTGAGGAGTGCTTTACTTCCAACTATGTGGTCCATTTTGAATAATTGCCATATGGTGCTGAGAAGAATGTATATTCTGTTGATTTGGGGTGGAGAGTTCTGTAGATGTCTATTAGGTCTGCTTGGTGCAGAGCTGAGTTCAGTTCCTGGATATCCTTGTTAACTTTCTGTCTTGTTGTCTAATGTTGACAGTGGGGTGTTAAAGTCTCCATTATTATTGTATGAGAGTCTAAGTCTCTTTGTAAGTCTCTAAGGACTTGCTTTATGAATCTGGGTGCTCCTGTATTGGGTGCATATATATTTAGGATAGTTAGCTCTTCTTGTTGAATTGATCCCTTTACCATTATGTAATGGCCTTCTTTGTCTCTTTTGATCTTTGGTGGTTTAAAGTCTGTTTTCTCAGAGACTAGGATTGCAACCCCTGCCTTTTTTTGTTTTCCATTTGCTTGGTAGATCTTCTTCCATCCCTTTATTTTGAGTCTATATGTGTCTGTGCATGTGAGATGGGTCTCCTGAATACAGCATACTGATGGGTCTTGAATCTTTATCCAATTTGCCAGTCTGTTTCTTTTAATTGGAGCATTTAGCCCATTTACATTTAAGGTTAAGATTGTTATGTGTGAATTTGATCCTGTCATTATGATGTTAACTGGTTATTTTGCTCATTAGTTGATGCAGTCTCTTCCTGGCATCAATGGACTTTACATTTTGGCATGTTTTTGCAGCGGCTGGTACCGGTTGTTCCTTTCCATGTTTAGTGCTCCCTTCAGGAGCTCTTGTAGGGCAGTCCTGGTGGTGACAAAATCTCTCAGCATTTGCTTATCTGTAAAGGATTTTATTTCTCCTTCACTTATGGAACTTAGTTTGGCTGGATATGAAATTCTGGGTTGAAAATTCTTTGCTTTAAGAATGTTGAATATTGGCCCCCCACTCTCTTCTGGCTTATAGAGTTTCTGCCGAGAGATCTGCTATTAGTCTGATGGGCTTACCTTTGTGGGTATCCCGACCTTTCTCTCTGGCTGCCCTTAACATTCTTTCCTTCATTTCAACCTTGGTGAATCTGACAATTATGTGTCTTTGAGTTGCTCTTCTTGAGGAATATCTTTGTGGCGTTCTCTCTCTGCTTGGTGGGCTGCACCCACTCTCCTGCACTCACTATCCTGCACCAACTGTCCAACGTGCCCCAGTGAGATGAACCCGGTACCTCAGTTGGACATGTAGAAATCACCCGTCTTCTGTGTTGCTCACGCTGGGAACCGTAGCCTGGATCTGTTCCTATTTGGCTATCTTGGGACTGCCTCTCTTAATGATGTACCTTAACTAGAAATCCTAGAGCAAACCAAACCCAAAATTAGTAGAAGAAATAATAAAAATCAGAGCAGAAATAAAATCAGAGATGAAAAAGGAGATATTATAACTGATACTGTAGAAATTCAAAGGATCAACAGTGGATACTATAAGCAACTGTATACCAGTAAGTTGGATAATCTAGAGGAAATGGAAAACTTCCTAGACACATACAACCTCCAAAGATTGACCTATGAAGAAATCCAGTATCTGAACAGACCAAAAACCAGTAACAAGATTGAAACCATAATAAAAGTTCTTCCAGTGAAGAAAAGCTCGGGATCCAATGGCTTCATTGCTGAATTCTACCATTTAAAGAAGAACTAATAGTAAAGTCTACTTAAACTATTCCAAAAAATAGAAGACGAAGGAATACTTCCAAATTCATTCTGCAAGGTCATTGTTACCCTGATACCTAAACCAGACAAGGACACATTGAAAGAAGAAAGAGAGAGAGAGAGAGAGAAAGAGGGAGGGAAGGAGGGAGAGAGGAAGGGAGGCAGGGAGGCAAGCAGGCAGGCAGGCAGGCAGGCGAAAGTACAGGCCAACATCTGTTGAATATCGATGCAAAAGTCCTCAACAAAATACTAGCAAACTGAATTCAACAAAACATTTAAAAGATCATTCGTCATGACCAAGTGAGATTTATCCCAGGGTTACCAGGATGGTTCAACATTCATAAATCAATCAGTGTGATTTATCATATCAAAGAATGAAGGACAAAAAAAATACGATCATTTCAATTGATGCTGGAATAGCATTTGATAAAATTAAACATCCTTTCCTGATAAAAAGCCTCAACAAACTGGGATAGAAGGAACATACCTCAATATAGTAAAAGCCGTATGTGACAGACCCACAGTTAGTATCATACTGAATGGGGAAAATCTTAGCCTTTCATCCAAGCTCTGGAACACACAGGGATGTCCACTGTTATTCAACACAGTACTGGAAGCCCTACCTCGAACATTCAGACAAGAGAAAGATATAAAGGCATCCAAATGGAAAGGAAGAAGTCAAATTATCCTTGTTTGCAGATGATATTATCTTATATTTGGAGGTATTTTGGGGTATAAGAGCATGCCTACAACTTACCTTTTTTGGTTAAGAAAACAAAATGTGATCAGGCATGGTGGCTCATGCCTGTAATCCTAACACTTTGGGAGGCCAAGGCGGGTGGATCACCTGAGGTCAGGAGTTTGAGACCAGCCTGGCCAACATGGTGAAACCTCGTTTCTACTAAAAATACAAAAATTAGCTGGGTGTGGTGGTGTGTGCCTATAATCCCAGCTACTCAGGAGGCTGAGGCAGGAGAATTGCTGGAACCCGGGAGGTGGAGGCTACAGTGAACTGAGATTGCGCCACTGCACTCCAGTCTGGGCGATAGAGCGAGACTCTGTCTCAAATAAATAAATAAATAATAAAATAAAAATATATGTTTACCTAGAGAGATAGCTAACACAAATGTAGTAAAATGTTAACATTTGGGGAGTCTAGGTGCAGGGTATGCAGAATTTTTTTTACTCTTCTTGTAAGTCTGAAATTATGTTAAAAAAAATAATAAATATGAGTTTCAACTCCCTCACTTACCAGCTCTGTCCTCATGTTAAAGTCTTTATGCCTCACTTTCCTCATGTGTCAAATGATGATCATAAAGGGACCTACAATATAGTATTATTATAGGTATTAGCTTAGTTAATACAGTAATGCCCTTAGAACACTGACTGGCACACAGTAGTGCTGCATTAAGTGTTTGTCATTCTATCTTACTTCATGCTCTTCTTCCCTTTAAAACCAAAGTTTTTGAAAGAACTATCTGCAACAAGTTTTATTCATTTACGTCAAACTCCCTGCCCATCACAGTTGGATTTTGATTCTCCAGCACTTCATTCACTATGCCTTTTCCAAGGTTGCTATCTCCTTCTTTCTAAATCCAATAGATACTTTTCTGTCCATATCTTCCTTGATCTTTTCTTAGCATTGTACTACACTAACTACTTTTTCCTTTTTGAAATAGTCTCTCCTCATGGCTTCTGTGATTTTTCTCTTCTGGTTTTTCTTCAAACTCTTCAGCTGTTTCTTCACCATTGTGTTTGCCTTTTACTATGCCTTTTCCTTGAGTGCTGGTTAATGTTTTGCCAACTGATGTCTATAATAAATGCAATTGTAGTTTAGAGATGAGTATATTATTTCCTTCTTTGAAGGTGGGTTAATCTGTATTCTCAGTCTCTTCAGAGGGATCATTTTTGTGTAGTCAAAGGTAATGGATCACAAGATTTAGAGCCTACCAGTCAAGACCAATTTTAAATATCTCTGGTTGCAAAATTGTCTTTCCCTTGGAGTGTTAGTAAATCTTGCAGGGCAGTTACACATTTATCTTAAAGCTGAAAAAAATAAAAATAAAAATAAGGCTTACAGGAGTCATTAAGCATCTGAGCCCTCACTCCATCTCTCAGCAGAGAGTTACTCTCTATTCATATCTGTTCTTATTGTTGATTCTAGTGAACAAAGCCAAGACTTCTCATAGAGGTTAATTATGAGAGATGTAAGGGTTAAGAGAGTAATTTGAAAACCAGAAGACTTGGATTCACAGTTAGTCTGTACCTTTTACTAGCTTCGTGAACTTAAGCAAGTTACTTGACTTCTCTATGCTCCAGTTTTCTCATCTGTACAATGGGGATCATAGTACTGACAACCTTAGAGCTCTGTTGGGTGGAAAGAATGAGTCAATGCATGTGAAGCACTTAGAACAGTGCTCAGTGTAAGCTGTTATTAAGGCAATAGTCACTGTTTTTGAAGAAGACAGACTATAGTAAGGTTTTAATTTTGTAAGCTTTCTTATTGCCTCTTTTATATTTTACTTATTTAAAATAACTTCTGTAGAGCATATCATTTGCCAGGCACTATTCTAATTACCTTAAAAAGACAAATTATTAATTTTTTAATAGCAACACTTCAAGGAAAGTTCTCTTAATATTCCTATTTTATGTTTGAGAAAACTGAGGCACAAAGAGGTTGTGTAACTTGCCCAAGGTCACAGAGCAGCAGGTCTGCTTTCTTAACCAGTGCATTATGCTATATCTCATTTCCATTTATAATCTGTTTAAAAATTTCACTTTATTTTTATTTGACAAATATTTAATTGTATTAGTCTATAGGGTCACCTGTTCCTTTTCTGTATTCAGTTCACATACCTACTCAGTGACCTAGCCAAGGTTTTTTTTATTATTTCCTTTTGCTTCCCTCAAATCATTGACAACTTGGGAATTAGAGTGACATGATCAATGTCTATCCCAGTGTAGAACAGATGTTTGACATTACTTTGATGGGAAGTGAGAGGATAAGCTTTTTGTCTCAAAGCCACTGAAATGGACATCTAGCATTCCTAGTCACCAAGCATCAAAATTCAGTCATGTCTCTAGTCGTTGTAACAACTATAAATACCCCTGCTCATATTTAGTTATTTCCTACAGAAGTGATACAGCCCCCAGGAAGAAACACTTGTCTGACCAATAACTAATGAACCATATGTCAACTTACTTTCTCTCTCTCTCATTCTCTCTCTTTCCTGTTTTTTTTTTTTTTAATTGAGTCTTGCTTTGTCACCCAGGCTGAAGTGCAGTGGCACAATCTCAGCTCACTGCAACCTCCGCCTCCGGGGTTCAAGTGATTCTCCTGCCTCAGCCTCCTGAGTAGTTGAGACTACAGGCGTGCGCCACTATGCCTGGATAATTTTTGTGTTTTTAGTAGAGATGGGTTTCACCTTATTGGCCACGCTGGTCGCAAACTCCTGACCTCAGGTGATCTCACCTCAGCCTCCCAAAGTGCTGGGATTACAGCATAAGCCACAGCACCTGGCCAATGCATCAACTTTCTCAACAGTTGCTGGACTATAAACCAGATAAGTACGGTCTTACAGCTCTATATAGCAAAGCTTATTTTTTTCAGCTTTTGTTTTTCTCAGAAGATAACCATTAATAGATATAAAAATATGGTGAGAATTCAGTATTCACAAAGGAAAATAAAGGAACAAATAGCAGTTTTACGAAGCCAGAGAAAAAATAAGAAGAAAGAAAACATATGTAAAATAAATAATAAATATTAAAAAAATAAGATAAAGATGGAAGAAATAAAATCAAATATTTCTCATCTTGAATATGAATGGACTGAATTTTCTCATCAAAATACAGACTTACCAACTGGAATGAAAAAAACTAGCTACAGGCCATTTATAATTAAAGCACCTTAATCAATTGATAAAAGTTGAAAATAAGAAGGTAAGGAAAGAGATATTAAGCAAATATGAACAAGAAAGTGAGATTCACAGTTAATTAAAAGCATTTAACAAGATAAAAAGGAACATTATAAAATGAAAAAAGGGTTATTTGTAAAGAAAGTAATAAGCACAAACCTATTTGCACAAAATATATGGCAACCAAGTAAATATGTAAAGGAAAAATCTATTCAAAATGTGAGGAGAAATTGATAAAATAGTTACAATGTGTGACTGTAATGTATTACTCTCATATTAGATATTTCTATTAGACAGATATAAGCAAGAAAATTAAGTAATCAAAAACTTATTTAGTAAATATAGCTAAAACCTTATATCTCTTGAACAGATAATAGCCACTTTTAGAAGTATATCCATTGAATATTTTCAAAAAATCAAGAATGTATTTAGGCATAAAGAAAACTTAAAGATTTTGCATTCTTTGACCTTAAGCAATGAAATTAGACTTAAATAATTTAAAAGGGTACCAGACAAGTTGCAAAGTAAGAAATGTACTTTCAGATTAAAGAATGTGTTTAAAGAAGAAATGCAAACTTTTTTCTAAAACCCAGGAAATAAAATGCTGTATTTCAAAATGTGTGGAACATTTAAATGGGATCTTTAAAGTTATAAAGATCACCATTTGTAAAGTATAGGGATAAAAAAATAAAAGAACAACAAATCAAAACATAAGAAGAGGGATCAACGTTGATTTTGTAAAATAGAATACAAAAAATATGTATAAGTTGAAAAGTACATGTTAAATCTGGTCTTTTGGAAAGAAAATAAAACCAAAAATTCCCTTCTAATTATTATGAAGCAGAGAGAGGTAGCAACAGTAGACAAATCTGGAATGTGATAATAAAAGAAATTAAAATAATTAAAGCTGCATGGAATTCTATAGCACACATTTGAACTTTAGGAGAATGAAAAGCTGATAATTAGTTGTTACTGCTCATCTAATGTATCTGAGGAAACTGAAGGCTTGAAGTGGGACAAGCAAGGAAGAATCAAAACAATTTGTTGTGCAGAACCCTCAAAATGGTCAACCACAAGTTACTCCAGGAGAAGGTGGTGAGGGATGTAGCAGACATAACTTCAAAGTCAGGAGAGAAGAATGATTGTATCCCCAGAATCTCTCTGTTCCACTCAGGATAGCTATTTATACAAGAACAATGGCCATGTGGAAATAAAAGCAGCGTTTTATTAATCTGACCAAGTACCTGATAACTCCTAAACGTAGGCAAGCGATTCTAAAATGTGAGCCTTAAAATAAGAGCCTTAAATGAGACCTCTATCCTCCTGAATCTCTACCTATTTCACCCTCAAACCCAGAAATGTCATTCTAAAACACTGCAATTTTAGGAAAAGCCAATCTGTCCAATGTCTAAGGACAAGGGGTCAATAATGAGCATGTTTTCCCTCAGTGCCTGAGCCACTTTATTAAGGCAGAATCCTGGGTCCATCTTTCCTCTGGAAGGAGAGAGAACAGAAGTGATAGCAAGACCTCTTCCCACCTGGCCACATTACCTATCCTTAAAAGAAGAGGTGAAAGAAGTGAGAAAATGTCCCACTACACATGGGTGTGGGAACAGGCAAGAAAATGGCCTGGATCTGCCCTGGAAATCTGGCTCTTGGGGAAATGGCAGGAGGCACTAAGGAGCCATTGCACAATGTGGCAGACAAACAGAGGATGAAGGAATAATCCTTCATCTGATTAATAAGTAAATGTGACCCCAATGAGGTGAAGTTATTTGCCTCCTTGATATACACCATCAGTGTGGGATCAGATCCGGTCTCAATAGCTTGCTGGCCAGTATTCTTCCTAGTTTACCACACTCATTTTGTCGCTGCCCAGTGATCCAGTGTGAATTTTGGATTCACATTTGGAGTTCTGATCCTAGTTCCACCACTAACCAGCTGTGGGATGTGGGCAAGTTTCTTAACCCCTTTGTTACCCTAGTTTCCTTATGTATCTAGTGCAGATCATGGTAGAGCATACTTCATAGAGTTTTGGTGATGAATGACCGAGAAAATATGTAAAGCTCTCAAAAAGAGTGCATGGCACATGGTAAGAGCTCAATAGATATTAGCTATATAATTTGTTTTAAAAAGAGAACACAGATTTTATCATATTCAGGACTTTGTTTTCATTGGTTATTTAGTTATTGAAAATATAAAAACTAAAGTTTGAATGTATTTTACATTTTGAATTCGGTCAAATCAAATAGATTTATGTCTGTAATACAGTCAACTTATATGTTCTGATTGTGAGTATTCTGTCCTTTGGAGTTTCCTTCGTTTATGATAAATACTGGTTTTGGAGTGCTTCTAGAATAAAATGCATACTCTCAACTGGACGTGGTGGCTTATGCGTGTAATCCCAGCACTTTGGAAGGCTGAGGCGAGAGGATTGCTTGAGCCCAGGAGTTTGGGGTTGCAGTGAGCCATGATTGCACCACCACACTCCAGCCTGGATGACAGAGCAAGACCCTGTCTCAAAAAACAACAACAACGACAACCACAAAACAACCAATGCTACCTGTGGATTGCTCTAACAGGATTTCACATAATGTTTAATGGGACAGATGAGATTTCATGTCTTCTGTAAAAACTACTGAGTAATATTGAAATAGCACTTTGTATTTTCCTTGCCCAGATGCCTCACAGGATGCCTGCCATTTCACAAGTTACCCACCCTTTCTCTGACACCCCATTGTAATTCAGGCTTAGGCTTTAATGCATATTGAGTCCAGATACAGAGTATTAGATCTGATTTGCTGTTGGTATGCAGTTTGCTTAGATGTCTACTGATTTTGCCTTTGACAAATTTAAATAAATGAAATTGATGTTTTTGTAGGGTTTACTTTAGACTGTTGCACTGTGCAGTGGGCTGGTGTTGAAACACAATAGCTTTTAAATTGAACTGCTTATAGAGTGATCTGTAAAATCTTTCTAGATGTCTTTCTATAACTGCTGTGGTGGGCTAGGAATCATTATTTGTTTTTGCAGGCAAATTAATGGGTTGCGGTGGCCGTGGAAACTGCCTTCTAGTACAAGGTTTGAAAAGTGCATTTAATCACTTTCTCAGGGCATTTAGAATAAAGAATCAGGCAAAGTCATTTAAAATCCAGTTTGTCTTTGAGAATAGTGAAAAGCAGAGCTTCATAATGAAAGTATTATATCATATGTATGACTGTGTGTGTGTCTGTGCCTGTGTCTGTGTCTGTGTGTGTATTATTAGTTTGGTTTTATTTCAATGTTCCTATTTATTTTATGGTTAAAAAGACCATGGGGAACCAAAAGTGACTAATTTACTTTTCTTTTTTTTGAGACAGAGTCTCACTCCATCACGTAGGCTGGAGTGCAGTGGCACGATCTTAGCTTACTGCAACCTCCGCCTCCTGAGTTCAAGCGATTCTCATACCTCAGCCTCCCAAGTAGCTGGAATTACAGGTGCATGCCAGGCTAATTTTGTATCTTTAGTAGAGACAGGGTGTCACCATATTGGCCAGGCTGGTCTCGAACTCCTGACCTCAAGTGATCCACCCGCCTCAGCCTCCCAAAGTGCCGGGATTATAGGCGTGATCCACTGTGCCCAGCCTCTAGAAAGTGACTAATTTTCTTACTTGCCTTTTTTTCCGTTGCTTCAAATCTTTGAAAGTAGTGGCTGTGAATTCATAGTATCAATGGTGTATAAATGAGAGTCCTGTTGCTTAATGGGAAGAGAAAAGGAAAGCTGGAATCCAAAAATCTTAGTATTCTGATCCCATCCACCTGCTCAAAAATGTTCTTTGTCAGTTTCCTAAGCTTTGTAATAAAATGCCATCACCAAAAGTTTGGTATAAGTATATTTATAGTATATTTATATTGATATTGTTTCTTGTGGTGAAGTTTTCTAAGTTTTAAAATTTTTTAGTTGGGGTTTTTATTAGTTTAGTTCTAGAAAATTACAAATCTTATTCTTACCACCACCTTGAGATTTTTATTTGTGAGCATTATGATTTATTGTTTTTTAATTTTTTCAAAGAGTTGTATTTTAAATATATGTATTATGAGGGTTTACAGTATTCCAATATTTTTATTTTAATTTTAGTATATTCATGAATATAAACAATCTCTTTAAACATTACTTGTTTTGGGGATTGTCTTTTTAATTGCAAAAGACCATTACCAGAAGAAAATTACTTAAAATGGGGTAATAGATTATGATATGTCGTAGAATTCTGATTTTTATACTAGCAATATATAATAAAATATTTAAGAAAAATAAATCTAGCATAACTGAAATCTGAAGTTGCACATATATTCTTATTTAGAACTACCTTTCATTATGGCAGGCAACTTGAATTGCTCTATACTGGAAAATTTAATGTACCACTCAATTACTATTCTTTAGCCCAATTTCAAATAATAGATTGGGAGTAAAGTCTTAATGCAGTGTAACCTTTGGAACATCAGAAATAACCTCTTTTCTTTCCAGAAATCAGTGTACAGTAAGGGCATCAGTTTTATCACACTGTATGAATAGATTTGTATTAGCACTTAGACCTTTTGTTAATTGCATAAGTGTATGGATTTCTTCTGTCTCACCCAACTTAGGCTAAATAATAATGTAAAGATGTGCTGTTATTTTAAAATATATACCTTTTTATTTAAAAGCTTTTTTGATCATCTCGTTCTGATTCTAGCGAAGGACTCAATATTGTAACTTAATATTTTTATGTAATTTCATAATGTGGGTGTTTTGAAAAATTTTGCAATGGTAAATATTGTGATAAAATTTTGGCTATGGAAAGGTCCTTATTCTCACTTTTTTCTTTGACAGTCATACTGTGTATAACCATGAAACTACAGAAAATATTAGGACTTTGCAAAATTGTAAAAGGACTTTATAAAAAGAACGTTATCTTTCCTCTTGATGCCGTCTTTTAATGATAGCTGTCAGCCTTTTCACTTATTATAAAAAACAAATTTTCTGTGTGAGGTGAAAATGTTCACTGAAATTAATTTACACACCATCTCAAATTCCTTTTGGAATAGGGGAGGATACAAATAAGCAAATAGTAATAAAACTAATTTGCATACTCTAAATTGTTGGTCTTAATGGTACTTATGGAAGGTTTCCAATTTGTCACAAAGCAGCGACTTTTAAGAAGATAAATTATATTGAAATGTACTTTATTTAAAAATATAATGCCAAAATGCAATATTGGACAAATTTATCCCTATTTCTTTTGTTGACCAAATAATCGACCAGGATTTATGATTTTATAAGCAGACCTTGATGATCTTATCGGTTTGATATATTTTCAGTGTTGTAGATGCTTATACATAAAGAGCAAAAACAGTTTTGATTTGGAATCACAGTACTTAATTGATCTGTTTCTTTTTCTGTATTATCTATGGGTTCTCAAATGGGCTTTGTGGACCACCTGTCTCAGGAATCATCTGTGGTGCTTTTTAAATTAAAACATAGCTATCTGGGCCCCACCACAGAAATACTATTTTGGAGCTGATCCCAGGAACCTGTCTTTTTAATAAGAACCCTGGATGATTTTTATGGGCATTGGGGTTTGGGAACTGCTGCTCTAGAGCAGGGGTCAGCAAACCATTTCTATAAATTGCTAGACACTCAATATTTTTGGCTTTGAGGACCTTATGGTCTTCATTGTAACTATTTCTGCCATTGTAGCACAAAAGCAGCAACAGATCATGGAGAAACAAATAGGTATGGGCAGACAGACTTGCTTCCAGAATTTGTTCGTCTTTGATAGAATCTAGATTCTAGACCATTGGTTTTTGCTCTATGGATATTTTCTAAGATACTCTCTTCAAAATCAATTTTAATGAGATTTCCTATGTGTTTATCTGAGGAAAATTCATAAATACAGGAATAATTCCTAGATATACATTAGATGAATTAATAGTTGTAAAACATTTTTAATAGTTAAAACCTTTTCTATGTTAATATTAGAGTATGATTAACTTACTTCTAACTATGTAATCTGCTTCTCATATTAGGTTCCTGTTGCTAGAGCAAGTATTCTTTGGCTAATTGGAGAAAACTGTGAACGAGTTCCTAAAATTGCCCCTGATGTTTTGAGGAAGATGGCTAAAAGCTTCACTAGTGAAGATGATCTGGTAAAACTGCAGATATTAAATCTGGGAGCAAAATTGTATTTAACCAACTCCAAACAGGTGAGAGGCAAACGTTAGTCAATCTATCTAATACGTACTTTCCTCTTCACTCTGATCAAACAGCGGAGGGCTGTACCTTCATTAGTCTGACCATTCAACAATTCCCAGGTGCCTGTTTGTTTCACGTTCTATGTTAGATGATACTAGTGCAAAGAGATGACATTCTAGTCTAGTAGGAGAGAAGACATTAAAAAAGGAAATAGTGTGTGGTAATGCTGTAGCAGAAGTATTGACATACAATGGAATTCTAGAGGAATTACTGAAAGTCTGAAGTAGATGCGAGGTCAGAGAAAATTTTATAAAGAATGAAACTCAGTAAGGGCTTATAAGGAGTGATTTACTGTACAGAAAGAGGAAAGCACAGGGTCAGAGTCACGAAATAGCTTGGTGTTTCTGGGAAATTTTTTAAAGGTGAGTCCAGAATGGCAGGTGCAATGGTCTGAGAGTTTATATCCCCCAAAGTTCATGTGGTGAAACCTGATCACCCATGTGATGGTATTAGGAGGTAGGGCCTTTGGGAGGTGATTAGGTCATAAGGCTGGAGCCCTTATATATGAACTTTGTGATCTTATTAAAGAGATCCCTGAGAGCTCGCTTGCCGCTTCTGCCATGTGAGGACACAGCCAGAAGGTGCCATCTGCGAATTAGAAAATGGGTGCTCACTAGACACCCGAACTGTGGGTACCTTGATCTTGAATTTCCCAGCCTCCAGAACTGTGAGAAATAAATTTCTATTATTAATTATATTATTAATAGGCTTCCCAGTTTATGGTATTTTCTAAAGTAGTCCAAATGGACAAAGACATTTTGCAGTTTGAACACATGGAGTGGCTTGTATGCTTGAAGTAGTATGGACCTGGTCCTGCAGAGGAAAGGGAGACCACTTTTAATAGTAGTATAATTTACCAGATTTGCAATTTAGAATATTCATTTTTTAAGTCCATTGACTTTTTGAGCAGCTGTTAATAAGAGGGATCATTTTTGCTTCCATGTATGAAATAGGGACTTTTCATATATCTGAATTGCTATTCTCTGTGAGTGGACTTACCTGTTTAGTATAATTGAAAAAAGATTCTTGCTCATTTGCAGCTAGGCTTCTTGGGAAGATTTATGCTCTGTGTCCTATCTATTTTTCTCTAATTTTCACTTTTTCTCTGACTCTTACTTTTGCCTTTGTGATTTTTTTCCTCCACATCCCTCTCTGTCTTTGTATTTGTCCCCTTCCCCAAAACTCCCTCTGCCTAGATATCTCTCTGACATCCTTCATCCCTTCAGTGCCCCGCCCCTGTACTACAGTCCAGTGTGTTTGTCATTCTCTCCTTTCTCTTCCATCTCTGTTTGTTTCTCTCTTTTTGTATTTGCTGTGTATCTCTCTATATGTGTCTCCCTCTGTCTGCCTTTCCTGCTTCCCCATAGACCACACTTATTTTCTAGTAAGCTAATGTTTGCCTTTCAGAATCCTCAGGTCGATTCCTCAGATTCATTTCTATATGGTTTGGGATTATCTTCATCCCTAATCGTGGTATGAGTTATATTATTACAGCTTTTGCTGATTCATCTATAAGATTTGTAACCAGATAATTGCAAATAATGGAGCATATTTCCATGATTTAGATTTTGTCTTTAAATTTTAAGTCATCTTTAAAAGGAATCAGTTAATCCTTTCCAAGTGTCTGTAGATTTCTTAATACATTGAGATACTTTCTAAAAACTGAGTAAAGAAAGACCTATGTTTGCTGTTGAGTTTCATGTTTCTTGATAAAATAGAGGGATTTTTAGCCTGGAACTCCGTGGTAGTCACTAAATTCCTGTGATATGGCGAAGGTTTATATAATACCTAGACTATTGGGATTTTTTTCTGTCTTGTTTGGCCACTCTAAATGTATGTAGCTTATGTATTATTGTTAAAGTAATACCAAAATTGAATGTCAGTCAAGACTTAATCAAACTAAGTAAAGCTTCTTTCTTTGGCCCTTTTCTTTGTAACTGTGAATAACCAATAATGAAATGTAGTACTGTTTATTTAGATACTGTAGAGCGTGTTTCATGTCTTTTTATTCAGTGAATTTGAAGACAACTAGTTTGTACTCAGGTTTTTTTTTTTTTTTTTTTCTTGACCTGTTTTATTAATGGCAGTTTTGGAGCTCAGTTTCTGAAGTGTTTTTTTGTTTTGTTTTTGAGAAAGTTTCCCTCTATCACACAGTCTGGAGTTCAGTGGCGTGATCTTGGCTCACTTCAACCTCCGCCTCCCAGGTTCAAGCAATTCTCATGTCTCAGCCTCCTGAGTAGCTGGGATTACAGGCATGTGTCACCATGCCTGGCTAATTCTGTATTTTTAGTAGAGACGGGTTTTGCCATGTTGGCCAGGCTGATCTCAAACTCCTGACCTCAAGTGATCTGCCCACCTCAGCTTCCCAAAGTGCTGGGATTACAGATGTGATCTTTTATATTTTAGAATGATACTTCTAGAAAACTACAATAGGCTTCACCACCCAGTGGTGAAAACACAGTGATTTTTTAAAAATCACAAATTTTTATGTAGCTCATTGTTTTTAAGTGATTAAATATGAAAATAGATTAATAGTGTCTTGAAGAGTTGAACTCTGTTTTTGAATATTTCTCATTTCTCAAGAAGAGGAGATTGAGATAATTAATAACTGAAAATTAGTTGTTTTGTTTTGAAGACAGTCTCCCTCGGTCACCCAGGCTGGAATACAGTGGCGTGATCTTGATTCAGTGCAACCTCTGCCTCCCGGGTTCAAGCAATTCTCCTGCCTCAGCCCCCTGAGTAGCTGGGATTATGGTTGCCTGCCACCACACCTGGCTAATTTTTTTTTTTTTTTTTGTATTTTTAGTAAAGATGGGGTTTCACCATGTTGGCCAGGCTGGTCTCAAACTCCTGACCTCAAGTGATCCTCCTGCCTCGGCGTCCCAAAGTGCTGGAATTACAGTCGTGAGCCACTGCACCCAGCCTGAAAATTGGTTTTAAAGAACGATTTTAAGCACCATCAACTTGACAGAATTTTTTAAAATTGTGTAATCCATTAGATATAAGACAGACTGAAATAATTGTTTTGACTGAAATATTAAAAATTGTTTTCTCTACTTACTTTTTTTAGCCATCTTTAAAAGTAAGGTGGGGAGAGTCGGCTACAGTGATGAGGAGCTGATTTGCCATGAAGTCTTGATATTTATTTGTAGATCTGAATTCCCAGTGGCCTAAATACTTCAGTGAACATTTCTATAATTTTTATTGAATTATTTAGGGTTATAGAGAATGTCTAAGTTGATTTTTATAAGACTTAGCATATTGCATTTATTTGTATGTTCGAAGAATAATCAAATAACAAACTTCTTTATCTACCTCAAAATATTTTTGACCTAATATAAAAAATAATTTAAAAATTAGCAGTCTGTTTTCAGTATATCGTAGACTGTCCCTACCATAGAAAACAGCTGTAAACTCCAGAAAAATACAAGAAACAAATGACTTTCTGAAGACACAGAATAGTAAAGAAAAGCAAGAGAATCTGTAGGGGAATTCATACTTAGAAGAAGGAAATGGCACACAGTTATTTTCCCTGTTTTTATGGCTTTTATCCTGAGGACAGTCTGCAGTTGGCACTGTGCACAGTGGCTAGACCTCCAAAAGGAAATGCAAAGTCCTTCTGGCTTGAGGGAGTAGAGAAGAGAGTTCAGGAAAGCTACAGACATTGGAAACTTAAGGAAAAATAGTAGAAAGGAGAGAGCCAGTGTGGGGTAATCTCAAAATCTGGGAGTAATTGTACGTAAGTTTTCGGCTGGTGTCTGAACTACACTTGTGCAGGGTGGATTCAGAGAAACACAGCTAGGAATTAAAGAACCAAGCTGAAATTTGAGGTGTACCCAAGAGACAGAGTTTGTACCTTGAACCCTAACCAAGTTAATTACCTGCTGAAACAAATGAAAATCCTGTACTCATTCAAATAGTTTAACATAATGTCTAGAGTCTCTAAAATACATAGTATTCTTAATGTCCAAATGTATCTTGTATATCCAAAATTACTCAACATAAGAAGAACCAGGATGGGGAGTTATTATTTAATGAGTACAGAGTTTGGGAAGATGAAAAATTCTAGAGATGGATGGTGGTAGTGGTTGCATATGGTAAATAGACTCTCTGGATTCAAACCATGTTGTGCTACTTACTAAATGATTTTGGACAAATCATATAACCTATCCAAGATTTCATTTTCTCATCTGTAAAATGGGAATTATTATAATATAGTCAATTTTGCTATATTGCAACATGTATGCTCCTAAAATCATTGTGCTATACAAAATCACACAATAAAAACCATAGGGATTATTAGAAAAGTGGAGTTAGAGTCGCAACACTCAAAAACTGTATTGATGACATATTTTTTAGAAAGGAACCTAAAAAGAAAACAAGAGTACAATTTTACATGTGTTAAATGGTTAACAAATAAATACTACAATGATACTGCTCTTTATATTTAAAAAGACTTGAGGTTTGCTTATGGAATAAATATTATACTTGCTAAGTGGTAGAAAGAGGGTTAATCTGAAATTGGATGGAAAGTTGTACCTCCTAAAGAGCATGAATATGGCACATAACACTTGTAGATGTTAACCTCTGAAGTACTTGTTTGAAGTATGTATGTTTTGTGTATTCCTACACGTCTCTGTTTAGCTGGGTGCATTTTTATGGCTTCACCTAGTGTTTCTTGCAGAAGAAATCACCACAAAATTCATGTTATGCCCAAATTGTTCCCTAATATGCCAACTGAGTTGGAACAAATGCACATTTTCAAAACAAGCATTAGAGCAGAACTGACTGTACCTACCTCACAAAGTTATTATGAGGATAACATGAAACAGTTCATGTAAAATGTTTAGATTTCCTTGCACATAATAGTGCCTAGTTCATTTTAGTTATCCTTCTTTTGTAACCCTCGCAAGTAACTGCTGTATTCTTCTTAGGGAATATGATGATTTACAGTAAAGAAACTAGTTACTGAGAAAAACTGTATTCTTATTAGGATAAAACCACTGATTTCGGTTTATCCTACTGAGATTTTCTAAGTAAGATGCTGAAATCCCCCCGCCCCTCTTTTTTTTTTTTTTTTTTTTAGTTTGTGAAGAAAAAAATGGTTAGAAATAAATATAAATAAATATAAAGAGTAGAAAACACTGAGAAATTACTCCTCACAGAGGAGTAATTTCACTTTTATGTGGGGAAATAGTTGAAGGACTGAAACCAGTTGAAGTTGCTGAAATCTAGAGCTGTTAAGGCAGTATAAAGATTTAGCATGACTTCATTGAAATAGTCTACCGAAGTTTGAGGAAGAAAGGTAGGATTTAATTAAACTGATTAATAACAATTTAAAAGTTAATGAATAAAAGATGCTTTTGTTTTTAAACTCTATCTAATAGTGTGTCATCTTTGAAATGCAGGGATAAGTGCCATAAGTTAATGTTTTTCTTAGCTCATTTTTATTTTTGGTTAGGAAATATTGCAAACCTATGGAAAAGTACCTAATAGCATAAATACATATGTGTATATCTACCACTAGGATTAAGTTGATATTCACATTTGCCTTGATTGATTGATTGATTGTAAGATGTATAGAACTAGAACCTCAAGCTTCTGTTCATACCTTCCTTTCTTCCCCGTTGGTAACCACTGCCACCTTGTTGGTATGTTTCATTCAATCATCCATGTTTTACATTTTTATTATATGAATATGTATCCATAAGCAATGTATAATTGTTTTTGTGGGTTTTCAAATTTTACGTAAGTAGATATTCTACTTTATGTATACATTTGCAACGTTTTTTGCTTAATATCATGTTTTCAAAATATGGATATATGTAGATATAATTTAATTACTATCTCAGTCTGTCAGACAATTAAGTTTCTACTTTTCTGCTATTAAAAAAAGAAAGTGCTTCCTTGAGTTATTTTTTATTCTTAGTGAGAGATTTTGTAAATCACACTAATGTTTTAGGGATTCCTCCTAAAGTTAAAAGCAGATTCTCTTTTGCCCTGTGATTCAGGTCTTTAGAGAAATCTCCTTCCCCCAAAGCCTCTTTAATGTGATTTAGCAAAAGGAGACTTGGACACTCTGCAGTGACACCTCTGCCCTTTCTTTGATATGTTTTCTTGGCATTGAAAAATTCAAGTAAATATAACATAGAAAGGAAGACCTTACAGAAAACTTTTCAAGTTGACAAAAAAGTGGATACTATTAAATTCAGAAATTCCATCCCAATTCACATAAAGAATCCTGTTTAGTCATGAAATTAAGAAACTTATTAGGGCCGGGCCTATAATCCCAGCACTTTGGGAGGCCAAGATGGGCAGATCATCTGAGGTCAGGAGTTTGAGACCAGCCTGACCAACGTGGTGAAACCCCATCTCTACTAAAAATACAAAAAAAATAGCCAAAGCATGGTGGCACATGCCTGTAATCCTAGCTACTTGGGAGGCTGAGGCAGAAGAATTACTTGAACCCGGTAGGCAGAGGTTGCAGTGAGCCCAGATTGCAGCATGGCACTTCAGCCTGGGCAACCAGAGCTAAACTCCGTCTCAAAAAAAGAGAAAAAAGGAAACTTGGTTAGATGGAACAACGGTACTGCTTTAGGTTTGCCTCTGATATAAGTTAAGAATTCCATGTAGAGTTTACTTCATTTACCAAACACATTTGTTGGTATCATCCCACTAAAAAATAACAACAGTTTAGAACCAATATAAATCTTTACTATGCCAAATGCAGACGTCTGTGTCCTTTTTGTATAATAGTAAAGATATTATTAGAACTATAGTATTAACAGTAAAATATATATTAAGACTATATTTTAAGAGACCTTTTTAGTTATTTGTATTGACTTACAATCTATTAGAAGAAAGTTATTTTTTGAATAAATATTTACCAGTTTATTGTCAGAGTATTTTAAATAATGAATTTCTTTTTTTTTTTTTTTTTTTGAGACTGAGTCTCGCTCTGTTGCCCAGGCTAGAGTGCAGTGGCGCAGTCTCAGCCCAGTGCAAGCTCCGCCTCCCGGATTCACGCCATTCTCCTGCCTCAGCCTCCTAAGTAGCTGGGACTACAGGCGCCGGGCATGGCCACCATGCCCGGCTAATTTTTTCTATTTTTAGTAGTGATGGGGTTTCACCGTGTAATAATGAATTTCTTAATTTTTAGGTAACAGTCCCTCAAATTCATTTTTCCTGTGTCACATTGACTTAGAGTCAATCTGAAGAAAATGTAATTGATATAATTTGTATCTGGATAGCATTAGCCATTAGTTGGTACCAATAATGGTTCCTTAAATCTAAGCAGGAAAATTAGTCTGAAAACAAAATTTAATAAATAGCTGTATATATGATACTGAATATTTTTGTTGATAGTACATTATATTGTCTTTGCTTATCTTGTGTAATTTATGAATACAACAAATTTGAAAGTACTATTTAATTAATGTCCCATCTGGTTTTGGATTGAGCCTCAAAGTGATATTAAAATGTCATGATTGTTTACTTAAATGTTGTCTATTTTCTTCCTACCAGTTTCCCTGGACAGATCTAATTTATGCCTGTTGTCTCCATGCCATCTAGTTTAGGATTTGTCCCAAATTTTTAATGAAGTAATATCACTAATATTTGCATTAAAATAGCACAGTTAATTTGTAGACCTCCGCTTTGAAGTCTTCTAGTTTCTGCCATAATTTTGTCTAGTGGCATGTTAAGACACAAGTGCTGTGAACAGAGATTTCTTTTTAATACATGAGCCATTTACATCTGAAAGACTATATCTTTTTCCCACTCTTTCTAGATGTAACATAACTAACTTCTTCCTTTTAGAACAGCATGCAGGGTTTCTGCTGATAAGTGAAGTATACTCTGACAAAGCAGGTGGGAAAAGCTGTCTTTTGCTTTGCTGCAGGTGGGGAGATGAGTATTTAACAATGCTTCATTTGCTAGCAACTTGATATACCAGCAAGTGTTGCCATGGCCTATGAGATGCATGAAGCTCTAGGCTGCCAGTGGGTAAAATTAAAGGAAAACATGGAAAGTTAGAGGTTGGTTATAGGTGAAATATGTGCAGGAGTAAAGACTGAATAGTTCTGCCCTAGCTCATTAAAGGGAGTGGTGAAAGCACTCTTGCTACAGTAGTTTTGTCATTTATTGTATAGTGTAGGTCTAAAGCTTATTTTATTATTTGGCAGTTCTTTTTTTAACTTGTTATAAAATCATCAGCAATACATTTTTAAAAATGGAAGTGTACATTTAACAAAGAATGAAGTGCTAAATTTCCACTTAGTACTTAACATGCATAAAATATTTGTCGACATTTACCAACCACCATGAGAGTGCTAGGGATCTCATTGACCACACAACAACCAGAAGACACAACAATCTGCTACAAAGGATCAACATCCATTTAAAAAGCTAGTAGTTATTTTAAGATTATGCATTAAGATAATTTAATACGTACAGGTGCAGAAGATGTTTATATAATTCTGTGTGAAACATGACCTCATTTAGATCAAATAACTTTTTGAAAATTAGTTTTTTACTTTTATTCTATGTTTTCTTATGCACATATGAAAAATGAAACAATAGCTGTTAATGTGTTGGCTGCATTAGTGGAAAAAAGGCCCAGCACTGCTGGTTTCCAAATAGAAAATCAGTTAATTCCAAAAATAGACTTTTTCATTCAATGCATTTGTATATTTGTTTGGTCAGGGCTGCAAATGGGAACAAAGTAAAGCTTTTGGAGGTTTATTCTGTCAAAAATATTGCAAATGCTGTTGTAAATTAAAAAGCTCAACATTGAAGATAAAATTGTTTTTGATGAAAGGATGTTGTCATGGTAAAAATCAATGTTCTTATTAAATTAAGAAAACTATGAAAGAGAAATGTTTTGGGAATTGGTTGTTGTGCATGCAAACAAACTCTGCTTATTCAGTCAGTTGAAATAAAACCGTAGTTGTCAAATTTACTGATAGTATACACAGTTTGACCGAACTATAAAATTCTTGTGATGAAACTGATGTTGAAGAACCATTCTATAGCATAACAATACACACTGTCTTTAATGCATATTAGCAACAGAATTTTAGATCTATTGTTTTGTGAAGAACCGCTTTGTAAATTAAGTTTATTATATTGGCTTAACATTTTTTATTGATAATTGTGTCTTTTGTATATTGTTTAAGTTTTGGTTCACAAATTGTTTGGATTATTTAAAATGTCACTAGAAAATGCCAAAAAATTTTACCTTTTGAAAAATTTTAGCAAATAGCAATTATTAGAAACAAATCTTGCAAACAGAAAGACTTTGAAAGTTTTCCCTGTATAGGCAAGGGAAGAAATGAATAGGTTAAATGGTGAGAGCTCAAGATTTAATCAAGAGATTGTCATTTACACCATCTCACCTATCGTAAAGACTCTTTAGATGGAGCGCCTTTTTTTAATTAGAGAAATTTATATTGTGTAGAATGAAATGAAATTGAGAAGGCAGTTGGTTTTGTAGTATCTAAATTGATGAAATATTTTTAAAAGGATAAATAAAATAATTATTTGAAATTTTGTCAATATTTTAAAAACTTTTCGTTGACTACATGGGTGAAAAGTTAAATATTTGGGTTTGAAATATTTACAGTTTTTAACATAAGGATTGGGACTATTCTTGATTCGGTAGAATTTTCCCTCAGACTACATGGTTGTCCAGAAATACTGTAAAGAGGGTATTTTTTCCATTAAAAATATGGTCTACAGAGAAGAGTAAGTTCAAAATGTCAACAATTTTATAATTACTCACTGCAGAATTTAATTTTGAAAAAGATTGCAATTTAAAAAAAAAAAAACTTAGGCCATATAAAAATGTATTCTCCAGAGAAATATCAATGCCTTGTTACTAGACACATACACTGAAGAAACTGATTAATGTATGTACATGTGTGGTGAATAATTATTCTGCTTATGATTTTAGTGTATCATTGCACACAAATATGTTTTTTGTCTTTTAGAAAGAATGTTATTTTTGAAAATACATTTTAATTAAACTTATAAGCTTACAATATAATACATTTTAAAGTCAATAAAAATTTTTTAATTATATAATTTTCATTACTTTAAATGCCCTACCTAATTTTCAAAATTGTTAGCATATTGAAAATGTTTAATTTCCTAAAAATTAATTTTGGGGATAAGAAGTATAAGCCAAATGTATCATTCTGCTAGCTCAGAAAAACATTGCAGTTAAGAGACTCTTTGATTTGTTTTAGTTGCAGATTTAAAATCTCAGCACTCGAATGGACTTTATCGTTAACCAAGTTGTAAATTCTAACTCCACATTTGAGAAAACTAATGATTAAGTGGATTTCCCAGGTTTTTCCAGCAAGTTAATTACACAGTTTAGTGTACCACATTTTCTTTTAAGCTGGTTCTGAATTGTATTCCTCAGTTGGTGAATATTTTGCTAATTGTCTTTAAAAAATGAATCATAGAAATTTTCTTATCTGTACTTGAACCAACATGGTCTAGCAATTAGTGAATAGCAATTGTTGGTACCCAAATTCAGAATAGCTCTATTAACATTTTCACTTGTATTTTTTATAATTCTACTTTAATAAAACTAGGTTAATCCCTTTTAAATACCCTGCTACTGAAATAAGGTTGCTTTCTATCAAATCAATTATCTTAAGCAATTATCATAAAAGAGTTTACCACACCATTTCTGTACTTTGACTTATTGTTCTAGAATTGTCTTTAGTCTGCCTAACTTGATTGATTTTATTTTTTATCTGCTTCTAATGTGCTTAAAATCTTCTAATCTAATGTAAATGATTTAGTGTTTCTCAGTTTATTTTTCCCATGTATTATGAATTCTATTTGGCTTATAGTTAAAATTGTACACATGTAGCCTCGTTAAAACTATGCTTTTTCAATAAAACAACTGTAGTTTAAAATACAAACCTATTTTGTTAACATTTCAACTTTGGTTTAATTATTATTAAAATTATTTCAATATATGTTAATGTAGTACATTCAAAAATTGACTTAGGAAGTCTTATTATGGTGTAAAAGCTACTATAATAAGTTGTTCCCTTACATAAATAAATAAATGACCAATATTACTAGAGGCTATAAGCAGCATGGGGGAAAAATGGAAGAAGTCTTTTATCCTAGTTTTTAGAGGGCATCAGCAGCTTGCTTTTATGAAAAAGTAACAGCTAAATGCACTGCAAATAATTTGCAGTAATCCAGTTCAGTGATTCATGTGTCTGCTTTAATGGGTCATAATTCAGGGTAAAGTAACTGAGTGCAGTCAGAGTGCAGACACTGCTTATGCCAGGGACAGTATCTCTTCATAAAACACACCTCAGGAGAAGCAGTTTGCCAGCCCCCTAATACTCTCTGATGTTTTGATGTCCTGCATATTTTTCCGATTAAGTTTTGAGTGCCATGTTTTTAGTTGTATTTCCACATTCATTATTCTCACGTAGACCCTTCAGCGGGTTTGCCATATATGATTATTTTTTTAATGATGCCTTTCTTTCCACTTCAGCAGTTTAATAATCTAGCACATGGCTGCTTCTCAATACTCAGCATTCACCTACCCAGTACAGAAGAGGACATGTGCTTTGGCTTCAAAATTCCATTTGCAGCATTAGAAATGCATATTCCCTACGGAACAACATTTGTTTGACATAACCATTCATTTTTATTACCTCTTTAAATATGTTTATCCAGAGTTATCAATAATCATAAATAACTGTATTCTCATCTTGATCTGTTTTTTTCCAACAGACAAAATTGCTTACCCAGTACATATTAAATCTCGGCAAGTATGATCAAAACTACGACATCAGAGACCGTACAAGATTTATTAGGCAGCTTATTGTTCCGAATGAAAAGAGTGGAGCTTTAAGTAAATATGCCAAAAAAATATTCCTAGCACAAAAGCCTGCACCACTGCTTGAGTCTCCTTTTAAAGGTATTATCAGAATATAACTACAAAATATATGTTATCTAAAAAATTATGACAGGATGTCACCATTTCTAATGTGCTTAAAATTTATCTCTTAGGAAATATAGATGATTCACATATATAAATTCACATATATAAATATATAAAAACAATGTGCTTTTTACTCATCTGTTCTCAAAAGCAAGTTTTATATTAAAGTTTATATTTTTGTAGACCTTATTTACCTAAATAATTTTAAGTATTCTGACTTTATTCTAACATTTAAACTAGGCAATAGATGAAAACCATGTTATTCTTATAAACAATGACTTCATTTATCTTTTAAATAGTTTTATAAGAAATATTATTCCTTTTATTAAGTTATTAAGTAAATATTCTGTGTACGCTAATATCAGTTTTGCTAGGAGGAATTATTTTATTAAAAATATCTCTTTATATTTAAACTGGTTTTTCAAAGAGGGAAGTTGACTTATGTGTCCCAGCTTTTTAAAAGGGCGAATTAAGTATTTTACCACCTTACAAGTAGCCATTCCACTTGGAATCAAATAATTATATACCTTGGTTTTCATATTGTTTCTTATTTAATGTTGTCAAGCGATAAAAAGCAATTCAGTTTTGTAGAAAAACTATTAAAATTCTGGATGTGTTTGTGCCAAGACATGTATATGGATTGTTTAACTGTGCTGTCATTCTTAATATTCACAGTAAAGTAATTTTTAGAGAAGCTACATTTCAGAGCAACACCTCTAAACACACTGACTGATTAGCTTTTTTATTGACCATTATGGGGGAGATTATTGTAATCTATGGACTGAAATCAGTTTTTTGACCTATGAAGAGCTTCCTGGTTTATATTTATTCCTTGACATTTGAGGTAATATGCCAATTACCTTGAGCTCTGATTATGATTGTTCTCTGTTACATACAGCTCATATTGTTTATTTTATATTTTTCCCTATTTTTAATAGATAGAGATCATTTCCAGCTTGGCACCTTATCTCATACTCTCAACATTAAAGCTACTGGGTACCTGGAATTATCTAATTGGCCAGAGGTGGCGCCCGACCCATCAGTTCGAAATGTAGAAGTAATAGAGTTGGTAAGTGGACCTTTCTGATATTAATTTTGTTAAAGCAGTGGAAGACTCTGGGATAACTATTGTTTTCTATAAAAGCTTTTTTGGAGAGTTGAAAATTGTTCTAGTA
This sequence comes from Macaca fascicularis, assembly GCF_037993035.2. Lineage (NCBI taxonomy): Eukaryota > Metazoa > Chordata > Mammalia > Primates > Cercopithecidae > Macaca > Macaca fascicularis. The sequence goes on along the minus strand of NC_088380.1, from coordinate 82,085,249 downwards.
TTTCTAAATGTAATATGTTAGATATACCTTACCTTTATAGCAGCTAAATATTATAGTATTCCTATGCCACTGTACATGTACTGTTCCTTTTCTTCAAGGAAATAGAGAACTGAATTCTCTGCATCAATACCACCCACATTTGTGCTATTGCGTTTGTAGCTGCGTAGATGCAATTTTTAAGGTATTTAGTTTCATTAGATCAAGTTTTTTCTACTTTGTTTAGATATTTGTAAGCTTCCTGACAATATCTTTCTGAATAATTTTTGCTGTTCTCTTTCAGAAAAAACCACACAAAGTGTTCTTCTAGATTTTCTGACAAACCATTTTTAAGTGAAGCCTGAACATAAATAGGGAGCATTGTGTACCAAAAATGTCCTTTGACAAGGTCACAAAGTGAATAATATGGTGCTTTCTCATAAAAAAATTGCTATATAAATACTCTTTTTATCAATCTTTAAAAAAAATGCTGGCCATTGAGATAAAATAATTAACATTCTTTTCTAATATTATCTGTTTCTTTTTCATACAAACAAGAAAAATAAGAAGAGAGGCCTTCTAGTTGTATGTAGCAATTATGCAAAATATATTTAATACTTTAAAATGTGGAGTTAACAAAAAAAGCAGTTAAGAATTATATTCTGGATACTTTTGTGGTGGAAAAGATACATTGAATTAGGATTCAGATAACTGGAGTTCTTTACTAATTCCTGTGGGAAAGTGAGTTAACCTCCTTGCTCTTAACTTTTCTGTATACAGTGGAAGAAAACCTTTATTACTTTAATAAATAGAATTTCTATAATGATCATGGCCATGTAATTTGATTCCTCTGAGAAATAATGTTTCTCTTAACCACTCCAACTTATCCTGGCTTTGAAGCATGGCCAGAATTAATAATAGCACCATTTAGGAACCTGACTGTGTATGGTGATAATGTTTTACAAAAACTATCTTGTTTAAACCTAATTCTGATCGGAAGTGATGGTTATTGTTATTCCCACTTTGCAGACAAGGAAGCCAAGTCTTAGAGAACTTAAGTAAATTGCCTAAGTTCACATGGCTAGTAAGTGATAGAACCATATTCCAACCCAGGTCCGAGTTCATCGTCCATGCTGTTACTGTATTTTATTATGTAATATGATATAAACCTGAGCTTGTTTGCAAATCTGTATTATCCTTAGTACTTAGCACCATTATTTTTATGTTGTGACAAATGATCTGTACTTAGAGACGGCCAAAAATTTGTAACAGTAGAAATATGTAAAAATATGAGAAGCAATTACATGTCTATCCCTCCTTGCAGCTAAGTTTGTTGATTTTTCACTGAAATCTGCATACTCTTAAGTACTCTTCAAAAGAGTTGCCTTATTTATGCAATTATTTTAAAATTTTTATTTTTATTTTATTTTATTTATTTTTTTTTTTTGAGACAGAGTCTTGCTCTGTCACCCAGGCTGGAGTGCAGGGGCCTGATCTTGGCTCACTGCAACGTCCACCTCCTGGGTTCAAGTGATTCTCCTGCCTTAGCTTCCCAAGTAGCTGAGATTACAAGCACATGCCACCATGCTTGGCTAATTTTTGTATATTTAGTAGAGATGGGGTTTCGCCATGTTGGCCAGGCTGGTCTCAAACTCCTGACCTCAAATGATCTGCCCACCTCAGCTTACCAAAGTGCTGGGATTACAGGTGTGAGCCACCGTGCCCAGCCTAATTGTGCAACTTTTTATCAGATATTAGAATATAAAGAGAGTGTTGTTATGGTTCTTCCTACGGACATACTTTCTTTCCTAATTCCTTATTAAGCTTGTTTGTTGTTTTTATGGTTCTTTTTTTTCTTTTTCATTGTGGGGTACATGATGTTTTAGCCCAAGTAGAGCCATCCTTTTATCCTTCCCCTACTTCTGCCTTATCTCTGCCTCCTTGCTGCCCCCACCCACCAAAAAGCATTATCTTTTCAGAGTTGATAGCAATGCTATGCAATTTAATTTGGTCTCAGCAGTATTCTTTATTGGCTGATAGATTGGTTTGTTGGCTGGCTTCTTCCATTTTCATGTGCTTTTCTAAGCATTAACTACCTTATAGGGACAGTACTTAAATATAACATATTATGTTCATTTCACCTATCCAATTCAACAGAGACAAATTAATTTCTTTTTTCATTTTGCTGATTACATTTATGAAATTAATAATTGGTAACTTACGGAGAATCATTATAACTGATGGAACATGGTTTGATAAAACTGTCACTGTTGATGCGATGCAGAAAACAACTTCAATCTATTGGACTCTGAGACAATTGGTTTAAAATTGTACTATGAGGGACACAGTTAAGTATAAAAATAATATAGATAGTTTTATTTTTAAATGCAGCTACAATACAAAAAATAATGTCCATATTATCTTTCTTGTCTCTCACTCTACTTCATCTCCCTTCCAAGTCATGTCACTGTATTTCATGCACATCATATACTGTGTTATTCTAGTTTTCCTGTAAAGCGATCTTACAGGGTCAAGTCTTGTAACTGTGAAATATAACTTAGTAAGAAAAATGGCCTAGGTTTAGATAATCTGATATTTTAATCAAAACGACAGGGAACCTAGTCAGATTGACAGGAGAAGTCACTTTGAATTACACACCACCATTTCCAGGATATAGAATATAATATATATTTATATTATGATCCCAGTAAGTTTTGAAGATCCTTAGTTAATAATTTATTTGCTTAGTTCTAGAAAGTCTTTTCTTTTCTACTTACAGAAAGACCACCTTCTGCATATGAAGAGTATTTTGCTTTATAAACAATCTGTCAATATTTTATCCTTCATAGGAACTTTCAAATTAGCATCTATGTTCTCTTCTTTTCTTTTCTCTATTATTCCTTTTGCTTAGAATGATAATGTGGTCCTTTAGTCATAAAGGACCACATTTTTATTTATTTTTATTGTTTGCCTTTGGCCTTTTAAAACCTGAAACTCCATAGAGTTCATGGCCATGTCAAGAAAAAATGCACATTTGAGCATAGCAGCCTGGTTTTCTGAAATTGTTGATTTAGTGTTATTAAATTAATCCGAGAAACTTTTTATCAGACCTCAGAGAAATATGTTTGGATTTAAGAAAAATACGGACTTCAGAGTTTACCAAAAATAGGAGAGCTTGTTTGTAGAATACTATCTTTGTAGACAGAAGCATTTTAAATACATATAAAAGAAAGCCATACTGCTGATCTTATATAAGCATCTTATTCAAATATATTCAAGTAATTTTTACTCATTAATATGCTGTTACTGTCCTGTTAGTAATTTTCCAGGTTACTGAAGCTTCTCTTTTTAGGCAACATACCTTAAGCCCTCTAGATCAGTGGTTTTATTCTTATTTGTTTTTATTTATATATTTATTTATTTTGAGACATGGTTTTGCTCTGTCACCCAGGCTGGAGTGCAGTGGTGCAATCATAGCTCACTGCAGCCTCAAACTCCTGGGCTCAAGCCATCCTGCTGCCTCAGCTCCCAAAGTGCTGAGAGTACAGGCATGAGCCACATCACCTGGCCTTAGACTAGTGGCTTTTAAATGTAGCTGCACATTATAATCATATGGAGATTTTTAAACAAAACACAACTAGATCAGACATGTGCACCAGACTAATTAAATTAGAATTTCAAGAGGCGAACCCAGGTATTCTTTTTTCAGTATTAATATTTTTATTGTTTCTATTAACATTTAAAAACTATTCTTAGGTGATTCTATTGTACATTCAGTGCTGAGAAACATTCTTGAATAAGAAATTCTGTCATGCTCTAGATTCCTTTACCACGAAATATGTACTCTAGCAAAGACTTGCACATAGTAAAAACTTAAAAGATACAATAAATAAATGAGTCTCAACTATTTTAATCTTTTCGGAAGTATACATTTCCCTGCTCTTTAACAAATCATATATGAAGCATGATTTAATTTTTTCTTGACGAATCAAGGCCGTGACTATAAAAGCAAACTAACACACTGTATTGAAGTGATTAAAGGGGCTCATAGTAGTAAATGATATTACTAATACAATATTTAGTAAACACTAAAGTCAATATTTTTCTTAAGCATATTTCTGAATTTAATATTGAAATCTTTAAGAGGCTAATAAATATAATTAGTATTTATTGTGTCAGCCACACTTGAACATAATAGGCCGGGCGTGGTGGCTCACGCCTATAATCCCAGCACTTTGGGAGGTCAAGGCAGGCAGATCACCTGAGGTCAGGAGTTCAAGACCAGCCTGGCCAACATAGTGAAACCCCGTCTCTACTAAAAATATAAAAATTAACCGGGCGTGATGGTACGTTCTTGTGGTCCCGGCTACTTGGGAGGCTAAGGCAGGACAGTCACTTAAACCTGGGAGGCAGAGGTTGCAGTGCGCCGAGATCGTGACACTACTCCAGCCTGGGCAACAAAGTGAGACTCCATCTCAAAAAAAAAAAAAAAAAAATTGCCCAAAATATTTTAAGTTCCCTCCTCTCCGGAAACTTACATTCTACCAGGGATAGACCAACAGTTAAAAAAACAAGTAGATTGTATACTATGTTAAAAAGTAATACATGCTGTGATTAAAAACAACAACAACAACAACAACCACAACAAAAAACGTGGCGGGGAATGGTGTTGGAAGTGCCAAGAGCTAGGGTGAAGGCCCTAAACTGAGAGCATGCCTGGGACATTTGGAGGAGCAGTAAGGCATGGCCAGAGCATATCAGGCAAGAGGGTGAGCAGCAAGAGGTCAGAGAGGCAGGCAACAGGGGGACAGTCATGGAGGGGCAGTCATGAAAGGATGGTTGGGTCAGGCTATGCAGACTGTTGTAGGGACTTCGGCTTTTTCTCTGAGTAAAATGAGGAGCCACTGCAGGGTTTCAGGCCAAAAAGGAGCTTGATCTGATTTAGGTTTTAATAGAATCATTCTAGATGCTGTGTTTTGCAAAGTTTGTTTGCTGGGGGCAGGGTGGAGGGGCAGTAGAAGCATAGTCTAGGAGAGAACGATGGGTCAGACCAGGGTAGCTGTAGTATTTCTTGATGGCTGAGGTGTTTAGAATATGAGAAAAAGAGAGAAGTAAAGGATTACTCCAGGATTTAGGCTGTTGAGATGGTCAGGGCAATTTATTGCCTACACTAAATTTTCTTTTTTTCTTTTTTTTCTCTCTTTTCCTTCAGTGTCAAGCTATGAACTTGTGTTTGTTATTGCTGTTACTGTATCTGCTTCTAGTTTTGCTCACCTATTTTAGGATATACTACTTTTGTTTAAATCTTCTGTGGGCCAACAAACACAAAAGTTTTAAAGATTGTATATTTGAAATAAGATTGTTGGTTTAACATAGGGGCTCTGAGTGAGAGTTTGTGCTGCTGTATTTAGGAGTAAAGTAAATCAGCCTTAATGCCAGGACTTCTAACAGTTGCATTCTCTGTTGAGGCCATAAGCTTGCTTTTGAATTTGGTTATGTTCTTGATGATTAAGTTTGCCAGAACTCTAAATCTCTGAATGAGAATTCATTTATATTTACTTTATTTGTTTAAACAGGCAAAAGAATGGACCCCAGCGGGAAAAGCAAAACAAGAGAATTCTGCTAAGAAGTTTTATTCTGAATCTGAGGAAGAGGAGGACTCTTCTGATAGTAGCAGTGACAGTGGTGGGTTTTATAATTTATTGGCATGTATTTTTACATAGTAGATTACATTCTATATCTCAGAAACAAGGCCTAATCTATAATATTCAGCAGGTGGTTTTAAGTGAAGTTTGTATTATCAAAATAATCCCTTTCATTTATATATCGCTGTTTACTTTTCAAGGTAATTTTTAATTACTAAATTCTCTTTTTACTTTACAATGTCTCTTGGACAATAGCTAATACATTGGTATAGCTGAAACAGGAACTCATACTTTTCTGAATTCTAAACCATAATGCCTATTATATCTATTGGAAAACATGATTTTATACTTGATAAACTTTTAGTGGAGTCTTTAAAAGTAACTTTCTTTTATAAAAATGTAAAGTTTATTTTATACCTTGAAGAGTCTTTTTCTCTTTCATTTTATACTCATCTCTTTCTGTGAACCTCTATAGAGATAAAGCTAAAATTATTAAGTCTCTATATACTATAAAAAAATCAAACTAAAGATTGAGAGTAACTGTATGCAGTGAAAAGAATGCTGAATAGGAAGGATTTAGAAACCCTGGGTTTTACCTATGCAAATTGAAGAAGGCACCTACTTTTCTCTATATCAGATAAATGAAGGGGTAGAGTTAAATATTTCTTAAAGTCCCTTCATTGCTAAAATTCTGTGAGTGATTTGCCTAATGAAAACTATATTGGAGTCACTTTCTGATGCTCTTATTAACACTTAACCTAATAGGCAAGTCTGCCCCAAGACCAAGTGATACCCAACTTTCTCTAAAATCTTATACCTTGGAGAACCAGGGCCTGTCACTCTTACTTGGTTATCTACTACCCAACTCTAAGGTAATTCACTCTCTTTTCTCTGTGTTCCTTATCAAAAATCTTTGTTTTTAATATCTGATAAATTAATCTGTGATACATTACCTTCTGAAGTAATCAACTGAAAAGTAGAGAAATAATTGAGAAAGTAGATATTAAAAAATATGGAATTTCAGGAGTAATGTAGACCTGTGAGAATTATCTGTGTAATTAATCATGTACTTCTTCATTTTGTAGAATTACATATAGATATTTGTCTACATTATATTTATTCACTAGCCCATGCCTATTCATAGGCTGACCATTTTTAATACATACACGAAATATTCCATTAACATTACAGCTTTTCATGAGTTTGTCTGAATACATGTAATAATGAGTCATGTGGCAGGAGTTCTACTGTAGCTGCCAGAGGAAAAAAGAAAACTTTTCTTGCTAGAAGTTATGAGATTGGCTGGGCGTGGTGGCTCATGCCTGTAATCCCAGCACTTTGGGAGGCTGAGACAGGCAGATCACAAGGTCAGGAGATTGAGACCATACTGGCTAACACGGTGAAACCCCGTCTCTACTAAAAATACAAAAAATTAGCTGGGCGTGGTGGCACGTGCCTGTAATCCCAGCTACTCAGGAGACTGAGGCAGGAGAATGGTGTGAACCCAGGAGGCGGAGGTTACAGTGAGCCGTGATCACACCACTACACTCCAGCCTGGGCAACAGAGCAAGACTCCATCTCAAAAAACAAACAAAAATGTTATAAGATTGTGTTTTCCAGGTAGCAAGTATTTTTGAGAATAAACTAATTTTCTCTAAGATTTTACTGACTCGAAAATTTAAATAATGGTGCCTGAAGTCAGCTGGCCCCAGATTCGTGTTGCAGTCCCATGTGATGACATGAGAGAGTAACTTAGATGCTGTAATTTCTTTTCATCGTTTATAGCATAAGCCAGTTATCTGACTTAATATGTATGTGTGTGTAACTTGGATATTGCCACAAATTTAAAATGTCCTTATTTAGTAGCTTTATTTTAGTAAAATAAACTTTCCTGTTTGTAAATGATGATAATGATGAGCACCTTAACCTGTGGCAGACCCTGTTGTGTTCTAATCACCTTTATATGTTTCAAATCATTTAATCTTCAGAACAACTCTGAAAAGTAACTAGTATTATCCCCATTTGCCGAAAAGGAAACCAAGACCCAGAGAAGTTGAATAACTTGATCAGTTTTACAACTGGCAGGTAGCAGAGCCAGGATCTGAATGCGAACACTAACTTGATAACCCATGCTTGTACCCCTTGCAAGCCATCTTGAAAGAATACAGGCACTCCTAGCTTTTCACTGTGATGGACCTTCCTGATGTTGGTGTTATTTAACCATTAGAATGTTTAATTAAAGGTTGTGTTCCTGCCTAAGAGGGCTTCGTTACGTAGATCACAGGCAGGGCAACAGTTTGTCCTTTTGTCTAGGACACAACTCTGTAGTTGTAGTCATTTTAAATAGTAAAAAATACACATATATTTTTCATGTGTTCTCTTCTGCAGAGAGTCCTAGCATACCATAATTTATACATAAAACATTTAAAAGTATAATTCCTCAATGTAACTTGATCATCTCTTTGACCTATGGAAAACTCCTTTACTAGCTCGAATAAGTAATAACTCTTTAATTAGTCATTTGCCTATTGTCTTTGAATTTGGAAGTTTTTCCAGGTGATTTGAATGGCTCATTTTCCTCTCAAAATTTGTTCCTAAGAAGATTAAACTGTTGCCTTCTTTTACTCTAAATAGAATTTCCCATTACAAGCAGAAGAATTTAAAATTATTTCTTTAGCCTTACATCAATCTTTATGTAATTCTTTAAAAGAAAGTTTTTGACAAAGCTATATACTTTGGGGTTTGAAAAGTGAGATTCCCTCAAATTTGGTTTACTTGGTTCATCTTTGCTTAGCTTTTCTCTACTCATTGTCAGAGCATCCTCTCTCTGTCTGCCTCCCTCCAAACTCACCGTGCTAAAGGAATCCATAGAGCTGAAAGAATGGGGTATGGGAATGAAATGTTAAACACGTGGTGTCCACTGAACTAAAATTCAACATCTGGTTTCATTTGAGATGAATATTGACAGTTACAGGTGTCCGTGTGTCTAATTAAATGACTATAAATCTAAGAACATCTGGTTCTGTTTTTCAGAGAGTGAATCTGGAAGTGAAAGTGGAGAGCAAGGCGAAAGTGGGGAGGAAGGAGACAGCAATGAGGACAGCAGTGAGGACTCCTCCAGTGAGCAGGACAGTGAGAGTGGAAGGGAGTCAGGCCTAGAAAACAAAAGAACAGCCAAGAGGAACTCAAAAGCCAAAGGAAAAAGGTAATGTATTTTGTCAGAATTTCCTTCAAAAAATATTCTGTGAAAGTTTGCCCCAGGCAGATGTTTCTTGTTAATCAAAAAATGATGAGAGAAAAGAAGTGTGTATTTTTTCCCAAACAGATATTAAATCTTTTTAAAATTAAAGTGCTAGTTCACATTATTTTCCTACTTGTAATGCTTAGCTTTCATTTTGAACTTGAACATATCTTGGGGTTACATTTTGAAAATTGGTATAACCTTGGAAGGCTGAGTTAAGTGATCAAGCAATAGGTATGAAACACTTAATTACCTTTTGTAGCAATTTTGCTGAGGGCTAAAATTAAATCCTTCAACACTTTGCCATTATGTAACCAAGACAATTGATTTTTCTAAATAATGTTATATTAAAAAGATTATGATCCAAATATTAGAGTCAAGGGCTGTGAAGGAAGACGGTCATAAGAGCTTTAAGTGTTAGCACTTTTTAAGATCTCCCATTATCAACAACATTATCATGTATTAAAGTGTCATTAAAATTTTGAGTAATTGGGGCTAATATCTTGGATTGTGCAACTCTGTTTTCCCCACTGCTGTCAGTGAGTGGCCTCTGCCGACATGATGGTCCTTTCCCCAGGAGCCTGCTGCCCGCTCACTTGATGAGCTTGCAGCTCGGCTCAGTCGTGGCTGACAGCACTGATTGGGGCGCAGTACGCTCTCTGCTCCTTTTATTACAGACAGTAATTAAAGCAGCTCGCCCTGCCACTTCCATAACAAACACAGCATAATGCCCTAATTATGACTTTATTAATTTAAGTCAGGATTTAATGATTTTAAAAGTGATTTATATTGTTTTTCCTGTTCAGAACAAATGAAATCTGTAGGTTAAATTAATACAGGCTTTTCATCATTGCAAAGTTAGAAACCTAGTTACCAGTAAATTCTTTTCATTAGATTAACATCTGAAACTCTAAGCAGTAAGGTAAACAATAATTACCATCAAAATTGAGTGATGCATAATAAAATAACACTTTTACTTTTAAAATCTTATCTTAAAAGCTGGAAGTTAAATATATTTAGAATCATTCACTTGTTGCAGCAAAGGAGCTACTTGGTTTATAATAGCCTTGTCTTTGAGAGAAATCCTGTACTTCTGGTTTAATATCAGAATATCTATGATGATATGAGTTATAAAACATGTCTTGTTTCTAGAAAGGGAAAGTTTTGTTCAGTGCATGAAATGTCCTTTCAGATGGCAGAAGTCAGTATACTAGAAATTTGTAGTCATGTATTAGTTTTATTATTCCTTTCTTCAGAAATAGATTTTTCTCTTTACCCACATTTGAATTTAAAAGAATTGTTTATTACAAAGAGAACCACAAATACATTCTAAACCTTATATTTTTAAGTACACATTTTAACCAGTGAATTGGGGATAATAAATTGCCGTTTTTTTGCCAGGGAAAAACAACAACATATTTTTCAGTCTTCAAATATAATTACATGTGCTCTGAGATGTTGCCATGGCTCCATTTTTAATAAACAGCAATCATATTTCCTCTACAAAAATCAATTCTAGGAAATATCGATTCTTTCCTTGCCTCACTCCTCTCCCTCCCCCAGTATTTTTCTGCCTCTTAGAATGTTTTTTTAACTTTGCTAGTATGATAATTTTTTAAAGCTCTTAATAAGCTTTAAGCATCTTCAAAAACCACCCTTTAGTAATCATAAATATTTATGACCGAATTTAAATTTTACACTCCAAAGTGTTTTCATTTGAAGGGAGATAGTATGACATAGTGGAAAAAATACGGACTTTGGAGTGAGACAGGCTTGAGTTCAGATTCTAGTTCTGCCCCTCTTGTTATGTGTCCCTGAGCAAGTTATTTAACCTTTCTGAATATTAATTTCATTATTGTAAATGGGATAATAATGTACCCAGGAAGAGTGCATTTAAATTAGGTAATCAGTATGATTGGTATGAAATGCCTAGCCCTTTCTGGCCCACAGTAGATTCTTAAAAATATACACACACATGTTGTAGAGAGAACTAGACTTTTAGTTTCCAGGAAAATATAAAACACCACAAGGCATCTCTCATCCCCTGAGATAAGGGTGTTTGGTCATCTCACATGTTATTCCTTCTCCTTGGAGAGCTGCTTCCCTGCCCATCTGCCAGCCTTACTCCTATATCTTGGCTTATATGTCTCTTTCTCCAGGAAGCATTCCTAATTGGATTAAGTTTGTTTAGGTGTCTCTCCAAATGTTCTCCTGACACACTATAATTTATTACTTACTATACTGTATTATCACTGCCACCTTATCTATATCCTCCAGTGGACTGTAGACTCTGTAGGGTAGACACACATAGATCCTCTTAACCATTGTTATCCTTAGCACCTAACATAATGCCAACATGTAGTCAAAAATTAATTAATATTTGTTGAGCAGATGAACAAATGAACAAATGAATGGTGTTAAGCACTTAGGTATGATCATTTGGTAATTTAAAAGTTTATATTTGATTAGCTTAAATTTGTAGCAAGATAGTACTTTAGAAGTTCCTTTGTTAACCAGAAACACATTTCTCATAGAATGTGTTTAAGGTCACATTTGAGAACTTGTAGTAAGTAATTTTCTTGGGTAGAAAAGTGTATAAAATACAAGTCTATTTTAGCAAAAGTAGATATATAAATATTTAAATATATTACTAAACCGGGTGTGGTGGCTCAAGCGTGTAATCCCAACATTTTGGTAGGCCGAGTTGGGAGGATTACTTGAGCCCAGGAGTTCCAGACCAGCCTAGGCAATATCGTGAGACCCTGTCTCTACAAAAAATATAAAATTAGCTGGATGTGGTAGTGCCCGCCTGTAGTCCCAACTACTTGTGAGGCTGAAGTGGGAGAATCGCTTGAGCCTGGGAGATCGAGGCTGCAGTGAGCCATGATTGCACCACTGTACTCCAGCCTAGATGACAATGAGACCCTGTCTCCAATATATATATGTGTATACACACACAGTATTTTGAGATAGCATTTTAAAAATCAGCCTAAATATCTTTGAAGTTGTTACTGGTAGTACTTAATTCTTGGTAAATCAGACATTTAATATTTTCTACATTGTTTTTGATTATATTGTTTAGTGTCATTTTATGACTTTTTGCATATGAAGTGTGTATGACAGGATAGAATTGAATTTGAATGGGTTCTAATTTATTTGGTTATGGGTAATACCTTCATTATTACCTCATTAATGTATTCTGGAATTTAAAAACCATTTTTTATATAAACGACTTATATAAAGGAGTTAAAGTTGATATTTCAAAATTTACTATTATATATAGTGATTCTGAAGATGGGGAGAAGGAAAATGAAAAATCTAAAACTTCAGATTCTTCAAATGCCGAATCTAGTTCAATAGAAGACAGTTCTTCAGATTCTGAATCAGAGTCAGAATCTGAAAGTGAATCTGAATCCAGAAAAGTCACTCAGGTAAGAGATTATGCATTTGTTGTAATTGAAGGTAAATATACAGCAACTAAAATAAACAACACCATCCTTATCTATGCCTGTAATTTTTTATTTTTTCTAGATAAGCCTTTCCCTTATAACCTAACTCTGAAGAAAAGCTAGAAACTTTCAAAAAATCTCATCCCTTGCCACCGAAATCAGGGAACTCTTATGCATATGGCTTTTTTTGTTCTTGGCTAGGTTGTGACAAGGGGTGTTTTTGCTGAAGGGACTGTGAAAGGAAGTCACAAAAAATAGTATTGAGCAAAGAATTCTAAGCATACATACATCATCAGAAATTTAGACTATTCAGTTTTTTAAAATATTGGGCATTTTGCATAATAGAGTATGTTTTAAAGCTTTAATTAAAGAGTATACATTCTTTAGTAAGAATTTGCATAGACATTTAAAAACAAATGCAAGAGCCACTTATATAATAAAATAATAATGCTTTTTGGTAATAACGTTTGTAACACTGAATTTTGCCTGCTTAGCAGGAAAAAAATAAAGTATAAATTGCAAAAATGTAGTTATTAATGTAAAATGTATTCTATCTGATTTCAGGTCTAGTTAAATGAATAAAATAATAATACAGAATTCAGACCTAATTATAATTATCTTTTTGGTCTTTAATAATCACCCCTTTCCTATAAATGGGCCGTGTTCATGCTAGACTTCAAGTATAGTAGTTTTATGTATAACTGTGTTATTCTGTTTGTTGAAAATATGGCCAAACTCTGCCTTTGATTCAGTTCAGTTTCTTCTTAATCCAATATTGTTTTTGTTTATTTGTTCTATTAACTTGAATTTCTTCAGTATGTTATCTGAGTAGGCAAGGATGAAAATTAATTTATTGAAGTAGACAATTGCCCTCCCCCATCCAAAGATTTATTGTTAAAGAATGTTTTTAAAATTGGCTAGCCTTATTTCACATTTTCTTGCATTTATTAAAACCTATCTTAAACTTGAATTTATATTTAAAACTTGTGTCTGTATATAAAATAACCTAAGATTTTTATTTTTAAAAAATTCACATAAAATCTTAAGAGATTTTATGGTTTATTAATCTGGCCTGATATAAAAACTTATCACATAGTGAGTTTGATGTACTCTCATTTCGTACTTACATCAAATTACCAGAAAGTTTAAAATGTTATTGAAAATAAAGAGAGTTACAAATCGACAGTAAGTACAACCCAGAGTAAGAAGTATTTTTTTTAAATGACTGAACAAGAAATCAGTGAGTGTCGAGTGGTGGAAGTTATTCTTAGGAAGTTTTATAACAGTTGAAAAATTATAGACTTCAGTTCCTCTGTACTATTAGAAACAGAGCTTTAGGATGCCATTAAAAAGCCACAGTGGTTGAACATCATGTTGTGTTGTACCCCTTCCTCCCCCTGAAAAAAACAAAAGAAGATAAAAGCCACGGGGGCACTCCAGGTCAGTGATTCTGTTTGTTTCTTCTTTGTCAAGGACTTTCAGTGATCAGATTAAATCTCTTGATAGTTAAAAATATTTTCCTGTAAAACGTCAGTATAAAACAACTCAAACTATTGCAGTGAACCAAGGCTTTTGAGAAATTTGGGTTTCGCTCACATTGTTGATAGTTTTGTGTTCATGTGTTTCCCTTAGGTGGCTTATTTATATTAGAATGCCTTTTCCCATCTATAATAGGTAGACAGGACTGTGGAATTTTTTGCTTTAGTTTAGCAATTGGAATAAGTATTCTCCACCTTGGAGCTACCATACTACTTATTTATTTCTATTTCTTTCTGAATAATTTGGCATATACCATGCAATTGCAGAGTATATCTATTTTCTAATAATAGGCGACTATAATTGTAGAAAAGTCCTCCTTGCACCAAGTGTTGTGGCTTCTGCTCTAAATTATGAGTAATGAAGGCAGATGGTGGGTACTTTACTTTAATTTAGCATGACAATATGTTAGTGCTGAAAATTCATATGCCTTATATCTGCAGCCTAACTAAATCTACACTTTTACGCTTTCTTTTCTTTTTTTTCATTCAGACAATGTGTTTTGAGGGCACTGAGCATGAAAATGTGACCTAGGAGTTACCTTGAATACATGGCTTTCAGAACAGTTAATTTTTATGGTAGTTCTATGAGATAAGCATAGTGTTCTACTTGTTGGGAGAGAATATCTTTGTTTCAGTTTCCTCATCTGTAAAGCAGAAATGCTAGTACCTACCTTATTTCTTTCAAGTGTTATGTCAAAAATAAAATATGAAAGATCAATGTAACACACTATATAACTATAAAACAACAGTTTTAACATTCTTTAAAATTTCATAAAAGATCAACAATATTGGAGAACATCAAATGCTAAAAGTAACCTAAATTTTTTGGTAACTTAAGTATCCTGCTTTTTTTTCCCACTCTTTTTACACTATTCAGGTTGTAAGTCAACATTTAATTCTGTTCCCTTACCTACAGCCTGTGAGCTTAGCCACTTTCTTTAGAAGAGAGCTGCCATCCACGGTCAGTGTCTCTACTCTCTAACTCACAGTCTCCATTTACCCTACTTTTCCTTTGAATGCAGCTCTGTGTAAGATTCACATCCCCTTCCCCAAGGGTAACTCCTACTTCCTTTTGGTTTTGTTTTGTTCATAATCATCTGTCTCCTTCGCACCTTTAATCTCTTTCTCCATTCATTCCTTTTCTGCCAACTGTAGCATTCAGGTTTTTTCCTCATTTAAAGAGAGAGAGAGGGAGCATGGAGTGGAAAAGACAGTGTGTGTGTACATGAGTGAGAGTGAGTTTAGAAAAATAATCTACGTATCCTGCATCTTGTACTTCTTAACCCAGTTATTTCCAACTCTATCCTACACATACTGCTCTCTGAAAAGGCAGCGATGATCCTTCCCCAAACCCAGTAGCCTTCTCTTATTCTTGGTCTTTTTGTATGACTGTTCCCCGACTACTTAAAAGTCTCTGCATCCCTTTTGTTCTGACTTTTTTGACCTTTCATTCTTTCGGTTGCTTCACTTTTTACTGGCTTCTGACATCCAACTGTGAACGTTGCCCCCAAATTAGTACTTAGTACATATTAGTTTTTTGCGATATTAATTTATGTGAATGAATTTTTCTTTAGTCTTCTTTTTTTCCCTCTAAATTTGTCCTGTTGTGAGACCTAATTCACTCCCATAGCTTCAGCAAAACATTTATGTTAATTACTTCCATGGTAATGTCTTTCAGTCTTTAAAATACGTTTCAGCTTTTCTTCCCAAATTCATACCAAATTTTTAGACCTCTCTGAGGCTAACCTAATACAATCAAACCTAATTATTTCCAAACCGAATACAATAAAAAGACGTGCTCTACCATTTGTCACCAGCATTCTTTTCATTCTCCCAGATCTGAAGCCCCAGAATTATCTCTGACTACTCTGTCATTCTGTATGTTTAGATAGTTACCAACTCCTATAGGTTCTGTGTGTTATTTCTCACGTCTGTTTCTTCTTTCCCTACTGCCATTATTCTAGATCAGCTCTTCATTACCTGCATTGGTTATCCTCTGACCAGTGCTTTCCCAACCCCAAGTCCTTCTATACAACTGCCAGATGGATATTAAATTCACCTGGCCTGATGGCCCCTTGCCATTTGAGTTCAGTAAACTCAGGCTAGCTTGCCCAAACCTACCTAGTCTTAACCCTACCCACCCTGTTTTCTTTTCTTTTCTTTTCTTCTCTTTTCTTTTCTCTTCTCTTTCTTTCTCTTTGTCTCTTTCCTTCTTTCTTTCCTCTTTCTTTCTCTCTCTCTCTCTCTCTTCTTTTCTTTCTTCTTCTTTTTTTTTTTTTTTTCAGAGTCTTGCTCTGTCACCCAAGCTGGAATGCAGTGGCATGATCCCAGCTCTTGGCAGCCTCGACCTCTGAGTCTCAGATGATCCTCCCACCTCAGCCGCCTGGGTAGCTGGGACTACAGGCATGCACTACCATGCTTGGCTAATTTTTTGTATTTTTAATAGAGAGGGATTTCTCCATATTGCCCAGGCTGGTCTCGAACTCCTGGACTCAAGTGATCCACCCACCTCAGCCTCCCAAAGTGCTGGGATTACAGGCATCGGCAACTGCCCAGCCACACACACTAAATTCTAATCCCAGTGGAATATTTGTGGTTCTGTTAACACTCTGTATCCCTTCCTATTTCTATGCCTTTGTTCTTTCTTTTTTCATCCTTTACTACAGAAAATAAAAGCAAGGGAGAAAGTAGCCTCATATCACTGTGACCCTCCACTTCTCCTAGTTGAGAATGGCTACAAGGAATGAAAAATGTTACTGATGATGGGGTATCACTCATGTGAATGGGACAGTCAAAAGGGTGAGAACCACAAGGGGATTATTTACATTCTTAAAATGCCCCAGCATATTCATGAGGCACAAAACTATAGACATACATTCAGGTGCCATGTTTGTTTGTTTGTGTTATTGATTGGAATATGTCCTCATTTGAGGTCAGATGTTGTCGGTAATGACCGGAGAAAATTTTGTTGTTATAATTATGTTGATGGATAAGTGTATTTTATGTTAGGTGTTATTTTTTGAAATATATTTAATTGAGAAATATTTTTAGTATAGTCCTTTCAATGAGTAATTCTTTTGTTCCAAATAACACCTATAACAAAATTACTTTTAGTAATTACTTATTTTATGTGATTTCACATACTTTACACAATGTAAAGGGAAAAATTTTTTTATGTGAAAGAGTAGAGAGAAAACTCAGTAATGTAGACCACATTGTATCAGGAAGAGATTCACATTTATATCACTTTATCCTGTTTTTGACCAATATAATTAAGTTATATTCTGCTTGTAGTTAAAATTATGTGAACAGATGGTGAAAAAATTTATTTAAAATGTTGCTTTTACATTTCCAGGATTTTTATCCTTCGTGAAACCTAGCTTCAGTGTTCCTATAACTACCCAGTATATTAGAGTGCTCCTCCACACCATAGTTATTTCAGCTACGTTGTTAGTCCACTATTTGCACCTTATTCGTGATGCAGTATTCTGGTTATATCTATAGGGTCTGTGTACTAATTGCTGAAGATATAGATAATCTATGATTAAAATGATAAAAACTTTATGATTGTAATTTATTGTGAGTACATTTTATGTATTTTCCTTATCTATATTAACATTTTAATTACACAAACTATATGAAGCATAATAATCTACCAATGTGAAAAAATATAAAGTATTTAATATACTTGCACTTAATAATACTTAATATTAAAAGCATTTCAGTATTTGAATTAAAACTAAGATTAAGGTGCATACTAGCTATGAAGAAAATAGTACCCACTATAGCTACCTAGCAGTGTTTGAGTTGCTCTTGTCAGTTATTTTTATCTCGGGTTATATTTGTGTCTCAAAACTTTGCTGATTCCTTTTGGGAGGTGCAAAGAAACTGAGTGAATCTCTTAGGTGCTCTAAGGATCAGTCACTAGTATTGTGACTGGTGTCTGAATGTCAGTAAATATTAAGATTTGCCTTAATAAAAGATTTTGGAAATAAAGCTCTTTTATTTGAAAGATTCTTGGGGATAAAGTAAATTTGGCGTGTGGTGTGAAATAAATCATGAATAAGAGTGAAAGGAACTATTTTTTGACTGGTGTTATGTTCTGTTTGAAAAATATGCAAGTTTTAATTATGTTTTTACAACTATTTTTGTATGTTGCAATTATATAACTTTTATAAATATTGGAGAATATTGGGTTTTACTGTTATATTGCAAAGCCTTGCCTCTCAGTTTATGTCTTTCCCAATTTCATTTATATTTTAAGTTCTCTAAAATAAACATGTTACTCAATTGCACTTGAGACCTTTAAAATGAAGTGGATTTGGATTAAGCAGGCTTTCCTATTGAAGTAGGCGCACTCTAATAGGAAAGATGGGTTTTAGTGGGCTACACTTCTTTTTAACTCATAAAGAAGTCTCAATTTACCAGGGGTGTACTTTGGTTTAAAAGTAAAAGTTTAAGTGTGAGCCTCAGATTTTTGAAATCATATTTGTCAGTTAACTTGAATGAAAGAAAGTCATGAAATTATCCTTGGTTGATAATTCTAATCGAAAATATTTCATGCAAATATCTTGTCCTGTGAGGCTACAGATTAGCTTTGATTTTTTGTTGATTTCAAAGCACAGTATGGCTTTGACAAACTTTACATACTGCTTATCCTATTTTACAGTTTCAAATTTCAAACCTCTTTACAGTGGTTTCCTCTTAGGATGCATATTTGATGCTTGTCGTGTCAGGTCTTTTTTGTTACTTGCCTTTTTTTTTAATCAGCATGAAAATGAACATGCATAATACATTAAAAAATCTTTTCAGGTACATTGTTACATATTTTTGTTTGTGTTATTTGGAGGTTAATAAGTATTTCCAGGATCTTTTATTTATTATTTGAAATGAAATACATTAAATAGAAAACAGTTTTTTTAACCCTGTGACTTTGTATT
The DNA here is from genome assembly GCF_037993035.2 of Macaca fascicularis. Taxonomy (NCBI): domain Eukaryota; kingdom Metazoa; phylum Chordata; class Mammalia; order Primates; family Cercopithecidae; genus Macaca; species Macaca fascicularis. The sequence goes on along the minus strand of NC_088380.1, from coordinate 82,066,460 downwards.
GCGTTTTGAAAATGTTGATGTGTTGAGGTGTATAATTGAATACCATAGAAACAAAATGGAGATTTGAGGATGATGAACTGAAAACTAGGTATTTTTTGTGGTGAGATTCTACGATCAGTTACTGTTGTCCTTATAAAAGTCTAATACAGTCACTCAGCTGTTAAAAACCTAATCCTCTATTTAAAAAAATATACAAAAACAAATTGTCTATCTTTCTGCCTGATCTCTTCTCAAGTACTAACACAATGGAAACAGTGGGTGATCTGTCAATGTGTTTGGTTTGTCAATGATGGTTTTGTATAAATATTGGGAGGGTAAGAAATAAAATCGCACAGTAAAATATGATTTCATCTGCCTTTTCTCTGCAGCTCCATGGCTCATGCTGCGGTGTGAAATTCTCATTTTACACACTTTGCAGGCGGAGCACATGAATTATGCATTGAGCAAGAAAAATCTCCTGCCTCAAGTCCTATATGCATTTACCCAGGTTCTGTCTCTATTACCAAGATGAATTGCAAATGGAGAAATGTTTGATGGAATAGAGCTCTTAACTTCTTTGTTTAGAATTCAGAATTTTATTTTTATAGTATATCCTTTAAGTATGAAAATGTTTTGAACTTACTATGGATTTTTTAAAATGAAAAATGAAATCTAATATAAGAGGAATACCAAACACATCATGAAGCATTTTATAGCCTTGATTCAGAATGCAAGGGTTTTTCAATTCAGTAGAAATGACCATTATCTATTGCTAATGTTGTATTTCAGTCACTGGTTATTTGCTGTTCTCAGAAAGTCAATGAAATTCTGTCCTTTTGAAAGCCTTTTTTCTCTCTGTTCTAGGCCTCTAATAAGAGATTATGCCAATTTCACATGTAGCTCTGTTCTGTGTTATATGTGACCTGATATGTATTTAATAGATACTGTTACACACTCTTGGTTGTGAAGTAGAAAATAAGGTATAGACTTGCCTTCAGCTTTAACTTTATCTTGATTTGATAGGTTTCTAATTTTTCAGGTGGGGAGGTTACAGTTCCGTAAAGACAGTCATGCACCATTGTAGCTTATAGGAAGCTACACCCATTGTGCTCAGCATAGCATTTTGATAAGTCACATGATGATATGCTCTTTTTGTTACATGTTCTTTCTTCACAGGAATGATATTCTAGTTGAGACGGCATTTTCATTCGGCACTTGTTTTCATTTACTTGCGACTTTTAAATTTTAGCTTCAAAACTAACATTTCTTCTGTTTTTTTCCCCATCTTAGACATTGTTTACTCATTTGAGAAATGGAGAGAGGGGCAAATACTATTTCTTTCATTTTTCAATAAGGAATGAAAATTAAAACTTAACTAGATGATTTGGAGTGTTCAGTGATAAAAATAATTACTTTGAAGATGAAAATTAGTGCCTTTTTAAGTGTATTAATAATGTATATTATTATGTGGTCCTTGAAGTTTCTGAGTATCAGCATAAGGGAAAAAGCAAGTGAAATTTAAATGATTTTAAAGTGTTACCTATGTATAATTTTATGTAATGCTTTTGTTCATGTATGTGCACTGTTGTAGGAGCTCTAACACTGTGTAAACTTTAAATGGTGATAAAATATATTTTGTTTCAGTGGTACCTTCTTGTGGCTAAATGAATACTTCGAAAATATTTATTAGCACATTAACAATAAGCTATAGAATTTTGGTTGATTATAAGTTACTTGAAGGCAGCACTGTATCTGTCTTGGCTGTTATTTCCATTGCTTGGCACAGAATCGAATATATATTTAGAATTCTATACATACCTATTGAATGAATGATGAAATAAACAAAATCATTTTAGTAGAAACTTTAGTTTTGTTCTGTGATTTAGAAAATTTAATGCAAAAAATAGTATAGATTAGAAAGATAAACTTTGACCCAATTGTATTTAACGCCCTACTCTTTGTTGGCCTTTAGTTATTTGTAATGCACTTAATTAATACAATTTTCTTTTTAAAAGATTTACAAATTTTTTCTCAATCTCTAACCAAACTGTGAACAGTTCAGGCTTAGGGGCACTGTATTCTGGTTCATGGATATATACATTTTGTAAGTACAGTAGACCAAATAAGCAAGTATCTGCTGGGGGAAGCCCTAATTATATGCAGATATGTTTTGAAATATTTATTTTCTCTACAAAACAGTAGAAAAAGTGAGTGAGTCCTTTCAACTCTAAAAAGAAAGAGCCTGGGAATGTCATTTATAGATTTTAGTGAATATCTTTGGCAAAGAAGTTTGATACAACCCAGTATAGAAACATAAAATATCTAGTACAATGCCTGTCACAAACTGTATCAGAAAAGGCTGACCTATCACAAGCCTATCAAAAATCTCTGAGCTCTGCATATATTGAGTATTTCTTTTTCTAAAGTAAACCTGTTTAGAAGTTATTTTCAAGAATATTTGTGGACTCTCTACCGAAGAGCCACTTTACATTTTTATGTTAGCTAGAAGTTGTCAGGTTATAAAATAATTATATACCTTTAAATTTTCTTCTGACATTTATAATTTTTAAACACACAATAGTTTAAAATAACGGTTTGCATAGTGGGTAAGAAATACTTTATGCTAATTGAGACAAATGTTGATTCAGGAAAACATTTTGTATAACCATACAGAAGTTCAATTTGTTGATACCACTAAGCAGAGAAAAAAAATGTTTTGGAATATTAAGGACTACACAGATTTTTAAAACAGAACATGTGATAAATGAAATATTTGTTATTTTATAGGAGAAAGAAAAGAAAACAAAACAAGGTAGAATTCCTCTTACCAAAGATGTTTCACTTCTAGATTTGGATGATTGTAAGTATTATAATTTAAAATATTTCTTCTGTGTTTAGTAAGAGTATTTTTTATTTGTATAGTACCTTTTATTTACGTGTCCCAAAATATATCAATATTTATTATGTAAGACTTATAGATGAATAATGCAAGAAAGTTTTGGAAATCAGTGATATTTGTTTATTTCATCTATTCAGCATATCACTTTATTATCACATGAACAAATATAGATGGCCAAATAAAAGTATACAAAATTCATTTTTAAATCTTTTGCTTTAGTAATTTATATGTGTTTTGTTAAATAGTCATCCATATCTTATAACTTCTACATTGTGAAATGTGGATTATGGGGATTGACACATCTAACTTAAGGAGGTAGAGGATTAAGGAAATGGAAAGGACATCACCATCTTCCACTTGGCACAATTTTAGTAGCAATGGAAAATAGGTTACAAAGCTTTTGGAGGCCAGTTTCGCTACCCCTATCAGTCTTTTACCTGCAAAAAATCTTTGTCCCAGCAAATCTTAAGAATTCAGAATCCTACAAATATATTCACCCAAGTGTGCAGAGATGTATATATATTTATCACCTCCCGTTAAATCCTCCTGCATTGTGAGAGAGAGATAGTGGTACTTTGTTGCACTAGGAGAAGAGTAACAAGAAGTGAGATTTCATGAATATTAAACTACTGTCATTTTTTGATAGAGATTTTCTGTGCTGGGAGTGAGTTATGTTTTAGATTATCTCATTCTGTCATAGATCTGTTCTGCTTATATTGTTTACCTGCCCTGTCCCCAATAGCCATGGCATATACCTAATATAGAGAAATTAAAATATATAACGCAGAGAAATAACAGAGAAACTAAAAATAAAATTGGAGTTAAATTTGAATCATGTTTTACATATTAGCTAAGATTTTGAGGTTTGGTAACATCCAGTGTTGCTAAGGTTTGGAGAAACAGATGTACATGTTTTTGGTAGAAATATAAATAGGTACAGCTCTTTGGAGTCATTTTAGCAATATCTATCAAAACTTAAATTGCACATATCCTTTCACGTAGCTGTTCTTCCCCACCCCCCGAGGCGGAATCTTACTTTGTTGCCCAGGCTGGAGTGCAGTGGCACTACCTCGGCTAACTGCAACCTCAGCCTTCTGGGTTCAGGCAATTCTCCTGCCTCAGCCTCCCGAGTAGCTGGGACTACAGGCACGTGCCACATCACGCCCATCTAATTTTTTGTATTTTTAGTAGAGACGGGATTTCACTGTGTTAGCCAGGATGCTCTTGATCTCCTGACCTCGTGATCCACCTGCCTCAGCCTCCCAAAGTGCTGGGATTACAGGCGTGATCCACCACACCCCGCCGACATAGCAGTTCTTTTCCAGAAATTTATCCTACTGATAAACTACTGATAAAATCAGATCTTATTTCTTTCTTATTTTAAACCCTTGAATTTAATGGCTTAATTTTGCATTTAGATGAAAGCCCATACTCCTTTCCCAGGTTTCTCAGACTGTGGATGATCTGACCCCTCTCTGCTTCTTATCCACATTTCATCCTACTTTGTTTTTATGCGTTTGTTACACGTACCAGGCTCATTTCTGTCAAGGGCCTGTCTACTGCTGTTCCCCTGCTGAGAACAGTTCCCCCAGATTTGGCAGGCTGATCCTTACTTCCCCAACTCAGAAGTCACCTACTCTTACACACTGTCTTGGCCCCTTTGAGCTGGCATAACAAAATACCTTAGACTGGATAATTTATAAACAGCAGAAATTAATTGTTCGTAGTTCTGGAGGCTGGGATGTCCAAGATCAAAGTGCCAGCATATTTGATAATTGGTGAGGGCTAGCTCTGCTTCAAAGATAGTGACTTCTGTTTCCTCATGTGACAGAAGGAGGAAACACCATCCCTTATATCCCTTTTATAAGGGCACCAAGCCCATTCGTGAGGGTAGAACCCCCATAACCTAATTACCTATTAAAGGCCCCACCAGAGTCTGCATTAGGTTTCAATATGAATTTTGGAGAGACACAAATATTCAGACCATAGCACAAACCTTCACCTGTTATTCTTGTCTTCATGGCATTTTTCACTATCTGAAATTACCTTAAAATTTTGGTATCTGATTATTGTCTCTTTCTCCTGACTAAGATATAAGTTCCATGAGGACAGGATCTCTCTCTGTCTTGCTCACTGCTATTCCTAGTGTATAGAGTGGCTCCTGCCAGTTAGTGGGTACCCAGTAAATTTTTCTTGAATTAATAAAACATATAAAGGCATATATAAAAATTTCATTGTGGCATTGTTCATTGGTTAGCTCCGGTGTCCTTGTGATGTAGGACTAACCTGGGAACAGACAAGAGTAAGACTTTCTTTTTTTTTTTTTTTTTGGAGATGGAGTCTTGCTCTGTCGCCCAGGCTGGAGTGCAGTGGCCAGATCTCAGCTCACTGCAAGCTCCGCCTCCCGGGTTTACGCCATTCTCCTGCCTCAGCCTCCCGAGTAGCTGGGACTACAGCGGCCCGCCACCTTGCCCGGCTAGTTTTTTGTATTTTTTGGTAGAGACGGGGTTTCACCGTGTTAGCCAGGATGGTCTCGATTTCCCGACCTCGTGATCCGCCCGTCTTGACCTCCCAAAGTGCTGGAATTACAGGCTTGAGCCACTGCGCCCAGCCAAGTCTTTCATTTTATATTTTGTATCTTTCTGTGACATTTGGGTATCTGACACATGTATGTTTGTAACCTTCATAATTTTAAAGTTTAAAATTATAAAAGAATAACAGTAAAGTACATTTAAAAAGGAACAAAGAGTAAATGTTACAAGAGACTAGAATATACTAATTACAACTTTTTCTTCTTATATTCAACTTTGGATTTCCTGGCAACTATGGTAAAAAAAGAAAAACCTATAAAATGATATAATTGTTATAGTTCCATTCTATAAAAAGTATATTTTTATATGTTGAGACACAAACTTTTTTAAAAAATCAAGTTTTTAAGAATTGAGATGAAAGTTTTTTTGAATTTTTAAGGGAACTTTGATCCCAACCCACATTTTTTAACTCAATATAGGATATAGTACTTCTCTTTGTTTTTAATACCCAAGTGCTCCTTTCTTTAAAAATCTTTCATAGTCCTGCATTTGTCAGAAATGACACTTGAAACTCTCGTTAACAAGTCAGTTCAGCCTACGTTTTCTGGATCGTCTGCTAAGTGCAAGGTACTTTGGTAGGTACTGTAATAGATAAATAGAATTTAGTCATTCCCTTCCAAAAACTAAAATCTAGTCAGAGACACAGATACCTGGACAAGTAACTATTGTATATGAGAGAAAAATAGAGATTCATAGTATAGTGAGGAAACAAAGAGGGAGATGAAAACCCCTCTTTAGGGTTTTCATTAACCCCAAATTTAGAAACTACAAAAACCTTGTGGAAGAACCATGATGTAAGCTTAGAGATAAAGACAAGCAGAGTGCCGACTTCATTATATGCCTCCTATTAGCCTACAGTAGTTTTCCATTGCCCATGGCATGCAGTTTGTTGCTCAGACACTAAAATGTCACTCTCCAGTGGCTTTAGTTCTCAACTGTGAGAATTAGATTAATCTTGAAAGAAGGCCAGACACATTCCCTGTGTTTTATCTAAGAGGCACATCATAATCCACACGGGTTGTTTGCTAGGTACACAGTACATACCAGGAAGACTGCAAGTACTGAATTTATTCATTTCTTCATTCAGGAAATGTTAATTGAGTACTTGCTATGATCTTTATAATCTGCTACATACTGGAGATTTCTAAATGAATACAATATTGTCCCTACCCAAGGAACACTCAAAGTGTAATGGGAAAAACAGATAAATTGGCAATTAGATTGCCTCATTATAGATGAAATGAGGAGAAATGCACAAAATACTGTTTGGTATCAAGGTACCTAATCCACCTAGCAGTATCAAAATTTACCTTTTGAGTTGAGTTTAAGAAAGCATCAGTTGGCTGAGCATGGTGGCTCACACCTGTAATACCAGCACTTTGGGGAGCCTAGGTGGGCACATCACCTGAGGCCAAGAGATCGATACCAGCCTGGCCAACATGGTGAAACCCCATCTCTACTAAAAATACAAAAATTAGGCAGGTGTCGTGGCGCACGCCTGTAATCCCAGTTACTCAGGAGGCTGTGGCAGGAGAATTGCTTAAACCTGGTAGGCAGAGGGTCCAGTGAGCCAAGATTGCGTGACTGTACTCTAGCCTGGGTGACAGAGCAATGCTCCATCTCAAAAAAAGAAAAAAAGCATCAGTCAAGCAGTTGGAGGCATGAGGGGAGGGTATACTAGGCAGAATAAAGGCGTGGAGGAGGGAAAGAGCTTGCTACTATCAGAATCAATGATTGTCTCTCTCTTAAGGCAGCAACCCTAGTAATAGACTGACTCTATTACAAAGTAATTTGGTTATTTCTCTTACTATTTCCCCTATTGTATCTGTTGAGGGGATGTTATCATGAGCACAGAGATTAGTCCTATGCTTTTAATCAGTTTAGTAGTTTCTTTGTGTCTCATTTTATTCATTTGTAATTTTTTTTAAAGACTGTAAAACTTCTACAGTTTCTTTAGATCATTAAGTTATATGACTCTCTTTCATGGGAGTCAGTTAACAATACATGAGAAAAATATTTGTTCTAGGATAATATATGACCTAACAGTCTTTTGTTAGACTTAGAGATATCAATATGCTTTCTACGTTTCAGGCATATTTTATATTCCTGGAAATTACAATATATTTTAGGGCCCCATACCATGTGCTCTCAGTAGGACAATCATAAATCAGTCATCATATTCTAGTGTTCTTTTATAGGAAATGTAAACCTATGTCATTACATTGTTAGTACAAGTGACAGTGAAGTATTTAAAAAATCTCTGTCAGCCAACAATAATCATACTTCAAATAAGCCTTATGATATGTAATATCACATTGTTAAGTGAATTGTGGTCAAGGCAGTAGAGTGGAGTCGCTGAGAGGACAGTGGAGCAAGCTGTCTGAGTTTCAATCCCAGCTCTGTTACTCACTAGTTGTGTCATCTTGGGCAATTTACTTAACCTCTCCATGCTTTAGCTGCTTTGTCTATAAAATTGAGATGCTTTGTCTATAAAATACTTTTGGGAGTCATTTAATTCTCAAAGGATGAAATGAGTTGATATATGTAAAAGCATTTAGAACTGTGCCTGACACAAGATAGGCATTACTGGGGTTAGTAATGATGCTGGTGCTGATGATGCCAATGATACAGATGATGCAGCAAATTACAAATTAAATAACAACATATTAAGCCATTATATATTCAGTTTTTCTTATTCTTAAATCTTAAGGCAATGCTTTGATCAGAAGAATAATTGCATAATTATTATATTAGATCTACTTTTAGAAAAGAAAATATTTTATAGAAAGTTTTTAAAACAAAAAGAAGAAAATAAAATTAACTTGTAATCCAAACACCCCAGGTTAACATTCTGACATATCAGTTTAGATTCTCTTCATATGCAAATCCCCCCCTCCAAATTGGATTGTACTGAGAAACTGTTTTATCACTTGCTTTCTCCTCTGTTTAAAGTACGTGTTCTTAGCCGGGGTGGTGGCTCATGTCTATAATCTTGCACTTTGGAGGCCAAGGCAGGAGGATTGCTTAAGCCCAGGAGGTCAAGGCTGTGGTGAGCTGTGATTGTGCCATCGCACTCCAGCCTAAGTGACAGAGCAAGACCCTGTTTCCAAAAAAACACAAAACCTACGTTCTTTATAACTGCATGGTTGTCCTTTATCCTGTTATAACAAATTCTGTTTAACAGATTTACTATTGTTGGGAATTTAGCTGGTTTCCATTTTTTTGCTATCATAATTAGTGAGGTAACATTCATCATTGTAAATATATATTTCAATATCTCTGTAACTGTTTCCTTAAGATACATTTCCAGGAATAGTATTGCTGGAACAAATACTTTGAAGAATTTGTTTGTCCAAAATTGACTTCTAGGCTTGGCATGGTGGCTCATGCCTGTAATCCCAGCTACATGAGAGGCTGAGACAGGAGGATTGCTTGAAGCTGGGAGTTCGAGACCAGCCTGGACAACAAAGTGAGACTCCTGTCTCTACAAAAAGATAGAAAAATAAGCGGGGCATGGTGGCATACACCTGTAATACTAGCTACTCAGGAGACTGAGGCAGGAGGATCACTTGAGTCCAAGGCTGCACTGAGCTGTGATTATGCCACTCCACTCCAGCCTGGGAGACAGATAAACTCCTCAAAAATAAGTAAATAAAATCACCTTTCAGAAAGCTTGTACCAGCTTACACAGTATCAATATGAGGGTGGTATATTCCTTGTACCTTCACCAATGCTAGATTTTGTATTTTAAAATTACCTTTTCTAATTTGACAGGTGGACATGATATTTCATTTTAACTTGTATGCTACGACATTTTTTTAAAAACCCTATAGAGTCACTTTGTTTTTACACATTACTAATTAAATACTTCAGCACGGTCAACTAGCCTCAGAATTCACTTTAGGATAAGCTTTCAATGCCAACTTTCATCTCGCCATACCTGCAAACAGATGCATAATCATCTCTTTAATACCAGAGCACACATCTTCTGAAATGATATTAAAACCCATCCTTTTTTTAAAAAAAGAGCAGAACTTGCTTGTGGTGTGAATTTTCTTCTCTTGTCTCTTGATAGTATTTAGCCAAGCCACCGTTGAAATCAGAGGCTGTTTCTTATTCAGTTTTTTATTCCTTACATGGGCATTCTAATATTTTGAAAGGATGGATGGTGGGTTGGTGGGTAGACAGGTATACAAAGGAATGAACAAACATGCATTTAGAACTTACCTGAAAAGTTACTTGTTGCATTGGAAGGCAATATATTATGATCCAAGTTAGAAGAAGCAGTTTCTAATTCTATAGTGGTTCTACCATTCACTTTTTTAATGACCTTGTCAATATTAGTCTCCCTGTGGCTCAGTTTCCAGTGTCTTCAATATTAAATGCTCTTTCTAAGCCTTCAGATTGCCATTGCCTCACTTCGTTCCTAAACTATTGTAAACTCTTCCGTACTCCCAACCCTGCCTTCAGTCTGTGCATTGTACTGCCATCTGATTGACCATCCTGCAGGACCATATTCATTGTCATTCCTCTGTTTGATTGATTTTTGACTGTTCCCCTTGGTCAATAGGATAAATCCAGTCCCCTTAGTTTTTCAGTTTCCCACCTCCCAGTCTTTGTTTATAGCATTCTGTTATCCAACAATTAACTGGCTTCTTTCTTTCCTCTTGTTCAAATCCCACCCTTACTTAAAAATTGGACTTCATTCCCTCCTATTCATGAAGCCTCCTCTTCCACTCCATCTCTAGTGATCCTTGTTTTCCCCCGACTCTGTGACACTTCCTAACTCTACAGGGGTTTTCAGTGTGGGTCTAAGGAAGCCTGGGGATTTGAAGCTGTGCTTCAGCCGCACTAAGTGAGCACGGGGAAGACCAAGAGCTCCACTACCTCCCCATCCAACCTCCAGGCTGCTTTTTAAATTATATATGTTGAGATTTTATTTAGTGTTTCCTTTGAATTTTTTCTTCTTTGGCCATATCATTTATGGACTGTATTGTTTCTTTTTAATTTTTTTTTCAGATATGTGTATCTCTTTTTCTTAATTAGGTTTTGTTACTTAAGGATCTTGAACTTTTTGTCTCTCACTTGCTACCTTGCAGAAGAAATATTTGTTGTTAACTTTATGGATTAATATTTGTTCTGCCTTGTTCACTGGATATTGTGAGACTAAAATGAAAAAAAGATGCTTTGAAAATTACTGTCGCACCTGGGTGTCATGGCACACACCTGTAGTCCCAGCAGTTTGGGAGGCCAAAGTAGGAGGATTGCCTGAGCCTAGGAATTAGAGACCAGCCTGGGCAACATGGGGAGACCCTATCTCTTAAAAAAAAATGCTGGGTGTGGTGGCATGCACTTACTTAGGAGGCTGAGATTGCTTGGGCCCAGGAAGGGATTGCACCACTTTACTCCAGCCTGGGCAACAGAGCAAGACCCTATCTCCAAAAATAAAAAATGTCAAATTAAGTAAATGTTATTCCCTTTAGAATATTATTTTGGAGTGAGAACTTGTTGGAAGCTAAAACTTGACCACGTTTTAATGTATTTTATTCAAATGGTTTAGAAGCACCAAAAATTAATGTTATTGTCTGTTCACACAGACTAGCAGATATGCAAACATATAAAGACACAAATTTGTATTACATGAGAAGTACAGTTATAGAAGTTTGCCCAAGTATATCTGTGGAACAAAGAAGGCACATATAAGCTGTTTGCAGGTGAGCCAGAGAGTGTTTTCCTTTTAAAGGGTAGCTTGCCAGATCAAAGTTGCAAGATGGGCAAGGCAGAGAAGTAGGCAAACAGAGTAGAATATAAAAGGCTCCAAGATATAGAACAAGATCTTGGGAACTATTATCCCATAGAGCTAGCACATAACAGTGCTGAAATTGGAGATAAGCTGGCCCTGAATAGTCCAGTATGGTGTCCACAAGCCACATGTAATTACTTAAATTAGTCAAAATTTAAAATGCATTTATTTAGTCATACTAGCCACATATCAAGCAGATGTTAGGCATATGTGGCTAGTGGCCACTTTTATTAGATGTAGAACATTTCCGTTATCACAGGAAGTGCTATTAGACAGGACTGGGGCAGACTATAGAGGACTTTGTGAACTTAATTGAGGAGTTGGGCTTTTATCTTATAGGCAGTTATGAGCCTTCGAAGAGTCTTAAGCAGGGAAGTAACATGATCAGACTTGGATTTTTAGATTTCCAAACTTACAGTATCAGTTCTCAAGTATATAGCAGGTTTAGAATCAGTCAAACATTTCCATCTAGCACATAGCTTTTGCTGAAAAAGTATAATTACAAGGGAATTAGGTAGCCTGGACCCCGAATTAGAGTAGAGAATAAAATAGATATAGGATTGAAGCATCTTTCAAGACTTCTAATTCCACTGGAGCATTCTCTTGGAAGCGATTGTTATTTTGATAGTCTGGGGGAAAAAATGCTTCTTTACCTTTTTAGGGAGATTACTGGGTGATAAATGTTAGTGATAATGTTATGTGAAAAAATTTTCACAAACTATTACTCAAGATATTTATATCTTTATTTTGTTATAGGATTTACCATTATGTTTTGAAAGCTAAGACTAATAACTGCCATGACTTGATAATAACTTGACTAAATCAAGATGTTAAATAGAATTGTCATACATTTATTAATCAAAGTAATTTAATTAGATTTACTAACAAAATAAAAATGTTGCTTTTAATAATTTGAATTAAATGTTCATGCACATTTACTAATTTGGGCCTTTTCTTACAGTTAACCCAGTATCCACTCCAGTTGCACTTCCCACACCAGCTCTTTCTCCAAGTTTGATGGCTGATCTTGAAGGTTTAAACTTGTCAACTTCCTCTTCAGTCATCAGTGTAAGTTATTTTTAAAATACACCAGCTCAGTTTTCTTATGTTGCCATTGTATCTTTTTTATTAAAATGTAAATACTTGAAGTGGATTCTTAGTTTGGAACAGATTCTTCTCTAAGAACAAGCCCAATGTAGCTAAGACCTTTTAATTTTTTAAATAATTTACTCAAACCATTGTCTTCTCAGTTTTTTTCCCTTGTCCGCACTTAATTATCATCTGTATGTTTTTCTCTGGTATTGTTACATATCTGTGACATACAAAGGTTTTTCACCACATTGACCCAGTACATACACCTGAACTGTGCCACAAAAAGTTGTCTACATTAACAGACTTTCGTTTCCGTAATCATTTTATTCCTACCATACTATTTTTTCATAGACTATTAAAAACTCATGACTGTTTTTATTTAAAAGTTCAAGATAACTTTTTTCTTTGTCTTATTTTTGTACATTTATTTACATGTGTTGGTGTCTTTAAAATTATTCTGTAATGTTATTTATAGAATGTGATGTGAAGTGAGGCTAGAACCTACCTGTCACAAAATAATGCAAAAACCATCAACTTACCATGGTATTTGAAGCTACCACAACTTTTTATTGTGTTAGCATATTATATCCACTAACCTTTCACTGTAAATCAAGCATGCTGCCTAAGATATATAATCTGTTGATATGCTTGACCTCTTGTTAATTTGTTGTCAGAAATCTGACAGACTAAGAGACAGAATAGTGAGCTTTGATGGGCACAGGTAGCTTCAGTAGATCTGGTTCTCAGGGCTGGCAGGGTACTACAGGGTATGTAACTGATCATCTGAACTGCCTGGGAGCATAGAGCTGCTTCTGCCAAAAGTGGGAGAAAGAAGTGCCTAATTCTTGTGTGTTATTATGGAAAAAAATTCCTCCATCAAAGCAAGTATGCTATCAGGGCTATGCAGTGAAATACTGAAAAAAGCTATCTGCATTTCCATTCAACATTGGTCACCTCGCTTAGAAAGTACAGGTGAAAAGTTTTAAGCTACAATGTTCTCTTTAAGCATAGAATGAGATTATCTCTTAACCACTCAGAAATGAATAAGAATGGTATTTGCGATTTTAATTTGTCCTTGTTTCTAAAAGGAAAAGGCACATTAAAAGATATGAAGGGGGAAGCATTGAAAATAAGCAGTTAAGTCTTTCATTTATTCAGGTAATAAATATTTACTGAGCATTTGTGGTAGGCTCTAAAGAAAAAGTGTTAATCAAAAAATCAATAGTGAATCAGTGAATACCTTGAATGGAACAGGAGGTCCCTAAAACCTTGGTTGGCAGTAAGGTAGTGAATAAATAGTAACTTGGGCTCTGATATCAGATGTCCAGGGTGCAAACCCCTGCTTTGCCACTTAATAGCTATGTGACTGTGGGCAAATTGGTACTCTTAAACCTCCTTTTCCTATGAGAATACTGTCCACCTCATAGGATTGTTATGAGATTAATGAAATAATATATGCAAAGCTCTTAGAACAGTGACTGACACATTGTCATTACTCAGTAAATATTAACGAATATTCTCCAAAGTGATATATGTGATAATGGACCTGAGTGTAGACTCTTCTACTTTATTAACTATAAGAAGAAAGCAGTTGAGATTAGAAAAGCTTGTAGTAAATTTTCATTCATCACAAAGTAATTGACAGACTCACCCTTTTATACTAAGGAAAATGTTTATTGAGATGGTCTCTTCAAAGGAAAGAAAACCACTCCATCTAAAGTTGGGCAAAAAACGACCACCAGTTGACACGGCTGAGTGAAGCAGGACCACAACACTCACTCCCCAAAAGCTAACAAAATGATCAAACAAGTAGTGCTAAAAAGAATGACAACCAGAAGTTCACCAGCAACAATAAAATAAGGACAGGAATAGAACTTTAAACAAAGAAAATGCTAGAACTCTGAAAAATGGAACCTGTAGAGATAAACTGAATATTCTGCTGCAGAATGGCATGGCTCCTAGTAGCACATCCAGCCCTCAAAACAGTACTGAGAAAAGAAGAAGAATCAGCCAGAGTTTAATCTTCTTCATTATGTGTCTGAATTTGGAAAGAAGTGGACGGAAGACATCAGAGGAAAATAAGGAAACCCCTCAAGAATTACAACTCCCATATAATGCTATGAGATCTCAATAAATCTAGGAGCTTTTTTGGATCCTGAAATGAAGTTCATAGATGATAGAGTACATCTATAATTTTAAAGTCAACATGTTGTCCTAGTTGAATAGAAAAAATAAAAGTAACATATAATAAACTAGTATTTTCAATGATATGTAACTGTTTGACCATGACTACACTAGAAGTAGTTAAATGATGCTGGCACTCATATATAGAACTCATGAATGTGAGAACTATATGTGCAGATTTATATAGGTGTGTTGTTCGGCAACTCAAATGCTATGGGTTGCGGTATTGCCATCAGTGACATAGTTTTCCAAACACTGAACAGTTTTTCTGCACCAAAGTAGTTGCATTCCTGGAAAACTGAACCTGTTAAAATCTTGCCAAAGAGAAGAAAAACTTCGTATTTTGTGTGAAATGTTCTAGGATCAAGTAATTTTAAGCACGTTTTCACCTCACAAATGTTTAACAAGACATTTGAATGTTAATAGTTTCATTTTCTCATAGTAGGAAACAGAGCTTTTGTGAGGGACATGGTACAGTCTGTATCGTCAGGATCTGCCCTGTTCATTACCACGAACATCTAGCATTCCTGGCCTTCACTCCTTAAAGCTAGCGGCATCCTTTACTGTCCCTCCCTCCAGTCGTGTCCTAGCTGTAAACGTCAAAGCATTATGTAGCGGTGAGAAGCACAGGCTCTTGATTCAGACTCCCTGTGTTCAAATCAGAGTTCTGCACTTTACAAATTAGAGACTTTGGGCAAGTCAATTCCCCTTCCAGTACCTCTATTGTTTTCACCTGTAAAATGATCATGCTACCTACCTCATAGGATTGTTGTTGGTATTAAATGATTAACAAACATGAAATGTTTATAACAGTAACTGATACGTACTAATAACTAAATATTTCCTGTTATCATTTTCATTACATGTATATCATTAGTGCAACTTTATAAAGGAAATGAAGTGTGACCCAAGAAAACTGTGTTTTCTTCTTACTATTAAGGCTGTACATAGATATGCTGAAACATGAAAATTACTATGGATTCTACTTTAAAGAAAAAAGAGTGGGGATACTGCTGATTGTTGAAACCAAGGAAAGGGTGATTCAAAGTAATAGAATCAGTAGCTGTAAAAATTGTGGTCGTATGATTGAGTATAAATGATAAAAATAAGAAACGAAAACTAGAAAGTGAGGAACGATGACAGGATGCATGGTAATTATTTTTTCAATGTAGGAAAACACTCAGTAATATGCAAAATTGAAACCACTTTTGTTTTTGTTTTTAATGAAATGCAGACCTCTTAATGATTTGTATATACTCAAAGAACATTTCTCTGATGTTTTGGAGGGTTTTTTATTTTTTGGTTTTAATTCCATTTCTTTTTCTTCAAAGTAAGATTATAGTCCCATTCTAAGGGATAATTTGTCTGTTTTTCTGTATATCTGTCAGTGGGTACAGAAGTGTCACGTTCACTATGGTTAACAGTTGCTTTAGATGGAATGGTTTCAGAATGACTTGTTGATTGTTTTGGTACTTTTCTGTAATGTTTAAATGTTTTATAATTTATAATAAATGATAACTTTTTAAAACAAATTACTACTATAAAAATGAACAAAAGGACAAAAACCAGAAAAATTAATTTATGATATAACAAATCAGAATAGTGCTTACTTCTAGGAGAATTAGTGCTTATAAGGAAAAACAAGAGTAGCTTTTCGGGTGCTGATAATGTTCTGTCTTTTGATATGGGAGCTGTTACATGGTTGTATTCAGTTTATGAAAAAAATCATTGAGCTTTGCACTTAAGATATGTGTACTTTATGTATATTGTACTTCAATAAAACATTTTTAAAAGTGGACAAATGATATAAACACATTCATAGAGGAGGAAATATAGATGATAATATGTGAAAAAGGTTCAGTGGTAGTAATGAATAAATGTAGATTTAAAGAACTATCTTGCTTGTAACATTAGCAAAAATCACAAAAACCAACATCTGTTGTTGCTGAGGTATGCAATGAAGCAGGCATTATACACTGCTCCACTGGTAAAAGTATAAATTATTACATCATTCTGGATGGCAGTTGGGCTATCTGTATAAAAAGCCATCAAAATATGTATACCTTTTGACCAGGTAATCTCATGTCTAGATTCTTCTTCTAAGGAAATAATTAGAATTACAAAGATTTATGTGCATGGTTGTTTAAACTTAAATGTCTAGTGATAGTAGTGATGGTTACAAAAAGTATACAAAAACAATTTAAGGAATTTTGTACAATTATTAAGATTTTATTACATATTTTAATAAGATAAAATATGGTATAATGTAAGGTGGAAAAAGGGATACCAAATGTTATGTATATTATCTCAATTTTGTAAAATTGTACAATTGTACTGTTTTCAAATACAGGGAAATTGAAAGAGTAGAAGAAACTGCATCATAATTTTAAGAGCTTTTATGAATGATGAGATTATGGATGTTTTATATTTAATTTTCTTTTACATATTTTTAAATATCTTCCATTTTCTCTTAATCAAGATGTAACACATCTATTACCCGAAAAGCAATACTTTTAAAATAGAAGTGGAAAGCACATATATGAATGATGAGGATTCCTTTTTATTTGTTTGGGTCCTTTTCCTTTTCCTTTTCCTTTTCCTCTTCCTTTTCTCTTTCTTTTTCTTTTCTTTTCTTTGGGTCTGGCTCTGTCGCTCAGGTTGGAGTATAGTGGTGTGATCTTGGCTCACTGCTATCTCTGCTTCCTGGATTCAAGCCATCCTTCTACCTCAGCCTCCCGAGTAGCTGGGACTACAGCTGTCTGGCACCATACCCTGATTTTTATGTTTTTGTTGGTAGATATGGCTAATTTGTTGACTAATTTTTAAATTTTTGTTGGTAGAGCTGGGGTTTTGCCATGTTGCCAAGGCTGGTCTCAAACTCCTGGGCTCAAGTGAACCACTACACTCAGCCAGATTCTTTTTTATTGACCCATCTGATATCTGTCTTTCTAGATCACCACTACTAATTAGTTGGGTGATATTGAGCAAATCATTTGGTTTTTTTTTCAACTATGAAATGATAGCAAGACAGATTTCCGTGTTTCCTTTTAACTCTGATATTCTATGTGTGTATGAACCTAAGATGGAATTTGGAATTAATGAAAATAATGTCACTGGGTTAATTTGAGTAAGTTTGTTAAAATAAAGAGGTGAAACATTTTTTAGTTTATATGATGACTTTCTAGTCCATCTATAATTTTTATTTATTCTAGTAAATGTTATTTGTTTTCCTTATGTATATGAGATTTTTTCAATTAACAAAATATTTACAATGAAACCCAAAGAGCAATTGCTTTTTCACACCAAATATTTTTCTAATTAAAAAAGTCACTATTTGTTCCTATCCTTTGAATTATATATTCAGAACATAGAGATTTTAAAAAATAATGCCTGACAAACATTATTATCATTATAAGGAAAGGCTTTAGTTTTTTAAACTCTATAATAGATATTATCTATAAACACAGCATGTTTTAGTCTTGCCAGAGACTGGCCATTGGCCAACAGATAGCTCCATCGAGAGAACATTTTAGTTCCTGCTATAGTATTTCAGTGAACAAACCGGTTAACTTGGTAAATTTTTTTTTACTGGATTGTTATTAGGTCATGAGTTTAAATCAAGCCCTGCAAACACATAAACATCAGCCCTTAAAATGTAGGCTTCTTGCAGGGATGAAAAAAGAATAGGGGAAAAAGACAATTTTGTATGTAAGAATAAATGTGAAATAAGAATAACTTGTTCACCTCTGGTATTAGAAACGTTGAGTGAAACTTTGATCTGTTGTGCTTTAAATTACTTTGTATATTTGGGTCACAAAAATATTAAAGTGAATAAAACAGTTAAAGTTACCTATTTTAGTGTATGTTCTGCTTTAACTGGTAAACATCAACATGAAACCTTGACTCATCCTTTGCCTTTTTTGTTTCTTCTCAAACTAGTTGTGTAAGAAACTATATTTATTCACTTACTATTTAAGATTATGTTTTTATGGAAAAATCAGGGTCTGACCTTCCTAGGTTACAAGGTTCTCAAGGTGGCTGGGTGTGGTGGCTCACACCTGTAATCCCAACACTTTGGGAGGCCAAGGTGGGCAGGTCACCTGAGGTCAGGAGTTAGAGACCAGCTTGGCTAACATGTTCTACTAAAAATACAAAAAATTTGCCTGGGGTGGTGGCACGTACCTGTAATCCCAGCTACTTGGGAGGCTGAGACAGGAGAATCGCTTAAACCCCGGAGGTGGAGGTTTCAGTGAGCCGAGATTGCACCATTGCACTCCAACTTGGGCAATGAGAGCGAAACTCCATCTTTTTAAAAAAAAAAAAAAAAAAAAAAAAAAAAAGGCTCCCAAGGCAATCCCCAAATGCCATAATACCATAATGGAGGTATACTATCTATGATTCTTTAACATGTAATCACAAATCAGAGGGTTTATGTGGAAATACACTTTTAGAGTTCCACCTTAAAATGCTAAGAACTCATTTAGAAAGACAGAGTGACATTTGTGAAATGCATTGCATCTGGAGCCCAAAGACCTGATTTTCACCCTTGACTGAGCTGTGTTTATTATCATTGTGACTTTGAGCAATTCTTTGACTTGTATAAACTTCCATTTTTAATTTACAAAATAGAGATAATAATTATCCTAAACACCTTTTTTTAAATGAAAATCAAATGAAATAATGATCCTGAAAATGTTTGAATTCTATTCTGTAGCTGTAAACCCTGAAATCTAGTCCAATGGCCCTGGAACAAGTGGGATAGTGATTTGGCAACAGATAATAGATGCAGATTTGAGGATCTTGGCCTAGATATAGACTATAGGAGGAAGGATTCAGTCAAAATTGGGATTGACAGGGTAGAGAGGCTCCAAGGCCTTTATGTTCAGTAATAACATAGGGTTGATGTCATCTATTCCATTTCTTTCCCTTCCTCCAGCCCTCAAATTGGATACTAGAACTATGCAGGAAAAGTGACTCAGTGAAACAAAAACATAAGGTCCTCAGGAAGCACCAGGATCTGCAGAATCAGGGACTGAAAAACCCTTATTGTACAGAAAGGATTATTGCTTAGTCTGCCCAGCAAAGTTGACCATTTTTGTACTGGACATATCTAAATCAGGCAGAAGTTACTGCATGCCAATCCTGAAAGCTTGTTATGGGATTATAGCTTTTTTTTTTATTGCAAAGAATTCATACTAAAAGTAAATATCAGTTTGCTCTAAAATGTTTGGGATTGATTTCATAATTTTTCTCTTCCTCAGAACTTAGAAAAGAAAGTTAAATTTCTTGAATACCTTCAGTGTCTTACCGAGTTAAGGAAAAAACTACAAATAGTTGTATTCCTAAAATCATGTAAAAGGAGCAGTGAGTGGTACATGTCATTCCTTAATAACAAACTTCTTTTGTTTCCTATATACCTCTTTAATACAACCAAGGATAGTGTTACAGTAATTCACGTCCTATAAAATAATGAAGTAATGCTATGAAAAATAAGCTCAGCCATGAACCGAAGCCAGATTATCAGCGGGTTAAGCCATCTCTCATCTTGTTCTTTGTCTTCTCTTCTTTAAGACTAGGGAACTGGTTATTGAATAAGGCTCCCAAGTCTAGCAATAATAACTCAAGGGTACCCTGAATCAACATCTATGGCTTTTCCCTAAATCCTGATCTTAGGGCCATCCATTTGTATTTTGAAATGATCAAGCTATCCTTTACTCCAACTGAAAATTTACTTGCCTAATATTTCACCAGGTCTGCTCACAGGTGTATCACAGAGAGACAGTACCTTTGGCGAAACCATTGTTTAGTTGGTTTTCACTTCATCCAGTTACCAACCAATCAAAGGTTTTTCCACCAATCATATTTTCATACCATTGATTATATTAACCTAGCTTAAATCAAATCTAAAATATGTGTGCTTATTACAATTATTGAATGGTTGCATATGAGGGTTGTTGGGTTTTGTAAAAAAACAGGAAGCTTATTTAAAAATTTTTTAAAGTCAAAGTAGGCTTCTCTGAAAATTAGTTTTAACAGTGTGTTTGAAAAAAAAAAAAATGGAGGCATACCTAGTGGGTATTTCAGAGAGTAATTTGGAAATATTCACTCCAGTTGAATAATGTATTCTCCATGACTCACTAATCAATGTGGCTACACATGAAAACATGCAAGAATGTTCACTGACACATTGTAAGAGAAAAAAAAAAAAAAAGAAAGAAAGAAAATTGGAAACTACATCTATCACTAGAATAGATACATAAATTGTGGCATGCAAATACAATGGAATACTGTGCCAATTGTTAAAATTAATGAACTGGAAATACCGGTTAGACAAATCTCAGAAACAATAGTAAGAAACGTTACAGGCTGGGCACAGTGGCTCACACCTGTAATCCTAGCACTTTGGGAGGCTGAGGCAGGCAGATTGCTTGAGCCCAGGACTTCTAGACCAGCCTGGTCAACATGGCAAAACCCCATCTCTACAAAAAATACAAAAATTAGCAGGGCATGGTGGCACGCACCTGTGGTTCCAGCTACTCGGGAGGTTGAGGTGGGAGGATCACTTGAGCCTAGGAGGCTGAGGTTGTCAAGAGCTAGGATGGCACCACTGCACTCCAGCCTGGGTGACTGAGTGAGACCTGTCAAATAAATAAATAGGAACATTACAAAAGAATACATATAATAGGAAGCTATTTGTAGAAAGTATAAAAGTATGTAGAATTATTTAATTGATTGATGCATACATATGTGGAAAATGTTTAAAACCATACTTGTGGCTGGGTGTGGTGGCTCACGCCTGTAATCCCAGCACTTTGGGAGGCTAAGGCCGGCAGATCACAAGGTCAGGAGATTGAGACCATTTTGGCTGACACGGTGAAGCCCTGTCTCTACTAAAAATACAAAAAATTAGCCGGGTGTGGTAGCGGGTGCCTGTAATCCCAGCTACTTGGGAGGCTGAGTCGGGAGAATGGTGTGAACCCAGGAGGTGGAGCTTGCAGTGAGCCGAGATTGCACCACTGTACTCCAGCCTGGGGGCAGAGCAAGACTACGTCTCAAAAATATAAATAAACAATAAAACAAATAAAACTATACTTGCAACTGGCAAACACCAAATGCAAATTCTGGTTACCTCTAATGCTGGAAGCAAAGAGGAATGCAATCTGGGAGGGGTATACTTGGGATTGTCATTCAGATTTTTAAAGTTTTACTCATGATGCTCGAAGGGGGAGGGACGTTGGCTTTTTGTTTTTGTTTTAATTTGTTCTTTATACTTCTTTGCTTGAATTATTTTATATATGGGTTATAAATGTGAGCTACGTTAAATATAAACTAAAATCCAAAGTATAACTAAAATAAAACTATCAATAGTACACTTAATACTTGAGTCCGGGGTTTGTGCTTCCAAATTCCATTCCTTTTCTTCCGTATCTTTTTGCTTTCCTTTATAATTATATGCTAAATCAATCTTTGTATGTGTATACCATATGTGGTAAACTCCTTAAAATTATTTAATTAATGAAACGCATTTATATGTCCTGTAAAATCATATTTGCTCCATGATAGGGCTTTTCCTTCCTAGATGGTGCAAACTTGGTCCATCCTTCATTCCATGCTTAGTTTTCTTAAATTCTCAATTAGAGTTCAAATTAATGAGGATTCTATTTCAGTAAAATTCTTTTGTAAAAAAGAAAATGTCTTAAGATTCCTGTTTCAAGGAATTATATAAGAAAATTGTAGTGAAATAGAAATATTTCAACCCGGCCGGGCGTGGTGGCTCACGCCTGTAATCTCAGCACTTTTGGGCAGCCGAGACGGGCGGATCACGAAGTCAGGAGATCGAGACCATCCCGGCTAACACGGTGAAACCCCGTCTCTACTAAAAAATACAAAAAACTAGCAGGGCGTGGTGGCGGGCGCCTGTAGTCCCACCTACTCGGGAGGCTGAGGCAGGAGAATGGCGTGAACCGGGAGGCGGAGCTTGCAGTGAGCCGAGATCGCGCCACTGCACTCCAGCCTGGGCGACTGAGTGAGACTCCGTCTCAAAAAATAAAAATAAAAATAAAAATAAAATATTTCAACCCTTTAGATTTTATTTCAAAAAGAATTTTAACTTATGTTAGTCATGTAGTTGATTATGGATGGTACCTTTTTGAAAAATAGAAGAATTGACAGTATTCTAATAAGAGTTTAAAGCAAGATTTGCCTTTGACAAACCCAGACACAGATGGTCTAACTTTCAGATGGTGGAATACTAGCTGTATTACTTATGGCTTGCATTTTGCAATGTGTTCATGAATATAGCCCATAAAAATTTGCAACACCTAAGAGCTTTCATATCTGAAATCCATAAGGCAGATAACAACACGTTTCCCTAATGTTTGTGTTGTTCATAGATATCAGTGAGATGCTCTAGATATTTGCATTCTAACATATATGCAGACTGAAAGGCTTTATTATAGCTTAATTTCATTTACTTAAAAGATAACTTTATTGAACACAGTATGACTAAATCACTATGCTAGGAATTACAGGTAACAGGTTAATAAAACATGGTCGCTTCCTAAAGGAGCTCACAGTTTAGTGAATGAAAAAAACTAGAAAACTTCATTATAGGAGTACAGAGAAGAGAGCAAGTAATTCTGCAATGAGTGCCTATCAATATGGACTTGGATAGCGATATTTGTGTTGGTTCTTGGAGAATGATTGAGTTTACCAACAGGGAAGAAGAGGAGATGCGTATTTCAGCCCAGGGCATGGCCAGATGAAAGAAAAGATAAAATGCATATTATACTTTTGAGAAATTCTATAGCTAGATATAGCTAGTATACAAAATGTATGTTTTGGTGGAGAGAGAAGTAGCTACTGATTGAAAGTCATATTGTGAAACAGTTTGAAAGGAGTTCTGAAGATTTTAGAGCAGGTCATTGATAGTGATCAGATCTTTGTTTTATAAAGTTGTGTGAAAGATTAATCGGATAGGAAGAGAACAAAGGGATAATTTGGTAACGTTTAGATGGATAACTGAGATTTCCACTGGAATGATTATCTGGATAGTGGTACCCAGTTAACCAAGATAGAAAATAAGAAGGAGGAAAGGACAATAACATTGAAATTTTGTTTGGAACATGTTACTCTGAGGTGCTTTTGGAACACCAAGTTGGAGACGTCCAGTAAGAAGGTAAAATCCATTGTGGATTTTAGTGAAAAATTAGGGCCAACTAATTAGAATACAAGCATATGCACAGGTTATGGGTAATAGTTTAAGGGAGGGGAACAGAAGGGAAACCTTGTGGGTGAGAAGAGACAAATGAAGATGGAATCCTAGAGAACATCATGCTTTAGGAGACAACAAAGAAAAAGGCCAAATAAAAGGAGTGAAAAAGGGAGGTGAGTCATAGAGCATGTTGTCAGGAAACTCACAGGTTACTGAGGGTAACAGACAAATCATTAATATAGTAAGTGCTGAACTAGAGACAAATCCACCAAGTGCTCCTGGGTGACAAAGATCTCTTAGAGAAGATATACATATGTAACCTTGGAACTGAATCTGGAAGAATGAATTTGCCTAGGTGGCTGGAGTAGAAGAATGACATTCCTAGCAGAGAAACTAGTATACCTGAAGGGTTGGGGTATGAAAGAACTGGAGTATTGCTGAAACAGTAGTTCAATGTAGGGCTTAAGTGTAGCATGTGTAACCAGATCTGATATTGAGAAGTATGTTGGTGACACACTGTCATGGGAAAATTGTAGTAATGATTCCTTAACTTGTTTTCCAATCTTTTTGTGTCCCAGTACATGTAGAAAAGTGGCAATACCTATAGTGCGTTCTAGGGTACACAGAGAATGCTGAAGGAGGTTAAAGGCAGCCAAGTCCAGGAGCTCCAGCTACCACAGGCCCCAGTTGGCCTTGGGGATTCATGTGGGGCAGTATCACAGCACACCTCTGACCCATTTGTGGCAAATTAGTGAGGGAGCTCTGACTTAGCTACCATAAAGATAACAGATTTGATCCTATGGATCACAAACCCTAAGTGGAATTTAATTTTGGACGGCACAGGAAGGCTCATTAAGAAAAGTGATCATTTCAAAATGCAAAAGTGGTACACTGAGAAATAGTAAGGAATTTCAAGAACAATCCATGAAGCAAACAAACAAAAAGGCCTAATTTGTTGTTATATGTCACTTGGAGGTAGCCAAACTCAAGGTTAAAGGCACAGTCCTCCAGACTAAGTTGGCCCAAGATTTCTGACACCAACTGTAACTTTACGGGTTTCCCAAAACCACTTGCCAGTTCAGTAATTTTCTAGAACAACTCAGAACTCAGAAAAGCACTGTGCTTAAGATTACAGTTTTAGCAAAATGATACAAATTAGAACCAGCCAAAGGAAGATACACCTAGGGCAGATTCTGGGAGGGTTCCAAATGTGAAACTTTTAGGTTACCCTACTGGCATGAAAATCTGGTAATATGCATGGAGTATTGCCAGCCAGGGAAGCTCACTGAACCTCAACATCCAGGGTTTTTATTGAGGCTTCATCATATAGCCTTGAGTGTTTGAACTCTAGCTACATAGTTGAACTCAGTCTCCAGCCCTCCCCTGTCTCTAGAGGTCAGTCTGATATTAAGTGGCTCAGCGCCCCAACCCTCTAATCACATGGTTGGTCTTTCTAGCTTGGCCAGCCTTATCCTGAGTTATCTCCTTAGCATAAGCTATCTGAGGGCCTGTCATGAGTCACCTCAGTGGCATAAATTCTCAGGTGTGGTCCCAAAGGGCCCACCATGAATAACAAAGACACTTTTATCACTGGGGAAATTCCAAGGGTTTAGAGGTGGCCTCTCAAGAGCTAAGAGAAAGTCCTAAGCTCTCTTGAGGTTAGGTCAAATTCCTTACTACACATATGCCAATTAAGTGTTTTATTCATCCCACATGTGTTTATTCAGACCAGAATATGAAGCCATGGATATAGTGGTAAACAAGATGGGCAAGCTTCCTGCCCTGAGAAAGTTTATAGTTGACTGGGAAAATAAAGAAAAATTGCCTCAAAGTACGTAATTACAATATACCAAGCGCTTTGCTTTTTGTAACATAGTTTTGCCTATTTGGAAGTATCTGTAGATACAAGTTGTCTTTATTTATCATTATTTCTCTGGTTATGAACATGAACACTATTATTTGACATTTGCTAAACTCCACATTTCCACCTTTTTTCCTCTGTACCATTATAACTTAAAACCTAAAAGAGTTACTTTCAATATTTGACACAGCTTAAGATTTAGATACTGGAACTACTTTTCTCCTTTAGCAAGAGGTAGAAGGATGATTTTCATCGTCTGTACTCTATGCCATTTGCTTTCCTTGAATTGGCATTAAGGACCATCACTTTGTCACTTGATGACGATGCCAGGGTGAAGCTAGCATGGAATGTCGGTAGCTAGCATGGAATTTCCTATGACCAGCAAAAAGATGACATTAAGTTTGGCAGCATGACCAAGAAGCCCTGTACTCATGCCTTCCGGCTCCCCGTGGATTTATAGGCTGAGGGATAGGAAGAAGCAACCCCATTTGTAATCCACTTGAATTTGGGCACCCAGAGTGGTACAAAGAAAAGCCACAAAGCAAATGTAGCTTCTGCAGTTTTTATCATTTGTCTTATTAGATTCCTTATCAAAAGAATATGGAAAATTGGCTAGCAAGTAGGCTTACAGATTTTTGCCATTGTCGAAAATTGGCAGCCAGTGGAGTTACAACTCTCCGTGAGTTAGGGATAAGTCCCTGACCCAGTTTGTGTTGTAGGAACTCAATTGGGAAACAGAGAAGACTCTTCTCAGGCCTTTTTTTGGTGTGGAAGTCACTCTGTTGGTTTTAAAACAATAATAAGAAAAAAAGAAACCATAATTCATGAAGAAGTATCTGATTCACTCCATCTGAAATCTAAAACAGTATTTGGAATTATTAGGATAATTGTGCATATAATAATAACTATTGGGATTGAAGTTAGTTGCATTGTATTTAGGATTTCAGTTTCTCTTGACTAGTCTTATCTTAGATATATCCTCCCCAACCACCCCCCTACCAGTTCTCCTCCTCACTCTCTTTTAATTGCCACTAGGGTATTTTAGTTTTGTTTTTCAATCTCTTATATTGGCAGAGTGCTAGACTTTTTTTAAATTGGTCTGCAAGGAGAGATTGCTTTGAGGGACGTCTTTGTTGAATATGTACATTTACTAAGTTATATGCCAGACGTTTCATGAATATGTGATCTCATTCAAAAAATGATAATATATGATAAAGTTTTTCTAATATAGGAGAAGAACTATCTTATTGTTTTTTGAAACAGAGTTTTGCTCTTGTTGCCCAGGCTGTTCAATGGCGCAATCTCAGCTCACTGCAACCTCCGCCTCCCAGGTTCAAGCAATTCTCCTGCCTCAGCCTCCTGAGTAACTGGGACTATAGGCATGAGCCACCACGCCCAGCTAATTTTGTATTTTTAGTAGAGATGGGGTTTCTTCATGTTGATCAGGCTGGTCTCGAACTCCCAACCTTAGGTGATCTGCCCGTCTCAGCCTTCCAAAGTGCTGGGATTACAGGTGTGAGCCACCACACCTGGCGAAGAACTATCTTTAAATTTTTTTTTTTAATACTTTATAAAGTTAAGGTATATTCAGGCCCCAGGCTAAGAGACAAGTCCAGCTAAGATCAAATTCCTTTGAGTTTGGAAGAGGGAGAAATTGTGAGTCAAAATTAAAAATAATTTTGTCATTTTAAATTTAGGAAAAATCCTTTATTTGTTCTGATGAAAATGTCAGTAGTCATGGAACTGTGGTAAAAATAATGAAAAAATCACTGGCCTGGGTCTGCTTAAATTGAAAACATTTTTAAATTAAAGTGTGACAGTATTTTGTGCTTCCATTGCCTAGCCACGTCCCATCTTATTCCTTTATTCAATTCTCCTCTGGGTATGAGGTTGCTTTAATTCTTAAATTAAACCTTAAGGTATGTCATCCTGCTGCTTGATCTTTCAATTTCTGTGCTACTTCTGAGGGACTCATAACAGACCATTTTCATCTCCCCTTTTCCTAGATTACTAAAAGGAGCTACTTTTTAAAAAGAGGTTGTTATTAATTTTTAGTTGGAGATTTTTTATTGCAAAATATTTTTTAATTGGCTTAAGCAAATATGTGCCAGTTTGTCCTAACTGGCAGGTGGTACTCATAATGTTAGTTGTTAGTATTACAGTAAAATTCCCCACAGTGACAAATCCACTGGATCAGATGCTAATTATAGTTATTAATGAACTAGCAATTATTTGTGGCAAAAAAAACCAGGTCACCCAAAAAAACAAAGGAAACATGCACACAAATCTGCAAGAGATTGAAGGATTAAAGAGGTTGTGGTAAAGAAAGCCTTGGGCCTTTCGTCGTCCCTTCCTCCTCCTTTGTGGTAAGTAGTTCCACTGGCTGGGAGTTCACTCATTTCAGAGCTGAGAGTTCACTGAACATCTATCCACTTTTCCTTACGATTATGATTTTTAGCTTTTATTATAATTAAATGTACCACAGTAGGAAATAAGATGATTTTTAAAATATAACTTATTTTTAAAATGTAGTTTGTTTTTAAAAGATTCATCTTTTCAGGCAGTTTTGTCATCTTCAGTGAAAATGTATAAATAAATGAGTTTCTGAAATTCCGTCTTTTAAAAAACAGTTCATAGTCTGAAATTATGCATTTAAAAAAGCAGTTCATAGTCACACAAATTTGATGGAACTTTGTGTGACTATGAATTGCTATATTTCAAATTTTATTGCTACTGTTGAATTGTGGTACTGAAATGAAGAATATAGCTTTTAAGCTTTATAGTATCTTAGATTATGCATTGGTCAATCATATATCAAATATTACTTAATTACAGTTCAGCCAAGTTAACTTTTGTTACCACTGTTCCCCTTAAAAAGTGTACCAAATTTTTTTCTGAACACAGGGCAGGGCATGGTATGGAAATTAATAATTCTTATTCTAACAGTATTAAATCTCTTAACATGAGAAACCTGACCTAAACATGGAAGATGTTATTATGATATTTACAACAACTTTATTTCTCTTTGAAGGAAGAGAAAATGAGTTTAGCTGTAGGATACATGTCCAATGAACACTAAGAATTTATTACTACAGGCAGGAGAGTATGGAGTAAAAACAAGTACAGTATATAACCCTAATATCAAAGAAAACTAAAAACCACTTATCTTAGAATATATCAGACTTGGGCTGGGCATGGTGGCTCACGCCTGTAATCCAAGCACTTTGGGAGGCTGAGGTGGGCGGATCACGAGGTCAGGAGTTCAAGAGCAGCCTGAACAACATGGTGAAACCCTGTCTCTACTAAAAATATAAAAATTAGCCGGGCGTGGTGGCACGCTCCTGTAATCCCACTACTCAGGAGGCTGAGGCAGGAGAATTGCCTGAACGTGGGAGGCAGAGGTTGTAATGAGCGGAGATTGCGCCATTGCACTCCAGCCTGGGCGATGGAGTAAGACTCCATCTCAAAAAAAAAAAAAAAAATCAGACACATTGTTACTCAAATCATTCAGGGAATGTAATTATATATAGCTTTTATAAACCTATCAGTAAGGGTTAGTTCCATAAACTTGCAGCTGTTTTATGTTACTGAATTTATGACCTTTCCCATCCAAATGTTAATATGGAAGATCTGCTTTACACTTTTATACAAATAATAAATATCCCCCCCCAGAAAACAAAACAAAATTTCAGCAAATTCCAATTTAGAAGTCATATACCTTAGATTAAGAGAGATTTAAAAGCGATGCCAGACAAATATGTGCATCTTTCTTGAATTCTGATTCATCTCTAAAACGACATGCGTGAAATAGCCAAGGAAATGTGAATACTGTATTTTAGGTGAAATTAGCGGCATTTTTGTTTTATATCATTTTTAGATGTGATAATATTGTATGTTTTCTTTCAAAATCTTCATCTGTTACACATACAAACTGAAGTATTTATTGATGAAATAATGTATGGAATTTACTTTTAAATAATTCAGAAGTTGAGTAAAAGATTAGATTAAACAAGATGGGCTAAGTGTTGGTAATTTTGAAATTTAGTGCTCAGTACCCAGTGGTTCATTATATTAGTGTCTCTGCTCCTGTATACATTTGAAAATTTTTCATAATGCGTTTTTAAATGCATAATTTCAGAAACTCATTCATTTACATGTTTTCACTGAAGATTTGACATTCATGCTTCATAGAATATGTGACCCAACACAATATCTTATAAATATAAACTAGTACATCAAAATTTAAATTCTGTTCAGGCTGTCATCTATGAAATTAGGGAACAGGAAGAGATTATTTCTAGAGTCCCTTCCAACTCTGAATTTCTAGAAATCTAAAGAAATTAAGTGGAGAGGCTGGGCGTGGTAGCTCATGCCTGTAATCCCAGCAGTTTGGGAGGCTGAGGTGGGCAGATCACGAGGTCAGGAGATCGAGACCATCCTGGCTAACACAGTGAAACCCCATCTCTACTAAAAATACAAAAAGTTAGCTGGGCATGGTGGCGGGTGTCTGTAGTCCCAGCTACTCGGGAGGCTGAAGTAGGAGAATGGTGTGAACCCAGGAGGTCGAGCTTACAGTGAGCCGAAATCATGTCACTGCACTCCAGCCTGGGCAACACAGCGAGGCTCCATCTCAAATTAAAAAAGAAGAAATTAAGTGGAGAGACTTCAAATAGCTTCAGTAAACATCATCAGCACAGGGGAAGGATTGCCTTGTCTTTTACATTAGAAATATAGATGTAATGATATTGGAGCCTGAGTTTCTGGAAGATAGGACAGGACCTTTTTATATTCCAAGTGCTTAATACATAATAGATGCTCCTCAAATGTATTTTGAATGAATTAATCCTTCCTGTTTTCCAGAGTCATTAGTATAGAACCCATTAACACTGCTATCAGTTTAATCTATTTTTTTTAATGTTTATTTTTATTTTATTTATTTTAAGTTCCAGGATACATGTACAAGATGTGCAGGTTTGTTACATAGGTAAATATGTGCCATGGTGGTTTGCTGCAGTATCAACCCATCACCTAGGTATTAAGGCCAGTATGCATTAGCTATTTATCTTGATATTCTCCCTCCTTCCATGCCCCTCGACAGACCCCAGTGTATGTTGTTCCCTTCCCCGTGTCCATGTGTTCTCATTGTTCAGCTCCCACTTACAAGTGAGAACATGCAGTGTTTGATTTTCTGTTCCTGTGTTAGTTTGCTGAGGATAATGGCTTCTAGCTCCAGCCATATCCCTGTCAAGGACATGATCTTGTTCCTTTTTATGACTGCGTAGTATTTCCTGGAGTATATGTACCACATTTTCTTTATCCATCTATTATAGATGGGCATTTGGGTTGATTCCGTGTCTTTGCTGTTGTGAACAGTGCTGCAATGAACATATGTGTGCATGGATCTTTATAACAGAATGATTTATATTCTTTTGGGTATATACCCAGTAATGGGATTGGTGGATCAAATGGTATTTCTGCCTCTAGATCGTTGAAGATTCACCACATTGTCTTTCACAATAGTTGAACTAATTTGCATTTCCACCAACAGTGTAAAAGCATTCCTGTTTCTCCATAGCTTTGCCAGCATCTGTTGTTTCTTGACTTTTTAATAATTGCCATTCCGCCTGGCATGAGATGGTGTTTCATTGTGGTTTTGCTTTGCATTTCCCTAATCATCAGTGATGAGCTTTTTTTCATGTTTGTTGGCCACATAAATGTCTTCTTTTGAGAAGTGTCTGTCCATGTCCTTTGCCCACTTTTTAATGGCATTGTTTGTTTTTTTCTTGTAAATTTGTTTAATTTCCTTTTAAATTCTGGATATTAGACCTTGTTCAGATGGATAGATTGCAAAAATCTTCTCCCACTCTGTAGGTTGCTTGTTCACTCTGATGATAGTTTCTTTTGCTGTGCAAAAGCTCTTTCGTTTAATTAGATCCCATTTGTCAATTTTTGGTTTTGTTGTAGTTGCTTTTGACATTTTCATCATAAAATCTTTGCCTGTGCCTGTGTCCTAAATGGTATTGCCTAGATTTTCTTTTAGGGTGTTTACAGTTTTGGGTTTTACATTTTAGTTTTTTTTTTTTGTTTTTTTTTTTTTTTCTTGAGATGGAGTTTCACTCTGTTGCCCAGGCTGGAGTGCAGTAGCGTGATCTCAGCTCACTGCAAGCTCCACCTCCTAAGTTCAAGTGATTCTTCTGCCTCAGCCTCCCAAGTATCTGGGATTACAGGTGTGCACCACCATACCTGGCTAATTTTTGTATTTTTACTAGAGGCGGGGTTTCACTACATTGGCCAGGCTGTTCTTGAACTCCTGACCTCAGGTGATCCACCTGGCTCGACTTCCCAAAGTGCTGGGATTACAGGCATGAGCACCACGCCCAACCACATTTAAGTTTTTATTCCATCTTGAGTTAATTTTTGTATAAGGTGTAAGGAAAGGAATCCAGTATTAATTTTCTGGATATGGCTAGCCACTTCTCCCAGCACCTTTTATTAAATAGGGACTCCTTTCCCCATTGCTTGTTTTTGTCTGGTTTGTCAAAGATCAGATGGTTGTAGATGTGTGGTCTTATTTCTGAGTTCTCCATTTTATTCCATTGGTCTATGTGTCTGTTTTTGTACCAGTAGCATGCTGTTTGGGTTACTGTAGCCTTGTAGTATAGTTTGAATGAAGTCAGCTAGAGTGATACTGCCAGCTTTGTTCTTTTTGCTTAAAATTGTCTTGGCTATACAGGCTCTTTTTGGTTCCATATGAATTTTAAAGTAGTTTTTTCTAATTTTATGAAGAATGTCAATGGTAGTTTAATGGGAATAGCATTGAATCCATAAATTACTTTGGGCAGTATGGCCATTTTCATGATATTGATTCTTCCTATCTATGAGCATGGAATGTTTTTCCATTTGTTTGTGTCCTCTCTGATTTTCTTGAGCAGTGATTTGTAGTTCTTCTTGAAGAGATCCTTCACTTCCCTTGTTAGCTATATTCTTAGGTATTTTATTCTCTTTGTAGCAATTGTGAATGGGAGTTCATTCATGATTTGGCTCTCTGCTTTTCTGTTGTTGGTGTATAGGAATGCTTGTGATTCTTGCACACTGATTTTGTATACTGAGACTTTGCTAAAGTTGCTTATCAGCTTAAGAAGCTTTTGAGCTGAGATGATGGGTTTTCTAGATATAAGATCATGTCATCTGCAAACAGAGGCAGTTTGACTTCCTCTCTTCCTATTTTGGTACCCTTTATTTCTTTCTCTTGCCTGACTGACCTGGCGAGAGCTTCCAATACTATGTTGAATAGGAGTGGTGAGAGAGAGAGCATCCTTGTCTGGTTTTCAAGGGGAATGCTTCCAGCTTTTGCCCATTCAGTATGATAATTGGCAGTGGGTTTGCCATAAGTGACTTAATTATTTTGAGGTATGTTCCATCAATACCTAGTTTATTGAGAGTTTTTAACATGAATGAATATTAAATTTTGTCGGAGGCCTTTTCTGCATCTGTTGAGATAATCATGTGGTTTTTGTCCTTAGTTCTGTTTATGTGATGAATTATGTTTATTGATTTGCATATGTTGAACAAGCTTTGCATGCTGGATATGAAGCTGACTTAATCATGGTGGGTAAGCTTTCTGACATGCTGCTGGATTTGGTTTGCCATTATTTTATTGAGGATTTTTGCATTGATGTTCATCAGGTATATTGGCCTGAAGTTTTCTTTTTTTGTTGTTATCTCTGACAGGTTTTGGTATCAGGATGATGCTGGCTTCTTAAAATGAGTTAGGGAGGAATCCCTCCTTTTCAATTGTTTGGAATAGTTTCAGAAGAAAGGGTATCAGCTCCTCTTTGTATTTCTGGTAGAATTCAACTATAAAACCATCTGGTCCTGGGCTTTTTTGGATTGGTAGGCTATTTCTTACTGCCTCAATTTCAGAACGTTTTGGTCTATTCAGGGATTCAACTTCTTCCTGGTTCAGTCTTGGTAGGGTGTATGTGTCCAGGAATTTACCCATTTCTTCTAGATTTTCCAGTTTATTTACATAGAGGTGCTTATAGTATTCTCTGATGCTTGTTTGTATTTCTGTGGGGTCAGTGGTAATATCCCCTTTATCATTTTTTATTATATCTATTTGATTCTTCTTCTTTTCCTTCTCCTTCACCTTCTCCTCCTCCTTCTCCTTCTTCTCCTTCATGGAGTTTTGCTCTTGTTGCCCAGGCTGGAGTGCAATGGTGCAATCTCGGTTCACCGCAACCTTTGCCTCCCAGGTTCAAGATATTCTCACCTTCTCCTTCTCCTTCTCCTTCATGGAGTTTCGCTCTTATTGCCCAGGATGGAGTGCAATGGTGCAATCTCGGTTCACCGCAACCTTTGCCTCCCAGGTTCAAGAGATTCTCCTGCCTCAGCCTCCCGAGTAGCTGGGATTACAGGCATGTGCCATGCCCAGCTAATTTTGTATTTTTAATAGAGACAGGGTTTCTCCATGTTGGTCAGGCTAGTCTCAAACTCCTGACCTCAGGTAATCTGCCTGCCTCATCCTCCCAAAGTGCTGGGATTACAGGTGTGAGCCACTGCATCTGGCCTCTTTTCTTTTTTATTAGTCTAGCTAGTAGTCTACCTGTTTTATGAAATTTTTTTTTTTTTTTTTTTTTTTTTTTTCAAAAAACCAGCTCCTGGATTCATTGATTTTTTTTTTAAGGGTTTTTCATGTGTCTGTCTCCTTCAGTTCTGCTCTGATCTTGGTTATTTCTTGTCTTCTGCTAGGTTTGGGGTTTGTTTGCTCTTGGTTCTCTAGTTATTTTAGTTGTGATGTTCGGATGTCAATTTGAGAGCTTTCTAGCTTTTTCATGTGGTCATTTTAGTGCTATAAATTTCCCTCTTAACACTGCTTTGGCTGCATCCCAGAGATTCTGTTACATTGTCTCATTGTTCTTACTGGTTTCAAATAACTTCTTGGTTTCCGCTTTAATTTCATTATTTACCCAGGAGTCATTCAGGAGCAGGTTCTTCAGTTTCCGTGTAGTTGTGTGGTTTCAAGTGAATTTCTTAACCTTGAGTTCTAATTTGATTGCGCTATGGTCTGAGAGATTGTTATGATTTCACTTATTTTGTATTTGCTGAGGAGTGTTTTACTTCCAATTATGTGATTGATTTTAGAGTAAGTGCCATGTGGCACCAAGAAGAATGTATATTCTATTGTTTTGGCGTGGAGAGTTCTGTAGGTGTCAGGTCCACTTGATCCAGAGCTGAGTTCAAGTTCTAAATATCTTTTTAAATTTTCTGTCTCAATGATCTGTCTAATATTGACAGTGGGGTGTTTAAGTCACCCACTATTACTGTGTGGGAGTCTTAAGTCTCTTTGTAGGTCTCTAAGAACTTATTTTATGAATCTGGGCACTCCTGTATTGGGTATATATATATTTAGGATAGTTAGGTCTTCTTGTTGAATTGAGCCTTTTACCATTATGTAATGCCCTTCTTTGTCTTTTTTGATCTTTGTTGGTTTAAGTCTGTTTTGTCAGAAAGTAGGGTTTCAACCCCTGCTTTTTTCTGTTTTCCATTTGCTTGGTAGATTTTCCTCCATCCCTTTATTTTGAGCCTGTGTGTGTCTTTGCACACAAGATGAGTCTCTTGACTATGGCACACCAGTGGGTCTTGACTCCTTATTCCAGCTTGCCATTATGTGTCTTTTAATTGGGGCATTTAGCCCATTTACATTTAAGGTTAATATTATTATGTGTAAATTTCATCCTGTCATCATGATGCTAGTTGGTCATTCTGCAGACTTGTTAATGTAGTTGCTTCATAGTGTTATTGTTCTGTGTACTTCAGTATGTTTTTGTAGTGGCTGGTAGTTTTTCCTTTCCATATTTAGTGCTTCCTTCAGGAGCTCTTGCAAGGCAGGTCTGGTGGTGACAAATTCCCTCAGCATTTGCTTGTCTAAAGAGGATTTTATTTCTACTTCGCTTATGAAGCTTAGTTTGGCCAGATATGAAATTCTGGGTTAGAAATTGTTTTCTTTAAGAATGTCGAATATTGCCCTCCAGTCTCTTCTGGCTTGTAGGGTTTCTGCTGAGAGGTCTGCTGTCATTCTGATGGGCTTCCCTTTGTAGGTGATCTGGCCTTTCTGTCTGGCTGCCCTTACCACTTTTTCTTGCATTTCAACCTTGGTGAATCTGATGATTATGTGTCTTGGGGTCGATCTTCTCATGGAGTATCTTACTGGGGTTCTCTGGATTTTCTGAATTTGCATGTTGGCCTGTCTTGCTAGGCTGGGGAAGTTCTCCTGGATGATATCCTGAAGTGTGTTTTCCAACTTGGTTCCATTCTCCCCCATCTCTTTTAGGTACTCCAATCATTCATAGGTTAGGTCTTTTTATATAATCCCATAATTCTTGGAGGTTTTGTGTGCTCCCTTTCGTTCATTTTTCTCTAATTTTGTCTGCCTATCTTATTTCAGCAAGATAGCCTTCAAGCTCTGAAATTCTTTCCTCCACTTGGTCTGTTTGACTGTTGATACTTGTGGGTTGCATTGTGAAGTTCTCATGTTGTTTTTCAGCTCCTTCAGGTCATTTATATTCCTGTGTAAACTGGTTATTCTGGTTAACAGCTCCTGTAGTGTTTTATCGTGGTTCTTAGCTTCTTTGCATTGGGTTAGGACATGCTCCTTTAGCTCAGCGAAGTTTGTTATTACCCACCTTCTAAAGCCTACTTCTGTCAGTTTGTCCATCTCAGCCTCAGCCAGTTCTGTACCCTTGCTGGAGAGGTGTTGCAATAATTTGGAGGAGAAGAGGCACTCTGGCTTTTTGAGTTTTCAGCATTTTTCCATTGATTCTTTCTCATCTTTGTGACTTTACCTCCAGTCTTTGGGGCTGCTGGCCTTTGGATGGGGTTTTTGTGGGGACTTTTTTGTTGATGCTGTTGTTGCTTGCTGTTTGTTTTCTTTTAACAGTCGGGCCCCTCTTCTGTAGAGCTGCTGCGGTTTGCTGGGGCCCACTCCAGACCTTATTGTCCTGGGTCCCTCCTACACCTGGAGGTGACCCCAGTGGAGGCTACAGAACAGCAAAGATGGCTGCCTTCTCCTTCCTCTGGGAGCTTCATCCCAAAAGGGCACCAACCTGATGCCAGCAGGAATGCTCCTGTGTAAGGCGTCTAGCGACCCCTGTTGGGAGGTCTCACCCAGTCAGGGAGCATGGGATCAGGGACCTGCTTAAGGAAGCACTCTGGCCACCCCTTGGTGCAGGGGTTGAGCTGTGCTGGGGGGAATCCCACTCATCCAGACTGCCAGGATTCCTCAGAGCTAGCAGGAGGAAGGACCAAGTCCACTGATCCGCAGAGACCAGGGCTGCCCCTCCCCAAAGTGTTTTTGTTCCAGGGAGATCAGAGTTCTATCCGTAAACCCCTGGTTGGAGTTGCTGAAATTCCTGCAGGGAGGCCTCGCTCAGTGAGAAGGAATGGGTCCATGTTCAGCTTAAAGAGGCAGTCTGGCCATGATCTGCCACAGCCACTGCGCTGCGCTGTGGAAAATTCCTCCTGGGTCGAAACCACCCAGTCTCCCTGGCACTGGCAGGGGAAAACGGCAGCCTGGAGCTGTAGTGATGGCTGCTGCCCCTTGCCTGGGAACTCGGTGGTCTTAGGCAGCAGGCAGCCACAATGATGGCAGCTGCCCCCATTCCTCTGCCAAAACTCAGTCATCTTAGGCAGCAGGCTGCTGAAGTGATGATGGCTGCCCCTCCTGAACTCAGGAGTCTCAGGGAGTCTCCAGCCGAGGGGCCACTGAGAATGTGCACAGCTGTGTGCTTGGGACCCAAGGCTCTGGTGGCATGGGCTCACGAGGGGATCTTCTGATCTGCGGGTTGCACAGGTCCATGGAAAAGGCGTGGTTTCCTGGGCGGGATAGTACAGTCACTCACCACCTCCCTTGACTGGGGGTGGAAGCTCCCCTTGCCCCATATGGCTCCTGAGTGAGCTGTTGCTCCACCCTGCTTCTCCTCACTCTCCTGCTTCTCCTCACTCTCCTGCTTCTCCTCACTCCCCTGCTTCTCCTCACTCTCCTGCTTCTCCTCACTCTGTGGGTCGTGCCAACCGCCTAGTCAGTCCCAGTGGGAGATAACTCAGTTGCGGGTGCAGGATTCATTCACCATTTTCATTCTTCTTGGTGAAAGCCTCTGACCACAGCTGCTTCTAGTCAGCCATCTTGGCCCCTCCCCACTTGTTAATATGTTGGTTTATTACATTACTGAGAGAATTATTCCCATCAAGCCCATATCTAGAAAGTGGTTGTGCTACTTACACATGCCTTTTATTACTTAACACATAATATTTAAGACAGTAAAATTGGGATTAAGTTATTGCTTTAAATTATTTGACTAAACGTAGCTTAATATTCCATTCTTTGTATTTCTTAAATACTCTCTCTAAAAATACAGCATGGTAAGCTGAAAAATGAAAAATACCATTTTGATTTTATTTTTCTGTCAATAGAGCAGATCTCCTAAAAATTTAAAGCACATCTTTCTAAGGTAACATTTACTTCCTCACATCTTTAGCAGCTATCAGACATGACATGGGACATATTCATTGACCCTAAAAATTTTCATCAGAATCATGCACTGAAAGGGGGCAGCCCCAGCCAGACAAGAGGCTCATTTCAATTTTAACGGCTGTAATTAAAGGTTAATTCACTGAGTCAGGATTAACGAGGAAAGTACAAATGATAGGCAAGCAGCTGCCTTTATAATACAAGATTAGAACAATGCAATTACAATAAGAATTAGAAAAAATCAACTTCCAGAAAGGGTCTTTTAATGAACGAATTAAATTGTGATCTCTAAACATGAGCGTATAAGATAATGCTTCTTAAGGAATCTTATAAATTGATACTATATATCTAAGCATATTATGTTAAATGCAGAAACAACAGTTAACACTAAAAACTTTCATTATTAGTAAGTTGCCCAAAAATGTACTTGTATATATCAATACATGATCTTTTTAAATGGCAAAAATTTTTCCCTACTTCATGCTCCTTTTTTTTCTTTTAATGTCCACTCTGTTTACCTGAATCATAATTGATCTTTCCCTCTCCCTGCCCAAACCCCCGGCAAGTACGTCGTATGTTTATACCTTAAATCCATTTTTCTTATAGAACATATTCCTAGAACTCCTTTTTCACCTAGTGTTAATTAGAAAGTTGACATGTGTCATTTTCAGGTTTATTATGTTTACATATTTTATCATTTTTTTAAAGAAATAAGCTCAGTACTGTATTTTATGCATATCTTGTTTATTTTTTATTTGATGTACGCTTTAACATCATTGATCCAAGCTTTTATAGGTGTCATAGATTG